>NC_136059.1:638642791-648642791 GCF_964261635.1 Lissotriton helveticus
CTTTAATCTGCTCGTCGTTGAACGTATACTGCATGTTAGGACACGTTTCTTGAAATAAACATTACTAAACGTTTTTTGTCTTAAAATGATTTTATTGTGGACAAGTATAAGAGTGAGGGCGACAGGGTGTATCTTGTTACCGCAAATCAAGAGAGTTCTGAGGGTGTTCTTTTCTGGTGTTTATAAGGCCTGGTTTCACTGCCAGAGAGTATGAGAGCTAGTGAGGCACTATAGCTGTTCAGTCCTGTGCTTATGGGTACTCAAATGGTAGGATGACTCACTCACTGCCTGCACAACTCATATATTCCTGCATATTGATCTGTCTCTGGGTAGATTCCCTGCTAGAATACTCAAAGTTTGTGAGACAATAGCAAAACGCATGGACACAGCCATAGTTGAACAATGCTACTTACACTCAATGGAAGGAGTTGGCAATGAGCTGTGTATGCAGATCAAGACCTCCTTCCTCCCCACTATCATCGGCACTGGGCATGTGTGTATTTGCAACGGAGGGTTCTGCCGCTCATCATGGTCGTGAATCAGGGGGATCTTTTTGTTCAAGGCCAGGTTGTGTAGCATGCACCAGGCAACTACTATCTGACACACCTGCTGAGGTGAGTAGAGAAGTGCACCCTCACTCTTGTCCAGACACCTGAATCTTGACTTTAGAAGACCAAAAGTGCGCTCCACCACATGACGTGTCCTCCAATGTGCATCATTGAAGTGGACTTCCCTGGACACTGTTGGATTCCTCAGTGGGGTCAGCAACCACGGACGAATGGGATACCCTGAGTCACCTAGTTGGGAGAAACACAGACAAACAATGTAATTGTAATATGTGATGAAAGCAGCATGTCACACATACACCACACTCATTGACACAGGCCACTCACCAACAAGGCAGGCATGCTCTGGATGAAGATTAGCCATCAATTGTGGTTGCTGCTGTTCCGCAGAATGTATGAGTCATGTGCCAAACCTGGATACTTTGCACACACGTGTGATATGATCTGGTCTGCTTGGCATACCACTTGCACATTAATGGAGTGGTAATGTTTGCGATTACGATAGATCTGTTCACGTGCCTGGGGGGTACAAGGCCAATGTGTGTTCCGTCAATGGCTCCCACAACATTTGGGATTCGTCCCAGATCATAAAAATCCCCCTTCACAGCTGCCAATTCATTTCTCCATGGAAAGTATATATAGTGAGGTACTGGGTTTTTCAGAACCGGTACCGAACCGGTAACCCAGTGGTGTCAGGGTACACACCCAAAGACCTTGAGTACTTTCCTGATTTAGACCACAGAAACTCAGAGTCTTCTAGGTGAAGTCAAGGATCGATTTTATTGGCTGCAACCAAGTAACAGGTCCTAGAAGTACAACAACACGGGATGTATATTCCCAGGAGACTGCTCAATCTTACAAAGCCAGGCTTCTCTTTTTATACAAAATATTCAGCTCCAGGCAAACATTCTTACATTTACAGTAGACTATTCACATATTTTCACTACATAGAAAAAGCAGAGTCATGATGACAAGCCCACATTCCAATTCGTCCAGCCCACAACAAATTACCCGGCAAGGCCCAACAGTTTCATCAGATATCGGTGGACCCCCAATAAAAACGGGCACCTCCTCATCATAAAGCAAGTGAGAGAAAAGAGCAGGGACAGGTGTGAGCAAGATTAGGCAGGGTGTGTGTGCGATGAAAAGGGTTTATGGCATGTTGTGCCTTGATGCTATCTCATTCGGTCACTGGGAGAAAAGTCAATTAAGGTGTACGTGTCCTTTGATATCAAATTTAGCTGTATTATAAGCCTATGTCAGGGCAACCCACAAAATGGCTGCCGTACACAAAATGGAAGCCAAGGGTTCAAGACGAAAATGACGATTTCGAGGTGAAATCGTCACTCGAATATGACGAAAATGCTTGTACATAGTGTACTAGCCATTTTCGGTCTTTTGATATAAAAATCGTCATGCTACGACGAAGTTTTATTCACGAGTTCAGAATTTTCAGAACTACAAACCCTCCTTTTGCCCTTACATAGGCAATTAACCTATCTTCATGCTAATCTGAGTCCAGGTCTATATTCCTAAAGTCATTGAGATGTTGCTGTAACATCATTCTATTACTTAGTTCGTCTTTTGATACAGGTTTCCTTACACATGATGTAGCACAGAGGCCACATATTGCAGGAGCACACTGCATGCACAGACAAAACAGGAAAAGAATGGCTAAGACCATCCCAATGACCATCAGAATTGTCCATCCCCAGGCGGATATCAGTTCCCAGAACCATCCCATTAACGACCAATCTCCTTTATCCACATGAATAGATTCGGAATTCTTATGTAGTTTGGAGATGGCCTGGTACACTGTTGGAGCGTTATCTGGAATGAAAACACAGCAACTCGATTGGATCAATCTACATACCCCACCTCGGTCTGCAAGTATGACATCTAATGCGACCCTGTTCTGAAGGGTCATAAGACGATCCGACTGGAGCTCAGCAGTCAAGTTACTAAGGGCACCAGCAGTTTCAACCACGGTGGATTCAACCACCCTTGTCAATTGCCTTAGGTTCCTGCTGTTAGCCATCGGTCCCCAGAACGGCAGAAAACCCTTTACGAAGTCCCCAAATTCTTGTCCTGCAGTGTCTTCTTTACTCAAGGCACCTCTAACTATCCTTGTCTTGTGGTAATCTGCCGCTGCTGTGTAGGTGGGAGGCAACAGGAACGAAACAAAACATGTGCCCGAAAAGTCAGGGGGCAACCATGTATAGGCTCTATCATGGCAGATGAAATAGGTACCCTGAGCTGCTAAAAACGAAGGGGAAGTCTGGGCTGCAAAAACATATGTTTTAGTGCAGATACTCTTCCCTAACTGAGCTCTGGGATTCTTGCCATTACCTTGCAGACACAGGTGACCCTGATGGGGTACAATCCAAATCGGGGAGGATCTCTTAGCTTGCTGTTTCTCACTCAGAGTAGTTCCATATCCGGTCACGTTCCATCCTATGTATACTAGTGTCTCATCTCTCGGGATAGTCTCATAGGAAATATCTTCCTTAATCATGTCCACTATACCCTTAACTAGAGCACTATTCTTAGGATTGTCTGTTACAGAACGCAGGGGGTAGACTTCTTGTGCATATATGAACATTGTTCTGTATGCCAACACAGAACCATTATGGCTGAAAGGCAGGACCAGATAAGGGATACCTTTATCCGTGGTGTGAGGCATAAGACCACACACCCAACAGTTAGTCGTGTTCATTACTAGTTGGTGTTGGTGCAAAAGCTGAACAAAGGAGTTATTAATAAACTCTAATCTCCTAGCGGATTCATGTTCAGGGAGAGGTTGAAAAGAATGTGCGAAAACAGTGGAAGGAGGAGGTATAGGCGATGTAGTGGGTGCAAATGTTACTCGAAAAGAGAATAAAACATAACTTATTAAAAATATCATCACACTGAATAATATGAAAATGCACAATATCAAAAAGCTTTTCTTTGTCATTATTTTACGTATCCTGGCTTTAAAGTTCATTGTTTTGGCAGGTCTCTCCATCTCGAAAAACTCCATCCTCTCTAAAGTGCTGCCCGCGATTGGAGGTTGTTTCTGTTCAGGAATGCTTCTGTCAGTCTAGGGCAACTCCCTTGGACCAACCAGAACTGTTGACCTAACGTCGTCAGCTGCACCCCAAAGACTTTGGGCAATCGCGGCCCTAGCAGCGGAACCCGGATGGCGGTTCGAAAAACAAAAATAAGCAAGTTTCTCAGATGGGAGAGCTGTGCTTTCAAAAATAGTACTTGGAGGAGAAAAAAAGAATTTTATTTGTCCATAGATCTCGGCCTCAAATTGTATCTTTGCTTTCCAGGTATGGTATGATCTCGGAAAAGGAGTTCAGGCTCTGTAGTGTCCAATGGAACTGACGGCGATACAGCTGGTTGCAAAATGTTGTTGCTCTCTTTTTCAGTAAGTGTTCCTTTTACACGTGCATCACTGAAAGGCAGGAAACGTGGCACAGTTTCAGTCTCTGAGTCGGCGACACCCTTCTGGACCCACTGGTTGTACGGCAGAGGTAAAGGTACCCTCTTGCAGTGGACTCCGTGGATCCAGTGCTTCTTCCCTTCCACTCGAACAGCTGATCTTGTGGAAAGAAGGACGAGTTGCGGTCCGGTCCACCTGGGTTGGTCGTTCTTGGTTCGCTGGAAATTCTTCACGAGAACCCAGGTTCCAGGGTCGATGGGGTGACCTGGAGTCTCAGAGACCGGAGGCAGGGTGTCATGGACCTGTTGGTGTAAAACACGCAATTTAGCCGTCAATTTGTACAAATAATCAAGCAAAACAGGGTGTTAAATTTCACTGAACTTTGTGGGCCTTGGCACTCCCCATATGTTGGCCAGGCGGCAAAAAACTATCTCATATGGACTAAGTCCCACTCGCGAATGCACAGTCATTCTGGTGGATAGGAGTGCTAGGGGTAGAGCGTCAGGCCATTTAAGACCAGAGCACGCTTGGATTTTGGCCAGTTTAAGTTTTAAAGTGCCGTTGTAGCATTCTACTAATCCAGCTGATTGGGGGTGATTTGCAGCGTGGAACTTTTGCTGAATGCCTAGCCCTTCACATACTCTCTTCATCACACGACCCACAAATTCACTCCCATTGTCACTCCAGACCATTCTAGGCATTCCGAATCTGGGGAAGAACTCTTTCACAAGGGCTTTAGCTGTGGATAAGGCAGTGTTGTCTTTTAGGAGGTAGGCTTCCACCCATCTTGAGAAGGCACAAACAACAACGAGCACGTATTTTAAATTGTTGCACCTCTCCATGTGGATGAAATCTAGCTGCAAAACCTCGAACGGATACGTAGGAGGTGCAAAATGACCAGCTGGAGTTGGGGTTCCCCTACCAGGATTGTGTTTCAGACACACCATGCAATTCTTGACCACATTCTCTGCACACTTAGGAATTCCTGCATTTTGCCATACTGGAGCCAACAACTTACAAATCCCTTTCACACTGATGTGAGCCATTCCATGAGCCATTGTAACCACTGCAAGCACATATGCATCGGGTAACAACCATCTCTGATGCTCTGACAATTCAACCCAACAACCATTTGCATCCATTCTACCCGTACTTTCTCTCCACACACTCAACTCTTTCTCTGTAGCTTCAGCTTGAATAGATTTCACACTCTCTATCGTGTCTTCACACATTCCAACATCACCAACCCATCTTGCAGGGCCTGCAACATACATTCGGCTCATCAAATTCCTTGCAGTATCTTTCGCGATTTCGTCAGCAAATGCATTTCCACAACCAACATCATCAGTCACCTTCTTGTGAGCACTACATTTCACAATCGCCACTTGCAGAGGCAAGGTCAGTGATTCAAGAAGCTCATTCACCAACTGACCATGCTGAATCTTAGCTCCATGCGAAGTCAGGAACCCACGTTCTTTCCACAATCGTCCAAAACTGTGAGCCACACCAAACGCATACTGACTATCGGTGTAGATGGTCACTTTCATTCCTTTTGACAACACACATGCTCTTGTAAGTGCAATCAATTCTGCTGCTTGAGCTGAATTATGTGGAATACGTGCAGCTTCAACAATTGTATGCAAAGTCATGACAGCATATGCTGCAGTCGTATCACCATTCGGGAGCTTGAAGCATGAACCATCCACCCATAAGGTACCATCACACTTTGCAAGAGGAGTGTCCTGGAGGTCTATTCTCCCTTTCGTTTCTTCTTCTGTTCTAAGAAAACAATCATGCTGTTCTGAATCATCTAACTCTGTTACAATTGGCAACAACGTAGCTGGGTTGAGTGTGTTGCGTCTTTTTATGTGCACATGACTTGCTAACAAGGTTAATTCGTAACCTGACAATCAAGCACTAGTTAAGTGCCGTGTCTTGGTTCTGTTTAACAACGTGTCCACTGCATGTGGAACCATCACCACTAACATGTTATTCATCACTAGACCAGCAGACTGTCGAATAGAAACAGCTGCTGCCGCCGTTGCTCTTAAACAACTCGGCAATGCTTTAGCTACCGGATCCAAAGTCGACGAAAAATATGCACATGGACGCTGCTTGTCTCCAAACAACTGAGTCAACACTGATAATGCACAACCCTCTTTCTCATGGACATACAATGTAAAGGGCTTACTGTAGTTGGGGGTACCTAACACAGGAGCCGAACATGATGCTGTGCGCAATTCAATAAAACTTTTCTGACACTCTTCAGACCAATTAATGGGATTGGGTGTATCTTTACACGTTAATGCCACCAAAGGTTTGGCTAATAACGAAAAATTTGGTATCCATTGCCTGCAATATGAGGTAATGCCCAAGAAAGCACGTACTTCTCTCTGTGTTCTTGGCACACTCAATTTCGCTATTGCCTGAATTCTTTCTGGGGTCAGTTTCCTTCCCTCCTTCGATAAGAGATGACCTAAGTAGGTCACTTCTTGTCGACAATATTGCATTTTTGAGAGAGACACTTTGTGGTGCAAATCACACAAATGATGCAACAATGACAACGTGGCTTCTTTATAGATTTCCTCAGTATCTGCAGCAACAAGCAAATCATCTACATACTGAACGAGGGTAGCGCCATCAGGTAAAACAATCATATCAAGCTGTGTTTTTAAAGCTTGACTATATATTGATGGACTTTCACAGTAGCCCTGGGGAGCGCGTTTAAAGCGGAAGCTTCGTCCTCCTAAACTGAAGCCAAAAATATCCCTGCTCTCCTCAGCAATCGGGATGCTGAAGAAAGCATTCTTCAAGTCAATCAGCGAAAACCAGGTGGCAGAAGCTGGAATCATAGTCAATAGGGCAGTAATGTCAGGAACAACTGGAAATTGTGGCACAACTATTTTATTCACCTCTCTAAGATCAATCACAAATCTGTAAACAGGTGGCTGGGAAGGGTCAGTTAGTTTCAAAACAGGCAGAACAGGACTATTGCAAACATTGCCTCTTGTCTCTTCAATCACATCCTTTTCAATCAAATCGTAAATGATCGTTAACAACGCTTTTTCACCTTCACTAGAAATTTTGTATTGGGGAATGCGTGGCATTTTAACATTGGCTTTCAATGTTACAACATATGGTGGTATTTCTAAAAGGCCTACATCATTAGGAGCAGTAGCCCAAAGAATATTAGGGAGAAACGACAATTCTTTTGGAAGTTTATCCCTTGACAAATACATTGGAGAAACCACTTTCTTACCTAAAGTAAGTTGTACTCCTGAAGGAGAACAGTACAAAGTTGCATACAATCTTTTGAACAGATCTAATCCTAACAAGTTTTCACCACAACCTGTTGTCAGAATAAGGGGTGCTTCGAATTCACAAGGTCCAACAGAAAGGGACAAAGGGTCAGAAATCGGGTTTCTAACTGGGGCGCCAGAAAAACCTACTGATACATTCATTTCGCCAGACAAAGGTGCGCCAGGGAGTTTGGAGTGCATAATAGAACTCTTTGTAGCACCAGTATCCAACAGAAAAGGCTCTGACACAGCTGATGTAATCACCTCAACGTAAGGCCCACTCTGATCTACTGGAACTGAAATAACTCCCTCTCTTTGTCTATGGCTGTCCTAGCAATCATTACCGTCCATATTCTCATCTTCTGCATAGTAATCATCAGCGTAGTACTGAGCCGTCCTACCAGATGCGTTATTCTGCTGATCGAACCTATTCATCGAATTTTGAGGTGGAAAGGAACGAGCGTTCTGGGGGAAATTTCCACGTCCTCTACCTCTAGGCGCTTGCTGAACACCTCTACCTCTTGTGTTTGACACACCATTCGCGCGCTGTAACAGGACAGGGCAACTATACTTAAAATGACCCTCTTCCTTGCAATATGAACACTGATTGGGACCTACAGGGACACGTGGTTGAGTATACTCGACTCTTTGCGAGTTCCTCTGATACTGTTGAGGCTGCTGATAATTATTCTGATAGTTACTCTGAGCACCACTATTTTGACCACCACGTGGTGGATATGCTTGCTGTAACAAAATCTTCGTTTTTAACTCTTTAGTTTTCTTCTCTGCTCTATCTTTCTCATCTTTGTCCCGATTTTCGTAATATTGTGCAGTAGCCAATATCTGTGCTGAAGAGGAAACTGCCCAAGAACTCTCTGAATCTTTTTACTTTTTACACAACTCGGGAAGCAGATTATGCACAAATTTATCGACGAACAATCGCTGGCCACCTTCTGTGCTCATATCTTGACCACTGTGGTCGACAAATGTCTCTTCAAACCTGGTGAAGTAATCAGACACCGTTTCATCTTTCTTCTGCTTACATGCAGACAACTTATCCCAATTTACACGCATCGCAGGCATTATGGTTTTCATGTAATCAATGATTTTACCAGGAAGTTCAGCTACTAAAGGCTCAGGTTTAGCACCACCAACTTGTCGGGCATCTGCAGCAGCAATATTAGCCCATGAATCACCTAACTCTTGATCATGATCTGCATGACGAATCTTACCCCATAAAGGCTGTGGAACAACGTTCCCAAACAACATATCTATATCCGCTAAATTCATGATACATGACCCAGCAGTCTGTGACAACTCCTTGTAATACCCTGTGGGATTTTTACGGGGATCAGGTAATGTCTGCTTAAGGGCCAAAACTTCAGCTCGCTTCCATGGAACATGTACACATACACGCTGAAAATGTGCTGGTACAGCATCAATATGAAGAGCGGCATCAGCCTGAATTGCTTCCTTCCATACCGGAGGAACTTCTCTCATGGGATATTGTCTCCCCTTCTTCTTAACAGAAGAATCAGACTCAAACAACGACCTAGAAACACCTTCAGTCCTGAGCGACAACAACGTCGCAACTGCTTTCCTAACATCTGAACCCACAATTGCGCCTTTTGAGAATTCGAACCGTACATGGCTCAGCTCGGGCGGATTAGAGTCCAAATCATTTTCCTCTAAATCTTCACACAGGAAAACACACATTTTCTCAAAAACGTATCTCTGCTTCGATGTTTCCCACTGGGTGAAGACATCCATAACACATTGTAAATCATATTTTTCCGGGTCAGCGACCCATTTATGTGCCAAACAATTCAACGTTTCCTTCTCCCTAGAATCAGGCAGTTGACTACGCAATTGCTTGCGCTCTGTGTCAGGAGTTACACTCGTTGCACCAAAGAGAGGATGCAAAAAACTAGCGACAGTACTAGCCACTCTCTGACGAACAGAAGGAGAAGTCGATGAAAAGACAAGAGGGAAAGCAGGGTGAGACAAGGCAGATGCAGAGGCAGTGTCAGGAGAAGTACCAGGAGTGGTAGTCGATATAGTAGTCAAAGTTGTAGGAAGTATAGGAGGAGCAGATGTAAAAGTTGGTGGCCCTTGAGGAGGCTGAACCGGAGGAGCAGGAGCCAGCTGAAGAACAGCTGGTGGGTGCTGTAGGGGAGCAGGACTCAATGCAACCACGGGTTGCGCAACTAAAGGTTGCGGAGGTGCCGTAGCATTTTGCGCATAAGGGGGTGGCGAACTTAACAAATGCGACATTAAGGGATCTTTTTCAAGCTCTTTTGCTGCATCTTGCTGAAGAGGCGGCAAAACTGGATAGCATTTATCTATTACCATTTTACGTTGCCTGTGCAACTGCTCACTCATCTGTTCCTCTTCATTATCTTTAAACTGGATAGCAGCTTGCATTATCGAAATACCCCTTTCTCTCTTATTTTTCTTCGCTAATTTAATTTCCTTCTGTTTGGCTTCCTTACGCCATAGGCGAAAAGAGTCAAACATCGCCGGCCGGGCTTTCTTCTTGAAAAGTTTAACTTCGAGATTGTTTAAGATTTCCGTGTCAAAGCTACCATATTGGGGCCATTTTAAAACACCATCCTTTCTGGTGTATTTGATCCACACTTCATTATATGTGATGGGGCCTACTCCATGTTTCACATATAGTTCATATGTTGGAGTTCCAATCGGAGGAACCGGACACGAGTCCTCCAATCGGGAATCCCTATTATTACAACCAAGACAAAACAAATTTCCAAGTCTGCTAAAACCAGGCATCTTCGCTCTCTAGTCTAGCTTCAAACTTCAAAGGATTATCGATTACGATATTTCTCGTGAATACACGAGTCCTTTGGCTTTGGCACTTGCAAGTTCCAAACAAAGTGATCCCAAAGGGGATACTCAAACTAAGACCAACTAAGGACTGGGAGACGCTCCACTTATACTTAACTGAGATATCGATGACGTCACCAGAAGACTCGTCTATCGTTTCGCTCTACCAAACTTCAAGGGTCCAAATCAGGGCGATAGCCAGGGCAGCAGTCCTTTGTAGCCGTCGGGAAGCGGGGAACCTCGTAGCAAAGACTTTCGGAACACGTTGACATGCAGGGGTCGATGAAGTGGTTGGCCTTCCTCCAGAATTTTCACACGAAGCTCCTCACGAACCTCTGGCTGGACCGGTACCGTTGGTATCGCCCCACGTTGGGCGCCAACTGAGGTACTGGGTTTTTTAGAACCGGTACCGAACCGGTAACCCAGTAGTGTCAGGGTACACACCCAAAGACCTCGAGTAATTTCCTGATTTAGACCACAGAAACTCAGAGTCTTCTAGGTGAAGTCAGGGATCGATTTTATTGGCTGCAACCAAGTAACAGGTCCTAGAAGTACAACAACACAGGATGTATATTCTCAGGAGACTGCTCAATCTTACAAAGCCAGGCTTCTCTTTTTATACAAAATATTCAGCTCCAGGCAAACATTCTTACATTTACAGTAGACTATTCACATATTTTCACTATATAGGAAAAGCAGAGTCATGATGACAAGCCCACATTCCAATTCGTCCAGCCCACAACAAATTACCCGGCAAGGCCCAACAGTTTCATCAGATATCGGTGGACCCCCAATAAAAACGGGCACCTCCTCATCATAAAGCAAGTAAGAGAAAAGAGCAGGGACAGGTGTGAGCAAGATTAGGCAGGGTGTGTGTGCGATGAAAAGGGTTTATGGCATGTTGTGCCTTGATGCTATCTCATTCGGCCACTGGGAGAGGAACTGACCAAACAGGTTCGGCCTGGGGCATTGGTTTCAGCTTGCTCAGGTCAGAGAAAAGTCAATTAAGGTGTACGTGTCCTTTGATATCGAATTTAGCTGTATTATAAGCCTATGTCAGGGCAACCCACAAAATGGCTGCCGTACACAAAATGGAAGCCAAGGGTTCAAGACGAAAATGATGATTTCGAGGTGAAATCGTCACTCGAATATGACGAAAATGCTTGTACATAGTGTACTAGCCATTTTCGGTCTTTTGATATAAAAATCGTCATGCTACGACGAAGTTTTATTCACGAGTTCAGAAATTTCAGAACTACAATAGCTGTCCTTATAGGTCATCAATGCAGACAGGACATCATGCAACACCATGCTGAACATAGGCTGTGACATCCCACCAGCGCTGGCCAGGTTGCACTGAAAAGAACCAATGACAACGTAATGCAGTGCAGCCATCCTTTTTACGATAGGAGAAAAATCAGGTGGATTTGTTCTGTTTGGCTTCAAATGGGGCTCCAAATGAGCACATAGCTCTCGCAGTGTAAGGCGATTTATGATTTCTATGTCCCCCATCATTGCAAGGTCTGAGACAGGGCGATAGATATGTGGTCTCCTCCTACGTACTGTGGCAGGAAGACTAAATGTAGATATGTGTGAAACAGCTTCAACAAAGACTCACACAGCAACAACATTGACAGTCCTCTGGAACACGTAAATTTCACAAGTGACATGCCTACAAACCTTGATTTCCTTCACTCACTCAGCATACTAACTACTACAACATCAAAATCAGTCAATGTGTATGACATATGGTTCACTGTTACTTACTGCTACATTAAAGTGTGAACAGCCCTGTGGATAGATGGAATAGCTCATGTGGTTCACAGCATCAATGCTGACTTGCATGTATCTACAATCATTTTGAGATTTAATGTGAGGGACTAACTGGGAAAAAATGAGAATAAAGTGAGGAAAAACAACACACAATGTGATTGTTTAAGAAGAACCCTCACTCACCAAACTAGTGGTGACATGCTTCATCATCGGGTTCCCATTGGAAGGACCTAGCGTCCCTCCAGTGTGCTACAACGCCTTGTTACAGCGGAGCTGGTTTTGTGTGTGTTGAAGTGATAAAGAAACCCAATTGTGCTAAGTGAGTGCAAAAAAGGGAAAAAAATTAAAAAGCGTAGTTGTGACTTTCAACTATTTTATTAATAGTCCAACCAACACTGGTTAAAAACAGGTGATGAGTGGACTCATAGGTTCAATCTCAATTATTAGAGACCCCTAGTCCTCAATCAAATTTTGGTCAACATGTTTCAGCTTCTTGAGCCCCAGTCGCTCAGCATTCATCAGAAAGGATATTAGTGTGAAAATGTTAAAAGTGAGAAGTAAAATGTATTACTCTCCTGTTGATTATCAATATCTATACGAGGGGTAAGAGAGTGAAAACGTATACCCTTACTCTCCCATTGTTCGATTGTGTATCTACAATCATTCAACAACCTCTATCATCAGTCCCAAAATACACAACAACATTACGAAATGAGGGCAGTGAGTGTGTGCTGCACAACTATACATTAATATGCATCGCAGTGGACAGACGAATATGAACATTATGGGGCCAGTCAAGCGTGACTGTGTGAGGATTTTGCATTACAGACATTGCCATGTTCACAAATGATACACAATTAAACATGTATTGTGTATACATGGACACATGGCTGAGAATGAGCGATGATGTTGGGTAGTGCGACATCTGACGTGGGTTATAAATTAGGATGATCTAGGCACCCCCTCAAATTGAATTTCTGTAGGTCTGGGAACAGGGGGAAAAACAAATATTAAAAAGCAAAAAATGAAATAAAATATGTAATGAGATATTACTTTCTCTCTGTGTAATTCAATATTCATGGTGCCCCATCTTTGAGCCACATAAAGCTAGTATTTAAAGAAATTTAGGTCTAGAAGGAATTCTACTGTTGTAGTTCATAGTTTGTCGGTTATAAATTATGCAGGCTATGTCAGCTAGGTACACTGCATGCCACGCCACTACGTGTGTTGAAAGTGCCACAGCTTACAAGTATGTCTGAATTCCGTACAATGGACAACTCTAAATGTGATGCAAAATCAATGGCCCTTCATGAGACAACCCATGGCCAAGTAATAGGCAGTCAAATAGTAAGGGAGATTCAAATAGTGTTCACAGGTTGACTGTTTCAATACACAATACACAACATTAGTACAGTGTGAAAGGCCTTTGTCCGATTTGACTCCTTAGCTCATTCCATGCTGGATAATTGACATGAGTACAAATGTTACTTCACCTTCCTTTTCTTGGGTATGCCATTTGTGTGTAGACTTAACTCAAAGCTCACTCTCAATGATACCTTAACAGGGTGCACAAATCACTTTAGGCAAATGTGTTGGGATGACTGATGTAATTACCAGAGTGATAATGCAGATGCAAAATGTGTTTGCAGGCGCAGGAGATGGCATCCACTACATGGCCCAGAATTGGCCCCAATTGAATGATGCAGGATTGCAGTGGACGTGTCGTGACCTTCACGGTGCGTCACCACCTGTTGGAAATAGCCATCAGCCAAGCGGATTGCTTTTTTTAAACTCGCGGTAGGCGTGCATCGCCACTGTGGGGCCCATCTTTGGCCCCAATTGAATGATGTGAACCAGGCTGCCCAATGGTATCAGCAGAGCTCAATGGAAAGAGCCTAGGGCCGTACATCTATGCCTGTGAAATGTCCACACCTGTCACTTGCTTGTAGACACTGCTGCCTGCCACTTCTCACCACGAACTGCTGCTGAACCTCATCTTTGGAACCAGTCAAGGCTCGTACTGAGAACCTGAAGGCCCGTCACTTCACCACAGTGGAGCTGGAGGTCCTGGTGGACGAGGTCCTTGGGCAGTACCGCCGGCCCTATAGTGCTCCAGAGGTAATAGTAAGTGAATGCAGTATTCCCCGATGGCTCACAACATGTTAGTGTAAAGTGGTCGGTGCCACAGAATGCAAGCCAATATATGTGCCTTCAGTTTTTCCATCTTTATTTCACATAGATGGCGTACTACTTGATGCCCTTGAGTATGTGGGGAGGCTGGCACACTCATCATTATTGCAGCTCCAAAGGTGCAAATCATCACACATGTGAATCCCAGAAATGTTGATGTATACGTGTTGGAGTCTTTGCAGCCAAAGTAGTTCAATTGCATGTTGTTGATCCTTGTTCACCCTGAGCCCGGATTGCATGCAATTTTAAACGAGCATGATTTATCCGTAGTACAGTTACAATGATGACTTAATGGAATCTCTTTTTGGACACACATTCACTGTTTCATGTGCTCGATGAGCTCATTACCTGTACATATGTACATTAGTTAAATGTCAAGTGTCAATTGAGCAGAAGTAATTGTTTATGGTGTGTGCTCATTTTACAAGGATATTATGGCAATGAGGACAGAATGCACAAGAGTACACGGCCTGTTACTGTCTAGGTTACTGTAAAATTACCTGTTGCATCAAATAAATGTACAGTGCACATGCCAACATTCTTTAGTTGACATTATGTGTAGAGCCGCTCATGTGTATGCACCGTGTTGTGTCACATAAAGCACCACTTCAAAGTGGTAAAAATGTCTCATCTTGTCTCCCATACCTACAGCTCAGGCTCCTTCAGTGGTAGGCAATATGGAGGGCCATTGCCTAGAAGGTGCGGGCCCTAGGAGTTGCTAACCGTCAACACAACCACTGCCACAAGAGGTGTGATGACATGTGTCGCCTTAGCAAAAACGTCGCAAAAATTACGTTGGGCCTGCTTCCTCGGACTGGTTGTTTGTCACGCAGGAGCATGACCTCACTATTGAGACCCATCCTGGCAGTGACACAGCCAGATCTGGATGGACACCTGAGGGCCCAGCAGCAGCAAGTTGGGGGTGAGTATAGTACAAAGTGTGATGTTGCTCAGAAAATAGTGCACAAAACCCAGCCCAGAGCAAGGCAGTAGCCTATAATGTGTCTCTAGTGTGGTGTAATTGCCTCTCAGTTGAGTCAGTTGTGAGTGCAGTTATTCTTTGCCTGTACAATGTGGGGATGGTCTAGTGGCCAGGTAACATCAGCATAAGTGTCAGTGTCTGTGGCATCAACTGGAAGTTAACCTCAGTGAGCATCATGTCTTGGTGATTTTATAGATTGATGTTGTGTCTTTCTATGTAATTTATACATATACAGATTACTTACCAATGTTTAACAGTGGTTGTGTTGCAGGCCATCAATTAGTGGATGTAAGGATGTCATGTCACTTAACAATATTTTCCTTTGAATTACAATGTGTGTTGTCATATCACCTCAGACTTCAAGGGTGACATACACAGTGATTTTAGATGTGTAGCTCTCTTAGATAAAGGCATGTAGATGCGCCTACCGACAATAGGATGTGATGTGAAAATGCAAAAACATGCGTAGCAATTTGACAACATTGAGCATTACTGTCCAATTTTGCATGTTCACATGCTACAGATAATCATAGTTATACTTTTCACTTATGTCGAGAGTATATGTTGAATCTAATGTGTGCCTTGACTTCAAGCATTTATGTTATTATTGCTTCACATGTTTGTGATTCGGCCACGTCACTGAAAAGTTTGTTTGTCGTCTACAGAATCGACCAAGGTCAGAGAAGGAGAGGGGCCTGAAACAGTTGTTGCAGCTACTGGCATCACTGCTCCATGGAAGTAGAGCAACACTGAGGGGATCAGCACATAGGAGGGGGACAGGAGTGCCCTGGAGGAGTCAGCTACAGAAACGCGTACCTCAAGTTCCTCAAACTCCAGCGGTGACTCTTCGTTGTTGTTGGGAAATAGAGGATCGGACTCTGCCTCATCATCAGCCACACCCTGTGTCCACCCTCCCTGATGTTCCCCCAACTGCTATCCGGGCCCGCAGCCCTAAGAAGGGTAGGGTATTTTTCTCACCAGGGACCGCTGTCCCAGCTCCTGTGTCCCCTGCTGCCCTCACAGTGGAGGCCATAGACATCTTGCGGCAGGTGTCAGTGGGTCAGACTTTGCTCCTGAATGCCCTCCTCATTGATGACACTCATTCTGCAGTCACAGGCTCACAGTCCAGCTCCTGTCCCTTCTGCAACCTCCCTGCCAGTGTCCCCACATGACCAGAGGACAGAGACATTACAGGACCAGGTCTCAAAATGGCCCCCACCCACACGGCCAGGTCCCAACAACACCCCAA
This sequence comes from Lissotriton helveticus, assembly GCF_964261635.1. Classification (NCBI taxonomy): domain Eukaryota; kingdom Metazoa; phylum Chordata; class Amphibia; order Caudata; family Salamandridae; genus Lissotriton; species Lissotriton helveticus. The sequence continues at coordinate 638,659,125 of NC_136059.1, forward strand.
AAAATCAAAAAACACACAACAATCTCCACAATCCAATGCCATCCATGCCCTAAATGATGTTTAAAATCAAGAGAACACACAGAAAGCCTTGGTCCATGCACCACTGAGTACCCCTGGGCATAATGGATGAAAGGAGGCAGACTTGGTGCAGGCCTAGGGCACAAAGCACACTGCCTGGCTTCAAAATGGCCCCTTGACTCCCACCCACATGGCCAAGCCCTGCCTGGACCAGGCCTCAAAATGGCCCCACCCACATGGCCAGGCACCAACAACCCTCCAAAAAAAAAAAAAAACACACAAAAATCACCACAATCCAATGCCATCCATGCCCTAAATGGTGTTTAAAATCAAGAGAACACACAGAAAGCCTTGGTCCATGCACCACTGAGTACCCCTGGGCATAATGGATGAAAGCAAGGCAGACTGTGTGCAGGCCTATGGCACAAAGCACACTGCCTGGCTTCAAAATGGCCCCTAGACCCCCACCCACATGGCCCTGCCTGGACCAGCCCTCAAAATGGCCCACACCCACATGGCCAGGCCCCAATAACATCCCCAAAAAATCGAAAAACACACAAAAATCACCACAATCCAATGCCATCCATGCCCTAAATGGTGTTTACAATGAAGAGAACACACAGAAAGCCTTGGTCCATGCACCACTGAGTACCCCTGGGCATAATGGATGAAAGCAAGGCAGACTGGGTGCAGGCCTATGGCACAAAGCACACTGCCTGACTTCAAAATGGCCCCTTGACCCCCAGCCACATGGCCAGGCCCAGCCTGGACCAGGGCTCAAACTGGCCCCCACCCACACGGCCAGGCCCCAACAACACCCCAAAACATTGAAAAACACACAAAAATCATAACAATCCAATGCCATCCATGCCCTAAATGATGTTTAAAATCAATAGAACACACAGAAAGACTTGGTCCATGCACCACTGAGTACCCCTGGGCATAATAGATGAAATCAAGACAGACTGGGTGCAGTCCTTAAGCACAAAGCACACTGCCTGGCTTAAAATGGCCTCTTGACCCCCACCCACATGGCCCTGCTTGGATCAGGCCTCAAAATGGCCCCCACCCACATGGCCAGGCCTCAACAACACCACAAAAAATTGAAAAGCACACAAACATTACCACAATCCAATGCCATCCATGCCCTAAATGGTGTTTAAAATCAAGAGAACACACAGAAAGCCTTGATCCATGCTCCACTGAGTACCCCTGGGCATAATGGATGAAAGCAAGGCAGACTGGGTGCAGGCCTATGGCACAAAGCACACTGCCTGGCTTCAAAACGGCCCCTTGACCCCCAGCCACATGGCCAGGCTCTGCCTGGACCAGAACTCAAATTGGCCCCCACCCACACGGCCAGGCCCCAACAACACACCAAAAATAAAAAAACACACAAAAATCACCACAATCCAATGCCATCCATGCCCTCAATGATGTTTAAAATCAAGAGAACACACAGAAAGCCTTGGTCCATGCACCAGTGAGTCCCCCTGGGCATAATGGATGTAAGCAAGGCAGACTGGGTGCAGGCCTATGGCACAAAGCACACTGCCTGGCTTCAAAACGGCCCCTTGACCCCCAGCCACATGGCCAGGCCCTGCCAGGACCAGAGCTCAAAATGGCCCCCACCCACTCGGCCAGGCCACAACAACACCCCATAAATAAAAAAACACATATAAATCACCACAATCCAATGCCATCCATGCCTTCAATGATGTTTAAAATCAAGAGAACACACAGAAAGCCTTGGTCCATGCACCATTGATTACCCCATGGCATAATGGATGAAAGCAAGGCTGACTGGGTGCAGGCCTATGGCACAAAGCACACTGCCTGGCTTCAAAATGGCCCTGTGACCCCCACCCACATGGCCAGGCCCTGCCTGGACCAGGCCTCAAAATGGCCCCCACCCACATGGCCAGGTCCCAACAACACCCCAAAAAAAAAGAAAAACACACAAAAATCACCACAATCCAATGCCGTCCATGCCCTACATCAGGGGTACTTATAGTACGGCCCGCGGCCTTAATTGGCGGCCCGCGGACCTTGCTGCCATACCAGTCCATCATATAAAGTTTAAACAGAGAAGATGGCCGCAGGCGCACACGTTGTGAATACGTATTCAATACGTATTCACAGCGTTTGCTCCTGCGACCATCTTCTCTGCTTATGCTTGCCTCTGGTTGGCCTTAGCCTCTGGGACGTCACACCCGGCACCTGGCGCCTGGAAAATCTTTGTTGTTTACATATCCTGGTCCTGGCTGGGGTGCCGCGCTGTCCTCTTCTGAAGCTGCGCTCCCTGCCCCCCTCCCCTTGTGATCTCTCCGGGGCTGCAGCTGTTTCGCGAATTTCTGAAGCCGAGCCCCTAGCTGTGCGCAGTTAATACCATTGGGCCCCGACTTTAAAAACTCATTCAACTCCTCCAGCAATGGATGTTGAATTCTTATGGTGATCCGGGCGTAATGTGTATTAGCAGCGTGCCTGGCGAGAAAGGAAGAAGTGCAGCAAATAGAAAAGACCTCAGGTGACGTGTGTGCCGCTTTCAATGGACATTAATTTCCGTAACACACAGGCTGTCACCACTGTGTTTGTTATTTGTTACTCGGGGTGTCATTTACTGTGTGAAATACGGTTGGACAAAAGAAGAGGAAGAAACCTGTATTTTCACCACCCCTGTAAATCTGAAGGTACGTTATTTGTTATTTACATTATTCCAGAGTGAGATACTTGTAATTGAAATTGATCCGAGTAGCCAAACATGCAATATGTTAGGGAGAGTTGTACCCGGCCACGGCAGGAGATAGCACATGTATGGCGCACAGGAGGAGATATTAAAATATGTTGCAGACCAGCTTTCTGTTACCAGTTCGTTATATTCACCCCTTCCACGAACTTAAATGTTTTACATTTCTATTTGTTAGACTGAGACCTTGCCACCCCCGTAAACACATATCTGGATAGGGGGCTTTGTTAAATAGATTACTTGAGTGTGTAGAACTGATTAAGTTGTGCATTGTGTGATATACTAACAAGCTGATGTGGCCTAACGGCTAGAGCTGTCGACCTCCAGGCTAAGCAACCAGGTTCGAGTCTCGGCTGAGAAGCTCAACATATTGTGATTCTGGGCAAATTACTTAATCTCCTGTGCCTAACAAAATGAATGTGTCCCTCTGTGAGGCAACTGGTGTTCGTGTAAAGCGCTCTGATACCTTCGGGTCGAGTTTGTGCTATATAAAACTCCCTAAAAAAAAAAAGCTATCTCTCGCTCTCCTTTACTCCACGGTCGCCAGTAGGTATATATAGTTAGGATTTTTTCTCTATGGGATTTTTGAAAATTCTATGTCTAATAACTTTGGCGTTTGTGGACGGAATTGGCTGAAATTTTCAGGAAAATGGAACATTTTGTTTCTGAGCAGCCCCTGAATATTTGGGGGGGTTTCGTCAAGGGGGGGCCGAGAAAAAAGGGGGGTCCCAAAACGTGTTTTTAACATTGAGTTTTCCATAGGGCGGTTGGCCTCACTTTTAGCCCGAACGGCTGAATGGATTTGCACGAAACTTGGCAAAATTGTAGGGACTGGTAGCCCGATGTGCCTTTGCTAGGTCTCAATATATGTGCTCCAGTGGATTTAGAGAAATTAACGTTAAAAAAAAGATATATATCTGTAACAGCGGACCGGGCAGCGCTCCAGTTCGCGTACTTTTCGCGTTACGGAGCTTTGTGAAGCGAAGCTGATTGGTTCTCCGGCGTCTGTAAACATTCCAAACAGTCCGTAGCGGCCGCCATCTTGTCTCTCGGTAGGATCGAGAGACAAGAGGAGGCCAAAGCGAAGGGGCAAATGACCATAAGGGGGCATAGTAGATCCTCCCTGACCCCCTAGGTTTGATGTGGAGGTTTTAAAAGGGCCCCGCGGGGCAAAAAAAATAATAATAATAATAATCGAACGGCTGAATGGATTTGCACGAAACTTGGCAAAATTGTAGGGACTGGTACCCGATGTGCCTTTGATACGTCTCAATATATGTGCTCCAGTGGATTTTGAGAAATTAACGTTCAAAAAAAGATATATATCTGTAACAGCGCTCCGCTTCGCGTACTTTTCGCGCTACGGAGCTTTGCGAAGCTGATTGGTTCTCCGGCGTCTGTAAACATTCCAAACAGTCCGTAGCGGCCGCCATCTTGTCTCTCGGTAGGATCGAGAGACAAGAGGAGGCCAAAGCGAAGGGGTAAATGACCATAAGGGGGCATAGTAGATCCTCCCTGACCCCCTAGGTTTGATGTGGAGGCTTTAAAAGGGCCCCGCAGGGCAAAAAAAATAAAAATGTTTTTTAGTTTTTTTGCGTGGGCTCCGGGAAGCGTTCTGGGGAGCGTACTTTGTTGAAAATTAGTGAAAAAAGTTAGAGTAAAATAATAATTGTGAGTGATCAGATGTAGGGTAGCTCTGAGAAGAGCTTTTGGGTTTATGGTACATTTAGGTACTTATAAGTAGGTACCAATGCACATTCTTAAATTCAGAATGAAAATTCTGTTGCCCTCATCTGAGAAGTGAACTCCATCTCCTCTGTAGATATCTTGCATGTAGTAACGCAAGTTATTGTTGTACAAGGAGCCCATTCCATGGTCTCTCATGTAAGCTGAAACAGATTTGTTTACATGCTTCCTCGACTTCTCAATTTGTGGACAAAATTGGTTCGACCACCTCCATTTCTGTCTTTGGCATATATTTGAATATACCAAGGCAGTCTGAGGAAAAAGTGCCATCAATTGCTCAAAGGTGTCCTTTAAAAGCATTTCCAGACCTACCCCAGTCAAAGTGCCCAAATCATTACCTCCACAGTGCACAATTAACAGGTCATGTTTTGGCAAATGCATAAAGGTTTTCACCAATGGTATCAATTGGTGACATTTTAATCCTCTGTGGCCAAACCACTTAATTTCCACATCTTGTAAATTGAGGTTAGGTAAATTCCTGTTCTCAGCATACCTCTGAGCCCAATAGATGTAACTATGTCCAACAATCCAGACAGAAAACATGGTGAGAGAAGGTTCTCCTGCAGTCAGATGAAGTGTGGCAATGAAATGGCAGTTGAAAAAATAAGAGTGTAAAATGAAAAAAACTGTGGAGTTTCTGTGTTAATGAAGCAGTAAGAGTGATTGGTGGATTTTGATTACTGAAAACAGAAAGTTAGGGTGCATGGATGAGTTCTTTGAAAGATGTATTTTGAGTGGTGAAGAAAAAATCATTAAATGAAAGAATGCACTGGATATGCAGGTGCACTGAGAGTTCAGAGTTCAATTGCAACATTGTTGTGTGAACTTGCAAACACCAGAGGTCTTCCAAGAGGTGGTTGCTATGCAAAAAAAGCAGAGAGGGCAGAGGGGGGGAAGGGTTTTAATTTGAAAAAAGTGAGGGAAGAGTTTTGATTGGGTGACATGAGAGATATGTGTGAAGAATTACAGCATTTCTGTGCTTTTGATAGCTGCAGACTCTGGAGTGCATACCTTTTGCTCTGCTGAAGACAAATTGGTGTGTTTCTGAGACTGTTTTGAAACTCAAAGTATTTGCTTAGGTGAGAAAAGATTTCTTTAATTTAGATACAGAATAGTGTGCTTTAAGGAGAAAATTATGAAGAAAGTTGTGTTTTTAAAATGTTGCTTTGTGTCAAGTGTTTTACAAATAGATTTTGTTTCTTTGAGAAATTGTAATTGGAGAAAATGTGAAGTATTAGTACTGACAGGGTTTTTATGTGCATAGGAGCTGTGGAGTGTTTTCAAATTATGACTTGTAAAACGTTTTTGAGGAAAAGGAATGGTTTTAATATTTATGACAAGGACATAATGGTGTATGCTTCTTTATAAGGCAATTGAGTGTCTCTGATGTTATTTTTTCCATTTTAATGTAAGACCTTTCCCTGTGGAGCAAATTGCTTGTAAATATGCTCCCACCTGTGCATGGCAAATTTAGATTTTGAATGTTTGCGTTACATAGCCGTGTTAAAAGTGACCCAAGCATGCTGCAAAGGCAATCAAAAAACGCTTTCATGTGTCTTAAGGACATTTTAAGTCATTTCCCCATGTGGAGTGTTTTTAAATTATGACTTGAAAATCGTTTTTGGGGAAAAGGAATGCTTTTAAAATTTATGACAAGGACATAATGGTGTATGCTTCTTTATAAGGCATTTCAGTGTCTCTGAAGTTATTTTTCCAATATTAAATTAAAAGACCTTTCCCCGTGGAGCAAATTCCTTGTAAATATGCTCCCACCTGTGCATGGTAAATTTAAATTTTGACTGTTTGAGTTACATAGCCATGTTAAAAGTGACCCAAAAAAGTTGCAAAGGCTTTAAAAAAACACTTTCATGTGTCTTGAGGACATTTTAAGTCATTTCCCCGTGGGCAGTGTTTTGAAATTATGAGTTGAAAATCGTTTTTGAGGTAAAGGAATGTTTTTAAAATTTATGTGCGCCATATGCCTCCAAATTTCTTTTTCAGGGGTGCAGCAGGGTGTTCTTGAGAGACCCCTGCACCCTCGAAAAAATTCCAAATTTGCGATGAGCTAATTGCTAATCGCAAATTGTACCTTCATTCCTATGGGTCTCCTGCTCCATGGAAATGAATGGGTAATTTGCAATTAGCAATTTGCTCATCGCAAATTAGGAATGGTAAAGAATCGCTATTTATTCCTTAAAGTTCGCTATTTAGGAAATGCAAAAAACTTTGATGATACATATGGCGGTTCATCTCTAACAAGATAAGAAGCTTAGGGATAGATTTATGATGACTGGCGCATCACCAGGGATGTGCCAGTCATCCTGCGTCGCTGTTCCGACACCCATGGTGTGCTGCATTTACAATGCGGCGCACCATGGGGCAAAAACACCACAGATGCGTGACGCATCTGTGCCGTAAAGGTGGCGCATTGCTGGAGTTGTATCGCAAGTGTGATGAAGCTCCAGCAAGGCTCAGGGGTGCCCCTGTCATAGGGTTTCTGTTCTCACACAGAACTAAGCACAGAGGATTGGAACCTCGGCGAATTAGGGTGCCCCAAAACTGACCTTAGTACCCAAAAACCCCCTAACAAGCTAGGTACAGTGTCACATTGGATATAACAAACTCCCAATCTTTAGACAATTCAGAACATGAACTTACAGTACCTCAGGATACGTGGAACTCATGAACACTCGGTCGTTATATATTCATTACAAACGAGAACATGGAGTTAAGAATAACACATGTGCATTTGAAATGTTTATTTACTAATGCCGTCTTCTCAGGCTTAGTATCTTAGATAATACAAGTACACATATTATCAGTAGCAAAATTACCAGCATAGTTACTAGTACATCAAAAGCGAATGGTGACAGTATGTTAACATGCTGTAAATGAATAAGAGTTAGCAACACTTATATTTCACCCTCCCTAATACACATATTATATTATTTGTTAAGAAGGTCTCTTTGGGTTGGTTTAGGGCGGGCCCATACCTTAGTGTTCTAGATTTGAAGGAATCACATCAGCATACACCAGCTCTCTCTTCATGTGAACCGCATTAAGTGTTGTGTATGTGTGTTCGGCAAAGCAATATAAAACGCGCCTCATGCCCAGAATTGGCAGAAGCTGCACTTATGTTATGACTATGAAGTCGTGGAGATCAGACCTCATAACAATTCTGTATCGTGTTGTTCTTGAAACTTCAGCACTCGCTGTACAGATATAGTTTAACAAGCAAAGCAGATAGTAGAGCAATAACATATTATTGTCATGTAAACCACGATGAACTACTAGGTTGAAAGCTAAAGCAACAACTAAGTGTCGTGTGCAGAAGTTGCAAAAAAGGAAAAATGGCGTTTAAACCGGTAATGAGTGCATGCTAACTTAACACGGTGTAAAGATATCCAGGATCTACATGATACCCACCCATGATCCGGAAACGAACTGAATAAGATAATAGAAGTGCCATGTCATGAGAGCAGATTGCAACTTTATATGTGCACGGTCCACAAGGTGAAACATTAAAAACTAGCAAAATTTAATGCTAAAAAAAAATAAAACAGCCAACTACTTTATCGAGGCTTAAGCCAATAGGCAAGCTAAATAATAAAAACTTGACAAATAAGTAAATGAATTGTCAATGAAATGCTAGTACTCAGCATATCAAACATGAAAAAGGTCTATGACATAACTGTGTATGCAAAATAAGCTGCAACAGCCTCCAATAGGAAGTCACCGTCTTCATCCGAAAACAGTTCAGCCATCCAACTTAAAAGCGGAAAAGAACATACGTGCTCTCCCAGCACCGGATCCTCTATCACCATCAGAGGACAGCTCGGTGGGTTTTCAAGAAAGCTCTGTTCCAAGAAAGACTGTGTTGCCGCCAGTAAATTCCAGGGACCAATTAGTCCATGCATCAATGCCACAGCCATAATCCTTTCGCCAGGACAAACCAACTCGTGAGTAATGATAGGACTCATCAGCAGATTAAAGTCGACGTCAGGAGAAACCGGTCTGCAGAGACACAAATCAATGGCCCGATCGAAATCACAGGTTAGGCAGTGAAATACAGGCTGGACACAGGTGAAGTAGGAGAATCGAAAAGATAATCCATATGCCGTGCTTAATATCGCCAACGGCATTGTGCCATAATATTCAAGCATGCGATTGCGGAACAGCGTCAGCAGCTGCAGGGCGGGACCTTGCACAGGAAGGACATCCATATTTAAAAATGTAAAAAACCACAAGAGCGCCCGCTGCTAATGCAAGTAAAACTGGGAATCCACCAAACAAAGTGGAAAAAATAGAATGAAAGAAAGCAGGGATGACTCCAAAGATTTTCTCAAATGAAGTCACGAGACCACTGCTAACAACTTTAAAAAAATGTGCCAGGTCCTTTGTGGAGGACGCGTTAAAGATAGTCCGAACCATCTCGGTGAAATGCAAAGGCGAATCAGTATTTAAAAGGGCCTGCACCTCTGTACGGGTGTTCGCTATGTGAAGCACGAAAGTTTCACGGGCCGAACTCAAGGCCACCTCTCTCTGAGACAAAAGAGCCCTTATTCTTGCCATGCCGTTGAAATCTGCACCCAAGGTTGGTATTTGTGGCCAGATTGAAAACTCCCTACGTTCATGTGTGGGAGGAAATAGAACATTTCTGCAGCAAATAACCCGTTCACTTACTGTTACGATAAAAGGAATACTTGTAATTAACCCACAACAATCTTCATTATTGAGCATCAAATAACTACCATTTTCCAACAACTTGAACGTGGGGATGATAGCAGGAACTGGCGTGCCTTGCAACACGCAAGCCATATTTGGTCGGTCTTTGTTGTATGAACCGTGTAACTGTATGTGCCTACACATTAGTGAATGATGTGGCGTCTCAGTGCATTCCTGTCCATTCAGATATACTTCTTGGTCATCTTTGAAACATCTGTATGTGTATGGAAGCGACCAGACCTCATGAAGAAAACCACTACCTAAAGGTTCATAACGACCTATTGGTACATATTTCATACAATTTGAAAACTTATATAAAGCAAAACGCAGCGTTATTAAACCGTGGATAAGGCAAGTTGCAGCATTGGCCTCTGCCACTGAAAAAGGCAAAGATTCTAACCTTTCAATATGTAACATTGAAAAGGAAGCATCACGCATTGACAGCAAGCGTTGTTTGTTAGTCAAATTGAATGGGGCAAATAAAGAAGAAACGTTCATGTATCCCCAGGGAACTTTACAATTTTTCAGAGTTTGAAGGGTCCAAGCAAATTGCAAGAATCTGAACTACGTTGCCAAAGCAGCCAACCTTTTGGATTTATACTGGAAATGTTAAAGGAAGAATTACGGAGTAGGGCCTGTAAATCACTAATGGACAACCGAGTAAAATTACTCCAACCATCATATTCCTCTAACTCCGGGATGGTAGGGGTGTTTAATTTTTTAGAAGTAGCCAATCCAAAGCATGTGGTCTGGGAAATTGTTTCATTCAGAAACAACCTATGATTCGGGATGAGACATGCACGGTGCAAAGCCTCAGTGCCTTGTACCTGCCAGGTTTGTGAACCCCAAACTGATGTAGATCCTGGATATCTTTACACCGTGTTAAGTTAGCATGGGCTCATTACCGGTTTAAACGCCATTTTTCCTTTTTTGCAACTTCTGCACACGACACTTAGTTGTTGCTTTAGCTTTCAGCCTACGTGCGTCAAGACGTATGCCTGCTTCAAGCAGGCGCAGGGTTTTGACGCAGCTTTGTCCTATCTGATTGTAAATGCGGCACACCATGGGTGGCAGAGCAGCGGTGCACGTTAACTGGTGCATTCCTGGGGATGTGCTAGTTAACATCAATCTGCTCCTTTACATTTAAGTATGTGCAGGGGACACAGAGTTGGTGAGGCTTATCCAAGGTTAAGAAGAGATGAGTCCTGTTCACTGAAAAATTGGACATAGGCTTCACCTCCTCAGCATCGCTGGACATGGCTAAATAATAGCTGCAAAATGTTACTCTTGTTAAACAATTTTACTATTATAATCTCTGAGATTTGTCTCTTACTCTGCAATATCTCATTGTTGTTATCTTTCTTTAAAGATAAAGACAACATCAACATGAGCAACAATCAGCAATCAGTTGATTTCGACCTCATCATTGAACTCGTAATTGAAACATCAGTGGATGTTGATCCCTTGGATGATTTAAATCCTGAGGATGAAGAAGAACGTGATGAGGATGCAGATTTGTCAGAATTGTATGACATAGGATGGGAAGCTGACGTGCTTGAGCCTATTGTGGAAAAGTAAATTTTGCCATGTTCTGTGTCCCTACGTGTCATCCTCATATGTTATGTGTGCATGACTAATATGCATATGTTATTCCCCATGTCCGATTCAAGACGCAATTACAGTTGTGTCCACCTCTGGTATGTCATTTTCCAGTCCTCGTGAATACTACGGATATCAGGCCTATGTAAAGTAATGTTGCCACGCTTCTCAGTGTGCACGTTATTTCATTATAAAGTCCCCGTTTCTAGGCCTCAAAAGGGCCCGGACATCAGATTCAGCTCCTGTCTCCTGAAGCCTCGCTGAGGAGCGATCCAGCCCCCACCTGTATCCTCGACCTTTCACTTACTTCCTGCCTCGCAGTGCCCGGTGCAGCTTGGCTCTGCCTCTGAGTCTGCCAAGACTATGTTATGATTCCAGCTATCGGTTTAGTCCTCCTTCTCTGCATTCCTAAGCTACTGAACTGCATCAATAGTTTCCGTCATTGTCTAGCCTATGCGGCTCCATGTTAAGAGAAATACTGTATTTAATGGTCATTTAATATTCTTCATCACGCACTACATGTAGAATAATGCATGGTCCAGTCTTAGAGTCAGTTAGCTTTTCCCCTCATGACTTCTAGTTTATATCAACATGTTCTCTAAACATCAGATACTAGATACTGTTTAGGTACATGTCGCTCCGACCCTCCAGACTTTAGTCTCTGCTCCTAGCACAGAGTTCATAGCCCCAGCTTCTCCTCGTAACACGTCATTACCAGTTTGCGCGCACCACCAGGTTAGAGGTCCCGGCTCCTTAGGTAGCCCCCTCCATGGTTTCCGCCCCATTCATGACATATTCTGTTACGTTTGCATCACATGTCTGAGTTACGCCTTTTTATCTCTTATCTTTCGCGACTGCTACGCGTCACGCCTTCTGTTCCACCCACTGCTACGCCTACTGCAATGTAATGCTATGTGTTCGCGCTATGTATATATGCTTGTGTATTGTTATTAAAAGTTAGCGCGCTCATCCCAGACCCAGCCCCAGCAGCTGCTGGGCCCTGTCATCCTATTCCTATGCAGGTTGTCCTGTTCCTGTCCTTATGCTGTATTAAACCTGCAAAACTCCTACTACCTCGAATCTTGACTCTTATTTATTGAGCTATCTGTTATTCATTCATTCATTCAAAAATAGATCCGGTATTATTTATTTATATACCACATAATGGCGCCCGAATAGGGACTTGCCCTTTCCCCACGCGTCGGTGAAGCCACGCCGACCCCCTGACCCTCTGCAGCCGTGACGGAACCATACCGTGCACCGGCAGATATTTCTGCTTCAAGTATCCCTCAGGCCCACGGAGGAGACGGAGAAGGCGGTCCAGCATCCAAACGAGACGGTGGAGGAACGCGGCGAGTCCCGACCAGAGCCCAAGCCAAGAGTCCAAGGTCCGAGGTATCCGGAGGTCCACCCGTAACTGAAGTCCGAAGTTCGTCGTCCGTCGTCGTAGCAGTCCAGTCCAGTCCGAGGCTTTCCGTTCTTGCTGCCCGGTGAGTACCATTACTGGGGTAGTATCTAGACAGGGTCAATCTAAATTGACTCTGGTCCGTGGGTTGGTGGTACCCAGACTCACAAACGAAGTGTTCACCTAGGTGGATACGGGTCTTGATGCGTCCCTTTATGGGACCGGTATGTTCCGTACTGTTTCAGCAGTGCATCCAGTAACTCTAGTCTGTTCCGTTCTCGAGAAATTCTTGTGTTTTCTGTTCTCAGTATTCCAGGTAATATTCCGTCCGAACTGTTATGTTATGATGTTGTTCAATGTATTTCCAATGTCGTGGTATGCCTGAATTGTTCTCCCAATTGTTATTGTTCCTCGTGTATTGTATTGTGTTCCGATTCAAGTTTACCATGTCTCTCTTTTCGAGATTACGTCAGCTAAAAACTAGAAAAGGTTTGTTAGAAGAAGCAGTTCCTGTTCCGCCGAGGGACAGTCCAGGTCATTTTATGTATCAGAAACATGGCATAAGCGCCATATTGTATCTAGATTTATGGGTAGAGTATACCAAACAGTTAGAAGAAAAGTATAGATGGCCCGTATCGGGTACATGGGATGCCGAATGCATCATGCGAGTAGAAGAAGCATTATGGAAAAAGAAAGCCAGACAGTCACAGAAAGATGCCATCGAGTTATGGCGTAAAGAATCTCATAAAAGAACTGAAAAGGAAATCAGAAAGACAGAACTAAGTAGAGAATCCCAAGAACGAGCCCAAGAAAAAGAACTAATCGAGATAGGTGAACAAGTCAAAGCCGAACAGTCAGACAGACAGAGGCATGCCCTTATTAGGGGTATGTATCCTCTTCTTGCCGAAGGCTTGCCAAAAGCGACCCCAGAGGCATCCAGTAATTTCCCGCCACCATTAGTTCCGACCAAGCTACGTCACAAGCCTACTGCAGCTGATATTTTTATTTCGTCCTATCTGGACGACACAGTCCCCGAATATGCAAATCCTGTTCGCGCTCCGCCAGTCCCTGTAAATCAGGCACTTCCCGCTCCTCCAGACACCGGAGTACCTGTTACGGTACCCCCGGTCCAGCCCGCCATACAAGTCCAGCCTACATTTCCATTTTCCCACTCTGCCAGGACGAAGAGCCTCAGTAGACCTAGACTCTAGTTTAGGGGCCGCAGGGGGAGGTCCTCCTCAAACCCCGCCGCCACACAAGCGTTTAACGTTAGCCGAATTGCATGCACAAGCGTCACAGCGTACGCCTAGACATCAGACTGTAGCAGAAATAAGAAAATCCCTTGCCGAATGCTGCTATGATCCAGTCCCAGGCGAGGATAATATGGTTTTATATTCATTCCGCGTAAGAAAGGTGGCCGAGTATCTAGTCACCTTACCGAATATGAAAGAAGATCTAGACAGAATATATCGTTTCATCCGTACAGGGGATGATCCAGAAAGTATTTGCGAGGCCATGTCTCAAAGGAAATCCGAGATCCAGCTCATGATATTAAAGTTTCTGATAAATTGTCTAATAAGAGAACAAGATTACCCGTCTAAAGATCCTGCCGAAATGAAAATCCTGACAAGGTGGAGTGATAATATAGCCGAGGGTAAGCACAAGACCGTCGGTGCTATGGAGAGTATGTACAAGAAAATCCGTAGGGAAATAATAAAGATACACGAACAACGTAAAGCAGCACAAGTAAGCGAGAAAGAAAGTATCTCTGATACTGAAGAGGTAGAGGACGAGAATCCCGCCAGAATAGCGTATGTAGGAAAATCTAGATTTCCAGACCGCCATTTACGCCTAGAACACAAGTCTATTTTTCATCATCCAGCACCAGAACAAGGTTCTCTAGAACAAGTATTCCAAGCTACCGATCACATTCTGAAATCACGAATCGGTTATAGTGAGTTAAGTACCATGCATGAACAGGAACTAGCCCGATCAGCAGTCCGATGGATTACTGATTTTACCACTTTTCCAGACGAAATAGTGGCACAAATGTTTCTGAAAATGCCCCCAGCCGAGCAACGACTGGTGGGTATGTATATGATTCAGCACCTCATTACTCTGTATGAGGGTCAACACTCTGATCCAGGTCCGTTACATGATATCTTGAACGAGTTACTCCAGTATAGATGGAAAGGTCTAGGTACCGATTTAATTAGTGTCATTCTAGAACAGCGTCATAAATATAGAACATTCTTGAACCCGCATTTTGTTCATGTCTCACCCCCAGAAAGTAAATCATTCTACATAGACAGACAGAATCCGTTACGAGAAGTCCACCCAGTTAAAGGAACGGGTGGCGAAATGCAGCGAGTGTTTGTATACACTCCAATAACAAAGATGGAACTCCTCGAGATGAAGAAATTAATTCCCTGTCATGACAAAGATCCAGCAGGGTTCCATAGAGAATTAAAAGACATGCTCCGTATGGGAGAATACACTTACCCAGATATCATTAAAATGTTAAAGGTTCTGCTGCCCGCAGGGGTGTATGAAAAGCTAAAGGAAAAAGAATGGGAGGTGGGAGAGAAAAAGATCGATTGGGCAGTTCTAGAAGCTGAAGACAAGGCACGAGTACCAGGTACCGGTCTTGGAGATAAATGTAAAGAATTACCAGAATTATTAATTCAAGTTTTACCTAGATTATTAACAACTAGAAAAGAAGACTGGGATGCAATCTCAGCCTGTAAACAGAAACAAGATGAAGATATTAGTGATTTTTATTCTAGATTTGAAAAATGTTTCAGTATCAACAGTGGCCTCAAGACAAGTAGTGAATCATACCCTCACCTTTTCGTTACTAAATTAGTCGAGAATTCAAGCCCACCAATTAAAAACCGAGTTCTGAAAGTCGAAAGCACCTGGCAAGCAAATACTCCGTCCCAGATGCTCCAGATGCTCCAGTATCACCAGAATAGAATCAGGGAAGAGCAAGAACACGAGAGAAAACGTATGAAAGACACGAAAATGAAAGTACTAGTTGCACAATCTGTTCCTCAAGACAGTCAGAAGAGGGGTCCGAATCAAGCCAGTCATCCTGCAGCTCCCGTTAAAGGGAACTGCAATTATTGTAAACAGCCAGGTCATTTTATAAATGAGTGTGCAGTTCTGAAACACAACATAGCTACTGGTAAGACTAAAGAAAGACCACGTCCGCCTAGACAAGAACAAATTTCACAGACTCCTCAGTCACAGAATGCACAACAGACAGTTACAGTACCGCAGCCTATTGCTGCAACACAGCATGTTACATCACAGATGTACCAGTATGCACAGTCTGAGTATCCAGAGTACCAGCCATATTCATGAAACAGCCTAGAGAGGGAGGTAGGCTTGCCTCTCATCGAGATACCTGTAGATCAAGAAGGTCCCTATGTTCACAGTCAAGTATTAGGGAAAGATAGAAAGTTTCTGATTGATACAGGGGCAAGTAGGACCACAATTAGTCATGCCGAGGTTCCAGGGGCTCCGCTCTCAGGCTCAAGAAATGTTTCCCTTGGATTTTCAGGAAAGCCGATCGTTAATGAGATTTCAAAGCCAGTCACTCTAGAAGTAGGTCCATTGTCCCGCACCACTGATCTATTACTTACTAAGTCATGTCCAGAAAACCTATTAGGCATTAGGACACTGAAAGAGTTAGGTGCAGTTATTTGCTGTTCCCCAGAGGGAATACGTCTGTTCCTACGTGACTTTAAGGGTCACTATGTATTACGAGATTTTGATTCCAGACTGTCTAATGTCCCGCAGCATTTATGGGCGCAAGGTCCAACTGATGTAGGTTATATGCAAATCACACCCCATCGTGTGACTCTCAAACCAGGTGTAGTGTTACCACGAATCAGGCAGTATAGATTGCCACCTGAGGCTGTAGCAGCCTTATCCAAAATTATTGACGAGCTCATGGCTCAAGGAGTAGTTGTAGAAACTGACTCCAATGTATGTAACTCTCCGATCATTCCAGTCATGAAACGTACTGATCCAAATGCACCCCCAGTATATCGATTAGTGGTCGACCTACGAGAACTTAACAAATGTATTATTCCTCAGTACCCAGTTGTCCCAGACATCTCTTCCCTATTAACAGCCATTGATTCCGAAGCCACGTTCTTCACTGTCATAGACCTCAAGAACGCATTTTTTAGTGTTCCTATTCATCCAGACAGCCAGTTTCTTTTCGGATTCTGTTTAAATGGAAGGAGCTATATGTTTACACGAGCTCCTCAAGGTTTCACAGAAAGTCCTAGTATTTACAGCCAAGCACTTAAGAGACAACTTGACAACATTCATATGCCAACTGACACTGCCCTGCTCCAGTATGTCGATGATCTACTGATCACAGCCCGTTCTGAACGTGATTGCGAGCGTGCGTCACTGACGGTTCTGTATTTCCTAGCCGAGATGGGGCACAAGGTGTCCCCTTCGAAGCTTCAATTCTGTGTCCAGCAAGTGGTCTACTTAGGACACTTGCTGTCCAAGAGGGGTAGGCAGTTGACACCAGACCGTATCCAGTTGATAGCGAGTCTTCCCCAGCCCAGAACCCAGAAGGAGGTACGTGCCTTTATCGGCCTTACTTCTTATTGCCGACAATGGATTCCTCAGTATGCATTTCTAGCCAAGCCACTGATACAGTTAACGACACAGGAGGCAGCCGTATCGACTGTCCTCCCTTGGACATCTGAACATACACTTAGTTTCAATGAGTTAAAGAAAGCCCTATGCCAAGCTCCAGTTCTAGCGACACCGAACTACAGTAAGCCTTTTACACTTTTCGTTACTGAACGTGAAGGTACAGCATTATCTGTTCTTACACAAGATCAAGCAGGACAAAACAAGCCTTGTGCTTACTTTTCTAGCACATTAGATCCAGTCGCCCAGGCTCTGCCTGCGTGCCTCAAGTCAGTTGCAGCCACAGCCCTAGCTATCAGACAAAGTGATTCCATAGTTTTAGGACACTCTCTGACAGTACAAGTTCCACATTCCGTGGAAGTTCTTTTAAATCGAACACAAACTCAGCACTTGACAATTGCACGTTTAACAGGTTATGAATTGACACTGTTCCAACCACACATAGATATTAGGCGCTGCAACGTCCTGAATCCTGCTACACTGTTACCATCAGTTAGTTCAAATCCAGCCACACATGATTGCGTGGAAGTAGTCAACATTACGACAAAGCCAAGACAAGACCTGACAGACATTCCGTTACCAGATCCTGACCTGACACTTTATGTGGATGGTTCATGTATGAGAACTAGTACAGGAGAACTAGTCGCCGCGTATGCAGTGACTACTGACACCGAAGTTATTGAAACACACCGTATTGATACCCTGTCCGCTCAAGCAGCAGAGCTAGTTGCTCTGACACAAGCCTGCATACACGCCAAGAACCTGAAAGTTAATGTTTACACAGATTCACGTTACGCATTTGGAGTCGTTCACGACTTTGGAGTGCTCTGGCAGGAGAGAGGTTTCATGACTTCTCATGGAACCAAGATTCAGCATGGTTTCCTTATCCAAGCTCTGTTAGATGCCATACATTTACCGACATCTATTGCTATCATGAAATGCAAAGCACATACGAAAGTTACTGACATTATTTCTCAAGGTAATGATCTAGCAGATCGCACAGCCAAGCTTACAGCACAGACTCCAGACATTCCAGTTAACAAGACACATACTCCAGATCCAATCACATGTATGACAGTTAAGGACCCTACTCAAGATGTCATAGATATCCAGTTACATGCTACTCCCGATGAAATCAAGAAATGGTCTGAACAAGGAGGGGTCCAGACAGATCAAGGATGGTTAACAAAGGGTAGAACCACATGGTTTCTCCCCGACTCTATGGTTCAAGTCATCATTAATACCGCACATAGTCCAGCACATTTAGGAGAGAAAGCAATGTTAGATAGTATCCAGAACATTTGGTTCAACAAGCATTTACGAGCTGCAGCCAAGCAGAAAATCCGTACCTGTATGATATGTTGTCAGTTTAATCCAGGTAAAAGTGTCCCGGTGGAACAAGGTGGTTTCCAGCCTCCTGACCACCCTTTTGAGGTCCTCCAGATGGATTATATTCAGATGGAGCGATGTCGAGGTTTCAAGTATGTCCTTGTAGTTGTATGCGCTTTGTCCAGATGGACAGAAGCATATCCAGTCCCAGATTACACAGCCGCGACCACTGCCAAGCAGTTGGTTCGTGAGTTTTTCCCTCGATATGGACTCCCTAGAGTCGTATATTCTGATAACGGTCAGCCATTCTCATCTGAGTTGATGAAGCACGTTTCCCTGTTGTTAGGGTACCAGTGGAAGTTTCATTGTGTACGCCATCCTGAAGCAGCCGGTCTAGTCGAGAGACATAATCAGACCCTGAAAATCCGCATCGCTAAAATTTGTAAGGAAAAAGGTGTGGACTGGCTAGTAGCTCTGCCAGTCGCTTTGTTTTACATGCGCATGGTCGCACATTCCAGATCAGGTCTGTCCCCGTATGAGGTCGTTTTCGGCCGCCCCCCTAACATGTGGGGTACTCCTAGACCCCGAAGTATTACTGATGTTTCATGTAATATGCTGACAGATTACCTAGCTTCCTTGATGTCTGCCCTCAACTCATGTCGTTCACAGGTTGCCGCCGCATTTCCAGATAATACCGAGGTGGCACCGCATGAAATCGTTCCAGGTTCGATGGTGCTCGTCCGGAACTTTGACAGATCAAGTCCGCTGGAGCCACGTTGGAAGGAGCCCCGTCAGGTCCTCCTCACCACCCGTACAGCCGTGAAGTTGGAAGGACGCAAGGGCTGGGTGCACCTTTCGCACGTCAAGAAATTCTACGGATTAAAGCCGGTCTCTAAAGACATTTCCCAGGATATCAAGACTTGTCAAAACATTGTTCCTAAGGACTGTCCCGCAAATGACATTGATACAACCCCTCCCTTGGTAGAGAAAACTCCGCAGCAGGAGTATAAGCAAAAACTCCGGTCTAGTAAAATAAGTCAGTCAGTTTGATTGTATAAGTCCTCCCCTAGGTGAAACGGTTAGACTGTTTCTGACATGTATAAAATAGACCCCCATAGTGAGAGAGTTAGTCAAAACTCAAACCGATGTATCGTTTTTCTAAGTTTCATATTATTCATCAGCATAATGATTTCCTGCACTAGTTACGCATTTTTCCTGTGTTTCCCAGTTCCTCATGTAAATAAGCATTCTAATGTTACAGTAGAACACACGTTTAGTGATCTGCCTCCTCACGAATATTCATACCGCCTCGCTATGCGTAACAATACCTTCATCCGTATGTTGCATTATTCACACCAGACCAGCAATGCCACAAATTGTTGGGTGTGTGGTCGACTCCCCCCTTTCCAGACGTCAAAGGGAGTTCTGCCACTCTTTCCTTATCCTTTTTCACATAATGGTTCGTGTGGAGCATGGTCCACGTTAACGTCCTCCTTAACAGACATGTCCTTTCTTAACAGTACATGTTTCCCAGACAAGCAAGGTCTCCCCCACAGAACAGGTTTAGATCTAGAAAATGAAGTGTATAATTTAGGTAACTATTCGTCGAATTTCATGGTCCTGAATGTTCAGTCTGATACTACTCCAGACTCACCTGCTATTTCAGTACTACCAGTCAAAGGCGAATTATGTGTTCGTAATTATGGTTCTGTACACGTAGGACATAGTGATTGTACTACTATTATCCAGTATAGTGACAGTGGGAAATCTATTTTTAAAGCTTCACGTCATTCTTATTTTGTTTGTGGTCAAACTGCATATGTTCGTCTGCCCCTCGATTGGGAGGGAACCTGTTACATTGCCTTCCTACTGCCACCTGTTTTTCTAGCCCCACCTGACTACCATAGGAATTCCTACCTAGTACATACTAGACACAAGAGAAACCTCCCGATTGTCGATTATACTGAAACTGCTGCAGAGCAATTCATTGATATTGATAAAGGTGTGTTCCCTTATTTAGGTACAGTCGTAAACAGTAAGCTAATCCGTAGGTTAACAAGAACCCTTGAAGCTGTAGTAGATGAGACTGCCTCCGCTCTAGGTAACTTAACCGAAGAGCAATCCTTTATGAGAATTGTTGTGCTCCAGAATCGTCTCGTCCTTGACGTCATACTGGCCGATAGGGGCGGGGCCTGTAGACTCATCGGATCTAGTTGCTGCATTTTCATTCCAAATAACGCGCCGTCTGTTTATTCAGCTATAACCAGACTTCACAAAATTGCCCATCTGTTACACCAAGATCCAGGCACCTGGACATGGTCCGGTTGGTTCTGGAATATAATTTCCGCCTGGGGATGGAAAGTCCTGTCCTTTCTAGGTATCGCAGTAGCGATCATATTCAGCTGCTGCCTCTGTATACAATGTGGCCCTGCGATTTGCGGCATGTGTGCTACCTCTTGTATTCCTAGTCCCAAGCCCCGTTCTAAATCCCGTTCCAAGACAATTCGAGATGAACAAATGGTACTGTATGAAATGATAGATGGTATCATGAATATTAATGTTTCCTGATGGAAACGTAGTGACAAGGAGGGAATGTGGAAAAGTAAATTTTGCCATGTTCTGTGTCCCTACGTGTCATCCTCATATGTTATGTGTGCATGACTAATATGCATATGTTATTCCCCATGTCCGATTCAAGACGCAATTACAGTTGTGTCCACCTCTGGTATGTCATTTTCCAGTCCTCGTGAATACTACGGATATCAGGCCTATGTAAAGTAATGTTGCCACGCTTCTCAGTGTGCACGTTATTTCATTATAAAGTCCCCGTTTCTAGGCCTCAAAAGGGCCCGGACATCAGATTCAGCTCCTGTCTCCTGAAGCCTCGCTGAGGAGCGATCCAGCCCCCACCTGTATCCTCGACCTTTCACTTACTTCCTGCCTCGCAGTGCCCGGTGCAGCTTGGCTCTGCCTCTGAGTCTGCCAAGACTATGTTATGATTCCAGCTATCGGTTTAGTCCTCCTTCTCTGCATTCCTAAGCTACTGAACTGCATCAATAGTTTCCGTCATTGTCTAGCCTATGCGGCTCCATGTTAAGAGAAA
This sequence comes from Lissotriton helveticus, assembly GCF_964261635.1. Lineage (NCBI taxonomy): Eukaryota > Metazoa > Chordata > Amphibia > Caudata > Salamandridae > Lissotriton > Lissotriton helveticus. The sequence continues at coordinate 638,680,479 of NC_136059.1, forward strand.
TACTGTATTTAATGGTCATTTAATATTCTTCATCACGCACTACATGTAGAATAATGCATGGTCCAGTCTTAGAGTCAGTTAGCTTTTCCCCTCATGACTTCTAGTTTATATCAACATGTTCTCTAAACATCAGATACTAGATACTGTTTAGGTACATGTCGCTCCGACCCTCCAGACTTTAGTCTCTGCTCCTAGCACAGAGTTCATAGCCCCAGCTTCTCCTCGTAACACGTCATTACCAGTTTGCGCGCACCACCAGGTTAGAGGTCCCGGCTCCTTAGGTAGCCCCCTCCATGGTTTCCGCCCCATTCATGACATATTCTGTTACGTTTGCATCACATGTCTGAGTTACGCCTTTTTATCTCTTATCTTTCGCGACTGCTACGCGTCACGCCTTCTGTTCCACCCACTGCTACGCCTACTGCAATGTAATGCTATGTGTTCGCGCTATGTATATATGCTTGTGTATTGTTATTAAAAGTTAGCGCGCTCATCCCAGACCCAGCCCCAGCAGCTGCTGGGCCCTGTCATCCTATTCCTATGCAGGTTGTCCTGTTCCTGTCCTTATGCTGTATTAAACCTGCAAAACTCCTACTACCTCGAATCTTGACTCTTATTTATTGAGCTATCTGTTATTCATTCATTCATTCAAAAATAGATCCGGTATTATTTATTTATATACCACACTATGGAACTATAAACATTTATTTAAAAAATTTATAACAAATAAAAAGTAAAAATGTAAACCGTTTAATTTAAAAATAAAGACACCTTCAAAAACAGGTTATGTGTAGTGTCTTCAATAAAATATTAAAATATGCTCATAAAATTAGATCAGATTCACATATAAAACAGCACAGGTAAAATTAATATAAATTCCATTTCTTTTCTGCTATTTCTGTAATCTAAATTTGCCAAGCACTAAAAAATCTTCTATGTAAAAATGTTAAGTAGTGTGTTAAGTTTTTGATGACTGTTATTGATTTACTGTTGGGTAATAGTGGTTAATAACATTTTTTATTATATTTTACCACAGATTCAACTGCAGATCATTTGAAGATTTCAGCATGCCAACCAAAGAAAGACTGAGAAAGGCTGCAAAACGTCAAAGACAGCAGGTTAATGAAAAAAAGCAGCAGTCCTCTAACAAAAATATTTGTCAAGTCACCAAGAAAGCACCGGGTAAGAGTACAAAAACATTCATAAGAAATATCTGTAGTAAAAAAAATATTACTACAGAAAATGTTTCAGTCCAGAAAAGGAGAAGCAATTCAAACGGAAAGGAAAGGCCAATGAAAAATGTTACTGCTAGAGCAAGAGATAACTCTGTGCATGATAGTAGAAGGAAACAACAGTTTAGGGATATTCGTAAACGAATGTTCCGCAACAGGATAATTGGCAATTTGTTAAAAAATATTAAGAAAGGTGAACAGAAAGTGGTTTTTTATAAGAGAAAAAAAATAGTTGAGAAAGTCATTGATCAGGCATTTGAAATTAAACGTAAGTTATTTATTTTGATAATCAATAGAATTAGGAAGGTAAACAAGGCAATTTATGATTTCAAAAGAAATAGTAGATCGAAGAGAATAGTTAATCGTAGTAATTTTTGTGAAGTTTTTTCTGGAGAATGGATGCATAGTTCAAGCTCTGAGGCATTTTTTAATGAGGAGAGTTATTTCCAGGATAATGATTTGGTGCATGCAGTTGACACCAGTGGTCGAGCTTATGAAGTGAAAGATGGTTGTCCAGTTGAAAAAGAAAAACTTGTGACAACAGAGATAGAAGAGGTGTTAGGTAATGAGGTTTTAGGAAGACGTCCTAAGGGTCCTGTGTACACCTGGAAGTGTAGTAGTATTTGCAGTGTACGACAGGATTCCATCAATTTGCTTTGTGATTTTATACGGTCATTTAATAAGAAAAGTTTGAAGCAGAAAATGAAGTTGTTGCAAGAATTAGATCCTTGCAGAGTGAGAGAAGTGTCAGGTTTGCATGGGCATTCACTGGCTTGTCTTTCCAGGAGAGTATGCCAGAGTGTTTTTCATCATTTCAGGATGCTAGCAGTGCATCATAATAAAGTGAGGAAATTACTTAGAATGTTGTATTATGCTAAGAGTCCAGCAATTATGCTTAAACAATTATGCGCTGCTCTTTTGCATGGTTCTGAAATAGATGTGAAGAATATATGTGAAGAAATTGAGTTTTGTTACTTTGGAAGTAAAGAGGAGAATGTTGAAATTGACCAAGAAGAAGAGAGTAATGTGGAAGATAGTGTGCAGGTTTCCAGTACAGATAATTTCCAGAGGGAAATTGCAACCTTTGAGGTGAAATCAAGTGAGAGGCCAAATTTCACTTGTGTGTGTTGTCGACGCACTTATTATAAGAATCAGACTAAGTTAGTGGATTTATATGCAAAAAGTGAAAGGGAAAATAATAGTGAATGGAAGGATTTTACAACATACTTGATGGTAGAAAATTGTTTTGATTTGGGATTGGATCAACGTGTGTGTACTTATTGTTGTAACAAATTAAATCAAAACCAGATGCCTGCTAGAGCAGTTCATAATAATCTGAATTGAAGGATTTAAATACTTATGAATCTATTTTGATTCAAAGTATCCATCCCTTTCAGGCTATTGTAAGAATGGAGCCAAAGACAGGGAAATTGCCTCCATCAGATTTACAGAGAGGATTAAAGGGAAGAGTTGTTTATTTGCCTCTAGATTTGAAGAAAAACATTAACACAATTGGAGTAGAAAAAGTGGAAGAGGAACCTCTGGTTATCTTAGTTAATGGGGTTCCGACAAAGAATAAGAAAATATGGCAAGATTTAGTGGATGTTAGGAAAGTCAAAAAGGCAACATTGTATTTGAAAAAAAATAATAAATACTATAAAAATGTATATGTTGCAGAAGAGGAAGTAAGTGAGGAAGAGGATAGCGATTTGTGTGCTGGTCAAATTGAGAAAGTAGAACCCTGTACTAGTGAAGAAATATATGAACATTATAGTGTTCATCCTTTGCATTCCAAGGAAGTCATGGGGAATGCTATTGACTTGTTTCAAATGAAACAAGCCAAAGGGAGTCCCATTAGTGTTTGGGAGGAAAGTTTGGAAGCTCGGTGTTTCCCACAGCTTTTTCCAACAGGTCAGGGAGGAAGATATGATGAGCGACCTCATCAAATTCCTGCTTCTGAATACCGGACTTTGCGATTGTATGCAGGAGATGCTAGGTTTCGACAATGCATTCCCTATTTGTTTCATCTCCTGTTTGAAAGCGATCTGTCTGGACTGTCATATGCAGTGAACCACATCTTGAAAAGTGGTATACACATGCAAAACATGTCGGCAAGTGACTTTATGGATAAAGTCAATGTCCAAGACAGTATTTTGGATTCTCACCTGATTAATCTCATGGCGTGTAAGCGTGGTACTAATGAGTACTGGTACCGTCGTCATGGTGATTTAAAATGTATGCTGAGGAACTTAGGAACTCCCACATGGTTCCTCACTCTGAGCTGTGCCGAGTATGGCTGGGAAGACTTACTTGAATTTCTACGAGAGGCAAATGCAAACATCGAAAACATCGAATTCAAGACACCCGGAGAACTGTGCTCTTTGGATCCAGTCAATGTATGCAGGTACTTCAATCATAGATTTGAAGCTATGATGTCTTTCATCATGAATAAGAAGAATCCACCTCTTGGAGAGGTGTTGGATTTCTTCTGGAGAAAGGAGTACCAAGCAAGAGGTGCTCCTCATATACATATGCTGCTGTGGATCAAGGATGCACCTAAATTTGGAACGGATCCAGAAGAGTCAGTGATGAGTTTCATACAACAGTATTCTACGTGTGCTGTTCCAAACGCAAAGGAGAAGAAAAGCCTAAGAGAAAAAGTTCTACGTTTCCAAAGCCATTGATGTGGAAAGTACTGTCGTCGTAAATTCCGAAACAAGGACAAGTTCTACACCAAATGTCGTTTCGGCTTTCCACGACCGGTGATTTCTAAAGGAAGAGTAAACAGTTTGATGTCTTCGCTGCGACATAATGTGATGAAGAAATCACCTAAAAACACATACAATTTGAAGAGGAACGAAGAGTCCAAGTACATCAACGACTACAACCCGGTGATTTTGTCCATGTGGAATGCTAACATGGATATACAGTTTGTGGCTGATAACTGTATGGCTGTGGCTCGGTATGTGACATCTTACATCACCAAAAAAGAGAAGACAGAATTGAAGGATATGTGGGAGGACATTTCACATGAAAAGAGCCTCAGCAAGAAGTTGTACAGTTTCAGTCTGAAGATGTTGTCGCATCGAGAAATCGGAGCTTACGAATGCTCTGATCGGTTGTCTTCAGCAAGTCTCTATGCCAAGTCCAGGAGTATCGTTTGGGCGAGTCTTGGTCTTGCTGCAACGCGTAATCGAGTTCTGAAACCTGTGCGGGAAATTGAGTATTTGGCGGAAAAGGAGCCAAACAGTACCGACATTTTGAAGACCAACATGTTGGATACATATTATCCAAATCGAAGCAAACACCTCGACAATGTTTGTCTGTATGAGGTTCTTCAAAATTACATATTCAAGAGGAACATCAAAGAAGATACTGAGAAAGGAGTGTATGCTGTAATAGGAAGTGAGGGATGTCTGGCCAAGCAAAGAAAATGCCACTTGGTAAACCATCGAAAATTGAGTGGCGAATCTCCTGAAAAAAAGGAGTTTTTCTATTTAGCACTTTTGCAACTTTTCAAGCCTTGGCGTGCAGAAGAGGAACTGCTTGGAGATTTCCTCTGTTACGAAGACTATTTCAATGCTGCCAAGGAGACCATACAATGTCCTGCTTTTCCCAAATATGTAGAAATGTTGAATGCGGAAATTGAGCAGGAAGCAACGATTGCAGCCGAGATTGCCAGAGACAGTTCTCAGGACAGTCAGAGTTCTGCTTCATTGAGTCAGGATCCACTAGGAGGACCTGTTATCGACAATGAAGCTGCCACTGCTATGAATGAAGTGGAAAGAGCCATGGCACATGCTCAGGAGGATGCGGTTAACTTAGAAGAGTTGGAAAGACAACTCAACGTTGAGCAGAGGAAAATATATGACGAAGTTACCATGCAAATTGATCATGGATTAAGTCATGAGAAGAAAGAGTGTTCATGTACGTCGTTGAAGCCTGTACGACTGTACAAGAGTGGAGAAGCGGGAACTGGAAAAAGTTTCCTTATTAAAGCAATTTCATGCTATTTGCAGGAAAGGTCAGAGTCATCGCTGTCTTGTGTTGTCACCGCTCCAACTGGACTGGCAGCACATAACATTAAAGGGATTACTTTACATCGTTTACTGATGCTGCCAGTGGAGCATGACAACAGATTACAATATCACAAGCTATCTGGAGATGCTTGTTTTGAAGTTTCAAGAATCTTGAGGAAAATGAAACTTCTTATCATTGACGAAGTAAGCATGGTTTCCAATGTCATGCTTGCGTTTGTGCATTTGAGAATGCAAGAAGTTCTCAAAACAGAGTATGATGTGTTATTTGGTGGCAAACACATCGTTGTTTTCGGAGATCTTCTGCAGCTGACACCAGTGAAAGGGCAACCTGTGTTCAAAATGCTCACGCATGAAGATACCAGGAAGTGCCTAGGGAGCATTGGCAACGTCAATATATGGTTAAACTTCAATTATGCTGAACTGCATGAAAATATGCGTCAGGCGAAGGATGAAGTTTACAAGAGTATTCTAAAAGATGTTAGAATTGGAAAAGTGACCGAGCATGGGAAAGAAGTTTTACATGCACGATTACTGTCAAATTCATATCCAGAACAAGATGTTGTGCCTGAGAATATTTTTCAGAAAATTACTGAGAAGAAATCTGGAATATGTTTGATGCCAACTCTTGCAGAATGTGCCAAATTCAACAACAAAATGTTGCATTTGGAAAAGCAGGAGATTGTGAAACTAGAAGCTATTGACAGAGTAGAGCATATGGGATCAACAATTATTTTGTCTGAGAATTTGAAATCAAAATTGGATTCATTAGAGAAGACTATATCTAAAACTGCAGGTTTTGAAAAGACTCTGAATGTGTGCTTGAACTGCCGTATAATTTTAAGAAGGAATTTACATGTTGAAAGAGGTCTGGTAAATGGATCAATGGGTAATGTTGTTGATTTTGTGAAATACAGAAATAGAGATGGAATTGAATTTTTAAAAATAAAATTTGATGGCATTGAGGAAGTACAGCTAATTGGTCGTTGCTCTGCTAGATTTTTGCTTGTAAAAGACTTATATGTTCGCCGTAAGCAGTTTCCTGTTTGCTTGGCATATGCGGTGACAATCCATAAATCGCAAGGTTTAAGTGTAGACAGTGCATTGGTGAATATTGGCAGTTCTGTGTTCAAGGAGGGTATGGCATATGTGGCATTGTCACGAGTTAGAACTTTATCGGGATTGTACTTGATTGAGTGTGATGTCACAAACATTTGTGCGGATCTAGATTGTGTTAAGGAATACAATAGGTTAAGAAGAGAGTATGCGCCACATTTGCCTCAATATCCTTTGTTTGAGAAACGTGTGGTAGGCCGGAAACGAAGAAATGTGACAAATACTAGGGAGGTTGCAGCAAAAAGACGAAAAGTCGATGAACCTGAAATTATAAGCAGAAACAAAAAGGATTCTGTTGAAGATGTTGTTGGTTTTCAATTTGAAAACAGTTCTGGTGTCAACTGCTATGCTAATGTAGTGGTTAATGTTTTGTTTTCTCTAGAAAATGTAAAAGAAGAGATTGTGGTCAATTCTGATCAAAGATTTTGCAGTTTGTTAAATTCTGTGTTAGAGAAATGTAGCACAGATAGAACAAAAATAGAAAGTGTGTCTGAAATTCGAAATCTGTTAGACAGATGTTCAGGCCAAACACAATTCTCTCAAAATATTCAGCAAGATTGTCAGGAGTTTTTAATGTATATACTTGATGTATTGCATGCTGAAGGTGTAGATGTAGATCACCTGTTTGGGCTTTCTTATCAATGGCAGCATGACTGCGAGAACTGTAGGGTATCAAGTAGTACTAGTGTAGACTCAGAAAGATTTATATATTTAACTTTGCCAGACAGTAAATCAGTCTCTTTTAATAAACTAGTAAAAGCAGCTGATCACAACATGGAGTGTAGCCAAAGTAAATCTGAAATGATGTCCACATTATTTATACGAACATATGGCCAGTATGTTATTTTAATGTTCCAACGATGTAGGCCTGATGGAACAAAATTGACAACTTTAATTAAAAATGTTGTGGCTTCACAGTTGTCAATATCAGGAAGGACTTTTGTAACTGCAGCAATTATATATCATGATGGTCCTTCAATAACATCAGGACATTACACAGCTTATTTAAAGTCTAGAAACGGCTGGTCATTCTGCAATGATTCTGTTTTAATTTTCAAAAAAAAATTGCCGTATGACCTTAAAAACTCTTACCTTGTGTTTTTAAAACCAAAATTTTAGGGAAAGAATCTCGGGATGTGCTCTGAGGAATTTCAAGAAGTTCTAATGGCTTCTACACGATTTGGCCTTGAGGATAAGTGTAGTACAGAGACATAACTTATTACCATAACACTGGACGTCATGTTGAAATAACTGCACTTTGAATGAATTCAGAAAAACTGTTTCTTTTTATAAGCAAATTCAAGCAGCCAATCAAAACATGGAGTAGAGGGAATGTAAGTCTGCAATGCTGTCTACTGTTTTATATTGCTTTGTGATTAAAAGTGATGTAGAGAATTTAATAATTGTAGTAGTCATAGAGATAGTGTAAGTCTGCTTTATAGTAAGCAGTATCAGTGTCATAGGAAATGTAGAACATGAGTGAGCAAGAAAGGTAAGATATTAGTAATCCAGGATTGTGAAAATGATCTTCAACATTTTAATTCTGAAAGTTGCGGAAATACAACATGACGGAATTGGCTTACAAGAATTCCAAGAGTTATAAATGGCTCTGACACGATTTGGCCTTATGGAAACGTGTGGTAGAGAGCGAGAAGTCATTTATTGTATGTAACATGTTTTTGAAAACGATGGAGGTTTTCTTTCAGAAAGTGGCGGGTTGAAAGTAATAACAGCACAACAGAGTGTAAGCTGTTCATAGGACATCCTTCACCGTCATGGAAAGTAAGTTAACTTTAAGGAGTTCTGAATTCTGATTTGTTATGTTGTATGGGTTTTTTAAACACAATCATTTTGATTGTGTTTTTTTTTCCCCGCTGTTATATGATGAATACCTTCAAGTCACTGTTTTTAGTGAAATTTGATACATTCTGAGAACAGCAAAAATAAACCATTTAACATGTATAATTAATTCTGTTCTGTTTGCATTTATGATGTACATGTAGAACTGTGTAGGAGGCATGGAGAAGGTGAGGCTTCTGTAAGTGTCAAAGTTGTTGCATACAGTGCTCATATTCTACGTAGTCTTTCATATGATAGACTACATTTCCACTATGAGATACCTAAGCAAAGGCAACACAGGTAATGTGATTGTGAAATGAGGAAAATAAACTCCACATTTTTCAATTACATCACCTGTGTTTCCTAAGTTTACGAATGACATTGTGCAGATGAAGTTTAGGTCTGTCCACGGACACAGAAGAGGTATAGCCTTTGTTCAAGAGTAAAGTGGACATGACTTACTTCATTAGTAGGCGTTCACATGTATTATCTCCTCTGTATTCTTCAATAAGTGTAAATTTGATCTGCAACCCTGAGTAGGCCTCACCTTAAACAAACCTCTGGATAGGCCACACCTTATTGTCATCCTGAATCAATTATTTAACATGTTAGGGACAGATTTATGATAGGTGTATGCCTCTTTTGCGCCACTGTGCGTCACTTTTGTGACGCAGTCGCGGTTGAAAAGATTTGCTATGAGGGGACAAAATTATAAAATGATGAATCTAGGCAGATGTGTCATGCTGTAAAAAAACAATGCCACACGAAACCGATGCAGCAGTCATGCAAAAGATGCACAATGTTGCAAGATAGGACTCACTTCATCTGCATCAAGATACTATTAGTTTAAAATGTATATTTTTAGGACTGTGTAGGGGCATGGAGAAGCAGAGGCTTCTGTAAGTGTCAAAGTTCTTGAAAAACTATTTGTCCTTCAATCTTTTCCCTTGTTTTTTCTAATTTATTAAAAACATGTTTTAATATTTTTCAAATGTTTGTTCTCTCTTTCACAGATTTTTTAGTATAAAAAGAACAAATGACTAAGTTAACGACAATTATAAGGTAAATGTTTTGTACTCTTTTTGTTATATTTCTATCACATTTAACTTCTATTACTTCCACTGCTTCATTTGTTTAAGAATCACTTTCCTGCCTTTGCTACTTCCCTCATTCCTTTCTCTATTACTTAATTACTCTACTCCTTCACTATTTTTCTTAGTCCCTCTCTTCTGATACTTCTTCACTCTTGGTCACTCACTCTGTCTCTATTACTTTCACTGTTTCTGACTGATCTAAAACATTTTTTTTTAAAAAGAACAGTAAGTATAAGGGAAGGAAACAGACAGTTATGTTAAAAGAAAGACAGCTATAGGGAGTAAACTAGGGATACTGTTACCTGTAATCCTCTGCTGATGATGTCACTGACCATGTCATGAATGATGTAATATGTGACATCATCAGCAGTGGATTACGGGTAATAGTATCTCTAGTTTACTCCCCTATAGCTGTCTTTCTTTTAACATAACTGTCTGTTTCCTTCCCTTATACTTACTGTTCTTTTTTAAAAAAGAAAATGTTTGGGTTCGCTCCCGGTTCGCGTACCGGCGAGCGAACTGGGAAGCGAACCAAGAGAAATAGAGGTTGGCAGAGTTCCAAATATTCTACCAATTTTTTAATAACGGGGAGGTAGTTCTGAAAAGAACATTTTTTTTTATTGTTTTTGTTGTTTTATATTTTTTTTATTATTTTTCTGAACTTTTTTTACTTTTTTGAATTTTTCTGAACGGTTTTATATTTTTTTTGGTTTTTTTGGGGGGGGAAACGAAAACGATTCATTGTAAAGGGCTCAACAGGAGCAACAAAAAAAAAAGAATTTATTATTTGGGGCGTTTCGGACAAACTGGAAGATGATTGTCAATAGCTCTGTTGATCAGAGTGATGCTACTTTCTCTGTAGCAAATGAACCCATTGCAAAGTACGCAGACTTGCTTTACTTCCCCAAATCTTATTTGTATATTTGGCACCATCTCCCTGCCCTCTGGTCCCGTCACTTCCGGTACAACAGATCTTCTGGCCATAATAGGGGGATTATCTAGATCGTTACGAAACTGTGCAGCACTGTAGTTGTTAGGATGCCACCTAGTCATATGGCGATGCATTGTGTAGTTTCCGTAACTGTATTTCTTCTCGGTCCCTCTGGACAGTCTATCTTGACATATAAGGCAAGTTATGTATCTTGCATTTACTTTTTTCTGGCCTTTGGGAATTTTAAAAAATTGCCAAATGAAGTTTTCTTTCCGGTGAGACCTCCTGGGCTCTTCAGGCAAAAACTGCCTCTCTTCCTGCTCTTCCTCCTCTTCCTCTTCTTCCTCTTCTTGCTGAATTATAACTTCAGCAGGTTGGCCTCTCTTCCTTGGATGTGGTGGAGGTGGTGGGGAAGCACCAGCTGAAGCTACTAAAGAAGCCATTGCTCACTGCTAACAAAGGGTCTTTCTCTCACAAAGATGAAAGTCAGAGTGAGGAAAGAAGGAGGGGTTTTCATCATTTGGGAAAAACAATAGTTCTCAACCAATGAAAAGTGTTAATTTTAGATTACATGACCTAGTCTTACATCATTAGGAAACCAAAAGTGAAATGCACCAATGAAAAGTGTTATTACCAAGTCACATGACCTGCTGTGTTTACGTTACGCGCTTTGCGCCGCCTCCCGGTTTGCTTCCGTGAACCTGCGCTTCGCGCCTCGGTTCGCTTTCGGGTACGCTAACGTAGCACGTCATATGACGTATCATGCGACAACGCGAAACGTCATGCGGACGCGAGGCGTCACGATGTTGTTTTCTAACGCGGCAGTTGCGCTAAAGGAACGTTTACCGGTTCGCAGACTATTTCGTGGCATCAAGGTCACCTAACGGGAAACTTCCCGATTCGCGAAGCGGGAGCGAAGAAAAAAAAATATTTTAAAAAAAAATTAATAATAAACATATAAAATATATTTTTGGATTTAAAGAAGAATACATTTTACAGCTACAGATATTAGCTTTTAAAAAACCAATGAAATTCACTGAAAAAACCATAGGTTATAGACCATATATAGTTAGGAATTAGCATTTACAAAACCTTGAAAATTCACTGAAAAAACCATAGGTTATAGACCATATATAGTTAGGAATTAGCATTTAAAAAACCTTATTTTACTCACACAAAACCATTGAAATTCCATATATAGTTAGTTGCACTAACTATATATCGCGCACCCGCAATCCACTGCTGATGATGTCACATATTACATCATTCATGACATGGTCAGTGACATCACTGATGACATCACTGATGACATCTCAAATGACATCACTGATGACATCACTGATAACATCTCAAATGACATCACTGATGACATCACTGATGACATCTCAAATGACATCACTGATGACATCACTGATGACATCTCATTTGACATCAATGGTCACATCACTGATGATATCATTCATGTGACAATACAATGCATCTCCTCACACTTTCATATAATCTCTGTTAGACCCAGTGTTAAATACAGAATATAATGTTTTAAACCATTGACACACCAATACTAGTTACTACATACGCCCTCACTGATTCCTACGTCTACACACACATTCACTCATTCACCCATACAATCATTTATACATACAATCACTCATCTTTACAACACTATCATATGCACTCATACACCTATACAGACACTCACACTCTGCCACTCATCCATGGAGTTACTCACACACCTAGTCAGTCCTGTAAAGAATCAATCACACTTCCATTTTCTAATCTATACAGTTAAACATAGAGTACCTTACATTTTCAAACATATACTAACACATACTTACTCTCTTATACAATCATTGATACAAGAACACATTGAGCTGCACAGAGTCACACATCTCCCAGCCAGCCACACATACACTCAGTCTCCCATACAAATACTTGGACAATCAATCAATAACCCATATAGTTAGTCATATAGCTACTGATCAACACATGCAGCAGTTTACAGAACAAAAGACATAATGATGCACAAATTAAGACAGTTTAGTCACTAACCCATGCACTCAGTGAGACACATTTAATCACTCACTCATACATTCAGTAATGCACCTACTAAATCCTTCGTCCAGACACTTATACATCTACTCATTCTTCAATATGTAAGATATATTTTAACTTTATAGAAACATACAGTCACTGGATGTTGTCATCAGTGATGTCATCAGTGATGTCATTTGAGATGTCATCAGTGATGTCATCAGTGATGTCACTGACCATGTCATGAATGATGTAATATGTGACATCATCAGCAGTGGATTGCGGGTGCGCGATATATAGTTAGTGCAACTAACTATATATGGAATTTCAATGGTTTTGTGTGAGTAAAATAAGGTTTTTTAAATGCTAATTCCTAACTATATATGGTCTATAACCTATGGTTTTTTCAGTGAATTTTCAAGGTTTTGTAAATGCTAATTCCTAACTATATATGGTCTATAACCTATGGTTTTTTCAGTGAATATATATATATATATATATATATATTACCTACTGGCGGTCGCCAGTAGGTATATATAGTTAGGATTTTTTCTCTATGGGATTTTTGAAAATTCTATGTCTAATAACTTTGGCGTTTGTGGACGGAATTGGCTGAAATGTTCAGGAAAATGGAACATTTTGTTTCTGAGCAGCCCCTGAAAATTTGGGGGGGTTTCGTCAAGGGGGGGCCGAGAAAAAAGGGGGTCCCAAAACGCGTTTTTCCCATGTTAATTTCCATAGGGCGGTTGGCCTCACTTTTAGCTCGAACGGCTGAATGGATTTGCACGAAACTTGGCAAAATTGTAGGGACTGGTAGCCCGATGTGCCTTTGCTAGGTCTCAATATATGTGCTCCAGGGGATTTTGAGGAATTAACGTTCAAAAAAATATATATATCTGTAACAGCGCTCCGGATAGCGCTCCGGTTCGCGTACTTGTCTGTCAACATTCTAAACAGTCCAGAGCGGCCGCCATCTTGTCTCTCGGTAGGATCGAGAGACAAGAGGAGGCCAAAACAAAGGGGGAACTGACCATAAGGGGGCATAGTAGATCCTCCCTGATCCCCTAGGATTGATGTGGAGGCTTTAAGAGGGCCCCGCGGGGCAAAAAAAATAAATATATATATATATATGTTCCGGACGCCATCTTGTCTCTCGGTAGGATCGAGAGACAAGAGGAGGCCAAAAAAAAGGGGCAAATGACCATAAGGGGGCATAGTAGATCCTCCCTGATCCCCTAAGTTTGATGTGTAGGCTTTAAAAGGGCCCCGCGGGGCAAAAAAAAAAGAAAAAAATTTGGACGCCATCTTGTCTCTCGGTAGGATCGAGAGACAAGAGGAGGCCAAAACAAAGGGGGAAATGACCATAAGGGGGCATAGTAGATCTTCCCTGACCCCCTAGGTTTGATGTGGAGGCTTTAAAAGGGCCTCGCGGGGCAAGAAAAAAAAATAATCGTTTTTTTTACGTGGGGAGCGCCCGGTACGCTTTTGTGCAATGGGCGGTGGTAATCTAAATGATGAGGGGGGGGCAGCGTTCAAAGCACATCAGCGTGCATAAACACGAAAATGTTTTTATCTACCACGTACTTGACTTATCTCTCTGAGATGCATTCCCTTGTGTCTCGGCAATGGTAGTCTGTTCATTACATAGATCGCTCGAGGGCGGTAGTACAGACCGCGCGTAGGAAAGGGTCAAAAGCCAGGGGTATAGGAGTATGTAACAAGCGAGCCATTTAATTGAAAAAACTAAACGTGACAAACGGTTGCAGGATCAGTGAAGGTTGATTTTATAATTGAAAGTATAACAGGATCAGTTCAAATAAAATCGTCCATACGCACACCATGGGCGAGTATCATGGGTAACATTACTTCGAAGCTTTAATAATATAATAATCAATAATGAAAAATCGACATCAATAGGGTTGTCCGTATGCCCAGTCAGTACCTTTCCCCGCACGCCATGTGCACAAAGACCGCATATATCCCCCATAACGTCAAGGCTAAGTAACTAGAACATCATAAGGAGTTGCAAGTCGCTCCCATACTGGCGCCATTTTGGTCAAGGCCAGGCAGGTCCAGAGTATAGTTCAATGTCTCCAATAAGTAGCGGCAGGACCAGAATCCCTTTCGGCAGTTCAAAAAGTTCCTCCCAGTGCATCCTACGCCGTCTCCTGGCGCAGGTATATGTGATGGTCGGATAAGGCAATAAGAGGGGGTGGTCATCAGGAGGGCATTCACCCCCCCCCCCAAAAAAAAGCTTCAATTAAGTTGAATGGCTGCAAGAGCCCCGATTACACCAGCAGCCCTGTTAGTATGACGATCTTGGGAAAAGTTCCTGCTTCCGAAAACTCTAAAGGCCACGAAAGCTTGCTATGCTGTTCCTTTGGAAATGCGGTGCTGGGTGATGGAAGTTATTGAAGATTTGGCAGTGGTGTTTTTAGTGGATTTTGGACGCTCTGCCACAGTCCATTGGAGTTCCAGGGTAGACCAGAGTCGTTCTAGTGGACCAGGCCCAAATCCTGGGAGTCGGCCGCCATTTTGAGCGTTCCGCAGCAACAGCCGCTCTTCACCCCGGACACCGGAGTGGGTCCCCGGCCATCCAACCGAGTGGAACGCCAATGGCAGTCATGGTGCAGCTGACCGGGGAGTGAAACGCTAAGGGTCGCCCTGCTGCAGGTGACCGCGGGGACAGGCCTTTGCGCGTGGTGTCGCCCCGGGCTATTTGCACAACGGTCCTCCACCCCTAGGCCGCCACCTATGCTACCTCGACAGGAACAGCGTCATGCATTTGGTTCGATGTTGCAGCAGGCTGTTATGTAAATAGTTATTTAATAAAAAGTTTTACCGTGTTACTTTGCTGGTGTGTTGTATATATTTATAATATTTGCATAGGGTTTGTCGTTATTTTGGGTGGGGTGGGCGGCGGAGTCGAGCTAACTTCTCTTATTTAGTCAGCACATAAATTTACTTACTGGTGCGCATTATTTTGGGTGTACATTTGGAATATCGGTTGGGGTCGGGTTCGTCGTACTGAAATAACCCTTCAAGTTTCTGGTGTAGGCTACTCTCCCATTCACTAGCTCCAGAGAGAGTCGTTCCTAAGTAAGGAAAGTGCTATATTTTTTTTCGTCCTTCACATGCGGATAACATGTTCGGGCTTATTTTTCTCATTCCATTAACGTTCGATCACCGCGTCAGTCATACAAAAAGCATTTTTTATTGACCCAGTCGTGCGCCACACATACTCATTCAAACTGTACAAATCAGGGCCCATGCGCACATTCATACCATACAATCTTTCACGCTCCCAGTGATGGTCTGCACTCCATGCAATATCTCATAGCGCTTGTCTATGTCTTTCCCTACATGGAGCACGGTGTGGTCCATGTCCACTCCATTCTTCAGTCGGAACTCCAATGTAACCTACAGAGGAGAAAAGAAAGGGGGGGGGATACAGCATTCAGAGCATGTCAGCGCGCGCAAACACGAAAAAGGTTCTACTTATGTATCAGACTAGCTGCAGAAACGTGTGATACAACAGATCTTGGCAATCCCTTTCGCATTATTTTTCTGTGTAACATATCCTCCCCTTTTTATGATGCAAAAAAATGTTTCATTTTGTTTGTCTCTAAATTCGAGTTCCCTCTTCGTGTATTTGTTTCTCAATTAGTCGTATTTTATGGGACAAAATACCACACCTTACATTCGGCAGATACCTTAAGCTACGGTCGACCATTTTCAAATAATTCTGGAAAAAGGGCAGGTGTGACGGATACAAATTTCAATCAATCCAAAATTCAGGCAAAGGGTCTGCATTATCTGTTTTCTATTGTATTCTATTGGGAATAACAGCCACTATTCAAAAACTCAACCACCCTAGACGATTGTTATGACGCTGATTCCATACTTCCTTCAAAAATTGTTTATTGCAAAAATGTCAGTATACAAATACGGGCCTACAACCACGTGGGCCGGCCACGGAGCAAACTGGAATCGTATATGATGAGGGGACATTTACACTGTAGAAAAACGTAACGGGCGGGCTATTAGGTTGCAGGAATTAAGGTGTCTAACAGTTGCGGAATCGGTGGACGGTAATTTTATAATCAAAGTACGACAGGACCAGTTACAATGAAATTATCTAGATATACATTTCCGGGCAAGTACCATGAGTTACGTTAATTCAAATTTTTAATAGTACAGTAATCAATAATACATCAGAACTTAATATCACTATGGATGTCCAAATGGTCAATCAGTACCCGTCCCCGCCCGCCATGTGCTCCAAAACTGCATACATATCTCGTGATATCAAGGCTGAGCAACCAGTACACATCAAGGAGTTGCCAACATGTGGGATACATATTATCCAAATAGAAGCAGTTACCTCGAGAATGTTTGTCTGTATGAGGTTCTACAAAATTACATATTCAAGAGGAACATCAAAGAAGATATTGATAAAGGAGTGTATGCTGTAATTGGAAGTGAGGGATGTCTGGTCATTTTGGGGAGGCCGGGCAGGACCAGAATATAGTCAAAATGTCTCCACCAAGCAGCGGTCGGACCAGAACCCCTTTGAGTAGTCCAAAAAGTTCAGTTAAATGACAATAGAAGGGACAGGCAACAAGAACCATCAGTCAAAGAGGGGAGGGCAAGTTCTTCCCTACCGGGTCACGTTGGGGCTCCACCGGAACTGATTGAATTGGTAGTCTACAGTGTTTCTGGATGTTTCAGACTGAAGCTGGCGTCAGCATGAGAGCACCACCATTCCGTGGCTACGTCGTGGCTATTCCGCGAGCAATCATGGCAGTCACTCCTCACCGGAAGCCTGCGGGAGTCGGGGGCCCCGGTGACTCTTGTAGAATCTTCAAGGCTGAGGTGACGCTTTCGGGAATGGGGTCCATGCCCTAGCAGTCAAGCGTCCGAGTTCCAGGGTTGCCCAGAGCCATCCTTGCAGGCCAGGCCCAAGTCTGTAGAGGCGACCGCCATTTCGTGAGGTCCGTGGCAGCCGCCTGTCGCTGTTCCTCAAGAGTGGGTGCAATTCAGCCGGATGGCGGGTGAGACGCTGTAGCCGCAAGAGCGGGCGTAACTCAGCTGGCCGAGCGAGGCACTGTGCCGCAAGAGTGGGCGGAACTCAGCTGGCCGAGTGAGGCACTGTGCCGCAAGAGCGGGCGTAACTCAGCTGGCCGAGCGAGGCACTGTGCCGCAACAGTGGGCGTAACTCAGCTGGCCGAGCGAGGCACTGTGCCGCAAGAGCGGGCTGAACTCAGCTGGCCGATCCAGGCACTGTGTCGCAAGAGTGGGCGGAACTCAGCTGGCCGATCGAGGCACTGTGTCGCAAGAGTGGGCGGAACTCAGCTGGCCGATCGAGGCACTGTGTCGCAAGAGTGGGTGCAACTCAGCTGGCCGAGCGAGGCACTGTGCCGCAAGAGCGGGCGTAACTCAGGTGGCCGAGCGAGGCACTGTAGGTCTTCCTCTCACAAAGATGAAAGTCAGAGTGAGGAAAAAAGGAGGGGTTTTCATCATTTGGGACAAAAAAAAAGTTCTAAACCATTGAAAAGTGTTATTTTTAGGTCACATGACCTAGCCTTACATCATTAGGAAACCAAAAGTGAAATGAACCAATGAAATTTTTTATTAACAAGTCACATGACCTGTTATGCTTACGTTACGCGCTCCGCTCCGCGCCGCGCCCCGGATCACTTCCGGGAAGCTGCGCTTCGTGCATCGGGTGCGCTAACGCGGCGCGTCATATGACGCATTACGCGACAACGCGATACTACAATAATTCTGGATGTTACAGACTGAAGCTGGCGTCAGCATGAGAGCACCTCGTGGCTACGTCGTGACCGTTCCGCGAGCAATCATGGCAGTCGCTCCCCACCGGAAGTCTGCGGGAGTCGGGGGCCCCGGTGACTCTTGTAGAATCTTCAAGGCTGAGGGGACGCTTTTGGGAATGGGGCCCATGCCCTAGCAGTCAAGCGTCCGAGTTCCAGGGTTGCCCAGAGCCATTCTTGCAGGCCAGGCCCAAGTCTGTGGAGCCGATCGCCATTTGGTGAGCTCCGTGGCAGCCGCCTGTCGCTGTACTGCAAGAGTGGGTGCAATTCAGCCGGATGGCGGGTGAGACGTTGTAATAGCAAGAGCAGGCTGAACTCAGCTGGCCGAGAGAGGCACTGTGCCGGAAGAGTGGGCGTAACTTAGCTGCCGAGTGAAGCGCTGGGGTGCAGCTGAGAAACCTCCACCTGGGGAGGTGGGGGAGGCTCGTTCGCGCCACCTCTCCCTTCCGGTGCACCCCACGCCGTCTCGTGGTGCAGGTAGGCACTGTGCCGGAAGAGTGGGCATAACTCAGATGCCGAGTTAAGCGCTGGGGTGCAGCTGAGAAACCTCCACCTGGGGAGGTGGGGGAGGCTTGTTCGCGCCACCTCTTCCTTCCAGTGCACCCCACGCCGTCTCCTGGCGCAGGTATATGTGATGGTGGGACCAGGGCACCGCAGGACGTGTCTTCAGGTCAAACGGATTGTGGGACAAGGTCCAGAATGGAAGAGTCACCAAAAGACAAAAAGTTCCACCGGACCCCGGGAGCCGGCCGCCTATGTCGGGGGCGATCTCAAGCCACAGCAGGGCAACAAGACTTGGGGAGGGGGCAGGAGCCAAGTGCCCCTTCCGAGTCCGCGCCACCACACCGCCCCTCGGGGGCCTCCGTCAAGCGGCTCAGGGAGGCACCGCAGGCAGCGGTTCTTCAGATCAGTGGTCTCACCGGCAAGGCTCCCCTCCGTCAGCAGCGATCGTTGGCGCTGTGGTTTCGGCCGGAGGCCCCGCATAGTCAATGCTCCGGTCTCTCCATCTCGTAGGCCGCAGAGTAGTCGGGGAGAAATCCCGGGAACGGCGGCATGTATTTGGATCGATGTTGCAGCAGGCTGCCATGTAAATAGTTATTTAATAAAACGTTTTACCCTGTTACTTTGCTGGTGTGTTGTATATATTTATAATATTTGCTTAGGGTTTGTCGTTATTTTGGGCGGGGTGGGCGGCGGAGCCGAGCTGTCTTGCAGCCATCATGGCGTCGAGCTCGGTTCCTCTCACTAGTTTCATATTTCTCATGAGGGGTTGTTCCTAATGTTTCTATTTTAGCGAGGTCAAAAAGAGATCCCATTAGTGGCCTACTGATTTTGCTTGATTCCTTTTGTTTTTTCTAACGATTTTTCACTATCTGCAAAGACTAAACAGAGTATTACGACTATGTGCGTGTTTGTAAATAGAGAATGAACCAAAGAGAAGCAATTCCAAAACAGTAAATGCTTGGATAACAATCAATCAAATGGAGAGGGATGCAGGCACGACGGATTACAACGGGGGCAAAGGCCTGCGTTACCTACTCTTCACTATCTGCAAAGAGAGAATACTCCTAAAAGAAAAGAGGGGAGGGGGGGGCAGCGTTCAAAGCACATCAGTGTGCATAAACACTAAAATGTTTTTTACCTACCACGTACTTGACATTTTAAAGCTTTTGATATTTGCTAATAAAAAACCATTGAAATTCACTGAAAAAACCATAGGTTATAGACCATATATAGTTAGGAATTAGCATTTACAAAACCTTGAAAATTCACTGAAAAAACCATGGGTTATAGACCATATATAGTTAGGAATTAGCATTTACAAAACCTTATTTTACTCACACAAAACCATTGAAATTCCATATATAGTTAGTTGCACTAACTATATATCGCGCACCCGCAATCCACTGCTGATGATGTCACATATTACATCATTCATGACATGGTCAGTGACATCACTGATGACATCACTGATGACATCTCAAATGACATCACTGATGACATCACTGATGACATCTCAAATGTAGCATTCTGGGCAGCGTACTGCAATGAAAAATGAATGATAGACTTTTCAAATGCTGTATGTTAATTGATTGTTGGTTTTGTTGATTATTTTTTATTTTCTTTATTTTTTAAGCATTTTTTTTATTGTGATTGTGTTTCATAATTTATTAAACTTTCTAACATTTCATTGTCAGAAATTTCATAATTATCATTGAATATACATTGTAGTCTCTGAGGGTGTAAAATGTTCTCATTTTCAAGGAGGTTATCTACTGCTTGTACACATTGCAGTAGTTCTTTGTCTAAAGTTTCATCGAAAAATTCAATATCATTTTCATCATTGATTTCTTGGCTGCTCTCTTGCAGGACAATTTGAAATTCAACTTTCTGTTCGCCTTCCATTTTGCCTGAAATTTAGATTAAAAAAATATATATTAGTAGAGATAGGGCACTGTTGGGATTAATTTTGGGCAGTGTATAGTATCAGAGTGGAAGTAGGAATATAAAAAAGTGTATGTGATTTAACGTAAGTAAATTCATAATTATACAAGAGAAGCCTAACTCCATCCATAACTATAACAGAGAAGTCTATCTAAATCTATAACTACTACAGAGGGATAGTATATAACTATCAGAAAAAGTTTACCATATTAACTTATAGTGCACAATATACTTCAGTTTTAAAAATAAAAACTTACCTTTAGATAGAAGTTGAAGGAATTAGTGAAAATCCTATTGAAATGTACACCAAGAAGTAGTAGTCAAAATGGCTGTGTTTTCTTCTCTTCCTTTATATATATTCAGGTATATAACCAATCAAATGTCAGGTAAAAAAAGTAGAAAATGAAAGTAACATTTTAATTGGTTGTCAATTCCAACACTTCAGATGTGTTTTGTGAAGTAATTTACCTCACGGTATTTAGAGAGGTCTACAGGCTAAATGGCTAAATGGAATTCCAATCAAATTTGTGAAAATGGTAGGGATTGGTATGTAGTATGAGCTAGTCTATATTTGGTGAAATTGTCTCCAGTGGCTTTTCTGTGAACTACTTTCCCACCTTTTTTGATGGTGCGCTTCCCAGGGAGCGACCCGGTACGCGAACCGTTGAGCGCCCCGGTTCGCGAACCTTAAGCGTAACGGGAGTCCACCATTTTGTGTTTCGGTCGAATTAAGATACAAGATGGAGGGCAAATAATGTTCAGAATGGGTAGAAGGGGGCACGGTAGACTTATCTTGACCCCCTAGGTTTTGTGAGGGTGGCTGAGGAGGCCCATATGTGCGAAAAAAAAACATTTTTTTAAAAAATTTCGCGAGGTTAGCTCCCGGTTTGCGTACCGGGTAGCGCCCCAGGGAGCGTACTTTGTTGAAAATTAGTGAAAAATGTTAGAGTAAAATAATAATTGTGAGTGATCAGATGTAGGGTAGCTCTGAGAAGAGCTTTTGGGTTTATGGTACATTTAGGTACTTATAAGTAGGTACCAATGCACATTCTTAAATTCAGAGTGAAAATTCTGTTGCCCTCATCTGAGAAGTGAACTCCATCTCCTCTGTAGATATCTTGCATGTAGTAACGCAAGTTATTGTTGTACAGGGAGCCCATTCCATGGTATCTCATGTAAGCTGAAACAGATTTGTTTACATGCTTCCTCGACTTCTCAATTTGTGGACAAAATTGGTTTGACCACCTCCATTTCTGTCTTTGGCATATATTTGAATATACCAAGGCAGTCTGAGGAAAAAGTGCCATTAATTGCTCAAAGGTGTCCTTTAAAAGCATTTCCAGACCTACACCAGTCAAAGTGCCCAAGTCATTACCTCCACAGTGCACAATTAACAGGTCAGGTTTGGGCAAATGCATAAAGGTTTTCACCAATGGTATCAATTGGTGACATTTTAATCCTCTGTGGCCAAACCACTTAATTTCCACATCTTGTAAATTGAGGTTAGGTAAATTCCTGTTTTCAGTGTACCTTTGAGCCCAGTGAATATAACTATGTCCAACAATCCAGACAGAAAACATGGTGAGAGAAGGTTCTCCTGCAGTCAGATGAAGTGTGGCAATGAAATGGCAGTTGAAAAAATGAGAGTTTAAAATGAAAAAAACTGTGGAGTTTCTGTGTTCATGAAGCAGTAACAGTGATTGGTGGATTTTTATTGCTGAAAACAGAAAGTTAGGGTGCACGGATGAGTTATTTGAAAGATGTATTTTGAATGGTCAATAAAAAATCATTAAATGAAAGAATGCACTGGATATGCAGGTGCACTGAGAGTTCAGAGTTCAATTGCAACATTGTTGTGTGAACTTGCAAACACCAGAAGTCTTCCAAGAGGTGGTTGCCATGCAGAAAAGGCAGAAAGGGCAGAGGGGGGAAGGGTTTTCATTTGAAAAAAAGTGAGGGAAGAGTTTTGATTGGGTGACATGAGAGATATGTGTGAAGAATTACAGCATTTCTGTGCTTTTGATAGCTGCAGACTCTGGAGTGCATACCTTTTGCTCTGCTGAAGACAAATTGGTGTGTTTCTGAGACTGTTTTCAAACTCAAAGTATTTGCTAAGGTGAGAAAATATTTCTTTAATTTATATAGAGAATAGTGTGCTTTAAGGAGAAAATTATGAATTATGTGGCGCAAATTGCTTGTAAATATGCTCCCACCTGTGCAAGGAAAATTTAGATTTTTAATGTTTGTGTTACATAGCCATGTTAAAAGTGATACAAACATGCTGCAAAGGCAATTAAAAAACGCTTTTATGTGTCTTAAGGACATTTTAAGTAATTTTCCCATGTGCAGTGTTTTGAAATTATGATTTGAAAATCGTTTTTGGGGAAAAGGAATTGTTTTTAAATTTATGACAAGGACATAATGGTGTATGCTTCTTTATAAGGCAATTGACTGTCCCTGATGTTATTTTTCCCATTTTAATGTAAGACCTTTCTCTGTAGCGCAAATTGCTTGTAAATATGCTCCCACCTGTGCATGGCAAATTTAGATTTTAAATGTTTGTGTTACATAGCCATGTTAAAAGTGACCCAACCATGCTGGAAAGACAATAAAAAAACACTTTCATGTGTCTTAAGGACATTTTAAGTACTTTCCCTGTGGGCAGTGTTTTCAAATTATGAATTGAAAATCGTTTTTGAGGTAAAGGAATGTTGTTAAAATTTATGTGCGCCATATGCCCCCAAATTTCTTTTTCAGGGGTGCAGCAGGGTGTTATTGAGACACCCCTACACCTTTGGAAAAATTCCTAATTTGCGATGAGCTAATTGCTAATTGCAAATTGCACCTTCTTTCATATGGGCATCCTGGCGCATGGAAATGAATGGGTAATTTGCAATTAGCAATTTGCTCATCGCAAATTTGGAATGGTAAAGAATCGCTATTTATTCCTTAAAATTCGCTATTTTGGAAATGCAAAATAGTTATATGATACATATGGCGGTTGATGTCTAACAAGATAAGAAGCTTAGGGATAGATTTATGATGACTGGCGCAATGAAGTGGACATCACTTACTTCATTGGTAGAGCTTTACATGTATTATGTCCTCTGTATTCTTCATCAAGCGTAACTTTAATCTGCAATCCTGAGTAGGCCTCACCTTAAACAAACCTCTGGATAGGCCACATCTTATCGTCATCCTGAATTAATCATTTAAAATGCTAGGGACAGATTTATGATAGGTGTATGCCTCTTTTGCGCCACTTACAAAACACTGTCCATGGGGAAATGACTTAAAATGTCCTTAAGACACATGAATGTGTTTTTTTAAAGCGTTTGCAATTTTTTTGGGTCACTTTTAACATGGCTATGTGACTCAAACAGTCAAAATCTAAATTCACCATGCACAGGTGGGAGCATATTTACAAGGAATGTGCTCCATGGGGAAAGGTCTTATAATGTAATATGGGAAAAATGACATCAGAGACACTGAAATGCCTTATAGAGAAGCATACACCATTATGTCCTTGTCATAAATTTGCAAACCATTACTTTTCCCCCAAAACGATTTTCAAATCATAATTTGAAAACACTGCACATGTGGAAATGACTTAAAATGTCCTTAATTCAAAATTTGCTATTCCTTATTTTGCGATTGCACTGAAGGATTTGCAAATTTTGCGATTCCTTAAATGCAATGTATCAAACAAAAAATATGTAAAAAATGACATTAAGGATTTGGAAACTACCACCAACTTCTAGTTTGTGGTAATTTGCGAATTCTTTTCAAAAAGCATTTTTTTCCCAAAAACAAAAGGTGCCATATGACGCCCATACATGCCCTTAGGGCATGTATGTGCGCCATATGCCCCCAAATTTCTTTTTCAGGGGTGCAGCAGGGTGTTCTTGAGATACCCCTGCACCCTTGAAAAAATTCCTATTTTGTGATGAGGTAATTGCTAATCGCAAATTGCAACCTTCATTCCTATGAGCCTCCTAGCCCATGGAAATGAATGGGTAATTTGCAATTAGCAATTTGCTCATTGCAAACTAGGA
Organism: Lissotriton helveticus; assembly: GCF_964261635.1. Classification (NCBI taxonomy): domain Eukaryota; kingdom Metazoa; phylum Chordata; class Amphibia; order Caudata; family Salamandridae; genus Lissotriton; species Lissotriton helveticus. The sequence goes on from NC_136059.1 coordinate 638,705,093, forward strand.
ATGGTAAAGAATTGCTATTTATTCCTTAAAATTCGCTATTTAGGAAATGCAAAATAGTTTGATGGTACATATGGTGGTTCATCTGTAACAAGATAAGAAGCTTAGGGATACATTTATGATGACTGGCAAAATAAAGTGCAAATCACTTACTTCATTGGTAGGCCTTTACATGTATTATCTCTTCTGTATTCTTCATCAAGCGTAACTTTAATCTGCAATCCTGAGTAGGCCTCACCTTAAACAAACCTCTGGATAGGCCACACCTTATGTGGAAAAGTAAATTTTGCCATGTTCTGTGTCCCTACGTGTCATCCATCATATGTTATCTGTGCATGATTAATATGCCTATGTATTCCCTATGTTCGATTAAAGACGCAATTACAGTTGTGTCCATCTCTAGTATGTCAGTTCCCAGTTCTCGTGAATACTACGAATATCAGGCCTATGTAAAGCTACGTTGCCACGTTTCTCAGTGTGCACGTTATTCCATTGTAAAGTCCCCGTTTCTAGGCCCCAAAAGGGCCCGGACACCAGATTCAGCTCCTGTCTCCTGAAGCCCTCGCTGAGGAGCGATACAGCCCCCACCTGTATCCTCGACCCTTCACTTACTTCCTGCCTCGCAGTGCCCGGCTCAGCCTAGCTCTGCCTCTGAGTCTGCCAAGAGTATGTTATGATTCCAGTTATCAGTTCAGTCCTCCTTCTCTGCATTCCTAAAGCTACTGAATCGCATCAATAGTTTCCGTCATTGTCTAGCCTTTACGTCTCCACGTTAGAGAAATACTGCATTTAATGGTCATTTAATATTCTTCATCACGCACTACATGTAGAATAATGCATGCTCCAGTCTTAGAGTCTGTTCGCCTTTACCCCGATAACTTTTGGATTCCATCAACATGTTCTCTAAACATCAGATACTAGATCCTGCTTAGGTACATGTCGCCCTGACTCTCCAGACTTCAGTCTCTGCTCCTAGCACAGAGTTCGAAGCCCCCAGCTTCTCCTAGTAACACGTCATTGCCAGTTTGCGCGCACCATTAGGTCAGAGGTCCCTGCTCCTTAGGTAGCCCCCTCCATGTTTCCGCCCCATTCATGACATATTCTGTTACGTTTGCATCACATGTCTATGTATACGCCTCTGTTACACCTACTTTCACCCTTATCTTTCGCGACTGCTATTGATCACACCCACTGCTCCGCCTATCGTATGTATTGTAATGCAACTGTTTTAGTATATATGATCGTGCACTGTTATTAAATGTTACGCCGATTCCGATCCTGCCCCCGGCAGCGCTGCCATCCTGTTCCCGTGCAGGTTGTCCTGTTCCTGTCCTTTATGCTGTAATAAACCTGCAAAACTCCTACTACCTCGAATCTTGACTCTTATTTATTGAGCTATCTGTTATTCATCCAAAAATAGAGGTATTATTTATTTATTTACCACATAATGGCGCCCGAACAGGGACTTGCCCTTTCCCCACGCGCCGGTGAAGCCACGCCGGCCCCCTGACCCTCTGCAGCCGTGACGGAACCATACCGTGCACGTGCAGATATTTCTGCTTCAAGTATCCCTCAGGCCCACGGAGGAGACGGAGGTGGCGGTCCAGCATCCAGACGAGGCGGTGGAGGAACGCGGTGAGTCCCGACCAGAGCCCAAGCCGAGAGTCCAAGGTCCGAGGTATCCGGAGGCCCACCTGTAACAGAAGTCCGAAGTTCGTCCGTCCGGCGTCGAAGCAGTCCAGTCCAGTCCGAGGCCTTCCGTTCTTGCTGCCCGGTGAGTACCGTTGCTGGGGTAGTATCTAGACAGGGTCAATCTAATTGACTCTGGTCCGTGGGTTGGTGGTACACAGTCCCACAAACGAAGTGTCCACTTCGGTGGATGCGGGTCCTGACGTGTCTCTGTATGAGACCGGTAAGTTTCGTACTGTTTCAGCAGTGCATCTAGTTCCCGTTCTAGTCAGTTCTGTTCTCGAGAAAATTCATGTATTCTGTTTTCCGTATTCCAGGTAGTATTCTGTTCGAACTGTTATTCTGAATGTTCTTCATGTATTTTAATGTTGTGGTATGAGTGCGAAGTGATTCTCGTGTTTATTGTGTATTGTATTGTGTCCAGATCATAGTTCAGTCATGCCGCTCTTTTCAAAACTGCGTCAGTTAAAAACTAGAAAAGGTCTGCTAGAGGCAGCAGTTCCTGTCCCGCCTAGGGACAGTCCAGGTCATTTTATGTATCAGAAGCATGGCATAAGCGCCATATTGTATCTAGATTTATGGGTCGAGTATACCAAACAGTTAGAGGAAAAGTATAGATGGCCTGTATCAGGCACATGGGATGCCGAGTGCATCATGCGAGTAGAAGAAGCATTATGGAAAAAGAAAGCCAGACAGTCACAGAAAGATGCCATCGAGTTATGGCGCAAAGAATCTCATAAAAGAACCGAAAAAGAAATCAGAAAGTCAGAATTAAGTAGAGAATCCTTAGAACGAGCCCAAGAAAGGGAATTAATCGAGATTGGTGAACGAGTTAAAATCGAACAGTCAGACAGACAGAGGCATGCTCTTATTAAGGGTATGTATCCTCTTCTTGCCGAGGACTTGCCAAAAGCAACCCCAGAGGCATCCAGTAATTTTCCGCCACCATTAGTCCCGACCAAGCTACGTCACAAACCGACCGCAGCTGATATTTTTATTTCGTCCTATTTGGACGACACAGTCCCAGAATATGCAAATCCTGTTCCTGCTCCGCCAGTCCCTGTAAATCAGGCACTTCCCGCTCCTCCAGACACCGGAGTACCTGTTACGGTACCCCCGGTCCAGCCCACCCTACAAGTCCAGCCTGCATTTCCATTTCCCACTCTGCCAGGACGAAGAGCATCAGTAGACGACTCTAGTTTAGGGGCCGCAGGGGGAGGTCCTCCTCAAACCCCGCCGCCACACAAGCGTTTAACGTTAGCCGAATTACATGCACAAGCGTCACAGCGTACGCCCAGGTATCAGTCTGTTGCAGAAATAAGAAAAGCCCTTACCGAATGTGGCTATGATCCAGTCCCAGGCGAGGATAGTATGGTTTTATATTCATTACGCATAAGAAAAGTGACCGAGTATCTAGTCACCCTACCAGATATGAAAGAAGATCTAGACAGAATATATCGTTTCATCCGTACAGGGAATGATCCAGAAAGTATTAGTGACGTCATGTGCCAAAGAAAAGTTGAAGTCCAGCTCATGATATTAAAGTTTCTGATTAATTGTCTAATAAGGGAACAAGATTATCCGACCAAAGATCGAGCCGAAATGAAAGTCCTGACAAGGTGGAGTGATAATATAGCCGAGGGTAAGCACAAGACTATCGGTAGTATAGAGAGTATGTACAAGAAGATTCGTAAAGAAATAATAAGGATACACGAACAACGTAAAGAAGCACAAGTAAGCGAAAAAGAAAATGACTCTGCGGAAGAGGTAGAGGACGAGAATCCCGACAGAATAGCGTATGTAGGAAAATCTAGATTTCCAGATCGCCATTTGCGCCTAGAACACAAGTCAATTTTTCATCATCCAGCACCAGAACAAGGTTCTCTAGAACAAGTATTTCAAGCTACCGATCACATTCTGAAATCACGAATCGGTTATAGCGAGTTAAGTACCATGCATGAACAAGAACTAGTCCGATCAGCAGTCCGATGGACTACTGATTCTACCACTTTTCCAGACGAAATAGTGGCACAAATGTTTCTGAAAATGCCCCCAGCCGAGCAGCGACTGGCGGGTATGTATATGATCCAGCACCTCATTACATTGTATGAGGGTCAACATTCTGATCCAGGTCCGTTACACGATGTCCTGAACGAGTTACTCCAGTATAGATGGAAAGGTTTAGGTACCGATTTAATTAGTGTCATTTTAGAACAGCGCCACAAATATAGAACGTTTCTGAACCCACAGTTTGTTCATGCCTCACCCCCAGAAAGTAAACCCTTTTACATAGACAGACAGAATCCGTTACGAGAAGTGCATCCAGTTAAGACAGACGGTGGTGAAATGCAACGAGTGTTTGTTTACACCCCTATCACAAAGATGGAACTCTTAGAGATGAAAAAGTTAATTCCCTGTCATGATAAAGATCCAGCAGGGTTCCACCGAGAATTAAAAGACATGCTCCGTATGGGAGAATACACGTATCCAGATATAATTAAAATGTTAAAAGTCCTGTTGCCCGCAGGGGTATATGAGAAACTCAAAGAAAAAGAATGGGAGGTGGGAGAGAAAAAGATCGATTGGGCAGTTCTAGAAGCCGAAGATAAGGCACGAGTACCAGGTACCGGTCTTGGAGATAAATGTAAAGAATTACCAGAATTATTAATACAAGTTTTGCCTAGGTTATTGACAACTAGAAAAGAAGACTGGGATGCAATCTCAGCCTGTAAACAGAAACAAGACGAAGATATTAGTGATTATTATTCCAGATTTGAGAAATGTTTTACCATAAACAGTGGCCTCAAGACGAGTAGCGAGTCATACCCTCATCTTTTTGTTACTAAATTAGTCGAGAATTCAAGTCCCCAAATTAAAAACCGAGTTTTGAAAGTCGAAAGTACCTGGCAAGCTAACACCCCGTCCCAGATGTTACAGATGCTTCAATATCACCAGAATAGAATCAGAGAAGAGCAAGAACATGAGAGAAAACGTATGAAAGACACGAAAATGAAAGTACTAGTTGCACAATCTGTTCCTCAAGATAGTCAGAAGAGGGGACCAAATCAAGCCAGTCATCCTGCAGCTCCCGTTAAAGGAAACTGCAATTATTGTAAACAGCCAGGTCATTTTATAAACGAGTGTGCAGTTCTGAAACACAACATAGCTACCGGTAAGACTAAAGAAAGACCACGTCCGCCGAGACAAGAGCAAGTTTCACAGACTCCTCAGTCACAGATTGCACCACAGACAGTTACCGCTCCGCAGCCTATCGCTGCAACACAGCATGTTACACAGCAGATGTACCAGTATGCACAGTCTGAGTATCCAGAGTATCAGCCATATTCATGAAACAGCCTAGAGAGGGAGGTAGGCTTGCCTCTCATCGAGATACCTGTAGATCAAGAAGGTCCCTATGTTCACAGTCAAGTATTAGGGAAAGACAGAAAGTTTCTGATTGATACAGGGGCAAGTAGGACCACTATCAGTCACGCCGAAGTTCCAGGGGCTCCGCTCTCAGGCTCAAGAAATGTTTCCCTTGGATTTTCAGAAAAACCTATTGTAAATGAAATATCAAAGCCAGTTACTCTAGAAGTAGGTCCACTGTCCCGCACTACTGATCTGTTACTCACTAAGTCATGTCCAGAAAATCTATTAGGCATTAAAACACTGAAAGAGTTAGGTGCAGTTATATGCTGTTCCCCAGAGGGAATACGATTGTTCCTACGTGACTTCAAGGGTCACTATGTATTACGAGATTTTGATCCCAGATTGTCTAATGTTCCGCAGCATCTATGGGCGCAAGGTCCAACTGATGTCGGCTTTATGCAAATCACACCCCATCGTGTGACTCTCAAGCCAGGTGTAGTGTTACCACGAATCAGGCAGTACAGATTGCCACCTGAGGCTGTAGCAGCCTTATCCAAAATTATTGACGAGCTCATGGCTCAAGGAGTAGTTGTAGAAACTGACTCCAATGTATGTAATTCTCCGATCATTCCAGTCATGAAACGTACTGATCCAAATGCACCTCCAGTATATCGATTAGTGATTGATCTCCGAGAGCTTAATAAATGTATTATTCCCCAGTATCCAGTTGTCCCAGATATCTCTTCCCTATTGACAGCCATTGATTCCGAAGCCACATTTTTCACTGTCATAGACCTCAAGAACGCGTTTTTCAGTGTCCCCATTCATCCAGACAGCCAGTTTCTTTTCGGATTTTGTTTAAATGGAAGGAGCTATATGTTCACACGTGCTCCTCAAGGTTTCACAGAAAGTCCTAGTATTTACAGTCAAGCACTCAAGAGACAACTAGATAACATTCACATGCCAACTGATACTGCCCTGCTCCAGTATGTCGATGATCTACTGATCACAGCCCGTTCTGAATGTGCTTGTGAGCGAGCATCACTTACAGTCTTGTATTTCCTAGCCGAGATGGGACACAAGGTGTCCCCTTCGAAGCTTCAATTCTGTGTCCAGCAAGTGGTCTACTTAGGACACTTACTGTCCAAGAGGGGTAGGCAGTTGACACCAGACCGTATCCAATTAATAGCGAGTCTTCCTCAGCCAAAGACCCAGAAGGAGGTACGTGCTTTTATCGGCCTTACTTCTTATTGCAGACAATGGATTCCTCAGTATGCATTTCTAGCCAAGCCACTGATACAGTTAACGACACAGGAGGCAGCCGTATCGACTGTCCTCCCTTGGACATCTGAACATACACTTAGTTTCAATGAGTTAAAGAAAGCCCTATGTCAAGCTCCAGTTCTAGCAACACCGAACTACAGTAAGCCTTTTACACTTTTCGTCACTGAACGTGAAGGTACAGCATTATCTGTCCTCACACAAGATCAAGCAGGACAATACAAGCCCTGTGCTTATTTTTCGAGCACATTAGATCCTGTAGCCCAGGCTTTGCCTGCGTGCCTCAAGTCAGTTGCAGCCACAGCACTAGCTATCAGACAAAGTGATTCCATAGTATTAGGACATTCCTTGACAGTACAAGTTCCACACTCCGTGGAAGTTCTTTTAAACCGAACACAGACTCAGCACTTGACAATTGCACATTTAACAGGTTATGAATTGACACTGTTCCAGCCACACATAGAAATCAGACGCTGCAACGTTTTGAATCCTGCCACACTGTTACCGTCAGTTAATCCAAACCCTGCAACACACGACTGTGTGGAAGTAGTTAACATCATGACAAAGCCAAGACAAGATCTGACAGATACTCCATTACCAGATCCAGACCTGACACTTTATGTGGATGGTTCATGTATGAGAACAAGTACAGGAGAACTAGTCGCCGCGTATGCAGTGACTACCGACACCGACGTTATAGAGACACACCGTATTGACACCCTGTCTGCTCAAGCAGCAGAGCTAGTTGCTCTGACTCAAGCCTGCATACACGCCAAGAACCTGAAAGTTAATGTTTACACAGATTCACGTTACGCATTTGGAGTCGTACACGACTTCGGAGTGCTCTGGCAGGAGAGAGGTTTCATGACTTCTCATGGAACCAAGATTCAGCATGGTCTCCTTATTCAAGCTCTGTTAGATGCAATACATTTACCGACATCCATTGCTATCATGAAGTGCAAAGCACATACGAAAGTTACTGACACCATTTCCCAGGGTAATGATCTAGCAGATCGCACAGCCACGCTTACAGCTCAGACTCCAGACATTTCAGTTAATCCGACACAGACGCACACTCCAGATCCGACTACATGCATGACAGTTAAAGACCCTACTCAAGATGTCATAGATATCCAGTTACATGCTACTCCCGAGGAAATAAAGAAATGGTCCGAACAAGGAGGGGTCCAGACAGATCAAGGATGGTTAACGAAGGGTAGAGCCACATGGTTTCTCCCCGACTCTATGGTTCAAGTCATTATTAATACCGCACATAGTCCAGCACATTTAGGAGAAAAAGCCATGTTAGACAGTATCCAGAACCTTTGGTTCAACAAGCATTTACGAGCTGCAGCCAAGCAGAAAGTCCGTACCTGTATGATATGTTGTCAGTTTAATCCAGGTAAAAGTGTCCCGGTGGAACAAGGTGGATTCCAGCCTCCTGACCACCCTTTTGAAGTCCTCCAGATGGATTACATTCAGATGGAGCGATGTCGAGGTTTCAAGTATGTCCTTGTAGTTGTATGCGCTTTGTCCAGGTGGACGGAGGCATATCCAGTTCCAGACTACACAGCCGCGACCACTGCCAAGCAGTTGGTTCGTGAGTTCTTCCCCCGTTATGGACTCCCTAGAGTCGTATATTCTGACAACGGCCAGCCATTCTCATCTGAACTCATGAAGCATGTTTCCCTATTGTTAGGGTACCAGTGGAAGTTCCATTGTGTACGCCATCCTGAAGCAGCCGGTCTCGTAGAGAGACATAATCAGACCCTGAAAATCCGAATTGCAAAAGTTTGTCAAGAGAAAGGTGTGGACTGGCTCGTAGCTCTGCCAGTCGCTCTGTTCTATATGCGCATGGTCGCACATTCCAGATCAGGTCTGTCCCCGTATGAGGTCGTTTTCGGCCGCCCCCCTAACATGTGGGGTACTCCCAGACCTCGAAGTATTACCGATGTTTCAAGTAATATGCTGACAGATTACCTAGCTTCCTTGATGTCTGCCCTCAACTCTTGTCGTTCACAGGTTGCCGCCGCATTTCCAGACAATACCGAGGTGGCACCGCATGAAATCGTTCCAGGATCCATGGTCCTAGTGCGAAATTTCGATCGCTCAAGTCCACTGGAGCCTCGCTGGAAGGAGCCCCGACAGGTCCTCCTCGCCACCCGTACAGCCGTGAAGTTGGAGGGACGCAAAGGCTGGGTGCATCTTTCGCATATAAAGAAATTTTATGGATTGAAGCCAGTCTCAAAGAACATTTCCCAGGATTCAAAGGACTGCCAAAGTACTATTCTTAAGGACTGTCCCGCAAAAGACATTGCTACGAACCCTTCCCAGTTAGAGACAACTCCGCAACAGGAGTATAAGCTCAAGTTAAGGTCTAGTAAAATAAGTCAGCCAGTTTGATTGTCTAAGTCCTCCCCTAGGTGAAACGGTTAGACCGGTTTCTGACATGTATAAAATAGACCCCCATAGTGAGAGAGTTAGTCAAAACTCAATCCGATGTATCGTTTTTCTATGTTTCATATTATTTCTCAGTATTATGATTTCTTGCACCAGTTATGCGTTTTATCTGTATTTTCCAGTTTCTCATGTAAATAAGTCCTCTAATGCTACAGTAGAGCACACGTTTAGTGATCTGCCTCCTCATGAACTCTCTTACCGCCTCGCTATGCGTAACAACTCTTTTATCCGCATGTTACATTATTCACACCAGACCAGCAATGCCACTAATTGTTGGGTGTGTGGTCGACTACCCCCTTTCCAGACACCGAAGGGAGTTCTGCCACTCTTTCCTTATCCATTTTCACATAATGGTTCGTGTGGAGCATGGTCCACGTTAACGTCATCTTTAACAGATATGTCTTTTCTTGACAGTACATGTTTTCCAGACAAGCAAGGTCTTCCCCACAGAACAGGGTTAGATCTAGAGAATTAAGTTTATAATTTAGGTAATTATTCTTCGAATTTCATGGTCCTGAATGTTCAGTCTGATTCCACTCCAGACTTACCTGCTATTTCAGTACTACCAGTCAAAGGCGAATTATGTGTCCGAAATAATGGTTCCGTACATGTAGGACATAGCGATTGTACTACTATAGTCAAATACAGTGACAGTGGGAAATCTATTTTCAAAGCTTCACGTCATTCTTATTTTATTTGTGGTCAGACCGCATATGTTCGTCTGCCCCTCGATTGGGAGGGAACCTGTTACATTGCCTTCCTACTGCCACCAGTTTTTCTAGCCCCACCCGACTACCATAGGAATTCCCACCTAGTACATACTAGACACAAGAGAAACCTCCCGATTGTCGATTATACTGAAACTACTCTAGAACAATATATAGATATCAATAAAGGTGTCTTTCCTTATTTAGGTACAGTTGTGAATAGTAAACTGATACGTAGATTAACCAGAACACTCGAAGCAGTAGTAATTGAGACTACTTCTGCTCTAAGTAATTTAACCGAAGAACAATCCTTTATGAGAATTGTCGTGCTCCAGAATCGTCTCGTCCTTGACGTCATATTGGCCGATAGGGGCGGGGCCTGTAGAGTCATCGGATCTAGTTGCTGCATTTTCATTCCAAATAACGCGCCGTCTGTTTATTCAGCTATAACCAGACTCCATAAAATTGCCCATCTGTTACATCAAGATCCAGGCACCTGGACATGGTCCGGTTGGTTCTGGAATATAATTTCCGCTTGGGGATGGAAAGTCTTGTCCTTTCTAGGTATTGCAGTAGCGATCATATTCAGCTGCTGCCTCTGTATACAATGTGGCCCTGCGATTTGCGGCATTTGTGCTACCTCTTGTATTCCTAGTCCCAAGCCCCGTTCTAAAACACGTTCCCAGAAAATTCGAGACGAGCAAATGATACTGTATGAAATGATAGATGGTATCATGAATATTGATGTTTCCTGATGGAAACGTAGTGACAAGGAGGGAATGTGGAAAAGTAAATTTTGCCATGTTCTGTGTCCCTACGTGTCATCCATCATATGTTATCTGTGCATGATTAATATGCCTATGTATTCCCTATGTTCGATTAAAGACGCAATTACAGTTGTGTCCATCTCTAGTATGTCAGTTCCCAGTTCTCGTGAATACTACGAATATCAGGCCTATGTAAAGCTACGTTGCCACGTTTCTCAGTGTGCACGTTATTCCATTGTAAAGTCCCCGTTTCTAGGCCCCAAAAGGGCCCGGACACCAGATTCAGCTCCTGTCTCCTGAAGCCCTCGCTGAGGAGCGATACAGCCCCCACCTGTATCCTCGACCCTTCACTTACTTCCTGCCTCGCAGTGCCCGGCTCAGCCTAGCTCTGCCTCTGAGTCTGCCAAGAGTATGTTATGATTCCAGTTATCAGTTCAGTCCTCCTTCTCTGCATTCCTAAAGCTACTGAATCGCATCAATAGTTTCCGTCATTGTCTAGCCTTTACGTCTCCACGTTAGAGAAATACTGCATTTAATGGTCATTTAATATTCTTCATCACGCACTACATGTAGAATAATGCATGCTCCAGTCTTAGAGTCTGTTCGCCTTTACCCCGATAACTTTTGGATTCCATCAACATGTTCTCTAAACATCAGATACTAGATACTGCTTAGGTACATGTCGCCCTGACTCTCCAGACTTCAGTCTCTGCTCCTAGCACAGAGTTCGAAGCCCCCAGCTTCTCCTAGTAACACGTCATTGCCAGTTTGCGCGCACCATTAGGTCAGAGGTCCCTGCTCCTTAGGTAGCCCCCTCCATGTTTCCGCCCCATTCATGACATATTCTGTTACGTTTGCATCACATGTCTATGTATACGCCTCTGTTACACCTACTTTCACCCTTATCTTTCGCGACTGCTATTGATCACACCCACTGCTCCGCCTATCGTATGTATTGTAATGCAACTGTTTTAGTATATATGATCGTGCACTGTTATTAAATGTTACGCCGATTCCGATCCTGCCCCCGGCAGCGCTGCCATCCTGTTCCCGTGCAGGTTGTCCTGTTCCTGTCCTTTATGCTGTAATAAACCTGCAAAACTCCTACTACCTCGAATCTTGACTCTTATTTATTGAGCTATCTGTTATTCATTTATTCATCCAAAAATAGAGGTATTATTTATTTATTTACCACACTTATCGTCATCCTGGATTAATCATTTAAAATGCTAGGGACAGATTTATGATAGGTGTATGCCTCTTTTGCGCCACTGTGCGTCACTTTTATGATGCAGCGGCGGTGCAAAAGATTTGCTATGAGGCGACAAAATTACAAATTGATGCTTTTAGGCAGATATGTCATGGTGTAAAAAAAACGTACCACATGAAACCGATGCAGCAGTGATGCAAAAGATGCACCATGTTGCAAGACAGGCCTCACTTGGGGCCATATGTATCAAGCTAATTAGCATTCGCAAAGATCAAAATTCTGCGAATTTCGGCCTTTGCGAATGCTAATTAGACAAATGGTATGTATCAAACAAGTTTGATGCAAAATAAGGAATAGCAAAATTTGCTATTCCTTATTTTGCGATTGCACTGAAGGATTTGCAAATTTTGCGATTACTTAAATGCAATGTATCAAACAAAAAATATGTAAATAAATGACATTAAGGATTTGGAAACTACCACCAACTTCTAGTTGGTGGTAATTTGCGAATTCTTTTCAAAAAGCTTTTTTTCCAAAAAACAAAAGGTGCCATATGACGCCCATACATGCCCTTAGGGCATGTATGTGCGCCATATGCCCCCAAATTTCTTTTTCAGGGGGTGCAGCAGGGTGTTCTTGAGACACCCCTGCACCCTTGAAAAAATTCCTATTTTGTGATGAGCTAATTGCTAATCGCAAATTGCACCTTCATTCCTATGAGCCTCCTAGCCCATGGAAATGAATGGGTAATTTGCAATTAGCAAATTGCTCATTGCAAATTAGGAATGGTAAAGAATTGCTATTTATTCCTTAAAATTCGCTATTTAGGAAATGCAAAATAGTTTGATGGTACATATGGTGGTTCATCTGTAACAAGATAAGAAGCTTAGGGATACATTTATGATGACTGGCGAAATAAAGTGCAAATCACTTACTTCATTGGTAGGCCTTTACATGTATTATCTCTTCTGTATTCTTCATCAAGCGTAACTTTAATCTGCAATCCTGAGTAGGCCTCACCTTAAACAAACCTCTGGATAGGCCACACCTTATCGTCATCCTGGATTAATCATTTAAAATGCTAGGGACAGATTTATGATAGGTGTATGCCTCTTTTGCGCCACTGTGCGTCACTTTTATGATGCAGCGGCGGTGCAAAAGATTTGCTATGAGGCGACAAAATTACAAATTGATGCTTTTAGGCAGATATGTCATGGTGTAAAAAAAACGTACCACATGAAACCGATGCAGCAGTGATGCAAAAGATGCACCATGTTGCAAGACAGGCCTCACTTGGGGCCATATGTATCAAGCTAATTAGCATTCGCAAAGATCAAAATTCTGCGAATTTCGGCCTTTGCGAATGCTAATTAGACAAATGGTATGTATCAAACAAGTTTGATGCAAAATAAGGAATAGCAAAATTTGCTATTCCTTATTTTGCGATTGCACTGAAGGATTTGCAAATTTTGCGATTACTTAAATGCAATGTATCAAACAAAAAATATGTAAAAAAATGACATTAAGGATTTGGAAACTACCACCAACTTCTAGTTGGTGGTAATTTGTGAATTCTTTTCAAAAAGCTTTTTTTCCAAAAAACAAAAGGTGCCATATGACGCCCATACATGCCCTTAGGGCATGTATGTGCGCCATATGCCCCCAAATTTCTTTTTTAGGGGGTGCAGCAGGGTGTTCTTGAGACACCCCTGCACCCTTGGAAAAATTCCTATTTTGTGATGAGCTAATTGCTAATCGCAAATTGCACCTTCATTCCTATGAGCCTCCTAGCCCATGGAAATGAATGGGTAATTTGCAATTAGCAAATTGCTCATTGCAAATTAGGAATGGTAAAGAATTGCTATTTATTCCTTAAAATTCGCTATTTAGGAAATGCAAAATAGTTTGATGGTACATATGGTGGTTCATCTGTAACAAGATAAGAAGCTTAGGGATACATTTATGATGACTGGCGAAATAAAGTGCAAATCACTTACTTCATTGGTAGGCCTTTACATGTATTATCTCTTCTGTATTCTTCATCAAGCGTAACTTTAATCTGCAATCCTGAGTAGGCCTCACCTTAAACAAACCTCTGGATAGGCCACACCTTATCGTCATCCTGGATTAATCATTTAAAATGCTAGGGACAGATTTATGATAGGTGTATGCCTCTTTTGCGCCACTGTGCGTCACTTTTATGATGCAGCGGCGGTGCAAAAGATTTGCTATGAGGCGACAAAATTACAAATTGATGCTTTTAGGCAGATATGTCATGGTGTAAAAAAAACGTACCACATGAAACCGATGCAGCAGTGATGCAAAAGATGCACCATGTTGCAAGACAGGCCTCACTTGGGGCCATATGTATCAAGCTAATTAGCATTCGCAAAGATCAAATTCTGCGAATTTCGGCCTTTGCGAATGCTAATTAGACAAATGGTATGTATCAAACAAGTTTGATGCAAAATAAGGAATAGCAAAATTTGCTATTCCTTATTTTGCGATTGCACTGAAGGATTTGCAAATTTTGCGATTACTTAAATGCAATGTATCAAACAAAAAATATGTAAAAAAATGACATTAAGGATTTGGAAACTACCACCAACTTCTAGTTGGTGGTAATTTGTGAATTCTTTTCAAAAAGCTTTTTTTCCAAAAAACAAAAGGTGCCATATGACGCCCATACATGCCCTTAGGGCATGTATGTGCGCCATATGCCCCCAAATTTCTTTTTCAGGGGGTGCAGCAGGGTGTTCTTGAGACACCCCTGCACCCTTGGAAAAATTCCTATTTTGTGATGAGCTAATTGCTAATCGCAAATTGCACCTTCATTCCTATGAGCCTCCTAGCCCATGGAAATGAATGGGTAATTTGCAATTAGCAAATTGCTCATTGCAAATTAGGAATGGTAAAGAATTGCTATTTATTCCTTAAAATTCGCTATTTAGGAAATGCAAAATAGTTTGATGGTACATATGGTGGTTCATCTGTAACAAGATAAGAAGCTTAGGGATACATTTATGATGACTGGCGAAATAAAGTGTAAATCACTTACTTCATTGGTAGGCCTTTACATGTATTATCTCTTCTGTATTCTTCATCAAGCGTAACTTTAATCTGCAATCCTGAGTAGGCCTCACCTTAAACAAACCTCTGGATAGGCCACACCTTATCGTCATCCTGGATTAATCATTTAAAATGCTAGGGACAGATTTATGATAGGTGTATGCCTCTTTTGCGCCACTGTGCGTCACTTTTATGATGCAGCGGCGGTGCAAAAGATTTGCTATGAGGCGACAAAATTACAAATTGATGCTTTTAGGCAGATATGTCATGGTGTAAAAAAAACGTACCACATGAAACCGATGCAGCAGTGATGCAAAAGATGCACCATGTTGCAAGACAGGCCTCACTTGGGGCCATATGTATCAAGCTAATTAGCATTCGCAAAGATCAAAAATCTGCGAATTTCGGCCTTTGCGAATGCTAATTAGACAAATGGTATGTATCAAACAAGTTTGATGCAAAATAAGGAATAGCAAAATTTGCTATTCCTTATTTTGCGATTGCACTGAAGGATTTGCAAATTTTGCGATTACTTAAATGCAATGTATCAAACAAAAAATATGTAAAAAATGACATTAAGGATTTGGAAACTACTGTGGTAAATTGGTGGTAATTTGTGAATTCTTTTCAAAAAGCTTTTTTTCAAAAAAACAAAAGGTCCCATATGACGCCAACACATGCCCTTAGGGCATGTATGTGTGCCATATGCCCCCAAATTTCTTTTTCAGGGGTGCAGCAGGGTGTTCTTGAGACACCCCTGCACCCTTGGAAAAATTCCTAATTTGTGATGAGCAAATTGCTAATCGCAAATTAAACCTTCATTCCTATGAGGCTCCTAGCCCATGGAAATGAATGGGTAACTTGCAATTAGCAATTTGCTCATTGCAAATTAGGAATGGTAAAGAATTGCTATTTATTCCTTAAAATTCGCTATTTAGGAAATGCAAAATAGTTTGATGGTACATATGGCGGTTCATCTGTAACAAGATAAGAAGATTAGGGATAGATTTATGATGACTGGTGCATCACCAGGGATGTGTCAGTCATCCTGCGCCGCTGTTCCGCCACCCATGGTGTGCTGCATTTACAATGCGGGGCATCATGGGGCAAAAATGGCACAGATGCGTGATGTATCTGTGATGTAAAGGTAGTGATTGCTGGAGTTGTATCGCAAGTGCGATGCAGCTCAAGCAAGGCTCAGGGGTGCCCCATCTCCACAATGTTGCGTCAAGACCTATGCCTGCTTAAAGCAGGCGCAGGGTTTTGACGCAGCTTTCTCCTATCTGATTGTAAATACGGCACACCATGGGTGGCAGAGCAGCGGTGCACGTTAACTGGTGCATGCCTGGGGATGTGCCATTTAACATAAATCTGCCCCTTTACATTTAAGTATGTGCAGGACACACAGAGTCGGTGAGGCTTATCCAAGGTTAAGAAGAGATGAGTCCTGTTCACTGAAAAATTAGACATAGTCTTCACCTGATCAGCATTGCTGGACATGGCTAAATAATAGCTGCAAAATATTACTCTTGTTAAACAATTTTACTATTATAATCTCTGAGATTTGTCTCTTACTCTGCAACATCTCATTGTTGTTATCTTTCTTTAAAGATAAAGACAACATCAACATGAGTGACAATCTGCAATCAGTTGATTTTGACCTCATCATTGAACTTGTAATTGAAACATCAGTGGATGTTGATCCATTGGATGATTTAAATCCTGAGGATGAAGAAGAGCGTGATGAGGATGCAGATTTGTCCGAATTATATGACATAGGGTGGGAAGCTGACCTGCTTGAGCCTATGGAAATATAAACATTTATTTTTAAAATGTATAATTAATAAAAAGTAAAAATGTAAACCGTTTAATTTAAAAATAAAGACACCTTCAAAAACAGGTTATGTGTAGTGTCTTCAATAAAATATTAAAATATGCTCATAAAATTAGATCAGATTCACATATAAAATAGCACAGGTAACATAAATATAAATGTCATTTCTTTTCTGCTATTTCTGTATTGTAAATTTGCCAAGGACTAAAAAATCTTCTATTTAAAATGTCAAGTAGTGTGTTAAGTTTTTGATCATTGTTATTGATTTACTGTTTGGTAATAATGGTTAATAACATTTTTTATTATATTTTACCACAGATTCAACTGCAGATCATTTCAAGATTTCACCATGCCAACAATAGAAAGACAGAGAAAGGCTGCAAAACGTCAAAGACAGCAGGTGAAACAAAATAAGCAGCAGTCCTCTAACAAAAAGATTTGTCAAGTCACGAAGAAAGCACCGGGTAAGAGCACAAAATATTTGATAAGAAATATGTGTAGTAAAAAAAATATTACTACAGAAAATGTTTCAGTCCATAAAAAGATAAGCAAATCAAATGGAAAGGAAAGGCCAATCAAAAATGTTACTGCTAGAGCAAGAGATAACTCTGTGCATGATAGTAGAAGGAAACAACAGTTTAGGGACATTCGTAAACGATAATTGGCAATTTGTTAAAAAATATTAAGAAAGGTCAACAGAAACTGGTTTTTTATAAGAGAAAAAAAAAAGTTGAGAAAGTTATTGATCAGGCATTTGAAATTAAACGTAAGTTATTTATTTTGATAATCAATAGAATTAGGAAGCTAAACAAGGCAATTTATGATTTCAAAAGAAATAGTAGATGGAAGAGAATAGTTAATCGTAGTAATTTTTGTGAAGTTTTTTCTGGAGAATGGATGCATAGTTCAAGCTGTGAGGCATTTTTTAATGAGGAGAGTTATTTCCAGGACAATGATTTGGTGCATGCAGTTGACACCAGTGGTCGTGCTTATGAAGTGAAAGATGGTTGTCCAGTTGAAAAAGAAAAACTTGTGACAACAGAGGCAGAAGAGGTGTTAGGTAATGAGGTTTTAGGAAGACGTGCTAAGGGTCCTGTGTACACCTGGAAGTGTAGTAGTATTTGCAGTGTGCGACAGGATTCCATCAATTTGCTTTGTGATTTTGTACGGTCATTTAATAAGAAAAGTTTGAAGCAGAAAATGAAGTTGTTGCAAGAATTAGATCCTTGCAGAGTGAGAGAAGTGACAGGTTTGCATGGTCATTCACTGGCTTGTCTTTCCAGGAGAGTATGCCAGAGTGTTTTTCATCATTTCAGGATGCTAGCAGTGCATCATAATAAAGTGAGGAAATTAGTTAGAATGTTGTATTATGCTAAGAGTCCAGCAATTATGCTTAAACAATTATGCGCTGCTCTTTTGCATGGTTCTGAAATAGATGTGAAGAACATATGTGAAGAAATTGAGTTTTGTTACTTTGGAAGTAAAGAGGAGAATGTTGAAATTGACCCAGAAGAAGAGGGTAATGTGGAAGATAGTGTACAGGTTTCCAGTACAGATAATTTCCAGAGGCAAATTGCGACGTTTCAGGTGAAATCAAGAAAGAGGCCTAATTTCACTTGTGTGTGTTGTCGACGCACTTATTATAAGAATCAGACTAAGTTAGTGGATTTATATGCAAAAAGTGAAAGGGAAAATAATAGTGAATGGAAGGATTTTGCAACATACTTGATGGTAGAAAATTGTTTTGATTTGGGATTTGATCAACTTGTGTGTACTTATTGTTGTTGCAAATTAAATCAAAACCAGATGCCTGCTAGAGCAGTTCATAATAATCTGGAATTGGTTGAGATTCCTTCTGAATTGAAGGATTTAAATACTTATGAATCTATTTTGATTCAAAGTATCCATCCCTTTCAGGCTATTGTAAGAATGGAGCCAAAGACAGGGAAATTGCCTCCATCAGATTTACAGAGAGGATTAAAGGGAAGAGTTGTTTATTTGCCTCTAGATTTGAAGAAAAACATTAACACAATTGGAGTAGAAAAAGTGGAAGAGGAACCTCTGGTTATCTTAGTTAATGGGGTTCCGACAAAGAATAAGAAAATATGGCAAGATTTAGTAGATGTTAGGAAAGTTAAAAAGGCAACATTGTATTTGAAAAAAAATAATAAATACTATAAGAATGTATATGTTGCAGAAGAGGAAGTAAGTGAGGAAGAGGATAGCGATTTGTGTTCATCCTTTGCATTCCAAGGAAGTCATGGGGAATGCTATTGAGTTGTTTCAAATGAAACAAGCCAAAGGGAGTCCCATTAGTGTTTGGGAGGAAAGTTTGGAAGCTCGGTGTTTCCCACAGCTTTTTCCAACAGGTCAGGGAGGAAGATATGATGAGCGACCTCATCAAATTCCTGCTTCTGAATACCGGACTTTGCGATTGTATGCAGGAGATGCTAGGTTTCGACAATGCATTCCCTATTTGTTTCATCTCCTGTTTGAAAGCGATCTGTCTGGACTGTCAAATGCAGTGAACCACATCTTGAAAAGTGGTATACACATGCAAAACATCTCGGCAAGTGACTTTATGGATAAAGTCAATGTCCAAGACAGTATTTTGGATTCTCACCTGATTAATCTCATGGCGTGTCAGCGTGGTACTAATGAGTACTGGTACCGTCGTCATGGTGATTTAAAATGTATGCTGAGGAACTTAGGTACTCCCACATGGTTCCTCACTCTGAGCTGTGCCGAGTATGGCTGGGAAGATTTACTTGAATTTCTACGAGAGGCAAATGCTAACGTAGATAACATCGAATTCAAGACACCCAGAGAACTGTGCTCTTTGGATCCAGTCAATGTATGTAGGTACTTCAATCATAGATTTGAAGCTATGATGTCTTTCATCATGAATAAGAAGAATCCACCTCTTGGAGAGGTGTTGGATTTCTTCTGGAGAAAGGAGTACCAAGCAAGAGGTGCTCCTCATATACATATGTTGCTGTGGATCAAGGATGCACCTAAATTTGGAACGGATCCAGAAGACTCAGTGATGAGTTTCATCCAACAGTATTCTACGTGTGCTGTTCCAAACACAAAGGAGAAGAAAAGCCTAAGAGAAAAAGTTCTGCGTTTCCAAAGCCATCGATGTGGAAAGTACTGCCGTCGTAAATTCCGAAACAAGGACAAGTTCTACACCAAATGTCGTTTCGGCTTTCCACGACCGGTGATTTCTAAAGGAAGAGTAAACAGTTTGATGTCTTCGCTGCGACATAATGTCATGAAGAAATCACCTAAAAACACATACAATTTGAAGAGGAACGAAGAGTCCAAGTACATCAACGACTACAACCCGGTGATTTTGTCCATGTGGAATGCTAACATGGATATACAGTTTGTGGCTGATAACTGTATGGCTGTGGCTCGGTATGTGACGTCTTACATCACCAAAAAAGAGAAGACAGAATTGAAGGATATGTGGGAGGACATTTCCCATGAAAAGAGCCTCAGCAAGAAGTTGTACAGTTTCAGTCTGAAGATGTTGTCGCATCGAGAAATTGGAGCTTACGAATGCTCTGACCGGTTGTCTTCAGCAAGTCTCTATGCCAAGTCCAGGAGTATCGTTTGGGCGAGTCTTGGTCTTGCTGCAACGCGTAATCGAGTTCTGAAACCTGTGCGGGAAATTGAGTATTTGGCGGAAAAGGAGCCAAACAGTACCGACATTTTGAAGACCAACATGTTGGATACATATTATCCAAATAGAAGCAGTCACCTCGACAATGTTTGTCTGTATGAGGTTCTTCAAAATTACATATTCAAGAGGAACATCAAAGAAGATACTGAGAAAGGAGTGTATGCTGTAATAGGAAGTGAGGGATGTCTGGTCAAGCAAAGAAAATGCCACTTGGTAAACCATCGAAAATTGAGTGGCGAATCTCCTGAAAAAAATGAGTTTTTCTATTTAGCACTTTTGCAACTTTTCAAGCCTTGGCGTGCAGAAGAGGAACTGCTTGGAGATTTCCTCTGTTACGAAGACTCTTTCAATGCCGCCAAGGAGACCATAGAATGTCCTGCTTTTCCCAAATATGTAGAAATGTTGAATGCGGAAATTGAGCAGGAAGCAACGATTGCAGCCGAGATTGCCAGAGACAGTTCTCAGGACAGTCAGAGTTCTGCTTCATTGAGTCAGGATCCACTAGGAGGACCTGTTATCGAAAATGAAGCTGCCACTGCCATGAATGAAGTGGAAGGAGCCATGGCACATGCTCAGGAGGATGCGGTTAACTTAGAAGAGTTGGAAAGACAACTCAACGTTGAGCAGAGGAAAATATATGACGAAGTTACCATGCAAATTGATCATGGATTAAGTCATGACAAGAAAGAGTGCTCATGTACGTCGTTGAAGCCTGTCCGACTGTACGTGAGTGGAGAAGCGGGAACTGGAAAAAGTTTCCTCATTAAAGCAATTTCATGCTATTTGCAGGAAAGGACAGAGTCATCGCTGTCTTGTGTTGTCACCGCTCCAACTGGACTGGCAGCACATAACATTAAAGGGATTACTTTACATCGTTTACTGATGCTGCCAGTGGAGCATGACAACAAATTACAATATCACAAGCTATCTGGAGATGCTTGTTTTGAAGTTTCAAGAATCTTGAGGAAAATGAAACTTCTTATCATTGACAAAGTAAGCATGGTTTCCAATGTCATGCTTGCCTTTGTGCATTTGAGAATGCAAGAAGTTCTCAAAACAGAGTATGATGTGTTATTTGGTGGCAAACACATCATTGTTTTCGGAGATCTTCTGCAGCTGACACCAGTGAAAGGGCAACCTGTGTTCAAAATGCTCACGCATGAAGATACCAGGAAGTGCCTAGGCAGCATTGGCAACGTCAATATATGGTTAAACTTCAATTATGCTGAACTGCATGAAAATATGCGTCAGGCGAAGGATGAAGTTTACAAGACTATTCTACAAGATGTTAGAATTGGAAAAGTGACCGAGCATGGGAAAGAAGCTTTACATGCACGATTACTGTCAAATTTATATCCAGAACAAGATGTTGTGCCTGAGAATATTTTTCAGAAAATTACTGATAAGAAATCTGGAATATGTTTGATGCCAACTCTTGCAGAATGTGCCAAATTCAACAACAAAATGTTGCATTTAGAAAAGCAAGAGATTGTGAAACTGGAAGCTATTGACAGAGTAGAGCATATGGGATCAACAATTATTTTGTCTGAGAATCTGAAAACAAAATTGGATTCATTAGAGAAGAGTATATCTAAAACTGCAGGTTTTGAAAAGACTCTGAATGTGTGCTTGAACTGCCGTATAATTTTAAGAAGGAATTTACATGTTGAAAGAGGTCTGGTAAATGGATCAATGGGTAATGTTGTTGATTTTGTAAAATACAGAAATAGAGATGGAATTGAATTTTTAAAAATTAAATTTGATGGCATTGAGGAAGTACAGCTAATTGGTTGTTGCTCTGCTAGATTTTTGCTTGTAAAAGACTTATATGTTCGCCGTAAGCAGTTTCCTGTTTGCTTGGCATATGCGGTGACAATCCATAAATCGCAAGGTTTAAGTGTAGACTGTGCATTGGTGAATATTGGCAGTTCTGTGTTCAAGGAGGGTATGGCATACGTGGCATTGTCACGAGTTAGAACTTTATCGGGATTGTACTTGATTGAGTGTGATGTCACAAACATTTGTGCGGATCTAGATTGTGTTAAGGAATACAATAGGTTAAGAAGAGAGTATGCGTCACATTTGCCTCAGTATCCTTTGTTTGAGAAACGTGTGGTAGGCCGGAAACGAAGAAATGTGACCAATACTGGGGAGGTTGTAGCAAAAAGACGAAAAGTCGATGAACCTAAAATTACAAGCAGAAACAAAAAGGATTCTGTTGAAGATGTTGTTGGTTTTCAATTTGAAAACAGTTCTGGTGTCAACTGCTATGCTAATGTAGTGGTTAATGTTTTGTTTTCTCTAGAAAATGTAAAAGAAGAGATTGTGGTCAATTCTGATCAAAGATTTTGCAGTTTGTTAAATTCTGTGTTAGAGAAATGTAGCACTGATAGAAGAAACATAGAAAGTGTGTCTGAAATTCGAAATCTGTTAGACAGATGTTCAGGCCAAACACAATTCTCTCAAAATATTCAGCAAGATTGTCAGGAGTTTTTAATGTATATGCTTGATGTATTGCATGCTGAAGGTGTAGATGTAGATCAGCTGTTTGGGCTTTCTTATCAATGGCAGCATGACTGCGAGAACTGTATGGTATCAAGTACTACTAGTGTAGACTCAGAAAGATTTATATATTTAACTTTGCCAGACAGTAAATCAGTCTCCTTTAATAAGCTAGTAAAAGCAGCTGATCACAACATGGAGTGTAGCCAATGTAAATCTGAAATGATGTCCACATTATTTATACGAACATATGGCCAGTATGTCATTTTAATGTTCCAACGATGTAGGCCTGATGGAACAAAATTGACAACTTTAATTAAAAATTTTGCAGCTTCGCAGTTGTCAATATCAGGAAGGACTTTTGTAACTGCAGCAATTATATATCATGACGGCCCTTCAATAACATCAGGACATTACACAGCTTATTTAAAGTCTAGAAATGGCTGGTCATTCTGCAACGATTCTGTTTTAATTTTCAAAAAAAAATTGCCGTATGACCTTAAAAACTCTTACCTGGTGTTTTTAAAACCAAAATTTTAGGGAAATAATCTTGGGATGTGCTCTGTGGAATTTCAAGAAGTTCTAATGGCTCCTACACAATTTGGCCTTGAGGATAAGTGTAGTTCAGAGACATAAGTTCTAACCATAAGACTGGACGTCATGGAGAAATAAATGCACTTTGAATGAGTTCAGAAAAACTATTTCTTTTTATAAGCTAATTGAAGCAGCCAATCAAAACATAGAGTAGAGGGAATGTAAGTCTGCAACGCTGTCTACTGTTTTACATTGCTTTGTGATTGAAAGTGATGTAGAGAATTAAATAATTGTAGTAGTCATAGAGTTAGTGTAAGTCTGCTTCATAGTAAGCAGTATCAGTGTCATAGGAAATGTAGAACATGACTGAGCAAGAAGGGGAAGATATTACTATTCCAGGATTGTGAAAATGATCTTCAACATTTTAATTCTGAAAGTTGCGGAAATGCCAAATGACGGGATTGGCTTACAAGAAATCCAAGAGTTATAAATGGGTCTGACAAGATTTGGCCTTGTGGAAACTTGTGGTAGAGAGCAAGAAGTCATTTATTGCATGTAACATGTTTTTAAAAACGATGGAGATTTTCTTTCAGAAAGTGGCGGGCTGAAAGTAATAACAGCACAAAAGAGTGTAAGCTGTTCATAGGACATCCTTTGACGTCATGGAAAGTAAGTTAACTTTAAGGAGTTCTGAATTCTGATTTCTTATGTTGTATGGGTTTTTTAAACACAATCATTTTGATTGTGTTTTTTTTCCCCGCTGTTATATGATGAATACCTTCAAGTCACTGTTTTTAGTGAATTTTGATACATTCTGAGAACAGCAAAAATAAACCATTTAACATGTATAATTAATTCTGTACTGTTTGCATTTATGATGTATATGTAGAACTGTGTAGGAGGCATGGAGAAGGTGAGGCTTCTGTAAGTGTCAAAGTTGTTGCATGCAGTGCTGCACTTCTGCGTATTCTTTCATATGCTAGACTACATCTGCACAATGAGATACCTAAGCAAAGGAAACACAAGTGATGTGATTGTGAAATGAGCAAAATAAATTGCACGTATTTCAATTACATCACCTGTGTTTCCTATCATTACGAATCACATTGTGCAGATCAAGTTTAGGTCTGTCCAGGGAAACATAGGAGGTTTGGACTTTGTTCAAGAGTGCAGTGGACATGACTCACTTCATTGGTAGACCTTCACATGTATTATGTCCTCTATTCTCTTCAACAACTCGAAATTTCATCTGCAACCCTGAGTAGGCCTCACCTCAAACAAACCTCTGGATAGGACACATCTTATTGGCATCCTGAAGCAATTATTTAAAATTTTAGTGTCTTGCGACACTTTACTGAGACAACAGCAATGCAAAAGATGCACCATGTTTTAAGATAGGCCTCACTTCATCTGCATCAAGATACTGTTAGTTTAAAATGTATATCTTTAGGACTGTGTAGGGGGCCTGGAGAAGCAGAAGCTTCTGTAAGTGTCAAAGTTGTTGAAAAACTGTTTGTCCTTCAATCTTTTCCCTTGTCTTTTGTAATTTTTAAATACATGTTTTAATATTTTTGAAATGTTTGTTCTCTCTTTCACAGATTGAAAGTATAAAAACAAAAAGTGAGTAATTTAACGACAATTATAAGGTAAATGCTTTGTACTCTTTTCGTTACATTTCTATCACATTCACCTACTATTAGTTCCACTGCTTCATTTCCTTAACCCTCAGTTTCCTGCCTTTGCTACTTCCCTCATTCCTTTCTCTATTACCTACTTACTCAACTCCTTCCACTCTTTTTCTCAGTCCCTCTCTTCTCATAGTTCCTCACTCTTGTTCACTCACTCCGTCTCTATTACTCTTAGTGTCTTTGACTGATCACTCTATCACTACTTGTTCATAATGCTTTCTCTGTGTAGTTGAAGCACACTAAGGGGCATATTATGAATACAGCCAATAAAATTATTGCTCTTTTTATTGGCAGAAAACTGGTGCAAAAGTGGTTTTAGCGGCAGTTTTCTGCCGCTAAAAGCAGCTTTAGCGACACATTTCTGCCAATAAAAGCTGCAAAACTTTTATTGCCTATGTTGATGATATGGCTCTATGTTACTTACATTTCTTTGCTGTTTCAATTAATCTTTTTCTGTTATTTTTTGTTTTCTGTTTTCTATTTTTTCTCTCTGTTATTCCTCATGTTTTAATCTTATTTTGAACATTCACTCACATTCTCCAAGAAACTCTTCTTTGTTAATGTTATACTCTCTTTTTTTTTCTTTCACTTCGTTATCTATTTTGTTTTTCACAATTATACCCTCTTCCGTCTTTTCTTCGGTAAATAGATCTATTAAACAGTATCTCTTCTTTACTCCCTATAGCTGTCTTTCTTTTAACATCACTCTCTGTTTACTTTCCTTATACTTACTCTTTTTTTTTTTTTAAATTTTTTTGGGTTAGCTCCCGGTCCGCGTACCGGGAAGCTAACCCGGGAGCGAACCAAAAGAAATAGAGCTTGCCAGAGTGCTAAACATTCTAGCAATTTTTTTTGAAAGGGAAGGTAGTTCTGAAAAGAACTTTTTTAAAATATTTTTGTTGTTTTATATATATATTTTTTTTTGAACATTTTTTGTTTTTTTTGTATTTTTTGAACGATTTTATATTTTTTTTGGTTTTTTTGGGGGGGGGGAAACAACAAAAAACAGGCGTTGAAAAGGGCTCAACAGGAGCAAAAAAAAAATTACTGGGGGCGGTTAGGGCAATCATGGTGTTCATACGCCAGGTTTATAGCATTGATGCTCATGTTGCCACACGCTAACAACGCACGACAGTGCATACAAGAGTGTATCATGTGGCCAAAATGTTCTTGTATATTTGGCACAGTTTCCCGTGCCTCTTCTGGTGTTAATGCAATTGGTAATCTTGGTCTGGCCACAGGAGTTGGTCTTGGATTGTCCTGCATATCCCTTATTTCCGCCCGGCTGTAATTTAGTGGATGCTTCCTTGTCATGTGCCTGTGCATTGTGTGATTTCCGTAACTATATTTCTTTTCCGTCCCTCTTGATAATTGTTCTTTGCATATGCGGCAGGTGACATACCTCGCATTGACTTTTTTTTGGCCACGAGGGATCGAATAAAACTGCCAGATGAAACTGGCTTTCTTTCTGGAAACCCGGGGCACCTCTTCTAAGAACTGTGGTTCTTCTCCCTCCTCATCCATTTCTTCATCTTCCTCCTCAGTGTTGGTAATGACCTGGGGAGGTGGTCCTCTCTTCCCATGAGGAGGTGGAGGTGGTGTTGGGGGTCCACCAGCTGAAGCTACCAATGAAGCCATTTCTCATATAGTAGTAAAGGTCTTCCTCTCACAATGATGAAAGTCAGAGTGAGGAAAGAAGGAGGGGTTTTCATCATTTGGGAAAAACAATACTTCTCAACCAATGAAAAGTGTAATTTTTAGGTCACCTGACCTAGCCTTACATCATTATGAAACCAAAAGTGAAAGGAACCAATGAAAAGTGTTATTAACAAGTCACATGACCTGTTATGCTTACGTTACGCGCTCCGGTCCGCGCCCCGGATAGCTTCCGGGTCGCTGCGCTTCGCGCCTCGGTCCGCGCCCCGGTGCACTTCCGGGTGCGCTAACGCGGTACGTCACAAGACGCATTACGCGGCAACGCGATACGTCGCGTTTTCGCGACGCGCCGCGGATCGCTTCCGGGGAGCTGCGTTTCGCGCCTCGGTCAGCGCCCCGGGGCACTTCCGGGTGCGCTCACGCAGTACGTCATAAGACGCATTCCGCGGCAACGCGATACCGTCACTATGTTGATTTCTTACCGGTTCGCGGACCGGGTCGCGGCTTTAAATTGAGCTAATGGGAAGCTTCCCGGTTCGCGGACCGGGAGCGAAACAAAAAAAATATTTTAAAAAAATTATTAATAAACATATAAAATATATTTTTGGATTTAAAGAAGAATACATTTTACAGCTATAGATATTAGCTTTTAAAAAACCAATGAAATTCACTGAAAAAACCATAGGTTATAGACCATATATAGTTAGGAATTAGCATTTACAAAACCTTGAAAATTCACTGAAAAAACCATAGGTTATACACCATATATAGTTAGGAATTAGCATTTAAAAACCTTATTTTACTCACACAAAACCATTGAAATTCCATATATAGTTAGTTGTACTAACTATATATCGCGCACCCGCAATCCACTGCTGATCATGTCACATATTACATCATTCATGACATGGTCAGTGACATCACTGATGACATCACTGATGACATCTCAAATGACATCACTGATGACATCACTGATGACATCTCAAATGACATCACTGATGACATCACTGATGACAACATCCAGTGACTGTATGTTTCTGTAAAGTTAAAATATGTCTTACATATTGAAGAATGAGTGGATGTATAAGTGTCTGAACAAAGGATTTAGTAGGTGCATGACTGACTGTATGAGTGAGTGATTAAATGTGTCTCACTGAGTGCATGGGTTAGTGACTAAACTGTCTTAATTTGTGCATCATTATGTCTGTTGTTCTGTAAACTGCTGCATGTGTTGATCAGTAGCTATATGATTAACTATATGGGTCATTAATTGGTTGCCCAAGTAATTGTATGGGAGACTGAGAGTGTTTATGGGTGGCTGGGAGGTGTATGACTCTCTGCATAGATGTGTGAGCAGTTGATTCACTAGGTGTATGGGTTCAAAAGTGCATGTGGAAACATCTGTATGGGCGGTTGACTGTGTGCATGAGTGTATTGGTGAGTGAATGGATATCTCAGTGCTACATGTCAAAGTAAGTACATATGTAAAACACAGTACATGTGAGAGTTGACATATATAAATAACTGTGCATAAGAGCCAGTGAATGTGTGAGTGGCTGTATGGATCATTGTGAACTTGTATCCAGGATTGTATAAGCGAGTAAATATGTGTTAGTATATGTTTCAATAAGTAAGGTGTGTATAACTGTATAGTTGAGGAAATGGAGGTGTGATTGATTCTTTGCATGACTGACTAGGTGTGTGAGTAACTCCATGGATGAGTGACAGTCTGTGAGTGTCTGTTTTAACTGAGTGTATATAAGGTTATATTAGAGTCTGAAGAGGTTCATCGTATTATCACATGAATGATGTCATCAGTGATGTGATCAGTAATGTCAAATGAGATGTCATCAGTGATGTCATCAGTGATGTCATTTGAGATGTCATCAGTGATGTTATTTGAGATGTCATCAGTGATGTCATCAGTGATGTCATCAGTGATGTCACTGACCATGTCATGAATGATGTAATATGTGACATGATCAGCAGTGGATTGCGGGTGCGCGATATATAGTTAGTACAACTAACTATATATGGAATTTCAATGGTTTTGTGTGAGTAAAATAAGGTTTTTTAAATGCTAATTCCTAACTATATATGGTGTATAACCTATGGTTTTTTCAGTGAATTTTCAAGGTTTTGTAAATGCTAATTCCTAACTATATATGGTCTATAACCTATGGTTTTTTCAGTGAAAATATATATATATATATATATATATATATATATATATATATATAAATATATAAATATATATATATATATATATATATATATATATATATATATATATATATATTCATGTAAATGTATATATATTCATGTAAATGCTAATTCCTAACTATATATGGTCTATAACCCATGGTTTTTTCAGTGATTATATATATATATATATATATATATATATATTCACTGAAAAAACCATAGGTTATAAACCATATATAGTTAGGAATTAGCATTTACAAAACCTTGAAAATTCACTGAAAAAACCATAGGTTATAGACCATATATAGTTAGGAATTAGCATTTAAAAAACCTTATTTTACTCACACAAAACCAATGAAATTCCATATATAGTTAGTTGTACTAACTATATATCACGCACCCGCAATCCACTGCTGATCATGTCACATATTACATCATTCATGACATGGTCAGTGACATCACTGATGACATCACTGATGACATCTCAAATGACATCACTGATGACATCACTGATGACATCTCAAATGACATCACTGATGACATCACTGATGACATCATACAGTGACTGTATTTTTCTGTAAAGTTAAAATATGTCTTACATATTTAAGAATGAGTGGATGTATAAGTATCTGGATGAAGGATTTAGTAGGTGCATGACTGACTGTATGAGTGAGTGGTTAAATGTGTCTCACTGAGTGCATGGGTTAGTGACTAAACTGTCTTAATTTGTGCATCATTATGTCTGTTGTTCTGTAAACTGCTGCATGTGTTGATCAGTAGCTATATGAGTAACTATATGGGTTATTGATTGGTTGCCCAAGCATTTGTATGGGAGACTGAGTGTGTGTGTGGGTGGCTGGGAGGTGTATGACTCTGTGCATAGATGTATGGGTTCAAAAGTGCATGTGGAAACAGCTGTATGGGCGGTTGACTGTGTGCATGACTGTATTGGTGAGTGAATGGATATCTCAGTGCTACATGTCAAAGTAAGTACATATGTAAAATACAGTACATGTGAGAGTTGACATATATAAATAACTGTGCATAAGAGCCAGTGAATGTGTGAGTGGCTGTATGGATCATTGTGCTCTTGTATCCAGGATTGTATAAGTGAGTAAATATGTTTTAGTATATGTTTGAATAAGTAAGATGTGTATAACTGTATAGTTGTGAAAATGGAGGTGTGATTGATTCTTTGCATGACTGACTAGGTGTGTAAGTAACTCCATGGATGAGTGACAGTCTGTGAGTGTCTGTTTACACTGAGTGTATCTAAGGTTATATTAGAGTCTGAAGAGGTTCATCGTATTATCACATGAATGATGTCATCAGTGATGTGATCAGTAATGTCAAATGAGATGTCATCAGTGATGTCATCAGTGATGTCATTTGAGATGTCATCAGTGATGTCATCAGTGATGTCATTTGAGATGTCATCAGTGATGTCATCAGTGATGTCATTTGAGATGTCATCAGTGATGTCATCAGTGATGTCATTTGAGATGTCATCAGTGATGTCATCAGTGATGTCACTGACCATGTCATGAATGATGTAATATGTGACATGATCAGCAGTGGATTGCGGGTGCGTGATATATAGTTAGTACAACTAACTATATATGGAATTTCATTGGTTTTGTGTGAGTAAAATAAGGTTTTTTAAATGCTAATTCCTAACTATGGGGGTCATTAGGATCGCGGTTTTTCCGCATCCTCGGGGCCGGCGGAAGGCACCGCCGGCCCAGAGGATGCGGAAAAACCTCAGCGGACTGACCAAAGACCCACCGCCACATTAGGATGGCTGGTGGGTCCTGGTTTCCGTCCGCAGCTTTTCCGCCGCGGCTGGCTTACAACCGCGGCGGAAAAGCTCTAATATGGTGATGGTGTCTGTCAGACACCGTCCACCATATTAGGATGGCCTGTAAAGTATGCTTTTCCGCGGCGGGTTTTCCGCCGTGGAAAAACATACGGAACTTCACTGCGGGGGCCCGTTGCGGGCCCCCTAGGTGAAGGGGGGGTGGGGGGTGCACATGGGGGGTACCTATGGTACCCCCCTGCATTTGCATGCAGAAAGCGGCAGGCACCGCGCGGTGCCTGCCTCTTACTGCATGCAAATGCAATGCGTGCATTTTTAACATTGCGGCGGGTGCAGCTTGAAGCTCCACCCGCCGCAATGTTAAAAATAGAGGATGTGACCGCAACCCTTGCGGTCACATCCTAATTGCACAGGAGGGAACTCCGCATGCCATGCGGAGGTTCCCTCCTGCTCTGGGGTCGCGGACGGACGCGCGTCCGTCCGCGATCCTAATCGACCCCTGAATATGGTCTATAACCTATGGTTTTTTCAGTGAATTTTCAAGGTTTTGTAAATGCTAATTCCTAACTATATATGGTTTATAACCTATGGTTTTTTCAGTGAATTTCAATGTTTTTTTAATAGCAAATATCTATAGCTGTAAAATGTATTCTTATTTAAATCCAAAAATATATTTTATATGTTTATTAATAATTTTTTTAAAATATTTTTTTTGTTTCGCTCCCGGTCCGCGAACCGGGAAGCTTCCCGTTAGCTCAATTTGATGCCGCGACCCGGTCCGCGAACCGGTAAAAAATCAACTTAGTGACGGTATCGCGTTGCCGCGTAATGCGTCTTATGACGTACTGCGTTAGCGCACCCGGAAGTGCCCCGGGGCGCGGACCGAGGCGCGAAGCTCAGCGACCCGGAAGCTAACCGGGGCGCGTCGCGAAAGCGCGACGTATCGCGTTGCCGCGTAATGCGTCTTGTGACGTACCGCGTTAGCGCACCCGGAAGTGTCCCGGGGCGCGGACCGAGGCGCGAAGCTCAGCGACCCGGAAGCTAACCGGGGCGCGTTCCGCAGCGCGTAACATGAGCGTGAGAGGTCATGTGACTTGTTAATAAAACTTTTCATTGGTTCATTTCACTTTTGGTTTCATAATGATGTAAGGCTAGGTCAGGTGACCTAAAAATAACACTTTTCATTGGTTGAGAAGTATTGTTTTTCCCAAATGATGAAAACCCCTCCTTCTTTCCTCACTCTGACTTTCATCATTGTGAGAGGAAGACCTATTTTGCTTGTTGGAAAATGGCTTCATTGGTTGCTTCAGCTGGTGCACCCCCACCACCACCTCCACCTCCTCATGGGAAGAGAGGACCACCTCCCCAGGTCATTACCAACACTGAGGAGGAAGATGAAGAAATGGATGAGGAGGGAGAAGAACCACAGTTCTTAGAAGAGTTGCCCCGGGTTTCCAGAAAGAAAGCCAGTTTCATCTGGCAGTTTTA
This sequence comes from Lissotriton helveticus, assembly GCF_964261635.1. Taxonomy (NCBI): domain Eukaryota; kingdom Metazoa; phylum Chordata; class Amphibia; order Caudata; family Salamandridae; genus Lissotriton; species Lissotriton helveticus. The sequence goes on from NC_136059.1 coordinate 638,737,053, forward strand.
TTCGATCCCTCCTGGCCAAAAAAAAGTCAATGCGAGGTATGTCACCTGCCGCATATGCAAAGAACAATTGTCCAGAGGGACGGACAAAAAATATAGCTATGGAAATCACACAATGCACAGGCACATGACAAGGAAGCATCCACTAAATTACAGCCGGGCGGAAATAAGGGATATGCAGGACAATCCAAGACCAACTCCTGTGGCCAGACCAACAATACCGATTTCTCTAACACCAGAAGAGGCACGGGAAACTGTGCCAAATATTCAAGAAAATTTTGGGCACATGATTCACTTATGTATGCACTGTCGTGCATTATTAGCTTGTGGCAACATGAGCATCAATGCACTCAACCTGGCGTATGAACACCATGATTGCCCTAACCGCCCCCAGTAATTTTTTTTTGCTCCTGTTGAGCCCTTTTCAACGCCTGTTTTTTGTTGTTTACCCCCCCCCCAAAAAAACCCCAAAAAAATATAAAATCGTTCAAAAAATACAAAAAAAAAAAAAAATGTTCAAAAAAAAAAAATATATATAAAACAACAAAAATATTTAAAAAAAAGTTCTTTTCAGAACTACCTTCCCTTTCAAAAAAAATTGCTAGAATGTTTAGCACTCTGGCAAGCTCTATTTCTTTTGGTTCGCTCCCGGGTTAGCTTCCCGGTACGCGGACCGGGAGCTAACCAAAAAAAAAAAAAAAAAAAAAAAAGTGTAAGTATAAGGAAAGTAAACAGAGAGTGATGTTAAAAGAAAGACAGCTATAGGGAGTAAAGAAGAGATACTGTTTAATAGATCTATTTACCGAAGAAAAGACAGAAGAGGGTATAATTGTGAAAAACAAAATAGATAACGAAGTGAAAGAAAAAAAAAGAGAGTATAACATTAACAAAGAAGAGTTTCTTGGAGAATGTGAGTGAATTTTTAAATAAGATTAAAACATGAGGAATAACAGAGAGAAAAAATAGAAAACAGAAAACAAAAAATAACAGAAAAAGATTAATTGAAACAGCAAAGAAATGTAAGTAACATAGAGCCATATCATCAACATAGGCAATAAAAGTTTTGCAGCTTTTATTGGCAGAAATGTGTCGCTAAAGCTGCTTTTGTGGCAGAAAACTGCCGCCAAAACCACTTTTGCACCAGTTTTCTGCCAATAAAAAGAGCAATAATTTTATTGGCTGTGTTCATAATATTCCCCTTAGTGTGCTTCAACTACACAGAGAAAGCATTATGAACAAGTAGTGATAGAGTGATCAGTCAAAGACACTAAGAGTAATAGAGACGGAGTGAGTGAACAAGAGTGAGGAACTATGAGAAGAGAGGGACTGAGAAAAAGAGTGGAAGGAGTTGAGTAAGTAGGTAATAGAGAAAGGAATGAGGGAAGTAGCAAAGGCAGGAAACTGAGGGTTAAAGAAATGAAGCAGTGGAACTAATAGTAGGTGAATGTGAAAGAAATGTAACGAAAAGAGTACAAAATATTTACCTTATAATTGTCGTTAAATTACTCACTTTTTGTTTTTATACTTTCAATCTGTGAAAGAGAGAACAAACATTTGAAAAATATTAAAACATGTATTTAAAAATTAGAAAAGACAAGGGAAAAGATTGAAGGACAAACAGTTTTTCAACAACTTTGACACTTACAGAAGCTTCTGCTTCTCCAGGCCCCCTACACAGTCCTAAAGATATACATTTTAAACTAACAGTATCTTGATGCAGATGAAGTGAGGCCTATCTTAAAACATGGTGCATCTTTTGCATTGCTGTTGTTTCAGAAAAGTGTCGCAAGACACTAACATTTTAAATAATTGCTTCAGGATGCCAATAAGATGTCTACTATCCAGAGGTTTGTTTGAGGTGAGGCCTACTCAGGGTTGCAGATGAGATTTACACTTGTTGAAGAGTACAGAGGAGATAATACATGTGAAGGTCTACCAATGAAGTGAGTCATGTCCACTGCACTCTTCAACAAAGTCCAAACCTCCTATGTTTCCCTGGACAGACCTAAACTTGATCTGCACAATGTGATTCGTAATGATAGGAAACACAGGTGATGTAATTGAAATACGTGCAATTTATTTTGCTCATTTCACAATCACATCACTTGTGTTTCCTTTGCTTAGGTATCTCATTGTGCAGATGTAGTCTAGCATATGAAAGAATACGCAGAAGTGCAGCACTGCATGCAACAACTTTGACACTTACAGAAGCCTCACCTTCTCCATGCCTCCTACACAGTTCTACATATACATCATAAATGCAAACAGTACAGAATTAATTATACATGTTAAATGGTTTATTTTTGCTGTTCTCAGAATGTATCAAAATTCACTAAAAACAGTGACTTGAAGGTATTCATCATATAACAGCGGGGAAAAAAAAACACAATCAAAATGATTGTGTTTAAAAAACCCATACAACATAAGAAATCAAAATTCAGAACTCCTTAAAGTTAACTTACTTTCCATGACGTCCAAGGATGTCCTATGAACAGCTTACACTCTTTTGTGCTGTTATTACTTTCAGCCCGCCACTTTCTGAAAGAAAATCTCCATCGTTTTTAAAAACACGTTACATGCAATAAATGACTTCTTGCTCTCTACCACAAGTTTCCACAAGGCCAAATCTGGTCAGAGCCATTTATAACTCTTGGATTTCTTGTAAGCCAATCCCGTCATTTGGCATTTCCGCAACTTTCAGAATTAAAATGTTGAAGATCATTTTCACAATCCTGGAATAGTAATATCTTCCCCTTCTTGCTCAGTCATGTTCTACATTTCCTATGACACTGATACTGCTTACTATGAAGCAGACTTACACTACCTCTATGACTACTACAATTATTTAATTCTCTACATCACTTTTAATCACAAAGCAATGTAAAACAGTAGACAGCATTGCAGACTTACATTCCCTCTACTCCATGTTTTGATTGGCTGCTTCAATTAGCTTATAAAAAGAAACAGTTTTTCTGAACTCATTCAAAGTGCACGTATTTCTCCATGACGTCCAGTCCTATGGTTAGAAGTTATGTCTCTGAACTACACTTATCCTCAAGGCCAAATTGTGTAGGAGCCATTAGAACTTCTTGAAATTCCACAGAGCACATCCCGAGATTATTTCCCTAAAATTTTGGTTTTAAAAACACCAGGTAAGAGTTTTTAAGGTCATACGGCAATTTTTTTTTGAAAATTAAAACAGAATCATTGCAGAATGACCAGCCATTTCTAGACTTTAAATAAGCTGTGTAATGTCCTGATGTTATTGAAGGGCCGTCATGATATATAATTGCTGCAGTTACAAAAGTCCTTCCTGATATTGACAACTGCGAAGCTACAACATTTTTAATTAAAGTTGTCAATTTTGTTCCATCAGGCCTACATCGTTGGAACATTAAAATGACATACTGGCCATATGTTCGTATAAATAATGTGGACATCATTTCAGATTTACATTGGCTACACTCCATGTTGTGATCAGCTGCTTTTACTAGCTTATTAAAGGAGACTGATTTACTGTCTGGCAAAGTTAAATATATAAATCTTTCTGAGTCTACACTAGTAGTATTTGATACCATACAGTTCTCGCAGTCATGCTGCCATTGATAAGAAAGCCCAAACAGCTGATCTACATCTACACCTTCAGCATGTAATACATCAAGCATATACATTAAAAACTCCTGACAATCTTGCTGAATATTTTGAGAGAATTGTGTTTGGCCTGAACATCTGTCTAACAGATTTCGAATTTCAGACACACTTTCTATGTTTCTTCTATCAGTGCTACATTTCTCTAACACAGAATTTAACAAACTGCAAAATCTTTGATCAGAATTGACCACAATCTCTTCTTTTACATTTTCTAGAGAAAACAAAACATTAACCACTACATTAGCATAGCAGTTGACACCAGAACTGTTTTCAAATTGAAAACCAACAACATCTTCAACAGAATCCTTTTTGTTTCTGCTTGTAATTTTAGGTTCATCGACTTTTCGTCTTTTTGCTACAACCTCCCCAGTATTGGTCACATTTCTTCGTTTCCGGCCTACCACACGTTTCTCAAACAAAGGATACTGAGGCAAATGTGGCGCATACTCTCTTCTTAACCTATTGTATTCCTTAACACAATCTAGATCAGCACAAATGTTTGTGACATCACACTCAATCAAGTACAATCCCGATAAAGTTCTAACTCGTGACAATGCCACATATGCCATACCCTCCTTGAACACAGAACTGCCAATATTCACCAATGCACTGTCTACACTTAAACCTTGCGATTTATGGATTGTCACCGCATATGCCAAGCAAACAGGAAACTGCTTACGGCGAACATATAAGTCTTTTACAAGCAAAAATCTAGCAGAGCAACGACCAATTAGCTGTACTTCCTCAATGCCATCAAATTTAATTTTTAAAAATTCAATTCCATCTCTATTTCTGTATTTTACAAAATCAACAACATTACCCATTGATCCATTTACCAGACCTCTTTCAACATGTAAATTCCTTCTTAAAATTATACGGCAGTTCAAGCACACATTCAGAGTCTTTTCAAAACCTGCAGTTTTAGATATACTCTTCTCTAATGAATCCAATTTTGTTTTCAGATTCTCAGACAAAATAATTGTTGATCCCATATGCTCTACTCTGTCAATAGCTTCCAGTTTCACAATCTCTTGCTTTTCTAAATGCAACATTTTGTTGTTGAATTTGGCACATTCTGCAAGAGTTGGCATCAAACATATTCCAGATTTCTTATCAGTAATTTTCTGAAAAATATTCTCAGGCACAACATCTTGTTCTGGATATAAATTTGACAGTAATCAAGCATGTAAAGCTTCTTTCCCATGCTCGGTCACTTTTCCAATTCTAACATCTTGTAGAATAGTCTTGTAAACTTCATCCTTCGCCTGACGCATATTTTCATGCAGTTCAGCATAATTGAAGTTTAACCATATATTGACGTTGCCAATGCTGCCTAGGCACTTCCTGGTATCTTCATGCGTGAGCATTTTGAACACAGGTTGCCCTTTCACTGGTGTCAGCTGCAGAAGATCTCCGAAAACAATGATGTGTTTGCCACCAAATAACACATCATACTCTGTTTTGAGAACTTCTTGCATTCTCAAATGCACAAAGGCAAGCATGACATTGGAAACCATGCTTACTTCGTCAATGATAAGAAGTTTCATTTTCCTCAAGATTCTTGAAACTTCAAAACAAGCATCTCCAGATAGCTTGTGATATTGTAATTTGTTGTCATGCTCCACTGGCAGCATCAGTAAACGATGTAAAGTAATCCCTTTAATGTTATGTGCTGCCAGTCCAGTTGGAGCGGTGACAACACAAGACAGCGATGACTCTGTCCTTTCCTGCAAATAGCATGAAATTGCTTTAATGAGGAAACTTTTTCCAGTTCCCGCTTCTCCACTCACGTACAGTCGGACAGGCTTCAACGACGTACATGAGCACTCTTTCTTGTCATGACTTAATCCATGATCAATTTGCATGGTAACTTCGTCATATATTTTCCTCTGCTCAACGTTGAGTTGTCTTTCCAACTCTTCTAAGTTAACCGCATCCTCCTGAGCATGTGCCATGGCTCTTTCCACTTCATTCATGGCAGTGGCAGCTTCATTTTCGATAACAGGTCCTCCTAGTGGATCCTGACTCAATGAAGCAGAACTCTGACTGTCCTGAGAACTGTCTCTGGCAATCTCGGCTGCAATCGTTGCTTCCTGCTCAATTTCCGCATTCAACATTTCTACATATTTGGGAAAAGCAGGACATTCTATGGTCTCCTTGGCGGCATTGAAAGAGTCTTCGTAACAGAGGAAATCTCCAAGCAGTTCCTCTTCTGCACGCCAAGGCTTGAAAAGTTGCAAAACTGCTAAATAGAAAAACTCCTTTCTTTCAGGAGATTCGCCACTCAATTTTCGATGGTTTACCAAGTGGCATTTTCTTTGCTTGACCAGACATCCCTCACTTCCTATTACAGCATACACTCCTTTCTCAGTATCTTCTTTGATGTTCCTCTTGAATATGTAATTTTGAAGAACCTCATACAGACAAACATTGTCGAGGTGACTGCTTCTATTTGGATAATATGTATCCAACATGTTGGTCTTCAAAATGTCGGTACTGTTTGGCTCCTTTTCCGCCAAATACTCAATTTCCCGCACAGGTTTCAGAACTCGATTACGCGTTGCAGCAAGACCAAGACTCGCCCAAACGATACTCCTGGACTTGGCATAGAGACTTGCTGAAGACAACCGGTCAGAGCATTCGTAAGCTCCAATTTCTCGATGCGACAACATCTTCAGACTGAAACTGTACAACTTCTTGCTGAGGCTCTTTTCATGGGAAATGTCCTCCCACATATCCTTCAATTCTGTCTTCTCTTTTTTGGTGATGTAAGACGTCACATACCGAGCCACAGCCATACAGTTATCAGCCACAAACTGTATATCCATGTTAGCATTCCACATGGACAAAATCACCGGGTTGTAGTCGTTGATGTACTTGGACTCTTCGTTCCTCTTCAAATTGTATGTGTTTTTAGGTGATTTCTTCATGACATTATGTCGCAGCGAAGACATCAAACTGTTTACTCTTCCTTTAGAAATCACCGGTCGTGGAAAACCGAAACGACATTTGGTGTAGAACTTGTCCTTGTTTCGGAATTTACGACGGCAGTACTTTCCACATCGATGGCTTTGGAAACGCAGAACTTTTTCTCTTAGGCTTTTCTTCTCCTTTGCGTTTGGAACAGCACACGTAGAATACTGTCGGATGAAACTCATCACTGAGTCTTCTGGATCCGTTCCAAATTTAGGTGCATCCTTGATCCACAGCAACATATGTATATGAGGAGCACCTCTTGCTTGGTACTCCTTTCTCCAGAAGAAATCCAACACCTCTCCAAGAGGTGGATTCTTCTTATTCATGATGAAAGACATCATAGCTTCAAATCTATGATTGAAGTACCTACATACATTGACTGGATCCAAAGAGCACAGTTCTCCGGGTGTCTTGAATTCGATGTTATCTACGTTAGCATTTGCCTCTCGTAGAAATTCAAGTAAGTCTTCCCAGCCATACTCGGCACAGCTCAGAGTGAGGAACCATGTGGGAGTACCTAAGTTCCTCAGCATACATTTTAAATCACCATGACAACGGTACCAGTACTCATTAGTACCACGCTGACACGCCATGAGATTAATCAGGTGAGAATCCAAAATACTGTCTTGGACATTGACTTTATCCATAAAGTCACTTGCCGAGATGTTTTGCATGTGTATACCACTTTTCAAGATGTGGTTCACTGCATATGACAGTCCAGATAGATCGCTTTCAAACAGGAGATGAAACAAATAGGGAATGCATTGTCGAAACCTAGCATCTCCTGCATACAATCGCAAAGTCCGGTATTCAGAAGCAGGAATTTGATGAGGTCGCTCATCATATCTTCCTCCCTGACCTGTTGGAAAAAGCTGTGGGAAACACCGAGCTTCCAAACTTTCCTCCCAAACACTAATGGGACTCCCTTTGGCTTGTTTCATTTGAAACAACTCAATAGCATTCCCCATGACTTCCTTGGAATGCAAAGGATGAACACTATAATGTTCATATATTTCTTCACTAGTAGAGGGTTCTACTTTCTCAATTTGACCAGCACCCAAATCGCTATCCTCTTCCTCACTTACTTCCTCTTCTGCAACATATACATTCTTATAGTATTTATTATTTTTTTTCAAATACAATGTTGCCTTTTTAACTTTCCTAACATCTACTAAATCTTGCCATATTTTCTTATTCTTTGTCGGAACCCCATTAACTAAGATAACCAGAGGTTCCTCTTCCACTTTTTCTACTCCAATTGTGTTAATGTTTTTCTTCAAATCTAGAGGCAAATAAACAACTCTTCCCTTTAATCCTCTCTGTAAATCTGATGGAGGCAATTTCCCTGTCTTTGGCTCCATTCTTACAATAGCCTGAAAGGGATGGATACTTTGAATCAAAATAGATTCATAAGTATTTAAATCCTTCAATTCAGAAGGAATCTCAACCAATTCCAGATTATTATGAACTGCTCTAGCAGGCATCTGGTTTTGATTTAATTTGCAACAACAATAACTACACACACGTTGATCCAATCCCAAATCAAAACAATTTTCTACCATCAAGTATGTTGCGAAATCCTTCCATTCACTATTATCTTCCCTTTCACTTTTTGCATATAAATCCACTAACTTAGTCTGATTCTTATAATAAGTGCGTCGACAACACACACAAGTGAAATTAGGCCTCTCACTTGATTTCACCTCAAACGTCGCAATTTCCCTCTGGAAATTATCTGTACTGGAAACCTGTACACTATCTTCCACATGACCCTCTTCTTCTTGCTCAATTTCAACATTCTCCTCTTTACTTCCAAAGTAACAAAACTCAATTTCTTCACATATATTTTTCACATCTATTTCAGAACCATGCAAAAGAGCAGCGCATAATTGTTTAAGCATAATTGCTGGACTCTTAGCATAATACAACATTCTAACTAATTTCCTCACTTTATTATGATGCACTGCTAGCATCCTGAAATGATGAAAAACACTCTGGCATACTCTCCTGGAAAGACAAGCCAGTGAATGACCATGCAAACCTGTCACTTCTCTTACTCTGCAAGGATCTAATTCTTGCAACAACCTTATTTTCTGCTTCAAACTTTTCTTATTAAATGACCGTACAAAATCACAAAGCAAATTGATGGAATCCTGTCGCACACTGCAAATACTACTACACTTCCAGGTGTACACAGGACCCTTAGCACGTCTTCCTAAAACCTCATTACCTAACACCTCTTCTGCCTCTGTTGTCACAAGTTTTTCTTTTTCAACTGGACAACCATCTTTCACTTCATAAGCACGACCACTGGTGTCAACTGCATGCACCAAATCATTATCCTGGAAATAACTCTCCTCATTAAAAAATGCCTCACAGCTTGAACTATGCATCCATTCTCCAGAAAAAACTTCACAAAAATTACTACGATTAACTATTCTCTTCCATCTACTATTTCTTTTGAAATCATAAATTGCCTTGTTTAGCTTCCTAATTCTATTGATTATCAAAATAAATAACTTACGTTTAATTTCAAATGCCTGATCAATAACTTTCTCAACTTTTTTTTTTTCTCTTATAAAAAACCAGTTTCTGTTGACCTTTCTTAATATTTTTTAACAAATTGCCAATTATCCTGTTGCGGAACATTCGTTTACGAATCTCCCTAAACTGTTGTTTCCTTCTACTATCATGCACAGAGTTATCTCTTGCTCTAGCAGTAACATTTTTGATTGGCCTTTCCTTTCCATTTGAATTCTTTCTCGTTTTATGGACTGAAACATTTTCTGTTGTAATATTTTTTTTACTACACATATTTCTTATGAAATATTTTGTGCTCTTACCCGGTGCTTTCTTCGTGACTTGACAAATCTTTTTGTTAGAGGACTGCTGCTTATTTTCTTTCACCTGCTGTCTTTGACGTTTTGCAGCCTTTCTCTGTCTTTCTATTGTTGGCATCGTGAAATCTTGAAATGATCTGCAGTTGAATCTGTGGTAAAATATAATAAAAAATGTTATTAACCATTATTACCAAACAGTAAAACAATAACAGTGATCAAAAACTTAACACACTACTTGACATTTTAAATATAAGATTTTTTAGTCCTTGCAAATTTACAATACAGAAATAGCAGAAAAGAAATGACATTTATATTTATGTTACCTGTGCTATTTATATGTGAATCTGATCTAATTTTATGAGCATATTTTAATATTTTATTGAAGACACTACACATAACCTGCTTTTGAAGGTGTCTTTATTTTTAAATTAAACGGTTTACCTTTTTACTTTTTATTAATTATAAATTTTAAAAATAAATGTTTATATTTCCATAGGCTCAAGCAGGTCAGCTTCCCATCCTATGTCATATAATTCGGACAAATCTGCATCCTCATCACGCTCTTCTTCATCCTCAGGATTTAAATCATCCAAGGGATCAACATCCACTGATGTTTCAATTACAAGTTCAATGATGAGGTCAAAATCAACTGATTGCAGATTGTCGCTCATGTTGAGGTTGTCTTTATCTTTAAAGAAAGATAACAACAATGAGATGTTGCAGAGTAAGAGACAAATCTCAGAGATTATAATAGTAAAATTGTTTAACAAGAGTAATATTTTGCAGCTATTATTTAGCCATGTCCAGCAATGCTGAGCAGGTGAAGACTATGTCTAAATTTTCAGTGAACAGGACTCATCTCTTCTTAACCTTGGATAAGCCTCACCGACTCTGTGTGTCCTGCACATACTTAAATGTAAAGGGGCAGATTTATGTTAAATGGCACATCCCCAGGCATGCACCAGTTAACGTGCACCACTACTCTGCCACCCATGGTGTGCCGTATTTACAATCAGATAGGAGAAAGCTTCGTCAAAACCCTGTGCCTGCTTTAAGCAGGCATAGGTCTTGACGCAACATTGTGGAGATGGGACACCCCTGAGCCTTGCTTGAGCTGCATCGCACTTGCGATACAACTCCAGCAATCACTACCTTTACAGCACAGATACGTCACGCATCTGTGCCATTTTTGCCCCATGATGCCCCGTATTCTAAATGCAGCACACCATGGGTGGCGGAACAGCGGCGCAGGATGACTGACACATCCCTGGTGATGCACCAGTCATCATAAATCTATCCCTAAGCTTCTTATCTTGTTACAGATGAACCGCCATATGTAGCATGAAACTATTTTGCATTTCCTAAATAGCGAATTTTAAGGAATAAATAGCAATTCTTTACCATTCCTAATTTGCAATGAGCAAATTGCTAATTGCAAGTTACCCATTCATTTCCATGGGCTAGGAGGCTCATAGGAATGAAGGTTTAATTTGCGATTAGCAATTTGCTCATCACAAATTAGGAATTTTTCCAAGGGTGCAGGGGTGTCTCAAGAACACCCTGCTGCACCCCTGAAAAAGAAATTTGGGGGCATATGGCACACATACATGCCCTAAGGGCATGTGTTGGCGTCATATGGGACCTTTTGTTTTTTTGAAAAAAAGCTTTTTGAAAAGAATTCACAAATTACCACAAATTTACCACAATAGTTTCCAAATCCTTAATGTCATTTTTTACATATTTTTTGTTTGATACATTGCATTTAAGTAGTCACAAAATTTGCAAATCCTTCAGTGCAATTGCAAAATAAGGAATAGCAAATTTTGCTACTCCTTATTTTGCATCAAACTTGTTTGATACATACCATTTGTCTAATTAACATTCGCAAAGGCCGAAATTCGTAGAATTTTGATCTTTGCGAATGCTAATTAGCTTGATACATATGGCCCCAAGTGAGGCCTGTCTTGCGACATGGTGCATCTTTTGCATCACTGCTGCATCGGTTTCATGTGGTACGTTTGTTTTACACCATGACATATCTGCCTAAATGCATCAATTTGTAATGTTGTCGCCTCATAGCAAATCTTTTGCACCGCCGCTGCATCATAAAAGTGACGCACAGTGGCACAAAAGAGGCATACACCTATCATAAATCTGTCCCTAGCATTTTAAATGATTAATCCAGGATGACGATAAGGTGTGGCCTATCCAGAGGTTTGTTTAAGGTGAGGCCTACTCAGGATTGCAGATTAAAGTTACGCTTGATGAAGAATACAGAGGAGATAATACATGTAAAGGCCTACCAATGAAGTAAGTAATGTGCACTTTATTGTGCCAGTCATCATAAATGTATCCCTAAGCTTCTTATCTTGTTACAGATGAACCACCATATGTACCATCAAACTATTTTGCATTTCCTAAATAGCGAATTTTAAGGAATAAATAGCAATTCTTTACCATTCCTAATTTGCAATGAGCAAATTGCTAATTGCAAGTTACCCATTCATTTCCATGGGCTAGGAGGCTCATAGGAATGAAGGTTTAATTTGCGATTAGCAATTTGCTCATCACAAATTAGGAATTTTTCCAAGGGTGCAGGGGTGTCTCAAGAACACCCTGCTGCACCCCTGAAAAAGAAATTTGGGGGCATATGGCACACATACATGCCCTAAGGGCATGTGTTGGCGTCATATGGCACCTTTTGTTTTTTTGAAAAAAAGCTTTTTGAAAAGAATTCACAAATTACCACCAATTTACCACAATAGTTTCCAAATCCTTAATGTCATTTTTTACATATTTTTTGTTTGATACATTGCATTTAAGTAGTCACAAAATTTGCAAATCCTTCAGTGCAATTGCAAAATAAGGAATAGCAAATGTTTGAAGTACCTACATACATTGACTGGATCCAAAGAGCACAGTTCTCCGGGTGTCTTGAATTCGATGTTATCTACGTTAGCATTTGCCTCTCGTAGAAATTCAAGTAAGTCTTCCCAGCCATACTCGGCACAGCTCAGAGTGAGGAACCATGTGGGAGTACCTAAGTTCCTCAGCATACATTTTAAATCACCATGACAACGGTACCAGTACTCATTAGTACCACGCTGACACGCCATGAGATTAATCAGGTGAGAATCCAAAATACTGTCTTGGACATTGACTTTATCCATAAAGTCACTTGCCGAGATGTTTTGCATGTGTATACCACTTTTCAAGATGTGGTTCACTGCATATGACAGTCCAGATAGATCGCTTTCAAACAGGAGATGAAACAAATAGGGAATGCATTGTCGAAACCTAGCATCTCCTGCATACAATCGCAAAGTCCGGTATTCAGAAGCAGGAATTTGATGAGGTCGCTCATCATATCTTCCTCCCTGACCTGTTGGAAAAAGCTGTGGGAAACACCGAGCTTCCAAACTTTCCTCCCAAACACTAATGGGACTCCCTTTGGCTTGTTTCATTTGAAACAACTCAATAGCATTCCCCATGACTTCCTTGGAATGCAAAGGATGAACACTATAATGTTCATATATTTCTTCACTAGTAGAGGGTTCTACTTTCTCAATTTGACCAGCACCCAAATCGCTATCCTCTTCCTCACTTACTTCCTCTTCTGCAACATATACATTCTTATAGTATTTATTATTTTTTTTCAAATACAATGTTGCCTTTTTAACTTTCCTAACATCTACTAAATCTTGCCATATTTTCTTATTCTTTGTCGGAACCCCATTAACTAAGATAACCAGAGGTTCCTCTTCCACTTTTTCTACTCCAATTGTGTTTTAATGTTTTTCTTCAAATCTAGAGGCAAATAAACAACTCTTCCCTTTAATCCTCTCTGTAAATCTGATGGAGGCAATTTCCCTGTCTTTGGCTCCATTCTTACAATAGCCTGAAAGGGATGGATACTTTGAATCAAAATAGATTCATAAGTATTTAAATCCTTCAATTCAGAAGGAATCTCAACCAATTCCAGATTATTATGAACTGCTCTAGCAGGCATCTGGTTTTGATTTAATTTGCAACAACAATAACTACACACACGTTGATCCAATCCCAAATCAAAACAATTTTCTACCATCAAGTATGTTGCGAAATCCTTCCATTCACTATTATCTTCCCTTTCACTTTTTGCATATAAATCCACTAACTTAGTCTGATTCTTATAATAAGTGCGTCGACAACACACACAAGTGAAATTAGGCCTCTCACTTGATTTCACCTCAAACGTCGCAATTTCCCTCTGGAAATTATCTGTACTGGAAACCTGTACACTATCTTCCACATGACCCTCTTCTTCTTGCTCAATTTCAACATTCTCCTCTTTACTTCCAAAGTAACAAAACTCAATTTCTTCACATATATTTTTCACATCTATTTCAGAACCATGCAAAAGAGCAGCGCATAATTGTTTAAGCATAATTGCTGGACTCTTAGCATAATACAACATTCTAACTAATTTCCTCACTTTATTATGATGCACTGCTAGCATCCTGAAATGATGAAAAACACTCTGGCATACTCTCCTGGAAAGACAAGCCAGTGAATGACCATGCAAACCTGTCACTTCTCTTACTCTGCAAGGATCTAATTCTTGCAACAACCTTATTTTCTGCTTCAAACTTTTCTTATTAAATGACCGTACAAAATCACAAAGCAAATTGATGGAATCCTGTCGCACACTGCAAATACTACTACACTTCCAGGTGTACACAGGACCCTTAGCACGTCTTCCTAAAACCTCATTACCTAACACCTCTTCTGCCTCTGTTGTCACAAGTTTTTCTTTTTCAACTGGAGAACCATCTTTCACTTCATAAGCACGACCACTGGTGTCAACTGCATGCACCAAATCATTATCCTGGAAATAACTCTCCTCATTAAAAAATGCCTCACAGCTTGAACTATGCATCCATTCTCCAGAAAAAACTTCACAAAAATTACTACGATTAACTATTCTCTTCCATCTACTATTTCTTTTGAAATCATAAATTGCCTTGTTTAGCTTCCTAATTCTATTGATTATCAAAATAAATAACTTACGTTTAATTTCAAATGCCTGATCAATAACTTTCTCAACTTTTTTTTTTCTCTTATAAAAAACCAGTTTCTGTTGACCTTTCTTAATATTTTTTAACAAATTGCCAATTATCCTGTTGCGGAACATTCGTTTACGAATCTCCCTAAACTGTTGTTTCCTTCTACTATCATGCACAGAGTTATCTCTTGCTCTAGCAGTAACATTTTTGATTGGCCTTTCCTTTCCATTTGAATTCCTTCTCGTTTTATGGACTGAAACATTTTCTGTTGTAATATTTTTTTTACTACACATATTTCTTATGAAATATTTTGTGCTCTTACCCGGTGCTTTCTTCGTGACTTGACAAATCTTTTTGTTAGAGGACTGCTGCTTATTTTCTTTCACCTGCTGTCTTTGACGTTTTGCAGCCTTTCTCTGTCTTTCTATTGTTGGCATCGTGAAATCTTGAAATGATCTGCAGTTGAATCTGTGGTAAAATATAATAAAAAATGTTATTAACCATTATTACCAAACAGTAAAACAATAACAGTGATCAAAAACTTAACACACTACTTGACATTTTAAATATAAGATTTTTTAGTCCTTGCAAATTTACAATACAGAAATAGCAGAAAAGAAATGACATTTATATTTATGTTACCTGTGCTATTTTATATGTGAATCTGATCTAATTTTATGAGCATATTTTAATATTTTATTGAAGACACTACACATAACCTGCTTTTGAAGGTGTCTTTATTTTTAAATTAAACGGTTTACCTTTTTACTTTTTATTAATTATAAATTTTAAAAATAAATGTTTATATTTCCATAGGCTCAAGCAGGTCAGCTTCCCATCCTATGTCATATAATTCGGACAAATCTGCATCCTCATCACGCTCTTCTTCATCCTCAGGATTTAAATCATCCAAGGGATCAACATCCACTGATGTTTCAATTACAAGTTCAATGATGAGGTCAAAATCAACTGATTGCAGATTGTCGCTCATGTTGAGGTTGTCTTTATCTTTAAAGAAAGATAACAACAATGAGATGTTGCAGAGTAAGAGACAAATCTCAGAGATTATAATAGTAAAATTGTTTAACAAGAGTAATATTTTGCAGCTATTATTTAGCCATGTCCAGCAATGCTGAGCAGGTGAAGACTATGTCTAAATTTTCAGTGAACAGGACTCATCTCTTCTTAACCTTGGATAAGCCTCACCGACTCTGTGTGTCCTGCACATACTTAAATGTAAAGGGGCAGATTTATGTTAAATGGCACATCCCCAGGCATGCACCAGTTAACGTGCACCACTACTCTGCCACCCATGGTGTGCCGTATTTACAATCAGATAGGAGAAAGCTTCGTCAAAACCCTGTGCCTGCTTTAAGCAGGCATAGGTCTTGACGCAACATTGTGGAGATGGGACACCCCTGAGCCTTGCTTGAGCTGCATCGCACTTGCGATACAACTCCAGCAATCACTACCTTTACAGCACAGATACGTCACGCATCTGTGCCATTTTTGCCCCATGATGCCCCGTATTCTAAATGCAGCACACCATGGGTGGCGGAACAGCGGCGCAGGATGACTGACACATCCCTGGTGATGCACCAGTCATCATAAATCTATCCCTAAGCTTCTTATCTTGTTACAGATGAACCGCCATATGTAGCATGAAACTATTTTGCATTTCCTAAATAGCAAATTTTAAGGAATAAATAGCAATTCTTTACCATTCCTAATTTGCAATGAGCAAATTGCTAATTGCAAGTTACCCATTCATTTCCATGGGCTAGGAGGCTCATAGGAATGAAGGTTTAATTTGCGATTAGCAATTTGCTCATCACAAATTAGGAATTTTTCCAAGGGTGCAGGGGTGTCTCAAGAACACCCTGCTGCACCCCTGAAAAAGAAATTTGGGGGCATATGGCACACATACATGCCCTAAGGGCATGTGTTGGCGTCATATGGGACCTTTTGTTTTTTTGAAAAAAAGCTTTTTGAAAAGAATTCACAAATTACCACCAATTTACCACAATAGTTTCCAAATCCTTAATGTCATTTTTTACATATTTTTTGTTTGATACATTGCATTTAAGTAGTCACAAAATTTGCAAATCCTTCAGTGCAATTGCAAAATAAGGAATAGCAAATTTTGCTACTCCTTATTTTGCATCAAACTTGTTTGATACATACCATTTGTCTAATTAACATTCGCAAAGGCCGAAATTCGTAGAATTTTGATCTTTGCGAATGCTAATTAGCTTGATACATATGGCCCCAAGTGAGGCCTGTCTTGCGACATGGTGCATCTTTTGCATCACTGCTGCATCGGTTTCATGTGGTACGTTTGTTTTACACCATGACATATCTGCCTAAATGCATCAATTTGTAATGTTGTCGCCTCATAGCAAATCTTTTGCACCGCCGCTGCATCATAAAAGTGACGCACAGTGGCACAAAAGAGGCATACACCTATCATAAATCTGTCCCTAGCATTTTAAATGATTAATCCAGGATGACGATAAGGTGTGGCCTATCCAGAGGTTTGTTTAAGGTGAGGCCTACTCAGGATTGCAGATTAAAGTTACGCTTGATGAAGAATACAGAGGAGATAATACATGTAAAGGCCTACCAATGAAGTAAGTAATGTGCACTTTATTGCGCCAGTCATCATAAATGTATCCCTAAGCTTCTTATCTTGTTACAGATGAACCACCATATGTACCATCAAACTATTTTGCATTTCCTAAATAGCGAATTTTAAGGAATAAATAGCAATTCTTTACCATTCCTAATTTGCAATGAGCAAATTGCTAATTGCAAGTTACCCATTCATTTCCATGGGCTAGGAGGCTCATAGGAATGAAGGTTTAATTTGCGATTAGCAATTTGCTCATCACAAATTAGGAATTTTTCCAAGGGTGCAGGGGTGTCTCAAGAACACCCTGCTGCACCCCTGAAAAAGAAATTTGGGGGCATATGGCACACATACATGCCCTAAGGGCATGTGTTGGCGTCATATGGCACCTTTTGTTTTTTTGAAAAAAAGCTTTTTGAAAAGAATTCACAAATTACCACCAATTTACCACAATAGTTTCCAAATCCTTAATGTCATTTTTTACATATTTTTTGTTTGATACATTGCATTTAAGTAGTCACAAAATTTGCAAATCCTTCAGTGCAATTGCAAAATAAGGAATAGCAAATGTTGCTACTCCTTATTTTGCATCAAACTTGTTTGATACATACCATTTGTCTAATTAACATTCGCAAAGGCCGAAATTCGTAGAATTTTGATCTTTGCGAATGCTAATTAGCTTGATACATATGGCCCCAAGTGAGGCCTGTCTTGCGACATGGTGCATCTTTTGCATCACTGCTGCATCGGTTTCATGTGGTACGTTTTTTTTACACCATGACATATCTGCCTAAATGCATCAATTTGTAATGTTGTCGCCTCATAGCAAATCTTTTGCACCGCCGCTGCATCATAAAAGTGACGCACAGTGGCACAAAAGAGGCATACACCTATCATAAATCTGTCCCTAGCATTTTAAATGATTAATTCAGGATGACGATAAGGTGTGGCCTATCCAGAGGTTTGTTTAAGGTGAGGCCTACTCAGGATTGCAGATTAAAGTTACGCTTGATGAAGAATACAGAGGACATAATACATGTAAAGCTCTACCAATGAAGTAAGTGATGTCCACTTCATTGCGCCAGTCATCATAAATGTATCCCTAAGCTTCTTATCTTGTTAGACATCAACCGCCATATGTATCATATAACTATTTTGCATTTCCAAAATAGCGAATTTTAAGGAATAAATAGCGATTCTTTACCATTCCTAATTTGCGATGAGCAAATTGCTAATTGCAAATTACCCATTCATTTCCATGGAGCAGGAGGCCCATAGGAATGAAGGTGCAATTTGCGATTAGCAATTAGCTCATCGCAAATTAGGAATTTTTCCAAAGGTGCAGGGGTGTCTCAAGAACACCCTGCTGCACCCCTGAAAACGAAATTTGTGGACATATGGCGCACATAAATTTTAACAACATTCCTTTACCTCAAAAACGATTATCAATTCATAATTTGAAAACACTGCCCACAGGGAAATTACTTAAAATGTCCTTAAGACACATGAAAGTGTTTTTTGATTGCCTTTCCAGCATGGTTGGGTCACTTTTAACATGGCTATGTAACACAAACATTTAAAATCTAAATTTCCCATGCACAGGTCGGAGCATATTTACAAGCAACTTGCGCCACAGAGAAAGGTCTTACATTAAAATGGGAAAAATAACATCAGGGACAGTCAATTGCCGTATAAAGAAGCATACACCATTATGTCCTTGTCATAAATTTTAAAACAAGTCCTTTTCCCCAAAAACGATTTTCAAATCATAATTTCAAAACACTGCACATGGGAAAATTACTTAAAATGTCCTTAAGACACATAAAAGCGTTTTTGATTGCCTTTGCAGCATGTTTGTATCACTTTTAACATGGCTATGTAACACAAACATTAAAAATCTAAATTTTCCATGCACATGTGGGAGCATATTTACAAGCAATTTGCACCACATAATTCATAATTTTCTCCTAAAAGCACACTATTCTCTATCTAAATTAAAGAAATATTTTCTCACCTTAGCAAATACTTGGAGTTTGAAAACAGTCTCAGAAACACACCAATTTGTCTTCAGCAGAGCAAAAGGTATGCACTCCAGAGTCTGCAGCTATCAAAAGCACAGAAATGCTGTAATTCTTCACACATATCTCTCATGTCACCCAATCAAAACTCTTCCCTCACTTTTTTTCAAATGTAAACCCTTCCCCCCTCTGCCCTTTCTGCCTTTTCTGCATGGCAACCACCTCTTGGAAGACTTCTGGTGTTTGCAAGTTCACACAACTTTGTTGCAATTGAACTCTGAACTCTCAGTGCACCTGCATATCCAGTGCATTCTTTCATTTAATGATTTTTTATTGACCATTCAAAATACATCTTTCAAAGAACACATCCGTGCACCCTAACTTTTTGTTTTCAGCAATCAAAATCCACCAATCACTGTTACTGCTTCATGAACACAGAAACTCCACAGTTTTTTTCATTTTAAACTCTCATTTTTTCAACTGCCATTTCATTGCCACACTTCATCTGACTGCAGGAGAACCTTCTCTCACCATGTTTTCTGTCTGGATTGTTGGACATAGTTATATTCACTGGGCTCAAAGGTACGTTGAAAACAGGAAATTACCTAACCTCAATTTACAAGATGTGGAAATTAAGTGGTTTGGCCACAGAGGATTAAAATGTCACCAATTGATACCATTGGTGAAAACCTTTATGCATTTGCCCAAACCTGACCTGTTAATTGTGCACTGTGGAGGTAATGACTTGGGCACTTTGACTGGTGTAGGTCTGGAAATGCTTTTAAAGGACACCTTTGAGCAATTAATGGCACTTTTTCCTCAGACTGCCTTGGTATATTCAAATATATGCCAAAGACAGAAATGGAGGTGGTCAAACCAATTTTGTCCACAAATTGAGAAGTCGAGGAAGCATGTAAACAAATCTGTTTCAGCTTACATGAGAGACCATGGAATGGGCTCCCTGTACAACAATAACTTGCGTTACTACATGCAAGATATCTACAGAGGAGATGGAGTTCACTTCTCAGATGAGGGCAACAGAGTTTTCACTCTGAATTTAAGAATGTGCATTGGTACCTACTTATAAGTACCTAAATGTACCATAAACCCAAAAGCTCTTCTCAGAGCTACCCTACATCTGATCACTCACAATTATTATTTTACTCTAACATTTTTCACTAATTTCCAACAAAGTACGCTCCCTGGGGCGCTACCCAGTACGCGAACCGGGAGCTAACCTCGCGAAATTTTTTTTTAAAATGTTTTTTTTTCGCACATATAAGCCTCCTCAGCCACCCTCAGAAAACCTAGGGGGTCAAGATAACTCTACCGTGCCCCCTTCTACCCATTCTGAACATTATTTGCCCTCCATCTTGTATCTTAATTCGACCGAAACACAAAATGGTGGACTCCCGGAACGCTTAAGGTTCGCGAACCGGGGCGCTCAACGGAACGCGTACCGGGTCGCTCTCTGGGAAGCGCACCATCAAAAAAGGTGGGAAAGTAGTTCACAGAAAAGCCACTGGAGACAATTTCACCAAATATAGATTAGCTCATACTACATACCAATCCCTACCATTTTCACAAATTTGATTGGAATTCCATTTAGCCATTTAGCCTGTAGACCTCTCTAAATACCCTGAGGTAAATTACTTCACAAAACACATCTGAAGTGTTGGAATTGACAACCAATGAAAATGTTACTTTCATTTTCTACTTTTTTTACCTGACATTTCATTGGTTATATACCTGAATATATATAAAGGAAGAGAAGAAAACACAGCCATTTTGACTACTACTTCTTGCTGTACATTTCAATAGTATTTTCACTAATTCCTTCAACTTCTTTCTAAAGGTAAGTTTTTATTTTTAAAACTGAAGTATATTGTGCACTATAAGTTAATATGGTAAACTTTTTCTGATAGATATATACTATCCCTCTGTAGTAGTTATAGATTTAGAGAGACTTCTCTGTTATAGTTATGGATGGAGTTAGGCTTCTCTTGTATAATTATGAATTTACTTACGTTAAATCACATACACTTTTTTATATTCCTACTTCCACTCTGATACTATACACTGCCCAAAGATAAATTCACTGATAAAAAAATGCCTATCTAAAATTATTCCCAACATTGCCCTATCTCTACTAATATATATTTTTTTAATCCAAATTTCAGGCAAAATGGAAGGCGAAAACCAAGTTTCTTTTGAAATGGACCTGCAAGAGAGCAGCCAAGAATTGATTGATACAATTGATCAAATTGACATTGAATTTTTCGATGAAACTTGGGACAATGAACTACTGCAATGTGTACAAGCAGTAGATAACCTCCTTGCAAATGAGGACATTTTACACCCTCAGAGACTACAATGTATATTCCATGATAATTATGAAATTTCTGACAATGAAATGTTAGAAAGCTTAATAAATTATGAAACACAATCACAATAAAAAAAAATGCTTAAAAAATAAAGAAAATAAAAAATAATCAACAAAAACAACAATCAATTAACATACAGCATTTGAAAAGTCTATCATTCATTTTTCATTGCAGTACGCTGCCCAGAACGCTTCCCGGTTCGCGGACCGGGCGCTCCCCACGCAAAAAAAACAAAAAAATGTTTTTGTTTTTTTTGCCCCGCGGGGCCCTTTTAAAACCTCCACATTAAACCTAGGGGGTCAGGGAGGATCTAGTATGCCCCCTTATGGTCATTTTCGCCTTTGTTTTGGCCTCCTCTTGTCTCTCAATCCTACCGAGAGACAAGATGGCGGCCGCTCCGGACTGTTTAGAATGTTGACAGACACCGGAGAGCCAATCAGCTTAGCTACGCGAAGTTCCGGTACGCTTAAGGTCCGCGGACCGGAGCGCTGCCCGGAGCGCGCTTACAGATATATATCTTTTTTTAAACGTTAATTTCTCAAAATCCACTGGAGCACATATATTGAGACCTAGAAATGGCACATCGGGCTACCAGTCCCTACAATTTTGCCAAGTTTCATGCAAATCCATTCAGCCGTTCGGGCTAAAAGTGAGGCCAACCGCCCTATGGAAAACTCAATGTTAAAAACACGTTTTGGGACCCCCCTTTTTTCTCGGCCCCCCCTTGACGAAACCCCCCCAAATTTCCAAGGGCTGCTCAGAAACAAAATGTTCCATTTTCCAGAAAATTTCAGCCAATTCCGTCCACAAACGCCAAAGTTATTAGACATAGAATTTTCAAAAATCCCATAAAGAAAAAATCCTAACTATATATACCTACTGGCGACCGCCAGTAGGTAATATAAATATATATATATTACCTACTGGCGGTCGCCAGTAGGTATATATAGTTAGGATTTTTTCTCTATGGGTTTTTTGAAAATTCTATGTCTAATAACTTTGGCGTTTGTGGACGGAATTGGCTGAAATTTTCAGGAAAATGGCACATTTTGTTTCTGAGCAGCCCTTGAAAATTTGGGGGGGGTTCGTCCAGTGGGGGCCGAGAAAAAAGGGGGGTCCCAAAACGTGTTTTTAACATTGAGTTTTCCATAGGGCGGTTGGCCTCACTTTTAGCCCGAACGGCTGAATGGATTTGCACGAAACTTGGCAAAATTGTAGGGACTGGTAGCCCGATGTGCCTTTTGTAGGTCTCAATATATGTGCTCCAGTGGATTTTGAGAAATTAACGTTTAAAAAAAGATATATATCTGTAACAGCGGACCGGGCAGCGCACTGGTTCGCGGACTTTTCGCGCAACGGAGCTTTGTGAAGCGAAGCTGATTGGTTCTCCGGCGCCTGTCAACATTCCAAACAGTCCGTAGCGGCCGCCATCTTGTCTCTCGGTAGGATCGAGAGACAAGAGGAGGTCAAAACAAAGGGGGAAATAACTATAAGGGGGCATAGTAGATCCTCGCTGACCCCCTAGGTTTGATGTGGAGGTTTTAAAAGGGCCCCGCGGGGCAAAAAATAATAATAATAATAATAATTGAACGGCTGAATGGATTTGCACGAAACTTGGCAAAATATTAGGGACTGGTAGCCCGATGTGCCTTTGCTAGGTCTCAATATATGTGCTCCAGTGGATTTTGAGAAATTAACGTTCAAAAAAAGATATATATCTGTAACAGCGCTCCGCTTCGCGTAACGGAGGTTTGCGAAGCTGATTGGTCATTCTGTCACTGGGCTATAGTTGGGCTACATCTGGCTGATATTTGGGCTACATTTGTTTTTTTGTGTGTCTGGCGGCCATCTTTGGGCTACATTGGGCTACATTGGGCTTCATTGGGCTACATTCGGCTAATTAGCAAATAGCTCATCGCAAACTAGGAATGGTAAAGAATCGCTATTTATTCCTTAAAGTTCGCTATTTAGGAAATGCAAATAACTTTGATGATACATATGGCGGTTCATCTCTAACAAGATAAGAAGCATAGGAATACATTTATGATGACTGGCGCATCACCAGGGATGTGTTAGTCATTTTGTGCCGCTGTTCCGTCACCTATGGTGTGCTGCATTTACAATGCGGCGCATCATGGGGCAAAAACAGCACAGATGCGTGATGTATCTGTGCCGTAAAGGTGGCGCATTGCTGGAGTTGTATCGCAAGTGTGATGAAGCTCCAGCAAGGGTCGGGGGTGCCCCTGTCGCAGGGTTTCTGTTCTCACACAGAACTGTGGACAGAGGATTGGAACCTCGGCGAATTAGGGTGTCCCAAAACTCACGTTAGTAATCAAAGACTCCTTAGCAAGCTAGGTACAGTGTCACATTGGATATAACAAACTCTCAATGTTTAGACAATCCAGAATATGAACTTATAGTACCTCAGGATACGTGGAACTCATGAACAGTCGGTCGTTATAGATTTCTTAGAAACCAGAACATGGAGTTAAGAAGAACAGATGTGTATTTGAAATGTTTATTTACTAATGCCGTCTTCTCAGGCGTAGTACCTTAGATAATAAAAGTACACATATTATCAGTAGCAAAATTACCAGCATAGTTACTAGTACATAAAAAGTGAATGGTGATAGTATGTTAACATGCTGTAAATGAATAAGAGTTAGCAACACTTATAAGCAGCCGCGGGCCGTGGAGGGAGTTACGGTGAGGCAGGGAGGCGGGGAGGGGGAGAAGCAGGGTGGAGAATACAAGTACACATATTATCAGTAGCAAAATTACCAGCATAGTTACTAGTACATAAAAAGCGAATGGTGACAGTATGTTAACATGCTGTAAATGAATAAGAGTTAGCAACACTTATAAGCAGCCACGGGCCGTGGAGGGAGTTACGGTGGGGCAGGGAGGCGGGGAGGGGGAGGGGCAAGGTAGAGAGGGCTCCACCCTGCTTCTCCCCCTCCCCGCCTCCCTGCCCCATCGTAACTCCCTCCACGGCCCGCGGCTGCTTATATCTCACCCTCCCTAATACACATATTATATTATTTGCTAAGAAGGTCTCTTTGTGTTGGTTTAGGGCGTGCCCATACTTTAGTGTCTTAGATTTGAAGGAATCACATCAGCATACACCAGCTCTCTCTTCATGTGAACCGCATCAACTGTTGTGTATGTGTGTTCGGCAAAGCAATATAAAACCCGCCTCATGCCCAGAATTGGCAGAAGTTGCACTTATGTTATGAGTATGAAGTCGTGGAGATCAGACCTCATAACAATTCTGTATCGTGTTGTTCTTGAAACTTTAGCACTCGCTGTACAGATATAGTTTAACAAGTAAAGCAGATAGTAGACCAATAACATATTATTCTCATGTAAACCACGATGAACTACTAGGTGGAAAGCTAAAGCAACAACTAAGTGTCGTGTGCAGAAGTTGCAAAAAAGGAAAAATGGCGTTTAAACCGGTAATGAGCCCATGCTAACTTAACACGGTGTAAAGATATCCAGGACCTAGATGACACCTCCTCATGATCCGGAAACGAACTGAATAAGATAATAGAAGTGCCATCTCATGAGAGCAGATTGCAAGTTTATATGTGGACGGTCCGCAAGGTAAAGCATTAAAAACTAGGAAAATTTAATGCTAAAGAAAAATAAAACAGCCAAGTACTTTATCGAGTCTTAAGCCAATAGGCAAGGTAAATAATAAAAACTTGACAAATAAGTCAATGAATTGTCAATGAAATGCTAGTACTCAGCATATCAAACATGAAAAAGGTCTATGACATAACTGTGTATGCAAAATAAGCTGCAACAGCCTCCAATAGGAAGTCACCGTCTTCATCCGAAAACAGTTCAGCCATCCAATTTAAAAGCGGAAAAGAACATACGTGCTCTCCCAGCACCGGATCCTCTATCACCATCAGAGGACAGCTCGGTGGGTTTTCAAGAAAGCTCTGTTCCAAGAAAGACTGTGCTGCCGCCAGTAAATTCCAGGGACCAAGTAGTCCATGCATCAATGCCACAGCCATAATCCTTTCGCCAGGACAAACCAACTCGTGAGTAATGATAGGAGTCATCAGCTGATTAAAGTCGACGTCAGGAGAAACCGGTCCGCAGAGACACAAATCAATGGCCCAATCGAAATCACAGGTCAGGCAGTGAAATACAGGCTGGACACAGGTGAAGTAGGAGAACCGAAAAGATAATCCATATGCCGTGCTTAATATCGCCAACGGCATTGTGCCATAATATTCTAGCATGCGATTGCGGAACAGTGTCAGCAGCTGCAGGGTCGGAGGTTGCATAGGAGGGACATCCATATTTAAAAATGTAAAAAAGCACAAGAGCGTCCGCTGGTAATGCAAGTAAAAATGCCAATCTACGAACCAGAGTGCAGAAAATACAATGAAAGGAAGCAGGGATGACTCCAAAGATTTTCTCAAATGAAGTCACGAGACCACTGGTAACAACTTTAAAAAAGTGTGCCAGGGACTTTGTGGAGGATGCGTTAAAGATAGTCGGAAACATGTTGCTGAAATTGAAAGGCAAATCTTAATTGAAAAGGGTGTGCACCTCTGTATGGGTGTTCGCTATGTAAAGTACGAAAGTTTCACGGGCCGAACTCAAGGCCACCTCTCTCTGAGACAAAAGAGCTCTTATTCTTGCCATGCCGTTGAAACGTGTCCCAAGGTTGGTATTTGTGGCCAGATTGAAAACTCCCTATGTTCATGTGTGGGAGGAAATAGAACATTTCTGCAGCAAATAACCCGTTCACTTACTGTTACGATAAAAGGAATACTTTTAATTAACTCAGAACAATCTTCATTATTGAGCATCAAATAACTACCATTTTCCAACAACTTGAACGTGGGGATGATAGCAGGAACTGGCGTGCCTTGCAACACGCAAGCCATATTTGGTCGGTGTTTGTTGCATGAACCGTGTAACTGTATGTGCCTACGCATTAGTGAATGATCTGGCGTCTCAGTGCATTCCTCTCCATTCAGATAAACTTCTTGATCATCTTTGAAACATCTGTATGTGTATGGAAGCGACCAGACCTCATGAAGAAAAGCACTACCTAAAGGTTCATAACGACCTATTGGTATATATTTCATACAGTTTGAAAACTTATATAAAGCAAAAGGCAGCGTTATTAAACCGTGGATAAGGCATGTTGCCAAAAAACCCGCAATCCTCTGCTGATGATGTCACTGAGCATGTCATGAATGATGTAATATGTGACATCATCAGCAGTGGATTACGGGTAATGGTATCTCTAGTTTACTCCCTTATAGCTGTGTTTCTTTTAACATAAGTGTCTGTTTCCTTCCCTTATACTTACTGTTTTTGGTTCGCTTCCGGTTCGCGTACCGGCGAGCGAACTAGGAAGCGAACTAAGAGAAATAGAGGTTGGCACAGTTCCAAATATTGTACCAATTTTTTAATAACGGGGAGGTAGTTCTGAAAAGAACTTTTTTTTTTATTTTTCTGAACATTTTTTTACTGTTTTTGAATTTTTCGGAACAGTTTTATATTTTTTTGGGTTTTTCTTGGAGGGGGCAATGAAAACGATTCATTGTAAAGGGCTCAACAGGAGCAACAAAACAAAAAAAAGAAGTATTTATTATTTTGGGCGTTTCGGACAAACTTGCATATGATAGTCAATAGCTCTGTTGATCAGAGTGATGCTTTTTTCTCCGTAGGAAATGAATCCATCGCAAAATGCGCAGATGTGTTTTACATCACCAAATCTCATTTGTATATTTGGCACCATCTCCCTGCCCTCTGGTCCCGTTACTTCCGGTACAACAGATCTTCTGGCCATAATAGGGAGATTATCTAGGTCGTTCCGAAACTGTGCAGCACTGTAGTTGTTAGGATGCCACCTAGTCATATGGCGATGCATTGTGTAGTTTCCGAAACTGTATTTTTTGTCGGTCCCTCTGGACAGTCTATCTTGACATATAAGGCAAGTTACGTATCTTGCATTTACTTTTTTCTGACCTTTGGGAATTTTAAAAAATTGCCAAATGAAGTTTTCTTTCCGGTGAGACGTCCTGGGCTGCTCAGGCAAAAACTGCCTCTCTTCGTGCTCGTCCTCCTGTTCCTCTTCTTCTTCTTCTTGTTGAATTACAACTTGAGCAGGTGGTCCACTCTTCCTTGGATGTGGTGGAGGTGGTGGGGAAGCACCAGCTGAAGCTACTAAAGAAGCCATTGCTCAGTGATCACAAAGGGTCTTTCTCTCACAATGATGAAAGTCAGAGTGAGGAAAGAAGGAGGGATTTTCATCATTTGGGAAAAACAAGAGTTCTCAACCAATCAAAAGTGTTCATTTTAGATTATATGACCTAGTCTTACATCATTAGGAAACCAAAAGTGAAATGAACCAATGAAAAGTGTTATTACCAAGTCACATGACTTGCTGTGTTTACGTTAAGCGCTTTGCAGGGCCTCCCGGTTTGCTTCCAGAAACCTGCGCTTTGCGACTCGCTTCGCGTACCAGTTCGCTAACGTAGCACGTCATATGACGTATCACGTGACAACGTGAAACGTCATGCGGACGGGAGGCGTCACGATGTTGTTTTCTAACGCGGCACTTGCGGTAAAGAAACGTTTACCGGCTCGCGGTCTATTTCGCGGCATCAAGGTCAGCTAACGGGAAGCTTCCCGATTCGCGAAGCGGGAACGAAGAAAAAAAAATATTTAAAAAAAAAATTATTCATAAACATATAAAATATATTTTTGGATTTAAAGAAGAATACATTTTACAGCTACAGATATTAGCTGTTAAAAAACCAATGAAATTCACAGAAAAAACCATAGGTT
Organism: Lissotriton helveticus; assembly: GCF_964261635.1. Lineage (NCBI taxonomy): Eukaryota > Metazoa > Chordata > Amphibia > Caudata > Salamandridae > Lissotriton > Lissotriton helveticus. The sequence goes on from NC_136059.1 coordinate 638,765,418, forward strand.
ATAGACCATATATAGTTAGGAATTAGCATTTACAAAACCTTGAAAATTCACTGAAAAAACCATAGGTTATAGACCATATATAGTTAGGAATTAGCATTTAGAAAACCTTATTTTACTCACACAAAACCATTGAAATTCCATATATAGTTAGTTGCACTAACTATATATCGCGCACCCGCAATCCACTGCTGATGATGTCACATATTACATCATTCATGACATGGTCAGTGACATCACTGATGACATCACTGATGACATCTCAAATGACATCACTGATGACATCACTGATGACGTCTCATTTGGCATCATTCTTGTGCTAATACGATAAACCTCTTCAGACTCTAATATAACCTTAGATACACTCAGTGTATACAGACACTCACACACTGCCACTCATCCATGGAGTTACTCACACACCCAGTCAGTCATGCAAAGAAACAATCTCACCTCCATTTCTTCAACTATACAGTTATACACACCTTACTTATTGAAACATATACTAACACATATTTACTCTCTTATACAATCCCTGATACAAGTTCACAATGATCGATACAACCACTCACTCAGTGGCTCTCATGCACAGTTATTTATATATGCCAACTCTCACATGTACTGTGTTTTACATATGTACTTACTATGACATGTAGCATTGAGATATCCATTCACTCATCAATACACTCATGCACACAGTCAACTGCCCATGTAGCTGTTTCCACATGCACTCTTGAACTCATACACCTAGTGAATAAACTGCTCACACATCTATGCACAGAGTCACACACCTTCCAGCCACCCCCACACAAACTCAATCTCCCATAGAAATACTTGGGCAACCAATTAATAACACATATAGCCTCTCGTATAGCTAATGATCAACACATGCAGCAGTTTACATCACAACAGACATAATGATGCACAAATTAAGACAGTTTAGTCACTAACCCATGCATTCAGTGAGACACATTTAATCACTCACTCATACAGTCAGTCACGCACCTACTAAATCCTTCATCCAGACACTTATACATCCACTCATTCTTCAATATCTAAGACATATTTTAACTTTACAGAAACATACAGTCACTGGATGTTGTCATCAGTGATGTCATTTGAGATGTCATCAGTGATGTCATCAGTGATGTCACTGACCATGTCATGAATGATGTAATATGTGACATCATCAGCAGTGGATTGCGGGTGCGCGATATATAGTTAGTGCAACTAACTATATATGGAATTTCAATGGTTTTGTGTGAGTAAAATAAGGTTTTCTAAATGCTAATTCCTAACTATATATGGTCTATAACCTATGGTTTTTTCAGTGAATATATATATATATTCACTGAAAAAAACATGGGTTATAGACCATATATAGTTAGGAATTAGCATTTCCAAACCTTATTTTACTCACACAAAACCATTGAAATTCCATATATAGTTAGTTGCACTAACTATATATCGCGCACCCGCAATCCACTGCTGATGATGTCACATATTACATCATTCATGACATGGTCAGTGACATCACTGATGACATCACTGATGACATCTCAAATGACATCACTGATGACATCATCCAGTGACTGTGTGTTTCTGAAAAGTTTAAATATGTTTTACATATTGAAGAATGAGTAGATGTAGAAGTGTCTGGATGAAGGATTTAGTAGGTGCGTGACTGACTGTATGAGTGAGTGATTAAATGTGTCTCACTGAGTGCATGGGTTAGTGACTAAACTGTCTTAATTTGTGCATCATTATGTCTGTTGTTCTGTAAACTGCTGCATGTGTTGATCAGTAGCTATATGAGTAACTATATGGGTTATTGATTGATTGCCCAAGTATTTGTATGGGAGACTGAGTGTGTGTGTGGCTAGCTAGGAGGTGTGTGACTCTGCAGATCAATCTGTACTTGTATCAATGATTGTATAAGAAGGTAAGTATGTGTTAGTATATGTTTGAAAATGTAAGGTGCTCTATGTTTAACTGTATAGACAAGAAAATGGAAGTGTCATTGATTCTTTACAGGACTGACTAGGTGTGTGAGTAACTCCATGGATGAGTGGCAGACTGTGAGTGTCTGTATAGGTGTATGAGTGCATATGATACTGTTGTAAAGATGAGTGATTGTATGTATGAATGATTGTATGGGTGAATGAGTGAAGGTGTGTGTAGACGTAGCAATCAGTGAGTGCGTATGTAGTAACTAGTATTGGTGTGTCAATGGTTTCAAAAATTATACTCTCTTTTTAACACTGGGTGAAACAGAGGTTATATTAAAATGTGAGGAGATGCATTGTATTGTCACATGAATGATATCATCAGTGATGTGGTCATTGATGTCAAATGAGATGTCATCAGTGATGTCATCAGTGATGTCATTTGAGATGTCATCAGTGATGTCATCAGTGATGTCACTGACCATGTCATGAATGATGTAATATGTGACATCATCAGCAGTGGATTGCGGGTGCGCGATATATAGTTAGTGCAACTAACTATATATGGAATTTCATTGGTTTTATGTCAATAAAATGTCCAGCTAACTATATATGGTCTCTAACCTATGGTTTTTGCAGTGAATTTTCAAGGTTTTGTAAATGCTAATTCCTAACTATATATGGTCTATAACCTATGGTTTTTTCAGTGAATTTTCAAGGTTTTGTAAATGCTAATTCCTAACTATATATGGTCTATAACCTATGGTTTTTTCAGTGAATTTCAATGGTTTTTTAATAGCAAATATCATAAGCTGTCGAATGTCAAGTACGTGGTAAGTAAAAACATTTTCGTGTTTATGCACACTGATCTGCATTGAATGCTGCCCCCCACCCCTCATTTCTATTAGGAGTACTCTCTCTTTGCAGATAGTGAAGGGTAGTTAACGCAGCCCTTTGCCCCCTTTGTAATCCGTCGTGCCTGCTTCTCTCTCCATTTGATTGATTGTTCTCTTTGGTTCATTCTCTATTTACAAACAAGCACAGAGTCGCAATACTCTGTTTAGTCTTTGCAGATAGCGAAAAATCGTGTAAAAAAACAAAAGGAATCGAGCAAAATCAGTAGGCCACTAATGGGATCTCTTTTTGACCTCGCTAAAATAGAAACATTAGGAACAACTTGTTGAAAATAGCAATGCGTATGTACATAAGCGGCGTTCATTTGTGTTCACAGTACCCCTTGTTGATTGTTTGAATCGAGCATTGAATTGTTCGAAGTTGGTTCTCTTAAGGATCTTCTCTGCCTGCAAACGAGGAAGAATAGGAATATTCTCTCTCCCTTTGCAGATAGTGAAGGGTAGGTAACGCAAGCCTTTAACACGTCGTACCTATTTCATTCCTCATTGATTGATTGATTGTCCGAACATTGACTGTTTGGGAATTAGTTCTTTTTGGAGGTATTCCCTGTTTGCAAATAAACGTAGGAAAATCTTTGCAAGTAGTGAAAGGGTACGTAATGCGGACCTTTCTCCCCCGTTGTAATCTGTCATGCCTATCTACTCCCCACTGATTGATGCACCTGTTTCACCCGGACCATTTACTAGAGATACGTCATCTGGCCCGACCAGAGAGCACCCCTAGTGAAAAGGACATATGCAATAATAACGAAGTGATCACTGTATCCTGTTAACAGAAACTTTAGCATGAAACAACCTGGAAAGAAAAGAATAGGAAAACGAAAATCAGTAGGCCACTGATGAACATGAACTTTTATTAAACAACGAACAAAGAAACGATAACATAACGTAATGATAAAACCTATTAATGTCCTAGAAACAAGAAAACGTTAAAATATGCCAGTGGTGAGAGACCAGAAAAACAGTAAGAGAAACCAAATCACCCCTCGCTGTCCCACCGCCTGCCACGCCCAAAAAATCGATAGACTAGGGAAAATGCAAGTCAGTAGAACATCCGCCCCCACTCTGGAAACTTCCAAGGTGGGGCAGGGTTGCGGCTACGCCCAGCCGGGAGCAGCCCATATAAGGCAAGTCCTGCTGCCACGCCTCGGCCAGGAGATCCTAACGTAGGGTGTAGCCGGAGGAGAGGCCGAGGCCAGCGGGACCCGGCCAGGGGATTGCCTTTACAACGCTGAACAGTTGCAGGGGGGGGGAATGTCTCCTCGACCCTCCCCTCTCTCTCCCAGTCCGGCCGCGGTGGCCCTTGAGAGTTGCAGGTACTCCCGCCACATGCTCTTCCGGTCCGGCCACCAACGGTCAGGGGGCCGAGGCCGACGGGATCCGGCTGCAGCCGATAAACCAAGAAACCCGTTCATGGGGCCAGAGCCAGGGGCGTCTGGCCGACATCTACCGGAAGCCCGGCCCGAAGACGGACGGGACACTTCTTCTTTCTTGAATAATGGCTGCGACAACACTGGGGGGGGATGTCTTGCACATGCCTCCGACCCCCCCCCCCTCGTCCTCATCGCCTGGTCCGGCCATAACAAATCTCAAGCGAGACGCCGTGGGGTGCACTGGGAGGGAGAGACGGTGCGAACAGGCCTCTCCCGCCTCCCCAGGTGGAGGCTTCCCAGCTGCACCCTCAGCGCTCCAGGCGCCCGGAAAAGGGTTCTTCCACTGTGGCCATGCTGCAACGTCTCGCCCGGCAGGGTGGAGCCCGTCCGCTCATTTGACCCCGCGATCGCCAGTAGCTACCGAACTCTCAAAATGGCGGTCGACCTGGCAAGAGCGGGCCCAGCATAAAGAAATGGCCCGGTCACTGGTTGACTCCACCACCGTACTCCTCCACGACCTTGAAGATTCTAGAGGAGCCGCGGGAGTCTCCGACCCCCGATGGGGAATGACTACCATGATCGCCCGTGGAGTGACGAAACTGTATCCGCGGGACGTCGGCGCTCCCATGCTGGCGCCAGCCTCACTTTGAATTACTAGAATCCTGCAGACCTCAGTTCCGGTGAAAGCACAGTGTGACCCGGTAGGAAAAATTGTTGCACCCCCTCCCCTTTTTGACTGATAGTTCAAACCACCGATCCTTTCCTTTGCCCTTTTAACGGAACTTTGGACTGCCTCCCCCTCTTTTACATTTTCTAGAGAAAACAAAACATTAACCACTACATTAGCATAGCAGTTGACACCAGAACTGTTTTCAAATTTAAAACCAACAACATCTTCAACAGAATCCTTTTTGTTTCTGCTGTGACCCTGCTACAGCACAGGCATTGTCCCCAGCAGTAATTCTGCAATGCCGGTAAGAATAGCTGTGGTGCCTACTGGACTCACTCACCCCCGCGGCGCCCCACGCCGTTATTTGCTGGGCGGCAACTTACTAGACATCACTTTCGTGCCATCTAGATTTCAGCGCGTTCTGCTGCCTTGGAACTATTCGCACAACAGACCGCTACTGACAAGAATATTTCATTATTGGTGCTGTCAATTTCAATAAATCTATTGGATAATTCAAAAGAAATTGCCACGGTCTCTTCGTTGTTTAAATGTTTTTACTGTTTTTGTTTTGTTGTATATATTTATATGTTATTAAAGTTTTATATTCCTACTACTTTGTTGGAGTGCTATATATTTTTAATGTGACACATAATTGTAAAAACTTTGATGTACAAAGAGTCATTCCTGGAATCTTCCGCTTCAGGCTCGGTCCCCTCCCCAATCACAATACAGGATGGTTTTCAGATAGTAGGAACACGTGTGGTGTGACGGATCTCATCGGGTGTGGGCCTTGATCTACTATAACTCCTTTGAAGAGGGGTGATTCTTTACAGCTGGGGCCATAAACTACATCTACAGGGCTAGGTGATAGCCTGGACAATCGGACACAGAGGAAGAGGAGTGTCAGAGGGTGCGGTAGTGAATAGGGCGAAAGGGAGAGGTCGGGCGGGCACAGAGTGTGATTCTCAGGGAAGAGCAGCGCAGATGGGGGGAGGTTTATTGCCCATGCATAAGACAGAGAGCGGGGGTGACCAGTGCCTGGGGAAGATGCTTGCGAGGGTGAGGAGCCATGCTACGAATCGACAGCGTGCAGAGAGTGGGTCTGGTCAAGGCATCTAAAATGGCTGCCGTGCACGACAAAAGTGTGGCATTTCAAAAAAGGCAAGATGGCGCAGACAATGTTTTTCAACACTTCCTCATTTCCTTCGAATCGAACGTTAACAGACGTTGGGGCATATTACCAAAGTTAAGCGATATTTATCGCTAACGATGCTTACCAACGAATTTTTTACCGCTAAGCATCGTCAGAAATTATCGAAGATAAACCTTGCTATTATCAAGGTTTATCGCAAATGCGATAATAAACGGCCGCAATGCATGAATATCGCTAAAAACTCAGCGATATTCATGCATTACCGAGCTAATGCTCTTAGCCATGTTATCCACCTCCCATTGGATGACATGGCTAAGAACTGCTCAGGGCAGGTGTTACTTTTTGGAGATATTCGCGCTTAGCGCGAATATCTCCAAAAGTTGGTAATAGGAGATAGATATCTTGCATGTTGTAATGCAAGTTATTGTGGTATATGGAACTCATACCATAATCTCTCAGGAAAGCAGAAACTGATCCTTTTGGGACCGCCTAAAAAGGCCTAGGGGGTGAGGAGTACTCTACTTTGCCCCCTTTTCACGTTCTGAACTATTTTATTTTACTCTCTTCTGTAATTACACAAAATGGCAGCGATAGGATGCATCAGAGACAGACAGTGAGAGAAAGGAGGCCGGAGATGAAGAAGAGATGTCAAATACACATTGGAGATAATATAGTGGCAGAAGGGAAGTAAATATGAGTAAACTTACCATGTAACATAAAAATGTTGCACTCTATACTATAAGTCTCATTTTATACTACAATCACTTCGCTACAACCTCATAAATTAAAAATAAAAATGAATAATGTCTCAAACAATTTTTGATTTCTAAATATAAATTTATTCTTCAGAATTTTCTAAATTTGAAAGAACTAGTAACATGTCCTCATCAGCAATTTCCTCATGAAAAGTCTGCAATGATGATTCTTCTAACTCTATGGTCTCCAAACATTCGATAAATTCGCCATCAACAGATTGATCAAAAAAATCATTCAAGTCATCTCCTCCTTGTGACAATATTTCATTATTGGTGCTGTCAATTTCAATCAATGTAGTGGAATCATTCAAGTCATCTCCTCGTGACAATATTTCATTATTGGTGCTCTCAATTTTAATCAATGTAGTGGAATCATTCAAGTCATCTCCTCCTTGTGACAATATTTCATTATTGGTGCTGTCCATTTCAATCAATCTAATGGAATCATACAAGTCATCTCCTCCTTGTGACAATATTTCATTATTGTTGCTCTCAATTTCAATCAATGTAGTGGACAATTCAAAAGAAATTGCCACGGTCTCTTCATTGTGAGCCATTTTATTTTGAAATTGCTTGCTGTAAATTGCAGAAAAAATAATCACTTTCATTTATCGTTTTTAGTAATACATAATATAAAACTAACTTTATCAAGTATTTAGTATAACAGAAGGACTGCAAATAAATAACAGAAAACATTTTTCAAATTATCTTCAAGTGTACAACATAGTTCCCCTTACAAATTAACAACTCACCTTTTTAAAAGTAGGAGAAGTGTTAGTACTGTGTAAATCAAACACCAGAAATTCACCACCAAAAATTCCTCACAAATGTACCTCAGACAGTAGTATCACAAAATGGCTGTGGTTTCCTCTCATTTGACATATATACATAACCAATCAACTTTCATCACACACAAATACAAAACCAAACTAACATTTTAATTGGTTCTAAATTTCAACACTTTCAAATGTGTTTTCCCATGCAATTTTCCATAGGACATTTACATACGTCTACAGCCTGAATGGCTGAACGGAATTACACCAAACTTGGCAAAATGGTACATCAAACCTAAGAGGTCAGGAAGGATCTACTATGCCCCCTTATGGTCATTTCCCCCTTCGCTTTGGCCTCCTCTTGTCTCTCAATCCTACCGAGAGACAAGATGGCGGCCGCTACGGACTGTTTGGAATGTTGACAGACGCCGGAGAACCAATCAGCTTCGCAAAGCTCCGTAACGCGAAAAGTACGCGAAGCGGAGCGCTGTTACAGATATATATCTTTTTTTGAACGTTAATTTCTCAAAATCCACTGGAGCACATATATTGAGACCTAGCAAAGGCACATCGGGCTACCAGTCCCTAATATTTTGCCAAGTTTCGTGCAAATCCATTCAGCCGTTCGATTATTATTATTATTTTATTTTTTTTGCCCCGCGGGGCCCTTTTAAAACCTCCACATCAAACGTAGGGGGTCAGCGAGGATCTACTATTCCCCCTTATGGTCATTTGCCCCTTCGCTTTGGCCTCCTCTTGTCTCTCGATCCTACCGAGAGACAAGATGGCAGCCGCTACGGACTGTTTGGAATGTTTACAGACGCCGGAGAACCAATCAGCTTCGCTTCACAAAGCTCCGTTGCGCGAAAAGTACGCGTACTGGAGCGCTGCCCGGTCAGCTGTTACAGATATATATCTTTTTTTAAACGTTAATTTCTCAAAATCTACTGGAGCACATATATTGAGACCTACAAAAGGCACATCGGACTACCAGTCCCTACAATTTTGCCAAGTTTCGTGCAAATCCATTCAGCCGTTCGGGCTAAAAGTGAGGCCAACCGCCCTATGGAAAACTCAATGTTAAAAACACGTTTTGGGACCCCCCTTTTTTCTCGGCCCCCCCGTGACGAACCCCCCCCAAATTTTCAAGGGCTGCTCAGAAACAAAATGTGCAATTTTCCTGAAAATTTCAGCCAATTCCGTCCACAAACGCCAAAGTTATTAGACATAGAATTTTCAAAAATCCCATAGAGAAAAAATCCTAACTATATATACCTACTGGCGACCGCCAGTAGGTAATATAAATATATATATATATATATATATATTCACTGAAAAAAACATGGGTTATAGACCATATATAGTTAGGAATTAGCATTTCCAAACCTTATTTTACTCACACAAAACCATTGAAATTCCATATATAGTTAGTTGCACTAACTATATATCGCGCACCCGCAATCCACTGCTTATCATGTCACATATTACATCATTCATGACATGGTCAGTGACATCACTGATGACATCACTGATGACATCTCAAATGACATCACTGATGACATCACTGATGACATCTCAAATGACATCACTGATGACTTCACTGATGACATCTCATTTGACATTACTGATCACATCACTGATGACATCATTCATGTGATAATACGATGAACCTCTTCAGACTCTAATATAACCTTAGATACACTCAGTGTAAACAGACACTCACAGACTGTCACTCATCCATGGCGTTACTCACACACCTAGTCAGTCATGCAAAGAATCAATCACACCTCCATTTCCTCAACTATACAGTTATACACACCTTACTTATTCAAACATATACTAACACATATTTACTCTCTTATACAATCTCTGATACAAGTTCACAATGATCAATACAGCCACTCACACATTCACTGGCTCTTATGCACAGTTATTTATATATGTCAACTCTCACATGTACTGTGTTTTACATATGTACTTACTTTGACATGTAGCACTGAGATGTCCATTCACTCACCAATACACTCATGCACACAGTCAACCGCCCATACAGCTGTTTCCACATGCACTTTTGAACCCATATATCTAGTGAATCAACTGCTCACACATCTTTACACAGAGTCATACACCCCCCAGCCACCCACACACACACTCAGTCTCCCATACAAATACTTTGGCAACCAATCAATAACCCATATAGTTACTCATATAGCTACTGATCAACACATGCAGCAGTTTACAGAACAACAGACATAATGATGCACAAATTAAGACAGTTTAGTCACTAACCCATGCACTCAGTGAGACACATTTAATCACTCACTCATACAGTCAGTCATGCACCTACTAAATCCTTCATCCAGACACTTATACATCCACTCATTCTTCAATATGTAAGACATATTTTAACTTTACAGAAACATACATTCACTGGATGTTGTCATCAGTGATGTCATCAGTGATGTCATTTGAGATGTCATCAGTGATGTCATCAGTGATGTCACTGACCATGTCATGAATGATGTAATATTTGACATGATCAGCAGTGGATTGCGGGTGCGCGATATATAGTTAGTGCAACTAACTATATATGGAATTTCAATGGTTTTGTGTGAGTAAAATAAGGTTTTGTAAATGCTAATTCCTAACTATATATGGTCTATAACCTATGGTTTTTTCAGTGAATTTCAATGGTTTTGTAAATGCTAATTCCTAACTATATATGGTCTATAACCTATGGTTTTTTCAGTGAATTTCATAGGTTTTTTAGTAGCAAATATCTATATGTATGAAAGTAATAATTTTTATTAGAAATTTTAAAATGTATAAATATTTTTTTTTTTTTATTATGTGCCCCGGTACGCGCCCCGGGGCACGTACCGGTTAACGTACCGGGGAGCGTTCCGTGAGCGCTGCTCCCGCAAACGAAAACAACATGATGACGTTTAGCGTAGTCGCGTGATGCGCCGCGTAAACGTGACGCATCGCGTAACAGCGTCATGCGTTTCTTCGACGTGCTCCGTAAACGTACCCGGAAGCGCTCCGTGGCGCAACCCGGAACGCGAAACGTAAGCGCGCCGGAGCGCGTAGCGTAAGCGCGTCGGGACATGTGACCTGAAAATAACACTTTTCATTGGTTCTCAACTTTTTTTTCTACAAATGATGAAAGCCCCCTCCTCTTTTCCTCATTCTTACTTTTTTCTTTGAGAAAGCAAGACCTATCTGTGAGACATGGCTTCAGTAGTAGCTGCAGCTAGTGCACCCCCACCACCACCACCACCACCCAGAAAGGAAGGTCCACCACCACAGATCCTTCCAGGAGTTGAAGAAGAGGAGGAAGAAGATGATGAGGACCAACAAACCATAACATACTTGCCTGAAGAACCAAGACAAAGTCATGTCAAAGTTCATTACATATGGCAGTATTTTTCCATTCCTGCTGGGCAAAAGAAAGGGAATGCCCCGAAGGCAACATGCTTAATTTGCAAAGATGTCCTGTCCAGGGGCAACCCAAATAAAAAATATTCATTTGGGAACTACACAATGATCCGCCACATGCAGAGGTGGCACCCTAACAATCTGGCACAAGCTGAGGTACGGGATCTGGCTCAGAAAAAAAGAGACCATCAGGCCAGCACCTCATCAGGTGAATCTTCATTTGCAGCACCAGAAGGGCGCGAAACAGTACCAAATATACAAGATAAATTTGGTGTAATAAAAATGGTCTGCATTTTTTGCGGAAAGACCCTCTGCTACGGGGAACTAAGCATTCACCTTATTAATGCTTCCATCGACAACCACAACTGCAGCAAGAGAAGAAAGCAGTAGTTTTTTATTTTTATTTTTTCTCCTCTTGAGCCACTGTTAATTCCCAGTTTTTTGTTTCTTATTTTTTGTTGAGCCCTTTATAATGGCTGTTTTTCGTTGTTTCCCCCCCAAAAAACCAAAAAAAACATAAAATTGTTCAAAAAATACAAAAAAACAAAAAATGTTAAAAAAAAAAAAATATATATATAAAACAACAAAAACATTAAAAAAAGTTCTTTTCAGAACTACCTCCCATTTTTAAAAAATTACTAAAATTTTAAGCACTCTTGACTTCATTTTTCTCATTGGTGCGCTTCCCGGTGCGCGCACCGGAGAGCGCCCCGTTAGCGCAATAAAAAAAATAACAAAAAAAAAAACAAGAGAAGGAGAGCAAAATAAGAAGAAAAATAGTAAAGGATGTGGAATGAGAGGTAGGGATAGAACCGGAGTAAAAGAACAATCCTAGGGGGAAAGTGTTAAGAAAACAGTGAGCAAAAGTAAATAGGAATAAAACAAGATGTATGATAGTGACTAAGGTTAAAACATGAGGAATAACAGAGAGAAAAAACAGAATGCAGAAAAGAAGATGTAACAGAAAAGGAATGATTGAAACAGCAAAGAAATGTAAATAACATAGGGGCATATTATCAACATAGGCGATAAAGGTTTTGCTGCTTTTATCGGCAGAAATCTGCCGCTAAAGCCGCTTTTGCAGCAGAAAACTGCAGCTAAAGCCACTTTTGCAGCAGTTTTCTGCCGATAAAAGCAGCGATAATTTTATCACCTGTGTTGATAATATGCCCCTTAGTGTGTTTGAACTACAGGGAGAAAGCATAATGAACAAGTAGTGAAAGAGTGATGAGTCAGAGATAGTGAGAGTAATAGAGACGGAGTGAGTGAACAGGAGTCAGGAACTATGAGAAGAGAGGGACTAAGAAAAAGAGTGGAAGGAGTAGAGTAATTGAGTAATAGAGAAAGGAATGAGGGAAGTAGCAAAGGTAGGAAAGTGAGGATTAAAGAAATGAAGCAGTGGAACTAATAGAAGTTAAATTTGATAGAAATGTAACGAAAAGAGTACAAAACATTTACCTTATAATTGTCGTTAACTTAGTCACTTGTTATTTTTATACTTTCAATCTGTGAAAGAGAGAACAAACATTTGAAAAATATTAAAACATGTATTTAAAAATTAGAAAAGACAAGGGAAAAGATTGAAGGACAAACAGTTTTTCAACAACTTTGACACTTACAGAAGCCTCTGCTTCTCCATGCCCCTACACAGTCCTAAAAATATACATTTTAAACTAACAGTATCTTGATGCAGATGAAGTGAGGCCTATCTTGCAACATGGTGCATCTTTTGCACTGCTGCTGTCTCACAAAAGTGATGCAACGGCAGCGCAAAAGAGGCGCACAGCCATCATAAAACTGTCCCTAACATTTTAAATGATTGTTTCAGGATGCCAATAAGGTGTGTCCTATCCAGAGGTTTGTTTGAGGTGAGGCCTACTCAGGGTTGCAGATGAAATTTAGGCTTGTTGAAGAGTACAGAGGAGATAATACATGTGCAGGCCTACCAATGAAGTGATTCATGTCCACTTCACTCTTGAACAAAGGCCAGACCTCCTCTGTGTCCGTGGACAGGCCTAAACTTGATCTGCACAATGTCATTCGTAAACTTAGGAAACACAGGTGATGTAATTGAAAAATGTGGAGTTTCTTTTCCTCATTTCACAATCACATCACCTGTGTTTCCTTTGCTTAGGTATCTCATAGTGCAGATGGAGTCTAGCATATCAAAGAGTACACAGAAGTTCAGCAGTGTATACAACAATTTTGACATTTACAGAAGATTCAGCTTCTTATCTTGTTGGAGATGAAGTGAGGCCTGTCTTGCAACATGGTGCATCTTTTGCATCACTGCTGCATTGGTTTCATGTGGCACAGGACTTTACAGCATGACACATCTGCCTAGATGCATCAAGTTGTAAATATGTCGCCACATAGCAAATCTTTTGCACCGCCGCTGCGTCATAAAAGTGACGCACAGTGACGCAAAAGAGGCATACACCTATCATAAATCTGTCCCTAACATTTTAAATGATTGATTCAGGATGACGATAAGGTGTGGCCTATCCAGAGGTTTGTTTAAGGTGAGGCCTACTCAGGGTTGCAGATGAAATTTACGCTTGTTGAAGAGTACAGAGGAGATAATACACGTGAAGGCCTACCAATGAAGTAAGTCATGTCCACTTCACTCTTGAACAAAGGCCAGACCTCTTCTGTGTCCGTGGACAGGCCTAAAGCTCATCTGCACAATGTCATTCGTAAACTTAGGAAACACAGGTGATGTAATTGAAAAATGTGGAGTTTCTTTTCCTCATTTCACAATCACATCACCTGTGTTTCCTTTGCTTAGGTATCTCATAGTGCAGATGGAGTCTAGCATATCAAAGAGTACACAGAAGTTCAGCAGTGTATACAACAATTTTGACATTTACAGAAGATTCAGCTTCTTATCTTGTTGGAGATGAAGTGAGGCCTGTCTTGCAACATGGTGCATCTTTTGCATCACTGCTGCATCGGTTTCATGTGGCACGAAACTTTACAGCATGACACATCTGCCTAGATGCATCAAGTTGTAAATATGTCGCCACATAGCAAATCTTTTGCACCGCCGCTGCGTCACAAAAGTGACGCACAGTGACGCAAAAGAGGCATACACCTATCATAAATCTGTCCCTAACATTTTAAATGATTGATTCAGGATGACGATAAGGTGTGGTCTATCCAGAGGTTTGTTTAAGGTGAGGCCTACTCAGGGTTGCAGATGAAATTTATGCTTGTTGAAGAGTACAGAGGAGATAATACATGTGAAGGCCTACCAATGAAGTAAGTAATGTCCACTTCACTCTTGAACAAAGGCCAGACCTCTTCTGTGTCCGTGGACAGGCCTAAACCTCATCTGCACAATGTCATTTGTAAACTTAGGAAACACAGGTGATGTAATTGAAAAATGTGGAGTTTCTTTTCCTCATTTCACAATCACATCACCTGTGTTTCCTTTGCTTAGGTATCTCATAGTGCAGATGGAGTCTAGCATATGAAAGACTACGCAGAAGGTGAGAACTGTATGGAACATGGCTATATAAGTCAAATAATCAAAATCTAAATTTGCCAAGCACACATGTGGGTGTATTTACAAGGACCTTCCACCACGGGGAAATGTCTTTAATTAAAATGGGAAAAATAACATCAAAGGGACTCAAATGCCTTTTAAATATACCCCAAGCAACCTATGAAACTCTAGCACTACATATCAATAAACCTAATTAATTTCAAAAATCGTTTTTAAACACATCATCTAAATCAATTATATACCTACATTCAAGGGGAAATGACTTAAAATGGCCTAAGACACATGAAAGCGTTTTTTTAAGGCCCTTGCACCATTTTTGGGTCGCTTTTAACATGGCTATGTTAGTCAAAGAATTAAAATCTAAATTTGCCAAGCACAGATGGGGGCATATTTACAAGGAACTTGCACCACGGGGAAAGGTCTTAAATTAAAATGGGAAAAATAACATCAGAGAGACTCAAATGCCTTATAAATATGCCCCAAGCATCCTATGAAACTCTAGCACTACATATCCAGAAACCTAATTGATGTCAAAAAACATTTTAAAACACATCATCTAAATCAATTATATACCTACATTCATCGGGAAGTGACTTAAAATGCCCTAAGACACATGAAAGTGTTTTTTTAAGCCCTTGCTCCATTTTTGGATCACTTTTAACATGGCTATGTAAGTCAAATAATCAAGATCTAAATTTGCTAAGCACAGATGGGGGCGTATTTACAAGGACCTTGCACCACAGGGAAAGGTCTTAAAATAAAATGGGAAAAATAACATCAGAGAGACTCAAAGGCCTTATAAATATGCCCCAAGCAACCTATGAAGCTCTAGCAGTACATATCAAGAAACCTAATTGTTTTCAAAAATCGTTTTTAAACACATCATCTAAATCAATTATATACCTACATTCAAGGGGAAATGACTTAAAATGGCCTAAGACACATGAAAGCATTTTTTTTAAGGCCCTTGCAACATTTTTGGGTCACTTTTAACATGGCTATGTTAGTCAAAGAATTAAAATCTAAATTTGCCAAGCACAGATGGGGGCATATTTACAAGGACCTTGCACCACGGGGAAAGGTCTTAAATTAAAATGGGAAAAATTACATCAAAGGAACTCAAAAGCCTTGAAAATATGCCCCAAGCAACCTATGAAACTCTAGCAGTACATATCAAGAAACCTAATTGATTTCAAAAAACGTTTTTAAACACATCTTGTAAAGCAATTATATTCATACATTCATGGGGAAGTGAGTTAAAATACCCTAAGACACATGAAAGCATTTTTGTAAGACCCTTGCACTTTTTTTGCGTCACTTTTAACATGGCTATGTAACACAAAGAAACAAAATCTATTTGTAAAACACTTGACACAAAGCAACATTTTAAATACACAACTTTCTTCATAATTTTCTCCCTAAACCATACTATTCTCTATCTAAATTAAATGAATCTTTTCTCACCTTAGCAAATACTTTATGAGTTTCAAAACAGTCTCAGAAACACACCAAATTGTCTTTAGCAGAGCAAAAGGTATGCACTCCAGAGTCTGCAGCTATAAAAAGCACAGAAAAGCTGTAATTCATCACACATATCTCTCATATCACCCAATCAAAACTCTTCCCTCACTTTTTTCAAATCAACACCCTTCCCCCCTCTGCCCTTTCTGCCTTTTTTGCATAGCAACCACCTCCTGAAAGACCTCTCATGTTTGCAAGTTCACACAACAATGTTTCAATTGAACTCTGAACTCTCAGTACACCTGCATATCCAGTGCAATCTTTCATAAAATGATTTTTTTTTTACCATTCAAATTACATCTTTCAAAGAACTCATCCATGCACCCTAACTTTCTGTTTTCAGCAATCAAAATCCACCAATCACTGCTACTGCTTCATTAACACAGAAACTCCACAGTTTTTTTCATTTTAAACTCTTATTTTTTCAACTCCCATTTCATTGCCACACTTCATCTGACTGCAGCAGAACCTCCTCTCACCATGTTTTCTGTCTGGATTGTTGGACATAGTTATATCCACTGGGCTCAAAGGTTTGCTGATAACAGAAATTTACCTAACCTCAATTTACAAAATGTGGAAATCAAGTGGATTGCCCACTGAGGATTAAAATGTCACCAATTAATACCATTGGTGAAAACCTTTTTGCATTTGCCAAAACCTGACCTGTTAATTGTGCACTGTGGAGGTAATGACTTGGGCACTTTGACTGGGGTAGGTCTGGAAATGCTTTTAAAGGACACCTTTGAGCAATTGATGGCACTTTTTCCTCAAACTGCCTTGGTATATTCAAATATATGCCAAAGACAGAAATGGAGGTGGTCCAACCAATTTTGTCCAGAAATTGAGAAATCGGGCGCTCCCCACGCAAAAAAACATTTTTTTTTTTTTTTGCCCCGCGGGGCCCTTTTAAAGCCTCCACATCAAACCTAGGGGGTCAGGGAGGATCTACTATGCCCCCTTATGGTCATTTCCCCCTTTGTTTTGGCCTCCTCTTGTCTCTCGATCATACCGAGAGACAAGATGGCGGCCGCTCCGGACTGTTTAGAATGTTGACAGACACCGGAGAGCCAATCAGCTTCGCTTCGCGAAGTTCCGTTACGCGTCAGGTACGCGAACCGGGGCGCTGCCCGGAGCGCGCTTACAGATATATATATTTTTTGGAACGTTAATTTCTCAAAATCCACTGGAGCACATATATTGAGACCAAGGCACATCGGGCTACCAGTCCCTACAATTTTGCCAAGTTTCGTGCAAATCCATTCAGCCGTTCGAGCTAAAAGTGAGGCCAACCGCCCTATGGAAATTAACATGGGAAAAACGCGTTTTGGGACCCCCCTTTTTTCTCGGCCCCCCCTTGACGACCCCCCCCAAAAAATTTCAGTGGCTGCTCAGAAACAAAATGTTCCATTTTCCTGAAAATTTCAGCCAATTCCGTCCACAAACGCCAAAGTTATTAGGCATAGAATTTTCAAAAATCCCATAGAGAAAAAATCCTAACTATATATACCTACTGGCGACCGCCAGTAGGTAATATATATATATATATATATATATATGTATATATATTTACAGTACAATACTACCAATGCTATGGAGGGACAGGCTTGTGCCGGTGCAACATTAATTCTTACTTTTTGCCCACATGCACTGGGGCTGTAAAGAGCGTTCCCATAAAGGTTGCAATTAACACTGATGATGCTGACCTGTCTTTAGTGAGGTGAAAGGATGGTCATTGTGATCGAGAGATCCCCCCCTCCCTCCCAGGCCTAAACAAATAAGTGATTGAAAATGCAGCCAGACCAGTCAAAGGAACCAAGAGGGAAACATATCATGAAACTTGGCTCTGTTGGTTCCAGTCCAATCCTTCTTTTCTGTTGAACACATTTTTTTAAAGGGGGTGGAGTTAGATAGCATACGTGGATTACCTGATGATATCTTCTAAGAATCCAGGTACTGTAAAGAGCAACTGTGTGCTATAAAATAGACCCAGAGTGGAGATTCGAAAAGCCCCGCAGAACTCATTGCCCATTAGGGCTGGGATATCATCTCTCTTTCTCCCCATCTGTCTCACATGCCATTGTAGTAATGTTAAATCAAAACAGGAACTCACATATGACAAATGGGAGTGGTGTCACAGACATTACTTGCAGTAATATTAGGGAGCTACTGCTGTGTTACAATATTGAAAACACTGTTACTAGCCATGATTATAAAATGTAAACACATTGAGAATTTAGGCAAGTGACTGGGCCAAAGACGTCAGCAAGCTATCAATTCATTGCAATCTTGCCAAGGCTAGACCTTTTGGCTTTGCTAATGCTTGCTTCCTTCTTTGTACTTATAGCTAGCCTGAGATATTTAAGAAACTGCATTGGTAGAATTATATAACGTAATAAGCTGTAACTGGGCTATGAAATGCCAGCAAATACTAAACATTGGGATGTTTTGCTCTTTTTGGCCACACCTGACTCTGCTCACTGGCCCAATCTTCTGGTTATTCCCGCCCTCTGATTCTCCCCCCTCTCTACTAAACCCTCTAGCCCCGCCCCTAATGACCCCGCCCCCCAATGACCCCGCCCCCACCGGTGCGGCCCTCGGCCACAAACCACACTTTAAATTTGGCCCCCGAGAGAAAGTTTGTGAGTACCCATGCCCTACATGATGTTTAAATTCAAGACACCCCACAGAAAGTCTTGTTCCATGCTCCACTTACTACCCCTGGGCCTACTGGCTAGTGTGGATTTACACACACCCCAAAATGTTAAAAAATTACACATATAAATAACAGTGAGCTATTCAATTCCATGACAAAATGATATTTAAGATCAACAAAACTCACAGAAACAGTTGTATCATGCACCCATGACTAACCCTGGGCCTACTGGATACAGTGGCTACCCACAATATATTTTTTTTAAAGTTGTGAAAAAGTTTAAAAATTGTAGTTGCAGCAACTGCAATGCCCCAAACAAACAACAACAACTTACTTGTAAAATCTCAAATCCAAAAGTAATCCAAAAGTGATCCAAACAAAAAGTCCTCAAATACAAATATCCAGCAGCAGCCACACAAAGTAATCCTTCCAGATCCAGATCCAAATGAAAAGTGACCAGGACATGGACAAAGCACTGGGAGGAGCCTGCTGGACAGGAACAGGAAGTTGGAAACTCTGGGGCACTTCCTTCGTCCCACCCCCCAAAAATGGACTCCTTCCACAAAAAAAGTGCAGCCAAATGTCAATCTGAGGAGTTATTCTGATCCAAATCATCATTTTCAGAAGGTTTATGCTGCCTGTGGTGGATTTCTTGTGCAGAATTGCAATTTTTGCAAGTTTGGGAAAGCGAGCTGTTCAAATCTCCCACCGGAAGTCAGCTGCTCGTCGCATCTACGTGTTCGCAATTGTTTACTCTCGCGATGCGTGATCGCGGGCCCTTATGACATGGTCGCATTCTCAAACTCTCGCAGTGCAAGATGGCGGGACGCTATGACGTACTCGCGGTCGAAAAGTCTCGCGCAATCACGCAGCCAGATCCAAAAATGGCACAGCGCACGCAAACTGGGAGGAAAACAACTCGGCAAACTCAGAATCACGGTAAGTCAAAGCCGCGCGCGTGAGATTGTATTTTTGAAGCACGACCAAGCAAAAAAATCTGACAGCTTGCGAATTGCGAATTCTTTGACAATTTCGGGTGATTCGCGGACCGCGAAATTGCTAAAAATTCACAAATTCCGCGAGCGGAACGGATTTTCAGCCCATAGTTACTTTCAGCCCATAGTTACTTTCATCCATTATGCCCTGGGGTACTCAGTGGTGCATGGACCAAGTCTTTCTGTGGGGTCTCTTGAATTTAAAGAAAAATCATTTAGGGCATGGATGGCATTGGATTGAGGCGATTTTTGGGGTGTTCCTTTTGGCCTAGCCTTCTTGTAGTTGTTGTTGGCCTAGTCATGTGGGTGGGGGGGGCATTTTGAGGCCAGGCAGTTTTTGCCATATGCCGTAAAACTTGCGGGCCCGTAGGCCTAGCGTTATGAATAGGTGCATGTAACAACTCTCTCTGTGTGGTCTCTCTTCTATTAATTTAAACATCCATATTTAATTAGAATTGAAATTTTTATTTTGGGTTTTTCCGTTTTTGGGTGTGTTGTGTTAATAATAATAAATGCCTAGCTGCAATAGTATTAATTGAAGCACGACATATGCAACATTTATTTAACTGATGTTCCTCTGGCTACTTTGCTTTTAGGTGCACAAAGACTAAGAACCAGGAATCATCCTCATCATCACCACTTGTTGTAGTGCCAGGAAGAAGTCCTGCTGCGGTGTGTGCACAACGTCAGGTGATGTCACGTGTGGCCACAGACAACTCTGCAACTCGTGCAACTGCGTCCTGCTGCTCTGACATCTGGAGGAGATATGCCCAAAGAAAGGTAGCAGTAGCTCCTCTACCAAGAAAGTTGCCACTGCCACTGCCAGTAAGAAGGAGCAGAAGAAGCAAGTGGCGCCACTTACCAAGGAGACTGGTGTGCCGACCGCCACTTTTTTTGAGAAAAAATACTATGCCTGCAGCAGCGGTGTCCGCCAGGGACTAAGCTGGGAGCAGCACCTCCGCTTCATTGGTCTCAGTGCCACCACGCCAAGTTAGGCCCAAGCACATGAGTACCGCAGAGGCAGCCACTTGAATTGTTCTTTCACCATCGACCAGTGATGTTGGCGTTGACTCATCACAAAGTAGCATCCAATCAACGCAGGGTGTAACTCATCTGACGAGTGTTCAACCACAGCCGCAAAGACAACCGCAGGAGCAACAAGGAGAGGCGCAAGGAGAGGCGCAAGGAGAGGCCCATTGAGAGCCACAACTGCCCACAATACTTGTTCCTCCAGACGTAGCGGCACATCAGGAAATTGAGATTCATGCGGAGGTATCAGCCAAGCAAGCCACTCCTGATGATCCATTGTCTTCCAGATCCCCAGCAAGGAAAAGGAGGGCTAGTACAACTTCTTCGTCAAGCCCCCTTCCTTCTGATGATCTAGATCTTGATTGGCACCCACCAATTCAGTCTGAGAGGAAGGCACGCCATGAGCCGACAAAGCTAGGGAAAGGGAAGGTTCCTGCAAGGCTTTCAGTTATGGGTGATGATGAAAAAGTAGAAGTGGTGTATTCTGCTGCTGATGAAGAGTCTGACGATGACGAGCCAGTGATCACAGTCGTCACTCCAGCCCCAGTGGTCATGCAGCTGACAGACATTTTTACCCTATCCCGAAATGCTGTGCGGGATGTAGGCGGCATGGCACTGGTACCACCACCAACACAGGTAACTACTACACCAACAGGACTTACAGCTTCCATATTTTCTCTTCAGAAGGGCCGGCAGGGACCTCCATCCAGCTCGACCTCCATTACCTCAAGTAGTGGTGCTGTAAGTGCACAACAGAGTCAAGTTCCGCCACGCCCATCCTCCACTTCATCTGGCATTGAAAGTGGCACCTCCAACACCACCAGAAATCTCAACTCCCCAGTTTGGGGCTTCTTTACTATTAGCAAAAAGGTGGAAAACCAAGTTATTTGTTCGATTTGTAAACAAGTAGTTAGTCGGGGTAAGCTTGGTACCAACGATGGTACCGGAGGCCAGAGAGGTCATCTCCAAAAACACACCAGCATCCAGTGGGAGGCGCACCTAAGTAACATCCGGAAAGCCAAAAGTAAAAATCCAAATGTAGCCATTGATATTGCATCTAATGACGAGGAGCTGATCGTGCAGGGGAGAGGTGAAGAAGCGAGAGACATTTTTGTTGGTACACACAGTATCCCTGGCAGCAGCACTGCAGTGGTAGCGCCCACACCCTCTACCTCAGCAAAATCTAGGTGGCTCAGTAAGAGTGTGGTAGAGACACCAATGTGAAAAAGTACATCAATGAGCCTAACTGAGTTGAAGAAGTCTGCATCATCATCACCATCACGTATGAAATCGGTCCAGACCACCATTAAAAGCATGTTTTGGTCGGAGGCGCCATTGGAACGCAACAGTCTGCCCTAAATCGAAGGTTCCTAGCCGGTCCTATTTTGCCAGAGTTGCGGTTCCAGCAGAAGAGTGCTGTTCACACTATCCACCTGACAACAGACATGTGGACCAGTTGCCAAGCCGTTGATTACATGTGCATCACTGCACACTGGGTCTCCTTTGCGGGGGTTAGAGAGAGGATAGCTGCTGGTGTTGACAGTGTCACAGTTTTTCAAGCTACTCGGAAACATGCAACAGTAGCCATGTTTGCCATGGAGAAATCTCATACTGCAGTAAACATTTTGGAGGAGTTTAACAGTAAGGTCTTTGAATGGCTGCAACCAAGAAGGCGCATGATTGGTTATGTTTCCACGGATAATGGCTGTAAAATAGTTAAGGCCATGGCTGATGGTGGCTATTTCAGAGTGCCGTGTTTGGCGCACAGCATTAACATTATTGTTCAAGATTTCTTGAAAAAGGCAAACACAGTCAGCAAGTAACTGACCACCTGCCGAAGAATCTGCACACATTTCAGCCATTTTTTTAAGGCCCGGAAGCAGCTGAGGATCATTCAACGTTACCGTAAAGGGCCAGTCAGAGGACTCATCCAGGAGGTGGCAACATGTTGGAACTCAACCTTCTACATGCTTGACCGTCTGTTTCAGCAGTACTAGGTAATCAATGAGTATGTCTTTCACGCATGGGGTGCTTCCATGAAAGTCATGAGGCTAGAGGTGGAGGAATGAGACCTATTTAAAAGCCTGACAGACATGCTTCGTCCTTTTGAAGTCTTCACCCGTGAAGTCAGCAGGGAGGACTGTACTTTGGGCAAAGCTATCCCATTGTTGCGCATGCTAGAGCACCAACTGAAGGCGGTGTCTTCAACGTTCCGAGTTGATGCTGAAAAACAAGACGCATATCAGTTGGCGGAGAGCTTATTAAGCCGCCTAGTTGACAATGCAAGGCTTAAAGCAATACATTCAGAACAACATTACATTTGTGCCACTATATCTGGATCCACGATACAAAAAGGCACTGGCCAGCAATACATTCACTAATTTTTCTGATGCAGATGTTTCCAAGTACAAACATTGGCTAGCTCTGTCAGCCACTCGGTTCGAAAAAGAGCGGCAGGAAATTGAAGGAATCACCACAAGTACTACTTAAGCAGCAGGCCATCCGGCGTCAAGGTCCACTTCTGTGGCCGAAGGCAGTCACTTTCCCTCAGAGCCGTTACCGACACCAGCAAGCATATCATCACCTGCACCAGCCCCAGCCATAATATTGTCAGAAGCGGATTGGATAACTCATCAAGGGTTTGCTCATTCCAGTGTTGATGCAAAGGTAACAGATGGTACGCAAAGTGGAGCACCCCTGGAGGACCTTGAGTGGATGGTGCAGGCCTATCTGGATGACCCAACAGATGTCTTCTTTGATCAGAACCCATTGGTGTATTGGTATGGGAAAAGGCCACAATGGCCACTGATCACCAAGCTGGCTATAAATTATTTGGCTTGCCCATTCGCAAGTTTGTCTTCTGAACGTGTTTTCAGTGCTGCTGGTGCCATTTTAACTTCAAAAAGGACCCGCCTCTCAGCCAAAAATGTGGAGAGGTTAACAATGATCAAGATGAATCAGCACTTGATACCACCAGATTACAAAATACGTGAATCGCACGCAGGAAAAAGAGGACACCGACTTAGGTGACAGAAGTTCTTCTCTGTTAGCTGACCTAATCACGGTTCAATTCACAGAGTTTGAGGATGAGCTCTACTTCCCTGACACCTAGGCTTGAAATACTTACTTTTTTTCTGTCCTTATTCACTTTTATTTCTGTGTGTCTTTCTTTGTTTTGCAACTTTTAGCACAACAAAACTTTAATCACAACAAATCCATCAGCAGCATTGTCTTCCTCTTATTTCCATATTGAAGGTGCCGCTGTCTGCATTCCTGAAGTTCACAAGTTCACAACTCAGTCATGCTCCTCTATCCTCCTCCTCCAGACTCCCCCTATCTATTTCCCTCAAGGCAGATGGCCGGATTACGCAGAATCAAGAAACTGTTGCTTTGTAGATGAGTCCCCTCAAAAGAAGTGGGACTGGAATAAGTGACTATGCTGACTGTTATTTCTGAAATTGACATGACAGGCTGCCCTGTGGCCCTTCACTTAAGAATAAGATGCTGACAAAAAGGTAATGAATGATGAGATGGCATGCAGTGGACAACACTGGCTGTCTGGCTCTGATGAAAGTAATTGCTGTTTGTTTGTTGTGCATGAAATTAATCCTATGTGTTCTGTTATTATTTAATGTTTTACACACTAAATGTAACTCAAGTCTACTCTGTTTACCTTGTTTAATACAAATTTTACTTCTACTGCAGGGGCCACTACGTTGCATTTTTTAATATGGAAAATGTCCTTGGACTCACTGTGTGTAGATTGTGACTGCATGAACAACATTGAGTTTGCCAACACCATGATGATGATGAGTCATGATGACCAAAGTTACATAATATCTTCACAGTCACTCACTCGGATGGATGGATCATCATCTTCGATTTACGGAAGAACTATGGACATTTCGTGAGTGGCAAACAGGTAAACAAGTCTACAACAACCACAGTAGAACTACATGTCTGTCTAGTCGTGGTACGGAGTGGTCGAGCCAGTGTAGTGATATGCCAGAGTCCAGACAGCGGTTCATGTTAAATTGTGGCTATGTCGCTTTCTGTATAAAATTAGATCTGCTTTGTTGTCTGTGTCAAAGAGGTATGCTACATGGAGGTTGGTTCACACAGTGGTGCCTGCCTTGACCGTCTGCATGGCCGTGGCCAGTTGTGTGCTAATTATTATCCTGGAAACAGAGACTCAGAGTAGGCAATTTAGAAATGATGCATGTTTGTAATACTGTCGCCTCTGAAAGTGAAAGTGTTATTTTTGCTCTTCACACTGTACCTTATATTTTTACTCCGGGGTGTTTTAATATCCCTTTCTGTTTTTCCATCGACAATTACAGGCCGGCACTTACCCTGTGCGATGGGAAAAACATTAACTCAGGCTTACCATAGCAGTCTGCAATTCCGCATTCACCAGGCAGGCAGTGGACAGTGTGGCCACCAAGATTGATTGACGGAGTGCCCGATGGAATGGAGAAGTACCGCAAATAAGAGGAATGGCTGGATGCATGCAACTTCCCAATTTGACCAGGACAACTCAACATACAGTTACAGTATCCACTTCACTTGTCCTTATCTTTTAAATAATGTTATTGTTGTGAACTACTATGAGTGCGTCTCTGTGCGTTTGCTCTCTGCTTCAAAATCATCCCTACAGCTATTTGATAAGTTTCTTTGCTATTTTTAAAACTAATGCAATGTACTACTAAGTGTTTATTCTCTCTGAGGGCAGATAGGCAAGTGAAATTGCGTAATTACTGCAGCCATGTACTGTCTAATTGTTTTGTACTAGTTAGTAAGTTGTAGTAAGTACTACTATTCAGTAACCTAAACATCCATTTAGCAAACAACTTCATGCATGCACTTCCTTTATGTCCCTTAAAAGATTTATGGATATCTTCGTATCCAAAGATTTGTTTTTCTTCATTTGTTGTTTGTCCATGCGTACTGTGTTTTTTTTGCACTCTACCAAAAACTTTCCCAAAAAACCCCATTCCCATCCATTTTTCAAACCCTAACCCTCTTCCCCCGGGCTGTGTGGTTTGTATTGATGTGTGACTAAGTGACGCCAATAATTCCACACGCTTGCTGGGAAGGATAAGGTCAAAAGCAACAGAAAATCAATTTCAAGACAGGTTAAGGAATCCAAGGATATACTCTTATTCTGCTTGACACACACCCATGAGTATTTGCAAATCAATTCAGAATTTCATGTCTGCCATCGAGTGGATTCATCATCAACAACATCCTCCTTCACGTGACTAAAGCTTACGCTGCTGTGTCCTTCAGTACTAGTTCTTGTAATACGCGTTTTTACTGTTTTGTGGGGGAAGGAGGGGGGGTTAACTGTATGTTTGTTTTCCTGAAACTTAACTGGCTGGTTGATTCAAATTGTCTAAGTAATCAGCCAAATTTGTACAAAAGTGCCACTGACAGAGTTAGTGAACTCAATTGTCCTACTACTTGACTAGTACTACCGTCAGTCTCTCCTCTCCTTCTACTCCATTATTCTTCCTCCCCCAAAATGCTTATCTTACCTGTGATTCGTGTTTGAGAATAGGGCTAGGCACAGGGCTGGCTGCATGGCAAATGGCGATTAAGGTTGGCTATGGAATCCTGGATGGATGAAATGGCCTCGTTATGGTGGTAGTAGTAGTGGTACACACTGGCAGTAGCAGCATATGAAAAAAAAGGAAATGAGACATTGAGTGGCCTGAGAGGAGCATTAGAACAGTACAATAGTACATACACCTATGCTATCTATGAGGAAGATACCATCTAGGCATCCATCCATTCAAAGTAAACGTCAATGATTCTTCTTAATGTCTCAACTGGACAAACCTTACTTTTCCTCACCGAAAAACACCCTTTTTAGTTTATTTTGTCAACCGTCACCCATGCATCCGTGCTTGACTTGCATTTGAATTTGACCCAAAGGATATATTGGGCACACATACAGTTTCTGTTTCACCCACCCAGGCAGTCCTCTTTACTTTCTCCTTCCACCCATCCTTGCCTCAACCGGCCATGCATCAGATTTCTACCAGGCACCTCAGCCTGCATTGAAAAACACGTATCATTCTTTGCCTGTCATTAATTTAACTCACTTGTCCTTCCTTATACCCTTCTTTCACTTTAATCATCCCATCCATCAAGTTCATCTCTGATCTGACTTGGCTTCTCGATAAAACTTTCACAGCTGAGTTGAAGTCAAATTTGGAGGAGGCCATTGGTTACTCGTCAACCCCTGCCGCTAATGCTAATGCTAATGCGAAGTCAAGGGTGACTGTCTTCTACCTGGTTGTCAAAAACGCAGTTCTAAATTTGTAAGTATTTTTAACAGTAAAGTGTACTTGTACTGTTCAACATACACCACTGCAGCGAGCCTACTGTGCAATCTCAATAAGTAAGGATTATAATAGCTTTCCACTGCCCGCCACTATCGAGGCATCCCCCACAGCACTTCCTGCTGGCACTGGTGGCACGCATCCGCCCCTGGAGTGAACACTTCGCGCTGGCTCCGGCACTGTTGGTTGTCTGTGCCGATGGTGTTCCGCCTAGAAAAAACATTTCATATTTTTAGATGCCATATACACCACTCCCTTTTTTGTCTAGGAATGGAAAAAAAAGTTACTACATAAACAAATTAAATTATTTGTGACTCTCTAGTCTAAACCTAAAATCTAAAAATTCCCCTTTCTGAATTGAAGGGTGTTTTTATTTATGCTTAGCCATAACATGATACAATTTTTGGCACAACTGATGAATGCTTGCTTTTTAACGCCCACCATTTTTCTCATAACAGGCAGACGATTCCCTTCTACGAACAAGAGCAATATGTTACTCATCATCATCACCACCAGTACTCTAAGTTCCAACAAAGTGAGGGGTCTCTCACAATTAATGTGTAAATCAGCCACTGTTCAGTTTTCATGAGTTCACTGTTTCTCTTCTATGAAGTTAATTTTAATAAATGGTTTTATATAATGCACAATTAAATTATTATACAGAGTACACACACAGCTAAATGTTTTACTTTTAATAAAGCTTTAAAACTTACATAGACTCTGTGGTTTTTGGTCATGAGTGAGTGACCGAAAGGGTTTGCAATTTGCAAGCATGATTCCGTGACTCTGAGAGGTCGGGACTCTGACTCCGTAGTCTTATGTTCTGGGTTGTATAATCATTGAGGATCATCGCTGCATTTGGGAGCTAAATAATGACTCTGACACACTAGCTAGTCAGTAAGGAGATTGGGGGTTCAATTTCTGTTATGACTGAGGTATGTGGAAAGTCTAACTGCGCCTATTATCACCAATGCCCTATTTCTTGTACATAGTTCTGTATGTGCAGAATAGTGCCTGCAACAGTAGTATTATGTCCTCCTATCCAATCAAAAAGTAAACTATTATCTTATTTTTGTGGCCATTGACATTTTATTGTTGGGAATTGTCAAAGCATAAACATTAGGAAGACTTCAATAGACATTAAGGACAACCTAGAGAACTGCACTCAGTGCCTAGAGCTATTGTGGAATAGGAGTTTTGTTTAACACCTTTTGCCAACTGTGCAAGCTTAGCTAGCTACACAGACAGACTAATAATAATAAATAGTAGTAGCACAGTGAGTCATAGTAGAGGCAGGATAAGAATTTAGAAACAGTCTACAAGAAGATCAAAGACGTTTTCGGAAAAAATAGAATTATGATGAATGTTTGGAATAAATAGGTGCTGTAAAAGGTAGGGAAGTATAATTCTTAATATTAACAGGAACACTTACTGGGGCCAGCAGAAGAGCCCTCGGTAGCCCGATCCTGGCCTTCCTGCTCCACCGGAGCCACTACCTCTGTCCTCTTGCCCCGGGGAGGTGCTGATGTACATGGAAGAAAGACACACACAAGGCTAACTGTTGTCAACGAAATTAAGCATTTAAAAAAAACAATAAAAAATTATTTCTGGGAAATAAACAACAATTGCACTAAATTTATTGACCTATCTGATGTGGTCTACAAGGATATTAGTATTGCTGGATTCGCTGACCATCTACTTGGAAAGGTATGTAACTCACTAAACCAACTACAAAAAGGTTCTAGTAGGACTGGCAGCACTCAGCAGCACGTGAAGTGACAGACACAGTCTGTTATGATTGCAGACCACTAACAAATGTCCTACTAAATAACAAGTCATAATATACTCAACCTATCAATTCACCACCACTATCTCTTCTTAGTGGCAGGAGTACAAAGGAAGGACTGGACTTGAGTCTCGAGTCTCTATCATTTTGCAGTTCTGTAAAGTACATTCATACATAATCACTCAGGCCAAATGAGCACAAAATTAAAAACAAGTAAGCATAGTAGCACCGCTGAGCAGACGAGCCCCTGCAATCACAGAAGCTTTTGAAATATAATTTACCTGCAATGTAATCGGCAGCATTCTTGCTCGTCGGAAAAAACATATATTTGCAATGTAACACAGAGCAGAAGAAAACAAAGTAGTTATTAAATAGCTACTAGTATTAACCAAGCCCTGGGATCTCGACGCCAAGCAGGTCGATCAGGTCTTGTTCCCGGTCCAGTATGTTGGACCACCGGTGCGTCACCTGGTTGTAGGTGCGCTGGACCCCTGACTCCCAATACATGGCCCTTCACACCTTACCCCATAGCTGGCGACGCTCTCAGAAGCCCTACCTGGTACTGGGCCTGCCGCCTGCTGCGATGGTCTTGGGGAGGTGGCGTTGCGCAAAGAAGACAAGTGCGGCCACCTCCACCTCGCTGAAGATCTCCCTGGGACTTACAGATGCCCCCCAGAACTCCCGCAAAGGAGCCGGCTGCGAGGTGCGGGACTCTCCCCCTTGGAGTTCTTGCCAGGTCCCTTTGCCATGGTCATGGGTTAAAGGAAACATAGGAAAGAATAGGGAAAAAGTAAATAAAAGAAAAGAGAGAGAGAGAGTTATAAAAAAGTAGTTATTAAAGCATTGAAAAGTAGAAAAAAACACAAAATATAGATGTATAAAGATAGAGAGATAGATAATGAGTAAAAAAGATTTAAAAAAAGTTCAAACAAACAAAGGATTACAGTGATTCAAGCAGGATAGAAAAGGCATGCCCAGAACCATAGCAATGAATGAAAAACAAGATGGCTGTGCCCATTGCAACCACGTGGGTAAGTTTGCGCGATATTTTCTCGCAAGCACGCAAAAATGCTTGCGAACACGTAGTAACATCTAACATGTGACCCGGAACAGGAAATGCGGAACACGAGCATGCAACTTGCGACCAGAAACGGAAATACGCAACGCGAACAGTGAAATGTAAGATGGCCGCACCCATATGCCACCGCATGGGTAACTTCGCGATCGCCGCGATGAAATAAAATCTCGCCAACTCGCAAACATAAAAAATCCGCAATCTTGCAAAAGTTCACGTATTTTGCGAACTCGCGAGTAGGCTTTCGCGCGAAATTCGCCCATACTTACAAATATCTTGATAACGCAAATATAACGTTTGGTAGGGTAATTGTTGCCAGTACCCTCAGCGCCTCTTGGTGTTTTCTA
The DNA here is from genome assembly GCF_964261635.1 of Lissotriton helveticus. Lineage (NCBI taxonomy): Eukaryota > Metazoa > Chordata > Amphibia > Caudata > Salamandridae > Lissotriton > Lissotriton helveticus. Next base: position 638,795,695 of record NC_136059.1, read on the forward strand.
AATCCTAGCGAATTGCATTGTGGTCATATCCATTTACTCCTTGCCCCATCATACGCTGGGCAAAAAAACAAAATATGTGCAATGTTTTCAATGTTGTTTGTAGGCCCTAAAGTGCATCTAGTGCATACAGTACGGGCTAGATCTTCCTTCCCTCCCATTTTACTGTATTGTTCTTGATCTGTAATATGTTATATCTTAGCTTCAGGTACCCAATTCTTGCAAGAAAGGGTTGTACCTGGTCAAGGAAATCCTCGCGATTCGGATTTGGTTTAATAGAAAGGAATTCAGTTGTTAACCTTCCTAATCTTGGATCGCAGTGAAGTGCATTCAATGTGTGTTGCCAGTAAATACCCTTCAGATTGCCTTTGCAGCTTGGCGTTAAAGTATGCAGGTTAGTCTAGTATGATTAAAGGCCTAACCCTATCAGCCATTTCCGGACAAATCTTAACCATGTGAAAGAAAGATATGTATCAATATCCAATTATTTGCAAGCACCTACTTTATATGCTAGTAATTCCGACATTGTCCACAGCCATATCCAGTAGAGTAGTGGGCGTAGGGTTGCAAGATGTCCTATTCGCTTCAGATTTAGAGTGTGGAACATTGGGATGAGTGGTGTTTATTGGGGTAATCCTAATATTCTCCTCGCAAATGTATTTTCCCCAGCTCTACAAAGTGTCATTTAGACCCAGGCTGGCTTTCCAATATGGCCATAGCAATGGTAAATCCCGCTCCTTCACCCAACCAATGACAAAATACTCACTCTATGTAAGAGATTACCCCATCGTCCATAGTGTAGCTCAAATTTATTTTGCTATCTGTTTTTGCTGGCTGTAGACCTCTATGCACTTTGCCCCTACTAGGTAGAGGTAAAGTGTCTATGCTCATACCTTCAACATGATGATATTGGTATGCCCCATATTGGAATATTTAGTTTACCTAGAAGTCCATACTATATGATACTAAGTGAACCCAGGGCATGTAAGTTGAATGCCAATAAGGGACTGCTGTATCCGATTCACAACAGCTACTGCTTTGGGACCATAGGAAATGCGGAAACGCAAAGCGTTAGGTGAAGCACCAGGAACATCAAATTCCCAAAAAAAAATAGGGGACAAGGGGAAAAGCACCCTGGAGGAGATTAACAATTTGATAGAGGAAGTAGAAAAGCCGATACATCCTGAATGTCCTGAACGCTCACACATAACAAAGGCCAAGACCTCAGGTATGGTCCAAAAAGAGGTCAAGGGGCCCAAGGCGAATTCATTTGGGTGGGGCCTTTCGGGTAAAATATCAACAGTGAGAAAAGGGCATACTTCCATTAAGAGATTTCTGTCTACACTTTCCCCGCCACTGGACAGGCCAAGGGGTGGCCCTAGTATCTCCAATTACTACAACCCTACAGCACCCACCACTTCCCAATGTAACAGCTGATATAGCGGGTCATCTGAATCAGCCATGAGCCCAGATTTGAGCACCCCAAGCTTAGAAGCACTAACTCCAACGCCTAACCCACCCACTCCAATGCGTACGGTCCCAGAAGAAGACTATATTGAGGACTTAAAATTACAAATTAGCAAACTACCGGTGGACTCCCTCAAATTAGTGACACAAGATACATCATGCAAAAAGGACATATTTTCTATGCTTCAGCAGCCCAAGACTAAATAACAGAATGTTGGTAGTTTGAGCTTGAACAGCAGGGCCACACATAACAACTCAGTAGATCCTCAATTACCTATAGAGGTCCATTTCCCACCCCAAAAGGGTAAAGCCCATATCAATCAATCAATCAATCAATCAATCAATCAATCATTTGTAAAGCGCACTACATACCCGCGAAGGTCTCAAGACATTGGGGAGGGGGAGGGGGGCCGCTACTAATTGAACAGCCAGGTCTTGAGTATCCTCCTGAAGGTTAGCAGGTCTTGAGTCTATCATAGGCTCCGTGGGAGGGTGTTCCATGTCTTGGCGGCAAGGTGGGAGAAGGATCTCCCGCCGGGGGTTGTTCTTTGGATGCTCGGGACGGTGGCGAGTGAGAGGTAGGCGGAGCGTAGCTGGCGGTTGGGGATGAAGAAGGAGAGCTGACTGTTGAGGTAGGCTGCGCCGGTCTTGGGGAGTGCTTTGTGTGCGTGGATGAGGAGCTTGAAGGATATCCTCTTGTTGACAGGGAACCAGTGCAGGTTTCTCAAGTGGGGGGTGATGTGGCCGTGTCTTGGTACGTTGAGGAGCAGTCATGCCTAGGCGTTTAGAATGCGTTGTAGTCGTTTCATGAGCTTGGTTGGTGATCCCGCGTAAAGGGCATTTCCGTAGTCGAGTCTGCTGATGACGTGGGCCTGGGTGACTGTCTTTTGTGTATCTGTCGGGACCCATCTGTAGATCTTGCGGAGCATGCGGAGGGTGTTGAAGCAGAAGGAGGAGACGGCATTGACTTGATTGGTCATTGAGAGCGTTTAATCGAGGATGATTCCCAGGTTCCGTGCGTGGTCGGTGGGCGTTGGGGCTGCCCCCAGTGCCGTCGGCCACCAGGAGTGCTCCCAGGCTGAAGGGTTGGATCCGAGGATGAGGACCTCCGTCTTGTCCGAGATCAGTTTCAGACGGTTGATCTTCATTCAGTCGGCAACGGCCTTCATTCCTTCATGGAGGTTGGCTTTGGGGGTAATGGGGTCCTTGGTGAGGGAGAGGATCAGTTGAGTGTCGTCGGCGTAGGAGATTATGTTGAGGTTGTGCTGTCAGGCGACGTGTGCGAGCGGGGCCATGTTGAACAGTGTCGGGCTGAGGGAGGATCCCTGGGGTACGTCGCAGATGATCTCAGAGGTTTTGGAATGGAATGGGGGAAGCAGATGCTCTGGGTTCTGCCAGAGAGGAAGGAGGTTGTACATTCCAGAGCCTTGTCTCGGATCCCTGCGGCATGGAGGCGTGCGCATAGAGTGTGGTGGCAGACGGTGTCGAAGACGGCAGAGAGGTCTAGGAGGATGAGTGCTGCAGTCTCACCGTTGTTCAGCAGGGTCCTGATCTCTTCGGTGGCGGCGATGAGGGCAGTCTCGGTGCTGTAGTTACTGCGGAACCCTGACTGGGAAAGGTCCATGATTCTGTTTTCTTCGAGGTATCGGGTTAGCTGTCTGTTGACGATTTTCTCGATGACCTTGGCCGGAAAAGGGAGCAGAGGGATGGGCCGGAAGTTCTTGAGGTCTCTTGGGTCTGCCTTAGGTTTTTTGAGTAGGGCGTTGATCTCAGGTTGTATCCAGCTCTCTGGGAAGGTCGTGGTCTCGAAAGGGGAAAATTGATGACGTTGTGCAGGTGGGGTGCAATGGAGCTGCTTGCTTTGTTGAAGAGGTGGTGCGGGAATGGGTCTGACGGAGAGCCGGAGTGGATTCGGCTCATGGTCTTGATGGTGTCATCGATGCTCACGCTGTCCCAGACTAGCAGGGGGTTTAGGTCGATGGTGTGCTGAGGCTCTGTTGTGTACCTGTCTGTTGGGGCTGTCTGGGTGTTGAAGCTGTTGTGGATGTCTGCTATCTTGCGGTGGAAGAAGGTGGTGAGGGAGTCGCACAGGACTGCGACGGCGGGATGTCGTTGGTGTTGGAGCTGGGGTTGGAGAGTTCCTTCATGATGTTGAAGAGCTCCTTGCTATTGTGTGTGATGCTGTTGGGGCGGTCTTTGAAGGAGGTCCTCTTGGCCGCCCTGTTGAGGTGGTGGTGGTTGCGGATGGCGTCCTTGTGTGCTGCGTGGCTGTCTGGAGTTTGTTCACTATGCCATTCCTTCTCTAGTTTCTGGCAGGCTTGCTTAGAGGCAAGGAATTCTGGGGTGAACCAGCTGGCCCTCTTGCTGGTGTCTCTGTGGGGGGGTTTATTCAGTGGGGCGAGGGAGTTGGCGCAGTCCTCGATCCAGCATCTGGGGCTGTGGGCAGCGTCGTCGGTGTTGGAGGGTTTGGTGGGTGGGCTGAGAGTGAGGTTTGCATGTAGTTGGTCTTCAGTGATTTTTCTCCAGTAGCGGCGGGGGATCTGTTGGGTGCGGTGGTGTGTGGTGGGTTTCTGGAAGGTGAAGTGGATGCAGCGGTGGTCGGTCCAGAGGAGTTCAGTGGTATGGTTGAGGGAGATGTGTGGGCTCGAGGAGAAGACAGCGTTGAGCTTGTGGCCGGCGGAGTGGGTGGGCGTTGTGACGAGTTGCTTCAGTCCGAGATTGGCGAGGTTATCGATCAGGGTTGTGGAGTTGTTGTCGTTGTTGTTCTCAAGGTGAAAGTTCAGGTCTCCGAGGAGGATGTAGTCAGTTGAGGTCAGGGCGTGCGTGCTGATGAAGTCGGCGATGGAGACACTGAACTGGGGACGGTGTACGGGGGGTCGGTAGACGAGGGTACCTCTGAGGGTGGAGTTAGGGTCTGTATGGATCTGGAAGTACATGTGTTTGGCTGTGCAGAGCGCTTCATCGGTGCTAGTCGAGACCCTGTTGCAGTTCTTGCGGACGATGGCGATTCCTTCTCCGACTCCATCGGTGCTGTCTCTGCAGGTGATCTTGTAGCCATCTGGGATGGCTATGGCGATGTCGGGTGCAGAGGAGTCATTCAACAATGTCTCTGTCAGGAAGGCAACGTCTGGGGATGGTGTGTTGAGCAGGTCCCAGAGCTCGACGGCGTGTTTGCGTGCGGAGTGGGTGTTCAGTAGTATGCATCGGAGGTGGTTGAGGTCTTTCTTGGCAGGTGGTTTGTCGGGTCTGAAGCTGATGTAGCTGCAGTTCCAGCAGGTGAAGGGACCGTGTGTGCGTTTTGAGGCGGCCTTGAAGCGGGTGTGGGTCCGTCCGGAGTTGAAAGCATGCAGAGTGCTGGCGTCATAGTGGTGGCGGTCGTCATCGTGGGTGCGGGGGCCAGGAGTTCTGGCGTCGGCGCGGTCCAGGAGCAGACGAGCGCAGACAGGCTTGCCTTAAGCACGCCTACGGCGCGCCAGAGGCGCGGCTGCACAGTGGCGGACATATTTGGGGAGGTGGGACAGAGGAGCAGCTGGGAGGAGGGAGGTGGGGGCAGCTAGTTGGCAGTCAGGGCGGCGGGGGCGCAGGGGACACAGCGGCGGGGGCGGTGAGGGACAAAGAAGGGAACAGAAGGCAAAAAGGCACAAAAAACGAGGGAAAACAAGTGTTACAGAAGGCAAGAGTATTTTAGATAGACAAGGGAAACCCAGCGGGTAGCCAAGAACCATGGGTATGACTAAGTTATAGAAACAAAGGTTCCTAGCTTTTTTGAATTCTCTGCAATAGAATATAGCAACACAATGGAATACTATATGATAGCATGTTCCTGCCCAGCCGGACCGGAAGTTTATTTTTTCAAACAATGTCAGTTTTGACGCAATATTTTCAAACAATTAGTATGACACAAGCCTGTGCCGTACTTAGAAGAGGAGAGAGTAGAAAAAGGTGAAAGGGGTGTCTTCAGGCAAGGAAAAAGAGCAAAACAGGGCACTTTAAAATTGAAAAGGAAATAATGACAGTGTCGCCTGGAGTGAAACAAACAATTCTAAATTATCGGGTGCTACATGAATGTACACTCATAGGTGTCGACGTTTCGATCCCTTCGCTCAATTAAATAATTGGGATCATCATCAGGACTTAACAAGTTGGTTTGCCTGAATATAACAAAGCCTGTTGAGGAGATAAGAAAAAACAAGCACAAGAAGAAAACTTTAGAGAGATTTTTTAAAAAAGGGAAGCAGTAAAGCGCATGCCTTAAAATACCTTTTACAACTGTGATCACAACTTGTGACATGTGCTTGGTGACTGTGACTTTGTGAGGCCAAAAACGGGTTCATGAACTATATTGGCGATTTGACATTTTATTTACATACTGTACCTCGGATTCGCAGTGATTCATGTGCAGAAGACGCTTGAAGTTTGTGCACAACGAGTGAGTGCGGGGATTGTGCAGTGGTAAGTATGGTGACTATGGGATCCTAGTGGCTCAGTGAGTTGCTGTTGGAGCCAGGGCACATGCACATCTGCTCTACATTACGATAATGGGCATTAAGCCACACTTGGTCATTTCAACAATTACCTCTTTGTTTGGTAGAGGTTTTCACTGAGGCGTCAGCCTTATTAGGGGCGCCAAGGGGGAGCATCCAGCAGTTAAGTGCTCGAGGGTTTTATAGTATTTATTTCCCATCACGATTATGGTCAGGCTGTGGGGAGAAATTATACATTTATTTCAATGCCAGTTGAAGGGTAGGAGACTCACTAGGTGGAATCTTCAGGATACCTACCCATTGTGGGCTCATTTTGAAACACGTAGGTTTTCAAACGACTCTGGGGGCCAGGAGGCTCAAGGGTAGAAGAAGTCGATATGAGCGGGCTGAAATGAATAATGGTATTACGGGTTTTTGCCTTGCCACACACAGGATTTAGGTGGTCTACAAGGGCCAGGGTTAGGGGCATTATTACCTTATTAATCTCTCTTGGCGGCATTGAAGGCTCGATGGCCAATGATGAAGGGTCCGCCGATGTGCACTGCAACCACGAACAATGTCGCAAATACTAGAATGCAAATAGAGGCAAAATTTACAAGACGGCCGCTTCGCGAAATCGGGTCAGAGGAAGCATGCAGCCGCCGCTGGAGAGACACTTACCAATTTTAAGGATAGCCCTCGCGTTCGGTCGGGGTGCCCAGTGTCAATGCCGGTTACCGCTAACATTCGCGGGCTCGTTTAACCTGGCGTGGCGTCCGGTCACGTGGATGTGACTGCTGGCGCCATCTTGGAACGGAGTTCCAGTGATGCCTGACTGAAAGCGATGGTGGACTACTAGGGCGCTGCCACGGGCGCCATTTTGAAGTGTCCAGGGGTAGTCAAATATACAGTTGAGAGGCACTTTCCCACAATCTGGGATTTGGATTAGGGTACATTTTGTAGAGATTAGGCAGCGCAAATTGCTGGACGATGTAATTGCTTGGTGTAAGCCCATAATCATTCGGAAATGGGGGCTACTTTCGGGGTATTCAACATATCAACAACTGGAGTGTTGGGTGAAGTGCAGGGACGCATGCATAACAGTGTGACATTTGTGAGAACATTATATACAGAACACTCTGTTCAATAGAAACTAATAAAGCCATTAGATGGGAGCTCTGAGTTTTTCTTTGGAGTTCCATAAATCAGAATTGTATATTCACAGTAAAGTGGTCCAGTCCTCACTCCGGTTCAGCCCAGTGTGGATGGTGTTAAACTGTATGATAGACTTCAATTCCTCACAATTCAAAATTTGTTGTAGATTGCCGCCTCTTTGTGGTAATTTTACCGATTTCAAGACTGTCCATCTCAAATCTTCAGCCGTGTGTTTCATGGATGAAAAATGTTCCACAAGGCAAGAGGGCACAGAAATACAGGGGGAAAATGAGTGGCACAGAAGGGAAAAAGGGCACAGAAATACAGGAAAAACGAGTGGCACAGAAGGCAAGAGGGCACAGAAATACAGGGAAAAAACGAGTGGCACAGAAGGCAAAAAGGGCACAAGAATACAGGGGCAGCTGAGAAACAGAAGGCAAAAACAGGCAGAGAGGCACAGGGACAGCAAGCGGAACAGAAGGGAAAACCAGGCTGAGAGACACAAGGGCAGCAAGGGATACAGAAGAAAAAAACAGGCAGAGACAAGGGGGCAGCGAGGGGTAGAAAAGGAAAAACAGGGCAGAGAGACACGGGGACAGCGAGGGGAACAGAAGGAGGAAAACAGGCACGGAACACGAACAGGCAGTGGGGAAGACAGAACAGCAGCAGTCACAGACACAACAATGAAATACAGGCAATACAATAAAACAATAAAGCGGAAGATGAACAAACCTAAGTCCTACAACTGGCCACCAGGGGTGAGGCGCAGGTGGTAGCCTGTGGGTGGTGGAGGGCCTAAAACTTCCTCAGCAGCAGCAGCTGGGGCAGTGGCACACAGGCGGTGCTGTGCGGAGGAGGAGCGACCTACCTGGTGGGGTCAAGGGTAGCAGCACTCTTTAATTGTAATCAAGATAGGCCCAGTGGATTATGGTCTCAGCACGTAGAAGTTACAGGATAGACTACTTTTCATAATCTGGGCTTCAAATGGTATCCATTTAACCTGGAAAAGGGTTATAAGGAAACTAGAGGAAGGTGGGCTTGCACTCCCTGATATCCAGATTTATTGCTAGGAATTTCAGCTAAAAAACTGGAGAATGCTGTTCTCCATCCCGGACGAGTACTGTATGGAGCTTCTCTATAGGTCTATGTTTGGAGAGTGCAGGAATTAAGGATTCCTCCATAGGTTCAGACCCCTAAATGCTTCTAGAAAGTAAGATTGCAGTGTCTTAGTCAACAGCCAACATAACAATCTGTAGCCAAAATTGGACCCCCTGGCGACTCCAGAATGTTTAAAGGACATTTCAGCAGCTATTCTGTGGAAGGCAGGTATTATTAGTGCGGGGCAGGTGATTGTGGGAGATAAGTTAATGCCTCGGGATGAATGGTCAAGTCTTTTAAGAACATTCATGTCAGGAGTCAAGTATTATCAGCTGGATAACTGGTTTAGGGCGAAAGACTAGACAGAGTGAGCTTCTTGACATCATTGCTGTATACCTGCATTATACTAGGACTTTGAAGAAGGAATTTGCTAAGTGGTGCTCACACCTGACAAGCTGAAAAGAACATGAAACCCATGCATAGTGTTTGGGAAGACTTCTTTCTGCAAGAAGAACTACAGGACCTTTGGTAAGTATCTTTTAACTTACTTTATTCACTTGTTAACTCTTCACAGGTGAAGATAATGATATCAGCGAACCTAGGTGTATATCTGGATGCTGACAATCTCTATATGTTTGCTACTTGTCTGGACCTCACCCATTGTTGGCTCCTGGTGGTTAACATGATTGCAAGTATCTTTGGTTAGTTGATGAAGGTAAGCCCGATGTTGAAACTATTTGAAACACCAGTTGACCCGTAGAGTAGGGCCTGCCTGTCATGGACTCCATGAAAATATGTTTAATGCTTTTCTTGGCAAGGAGAGAGATTTGTAGGGGAAATTCTCATCCAGAGCCTCCTAGTTGATCAGTCTGGTGGCGCTAGTGGTCTATGAGTAGGAGATTGAAAAGAAAATTGTGGAAGAGGGACACTCCGGCAGTTGGTGTATATGGGGCCCTATAGCTGCACTGTTGGATGCTGGCAGGGTCCTGTGATTATACCTCTAAGGCTGAAGTCAAGTCAGGGCCCTGGGTACCATTTTGAGACTACTTGCCTTGAACTGTATCCTGGGAAGCATCAGAGGGGGTTGCTTAAACTCACACTCAAATGAGGTTATATGAGGAACCATAAAATCAAAACAATTGGTGCTGTTGTGTTTAATACACAAAGGGAGTCACTGTTCTTTTTAGATGATGAAGGAGGAAGCAACTTTTTTGTGGGCTACTCTATCAATACACTCTTTGTTTTAACAATGGCAGAGGGATACCCCTAATAAATAGTACCCATTCTACCTCCAGTCATTTTTTAATACACCACTTTAGACTTCACTGCCACTTACACCCATGCACCCAAAACGCTGCTCATCAAAAGATCTCCTACAAAGAGACCCTTTGGGGGACACATAGTGCATTGCAGCGTCGGCCCGATGAGGAGCAAAGCCCAAATGATGAAGCATGGCATCCTTTGGGGTATGTGAGGGCATTGTGATGAGGACGCACTGTCCCCCACAGATAGAGTAGCACACGAAAACAAGTATCTTTCTCTTTCATTCTCTAAAAGGGACAGGGACTTCCTTTGTGTACTATTTACTTTTCAGGAGTAAGGGTCACTGGACCTAATAATCAGTTCCTAGTGTCCCCCCTCTCTATAAATAGGCTGTTGTGTCTAAGTCTGTGTTATACATGTAACATCAATTAGAGGCTAGGTCTGTGCTGTAGAGAAGAAAGAAAGAAAGAAAGAAAGAAAGAAAGAAAGAAAGAAAGAAAGAAAGAAAGAAAGAAAGAAAGAAAGAAGGAAAGAAAGAGAGAAAGACACGAACTAAGAAAAACTGAGACAACCCTCTGTCAGATGGGCTGCTGTCAATGACTGACGGTCAGATGAGATTACTCTATAGGTCAATTAGCACGTTCCTCACTTCTCTGTAGACTCGGGCAAGATATGCTTTGTTGGAACTCCTCACTACGATAATTTCTAAATTACCTTCTCGGACCCTGATTACAAATTGGTCAGAATTTTTCATCCCCTGCGTAAATCCCGGTTGCGCAGGGATCAGAACTTTGAATTGGATAGCATTTAGGGGCACATGCATCAATGTAAGGAATTGCGATTTCCTAATAGCGTTTTTTAAGAAATCGCGATTAAGGACTTGCAATTCCCTATGCATGTAGGAATCGCTAAATAAATTGCGATTCACACACATTCCCTCTGAGCGAATCGCAAAGTGCAATTCAATAATAGGGAATGCCTTCCTATTCATTCCTATGGGTCTAGAGGCCCTTAGGAATAAATGGGAAGCCACTTGCAATTTGCGATTACCAAAAAGGTAATCGCAAATTGTGCAAGCAATTTCAAGGGTGCTAGCGGGCCAAAAAGCAACCCTGAAGCACCCTCAAAAATGGCATGAGTGCACATGTGGCGTACATACATGCCCTAAGGCCAATTCAAGTTGATGGTAATTTGTGATTCTTAACGCAAAGTCACATTTTTAGAATGCTTCTTGCATTGCATTTAGGGAATCACAAATTGCAATTCCCTAACTGCTTTCGCAAAATAGGTAATCACAAAAATTGCAATTACCTATTTTGTGAATGGCTTAGGGATTGATGCATCCCAAAAGGCTAATTAGCGGTCACAAAAGGTCAGATTTTGTGAATCGTTCCGTTTGCAACTGCTAATTAGCTAGATGCATGTAACCCTTAGGGCCAGATGTGCGATTATCAAAATTGTGCCTCGCAAATTGCAACTCATTTGCGAGTCGCAATTTGCGAGGCTCAATATGCCATGTAAAACAGTGTGGAACACACTGTTTGCAAGCCCATTGGGAATGACAGCAGACCACCTTGTCTGGGACTGCTTTTAAATAAAGCAGTTTTTTTTACAAAAATGCACCCCGTTTTCCTTAAAGGAAAACGGGATGCATTAAAAAAAAAAAAAAAACGTATTTGTTTCATTTTTTAAGGGTAGGTAGTGGGCAGGGCCGGACTGGCTACCGGGCAGTTTGGAATGCTGCTGAGCTGGGGGGTGATTTAGTTCATGGAGACCTGCGTGTGCTGAACGAAATTCGTTTTGCATTAATTATTTCGAAGCACACGCATGTCTCCATGAACGAAATCAGCCCCCACCGCAGTGTAATCAGCCAGCAGCTCTGCGGCTTGCTAAACTGCCCGGTAGCCAGTCCGGCCCTGGTAGTGGGCCCTGGGACCACTGCCTGCTCTTAAAAAATATTTTCAGAGACAGTCACAAAGTGGAAGGTGTCCCCTAGGGACCCCTTCCAAATTGTGACTGCATTACAATTGCGGTCCCAAAACATTCATACATTGGATTGCGGACGCTATTAGGAAGGGAACGCCCCTTCCTAATAGCGACCAGTAATTCCTAAATAGTGAGTTGCAAATAAATTGCGACTCGCTATTTAGGAATTGTACATGGCACAGGGCCATTTTGCATGCGCAAACGGGTCGCAAACACGTTTGCGCGTGCAATTTAGGGTCGTACATCAAGCCTTTAGTGCATTCAGAAATCACTGGGTGTGTCAAACATCTCACCCTTCATTAAACTTCGGCAGGTCCAACCTGTCAGTATTTAACCGGGAAAAAGTGTCTTATTTCCTTTACAGTGACGATTTTCCACATGCCGCTCTCCAAAAACTTGAGGTAGGTGTTATTTTCCGCATCTGATAAAAAAGAACTCTACAGTATTGTTCTTTATCAGGTGCAATAAATTACACTGAATAAGGGCCCCAAACTCCAACAGATTTCTCTTTGCTGTGTCTAACTGTGAAATGAAATTGTAACATTCTTCTTTAAAATATGGAAACTATTTTAAAAGGTTAACCTAGGTCGATAAACATATTAGTATTCTCTTTAGATTTTTTACTAGAAGAGTGCCGACTATGAAAAAAAGTGATTTTCATATTATCCAAACCAAATGATAAGGATGTTTTTTAAACCAACAGTCATAAGTTGGGAAATTAATTGAGACTGTGCCAAAAATGGTATTTAACTAAAAGAATAGTTTAAACAATTACTCTTTGAGTCAGCAGTTTTATACGACAAATAAGTCATTACCTGCAGTGGCAATCTTTGTACATTCAGATTGACATTAATGTAAGCAGTAGCCAGGAGGACATATTGCTGATAATTAAGGTTGCTTCTAATCTAAATTCTGTTGATGTTGCGTTGGGTTCGATAGATGTATGGAAACTATTGATTTGGTCTTCATTAAGATTGAGCTCAGTGTAACCTGTGATGATCTTTACATTAAAGTCATTCACCTGCTAAGCAACGTTGGCATTTAATATGACTCTGTGTTTTTCCAGGTTATCTTTCGCTAGCAGTAGAATTGCATGTTTCACTTTATAAACATTCTTTAGAGGTGCAATATGTATCAGCTATTAGAAACATTATTGATTTTATATATTAATGCACTTATCATTGTGCAGTAGAAACATGGTGTAGCTGAAGTATTGCATTGTACACGCTAAGACTTTGCGCAGCATTTCATGTCTGCATAAGAATGGATGACCAAGATGAATGGAATCAGTGAATGCTTGTTAAGAAACAGATGATGTACCAGGGATGCTTAATGTGCAAAAGAACAAATGTTGGGGCCAAAGATGTTGCTCAGAAGACTGTGGCTGGTGCTGTTGAATGCCCATGTTACTGAATAAAAAGGCTCCGTAGTCTTGATTTCATCTCATACCTTTTTAATACACCTCTAGACACTCCCTGCCTGCACCTTTATCTCAATTTTACAGGTTCAGAGCTTTTCCCCTTTGGTGGTTTTCCCCATTTTTTCTTCGTGCTAGTTGAGAGGGGTAAAGGCCGCACTCTAACAATTAGCATAGTTCTTGTCAGGGGTATTTGTACAAAATATCGCATTGTTAATATTGGAAGGCAGAAATATCAGAAAACAATATTGTGATACAAAAATATTGTTGTGCTCAAATTTAATTGTTTCATGTAATATAATTGTCAAGAATATTGCCATCGTTAAAATCGTTTTTAATAAAATAGTTGCAAAAATGATTGTTTTAAAATTATTTTAATGTGTTTAACTCACATATTAATTGAACATTTTACTATTGTTTGTATATTTGTTATTATTTTTACTTCTAATATTTTGTAATTTTGGATGATTTCAAATTTTTATTTTGTAATTTATTGTGTATTGGGTTGTTGGGCTTGCAGGGGGATAGGGAGAGAAGTTAACTTAGTAATAAAGATTAGTTAAGTAAGTAATCATTTCTAAGTAAGTTTGTGGTTGATAATATTTATGTATATTATTTAAAACTGATTTATTTTACATATATATATTAGGTGTGCATTGCCACGTTTGTAATATTAATTGATTAACTAGACCGCAGTGGACCATGCCCCTGGAGAGGACCACAGTACCCAGAATCCCCGGTCCTGTGCCCTCCTAATCTTCATGGGTCCCGTGTGGACGGGCCTGAGCAAGGCCAAGGGTGGGCCCATCCTGCGCCTGTCAGTGCCCGGTCGAGACTGGACTGAGGCCCCTCTCTTACATATCGACTATAGTGCCATCCTGGAGGTGGTGAGTGGGACTTCTTTATTAAATTTTGTAATTCTGTTGCCTTCTGGCCTTTGGAGTGGTGTCTATTGAAAATTCCTGACTGTTATTAACTGGTCTTTTAAGCACAGCCAGTATTTTTGTGAAATCCAAATCTATCAGTATGGGAAGAGGAAAGCAGAGTCCTCCAATGGGACTGAGAAGAGACCTAGAGCTAGCAAGACTAACATTTTTTTTTTAAATCAGGCAGGGGTGTATTATCAGATGAGATTTCTTGTGCCGAGATTAAGTGAATCATCAAGCCACTGTTCAAGATAGAGACATTGAAGGTGAGGAGGCTGTTGGTCCTGCACTGTCTCAATCGACCTCCCCCTTGTCCCTTCATCTTCGTGTCAAGCCCCAACGTCTAATTTTTCAAACACTAAGGCACACCCCACTGTTGATATTGACATCTAAAAAATAGTTGCTCACCACAAAACAACAAACCCAGGACAGTTACATTCCAATAAATCAACCAGGAAGTCCACAACTGGCTCCAGGAAGGCCTGAGTCAGGGGCTCGACGAGCCGGGGGGTATGTTGGGGTGCAGCCGTGCTGTTTGCTAGGGCCAGTTTCTGCCGATTTTGTTGCAGGGGTCGATATTGCAAGTCCGAAGTAACAAAAATGGCCATTCCAGGGTCCAAAACTGGCCCCCACCCTGGCGGCCACCGGGGAAATGCCTGGTGCCTGCTATGGCCAGTCCGCCCTGGCCACAGTGAAATACACACATTAAATCAATGTAGCCCCAGGGCAGGATAAAACTGAAAACTGCCTTGCAGAACTTTTTGGGAACCTGGAAAAGAAGGTTCTCTCAGCCTCGCACTGTATATCTGCACTGGAGCAGACAGTGGGGTCCCGATTCACAGAATTAACTTAAGACTCAATCCTAAACTTAGTTACTACTATTTTGGTATTCACAGAATACACTTACTACTTTTGGCATTCACAGAATGAACTTACTACTTTCGGTGTTCACAGAATGAACGTACTACTTTTGATATTCACAGTATAGACTTACGACTACTAACTTTACGTCCGCTCCCGGGCTGTAAATTCCGCTCCCAGACCGAATTTACAGCACTGAGGCAGATTTTGCGAATCCAGTCTGCAATTTCTGGCTCTGCGTCGGAATTTCTGATTCCGGGACGGAAGGTACGATTTATGGCAGTTGATCATGTTAGCCAAGGGTAAACACCTGTCCAAGTGCCTACCATCCCCTACCATGGATCAGCTGACACTGCAGCCAATCCTAGCCCTGCAGCATGTAAAAATGCAGAGCAGACACAAACAAACCCTTTCAATATGTCACTGAATGTGTTTGTAGCATTGCCCTTTGCCATGCGGCAAAACTACTTGAGGAGGAGCAGGAGAGTCGAGAGAGTCTTCAAATAGAAGATCAACCTATTTGGAATGTCCAGCCAAGACGTAGGGGCCAGGTACCGTTTCCCTCCAGAAGTTATCTTGGATATGGTATGTGATTCAGTGCAGGAATTTGACTCTGTGACCTGCTGCTTACATGCAATACCTGTATATCTCAAGATCTTTTCTGCCCTCCATTTCTTTGCCACTGGGTCTTTCCAAAGGGTCTCCAGTGACCATGTGGGCATTTCAAAGGCAAGCCAGTCACGGTGCCTGCATCGGGTACTGAGCTGCATCACTGCTAGAGCCCCCAGCCACATACAAATTCCACATACACTGGCTATAAGACAAAGGACAGCAAGAGATTTCTATCTCCTTGCACAATTCCCACGTGTTCTGGATGCAATTGATTGCACCCATGTTGCCCTTCAGCCACCCAGTCACATGGCACACATCTTCTGCAACAGACACAGATAGTATTCCATCAATGTGCAAGCTGTCTGTGATGCCACTGGGAGGTTCATCAATGTGCATGCAGTGTTCCCAGGCAGTACCCATGACAGCTTCATATTCCGCATGTCACCTCTTGCACTGCGTATAGTTCATGTTCTGTGCAAGTCAAAGAGGGAAATGTAAACAACTGCCCTTTCTTCCCTCCTCAGGCAATGCTGGGTATGCACACTCCCCACATCTCCTCACCCCTTACAGGTGTGCAAACACTGTACCTCAGCTTAGGTAAAATAGGGCACACATACAGACTCGAGCCATCATAGAGCGCACTTTTGGTCTGTTGAAGTCATGATTCAGATGTCTCGACTGTACAGGGTGTGTGTTGCTGTGCTCCCCAGAAGTCGTGTGCAATATCTTATTAGCCTGTTGTGTTTTGCACAACATTGCTTTAACGCATGCCTCTGGAACCTCGGCTAGCTCTGAATCTGGGAAACTGGGCCATTACACATAACCAACGTCATGGCCTGCAAGTCTATGATCAGCTTGTTGCCACGTTTTTCACATGAGCAACCTGTAGTGTCATGGAAAAAATGTCGTTTGCTGTCTGTTGTCAGTGATGAAACTTGGATAAACAAGACTGTGTCAATAAATTCCACCCTGAGACAACTGACAGTAGTCAAAAGGTGGAGTGTGCCTCAGGTCATGTGTCCATGTCAGAGATCAGTGTAGTGGATGTCCCTAAAAACAACTACTCACGCTGATGACAAACAATACATGTCCTGAGGGACCTACCTGGACCTCATGAGGATGGGTCACTTAATCACAAAAGGCCATAACCCTTGCATACTCAGGCCTGTGACCTCAACAGATTTGACTCCCCCACTAATGATGGACCCAGAATGTGAGTGATGATGTCATGGGTGAATCAGGCACCATGGGGCATTTTTACAATTACTGGTGCATCCCTGCATATCAGCAGGGATGCGCCAGTTATTGTGCGCCATGGCAGACACCCCTTGCTCCATCATGGATGCACCGCATATACAATGCGGCGCACCATGGCGTAAGAATAGACAGATGCTTGACACATCTGTTGCCATAAAGGTGACGCACTGCTGGAGTCCCGTCACAAGCGCGACACAGCTCCAGCAAGGCTCGGGGTGACCCTATGCCTAACATGCTGCGTCAATCCTTACGCCTGCTTCAAGCAGGCGCAGGGTTTTGACACAGCATGGCCATAACATTGTCTGAGTGAAATCTTGTAGATTTCACTCAGTCACTTTTAGGAGGCGTTCCTGCTCTGGAACGCCCCCCTTGCTCCACAACGGCCATCTGTGGCGCAGGGCTTTACAACGTGACACATCTCCCAGATGCGTCACGTTGAAAATACCCCGCAGCATGCCGCTGGCTTTGCGCTGCCGCTGCATTGCAAAAGTGACGCAACTGTGGCGCAAAAGTGGCATACGGAGCTTGTAAATCTGCCCCCATGTGTCTGTGATATATCCACACTGCTCCACCCCAATGTTACGTAACACATCACCCAACTCTGATAATGAGCACTCAATATGGACTACATGTACCATAATGCAAAGTAGGAGGAAATGAAACTGGGGTTTGATGTTGTGTCAGCTCCCCGTCCGTGCAGAAATGTCATTAAATGGTCTGTTCTCCCTTTTGTTACATATTCATGATTCTCACCTGAACTGTCATTTCAGTTTTTTCTACAACAGAACAGCAGGATGGCAGTGGATTTGATTACTGATTGTGGATGGATCAGGATGAATACAAAATGGCTGCCAACTACTTCCTCTGATGTATTTCCTGTCTCCCACTTCCTGTATAACATTTCCTGTATGAAATTATGTGTTCTGGGTCATTTTCAGAGGTTACTGCCCAAAAACGTAATTTCCGGTTTTGCAGCGTAGTGTGCGTGCGCGGAAGCGACGCTCCGGATCCGGAAACTACGTTTTCGGGCCGCAATATCCGAAAATAAACTGGAACACATCATTTCATACAGACAATGTTATACAGGAAGTGGGAGACAGGAAATACATCACAGGAAGTAGTTGGAAGCCATGTTGTGTTCATTTTGAGTCATCCTCTATCACTGATCAGATCCTCAGACATGCTGCTGCTCTCATCACACTTATTCCCCACAAAATGGCTGAGGAGTATGAAGAGAGAGCACCCCCTTTCACAGAAAGAGAATTGGACATCTTTGTAGAGGGGGTGCTGGACAAATATCCTCAGCTATATGGGGACCCTGAGTACCAGATGAGCACTGCAGCCCAGGCCAGGCTATGGGCCAACATCGCCGAGTGCTGCAGTACGGTGGGAGTGTACACCAGGAGTGATAGGGCATGCCACAAGCGCTGGGAGGACCTAAAGCGCTGGTCCCACCACAAGGCTGCGGAGCTGGTGGGCCTGTCTTCCCAGCACCATGTGCATCATCCTCGCCTCTCCCCACTGTACAGGAGGGTCCTGCGAGCAGCTTGGCCGACCTTCCATGCTCAGCTGGATGAGCATGAGCAGCAGGGACCTAGTAAGTGCATCATATGCAATATGTGTCTGGGAGTATGATGTGAGTGAAACAGTGTTGTACCATTGTGTGTCCCATGCCTCCATTCACCAAATTCCGTGCCCATGCAGCAGTCAGCAAGATTAAAAAGGCACACTGTGGCATATGGACTGTACAGGGCAGAGCGCATTTTGGGAGATGTAGTTTCTTCATGACAACTGGGTAAATGAGCCACACTTGTGTTTTCATATTGAATTCTGCTCTGCCAGCACCACTACCATTGAACCAAGGAAATCATAACTGATGTGTGCATTGGAGGAGCAATGGTACAGACACTGTCCAGTGTGTGCATGGTAGGCCAAAGGGTATTGGATGCTGTTACTTGCATTGCATTTGTAGAGTGTGGGTTCCAATTGAGAAAGATCATGATGTGCCATGGAGTCAAGACAGGCTTTGAGATCCTTGCATCATTCTTAAATGTTCCTAAATTTGAAAGGTGTGTTCACTGACAGACGTCTCACCCTCAGGGGCCTGTATGACATTTCACATGTACAGGTAGCTGTCACAACCACCCACCACTGTTCACCGGTTTACTGCACTACCTTTTAAGTCAACAAAGCCAATATGTGGCACTGGATTGTCTGATGATGTGTGGGGACGGCAAAAGGCTAGACTTACAATGTAGCTAGAGAAGTAGCCCAGACCCTATGTGGATATGTGACCCACATTCGGCATTCGGCTTGTCCCATACAATGCTACAAAGCAGATGACACTTGTCCAGACGTTAAATAGCTGCAACTCCATATCAATGGCCAAATTCAATTAAATCTGGACTCTTCATGTTCTCCTTTGGTGGTCTAGTTTTGAAACTTGCACATGTAGCAGTGACAGGACACACAGATCACAAGAATGCCAAGGTTGAGGGTTGGCCAATACAGTTGCGTGAGCCACAAAAATACACATGAGATGTCCATGTCAGACTCAATTCAGTAAATGACAGTGAACATACATGTAATGTAAGTTCATAAATACTGAGGGGCAGATTTACAAGCCCATTGGGTCTATTTTACACCGCTGTGGCATCACTTTTGTGAAGCAGCGGAGGCGCAAAGCCAGCGCCATGCTGCCGGGTAATTACAACTTGAGGCATCTGGGAGATGCGTCACGTTGTAAAGCCCTGTGTCACATGTGGGGAACATCCTTTACAACGCGGATTTTACTCCGCAAGGCTTTCACAACGCGTCCGTTACAACGCAAGTCGTAACCACGACTTGCACTGGAGGGCGCTAGAGGATTAAGAATAGTATATTTACTATTCCAACACCTTCCCTAGTGTCCACAGGGACTGGTGCTAGAATAGTAAATTATACTATTCTCAATCCGCGCCCCCAACGCAAGTCGTGGTAACGACTTGTGTTGTAAGGGACGCGTTGTGAAAGCACGCGTTGTAATGGAACGCGTCGTAATGTCGTACATCCGTCACATGTAGGTGTTCTGGTGCAGGGGGGGCTTTCCGGCGCAGGAACGCCTCCTAAAAGTGGCTGAGCGAAATCTACAAGA
This sequence comes from Lissotriton helveticus, assembly GCF_964261635.1. NCBI lineage: Eukaryota > Metazoa > Chordata > Amphibia > Caudata > Salamandridae > Lissotriton > Lissotriton helveticus. The sequence continues at coordinate 638,815,330 of NC_136059.1, forward strand.
TGCGTCAAAACCCTGCACCTGCTTGAAGCAGGCGTAAGGATTGACGCAGCATGTTAGAGATAGGGCACTCCGATCATTGCTGGAGCTGCGTTGCTGCTCCAGCAATGTGCCACATGACCGCCGGGGAAGCGTCACGCATCTGCCCATCCGAGCGCCACGGTGCGCCGCATTGTAAATGCAGCACATCAGTGGTGGCGCACAGGTGGGCAGATGCATCGCAACTCTACTGGCACATCTCTGCTTATTAGCAGAGATGCGCCAGAAGTCATAAATCTGCCCCTGACAACTGTAGAGTGTGATCAGAGGAAAACAATTTCTGACCTTGCCTCATCTATGTATGTGTCTTGTCCTGCATGAACCACCACATCAGTATTTTGCTTACTCTTCAGCAGGGGCCGCTGGTGATATAGAAGACCTGCAGGAACAAGTCCGGAGAAGGAGGTCATCTGTTCGCCGGCAGCTACACATTCTTCCCACCAGCGAGGAAAAAGAGGAGGAGGAGGGACCCTCAACATCAGGAGTGAAAGGGATTGCGCCCACCCGGAATGAGAAAGAACAGCACTCTGATGCTATGTCCTGGGTGGAGTCTGTGGACATTGAAAGTGGGGGAGAAGGATCGGACACCTCTGACCATGATGTAGTGGAGAGCCAATCTCCCCCACACTCTTCACCAGTGGCTCTTGAAGAGGTGTCCCCGGGGCATGCCAACATTCATTCTGGGCCTGTCATCAGTCCTTCCCTACCTACAGAGTCTCCCATGCCATTGGGGGCTCCAGCTGCATCCCCTGCAACCTGTCTCCCTCCTCGTAGCTGCCAAGCCGAGCACAACATCTTCTCCAGAGCTGAGGCACCACATCCCTCCTGTCCCCCCAGGTCTCCCCGGTGTCGTTCCTCCTGTGGCTGTGCCTGGGGACTTGAGTTGGATGGTTGAGGGTCAAACAGACATGTCTGCTCGCATCATGCTACAAGTGTGTCTAGAGATACGCACGATGCAAGCGGACATTCTCCAATCTCTGGACAACCTCACCACCAATGTTAATTCCCTGGCCACAGCCATGTCGTCTGTTATCTCCCAAATCCCTTCCCATACCACCGTCAATGTCTCCCACTGTCCGTTGCCCCACACTCTTTCCCCCCATGCTCCTCGTGTGTCACGATCCCATGTGGTGCCTGTTCCTGCATCAGCCAGCCGTGTGTCTCCATCGGACACTGAGGATCTGGACATTGTGGTCCTGGCGGATGACCAGAAGGACACTTGACTTTTAACTGAGACAATGTTGTGGACAAAGATTTCATTTTCCCCTTGTAAATAGACTGGTTTCCCTGACGCTCCCTGACGTAACATATTTTTTTGCCCCACCCCAATCCAAGTTCCCTTCTGCTTCTGCATTAAGATCATCATATGTTTTCCTTTCTCCCTTCCAAACGGACGCTAATTTTCTGTTCCTACATAAATATCTTTGAGGAATTCTACTTAGTTTAACTTATTTGACTTCATTTTGAATGTCTGTTTCCAAATATGGACACATATTTAGTGAGTCATATGCTATGCACATAATAGCTTGTTGCAATGATGGGTTACACTTGTGACTGTGTGTCACACACACACACACACGCACACACACACACACACACACACACACATGCCTACACCGACATGATACACAACAGAATCTTACTTTTGTAGATCTTTATTTTCACTATACACATAAGGACCCCAAGACAAATTGACCACGTGAATGTCACTGGTGATCGTGCTTGCGACTTGGCAATTTTGGGGGTGATGATCGCTGTGAGGGGTCAGGTTGAGCTTGTTGCCTACATGTATGTGGGTGTTGTACAGGGTGATCTACAAGTGCAGGTGCGCATGGTGTCTGCACATTTGGTGTCTGTGCCTTTGACCAGGGCTGGTTGTGCAGCTGGTGGGAGTGACTGTACAGAGGTTGGTGGTGGTTGTGCAGCTGGTGGGAGTGACTGTACAGAGGTTGGTGGTGGTTGTGCCGGTGGTGGGAGTGACTATACAGAGGTTGGTGGTGGCTGTGCAGGTGGAGGGAGTGACTGTACAGAGGTTGGTGCTGGTTGTTCAGGTGGTGGGACTGATTGTACAGAGGTTGGTAGTGGTTGTGCAGGAGGTGCGGGTGCCTGTTCAGGGTGTCGGTGTGCTTGTGTACCTTTGCTGTGGTGCTGTGCAGTTGGTGGTACAGGTGTGTGAATGTGCTGTCCTGTAGGCAGATATGATGGCTACCCCCCCTGCGTTGGCCATGAAGGGAGACTTTGGATCACTCTCACCATGCCCTCCATCATCTTCATGGCCAAGGCATGATGTCTTGCACTCTCTTCCCTTTAGATGGATATCAGGTCTGTCATATTCCTGGACATGTCCTGCCAAGTTCTAGCCATCCTATCCAAAGCGTGGCACACCCTGTCCACCACCTGAGGGAATTGGACCATGTCCTGCAGGGACACATACATGTCTGACAGGGAAGGCCCTATGGCACGAATGTCCTGCCTCACATCTGTCTGCTGTTGGAAGAAGTCCTGCTCCCACTGACCACCATCACCAGGTGCATACCCCCTCTCCAGGTGTCTGCCATGGATGTGAAGAGCAGGTCCAACAACAGGGGGGTGGCAGGTGGAAGGCTGTGGGCAGGAGAATGGTGCACAGGGGATACCTGCACCACAACTGGGCTGGTACTTCCCACAGGTGGTGTAGAGAATGGCAGGGATACACTGTGTAGGGAAGAGCGGATAGGGGAACCACCATGTCGGTCCTGGACAAGAGGGCTGTGAGGAAGTGATGTCTGTGATTGGATGTGTAGGAGCGGTGGCTGGTTTGAACTATGCTGAGGACAGGGAATTGTTTGTTTGGGAGGAGGCTGACAAACGTTGCTTGGCGGAGGATGTGATGCTGTGGCATCAGAATCGTCATCCACAAAGTCAACGTCCTCATGATCTTCCTCCTCCTCTTTAGCATGACTTGCTGCCGACATTACTGCCTGGAGAATCAGGGGATTCTCCCCTCGGATTCCTCATCGGCCAGCACTGGTCGTAGATCTGTCATCCTTTTCCTCAGCATCATCTGGAACACTGAGGTTGCAACCGTATTAGTGATTGACCTGGTATTACATGTGGTGCAACCCCCGGGTTGTATTAAGTGTACTTTGCATCAGCAGATGAGGAGCATGTGCCCTGGTTATGGTACCACCACAAATGACCACTCACAACCATAGCACTGAGGTGTTACACAGAGATGTACATAATACTAGCAAACTCACCAGCTCTAGCCACAACTTCTGACCCTTCGCGTTCCCCCTGGTGTATCCTGCTGAACCTGTCTCCTCATAGATATTGTAGACATAGCTGTAGAGGGTAGAGACAACATTCTCAATGATCTGCATCACCAATTGACAGACAGGCAAATGTGACACTCCTAAGTTATATTTCGCTTTGTAAACAACAACTGTTGATTCCATGCAGAAGGGGATCTAGATCTCTGTCATGGCTTAGTAATCTAAGCTAGTGACACACCTCATACCAGATTTACCTGAAGGACTGGTCCGCGAGGGTTGCACTGCTGCAGCCAGGATGTCATGCATCCCCCGGGATGTTGTCCGCTGCAGTTGTATCATCCTGTCAGCAGCTGTGATGAGACATACATGTCCATATTTTAGTACAACAGATTGTAGCTATGAACCAACATGTCATTCTCAATAACCATTTGCAGATAATCCAGGACAATGTGCAGCATGGTTACCTCATGGACTTTACATGTGGGCACCTGCTCACATTCAGCATTTACCAGCTGTTACCTCCATGCAGCACTGACATCAATAAGATGACACATCAACTGATTCTCATATTTCAAGGAAGGGGATAAATGACCCGGACTCATCCGCATTACACTGATTTCACCTTTACCATTAAGACTTATATTTTTCATGAGTGTAATGTTGTCTGTTGACAAGTCAGAAAGGAGTTCATGTGTGAGATGTGCAGTAGTCAGGAAAATTATGTTGCTCATTTGTGCTTCCCTATTCATGAGGTCACACAGCTCATTTTTGAATGAGAGAACACATATTTCCTATGTCCATCCTTTGATTGTCTTCTGTTCCCATACTCTATTTCCAACATCATTGTACCACTGAGCTGACACCGGATGGTGTCTTGTGCAGCAGACATCCAAACCTCATATGTCAAACACTCACCTACACATGTGAATACTGTAGAAGAGGAGGCAAGCAGAAAACAACATTTGGTTATGATAACACATTGAAGATGAGGTGAGAAGCTTTGAGGCTTTCTGCCTGCACTGGATTATCGTGTTGCTCTTCAGCCAAGTCATTTTGCAGGTGTAACTGCATGAATATTCACCTTAGCAGCCCCTAAACCCATCTCAAAGGTACACAACTGGGATCAGTGTGTGCCTCAGCCATACCAATTTCATTTTGATGTAACCATGTATATTTTGCTAGGGATTTATCCTATCATTGAATTGCAAGCCTGTTGTGTTTTGGTCAGTTCATATCACACATTGTTCTATTGTATGTCAATTCTGCACTCACTTGGCATACATTTTGTGCCAGCCTCTCATTTGCCACTAGGGTCTGATCTGCCATGTGTTCAAATGCCATATGTGAGCATATTGTGATGCAGGACAACAGTGTTGTACAACACATGCAACATACGGTGGAGGTGAAAGGCCCAATTAATGAGCATTCTGCCAGATTTATTCTAGGGTTGACTTACCTTGGCCCAGCATCGGAGCAGTGTGTGGTCCCTGAACAGATGTCATATTCAACCTTGTAGCAGAAGTCAGTGTGTGTCTTTGATTCTGGGAGGACCGCATTGTACCTACAATGATAAGTGTGTTTTGCAACTTTACATTTCTGCTGCCACATGTGATGCACTCAATTTCTGGCACAAAGGACAGGCACAAGCAGTTGTGGGCACCACCATTGCAGAAGTGTGTTAAACATAATGTCATGAGTGATCCCACATATGACTTAGAATGGGCCCACTACCTAGATGCAACCTATATCACAATTACATGTCTACGAAACCAGAGGTAAGGTCCACTATCATGTTTTGTTGATGCTCAACAAATATTCCATCCACTGTAAGCAGTGCATGACCAGCTGTGTGGATTGTGCAATTTAAGGTATATTGGAAAGATTTGAAGTTGGACAGTGGATGCTTTGTCAATACTACTGAGACAGGTATCTCACTGCTTGTTCATCATTACCATATCTGTGCAAATAGGATTTCTTGATTAGGTCTACAGACACTATTACAATATAGTGGGCAAACCCTTTTGACTAGTTGTGGCACTCGATTACAGGATTGGATTCCCCGGTCTGAGACTGTTGGTGAAATACATGTTACGTACCACAATTACAAAGGTATGATGAGCCAAGACATTTTATATTTTGTCTTTCGCTGTTCACAAATGCCATATGGTAAAGGTGAATGTCCATTGACAACTCCAATTGTAATGAATCAATGTTTGCATCTCTGTATGACTTACATAGGTGGGCACAATTTGTCCCTCTGTCATCTCCTGACAATGTATGCAATTGGACCATCTCCTGGCCAGTTTGACTTACCAGTTAGTGAGGTTGTAATGCCTTCCTCTGTAAGTTGGCAATTTCTTCCAGTAGATGCGGTGACCTCTGCTACTGCAGTTGTCTGTGCTCTGGCTGGATGTGTCAATGGGTGAGAAGAGAGAAAAGTAGGCAAATGGGAAATGTGCCTGTGGAACTTTTCAGTGATTTCCCCATATCATCTGCGTGCTAAGAGTGTTGTGAAGTACTGCCGCAGACGGGGCAGTTGGGAGCAGTGGTGTGTTGGGGATGTAATGGCGTGGCAGAGTGGGAAATGGACAACAGAAAATTTGTATGACATATTTTGATCTGATGATTCTCTCACCTTCTGCTTTGTGGTTTATGCTGGCACAGGGATATGTACTTCTTTGAGTATTTGTGGCAGGTTTAAACACCCCTTGAAAAAGATTTACACTGCAGTTGCATCACTTCTGTGACACAGTGGTGGTGTACAACAGACAACACATTTTTAATTATTCGCAACATGATGCATCTATGGTGAAGCGTCACGTTGTGAGGCCCTGCGCAACTTTGAACCTGAGTCAGCTTTGATGTAGGCATGGTGGGCATTCCTTTGGGATATGCCACGTAAAAGTGATGCAGTGAAATCACAGAGTCACTTTTCAGAGGCCGCTGCGACGCAACCTTACGCCTGCTTGAAGCTGACGTAAGGAGTTGCGCAGCATGTTAGGTATGGGTGGTCGGCGGACATTGTTGGAGTTGCAATGCGCTTGCGACCTTTTGTACCGCTTTGGCCGCCATAAGTGTGGCAGGGTATGCTCAGACGTGAGTCCCTTGCTCACTTTGCCACTAGATTCAAGCAAGCCGGGCTGAAGACGGCTGTAATGCCAGAAACCGGTCTTCGGAAGCTTGTTTCCGGTCTATGGAAGGCATGGCTTGGCAGTTCGGGCTGGACTGTTCCCATGAGGCACAGGGTCAGACTGATTTGCATATAGCCATGTCTGAACTGGGGTGGCAGAGTGGGCTAAAGAACGGTGATGGATCAAACCCAGATCTTTTGACTGGGTGTGAGTGTTTGATTGATTCAGATGCTCCGTCCATCACCACCCCCTTTTGTACTGTGACAAGACTCCAGCAAAACACTCCCCTAAATACCTACAGATGCAGTGCACAGCCCTGCGCCATAGTGCACCGCAATGTAAATGCGATGCATCCGAGGTTGCGCAAGGTTTCAATTGCATGTCACATTGGTACTGGCGCTTCCCTGCTAATATTTGTCAATTGCTACTTAGCAGGGTTGTGTATGTACGGCAGCAGTACTGTGCCCATGTTTTCAAAAGGGAGGGAGTGATTAGCCATTTCTAATGCACAGGATTCTGGGACTTGTGGTGCTATTTATGAGGGTTACACATGAGTCTCTGACTGACTATATTTTTATATACACTTTGGACAAGTTCCTTACTCACCAAGACAGTACAACACAGACAATCGTTTCATGCACTTTTTCTTTTCATTCCATTTACCTGGTACCACGTAGCGGACATCACTGACAGGCAGCCCATGGACCACGTGTGGGTGAATTGTGGTAAGGATATCCTCCTCCAGTGGGGTGAGACGGATGCGGAGTCCAAGGTATGCAGCAGGGAGGCTCCTGCTTAATTCAATTCTGGAGTACTTCTCCTTCACCCTCTGCCTTTCATCCTGCCACTTTTTCTTGATGTCTAGTACTGTGCCTCTAATCCCCCAATGCTGAGACAGCAGTGGCTAATTTATGCCAGAGGCCTGCCTTCTGTGTCCCACTGGTGCAGTAGGGTGGGAGTCCATATAGACGTTTGAGGTGCCTGACAATGAACTCCACAAGCATGGTGGTCTCCTCTGCAGTGAAGTTCTTCTTTCTCCTCATTGGTTACATTTTTCTCTGGCAATATGAGCATTGTGGACATGAACTCCCTCTGGCCATACCTGTTCCTTCAATGTGTGCTGCTTTTTTGTGTTTTGTGGTGCTGGTCATTTAGTGTTAATTGGCTTCAGCTGGAGCATGGTGGGGGATTGTAGGCACTAGCAACATTCATAATGGCAAATTGGAGCTAATGGCTGTGATTGGCTGCAGTGTGTCAGCTGATCCATGGTGGGGGATGGTAGGCACTTGGACAGGAGTTTACCCTTAGCTAACATGACCAACTGCCAATATTCGTATTTTCCGAGCCCGGAATCGTAAATTCAGGCTTAAAATTGTAAATTCCGACGTAGAGCCGGAACTTCCGGGTCGGAATCATCAATCCCGCCGCAGAGCCATAAATTCTGGCCCGGAGGCAGAAATTACAGCCCGGGTGCAGACGTCAAATGAGTAGTCATAAGTCTATTCTGTGAATACCAAAAGTAGTAAGTTCATTCTGTGAATACCGAAAGTAGTACGTTCATTCTGTGAATGCCAAAAGTAGTAAATGCATTCTGTGAATACCAAAATAGTAGTAAGTTTAGGATTGAGTCTTAAGTTCATCTGTGAATCGGGCCCTGGGATCTCTCCAAGGGTCTGTGGATAACATCCAATTATAAATTAAAAGACAGCTCAGTAAACCATGCTTGAGCACTACATCTTCAGCAGGGGACAACTTCCCTACAAGTGATCTTATGGGCCCCATGGATTGCAGAGTACCCTCTCAGTCCAAGGAAACTGGTAAAGTCTCATTACCTCCACATTCTAATGCATGCCTCCACCACTCAACTATTACACCCTCTAAAAAAGGCGACACTACTCATCAGTCAGCTTTTGCTTCTGTCCGGCCGTCTTGCCTGAGTAACCATTCTAATTCTATAATAGCAGCCCCCCACACATCTCTAAAATATTCCTCTGCAGATGACGCTTGTAATTTCACCATCCCGTTGCCTACTGTGGTCACCCAATACCTTCTTATAATGTCAGATGTGCCTACTTTATGGAAGAATATGCAAGAAAACTATGATCAACTTAAGAACAAATTAGTCCATTGGCTGGCGAACAGAGTGAACGCATATCAGTTTCCATTTCAGAACATGGTAGAAGAGATTATAATGGTTCATAGGGTGGGCTGGATTGTCTCGTCTCAGAGGATGTCTTTGGGTGACAGCATAACAGTCAATTTTAATTATGCCATGTGAGTTGGCTTTTATCACGCACAGTGGGGTGAAAAGGTGTTTCAAATGACCGTATATCTGTACTCCCTTTGGGTTTTTCTACCCACCGCATAAATCTGGGGTATTAGACAGGAGAGACCTGTGCTCGTATCAGAACAAGCTGCATAATGAATTGGCCAATCACCCATGCCACAATAGCATTGCAACTCTCCAACTTAGTAACCGTTTTTCACCTTTGTGCGAGCTAGAAGATCTTGATTGACTGGACCCAGCTCTTAAAATGTTGAGGATCTGAGTATGGCACCTGAGATCCCTAGACTTGGGACTCCTAGAGTTCTTAGTTGGAATATAGCTGGTGTTCGGAGCAAGCAAACAGATGTCGAATGGCTGAGCATGATGACAAACTTGGACATTATTTGCTTGCAAAAAACATGGGATGTAAAAGGGATATTTACACTAGGATGGTTTTACCTCTTATACAGTACCAGTGACCTGTTCAGCCCGTAGACGTGCCAGTGGCGTCCTGACCACCTTAGTAAACTTGGGTCTCAGCTGTAAAGTAGTGGTTTTGAAGTCTAATTCGAAGACCGTTTTCGGTACCCTTTTATTTTTCACTAACAAGTGTAGATTGCATCTTATGAACTTTTATAATGCGCCATATGTAAGAAAGAACTTGATGCTGCTACTAGTCACAAAGTATTTATAGAGGACTTTTATCAATCTGAACCTCCAATTACGGTGACCCTGTTAGCACAGGGAATTTTATTGACATACTTGCTATTCATGTTCCAAGAATAGTGATTCAGAATTTGAGTACTTAATTATTGACCAGGCGCATTTATAAACACATCCCCCAAGATGGTTTTGTTAACAGTTTAATTTCTGAACTTTACCTGATCAATCTAATGGACCCTAATCAGAAGAACTCAGTTTAGAGAATACCTGCATTCAAGAGGGGGCATAGTTCCATAATTAATTACATTTTTGTTTCTTTTTGCTTATCCTTAGTTCTTTTAGAATGTAAAGTATTATGGCACAATTAAGCAATCTAATTCCCCTGACGCGGTTTTCCAATGCGACAAAAAAATCCATCTGCATAGTACCTTTATATAAGGAGCTAACAAAGGGTGCGGTGGGCCTCCATTGTCCCCTCAGGTTTTGTTCACAAGTTGGTTATCATCTGCCAAGCCGATATCCATTCCTGTCTTTCAAGAGGAAGAGCCGGTCCAGGGTATCATGAAGTCCTTCCTAAACATCTGTAGGTTTATTAGAACAGTGCTCTGTAAAGAAGGTTTATCCGCTGTGACAGACAAAGTGAGATTGTTTGACGAAAGGTATTTCAAAGCACATAAGGATCTATGGAATCTCCTGCATAATACACCCCAGTGTCAGGAGAAGGTCAAAAGAGCTAGGGCTGCCTATAGATTTGCATGTAAGGATTGTAAGGCTGAGCTCAAAGAGGAAGCCTGGGAGAAGCTATGGATTGCTAGTCAGCAGCATGACAGTGCTGCTTTCTGGAGAGTGGTAAATTGTCCTCCTTTTAGTAGCAACCACCTTTCTAATGAGGCATGTGCTATAGCACCACACGCTTGGGTTGATCACTTTAAGGCCATCTATAGTCTGGAGAAAGAGGATAGTGAACTAAAGGACACGAGGAGTGATCACTTAATCTTTTTCCAGTTGTCTGAGGTCACTGAAGCTATTGCTCAACGCCCACCTAATGAAGCCCCCGGACCTAATGGAGTACCAGGGGATCTTTTAAAATCTTATATATACCTGTGGGCCCCCTTGGTAATCTTGCATTTAACCTCAGCAGCTAATGGCCTCCTCCCATTAACCTGGTCCCAATCAATAATAGTCAATGTTTTTAAAAGGCAATAGATCAGACTCCGCCTGTGTCAGGCCCATATCTCTGATTGACTCAGTGATTAAAATTATTGGTCAGATTTTGTTAGACCTTTTCTTATATTGAGCAAAGGAGCAAGACATTTGATTTGATCTTCAGTAAAGGTTCAGGCCAGTTCGGGGGACCATGGAGCAAAATCTGAAACTCTACTTACTGATTTGTAAGTATACTAAGGTCAAGAAGGGGGCATTTCATCTGGCCTTCATGGACCTCAGCTCTGCCTTCGACAGAGTTAACCGTTCCAAACTGTGACCTATGATGGCTCAGATGGGAGTACAATCTGCATTAATTACTTTCTGTATGATCTACACAAAGTCCTCACAGCTAGTGTTAGATATGGGCCCAATGGGGAAAACACAGAGCACTTTAAACTGCGGCATGGGGTTCGTCAGGGATGTATTTTAGCACCGTGTTTATTTATCTTTTATAATGATCAATTAGAGTAAGCTCTGACGGACCCATATGTGGATGTTCTAAAAGTAGGAGGCTGCTCTATACCGGCCCTGCTCTATGCAGATGACACAATTTTAATTGCCCAGTTGACCAAGGGATTACCAATACTTTTTATGGATTTTATGAACAGCCTTGCCCTCTCAACCAACTTTTCAAAATCACATGTAATGAAGTTTGGGCCGCCCAAAACGAAAACTATGACATTCATAGTAGATGAACACCATATTAGCCAGGAAGATGAGTTTAGATATTTAGGGGTCCAGCTGGTTTCTGGCCTTAATTGGCCTTATTTGGCGCCCACTCGTAACTCAGAATGTGATGTATTTTAAAAGGGCCATGCTCAGTATAGGTGACTTTTCGCGCTGGCTTGGACGCACCCTCATTAAATCTGTCCTAGAAATTTTCAAGCCTAATTGTGTTCCAATAGCCAGTTATGGCAGTGGAAAATGGGACTATGGATTGGTCACCCACATTCAAATAGCAGACAATAAACTTATAAGGGGCCTTCTGGGAGTCCCACAAAGTGTATCCTATTGCATTGTTCATGAAAAATTGGTAGTAGGTGATATCACTGACCAACTACAAATGTGTCCTGTAAAACTCTGGCTTTCAATCTGGACAAAGGAGGAACTTGGTTTTACTATATTAATCTTACAGGACTGTTTGAACATGGACAGGCCTTCTCTGATTCCATGGTTGGCTTATATCTCCCATAATATGATGTCCTTTGGGTGGCCTGATGTATATGCCAATTACAGCAGCATAGTTTGTTCAGCTCACAGATGGGTTGTAGTATCATTCAGGGACAAGATGGCAGAGGATCCTGGGAACATTGAAATATTAAAACTTACGGTGCGACATGCGATATTAGTAAAAACTGTGAGCAAATAGAACCCTACATGACCTGGTACCTGACTCACCACCAGCAACGCCTACTGATATATTTCATGTTATACTTATTCCTGTGATTATTTTCCTTTAATCATGGTTGTTTTAAGGACTTGACGTTGCTCCTATGTAATTGTGACAATGCCTTAGTTAACAATACATTACATATTGTCATGACCAGTACGAAACATAGCAATTTACGACACTAGTTTTAAAACCACTCTTAAATCCATTGCAGTTTACTCAAGGTAGGACAGCATTTTTAAATTCACCTACAGCATGTTTTTTTCTTTTACGTTATCTTACTGAGGTTTGAGAGCAAGTGTAAATCATGCTGAAGTCAATTATTGTGTTTTGTTTTAAAATGACTTGTCTTTTATGATTTTACTTTTAAAATCAAATAAAGAAATTGATTGATTTATTAATTGATTAACAAATCATTATTAATGTATTAATTAATTAATTGATAGTTAAATATGTACATTATGTAATACTTATTTATTTTAGTTATATTTTAGTTGTGGGTTTCTAAGTTTGTTAGTCTAGAGGGTTGTAGTGTAGTTCTTATATCCCTAATGGGCTCTGCGCATTGTAATAACATACACTATGGATTTGACATAGGACTGAAGTCAGCATGTCTCTATCGAATATATTAAACGTAATTGTCTGTGTGGCAGCTAACTCAGAGGTCACTAGAAACAAATATACGTGAATTTTGCAGATCTGCGATCTGCAAATTCACGCAAAGTCGGCAACAAAATCTGCGAACTCGCGGATGTTTAGAGTAGAGTACTTTCTGGCTAATCAGTAAGTGCTACCTCGTTGGGTAAATGTATAGTGCTTTTCCTAACACTACAGCTGCGTAAAGTGCCAGAAGACTTGTCTCCAGTGACCATGTGTGTGTTACTATGCCATCGCGCCGAAGGGTGTAGAGGTCCCTTGAGTGAGCTGTCCATCATAGTGGGTAAATGTCAGGAAGAAGGTGACACCACGAGTGTGTGGGCGGGCCAAACGGGCGGGCCTTCAATGCGATTTCACATGCCTCTTGTGTGTAAAAAAGGTCAGAAACCGATCAGAGCAGCAGATGAGGAGAAAGAAGCTCCTCGTCACAGGAACTGCACGGGGATTGCGCTCATGAAAGTCTAGGATGCAAAGGCCTCTATCCAGCATCACAGCTAATTTTCGATGGTAGATATGGGGAGAAAGCACACCTGCCCTGCTTCGACAAAGCTCATGATTGTTTTTGGGCTGATGAATGCGTTACTGACCTTGAGCTTCAGCTCAGGCACCTTCTGTAAGTGCTTCCTGTTGTGGTTTAATTTTTGTGACAGGAACATCGTGCCAGAATTAACCCTGCCCTTCATATTTATCCAAGAAGACGCCACCGTTTTGTGCGATACCTCTACTCACCTGGAGTACTTTCTACTGGCTAATCAGTAAGTGCTACCTCGTTGGGTAAATGTATAGTGCTTTTCCTACACTACAGCTGCGTAAAGTGCCAGAAAAGTTGTCTCCATTGACCATGTGCGTGTTACTATGCCATAGCGCCGAAGGGCGCAGGGGTCCCTTGAGTGAGCTGGCCATAAAAAAAAAGAAATCCGCCCACTCGCGAATTTGCGATTTTTCAGCAATTTCGCGAGATTCGTGGATCGCGAAATTGCCGAAAATCGGCAAATTTCGTGAGTGCAACAGATTTTTAGCCTATGCTTTCTAGAAATGTTCTCGAATAAACAAGAAGGGATTAGTCTCTGACAACCGCATAAACATGACAACTTTGTTTCCCCTAGAATCAAAACAATATCTTCAGAGTCGTGGAAAGAATAGATAACTATTTCACTCAGTCAATCGGGCATGCTTCGTTTCTACAGAGTTGCATAGAAATAGAGAGACAGGCGTTTCAATAAAAGGGGTTGATTGAACAGTCTTATTTCTCATGCAGGAGATATAAACTGCTACAATCGTTAGACAGAATGCAAAGTATAATGCTTACAGCGTAAACAGTAATATAAAATAATACTGTAATAGCATTGTCTGTTGCTATGACATATATAAAAATACATACATAAATAACACAGGCTAAAATACTCAACTGGTGCTTCTAAAATACTCCTACCTTAGGGTGCCTAACCTAGATCTAGTAAGAGGGAAGAAGTAGGTGCTGCTTTATCATAAGTTTAGTTTTGCCAAGAATTGCCAAAGGTTTCTCTAGGTTCTAATCATCTCCATACCTTAGAATGAGAGAGGTTGTATCTCTTTCCCGGGACTCTATTTCCCAACACCCGGCAAGGGGAGTCAGAAACACTGAAGCTGGATTCTCGGCAGGAGGATGACAGCGTCTAGTCAGTGCATCAGCTGGAGAGTTGGCTTCCTTCGGGAGTAGCTGTGGCAAGCTGCGTCATGCAAGTATGTAGTCGAACTGCACCAAACCACACCGTGCTTTGCCATAGCCAGTGAAGGTATATTTATACCTTGAAGGTGTTTAGGAATGCCAGTATTGACGTAAATGTCGGGCATATGAACGTCATATATAAACCCCTAAGGAATAGATGTGATGTAATTTGAGATGTCATCAGTGATGTCATGAGTGATGTCACTGACCATGTCATGAGTGATGTAATATATGACTTCATCAGCAGTGCATTGCGGGCGTGTGAGTTATAGTTAGCTGAACAAACTATAACGGGGGAATTTCTAAGGTTTTGTATGAGAGAAATGCCCAACTAACTATAACGCCCATAAAACCTATGTTTTTTTCAGTGAATTCCCAAGGTTTTTTAAATGCTAATTTCTAACTATAACTTGCCTGAAACCTATGGTTTTTCAGTGAATTTCTAAGGTTTTTTAAATGCTAATTTCTAACTATGACGTGCCTGAAACCTATGGTCTTTTAAGTCAATATATATATATATTTATTATACTATATGTAAATGTAAATGTATTTGAGCTTGTAAAGCGCACTGCTACCCGTCCGTAAGTTTCCTGGAGCTGTATAGTTCTGGGGAACACGTCCTGGCTTTCCATGTGGGATGGTCCCTGCTGGGAGTCCCCAAGGTGTAGCCAGGCATCCCTGGAATTGATGGGGCCGTTGTGGAGATTAGGCAAGCTAATGGCCAGAGTTGCCGAGTGGAACCCCTGATTAGAGTAAGCACCGAAGCGAGAAATATCGAGTCCGCTGACCCAAGTCCACGAACCTGCCGCGTCGGGAATTGATCCCTGGTCCCGGGCCGACTTCTGCTCCCGGGTCTGCCGCCTCTAACCAGTGAGCCACACTACTCCACTAATTCAACAAATTCAAACGCTGGTGCAGCAACATTAGCGACGACCTTCCCTTGCCTCTTACAACGGCGGTCTGCGGCAAGGCAGGTAAGCCTCGAAAATCAAGTTGCTCACACTGTCGACCTTCTCCAAAACAGCAGTCACGGACAACACAACTGACTTTTTAGCAGTCAAGATTTATTTGCAAATGAATAGCAGTCTGGCAACCACTCTACGCGTTTCGAGACTTGCTCCCTTGATCACGAGTGCCAAAAGTTACGTTCACCAAACAATAAATAAAGATGTGATTTCAACTTAAAAATAAACAGTGAAGAAAGACTGCCGCGGAGCAAACATACTCCTTGTTACATTTCATATGCAATCTCGTCAATTTTCCCAATTGTACTAACCATTGCAGTTGTGTTTGTGTAGTGTAGGGGGTCGTTTTTTAGGGTATAGGGTAGTGCAGTAGTGTTTGGATAGCGTAGGGGGTCATGCTGGGGTTTGTGTTTTAGGGTAGTGCAGTGGTGTTTGGGTAGTGTAGGGGGTTATGCTGGGAGTAGTGTTTTATGGTTTAGGGTAGTTCAGTGGTGTTTGTGTAGTGTGGGAGGTCATGCTGGGGGTAGATTTAGGGTTTAGTGTAGTGCAGTGGTGTGTGGGTAGTCTAGGGAGTTGTGCTGAAGGTAGTGTTTTAGGGTTTAGGGTAGTCCAGTGGTGTTGGTGTTGTGTAGGGAGTCATGCTGGGGGTAGTGTTTTAGGGTTTGAGGGAGTGCAGTCGTGTTTGGGTAGTGTAGGGGGTAGTGCTGGGGTAGTGTTTTAAGGTTTAGGGTAGTGCAGTGGTGTTTGTATAGTGTAGGGGTCATGTTGGGTGTAGTGTTTTAGGGTTTAGGGTAGAGCAGTGATGTTTGTGTACTGTAGGGGTCATCCTGGGTCTAGTGTTTTAGGGTTTAGGGTAGTGCAGTGGTGTTTGTGTAGTATAGGGGTCATGTTTTAGGGTTTAGGGTCATGCAGTGATGTTTGGATAGTGTAGGGGGTCGTGCTGGGGGTAGTGTTTTAGGGTTTAGGGTAGTGCAGTTGTGTTTAGGTAGTAAAGGGGTCGTACTGGGGTAGTGTTTTAGAGTTTAGGGTAGTGCAGTGGAGTTTGGGTAGTGTAGGGGGATTGCTGGGGTGGTGGTTTGGGTTTACGGTAGTGCAGTGGTGTTTGTCTAGTGTAGGCGGTCGTGCTGGGGTAGTGTTTTAGAGTTTAGGGTAATGCTGTGGTATTTGTGTAGTGTAGGGGGTAGTGTTTTAGGGTTTAGGGTAGTGCAGTGGTGTTTGTGTACTGTAGGGGGTCGTGCTGGGTTCTGGTGTTTTAGGGTTTAGGGTAGTGCAGTGATGTTTGTGTAGTGTAGGGGTTCATGTTTTAGGGTTTAGGGTTGTGCAGTGGTGTTTGGGTAGTATAAGGGTTCGTGCTGGGTGTAGTGTTTTAGGGTTTAGGGTAGTACAGCTGTGTTTAGGTGGTGAAGGGGGTTGTGCTGGGGGTAGTGTTTTAAGGTTTAGGGTAGTGCAGTGGTGTTTGTTGTAGTGTAGGGGGTCATACTGCGGGTAGATTTAGGGTTTAGGGTGGTGCAGCGGTGTTTGTGTAGTGTACGGTGTCATGCTGAGGGTAGTGTTTTAGGATTTAAGGCAGTGCGGTGGTGTTTGAGTGGTGAAGGGGGCCATGCTGGGGGTAGTGTTTAGGGTTTAGGGTAGTGCAGTGGTCTTTGTGTAGTGTAGGGGGTTGTGCTGGTGGTAGATTGAGGGTTTAAGGTAGTGCAGTGGTGTTTGGGTAGTGTAGGGAGTTGTGCTGGTGGTAGTTTTTTAGAGTTTAGTGTAGTGCAGTCAGTGTAAGGTGTCGTGCTGGGGTGGTGTTTTAGGGTTTAGGGTTGTACGTGGTGTTTGGGTAGTGGAGGGGGTAGTGTTTTAGGGTTTAGGGTAGTGCGCCCAACCAGCCACAATATCCGTGGACAAAGGGTATCCTGACTCCTTTGAACACACCCCCAATTGAATGATTTGGGTCATGGGCCCTACCATGTCCAAGACCTCTCAATTACTTTCTTGGGATCCCTTATATACTTGGAGAAAAAAGTACATATTTTCTCATCAATTTCAGGCGTGTGTGTCACCTTCCCCTTCAGTGAGGGCCTCGGGCATTCTCCCCTCATTGTATTCCTGACCTCCCTTTCAAGGGGTTGATGGATTTTCCCCACCACATACTCTGCCACTTTGGCATTAGGGGGTCCACTCCGCTGACTTTGGATGGTAAATTTGGGTAGGCTCGAACATGTCAAGTGGACCCCGTTTCCAACCGGGGACTGACAGGAGTGGGACTCTGGATGCCAGGGATGCCCCTAGTCCTTATCCTCATTGGAGGAGAAATCATCCTCCGATTCACCCTCTCACTCTAAGGGAAACCCGCCGTCGGGGGTCTACAATAGTGGTGACAGCAGTGCAATTTTCTCTGAAATCCTCCTCCTCCCGTCAGGGTGCATGTTTTAGCGTTCGCGCACTCTTGAGGAAGATCTCCGTAAGTTTATGAAATCCTTCCAAATGCCCGACGTTATGCTTAACGGCCCTTTTGTTTCCCATCTGGGAGCTACTGGGACCCGCCACCACCAGATCTAGGTCATTTAACACCCCAGGGAGGCTTTTCGCAAGTTTATCAACCTGATCCCTAAGAGGAGCCAGGGCCCTAGAAATAGCCAGAGAGAGGGCTTGGTCCACTGCTGGAGGGAGACGTAGGGGGGCCATTCCTCCTCCACTTCCTTGTAGGAGGAGTAAAAATAGTCTTCTGGAGAAGACATGAAAGCAGAGGGTGTGAGCACAGAACAAATGACCTTAAAATCCTTAATATGGGAACAGTGGTTCCAGTGGCGTAATACATATACTTTATATGGTAAAAGCAAAGCGTAATAGCAATCTCAGTTTAAGGGTTATTGGGGATGTTAGAGAGAGAGAGAAGGCTCTTGACACCAACGATTGTTTTGACAATTAAGTTTATATTGTTTTTAAAAAAAAGGTAATAACATATAAAATGTACAAAATACATTTTTAACAGTGCAAATTGTCCCCAGTGTATTAGAAGATTCAAGAAACATCAGTTGAGTGACACTAGGTGAAAGTATTTACAAGGTTTCTAAACAATTATATTTTCAAGGAAGCGACCATTCTGTGATGCAAACAAGAAAATAGGACAGCCACTTTACACAATCATAAGTGCTGTCTGAAAGATTTGTTCCCTTTAATCGTCAACGGCTTTCCACCCAACTAAGCATAAGGGGTCTCATCAGGATCAAGGGTGTGGGAGACATCTGAGGGATAAGAATAAAATACGGTTGTAAGGACTGGACCAGGTGTTAAACCTAGGCAACTGTCTTGAACAGCTAAAAAAGGGAAGGAATTGTACCTGAGTTCCACTATGCTAATTCACGTTTTGTGAGCTGTGCCAACCATGTGTCTGAAAAGAGTAAAAGTGTTTTACTCATAATGAACCCAGCCGGGTTCTAGGCAGCGATGCAGAGCCGGGGGAAACAGAAAAGACATGGTTATGAGATGGGGATACTTGTCATTATACAGGTACTGTAGGAACAGAGGCTGCAATGCTCTACTTACCACTGGCAGAGGTGATTGAGCAAACGGATGTGGCAAACGAAGGTACAGTAGATGACTTGTCTTGGTGTGCGGTCTATGTGGTGCAGTGGAGTGCTTGGATCTTTCGGGTGACTCGATGGTCGGAGGATATTCAAATTGCTTTACAATGAGCAAAACCCGCGGTGGGGCGTACTGTGCCAAGGAGAATGCCTGTGCGGGGGGGAAATGAGGGTGTCCGATAAAAGATGCGGCGTGGGTTGGGGGAAGGGAGGACGTCCACCAGTACCGTGGCTTTCCTTTGGCAACAGCTAGATAGCGTGAGAAGGTCTGAAGAGATCTGACTGCTCTTCTGCGAATTAGCGCACTCAACCGGCGTCCACGAGGGAGTTACCGTATAGCCAGTAAAACAAGCGCAGGCAAAATGGAGAGAGCCGCGAAATCGACCAGGCAGCGGGGCGGAGAGCGGAGGGCAGATTGTGTAGATGTGGAAGGTCATATGGAATTAAAGGACCGAGTGAATAATTTTCGGAACGTGTAGTGGAAGGCACAGCCATGCTGTAGAGCGGAGACATGTGGTGTACATATGATCAACTTGCAAGGTGGGGCATGCCAAAGTGAAGGACAAGGCATGTTGGTGAATACATGTTGTTCTACAATGATTTCATTATAAAATCCGGATTAATATAGCCAAAAGTATCATTGAGGGTGCAAGGACGGAACGCTAGGCAGCAGAGCGTATTGGTGAATGCAATTACATCTATATTCAATACACTACACAATTCGGAATAACCAAACCAAGGGGATGCAGTGGATTGATGTGTGCGAATAATGGGAATATATGTACAAATGGACTTAACAGAGCAAGTTAAGACATAATGAACGGGCACAACAGAGCATGTTGGTGTATACATGTAGTTCTGCAATGGTTTCATTAGAAAATCAGAAGTAATGTAGCCAAAAGGTTCATTGAGCGTGCAAAGATGGAACGCTAGGTAGCAGAGCATATTGGCAAATGCAATTACATCTATAGTCAATACAATACACAATTCGGAATAACAAAACCAAGGGGTTGCAGTGGATCCTACAGCTGGGCTTTCCCGAAGCGGTTATAAGAATAGACTGAGGCGCAATACCAATAGACCAAGAGCACAGCTGCATTTAACTTTCTCAGACTGGATAAAGTTAAATACAGCTGTGCTCTTGGTCTATTCTAGACAGTTTGTCTTGAATTTGTTGTTACAGTTTATGACTTCCTAGGGACAGGCAGCCCTTTAACTCCTAGAAGCACGCAATAGATAGATTAAATATCTCCATCAAAAGGTGATTTTGAGAAACTGAATAACAGGTGTGTTTGTAACCTTCATCTTTTTTCGCTATACCAATTACCACCACCAGGTTGCGCTGGTCACTATCGTGGCCTTGTGGCCATATGGGGAAATCAATGCTTTCAGTTTTTTTACTTTGATTCCATCAAGAAGGCATTCAGATGTGTCACACATTTGCAATACATTCAGAATGTAAACACTCTAGTTGTTCATTATATCACTGTAGTAAAGCTACCTCACCAGGGAGTCAACTGGAAGTCTACTGCTGGTATTGAAAGTGATTGTTTCAGTCTGCATGTCAGAATTTTCTAATTAAATAGAAGTGGATCTCACTTAAAACAAACCCCACATTTTCTTTCTGCAGCACTAACCATAACTTCCATGGCAAAATGAACCCCCTCATTTTGATCCTTTTTTGTTACCAGTTTATTCCAATCAAGATGGCTTCAGGTGTGCCATCATGTTGTCATAAGTAACACTGTTAGCTCTCTAGTTGTTCTTTAGAACACTCTGGGAAGCTTCAGTAGAACACAAAGGGATCAACTGACAGGCTGTTCCTGCTGAAATAAAACAGGAAGATATTTGAGATCACACTTGAAACATTTTCTAATTTTTCTTTCTATAGCCCTAACCATAATTTCTATGACGAAATGAACCCTATCATTTTGTTCCTTTTTAAATTAAATGTTTTAAGTATTACCAGTTTATTCCAACCAAGATGGCTTCAGGTGTGCTATATTTTTGTCATAAGTAAGGCTGTTAGCGCTCTAGTTGTTCTTTAGAACACTCTGGGAAGCTGTAGTAGAACACAAATAAATAAATGACAATCTCTGCCCTTGTTGGATGAGAATTTCAGACTTCATTCTCATATGACTGAGAAACATAATGTGAATTTACAGAAAATATGCTCTCATTTTAGCTTCTGAGCACCTTCCAAAACTCTATGGGACAAACGTGTGAAAATAGTTTTTTCTCAAACATGATTCATGATATCCCAGTTGAACGGTTTTAACAGGGTAAAATCACCTTACGAAAGAGAACCGTCTGAAAATACTCCATTAACATGTGTTACCACCTACAATCCTATTTCCAACTCTGTGAGTAGGTGTACTAAGAAACACTGGAAAATCTTAACAAGTACACAACTCGATTGGAAGGAACCCCTTTTCTCCTATAATAGAGCGAAAAGCTTGAAAGATGCAACTTACATACTCGACCACGAATGCAACTCACAGATGGGAATCGGACTGTCCTGTATGCTTGGGGCCTCCCCCCAGTGGTGGGTCACTATCCTTGCGGTGGATGTAGCGTATGCCATCTGACTAGTAGTACCAAAACCCTGACTTTGGAACTAGGGAGGCAGTGGCAGCAATGCAGTCACACCAACTGTAATTCAGAACACTTTGTGTACTTGATTACTTGTCCATGCGACTTAAAATATGTCGGCATGATTATGAGGCATGTCAAACAACGCATATGCGAACACCGCAGCACTATTCGCTGTCGGAAAAGTACAACAAAATTGACTACTCATTTTTTGGAATACAATCATTCACCCAATGATTTGAGATGGACGGTTATAGAACAACTTACAGGAGAGAGAGTGTCACAGGGCATTCTTTTTGAGAAAGAACAACGATGGATATATCGTTTATCATCACATCAGGCTGGATTGAACGATGATATCCCCTGGGGGTCCGTCATGAAAAAATTATTCTTGGAAATCTAACTTCCGTACATCTCAGATGGGTTGAGGCTTAGTCCAAATGTTATTAGCCATTTTTTCTTACTGTACACGCCTCCGCACAACTCATCCTGGACATCCCCGCCACAACCACATCTCCATCCACCTGAGAGACCTGCACTGGCTCCCCGTCAGCAAGAGGATCACGTTCAGACTCCTCACCCACGCACACAAGGCTCTCCACGACCTGGGCCCCAAGTACCTCAACAACCGCCTCCCTTCCTACACGCCCACCCGCCAGCTCCTACCTGGCGGCCAAGACATGGAACTCCCTCCCCATCCACCTACGGATGACCCACGACCATCTTCCCTTCAGGAAGCAACTCAAGACCTGGCTTTTCGAGCAGTAACGGACCCCTCCCTCCCAGCGCCTTGAGATTCTTCCGGGTGAGTAGCACGCTATATAAATTGTTTGATTGATTCATTGATTTTTGGAGTTGCTTGTTTTGAAGCAAGGATAGAACACAGAGTTTTTTGGCTATGGTGGGCATTTTCTACCTGAGAATTGCTCGTGTTGAGTGTTTTATGAAGCAAGCATATTAGAAAATGATTTTCTGACTAATGAATTTATAGCAACTCCTTCAAGATAATTCCTAAATACAAACTTGTCAACCGCAATACTGTTAAAGTAGAATAAAGTTCAAATGCACAAACTAGTGAGTAAAGGGCCAGGCAAGGGTGTATATACACGTATGATATTATTTGGATCACGTGGTGTCTCTAGAACTTTTTTGTTGTTATATTTATATATATTTTAATAACTTTTACTTTCCGTGTCCCAAATTCACATTAACAGTCGGACTAAGGAGATGCACTTATATGTTAAAATCGGGAGCTTAACAACAACCGATTGCTGATGGTAGCGCTCGTTTTTTACGAGAATGCTTGAATTATAGAAACAATAAAGTTAAGAGACTAGAAGAAACTGTAGGCTTAAGCTTGGACAATCACTACGTAATGATGCCATAAACGTATGGGACACATGACTCCAATTACGTGGAGTTTCTATACCAATCCCGCGTAGCCTTTTTTCCGCGTACAAACACTGAAGTAACACATGACCCTGATCACGTGGGGCCTCTCTACCAATCCCGCGTAACCGTTTTAACTTCCGCGTCCAAACACCTAAGTAACAGTCTGGCTGCGGATGTGGATACCATAGGTATCGAGCGGGGAGTCGACTCAGTGAAAGTAAGTTTGCCATGATTGCTAATCTTGCTAATCTTTGGGTTTTTGGGCAGGAGTGTTTTGCCCCATTATGTATTTTTCGGACACTACAAGCATGCACAACATACCAACTGAGGTCTAGGATTGTTTTGTACACGTTTAAACAAATGACCACCATTAGGGAGCTCAGAGCTTAATACAACCCTTAACGGAGGGGTGTGTTTCACGTCTTTTCCACAGCTATCCGAAGTTGTGAAAAATACCCCTGCCTCAGTGCCCAGGGAGCTATTTCCTCATGATATGAAAGTAAGTCGCCATTGCTCATACGAGAGTCCTAGCTTTTAGCCTTTATATTTTTGCAATGTCCTCCATGTTTTAGAGCGTAGTGTAAGATGATAAAAACTGTTCCCCTTTCATTCTGATTAAGTAGATTGGGGATTAATACTTGTTCATATTCTTGGGTAATTTGTCTTGAAGACAACCGGGATTCTGACTGCACCGAAGTACGGTTGCAATATTTGTTGGATGTAAATGCAATGACATCACTAAAAGAAATGACGGGATTGGTAGAGCCGATAAATATACCTTTGTTTCTAACTAGAGAATGTATGTATCTGAATTGGATGGCATTGAAATTTGACACAGGAAATAATTGGTGTATAGATTAATACATGACACTGACATAATTGTGTGTACCAGAATGGATGTCTGTTTGATTTTTGATCTTTTCTTACAGATTGGTAGGTGCTGGATATCCCAAGCATGACCTACAACTGGGTAAAACTGTGAGGTTACCTACGTTTGCACATAACTTCCCATGGTTAGGATACGCCTTAGGGTGCGTAGACCGCCTGGGAGTTGTCTGTTTTCCTTTTTTTCTCTTTGGTCCTGATGAAACCTTTGCGGAATAGAGCACCCTGAAAGCAGAAACATGTTAACATGTGACCTCTTAAAAGCACTAAGGACATACTTGACTCGAATTGATGGCAATTAATGTCGGACTCACTGGTTTTAATAATGGCAATCTGACTCTTTATTAAATTTATTGTGGAGTACAGCCTGCCATTTTTTACTTTCACTTCTAACACCTTTCTCACCTCTTGTATGGTTGGAATCTGCTCCGCTGTAACACAGACGTAATAGCAGTCCAGGGAGACACTCCGTCTCCTTGGCAAAACCCTATGATGAAGCATGTCATCAACCATGTTGATGAGTGAGGGTTTTACTCTAAAATTTTAAATATTTCAACTATATTTTGTTCCCTGTGTCTATGTTGCGTATATAATTCTTCTACACCAAATGTGAGAGCTAGAGTCCACTTTATTACATACACACTTAAGAATTGGAATTGATGATTCCTTAATACCTACCTCTCATATTGTTTTTGATATAAAATCACCTTAGAACACACCACAATTCCTGAAATTAGTATGGTACCATCAACAAATGAATTCTAAAGTCTGTATCACCCTTTATAGTTCTCCCGTTGGTTACCCTCAAAATCTTCGATTCACTACAATGCATTTCAATGGGTACTATCATGTATATTGTTCCCAAGATAACTGCCAGCAATTCCAGGATGAAGTGCTGACAGCCAATCAGATCTCACGACGATGACATGTGTGGTTAGGCTCCACCCAGATATCGATATTTTTTCTTTTTCAAATTTCTCAGGAACACCTGCATGAATTTACAACATTTAACAAAAAGAGTTCTTTCTGAACCAAGGGCTACCTTTTTGCAAAATTTGGTGTAATTCCGTTCAGCTGTTCGGGCTGTAGCCGTGTCTAAAGCTTCCTATGGGAATTAACACGGAGAAAACACGTTTTGGGACCCCACTTTTATCTCGGCCCCGCTCGCCAAACCACGCTGAAACTTATAAGATTTGTCAATCGGCGACAAAGTTATTGGGAATAGAATGTTGCGATTTTCCTATGGTAACTACCTACTGGCAACCGTTAGTAGGTAATAAGATTTTATATATATATATATATATATATATATATACGTTCCATCACCCCCTCCAACGACGAGAGTGAAGAGGCCAACAATAGGAGAACAGGTGGAAACTGCATTTAATGCATTTGAGCAGGTAATGAGTTCCTGTAACACCCGCTGTAGTGCGAATGCATTTCGGCTTTAGATTAGCCTTCCTCAGCGCCACGGGTGTAGCTGCTCCAGGTGAGTGCCATTTTTACTGATGCAAATATCACGCCCCACCTTATAGTCCAGCCTTTTCCCGCCCCTTCCGGCTCCAATGCCTATCGCAATTGTCCGTTTCGTGGTCGCATTGTTAGCCGCGACTACCAAACCCAGAATGCAGTTTATTTGATAATTTTCTGGTAACGGTTGCGTGGGGGTTGGGAAACGCTGTAATTGTCCAAGTTTTCATACCCTGCCGTCGTAGACCAAACCGCTCCATTCTGTCTCCAAACCGTCTTAACCTCCGTGTGTCTGGAAGCGGGGACAGGATGACATGCTATCCTGCCCGTATGAAGCCTGAAGAGTCTTCTTACACCGCTGCATTATCCAGGTTGGGAGGTGGGTTCTGACATCCCGGTACCCCAGGCAAATCCACAACGCCACCGAAGTAGCACCCAGTATGGTCAGGACCAACTTTGCAAGACGGGAGCCCCTTTGCACGGTACTGGAGTCCGCGCTAAACATACGTTCCATCACCCCCTCCAACGACGAGAGTGAAGAGGCCAACAATAGGAGAACAGGTGGAAACTGCATTTAATCCATTTGAGCAGGTAATGAGTTCCTGTAACACCCGCTGTAGTGCGAATGCATTTCGGCTTTAGATTAGCCTTCCTCAGCGCCACGGGTGTAGCTGCTCCAGGTGAGTGCCATTTTTACTGATGCAAATATCACGCCCCACGTTATAGTCCAGCCTTTTCCCGCCCCTTCCGGCTCCAATGCCTATCGCAATTGTCCGTTTCATGGTCGCATTGTTAGCCGCGACTACCAAACCCAGAATGCAGTTTATTTGATCATTTTCTGGTAACGGTTGCGTGGGGTTTGGGAAACGCTGTAATATATATATATATATATATCACTGCTCCCAAGTTCTCTTAACGTTCAATCCATGAACAAGAAACAGCACTCACAGGGGGGATTAAACAATACCAGTGTTGTTTATTGTCAACCCAGCACAAACAAGACGCGTTTCGGCACTTAGCCTTCGTCAATTGTGATTTTCGAACGCGCCGCCATTGCATTTAACATTTCATTGGTCATGCACAGAATAGAAGGTATCATAGAAAGAGGACTGATGTTTTCTATATCCTTCGCCATTTTGTACTTATTGTACAAATACATTCTTTACATGTTTCTAAATTCTTATATACATTGTGTTCAAGTGATAATTCATTACAGTGTAATTATCCTTGTTGTTGGATTCCACTCGGGAGTGCAGCAGGCTGGTGGATTTGGGAGCTGTATATATATATATATATATATATATATATATATATATATATATAAATATATATATATATATATATATATATATATATATATAAATATAATCTAGCAAATGCGCTCCTGCGCTTTCGGTAGGCATCCTCAACCTTCCTCAGCCATCCAGCATTTCTTGCCTCGTATCTACTCTGCAACCTTTATTTTCCTTCAATGTTCATCATGAGCCCGATGCGTACATATATATAAAATCTAGCAAATGCTCTCCTGCGCTTTCGGCAGGCATCCTCAAACTCAGGGCGGCATCCGTCAAACACAATCAAGGTTGACGGAATAAGGGAGACTGCAATGCTCGCTTCTGTTGACAAAGAGCCCATGAAGAGGAGGCGTTCAGCCTCGAAACGCGTCGGGCTCATGATGAACATTGAAGGAAAATATATATATTCAGTGAAAAAAACATAGGTTTCACACATGTTATAGTTAAGCTTGACATTTCACTCATACAAAACCTTTGAAATTCCCCCGTTATAGTCAGTTCAGCTAACTATAACTCGCGCGACCGCAATGCACTGCTGATGACATCACATATTACATCACTCATGACATGGTCAGTGACATCACTCATGATATCACTGATGACATCTCAAATTACATCACTGATGACATCACTGATTACATCATCCTTCTGAAAGAGTGGCAGACCTCCTCTAACCCTCTTAGAAAATTTGATACACACATTCAAAAATAGAAACTAAAACTTTCAAAATAATGGAGATACCAATACCACTTAAAACCCACCTATTTAGTAATTCCAAAATCTATGCACACATCCACTCATTCATCAAGAGTCCTATACAGTCACTCATACATGTACTCACTCATCATATGTACTCATACATTGATACATCCTGGTCATTCTGTTACACACCGACACTCATCCATAGAGTTACTCACACATAACTCATATGTACCAGTTTAAAACATATGTACTTACTCATAAATACACTATTGACAGTCATTCATTCACTAACACACCCATACAAACACGCATCCACCCATACAGTTAAAAAACATATAATAACCAATATATACACTCATGTAGCTACCCACCACACACACTCTTCCACCCGTACAGCCCTGCACACTTGCTGCCTTCAACACATACAAGCAGTAAGTCACTCATTCATGCATCTATGCACTATGTAAGACCTCCCAACGAAGCATACAGACACTCAGACACTACTACTGATTCTCAATCAAACAATAACCTATATAGACACTCATGTATCACTCATGTAGCCATTCACCAACACATGCAACTGCTTATACACAAAGTGACAGACTGATACAGAAATGTATATATTTAAACATTACTCACAAAACCATGTATTCACTAAGATACACTTAATCAGTCAGTTATACAATCGATTTTTCACCAAAAAATCAGTCATTTAGACATTTATATATCCATTTCTTCTTGCAACAATCTTGAGATATACACATATAAAACATATTTAATTTTCAGAAAAACACACATTCACTGGATGTCATCAGTGATGTCATTTGAGATGTCAAGTCAAAGGTAGCTTTATTCGATTTTACAATAAAATCATAAAAGCGCCTTGAGACCCTACGGGTGAGTAGTGCGCTCTATAAATGACCAGATAGATAGATAGATAAAAGCACATAAAAGTAAATACATCCAATAAAAAGCTTACTTTAAGCGTTTAAAATTTTTAAAAAACATCGATTCTACACACCATGTTCACAAAGGGCGCTGCAGTGATGTAAAACACAGAGTCATTAATTTGTAAATAAAGTGACAATTGGTGGATCTACATCTGATTACAAATTTCAGGTACCTAGATACAGTAATAATAGTCGTTTCATCAGGTAAAGTGAGTAATTTAAACAGTGCAGGTCTACATTGTCTTAAATTCCAGAGCTTAAGAAGAGGTAATAAATATCTCTTCCGCCCCCACTCATAAAATCTACAGAACAAAACGCAATGAATGGTAGATTGGGCAGAGGAATCATCACACGGACAGTTGGTTAATTGTGATGACCAATCGTTTGGATTAGGGAAAGTTAACATCCTGAAAAAGCTTCCGGTTCTCAGACGAGCTAAAAGCATTCTACTACAGCTTGTCTGATCAGGCGATAGGTAAAGCTGCAGGCCAGAGCTCTGCAGCAAAAGTTGGTGATAAATAACAGAAGCCTTTTTTCCCTCTAAACGCCGGCGTCGATCTTCCAAAAAGGCAAGGCAAGATTCCTTTAATGCTTTTCTGGAGATAAGAGACAATGATGAGGGTAAGTTATAAAATTCCGGGCGCCCTATATTTATTAAAAATTCATGTACATAGGAAAGCCACTGAATCTGTTTAGACCCCTCATGTTTAATACAGTCCGCAATGATCGCCCTGTTAAAAACAGTTTCTGTAGAATTCCAGATTTTGTGCCAAAGCAACACAGGGCTAATTTTAATTAAATCTGAAATATAGGGCAGAGCCAGTTCTTTGTGACAGACATAAGTGGAGGTGGACCGGGGGACAGCAAGCAGATAACAAAGGAAACCATTTTCCTATGTTTGGATTTCATGGCAGTCTGCAACCCCCCAAATACCAGCTCCATACACAGCCGTAGATACACATTTGGCCCTGTATATATCAAGCAAAATGCGTACTGGCCTGTCCCCTAACTTATATGCAAACTGTTTTAAAACACCGATAGCCCGTGAAAAGGCTAAATTCCTGGTCATAATACCCCTTTTTCCCCCTTTTCCAGGTACCCCTTTTATTAAAAACAATCCCTAAATATGAAAAAGTATTATTAAGCATCTTTGACTTCTCTAAATGTATGTTACAAGAAATTTTTGCCTTAGTCGAGGAGCACATACTAAAGGTCTTCCCTATGTTGATCTTAAGGCCCCTATCTCCCATGTATGCCGAGAAGCGAGTTAAAGCCTTCCGAAGACCTATTTGAGTTCTAACCATAATAACCGCATCGTCGGCATACAGTAAGATAGGCACACGTTATCCATCAATTTGGGGGTAATCCACCCCCACTTTTTTCAAATGGTCTGCCACCCCATTGATGTACAAATTGAAGAGAAATGGAGCCAGGATATATCCCTGGCGAACGCCTTTCCCAATTGGGAATTTGGAGGTGCATTCGCCCGTTTTCCCATAACGAACTTTGGCCCCCGCTCCTCTATATAACTCTTTAAGAAAGTTAAGATTGTTAAAATCAATACCGAGGTCTACTAAGGTATCCCACATAACATCATGATTCAGACAGTCAAATGCTGAGCTAAGGTCTACAAACGTCATAAATAAATTTCTCTTTTTTACTGCAGTATATTTACCTATTAACAGTGCCAAATTTAGGCCTTATTCGACAGTGCCAAGTCCTGGCCTGAAACCATACTGAAATTTAGAAAGGACGGCTTCCTCCTCAGCCCATGTCTGCAGACGTTTCAAAAGGATTCTGCCGGCAACCTTCATCAAGGAATCGAGGAGGGAGAACGGCCTGTAGCATTCAGGCTCATTGCGATCCCCCTTTTTAAATATTGGCACTACAATAGCTTCCTGCCACGTAGTTGGAAAACCCTTGATGTTACAGCTGTTTAACACGTTGGTCAGGAGCGGTGCCCACAGGGTGACGTTATCCTTATAGATGTCAATTGGAATACCGTTTGGTCCCGGAGCTTTGCTATTGATGCTTTCTGCTATTGCTAGTTCCACCTCTGCTAGGGAGAAGACTACATTGAGGGGAAATAGGTCTGATACATCAGGTTCTATGGTTCTCGTCTGTCCCAAGCCTCAGCTCTTTAATCCAGGCCGAGCATCTTGGTTATATAACTCGGTAAAATGTTTAACCCAGACATTCTCCTCTATAGCGATCTCTACCTGATCAGAGTTCCTTTCGACGAAAAACGGGGCGTTAACCGCATTCCAAAATGCGGTATTATCTCTTAAAACACTCGCCTTAATTAGGGCTCCCCATGCTGCCTGCTTCAGATCCTTTCTCCGTTTTTGTAAGGCAACCTTATAAGATGGCCTGGCCGCTCTAATATCTAGCACATTTCTAGGTACCTTTTTTAAGGTTTGGATCAGGTAGGAATGTGCTGTTGTGCACTCATGATTAAACCAACCATCAGCTTTACTCTTCCCCCCTTTTCGTGATGAACCAGTCAGTTGACTATTAATGTGAGCAGAGATCTTATTAAAAGCTGCAATAACCTTAGTAGGGTTGGGGTTCTCCTCAAGGCAAGTCATAAAATCTTCTATCTGATCCGCTACTAAATTCTGTAAAAAGTTAATCGGATTTACCTTGGTCAATTTGATTACATAACCATTGGTTCTAGCCAAGGAAATCCCATGAGAATATACATTTTCAGCTACATTGGAAGCTTTCCTGCCACACCGCCCTATATCAAAGGTTGAACTAATAGGGAAGTGGTCACTAAGCGCAATGTGCTCTGTATTAAATGAGAAGACACTGCGATGATAACTTGTAGAAACCAGTGTATAATCGATAATAGACCGAGACCCCCGCCCGATAAAGGTGGGTTAGAAATCAATCTGTGGATTGTATAATTCGTTTGCAAAACCTAAGTCCCAGTCATATAATAAATGGTTGAATAAATTCCCAAGCACGGAGTGCTCAAAGTGTGTGAAGGTGTTTAGGAATGCCAGTATTGGCGTAAATGTCGGGCATATGAACGTCATATATAAACCCCTAAGGAATAGATGTGATGTCATTTGAGATGTCATCAGTGATGCCATGAGTGATGTCACTGACCATGTCATGAGTGATGTAATATGTGACATCATCAGCAGTGCATTGCGGTCGCGCGTGTTATAGTTAGCTGAACTAACTATAACAGGGGAATTTCAAAAGTTTTGTATGAGTGAAATGTCCAGCTAACTATAACATGTGTGAAACCTATGGTTTTTTCAGTGAATGTGCAAGGTTTTTTAAATGCTAATTACTAACTATAACGTGTGTGAAACCAATGTTTTTTTCTGTGAATTTGCAAGGTTTTTTAAATGCTAATTCCTAACTATAACTTGTGTGAAACCTATGTTTTTTTTAGTGAATTTGTACGGTTTTTTAAATGCTAATACCTCACTATAATATATTTAAAACCTATGGTTTTTTAAGTGAATTTCAAAGGTTTTGTAAAAGATAATTTTTAAATGTACTAATTATTCATTTTTTTATACTAATTTGTCTTTTTTATAATAAATATTTACATATTATTTTTCCCTTATTTATTTTTCACATTTTATAGTAAAATAATTATAAAACAAAGTACAAAAACAATTTAAAGAAAAAAAAATTTGAAAACTTTTTTTTTGTTTTTTGTTATGATCACAAGGTTCGCGCACCGTAAGCACACCGTAAAATCTATGTGCGCTCACCCCGAAAGTTTTTTTAATTTCAAAAACGTAAATTCAACGTATTTAAAGTAATTTTTGAAGGTAGGCAATATCTGCTATAATGAAGAAAATGGGTTTTTTAAACTTTTAAGAACATTATATTAGCAATTACGAATCTCGCAAGGGTAGGTCACACCGTGAGAGCGCCGTGCACGCACCGTAAAACCTACGTGCGCTCACCCCCGAAAATGTTTTTAATTTCAAAAACGTAAAATCTACGTATTTAAAGTCATTTTTAAAGGTAGACAATATCTGCTATAATGAAGAATTTTTTTTTTTTTACTTTTAAGAACAGTATATTACTTTTTAAAGCAATTACGAATCTCGCGAGGGTGCGTCCTCTGTAAGCAATCCGTAAGTGCATCATAAGCGCTACGTAAGCGCACGTAAGTGCTACGTAAGCGCACCGTAAGATTACATCAAACCATGTGACTTTAAAACAAGACATTCTATTGGTTTATAATACTTCCTACTCCAATTATTGAAAGACCCCTCCCATGTTAATCATTCTTCTTTGACTTTCACAGAAGAACCATCTCCAAATGGCTGAACTTCCACAGGAATCTGATCATTCTTCATCTTCATCTGAAGAATTTGTTGAAGAACAGCCACGGCCTACCAAAAAAAAGGAATCCATTGTATGGAAATTTTGTACCTTCCCTGAAGGTTTATAAAAAGTGAACGCTCCACTTGTCACATGTAAGATATGTGAAGCAGTATTATCTAGGGGCAATGCCAAGAAGAAATATTTGTTTGGCACTTTCAGCATGGAACGCCATGTGAAGAACATCCACCCCAACAATTGGGCGAGAGCTGTAGTACGAAGGTCGGAGAAGGAGCAGGGCTCTGCTCCAAGCACTTCATCAGCACCACCTCCACCACTTCCATCTACCATGATTCCAAACATCCAGCCTGAATTTAGGAATCTAATGATTCGTTGCATTCATTGCAACAAATTAATTGCTTATGGGCAACACTCCATAGAAGTTATTCTTGAGAAGAATAGGAGGCACAACTGCTCCCATTCATTTTTCTTTTTTTTGTAGCTGTTTGTTCCTGTTGAACAATTGTTTTGTTTAAAAAGTTCATTTTTTCACCGTTTTTGCAGCAAATCAAGCCCCCCCCCCAAAAAAAAAACAGTTCTTTTTAGATCTACCTCTACTGGACAAAAAAAAGAACTATATTTCTATGTTTGTATGTAAAAGTTTGTCATAGTGAATGTCCAGTTCCTAAATGAATGAATGAATATCAAAGTGCAAAACTATAAGGATGTGGTACAGCATAAATCTATAGGGTGTTTACCTATAGTATACTGTAGTACTTGCAAAGCACTGAAATGTAACATATGTATATAAATATGTTCCAACTCTATGCTTCAATTTGCACTATTAGTGAAAGTGCATGGATGAATGTCTATGTATTAAGGACAGTTTTATAATCCCCTTGTGTGTCTTTTACATAACCATTGCATCACATTTGTAATGCAGCGGTGGTACAAAAGATGCGCCATTAAGTATGGTTTTTTAAATCTGATGTACTTGGAAGGTGCGTCATATTGTAAAACCATGCACCAAAAGGAGGCTTTCCTGCATACATGAAGAATGTTCTGGTGCAGGAACACCTCCTAAAAGTGAATAAGTGAAATTTATAATATTTCATTCAGTCACTTTTGAACTTATACTACGTCAAAATCCTGCAACTGTTTGAAACAGAAAGCAAAGGGGAGTAAGCGAAAGTGAGCGCAAAGGGGAAGGGGTGTGAGAAACAGACAGGAGGAGGTGGAGTGGGGTAAGGGGAGTAATGGTGAGTGAAGGGCAGTGACAGTTAAGAAATGGATAAGAGGGTGAGGGAAGGGGAACTTGAATTAAAATTAACATAGAGTGAAAGTGAGTGAGGGAGAGAGGAGGAGTGGTGGAAAGGGAGAGGAAAGGTGATTAAGTGTAAGAGAGAGAGGGAGAGAGAGAGAGAGAGAGAGAGAGAGAGAGAGAGAGAGAGCAAGGGACTGAGAAAGAGTGAGACAGTTATTCTGTCACAATAAGAGACTGATGAGAAAGTATTTTTGTTTCTCATACTTACCTTATAAGTAATGAAAAGTTACACAGTGATGAGAAAATATTTTTTTATTTGTCATACTTACCTTCTAAGTTAATAAAATATTTTTTATAAATATAATATCTGTGAAAAACATGAAACAAATGAATTAAAATATATACAATATATATTTCACAATACAAGAGAGAAGGAAAGAGATTAAGAGTCAGGAAAGGGAACTAAGGGATATAGTAGGAGTGAAGGTAACAGAAATAAAAAGAGAGGAAGAATGAGGGATAGAGAGAGAGAGAGAGAGAGAGAGAAAGAGAGCGAGAGCGCCAGAGTTTGCCGCCATCTGTGTGCGCCAGGAGGCACTTACATTTACAACAGGGCTCCCGCATCGCGGGACGCGCGTGGGCGAAGGCCGGTCCAAGGGCGGGCCCATCTGTGCCTGTCTTAGCCAGGAAGAGGCTGGGCTGGGCCCCCCCTCTTGGTTCTGGTGGACATGCCAGACTTTCGTTGGAGCTTTTTAGAAAAGTACTGTTGTGAACAATATTTTTGTCCGCTAAGGACTCTAGAACGACCATTGTACTGTGGTTATTTTGTTGCTATTTATACCTTTGTGATTTCCCGAGTACTGGGTAAAGACTGAATTCTGGGTTTTCTCGTTGCAGCACATATAACTTAGCACTTGTTGCACCGAGATTTATACAAGGTTATGCGGAAGAGGAAGGCTTAAGATGAGATTGGGGAGGGAATTGAGGGAGGGCGAAAGCGAAACATCAGGAAAAAAGCTAAAAAGGCACGTAAGGCTATCACTAACAATTGTGTCATTGACCGGAGGTATATTTGTGAAGAGAAAGACACACAAGGAGAGAGAGAATGAAACACTGTGAGGGAGTGAGGCAGTTATAGTGACTGAAAGACACACAAGGAGAAAGAGAATTAGACACTGTGAGGGAGTGAGGCAGTTATAGTGACTGAGACACAGGAAGCGACTTAGAGACAGATTGAGGAAAGGGAAGTGAGGGAGGGTATAAAGGAAGGGGAGTGAGCAAAAGGGAGTGAGGGAGTGACAGAAGGGGAGTAAGTGAAGGTGAATGAGGGATGATGTTATTGATAGAGTGTAAGGGGTGAGTGAGAAGACACTAAGCAATACAGCAACACAAGGGTAGTGATAGACGAAAATAGGAAACAGAAATGAGAGACAGACAGGGTAAACAGGGAGTTGCACAAGATGAGTAACAGAAAAGAGAGAGTACTGATAGTCACAGAAAGACTATAAAAGTGAATGAAGGGCAATAATTAGAATAAGAAAAGGAGAGTAAGATGACTAGAGAAAGAAGAGTAACAGAGAGATTAATGAATAGGAAAGACAGAAACACAAGTAAGAGAGTGAAGAAAAACTTTTTTCTGTTTGTCATACTTTCCTTATAAATAATGACAACTTAATACCCTCGATCCTCTCAAACCTGAGAACTACCGCCCGATCTCCTTGCTTCCCTGGGCCACAAAAGTTGCTGAGGCCCATGTGAACGGTATCCTGGCAGACCATCTTACCAGAGCTAACATCTTAGACCCAACTCAGAATGGGTTCCGTGCGGGCCACAGCACGGAGACGGCCCTACTTTCCATGGTCGAACATCTGCGATCTGTGCTTGATGCGGGTCGGACAGCGGCACTATTATTATTAGATCTGAGTGCCGCGTTCGACACTGTATCGCACAGGATCTTACTTCAGCGACTGGAGGAAGTAGGAGTCAAGGGCTCTGCCCTATGCTGGTTTCGATCCTTTCTTACGGACAGGTCGTTCCAGGTTGCGATTCCACCTGGCAAGTCTAAACCGTACCCGTTGTCTCTGGGGGTCCCACAGGGTCTTCGTTGAGCCCCACTCTTTTTAATCTTTACGTGAGACCGCTGGCTGCAGTCGTCAGGCAATGGGGCCTGACGATGGTCTCATATGCTGATGACACGCAGCTGGCGGTCACGTTGAGTGGGGACTCTGATGTGGAGGCCCTCAGGTTCCGGGACGGCTTATGGGCAGTGGCCAATTGGATGAACTCTAACTGTCTCCAGTTGAACACCAAGAAGACAGAGGTCATGGTGGTAGGCAAGCAAGTGGGGTTGTGGGGCGACGACTGGTGGCCTTCTGAACTGGGTGTGACCCACTCTCCGGTATGGGAGATAAAAAATCTTGGGGTTTGGCTTGATCCAACACTTAGTTTTATCTGCCACACCAAGAGGGTGGCGGCCTCTTGCTATGGCGTTATTAGAGGACTAAGGCCTATAATGAGATTCTTTGATGCCCCCACCAGACAGCTGGTGGTTCAGGCATCAGTACTGTCTCGACTGGACTATGCCAGCTCGCTCTTGGCCGGGATAAATCAGGCTGAACTCATTCGGCTGCAGCGAGTCCAAAACGCTGCGGCCAGAATAGTGGTAGGTTTGCCTAGACGGTGCTCGGTCTCCAAGACGATGCACTCGCTTCATTGGCTCCCTGTAACTCAGAGGATTAAATTCAAGGTTCTCTGCCTGGCATTTAAAATCCTCAAAGGTATGTCTCCCCAAATTCTGGCGAATCTTCTAATTCCTTATGTCCCTTTGCGGACTCTGAGATCTTTGGGCCAGAACTTGGCAGTGGTTCCACGCTTCAGGCTGAGTAGAACTGGCGGCCGCTCCTTTCGAGTACTGGCAGCGAAGTGGTGGAACCTCCTCCCTTCTGAGACTCGGGCAATTGATGACCTTCTCCAGTTTAGACGCGCTATCAAAACCTTATTGTTTGTCTAAATTTAGGTTCTTCTCTGCGCCAGACTGATGTTGTGTTGTGTTTGCCTTCTCATAGCGCCAGGACGCCCCTTTGCTGGGGCAGCTGTTGTGCTGTACAAATAATAATAACATAACATAACATAACAATAAAATTCTTTTGCATAAATATAGTATCTGTGGAAGACAAGAAAAAAATAAGTTATAATATATTATTCATAATACAAAACAAAGTACAAGTAAAAAAAAACAGAAAGGGAAAGAAAGGAAGGGTGAGGGACAAACACAGAGGAAGAAAGGAACTAAGTAATGTACTAAAAGGAGTGAGAAACTAAAGGAATGAGAGTTACCAAAAGGGATTGAGGAAACAAGGTTAAGGGAAGGGAATTGACGGATGGACTAAGTGAAAGAGTGTGAGGAAGAGTAAGGGAATAGGTGCAGGAGAAATGGAATGAGAGTGATGCAGAGAGAAGAGAACATGAAATGGAGGAACAAGACTCAGATTGAATGAAGGACAAGGATAGTGAGGGAAGGGATATAACAGTGAGGGAAGGGGAGTGATGGAAAAAGAAACATATTAAGAGAAAGGAAAAAGAAGTAAGTGGGAGAGAAGAATGTATGGAAAGAGACAGAAAACAAAAGGAAGACTAGAGGACAAAGAGGGAGACAGTAAAAGAGAGAAACAGAGGGAGAGTGAGGGACTGTAAAGAAGTAAATCGTTATAATGACTGACACAGAGGAACAGACTTAGACACAAATGGAGAAAAGGGCAGTGAGCGAAAGGGAGTGAGGAAGTGAAAGAAATAGAGTGAGTGAAGGTCTCAGTGATCATATGAAGGAAAGAGAGTAAGGGGGCAGTGACAAGAGACTGATCAATACAGCAAGACAAGGGTAGTGATAGAGATAAATAGGAAAGAGAAGTGATGAACAGACAGAGGAAAGAGGGAGTTGGACAAGATGAGTGAGGGTGAAGGAAGAGTACTGATGGTGAGACAAGCACAGTAAAAGTGAATAAAGGGGAGTAAGTAGAATGAGGGAACAGAAGTAACATGAGGAAAGGTAAAGAAGTAAGAGAGAGAGTGGAGAAAGGATAGAGAGAAATAGAAGTAAGAAAGTAATGAAAAGTATTTTTTGTTTGTTATACTTACCTAAATATAATATCTGTGGAAGAGAAGAAAGAATTGAGTTATAATATATTTTTCACAATACAAAATACAAAATAATGTATACAATATGTTATATATTTTATTTTGCTGTTCTCAGAATATATTGAATTTCACTAAAAACAGTGAGTTCAATACAACTCATCATATGACAGCGGGCAAAAAAAAACACAATCAAAATGATTGTTTAAAAAACCCATTCAACATTTTCATTCACAATATAACAATTAGAAAAAACATATCTTAAATGTCTTTTTCAAACCGCAATTTCTTACCTAAGTAAACAATCTCAACAACAATCACAAAGTAACAACACATTACTACTTCCTTCTTATACACTCTAAATAAACTAATATCCAAACATATGCTAACAAAATTTACCCGAAATAGTCATTTGTTTGTGATACTATTCCTCATGGCCAAATAGTATCTGCGAAATCCTTAGTTTGGTAGTTACTTAATAGTACCCTTAAGCATCCATCTCCCGACCTTCTGAAACAAAAGCACCCACATCTTTTGGTCCATCTAACAATGGTTATACCTCCACCCGATACTATTTATCATAAACAAAGAACCTTGAACAAATAGCATGCTATCAGAACCTCAACTTCATCTGGTATGCTGATCACACTCTGCTCATCCTTTATGTCACCAAGGAGCTGTATACATTTAAAAGAAATCCCCCTGACTTACAAAGTAATTCTCAGCAGTAGATTAACCTTTTTTTACAGCACTAATCTCTGTATCTGCTTACACTGTCAATGTCTCTGCCTGCACCATCTCTCTTCTGTGTGTACCATTTCTGTGTCTGCTTCCACTATCTGTGTGAGAAAGTCAATTGAGTGTCATTACAATGAGTGCAGCCTTTTGCACATTTTAAGTAAGATGTATAATGTCCAGATGTTGTGGAAGAACCATCATGGAAAATAATAGCTACAGTTACAAAAGTTCTTCCTGAAATTGATATTTGAGAAGCCACAAACTTTTAATTAAAGTTGTTAATTTTGTTTCATCAGGTCTGCATTGTTGGAGCATTAACATTACATTCTGTCCATATCTTTGATTAAATAATGTTGATAACATTTCTGAGTTGCATTGGGTACAGACCATGTTTTGATTTGCTTCTCTAACCAGATTATTAAAGGTCACTGATTTGCAGTCTGGTAATGTCAAATATATAAATCTTTCTGTGTGTATTTGAATACTACTTGAAAATGAACAATTCATCACAATCATGTTGCCATTAATAATAAACACCGAATATATTTTCAATATCAAAACCTTCATCTTGCAATAAAACAAGCATAGACATAAGAAATTCCTGACAATCTTGCTGAATATTCTGCGAAAATTGATTTACTCCAGAACATATGTCTAAAATATTTTGAATATCAGAAACACTTTCTATTTTTGTTTTATCACTCCTACATTTTTCAAAGACAGAATTCAACAAACAACAAAATCTTTGATCCCGATTATCAACAATCTGTTGCCGTAAAGTTTGAAGAAAAAAAACAACATTAACCACTACATTAGCATATCAGTTGACACCAGAACTATTTTCAAACTGAAAACCAACAACCTCTTCAATACTATCCTTTTTTCTTTTTCTTTGCAATTACTGGTTCATCTACTTTATTTCTTTTCTCTACAACCTCACAACAATTTTTCGCCAATCTTCTTTTTCGACCTACCACAACCTTTTCAAATAAAGGATATTGAGGTAAATTTAGAGCATATTCTCTTCTTAACCTATTATACTCTTTCACACAATTTAGATCTGCACTAATCTTTGTTTCATAAAAATCAATCAAATATAATACAGATAAAGTTCTAACTCGAGATAAAGCAACATATGCCATACCTTCCTTGAACACAGTACTTCCAATATTCACAAAAGCACTATCTACACTTAAACCTTGAGATTTGTGAATAGTCACTGCATATGCCAAACAAACAGGAAACTGTTTTCGGCGCACATATACATATTTTACAAGCAAAAATCGAGTAGAACAAAGACACAATTGTTGAATTTCTTCAATTTCATCAAATTTGATTTTCATAATTTCAATCTGATCTCTATTTGGGTAATTCACAAAATCAACAACATGACCCATTGCTCCATTTACTAAACCTCCTTTCCACATCTAAATTACGTCGTAAAATGATCCGAGAATTTAATCATACATATAGATTCTTTTCTAAACCAGCTGTTTTAGATATTGACTTGTCTAATGAATCTAATTTTGACTTTAACTTTTCTGACAAAATAATAGTAGATCCTTCATGCTCTATTTTATCAATAGCTTCCACTTTTATAATTTCTTGATTTTCTAACTTCAACATTTTTTCATTGAAGATTCGACATTCTTGCAGAGTTGGCATCAAGCATATTACTGATTGTTTTTCTGCAATTTTTCTATATGTATTCTCTGTACCAACATTTTCCTTTGTAAACAAATTAGAAAGTAATCGTGCCTGTAGAGCTTCTATGCCATGTTGACTTACTTTTCCAAAAGTAAAATCTTCAAGAATACTTTTATAATCAGCATCCTTTGCCTGTCGCATATTTTGAGTCAGTTCTGTGTATTTGAAATATAACCATATATTAACATTTCCAATGCTTCCCAGGCACTTTCTGGTATCTTCAAGTGTAACAGTTTTAAACACTGGTTGTCCTTTCACAGGTGTTAGCTGTAGTAGATATCCAAAAACGATGATGTGTTTGCCTCCAAATAACACATCATACTCTGTTTTAAGAATTTGTTGCATTCTTAAATGCACAAAGGCAAGCATTATTCAATTTTCAATTTATAATCTTTATTCGGTTCTTAAAAAGACACCATAAAAGCACATACACAAAACACACATAAATATAAAAGATAAAATTATCTATCATCCTTATTCTTAAAACCAGGGGAATAGCAGTTCATTGTTCAAGTGGGCAAGTAATATTAGGGTCCAGATTCTCTGGTGTTTCTCAGCCGTATTGCCATCCGAATAAAGTTTATGGTGCAAAAAAGAGTATAAGCATCCTCAGCTTCCTGTAAAAACCTCAAGGCCAGTTTTGCATGTTTAAACTTTAAGTCTTTCAAAATCCCCACCAAGAACTTACGTCTTGGGACAGTGTAAAATGGGCACAATAAAACAAAGTGAAGGGTATCCTGCGGAGACCTGTGGTCGCAGCCGCAGGTACCCTTCTCTACCACTGTATGGGTGAACCCAGCTGGGACCGCAAAGAGGTGGTGAAGCATATTAAGTCTGAAGCGGGTCATCATGTAACGGTCTTGAGCATTATACATGACCCTCAAATAAGGTTCCATTCCTTGCTTCGTTGTAAGCTCATTGTAACATGAACTGGTGGGTTTATATCTTTCTTTATCAGCCCTTAGTGATTGAAGCCTAGCCGGGAAAAGTTTTTTCACCCGAACTTTACTCTCATTTGTTAGAGAGTGTGGGGATGTGAAAAAGTGTATACAGTCAATCTCTGCTAGTGATTTTTCCACGTACTTCAACCAGGGGATGACTTGGCCTTTATCTCGTTTGAGGCAGTCCAATATAATTTGTCTTGTTAGGGCCGCCTCTGGATTTGTCCATATTTTGATCCATGCCAAGAGAGGTTTGATTTTAATCTTGTCTTCTAAGAAGGGTTCTCCCACTTCCTCATGGATGATATGAGCCGGTACACTCTGGGGCACTTTCAAAATTCTTCTCAGGAATTTATTTTCTTCCGTCTGGATTTGCTGTACTTTGTTATCCAGGAAGCCCCACACTTCTGCCCCGTAGGATACCTTCGTGCAGCAAATTGACCTGTACAGATTCAATATTTGTTCTGGAGACCATCTTCCTAGTCTTTGACCATACCCCATGATGGCTCCTACTGATGCTGCCAGTTTTATTGAGTACTTTTCTACCAGGGGTTTGAAGTTAAGGTGATTGTCGAACAATACCCCCAAGTAAGAAAAGGTCTTGACCTGGTCTATTTTGTGTGAACCGATGTGGTAGGTGAAATTCCCTTTTGTCAGTTGCCCTGATGACATAATATAGGATTTTTCTAGGTTTGTCGCCAGGTCCAACTTGGCCATAAACGTGACAAACCCGTCAATCAGTTTTTGTAATCCTAGAGGGGTTCTGGCAAGCAAAACCGCGTCATCGGCGTATAATAGTACGGGCACAGCACGATGACCGATTTGAGGTGAATCCACCTTAAGTTTGAGGAGGTCTCTTTCCAGCGCATTAATATAAATGGAAAAGAGGAAGGGCGCCAGGATGCATCCCTGCCTTACTCCACTGGTGCAGGTGAAGGGATCGGTCTTTTTTCCCTCTTGGTTGTACCTCACACTTGCGGTGGTATTCCAGTGGAGATTTTGCAGGGTATCAACTAACGGTTGGTCCACTCCTAGTTCTAGCAACATAGCCCAGAGCTTCCTCCTGTTTACGCGGTCAAAGGCCGCTGAGAGGTCCATAAACCCCATGTGAATGGACCCCTTCCCAGCGATGGTATATTTGGCTGTTAGCAGGTATAAATTTAGGCATTGGTCGGTGGTGGATCTGCCCTCCCTGAAGCCATATTGAATTTCAGAGAGGACCTGTTGCTCCTCGGCCCAATCTTGCAGCCGCTGTAAGACCACTCGCCCCAGTACGTTTGCCGTCACATCAATGAGAGAGATGGGTCGGTAGCATTGGGGGTCATCTCGGTTCCCTTTTTTGTAAATGGGGACTATGGTCGCTGTTGACCAGGACCGAGGCAGTCCTGCCACCACTGCCTCGTTCAACACCCTGGTGAGCAATGGGGCCCATAGCTCGGGTCTGCTTAAGAATAAGTCAGGTGGAATACCATCCGGGCCAGGTGCCTTGTTCTTGCTTAACCCTGCTATTCCCATTTCAATTTCTTTCAGTGAAAAGTCCAGTTTAGCCGGCTGAAAGCTCCATGGTGCATCCCCATGGGCTGGATGACTTGAGTGGTTATATAGATTCTGGAAATGGTGCTGCCATTGTTCCGGCAGGATGATGTTCATAATTTTTGGTGCCCCTTGATCCTGAAAACATGGGGAATTTATCACTTTCCACAAGCTTGCAGAATCTTTCCTTTCAGCAGCGTCCCTTAGATCCTCCCAAGCTTGATTTTGGAGGCTTTGTTTTCGATTCTTCAGGGCTTTTTTGTATGCAGCTCTATTCTGTGCAACCATGCTCTTATCCCTCGGTTTTGCGTGTAGGCTGGTTTTCAGTTTTTTAAGTGCCTTAGTGCAAGTCATATCAAACCATCGCGGGTTTGAGGATGCTTTATTAGTCCCGGGGATCTTGAGGGAGTTATTTACATGGGACGCAATTTCTTCAAAT
Source organism: Lissotriton helveticus (assembly GCF_964261635.1). Taxonomy (NCBI): domain Eukaryota; kingdom Metazoa; phylum Chordata; class Amphibia; order Caudata; family Salamandridae; genus Lissotriton; species Lissotriton helveticus. The sequence continues at coordinate 638,858,513 of NC_136059.1, forward strand.
GCCCTGATCAACGATACTCCATCCACGCTTGGGTCAAGGCATTTATTTATTACTTCTGAGGCCTCTGCTATCAATTTTTTATAAAATCTCTCCCCGTCAATCTTAGCCCATTTGATTCTTCTTCCTTGGTCAACTGCTTTTTCTATGATGACATCTCTGTTTAAACCTGATTTAAAATCAAAGCCTTCAATTGTGATTATGACCGGGTTATGATCGCTAAAGATGCTAGCTTCTATAATAATCTTACTAATATTTCTTTTGAGTATGGACGAGACTAGAACATAGTCAATGTAGGACTGACAACCTCTTCCTTTAAATGTTGGGGTTAATTCTCCATTTTCGCCCAGCATGACAAGATCTAAAGTTTGGGTCAGGTTGTACCTTTTTGTTAGTCTCTCCAGGTCCCCTCCCTCTTTTGAGTGAGTGAAGTGTGGGCCTTTCGTTATAGTGCATCTTGACCAGTCTTTACTGAAAGGTATTAGTTTGTAACAGAGATGGCAATTAAAATCTCCTGTGAGAATTAAACTTGGGGGGTTTGGTGTCTTATTTAAAAAGTTCAGATTTCTTAAACAGGCATCCAACTCGTTTACAGCTGTTCCCTTTTCCAGCGTACTAGGGGCATTATACCAATTGACTAAGAAAAAGGTTAATCTTGAAGAATCAAACCTTAAAACTTGGAGATTATGTGAGGCCCATTTGATGTTCGACCAGGTGCCTTTGATATCTAGATTGACATATATAACAAGCCCCCCACTGGCTCTTCCCGAGGCTACCTTTTTAGCTGGGACAGAGAAGCTTTTAAAGCCTTCCAGGCTATAGTTGTTTAATTCGGTAGCCCATGTTTCTTGCAGGCATATGATTTGAAATTTATTTATATAGCTAAGCCATTCCTGGGATTCAAATTTGGCCGCTAATCCTGCAATGTTCCAAGAAACAATTTGTAAATTTACATGAGTCTTTCCCATTAAGGTTCCCATTTGATCACTTACTGGGGGCACTACCTGTTTTCCCGCTTTAGGTAAAGTTGCAGGGCTGAGTTGTAAACTTATGTGCGGCCACTTAATGCTGCCTCCTTTACTTGGCGCGGATTCTAATCTATTTCCCGCCCCCTTTGTCCTTCCCATTTTGGTTGGGCTTGCCTCCATCTGACTTGCGTGATTAGGGCGATGTTTTTCCCGTCCCTGTCAATCAACCTCTTCAAGAGCGCTAAATCTGTTCCAATGTGCATGCTGCGTTAAAGAAGAGTTATAATTTGGGGTCATATAATGTGGCCTTTGCCACTGGGGGGGTCCATATTGGAAGTCCATGTGAGGCATTCTGTTTATCGGTGGTCTGTTACTCTGCCTGGGTCTTTGGGGTACCAGAGGATAAAAATAAGATAAGTGTACCGGATGAATTTGTGAGTAGGTGGGGCTAGGGGGGGCATTACAGATAAAATTTACTGCTGACATGTCTCTAAAGTTTATCGTAATTATGTCCCCTGCTATGGTTTTTGTACCCTTACCTATCCACTCCCCCCTTCGTACAGATAGAATCTCCCCATGGATATTTGGGGGCAGTGGTCTATGTATTTGAAGCCACTGTGCACATTTATTTTTTAGTTCTGCTTGTGTTTCCCTTTTGCCTTCCCTTAAAGGGGGAACTCCTGTTAAAACTACTACGAATGGTAAGGCTTCAGGCGGGAGATTAATTGTCCTGAAGCGAGTTGCAGTTTTGATTTCTTTGGTGGTTGTTGTAGAGGGTGTGGGGTTAGTTTTTGAGCTAATTTTGGAGGTTTGAACGTTGTTTATTTCCACTGTTTGGGGAGGTCCCGAAGTGATTTGTTAATTTCAGTGTTTGGTTTCTTGTTAGTTTTGCCTGTATTTGGTGTGGTGGTGACCTTATGTGTATCTTTGATACTTTTTTGTATGTCCCTGGAGGAGCTTTTTACTACTGTGTCGGGTGTTAGGTTGGCCTTGTCTTCGGATGGTCTTTTAAGTATGCCCTCGTTTTGTTTTGATAGGGCGCCTTCTTGTGCTGCTTGGCATTTAAGGCCAACCCCCTTGTTGTTTACCAATGATGTTAATCTATCGATTTTTGCCATGAGGGGTTTTATCAGCACAGAGATGGAATGTTCAAGGTCCGTTTTAAGGTCTGCCACCATGTTAGTGATCCAACAGGGTATTCCCGAAGTAGGTGGGTTTATAGGAGTTACCAGGTTATGATTTCTGGTTTTGGTTAGTCCTTTTTTCCCCTTACATTTGAGGCCTTCCTTCGGCGAGAGTTTATCAGTGGTATTTGATTTCTTTTGAAAATTATTTGTTTGTGAACCCGTTCTCTCTCTACTCGTTTCAGCAGGCACCTGGGCACATGGGAGATCAGCGAAAGGGGAGGGGGTAAGGGCCAAGCTGATATCAGGGTCCTCTGCAAGGTCTATAGAAGCATCCGTTAAGTTTATAAGAGCTTCCTGTGTTTCCTGGGGAATAGTCACGGGTGGTAAGGACAGTCTTCTCTCTGTGTTTGCGATGGCGTTAGATACCGCCCCAATAGTTTGTTTGAGCATTATGTCAATAGCAGTTAATGTTGGTAATGGTGGGGGCTGGTCTGCTTTGGATTTAGAGCTTGATCTTAGCGTGGGCATCTTGGCCTTCTTAACAGTCTTCCTCATAGTTGGCTGGTAGAGGGTGCGGGGGCGGTGGGTGGCTTTAACTAAGGTAGAAGATAAAACAGTCCCAGTTAAATACCTGATTTGCACGATGGCTTTGATTGTGGTGTTTGAGGTGTTGTGGAGTAGGCCCAGCCCAGCCTCGTTTGGCCTCGGAGGGCCGTAGAGGGCCCGCCCTTTGCCCGGGCTTCGCTCCGGGCGTCCCGCTCGCGTCCCGCGAGACGGGGCTGCTCTCAGATTTAAGCGCCGCCTGGCGCTTCGCTGGGAGGCGGAACACCGCAAGGGCCTCTGGACCTTGAAGTCCGCCCCTCGCCCGTCTCCTCTCGGCGGCCCCTGCTCCGGTGACAGGAGAGCAGTCGGGCGGCGGGAGACAGGCGGACGGGTCCGCTGATGGATTTCCTGGGAGCTCGGGTGCAGGGCGGTAAAATGCTGGCAGAGCTGGATGCTGGATGCTGCAAACACGTAGCAGTCGCGTTTGATGTGGATTCCTCCTCTCAATGGGGCTGCTCTCAGATTTAAGCACCGCCTGGCGCTTCGCTGGGAGGCGGAACACCGCAAGGGCCTCTGGACCTTGAAGTCCGCCCCTCGCCCGTCTCCTCTCGGCGGCCCCTGGCTCCGGTGACAGGAGAGCAGTCGGGCAGCAGGAGACAGGCGGACGGGTCCGCTGATGGATTTCCTGGGAGCTCGGGTGCAGGGCGGTAAAATGCTGGCAGAGCTGGATGCTGGATGCTGCAAACACGTAGCAGTCGCGTTTGATGTGGATTCCCCATTAAATTTGATACCATGCTTACCTCATCAATAATAATAAGTGTAATTGTTTTTAGAACTCTGGAAACTTCACAACAAGCTTCTCCAGATAGCTTGTGGTATTCTAATTTATTTTCATGCTCTACTGGCAGCATCAGCAAACGATGTAAAGTAATCCCTTTAATGTTATGCGCTGCCAACCCAGTTGAGCAGTAACAACACAAGAGAGTGATGACTCTGTTCTTTTTTGAAGATAAGATGCAATTCCTTTAATTAGAAAACTTTTTCCAGTTCCTGCTTGTCCACTCACATACAGTCGGACAGGTTGAAATGACGTACATGAGCACTCTTTTTTCTCATGAAGTAAACCATGCTCAATCTGCTCAGTCACTTCATCATATATTTGTTTCTGTTGAACATTTAGTTGTTTTTCAAATTCTTCATTACATCCTCCTGAGCTTGTTGCATTGCTCTTTCCACCTCATCCGTGGCAGTGGCTGCTTCATTTTGGATAATTGGTCTTCCTAGTGGATCCTGACTCAACGAAGCAGAACTTTGACTGTCTTGAGAACTGTCTCTATCAATCTCTGCTGCAATTGTAGCTTCTTGCTGTATTTCCTCGTTCAACATTTCTAGATAATTAGTGAAAACAGGACATTCTATAGTATTTTTGGTTGGGTTGAATTAAATCTTCATAACTGAGAACATCTCCAAGTAGTTCCTCCTATGTACGCCATGGTTTAAAGAGTTGCAAAAGAGCTAAATAGTAAAATTCCCTTTCGTCAGGAGTTTCGCAACTCAGTTTTCGATGATTAAACAAATGTCCTTTTCTTTGTTTCACCAGACATCCTTCAGATCCAATTACAGCATATACTCCTTTATTAATATCTTCTGAAATATTCCTCTTAAATATATAGCTTTGCAGTACTTCATAGAGACAAACGTTCTCAAGATGATTACTTCTATTTGGATAGTATGTATCCAACATATTTGTTTTCAAAATATCTGTACTGTTTGGTTCTTTCTCTGCTAAACACTCAATTTCTTGTACAGATTTCAAAACTCGGTTTCGTGTTCTTGCAAGTCCTAAACTCACCCAAATATTTGTTCTAGATTTGGCATATAGACTTGCAGATGATAAGCGATCTGAACGTTCATATGCTCCAATTTCTCGATGAGACAACATCTTCAAACTGTAGCTGTACAATTTCTTACTTAGGCTCTTTTCATGAGAAATTTCCTCCCACATTTCAATTAGTTCTGTCTTCTCAGATTTTGTAATGTAAGATGTAACATATCGAGCCACAGCAATAGAGTTGTCTGCAACATACTGAATATCCATGTTAGCATTCCACAATGACAATATGACTGGGTTATAGTCATTTATGTATTTTGACTCTTCATTTCTCCTTAAGTTGTAGGTATTTTTCAGTGATTGTCTTGTCACAGTATGTCGTAAAGATGACATCAAATTGTTCACTCTTCCTTTCGATGTTACTGGACGTGGAAATGCAAAACAACATTTTGTGTAGAACTTATCCTTAGATTTGTATTTTCGACGACAATATTTTCCACAACGATGGATTTGAAATCGTAACACTTGTTGTCTTAAATTCTTTTCTTCTGTACTTTTTGGTACAGCACATGTAGCATATTGCTCAATAAAACTCATCACTGTCTCATCTGAATCTGTTCCGAATTTGGGGGCATCTTTGGTCCGTAGCAGCATATGTATGTGAGGAGCACCTCTTGCTTGATACTCCTTTCTCCAAAAGAAATCCAGAACCTCTCTCAAAGGAGGATTTTTTTGTTTGTGATAAAAGACATCATAGCTTCAAATCTATGATTGAAATACCTGCACACATTAACTGGATCCAAAGAGCACAATTCTCCAGGTGTCTTGAATTCTATATTTTCTATGTTTGCATTTGCCTCTCGAAGAAATTGAAGTAAATCTTCCCAAGCATACTCAGCACAGCTTAGAGTAAGGAACCATGTAGGAGTTCCTAAGTTTCTTAACATACATTTTAATTCCCTATGACGACGGTACCAATACTCGTTAGTACCACGCTGACATGCCATCATATTAATAAGCTGAGATTCCAAAACAGTGTCATTCTGTTGGACTTTATTCATAAAGTCCCTTGCCGAAACATTCTGCAGATGTACTCCACTTTTTAGTATGTGGTTCACTGCATAAGAAAGTCCAGACAAGTCACTCTCAAACAGAAGGTGAAATAAATATGTAATACATTGACGAAACCTTGGATCTTCTGCATATAATCTTGATATCAGGTATTCAGATGCTGGTATCTGCACAGGTGGGTCATCATATCGTCCACCTTGTCCTGTTGGAAATAACTGAGGAAAACAACGAGCTTCCAAGCTTTCTTCCCATTCACTAATGGGACTTCCTTTTGCTTCTTTCATTTGGAATAACTCAATAGCATTCCCCATTACTTCTTTGGAATGCAGTGGATGAACACTGTAATGTTCGTAGATTTGTTCACTTCTGGACACATCCACTTTTTCAATTTGTCCATCTGACAAATCACTGTCCTCCTCTACAGTTGTTTCCTCTTCTTCTACACATACATTTTTGTAGTATTGATTGTTTTTTTACCAAATACAACGTTCCCTTTTTGACTTTCCTAACAACCACTAATTCTTGCCAGATTTTCTTACTCTTTGTAGGAACGCCATTAACTAGAATAACTAGAGGTTCCTCTTTCACATTTTCTACACCAATTGTTTCAGTATTTTTCTTTATATTTAGAGGTAAATATACAACTCTTCCCTTTAAACCTCTCAATAAATCTGAAGGAGGCAATTTCCCTGTCTTAGGCTCCATACGAACAATAGCCTGAAATGGATGCATACATTGAATCAGAATAGACTCATCAGTATTTAAATCCATCAGTTAAGAGGAATATTTACCAACTCAAGATTATTATGTACAGCTCTAGCTGGCATTTGGTTTTCATTTAATTTTTTATAACAATATTTACATATACGTTGATCAGAACCCAAATCTAAAAAATTCTCTACCAACAAATAAGTTGCAAATTCCTTCCACTCATTATTATTCTCTTTTTCACTTTTTAAATATAGATCAACTAACCTGGTCTGATTTTTATAATGAATTCTTCTACAACATATACAAGAAAAATTGGGCCTTTCTCCTGAAGTGACCTTGAACATTTTCATCCACATTTCCTTATATTACTGTAGCAGGTTCTGCACTGCCCTCTTTTTCAGAAAAATAACTAACCTCAATTTATTCCCAAATGTTCTTTACATCTAATACAGATCCATGTAAAAGAGCACTGTTTAACTTTTTCAGCTTAAGTGCTGGACTTTTTGCATAATACAACCTTCTCACTAATTTACTCACTTCAGTATGATGCACTGCTAACATCCTAAAATGGTGAAAAACACTCTGACATACTTTTTTAGAAAGACAAGCCAGTGAATGACCTTGCAAACCTGTTTTTTCTCTCACTAGGCAGGAGTCTAATTCTTGCAACATCTTAAACTATTGTTTAATACTTTTCTTACTATACTTACGTAAAAAATTGCGGAAAAAACAATTGAATCCTGCCGTACACTACAAATACAACTAAAATTCCAAGTGTACACTGGAGCCTTAGGATGTCTCCCTAAAACTTCATCAGCTAACACCTCTTGTGCATTTCTTGGTACGATTTTCTCTTTTTCAATCGGACAACCGTCCTTCACCTCATATGCTCGGCCACTGGCGTCAACTGCATGCAACAAATCATTAATCTGAAAGTAACTCTCTTCGTTAAAAAATGGCTCAGAACTTGAACTATGCTTCCATTCTCCAGAAAAAAACATTACAAAAATTAGTTCTCTATTAATTAGTCTTTTCCACTTACTTTTCCCTTTCAAAACATTTATTGCCTTGTCTAGTGTATGAAGTCTATTGATTACTAAAATATATAATTTCTTTTTTAATTCTAACGCTTCATCCACAATACCTTCGATTAATTTTTTTTGCTTATAAAAAGCAGTTTTCCTTTTACAAATCTTTCCACTTTTCAATAAATGTACGATAATTCTATTATAATTCATTCTCTTCCTTATTTCAACAAATTGACTCCTTCGTCTATTACTAAAGATGTTCTCATTGCCAAACACTTTTCCACCTTCTTTTCTCTCTAATAATTTTCTTTTCGTTGTTTTTGAAGATTTATTCTTCTTTGCAACATTATCTGCATTTTTTGTCCTTACAATTAATTTCCTTAGAAAATCCTTGGTTGTCTTTCCAGGAGCATTCTTCTTTTTCTCTGTACTATGTTGTCTGGATGCATCTTGTAATTGTGTGGTCTTGGAACAGTAAGCCTTTTTATACTTTCTTCTCTTCACCGCTTTGCTAGGCATCTTGATTTTCTTTAGTCTTTTTTTTAAATCTCTTGTGAAGTAAAAAAAACATGTTATAGACCACTACTAATATACTACATAGCAATTACAACAACTACATGATGTAAACAATGATTCACTTCATAATAAAGTTGAAGGTACAGCAACAATGTCTGACCAAAGTAGCAAATCATACAGGATCTGCCTTCAGCCCTGCACCATCTATCCTGTGTGTGTACCACGTCTATGTGTGCTTGCACTATCTGTGTCTCTGCATGAACCATCTCACCCTCTCTATGCAACATCTTTTCTGTGACTATAACATCTGTTCCTCTACCTGCAGCCCTGCACCATCTATCCTCTGTGTGTACCATCTCTGTGTCTGCTTCCACACTCTGTGTCTCTGCCTGTACCATCTGACCTCTGCGTGTACCATCTCTGTGTCTGCTTCCACTATCTGTGTCTCTGCCTGCACCATCTCTCTTCCGTGTGTACCATCTCTGTGTCTGCTCCTACTATCTCTATCTCTGCCTTCATCATCTATCCTCTGTGTGTACCATCTCTGTGTCTGCTTCCACTATCTGTGTCTCTATCTGCACCATCTATCCTCTCTGTGTACCATCTCTGTGTCTGCTTCCACTATCTGTGTCTGTGCCTGCACCATCTATTCTCTGTGTGTACCATCTCTGTGTCTGCTTCCACTATCTGTGTCTCTGCATGAACCATCTCACCCTCTCTATGCAACATCTTTTCTGTGACTATAACATCTGTTCCTCTACCTGCAGCCCTGCACCATCTATCCTCTGTGTGTACCATCTCTGTGTCTGCTTCCACACTCTGTGTCTCTGCCTGTACCATCTGACCTCTGCGTGTTCCATCTCTGTGTCTGCTTCCACTATCTGTGTCTCTGCCTGCACCATCTCTCTTCCGTGTGTACCATCTCTGTGTCTGCTCCTACTATCTCTATCTCTGCCTGCATCATCTATCCTCTGTGTATACCATCTCTGTGTCTGCTTCCACTATCTGTGTCTCTATCTGCACCATCTATCCACTCTGTGTACCATCTCTGTGTCTGCTTCCACTATCTGTGTCTGTGCCTGCACCATCTTTTCTCTGTGTGTACCATCTCTGTGTCTGCTTCCACTATCTGTGTCTCTGCCTGCACCATTTCTCTTCCGTGTGTACCATCTCTGTGTCTGCTCCTACTATCTGTATCTCTGCCTGCACCATCTATTCTCTGTGTGTACCATCTCTGTGTCTGCTTCCACTATCTGTGTCTCTGCCTGCACCATCTATCCTCTCTGTGTACCATCTCTGTGTCTGCTTCCACTATCTGTGTCTGTGCCTGCACCATCTATTCGGTGCACAGACATAATATCGACTCCAAAATATCATTTGGACAGAATATCGAGTTTTAAATATCGTTTGGACAAAATATCGACAGGACAGAATATCGACAGTCAAAATATCGTTTTTAAGGTAAGTGAAGTAATATCGACTGTAAATAATATAGAAAGTGAAAATATCCAAGTATATAATCTAAATAGTAAAAAATATCGTTTTTTAAATAATATTTAATTATTTATAGTGTTTTTATGTTATAATATGTGTGAAAAGTGTCATTTTATGTTATAATTATTTTTAATTAATGATTTTTTTTAAATTATTGTGTAATTTTATTGTGTAGGGGGTTGTGGGTTTATAGGGGAATAGTGTGGGAAGTAATTTAATTATAATTAATTAAATATGTAAATTTATTAATTGGTAGTAATAATTAATTAATTGTTAATTAAATAATATATGTTAATTATTTAAAATTTAATTGGTAATTAATTTAATTTAATTGATTAATTGCTAATTATGTAAATTAAAATAATTTATTTCCTGTAGCGGGTTGTGGGTTTATAGGGGAATAGGGTGGGAAGTAATTTAATTATAATTAATTAAATATGTAAATGTATTAATTGGTAGTAATATTTAATTAATTGGTAATTAAATAATATTTGTTAATTATTTAAAATGTAATTGGTAATTAATTTAATTTAATTGATTAATTGCTAATTATGTTAAATTAAAGGGGTATTTTTAGGGTTCAGGGTCAGTTTTTCGTTTTTGGGTAAAGGGGTATTTTTAGGGTTCAGGGTCAGTTTTTAGTTTTTGGGTAAAGGGGTATTTTTTGGGTTCAGGGTCAGTTTTTAGTTTTTGGGTAAAGGGGTATTTTTAGGGTTCAGGGTCAGTTTTTAGTTTTTGGGTTAAGGGGTATTTTTAGGGTTCAGGGTCAGTTTTGGGTTTTTGGGTAAAGGGGTATTTTTAGGGTTCAGGGTCAGTTTTTAGTTTTTGGGTAAAGGGGTATTTTTAGGGTTCAGGGTCAGTTTTGGGGTTTTGGGTAAAGGGTTTTTTTTAGGGTTCAGGGTCAGTTTTGGGTTTTTGGGGTACAGGGGTACAGTGTAAAAATAAAGTAAAATTAAATGTACATTAATTTAATTTAATGAAATTAAATTAAATTAAATTAAATTATATTAAATTAATTTTAAATAATTTAAATTATAAAAATTATTATATACTTACCAATACTTACGTTGTAATGGTAGTGCGTTGTAAAAGTTGCGTTGTAACGTCATATATCCACTGTTGCACTCCTTGGAGTGGGAATAGTAATTTTAACCCCTACGCTATCCAACGCTTTCCCTACTGTTGCACCCACTGGAGTGGGAATAGTAATTTTTACTCTATTGTATTTGTACGTTAATAATATTGGCTATTATTTAATTAAATTTTGTTACTATATATATATATGTTTTAAGAAATATGATTAAAAAAATATACTTTTTTTACTTTCATTAATTATTTAATTATTAAAAGTTATTTTAAGTATTGTTAAGTATATTTTAGTAATTAATTTTTTATATTAATGTAATTAAACATTGTTTTTATTAAAGTCGATATTTTTTAGAACTATATTTTTGTAAACGATATTTTTAACTCGATATTTTTGTACTTACCTGTTTGTAGATAGAAACTCGATATTTTGTCTCTCGATATTTTGTCAACGATATTTTTGTTGGTCGATATTCTGTCCCTCGATATTATTTCAGTGATCCCATCTATTCTCTGTATATACCATCTCTGTGTCTGCTTCCACTATCTGTGTCTCTGCCTGCACATCTATCCTCTGTGTGTACCATCTCTATGTCTGCTTCCACTATCTGTGTCTCTGCCTGTACCATCTATTCTATGTGTGTACCATCTCTATGTCTGCTTCCACTATCTCTCCCTCTGCCTGCACCATCTATCCTCTGTGTGTACCATCTCTGTGTCTGCTTCCACTATCTATGTGTCTACCTGCACCATCTCTCTTCTGTGTTTACCATTTTTGTGTCTGGTTCCACTATCTGTGTCTCTGCCTGCACCATCTATCCTCTGTGTGTACCATCTCTGTGTCTGGTTCCACTATCTGTGTCTCTGCCTGAACCATCTCTCTTCTGTGTGTACCATATCTATGTCTGCTTCCACTATCTCTCCCTCTGCCTGCACCATCTATCTTCTGTGTGTACCAACTGTGTCTGCTTCCACTATCTGTGTATCTGCCTGCACCATATCTCTTCTGTGTGTACCATCTCTGTGTCTGCTCCCACTTTTTGTGTCTCTGCCAGCACCATCTATCCTCTATGTGTACAATCTCGAACTCTGCTTCCACTTTCTGTCCCTCTGCCTGAAACCCTATGCCATCTATTCTCTGTGTGTACCATGTCTGTGTCTGCTTCCACTATCTCTCCCTCTGCCTGCAGCACTATACCATCTATTCTCTGTGTGTACAATCTCTGTGTCTGCTTGCACTATCTGTGTCTCTGCCTCCACCATCTATCCTCTGTGTGTAACATCTCTGTGTCTGTGTCCACTATCTATGGGTCTGCCTGCACCATCTATCCTCTGTGTCTACTTCCACTATCTGTGTCTCTGCCTGCACCATGTCTCTTTTGTGTGCACCATCTCTGTGTCTTCTCCTACTATATGTGTCTCTATCTGCACCATCTATCCTCTGTGTGTAACATCTCTGTGTCTGCTTCCACTATCTGTGTCTCTGCCTGCACCATCTATCCCTTGTGTGTACCATCTCTGTGTCTGCTTCCACTCTCTGTGTCTCTGCCTACACCATCTATTCTCTGTGTGTACCACCTATGTGTCTGCTTCCACTATCTGTCCCTCTGCAGCAGTCCTATACCATCTATTCTCTGTGTGTACCATCTCAGTGTCTGAATCCACTATCTGTGTCTCTGCCTGCACCATCTCTATTCTGTGTGTACCATCTCTGTGTCTGCTCCTACTACCTGTGTCTCTGCCTGCACCATCTGTCCTCTGTGTATACCATCTCTATGTCTGCTTCCACTATCTGTGTCTCTGCCTGCACCATATATCCTCTCTGTGTACCATCTCTGTGTCTGCTTCCACTATCTGTGGCTGTGCCGGCACCATCTATTCTCTGTATATACCATCTATGTGTCTGCTTCCACTATCTGTGTCTCTGCCTGCACCATCTATCCTCTGTGTGTACCATCTCTGTGTCTGCTTCCACTATCTGTGTCTCTGCCTGTACCATCTATTCTCAGTGTGTACCATCTCTATGTCTGATTCCACTATCTCTCCCTCTGCCTGCATCATCTCTCTTCTGTGTGTACCATCTCTGTGTCTGCTCCACTATCTGTGTCTCTGCCTGCACCATCTATCCTCTGTGTGTACCATCTCTGTGTCTGGTTCCACTATCTGTGTCTCTGGCTGCACCATCTATCCTCTGTGTGTACGATCTATGTGTCTACTTCCACTATCTGTGTCTCTGCCTGCACCATCTCTCTTCTGTGTGTACCATCTCTGTGTCTGCTCCTACTATCTGTGTTTCTACCTGCACCATCTATCCTCTTTGTGTAACATCTCTATGTCTGCTTCCACTATCTGTGTCTCTGCCTGCACCATCTATCCTCTGTGTGTACCATCTCTGTGTCTGCTTCCACTATCTGTGTCTCTGCCTGCACCATCTATCCTCTGAGTGTTCCATCTCTGTGTCTGCTTCCACTATCTGTGTCTGCCTGCACCATCTATTCTCTGTGTCTACCATCTCTGTCTGCTTCCAACATCTGTGTGTCTGCCTGCACCATCTATTCTCTGTATATACCATCTCTGTGTCTGCTTCCACTATCTGTCCCTCTGCCTGAAACCCTATACCATCTAGTCTCTGTGTGTACCATGTCTGTGTCTGCTTCCACTATCTCTACCTCTGCCTGCAGCCCTATACCATCTATTCTCTGTGTACCATATCTGTGTCTGCTTCCACTATCTGTCCCTCTGCCTACAGTCCTATACCATCTATTCTCTGTGTGTACCATCTGTGTGTCTGCTTCCAGTATCTGTGTCTCTGCCTGCACCATCTCTCTTTCGTGTGTACCATCTCTGTGTCTGCTCCTATTATCTGTGTCTCTACCTGCACCATCTATCCTCTGTGTATACCATCTCAGTGTCTGCTACCACTATCTGTGTCTCTGCCTGCACCATCTATCCTCTATGTGTGCCATCTCTGTCTGCTTCCACTATCTGTGTCTCTGCCTGCACCATCAATTCTCTGTGTGTACCATCTCTATGTCTGCTTCCACTATCTCTCCCTCTGCCTGCACCATATATCCTCTGTGAGTACCATTTCTGTGTCTGCTTCCACTATCTGTGTCTCTGCCTACACCATCTCTCTTCTGTGTGTACCATCTCTGTGTCTGCTCCCACTATCTGTGTATCTGCCTGCACCATCTATCCTCTATGTGTACCATCTCTGTGTCTGCTTCCACTATCTGTCCCTCTGCCTGAAACCCTATACCATCTATTCTCTGTGTGTACCATATCTGTGTCTGCTTCCACTATCTGTCCCACTGTCTACAGTCCTATACCATCTAGTCTCTGTGTGTACCATCTGTGTGTCTGCTTCCACTATCTGTGTCACTGCCTGCACCATCTCTCTTCCGTGTGTACCATCTCTGTGTCTGCTCCTACTCTCTGTGTCTCTAGCTGCACCATCTATCCTCTGTGTATACCATCTCTGTGTCTGCTTCCACTATCTGTGTCTCTGCCTGCACCATCTATCCTCTCTGTGTACCATCTCTGTGTCTGCTTCCACTATCTGTGTATCTGCCTGCACAATCTCTCTTCTGTGTGTACCATCTCTGTGTCTGCTTCCACTATCTGTCCCTCTGCCTGAAACCCTATACCATCTATTCTCTGTGTGTACCATGTCTGTGTCTGCTTCCACTATCTCTCCCTCTGCCTGCAGCCCTATACCATCTATTCTCAGTTGGTAACATCTCTGTGTCTGCTTCCACTATCTGTCCCTCTGCCTGCATCATCTCTCTTCTGTGTATACCATCTCTATGTCTGCTTCCACTATCTGTGTCTCTGCCTGCACCATCTATCCTCTCTGTGTACCATCTCTGTGTCTGCTTCCACTATCTGTGGCTGTGCCGGCACCATCTATTCTCTGTATATACCATCTATGTGTCTGCTTCCACTATCTGTGTCTCTGCCTGCACCATCTATTCTCAGTGTGTACCATCTCTATGTCTGCTTCCACTATCTCTCCCTCTGCCTGCATCATCTCTCTTCTGTGTGTACCATCTCTGTGTCTGCTCCCACTATCTGTGTCTCTGCCTGCACCACCTATCCTCTGTGTGTACCATCTCTGTGTCTGGTTCCACTATCTGTGTCTCTGGCTGCACCATCTATCCTCTGTGTGTACGATCTCTGTGTCTACTTCCACTATCTGTGTCTCTGCCTGCACCATCTCTCTTCTGTGTGTACCATCTCTGTGTCTGCTCCTACTATCTGTGTTTCTACCTGCACCATCTATCCTCTTTGTGTAACATCTCTATGTCTGCTTCCACTATCTGTGTCTCTGCCTGCGCCATCTATCCTCTGTGTGTACCATCTCTGTGTCTGCTTCCACTATCTGTGTCTCTGCCTGCACCATCTATCCTCTGAGTGTTCCATCTCTGTGTCTGCTTCCACTATCTGTGTCTCTGCCTGCACCATCTATTCTCTGTGTCTACCATCTCTGTCTGCTTCCAACATCTGTGTGTCTGCCTGCACCATCTATTCTCTGTATATACCATCTCTGTGTCTGCTTCCACTATCTGTCCCTCTGCCTGCAGCCCTATACCATCTATTCTCTGTGTACCATATCTGTGTCTGCTTCCACTATCTGTCCCTCTGCCTACAGTCCTATACCATCTATTCTCTGTGTGTACCATCTGTGTGTCTGCTTCCACTATCTGTGTCTCTGCCTGCACCATCTCTCTTTCGTGTGTAAAATCTCTGTGTCTTCTCCTATTATCTGTGTCTCTACCTGCACCATCTATCCTCTGTGTATACCATCTCAGTGTCTGCTACCACTATCTATGTCTCTGCCTGCACCATCTATCCTCTATGTGTGCCATCTCTGTCTGCTTCCACTATCTGTGTCTCTGCCTGCACCATCAATTCTCTGTGTGTACCATCTCTATGTCTGCTTCCACTATCTCTCCCTCTGCCTGCACCATATATCCTCTGTGAGTACCATTTCTGTGTCTGCTTCCGCTATCTGTGTCTCTGCCTACACCATCTCTCTTCTGTGTGTACCATCTCTGTGTCTGCTCCCACTATCTGTGTATCTGCCTGCACCATCTATCCTCTATGTGTACCATCTCTGTGTCTGCTTCCACTATCTGTCCCTCTGCCTGAAACCCTATACCATCTATTCTCTGTGTGTACCATGTCTGTGTCTGCTTCCACGATCTCTACCTCTGCCTGCAGCCCTATACCATCTAATCTCTGTGTGTACCATCTCTGTGTCTGCTTCCACTATCTGTCCCACTGTCTACAGTCCTATACCATCTATTCTCTGTGTGTACCATCTGTGTGTCTGCTTCCACTATCTGTGTCTCTGCCTGCACCATCTCTCTTCCATGTGTACCATCTCTGTGTCTACTCCTACTCTCTGTGGATGTATGACGTTACAACGCATACTTTTACAACGCCTACCTTTACCACGCAATTTTTACAACGCAGTATCCATTACAACGAAGTACCATTACAACGCATGTTTTTACATCGCAGATACCTTTACAACGCATACCATTACAACGTAAGTATTGGTAAATATATAATATTTTTTTAATGTAAATTAATTACAATTAATATAATTTAATTTAATCTAATTAATTTAATTTAATTTAATTTAATTTAATGTAATTTAATTTAATTTAATTTTATTTAATTTTTACCCTGTACCCCTTTACCCAAAAACCCAAACCTAGCCCTGAACCTTAAAAATACCCCTGAACCCCAAAACCCAAACCTTGCCCTGAACCCTAAAAATATCCCTTTACCCAAAAACCCAAACCTTGCCCTGAACCCTAAAAATACCCCTTTACCCAAAAACCCAAACCTAGCCCTGAACCCTAAAAATACCCCTTTACCCAAAAACCCAAACCTAGCCCTGAACCCTAAAAATACCCCTTTACCCAAAAACCCAAACCTAGCCCTGAACCCTAAAAATACCCCTTTACCCAAAAACCCAAAACTAGCCCCGAACCCTAAAAATACCCCTTACCCAAAAACCCAAACCTAGCCCTGAACCCTAAAAATACCCCTTTACCCAAAAACCCAAACCTTGCCCTGAACCCTAAAAATACCCCTTTACCCAAAAACCCAAACCTAGCCCTGAACCCTAAAAATACCCCTGTACCAAAAAACCCAAACCTAGCCCTGAACCCTAAAAATACCCCTTCACCCAAAAACCCAAACCTAGCCCTGAACCCTAAAAATACCCCTTTACCCACAAACCCAAACCTAGCACTGAACCCTAAAAATACCCCTTTACCCAAAAACCCAAACCTAGCCCTGAACCCTAAAAATACCCTTTTACCCAAAAACCCAAACCTAGCACTGAACCCTAAAAATACCCCTTTACCCAAAAACCCAAACCTAGCCCTGAACCCTAAAAATACCCCTTTACCCAAAAACCCAAACCTAGCCCTGAACCCTAAAAATACCCATTTACCCAAAAACCCAAACCTATAATATTTTTAAGAAAATTATATACTTACCAATACTTACGTTGTAATGGTATGCGTTGTAAAGGTATCTGCGTTGTAAAAACATGCGTTGTAATGGTACTTCTTTGTAATAGATCCTGCGTTGTAAAAATTGCGTGGTAAAGGTAGGTCGTTGTAAAAGTTGCGTGGTAAAGGTTGTATACCACTCTATGTGTCTCTACCTGCACCATCTATCCTCTGTGTATACCATCTCTGTGTCTGCTTCCACTATCTGTGTCTCTGCCTGCACCATCTATCCTCTCTGTGTACCATCTCTGTGTCTGCTTCCACTATCTGTGTCTCTGCCTGCACCATCTCTCTTCTGTGTGTACCATCTCTGTGTCTGCTCCCACTATCTGTGTCTCTGCCTGCACCATCTATCCTCTATGTGTACGATCTCTGTTTGCTTCCACTATCTGTCCCTCTGCCTGAAACCCTATACCATCTATTATCTGTGTGTACCATGTCTGTGTCTGCTTCCACTATCTCTCCCTCTGCCTGCAGCCCTATACCATCTATTCTCTGTTGGTACCATCTCTGTGTCTGCTTCCACTATCTGTCCCTCTGCCTGCATCATCTCTCTTCTGTGTATACCATCTCTATGTCTGCTTCCACTATCTGTGTCTCTGCTGCACCATCTATCCTCTCTGTGTACCATCTCTGTGTCTGCTTCCACTATCTGTGGCTGTGCCGGCACCATCTATTCTCTGTATGTAACATCTATGTGTCTGCTTCCACTATCTGTGTCTCTGCCTGCACCATCTATCCTCTGTGTGTACCATCTCTGTGTCTGCTTCCACTATCTGTGTCTCTGCCTTCACCATCTATTCTCAGTGTGTACCATCTCTATGTCTGCTTCCACTATCTCTCCCTCTGCCTGCATCATCTCTCTTCTGTGTGTACCATCTCTGTGTCTGCTCCCACTATCTGTGTCTCTGCCTGCACCATCTATCCTCTGTGTGTACCATCTCTGTGTCTGGTTCCACTATCTGTGTCTCTGGCTGCACCATCTATCCTCTGTGTGTACGATCTCTGTGTCTACTTCCACTATCTGTGTCTCTGCCTGCACCATCTCTCTTCTGTGTGTACCATCTCTGTGTCTGCTCCTACTATCTGTGTTTCTACCTGCACCATCTATCCTCTTTGTGTAACATCTCTTTGTCTGCTTCCACTATCTGTGTGTCTGCCTGCACCATCTATCCTCTGTGTGTACCATCTCTGTGTCTGCTTCCACTATCTGTGTCTCTGCCTGCACCATCTATCCTCTGAGTGTTCCATCTCTGTGTCTGCTTCCACTATCTGTGTCTCTGCCTGCACAATCTATTCTCTGTGTCTACCATCTCTGTCTGCTTCCAACATCTGTGTGTCTGCCTGCACATCTATTCTCTGTATATACCATCTCTGTGTCTGCTTCCACTCTCTGTCCCTCTGCCTGAACCCCTATACCATCTATTCTCTGTGTGTACCATGTCTGTGTCTGCTTCCACTATCTCTACCTCTGCCTTCAGCCCTATACCATCTATTCTCTGTGTACCATATCTGTGTCTGCTTCCACTATCTGTCCCTCTGCCTACAGTCCTATACCATCTATTCTCTGTGTGTACCATCTGTGTGTCTGCTTCCACTATCTGTGTCTCTGCCTGCACCATCTCTCTTTCGTGTGTACCATCTCTGTGTCTGCTCCTATTATCTGTGTCTCTACCTGCACCATCTATCCTCTGTGTATGCCATCTCAGTGTCTGCTACCACTATCTGTGTCTCTGCCTGCACCATCTATCCTCTATGTGTGCCATCTCTGTCTGCTTCCACTATCTGTGTCTCTGCCTGCACCATCACTTCTCTGTGTGTACCATCTGTATGTCTGCTTCCACTATCTCTCCCTCTGCCTGCACCATATATCCTCTGTGAGTACCATTTCTGTGTCTGCTTCCACTATCTGTGTCTCTGCCTACACCATCTCTCTTCTGTGTGTACCATCTCTGTGTCTGCTCCCACTATCTGTGTATCTGCCTGCACCATCTATCCTCTATCTGTACGATCTCTGTGTCTGCTTCCACTATCTGTCCCTCTGCCTGAAACCCTATACCAGCTATTCTCTGTGTGTACCATGTCTGTGTCTGCTTCCACGATCTCTACCTCTGCCTGCAGCCCTATACCATCTATTCTCTGTGTGTACCATCTCTGTGTCTGCTTCCACTATCTCTCCCTCTGCCTGCAGCCCTATACCATCTATTCTCTGTTGGTACCATCTCTGTGTCTGCTTCCACTATCTGTCCCTCTGCCTGCATCATCTCTCTTCTGTGTATACCATCTCTATGTCTGATTCCATTATCTGTATCTCTGCCTGCACCATCTATCCTCTCTGTGTACCATCTCTGTGTCTGCTTCCACTATCTGTGGCTGTGCCGGCACCATCTATTCTATGTATGTACCATCTATGTGTCTGCTTCCACTATCTGTGTCTCTGCCTGCACCATCTATCCTCTGTGTGTACCATCTCTGTGTCTGCTTCCACTATCTGTGTCTCTGCCTGCACCATCTATTCTCAGTGTGTACCATCTCTATGTCTGCTTCCACTATCTCTCCCTCTGCCTGCATCATCTCTCTTCTGTGTGTACCATCTCTGTGTCTGCTCCCACTATCTGTGTCTCTGCCTGCACCATCTATCCTCTGTGTGTACCATCTCTCTGTCTGCTTCCACTATCTGTGTCTCTGGCTGCACCATCTATCCTCTGTGTGTACGATCTCTGTGTCTAATTCCACTATCTGTGTCTCTGCCTGCACCATCTCTCTTCTGTGTGTAGCATCTCTGTGTCTGCTCCTACTATCTGTGTTTCTACCTGCACCATCTATCCTCTTTGTCTGCTTCCACTATCTGTGTCTCTGCCTGCACCATCTATCCTCTGTGTGTACCATCTCTGTGTATGCTTCCACTATCTGTGTCTCTGCCTGCACCATCTATCCTCTGAGTGTTCCATCTCTGTGTCTGCTTCCACTATCTGTGTCTCTGCCTGCACCATCTATTCTCTGTGTCTACCATCTCTGTCTGCTTCCAACATCTGTGTGTCTGCCTGAACATCTATTCTCTATATATACCATCTCTGTGTCTGCTTCCACTCTCTGTCCCTCTGCCTGAAACCCTATACCATCTATTCTCTGTGTGTACCATGTCTGTGTCTGCTTCCACTATCTCTACCTCTGCCTGCAGCCCTATACCATCTATTCTCTGTGTACCATATCTGTGTCTGCTTCCACTATCTGTCCCTCTGCCTACAGTCCTATACCATCTATTCTCTGTGTGTACCATCTGTGTGTCTGCTTCCACTATCTGTGTCTCTGCCTGCACCATCTCTCTTTCGTGTGTACCATCTCTGTGTCTGCTCCTATTATCTGTGTCTCTACCTGCACCACCTATCCTCTGTGTATACCATCTCAGTGTCTGCTACCACTATCTGTGTCTCTGCCTGCACCATCTATCCTCTATGTGTGCCATCTCTGTCTGCTTCCACTATCTGTGTCTCTGCCTGCACCATCAATTCTCTGTGTGTACCATCTCTATGTCTGCTTCCACTATCTCTCCCTCTGCCTGCACCATATATCCTCTGTGAGTACCATTTCTGTGTCTGCTTCCACTATCTGTGTCTCTGCCTACACCATCTCTCTTCTGTGTGTACCATCTCTGTGTCTGCTCCCACTATCTGTGTATCTGCCTGCACCATCTATCCTCTATCTGTACCCTCTCTGTGTCTGCTTCCACTATCTGTCCCTCTGCCTGAAACCCTATACCAGCTATTCTCTGTGTGTACCATGTCTGTGTCTGCTTCCACAATCTCTACCTCTGCCTGCAGCCCTATACCATCTGTTCTCTGTGTGTACCATCTCTGTGTCTGCTTCCACTATCTCTCCCTCTGCCTGCAGACCTATACCATCTATTCTCTGTTGGTACCATCTCTGTGTCTGCTTCCACTATCTGTCCCTCTGCCTGCATCATCTCTCTTCTGTGTATATCATCTCTATGTCTGCTTCCACTATCTGTATCTCTGCCTGCACCATCTATCCTCTCTGTGTACCATCTCTGTGTCTGCTTCCACTATCTGTGGCTGTGCCGGCACCATCTATTCTCTGTATGTACCATCTATGTGTCTGCTTCCACTATCTGTGTCTCTGCCTGCACCATCTATTCTCAGTGTGTACCATCTCTATGTCTGCTTCCACTATCTCTCCCTCTGCCTGCAGCCCTATACCATCTATTCTCTGTTGGTACCATCTCTGTGTCTGCTTCCACTATCTGTCCCTCTGCCTGCATCATCTCTCTTCTGTGTATATCATCTCTATGTCTGCTTCCACTATCTGTATCTCTGCCTGCACCATCTATCCTCTCTGTGTAACATCTCTGTGTCTGCTTCCACTATCTGTGGCTGTGCCGGCACCATCTATTCTCTGTATGTACCATCTATGTGTCTGCTTCCACTATCTGTGTCTCTGCCTGCACCATCTATCCTCTGTGTGTACCATCTCTGTGTCTGCTTCCACTATCTGTGTCTCTGCCTGCACCATCTATTCTCAGTGTGTACCATCTCTATGTCTGCTTCCACTATCTCTCCCTCTGCCTGCATCATCTCTCTTCTGTGTGTACCATCTCTGTGTCTGCTCCCACTATCTGTGTCTCTGCCTGCACCATCTATCCTCTGTGTGTACCATCTCTGTGTCTGGTTCGACTATCTGTGTCTCCGGCTGCACCATCTATCCTCTGTGTGTACGATCTCTGTGTCTACTTCCACTATCTGTGTCTCTGCCTGCACCATCTCTCTTCTGTGTGTACCATCTCTGTGTCTGCTCCTACTATCTGTGTTTCTACCTGCACCATCTATCCTCTTTGTATAACATCTCTTTGTCTGCTTCCACTATCTGTGTCTCTGCCTGCACCATCTATCCTCTGTGTGTACCATCTCTGTGTCTGCTTCCACTATCTGTGTCTCTGCCTGCACCATCTATCCTCTAAGTGTTCCATCTCTGTGTCTGCTTCCACTATCTGTGTCTCTGCCTGCACCATCTATTCTCTGTGTCTACCATCTCTGTCTGCTTCCAACATCTGTGTGTCTGCCTGCACATCTATTCTCTGTATATACCATCTCTGTGTCTGCTTCCACTCTCTGTCCCTCTGCCTGAAACCCTATACCATCTAATCTCTGTGTTTACCATGTCTGTGTCTGCTTCCACTATCTCTACCTCTGCCTGCAGCCCTATACCATCTATACTCTGTGTACCATATCTGTGTCTGCTTCCACTATCTGTCCCTCTGCCTACAGTCCTATACCATCTATTCTCTGTGTGTACCATCTGTGTGTCTGCTTCCACTATCTGTGTCTCTGCCTGCACCATCTCTCTTTCGTGTGTACCATCTCTGTGTCTGCTCCTATTATCTGTGTCTCTACCTGCACCATCTATCCTCTGTGTATACCATCTCAGTGTCTGCTACCACTATCTGTGTCTCTGCCTGCACCATCTATCCTCTATGTGTGCCATCTCTGTCTGCTTCCACTATCTGTGTCTCTGCCTGTACCATCAATTCTCTGTGTGTACCATCTCTATGTCTGCTTCCGCTATCTCTCCCTCTGCCTGCACCATATATCCTCTGTGAGTACCATTTCTGTGTCTGCTTCCACTATCTGTGTCTCTGCCTACACCATCCCTCTTCTGTGTGTACCATCTCTGTGTCTGCTCCCACTATCTGTGTATCTGCCTGCACCATCTATCCTCTATCTGTACCATCTCTGTGTCTGCTTCCACTATCTGTCCCTCTGCCTGAAACCCTATACCAGCTATTCTCTGTGTGTACCATGTCTGTGTCTGCTTCCAAGATCTCTACCTCTGCCTGCAGCCTTATACCATCTATTCTCTGTGTGTACCATCTCTGTGTCTGCTTCCACTATCTGTCCCACTGTCTACAGTCCTATACCATCTATTCTCTGTGTGTACCATCTGTGTGTCTGCTTCCACTATCTGTGTCTCTGCCTGCACCATCTCTCTTCCGTGTGTACCATCTCTGTGTCTGCTCCTACTCTCTGTGTCTCTACCTGCACCATCTATCCTCTGTGTATACCATCTCTGTGTCTGCTTCCACTATCTGTGTCTCTGCCTGCACCATCTATCCTCTCTGTGTACCATCTCTGTGTCTCCTTCCACTATCTGTGTCTCTGCCTGCACCATCTCTCTTCTGTGTGTACCATCTCTGTGTCTGCTCCCACTATCTGTGTCTCTGCCTGCACCATCTATCCTCTATGTGTATGATCTCTGTTTGCTTCCACTATCTGTTCCTCTGCCTGAAACCCTATACCATCTATTCTCTGTGTGTACCATGTCTGTGTCTGCTTCCACTATCTCTCCCTCTGCCTGTAGCCCTATACAATCTATTCTCTGTTGGCACCATCTCTGTGTCTGCTTCCACTATCTGTCCCTCTGCCTACAGTCCTATACCATCTATTCTCTGTGTGTACCATCTCTGTGCCTGCTTCCACTATATGTGTCTCTGCCTGAACCATCTCTCTTCTGTGTGTACCATCTCTGTGTCTGCTCCTACTATCTGTGTCTCTACCTGCACCATCTATCCTCTGTGTATACCATCTCTGTGTCTGCTTCCACTATCTGTGTCTCTGCCTGCACCATATATCCTCTATGCGTGCCATCTCTATGTCTGTGTCCACTATCTGTGTCTCTGCCTACACCATCTCTCTTCTGTGTGTACCATCTCTGTGTCTGCACCCACTATCCGTGTCTCTGCCTGAACAATCTATCCTCTATGTGTACTATCTCTGTGTCTGCTTCCACTATCTGTCCCTCTGCCTGAAACCCTATACCATCTAATCTCTGTGTGTACCATCTGTGTGTCTGCTTCCACTATCTGTGTGTCTGCCTGCACCATCTATCCTCTGTGTATACCATCTCTGTGTCTGCTTCCACTATCTGTGTCTCTGCCTGCACCATATATCCTCTATGTGTGCCATCTCTATGTCTGTGTCCACTATCTGTGTCTCTGCCTGCACCATCTATTCTCTGTGTGTACCATCTCTATGTCTGCTTCCACTATCTCTCCCTCTGTCTGCACCATATATCCTCTGTGTGTACCATCTCTGTGTCTGCTTCCACTATCTGTGTCTCTGCCTACAACATCTCTCTTCTGTGTGTACCATCTCTGTGTCTGCACCCACTATCTGTGTCTCTGCCTGAACAATCTATCCTCTATGTGTACTATCTCTGTGTCTGCTTCCACTATCTGTCCCTCTGCCGGAAACCCTATACCATCTATTCTCTGTGTGTACCATCTCTGTGTCTGCTTCCACTATCTGTCCCTCTGCCTACAGTCCTATACCATGTATTCTCTGTGTGTACCATCTGTGTGTCTGCTTCCACTATCTGTGTGTCTGCCTGCACCATCTCTCTTCTGTGTGTACCATTTCTGTGTCTGCTCCTACTATCTGTGTCTTTACCTGCACCATCTATCCTCTGTGTATACCATCTCTTTGTCTGCTTCCACTATCTGTGTCTCTGCCTGCACCACCTATCCTCTCTGTGTAACATCTCTGTGTCTGCTTCCACTATCTGTGTCTCTGCCTGCACCATCTCTCTCCTGTGTGTACCATCTCTGTTTCTGCTCCCACTATATGTGTCTCTGCCTGCACCATCTATCCTCTATGTGTACGATCTCTGTGTCTGCTTCCACTATCTGTCCCTCTGCCTGAAGCCCTATTCCATCTATTCTCTGTTGGTACCATCTCTGTGTCTGCTTCCACTATCTGTCCCTCTGCCTACAGTCCTATACCATCTATTCTCTGTGTGTACCATCTCTGTGTCTGCTTCCACTATCTGTGTCTCTGCCTGCACCATCTATCCTCTCTGTGTACCATCTCTATGTCTGCTTCCACCTTCGGTGTCTGTGCCTGCACTATCTATTCTTTGTATACCATCTCTGTGTCTGCTTCCACTATCTGTGGCTCTGCCTGCACCACATCTCTTCCGTGTGTACCATCTCTTTGTCTATGGCATTTCTACAGCACAGCCACGATCTTCAGTACACAGCATGGAGACTTTTTCCAAATTAACAGGCCTGATAGACATACTGCATAGCAGTTTCTAATACTACATACCCTAAACCCTAACAAACTTCATCAGAACATCTATTCTCATTTTTTTTAACACATCAACGATCCAAATTATTACAATACTACAAAAAGACTCACTCGAATAATTTTTAATAAGTACATATATTCCCATATTTTTAAACACACAAACTACGCAAATTAATCTGCCACCTTCCTCTTAAATGCAAAGAGACTCACACTGTGATCTTACACACATAACGCTATCCCTTCCTATTTAGTAAAATGATTACTACAATCAAAAGGAGTCTTGATTGGAATATTCTTTCAGGCTTTTTTTGCACCATCTGTGCCTCTGCCTGCAGTCCTACAACACCTATCAACTGTGTGTACCATGTCTGTATCTGCTTGCACTATCTGTCCCTCTGCCTCCAGCACTCCACCATCTATCCTCTGTATATACCATGTTTCTGTCTGCTTGCACTATCTGAGTGTCTGCTTGAACCATCTCACCCTCTCTCTGCACCATATTTTCTGTGACTGCACCATCTGTCCCTCTGCCTGCACCCCTACACAACCTATCCTCTGTGTATACCATGTCTGTATCTGCTTGCACTATCTGTCCCTTTGCCTACAGCCCTCCATCTTCTATCCTCAGTGTGTACCATGTCTGTGTCTGCTTGCACTATCTGTCCTTCTGCCTATAGCCCTCCGTCTTCTATCCTCAGTGTGTACCATGTCTGTATCTGTTTGCACTATCTGTTCCTCTGCCTCCAGCACTCCACCATCTATCCTCTGTATATACCATGTTTCTGTCTGCTTGCACTATCTGCCTGCACCATCTATCCTCTGTGTGTACCATCTATGTGTCTGATTCCACTATCTGTGTCTCTGCCTGCACCATCTATCCTCTATGTGTACCATCTCTATGTGTGCTTCCACTATCTGTGTCTCTGCCTGCACCATCTATTCTCTGTGTGTACCATCTCTATGTCTGCTTCCACTATCTCTGCCTCTGCCTGCACCATCTATCCTCTGTGTGTACCATCTCTGTGTCTGCTTCCACTATCTGTGTCTCTGCCTGCACCATCTCTCTTCTGTGTGTACCATCTCTGTTTCTGCTCCCACTATCTGTGTCTCTGCCTGCACCATCTATCTTCTATGTGTACCATCTCTGTGTCTGCTTCCACTATCTCTACCTCTGCCTGCAGTCCTATACCATCTATTCTCTGTGTGTACCATCTGTGTGTCTGCTTCCACTATCTGTGTCTCTGCCTGCACATATCTCTCTTCTATGTGTACCATCTCTGTGTCTGCTCCTACTATCTGTGTCTCTACCTGCACCATCTATCCTCTGGGTATACCATCTCTGTGTTTGCTTCCACTATCTGTGTCTCTGCCTTCATTATCTATCCTCTATGTGTGCCATCTCTATGTCTGCTTAGACTATCTGTGTCTCTGCTTGCACCATCTATTCTCTGTGTGTACCATCTTTGTGTCTACTTCCACTATCTGTGTCTCTGCCTGTACCATCTCTCTTCTGTGTGTACCATCTCTGTGTCTGCTCCCACTATCTGTGTCTCTGCCTGCACCATCTATCCTCTATTTGTACCATCTCTGTGTCTGCTTCCACTATCTTTCCCTCTGCCTGAAACCCTATACCGTCTATTCTCTGGGTGTACCATGTCTGTGTCTGCTTCCACTATCTCTACCTCTGCCTGCACCCCTATACCATCTATTCTCTGTGTGTACCATCTCTGTGTCTGCTTCAACTATCTGTCCCTCTGCCTACAGTCCTATACCATCTATTCTCTGTGTGTACTATCTGTGTGTCTGCTTCCACTATCTGTGTCTCTGCCTGCGCCATCTCTCTTCCGTGTGTAGCATCTCTGTGTCTGCTCCTACTATCTGTGTTTCTACCTGCACCATCTATCCTCTGTGTATACCATCTCTGCGTCTGCTTCCACTATCTGTGTCTCTGCCTGCACCATCTATCCTCTCTGTGTACCATCTCTGTCTGCTTCCACTATCTGTGTCTCCGCCTGCACCATCTCTCGTCTGTGTGTACCATCTGTGTGTCTGCTCCCACTATCTGTGTCTCTGCCTGCACCATCTATCCTCTATGTGTACCATCTCTGTGTCTGCTTCCACTATGTGTGTCTCTGCCTGAAACCCTATACCATCTATTCTCTGTGTGTATCATGTCTGTGTCTGCTTCCACTATCTCTCCCTCTGCCTGCAGCCCTATACCATCTATTCTCTGTTGGTACCATCTCTGTGTCTACTTCCACTATCTGTCCCTCTGCCTACAGTCCTATACCATCTATTCTCTGTGTGTACCATCTCTGTGTCTGCTTCCACTATCTGTGTCTTTGCCTGTACCATTTCTCTTCCATGTGTACCATCTCTGTGTCTGCTCCTACTATCTGTGTCTCTGCCTGCACCATCTATCCTCGGTGTATATCATCTCTGTGTCTGCTTACACTATCTGTGTCTCTGCCTGCACCATCTATCTTCTCTGTGTACCATCTCTGTGTCTGCTTCCACTATCTGTGTCTGTGCCTGCACCATCTATTCTCTGTATACCATCTCTGTGTCTGCTTCCACTATCTGTGTCTCTGCCTGCACCATCTCTCTTCCGTGTGTACCATCGCTTTGTCTATCGCATTTCTACAGCACAGCCATGATCTTCAGTACACAGCATGGAGACTATTTCCAAATTAACAGGCCTGATAGACATACTGCATAGCAGTTTCTAATACTACATACACTAAACCCTAACAAACTTCATCAGAACATCTACTCTCATTTTTTTAAACACATCAACGATCCAAATTATTACAATACTACAAAAAGACTCACTAGAATAATTTTTAATAAGTACATATATTCCCATATTTTTAAACACACAAACTACGCAAATAACATGCCACCTTGCTCTTAAATGAAAAGAGACTCACCCTGTGATCTTACACACATAACACTATCCCTTCCAATTTAGTAAAATGATTACTACAATCAAAAGGAGTCTTGCTGGGAATATTCTTTCAGGCTTTTTTTGCACCATCTGTGCCTCTGCCTGCAGTCCTACAACACCTATCCACTGTGTGTACCATGTCTATATCTGCTTGCACTATCTGTCCCTCTGCCTCCAGCACTCCACCATCTATCCTCTGTATATACCATGTTTCTGTCTGCTTGCACTATCTGCCTGCACCATCTATCCTCTGTCTGTACCATCTCTGTGTCTGCTTCCACTCTCCGTGTCTCTTCCTGCACCATCTCTCTTCTGTGTGTACCATCCCTGTGTCTGCTCCCACTATCTGTGTCTCTGCCTGCACCATCTATCCTCTATGTGTACCATCTCTGTCTGCTTCCACTATCTCTACCTCTGCCTGCAGCCCTATACAATCTCGTCTCTGTGTGTACCATATCTGTGTCTGCTTCCACTATCTGTCCCTCTGCCTACAGTCCTATACCCTCTATTCTCTTTGTGTACCATCTGTGTGTCTGTTTCCCATATCTGTGTCTCTGCCTGCACCATCTCTCTTCCATGTGTACCATCTCTGTGTCTGCTCCTACATACTTTGTCTCTACCTGCACCATCTATCCTCTGTGTATACCATCTCTGTGTCTTCTTCCACTATCTGTGTCTCTGCCTGCACCATCTCTCTTCTGTGCGTACCATCTCTGTGTCTGCTCCCACTATCTGTGTCTCTGCCAGCACCATCTATCCTCTATGTGTACCATCTCTGTGTCTGCTTCCACTATCTGTGCCTCTGCCTCTAACCCTATACCATCTATTCTCTGTGTGTACCATGTCTGTATCTGCTTCCACTATCTGTACCTCTGCCTGCACCCCTATACCATCTATTCTCTGTGTGTACCATCTCTGTGTCTGCTTCCACTATCTTTCCCTCTGCCTACAGTCCTATACCATCTATTCTCTGTTTGTACTATCTGTGTCTGCTTCCACTATCTGTGTCTCTGCCTGCACCATCTCTCTTCCGTGTGTACCATCTCTGTGTCTGCTCCTACTATCTGTGTCTCTACCTGCACCATCTATCCTCTGTGTATACCATCTCTGTGTCTGCTTCCACTATCTGTGTCTCTGCCTGCACCATCTATCCTCTCTGTGTACCATCTCTGTCTGCTTCCACTATCTGTGTATCTGCCAGCACCATCTCTCTTCTGTGTGTACCATCTCTGTGTCTGCTCCCACTATCTGTGTCTCTGCCTGCACCATTTATCCTCTATGTGTACCATCTCTGTGTCTGCTTCCACTATCTGTGTCTCTGCCTGAAACCCTATACCATCTATTCTCTGTGTGTACCATGTCTGTGTCTGCTTCCACTATCTCTCCCTCTGCCTGCAGCCCTATACCATCTATTCTCTGTTGGTACCATCTCTGTGTCTGCTTCCACTATCTGTCCCTCTGCCTACAGTCCTATACCATCTATTCTCTGTGTGTACCATCTCTGTGTCTGCTTCCACTATCTGTGTCTCTGCCTGCACCATTTCTCTTCCATGTGTACCATCTCTGTGTCTGCTCCTACTATCTGTGTCTCTGCCTGCACTATCTATCCTCGGCAGTGTATATCATCTCTGTGTCTGCTTCCACTATCTGTGTCTCTGCCTGCACCATCTATCCTCTCTGTGTACCATCTCTGTGTCTGCTTCCACTATCTGTGTCTGTGCCTGCACCATCTATTCTCTGTATACCATCTCTGTGTCTGCTTCCACTATCTGTGTCTCTGCCTGCACCATCTCTCTTCTGTGTGTACCATCTCTTTGTCGATCGCATTTCTACAGCACAGCCACGATCTTCAGTACACAGCATGGAGACTATTTCCAAATTAACAGGCCTGATAGACATACTGCATAGCAGTTTCTAATACTACATATCCTAAACCCTAACAAACTTCATCAGAACAGCTATTCTCATTTTTTTTAAACACATCAACGATACAAATTATTACAATACTACAAAAAGACACATTTGAATAATTTTTATAAGTACATATATTCCCATATTTTTAAACACACAAACTACGCAAATTAATCTGCCACCTTTCTCTTAAATTAAAAGAGACTCACACGGTGATCTTACACACATAACACTATCCCTTCCAATTTAGTAAAATGATTACTACAATCAAAAGGAGTCTTGCTGGGAATATTCTTTCAGGCTTTTTTTGCACCATCTGTGCCTCTGCCTGCAGTCCTACAACACCTATCCACTGTGTATACCATTTCTGTATCTGCTTGCACTATCTGTCCCTCTGCCTCCAGCACTCTACCATCTATCCTCTGTATATACCATGTTTCTGTCTGCTTGCACAACACGAGTGTCTGCTTGTACCATCTCACCCTCTCTCTGCACCATCTTTTCTGTGACTGCACCATCTGTCGCTCTGCCTGCAGCCCTACACAACTTATCCTCTGTGTATACCATGTCTGTAACTGCTTGCACTATCTGTCTCTTGGCCTACAGCCCTCCATCTTCTATCCTCAGTGTGTACCATGTCTGTGTCTGCTTGCACTATCTGTCCCTCTGCCTATAGCCTTCCATCTTCTATCCTCAGTGTGTACCATGTCTGTGTCTGCTTACATTATCTGAGTCTTTGCTTAAACCATCTCACCCTCTCTCTGCACCAACTTTTCTTTGACTGCACAATCTGTCCCTCTGCCTGCAGCCCTACACCATCAACGCTCTGTGTGTACCATGTCTGTGTCTGCTTACACTGTCTGACCCTCTGCCTACAGCACTCCACCGTCTATCCTCTGTGTGTACCATGTCTGTTTGCACTACCTGACTCTCTGCTTGAACCCTCTCACCCTCTCTCTGCACCATCTTTTCTGTGACTGCACCATCTGTCCCTCTGCCTGCAGCCCTACACCATCTACCCTCTGTGTGTACCATGTCTGTATCTGCTTGCTTTATCTGTCCCTATGCCTACAACCCTCCATCTTCTATCCTCAGTGTGTACCATGTCTGTGTCTGCTTGCACTATCTGACTCTCTGCTTAAACCATCTCACCCTCTCTCTGCACCATCTTTTCTGTGACTGCACCATCTGTCCCTCTGCCTGCAGCCCTACACCATCTACCCTCTGTGTGTACCATGTCTGTATCTGCTTGCACTACCTGTCCCTATGCCTACAGCCCTCCATCTTCTATCCTCAGTGTGTACCATGTCTGTGTGTGCTTGCACTATCTGAGTCTCTGCCTGCACCATCTATCCTCGGTGAATATCATCTCTGTGTCTGCTTCCACTATCTGTGTCTCTGCCTGCACCATCTATCCCCTCTGTGTACCATCTCTGTGTCTGCTTCCACTATCTGTGTCTGTGCCTGCACCATCTATTCTCTGTATACCATCTTTGTGTCTGCTTCCACTATCTGTGTCTCTGCCTGCACAATCTCTCTTCCGTGTGTACCATCTCTTTGTCTATGGCATTTCTACAGCACAGCCACGATCTTCAGTACACAGCATGGAGACTATTTCCAAATGAACAGGCCTGATAGAAATACTGCATAGCAGTTTCTAATACTACATACCCTAAACCCTAACAAACTTCATCAGAACATCTATTCTGATTTTTTTAAAACACATCAACGATCCAAATTATTACAATATTACAAAAAGACTCATTTGAATAATTTTTAATAAGTACATATATTCCCATATTTTTAGACACACAAACTACGCAAATTATTCTGCCACCTTCCTCTTAAATGAAAAGAGACTCACACGGTGATCTTACACACATAACACTATTCCTTCCAATTTAGTAAAATGATTACTACAATCAAAAGGAGTCTTGCTGGGAATATTCTTTCAGGCTTTTTTTGCAACATCTGTGTCTCTGCCTGCAGTCCTACAACACCTATCCACTGTGTATACCATGTCTGTATCTGCTTGCACTATCTGTCCCTCTGCCTCCAGCACTCCACCATCTATCCTCTGTATATACCATGTTTCTATCTGCTTGCACTATCTGAGTGTCTGCTTGTACCATCTCACCCTCTCTCTGCACCATCGTTTCTGTGACTGCACCATCTGTCCCTCTGCCTGCAGCCCTACAAAACCTATCCTCTGTGTATACCATGTCTGTATCAGCTTGC
This sequence comes from Lissotriton helveticus, assembly GCF_964261635.1. Taxonomy (NCBI): domain Eukaryota; kingdom Metazoa; phylum Chordata; class Amphibia; order Caudata; family Salamandridae; genus Lissotriton; species Lissotriton helveticus. The sequence goes on from NC_136059.1 coordinate 638,890,613, forward strand.
ACTATCTGTCCCTTGGCCTACAGCCCTCCATCTTCTATCCTCAGTGTGTACCATGTCTGTGTCTGCTTGCACTATCTGTCCCTCTGCCTATAGCCCTCCATCTTCTATCCTCAGTGTGTACCATGCCTGTGTCTGCTTACACTATCTGAGTCTTTACTTGAACCATCTCACCCTCTCTCTGCACCAACTTTTCTGTGACTGCACCATCTGTCCCTCTGCCTGCAGCCCTACACCATCAACGCTCTGTGTGTAACAGGTCTGTGTCTGCTTACACTATCTGACCCTCTGTCTACAGCACTCCACCATCTATCCTATGTGTGTACCATGTCTGTGTCTGTTTGCACTATCTGGCTCTCTGCATGAACCATCTCACCCTCTCTCTGCACCATCTTTTCTGTGACTGCACCATCTGTCCCTCTGCCTGCAGCCCTACACCATCTACCCTCTGTGTGTACCATGTCTGTATCTGCTTGCTTTATCTGTCCCTATGCCTACAACCCTCCATCTTCTATCCTCAGTGTGTACCATGTCTGTGTCTGCTTGCACTATCTGACTCTCTGCTTAAAACATCTCACCCTCTCTCTGCACCATCCTTTCTGTGACTGCACCATCTGTCCCTCTGCCTGCAGCCCTACACCATCTACCCTCTGTGTGTACCATGTCTGTATCTGCTTGCACTATCTGTCCCTATGCCTACAGCCCTCCATCTTATATCCTCCGTGTGTACCATGTCTGTGTGTGCTAGCACTATCTGAGTCTCTGCCTGTACCATCTATCGTCTGTGTGTACCATCTGTGTGTCTACTTACACTATCTGTGTCTCTTCCTGCACCATCTCTCTTCTGTGTGTACCATCCCTGTGTCTGCTCCCACTATCTGTGTCTCTGCCTGCACCATCTCTCCTCTATGTGTACCATCTCTGTGTCTGCTTCCACTATCTCTACCTCTGCCTGCAGCCCTATACCATCTCGTCTCTATGTGTACCATATCTGTGTCTGCTTCTACTATCTGTGCCTCTGCCTACAGTCCTATACCCTCTATTCTCTGTGTGTACCATCTGTGTGTCTGTTTCCCATATCTGTGTCTCTGCCTGCACCATCTCTCTTCCATGTGTACCATCTCTGTGTCTGCTCCTACATACTTTGTCTCTACCTGCACCATCTATCCTCTGTGTATACCATCTCTGTGTCTGCTTCCACTATCTGTGTCTCTGCCTGCATCATCTATCCTCTATGTGTCCCATCTCTATGTCTTCTTCCACTATCTGTGTCTCTGCCTGCACCATCTCTCTTCTGTGCGTACCATCTCTGTGTCTGCTCCCACTATCTGTGTCTCTGCCTGCACCATCTATCCTCTATGTGTACCATCTCTGTGTCTGCTTCCACTATCTGTACCTCTGCCTCTAACCCTATACCATCTATTCTCTGTGTGTACCATGTCTGTATCTGCTTCCACTATCTGTACCTCTGCCTGCACCCCTATACCATCTATTCTCTGTGTGTACCATCTCTGTGTCTGCTTCCACTATCTTTCCCTCTGCCTACAGTCCTATACCATCTATTCTCTGTGTGTACTATCTGTGTGTCTGCTTCCACTATCTGTGTCTCTGCCTGCACCATCTCTCTTCCGTATGTACCATCTCTGTGTCTGCTCCTACTATCTGTGTCTCTACCTGCACCATCTATCCTCTGTGTATACCATCTCTGTGTCTGCTTCCACTATCTGTGTCTCTGCCTGCACCATCTATCCTCTCTGTGTACCATCTCTGTCTGCTTCCACTATCTGTGTATCTGCCTGCACCATCTCTCTTCTGTGTGTACCATCTCTGTGTCTGCTCCCACTATCTGTGTCTCTGCCTGCACCATTTATCCTCTATGTGTACCATCTCTGTGTCTGCTTCCACTATCTGTGTCTCTGCCTGAAACCCTATACCATCTATTCTCTGTGTGTACCATGTCTGTGTCTGCTTCCACTATCTCTCCCTCTACCTGCAGCCCTATACCATCTATTCTCTGTTGGTACCATCTCTGTGTCTGCTTCCACTATCTGTCCATCTGCCTACAGTCCTATACCATCTATTCTCTGTGTGTACCATGTCTGTATCTGCTTGCACTATCTGTCCCTATGCCTACAGCCCTCCATCTTCTATCCTCAGTGTGTACCATGTCTGTGTGTGCTTGCACTATCTGAGTCTCTGCCTGCACCATCTATCCTCTGTGTGTACCATCTCTGTGTCTACTTCCACTATCTGTGTCTCTGCCTGCACCATCGCTCTTCTGTGTGTACCATCTCTGTGTCTGCTTTACACAGACACTCAGTGTGATTCAGGACAAAAAGTTTAAAACCAAACTATTTTCCAAAACACATTTACCACACTAAAAACTTTAAGACACAGAACACAACCTAACTATTTCAGCAGTACAATACAGTGCAGAAACCTGAGTCATTTTAAAACTACATTTCCAATTTGCAGCATTACTTTTTGCCACCATTACATCCAAACATCAGACACAATATTTTTATGAAAGAAAACAGTATAACCAGAAAGAGGTAGACTGTGAGAAGAGACAGGGGAGATTATAGTAAAAGGTGCAAATATAATTCTTTAATTTACACAGACTCTGTGTGATCCTGGACAAAAAGTTTAAAACCAAACTTTTTACCAAAACACATTTACCACACGAAAAAGTTTAGGAGACAGAACACAGCCTATCTATTTCAGCAGTACAATACAGTGCAGAAACCTGAGTCATTTTGAAAATACATTTCCAATTTGCAGCATTACTTTTTGCGAGCATTACATCCAAACAAAAGACAAAATATTTTCATGAAAAAAACAGTGTAACCAGAGAGAGGTAGACTGTGAGAAGAGACGGGGAGATTATAGTAAAAGGTGCAAATATAATTCTTTAATTTACACAGACACTCTGTGTGATCCTGGACAAAAAGTTTAAAACCAAACTTTTTACCAAAACACATTTACCACACGGAAAAATTTAGGAGACAAAACACAGCCTATTTATTTCACCACTACAATACAGTGCAGAAACATGTGTCATTTTCAAAATACATTTCCAATTTTCAGCATTACTTTTTACCAGCATTACATCCAAACATAAGACACAATATTTTCATGAAAGAAAACAGTATAACCAGAGGGAGGTAGACTGTGAGAAGAGACAGGAGAGATTATAGTAAAAGGTGCAAATATAATTCTTTAATTTACACAGACACGTGGGGGCAGATTTATGATGGGAATGTGCCACGTTTGCGTCACGCAACTGCGGCGTAAACGTGGCGCATCCCTACGACCCATTTACAACGTGACACATCTAGGCAGATGCGTCACGTTGTAAAGCCCTGCGCCACTTGTGGGCATTCCGGCGCAGGGTGGGCGTTTCGGGGCAGGTGCGCCTCGCAAAAGTGGCTGAGTGAAATCTATAAGATTTCACTCAGTCACTTTCAGGCCAATGCTGCGTCAAAACCCTGCACCTGCTTGAAGCAGGCGTAGGTCTTGATGCAGCATTGTATAGATGGGGCACCCCCGAGCCTTGCTGGAGCTGCGTCGCGCTTTCGACGCAACTCCAGCAATGCCCCACCTTTACGGCACAGATGCGTCACGCATCTGTGCCGTTTTTGCCCCATGGTGCGCCGCATTGTAAATGCGGCGCACCATGGGTGGCGGAGCAGCGGCGCAAAATAACTGGCGCATCCCTGGGGATGCGCCAGTTATCATAAATCTGCCCCCCAGTGTGATCCTGGACAAAAAGTTTAAAACCAAACTTTTTACCAAAACACATTTACCACATTAAAACGATTAAGAGACAGAACACATCCTATCTATTTCAGCGCTACAATACAGTGCAGAAACCTGAGTCATTTTCAATATACATTTCCAATTTGCAGCATTACTTTTTTGCCAGCATTACATCCAAACATGAGACTCACACTGTGACCTTAGACACATAACAGAAATCCTTGCAATTCAGTCAAATAATTACTACAGTGAAAGGGGGGAAGAGGATCTTCCTAGTAGTGTTCTATAAAGAGAGCAAAGGTGAGGAAGACAAAAAGAGAGAGACAATGAGAGCGAAAAAATAAACAAAAGAAATTAAATCAGATGGTCAGAGAGAATTACAAAAACAGGAGTGAAGGAAAGGGATAATGACAGTGAAGAAAAAAAGGGTAAGCAAAGAAGAGTGAGAGAAAGAAAAACATATTAAGAAAAAGGCAAAAGGTGTAAGTAACACTGAAGGATTTATAGAGAAACAGGAGAAGGAAAAAGAACACTGTTGGACAGAAAGGAAGATAGTGAGAGACAGTGAAAGAGCGGGAGAGTGAGTAACTTCCACATTGCAACTCATTTTTATTACTAAGTTAAAATACACAACATATATTCCCTCACAAATTAATAACTCACCTTTAAAAATGCTTTTGAAGATTGAGAACAGTGCCAAAAACACACCAGATTTTCCTCAGCAGCATCTCTGAAATGTACCTCAGACACTGCAACCACAAATGGCCCTGATGCCCTCTCATTAAACACACATATCTCTGTACATACCCAATGACATTTCTTCCCACACAAATTCAAAACCAAACTAACATTTTAATTGGTTGTACATTTCAACACTTTCAAAGTCACATAATGTTCAACCTTCCCCCACTGCTCTCTCTGCCTGTTACCATGGCAACTCTCCATAGAACACCTATCGAAACTCAAAAGGTTAGAAGTTCATCTCTCAATGTTGCAAACCAAACCAGCAAGTGCGTTTGACTTCTCAATATTCCAGCTTATCCTGTGCAATGTTCTTTTCAATTACTTTTTCTAAACCAATAGTATTATTACTTTAAAAAAACAGTAGGATGCACCCTAGTTTTCAATCTTAAATTATCAGAAACCACCAATCATTTCTTCTTTTTCAAGTGCATTGAATCTCAGCCACTTTTTTTCTAAACTCCTGCTTTCAAACTGCCATTTCATTTCCACAACCCATCTGAGTACAACCACATCTGCCTTCAAGATGCTGAAAGTCTGGATAGTAGGACAAACCTATGTTTTCTGGAGTGAAAGGTATGTAGCAAATAGATGCTTTCACAACCTTGATTTACCAAATGTGGATATTATGTGGATTGGCCAGAGAGGATTGAGATGTCACCAATTGATGCCACTGGTAAAATCCTTTATGCATCTACCACACCCTGACCTCATAATTGTGCACTGTGGTGGCAATGACCTGGGCACTTTGACTGGGGTAGGTCTGGAAATGCTTTTAAAGGACACCTTTGGGCAATTGATGTCACATTTTCCAAAAACTGCCTTGGAAAGTATAGAATAAATGAAGAGATAACATCTACATAATCTGTTCTATTACTAACACATTCTGGCGACTAAATCTGAGCCATAAAAGATATTATAAGTCTGTACTACTCTCTCTCTTAGTAGTGACATCCATTGTGTAGTATTAGTATCCAAAGCATAGTTGCTAGGGGAGCAAAGACAACTTAGAACGAATAGCACTAATATGTGAATACATCTTGAGCAACTCTTCGTATAGACCTAATACAATGAGACATAAACGGGAAGATGGAACAACTTAGACACTGATCCTTCCCTTTGTCTAACAATAGATGGCAAATGTATGACGCTCTTACATGAAGAGATCACTCACATCATGCAAATTTTGTAAAATTAATAAAAAGCCTTAGCGCAGTAGTGGCACCCCGTACGAGAAAGCGCATGTGTTGGAAAATAGTGTTAAAATACCCACACATGCGCATCCACGTAGTACAGCGCTTGAGAAAAAACAGACGGACGTAAACTATAGGACTTGTGACATGCGCTAAAAAGCAGTGTTAAACACCCGCGCATGCGCACTAACCTAGTACCAAGCAGGCATAACAATAGACGGCCTTGAGAAAAAGGACCCGTCTCCTGGCACAGCGGTATGTAATTAACAAACAGACTATTTAACGTGAGCATTCCTGTCGTTCGGTATCTCCCGGGGCCAGCTCATTTCCGTGAAGAGGTACCGACGGACAGGTAAGCCACCCTATCCAGGATGGTCTGTTTTCTATTGAGTGTTTCCTTATGAAGGGTCATTTTAGATAAACATGGGTTTTACACGAGTTCTACACAACAGGAGTAAAAGATTCCTCTTTATACCATAAAACCAGGATGTAGTTAACTCTTTCCTAACTGATGATAGTACGAACCTCTTTGTTGTTATACTATCATTTAAGAACACTTACTGCTCTATATGTAAATACAGACTTCGCTTTTTTCATAGCCTTATCATGTCTATGTCCCTTATAATAGAGAAATGTAGATTTTGATCTAAAACGACAGTGCAGCCAAAAATTACTACACAGCCTTCTTTCTTCCCGTAGAGCGGGGCCTCCCTCCTGAGCGGCTTGACAGGTAGAGGTGAGGCTGGACTATCCAACAATTGTGGGTAAGTCCATTATGCTTATAAGTAACAATAAGAATATAATAATTTGTAACATAGTGACTAAGCACAATGTACAGGTTAACATGTGATTAAATTACAAATGGTTGGATGTGCCCGATCCTTGTTTCTCTCTATTCTCCTTAAAACTGTCTTTGCATCTTGTGTTTTTTCAACAGATACCCAGAGTATGGCCTGACACAAGCAAAAGAATTGAGCAGGAATACTGGTAGTGTATTAAAATTTAAAAATGTATCATTTTTTACATATTATTATTTTTTTCACACTCATTGCAGCAGCATTGTAAAATACCTGGTCCTGAAGAAAGGCTCTGATGCATTTATTTGATCAACAGGCTGAAACATGTCGACCTATCTTTAACAGTGGTTTATATCCATACCACTGTGCTGTTACATTTTAATCCTGTCAGGTAGAACACATTAATAAAGTCAATTGGTGATTTTATCTAGGCAGTTTTAACTCACACCCTTCCTTCACACAGCGCTGCATATAACCTCACTACAACCCACCATCACACATATGGGATTACCATCCTACTTCCTCGATACTTAAAACATCTCAAGCTCCTTCCTTAAACCCTGAAGTAGTAGCTCCCAGTGGTGACTAGGTTTCCCCACTGGTAAGGAGGCCCCATACGATGAAGCATGTCACCTCCAGGTGAGTGAGGGGTCATATCCTTAAGGGATGTCTTCCCCTGTGTTATAACACATTTTGATAGTTGAGAGAGAAACTAGGGCCCTACCAAAACAGCATACACACGTAAGAGACTGTAGATGTATATAGTGGTTTTTCATATTCTAATATATGCCAAAGGCAAAAATGGAACTGGTCCAACCAATTTTGTCCACAGATTGAGAAAGCAAGGAAACATGTGAATAAGTCTGTTTCTGCTTTCATCAGAGACTATGGTATGGGTTCTATATACCACAACAACTTGCGTTACAACATGCAAGGCATCTATAGGAGAGATGGTGTACATTTTACAGATCAGGTGAATAGAGTCTTCCTTTTAAACTTTAGACTCTGCATCTGTACTTACCTTTAGGTACAAAAACACCCAATGAACACAACGGCTCTTTTTAGAGCCAACCAACATCTAAACACTCTAACTTATTATTTAAGTGTATTTTTTTACATTTTTCTTTCTGACGTGCTCGCACGGTGCGCGCACCTCGCGATTTAAAAAAAAAAAAAATGTTTTTTTTGTCCTTCGGGGTCCTTCAGGGACCCCCTCTGTAGGCCTAGGGGGTCAGGAAGACTCTACCCTGCCCCCTTTTCACGTTCTCCACTTTTATTTCTCACTCTGTTTTAAAACTACACAAAATGGCGGCTATGGGGTGAGCGCACCCCGCGATTTTTTTGAAAAATAAAAAATGTTTTTTGGGCCCTTCGGGTGCACCTATAGATATATACATTTTTTCAAATACAATTTTCTCAAAAACTACTGGAAGAATTTACACCATTTAAACAAATGACCGTACTGTGTACCAGTCCCTACCATTTTGCCAAGTTTGTTGTAATTCAGTTCAGCCGTTCGGGCTCTAGCCGTGTCTAATCGTCCTATGGAAAATAACATGGGGAAAACACGTTTTGGGATCCCCTTTTTTCTCAGCCCCCACTTGACAAATCCCCCCAAAACTTTCAAGGAAGGAGCGGATTGGAGTGGGCCATCTTCTTTGAAAAATCCGCGAAGATTCATCGACCAGCGCCAAAAACTCTTCACAAAAAAGAGCAGAGGCCACATCGGGGGATGGCTGGAGAACACCTTTATTTCAATCTTGCACAGGTGAATGCATTTCGGCCATGAAAGCCTTCGTCAGCGCCCTCAATAACTCAGGTGACTTTTCCCTAACACTCACATTAAATAATGTCCTGCCCCATACTGGTTGTACATGGAAGGCCCCACCCATGATGATTTCGCTCACCGCAAAAGATCTCACGTCGTCTTAGTGCACTCCAAGTCCCATAATGCACAGCAAATTTAGGTAGGTGATGCGGGGGTGTTAGCAATGTTTAGTAATTTTTGGGCCTCAGCTGGAACAACCCACAAGTCCGGCGATTACAGCAGGGGCAGAAACAGCAGTCCTTTTTCTGCCCAACGTGAGGTTAATAACCTCCTCACTGCTCCGTCTCTCATCGTACCCTGCAGGCGGGCCTGAGTAAATCCGATCCCTCGGAGTCTGAAATTGCCGATGCAGTATGCCCAAAAAACTCCCAGGCCAACTAGATGTGCGTGTGCCTCTGTAACGCGCTTTTGGCTAGCGTGTAAAATATCGCAACAAACTCTTCACAATAAAGAGCAGAGGCCACATCGGGGGACGGCTGGAGAACACCTTTATTTCAATCTTGCACAGGCAGATGCATTTCGGCCATGACAGCCTTCGTCAGCGCCCTCAATAACTCAGGTGACTTTTCCCTTCCACTCACATTAAATAATGTCCTGCCCCATGCTGGTTGGACATGGAAGGACCCACCCATGATGATTTCGCTCACCGCAAAAGAGCTCACGTCGTCTTAGTGCACTCCAAGTCCCATATTGCACAGCAAATTCAGTTAGGTGATGCGGGGGTGTTAGCAATGTTTAGTATTTTTGGGCCTCAGCTGGACTCTGTGTAGTTAGGGTAGGCAAATTCCTGTTTTACAGCTGAACTTCTGGCGCTCTCCTGGGTCCCCACACCGCACAACCCACAGGTCCGGCGATTACAGCAGGGGCAGAAACAGCAGTCCTTTTTCTGCCCAATGTGAGGTTAATAACCTCCTCACTGCTCCGTCTCTCTCCGTACCCTGCAGGCGGGCCTGAGTAAATCCGATCCCTCGGAGTCTGAATTTGCCGTAGCAGTATGTCAAAAAAACTCCCAGGCCAACTGGATGTGCGGGTGCCTCTGTAACGTGCTTTTGGCTAGCGTGTAAAATATCGCAACAAACTCTTCACAAAAAAGAGCAGAGGCCACATCGGGGGACGGCTGGAGAACACCTTTATTTCAATCTTGCACAGGCAGATGCATTTCGGCCATGACAGCCTTCGTCAGCGCCCTCAATAACTCAGGTGACTTTTCCCTTCCACTCACATTAAATAATGTCCTGCCCCATGCTGGTTGGACATGGAATGCCCCACCCATGATGATTTCGCTCACCGCAAAAGAGCTCACGTCGTCTTAGTGCACTCCAAGTCCCATATTGCACAGCACATTCAGGTAGGTGATGCAGGGGTGTTAGTAATGTTTAGTAATTTTTGGGTCTCAGCTGGACTCTGTGTAGTTAGGGTAGCCAAATTCCTGTTTTGCAGCTGAACGTCTGGCGCTCTCCTGGGTCCCCACACCGCACAACCCACAGGTCCGGCGATTACAGCAGGGGCAGAAACAGCAGTCCTTTTTCTGCCCAACGTGAGGTTAATAACCTCCTCACTGCTCCGTCTCTCTCCGTACCCTGCAGGCGGGCCTGAGTAAATCCGATCCCTCGGAGTCTGAATTTGCCGTAGCAGTATGTCAAAAAAACTCCCAGGCCAACTGGATGTGCGGGTGCCTCTGTAACGCGCTTTTGGCTAGCACGTAAAATATCGTAACAAACTCTTCACAAAAAAGAGTAGAGGCCACTTTGGGGGACGGCTGGAGAACACCTTTATTTCAATCTTGCACAGGTGAATGCATTTCGGCCATGAAAGCCTTCGTCAGCGCCCTCAATAACTCAGGTGACTTTTCCCTTCCACTCACATTAAATAATCTCCTGCCCCGTGCTGGTTGGACATGGAAGGCCCCACCCATGATGATTTCGCTCACCGCAAAAGAACTCACGTCGTCTTAGTGCACTCCAAGTCCCATAATGCACAGCAAATTCAGGTAGGTGATGCAGGGGTGTTAGCAATGTTTAGTAATTTTTGGGCCTCAGCTGGACTCTGTGTAGTTAGGGTAGCCAAATTCCTGTTTTGCAGCTGAACGTCTGGCGCTCTCCTGGGTCCCCACACCGCACAACCCACAGGTCCGGCGATGACAGCAGGGGCAGAAACAGCAGTCCTTTTTCTGCCCAACGTGAGGTTAATAACCTCCTCACTGCTCCGTCTCTCTCCATACCCTGCAGGCGGGACTGAGTAAATCCGATCCCTCGGAGTTTGAAATTGCCGTAGGAGTATGCCAAAAAAACTCCCAGGCCAACTAGATGTGCGGGTGCCTCTGTAACGTGCTTTTGGCTAGCGTGTAAAATATCGCAACAAACTCTTCACAAAAAAGAGCAGAGGCCACATCGGGGGACGGCTGGAGAACACCTTTATTTCAATCTTGCACAGGCAGATGCATTTCGGCCATGACAGCCTTCGTCAGCGCCCTCAATAACTCAGGTGACTTTTCCCTTCCACTCACATTAAATAATGTCCTGCCCCATGCTGGTTGGACATGGAAGGACCCACCCATGATGATTTCGCTCACCGCAAAAGAGCTCACGTCGTCTTAGTGCACTCTAAGTCCCATAATGCACAGCAAATTCAGGTAGGTGATGCGGGGGTGTTAGCAATGTTTAGTAATTTTTGGGCCTCAGCTGGACTCTGTGTAGTTAGGGTAGCCAAATTCCTGTTTTGCAGCTGAACGTCTGGCGCTCTCCTGGGTCCCCACACCGCACAACCCACAGGTCCGGCGATTACAGCAGGGGCAGAAACAGCAGTCCTTTTTCTTCCCAACGTGAGGTTAATAACCTCCTCACTGCTCCGTCTCTCTCCGTACCCTGCAGGCGGGACTGAGTAAATCCGATCCCTCGGAGTTTGAAATTGCCGTGGCAGTATGCCAAAAAAACTCCAAGGCCAACTAGATGTGCGGGTGCCTCTGTAACGTGCTTTTGGCTAGCGCGTAAAATATCGCAACAAACTCTTCACAAAAAAGAGCAGAGGCCACATCGGGGGACGGCTGGAGAACACCTTTATTTCAATCTTGCACAGGCAAATGCATTTCGGCCATGACAGCCTTCGTCAGCGCCCTCAATAACTCAGGAGACTTTTCCCTTCCATTCACATTAAATAATGTCCTGCCCCATGCTGGTTGGACATGAAATGCCCCACCCATGATGATTTCGCTCACCGCAAAAGAGCTCACGTCGTCTTAGTGCACTCCAAGTCCCATATTGCACAGCAAATTCAGGTAGGTGATGCAGGGGTGTTAGCAATGTTTAGTAATTTTTGGGTCTCAGCTGGACTCTGTGTGGTTAGGGTAGCCAAATTCCTGTTTTGCAGCTGAACTTCTGGCGCTCTCCTGGGTCCCCACACCGCACAACCCACAGGTCCGGCGATTACAGCAGGGGCAGAAACAGCAGTCCTTTTTCTGCCCAACGTGAGGTTAATAACCTCCTCACTGCTCCGTCTCTCTCCGTACCCTGCAGGCGGGACTGAGTAAATCCGATCCCTCGGAGTTTGAAATTGCCGTAGCAGTATGCCAAAAAAACTCCAAGGCCAACTAGATGTGCGGGTGCCTCTGTAACGTGCTTTTGGCTAGCGCGTAAAATATCGCAACAAACTCTTCACAAAAAAGAGCAGAGGCCACATCGGGGGACGGCTGGAGAACACCTTTATTTCAATCTTGCACAGGCGAATGCATTTCGGCCATGACAGCCTTCGTCAGCGCCCTCAATAACTCAGGTGACTTTTCCCTTCCACTCACATTAAATAATGTCCTGCCCCATGCTGGTTGGACATGGAATGCCCCACCCATGATGATTTCGCTCACCGCAAAAGAGCTCACGTCGTCTTAGTGCACTCCAAGTCCCATATTGCACAGCAAATTCAGGTAGGTGATGCAGGGGTGTTAGCAATGTTTAGTAATTTTTGGGTCTCAGCTGGACTCTGTGTAGTTAGGGTAGCCAAATTCCTGTTTTGCAGCTGAACGTCTGGCGCTCTCCTGGGTCCCCACACCGCACAACCCACAGGTCCGGCGATGACAGCAGGGGCAGAAACAGCAGTCCTTTTTCTGCCCAACGTGAGGTTAATAACCTCCTCACTGCTCCGTCTCTCTCCATACCCTGCAGGCGGGACTGAGTAAATCCGATCCCTCGGAGTTTGAAATTGCCGTAGGAGTATGCCCAAAAAACTCCCAGGCAAACTAGATGTGCGGGTGCCTCTGTAACGTGCTTTTGGCTAGCGTGTAAAATATCGCAACAAACTCTTCACAAAAAAGAGCAGAGGCCACATCGGGGGACGGCTGGAGAACACCTTTATTTCAATCTTGCACAGGCAGATGCATTTCGGCCATGACAGCCTTCGTCAGCGCCCTCAATAACTCAGGTGACTTTTCCCTTCCACTCACATTAAATAATGTCCTGCCCCATGCTGGTTGGACATGGAAGGACCCACCCATGATGATTTCGCTCACCGCAAAAGAGCTCACGCCGTCTTAGTGCACTCTAAGTCCCATAATGCACAGCAAATTCAGGTAGGTGATGCGGGGGTGTTAGCAATGTTTAGTAATTTTTGGGCCTCAGCTGGACTCTGTGTAGTTAGGGTAGCCAAATTCCTGTTTTGCAGCTGAACGTCTGGCGCTCTCCTGGGTCCCCACACCGCACAACCCACAGGTCCGGCGATTACAGCAGGGGCAGAAACAGCAGTCCTTTTTCTTCCCAACGTGAGGTTAATAACCTCCTCACTGCTCCGTCTCTCTCCGTACCCTGCAGGCGGGACTGAGTAAATCCGATCCCTCGGAGTTTGAAATTGCCGTAGCAGTATGCCAAAAAAACTCCAAGGCCAACTAGATGTGCGGGTGCCTCTGTAACGTGCTTTTGGCTAGCGCGTAAAATATCGCAACAAACTCTTCACAAAAAAGAGCAGAGGCCACATCGGGGGACGGCTGGAGAACACCTTTATTTCAATCTTGCACAGGCAAATGCATTTCGGCCATGACAGCCTTCGTCAGCGCCCTCAATAACTCAGGAGACTTTTCCCTTCCATTCACATTAAATAATGTCCTGCCCCATGCTGGTTGGACATGAAATGCCCCACCCATGATGATTTCGCTCACCGCAAAAGAGCTCACGTCGTCTTAGTGCACTCCAAGTCCCATATTGCACAGCAAATTCAGGTAGGTGATGCAGGGGTGTTAGCAATGTTTAGTAATTTTTGGGTCTCAGCTGGACTCTGTGTGGTTAGGGTAGCCAAATTCCTGTTTTGCAGCTGAACTTCTGGCGCTCTCCTGGGTCCCCACACCGCACAACCCACAGGTCCGGCGATTACAGCAGGGGCAGAAACAGCAGTCCTTTTTCTGCCCAACGTGAGGTTAATAACCTCCTCACTGCTCCGTCTCTCTCCGTACCCTGCAGGCGGGACTGAGTAAATCCGATCCCTCGGAGTTTGAAATTGCCGTAGCAGTATGCCAAAAAAACTCCAAGGCCAACTAGATGTGCGGGTGCCTCTGTAACGTGCTTTTGGCTAGCGCGTAAAATATCGCAACAAACTCTTCACAAAAAAGAGCAGAGGCCACATCGGGGGACGGCTGGAGAACACCTTTATTTCAATCTTGCACAGGCGAATGCATTTCGGCCATGACAGCCTTCGTCAGCGCCCTCAATAACTCAGGTGACTTTTCCCTTCCACTCACATTAAATAATGTCCTGCCCCATGCTGGTTGGACATGGAATGCCCCACCCATGATGATTTCGCTCACCGCAAAAGAGCTCACGTCGTCTTAGTGCACTCCAAGTCCCATATTGCACAGCAAATTCAGGTAGGTGATGCAGGGGTGTTAGCAATGTTTAGTAATTTTTGGGTCTCAGCTGGACTCTGTGTAGTTAGGGTAGCCAAATTCCTGTTTTGCAGCTGAACGTCTGGCGCTCTCCTGGGTCCCCACACCGCACAACCCACAGGTCCGGCGATTACAGCAGGGGCAGAAACAGCAGTCCTTTTTCTGCCCAACGTGAGGTTAATAACCTCCTCACTGCTCCGTCTCTCTTCATACCCTGCAGGCGGGCCTGAGTAAATCCGATCCCTCGGAGTCTGAATTTGCCGTAGCAGTATGTCAAAAAAACTCCCAGGCCAACTGGATGTGTGGGTGCCTCTGTAACGCGCTTTTGGCTAGCACGTAAAATATCGTAACAAACTCTTCACAAAAAAGAGTAGAGGCCACTTTGGGGGACGGCTGGAGAACACCTTTATTTCAATCTTGCACAGGTGAATGCATTTCGGCCATGAAAGCCTTCGTCAGCGCCCTCAATAACTCAGGTGACTTTTCCCTTCCACTCACATTAAATAATGTCCTGCCCCATGCTGGTTGGACATGGAAGGCCCCACCCATGATGATTTCGCTCACCGCAAAAGAACTCACGTCGTCTTAGTGCACTCCAAGTCCCATATTGCACAGCAAATTCAGGTAGGTGATGCAGGGGTGTTAGCAATGTTTAGTAATTTTTGGGCCTCAGCTGGACTCTGTGTAGTTAGGGTAGCCAAATTCCTGTTTTGCAGCTGAACGTCTGGCGCTCTCCTGGGTCCCCACATCGCACAACCCACAGGTCTGGCGATTACAGCAGGGGCAGAAACAGCAGTCCTTTTTCTGCCCAACGTGAGGTTAATAACCTCCTCACTGCTCCGTCTCTCTCCGTACCCTGCAGGCGGGCCTGAGTCAATCCGATCCCTCGGAGTCTGAAATTGCCGTAGCATAATGCCCCAAAAAAATCCCAGGCCAACTAGATGTGCGGGTGCCTCTGTCACGCGCTTTTGGCTAGCGGGTAAAAAATCGCAACCAACTCTTCAAAAAAAAGAGCAGAGGCCACATAGGGGGATGGCTGGAGAACACCTTTATTTCAATCTTGCACAGGCGAATGCATTTCGGCCATGACAGCCTTCGTCAGCGCCCTCAATAACTCAGGTGACTTTTCCCTTCCACTCACATTAAATAATGTCCTGCCCCATGCTGGTTGGACATGGAAGGCCCCACCCATGATGATTTCGCTCAACGCAAAAGAACTCACGTCGTCTTAGTGCACTCCAAGTCCCATAATGCACAGCAACTTCAGGTAGGTGATGCGGGGGTGTTAGCAATGTTTAGTAATTTTTGGGCCTCAGCTGGACTCTGTGTAGTTAGGGTAGCCAAATTCCTGTTTTGCAGCTGAACTTCTGGCGCTCTCCTGGGTCCCCACACCACACAACCCACAGGTCCGGCGATTACAGCAGGGGCAGAAACAGCAGTCCTTTTTCTGCCCAACTTGAGGTTAATAACCTCCTCACTGCTCCGTCTCTCTCCGTACCCTGCAGGCGGGCCTGAGTAAATCCGATCCCTAGGAGTCTGAAATTACCGTAGCAGTATGCCCAAAAAAATCCCAGGCCAACTAGATGTGCGGGTGCCTCTGTAACGCGCTTTTGGCTAGCGCGTAAAATTTCGCAACAAACTCTTCACAAAAAAGAACAGAGGTCACATCGGGGGGCGGCTGGAGAACACCTTTATTTCAATCTTGCACAGGTGAATGCATTTCGGCCATGAAAGCCTTCGTCAGCGCCCTCAATAACTCAGGTGACTTTTCCCTTCCACTCACATTAAATAATGTCCTGCCCCATGCTGGTTGGACATGGAAGGCCCCACCCATGATGATTTCGCTCACCGCAAAAGAACTCACGTCGTCTTAGTGCACTCCAAGTCCCATATTGCACAGCAAATTCAGGTAGGTGATGCAGGGGTGTTAGCAATGTTTAGTAATTTTTGGGCCTCAGCTGGACTCTGTGTAGTTAGGGTAGCCAAATTCCTGTTTTGCAGCTGAACGTCTGGCGCTCTCCTGGGTCCCCACATCGCACAACCCACAGGTCTGGCGATTACAGCAGGGGCAGAAACAGCAGTCCTTTTTCTGCCCAACGTGAGGTTAATAACCTCCTCACTGCTCCGTCTCTCTTCGTACCCTGCAGGCGGGCCTGAGTCAATCCGATCCCTCGGAGTCTGAAATTGCCGTAGCATAATGCCCCAAAAAAATCCCAGGCCAACTAGATGTGCGGGTGCCTCTGTCACGCGCTTTTGGCTAGCGGGTAAAAAATCGCAACCAACTCTTCAAAAAAAAGAGCAGAGGCCACATAGGGGGATGGCTGGAGAACACCTTTATTTCAATCTTGCACAGGCGAATGCATTTCGGCCATGACAGCCTTCGTCAGCGCCCTCAATAACTCAGGTGACTTTTCCCTTCCACTCACATTAAATAATGTCCTGCCCCATGCTGGTTGGACATGGAAGGCCCCACCCATGATGATTTCGCTCAACGCAAAAGAACTCACGTCGTCTTAGTGCACTCCAAGTCCCATATTGCACAGCAAATTCAGGTAGGTGATGCAGGGGTGTTAGCAATGTTTAGTAATTTTTGGGCCTCAGCTGGACTCTGTGTAGTTAGGGTAGCCAAATTCCTGTTTTGCAGCTGAACGTCTGGCGCTCTCCTGGGTCCCCACACCGCACAACCCACAGGTCCGGCGATTACAGCAGGGGCAGAAACAGCAGTCCTTTTTCTTCCCAACGTGAGGTTAATAACCTCCTCACTGCTCCGTCTCTCTCCGTACCCTGCAGGCGGGACTGAGTAAATCTGATCCCTCGGAGTTTGAAATTGCCGTAGCAGTATGCCAAAAAAACTCCAAGGCCAACTAGATGTGCGGGTGCCTTTGTAACGTGCTTTTGGCTAGCGCGTAAAATATCGCAACAAACTCTTCACAAAAAAGAGCAGAGGCCACATCGGGGGACGGCTGGAGAACACCTTTATTTCAATCTTGCACAGGCAAATGCATTTCGGCCATGACAGCCTTCGTCAGCGCCCTCAATAACTCAGGTGACTTTTCCCTTCCACTCACATTAAATAATGTCCTGCCCCATGCTGGTTGGACATGAAATGCCCCACCCATGATGATTTCGCTCACCGCAAAAGAACTCACGTCGTCTTAGTGCACTCCAAGTCCCATATTGCACAGCAAATTCAGGTAGGTGATGCAGGGGTGTTAGCAATGTTTAGTAATTTTTGGGTCTCAGCTGGACTCTGTGTGGTTAGGGTAGCCAAATTCCTGTTTTGCAGCTGAACGTCTGGCGCTCTCCTGGGTCCCCACACCGCACAACCCACAGGTCCGGCGATTACAGCAGGGGCAGAAACAGCAGTCCTTTTTCTGCCCAACGTGAGGTTAATAACCTCCTCACTGCTCCGTCTCTCTCCGTACCCTGCAGGCGGGACTGAGTAAATCCGATCCCTCGGAGTTTGAAATTGCCGTAGCAGTATGCCAAAAAAACTCCAAGGCCAACTAGATGTGCGGGTGCCTCTGTAACGTGCTTTTGGCTAGCGCGTAAAATATCGCAACAAACTCTTCACAAAAAAGAGCAGAGGCCACATCGGGGGACGGCTGGAGAACACCTTTATTTCAATCTTGCACAGGCGAATGCATTTCGGCCATGACAGCCTTCGTCAGCGCCCTCAATAACTCAGGTGACTTTTCCCTTCCACTCACATTAAATAATGTCCTGCCCCATGCTGGTTGGACATGCAATGCCCCACCCATGATGATTTCGCTCACCGCAAAAGAGCTCACGTCGTCTTAGTGCACTCCAAGTCCCATATTGCACAGCAAATTCAGGTAGGTGATGCAGGGGTGTTAGCAATGTTTAGTAATTTTTGGGTCTCAGCTGGACTCTGTGTAGTTAGGGTAGCCAAATTCCTGTTTTGCAGCTGAACGTCTGGCGCTCTCCTGGGTCCCCACACCGCACAACCCACAGGTCTGGCGATTACAGCAGGGGCAGAAACAGCAGTCCTTTTTCTGCCCAACGTGAGGTTAATAACCTCCTCACTGCTCCGTCTCTCTCCGTACCCTGCAGGCGGGCCTGAGTCAATCCGATCCCTCGGAGTCTGAAATTGCCGTAGCATAATGCCCCAAAAAAATCCCAGGCCAACTAGATGTGCGGGTGCCTCTGTCACGCGCTTTTGGCTAGCGGGTAAAAAATCGCAACCAACTCTTCAAAAAAAAGAGCAGAGGCCACATAGGGGGATGGCTGGAGAACACCTTTATTTCAATCTTGCACAGGCGAATGCATTTCGGCCATGACAGCCTTCGTCAGCGCCCTCAATAACTCAGGTGACTTTTCCCTTCCACTCACATTAAATAATGTCCTGCCCCATGCTGGTTGGACATGGAAGGCCCCACCCATGATGATTTCGCTCAACGCAAATGAACTCACGTCGTCTTAGTGCACTCCAAGTCCCATAATGCACAGCAACTTCAGGTAGGTGATGCGGGGGTGTTAGCAATGTTTAGTAATTTTTGGGCCTCAGCTGGACTCTGTGTAGTTAGGGTAGCCAAATTCCTGTTTTGCAGCTGAACTTCTGGCGCTCTCCTGGGTCCCCACACCACACAACCCACAGGTCCGGCGATTACAGCAGGGGCAGAAACAGCAGTCCTTTTTCTGCCCAACTTGAGGTTAATAACCTCCTCACTGCTCCGTCTCTCTCCGTACCCTGCAGGCGGGCCTGAGTAAATCCGATCCCTAGGAGTCTGAAATTACCGTAGCAGTATGCCCAAAAAAATCCCAGGCCAACTAGATGTGCGGGTGCCTCTGTAACGTGCTTTTGGCTAGCGCGTAAAATTTCGCAACAAACTCTTCACAAAAAAGAACAGAGGTCACATCGGGGGGCGGCTGGAGAACACCTTTATTTTAATCTTACACAGGCGAATGCATTTCGGCCATGACAGCCTTTGTCAGCACCCTCAATAACTCAGGTGACTTTTCCCTTCCACTCACATTAAATAATGTCCTGCCCCATGCTGGTTGGACATGTAAGGCCCCACCCATGATGATTTCGCTCACCGCAAAAGAGCTCACGTCGTCTTAGTGTACTCCAAGTCCCATAATGCACAGCAAATTCAGGTAGGTGATGCAGGGGTGTTAGCAATGTTTAGTAATTTTTGGGCCTCAGCTGGACTCTGTGTAGTTAGGGTACCCAAATTCCTGTTTTGCAGCTGAACGTCTGGCGCTCTCCTGGGTCCCCACACCGCACAACCCACAGGTCTGGCGATTACAGCAGGGGCAGAAACAGCAGTCCTTTTTCTGCCCAACGTGAGGTTAATAACACCTCACTGCTCCGTCTCTCTCCGTACCCTGCAGGCGGGACTGAGTAAATCCGATCCCTCGGAGTTTGAAATTGCCGTAGCAGTATGCCAAAAAAACTCCCAGGCCAGCTAGATGTGCGGGTGCCTCTGTAACGTGCTTTTGGCTAGCGCGTAAAATATCGCAACAAACTCTTCACAAAAAAGAGCAGAGGCCACATCGGGGGACGGCTGGAGAACACCTTTATTTCAATCTTGCACAGGCGAATGCATTCCGGCCATGACAGCCTTCGTCAGCGCCCTCAATAACTCAGGTGAATTTTCCCTTCCACTCACATTAAATAATGTCCTGCCCCATGCTGGTTGGACATGGAAGGCCCCACCCATGATGATTTCGCTCAACGCAAAAGAACTCACGTCGTCTTAGTGCACTCCAAGTCCCATAATGCACAGCAAATTCAGGTAGGTGATGCGGGGGTGTTAGCAATGTTTAGTAATTTTTGGGCCTCAGCTGGACTCTGTGTAGTTAGGGTAGCCAAATTCCTGTTTTGCAGCTGAACTTCTGGCGCTCTCCTGGGTCCCCACACCGCACAACCCACAGGTCCGGTGATTACAGCAGAGGCAGAAACAGCAGTCCTTTTTCTGCCCAACGTGAGGTTAATAACCTCCTCACTGCTCCGTCTCCCTCCGTACCCTGCAGGCGGGCCTGAGTCAATCCGATCCCTCGGAGTCTGAAATTGCCGTAGCATAATGCCCCAAAAAATCCCAGGCCAACTAGATGTGCGGGTGCCTCTGTCACGCGCTTTTGGCTAGCGCGTAAAATATCGCAACCAACTCTTCACAAAAAAGAGCAGAGGCCACATCGGGGGACGGCTGGAGAACACCTTTATTTCAATCTTGCACAGGCGAATGCATTTCGGCCATGACAGCCTTCGTCAGCGCCCTCCATAACTCAGGTGAATTTTCCCTTCCACTCACATTAAATAATGTCCTGCCCCATGCTGGTTGGACATGGAAGGCCCCACCCATGATGATTTCGCTCAACGCAAAAGAACTCACGTCGTCTTAGTGCACTCCAAGTCCCATAATGCACAGCAAATTCAGGTAGGTGATGCGGGGGTGTTAGCAATGTTTAGTAATTTTTGGGCCTCAGCTGGACTCTGTGTAGTTAGGGTAGCCAAATTCCTGTTTTGCAGCTGAACGTCTGGCGCTCTCCTGGGTCCCCACACCGCACAACCCACAGGTCCGGCGATGACAGCAGGGGCAGAAACAGCAGTCCTTTTTCTGCCCAACGTGAGGTTAATAACCTCCTCACTGCTCCGTCTCTCTCCATACCCTGCAGGCGGGACTGAGTAAATCCGATCCCTCGGAGTTTGAAATTGCCGTAGGAGTATGCCAAAAAAACTCCCAGGCAAACTAGATGTGCGGGTGCCTCTGTAACGTGCTTTTGGCTAGCGTGTAAAATATCGCAACAAACTCTTCACAAAAAAGAGCAGAGGCCACATCGGGGGACGGCTGGAGAACACCTTTATTTCAATCTTGCACAGGCAGATGCATTTCGGCCATGACAGCCTTCGTCAGCGCCCTCAATAACTCAGGTGACTTTTCCCTTCCACTCACATTAAATAATGTCCTGCCCCATGCTGGTTGGACATGGAAGGACCCACCCATGATGATTTCGCTCACCGCAAAAGAGCTCACGTCGTCTTAGTGCACTCTAAGTCCCATAATGCACAGCAAATTCAGGTAGGTGATGCGGGGGTGTTAGCAATGTTTAGTAATTTTTGGGCCTTAGCTGGACTCTGTGTAGTTAGGGTAGCCAAATTCCTGTTTTGCAGCTGAACGTCTGGCGCTCTCCTGGGTCCCCACACCGCACAACCCACAGGTCCGGCGATTACAGCAGGGGCAGAAACAGCAGTCCTTTTTCTTCCCAACGTGAGGTTAATAACCTCCTTACTGCTCCGTCTCTCTCCGTACCCTGCAGGCGGGACTGAGTAAATCCGATCCCTCGGAGTTTGAAATTGCCGTAGCAGTATGCCAAAAAAACTCCAAGGCCAACTAGATGTGCGGGTGCCTTTGTAACGTGCTTTTGGCTAGCGCGTAAAATATCGCAACAAACTCTTCACAAAAAAGAGCAGAGGCCAGATCGGGGGACGGCTGGAGAACACCTTTATTTCAATCTTGCACAGGCAAATGCATTTCGGCCATGACAGCCTTCGTCAGCGCCCTCAATAACTCAGGTGACTTTTCCCTTCCACTCACATTAAATAATGTCCTGCCCCATGCTGGTTGGACATGAAATGCCCCACCCATGATGATTTCGCTCACCGCAAAAGAGCTCACGTCGTCTTAGTGCACTCCAAGTCCCATATTGCACAGCAAATTCAGGTAGGTGATGCAGGGGTGTTAGCAATGTTTAGTAATTTTTGGGTCTCAGCTGGACTCTGTGTGGTTAGGGTAGCCAAATTCCTGTTTTGCAGCTGAACGTCTGGCGCTCTCCTGGGTCCCCACACCGCACAACCCACAGGTCCGGCGATTACAGCAGGGGCAGAAACAGCAGTCCTTTTTCTGCCCAACGTGAGGTTAATAACCTCCTCACTGCTCCGTCTCTCTCCGTACCCTGCAGGCGGGACTGAGTAAATCCGATCCCTCGGAGTTTGAAATTGCCGTAGCAGTATGCCAAAAAAACTCCAAGGCCAACTAGATGTGCGGGTGCCTCTGTAACGTGCTTTTGGCTAGCGCGTAACATTTCGTAACAAACTCTTCACAAAAAAGAGCAGAGGCCACATCGGGGGACGGCTGGAGAACACCTTTATTTCAATCTTGCACAGGCGAATGCATTTCGGCAATGACAGCCTTCGTCAGCGCCCTCAATAACTCAGGTGACTTTTCCCTTCCACTCACATTAAATAATGTCCTGCCCCATGCTGGTTGGACATGGAAGGCCCCACCCATGATGATTTCGCTCAACGCAAAAGAACTCACGTCGTCTTAGTGCACTCCAAGTCCCATAATGCACAGCAACTTCAGGTAGGTGATGCGGGGGTGTTAGCAATGTTTAGTAATTTTTGGGCGTCAGCTGGACTATGTGTAGTTAGGGTAGCCAAATTCCTGTTTTGCAGCTGAACTTCTGGCGCTCTCCTGGGTCCCCACACGACACAACCCACAGGTCCGGCGATTACAGCAGGGGCAGAAACAGCAGTCCTTTTTCTGCCCAACTTGAGGTTAATAACCTCCTCACTGCTCCGTCTCTCTCCGTACCCTGCAGGCGGGCCTGAGTAAATCCGATCCCTAGGAGTCTGAAATTGCCGTAGCAGTATGCCCAAAAAAATCCCAGACCAACTAGATGTGCGGGTGCCTCTGTAACGTGCTTTTGGCTAGCGCGTAAAATTTCGCAACAAACTCTTCACAAAAAAGAACAGAGGTCACATCGGGGGACGGCTGGAGAACACCTTTATTTTAATCTTGCACAGGCGAATGCATTTCTGCCATGACAGCCTTTGTCAGCACCCTCAATAACTCAGGTGACTTTTCCCTTCCACTCACATTAAATAATGTCCTGCCCCATGCTGGTTGGACATGTAAGGCCCCACCCATGATGATTTCGCTCACCGCAAAAGAGCTCACGTAGTCTTAGTGCACTCTAAGTCCCATAATGCACAGCAAATTCAGGTAGGTGATGCAGGGGTGTTAGCAATGTTTAGTAATTTTTGGGCCTCAGCTGGACTCTGTGTAGTTAGGGTAGCCAAATTCCTGTTTTGCAGCTGAACGTCTGGCGCTCTCCTGGGTCCCCACACCGCACAACCCACAGGTCCGGCGATTACAGCAGGGGCAGAAACAGCAGTCCTTTTTCTGCCCAACGTGAGGTTAATAACCTCCTCACTGCTCCGTCTCTCTCCGTACCCTGCAGGTGGGACTGAGTAAATCCGATCCCTCGGAGTTTGAAATTGCCGTAGCAGTATGCCAAAAAAACTCCCAGGCCAACTAGATGTGCGGGTGCCTCTGTAACGTGCTTTTGGCTAGCGCGTAAAATATCGCAGAAAACTCTTCACAAAAAAGAGCAGAGGCCACATCGGGGGATGGCTGGAGAACACCTTTATTTCAATCTTGCACAGGCGAATGCATTTCGGCCATGACAGCCTTCGTCAGCGCCCTCAATAACTCAGGTGAATTTTCCCTTCCACTCACATTAAATAATGTCCTGCCCCATGCTGGTTGGACATGGAAGGCCACACCCATGATGATTTCGCTCAACGCAAAAGAACTCACGTCGTCTTAGTGCACTCCAAGTCCCATAATGCACAGCAAATTCAGGTAGGTGATGCGGAGGTGTTAGCAATGTTTAGTAATTTTTGGGCCTCAGCTGGACTCTGTGTAGTTAGGGTAGCCAAATTCCTGTTTTGCAGCTGAACTTTTGGCGCTCTCCTGGGTCCCCACACCGCACAACCCACAGGTCCGGCGATTACAGCAGGGGCAGAAACAGCAGTCCTTTTTCTGCCCAACGTGAGGTTAATAACCTCCTCACTGCTCCGTCTCTCTCCGTACCCTGCAGGCGGGCCTGAGTAAATCCGATCCCTAGGAGTCTGAAATTGCCGTAGTAGTATGCCCCAAAAAATCCCAGGCCAACTAGATGTGCGGGTGCCTCTGTAACGTGCTTTTGGTTAGCGCGTAAAATTTCGCAACAAACTCTTCACAAAAAAGAACAGAGGTCGCATCGGGGGACGGCGGGAGAACACCTTTATTTTAATCTTGCACAGGCGAATGCATTTCTGCCATGACAGCCTTTGTCAGCACCCTCAATAACTCAGGTGACTTTTCCCTTCCACTCACATTAAATAATGTCCTGCCCCATGCTGGTTGGACATGTAAGGCCCCACCCATGATGATTTCGCTCACCGCAAAAGAGCTCACGTAGTCTTAGTGCACTCCAAGTCCCATAATGCACAGCAAATTCAGGTAGGTGATGCGGGGGTGTTGGCAATGTTTAGTAATGTTTGGGCCTCAGCTGGACTCTGTGTAGTTAGGGTAGCCAAATTCCTGTTTTACAGCTGAACTTCTGGCGCTCTCCTGGGTCCCCACACCGCACAACCCACAGGTCCGGTTTTTACAGCAGGGGCAGAAACAGCAGTCCTTTTTCTGCCCAACGTGAGGTTAATAACCTCCTCACTGCTCCGTCTCTCTCCATACCCTGCAGGCGGGCCTGAGTAAATCCGATCCCTCAGAGTCTGAAATTGCCGTAGCAGTATGCCAAAAAAACTCCCAGGCCAACCTGTCCAACTAGATACCTACTGGCGTTCACCAGTAGGTACTTATAGTTAGAACCTAGTTTCTATAGAAAAAGCATTTTTTGATTTTCTAATACCTTTGGTGTTGTTTGACAAATGTTCGCGAAATTCTCCTAAAAAAAGGTCTATCCAGGTCAGCTCCTATTCTGAAAATTTGGGGGTGATTCGTCAAGCTGGGGCTGAGAAAAAAGAGGGGTCCCAAAAAGTGTTTTCTCCATGTTAAGTTCCATAGGACATTTTATTACAGGCTACAGCCCGAACTGCTGATCGGAATTACACCAAATTTTGCAAAACGGTAGATCTTGGTACAGAAAGCGACCTTTTTTTGTAAATGGTGTAAATCCGTTCAGTAGTTTTTGAGAAGTTTAAATAATAAAGGTTTCGATATCACGGGCAGCGCTAGGTTCGTGCACCCTCCCGACCATGCGCTTCACTGTGATCGGCTGCCACGACCACGAGTTTCACTGTTATTGGCTGCCAACACTCCAAACCAAGAAGTCAAAAAATTATGCAAAAAGAAGAAAAGGGGGCAGGGCAGAAACACACTCACCCCTAGTCCTGCTAAGGCGGTCCCACAAGGACCCCCGGGCCCAACATTATTATATATTTTTTTAATCATCCAAATGCGCTCTGGGTGCGCGAATCCAGAAAAAAAATGGAAAAATAAATAAGCATGGGCTCTCCCACTTCATTTAAATGAGCCCCTGGGTGGGCCAGGTTCCGGGTGCATATGGTATTTTTTATTGCGGGAGCTTGCAGGGCCTCCGCAGCCCCGGTAACTTCCACCTCCCCAGGGCTATGTAACTTAGGTGCAGGAGGGCACACGGCCCTCCTGCAGCCCCGAGGACCACCACCTCCCGAGGGCTTTGAAAATAGAGAGAGAGGCGTTGAGCGTCCCCCCTCCTGGAGCCCTTGATGGCCCTGGGGACCCCACTCAGGTGCAGCTCATGCAATGTCCCGGGGTACCCACTCCCGGGACATTGCTGTTTACTATGGCAGGCCTGTCATAGCAAACCGTGCTTTGCTTCATTGAAGTGAGATCAGGAAAACCTGCTCTCACTGCAAAGAAGCAAAGCAGGATTGCTTTTGGGCAAGGCAAGGCCCAAAAGTAATGCTGGTTTCTGCAGGATACAGGGAACCAGCAGGACCATGGGGGCATAGGGGCTCCACCCACGGTCCCCAAGGAAGAGGCCAGGCCCAGGGGGATGGGGTTCAGGGGCCAGAAATGGACATAGGAAGGGGGACCATGTGGCCCCACTTCCTAATGATTCATAAAAACATTCAAGAATTAAGCATGCCCTGGGGGATGGGGCCTCGGGGCGAATATAAATTAATGGAAGTGGACAGTTATTTTCAAAAAAGTTTGGAGTGGCGATCCTAACTTGGCACTCAGCACGACCCACTAGTGTGAAAGCGTTGGGTGCGTGCTCTCAGCGTGACCGCCTAGTGTCAACATGCTGGGTGTGGAGCTCCCAGCGCGGCCCACTAGTGGGAACGCGCTGGGTGCAAGGCTCTCAGCATGGCACCCGAGTACTTCACAGGTCTTTAAAAGGCCATTTACCTGTTAATGTGGCTTTATTGTGTTTTCACCCCTTCTTATATCCCCTGCATCTCCACTTTGCCTATAACTGGAAGAATTAGCCCCCCCCCAAAAGTTTTATTAGCCTCCCCTGAAATTTGGCTCTAATGTCACCCTTGACTGGTGTACACTGGCTCTGCAGACTCCGCTTACAGAATTCTGTAGATTCCATTTGCCGTATGTCAATGAACCAGCTGTGGGGCTAGGAATATCTTGCAGACATGTTCTGGGCCTTTTATTACCGGTGCTCCACGGACCGAGAAGTTCGCTTTAGGGGATCCAGTGGAAGAAACTCCAGGGATCCAACAGTCAGAATTCCTTGATCCAGAGATCAATGACCTGGGAGGTTATCCACTGAATGAGAATGCAGTATACCACAATGAGAATTCCAAGCTCCTGTACTCGGTTTTCCAGGCATCTGTACGGTATTCCTGCTAGACAGTGGCCCAGATTTCTGTGGGCAGGAACCCTGGGTACTAGTGCAAAGGCTGTGGGTATCCCGTAGGAAAGAAAGCTCGATCCTCAGGCACCGGCGTGGTGCCTACTAACGCTCTGTGCATTGCAGTGGCTCTCCAGAGGCTTGGTTTGAAATCCTGACACTCCGCCGGAGTTGCCACTGTTTGGCAGCCAATTATAACCAAGCTCATGCTCGGGGGTTAGGCTTCACCAACATATGTACGTATCCAATCACTTTGACAATCCCCAAGCAATTATAAATTCACCATACACTCTCCTTGCAGTACTCTAATCACCCAGTCTCTACCCATGTACTCATAGAATGACCCAGAAAAAAGTTACATAACCAAGGTCTTCCCAGCTGCCAGAGGTAACATGGTTGCATGCACAGTCAACAGCACAATGTAATGTGGTTGGGCTCAGAGCGACCCTTGACCCTTTCTGTAGGGAGGTCCCCCCCACGCCGCACAGCCCCACCTGACTGCGCCCGTGTCTCTGCCCGTGTCTATGCCCAGCTGCCACCACTGCTGAGGGAAATCGAGGCCCACTTCCACCCGCAGGCTACCACCTGCACCTCATCCCTGGTGGCAAGTGGTAGTCCGTAGGTTTGCTTTCCTGCTCTAGAATTGCTTCTGTATTGTGCCCCTTCTGCTTTATGACCGTCTTTTATTGTATTCTGTGCCTGTATTTATCTGCTTCTGTGACCGTACTTCCCGCGTGCTATTGTTTGCCACTCTCAATGCCGCTGCGACCCCTGCGGGCCCGCCTCCCGCTCGCCCTCTCGTCGTTCCAGTCTTGTGTCTGTTTTGTATTTTGTGTTGTGCCTGTGTATTTATCTGCTTCTGTGACCGTTCTTCCCACGTGCTATTGTCTGCCACTCTCCCCGCCACTGCCTCCCCACCCTGCTCGCCCTCTCGTCGTTCCAGTCTTGCATCTTTATTGTATTTTGCATTGTGCCCCATTTGCTTCTGTGACCGTTTTTTGTAGTGTATTTATCTGCTTCTGTGACTGTCTCTCCCTGCTTGCCATTCTCTGCCACTTTCTCCGCCACTGTGTCCACTGCGGCCCTGCCCCCCTGCTCGCCCATTCATCGTTCCCCCCTCTCAGCAGCTCCTCCCACCCATCTCCCTTTCTTATGGCGGCCGCACTGAAGGCACCCCAAAGGCAAGCTCATCAGCGCCCGTCCGTGCCTGGACCACGCCCAGCCCAGAACCCCTGGCCCCGCGAACATCACATTGCCCAACCCGCTTCGAAGCCAGCACCCTCCACTAACTCAACCCCGGATGAAAACACACCTTCTACCAGGCCACACCGAAGCGCACCCAAGGACCCTTCACCTGCCTGAACTGCAGCTTCACCATCATCCGGCCCACCAAACCACCAACCAAAGAACCCAACTACCTCAGATGCATTCTTCCTAACACCCGCTCCACCCGCAAACACGATGTCAAACTCTGGGACCTTCTCGACTCTACCTCCCCAGACGTCGCCTTCCTGATGGAGACCTGGCTGAACCCCAACTCAACTCCCAACATCGCCATACCCATCCCTGAAGGCTACAAGATTGCCCGCAGGGACCCTACCAACGGCGTTGGAGGAGGAATCGCCATCGTCCACAGGAACACCCTCAGAGTCTCGACCAACACCGATGACACCCTCAGCACAGCCAAAAACATGCACTTCAAAATCCACACCGACCCCAACACCACCTACAGAGGAACCCTTGTCAACAGACCCCCCGGACCGCGACCACTTCATCAACACACATGCCCTTGCCTCCACAGACTCCATCCTCCTCTGGGACCTGAACTTCCACCTTGAGAACAACAACAACACAAACTCCAACACCCTGATTGACAACGTCGCCAACCTCTGACTCAGACAGCTCATGACAACACCCACCCATGCCGCCGGCCACACGCTTGACCCCATCTTCACCACAAGCCCCCATGTCACCTTCAACCACACCACCGAACCCCACTGGACCAACCACCACTGCATCCACTTCACCTTCAGGAAGCCCACCACGCACCACTGCACCCAACAGATGCCTCGACAAGGCTGGAGCAAAGTCACCGAAGACCAGCTAACCACCACCCTCGCCCAGAACCCACCCGCTGACTCCACCAACCTGAACACCGCCACCCGCAACCTCAGACAATGGATCTACAACTGCGCCAACACCTTCACCCCACTCAAGACACCCTCCAACAGCCACATCAGCTAGAAATTCACCTGGTTCACCAAAGACCTCCAGGCCTCCAAACGAACATTCCGAAAACTGGAGAAGAACTGGCTCCGCGAACGAACACCGGACAGCCTTGCAGCCCACAACAGCGCCAATCGCAGACACCATCAACTGATCAGAACCACCAAGAGGGTCTCATTCAAAGGCCACCTAGATAACAACTCACACAACAGCAATGACATCCCACCCTCGCAAGACCTGTGCGACTCGCTGGCCACCTTCTTCCACCGCAAGATTGCCGACGTCCACGACAGCTTCAACACCACGACTGCCCCGACAACCACCACCCCCACGACCCCCACCCACACCAACCGCCTGCTCTCCTGGACCAGCATCAACGACAAGAACACCAGCGAGATCATGAACACCATCCACTCCGGATCAAAACTAGACTCGTGCCCCCACCACATCTGCAACAAAGCCTGCACAGCCATCGCACCCCTTCTCCAGAAAGTAATCAACATCTCGTTCAGGACAGAAACCTTCCCGGAAAGCTGGAAGCAGGCCGAGATCAACACCTTACTCAAGAATTCCAAGGCAGACCCCAAGGACCTCAAGAACTTCCGACCCATCTCCCTGTTCCCGTTCCTGGAGAAGATCACTGAGAAAATCATCAACAAACAACTGACCCACTACCTCGAGGAGATCAGCATCCTGGACCCGTCCCAGTCTCGGTTCTGCTGCAACCACAGCACCGAAACAGCCCTCATTGCCTCCACCGATGATATCAGGTCCCTGTTTGACAACGGCGAAACAGCGGCCCTCATCCTCCTTGACCTGTCAGCCGCTTACGACATGGTCTGCTACCGCACACTACGTACACGCCTCCACGACGCCGGAATCCAGGAGAAGGCCCTGGACTGGACCACATCCTTCCTCTCCAGCAGAACCCAGAGCATCCACCTCCCCCTTCCGCTCCAGTGCCACCACGATCCTCTGCGATGTACCCCAGGGCTCTTCCATCAGCCCAACACTGTTTAACATCTACATGGCACTCCTCGCCCACGTCGCCCGACAGCATGACCTCAACATCATCTCCTACGCCGAGGACACCAAGCTGATCCTCTCACCCCCAAAACCAACCTCCTCAAAGGCAAGAAGGCTGTCGCCGCATGGATGTGGAACAGCCAACCGAAGCTGAACTCGGACAAGACGGAGGTCCTCATCCTCGGTCCCACCCCTTCAGCCTGGGATGACTCCTGGTGGCCAACAACAGGAGGAACAGCCCCGACAACCACCGACCACGCACGCAATCTAGGGGTCATACTCGACTTCACCCTCTCCATGACTAAACAGGTCAACACTGTCTCTTCATCCTGCTTCAACACCCTCCGAATGGTCCACAGGATCTTCAAGTGGATCCCCACCGAAACTAGAAGAACAGTCACCCAGGCCCTCGTCACCAGTAGGCTGGACTCTGAAAACGCCCACTACGCAGGAACGTCGGCTAAGCTCCTGGGATGACTGCAATGCATTCAGAACGCCTGGGCACGTCTGATCCTCGACATGCCCTGCCGCAGCCACATCACACTCCACCTGAGAGACCTGCACTGTCTCCCCATCAACAAGAGGATCACTTTCAAGCTCCTCATCCACGCACACAAAGCTCTCCACAACACCGGCCCAGCATACCTCAACAGACGTCTGAACTTCTATACCCCCACCTGCCAGCTACGCTCACCCAGCCTCGCCCTCGCCACAGTCCCCCGCATCTTAAGAATGACCGCCAGTGGCAGATCCTTCTCCCATCTCGCTACCAAGACCTGGAACACCCTCCCCACCAACATACGGCAGACCCAAGACCTACTGGCCTTCAGAAGACTCTCCAAGACCTGGCTCTTCAATCAGTAGCAGCACTCCCCCAGCACCTTGAGACCCTCATGGGTATGTAGTGCGCTTTATAAGTGTCTTGATTGATTGATTGATTGATTGATACATAATGAACACTCAGACACAGATAGATAGTGGAACTCGCTACGGGCACGTGCGCCCCACCCCTTTTTATTACCAGGGTCCCATGTCCATTGACGCCTGTGCTGAATGCATGTGGGTTGAGTGTAAGCCAGCCCTCAGGGAATGGTTGGTGTTGGCAACAACTACAACAGTGATCATTGGATCACACATAGAGATTCAATCATAAAGGGTCCATAACTTGCGGTGCACTAAGGTAAGGGCACTAAATCACACACAAATTGTTTTATCGTAAAGTGTCCATGACTTGTGGTGCACTGAGGTAGGGGCACCAGAGATGAGTATGCTCCTGTGAAGAAATTGTTAATGTCCCTTCGGGATATTCCTGTTGCCTGAGGTCACATTGTTGTGTCCGGTGTATACAGCATGAAAGTCAATCATAAAGTGTCCATGAGTTGTGATGCACAGAGTTAGTGGCACCTGAAGAACTCAGCATGTGCGCAGCCAGCGATGATGGCTGAACGCAGTGTAGGCCAGAGGCAGTGGTCAGCAAGGGCCCACAATGACATGGTATTGACTTGTGGTGCACTGAGTTAGTGGCAACAGTGGCGCTCAACGTGTCCGGAGCCAGCGATGATATGTGGTTTGGGCAGGCTGCATTGGGAGCAATGTCTTTTGCCTAATGAATTCAGCCTCAATAAGGCTATGTGGTGATGACTTGTGGTGAACTGAGTTAGTGGCATCAGAAGCATTCAGCGTGTGTGCATCCAGCGAAGATGCCTGGTGTGGGCCGGCCATACTGGGAGCAATGTCTGTTGCCTACTGGACTGTGTCATCTGCAATCATGACTCAATCTGAATTGTGAACCCTGCTGTCAGCAGTGTAAATGGAAGGCAGTAGTCAGCACATTGAGGAATGCTTTTTGTCACTTCCTCTTGACAAAATCCGAGGACATAGAGTACACTTCACTCTGCAATTAATAAATCTAGACTGAATTTGAATTGTGAGCCCTGCTGATGGCAGTGTAGGTGTATGTAACACAAGATGAAATATGTATGGACTACAATGTTGAAATATGTCGGTTTCAGTGACATTATGGTTAGTTACCTACTGGAATCTGAAATTAATGAATCAAGACCTAATTTGAATTGTGGGCCCTGCTGACAGTAATGGAGGCTGGAGGCAATGGTCAACAAGGGCCCACAGGTACGTGGCCTTGAGTTGAGCTGCACAGTTAGTTGCACCTGAAGCTCTCCGCGTGTGCACAGCCAGCGATGATGCTTCGTCAGGGCGGACCGCACTGTGAGCAATGTCTGTTGCCAAATGGACTCTGCAATTAATGAATCAAGACTCAATTTAATTGTGAGCCCTGATGACGACAGTGTAGGCCGGAGGCAGCGGTCAGCAAGGGCCCACAGCCACATGATGTTGACTTGAGCTGCACAGAGTTACTGGCACCTGAAGCACTGAATGCAATGTCTGTTGCCTACTTCACTGAGCAATTAATGAATCAAGACTGAATCCGATGTATGAGCCCCACTGACCACATTGTAGGCTGGAGGCAGTGGGCCGCAAGGGCCCACAGCCATGTGGCATTGACTTGAGCTGCACAGATTGAGAGTATTTGGTCTTCTTAATCAATTATAGTCTCTTACACAATTTGCATCTGTACTAATCTTGAATTGTGATCCCTGCTGACCGCAGTGTATGCTGGAAGCAGCGGTCAGCAAGGGCCCACAGCCATGTGGCATTGACATGAGCTGCACAGAGTTAGTGGTACCTGAAGCACTCAGCGTGTGCGCAGCCAGCGATGAAGCGTATTTTAAGCTGGCCACACTGGTAACAATGTCTGTTGCCTACACAACTGCGTCATCTGCAATTGCAACTCTATCTGAGTTGTCAGCCCTGCTGACCGCAGTGTAGGCCAGAGGCAGTAGTGGACAAGGCCAACAGTCAAGTGGCGTTCACTTTAGCTGCACAGAGTTAGTGTCATCAGAAGCATTCAGCGTGTGCGCAGCCTGTGATTATGGGTGTTGCGGGCGGGCCACACTGGGAGCAATGTCTTTTGCCTAATGAATTCTGCCTCAATAAGGCTATGTGGCAGTGACATGTGGTGCACTGGGTTAGTGGCACCTGAAGCACTCAGCATGTGCACAGTCAGCGATGATGCGCGGTCCGGGAGGGCCGCACTGGTAGCAATGCATCATCTGTAATCGCAACTCAATCTAAATTGTGAGCCCGGCTGTCCGCAGTGTAGGCCGGAGGCTGTGGTCAGCAAGGGCCCACAGCCACATGGTGTTGACTTGAGCTGCACAGAATTAGTGGCACCAGAAGCATTCAGCGTGTGCGCTGCCTGTGAAAATGCGTGCTCCGGGCGGGCCACTCTGCTAGCAATGTCTGTTGCTACTGGAATGTGTCATCTTCAGTCGTGACTCAATCTGAATTGTGAGCCCTGCTGTCCACAATGTACATCGAAGGCAGTAGTCTGAAAAGACACAACTCTACGGTGCTGTGCCGCTGGGTTCGCAGGGGGCCTGTGTCGAGGAGGCCGGTGGTCACGGCGGCGGCCTTGTGGCAGGGTGAGGGCCACCACTCTGGCAGACGCGTGGGCCTTCCCAAAAGTGAACCACGCCCAGGGCCCCGGCCTATTTATTCACACTCCTACACTGGAGTGGTGTACGTTGGACCAGCCCACTCTGCTTCTGCTTATAGGGGGACAACACAGGTACATGACCGAGATCTTCCCCACTGCCTCAGGTAACATGGTTGCATCCACTGTCCACAAAACTACAAGCACCAGCAATATATGAACACATGGAGAGATCTATGCTCTGCATATCGAGGTCTGTCCAGCACATCACCACCACACTTGCCATTGTGTGCATTGTTATTGATGGGTGGCTTTCCTCCTTCACACATACTTGGTTACCACATCTCGCAACATTCAGCTATTGTGTGGGTGAGAGGCCTTGCCATTTTGGGAAGGTCCGGTGTCCTGTTCTGCACTGCCTCAGTGGTAGTGGGGGTGGGGTGGTCCGGAGGGGAGGTCTTAAGGGTGGTGGCGTTGGGTGTTGTGGCCATCTTGGGTGTTGGTGCTGCATGATCAGTAGCTCTATGATATGTGTAGGTCTTCAGATGTGGCTCTGGACTGCGCTACCTTTCATACTGTAGGTAGTCATCCTGCTTTACACCAGTAAAAGGCAGATGTTAAATTCTTACTGCTAATGCTGCTTATCACCTGTTTTTGGATCGCATCGCAGATTTAGCGGCTTGTTGAAAATATCTGGAAGTGGTTTTTTTGCACGGGAATGCCTACTCTGCAAATCATTATCGTTAGTTGTCGCTCGCATTTGTGGCAATGTTTTTTGCAGAAGCTATTGGTGGAAAACTGTCGATATCACATTTTTCACCAGGTTGAGAATGGGATGATAATTCTTTTGCGAATGTTGCTGCGCTAAATGCCAAACACAGCGATAAGTCCTTGAGAATACGCATCCTAATTTTTTTTTTCATCTGGATTCATGCACCCAGCCGATATTTTTAAAAACATTGTCATCATTTTTTGGCTCTGGGGCTTTTTGTGGGATCCCCTGAGCAGGCCTAGGGGGTCAGGGTTTTTGGACCCTGTCCACTTTTCTTGTTTTTTCATCTTTTTTCTTGTGATTCGCATGTAACTACAACAAAGTCCTAATAAACAGAAGGGCTCTTTTTAGAATCACCCTATAACCCAACAGTGCGGACTTATTGCCAAGTTATCAGCACTATAGCACAGCAAAAGTGGGAAAAGAATTATTACCACATTCTAAAGTTGGTGCACACTGCCACATTGCCCATAGGCTGATGGTACCAATACAGCGGACAATCAACATTCTTCTGCAGACAAAGCTGCTGGCTGTGCTGCACCTGTTGGCCTCTGGTACCTTCCAACTAACAACTGTGTGAGTCGGAGGAGTCTCATAGCCAGCTCTATTAAACTTCCTCACACGTCTTGGATGCATGTCTACAAAAGCAGCGTAGGGCCCATGTATCCACACCACCCGCTCGTCCCAATTTGTAGTATTCCTCCACAACCTACCCCAACCCCAGGCATTTCTTGACGCCTCTGTGCTCCAGATCTGAGATTGTCATCACTGAAATGGGGGTGGGCCAGAACATGAAGTCTAGTAGTCAACAGTAGTGGAAAAACAGTACTTTATTAGAAAACATTAATTGACAACAAAAAAACATCAAACAAGGAATGCAATTGCCAATGGGGAACATCAACTTGTGGATCGAAAAATAACTGTAGATCGTCCTGGAAATCTGAAAACTCTGTATTCAGAAAAATGTATGATTAATGAAGAATGGTCAAACATTAGTATGGTCACAAACTTAATACGGTACAATGTATTGCACTTGGACAAACCGGAATGCTTACAGATATTATCAAACCTGCACAAAATGACCATAAAAGAAGATTGTGTGGTCATAACCTTCATTGGAAACAAAAGGAATGTTACAACCACACAAACTTCTGTTACGGTCTCATTATGCATGATTTATCATACCTGTAGCCATCACAATTCATGTCAGCTTGATACACTTGCATGTTCACTTCACCCACACTGCATAGGAACAGCTGGAGACCAAGCAAGGGAACCACGCCGTAGCAGGCTTCCTGCACGTGTTGGGAGCAATTGATTGCACACATGTACTACTTGTGCCCCCTTCCAACACTGCACACAATCACCGCAACCGAAACCACACGCATTCCAACAATGAGCAGGCAAAACTGGGCCATCGGGGCCTTTACACTAATGTCGTCGCAAACTTCTCAAGCAGTGTGCATGATTACTTCATCTTTCGCAAACATCTCAGCCCTGGTCCCGAGACCAGTCTTCCACCCAGCGATGACTGCCCGACCCTGCGCACCCGGACCTCAATGCTCATCTGCCGCCACTGGCGAGTCTCCAAGAGGGCCAACCACGTGCCGGAGCAACCTCCTCATCTGCTGCTGGATTCAGCGGGACAGGCTGCACCCCGCTGAGGAGTTATGTCTGTACAGCCAGCTGCCTTGGGCGTACACGCGGTCCAGCCAAGATCACAATGCAAATCGGGTCTTGATTGGCAGGATGATGTATAAAGTCCTACGAATCATTGCAGGCTGCCCACCCGCTCAGCTCTGGTGGCACTAACTCGGTGCAGCACAAGTCATTGCCACGTGGCGGCAGGCCGGTGTCAGCCAAAATGCATCCGCTGCCACCAACTATGTGCACCTCAAGACATAGACCCATGGCGGAAGGCCAGTGTCCGGCAAAGTGCTTCAGCTACTACCAACTCTGTGCACCTCAAGACCTGTGATCAGCAGATCACTACAGGGAAGACCTGGGACATGTAGAGTTGTAGTTCCCTCCCTGTAAGCGTAAGCGGAGTGGGATGGCTGAAACGCACCTCCTTCATGACTTTACGAATATTGCAGATTGAATCCGTACACCCACCGAGATAGGTACATGATAGGTGCACGACTCCAATTTTTTCTAAATAAAAACAAATATATATATATATATATTCACTGAAAAAACCATAGGTTTCAGCCACGTTATAATTAGGAATTAGCATTTAAAAAACCTTAGAAATTCACTGAAAAAACCATAGGTTTCAGCCATGTTATAGTTTGGAATTAGCATTTAAAAAACCTTAGAATTCACTGAAAAAACCATAGGTTTCACACATGTTATAGTTAGCTGGACATTTCATTCATACAAAACCTTTGAAATTCCCCCGTTATAGTTAGTTCAGCTAACTATAACTCGCGCCCCCGCAATGCACTGCTGACAACGTTACCTATTACATCACTCATGACATGGTCAGTGACATCACTCATGACATCACTGATGACATCCCAAATGACATCACTGATGACATCACTGATTACGTCATCCAGTGAATGTGTGTCTTTCTGAAAAATAAATATTTTTTATATATGTATATCTAAAGGTCGGCAGAAGAATAAATGGGTAAATAAGTGTCTAAATAGATGTTTTTTTTGTAAAATTGATTGTATAATTTAAGGTTTTGTAGAGCGTGTAGTAACCCTCGAGCATCCCAGCGCTAGAACCAGAACTCCGGGGTGGACAGAGTCGGGAGGGGTAGGGGGTTTAAGGGAAGAGAGAGGTCTTCAGTGCCTTCCTGAATTGGAGAAGATTAGGTTCAGTTCTCAGTCTCCGGGGAAGGTTGTTCCAGTGTTTGGCCGTGTGGACCAAGAAGCGACGTCCTCCGGTCCGGGATTTTTTGACTCTGGGGACAGTAATGAAGTTCTCTCCGCTTGAACGGAGGGTCCTACTCGCATTGTAAGGGATGATGAGGTCCTTGAGGAGGGGTGGGCCTTTGTCATGAAGCGTCTTATGGGCCAGACACAGGGCCTTGAAGACAACCCTTTCTCGGACTGGGAGCCAGTGCAGGAGCTTCAAGGCTGGCTTTGCCGGGGATCTGGCGGGGGTATCGGTAAGTAGGCGGGCTGCAGTGTTTTGAATTTTCTGCAGGGTATTGAGTGTGGCTTCGGGGGTACCCAAGTAGATGGCGTTGCAGTAGTCAAGCCTTGCCAGAATTAGGCCCTGAATCAGCAGTTTCTTGGATGTGGCGGGAAGCAGGGGGAAGACCTTTCTGAAGGCCCTGAGGAGATCGAAGCAGATTCCTGCCGTTTTTTTGGCCTGTGACCTGAAGCTCAGGTCCTTTTCGAGCCATATGCCCAGGCTCTTGACCT
The DNA here is from genome assembly GCF_964261635.1 of Lissotriton helveticus. Taxonomy (NCBI): domain Eukaryota; kingdom Metazoa; phylum Chordata; class Amphibia; order Caudata; family Salamandridae; genus Lissotriton; species Lissotriton helveticus. Next base: position 638,928,309 of record NC_136059.1, read on the forward strand.
CCACCTTCGGTGTGGGGGGGTTACCTAGACAGACGGGCCAGATGTCAGGTGGCAGGGAGGGCCCTTTATGTCCGAGCAGCAGAATCTCGGTCTTGGACCCATTCAGTTTCAGTGCTGAGGAGTTCATCCAGTTGTAGATTTCCGAGAGACAGCTGTGAAGGTCGGAAGGGGATTGGTCCGGGTGTGAGAGGGTTACTACCAGCTGGGTGTCGTCGGCGTAGTTGACGATTGAGACGCCGAACGGGTTGACCAGTTTCTCCAGCGGGGACATATACACGTTAAATAACGTTGGGCTGAGCGAAGAGCCCTGCGGTACTCCACAACGGAGAGGGATTGCGGGGGAGTGACTGTCATTTTCCCAGACTTGAAAGGAGCGTCCCTCTAGGAAGGATTTTAGCCACTTTAAGGCCGTGCCCCTTACTCCGATGTCTTCCAGTCGTTGGATAAGGACGTGGTGGCTTACAGTGTCGAAGGCCGCACTGAGGTCCAGGAGGATCACTGCCACTGATCCTCCCGTGTCCAGAATGATTCTGGCCTTCTCCACTGCTGCCAGGAGGGCGGTGTCGGTGCCCTGACCTGGACGAAACCCTGTCTGGGAGGTCCCGAGTAAGTTGTTGCTCTCAAGGAACAGTGATAGTTTTTTATTCACTAGCTTCTCCGTGATCTTGCTGTTTCCTGGGAGGAGGGAGATAGGTCTGTAGTTGGCTAAGTCCTGGGGGTCCAGGGAGGGTTTCTTTAAAAGGCCTTTGACCACTGCTGTTTTCCAGCTAGGAGGGACTAGACCCTGCGAAAGGGAGGAGTTGATGAGGGACGTGAGGGGGGTATAACTGACGTATTAATTGTATCTTAGTGAATACATGTATTAACGAGTAATGTTTAAATATTTTAATATCTGTATCAGTGTCTCACTTTGTGTATAAGTGGCTGCATGGGTTGGTGAGTAGCTACATGAGTGTGTATATGGGTTATTAGTTTGCTTTTTGAGTATCAATATGAGCATCTGTTTGGTTCGGTGGGGGATATTGCTTAGCTTATAGATGCATGAATGAGTGACTCACTGTATGTTTTTTGAAGACAGCATGTGTGCAGGACTGTATGGGTGGATGAGTGTGTGTATGGGTGTGTTAATGAGTGAATGACTGTCTCAATAGTGTCTTTATTAGTAAGTACATATGTTTTAAACTAGTATATGTGAGTATTGATGTATATAAGTGAGTATATGTGAAAGTGAGAGATTGGAAGAGTTCCTGTATAAATAAGTATGTGTTTCTATCAGTAATTGTTTAAGAGAGTAAGTATGTGTATGTTTCAGTAGAAGTAAGTTTAGTGGTGTGTGTATAGCTGTATATGTAAGTAAATGGATGTTTGACAGTTTATTTGCATGTGTGAGTATGTGTGTGAGTGACTCTATGGATGAGTATGGTGTGTAACAGGATGTATAGGTGTATGAGTATATATGATAAGTGAGTACATGTATGAGTGACTATATAAAACTGTTGGTGAATGAGTGGATGTGTATGTAGATTTTTGAATTACTGAATAGGTTGTTGTAACTGGTATTGGTATCTCCAGTGATTTGAAATTTTTCGTTTCTATTTTTGAATGTGTGTATCAAAGGTTATATCACGCTGAGAGGAGGTCAGCCACTCTTTCACAAGGATGATGTCATCAGTGATGTCATTTGAGGTGTCATCAGTGATGTCATGAGTGATGTCACTGACCATGTCATGAGTGATGTAATATGTGACGTCATCAGCAGTGCATTGCGGGCGCGCGAGTTATAGTTAGCTGAACTAACTATAATGGGGGAATTTCAATGGTTTTGTATGAGTGAAATGTCCAGCTAACTATAACATGTGTGAAACCTATGGTTTTTTCAGTGAATTTCTAAAGTTTTTTAAATGCTAATGTGGTCTTAGATGGTAAATTAGATCGGTCTATAAAAATCAGGAGCAAAGTGAATAACAACTCGAGGACATTAATAATTAATACAATTAAATCTTTAGAGTGGTGTGACATCTAGAGAGAAAGGAAGGGGTTGTTAAGGAGTTTTACATTTAACAACTAAAAATACGGTCTTCAGTCTAGAATAGACTTCTTTCTAGTGAACCAAAGCATAAAACATCAAGTGGGAGATGTAAAGCACGTGGGTGTGCATATGTCAGACCACTCAGCCATAACGCTAACGTTGTTTCCTCAGGATTCGGGTGTGCAACAACGGTGGACTATGGATCGTACCATATTGGTGGATGACACGTTAATGGAAAGGCTGAGTCAGGAATCTCAAGATTTCTTTGATAACAACTTGGGAAGTGCTCCCTTAAGTGTAGTTTGGGACACGTATAAAGCCTTTTTAAGAGGGAGAATCACATCAGCTCAAGTATATAAGAATAGGCTGAGGAAAGCGGAAATCCAAGACTTAGAAAGAAAGATTCAGACTTTGGAACACAAGATACACGATAATGAGATAGGATGTGAGGAGGGTCAAGCTTCTATTCAGACCCTTAAATTAAACTTAGTAGCCGTGCTAGAAAAGAGGTTACAAGATAGATGGCGCGCTGGTAAACTTGCTCATTTTAATTATGGGGAGGGGTGTGGCAAGCTTTTAGCTTGGAAGATAAAAAGTGACCAGGCAAGAAGCTACATAAAGGAGATAAATTAAGAGACAGCAGGAGGCCCAATAAAAGTGGGGGTTAGTATAGAGGATTTTATACTAAAATATTTCAAGCAAATATATACAGAAGACTTGAATACAACAGGGGCCGAGATTTTAGAATGTTACAGCAAGAGCTCCCACTAGTAATTTCAGAGTCTCAGAAGGAGGATATCAATGAGGAGTTAACAGAGGAAGAAATTTGGAAGGCTATTAAATTAGGGAAATCAAATAAAGCAGCGGGTCCGGACGGCCTCCCTTCGGAAGTATATAAAGAATTAGAGAAAGTGTTAGCTCCGGTTCTAAAAAAACTTTTTTTCGCTATATTTGAAAAAGGGGAAGAGATCCCTCCCTCATGAAATGAAGCTACTTTTACACTTATATTAAACCCAGACAAACCACCAGACTGTTGTGACTCGTATAGGCCTATCTCGCTTTTAAATTCTGATTATAAGATGTATTCAAAGATACTAGCGGATAGGCTAAATGGGGTGGTGGGAGCACTCTTGCATGAGGATCAAAAGGGGTTTGTCAGAGGGAGAAATATTAAAGACCTTACGTATAGCCTCATAGGCGCCATTGATCTAGCCTCGGCTGATAAATTGCCTTTAGCAGTTATTACTGTTGATGCAACCAAGGCTTTCGATCGCGTGAGCTGGCGATATTTGGAGGAAATTTTGAGGCTATCTAATTTAGGTGGGAATTTCTGTAGGGCCATAATGCAAATATATACAGCTCCATCTGCAAAAATATTATTAAATGGCAGACTATCTAAGAAGTTTAACATCTGTAGGGGGACAAGACAAGGGTGCCCGCTATCCCTACTACTCTTTAACTTGTATATCGAGCCCTTCGCTGAGAAAATTAGGAAGCATGCTAAAATCATTCCTTACAAAGCAAGAGGTTGGGAAAAGAAAGTAGGCCTATACGCCGATGACTTAGTGGTATATACATCAAGTTTGGATTCAGCTTTGCCACAGGTGTATGAGCTTGCTGCTAGTTTTGGTAGGATTTCCGGTTACGAAATAAATCAGCGTAAAACTGTCATAATGGCTTGGAATATGGATACACGGGTTGATTGCGTAAAAGAAGAAATGAAATATTTGGGTATAAAAATAGTACAGAACATAGAGCAAATCCCTGAAACTAATTTTCATAAGGTCAGCAAAGAAATTGGGAAATTACTGCTGAGTTGGTCACACCTGCCATTATCAATTTATGGAAGAGTAAATATCATTAAAATGACCATCCTCCCAAAAATCACTTTTCTATTTCAACATATTCCGATGGCCTTTAAGAAAGAATGGCTCAAGAAGACTCAGTCCAAAATGTCCAGCTTTATCTGGGCCTCTAAAGGAGTGCGTATCTCCTGGAAAAAACTTAGAAGACAAAACGCTAAAGGAGGCCTGAAGACGCCGGATCTTTCTTACTATGCATGGGTGTTTTTACTAAAAGGAGGGAAAAGTCTGTTTAAATCTCCAGAGGAGTTAGATATAGGCAAACTGTATAAAGCCATGCTGAAAAATGTAAAAGGGGAACACACTGATTTTATTCATAAATATGGGGACCCTCGTTACTTCAAAAAGGTTTGATTAAAAACTCTGCAGGGTTTAGCTATTACTTGGTATAAAGTTAGGAGAGATTTAAAAATTAACTATTATAGCTGTTGAGCGTCAATCTTTGACTCGCCAGGATCCCCGGAATGAACTATGGACAGTTTGGCACTACCACTAAAGGAAGAAGGAATACTGCTCTGGGGCTCGGTGATGAAAAACGATGTTTTAATCTCTTGGGAGGAGGCCAAAATATTAACGAAGGGTCGCTTATCAAGATTTAAATATCTCCAAATGCTGAGTTGGAGCCGCACAGTGGGACAGAATAATAAACTGGATTCATCTTTGGCGGCTGGGGCAAACCTGAAAAAAGAATCAACATGCAGCTCGTGCTCAGGAAGGTAAGCGTACTGTACAGAGTACGGTAAGCTCCTATAGATATACTTATGATTTTACTTATGATTTTCTCAGGAACTACTGAACGGATTTACACCATTCAACAAAAAGCATGATCTGTGAACAGAACTGTACCTTTTTGCCAAAAAACATAGGTTTAATGAACATTATTATTCAAAATTAGCATTTAAAAAACCTTGTAAATTCACTAAAAAAACATAGGTTTCAGGGACCCATTAGGCATGTACAACTGTGTCCAGGCAAGGTGTGCACTATCAGCACCCGTACCTTGACACTTCACATAGGCATCAAGTCTAGTATGGTCAAATTTTGCAATATTGGAAAGTGTTAGATAGTAGCAGTGCAGGAATTCGAAATGTATTCATTTATAGCGTTGGCTGATAGAAATGTATTGTGTCTATGTGCAACAGTATGGCCACATGTTTTTGGTTAGCTCTGGTCCGTCACACAGATATCCCACACATGTACTGTAGTATCGGGTTTCAATGTGATGCACACATGATAGATCCTAGAAGTCATGTGTCCTCCCTACGTATCCGACAAGGGTTAAAGGTGCAAAATTGTCTGGGGAGTGGGTAGGAAGGTAGGAGCAATCAAGCTTATTGCAAAGTCTTCTGAAAATGAACTTATCAATGTATGGTATTTATCTTCTCAAAGGGCCCAATATGAGGGGTGCAACATTCCCGCCTGGGAACAAATCCCCCATAGTGTGGAGATAATGTTTATGAAGGGATGCACTAGTTTCTCCTGGGTGAGTGGATGCCATGGGTTGTCATGCAGGGGGATGGCTTTAGACAAGAGAGGGCCGCCACCAAACATGCCGCGCACCCAGCACCATGCACAGCAGGTGATAGACACCATTTGTATGTCTGCATCGTTGAGTGGGATTCCCCCAGGCAGAATCTAGGTGTGTGAGATTACATCCCAAAGCGCTTGTTCACAGCGAAGATAGGCTATTTGAGTGTCTGGATGATACCATTGTGTGCGTAGTAACACTGGTCTGCTAGATAATATAAGTGTAGGTCAGGGACATTCAGGCCACCGCACCCATAAGGTATTGTGAGCGTGTCCCACCAAATGCATGGACAAGTCACTGCTCAAATTAGCCAAAGGAGAATTCTTTGAAGTGTTTAGAAAAAGTGTTGCGTAAGGGGCAAAGGGATGTGTGAAAAGAGATACAGAAAGTGGGGTAGGACAGTCATTTTTATTATGGCAACTTGCCCCACCATGGATAAGGGAAGTCTCACTCACTGCTCCACTTGCATGTTAAGATCCAAAAGTGCCGGCCCATAATTACATTGTAGACCTCCTCCTTGTCTCTATGAATGAGGATGCCCAAGTGCTTGATCCCGTTCAATGCTCATTTAAGGGGGATATCCGCCCAGGGTGGGTGAGTAGCATCTGCCAGTGGGAACAGTTCAGATTTTGCTCAGTTTATGTGGAGGCCAGAGAAATGGCAGAATCCGGCTATCTCCTGCTTAATGGGGGAAGAATGAGTTGAGGTGGGGGTTGTGAAAACACAGCAGAATGTCATCAGCGTATAGTGATAAGCAGAAGGGGCCAATGAGTGAGCTGTAGCCCTCGAAGTAGGTGGCGTTCCTGCATCGCCCAGACCAAGGGATCCATCGCCATTATAAATAAAACAGAGGATAGCAGACATCCCTTTTGGGTACCGGGCATAATTGGGAATGCATTCGATATGGCACCATTCATACAGTTACAGACCATGGGATTGGTATATAATAACATAATTGAGGCAATGAAAAGGGCGTCCCCGGCTTTCCCAGGATAGCCCTAAGAAAAGGCTACTAGAGGGAATCAAAGGCATTCTCCACATACAGTAGGGCAACTGCCGCATGGAAGGTGGAGGATAACCTTTTGAGTACGGCAAAGATAGTGTGGAAAATCACAGAAGTTGACCATTTGGGGACAAAGGTAGATGCCGGAGAAATGATCTGCTAAATTAGCAGTGCTAGTCTGGTCGATAGCATCGTATTCAATATTTTATTCTCTAAATTTACCAACGATAGAGGACGGTACAACGCACAACTACCAGGATCTTTACTGGCCTTCAGCAACAGAGGGAGAACTGTTTCTCGAAGTGTGGGGGCAAGGTACTGACACTCATGAATTTGTTGTACGGTGCCATTAGACTCGGTGCGAGTTGTTTCTTATTTTCTTTTTATAAAAGGCCCCAGTTAGATTAGACCATTGAGGCTGGGGGCTTTAGACCCATCCAGAGTGTCAATACCTTGTGTCACCTCCTTTGTTGAGAATTTGTCTCTGACCATCCATGAGCCACACCATTGCAATGTCTGCCAGGTATTTGGCGATTGTCTCGCAGTCATGGGAGGAATGGGAAGAGTACAATGCTTCATAGTAAGTGCAGAATGTAGCCATGATGCTTTCTCCTTCTGTATTAAGGTCCCCATTCTCCACTTGGAGTTCTGCCACATACTAGAGGGACCTGTTGTAGCATAGTATAAGAAAAAGGGTGCAAACAGGTCACTCACGCTCACCGTAGCAACGAGGCTGAGTATAATTGCTCATATGTGCAGTTTCCCACTTTGCCTCCCTAGCATGTTCTGTCTCCCGCAATTCCCTTTTGTAGTGGAGTTCCTATATTCCCAATAGGCTCTGCGCATTGGAATAATATAGCCAATAGATGTGACGTAGGACTTAGGTCGACTAGATCTCTATCGAATATATTAGACTTAATTATGAGTGCCAGCTAGCTCAGAGGTCACTAGAAACTTTCTTGAATAAACAAGTAGAGATTAGTTTCTGACAACCGCATAAACATGACAACTTTGTTTCCCCAAGATAAAACGTATCCTCAGAGTCGTGGAAACAAAAGATAGATATTTCACTAAGTCATTCGTGCATGCTTCGTTTCACCAGAGGTGCAGAGAAATAGAGAGACGGGCATTTTCAATAAAAGTATTTATTGAACAGTCTTATTTCTCATGCAGAAGAAATGAAGTGCTACAATCGTAATACTGGCTGTAAAGTATAATGCATACAGCAAGAAGAGTATTATAAAATAATACTGTAAGTGCGTGGTATGGTTTCTAAGCCATAAAATACATACATAAATAAATAAATAAATAAGGACTATAAGGGATCATCTGGTGCTTCTAAAATACGCCTACCCCGATGTACCTAACCTAAGTCTAGAACGAGGAAAGGAGTAAGTGTGGTGTAGCATGAGTTTAGTATTCTTTTGCCAAGAATCTATCCAAGATTTCTCTTGGGGTCTAATCAGCTCTGTACCTTGGTTTAGAATGAAGGAGTTCTGGTACCTCTTTGTCTCCGGACTCGATTTCCCAACACCCCGCGAGGGGAGCTTGGAAACACTGGAGCTGAATTTCTCGGCAAGAGGAAACACAGTGTCTCTCTCAGTGCGTCAGCTGGAGGGGGCGGCTTCCTTCGGCACTTGCTGTAGCGAGATGCGTTGGGCAAGTAGATAGTCGAACTGCTCCAAACCACTGTGTGTTTGCTAGGGCAAGTGTGGGCATATTTATACCTTGAAGGTGTCGAGTTTGACGTAAAAGTGGACATAATAACATCATCAAAGAGTCGCAGTTCTTTGAACACTCCAAGAGTTCTTGGACAACTCAATATTCAAGCAAGGGGAAGTCCCTAACTGCTGAAGCCGAGTTTTCCAAGAAATCGTTGTGGCTTTTCGGAACTAGTGGAAGTATCCATGCCTGTATCTGGACTGCATGGGCTATGTCTAAATATGGTTATGATTTCTATGCCGATGTAAGGACAAGGTGATTTATACCTATATAAGGGCATGAATCGGGAAAATTACACTAGGGTCCTAAAATGCTATACAACACTTTCAATCGGGCTCAGTTGTGTGCGGATATTGCAGAGAATGCCCCCTTGTGTGGAGATGCATACCCCTCATATATAGGTTTTGAAAGCCTCCCATAGGGTCGCCTGCGTGGACAACGTTCTGGTGTTTATTTCAAAGTATTCCAGAAAAGAGCTTTGTAGCTCGCTGCGGAACACCTCGTCCCGAAGCAAGTTACTGTTCAATCGCCAACTGAACTCCAATCTGCATCCCTACGAGATCTGGAGATTCAGAAAGATAGGGTTATGTTCTGAAACTGTTTTGGGGAGAGCCTCAACCTTGGATATCTATGAATGGATTGTAGCCCGCAGGAACCAGTAATCCAGTCAGGTCCATACAGAATGGGGGACTGAGTAAAAGGTGAAACTAGGTTGCGTAGGGTGGTGTGTACGCTACGGGTCATGCAGTGCATAAGTGTCAATAATGTGGCAGAGTTCCTCCCTGGCCCTATGTTTGTCAGATGGATGTGCACTAGGGGAGTCTGTGGGCAGACAGACTGGTAGAAAGATGTCCCCACCAATTATTAAATGGTCCTCCTCGAAACCATCCACTCTGGAATTAAGCTTTTGAAAAAAGTTAGGGTCGTCAGTGTTTTGGGCATAGATATTAACTAATAGTATACTTTTGTTCCCCAATGTTCCATGCAGTTACAAACACTGCCAAGCAGTGTCCGAGTAGTGGGAATGATAAAGAAAGGCTACAGTTTTTATTAATTAAAATGCAGAAACCAACTGAATATGAACAATATCATGAAAAATAACGATATGTGCCGCAATTCCTTGCAAAACTATGGTCAGCACGCGTGGAGAAGTGTATCTCCTGGAGCAAAGTAATTTTAACAGATTGTCTATTAAGATATGATAGTACCTCTTTCCCTTATCAAGGGTTGTTAATACTGCTTAGGTTCCAGGTAACTATATCTAGGTCGATTAATTTAACCCTGATATGGGGTTAGAATGTAGTAGTCGAGTGCCAGTTCGATGGCCATGTAACATTCATTGAATGTGATCTGCAACATCAAAAAAACATTTCAATTCTAATAAAACAGTCCCCCTCACAGTGTCCCACACCCCCACCCACACTAGATACAAAATTCTCCAGTGAATCCTGTTGAACCAATTAAAAAAGAGAAAAGTATACCCAAAAACAGTCCAAAAAGTTGGTCACCGTGGGGGGATGGCGACGACTCGAACTCCAGCGGTCCCATGGAGCAAGGTACGAAAGCTGGCACTTGTTGCTTGCCAGCAAGCAGTCAGAGTCATAAGCTGGACGCCATACAATAGGGAACATTTTTTGTCATGCATTCATTGAATGGAACATGGGCAACAAACACTAATTCTCGTGACTGCTCATCTCCCGCATGTTTGCCTAAAGAGGTCGTAGATGGGCTCCAGTGCCCCTGCGACCAACCACTGTCAGAGGGTGATTGACCACTCATAGGAGATCCTGCATGATTAGTTTTGCAGTAGGTTTCAGCATCTGAAGTGATATCAAAGATATTAGCACGTCTCTCATGGTCTATCTGCAGTTGGGCCATGTATAGCATAGAGTGCCGGGTGTTTTTAACACTATTAATTTCTGCCTAGTTTCCTGAACGAAGCCGGTGAAGTCCAGGAAAATGGATACGTTTGAGCAGTGCGGTGTCTCTGTTCCTATAGTAAAGGAGACGGTCCACAAGGAATCGTGGAGGTGCACCCAGCCGAGGCCACTGTCCCAGTGAATGGTGAGCCCCTTCAACCACGAATGTGTTCATAAAGCTAGGATGGTCAAATAGGGTGAGCAAAGGTTGCTCAATAAAGTTCTTGGGTCGTCCCATGTTAGTGGTTTTTACAATCCCGGAGATACAGATGTTGTTCCTTGAAGAACTTGCTTCCAAGTCCTCGTTCTTAATTGGCACTTGTTTTAGAAGGCGCTCCATTTTATCCAAGCATTTCTGTGTCATCTCAGAGTTATCCTCCGGGCTGGAAATTCTTTCTTCAATGCCATCAAACTGGACACCATGTCTGTCCATCTACTTGCACAGACCGTTCTTGCGGTCTGTCAGTTTGTCAAAGTGTACCTCCATGGTCCCGAAGCCCGCCTTAAGCTCAGCCATCACAGTGGAGATGTCACATGGGGGGACCTTCACACCGCCGCATCCAGAGGGGTCCTCAGAATCTGACTGCGAGCCTTGATGACCAGCAGCACCAACGCAGTCAAAGGAAAGCCTCCTCTATTTGGAGTCTGACCACACCATATTAAGTTCTCAATTAAACAACACCCAGAGTGCAGTGTAATGATTCACACCCAGACTATCTTCACTTCTCTTCTCCACCCAGGCCACCTACACTGACTCATTTGCTGTAAAAACACGGGTTAACCCAATGAGTCGCTGGGACCTGGGTGAATAAGTGATGCAAACAAAGTGGTCCCAGATACTATAGATAGTATCCATTCATAGTATCTGGGACCACTTTGTTTGCATCACTACACTGACTCAGGCATGTTTTGGGCAGTGCAAGGGAGTTCCCCTGAATGGGGGCATGGGTAGTTCATGGGTGGGAATCGCATTAATCGGGTCACTCCACGGGCTGCCAGGCCTCCAGACAATTGATGGCTCAGAGGGTCACCAGTGGGACTCCGCATGCCCCAATCTCTGAATGTCCAGATAATCGTTGGCCACAGCTACTCCAAGAGCGTGGCCGCCAGGGCGGCAGCGGGCCCCACCATGACTCCCCAATTCTAGTTTGACCCTGGTGGTGCAATAGGCCAGCCCCAAAGGCCATCCTGCATCCAGCACAAGAGGTCTATAGTTAAATGGATGAATGTGCGGGCGGCATGGAGCAGCATACTCAAATCCAATGGTTCCGTGGGAGCCAGGCGGTGGCCTCTGCCCTAGGGTGCAAGAACTGCACAGCAGATGAGTGTGGCCGCGGTCTCCAGAGGCTAATGAGTTTTGAGGCCCGTACCTTTGCGGGCCGCCTCACCTCCCACGGGCATCGGCGAAGCCCGTCAGCCTACAGCAGGGTCAGTCGGTGGGACTCACCGCAATCTGTCAGCCACTATCTCCAGTGTGCAGCAGTTTTTATATGTGGCTGGTCGCTTTTATTGGGGAGTAGACCCCGGACAGGGGAAAAGCCTAGCCCAAGGCAGGCAGTCCGCAGCCTGGCATAGGCTGTGAGCCTGCTGATTCTCTGTCTCACGGTTAATGTGCACTTCATGCCACTCCCATAGGTGGGAGCAAGGCCGCCTACCATATGTGAAGAATCCAATCGCTCCATGGCTCTTAGAATGCAGAGGGAGAGAGGGACGCTCCAGCCACCGATGAGATCAGATGATCTCAACCTCTGGCTTGCCCGTGGTTTCTGTCGCTGCAGGGCCTATGAGGCAGTGCCGGCAAAGCAGTGACATCCCCCGCTCTCTGTGTTGTTGGCCCTTAGTGTTGCAGTCAGAGATCACTCCCATGTCTCTCCATGCCACAGTGCCCCCAGCCAGAAATAGGAACCTTAAGACTGGGAAAGCTAGAGTTGTAATACGGACCGCCGGGCCCGGAGCCTCACACAGATGCGCCCATTTTGGTGGTGCTCATGGCAATCCCCTTATTGAATTTGTAAGTTTTTTTAATTGTATTTTCTATCTAAAATGGCTCTAAAAGTGGTATTTATGTAACCTTATATTTCCTTCAGTGGATCAACAAGCAATGTTATATTTTCTTTAATTTGTTTATCTTCACGACATCACGATACCCAAGTGATGTCACAAAAGGCAAACGTTTTTGTGGAAGTCTTAAACATATATATAGACGGACTTTACTTAATAGCAGACACTATTTGTTACTTAATGTAGAGTTTATAATTGAGTTTGTGTGATGATTTTGTAAAAAAAATGTCTTCAATGTGATATTTTATATATTCACTGTGACTCTATAGACCGCATTGTCATTGGTAGTCACAGAGCACTTGTGGTTTTTCAAAACTCGGACACACATACTTATGATATATTCTAATTAATATTTGACACAAGTTGTTCATTAATATACTCTTTAAACCTAATTTTTGGAAGAATCGTTTCAATTAAAAGCCTTTTATTCGGTTTTTGTGTGAGCGTGGTGATGACGGAAGTCATAATGACTTTGGTAACCGAGATGAACTTGTCTTTTTTGTAAAGTGTATAACACATATTTATACATAAGATATTGTATAATACTCATTTGGGGTTTAATATCAGTTGATAAAGATTTATGTTTGACTGCTTATTTTCAAAGGCAATATTATTCTGTTCAAATTCCAGTCTTCGCGATGACACCACTCACCACAAAGATCAAGTGATATGATTGGAAAATACACTTTTCAACTATAACATTTGGATGAACACACCCACAGACCTTTCTGGTTCATTCTCTCCGACCACTTCAGTGAACGATGGTGTCTGGAGTTTTCTGCTGAAATTCTATCAACTTTATTAAAGAAATGGCAACTCAAACAACAGAAGAACAACAGCAAGCAAAAAACCAGCAACAACTGGAAAGCCAGGAAGTCCTGGAACTGAAATCCAAAGACTCTGAAGATAAGGGGCCTCCACAGTAAAAAAGCAGAATCGCATTGGAGTTCTTCACAAGTCCTTCTAGAGAATCCAAAACTGCAGCCAAAATTGCGCAATGCACAATTAATGAGAAGAAGTTGTCCAGAGGTAAAAAAAATATATATTCTTGTGGAAAAACTTCAATGCTCTACCATCTGAAAACTTTTCACAACAACCAATTAAAAGCTGCGAAGACCCATGAGAGGCTGAACAACCATCTACATCTTTAGCAAGTGCATCAACACCTGGACAAAGGGTGCATTCTGATGTTCAGTCGCAAGACATTGCACCTGAATGCAGCCGGATGGCCACTTTTTGTATGGACTGTGGAGTTGTGGTTAGTGCTGGTGAGTAGAGCATACCTGCTTTCTGTAACAGTTGCAAGACTAACAGATGTTGATTTTGTCTTTGGGTCCTTGCAGTGCTCTCCTGTTTTTGAGAGCGTCTTCAAGTTTTTCCATTACCTGTTGCAATTTGGTTTTGCTTTATAAAAGAAACGGAATGAATGTATGTGTGCATATGTAGGTGTATAATGTTTGCAATAGTGAATGACTAGATGAGTGGCATATTGAACAGTGAATTAATGCAAAAATGGTACATAGATAACGGAATGAGTGCATGGGTAGTGCCTGAGTGAATAGATGAGTGCAGGGGTAGTGCCTGAGTAAATGGGTGAAAGTATGGAGAGTACTTGAGTGAATGGATGAGTGCATGGGTGGAACCTGATTGAATGAGTGAGTGCGAAGGTAGTGCCTGGGTAATTGGCAATGTACATGGTTAGTGCATGGGTGAAATGATGAGTGCACGGTAGTGCCTAAGTGAATGGATGAGCACAAGGGTTGTGCCTGGGTGTTTGGGTAAATGCATGGATAGTGCCAGGGTGATTGGATGATGTATGGGTAGTTCCTAATTGATTGGATGCATGCATGGGTGCTGCCTGGGTGACTGGATGAGTGTGAGAGTAGCACCTGGGTCACTGAATAAGACCATTGGTAGTGCCTGCTTGATTGCATGACTGCATGGGTAGTGCCTGAGTGAATGAATGAGTGCATGGGTGTTGCCTGGGAAAATGGATAAGTGCAAAGGTAGTGCGTGGGTGATTGGATATGTGCATGGTTAGTGCCTGCATGAATGGATGAGTGCATGGGTAGTGCATGAGTGAATGGATGAGTGAAAAGTGTTGTGCTTGGGTCATTCGATGAGCGCATATGTAGTACCTGAGTGAATGGATGAGTGCAAGGGTAGTACCAGGAGGATTGTATGTGTGCATGGGTAATGTCATGCCCCAACATCCCACTCGTACTGTAACTTTAATCATGAACTATATAAGACGCCTAAATCATCGGAACGCCGATTTGCGTTCTTGCGTCTAGCCTGACTTCCGTGTGTTCTGTCCCAGTTCATTTTTGCCTGACTCCCGGTTTCCCTTGTTACTACGTTTCCTGTTTGTTCCCGGCCTCCTCCGTGAGGGTGGTTGCGTTTGGCGGCTTTTCTGAACCTATTCCTACAGTTACTTCGCCGCCTTGTCCTCTCTCGACTTGAAGGCAGTATATTCTGTGCTGTTCGTCTTTGCCCCTTATCTCGGATTATTCAGTCCGTGTTTGTTGTTTCTGCTTAGTTCCAGTTCGTGCTCCGCCCGGCGGCCGGGTCTATTCCCCGCCATCCGGCCGGGCACAGCTGCTCCATTCGTTCCCCTATTCCTTGTGCTCCGCCTGGCGGCCGGGTCTCCTCCCTGCCATCCGACAGGGCACTTTTTTTGTAACAAGGTATTCCAACCAGTTTGCTGTGGACCGTGGGTAAATACTATTATACAAGAACAAGGGTCCTTAGCATTTTAGATAAAACTCAAAAATAATGAAATATAGGCCATGATTGGGGACTATATTTTGTCACTGTCCAGCCGGACAGGACGTTTTATTTTTAACAATGTAATTCTTGTAAAGAGGGATAACAAGGCACAATCCTGTACCATACAAAAAGGAAACACAAGAAAAATGAAGAATTTTTGAGAAAACATGCAAAAGAACGAGCAAATGTTGGCCACTTTTAAAATCAGTGTTACATTCAAGGTATGCCAAACAACTGCCAAGACACAACAAATTTTACACAGTGGTTTAGGTTGTGAGGCAATTAACATAGTCGACGTTTCGATCCCTAGTGCTCAGTTAATTGGGACCATCATCAGGACTGACAAATTTGAAGTATTTGCCTGTCAAAATCACGTAATAAGCAATTGTTAACCGCCTGTAGGAAAATAAAGGAGGAAAAAGACGACAGAAAAAACTGTTTTAGAATTGCAGACAATTTTTTAGAAGAGAGTGTTCATTAGACCTGAAAATTCTAGGATCACACATGATAACAAAAACTGTTGTACTCGGATTCGATCTAATCGTGTCTACACAGGTGACGTACTCGTGGTGGGTTTGTTTACAGTTAAACCGACGTGGTAGTGACTTGTGTGTTGCTCCATGAGACGTTAAAAACGTTAAAAACGAATTAATAATAAAGAAGAGAAAGTTGTCTCGGTTGCGCACTTTATTTGAACTTATTGTAAGTGACTAAGGCATGCAGTCGACGTCCTTTGTGGAGTGACCGGAGGGGCAGTAAGGGCTTACCCAGGGTCGGCGGGGGTGGCGACCCTCTTCGTGGTGGTGGTGGAATTGTAGGGCATCCACCTGAAACCAAAAGGGATTTTTAGATTTCCAAGGGTCCTAAGGGCGGGGCTGTGCGGGGCTCACTACCCGGGACAGTAATTACCTTATGGCTTCGTACTGAACAAGCTCCGTTTTGTGTTGTCAGATGCTCGTCGATTGAGTACGTTCCCTATGGGGAAACGGAATAGCATAAGGGTCGAGGTATTTAAGGCAAAAGAGCACAGTTGAGATATCGGGAAGCCGGGACCACTCGGGGTCGCAGGCCGTGTGCATTCTTACCTGAGGGCTTGTGGAGACCAATCTATGTCACGGTCGACATGGGTTACCTTGTTACAAAAAAAGTACTTAGCGCAATCACTAGATTGCAAGGTTTGCGAAAGAAACCACAAACCCTCAGCCGAGGGTAGGCCACCCTAGTACAAAAACTTTCATTCTCACTCTATACCTGATATGTCCGATCACGCACCACTGTACACGGATGACTACATTAAGCGGATTTGTCAGAGACCCTCTCTCCTTTCCGACAATCCAGACGCTCCTACCACAATCACCAGCTCAATACCAGACCAATTGGAGAAACTTCGCAAAAAGCAAGTCCGACTTCAGTTGATGATTTTGATGTTGACTGACTACTTAAAAGCTAACGTAATTCCCCTAGGCCTCCAAATTCGTAATATCCCTGGCATCTTCACAGACAATCCCAAATATATAAACAACTTCAGCTACATTGGAACAACGTGCTCTCGACATTGGTTATGTCTAGGGATTGACATAGCAACGGAGACACTAATTTCCCTTGAGGCAGAGATTGCCGACCTAGAGAAAAAATTGGGGGAGACTAACTCTACCACTGATGTATCTAAACTCCTTGAACAGCTAGAGAAAACTATAGCTGATTTTCACAGGATAGAGCAAAATAAAAAGGCTAATAAAGTAAAAAAAGACATCAAAGCTTACAATACAGAAAACACCTACCCCTACCTCCAAAAAGATTTCTATACTAATAGAACCTACTCAAACCCTCGTGGAGAAAAACCTTGGGGGCGTTACAACCGTAGGCAAAACCTTGTTGGTTTTTCAGACACATCTGCCGAGTCATCAGAAAGCTCAGACGCAGGTGAAGGGCCCAGTAATCTAAACAGACGAGGCGGAGGACAGCCCAATTTTTTATCCAGAGGCCAACCAAACACCCCACAACGAGGGAAAGCAAAGAAAAGATGGCACAACCCCCCTGGAGAACGGAAAACCAGGAACAATTTTTACCAATGGTAACGGGCCCCCCTAATGAGATTATTCCCATATTTAATCTCTCTAACCATGTTCTCTGCAATACTGAAACTGACCTACTCAAAAAAGGTCTGTCTTTTGTGCCTACCATCCGCCCCGATTTTATGGAGCTGCAAACAGAATTGTTGAGATTCTTCAGAACAATACGTCTGAAAGCCTTTTTTCAATTACACCCTAGCCCCAAACAAGATTCTTACACACCCTTCAGACCACCTTCCTCTTTTTCACCCACATCCTCTATGGTACCGGCCGAAATTGTGACTTTTGAAAAATTAGTTCTAAATGACTTGTCACAGATTCAAAATCAGAAACTCTTCATCCCTTACAATATATCACTGTCCGAAAAAAATGCTATTAATACCCTAAAAAGCAACAATAGCATAATCATCAAAAGTGCAGATAAAGGGGGAGGGATAGTGATTCAGGAAATTGATGCCTATAAAGTAGAAATCTTGCGACAACTGAACAACACTGAGCACTACCAAAGGCTCCCTGGCAATCCCACCAGTCGAATACAAGAGACCATCAAGGAGCTAACGTCCCAAGCTAGTGCAGAGGGATATTTAAGCAAGAAGGAATACAATTTCCTTAACATCAAGTCCCCACGTATCCCGGTGATTTACACTCTGCCGAAGATACATAAAAACCTCACCAACCCCCCCGGACGCCCAATAGTATCGGCATGTGGTTCCGTGCTGGAACCACTAGGGGCCTATGTTGACTTCTTTATTAAAAGCTTTGTGCCCTCAACAACTTGCTATGTCAGAGACAGCATGTCTATGATTACTCTTGTTGAACATCTGGATTTTGACCCTGAGTATGAAACCCTGTGCACCCTAGATGTAGAATCTTTATACACTAACATCCCCCAAAATGCTGCCTTACTAGTCATCCAAAAAGTGTTAGATACGCGGCCACGTCCACATAGGGTACCCACCCTATTCATTCTGCAACTACTCGAGCTTTGCTTGACAAAAAACTTTTTCTGTTTTGACAACAACTACTACCAACAGATCAAGGGGACATCTATGGGGGCTATTTTTGCCCCCAACCTGGCCGTACTGTTTATGGACCAGTTAGAAACAGGCTCAATCCTGGTGCCAGGCAACCCATTTCATCCGGGCATTAAACTATGGCGTCGATACATAGACGACATTTTTATGATTTGGACTCAGCCCTCTGAGACATTACAACAGTTTCTCCACTGGCTCAATAATAACTGCCTTGGTCTCACCTTTTCTCTTACCCATGACAAATCTTCAATAGCATTCCTAGATCTCACCATTTACCATGCAGAAGGTGAGCTTCTCACAAAGCTATTTCGCAAACCCACAGAGCGTAACACGCTTCTGAATTATAAAAGCAATCATCCCAGGGCCCTCAGAGATTCATTGCCATACTCACAATTTTTGAGGATTAGGCGAAACTGCTCCGATAAGAGAGACTACTTCAGAGAAGCAGAGGTACTGTCCACTAAACTCAAAGAAAGAGGCTACCCAAAACGAGTAGTGAAACAAGCTTCCAAACGTGCATGGTACTGCCCACGGGAAGTGTTGTTAACCCCAAAAGAAAAAACCCAGAAAGAGAGAATAGCGTGTGTCACCACCTTCTCCCCAATATCCAACAAGATCCGCAAATCGATTCTGAAGCACTGGCCCACTCTGAATGTGGGGAATATCAAGATTGATAAACCCCTATTCGCATTTAATAAAAATAAAAATCTTAAGGACCATCTGGTTAGGGCAGCTCTCCCAGTTGCTACACAAGGGAATACACTAGAAACAGCTTGGGGCTTGCCACCAATTGTAGGTCATGCAAAATGTGGGAAATGTAATGTTTGCGATTTCACGGTGGAGGGCACAAAATTCACGCACCAGCACATCACATTTGAAAGACGATCTTTTTCAAATTGTAACACATCAAATGTGATTTATGTCATCGAATGCCCGTGTCCAAAACTCTACGTGGGACAGACAACGCAGAAAGCTAAGACCAGAATCTGCCAACACAGAAGCCGGATCAGATGTAACACTGCAAATGCCCCTCTTGTGGACCACTATAATGCAGTGGGACACACTGAAAACGACATCAAATGGTCCATCCTCAAAGTCGTGAAACTTCCCCCTAGAGGCGGCAATTTGGCACAGTTACTGAACAAGGAAGAACTTAGAACAATGATTCAATTTGACACTATTCGAAATGGGCTGAATCGCCTAGAGGACTGGACAAGCCTACTCTAAATGACTGTACAAAATGGGTTTCCCGCAACTACTGTTTGACCCAAAAGAAAAACGTTTTAACACCCTTACAAGTTCTGTACTGGTAAAACATTATGAGAGTTTTATGGAAATGTTATGAAGATATGTCACTAAATATATTGGCACCGCACTTTAAACAAGCACCAATTCACCACTTTAAATATTGTTCAATGCACAAATGTCACTTTCACCATGGCAACCCAATGGGTCCCCCTCCAAAAGATGGCGCTCCCCCAAGGTACCCATTCTCGGAACAATAGCTGGCCCACTGGCCGCACCGCACCTCCCCATCATGGCGCGCAGTTCCTGCCAATGACTCCCATCCCAAGATGGCGCCCATTGCTGACGTCAGCAGACGCTGCCGGCATGCTTACTTCAGCGCAATGGCCCCCATTGCACACACAGCGCTGGACCGGACATCGACTTCCCCGCCCGCTGCCGGACTATGTCGACCGTGACATAGATTGGTCTCCACAAGCCCTCAGGTAAGAATGCACACGGCCTGCGACCCCGAGTGGTCCCGGCTTCCCGATATCTCAACTGTGCTCTTTTGCCTTAAATACCTCGACCCTTATGCTATTCCGTTTCCCCATAGGGAACGTACTCAATCGACGAGCATCTGACAACACAAAACGGAGCTTGTTCAGTACGAAGCCATAAGGTAATTACTGTCCCGGGTAGTGAGCCCCGCACAGCCCCGCCCTTAGGACCCTTGGAAATCTAAAAATCCCTTTTGGTTTCAGGTGGATGCCCTACAATTCCACCACCACCACGAAGAGGGTCGCCACCCCGCCGACCCTGGGTAAGCCCTTACTGCCCCTCCGGTCACTCCACAAAGGACGTCGACTGCATGCCTTAGTCACTTACAATAAGTTCAAATAAAGTGCGCAACCGAGACAACTTTCTCTTCTTTATTATTAATTCGTTTTTAACATTTTTAACGTCTCATGGAGCAACACACAAGTCACTACCACGTCGGTTTAACTGTAAACAAACCCACCACGAGTACGTCACCTGTGTAGACACGATTAGATCGAATCCGAGTACAACAGTTTTTGTTATCATGTGTGATCCTAGAATTTTCAGGTCTAATGAACACTCTCTTCTAAAAAATTGTCTGCAATTCTAAAACAGTTTTTTCTGTCGTCTTTTTCCTCCTTTATTTTCCTACAGGCGGTTAACAATTGCTTATTACGTGATTTTGACAGGCAAATACTTCAAATTTGTCAGTCCTGATGATGGTCCCAATTAACTGAGCACTAGGGATCGAAACGTCGACTATGTTAATTGCCTCACAACCTAAACCACTGTGTAAAATTTGTTGTGTCTTGGCAGTTGTTTGGCATACCTTGAATGTAACACTGATTTTAAAAGTGGCCAACATTTGCTCGTTCTTTTGCCTGTTTTCTCAAAAATTCTTCATTTTTCTTGTGTTTCCTTTTTGTATGGTACAGGATTGTGCCTTGTTATCCCTCTTTACAAGAATTACATTGTTAAAAATAAAACGTCCTGTCCGGCTGGACAGTGACAAAATATAGTCCCCAATCATGGCCTATATTTCATTATTTTTGAGTTTTATCTAAAATGCTAAGGACCCTTGTTCTTGTATAATCCGACAGGGCACAGCCGCTCCATTCTCTCCTCATACTCCTGGTGCTCCGCCCGGTGGCCGGGTCTTTTCCCACCATCCTGCCGGGCACTGCCGAACATTGGTGTCCTGGTTCCCTGATCTAAGCTGACTCCCATCGTGCATTTCCTCACACCTTTCCCCCCTTTTTTTGGTATCATTTTGGGGAACTTGCGTGGACCAGAGTGAGGTGTGATTTCAAGACTCATCTACAAGAATCACGGTAACTGCGCCTTGCGCTGCTTTCATTACGCTATATCAGGGGTGGTACAAGCTTGGATAACTAGTGTGATTCTTATGTGGCAGATAACCCTGTACATACTGCAAGGTAGAGGCTCGTATTCACGTATCCAGCCCTGAAAGAAGAATTGGATGTTCTTCCAGTTTTTTCCAGAAGCTAACACAGTGAGATTTCTACACTCTTTCCTTTCACATGATAAAGTAGGTTGGAATAGAGTTTTGATTATTTTTTGTCTTATTGTGCACAGAAACACAAACACCTTCTTCTACCCTTCAACCATATCCAACAGTACAGATGTTTAGGTGTGGTGGGTGATGTTCTTATTTATGTAATAGACATTATGCAATTACATTGTACTCTTTTCAAGTGTAGATGGTAATATATGCCTTCCTTTACAGCCTATGTTTTACCAAACGTCCACTCTGAAGTCCACAGTCAAGACCTACTGTCTTCCCCTACATTTCCTTGTTTTGTTTCCCTGTTTTCCCCTGGCGAGCCATTTGGTACTCTAGAGTCTGACAGAGTCGAAAGGCCGTAGGGGAAGGCTGAGGATTATTCCTGACGCTCCTGCGGAACCAGACTTGAAACCATTACAGGTAATGCCTAAATGAATGGATGAGTGCATGGGGAGTGCCTGGGCGAAAGGGTGAGTGCAAGGTTAGTGTCTGTGTGCTTGGGTAAATGCATGGATTGTGCCAAGGTGATTGGATGAGTGTATGGGTAGTACCTGAATGATTGGAATCATGCATGAGTACTGCCTGGGTGACTGGATGCGTGCATGAGTAGCACCTGGGTCACTAGATGAGAGCATGGGTAAGGCCTGCTTGATTGCATGACTTCATGGGTAGTGCCTGAGTGAATGGATGAGTGCATGGGTGTTGCCTGGATACCTGGATGATTGCAAAGGTAGTGCCTGGATGATTGGATATGTGCATGGCTAATGCCTGGGTGAATGCATGAGTGCAAGGGTAGGGCATGAGTGAATGGACGAAGGCAAGGGTAGTACCTGGGTGATTGTATGTATGCATCGGTAGTGCCTGGGTGAATGGATGAATGCATGGATAGTGCCTGGGTGACTTGGTGAGTGCATGGATAGTACCTGGGTGATTGGATGAGTGCCTGGGTAATGCCTCTGTGATTATTTGAGTGCATTGGTAGTGCCTGGTTGATTGCCTGAGTGCATGGGTAGTGCTGGCTGATTGCATAAGTGTAAGGGTAGTCCCTGGTTGATTGTAAGGGTGCGTGGGTAGCACCTGTCTAAATGGATGAGAGCAAGGGTTGTGCCTGGGTGAAAGGATGAGTGCATAGGTTTTGCCTGGGTTTAATGGATGATTTCAAAGGTAGTGCCTGGCTGATTGGAATGTGCATGGTAAGTGCCTGGGTGAATGAATTAGAGCATGGGTAGTGCATGAGTGAATGTATGAGTGCATTGTTAGTGTCTGGGCCATTGGATGAACAGATGTATAGTGCCTGAGTGATTGGGTGAGTGCAAGGGTAGTACCTGGGTGATTGTATGTGTGCATGGGTAGTGCCTGGGTGAATGCATGAGTACATGGGTAGTGCCTGGTTGATAGGTTGAGTGCATGGGTAGTGCCTGACTTATTGCATGACTGTATGGGTAGTGCCTGAGTGAATGGATGGATGCTTGGGCAGTGCTTGGTTGAATGTATGAGTGTGTGGGTAGCACCTGATGAATGCAAGGGTAAATTGATGAGTGCATTGATAGTGCCTAGACAATTGGGTGAAAGCACAGATAATAATAATAATAATAACAGGCACATGTATAAAGCACAATGGTTACACTATGGCCAGTGTGTCCCCGCGCTGCGTGACGTAGCCCAAGATTCTGCTACCCTCCTCTGCCACACTACTTATCTCGGGGAAGGAGATACGTTTTTAAGTTTTTCCTAAAACAGCTCTCCTGGACCTCCATCCGGAGGCCCACCAGGAGAGCATTCCAGTGTTTGGCGGCCAGAAGGCAAAAAGACCGTCCACCCATCCTGGCTCTCTTGACAGTGGGTACACACACCAGGCCCACCCCACCTGACCTCAGCTGGTGTGTAGGAACATAAGGGGTAAGAAGATCGGACAGGAACGACGGAGCAGTCCCCAGCAGGATCCGATGACACACACAGAGTTCCTTGAATAAGACTCTTTCCTTTATTGGGAGCCAGTGTAATGCAGCCCGTGCCAGATGACCTTCTAGGGCGCATAAGAATCAAGCGGGCAAGGGTACTACCTGAGTGACTGAATGAGTGCAAGAGTAGCACCTGGATCATTGAATGAGACCATCGGTAGTGCTTGCTTGATTGCATGACTGCATGGGTAGTGCCTGAGTGAATATATGAGTGCACGTGTAGTGCCTTGGTAAACGAATGAGAGCAAAGGTAGTGCCTGGGTGATTGGATATGTGCATGGTTAGTGCCTGTGTGAATGGATGAGAGCATGGTTCATGCATGATTGAATGGATGAGTGCAAAGGTTGGCCTGGGTCATTGGATGAGTGCATGGATCATGCCTGGGTGATTGGTGAGTGCATGGATAGTGCCTGGGTGATTGAATGAGTACATGGTTAATGCCCATGTGATTGGATATATGCATGGGTACAGCCTGGTTGATTGACTGAGACATAGGTAGTGCATAGGTAGTGCCTGGCTGATTGCAAGACTGCATGGTCCGTGCCTGAGTGAGTGAATGGATGAATGCATGAGTACTCCTTGGGTGATTGGATTAGTGCATGGGTAGTGCTTGCTTGATTGTATGAGTGCATGGGTAGTGACTAAATGATTGGATGCAAGCATAGGTACAGCCTGAGTGACTGGATGATTGTTAAGAGTAGTACCAGGGTCATTGGATGAGACCATGGGTAGTACTTGCTTGATTGCATGACTACATGGGTAGTGCCTGAGTGAATGGATGAGTGCATGGGTAGTGCATGGGTAAATAGATAAGAGCAAAGGTAGTTAACTTGGGGGTTAAGATGGACAAGGGGCTGACGATGAAAGCCCAGATCTTGGGGGTAACCGGCACTTGCTTCGGCCTGTTAAAAATGTTGCGGAGGTTTTTGCCTCTCTTGTCCGAGGAGCATAGGAGGCTGACGGTGCAGGCTCTGATAGGCTCCAGGTTGGATTATGCCAACATTCTTTACCTGGGCCTGCCAGAGTATCTGCTGCAAAGGCTTCAAGTTGTACAGAACGCGGCGGCCAGGGCCATCTTTGGCCTAAGTAGACGCACCAGCGCCTGTGGGTTGTTGGCGACGTTACACTGGCTACCCATCCGCAAACGGATCGCCTTTAAGGCTCTGACCTTGGCCTATAAAGCGCTCCATGCTGTGGGAGCTAAACATCTCCAAAAGAGACTGACCTTCTACCATCCGACTCGTTCGTTGAGGTCAGAATCTCTACTTTTGGCGGCTGTTCCGCGTGTGAAGAGGGCTCGCCTTGGGGGCCGCTCTTTCAGTCTGTTGGCCCCACAGATGTGGAATTCATTACCGCTCCCTTTGCGGGGGGCGTCTTCTCTCCTTGATTTTAGAAGAGGTCTCAAAACCTGGCTGTTTTCCCAACAGGTTTGCCAGTAGTTTCGCTTTCTTTCTGTTTATTTTTTACCTCTTTTAGCTGTGTTGTGTTATTCTGAAATCTGTTCTCCTTACCTAAAAGCGCCGGGACACTCTTTTTGAGTAACCGTTGCGCTATACAAAAAAATAAATAACATAACATAACATAACATAGTGCCTGTGTGATTGGATTTGTATATGGTTAGTGCCTGGGTGACTGGATGAGGGCATGGGTAGTGCATGAAAGATTAGATGAATGCAAGGGTTGTGCCTGGGTCATTGGATGAGTGCATGGGTAGTACCCGAGGAAATGGATGAGTGCATGGATAGTGCCTTGGTGATTGGGTGAGTGCATGGATAGTGCCTGGGTGATTGGATGAGTACGTGGTTATTGCCTGGGGGATTGGCTGAGTGCATAGGTAGTGCCTGGCTAATTGCAAGACTGTATGGGTAGTGCCTGAGTGAATGGATAAATGCATGAGTACTCCGTGGTTGATCGGATTAGTGCATGGGTAGTGCTTGGTTGAATGTATGAGTTCATGGGTCGCATCTGGTTGAATGAATGAGTGCAAGGGTTATGCCTGGGAGATTGGATGAGCTCAAGGACAGTGCCTAGGTGATTGGGTGAATGTATGGCTAGTGCCTGAGAGAATTAATGAGTGCATGGGTACTGCTTAGGTGTTTGGATTAGTGCATGGGTAGTGCTTGGTAGATTTTGAATGGATGAGTGCAAGGCTAGTGCCTGGGTGATTGGATGATTGCAAGGTTAGTCCTTGTGTCATTGGATAAGTGCATGGGTAGTGCCTGAGTGAATGGACGAGTGCATGGATGACTGGGTGAGTACATGGATAGTGCATGGGTGATTGGATGTGTGCATGGGTAGTGCCTGGTTGAATGGTGACTGAATGGGTAGTGCCTGAGTGAATGGTGAGTGCAAGGGTAGTGCTTTGGTGATTGGCTAAATGCATGGATAGTGTCTAGGTGATTGGATGAGTGTATAGGTAGTGCCTGAATGATTGGATCCATGCATGGGTGTTTTGTAGTTTCTATATATCCTATACAGGATCTGCACATTCAGATAACATAAACTGTGGGTTTGGTGGCAGACTGGTTCTGAGCACCCTCACTGGATATGTTAACCTGTTTGCATTAGCTAGCTCACAGTGCTACTAGAATCTCCTCTTATCGGGAAGAGAATAGTTTCTGGCAATCTCAGAAGATGTCAACCCGATCCCCAGGATCGTGGAAACAATGTACATTTTTGCTCTCTTACTCGTGCTCAATTGATTTGTCTCAGAGATACACAGATTAAACAGTCTGGGCGTTTCAATAAGGATTTATTGAACAGTTGTTATTTTAGTGTAGAATAGATTTGCTGTAATAACCATTAGACAGTTCTATGAAAGTAAAGGGATGGTACAGTTCTACCATTTTGCAGTAATCATGAATATGTATAAGTACATAAAACACATTATAAGAAAGTGCGTACTCCTACGATGCCTCCCTAACTAGATAGACCTAAATGTACCTAGCATTGGTGTAGGTGTTATGTTTTATGCCAAGAATCCCTCTAAGGTCTAGTCAACCCCATTTCCTGAGAAGGAGACAATATTGGACCCCTTCTGGTCTCAAGTTCGACACCATACGAGGGATGTTAGACCACCTCAAGCTGGAGCTTCTGCATGCAGGAACCTCAGCATCTCTGGTCACTTTGTCAGCCGGGAAGTCACGGTCTCCTCTGTCAGTCTAAGCAAAACATGATGTATATATACCCACAGGTCTCCCCAGGGGCCCTACTTTGCTGTGTTACTGTGTCGACCTAAAGGATGATGTTGGGCTTGAACTTTAACATAGATATTATACAGGAGATGTTCATCCTATTGTGAGTCCTGCATAATTTATGAGTATTGAACCAGGGAAAAACCTGCTTTGTGAATACAGTGTCGCATCTAGGTAAAAGGTCAGTCCCTATGAACCATTATGTATGAAATGTAGGGAAGGATATAGGAGAAAGGTTGCAGTATTACTTGTGCCTATGTTGGGTAACTATATGGAATATAACATGGGTACTGCCTGAGTGACTGGATGAGTAAATGGATAGTGCCTTGGTAAATGGATGAGAGCAGAGGTAGTGCCTGGGTGATTGCATATGTGCATGGTTCGTGCTTGGGTAAATGGATGAGTGCATGGGTCGTGCATGAGTGAATGGATGAGTGCAAGTGTGGTGCCTGGGTCATTGGATGAGTACATTGGTAGTGCCTGAGTGGATGGATACCTGCATGGATAGTGGCTGGGTGATTGGATGAGTGCATGGATACTGCCTGGGTGATTGGATGAGTGCATCAGTACTACCTGGTTGATTGACTGAGTACATGGGTAATGCCTGGCTGTTTGCATGACTGGATGGGTACAGCCTGAGTGAATGGATGAATGCATGAGTACTGCTTGGGTGATTAGATTAATGCATGGGTAGTGCTTTGTTGATTGTACCACTGACCACTGACATATTGTCAGTGAAATTGCTCTCCCACCCTCACAGCTCCACCATCAAGTGAGACCTTCCTGAGCCCCTGCACTGTTGAGTGTTAGTGTTTGAGGACATCCTCCACCCGAAGGCTATATTTTTGTGCCTCATCTCTCGTGGACCTCTTACTCTTTCTCTCGCTCCATTTTTCTGCTTGCCTTTTCCTTTCACCTCTTTCCTTATAATTTTGTTTTTCACCCTTTTAATGTCACTCTCTTTCTATCACTTTCGATCCTCGTTTTCACTTTTACTCTGTGTTTATTCTACTCTGTATTCTGTGCACCTCTCTCCCGCTTTTCTCCTGCCACTGCTGCCCCCGTGGTCCCTCCCCCAGAGTGACCAGCCCAAGCCAGTTTCCCCTCCCCGCTCCCGCCTCCCAGCTGTCCAGCCCTCCCCAATCCCTACTTAATGGCGGCCGCTGTGTGGACAGGTGAGCAAGACCAATGGCTTATTGTCAGTGAAATAGCTCTCCCACCCCCACAGCTTCACCATCAAGTTAGGCCCTTCTCAGCCCTTTCACTCTCGAGTGTTGGTGTTCAAGGCCCTCTTTCACCCGCAGGCTACACCTGCCCCTCATCCCTGGGGGTCCAGTAGACCTCTTGCTCCATTCTTCTGCTTGCCTTTTCCTTTCACCTCTTTCCTTTCCCCTTTGTTTTCCACCCTTTTACTGTCACTCTCTTTCTATCACCTTCCAGCGTCCTTTTCACTTTTATTCTATTCTTTGTTCTGTGCACCTCTCTCCTGCTTTTCCCCACCGCTGCTGCCCCTGTGGCACCTCTTCTCCAGCGCGACCAGCCCAAGCCAGTTTTCCCTCCCCGCTCCTGCCTCCCAGTTGTCCAGCCCTCGCTGACCCCTGCTTAATGGCAGCTGCTGCATGGGCATGCAGCTGGCGCAAAGGCAAACCCGTCTGCGCTGTCCACGACCCAAACCCAACCAGCGGCAGGAACCCTGGACCTCCGAACCGCCGAAGCTACAACCCAGAGGCACTCTACGAACTGAATCCAGGTCGCAACAACAGCAAGCTAGCATCACCAGCCGACACCCATGGACCCTTCAGCTATCACCGCTGCCGCCACTCCTGCAGCACCACCAAGACCACGGATCCAGAACAACCCACCTGCAACAATGCGACCGCACCAAAAACCCTGCAATGCATTCTCCTCAATGTCCGATCCCTCCACAAACACGCCACCGAAATCTCGGACCTCCTCAACAGCAACACCCTGGACATCGCATTCCTCACTGAAACCTGGGCTAACACCACCTTGGGACCTGACATCGCCATTGTCATTCCCCTAGGATACAAGATCTCCCAGAAGGACTGCCCCACCTGCCCTGGGGGGAATCACCATCATCCACAAATCCACCCTCCGACTCAGTAGTGCCTGGGTGATTGGGTAAATGCATGGATAGTGCCTGGGTAATGGTATGAGTGTATGAGCAGTCCTAAAACATTGGATGTGTGCATGGATACTGCCTGGGTGACTGGATGAGTGCAATTATAGCGCCTGGGTCATTGGGTGAGAGCATGGGTAGACCTGCTTGATTGAATCACTGCATGGGCAGTGCCTGAGTAAGAGGACGAGTTCAAGGAAAGTGCCTTAGTGATGGGATGAGTGCAAGGATACCGCCTGAATGAATGGATAAGTGTATGGGTAGTGGCTGGTGAATGCATAAGTGCAATGGTAGTGCCTGGGTGATAGGATATGTGCATGGTTAGATCCCGGGTTAATGGTTGAGTGCATGAGAAGTGCATAATTGAATAGATGAGTGCAAGGGTTCTGGGACGATCTGATTGATGCAGCTAAAAATAAGGACCACACCGGCTTCTGGAACATATTAGCCCAGGGTACTACAACTGGAAACACTAGCATGGATCTTTTTTTGGATCCAGGCACCTGGAGCAGACATTTTCCAGCATTATATTCTGATGCCGCTTACCAATCAACATCTGACAATTCTGAGAAGGAAATATATCCACAAGAAATTGACTGGACTGGGCTAAATATTGCTCCTTATTTCAGCCTAGATGGTACAATGGCTGCAATAGAAGCTGTCAACCCAGGGAAAACCCCTGGTCCTGATAAGATAACAGGTGATCTTTTGAGACATGATAAAACAGTGTGGTCCCCTTAAATAAATGTACTCTGTAACACTGTGGCTGCAGGAACACCAATACCGGGATCATGGAAAGGGGTTGAATTAATTCCTATTTTTGAGAAGGGCAATCAACAAGACCCCGCCAATTATAGGCCAATAATCTTAATAGACACCGTACAAAAAATCTATGCAAAACAGATTCTAACCAAGCCCAATAATTGTATAGAGGAAAACAATACCCTATCTCAAGCTGGGTTTAGAGTAAGAACAAGTACAATTGACCATGTCTTTAGACTACTATGCATAGCTTGGAAGTATACACATTTAAAGGCAGGATATCTGTGTATAGCATTTATAGATCTGATGGCTGCTTTTGACATTATCCCTAGGGACTCTCTTTGGAACTGCCTAGAAAGCTAGGGAGTTCCGAAGATCTTCTGATGCAGATATCACAGTTTCGTAAAGACAACTAAGCAAAATACAGATGGGGACCTAGGGGTGAACGTACGGAGTCAATCTCTACAAAAAGTGGAATAAGGCAGAGATGTGTACAGGCACCCTCACTTTTCTCACCATATGTAAATGATATTGTGAATCATGTCCAGGGGTACCAGCATGACTCCCCAAAGTTAGGAGGGGTGCCAGCACCAGCGTTACTTTTTGCTGATGATACAATGCTAATATCACAAACACCAAAGGGACTACAACGTTCATTAGACTGCTTTAGTGAATTCTGTGCCTTAAATGTCTTCAAAATACACTCCAACAAAACTAAATACATAGCCATAAATCCTCACAAATCTTATAAGAAAAATATCACGGTCCAAAAACAAAAGCTGGAATATGAATCTAACATTAATTCTCTTGGCATCATATGAGACACAAAATTGACTTGTAAACCACCATTACGCAAATGCAAGACTGCTTTGACAATAGTAAAAAGGCAACAGAAAAGAATGTCAACGGCAGATTCACTGGTCCTGGAAGTTTATGAGTACAAGGCACAATCTACAACCCTTTATGGTGGAGAAATCTGGGCGGCTAACAGACGGAATATGCTCACAGGGGAGTAAAACACATTTATAAGGATGTTTCTACATTTGCCAATACGAAACACCCATGATCCCCATCATTCAGGATATTAACATCAGGTGTATAGAGCACCAAGACACATTAAGACCTTTGCTATTCTGTGTCCGTTTGTGGATCATAGAAGAAATTGAAAGTTACAAACACGGGTTAATTGAGATATTGAGACTTGAGCACCACACTACACTTCCATGGGCTTGACTTGTGAGAAGTTGGTTCTATAAATGGGAGAGGTGTGGCGCCGCGGCCAGGGTGACTGACTCCGGAATCTGGGGATCACGGTTCGATCCCCGGTTCGATCCCTGGTGCTGGCGGCAGATTAGCCCAGCACCATGTGACTCTGGGCAATAGCTAGCTTAATCTTCCCGACGGGCCCCAGCGCCTAGAGACGCTAACGGGTGATGGTTTACGCTTTACAAATGTG
This sequence comes from Lissotriton helveticus, assembly GCF_964261635.1. Lineage (NCBI taxonomy): Eukaryota > Metazoa > Chordata > Amphibia > Caudata > Salamandridae > Lissotriton > Lissotriton helveticus. The sequence goes on from NC_136059.1 coordinate 638,959,110, forward strand.
GATTATTATTATTATTATTATAAATTAGGCTTGAATTGTTTTTGGGATGCACCTAACTCACTAATGACTATATCAAAAAAGGCCTTGAACCTTTTTTTTTACATATTTGCAAAATACCCTCCATCATTGCCCTAACATAGGAAGACTACCATTGCAGTTCATGTCAATATAACCATTTGCCATTTTTGAACTATACTTGGACAATGTTCAACCGCAATTGGCCAAGTAATTTAACATGAAGATTCGTTTGAGGTCCTACAGGTTGAATGTAATACATTCAAATGGTGGCGCAATAAAAGTGTTGCCAGAGAGGCCTATATTACCCTATGTTCGCACAGTGCTGTAGAAAATGACTCCCAGATAATGTTCTTCTGTCCAGAGTATGCCATACCAGTGATAGAAATCATTTAAACCCATTTGCCACAATACGGCAATAATGTCACATTCAGGAGCATTAAGAATTTTAAAAACAGATACATCGCAGAGAATTATTTTTAGTTTAAGTACATATTTCTTTGCTGTAATTTTAATATGCAATGAAAGGCCATGACATTGTAGTTTATTGCTGCTTGATTTCAATACCAATTTTATTATTGTATAATTTTTATGTATTTGTGCTTAATTATTACTAGCAACTGTACCTTATCGCACTTGCAGTTTATTAACTCACAATTTGTATGAATTTTCTACTTATTATCAAATATAATATATCAGCACTATTATTAGAATGCTACGTTTCTATATTTTATATGTATAATTGATCTACCTCTATAGATTTTAAACCAAGAATCGAGTAATTTGATTGACCCCTGAAATGTGTGGGCACATCTGATCCTTATTCGGCATGTATGAAATGTATACATTGTTATCTTTTGGTTTTTTTTTTAAACAAAATAAAGATTTCTGAGAGAGAGAGAGAGAGAGAGAGAGAGAGAGTGCAAGAGTTGTGCCTGGGTGATTGGATGAGCGCATGGACAGTGCCTGAGTAAATGGATGAGTGCATAGGTACTACTTAGGTGAATGGATTAGTGCATGGGTTGTGCCTTGGTGTTTGGATGACTGCAAGGGTAGTGTTGGGTGATTGTATGAGTGTATGGGTACTGCCTCAATGATTGGATGTGTGCATGGGTAGTGCCTCAATTATTGTATGAATATGTGGGTAATACCTGGATGACTGGATGAATGCAAGAGTAGCACCTGGGTGATTGGATGAGGCATATGTATGCCTCATTGAATGGATGAGTGCAAGTAAAGTGCCTGGGTGATTGGATGTCTGCATGGATAGTGTGTGGCAGATTGGATGAGCACATGTATAGTGCCAGGGTAATTGGATGAGTGCATGGGTACTGTCTGAGTGAATAAATGAGTGGTTGCTAGGTGAATGGATATGTGCAAAGGTAGCGCATGGGTGATTGGATATGTGCATGATTAGATCCTGGGTGAAAGGATGAGTGCATGGGTAGTGCATTCATGAATGGATGAGTGCAAGGATAGTCCCTGGGTGAATGGATGAGTCTGGGTAGTGCCTGAGTGAATGGGTGAGTGTGTGGGTAGTGCCTGAGGAAATGTATGAGTGCAAGGGTACTGCCTGGGTGGTTGTGTGAGTGCATGGATAGGGGCCCAGGTAACTGGATGAGTGCATGGGTAGCACCTGGTTGACTATAAGAGTTCAAGAGTAGCACCTGGTAGATTGGATGAATGCATAGGTAACACCTCATTGAATGGGTAAGTGCAAGGATAATGCCTGGGTGTTTGTATGTGTGCATAGATAGGGTGTGGCAGATTGGGTGAGTGTATGGATAGTGTAGTATGGCCTTAGGCCTGCTTTGCGCGCATGTTATGTTAGCATGGTTTATTAGAAGTTTAAACGCCATTTTCCCTTTTGCAGCTTTTGGACACGACACTGCATAGCTGTTTTTGTAAGTTAGCCTTCATGAAGGTCTACACATGAGAAAAGGTTTGTTTTCGACATCTCTAGGCTTACATTGTGCCACTAGTCTGCATAGTGAGTTCTACAGCCATCAATGTTATCAAAACATGCTAGCTGTTTTTCAACATGTTTGGTTAACGCTTTCTAGACACAACATTTGGCAGCTGTGAGCCAAGCTGTGAGCCAAGTAAAATTCTGGTGTCCTTATTATCAAACACTTGCCATGATTTCGCACACTTGGAAGATTTCCGTGTCCAGCGATGCAAAGAGCCTATGCTGGTCCAGATGTAATTTACTCTTACTGAGCAGAAAGGTAATGGGGTCCCCCACACAAGCGTAAGCGACCTTCTATAGTTTATATAACATAGCTCCTATATAGGGAGGGTGTTAAAACTAGGCACTATAGGACCTGTTTTCACCATCATTGTAATATGATTTCTCCTTTTGTATTTTATGGAATTGTAACTATGCTGACCATATTATTTTTAATCATATGTCTGCTTATGTTGGCTAAGATATTGCACATGAAATCACGTCATTAAAATAAATATTTTAACCTTACAGTGTCTCTTATTTACTCCTGTTGTGGACTGGTATGAGAGTATAACAAAAGAGTGTTCTCACTTCCCACCATTTCTGAGTTCGCACTAAGTCGCATGTTCTAGGTTGTCTAATCATTGGTTAATTTGCTATAGGACGAAGCGCTAATGTGACACTGATGCTAGCTGGTTGGGGTTTTTCTAGGTACTGAGATGAGTTTCTAGTACACCACAATTCACTGATGTCCTAGGTCTCTGTGCACTGTTCTGTGTATGAGCAGGATCCTTGCAACATGGCGCCACCATCGAGCGTGGTCTTATTGTGAGACACTTGAGTAGTGCTTATATCCGTCTACAACCCCCTCACTGTTGTTTCCGGTTGACAGTACTGACAGATAAAAACCTACCTATAGTTACATAGGTCTTTTAAGCTTGATATTTTAAAAACGGTTTTCTGTTTGAATTACTACCCAGTTGTGCCTTTTTCTATTGAATTGTACTTCTCTATCACGGTGTCATTATGGCTGCAGTTGATATCCCAGCACTCAGTAGTTTGACTGTGCACAATCACTTGCAGGATTTCTTAGTTTCATTGGAAGGGCAGGCAGTTGTTGTTGTTGTATCAGCTGACGCAGTGTACCCGTTTGAGTTGCTCTACTCATGGCCCACATTTCCTGCGGTAGATGCTGTGACTGATGTATTTCACACTTACACCCCAGCTGCCGCACCTGCAGAGTAGGACACAGCAAGTACCGTTTGGGTTAATGGTGCCCTCCCACACATTATAGCAGCGGTCCGACAAGGACCTTTGTCAATCCCAGGCTCTATTTGGCCTGTTTTAGTTGCTTATAACCTGCATCCTAATGTGGGCAGTTAACAGCTCCGCAACTGAAACCCCTTTATGCCTCTGCTGTGTCAGTGATAAGGTGGTCTGGTTCATTACATTATCCGCAACCTCCCGGGTGGTGCAACGCATCCAGTTGGAGCCGGTGGGCTAAAGCTTAGTCCCGTCATGGGTAATGCGGTCATGGGCAAGGGTCCCCAGGATAAGGATGAGATGCCTTCTTGGCTTGCCGAGAAATTCGACCAACTGGAAGCAGTATTCCCAAAGACTACTCCTGTGGAAAAACACAGGATCCTTACCATAAGTTTGCAGAAAGACTTAGTGCCAGACGTAAATGACTGTATAACTTGGGGTATGATTTTGTGGCAGTCTATATTAGGTGCTTCGGCACCCCGTCAATGGCTGTCCTGCAGTCCGTCATTAAGCGTGTTCAGAATGAACATGGGCCTGAGGCGCCTTTGGAGTTGGGAATGCGACTCGTGGGAGCATTTCACATGGTATGCGATCTCGTCCTTGCAAATGTTAAGGGGAATGTGGCAAATTTACGGTGTCTAATGCTTTGCGCAATGTCCCTGACACCGATAAACCCCATCAGTTACCGAGAATTATTACGGAGGCTTATAAGACCGTTGGCCATAATGGTTTGGGTGTTAAGCCTTTTGCTAAAAAACAAACACAGCAGCAAACTCAACAAGCGTCATCTGATAAGGATGATACAAAATTGGAGTAAGAACAAAAAACAGGGGAAACAGCAACAGAAAAAGGGGTCCCGTCCTGCTTCACCTACACCTGCCTCTACTGAGCGTACATATGAGTTGCGCGACCGCAGTACAATTTAAACACCTGATAGATTTCACGTTCCTGAACAATGTTCTCCTCGCTCTTAGCAGGAAACATCGGTCTCACCAACTGGTGTAAGAGGTGACTGCAGAGGTCGAGGTGCCCAACAGAGCCGTGAGCATCCTCGCAAGGCTGACGGAAAAGGCAAGCAAGACGAGTCACTGCGACAAAGACCCCAGTTTCAAAAGAAGAAAGTTGCTGCAGTACCAGCGAGTTATGCCACAGAGAGTGAGAACGCAGCATCAGAATCAGACATGGGCACTGACACTGTTGGACAGCGTGGTGGAGATTACCATAGTGCGAGAGGCCCTGCGTCCACTACTGAAGGTGACAGTGACTGACACCTTCATTGCAGTTGAGACAGCTGACACTAGAGTGGCTCCCCCTGACAGACTTTATGAAATTGTCCTTGTAATGGAAGGTGACATAGAACGTACCATAAAAGGGGTATTTTTGGAAAATCTAACTACTACCCATGATATATTGTTGGCGGAGGTCGACTGGCCCCCACCTTTTGTCTTAGCTGCTCCCCAAGGGGAGGCAATGATCCTCGCTAGTTTCGCCCACACAGTGCTGAAAGAGCAGGTGCTGCATTTTGCAGAAGATTGGGCTAAGGCGCTTTGTACCGTACTCATTCTGGATGGGACAAATTTTCCCCTCGACATGCGATTACTTTGCGTTCAATGCCACAGCCTCAACCCCAATACCCCATGCGGCGGGAAGCAAAAGCTTCTGTTGCGAAAATCCTTGAACAATTAGAATATCAAGGTGTAATTGAAACGTCTGTGTCTCCGATGAATAACCCCTTTCTTACTGTCACCAAGCCAGATGGTTCGTACCACTTGGTATTGGATTACCGCCACTTAAACTCACATTGTCGTACGTGCGCGGTGCAGAATACTCACAGTTCTGCTCTTGTGAATAGTCTTGTGCATAAAAGGTTTAAAACCACACTTGACATATCCAATGTTTTTTTTGCCCAGACTCTGTCCCCACTTAGTAGTCAATGGACAGCTTTTACCATTGGTGGCAAATAGCACCAATTTCGCCATTTGGCTATGGGCTATAAGAACAGTCCAGGCGTCTTTGCTGCTCACGTTGTATCTCTCTTGGAGGGGATCGACACAGATGCATGTTCGTATGTGGATGACATCTTTCTCACGGATGACGAATTATAGCCGCATCTGTGCCGAGTGGACCGCAAATTTTGCGGATTTTGGCTACAAATGTAACTTTGCAAAATCTCATATTGCTGATTACACAGTGTTGTTCCTGGGCTACGAGCTCAACAATGAAAGTAGAGGTTTGTCTCCTCACTTCTTGGAGAAATGCACACTTTTGCGAGCTCCCCCAACACTGAAAAAAATAAATCTTTGCTGGGCTTTTTGAATTTTGGGCACACCTACATTCCCGAATATGCCCAGCGTATCAAGCCTCTTTATGCCTTGATACAACATTCTTTTTCCAAATCGTGCTGGCTGTCTGAACATTCAGACATCTTACATTCTTTGCAGTCTGGTCTACTAGAATCTAAATTCTTATTGACCCGTGATAACCACACCAACCTGGTAATCAGAATCATTCCAGGGGCGGTGGTGTTCATGTACCTCACTTTTAATGAGGGTGACACAGTCCCTATCGCTTACAAGTCACACTTTTACACTCCGGCTGAGTTGCGGTTTTCCACTGTGGAAAAAGTTTTGACAGCAATGCAAATGGCGATTCTTAAGGAACATGCACTGTCGCAGGGAAAACGCATATTGGTTGCTACTCCGTATCCTGCCTTGAAGGCAGTGACAAAAGCCAGTGTACCAAATTCCAAGGCTTTGCACCCACGGTGGATACAATGGGCCACGTCCTTGACATCTCTGGTTGTTACGTTCATTTTTGATTCCTCTCTGCAGACTCAGGAGTTCTTGCAGTATGAATTTGTTCATCCTGCTCCTCTGACGATGCGCCCACTGGAGGATTTCTGTTGTATCATTTACAGTGATGGAAGCGCGTAAGTGCCTACTGGTTCAAAGCACGCATATTCTTCGGCTCGCGCTATTGTGGTTGGTACTTTGGTGGATGGTGAATTCAAATCTGATTTTTTGCATACTCAGACATTAGGGGACTCTATCGCCCAATTGGCAGAGATCTGTGATCTGATGCTTGCTGCATGTGACTACTCTTATTGTAAGTGACTCTTACTACTGTGTTCAATCGTACAATGACGATCTACCCTTTTGGACTCAAAATGATTATCTTGACTCAAAGGGGAGCACAATAAAACATAAAATGATCTGGGTTCAAGTGGCTGAGCTTAAAGAGAGGCTGCCACTTGTCTTTGTAATTCATACTCTGGGTCACCAGCGTGTTGGAGTTCACGCTGTTGGCAACTGTCTCGTGGATGAAGCTGCGAAGACAGCAGTTGCGACATATGCAGAAGCAGCGGTTACACGTTCCTAAAAGTAAGATTGATGATGACATCTTGGCAGCTATTGAGAAGAGAGGTAATTACCCTAGAGGTTTCCCTTCTAAATACTCTGTTCATTTAAGCCCTGATAAAGTTCCTTTTGTGAGAATTAACAACGGTGGTGACATGTTAATACCTAACGCGGACCGCATGCAGGCTTTGATTACAGCAGCCTATGCTGGGATGGCCGCGTCGCATGCCGGCATGTCAGCTACTGTTTCTCTTCTTCAGCAACGATATTGGTGGAGGGGTTTGTACAAACAAATGAGTGAATATGTCCTTCAATGTGGCATTTGTCAGCAAATTAAACCTTCTACTGCTGCATGCCTGCCCCAAATTCAGTTGTACATATCTAATGAACCACTTGTGTGTGTTTATTTAGATCACTGCGGTCCTTTCTCATCTGACACTTCATATAAGTACATCTTATTAGCAGTTGACTCTTGCATGCCTTTGTTTGGTTGTGGCCTCAAAGAAGTGCTGATTCCAGAACTGTCGTAAGGGATTTGCGTGTCTTTGTGGGAATTTTTGCGTGTGGTACCTTCCATTCGGACCAGGGTCCAGTGTTTGCCTCTAAGGCGTACAAGGATGCCATGGCTTAATTCGGGGTCCAGTTCAAATTTTTGTCTCCATACCGGCCCAAGGGTAATAGTGTTGTGGAGCAGATGAACCATGCCTTAAAGCAATCCTTGACAGCTAAGGTATTAGGTAATGGCAGAGACTGTCTTAACCACCTCAATAGCGTACAGCATGCACTAAATATTCTCCCTAGAACGTCTCTGGGTGGGCAGACCCCATATGAAATGCTCTTTGGCATCAAAATGTTTGTCCCGGACCTTGTTGGTCTAGATATGCGGGCGGCGGCAGCTGCATCCTTGGACGTAGATGAACATTCCAATGTTTTACAGAACATACACAAGACCAGAGACAGTCTTGCAAAGGAACACTTGCCCTCCACATCTGATGCTTCATTGCAGATTCCGGTAGTCGGCTGGCTACCCCAAGCTGGAGAACTGGTCCGAGAGAAGATCGAGAACAAGAAAGAATTTGGTCCCTCCTATCGAGCTCCAGTTGCCGTGCTTAGCGTGCAGGATACTGGAACAGTCATTTTACCTCCTCCTGCTGGGCGAAAGGGGGTGGCCGATTCTTCATAGTATGACGTGTGCGGTTTCGTGTCCAGCAATGGTGCAACACTCTGTTTTAGTTCCGGATCCTGCCATCAGGCCTGATGTTACCATTGAGATGAGTACAGTTACCAATCTTTTATTGAATTCAATTGCTGGTGATCCTCTTAATAATACAGAATATACCTACCCCACTGACTTGTCTATGCCTGATTTGCAGACCCGTGTGGCTAATCAATCCGGTTTTTCCTTTGACTCTGGCTCGTCCACATTTAAGTCGCCTTCAAAAGTTTTGATTTTTGCTACCTAGTTCAAAAAACATTTTTTTGATTCCCCCTTGGATTTACATAAGGCTGGTACTTCTTGCGATTTTTCTATTCATGTCCATAGGATTTGTGGTGTATTTTTTTCGTTTTATTAATGGACACTACGTTCAAGAAAGAAATTCAATTAGACTAATTGATGGAACTTTGGCCCCCCACTCCTCTTCACACGAAATGAAGAGGGACCAGACATTTGTGAATATCAGTGCTTGGCCCGTTTTAGATGGGATTATACGGGATGCTGTAAAGTTCCAGGTTATTAATGTTCCCAATGTACTCCGTGTTTCTATTGGGGATGTGGTTAAACAAAATATTCGCTCTGATAATTGGGACGTCCAGGCCGTAAAGGCTTTGTTTTCTGATTTAAAATATTATGCAGCCTTTGATGCTGAAGATTTATATTTAGAGTCTGCAAACAATGGTGATTTGTACTGTTACCAGCATTTTGGCAATCACTTTCTGCTTAAAACGTATTCATTTAGAAATGTGGTCAACTACACAGAGTAGGAACATTGTCCGGCACCAGTGGAAGGCAGCTCAAAAACACTTTTGAAAAACTTTTTTTTCAAACCCTAATACATTATATTTTAAGATAACCGAGAAGTCCTCTTCCAAGGTTAGACTTATTCACACAAAATGACTGTATTTGAAGTCCTTTATTGACCAGTTGGCTGTTGAGGGCTATGAAATGTGGAAAGATACTATTAATCTTAAATCTGCTTGGGGTTCTAAAAGTTGGCAAGTACAAGGCACTGAGCCTTTGCATCGTGCATGTCTCTTCCCAAACCATATGTTTTTTCTGAATGCTACTATTTCACAAACCACCTGCTTTGGACTGGCTACTTCATTTCTTGATTTGGGTGAATTTCCCCATTGGAATAATTACACCAGTACTTCCATACGTGAATTACAAACCCCGTTGAAAAACTTGCTCTTTTAATGTCTCCAGCATTAATTCCGAAGGCTGGCTGCTTTGGCAAAAAGTTTCTTTTGGCAGCACCGTTTTCTGGGTCTGACCCCTGGCTATGCAGAGGTTGGAGTAGATCCCCGTTTTCAGACTCAACATTCAGTCACCACCTATTCTGTAGGCAAATTGTGTCAGAATTGTCTCAGACACTCGACCTCAGTGTCAGTCAAATTACATTTGTCCAAACTGACTGACGCAATTGATTTAAATGATTTTGTTAAAGTTCCTGCAGCAGGCAGATCAAAGAGATGGATATATGCTGCTTACAATGAGGTTTGGAAACTGTCCCAGATTGAAGCTTCTTCTAGGCTCAGAGCTATAGATCAGGCCAATTTAGAAAAAGTGCTTGCCATTGTAGATAATAGGATTAACACCGTATTTGCAAATTAGACAATTTTGTTTCATCTGTGGTTGATATAGTGCAAGAAGACGTTGCAGTAATCTACCATGGGCAGAATCAATTGCTTTCTGTTATGCAGTTTGCTTGGACTCTCAAACATCGAAAACTGGAAAGGTACCTTGGGATTACATGAACACGACTTTGTTATTTTTGCCTTTTGATTTGACTGCTAAACAACAATTTATGTCGATGAAAAATGCCACGTTTTCACTGCTGCACATTGAAAAACTGGAACCGTTACCATTTTCAGTGGCCGAGTCGAATTCTGCAGTTTGGCTCATCCATGAGTTGATAACTCTACCATTCCCCCTGTTTAAATCTGAATCTTGCATGAATCACTGTGCCATAGGAAGATTTGAACCTTTAGGTAGTGCATATCTTCATGAAGTTTGAAATCTCCCATTCACATATAGGTGCTTGAGTGAAGGGAAGGAAGTTTATTTGAAAGGTGAAGATTGCACATCCACACCAGATCATTCATTAGTCTGTAGAAATCTGCAATTGCACGGTTCATGCAATGTACAGGCACCAAATCTTGCGTGTGTTATAAAAGGCACACCCATCCCGACTATTCACATTGCTTGCAAACGGTAGTTGTTTGTTATTAAATAATGAAGATTGCTGTGGTATGCTTGCCGGTATTTCTTATATCGTTACAGTTTCCCAACATGTAGTTTGCTGTAAGAATGTCTTGTTTCCTCCTCCACATGGGAGGCTCGATGTTTCCATCTGGCCTTCTATTCCGACCTTGAAAGCAGAGTTCAACAAGATGAGTCGAATAAGAGCTCTTTTGTCCCAGAAGGAAGTCCCCCTTATATCTGCGTTTGAGACATTCGTCCTTCATACTGCAAATACTCGTACTGAGGTGAATGCCTTATTAAACACAGACCTGCCCCTGCATTTCGGTGCTTTGATTCAGACAATCTTTAATGCCTCGTCGACCACGGGCCTGGCACACTTTTTTAAAGTAGTATGTTCTGGCCTTGTGACCTCATTTCAAACTTTATTTGGTGTGATCCCTGCATTTTTTCATTCAATTTTTTGGAGTGTCTTCGGCGGTTTCCCGTTAATTTTCGCTTTGGGAGTGGGCACACTGCTGTTAATTTGTTTACTCCAGATTGGATGCACAGTCTGTGCCCCACGACGATCTGCCCTGGCTGCTCCAGCTTCGTAACCGAATGCTACTATACTATGGATTGCTGCCTCTAGCGACTCTGAGTGTGGTGTATGGTTTATCTTTCAGTTTTTAGTTTTTCACATGCGTGCAGCCTGTTTTCCATTGCCTGGATTGTGGATTTGAATGGGACCTGGATTTGTGTCTCTGCAACATGGTGTCTCCTGACCTGGATTTTAATCTACTAATGAGTTCCTTAGTTGCTCATGAAATAGATTGTTCTAGTTTTGTGATTATGGCTTGCGCAGTGGCTCATGGAGTTCTAGGCAATTGGAACATTTGGACTGCGGCCAATGACTTTCTGGCGCGCAGTTATCTTGAAGTAAACCCGAGTTGTCCTCTGATGGTGCTAGAGGCTCCGGCAGGTGAGGAACATGTATGTTTGTTTCCATTAATTAATTGGATGGCTGAAATGTTCATGGATGATGACAACGACTTCCTATTGGAGGCGGGTGCTACGTACGGTGCATATACGCTGTTGGATTGAAGTGTAACTTTTTCTGCTTCATAGACTCGTATTGAACTGGTGAAAATTATTTTTATATAATAACTTAATGTCTTTCTACATTTTTGAAGTCTTTTTTCACACCATGGCCACCCGTGATTATTTTCATTGACTTGTTCATTTTTAATTCAGATTTTTACTTCCCAATTATCAAGTTTGGCAAAATTCCTGAACTTGATTCTGTCTCATTCGAACTTGAACTCTGCGTTTTTTGAATCTTGCCCCCTTTGTTGTGCGTTACTCGATCGAGGGAGGGTGTAGTATGGCATGAGGCCTGCTTTGTGCGCATTTTATGTTAGCACTTAGAAATTTAAACTCCATTTTACCTTTTGCTGCTTTTGCACACGACATCGCATAGCTGTTTTTGTAAGTTAGCCTTTCGAAGGTCTACACATGAGAAAAGGTTTGTTGTTGACATCTCTAAACTTACATCGTACCACTAGTCTGCACAGTGAGTTCAGCAGCCGTCAAGGTTATCAAAACATGTTAGCTGTTTTTCGACATGTTCGGTTAACGCTTTCTAGACACAACATTTTGGCAGCTTTCAGCCACGTAAGATTCTGGCGTCCTTATTATCACACACTTGCCATGATTTCACACACTTGGAAGATTTCCGTTTCCAGGGATGCAGAGAGCATATGCTGATCCAGATGTAATTTACTCTTACTCAGCGGAAAGGTAATGGGGTCCCCCATCCAAGCCTAAAAGACCTTCTATAGTTTATAATACATAGTTTCTATATAGGGAGGGTGTTAAAACGAGGCACTATTGGACCTGTTTTCACCATCATTGTAATGTGATTTCTCCTTTTGTATTTTATGGAATTGTAACCATGCTGACCATATTATTTTTGATCATATGTCTGCTTATGTTGTCTAAGATACTGCACATGAGATCACGTTGTTAAAATAAATATTTTAACCTTACCGTGTCTCTTATTTACTCCTGTTGTGGACTGGTATGAGAGTATAACAAAAGAGTGTTCTCACTTCTCACCATTCCTGAGTTCGTACTAAGTCGTATGTTCTAGGTTGTCAAATCATTGGATACTTTGCTATAAGACGAAGAGCTAATGTGACACTGATGCTAGATGGTTGGGGTTTTTCTAGGTACTGAGGTGAGTTTCTGGTAGACCACAATTCACTGATGTCCCAGGTCACTGGGAACAGTTCTTTGTACGAGCAGGATCCTTGCAACAAAAGATCCTCAGTGATTGGATGAGTCCCTGGGTATTGCTTGGGTGAATGCATAAGTGCATTGGTAGTGCCTGGTTGATTTTATGAGTGTGTGTTTGTAGCACCTGATTGAATGGATGAGTGAAATGGTAGTGCCTAGTCGATTGGCTGAGTGCATTAACAGCGCCTAGGTGATTGGGAGAGCGCATGGTTAGTGCCTGATTGAATAGATGAGTGCAGGGGTACTGATTGAGTGATTAGATTAGTGCATGGGTAGCACCTGGGTGACTGGATGAGTGCAAGAGTAGTACCTGGGTAATTGCAGAGTGCAAGGGTAGTGCCTGGATCATTGGATGAGTACATGGGTAGTGCCTAAAAGAATGAATGAGTGCATGTGTAGTACCTCAGTGAATGGATGAATACAAAGGTTGTGCCTGGATGATTGGATGTAAACATGGGTCGTAATTGGGTGAATGGATGAGTGCATGGATAGTGCCTGAGTGAATGGCTGAGTACATGGTTAGTGTCTGAGTGATTGCATGAATGCAAGGCTAGTGTCTGGGTGATTGTGTGAGTTCATGGATAGTGCCTGGGCAATTGAATGAGAGTATGGTAGTGCCTGAATGATTGGATGAGTGCATGGGTACTGTCTGGGAAACTAGATGAGTAGTGCCTGGTTGATTAGACGAGTGAATGGGTACAGCCTCATTCAATGGATGAGTGCAAGGGTAGTTCCTAAGTGATTGGATGAGTGCATGGGTGATTGCATGGGTACATGAGCAGTGCCTTGGTCATTAGATTAGTGTGAGTGGATGGGTAATGCCTGAGTGAATGGATGAGCGCTTGCTAAGTGCCTGAGTGAATGGATGAGTGCATAGTTGATTGGATGTGTGCAAGGGTAGTGCCTGGGTTAGTGTATGACTGCAGGGGTAGTGTCTGAGTAAATGGATGGCTACAAGAGTAGTGCCTGAGGAAATGAATGAGAGGAAGGGTTACTCCTGAGTGATTGGATGAGTGTACGGAAGTGTCTGGGTAATTAGATAGTGCCTGGTTGATTGGTGAGTGCATAGATAGTGCCTGTGTGATTGGATAACTGTATGGGTAGTGTTTGGGTGATTGGATGAGTATACGGTCAGTGCCTCGGTGAATAGTTGAATGCAAGGGTAGGGCCTTATTGATTGGATGAGTGCATACGTATTGCCTGGATGACTGGATGAGTCCAAGAGTAGTGCAAGGATGATTGCATGAGTGCATGAGTAGTGGCTAGGTGAATGGATGAGTACAAAGGTATTGTCTGCGGCATAGGATGTATGTAAGTGTACTGCCTAGTTAATTGCATGAGTGTATGAGTAGTGCCTGGGTGATTGCATGAGTCCATGGATTGTGCCTGATTGATTGGATGAGTGCATGCGTAGTGCCTGAGTGAATGGATTACTGCATGCGTAGTTCCTGAGTGAATGGATAACTGTATGGGCATTGGATGAGTGATTCAATGACTACATCAGTAGTGTCCGAGTAAATTGATGAGTGAATGGATTAGTTCATGACCAGTCCCTGGGTGATTATATGAGTGTATGGGTATTATATCAGTGAATGCATGAGTTCAAGGGTACTGCCTGGGTGACGGTTGACTGCAAGTCTAGTGCCTGTGTAGATGGATAACTGCAAGTGATTTGACATACAGAATATATCTCGACCTTCAACTACTGTGAATAAATAGAAACAGGTAAAAAGGTATTCAAATTTCATTAAAAAAATTAGGCAACCAAACAACATACAATATGTTTTAACAAAAATGTACTTCAACATAGACAAATGTTTCACAGTTTTTTCCTGTTTTCAACTTTCATACGTGTTCACTTTCAACAGTGCTTTGTAATGAAGACTCATCATTAAACAGTGGGAAAAAAACGATCAATAGTTTGTAAAAAGTAAAAAAAAAATTAAAAATGTGCACAGTTGATCATTAAAACAATGTCATACTGTTCACTACACTCTCTACTAGTTTTCTTATACTGGCTGGCTGATAGGTTCCTACCTTCATAAAAGCAAGTATATGTGAACACTGTTTCTGATATTTTTATATCTGGTACAAAATGTCCAACAAATATGAAGCAGTCTTCATTTTTGCATATCCTTTTGTAAACATCATCCCGGTAAGGCCAAATGATGTCTAAAATATTCTCAGACCATGTATGGAAAACATAGCACCCATTGCTACGTAGAAGTTGCTGTAGCTGAAACAAAAAGGGATTTATTTTAGTGGTGAAGATACTTCTCACATGCAACTTAAGGCTATTAGTATGATAGTACCTCCATTTAATTTTTATCTGTGGTAACACAATGTAGGGGCATATTATCAAGAACAGGTGATAAAATTATCGCTGCTTTATTGGTGGGCTTGATAATAGGCCCTTGTGAATTCCCATAGCAGCCCAGGTTCTGGTGTTAACCTGGGCTGCTATGGGAATTCATAAGGGCCTATTATCAAGCCCATTATCGCCGCTTTAGTGGCAGTTTCCTGCCGATAAAGCGAAGATACTTTTATCGCCTGTTCTTGATAATATGCCCCTCAGTTCTCAAATGTTTTATAAATTACTTTCCCACAGTTAGACAATACCCCCATAGGCTGAAAAATGTCTCAGAAACACATAATCCACATATATGTCAACACAATACCACATTTTCTCATCCTAGTTTCTCCTTGGAACTTCGGTTCGGGAAATAGCAGATACGAGTTTTGTAACTTTTTAAGTATTCTCATCCTGTTTGCCATCTTAAATATATTGTGTAGTGTCCAGAGGTTACATTAACTCCTTCATGAAATATTACTGCTATAGTTGTGAAAGTTCTTTTTGCGATGGAAATTTCGGAAGCTTTAAAGTTTGTAATTTCAGTTCCTAATTTAGTACCTTCCCCTCTGTATCGTTGTAGAATGACTATGACATATTTTCTATAACTTTTTAGAAACAACATTGAACTACGTTATGATCTGCAGTTTGGACAGGTCATATCTTGATGGGCATAGTAGTTAAATCTTCAAATGACACAGAGTTACAATCTGGTAATGTTAGGTAAAGGAATCATTCTGAATTGATTTCAGTGCTTAACGCAAATTCAAAATCTTCACAGTTTATGGGTCCGTTTATAAGTTACAACAAATAATTAATGGATATGCACATCTTTTTCATCTAATAGTCCTAGCATTACCATTAGAAATTCTTGAGTGCTACTTTGGAATGACCAGAGTTGCTGTAAAATTTCTGGTCTGTTTGGAGCGCTGCTGTCGCATTACATTAGGGCACATGAGCCCTCTCCTGACCCTCATTTTGAGCCCCCCCTGTGACTCCTCGCATGCTGCTGGGCTCCGTTGGTCTCCCTGCACTTTCCCACCTTTTACTACCACAGGGATTTTCATCTCTCCCCCTCAAAAAAAACACTGCTCTTTCACCATTTTTCTCTTAGAGGAAAACTCGTGTTCTCTGCTTTTGGCTCCACACTGGATTCCCACAATAAGCCTGAAGGTCCAGTCATAGGAGAAAGAGAGTTTCCAGCATTCTCACCATCCAGCAAAGTGGAAGCACGTACTACTGCGAAACCTCCTGCCTTCCAATCCCTCCTGGGGCCGACGTTTGTGCTCTGGGGGGGAGCTTCCCAAACCAATGCTGTAGGAGAGAGCACAGGGCTGTGATTAGCCCTCCGGGGTGGGGGGGGGGAGGGGGGTTCGAGGCAGAGAAAGCACAAAAGAAAATACAAGAGGAGCAAAAATGCATGGACGGTCACCGTTTTCCAAACCTGCTCCTGCTGCCTTGAGCCAGGCAGCAGCAGCAGCGTCGCTGGGAGCATCTAACATCAACTGGTGGGAGGGATCAAGCTCCAAGAGCTCAGCTGCCAAGCATGGGTACTCCACTGGCTGCTGTACCGAGGAAAAAAGACATCCCAGGGCCTGGTAGTACGCTGGAGAGAAAAGAAAATTCTTGCTAGTGTGAAAGCGCCATCCATTACGGAAAGACAGCAAGCTGGGATGGCAGAGTTTGCCCATTTGTCTTGTTCGACAAGGGAAGGAACTATTTTAGAGGAAGATGGAGTGGAGCGGAGGCGGGTAATACAATATTAGCCATACCTGACGCGATACCTGAAGCAGAACGTTTGCCTGGTGACACAGAACTGGTTTGCACACTTGAAGCAGTAAGTGTAGATCCAAAGTCACCTGGAGACAAACAAGACTCAGCACTTGAAACAGCACTGGAATCAGATAATGTAGAATCCAACCTGATTTCTACTCTGAGGCACTGCGATCTCTACTAGAAGTGATTTTATGGCAATCTGGGGCTCAAAGTTCAAGCTCTTGATACAGCAACAGTCAATCAAAGGCTGTCCAAAATTGAGGATACCCTGATGCAACTGCCCAGACATCTCTCGTAGACTGAGCAAAGAATTTCTGATGTTGAGGATCGCTGCCAAAGGATGGATAAGATCATTTTGCCAGAACTAAAGAAACTGCAATAGCTGGAAGTTAAAACCGAGATGTTGGAAAACCATTCACAATGCTGTAATTTTGAGGTTTATCAGGGTCCCAGAAGGAAGTGAGTGCTGGAGAAAATTAGAACATCCCCCCATTGATGAACTGCCTTATTAAGAAATATATATTGCCAAATGCCCTAAGTGATTTATCTATCATGAGAGCACATAGGGTCCCTGCCCAGCATTCTCCGGACGCCAAGTTCCCACAGATAATATTAGTCAATTGTGCAGATTATTGAATCAGGGAACAAGTCCTGGCTGCTGCAGTCCATCGAAAATCATTTCTTATCTATAAGAGGGTGTTGCCGTACTTGGCAGCTGCAACGGCCAGACATCGCAAGGCATTCCAGGGTCTGGCTCAAGAATTCAAAAGTGTGGGGATGCTAGAGGGTGCATGGCAAGATGGCTGTGCCTTAGTGCAGCTCTGCCGGCTTTACACCAAATCCGTCCAATATCCTGCTTTCATCTGGCCATCACTCACTCTAAATTTGGGGGTGAAGTTGACCTAACAACCGAGATGCAGCCAGGGCAGCAGTGATGCGATGATACAGAAGGAAAACCGCAAGCTGACGACCTGACCTGCACAGGCCTGCTTGCAACATGGCGGACAACGGTCTCCCTATGGTCATCACCTGCTGTATCAGCGAGGCATGAGCGAAGAGCAGGTGGAGACAGCTGGGACCTCAAAGACAATGCCTACCGGCTGGAGTGACCCGCTATGAATGGATAAGGTACTGCGGCGTGTGTCAGAGTGGAGGCAGGACCCTAATTGCGTGGCGGGCTGAGCGAGAGCCCTAGACGAGTGAGTGAAGACAGAGAATTGCAGCCCAGCATCTGCAGTGGTGAAGCGGAGGTGTGCATCGGTGAGGCTCGCTAACTTGACCTAATCCTGCGAGGCATGCCTTACCTTGGGGGCCATGCACACAGTCTCCCCGATCAGATCCCATGACTGGCAAAACAGAGCCTGGTGATTCTTTATCTTGGAGGAGGCCCTTCTTTGCTCTTGGTGGAAATGTAGGGCAATGCCAGGCGTCCCAGGGTGCCGTACTGTCTCCCAGCCTGATTGTAGTCTTGGAGTGGCGGTGCTACGGTAAAACCTTTGCAGCGACTTTTGCCAAAACAAACTTAACAACTTGGACCTACGGAGATCTGGAGGCTCTTTGCAGTTGAAGAAAGGGTTCTCCAGAGGGGGCTTGGGTTTGTCCCGACCCCTAAAGTTGACAGCTTTCGGCAGATGTTCGAATTACAAAAATGTTTTCATAAGATACGGCTCAAGGCCTTCTTTGATGGGAAATCCAGAGAGACTACTGAGGACTCAGGTCTCCATAATGCGCCGACTTTCACTCCCCATAGTGGGATGGTGCCTAATGAGATCCTTACCTATGAACAGGCAGTGCTCAAGGAGATCAGAGCCCTCCCTAGCCACAACAACCATTCCAACATCTCTAAGACTGAGAAACAACTCCTTGATTCCCTAGCCAATGACCCGTCTAAAACAATCAAGCAGGTGGACAAAGGGGGAGCCGTTGTCCTCATCGACACTACGGACTATGACATAGAATGTCTAAGGCAGTTGGGTGATAAACGGTACTACACACCAATCCCAAATAACCCAACGAAACGCCTAAAGTGCTCCATTTCGGGCCTGGATGAATCTGCTGAATGCCAGGACTGGATCAGCAAAAGGAAGCAGAATTCTTAGTAAAGAGAGACCCTAGAGTCCCTTATTTCTATGTCCTACCCAAGATCCGGCCTATAGTGTCAGGAATAGACTCTGTGCTTGAACCACTATCACAATTTTGTGATCATTTCCTCCAACCTCTGGTTAAGCATATTCCGTCCTATATTCAGGATACTACTGACATACTACGACTATTGGAGAACTTCGAGGACAATGCCCAGATAGACTTCCTTATCACCCTGGACGTACAAGCCCTCTACACGAACATCCCACAGAGGGCTACACTAGGGGTGATTGAGGAGGTACTCAATGCTGAGCCATGGACCTCATCTACACCACCAGCATTCATCATGGAATGCGCAACTCTTGCCCTCACTGAGAATTTTTTCGAGTTCAAAGGTCAATACTACCATCAGACCCAGGGCACCTCGATGGGGAGCACATTTGCCCCCAGCGTGGCCTGTCTCTACATGGCCGACTTTGAGGGGCAATATATCCACCAACAGACTAACCCGTACCACACTAACATAAAACGGTGGAAGAGGTTTATAGACAATATCTTGATCTTTTGGGTCGGCAACGAAGACTTGTATAACAAATTTTTTGGTTGGATTAATTCACTCAACCCATACCTGCACTTTACAATGACCGCCTCCTCGACACAGATCTCGTTCCTGGATCTGACTATCATGGTTGAAGCTGGACACCTGACAACCACTATTTTCAGAAAAGCAACAGATCGAAACAGCTTGCTCCACTTCACAAGTCACCACCCCAAAGCCTTGCGGGTGAACCTGCCCTTCGGACAGTTTCTGAGGTTCAGGCGCAATTGCAGTAGTGTGGCTGATTACAAGACACGGTCCACTATCCTATCCAAGAATTTGATGGACAGAGGTTACCCCAACAAGGAGATAGCAAAGGCACAAAAGAGAGCTCAGAATAACCATAGAGGGGGGCTATTGGAAAGAAGAATACAGAACCCTGAGGTGCATGAACCTATGACATGTGTCACCACGTTCACACCGGCCTCAAATGCAGTGAAGAAAGCTCTTAAACGTCACTGGCAGATTTTGAATACAGGGGACCTTGACTTTGAACTGCCCCGATTCGCATTTAAGAGATCCAAGAACATCAAGGATATATTGATCCAGACCAGACCCATGAGACCTCAAGCAGGGGCACAATCCACCCTGTGGCAACTACCTCCAGTCAGAGGACACTACCCCTGTGGGTCATGTAGTGTATGCCCTTTCACAACAATACACAAGACAATCCAACTGACCCCCACTTTCTCTTGGGAACTGCGGGGTCACACGAACTGCAACACCGCTAAATGCATCTATCTTCTGATATGCCCCTGTGGTCTATACTATGTGGGCATGACCACTCACCCTGTTAAGACACGTATGGCCGAGCACCGCAGCAACTTTCGTTGCAAAAAGAGCAATACCAAAATGTGCAAGCATTTCATGGAACACAATCACAGTGCTGATTCCCTGAGGTGGCTAATTCTAGAAGCGAATGCTAGCTCCACCAAACAGAATTTGTTCTTCAAAGGACAAAGGTGGATCCACCGCATGTCCTCTGATAGTGCGGGACTCAATGAGGACATTCCCTGGTGCTCCCTTTAGTACATCACATACACTCCTCCACATGTCACCTCAAAATGACCCCAATAACCATTTGAATCACCAGTGGTTGAGTAATTCACAACATAACCACCGTATACTGGTCATGAGGTCATTGGTTCACAGTATGCATATCGCCACAAATGGAGGCCCAGTAACTGATACTTTAATTGGTTCAACACCAACTTTTATCACCCTGTCTTGACTATGATACACATCGAGATAATCACTCCCCAATGACCGCCACCATGTGAGGCTAAAAGGTATTTAATCGACCCTTTTAAATATCCGGGTTTTTTAATATGCATTTTTTGGTGATACACAATATGTTTTCTACTCTCTCCCCTATAATGATACCAGGTCTACTATGACAAGCGAGGGCTCTGTTGGTAGACCCCATGGTTATATATATATACACATATTCAAAACCAGCTAAATCACCACTTAGTTATGGCCGCCGCCATGGTGGCTCACTCCACTCCCGGGCTTGGTATTCACTATTACTAACCACGCCCACGGTCAGGTGACCTGCACAACACACCCACAAGAAGATGACGGCCCGATACCGGATCACTTTTCCGGACCCGGCGGAGAGGGGTAGGTCTATCCACAGAGGCACAGGAATTCAAAAGTAAGTGTTTGTCCCGCACACCGACGAGTGGGACCGGCGTATGATCATTGCGCAGCCTGTACCCGCTCTATGCCATGCCACTTTGACAGCTCGCCTGTACAACGATGAGTGAGTGGATTGTGGCTAAACTTTAGTGAGAGTGTTAACTGTATGATAGACATGAGCTAGTTCGAGCCAAAGCAGTATTTGACTCTCAAACCTTCCGCCCGCGTTTTTGTGAGACAACGAGGGTGAGAGTGGTAACTGTGTGACATGCATGGGCTATTTCGAGCCATGGCAGTATTTGACTCACAAATCTTCTGCCCGCTTTTTTTTGTGAGACAACAAGGGTGCAAGCTATCGGGACCTGCTACAATCACTGACATAATCTCCCCCGTCCACCTATAACTTTAACATAGGGGCATTTATTATTTTGTTGTGTACAAAAGATACAAGCGACATGCCGTACTCTATAAATGCATGTGGCTTCATTTACAATAGCCGGCAAGACTCCATGCCATGTCTCAAATTCAGAGGGAACCCCATTATCACCTCTCAACTACCACGTGGGGAATTAGTTAACCAGCTGGTCACCACTGCACTGATGTTCCTAAACAAACGCGTGATCAGCGGCAAGCCACCGTTTTCACTGCGTGTGGCCTTCCCAGCATCAGCCGCACTCCTAACAATAAGAAGGAAGGGGGGTTTTATACTGTATTAACGGAGTCAGCCGCAGCGCCAGCCGCTTTGTTCAAGTTGTGCAAGTACATTACAGACGCTGCTTTATTTCAACACTCATAACTCTTTAAACCAGTTTGAGCACCTGTGCACAAGTAAAACAAGTAAGCTCACAGGCCCATAATGCTCCTTATCTGCCGTACTCAGCCTGAAAGCAAGAAGGTTTAACCCGATGTACTACCCGCCGGGTGCTGTTGTTGTAGCTCGCCATTGAACAGATAGGTGAGTGCCAAGAATTTTATGACACCATGAAAATACTGCCTCTAATATTGTTTTTAAATTGTGTTTTCCCACTTGGGCATGCCACTCACTATGCTCACTAAGGATGACACATACTGTTTTTAACTCACATGCTAGCGGCACCTTCACTGGCATGTTACACTGAGTGTTCTAGGTCACGCACTGTGGTTTGTGGAGTGCAACATGTTGTGATTTGCTTTCTTTTGTCTCCCAACCTAGGCAAATACAGCGTAACACAGGTACACCGTCCACCATGTAATATTTAATTTCCGATACGGAGGAAAAGACACTTTGTAGACAGTTTTCACAATTAAAACTTATTCTGACATTGGTTCTGAAGAATCGCTAGTCAGTGCACAGTGACTGAGAGGGTGAAAGCGGCCCCCTGCTATCTCCATGAGCGGTGGGGCACAGCTGAATGAGCTTGAGGCCTGGGCTGCACATCATGTACGCCGTATCTGTGTAATTTTTTTAGCATTGAAAACCACAGGTTGTGAACGGCCAGATCCTTCGACCGGATTACTGGCATGGACCGCGCTGTGTCAGACCTGCGGTCACTGGTGACCTCCCAGAGGCGGCAGCCTCTGTGACTTTGGGTGCTGAAGTAGAGCGAGTGGCACTGAGAGTTAATTATATGCTGCATGTATTAGAGCTGACTGTCTGCCTGCTCCCGCCACGTCCGTGCCCATCGTGCTGAGCGGGCCGTGCTGTGTGACCTGTTTAAGTATGTGACCTTCTGTGACTACCCACTGTAACTACCCTGCCATACAATGGGCAGACCGGACAAAACTCAACCTTGCCTCAACTTTGAAGCCCGGAAATCAAGTACTGCGCAGAAGGGTACCATGTCTGACTCTGAGCTGGATGCCCCCACGGAGAGCACCACCTCGCTGGAATCTACAAAATTAGCCATGCAGGGCAGTCTGCAATCCATAGATGACAAAATTGATGCCCTCAATTTTATAATCAATCACATGTCTGCCAAACTGGATAAGCAGCGTGATAGATTGGGCTAAGCCGTAAAAAGGATATCGAGTGGTGAAGATGGCCTGCAGGCTGTGACTACCAAAACACTGGATATGGAAAAGGTGCTGGCCGTAATCAAAGAAAAAATGAGGATTTGGAAGCCAGGTCTCACCGTAATATTTTCAGACTTACGGGCCTGCCTGAATCAACCAACACAGGAAGGTTGGAGACGTACGTAAAGGACATACTTTGCAACATTTTAGGAACTGAACACCTATCCGCAATGTTGGTGGACGAGAGAGCCAGAGGTCCTTGGCTGCTCGCCCCCACCTGTGGTGCCTCCGAGACACATTATTGCCGACCTCTTGAACTACCGAGACCTGGACTCGATCCTGAGAATGCACCACAAGAAGGGTGCAATTACCTACCAGGGCAACGGCTTGTCTTTCTTCCCGGACTTCAAGGTGTCGGTCCAGGCAGCCAGGCGGGAATTCCAGTCTGTTAAGAATCTACTGGTTGCTGAGAACCTCCCATACGCCATGCTATATCCTGCTAGGCTGCGCATAGGGAAGGATGATAAGGCCAGAATCTACACTTATCCAAAATCTGCAATGGACTATGCCCAGACACTAAAGCACTCCAGACGAGAGAATTCAAGAACCACGGAAAATGAGTAGGACAAATAGTACAATTGCCTGTGCAACGTCCCATACTGATTGAAATTTTCTAGACCTGCTGGGGGTTACCGCTACACACTAAGGCCTATATGTATGTCTATACTACTGTCTCACTTTATGAATAATGGAATGTGTGGGCTTGATACTAGCTCTGATTTTTAATACGTGGTATATTGACTATTGCCCTGCTGTGTACAAACTATGATAGATGAGATATAACTCTGTTGTTCAGCCACCTCCCCCTACACCTGGGAGTCTGATTTCGCTCTGGTGACCCCTTATGGGTGTACCTCACATCTATTCCCTACGCATGTTGCAACGGGCTGTTTTCTTCTTGTTTTGGGATGGCTTAGGCACGTTGGGTTCACTGAAGTGGGTGGGGCTTTTTGTTGGGAAAAGTTGCAATTGCAGCATGTGAAGCGTGTATTGGATGATTCCAAACCATACAGGGTCATGCCCTCAAATATCTGCTGTAAAGGTATCCAATAAATGGTAGCTAAGAGGTGATGGTGGTTCTATTAAATTGTTGACATCGAATGTACGGGGCCTCAATAATTCCAAAAAGCTCCGTCAGGTGCTAGCATATCCAAGTGGCTTTTTTGCAGGAAACACACCTCACAAAATCAACCGAACACAAGGTGGGCAAGTGCTGGGCTGCAATCAAGGTGGTGTCATACTCATCCTACTCATGGTTGGTATTAATTTTGAATAAGCGGGGAACCCCATTTGTCCTAACGCACACTATAATGGATGATCAGGGGAGAGCATTCCTGATTCAGGGCTGCCTAGGTGGTACGAGGCTGCTGTTCCATAATATTTTTGGCCGTAATATAGATGACACAGCATTTATAACGAAATATGGAGATGAATGGTTGCACTGCCCCCATCGGCAGTGATAAGGGGTGGGGATCTTAATGCCTATCTGGACCCAGAAACGGACAGATCTGCAGACACTGCTTGGCATGGAAAGCAGGCAACACAAATTATTAGGGAAGTATTGGATGTTGAGGGCCTTGTGAACATATGGCGGGCACTGTACCCTAGTGCCAGGGAGGGAACGTTTGTGTCCACTGTCTCATGGTTCAGATTGGATTATTGGCTTGTGTCCTGCAGCAGGTGGCCACATGGACCAACTCCGTCCAACATCTTGCAAGGACGCTCTCGGATCCTTCCCCTGTGTTGCTGGAACTCAATGTGCCCGCTTTCCAGAAGCTGGCATTTCAATGGCAACTGCAACCCTCTGAGTTGCTGGATCAAGCATTCCAAGTTCAAATTGGGGCGGCCATTGCTCACTATTTTTCTGAAAATGAGGGATCAGTTGAAGGGGTTGGTTTACTGTGGGAGGCATTTAAAGTCACTATTCATGGGGAGTATTAGATCTGGGGGTCTCTGTCCAAATAGGGACCCTTACTTCTAAGTCAGGATAAGGGGATAACACTCCTATATAACCCCTGCTCACCCCCTTGGTAGCTTGGCACAAGCAGACAGGCTTATCTCGGAGGCAGTGTGTTAAGCATTTGTGAATATACACAGTAATACAGTGAAAACACTACAGATGGACACAACACCGGTTTAATAAAAACAAGTATTCTTTATATAGACTTAGCACAAGACCACAAACAACAAAAATCCACAATACTATACTTAGGATTGACTTAAAGATGGTAAAAGTTACTTAGTTCAAGTTGATGATAAATGCGACAAAGTTCTCAACAAAGTACCTGGATGCGTAACGCAAAGTGACAAAAAGGCTCGCAAAAGGGGAGATGCGACGGTTCCGTGATCCGGGGGAAGTGATGCCTCATGCCTCTATGCTTGCACAGAGTAGGGGATGCGTCGTAGCGGTGCGGGGATGATGCATAGATTCTTGGTTTGCAGTCCGGTTGCGATGCGCAAGATGGCACCCTGATGCGATGATCCAGGTGCGGTGCGAGAAGATGGCGCCCTTGATGCAATGATGCAATGATGCTGCGATGATGATGCGTAGGCGCACTGGCAGCCTTGCAACAACTCTGTACTTTGGAGCCGCGACAGGCCCTTTGACACGTTTCTCCGGTGATGCAATGGCGACTCACTCGATGGCGTCACACTTCTCTGGTGATGCGACAGCTCCCAGCTCCCAGCGACACGCAAATGTCTGTAGATAGAATTCCAAGCAAGGAAATTCACAGGGGAAGCTGGTAGTGAAGTCTTTTGTCCCTGAGACTTCAGCAGGAGACAAGCACAGTTCAAGCCCTTGGAGAATATTCTGTAGATGATGGAAGTCCTTAAAAAGTTCCTTCTCCTTTCCTTGGCAATGAATAAACCACTGCAGGCCAACCCAGCAAACAGCACACTGGCAGAGGGGTTGTCCAAATTCATGCAGCTTGCTTGGTTCTTCTCCTTAGCAAAAGGTTTCTTGTTCCCAGAAGTGATCTAAAGTTCATGGGACTGGGTCCCAATATTTATTTCCCAAAATACTTTGTTCTCTGAAGGCAGAGAGACGTCTGCCTAGTCCAAACCAGTTCCTGAGCACTTTGTTTACATGACCCCTTCCTTCCTTTCACAGTGCAGGGCAGAGACATTAGCCGCCCTACAGGAGGTGGAGCCAGCACAGGGGAGGGAATGCACAGCTCTGGAGCACTTTGTTGACCAGATTCCTTCTCTCCTTCCACAGTGCAGGGCAGAGATATCAGACACACCAAAGGAGTTGGAGCCAGCATTGTAGAGGGAAGGCCCAGCCCTATTCAGGTCCCAGGTGCAACTCCTCCCTCCCATCTAGATGCAGATCTCTCTATTCACCACTGGACTGCCCCAGCATGTCTCCTGGAATCCCCCAGCCCTGTCACTCAAAACTCCAGACAAGGAATACACAACCTAGCAGAGGCAGGCCTAGACAGTTAGACAAGAAAATACCTACTTTCTAAAAGTGGTATTTTCAAACACTGAATGTTAAAAGCAACTTCACTAAAAGATGTATTTTATCATTCTGAGTTCAGGCATACTAAATTTTAATTTCTACCATGTTCACTGAATACGTTAGGATTATAAGAATGTAATACCCTAACTGCCCATTCAGGCCTACGGAGAACAGGTATCCTTTCAATAGTGAAAAACTAAAATGGCTGTAATTCACTATTAGGTCATGCTACACACACCTGGGCATATCCTACCTTATACTTACAATCTATCCTGACCTTGGGCCTACCATAGGGGTGTCTGATATGAAGCAAAGGGAAGGTTTAGGGACTGGCAAGTGGGTGCACTTGCCAAGTCGACATGGCTGTCACAGACTGCACACAGGCCTTGCAATGGCAGGCCTGAGACATACTTTACAAGCTGATTCTGTGGGTGGCACAACCAGTGCTGCAAGCCCACCAGCAGCATTTGATTTACAAGCCCTGGGCACACATGGTGCACTGTACTAGGGTCTGACAGGTAAATCAAATAACCGAATCATGGAATCACTAATCAATACATCAATTTAACATTGGGAGCACTTGCGCTGTAGCACTAAATAGCAGTGGCACAATGCCCAAAGCATATAACCAGCAAAAACATATCAAAAACAGAGGAGGCAATCAGTAAAAATGGAAGGGAGACTCACTCCAATGATGCCAGGTCTAATAGGGAGTGTATCGCAGCCCAAGCGGGGGTGTTGAAAGCATTGTGATCCAGGCTGCAGATGCTAGAGGATCAAATACATGACCTGGAGTGCACATAAGCACAACTACCAAACTAGGCACTGCTGGCTCCAACTAGGGACTACATTTCCAAATACAATGAAACTGCTGAACAGGAAACGTGCCATAGATCTAGGAGGTGGACTGCATGGCAGTTTGAAGAGGGTGGCCGGCCTGACCGCTCATTAGCGAGTAAACCCAGGCCTAATAGAAGCCAAGAACCTGTCGTTGAGCTGCTATATGATAACTCTGCTCCTCAGTATACCACCTCGAGTATTGGTGCAGTGTTTACGAAGTTCTACTCCACGTTATATGGGCCTACAACCCCAATTGAGGAAGTAGACTTTGAGCAATATTTGGCAGACATTGCACTGGGCTGGCTATCCCAGGGGCAGTGAGAATACCTCGCACAGCCCATCACAGTGGAGGATGTGAAAGAGGCTATAATGTCTCTCCCCAATGGTAAGGTGGCTGGGCCGGACGGCCTGCCTAGCGAATTTTATAAGACGAATGCAGACTCACTGGCACCACATCTACTGGCGGTGTATGTAGAGTTGTATGAGTCTGGCCTCCTCCCCACTTCCTCCTGGAAGCCCTTATTGTTGAGCTACTGAAGCCTGACAAAGCGGCGAATAAATGCGAGTCATACCACCCCCTCTCTATGATAAACATAGACACCAACATTTTCGCTAAAATAATTGCCAATAGGCTGCAGCTTTTAGTTCCTAATCTGGTCGTGGCGTACCAATGTGGGTTTACACCCAAAAGGTCTACAACAAATAAATTGCTGACCCTTTTTGCGGTCCTTGGACAGCTGATCACTGAGCTACCGGCAGCAGCTGTCTTTTTGGGTGCAGCCCAAACTTTTGACTCCCTATGATGGAACTTCATTCGCATGGTGCTGCAGCGCATGGGAATGCCAATATTTTTCTTAAAATGGATTCAGCTTTTGTATAATAGACCAGTGGCCAGAATACGAGTCAACAGGGAGAGCAGAGATCCCATTGATATACACAGAGGCACCCGCAAGGTATGCCCCTTGTCCTCACTTCTGTTTTCTTTGGCGCTAGAACCTTTTAGCATGTAAGATTAGACAAAAACATGCTGCTGTGGCACTTGGTTTCAGGCAACGGCCATTGGCGATCTCCCTCTATGCGGATGATATGCGGATGATATGCTACTATACATCAGGGATTGCATTCTTTACTGAGGGAATATGTTCACTTCGAGAAATACTCTGGACTTGGTATCAACTGGAACAAGTCCACCGTGCTGCACCTTACCGGCTGCACTATACTGACAGGGCTGGAATTCCCGCTGGAGTGGTCTTGGGAGCCGGTGCGTTATTTGGGTGTCTGGGTGCATAGGGATAACCACATTGTGATTACTATAAACTATGGCAAGGTGCTTGCTAAGATAAGCAACCAGGTTGCGAGGTGGGTCCGGCTTCCTCTGTCACTGGCAGATGGAATAGCAGTCACAAAAAAGATGATTCCACCTAAATGTTTATACCTGTTTATCAACATTCCTTTAAAACTCAATAGTGCCACCATTCAATCCTTACAATCCTGTCTGCTGGCAACTAAGCGCAGTAATAACCCTTGGGGGTCGATTCTAGCCGTATAGAAACAAATAAATAAATATGGGCTGGGAAAACACCTAGATGCAGCTGGGAAACGCTAACACTGCCATTTGCAAGTGGCTGCTTTGAAGCTTCAGATATACATCTCTATTATTTATGTGCACAAGCCCATTTTGTGCATTATAGGTTCTTCCCACAATGCTATCTATCACACCTTGCAGTCAAGGCATATAATGCACACCGTTGCCTCTGCCCGCTATGGTACGGTATTATAACAAAGTACAGGATATGACTGGTTTTGACACAGTAGCATGCACTGTCAGTGCGTGGGGTGTGCTTGTTACAAGTACTGGGCTTTCAAACATATATGCCCCAGATATGCCAATAGCTGCATATCCATATATCTCAGTCACATGTGAGAAAGGTGCATTGAAAATACTCGCAAATGCGGGTATCACGCAAATGCGGGATATGCATCAGTCAGGCATGTTTATATCACTCATTGACTTCAGGAAAGGGTCTCAACACCCCCCTATGCAGAGGTTCATCTAGGCTGAGTCTGGTTGTGAGGGCACTGGTACTTGAGTCCTCAACTGAGCCTAAAATGTTGAAAGCACTACAGGTGGCACTGTCTCACAGGGACTCTGCAGGTCTCATTGCTAAACATAGTCTATAGATATAAAAACGAATGTATGTCTGTCTGTCTGTCTGTCTGTTTGTTTGTTTGTCCTTTATGCATTACTACACCATTCATCCGATCGCCATGAAACTTTGGGAAATTGTTGAGTACACTCCCGCAAAGTTTTCTGGCATAATTTTTTTTAAATATCGGCCCCCCAGGGCCCTCATAATCTTTTGAATACTGATGTAAGCACAAGATGGAAAAACAAAAAATCGTGTAGCCATAAGCACTCGAATAAATAAATAGAATTAAAACACCATTCATCCCATCGCCATGAAACTTTGGTAAGTTGAGTACACTCCCACGAAGATTTCTGTTGTAAATTGTTTTTAAATATCGGCCCCCCAGGGCCCTCATAATCTTTCAAATACTGATGTTCGCACCAGACGTAAAAACTAAAAATCGTGTATCCACAAGCACTTGAATAAATAAATAGAATTAAAGCGACACTTTGTAATGTTTTCCATATTGAAATGAATCAGTTTCAATAAAAATGACACAATGTAAATTGAATGCTATCATAATGAGTTTCCTTGAATTTTCTTTCTTCGGAGATCGCAGCAACGCGTGATGGGTAAGCTAGTGCTTTATAAAGCGAGATGGATGTATATGATTCTAAATCCCTAAACAAGTGGAATGAGCAATTGGAAAGGCCCCTCTCTTGGGAGGACTGGGTAGAATGTTGTGCAGTAACTGGCCACCTAACAGCCAACTGCAACTTCCGTATAATTCACTTCAAATTTCTGCATCAATTACATTACACACCGCTGAAGTTAAAAAGGTTTGGGCTGCACGATGATGCTACTTGTACTAGATGCGGGACGGAGGGGGCTAATTTTGTGCATCTTACTTGGGTATGTGCACTTCTTCACAGATTTTGGCTAGATGTCACATGCATTCTGACTGAGATTATAGTTAAGGCTGTGGAATGTATACCTGCGATCTTCCTATTAGATAGTGTGAGAATGCTTAAGCCCTGCAATAGACGTATAGTGGCTGTTACTACACTATTGGCTGAACGATTGGTCGCAAAAATATTGGGGCGGGAGATATGCACCCAAACTGATGCAATGGCTCAAAGAATTTTTTTACTGCAGAGAGCAGCTGGCCACATATGCGGAAGAAATGCTGGAGGCCTCCCGGCCTAAGGACTTTTGTGCACCATTTATATGCTACATGTTACAAAACCCAGATGTGCTATGAACACTGGCCATCTAGTAAATCAGCACTGAAATGTCTACACCTCTTTGCCTTTTTATCGTAGACTTCAATATGTACTGGACAGATTCCCTGGACAGGCCAACGTACTGCAATGCTCTTGTTGTATTTTTGGTTTGTAATGTTTGATTGCTGTGAACTTTCTAAATTCAAAATAGTGCATCTTGACCAAGAGCTGAGTTATATCAATAACAACACAATTGATAGTTATGTAAGAGTATATCATGTGATATTATGTGTATGCACTGCCTTTTGTCTTTTTCCCATCCTAATGTACTCTGTTTGTACAAAAAATGTACAAATACAATAAAAAAATTTAAAAAAAGAATCCAAATGCGTGGACGGGCAAGCTTCTATTTTGCAGCAAGCAAAACTAAAAGTGTTGGTGAAGGGACAATTTCATGTTTTTGCATCAGTCGAAGATGCAAATCTTTTTCTATAAAATACATCTGCAGATAAAGTCTGATTGTATGAGGAGCTACATGATCTTTGATTGTTGAGATAGGAGTGTATCTAAACATGTTTGCTCATCCCTTTTTTGATTACTTTTTTCCCTCCAGGGGTGGGAAAGCATTCTTAAGGACAGTTACAACATCAAAGAACCAATTGGTGAAGGGTAGGCCCGTGACTGGGAGGTGGGGAGGGCCTCAGCATGGTGAAGGAGGAGAGGAGAGGATGTGAGAAGGGTGGGGTGATGGAAGGGGTCTTGCAGTCAAAAGGTTAGCAGGCCAAGAGCTAATGTGTTACAAAGCACGTCTGGAAGGATAAGAAAAGAGTATTAGAGGGAGACAGAAACTTTGCTGGAAGAGTGTGTACAGGTCTCTATTCATGAAAATAGAAGAAATATCGCAACAGATTAGGATAATTTCATGTAATGTTAATGGGCTTTTAAATCCACGTAAGAAGGGTGCGCTTCTGACATGGTTAGATGCATTTTTGCCAGAAATAATATATTTACACAAAACTCATTTTACTACTTATACTCCCAGGATTCACCTGTTAAAGAAATATCCTCATGCATATTTTTGTTGTTGGGATTTTTAGACTCAATTGATGGGCAGGTTTTAGAAGTCATTCGTATAAGAAGGGGAGATGGCTATGGATCAAGGTTAAAATTGAGGAAATAGGGTTAAATTTGGTGAATTATTATGCTCCAATTGGTGATGATAATGAAGCACACATTTATGAAACAGCGATACAATCAGAAAGTGATTTGATTATTGGGGGCAATTTTAGTTTTATCCCAATCTGAGACTTGACACCTCTAACAAAACTAAACCCCAATTGAAACCTAAAATGACAAGGTTAATAACTGTAATGAAACAGATTTAGCACTAGTAGATCCATGGAGGATGAGACACCCGGGTTTCTCTCCGTTTACCTGTTACTGCTACAGATATAGAACAACTACGCCTTTGGATTATTTTCTGGTAGACAATTGTTGGCTAATGGTAAGACTGAAATTTAGTCCAATTCTTTTTTGGTTCATTCAGTAGTCTCTTTTACCTTGTCCCTGCAGTTTATACATAAAAAGAAAAAAGGTGGCAGTTTGATAAATCATTATCGGAGGACCCTATTTTGTTAGAGGAGACAAACGTTTTTATGAGGGTATTCTTAAAATTTAATTTCAATACTGCCCCAATTGTTATGGTCTGGGAAGCTTTTAAAGCTTCCTTTTAGAGGCCACGTTATTTCCTATAAAGCTTGGAGGTTCAAGGAGAGTAAGCAAAATGTTAATGCGCTGCACGGAGCAGTGGACAAAGCTAGACAAAAATAAATGCAGTCCCAATGGAGGAACGCTTTATTAAAATACTGCAACAGGAACTATCTAAAACTAAACAGGAGTTAAGGGACTTTTTTCTGGTAGAAGAGATCACAGAGAGTACAGAGAGTAAAGCATACTACCAAAAACTCTACGAGAAAAAAACGCAGATTGGTACATTTTTAGCTTGGTCTACAAAATCTCAGAAATGCGCCCAATTAATAAACTGATTGAGGGATCCAATCTCCAATCAATTATGGGAGGATACGAAGAAGATTGATAATATTTTTCTCTGGGACTTTAGAAAAATGTACATGGAATTTCAGATAATAGCAGAGAACAATCAAATCTCATATTTTGATTCTTTAGAACTGCCTCATTTGATGGGGAACACATTCAGCAGCTGGATACTGGTATAGAACCATTGGAAGTAGTAGAAGCACTGAGAAATATGTCTGATGCTAAAGCCTGTGTTGTGATGGGATCCCTGTAGAAGTCTATAAAATGTTTTAAGATGAATTACTTCCAGTTTTAACTAATCTTTCTAATAAAAAAAAAGATGGGGCAGCTGTTCCTAATCGATTTAAGGAGTCAGTAGTGGTTATTTTTCTTTAAAAATATAAGGATCTGTGTGATCCTAACTCATTCTGACCGATCAG
Source organism: Lissotriton helveticus (assembly GCF_964261635.1). Lineage (NCBI taxonomy): Eukaryota > Metazoa > Chordata > Amphibia > Caudata > Salamandridae > Lissotriton > Lissotriton helveticus. The sequence continues at coordinate 638,992,018 of NC_136059.1, forward strand.
TCTGTTAAAATTGTGACTATATGATTTTTATGAAAATCTGGGTAAGAAAAATAGCACCATCTGCTCAAGAAGTGGTGTATATGGATCAGATTGGCTTCTTGCCATGGAGATTATTCGCACCTAATAACAATTTTTTTGTAATACAAGCAATTGATTACTTCTCAGCCAATCAGATAAAAGCCACTATACTTATATTGGATGCCGAAAAGTCTTTCGACCTGGTTGACTGGAGTGCCTTATTTTTGATATTAGAGAAGTTTAGCTTTCCGTAATCAGCTGATGGGTATGTTAAAAGAACTAGATAGCCAAGCCGAAGCCAAGATCATTTTAATGGAACATAAGTAGGGAGGGTAAATATTAATAGGGGCACTCTGCAGGGATGCCCGTTATCCGTCTGCTGTTCGCACTTTTTATTGAGCCGCTGACAACAAAAATACGGGCTAACAATCAAGTAATAGCCCCTATCGCAGGGATGGGAAAAATGACATTATATGTAGATGAAATACTTTTTTATCTTAATGCGGAGGGCTCAAATTTAAAGAGTGTACTAGAAGAAATTGTCAAGTTTACAAAAATTCAGGGATATAGAGTAACCCAAACAAAGACTGAAATTCTTACATTCCATTTCCATCTCCTGCAGAGATCCTTGCATGCTTACCACTGATATCATCTGGCCCTATTAGATATCTTGGGATCCAAACAAAAACAACAGTTGATGGACAGAATGCAGAGCAATGTCATAGATTCACCCCAGTGTGTTTTGCTGTTCACCTTAAGTGGGAAGGGTATGCCCAGACGTGGGTCCCGTGCTCACTAGGCCACGGGAGTCAAGCTATCCTGGCTGATGAAGCTAGGATGCTTGATTCCAGTCCAGGAAAACATGGCTTGGCAGTTCGGTCTGGTCTGTTCCCATGAGGCACAGGGTCAAGACTGATTTGCATGTGGCCATGTCTGAACTGGGGTGGCTTGGTGAGCAAAATAACGATGGATTAAACCCAGATCTGTGGCTGGGGGTGAATTTTTTGCCATTGTGCCACATTACGTCCATCATCTTGTGCGTTTTTATCTTGGGATCCTAGTCAAAGACCAATATGCGGATCTGTTATCATTAAATTATGGAAAGATGTTGGCAAGGTAAATAGACTACTAGATAAATGGACTTTACTGAATTTATCATTAGTTGGACGGGTATCCATGGACAAAATGTCAAATGTCAGTACTCCCATTGTTCTTATTTCTCTTTATTAACCTTCCTCTGAAAATCAATAACTCTTTTTTTAAAGAACAGGATGGTATGATTCGGAAGTGGTTATGGATTAATAAACAACATCAGATGAAATTGGGTCCACTTCATGTGGATACATCCCATGGGGGCTTAGCGCTACTCCATTTCGCGATATATTACTAGGCATATCTGGCCATCTTGATAAGTCAAATAGGTGAGCCAAATTCAGTCTATGATAAACTTCTTCTGAACCATGTAATAAATGAAAGTGCAACTAAATTGCCAGATTTTTACGAGTAGTAACATTGCCCCAAAAAACTAGTTATACTGTACTGCTGGCATTTTTTTAGGTAGAATTCAGCTGTTTTTTAAATCTCAATCTTATGTAGTACAGGCAATGATTGGGCTCCAGCCCTGTACACTTTTAAGACCGGTACTAGCAGTAGGGATGATTTAGTACATGCTAAACAAATCAAACAGAATCCTATATTTGTCTACGACATAATGGGGTCTCCTTCCTGTCACAGCCCACTACTCATGTGGAAGATGCTCACTAATAATTATACGGAAACTGATATCGGAACCAACTATCCTTAGATTATCAGATCCCATAATAACTGCGGACATCTTTAATATAATTACATTTCCCTGTTTTCTTAGATATGTAGACATGACTCATACAGAGTTCATATCAGGCTAAAAGAACAAAAAAACAATATCAGGTACAAGACAGGGGTTACAAAAATGATAAGCCCCATTCTGGAAACCAAACACAGTGAGGACGACATTAGATGGGTAGTACTGGAAAAAGTACATATGACAGCTAACAAGTTACAAATCTTGCTCAATAGAGAACACCATTGGGTATATCTTCTTAAGGCACACACAGAGGGACAAAATGAGGATATCCCTTGGTTACAGAACACATGGTGAAACAAAATACACCTCTTGGATTGTCAGGAAATGAAACGTGTTGATCCTCAAACAAGCAATATAACTATTACTTTTCCAATAATAACTGGAATCTCCATTGAGGCATTTAAAAAAAAAAAAATCTGAACATGTCTAAACAACAGAAGTGTGGGACCCAAATTCCTATGTGTAACTCGCGTCACATGAATCCATGCATAGTCATTCCTTCAAACATCACATGACTGCCTACATAGGTATTCCGTCACACCTTCCTGCAGGTCTCCATTTTCCATTACTTCAGTGTGTCACATGACCACGAGCAGAGGCATGGTTACATGGCTCCCCCTTTTTCTACCAACATTTCCCTCCCCTCACATTGCCGTGAGGAGGCAAAAGCTTCAGAAGGGGAAAACCTATGATGACCTGAATAGGGGAATATTGTTAATCATGGGCTTTTCGATCATTTTCTGTAAAATGCACTATACTTAGTTCCTTTCAGTGTTGGACTAGAAGGCCACCCTCGCCGTTCTCCTACATGAGGGTGTAGCCTAGTCTAGTTTAGAATACTGGCCTTTTCAACTGAACAGAGCTGCTTACTCCCCACCCAGTGCCTTGAGACACTCACAATTGAGTGCCACACTTACAATTTTTCCAACTGATTGATAGAAGAAACCTTAGATGTGATATTTTCTGTATGTCTGTGTGCGTTCACCACTCATATAAATTGCACACAAATGGGAAGTGTATTATTCAATATTCACTGATTTTCCTTCACAGATGCGATTATCACAAATATGCATTGGACTACAAAATACAATATCCACGTGTGCAGCATGACTTCAGCTGGAATTCAGATGATTTTAGGGGACATAGCCTCCTACTTTTTCTTTGGTTTGTCTTTGTCAAATTAAAAACATGCTGATGAAGTGTTCTTCCAAGTAGCAGGAAAAAATATATACCAGAGGGTATTGAGTGTGTGCATGCCTGTTGTATTTATAATTAGTGGATGAGTAACCTATGGTGACCTAGGGAAAATGACATCCCTGCTTCAGATGAATGGCTGAGACCATGTATGGTGTCATTGCCTTAAATATGCTGACCCACAGATGCAGGATTAATTACAAATGCTAGACATCACTGCAGCCTTTAACCATTGTGTTTCCTCCAGAACAGAAAAAAGGCTGTTCCTGACTGAAGGTTACTGAGATTTCTAGCTCTAAAAATCCTGGATCCGAACCCCCATTCTTTATCCATATGTGCTCCCTACAGTTCCATAGGCTAGCCTGCTCGCCACTAGAACAATTCTCTGGCAAGCAAGGATCGCTGATATTTAAGCATGACACCTAGGAGATGTGTGAGTTTATAACTTTCAATTTTATGTTTATTTCTGCAGTTCCAAAATAGTAATAATGTCAAAACACAACACAAGAAAAATCCCAAATCAGTTTAGTAAAATAGAGTACATGTTAAAAAATAAAATTACCCCCAAAACAAAAATTCAAGAAGGGAACCCAGAATTATGAATTTTAAAATGTTGTGGTTCAAAATAGTACCAAAATATGTTCAGCACCAACCACCATCATTTGGTTGCAATTGACTGGCACCCAGGAGCAAGTTAGGGCCAACCCCAATGAGGCACTTGTCAAATATTGAAACCAGGTTTGATCCAGTTGTAGGTTTAACCTTTGATCTTGTTCTGTCGAATGGAAGTGAAAAATTGTCAGCAGTGCAAGGCAGCAGGCTGTAGCCCAAGAGGGCTCCATATGGTCGGATAGTCACTGGATGAGGCCATTGACTTTTGCCGTGAAATCTCTGAGTGGTAGAAATTTCAGTTTCATACCCCAAAGACGGTCTATCATAAGCCGCATACTATTAACCCCCTTGAATGGTGAAGATTTAAAAATTCAGAAATAATCAGTTTTTCTGAAGCTCGGATTCTTCCAGTGGAGCATGGCTGTTGGCTGTAGCGAAAGATTGCTCCATGAGGCTATATACCTTATCTACAAAGTCCAATTGAATTGGATTTGCAGGAGGGAAAAAGCTCCAAGTGGGAGCAACATGAATCTTTGGCCCAGCTGCAATGCTCCTTTGTCATATAAGCTTGACAGGTTGGTCCCAGTGTTCTGGAGGTTCTTGAAGCCAAAATGTTTCTAAGTCCAAGGATTCAGGGTATGTTAGGAGGCTTACATTTTAACACAAGCTAAGGATCCAGGACCTTGGCGGCAGCACTTGAGGGTCAGGACTCATTTCAGCATAGGCCAGCATCAGGGCCAGTTGGGATCCAGGACCTTGGCGGCAGCACTTGAGGGTCAGGACTCATTTCAGCATAGGCCAGCATCAGGGCCAGTTGGAACTGGTCAGCTGGATAGTTGCAGAAAAGGTCTCTTGTAGCTTGTTGTGTCTGTAACTTGGAAAGGAGGCCATCCATATGACCCTTGGAGTTTACTTTATTAAACTTGGTACGAATGGGAGAGCAGATCCAGTCTTCTAGGCTCTTCTCAGGTCACAGACAGAAGGTCACCATCTTGTGGCAAATGTGAACCCTGGTACCTTCTGAACCAATAGATTAAAGGTTCATAGGAGCAACCCATACCAAATTGTGCTACTCTCTGCCTAAAACTAAGATGGCAAAACCCTTCTCCCCTTTTGGAGAGCATTTGTGTACACCCGTGAGGTCTGGTCAGGAAAATGAGGAACATCTCCTATGTGTTCACTGTAAACTGGTCTCAGGACAGCTGCGCTGGGGAAACAAAAGAAGGGCCCTGTCCAGGTGTCAGTTAACATTTGCCTGTGACAGGGTAGGCCTCCTTTAAATTAATCAAACTCCTGGGCACAACCCAGATTATCAGCTTACCAGATGAACAGAGACACCTCCTCATACCCTAAGCCTTTGTCATCAAAGTGGGCTATTTAGCTGCCAGGTTACAGTTGGACATAGGCCTTCAGAGACTTTAGGCAGCGCGGAGATAACTTTCTAAAAGTGACTTTTCAAAAAGATTTATCACATTCCCATCTTTAGCCATGAGCTGAGCTTGTAATAAATATTTCAGAAAGTCTAATAATTACATCTTTATATATTTTCTAGATGAAAATAATATTATCACATTTAATACAATATCCCAATGCTTTCCTTGGGATATGTCAACACTTTTACATTGAAAATAGCTTTTGTGGCTTTTTCACAATAGGCACATGTTTAACATAAAACTGTTACATATTGTACTTTTAAATACCATGCGCCGTGCCTCATACGTAGAAAGGGCTACCCAGTAATTACCTGTTAGTATTTAAAAGGCCTGTCAATATAGGTTATGTTGACAGGTCAAATTTGAACTTTAGAATCTACACAGCTTCCCTACACATGGTAGGACTGTAGTCATGTTTACGCCGTCACTGTAGTGAATGGTACAAGGGGTGCTGCTGTCCACTAGTAATATTTGATTTAGAGGACCTGTGTACACCTTTGCACCATAGACTAGGGACTGATAGGTTAGTTAAGTATGTTAATCATGGGAATGCCAATTTAACCATGTTGAAAGGGGGAACCGCAGCATTTCACTAGTTGTAAAGTGCACAGAGCTCAACAACCAGCAGAAATATAGGTACAACCAAAGGTAAAAAGTCAGAGGTTTTCCTGCATAAAGAGATATTTTCACATACCCCTTCCTCTAAACAAGAGCAAGGGTAGACTAATCGATATCATGATGGACTTCCCTGCTTAGGTGACAAAACTAGGCCAGTTTGCCAATTCTGCAGAGGCACTTGTCTGTTCTATGCCTAGACACATTGTTCATATAAATAGCAAAACCAACAGTGTCTGAAAACCAACAAGCAGGAAACAAGCAATTGCAATTGCAATTCACTCATCAATCAAACGTCCAGAGATCGTTATGACTGTTGCTGCCCATGTGGACCACCATATTCTACAGGGCCAAAGGTGGACAGACAATTTCTGACTTTATTTTGCATTGCATGGCACCACAATGTCAGAATGCAAACACTTTGAATTAGGACTAGAAATTGCAAAAGCCATTGAGGGCCTAATAATGAGTCTGGTGGTCCTCGGATGTCCAGACTCGTGGGGTGCGGCAGTGGCAATCTTCCGACCACCTTATTACAGTAAACAACAATGCAGCTGCCAGGGAACCACCATTTACTGTGCTGCAATAGGCTTGGCGGGCCACCACGCTCCCCCTACGCATATTACAAGATTCCTCCCCACTACAGTTTTCATGACGGTACCACCTCCCTGAAAACCATGCCAGAGAGGAAACATAGAGGATGCTACAGGGCCACTGGTGCCTCACGCCATGTGGATGTACACAAGGGGGTCACAACATGTGCCCCCTGTGTGAATGCACACCAGTCCCTGCAAGGCATTGACCTTATAGTCCATTCCGTGCTGGAACTGATTTTGACGTTCCCATTGTGGTGCCCATTTTTAGAGGCACTGCTGTATGAACATCAGAAAAAAGCCCTTCAGACAATAGAAATACTCATAATCTGGTGGGCAGCTCGACCAAAGGTTTGGCAGTGCGGCAGCGGGGCGGACTCGGCGCCACACCGCCAAACTGGTAATAAGGTCATTAGTGTTTATAATGATGTGGATGAGCAAATACAGCCTTTAACTGTGCCTCATACTCCCCCTTCGGACATAAACAAAATACATTCCTCCACACCTGACTGCACTTGGTAGCTTCATCTTTGGTACTTTTTTACGTGAGTCAGACCTTAGTCCAACTGCTTTCCCATGCTTTCTAGAAATTCTCGAATTGTCGTTCTGATCAATATACAACCTAGTCAGATGATTTTATTTAATTTTCCTTTTGATTGTTGCTTACTTTGTTCTTAGCAAGGAAATTCCTGCTTTCTAAGAGGCTGGTATTGCTGATAAAAGTGTATTAAACTACGCTCTGAAATGTGAGATGTGTAATTAGTTCTAATTCCCCACTTAATTTAAACCCTTTGCGACTGCATTTAGCTGCTAAGATCTTCCACAAATCCCCAGCAGCTTTGTAACTTATTCTCAAATACCATCTTATAAGATGCTTATGTGAAGGATTCGATAAAGCTCGCCAAGATGACAATCTCAAGAAAGCTTTCAGTCTCGAATGTATGAAAGTGTGAAGCTGAACTGCTCTTCAAAGGGTTGAAATCTCAGCAGAATAATATTTTTAGCACACAATTCAGCAGCTTTCTAAACGTGACAACCCATCAAACAGGTGAACCTTTTTTCCTTTGCACAAAGAGCAGTGTATCAAGAAAAAACGTTAAACATAAATTCTCTAATTATTCCTTAGTTAGCTAGCTCACACATCACCTAAACAAGTCCGGAAATAATTTTCTTGGTGTGAACACACTATATTTTTTTTAAACGACCAAAGGTATTATTTTTAACATAAGGTACTAAATACATCAATTTACACTTGCATTTTCTTTACATTTATAAATACAACTTAAAATAGATATAATTGAAAAACACTGCAGGAGCAAGAATAGATTGCAAAAAAAATAGAGTTGTGTTGGAGTTTACTATAAGCAATTCAACTTAATTTTCTGCTTAATTAGCAAAAAAGAGCAAGTGGCAGTACAATACCAACCAACCTTTACTGAAGTACTTTAGGAAATTATCACAGCAGGGGATATGTATTTATGGTTCCAGGGAGGCCCTGCACAATTATTTCTCAGCTCCTACGGGGTTTATGTATGTAAATGGATGCAATGCATGGCAGGACTGGGAACCCAAAGCAGCCCTAGCAAATGGTGTCGAACCAGCTCCTGTACGGTGCATAGCGAGTGCAGCGAGCGAGCCTGACCACTACCCAGGGTGGTTTTGGATGGGAGGTTCTCCCGCAAGAACATTTGGGGAAAACGGTGCATTCTGCAACACATTTGTCATTATATGTTTAATTGTATTAGCTTTTAAAGAATAGTACATTTTGACCTTACTGTGCACCAGGATATGACAATCATTTTTGGGGCTCCTCAGTGATTCCCTTAATATCACCCACCAACAGTGCCTCTCATCTCTCCAAAGCCACTCTGTCACATGCATTTTATCTGTTTTATAGTACCTCTCATAACAGCGTAGGGTGTTGGAGCACTTTACATCTAAAACACACACATACAGAGACAATCAGAGTATAGAAAATGGTACATAAGGCAGAGGGGATCACAAAGAGTAGGATTCACGTATCATCCTTATTGTGGTCTGGAGAAGCACACACTCAGGATTCATGACATAACACAGTAGTTACACTTGACTTTAAATATAAGAATTTATTTCTACCAAAACAAAACGTTTTAGCAACATCAGGATTATGAAAGACTGGAAAATGTTTCTAACCTGTACCATGCAGCTTGCATGCATCTCTTTGATGGCAGTTCATAGCTCACTGTGCTAGATTATGATAGTAATTTATAAACTGCACAGTAACAAAAGAATGTCTGTGACAAAAGCGGTATCCCACTGAGCTATGAACATAAAAGATTGTTCTTTGATATGCATGATACAAGTGTTCTGCAGCAGGCATATTAACCCTCTGCGTATCCTTAGCTGTGTCAAAATAGCCACCAGACAAGACTCCCATCTCTCTCCAGCAGGTACATTATTCATCAAAGTTATCTGTACACTTTTATTGTTGCCCAACAACTGCTGAATATACAAGGAACTCTGCAGTGCTTTTAAAACTGCTGTACTGCTAGAAAACCAGTCCCTCACTAACAAAACCGGCCCCCACCGTTCTAGCCTCCCGAGGAAATGCAGGTACCTGGTACATCCACTCCAGCATTGATGCAATGTTTAGCGTCACTTAAGCATTTGCACAAAAACCGTAGCAAATTACAGCCTGTATGTCAATTTCACTGATCTAACTCTTTCTTCAGTACCATGCCCAAAAGAACGTGTCAGTAGTATTCCACTGAAAGAAACAAGGGTTTCCCATGAGAATATTCATATTCTTGCAGCAATCTCCTGTGCCACTGTTACAGATCCTTGAGGTATCAGTATTTCTGGGTGTAGAATTACTTATGCAGTTCTTTCACACCTGTAATAATGAGGGCTGTAGTAGAGAATTAAACATATAAATAGTATATGGCATAGTATAAAACGTAGCTGGAACAAAAAAGGTTATCATATTTCACTCAAAAATGTGAGGCACCAAAGAATAACTTTATCTCACTGTTGATAAATTATTATCCACCCTCAGTAGTAATCCAGCAGCTAGAAGTCAAATATTTCGCAACAACTTAGTGAGTTTCATTCCAAACAAATTGGAAGAGATATACAGCAAATTCTCCTCCACCAACACCTCTCCTTCGTAGACAACGACCTCTCTCCACCCATGTCCAAAGTCAGATTCCTTTGTGAAATTCACAAATCTTACAATTGAGCAGGTCACAATCCATGAATTCAGGGTTCCTATTGGATCCATGCCCCTCACTGGTGCCAAATTAGCACCTGACATTATTGCTGTTAATGTAACAGCCATTTTTAATCACATGTTTGAGACTGACTACTTCCCATTGGGATGGAAGATGGGATTAATACACTTATAACGAAGCCTACTCTTAATCCCACAGATCCAGACAACTATTGCCCTATCTCTTGTGTTCCCATTTTCAGCAAAAGAGGTAGCAAAGACCATTCCCCTACAATTGGCAGATTATAATGAGGAGAACGATCTTTTGTAACACACTGAATACAGTTTCAGAAGTGGCCATAACATTGAGATAGCCACTGACAAAATCAGAGAGCCATTGCTCATTGAGGGAGCGCAGACCCTCATATTATTAGATCTATCAGCAGCATTTGATACTCATACTCATGAGCTTCTGATCAGACGCCTCCTAACCATACGAATCTGAGGTGTGGCTCTTGCCCTCCTGAGGTTCATTCTCTCAGGCAGAGAACAATCGGTGGCACTTAATTAATTCACCTCTGAACCATTCACCCTCCACTGTGGGGTTCCCCAAGGTCCTTTGCTAAGCTCGACATTGTTTAACATCTATGTTAAGAGCTTAGCTGATCTCATAAGATCGTTTTAGTTTTCAATTGCATCCTACTCTGATAATACCCAGATCATAGTCTCCCTGGTTAAAAATGAACAGAGTCTGGTCACTCGCTTAGATGACCGTATGCAGTCAGTCTAGGGATGGATGGCTAGGAACTGCTTGAAGCTTAACTGTTGGAAAAACAGAGGTCATCCTGCTTGGAATCCAAACCTCCTTCTGGTCCCCTTTATGCTGGCCTCAGGAACTGTAGAATAACATACAATATCCCAACTGGTAATATTTTGGTAGACGATTAAGCATGTATGCAGAAAGCATTACAAGTGTAAAAATAAAGGAGATCTCAATTCAGTAAAGTTTAGGTTGTTATTCATCATGTATTCCAACAAAAAAAACAAGTATATACAGTATATGGCAGCACTGTATGAGAGAAATCATATGACAACCTGAATGCAGTTGGTGCTAAAGTATGTACAAGTGAAAAGACGTGGTGACGCAAGTGACAAGGTGAACAGCGTAGAAGGCGTAAGGTGAACAATTGTGAAGATATAATACAGTGACTGGCTCTACAAAAATATTACCAGTTGGGATATTGTATGGTATTCTACCTTTCTACCACCATCCTGACGTGGTTTATGGGTCACACTCCTGTTACTTCTTACAAGGCCTCAGGAACTGAGCACCATCCCAACCCCAGTCTGGAAAATCCTTAACCTGGGAGTATTGCTCGATGATAACCTCACCTTTGGGCCTCAGGCAACTGCATTTGCATCTGCATCCTTCTACACTCTTAAGACCTTAAAGAAGATCCTTCCTGCATCCCTCCTGAACTACAGAAAACAGTAATCACTTCTCTGGCACTGTCAAGATGAGACTACTTTAATTGCTTAGATATAAATATACAACAAAAACATATGAACAAACTATAAAACCTGCAAAATGCAGTGGCTGATCTGTTGCTAATAATGCCAAAATTTAAATCGGCGTTCAATGCTGTACAACTGTTGCACTGGCTGCCAATCAGACAGAGAATTGCTTCTTGGGCACTTTGCATAACTTTTAAAACCACCCAAGGACTTGGTTCAGATTACCTGAAAAATAGATTTAAATGGTATGTAACACCTAGGGCATTCTGGTATGTACCAGCTAAGACATTACGCTGCTCACATCAAAACTTTTCAGAGTCTCGAAATACTCTGCTCCCATTCATAAAAGATCTAAAAACTTTACTATTCAGGTCCCATTGAGCATTTCATTTCAGGCTTCAGTTGAGATAGTAACAAGACATCCTCAGGTATACATGCATTTTAGAAATAAATATAACATATCATATATTGTCTGCTTGTTCTGCATTATGGGAGTGAGGTTCAAAATGCTATATATAATTTTCAGCCCAGGGGGAGAAAGAAAGAAATGGGTAACATTGTTGTGAATCAATAATTACTAGAGGAACAACAACAAGTGAGACTGTTAGTACTTTGCAACATGCAAATTAGTGCAGAAGGTCAATACATGTGCAAATGATAGAAGTTACAAGCAACAAACCTTTCTTGGAAAAAAGTTGAAATATGCTGTAATCAAGGAAATTGGTTACTTAGGTTAAGTTTAAGAAGTTAGGAATTACAAAAATCTCCTGGATTGCTTAGTGTCACAAAGCAAGGTACTTAGGGCCAGATGTAAAAAAGAGTTTCCATTTTGCAAATGGAGAGGATCGCTATTTCTGTCTGTTTGCTAATGCAAATCCGCCTTTCCTTATATACGAAAGGCAATTTGATAACTATTATTTGCACTGAGGAGGAGATATTTGATAAGTATATTCTTTGTAGTCAAGTGATTTTGGATTTAATAGCTGATTTACAATCGCTACTACAGACCCCAACATACAGAAACAATGCTATTTCACTGCATGTGTAGGTACTGTGCTATCTACCCCTTTAAGTTTCTGAAAGTTATCTGTGATGAATAGTAGTAGAAGGAAAAGTGTCCCAAAGTCCTTTTTTGCATGATTTTCATAGTGTTCTTCATATTATGTTGTTCAAAATTAATGATTACATTTCTCACTTTGCCTTTGGATTCTAGCCAGCCTCGCTGATGAGGGCTGCTACCCTGAAACCGGTCCCAGGATGCTTGTTTCCAGTTCAGGGAAGACCTGGCTTGGCAGTTTGGGCTGGACTGTTCCCATGAGGCACATGGTCAAGAATGATTTGCATATAGCTGAGTCTGAACTGAGGTGGCCAAGTGAGCTAAAGTACAATGATGGATTCAACCCAGATCTGTGACAGGGAGAGTGTCTAAAAGTTTCTGCGCTCCGTCCATCATCACCTTGTCTTTGCGTTGTTCGCCCTAAGTTTTTTTTTTTTTTTATTACAAGCAGTAGGTAAACAAAAATACATTGGTACATTAGTTTCTTCATAATTAGACATATATTCACAAACAATTTACAAAATCCAAGAGACAACCCTAGATAATAGAATGCTGCAGTGATAATCGAAAAAATAACCAATATTGTACTTCAAAATGTAAACCTCTCAATATAATACAAGTATAATATAATAAGAGAAATATCATTGTCATTACCGTACTTAAAATAATAATTCCAAAACATATTAGATTACCTGATATATAAACAACTGGTAATAAGCAGCATCAGGAATAATATTATTATACCGTTCATAAAGTGCTAATGCAAAAAGAAGAAAGACCGACGCTTGAAAGTGCTATTATTATTATGTGCAAAATTTGGCCTAAATAAAGTGACTAATGCAATAAAGTGCCGATGTATCATAGCACCATAATATTGTTATGCCGTTGATAAAGTGCTAATGTAAGAAGTAGAAAGACCGACCGACGGTTGGAAGTGCTATTGTTATTATGTGCAAGATTTGGCCTATATAAAGTGACTAATGCAATAAAGTGCCAGTGTAGAGTAGCACAAATAATAATACATTTCATGAAGTGTAAATAAAATAACATACAAACAATTTTATATGATAAGAGTGCTTGGCAATTTGATATAGCACAGTAGATGGATACTTATATTTCCTTAGATGTAAATGTAATACCATCCTACAGTTAACTATAATATAAAACAATCACATTCCTTTTAATAGTTCAAGCTTATTAAAATATTTCCAATTCCTTTCAAATCTTGTAATCGCACCCACTCTACCTGCATAGGCTTTCTCAAAATTATATGTTCTTCTCATTTTATTAACCCACTTAACATGGCATGGACTCACCGTAGATTTCCAATTTTGCAAAATTAGGGACCGTGCCACGGCAGTAGAAACAAAAATAAACACTTCTTCTGATTCATTGAACCCATTCCTGTCTTTGCTAATACCAAAAAGTGCCATTTCCGCTTCTGGAAGAAGAATTTTCCCTGTTGCCAACTCCAAATCTGCGAAAATCTCCTTCCAGAAGGGTTCTAACTTTGGACATGAAAAAAAAAATATGATACCAACCACCCTGTCCCCTGGTTTTACATCTAAAACATTTATTCTCACATTCAGGGAACATTCTTTGTAGAGCTTCCGGGGTGTAATATGCCAGCCAGCGAGAAAGAAAAGACATTCTCTTATAATTAGCTGCACGAAGTGCTCTGTTTCCTAAATAACATATTGTCTCCCAGTCTTTATCTGACAATACACAATGTAATGTGAGACTTATTTTCTCAAGATGGTTGATTATTATATTAGATGAACCAGAAGGGGGTAACTTTTTGTACCAAAATCCAATACCCTTATGTTTCTCCCCATATAACGCTGTTAACAAAGCATTGGGTGTTGTGTCAACACTTCCTACTACTTTTCTAATAAAATAGCTCAATTGCAAATATTGAAAAAACATGACCCTCCTTGGATGCGTTCTATCGCTAACCATTTGCCAGCTAATTATCATATTTTGAGTGAAAAGATGCCTTATTTCACAGAATCCAGCCGATTCCCATTCTGTTAGATGGCTTGAAGAAATCCTAAGACCCATTTTAGCACATTCTGAAAGTTTCAAATAAATAGATCCATCTGAACCATGTTTTTTTAAATAGAAGCCGTAATCTCGACGAGTACCCCACCAGTGTCTTATATCGTGTTCTCTTTGGAAGCTTTGCGGTTTTTAAGAAGATGAAAATTTGAGAGCCTGATTCCTCAAGCATTCTATTAAAAAAAAAGTTGTCTCTTGTCTGTCTAGCCTTTAATAATCCTGCCATTATATTGAGAAAAGCTGCTTCATAATATGTATGGAAATGGGGAAGAGCAACCCCACCTTGATTAACAGGAAGTTGTATTACCGGGAGCTTGACTCTATTGGCCTTTTTATTCCAAATAAATCTTCTCATCATTGATTCTAGTTCATTAAAAAAAGCCATATTCACTTTGATTGGGATATTGCGAAACAAAAATAAAAGCAGAGGTAATATGTTCATCTTTATCAATGCCACTCTGCCAATCAATGATAGGGGCAGTATATCCCATTGTTCTAAAAGGCTCCTGATTTTATTCTTTGTTTTTATATAATTCAATTGAAAAAGTTCTTGATAGTCACTGGTCATGTTAAATCCCTAAATATCTTATTGGGTCCCTCTTTTCTGCTTGAAACTGGAGATCTGACGGAACAAAAAGTCTAAATTTAAATTTAAAATGAGAACTTCCGTTTTCTTTTCGTTGATTTTGTAGCCCCCTATCTTCTCGTATTCGTGAAGCTCTTTCATAAGATGTAATATATTTTCTTTATCAGGAGCCATATAAAGGATAATGTCGTCGGCAAATAATTTTAACTTCAACATTCCAGCAATAGGAGAAGATATTGCATCATTATTTCTTATTTTTGTTACCAGGGGTTCGATAAAAAAGGTGAAAAGCAGGGGTGATAAAGGGCAACCTTGCCTAGTGCCCCGGTTTATTTTAATCTTTCCTGCTTGCTTGGCATTTATTATCACCTGGGCTGATGCCCCTTCATAAATATTTTTTAGCATATTAATAATAGGGGGGGGGGAATCCAAAATAACCCAAGGAAAAAAATAACGCTGACCAGTTAACTAAATCAAATGCTTTTTCTGCATCAATCATAAGAATGCATGCAGAAATTGAATTAGTATTAAAATAATCTAATGCCTGTAATAAATATTCTGTTTTGGCAGCCATATAGCGACCGGCTATAAACCCCGTTTGATCTTGGTGAATTACCTCCTGAGCTGCCAGCACGAATCTTTGAGCCCATATTTTCATAAAAACCTTGTAATCAGAGTTTAATAGACTAATTGGTCTATAGGAATTTACGTCCTCCGGGTTCTTACCTTTCTTGACAAAACTAATAATTGTGGACTCTTTAAACTCTGGGGGGACCTTACCACCTAGTCTAATATAATTAGATGAATGTTTCAAGGGATCTTCCAATTCCTTCAAAAAAACCTTATAAAATTCGATTGGGAATCCATCTATCCCTGAAGCCTTTGCTCCTGCTGTGGCTTTTATACTATTCTGAATTTCCAGATAACTTATATCGCAGCCTATTTGATTAAATCTGAAATTGGAGATTTTGGGGATATTCAAATTGTCAAAATATTCCCCGATCAATATTTCCTCCACTTGAATATCAGAGGAGTATATTCTCTCGTAATGATCAAGGAATATTTTCGCAATTCCCTCACTTCGAGTATCTATTCCGCCTGATGGATCTTGGATTTTTGAAATGATGGAAGATTCTTGTTTTTTCCTTATCGAATTTGCCAGCAGCTTACCCATGAGTTGACTATCTTTATATAGTTTTTGTTGGAAGGCTTTAGAGCTATTTATCTCTTCCAAGATGAAGAAGTCCCTAAGCAATACTTTGGCTTGTTCCCAGTTGTTAGGTTTTTGATTCAGTTTCAGAGCATACTCTTTCTCGGCTGCGCACTGAAGGGCAGATATTTGTCTTTTTCGGTCGTTAGCTTTGTTGCAAGAGAATGCTATAATCTGTCCCCGGGCTGCTGCTTTGAATGCCCCCCATACTGCGAAAGGCTCTGCAGTGTCCTTATTTACTAAAAAAAATCCCTTCATCCAATCTTTAAAACCCTCAACCCATGTCGTATTCTGTAGTAGGGTGCGATCCAGCTGCCACCTAGGTCGCTCCCCTGTCGTACCCTCAAGTATTAGTTCGACCTCGATCCTCCCATGATCTGAAAAGGGGTTACAGCCTATCAATGCGTTGGAAATTTGGAGCGATCTTGAGGATAGAAAGAAATCTATTCTAGAGGCTGTATGAAACCTATTAGAATAACATGTGTAAGATTCTAGGTTGGGGTTTAGGAAACGCCAGGAGTCCCGCACTTGATATTCTGCCATAAAAGCCTCTAATACCCCTTTAGTCCTTGGTTTTAGTTGTTTCTTGTTCCTGTTAGAGGTGTCTTTCTTTAAATCCTGGATATAATTAAAATCACCTCCTACTATAATTTGTCCAGCAGTGCTCCTTAGTGCTTCACTAATTTCAGTCAGGGCCGAGGTATCATAAAAAATTGGGCCATAATAATTTACAAAATTAAATACCTTTCCCAACAATTTCACTGCAACCCAAAGCCATCTACCTTTAGAGTCTCTTTGCATTTGCAAAATCTCCCAAGGTAAATTCCTTGAGAAATAAATAGCAACACCCCTCTGGGCGACCCCAGCTGAGTAAAAAAACCCATAGGAAAAATACCTAGGAAGAAACAACTTTGGAGAGTTCGATTTCAAGTGCGTCTACTGAAGGAAGACCACATGGGGTTTAAAGGCAATTGCCCATTTCAAAAGGGCTCCGTATTTCTGTTTATTTAGCAGACCATTCGCATTAATAGACAGGATATTGCATAAGTCAGATCTCATTGACAAATCTATGAAGTTCTGAACCTCTTCTGTACCAACCAATGTTAAAAGTAGAAAACCTACTGATCTTGTATTTTTTTACAGCTTTCACCCCCCTCCACCAGAAACCCCCCCAGGGATGCGGGAACCCCTTTCCTGTCCACACTGCCCACATCCCACCCCGTCTTTCTTCTTCGGGTGTCTTCTTGTTACACCCTGGTGTGACCCTTGACCCTTGACCCAGGAACACCCGCCTAATTTATTTGTTTTTTTTTTCCCCCACACTCTCGTTTTTTTGTTGGTATTTTGGATTATTAATCTAGATTATAACATTAGATTCCTCATATTCAGCATTAAATTAAACCAAGCTATTGAGACTAGGCCCTTGTTGATATCTCACTAAGAAGGGTCTGAGCCTCTTCTAAATCAGAAAATAGGAAGAATTTTCCCTTAACGAGAACCTTCAACTTTGATTGCTGCGCAATCAAGGCCTGTGCACCATTAGCTTTAAATAACTGCAGCAGTTTCACAAACTCTTTCCTTCTTTTAGCTGCAGCTGCCGTCATATCCGAAAAAATCCTGCATTTTGTAGTTTCGGATATAGTAAACTGGCGTTGTTGATATGCCTTAGAGAGTATCCGTTCCTTGATTCTGAAATCCGCAAAATTTAGCAGGATAGTTCTCGGAAATGGGGAGTTCGCAAAACGCTGAGCCGGTACTCTGTGGGCTCTTGTTATCGTTAGGTCTCCTTCAAAGTCTGGTAGAACTACTTTCTATATAAAAGAGTTAACCCATTGTACTGTATTGGATCCTTCTGTTCCTTCTGGAACGCCCACAATCCTTAGGTTAGATCTGCGGGAATGGTTCTCCAACTCCTCAAGTTTATTCTCCATTATAATCCTCTTCTTAGTGGTCTCTTTAGTCTCTCCTGTCACCAGACTCATCTGATCTTCAAGGACAGAAATCCTTGACTCAGCTTCCAAGACCCTGTTGGGGAGTGCCAGTGTTAACTCCTCCAGCTTGTCTATTCTAGCATGAATAGCTGCAAGTTCCATTCGCTGATTATTTTTGATCTCACGGATCTCATCAAGAATCAGGTTAAGCATCTCGCGAATTTCTAGCTGGAATTTCACCTCAGATCTTGCTTCTTTGTCGAGAAGGCTAAAATCGGGTCTTAAAATTCCTTCATTCCCGGGAGTTGTATCATATATACTCTCCCCATCATGTGCCGCTTCATTTGCTACGTTTTCTATAGAAGGCTGAGTTTGAGATGGAGATACTGCCATGTCAGGGCCCTTAGATAGCACGTTAGAGACTGGGGGATCCAAAGTGTGGGAGACCGAAAGGAGTTGTGATGAATTAGGAGTGGGAGATTTCGGAGTTGTCTTTTTTGCGAATAGTGGAAAGTCTCTCACTTCCTTTACTCCCATGCCACTATTTCACCTCTCTTCTATCACCTGGGGGGCTGTCGTTACCAATGCTGGTGGGGGGCTAAGAGATTGAGGATGGACTTCCATTTCCGCCTGTGGCTGTGCAAGTAAGTCCGGTGCAATAGCATCACTCGCCTTGTCCCCCTCTGCCGCTTCTTGCTGTTCATCATGCTGTAAGGGGGATGGGGGGGAGCGACTCATCGTCTGAGGATTCAGGGGTTGTATCGTTTGCTACAAGACTTCCCACCCCCTCTCTATTAGTGTCTTTATTTTTCTCACTAGCAGCCTTACGTGCAGTTTTTTTAGCCAGAGCCAGAGCAAGGCGGGTTTTGGCTTTTTGTCGAGCAGCCGCTTCCACTTTGCTGAGTTTAACCATATCATCCTCCTTCAGAAGTTTGCCCATTTTTTATTTTTTTAGAAGTACACTCCCTTTTTTTTTAAGTTCGTTTTATTTTTTTTAATTTTTTTTTAGGAAAAGAGAAGTTTTTGAAGCTTGATCACCAACAATCCGTTGCAGCCCAGGTGATTCCAAACAGTTAGCCCAATCCGTTGCAGCCCAGGCAATTCCAAACAGATAGTCCAGAGCACCTCCACACCTCCTCCCTCCGTGGAAGATCAGTCGGCAAGCTGTTCCGTTTCAGCCCGCTCGCCACCACCTCACAGATTCCAGATTGCAGATTAACGTGCAAATCTGTTAGAAAGCTCCGTGTTTGGCCCGCTATTAAGGACACACTTGCGCTCACCTTATAACGAAAACAGATGAGCGGACTGGACTCCGGAACTCCTGTCAGGCAGGCAGACAGATAAAATCAGCAGCGGTGAGTCATCATCTCCCTCCGTGCATAATTTCCAGATTTTTCAGATTTGCAGATGCCTCCGCTCGGCGCCGTGAAACACAAGTAAATCTGTGTTTTTTTCCCTTTTGGCTTGAATTCCTGTGGCTGCAGTCCTTCAGCGTCCTTCAGTGTCCCAGCGTTTCCAGCTTGCAATCGCCATTACAGAGGCGGGGTCATGGGTCCCGAGTCACGAGTCACGGGAGACTAGGCAGAGGCGTGGTGCTCTGCAGTCATCCTCCCCGCCCTAAGTTGACAGGGTATGCCCAGGCGTGTTTCTCTTGCTCACTTTGCCACTGGATTCAAGCTAGCCTGGCTGATGAGGGCTGTTAGCCTGAAACCGGACCTAGGATGCTTGTTTCCGGTCCAGAGAAGACACGACCTATCAGTTTGGGCTGGACTGTTCCCATTAGGCACAGGTTCAAGACTGATTTGCATATAGCTCTGTCTGAACTAGGGTGGCGAAGTGAGCTAAAGAACGATGATGAATTCAACCCAGATCTGTGACTGGGGGTGAGTATCTGAAAAGCTTCATCGCTCTGTACTTCATCTTGTGTTTGCTTTGTTTGCTCTAAGTTGGCAAAGTATGCCTAGA
This sequence comes from Lissotriton helveticus, assembly GCF_964261635.1. Lineage (NCBI taxonomy): Eukaryota > Metazoa > Chordata > Amphibia > Caudata > Salamandridae > Lissotriton > Lissotriton helveticus. The sequence continues at coordinate 639,011,838 of NC_136059.1, forward strand.
CGTGGGTCCATTACTCACTTTCCCACTGGATTCAAGCCAGCTTGGCTGATGAGGGCTTTTAGCTAGAAACCGGTCCCAGGATCCTTGTTTCTAGGCCAGGGAATACATGGATTGGCAGTTCAGGCCAGACTGTTCCCATGAGGCACAGGGTCAAGACTGATTTTCATATAGCTGTGTCTGAACTGGTGTGGTGAAAAGAGCTAAAGAAAGACGATGAATTCAACCCAGATCTGTGACAGGGGGTGAGTGTCTGAAAAGTTTCAGCGCTCGGTCCATCATCTCCTTGTGTTTGCTACATTTATTTTCCTGCATCTCAGAAGGACTTACAACATACAAAACTACTATTTCATCATTTGGCATAATTTCCAAATGTCATAGAATGTGTTGATGTTACACATATTGGTATCTATCCATCATCTGTAAAAGAAGTTATTTTTTGAACTGCAAAAATAGTCACTCACTCAATATACAGGCTGTGTGTAACGCTTCCTGTATAATAACAGACCTTGCTTCCCAATTTCCTGGCAGCACATGAGTCCTATAAGTTCCACCACAGTAGAATAAATATTAGACTGTCTCGAGGTGATTTGGCAATGGTTTACTACTTTGTAAGCCTATATATATATTACCCAGTTTACCTTCCAAATTAATAACCCATACTATTGTAAGCTTCCTTAACATTTTAAGAGACAGTTCATATGCATTATGGCTCTTAATACCATATTTAAAACCTAGAACAAGAAGTGAGTAGAGATAAAACTGTGCTCACTTAACTTCACACTCTGTTATAGTGTCTGACATATTAAAACAACACTTCATATATCTGTACAAGTGTGGTGGAGCCCTCCAGTACCATCTGGAAATATGATACAAAATCATTGCTACATGTGCAATGTTGCATAATCTAGTTATGAGCAATCTTCACAATGTAGAGATTGATTCAGAATTTGATCCTGAGGAAGGAATACCACAAATACAACATCAACACGTCTTGCTGCTAATGGTAGGCCATTACATACAGAGATCATTATTAATTATTTGAAGGTAATTCAAATGCAAATATGAAAAATAATACTACATCATTTCTGAAGTTTTTAAATCATAGAATGCCTCATTTTATGTTGTAATAACAAACAATATGTATCTAAAACAACAATTTTCAACATCGTTTAGTATTTTTTTTAAAACAAACATTATAAGAAGTCAAGTGCAGGGGCAAGATGGCGGCTGTGTGAGCAGCCGAAGTTTCTCCTTACCTTGCTTGATGCCAAAGTTTGGATTAGCTGGACTGCAGTGTTTTGATGGCATAAAGCTCCTAAGAGGTTCCAATGCCTTTCCAGCTAGTTTGCTTCAGTATCAAGAACCTGAAGCCCATCAGTGGAGACCGTAGTGGGGGAAGTGGGACTGGCGCTACCCGCGTGGCACAAGTTCTCTGAACTGAGAGCAGTTCATGGTGCACACAGCATGCTCCAGTCAGTCAGGCAGAGATGGAGCAGCCTCGGGTTCATCGTGAAGTGACCGAAGCTCATGGCTCCCAAGATGGTGTAAGGTGCCAAAGCCTGGTAAGAGAACCTGCCTCCAATGGCAAACTAACAGCGGGGCGGAGTGAGGCTCTCAAAAAGGTATCAGATGGGAATGGTGTCTCAAGTGCTGTGGAAATGGACTTGGACAGTTCAAAGAAAATAATTGCAACAACCGCTTAAGTAATAACCATGTTAGCTGACCCAAATATACTATGAAGGAGATCCTCTTAAGAGCTTCCTACAACAACAATCTCCAGAGACATAGGACTCAATTGTTGATGAAACTAAGATTCTGGATCTACCCTAGGGTGGACAAACTGAGGTGGGGGTTCAGAGATATGAAGCCAGCCTAATTAACATTGGGAGAACTGTGAGTATAGGGAGTACCTCCCATATTGGTGAGGAATGTATGAGCAATGGCGGGGTCTAATGTCAGGGAAAAATTGGAGAAAACTATATCTGGGTGGCTCAGCCTTAATTGTTCACAACTCAAAACGCCTTAGAGGAGGCGATGTCCTGAAAATGAGTAATGAGGTGAACCAGCCTGTCAACTCATGGGATCAACTCTGGGTCTCGCCCTGATGCTGACACAAGGGAACTCTTTTTCCCTCTCTGACCATTCTGATGGGAATGACAAGGACTTGGAGTCACTTGGTGAGGGTTTTGGCAGAAGAAACTATCAAGAATCTCAGGTGAGTATGATTAGTAAAGAGAGCCCACCGTGTGGTACTCTCATACTCCAACACTGGACATAATTTACCAAGGAGACTCGGAGATCAAAAAAACTCAGACAGTGAACAGGAAGATACAGGCAGCTATAGGAAAGGTTGCAAAGACCTGTTCGGAATTTACAGAACCCATGGCGGAAATGGAGATTAGCAGGCACATGCATCAAAGGATTTTGCGATCGCAAACGGTGCGAATCGCAAAAATCGGCCGTTTGCGATCGCAAAATCTGCTTTTGGAATGCATGAAGAGTAAAGGCCCTCGCAATTTGAGAATTCACAAATATTTGCGAATTCTCAAATTGCGTTTGCATTTAAGGAATCGCATTTTGCGATTCCTTAAATGCAATGCATGAAACTTTAAATAATTGCGATTTTGCAATTAGGGGGAGCAAATTACCATGAGGTTGAACCTCATGGTAATTTGCGAACAACTTTGAAAAAGGCACTTTTGTGCATTTTTCAAAGTTTCATGTTGTGCACACACATGCCCTTAGGGCATGTGTGTGCACAACATATGTGCACAGATTGATTTCAGGGGTGCAACAGGGTGTCCTTTGGACACCCCTGCACCCCTGAAATCGAATTCTCCATTTGCGATTCGCTAATTGCTAAGTCGCAAATTGAGAATGTCTTCCAATTCATTCCTAATGAATGGGGAGGTATTCCTTAATTGCGAGTCGCAATTTGCGAGTCGCAATTAAGGAATATTAAGAAATCGCAATTTATTTAGCGATTTCGTGATGCATTGCATTTTGCAATTCCTTAATTGCGATTCCTTATTTTTCGCAATTAAGGAATCGCAAAAAGCAATATTGATGCATGTGCCTGTTGGACTATGACCCTCAAGAATGAACTGGATAGTAGTAAAAAAGTTAAGGATTCCCTAGAAGGCCAGATGATGGACACTCAGTGGAAGTTGGAAGATCTAGAGAACAGGCTAAGAAGGAATAACTTAAGAGTACTGGTTGTACCCAAAGGAGTTGAGGAGTGGACTCACAAAAGTATATTATTGAGCTTTTTAAGGGGGCTTTGCCGGAATTACAGGCTTGGGATTGGTTGAATGAAATCCAGAGAGCCCACAGGCCTCCCTTTATGCAACAACTTCATCATATGCAAGAAGGGGGTAAACCGCAAGCTGTATTAGTATTTCTCAGGAATTTCTTCTACCTTAAACGATATTTGAAGTTGCTCATCCAGATTAAAAATGTACATTCAATAATTGTTCTTTATTTGTGAGACCTGATTTCTGCTTCATCACAGTACAGTGCAGATAGCGGTTCAAACAAATTATCCAATTGTTTCAAAACAAGAGAGGGCAGGCTCTTTTATTAAATCCAGCTAAACTCAAGGTGCTGATACAAGATCAAACATATTATGTTATCTCAGAAGTTAAGGCTAGGGAATTCCTTGAAACCATGAAATGATTGGAGGGATGTCTAGAAAAATATTGGCATTAGCAATTCAAATTAGGGGATTTAAGACTTTCAATCTTTTTCTATGTATAAAGTATAAATTCTATCAGATTAATACTTAGGCTTGGGACCTTGGGGTTTCACTTTTGATTAAGACTTGAAAGGACAGATGCGGCTTGTTTTCTTTGGTAGGGTGTCAGGCGGGGTGGTGGGGATCGCGCCATCCATCTATAGAAAAGGTTGGTCCACTTGCCTTTTTTGGGTGGGGGTTGGGGCTTGTATGGAGGGTTGGCATTAGGGAGGGTAGGGTTTCAGGGGGTAAGGGAGCCTTAATTTAGAGGCTAGCAAGCAGGATTTGTGTTTGAATGAAATATTATTTAGATTTGTTTTTCCAGTCAGGCAGTCTAGTTGGAATATTGTTGAATAATATAATGATAGATATTAATGATGAAGTCTCAAATTGCAATGTGGTATATTCAAAACTGTATTATAAGCTAGGTTATGCAGGGGGGGAATTCAGGAAATCAATATGAGGGATGCTAATTATCATTAGCCACTCTCAATACATGTGGTTTGAATGACAGAGCCAAGAGATATTGGGAGGAATTAGTACTTAGGCTTTGGAAGTTTGATATTATTGGTCTTCAAGAGACCAGCATCTCTTGGGGTATGAGAAACTTATTTTCTGACCTTGAATTGGACCTCTTGGGATGCACACAGCAAGGTTTAACTTCTGGAGTGGTTGCTATATTTGGTAGATGATCAAGTAGTACAGTGCTTCGGAAATGATCAGATACAATGGTTAGGTGGGTCATTATAGATTATAAGATTGGGGGAGGGCTTTTAACACTGTGTTTGGTTTATGCAGCAAATATAGATGAGGATGAAATGTTGGATTTTTTTAATCTCAAGCTCTCTAAATGGCTGACCCCATTGATAATGTGAAGGAATTTTAATATACACTTAGATGTGGAAAAGAGATTAAACTTACCTCAGCAATATAGAGGAAGGAAGCCTAATGTATTTAAGGCCTTTAGCTGGTTGTTTGAAAATCATGGGCTTTATGATTTCTGGGGGAAATGTATGGCTCCTGACACAAAAGAAATTGGTTAGGCTGGATTATCTTTTCACATAAAAGGCACTTACACTTCCTAGGGTACTCTCTGATAATAACTCTTTGATCATACATATCCTGATGAAGGGGGTTCACAAACCAAGAGCCAAGGGGACTTCTGTGTAATGAGTAATATTTACAAAATTGGACGGCTCAATTCTTGGAGAGTAATAGGGGTTTAAATAAGGAAACAATGGACTGGGACACATTAAAAGCAGGAATCCATGGGCAAACCTTGAGCTACACGCTATATCAGGAAAGGAAGAGACGTAAAGAGACCCAAGATTTCCTCAAAGGGTATCTCTTCTTGAAGAGCGTCAGATGCATGCAATATCTCAGAATATTAGTAATTTTGAAGTCCAGCAGAAAATTGTAGTTGTTAGTAATAAGATAATGTAGTTTTTCAATCAACAAGTGGGTGCTAAATTCTACTCACGAAAAATGGAGTGGTATGAATAGGAGGTAAATGTGGGCCGCCTCTTGGCCCTTCGAAGTAGGCAAAGGGAGGTAGCCACAGGTATTGAGTCAATTGAGGACAATGAGGGTGGGAAATGTGAAACACCTTCGGATATCATGAAAGTCTTTAAAAAATGTTTTGAGAATCTATGTACAGAGAGTGGGCAGTCTACCGTTGTGGACTATGCTGAGATACTATGCTCAATTGATGGGGTCAGACTTAGTCCATTTTAGAGCAACCAATTTCGTCAGAGGATGTGGCTATAGCAATAGGCTCGTTAGCCTCTGGGAATCTACGGGGCACAATAATATCCCTCTGGAGTTATTAAAGGCTTTGCTAAAAGAACTCATTGAGAATATGTTGGTGGTGTTTCGCAAAGCACAATTAGGGGAAATACCAGCAACATGAGGGAAATGCACATAGTGGTTGTAAAAAAAATAACTTTAGTCAAGGATCATACAGGCCAATAACATTAATTAATTGTGATGCTAAGTTATACTCTAAAAGTCTGGCAATTTGTCTAAGCAAGGTAACTGCTACATTTGTATCTACCAGAAAGCATGGGTTTATACCTGGCCATGGGACAGTAGACCATCTCAAAAAAGTGATCACGCTTTTCGACATCACTGAAGCTACCCGAGAGAAAATGGGCCTGATCTCACTATATGCTAAAAAGGCATTTGATCAGGTGTTATGGCCTTTTTCATGAGCAGTGTTGAAAAAGTATGGCTTTGGCCCAAGGTATATCAGGGCGATTCCATCATTGTATCTATATCCTAGGGACAAATTGTGTATTATGAGGCTAGAATCTGAAGAGATTTTCATCTCTAGGGGAACAAGGAAAGGTTAACCATGCTCACCATTAATATTGCCTTTTATATGAACATCTGAGAATTAAACTGGAAAGCAATAGCCAGAATACCCCGGTGGTAGCAGGACTAGTAGAATAGAAAGTATTAGCTTACGCGGACTATATAGTGATAGTGACAGCAAACCCACAATAAGCCTTGGTTGAGATTGAGTCAACAGCAACCATATTTGGGCATTCCTTTGGTATAAGTCAAATCAGGGGAAAGCACAAGTAATCTGTACGAGCAATATTGGGAACTTTGACACCTGGGTGGTGAGAGAGGCAATATACCTGGTGATACACATCTCCTCAGCAGTGGACGATATATTAGATCTAAACTTGGACCCTCTGCTGCAGTCGTTAGAACAAGATCCTAGAAGACTTAACCATCCCTTTCTGCCATCGGTGGGAAGGGGGAATGTAATAAAAATGACGGTTTTATTCAGAGCTATTCTGCTAGAAATCAACCATAGATTGATAACAAAGATAGAAAGTCTGTGTTATGTCCACCTTTGGGGATTTAAAAAAAACGAGTAGAGCTTCGAAATTTATGGATCAGGGGGTTGGGGTACCAAAAAAACTGCATTATTGGGTATTTTTGCTACAAAAGATGAGAATCCTGATTACTGGAGATCCACATTTGCCTAGTGCAGCACAATTTCCATTGATCTATGAACTTATAATGGGTGAGGGTGCTAAAGGTCTATTACTGATAATTATGGAAACCAGCTATTAGAAAAAAAACAAATTCAAGGACTTGTTAGGAGCATTTAGATTATGGCAATAGTATATAAATATTATAAACCTACCTAAATATAATCACAATATGACACTATGTGGTACACCCAGTTTACGGGTCAAAAACACTTGTAGAAAATACTGACTTGCACGCAACAGAACTCGCAATTCTCCAGCGCGGCAAGCTGTGTCAGAGACCCGTGCATCCAGTGCGCTGTGAAAAAGCCTCAAAAATGATGCCGGACGGGCTGGGAACCAAAGGCCATGGGGACAGGAGAGGAGGAGCCTGTTGGGCCTGGAGCACGAGCTGAAGCCCCGCTGCTGGCGTAGCATCAGGAGCCAACAGCCGGAATGGGGAGCAGAAGATCACACAGCGATTAAACCAACAGCGTCACAGACTACCCACCTCCGGTGCAACAAGAAAGGGGAGGACAAAATGTTTAGGTTGCAGGGTCAACTCCATTGGGGTGCAGGCCTGTGGTGACAGAGGAGCTGCATAGCTCCTGGCATCGGGCCGTGATTGAACTGCCACCTTGAGGACCCGCCAGAAGCAGGCCCAAGCCTCAGACACCCCCCCATGAAACAAACAGCAAGAGCCGCCGATACCAGGCGCGAGACTGGTGCGCAGTGAGGAATCATAGAGGGTGTAGGTGCCGATCAGAGTGTCTACATTGTGACAGCCCAGGCAGTGAGCGCCGGAGCCCTTTATACTGATTAATCTATTCAGTTTTGCGCCCGTGAAGCGGCGGTCTGTGTCACCCCGATTCGTGGTGCACGTGGAGAGTAGTAAACAGAAGATTGGACAAAAAAAAGGAGCTACTAGTTTACAGCGCAGACCGCCAGTACAACAACACAGGCTGTCTGGTGATTAGAGTACACACTGAGAGGGAGACTATCGACATTGCCATAGAAGGAATAAAGCTTGCAGAGGCAGGGGAACGGCGCATACCTGTTTAAGCTGGTGACACTACCAGGCTTGAGACAAGCAACCAGGCACTGTTGCATTGCAGTGCTAGGCCCTGTGCTCCCAACCACCACTCCCACGCAGACGCATACAATCAAACTACCGCAGACAGGGCACTGTGCTGCTTGGAATAGTGCAAATTAAAGCAGATAGGAGTTGGAAACATGCTACCATTTGAACACCACAACGGCCACCCACAGTGAGGAAAAAAAATGTGAGACATGCAAAACTGACATTCAAAAGCAAAAGACTGACCCGACAAGGAGATACAGACCCGGACCCTGACAACGGACAATGATCAGAGGAGGGAACAGTGTGCAGAAATGAAGATCTACACAATCTCCTGCTTGAAATGAAGGCAAGCCTTAAAACCATTGACTCCAAACTGGATGGCCTAATGGCCCGATTAGATCAAGTCAAAAACCAGGATGACACACACGAACTCCGCATAGTTCACTCGGAGAATGGCCACACTGAGACGCACAAATTCCAAATAGACAAAAAAGAGCAAGTGTTGAACATGGAGAGTGTTCTAACAGTCATCAGAGCCAAGAATGATGACTAAGAGGCTCGTTCCCGAAGGTACAACCTCTGCATCATTAGAATTCCGAGACCACGGCTATAAGAAAGATAGAACTTTATGTTGAAACTGTCCCACGTGTTTATAATTGAACTGGCTCCCCGTTCACTGGATCCCCACCCCCCAGTGGGCGCTAACCCAAAACGATCCTGGTTAAAATATTAGATGCCATACTCAAGGGGACCGGAGAATGCGGTCCGATCTCTCATAAAGGGAACACAGTCTCGTTTTACCCCAGCTTCATGCCAAGCGTGCAGGCAGCATGATGGGAATTCATCCAGGCCAAGAAGATTTTGCAATAGTCTGGGATGCAGTACGCATTGCTGTACCCTGCCAAACTGAAGGTCACACACAACAACAATACACACTTTTTCACAGATGCCAAATTGGCACTTAAGTTTGCCAAACACGTCGGCGGAAACAGGAAACAGAAGGAGTGCACCAGTGGAAAACAGAGCACTGAACCCAGATGAAGTGATAATGGCCAGTATACATCGTAGCATGCATTTGCTTAACTGTTTTCCTCCCATTCTATTTGTTGTGCTGGGTGGGAGATTACTCTTGGTCCCTCTTTCAAATGCTCCACTGGCTGGAAACCCTAATATGTATGTGTGCTGCAACACAATGTAAGAGGATAAATGTTCTGAAGGTGTAGTTTAGAGTACTACACTGCTCGGCCACAGGGTTTCCTACTGGGTAGTATGTCTGCACCCCACACCCTCCGGGGAGATGTCCTGAGCAAGCACTCAGCAATTCTGGGTGCTTGATTTTCTTTGTTTATTCACTCAAGGTTTTGGGAGGGCTATATTAACTCAACCTGATTGGGGGATTGGAGTGGGTGGGGGTGAGTCCTTACGGGGGGATGTTCGAAATTTAAACACAAAAAGGCAGAAACACTTTGGAAGCACAGGACGTACATGTTGACACACGACACAAATGGAAAAATTGACAGGAAAATAATTACCGATTATAAACAAAGACTTCACACAACTGTTTAACTTAGAACATACCAGGGCTCAACCACAATAGGAAGGTCTGACTTGTGCAATCTTACTTAGTCCGACACAAGAAAAGACATCAGCTTTCTTCAAGAAAAACACTTGTCCAGCACGATGAATACCACACTTCAGCACAGACACTAGGGTAATATGTATCAAGCGGCCTGCTCCAACTATGCCAGAGGCACTGTGATACTTACCCATGAAGGCATTGGCTGGTCTCAGACTCCACTGTGGTCTGACCCATAAGGCAGTAGAGCGCAGAGCGCAGAGCGGAGCACGGAGCATCGAAGAGCAAGGAGTGAGAGGAGGGCGAGAGGAAGCGTCCCTACCGTCTCTGCCAGCTACACCGGCCAGGATTCTGCTTCTGTTGAACCCCGCTGACCCCCCCCCGCGTAGTGAGGTGTTGAAGCGCGGGGGGTGAGTGAGTGCAGGAGGACAGAGGACAGAGGACGGAGGACGCCAGAATCAGAGCCGGAGCTCCCGGGTGCTCGTAGCTCGCAGCTGCGCCGGGTGAAAAGCGGGAGCCGCCCGGTAGCGGCGGGGGGGGCCGCTGCAGAGCTCCCATTCTGCAAACACTCACTCCAGGCGCTGGGACAGCGGGAGCGACAAAAACTTGCAATTTTACAAAGACAGTGACATGCGAGTGGTTTGCCTGCTTGTCTGCAAGAGGTGCAACAACTACTGGAGAGCCAGCACCTGAGCAGGCAGCAGCAGCAACATTAGCTGATCGGCGTGATTGCTAAAAGCAAAAAAAAAAAAAAAAAAAAATCATTCTGCCATCAAATCCGCCGCAGCTATACCGCAGCTATACCATCACGCTCAAAAGCCATAAAAATTGTAAAGGGAAGGATAAAGGTGGCGGCTGTACTTGGGCTGAGCAGCACGGACTGTGAACTGTGAACTGTGAAGCAGCAAGCGGCAAAGTGGCAAAGCAAGCATCACAATGGTGAGTGAAACCAGCAAGGGTGCTTAGGGGGGTGATCAAGTCGCTGATACAGCTGTCCCCCGCCCACCCGCCCGCCCGCCTGCCTGACCCACAGCCAGTAGCTCACCTCACGGCCAAGCATTGTGCATTGGGGTGGCAAAACACCCCCATTCTCCCACAGGGGCTTGAGACTCCAGCAGGAAAGGGGCTGTGTCAGCTCTGATAAGGGCTAGAGCATTGATGAACAGGGGGCCGGCCTAGAACTGTAGAACTGTAGAACAACCTAAAGTGGAGGTTGCGGCGCAGAGCCTGCGCGGTCCCTGACCCTGCCCTAGCCAGAACCTGCACCTATTGACGTTTGGATAATATCTTTCTCCTAATTTCTTACTCCTCGTTACCGCTCCTCACCCTCACCCTCCCTGACGGCAGCCGCCCTTTCTGCGAGGGGTAGACGGGCTTGGGAGCACGCTGAGGAGCTGGCGTGGAGTCAGCGCAGGTTGCAGGGCAAGGCAAGGCGACATGAGATCAGGGCGAGTTCGTGGATGCCCCACTAGCAAAGGAAGGACAAACAACCGGTCAAACAAACGAAAAAGATCTCCGAAGGTAGGCGAGGGGGCAAGGGAAGATCAAACAAGGAAATCCAGGCAACTAACTCAGAGTGAAGGCTCACCAATTGACATAGCAATTGACAAACTTGATCCTATCTGTGCGAGCAGTGAACAACTGGCAAATAGAGAGAAGAGCAGTAATACAACAAAATCCAACCTTGCAATGCTCCAACCAAAAATCTTTACAAAATTTCAGTTCCTAAAAGACAAGGGGGACATATTACCCTCCAACACCATGGAATCTTCATACCTCCAGGAACCTAACGATCCCTCCCAGACTTGCCAGTTGGTGTCTGTGCACAATACAGGTACAGCAACCAACGACAAAAGTCAGTGTAGCCCATCCCCACAGCCAGACAACCACTACAAGTGACATCAACCCCTCAGGGCGATAAAAACAACTTCACAATGGCTGCTACAACTAAAGGGTCAATGTCTGGTACGAAAATCGTTTTAGAACAAAGCCTTATTCAAGTGCACAGAGCAATTGACAACAATATAAGCCGGCCTTCACACGCGTTACCCAAATGCCTTATAGACTCTGGTAAAACAGCTAGTAATAAACTATGCGAGTGGACAGCAATTGGCAAGGGCAGCGAAGCCGACAAACCTCCCCATCGCATTGCGAACTGCACGTCACAAATCCAAGCACCAAACGAAGACCCCATTACCCACAACGGGGCAAGTGAAAAAGACGCAAAGGAGTGTTGGGAAGAGAACGTCTCAACTCTTGGGAATCCAGCTTTAACACAATCTGAACGTACAACTGATCACAACAGCACGATGAGGCCAGGGAAGGATACAACAGCCTCACATAGGCCACCAACCTCGCCCCTAGAAGTGATAGAAATATCCTCATACCTGGGCAAGGAAGAGTGGGAAGACCTTGTAGCAGCATACACCCAAAACAAAAGCAGCAGTGGAACAAGCATGAACACGTCCTTACCGATTATCATAAATGATGCCTCATTGGATCATCCAGTAATGGTCATGGGGTCTCCAGAGGTGGCCCAAAAAAGCCCATCGTCTGAGGATAATCAGGTCAATACCTCGAATCAAACAAATCAGGGAAACGCGTGGAACAGTCTGCTCAAAACAACACAACTCCTGGTAGACGCCCTTAATTATCAATCCGACAAAATGGACATCCAACTATCACTACTTGATACACTGGCTGTATTCGTGGTGGCCATTGATGGGAAGTTGGGCACGCTTACTACGCTTCTTCAGAATAAATCACCACCGACGGACCAAGCACCTGGGTGTTATAATGAAGGATGCAGATGCGGCCCAATAATCGACAAGCTGGCGAGTTTACCAACAATAATGAGCGATCTGTGTACAGAACTCAGAAGAACACCCAAGTGCAGGCAAAGGAACTCCTGTATCAGCCCTGTCGTGGCGGGGACAAATCATTCACTGACCAAAGAAGCGCTGGGGAGCAAGGGACAAACCAATCCCACTCCAAGGGCCCTCACACCTAAAAAACCACCAGCTCCAGTGATCAGGGATATAGGAAACATAGAACCTCAATTCCCCGATAATAAGGAGGAAGAAACAACAAACTTAAACATGAACGCCAAACAAAGACGAGCTAAAAAACGCAAAGGCAGGAAACATAAAATTGATTGCAACGTATCGGATTCCGACAACTTTTTGGGACCATACCGAACAGGGAACAAAGTATAGCACACCCTGAGGGCGTCACGTACCCACCAGAATCTGATGAAGCCATTACCACACCTGAGCCCCCGACCATGGCAACAATCACCAAAGGGCTGGGGGGCAACAGCAAAACAAAAACAAATCCGGATCTACATAGCATCTGCACTCAAAAAGAACCGGGAATAGGAACACAAAACTCATGTCTCCAATTCGATGAAACTAGCAATATTACTCCTGCCTTCTGTGCAAAACAAGCACAAACAAGCAGTATGCAGCCTAGCTCGGCTTGTCAGCTAATAAAAAATCAAGGAGCTATTAAGGGAACTCAGTTCGGGATCAACCGAGGACTGGCTATTGCTGAGACAGGCAATCAGCTGCTAGAAAGTTTTCCAGCTATGACTTTGGAAGGTGCACTAACTACAAAAAGAGAAGCGGACTCAGCTATCATGGGGACATCGCGCCCCACGTGCAACATCTCTAGATCTTGTGAAACTCTCCATCTAGACGGGTCAGCAATAAGGAACCATCATATCTCTGGCCAAGAACTAAGAATAACTACAAGCAGCACAAATGACGTCAAAACCACTGCAGCACGACTAGTAGAGGTCAAGCGAAGGTCAGACGATCGATCACATGCTGAACCGGTCCCACCGATTGAACATATACCCAGCCGACGGTTAAGAGTTAATGTACCCACCGCCAGCCAATTGGGAACAACCTCAACACGACGAGTAGAAGTTATGGGACCTAGTCAACCAATAATAAAGAGTGTAATAGGAGGAGAACAAAAAAACTCAACAGGCGTTGTCTGGTTTAACCCGGACTATATATCGCAAGGAAGACACGATACTCTCAACAGAGGCAACATCTTAAGGCTGCTATCCCATATTCCATCCTTGAAAGAATTAAAAAGCTCTGACCTGGAATCCATCGAATTTGTAGCCGATGAGGCTACAGGCAAAGAAAAAACAAAAACAACCTGGAGAACCCTGGCAATTTCACAAAAAATAACTGCGGAAGCTGATATCTTTGGAAACTGGGGGATCACAATAGAACCTTATGTCAAACCAAGGTACCCTGACATTCTTGTCCCGGTGGAAATAGCGGCAGTTCCAGCTACCATGAAAACTCAAAAAAACTCGGTCCTCAGAGGAGCGGTAGGACCTGGGAGCAACAAAACTGATCTGCACATTAATAGCACCGGAGCCACTGCAGTTGAACACACACAAATGTTTGACTCAGAATGGATTGCCAGAACACTAAATAACAATGAATGACAAATTGGCCACAAGCCAAAGGAAGACGTATACGGCTCATTAAAAATATGCTCATGGAACATCAATGGCCTGGCTTCCAAAATACCCGACCTAGATTTCATGAATTACATCAGAAAATTTGATATAGTGGCACTCCAAGAGACATGGCTCGCAGACCCCCCCAACATCCATGGCTACTTACGTTTTTATGCAGCTGCAAGTAGGACGGCTAAATATGGGCATTCTAAAGGCGGCCTAGTGACCTATATACTGGTTACAAGCGTACTGACAGCAATAGAAGATGGACCATCCTCTACAGGCGCCCTGGCTGTAAAAATCCGCTTGCCACAACTTAAACAAGGCCTTATTGAAACCGATTTCCTTCTAATAAATGCCTACATCAATCCAAGAAGGAAAGGGAAAGCAACTAAAGATCTCTGTAGCTTTATGGAGACACATATAAGGGAAAGACCTACCCCACATGTTGTTCTTACCGGGGACTTTAACCTTAACCTCATGGGCGAGACGCAGGAAGATGAACATCTAATATAAAACGCAATTTGGGACATCCCAACACAAGCAATCTCACTGTTATCCAAAAAAACCAAACTAGGTAACAGGATACTAGAAGATTTGGAAAATTTTAACATTAGGGCCCTCAACGGAAGGACCTCTGGAGATAATCCCCCAGTCGCAACCTTTCACTCAATAAAAACAAGTAGCATTCTAGACTATACTTTTATATCATTTCCTCTCTTTCAGTTCTTAAAATCATACCGGATTGGCTGTAGCGGGGAAAGTGATCACTGTCCCCAAGAAATTATCATCAAGATCATAAAGCCGAACTTTGTGCGATCAAAAGAGCCTATAGAGTCAACCCAAACCATCAACTTTAAAAAAATCAAATATTCATCAGCAATAGATGGAACGATGGTGGCAAGGGCAAAACAGCACTTCGAGGGTCGCTCTGGGGATAGTGAAATAACAAAATGGGAACATTTTACAAGTACCATGTCTATGTATGCTACAAGACCCAAGTTTCAGTCACAATTGGGGGACGCAAGTTTTTGCAAACTCTCTCGAAAAGACCAAGGGAAAATTAAAGACATAAAGACTCTAATCTATCGCACAATGAGAGAATTGCAACGGAAAACCATGGATAACGTAAAGCAAAACCATCTACGAGAACTAAAATTAACACTAAAAAAACTAAAATGGGAAGCAAATAAATCAGCTGAGGACAATTTATGGGCGAGACTTCACTCCGATATTAAACGGAACGATGGAGCAAAATTTTGGAAGTCAATAAATGCATTCATAAGACCCGCTCACCACGGGGTTTCTTCAAACATCTCAGAGGAAATCTGGGCAAGCTTTCTCGGCACCCATTTTAGTCAGACTGAAGGGAACAACCAACATTACGAGCCTGTCATTTACAAAAATTATACATCAATTATTGATACAAGGCCCGCAGATTGCTTCACTCCAAATGACACTGTGAACTTGCCGAACTTACAAAGCAGCATCCAGCGCCAAATCAAAAAAGGAAGAAAGGAGGGAGCGCCAGGGCCAAATGGCATACCTCCTATTCTCTATAAACAAGATGTGCCAGGCTGGGCAGCAGCCCTGGAACCCCTCTTTCTAGAAATACGACAATTCAACACTATTCCAAGGTCCTGGAGGGGCTCTATCATCTCCCCAATCCATAAGGCAGGAGATAAGGCTTCCCCACATAACTACCGACTGGTCG
Source organism: Lissotriton helveticus (assembly GCF_964261635.1). NCBI lineage: Eukaryota > Metazoa > Chordata > Amphibia > Caudata > Salamandridae > Lissotriton > Lissotriton helveticus. The sequence continues at coordinate 639,027,409 of NC_136059.1, forward strand.
CATTAATTGATAATGAGGCAAAATACTTTGCAGGTATCCTACTCGAAGAGCTGATAGCCTGGGCCACAGAGAGATCCTTAATCCCTGCCAATCAGACAGGCTTCGCTAAGTCAGTGGGCACGACAACGAACATCCTGAGCATGGGCATGCTCATAGACAAAGCAGAATTTAACAAAATGCCCATTCATTTCTGCTTCATCGACTACAAGGCTGCTTTCGATAACGTAAATCGGAAGCTTTTATGGTCTAAATTGAACAACTGGGGGATCTCGAGACCCCTGTTGGACCTGCTCATCAATCTGCACACAGAGACCTGGGTACGGATAAAAATAGGGGACGGATCCGCCTTGTCAAGACCCATACAGACCAACAAGGGCCTAAAGCAAGGCTGCGTCCTGGCCCCCACGCTGTTCAACCTATTCCTAAGCGACCTTGTGCCAACACTAAATGACTGCAATTCTCACGCCCCTAAATTAGGTGGGCTCCAGCTACCTTGTCTACTATATGCAGACGATATCGTCTTAATAAGCCACACGAAGGTAGGACTTCAACATCTTTTAGACGCAACACAAAGGTACTCAAGTAAGAACGATCTTATCATAAATCTGGGGAAAACCCAAACAATGACCATCAGCAGGAAAAAAAGGAAACCAATATCATGGTATTGGAACACGACAAGAATCGAAGAAACCACAACATACAAATATCTAGGAGTGAAGATCGACAACGGTGGGCGGTTCTCGGTTCAGAGAACAAGCATACGAGGGAAAGGTCTATCGTTAGCTATTTCGCTGAAGGCGCTAAATCACAAACTCTCCGGCCCATCCCTTTTACCCCTGACGCAAGTAATTCGTGCTAAACTTCTTCCAACAATTACTTACGGGAGTGAGGCACTCAGAGGAAGGGATGCAAAGATCCTTGACAATACTATAACAGCAGCTTACAGAATTATTTTCAGTCTTCCCAAGCAAACCTCACCTGCTCAAATCAGGCTCGAATTCGGCATCGACCAACAGCTCCTAGCAAGAAAGGGAGCCTACGTGATAGCCTGGGATAAAGTGAGGAAATCAAAACAAGGAACCCTGAATGAACACCTGTGGAAGGAGTTAGAACAGCATCCTTCCTCAGAAGGAGCTAAGTACCTCGTGGGTAGCCTGACGAGTACAGGTCTAGAACAGCTCTGGAATACTCCAACAAGCCATACAAATTTAAAAAAACTGGTAAAAAAATCTATCAAATTACAATCATGGTTGCAAGACAAGGAAACCCTCTCGAAGAGAACACATGGCTGGTTGACTCTGAACTCGTACACAACTAAAGCACAACAGCGCTATCTGGCCGAGGGTTACTCCAAAAGTGTCAAGATGTGCTTTCTAAGGCACAGGTTGGGCCTGCTACCTTGTACTCAAAATCTCCCACGCTGGCTCAAAATCAAAGCTGACCCCCTCTGTCGGCTATGCGGTTTGGCACAAGAGGACATGCTTCACTTAATATGCTCTTGTGGAAAACTACAGGAAGAACGGAAACGCTGGCTAAAACACCACTTCAATCGGCAAGGGATCCGCACTAGAAGGGCGGCGGTCCTTGCATGTTTTCATCCTAACGACCCTGGCTTGAACTGCAGCTTTGTAAAATTTTTTAAGGCAGTTGAAAAAAAGATGCCAAAAAACCCAACCGATAACTGCCCGATTCAGCCGACCTGACATCACTTCGCTGATTGTTTCACCGATTCACGTGCTTATGAGGACACTGAGTATTAACTAACAAATATTAAGTCCAAATACAAGCACATCGGTCATTAGGAAATGTGAACATTTTAAATTTTAAACTCGGAGTCTTTTAAAACTGTTGTTTTATCCTTACTGTTCTTAATTCATTTTTACATTGCAATGGTTTTAAGTAACTATGCTGAATAAAGATTACTTACTTACATAAGGCTGATACATAATACTAGAGGATACACTTGGAGCGCTGAGTGTGGTCCTGGTGACAGTCTATGGTCCTAACAAGGAAACACTGGAATTTTTTACACACCTCTGGGCTAGCATAATAGCAACGGGTTATGACACAATAATTTGGGGGGACTACAATGCCATTCTGGATTGACCACATCACTAGGTACTGCTCGGAACTATACACCTCGCAATACACTAGAATTCCTGAAAACATGCAACCATATCTTAACTCCATAGAACTGCTGTGGTTCAGCAATGCCCACAGAGCATAATTGGCCGTACCATTCTCTGAAGAAGTAGTCAGGGTAATTAATAGCTTACCACCCGATAAAGCCCCCGGACTGGACGGGTTGCCAGTCTCATTTTATAAATGCTATGCTTCCGTCCTGGCTCCCCACCTCGTGGAAGTATATCAAGAATTCCTGGACAGCGGCAAATTACCTCCCTCCCTCAGGGAAGCTTGTATATTGTTAATTCTTAAGCCAGACAAGGCAACAGACAAATGCAATTCATACAAACCGCTGTCCCTAATTAGCACAGACAACAAAATCTACGCCAAGCTTATGGCAAATCGGGTCCAGCCGCTACTGACACTCATCGCCAGACCGAATCAATCGGGATTCATTCCCGGGAGATCAACCGCACACAACTTATGCACCTTCTTTGCAATACTACACTACCTTGATCCCCTGCTCCCAGCAGTGGCGGCACTCCTTGATGGCACCAAGGCATGTGATTCTTTGGAGTGGCCATATCTTTGGCGGTTATCCATAGACTGGGCTTTAGTCCAATTTTTATAAAACAGATACTATTGCTGTATACAGACTCATCTGCAGACTTAGTGTAAATGGCCAAATAACAACGGCATTCACAATAACATGTGGCACGAGGCAGGGGTGTCCTCTGTCACCCCTTCTTTTTACAATAGCAATGGAGCCGATTGTGGTAAAATCACGCAGCGAGAGGACTATGTTTCTCTTCCAGAGGGATAATAATCTCATACTATGCAGACAACATTACCTTATACATTAAACATCCCCAAACCAATCTGCCATCAGTTCTCCACGAGGTTACCCGATTTGGAAGCATATCAGGAATACAGATCAATTGGAAGAAAGCAACGCTGTTCCCACTGACAGAAGACACAGACCAATTCCAAATTGACTATCTACTTTGCTGGGCGGAGGACCCCATGAAATACCTGGGGATATGGTTAGGTAGAGACATTCAAGAGCTATGGAATATGAACATAGATCGTACGGTTTCCTGGCTGGAGGGGAAGGTCAAACTCTGGTCATTATTGCCATTATCCCTAGCTGGACGCATAGCATCCGCCAAAATGGTTGTCCTCCCTAAGTTTCTCTACATCTTTGTAAATGTCCCACTTATACTCACTCAGGCATTCTTTACAAAACTATGCTTACTGCTGATATGGGCGGGAGGACAGGCTAGAGTCGTGTGGGAAACACTGATACTCCAGCACAGCCAGGGCGGGCTGCGCTCAGGCCCAATTCTTACATTTCTGGGTGCACCCAATCCCCTTTCAACCACACTTTGCGGGTAAATGCGATGTGGATGCGCCTGTCCCCTTGGAGGTAGCTCTGCATAAATGATACAAACGCCTCTGCCAGGTTATTGACACAACAGCGACACTGCACTGGGCCTGGAGCAACTTATGCAGGAGAGCTAACATGCAGACACTGTTCGCTCCCTCAAAGGTTTTGGCTAAAAACCCACAAATGCCCCCATTGGAGGACCAGGGCGACATTGTGCGAGCTCAGAGATTGGGTATCTACACATATGCTGATCTATACTGAAAGGAAGGATTCCTGGGGCCACCTGACCCCACAGATACACCCCTCCCTCTTCCTCTGACACACTGCTATGCCATTGCATATGGGCGGTATGCCCTCAGACGCATAGTACATTTCCAGGACCCTCACCAACACTACAGGCCCTAGAAAACATACTTACCACCCCCTCAGCAAAAAAACTCATCACCAGACTCTACTCCTCCATGCAAACACATTACCCTGCAACAACACTAAATCGAAGAGAGCAATGGAATGCGGAACTACACGCACAAATGACAGATGAGGAATGGAAATGTTGCTGTGCGCAACTTGAGCAGCTCTCCCCAAACTATAAGCTCAGGCTAATCCACTTTAAATTTCTTAACAAATACTACAGAACACCCATTCAACTCCACTGCCTGGGCATTAAGCCCACAGCGGAGTGCTGGAGATGCCACACTGATTAGGCCACCTTCCTGCATTTGGCCTGGGACTGCCCCCAGATAGCAGAATACTGTAAAGAGTTTTTTCAAAAAATCAGCGAGATACTGTTGATACTCATAGAGCCGGGAGCGCTGATGGTCTTATTGGGCTATGCCAAGAGACTCCCTGTGGGGGTCCACAGAATGTTGGCCATGGTATTATTATTATCAAAGCACAGGATTGCCATGAAGTGGGTTAGACCACATCCTCCTAATCTCAAAGATTGGATTCTTGATGTAACATTTTTCCGCGAACAACTCACTGCCTTTTGGGAGTTGATGCCGACTACATCCAGACCAAAAGAGATATGGGGTCCTTTTCTGAACTGGTTGGAGACAATAGACCCCACACTTCAGACACCAGGGAAGAGAATGACATTATCCCACTGCCTTCTGATGTGTAAAAGTGAAATGTATATACCAAAATAGCCATCATGTTCGAATAGAGCCTGCGCAAATGAAATGAGAAACATTAGAGGTACATGGACTGATGGTGGAAGTGGTGGGGCATATTGTGCGCATGCGTACCATTAATACACATGCGCTGAGTGAAAGGGGTACACAGCTCGATGGGGTCCACTCCACTATAGAACATCGGCATTGCTTTTACACATGGGGAGATGCTAAGTTGCATGTGGATTTTGAAAGTGAGAATCGATTTCACTGTTGTGTCTTTCAAAGTTGAAACTAAGTTTGCTATGGGAGGGTGGGAGCCGCAAGACTTCCGCCTTCTCATAGCAAACAGCAGTATCCCGGGGGTATGCACCCCGGGATACTGCAGGAACCGGTTCTGGGCGTGGCAGTCTCCAGGGCACAAGGCGGAGGGCCACCGAGCCCGTGTCACACAATACAGAAATCTCCGGGGGGTGGTTGTTCCCGGGGTTTGAGGTCCACACACTTTTAATTTCTTAGGGGGGGCGTGGACGCGCACATGGCACAAAGGGGTTGTAAATGTGGTACAGTGTTTTGTTTTTCTTTGCTTTCCTTTTTGTCTTGTAGAGGATCCAGGGTAAATATAACGGTTTTTGTACAGCCAGTACCTTTCTGCCAGTTACCATAGTAACAGTTCATGGAACACTTGCGTGAGCACAGAGGTTAGAAGTTCACCACAATATGTTGCTAATTGAAATAGTTACTGTGCTGGACATTTATATTTTTTTCATAGGAACCTTTAGTCGTACAAGAAGTCTGTGAAAAAGTTGTGTTAATGATTCCTTCCTGTTTGGGGAGTATTAGGGTAATGTGCTCCAAGCGAGACTTTACTAAGCTTAATATTCATTGGCTGTGAAGTATTAAAAGTAGAAGGTTTGGCAGTCATTCCTTGCTCGTCTGTGGAACAACAAGGACATTTTATTGGCTAAAATGTTCCGAGCACAAGTTTGCTCCTTATTGAGTGGGAACGGTTCACTGTTGTCAGTGATATTGTGATGCATTTTCCAAAGGAGAGTGGGTAAAGAAAGTAGTAGAGGGCAGGTTAGGAACACTATTAACTCTGTACAGTGCCCATAAGGTGGTGGAGAGGGATTATGAGGGAAACAATTGTTTTTATATGTTTCAAGGGCCATTTATATAATTGCCGTGTGGTGTATAAATCACGGCGGAAAAATAACAGTGTCTTGCGCTGTTTTTTTTTTTTAATCAAGTTTGTGGGTGACATACTTCTTAGGAGTACTATTTACTTATAATGTGGTGTTTACTTTCCTGATGGGGAGGTGTGGTTGCACAGCAAAACATTTAGTCTAGGTTTGAAACAGTTTCTATTAAGCAAATACAAATAAACTTTCTTCAGAAACTGTTGCTGTATATATGAAAGGGGTGACAATAAAAAATGGAATTTCATAAAATATCAGTTAAGCGTGGCTATATCCTTCTTTTTTGTGCTACAGTTTTTAAAAGTGTTGCCCCACATTCTTTATGATGTACAAGGGCATTAGTTACTGTTAGATAAAGTAGAATAGAAGTGCTACAATAAACACTCCCGCACTACATTATCTCAGATCAAGAGAACAAGTAAAAAACAGTTAAATAAAAGTGATTTCATATTACATAGAAATGCATGCATTATTATATTTCAGAATTATATTCTGTACAATTCAGGAACATGCTGTTGTAGTGCTTAGAGGTTGCAGACTGTTCCGCTAATAAATCACCTACTCACTAAAGAATATGTAGGATGGTGCTCTTATAATATAAAGTACAGGTCCTATATATTCCTTAGGGAGAAGGTGAATAGGAACCACAAATAAGAATAGAAATTAGAAAATAACATTCAGAAATGTAGGGTTTATTAAATATTTAAAGTAACAAAGTATGCATGATAGCTATATTTTTTTGTTCTGCTGTTTCGTAAAATATGTTTCTTGAAAAAAATATCTGATCAAGTACTTTTTAATATTTGAAAGTTATATTATAGATGACGCTGAAAAATCTCCCATTCCTCTTCTGTAGCAATAGAACAATCTATTATAATATAACGATTGATACCATTGTTAGAGTAAAAAGAAAAGGAAAATAAAGTTATGTATTTAACAGAACATCCATAATGAAATACTTTCGAGCGGTAATTATTTTCTGAACTTCTTTTCTCCGGGAGGTGAAAAAGTTTGATCTTCGTGGTGACGGGTCATAAACTCGTGAGAATAATAATATGTATACATTTTCACAGCACATGATCACAAGGGGAAAATAGACTGAAAACCGCAAGCCGGTAACGTTGATTACTTATCGTTACTCTTTGTGACGACGGATCGTGAACTCCACTAAGAACACCAAAACTGTTAATGTTATAATATACATATTAACAGTATGTGATCTCTAGGGAAAAACACAATAACAAGTGGAAGATGGTGACGTTGATTGTAAATGTTTAGGGTTTGCGTCAACGGGTCACCAACTCCTCTTAAGCCAAGTACAGTGTCAATATTATAATATAAAAAGTCACTATATATAAGGTGAAAGGTGCCAGAAAAGGAGCAATATTTGTTATAATCTATCTGTTTCTAAAAACAAGCTGCTGATGTTACAGAGAAAAAGCGAAAAACATGCAATAACATTTTTTCTAGATATAAATGTTTAAATATCGACAAATAGCCACAAATTATAACTAGTTACTATGCCTATGCCATATTGAAACAACTTACAACTACGGAATATGTTTTTTGATGCAAAAAGAGAATCCGATGCTAGAAAACGGAAACTGCAACATAGATTGGCGACTCAGAAATAACTCGCGAAAACGAAACTAATTGCACAGTAGGTGTGGTCTATATAGTTTTTGGTTGTTTAGTAGTCTACGGAAGGAAGCTGTGGGTCTGCTACTTAGATGGCACGTTTTGCAGTTTACAAGTGCTCACGTTTTAACTGTTTTTCTTCTGCACGTGTTCGGAAAAGTTACAAACTGTGAAGCTGTAAATGTTTCGATTTCGATCGTAACACGTATAAGGTATTATTATCTACATACGTTGGAGAGTTTAAAAAGTGTTACTCGGTAAACTGTGTTCTTTGCATTTTCATGATTAAAATCATCTAAATAGAAGACATAAAAAAAATATTGTTATCATTAGAAGAAAAAAAAGGATTAATACTTGTTATTATTATGCTTCTTAATTGAAAAAATGCTAGCATTTGGAAATCGTAAACCTATCCTCGGAAAGGTGTGATGGCGCTTGGGGCGTTGGGAAGATTATTAAATAATAAATGCCCTTTTCTATGCACCTGTAAACTTTGCTTTTAAACTTTCAATTGCCCAGTCTGTATCTTTACACTTCCTCCAAACATTCTGCTACTGCTATTTTAGTATTGTAGTGAGCCATACAGCAGTATGTGTTTATCTATACACTGTTTTAAAAGTGAAGCAGTTATACATTCAGCTCGACACTCTCCTTGGACAACTGTAATCATTCAGCCACTACCCAAGTAGTCATGCAGCAAAGTAGGCCTAAGGGCATGGACTGCTGCAAACACCTATAGATAATAAATGCACTTTCCTATGCATCTGTAAACTTGACTTTTAAACTTTCAATTGCCCAGTCTGTATCTTTACACTTCATCCAAACATTCTGCTACTGCTATTTTAGTATTGTAGTGAGACATACAGCAGTATGTGTTTCTCTATACACTGTAGTAAAAGTGAAGCAGTTATACATTCAGCTCGACACTCTCCTTGGACAACTGTAATCATTCAGCCGCTACCCAAGTAGTCATGAAGCAAAGTAGGCTTAAGGGCATGGACTGCTTCAAACACCTATAGATATTACATGCACTTTTCTATGTATCTGTAAACTTGACTTTTAAACTTTCAATTGTCCAGTCTGTATCTTTACTCTTCCTCCAAAGATTCTGCTACTGCTATTTTAGTATTGTAGTGAGCCATACAGCCGTATGTGTTTATCTATACACTGTTTTAAAAGTGAAGCTGCTATAATAAAAGTGAAGCTGCTATATATTCAGCCAGAAACTCTCCTTGGAGAACTGTAAGCATTCAGTCAGTTACCAAGTAGTCATGCACGAAATGCCTTAGGGCGTGAACTGCTTCAAATCTGTATAGACTATGCATGCACTCTTGTATGCACCTGCAAACCTGCCTTTTAAACATTCAATTGCCTAGTCTGTATCCTTAAACTTCCAATAAACACTTTCACACTTCTGTTTCAGTATTGTAGTGAGCTAAACAGCACTATGTGCTTATCTATACACTGTTCTAAAAGTGAAGCTGCTATACATTCAGCCAGACACTCTTCTTGGAGAATTGTAATTGTAATCATTCAGCCAGTACCCAAGTACTCATGGAGCAAAGTGGGCCTTAGGATATGGACTGCTTCAAACCCCTATAGACTATGCATGCACTGTTCTATGCACCGGAAAAGTTGTCTTTTGTAACTTCAATTCCGCAGTCTGTATCGTTACACTTTCACTAAACACTATCACACTACTGTTTTAGTATTGTAGTGTTCCATACAACAGTATGTGCTTATGTATACACTGTTCTAAAAGTTAAGTAGTTATACATTCAGCTTGACACTCTTCTTGCAGAACTGTTATCATTCAGTCAGTACCCAAGTGTTCATGCTGTAAAGTATGCCTTAGAATATGGACTGCTTCAAACTCCTATTTACTATGCATGTACTCTTCTATGCACCTGGAAACTTGTCTTTTAAACCTTTAATTACCCAGTCTCTATCCTTACACTCCCTCCAAACATCCTGCCACTACTGTTTCAATATTGTAGTGAGCCATGCAGCAATATGTGCTGATCTATACTCTGCACAAAAAGTGAAGCAGTTATACATTCAGCTTGACACTCTCCTTGGACAACTATAATCATTCAGTCACTACCCAAGTAGTCATGCAGCAAAGTAGGCCTAAGGGCATGGACTGCTTCAAACACCTATAGATAATAAATGCACTTTTCTATGCATCTGTAAACTTGTCTTTTAAACCTTAAATTACCCAGTCTCTATCCTTACACTCCCTCCAAACAATCTGCCACTACTGATTTAGTATTGTACTGAGCCATTCAACAGAATGTCCTTATCTATGCACTGTGCTAAAACTGAAGCTCTTATACATTCAGTCAGGCACTCTCCTTGCAGAACTGTAATCATCCAGTCAGTACCCAAAGTAGTCATGGAGCAAAGTAGGCCTTAGGCCATGGACTGAAGTTCAATTCCCCAGTCTCTATCCTTATACTCCCAGCAAACACTCTGTCACTCATGTTATAGTTGTGTAGAGACTCATTGATCAGTGTGTACTAATCTATTCACTATATCAAAACACTAATGGGTAGATGTACAATAACTGGCATATCCGCCGGGATATGCCATTTACTGTGCACTGTGACATCATCATTATGGATGCGCCTTATTTAGATTGTGGTGCATTATGGGGTAAATACGGTACAGATATGTGATGTATCTGTGCCGTGAAGGCAGCGCATTGCTTAAGTTGCGTTGCAAATACAACACATCTCTAGCAATGCTCGGGGGCTCTATGCTCACAATGCTGAGTCAATCCTTTCACTTGCTTCGAGCAAGTGCAGGGTTTTGACGCAGCATGAGTTCAAAAGTGACAAAGTGAAATCTTGTACATTTCACTCAGCCACTTTTATTAGGTGTTCCTGCGCTGGAACGCTCCCCCATCCCTCCGTGTAGGAATGTCTCCTTCTGGTACAGGAATTTACAATATAATGCACCTCCCAGATTCATCATATTGTAATTAAAACACACCATGACCCATCTTTTGTACCACCGCTGCGTCACAAAAGTGATGCAATAGCAGTGTAAAAGATACATAAGGAGGTTGTAAATCTGCCCCTAATACTTAAAAGTTAAAGTTAAAAAAACTATTTTCATGATTATTGCAGATAATGTCTACCCTTAAAATGTACATTAAATACATAGATATATTGTTTTAAACATCATAAAACTTTCGTGGGGTACGTGTGCGGGGCGCCGTACAAGCGTACATGACGTCATGCGGAAGCGTCGATGCACTGCGTAACGTCAAAACTTATTTGTGATGTGTGCACGGGTACGTGCAGAGTGCAATTAGAGGTGCAAAGGACCGTGCGATCACCGTACTTGTACGGTAAGATTATCCCCCCAAAAATTGGAAAAATAAATTATATAGAATTACATTTTAATATATTGGAAAAAAATAACGAATAAAAAAATTTGTTTTGAAATTTGTTTTGTTAATATTTTACATTAAGAATAAGGAATATAGTGGGGCGTGGTTTGCAGCCTTGAGGAATGGCCAAACTCTAAGGCGGCTCCTCAGCCCTCACCGCTATTACTGGCATTGATCCTGTGCCTGTGCTCTTTTTGCCCCTGTGTAAAGGGGCATTAATCAGCTGACCTGACTGGACGGTCCCATCTGCTCCCCGCTGGCCGCCGGACCCCCATTCGCCGCGGCTGGCTTCCGAGACCCCGCTAGCCTTCAGCCTCAAAATGGCGGCCGGCGGCCGTACGGCCTGACTCCGGGGCCGCTGTGTGCACCTAGAAGCCGCTGGGGTAGATATCCGGCCTTGGCGGAGCCTGGGGGGACGAGCGCCCATCGATCCATGCCGGATCCGCCCTGCTGAGCGCCATGGATAACGTCCACGTGGGCCAGATTTGAGCCCTCCCTAGCGCCTGGGAAGAAGTCTAAGCGAGTCCCCGGCTTTGGGCCTGCTGCCGGGAACCGCTTCCTAGATGCCCTGGAGTGCCCTGACCTGCCGGCACTAATTCGCAGCTTACTGCGCTGCCTGAGTGGACTGCCTCTCGCCACCGTGACCTGCTGCTGGAGCTGCAAGCTACTCTTTGGCACTCTGTGGGGCCGCACCGATTTCACGGGCTCGGAGCGAGCTGGAGCTCGGCTTTGCGGTGCAGGAGGCAGCGCTCGTCCCCCCGCGTCTGCGGATCGGCACGGGGTGCCTGTGCCCGCCCTGGCCTCCGGGGCCTGCTGGGACTGCGGTGGTTCATGCAGAGGGGGACCCTGCCCTTTCTAAATCGGGGGTGCCGACTGGAGATTGTAGCCAGGTGGCGGCTGGACATTGCCTTGGTCCTGGCTCTGGAGCCCATGGGGAGCCCTCCTTGATACTTTGAGACCTGGCGCAACGGCGACACGACCTCTCCCACAGATCCTGGAACTTGCGGAGTGGACTGATGACATCACTGATGATAAAATCCAGTGACTGTATGTTTCTGTAAAGTTAAAATATGTCTTATATATTGAAGAATGAGTGGATGTATAAGTGTCTGGATGATGTATTTAGTAGGTGCATGACTGACTGTATAAGTGAGGGATTAAATGTGTCTCACTGAATGCATGGGTTAGTGACTAAACTGTTTTAAATTGTGCACCATTGTGTCTGTTGTTTTGTAATCTGATGCAATTGTTGATCATTAGCTATATAACTAACTATATGGGTTATTGATTAGTTGGCCAAGTATTTGTATGGGAGACTGAGTGTGTGTGTGGGTGTCTGGGAGGTGAATGACTCTGTGCATAGATGTGTGAGCAGTTGATTCACTAGATGTATGGCTTCAAAAGTGCATGTGGAAACAGCTGTATGGGCGGTTTACTGTGTGCATGAGTGTATTAGTGAGTGAATGGATATCTCAGTGCTACATGTCAAAGTAAGTACATATGTAAAACACAGTACATGTGGTAGTTGACATATATAAATAACTGTGCATAAGAGCCAGTGAATGTGTGAGTGGCTGTATGGATTATTGTGAACTTGTATCAGGGATTGTATAACAGAGTAAATATGTGTTATTATATGTTTCAATAAGTAAGGTGTGTTTAACTATATAGTTGAGGAAATGGAGGTGTGATTGATTCTTTGCAAGACTGATTAGGTGTGTGAGTAACTCCATGGATGAGTGACAGTCTGTGAGTGTTTGTTTACACTGAGTGTATCTAAGGTTATATTAGAGTCTGAAGAGGTTCATCGTATCATCACATGAATGATGTCATGAGTAATGTCAAATGAGATGTCATCAGTGATGTCATCAGTGATGTCATTTGAGATGTCATCAGTGATGTCATCAGTGATGTCACTGACCATGTCATGAATGATGTAATATGTGACATCATCAGCAGTGGATTGCGGGTGCGCGATATATACTTAGTACAACTAACTATATATGGAATTTCAATGGTTTTGTGTGAGTAAAATAAGGTTTTTTAAATGCTAATTCCTAACTATATATGGTCTATAACCTATGGTTTTTTCAGTGAATTTCATTGGTTTTTTAAAAGCTAATATCTGTAGCTGTAAAATGTATTCTTCTTTAAATCCAAACATATATTTTGTTTATTAATAATTTTTTTTTAATACTTTTTTTTTGTAAGCTCCCGGGGCGCGGACAGGTGAACGCACGGGTAAGCGCAATCTTGCGGCGCGCCCCGGGGCGCGTACTAATACGCGTCCCGGAAGCGCTATTGCCGCGAACGAAAACAACATTGTGACGTATCGCGTAGCCGCCACGCCTTGCGTCATAAGACACGTATCGCGTAGCCGCGAGATGCGTCTTATGACGCACCGCGTAAGCGCACCCGGAAGCGCATACGATCGCGCAATGTAAGCGCCCCGATGCGCTTACGATACACGCCCGGGGCGCGCCCCGGGGCGCATAGCGTAAGCGCGTCAAACCATGTGACTTTAAAATAACACTTTTCATTGGTTCAGAACTTTTTTTTTTCCAAATTGTGTGAAACCCACCCATTTCTCTCACTATTGCTTTGTACTTGGAGAGAGCAAGAGCTGTTCTGTCTACTCTATCTCCTACTTTTCTGATCTCCAGCAATGGCTGCAAGAGAGTCATCCAGCAGTGATTCAGATGGATTTTTAGATGAGGACCCTCCTCAGCAAAAGAAAAAAACCCATTTCATCTGGAAATTTTACGACATCCCTGAAGGACAGAAAAAAGTCAACGCTCCCAAAGTAACCTGCAAAATATGTGGGAGTAGTTTATCCAGAGGCAATCCTCTGAAAAAATATAGTTTTGGGAATGCTAATTTGATCAGGCATGTGAAAAGAAGACACCCTAACAACTTTGCCAGGGAGAGTGTCAGAGAGCTGGCACGGAATGTACCAACAGATGGCGGCAGCACCTCCACTGGTGGAGCAACACCTTCGGGACCACCCCGTGGAAGAATGGTCCCTAACATTCAGCCGGTGTTTGCAGGCATCAAATTTTTGTGCACGGAGTGTGACGAACTGCTCTGCTATGGGGAGCAGAGTGTTGAACTCATTGCCCTAAAGAAACAGCAACACCGCTGCTCTGCCAGTCCCTAAATTTTCAAATTTTTTTGCTCCTGTTGAGCAGTTTTGCAATCCCTGTTTTTGTTTTTCCCTTGACAAAAATCCCAAAAAAATATAAAATTGTTTTAAAAAGTCTAAAAAAAATATAAAACAACAAAAACAAAAAAAATATATAAAACAACAAAATCAAAAAAAAAGTTCTTTTCAGAACTACCTCCAATTTATAAAAAGAAGCTTTTTTTAAAAAAAAAGTCTGTCATTTTTAATCTCCATGGTACGCTCCCCCGTAAGCTCCCCGGTGCGCGTACCGGGCGCTCCCCCCCCCGAAAATCGATTTTTTTTTTTATTTTTTTTTCACCCGCGGGAGCCTTTTATGGCCCCCACATCAAAAGTAGGGGGTCAGGGGGGTGTACCCTGCCCCCTTTTGCTCATTTCCCCCCTTTGATTCTTGCCACCTCTTGTGTCTCAATCCCACCGAGACACAAGATGGCGGCCGCTGCGGACTGTTTCGAATGTTTACAGACACCCGAGAACCAATCAGCTTGCCGTGCGCAAGTCGCGTGGCGCGCCTGAAGCGCTCCCCGGTACGCGTACCGGGCGCGGCTCTAGATATATATCTTTTTTTAAACCTAATTTACTCAAAATTCACAGGACCACATATCTTGAGACCTAGCAAAGGCACATCGGGCAAACAATATCTACAATTTTGCCAAGTTTCGTGGAAATCCATTCAGCCGTTCGGGCTAAAAGTGAGGCCAACCGCCCTATGGAAAACTCAATGTTAAAAACACGTTTTGGGACCCCCCTTTTTTCTCGGCCCCCCCTTGACGAAACCCCCCCAAATTTTCGGGGGCTGCTCAGAAACAAAATGTTCCATTTTCCTGAAAATTTCAGCCAATTCCGTCCACAAACGCCAAAGTTATTAGACATAGAATTTTCAAAAATCCCATAGAGAAAAAATCCTAACTATATATACCTACTGGCGACCGCCAGTAGGTAATTCAGCCCAATGTTTTATATTTATATATATATATGTATATATATATTCAGCACAATGTTCACGTTGTACCTCTGCCACCAGATGGTGGCGGGCTGCTGGCAAGGTCGCGACCCCTGAAATACACCAACACCAATCCGAAAGGTAGAAAAGTTTGCGCTGAGCCCAAAGTCCTTTTAAACGTTCTTTATTCAATCCAAAGCATAGGGCAAACAATGCCCGACGCATTTCAGAACAGCCTCTCCTTTCTCGTGGGTCAATCTGACATTTGTTTTTCCCATATGATATACTGCAAATAATATGGTAAACAGTAACAAATGACTACTTTGTTGTCTTTAATGTATAGTCAAAATCACATCCATTTTACAATGGCTAGTTTGTATAGCAATGCATTTTTAAATTGAAAATAAAGTTCATGTTTCAAATTAAATCAGCAGAACCAAATATATATACATGGGTATTCTGTTCTACATGAGAAATTAATTAATACGAATAATTTCCCATGAAACCGTTTTTTACACACAATAATGTTGAAACTTCTGATAAGGTATGCAATGAAGGGTACTGCACGACTATCCTTGGAAATGGAAAGGTTATCTAAACTGCTTAAAGAAAAATGTACTGAGAGAGAGTTTAAGGCAGAAATGAACAAACTCAAACCACGAATTGAAAAAGCGGAGGAGGAAATTAAGTTGAAAATACAACGCAAATTTCATTGAGACAAGATCGATTATAATCAAGATCCTGACATTTGGCAAAAAATTCGACCATCTAAGAGAAACATCAAGAGTACCAACAGAAGCAGCACAGGATGTACAGGAGAAAAATATTGGAGCTGAAAGTGGAATAGCAACTACTTTGCAAATGCTGGTAGCTGAGTCCACAACCACTGAAAACGCAAGAAATAAGACCCCAGAAAGAGAAGAAACATTGGGAGTAAAAACCAGTATTTTAAAGGAGTGCGACATAATTGCAAGGAAGACAAGAATCAGTCCCCAAGAGGCAAGAGGTCGAGGCGGCAAGCGAGGCGCAAAGCAACAAAGCAATATACAAAGCTTCATGGGAATGACACCGAGGGGCAAAACAGCAACAAAATGAAGGACACACTTAAGGTATTGAATTTATCCAATGTTTTATTGACAGATGATCAAATTGATGTGCTTTCTCTAGGACTAACCTTCTATCCCACTGTAGGTTTTAACTATACTGAGAGCAGAATTGATTTGTTTTATTTTTCACGCAAATTACAACTGAGAAAGTGGTATGTTAACTGACAGGGACAAACTGTGGACACAACTCTAGATACAGAGACCAACCTGGCGATTGAAGACATAGATACCCTGCATACACTTAGAGAGCCTGGAGCAACAGGCAAATGGGTGGATGACCCCTTAAATAAGTTTGGTACGAGAAAATTTCACTATTGATCAATCTTGCTCTAGTGGGTTTAAACCTTAATCAATTTTTCACCTCAAATATATAATTTAGCAATTGAGGTGTTTAAAAAGGGATTCCAGAAGGAATTCAAAAAACTAGCCAGATGGAAAAAACATTTCACCCAGGGAAAACAGATAGCCATTAAAGAATTACTAAACAACAAAAACCTTGTCATTAAGAAGTCTGACAAGGGAGGGAACGTAGTGGTTTGGCCTCTAAAGATGTATCTTGATGAGGGAAAAAGACAACTAAATGATACTAAAAGTTATGTAAAAAGTTACAGGAAATGTTATGAGGCTAGTAATGAAAAATATAGTAACACGTTGTGAAATGGAAGAATGACAACTTATTATCAAATGATGAGTACACATTTTTGTATTGTGAGTTTCTGAAGTTATCTACAATGTAATTATTGCCTAAAGTTCACAAAGAAAATTGCACCCCTCCTGGATGATCTATTGTTTCTTCAATAAGGAGTATGAATGAAAATACTTCAAAGTACATTGACCATTTTCTTAGACCATATGTACAGGCATTACCATCTTATGTGCAGGATACCAGAGAATATTGGAGAAAAATCGAGAATGTGAAATGGGGCTAAGATATGCCATTGTTAATACTTATTGTCAATAGCCTCTATACTTGTATACCCCATGATTTGGGCTTAAAAGCCTGCCGGTATTACCTTAAAAGTCATCCTTTATGTTATTTAATGCTGTTGAACATGATGCTCACGTGTCTGACCAGCAATTTCTTCATTTTTGATCACATGATCTATTGTCAAGTCCAGGAAACGGCTCTGGGAACCTGCTTCTCTCCCAGCTGTGCAGGTTTGTACCTAGGTTGGTGGGAGGAGCAGGTGGCAAAGAACATCAAAGCCTTTAATCACCATGTCGTCCTCTGGGCAAGATACATTGATGACACATTTTGTGTCTGGAGAGGGGATGAGAGTAAAGAAAGTAACTTTGTTGATTCCCTGAATGACAACAATTTAAATTTATTTGAAGTTTACTTGCTCAATGGACAGGAATACTATTGATTTCCTAGATGTAGGATTAAAAGTAAATGGAAAGCAGCTGGAAAGTAAATTGTTTCGAAAAAGAACTGCTAGAAACAGTATATTACATGCCGAGAGCTGTCATCCAACCAACCTCATTAATATTATACCCTATGGGGAACTATTAAGAGCACACCGTCATTGCAGCTCAGAATTGGCATTTATGGAAGAAATTAGCAATACGAAGATAAGATTTGAAGAGAGAGGTTACTCTCAAAAAGCAATCAGAAAAGCAAGTGAAAAGTTGAAAGGCGTTTAAAGGGAGGAATTGTAAAAAATTAAAGATGATGTCAATACGGAGAAGGAATCTATAGGATTCATTACTTCTTATAGCAATCAGGCATGAGATGTTCAAAAATGTTTTTAAAATGTTTTGAATGTACTGAGCATGGATGAAACTTTGGCGTAGTGTATTGATAGTAATCCTAAAATCACATTTTGCAGGTGCCCAGCATTAAAAGATTTTGTGTATATGCTTTATTTTGTCCCCGCCAGCTGCACTATCCATCAGATTAATCGATTAATTTTAGAACATATGCAGGCAATACCAAATGAAGATAGGCAGTATCCTATTGCCCGACATTTTAAAAAATGTCATGAAATGAATGTGAGCTTGCTCAAATACTGTGCCCTTGACAGAATCATTATCTTGGAAAAGGGGGGAATAGGATTTGGGAATTACGGAGGTTGGAATCCAAGATGATTATGAAGCACGAAACCATGTACCCTGAGGGCATCAATAATGACGAGGAGTTATCAGTGCATTTAGTCTGAAGATGAGATATACTAAAATTCTACAGAAAGGAATTGCTGTTTTTAGAATAAAAACCCGCATGATTGCCTCTTGAGCATGATGTTTATGTTTTTAAAGAAGGAGATAGATCATTTATTGATCAGTGCAATTGATTTTACTTATTTTTTAGGAGACAGAGTTAATGCCTTGTTATGGAGAAATGCTGAATGCGCTACCAGGGACGGTGTTATTTCATAAATCTGAAGTAAGTATATTAAATCTTGTTATTGGCCCATTTGGGCAGATTGTGATGATATATATAACAGAACATTAGTGATGAAAATATTTGGGCCCACTGGGGCAAAATTGTCACAAGTACAGAAATGTTTGTTCTTCCATTTTTTTTATAAAAAATGGTTTCATGGGAAATTATTTGCATAAATTTACAAAGTACGTATAAAGTAGTCCCCGAGATGAAAGGGGGGTGGCCCGTCCTTGATCGTTCTTGAACGGGCTTAAACGGGCCCGCCCTTGTCCCGGGCTTCGCCCGGCTCATCCCGCGGTACGCGGTTGAGGACGTGGTTAAATAGATGGAGATGGTGGGCGGGAAGAGGACCAGCTGCGTCAGATGACTGCACGCACTGCCTCCTGGTCCTCGCAGTCCCGCACCGTCGTTGTAGGCTCCTCAATTAGCCCAAGTCGGCAAATGGTCCGGAGAAAGGGTCTTGCCAGTGATCCCACAGAGCAGGAGAATAAAAGCACCTCTGGCTCCCACAGTCAACAGCTGCGAGCGGCTCCCGCGGAGCGGGGGCCGCAAGCCGTAATAAGGTTCAGGGAGATGGTGGGCGGGAAGAAGACCAGCTGCGTCGGATGACTGCACGCACTGCCTCCTGGTCCTCGCAGTCCCGCACCATCATTGTAGGCTCCTCAATTAGCCCAAGTCGGCAAATGGTCCAGATGAAGGGTCTCGCCAGTGATCCCACAGAGCAGGAGAATAAAAGCACCTCTGGCTCCCACAGTCAACAGCTGCGAGCGGCTCCCGCGGAGCGGGGGCCGCAAGCCGTAATAAGGTTCAGGGAGATGGTGGGCGGGAAGAGGACCAGCTGTGTCGGATGACTGCACGCACTGCCTCCTGGTCCTCGCAGTCCCGCACCGTCGTTGTAGGCTCCTCAATTAGCCCAAGTCGGCAAATGGTCAGGAAAAAGGGTCTTGCCAGTGATCCCACAGAGCAGGAGAATAAAAGCACCTCTGGCTCCCACAGTCAACGGCTGCGAGCTTTGGCTTTGTCAATGAGAGGCGTCTTGACAGTAAGCAGCACTGGCATGCAATACCACAGGCTGTTACTAGATATCTCGAGATTAAGCAGCGGTGCTGCTGCTCGGTACTGCAACTGGTCCTCTGAGATTAATAGCGGCACCCTGCACCCGGTAGGTCCTTTGTCCCCAATAGTATCCCGATGAAGTTGCCAATGCCCGACTCCACTGCCCTCACTCCGCTCTTGTCGCTGACCTCTACTTTGCATAAATTGATTTCTCATGTAGAACAGAATAAACATGTATATATATTTGGTTCTGTTGATTTAATTTGAAACTTAAACTCTATTTTCATTTGAAAAATGCTTTAAGTTATACAAACGAGCCGGTGTACAATGGATGACGTTTTGACAATACATTTCAGGCAACAAAGTAGTCCTTTGTTACTGTTTACCATATTATTTGCACTATATCATATGGGAAAAGCAAATGTCAGATTGACCCGTGAGAAAGGAATGGCTGTTCCGAAATGCGTCGGGCATTGTTTGCCATATGCTTTGGATTGAATGAAGCACTTTTAAAAGGAATTTGGGTTTGGCACAATCTTTTCTACCTATATATTACAGGGCACACCCATGGGCACCTCCTTTGCCCACCTACACAAATTTGTTTTTGGGGTGGTGGGAGGTGCTAGCTTCTTTTGCTATTTTAGGAAGGGTGGCTGTGTGCCCCCTTTTCCTTCGACCCTTCTGGGCCTCAGGGCCAGACTCATTTTTTAAATAAAAAAAAAGGGAGTGGGGGTGCAGAGCCCCCTCCTGAGGCCAATTTTGGACCCAGGGGCCCCATTCCCCAGGGCAGGGAGAGGGGCTGCAAAAAAAGGGAGGGGTGCCGAGTGACCACCTTCCCGGGCCACTTTCTGCCCCAGGGACCCCATCCCCCAGGGCATGGCCATCTTCTCCAGGTCAAAAAAGAATGTTCCCTAGCTATATAAACATGTAGAGAGAAAGTCTCCTATTGATGAAAATCCACAATGTAAATCCTTAACATGCAGCCCATGTAATAGACAAATCAACAAAATTTGTATTAAAAGTCATATCGCAAAACCCACAAATATCACAATAAAAATGACACAATTAAAAATGACTTACTTAAAAAAGATTTTAGTTACATACAAGGTGTGGTGTCACAAGGGTGGATTGTAAGAGAATTGTCAGTGAGAACAATACAAAACACAATACATCACAACTATAAAAGGGAGAGAAAAAAACAACAGACAATATTCTTTGTAATTTACATGTACAGATCCATTTACACAATGTTGTTGCTGGGTCCTGAACCGGCCTAACTTGGGTATCTATGGATCCAGCCACTGATATGGATAGTGTGAGGAATGTTTTGATGCGTTTAGATGGAGTACTGATATAATTCCCTCTTTATCAAGTCATCAAAATATAGTTCTCTCTTAATTAATATCAGCTTCAATCCTTGGCACACCACTATTTGCCCACAGCTTGTTAGCAGCTGCCTTAATAGGGATCCAAATAATCAGGGATCTTAATTGTTAGAGTATATTTACAGATATCTACTGAGGGTTACTGCATTAAATGATTCATTGGTGGCTCTACATTTCTCTTCCTGTCAGAATATGATCTCCTATTTAGTTATATCCGGATCCAAAAGAACCAGCTGTGCCCACCGTCAATGGATCGGTGATAATACTTAGAGGATATGCTGAATGGGACCAGCTTCAGATTATTGAGCGCTTTATAACAACTCCGTGATAATTGGATGTCCCGCAATGCGCAATACGGATTCCACCATTAAATGTCGTTTCACTGCTGGCATCTCCAGGACTGCTGGGATACCTGAGGGCCCCCACAGTCCTGGCCACCTGCTGCCTCCTGCAGGAGCTGGCATTGCTGTATACTCCTGCAGGAGCTGCTAAGATGATGCTCCTTGGGAGTAATAGCAAAGTTTGCTTGCTTTGGCCAAGCAAGAGCAACGTGATCTTGCGTGGTCAAAGCAAACACAATTGTTTGCTACAGAATGGCAGGAGAAGTCCTCCCACCATCCCATAGAAAACTGAAATGTCCCGGGGTGGGGGACATTGCTGAAGCTAGTCATGGGTGGTGGAGGTCCCCAGGGCCATTTGCAGTTCCAGGTGGGGGGGGCACACAGCCCCCCTCCAATTTGGATAATAGCCCAGTGAAGGTGGTGGTCCATAGGGCTGTGTGGGGGGCTGGAGTCCCTCATACATTATTTTTAAAAATTGACCCAGGTAGGTGGTAGAACCGAGGGTTGTGTGTGGAGGCTGGTACCTCATTGCATTTATGTTTCTCATAGCCCCAGGTATGCGAGGGGCTGCGTGTCCTCATGAATTTCACACAAGTAGACCCAGGGAGGTGGCAGTCCCCATGTATTTTTGTAAACATTGCCCCACGGAGGTGGCGGTCCCCAGGGCTAGGGGGCCTTGTGCCCCCCCTGCATCAAATAAAATAAGCCCTGGGAAGGTGGGGGCCCCTACATCACTCACTAATTTTAATTGCCCAGGGACCTGGACCACCCCGGGGCCTAAAGTAAACAAGCTTGTGCTTAATTGTTTTATATTCTGCCAAATTCATGGATTCACCACGAATCCTGCTGAAAGTAAAAACAAGTGCTTTAAAACAAAACATTTTCAGGTTTTTCACGTTTTGTTTCTGTGACAGTGTTAAATGGAGTCACAAGATGGCTGCCAACACTTCCTAGTTTCAGATCTCCGGCATAAGATCCTGAGGGTTTAAGGATCCACTGCAGCCACAGTTGTATATCTAGGAAATCTTCAAATTTCTCATGAACTACTGAATGAATTTATACCATTTAACAAAAGCAGTGCTCTCTGGACTAATAGCTACCTTTCTGCATTTGCAGAGTAGTGTAGAAAGGGGTGTGCCCTGTGACAACCTCTCAGCAATCCCACTGTGTGGGGCTTGCTAGAGGTACCAGGTAGGCTAGTTGTCTCCTAAGGACCCTCAGCAGTGAACCCATAGCCTGCCAGGAGGCATGTTTGCAGAGTGGTGGTGAAAGGGGGCGTGATGTGCTATCAGAACTCAGCAATCCTTCTGGGTGGGTCTTACTGGAGGTAATAGGAGGAGTAGTTGGCCTCCAAGGATGTACTTGAGGACCAACTACCCCTCCTGTTATTTCTAGTAAGTCCCATATATTGGGATTGCCAAGAGGTTTTAAAGGCCATTCCCTCTTTCTCCACCACTCTGCAAATGCACCTCCTGGCACACTACTGGTTGGGGGGTAATGTCCACTTTACGCGTGAGAAACCTTGGGAGTCAAGAAGCCCTCCTGGTACCTCCTGTAAGTCCTATGCAGTGGAATTCATGAGGGCTGGTAGAGGCCAAGCCCCCTTTCTCCACCACTCTTCAAACGTGGCTGCTCGTTAAAAAACCTTTGAAATTCACTAAAAAACAAAGATTACATGGTTGCTATAGTTAGCAAATAGAATTTATAAAACTTTAGAAATTCACGAAAAGCAAAGGTTTTAGGGACATTATAGTTAGCAAATAGAATCTAAAAAATATTAGAAATATTTAAAAAACAAAGGTTACAGAGACATTACAGTTAGCACATCGAATTTAAAAAACCTTGGACATTCACTAAAAAACAAAGGCTACAGGGATGTTGTAGTTAGGCTTACATTTCACTCATACAAAACCATTGAAATGCAGCTGTTTTAGTTATCTGAGTTAACTATAACTTGCGCCCCTGCAATGCACTTCCTATGACCTCACATATCACTCATGACATGGTCAGTGACATAACAGATGACATCACTAATTACATCAAAAATGACATCACTGATGGCATCAGAGATAACATTATCCACATAATCTCTGATGCACCCACTCATACCCCTATATCATCTGTTATACACCCACTGCTACTCCCACACAACCATTCATAAACCCATTGACAAAGCCATACCTGTACTGGCACAGCCACTCACTAATTCATAGATCTGTACACATTTCTACTAGCTCACCCATGCTGTCACTCATTCACCCGCTCAGTTTCTAATACAGCTATTGACATATCCACTCATATGCACATACAGGTACTCACATAGACTGAGTGAGTCACCCATATAACTACTCACACATCTACACAGTCACCCATACAATCAATAATACAGGTACATTTAAACCCAAACAGTTACATACACATCCACTTACTTGCTCATAAAAAAGTAACACATGCTTGTTCACCTATACAGTCACTGACAGAAGCATGTACTCATCCATATGGCCATTCTCACATTCACTCACTCACACATACTGTGACTCAAATACCCAGTCACTCACCTACACTGCCTTTTACATATACAGTTACTCACCCCTACTGAGACAAGCACTCAATTACCGGCACAGCCATACAAACACTCAACAATAAGTTCAAGTTCAAGTTCAAAATTTGTATAGCGCACTACTCACCCAGAGGGTCTCAAGGCGCTTGAGGGAAGGGGGGATGCTTTACTTATCGAATATCCAAGTTTTTAGTTGTTTTCTGAAGGAGAGGTGGTTCTGTGTAAGGCGGAGGTGGGTGGGGAGAGAATTCCAGGTCTTGGCCGCTAAGTAGGAGAAGGACCTTCCCCCCATGGTGGATCTTTGGATACGTGAAACTGCGGCGAGGGCTAGGTTGGACGATCGAAGTTGGCGGTGGGGGTGTAAAAGGACAGGCGCGTGTTGAGGTATTCAGGTCCTAGGTCGTAGAGGTCTTTGTGTGCGTGGGTGAGGAGACGGAATGTTATTCTCTTGTTGACGGGGAGCCAGTGGAGGTCTTTCAGGTGTCCGGAAATGTGAGCTTGGCGGGGGATGTCTAGGATGAGTCTGGCTGAAGCGTTTTGGATGCGTTGGAGTTTTTTCTGTAGTTTGGTTGTGGTTCCAGCGTAAAGAGTGTTTCCGTAGTCCAGTCGGCTTGTGACCAGTGCATGGGTGACCGTCTTTCTTGTTTCGGTGGGGATCCAGCGGAAGATTTTTGTGAGCATACGTAGGATGTTGAAACATGATGATGAGACGGCGTTGACTTGTCTGGTCATTGAGAGGGAGGAGTCGAGGATGAAGCCTAGGTTACGTGCGTAGTCCGTTGGTTTGGGTGCGTTTCCCAAGGCCGGTGGCCACCATGAGTCGTCCCAGGCGGAGGGGGATGATCCTAAGATGAGGACTTCCGTTTTGTCCGAGTTCAGTTTTAGACAGCTGTTCTTCATCCACTCGGCTACTTCTTTCATCCCCTCATGTAGGTTGGTTTTGGCGGTGTTTGGGTCTTTGGTGAGGGAGAGGATCAGCTGGGTGTCGTCTGCGTAGGAGATGATGTTGAGGTTGTGTTGGCGCGCGATGGATGCGAGGGGACTCATGTATACGTTGAAGAGGGTGGGACTGAGTGATGATCCTTGTGGTACGCCGCAGATGACTTTGGTGGCTTCTGATCTAAAAGGGGGGAGGCGGACTCTCTGGGTTCTTCCGGCGAGGAACGAGATGATCCAATCCAATGCTTGTCCTTTTATTCCGACGTTGCTGAGGCGTTGTGTAAGGGTGCTATGACAGACTGTGTCGAAGGCCGCGGAGAGGTCAAGTAGGATGAGGGCAGTTGTTTCCCCGTTGTCCAGTAGTGCTCGAATGTCGTCTGTTGCTGCGATTAGGGCGGTCTCGGTGCTGTGTTTGGCTCGGAAGCCGGACTGTGAAGGGTCGAGGGATTTGTTGGATTCGAGGAAGGCGGCTAGCTGACTGTTGACAGCTTTCTCAATGACTTTGGCAGCGAATGGGAGGAGCGAAATGGGGCGGTAGTTCTTAAGCTCAGTGGGGTCTGCTGTGGGTTTCTTCAGGAGGGCACTGAGTTCTGCATGTTTCCAGCTTTCCGGGAAGGTAGCGGAGTTGAGGGAGCAGTTGACAATACAGCTTCTCACACAGGCACTCAATACCCCATATAGGCACTGACTCACCCATTCACTCATCCATACAGGCAGTCAAACATCTCCTCACCCACTTTAGATCTGCTTCCCTGTTGTGACGTAAGCAGGGAAATAGATCAAAACATTTCTCACCCCCACAGGGAGCAGCATTATTAGCTGTTTCTTGCGGGCAAGGACAATGCTGGCGCCCGGCTGGATGCCAGGAGCTGGCTAGGGCCACGGGGCCTAGGGACTCTCCCATGGCCCCCAACAACTTTATGGTGGGTGCCCTGGGTGGGTCCAAATGACCAAAATTGGCTGTGGGAGGGGGGATGCGTGCTGTTCTCCCCCTTTAAAATTGTGCCAGACCCCAAGGGATGATGTCCCTGGAGCCAAAATTAGTCAGGGGATGGGCAGTTTTGTGTCCCCCCTCCTCTAAATGCACCAGGGCATGGGCCCGCCCAGTCAAAATCGGCCTGAGGAGGGGGGCTGCATGAACTCCTCCCTATAAAAATGACTCCAGGCCCCAATGGATGGGTTCTCTAGGGCCAAAATCAGCCTGGGGTGGGAAGCCACACGGGCTTCATCCCCTTTATATGAATATATGGCCCTAGGGGACCAAGTCCCCAGGGCTGAAAATTTCTCAGGGAGAGAGGCTGTGCATCCCCCTTCTGTTTAATTAAAAACAAAAAGGCCCTGAGGGATGTAGTCTCCAGGGAGAAGACCGATGGCTCTCCTCCTATTGAACAGCGTGAGGTTGGCTGTATGAGGTGTTGGCTTCAGGTCCTGGCTGCAGGCCAGGTCCTGCAGCCAGCTCCTACAGTGCACAGCCATAGGCTGTGCACCACTGGGTTGCATTTACATATACAAATTAAGTATCATCACTTTATGTTTAAAAACTGTAGAAATTCACTGAAAAACAAAAACATTAACCTAATGTTTTAGTTAAATGAATATGTCAGTGATTACATTAAAGATGTCATCAGTGATATCAGAAATGATGTTAGAGAACATGTCATAAGTGATGTCATTTGGGATGTTATAAGCAGTGCATGGCAATGGGGCAGATTATAGTTAGTACTGGTAACAATAACTGGTACATTTCTGTTGGTTATTTAGTTCAAAACGTTAATGTTATCACTGACATATTTACCTAACTGTAATGTCACTTTAACCTTTGGTTATATAGTTATGGCCAAGTTTCCATAGGGAAAGCATTTTTTGTTTTGCTAATAACTTTGGTTTAATTTGACAAATCTTTGCTTCAGTTTCAGTGTGATCTCTCAAGCAGGAAGCGGGAAAAAGGGGGCCTCAAAACAGATTTTCCACATGCAATTTCTTTTAGGGACTTTAGACAAGACTACAGACCGAACCGCAGAACAAAATTTCAACAAATTAGGCAGAAAGCTGGATCTTGGGCCTGAAATCTTTCATACACCTTCTCACAGACCCGCAGAACTACTCCCACACCCCTCAGTCCCTCACATACTCAATCACACACCCTTACAACCACTCACAGAGCCACTCACATACCCACTCACACACTCATACACCCAGTCACAGACCTACAAAACCACTCACACACCCACTCACAGAGCTAGTGACATACCCACTCAAGCACCCATTCACACACTCACTCATGCACCCATTTATACATTCAGACGTCCATTCATATACTCACATTCCCAGTCACAGACCCACAAATTCACTCATACATTAGTCCCGGGCAGAGTTAACGTAGCCGTGCTACGCAGAACTCCTCAAAGTGGTAAAAATACCTGTCGCACTACGTGGAGTTCTGCTATCGGGCAGAGTTCCCTTGTTCTGCCTGTTCGTGTGACTCCGTACGTCAATGTGAAATGCGTCCTCGGGCTTAAATCTCATGCAACTGCACTAGGTGGTATGCATGGGTGGTGCCATCTTATTTCTCTCTCTGTTTATGGTGCTGGAGCCTATTGTTGATCCTTTTTGAGTCTATTTATTATCTTTCCTTTTATCTTCCTAAGGTTAAGTTTTACTTTTTGGTGTGTGTTTTTTAAAGTTATGTACTTTTTCATTTCTTCACTTTCCTTCCTTATTTTTTGCCTTCCTTAGTTCTTTTTCCTGTTTCTATTTTTCCTCTCTTTACCCTCCCGGTACCATCGCAGGGCAGGGGTCCAAAGAAATAAGTCAGCAGCTGCAGCCCTAGGAAGGGGTGAAGCCCTGTGCTTTGTTTTCAGAGGTGAAGGTGGCAGTGATGGTGTATTATGTCCAGCACCACCTCCTCTCTACCCTGGCAGCAGGCAGCAGGCCTGGGTACGGGTACTGACTGATGGAACGCTGTCTGCGCTGGGCAAGGGTGCACCGGGCACCGTACTGCCACTATCAGATCCGTCGCACACACCAGCAGTTAATGCACTATTGGTCCAATGTCCGGGACAGAGACGAAGTCCTGCTGGACCTTCTAGGAGTTGAGGTCGCGGGACTTGGCGAGTTATTATTATTATTATTATTATTATTATTGCTTGTTTTCTCTATGCTATTGGTTATATTTTTTTCCCCAAATAGCAAGTATGCTGGCAGTGCTCACACATAAGTAATGAACGATATGGAATCAGCACCCATCTATGAAGTATTCTTTAGCAGTCTCTATTGTTCTCAATACATATAAGAGTGCAAAGTCTTGTAATAAGAAAAAATCCGAACTGTTGCAAAGTTTCTTATTCAAATTCTTTATTTTTGGTAATCCAAGACAGGCAAAAAATCCAAGCACAAATATGGATTTCCCTTCTTAGCCGACGCGTTTCGTCTCTAACACTGAGACTTCTTCAGGGCTAAGGATAGAACATAGAATAATTACACACTTATCACTTTATACATTAATTAGTTTTCTAAAAAAAACAAATAGAAATTTTGGAACAATGCAAATTCACATAAATATTTAGTGTAATAGGATTCATCCGAATTGGCTTGCACCTGGACTCATATTATTAACAGAACAAAAAATAGCATGTACATAAGAAGTATTGTCAATGTGAAACAAGACAATATCCTTTTTAATCCAAAGGGATACTTTAAGTTTTTGTAAAAACGATCTGGTATTGAGAAAACATGCTTAAGATAAATTGATTTCCAGAGGATCTATGTAATAAACAAAACCCAAGAAGAACATGTAAGTAACCTGCATACCTCAAATATCAGTATTAGTCAAAAAAATCATCACCAATACTGCAAAGTAAGATTCCTTAAGAATGGCAGGTCAATGGTTCCTAAAGAGACATATGAAAAATAAATTAAAATTTAGGACAATAGTTATACCCTTAATTGAGCAGTTGCCACATGTTGTTAGCTTAGTTTTACAAAGAACAATATAATCCTAGAGATCAATGTTTTCTTGCTGCACAAAAATCAAGATTCTCCTATAAGGATGAATATCCAAAGTTATTTGTATAACATTTTTTCAAAATTGCAGCACTTGTAATGAAAGGTAATCACTAAAACCTTTAGTATGGACTTATACTGCACATTTCATGATCTTAGGTCTTAATTTTTCAGCCTAACTTTGCACTGAAAAAAGTTGTTGGACCATCATTTTAAAGGCTAGGTGGTCCTTAAACCAAAGGGCATGTATTTGGTTACTTTTTACCTCTAGGTCTTTGAAAAGTGTAATTGGGATAATCTGCTCAAGGAATAACAATATATGGTTTTCTTGTTATTTGTCAGGCTGTAAACAAGATATAAAAATACATTTAGGCCACTAGAACCAGAATTCTCAATACTCTAGAAGTAAAATAAAGTGCCATGTGTAGTTTTTGGAAAGTACATTATACTTGGTCTTGTTCCGCTGTAAGTGGCGCAACGGGAAAAAAGAGAAAAGAGACAAAGACCACTTTCAATTACTGATCTTACATCATATAAAAATTGTTTGGTAATAACTTGTATGCAATCTATCTCTCTCCCATGTTATACCATTGATGGATTTTCTAAAAAAAGGATGTCTAGTTAGCTTATAATATCCTGACATTTTAGTACAAGCTCTATATGGCTTGTGTAGACTCACCATAAATACATCATTTGTTGGTTACTGACATTGAACAAAGTACTTTTACTCGCCACATTAGATAATAAGTGTTTAGTAAAAAAATCCCCATTATAAGAGAAGTGAAACACTGACTGGTAAAGTTAGTCAATTAATAAGATGTATCATATTCTGTCAATGTAATTATTTGGAATTTAATCAAAAGCTCAAAAGTAGTTAAAACATTTCTTTAAAAGTGGTGACAAAGTCAGATCTATTAATTAAAAGAAAAACATTTTAAGAGCAAAACTGAAGTAAATGTCACCTTTAATAGTTTTTAAACAAAGCAAGGTCTATAATCCAACTTACCAGAAAAGAGGCATGGTAGCCAAAGGAGAATCGCGTATCACCGGTCAAACAGCATCTAAATTGTGAGCTGTCAGACCTGCTCCTTATATACCCATGTAAATAAGACAGTTGGGTACACCTGAATTAATTTTGCTACCTGGTGCAAAAAGCGCCAAAAATTACTGCGTTAGTAATAGAAAACAAGGCAGCCTTCTTGTAATATGAAACAGATGCAAAAAGTCCTTAGGTCTTACTATACGAAAGCTGGAAATAAAGAAAAACCACATCAGAAATCTATGTGGAAATGGAGAGATTGATCTACTATCCAAAATGTGTATTTTTTGCGCTAATTTCATTCGCGCAAATATTTTGATATTAAAAATGGAGATGAATGTGATTGAGAATGACCGACAGCCACTTTTTTAGAGGATTATATCCAGAAAGTAAAGTAAATACGGGAATTAGCCTCGCAATCGCGAAATGGTTTCTATAAATCCTTTCACGAATTTGTAACGTAAAAAACCAAACATGTAAATTCAAAGTAGAACACATGCCGCGAATTATGAGCACAGCGGCCATCTTGAAAAATTGAATGCACATTGTTGATAAGGAGTAAATATTTTTAGAACTTGGTCTTAATCTCCTAAAATGAAAATAGTTTTATATAACTGAAAATTAAACTGATTTGATAAATGTTAAAAGCCAACGAGTGCGTAAAAGACTAAATCGCATTTATTATGAGTTAGTGAAATTGCGTAAGTTGTAAACTTGTCCCATGGACAAGGGGAAAATATCAAATGAATATTATATCATAAATGCAATAGTCAGCAAAATTGGTTTAAAATAGACAATATAAGAGTGTGTTCACACTATTTCGTGCATATTCGTTATAGAACCCGTATAACTCATTGGTAGAAAGCACAGTGGCCATCTTAGAATGGGCATTCGTATTGTATTGAATGTGTATCGTATATGACGAGTAAAGATATATAAAACTGCCAGGGTATGACCCCCAATTAGAATCAATATTATTCTCTATAAAATCGTAACTTATTACATGAACATTGGGAACAAGGAATTAAAAACCCAAAGTGAGTAGCGTATTACTTATAGAGAAATGCAGCAGCCATCTTGAGACATATAATTATGTTGCTAATGATGGGCAAGTTAAAATAAAATTGACTATATTATCAGTAAATAATATTATTTGGGATGTAAAACTTCACCCTGTCAAGTTTGTATTGAGAATCAATCATAAGCTTTATAGCTGGATCAAATACAGTGCAAATCAGTATAGAGAAATGCAAACTATTAGTATAGTAAAACGTGATGCTGAATATAAGCCATACCTGTGCCCTAGATGTTTTTACTCGCAAGATTGATGTAGGGAATGTTAGTGACCTATGGATATTAGAGGCAAGTCTTATAACACAACCTTATTTCTTAATAAATTCCTATTCGTCGGATATTTACATCATTATACAAATTGAGAAAAGATTCCAAAACAGTAATCTGGGATGGTAAATGGTAAGTATGTGACAAGAGTGTGTAAGACCATCAAGGTATATTTAGCCCAATAATGGAAATTTAAAGTGATTTGGCAAAGTAAAAATCTCATGTACAATGTAGTTTACAAAAAGTTTAGAATTCCATGATAAAACAAAGCATTAATTATAATTCCAAACAATTGGAGGCAGAAAATGAGATAGAATTTACAGATGTATATAGATTCACAAAAAATGATGGAATTCAGAATTTTGATTCAACCCATACTGTACACTTCTCAAACGGCAAATCCATCTAGATTCCAATTGTCTAAGGGCAAGCTCCCTATTGCCTCCTCTGATCCCTGTTTTTAAATGATCAATCGCATGGAATTCAATATTCCTTTCCTTAGAATGTTCTTTACAGATATGAACTGCCATCGGATATTTAACATCTCCATTTTTGCTGGCTCTAACGTGTTCCTGCCATCGAATTTTTAAGCAACGAATACTGCTGCCAACATAAGTTTTCCCACATGCGCATAATAGTAGATATACTGTATAGGTGGTATTGCAGTTAATGAACTCCTTGATTTCAAAGCGTCTTGAGCCATTATATGAGAATTGGATTGTTTTATTTTTCCCAAATTTGCATACAGAACATCCGCCACATGTGTAAAAACCTTTGGGTGTGAAAATCTGGTTCTGAAAATCTGGATTCATATAATAGTACTGGACTCGAGAATAAAAACTTCGTCGAAATAGGACGAATTTAGTATCAAAAGACCGAGAATGACGAGTACATCATGTACATGTATTTTCGGCGTATTCGAGTGACGATTCCACCTCGAAATCGTCATTTACATTCTGAACCCTTAGCTCCCATTTACATGTTGCCCTTTACATAGGCCTTAATCCAGTTGAATTTTATTCCACAAGGACACATACTCCTTAATCGACTTCTCCCTGACCTCAGTACAAGTTAGAACCATTGCCCCAGGCCGAACTCGTTAGGTCAGTTCCCTCCCAGTGACCGAGCAAGATAGCATCTAGGCTCAACCAGCCATAAAACCATTTGAGCACGCACACCTGCCATATCTCGCTCACATCTTTTTCTCCACTCCTTTTCTTTACTTGCTTTATGATGGGGAGGTGACCGTTTTTATTGGGGGTCCAGCGATATCTGATGAAATGTTGGGCCTTGCCGGATGATTTGTTATGGGCAGCACGACATGAAATATGTACATGTCATCATGACTCTGCTTTTCTTTTGTAACCAGTAACTATAAATGAAATACCACGAATTCAAGGAATGTTTTGCCCAAGGCTGAAAATCATGTATAAAGAGAGAAGACTGACTTCGTGAAAGTGTGCAGTCTCCTGAGAATATACCCGTATTGTACTTCTAGGACCCTGTTACCTTGGTTGCAGCCAATAAACGAATCTTTGACTTCACCTCGAAGACTCTGAGTTTCTGTAGGTCTGACTCAGGAGAACCCGAGGTCTTTGGGTGTTGATTCCCTGACACCGCTGGGTTACCGGTTCTGTGCCGGTTCTTAAAAACCCAGTACCTCAGTTGGCGCCCAGCGTTTGGGGCGATTCCAGTGGTACCAGTCAGCCTGAAGATCGTGAGGAGCTTCGTGTGGAAATTCCGGAGGAGGGCCCACCACCTCATCGACCCCTGCATGTCGACGTGGTCCGAAGGTCTTTGCTGCGAGGTTCCCCGCTTCCCGACGGCTACAAGGACTGCTGCCCTGGCTATCGCCCTGATGTTGGACCCTTGAAGTTTTCGGTAGAGCGAAACACTGAGACGAGTCTTCCGGTGACGCCATCGATATTTTCAGTTAAGTATAAGTGGAGCGTCTCCCAGTCCTTAGTTGGACTTACTTTGTGGTATCTTTGGGATACAAAAGGTTTTGTATTGGTACTTGCAAGCACCATAACCGAAGGACTCGTGTATTCACGAGAAATATCGTAATCGATAATCCTTTGAAGTTTTGGAACTAGACTAGAGAGCGAGGATGCCTAGTCTTAGACTTGGAAATTTGTTTTGTCTTGGTAATAATAGGGACTCCCGATTGGAGGACTCATGTCCGGTTCCTCCAGTTGGAACTCCGACTTACGAGCTATATGTTAAACATGGGGTAGGCCCCATCGTTTACAACGAAGTATGGATTAAATACACTAGGAGAGATGGTGTTTTAAAATGGCCCCAATATGGTAGCTTTGATTCTGAAATCTTAGACAATCTTGAAGTGAAACTCTTTAAAAAGAAAGCCCGGCCGGCGATGTTTGACTCTTTCCGCTTATGGCGCAAAGAAGCCAAACAAAAAGAAATTAAATTAGCTAAGAAATATAAGAGAGAAGGAGGACTTTCGGTAATGCAAGCTGCCGTGCAGTTTAAAGATAATGAAGAAGAGCAGATAAATGAGCAGTTGCACAGGCAACGTAAAATGGCAATAGATAAGTGTTATCCAGTTTTGCCGTCTCTTCAGCAAGAGGCAGCAGAAGAGCGTGGAAAAGACCCATTAATGTCGCAATTATTAACTTCACCACCACCCTATGCGCAGAATGCCACAGCACCCCCGCAACCTTTAGTTGCACAAGCTGCGCCTCCTGCTCTTCCACAGCACCCACCAGCTGTTCTTCAGCTGGCTCCTACTTCTTCGGTGCAGCCTCCTCCAGGCCCACCGACCACTTCTGTTTCACCTGTGTTTTCTACGATTTTGCCTACTATACTTTTTACGTCTCCTAATGCTCCCTCTACGATTCTGCCTAGTACCACATCTATTTTCCCTGATACCTCTTCTGCCATCTCTACCCCCGCCTTATCTCACCCCGTTTTTCCATCTGTTTGTCCTTCAGTTTCACCTTCCATTCGGCAGAAAATGGCCAGCACTGTTACTAATCTTCTTTTACCTCTTTTCGGGTCGCCTGCTATGACCCCTAACATAGGAAGAAGACAGTTGCGAAGTCAACTGCCTGATTATCAAGAGAGAGATTCCCTGAATAGTTTAGCTCGGAAATGGGTCATGGACACTGCAAAATATGATGTACAGTCTGTCATGGAAGTCTTCCATCAATGGGAAGCAGCGACACAGAGATATGTTTTCGAACAGATGTGTGTCTTTCTTGGCGAGGATTTAGAAGACAATGCTCAAGAATGCATCCCACAAGAGATGTGTCGTGTACGATTTAAGTTTGGAGAGGGTATGATTGTAGGTCCTGATGTGGAAAAGGCAGTTGAAATGTTATTATCATATCGAAGTAAGGGAAACAGTTCTGGGTCACCATCGGAATCTAGTGCATCTAGTAGGAAAAAGGCACGACAATACCCTATGAGAGAAGTTCCCCCACAGTGGAGAGAGGGTGACGCGACCGCTGTCCCACCTGTCCTGCCACACTTTCACTGTGTATGGGTACATGTCCCATGGAAGCGAGCTGAAGTTTTAGCACTCAAACAAACATTACCAGATCCGCGTAAAAATCCTGCTGGGTACTATAAAGAATTGTCGCAAACTGCTGGGTCATGTATAATGAATTTGGCCGATATCGATATGTTATTTGGGAACGTTGTTCCACAGCCTTTATGGGGTAAAATTCGTCATGTAGATCATGACCAGGAATTAGGTGACACGTGGGCTAATATTACTGCTGCAAATGCACGACAAGTTGGTGGTGCCAAGCCTGAGCCTCTGATAGCAGAACTACCTGGTAGAATAGTAGATTACATGAAAACGATAATGCCTGCAATACGCGTAAATTGGGATAAGTTATCTGCATGCAAGCAAAAGAAAGAAGAAACTGTTTCAGATTTCTTCACCAGATTTGAAGAAACATTCATTGACCACAGCGGTCAAGATATGACCACAGAAGGTGGTCAGAGATTGTTTGTCGATAAATTTGTGCACAATCTGCTTCCAGAATTGTGTAGGAAATTAAAAGATTCAGAAAGTTATTGGGCAGTCTCATCTTCAGCCCAGATATTAGCTACCGCACAGTACTACGAGAATAGAGACAAAGACGAGAAAGATAAAGTAGAAAAGAAAACTAGAGAACTCAAAACGAAGGTTTTGCTACAGCAAGCCTATCCGCCACGTGGTGGTGGTAATCAAAATAATAATGGTCAGAATCACTACCAGAATACTTTTCAGCAGCCTCAACAATATCAGAGAAACTTGCAAAGATTCGATTACACTCAACCCCGCGTAGGTCCTAACCAGTGTTTATATTGCAAACAGGAGGGTCATTACAAGTATAACTGTCCTGCCCTACCACAACGTGCAAATGGAATTTCTGGTGTAAGAGGTCGTGGCAGTCAGCAAGCGCCTAGAGGTAGAGGGCGTGGAAACGCCCCTCAGGACGCGCGTCCCCTTCCACCACAAAACTCTATGAACAGGTTTGATCAGCAAAATAACGTATCTGACAGGACAGCTCAATACTACGTTGATGAGTATTACACAGAAAATGAGCAGTGGGAAAATGAGGATTGCTAGGACAGCCATAGACGAAGAGAGGGAGTCGTTTCAGTTCCAGTAGATCAGAGTGGACCTTACGTTGAGGTGATTACATCAGGTGTGTCAGAACCTTTTCTGTTGGATACTGGTGCTACAAAGAGTTCTATTATGCACTCCAAACTCCCTGGCGCACCTTTGTCTGGCGAAATGAACGTTTCTGTAGGTTTTTCTGGCGCCCCAGTTAGAAATCCGATTTCTGACCCTTTATCTCTTTCTGTTGGTCCTTGTGAATTCGAAGCACCCCTTATTTTGACAACAGGTTGTGGTGAAAATTTGCTAGGATTAGATTTGCTAAAAAGATTGTATGCAACTTTGTACTGTTCTCCTTCAGGAGTACAGCTTACTTTAGGTAAGAAAGTGGTTTCTCCCATGTATTTGTCGAGAAATGCACTTCCAGCAGAATTGTCGATTCTCCCAGATATTCTTTGGGCTACTGGTCCAAATGATGTAGGTCTTTTAGAAATTCCACCATATGTTGTAACATTGAAGTCGAATGTCAGAATGCCACGAATTCCCCAATACAGAATATCTAATGAGGGTGAAAGAGCTTTGCTAGCGATCGTTTACAAATTAATTGAAAAGGATGTGATTGAAGAAACACGAGGCAATGTTTGCAACAGTCCTGTTCTGCCTGTTTTAAAACGAACGGACCCTTCTCAGCCACCTGTGTACAGATTCGTGATTGACCTTAGAGAGGTGAATAAAATTGTTGTGCCACAATTCCCAGTTGTCCCCGACATTACCACATTATTGACTATGATTCCAGCCTCTGCCTCCTGGTTTTCGGTGATTGACCTGAAGAATGCTTTCTTCAGTATCCCGATTGCTGAGGAAAGCAGGGATATTTTTTCCTTCAGTTTAGGAGGTCGCAGCTTCCGCTTTAAACGCGCTCCTCAAGGCTACTGTGAAAGCCCCTCAATATACAGTCAAGCTCTGAAAAGTCAGCTTGACACAATGGTTTTGCCCAAAGGTGCCACTCTCGTACAGTACGTGGACGATTTGCTCATCGCTGCGGATACTGTGAAAATTTGTAAAATGGCCACGTTGTCATTATTGCGTCATCTATGTGATTTGCATCACAAGGTGTCACTTTCCAAGCTTCAATATTGCCGACAAGAAGTGACCTACTTAGGTCATCTCTTATCGAAGGAGGGAAGGAAACTGACCCCAGAAAGAATTCAGGCAATAGCAAAATTGAGTGTGCAAAGAACACAGAGAGAAGTACGTGCTTTCTTGGGCATTACATCGTACTGTAGACAGTGGATTCCAAATTTTTCGTTATTAGCCAAACCCTTGGTGGCATTAACGTGTAAAAATACACCCAATCCTATTCCTTGGTCGGAAGAATGTCAGAAAAGTTTTCTCGAATTACGCACAGCATTATGTTCGGCCCCTGTGTTAGGTAACCCCAACTACAGTAAGCCTTTCACATTATATGTCCACAAGAAGGAGGGCTGTGCATTGTCTGTGCTGACTCAGTTATTCGGAGATAGACAGCGGCCATGCGCCTATTTTTCGTCAACTCTGGATCCGGTAGTGCGAGCATTGCCAAGTTGTTTAAGGGCCACAGCAGCAGCAGCTGTTTCCATTCGACAGTCTGCTGGTCTAGTAATGAATAATACACTAATCGTGATGGTCCCGCATGCAGTAGACACATTGTTAAATAGGACCAAGACACAGCACTTAACTAGTGCTCGACTGTCCAGTTACGAATTGACGCTGCTAGTGAGCCATGTGCACATAAAAAGGTGCAGTACCTTGAACCTAGCCACATTGTTACCAATTGCAGAGGAACCAGATGCTTTAGAACAGCACGATTGTTTTCTTAGAACAGAGGAAGAGACGAAAGGGAGAGTTGATTTGTTCGACACTCCTCTTGCTGAATGTGATGGTACATTATGGGTGGATGGTTCATGCTTTAAGCTCCCAAATGGTAACGTGACTACAGCATATGCTGTCACAACTTTGCACACAGTCGTTGAAACTGCGCGAATACCACATGGTTCAGCTCAAGCCGCAGAACTCGTAGCACTTACGAGAGCATGTGTGTTGTCTAAAGGAATGAGAGTGACTGTCTACACTGACAGTCAGTATGCTTTTGGTGTGGCTCATAGTTTTGGACGATTGTGGAGAGAACGTGGGTTCCTGACTTCACATGGAGCTAAGATTCAGCATGGTCAGTTGGTGAATGAGCTTCTTGAATCACTGACGTTGCCCCTTCAAATAGCGATCGTGAAATGTAGTGCTCACAAGAAAGTGACTGATGATGTTGGTCGTGGAAATGCATTTGCTGATGAAACCGCTAAGGAAACTGCAAAGAATGTGATGAGCCGAATGTATGTTGCGAGCCCAGAAAGATGGACTGGTGATGTTGGAATATGTGAAGACACGATAGAAAGTGTGAAGTCCATCCAAGCTGAGGCCACAGAGAAAGAGTTAAGCATGTGGAGAGACAGTACAGGGAGAATGGATGCAAATGGTTGTTGGATTGAATTGACAGAGCAACAGAGATGGTTGTTACCCGATGCATATGTG
This sequence comes from Lissotriton helveticus, assembly GCF_964261635.1. Lineage (NCBI taxonomy): Eukaryota > Metazoa > Chordata > Amphibia > Caudata > Salamandridae > Lissotriton > Lissotriton helveticus. The sequence goes on from NC_136059.1 coordinate 639,065,683, forward strand.
CCTGCAGTGGTTACAATGGCTCATGGAATGGCCCATATCAGCGCGAAAGGGATTTGCGAGTTGTTGGCCCCGGTGTGGAAGAATTCAGGGATTCCCAAGTATGCAGAGAATGTTGTCAATAATTGCATGGTATGTCTGAAGCACAATCCTGGTAGGGGAACCCCAACTCCAGCTGGTCATTTTGCACCTCCTACGTATCCGTTCGAGGTTTTGCAGCTAGATTTCATACACATGGAGAGGTGCAACAACTTAAAATACGTGCTCGTGGTTGTTTGTGCCTTCTCAAAATGGGTAGAAGCCTATCCCCTAAAAGACAATACTGCCTTGTCCACAGCGAAAGCCCTTGTAAAAGAGTTCTTCCCCAGGTTTGGAATGCCTAGAATGGTCTGGTCTGACAACGGAAGTGAATTTGTGGGTCGTGTGATGAAAAGAGTGTGTGAAGGGCTAGGCATTAGGCAGAAGTTCCACGCTGCAAATCACCCCCAATCAGCTGGATTAGTGGAATGTTACAATGGCACGCTTAAACTTAAATTGGCCAAAATCCAAGCGAGCACAGGTCTTAAATGGCCTGACGCTCTACCCTTAGCACTCCTATCCACCAGAATGACTGTGCATTCGCGAGTGAAACTCAGCCCCTATGAAATAATCTTTGGTCGGCCAGCCAACATATGGGGAGTGCCTAGGCCCACGAAGTTTAGCGAGCTGCAACACCCTATTTTGCTTGACTATTTGTATGAATTGACGGCTAAATTGCGTGTTTTATATCAACAGGTCCACAACACCTTGCCTCCGGTCTCTGAGACACCGGGTCACTCCATTGACCCCGGTTCCTGGGTGCTTGTCCGCAACTTTCAAAGAACAAGAAACGACCAGCCCAGATGGACCGGGCCTCACCTCGTCCTCCTGTCTACAAGGTCGGCTGTTAGGGTGGAGGGGAAGGCCAATTGGGTCCAAGGGATCCATTGTAAGAAGATACCCTTCCCTCTGCCACACGACCAATGGGTCCAGAAAGGAGGCACCAACTCAGAGCGCACCACTGATGAACGTGTAAAAGAAACCAACCCTGACTGTGAAAGCGAGAACATTTTTCGAGAAACTGTGCCACCACCAGAACAATCGAACTCTGTGGAACCTGAACTACTATTTCTGGACCAGACAGTACCCGGGAAAAGACGCTACACCTTACGACCAAGAAAAACAGACTAAAGTAAAAGTGATTTCTTTTATGATCCGAGAGAAAAACCTGTGGACTAATAAAAAAATGTGTTTTTTCCCCAAATCCTATTTTTGAAAGTGCAGATCTCCCATCTAGGTAACTTGCTTATTTTTGTTTTTTCGAACCGGGTTCCGCTGCTAGGGTCGCGGTTGATTAAAGACTTTTGGGTGCAGCTGACGACGTTAGGTCGCTGGTTCTGGTTGGTCCAAGGGAGTTGCCCTAGACTGACGGAAGCATCCTTTAGCAGAGGCAACCTACCACCGCGGGCAGCACCTTAGAGAGGATGGAGTTTCCTGATGTGGAGAGGCCTGCCAAACAAATGAACTTCAAGCAGAGACCTTTTAACACGATGACGAAGAAAAGTTTTATAATAGTGTGTATTTTTATGCTATTCAGCGTAATGGTCTTTTTGATAAGCTATGTTTTATTCTCTTTTCATGTGACATTTGCGCCCACTACATCACCCATACCTCCTCCTACTGTTTCCTCTCATTCTTTCCACCCTCTGCCTAACCACGAATCAAATAGGAGATTAGAGTTCCTTAATAACTCCTTCGTTCAGTTATTACACCAACACCAACTTGTAATGAACACAACTAACTGTTGGGTGTGTGGTCTCATGCCTCACACAACGGACAAAGGTATCCCCTATTTGGTCCTGCCATTTAGTCACAATGGATCAGTATGGGCATATAGGACAATGTTCATATATGTGTGGAAAAGTAAATTTTGCCATGTTCTGTGTCCCTACGTGTCATCCATCATATGTTATCTGTGCATGATTAATATGCCTATGTATTCCCTATGTTCGATTAAAGACGCAATTACAGTTGTGTCCATCTCTAGTATGTCAGTTCCCAGTTCTCGTGAATACTACGAATATCAGGCCTATGTAAAGCTACGTTGCCACGTTTCTCAGTGTGCACGTTATTCCATTGTAAAGTCCCCGTTTCTAGGCCCCAAAAGGGCCCGGACACCAGATTCAGCTCCTGTCTCCTGAAGCCCTCGCTGAGGAGCGATACAGCCCCCACCTGTATCCTCGACCCTTCACTTACTTCCTGCCTCGCAGTGCCCGGCTCAGCCTAGCTCTGCCTCTGAGTCTGCCAAGAGTATGTTATGATTCCAGTTATCAGTTCAGTCCTCCTTCTCTGCATTCCTAAAGCTACTGAATCGCATCAATAGTTTCCGTCATTGTCTAGCCTTTACGTCTCCACGTTAGAGAAATACTGCATTTAATGGTCATTTAATATTCTTCATCACGCACTACATGTAGAATAATGCATGCTCCAGTCTTAGAGTCTGTTCGCCTTTACCCCGATAACTTTTGGATTCCATCAACATGTTCTCTAAACATCAGATACTAGATACTGCTTAGGTACATGTCGCCCTGACTCTCCAGACTTCAGTCTCTGCTCCTAGCACAGAGTTCGAAGCCCCCAGCTTCTCCTAGTAACACGTCATTGCCAGTTTGCGCGCACCATTAGGTCAGAGGTCCCTGCTCCTTAGGTAGCCCCCTCCATGTTTCCGCCCCATTCATGACATATTCTGTTACGTTTGCATCACATGTCTATGTATACGCCTCTGTTACACCTACTTTCACCCTTATCTTTCGCGACTGCTATTGATCACACCCACTGCTCCGCCTATCGTATGTATTGTAATGCAACTGTTTTAGTATATATGATCGTGCACTGTTATTAAATGTTACGCCGATTCCGATCCTGCCCCCGGCAGCGCTGCCATCCTGTTCCCGTGCAGGTTGTCCTGTTCCTGTCCTTTATGCTGTAATAAACCTGCAAAACTCCTACTACCTCGAATCTTGACTCTTATTTATTGAGCTATCTGTTATTCATTTATTCATCCAAAAATAGAGGTATTATTTATTTATTTACCACATAATGGCGCCACTTTTCCAGACGAAATAGTGGCACAAATGTTTCTGAAAATGCCCCCAGCCGAGCAGCGACTGGCGGGTATGTATATGATCCAGCACCTCATTACATTGTATGAGGGTCAACATTCTGATCCAGGTCCGTTACACGATGTCCTGAACGAGTTACTCCAGTATAGATGGAAAGGTTTAGGTACCGATTTAATTAGTGTCATTTTAGAACAGCGCCACAAATATAGAACGTTTCTGAACCCACAGTTTGTTCATGCCTCACCCCCAGAAAGTAAACCCTTTTACATAGACAGACAGAATCCGTTACGAGAAGTGCATCCAGTTAAGACAGACGGTGGTGAAATGCAACGAGTGTTTGTTTACACCCCTATCACAAAGATGGAACTCTTAGAGATGAAAAAGTTAATTCCCTGTCATGATAAAGATCCAGCAGGGTTCCACCGAGAATTAAAAGACATGCTCCGTATGGGAGAATACACGTATCCAGATATAATTAAAATGTTAAACGTCCTGTTGCCCGCAGGGGTATATGAGAAACTCAAAGAAAAAGAATGGGAGGTGGGAGAGAAAAAGATCGATTGGGCAGTTCTAGAAGCCGAAGATAAGGCACGAGTACCAGGTACCGGTCTTGGAGATAAATGTAAAGAATTACCAGAATTATTAATACAAGTTTTGCCTAGGTTATTGACAACTAGAAAAGAAGACTGGGATGCAATCTCAGCCTGTAAACAGAAACAAGACGAAGATATTAGTGATTATTATTCCAGATTTGAGAAATGTTTTACCATAAACAGTGGCCTCAAGACGAGTAGCGAGTCATACCCTCATCTTTTTGTTACTAAATTAGTCGAGAATTCAAGTCCCCAAATTAAAAACCGAGTTTTGAAAGTCGAAAGTACCTGGCAAGCTAACACCCCGTCCCAGATGTTACAGATGCTTCAATATCACCAGAATAGAATCAGAGAAGAGCAAGAACATGAGAGAAAACGTATGAAAGACACGAAAATGAAAGTACTAGTTGCACAATCTGTTCCTCAAGATAGTCAGAAGAGGGGACCAAATCAAGCCAGTCATCCTGCAGCTCCCGTTAAAGGAAACTGCAATTATTGTAAACAGCCAGGTCATTTTATAAACGAGTGTGCAGTTCTGAAACACAACATAGCTACCGGTAAGACTAAAGAAAGACCACGTCCGCCGAGACAAGAGCAAGTTTCACAGACTCCTCAGTCACAGATTGCACCACAGACAGTTACCGCTCCGCAGCCTATCGCTGCAACACAGCATGTTACACAGCAGATGTACCAGTATGCACAGTCTGAGTATCCAGAGTATCAGCCATATTCATGAAACAGCCTAGAGAGGGAGGTAGGCTTGCCTCTCATCGAGATACCTGTAGATCAAGAAGGTCCCTATGTTCACAGTCAAGTATTAGGGAAAGACAGAAAGTTTCTGATTGATACAGGGGCAAGTAGGACCACTATCAGTCACGCCGAAGTTCCAGGGGCTCCGCTCTCAGGCTCAAGAAATGTTTCCCTTGGATTTTCAGGAAAACCTATTGTAAATGAAATATCAAAGCCAGTTACTCTAGAAGTAGGTCCACTGTCCCGCACTACTGATCTGTTACTCACTAAGTCATGTCCAGAAAATCTATTAGGCATTAAAACACTGAAAGAGTTAGGTGCAGTTATATGCTGTTCCCCAGAGGGAATACGATTGTTCCTACGTGACTTCAAGGGTCACTATGTATTACGAGATTTTGATCCCAGATTGTCTAATGTTCCGCAGCATCTATGGGCGCAAGGTCCAACTGATGTCGGCTTTATGCAAATCACACCCCATCGTGTGACTCTCAAGCCAGGTGTAGTGTTACCACGAATCAGGCAGTACAGATTGCCACCTGAGGCTGTAGCAGCCTTATCCAAAATTATTGACGAGCTCATGGCTCAAGGAGTAGTTGTAGAAACTGACTCCAATGTATGTAATTCTCCGATCATTCCAGTCATGAAACGTACTGATCCAAATGCACCTCCAGTATATCGATTAGTGATTGATCTCCGAGAGCTTAATAAATGTATTATTCCCCAGTATCCAGTTGTCCCAGATATCTCTTCCCTATTGACAGCCATTGATTCCGAAGCCACATTTTTCACTGTCATAGACCTCAAGAACGCGTTTTTCAGTGTCCCCATTCATCCAGACAGCCAGTTTCTTTTCGGATTTTGTTTAAATGGAAGGAGCTATATGTTCACACGTGCTCCTCAAGGTTTCACAGAAAGTCCTAGTATTTACAGTCAAGCACTCAAGAGACAACTAGATAACATTCACATGCCAACTGACACTGCCCTGCTCCAGTATGTCGATGATCTACTGATCACAGCCCGTTCTGAATGTGCTTGTGAGCGAGCATCACTTACAGTCTTGTATTTCCTAGCCGAGATGGGACACAAGGTGTCCCCTTCGAAGCTTCAATTCTGTGTCCAGCAAGTGGTCTACTTAGGACACTTACTGTCCAAGAGGGGTAGGCAGTTGACACCAGACCGTATCCAATTAATAGCGAGTCTTCCTCAGCCAAAGACCCAGAAGGAGGTACGTGCTTTTATCGGCCTTACTTCTTATTGCAGACAATGGATTCCTCAGTATGCATTTCTAGCCAAGCCACTGATACAGTTAACGACACAGGAGGCAGCCGTATCGACTGTCCTCCCTTGGACATCTGAACATACACTTAGTTTCAATGAGTTAAAGAAAGCCCTATGTCAAGCTCCAGTTCTAGCAACACCGAACTACAGTAAGCCTTTTACACTTTTCGTCACTGAACGTGAAGGTACAGCATTATCTGTCCTCACACAAGATCAAGCAGGACAATACAAGCCCTGTGCTTATTTTTCGAGCACATTAGATCCTGTAGCCCAGGCTTTGCCTGCGTGCCTCAAGTCAGTTGCAGCCACAGCACTAGCTATCAGACAAAGTGATTCCATAGTATTAGGACATTCCTTGACAGTACAAGTTCCACACTCCGTGGAAGTTCTTTTAAACCGAACACAGACTCAGCACTTGACAATTGCACGTTTAACAGGTTATGAATTGACACTGTTCCAGCCACACATAGAAATCAGACGCTGCAACGTTTTGAATCCTGCCACACTGTTACCGTCAGTTAATCCAAACCCTGCAACACACGACTGTGTGGAAGTAGTTAACATCATGACAAAGCCAAGACAAGATCTGACAGATACTCCATTACCAGATCCAGACCTGACACTTTATGTGGATGGTTCATGTATGAGAACAAGTACAGGAGAACTAGTCGCCGCGTATGCAGTGACTACCGACACCGACGTTATAGAGACACACCGTATTGACACCCTGTCTGCTCAAGCAGCAGAGCTAGTTGCTCTGACTCAAGCCTGCATACACGCCAAGAACCTGAAAGTTAATGTTTACACAGATTCACGTTACGCATTTGGAGTCGTACACGACTTCGGAGTGCTCTGGCAGGAGAGAGGTTTCATGACTTCTCATGGAACCAAGATTCAGCATGGTCTCCTTATTCAAGCTCTGTTAGATGCAATACATTTACCGACATCCATTGCTATCATGAAGTGCAAAGCACATACGAAAGTTACTGACACCATTTCCCAGGGTAATGATCTAGCAGTTCGCACAGCCAAGCTTACAGCTCAGACTCCAGACATTTCAGTTAATCCGACACAGACGCACACTCCAGATCCGACTACATGCATGACAGTTAAAGACCCTACTCAAGATGTCATAGATATCCAGTTACATGCTACTCCCGAGGAAATAAAGAAATGGTCCGAACAAGGAGGGGTCCAGACAGATCAAGGATGGTTAACGAAGGGTAGAGCCACATGGTTTCTCCCCGACTCTATGGTTCAAGTCATTATTAATACCGCACATAGTCCAGCACATTTAGGAGAAAAAGCCATGTTAGACAGTATCCAGAACCTTTGGTTCAACAAGCATTTACGAGCTGCAGCCAAGCAGAAAGTCCGTACCTGTATGATATGTTGTCAGTTTAATCCAGGTAAAAGTGTCCCGGTGGAACAAGGTGGATTCCAGCCTCCTGACCACCCTTTTGAAGTCCTCCAGATGGATTACATTCAGATGGAGCGATGTCGAGGTTTCAAGTATGTCCTTGTAGTTGTATGCGCTTTGTCCAGGTGGACGGAGGCATATCCAGTTCCAGACTACACAGCCGCGACCACTGCCAAGCAGTTGGTTCGTGAGTTCTTCCCCCGTTATGGACTCCCTAGAGTCGTATATTCTGACAACGGCCAGCCATTCTCATCTGAACTCATGAAGCATGTTTCCCTATTGTTAGGGTACCAGTGGAAGTTCCATTGTGTACGCCATCCTGAAGCAGCCGGTCTCGTAGAGAGACATAATCAGACCCTGAAAATCCGAATTGCAAAAGTTTGTCAAGAGAAAGGTGTGGACTGGCTCGTAGCTCTGCCAGTCGCTCTGTTCTATATGCGCATGGTCGCACATTCCAGATCAGGTCTGTCCCCGTATGAGGTCGTTTTCGGCCGCCCCCCTAACATGTGGGGTACTCCTAGACCTCGAAGTATTACCGATGTTTCAAGTAATATGCTGACAGATTACCTAGCTTCCTTGATGTCTGCCCTCAACTCTTGTCGTTCACAGGTTGCCGCCGCATTTCCAGACAATACCGAGGTGGCACCGCATGAAATCGTTCCAGGATCCATGGTCCTAGTGCGAAATTTCGATCGCTCAAGTCCACTGGAGCCTCGCTGGAAGGAGCCCCGACAGGTCCTCCTCGCCACCCGTACAGCCGTGAAGTTGGAGGGACGCAAAGGCTGGGTGCATCTTTCGCATATAAAGAAATTTTATGGATTGAAGCCAGTCTCAAAGAACATTTCCCAGGATTCAAAGGACTGCCAAAGTACTATTCTTAAGGACTGTCCCGCAAAAGACATTGCTACGAACCCTTCCCAGTTAGAGACAACTCCGCAACAGGAGTATAAGCTCAAGTTAAGGTCTAGTAAAATAAGTCAGCCAGTTTGATTGTCTAAGTCCTCCCCTAGGTGAAACGGTTAGACCGGTTTCTGACATGTATAAAATAGACCCCCATAGTGAGAGAGTTAGTCAAAACTCAATCCGATGTATCGTTTTTCTATGTTTCATATTATTTCTCAGTATTATGATTTCTTGCACCAGTTATGCGTTTTATCTGTATTTTCCAGTTTCTCATGTAAATAAGTCCTCTAATGCTACAGTAGAGCACACGTTTAGTGATCTGCCTCCTCATGAACTCTCTTACCGCCTCGCTATGCGTAACAACTCTTTTATCCGCATGTTACATTATTCACACCAGACCAGCAATGCCACTAATTGTTGGGTGTGTGGTCGACTCCCCCCTTTCCAGACACCGAAGGGAGTTCTGCCACTCTTTCCTTATCCATTTTCACATAATGGTTCGTGTGGAGCATGGTCCACGTTAACGTCATCTTTAACAGATATGTCTTTTCTTAACAGTACATGTTTTCCAGACAAGCAAGGTCTTCCCCACAGAACAGGGTTAGATCTAGAGAATGAAGTTTATAATTTAGGTAATTATTCTTCGAATTTCATGGTCCTGAATGTTCAGTCTGATTCCACTCCAGACTTACCTGCTATTTCAGTACTACCAGTCAAAGGCGAATTATGTGTCCGAAATAATGGTTCCGTACATGTAGGACATAGCGATTGTACTACTATAGTCAAATACAGTGACAGTGGGAAATCTATTTTCAAAGCTTCACGTCATTCTTATTTTATTTGTGGTCAGACCGAATATGTTCGTCTGCCCCTCGATTGGGAGGGAACCTGTTACATTGCCTTCCTACTGCCACCAGTTTTTCTAGCCCCACCCGACTACCATAGGAATTCCCACCTAGTACATACTAGACACAAGAGAAACCTCCCGATTGTCGATTATACTGAAACTACTCTAGAACAATATATAGATATCAATAAAGGTGTCTTTCCTTATTTAGGTACAGTTGTGAATAGTAAACTGATACGTAGATTAACCAGAACACTCGAAGCAGTAGTAATTGAGACTACTTCTGCTCTAAGTAATTTAACCGAAGAACAATCCTTTATGAGAATTGTCGTGCTCCAGAATCGTCTCGTCCTTGACGTCATATTGGCCGATAGGGGCGGGGCCTGTAGAGTCATCGGATCTAGTTGCTGCATTTTCATTCCAAATAACGCGCCGTCTGTTTATTCAGCTATAACCAGACTCCATAAAATTGCCCATCTGTTACATCAAGATCCAGCCACCTGGACATGGTCCGGTTGGTTCTGGAATATAATTTCCGCTTGGGGATGGAAAGTCTTGTCCTTTCTAGGTATTGCAGTAGCGATCATATTCAGCTGCTGCCTCTGTATACAATGTGGCCCTGCGATTTGCGGCATTTGTGCTACCTCTTGTATTCCTAGTCCCAAGCCCCGTTCTAAAACACGTTCCCAGAAAATTCGAGACGAGCAAATGATACTGTATGAAATGATAGATGGTATCATGAATATTGATGTTTCCTGATGGAAACGTAGTGACAAGGAGGGAATGTGGAAAAGTAAATTTTGCCATGTTCTGTGTCCCTACGTGTCATCCATCATATGTTATCTGTGCATGATTAATATGCCTATGTATTCCCTATGTTCGATTAAAGACGCAATTACAGTTGTGTCCATCTCTAGTATGTCAGTTCCCAGTTCTCGTGAATACTACGAATATCAGGCCTATGTAAAGCTACGTTGCCACGTTTCTCAGTGTGCACGTTATTCCATTGTAAAGTCCCCGTTTCTAGGCCCCAAAAGGGCCCGGACACCAGATTCAGCTCCTGTCTCCTGAAGCCCTCGCTGAGGAGCGATACAGCCCCCACCTGTATCCTCGACCCTTCACTTACTTCCTGCCTCGCAGTGCCCGGCTCAGCCTAGCTCTGCCTCTGAGTCTGCCAAGAGTATGTTATGATTCCAGTTATCAGTTCAGTCCTCCTTCTCTGCATTCCTAAAGCTACTGAATCGCATCAATAGTTTCCGTCATTGTCTAGCCTTTACGTCTCCACGTTAGAGAAATACTGCATTTAATGGTCATTTAATATTCTTCATCACGCACTACATGTAGAATAATGCATGCTCCAGTCTTAGAGTCTGTTCGCCTTTACCCCGATAACTTTTGGATTCCATCAACATGTTCTCTAAACATCAGATACTAGATACTGCTTAGGTACATGTCGCCCTGACTCTCCAGACTTCAGTCTCTGCTCCTAGCACAGAGTTCGAAGCCCCCAGCTTCTCCTAGTAACACGTCATTGCCAGTTTGCGCGCACCATTAGGTCAGAGGTCCCTGCTCCTTAGGTAGCCCCCTCCATGTTTCCGCCCCATTCATGACATATTCTGTTACGTTTGCATCACATGTCTATGTATACGCCTCTGTTACACCTACTTTCACCCTTATCTTTCGCGACTGCTATTGATCACACCCACTGCTCCGCCTATCGTATGTATTGTAATGCAACTGTTTTAGTATATATGATCGTGCACTGTTATTAAATGTTACGCCGATGCCGATCCTGCCCCCGGCAGCGCTGCCATCCTGTTCCCGTGCAGGTTGTCCTGTTCCTGTCCTTTATGCTGTAATAAACCTGCAAAACTCCTACTACCTCGAATCTTGACTCTTATTTATTGAGCTATCTGTTATTCATTTATTCATCCAAAAATAGAGGTATTATTTATTTATTTACCACGAGAAATCCAACCCCTACGTTCTGTAAAAGACAACCTCAAGACTAGCGCCCTAGTCAAAGGTATAGTTGACATGATCAAGGAAGTAACTTCTTACGAAGATACCCCGGATTATGAGATACTTGCATATGTAGGTTGGAACGTGACCGGATATGGCACTACATTAAGTGAGAAACAGCAAGCCAAGAGATCGTCCCCTATCTGGATCGTACCCCATCAAGGTCACCTGTGTCTGCAAGGTATTGGCAAGAATCCCAGAGCTCAGCTAGGGAAGAGTGTCTGTACAGAAACGTATGTTTTTGGATCTCAGACTTCCCCTGCGTTTTTAGCCGCTAAGGGTACTTATTTCATCTGCCATGATAGAGCCTATACATGGTTGCCTCCTGACTTCTCGGGCTCATGTTTTGTTTCATTCCTGTTACCTCCCACCTACACAGCAGCGGCGGATTACCATCCGACAAGGGTAGTTAGAGGTGTTTTGAGTAAAGAAGACACTGCAGGTCAAGAATTCGGTGACTTTGCAATGGGTTTTCTGCCGTTCTGGGGAGCCATGGCTAACAGCAGGAACATAAGGCAATTGACAAGGGTAGTTGAATCCACCGTGACTGAAACTGCTGGTGCCCTTAGTAACCTGACTGCTGAGCTCCAGTCGGATCGACTTATGACCCTTCAGAACCGGGTCGCTTTGGATGTAATACTTGCGGACCGAGGTCGAGTATGCAAATTGATCCAGTCCAGTTGTTGCATTTTCATCCCAGATAATGCTCCAACAGTGTACAGGGCCATCTCCAAACTACATAAGATTTCCGAATCTATTCATGTGGATAAAGGAGATTGGTCGTTAATGGGATGGTTCTGGGAACTGATATCTGCCTTGGAATGGAAAATTCTGATGGTCATTGGGATGGTCTTAGCCATTCTTTTTCTGTTCTGTCTATGCATACAGTGTGCTCCTGCAATATGTGGCCTCTGTGCTACATCATGTGTAAGGAAGCCTGTGTCAAGAAATGAACTAAGCACTAGAATGATGTTACAGCAACATCTCAATGACTTTAGGAATATAGATCTGGACTCAGACTAACATGAGGATAGATTAATTGCCTATGTAAGGGCAAAAGGAGGGTCTGTGGTTCTGAAAATCTGGATTCATATAATAGTACTGGACTCGAGAATAAAAACTTCGTCGAAATAGGACGAATTTGGTATCAAAAGACCGAGAATGACGAGTACATCATGTACATGTATTTTCGGCGTATTCGAGTGACGATTCCACCTCGAAATCGTCATTTACATTCTGAACCCTTAGCTCCCATTTACATGTTGCCCTTTACATAGGCCTTAATCCAGTTGAATTTGATTCCACAAGGACACATACTCCTTAATCGACTTCTCCCTGACCTCAGTACAAGTTAGAACCATTGCCCCAGGCCGAACTCGTTAGGTCAGTTCCCTCCCAGTGACCGAGCAAGATAGCATCTAGGCTCAACCAGCCATAAAACCATTTGAGCACGCACACCTGCCATATCTCGCTCACATCTTTTTCTCCACTCCTTTTCTTTACTTGCTTTATGATGGGGAGGTGACCGTTTTTATTGGGGGTCCAGCGATATCTGATGAAATGTTGGGCCTTGCCGGATGATTTGTTATGGGCAGCACGACATGAAATATGTACATGTCATCATGACTCTGCTTTTCTTTTGTAACCAGTAACTATAAATGAAATACCACGAATTCAAGGAATGTTTTGCCCAAGGCTGAAAATCATGTATAAAGAGAGAAGCCTGACTTCGTGAAAGTGTGCAGTCTCCTGAGAATATACCCGTATTGTACTTCTAGGACCCTGTTACCTTGGTTGCAGCCAATAAACGAATCTTTGACTTCACCTCGAAGACTCTGAGTTTCTGTAGGTCTGACTCAGGAGAACCCGAGGTCTTTGGGTGTTGATTCCCTGACACCGCTGGGTTACCGGTTCTGTGCCGGTTCTTAAAAACCCAGTACCTCAGGGTGTTTCAGGAAACCAGGTGTTCTTAGGTTTTGCAGAAACAATATCATTCGGAATGCTGTCTGATTTCAGAAGATGCCAGTTCTTGCGCAGTATGTTATATACATGACTGCTATATGAACTATATTTGGTGATAAACGGTACTTGTGCCCAGTGAGTATCACTGGTTTTCTTATTTTTAGTTTGAGTCAACATGCGTGCTCTGTCCAGAGTCAATGTGCGTGTTTCTGCTTTGTCCAAACATTCAGAATCATATCCTCTGTGTTTGAAATTTTCTTTAATCTGGCCCAGATTTTTAGAGAAATCACAATCTCTACTGCAATTGCGTCTAGCGCGCACCATCTCACCCTAAGGTATGGCTTTTATGGTCGATTGAGGATGAGCACTTGTGGCATGCAATACACTGTTGCATGCCGTCGTTTTTTTGAAAACAGCACTGTGAATTTTTCCATCATGGGCATACAGTTTCAGGTCTAAAAAATCTATTTCGGTGGCCGAGTATTTGATAGTTAATCTGACATTAAAGTCATTCTCACAGGTGCTGTTTTCCTGCCTCAACCCTTGCTTTTTGAAATACCTCACACATAAGTAAGTTTACATATGGTATGTGATCATTATTCTAGAAGGGTACTTTGCGCTACCTAATTGTACTTGTTGGCACTTGCTTGGGCTAATTATGTAAGAAGCATTGCAGACTCCTTTGTCCTTTCACTAGAATACTAGTGTTAGTTAGCAGTATTAGTAGTTTAGCAGTGTGCATCCTCTCACTTGGAGCCTTTTGATGTAATTTGTATAGTGGCAAGCAACCAATTTGTTGGGTATGCATGCATCCATCTATGCATTTAAACATAAAGAAAAATGCAGACTTAGTGAATTCGTCGGTCAAGGGGAATTGAGAGATTGTGAAGGAGATGAAAAGTAGCAGACATCATTTGTTGTAATTTCTTAGTAATTCCAAAATGTAGTTTCCTAAATTTGGAATAGGACTACGTAGGTTTAGGAAAGTTGGACTAGAATCGGGCGGTCCGCTATACTACTAGGCAATGTGATTAAGACAAGTTTAATGTTACTGTGATTGCCTTTTCCTGTGAAAAGATATTTTTGGAGAGATTATTTATTTATCACCAATCTGCTTTCGTCTTTATGTCTTACATCAGCATCCAGGGGCAATACGAGTGCTGAGGCGGGTGATGGATCTGGAGGTGCCTCCCCGTCGACCAAAAGTTCCTCAGTCGATGCTTCTGCTGGCCCCAGTAAGTCTATCCATTTCTAAATTATTCGTATCACTACATTATTATATTTATGTATTATTTTTTATATTTCAAGTTTCTATACTAGTCTGCCTGTAGCTTCCTTTCTTCTGCTTTGTCAATCAGCCTTCCCTTGCCCCTTACATATTTTGTGGACTGCCGAGTGGTGGTACTGTAAAGACTCAGAGAACCTATTGGTCACATACTACAACTCTGTTGTGAAGATTGCATGCTCCTATTCTACTCATGTTTGTTGAGATGAGAAGGCTTTCTTTTACTTGCTCATGCTCAATTAGTAAAACTAGAGAGTGGCCATGGTCACGTTGGACACCCCAACGTTGTGTCTCTTAGCATATGCCTAGTAGTAATAGCAGCAGTTTATGAACTGATGACCATGCACCATGGCTGGAAGGAAATATGAGGACAGAACCATTTCCCATTGCATTTCCCTACCAAGACCATATGTGCAGATATCCGCTCTTTTATTTCTTTTCAAAATCTCAGATTCATCAATCACTCTCCCACTCCATTACAGCTTCTCTTGAGGCTTTTCAAAAATTGCCACCAAGTAAAATCTCAAAATTTATATTTTTGATAGACCATACTGTCACCGAATTATTGTGATGTGTGTGGTTGTATTTTGCTATACAAAACTAATATAGGTGGAGGGGTATGTGCCATCTAAAAACATTGTAATGTTTTTCTATCTTCACTGACCACTAGTGTCGAGGCCAATGACGGCACCAGTCAGTCTGCAGATGTTGCAGCGGTAGGGGGTGAGCCAGTGGCAGGCTGTGGTAAGCCATATTGTTTGCTTATTGACAATTCATTATATACTCACTGCAAGGGTGTACGGTTGACTTGTGAACTGTTGATCACACACCTCTTTAGCATATACAGCTGGATTTGAGTAAAAGTTGGCTTTTCTATCTGCAAATTAGCAGACAAGGTTTCCTAAATAAAAGACATTTAACTATGATTGGTTGATGGAAAAGGCAAAAAACAGTGGAAGGAAAAAGAATGGGTGAAATGTAATATGATTGGAAAAGAAAGATGTGTGGGTGAAAGGATGCATATCAATGGGTGATAGGATGCATTGGTGGGTGAATGGTGGTTAAAGGGTATATGGTTGAAAGAAAGGATGTCTGCCTGGGTAGGTGGATGAAATGAACCTCAGATGGGTTTGATAGCTCAAAGTAGGATGCAGGGGTAGGTACATGTATGTTAGTGAATGGTTATTTGAGACTGAGAGCCATATTTGGATGGATGTTTATATGGAAGGATGGTTTTCAATGGTGAAGAGTAGACTGGATTGAGAAGATGTAAAACTTAAATTGTGACTAGCAAAGCCAAGGGTGAAGATGAAGAATAATAATAACAATACTAAAAGAACAATGCAATGATGAATGGAAAAATCCTTGGAATGAAAAAGAAACAAGGCACTAGGGTACTCCTCTGGAGTGGTGTTCTTCTCACCTTTACTGGCCTGTAATGATTTTATCAAGGTTTTTTGATTCAAAGTGTTAAGGTGGTATTTCAGACTACTCCCTTGACTCACAGTAAATTTCAAGGGTGAAGTGTATATATTATGTATATTTCTACCTACCCCCCCCCCCATCAATCACCACCCTCCCTCATTACCCATGGCATTTTGTCAATGACACCTGGTTACTTTAAGTAGCTGCATGGTTACATCGGCAGCACTGCATTGTTGGCTGTGCAATGTGCATTTGCCTCAGTAAATGTGTAGGGGAATTTACAAATTTCATGGCAATGAAAACAATAGTTGTGCTTCTTACCTTAACTCCCAGTGCCACCTCAATCACTTCCTAATATTTGAAAAAAACATCCATTGCATGCTCCAGATTCCCCTGTCCAAGTAATATATTTTTTTATGGCTTCCATAACGGTATACTTCTTTAAAAAATGTACCCTTACACAATTGCCATACAAAGTGACTCACTACTAGAAAAAGCTGAGGCAACAGGCACTTGATGGCAATAATCTGTAAAACATCAACATAATTCCTATAATTTACCCACAGTAGAGTAAGTTAATAATCATGTTTTTCCTTATTGCAAAGTAAATCTATTTTGTTGGCAAAAAGTAATATCAATATGTGGTGGTGACAGAGGGAGAGGCCTGGGAGTAAAGTGGGAGTAAGAGTAAATGCCTTTGCATTTTGCAGATGGGATAGTCTGTGATGAATGAGTCAAATACAATATCATGTTTCTTAATCCTTTCCCTGTATTGTAGTGCATTACTTTCCCCACTGTCTACATGTTACGGTGGACAGACAGAAGGATGTCTGTCTGCATGATTGTTGTTATAGTACCTCATGTATATAATTCATAGTAACAAGTTGTATGCCTTCCAGTCAGGGTGAAATTGAAAAGCATTTAACAGTGCATGGCCATGAGGAATTAGTTAATTGTCTAGTACAGCTGCCTCACCTGCAGACAGTAGCAAAGCAACGCAAATAAGCTTACGGTACCAGCTGAGCTAGCATGCCTCCATTTATTTAGCTAAACAAGAGAGAGAAGAAAACTTGTGTTCTCCATATAGTCTATAATGCCTGAAAACTCTAATCACATCAAAATCAAATGGCCCGAGTATAGGAGGATAGTATGCCATCGAATGTACTGCTACTATTGTGCCACTATATAAATGTAGGTGTTTTGCTAAGAGCATTGTTTTACAATTTGTCTTTCTTCCTTCTTGATATAGCTACTGCTGCTCATCTGACTCACCCTAACAGGCAGGAAATAGCAGCTTGGACCCAGCAGAGGAATCTAGAGCCCATCAGGGCTGAATATCAGAGACTGCTGATCCTGGGGGAGGAGGAGGTGGCAGCAGTAGCTGCAGATACCCTGGGCCCTATCCAGGCCCCAGTGCATTCAGTACACCATCGCAGTGTTCCGATGGCAGCTGCCCACCGCCATTCCACCAGTGCTGCTTCCCCCTATTTCTGCGCATTACAGCGCCACATAATGCAGAAGCTTGCCCTTGTGGAAGCCAGACAGGAGGTATGGATGGACGATAGGAGAGGCAAATGTATAATATTAAGAAGCTCCTTTCCTGGCATTTGAACTTAGTGCCCTCTTCTGCCCCCTTTTTAATCTTTGATTGAGAATGTGGGGGTTAGGGCATTTTGTGGAATTTTTGTCTTGATGGACATTGGACAATTTAGTTTTTTTACTTTGTTTTCATTTGTTGGTCACTATACTTACTTGGGACATTAGTTGGGAACAGGGAGGGGGGGTCATTTGTAAGTTTAGTTAGTATATATTGTTAGGGGAATACCATATTTATAGTTTTACATTATGATTTAAATAATTTTCGAGCTGTTTCTTCATACTACTGCCTATTTCGCAGCCAGTTTTTTTTTATGTTTTACCAACAAAATAATATACAGTACCCAGTTGTACTACTCTCTACGCCTAGTCTCTGTCTGCAACTTTAACCCTTAAGGACTCTGGGGGATGGGGTAAATTTCCATTGTATATAGATTGCAGTTCAACAATCAATGAACCACAGTTCTCTTACCTGATTAGATGAAGGGAGGTCTACATGGTTTCCCAAGGTGCCATGGTGGTGGCAGTATAGCATGCTAGCACACTAACACATGAAGGAGTCAAGCAAGGTCCCAAGCCCTCCTAGCAGACACAAACTGTAGGATAAGGGTTATTCATCGAGGGAACTAACTAAATTGAAATAACAATTCAGTTAATGCCGTTATTATACACAAGCTTTAAAAACAATTTGAGACAGTCACCAGACTAGACTACTGAACAAGAAGAGAGACAATAGAAAAAATAATGATATGCCATGTTAAATTGAATTATTCAGAACAATGGTAAGCTAGTAAAAGTTACAAAATAAAGTTGATTTGAAATACAAACTCAAAGTGGACAAGTGTAAGCTTTGATGCAATACAGTGATTGATTGATGTTGCTGGCAATGATGTTTCTCTGAAAAAATAGAACACTGTTCTGATGCATCGGTCGGTAAATAATAAATATGGCCAGTTTGGGCTATCCTTAAAGCTGAAGATCCTCAACCTGCACTGAGTAGGCGCTTCTTTCAACAAATCCACCCCACTAAGTTTGTGATCAATTAATGGTGTAATTTATTAAGTCACACTTCAATAAATCACACAGCCTGGGAGAAGAGGGCTAGGGATTCGATGAATGGATGGATGTGGGATTTGGGGAAAGGTTTGGCAAAGACAAACACTACACAAAGGCAAAATTCATTTGGGCAATGAGAGGCCAATCATGATAAATCTGTTATAGGGAGGAAAGGAAACAAAGGAATGAGTATAGGTAACTCAATTACAATGCAAACCAAACAGTCCGTCTGCCCATAGAAACACACAAGTTACATATAACTAAATATTCTCTTACCGAGCTTCGAAAGATAGCAAATATATGAAATTATGTGTAGGAGACACGTGAACAACACACCCAGTTCTAATAACTACTTAAAGAAAAATGAACTTTACTGACAAGTTGGGAGTTGCATCTGCATTCTTCATGGACTATCCAACAATCTTGGGTGCCTGGCTGATGTGGTCTGGAAAGGTAAGCATGAGTATTATGGTGCTTTTCCAGTTCGGCACAGGATAAAAGAAGACATGTGGATAGTAAAACTAAAATCAAAGTGTGGAATCAAGGAGAAGTCTGTCTCCAGTTACCCACACAACAACAGGTCCCTCACCCAAACCACATATTAGCTTCACATTTGAGCCAGACAGCACTGAGTACACATAGCCAGTAACATTGCATTTTCACAAATCAAGTAAAATCTACACACTGCTCTCAGCAACACTCTACAGAGTTAGGTAGGCCACTTTAGAGTCAACAGCAAATAAGTTGGTTTCAGCGAAGTTGAAAACTTCCTTCTTCTGGTGGCAGTTCTTGAAGTACCTAGTCACACCCACACCCTGATTCATCTCATTCCATCATCCCTGATCCTCCTTACTCCGAGTAAGGTGTCCAACTCCATACCGACTGTGTCCCTATTCAGATGGAATAGATTGACCTGTAGTACAATTTTGTTGTTACACAACATGAGAAACATTGAGTCATTTTTTATGTCGACTACATTTGTGTTTGCGTTATCTATTCTAAAGGGACTTGTCGGGGCTTAATTAAACAAAGCACTGTGGAGTGGACTAGGTGAACAAATGTGACCATCTTTCAATTTGAAGGGTAAGGAAAATTCACCTTTATGTGAAACATTGATCAGTCATCGTTAGGCCAGCAACATTGTAAATCATAACGAACACATTTAGGCGTAATAGTTACCACATGAATCATCTCAGGACACACAAACAACAATCACTCAGCGTGCAATGCATGCAATTTACTTGTTCTTCTAACTTAGGTATGGCATGAGCATGGTACATTGCAGATAAATTGTTCAAGAAGCAGACATGGGCCAGTCTAAATAAA
The DNA here is from genome assembly GCF_964261635.1 of Lissotriton helveticus. Lineage (NCBI taxonomy): Eukaryota > Metazoa > Chordata > Amphibia > Caudata > Salamandridae > Lissotriton > Lissotriton helveticus. The sequence continues at coordinate 639,085,283 of NC_136059.1, forward strand.
ATATTGTGGGGCAGCTTGGCTAGAGTAATTGTAAACTAGTAAAGGATAGATAGTCACGGCCCAGGATAGGTGGCAGGCACACATTTGTTTGAATCTCTCTCCATCCAATTTCCTTTAGAGAAATGGGTGGGGCTGGGGGCTTCTTCACTGCAGTGACTGCACACTGTTGGAACTCCAATCCACCAATAAAATGTGTCTAAGTGTAAGACGCTGGTATAAATTAGTCAACCAGACACAAGCAAATAAAAGTAAATAATAATCCCCTAGCTATAACTTTTTTTGTGAGCGTCAAAGAAAGAAAGCAGATCAGCGATAGAGACTGAGAGAGAAAGTTCTTTGGTTGTTGACCCAGCCTAATAGTCAGGGAAGTAGAGCTCATCCTCAATCTCTGGTAGTTCACCCAGAAGTAGGTCATCTTAAACACTACTTCCATGACCTGAATCTCCCTCATCTTCCAGTGGGTTTTCATCAAGGTAGAGCTCTGTTGGTCATCCAGATAGGTCTGGATCATCTGCTCAATGGTCATTGGTGCTCCACCCTGATTGACCTCTTTTGCTTTCACCTCTGCACTGAACATAAGCCCTGCCAGTAGAAACCATTCAGTTCCAAATTTTTAGACTGATGCTCCTTTTTTTGTTGTTGATTGTGTTCTTGTTTTGGTTTTGGCAGATCTGAGCTAACAGCACAGTCCTCAGGCTCTGCACTTGAATGCTGCCCCGTCCTGCACTGGAAGAGTGGGACTCTAATTCCCTGCCATTTTGTTTCTAACTCACTGGTTCGCTCAGCTATCTATGTTTTATATTTACAAATATCCCTGCCTAAAAAAGCAATGAAAGTGGACAGTTATGGTCTGTACCATAGATCAAGATTTGTGACACAGAGGTAATGTTTGGATGATACAATGTCTCTTTGCACCCTTGTATTAACAGATAAGCGAATGATTAAGCTCTCCACCAAGTCATTCCTGACTGCCACTGTACTTGTTTTGATCTGTTTCCCCTCGTAATCATCCCCCCTTTTTTCCGCTGCTATCCTCTGTCCCCTACCGCCCCGCTCCCGCCTTCCAGCTGCTCGCCCCTCCCCTTCAAATGCCGGCCACTGTGGGGGAGCGCGCATGAGTCCTCAGACCTTGGTCCAAGGATCTCACTCTCCCCAACAGCTCCCAGCAGCTCAATGGTGCTCTGCACCGCCGCTTGCCCAGCCAGCCCATTTGTGCAGGGTTCGAGCTTGCCCTGGGCTCCTCTCCCTGAGTGTTGATCTCTGCACTTTTTGCCTCATTCTGCCCTCGTCATTTGCTATTTTAGCCTGGTACTGCCCTTTGTTTTTTATTCCTGACTGCCACTGTATTTGTTTTGATGTTTCCCCTCGTATTCTTCCAGCCGTTTTTCCTGCTGCTATCCTCTCTTCCCTCTTGCCCTGCTCCTGCCTCCCCAGCTGCTTGTCACTCCCCCTCCCCTTCAAATGCCAGCCACTGCACGGTCATGCCTTGGGCACGCCGAAGGCACGCATAAGGCAAGCCATCTGCACCGAACCGTGCCTGGACCGCTCCCAGCGCCAGACCCCCTGGCCCCTGCAAACAGCACAACGCCTGACGCCGCTACGACACCAGCACCCTCCACGCACTCAACACTGGACGATCACACACTTGCTTCCTGGTCACCTCGAAGCACACCAAAGGGACCTTCTCCTGCCGGAGTTGCAGCTTCACCAGCCTCCAAGCCGCCAAACCGCCCACCATGACAGGATGCAACCACCTCAGATGCATTCTACTGAGCACCCGTTCCGCACGCAAACACACCCTAGAACTCTGGGATCTGCTCAACACATCCTCCCCAGACGTCGCCTTCCTGATAGAGACCAGGATGAATGCCTCCTCGGCACCCAACATCGCCATAGCCATCCCAGACGGCTACAAGATCACCCGCATGGACCACACCAACAGAGTAGGAGGGGGAATCGCCGTCATCCATATGAACACCCTCAGGGTCTCGATCAGCACCAACGACACCCTCAACACCTGCACTTCCGGATCCACACCGATCCCAACACCTCCCTTAGAGGAACTCTCATCTACACACCCCCCGGACCTCGGCCTCAGTTCAGCAACTCCATTGCCAATTTTGTCAGCACGCACGCCCTTGCCTCCAAAGACTACATCCTCCTCGGAGACCTGAACTGCCACCTCGAGAACAACAACAACACCAACTCCACCACCCTGATTGACAACCTTCCCAACCTCGGACTCAGACAGCTCGTCACAACGCTCAACCACTCCGCAGGCCACGCGATTGATACCATCTTCTCCGCAAGCCCCCACGTCACCTTCAGCCTCCTCACCGAACTCCACTGGACCGACCATCGCTGCATCCACTTCACCTTCCCTAAACCCACCACGCACCACCGCACACAGCAGATCCCCCGCCGCAGCTGGAGCAAAATCACCGAAGACCAGCTAAACACCACCCTCTCCTGAAGACCACCCACCGACCCCACCGCCACCCACAACTTCAGACCCTGGATCGACAACTGCACCAACACTCTCACCCCGATCAAGAAACCCTCCAACAGACACATTGACAAGAAAGCCAGCTGGTTCACCGCAGACCTCCCGGCCTCCAAGCAAACCTGCTGTACACTAGAGAAGAAATGGCTCCGCGAACAAACACCAGACAGCTACACAGCCCACAAGAATGCCATTAGCAGACACCATCACCTCATCCGACCTGCCAAAATGGCCTCCTTCAAGGGCAGACTCGACAACAACGCGCACAACAGCAAAGAGCTCTTCAACATTGTGAAGGAACTCTCCAACCCTATCTCCAATACCAACGACATCCTACCATCGCAAGACCTGTGTGACTCCCTTGCCACCTTCTTCCATTGCAATATCGCAGATATCCACGACAGCTTCAACAACCTGACCACCTCAACAACCACCAACATCTCAGACTACGGGACCACCCCCCACATTGATCCCCTGCTCACCTGGACCAACATAAATGAAGACGACACCATCAAAATCATGAACAGCATCCACTCCGGCTCTCTATCAGACCCATGCCCACACCACATCTTCAACAAAGCAAGCGCCACCATCGCATCCCATCTCCGCAAGGCCATCAACATCTCCTTCGAGACCGCAACCTTCCCGGAGAGCTGGAAGCATGCCGAGATCAACGTCTTACTGAAGAAATTCAAGGCCGATCCGGCAAAGGTCATCGAGAAGATGATAAATGATAAATAAATTGTTAACAATTGTTAAACAGCAATCAAGCCCTAGTGGGTATTGTCTAATTACTAATTGCATGAAATACAATATTAAAGTGCAAGTGCTTGATTCCTGTCTAATAATTGTTAACAATTTGTTTACCAATTTTGGTCAACGTATCTATTTATTGAATTTACACATTTATTTATTAATAATGATACAATAATTGCAATTAGAATAACTACCCATTATAAGATGACACCCATTAACATTGACCAGGGATTTGCGAAACCACTTTCTATGTCAATGCACTATGCCTATGTATATCGCAATGCGACACGACTTGCCGTACCGTGAACAAGCCGTAAAAATGAAATGCATTAGTAGGAGACCATCTGTTATGGAATAAACAGATTAAACATTTTGGAGTGTCCATGGCTTCTTTTTTCTACAACAGGAGAAAGTGTTTGGCGATTATTAAGGAATTCTGGATTCCGCTACCGACCCCCACACACCAAAGCCCCAGACTACCTGATGTTCGTGTGAGTTTGAATATATATACATTTATAAAATTATACATATATAAATAATTTCAACTAATATTTTAATGAATAATATAATTGAAAAAATCTTAAATAGCATAATATTTTCAAAAAATATATTTAAACATATTTAAATATACCAAAAACATAAAGGGTCCAATTATGATGTCAGGCAGAACGGCATCCGAGAGCCTGTCAGAGTTGGACCGGCCGACCGACTCGTTCTCGGATGCAGTTTTCCCGACCGACACATTATGATGCCCAAAACTTATTGCTTACTGATGACTCAGCTACTCTGAATCTGAGGGGATATTCTGACCTGGAAGCCTTCAGAAACGCCAAAGGGAGCCTTCGGAGCCACTTCCGAGTGCAAAACCATCCGCCCTATCACAATGCGTACTTCCAATGCTCTGAATCTGTCAGACCAACCACCTCATCAGAAAAGGCAGAAAGGGAGTATTTCAACTCTGAATCTCTTTACAATACGATTCCTGCGACCGATGCTGTGCAGCTATGGAGTCCATCATGCATGTCTTCCCTCTGCTATACATCTACAATAAATATTACAACCCCAACAAACACGGTTGTCGCCGACAATAAGTTAGACACCTACAGCTTAAGAATACCGTAACTATCCAGCTAAAGTAAATACAGTAGAAAGTGTTCCGTTGCATGTTGTGTATGGCAAATGAGAGAATGTCATCAACAGGTAGGTACTGTCAGACCGCTAAAAACTTGGGAGAAACACACATTTAATGTTGGAACAGGAATGCCCATAGCCACAAATATGTATGTATAACAAAGTGAATGCATCAGCACACAACGAAAGATCAAAGGGCAACATAACTTCAATGTACTCACAAAGTTATTTCCACAGAGACATATGCAATAGCATCATGCCCTCACCTACATGCATCATTTCCACTGGAAAAATCCAAATATCTTAAACGCGTATAAAGACCACCACATCTCATATCATAAGAAGTCACATTGCAGGAAGTGACACCATTTATCCTAATTACCTTGCCATTTCACAAACACCATAGCAAGAAGCATAGTACCTACTCTGGATAGTCAGAAATTAAACATGTATAAACCACATAGGAAAGTGAAGTCAAATTCTATGGCTGATCTACCTAGTAGCAATACAATACATCCACTCTTTCAGATTGAAAACCTAGGTCTAGCTTGTTTACTCTCTCACACCTCATTTTACCTGATGCACCAAGTTTTGACAGATCAATACATGTCTCTAAACAGCAAATTGACTACTACAGTCCAACCTGACCTGCCACCCCCCCCCATCAGCCCAATCCCACAGTCCCACATCCAAAACCTTAGTGAAGGAAGACACACATCTCCAAATTAAGACAATTTCTCACATACAAAAGACAGAGACAGGGAAATGTTTTTGCTGGCAGATTGCACAATGAATGTCCCTACACATGTCTGACATTTTAACATCCAAACAAAAACCTTACTATCAGCTCATTATCGTGTCCTGGACACAAATTGGGATGGATGTAAATCATCTTTCATTAGGCAGGCAATGCAGATCTGGTCAGATGGGCATAACAAACATGCATCAATGAGTCAAGCCTACCACAACAGGAGAATATGGAACAAAGTTGGACAACATGATCAACATAACAAGCTAGAGCCACACAGAAGGATCATGTGCATTTAGCAGGTCAGAAACACACATACCTCACAGCCCACACATGGGGGGTGAGACCAGGGCCTCTAGTACAATAGCCATTTACAACAGTTGACATTGTAGTATATGTGTACTCTAAAAGACACCTCTAAACATGAGCAATGAAGGGAATGGCATGCCTCACATGACAGAGCAGCTGCCTCTTCTAGCAAAGGACACCTCTGATAAGTCCATGACCATGTGTCTCTTACCCTCATCCTACAAAGTCCTACACCCATCCAGTGGCTCTTCATGTAACAAATTGCCTGAATTGCAATCCTCTGGAGGCACATAACTCACTCCCTGTGCTGTGCAGTAGCCTCAGCCCTACAACATTAGCAAGTTGCTGTACACAAGTGCTGCAGTGCTGGGACTGTGGTGGCCTAACAATGCATGCAAATCATGTGGCATCTGATTGGCATTTACAAATCCATCCTTTCATTGGATAACTTCAAAAACATCATCTTCAGGAATATCCCTATCTCCATCCACTCCAATGGAAGGAGGTTGAACTAACGCCTCACTGGGCCAAGTATATCTGTAACTCATCAACACTGGTTTGCAGCATACAGCCATGTCCAAAACATATGTATCGATTTCAAAATGGTTGCATTACATCATGTGCACATATGGCAGGACACAAACTTTAATGGTCAGACATGCCCTGTGCCGGATGTCGAATTGAATAAAATGGAGTTTGCCATCATGACATGCTAAATAGGTCCCCTACTGAGCTCAATCCTGTGTCCCTCCAAGCTGTCAGTCCTTCCCAATAATGCCTGGAAAACTGATAGGAAGTGCAGAATAACAGATGGTGAGTAAGGGCTCATGGCCCTCAGTAGCCACAGGCCCACGATCCTAAAAACACACTTTCACCAGGCTGTCAGCTCCACAGGGGAGCTGTGCTTCAGGGAGCAACATTGATAGTACAATCTCATGTGTCCAGTATTTTTAGAACATGCTCACTTTGTACAACTGCCTCCCAAACCAACTTAACACTGGCCATTGTAGTGGTCCAGCCACATAACATTCCTTAAAAATTGCAAAGTCTTGACAGGATTCACTTGTGGTAGATTCAGCCTACACAGAGCCACACTTATCATTTCACTATTGCAGATCAACCCATGCAGCTTGGTGTCAAACTCCCTGGAGATGGCACCATGCACAGCTACCGCTAGGTGATAGCAAAAACACAAGATGTAGGGGAGCATTGTCTCCTCAGGAAGTGAAATACAGCCTTGGCCCGTAACTGGAAGAGTGATCACAAAAGCAATATGTGGACGTAATGAGGATAAGGCCCTGAAAAGATTCACACAATGAGATACTTTGCATCATCACAGTTACAAATCCATAATTTCAAAAACACATTAAGGTCACGCATCACACTCTATTCATCCGCGATCACCTCTTGTGGAGGATAATTCACACACAGGGCAAAAACACAACACTTGGCCCGCTTAGCACACAAACTCAACACATCCTAAAAATCTTATTGTCGCACAGATACATCTGGCATGTCCCTGCCGATAGGCCGAATATAGAGCAGCATGTTGTCTGCATTAATGGGTACTACATGTATCTCAACACTCCTGCCAAATTTGTTAGGCTATATTGTCAGGGCAAAGAGAAGTTGCAGAAGGGGACAGCCCCAACAAGTCCCCCAGCACAATCTGAAAGAGGGTGACACTTAACTTGGGCAGTTGGCTTGGCATCAAAACACATATGTGTTGTTGCAGCTTCCCTGCCATTTCCACTTTTGACAGAGTGGCAAGCATTTATTTACAATCAAAGAAATTGTATGCTTTTACCAATTCCAGTTCTAAGCAGGCCATATAAGGTCACCTCCCATGGACCAGCTAGAGCACAATATTTTGCGTAAGAATGTAAGCATCGTGGATCTCTCAGGGATCGAATCCTTTTAGACACCATGCACTAGATGCCATTGGTGTACAAGCTGGCGAAATGCCTCTACTATACTAAGGATTAACAATTCCTTGCACACAGGGACAAAGGAGTTTGCGGCCATAGGCTCAGCTTGGTCATAGTTGGGTTTTAACAATGTACACTGAAAAAAATTCCATATGAATTGGGTGGCTCCAATCACTCAAGGTGGCAAAAGAGAGATACAGTCACCTGTGTTCAAGTATAAGCTCATGGGCATTATCGAAACTGGGTGGGATGCTGTCCAACACATGAGTGGTCAACATGGCAGTGTGCAGAATCACTCTGAGTATCTCTTGTACCAGTCAATAGGGTGTTGATCAGCGCACATACTGTCAGATCAAGTACAGGTAGATTCTATCCAGTCAGGAATCATAAAACATCTACCATGCGTTCAGAGTAGGGGTGAATGTATAGGACACAACAATAAACGGTTAAGGGTTCATGGATGGGTGCCTGACTGGTGCGCATCTGGGGCAGTCAGTCCCTAATTATCAATATCTGCTGGGTTGTTGTTAAGCAACACAGGAGGCAGGACAGGAGTTGCCCCGACTTATTACAAATTAAAAGCAACATTGTTGCTCAAATCAGATGGGTGCTGTGTATTTAAGCATCTGTCAGCATGGCTGACATCACAGCCTGAAAATGAACCAGAGACTATTGATGACCTAGTGATGCCTCTGTCTACAGCAAAGCCCTGGAGATATTGGTCCAAGACAATTACCAAGTCGCCAGCCCTAGCCACTCAGTACAAATTTTAGTGGTTCCCACTCCAACAACTTAGAATTTGATGCATCCCAGTCATGAGTGAAATATTTAGAGGAGGAATCCTCCAGGAATGAGCAAAATGCCTGTTCAAACAACAGCGCAGGATGCAGTCACCATGTGTGGACTGGAGCGCGCTGCATACTACACCCAATGTGTATGTGTATCGGGTCATCTTCTGAGAATGTCATTCACAGCTATTCAGCTTCCAGCTCCTCAGACTGCAGTCTGAGCTGCTAATAAATAATTTCGTTCAGAATGTGCAGATTGTGTACTGCACAGTTGTAGGAGTGCTCATGAGTCTCAGGACGTAGGATTCACCAACAGTGTTGCAGGGACCTGTACACAGACCATTACGTAAGATACACTGACAGCACTAGAGAGAATGCCAGGGGGGTGCTTAAGCTGTGGCTCTCTGACACAATTAACATTGCCGTCCTCAAGCCCGGGGATATAGCTACACCTTGTGATGATGAGGGTTAGGTGCAGAATGAATTTTGCTTTGTGCACATTTGACACTTCCCCCTAATCTTTGAAAATATCAAGGAGACCCTCTACAAAGATATATCACCCGCAGGCTTTGTGGCAGTTTTTAATTTGCTAAATTGGAACCCGTATGGACCCACACAAGGGCTCTCTTGCTAAACCAGATTAGAGGTGGGAAAAATATTGGCAATGCAAACCCTTCGGAACTGGGTATATTGAGCCAGTGTCACATATATCTCTTGTGACAGTTTTTTATCAGCACATACAGATATATCATTACAATGTGTCTATCTCCCTTGGTGTCCCAACACCTCTGACATTCAAAGTCAGAATGTCATTAGTACCCATGTGCATGTAGTGTACTTGGAAGTAAATTTCAGGAGTAGTCTGCCCCCTGGTGGCCCACCAGCACACATCCTGGAGTTTTCACTTTGGAGGGCTATGGCCCTCTAAGCAATGGACTGCCATGATAGTGAAATAAGAGTACTGAACACCTCCATCACAGGGCAGTATCCAAGGGGAAGAATGAGCAATCAGTGACAATATCTACCTACAAAGGGTAACTTGGCACGCATGCCCATACACAACTCAGCCAAGGCTAGGTGGGAATGTATCCTGTGATGCCAATAGGTTTAGCATATGCCAGTGTTCTTCTAGCAATCAGCGGCAGACAGCAAGCTGGAGCAAACACATACTGCATCCTCAACTTTAATCTGTCAACTGTTTTTGCATACGTACATCCATTTCGAAATAACCTCTTGGCTTGCATAGTCTCTACTTGTGCTGGTCTGACCCCTCGCATATCCACCACAAAGTATATTCTCATCTCTCAACCTATCCTCCATACACAATCTCAGCATAGTCACCCTCTTGTGCAGCTATCTGGAAATCCATTTATGCCCTCAAAGCTCCACCCTTGTACTCTAACTCTTCCACCCAGACTCTAACAATCTCATTCTGGCACTGCCTTTCTTACATCCACACCTACATTCACAGCACCACTATTCATAACTATGTCCAAAACAGCTCTCCATACATGACATGTACACAATGTACTGTACTCATCACCTGCTCAGCAGATGTTAAACATATCATGTCAAATGGACACCTCTCATCACCATTTCGACCCTCACTAATGTATTTGACTGCACTTTTATCGCAATGTTCATCATCACATCCAACTCTGACATTCAAACTTAACATCTCATCACATCTTTCACCCAGAAACTTACATTGCTCAATGAATATGTCCTCATTCATTCGCCACTCACCATTCTGCACAGACTGTGTGTATTCTATCTTGTGTTTCCATCCTGGGTATTCATCAGAAGCTTCTGCAATTTTTCACCACCCTGTATATTTTACAGTATGTTGGCTTGCCCTGACTAATTATGAGGGTAATTGTGGCAATAGGGGCGTGAAACATGTAGATCTATCACAGGCATATTAATGCCTGTTGGGGTAGCTCTTTACCCATAGAGTTCTAGTTTATTTTATGTGGGCATGACTCCCGCTATAGCTTTTGGGTTAGTAACCCCATATCAAATATTTTTAATTACTCTGCATGCACTTTTTTCACCCTCTGCATTTGAACCCACACCTCACACACCCACAGGCATTTTCCTGAAAAGATCTCCGCTTAAGTGTTCCTTCGAGGAACCAGTAGGGCATTGCAGCGCCGGGCCCGACGAGGAGCAAATGCCCGGTTATGAAGCATGACATCTTTCAGGGTGTGTGAGGGCAACAAGAGGCAAGACGTGTTCTTCCTCCCCGGTAGGGGGTTCTTTCTATACCTAGGTTTCTCTTTCTCTTTTTTCTTTCTTGTTTTGGTTATGGGTAACACTCTGTACCCTGCCTTAGGAACAGTGTCCTCTTGTTTGATCAAGTTTCACGCTGGAGGAGCAGGGACACTGGACCATATCCCGCTCCTCGGTCCCACCTCTTTTTTTGTTGGTATTAACACAATGAGATGCACATTACAATGCAAGGCAATGTACAACTCACCGCATGTCATCACTAGCATTCTAATTGTGTGACAACCATACATACACCATATGTTGTGTACACATGCAATTAATACCTACAACAATTGTGTCTCTGTAAGGACTGTAAAACACTGTAACTTACTGAGACATCTTCTGGGCACACACTATCCACATGATGTCCCCAAACAAAATCAGGTTGGAATGACAGACCTCTTATTGTACAGGCCCTGGACAATACAGACCATAGAAACCTTGACTAACAAGAATATATGCAGAAAGTGGAGTCCTGGGAGGGAACAGGGTTGGGACACTGTCAGAATAATGCCTATCTTATACTCACTATGGCACAGGAACTGTATCAGATGGGTACATAGCTTTGAAGGGTATTGGCCTACAGTGGCATGCCACCAGTGGCAAGGTGGTCATTGCCACTAGTATACCAGATCTATAGAATACACAAACATTGGTCCACCACTATCAAGTCACATACAAGTATTGTACCATAACTTTGTGTACATGGATGTGTCCAAAGTCACTACCATGTAGTAAAAGTCCATATGTATTCAGGTGTATTGATGAGCCAGGTGCTTCTCCTAAACTATTGTACTTAGCCATACTTGTACTATGTTGACATCTGAAACCATTTGGAACTGAGTTTTCCTATACAAAGCGTTGTGACTTCATGTCACACTCATAGACAAACCAATTTTAACATTGAAATCTACCCAAAGTGGACCCAAAAATCTAGGACACATACCAACCAAGTGTTTGTACTCCATGGACCATAAGCAATCCAAACCATATTATCATCATTGTATACTTACATCACAAATTACACATGAATGAGAGTTAACCAGAAATCCATTCTCAGTACACAGAAATATGAAAAAAATAATAGAAAACGCTTTATTCAGCAAAAGAATTTTGATACTGTGATAAGAAAAAGGTCAATGGCCAGTCCAATTAAGTCCATGGATTTGAAGGCCAAAAATATCATGGCGTTCATTGCTTGCCCGCACGTCTCCTGAAAAGGAACACCTCCCAAAGGATGGGCATCTAGGGGGCAGACCATGCACAAAAAGACAAACCTAGGGATGACTGTGTTGGGTTTGTGGAGGGTCAGATTGAGGGGGTGGCACAACTGCCATGTGAGGGCTAGATGAAGGGTGGGATGGCTGGGCTTTACAAGTTTAGGGATGCAGTAATGGGAAATGGTAGGAACAGGAATAGGGAGGGTATGTGACTTCTTTGTGGGTTTTTTTGGGGTGTGGAGGTACTGGGCAGAGATGGGGAAGTATGGGTTTCTGGAGGGAGTTGGAACTTCAGAGACCGGGGGATTTTCTTCTGGGAGTGATTGTGGGCTTTCCTTTTCACAGTGGGTTGGGGCAGATGAAGATGACAGGGCCAAGGGATGGATTTCCTCTTCTACTTTGGAGGTGGTTAGTGTGTTTGGTTAGGGAAGGGGTCAAGGGCACTGAGTTGGAGTGTCTGGGCAGAAAGGGTAACAGGAGAGGCAAGGGTAGGTGTTGTGGAGGAAGAGGGTTGCGAGGTCTACGGTGTGTCTGTGGATTCTGGTGTGTGTCTGGTGGTATGTCTGTGGGGTGAGTAAGCTGTCTGCATGTGGGTTTGTTCTTGTATCTGTGTGTTTGTGTGCTGTGTGTGGCTGTTGAGATGGATGCATATCTATTTCTATGAGTTTTTCCTTATTTAAGGTGCATCCTGAAACCAAGACATACTTGGAAATGATGTCAAGAACTTCCGGGACTGCCGATTCACCCTCTACTGAGACAATTAGGGCATCATCGGCTTAGGCAGACAATTTTTGAGGGATGCACTTTATGTCAATAATGGACTGGAGAAGTGGTGATATTGAAAGTAGAAATAGAAGGGAAGATAGAGTGTCTCCTTGTCTGGTACCCTGCCCTAACAAAAATGTATCATTGTAATGCCCATTAGTTTGAAGAGAGCAGAGGGCTTATGGAGTAACTCCATGGCCATGCATATAAAACGATCCCCTAGATTGAACTTTTCCAGGGCAGCCAGAAGTAAAGTACATGAGACTTTGTCATAGGCATTCTCTGCATCTATGGCCATGGATGTGGGGGAGAATGACTCAAATGTATTAAACAGGTCAGTCAGGTGGGGTAATAAAATATGTTAATGGCAATGATAAAAGGAGGTTGGGAACCCATCCGGTCCATGTATTTTTTTCATTTTACGGGAATGAATAGCCCTCGTAATTTCATCAGACTCAATAGGCTTATTAAGAGTAGCTAAGTCTTTATCACAAGATGGAGTAGCTGAAGCAAGTCCAAATACATTTGGCAAGTCTAATAGTTTAATCAAATTCTTTATTCAGTTCATGTTAGAAAAAACATAAAAGACAACAATATAGAAAAACAGTACACCAACCGAAATTCATGAAAAGCCTGTACATAATCACATTAGACACCGGGAGGGTGAATATATAGGTGTTAAAATAAGTGTTTACTTATTCTGGATGCTCCGTATAAAAACTACAGCTCTTAAAAAGCTGAGGGCCTCATTTATGAGACTCCTTTTGCCTCTGTAACGTCACTTTTTGTGACGTTCCATGGCGCAGAAGTCAGCGTGATATTTATCAGGCAGCACGAAGGCACTTTTTTGGCTTAATGCTGCCTGATAAATATCAGTACCTTTAAGCAGTGTTCTGTGTTAAAGGAGAGTTCACTGGGTGTTGCTGGGGGCATTCCCAGCAGCATCCATGGCCTTTTGACACTGCCCCAGATTTACGAGAAATCAAAAATCTGAGGCAGTGCCAAAAGCTTGCGCCTCCCCAGGGGAGGCGTAAAAGAGGCACAACGAGGAGAAATATCTTTATTTCTCATTGTGTTTCCTTTTTCTATCTGTGCAGCACACATAGAAAGAGGAAAAAGCCTCTTGTGATTATTTTTGTACAGAAAGGTTTTCCCCGCAACGCAAGCAGCCTTGCACCATGGGCCAAAGTTACCTGTGTTGGTGCACTGTAGCCCATTGTGCGCCAGCACAGGGGAAAAGGACAGGAATGCGCTGTATCTTATGAATATGGCCCATTTCTGCCCTTTTCTTTTGCTGTAGGGAAGTGCAGCAGGAAGGCCTGCGGCACTGCCCTACGGCAAACCTCATAAATTATACCTTTACAACGTTTGCTATGACAAGTTCATCTGGTAGCATGTATAAATATAAAAAAGCAGGGTGAACTTGTAAAACACCTCTTCCTTCTAAATTAGGCCCTATAAAAACTTATATTCAAGGAAATGTCGGAGAGTGGAGTTGCTCTAAAGTTGGCAGCGCCTGGCTCCAACATTCCCAAAAAACAGGGATGAGCCATATTTACAAAAATACGGCACACCCCTGTATTTTCCCTAACTTTAGTGCTAAAATTAGCTGCCCAGCACCATAGTGCAAGGGGTCCTGCATTGAAGGAAGTGATTGCTTATATGCAGGAAGGTGTCCCTTCTTACACGTCAACAATCACTAATGGCTATTTGTTACTTCTATGTGTGCTGCATTCTGTAGCACACATAAAAGTAGCAAATGGTCATGATTTAATGATTCTTTATATGCAGGAAGGTGCCCCTTCCTCCACATAAACACTAATTTCTGGCATTTTGTTCTTCTATGTGTAGGAAAAGCAAAAAAAAGGAGCAATAAAAGTTATTTCTACTCATTGTGCTATTCTAGTTTTTTGGCACTGCCTCATATTTACACATTATTGTAAATTTGGGGCAGCATCAAAATGCAATGGGTGTTGCAGTGAAATGCCAACAGCAACACCCTTTGCTTGCCCCTATCATGCCAAGTGGTGTGTGTAAAGGGGGTGTATTTACAAGGTGGCTTTAAGCCACTCAAAGTGGCTTAGCGCCTCTTTGTAAATATGGATAAGGGCATAGCCTCACCAGAACACTGCTAAAAGTGACGTTCTGATGGCGCTATCCACTTGTAAATATATCTCAGTGTCTCTTTGCACATCATTGTTACCAGATGAAGTAGTTCAATTGAGGCAAATACAATTATTGTTTGTGATGTCTTATTTTTCTATCTACTTCAAACAAACTACATGTGTTCCTTTTACTGAACTTGTCTGGAATCATTTGTTTTTCGAACTAATAATTGCTCTTGTTAAAGAAAAAAACAATGCAAAGGAGTGAGAGACATAAAAGACAGAGCTCTGCTTCATGTAACAACAGGTACAAATATGGTGCGTGCACGTATAAAAAGATAAGTATGTTACTGCTACTCAAAGAACTCTCTGTACAAGCGAAATTTTCACCATTGCTTTTGGTCTACCAATGAAAACAAAGGACATTGAATTAGGAGGTGAAGCAGATTAACTCTATCCCCGAAGCACAATAATTGCACATATCTCTCACCCAACCAATCACAAATGAAGCAAGTCTAAATATCAACGTCATAACCCCTTTTTGTATACTCTATGGGGCAAATTATCTTGGAAGTGGAGGTGAGAGGCGTTAGCCTCCTTGGCTTAACGCCTCTCAGGACCACTTCGGAAGCGCCAGGCTGCACCATATTACCAAGGATATGGTGCAGCCTGGCGTTCCCCCTGCGATGGTGCTAAGTCTCTCAACTTAACGCCAACACAGGCACCCTTGCACCAGAGTGCAAGGGTGTCTGCAAGCAGGGAAGTTTGTTTATGTACAGGAAGGTGCACCTTCCTGTACATAAACAAACCTAAAATGATGTGTTGTTAATGAACATGTGTGCTGCTTCATACAGCAAACATGTAAGTTACAAAATGGCATTTAAAAAAAAAGTTTGATTTTGTACAGAAAGGGACACCTTCCTGTACATGAACAAACCTTGGCATTTTGCTTTAACCATGTGTGTTGCACAAGGCAGCACACATGGAAAAAGCAAAAACGAGAAGAAATTAAGCATTTCTCCTCATTTCGCCACTTTAAAACCAAGATTTTCCTGATCCTAAGTTCGGCGCTGCCACCTATTATCACCTCTCTTGATAATAGGTAGCAGTGTCGAAGAGAATTGGTGTTGCGTTGGAACGCCCACTACAACAAACACTTCACGTCCCTTTCACGCTAATTTTAGCGTGAAAGGGGCCCTTTTACCAAGGCATCGTTAAGCCACTTAACGTGGCTTTTAGCCAAGTTATGTGTTTTAACACTGCCTTGGTAATAGGGCGCTGACCCTATTGACACCACAACATCACAAAAGTGACGTGGTGACAGTAGGGGCTTGGTAATATGCCCCCTTGTAATCATTAACCATGATTCGTACAAGCAAAATTAAGACTAAGATATGGTGCGTGGGCAAGGTAATAGTAATTTCTGACAGCAGGTAAAACTACAATTCTTCATTAGGATATAAACCAAGACTACTTAGGGTTTGCAAATCGAAATTTTTGTGTTAGCTATAGGAAATAAAATAAAATGAATGAAATGAAAAATACATTTATTAAGCGCATGGCTAACCGAGGGCATCCCAGCACTAATAGAGGGAAAGATTAGCTTGGCCACCAGACTAAGGGAATAGCCAGGTTTTTAACAGTTTACGATGGACAAGATGGTTAGGTTCTTTTCGTTGGTGAAGAGGACAGGAGTTCCAGAGCTTCGATGCATTATAAGAGAACATACTGCCTCCACTTCTTTATTTACTAATCCTAGAAACAGTGGCAAAGGGCAGGCTGTCTGAGCGAAGGCATCTGTTGGCACGGTAGTGACACATAATAGAATAATTAATGGCCGGGCCTTTTCCGGCTAACAACTTGTGCACAATACACATCACCTTGAAATCAACTCTCTCCCTGATAGGAAGCCAGTGGAGAGATTTTGCTCATTGGTATTTCGGAATATCCAGTAGAATTCTGGATGCCCAATCCTGTACCATCTGAAGTTTGGAAAGAGTTGTGCGTGGGGCCCATAAATAAAGGGCATTTCGGTAGTCCAGATGTGACAGTATAAGGGCCTGAACCATGAGTTTCCTAGCCAGAAAAGGGAGGAGAGGGGAGGACTTTCCGGAGCATCCTCAAGAGACCGTAGCACGAGGCCGCCTTGTACGTGCCTGAGCCTTCAAAGTCAGGTCGTGGTCTAGCCAGATACCCAGGCTCTTTATCTGGGGCTTGGGAGTTGGAGCAGATAGTCGGCCACATTGTATCGAAGTTGATGGGTGACAATTCCCTAGGATCATCATCTCGGTTTTTCCCCGTTTAATTTCAAGAAGGAGTCATCCCTCCATTAAGGTATCTCTTCCAAGCACTGCTGAAGGTTAGGGGATGAGTTGTTAGCGTGGTTGAGTCTCACCACAAGTTGGGTGTCATCTGCATAGGTCACTATATGTACCCCAAAGGCAACACTAACTTTGCTAAAGGGCTCATATAAACGTTAAACAATGTGGGACTCAAGGATAACCCTGAGGAACCCCGCAGTAGGGAGGCAACTGTTTTGGGGCCACATAAGTGTCAGATACCCAAAGAATCTATCACTCAGGAAATATTGCAACCAAGCCAGAGCGACCCCGCTCACCCCCAATCTTCTAAGTCTTTGGACCAGGATTTGGTGGCAAATCATGTCGAAGGCTGCACTGAGGTCCAAGAGAATGACCACAGTAGTGCCTCCAGAGTCCAAGATTTTTTTTGACTCTTCAACAACTGAGAGTAGGGCAGTTTCTGTACCTTGCAATGGGCGGAAGCCCATTTGAGACGGGTGAAGGAGTTTATGGGTCTCTACAAAAGTGGACAGCCCTGAGTTTACATGCTTTTCAGCTATTTTGCTGATCCCTGGGAGAAGTGAAATGGGACGGTAATTTCCCAGGGAGTCAGGGACTAGGCTGGGTTTTTTGAGGAGTGCCTTCACCATCGCTTCCTTCCAAGATTAAGGGACCACTCCAGAGACAAAAGAGGCATTGATCAGCTCCAAAATATTAGGGGAGACTGTACCAGCACTTGTTTCAAAATGTTTAAGGGTGCTGGATCTTTGGGTGACCCGCTTTTCACCTGAGACAGGATTTTATCAAGTGCCTCACTATCCTTCAGAGAAATAGTCTCCAAATAGGAATCTGTGCTATAAGGACTAGTATTCCGTGTTTGGCCCTCTTTCTGGGGGAATGAAGTATGTATGTATAGTTTTAATTTTATTGAGAAAAACTCTGCAAGTTTATTGCAGTGTGAGCCTAAAGTATCGAAGATCACTGGAGGAGAGGGGACTCTGAGGACTGTTTCAGCGATACAAAAGATCTCACGTTGATTGAGATGAACTCTGATGACACTTTTCACCAAACTGATTAAATGGGAGTAAAGTTTTTTACGAAACTACTTCTGAGTTCTTCTTCTTAAATAAATGAATTTCCACTCAAGCGCTCCAAGCCATGACCATTCTCTGTCAGGAATCTTCCTCACTGAAACACTACTAACTGGATGCTTTTTATACAATAAACTACTGACAGGATCAGTCTTTCCTTGAAACACTACTCTCTCAAAATACTGCTCACTACAATGGTCGAGACACTAGCGTAGATTTCGACTTCTTGAACCGCTACCTTCTCCTCAGAATATTCTTCTTGTCAAGCACGAATGTGAGACATTGCAGTCTCCTCAGGAGGATCAGTTGAAGCGCTTGTCTTTGACTTTGGACAACTGGACCGCATTACTTCGTCCTTTCTGCAGTCAGCGGCCTTCTTGGAATTCGCGCTATAACGATGTTGCAGGACTTTCAATAAAACCTGAATTGCCAGTTTCCTGCATGGGTGCAACTTCTTCCACATGCGATACTGTTTATTCCAAAGGTATTTGGCATCCCTCTTTCTTTTCTTTGACAGGATAGTTGATTCTCGACACTATCCCACCTGTAGTTCTAATGAAAGGGCTTGCTGTACGTAGTCATTAACTGTACACAGTAGGTGATGGCATTTAAACTCCCCTGTGGCCAACTCCTGCTTCGTATTGACTCTGGCCTTGTGCAGCTTGGTTTCGGAAAGGGATTGATCAGCATTAGGCCATCTACCCGGTTTCCAATGTGGCACAACTCACTGATTGCAGCTGTCAGCTACGCCTAATAGGAATTGACCACAGGGCCTTGCTGCAAGCAGGACCTGTGCTAAAGCCACTGTAAAAGTGGAAAGGCACAAAACACACAAGCTCAGGTTGTGCATTGTACTTTTGCTCACCATGCATACTGTTCTGGTTACAGCCACCCATGTCTAAACATAAAGGGGCAGATTTATGTTAACTGGCGCATCCCCAGGGATGCGCCAGTTAATGTGCGCCACAGTGCGCCACAGCTCCGTCACCCATGGTGCGCCGCATTTACAATGCGGCGCACCATGGGGCAAAAACGGCACAGATGCGTGACGCATCTGTGCCGTAAAGGCGGCGCATTGCTGGAGTTGCGTCGCAAGCGCGATGCAGCTCCAGCAAGGCTCGGGGGTGCCCTATCTGACCAATGCTGCATCAAGACCTACGCCTGCTTCAAGCAGGCGCAGGCTATTGACGCAACATTGGCCTGAAAGTGACTGAGTGAAATCTTATAGATTTCACTCAGCCACTTTTGCAAGGCGCACCTGCCACGGAACGCCCACCCTGCGCCGGAACGCCCACAAGCGGCGCAGGGCTTTACAACGTGACGCATCTGCCTAGATGCGTCATGTTGTAAATCGTTCGTAGGGATGCGCCACGTTTACGCCGCCTTGCGTGACGCAACAGCGGCGTAAATGTGGCGCAAGGCCTTCATAAATCTGCCCCAAAATTTCCCGCTTTAGGGCCCAGCTCCTACTGGACAGGCCAACAAGAAGATTGTGCTATTTTTCTCACTTTTTTATATAGACATAAATATTTTTTTCATAGACTTGAATGCTAAAAGTGATTGCTGCTGACTTTAAGAAACAGAGACCAAGACAAATCTCTGTTGTCCGCGCTAGCGTTTGAACCTTTATCATGCGTTCTTATTAAATGAATGAATTAAAATTATATTGTTGATTATTAAAAACCATTGCAATGTAAGCACTCAACATGAGTGTGTGCTTCTTGTTTTGACTTCTCAACTCTCCAAGCAACATTCCGCCTCTGAGGCTTATCCATGTTGTATTTTGTGAGCCAAAATGATATGCCTCTAGCACTGCTGCTCTAGATATCCCAGCAGGTTTCTCATAGTCACCTCATTACATGAGACTTGCAAACTAATGTGATTTGTTCTGCATTTTCACATGGCTGCTTTTAAAAATTTTAAGATTGGTAATGCACATTAAATAGGATTTTTTCAGTAACATCTGTATCCTCTAGTTTAAATGAGCTCATATCTTAAAAATTCCTCTGCTTGAAGCATGAAGTAATATGCAGTAACAATACAGGTGCATTTGTAGAATACAGCAGATAGAAACATAGGGGCATATTTACAAGCCCCATTCACCACCGGAGTGGCACTTTTTTGGATGCTCTGGTGGCGTACCACCATTTCTCATACTAACAAGGTGGCACTAAACCTCTTAACATGTCTTAAAGCCACCTTGTTAAATATGCCCCTTACCGCTGCAGTCCTCTGCAGCAAAGGGGCATGCAATGGGTGTTTCAGTGTGTGTTCCACCGCAACATGCACAATTGATGGACGGAATGCTGACCACATCAAAACATTCACCCCCAGTCTAGAGATCTGGGTTAAATCCATTATTCTTTTATTCACAATGCCACCCCAGTTTAGACCTGGCCATATCCAAATCAATCTTGACCCTATGCCTCATGGGAAAAGTCCAGCCTGAACGGCTAAACCATGTCCTCCCTGGACCGGAAACAAACATCCTAGGACCAGTTTCAGGGTTTCACATCTCATCAGCCAGGATAGCTTGAATCCAGTGGCACAGTGAGCCCGGGACACATGTCTGGGCATAACCGGCAAACATTGGGCGAGAAAGCAAAAGACACACAATTGATGGACGGAATGCAGAACAAAACAAAACATTCACCCCAGTCAAGAGATCTGGTTAAATCCATGTTTCTTTTCCTCACCATTCCAACCCAGTTTAGACTTGGCCATATGCAATTCAGCCTTTGCCCTGTGCCTCATGGGAATAGTCCAGCCCGAACTGGCAATCTAGGTCCTCCCTGGACCAGAAACAAGCATCCTAGGACAGGTTTCACAACACCCATTGCTTTTTGATGCTGCCCCAGATTTACACGGTTGAGGGAGCGCCGAAAACGAATGCCAGCAAATGCCTGGACTTAGCATGGCGATAGGAGGAGAAATTAACACCGTAAATATAAGACCTGCTATCCGTATTTAATCAAAAATTGCAAAAATGTAATCAAATTTCAAATCAGTGAAGGGAGATCCTGCTAAGGTTTGTCCCCACAACCCTGTCTGGAAACGGCTCTGTCAAGGCCTGGAATGATCCAGGTCTGCAGGGTTCTCTACCTAAGTCCCTAGAGTTTCTATACTGCTATTCTCATGTATACAAATTCCAAAGTTAATGATATAGTAATCAAGTAAAAAAAAAACGTATTCATGATACTTTATGTACTTATATTCTGAATGAGATTGTTTGATTCATTCACATCTGAATGATTTCAAAAGTAAATCAATCAAGTAAAATACCACAAACTGCTATTTACAAAAAGAACAAACAACTAAAAATTAAAAGTCCCAATGCATTTCGGGTTTCTCTAAACCCTTCCTCAGGGGTTTAAAATAATAAGCTCCGTAACTTGAAGTTTCAAGGTGTGGCTCTGAAATTGAAAACATTATACAATAGGGTATAATAGTATTCAATGCATACCCTCAAATTTTTACATGCTTCACTACTTAGAATTCGCACATCCAACTGTTCCCCAGAGTTGATGAGTGAGAGAAAAGTATTTATGTGAAGAAAACTTAACTGGTTTCAAAAAGGAGAGGGTACCCCACTTTCACCAGGGAAATGTTAATGTTAATTTAGCACTTTACCCCACATAGAGAATGAGAAACAGTTTTTATGCACGATAACTGATTTCGTACATCTCTCCTAATATATCCACAGATACGGTGTACCCATCCGTCACCGAAACCCCAGAAAAAACGAAGTCCTGAGGAAGGTGCCACAAAATCAAGTGAAAAGCACCGAAACGCATCGACGCACTGTTTGTTTTGTTTAAAAGAATCCAGTTAGGGCCGGGTAAAACTTTAGATGGGTATTTCATCTTTCCACTAAAGCTTTATAGTAACTAAATTGTTTAAGGCCATTGGATCTGGTGAAATACAGTGGCATAGATATCGAGAGGGCCACTTATACATGAGGGTTTTTTTGTGATTATGTTTAGTTTGTTGTCTATTTTCTGTGAACATATTTTGACTGTTTCCTCATTTATCGTGTACCGTAATATTGTGTTTGTGTAACATTGCTAAATAATTATTTTTATCCTTCCAAGGTACCTTATCTTGGATTTTAAAACTGTATTGTAAAAAGTGTATGAATTCATTCTGTTTTTTATTGTTTAATCGATTGTAATTTTAATAAATTTAGATTGTAAACGAGACTTTTTCTTTGTGGAAACCTATTTTTATGTTTGTCCAAATATCCACGGCATATTGTGACCTTTTCTTCTCTAACAGGAAAGGCCAATAGTGATCAGTCGATTAGTCGACTCCAGGGATCTCCCCTTTGACTAAGTGAAGAAAACTTATACTATTTTAAGATTACGCCAAATGTGTGGTGCTCATGGGAAGATTATTCCAATTAACCCCCCGGTGAGCGCGAATTACGTGCAAGAATTAAGTACTAAGAAGGAGACCAAACGGTTCAGTCTCCGTGATGTTTAAATCGTATACTCACTCGGTGTGAGACCCGAGAAATCTTGATTGAAGCGAGAGGAAGTCTCCCGCTGGGGAACCCTTCCCCCTTCTCTGTCTGAAAAGAAATAGTGGATATTGAAACCAAGTGCGTTCATAAGCATAAACGTGGGGGTTTCCTGCCAAAACGATATATGTAAAGCTTACCATGCCTATTGTTGCTACGTGAAGATGCTCTGAATTTCTGACTTCACCAGGAGCACGTGAAAAAACATGAATAGAAATTTGTCCTGAGCGTCTTGTGTGTCAAAAGGAATGACTTCCGGGATATTCCTCTGAATCATAAAAAATGTATAAAAATGTTTATTGTCACCTGAGAAGCAAAGTCTAATGGGACAATTATATCCTTAAGGTGAAAATACATTATGGGTTTACCCAAACGACTCCGCAACGGGCGTCCGTCGTCTGTCTGCGTGCGTAGTTAGGAAACCATTGTGAAAACCTGAAAGGCAGGCACCTGAGTTTTATATGTGGTTTCCTAAATGTTAGAAACATTAAATCGCACTTGTGGTGTGGAGTGCATACCTTCCGTTTACGTTCTGACGTTCGAAACTCTGATATCTCTGGCACCTTTTCTAATACTGTGAAACGAATCTGTGGGATGTTATGTGACTGTTGTATCCAATGTGTTGCTAAACTAGATGACGTGTGGCGATTACGTATCGTGCTTTTGTGTTATATGATTCTTGTTTTGATTTTTCTGGAAGTTCTTGCAACGTATACCAGGCCACATGGACAACATATGGCATAAATTACTACCGTGGTGTTGCAATTTGCATTGTGTTTCAATTTTATGCTTTGTCCTGTTTTTGGGTGCGAAAACGAGTTTCCGACTATCACATTACTGCATTGTCCATAGTTGTGACATTTATTCATGCCTTTGTATCTGCAATGATTCAATGCGCGTTTATGTTTCAACAACTCACTGAGGTTTTTTGTATACATTTTTTATGATTCAGAGGAATATCCCGGAAGTCATTCCTTTTGACACACAAGACGCTCACGACAAATTTCTATTCACGTTTATTCACGTGCTTCTGGTGAAGTCAGAAATTCCGAGCATATTCGCCCAGCAACAATAGGCAGGGTAAGCTTTACATATATCGTTTTGGCAGGAAAGCACCACATTTATGCCTATGAACGCACTTGGTTTCAATATCCACCATTTCTTTTCCGACCGAGTAGGGGGAAGGGTTCCCCAGCAGGAGACTCCCTCTTGCTTCAATCATGATTTCTCGGGTCACACACCGAGTGAGTATATGATTTAAACATCACGGAGACTGAGCCATTTGGTCTCCTTCCTAGTACTTAATTCTTGCATGTAATTCGCGCACACCGGGGGGTGAATTGGAACAATCTTCTCATCAGCACCACACATTCGGCGTAATCTTAAAATAGTATCCGTTTTCTTCACTTAAATTCTTTTCTCTCACTCATCAACTCTGAGGAACAGTTGGATGCGCGAATTCTAAGTAGTGAAGCATATAAAAACTTGAGGAAATGCATTGAATACTATTATACCCTATTGTATCATGTTTTCAATTTCAGAGCCACGCCTTGGAACTTTAAGTTACGGAGCTTATTATTTTAAACCCCTTAGGAAGGGTTCAGAGAAACCCGAAATGCATTGGGACCTGTAATTTTTAGTTGTTTGTTCTTTTTGTAAATAGCAGTTTGTGGTATTTTACTTGATTGAATTACTTTTGAAATCATTCAGATGTGAATGAATCAAACAATCTCATTTAGAATATAAGTACATAAAGTATCATGAATACGTTTTTGTTTACTTGATTAGTATATCATTAACTTTGGAATTTTTACTTTTGTGTACATGAGAATAGCAGTATAGAAACCCTAGGGACTCAGTTAGAGAACCCTGCAGACCTGGATCATTCCAGGATTTGACAGAGGAGGAGAAATTATACATTTTTTCTCTTCCTTTGCTCTTTCTATGTGTGCTACAGAAGCACACATAGAAAGAACAAATCGCCATTTTTGATTGTTTATGTGCAGGAAGGTGTCCCTTTCTGCATAACATAAACAAAAACTCCTCCAGCACAGGCACCCATGCTACATGGCGGCAGGCTGCCTGCGCTTGCGATAGGGAGTTTTTTTTGCAGTGCTAGGGGAAACACAGGGATGCTCTTTATTCTGCAATAACAATCACATTCTCCCTTTGAAATGAGAATGCAGAAAGTACCATTGTGCAGCATAGAATTAAAGAGCTGTACAATGAGCCTATTAATCAACTTAGATGAACTCCAGAAAGTGAAAACCTGAAGAGTAGTCATTATAATATAAGCGGGGATAGAAGATCTGTAAAAAGGATGGAAACAAATCAATTACTGCATAGAAAGTTTGGTTCAGCCTCTTTAATGTGGAAATGAAAGAAAATAAAATGATTAGATCAAACTAGATTTTTAAGATAGCAAGAACATCTCTATGTGTGGTTTAGGAACTCTAATAAACAACATAAGAAGTTAATTATTGTTAAAAAGAAAACCTGCAAAGCTAGAAAAAAAGAATATTAGAGACTTTGAAAAAAACTTCTAAAGGCAGCAAATATGATGGAATAAATCATGTGCTAATGCAGTGAGAGTATCATTGCCGAAATCTATATCTTTTGGGTTCAAAGAACAGTGATATCGAACAGCTCAGAAGAGAATCTGGTGAGTTAAATTAAACGGAAAAAAAACGTGACCGACTTGAAACAAAGAAGGAAACGTCCAAGGTACCTCTGTGAATTCACTATTTATTACATTTGGAATAAAACTACTTTATACTTCCTTGTCATGAACAAGAGTTTGAACTCTGTGCTGTGTGAAGCAGTAACATGACACATCTCAAATCAATCTACCCACTCCATCAGCCAGTGGTAAAAATGTGGGAAGCAGCGAATAACGTGCTGGGTGAAATACTGATCAGCTCACCAAGAATATATTGTACACTAAATAAAACTCTTGTCGTGTTTGTTAAATCAAAATAATAAAGCTGTACCCACTATTCAAAAATAAATGATGCACTTCAAAACATCTTAATCTATTATTTTTCTTACTCTGATTTCCAATAAAGTAACTTTGGTAGCACAAGTATACACCCTGTATTTCAAATAGTTAAAATTGATATTTACTTTCCAACAGATGTTGACCATATTTATTTATTTATTTATTTATTTATTCATATGGTGTTATATAGCGCGAACTAGACCCAAGACATCGGGTACCAGAGCGCTTTACATGAGCACCAGTTTCGTTATAGAAGGACACATTCATTTTTGTTAGCCAGGGGGGATTAAGTGATTTCCCCCGAATCACAGGATGTGCAATGCAGCACACTTAGACAGAGGAAAGCCAAGGAGAAGTGAGCATATTTCTCTTCATTGGGCCTAGGTGAGGATGTGTAGCATTTGTTTCTGACTCGATGCTGGTAGAACTCTCAGCCTCCCCTGGGCCAACACTGATGTTGCTCCCATGCATGACTGCAGTGTCAGGATTGGCCTGAGCACCCCTTAATCTACGCTACCAGGGAGACTGGGACTTGTGACTGCAGCTGGGGTTGGAGAGAGCAGCTGGGGTTGGAGACAGCTTGCCTGTGCATGAAGCTTTTAGCTGGCCTGACATGGCCAGCCAAAGCTTCAGGTGCACTGAATCACAGTGCTCACTACTCTCCTTCCTGCCTTGCCCTGCGACGGTCCCGCCCCATGCCTCATTCGATGGTAGAAAAATAAAACGATGATAAACACGTTTTATTAGCATTTTAGTTTTTCGCATTTTGAGGGGGGGGCGGCATGGAAGAGACGCTCCTCAACCATAGCTGTATAGCAGCCAGAGTGGAGTAGATTAAAACATATCCTAAAGTGCCTCTGAATATGAACCTTTAATGCCTGCATAACCCACATATTACCACTTTATGGATTCAGATCAGGGCAGAGTTTTAGAAACTACTATCTCACAGTATATAACACATGCAGTTGTATTGAGGGCCTGATTCTTTTTTAAAAAAACAATTTGCATTTGTAAATTTAGTGACCTGCCTGAATGCAAATTTCCAAATTTGGAATCCACAAGTTCTTAGGAACGACTCCATTTGTGAATTCTATTTTTGGATAAACTGATATGTATGTTAGTATTTGCCCACATGAACATTACAGAACAGATGCATTTCCTATTTTGCTTTACTTTTCCTTCCATGATAAATGTAAAGTATTTTTTCTCAAGGAGAAACCCTATCCACTATACCACCATCCATTTAGGACGCATTACTTTTCTAGCACCCCTAATATAAGGAATTGTATTTTCTTCTTGACAGGAGTAGGTCGCTGACATTATTCAGGATGGGAATGGGTGAGGAAAGTTTGGTGCCTCACTAGAACACCCATTTGTAAATACAACTTTTAACAAATGTAAAGCTATATTTTTGAATTGCAAAAGTGTTTTACTCTCTTAAAAAGGTTATTTGCATATGCCAGCTATTTTCACACATGAATAGAGATTTGTAAATAAGGCCCTAAGCTTAATATTTGAACAGATGTCCACACGGGTGTTCAAGGTGTTATTATATTTTTTTCCAACATATTTTTATTGTTATTAGGACTAGTCAAAGAACACTTGGGCCTAGATGTAGGTAAATGTGAATTACCGATTCATAAATACCGAATCTTACCGATTCGGTATTCATGAATTGGTAATTCAAATGTAGGTAGAAATTCGGTAACAAATACTGAATCGGTATGATTCGGTATTTACCGATTCTGTAATTACAGAATCGTTATTTGTCATTGATTCCTATGGGCATTAAAGCCCATAGGATTCAATGGCAGATACCGAATCGGTAATTACCGAATCGGTAAAAATACCGAATTTACAAGGGGGACAGGGTGTCACTTTGAAACCCTGTTCCACCCCTGTTTCTGGCTTGTGTGCCATGTGACACACAGACATGCCCTTAGGGCATGTCTGTGTGCCACATGGCACAGGTGTACATGCACAGATGTTCATGTACACAGGAATTCGTTATTTACCATGGAATAGTATTCCATGGTAAATAACGAATCGGTAAGGGCCTGTGGCACTGATTACAGTGCCACCTACATATTGATTTACAGAATCGGTAAATTTACCGATTCTGTATTTTACCGACTCTGTATATTTACCGAATCGGTAAAATTACTGATTCTGTAAATCAATGGCCCCCTACATTACAAATCCCAAATACCGGTCGTTAACAGGCAAAATCGTCGGTTACCGACCGGTATTTGGCGAGCTACATCTGGCCCATAATAGCTTAAGCATTTGTATGTAGTATAACATACCGAAGGATTACATTGTGGTCTATAGCAAGTCTGCGCCAATAGAAAGAGAAAGTCCCTGCACAGTTCCACCCCGTACATGCATAGTTTTATTAATCTACAACTATTATACGGGGAGCCACACATAGGTATAGTCCGTGCGATACTTTTTTTAATATTCAGAACGGTGTAAGGCTCAATAAGTATCTCATTAGTAGTTGCAGTATATCTAGTGGAAGAGAGCTATAGGATGTCTGTACCCTAAAATAATTCAAGTTATAACAAAAGTATGAATCCAAACGCAAACTATAAACTATGCGGTATGGTGCATTATTGGCTTTTCTCCAACTATGGTGACTAGTAAGATTGTGACGGAAGGGGCTGACCCAGTTTTCCACCACTGAGGGGGTTGGGGGAAGGGGCCCGTGTAGTATGCAAAGGCAGGGGGGAGGGGGAAATACTTGCCTTTTGGAGACCACCCGGCAGCTGTTAATGTGATTGGGTCTAGTCACTCTCCACTTCTGAACTGGTTACTGTTTCCTCTGACTGAGTTTGGTACCTCTCAGGATGTTCCCTGATTTTCATCACCTCTTTCCAGAGGTCTGCCAGAGGGTGTCTACGAATGCCTAGCGCATGATCTCTAGCCAATGCCCTCCCCTCTGCTCCCACTCAATGGGTCATGTCTCTTCTATTGTGTGGCCGTTCGCTTTCTTCCAGGCCAGAGCTATGCTTCTTTTGGCCAGAGCGAGAGCCAAGTCCACAAATTTCATGCCCACTTTTTGCTCAGTCGGCCTCCGGAAGAGGCCCAAAACACAGACTTCAGGTAAGCGAGCAACTGTGCGGCCAACTGCCACCTGTACTGATGTGAAACAGCCACACACGCCCATGCATGTCATATGTATAAAATCTGCATCTGCCCGACCACATCTCTGACAGCATTTCTCTTCACCCACGTAGACTACATGTAACCTGTAAGGTGTCATATATGTTAAATGTGTATCGTTAAATTTGATATATTTCAGCCTGGTGTTGCGGGCGACTCTCCTAGGATACCTCAGAATTGTATTCCATTGTGCGTCTGAGGGTTCTTTATTCAGTATAGTATCCCATTTACATCGCAGCCGCTGGAGGGGTGTGCGGAGCATCTCTGGAGATATAGAACCATTTTAGTTGGTTTTTCGCTCTTCCCAGTGTAAGTAATGATTGGAGCACCCCGTGTGTCTCTGGTTCCTCCCGTCCCCGTCCCATTGTTTCTTGAATGTGTGCAAAATTGCCCTGCGTGCACCCCCTATCATCTACTAGGTCTTCTAGTGGTATTAGCGCCGTCTTCTGGTAGCAGTCACCTACCGTTTCTAACCCTACTGTGGTCCATTGTGACAGTTGCTATGCAGTAAATATTTTCTTAGGATTACCAGATGGCAAACCCATGAGGGGCAAGGCTGGGGCATATAACTGTGTCCCCGGGTGTTTCATTGCACATCATCTCCAGCACCGGAAAGCAATGGCCTGCAGCAAAGATTGATGCGCAATCACCACTGTAGAGTGAAGCATATTGACCAACAATGGGGGAGTGGGATCCCCCGGTTTAATAAGATTCAATCCGAACACATCCATGCCATCCAGTCCCTGTGTAAGCCACTGTAGCTGGGAGGCTAAGTAGTAATATAAAAAATTCGGTACCCCCAGGCCCCCTCTGCCATAGGGCGCTGTAATGTGCTAAGACAAACCCTCCACCACCCCTTTTTCCTAGATCAGGTCTCAAAGCAAAGCATCAAGCTGCCGGAACCAACCAGCGGGTATACCCATTGGGAGATTTACAAAAAAAATAAAAAAGGCACGGTAACATGACCATCTTTGACAATGAGATACGGGCCATAATTGGAAGAAGCAGTGAGCACCAGAATGGAACACAGGCTTTAAGAGATCAAAATGCCTGCAGAAAATTTCCTTTCCTCCGCCCCTCCAAAGAATGGAAGATATGGATCCCTCTGTACTTAAAGACGGAGGCAGCCCAAAGTAGGTCCAACGGTATGTCCATAGGGCGAGGAGCAGCCAATACCACTGGGAATACATCTGTTTTACATCTATTAAACTGTAAGACAGACACATATTCAAATTGTGATAGGATTTCTAGTGCCATTGAGGTACCTATCACTGCATCATTAAGGTACATTAGGAGATCATCAGCGTATAGGGAGCTGATGTGCTGCCTGCCTCCCACTGAAAATCCCAGTCCTGTGCCCCCTTGGGTGGAACAACGCCACCAGTGGCTCTATCGCCAGCGCAAATAGGAGTGGCGACAATGGGCATCCCTAATATGTACCAAAAATATTTGGTATTGTGTTGAGACCACTTTACCTGTTTTGACCGTGACAGTAGGATGATCATAAGCAGCCGCACCCACTTAATCCAGTCGTCTCCCAGACCCATATGTGTCATTGTTTCGAAAAAAAAGTCCCACCTGACAGTATCAAAGGCTGTCTCTAGGTCTATAAACAGGAGGGCTACGACCTTCAGCATCTTCTGCCAGTCTCTCCAGAGTATTTGTACAAGCTGTGAGGTCTTTGATTGATTGGGCTAGTGATTGTTGTGTGGGTTGGAGCATGGCCGCCTTGTCTTCCGTGATGTCCCAGGCCCACCAAAAAGTACTGATGTCCTGATGAAGAGTGGACTTGGTGTCTGCTATGGCCTCCAGTATATTGGTGAGCTGCTGTTGCACTTGATCTGAGCCACCAGGAATCTCTGTGTGGCGGCCCAGGTCTTCCTCCTCTCATTCCGTTGCTGACCCAGTCCCCTTTCCTCTTTGTTTCCCCATTATAGACGTAAGAGTTCGTAACAGCTAAGTTGTAGTGGTGGGGTAGATTCGCACCCCAAGAGTGGCCCTGAAATCAAACTCCGCACCCATAGGTTGAGCAAACCACTGCACCGGTACAGTTACAACAACAACACAGCTTAAATGCTGTGATGGGGGGGGGGGGCACGCCTGCCGTGCTTACAGAGAAGTCCTTGTCACCTTGACGAGGGTCTCTACTTCTTGTGGAGAAACAGGGATTCAGCCATCTTAATTGTGCCACTGCACTTCCAGACATGTATTGGGCAATCGCCCAGGATATGAAACTTCTGTGGCACATTACACAATTCAGTCTTGGCCACCAGTGGTTGTGGCAGAGCCTGGACACGGGGGAATTGTTTTGGGTGTACCCCCACTCCTTGCGTTCCCCATCGCCTATCAATTAAAACTGTCAGCAGCCCATCCCAAGGACGTACTCCAAGGCCCCAGTACAGGCAGCTGTTAAAAATGTCCACCAAGAGAGGGTGGTGTCCGTTTCAGGCGCTTTTGCACCAAACCTGATGTCCCTATCTGCTGGTTCCAAAGTATAGTTAATGCAGCTGTAAAATACACTCAGGCTGCATCGTCCGCCACTTCCAACTGGGCCCGCCACAGATAGGGCTGTGTGTCCACGACACCGTGGTATCCCACATCGCCTTCACCGCAGGCACCGCTCACCAGAGGTACACACACTAAACGCAACCTTGATTGAGTTATTTTCTTTTGCTCAAAAATAAATATGGAGAAGTATGGTCATTTTCCTCTTATTCATCATGAGCAGAAGTAGGCTTATAAAATACGTCATAATTCTGCACCCACAGTCTACGCCCCACATCGGTACAAATTTATGACTAGCAGGAAGGCGAACATCCGCCAAGCATAGGAACTATTCCTTTTTTTCTCAACTGAGAAAATACATTTTCTCGTGGAAAGACCCTTTACCATGCACCACCACCATATTAGGGAATATCCTTCCAAATTCCACCCTCGAAAGAATTTACTCTAGCTCCTTTCAGGAGTACATTACCTACCTTTTTCAGGATAAGAAGTGATTGGAGAGATGTTGGTACACATACTCACAGGACACTCCCACTATGAACACCTACTCTCTGACGCAGAACACACTCCCCTAACAAGATATCACTCATACAAAAATTCCTTGATTAATAAACGCTTTAACAATTAGAAGAACAACTTTAGAAAAATCCAAATTTTATTTTTCTAACACAAAAGGGCATTCAAGAGAAATGTGCACTCACAAATATCCTTCCAAATATATCTGCAGAGGTTTTGAAACAGGTCCATCGATACTGAAATTATAGGAAAGTTAAATTTTACTGACCACTAGCTTAGTAAACTTCTAGAAGTGCTGAAGCCACACCCGCACCTGCCCATGGTTTGTACAGTCATCTATTGCTTCATTTTAGACAGGTCATAGAGTGTGGGGCCACAGCTCACAGCCTTGCAACATGCTTCAAAAAATGATAAGAGGGATATCATGCCTCCACTGTAAGTTACAACTACATGTTTGCTGTCAACCAAATATTGAATGTTCCTGCTGTTTTTTATGGTGTATTAATAAAGTATGTCCAACCAATAGAGATTTAGCATCAATGTTAGATATCCTGTGTTATAATAATTCAGACAGCACACGAAACTAAAATGCTGCCATTAAATACTTGTTATTGTTTTTGGCGTGTCAACGCATGCATGTGGACATTTGTTGGCTTTTCTAAATACAAACTAAGGGGCCTATTATCAACAACTAGCGAAAATTATCGCTAACTAAGCATAGCGAATATTTTTCTATTGCCGGGCTTCGCCTGATTTTATCACAGAGATAATGTGCTATTAGCAACGTTTATCTCAAATGCGATAAAATTTCAGGCGTTAGCTGCGAAATGCGAGAATATCGCTGGTAATACAGCGATATTTACGCATTACCGTTAATGAGGACTTAGCCATAATATCCAACTTCCATTGGATATAATGACTAAGAACTGGTCTGAACAGGTGTTAGTTCTTGGAGATATTCGTGCTTAGCGCGAATATTTCCATTGCTACACCTGTCTTGCTAATAGGCGATAGCGACGTTAGCAACTGCTTTCAGTCACTAACTGGTTGGGTACGCCCACTTTGCATGTCATTAGCAATAAATATTGCTGACATGCAAAGCGGGCCCCAAGCCGCTCGCTATCGCCTAAAAGCTGTCGCTAACATCAGTTAGCGACAGCTTACTAATAGGGCGATATAATTATCGCTACTTAGCAGCGGAAAACGGCTGCTAATGCGGCCAAAATCTAATATCGCCAGGCTTGGCAATATGCCCCACTATCTCCCATAAAAGAGGTTTTTAGTTTGGTGGGTTTTCCCAGAGCTTACCTGACCCTAATGCCTGCCAATTTTCTACCATTGCTAAGTTTTACTGTAATGATGATTTACTTACTATGGCTTACTGGTAATCTGGGAGGCAGCCCGACCATGGGTTTCGTGGTGCGGCAGCAAGCGGACCCGGCGCCATACGACCAAACTCTTAATCAGACCCTAAGTGTTGCTGCTCTTTTTCTATAGACCCTTTCCCGTCCTCCCTACCATCCTTTTGTAAAAAAATTATTAAAAAGACTTTCATTTGTAATTGAGTTAAGATTTATAGGTATCATCTTTGTTTTGCTTATATTTTGTATTTTCTATATAATTAGAATATATTTGCAGTATGATATTACGTTTAAGAAATAATGGTTTAACCTCACTGACGTGTTATCACTGAAGTACTTAATGAAGCTTCTAATGTTTAAAAGAGCATTATTCCTCAACTATATGTTATGCCTGAAGTATGTTGACTGCATATGAAATGCATGTTTAATATATTTTCACCACCAGTTTGTTGAGAAATGAATAGATTGTTTTTATTTCAGTGTGACAGTGCTTTTGGGAAGGGCATGGGGGACGGAGAAATCGGAGTTGTAGTCGATGTATGAAGAGTTTGTTCAAGTGCATGTGTTGCATGCTCTCTTGAAAAGTAGAGCAGGGAGCAATATAATAAAGAGCAAAAATAAAACTATTCACTCTTTTGGAAGAGTGTGGGTTGCCTAATCCGTTTTGGGCAATACAAGTCCGTTCTGTGGCAGAGTTAAAGATGGTGACGGAAGACCCGGGAACACAGATTTGCAAGAGATGTCCATTTGGAGTAGGTGTGCCTAAAGGGAAATTCAATGCAAGGATAACCCTAAAAGGTTTGTTGAAAGTAATATTTTGGAATAGTAAGAGATCAGTAGAGAGGGAATATCTGCATGAAATATATCTTGAATTACATGCAGGTCTTGGTGGCCGTAGAGCTGGTTGAGTGGTAATGTCCAATGTCATAAGGGTTGAATGTTCATGTTTGGTCTATGTGTTCTGCTGTGTTCTCATGGGTATTATGAACTTCAATTGTGTTCTTTCTTTGGAGAATATAAGTGTGTGATGTTTAATTGGTTTTTCTCTGTTAGTTTGCATTAGTTCATATTTTGTGAAGGGTTGAAGAGTTTACACTGGGTTGACCACAGAGAACTGGAACAAAGAATAGTGTGCAGCTACGATAGCCAAGTGCAATTCATAAACTTAGGATCTGGTTGAGGGTATCCATTGATTGAAGGCGGCAATACATCTGACTATCATAAGCTGCTATTATTGGTACAAATTATCACTTGTGTTGGTTTGAAATTTCTCATAGTCTCTGTTTTAAAGACAAACCATTTTTGTAGACACTACACAGGTGCACTTGAGCAATCTCAACCTTATCTCTGTATTATCCATACGAATGTATTATGCAATCTCATGGGGTTGGGAGACCAACAATGGGGGAGAAAAAGTACGCCCCCAAAAAAGTAGCATGAGAACATTCATATAAGAATGGAGGGGTTCCTACAGATTTATGTGTGTCCAAACCAACTGAGGCAATGCATCTCAGAACAATGTTGGAGGTGTTGCAGCAGCATCAGATCATCATTAGCTAATCTGAATGCTGCAAAATGTGAAACAGTAAATGAACAATGATACCACTTTGTGCATCAACACTGCAATGTCACTCAACCGGCATTCTGGGATGAATTTAGCATTATAAGATGACTAATACCCCATCAAGTGTGGCTCTAAAATAGCGGAATATTAGATTTCTTTGCACTTATTAAAAAACAGAATCCTTGTATGTAAAAAGTTTAAACTGTCATCACCCCACCCCAAAGCCTCCATTACCACAATTCTTTTCTGGCGAACCAGATATCAATGAACGTTATAATAGGCAGAAATCAGCTAGGATAAAGGGATGCCCTAAATTGTCCCAACACAATCATGGCTGGGCCATTTTCCCCCAAACTGCGAATATTTACCTATTACAATAAGAAAGTAATACTTTACGTTCAGAAGTTCCACCATCTTACAACAGCCACAATCCTCCACAGTATCTAAAGCTACTCTGGATTAGTCAAGCATCCAGTAATGTTATGAAATGCTATTTATTACCTGTAAAGTGCAAGCACACTCCTAAGGGTGTCATGGTACTAAATGAAAGGAAGGAAATGGTGTTTAGGAGAGGCTACTCTTCATCGGTAACAAGCCAAGAAAATTATTTTTTTAGACTTTTATCTAGGCATTGAGACCAAGCACAGAGAAGGGGTTTCATGTTTTCATTTGCTAAGGAAGCTAGGAATTCTAGCAACAGGGAAGCCTTGAGTAATGGGATAGTGTGGCAGGAGCAAGTGCACACTGAGTAGGGTTGGCCCCTTTTCCTTTAGGGTAATACGCTTCCCACCTGTTGTGGTCTCCTTGAATGCCCATGCGCCCCGCCCACAACCCCCCGGATGTGACGAGTTGGCCCTCACGCATTCCAGAGTTTTCAGCCTATTGATGCCCGCTTATCCAACACCTCATCTTATACTTCTCATTGCCTGCAACCAACAAGCACATTGAGATGAATATAGCAATTTACTACGCGTGCTATTACCACGCAGTAGGTTACAACGGGGTCGTAACAACAATCGCGTTGTTACCACGGGTGGCTTTACATCGCAAGTCTTTTCTACGACTTGTGCTAGATGGCGCGCTGGACTTAGGAATAGTATAAATTACTATTCCTACTCCAGTTAATGCAACAGCAGGGAATGTATTGGATTTAAAATCCAACACATTTCCTGGTGTTGCACACCACCTAGTGCAAGTCGTAGAACGACTTGCGATGCAAAGCCACGCATGGTAACAACACGGTCATTGTAACAACCGCATTGTTACCTACCTGCGTGGTAATAACAGCATTGTAAACGCTGTTTCCCCATTGAGACAGTTCGGTTTCTGTTTACCTAATTTACTTTCCTTGCTTCTCCCTTTCCTCCCTCCTGGCCCAAGGTCTATTTCGAACACAAGGGGTGACAGCCCGTGCAAATCGTAGCTCCATTTGAATTGTAGCATTAAGAGTGGTAGAGCCAGATTAAACGAGTGCACCTCATACCCACAATTTAGTATCCAAGGTCTTATAGGCCACATGAGACATAACAGTTTGTTGCATTTTCAGAAGCTCTGCGTAGGCGGATGTGGTGAACACATCACGGGGAAGGTCTGGGCCTGTATGTTGTCATTTTACAGCTAGATTGTGTGTTTTTGGAACTTCAGGGGGCTGCACATGAATTCCTCTGGTTGATGAAGTTTCACTTATCATGACAAAATTTTATTTCAAATGCTTTTTATATATTGTTTCAGCAACTTTGCAGAGGTATGATCTTGTATACTATGTTTTTGTTGTTACAAACATGCCAATAAACATAAGTAAAAAATAAATTCAAACAACGAGGGAGGTAATGTTCCTGTCAGAGAAAAAGGAAACCAGACAAAATGGTGGATGAACCATGGAGATCGAGTGGGAATTTTAAGGATTAATTCTTCTTGCCCTCACACATCCCTGAGCATGTCATCCTTTATCATCGGGCGTTGTTCCTTCTAGGGCCGGCACTTCAATCCCTACACGCCCCACGAAGGGTTGCTTTAGCGGGGAGATTTTATTGTTCTTGCTGTATGATGAAGGGTGCAAGTATGATGGTGTCTTAAATGTGTGGCGTGGAGTGATAGTGTATTCAAGGTTGAGGAAAAATTGCCTAAAACTGTCTAGGAGACACCAATTCTTTTTTTATGTGCTGGTACTCCCGGCAGTATTAAGAAACCTGTAAATGGATCAAGGCTACTGTGGATATGTGATGTACCCAGGTAGCTCTAAGCCTGTGCATTTAGTCAGGGCAGGCATAGTCAGGGCAACATGTTTAATGCCCCACAGTCCAAAAAAGATCCACAGTGCTTCTTCAGGACCAGAGAAATTATAGTCCTACTGCACACAGTGATCGTCCAACCCTTTGAAACAGTCATGAAATGCCCCATAGGTGAAAACAGAGGTTAGTGCACAGCTGCTAAGTGGTACTGGCACAAGAGATGCGAGAGATCTACCCTCCTTAATCGACTAATAAAGGCCTCTGTTTGATGATGGTGCTCTTATCATGCAAAGATTTTGTTTAACATTCCTATTATATATTTTTCTAACAACTTTGCAGAGGTTCGATCCTGCATACCTCTTTTATTAACAACATGCCAACAAACGTACATTTAAAAAAAAAGTAACTGAAGCCTTGAGATTGGAGGCTGGTAGGGCTATCTGGTTCCACAACAATTTGGCCACTGGTCGACGGGGGCTGCATTCTCTGCCTCATAGATTAGCCCCTGGTGTTCGACATTAACAGGGGCAGTGGACTTGAACTGCCTCCACTTGTATGGTCGGAGGAACTATGTGGGCTGAGTCATGTCATCCAATGCAAGTGACTGGCCAAAGTGTGGTTAAGATTGCTTCACTACAAGAAGCCAACAATGTGACTGGCTTGGACCTTCTAAAGATTTGCCCAAATATCACAATATGTGCAGCTGAACGATATTTGGCAGCCCGGTTTGTTGAAGCCCCATATGTTAAGCTTCTCCACTCCTTACATGCTCTGCCCCTTAATCACCGCTA
Organism: Lissotriton helveticus; assembly: GCF_964261635.1. Taxonomy (NCBI): domain Eukaryota; kingdom Metazoa; phylum Chordata; class Amphibia; order Caudata; family Salamandridae; genus Lissotriton; species Lissotriton helveticus. Next base: position 639,122,848 of record NC_136059.1, read on the forward strand.
TTCAGTGTGGTTCAATAGAGGAGATGTCAACATAACAGCATTTGTGAGCACTGCAGTATACTGAAAGAACCCAGATTGAAGGACTAGAGAGGCCAGTTTTCAAGGGAGGAGGACTCTGTGGAGATTTTAGTTATTAGCAGGATCTAAACGGCTAAAAGTATTCCTGGATGCTTTGCGATTTATTCTGGTCAATGCTTCCCATGTGGACCTGAGTGATTCTTGGCAAGGCAATAGACACACACTCTTCTGTAATAATACGGGAAACAGTGAGAGTGAACATATGGGTATTTTTGGACGCAAAGCTTTGCCTCAGCTTTATCGTGCAAAAGTTATAGAAAAAAAAGTTTCTTAGAAGTGATAAAACCAAGCTTTTGTGCGAGATTACAGAGTGAAACCCAAGAGGAGTTGTATTTTCTTTGGAGAAAGCCTTGGTAGGCGACTGCTGACGCTGTTGTTTGGGATTTAATAGTATTTGATAAATGCAGAGCCTCTTCTCTGCCTAGCCAATCCTAAAGTTTCTTTCCCAGCCAAGGTGTGGATAATACCTGCGAATCCTTTTAACCTCAAAGAACCCTCACACCATACTCAGGTAGGATTTCATTGTATATATACAATGTGTGTTTGTGTGTATGTGTTTGTGTGAGTGTGTGGAGGATATTCAATACGTTCTTCCAATATCAAAAATACATTCAGCAACCTAACCCTTCAGATTTTCTAAAACAATTTGTATTATGAATATACTAACTTTATAAATAAATAAATAGTTGATGCTGTAGATTTTGCCTATCCAGAGAGAAGGTTGTGAAGATAGTCTCCTATTCCTGGTGGAAAGTTAAATAATTCTTTTAACTTTTTCAGTAATTTGAAGAAAAATATTTGTGTACATATTTATGTTGGAGCTACAGTTATTTAAAGCTCCCGCATTTTCGCATTACATCACAAACCAGATTAATATTTAATCCCTAATGACTCCATTATTGTCTGTTGATCAGATTTAATTTGCCCTCATAATCAGGTTACAATTCCATTCAAGTAGCTTGACATTCTCTTCATAGTTTGATTTACATTTTTCTCTCGAGTCTGTGCAAAAATGCCTGCTGAAGCCACCTTCCCAAAAGCGTTATGTTCAGGCTGGTGGAGGAGGAGAAAGGGCTATGTCATCAACCTTTGGGTCTTGTAGACCTGCCAACTCACACAATGCCACTGTGTGAGACACAATCAACTCTGTTTGCATGGTCATTTGGTGAGGAGACAATACCACATGATGGCAGGGAAAACATGCTGAAAACGACTGTAAACAGTGATTTTCAGTTCGTTTTTGGAGACTTTGAAATGCAAACATCCATTAATGGATGTGAAAGCACCCTAGATATTGGCAACAGACTCAGCAAGCTTATGGTGATTCTTTTCAATTTTTGAGAGGGTTTGGGGGCCTCTTAGGTGCTTCTCAGCACAGAGCCCCTTTTCCTCTAAGACCCCCGCCCCCTTCTCACACAATGTGATTTTTAGGTCAAAGCCTACCAAACAGCACAGCTGTCTGCTTTGCTAACAACATATTAGGGACATTCAGATAAACTTCCCTGGGAATGCATTTTGCCTATTGCTTACCATTGGCTTTGTGGTTTGTAACTTGCATTTTCTGGATTCATATGTGTTGCTTTTATTTGTTTTACGCTGTCCAGCTTGAGTTTGTTCCTTCCCTTGCCCAATCCTTATTTACCTTTTTACTGTATTTTTTCATAAGTCCTGGATTTTTAATTTTTAAAATTGTATTTATAGAGTTTTGTATAGCGCGAACATGACCCAAGGGTATCAGAGCGCTTCACAGTTACATGTGTTACAGTTAGAGTACAACGGTATAGTAGTGTTAATATATATTAGATTCCGGTATATGTCTTTCTTAACAATTTCAACAATAACACATTTAGGATCTGTTTAGTGTACAAAGGTGTACCGCTAATCCCCTCCAAATGGTCCGATATGTATTTCCATTAAGTTCTACATCAAAGTCCCAGAGTAGTACTGAGGAAAGTCTTGCTTAAGAGAGGAATTTGTTCATTAGGAAGATCTTCGCTTCCCTCTTGAATGTTGCCGTGTTTGGAATTTTTTGAATGTTTGGAGGAAGTGAGTTCCAGATTCTGGGGGCTGCTCCGGAGAACGCTCTGTCATACGTTTTCTTCTTCCGAAAGATGGGTGGTTTCAGCAATATCTCCTTGGCACTTCTTGCTGGTCTGCTTCCCCCTGATATCTCAATTTTCTGGACCAAGTACCTTGGTGTTTTGTAGTGGAGCGCTTTGTGGGTAATACATGCCATCTTAAATTGGATTCTGGCTTCGTATGCTACCCAGTTTAATGCTTTCAAGTGTGGGGAGATATGGGCATATTTTCTAGACCCAGTAATGAGTCTTGTGGCCACATTGAGACAGGCTTTTAGTGGTGCTGTAGACATTTTTGGTAGACCTGTTAGTGTTGTACATCCATATTCAATCCTTGAAATAACTAAGGCCTGAACTGCCAGCTTGAGGTTCGCCTGAGTGATGAGATGTTTAAATTTTCTGATATAGTTCAGGTGAAACCGGGCACTTTTTGCCATTGATTTGATGTGGGCTCTCATGTCTAGGTTCTTATCCAGCGTTATTCCCAGTGATTTAGCCGAGTCAACTAGGGTAGGGATGCAGTTTAGCGCTGTTATCAGTTTGGTCCATTCCTTCACATTTGTATTGTTCTTTGGAGGTGATATTAAACGGAATTCGTTTTTGTTGCATTTAGCTTCAGATGATTGCTAGTTAACCATTGTAGTGACACTTTTAAGGCTTCATTCATTGTCTTGATGTCTTCCAGTGACGCAATCTTGATGTAGATCTGAGTGTCATCTGCGTACATGTGATGTGATATTTTTTATTTTATTTTTTTATTTAGGAAGTTTTGTATAGCGCTAGCCAGACTGCAGGTATCGGAGCGCTTCACATAATTACAAGGCGGTGCAAAAGAAAGCCAACAAAGCATAGCAAAGTACAATACAGTGCAAAGAGACATTTGAGGTGCACTCCAGGGTGATCCTATCTGATAGTTAAGGAATGATCAAGGAACAGGATTTTGAGCTGACTCTTGAATTTAAGGAAAGAAGGAATAGTTCTGATGTCGTGGGGTATAGAGTTCCAAATTTTGGGTGCATTCCCAGCAAAGGACCGATCCTTGGTTTTTTGTTTTCGAGTTTTTAGTGGGATCAGGAGTAGGGTGTTAGAGCTTCTGAGGTTCCTGTTCTGACCCGCTTTTTTAAGTTGGGATGCCAGATATTCAGGTTTGCCAGTGTGAAGGGCTTTGTGGGTGAGGCAGGCTGTTCTAAAGTTCGCCCGCAATTCTATTGGTAACCATTTGAGTTCTTTTAGTGTCGGAGAGATGTGGTCAAATTTTTTTATTCCAGTGACCATTCTGGCAGCCGCGTTGAGGGTTGTTTTCAGAGGAGCCAGATGTATTTTGGGTATTCCGAAGAGGATTGCATTCCCATAGTCAAGCCTTGATAACACCAGTGCTTGGGTGGCTTGTTTGAGATCACTGGGTGGAATGAAAGGTTTTATTTTGCTTAGTAGCTTCAGATTAAGGAAGGCGCTCTTAGCCGAGATCTTGATGTGTTTGGTTAGATCTAGTTTGGAGTCAAGTGTGATGCCTAGTGATTTGACCGCTAGGGAGAGATTCTTATCTAGCGTGTCAATATCTTTTAGCCATTCGATCATTTGTGGGTTCTCTTCTTTGTTCGAGATGAGGAGTAATTCGGTTTTGTCAGGGTTCAGCTTTAGATGGTTGCTAGACAGCCAGCATTGGACTTCCTTTAGTGTTTCGTTGAGTCCGTGAATGTCTTTAGCGGAGGAGATTTCCAGATAGATTTGGGTATCATCTGCGTAAAGGTGGAAGGGGATGTTAGCTTTTCTGAGTAGGGTGGAGAGGGGTTCCATGTAGATGTTGAAGAGTTGAGGGGAGAGCACTGAACCTTGTGGAACTCCTCTATTGACTGGATGAAGGTCGGATTCAAAGCTTCTCATTTTGATTCTTTGTAAGCGATTATGCAGGAAAGAGGAGAACCAATTGAGCACCATATCATCAAGTTCAGCCCTTTCTTCGAGGGCTTTGAGAAGAAGAATATGGTCAACTGTGTCGAATGCTGCAGATAGATCTAGGAGAATGAGGAGGCAGCATTGGTCGTGGTCCAGTGATTTGTGTATGTCATCAATTATGTTAAGGATTTCAGTTTCCGTGCTACACCCTTTCCTGAATCCCGACTGATGTGAGTTAAGGAGGTTGGTATTGGTCAAGTGCTGTGTTAGTTGTTGGAGAACACACCTTTCTAGTATTTTGGAAAGGAGAGGAAGATTGGAGACGGGTCTGAAGTTATTTCAGTCATTTGTATCAAGGCCAGGTTTCTTTAGCAATGGAGTGACTTGTCCCACTTTTAGGCAATCTGGGACATTTCCGGTTTGTAAGGAGCTATTAATGATCCTGCACCAAATTGGGGCTAGGGAGAGTTTCAGTTTTTTGGTTAGCAGAGCAGGAAGGGGGTTAAGTGTATGAGATGAAGGTTTCGAGGTGGAGATAAGTTTGACTATTTCCTCTTCTAGAATGGGCTGGAAGAGTGAGGATGTATGACGTTACAACGCACACTTTTACAACGCATACCTTTACAACGCATTTTTTACACCGCAACATCCATTACAACGCACACCATTACAACGCATACCATTACAACGAATTTTAAAAAAATACCTTTACAACGCATTCCACTACAACGCATACTACATTTACAACGCATACCATTACAACGCATTACATTACATTGCATATAAGGTAAGTGTTGGATAGTGTAGGGGTTAAAATTACTATTCTAACTCCAGGGGGTGCAACAGTAGGGACAGTTTTGGATAGTGTAGGGGTTAAAATTACTATTCTAACTCCAGGGGGTGCAACAGTAGGGTAAGTGTTGGATGGTAAGTTTTGCGTTGTAATAGTATGCGTTGTAATGACTGCGTTGTAATGGTATGCGTTGTAGTGGTGTGCGTTGTAGTGTCATGCGTTGTAATGACTGCGTTGTAAATCTATGCGTTGTAATGGATGTTGCGTTGTAAAAGTTTCGTTGTAATGGTAGTGCGTTGTAAAAATTGCGTTGTAAACGTTGTATACCGAAGAGTGACCATGGTTTAGAATTTGGTGGTGGAGCGCTACCAAGCACCCCCCCAGGCTGCTATGGGGTCGTGGAGTGCAGTTGATGACCAGAGAGCGCTCGATTTTGGAGACCTTGTCATTGAAGAAGTTGGCGAAGTTGGCGCAACGTTCTTTGGAGGCCTGTCCGAGGGAGGAATTCGGCTTGGAGGTTTGTTGTTTAATAATACTGAAGAGCTCTTTGGGTCTGTTCTTTGTGTTGTCTAGAGCAGATCGGAAATACATGGATTTCTTGTTCTTGATATGGTTGTTGTACTTCTTCCGTATGGATCTAAGTTTGTCTCTGTGGGAGATAGTAGGCACACTTCTCCATTGTCTTTCTGCAGCTTTTAATTGTCTCCTTTCTTCATTGGTGTCAGAGTCGAACCAGGATCTGGATGGAATGGCTCTGTTTTTTCTTTGTTTCAGTGGTGCTAGTTGGTCGAGGAGGTTTAGCATATTGATGTTGTAGAATGAGGTAAGAGCGGTTGTGGATAGATTTTTGTCGTTAGGAAGGAGTAGCTTTAGCCTATCTTCCATGACTTCCAGGGGAATCTGGGCAAAATTTCTCGTCCATTTGGGGGGATCCTGCACAGGAGGCAGAGATAGGACTCTTTGATTAATGTGGAATAAGATCATGTGGTGATCCGACCAGTCCACAGGGAGGATGTTGTCGATTGTAATTGTGTCTTGTTGGGCAATGATGGCATCCAAGATCGCTGCTTTGTTGTGGGTTTCTTCGGAGCAATGTTGGAAAAGGTTATTGTCACAAAGGAGAGTATTAAGCGATTGGATTAGGGCGTTGTTGGATTCATTCCAACGTAGGTTGAGATCACCCAGAATTATATGGTTAATGTCTTTGAGTGCGCAGTGGGCAATTAGGTCAGAAAGATGTTCCCCAAAAGTAGGAGTGTTGCCGGGTGGGTGATAGAGAAGGTGACCTACTAAAGGGCTGTTGTCCTTAAGCCTAATAGAGACCGATAGACATTCAAAGGGGCTATATTCGCAAGGGTCCATTACAGTGATGAAAATATCCTCTTTGTGGATGATGGCTATCCCTCCACTGCGTTGGTCTATTCTGTCTTTATTGATGAGTTTGAAACCCGAGGGCACTAACATGTCGAAGCAAGGTGGGGAGCATTCCTTTAGCCAAGTCTCCGTGATGAATGCAATGTCTAAGTCCTGAGAGAGGATGGCTTCGGCAAGTTCCGTTGCATGCTTGAGGGCAGATCGACAGTTAATGAGCATGCAGTTGGTAGGAATATTGTTTTTGGTTGACTGCTTTTCTAGAGGGGCCCTCGGTATGAAGGTAAAGGCGGGTGGGGGTCTGGTAAGTGTCACAGGTGTGAAATCTCTTCCAAAGCCCGTGATTACTTGAATCTTGGCGTTGGTGGCAGTTGAGGGATGGGAAACATAGGTGGAGGCTAGTTCCTTAGCTTCTTCCTCTAACATTGCTGCTGCAGATCTGAGAGGCCTATTTGATTGGGTCTCCACATCTTTATTAGTGTATGTATGAGCTTCATATGTGGTGGATAAAGATCTTGAGGGAGAATGAAGAGGGATCCCCTCGTCAGTTCTAGGGGGCCTTGGCGGTCGTTTCTCGGGAGTAGGTAAGTTTCCAGCACAGAAATTGAGAGTAAAACAGTCAGTCGAATCGGAGGCCCTGTGTTGGACATGTCGGAGCTTACGAGTCTTATCAAGATTGACAAGGATGTCATCTAGGCCACTGCATATCATTTCAAGCTGCCTCTCTAGTAGGGACAACCGGTGCGCCATATTTTCCAAGGCTGGTGATGAGCAGTTTTGGGTAGGGGCATCTCGCGGAAAGGGGGGCCAGATCCCCATTAGGGGTTTAATGCTGGGCAGGTCAACCGGGCTGTTCGTATTAGAAGCCCTAGGTCGGGGGTTAGGACTTGAGCTCATTCTCCGAGGGTCGTTTGGAGTGATGCGTGGGTCCGTAGACCGGGCTCTAGGGAGGGAGTAGTGATGTTGGCGTGGGCAAGATTGCTGGGGAGGTGGGGCTTGGTCTTCTCTGGTAGGTTGATGGGGGTAAGTGGGCTGCTCTTGTGGGAAGCTAGAGTGATGGCGAGGAGGATAAGATAACAGGGGAAGCGGGCGTTGGTCGTCTTTAGAGACCTGAAGGATAGGGTTCCCAGGGATAGCGTAGTGGGGGAGTTTCTGAGGGGGGGGTGGGGTGTCCCATCAGGAGGGGGGAGGAAGGCACTTCCGACTCCAGCAGAGGGAGGTCACTAGGGGAATTAGGATGGGGTGGAGCAGGGCGCCGTGAATGTAGGTGTGCTGAGCACAGGGTGGGGAAGAAGGAGTCTAAGGCCTCTAGGTTCTCATTATTGGCCTGTACCAAAACTGTGCCATTTGAGCAAATGGTCACTGAAGTATTCCCTTTTCTATTTGCTTGATTAGTTAGGGAGGTTGTCAATTTACAGCTGTGTGAGGTGGTTGTCGTTTTGGAAATATGAAGCTGTATTCTCAATAATGAGTTCCAGCTTTCCGGACTATCTGTGTGGAAGATGAGGTCCATTTTTAACTGACCTTTAGAGGAGCAGTGGTATGTGTTGGCAAATAGAGTTTCTGGATGTTGTCTGATTAAGTTGTGTTTGTGGTTTTTCTCGCTTTAGGGGAGAGATTAGGTGGGAAGCTAATCACGAAGGCGTTAACGCCATGCGGTTTCATGTGGGACAAGGTAGGAGGTAAGACGGAGGGTGACGTGCCTGGTGGCATAGTTGCGGGCTGTGGGGGGGGGTGGGCTGAACAAGGGGACTGGAAGGTTTGTCTTGAAAAAGGGGCCGTGATTTAGGAGACAACGAGTAGACTAAGTGTAAGGTTGCAGGTGTTGGTATCTTAGAACTGTCTTTAAGATGCTAACCTCATTGTAGTAGGCGGAGGATAGACCTTATTGATAACCATCCTACTTGAGATTTCGCAGGGGAAGTTACCTGAGGGGCGGAGAGAGCTATCCATTATGATATGGGAGCAGGTGGGGAAGGGCCACTTCCCAGTTTGCGCGGGAGCGGACTCTTGTTGTTTTCGCGTCCTAGGAGATAACCAATTTCGGGCCAGGTGTTATCCATCGGTCCAAGCATAGCTCCATGCTGTTGTTGAATTTGTAGGCCAGGGGAGCCAACCATGAGCAGCAGATGGGGGGGCCTTTCCTCGGCCTGCAACGCGATCAGGCAATGATGGGGGGCAACCTTCGATCTTCCCTATGTCACTTTCTGACCAGAGTGGCGGACATCTTAGGGTCAGGCACCATTGCATCTCGGATCATTATTGTAAGGTGTTCAACATAGAGGTTGAATAGTGACGGAGACAGTGTTGATCTCTGAGGGCCTCCAATCGAATTCGGGCATGAAGGGGACAGCGTCTGGTTGACCAGGAACCTTTGTGTTCTGTTCTGGAGGAAGGATTCAAACCATTTCAGAACATTTCCAGATATTCCCATCCTGCCTTGAAGCTGGGCTAGCAATTGTACATGATTTACCGTGTCTAATGCTGATGACAGGTCAAGAAGGACTGATAAACATGTTTGATTGGGAGCTAGGGCCTGTAACGCATCATCCACTATATGTAAGATTGCTGTTTCCGTACTGTGGCCTAGTCAGAATCCCGATTGGCCAGTAGATTGAAATTAGCAATGTGGTCGCTCAGTTGATTTTGCACACATTTCTCAATAGGTTTGACAAGGAATGGAATATTGGTTACTGGGCAAAAGTTATTTGGATCTGTCGGGTCTGCAGTAGGTTTTTTGATGATGGGGAGGACTTGACCTGTTTTAGGCATTCTGGTAGGATCCCTTGAGATAGTGATGCATTGATTATTTGTGTCCATATAAGGACGACGACATGGTTGATTCTTTTTAGGCATTTTGAGGGGAGGGGGTCATTGTAGTGGTTATTTGGTTTGATCTCCGATATAGTTTTGGCAATGGTATTTTGGTCATATAGTTTGAAGGTTGCCCATTGCGCATTGTTTTTTGAACTCTCGAGATCGTTTTTCGTGTTAGGATCGTCCAGCTGTGGTATTTGGCTAGCGAGGTTGTCGGCTGCCATCCTGAGCTCTCTTTCTAGAGTGATGGCCTTGTCCGTGAAGAATGTTGCGAATTCCTCACACGTTTTAGCTGTCTCTTGGGCGGATTCGACCAGCTTATTGGATTGTTGCTTTAACATCTCAAATAGTTTCCGAGGTCTGTTTTTGGCGTCATCCAGTTCTGATCTAAAAAATAACTTTTTGGAATTGAGAACACTTTTGTTGTACTCGTTTCTAATTTTTCTGAGAGTTTTCAGCTGGGGGATGATGGATGCTGTCTCCATTTTCTTTCTGCCAGTCTAAGTTTCTGTCTGTCTTCATTCAGTGTCCCATTGAACCATGGTTTTTTATCTTTCTCTGAGATTCTTTTCAGTTTTAGAGGCATGGTGGAGTTGACTATATTCGTCATTGATGTAGTGTAGTGATCAGTGAGTTTGTTGACGTTTAGCAAGTTGCTGGGCGGACATAGATCCTTCTCACATCTTTCTACTAGTAGCTCAATACTAGGGTCTTTGGTGTCTCGAGTCCACTTTTTAAGTTTGACCTGTTGTGTAGTCCTGATCTTTTTTATGGCGGGTATCCAGAAGGCTATGGCATGGTGATCCGACCAATCGCACGGAATCATCGAGTGGATTGTAACATCCTTGTTTCTCAAGATTACCCAGTCTAAGGTTACCACTATTGAATGTGTTGGTTGTGTGCAGGCTTGAGTAAGGTTTAGATCTCTTAAAAATTCTTTAAGTGCATTGACCTGTTTGTCATTATTGTTGTCCCAGTGTAAATTTAAGTCTCCTAGGAATATGTTGTTTGTGTGACTGTTACAGTTGGCCCTGATAATCTCCATTAACTGTTCTGTGAAGGTGGCATTATCACCTGGTGGATGGTAGAGCGCATGCAAGTTACACCTTTGATTATCTGCAGTTCTTATACCGATATTGAGGTATTCACAGGATCCAAGAGGGTCCGATTGTATTTAGGTAATTTCAATGTCAGATCAGTGTATGCAGGCTATACCGCCTCTAGTCTTTTTTAGTTTGTCTAATCTCACAATGTTATAGTGAGGGGGCACCAGTAGATCCATGACTGGGTTAGAAGATTCCGTAAGCCATGTTTCTGTTAAGATTGTCACGTCAATTTCCTGGTTAATGGTGAGGGCAGCGATGTCTGAGGCATGTTTTGCTGCAGACCGGCAGTTGAGCAGTACATTCGGGCTGGACTGTTCCCATGAGGCACAGGGTCAGATTGATTTGCATATGGCCATGTCTGAACTGGGGTGGCAGAGGGGGCTAAAGAACGGTGATGGATTAAACCCAGATCTGTTGACTGGGTGTGAGTGTTTGATTGGTTCAGATGCTCCGTCCATCACCACCCCCTTTTGTACCGCTTTGTTCGCCATAAGTTAGCAGGGTATGCTCAGACGGGAGTCCCATGCTCACTTTGCCACTGGATTCAAGCAAGCCTGGCTGAAGACGGATAAAATGCCAGAAACCGGCCCTAGGAAGCTTGTTTCCGGTCCAGGGAAGGAATGGCTTGGCAGTTCGGGCTGGACTGTTCCCATGAGGCACAGGGTCAGATTGATTTGCATAGGGCCATGTCTGAACTGGGGTGGCAGAGTGGGCTAAAGACCGGTGATGGATTAAACCCAGATCTGTTGACTACGTGTGAGTGTTTGATTGGTTCAGATGCTCCGTCCATCACCACCCCCCTTTCTACCGCTTTGTTCGCCATAACTTGCCATGGTATGCTCAGACGTGAGTCCCTTGCTCACTTTGTCGCTGGATTCCAGCAAGCCTGGCTGAAGACGGCTAAAATGCCAGAAACCGGTCCTAGGAAGCTTGTTTCCGGTCCAGGGAAGGTATGGCTTGGCAGTTCAGGCTGGACTGTTCGCATGAGGCACAGGGTCAGATTGATTTGCATATGGCCATGTCTGAACTGGGGTGGCAGAGTGGGCTAAAGAACGGTGATGGATTATACCCAGATCTGTTGACTGGGTGTGAGTGTTTTATTGGTTCAGATGCTCCGTCCATCACCACCCCCTTTTGTACTGCTTTGTTCGCCATAAGTTGGCAGGGTAAGCTCAGACGTGAGTCCCTTGCTCACTTTGCCACTGTATTCAAGCAAGCCTGGCTGAAGACGGCAAAAATGCCAGAAACCGGTCCTAGCAAGCTTGTTTCCGGGTCAGGGAAGGTATGGCTTGGCAGTTCGGGCTGGACTGTTCCCATGAGGCACAGGGTCAGATTGATTTGCATATGGCCATGTCTGAACTGGGGTGGCAGAGTGGGCTAAAGAACGGTGATGGATTAAACCTAGATCTGTTGACTGGGTGTGAGTGTTTGATTGGTTCAGATGCTCCGTCCATCACCAACTCCTTTTGTACCGCTTTGTTCGCCATAAGTTGGCAGGGTATGCTCAGACGTGAGTCCCTTGCTCACTTTGCCACTGGATTCAAGCAAGCCTGGCTGAAGATGGCTAAAATGCCAGAAACCGGTCCTAGAAAGCTTGTTTCTGGTCCAGGGAAGGCATGGCTTGGCAGTTCGGGCTGGACTATTCCCATGAGGCACAGGGTCAGATTGATTTGCATATGGCCATGTCTGAACTGGGCTGGCAGAGTGGGCTAAATAACAGTGATGGATTAAACCCAGATCTGTTGACAGCGTGTGAGTGTTTGATTGGTGCAGATGCTCCGTCCATCACCACCCCCTTTTGTAATGCTTTGTTCGCATTAAGCTGGCAGGGTATGCTCAGATGTGAGTCCCTTGCTCACTTTGCCCCTGGATTCAAGCAAGCCTGCCTGAAGACGGCTAAAATGCCTGAGACCAGTCCTAGGAAGCTTGTTTCCGGTCCAGGGAATGCATGGCTTGGCAGTTCGGGCTGGACTGTTCCCATGAGGCACAGGGTCAGATTGATTTGCATATGGCCATGTCTGAACTGGGGTGGCAGAGTGGGCTAAAGAACGGTGATGGATTAAACCCAGATCTGTTGACTGGGTGTGAGTGTTCGATTGGTTCAGATGCTCCCTCCATCACCACCCCCTTTTGTACCGGCAGTTGAGCAGTAGGCATAGCAGTGGTTTCCCCGAGGTACTAATGTTTATCTCCTGAGTATTGGCGGTTATCTGGACTTGTTTTAGGTTGTTGAGGTTTGGTTTCCTGTTCTCTGGCCAAGACGTTCTATTTGCATTGATCGGGACTGACCTAATTTCCTCACCTCTGTTGTTGGCTTCAGACTCATACTCTGGAGTAGGGTTTTGATTTCAACCTCCGATAAATATTTAAGATATCTCTAGGGTCGCCTATGTCTGTTTGATAATGGCATGGTTGTCCCTTTACTCTTTCCTAGAGTATCATGCACTGATTTTTGAATGAGCTCGACTTTGGAGTGAGTACTTGCAGTGATTTATAGTATTTTTCCCATAACTTGCAGTGCTCTTAGAATGTCCTGTGACATATTGTGCGCTTGAACTTGAAGAGCTTCGATTTCTTTCTGAGTCTGAGGTGATATATTATGAGAACGCATCTGCTTATTTCGAGGTTTGTTTGTGTCCCAGTGCTCTAAATCTGTGACATTTTCATTGTTCATTTTTTTGTCATTAGTTCTGATGTCTGCACTTCCTCCATGAGTGATGTGAGATGTGCGCCCTATGTCCTGCGATCTTAGTACCAAGCTGGGGGGATATGATTTTTGTAGGTACGCAGGTGTACTTTGTACTGTTGTAGAGGGGGTATGGAAGGGATGTTGGCTTCCATATCTTTCATTGTTAGATGGAGGTTTCCATTGAATGCCCTACGTGTATGAGTAAACAAATCCTGAGGGGGAGGCGCTGATTTTTCCCGATGTACAGGCGTCGGGGCAGTGTTAGCGTAAATTATAGATTCTTCTCCTATCTCTGCAGCACTCCCGTCCACTGTGCATCCTGTCAAAGTTGAGTCTCCTGACTGCATTGTAGATTGTGGTTTTTGAGGGTGTCTAGGTATAAGGATGTCTGTGCTTATCCTGTCACATTTGCTGTGCAGTCAAACACAGAGTTAAAATGTCAGTCTATGTCTTCAAGGGAGCTTGGTGTTTACTTTTCTTTCTCTGACTTGAAAGTGAGAGGATTTATATGGCAATCAGGCTGGCTACTGATGGTGTGCTGGACGGAAGGTTATACAATGTTATTTTATTTCCTACAACACAACAAAATGTAAATGTCTGTAAATGGACTGTGCAGAATTTGAGAATATATCAGAATTATAACAGCACAAATGAAGCATACTTTTTGGTAATCTTGAAGTGTGGTGAAAACCCATATTTCAATGTGATCAAAACAAATCAAGTGATGACATTTCCTTACATTATTTGTGCCCTGTATACTTCCTTCTTTAAAACTGAATGTCTGTTCAAATGTAGTGGTCATTTCAATTGAAGATGTGCGGTCTGTAATGGCAGTATGTTACCACACCATACATACTCTACCTTATCCTATGCCACTCTATTCTGCACCACTCCAAATCATTGTACACTATATTACTGTAATCTTCTCTGCACCACTCCACTGTAGACGTCTCTACAATACATGCACTCTATTCTATGCCAATGCGACCTACACCACACTACCCTACTATGCACCACTTCACTCTCCACCAGTGCACTCTACACCACTCCACTTTGCATCATTCCACTCTATGCAGCTCTACTCTGCAACACTGCACTATATGCCACTGCACTCCGTCAATGCGCTGTACTCTATACCACTACACTCAGCACCAGTGAACTCTATGCTAAGCCACTCTATGCCACTCTAATCTACTCTGCACCATTGCACTCTCTACCAATCTCCAGCACTGTACACTACTGTGCACCACTCCCACTCCATTGTACTGTGAAACATTTTTCTATGTGCCATTGTACTCAGCGCTACAAATCTACTAAATACCAGCTTGCTCAGACCTGTGATCATACCCACATATGTCAGCCCTGAACAAGCAACAATTTATAAACAAACTGATACTCCAGTAGTCTCCTAATGTTCAATCTTCAAACTTATAAAACTACTGAAACGTTTTTAAACTGTTTTTACTGATATATGCACAATGATTTACACATGAAGGGTGGTTGACATTTTTTTCAATTAACAGGCTACTTGGGAATTACCTTGTTTATATATTATTGATACTGGCCTAACCCCTGTAAGCTTTAAAAGAGTCAACCATCCTTTTGACTACATATTACCCAAAATATATGACGCACACACAACTTCTTAGTCAGAGCCCACCCAGCAATGGTGCAGTGATGGCGATGCCCCACTGCTCCCAATGCATGGGTGACCTAAGTCATGAAAATGGCAACAGACAAATCAAGAGGACAGTTTGTACAGGGAGCAACACCCCAGATTAGGGCATATGCGACAGGGCCCAACAGTTTGGATATTCCTTGAACAAACCATACAGCGTTAAAGTGGAATCTTTAAACATCCGGCCACAGAAGAGAAATTGTACAGAAGACACCATGTGCGTAGTATAAAACAGTGATACCAATTATTCCTGATACCTAAACTGAATATTGATTAGGATAAGTTAAACACTGACAGTGGACCAGGGTAGCACTATATTCAGGTGTTCATGAATACATCTACTCATTCCTAGGAGTCCACTTCTTGTCGACTTGTCTAGGCACACTAGTGATCACATAAATTGTGCCAATTGGTAGTAGCCTGGTTGACATGGTTAAATAAATAGAGATAACAAGGTATTGTGGTCCTTAGGGGAACAACATACTACCAGCAGTGGTAGGAGCTGAGCCGATGTTTTAAAAAATGAATCAAACATAAACTGAACTGACGATTTACCATGACCAATGCTCAGATCTGGTTAGATGGCAACCTAGGACAGCAGTTAGAGTATCACTTGCCAATTTTTGGTTACAATCAGAAGACCGATACACAGGTCCAGCTTTATGGTCAGCGGGTGCTTGGTGCAGCAATCTTTGTTGGCATGCCACCCATGACCTCCATCTTCACAGATGCTGTCAATGACACTCTCCAATGGAGACCCTCATCTTTCCTTAGCCACTGTCTCTCATGTATTTTATTTATAGAGCTACTCATTCCACTGTGTACTGTCAGAGCTCTTCACATCACATTCATATTATAAAGACACATTGAGTCATACAAGCGTGTAAATCAGTGCATAGGAAATTATACTTAAGTTTACGAGGATGACAATGAGTAAAACTCACATGTTATCTATCCTGGCAGGCATTAGGTCCAGAGTGCTTGTCTTGGAGAAATGAAGGGAAGGATTAACAACATTTGAAACTACGTTTGTAACTACGTTTTTACTAAGCGCAGTAACCACAGTTGCTGTGCTGCATTGAGTGAAAAGTAAAGAGCAAAACAGAACAATATCTACAAAGATATGGAGCTGTTGCTCTCTCCTCTAGTGGTGGTTTAACCTAAGGTTGCCTGGTGCCAGTGCACATACCCCTGCACCATAATGTAAGAGCGAGCGTGATGTCAAGCTTGGGTTTTATACTACAAGAATACCCTTCAAGCACACAAATGTATGCTTTGACAAAGTTTAACACTTTACTGCTATGTATGTGGGCTACATGCCTCATAAACAGAACACAATGATTGAGGTGTAATACTAAGAAAACTGTATTACTACCAAAGAACCTCTTTTTTAGCAACCATAGAATAACAAATGATTGAAGGGGAAATCAATACGTTTCTCAACATAAAGCTTTTCAATTTGCATACATACACTACTAACCTATGATATGCATGTCACATATTAAGCTTTGTAGAAGGAACATAAAGCATTTACACAAATATAACATGAGTTACAACTGCAGAACTCTCCTATGAAATGCATTTTCCAACAGAATCATCATGCCATTTAATTATTCCTCAATAAATGCTGTGCTCACAATAATCTCTGCAGGCTGCTCTTATCTCGGTTCAGCTTGCTATGCAAAGGTTGCCCTTTGACCATGGCAGCATCCAGGGGGGAGCAAGGACGTAAAGGAAATTTGGTCTGTTCCACTCTAAACTGCTATAACCTGACACTCTGTACTTTAATGCTGATGGTCATCGTGCCCCACCACATAACTTGATTTCTGTTTGGCTTTCCTTTTACATCCTCTGCCTCCAAGTCTGACTGCCAGCAATGCGGGCACATCCAGAGATGGCAGGGTAGGGCGCACCTTTCCAATCCCCCATCGAGATCTTTAATTGAGCTCACCCTTCCTGATAAAGGTGGATATCCATCTGCTTGTGGTTTCCTACCACACCCTGTGATCGACTGTTTAGAGGGTAAATGAATGTGTAGGAAGTGCACTTTACCCAAAGAACTCGTGGTGCTACAACTGACAGAACTGAAAGAAGAGCAACAACTAAGGTCCAAGGTGAGATGTGGGGGATCATTATACCAAATACTATACAGGTACTGTGACAGTCCTCTTTCTGTGGCCACTCAATTCCCTCGTTTTGCAACCTGCATTGAGGAAGGCATACAAGATATACACACACACACACACACACACACACACATATATATATATATATATATATACTTATATATCTATATTATATATATATATATATATATATATATATATATATATATATATATATATTCCACAAGTTGTTGCTTCTGGTAGACCAAGGGCTCACCTTCAGTGTTCCACAACAAAGAGCCGACCCAAAGATTGCTGGTGCAAAGAAAAGTTTATTCCAATAAAGCCAGCGCTGCCGCCATGACGCGTTTCGCCTCCAGGGAGGCTTGATCACATGACAAACTACACAAGCTTGATGAAGCTATTTAAAGTGACAGTGCAATTAATGAAATCATAGGCATAGACAAAATACTAAACAATGGAAACGCCGCTGCTGTGCAAAAATAGTCGAAAAGTGCATACAATGAAGCAAGAATATGAATGACAAATTGCACACTCTAAAAAATCATGTAAACCGATTCCTTAGAAAGAAGAGCATGTTAATGGGGGAAAATTCATATGAAAAAAAGGACAAACAAAATGATATATTTACATGACAATCAACATTATCTATGTACAACTATTGTTTGCTTTCATAGAAGAAAACCCTCTTTAAAAACAATCGCTCTTCGATCAGTTGCAGCAGCGTTAGTCAAATGCCTTAGAAAATTAATTCTCAAGAATAAAGCCCAAGTGGGCATGTCACATCCGAGGGACTGGAATAGTCAAGAAAGTGCAAAGGAAGATAGTGCAAATATCATTGAAGTGCTTGAAGTTATTACAAAATATCCAGTGTTAAAAACATGTGCCAAAAAATCCCAACCATTTTAAAAGAATCAATTCATCATTGAATACAGTTATATAATACAGAAAGGGAAATATATACAGATCAATGGATAAACTGCACCGGACAGGTCTTAGCGATGTAAAACTCCAAGTTCCTAGAGGCAAGTATAAATATCTTCTCTGTCATTAAGACCGTTAGGATGCTTGGTGTTGAGCTCCAAGATGTATCTTGTCTCAAGAAGGCGGAGTTTGGCCTCGCGGTCACCTCCCCTCCTTGAGGGCTCAACACAGTCGATTAGGAAAAATTGGAGTTTGTCAGGGATTCCAAGGTGTTTCTCCTGAAAGTGCCTGGCAACCGGGTAGTTCTGATCGTGCCCCGTTATTGCTCGTATGTGTTGAAGTATGCGCTTGTGGGCGGGCAGCTTAGTGCTGCCCACATATTGAAGCCCACAAGGGCATTCCAACACATAGATAGCAAACTCAGTTTTACAATTGAGCCACTTCGTAATGGGGGTTGGATGCTGTTGGAAGGGGCTTTTGAAATGGGTTCTGTTAATGCCCTGGCGGCAGGCTTTACATTGGGGGCATATTTTAAAGCCTTTCTTCAATGCCCCCCAAGTAGTGGAGATCTTGGGCTCTAAGGTGTTACTCACCAAGGTTTTAGACATGGAAGGGGACTTCCTAAAAGTCAGGATGGGTTTGGTACCAATATTGGGACCAATTACAGGGTCACTGCGGACCAAGTTCCAGTTTTTATTTACGATTTTTCGTAATGCCCCATGCTGGCGATTAAAAGCTAGAATGAGTCGTGGAGAACTCGTTTGTCCCTTTTCTGTAATAGAATTCACCATGTTATCTTTTCTAGATTTGGGAATCAGAGCCTCCTGCCTGCTTATAGAGTTAGAACGACGAATGGCTTTCGTAATAACATCTAAAGAATAGCCCCTTTCAAGGAAACGTGCTTTACATGCCTCTTGTGCAATAGCACATTCGGCATCAGTGCTGCAAATCCGCCGGATTCGGAGCATTTCCCCGAAAGGAATGCTTTGAATCAAATGGGCGGGATGTTGACTATTCGAATGCAGTATGGTATTGCCAGCACTGGGTTTCCGATAGAGCCTAGTATTCAGGGTGGAATCCCTCACAAATACCTCCACATCCAAAAAACAAATCACTTCAGAACTTAAATTTGCAGTAAAATTGAGATTAACATTGTTCACATTGATCAAGTTAACAAAAGCCCTGGCATTTTCCTGATTGCCTCTCCAAATAATAAAAACATCATCAATGTAACGAAGATAAAGGGCGATGTTATTACACAAGATCTCATGGTATTGAGTGGCCAGGACCTGCTCCTCCCACAGCCCGACGTGTAAACACGCGTAGCTGGGAGAGAAGCAGGCCCCCATTGCCACACCCCTTATCTGATGATAGATTACACCATTGAAAATGAAAAAGTTCTGTTCCAAGCACATTTTGGTCATTTCGATCAACATTTTGTTATGTGCAGTTGGATGAGGCAGGTCTTTGTTAAGGTAATGGTCCAAGGCCTTAAGACCATCCACGTGCCTAATGGACGTATAGAGGGATGAAACATCCAAAGTCATGAGCACCATGTCATCATCCCATATGAATTCTGCAAGTTTTGCCAGGAAATCAAAGGAGTCCTTTACAAAAGAACCCAGGTTCCTGACATGGTGCTGGAGAAAGAAATCAATGTATTTCGATACATGTTCCAAAGAACTGTCTATTGCCGAGATGATGGGGCGTCCGGGCGGTGTCGTACTGTCCTTATGCACTTTGGGGAGTAAGTAGAAGGAGGGAATTACCGGATGTTCTTTTTTGAGGTATCTGAACTCCTCATGCGATAAAAGCCCTGCACTTCGCCAAATCTGAAGTTTGTTAATTTGTTCAGTCCAAGAATTTTTCACAATTTGAATGTTACTTCTGCGATAGCATGATATATCGTTCAGTTGCAGTTCCGCTTGATCAAGGTACATCTTTCTCGGCCAGAGGACGACATTCCCGCCCTTATCGGCCTCTTTTACAATGATGTCGTTATTGGATCTCAGTTTCTTGATCAATTGGTAGTAACATTGATTCTGTTTGGAGATTTGAAATTTCTTTCTATTGATAGCGGTGTACAGGTGTTTGATGTCACTCACTACAATCTCTTGAAAAGAATCCAAATTGTCATGGGCCATAATTGGCTGGAAAGTAGATTTGGGCTTAAAAAGTGTCATTTGACTCCCAAGATGTTCAAGTGGGACTATATATATATATATGAAGCGAGTGGAGCGGCTAGCGCTATTTTGAAACTCTGTGTGACAATTGATTTTAATAATTGATGCCAAATTGTAACTGCGTGTAGCCCCCCTCTATTTTTAACCTGTGTATGACAATTGATTTTAAGAATTGTTCCGACCTTGCACATTGTCCTTTTTAAACAGCGTGAAGTCCCCCTTTTAAAAACGTGTATTGTGACAATTGAATTTATAATTGCTGTACATTGCACCGTAGCACTTTAGCACATTTGTGAGCCTATTTGCACTGTTCCTACCTGACACCCCACCGCCTAGAATTCCGCCGCCATCTTAGGTGTGGTGGGAGTGGAGGACGCGCTCTAGCACTGTCAGGGACACGAGGCTACAAAGGCAGGACTCGGCGAAGGCACTTCATTACTTAGAAGCGAGTGGAGCGGCTAGCGCTATTTTGAAACTCTGTGTGACAATTGATTTTAATAATTGATCCCAAATTGTAACTGCGTGTAGCCCCCCTCTATTTTTATCCTGTGTATGACAATTGATTTTAAGAATTGTTCCGACCTTGCACATTGTCCTTTTTAAACAGCGTGATGTCCCCCTTTTAAAAACGTGTATTGTGACAATTGAATTTATAATTGCTGTACATTGCACCGTAGCACTTTAGCACATTTGTGAGCCTATTTGCACTGTTCCTACCTGACACCCCACCGCCTAGAATTCCGCCGCCATCTTAGGTGTGGTGGGAGTGGAGGACGCACTCTAGCACTGTCAGGGACATGAGACTACAAAGGCAGGACTCGGCGAAGGCGCTTCATTACTTAGAAGCGAGTGGAGCGGCTAGCGCTATTTTGAAACTCTGTGTGGCAATTGATTATAATAAGTGATCCCAAATTGTAACTGCGTGTAGCCCCCCTCTATTTTTAACCTGTGTATGACAATTGATTTTAAGAATTGTTCCGACCTTGCACATTGTCCTCTTTAAACAGCGTGAAGTCCCCCTTTTAAAAACATGTATTGTGACAATTGAATTTATAATTGCTGTACATTGCACCGTAGCACTTTAGCACATTTGTGAGCCTATTTGCACTGTTCCTACCTGACACCCCACCGCCTAGAATTCCCCCGCCATCTTAGGTGTGGTGGGGGTGCAGGAGGCGCTCTAGCACTGTCAGGGACACGAGGCTACAAAGCCCTATGTTCTACCGGAAGCGCAGCGGACGGGCGCAGCGGGCGCGCAGGAAGCGCGCCGCAGGCGCACCAAAGGAAAGCCCGGCTGTGCCCGTCCGCGCCGGGCCCACGCTTAGCGCTGGAAACGCTGTCCGTTTTCAGGGGTCCCGCTACTCCAAAGTTGAGCTGTTTGGCCTGAACCAGCGTCTATGTGATCATCCGGTGAGAGTCAATTTTGAGAATAATTGTGTTACTCCCAGATGCCCCTCTTGCGGATTCCTAATCCCTAATAACCTCCCTAACATCCCACCCAATATGCCGGTGCTTCCTCGAGATAGAAATGAAGGTACTGCATTAAACAACAATAGGCAGACTACCATTCAGAGCAACTATCAAAAGCCTGTGACCGGCAGAAGCAGTAATCTGAAATGTATCCTGCTGAATACTAGATCCATGCCTAAACACAAGCATGAGATCGAAGCCTTGATAACTGATCATGGGGCCGATTTCCTGTTTCTCACAGAGACATGGGCAAATGATGCCTCTGGATCCGACTGGAATATGGCCACCCCAGAAGGCTATTCTGTGGAATTTGTAAACAGAACCAAAAATGTGGGTGGGGGAATAGCAATAATTTACAAATCACACTTTAAACTGCATGCCTGTCCCCAGCAGGAATTACAGGCGGAGGCCATGACCTTCAAAATTAAAGAGAATAACTGCTTGATTTTTGAAGGACTGCTCGTGTACCGCCCCCCTGGTCCGAGAGGCCCTTTTATTAAAGCACTACACACTTTTTTAGAAACTACCACAGACTCAGTCACCTATACTATCTTGGGTGACATTAATTTCCATCTTGAGGCTAATAACGATCTGGACTCAGTCACGTTACTGGATAATTTCCTTAGTTTCGGAATGAAGCAGGTAGTTGATAGACCCACACATTCAGCGGGGCATATCCTCGACGGGATCTTCACCAATAATGACCATATTAAGTTGACCTCCGTTCTTCCCATACCTTGGTCAGACCACAGTGCCATCTTTTTTAATTTACAACTTAAAAACCTTGTAAACAAGCGTAGGAATTTCGTACCCCCCGAAAAAACACGTCCCTGGAAAAAGCTTGAACCCGAGTCCTTAGCTAAGATACTGGCCAAAAATCCCCCGGACTTTGAAGGTGGTAATAGTGATAAGGAAGCAATCGACTTCCGCAACTGGCTTAACAAGGCGGTAGATGAGCTGGCCCCAATTGAAACAAAGAAACCCAGAAGGCGATCCGCCACTGCCCAATGGTATACGGCAGAGGTAAAGGCAGTCAAAATAAAATGTCGTAGACTGGAGCGGACGTGGCGCTCGGACTACAGTCAGGAAAACAAACTTAATTATACTAAAAGCCTACAGGAGTATAAACTGACAATTGCTCAGGCAAAAACAGCCTTCTTTACGAATAAAATCCAAAAGTCGTCCAACTCTGCTTAGCAAAAACTCCCCGGGATACAATCTTTGTTCCAGACCAAAACTTTGTGAGTGGTATCGCCACCTTCTTCCAAACTAAAGTACAAACAATGTATGACGAGCTCAGCACCATGGTAACAGATACTGCCGACAACGAGGTCGAACACTCCATCGCGACCCCTTTTAGTTTTTCCAATTTTCCCTCATTGGAGAAAGAGCAAGTGTACGATCTGCTGACCCAGATGAAATCTGGCTCTCCTCTAGATCCTTGCCCCCCCCTATGTTTTGCATATGTTCCAGAGAGCATTGTGAATGTGCTAACACCCTTACTCAATAAGATTATTGATACTGGTGAATTCCCCAGCAGTTGGAAGAAGTCCTGTATTAGACCTATTATTAAGAAGGAGAATCTGGATCCCTCCGTGCCGAAACACTACCGCCCCATTTCCTGTCTGCCACTACCTGCAAAAATCCTGGAAAAGGCCATGAATCAAGAAATTATGAAATACATAGATGAAAAGAAACTATTAGATCCCTCACAACATGGTTTTAGACCATATCATTCCACTGAATCAGCTCTCATTATGGCCACAGAAAAAATACGTAAGACTATGGACGAGGGTGGTCGGACGGCCCTGATATTATTAGATTTGACAGCGGCCTTCGACACTGTAAATCACTCCGTCCTGCTAAAAAGACTAGTTACTCTAGGCCTCACCGGTAATGCTTTGACTCTTGTCACCTCCTTTTTAGACACACGAACACAACGGGTACTCTGGAGCGGGATACAATCAGCCGAATTTTCTCTTCCAGGTGGAGTCCCGCAGGGCTCAGCATTGTCACCCACGCTGTTTAACTTGTATGTTACTCCCCTAGCAGCGCTGATTAGATCCTATGGCCTACATTTGGTGTCTTACGCCGATGACACTCAAATTGTAGTGTAAATCTCTCAATCTATTGAAACCATAGCAGAGCGCTTCAGGAGCTGCCTAGCTGGGGTGAGAAAGTGGATGAGCCACAACTTTCTTAGATTAAACACGGACAAAACCGAAATCATTGAATTCGGCCATAAGCCGTCCATTTGGAGTGATCTATGGTGGCCTCCTGAGGCAGGGTCTTGCCCTGCCCCAGTTGATAAGGTTAGGAACCTTGGTTTCCTATTCGACAAGGATCTATCAGGCAAGGCTCAGATCAATCAGGTGACATCTGCCTGCTTCTATAGCATTAAGGTGCTTAGAAAAATCTTGCCTTACATTCCAACTGCATTAAGAAAGACGGTGATGGGAATCCTGCTTATGTCCCGCGTAGATTACTGTAACTCCCTCTACCTGGGAGCAGGAGAGAAACAACTGACCAAGCTGAAGGAGATCCAAAATTCAGTTTAAGGCCCTCTGTTTGGTACACAGGTCATTGTATGATAAAGGACCAGATGATTTCATCAAACTTCTACCTCGTTATGTACCCTCTAGAACTTTGAGGTCAACCAATCAAGACCTAGTGTGCCAGCCCAGAATGAACAGAGCTCGAAGGGGCGGCAAATCCTTCTCCCATCAAGCTGCAAAATTGTGGAATTCATTGCCCCCCATGTTGCGCGCACAAAAATCTAAAATGAGCTTTAGAAAGTCCCTAAAAACGTGGCTCTTCACCCAGTCCTAATTCTGCCCCATTTTTCTTCTTAGTACTCTCAGCGCCAAGACGCCGCAGCATTCGTGCGCTTTATAAGAATTTCAGTCAGTCAGTCATATATAAAATATATATATATATATATATATATATATATATATATACATATATATATATATATATATATATATATATATATATATATATATATATAAATATATATATATATATATGTGTGTGTGTGTCTGTGTGTCTGTGTGTATATATATCAATATATATCAATATATACATATATATATATATATGTGTGGTGTGTATATGTGTATATATCGATCAATCAATCAATCAATCAAAAAGCTTTATTTGAAGATGGTACTGACAGTCATAAAAGCACAAAAGATAGACAATTAGAATAAAATTTAAATTATTAAAATTCATAGAATAAAACATCACTAAAATTGCAAGTTCGCAAAACATTAGAATTTACACTTTATAAAATAGGTACACATATCAGATCCCACTTCCCCTCGTTGAAAAGTCCTACAGTACCTCAAATATCATGCTTTTCCTTTGCTGAAGGACCTTTTTCCAGAACTTTCATACCCTTCAAGCCACATGCTCATTCTCTAATAGTTGTAGGCGAATAAGCGCTGAACGGCATTGCCTAAGGCCTTGCTGTCTTAAAAGAGGCAGTCGCCAGACTTTCCTTAACTCTGAAAACAGCTTGCAAAAAAGAGTTAGGTGGATAGTAGACTGTCAGAGTAGGTGTCACTGGGGCAGGGAGGAAGGTGTCTTGACCAATCATTCATTTTGGGTATAGTCACTAGTATGTGGATTTTACCCAATCCGACTCTTGGTACAAAATGTAGATAAGGTTCCATGCCCAGGGAGATGAGCCTTAACTGATGTTGCATAACAGGAGGCTTTGTAACTTCACCTGCTGCTCTTAAACAGCCCAACAGTTCGAGGCCCTCCTTCTTCTGAGCTATTTCTGGAGATCCAAGACATAGAACCGGGATTTGTAAAATAGTCTGGGTGTCCTAGGTCATTCATGAAACAGCGGACAAACCTGACCCGGGGATCTTTAAAGCCCCCTCCAGCCTAATGCAATCACGCAGGATCTCTCTATTTAAGTGGGTCTGTTCACAAGCCCATATCCTGTGCCAAAGAAGTATTGGCTCCAATTTAATGAGGTACGCTATATAAGGAAGACCTAGCTCATCATGGCACACGAAGGAGGACGTTCCACGGGGGACTGAAAGGATGGACCGCAGAAAAGTATTTTCCACGAATTGTAGGGGGAGGGTGTTGGCAAAATCCCATACCCCAGCCCCATACATCGCGGATGAGATACACTTCGTCCTCTAAATTTGCAAAAGTTCCCTCGTCGGCTTCCTGCCCAACTTCTTCACGAACGTAGCAAGGTCACTAATTAATCTGCTAAATGTGAGTTTGTTCGTCTCAATGGTGCTTGTCCAAGTATCATTCTGATTAAAAAGGACACCTGGCTTTTTACTGTCCAAATGTATGTCACTACCCATTTCCCTCCAAGCCCCTAAACCACAGCTCATGACAAAGGTGTTTGAGAAGTTGATGCTTAGACCCAGATCAAGCATGAAGACATTAAAACTATCTAAGACCCTTTGCAGACTGTTTCTCCTGCACGCCCTTAAAACGGCGGCGTCCACATATAAAAGGGCCGGTATAGGTCGCTCTCCTGCTTGGGGAAAATCTAGTCCCCTCTTTAGCAGTGCATCAGCCATCCCTTTAATGTATAGATTAGAAAGGAAAGGAGACAGGACACAGCCCTGCCTGAACCCCCTCCTTATGGGGAATGCCTCTGTACACTGTCCATCTACCCCATAACGGACACTGGCAGAAGCTCCATCATATAAGCGCAGCAATAAGGCAATAATATTGGGGTCCACCCTAAGCCTACAAGGATCTCCCATAACCAAACATGTATTACCGTGTCAAACGATGTTGTATGGCCATCAAAGACTAAACATAGTCTCCCCTTTTTGGCTCTTGTATATTTCCCTATGATGATAGCCAGGTTTAAACTCTGTTCTATCGTGCCCAATCCTTCCCGAAAACCTTACTGGAAATCTGACAGAACCTGGTTTTCTACCGCCCAATTCTGCAAACGTTCCAGGACGACACGTCCTGCCACCTTCACCATTGAATCTAGAAGGGAAAATGGCCTATAACAACGAGGATCATGACGGTTTCCCTTCTTGAAGATCGGGATAACGATGGACTCCACCTAGATCTTTGGAAATGTGGTGCAGGTGCTTGCATGAACAAATTGAGTTAAAAGGGGGCCCCATAAAGGTGTGTTAAATTTGAATAAGTCAACCGGGACCCCGTCGGGGCTGGGGGCCTTGCCCCCCTGGCTCCGAGCAAGAGCTATGTCTATTTCGTCCAACGTTATTTGGAGCTTGTCTTAATTACATTGCGTGGATAGGCACCCAGGGATTGCTGGTCAGATATATATGTATATTTATATATGCATGTATACATATACATATATATATTCACTAAAAAAACAAAGGTAACAGAGACGCTATAGTTAGGCTTACATTTCACTCATACAAAACCAAAGAAATACAGCTGTTATAGTTACCTGAGTTAACTATAACTTGCGCCTCTGCAATGCACTGCTTATGATCTCACATATTACATCACTCAGACATGGTCAATGACATCACTCATGATATCACTGATGACATCATCCACAACATCTCTGACACACCCTCACAAACACCAATATCACCTTCCGTACACACACTTCAACTACCACACTAGCATTCACAAAACCATGGACACACCCACTCACTGATTCATAGAATAACACACACATCCACTCAGTCACCCATACAGCCCCACATACACCAACTCACACACTAATAGAGCTAATGACATATTCACTCATACACCCATATATCCACTCACATACTGTCACCCATAGAGCTCCTCACACACCTAATCACTCACCCACATAGTCAATTACACATGCACTTACTCAACTATACAGTTATAGACACACCCACTTACTTATTCATACAGATGCTAACACATGCTCACTCACCTATACATTCATTGATACAAGCACACACTCAACCGTATGGGCCCTCTTCACTCAGTCACACATACAGTCACTCATGTACTCTAACACTCACCTATACTGCCTTTCACACATGCAGTTACTCACCCATATACCACTGACACATCCATTCACTCACCAACACAGCTATACAGACACTCAGTTGCCCATACAGCCCCTCACAGACTCATTCACTTACCGTATACAGCCACTGACTCACCCACTCACTCATCCATGCAGGCAGTCACACACCCCTTCACCCACGGATGCAGGCAGTCACACACCCCTTCATCCACCCACACCAACAATCATACAGGTCATCAGACAACCAATCAGTCACCCAAACAGCCACTCACGAACCCACTACCCAACCCATACAGCCACTTAGATACCAACTGGCAGCCTGATGCAGACATTCGCACAACCTAGTCACTCACTCATACATTCACTGAGACACCTATTCACTAACTTATCCAGTCAGTCACACACCCTCTGAATCATCCATACAGGCACTTATGCACCCACTGGTTCACAAATACACCCTGGTATATATATATTTTTAATTCTCAAACTTTTTAAAAAGACTCAGTCACTGGATGATTTCTTCAGTGATGTCATCAGTGATATGATTTGAGATGTCATCAGTGATGTCACTGACCATGTCATGAATGATGTAATATGTGAGGACATAAGCAGTGAATTTCGATGGTGTGAGTTATAGTTAAGTATAACTGCTGAATTTCCCTGGTTTTGTACAAGTGAAATGTCAGTCTAATTATATCTCCCTCTAACCTTTAGTTTTATCAGTGAATTTCTAAGTTTTTTTTAAATGCTAATTACTATCTATAACTTCCCATTAACCTTTGTTTTTTTCGGTGAATTTCTATGGTTTTTATAGGAGGAGTCATGTTTGCAGAGTGGTGAAGGAAGGGGAAAGGACTCCGACCAGTTCTCCGGAATTCTACTGTGTAGGATTTACAGGAGATACCAGGATGCCTTCTTGGCCCCTGAGGTCCCTCATGAGTAGAGGTGGGCGGAGTTTGCGAAATTCACTTTCGCAAACTATCGTGAAAATGTAAAAAATCTCCACAAACACGCAGACGTTTTTTCCCGCCCGTTCGCGGTATTTTCTGCGTGATCGCGGCTCATCAACTTACCCATGAGGTTGCTCATGGGCGCGGTCATCTTGTTTTCACTTGTTCCCCCCCACCCACGATGCTTACTTTCTGTTCTGGGTCATGCAAATCATGCTCGCGCCTGTTCGTGGTACGTATTGTAGTGTAGTTCCTATTATCCCAATAGGCTCTGCGCATTGGAATAATACCTTCAATAGTATAGGCCTAGACCAGACGTTAACTAGGTCTTCTATTGTCGATATTAGACTTAAAGTTTTGGGTTTGCCAGCTAGCTCAGAGTTCACTAGAAACTTTCTCGAATAGGCAAGGAGGAGTTGAACCTCCCTAGATAGACAAGAAGGGATTTAGTTTCTGACAACCATAGAACATGACAACTTTGCTCTCCCCTAATCAAGAGTGTATCTCTAGAGTCGTGTGAAAACAAAAGACAACTTATTTTACTCAGTCAGTACGTGCATTCTTAGTCTCACCAGATTGTAGAGAAAAGGAAGAGACGGGCGTGTTCAATAAAAGATGGTATTTATTGATCAGTCTCTTTTCTCGTACAAGAGAAATGGATCGATATTATTGCAATACTTATGGTTAAGTAAAGTGCATACAATAAAAGCAGAAGTATAAAATAATACTGTAAAAACATTTATATGGTTTCTAAGCCATAAGGTAGTTTAAAATTGATAAAATAGATACATACATATAAACATTTGACTAATCGTACTCAACTGGTGCTTCTAACCAAGCCTACCCCGGTGTACCTGACCTAAGCCTAATACGTGGGCGGGAATAGAAAGTAGCAGTTTAAGTTAAGTTTGTTTTGCCAAGTGACTGACTCAAGAAGTCTCTGCGAGGGGTTATTCAGTTCTGTACCTGGAATTTAGGATAAATGAGGGATGGTATCTCTCGTCTCTGGTCTCGATATTCCAGGCTGCCTGCGAGGGCTACCCGGAAGCGCCGGAGCTGGATTTCTCGGCAGGAGAAAGCAGCGTCTCGTTCTCAGCGCGTCAGGAAGGCGGGGCTGCGCCAGCGGGGTCTGCTCTGCTCTGCTCTGGGCTTCGGCAAGTCTGGCTGCTCCGATCTCGTCACCACCGCGTGTGTTTGCTTAAGGCAATACCGGTAATATTTATACCTGTAAGGTGCCGAGATTGACGTAAGGATGGACATAGATACGTCAATAAGGATGTCATACGACTTGGTCGTTAGCACATTCTTTTGTTGAAGTTCTCGATGAAATCAAAACAATGGCCGCAGGGTTTTTCCCAGGTTGTCATAGGTTTGATTTGTTTTGAGAACTCCGTATGCCTTATCAGGGGCTGGAGGAATATCGCTTGTCTAATTAGATGGCAAGCGTTATGACCTAATCAGATAACACGTTCCTGTGCCGTAGTGTGGCTTAATCAGATAACGGTTTCTGCATCATGGGATGGCTGCTAGTTAACTCGTTAACCAGAACAGGGTCAGGAATAGGGGGATCGATACAGAACCTATAAGAATACATCACACCCACTCCACGCTAACTATGGCCATGTTTACGAATCTAGGCATAGTAAAACATACTGTAGAGTATCGTGTATACCTTACCACCCCAAAATACATATAATGCATTTCGAATAATGTAATATACGGAAAAAATATTCACATGTACTATATGCACTCAAGCTGTAGAATAATGCTAAAGTAATCACGCATATGTATACATTATGGCTAATTGGTATATGAGAATTTACACATGAAATGGCTCTTAATACAGAAGAAAAGGGTTCGAGACCATTTCATCACAGAATAAAAATAATTATGAACATACCAGCGGGCAGCTAATGTCTATAAAGTTTCTAAAAATAGAAATTTTAGTTCTCTAAGAATAGTTCTTACTTTAAGCAGAAGATAAGTGTCCCGAAAAAAATCGAAAAATATTTTGGGGCTGCTGAAAAATTGCTGTCCGTGAACAGGAGGGGAAATTGTTCATGGTATTCTGTTATTAAAGTTGAAGGCCAAATTCAGGGAACGCCGTGTGCTAGCTTGCTCAAAAGTCTCTATTTCTGCTCTGGTGAGAACATCATATCATTTAGACTGTCGAA
This sequence comes from Lissotriton helveticus, assembly GCF_964261635.1. Taxonomy (NCBI): domain Eukaryota; kingdom Metazoa; phylum Chordata; class Amphibia; order Caudata; family Salamandridae; genus Lissotriton; species Lissotriton helveticus. Next base: position 639,153,167 of record NC_136059.1, read on the forward strand.
AAAGCTGTCAACAGCTTCCTGGGAGAGTTCCACTAACTCGGAAAAGGATGTAACCATGCATTCATGTGCATGATTGTCTAATTGACGTTTTGATTAGTATTGCTGACAGAAGGTCGTACCTGATCGATGCTGCTTTCATCTTGAACTCCACTACCCCTTAATCGTAGTGGTGAAGTTTCCACGAATGCCGTCATCAGGATTGGCAGCCGTTGAGGGCAGCACAAAGCATGAGCCTTTATCGGACCCAACAATGTTTCTGCATCCATAGGCACATCCGATTGTAGCGTCAGACAGGTGTCCAACACGCATTCTTCTCCGCACAGCAGGCACCTTAATACAGGTAAAACACATCGATGCCACATTGGTCGAAATGAAAGAAACCAAGTCATGTTCAGGTCTCTAAGCCGGGATAGTCCCAGGATTTTTGATATCCGGTCCCGGTATCCAATGGCTCGGATTGTTTCTTCCCTTGTCGCAGGTGTTTTGTCTGTGACACGGTTTGCCATAACGAAATATAAGGACCAAGAATAGGATTCCTGCAATTAGTCCTAAAATGAGGGGAAGTCCGCCAAAAATCGAATGGACGAAATCTGGAAAAATACCCAGTATGGCTTTGAATGGTGTTAATGCCATCGAAAATACTGTCTTAAATACTTTTGAGACTCCACTGGTATCAGAAATATTTAAGATTTCATTCAGGATTTCTGCGAAATGTATGGGGGAATTAGTTGATAACAATGAGTGAATCTCTGCAGTCGTCCTTGCGACTAGGAGATCATACGTTTCTTTTGATGACGTGGGCCTGGTTGGCGTCTGAAGAAGCACTGTTTTCATTCTGCTTAAAGTGTCTATTCGAATAGAAGTAATTTTCAAGTTGGGCCATGCCCTTGCCTCCCTGTCTTGAAAGGAGCTGGGGAACAATAAGCGTCCACAGCACTTGACCTTCGCAGTCGTAGTTACGAGATAAGGAGTCCCGGGCATAAGACTACAGCATCTGCGGTCCACAATTAGAATGTAACTCCCATTATAGAGTCTTTGAAAGAATGGTTCTATCTCTGTAGCAGGTGTGCCTAGCTGGTGACATGAAAGGTTATTTGAGTTCCCTTCACAGGCTCCATGCAAACTAATTCCATTACACAGAAGTGTACCGCTTAGTGACATCGCACAATTATTGCCACTAAGAAACAATTTCTGTCCTTTATTACTGGCACATGCATGTGAATAGGGCAAGTTCCATGTTGTTTTAATGTACCCTTTTCCCAATTTTTCGTACATGCCAGCCTGTATATATTTTTGGCAGTATTGAAACCTGAAGGTTGATATTGGAATATTAATTATCCCATGTATTATCCATTCACTGACAGGTCGTTCTGACATTGTCACTGGTAATCTCTCGAGTTTCTCAATGCTCAGGATTGTATAATCAGCACCCTTTTGTGCCATACTGATTTGTTTATCAGTAAGGTTAAAGATATTGAATAGTGACGTTGTGTTGATTAAACGCCAAGGCACATAGCCTGAACGCAGGTTTTGTAACGTCCAGCCAAGCTGTACAATAGAACGCAATTGAGACTGACCGTGTTGTAACAGCAGTAAGTCTTGCGATATTATGTCGATTGCTGAAGACACAATGCTGTCCAAAGAAAAAATTCTGGAGGACAGAGTCATTAACCCATTGTCCACTACAGAAAGTGATTTTTCCAAATTAATACGGTCAATTTCCCGTATACTTTCTGCTGTTTCAATTTGAGTTACCTTCCAGGCCTCGTTGTAAGCTGCATATATAGAGGCTGCTATGAAGCGTTTTTGACGCTGTTTACGTGGTCCTATAATGAAATCACGCAAGTCAGCACCATCAGTAAGTAAAGTTAGGTGTTGCTTAATTTCTGTCAGTGTGGAAGTTTGTAGCCATTGAAGGCATAATTTGCCCACACTGTAGGTGGTTATTATCCCTGGGTGTTCTCTTTGGGAATATCTAGGGTCTGGCCTGGTCAATTTGAACCCCTGTGTTTTGTTCAGGAATCTGTCTTGACAGTTATTAGTATCTGTGGGCCAGATCAACCACTGTTTCCAATCAGGATGTGTTCTGTTTTGGTTTAATATATAGTTTACGTCTATCTCTTCATCTGTAGAGCTATTGCTGTCCATTGTTGGCTTTGGAATAGACGGTTTATTTAAGTCTTTGATTTTGGCTAAGCCAAGACAGGTGGTTTGTTGAACAGTGTCATTTAAAAATATAATTTGTTCTGGGATCATGCAGGCTCTAAACAATGATTCTATACCTTGTACTTGCCATTCTTTTGTACCCCAAACACTTTTAACTTCAACATTTTTGTCCCAATAATCAAAACCAAAAGTATTCATTTGTTCAAAAAATGAGTCTGAATATATCAATTTCGTGTTTGTTAGCATGGTCTTTGTCCCTGTCTTATTTGACAATTTGAAATAAAATGTTTCAGCATTACTTGTGTTGAATCCTGAAAAGTATGAATATTTGTCGTAAAAGGTTCTTGAGCTTCCTTTTGGAGGGGTTGCACAATGTTCCCATTGATTATAATTTAAAACATTTCTAGGTTGTGCAGATTTATGTAGAAAATGGTTACCATAGTGGTTGTAACAGTACATACTATCATAATTAGTCGAACCCTGCAAATAATCATGTTTGGTAAATTTAGCAGACATCACTAAGTCAGACATCATATTATTTATACTTTCAAAATCCCAATCATCAGCAAATGAGCTTGTTTTTACAAAGTCACTCAACGAGATCTTAATTTGGTGTGGATATTTCAGGATCTCAACCGGACCATAAATTTCATAGTCAGTATTGTCCCATGCTACCCCACCTGGTATAGGATTGGCTGTGAAGTTGACTGAAGAAAGTTCTCTTTTCTCGACGTGTGAAGATGTGTGTGGCTTGAGGATCAAGTTGATTTTCTGACTTGCTGTGTCCATTTTAGCATATTTTCCCTCAATGAAGCGTCCCAAAGTTAGTACCATGATGAGCCAAAGTATGAGGATAAATGCACCAAAGCCCACCCAAAATTCAATCCATGGAGAAATCAGATATGTTTCTTTCAGTTGTTTCAAAAGTTCTGTAGCTTTATCTTTAAAGGTTTTTGATGATGGCTGTGTCTTTGATTCACTTAGGTCTTCAAAGGAATCATCGAAGTTTATGAAGTAGCCGGATGCAGTTCTGTCAATTGTTCCAATTGCTTCAGGATTACTGTTTCTTGCAAATTCGTTTGTTACTTCATTGTAGGTTGGTGTGTCTCTACTAAATGTTTTTATTTGGGTTTTCAGAGGTTTAAGTTCCAATGCATTGTTGCATAGTCCTTGTTGTTCTTCTGTAGGCGTTTCAAATGTGATTAGCCTCTTAGTTAGGCCCTCTGTATTGGTAGCAACCCTTGGTGTTCTACTACTTATCGGGAGTCCACTTGGCCTACTGTTTGTTATCGGCTACATGATTGTGGTTTTACCAGGTCGATGGATACAACTCGGTTCTCCTTTTTACCAGCAAGCGGCGGTAGTACAACTGATCTTGTCCCGTTGATAGACAAGACAGGAACTGCCCAAATTCCTTCTTTACCGCGATCTTTTCTCTGACTAGATCCCCAACTTTTGGAAACCAGACAGGTCTTGCTGGGACAGGTGGTGGTTCTTCAGTGGTTGTTGGCTGTTGTTTCAACTTTATGTTGCTCAGGTCTTTTCTTGTTTTGTTTAAGTCCTGCAAAATAGCCAAACGATCTTTGATATCAAAGCTTTTTTCCTTTACCACTGAAGTCTGACTGTCAAGATCTAAGACTAACATCCTAGTTCCAAACAATAATTCGTACGGACTGAATCCCTTCAGAGAATTTCTTGGCAGGTTATTTAGACTACGTTGGACACTTATTAGATGTTTGACCCACCCAGCTCCCGAACCTAATACCTTTGCTGTTATAGATTGCTTTATGTCACGGTTTTTTCTTTCTACAATTCCGTTCCCCTCAGGGTGAAATGGACAAGAGTACCGCAATGTAACGCCCATGCTGACCATGGCCTCCTTATTAGCTCTAGAGCTAAAAGCAGGACCATGGTCCGAATGCAGCATGCCAATTGCGTATGTGCCGATAAAGACTCGCAAATCTTTTATAACAGTTCAGACGTCAGCCGAGTGCTGGGGATCTACATTATAAGTGGAAACTAGCCTGTATATGTTAATCGGACGCTTGGCTTATTACTGTTGATCCTTTCTGGAGAGTAACGCCACGGTAGTATACCGTTTCTCTCGCCACTGCAATTTCTGTTGCAGTTCGGGCAATTTTTTACAAAAATGTGATACTGCAGGCTCATGCCTGGCCACCAGTACACTGATTGTAATTCTTCCAGAGAATCTTTTAGTTTGAGGTGTCTGAGACCCTCGCCCATATGTGCGTCTGCTATTAACAACGTTCTCCTGTCCTTGTTTGGAATTACCCTATCCCCCACTCCAGGGATTCGAGCAAAAGGGACGGAGTTTGCATCGATTATGTATGTATAATTGAGTGGATAGTTGATCGGTAGCGCTGAGCAGTCGCCTTTTGATGACGTTTTCACCGCCAGCATTGTTTCACCGTCAATGTATTTCACTGTACGCTTTTTTTCAGTCTGTTGTTCTGAATTAGTTTCTACTGAGTGTGTTTTTGTTAATAGAGGTCTTAGTTTACCTCCGCGCCACACTTTCTTTGTAATCTCACATGTGGGGTTGTATGCTTGTTCTCCCCAAACGGAGGGTTGAGCATGTCCGTCTGTATAGATTACACATGCGTACTGTCGTAAGGGCAGAATGTCGATTGGCAGAGGGAATGTTCTTTCATATTCTAGATTTTTCAATTCTTTTAATTCTGGATCAAAGTAGTATTTTACTTTGTCCGTTGTAATTGAGTTCACCCATTGTATCCATTCCGGATTCAATGCTGTTGTTGGTAAATTACACGGTGTTGTTAATGCCTCAAAGGCTGATTCTGCTGTTCTGACTGTGATGTGTCTACCGTCAGCTGTATCTTTTTCTTTAGCTATTGCGGTTTGAACTGCATGAACAATGTTTTCTTTAATGCTGAATTTCTTTTCAGCTTCTGTGTGCAAGTGTGATTTGAATGCAATTGGTACCTTTTCTCCCTCGTTAGAGGTCAGGTATGTGAATCCGCATCTTCCTGGGATGACTCGAATCACATGATTGCGTGTGTTATCACGTGTTTCTAATTTTGTTTTAATTAACATGTCTGTTTGTAAGGATCTCAAAATTTCTGTGTGTGTTTGAGTCCAATTGGTTCTTTTAAAATCTGGTTTTATTAGATCATAAAGGGGTTTGACCCTTTCTGCGTAATTTGCAATGTATGTTCTTCCGAAATTTAGGAAGCCTAGAATTGACTGTAGGTTTTTTAGTGTTCTAGGTGCTTGGAGTACGGCACATTTCTCTAGGAAATTGTCAGCCAGGCTTTTGCCTTCACTTGATAATTCATATCCTAAGAACAGGACTGTTAGATGGGCAATTCTAGATTTTTTAAAGTTGAATTTGTAACCCTCTGCAGCGAACCAAGTATTATGGTGTTCACTCTCTTCAAGTGAGTATCCAAGTCATCATCTGTTAGGTATATGTCATCGACATAAGATAATGCCTCTTCGTCATATGTTTGTAATAATTCTGTTACTCTCGCTGAGAATAATCCTGGGCTGTTCTTGAACCCTTGGGGTAACCGACAGAATTGTTTTTGAGCGCCATTTATTGAGAACGCGGACAAATATCTGCTCTCTGGTGCTATATTTTGACAGAAGAATCCATTAGAGATGTCTAATGTTGTTTTGTATTTTTTGCGCACTATGTTATTCATTAGCGCTGCACTATGCGAGTTTTGCACTGCAAAAGTTTTGCAACATGAGTTAAGGTGTCTGTAATCCAAAACTAGACGATATGAATTGTCTGGTTTGGAGACAGGAAACAAAGGGTTGTTCATTTGTGAGGTGCAAGTTGCAATCACCCCCTGGTATTCTAGTTGATCTAGGATTTCTTTTACCTGTTTTTTAGCTTCTTGCTTAATTGGGTACTGTCTTTGTGCAGTAGGTTGTGATTTTAACTGGATTTTGTGAGGAGGAGAGTCCTCATCCCATCGTACGTGATTTTTATATAAAGCAGGAGCTTGAGCTACTGCCCACTTTCTTGCAAGTGTATATTTTTTATGAATTGGGATATGATTTGAGAAGGCAGGCATAATTATTTCTTCGCCATGAGGGCAGTCCCTGACAAACTCTGGTGGCCAGTCTTTTTCAGCTAGAAGGATGTCATAGCCCTTGGAGAGATTATCCCAAAATAGTCCCCTTATTTTTCTAGTCTTATCCCCTTCTATACGTAAAGTTATTTCATATATTTTGTGAGGTTTGCTAACACTGGTGTCTGCAGTTTCCACTTGAAGATATTCATTCGTGTCCACTGTCTCCAGATGATTCATAAGGACTTTGCGAGCTATGCTCACTTCTGCTGCGCTGTCTAGCATTGTCTGAGCCCATTCTCCGTTTTTCAGTTGTGTCCTCAGTATTCTCGGCATTGTTAACTACTTTAATACTGGCTACCTTCTTTTTGGAAATTGTAATTTCTTATTTGGATGAGCAGGTTCCTTGTCTTTGGACTTGACGTGCCCTTCCCTGGGTTCCGATCGTCCTCTTCTTTCCGATTTCTGCGAGGAAGTCTGAAAAGATTGAGAGGGACGTGTATCAAAATCTTGATATCTATCCGGTTTCTTTATATTATCCCTATTTCTAAGGTTGTATTTTTTCACAGAGGGCTCACTTTGGGGAGACTTGGGTCCTTGGTCCGGAGATCTTTCTCTCCGCCGAGGAGACCTTCCTCTGGACTAGAATCTCTTTTCTTTTGGATTGGATTGTTTGTTTCCATCCCAGTTCTTCTTTTGACTGTTTAGGTTATTTTTAATAAATATTTTTTCAGGACTTTCAATTAGTTGGGGCTTCACTGGTATTCCACCCAAACTATCTCTACCTAGTTCTTCATAGGATTTTTCTATAATTCTGGCAATTTCAGCTGGTTGGTCTGCTATATCTGTCTCTTTTAACCGCTGGCGGATCGCCACATTCGCTGCTTCTCCTTTTATGTTGGCTAGTAATATAGCCGAGACTTGCTTGAAGTCTTTCAGTAATTTCATACCAAGAGTTAAAGCGGGTTCTGGACCGTATTCGTCTTGAATTTGTTTTAGCACATCTGGTATTACTGACATGGATGGAACTCCATGTGTTTTTGTGTAAATGGAAGCAAAGACTGTACCCCAAGTGTCACAGTCCTCCACGTGTGGTGCGATTCCCATTGGAAGACAGATAGTCAGAATCCTGTGTCTATCCACAGGGGTGGTGTCTGGAAACACCGCCTCTATTTGGGTGATTTTTTGTGCTAACCAGAATGGTATCTGTTCCCTTTTAGCTGGTACTTTACCTAGGCAGGACTGTATGTTCTGTGGTGTAATTGTATTTGTGTTCCCCTGATGAGGGGTCAGCTGTGGAATTTTAATTGCTGGTTGGATTGTTGAAGTCCGCATTACATATTGGACTAATTGTCTATGTACTTTTATTAATTGTTTTAGTTGTATTAGAAGATCTGCTGCAGACATTCTTTCGATGTCTGGATGTGGTGTGTATCCGGCTGGACCGGCCACGTTGCTCCTGGTCTACCTAATGGACCGAGCCTGGTGATGTGATTGTTGTGTTTTAGGGCGCCATTAAACAAGAGCAGGTGCTCTTGAAATTTAAGTGGTACTTCCACCTCCTCGAAAGGAGTGTACTCTTCAGGAGGTTCCTCTGTTTTGTAATGGTGGAAGACCTTTGTTACAGCGTTTGCTGCTGGAAAATGTATCCATGAATAGAATACCTCTGTCTGCCGATATTCGTGTGCCTCTATTACGAATATGACTGTGCCACCTCTAGGTGTCAGTCCATTTTCTATAAGTTTCAAAGTTATAGATTTCCTTATGTTGACCCCGATGAGTATTAAATTCGGGTCTGCTTCTTGCATAGTATTATCAGCTGTTACAAGTTCAGCTGCTACTCTAGCTATCTCTCTTTCTTCTTCAGTGTCTGACATTCTACTGTCAGGAAGGTTATTTTGTTTGTTTGCAGATCAGGTTTCTTTGGAAACAAAGATTAGATGCACAATATTTTGGAACAGTGTATCCTTCAACGTTGACTAAACCAAGAACCATACATAGGAGTTTCTTCCTGCGAGGTTTGGCGGATATGACCTTTCACCCACTCCAGACGTCTTTGGAGTATTATGGGAAAAAAGGGGTCTGAGTGAAAAAGCACGACTGAGTTACTCCAATGTCTTGCGTTAGTTTTATCGCCTTTCCAAACGTTTGGGCGCCATGTAGTGTAGTTCCTATTATCCCAATAGGCTCTGCGCATTGGAATAATACCTTCAATAGTATAGGCCTAGACCAGACGTTATCTAGGTCTTCTATTGTCGATATTAGACTTAAAGTTTTGGGTTTGCCAGCTAGCTCAGAGTTCACTAGAAACTTTCTCGAATAGGCAAGGAGGAGTTGAACCTCCCTGGATAGACAAGAAGGGATTTAGTTTCTGACAACCATAGAACATGACAACTTTGCTCTCCCCTAATCAAGAGTGTATCTCTAGAGTCGTGTGAAAACAAAAGACAACTTATTTTACTCAGTCAGTACGTGCATTCTTAGTCTCACCAGATTGTAGAGAAAAGGAAGAGACGGGCGTGTTCAATAAAAGATGGTATTTATTGATCAGTCTCTTTTCTCATACAAGAGAAATGGATCGATATTATTGCAATACTTATGGTTAAGTAAAGTGCATACAATAAAAGCAGAAGTATAAAATAATACTGTAAAAACATTTATATGGTTTCTAAGCCATAAGGTAGTTTAAAATTGATAAAATAGATACATACATATAAACATTTGACTAATCGTACTCAACTGGTGCTTCTAACCAAGCCTACCCCGGTGTACCTGACCTAAGCCTAATACGTGGGCGGGAATAGAAAGTAGCAGTTTAAGTTAAGTTTGTTTTGCCAAGTGACTGACTCAAGAAGTCTCTGCGAGGGGTTATTCAGTTCTGTACCTGGAATTTAGGATGAATGAGGGATGGTATCTCTCGTCTCTGGTCTCGATATTCCAGGCTGCCTGCGAGGGCTACCCGGAAGCGCCGGAGCTGGATTTCTCGGCAGGAGAAAGCAGCGTCTCGTTCTCAGCGCGTCAGGAAGGCGGGGCTGCGCCAGCGGGGTCTGCTCTGCTCTGGGCTTCGGCAAGTCTGGCTGCTCCGATCTCGTCACCACCGCGTGTGTTTGCTTAAGGCAATACCGGTAATATTTATACCTGTAAGGTGCCGAGATTGACGTAAGGATGGACATAGATACGTCAATAAGGATGTCATACGACTTGGTCGTTAGCACATTCTTTTGCTGAAGTTCTCGATGAAATCAAAACAATGGCCGCAGGGTTTTTCCCAGGTTGTCATAGGTTTGATTTGTTTTGAGAACTCCGTATGCCTTATCAGGGGCTGGAGGAATATCGCTTGTCTAATTAGATGGCAAGCGTTATGACCTAATCAGATAACACGTTCCTGTGCCGTAGTGTGGCTTAATCAGATAACGGTTTCTGCATCATGGGATGGCTGCTAGTTAACTCGTTAACCAGAACAGGGTCAGGAATAGGGGGATCGATACAGAACCTATAAGAATACATCACAGTATTTCCTGTTCGGGAACGCTTTTACTTGTTCACGTCGCTTTTTGCGTGCTCGGGGAGAAAATATTGCGCAAACTTGCGCACGCGGTCCCAATGGGCGCGGCCATCTTGTTTTTAACTCCATTGCATGGTTCTGGGGCCTGATTTTCAATCTTCCCTGTATCTTTACAATCCTTTCTTTCAAGCCACTTTTTAAAATCTTTTTTATTTATTATTTCTTTAACTATTTTCCTGCTTCTATATTTTTGGTTTTTGTCTACTTTTTAGTTTTCTTAGCTACTTTTTCACTCTTTTTCTATTGCCTGCTATTTCCTTTACTTGCTTTTTAAATTGTATTACCTTTTCTTTCCCGCCCCGTCTCTCTCTCTCTCCCAGACCCATGCCGAAGGCTAGGGCTCGCCGCAGCCAGAGCCGCGACCGCCTTCCTTGTAGAAGGCGGCGCCCACAAGGCACGGGCCTTATTTGGGGAGGTGGAGTTGGCTGCACTCATCTTCTTTGTGCAGCGCCACCTCTCTTCAACCCCGGCAGCAGGTGGCAGGCCTGGGTCATTTTGCTATGTGCACAGATATAACAGTTTTGAACATACAACGGGCATCTTAATTTATGGATGGCCACCAGAAATGCATTTTAAGCAGGCCTAGTGTCTTTTTGTATCCAGGGTGGGCCGCTTTAGCGTGTGTATGACACCAACTCAGTGCTTGTGCCTGAAGAGATTCAGTGGGGATAACTAAGCCACCTTGAACCAAGACAAAGTTATTACTCCTGACCCCATTGTGTTTGGTCTTGAAATTCCTGAGTTCATATGATTTGTGTGCAAGAGCTGCATCCTTCATAAATGATTCTTCTGAGAAGGTACCCCCTAGAACACGATCAGGACTTAAAAGGAAAGGTGGCTCTTGTGTTTCTGCTCGTCAGGGACTTCATAGCCAAACAGGACAAGGCATCGCCCTTGCTGTGTTTAGTGCCCACCTGAAACCAAATGACATAATCAAAGTCACAAATAAAATGGTTCCATCTCAACTGTCTCATGGATAGGGCCCTGGCTGCCTTCAAGAATTGCAGATTTCCATGATCAATGATGACAGTTACAGTGTGCAAAGCCCCAAGTAGGTACTGCTGCCATTCTTCAAAGGCCCTTTTTATTGCCAATAACTCCCTATCTCCTACATATTATTTTACTTCAGCAGGTGTTAGTTTATGAGAATAGTAAGCTACAGAACGTAGATGTCCTGTCTGTCTGTCTCTCTGGGACAACACATCTATAGCAACTTGAGAGGCATCTGTCTTCAATACAAACGGATGTGTAGTGTAAGGATGTATCAAAACAGGGGCTGTGACAAAAGCCTCTTTTAAACAGGTGAAGGCCTGTTCAGCTTATGGTGTCCAGTTGAATAACATCCCTTTTTTCAAAAGTCTGGTGATGGGAGTTGTAAGAGTTGCAAAACCTTGTACAAATCTTCTATAAAAATTGTCGAAGCCTAAAAAACGCTGTACTTCCTTGACTGAACGAGGAGAGGGCCGCTTACTAATTCCAGCAACCTTGTGGGGGTCCATAGTCACCCCTTTTTCTGATAAAACAAATCCCAAAAAGGTAACTTCAGACACATAGAATTCACATTTATCTAATTTTGAGTAAAGGTGGTTATATCTGAGACATGTTAGAACACTCTTTACATGTTTGATATGTTCTTCCAGAGTGGAAGAGTAAATCAGGATATCATTGATGTAAGCAATGGTGTTTCAATCCAAGCTCTCTCTTAAGACATCATCAATAAAGAATTGAAAAGCCACAGGGGCATTACATAGCCCAAAGGGCATAACTATGTACTCATATAGCCCAAACTTTGTTCGAAAGGCAGTCTTTCATTCATCCCCTGCTCGTACTCAAAGCAAGTGATACGCACCTCTCAAATCCAGTTTGGTGAAAATAGATCCCGTTTTCACTTGGTCGAGCAAGGTTTGTATCAGAGGCAAAGGGTACCAATTCTTGATAGTCAAGCAGTTAAGGACTATGTGGTCAATGCAACACCTAAGACCCCCTTCCCGTTTTGGTATAAAGAATAGAGGGGAGGATGCTACAAAGTGAGAGGGATGGATGAAACTTTTCTGTAAAATGTCATCTAAGTATTCCCTCAGATACATGTTTTCTTTTTCAGTCAGTGCATATATGCGACTACACAGGATTTTAGCACCGGGTACTAACTCTATATAACAGTCATAGGGCCTATGGAGTGGCAGAGTAGAAGCCTTCTCTTCGTTGAACACATCTCTGAACTCTTCATAACAATTAGGTAATGCAGGTACTGTATAATTTGTGTCGGTATTAGTAGTTTAGCAGTGGAAAGAACATGTATCAAATTCCACTACTACACCCAACAAACTTACTAATTTGATCTTTGGGTGTGTTACCACTTCTTGTCCAATTATCATTGTTTTAAAAAAAATTGGGAGGGAGATTCCTTGTAAGCATCAAAATGACAGTCAGTCATAGCCAAAGAATGTCTGGATCAACCATTCACACAGTACATCAAGACACAAACAAAGATTGTTGTGAAAAAATGTGTAACGAACAAAATGACCCTTCACGGGCGCACCACCCTCGGGCCAACTGGCAGGTACTCACCAGGTTGGGTCCCTTTTCTCATCACTGGCAGTCATTTCATTCAAAAATAAATTAAACAGTGTCCAAAAACAAAAAACTGAAAAGTGTATATAGTGCAGCAGAGTGAACAGCATTCACTCCTTGTGATCCAAAGTGGATAAAATCAGCAAACACACCTTGCGCACAATTTTATTCTGGTTTACTAGGTGTGATTTGTTGAATTAAAAGGCTGGTAGCTAGCTACGCATACCATTACCTATAGCCAACAGGTTTCATAGGAGACCAGGGGGTCTGGCGATGTGGAGGACGCCGGTCACGTGATCGCCAGAAAGAAGCGCCACTCGCTTCCTGACTTTTATAGGCAGGCCATTTGTTTGTGGATGTAACGGAGGAGACATAGAGCTCCGAAAGGCTCTGTACGTTTGATGAGACTATCGAATAGGCCATTTAATCTAAAGAAAAGCTCACATGAGGAGCTCAGATTTTTACCTCTTCGGCTGGTACGAGAGAAGTGAGCTGGAAGAGGTCACAGAGAACAAGGTGTCCAACATTGGTGCATTGACAAGGTGTTGAGCCCTGATGAATCTGCCAAAAATTTAAAGGCAGAGAAACTTGTTGGCTATAGGTAATGGTTTGCGTAGTTAGCTACCAGCCTTTTTAATTCAACAAATCACACCTAGTAAACCAGAATAAAATTGTGCGAAAGGTGTGTTTGCTGATTGTATCCACTTTGTATCACTAGGAGTGAATGCTGTTCACTCTGCTGCACTATATACACATTCCAGTTTTTTGTTTTTGGACACTGTTTCATTTATTTTTGAATGAAATGACTGCCAGTGATGAGAAAAGGGACCCAACCTGGTGAGTACCTGCCAGTTGCCCCGAGGGTGGTGCGCCCGTGAGGGGTCATTTTGTTGGTTACACATTTTTTCATAAAACTCTTTGTTTGTGTCTTGATGTACTGTGTGAATGGTTGATCCAGACATTTTTTGACTCTGACTGACTGTAATTTTGATGTTTACAAGGAATCTCCCTCAAAATTTCTTTAAAAACAATGATACTTGGACAAGAAGCGGTAACACACGCAAACATCAAATTAGTAACTTTGTTGGGTGTAGTAGTGGAATTTGCTACATGTTCTTTCCACTGCTAAACTACTAATACCGACATTTAGTGTCTACGAGACAGGGTTTTTTTATATTGAGGACTTATGAGTGGAGGGCAACCCTGGTGTCCTTTTCCCCTCTAGGCTCCTGTGTGGAATAGACTGTATAATTAGTACCACCAGCCACATGTTGCACTGCTGTAGAAGACTCCAGACAGTGGTTCTTACAATACTCAGAAGTGAAGACTATGGTATGGTTTTCCAAATTAATGTCAGGGTTGTGTTTCATCAACAAAGGAAGACCAATGATGGCTTGGAACTGTGGTGAGGAAATAACATCAAACTGAATGAATTCATGAAGTTGAGCCAAGAGGAGCATATCTGACTGTGTGGTGGTATGAGTGACAGGCCCAGACTTCATATGACTTCCGTCTATGGTTTTAACTATGTCCACGGAACCTTTTGGTTAATTTTTTTTATTTTTATTGAAATCAGACATGATATATTGGAGTACCTTGGTAATGCAAAATTATACACTGGATAGGTTGAGCAAGATAAACAAAAGAAGAGCACAAGAAACATATCTTTCTGGCATTAACATTTCCTTATACTTCACTATAAGCGTAATGAGATCTATTCCTTTACCCAACCCCTTGTCTGTTTCGTTCCTCCATCCAGACAATAAGTGGCTTCCAGACTTTCATACCTTTTTTTCTAGTTTTTAAGGCTTTACATTTATATAAAGCAATTTCCTGTTTCCCAAAAAAAATTAGTCGATTTAGCCACTGATAGTAGGTTGGTGGTTCAGAATCCTTCCATACTGTGGCAATCAAAAGACGTGCTATTGCTAGACGTAAAAACACAAAATCTCCTTGTTGCACATCAAATTGCATTGTTACATCAAAGCCCAATAGCATTATGTAGAGGAGATCTTAACATTCCCAGTGTCTGTATCACAAATGACTCGATTCCCGTTTTTAACTCATCTAATTTTACACAAGAATAAAACATATGTATCATGTCAGCTGGTCCAGTTTGACATCTTGGGCAACTATCCGACTCTCTTTTTCCCCATTTATACAGCTTCAATGGTGTGCAATATGAACTATAGATCATTTTGTACTGTTGAGCTTTAAGGTTAGATGACATAAACACATTTTTTCCTGTTTCCAGCACCTTTTCTAAATCAACCTCCCCATCATTTAGTTTGCTTGACCAATTTACTTCTGTTCTTTCTAAATCATTAGGCATACATTTTTGCAATCCCTGGTAAAAATGTTTTATTCTACTTTTGGGGCTACTCATAAGCTGAACTATTGGTACGGGGTCGGAGCTAATACTCTCTTTTGGGACACCTCGTATGCAATTCCTAACCTGTAGATATTTAAAACATGAGTCACTTTGTAAATCATATTTCTGTGCAATTTCTATAAACCTGCGCATTTCTGGATTTACATAAACATCTGTTAGCATTACAATCCCCTTTTCTTCCAATTTTCTGGCCATATCATCATATATGTTTGTGTGTAGGAGATCAGAATGCCGGAGTGACGAATAGTTGGTGAACCTGTTTATCACATGTTTTCACTATCTTTCTCCAGTTTTTAATTGCACAGTCAATGCATTTATACCCTTTCTTTTGATATTTTCTCAAGTCATCTTGACGCTGAAATAGTCCATCTGCGGCTTCCCCAATTGCCAACTCATAAATAGTTGGTATTTCCCACACATGATTTTGGATCATCTTCTTATGATAGTAGAGAATACCCATATTTTGCAGGGCCGTAGCCTAATAGTATAGCTGTATATTAGGAGCGTTCCACCCACCCTGATCGATCGATTGATTCAGATATTTATAGGCACGTCTAGTTTTCTGGTAGCTCCAAATAAAATTGGTAAACATCCCCTCAATTTTCCGTATTTTTTTAACCATTAATTCTAGAGGGATTGCCCGCATTAGATATAGAATTTTTGCAAAGATCTTCATTTTAATTACATTTATCCTGCCAATTATTGTGAGGTGCAGATGGTCTAATCATTTCAGTTCCCTATTGATTGAGGCCATCACTGGACCTATATTTATTGTCCAGATATCGCCCATTTTTGCTGTCAGTATAACTCCTAAATATACTGCAGACTCCCTTACTCGAGAATCATCCAATATACAGTGGGGGGAACCAATAATATGTGTCTTCAAGCTGTTTAACAGGTATCCAGACCTCTTCCCATATTTTTCTGCCAGCCTCTCTACTTCTGCAATTGCTTCTTTTGGGCTGGCGTTAACAGGGCAATATCATCGGCATATGCCAATATTTTTGTCTCATAGCTATGAGAGATTACTGGTTTAATTATAGGATTATTTAAAATCAGGGAAATAAAAGGATCCAAATAAAATGCAAAAAGGATTGGGGAGCAAAGGCAGCCCTGGCATGTACCTCTTTCTATCTTCAGCCTTTTTGATGCATACCCTATTATCTGAATCCTGGCATGCGGATTATAATACATGGCCTGTATTGCCCGTATGAATCCTGGTCCAAAGCTTCTCTCAGCCAGTTTATCCCACAGGTATCTCCAGGCCACCCGATCAAAGGCTTTCCCTGCGTCTAGAAGGACCACAGCCACCGCTCTTTCCTCTACCTCAGCAATATCTAATATTGATATTGCCCGCCGCGTATGGTCTGTGGGCCCCCGGCCTGGGACAAAGCCGTGCTGCCATTGTGAAATAATTGCAGCAATGTTTTTCTGTCATCAGGTAGCCATGACTTTTGAATGTATTTTTGCATCTGTGTTCATAAGCGAGATTGGGCGGTATGACGAGGGGAGTTCTGGGGGTTTGTCTTTCTTTAAGAAGACCATGACATCTGTATCCTGCCATGAGCTTGGGGGTATTCAACGATATTGTACATCCAAAAATAGGTCTTGCATAAGAGGTGCTATTTGTGCTGATAAGATTTTATACAGCTCAATTGAAATTTTATCTGGCCCAGCTGCTTTACCAGATGAGAGAGATGATAATGCCAGCTGTACTTCCTCTAGTGTAATTTCCTACTCTAATTCCTGAGTCGTTTCACTATTTATCCTGGGAAGGGATATACCACAGTTATCGATATCCTCTAGATCATCTTGCTCCCCTTGATCCCCTACCAAGAGTTCTGCTTGATATAATTTACTATAGAAATCCTCAAAAATGTTGATAATCTTCTCAGAATCTGATGTCAGTACCCCATTCAGATCTTTCATTTTTGCTATATTATTTCTGACACTTTTTTGTCTTGTTCTTAACGCTAATAGTTTCCCAGTTGTCTCTCCATATTCATATAACTCCTTGCGATATATCTGGAACTTTTGGGCCACTTTCTCGTGAAAATATTGATTGATTTCAGCTTTAACCAATGCTATCTTAGATAGATGTTGTATTAATACATCTTCCGAAGCTCTATTATATATTATTTGTACGTGCTCTGATTCCAATCTAACTAATTTAATCACTAATTGGTCCGACTGTTTTTTCTGTTCCCTGCGAATATGCGCAACAAACCCTATTATTTCTCGACTAAGCGCAGCCTTCTATGAATCCCAGACTAGTGCACGGGAAGCGCTAAATCTATTACAATCGAAGTAAGATTGCGTCCACTGCTTGATATATACACAAAATTTATCATCTAATAATAACTTTCTATCGAAGGTCCATGGAGTTTGTCTGCTCAGACCCTGAACTTCCCTAATTTCCAAAATTAGCGGATTGTGATCTGAGTACAATTGTGGGAGTTTTACTATATCCAGGTTATCCAGCCACTGAATAGCTGCCAGAAAATAATCCAGCCGAACAAACTTTTTGTGGGGATTTGAGTAATACGTAAAACCTGGATCGTTTTGTTGTTTTTCTACCCATATATCCGCAACCCCGTGCATACTTTTGAGTGCGGAAATTGCATTGAATACGTTTCCTCCCCTGTGTAACTATTGCTAATGCTACTCCCATCCATTTGTATGTTAAAGTTGCTGCAAATGATCAGAGAGCATGACCACTGTACTAGTTCCAACTCTAGCTCCTCTCAAATACTAGGATCGTCTAGGTTTGAACCGTTTATGTTGACTACAGAAAATCCCAGTGATACCGCCATTATAGCCCAGCGACCCCACTTCTCTGCTTTTGTTCGATAAACTGCCCCCTCCGATGTTTAATGTATGTAGCCACACCTCTCGTTGTTGTTGTCTGGGTGGAACATACTGCTAGATTATACCATCTGATTCAAGACACATTTTGCTCCCCCATGGAATATGTGTCTCTTGTAGACATAGGACATCTGGGTTCTGTAGTAGAGTAGGGTCTGCTATCCTATGGTCACCCCAAATTTTTGCTTTTTGCTTCACTGGTTTATGACTTAATGTGGCTGTGGGCCTGCTAATCATACCCACAGCCTGCTGTTCTCTCTCTAAATTAATGCCAATGCACACTAGGTGCATTACGAATTGGAACTGGTTCACCTTATTTGGCCCCTGTAACAGTGTAACCCAGGTACCCACGGCATAGGTGTTTCCAAGGCCTACCAGGGGCTGCAGCATGTATTATGGCACCCCTGGCCTGGCCTCCATATTTGACACAAATGGCTTATCACTCAGCAGGGGTAAGTCAGTGTAATCACCCCTTACTTAGGTATAGTAAGTCTATATCGAACTTAAAATGGACACATATGTTCCTATCAGCCACTCCTATGGAAGGCCTCATCAATCCTGGAGGCAGAGTGCTTGGAAATATGTGAGATGGTGCTCTAGCAGGAGCTGAGCCTGTCTGCAGCTTTCGGAACCACGTCCTTTAGCTGTTCCATGATACTGCCATACCATATACTCTTAAGTGCATTATGAACCTCGCGGTTAAATGCTATCTTTGGTTTGGCTTTATCAAAACATGTCGAGTAAGGTGTCATACGAATTGGAATACTACCCCCTCACCAGTTGTGGTGACGGGGGTAGCATTCCACCCTTCTAGAGGGACAAGACATGTACATAACCGGAAACCCGGGTAAAGTTAAACATGAGCCTCAGCATCACAAAATGGATGCTGCCACCACAGACACAAGTCTGACCTCCTGCTGCTGGGAGTCCTTCCAGCGAGGGAGGCTTGGACAGAGGGTTTCCTGCCTTGGGAGGTGCTAGCACCACCCCAGACAGGATTTTGTGTATTGGGTAAGACAGGGCCGAATAGAATGAGACATGCCTGGGGCACACAAGGTGTCCCTGTGCATAAGCCAGTCCAAACCAGTGCTGGGGCTTCCCAGCCCCAGTCCTGGCGCGGAGATGGACAAAGGAAAGGGGGTGTAACCACCCCCCTTCCTGGTCCCACCCAGAGGAGGGACCTAGCAGGTAATCCGGCCCCTAGATTTGGAATAAGAGTAGGAGCTGTGTCCCAAGACTTCAGATCATCCTGAACTCGACTTGAAACTAAGAAGAAAACTGGACTTCAACATTCTGCTGCACAGAAGACTGAAGAGAATCTCCCTTGTGGCCAAGGAGTGACCACCCTGTGAATACAGGCACCAACCAGCAACTCGACGTCTACTTTGCTGCTGCCTCCTGCCGGAGCCCGAGCCCAGAGCCCAACAAGACCTGGATTCCCAGACATCTCACAGCTCGATCCATAGTCCCTGAAAAGAAGAGACCCGTGGAGGCATCGAGAGACGTGGGACCGGCCATCTTGAAAGACCCCCAAGAAGCTGACTGCGCAGCACCCGAGGCTTCCTCAACGCTGTGCTTTAGGGTTTGAGAAGCCCTACCACCGAGCAGCATCTGCACTGAAGATCAGCCCCCCAGCATCTCCACGATCTGCGTGGGGCTCTTTTGCACTTTGCCACTCGACGCACCATCCCGGCCACTTGCCACGTGGCTAGCGGCCATCTTGGCAATGAAACGTACAAACAACACTGCTGGTCTGGTTGCTCCAGACTGGCCCTCGCTCCCCTGAAACAGAGCACCCTCTCTGACCTTGCTGGTCCGAGTAACAAGCTTTCTTCACTTCCTGCATGGCTTGCATTAGCCAAGGCCTGTTTGCTCCAATCAAGTTGCTGACACCGCCATCAGCTAGACCTTTTGTGGGACAGCTTGTGACTGACTCCTGGATGTCCTCGACCTCTTTGTGTCCACGTGGCTGCAGAGACAAGCTACACCTCTTCACCTGTTTGCACCCGAAATCGCCTGGTTCCATCCTGGTTTCACGGTAGTCACTGGCTAGTGACTTTGAACATTGTCTCCTCTGCTTTACGGTCTTCACCTCTTCAGATCCACACTTGGATCCACTGGAACTCTCCTCGAAGACCCACCTGCAGCATCTTCATCCTCAGGCACCATCGACCTGCGTGACGAAACCCGACACTACTTTGCACCTGTGCACCCGCTTCCTGTGGGTGAGGTAACTCAGCAACACCGGTGTACCTACACTGGTACACACCTCTAGTGTCTAGGTCTAAAGTTTTGTCCTTCTAGGTCAGTCGGAAGGTTCCTTAAACAGTAACTTTATAACTTTTACGCACCATTGACATTGCATTGGTGCATGCGTGTGCTTTAAGCGCTGCACCCGAGTCCCGCGGGCCTTTCCCGACTTCTTCACTGTTAGTCCCGAACAGCTCCAGCGATTCCCCAGGCCCTAGGCCTATTTTCTTTCCGATTGGTGGTTCTTATACCACTATTTTAGTATATGGTTTAAGTGGCCCCTAGGGCTCATCCATATTGTGCAACTTTTGTATATTTAAACTGTGTTTTGTTTTAACGCATTTGCTTCTGTGCTCCTTAAGAGTATAGGGGATATTTGTAGTAAATAAATATATATATATTTTCAATATATATCTGTGTGGTGTCCTTTCATTTGGTATTCAAGGGGATTGTGTATGGTAAAACAGCTTGCTTCACATGCCTTTACAGAGTTTAGCCTAAGACTGCTTTGTCCACGCTACTAGGATAGCTGGTCTATAAGGTTGACTTACAACCAATCATCATAAGGGTTGCTTGGCATGGTACAAGGTGATCACTAGAACTAGTGAGCATCATATACCAGGCCAACTTCTCACAGGTTCAATGTATTGATTATTTCAAAAACCTTTGCACGTTTTGCCTTGTCATCCAGACCACCAACATTTGATGTACAGATTCTGAATTTTGCCATATTTCTCTATTTGGGATACCTTGTATTTCCTTTGCCACTGCTTATGCCATCTTTGTCCAGTATAACATACCCTCTTGTACATCCATCTGCACCTGTCTGAATTTCGCCTTTTTTTATTTCTTTCTACCCATCCACCCCCACCCCAACTATTCCTATTACCCGCCCTCCCTACCCATTCCCCGACCCCACCTCTCCCCCTTCCCTTCTCACCACCTACACATGTGCTCCCCCTCCCCTTACCCCTCCCACCCTCCATGCTACAACTAAGGAAACAAGGGCGTATGGCTCTTATCGATGGGAAGAGACTTTACTCCTGTCCCCTCTCTACTCTAGTTCTTTAAATCTTAATCACCATATTCAAATACCACCAACATTATTTTTCATGTTCCTGATTATATTCATCTTCTATAGATTTCACATTATCCTATCCCCTATTAAATATATAGGTAGCCTATTTGTTCAATGTCCTTATTTTCTGATATCCCTATCCGGTGCGCATTCACTTTCATGCCTCAAAGTCTGTCCAGATAGTCTTGAGCTTGTATCTCTGATACAAAGAAATGCGTACGACTTTTGCAGAGTACTTTTAGGGTTGCTGGGTTCAACAAAAAAGCCTGTGCGCCCTTATTTTGAAGAGGAGTAATTAATCGCCTAAGATGCCACCTCCTTTCCACAGTGTGGTGGCAGAAATCACGAAGAATTGGAATCTTTTCCCTTGTCGCTTTTTGTTGGGCCTTGCGAGATCATATAGTGGGAACCGTGCCAGAAAGTTATTTAGGTTGATCAATATGGCTCTGGGATATTTTGCTGTTGTGCTGTTTTGCCCCTTGGAAAGCTTAAAAAGAAATCTATGTGCTCTCTGTAACTCACTGGCCCAGTTCCATGTCGTTAGCTCCGGAAATGCCTCCTGATAGAGTTCCTACACAAATGTGCGTATATCTGACCCTTCTGCCCCCTCGGGTATTCCCAATATCCGGAGGTTGTTTCTCCAGAGTCGATTGTCCAGGTCAGATATTTTTAGTTGCATTTCCTCATGGTCAGCCGAGATCATATCTATATCAGGTTTTTGTGTCGTCATTTGATCTTCTATTTCTGATATCGGCTCTTCTGCTACATTTATCCTTTCTGAAAATTCATTGCAAGTCTTAGCGACTCTCCTCACCGCATTCTGTAATTTGCGGCAAGCCATTTGTGTTTTCTGACTTTCGGAGCGAGTTTCTGCTCTGTGCTCCACTATTAGTTGATAGATTGCATTCAGTGATATTTTGTCAGGATTACTAGATACAGTCAGTGTGTCTGCCAAGGGTTCTTCTGTTACTCCCTCTGCTCCCTCTGATGACTCAGGGGTGGTTTCAGGATCACTTCGAACCTCAGGAGAGAGAGAAATCTCCTAGGCTAAGCTTTTGCTTGTTCCAGCTTGAGACATATCTAAACTCGGAGTCTCTTGGGGCATCATTTTATTGTGTACCATAGTAGCATTTTGGGTCCTCTCTTCAGACGTTGAGTCCATAGCTGAATCATTCTGCTCACTTGCCAGACTGTTTAATGAACCATCTAATGACTCCGCCTTTTGTGCTTCATCATATTCCTCCTCTGAGGTGTCTGTATGGTCCCAGAGTGAGAGGAAGGGTTCCCTTGAGTCACTCTCACAAATTATTCTTGTACCTTTTTCTACAGTCAATCCAGCGCTTGTTTTCTCCGTATTGCAAGAATCCGATGTTTCCCTAGACTGTAGTATTGCCCTTGTCACCTGGCCCCCCTTTTCTGCTTGGCTCTAAGCTTGCCCCTTCTCTGTTAATTTCACGTTCTTTAATTGGGTTGCAATTTCTGGTATTCGACTTTGTTGGCTCTCCACACCTTGCGCTGTTTTATTCTTATCCTTCTTCGATGAGAACATTTGAGGAACACTCTTGCTTTTCCCCTCATTCAAATCTACTTTAGTGTTCAAGGGGTTCATCTCTCCAACCCCCCTTCCAGGGCTCTTTTCCTGCTGCTACCACCTATTTGAGGGTCCTGAAGCCGATTGCCCAATGGAGTATCCGTCACTCCTCTACTCTTTCCACCTTGCGCTGTATTCTGTGGCATCTCAGTGTCTTATGGTTTATGCTCCCTTGCCCAGTATCCTTCAATGATTATCAGTCTGATTTACTCTTAAGTATTCAGGTTGTTTCAGTTTATTTTAATCTGCAGTGTCCTTAGTGAGAACTCTCCACCGAGATGTCTAAAATATCCCGCAAATCATACAGTCATTATATATTGGTATATAGTCACTTATAAACATTTATATATATTTTTTTTTGTACGCTCACAGCCTTATTGTCTGTAATCTGGGTGTTCAGCCTGATGCCAAGCGCTCATATCCAGCCTCCAAAGGACCTCACGGACCACAATGCACCTGTAAATCTGCTTGTGCACTGCTGTATCCACTGAGCCTCAATCCTAGGCCCACAGGGACCACAGTACATCTGTGAATTTGTTATATGCACTACTGTGTCTGCTGAGCCTCGGTCCTAGGGCCTCTTTGCCTCCCCAGTTTGCAGATCGCTGTTCTCCCATTTCGAGCAAGCCGTCGTTGGTCATGGGTCGTGGGTCCAGCGCTCCAGGAAAAGGAGAGTCAGCGCCTACCACCAAGCCCGCAGGTTCCGCGGCAATCTCCGCGATGTCAGTGCCACCGCAGTCATCTCCACACTCCAGCGCTCCTGAGTGCTTTTAATGTCTGATGTCGATGCTTTTTCACAGTATTTCCCTGGCTTAAGGTGAGACCGTTGTCGGAGCTATATTAAGCCACCGCTTTTCATTTAATTTCTCAATCGCGCGTTGTTGGAACTTTTTATCTTTTCTCCGTTTCTCCGTTCTTCTTCTGTCGATATACCGAGTTGAGTAGAGAGGAGCCGTTGTGGAGCTAGCCTCTCCCTCATCCCTCATGGACGCCATCTTGTTTTCCCGAAAGTGGAACCTTTTGGTTTCATAGGAATAAGCATGTTCTCTACCCAGGCTGAATCAATAAAGTTCCCAGTGGCACCTGAATCGAGCATGAGTTGTACGTCTATGCGTTTATCACCCCAACTGACATGGGCTAAAATAAAAAAATGCTGTAGGATAGGAAGTGGGATTTCACCCTATCAAGTGGGAGGCCAGTAATCCTGATTCACTTAAGCGATTTGTCTCCACCATTCTCAGGCGAGTCAGTTGCCCGACTCTGTGCGTCTAGGAGGTTTAACACGGCAATCCCTCAATACCACCGATTTGCATGGGTTCTGGCTCCTCAACTGGTTTATCTATGTCTGGTGTCCTTTCTCTCATAGTGGGATACTTAGTTTCAGTATGTCCTTTCTCCCTTTTTCTCTCATGTAAACGGTGATACAGTTTTGCTACTAAATCAATTAAGGCATCACAGGTTTCTGGAGGATCAAACACTTGTGCTAACATATACTTTAGTTTATCTCTCAGCCCTTTGTAAAAAAGAGCCTGCTCTTTTGGCATTCCGGCCAACTGTCTTTGGCCACCAAGCTGTTAAAACAGGAGATGTGCGCCATCAGATCTTTAAATTCTTGTTTAAGGTTTAACAACTCCGTTTTCACCGACTGCCTGAATACATGCCTGTCGAAAAAATGCCTTAGCTCCTCCATAAAGGCTCTGTAATCATATAACAGGGGATCATTTCTGTCCACTAAAGGGATTGACCATGTTGCAGCTGTACCACCCAAGTATGACAAGACAAAGGCCACCTTAGACTGTTCGGTGGGAAAACAGGACGCCTTGCACATAAAGTGCAATGTTCACTGATTAATAAACGTTGCAAACTAAGCTAGGTCACCCATGAATCTTTCTGGGGGTGCTAAAGGGATAGAAGAGGGTATTGTGATGTGATGCACTGGAGAGGTAGTGCATGATGGTGAAGGAGACGTCGCAAACGTAGTGCCATTGTAGTGTAGTTCCTATTTCCCTAATAGGCTCTGCGCATTGCTATATTAGACACTATAGTTTTGGCATAGGACTGAGGTCAGTATGCCCCTATCAAGTATATTAAACTCAATTACTTTGTGTGCCAGCTAACTCAGAGGCCACTAGAAACTCCTTGTAAATAAGAAGGGAGTAGTTTTGGGCAACCGCATAAACATGACAACTTTGTTTCTCTTTCGCATCGGAACACTCTCAGAATTGTGGAAACAATATATAACAGTTTCACTCAGCTAATCGTGAATGCTTAGTTTCTGCAGGGTTACACAAAAGAGTAGATGGGCATTTCAATAAAAAGGGTTTATTGAACAGTCTTATTTCTTGTGTAAGAGATATGTTCTGTTACACTCATAATAGAGTATACAAGATATATTATGTACAGCGTAAGCAGAAATAATACTGCAATAGCATTGTCGTTTAGCTATGACACATATTCATATACATATACATAAATAACACAGGCTAAAATTAGAGTACTCATGCGATGTGTTCTCTAACTAGTTCTACCCAGTGTACCTAACCTAAGTGTAGTACAAGAAGTAGGTGCTGTATTCTATAGTATGGTATGCTATAGTTTGTATGCTAAGTTTTTATGCCAAGAGTCCCTATAGGTTCTAGTCAGCTCCATACCTTGAGAATGAGAGAGGTTGGAATCTCTTTCCGGGTCTCAAACTCCAACACCCCGCGAAGGGAGTCAGAACACTGAAGCTGAATTCTCTGCAAACAGGGATGACAGCGTCTTGTCAGTGCCTCAAGCCGGGACACGGGCTCCTCTAAGTCGAGGTCTCCTCCTTACTTGCTGTGGCGAGTTGTATTGAGCTGTGCAGTCGATGCATGGTTTGCCATGGTGAGGGAAGGTATATTTATACCTGGAAGGGGCTTAGGAAGGTTTGCATTGAAGTAAAGTCGGACAGAGGAAGACATCATGAATGAACCCTTAGGGTATAGCGGTTCATGCATAATATAAGAGTTCTTGAGAAATCAATAATCATGGTAATCATGGGCTAGGGAAACTCCCAACAGCTTAAGGGTCTGGTTTCTAAGAACTCGTTGTGTCGTTGGGGTGGATGGATGTAGGTGACCATGCCTGTGTTTGGATAGCATGGCTAAAGCCTAAATAATGACTGGGATCTCTTGCCTATATAAGGGCAATGTGAATTGTGCCTATAAAAGGACATGATTCAGGAAAACCTACATACGGACATCTAAATCGAAACACAACACCCACTCCACTAACGAATGAACGATAGTACTAAATGCTAACATTAAATGCTAAATATATAAAATTTTGTACCACATGTTGCTAAAAATATTCGCAAAAGCATACTAAAGTAAGTTAAAAAAACATTTTCTAAACATGTAATGCAAAGTGACTGTACATTTTAAAGAAGTTTTTTCTAAGTATATATCGGAAATAAATGCTATATGAATAAATAGAAACATATACATATGACTAAATGGTTGACAAGTTCTCAAAACCCAAAGCCATTACATAACATGGTACTAAAATGAAATTGTTGTAAATAGGGTGACAATGTGTCCCTGGAAGTGTTCAAAGAAGTCTGTTCTCTATGAATAGTTCTACTGTAAGCAGATTACTTTGCCATAAAAAGAAAAATTCTAATTTGAAAAACAAATTAATTTTAGGAAAAGTTTCAAGGTTTGTCTTTGTTTTGAAAAAGGAAGGCCAAATTCATAGCTGTCCTGGTACACTGTGAGCCGAATCAAAGTCAGTGTATGGGTCTAGTGAAAACATTAAATTCTCTATTCCTTTTGACAAAAGATCACCTACCGATGTCGGTGACAGTTGGAATACCTTTTTTAGAAGATTAACTGCACATAGATGAGAAGCATCGCCAGTAGCAATGTTAGTTTCCAATGTTACCTTTGTGCCTGTTGATTCATCTCGTACGGCAGCAGTAGCATGTTACTTCTGTGAGATCTCAACGAATGCCGTAATCAAGATTGGTTGCCTCTGGGGACAACACAGAGCATGGGCCTTTATCGGGTCTAGCAGAGTATCAATATCCATTGGCATGTCTGATGGGAGTGTTAGGCAGATGTCTAGCACGCATTCTTCACCGCAAAGCAGGCAGCGTAGAACAGGTAAGATGCAATTTTGCCAGATTGGTCTGAATGACAGAAACCATGTTGTATTTAATTCTGGTAGATGAGGTAAGCCTAAAAGTTGTACTATGTGCTCACGACACTTCCGTTCTAAGAGAGCTTTCTCCAAGTTGCTGGGAGTAACGCAGGTGGATTGGCTTGCCATAGTGTAGTAGTAGGAATATAAATAGGATTCCTGCAACGGGTGCTAGAATTAGTGGCAGACCACCAAACACTGAGTGCACAAAGTTTGGAATGATTCTGAGGACTGCCTGAAAAGGTGTAAACAGTCCTGAACATATGGTCTTAAAAACATGTACAACACCGCTCATATCAGACATGTTCAAGATATGTCCCATCATTTATGTGACATATATAGGGCAGTTTGTACTTATTAAAGCCTTTATCTCAGCCAAAGTCCTTGCAATTTGTAGATCATAGGTTTCTTTGGTTGAGGTCAAAGGCACGGTTTATCTTCAAAGCATGGCTTTCATTCTGCTTAAAGTATCAAATCATTTAGAAGAGACATTCAGCGAAGGCCATAAAGGTGACTCTTTGACTGTGTCTATTTGGGGGAACAATACTTGCATACAGCTAGTGACCCTGGAAGTAACCGTTACCAGATATGGGATTCCTGGCAACATGCCACAGCACAACATGAGGTAACTCCCATTTGAAAGTTGGCCAAACATTGGATTAATCACAGCAGCTGGTGAACCTTGCAGAATAGATTCTACATAACTTTTACAAGCCCCATGTGGACTAATATCCTGACATATGAGTGAACCGCTCAGCGCATTTTCACAGTGTGTACCACTTAGACACACTTCACAAACCCCACTCCAACAGCTGTGTGTGTAAGGTAAATCCCAGGATGTCTTAATGTATTCTTTATCCAACCTTTCATATTTGCCTGATTGCATTTGTTTGATACAAAAGGGGATGATGGACGGAGCATCTGAGCAAATCAAACTCTCTGTTTGATTGGTTCAGATGCTCCGTCCATCACCACCCCTTTTTGTACTGCATTTGTTTGAGGCAATACTAAAAATAGAAAGTTGTAACAGGCAGAGTTATTTTGCCATGAATGATCCATGCTGAAGCTGGTTTTTCTACTACCATCAATGTCAATTTTTCCAGTTTTCAATTCTAAGCACTGTATACTTTGCACCCCTTTGTGCCAGTTCGATCTGTTCATCAGTGAGTTTGTATTCTGTAAACAGAAACAACCTGTTGATGAAACGCCAAGGCACATTGCCTGCACGCAATGATTGCAGCATCCACCCTAATAACATAATAGAACGTATTTGAGACTGGCCTTGTTGTAACATGGCTAAATCTTGTTCCAGTATGTCGATAGCAGAGGATACCATTTTGCCCAGTGAATATATCCTTAATGACAGAGTCGTTAACCCATTGTTGACCGCAGCGAGAGATTTCTCTAAATTAATACGATCAATTTCTCATTTTCTTTCTGCGGTGTCTGCTTGCGTTACCTTCCATATTTCATTATAAGCAGCATAGATGCTGGCATATATGAAAGGTTTTTGACAGGGATTTCTTGGTCCTAGCAAGAAATCCCTAAGGTCTGCACCTTCTTTAAGTAAAGATAAGTGTTGTTTTACATCCTCGACTGTAGATTTCTGTCCCCAATTAAGGCGTAATTTTCCTACACTGTATGGTGTTACTACCCCTTGATGCTGTTGTTGAACATAACGTGGGTCTGGCCTGTTGATAATAAAGCCCTGTATACTATTCAGGAATCTTTCTTGACAGATGTTTATGTCTGTGTGGCCAGAGCAACCATTTTTCCCAATCAGGATCTGATATGTTGTTTTGTAGTATCGTGTCTACTGTCATCGCTCTCTGTGTACATGCAGGTGTTGGTACAGAAGGTGTGTTCATGTCTTTGATCGTGGCTAATCCAAGGCAAGACATTTGTTGCACAGTGTCATTCAAAAACATTATTTGCTGTGGGATGATACAGGCTCTAAACAATGCTTCTATCCCATGCACTTGCCAATCTTTAGAACCCTAGACAGATTTTATGTTGATTGTGTCTTTCCAAAAGTCAAACCCTTGTCCAGACAGTTGGGCAATAAAGGCTGCAGAATAAATCTGTTTTGTATTAGTTAACATACTTTTCTATCCTGTTTTGTTTACATTCTTATAGTAAACGTTTTCTGGTTCAGATGTATCGTATCCTTAAAAATATGGAAACTTATTTGCAAACATTTTTTAACTCCTCCTTGGTGGTGTAGGACAATGTTCCCATTGGTTAAACATAAATACATTTCTAGGTTTTGCAGATGTATGCAAGAAATGATAACAATAAAGCTG
The DNA here is from genome assembly GCF_964261635.1 of Lissotriton helveticus. Lineage (NCBI taxonomy): Eukaryota > Metazoa > Chordata > Amphibia > Caudata > Salamandridae > Lissotriton > Lissotriton helveticus. The sequence continues at coordinate 639,182,173 of NC_136059.1, forward strand.
TTCGTAATCTGATGAACCCTCTAAGTGTTCATTGTTAGAGAACGCAGCAGACCTTTCTAGATCAGACATCATGTTATTAACAGTTTCAATGTCTCAATCATCAGAATAGGTACTAGAGGTAATAAAGTCACTTAATGACATTTTTAATAAGTGGAATTGTCAAGATTTCCGACAGGCCGCATACATCATAATTGGTTTTGTCCCCAACTATATCATTATGTATAGGAACGGGTGTGATTTTTGCTGCTGACAAGTCTCTTGCTTCATGATGGAATGATTTGTGTGATTTGTGTGGTTTTATAAAATAAGTTCACATTTTTACTTTCAGTGTCCAAATGAATATATCTGCCATTCACAAGCCCTGTAAGAGTCATTACTAAAGCTAGCCAAAGCAGAAAGAAAAATATTCCGGTAATAATCCATAGTTTAATCCATGGTGAAACCAGATAAGTCTCTTTCAGATGATGAAAAAATCTTGTACTTTTTCAGGCTGGCGTCATTTCAGGCTTACTTGGATCCTCAGAAAACGTATAAAAGTCAATGAAGTAGCCAGAAGCAGTTCGGTCAATTGTTGAAATTGCATCAGGATTCATTGAAATCGCTGGAACCAGTTGATCACGTGTTACATTGGTGTAGACAGGTGTGTCTTGACAAACTGTTATTTGGGTTTCAAGAGGGATGAGTTCCAAAGCATGGTTGCTTAGTCCTTCATCTGTTACTGCTGAATTCTCGACTGTGAGTTTTTCAGTCTGAACCTCTTGGATAATAGCGAGAGGAGTGCATTTGCTACTGGGTCGGAGTACACTAGGCCTACTATTTAGTATTGGCACATAGTGTGGATTGATGAGGTCGATTGACACAAATCTTTTCTTCTTTCTTCCAGCAAGGGACAGCGGAAGTACTGTTCTTGTCTTGTTCTATGGATGGCTAGGACAGGTACTGGTTGTCTGTAAGAAGGCCCAAATTCCTTCTTGTCTTTAATTTTCACTCTTACTAGCTCTCCAACTTTTGGGATCCAGAGAGGCCTTGCTGGGACGGTTGTTTTTTCCCCAGTGGTGGATGGCTTCAGGAACACTTTGCTTTGTTTCGATCTTAGTTCATTTAGATCCTGTAAAACAGCCAAACCATCTTTGATATCAAAAGGTTTATTTTCCACTACTGTTCCTTTACATTCGAGATCAGGAACCCACATTCTTGTCCCAAATAGGACCTCATATGGAGTCAACCCCCCAGAGAACGTCTTGTCAAATTATTTAATGAGCGTTAGACCCCATAAAGATGTTTGACCCACTCATCACCCGAGCCTAATACTCTAGCTGTTATAGACTGCTTTATGTCCCGGTTTTTCCTTTCCACAACGGAATTTCCCTCAGGACGGAATGGAGAGGAGTACCGCAATGCTACGCCCAAACTGACCATGGCCTCTTTGTAAGCCCGAGAGCTGAACACAGGGCCCTGGTCAGAATGTAGTGTGCCAATTGCAAATGTGCCGATAAAGACTCGCAAATCTTTTATAACAGTTCGAGCATCAGCCAAGTGCTGAGGCCACATCCATAGGAACCTTGAGCACAAATCCACTGTGACCATGGCATATTTATAGATACCATCCCTTTGCAAGGGACAGCAGTGATCCAGGTAAACACAAGCTAATGGTTTATCTGAAATTAACAGGGGCGTCTGCACAGGACGTTTCACTGTGGAGACTTTCATCTGTTGGCTTATTTCACATTCCAAAACATAGTTTTTGGTCTATTACCTAATGCCAGGCCACCAATATCTTAATTTTATTAAAGATAGAGTGACAGAAACACCTGCATGGGAAGAGGCTATCCCTTCATGTGGTGCTAGGATGAGTCCTAATTTACGTTGCTTGTTTGGAATTACCCTATGCCCCACTCCAGGTATTCGAGCAAAGGGAACGTTGTTCGCATCAATTTCATATGAGTACTTGAGTGGAAACTTTTTTGGTGATGCTGCACTACTGCCTTTGCTTGAAGCATTGACAGCCAACAATATCTCACTGTCTATTCTCGTTTTTTAAATAGTGATTGCAGCTACAGAAGCCATTTGTACAGCCCCCTTTGCGGCTTCATCAGCCAAAAATTCCTGCAACATAAACGCCATCACGCTGATGACTCAGTGTGTGTATCACATGAGTATTTTGTAGTCCGTTTCGCAACTAAACTACTTGTTCCCAAAGCGTTTTATGCTTTATTGTGCCACCTTTGGCATCTTTGAATCCATTTTAAAGCCAATTCTGTAAATTTTCATGATATGATTGAACACAGTAAAAGGAATTGCACACTATAAGTGTGGGGAATTCGCAATCCATATTTTCAAGTGACAATTTGAATGCTTGTAGTTCAATTTAATGTGCTGTACAATCTCCTAGAGATTGAGTTTTAGTGACCATAGGGCGGAAGATACAATCATGAATGCAACCTTTGCCGATTACGCACGCTGCACTGTAAGCTTGCTTACTCCCTATTGCAGGTTGTGCTGATCCGACAGTATGAATTATAAGTTTGTACTGATCAATCAAGAGGCAGAATTTTTGCGGGCAGAGGACATTCATGTTCGATCAATCCATCAATCAATCATAGCATTTGTAAAGCACACTACATACCCGCGAGGGTATCAAGGTGCTGGGGGGGAACGCTGCTACTGTTCGAAGAACCAGGTCTTGTGGAGTATCCTGAAGGTTAGGAGGTCGCTGGTCTTCCATAGGTGGATGGGGAGGGTGTTCCACGTCTTGGTGGCGAGGTGGGAGAATGATCTGCTGCCGGCGGTCACTCTTCGTATGCGGGGGACGGTGGCGAGGGCACGGTCTGCGGAGCGGAGCTGACGGGCGGGGGTGTAGAGGAGGAGTCGGCTGTTGAGGAACGCTGGTCCGGTGTCGTGGCGTGCCTTGTGTGCATGGGTGAGGAGCTTGAAGGTTATCCTCTTGTTGATGGGGAGCCAGTGCAGGTCTCTCAGGTGGGGTGTGCTGCGGCGGGGGATGTCGAGAATCAGGCGTGTGGAGGCGTTCTGGATGCGTTGAAGCAGTTTCAGGAGTTTGGCCGGGGCTTGTGCGTAAAGTGCGTTGCCGTAGTCCAGTCTACTGCTGACGAGGGTCTGGGTGACCATCCTTCTAGTTTCAGTGGGGATCCTCTTGAAGATCCTGCAAAGCATGCAGAGGGAGTTGAAGCAGGAGAAGGAGACGGCGTTGACCTGCTTCGTCATGGAGAGTGTGGAGTCGAGTATGACCCCTAGGTTTCGTGCGTGGTCGGTAGGTGTAGGGGGTGCTCCTAGTGCCAATGGCCACCAGGAGTCGTCCCAGGCCGAGGGGGTGGAGCCGAGGTTCAGCTTCAGTCGGCTGTTCCTCATCCAGTCAGCGAGGGCCTTATTCCTTCGTGGAGGTTGGTTTTGGCTGTGTGGAGGTCCTTGGTGGGCGAGAGGATAAGCTAGGTGTCGTTGGCGTAGGAGTTGATGTTTAGGTCGTGCCATCGGGCGATTTGGGCGAGTAGTGCCATGTAAACGTTGAACAACATTGGGCTGAGGGATGAGCCTTGGGGTACGCCGCAGATGATCTTGGTGGTTTTGGAGCAGAAGGGGGGAGGCGGGCGCTGTGGGTGGTCCAGTCCAGGGCTTTCTCTTGGATTCCGGTGTTGTGGAGGCAAGCTCTTAGTGTGCGGTGGCAGACTGTGTCGAAAGAGGCTGACAAGTCCAGGAGGAGGAGGGCCCGAGTGACTCCGTTGTCCATCAGCATCCTGATGTCGTCGGTGGTGGCAATGAGGGCGGTTTTGGTGCTGTGGTTGCTGCGGAACCCGGACTGGGACGGGTCCAGGATGTTGTTCTCTTCGAGCAAGCTGGTCAGTTGTTTGTTGACAGCTTTTTCGATGACCTTTGCCGGGAACGGGAGCAGGGGAATGGGTTGGAAGTTCTTGAGGTCCTTGGGGTCCGCCTTGGGTTTCTTTAGTAAGGCGTTGATCTCTGCATGCTTCCATCTCTCCGGGAAGGTAACTGTCTTGAAGGAAATGTTGATAGTTTTTCGGATTTGGGGCGCAGTGGTGCTGCTGGCTTTGTTGAAGATGTGGTGTGGGCAGGGGTCTTCAGGGGATCCTGAGTGGACGGTGTTCATGATCTTGATGGTATAATTGTCGTTGATGTTGGTCCAGGCAATCAGGCAGTTGGTTCAGGTGGTGGTTGGTGGTTGCCGGAGTGGTGACGGAGAAGCTGTCGTGGATGTCTGCGATCTTGCGATGGAAGAAGGTGGCCAGTGAGTCGCACAGGTCTTGTGACGGTGGGATGTCGTTGGATTTGGAGCTAGGGTTGGAGAGTTCCTTTGCGATGCTGAAGAGCTCTTTGCATTGTTGTCTATGCGGTCTCTGAAGGCGGTCCTTTTGGCGGATCTGATGAGTTGATGGTGTCGGCGGGTGGCGTTCCTGTGGGCTGTGTAGCTTTCCGGTGTTTTTTCGCGGGTCCAGTTTTTTTCTAGTTTTTGGTAGGTTTGTTTGGAGGCCTGAAGGTCATTGGTGAACCAGCTGGTTCTCTTGCTGGTGTTGGGGGGCTTCGTCAGCGGGGTGTTGGCGCAGTCATTGATCCATTGTCTGAGGCTGCGGGCTGCGGTGTTGGGGTCGGTTGGGTCTGTGGGTGGGCTCTGGGCGAGGGCAGTGGTTAGCTGGTCCTCTGTGATCTTGCCCCAGCTGTGGCGAGGCATTTGCTGGGTGCGGTGGTGTGTGGTGGGTTTCCAGAAGGTGAAGTGGCTGCAGCGGTGGTCAGTCCAGTGGAGTTTGGTGGTGCGGTCGAAGAAGACGTGGGTGCTTGCTGAGAAGATAGGGTCAAGCGTGTGGCCGGCGGAGTGGGTGTTGTGACGTGTTGTCTGAGTCCGAGGTTGCTGAGGTTGTTGATCAAGGTGGAGGAGTTGGAGTCGTTGTTGTTCTCAAGGTAGAAGTTCAGGTCCCCGAGGAAGATCTAGTCTGTGGAGGCGAGGGGGTGTGTGCTGATGAAGTCGGTGATGGAGTCGCTGAACTGTGGTCAGGGTCTCGGGGGTCTGTAGATGAGGGTGCCTCTGAGGGTGGTGTTGGGGTTGGTGTAGATCTGGAAGTGCAGGTGTTCGGCAGTGCTGAGGGTGTCTTCGGTGCCTGTCAAGATTTTGAGGGTATTTCTGTGGACGATGGCAATTCCTCCTCCTATTCCATTGGTGCGGTCCTTGCGGGTGATCTTGTAGCCTTCTGGGATGGCTATGACGATGTCGGGTGCTGAGGAGGGGTTCAGCCAGGTCTCTGTCAGGAAGGCGACGTCTGGGGCGTTGGTGTCGAGTAGGTCCCAGAGTTCGACGGCGTGTTTGCGGGCGGAGCGGGTGTTGAGCAAGATGCATCTGAGGAGGTTTTGTTCTTTGGTAGGTGGTTTTGTGTTGGCTGGTTTCTGGTGAAGGTACAGTTCCAGCAGGAGAAGGGTCCTTGGGTGCCCTTCAGGGCAGCCAGGCAGCAGGTGTGTGATTGTCTGGTGTTGAGTGTGTGGAGGGTGCTGGGGTCGTAGCAGAGGCGGGAGTCACAACGTTTGCGGGGACCAGGGGTCCTGGCGTGGGTGTGGTTGGGCGCAGATGGGCTTGCCTTCGGCATGCCAGCGGCATGCCCGCTGCGCACGGCCTCCATATAAGGGGGTTTAGGGAGGGAGGAGCAGCTGGGAGGTGGGAGCGAGGCATCGAATGGGAGCTGAGGGGGCGGGCCGCAGAGGAGACCACGGCGGGGAAAAGCGGCAGGAGAGGGGAAAAAAAGAGAAGAGAAGCATGTGAAAAACACACAACAGGGTTTACTGCAGTATACCAGGGAGAGGAAAAAAAAGCAGTGAAAAAGTAAAAAACAGTAAAAAGGAGATAAGAGGCACGATAACAGTGAAACAGTGAGGCAGTAAAAATGTTGTAAAAGGGGATAAGAGGCACAATTACACAAATAAAAATTACCAACAGTGTACCAGGGGGCGATAGTAGTAGCGAGGCACTAGCAGGAATGCTTGTGTTTTTAATTCAGGATCAAAAACGTATTCAATATCTGTTGCAGCAGGAGAATTAACCCATTTTATCCATCTAGGATGTAAAGTAAGTATGGGCGAAATTTGCAAATTCGCGGTACGCGAATTCACCAGAAAGCGAATTTGCTGTCCGCGAAATCCGCAAATTTGCGAATTGTTTTTTTTTGCGTGGTCGCGGGGCTTTTTGTGTGTTCGCGGGGCTTTTTGCGCGTTCGCCGGATTTTTTCAGCGCGGCTACCGTGAGGTTACCAATGCGGTCGTACATGGGCTAGTTGCATGCTCGCTTTGTGCAATTGCGTGTTCACGTCTGTTTTTGCGTGCTCGCGGACAAAAAGTCTCGCGACCAAGCAAAAAAATCCGCAAGCTTGAGAATTGCGAATTTTTGGACAAATTTGCAAATTCCGCGAGCGGAACGGATTTTACGCCCATGCTTAATGTAAAGCTTTAGCATTTGGAATGCTCGGTTTTGTAACTGCCTCCAAGGCTGGTACTGGAGTCACAACAATAATGCGTTTTCCCTGAGATAGAGCTCTTTCTTTTGCTACAGTGGTTTGAACTGCTTTCAGGATTTTTTCTGTTGAAGTGAAGCGCATTTTTGCTTGTGTATACAAATGTGTTTTCTATGCAATTGGTAGTTTTTCACCTTCAGTAAAAGTTAAATAGATGAATCCACATTGACCCAAAATTATTCAGATCACTAAATTGCGTGCATTTACGCGTGTTTATAAGTGATTTGTTGCTAACATGTTAGCTTGGAGTGAAATCAAAATTTCTGTGTGTGCTTGTGTTCAATTTGTGATTGAAAAATCAGGTTTCAATAATTCGTAGAGAGGTTTAATCCTTTCTGTGTAATTTAGAATGTAAGTTCTTACAAAATTTAGGAAACCTAGAATCAACTGCAAATTTTTCCAGCATTTTTGGAGGTTGGAACAGTGAACACTTTTCTAAAAAGTTAGCTGCCAGGCTTTTGCCTTGACTTGAAAGCTCATATCCGAGAAAAAAAGGACATTGAGGTTTTTAAAGTTGAATGTATAGCCCTCAAAGGCGAAGCCCAGTATAATTGTACTCACCCTGTTCAAGTGCCTGATCAGGTCATCGTCTGTCAGATAGATGTCATCGACATATGACAATGCCTCATCATCATAAACTTGTAGTAACTCCGTTACTCTTGCTGAGAATAGCCCCTGGCTGTTCTTGAACCCCTGTGGGAGTCAACAGAAGTGACGCTTGTTTCCCATTATTGAGAAAGCTTTTAAGCACCTGCTTTCAGGTGCTATGTTTTGACAAAAGAAACCATTAGAAATGTCTAATGTGGATTTATAATTTTTATGCACAATGTTATTCATCAATGCTGTACTATGTGCATTTTGCACTGCAAATGTTTTGGAACAAGTGTTCAAATGTCTGTATTCCAATACTAGATGCTATGTATTATCTGGTTTGGATACAGGAAACAAAGGATTGTTCATTGAGGAGGTGCATGTTTCAATCACCCCTTGGTATTCGAGTTGATCTAAGATCTCCCTGACCAGTTTTTTAGCTTATTTTTAACTGTACTTTGTGGTGAGGTGAGTCCTCATCCCATCCTACATGAATTTTGTATAATGCTGGGGCCTGGACAAAGGCACATTTCCTGGCATAAGTATATTTTAGGGGAATTGGAATATGGTTGGAGAAGGCTGGCATAATGATGTCCATGCCATGTGGGCACTCCCAGACAAATTCTGGTGCCAGTCCCTATCTTCTAGAAGTATATTATAACCCCTTGAAAGTTTCTCCCAAAAGAGTGCTTTCACTTTTCTTGGTATGTCTCCCTCCATCCGGAGTGTTATTTCATATAACTTTTGTAGAGTACTAACCCTGGTGTCTACAGTCTCTACTATTGTCTACTCATTCAAGTCCGCTATCTCCAGAAGTTCCTTCAGGTTCTGGTGAGCTAATATTGCTTCTGCTGCACTGTCCAGCATTGTCTGAGCCCATTCTCCATTATTGGGTTGTGTTCTCAGTATTTTCACATTGTCTGATCTTCAGACCTGCTACCATATTCTTGGAGAATTAAGGTTTTGATTTGTTTTTCTGCACATGTTGATAATCTTTTGTATTCACACATTCTTCTTTGTGATCTCACCGTCCTCTTCTTTTGGATGTCTGTGACGATATTTGAAAGGAACGAGAGGAACGTGTATCAGTATCCTGATACCTGTCAGATTTTCTTATATTATCCCCATTCCTGAGGTTATACCTCCTTTCAGAGGGCTCCTTTTGAGGAGACCTACCTCAGGATTCAGAACGTTTCTTTTTGAATGTTGTTTATTTGTTTCCCAGTTCTTTTTAGAAGATGTAGGAGTTTGTTTAATAGAGTCCTTTTCAGGACCTTCAGACAGTTGTGGCTTTAAAGGTTTTCCACCCAAACTGTCTCTGCCTAATTCTGCATAAGATTTTTCTATTATTCTGGGTAGTTCATGTTGATGTTCTGTTACATCAAATTCCCTTAAGTGTTGGTGGATCGCCACTGATGCAGCCTCCCCTTTAATATTAGATAATATTATTATTGAGACCTGGTGAAATATTTCAGTAATTTCATACCTAATTTCAGAGCAAGCTCTGCACCATATTCGTATTGAATTTGTTTCAGGACATCTGGTATTACCGGAATTGAGGGAACACCATGTGTTTTAGTATGGATGGCAGCAAAGACTGTGCCCCAAGCGGGGCATTCTTCCAGTTGTGGTGTGAGCCTCATTGGTAAACAGATTGTTAGGATACTGTGTTTCTCATAAGGGCTAGTATTAGGAAATACTGCTTCAATTTGAGTAATTTTTTGAGCTATCCAGAATGGAATTTGTACACGTTTTGTGGGCATTTTACCCTTAACTGTGTGCAAAGTCTGTGGAGTCATTTTTAGAGTATTACCGTGTTGAGGGGTTTGATTTGGAATGGTTATTGGTGGTTGGACTGTGAAAGTCTGCATGATATATTGGACTAATTGTCTGTACATTTTTATTAGCTCTTTTAGTTGAGTAAGTAATTCATCGTCTGACATCTCTTCGATGTCAGGATGAGGTGTTTAGCCAGCTAAAATCGGCCATGTTGCTCCTGGTCTACCTAGTGGACCCCGCCTCGTAATATTTTTGTGATGTTTTAGGGCGCCTTTAAACCAGAGATCATGCTCCTGGTATGTGAGTGGAATTTCAATATCCTCAAAAGGAATATATTCCTCAGGTGGATCATCTTCTTTAAAGAAGCGAAACACTTTTATTATTGGATTTGATTCTGGGAATACAATCCATGAATAGAATACCTCTGTCTAAAATGATTTGTGTGCCTCTATCACGAAAACTGCTCTACCACCTCTAGGGATTAGGCCGTGTTTTATACGTTTTATAGTGATGGCTCTCCTTATATTTGGATGGATAGGAATCGCATCCTCATGGGGTTCAATAAAACTGGTAGTATTTACAGTAAGACGTCATGCTTCGTCGACTGGAGCAGCATCAGCATTATCCCCGAAATTGGACATTGTTTTTTGAAAAATGTAAAACAAGTTTCAAGGAAACAAAGATAAGGTGCACAATATTTTGGAACACTGCATCCTTCAACGTTGAACAAACCAAACAACTAATATAGGATTTTTGTCCTATTCAGTTTTGGCAGATACTTAACCCTACCCACTCAAGACGTCTTATGGAGTATGTGAGTATGGGGTCTCTGAGAAAAGCACAACTGAGTTACTTCAGTATCTAGCGTTAAATTACTACCATACCAAACTGTTGGGCGCCATGTAATGTAGTTCCTATTTCCCTATCAGGCCCTGTGCATTGGAATAATATACACTATAGTTTTGGCATAGGACTGAGGTCAGTATGCCCCTATCAAGCATATTAAACTTAATTAATGTGTGTGCCAGCTAACTCAGAGGCTACTAGAAACTCCTTGTAAACAGGAAGGGAGTAGTTTCTGGCAACCGCATAAACATGACAACTTTGCTTCCTTTTAGTATCGGAACACTCTCAGAATCGTAGAAACAATAGATAACAGTTCACTAAGCTAATCGTGCATGCTTAGTTTCTGCAGAGTTACACAGAAAGAGTAGATGGGCATTTTCAATAAAAAGGGTTCATTGAACAGTCTCATTTCTTGTGTAAGAGTTATGTGCTGTTCCATCATAAGACAGTATGTGAGATATATTATGTACAGGGTAAGCAGTAGAGAGAAATAATACTGCAATAGCATTATCTTTTAGCTATGACACATATTCATATACAATAATAACACTGGCTATAATGCGAGTACTTGTCCGATGCGTTCTCTAACTAGTTCTACCCCAGTGTACCTAACCTAACTGTAGTACAAGGTAAGAAGTAGGTGCTGTATTCTATAGTATGGTATGCTATAGTTTGTATGCTAAGTTTGTATGCCAAGAGTACCTCTAGGTTCTAGTCAGCGCCATACCTTGAGAATGAGTGAGGTTGGAATCTCTTTCCGGGTCTCGAACTCTAACATCCCGCAAAGGGAGTCAGAACACTGGAAGCTGGATTCTCTGCGAGCGGGGATGACAGCGTCTTGTCAGTGCATCAGGCCGGGACAAGGGTTCCTCTAAGTCGAGGTTTCCTCTTTACTTGCCGCGGCACGTCGTATCAAGCTGTGCAGCCGAGCCATGGTTTGCCATGGTAAGGGAAGGTATATTTATACCTGGAAGGGACTTAGGAAAGTTTGCATTGATGTAAAGTTGGGCAGAGGAAGACGTCGTGAATGAACCCTTAGGGTATAACGGTTCATGCATAATAAATGAGTTCTTGGAGAAATCAACAATCCTGGGCTAAGGAAACTCTCAACAGCTTAAGGGTCTGGTTTCTAAGAACTCGTTGTGGCGTTGGGGTGGACGGATGTAGGTGACCATGCCTGTATTTGGATAGCATTGCTAATGCCTAAATGAGGACTGGGATCTTATGCTTATATAAGGGCAATGTGAATTGTGCCTATGTAAGTACATGAGTCAGGAAAACGTATATACGGACATCTAAATCGAAAGACAACACCATAGGAGCATGCAAGTAGGTCAGAAGGGTGCTCGATCCGAGAGGCTTGCTGTAGGGAATGAACTGTAAGGGACAGGGCTTTGGTTTCTTTCTGTAAGTTCCCTATCATTCTTGCCAGGTCCTCCATGACGCCCGGGCAGCAAGTAAAACGTGGGCTTAGAATTCTGAAATGGCTCACCTGGATTTGCTGTGGGGCTACCAGGGATGGAAGGCCTCTAAACTCCAACTTCCCTCACCCAACTCCTTCTTCCAACTAAGTCAAAGCCAAAGAGGGAAGGTGGGAAAGCAAGGAAACAAAACAAGGGAAGGAAGAAGGGGTAGACATCAGCAAGATCCTCTGTGGGAAGAGTCTTCTAGAACCTTGAACACAAGGTGAGTATGTATGCAGTAAAAAGTAGCTAGCTATGATAAATTTATACTATTAAGTATTCTTTCTATCTTTTTCAACAACCAGAAGAAGAGTACCAGAGAACAAAGGGTACCCTAAGAAAGACTTATCAAGAACACAGTACTCTCAGATATTTGGAGTTTCCTTTGTTCATGAATTGGGTCTGAAAGCAACATAACACTGAATCAAATGATTCTTTAAATCCCTTGGCCTTTTTATTGTCCAACAGGAATAAAAAGAACCAGGATGCAAAGTGTTAACCCAAGCAGAATCTCCTTCGCAACAAATGTATCACCCAGGAAGGAGCAGCAAGCCAAGTACCCGGAAACACTCTCTGATAACCCAGGAAGCGGAAGACAAACCAGAAACCTAGGCACCATGAGCGAGGAGCTGCAGCAATCAACAAGAACATAAACCATGAAGACAGGTAAGTTGGGGAATGATTGGAGGGAGGCCTAGCAGGATCCATACAGGAATTCGAAGAGCGTTGCCAGCGCTGATCCAGACTTTAAATACCCTCGGGCGCTGCCCTCACCCGCTCACAGGAAACAGCTGGCGCGGCGCTCATTCCTGCATTCATGCACGGGAACAGGCGCCGCTTGCTGCTCGGCTTGACGCGCCTGACACAGGCCATCTCTTTCTATGCTCCCAGGACCTTCCCTGAATCCACCAGGACTGCCTCAACCGGTATACAACCTTTACCACGCAACTTTTACAACGACCTACCATTACCACACAACTTTTACAACGCAGGATCCATTACAACGCATACCATTACAACGCATGTATTTACAACGCAGGTACCTTTACAAAGCATACCATTACAACGTTTTTGGGTAAAGGGGTATTTTTAGGGTTCAGGGTCAGTTTTGGGTTTTTGGGTAAAAGGGTATTTTTAGGGTTCAGGGTCAGTTTTCGGTTTTTGGGTAAAGGGGTATTTTTAGGGTTCAGGGTCAGTTTTGGGTTTTTGGGTAAAGGGGTATTTTTAGGGTTCAGGGTCAGTTTTCAGTTTTTGGGTAAAGGGGTATTTTTAGGATTCAGGGTCAGTTTTCAGTTTTTGGGTAAAGGGGTATTTTTAGGGTTTAGGGTCAGTTTTCAGTTTTTGGGTAAAGGGGTATTTTTAGGGTTCAGGGTCAGTTTTCAGTTTTTGGGTAAAGGGGTATTTTTAGGGTTCAGGGTCAGTTTTCAGTTTTTGGGTAAAGGGGTATTTTTAGGGTTCAGGGTCAGTTTTCAGTTTTTGGGTAAAGGGGTATTTTTAGGGTTTAGGGTCAGTTTTCAGTTTTTGGGTAAAGGGGTATTTTTAGGGTTCAGGGTCAGTTTTCAGTTTTAGGGTAAAGGGGTATTTTTAGGGTTCAGGGTCAGTTTTCAGTTTTTGGGTAAAGGGGTATTTTTAGGGTTCAGGGTCAGTTTTCAGTTTTTGGGTAAAGGGGTATTTTTAGGGTTCAGTGTCAGTTTTCAGTTTTTGGGTAAAGGGGTATTTTTAGGGTTCAGGGTCAGTTTTCAGTTTTTGGATAAAGGGGTATTTTTAGGGTTCAGGGTTAGTTTTGGGTTTTTGGGGTACAGAGATATTTTTAGGGTTCAGGGTCAGTTTTGGGTTTTTGGGTAAAGGGGTATTTTTAGGGTTTAGGGTCAGTTTTGGGATTTTGGGTAAAGGGGTACAGGGTAAAAATTAAATATAATTAAATTTAAATTACATTAAATTAAATTTATTAAATTAAATTAAATTACATTAATTAAATTAAATTAAATTAAATTAAATTAAATTAATTAAATTAAATTAAATTACAATATATTAATTTTAATTAAATTACATTTTAAAAAATATTATATACTTACCAATACTTACGTTGTAATGGTATGCGTTGTAAAGGTACCTGCGTTGTAAATACATGCGTTGTAATGGTATGCGTTGTAATGGATCCTGCGTTGTAAAAAATGCGTGGTAATGGTAGGCGTGGTAAAAGTATGTGTTGTAACGTCATATATCCGCCTCAACCCTGCCCCAATTCATGAAAGAGCTGAAAACACACCTCTTTAAAGGACACTGAGTCATGATGTAGCAACAGTCCACTTAGACAGCTTTCCTTCCAATCATACATTTACTGTGTCTTTTCCTTGGATACTATACAGTATTGAACTGCTTTTAGTCTATGTTTGTGCTATGCACATACATATGTAAAAATACATACACACATGCATACATTCATACATTGTTGATTGGATTTTGCCTGTTAGTCCAGATTTTATACCAAGTATTTATAGTTATATATCGCCTTTGCACATGCTGCTACAGCGACCCAAATTCTAACCTCACCTTTGCGGGGGAGGAGTTGAGTGGTTGCTGAGTCTTTCCCATGCTGGATTTTACTTGCGTATGCCACTGTTGACAAAAGTTTAGCTTTAATTACTTCTAGCAGTGGTGTGAACGATGGACTTTTCAGGTTCTTTGCCATTGTGCAAAAGGAAAATATTAGCCCATTACCCTTTTTCATTTGGATCTCGTTGTGATTTCGAAACGTAAGTCGATTATCCATGAGCACACCAAAATTCTTGTAGGTGCTAACCACTTTCAAGTCTATATTGTTGATTTGAAATGTCAAGTACTTTCTGAGCCCGACTACTTATTATCAGAGCTTTTGTTTTTGAAATATTTATTTCCGTTGAATTTTTCTTGGTGAATTGATTGTCCTTTGTCTTGGTAGCATTATATCATCTGCGTAAGATAAATGGGTGATGGGCAAAGTGCCTAAACGTGGAGGATGTGAGTTTACCTCATCTAGCTATGGAGAGAGATCAGCCAACAACAGGTTAAACAGATGTGGGGCTAAGACACACCCTTGTTATAAACCGGAATTTGTGTAGATCTTCCTAGTAAGCTTATTGCTGTCTGCAAATTTGACTTGAATCCAGGTGTTTGTGTAGAGTTGCTATTTGGCTCTTGATGTTATTTTAGGGAGACCCCACTGGACTAATTTGTGCCATGGTAGACCACTATTGACCTGGTCAAATGCCGCTTTAAAGTCTATAAGGAAAGGTATAAACTCTTTTTTTCCCCTAAGCTCTTATCTGCCAGTAAGCCTACGCCTTTATGAAATCCTGACTGGTTAGGAGGGATTTTGTTGTTTGATTCTGACCTGTCTAGCAAGTCCGATAAAATAAAAAATGCATAGTATTTTGCTTCACTATCGAGTAAGGCAATCATTCGGTAGTTAGTTGGATCGGTTCGGTCTCCTCCTTTGTATACCGGGTTGATTATTGATCCTCTCCAACTCTCTGGCAGGCTATTTCATTTACTCACCTCCTGAAAGAGTCGAGACAGCCCAGAAATGAGGGTCCTGTTTATACATTGCTTGTGGGAACCCATTTGGGCCTGGTGCCCCATCTCGTCTGCCCGCCTGGATCACTGAAGCTGTTTGTTCTACTGTATATTGAGATGTTTGCAAGCCTATTGCCATCTTAGGATTTATAGTTCCTGTTGTAATTTTCTGTTTCCCAATGAATGTTTGTATTGGTTCTAGATTATGTTTTTGCCTTGGTGCTTCAGATGATATAGCCAGCATATTCAAAGTTGTTGATAATTGGTGCATTGATGACTCACAGGCCTTAGCTGAGGAATAGGTGACTTTTCCTCTTTTTCATTCCTTTTATCAGGTACTATGAAGAGAGTTGAGGTTATGTGTGCTATCCAGGCTAACTCAGTTGAACAAGTATTAGTTATTGCTGGTTTTGATCTCATGAGGCCATACACTCATTCCCTGGAAGCTCTTTTGTTTGATGTTTCAACGCTAAATAGGATCTTTGCCCATAGTCCAGCTTTTTTTGTCTTCCCAGATTCGTTTCTTATATTGCCTCTTCAGTTTTTTTATTTGGTCCCAGGTTACTTCCGACACTGTTGTTCCCCTTGTCCGTTTGATAATTTGTCTTAATTCTGCTCTAAGGTTTAATGCTGTTTTACTCAGCTGCTTGTCCTGTTTGCGGCTCATGGGGCTGAGATGCCGGGTTTGCGAAAAATTCCTTCAATAGTGTTTTTACAAATGTGGTCCAATCTTCTATCAATGAACCTTCCTGTTATCCGAGGGTTACGATCAGTTCCTTTGCCCTTGAAGATACTTTTGGAAGAGAACAGCTTGTCCATCTTAGCCGTTTTAAGTTGAGTGATGTTACTGTGCCAAGTTCAGGTGTCATCAATGATCGTCTACTGTCAGAGGTTGCCAGCAAAAGGTATTGGACTGAGTGGTCACTCTCAATAGTGTATCTGATTGAGAATTCCTTTGTTTGTGCAAGTAGTGGCAGGGTGACAATTGTATAATCTATAATAGATCGGGCTTTAGGGCCATGATAGGTGTACGTTCGAGGTTTGTCTTTCTCAGACCTTCCATTAAGCACACGTAGGCCTAGAAGTTCTAGGTCTGCTACTAGTCTCTGGCCATTTACATCACTGCGTTTATGCTCGGGCTAATCTTGAGAGTCTACTACCCATATTGCATTTGCTGTTACAATGTCATCTTCCTCATCCGGTGTGTGTTTTAAATTCTACCTAAAATATTAGTTTAGTATTATGGCCCAGGTTGGGGACTCAAACGTATTCCTTCTATTGCCTTAATTAGTCTGTTGAATAGGATTTTTTGGGCTACACGCTTCAGAGGAGCATACACATTAAGAAGTATCATAGTACTTGCCGTTTTGTCAGCTCTTAAGTATATTTTTATAACTTGCATATCTGTCGTAGAGACAGGCATTTGGGTTGAGCACGTGTTTAATGCCGTACAGATGTAAACGGCCAGACCACCCTTTGGTCTGCTATATTGCTGGGATCTTATGGCTCTAACAAAGTGAAGACAATATCCTGGAATCTGTACAGGGGCTGTCAGCCATGTTTCTTGTAGTGCTATTATTTCATATTTGTTCCAGCTATCTTGAGCCCAATTAACCCACAGATCTTGTTTTGCACCTGCTATATTCCATGATAAAAGGCTTAGTGATGAGCTCTGTACTGCAGTTTTTTTATTATATGTCAAACTTGATTTCCTCCCCTTCAGACTCCATCAGTTTCTTGGCCTACTTTATCTTGTAGCTTTGGCTTGAACTCAAACACAGCCTGGTTACCTTTAGCACTTTGCAGAACTGAATGAACTCGGCCTACACTGGGATCCGCTGGCTGTGCCTTTTGCCGATGGATTAAGGGCGAGGGATAACCTTGGTTTTTAGGACAAGAAAGTGTGATGCCCCATGCTTCAAACTGGAATGTAGCAGTTAGTATCAATGAAGTAATCTCTGCTGTCCTCCAGGTTTAAAGAGTTGCTTCATTTTGATTTTGTGTTCCTTGACTAATAAACTTGATGGCTAGCAGATCCGATAAGGACAAATGATTTAGTGTTGGTATGGTTCCCAAAAGATTTAAAATGTTTCCTCTGTTTAGGTAGTCTTGTGGCCCCTGTGATGTATATTGGGGTGTTAGCAGAATCTGGGTAGAGTGGATCCTTTGAGACTCTTTGCCCCTAACATGAGATGCAAGGGGCAAGCGGGGAGCAGGAGAATCGGATTGGTGTGTCTGATCATTGCCTATAGGACTGGTATTGCGTAGATTGAAATTTATCAATAATGTCTCAAAATGTTCTTTGCTTGGTTGGTAAGACCTCTGTAACACAACCTCTCTTTCTCCTTTCGAAGAGTTACTGTTTTTCACAGATAATGAGGGAGCTTTTATCTCTTTTTTTATATTTCACCCGCTCTTCCTTTTCTTGCTCTGTTCTTTGAGTGTAGGATATTTTTTGAATGAGTTGTGAAATATTTGTGTTTTTGCTATTTGGGTTTTCCAAACTTTCAGTCGACCCTTCCATGCTTTCCCTATGGATTGCTTGTTCTTATTGCATTTTCTCCATCCGATGTCCTCCAAACAGGCACTTCACTTTGGAGTTGGTTACGTTGTGAGTTCCCATTGGGATGCCTGTTGATGTATCGGATAGATCCGAAGTCTCATTGGAGTTTGTAGGGTCGTCCTTCAATTCTTGATGTATTGTAAATGTATTTGAAGTTTGTTTTTTATTTTTAAAGTCAAACATAGGATAGAGTCTGGTTAACTGTTGCGCTACCCTGTTACTTTTTCTAGCCTTCCTTGCCCGCTTTCGCTGCCTTGTTGTTTGAGAGAAGCAATGTGTGTTAATTTTAATGTTTACTTGCTGTTGGGCAAAATATTGATTTATGGCCTCTAAGGTGTTAATTAATGCAGGTGGGTATATTCTAGTGGCAGCTTGAATCGCCTGGTCTATTTCACCACTAGTTGGATGCTTAGGGGCCGATTATGATAGAGGATTTTCCGCCTCCTCCGGGCCGGCGGAAGCCACCGCCGGCCCGGAGGAGGCGGAAAATCCTCTGCGGAGTCACCAAAGACCCACCGCCGCATTACGATGGCTGGTGGGTCTTGGATTCTGTCCGCTGCTTTTCCGCCGCGGTCGGATTACAACCGCGGCGGAAAAGCTCTCCTTTGGCTGGCAGTGTCTATCAGACACCGCCAGCCAAATTAGGAAGCATTAGTAAACATGCTTTTCCGCTGCGGTTTTTCCACCGTGGAAAAGCATGTGTACTTTTGCTTTTGGGGGCCCGTTGCGGGCCCCCAGGGCGTAGGCGGGTGGGGGGTGCACATGGGGGGTACCTATGCTACCCCCCAGCATTTACATGCACAAAGCGGCAGGCACCGCACGGTGCCTGCCGCTTTGTGCATGTAAATGTTACACATGCACTTTTAACATTGCGGCGGGTGCTGCTTGAAGCAGCACCCGCCGCAATGTTAAATATCCAGGATGTGACCGCCAGGGTGGCGGTCACATCCTGATTTGCATGGAGGGACCTCCGCAGTCCATGCGGATGGTCCCTCCACCTCTGGGATGGCGGACGGACGCAAGTCCGTCCGCCATCCTAATCGGCCCCTATGTTTGGGCTCGATTTATATCGACTAAGGAATTAGGTGGTGGAACAAATGATTCTCAATTACAATTCTTTGCTGAAACTTGCAGGGGTTGCACTGTGTACAGTTCATTTGAGGGGGGTGGTAGCTTTACCCCTCGGTGGTATGTCATTTACCTCCATGTTGTGTTGTACTGAAATGTTGTTAGAACTTTTAACCTCTTGGAGTATAGACTTTAGGATTGTTGAAACTTCACTGCGCTTGTCAAATATTGGTCTGCACGCACAGTTGGTCGCTGGCAACGGGATTGATTTCCAGTTATTCTTTATTATTAATTCCATCATAGTATCAAGTTTTGAATGAATCCCTGAAATACATGAAGCTATGATATTCATCAGATTAATCTGGATATCGAGGTTATCTGGCTGCATGTTTAAAACGCTGATTGAGTTTTGCAAAGTATTTGTTAAAATAAGGTTCAGATTTACTAGCTCTTCTATTCTTATATCAGCTTTATCCTCCTGACCCTTCCGCTGGGATGCATGAGTTTGATCCCAGGGATTGCAGCGAGTTGTTAGACTTTCACTATTATGTGCTAGGTGTCATTTACTTTGATGTTCATCATATAATTGAAATGCATTTACTGACTTGTTGTCTTCACTGCTTGGGCACTCTGAGGTGCTTGATAATTCGATTACTTTTTGCTGACGTATTTTGAGTTGGCTTGCTTGCTTTTTTATTCTTAAGTTAGACTAGTCCACCTAGCCCATCGGCTGGGGAGCAAGAACTCATTTCCAGCCACGCCCGGTAGTAGGTGTAACTGCAGGGCGGTGACGTGGGGAGAGGAGGGGCATGGTGGGGGGTAGTAATGTATGGATTACAGACTTTAACAGATAAGTAAACATATAAATAAATAAAACGAATTTCGTTGTGTGCACTGCATCACCAAATGCGATGCAGTGCGTACAACGAAATTCGTTTTATTTATTTATATGTTTACTTACATGTTAAAGTCCGTAATCCATACATTACTACCCCCCACCCTGCCCCTCCCCCTCCCCACGTCACCGCCCTGCAGTTACACCTACTACCTGCCGTGGCTGCTAATTTCTTGTAGTTACTGCCGTTTGTTAGTTTTTCACCGCCGTGGACTTAAGTTAACTTGATTTGATAATCCTTTTGAATTTGAATTTTGTTTGCCCGGACAGTACCATTACTGCTTAAGCCTTCTGAGGAGCTCGATATTTCAAATACTGTTCGCTGCAGGGTTTCCGGTTGGCTTGCTAGCTAAGTAATAACTTGGGTGAAGTCAGGGACCTTTGTGATGGTTTCCATTGCCTGGACTAAATCCGAGTGGTTCGTAATTGAGAGTGAATCAAGCCAGGAGTCCCGGGGATTTTCTGTGGTGTTAATTGCCCTCTTGGTGTTGTCATCCTCTTTTTCCTGTATACGTGTAGAATGAACTACATTGCTAATATGCACTTGAGCAAAAGCTATTATCTTGTTCTTTGGTGAGCAGTTTTTTTTACAACCACCTGTGTGGGGTCTAATAATGTCGTCTTTTGCTTGGCAGGGCCTTTACTGGTGCCATTTGGTACTTGACTGCACTGTGCGATGCTGCTTCCTCCATGGAAGTGGTGTACTTATCTGGTGTTAATGGTTTAGGAAGATCTACTATTTTGCCCACAGTTCCATAGTTGGCCTCCGTTGGGTTTTTTAGAAATGTACATTTTCTGCTGGGGTTATTTGCTTCAAAAACAGAGGGAATGGGCGATATCAATTTTGCATCAGGAAATTGCGGTGGGTTTTATGTGCTAGCACAGTGGATTGTTGCACCTTTCGGGACTTGCTTTGACCTAGGATTTTTTTGAGTCAATTGCTTCCTAATACTCCCCGATCTCATGATGTAGTGTTCGGCTGTCTTGTGGGGTAAGCAAGCCGCGGACCTCAATTGTGACACTCTAATTTCTTTTCCAATATTTGTTGACATGGATGCTACTCAGGATGTATTATTTGATGTCTGAAGGTGAGTTGATATTTTGATTGATTTATTTATTTTTATTTGGCACTCATGTTGGTGAGGGGAGTCCCCACAGAAGCCAAAGAGGTGCTTGTCAAGGGCAGGGCCGGACTGCCTACCAGGCACTTTGGAATGCTGCCGAGCTGCTGCCTGATTTTACTGCAGTGGGGGCTGATTTCATCCATGGAGACCTGCGTGTGCTTCCTTCGAAATACTGAAAGCAAAACAAATTTCGTTTAGCTCATGCAGGTCCCCATTAACGAAATCAGTCCCCAGCTCAGTAGCATACCAAACTGCCCGGTAGCCAGTCCGGCCCTGGTCAAGGGTTTTGTATCCCTTTGTATCCCTTTTACCAACTTGTCTCACACCCTTCGTTTACTGAATTCAGCTAATGCCACAGCTGAGCCAAGTTGAGCCAAGTGGATGTGACTGCGCTTCACCTACACATCGCTGCTTCTTGTCCTCCGCTCAATCTAATACTTGTGAGTGCCTTGTTGAAAGGTTTTAACTATTGGACGTGAAGGGAAAGGTCCAAGACTATGTATGGATAGTATCCCTACCTCTGCCTTCAACCCCACCAACCCTCTGTGTGGAGTTACTGCTTATGCACCACTCTTCACAGGGGGCTGAACCTTCAGCGTGTTGTATGGTGCCCATAAGAGATTCCCAAGAAGAGAGAGAAAATCTGATCAAGCTGGATCATTCTCGGCTGACCATTTGGCTTACACTGGCTCTCTCCAATTGCAGAGGGCTCGGGGTTCTTTCTCCCTCTTGCTGTAGCTGCAGCCTTTGGCCTGCGGGCATTGTCGGAGGCTCCCACGCGAGAGCCGGAGAGTGAGAAGGAAAAAAAATAAACATGCTGGAACCCTACGGTGCTGCTGCATGCCACACCCGAGCCTGGCCGGGCCGCTCCCGCTGGCGCAGCGTCACGTACTTAGCGGCGCTTGTTTTCGTTTCGAGAAGGTTGTGTCATTTATCTGTAGTGGGAATTTTACCACTGTCTGTGATAAAAACACAAACAAAAGGGTGGAGATGTTTTGTAATTTCTTGGAAGTTTGCTATGCAGCAATTAAAGACACCTTACTCCTGATGTTTCTGATTTGTTCATGGAAGGTAAAAGAAAGAGGCTCTCTAAGCCGTTTATAAGAAAAAAAATACATTTCAATGGCATAAATCACTGCATGAGACTATAGCTATTTCTCACGATCAACCTAGCATAAGCTCTGGCAGTGCAGATTGATTTCCAAAAAGCCGGTGCTGTTCCATCTATCTGCAAAATTCAAGACACAACAGTGCAAAATTGCTACTCATGGCAACCACTGTGTACTCCTGAGCACAAACTTAAATCCTCTGAATTTTTCAAGTACCAAATAATAAATATACAACATTTGTCTCTATTTACTGATTATAATCTGTGCTATTGTGTTTTTTAAAGAATAGAACATTTCCTTTATGCAGCCTCTGAAAATAACGAAAATGTTTAACATGTGTTATAACTTGTGCTTCTATGCTGATAGAAACACAAGTTGAACATTTATGAAAAAGAAAGTCTGTGGGACACTACACATCAGGACTCTGGGGCATATTTATGAGTTCTGGCGCATCTTTGCAAATCAGCAGGGATGCGCCAGAACTGATGCGTCACGCAATTCCCTCCTTGCGGCACCACAGATGCGCCGCATTTACAATGTGGCGCACCATGGTGCAAGGAAGGGCAGATGCGTGACGCATCTTGTGGTGTACGGGCGGCGCATTGCTGGAGTAGCGTCGCAAGTGCGATGCAACTCCTGCAATGTACAGAGATTGCCCATACATAACATGGTGCGTCACTCCTTACGCCTGCTTCAAGCAGGCGTAAGGATTTGACCCAGCAGCGTCGTAAAACTGACTCAGTGAAATCTTGGAGATTTCACTGCGTCAGTTTTACGGGGCTTTCCTACGAGGGAACGCCCACCCTGCGACAGAACGCCCACATGAAACCTGACGCAGGTTTCATGTGGCGCAGGGCTTTACAACGTGACGCATCTGCCTAGATGCGTCACGTTGTAAATAGGTCGCAGGGATGCGCCACATTTCCGTGCCGCTGCGTCACGCAACTGCGGCGTAAACGTGGCGCAAGTCCGACATAAATCTGCCCCTTCGTGTGCCAGGAGAATCATGGCAGAAAACCCAGTTGATGGACAGAATGTAGAACAATGTCATACATTCACCCCAGTACAAGGATCTGGGCCTAAATCCATCGTTTTTTTGCACTCCACACCACCCTGGGTTAGACACTGGCTATAAGCAAATCAGCTCTGACCCTGTGCCTCATGGGAACAGTCCAGTCCGAACTACCAAGCCATGTCTTTCCCAGACCGGAATCAAGCATCCAAGGACCGGTTTCTGGCTATCAGCCTTCATCAGCCTGGATAGCTTGACTCCAGTGGTGTGGAGAGCCTGGGACTCACGTCTGAGCATCCCCAGCACACTCAGGGTGAAATTGCAAAAAACACAGTTGATGGACAGAATGTAGAACAATGTCATACATTCACCCCAGTACAAGGATCTGGGCCTAAATCCATCGTTTTTTTTCACTCCACACCACCCTGGGTTAGACACTGGCTATATGCAAATCAGCTCTGACCCTGTGCCTCATGGGAACAGTCCAGTCCGAACTACCAAGCCATGTCTTTCCCAGACCGGAATCAAGCATCCAAGGACCGGTTTCTGGCTATCAGCCTTCATCAGCCTGGATAGCTTGACTCCAGTGGTGTGGAGAGCCTGGGACTCACGTCTGAGCATCCCCAGCATACTCAGGGTGAAATTGCAAAAAACACAGTTGATGGACAGAATGTAGAACAATGTCATACATTCACCCCAGTACAAGGATCTGGGCCTAAATCCATCGTTTTTTTGCACTCCACACCACCCTGGGTTAGACACTGGCTATATGCAAATCAGCTCTGACCCTGTGCCTCATGGGAACAGTCCAGTCCGAACTACCAAGCCATGTCTTTCCCAGACCGGAATCAAGCATCCAAGGACCGGTTTCTGGCTATCAGCCTTCATCAGCCTGGATAGCTTGACTCCAGTGGTGTGGAGAGCCTGGGACTCACGTCTGAGCATCCCCAGCACACTCAGGGTGAAATTGAAAAAAACCCAGTTGATGGACAGAATGTAGAACAATGTCATACATTCACCCCAGTACAAGGATCCGGGCCTAAATCCATCGTTTTTTTGCACTCCACACCACCCTGGGTTAGACACTGGCTATATGCAAATATGCTCTGACCCTGTGCCTCATGGGAACAGTCCAGTCCAAACTACCAAGCCATGTCTTTCCCAGACCGGAATCAAGCATCCAAGGACCGGTTTCTGGCTATCAGCCTTCATCAGCCTGGATAGCTTGACTCCAGTGGTGTGGAGAGCCTGGGACTCACGTCTGAGCATCCCCAGCACACTCAGGGTGAAATTGCAAAAAACACAGTTGATGGACAGAATGTAGAACAATGTCATACATTCACCCCAGTACAAGGATCTGGGCCTAAATCCATCGTTTTTTTGCACTCCACACCACCCTGGGTTAGACAGTGGCTATATGCAAATCAGCTCTGACCCTGTGCCTCATGGGAACAGTCCAGTCCGAACTACCAAGCCATGTCTTTCCCAGACCGGAATCAAGCATCCAAGGACCGGTTTCTGGCTATCAGCCTTCATCAGCCTGGATAGCTTGACTCCAGTGGTGTGGAGAGCCTGGGACTCACGTCTGAGCATCCCCAGCACACTCAGGGTGAAATTGCAAAAAACACAGTTGATGGACAGAATGTAGAAGAATGTCATACATTCACCCCAGTACAAGGATCTGGGCCTAAATCCATCGTATTTTTGCACTCCACACCACCCTGGGTTAGACACTGGCTATATGCAAATCAGCTCTGACCCTGTGCCTCATGGGAACAGTCCAGTCCGAACTACCAAGCCATGTCTTTCCCAGACCGGAATCAAGCATCCAAGGACCGGTTTCTGGCTATCAGCCTTCATCAGCCTGGATAGCTTGACTCCAGTGGTGTGGAGAGCCTGGGACTCACGTCTGAGCATCCCCAGCACACTCAGGGTGAAATTGCAAAAAACACAGTTGATGTACAGAATGTAGAACAATGTCATACATTCACCCCAGTACAAGGATCTGGGCCTAAATCCATCGTTTTTTTGCACTCCACACCACCCTGGGTTAGACACTGGCTATATGCAAATCAGCTCTAACCCTGTGCCTCATGGGAACAGTCCAGTCCGAACTACCAAGCCATGTCTTTCCCAGACCGGAATCAAGCATCCAAGGACCGGTTTCTGGCTATCAGCCTTCATCAGCCTGGATAGCTTGACTCCAGTGGTGTGGAGAGCCTGGGACTCACGTCTGAGCATCCCCAGCACACTCAGGGTGAAATTGCAAAAAACACAGTTGATGGACAGAATGTAGAACAATGTCATACATTCACCCCAGTACAAGGATCTGGGCCTAAATCCATCGTTTTTTTGCACTCCACACCACCCTGGGTTAGACACTGGCTATATGCAAATCAGCTCTGACCCTGTGCCTCATGGGAACAGTCCAGTCCGAACTACCGAGCCATGTCTTTCCCAGACCGGAGAATCATGGCAGCACTTAGATGCTCCTTGCCTCAGATGCAAAGAGGGGACGTAGGCAGAGAGCCATTCCTTCCTGCCTGCAACGTTTTTTTTAAGCAAACTTCATTCCCAAAGCATGGGATACTACACATCGGGACTTCATTTCCTAGGATTCCACAGCACTTGGACGTCCCTGGCCTCTGGTGAAGAGAAAGGGGTGGAGTCAGTGGGCCCTTCCTTCCCGCCTTCAGTGCTCTTACGTGCTCTTAATTCACTGGTGAGTGAGACACAAGAGGGATTAGTGTGGGACGGACGGGGGCAATGCCCAAGCAAAGCATGGGACAAGTGGAGGGTTGCCTGTGTCCGACTGAGGCTGGTCCGAGCTCCCCGTCTCATTGGCTTTCACTAACGCAAAACTCTGCATGTCTTTTAATTATGAGCAGGAGAAAAACAACTCAATTACAAAACTACTTGTCCGGGGCCATGGGTTTGACTAATGAGGAAATAGCAGACATGGAGGAGATGTTTATCCCAACTTAATGAGTGATAAACAATGCTATATCACATCTTTCTTCTGAAGCCTTAGAGAGCAGAAGGGGTAGGGGGCCTGCCCCTTGGTCAAATTCTAAGACTAATTCAGTGATAATTAACCCCACACCAATCCTTGTGTATCACACACTGAATATGATAATTTCATCTCCGGCAAATGTAGAAAAGTCTCCTCTTGCTAAAAGGAAGAGAGCAAAACCCAGACACCCATGTATAAAACCAATATATTTTGACTTGGTTCAATCGCAGGGCACTGTTGTATTGAGGTCTAAACAGGTTGTCTTGAACTCTGCTGATCAGAATGGCATGGTTGTGACTCATTTGCATAGCTGGTTTTACGTAAACTCGATTCACTGGAGTGTCTTTTTAAAACATCAATAGACGCAATAAGGAGTCAAATTGAAAACATTGACTCCACATTGCGACTGGCAGCCTGGATAATCTCGTATTGGAGATAGATTCATTGGCTTTAACAGAGGGGGCTTCCTTACAAGACCTGATGGGGCTTCAAGAAGCCGGTGATAATTTTTACTCATTGTCAGATCCATCATCCGATGAGAGCACTAATTTGAGTAAAGACTGGGGTGATTATAGTGAGGGAAGCACCTCGGAGGAATAGTCAAGGTTAAATTTGGTCTCGCCAAATGTTAGTGTTTCTACTGTTAAGAGACTGAAAAAAAGAGGGTCACATCACAATAAATCTAGAACGGAGGAACAAATTGCAGAGAGCATAAATGGAGTTTTAGGAGCAGAATCAGAGTTGCTTGACAATGTCAGATCTGAAACTGAGAAGAATGGCAATGTTTCGACAGCAGCTCATGAGATCACGCTGGCCACAGTTTATAACACAATGATGACCCATAGAGCAGAAAGTAAAGCTGAAAATATACGAACACAGGCAACCTGCAGTAAAGTTAAGAATGCTGTTCGTCGGGTTACAAAAATCTGCTCTGACACAGCCGACGTAGTTACGGAAGCGGAGGCTAGAATCTCTGCTTTAGAGGATGATGCAGTTGCCCGAAAAGCGGAGTTGGAATCTATCAAAGCTCATCGCGACGACCTTTCCCATAAATTGTCCTAATTGGAGAACCAAGCACACAGAAATAACTTGCATTTTCTAAGTATCCCTGAGAAGAAGGAGGGGTCTGATATGCGGAAGTTTGTTGGGGAATTACTGTCTGAAGCTTTTCCCGAATTGACAATCTGGGACTGGTCAAAAGAAGTCCAAAGAGCCCACCGGTTTCCGTTTACGATCAGGAAACCTAGACAAGGAGAGGAAGAACGCCTAAGAGCAATCCTAGTTTGTTTCAATAACTTTTTAGCAAAGGAAGCTATATATTCGTTAGCAAGACCAGATAAAAAAGCATTGGCTAAAGGTTGTAGCTTTTTCGTTAGACCAGATTTTTGTCAGGTTACTGTGTCTAAAAGATGGCATTTGCATCAGTTGATACCTGGTTTTCAAAACAAAGGGGCTATAGTATTGTTGCAGAACCCGGCAAAATTGAAAATGATTATAAAAGGGCAAACAAGAGTTTTCCTTTCCGAAATTGAGGCAAAAGAGTTCTTGGGATCTCTGTAGGAATGGGCAAGCTAAAATGAGGTTACATTAGTCTAGTAGTTTGTCTGCTCTAATGAGTGGGTTCTTTTTTTTTTCCCTTTCTTGAGATTCGGGGGGGGGGTACGGAATTCCATAACTTGCAGGGACTGATGGTCCCTGGGCCTCATATGGTGGGATGGGTAGGCTGGCTGGGCGGGCGGCGGTGGGGGGTTAAGGGTGTGGGGTGTGGGTGTAAGGTGGTGGGTTTGGTGTGTTGATGGTGGGGGAGTGAAAAATCAGCAGCAGATAAGACGTACGGTAAAGTGGTTCTTTATGTTCAGAAGATGCTAAATAGAGAAAGGATGGATAAAAAAAAGGTATAAATGGATATGTTTCAAATTATGTTTTGATGCCTCGTGATGTAGTTGTCTTTTTCGAAAATGTATAGGAAATTAAAGATCTGTACTCTGAATGTATGTGGGCTCAACGATCCCAGGAAGAGGCAGATATTGGTTAGGATAGTGCAGCTGTTACACATTGATTTATTATGTTTACAAGAAACGCATGTTGCTTGGGCTAACAGAGGATATGTGAAAAACCTGGGGTTGGAATTAGTAGCATGCTCTAAACAAACTGGGGTTAAGAGAGGGGTGGCGATATTGATGAAACGTGGGTTGGGTGTCTGTACAAAATCTGCAGCTGATAAACGGGGCTGCTGGGCAATTACTGGATTTAAGATTAGTGTATGGTCCTAACCTGGATGATGCCAAACTTTTTAACTATTTGAACACAGAATTAGCTCAGTGGATACAACCAGTGGTAATGTGTGGCGATTTTAACATACATACGGATGCCCAGGTGGATATTAGATGCTCCAACATATATGTAGGCAGAAAGAAGCTGGTGTTTACATCATCATTAAGGGGTTTGATTTTAGAGCACGGATTATGTGATGTGTGGAATTTATTATATCCTGATGATCCTGGGTTTACTTTTTTTTCTGCCCCACATTCCAAATTTGTTCGGCTAGATTATTTTTTTGTAGCACCTGCATTGTTAGGAAAAGGCAACATTGAGATACAGCCTAAATTGTTTTCGAACCATAACCCCGTAATACTAGAACTGGTTTTAGACCATGAGACAAAAGAAAGCAGTCAAGCCTGGTCTTTCGAGAGAAAGCTTTTACTTGACGAAGAGTATAGTCAATACAGGACTAAGATAATCCAGGATTTTTTTAATTTAAGCAGGATCAGCAGAGCAGACAGTGGTATTGGATACTTTTAAATCAGTCGTTAGACGGGAAACCCTTAGTTTTGCTAGTTCTAGACGTAAAAAGATGTGGTTATATTGGCAGAGCATGAACTTGCAGAGATGGCTAGATCGGGTGCAGATTCTACGATAGCCCAAAGAGATCTCATTATTAAAAGGGCGAGCGCGTACGCCAATATTGCTGATCAAATAGCGGAAAAGTTTGTCCAGCATAAGGAAGACGCTTATGAATTTAGCGAACAAATAGGCAGGATGTTGGCTAAAAGATTAAGGGACAAAGTAGTGTATAATGATATTGCCAAAATTATTGATTTAAATGGTGTCTTGCAAGAAACTAAGGAGGGCGTTCTGGAAGCCTTCCAAGGATTCTATCAATCTTTGTACAGCTGCCCCGGGTCAGATTCCGGATTAGGGGATAACGGTGAATATCTGAAAGATTTGGCGTCGGATGGATTGCAGGATGTGCAAAAAATGATATTATCGGCACCTCTGGTTTGGGAAGAAGTTGAGTTGGCTTTGTTAGGATTAGCTCAGGGAAAGGCTATGGGTCCGGATAATATCCCACTTGAATTTTATCGAACCTTTAAGAATATGCTAAAAAATGAATTATTAGAAATTTGTCAACAAGCCTTTCTTGGCAATGCTCCCGACTCTTGGTCCCAAGCAACAATTGTGATTTTTAAAAAAAAAGGGAAGAAAGATATTGAAATGGGATCTTACAGGCCCATTTCGCTACTAAACTCAGACAGTAAGATATACTCAAAGTTAATTGCGAACAGACTGAACAATCTAATGCCAGGGTTGGTCTCACAAAGACACCATGGTTTTATTCAACATAGAGACACTACAGACCATATAAAAAGGATCATATCCATGCTGGACAGGTCACAGGGTACTAATTCTCCTGTTGGTGTGGCCCTGTTGGATGCTGAAAAAGCATTTGACAGGGTCTCGTGGAGGTTTTTGAGGTCAGTCCTGGCATGGAAGGGGTTTCCGGTGGAATTTATTATGGCAATACAGACTTTATACCGTCAACCATCGGCTACTATTCGTATCTCGGGTAGGTTGTCAGGGAATATTGCGATAGCAAGGGGGACGAGGCAAGGTTGCCCCTGTTCCCTCCTGCAATTCGCTCTTTATATTGAACCCTTTATAATCACTTTGGAGAAAAATCCTGCAATAAAACCTGTTGAGATAAATAATGAGGTGTATAAGGTATTTGCGTATGCAGATGACATTGCTTTGGTTACGTCTGATGTTAGCAATGCCTTACCTGGGATCATTGATGCAGCCGAGGTATTTGGACGTTTCTCGGGCTATAAATTAAACGTCTCAAAGACACAATTGATTCATTCGGAGGCTGGCCGTCCAGCAGTTATTAATTTTGAAGCAGACGCAACCTATCTAGGCATCAAAATATCACCTAAAGTTGAGGATATTATTCCCTTAAATTTGGACCCAATAATTGTCTCCTCTAATAAGACATTGGAAAGGCTTAATAACTTACATCTATCTCTTTATGGGCGTACAAATGTTTTAAAAATGCTTATTTCTCCTAAATTTTTGTATTTATTTCGAGCCATCCCTTTACTTATTTCACCCTCCTTCTTTTCCCGTATTGAGAGAATGTGCTTCAGGTTTTTATGGAGCTACTCCCGCTCAAGGAGAGCTCTTAAATGGTGTATGCTACCTAGAGTCAGAGGGGGTTGGGGCGTACCCAATTTCCGTTTATATCATTGGAGAGCCATATTACAGCATATGGGGTTTTAATTTTGCAGGATGATCCAACAAAAGATTTTACAGCGCCCTCTATTCATGAGATGCTATTGGGTACAGAGGCAAGGCAATGTTTAAACCGATTAATTGAACCCAGTTATTTTAAGAAAATAAAATTCAAAGTCATTAGCACCGCATATGAAATCTGGAGAAAAATCAAAAAGAAATTTGGTATAGGCTCTAATTTGAATTTTTATACTCCATTCAAGACTTGCCCCTTTCCTCCAGAAATATTCAGAGACCAGGTCATGGCTAGGTGGCAAAGTGTTGGAATTTGTCAAATTGGAGATTTGTTCCAGGGGAAGCAGTTAGTTTCTTTTGATTTTCTGCAGAAGAAATATAAATTACCCTGATTGGATTTTTTTAAATATCTCCAGATACGTAGTTTTCTCGAACAAAAAAATAACTCAAAATATGATTACATTGGAAAGGGTAGACATCATTGAAGCAATCAAATGAAGATAAAAAATGGGGCCTTTATATCAGATGTTTACCGAAAAGGTGGAAGATGACCTCGTGGTCTGGGAGGTAAAATGGCAAAATAATTTGGAGATAGAGCGAAATAATTTGGAGAGAATTATCGAGTTAGCCATAAAAGTTTTATATAGCGGCCCATTAAAGAGCCAACACTTTATGTCTATTTTTGACCTATATTACACACCAAGAAAACTTTCTAAGTGGAAGTCCACAAAGGGAAATCAGTGCAACCGTTTTGGGTTATACACTGCGGATGCACCACATATGTTTGTTTTTTTGTCCCAAACTTTCTCAGTTTATTAAAGAAGTAGAGTATTTTTTGACAAATAGCCTGGGTATTCGACAGCAATTGTCGGCTGAATTGGTGATTTTTGGTAGGCAAAAAGCTCGGCCAGCTTTCGGTCGGAGGCTAAAGAAGGGTTTATGTTTATTTGTATGTCTATTTTCCGTTTTTGCATTACGTCCCAATGGCTGAATGTTGAACCACCAACCTTTATCAACTGGCAATCTAGATTATTGTCTATTTATCATCTCGAGACTTCAGTTTATAAAGCAAAGGGCATTAGAAAGAAAATTCAAGGTTTGAAACTGTGGTCTCCTATTGCTAATTGGATATGATATCATGATGTACGATGAATTGATGAACTATGAATTATTGATTGTATATGATGTTTGTTTGTTAATACCGGAAAAAAGAATAATGTATTATGATTGCCTATATGTCATTGTTTTTGTTTTGTCTGAATGCTGACACAAAAGTTTAATAGAAATAAAAAAATTTTTTTTTTTAAAAAGACTCCACATTGAAGAATGTTTTGGTCTAATCCTTTATTGAATGACTCTAATGAGTATGACTGTGATGTTCAAAGTAAGAGATCTGCAGGATTTCCTTTAATTTAGCAGAACAAAGGTAAGAGTGTTACTATAAATAGTGAAACACCTCAGAAAAGATCATGTTTCAATACATCCTATGCATCTCTGCAAATAGCTGAAAGAGAGATCTCATGAAGGTCAAAATAGATCACATTTTAGAGTCTGATCATAACCCTAATTTGAGCGTGAAAGATATGTTACCTTTACCCCTTGACTAACTCCCTCTGTGCTAATACTGAAGGGTGTTCCTCTCTGTACTACCTCAAGGCTGGAATCCTGGGGGGACTTTAAAAATGTTAGACCTGTCTGCCTTAGGGTGGACTTCCCCCAGACCTTTTGCCTTCCACCTCTATTTTTGCTGACCATGCTTTTGCTGGCCTTAGAACTCTATGCACTTTGCTACTGGTAACCAGTAGTTAAGTGCATGTGCTTCCTTCTTAAATCATTATAACATTGGCTCATCTCCAACTGGCATATATAATTTACTTATACGTCCCTTGTAAAGTGGAACTACGTGTACACAGGGACTGGAAATTAAATGCTGCAAGTGAGCCTGCAGCACAGATTGTTCCACCCACTTAAGTAGCCCTTTACACATGGCTCAGGCCGGCCAGGTCAACCTAGCAAAAAAAAACTTTTTCAAGACCCAAACCTGTCTTTTTAATAAATATATGTCACTCCTAGGGTAGTCCCTGGATAGGTCAGCGGGCATGGTACAGTGTATTTAAAAAGAAGCACATGTACGTTTGAGTTTTATATGTCCTGGCAATGAAATTCGTTTTTCACTATTGCAAGGCCTACCTTTCCCATAGACTAATATTGGACTTACCTTTTTACATTTAATAATTGAAATTTCCAAGTAGGTATGGGTAACCAGTTCATGTTTGGTGTCTCTGGAATCCTAATTTAAAATCCTAACTTTTGGTGAAGTCTAATTTTATATTATAATTTTGAAAACACCACATTTAGAAAGTTGGAATTTTTCTTCCTTTGTGGTTTAGTCCCTGTACACTGTGCTTGAGTTACCTGATTGGGTGTAGCTGCCAGTTGAGCCTTGTGTATTCCTCCTAGACAACTACACACAATAGGGAGCTTAGGTGTGGCTAGATGGGCCATCATTGTTAGGATGGGAGGGGTATCTCGGCAAATCCCTACTTACATTTGAATAGGCTGTGCCCTGTCTCCCCACAAAAGGTTGTATACCACCTGTAGTTATTCTAGATCCAGGACATGGAAGGCAGAATGTCTGGAAACTTCAATGGGAAACCTCTAGAAGCTTCTCCCCAACTTCAAAGTCACAAATGAGTATGCATACTGAGCTCAGTCACCAGCTCTTCAGTACACTTCAGGACCTGTGGATACTCTGCCAGGAAGAAGGACTGCTGTGCTTCTACAAGGCAAGGACTGTCACGATGCTGCACTGCTGCACTATCTAACGTGCTGTGCTGACCTGATGCCTGCTGCACTTTTGCCTGAGTGAGGAGAGACTGGACTTGGTCTGAGCTTCAGGGAGATAAAAGGCTATCCAACATCCTGCACAAGCCCTTGGACTCAGGTACAGAGAGTTTCGGACCCTCCAAGTGTTGCCTCTCAGGTACCGGACCCTTAGTGTGGCACAAAGGAGCTGAAATTAAACTTTTGGGATCTATGCAACCACAAAGGGACCCATTCACACCTAGACCTCACTGCTCATACCACAATTCATCATGAAGCTCTATCAGCCCGACACTTCGCACCCCAACATTGATCACTCAGAGGGACCTCCAATATGAGGCTCCAGCAAAGCCTGTCTGTGACACCGGCTGGCTCTTCGCGCTATACCGACAGCCTCCTGCGACTCTCTCCCTACTCCTTACAGACCTCTTCAGTGTGAATGGGACTCTTGAGACGAACTTGAGAAGGTAAACTTCAGCTGGCCTAACAAGGAGGCAGTGGCTGACCATTGCTTCATTGCAGCTGGCCTGAAATTGTGACTTTGACCTGGTCCAGTGCGACCAGATATTCCTAGTTGGCGCTTTCTGCTTTTTGGTATTATAAATATCTAAAAATGTATATCACCTATTCTACTGATTGGATGTTTGCCATTTTTGTCTTGTTTTATTTAATAATTTGTGCTTATTTTTTCAAAATTTGCTTGAGATCCTTTTGTGGTGTGTTTTCACAGTGTTATTGTTTGATGTTTTGCATAAATACTTTATACAGTGCCTCTGAGTAAAGCCTGACCGCTCTGTGCCAAACTAGCCGAGGGTTGAGCACAGGTTATATTAAGATTTGCTTGTGACTTCGCCCTGAGAAGAGTTGTGGTTGCTGCTTGAGAAGTGTTTTACCTCGGGGAATAAGTAAATCATGTACGATTCCTACTAGTAAGTCTACAAAGATTACAATAGTTTTGTGAAATGTGGCAGCAATCATTGGGAAAAATCAACTCAATAGATTAGAATCAACCCAGAAAGTTTGCTTTTTATAGACAGTGTTGGCTCTGTGGTTACACCTGCATCCAGTGGTGGGCAGAGCAAAAGATGGCCTCATAATTTCAGTTTTGACTTTATTTCTCGGTTTCATTTCTATGCATTCTAATAATTGGGGAGGGGTGTATTTTAACATTACCACATGCTACTACCCCGTTAAGAAAGTATGTGGATTTATTGATAATAATAATCTGGTATTAGTAAAGTCCGAACTAATCACCCCTAGGGGTCTCAATGCGCTGTGATCATAGAGATGATTAAGCAAGCTATTGCCCAGACTCACATGGTGTGGGGCTGAGCTGCCACCCATGCTCCGGAGTCAGCTGCCCTGACCGCTGTGCCACACCACTAACATCTCTAACCATTGATGATAAAGGCAACAGACTTCTTCACTTTGTGCATTGTGATTATGGAGAATCTTTCAACTACATGTTAACCAAATTCAATGTGAACATTGTAGAGCAAAGTCCCACTCTCTCACTATGTCATCTTCCAACATTCATTGTTAGAGGGAACTTAACAACTGTAGATCACATCATCTCCTCATCAAACCTTTTTACTACGTCTGTTGAGCTTCAGATTAATGAAACTTGTGTTAGTGGCCATAACCCCTTCAAACTAACACTGCATGCTGTTTTATGCCAGGAACCAACAGAGGTGAGTGTTCAGAATAGTGAAATAAATGAGATCAGGATTAAATTGTCAAGTGTTAACACGGATGATTTTACTAGTACTTTAGTTACAATTTGTAATCAGGATACAGCGCAGCCAAACTATGGGACTCAATGAATTAACCTTCTGCGGTAAACAGCCATAACAACGCGGGTATTACCCCACGCTGCTATTACAACGCTGCTTTTACAACACAAGTTGTTACAACGACTTGCACTGGAGGGCACTGTTGGATAGGGAATAGTTTAATTTTCTATTCCAACACCTTCCCTACTGTAACGTGGGCTGGAGTTGGAATAGAAAATTAAACTATTCCACTATCCAGCGCTTACAGCGCAAGTCGTTGTAACGACTTGCGTTGTAAAAACAGCGTTGTAATGGCACGTGTGGTAAAAGCCCACGTTGTAATGCCATACAACACCTTCTGCAAACCTCTAAAGACCTGTCTTCCTGAAATCAAACCCTTTTAGAGCACGTGCTCCAGTCTATTTTGCGTTAAATGCGCTGGGATGCCTGTGGGTATCTACACACTCCACACTCCACAAATTCGACATAGAATAGAATATAACAATGTGTTTGGACCCAGCTACAGTTTATCTTTCTGTAAAATAGGCTCATGTAAATATACCAAGAGCAATTAATAAATTGCTAATAACATCAGAACAAGATAACACCTGAGGTGTCAAAGGTTGATTTGATAAGACATGCACAACTGCTAACAGAAAATTGAAAATGGCCCACCATACAAAACCAGTGGACAGGGTAATAATTGAATTATTATGATAACATTTAAACAAGCTCTTTGTGCCAGGAAAAAAACAATTATAAGAAAAAGCCTGGTCTAAATTGTTGCAGGCACTGCTACTAATGCCTACACTTTGTTCTGGAAAATAGATGCCTCTTTTTCACAAGACAAATCGCTCCCTTCAACTGATTGCATGATATTTTCACAAAATTGTATAGAACATTTCAGTGTAATTTTCTACCCAGCAAAATGAGGGTAATCATTTATCTGATAATGATCTGTTACTCTTGTACACTAAGGTTGCATTTGCAATTAAAGAATATGAGAAATTAGGGCCTGTTTGCAGTGTCTTTCCACTTTGTGCCCCCATTTTGAATACTAGGTGCTGGTTTTGTGACCTCAGCTCTGCTAACCAGACCCATGGCCTGTTCTCTTATTAAAAGTACATGGTTAGGTATAATTATAATTGGCAATGATAAACCCCTGCAAATCCCTAGTATATAATAAGGCAAGGGTAATTCAACCTATCTAGTCACAAGTATATAATAGGACAGTGGGGTTTAGAGATTCAGTAGATTTCTTGTACTAGAGTGTGTAGTGCTGTGCTTCCAGCTGTCATTTTAAAAGCCAGCCCTGCCTTGCTGGCTGCTTTTAAATTATAATTATATGCACATTCGACATTTGAACTAGAGGTACTTACGAAGCAGTAATCTACCATATTGTTACATAAATGTCACCCCTAAGGTATTCTCTAGGTTCCCCAGGGGTAGGATGCTTTGTAACTATATGCAGGGACATTTTACAAGATGTTTTATAAGCCCTGGTAAGGGAAACACTGTCAATTGTGTTTATCCCCAGTATAGATTATTAGCTCCCTAGGCTGACTTTGCAATATTTTATTTAAGTATATATATTGCAAGGAAGGAGCTAAAATGACATTCAATGACTTCAAATGACTGCTAAGATACATCCAACAACTTTCCACTGTTAGATCTATAATAAATATCACAGAAAAAAACATTATTATGAGGAAGCGTAGGCAAACTGGTCTTCAAAGGGAGAATGACACTTTAGGACAGCACAGGCCCACCCCACATCCTGCCACCACAGCCACACAAGAGCCACTGTAACTGTATTACACCGGGGTGGCACCAGGCATCCCATTGGTCAGGAGTGCACCTCCGCTTGACACCCAAAAACACTGCATTAATATGCAAGAGTTTCCAAGCAACTCAAATCTGTGGGAAACGGCCTTTACACTGTGGGCAGAGATATGCATGCTGTTTCCCCATTTATGCCTTAACCAAGCATATGCATGGTAAAGGCAGTATGTGGTCTAGATGCGCAGGTGGGTGGGCACAGAAAGGGAAAGGATAGGTGAGGACGGTGGCTGGTAAGATGGGCTGGTACCATGTTTTGGGGGTGGAGGGTAGTTTTAGCAATGGGTGTAGTTTTTAGGGCTCTGTGGTGAGTCAGGGAGGTTGTCTATAGGGAAGGGGGGTCAGGTTTTAGGGCTTAGGGCTGGGAGTGTTAGGGTAGTTTTAGGTTTTTGGGATGGGGTCATTTTTAGGGCTCAGGGGAGATAAGGTTGTTTATGGGGCAGGGGCCAGGGTGTTAGGACATCACTTTACCAATCATGCCTTTACCATGAAATTGTGCGTTAAAGGCATGCGTGGTAAAGGAATGCATTGTTCAGATACATTTGTTGTTTGAGATGCATTGTAGAGGCAAGCATGGTTTAGCCATATATGCCTCTCAAAAACCCAGATCTGCTGCCAATAAATACAAGGAGAAAAAGGACTGCCCTGCTGGAAACCTGACCTGCACCCCAATGGTTTGCCTCTGAAGGACTGCACCTGAGGCATACCCAGGGACTTCAGCCCTAAGGATTTTTCCTTTCTTCATGAAAAATTAAGGAGTGGACTCCCTGCAAGCTACAGGTTAACTGAGCCCACCTGCATAATTTTCACCAAGACGTTCCCATTCTGGAATTTGTCCAGTGGACTTTTAGGGATTTGGACCATGGCAGAAATTCTAGACCCCTGGATTAGTGTCGTGGACACTTTGAGCCTTCAAGGAGACCCTCTGGTAAATGATCTGGATGTTTGGTGAAGTTTGGGAAATTTTTGGTGAAAAGTTTCATAAAAGGGCTGACTCAACATCAAGGGGCCAATTCCGATTCGGTAAAATCCTGTCTGAATCACCGGAAGGAAAATTTTTCCCATACGTATCGTATCCCGACCCGTCCCTGTACGTACGATGTAGTACGATGTGCACCCAGAACAGTTCTTCGTACAAATCATACCAAGGACTGTACGACTCAAGAATCCGTACGGATTGCATTCAGAACATGCAGTACGAGATGTCCGTACGGATCGAAGCATCATTTTCCGACCCAGCAAGTACGAATCGTCTGGACAACACTCCGTACGACTCTCTTGATATGGTAGCTGAAAACGTCCGGAAAAACAGATTTTGACTCAAAATGCATACGAAACGGCCCCCCCGGGTACGGTGCGTATACCCAATGATTGCAGGGGTACGGTGCATCGGGGTATGGTGCGTACACCCCTGGATTTCAGGGGTACGGTGCGTAAGTCCCGTGCGTACACCCCATGATTGTGGGTGTACGGTGCGTAGGGGTACGGTTCGTAACCCCCAAGGCTGTAGGTGTACGGTGCGTATACCCCGTGCGTACACCCCTTGAGTTTAGGGGTACATGCGTATGTGAATGTGTGGCTCTCCGTACGAATTGCTTCTACGTGACGTTTTCTGTACGAATCGCATACTCAATCCCCGGTCCGGATCGTACTTGTCAGGTCGTACGGCATGTTTACGATTCATACGTTTCACTGTGAGGGTCTAACTCGCACGGATTTCACCTCGTGTTTCATACGGTTTGCAAAGATTTGGATGTATTTTTTACCTACGGATCCTACTACGTGATTTGGACGGATCTGTACGATTCTTACGGAAACAGCTACGAATACGAATCGTCGTATGGATTCG
Organism: Lissotriton helveticus; assembly: GCF_964261635.1. Taxonomy (NCBI): domain Eukaryota; kingdom Metazoa; phylum Chordata; class Amphibia; order Caudata; family Salamandridae; genus Lissotriton; species Lissotriton helveticus. The sequence continues at coordinate 639,220,519 of NC_136059.1, forward strand.
TTTCCTAAATCGGAATCGACCCCCAAGAGTCAAGCCTGCTACCCTCAACCAAGACCCAGTATGGATTTCATGTTCATCTTACTGAATACTCCTGTGCTCCAGAGTTTCAAGATTTGACTGGGGCCTCGCTGAAAATCAAGCCCACCAAATCAAATTTAATCCAGCCCAAAGAGAAGCCATGCTCGAGGTGAAGAGGAAAAGCTCCAGAAAAATGACAAGTGCGAAGATAACATTTTGACTGACGCCTCCCACTTAGTGTATCAGACCAGGTCTCCATTGTGATAAGTCTCAAACTTTGACTTTGTTCCAGTCAAGCATAATCAGATGTCCCAATTTGGTGCTGTAGATTTTTAGGCACTAGAGGGGGTTTCATCTTTCAATATTCATATCTCTGGTTCCCTACATTGACTATTTGTCATTTTGGTGTCTGTTTGTTCATAAAAATATGATCTATTGTTGTAAATTGGAGTTGGAGTTTTATTGTGTGTTGTCTTACTTATTTAATGTATTGGTGTTTTCAAATGCTTTACACACATGTCTCCTAAGCCTGCATGTTTGTTGTGAGCTACCAAGGGTTGAGCAATGGATTAATTTATTGAGACCCTTACTGAACCTTTTATTGTGTGTGTGGCCTTATTACTAGTGGTAAGTTACTACTTATCACTAGTAATAAACTATTTTCCAAAAAGGAAGTTAACTTAGTTTTAAAGAAAAGCTCCATAGAAAGCTTGTTGACCAAAAAAGAGTCCAGGTGGACAGATATAAAAGCCTTCCTACACTGTGGGTTCCAGTTTCACCCATGGTTTTAATTGTTGCATGCACAGGTTTTCTCCCATCGTCACGGTTAGAAAAGTAATAACCCTATTTTCAAGAGAAGTAACATAGGAGACCCATCCTGTTACTGCAATTATTCTCTCCTTGATTCCTCAGCAACACTATTAGGGAGGGTTTTTTTTTAGCTCTGGGCGGAAGAACAATCTATCTAAAACTTCAGCCCAGTTCGCTTTCAGGAAGGGATTGGGAACAACAGAGCAAGAATTAAACCTTAGGGGCTAATTTACAAGCCCCTTGCGCAGCCGGTATGTCACCTTTTCCAATATTGAAAGTGATGCACTGGCAGTGCAAGGGGTTTGTAAATAACCCTCTTAATTTGTTAGTAGGAAAATAAATGAGGGCAAAAGGTGATACTCTGCATCTCTGTTTCATGAAACTAAGTAGTACATTCGACTTGGTCAAAAATAAGCTTTGGATCACCATTACACCAATAGGAGTGCCTGACGACTTAGACATTTTACTCATCAGAATGTAAACACATCTAACTATCAGGGTACACTTTGTCCCCAAAGGGAAGCATACACCATCTTTTGGGAAAAAGAGGGGTGTAAGGCAGGGTTGCATATTGGCATCCTTAGTCTTTTCCCATTTTGTCAATGGAGTCAATGGAGTCGATGGAGAACTTTAGACACTTACTTCTGATTGCCTTATACAGGGGTCTTGAAAGGTCCCTGTCTTACTATTTTCAGATGCTGCTGTTTTACTTTCTCAAACCAATATTTAATAATGGGGTAATCCACACAGCAGAAGGACCTGGGTACAATGCAATACATATAACAAAATGGTCCAAACAAACACCTGGAATAACCCAAATTAATTGATGAATCCTTTTTTCTTTCCCCATTTTTTTATTAAGGTATTTTCCCAATTTTTTTGTACAGGGCACAACAATACATTATTAGAATAATACATTAATCTTGACATAAAGCACAAATTATAGACAGAGCATATAAAAAGAAAATTGAGGCAGTCTTATTTAGACCGGGGTACATATTAACCCATGTATCTTCATATACATAAGCCAAGGCATCACAAAACATTGATGTATCCCTATTTTACAAAAGTAATCATAAACCACCAATCCAGAGGAAAGGGGTAAGTATTATTTCTGAAAAGGGAAGAGTACACAGAAATTATATCACACAAATAAATACAATTTAATGAAGCTAATTCAGATTTATTTAAATGTAACAGTGTATATACATTATTTACATTCAATTGTTACTCCATTAACTGCCACAGGGTACTCAGAGAAAGTGCTTGTGCATAAGTGGTAGAAGAAAAAGGGGGAGGATCACAGTTTAAACAACTCAATTTCAACCAAAAGTAATCTAGAGCATTTTAATGAGCCTGTCTCCGTCTCCTGTCATATCTTAGAGGTAACTGATTGAAACAATATTGGCACTTTGTGGGTAATATATTCAGTCAGGCTGTAAAAATGATGATTGCTGACATTTCTACCCAAAGCTGGAGAGACGAAAACAGGACAAATCTGTATACATCTATGTGGAAGAGCCCCTCATGAGTTAATCTTTAATACAGCTCTGAAAGAAACCAAAATAGTGAGATAAATATGGACATGCACAAAATTTCAAATTAAAAAGTAAAAGGCGTCCAGTGGTCAAACCAGGCCACTTTACTAGCACAATACAAAGGATCACTGACTCTGAATCTGTTTTTGGGGTGAGTACTTTTTCTTTCTTTCTTTTTTTAAAATCATATTCATGTGCGATTTTGTGATAGTATACAGTATCACATATGTTTGTGCTTTTCCTTACAGCGCGGATAATGATTGGAGTTTTTCCTCAAGGACGCCTCTCTCTCTTTTACTATATTCACATTTTCAGATGAGCCTTTTTTCATACTTTTTGCTGAGGTAAGGGCACCTCACAGGGTTCTTGATTCCACAATTATTGGTAATCTCATGTGAATTTATAGGATGCTACCAGGGCCGGACTGCCTATTGAGCTTTCCTTAATAAATAATGCCAAACAAATGTTTAAATAATTATGCTCTAAAGCTATTTGTTTTGCATTGTTCATTTGGTAGCGGCAGCAGCTTCGCAGCAAGAAAATCTACCCCTCCACAGTGAACCTGGACCCCAACCTGCCACTCCAGCAAAAAAAAACACCCGGTAGCCAGTCCTGCCCTGTACGCTACCTTGCAGATGAAGAGCCAGTTGGCCTTCACTGTTCCTATGATTCATTGGTCAGATTCCTCACCGGATGGTGCATGACTCCAGGTGAGTGATCGCACATTAGGAAATGAGTCCGTACCAACATTACACACACTTTCATAAATCTGATTTTAATGATTTGTTTCCTCCCTCTCCTTCATAGGGTGCTCCCCCTTTCCTTTACATTACCGTGTCCTGATGATGACCTGTTTCTAAAGTTCCAATTGACCTCCTGATCCCAGCTTTTGGTCGAACCATCAACATTCTCCATTTTAACAGCCTGGGTTGACTATGTTATCCACAAAGAGGCAATATTGGCTCAAACAGTTACCTGTTTGATATGGATGGAAAACTTAGCTGCATGATTTGACTATGGACATCGTCATTACAATACTCTAGGAGTACTGTTGGCTAGAATTGAATTGTTTATACTGTGATTCTCCCCCTTTTTCTTCTACTACATATGCATAGGCACTTTTTGTGAGCACTTTGTGGCATGTAGTTGAGCAACCATTGTATGTAAAAAATGTATATACAATGTTGAATTTCAATATATGTAGTATTAGCTGCATTCAATTGTATTTTTTTGTGTGGTCTAATTTCTGTGTAATCTTCCGTTTTCAGAAATAATACTTATTCCATTCCTCTGAACTGGTGGTTTATGATTACTTGTGTTGAATGAGGACACATCAATTAATCTGGTTTATCCCAGGTGTCCGTTAGAACCGTTTTGTTACATTTATCACATTGCACTTTCGCGAACAGCAAATTGATTACAAAAGCTTATTGACACTTTTACTGCATATATGTGGACAACGACCTAAAGTTTAATACGAAGAAATGTTTTTCAATGGTTTGTAGAAAAAGAAGGCCAAAGACGCGTCCACACTATATACATGGAGTGCATATAGCGAGAATCTCGACGATCTCACACTTGGGCATTCATTCAGTTCTCTGACTCAGATATATTGAGCTGCCACAGAAACCATGTTAGTACAAACCTAACAAGTTCAACAGAAAAGTTTTTAGATTTGCTTCTAAGCTGGGGTCTAAATCAATAAGAGAAATGTTGGCTATATACAAAAGCAAGCTCCTTGTTATGTAACCTATATGGCGCAGCCCTTTGGGTTTTGGTGCACATACGTTATTGAAAGGCAAGAAAATAAAGGGCATATCATCAAGAGGGGGGCGATAATTATCACTAAGCGCACTTAGGGCTAGGATAATTATCGCCACCCAACTCTGAATTTTAGCACAGATTTAGCATGCTGTCCGCAACGGCTATCTTCACAGCGATAAAATTATGAGTGCAAGCTGCGATAATCACACAACTGTTGGTGATAGCTTGCTGATTGGGCCTCACATACTTAGCCATGATATCCACCTTCCATGGGACATCATGGCTAAGTCAGTTTCAAAGCAGGCGTAAGGAAAGTAGCGATAACAGAGGTTATTGTTACTTTTCCTGTCGCTATGCAGCTTTGCGTGAGGCTTGATAATAGGAGAAATGGCGCTTAGCGACATTTCTCCCGTTATCCTGGGAGGAACGACCACTTTGCATCTCATTAGAGATGCAAAGCTGGGCGTTAGGGGAAATGCTGATAACGCTAGGTTTCACACGATAGCGTGACCTTGCTAATAGGGCAATGGAGTTATCGCCGCTTTTCAGCCGAAAAACTGCGATAATTTTTTAACGCCCCCCTGTTGATATGCCCCAAAGTTCGTTAGGCATTTGCTAGCCTTGCCACAAATCACCTCTCTGCCCAGTATTCATAAGGAGCTAGGTATGGCTCACATTGAAGGATACTTTGTACATTAAACCTGCCTTGTTATGGAGAGTGGTGTGGTCTAAACCAGAGACTTCATTTACTAGAAACATTATAAAATATTGTCTATGCCTTTGAGACCCACTTGCTTTATAAAATGCAATCTCTTTTAAACATGTTGAGCAATTGTGTTTCTTAAAAGACACTGATGACCATAACCCGTTATTGAAAAGAAAAAAAAATCTTGAGTTATTACTTATGGAAAGAAGAGATCAAGAGAGAGCGGATTGGAGCAGAATGTACCCCATTTTTTAAATACATTCCTTACAGTGAATATTCGGACGAAATTGAACCGTACTTGCTTTTTGTCTTAAATTTACATAATGAGTATATTTTAACAGGTTTTGGATTAGGCCTTGTACATCATATGGTGGCCTTTCCTGAAATGGGTCAAAGGAACAAGGAAAAACTCCCATGACCCTGTGAAGGAACCAATTTACAAACTATGCTGCACTTTGTTCCATTTTGTAAATATTATTTGAGCCCAAGCAAGCATCTTTTAAAGCACTTTTTATAACCAGGAACATTATCAATTATAAATCAGCATTTTTAAATCTTAGTAAACTGGATTAATTATTGGTATGCAATGCTGTAGTAACTTACGTATTGCACTCAATCCAAATTAGAAAATGCTTAATTTACTTGGAGAATGTTAACTTTGAATCATCTTATGTTTCATATTGCCTTTTAAATCTGAAACCCCTGTTTATTTCCCTGGCAGGTCACGAATTTTTAAATCATTTGATCTTTTATATTGACTGTGATATGTATGTTTGATAATTGTTTTTAATTATTTATTTTACTGCTGTTTTTTAAGGTTTATTTATTTTATAAATCGATTAAAGATAAATTGAATTGAACTGTGTTTATACTCACTCAATGAGCATCATTAAATGACAAGAATTGATTTTCGATTAAACTATAGTTCATATTCTGGACTTTTTCATTTACCTTTCAAAGCTTTCTCACCTGTGAGCATAACAATTGGACACAGTCTGAGAAATTATCTATTCGACATGTGTCTGGTCAAAGACCTATCATATTTAAAAATAGCTGCACTTCTGTGCCCATCAAATCCTCTAAGCCGTTTCTCTGAAAAATATTTATCTGTATAAATTATGTAGCATTTTAGAGAGAGAAGGGAACTTTTCTTTTGAGAGTTGTTCAAGTTTGCTTAGTTTCTGATTACGTGCAAGTACAGCGGAGCCAAGAGGGAAACAAGATGCGGGCAGAAATATATTCAATTATTCCCTGGCTCTCTAGTTAGCATAACTGCGCTTCTGATAACATTTATAGACTTGAGAAGCAAGAGTAAATACATAGAAAACGTATTTTTGCAAGAATACTACAAAGCATAAAAACTTTGAAGAAGGAAGATATTACATAACAAAATGCACTCGTTCATATGTCTGTTGGCAATTTATTAGTAGGTTAAATTCATGCTGAATTAGAGAGGCATTCCGTTATTAGTACATACTCAGTTGCCCTACTTTTTTTTACAACAGCTGAATAATGTTTATCAGACTCTTTCAGACTACTACTACTGCCCCTACTCTTACTACTACTACTTCTGCTGCTACTACCACTACTACTTCAACTACTACTACTACTACTAATAATAATAATAATAATAAGCAAGGGATCTAGGCCATCCTCCTTTATCCATTGCTTAATTGCAGAGACAATGAAATTGCTCTTCTGTACGCAATGCAGCATACTTAGGGGCCCATTAGGATCACGGGCGGATCGCCACCGCCCGCATGGCAGTAGCGATCCGCCCGTGATCTGACCCTGCCCGCCACCCATTTCCCCCCGCCATATTAGTATGGCAGGGGGGACTGCGCCGGACGGAAAGACTGTCTGCCGCTTCGAGTTGACCGGGTGGAAAAGGTTTAATATGGTGGCGGTGTCTGTCAGACACCTTCAGCCATATTACCTTGGGTGCTGTAACATGCCTTTCCGTGGCAGCATTGCCACCACGGTAAGGCATGCGGGAATAGACACTTGGGGGTGGGGGGTGCCCATGGGGGGTACCTATGGTACCCCCCAGCATTTCCATGCACAACATGGCATGCACCGCACGGTGCCTGCCATGTTGTGCATGGAAGTGCACAACATGCCTTCCTGACATTGTGGCTGGCGGTGCTGAGTGCACCGCCCGCCACAATAACAGGAATGCAGGATGCTCCCACCACTGTGGAGGGTGCATCCAAATTGCCCCCATGGGACCCCCGCCCTTATGGCGAGCGGTCACGTTTCCCGATAGGATGGCAGGCGGACTTCCTAACGACCCCCTCAGAGTTGGTTTCGTGAAAGTGTCATTCACCTTGAGGACCAGCCCTCTGAACAAATGGAGATGCACTAACCTTAAGTGACATCATATGTGCTAAGCATTGCTGGTTTGTATTGGATTGGAAATTATGTCTCTTTTGGAGACCAGGCTATTTTTTAAATCCTTTTTGCAAGACTTACAAAAGAAGGTATTTTTACAGTGGCTATTCTCATTTACATAGGGCTATCTAACTATATGCACAGTGCACTATTGCTAAGGTAGCTGTAGGTAAGTTTAGCTAAATTACTGTGCATTACTGAGTATATGGCTTTGGTTTAAGAAATGTTGGGAATACTCATTGTTTATATTTACTAGCTCTACCTGGAGCCATATTACTAAAGTGCCCTGGGGGCACAACTGGTGTTTGCTGCCACTTTGCACGTCCCCGGGGCACTTTGCTATTACAGAAAGGGATGCAGATGTTTGTGCTGCCCCTTCTGTAAGACTGACAAACACTGGTACACATACAACACACACGCTTCTTCAAGAGGGTGTTCCCTCATGTGCAGAGGGTGGCTTCATGCAAATGAGGAATCCTTTGCCTCTGGACCCATGCCGTATTATAGATGCAGCCACATAGGCATAAAAGCTGTCAGTGCACCACCTACAAAATAGTGAACTGTCACTGCCGCCCCCCCCAAAGCAGCCCTCTGGAGGGGCTGAAGGTGATCCTGTGGACCCCCCAGACATCCCCTTGCAGACAGGTGCAATCACTCACTGCACCCGCCTGCGTGTTGCAGCGTGCACAGTGAAAACACAGAGGAGCTTGAAAGCAGCTGCTCCATTTTTCACATGAATGTGCTGACCCCAGGGCAGAGAGAGTTTGTGGCTGCTCTGGAGATAGTGCATTTACCATAATGCAGCACATTTTCCAGGCTCACGCTGGGTGCACCTTTTGAAAGGTGCACCCAGTGCTAACCATGAAAATGTGGCACATAATTAACACAGCCCCTGGAAGAATCTTAATAGCAATGTTTTATGATAGACAGCAAAATAGTCTGGACTCCATAAAATTACAGTTTTGAAAACTTCAATCTTGAATGTTTTGTCTTTATACAAATATTGCATTCTTTTCTTTAAGTTAAGCCCTACTTTCTAACCAACATACATTTAAAAAAGGGCTTTTTTAGTCATACAGTTGCCTCAGTAGTGAGCCAAGTAAATCAGAACAAATGACTTGCATAACTACATGTATTCTACATTATTGATAACCATACTATCAGAAAGGCTCTGTTAATAGCCCCTGAAATCTTGCAGTTCTTTACTGCAGCCATGGCTAAACTGCATAATTATGGATTTTCTCCATTTGCCTCCAAAACCACTGCCTGCTATATCATTTGCAAAAAAATATTTCTAGGTTACTTGGATCAAATGTTAACAAATAGTGCAGTATTCTTGTTGCTGCATGGTGGTAGACCCATCTCATAACAAAAATAGTCACCATTTAGTTGGTTATTGTTGTATTATGGTGATAAACTAGTATAATTAGGTCACACATTTGCACAGAGAGGATTAGTAAATGTTGAAATGACAATATAGTGGAAAAAATGCTGCAAATTGTGGCTGATATTGTATCATAATTCTCTTTTAACTCACATAATTTAGTCAACCCTGCTACGCAATATATTCTCTCACTGCTGCATAATTCCAGTGGCCCTGGGTATATTGAATTTTATTGTTGAATGATGTTCTTACTTGCAAAATAAAATTGACATATATGCATATTTATGGGCAAGGACCTTCTACTTCCCAGCTGTATTCATCCATCTCAGACATATTCAATCCACCTCAATGAGCCCTTCTTCCAGCTAGTCAACATCTATGCAACAATAACATTCAAACATTACTCAAATGAAATCCATTGGAAGGACTTACAACATTATTTATCAGGACATTACTCGCTCCATTGAAATTACTGTTTTGAATACTGTGATATCTGGTAATTAACAATTATTTGAGAAAGTGTGTAAATAGTAAAGTGAAATTAATTGAATATAATTGAATACCTAGTCTGCAGGAGGCCTAAGGAACTTAGGAATAGCTTGGCAATCTTTGTGTTGTGTCCCTGGAACATTAGAACTTCATAATAGGGAAAGCCCATTGAGGTCAAATATTTCCTTTTTAGGAGTACTGCAACAGCTTCAGAGTTATTATGATGTCTGCCAAACTCAGAGCAGAGACTAGTTTCTTCCTTGCATTAACATTAAAGCTTCATCAGCATCTTTAAATCTATCACTGCCTTGGTGCTGAACATCAGGTTTGCTTAGCAAGTTAAAATAATTTAAGTGCTTGTTATTCAGTCATACTTTGTATTTTGAACTGCAGGCAACAACATCACACAGAGGGGGAATCCAATCGGCTTGGCTTATTGGAAATTACACGTTTCATTTTTGGAATGGGGCAGCAGGAAAGTGGGGAGGGAGTCACTGAAGTGGAAGAGTGCCTTCCGTGAGTCACATGAAGACAATGGTTTGTTGTAAATTAATGTAATCTTCTTTCGTGTAATTATGGTCTCGGCTAAGATGTGCTTCTTCTAGGCCATTCTAGACACTGACACTAGAACAACAGGCATGGACAGCCTCTATGTCCCGAAGCAGTGGATTCCAGTTATAGTGCACATGGCTTCTGAGCCTTAGCAGCTCTTCAGATGAGTTCAGTTACAAGCTAAAATACATCCTTCTTCTCAAATACAAGCAAGAGCATGCCTTTCAGTCACAATTATGAAGTGTTGGTAGGAGTTCTACAGGGGACAGCACAGCTTTCTGTCTCTGTTCTAGTCATTACTTCTGTACTAATGCAAAGAGTGTCACCAAAGGCAAAAGGTTAACTATTTTTCAGGCTCACAGAGGAAATTTCCATACAGAAAGGCATTTCTCGCAATGTTTGTGGCCTAGGAATTAGGATAGAACATTTCCATTCTTGTAAACTGTCTTGTAGCACTAGCTCTCATAGGAAAATGGGAGGTTGTGTTGATCCCTGCACCGTGTGGCAGGCACCTCAGGGTGCCTGCTACATGGTGCAGGCATCAACGGGGAGCACCATTAAATTCTGACCAACTTGATTGTCATTAGGTGGTTGGATTTGAAACCAATGATGCCGTCTGGAAAGCCTCTGACCTCAGGCTTTCCAACCAAGATCGTAATAGGCCCCTGAGTGTTCAAATGTTTACATTTTTTACAAAGTTTCTGGAATTGAAGACCATATTATATATTACAATATTAGCCTTTCATTTTTTTTAAAGTTTTCTAAAGAAATATTTTAAAATATTTGATGAATGTTTTATTAATTTAGTGATTTTTTGAAAATTTGTTTTATTTTTAAAATAGAAAGAATAACTATTTAATATAGAACTGTATTGTATAAAACTGTATTGGAAATACAATTGTATAATTTTTAGAAGTGTTATAGATATATTTCATTTATTAAAGATGAAATATTTAGAATTGCCTTTTCAACTTAGAAAGTTACAAAAATGCTAATATTATATTTAAAATTAATTTCTTTATTATATTTTATTTTCTTAAATAGAGCTTTCTAAAAAAAAATCAAAATTGTTTTAACTGCATTTTTGAAAATTATACAAAGGCAAATCTTGATACTTTTAATGCGATGCTATATTTTTGTACTTTTATAGGCATACATTTTCTATATTTTTGCTGTATTTTTCCATTTATATTTTTGTTAATTTTATTTATGTATATGAAATTAAAAATATTCTTATCAATATTGTGGACATGATATGTTTTTATCAAAATAATTTAGAGCCTTGCTAAGCCATAATATGCAACGTAATATGTTAAACAGTACAGAGAATAGTCAATATTGTTAGCAAACATGTTGTAGAGCAAAATCTGTAGGCCCTATAATATCAAACAAAGAGGTGACTATGGGCCTGATTTATTGTTTGGATTATGAGCTGTCATTCCTGCATGAGGAATGAAAGGATCTGCCCTTTACACGGATGGAACGCCCTCTGCATATTGTTGGTGGTTTCGCAGTCCACCATCGATGAATAGAACCCAGTCAAGAGTGGATTGGCATACATCCATCATTCTTATTTAGGGATATCTGCCATCAGAGTAGGATGGGGGAAGATCACTACAGAGTACATCAATGTCAGAGGTGTTGTCAGATTGATGGATGCATCTGTCAACACACACAGCCGCTCTGTAATAACTTATAAATCATACCTACATCTGACTCTACAAAGCTGCTGCTCATCCACAAAACCATTTCCCACTCTCACATCAAACCAGCAGCAGCACTTCTACTTCAGTAGTTTTTCTTTTTTTCTCCAAATTGTTTGGTAGTAGAGTATTTAGGTTTTCATAAAATAAGATAACAGATCTGGTGAAGGAGTCATGTAGGGTTAATCGACAGATGTTTGGAGCCTTGGTCCAGACAACAGCCATGAGCAAGTGAAGGCAGATATGGGATCGAACAGTCGATAAGGTGAATGTTGTCTCCAAAGCCAGGTGCTCATAGGTACTTGAAAGATCTGTGGAGCAGAGTGCATTCCTTCTCATTCAGGACTCATCGAAATGCCCAGCCAGCTGGTGGAAGTTCTGCCAACCTTCTTAACATCATGCCCAGGGAAGAAAAAATATTGTCCATACTCCACACTGAAGGCTTTGTGGGAATTCCTGAAAGACAGAAGACTGCTGTGTCCCAGTAATACTTCTCTTACTCTTATTAATTCACCCTTTCTCTAATCTGGCACCCATATTCTGTAATTCAAATCTTTCAACTAATAGCAATCTATTAACATAACTTTCAAACATCATGTGTGTCCCTACTAAATACCTGCCTTAAGTATTTACTGTATGAAAGTAAATTATTCATTGGGATGAATCGTAGTCCTAAACAATGCACTAACCTGCTAACTTCAATCAAAGGTTTCATTAATTTATATCTGAGCACGACCCCTGGTATTTATGGCACAAAGCAGACTGAAAGGATTGTGTAAAGCATTTAGAAATAACACAATAGTTGAAAAGTCACAGCCACAACACAATGACAAATGACTTTAAAAATAGTGAAACATTTTTTACGCAGAAGGGCACCAAAATTATAAAAATCCAATAAGTGTACTCGGAGATTGGAATTTTTAAAGATTTACGTGAAAATAGCACCAAAAAGACCAAAATTCCGATGTTAGTCTATGGACTTAATCGACCAGGACCAAGGTGCAATTTAAAGTCAACCACAATGGAGCCCTGGTTGAATACACCAAATGTACTTATCACATTGTAAGTCTGGAAGTCAAAATGTTCCAAAATATCTCTGACTTCCAAAGCAGAAGGGACTTTAAACAAATCGCAGCATTTTTCTTCAAAAAAAATGACAAAGTCCCTTTCTGCACTGGGACTTAGAACGTTTTTTTACAAAAAATTTCAAGGGCTCCAGAGATTTAGAGTGACCTGCAGTGAATGCATCCAACTGGCAGTTCTAGCCTGTAGGCTTGAATCTCAGATTCATCCCACTCAAAGGTACCAAAACCTTTAAAAAAAATGACAAAGTTCTTTTCAGCTTTCAAAATTAGGAAATATATTTTTCTTAAATGTCAAAAGTTCCAAAGCTTTAGAGGGACCAACATACTTGGTGTGTCTAAGCCATATTCCATTTGGGTTGGGATCAAAACCAACCTACATCCCAGTCTAATTGCCATTTTTCAATTTTTTTTTGCTATATTTATTTAAAACCTAAAGAACTCATATCCCGTCTTATTTATTAGATTTTTTTAAATGTTGGTCTAATTTCATTTAATTAGACATATTATAATCATCATCATTAAACTTTATTGCTGCAATTTCAGCCCTAAAAGCACAGATAAGTTTGAACAATACATTAAAACATAATCAATTGCAGCATAAAAGATTACAGTTTCATTACATTATTGGCTCAAACAGTTTTGCACAGGGGTCGAAATAGAACTACAAGGGAATCAATTATGATAGTTAAAAATTAATATAAAACAAATTTAAGTTAAGACCACAAAACATTTTAAATTTAGCAAACAATATAAAAAGAGAAAAAAGGCATCCCAATTCATTAAGGTAAAAATTGTGTCAAAGGGAAAAATCACTAGTGGCAAGATAACTTCCTTTAGCAAAAACATACGTTGAATCCACATAGCGAAAATAAATTTTGAGCACATCACAGCATGGACTAGTGCAGTTTCAGATTTCAGGATCCTTAAAAAGTCTCGATAATTTCTAATGCTCATATTTCTGCACAGTTGAATGATCCATTTTGCCCTAGTCAACTTATACGCTGGGCAGAATAACATTACATGGGTCACTGTTTCCTCCTCAACCATGCATCCTGGGCATAAGGACTTTTTACCCCCATCAGTTACTGCATAGAGCGGCAGTGTCCCGTATCTGAATTCGAGATGCAGCTTCCTTGCTAGGGGCGGCTGGATCTGATCTAAGACCAATTCGAATTGATAGAGCGACTTAAAATTAGAGAACCCATACATTAGACTAGTCGGTGCTACTCCCTGGATTAAGCTAGTGAGTTTGTAGGCTTTCACAGCCTTAGCTAGTTGACTTTTGGAAATAGCTGGGCATGATTCCTCAGTCCATAGGTGCTCCCTACCCATAACGCGAAAGGAGTCCCTGACAAACGACAGCCAGGGTATGCGGCCTGCAGCCCCCAGTATTGACAATACCGCTTTCAATGAACCCTTTTAGCGTCTCAACTCGGGTGTACTCCTCACCCGCCGCCAATATAACAGCAGTCTTGCCGAAGTTAAGTCCTCTATTGGGAGAATACCAAAATCCATACTTAATGGGACCAGGGGCGTACTTACTGGTAAAGTTAAAATATTTCTAATAAGCTTATTTTCCATAAGTTGTAAGGCTTTGGGGGAACAATGTCCCCACAGCTCTGCCCCACATATGGCAGCTGACCTAGCTTGGACTTTATAGATCTGAAGCGACAGGCTTATAATCTTTCCACAAGACTTGTGGACTTTCATTAGGCCCCCTATAGCCTGGGTTAATTTCAAATTGGCCTTCCCAATTTGGGGGCCCCATCCCATCTTATCGTTTAATGACAAACCCAGATAATCAAATAATTTAACTTGCTCTAATGGTCTATCATCCATCAGAGGATGTGGGCAGTTAGTGGTATTGGCATTAAAGACCATATATTTAGTTTTATTGATATTGACTACCAATTTTCGCTTCTTTCAGAACTGGGCAAACTCATTCAACACCCTCTGCATCCCCATTGTTGACTAAGAGAGGAGCAGGGTGTCGTCAGCGAACATTAACGCGGGGAATTTTGATGATGAGATTCTCGGGGCTTCCAGGTCCTTAACAGCAAGCAGATAATCTATTAGACCATTTAAAAATAAAGAAAAGAGGGTTGGGGGTAGTACACAGCCTTGCCTGACCCCCTTTCCAACGGGGAAGGATGCTGTTAATAGACCGTTCTTACTGTATCTTACCCTGGCATGTGTATTTTCATGAAGGCGTTTAAGTTGCTGACAAAGATATGGTGGAGCTCCCATGTCCAGCAGGATGTTCCACCATATCGAACGCCAAGTTCAGATCCACAAATGTAAGGTACAAACTCCCCCCTTCCAAGACTACATGCTTCCAGTAAATTAACTGGAGTCTAAACAATTGATCTGTAGTTGAAATTTTAGATCTGAAACCTGCTTGTAGTGGGGTTAGTATGTCTCGGTCTTCGATCCACTCCTGTAATCTGCCCAGTAATATCCTTCCATAGATTTTCTGCGTGACATCAATAAGACTGATTGGTCCGTAATTCACAGGCTCATTCGGTGACCCTTTTTTAAACATGGGGACAATCTCCGTCCCTGCCCATGTCGGCGGTGCTGGAAGGCCATAAAGTATCTCGTTTAAAAGCAGTAAAAAATATGGTGCCCATAATGTCTGTTCGTTTTTTAACAAATCCCCTGGGATCCTGTCCAAACCGGGCCCTTATTTGGCTGCAGCTTTGCTAGTGCTGATAATGCCTCACCAATTGTAAATGGAGGTATTTCCTGTATCAATTCCAAATTAAAACAATATTGGAATGCATTGCCATCATATTATAATCATTTTTTTAAATTTGCCATAAGGACAAGGGTGTTGAGCTCTGATGCATTTAGTGACTTTTGGGTGGACAGTCGACCTCCCCTCATCATATTCGAACGTTGCACAACATCCTTTTTTTAAATTTTCTGAAAAATGAAAACTAATATTTTCTGTTATAGAATGTTCTATATACAATCCATATCGAGGCTAGGATGGTTACACATATTATTATTGATGTAAACATTTGTTATGGATTCTAATTCACAGACTTTTGCTAAGATATAGTATGATAGAGCCTGGAACAGGAGAGTCAAGGTAAGCAGCTGTCTAAATTTCACAGAAACCCTTGTTGTCAGAAACTATGAAACCACATTTCACATCAAAACACTCACTAAAGCCCACATTTAGGCACAGAGTTATAATCTATTGGGCAGATTTGTCTAAGCAAAAGGAGGGATATCCATTCTGCATTATTAACGTTGCTTTGTTAAGGGCAGCCATCCACGTCATGCACAGCAACTTCTACACAGCAATTTTCAATGCATCCTCATCCTTTTTTTCTGCAAGACTACCATATATCTACCATATATCTACCAATGTTGTTAGTGTCTCAGCAGATGACAGGATGGGATGAAGAAGGAAGTATTAAGCAAACATATTGATATATTTGTGAAAAACTGCTGCCTTTTAAAATGTAATGATTATTTCCTCAAATTATTAACATCAGGAGCTATATATAGCTCATATAGAAAATCCATCATTTTAAGTGTATCATAATATTTTTTCATGATACTTGAACTACAATTGTTTTTTATTGATGCACATAAACTATTTCTAACACATCCTATAAAACAATTCCAACATTAGTGACACATATTGTAAAAGAGGAAATGTATATTTTTAGTTACATATTGTCTTTGAATTTCAATGCACTCCCCGTCAGGTAAATATATTTTTCAATGAATTCACACTTGAAGTCATTGGAGCATATTTACAAGCTCCTATCACCACCACAACTTCACTATTCTCGATGTTGTGGTGACGATAGGAGCTTTGCCTTATTCACAAAGCTCTGTTTAGCCACTTAACGTGGCTTAACACCACCTTGTGACTAAGACACCCTTTCATGCCATACTTAGCATTAAAGGGGCAGTAAATGGGTGTTGTGGTGGGTTTTTCTTTGCAACACCCATTGATTTTGATGCTGCCCCACTGTCATTTTTTTAATGATTGTTTCTATGCAGAAAGGAACACCTTCCTGCACCTAAACAATCAATGGCATTTTGCTGTTTCTATGTGTGCTGCACAATGAAAGACACATGGAAACAGCAAAAATGAGGATACATTAAACATTTCTCCTTGTTGCCCCAGGGTAGGACCAGGTTTTCCCTGGTCTTAATTTTGGTGCTACCCCATGTTTACGCCACCCTTGTAAATATGGGGCAGCGTCAAAATCAATGGTTGTTGCGATGGATTGCCCACCAAAACACCCATTGCCCTTCCCTTTCATGCTAAGTATAGCATGAAAGAGTGTCTTATTCACAAGACATTATATGCCACGTTAACTGTCATATATTTTCCACATTTAACTGTTAATGTTGTCCAAATGACATACACGTTTTATGACATGGAATCAGCCAAGCAAAGGGATGCCTTGGTTGTTGTAAGAGATTTCATTCTGCTTAACATAATTCTACTTAACCTAATTTGTATTATTACAGTCAAGGACATGTTTAACTCCACTTAAAGAATGACCCTACACGTATTCATTTGTGACTTGTAGTCCCTCACATTTTAAAATGCAAAAATCTATAGAGCAAACACAATGGTTTATAGTTACTTGAAAAAAGAATGAATTTTCATCATGTTGTGATGCATAAAGCACATATAGAAACAAAAATATGAACATTTGTAGGCAGTAGTCCCCTTTCATCACATCGCCATGCATAATATTTAAAAAAATGAATAAATGCATAAGAATATGCACAGAAACTACACACTACATTGTATCATGACCATATGAAGAGGTTCCAAAAATGTACAATTGTATCTTCTCTTACTCTCAATAGGTCAGTCAACATTCAAATAAAAACATCTGGTGCATCTTTGCCAGGCAAATGCAGCGACAAGGTCACTACCAGAAAAGGTGCAATAACCTTCAGTGATGGATCTGTATCACCACAATTCAAAAAACTAAGAAGGTCCTACCTACAAGAACCAGGTGTGCGGATTGCAAACTACCTGATGGTACTAATTCTGGTGGTGGCATATCCTGAATTGGATAGGGAGCTGAAGGTCATGGAGCAGCGACAAGGCGTAGGTGTATTGAGCTACAATACTTTCCATGTTGGTATTAAATATTCTTTATATTTATATATTTAGAAACTTCTAAACTCATCACTGAAATGTAAGTTTGGGTTTTATAGTTTAGTGTAAAGATAAGACAGATTACTTCATCTTAAGCTTCATGCATATGCCATAAACCTTATTCAAAGTGCTTATGGATCTAATGCAGTAGTAAAAATAATGATGTGACATCAGACATGCTTTTGAGTGACTCACACTTATAAATACTTATCAGTCCCTATATAGAGGCATACAGCATAGTCACAATTGAAGAGATATTATTGTTGATACTTGTTGCCACATAACCGTTTTCTTTTTTTCATGTTTGCTGATGTGTTAACCTCTCCCACAAGATGTCCATCTCTGATCCGCTTTCCTACAATTGCATTAAGATACATTTGGTCAATAGGCATTGAAATCACAGAACATATGTCAGAATGTAAATGTGGAACATGAAGTGTGAGTATTGCAAAAACAAGTGCATTCATGTTATTGGTGGCTTAATGCCCACTCAAAGAACAATAAGAACTCTAGTTACGCTGACCCTCAAAGTCATTAAATGTACTTGAGCTCTAACTCACACAATGTGCAAACATAACCAGGGAAATCTCACAGATGGAAAACTCAACACAACTCCACAAGACCAGAAAGGACACAGAAAGAATTGAAGTGGATACGCGGATTGCGAATGCCACCCAGGAACCCTATAAGAGGGAAGAATCGACATCTATCATCATAGACAGGTCATCGCCGGCGAGTAGGACACCAAATGAGAACACTGAAATTACGGATATAGACGACAACAAGGCTGTACACGACATGGACATAGACGGAGCAGACTACCTAACTAATGATGATATCGAAAGCAACACGGCGGTCCAAGACTTGAACAGAGACGGAGCATACTACCAAAGTAAGGATGATATTGAAGACAACTCGGCTGTCCAAGACTTGATCAGAAACGGAGCAGACTACAAAACTATCGATAAGAAGGGAAGAGATCCGAGGAAGAGATCAAAACTCAAACCAGGAAACCCAAAACAAGGTCATAGAAATAGGAAAATGAACAAACTTAATACCTCATTCCAAACTCGAAGAATAATCAAAGAGCTTCAATCACAAGTGGGCAGTATTCTATGCACGGTCCAAGAGATGAAAAAGATGCTTGAAATCACAGTTGGCACCCACAAAAAAGTCGAGCACATCCAAGAAGCATTACTTAATTTTCAAAAAGAGGGAAATAAGATGGCATTGCCCCTATCAAACAGGCAAAATCGACCTGACAGGAACCTCAATCAGCTAACGGAAGAAGAAACGCTATCCTGACCCAGCTAGAGGGGAAAAAATCAAAACAGTCCGGATCGATGCTAACAGAACATCAAGACTAAATGAAAGGAAAACCAATCTTAACAACCTACAACAAATACAACTAATCGCAAACTCACAGAACGGGATCGCAAGGAACACGGGGAAACCTCTAAAATGCCTACTCCTTAACTGTAGGTCGGCAGCAAAACATGCATCAGACATAGCTGATCTCATCATGAACAAAGAAATTGATGTGACAATTCTGATGGAAACGTGGCTATCAGAATCCTCGTCTCCATATATGGACCTACTAGTTCCCCCACAGTATAGTATTGTGAGACTCGATAGGCCAAAAAAGTCAGGGGGGGGTGTCCTGCATTTACCGATCTAAAATAGAAGTCAACTTATTCCATCAGAACCTCTTGAATCCTGTGAACACCTAAATCTCAAGATAAGATCAGAAGATAATCAAAAATAAAATCTACATGCACTCTACCACCCTCCAGGTAATAACACTACCTTCATAGACAAGTTAATGGAAATCATCACCACCGACGACAATTCAGAAACTAATAACATTGTCCTGGGGGACTTTAACTTACACTGGAATGACAAACACGACAAACAGGTCAACGCCCTGAAAGAACTTCTTACAGAGTTAAATCTTAACCAAGCATGCACAGAGCCAACACACGAAAAAGGAGGCACGATAGACTGGATAATATCAAAAACCAACAATACCTCAATTATATCAATTGAGCCGTGCGACTGGTCAGATCACCATGCCATAACCTTCCTGATAAACAATTTGAAATGGGACAAGACCATACAACCCACCAGACAAAAGAAATGGATGCGAGACATGAAAGATCCGAATATTGCATTACTAGTTGAAAGCTGTGAGAAGAAACTGATCCCACCAAACAACCTGCAGAGCGTAGAGGAACTTACTGATCATTACACTAAAAGAGTAACGAATATAGTCAACACTACGATGCCACTAAAAACTGAAAAGAGTCACAGAGAAGATAAAAAACCCATGGTTCAGTGAAACACTGAATGAAGAAAGGAGGAAACTAAGACTAGCGGAAAGAAAATGGAGACAACGCCCATCATCGCCCGAACTGAAATCACTCAGAAGAATAAGAAGCGAATACAACAAAAAGATACTAAACTCCAAAAAAGAATTTATCAGATCTGAACTAGATAACGCCAAAAACAGACCTCGGAAATTATTCGAGATTCTAAAACAACAATCCAATAAATTAGCTAAAACCAGTCAAGAAACCACAAAAACGCACATAAGCTGTGAAGAATTCTCAACATTCTTCACAGAGAAGGCAAACAAGTTGGAAAGAGAGCTCAGGAAAGAGGCTGACAACATTGGCAATACGGACAGACAGAATCCCAATATCACCGTAGAAAACACCCTTGATAGGACAAAAAAAAGGCACAATGGGTTAACTTCAAACTACTGGATCAAAATACCATAGCCAGAACACTATCTGACATCAAACCTAACAACCACTATAGTGATCCACTACCATCAAAATGCGTCAGAGAAATAAACCACATTGTAATTCCCATTTGGACGAAAATAATAAACGCCTCTCTATCACAAGGGATCCTTCCAGACTGCCTAAAAACAGGTCAAGTCGTCCCCATCATCAAGAAACCGACAGCGGACCCAGCAGATCCAAATAACTTTCGCCCAGTGACCAACATCCCTATACTTGCCAAACTCATAGAGAAATGCGTACAAAAGCAACTAAGTCAACACATAGCTAATTTCTCGCTACTAGACGACTGCCAATCAGGATTCAGGACAGGACATAGCACAGGAACAGTGATCCTGCATATTGTCGATGATGCACTACAGGCACTGGACCGTAATCAGACATGTCTACTTATCCTTCTGGACCTATCATCAGCATTCGACACGGTAAATCATGAAAAACTACTGAAACGGCTCCATGACAGGATGGGAATGGCTGGAAATGTGCTAAAATGGTTTGAATCATTCCTGCAGAATAGAACGCAAAGATTCCTGGTCAACCAATCACTCTCACCTGCATGCCCTAATTCAATTGGAGTTCCGCAAGGCTCTACATTATTGCCATCACTGTTCAACCTTTACATCGAACCTTTCACTGAAATCCTTCGAAAGTCGAAAATCTCCTACCACATGTACGCGGATGATACCCAGATATATATCAAGATCACATCCAGGGAAGACATCATGAGAATGAATGAGACATTAAAATTGGCATTACGATGGCTAGCTGACAACCATCTAAAACTAAACACACACAAAACGGAATTCTTACTAATATCCCCACCAAAGATACACACAGAAGTGAAAGAATGGACCAATTTGATCACAGCATTAAATTGCACCCCTACCCTAGTGGGCTCAACGGAATCACTAGGAATCACACTAGATGAGAAATTGAACATGAAATCCCATATCAACACAATGGCAAAAAGCGCCCGCTACCATCTGAACTACATCAGAAAAGTGAAACCATTCATATCCAAAGCAGACCTCAAACTGGCAGTTCAGTCTCTAGTTATTGCGAGGATTGAATATGGATGTACGACGCTAGCGGGGCTACCAAAAATTTCAACAGCACCCCTGAAGGCATGTCTCAATGCAGCGGCAAGACTGATCACTGGATCAAGGAAATTTGACCACATTTCGCCACACTTGAAGGCATTAAATTGGCTACCGTACGAAGCCAGAATCCAGCAAAAAATGGCATGCATAACACACAAGGCGCTCCACCACAATACACCCAGCTACCTTGCTCAGAAAATTAAACTATCTGGAGGGAACAGACCAGCCAGGAGCACAAAGGAGCAAATGTTGAGACCAGCCATCTTCCGGAAAAAGAAAACTTACGACAGAGCTTTCTCAGGAGCAGCACCTAGAATCTGGAATTCACTTCCTTCAAACATTAGAAAGATTGAAAACACTATATCCTTTAAGAGGGAAACTAAGATCTTCCTAATGAGTAAATTCCTTCCATAGTCAAAACATGGGAAGTCAGAAAGCATGTTCATTGACTGGAATCAGAAAATAAACATTCAGGATCGCTGGATTCAGTTACACATTATATTGTGCTAAGTACTAAAACCGTGGTTCTTACTTATGTTGATAAACTTTATATTCTTGTAGAAATTTGTTCTGATATTTTCATTTTATGTGCCATATATGTACCTACCTCTTAATGTTGTGAAAGTTGCTACAACTATACAGACTATAACTACCTCATGTAATGTGAAGCGCTCTGATACCCAAGGGTCTTGTTCGCGCTATACAAAACTCTAAATAAATAAATAAACTCTGGTTGCTATGGCACTGAGCAGACAGTTTCAACTTAACACATTGTGTAAACTATTTATATTGTTCTAAAACTGTTCTAACCATAAATATTCACATCCCAAATAGAACTAAAAAATAGCAAATTAGTATAAACCTAACGAGAACAGAATGGAAAAATAAATCTAAAAAAGGAACCAGAGATCTGCTTTTAAAGTTTTATTTAAAATATATATACAAAGAGCAAAACCACTAATTAGACTGGGACACACACACACTTTAAAAACAAATGTGATGTAGGGTGAATTTGATACACAAAGTAAGTTGGACTTTTGCTTAAACAATTTCTAAGCCCTAACACAAAAGAGATATTACAATTTTTTTATGGTTGGGAGAACTTTAACGAGGATGACTTAATTCTGTGTCTGGGAATGGCCGATAGGAGACATTTTGCGGCATGTCCCCTGAAGTGCTGCCACTTTTAAGGGATTTATTTTCAAAGGTAAAAAAGTACTATGCCATTTTTTTGTGGAAAAATATTGAAATTCCCTTTTTGAATTAGGACCTACATTTTTTTTCAAAATGTTTCAACTTTAAAGATTAAGCAAGACCAATCTACTTTGGTGAATTCAACTGGGTTCTGGACTCTGCAACTGATGTGTGAATATGTGTGCCTTCAGCTTTTTCTAGAGTTGGTATAGAATACGTTGGTCAGGTGTCTGAGGAATGATAAAAAGACCTGTTGGGAGGTTGAAGGTAAAGCTACAGACATTGAAGAACCCAGCCGTACTGAGGGTTACAGGGCTCACCAGGAAGCCACATAATCTAGAGTCTGAGGTCTGCAACTTGGCCAACCATTATGGTGTCAGCAAACACGTGACATTTGGCCTTGTGTCCACCACTATCACATGTCATCAGCACCACCGGATGCATCGTACTGGGTTGGTCGGAACCTCCCGATCCGAGTGGGTTGGAAACCATTTCCAACCCGATTCTGTCGGGAAGCATTTCCAACCCCCATCAGAATCAGCCCCTTAATAATGGCAACTGTCCCAGGAACATGATAAATTGCAATTATATTGTCAGTTTTGCGGACTATATAATTGCATTTAATCATGCTCCTGACAATGTTTGCTTTGTAATTACCATACTCCTTGAATCTCATCCCCTCTTTGATTCCAATTGAGACTATTGGGATGATTAGGATGGCGGGTGGATCGCCACCGCCGACTCGGCGGTGGCAATCTGCCCGCCATCGCAACCTGATTTACCCCCGCCATATTATAATGGCGGGGGTAACGTGCTGGAGGCAAAATGCATCTGCAGCATTTATGCCGGTCGGCAATCGGCCGGGCGTGCTGCCATGGAAAGGCTGCGAGGGATTTGCTTTGGGGGCCCACATTGCGGCCCCCCGTGGGGTTGGGGGGCTGCACTTGGGGGATACCTATGGTACCCCCCTACATTGCTAGAGTGTAATCCTAATAACCGCCATAGTTACTACTAGTGGGCCTGCAGCACTGATTGTGATACCCACTTAAGTAGCCCCTTAAACATGTTTGAGGTCTGCCATTGCAGCCTGAATGCAGATTTAAACTGTCAATTCAACTTGGCAATATAATTCCCTTGCCAAATTTTCCTTTTTATTGCATATATGTCAAACATAACATTGGCCCTAGGTAGTACATAGGGCATGGTGAATTGTAAATAAATGGTTGGACATGCACTTTTAAGTTTTACATCTACTACTGTGAGACCTACCTGTCCCACAGGATAGAATTTGGTTGCCTTATTACATTTAATAAGTGCTAAATTTTGATTGGGAACAGGACAACATTTTGTGTTTTGTGTCTAAGAAATCTAATGGTAAAGTCAGATTTTAAGTTACAATTTTGAAAATGACACTTTTAGAAAGTTGTTTTTTTTTTTTCCTGATGATGAGCCATAAAATGTCATAGCCCCTCTCACAATTGAATAGACTGTGCTCTGTCTTCATCCAAAGGACTTGTTACCCCTACATTGTTTATGTAGCCAGAATGGATCCAGGGCAGGGGAGTCAGGTAATTCCAATATCAGCAAAGGAATAGTTCTAGGGCCTTCAGACCCACTCTTTAGTTCACGTGCTGGAATGGAAGAAAGACTCCCAGAGGACTGACTGTTTCTCTTGCCTCCTGTACACTCCACACTTTCTACACCTGGAAGGACTTCTTTGCTTCCTGAAGCCTGCCTTGAACCCTCAGAAACCTGGCCTGCTGCTTGAGCCATGCTTCATCACTTGAATCAAGGACTCCCACAGTGACTCACAGTGACTCAGAAGGGCTAGTTTGCTGGTCTCATGTTCAGAGCCACAGGGACATACCATCTTGAACCTGCACCAGGACCCTGAGTGAGTCCAAAACCTTCAAGTGGTGTCCCTCAAGTTCTGGACCCTTGGTTGTACCCAGATAACCTGTGAATTATATGATTTTAGTCTAATAACTGGCTAATAACTGCTCAAAGAATCAAGAGAAGACTGGGACCAACCTTGTATATCCATCCAAGGTGCATCGCTGGTCAGCCTGACCGACTTTGCGGTAGCTCTCACTATCCTCTTATCCACAGCAGTTTAGTAGTCTTTCACAAGAGGGGGCATCCGACCTCCTGAATCTCTTGCTGCCTACAACCTCTTGCCTCTTCCCGCTGGATATTTCCGACTTCCAAAAAAGTGACTAACTCTGAGCATAGAAATCTTCACGGTGGCTTCGTCCAGTGGCACTTCAACAACAACCCACCCTCCTCGGGACCAGTCCTGCTGAATTTTACTTTCTAAGAACATTGTCAGAAGGTAAGCACTCACTGGCCCAATCCACTTCTTGTATCTGACCAGTGCTCCATCGCTGTCTCGCACAACTATATGTCCGTGGGTGGCACTTAGACCTTTTTGGCGTAGTTTTTACTAAAACTTGAAATAATTCTTAACTCTGGTTCTACTGATTGAACTTTGTCGTTCTGGTGTACATAATTTATTACAATTTACTCTATTTTTCTTAATTGATGAGGGATTTTTCTTATCGTGTGTTTTCACATTATTTCTGTTTGCGTGCTGCATAAACCATTTACAAATTGCCTCTAAGTTAATATTGACTACATTTGCGCTATGCTACCAGAGGGTTAAACACAGTTTAATTGAGTGAACTTCGTGGGTCACCCTGACATGGATTGTGACTGTTGATTGAAATGGGGTCACCCCCGTTCAACCAAAAGCTCAATTTCTCACACCCTTCCACACTCACAAACCCGACAATCTCCTCTTTCACCAAAACCTCACCATTGTCATTGCCCTTCATTCCCAGCACCACCTAGCCATTCCTCACATAAGAAGGATTAAAGGCACCACCACTTCTAAAATAATAGGTGCACAGATGACATCAACTCCAGATGGGTAAAGAGTCCCCTTAGCAGGATAAAGCTACACATGTTAGAAAGTCAAGAACGATGTCTAGAGGCAAAAGAAGAGTGAATTTATTTAGGAGTTTTATATAGGGCTGACAAGACCCGAGGTTATCAGAGCGCTTCACAGCATTGCATGCTAATTACAAATAGCAAGTATATTTACACATCTTGTAGTGTAGTTCCTATATTCCCAATAGGCTCTGCGCATTGGAATAACATACACGATAGTTTAGACGTAGGACTTAGCTCGACTAGGTCTCTATTGAATATGTTAGACTTAATTATGAATGCCAGCTAGCTCAGAGGTCACTAGTAACTTTCTCCAATTCACAAGAAGGGATTAGTTTCTGACAACCGCATAAACATGGCAACTTTGCTCCCTCCAGAATAAGGAGTATACCTCTAGAGTCGCGGAAACAATAGATAGCTATTTTACTCAGTCAATCGTGCATGCTTAGTTTCGCCAGAAGTGCAGAGAAACAGAGAGACGGGTGTTTTGAATAAAAGAGGTTATTTATTGAACAGTCTTCTTTCTCATGCAAGAGAAGTGAATTGCTACAATCGCAATACTTGTCATAAAGTAAAGTGTGTACAGTAAAAGGAGTATTATAAAATAATACTGTAAAAGCATGGTATGGTTTCTGAGCCGTACGGTGTTTAAAATAGATCACATATATACAATGATAAAATCATGACTAAACATACTCAACTGGTGCTTCTAAGATACGCCTACCCCGGTGTACCTAACCTAAGCCTAGTACAGGGAAGGAGTAAGTGAGCTGTAGTTTGAGTTAAGATAGTTTCTGCCAAGAATCTAAATCAAGAATTCTCTAAGGGTCTAATCAGCTCCGTACCTTGGTTATAGAATGAAGGAGGTCTTGTATTTCTCTCTCAGGACTCGATCTCCCAGCAACCTGCAAGGGTGACAGGGAAACACTGGAGCTGGATTTCTCAGCAGGAGAAAAGACAGCGTCTCTCTCAGTGCATAAGTGGGAGGGTCGGCTTCCTGCGGCACTTGCTACAGCAGGGCGTCGGGCAAGTAGATAGTCGATCTGCTCCAAACCACCGTGTGTTTTGCTAGGACAGATGCTGGTATATTTATACCTGGAAGGTGCCGAGTTTGACGTAAGGTTGGACATAAGACGTCACTAAGAAACTCGCAGTTCTTTCAGGACTACGGGAGCTCTAGGACAAATCAATACAGAAGCAGGGGCAATTCCTGGGCTGCTGGAGGCTTGGTTTGTTTAAGAACACGTTGTGCTTTCTAGGAGTCTATGGGAGTAGCCTTGCCGTATTTGGACTACATTGGCTATGTCTTAATATGTTTATGATTCTTATGCCTATAAAAGGATATGATTTGCTATAACTACATAAGGGCATAAATCAGGATTATTTAACTAGAGTCCTAGATTCATCGACAACACCCACTCCACGTATAATGTCCATCATTACTAAATACTAAGCAATTTTAAACATATCTATAAATGTGTTTTCCATCCCACCCCAAAATACATAAAATGCATTTGAAATGGTATATACACGAAAAATGAGTATTATACTGTACGTTTTCAAGCAGTGGTATCATTCAGATAATGCATATATTGTACATTGAATTGGCAGCTGAATGAATCACGAAATTTACATTTATGAAATCGCTCTTAATACATAAGAGCGGGTCGAGACCATTTCATCACATATTTATACAAGACTGTACATGTGCTACAGGCTAAGTCAAAATATTGTCTCTAGAATTTTCAAAAAAATAGAAATCTTGTTCTCTAAAAATAGTTCTACTTTAAGGAGAGTATCACATGCCAAAAAAGTAAATATTTTGGGAACGTGGAAAAAAAATAATTTCGCTTTCAGGGAAAAAATAGTTCCAATAGTTTTTTTGAAGTTCTGTTTATCAAAACTGAAGGCCGAATTCAGAGTTCAGGGAACGCTGTGTGCTTGTGTTTTCAAAAGTTATTCTCGTTGTTAGGAGAGAACATTAACTCAGATAGGCTGGCAAAGAATTCGTCCACAACAGTAGGCGATAGATGGACCATGTCCGAAAAAGTTGAAATAGTGCATATGTGAGATGCATTGCTGCCATCGGTGTCTAGATCAACAATGGTCACAGAAGGTTGTACCTGTGTGCCGCTTTCATCTCATACCTCACTGCCACCTAATCGTAATGGTGAGGTCTCAACGAATGCTGTCATCAGAATAGGTAGCCGCTGGGGACAACACGTTGCATGAGCCGTTAACGAACCAAGCCAATTATTGATATCCATAGGTACTGCTGATGGGAGTGTGAGACAGACGTCTAACACGCATTCTTCTCCACAGAGCAGGCATCATAGAACAGGTAGGATGTAATCTTGCCAGATTGGTCTGAATGAAAGAAACCAGGTAGTATTCAGATCTCTTAGCAGAGACAAGCCGAGGACTTTAGTAATCCGATCTCGGTATCGCATTGCTAGGAGCGTTTCTTCCATTGTAGCCTGAGTTTTGTCTGTGACTGGACTTGCCATATCGGAGCAGAAGGAACAATAATAAGATTCCTGCTACAAGTCCCAAGATGAGAGGCAGGCCGCCGAACACAGAGTGCACGAAATTCGGGAAGATGCTGAGGACTGCTTCAAAGGGTGCTAACAGTCCCGAAAAAATTGTCTTAAATAAATGTGCGATGCCACTGGTATCAGACATGTTTAAGTTTTGACTTAACATTTCTACGAAATGCACGGGGCAATTTGTTGATAATAATGCATGTATCTCTGCCAATGTCCTTGCGACTTGCAGATCATACGTTTCTTTAGACAAGGTTAAAGGCACAGTTGTTTGTAAAAGAATGGACTTCATTCTGCTTAAAGTATTAATTCGAATAGAAGAGATATTCAGAGAAGGCCATATTGTTGCCTCCTTGTCTGGTTTGCTGTTTGGATAAAATACTTGCATACAGCAAGTGACCCTGGATGTAACACTGACTAGATAGGCAGTTCCTGGCACCATGCAACAACAGCTGCGGTCACTTAACATAACGTAACTGCAGTTGGAAAGTTGTCTGAAAAAAGGCTCTATTTGTGTAGCAGGGGTGCCGTGCAGGTGACATGAAAGGTTATTTGATGAACCTTCGCAGGCTCCATGCAAGTTAATTCCTTGACACAGAAGTGTACCGCTCAGTGAATTTTTACAGTTGTTACCACTAGGAAATACCTCTTTATTCCCCCCACTCCAACATCTATGTGTGTAAGGTAAATTCCAGGTTGACTTGATGTAACCTTTACCCAACCTTTCATACAGGCCCGCTGGTATGTGCTTTTGGCAATATTGAAACTGAAAAGTCGTTGTCGAAATTGTAATGGTGCCATGTATTATCCATTCAATGACAGGTCTTTCGGATATTGTCAATGGTAATCTTTCTAGTTTTTCAATGCTCAGCACCGTATAATCTGCTCCTCTTTGTGCCAAAGGGATTTGTTTATCTGTAAGGTTAAAAACAGAAAACAATGACGTTGTGTTGATTAGACGCCATGGCACGTAGCCTGAACGCAGATTTTGTAACGTCCAGCCTAACTGTGCAATAGAACGTAATTGGGACTGGCCATGTTGTAACATTAGCATATCCTGTTCTATTATATCAATAGAAGATGATACAATACTATCCAGTGAATACATTCTGGAGAACAGAGTCATTAACCCATTGTCCACTACAGACAGTGATTTTTTTAAATTGATACGATCCATTTCTCGTATTTTTTCAGCAGTTTCAATTTGCTTTATTTTCCAAGCTTCGTTGTAAGCAGCATAGATACCGGCGTATATGAAACGTTTTTGACGAGGTCCCATTAAGAAATCTCGCAAGTCAGCACCTTCTTTAAGTAAAATTAAGTGTTGCTTAATTTCAGGTAGTGTGGAGTTCTGTAGCCATTCGAGGCATAGTTTTCCTACACTGTATGTTGTTATTATCCCTGGATGTTGTGTCTGGGAATATCTTGGGTCTGGCCTGTTCTGTTTGAACCCCTGTGTTTTGTTCAGGAATCTATCTTGACAGTTATTAGTGTCTGTGGGCCAGATCAACCATTTTCTCCAATCAGGATTTGTTCTATTTTGGTGTAAAATATGGGATACGTCTATCTCCACATCTGTAGTGCTATTACTATCAGGTATGGGCTTTGGTATAGACGGTTTGTTTAAGTCCTTTATCCTGGCTAGGCCAAAACAGGTTGTTTGTTGAATGGTAACATTCAGGAACATTATCTGTTCTGGGATCATGCAGGCTCTAAATAATGATTCTAAACCTTGTACCTGCCAGTCTTTTGTACCCCAGACAGTTTTTGTCTCAATGTTGTTTTTCCAAAATTCAAAACCAAATGTAGACAATTTTTCATAACATTTTGCAGAATAAATCAGTTTAGTATTTGTCAACATGTTTTTCATTCCTGTTTCTGGATCAGTGTTATTAAACCCTGAGAAGTATGGGAATTTCCCATAAAATGTTTTCGAGCTGCCTTTTGGCGGTGTTGGACAATGTTCCCACTGATTATAAGTGAAAACATTTCTAGGATTAGCAGATTTATGCAATTAGTGGTGCCCATAATGATTAAAGCAATACATTTCTTCATAATCTGATGAACCTTCTAAATAATCATGTTCTGTAAATTTTGCTGACATTTCTAAATCTGACATCATATTATTATTATTTTCAAAGTACCAATTATCAGAGAAAGTGCTAGGTGATACAAAGTCACTTAATGAAACCTTGAACTGGTGTGGATATTTCAAGAGTTCAACCGGGCCATAGATGTCGTAATCAGTAGCGTCCCATGCTACACCACCAGGTATAGGAATGGCTGTGATGTTAACTGATGATAGTTCTCTTTTTTCAATGTGGGAAGATCTGTGAGGCTTTAGAACCAAGTTGATTTTCTGACTTGCTGTGTCCATTGTACTATATTTTCCATCAATCATTCTTCCCAAGCTTAAAACCAAAATGAGCCAGAGTAGGAGGAAAAGTACACCCAACACAATCCACAATTCAATCCATGGTGACATTAGATATGTTTCTCCAAGTTGATGAAAGAATTCAGTTATTTTTTCTTTGAAAGTTTTATTTGCTGGCTTTTCTTCATGTTCACTTGCATTTTCAGTAAATTCATCGAAATTGATAAAGTAGCCAGATGCAGTTCTGTCAATTGTTGGAATTGCTTCAGCATTCTTATCAATCTTTGTAGTTGCTTCTTCTTTTGTCATATGAGTATAGTCAGAGGCTACATCATTGTAGACAGGTGTTTCATGATGAACTGTTGCAATTTGGGTTTTAAGAGGCACAAGTTCCATGGCTTTGTTGCATAGTCCTTCTTTATTCACTGCAGGTTTATCAAATGTGATTAGTCGCTCAGTTTGAACCTCTTGAATTATAGCAAGGTTTGATCTTCTGCTACATCTTGGGAGTCCACTGGGCCTACTACTTATTATTGGCCACATGATTGTGGTTTTGCCAGGTCGATTGATACAACTCTGTTCTCCTTTTTACCAGCAAGGGGCGGTAGTACTACTGATCTTGTTCCACTGATAGCTAAGACAGGTACTGCTTTTCTGTAAGAAGGCCCAAATTCCTTCTTCACCGCGATCTTTTCTCTGACCAGATCCCCAATCTTTGGAATCCAGACAGGTCTTGCTGGGACAGGTGGTTTTTCTTCAGTGGCCGTTGGCTTTAGCTTTGTGTTACTTAGACTTCATCTTATCTCATTTAAGTCCTGTAAAACAGCCAAACGATCTTTGATATCAAAGGTTTTTTGTTCCACCACTGAAGTCTGACTATCGAGGTCTTCGATTATCATTCTAGTACCAAACAAAAGTTCATACGGAGTGATTACACCCAGAGACCGTCTTGGCAGATTATTAAGACTACGTTGGACACTTATTAGATGTTTGACCCACCCATCACCCGGACCTAATACCCTCGCTGTTATAGATTGCTTTATGTCATGGTTTTTTCTTTCCACTACCGCATTTCCCTCAGGATGGAATGGACTAGAGTACCGCAATGCAATGCCCAAGCTGGCCATGGCCTCCTTGTAAGCTCAAGAGCTAAAAGCAGGACCCTGGTCAGAACGTAGCATGCCAATTGCGTATGTGCCGATAAAGACTCGCAAATCTTTTATAACAGTTCTGGCATCCGCCGAGCGCTGGGGCCATATCCATATTAATCTCGTCTTAATATTTATGGGATCACATTTTTCCCTGTGGACGTCTGCGTGTAGATAGCCTAATGCTGTCTAATAGAGGTGTCTGGGCTGGTATCTGGTCCGGTTCACAATTGCGATCTCTATTGCAGTCCTGACAATCCATTGCAAAGTTATAAATGTGCACGCTCATCCCCGGCCACCGTATTGTGATTGTAATTCTATTAGAGATTTCAAGATCTCTTGGTGTCTCAGACCCATTCCCATGTGTGCTTCTTGAATCAAATAAGCCCTCCGGTTCGTGTTTGGAATTACTCTGTCCCCCACTCCAGGGATTCGAGCAAAAGGAACGGAGTTCGCATCAAATATGTATGCATTATTGAGTGGATAATATAGAGGTAATGCCGCATATTCGCCTTTTAATGAGGCTTTTACTGCCAGCATGGTTTCTCCATCTATTTGATTTTTAGAATGCTTTTTTATAGCTACGGAAGCCGGTTGAACAGCTGCCGTTGTGGCTTTGTTAGCCAATGAATTCCCTGCAAGGTGAACACCATCACGTTGAAGACTCTGTGTATGTGTCACGTGAGTCTTTTGTAGTTCTTTCTGTAAAAGAAATACTTGTTCCCATAGTTTTTTATGCTTTATTGTGGCACCTGTCTTATTTTTGGAACCATTTTCAATCCAGGTCTGCATGAAGTTATTGTAAGATTGGCCGCAATAATACGAATCGCACACTATTAGTGTGAGGAATTCACGATCGGCATTCTCAAGCGCCATCTTTAAAGCTCGTAGTTCAGCTCGCTGAGCTGTACAAATTCTGAGTGATTCAGTTTTAGTGACCCTTGGTCTGAATTTACCTATGCGCCAGCGACCTTTAACAATTGCGCATGCTGCATTGTAAACCTGTTTATCCACAACGTAGTGTTGTGCAAATCTGTCTGTGTAGATAACACAGGTGTACTGTTCGAGAGGCAGAATTTCGATTGACAGAGGACATTCATGTTCGTATTCAAGATGTTCTAGCTTTTTCATTTTGGGATCAAATGCGTGTATCACGTCTGTTGCAGTAAGAGAATTAACCCATTGTATCCATTTTGGATCTAATGCCATAGCATTTGGAATGCTCGGTCTTATTACTGCCTCAAGGGCTGATACTGCTGTTAAAACAGATAGGCTATTCCCTTGGGCAAGGGCTCTTTCTTTTGCTACAGCAGTTTGGACCGCAGTCAAAAAAATTTCAGTGGGACTGAATTTCATTTCAGCTTGTGTGTACAAGTGTGATTTATAAGCTATTGGTACTGTTTCTCCCTCATTAGAGGTCAGGTACGTAAATCCGCATCTTCCTGGGATTACTCGGATTACAAGGTTGCGTTTGCTTGCGTGTGTTTGCAGTTTTGTTTTAGTTAACATGTCTGTTTGTATTGATCGTAAAATTTTTGTGTGTTTCTGAGTCCAATTAATTGGTTTGAAATCAGGTTTTATTAATTCGTAGTGGGGTTTAACCCTCTCTCCGTAGTTTAGAATGTCAGTTCTTCCGAAATTCAGGAAACCTACAATTGAATGTACGTTTTTCTGATTTTTTGGAGCTTGGAGTACTGCACATTTCTCTAAGAAGTTGTCTGCTAGGCTTTTGCCTTCACGTGATAACTCATATCCTAAAAATAGGTTAGTGAGGTGGGCAAGTCGTGATTTTTTAAAGTTGAATTTGTACCCTTCAGATGCGAACCAAAGTATAATTGTGTTCACTCTTTTCAAGTGTGTCTCCAGGTCATCGTCTGTAAGATAGATATCATCGACATAAGATAATGCCTCATCATCATACATTTGTAGTAATTCTGTTACCCTGGCTGAAAATAATCCTGGGCTGTTCTTGAATCCCTGGGGGAGACGACAAAATTCCCTGGGCCCCCATACTGGAGAAAGCGCTCAAATACCTGCTTTCTGGTGCAATATTTTGACAGAAGAAACCATTTGAAATATCTAATGTCGGTTTATATTTTTTGCGCACAATGTTATTCATTAGTGCTGCACTGTGTGAGTTTTGTACTGCAAATGTTTTGCAACAAGAGTTTAGGTGTCTGTGGTCCAAAACTAGACGATATGAATCGTCTGGTTTGGAGACAGGAAACAAAGGGCTGTTCATTTGTGAGGTGCATGTTTCAATCACCCCCTGGTATTCAAGTTGATCTAAGATCTCCCTGACTTGTTTTTTAGCTTCTTGCTTAACAGGATACTGCGTCTGTGCAGTAGGTTGATTTTTTAACTGAATTTTGTGGTGAGGAGAATCCTCATCCCATCCCACATGATTTTTATATAATGCTGGGACTTGGGCCATTGCCCATTTTCTAGCTTATGTGTGTTTTTTTATGAATTGGAATGTGATTTCAGAAGGCAGGCATTATCATTTCTTCGCCATGTGGGCACTCCCTGACAAACTCTGGTGGCCAGTCTTTCTCTGCTAGAAGGATATCATAGCCTTTAGATAGATTCTCCCAAAAGAGACCTCTTATTTTCATAGTTTTGTCCCCTTCTATACGTAATGTTATAATGTTATTTCATTAGTGGTTTCCCACCCAAACTATCTCTACCTAATTCTTCATAGCACTTTTCAATTATTTTGGCAAGTTGAAAAGGTTTGTCTGTTATTTCTGTTTCTATTAATTTTTGGCGGATCACCACAGATGCTGCTTCTCCTTTTATGTTGACTAGTAGTATAGCCGAGACTTGCTTAAAGTCTTTCAGTAATTTCATACCTAGATTTAAAGCAGGCTCTGGACCGTATTCATTTTGAATCTGTCTTAGTACGTCTGGTATAACCGCCATAGACGGAACACAATGTGTTTTTGTGTATATTGAAGCAAAGACTGTTCCCCAAGTGTCACAGTCCCCCATATGGGGTGCGATCCCCATTGGTAGACAGGACAGATTGTCAGAATTCTGTGTTTTTCATGAGGTGTAGTATCAGGAAATACTGCCTCTATTTGAGTAATTTTTTGAGCTAACCAAAACGGAATTTGTTCCTGTTTTGCGGGTAATTTGCCAATGACTGATTGTATAGTCTGTGGTGTTATTTTATTTGTGTTCCCCTGTTAAAGTCCGCATAACATATTGGACCAATTGCCTATGTATTTAATTAATTGTTTTAGCTGAACTAAAAGTTCTCTGTCTGACATTTCTTCAATGTCAAGATGTGAGGTATAGCTGGCTAGAACCGGCCATGTGGCTCCTGGTCTACCTAGTGGACCGAGTCTGGTAATGTGATTTTGATGTTTTAGGGCACCATTAAACCAGAGCTGATGCTCTAGGTAAGTTAGTGGAATTTCAACGTCCTCGAAAGGGACGTATTCCTCCGGATGTTCCTCTGCTTTGTAGTAGTGGAACTCGTGTGTCACAGCATTTGCTACTGGAAAAGTTATCCGACAATAGAATACCTCTGTCTGCCGATATTCATGGGCCTCTACCACAAATATGTAAGTTTGTAAGTTACACTCTTTCTTACATTTACTGGGATTATTATAGCATCCGAGTCATTTTGTTGAAGAGCTGTGTCATCTAAGACTGCTTGAGCTGCTATTCTAGCTCTTTCCCTTTCGTCGTCATTTTCCGACATTTTGCTGACAGAAAGTTTGCAGAGCAAGATTCAAGGAAACAAAAATGCACAATATTTTGGAACACTGTATTCTTCAACATTGACTAAACCAAAAACTAATTCATAGGATTCTCATCCTACTAAGTTTTGGCGGATATTAACCTTTCACCCACTCCAGACTGCTATTGGAGTTTTTACGGGAAAAAGGGGTCTGTGTGAAAAGCACGACTGAGTTACTCTAGTATCTAGCGTTAAATTATCGCCTTACCAAACATTGGGCGCCATGTAGTGTAGTTCCTATATTCCCAATAGGCTCTGCGCATTGGAATAACATAAACGATAGTTTAGACGTAGGACTTAGGTCGACTAGGTCGCTATTGAATATGTTAGACTTAATTATGAATGCCAGCTAGCTCAGAGGTTACTAGAAACTTTCTCGAATAAGGGATTAGTTTCTGACAACCGCATAAACATAACAACTTTGCTCCCTCCAGAATAAGGAGTATACCCAGAGTCGCGGAAACAATAGATAGCAATTTTACTCGGTCAAATGTGCATGCTTAGTTTCACCAGAAGTGCAGAGAAACAGAGAGACGGGTGTTTTCAATAAAAGAGGTTATTTATTGAACAGTCTTCTTTCTCATGCAAGAGAAGTGAATTGCTACAATCGCAATACTTGTCATAAAGTAAAGTGCGTACAGTAAAAGGAGTATTATAAAATAATACTGTAAAAGCATGGTATGGTTTCTGAGCCATACGGTGTTTAAAATAGATCACATATAAACACTGATAAAATCATGACTAAACGTACTCAACTGGTGCTTCTAAGATATGCCTACCCTGGTGTACCTAACCTAAGCCTAGTACAGGAAAGGAGTAAGTGAGCTGTAGTTTGAGTTAAGATAGTTTCTGCCAAGAATCTAAATCAAGAATTCTCTAAGGGTCTAATCAGCTCCGTATCTCGCTCGATCTCCCAGCAACCCGCAAGGGTGACAGGGAAACACTGGTGCTTGATTTCTCGGCAGTAGAAAAGACAGCGTCTCTCTCAGTGCGTCAGAGGGAGGTTCGCCTTCCTTCGGCACTTGCTACAGCAGGGCGTCGGGCAAGTAGATAGTCGATCTGCTCCGAACCACTGTGTGTTTTGCTAGGGCAGATGCTGGTATATTTATACCTGGAAGGTGCCGAGTTTGACGTAAGGTTGGACATAAGACGTCACTAAGAACTCGCAGTTCTTTCAGGACTCCGGGAGTTCTAGGACAAATCAATACAGAAGCAGGTGGAATTCCCGGGCTGCTGGAGGCTTGGTTTGTTTAAGAACACGTTGTGCTTTCTAGGAGTCTATGGGAGTAGCCTTGCCGTATTTGGACTGCATTGGCTATGTCTTATTATGGGTATTATTCTTATGCCTATATAAGGATATGATTTGATATAACCACATAAGGGCATAAATCGGGAATATTTAACTAGAGTCCTAGATTTGTCTGCAACAATCTGAGATAAGATCAAAATAAGTCAATGGTTGTGCATGAGGGAGGAAATAGGTGAGGGATACAGGGAGAACATGTCTTGATGACAAACTGACCTTCTGTTTAGTTGAGATGTTGGTTTAGGAGGCAATCCTTTAGCTGGCTCTTGAAGAAGGAGGGGTTTGTCTGGATATGTGCTGAGATGGAGTTCCAGATTTTAGGGGATTGCTTGAGAAGGAGCATACCCCAATGTTTTTTTTGTGGTCTCTAGGCAAAATGAGCAGAAGGGTATTTGAACTTCTTAGGTTTCGTAAATAGCCTGCCTTTTTTAGCTCTGAGGAGAGGTAAGCTGGTTTCCAAGTATGAAGGCCTTTGTGAATTAGACACACAGTACTGAAGCTGCAGAAAGCTTCAATTGGGAGTCATTTCATTTATTTTCAGAGCAGTGGGATTATGGTCATTTTTTTTATTCCAATGACCATCTGGCTACTGTGTTTAGAGTTGTTATAATAATTTCAAGTTGGGATATTGCAGTGCCTGTGAGGGTGACCTTTCCGTACTCTACTCTAGACAACACCAGCACTTGAGTGGCAGATTTCAAGCCGTTTAGCAGTAGATAGGGTTTGATTTTGTTCAGAAGTGTAAAGTTGTAAAAGGCTTCATGCTCAGGTTGGGGTCCAGTCTGATTCCTAGAGATTTGGAGGGGTCAATTAGGGTGAAATTAAAGTTAAGCGTGCTTATGGATTTAGCCATTCTTGCATCTGGGGAACAACTCTGTCTTTGATATGTGCTACGCAAACAAATGATGGATGGAATGCTGAAGAAATCAAACATTCACCCGCAGTCAAGAGATATGGGTTAAATCCATCATTCTTCTTGTCACCATGCCACCCCAGGTTAGACCTAGCCATATGCAAATCAGTCTTGACCCTGCTCCTCATGGGAGCAGCACAGCCCAAGGTGCCAAGCCAGGCTTTCCCTGGACCAGAAACAACCATCCTGGGATTGATTTGAGCAGATTTCTATCTTGCTTGAGTTTTTAAAGGTTGTGAGGTAGCCGGTTTAGTACTTCTTTGAGGGTGGCGTTTAGTCGGTGTACGCCATTTAGTGAGGATATTTCCAAGTTGAGCTGGGTGTCGACTGTGTATAGATGGAAGAGGATGTTTGCTTAGTTGAGGGTGATGATGAGGGGCTTTATGTATACATTGAATAGTGTAGGCAAGTGGACAGAACCTTGCGGGAAAGCCCTAGTAATTGTCATTTTGTTAGAAGTCAGATTGCTTATTTTCATTTATCGAGTGCGGTTTTGTAGAAAATATGTGAACCAGTGTAGGATCACCTCTTTCCTAACCCTGGGCGTAGTTTGCAGAGTAGCGCTAGGCGTAGCTACGCAAAGTGCACTTCAAGAGCTATGCGTAGCGTTATGCGTACTGCGTAGTGCGCTGTTCGCGATTATTGCACAGTGGCGGATGCTTGTCCACACTGTGCAATCATTGAAAATGGCATCTTGCACAGTGCGAGCTGTCTTTTACTGCCGATCGAGTAGATTTTCACTCGAGCGGCAACTTTCTCAACGCGGACTGGTAGTTTCTCATTGCGAGCGGTCGCGAGCATACGCGACCACTCGCAATGAGAAACTAGACCTCCCCACGTTGAGAAGCTCGCTGGGAGGTTTAATTTCCACGCTTGCGATCAGCAACTTGATGTTGCTGATCGCGAACGAGAAAAAAGTCTTGCCGGGATGTAATTTTGCTTGCTCGTGGTCGCCAACTTGACGTTGAGCACTGCAAGCAAGCAAACAATGACCGCTGCACTATGCTACGTGTGTTTGCACAATGGTACGTGCAATTCACGTAGTGCGAAGTAGCGCAAACTTTGCAAACTATGTGAGCATAGCGTAGTGCTTTGCCCAGGCTTACTTTTCACCTCTGATCCTCTTTTTTGAAGGAATTCACGAGAAGATTGTGGTTGATCATGCAAAAGGCCACCAATAGTTTTCAGGGTATTAGCAGGCAGCATCAGCCTGTATCAAGGGAACTGTGTAGGTCATCTACTATATTCAGAATAGCTGTTTCTGTGCTGCATCATTTTCTGAAGCACGATCGATGAAGGTCCAAGAGATTGTATTTGTCGATGTGTTGGTTTAGATGTGAGAGAACATTTCTTTCTAGGGTTTTGGCTAGGAAGGATAGAAATGATTGCTGGACTGTGAAAGGTCACTGTATTTGTGTTTTAAAAATTGTTATCTTTGAAAAAAAATTCTCTTTCATGATATAACATTTGTATAGCTCACAAAATAAGTAATATGTTTCTCAAACCCCCCTTTCTTCTTGTTCAGATTTGTACACTTTTTCAGAACACTCTCATAGGGTGTTTTGTTCGATCTTTATACAATTGAACCCCCTAAACATAATTAAAGTGTCTATGCTTCCATGTTACAAATGATTACATTGTTTTATCTTTGAATGACATTTTTTATTTGATTCCCAGTCCCTAGTATATGTTGTTGAAAATACGCTCAGTACTTTGCAGTTACATATCACCTTAATAGCCCAGTACATATTGTACCTTTCCACAGGGTTGGCCACTCAAACATGGCTTCAGGCATACCATGTGTAGCATGACTGCAGCAACTACTGTCAAACTAGTCAAAAGAACATTTTTGGACAATATGTAAACCAAGGTTTTAGAAGTCAAGAAATCACTCATAAGTTCACCTTTAAGCCCAGATGGTAGAGTGCCTGATATATGCAAGTGGTGCACATGTGAATTTGAAGTTGGCATGTTCCTCTTGTGACTAGCCCCCAAAAGGTATTTTCACTGACAGGTCTGTAGCTGGACAGTAGTAACTTTCTAAGTAGGCATGGGAAACCTTTACACCTACCTGTGGACAGGAAATGGATCAAATAGTCATTGTAAGATTTTTTTAAATTATTATAATTGCAATACATTCTGGAAGATAGCCTTAAGAAATCATTTTACAAATGTAATTTTGGGGTGTAAGTTTTCCCCTGCATGACGCTACTGGAAGGTACTTAGCATTAGTAGGCCAGCAGCTGCCCAGCAAGTGGTTGACCTGAATGATTTATCAAACACGGTCCCAGTGATGAAAGAAACTGTTTATGGCTGGTGACAGGATAGGCTAAATTTCGTGAAATTGATCATCAGCAACCCAAGAAGGACATTTGGGATTTAACCAGAGGCCTAATGAACTTGACAATTTTAAAGAGACAGAGGTTAAGTCTGCCTATTTATAGATTAGTGTAATAAGGGGCCTTGTTAAAACTGGGATGCCTGGTTCATAGAGGTATGGCAGGCAGGAACCCCCACTTTATTCAGGGTAAGCTAAGTACACACTTGAAAATAGCTACACACACAGTAACATAATGAATTAACCATATAAAGAGTCCACACAAGTTTAGAAAAATAGACCAGTGTATTCAGAACAAAATGACAAAAATCAAATGTACAGAAATTGAGATATTTAATTTCAAAAGAATACGTGAAAAATAGCACTTAAAGAAAAAAGCGGTTTAGGGGTTACTTGAGTTGTGCTGGGCTGGTTACAGTTCGGGCTGACTGAAATGGAGGGCCGGCAGGCTACAGGATACAGGCAGGCCCCAGTGAGCAAAGTACTTTTTCTGGTTCCAACTGCAAGATAAATCTGGTGATGTGTCAATGTCGATCCCACATGCCGATTCTTCCTTATGCAGGGATGGTGATGTGTTGGTTCTGAAGAAGCGATTCAGGGCTGAGATGCATTGTTTCCGTTGAGTGAAGTGCCAGATTTCTCCACACTGTCGAGGGATGTGTTGATCTCTCCAAGCTGCTGCGATGGCAATGTGCAGTTCCAA
The DNA here is from genome assembly GCF_964261635.1 of Lissotriton helveticus. Taxonomy (NCBI): domain Eukaryota; kingdom Metazoa; phylum Chordata; class Amphibia; order Caudata; family Salamandridae; genus Lissotriton; species Lissotriton helveticus. The sequence continues at coordinate 639,261,225 of NC_136059.1, forward strand.
TGCATGGGTCTTTAAGGCGCAACATTGGGTCAGAGAACGAAGTGCCGAATTTACTCCCACTTCAGGGTCAATGTGCTGGTTCTGCTACATGCAGACATGAGATGCATTGATGTCTGTGTTGCAAGTATCTGGGTCCACTTCCAAAGATCCACGTATGGGAGCAGGGTTGGAGACTTTAATATTCCTGAATATCAAGCAATACATGGCAAGCCAACAAACTCTTGAAGCACAACTGCAGAAACGTACAGCTCTCCTTGAGTAGAGTTAGAAAGCAGCATGCAGCAGACCAACCAACAGAAAAGCAGGCCTTCCATATAAGAAGTTAAGTTGAGTCTTTTAAGCAGCACAGCAGTTCTTCTGGCCGAGCTTCAGTTACAAGTCTAGTAGTGTCTGATTTTAGTGAGTCAGAGACCCAGAACGTATACCCAATTGTGTTGTGAAGTGTGGGTGTCTTCAAAGGTGGTCTTTAAAGTACAGAATTATCCTTTCAATCCAGCCCTGTCTGCCAGACTATCTAAGGGGTGTAAATCAGCCCTCTGTCTGGGGACAGGACACTACTTGTTCTATGAAGTGGTGGCCTCTGATCAGAATGCAGATGTATATAGATGGATACTCATACACACCTAGCCTTTTTGTGTTTTTTGCCTGCCTAGAGGAAATGCACACAGTGTAGCCTTAGGGCTACCTATAGACTGCCTTAGGGACGGTTTATGTGAAAGTTAAGGGGCGTTTAAGGCTTGGCAAGTAGTTTCAAATGCCAAGTCAAAGTGGCAGTAAACTGCACACAAAGGCACAGCAGTGGGAGGCCTGAGACAGGATTTAAATGCTACTTCTATGGGTGGCATTTAACTTATCTTCCCTGTGTATATGGTATACCCCTTTAGAAGGAAATTACAGGTACATTATTTAAGAGAGTAGGATCTGTTTACTATGGTTATCCCCACTTTTTGCTGGTATTTCACTGTTTCCCCACTTTAGTCTGGCTGGAGCCCTGCTAACCAGGACCCCAGCCTAGCAGCTTCCTCTCTAAAATGATTACATGTACATTAGGTACATTCCAGATTGGTTACTGGGTTACCCTTGTGAGTCCCTAGTATATGGCACCTTAGGTACCAAGGGGATAGGTACCCCAGAGGCCTACCAAGGGCTGACGCATGTATTATGCCACCCCTGGGAAGCCTTCCAAAATGCCACCACAGGTCTACTACTACAGCCTTGGTAAGGTGGTGCATGCACCCCTTTTTAAGACATAGGTTATCTATATCTACCTTTTATCACTGACACATATAAACCTATAAGTCACTCCGATTGCAGGCCTTATCAATCCTGAAGGCAGAGTGCTTGGTTTTGTGTGAGAGGGTGCCCATGCATGAGCACAACCCCTCTGCAGCTTTCAGAGCCTATTATCTGAGGCTGTTCTGTGATGCAGCCACATCATATACTCTTAAGGGCATTATAACATTGCAGTAAATGCTAACTTTGGAATGGCTGCATGGAAATATGTCGTGTTTGGTGTCAAACACTTTGGAATCCTATCCCCCCAACAGTCCTGGTGGCGGGGATAGAATTCCACCCTTGTAGAGGGAGAAACATGTACACACTGACCTAACAGGTAATAGTTTAAAAGAGCCCCAGCATCACAAAATGGATGCTTCAGTCACATACACGAGTCTGACCTCCTGCTGCTGGACAAAACTCTGTCAGGGGAGTCCTGGACAATAGGTTTTCTATCACAGGGAGGTGTAACAAACTCCCAGACAGGCTTTAGTGTATTGGGGCTGGGTGGCTGCATTCAGAGAATGCTTTTCAGACAGTGCTGGGGCACATTTGATGTCCCAGTGCATACCCCAGCTCAAACCGGTTGCAGAGGCACTCAGTCCCTGCTCTGGTGCGAAACTGGACTAAGGGAAAGGGGTGTAGCCACCCCCTCTCTAGATCCTACCATAGGTAGGTCCCCAGAGTATGTCCAACCCCCTTTCTTAGCATAAATTGGGGATCTCAGTACTTAGGACTTCAGATTACACCTGGACGAAACTCTGCAACATATATCTTGGAACTTCGACATTCTACATGTCTAGAAGATGGAAGAATCTCCCTTGCCGTCAAGGAGTAACTCCCCTGCTCAAGCAGGCACCAAAGAAGCATCTAGGTTGTCTGCATTTCTGAGGATCCTGCTGGACCCCAAAGTATTTGCAACTCAGGACATGAACTTCCAGACTTCTCAGAGGCCAACACGAGATCCCAGCAAAGCTGAAACCCGCAGCCCTCACGAGTGACGTGGGACAGAAACTCCTGGACACCATGCACATTTGCAAGTGCAACCACTTCTCGAGCTTTCCCAAAGTTGTGCATTGGGCTACTTGTAGTCCAAACCCCGAGCACCATCTGCACCAAAGATTGTGGGCCTACACTCCACGAGTGTTCCGTGAGCCCACTTCTAGCATTTCTGCTCAAGGCCCCTTCGCGATCCCTGGTCCGTCAACTGGTGGGTCCCCACGAGTGTAACTCTTCTTTTCCTTGGGCTTTCCTGGTTGCTGCAAATGTGCCCTGACTCCCCTTCAAAGGGTGAGTTCCTCAGACCTTGCTGGTCTGCACTGAAGCCAATCTCTGCTTTCAATGTGGATTGCTTTTGCCAAGGCCTGTTGGGTCAATCCGGAAAGCAACATCACAGCACTCGACATCCTTTGTGGGACAGCTTGAATCTAGCACTTGGTTGTCATCCACGCCTTCTGGTCCTCATGGCTGAAGAGTCAAGCTACACCTTCTTCACCTGAAATCACCCAACATGGGTGGGCATCCGCTCATCGCCTTCCTGGTCACTGGCAAGTGACCCAGACTCTGTCCCCTCTGCTTTCAGGTTCTTCACATCTCCGATCCACCCTTGGATCCACCCAGACACTTTCCACTTGGTCGCCAGCAGCACTTTGCTGCAGCTCGCCATTGAAATTGATGGCCAAACCAGACACGAAAAGACACCTATGCTCCCGGTTTCTCTGGCTCTTCTAAATGTCCTTAATCTCTAAATTTCCAACTGCGACTTTCCCCATAGAAGTTAATGGTGATTTGCAGCTGTGTTTAGACACTGCACGCGTCCCCCGTGGGTCCCCTGTGTCACTACCTTGGGGGGTTCCTAGTGGCCCAGCGGTTCTAAAGGCTCTAGGCCTTGTATCTATGTCAGTCATGGTTCTTATACCACTTTCTTAATTAATGGTTTGGTACGCCCCTAGGCCCCAAGGGCCCTAGGGCAGTATGGTACGCCCAGTATGGTACGCGTACCATACTGTGTTCTAATTAAGTTTACTGAATTTACTGTTGCCTCTAGCCTCATAAAGAGACTAGAGGGATGTGTTTAAAATAAATACATATATTTTATATATATACCTGGTGTGGTTCTCCTTTTATTTGGTCATTCATGAGATTATAGACTGGTAAAACACACAAGCTGCTTTACATTCCTCCAAGACTTAGCCTGATGGCTGCTCTCCACAGCTACCACTAGGATAGCTTTCTATATAGGTTGTCTTTAAACCTACCATCAATAAGGGTCATTTGGACTGGTGCAAGGTGCCCACCAGAATAGTGGACAGCATATGCCAGGCCAACTTCTCACACATTAAATATGCCAATCATGTATGGACCAATTACACACATGTTAGGGTAGAAGCACATGCGCTTTAGCACTGGTCAGCAGTGGTAAAGTGTTCAGAATCCTACGTTCAGAAAAAAGATTCAGCAAACTGGAGGGCAAAAGCATAAGGTTTGAGGGAACACTACCTTAAGGATGACATGTCTAACAGACCTGAAGAAGTCAAAGCCTTTTTCCTCAAGGCCCACACTAGCCAGAAGTTTCTAAACAATGTGGAAGTGATGCTACCCAGAGAAGTGGTTTTGAGAGAACACACAGAAGGTGATTGCTCTTTTCAATAATTACCCTCCTGGGCAGTAGGCATGTGCCATCTGGGACTAGCATTAGAGTTGTGTTGTGTGGGAAAGTTAGCAGTAATGTGCTACAAAAGTGTGTCTGTTAGGCCATAGGAATTCTTTCTATTTTGTTTATTGAGTAACCAGGAGTGATCTCCACCCATTGGCTAGTGTAAAACATATATGAGGAGCCCCAAGACACTCTCCTGAGATAACTTTGTGGACTTGTGAAAGATCAGAAGTAAAAATGAACCTGCTGTGTCCAGGTCATAGAAGTGGACTTTAAAGATCAGTTGAATGACTTCCTGTTTGGTGTGCACTGAGTGAGCGTGCCAAGTAGAGAGAACAGCAAGCAGCGAGAGGCCGCTGAACAGAACTTCATTCCAGTTTTCAGCAAGCCAAGAACCGCTGGAGACAAACCCGGGACCCTGAGGTCCTCGAGGGCAGCAGCAGGAGACAGAGGCACAGGGTAAGCGCAAATGTCTGCGGTGCTGCAGTGCTGCAGTGATGCAGACGTTCACCAGGCTCTGCTATCCATTCTCTGCTGGGCCATCCCCGCCCTCCCGCGCCCAGCCCTGCACAGCATGGTTAAGACGTAGCCGAGCCTCTCAAACTACCAGCCAGCCAGCTTCTGCTCAACCCGTATTCTCAAGGCGGCTGCAAGGAGACTTTGGCAGCCGTGTAGAGGCAGTGGCGGCAGCAGCCTCAGGGTCAGGAAAACACACTGCAGTGCCCACAGAACCCGGAGGCACTAAAAGCTCACCAAACTCCATTAAACCTGCTACGTATAATAGCTACAATAGCTGTAATTGCAGTGAGTTTTGGTAGGTTGCCCTTCAAAGTTTAAAACTACTCACCACTACTCATAAGCAGCCAATAGCGTTGCAGCTAAGGCAGAGCTCTACTCCACAAGAGCATAGGAGCATAGGATACTGGGAAAAAATCCAGAAAAAATCTCTAAAATTATCGGAAAAGAGAAACATTTAGGGGAATCCAGAGGCAAACCTGAGGCAATCGATAAAAATACAATATAAAACAACAGCAAAGGGCGAAAGGGTTGAAGCGAGGAAATAGGATCTTCAACCAAACACCAAGAAGTTATTTATAATAAAGAAGCCTCAAGAAAGCTTAAGAATTCCTAGAACAATGAAGAACAACAAAGATCCACAGGTGCACAAGGGTGGACCGTTGCTATAACACAGGAGTGATGGCAGACACCAAACTCAGTGCTTTGAGGCGCTGCTGTGAGGCTCTTCAGCTGTCAACCACTTTGTGACGCGTAGCTAAGATAAATGCAAGGAGCCCCCCCTCGGCTAGAAAGAGCACGCCTGTAAGCCTGCTGATGGCAACGGATAAGCGCAAAAGGACCCAAAATGTGATGGCTCTTAGCAAAGCAAAAGCACGGAAAGGCCCAAAAAAACCTAAAAAGACCAACCTTAGTTTAATTGGGGGGTGGTAGAGGTAGAAGAGGTAGCCAAGTCCCCGAAAGAGAAAGGAGTGAAGAAAACCATCCATGAAAACATCTCTGGAAGCAAAAAAGTCTCACAGTTGGAAAACCAACCACCGACCACAACCCCGGAGATTAGAAGGCCGGTGGGGCAATGAGCGGAACTTCGGTTACAAACTCATTCAAAGACTTTGTTGGAAACATTTAAAGGAATGGGCACGAAAGGAAAAGATTTGTCTGCAAGTGAGATTCTGTTAACCCCAGCCAATGTGGCTCCCCAGGAGCGAGCCTCACCAAATCAAAGTCAATTTAACCTCTCAGGACTCTTTCTGGACCCAAGGCTGTCTTCATCCCCAAGACTCTCTCTTTCTGAGAGCGTTCAAGAAATAGAGCTGGGGAGCGAAAGCGAGGACTTGGAAACAATGATGAGGGACAGAGTAATATCCATATTATAAAGCGAATTGTGGACAAAAAGGTGGATGAGGAAAATTCCAAGGACGAAGTAAATGACATTTCGGGACCCTCTATGTTTAATTTGCAGGTAACAGGGACATTTAGCGCCTCTATGCTGGACGCGAAGCTAATCCTACAAAAATCTTTTCAAGGGTTGCTAGAGGTAGCCGTAATGAATACTGAGGTCATAAAAACCAAAAGGGATCAGTTTAAAATTATGATAGGGGAGCTGTAACAAATCAGGGAGCTCATGCCCTCATTAGTTAGACCAGTTGGTGAGGTCTACGAAGAGGAGGATGGGTATCAGCAGGAAAGTGTATCGCCGGAGTCCCCCTCACAGAACAAAGGGCATAGCGTATATATCTCACGGCACCCAATGATTATAAAAACACGGGGGGAAAGGAGGAGCTATAAACGGCGTATTCCAAGCCCAAAGAGTTGGAAGAAGAAAACTGGAAAGGGCCAAGCTCCATTACAGCAGGGGTTAAAGAAGAAAGTAAAAGTAGGAGAAGATGAACAACTGTTCATAGGTAAGAAGGTGAGGTTAGACACTCCCATGATATATGAACTCGGAGAAGGAATATCAGTGAATAACACAGAAGCCGAGGAGAGGAAAGAAAAAGGCCCAGGGAATCTTAGGACGAGGAAAAATAGTATAACTAACGAACGAGTAGGGAAAAAAGAGGGGGAAAGGGAAAGGAAGTTGATGAAGCCATCGCAAGGAGGAACCAGAATTATCAGAGACCATATGGAGAAAGGCAAGGAGCCGCATTATCAATATAGCTGTGAGTACGATCTAAAGGGTGGCCCCCAGGAGACTGAGACAAAATGTAGACAGGACATGTGGTTATTCTTGGAGCCGATCGGCCGGGGTAAAGGAGGGAAAAAAGTGAGCAAATTAGTGCCTTTAAATCATTCACAACTGCTTTTCTCCCTATCTAAATGTAAAAGCCTATGGAATATCAGCACAGAGGACCTTACCCAAAATAGAGAGGAGATGGATGTAACAAAAGTCTTACTTTACTCTGGACTAGTAAAGACTGCAATAATTAAAGAAGAACATGAGCTTTCTAGGGAAGGGATCAGATTAGTAAAAAGGTTAGAATTGCAAATCAATAATAAGGAAGAGAGATCTTTTCTTAAAAAAACATGCATTGCTGGGCCATAGGCAGGTCAGACTGAGTGAAACCCGCTGGGATAAAAAAGATGAAGTTGAAATCACTATAAGAGGTAGGGAATGTTAGTCAGACAATGAAGCATACCTATAGTTAGTAATACTACAACAAGGGTATAGGGCAATAGAATTGACTGCACTACATCCACTATCTCATGGTCTAGTTATGTTTGCGGGTGCCAGAAACCTGAAGCCACACACCCCTAGGCTTCCAAAGCTACCACAATACATTCTAGGATCTCGTAAAATATGGCTTAAATTCCACAATATTTATGTAATCCTTATCCACTCCAAGATGGCCGTCGCATTTACATGGTCCATTGCGTCCTTTAGACTAATCGCGAGCAGCTGAGACCTATTTGCGGGCTATTTAAACTTGCCCCTCTCGGTCAGTGCTCGAACCATTAACTCGAGGCCGCGACCAAGGGAAGACGTAGACGCTACGATCACTCAAGTAAGTAAATACTCTGGGGGGCTGTTAAACTTTTGCCGATACGGGGGTTATTCCAGTCTTATGGGCTCTTGCTCTGACCACACTTTAAATAAGGGCGGGTAGTCCCTTTCCCCTTATCTTTTATGCCAGCATATTCTGCCTACTTGGATGGTTGGTTAAGCACATTGGCAATACAAGTTCTCAGGTTAAGGAGCATGACCTGACCAGGGAGTTCCCTCTCCTTTCGTGTACTTAAGAATGTTTGAATAACAATAATATGGCCCCATATACCATTGCCCATATGCTATGCATGAACATTACTCGTTTTGTTTTTCTTAAGTTTTAAACTAGTTTTCACCTTATATATTATATTTTTTAATAGGGTGACTACAAATATCACTGGAAAAGGATGCAAATAATGACACCATTCTAATCACGTATCTACCCAACCAAAACCCCTTTGAGGAGAACTGACTAGTGTATTTTAAAATAAGGAATGTGATATACTTGGTTAAATAAACCATTAGTGCCCCACTAATAAAAGCATAAATTGTAAAAAACTTACATTTAATCCTTTTCGACAATAGGCTATCTTTGCCAATAAATATTTGAAGATTTGCCTCGACATAAAGCCTTGGAATGAATAATCCATGACGTATTCTTTGATAAGTTTCGGTAAGACGTGGTTTTGTGTTTATCTCTTGTTATGACCAATCTGCGGACTTAGTTTAAAAAACCTTTTTCTCCTTTGTTTAAACAAAAGTTCCCTGTCTAACTTAAATATGAAATCCCTTAGAAAAATCATTTGCCCGATATACTTAGAAAAATACATGGATACCATTGCTTTTCATGCCCTTGCTTAATGTAGACTGTGTGTTTATTTCATTGTGTAAGAGAGGATGAATTATAAATCTTGTCAGTAGGCTAATCTTGTTTATGAACTTTGTAGTAGGCACATCATGCCTTTGTACTCATGATGTATGAAAAATGTTGTTTTTAATTGTAATATAGCTTTGTATAAAATGTATATTTTGTATGTTTGTCTGTTGTAGCCCTGAAGAAGTCCTTCGGACGAAACGCGTTGGCTACTTGTGTGTGAAGATTTTTTGGAATAAAAGCAAGAAAGAAAATTCTATGGCCTACTGATATCATTATTTTGATCAATACTGTTACTGTATATTGTTTGGTGTGCTGAACCACTGTGGTGTAATGAAGGATACCTAACAGGAAACAGAGTTAGAGTTCTAGCATCCCCAGAATTTGAGGGAGATGGGTGCCTGAGTGAGATAGATTAGGAGCTCGGGTCGTCTCACAGCCTAACTATACTATCCTGCAATATAAATGGTTATAACAGAATAGCAAACCAGGATAGCTTTAAAAAGACCATAAACAGCAATGAGATCATTTGTCTGCAGGAGACTTGGCTGGGCGGTGAAACCCTAGTAATTGAGGGTTTTGCTCATCAGACGAAGGTAGCAAAAAATAATCGTTTTGGCAGATCTTCAGGAGGGCAACTGACACTGGTTTCATCTAAAATCTCCAGGAAGGTGATACCTCTAGATATAAAATGCAAATGGGCAATAGGGTGTAGAGTTTCACTATTGAACCCAGAGCAGTGAGTTGAAGGCATAGTTATTGTAAATGTATACATTCAGAAGGGGGAAGAGAAGGGTTATCAGGCTAAAGTGGAAAAATTAAATGAGGATTTGTTAAATCTAGCCGATAACTATCAAACAGATGTATTATTTGTGATGGGTGATTTTAACCATAAGCTATATCCAGGTAGGACTGACCAATGGTGCAAAGAATTGTTAAGTTCATATAAAATTAGGGATGCCCTATTTCCAAGGGGGCCTATGTCAACACATGATGTGTCCCAAGGTCAAATGTTTGGCGCCTTGGGTCTGGTCTGTGTGAACGGCAGATTGGACATGGATAGACCGGCAAAGCGCACCTTCGTGTTAGGTCACCAACTTTGCCCAATAGATTATGTTTTTGTGCATGCTTGGGACTTTGACCTAATTAAAAGCTTTGAGGTGGTAAATGCGGAAGGAAGCGATCATTACCCCCCGAAGACAGAAGTATATGGCACAAGGAAGAAAAAACAAAGAGACATTGTGCTACAGGTCCATGTTGATTATCCAAGAAACCTCACAACTAGGATATCAGAAGATTCTCTCGAAAAGCTAGTAGTCTTATAGCAGACACTTATACTGGAAAATGTTCCGAATAACTGTGAAATTATCTGGTTTAACATTATGATTGAGAAACTGGTGGAATGTATAAGGGTAAAAAAGAAATCAAGACAACCAGGGTTTGGGAGGAAAAACCAACCGCAAAGCATTGAGAGAAAATGGTTCGACAAAGAATGTCGCAAAGCGAAAGCAAGTATTAGATAACAAGAAAGAAAACTTAGCGTAAAGCACAAGGCAGAACTACATTACAGCCTCCAGAAACAAAGGCAAAATTATAAAATAATAGAAAGAAATTAAAAAAAATCTTACAAAGAGAGCTGTTGGGTTAAATTGCTAACTGCGATAGAATCTAAAGATTTGAAAGGGTTCTGTTCCAAGAAAGCTCGGGGAAATCTTTAGGTGCCTTGTACTGTGTCGAACCAGAAGAGGATTGGGTTACTAACCTGGGGGAAAATTATGGAAATTGGAAAGAACATGAGGGATCAATCCTAAAACTACGGCTAGGAGTGAGAAAGGATGTTAAGGATGAGTTTAGTGCGAGCAAGATAAAAAAATACCATAGGTAATCTAACATTGACCCGAGCAGCCGGTCCAGATAACCTCCCGGCAGTGATTATAAAAAATAGGCCTGAGTGGTGGGCAGACATCTTTGCAAAAATGTTTCTGGTTATACTTAATACAGGTAGTATACCGGAAAACTGGAAAACTAGAGAGGCGCGATAATAAGACCCATCCACAAAAAAGAAGACATAAATGCCCCAAAGAACTATCGATTAATGAACCTCTTAGATATATGTGAAAAAGTATTTGTCAAAGTAATTTTGGAGATTCTTAGCCTGTCTCAAAAAATACAGATTGGAGGTGGGCTGAGACAGTGGTGTTTTCTGCCCCCACCCCCCTTTTATTCTCCCTCTTCATTGCAGATTTACCCTCAGTCTTAGGCAAAGAACAAGGGGCCATCCCAAAGGTAGATGGGAAACCTATCCCTTGCCTTATATATGCATACGATCTAGTAATAGTAGACCAAATAGAGATTGGTCTACAAAGAAAAGTTGAACAGTTTTAGTAAATACTGTGGGCATAAAAAACTTGTAGTGAACATGGATAAATAAGGTTCAGTTGGTACTTGTACTCTACAAAGGTGGAAATAGTAGATGAATATAGGTACTTGGGTATGTGGTTCCAGAAAAATATGAACTGGTCTACCCACCTCGAAGCATTGAAGGTAAGGACATCAGGTTCGGTGGGGGGTTTAAAGAAATGTAATGGAGTATACGGGGAAAAGTCGGACAGACCAGTTTTAAAAGCATATTCGGCTATGGTCCCACCACTGTTCCTATATTATACCTGAGTGGGAAAAGAGGCTGAGACGGTGAAGAGGGAAGGGCCCTGAAAAATTTACTTTCCCTGCCCAAATCTTCAATGGTGCAAGCAGTAAGGCTAGAAACAGGTATCACCTCATGGAATATATCAGTTGGCATGGCCCTAGTTAGATTCCATCAACGCCAGGGACTAGGTGAGGATAATAAAGTCTCAAAGTGGTACAGAAACGAGATATTGAGGAGTAATCTAACATGGGCTAAAGGGGTAGGAAAAACCCTGATAAACGTTTGTACAACGATGAGGCTCAAATTTAGCTCCCTGTCCTTACTAATTGAGACCGAGAGGAGGGAACTTAGGTCTCTAGGGAAAGAAATATTGCAAGTTAAAAATCAAGAACACCTAATGGGGAAACAATCGGTATGCTTTATGGCTACTGCATGGCAAAATTAATTTAATTTTCCATACATTGATAGATTACCCTGCCGACAACTGAGAAGAGAAGTTGTAAAACTGATAATCGGTGTTAACCCCAACAACTCCAATAATTGAGTAAAAAGAGCAATGTTCGATAGTAAGGGGAAATGTTACCGTTCCATGGAGACAACATGTGATACCATACACATTTTATTGGATTGCCAACTGGTTTTAGATATACGGAAATAATTTTTATGTCCGATTTTTAAATAGTATAGCATAAAAAAGAGGGCACAGGGAGCAGAACTTTTACTAGAAACTAGAGCTTTTTAAAATGCAGATAGCATCCCAAAGGGCACCTGATTGCAGGATATGTGTAGGAAGCACAGCTGAAAATAGGATAAATGATATTAAAGTTGTGCCTCAGGGAGAGCATGCAACAAGCTAAAGTAATTTGAAATACGCCCATTAATGAGTCTTGTTTTAACCTATGAAGCGTTTTAGGATATATTTATGGTTGGAAGTTAAGGAATTAACAATTTTAACTCAATAATTATGATGTTGTTTTACTGTTTATGGTGTAATTTGTGATTTTGAAGCATTGTTTTATGACAATTGTTATATGTTTAAGGACTGTATAGTCCAAATAAACTTTGTCTTTGAACTGAACTGAACCGACTTCCTGTTTGGGAGAAAGTTCAATTATGCCAGAGTAATTTGAGTAATTTTGATAATTTTGTGTTACTCTTGTGATGCAAAATTACTGAAAATTATCTCACATGTGGTTAATTCTTTATTGTTTGATTAATTAAAATCTTACAATACTTCCATTACAAAAACATTTTCAGTTTATATAGTACAATACAATACAATACAGTAAAAAAGGCATTTTTTTTATCCTTAAAAATTGAGATGATTGAACTTAAAAGAATAATAACATTTTAAAAATTATCTATTTATTTGTTTATGATTTCATAAAAGCTTTTTTCCTCATCTACTTTTCTAAATCGGTAGTTACGATTTTTAAAATTTTTACAAAGGCAACGTTCATAACTATATCATTTGGATCAAGACACATTTTCACTGCCTGCCTGCATGTTCTTGTGGCCCGAAGATTAAAATGAGGTTTAAGCAATGCACATCTTTCCCTGCGAAGGCCAGGAGAGATACATAGGAGATGGACAATATTTTCTTCTCCACCTTTGCAAAGTCTACACAATAGACTGGAGTTAGTTTTTTCCATGACAGAGCGTGACTAAGGCCTGGCAGAATTCCAAATCTTGCGTTCATGAAACATTGTTTACTTATTACAGACCAAGGTATCTCCAGGTATTCTTGCACTTTCTTTTTTTCATATCCATTTATTACTGTCCACGAGTATTTTCTTTTTGCCAGCACATTTTTATCATGTAATAGTGATAAGTAATTGGTTGTTCGATTCACTATTTTAAACAATCCATTATTTATCGTATTGTTCCATATAGGCATCAGTGAAAACTCTTTTAGTGCATCGTGAAGATATCTCCCAGCAAGTGATTTTTTATTATTATTTACTTCTTGCCAGAGTATTTGTGAAATTTGATTATCATGGTCATTCTTAAACCTATACCACATTTTAATAAACTGACCTTTTCTTGCTAACTCTTGATTGGTCAAACCGAATTCCAGTCTTATTTGTGCTGGCGAAGCATTCTTTGGGAGGTGGAAGAGAGATCTATATACTTTAGAAAGTACCTTATTAATTAGTTCCGCATCCTTACCCATTAATGCCTCACTTCCATATGTAATAGTTGGGAGCAATTTAGCATCTATGATTTTCAATAGTGGGCCGTAAGTTAAACTTCCAAGGGATTATTGTGCTATCTTGAATGCTGCTGTTAGTGAGTTGGCTTTCCTTTGGATGTCCTGTTTCTGTAGGAGATAATTTCCCTTCTGGTCAAACAGTACCCCCAGGTATTTGTACACCTCTATTTGTTCAAGTTGATTGTTTCCCATGTACCATTTGTTTTTTTGTCTCATATTTTTGTTCCTAGATACCACCATGATTTTTGTTTTGGTTTCGTTAATAACCATTCCATTTTCGTTTGCATACAAAAGTGTACTGTTGATTAAGCGCTGGAGACCTATTTTAGTGTGACTTAATAGGATCGCATCGTCCGCATACATCAAGTTGGATATCAACTTACCCCCCAACTTAGGGGGATGTGCATTTAGGTCATTCAGGTTGACCGATAGGTCTCCTAGAAATAGATTAAAGAGGAGGGGGGCCAGAACACATCCCTGTTTCAGCCCTTCCAATGCAGGAATTTCCTTTGATAATGACTGACCATCCCCCATCCTTACTCTCACCCAGGTTTTGTTGTGCAGCAACTGTATAAGTTTTAGTAGTATGGCCGGGATGCCTTTTTCCAAAAGTTTTTCCCACAATAAATTTCTTTGCACACAGTCAAAAGCAGACTTAAAATCTACAAAACATAATTATAAGGGCAATTTTATTCTCAGTGATTTTTCAATTGTTATCGATAATGCCATGATGTTTGTCATTGTTTCAAGCCCTTTAATGAATCCAGTTTGATTCATTGGTAAAATATTGTTTTCTGTTACCCATTCGTTTAGTTTGTTTAAGAGTACTCCAGCAAACAGTTTGGCATCTGTGTCTTGTAAGGTAATAAGTCTATAGTTCTCTGCAAGGGACCAATTACCTTTCTTATATATAGGAGAGATTAAGGATCCTCGCCACGAATCAGGGATTTTTCCCGTCTCTATCACTTCTTTAAATACTTTTACTAAGTACGTCGACCAAAAGTCAGGATTTTCTTTGTATAGGGCAAATGGAATCCCGTTAGGTCCAGGCGCCCCATCTTTCTGCTTCTTAATCAATCTTATCAAATGCACTTTAGTCATTACAAATTGTTCTTGCATCTCATCACTGGCTGTAAAGCTGTTTTGCATACTCACAGCGATTTTTAATGCACCATTGTTGTTTAGATGTTTTTCTAGGAATGTTGCCCATTCTTGTTCGGTTATTGATGACGAGACTACCAATTTGCTTGGCCGTACTAATCTGTTTATAATTTTCCAGAATTCTCTCGCATTAGCCTGTTTACTTGCATGCAATGGTTTGGACCATAATTCCTGTTTTGCTTGATATTTCTCATTCCATATAAGTTTCTTGAGGTGCTGGTTCAAAGTTTTTAAGTTAGTCAGGGTCTCCTCACTAGTCATTTTGGAATTTAGTTGTCTTCTTATCCTATTCCGTGCTCTTTTTAACTTTGTTATTGTATATGGGAGATTCATGTGGGAGTCTTTTTCCTCTGCTTCCTTATTCAACCTCATATTGCTTGGGTTACTCCGGGATTGGGGTTTCACTAATTTTCTGGTAAATTCCACCCATTGATCAACGGCTGACTCCTTCCTATTTTCAATGAAGCAACTCTTTATAATATTTTCAACTTTTTCATTCATGCTGTCCTTATTGAAATTGGTCCAAATTAATTTTTTATAATTTATTGTTCCAGTAAGTCCTGGCATAGTATTATATTGTTGATTCATATTGTTTGTAATATTGGTGGTTATTATCTGCTGGCAATGACCACTGTCTTTGACTTTAACCAGTCTATAAGAGATTATGTTATGAAATATATTCAGTGAGACCATTGTATAATCAATCCTGGAGCTTGCATTTTGGGCTATATATGTATATGCAGGCGGACTATCGTCTTTAAATCTACCATTAAGGACTTGCAAACCCAGCGCTTCCATATCCCTAACGAATGTTGTCCCTATATGATTTCGCCCCTTAATGCTCGTAACGCCATGCTGCTCTTGCTGCGGTATTAACCATTGTTGGTCCTGGGATTGTGATACATCATCCCTTATAAATGGTATTAATAGGTTCAGATTAAAATCTCCAGTCATCACGTAGTCTACTAATGGATTATTTAACATTTGTTCCAACAGTATAGTGTTAATGGTAGCACATATATCCATTCTGCTCGCTTTTGTTGGTTGGATGTATACGTTGATCAGAATTATTGACCTATTGTTTTGCTCAGTATTTTTGTATTTCATTTTTACTATGAGAATGTTTTTACTATTAGTTGCAAATTTTTCATGTTCTGCTTGCAAACTGCAGGAGACAAAAGTTGCTAGCCCCCCACTTGCTCGACCGTATCTGTGATTTTTTCTTGCATTTTCATAGTAACCTACATATCCATTCAGTGCAAACGGGTGGAGTTCCCAAGTTTCTTGTAGAAATAAGATTTGACATGTGGTGGGTATACATCTTATTTGCGAGTTAGAAAGTTTGGACCCTACTCCATTTATGTTCCATGAGCACATTCTCAACTTAGCTGTTTTTGATTCGGAGATTGGATTTTTAATCCTTCATTGTTCATCCTTGTTATGCAGGGCTTGAACAATCCATTTTTCATTTATTCCTGATGTACTATCTTTTATGGAAGGTGGCACCAGAGCAGAGTGTGAGTGGCTGCTGAATGCTGCTGTTCATGTTCTGTTATATTTAGTTCTACTCTCTTAATGCAAAATGCATCTTCAGGTCCATTTCTGACACAAGGATGCATTTTTCCCAAAGAACCTGGCGCTAAAGGAAAGGTCATTCTGAGTAAAACCGCCTTACTCTCACCCCTACTTCGCGTTGTTCCGTATCAAGCAGTTTTCCAGAAACTCTGGCATGGAAATTCGATGGCTGTGATTACATCAACAGAAGGCTAACAGAGTTATGGCTTTGCTTTCTCCATCCATTGTATTTGGAATATATCTCTATTGACAGAAGCCAAAAAAAGCAATAGAGTTGGCAGATAAGCCAGATAGAAGTTGCAGGGATAAGGACTACAATGACCAGATGTGCGATGTAGTGGACTGTTAGAGATGGAAGCAGAGGTGACATAGAAAGGTGAATTGACAGTTAAGAATGACAAGTAGGGAAGGAGAAGCTAAGGTGGCTGGGATAGGAAGGAGAACAGACCAGGTCGAGCATAAACAGGATTGTTTTACATTTTTGGGGGAACAAGAGTTTTAGATCTTGCTGGAACTGTCCCGGAAATTTCTTATGTGTTTTTGGAGTTTTAAATCCAAGTACGATTCTTAAATAGGATTTTCACAGAATAGTCTCCACCAACGAGCTTTAAATGATCAGAGATACTCTGAATGTTGGTGATGGCAAGGGTTCATATTTGTCAGTGACTATATTGCAGATATGAATCTGTTTTGCTCTGTCCTCAATTGAGAGACATGCATTAAAGACAGGTCAATTTGACTTTATGCTTTTGTGAAGATCTTATAGATTCTAAAGCTAGACAGACTGACTTCCACATCAATTGCATCCAACCCAAGACCATCTTGATGATTGAAATGATATTTCTGGTTAACTTTGCCATATCAGGGCTACGATCCTGACTATCTTGTCAGGTTTATCACCCTTGTTACATAGGATGTATTGTTAACCTACTCAGCGGATGAACCTTCTAGTGACAGGTCTGAAAGGTAGCTTCAGCCGCCCATCCTGAACATAACCTCATCCAATAGGAGACAGGTTTGGTCGAATCGTAACTTTTTTTTTTACTCCCTTCAATCCATATGTTTTGTCTGTAACTGATGTTTAAGTTCCCCCAAATAAACGTTCTGACGTTGTATTTGCATGATTGTTTATGATTTTGCACTTTTTTCCCTATCTCTGCACTATCAACCTTAATTAAGCATCCATTATTTTGTTTTGTCACCTTTTTCTATTTTTAATGTTGTAAAAATTAAGCACAGACACATGTCAACTATTAGACAATAGATAAGAGTTGTTACTTGACGATGTGCAAACCCCTCTTCCTTGATCAGTTGAATGCAATTCTAACGTTCTGCAAATGCCTTTAAACAATGTAAACATCTTTAAATAATTATCTTCGTTTATAAGGCAAATTTATACAGAGTGGTACAATAAAATTATTTCTAGAACTAGAGTTTCGAGGATAATCGTGTAGACTAGGTAGAACACCATCGTCACCTCCTTGATGGCCATGGCCAGAGTCGTCCCTAGACGACACTGGAATAAACTTAAGTTAGAGGATCTTTTCCGCATTTTGTCCGAGGACCCGTTGGGCCCATTAGACAATGTGGAAACGGGCTATCGCCTCTTTTGTGAGTGGATCACTCGGGCGCTGGATCGCCTAATTCCGGTGACTCTTAGTAAATGTGGCTCCAGGGACTCTAGCCCTTGGTATGATGGATCTCTACGCGTTTTAAAAAGTACGTGCAGACGCACAGAAAGAGAATGGCGGAAAACTTATGATTCCAGTAAAAAAATTGCGTATCTGGCCACCATTAAAATCTATCACCGCGCTGTCTGTAGAGCTCGTGCGGTGTTCTATTCCTTTGTATTCCGCAATAGCCCGAACCCCTCGAAATCCATCTTTAAAGCTCTTAAAGATCTGGTGTCAAAAAAGTCCCCTAGCATTGAAACTAGTTCCATTGCACACTGTGAGGCCCTGGCGGCCTTCTTTCTTGAGAAGGTTCAAACCATTTATCGAGCCTTCCCCACTGCCATGCCGTATGCTGGGGTTCCACCTAGCTCTCAAGAGCACGATGTATTGCACACACTTCCTTGTCTGTTGCCCGAGAGCTTTAATAAATTGGCTCTGCAAATTAAGTCTGGTTCTCCGGCTGACCCGTTAAGACCAGCGGTGTTTAGGGACCCGTCATCTTTTGGTCTCCTACCGGTGTGTTCTCTGATCAATCTTTCGCTTGCTTCAGGTATGGTTCCCGCCAAGTGGAAACAGGCGGTGGTTACGCCCATCCTGAAGAAGCCTTCTTTAGATCCTCTCAAACCTGAGAACTACCGCCCGGTAATGCTTCTTCTGTGGCCCGCGAAAGTAGCAGAGGCTCATGTGAATATGGCCCTCTCTGACCACCTCTCGCGGGCTAACATTTTGGTCCTGACACAGAACGGCTTTCGGGCTGGTCACAGCACGGAGACAGCCTTACTCTCCATGGTGGAACACCTGCGCACGGTGCTAGATTCGGGTCAAACGGCGGCGCTTGTTTTATTAGATCTTAGCGCCGCCTTTGACACCGTCTCGCACACGATTCTTCTTCAGTGCTTGGAGGAAGCTGGCATTGTAGGGTCGGCTCTCCAGTGGTTCCGTTCCTTTCTTGCCGATCGATCTTTTTGCATTGCCATTCCGCCCCATCAGTCCAATTTCCACCCTCTGGACCTTGGGGTCCCCCAGGGTTCCTCGCTGAGCCCCACGCTGTTCAATCTTTACGTGAGGCCGTTGGCTGATGTCGTCAAGCAGTGGGGCATGACCACAGTCTCATATGCTGACGACACTCAGTTAGCAGTCACACTCAGCGGGGACTCGTGTCTGGACGCCCCAAGGTTCCAGAATGGACTCCGGGCGGTCGCCAGCTGGATGAATTTCAACTGTCTTTAGCTGAACGCAAAAAAAACTGAGATTATGATTATCGGCAAGCAGGCGGAACTCTGGGGTGACATGTGGTGGCCACCTGCACTTGGGACCACCCCGACTCGGGGTGTGGTTAGATCCGGCCCTTAACTTTGTCTGCCACACTAAAAAAACTGCTGTGTGCTGTTTTGGCATTCTGCGTGGGCTAAAACCAGTCTTAAAATTCTTCGATGCCTCGACTAGGCAGCTAGTGGTGCAGGCGACGGTGATTTCGCGGCTTGATTATGCCAGTTCCCTCTTGGTAGGGGTTAATCAGGCTGAAATCACCCGTCTGCAACGGGTTCAGAACGCGGCAGCCAGAGCAGTGGTAGGGCTGCCTAGGTTCTGTTCCGTCACCAACACTCTGCACTCCCTTCACTGGCTGCCGGTCAAGCAGAGGATTCAGTTCAAGGTGCTTTGCTTGACCTATAAAATCCTTAAGGGCTCCTCTGCCCAGATCCTTATGAACCTTCTGTCTTTGTATGTTCCTGCCCGCTCTTTACGATCTTTGGGTCAGGAACTGGCAGTGGTTCCCTGGTTCAAGCTTAGCCGTGCGGGCGGCCGCTCTTTCCGAGTGCGAGCTGCGGCCCTGTGGAACTCCCTTCCTTTAAAGATCCGTGCACTGGATGATCTTCTTTCATTTCGTAGGGCCATCAAGACCTTCCTATTTCCTTAGCTTATAAGTCTTTTATTTTTCTGCTTGTCAGTTGTGTTGTGTTGATTACCTTGTCAAGCGCCAGGACGCCCCTTCGCTGGAGCAGCTGTGCGCGATATAAGCGCCTATAACATAACATAACATAACATAACATTAGTATAACTGCACCGTCCTATTCACAACACGGCTGTAACATGCGATAGTCTCCCAATAACATGGCAAATGTCCGCGATAAAGTCACCAGGACGGCGATAAAAATCTAAATCCCAACGTGAAAAAAGTTGGGATTTAGATTGTTGAGCGACGATAAAAAAAATCCACGCTAAGCTGTGCCAGGCCTGCAATTCACACAGGTCAGGCGGGAAAAATCACTATAAAGGTCAAAATAACAAAACAAAAGCAAAACAACTGTGAAGGACAATGGAGGTAACTGGAGCAAGTACAGAGGACAAACAGAACCCCACAAGCCCCCCGGAGGACCAGCCTGGGACCTCAGGGTCAGGGAAGGGCAAGGACAAGAAGAAGAGGAAGATGCGGTTCAGTCCACAGGAAAACAGAATCCTGATAATGGAGGTGATAGAACACCATCAACTACTGTTCATCACCTCCACTGTGTCATTGGCAACAAAAAATCGAATATAGCAGTCCATCGTGGACAAGGTGTATGCAGTGGGATTGCTGAAGAGGACAACCGATGAGGTCAAGAAGCGCTGGAATGATGTGAAGTGCAAAACCAAGCAGAAACTTGGCAACAACCAAAAGGTAGCAATGCAAACTGGAGGTGGAAGTCCAGCGCCACAGGAGGAGCTGGAAGAGATGGAGGAAATGGTGTCCACAGTCATCAGTGTGGAGACGGTGGCAGGAGTCAGGGGGCCGGACACTGCTCAACATGACCAGACGCAACAGCAAAAGGGTGAGTAACAACCAGGGACTGGCGGGACGGGGAGATGGGCACAATGGCCCACATACATAATTAAGTATAGCACATCGGCGGACAAACCATGCCCCAGACCCCCAACTCCCACCAAGAGAATATTGTACCCAAGTATGCAACATCTCAGCACTGTATAAGCACAGACGTCAAAGGCACACCGCATGAAAGGGATAAGGGGCAGCAAAATCAGTGCTGCAGGACGAGTCTAGCAACATGCAGCACACACACAATTCATGCAGAGCACATCAACATTGACAAGAATGTGGTACGAACCACAACACATCCACAACAGAACAGAGGACACAACTGGTGCCGCGTGTGTGTAGAAACTGGGCAATCAAATATTGCATTGCAGGCAAATGTGAGTTAACAATGTGCAAGTACAAACACACATCCGTGATGTTGTCAAAATGTCCACAGTCCCCCATCAAATAGTTAGCTCCTCCCAAACAGTCACAATGTACCATGTCACGCAGTCTGTATGTAAACATGTACGATGTGTCAATAAATATGTGAACACAATGTTAAACTGCATCTCCCCTTCACATTGCAGAGGGAAAACCAACACCTTCTGAGGGCAGACCAAACCTCTCTTCTCTGATGACCAAGAGGACCACCACACCTTTGACACAGACGCCCACCAAGAGTTCATTGCCAGCTACGTCAACCCACATCTAGGAGCAGGGCAGCCCAGCTGCATTGATGAGACCCCACTTCTGCAAACACCACACAGCAGGCAGCACCCTCCACCACTGCTGCCTCCCTGGACCCCCAGGAAGTACACATGGCCTTCCACTGCTGTGTTTTGGGATGCCAGGAGAAGCTGGCTGAACAGGTGCGGTTGGGGTTTTATTGCATGACAGTCAAACTAGGTGCCATACGTGGGTGTCTAAGTCCCATCAGGGACCACTCACATTGCCTAACAGACACCCACAGTCTGCTCCATGCTCTGCAACGATCCATGGCTGACATCGCTGGAGTCCTGACTCAGAGAACTGTCTAGTCAGAGTGGCTCCAGCGATGTCACCCTGGAGTTGGGATACATGCGGAGGATAGTATAGACCACGGAGCGGTCGCAGGCGAAAAGAGCGGCTGCCATGGCTGCACACCAGCGAGACGTAGCTAGGTTCTTCAATGCCATAAAAACCGTCCTCATGGCATTGCTGCCACAAGCTCTAGCGTGGATCAATGCTGCTGCTACCACTCCATCTACATCTCCGCCCACTGACTGAGGTGTCAGTGCCACACACATTCCACCTCCGGCCCCTGAGGAATCACTGCCACACAGTGCTGGAGACAGAACACCACCACCCACATGTGAGGCACATGAAACAAAAGAGGACGAAGATGAGGATGATTCTGCCTTAATGGTAAGAAGGACGCAGTAGCATTCATCTCCGCCATATGGCCGGTTTCTGCTTGGTTCAGCCCTTTGCATCATCACCTTCCACTGTCCCCCGATACATTCTGCCACATTCACCTTGGACCTTGGCATGGACTGCCAAATTCTGTTTTGTCATCAATGACACAGCATTCAGACTGCGGACTGAACTCCTCCTCTTCTGATGAACTTGTCATTCCCTAAAGGACTCTGGCTGGCCCTCTACGGGCCAACAATGTAAAGTGGGGTTTGCATGGTCCTGTACTGCTCCATCTACAACACTCCGCTGAATGTGAATTAAACATTCATATTCACACAGACGTGTCATGTCTATGATCATTCAAATGTGGAAGTATGGATGAATGTAGGGTCAGTGATGCCCCCTTATGTCCATGTAGGTCATGTTGTGGGTCTTGAGTCACAGGGTGACACATTGCCGATTGCGGTCCGGGTGGCGTCAACACTATAACAGAGCCAAATGCATTAGTTACTTCCTTTTCCAGCCCAGAATGGAACCAAGCCCAGAGCCCCGGGGTCATTGTTCAAACCCCTAAGCTGGACTGGCAAACGCCAGGCCAGCCCACTCTGCTTTACGCTTACGGGGGGGGGACAAAAATGCTACATGTCCCAGGTATTCCCTTTAGTGATCTGCTGATCACAGGTCTAGTTGTCAGCATGCCACAGCCACTCCCTAGTAGCTGGTTTATACTTACACCACAACCATCCAGCACACACGTCACAGGACATGTGACCCTGCCAATAAAAAGGGCCTGGCGCACATGCTTGATGCCATTTCCACTCTCTATCTGGGTGTATCCATGTGGCATTATTTATGCATGAGGGCCTAAGCCCCTACCACATCACATTCCCCACTGCCGGAGGTGACATGATGGCATCGTGACTACGATACTAAATCAGAGAGGATCCATGAATTGCATTGCACAGAGTTGGTGGCACTGGATACACTGTGGCTGGCATGGGCCTACCGTCACGGGACGGTGACTTTCAGTGCACTGAGGTAGGGGCACCTTAAGTCCTGAGCGGGTGGGTGTGCAGCCTGCGATGATGCGCTGTCCTGGAGGTCCGGACTGTTAAGGATTTGTGTGAGCCCTGCTAGACTGCAGTGTAGGCCTGAGCCAGCGGGGAGCACGGGCCTACCGCCACGTGGCGTTACCTCGCAGTTGACAGAGTTAGTGGCACCTACAGGGCTGAGCTGGTGTGCAGCTTGCAATGATGCCGTGTGCACTGACATGATCTCTGCCACAGCGAAATCAAAACCCCCAAATCAAGTGTGTGATCTGGTGTCCCACGGTGCGGGGCTGCATGATGTGGAGGCTGCCAAGGTCGAGGGCCCCGGGCTTGGAGCTTGCACTCGCACATGGTGGGCCCTCTTGGAGACACGCCAGTGGCGGTAGGTGAGCAGTGAGGACTGGGTGCGCAGGGGCAGGCAGTCTCCGCTGGACGGCGGGAGGGGCTGAGGTGCCACAGCATGTGTGCGCAGGGGCGGGCACCTAATGATTCACTGTCTGTCTCTCTCCCTTTCTTTCTCTCTCTCTCCTCCTCTCTTTCTCTCTTTTTCTCTTTCACTCTCTCTCTCTTTCTCTCTCTCGGTACCTTGATGAGTGCATGACGCACCTTTTTATCTTGAATTTTGGCCTGCAGGCTGTGACTTACATATTGTCCAGAGAAGCCCTGCAATTACTCTTCAAAATAGTTGTTTTGAATTTAATTTGAATAAAATGTTTTGTTTCGTAATTCAAAGTTGAATGAGTGATTCTCCTTTTTATGATCACACATGAACATTAAGGGCCAGATGTAGGTAGCCCAATACCGGTCGGTAACGGCCGAAATTACGAATTTTGGCCGTTACCGACCGGTGTTGGGCATTTGAGATGTAGTGGCCAAATTTAAGGATTCGGTAATTTACTGAATCGGTAATTTAAGGAATCAGTAAATTACTGATTCCTTAAAATACTGATTCAGTAAATTACCGAATCCTTAATGTAGGGAGCACTGAAGTGAGAGCATTTCTGAGATAAGGATTCGGAATTTACCACCAACTAAAAGTTGGTGGTAAATATCGAAAACCTTTGAAAAAGCAAATTGGTGCTTTTCCAAAAGTGCCATGTGGCAGACATACATGCCCTTAGGGCATGTATGTGTGCCACATGTGCACCCTTGCACTATTCAGGGGTGCAACAGGGTGTCAATGTGACACCCTGCCACCCTTGTAAGTCTTTCCCCTATTACCGATTCGGTAATTACCGAACCGGTGATTCCCATTCTGGGAATTACCGAATCAGTAATTACCGAATTTTACAGATTCGGTAAAATTTACCGAATCAATACCTACATACTATTTACCTATTCTGAAATACCAAATCGGTAAAATTCGGTATTTTAGAATCGGTAAATAGTATTTACCTAGATATGGCCCTAAGTGTTGTAATATCTTGGTCCGGGGGTAGCCCGCGGGGGGCGGGACTGGAGGTGGCATAGTGAGCAAAAGAATGATGAATTTAACCCAGATGTCTTGACTTGGGGTGAATATTTTGATTTGTTCTGCATTCCGTTCATCAATTGTTGTCTTTCACTAATTAAAGTGGGCACCTTGCACCAGTCCAAACAACACGTATGATGATTTAAGAGGTCAAATATAACCTTAGAAAGCTATCCAAGTGGTAGCTGTGGAGAGTAGCCTTCAGGCTTAGTCTTGATGGAATGTTAAGCAGCTTGTTTTACCAGAATTCAACCTTATAGTATTGGTTAAATGAACGGAGAACCACACAATGGTAATAAAAAATGTATTTATTAATGTAACACTATCTAGTACAACACAGTATCTCCTACACAGACATAATCACAAAGCACACAATACTTAAGCTCAGAAATGATAGTAAATAGCACTAATACACAAACCATATACAAAATAGTGTCTAAGAACCACAACTTGAGTCAACACGGTGTCGAGAGGACGTAGAATTGCTGGGACCCCAAGGAACCACCCAAGGTGAGTAAGTAGGGATCCCATGGAGGACGGGTACAGTGTGGGAACACGACTGTGTGCTCCGTACAATTCTATGAGAAAGTCGTAGATGAAGCTTTAAAGTTTAAGGACCCTTCCCAGTAGACTTCGAAGAAACCCCGTGGTAGGTAGGAGGTTGGGGAGCCACCCCACCCGTGGATACTTATGTACCCAAGTTACCTATCCCAGAATAGCTGGGTGCAAAGTCTGAAGTGGTGTCTGAAACAGCAGTCAAACCCAATAGAGGACTTTGAAGAAGAGCCGCTGGTGGAAAGAAGAAAAGTGTCCTGAAAGCAGAGGAGACAGAGTCTGGGTCACTCAGGAGTTACTAGGGGCTCGGTAGACGAATGCCCACCGATGTCGGATGCTTCAGGTGCGTTGATGGAGTTCTTGACTTTGCAGATGTCCCATGAAGGATGTCAAGTGCTGAAGTGTCGGCTTCTGGTGGGAGCACCAACAAGCCTTGGCAATGGCAACTCTTACAGAAGGTCAAGGATGTGTTTGGTTCTGACCAGCAAGGTCCAGGAGAATCACCAAAGCAAGGGGAGTGAGGGCAGGCCCGGAGCAATCATCAGAGCCCACGCAAAGCAAAGTTAACCCTCAAGTGGACTCACCGGCCGGAGGCATAGGAGTACAGAGAGGACCTTAAGAGATTTACCCACAACAGTCCACAGAGTGCTCAGTGCAAGGAGGCCAGAGTTCTTGGTAGGAAATGGTGCTAGAGTTTGCGGCAGCTCAGAGCTTAATGCACTTGTTCCGGAAACGCCAACAAGCATATTCACTTGCTAATGGATGCGGTGCACAGGGGTTCGGGTATTGCAGCCCGCACAAGGGATTCTGACCTCAAACTTGGAGAAAGGGCAGCTCAGTCCTTGAAGGAAATGTTTTAACCCACCTCCTGCGTTGCTGAAACCTTCAGAGTTTGTAGGAGCTCAGGGTCAGCAAACCGGACAGCAGTGTTGCAGTGCCTGTGAATGCAGGGGAGTGACTCCTTCACTCCAAGGGAGATATCTTCAGTTGTCATTGATGCTCCAGAGGTCCTGCATGTATCCTGGATGGTGCATGGGCGATGCTTCAGACTGAGAGGGAGACGAAGTCCGGCCCAAACGCAGTCCAGAGTGTCTAGACAGTCGAAGTTTAGTGGTTTCTGGTTCAGAATCGTGTCCACGTCGAATCTAAGGTCCTACAGCCAGGTGAGCAACTTAGTACTCATGGGAGTGGGTGAGGTTAACAGCCAGTACAACAAACATTTTACAACAAATACCATTACCCTACATTTCAACACAACGCAACTACCATTACCCGGCAATGGAATTACAACCTTCACCTTGCCAGCCTGATCTGAATTAATGAACCGAAATCAAAGTTCTTGGTTCCTCTTGTAGAAAATATATTTAACCATGTGGGCTGAAACAGCGGTTGCTCCATTTTAGGATCAAAACAAAAATCCGGCTCACATGGTGAAATATTTTTTCAACATCAAATAATGTGACGCTGCCAGTATATACTTGCTTGAAAAAACATTTTTGACTTCCATTAAAGAATAAGTATTTGCAGCCAATCTGTCTGGCAAGGAAGCAATTCTGTTGGTGCTCATTTCACACAAAATTCTATGATCACTATTTAGAAGTTATAATAGACAGTCGGTATGGGAACAAAACTCTAAAGATAAACCAAACCAAGGTCCTTCACATCACAAAAGCCAGAAAGCACATTTAAAAGGCTCAGCATTGTAAAGGTGGATGGCTTCACACCTCAACTTGTGCACAGGACTGAGTCTCTGGGCTTTCAGATGAATTCCAACATGAGTTGGAAGACACACATCCTGAACAAGACCTAGAATTAATGCCATCAAGTGTCCTTCTTTGCATAGAGAAGATGTTTTTTGTCAAAAGATATCAGATCAGCAATACAAGCATTGGGCCAGTGGCACATCAAATGAGTCACTGCCTCACATTATGTACTCCTGCTTGATGCCCTGAAAATGGTTTTTCATAGCATGGCATGACCCATTAAAATAATTAAAAAGATCACAATGGAAAAAGAATAAAATAAGGAGAACAAAAACTGGATTTTAGAGAATGAACAATCATCCTTTGTTTTCTCTGTAATATCTGATTGTGAAAAATGCCCATGGCAATTAATCTCCCTGAAAACCTTTCAATTATTTGCTAGAGCCATTATTGATTTATGTAAATCCCTAAATGAGAGGTTAATCTAATCATTACTTGCATGGAAGATACTAGGGATTTTTTAAGGCAACTGAATGTGATTCAAGGCCTTTTTACACTTGATGGCAAATCGTTAAATAGTTCACTTCCTCATAACTAAGGGCTAGAAAGTGTTGAATGGATTCTTCTCCATCAAGAGGAGTTTTAGGCCCGTAGAATAGTTTTTTGCACATATTGAATATATTTCTTTACTACAGGTTATTCAGATTCGAGAATATATACCATTTACATCTGAAGGGAACTGCAATGGTATTGAAAGTGGCCATTCCCACGCAAAACATTTTGTTTAAAATTGACCCAGAAAACATCCTTAAAAATGATCAATGAAAAAACACAATTACATTTTGGAAAAGATTCAATGATGTCATCATAGTCATTTTGATATAAAAGGAGAATTGGTAACTCAGCAAAGGTTGTATGAGAGCAATGGATGAATTCAACATAGAAGCACATGTCAACCATCAGTAAGATGTTAATTTCTGTTTTAAATCAATGAATAGAAGTTATATTTTAAGATACAAGCATATAATTTCAGAAAAGATCAATGCTTTTTAAAGAACTTTAAAACATCAGATATGACAAGGATGTATTACTAAAGGCAGAACAAAAGGTGATAACATTAAAAAGAAAGGCTATACTAGAGGAAAAACACAAGCAGACATCAAAAGGAAGTAGAAGTGTTGTTCATCAATATTCAAATATGTCAGACCTACAGACATTGACAACTCCTTGAAACAGATGAAGAGTGAAAGCAGATGTTCAAATAATGTGCATCATTTGTACTTGAACGATTAAAGAATGTATCAGTTAAGTGGAATCATGAGTCCTACATTAGTTTGAAAATAAATAAAACTGAAGAGAAATTGCATCTATCCATGCTTAAGTTTTGCAAATTGAAATAATACTGCAATTCGAAATGTAATATTCCTTTTTAATGAAAACAATTTAAATAACAGGGCTTTTCCCTTAAGAAAGGGAACCTGTATTAACACCAATAAATGCCTAAGTGCATTTTGCTACATGGCGAACACCACTTGTAAAGCTTGTACACAATTAAATTGAATTAACACAACTCCAATGTTAAGATGAAGCTAGACAAATCGCCAGTGTCTAAACACTTCACATTAATGAACCATACTTTCCCAAATAAGGCTTCAAGTTTTGGATCACCTTAAATAATTACAAAGGGTTAGTGCTGGTGAGAAATTCTAATCTAGATGTGAAACCAAATGGGCAAATGTATTGGAAAATATTATTCCTAAGAGTCTCAATGAGCATGGAGATCTAGTCAAGTCAAGAATAACTTTATTTCGGTTGCGAGAACCATAAAAAGATTAACAGCATCACAAGATAAAATACAATACATAAAAAAACACAATTAAATCTAAAACTAATCATACAATTTCAGCTATATCATGTCATTTTTTTTTTTTTAAATGTCAGTTTTGGCAGTAAACTGTTATCCTAATGGCCTTCATACAATTTTACACATAGTGCTTCCTAATCACCATAGAACGCCTTATATATTTAACTACTGCAGAGCAAATTTCAGTAGTTGGCAATTACTGTAAAAAGTTAAAGCCATCAATATAGGAACAATGGTGAATGTTCCTCAATAATGGCAACAAAAATCTAATTCTCACCTATGTATATAGTGTACAAAATTATACATAGTGCATTGAGCTTTGACTGGAAGAATTATAACACAATCAGGGCGTAAGCCTGTCTGACCACCCCCCTTGGCATGGTAATGCCAGCAGAAAGTGCATAATGCATAAAGGAAACCTTATTAAATAAAATCAAAACTAAGAATTGATATAAAAAGTTAAATTAAAAATTAAAAACAGGCGAGGCTCTCCCATACTGCCATGATGCTGATAATTGCGCATGTTAACCCTAGTGCGATACAACTCTTTAATCCCTTCCATGCTGATGACGGCCCCCGTCCATCATGCATCACAGTGGGCATGTGCTGATGACGGCTGGGGGCCGTCATGATCCCGCCCACTCTTTAAAACGGCCGCACAGCGCGAAAATTCGCCGCGCATGCAAGGGGTTAAAAGTGATCTTGGTATTTGGAGTAATACTTTCAGGCTTTTCAAAACAGTGTTCAAGACCTATCTCCTGATTTTTTTTCCTCAGATAAAGGATCCAGGGAATCTTTAAAACATTGTCTTATTTTAAGCAGTCTTTGATTACATCTTTTAAAAACAATTACAGTCCAATTATGTTGGCAAAATAGGATAGGAGCACTTTTTGGAAGCATCTATAAACTTTCAATGAAACTATTTTCAATTACTACGAGCTGATGGTTTTTATCATGCCCTCAAACCCCCTCCCCATTCGTGGCAATAGGGAGACATTTAGCTCTGTAAATGGTCATTAATTCCTCCACAGGCTTGTGCTCTAGTTTGCTGGTAGAACGTAATCATGCTTCCACAGCCCTACTGGTGATTAAAAGTGGTTCCCATTTCTTCTTACCCTGGACAATATAAGTGTTAGATTTAGTGGTTTTAGGACCACATACCATTATGTATGATTTGATAAAATTAACTTTTAAGTTGAGCGAGGTCATACCATCAGTAAAAGCATCAAGAGATCTCTGCAAGCTCATGGCTCTCTTTGCTAATAAAACTGTATCATCTGCATAAGATAAAAGAGGAACAGGAGTTTTACCTATTTTGGGGAAATCAAGGTCCCTATTTAAAAAGAAAGCCTCCAGCCCATGTGTATAAATAAACAATAAACAAAAAAAGTGGCATGGGGAACTAATTTGTATAATTTGTATTTGGGGAACACAATAGATAATTTGAGGAATGTTTCTGATATTAAGTTCAATGGATGCACATTATGTCAATTGCAGGTGAGCTGGTACATCTAATGAACATAATGCTAGTATCCGGGAGATTGACAAATACTTAGAAATAAATGAAGGCTGATTAATAAAAAAAGGTGTTTTATGTTGTGTTTAATAATAGCCTCACATGATAAACAGAGTTAACTATTAAATATTAAATATCCATTATACGTTTATGTGTTTCAATTACATTTTATGGTAATGTGCAGCTACAATATCAGTGAGCATGAGTATAGGAGATAAATCACCAAGACATGTGTTTATGCAAGCAAAAGTATGTACATTAGCATTTCATTTGTTTTTCAATATGTAATATATACAATATAATGATAATGACAAGGGCAGATCAGATAGAATAATGAAAAAGATTATCCTAGTCCCTCAAAATCACTTTAAAAATGGTGAACAAGAAGGGCTTTGCCATAGAGAGGGATACGAAATGTAAATAAAATATAGGCTGATAGAGTATTGCAGCAATAAATCAAACTTGATATCGATAAGATGATGATCCAGTTTGGTTGTGTATGTGATATTTTTAGAAGAGCTGAGTCAGATATAGGAAGTGTAGCAAATAGTACATTTACCTACTTATCATCCTGTTCAAAGATGGTTCACAATGTTGACCTTCCGTCATCTAGTGGAAGATAATATATACATGGTAGATTCTCTTAGCAAGTGGACATTTTGATTTTATACATACAAATGTAGGGTGTCTCTAATGAGAGCAAGAATAAGATTGAAAAACATACAGCTTTTCATAAAAACGAAAGAAGGATCTCTTTGGGTATGAAACACTAATTGGTCCAAGATGGGACAATAATAGGACGTTATCACAGTACATGTCAAAAACAATAAGTAGGAACCACTTCACTTATAATTAAAGCATTACATACAGCAGTGTATGATGCAAGTGTGACTGTTGTCCACAGACTGATAGAATGTGTAAGCATTCTGGGTTATGAAATTACTAGGAGAATTCTATGCTATGAATTTTTGATGAGTTTGTTGAAAACAAATATTAGATGAAAGCTGCAATAATGGATTTGATCTAATTTAAGTACTGCAGTGGGATACTGTTCCCTTGTAGATTTTGTTTGTACATTTTCACAAACAACTTTTGCTGAAAAAACTAAGCATGGGCTGAAATTCCTTTCCGCTCGCGGAATTTGGGAATTGTTGGCAATTTCGCAGTCCGCGAATCGCGGGAAATTGTCAGAGAATTCGCAATTCGCATGTTGGCCGATAATTTTTGCTTGGTCGCGCTTCAAAAATACAATCTCGCGCTCGCGGCGTTGACTTACCGTGATTCTGAGTTCGCCGAGTTGTTTCCCTCCCGGTTTGCGTGCGCTGTGCCATTTTGATCATGCTGCGTGATCGCGTGAGACTTTTGGACCGCGAGTACGTCATTGCTTGATCGCGCAAGACTTTTCGACTGCGAGTATGTCATAGTGTCCCACCATCTTGCACTGCGAGACGCTCAGAAAGCGAATACGTCATAAGGGCCCGCGATCACGCTTTGCGAGAGTAAACAATTGCGAACACATAGATGCTCCGCGCAGCTGACTTCCGGAGTGAGATTTGAACTTCTCGCTTTCTCGAAATAGCAAAAATTGCAATTCTGCACAAGAAATTTATCGCTGGCAGCATAAACCTTCTGAAATTGATGATTTGGATCAGAATAACTCCTCAGATTGACATTTGGCTGCACTTTTTTGTGCAAGGAGTGCATTTCTGGGGGTTGGGAGGAAAGAAGTGCCCCAGAGTCTCCAACTTCCTGTTCCTCTCCAGCTGGCTCCTCCCAGTGCTTTGTCCATGTCCCGGTCACTTTTCATTTGGATCTGGAGCAGGAAGGATTACTCTTTGTGGCTGCTGCTGGATATTTGTATTTGAGGACTTTTTGTTTGGATCACTTTTGGAGTTGAGACTTTACAAGTAAGTTGGTGTTGTTTGTTTGGGGCATTGCAGTTGCCGCAACTACAATTTATAAACTTTTTCACAACTTTTAAAAATATAATTAAAATATATTGTGGGTAGCAACAGTATCTAGTAGGCCCAGGGTTAGTCATGGGTGCATGATACAACTGTTTCTGTGAGTTTTGTTGAACATAAATATCATTTACGGCATGGATGGCATGGAATTGAATAGCTCACTGTTATTATATCTATGTGGACGTTTTTTGCAATTTTGGGGTGCGTGTTAAAGCCACACTAGCCAGTAGGCCCAGGGGTAGTTAGTGTGCATGGGCCAAGTCTTTCTGTGGGGTCTCTCGAATTTAAACATCATTTAGGGCATGGATGGCATTGGATTGGGGTGATTTTTGTGTGTATTCCGATTTTTGGGGTGTTGTTTGGGCCTTGTCTAGGGCCTGGCCATGTGGGTGGGTGCCATTTTGAGGCCTGGTCCAGGTCCTGGCCATGTGGGTGGGGGTCTAGGGGCCATTTTGAAGCCAGGTAGTGTACTTTGTGCCATAGGCCTGCACCCAGTCTGCCTTGCTTCCATCCATTATGCCCAGGCGTAGTCATGTGGTGCATGGGCCAAGTCTTTCTGTGTTATTCTTGATTTTAAACATCATTTAGGGCAGGGATGCTATTGGATTGGGGTGATTTTTTGTGTGTATTTCGATGTTTTGGGTGTTGTTTTAAAGCCACACTCGTCAGTAGGCCCAGGGATAGTCAGTGTGCATGGGCCAAGTCTTTCTGTGGGGTCTCTTGATTTTAAACATCATTTAGGGCATGGATGCCATTGGATTGGGGTGATTTTTTGTGTGTATTTCGATTTTTTGTGTGTTGTTTTGGTCTGGTCCATGGCATGATTTTGAGGCCTGGTCCAGGGCCTGGCCATGTGGGGCATGGATGGCATTAGATTGGGGTGATTTTTGTGTGTATTTCGATTTTTTGGGTGTTGTTTGGGCCTGGTCCAGGGCCTGGCCATGTGGGTGGGTGCCATTTGGAGGCCTGGTCCAGGGCCTGGCCATGTGGGTGGGGGTCTAGGGGCCATTTTGAAGCCAGGCAGTGTGCTTTGTGCCATAGGCCTGCAACCATTCTGCTTGCGTTCATCCATTATGCCCAGGGATAGTCAGTGGTGCATGGGCCAAGTCTTTATGTGTGTTCTCTTGATTTTAAACATCATTTTGGGCATGGTGCCATTGGATTGGGGTGATTTTTGTGTGTATTTCGATTTTTTGGGTGTTGTTGGGGCCTCGTCCAGGGCCTGGCCATGTGGGTGGGGGCCATTTTGAGGCCTGGTCCAGTGCCTGGCCATGTGGGTGGGGGTTTTGGGGCCATTTTGAAGCCAGGCAGTGTGCTTTCTGCCATAGGCCTGCAACCATTCTGCCTTGCTTTCATCCATTATGCCCAGGGGATACTCTGTGGTGCATAAAACAACTCTCTCTGTGTGGTCTCTCTCTCTTCTATTAATTTAAACATCCATTTTGGATTAGAATTGCAATTTTTGGGGGGGTCTTTCCGTTTTTGGGTTTGTTGTGTTAATAATAATAAATGCCTAGTTGCAAATATTAATTGAAGCACAACATATGCAACATCTATTTAACTGATGTTCCTCTGGCTTCCTTTGCAACCAGGAATCATCCTCATCATCATCACTTGTTGTAGTGCCAGGAAGAAGTCCTGCTGCGGTGTGTGCACAATGTCACGTGATGTCACGTGTGGTGGCCACAGACAACTCTGCAACTCGTGCAACTGCGTTCTGCTGTTCTGACATCTGAAGAAGATGGGCCCAAAGAAAGGTGGCCGTAGCTCCTCTACCAAAAAAGTTGCCAGTGCCACTGCCAGTAAGAAGGAGCAGAAGAAGCAAGTGGTGCCACTTACCAAGGAGACTGGTCTGCTGACAGACACTTTTTTTGGGAAAAAAAACTACACCTGCAGCAGCGGGAGCAGCACCTCCGCTTCATTGGTCTCAGTGCCACCACGCCAAGTTAGGCCCAAGTCCATGAGTGCCGCAGAGGCAGCCTCTCTAATTGCTCTTTCACCATCGACCAGTGATGTTGGCGTTGACTCATCGCAAAGTAGCATCCCATCAACGCAGGGAATAACTCATCTGACGTGTGTTCAACCACAGCCACAACGACAACCGCAGGTGCAACAAGGAGAAGTGCAAGGAGAGGCGCAAGGAGAGGCGCAAGGAGAGGCGCAAGGGGAGGCGCAAGGGGAGGTGCAAGGAGTGGCACTAGGAGTGCACTAGGAGTGGCGCAGGAGTGGCGCAAGGAGTGGCACAAGTAGAGGCGCAAGTAGAGGCGCAAGTAGAGGCGCAAGTAGAGGCGCATGGAGAGGCACAACTGCCCACAATGCTTGTTCCTCCAGAAGTAGGGGCACATCAGGAAATCGAGATTCAAGCAGAGGTATCATCCGAGCAAGCCACTCCTCCTGATGATCCATTGTCTTCCAGATCCCCAGCAAGAAATATGTCATGGAGGGCTAGTACAAGTTCTTCTTCGAGCCCCCTTCCTTCTGATGATTTAGATCTTGATTATCACCCACCAATGCAGTCTGAGAGGGAGGCACGCCATGGGCCGACAAAGCTAGCTAAAAGGAAGGTTCCCGCAAGGCTTTCACTTATGGGTGATGACAAAGAAGAAGTAGAAGTGGTGTATTCTGCTGCTGATGAACAGTCTGAAGATGACGACCCAGTCATCACAGTCATCACTCCAGCCCCAGCGGGCATGCAGCAGACAGACATTTTTACCCTATCCAAAAATGCTGTTGTGCTGGACGTGTGTGGTGTGGCACCACTGGTGGTACCACCACCAACACAGAAAACCACTACACGAACACGACCTACAGCTTCCATATTTTCTCGTCAGAAGGGCCGGTAGGGACCTCCATCCAGCTCGACCTCCATTACCTCAAGTAGTGGTGCTGTAAGTGCACAACAGAGTCAAATTCAGCCACGCCCATCCTCCACTTCATCTGGCATTGAAAGTAGCACCTCCACCACCACCAGAAATCTCAACTCCCCAGTTTGGGACTTCTTTAGTATTAGCAAAAAGGTGGAAAACCTAGTCATTTGTTCAATTTGTAAACAAGTAGTTAGTCAGGGTAAGCTTGGTACCAACTATGGTACCGGAGGCCAGAGAGGTCATCTCAAAAAACACCACATTATCCAGTGGGAGGCGCACCTAAGTAACATCCAAATGTAGACATTGATATTGCATCTGATGATGAGGAGGAGCTGATCGTGCAGGGGGGAGGTGAACAAACGAGAGACATTTTTTCTGGTACACACAGTACCCCTGGCAGCAGCAGTACAGTGGTAGCACCCACACCCTCCTCTACCACCGCAAAATCAAGGAGGTACAGTAGTCTGGTAGAGAAACCAATGCGAAAAGTACATCAATGAGCCTAACTGGGTTGAAGAGGTCTGGATCCTCATTACATATGAAAACGGTCCAGACCACCATTAAAAGCATGTTTTGGTCGGAGGCGCCATTGGAACGCAACCACCCACCGGCACGTCTTTATAATGCAATGCTGGCTAAAATGTTAGCGCTGGACCTTTTTCCTTTTTCTTTCGTGGAAGGGGTGGGTTTTCTAGAATTTGTGGCAACAGTCTGCTCTAAATTGAAGGTTCCTAGCCGGTCCTAATCAAGATGTGCTGGAGGTGATTGGGGCAGCTTTGCAGAAGAGTGCTGTTCACACTATCCACCTGACAACAGACATGTGGACCAGTTGCCAAGCCGTTGATTACATGTGCATCACTGCACACTGGGTTTCTTTTGCGGGGGTTAGAGACAAGATAGCTGCAGGTGGTCACAGTGCCACAATTTTTCAAGCTATTTGGAAACATGCAATAGTAGCCATGTTTACCATGGAGAAATCTCATACTGCAGTACACATTTGGAAGGAGTTTAACAGTAAGGTCTTTAAATGGCTGCATCCAAGAAACTGCATGATTGGTTATGTTTCTAAGGATAATGGCAGTAATATAGTTATGGCCATGTCTGATGGTGGCTATTTCAGAGTGCCGTGTTTGGCGCACAGTATTAACATTATTGTTCAAGATTTTTTGAAAAAAGAAAACACAGTAAACAAGTTTCGGACCACCTGCCGAAGAATCTGCACACATTTCAGCCCTTCTTTTAAGGCCCGAAAGCAGCTGAGGATCATTCAACGTGTCCATACAGTGCCAGTCAGAGGACTCATTCAGGAGGTGGAAACACGTTGGAACTCAACCTTCTACATGCTTGAGCGTCTGTTTGAGCAGTACTTGTTAATCAATGAGTATGTCTTTAATGCATGGGTGCTTCTATGAAAGACATGAGGCTAGAGGTGGAGGAATGGGACCTAGTTAAAAGCCTAACAGATATGCTTCGTCCTTTTGAGGTCTTCACGCGTGAAGTCAGCAGGGAGGACTGTACTTTGGGCAAAGCTATCCCATTGTTGCGCATGCTGCAGCACCAACTGAAGGCGGTGTTTTCAACGTTCCAAGATGATGCTGATAAGCAAGATGCATATCAGTTGGCGGAGAGCCTATTAACCCACCTACTTGACAATGCAAGGCTTAAAGGAATACATTGTGAACAACATTACATTTGTGCCACTATTCTGGATCCACGGTACAAAAAGGCACTGATCAACAATACATTCATTCCTTTTAATGAAGCAGATGCTTCAAAGTACAAACATTGGCTAGCTCTGTCAGTCACTTGGTTTGAAAAAGAGCGGCACGGAATTGAAGGACCCACAACAAGTACTACTGAATCAGCAGGCCATCCTGCGTCAAGGTCCACTTCTGTGGCTGAAGGCAGTCACTTTCCCTCCGAGCTGTTACCGACACCAGCAACCGTATCATCATCATCACCTGCACCAGGCCCAGCGATAATATTTTCGGAAGCAGATTGGATAACTCATCTAGGGTTTGCTCATTTCAGTGTTGATGCAAAGGCCACAGATGGTACGCAAAGTGGAGCACCCCTGGATGACCTTGGGTGGATGGTGTAGGCCTATCTGGAAGACCCAACTGAAGTCTTCATTGATCAGAACCCATTGCTGTATTGGTATGGGAAAAGCGGTCATTGGTCACTGATCACCAAACTGGCTCTAAATTATTTGTCTTGCCAACTCGCAAACGTGTCTTCTGAACGTGTTTTCAGAGCTGCTGGTGCCATTGTAACTTCAGAAAAGGACCCGCTTCTCACCCAAAAATCTGCAGAGGTTAACAATGATCAAGATGAATCAGCACTTCATACCCCCAGATTACAAAATACGTGATTCCACGCAGGAAGAAGAGGACACCGAATTAGGTGACGGAAGTTCTTCTCTGTTAGCTGACCTACTCCCGTTTCAATTCACAGAGTTTGAGGACAAGCTCTACTTCCCTGGCACCTAGGCCTGAAATGCTGACTTTTTTTCGTCCTTATTCACTTTTATTCCTATGTGTCTTTCTTTCTTTTGCAACTTTTAGCACAACAAAACTCTCATCACAACAAATCCATCAGCAGCACTGTCTTCGTCTTATTTCCTTATTGAAGGTGCCGCTGTCTGCATTCCTGAAGTTCACAAGTTCACAACTCAGTCATGCTCCTCTATCCTCCTCCTCCAGATGACTACAAACCCTGTCCTAGAGCATAGTCCGGGGGAGCATTGTGTAATTGCACGGTCATCTACACTGCCAACATACCTAATCGCCAGCAGCGAAGTCCAGCCTAGTGAGGCACCGCCAGACCGCCGGAGTTCCTTCCCTGCCTCCCGCCGTCCCACCAGTTCCCGACATCTGCTGGTGTGGCTGCTGAGTGGAGTGCGGGCAGGGACCACAATCCCCAACAGCCCTTGCGGCCTGAGACCAACAAACCGCGCCAGGAGGCGCATAAAATCTGTGCAAGCTCCTGCTGAGCGGGGGAGCATTGTGTAACTGCACAGACATCTACACTGCCATCATACCTAATCGCCAGCAGCAAAGTCCAGCCTAGTGAGGCACCGCCAGACCGCCGGAGTTCCTTCCCTGCCTCCCGCCGTCCCACCAGTTCCCGACATCTGCTGGTGTGGCTGCCGAGTGGAGTGCGGGCAGGGACCACAATCCCCAACAGACCTTGCGGCCCGAGACCAACAAACCGCGCCAGGAGGCGCATAAAATCTGTGCAAGCTCCGCCTCGCGGGACGCCGGGCGAAGGCAGGGCAAAGGGCGGGCCGTCTACGGCCGTCCAGGGCCGGACAAGGCTGGGCTGGGCCAGCCCTCTAAAGCCTACATTCACTGGTAAGATCACCTAAGACTTTGGTATTGCTTGTACCTGATCGACCATGGCTCTTACTCCTGGATTGGAAGGTAAATGATGTCTTACAACAGCCACTGTCGGGGTAAGACTAACTGGTACCCTAGACGACTTTTTTACTAGAGCGGCTGGGGTTGTGGGTAGAGAAATAGCATTAACTGAAAAGCGCCTTTCTTTGGAGCTTCTGAGTGTGAAACGTTCTTCATTAGGCGATTTAATACATGCTGTTTCCCCGGCTACTGCTGAACCTACAACCTTACTTACTTGTAGCCCTATTGACTTGGAAAAACTTGATCTGCAGTACAATTATTTGACAGGGGATGAAGCAGTGTCTTCTCTGAATATTTCATCTTGCAGTAGCACATCTTCAGAGGGCTTTTATTCAATAGAGGCTAGGAAAAGTCTACAGCCTATAGACATTCAAGACATCCAAGAAAAAGTACCATCTCGTCCCAAGTTAACTGGCAAAAGAAAGAGGGGTGGGGGCCGTCAGGCGGGCAGGAAACCCAAAGTATCAAAGCCATCAGGTGTCCCGAGCACACTGTTTCTAAAGAAATCCCACCACCCATCTAACAAGCATATTAGAGCCCCGCCAGTTCCAAGCTCAGGGAAAGAGGAAGAGCTAGCGATGTCCTTCTCGAACATGACGCATCTGTTACGATCTTTCACCATCCCCTTGATCGAAAGATTGAAAATCATAAATGTGAAGATAGACGCCCTGAGTGAATTAGCTAATGATAATACGCGTAGGCTTGATACTTTAGCAGTACCTAAGTCCAACACGGATAGTGGGTCAGTGCATAGTAATAAACGAAAATCCAAAGCCCCTGTAACTAACACCACAAACACGGTCATTAAAGATTGCAATACTACTGCTCAAAAACCAAAATTATCAGGAAGCAAACCCCCTGCAACTAATACATCTACTACACCATTACCGGTATCAACTGAGAATAATGGGGGGGAGACAGAACAAGCACATCAGGAAGATCGGGTTCCCTTGCCAGTAATTAATCTCCCGCCTGAGTCTTCACCGTTAGTCTTAGTGCTTGTGAATGTCCCGGTATTGATCTTAGGCACGAGGGAGAACTTTGGCCAATTAACAAACAAGGCAACTCATTGGATTAAAAGGAACAATTCAGAAGGCAATAAGATTTGGCAAGATAATATAATGGCGCGCAGAGTGTCCTGGATAGGCAGATCTCGAAAGAATAAAACAGGGGACTCTATTATATTGAACTTTAACAGACCCGAGCCAGTAAGACGAATCATTAGAGAGTGCATGTTTAACCCCAAATCACGAAGGATGGGTATTGAGATTCTCCCACTGGATTGCTTCTACAGGGACCTGACCAGACCCAATCTATGTAGAGAAATCGATCAGGGTTTTAGCAGGAACCACCATAAACCACCTGGGCTGGGGTGGGAATTTCCTAGAAAGTTCTTCCCAAATCCAACATGGAGAGGAATTGAAAGGCAGGCCTCAAGATATGAAGGGGTTAATCGCTATTCAGCTTTGAGTGGACTGGAAGGAGTCAACTGACGTCCAACTACTGAGGCTGGAAAGACTTCTAGCGTGGGGGCAGAAATAGGGACAGAATACGCAGCGGCAGCCAGCGAGGGTGACCGTCAGCAGGAAATCTCCCCGCAGGAACCGTTGGAGATTCTCTCAAAGAAAGGGACGAGGTTCGCTTTCTGGAACATTGCGGGCCTTCGCTCAAAGATAAACAACCCAATCTGGTCTGATTTTATCAAGGACATAGATATCCTATGCCTGCAAGAGACTTGGTCGCTTGACGCTATTCATATTGATGGTTCTAAAACATATTATGTACCAGCTAGCTCTTCTAAACATGGGAGGTGTAAAGGTGGGCTGACTATCTATGTAACAAATTTGATGGAGGTGGTAACACTGAAAACGGCGGGTTCGTGTTGTAACTATCAAATCATTGTAATTCAGGTGACCCTTAAGGTTGAGGTAAATATTATTAACATGTACAATAATATTGAGAAGGGCTTAGTAAAGGATATGATAAACACCCTTAATAAGGTAGTAAGGAATTTGGTGGACAAATCAACGAGGGACTCCATTCTTATCTGGGGAGGTGATTTCAACCATTATCTTTGCAAACAGTACCAGAGCGGTTGTGGCGATTATGAAAAGTATAAATCCGAGAATCACCCTCATTTTTCCCATAATAACGGGGGCGACTCATTAAATGACATGATGGCCTCATTTGATATGGGTTTCGTTAACACGCAATGTAGGCCTCCAGTGGAGTTTAGCCCCACTTATGTAGGGAGAGGGCACAGCACGCTGATTGATTTTATCACCATTACCAATTCCCACTCACACTGTTTAACCGATTTTACTACCCACATGATAGGGGTGAGTGACCATATCCCACTCAGTTTTGGTATCCATCTTCCTGAAAATAAAGATTGTACACTGGTAGAGAGGTTGGCCTGGACAACCAACTGTACTTTAAGCAGACAAAATGGGTATGCTCTTAGTTGGTCTCAGAGTAACCCAGAGGTCACCAATATGAACATAATTAAACAAGCATTAACATCCATTAATAAATGTCTTCAGGATGAGGTATCACATTCAGAAGTTTTAGACTCTTTTTCAAATATTACAAGGATTATTAAAGCGAACCTACAGAGTCCCGTCAGAGATAGGGAACCACGCAGTAATTAGTGGTTTGACTCAACATGCACAAAGACCCATCTACAATTAAGGAAGGCTCTGCATAAAAATCCGAGAAATCAGGCAGAAATTAAAATGTGTAGACATGAGTATAACTTGGCAAGAAAGTCACGAAAACGTAAAATTAAGAATGATGCGTGGGTGAATCTGTATGAGGCCTCTTTAAAAAGAGATAGTTCCTCCTTCTGGGCAGCTGTTAAGGCACCGTTCTTTAATTTAGGGGACATGGTGAGAATGGAAGTAGCGATAACAGAAGATTCATGGATAGATTTCTTTGCAGAGGTCTATAATCCAGGCGGGGCATATAAACTGGTAGATATGGGGAGTAAAACCAAGGGGCGACAGGAGGTTAATTTTGTTCCAATTGATTTAGCAGTTACAGTAACTGAAATTTCAGACGCCATCGCTCAGAGCAAGGGCAATAAAGCCCCGGGTGCAGATGGTATCCCTATAGACCTATTTAAACATCAGATTGAGCTATGGTCGCCGTTACTCACGCGTGTACTTGATGCTAGCTGTGAGTTGGGCTTTATCGACACCTGGGCGGATTCTATCATCATCCCTATATTTAAAAAAGGGGATAGGGAAAATCCGTCATGTTATTGCCCCATATCCCTCCTGGATTCTTTTATGAAAGTTACAGGGAGGGTAATTCTGAATCGCCTGCAACAATGGGCTGAAGAAGTTAACATCATATCCCCTGTACAATATGGATTTAGGGAGGGACGGGGCACACTACAGCAGGTCCTAAATTTCTCGATGCTCCTAGGCAAATATACCCAGGCTAAGGACTGCAAACTCTACGCAGTTGATTTAAGTGCTGCGTTTGATTGTGTTATCCATAACCGTTTATGGCAGATTTTGAGGGACATGAAGGTGGATGAAGTGTTAATCTCCTTCCTAAGACAACTCTATGCTGGGGCAAGGGAAAAAGTGAGATTTGTCACTAAATGTGAATGTACTAAGCCTTTTCATGTAATGCGGGGAGTGAGACAAGGGTGCGTACTCGCCCCATTTCTTTTTAATTTGTATACTAACGATCTGGAAAAGGAATTGGTGGCTGAAGTACGTTATTCCCCGTGGATAAATCACCAACAAATTGTGTCCCTCTTGTACGCGGACGATGCCCTGATTATGTCACGGACCCAAAGAGGTTTACAAACGGCACTGGACACATATTTAAACTTTATGGCTGGGTAACAGGGGTCTAAAACTTAATGTTACCAAAACTTTTGTTATGACCTGCGGCAGACCCAGGAATAAAAAGTGTCGCCTGTTTGATGGAAAGGAGAAAATTGCGCCAACCAAAACCTTTTCATACCTGGGTATCGTGCTAGAAGAAACTGGGTCCTGGGGGCCAGC
This sequence comes from Lissotriton helveticus, assembly GCF_964261635.1. Classification (NCBI taxonomy): domain Eukaryota; kingdom Metazoa; phylum Chordata; class Amphibia; order Caudata; family Salamandridae; genus Lissotriton; species Lissotriton helveticus. The sequence goes on from NC_136059.1 coordinate 639,303,419, forward strand.
CATTAGAAATAGGACTATGATTTTTAAGAGAGCTACAGCTACACTCATGTCTTTCTCTAAAAAGATGAGGAAGAGACCACCTGAAATTTTGCTAAACATTTACCAGGCTAAGTGCATAAGCACAGCCACTTACGGGGCGGGTATATGGGGAATTTCTAATTCCACCCCCATACAAAAGGTAGAAAATGCATTTCTAAGATTTATTTTGGCAACTCCCATTAGTTCTCCTGTATTTAATTGTCATGCAGAATTGGGTATTCGCTATGTGAGCGACCTTATCAGTATTCAACCACTCTTGCTCTGGCATAGAGTTTGGACATCGCCTGATCTCTTTTTAAATAGAAACATCATCAAGAATTGAATGGGGTTGGACAGGGTCACCGGGATACCTTTGCTGATGTATATTTGTAAATTTACTAGGGATCTAGAAAGACCCGAGTTTTACTGCCAGCCTGATTCATTGTGCAGGATATCGAGGAAGGATTTGAAGCAGATATGTTGGTATCACGTGGAATCCCTTAGATTAGGTATGGAGTAAAACAAAAAACTTGTAATACAGCATCAACTCATTCTAGTCTCTTACACTATTCAGCCTTATTTAATTTGGTGTCTGGAGGGATTTGACCGCTATTTATTAACTAGATTCAGGTTTGATGTCTTTTTTCGTTTAATTACATTTCCTAAAGTAAACGATTGGGGAAGAAACCTCTGTAAATGCCCGTGCGATAACTTGTCTACCCAATCCACGTTGCATGTAATTTGCTTTTGTAAATTTTACATGGTGGAAACATCCAGATGAATTAAACCACTTTTAAAAAAACAAGGTACATGGAGACAATGCCGCCCAGCTTTACTGTTTTTACTATCTCTAAATGATGTAAATTGTGTGGCCATAATGCTGGGCTTTTTAAAAAGTATTTTAAGGAAAAGGAAAAGCTTAACTAATTTTTTTAATGTATGTATTTATTTAAAAAAAACATATCTGTATGATTTTCTTGCTTGTCCATGTAATGAACTTGTTGCTTTTATGATTTTATGTACTTTGAAATCGAATAAAGCTTTCTTCTTCTTCTTCTTCTTCTTCTTCCTCCTCCAGACTCCATCTATCCATTTCCCTCAAGGCAGATGGCTGGATTACGCAGAATCAAGAAACTGTTGCTTCGTAGACGAGTCCCCTCAAAAGAAGTGGGACTGGAATTACTGACTATATGCTGCTGACTGTTATTTCTAAAATTGACACGAGAGGCTGCCCTGTGAGCCTTCACTTGAAGAATAAGATGCGGACTAATAGTGGAACAGGTAATGAATAATGAGATGGCATGCAGTGGACAACACTGGCTGTCTGGCTCTGATGAAAGCAATTGCTGTTTGTTTGTTGTGCATGAAATGAATCCTATGTGTTCTGTTATTATTTAATCTTTTACACACTAAATGTAACTCAAGTCTACTCTGTTTTTACCTTGTTTATTTCAAGTTGTACTTCTACTGCAGGGGCCACTACGTTGCATTTTTTAATATGGAAAATGTTCTTGGACTCACTGTGTGTAAACTGTAACTGCATGAACAACATTGAGTTTGCCAATACCATGATGATAATGAGTCTTGATGATCAAAGTTAATATCTTTCTTTACAGTCACTCACTGGGATGGATGGATCATCATTGTTGGTTTACGGAAGAACTATGACCATTTCGTGAGTGGCAAACAGGTAAACAAGTCATCAACAACCACAGCAGAACTACATGTCTGTTTAGTCGTGGTATGGAGTGGTCGAGCCACTGCAGTGTTGTTATGCCAGAGTCCAGACAGCAGTTCATGTAAAATTGTGCCTATGTGGCTTGCTGCATAAAATTAGATCTGCTTTGTCTGTCTGTGTTAAAGAGGTATGCTACACGGAGGTTGGTTCACTCAGTGGTGCCTGCCTTGACGATCTGCATGGCCCTGTCCTGCTGTGTGCTAATTACTATCCTTGAAAAGGAGACTCAGAGTACGCACTTTAGAAATGATGCTTGTATGTAATACTGTCGCCTCTGAAAGTGAAAGTGTTATTTTTGCACTACACACCGTACCTTATATTTTTTATCCGTGGTGTTTTAATATCCCTCCCTTTTTTTCCATTGACAATTACAGGCCAGCTTTCCTTTTACCCTGTGCGATGGGAAACACATTAACTCAGGCTTACCATAGCAATCCACAATTCCGCATCCGCCAGCCAGGCAGTGGACAGTGTGTCCGGTCACCAAGATTGATCGACAGAGCGTCAGATGGAATGGAGGAGTACCGCGAACTAGTGGAATGGCTGGATGCATGCAACTTCCCAAATTAAAACAGGACAACTATAACATACAGTTACAGTATCCTCTTCACTTCTCCTTATCTTTTAAATATTGTTATTGTTGTGAACGTCTATGAGTGCGTCTCTGTGCGTTTGCTCTCTGCTTCAAATTCATCCCTACAGCTATTTGATACGTTTCTTTGCTATTTTTAAAACTAATTTTTTAATGTACTAATACGTGTTTATTCTCTCTGAAGACAGAAAGGCAAGTGAAATTGCGTAATTACTGCAGCCCTGTACAGTGAAATTGTTTATTCATAGTTAGAAAGTTGTAGTAACTACTACTTTTCAGTAACCTAAACATCCATTTAGCAAACAACTTCATGCATGCAGTGCACTTCCTTTATGTCCCTTAAAAGATGTATGGCTATCTTCGTATCCAAAGATTTGTTTTTCTTCATTTGTTGTTTGTCCATGCTGTGTTTTTTTCCTCTCTCCACAAAACTTTCCCAAAAAACCCCATTCCCATCCAATTTTCTAACCCCAACCCTCTTCACCTGGGCTGTGTAGTTTTCATTGAGTTGTGACAGACTAAATGACAACAATAATTCCACACACTTGCTGGGGAGGATAAGGTCAAACCAACAGAATATCAATATCAAGGCTGGTGAAGGAATCCGAGGATATATTCTTATTCTTATTCTGCTTGACACACACCCATAAGTATTTGCAAATCAAATCAGAATTATATGTGCGCCATCTAGTGGATTCATCATCAACAACATCCTCCTCCTACACGTGACGGCTGCTGTGTCCTTCACCTTCAGTACTATTTCTAGTAGTAGCCATACTCCACGTAACTAGCAGTTATATTTTGAATACTTTAGCATTGCTTAGGCTATAATTTATGGCACTGTTCTTGTGTACTGTACTATCTATCGTACTGTTCTAATGCTCCACTCAAGCCACTCAATGTTTCATTTCCTTGTTTTCATATGGTGCTACTGCCAGTGTGTACCACTACTACTACCACCACAATGATGACATTTCATCCGTCTAGGATTCCATAGCCGTTTGCCATGCAGCCAGCCCTGTGCCTAGCCCTATTCTTAAACACAAATCACAGCTAAGATAAGCATTTTGGGGGAGGAAGAATAATGGATTAGGAGGAGAGGAGAGACTTACGGTAGTACTAGTAAAGTAGTAGGAAAATTGAATTCACTAAGTCTGTCAGAGGCACTTTTGTACAAATTTGGGCGATTAGACAATTTGAATCAACCAGCCAGTTAAGTTTCAGGAAAACAAACGTACAGTTAACCCACCCCTGCCTCCCCCACAAAACAGTAAAAGAACGTGGATGCTAAGTTTAAGTTGGAATAAATAACTATTTGAGCCCTAACAAAAAGAAACTATCCCACAAGAAGACCCGACCCACCCCACTCCCTAACCCCAACTAATGTCCATGAAATCAGTCCCCAAAAGTCCAAAAACCCCAACGCCCAATTCCCACCCCCCCCAAAAGTCTTTAAAAAAGGGGCAAGGGACAGTCTCTCTACTTACGCCGGCGGTGTCCATTGGCCAGGTGGTCAAGCTGCTCTCTCCGGAGGTCCTTGAGCAGGGCTTTCAGCCTCGCCACCTCCTGCTCAAGGCTGGACACACACAGGGTCAATCGGTGCACACGAGCCTTGCACTTGCAGGTACTGTGGGGGGCAGCTGTTGGTTTTGCTGCTCGGCGGCGGCGGAGGGTGGCTGCCGGACCATGGCTCCGTAACGCTAGACTTTTGCGCTGACTGTATGACACAGGGGCAGTGGATGAGGATGCAGCTGTCGTGAATGTTGTTGACTGCGACTGCAAGAACTCCTCCTCCTCCTGGGCCACCAGCCACCGATATTCGACGACAATTGCCTCCAGCTTCCGTTGCCGGGCCCGTATAGCCAACTCCTTCCTTGTTAGTCTAGAAGGAGTCTCTATATGAAGAAAGAAAACATACTGTAACCAATGCTCTTTAAGATTAACACAAATTAAATCAGCAGAAAGTTGTGTCACAGTAGCACTAGCAACTTGCAAGCACAGTACATAACATTTGTGGCATGTATCTATCTAACCTCCCAATTCGTCGGCCTCTGCTCTAACATTAGTAGGAGTTTCAGGAATTCTACTAGCACTATAGGAACTCACTACATTAGACTCAGACAGTACACCAGTCTTCTTCTTCTCTCTTGTTTAGCGAAATCGGTACGTTAACTTGTGGAAGCCGGCATAATGCCAGCGCAGTCAACTTGCACCCGATAAAAACAGCCGCAAGCCATGATGACACAGACTTGCGTTACTGTTACCAGTCCAGTACATGCAGGTGGTGAAGCTCTTACTTTTCTATTACTGGTGGCACTGGCCATACTGTGTCACAAGGGCTACAGCTTAATTAATTTAACTTTCACCCTGCCCTGCCCCTGACTACTACAAAAGGAAAATGAAGAAGATAAATAATATGATGATCTATCCCTTCACTGGATATTTGCTTACATATGGGATGACTTTAGGTGCTTTGTTTTCAATTGAGTTAACACCGATAGGCCACACATGAATGACAGAGTTGTAAACAAATTATTAACAGAGGTAGTGAGTGGTCCCCATAATCACCGGATATATGCTGTGCTTGCAAACTACTGTTACTAGTCATGGTAGTATTCTGAAAAATTACAACTTCTTTCCTCGGCTTTGCTACGCTGGCACGGACGTGCGGTGTTACATGCTCTTCAGAGTAACACTCTTCATCCAGTGACTGTCTACTCTGTCTACATACACCTATGCTATCTATGAGGAAGATACCATCCAGGCATCCATCCATTCAAAGTAAATGTGAATCATTCTTCTTAATGTCTCAACTGGACAAACCTTACTTTTTCTCACCGAAAAACAACCTTTTTATTTTATTTTGTAAACCGCCATCCATGCATCCGTGCTTGACTTGCATTTGAATTTGAACCAAAGGATATACTATGCACACATACAGTTTCTGTTTCACCCACCCAGGCAGTCCTCTTTTCTTACTCCTTCCACCCATCCTTGCTTCGGCATTCAACTGGCCATGCTTCAGATTCCCAGCCACCTCGGGCAGCATTCAAAAACACGTATCATTCTTTGCCAGTCATTATTTTAACTCGCTCGTCCTTCCTTACACCCTTCTTTCCCATTTCGTTCATCCCATCCATCAAGTTTATCTCTGATCTGACTTGGTTTCTCGATAAAACTTTCACAGCTGAGTTGAAGTCAAATTTAGAGGAGGCCATTGGTTACTCGTCAACTCCCGCCACTAATGCTATTGCTAATGCGAAGTTAAGGGTGACTGTCTTCTACCTGATTGACAAAAACATAGTTCTAAATTTGTAAGTCTTCTTAACAGTAAAGTGTACTTGTACTGTACACCATATACACCCCTGCAGAGAGCCCACTCTGCAATCTCAATTAGTAAGGAATATAATAGCCTACCACTGCCTGCCACTACCGTGGCATCGCCCACAGCAGTTCCTGCTGGCTGTGGCACCGTATCCGTCCCTGGAGTGACCACCTCCCCACTGGCCCTGGCACTGGTGGTGGGCTGTGCTGATGATGTCACACCTAGAAAATACATTTAATATTTTTAGATGCCATATACACCACTCTCTATTTTGTCTAGGAATGAAAAAATATGTTACTAGTACTACAAAAACAAATTTAATAATTTGTGACTCTCTAGTCTAAACTAAAAATTTCCCTTTCTTCAGGGAAGGGTGTTTTTTATTCATGCTTAGCCATAACATGTGATGCTACACTTTTTGGCACAACTGATGAATGCTTGCTTTTTAAGACACACCATTTTTCTGATAACAGACAGAAGCTTCCCTTCTACGAACAAGAGCAAGATCATATGAATGTTAGTCGGAGTCGTCATCATCACCACCAAGACTTTAAGTTCCAACCAGGTGCGGGGTCTCACACAATTACTGCGTAAATCTGCCACTGTTCAGTGTTCATGAGTTCACCGTTTATCTTCTATGAAGTTAATTTTAATAAATGTTTCTAATGCACAATTGAAAATTAATATACACACAGAGCTAGTTGTTTTACTTTTAATAAACCTTTAAAACATACATAGACTCTGTGTTTTTTGTTCATGAGTGAGTGAGCGAAAGGGTTTGCAATTTGCAAGCATGAGTCTGTGACTCTGAGAGGTCGGGACTCTGACTCCGTAGTCTTATGTTCTGGGTTGTATAATCATTGGGGATCATTGCTGCATTCGGGAGCTAAATAATGACTCTGACACACTAGCTAGTCCGTAAGGAGATTGGGGGTTCAACTTCTGTTATGACTGAGGTATGTGGAAAGTCTAACTGCGCCTATTATCACCAATGCCCTATTTCTTGTCCATAGTTTTGTATGTGCAGAAGAGTACCTGCAATAGTAGTAGTATGTCCGACTATCCAATCAAAAAGTAAACTAGTATCTTATTCTTGGTGGCCATTGACATTTTATTGTTGGAATTGTCAAAGCATAAACATTTAGAAGACTTCAATAGACATTATGGACAACCCAGAGGACTGCACTCAGTGCCTAGAGCTATTGCTGAATAGGAGTTTTGTTTAACACCTTTTGCCAACTGTGCAAGCTTAGCTAGCTACACAGACAGACTAATAATATTCTAGGAGTAGCACAGAGAGTCATAGTAGAGGCCGGATAAGAATGTAGAAACAGTCTACAAGAAGATCAAAGATGATTTAGGAAAAAATAGAATTATGAGGAACGTTTGGAATAAATAGGTGCTGTAAAAGATAGGGAAGTATAATTAATAATATTAACAGGAAAACTTACTGGGGCCAGCAGAGGAGCCCTCGGTGGACCTATCCTGGCCTTCCTGTTCCTGCTCCACCGGAGCCGCTACCCTCCTCCTCTGCCCCTGGGGGGAGCTGATGTACAACATGAAAAGAAAGACACAAACATGGATGATTGCTGTCAACCAAATCAAACATTTAAAAAAAACAATAACAAATTATTTTGGGGAAATAGACAACAATTGCACTAAATATATTGACCTATCTGATGTGGTCTACTAGGATATTAGTATTGCTGGATTCGCGGACCTTCTACTTGGAAAGTTATGTAACTCACTAAACTAACTACAAAAAGGTTCTACTAGGACTGTCAGGCAGCACTCCGCAGCACGCAAAGTGACAGACACAGTCCATCATGATTGCAGACCACTAAAAAGTTTCCAACTAAATAACCAGTCATAATATACCCAAACTATCAATCCACCACCACTATCTCTTCTTAGTTGCAGGAGTACAAAGGAAGGACTGGACTTGAGTCTCTACTGTCTAGCATTAGGCAGTTCTGTAAAGTACACATACATAATCACTCAGGCCAAATGAGCACAAAATTGAAAACAAGTATGCTTAGTAGCAACGCCAGTGAGCAGGCGAGCACCTGCAATCACAGAAGCTTTTGAAACATAATTTACCTGCAATGTAATCACTAGTGTCTAGCATTACGCACTTCTGTAAAGTACACTCATACATAATCACCCAGGACAAATGAGCACAACATTGAAAACAAGTAAGCATAGCAGCACCGCCAGTGAGCAGGCGAGCACCTGCCATCACAGAAGCTTTTGAAACTTAATTTACCTGCAATGTAATCGGCAGCATTCTTGCTCTTCGGAAAAAAACTAATATTTGCAATATCATAACACAGAGCAGAGGAAAACAAAGTAGTGACTAATTAGCTACTACTACTCACCAGTCCCAGGGATCTCGACGCCAAGCAGGTCGAGCAGGTCTTGTTCCCGGTCCGGGATGTCGGACCACCGGTGCGTCGCCTGGTTGTAGGTGCGACTGACCCCAGACTCCCGATACATGGACCAGCACACCTTCCCCCATAGCTGGCGACGCTCCCGGAGCCCGTACCCAGTACCGGGCCTGCCGCCTGATGTGCTAAAGATCTCCCTGGGACTAACTGTCTCCCTCCTTAACCGCCCGCAAGGGAGTCGGCTACGGGGTGCGGGACCCTTCCCCTTCAGGTTTTTGCTGGCTCCCTTTGCCATTGTCCTGGACAGTTAAAGGAAAATAAAATAGGAAAGAATAGGGAAAGTAAATAAAAGAAAAGTAGTTTTAAAGTAACCAAAAGTAGAAAAAAACACAAAATATAGATGTACAAAAAAAAAGAGATAGATAATGAGTAAAAAAGATTTTAAAAAAGTTCAAACAAACAAAGGATTACAAAGATAAAAGAGGATTGAAAAAGCATGCCCAGAACCATAGCAATGTATGAAAAGCAAGATGGCCGCGACCATTGCGACCACGTGGGTAAGTTCGCGCGGTATTTCCCCCGCGAGCACGCAAAAACAGATGCAAACACGCAATTGCGGCCCGCACGTAGGAAATGCACAACGCAACTAGCACCCGGAAACGGAAATACTCAACGCGAACACTGAAAACAAGATGGCCACGCCCATGTAATACTGCATGGGTAACTTCGCGGTAGCCGCGCTGAAAAAAAACCCTGTGAACACGCAATTTTGCTTTCGCGCGAATTCACGTACCACAAATTCGCAAATTTCGCCCATACTTAGAAAAAACACGGAGGCTAGAAACGTACTGAAAATTAACTTATGTTTCCAAAATAAAAGAATGATTTAACTGCAAATATGTGAAAGTAAACCCACTTTTGGAAAGAGGAAATGATTTTTTATAATGCCATGCCTTATGAAATGTGGACATTAGTTTTAAGATATTTACTCAAGAAACACATTTAAACAGTTGGAACCTTTTTAGATAAAGAGATCATTGTTCAGTTTGGTAGGAGAAAATGTTTTCCTCCTTCAATATAACTTATAATATTTCTTTGGAAGTTCTGTCTAATTACTCCAACTGTTAAAACTCTCTACCTCTAATGATTTATGTTGCCTTCAAGACTCAGACTGAATCTCTTACACGAAAGTCAACCTCAAGATCATACACTATCTGACATTCAAAAGTAAAACATAAGAAATGCTTTCCAGCACTCATAACTGCAGAATTCCTAGCCGAGTTGGTCTTACTTTCATTCAGAAAAAAATAAATCAACATATGCTTAAAGCAGCAACTTAACTTTGGACAAAGTCTAAGGGGCATATTATCAAGGACAGGCGATACATTATCGCCGCTTTTATCGGCAGGAAACTGCCGATAAAGCGGCAATAATGGCCTTGATAATATGCTCTATGAATTCCAATCGAAGCCCATGTTAGATGTGTTCCCATCTAACATAATGTATCGCCTGTCCTTGATAATATGCCCCTAAGTTCACAAACACATCCAAAAATTGTCACTTTGAACCCAAATGCATCAACTCCTCCCTCTCTACTAATACTACCACTTGACCTCCTACAATAACTGCAAATCAAGTGCTTGAACGTTAGCAAGCTGAACTCTGCATTTCATCTCACCTAGTTCATAATACCGAGTACCAATAAATAGAATACTAGCAATTATGACAATTTACAGCTCTTATAAATAGTTGATGTGTGATATAAAGCACTCTATAAAACATGTTAGTGCGTGAAGTGTTAGAAAGAGGATTGAAAATGAATTGGGTCAGCTATTGAGAGGAAATAATGCACTACTAGAGAGTGTTTAGTAGAAAATAGTACGGTGTGCCTTTCAGTGTGATGACACAAATGGTATATTGTATTCAATGAGAAGAGTCTATTTTTTGGAAGTGCTACGGATTTGTGGGAAATCACTGGCACATTGTAGTGGAATGCCCATTTATAGAGCAAGTACTGACGTAAGGTGATCTGAGATGAACTGATAAATTGACGGTTCGTAGACCAGAAACTTACCAGATGCCCTTTTGCTACTTGCTTGCAGTTCAATCCATGGTTTGCTAATGTCAAGTCAAGTCAATAAATTTGTATAGCGCGCTACATACCCAGAGGGTCTCAAGGCGCTGGAAGAGGGTGGGGAGTTACTTGTCAAATATCCACGTTTTAAGTTGCTTTCTGAATGCTAGGTGGTTCTGAGTAAGGCGAAGATGAGTGGGAAGTGAGTTCCAGGTTTTAACTGCCAGGTAGGAGAAGGATCTACCTCCCATGGTGGTTTTGTTGATGCGAGGTACAGTGGCAAGGGCTTGGTTGGAGGATCGTAGCTGGCGGGAGGGGGTGTAGAAGGACAGTCGTGTGTTGAGGCATTCGGGTCCGATTTCGTAGAGTGCTTTGTGTGCGTGGGTTAGGAGCCGGAAAGTAATCCTCTTATTGACGGGGAGCCAGTGGAGGTTTTTCAGGTGGCCAGAGATGTGTTCTTTACGCGGTATGTCTAATATGAGCCTGGCTGAAGCGTTCTGGATGCGTTGGAGTTTTTTCTGGATTTTTGCGGTGGTACCGGCGTAGAGGGTGTTTCCGTAGTCTAGTCGGCTCGTGACCAGAGCGTGAGTGACTGTTTTTCTAGTTTCGGTGGGGATCCAGCGAAATGTTTTCTTGAGCATGCGAAGAATGTTGAAGCAAGATGAAGAAACGGCGTTGACTTGTCTGTTCATCGAGAGTGAGGAGTCCAGGATGACGCCCAGGTTGCGTGCGTGGTCAGTCGGGATAGGTGCTTTTCCAAGGGCCTCTGGCCACCAAGAGTCATCCCAGGCGGAGGGGGAGGTGCCTAGGATGAGGACTTCTGTTTTGTCTGAGTTCAGTTTTAGGCGGCTGTGCTTCATCCATTTGGCTACTTCTTTCATTCCTTCATGCAGGTTGGTTTTGGCTATGTTTGGGTCTTTGGTGAGTGAGAGGATCAGTTGAGTGTCATCAGCATAGGAGATGATGTTGAGGTTGTGTTGGCGAGCGATGGTCGCGAGGGGGCTCATGTAGACGTTGAAGAGGGTGGGGCTGAGTGAGGACCCTTAGGGTACGCCGCAGATGACTTCAGTGGCCTCTGACTTGAATGGTGGGAGGCGGACTCTCTGGGTTCTTCCGGTGAGGAATGAGGTGATCCATTCCAGTGCTTTTCCATGGATTCCGATGTTTCTGAGGCGTTGTAAAAGGGTGCTATGACAGACCGTGTCGAAGGCTGCGGAGAGGTCGAGGAGGATGAGGGCGACTGTGTCTCCATTGTCCAGTAGAGTTCGAATGTCGTCTGTCGCTGCGATGAGGGCGGTTTCAGTGCTGTGCTTGGCTCGGAAGCCGGATTGTGAGGAGTCGAGGGATTTGTTGGTTTCGAGGAATGCGGCGAGCTGGTTGTTGACCGCTTTCTCGATGACTTTGGCCGGGAATGGAAGGAGTGATATAGGGCGGTAGTTTTTGAGTTCGGTGGGGTCAGCTGTGGGTTTCTTCAGGAGGGCGCTGAGTTCGGCATGTTTCCAGCTTTCCGGGAAGGTTGCGGAGTTGAGGGAGCAGTTGATGATGTCTCGGAGGTGCGGTGCTATGATGGAGTCTGCTTTGTTAAAGATGTGGTGAGGGCATGGGTCTGTGGGGGATCCTGAGTGGATAGAGTTCATCAGACGGATGGTGTCCTCAGTGGAGAGTGGCTTCCAGTCATTGAGGATGTTCAGGGGGGGTGGGGGTCCTGCAGGGGGTTGGGTGGGTTGGTCTTCGGGTCAGTTGTCGAAGCTGTTGTGGATGTCTGCAATTTTGTTGTGGAAGAATGAGGCTAGGGAGTCGCAGAGGGCTTGAGAGGGGGTGATGTCGTTGGAGTTGGCCGAGGGGTTGGTAAATTGTTGACGATGTTGAATAATTCCTTGCTGTTGTGGGCGTTGTTATCTAGTCGGTCCTTGAAAGCGGCTTTCTTGGCAGTCCGGATCAGTTGGTGGTGTGTGCGGGTGGCGTTTTTGAAGGCGTCTTTGGTGCTGGTGGTTGGGTCTTTTTTCCAGGCCTTCTCAAGGGAGCGGCAGAGTTTCTTGGATTTCTTAAGATCATCGTTGAACCAGGAGGCCTTCTTGCTGCCTAGTTTGATTTGTCGTTTTTTCAGTGGTGCTAAGATGTCGGCGCTGTTGGATAACCATTGGGTGAGGTTGGTGGCTGCTAGGTCTGGGTTTGAGGAGTGGGCTGGGGGGTTTTGAAGAAGCGATGAGGAGATCTGGTCGATGGTGATTTTGTTCCAGTTTCTTTGCAGAGTGGGTTGGGGGTGGTTGTTGGAAGTGGGTTTGTTGTAGGTGAAGTGAACGCAGCTGTGGTCAGTCCAAAGGAGAGGTGTGGTGTGGCTGAAGGAGACATGTTTGCTGGAGGTGAAGATAGGGTCGAGTGTGTGACCTGCGATGTGGGTGGAGGTGGTGACAAGTTGTTTAAGTCCGAGGTTGGCGAGGTTGTCCAAAAGGGTGGTGGTGTTGCGGTCGTTGTTCTTTTCAAGGTGAAAGTTGAGGTCTCCCAAAAGGATGTAATCCTGGGAGGGGAGCGCGTGTGGAGTGATGAAGTCCGTGATATCTTCGCTAAACTGTGCGCGGGGTCCTGGTGGCCTGTAGAGGAGGGTGCCTCTGAGTGTGGTTTTGGGGTCGATGTGGATCTGGAAGTGAAGGTGTTCAGAGTTGGCGAGATTGACGTCTGAGCTGGTTGAAATGCGGATGGATTTCTTATGGACGATAGCGATACCTCCTCCTGTGTGGCCGGTACGGTCCTTGCGTATGATCTTATAGTCTTCCGGGATGGCAATCGTGATGTCTGGGGCTGATGTGGCGTTCATCCATGTTTCTGTTAGGAAGGCGACATCGTAACAATAAATTCCAAGCAGATATCAATTGCTTGCTGTGACATAAACAAGTGCATAATTATGACGGGCATATCATAGTTGCCTCCCCCAGTGGTAGCATTGAGAGACACATTAAGGCTGCATGGTTGAAGTGAAACAGACATCCCATAAAGTAACTCCCAGTCAATCTGTTCAATAGAAAACATTTGATTTAAAACTGCTGAGGGGGAGTAGGAGAACAATCGGACATTCAATAAACAAATTGAGGCCCAGATTTACAAACACTTTGCACTGGCATAGTCACTCAACATGCAGTTTTGTAAAGTGTATTTTCTTTCACTGCCCTGGAAAAGGTGCCCATCTCTCAACTCAAACAGCACTGTGCTGGTTTGCAACCCTTCATTTCAAGGGGCTTTACTTGGGTGTTATTTGGGCCGATATTTACAAGCACCCATAGTTTTTGGATGCATAGACTGATCTACATTGATACCCAGACCAGGCTTTGAAGTATGCACTAACAAGAAGAGCTGTTTTATTTTCTCCAAATACTTCATTCATTTCTTTTGTGCTGTGATATACAGCACACATATATTGTGTGGAATATTTCGCAATTTGTCACGGTATAGCATTTTGTATGGAAGGACATTCTTACAATACAAATCCTATGCTGGACTCGAAACACACAGCTCTGTACCATGGTGTAAAGGTTGTGTGTGACTTTAGACTGCTTAAGGAGGCTATACCGTCTGCCTCACGTACTCATCGTCGGTCCTTCACCTTACGCATCCTGAGCCTTAACGCAAGGTCTCTAGTCCAACATCATCAAGCTATTAGAGACCTGATGCGCGAAGAGGCCCCCGATATCGTGGCTATCACGGAGACGTGGCTGAAGGACGACGATGTGGCCATTATTAACCTGGCATTTCCCTCCGATTATTCGGTCTTTACTTTAAATCGATCAACCAGAGGGGGGGGCATCGCTCTCGCAGTAAGAGCCTGCTTTTCATGTCGTTGGTCCGCCTCTAATATTGCAGGCTGCGAGAGTGCTGCTTTCAAAATTGCGGTCAACCCTCAGTTCTCCCTGTCAGGAATGGTAGTCTACCGTCCGCCGGGAAGTGAGGTGTCATTTAAGGCTGCCTTCCCGGATGCTGTTAGTTCACTGGCGATGGGATGTGCCAATTTCTCTATTCTGGGAGACTTTAATTTGCATTTTGAGAATCCGAGCATTCCCATGGTGCGTTGTATACTAGCCGATCTGGAGGCACTGCAACTTCATCAATTAGTGCAGCACCCTACGCATACTGGTGGCCATACGCTAGACCCGTTCTTTACGAACTTGACCGGGGCCACAGTTACGGCTGTTACTCCGCTCGGCTGGACGGACCACTCTCTAGTGGCCATTGAGGTCCCTGTGCCGGGAATCTTGTCATCTGCGTCAGCAAGGAGGGTCTCCGCACGGCATTGGAGCAAATTGAGACTCAAGGACTTTCATAGAGTCCTCGCTGCAGTGCCGCTGGGACCACTGGAGGATGCAGATGCAGGTTATGACCGGTTCTGCTCCTGGGTCACCACGGCTCTTGACTCCCTGATTCCTATTTCAACTAGGAAAATTAGGTCACGGGAGTCTAGTCCATAGTACGACAGTGCATTACGTACACTCAAGGGCAGCTGTAGGCGAGCAGAGAGGGAATGGCGGAAGGTGTACGACAGTGGTAAGAAGGTCATCTACCTCGCTGCTGTTAAAATTTACCACCGGGCTATATGCAAGGCCCGGGCAGCGTTTTATGCTGCGGAATTTGGCAACAGTCCTAATCCAGCTAAAATCATCTTTAAGGTGGTAAAAGATCTGGCTGTGAAGCGGGCCTCGGCAATTACTACGAGCTCTACGGCACATTGTGAGGCTCTCGCCCTGTTCTTTTTGGAAAAGGTACAGAACATCTACCTAACATTCCCTGAGGCTAGGCCATCGGCAGGTACCCCATGTAATATGGCTGGTGATTTCATGCTGTCTGTGGTGCCCCCGTTAACAACTAAGGGTTTTGACATTCTGGCCCAGCAGGTGAAATCCGGGTCGCACGCCGATCCGCTTAAGCCAGCCCTTTTCAGAGACCATTTGTTCATGGGTCGCACTTCAATCCTCTCTCTGATGAACATTTCACTAGTCTCAGGCACGGTTCCAGCTAGTTGGAAGCGGGCTGTGGTTTCACCCATCTTAAAGAAACCCTCCCTGGACCCGGAAAAGCCGGAAAGTTATCGGCCTATCTCCTTGCTCCCTTGGCCGACCAAAGTTTTGGAGGCCCATGTGAATAAGACTCTTTCTGACCACCTCTCCCGTCTGAACATCTTAGATCCCACCCAGAACGGTTTCCGTGCTGGACACAGCACGGAGACCGCCCTTCTCACCATGGCTGAACACCTTCGCACAGTGATGGATGGAGGACAGACGGTGGCGCTGGTATTATTAGATCTGAGCGCCGCCTTTGATACTGTCTCCCATCCAATCCTGTTGCAGCGCCTGGTGGAGATTGGAGTGAGTGGGTCTGCCCTCCAGTGGTTTCGGTCTTTCCTCGAAGATCGTTTCTTCAGCGTTGCGGTGCCACCGTTCCAGTCCAAGTTCTATCCTCTGAAACAGGGAGTACCGCAGGGATCCTCGCTGAGTCCCACGTTGTTCAACCTATACGTGAGACCGCTGGCTGAGGTTGTCAGGCAATGGGGTATGACCATGGTGTCATATGCCGATGACACTCAGCTAGCGGTTACGATCAGCGGGGATGTAGATCAGGACGCTCCCAAGTTTCAGAGTGGACTTAGGGCGGTGGCAAGCTGGATGGAGACCAACTGCCTCCAGCTTAACGCGAAGAAAACCGAGGTCATGATCGTCGGCAGACGGGCGGACCTCTGGGGAGATAGGTGGTGGCCTCCGGAGCTTGGGCCGGCCCCCCTTCCGGTGACGGAATTGAAGAACCTGGGAGTGTGGATGGATCCCACTCTCAGTTTTGAGGGGCACACAAAGAAAACGACAGCTTGCTGCTTTGGAATCCTCCGGTCCCTGCGCCCAGTCCTAATGTTTTTGGATTCACGCACCCGGCAGCTGGTTATACAGGCGACTGTTATATCACGCCTGGACTATGCCAGCTCTCTTCTGGTGGGTGTTAACCAGGCCGAAATCACCCGCCTTCAGCGGGTGCAGAACGCCGCTGCAAGGGCAATTGTCGGTCTCCCCCGTTTTTGCCCTGTCTCTAGTACTTTGAAAGCTCTTCACTGGCTGCCAGTTAGAGCCAGAATTCAATTTAAGGTACTATGTCTAGCTTTTAAGATCTTAAAGGGTACAGCTCCTCAAACTCTGATGGATCTTCTGACCTGGTATGTCCCCACTCGGCACCTGAGATCTATGGGTCAAGCTCTCACCACTATCCCCAGATACAAGTTGTGCCGTGTTGGCGGCCGGTCTTTTCGGGTCAAAGCAGCCGAATTGTGGAACTCCCTTCCGGTGGGGATTCGGTTGTCGGAGGATCTCTTGTCCTTTCGTAGGGCGATTAAAACTTTCTTATTTTAAACTTGCCTTGACTTTTCTTTAGCTGTTGTGTTTCCCGTGGTTGTTGCGTGGTACCTTGCCGTGCGCCGGGACGCCCCTTGGCTGGGGCAGCTGTGCGCAGTACAAATTCACGTAACATAACATAACATAACATAAAGTGGAATTTTGGATATTGAACTGCAGTACACTACAAATTAATAAATCTGACCCTGATAATTAAAGGGAAACACTGGCCAAGCTAACAACAGTAACACTAAGTAATGACTTTGGTGGTTTTCTCTAATAAGAAACTAGGGGTAGACCAATCAGAGAAATACAAATTCCTCATAACAGGAAAGATAGAAGCGCATTTATGTGAACAACTTTAATATTAAATGTTATGATTTATAGTTGTATAATTTGGCTCATATACTGTTGTAAGCTGTAGAAAAAAGAATGGCAAATACATTGAATTCAACAAAGGTGCATGTAAAAACATCGAATGTGGACAAAAACAATGTTCAAACATGGGTTCAATACTTCCGTTTCTTTTTCCTTGTATTTTAGATTATTTAAATGTATTTATAGACTTCACATTGAGGAAAAACAGTGTAATAAGTGTAAATGTCACTTTTTGCAGAGTGGGAAAATACTTGCCACCTGGGTGAATATGTACACTACATACTGAGCTATCGCAAAGAGCTGAAGTAATAGCAGACCAACCTTAGTGGAGGTCTTTCTGCATTTATAAAATATGGTTGAACTAATTATGAGGTTTACTCATTGGGAGGGCACCAGTAGCAGAGAGGGTGGTTGGCAGATGCTGCTGCACATTAGTGCCTACAAGTCCAGTACTGATGTGCACATGGAAACAACAATGTTTGATGATAGCAGCTGCATGGCGTGCTGGTTGCAGCATGCTGATACTGCGTGAGCCAAGCTCAGACCCTCAAAACTACAGCAGCCAATGTGGCTTGAGCTGTTACAGCTACCTGATCTAAGCAGCATGACATCATTTATGTGAGGAGTGACAAAAACTTGTAGAGGCTGCACATGGAGTACGGGGACAAGCAGGGTTTGCTACTGATACCTAAACAAGCTCTCACCGAAATAGCAACATCACCTGGCATGAACACTGAGTTCTTCGTGTCATCATGTCATTCGATATGAAGTTTGTGAATTTATGACAAAATGCTATTCCTATGATGTGAACAATATTTTTTATGATATTCTAGTGCTGTAGCTGTTGAGTCCCACAAGCAATTACTTTCAGGGCGTCTGGTTAGAAATAATGGAAGGGGGAGAGAAACCAATGTAAAAAGAAGCGACCGTGTAGCTACTAGGCTGCAAATAGATACAAGAGAAACACATGAAAGAGAAAGTTGTAAGTCAACAAATGTAAAGTCTAGTGGATTCACAAACACATCTCATGAGTTAGAAAAGAGCTTTATGCATTCCCAGAGAGTCTAAAGACTGAATCATACAAAGTGCTGCATTACAAGAAGCGAGAGCAATATGATGTGAGAAGTTGGCAAGGCATATGATGTCCACTATTCTAGTGGGCACCTTGCACCAGTCCAAACAACCCTTACTGATGGTAGGTTTAAGACAACCTTATAGAAAGCTATCCTAATGGTAGCTGTGGAGAGCAGCCTTCAGGCTAAGTGTTGAAGGAATGTAAAGCAGCTTGTTTTACCAGTCTATAATCTCTTGAATAATCAAATGAAAGTACATCACACCAGGTATATATCAAATATATATGTATTTATTCTAAACACAACCCCTCTTGTCTCTTTATGAGGCTAGAGGCAAAAGTACAATACAAGAACTTTAAATCGCACACAGTAAATAGCACAGTGTACGTTTTGCCCTAGGGGCCTCTCAAACCACATACTAAAATATTTGAATAATCAAATATAAGTACACCACACTGGGTATATGTACAGTATATATGTATTTATTCTAAACACAACACCTCTAGTCTCTTAATGAGGCTAGAGGCGAAAGTACAATACAAGAACTTTAACCCCTTGGGCGTGGCCACGATTCTGCGCCTGTGCGGCACATTCCGATCGCAGGTGCGATCATGACGGCCGGGAGCCATCATCGGCACACGAGCACTGTGTGCCATGACGGCACCCGGCCGTCATCAGCATGGAAGGGGCTAAACAGCACACAGTAAATAGCACAGTATACTTTTTGCCCAAGGGGCCTCACAAACCATTTACTAAAATAGTGGTATAAGAACCACGTGAGGGATAGAAGTGAGGCCTAGGGCCTGTAGAACCGCTGGGGCAACCAGGAACCACCTACGGTACGGACGCAGGAGACCCACGGGGGATGCGTGCAGTGTCTAAACACAACCGCCAATCACCATAGACTTGTGTGAGGAAAGTTTAAGTTACAGTTTTAAAGTTTAAGGATACTAAGGAGTGGACTGCGGTGAAACCCCTTTAGACTAGGACACTTCGAGAGCCAAGACCCATGGGAGCACCAGAGTACTCATGATACCTCACCCAGGGAAGCCGGGGGCATAGGTGTCTTTTTGTGTCGGGTTTCGTCGTCAAATCCATTGGAGAGCTGCGAAGGAGTGCTGCAGGCGACCAGAGGAAAAGTGTCCGGGTGGATCCAAGGATGGATCGGAGATCTGAAGAACCTGAAAGCAGAGGGGACAGAGTCTGGGTCACTAGCCAGTGACCAGGATGGCGACAAGAAGATGCCAGCTGATGTCGGGTGCTTTCAAGTGAAGTAGGTGAAGCTTGACTCTTCAGCCACGAGGACCAGGAGGCGTCGACGACAACCAGGAGCTGGATTTTAGCTGTCTCACGAAGGATGTTGAGTGCTGCAGCATCAGAATCCGGATTGGACCCAACAATCCTTGGCAATAGCAACCCACGCAAGATGCAAAGATTGGCTTCGGTGCTGACCAACAAGGTCTGAGGGACACACCCTTTAGAGGGGAGTCAGAGCACGTCTGGCGCAACCAGGAAAGCTCAAGAAACGAAGGATTGTCCTTCGTGGGGACCCACAAGCCAACGGACTAGAGATGGCAAAGGAGCCTCGAGCTGTGGTGAAGAATGCAGGCCCTCGTGGAGTGTAGGCCTCTCAGCTTCAGTGCTTCGGGAAAATTCGGGAAGTAGGTGCACTTGCAAACTTGCAGGATGTCCAGGAGTTCCGGTCCCACGTCTCTCATCTCGGCTGCGTGTCTCAGCTTTGCTGGGATCGCGTGCAGGCCTCAGAGATGTCTGGAAGTACATGTCCTGTGCCGCAGATTCTTCGGGATCCAGCGGGAGCCTCGAAAATGTAGACCGGCAAGATCCTTTTTGGTGCCTGTTTGAACAGGGAGGTCACTCATTGACCTCAAGGGAGATTTTTTCCCTCTTGCAGTCGATATGGAATGTCGAAGGTCCAGGATTTTGTCTACAGAGTTTCATCCAGAGTAATCTAAAATCTCAGTGACTGGGTTCCTATACTTATACTAAGTTTAGGGGATGGACTAACTCTAGTTTCCCACCTATGGGAAAACCTGGGGCGAGGGTGGTTACACCCCTTCCCTTTGTCCGGTTTTGCACCAGAGCTGGGGCTGAGTGCCCCAGCAACAGGTTTGAACTGGGAAATGCATGGAGCACCTTGTGTGCCCCAGGCAGTATCTGAAAAGCATTCACTAAATGCAACCCACCCTGCCCCAATACACTAAAGCCTGTCTGGGAAGGTGCTAGCACCTCCCTGGGCATGAAACCTATTGTCCAGGCCTCCCCTGCCAGAGTTTTGTCAAGCAGCAGCATCCATTTTGTGATACTGAGGCTCTTTGAAACTCTTACCGGGAAAGTAAGTGTGTACATGTCTTCTCCCTCTAGAAGGGTGGAATGCTACCCCCGCCGCCAGAACTGGCGGGGGAGTAGTATTCCAAAGTGTTTGAAACCAAACACGAAATTTTTTGATGAAGCCAAACCAAAGTTAGCATTAACCTCGATGATTATAATGCACTTAAGAGTATATGATATGGCCATATCACAGAACAGCTATAAGGAAGGGATTCCGAAAGCTGCAGAGGGGCTCAGCTCATGCTAGGGCACCCTCTCACACAAAAACAAGCATTCTGCCTTCAAGATTGGCAAGGCCTGCCATAGGAGTGACATATTGGTTAATATGTGTCTGTTTAAAATGGTGGATTTAGGCATACTATATCCCAGTAAGGGGTGCTTACCCAACCTTACCCAGGCTGCAAGTGCAGTCCTGTGGTGCCATTTTGGAAGGCTTCTCAGGGGTGGCATAATACATGCTTCAGCCCCTGGTAGGCCTCTGGGGTACATAAGGTACCATATACTAGGGACTCACAAGGGTAACCCACTAACCAATCTGGTATGTACCTAAAGTACATGCAATCAATTTAGAGAGACAACAGCTAGGCTGTTGTTCTGATTAGCAGGGCCACAGCCAGACTAAAGTAATAAACAGTGAAACACAGCAAAACGTTGGGGGTAACCATAGGAAGAAGACCCTACTCTCCTACATATGACATAGAAATAGGAACTCGCTGCTGTTAGGTACCCCTCCTGTGCCTCGCCCATGAAGAGAAGAAGGTAGAGAAAAGAGAAGGCATCAAATGTAAACATCAGCTTGGATGTGTGACAATCATAGTGCCAGATATAATAATCCCAACATCCAATAATGCTGATGCACCAGCAAAGAACTGCACTGAATTCCAATGGAACGCAAGGTACTGGGGTGAACTCGGAAAGCCCAATGACCAGTGTCTGTTGTCTCAAAGGTATTCTGTCCTAGGAAAATTGAGCTCTTTACTAAGCTAAACATGGATTAACCATGAAACATGAGATCCGCCTGGAATGCATGTGTTTTTGTTCTGCTACCTGACTTTAACTAACACATGACGTTAAAATTAAGATGGGGAACTTCTTTAAAGAAACAACTCGTTTTTATTGTTTTGTTGTTTGGCAGGGGCATAGCTTGGCCAGTAAGATTCAGAGAGGGTGAGCTTCAGATTTTCATGCAGGTATATAATGTTAAAATAGAATATCTAACAAGTAGGATGCTCACGATGGGTGTAAGGGGCAGTGGAAAGGGAGAGGAATGTGGATTGGTAGGGGTGCTAAGTGAGAGAAAACACAATATTTTGTAAAATAACTAACATTTTTTAGCACTTTTAAAATAGAGAGGGGGAGTTTGTATGTGTGTTTTTGTCTCTGTGTATATAAACAATCCTGGTAAAATCCGATAGACACCCCACTATGCCTAACTGAACACACCTGCACACAAGTTCAGAAGATACATTTATTGGAGGGGGTATAACACCTAAAACACCCACCCCAGAAACTAGGCCCTTGATCTTTGGGTGTTTGTTTTACTTTTCGTGTTTACCCTGACCTTTTCTAAGTAACTCCCTAATTTTGGTTGCATCCAATAAAAGGTGCAGGAACATGCCATAATACAACTTGAAATACAATTTGGTTAAATTTTCAAATATGGAACTGATTGTTACACTGCGGTGTCTACGTTTTTCATTGATTGATATAGGCTGCTCGGTTTTGATGATTAGGTGTAAAAGAATTGATAAAGGTTCATAAATTAATGGGTGCCTGGGCATCAATGTTTTTATCTGCTTTAAAACCTTATGCAATACTTTCTGTTATTGAATGCTTTCATCCGTGTTGGAAATGGGGATCTGTAGTTGGCAATGGTTTGCACCTTTGTCCAAACAGAGACTCTTCCGTCTAGTTAGGATAAGGGGGATACGCTTCTAAAAGAACCCGTGCTCACCCCATTGGCAGCTTAGCATGAGCAGTCAGGCTTATCTCAGAGGCAGTAAAAACAGTACAGAAGGACATAGCACCAGTTTTAGAAAAATCACCAATATTTGGCTGTGCAAACAAGAGCAAAATGATAAAAGTCCAACATACGATAATCAAAATCTGTACTCAGCAAAAATATCCTTAAAATGCAATTCCTTGAAGTCGGTAGCTCTGTCTGCTGCTACCGCGGTGCTGAAAACTATCAAATCAACCAGGGTTGGTCGACCGCATCGGTGTAGACCAGCCTCAGTGTCAGAAGACAAATAAACAGTACCTTTTTGTTCTGGCCAAACGCAGCAGTGTGTTCCTGTGGCAGTCATCGAGGCAGCGGTGTAAAGTGGAGAGGTGCAGCATGCAGTGCCTTCAGGTCACGGTGCAGGCAGCGGCTCGGTGGCTGTCCTCCAGCAGCATCGGTGAGATCAGGGCTATGGTGCGAAGCGGGTCGGTGCTCGTTGCGGTGCTGGCGGTCACGTTGTAGTTTCGGTGACCGTCGAGGATCAGCGGTTGATGGGGCTGGTGTTGGTGGGCTGTTGCTGAGGTGTGGGATGGGGTGGTGCTGAGTGTATCTTACGAGCAGTGCCCCCAGACCATGTTACATACCACAGGGTTATGTCAGCTGTCCACGGCATTGTCGGTGAGACCAGGGTGGCGGAGTGAAGAGAGGCGGTGCAGTGCCCACAGGTCACGGTGCAAGACGTGGCTCAGTTGCGTCGGCAGTCGTCGGCGTCGGTGAGACCAAGGTTGAGGAGCGAACTGTAGCGGTGTCCTCTGTGGTGCCTTCCAGTCAAGGAACAGCTGGCAGTCTTAGTGATGGTGTCGGGCTGTGGTTTCCCTCTGTGGCAACTGAGACACGCGGTCCCAGAGGCGGTACCCAGAGGTAAGTGAAGTCTTTGCTGTTCCTGAGACTTCATGAACAGGAGGCAAGCTCTATCTCAAGCCCTTGGAGATACTCAGCAACAAGGGAAGAAAAGTCCAGTTCAGTCTTTTTACTGCCTTAGGCAGAATCAGCAACTGCAGGCCAACACAGCAAAGCCACAAAACCTCAAAAGGGCGGTACTCCGCCTGGCAGCTCTTCTCTTTGACAGGTTCCTTGATCCCAGCTAGTTCTAATGTTCTGCGGTCTAGGCCCCAATATTTATACTCAGTTTTTTACTTTGTCCTTTTGAGAATAGAGGCTCTGTGCCCAGTAAAGTCCAGTTCTGTCCTCTCTGGCCCAGCTTCCCGGCAGGATGTGAAGACAGAATTGTCCAACGCAGACCGGGCCTATTCAGGTGCAGGGAAATCCACTCCCACTACTCTAAATGCAGCCCAGGTCTATTTGGCCCAGCCCTAACTTATCCAGGAAAGGCAGCACACACCTTAACCCCACCCAGTGGCTGTCTGAAGAGTATGTACATCCCAGCCCCTGTTGCTTTAAAGCCAGACAGTCAGTCCACAAACCAGCAAAGGCAATCATGATGGCTAAGCAAGAAAATATCCACTTTCAAAAAGTGGTATTTTCAAACGCAATATAAAAATCATCTTTACTACAAGATGCATTTTTATATTCTGAGTTCAGGCATACTAACCGCCATCTTTCTACTTTGTCCCATTGGAAAGTTGTACTTATAAGATGCTATGAATAAATCTTGGGACAGACAGCCACTGCCTAATGAAAAATGAAATGCACTGTATTTTACTATCAGGGCATGTCACACACACAAGTACATGCCCTACCTTTCACATACACAGAACCCTGCCCACATGGGTACCTTGGGCCTACCTTAGGGGTGACTCACGTGTAATAAAAGGGAAGGTTAGGTCCTGGCAAGTGGATGCACTTGCCTGGTTGACATTGCAGTAGAAATTGTGCTCAGACACTGCAGTGGCAGGTCTGAGAACACATTGAAAGACTGCCTGTGTGGGTGGCACAATCAGTGCTGCAGGCCCACCAGCAGAATTTGATTTACAGGCCCTGATTCTCTCAGTACACTTTACTAGGGACTTACCAGTAAGTCAAACATGACAATCATGGAAACACCAATCCATAAACATAATTTACCTGGAGAACATATGCACTTTAGCACTGAATAACAGTGATTAGGGGCCATATTATCAAGAAAGGGCGATACATTATCGTTGCTTTTATCGGTAGGAAACTGACCGATTAAGCGGCGATAATGGGCTTGATGATATGCCCTTGTGAATTCCCATAGAAGCCCAGGTTCTTGTGTTAACCTGGGCTTCTATGGGAATTCTCTAGGGCATATTATCAAGCCCATTATCACCGCTTTATCTGCAGTTTCCTACCAATAAGAGCGGTGATAATGTATCGCCCTTTCTTGATAATATTGCCCAAAGTGCCCAGAGTCCTAAAACCAACAAAAACAGGATCAAAGACCGGAGGCCAAAAAGCAACCAATCTGGGGGTAAACCCACTGAAAAAGCCAAGTCTAAGAATCCATGTCAGTTTAGATTTCAGCCATGATGAATCTCTGTTGGGACTAATAAATTTAAATGAGCGCTCTTCAAATGAAATCACTGAGCGTCTGCATGCCAGTAGTGCAACAAAGAAGAAAGCTACTCGATGAGCTCGAAAAAGGACTCTTACATGTCTGAACAAATCCACAACACTTCAATGTAGCTTACATAAGAAGCACATTTCATTGAAACTGAAGCCCTCTGCTTTCCCTGACTCCAAGGCGCTTGTATTTTTCTCACAATGGGTTACTTGTCCAATTATAGGCCTGCTCCAAGCAATACATCAGTCGACATTAGGCACACTCTTTTCCCTGCCTCCTCTTGACATAAACCACTCCACTCCCTGTTTGCCTGTTCTTTTTAATAAACTCCCTCCTGTGTGAAGGTCAAGTTTGCACTGCGTGTTTACTATTTTAGAGCATTTTTTTAAATATTGTGTTTTCCTCACCTGTCCTAATTTTGTTGCGCGCACTGCATCGCATTTGGTGATGCAGTGCACACAACGGAATTCGTTTTATTAATTTATATGTTTACTTACCTGTTAAAGTCCGTAATCCATACATTACAATGCCCCACCCTGCCCCTCCCCCTCCCTAAGTCACCGCCCTGCAGTTACACCTAGCACCGGCCGTGGCTGGCAATTACTTTCACGACATCTGGCTAGAAATAAGCGAAGGGGGAGAGAAACCAATGCAACAAAAATAGGGATACCAGGCTGCGACTGGACACAAGAGAAACACATGAAAGAGAAAGTTGTAAGTCAATTAATGTACGGTCTACTGGATTCCCAAACACATCTGGAGATGGCTCAGGGGTTAGAGGCAGCAGACCCGGAAGCTGAGATCGGTCCTAGACCAGGGTTCAATTCCCCGCCTCGGCGGTTCTTGGGCTAAAAATTCCACGGACTCGATAATTCTCGCCCCGGTGCCTCCTCGACTCACGGGTTCACACTCTGCGACTCTGGGCAATAGCTTGCTTAATCTCCACAATGGCCCCTCGCGGCGGGATGCCTGACTTTCACCTTGTGGATACCCTGCTATCTCACAGGGGAATACCAGGAAGGGTTCCCTAAGCAAGCGCCGGGAAACCCACTGCGGGTAGCTGTGCGCTATATAAGCTCAACTACATTTACATCTCATGAGTTAGAAAAGAGCTTTATACAGTCCCAGTGATTGCAAAGACTAAATAATACAAAGTACTGCATTACAAGAAGCAAGAGCAATATGACATAGAATGAGGCACTCGCTGCTGTTAGGAGCCCTTCCTATGCCTCGCCCATGAAGAGAAGGACGTAGGGAAAGAGAAAAGAGAAGGCATTAAATACAAACATCAGCTTGGATGTGTAACAATCATAGGGCCAGGGGTAATAATCCCAACATCCAATAATGCTGATGCACCAGCAAAGAACTGCACTGATTTCCAATGGAACGCAAGGTAGTGGGGTGAACTCTGAAAGTCCAAAGACAGTGTCCTTTGTCTCAAAGGTATTCTTTCCTAGGAAAATTGATCTCTTTACTAAGGTAAACATGGATTAACCATGATACATGAGATTAGCCTGGAATGCATGTGTTTTTGTTCTGCTACCTGACTTTAACACATGACGTTAAAATTGTGATGGTTAACGTCTTCAATGACAGAACTCGTTTTATTGTTTTGATGTTTGGCAGGGGCATAGCTTGGCCAGTAAGAGTGAGAGAGGGTGAGCTTCCGATTTTCTTGCAGGTATATAATGTTAAAATAGAATATACGACAAGCAGGATGCTCGCGATGGGCGTAAGGGGCAGTGGAAAGTGAGAGGAATATGGATTGGTAGGGGTGCTAAGCGAGAGAAAACACAATATTTTGTAAAATAACCAACATTTTTGAAGATTTTTAAAACAGACAGAGGGAGAGATTATGCCTGTGTTTTTGTCTCTGTGTATGTAAACATTCCTGGTGAAATTCGACAGAGACCCCGTCATACCTGAGTGAACGCACATGTACACAAGTACTTATCAGAAATATACATGTATTGGGGGTGGGTACAACACCTAAAACACCCACCCCAGAAACTAGGCCCTTGATCTTCGGGTGTTTGTTTTACTTTTCCTGTTTACCCTGACCATTTCTAAGTAACTACCTTATTTCTGTTGCATCCAATAAAAGGTGCAGGAACGTGCTATACGACAACTTGTAATACATTTCAGTTACATTTTCAAATATGAAACTGATTGTTACCCAGCGGTTTCTAATTGTTTCATTGTTTGATATAGCCTGCTTTGTTTTGACTATTAGATTTAATATAATTTATAAAGGTTCCTAAATCAGGGGGTACCTGGGGCATTCATGCTTATATCTGTTTTTAAACCTTATGCAATCATTTCCGTTATTGAACGCATTCATCCCCATCGGTTTAGTTTTCAGCCACGCTGAATCTCTGTTGGGACGAATAGATTTAAATGGGCGCTCTCCTACTAGAAGCACCGAGCGTCTGGGTGCATTTGGTGAGACAAAGGAGAAAGCTACTCGATCAGCTAGAAAAAGGACTCTTACATGTCTGAACAAATCCACCACACTTCAGTGTATCTTATGTAACAAGCACATTTCGTTGAAACTGCAGCCCTCTGCTTTCCGTGGCTCCAAGGCGCTTCTTTTTTTTCTCACAATGGTTTTACTTGTCCAATTATAGGCCTGCTCCAAGCAATCCATCAGTCGACATTACTCATGGTCTCGCCTTGATGACCTAGCACACTCTTCTCCCTGCCTCCTCTTGACTTCCACAGCTCCACTCTCTGTTTGCCTGTTCTATTTAATAAACCCCCTCTTGTATGAAGGTCAAGTTTGCACTACATGCTTCCTATTTTAGAGCAAATTTTTATATCATGTGCTTTTCCTCATCTGTCCTTGCTACACCTAATGTTAGGGAGGTTGCCATGTATTCTTTCCTAAAATGTGTTCCTAATGTATTGAGATTTCCTTTATAATTTGCAAAATCAGTTGACCAACGCTTTAAAAAAAAAAACTCACATTGATTTATGCTTTTTTAAGTATTAAAAATGATTTAGGTATTATTTAATGTTTTATCAGAGCAGATATTGGCTGGTTCGTGGCGATTCTGGTGTGAATTGCCTTATCATTGTAGTATAAAACAGTAATTTGCCATTAGATCGAAAATGCTCGTTTGTTGCAATACTTTTCGAGACATTTCTTTCATCGCGTTTTTTTGGATTTCTCAGGACGTGGGAAGGCAGTTATTTCCTTCGTTAGTCATAAAGGTCATGTTGATTTCTGTTCACAGCTTCTTTGAATTATGTTAGGGGGCTTTGGTCACTGACAAGTTTGCTTTTGCAAAAGGTGCGAGAACAGATTAAAATGCAACATTTAAAGGGGTCCTAATCAGTCTAATTGTCTTCTAAAAGGATTCTAGTTACTCAAACACATATATTTTTTCGCAGATATGCTGCTAGAAAGAATTTGACACCAGGTGAAATTAAGGAACATTTAATATACAAACAAAGTCCTTTTTACCGGAAAAATAATACAACTCTTTAGCTGTGCCAAAATGCTCTGAAGAAAGCACTAACAACTCTTCCAAATTAAATTTGCATTAAGCAACCTGAGCAAAATGTGATTTTAGTATAAGTCACTGTGCGTAAATATGGCATAGTGGAGTATTTGCTGCAAAGTCAAGGCAAGGTTAAATTGCAGGAGAATAGCATACCTTAATCTGCCCATGCTTCAAAATAACACCCGTACTAAGAAAAATTGCACAACGCTTGGTGTCTTAGTCACATTTTTGGAGAAATATTGTGAGGATTATTTAATAGTTGTAAATAAATTACGTAAACAGCAGGACACGTCTTCAGATTATTAAGTTATATTTATTAAGTTAGACAACAGAAGACAGCAGAGCAGTAAAACCCCACAGCTGACTAGACAAACTGCCAAGGCTGGAATCCACACACACTGGATAGAACACACTTAGGTACTATGGGAGATAGAGAAGGTAGGAACATTAGGAAAGGACTACAGACACCAAGTAGTCATATTGAACCAAGTAAGAATATACAACAGTAGTGTTGTGCTAATTTCTCTCCATAGAGTTCAGACTGTTTACAGCAGCTCAAGAAAGTATATGTTGAGAAAACAAATATTGTCGGTCTACAATATAACTTTAGAGGCACTCATGGAGTGAGGCTAGGCCTTGTGTTGACTGATAGATAGACATAACATTTGAAGCTGAGGGGAGAGAGCACCCTTTCTTTGGCTAGTAGCTCCTGGAAATCCTAGGTTTGAGGGCGCATATGAACCTGTGGACGAAGTGAAAGGTTGCTGCTGCTGAGAAATTCAAAGAAGCAGTTGAACTGTAAGATTTGAATGGGACTTCACTAGGAGTTGCTTAGAAGCTTTGTCTCAGAGGAACTTTTTTTCTGGGGTCTAAAGAACCCAAATTTGGACATTTTCTCATCTATAAAAATAGCACCAAAAAGAGCGAAGCACATACCTAGAGTATCTAGTCATGCTAGACCTGATCAAAGTCAAATGTTAAGGCTAACCATGTTGACTTGCTGGTCAGATACAGGCAGTAGGCTCATCCCTGTGGAAACTTTACCATCTGACTTGAAAACTTTTATGGCGAAAACTTTGCCATTAGCGAGTTGTCTAAAGGGCAAGCTGCAAGTGGGAACTAAAGTGAGGCTTGATGAGAGTGGGTTGCTGAAGAGATGTGTTCCGGTGCAGACATTGGCGAAGGCGGGAAATCCATGAGTGGGCAAAGTCCAATGTTTATGCCCAGTAAAGCCTCAGTGTCAATCAGATGCTGTTCAGTGTCAAATCTGGTGAAGCCCTCTAAGTTCAGACTGAGAGACTTTTCTGGAAGTCGTATGTTCTACAGCGTGATAAGTTGAGGCCAACCAGTAAATCGATGTCAACAGCTGAGGATTTGACAGCAAACCCAGTGTATGTTGGTCAGCAATTAAAGTTTCTAAGTCCTAGCTTTTGCAGTTTGGGCAGGAGGAGCACACCGTAACACCAGACAAGGGTTCCTGGTTCTTAGGGATAGCACAGCAGGCCAGGACTCACTCCAACAGAGGCCACCAACAGTGTTCAGGGCAGGTTCAGTTAAAACTGGTAAGCTGAGCTCTCTCAAGTAAGTGGTCTTCTTGCAGCTTTTCTGTCTGTGTAGCTGAACAGGAGGTCAGCCAACTGATCCTTGGAGTTCACTTCTTAGTTTTGGGTACACATGGGAGCAAGTGCGGACCTTTGAGTCCTCACAGGTCACTACAGCAGGTGAAGTCCTTCTTTTGTCTTCCATAAGTCTTGCAGTGTTCAGAAGGAGGTACCCAGAACTGCCATATTTGGGTGGTTGGGGGTGGCTTCTGGCCCTTCCTTAACCAATAGGGAAAACGTCCCAAGGTGTAACCTAATCACTTTTCCAGGAGTTCCTCTCTGCCCTTCTACAAACAAACCCACAGTCCCCTCTTCTATAAACAAGGATAGTAGAACCTTACTTCCCCTGTGCAGAGCTCATGTGCCCACCCTAGAGGTGCAGCCTGGGAAATTAGCAAACCCTCCAATGTGGTCACTAAATACCAGGTCTGAGGTTGCCCCCCTCCCACTGGGATTGGCGCCTAGCTGGCTCGTTAGACAAAAGAGAGGCAGGCCGAGGCATGAGAAATATCTTTCAGTCACAGGGTACACATTTTTGAAAGATATGCGATGGACTGGTCGCATCCCCTGTGCCATTGTGTCAGGCACGATCATCTTCTCCCCACACCCAAACCCTGTGTCTTAGCTCTGGGAGCCAATTTGCACCTAATCACGCATCTATTCAGCTCCTGGGTGACAGATGGAAGGTCAGGCAAATCTAGAGGCTTTAGTCAGACTTTTTAAAGGTACCTTTTGTAAAACATTTGTTACAAATCCAACTTTGTAAAGCAATTGGATTTGTAGTAACTATTTTAAAAATTACCTCTCAATTTCTTTACTCTGGAACAGCAAACCCTGCTACAGTGAGAATAGATTATTTGGCCTTTTTAACAGTAAGGACATGCTTTTCCTTAAGTTCTACATGTCCTACTCTTAAATACCACAAGCGTTGCCATATGGACACTTATGGCTAACTTGGGGATGACTTATTTATGTTAAAAGGGAAGATTTAGACCTGTCAAAAGAGTTTTTATTGACAGGTTACATTAGAAGTTTAAACTTGCCTAACTCAGTTACTGGTGGCAGGCATGTGGTCATGTTTTGCATTGTCATTTTAGTGGTTGCACAATATGCACTACAGTCCAAAAGTGAGATTGAACTTTAGACCATAGGGACACTTTATACCATATACTGGGGACTAATAGGTAAGTTAAATATGCAATTAGGTGTATACCAATTCAACATGTTTAAAGGTTCCAGAGCACATACACTGGGCACTAGACATCAGAGTCAGAGTTCACAGAGTCAAAAAACCAGCAACAAAATTGTGGTGACCATGCAAAAAGGGTCATTTTTCTACAACCACAGAGAAAGGCCTGCCCAACTCTACAGTCCTAGATCTGAAGAAATATATTTCATGTAGCATGGGACATTCCGTCCATTAAAACACAAACCCAACAATGCAGCACAACATCAGCATGATTAAAATAGTGGCAGTTTTGTAACCACACTGCTATTCAAATTAGAACTGATCCAAAAGATCAACACTAATGTTTTTAGCTATAAAACACACTGTTTTGGCTGTAATTCCCATTTTAAATGGCAAAGTGTGGCATTTTCTAACTGAAACATAGTGAAAGAATGCTACTTAGCGCAACTTCTTGCACATATGCATATAGCACTGAGACACACATTGGATGGTATTCGTCATATCATCTGCAACGGAGTACTGTTTGTGCTGTGTATTTAGTTTGGCAGTTCAGTTTTGCAACCTGTTAGTTTTTTCTTACATATTTATGTGTATACCTGTTATGTACTTTTGCTCAACATCACACTGAGCAAAACTGAAGTCCACAATAAATGACACATGATTCATTTTCGGTAATGGTACACTGAGGGACTGAAACAAAAGGTTGCTCTTTGGAAAAGTTAGTATAAGCAGATATCTTAAAAATTCCTTTTCATTGATATGATTTACCTTTAAACATGCAATATGTCAGGAGAATTGCGATTTCCTATGGCCTATATTATGTCATCAATGATATAACTAGCTAAGTCATTTGCATTGTCAACTATGTCTTCATGTGAAAGGCAATGAGAAAGGTATAGTTCTGATTGAAATGATGGTTAGCAAATGAGCTACTTTCATAAAGAAGCATTCATTGTAGGGATTAAAGAACTCCATACCTTACTCATAGCAAACACTCACAGGAAATGTATATATTCAAAACATCAACACAGTTAGTCTGAGGGTTAGGCACCCCGACTTTACTGGGCATGGGTAAAGTATGAGTACATAAACATGCAGCAATTTCCCTGTCTAGGAACATCCACCCCTCCCTGAACTCCAAAGGCTCCTTAACAGGAGGATTTAATCTATACTTCATTGGAAATATTAATGCAAATTTCGAGTAGGAACTCTTGAACCACAATTCATAAATCTTGGAAAATTAATGAAAAAGTAAAAATCATATATCTCCTGTTTGGAAGCGTGAAGACACTTCTCAATCTTAGTTTCTTAAAGGTCCCTTTCTCTTTTTCGGGTTGTTCACCAATTACGTTATTAAAACAAATGATACAGTCTCAAGCCTTACATGAATTTGAAAATGCTAATTTCCGTTTCCAATTAATTAGAATGATGGAGTGGTACAAAGGAAGTTCCTTTTTGTAATGTCTCAATTTGCACAGGAGTTATATGTTGTTTAGAGATATTAGTAACTAAACTAAACTCATTTTGTTCAATTCTTCTTCTGGTCTGTATTCCAGGATCTTTTTGTGCTGTGACCTCTCTGATCTCTAAAAAAGACACCGCTTGTGTATCTTGTGGTGTAAATCTGTGGGCATGTGTTGATTGATAATTTGGCTCTCAGGCCAAAGTCGCTCTCTGAGGAAGATGTCTGTCCTTCCGGTCATGGATGGTCTTAAAGGCCCAGAGGGCTATTGCATACTCAAACTTTGGTGAGCAACTGAGCAGACAGTCATCTCCAAATAAGGCAGATGGTAGTCCATGAAGGTGGCAGATGCAATGTCCTTCGTCACCCTGATGATCTGTACGTTGTCGGCTAAACCTTAAATCAGGTCTAAGGTTCTCACAATATTCCTTAGTTCCTCTTTTCCAGGTGGAAATCATTTCCCATGCAAATCCCTACTTTGACCACATGGTGCTACGAGAACCTCACCTGGTGGAGGGGGTACTCAATTTGAGGTGCAGGTATTTAGGGAACACTGGAGATGGGTTGGCTGGTTGTAGAGAACAAGAGCAGATATAAGAGTAGAAACACCATTCCCAGGCTGTCTCTAAATCTTTTGTATCACTCAAGGTCAACAACTTGACAGTGGACCAATAGCACCAATCACCAAGGGCCAATCTCCTCTTTTCTGATCAGCCCTTCTAGTTGTGGAAGTATATACTAACTGGTAGGTATGGTCATAATGAGGAATTTATTTCCATATTGTCTCTGAAAGGCAAGAGACTATGACAATACCTTTTACAATAGCCAAATGTTTGCCTTTAAGGCAGTGCAGTGTGCAGGACAGCACATTGTGGAGACACAAAATTGTGAATTCCAGGAAGAGCAGAATATCTAACCCTGCTATGCCTTGTGGGAACAATGCCGAAGCAAGGCTAGCATTTGTTTTGGCCATTAGCCATCTATCTATGTTAGTTGCCTGCTTGCTGCCTCTTGTAGCCTCTTATTCGATAGCCTGTGTCTGATTTGTATGTAGTGTAGGCACTCTGTTTCCGGGAGGCCCCAGTCAATTCTGATATGCTTCCAGATATTCCGACCATTGCCATCTACTAGCTCCCCAATGTGCTTGCACCCCATCTGTTGCTAGGCAAGGACGTGTTCCCGTTATTGCAGGCATGACATAAAATAAAGATGTATAATAAAGGCGCACTACTACCCTGGGGTGTCTAGGCATGCACGTTTGCTAACAGGATGATATCAGATTAGGAGGCTGGCCAGAGTTCAAAGACTCCTACAGGCTGAAAAGTCAGGTTTTTAGTTTTTCCTTAACAGATGAGGTCTGTTTCCTTTTTCAGGAATAAGGGAAGGCTGTTCCAGAGATAGGAAGTGTTGCCTATAAAACTTCTCCCACACCATTTTGCTCTTTTTACTCTAGGAACAATGATATTGCATGCCGATTCTGAGCGAAGGGATCTTGGTGGAAAATACCAACAAAACCAAAGCTTAAAAGCTTGCAGTCCTTCCCCATGAAGAGCCCTGAAAGCAATGCCAGGGCCTTAAACTGTATACGCTTCTCAATAGGTAACCAGTGGAGAAGCGGAAGGGCAGCTGATACTGATTCTCTTTTGGATATACCAAGTAAAAGGAAAGCAGCTGAGTTCTTCAGGACCTGAAGCCTATTGAGACTTTTTTTCTTATATTTATGAAAAGAGCGTTTGCATAGTCAATTTTTGAGAGTATAAGAGCAGAAATTACAGTTTTCTCTGGGTCTTTCGAAATGAAGGGAAAGATCTTTCTTAAATGTTTCATAATAAAAAAAGGAGGCTGATGAGATTGCATCTACGTGCCCTTCGAAGGTCAGTGTAATATCAAAGATAACTCCAAGATATTTTACCTTTGTAACTGGTGATGGAATTTGGCCAAGTTCAGGTGGCCTCCAGTCTTGAGACCAAAATGAAGGATCCTTCCCAAAGAGCAGGACCTCAGCCCTGCCTGAATTAAACTTTAAGCAGTTTCGGGCCATCTATTTTCCGATCTCCTGCTTTTCTGTCTTTGAAATATTAGATGATACTGAGATCATGAATTGGATATCATCTGCGTAGGTGACTGCAGAAAACCCAACAAATCTAATAAGTTTGGCCAAAGGAGCTACATAAATGTTAAAAAGGGTTGGGTTAGGAGACGAAACCTTTGGCATGGAATTTGATTTTTTTAAATCCACCCCATGTTCACCTGAGCTGGTGGTTGACTAGTGATGAGGGTATGTATGCCTACCAGGGTAAATAGGTTTGAAAGAATGCAGTAAACATATGAACATTGCACATGCGTATTCTTCCATGATTTGAATCCAGAACCCCCCAACAAACATTGTAAAGAGTGAAAAAAAATCTGAACAAATAGTGAACCAACTACATAATAGGTTGTTGTGCCACTGTTTGGGGATGATGACATGGTTAAGAAAGAAGGCATCTCGTTCAGAGACTCTGGAGTTTGTTGTGATATATGGTCCGGGGGCGCCTACTGTCCACACACGCTGCACAGCCACTGTTCAGAGTTAGTGGCATCTTCCACCTTGCTAGCCCATAGAACCTATTCTCAGAACCCTTCATTCGCTGTCTCTAAAAAAGAGTGTTGTGTTTAAACTCCTCTTTGTGGTCCATAAAGCACTTTTTTAAACTGGCCTCGCTATCTGCAGCAAAGACTACAGTGGTGTGCCCCAATACAGAGTCTTAGATCTAGTGGAAAACTCCTGTTACTTTTGCAGTGCATTTGCACAACTAGATAGGAGCAAGACCTCTAACCTCCGGTCAGGGACACTTGTCTCCACACAGCAGCTCCGCTGTTGTGCTGCTGCTGCTGCCCGCTACACCTCTTGGTGGGTATTTGAGGCCCTCCTCCACCCCCAGGCTCCTACCTGCACCTCTTTCCTGGTGGTTCAGTGGGAGAGCCTTGCTCTTCTGCTGGTCCGCTGTTGTCTGTCTTGTGTTTGTGCCTGTCTTCTGTCTGTCTGTTTTGTTATTTGTGCCTTTATAATTGTCATTTCTATATTCTGTTTATTTTGCCTGTTTTTAATTTTTTACATTGTTCCTGTGCCATTGTTGTGTCCTCCGTGCCCATTTTGCTGCCCTTTGCCATTGCTGCTGCCCCCCGTGGCCCCTCCTCACTGCCGGTTCCTCCTCCCGCTTCCCAGCTGCGCTTCTCTCCCCCTTGCCTATTTAATGGTGGCCATTGCTAGGACGTGTACGCAATACCTCTGTTCTGCTGGCTCTCCACTCCTCCCTCCTATACCCCCAGGCCCCTGCCTGCACCTCATCACTTGTGGTCCAGTGAGAGAGGCTTGCTCTTCTACTGGTCCCCTGTTGTCTGTCTTGTGTTGGTGCCCGTTTACTGCATGTTTTCTGCCTTTTTTGTTATTTGTGCCTTTGTAATTGTCATTTTTGTATTCTGTTTATTTTGCCAGTTTTTTTGATTGTACCTGTGCTGTTTTTGTGTCCGCTGTGCACGTTTTGCTGCACTTTTATGCCTCTGCTGTACCAGCAGCCCCTCTTCCTGCCAGTTCCCACTCCCACTTCCCAGCTGCGCTTCCTTCCCCTTTCCTATTTAATTGTGTCCCCTGTTCGGACGTGTGAGGAAGACCTCTGATCTCTGGTCAGGGACTCTGCTTTCTGCCCCAGCAATGCCCCTACACCTCTGTGAGTCTGTAGGTGTTTGAGGCCCTTCTCCACCTGCAGGCTCCTGCCTGTGCCTCATCCCTGGTGATCCAGTGTGAGAGCCTTACTCTTCTGATGCTCCGCTATAGTCAGCCTTCTGTTTGTGCCTGTTTTTTGTCTTTCATTTTTGTTATTTGTGCCTTTTTAATTGGCATTTCTGTATTCTGTTTATTTAGCCTAGTTTTTTAATTGTACCTGTGCCATTGTTGTGTCCTCTGTGCACAATGTGCCGCTGTTTCCTGCCGCTGCTACCCCAGTGGCCCCTCCCACCTGCAAGTTAATGCTCCCATCTGCACTTCCTTCAAACTTCCCTATTTAATGGCGGCCGCTGCTCAGACATGTGAGCTAGACCTCTGACCTCCTGGTCAGGACTCTGCTCTCCGCCCCAGCAGCTCCGCTGTTGTGGCACTGCTACTGCCCCTACACCTCTCTGGGTTGGTAGGTGTTCGAGGCACTCCTCCACCTGTAGGTTCCTTCCGGCGCCCTTTTCCTTGGTGGTCAAGTGGGAGAGCCTTACTTTTCTACCGGTCGCTGTTGTCTGTCTTATGCTTGTGCCTGTTTTTAGTCTTTCGTCTGTCTTTTTTTATATTGTTTGCCTTTGTACTTGTCATTTCTGTATTCTGTTTATTTTGCCTGTTTTTAATTTCATTCATTGTACCTGTGCCGTTGTTGTGTCATCAGTGGGCATTTTCCACCCTTTCCTGACACTGCTGCCCCCGTGGCCCATCCCACTTGCCGGTTCCCGCTCCCTCCTCCCAGCTGCACTTCACTTTTCTTCCCTATTTAATGGCGGCTGTTGTGCAGCAGTGCAGCAAACACGTGCAGCGGGTGCGCCAAAGGCATGCCCAAGGCAAACCCGTCTGCTACTGTCTATGACCTTACCGTGACCAGTGCCTGTGACCCTGGTTCTCGAAACATCCACTGCTGTGACTCAGCTGCCCTCCATGCACTCAGCCCCGAAAGGAACAACAACTGCCAGGGTTCTATGCCTAACATCACCCATGGCCAGAACTCCTGCCAATACTGCTGACAATCCTTCACCATCGAACACACAAGGAGGTGATGGACGGAGTGCTGAAACTTTTCAAACACTCACCCCCAGTCACAGATCTGGGTTGAATCTTTTTTTTAAATTTTATTTGAGCAGAGCATTCCATTCATGATACTTTATATACTCAAAATCATTATCGAAACCGGTTAGAAAAAGAGAAAAGAAAAAAAACAACAAACAAAACCAGTAAGACAACTTTTTAGCTAAAGCAGCTAATCTTATAGTCATTCACAAAACAAAGTGCAAAGTGCAAATTTATCTTATTACATAGCAACAATGAAAGAAAAAAATGTCCTAATACGCCTAAAGTGCAATATCAATAAAATGCTACAGAAGCTAAGCCTACAGTCATTCATCATAGAAAGTGCAAAGAGCAAAAAGTAAAAGCAGCTAATCCTATAGTCATTCACAAAACAAAGTGCAAAGTGCAATTTATCTTGTTATATAACAATGATGAAAAACATTCCTACTACGTCTAAAGTGCAATATTTTGTAAAATTAGGGAGCGAGCTACTGAGCTCAAAATAAATATAAAAGCTTTTTGAAGTTCAGATAGCATTGTTTCCCCTCTGCAAATTCCGAACAAGGCAGCTTCAGCCTTGATCCGAATTCTCTTTCCGATTACTTGCTCGATATCTAAAAAAACTGTCTCCCAGAAAATCCTTAGGCCTGGACATGAAAAAAAAGTGTGGTGCCATCCACCTTCCCCATCTAACTGGCATTGAAAACACTTGTTTTCAACTCCCGAGAATCTTTTACTTAAGGTGGCAGGAGTTAGATAAGAGAGCTATCACGATAGGAAGGCCATGTTTTTATAATTGGCAGCACGTAATGATTTACTTCCTAAATCGCAGACAGACTCCCACTCCTTCCCAGACAGCCTACATCTGGTCTCCCAAAATATTTTCTCCAGGTTATTGTTTATCACAGGGACTTGTCTCAATCTATGTAACAACCTATACAAGTTTCCTACCCCTCTTATATTGGCCCCGTAAAGGGCTACCACCAAGTGATTGGGAGAATCCAGCATACCACTAGTATTTTTTAATAAAGAAACAATTTGTAGATATTCAAGAAAGGTCGGCTTCCAATGGCTCTCTGCCCTTGCCAATACTTCCTGCCAGGAAATCGGCCTGTTTTGTATTATAAAAGGTCTTAACTCAGACAGTTCACAACCTTCCCAAGTATTTATGTGCCTTAATTGCAACTGGAGACAGAGACTGGCACATTCTCTAATATTTAAATATTGGAGATCCGATGACCTCATCTTTTTATAAAAGGACTGAAGTCTAAAAAAATAATCTTTTCGAGTTTTATACCGTGTTTTTTTTTAAGTTTTTAAGTTTTTAAAAATACTGGAGTTAGTAATTTATTGTATCATTTTATCTATAAAAAAGCTGTCTCTAATGAAATTTAATCCTATCAAGCCAGACACCAAATCTAAAAAAGCAGCCTCGTAGTTTGTTCTTAAATGCGGCAACGCTTAACCCCCTTGATCTATTGGTAATTGTAACACATTCAGTTTGACCCTTGGAGCTTTCTTACCCCAAATAAATTGCCTAAATAAGGTATCGATTTCCCTCACATATGACTGATTTATTTTTATCGGGACATTAGAAAATAAGAAGATTAGCAGCGGAAGTATGGACATTTTAATTAGTGAAACTCTACCCACTATCGATAAGGGGAGTAATGTCCATTGCTCCAACAGGTGCTTGATCTTACTCTTCATTAATAATTTAATTCAAATAATTGATGAAACTGTGTAGATACATATATCCCGAGATACCTTATAGGGTCAGTTTTTGTTGCTAGGCATTAGTTTTATACCCGCCTATTTTTTCGAACTCTGATAACTCCCTCAGGACTCTTTCAAAATTCTATCTATCTGGAGTCAGATACAAAATGATGTTGTCCGCAAATATTTTAAGTTTACCCATATCAGGGATTGGTGATTGGATAGCAGCATTATTCTGTATCTTTAAAACCAAAGGTTCAATAAAAAAGGTAAAAAGTAAGGGCGAAAGTGGGCAGCCCTGTCTGGTCCCGCAAATTATTTTAATGGTTCCTGCACAGTTTGCATTTATTATAATCTTGGCTATAGCCCCCTAGGTAGATATTATACAACATATCCACTAGTTGTGTGGGAAACCCAAACCAACCAATGGTAACAGAGTTCTCCAGTTCACTAGGTCAAAAGCTTTTTCCGCATTGACCATTACAATGCTAGCTGGAATGCAGTTTGTATTGATATAATCCAGGGCATATATTAGGAACTGGGTGTTAGCTGCCATTGATCTGCCCGCTATGAAACCTGTTTGATCTCTATGTATTATCTCATGGGCGGCCTGTGAAAAGCGTTCTGCCCATACCTTCATCAAAAGTTTATAATTGGAATTCAAAAGACTGATAGGCCTATATGAATTCACGTCTTCTGGATTTTTATCTTTTTTAACAAAAGAAACCATTATTGCTTCTTTAAAAACAACCGGAACTGAGCCTCCCTCTCTAACAAAATTAAATAGATTTCTTAAAGGGGTAGTGAGTTCCTGTGAGAAGACTTTATAAAACTCAATGGGGAAACCCTCCTGCCCACAAGCTTTTGCCCCGGCTGTTCTTTTAATAGGTGCTAAAATTTCACTAATCTCCACTTCCCTTCCCAATTCGCCAATCCGATTCTCCGAAAGTTTTGGAACATTCATATTTATAAAATATTCCTG
Organism: Lissotriton helveticus; assembly: GCF_964261635.1. Lineage (NCBI taxonomy): Eukaryota > Metazoa > Chordata > Amphibia > Caudata > Salamandridae > Lissotriton > Lissotriton helveticus. The sequence continues at coordinate 639,343,456 of NC_136059.1, forward strand.
GATTAACTCCTCCTCCACTAAATACTCGGTAGAATACCTTCGGCAAAAATGATCCATGAAAGTTTGAGAAATATCGCTACTCTCAACTACTTCTGAACCAGTCAGAGGATCTAAGATTTTCAATATTATAGCTGATTCTTGCTTTTTCCTGGTGGAATTTGCCAAGAATTTGCCAATTAACTGGCTTTCCTCATAGACCCTCTGTTGAAATACTTGCGAATTACAGACTTCTACCAAAATTAAAAAATCCTTCAACGCTGTTCTTGCCTGTTCATATTTATTTGGGACAAACTGGAGTTAAAGAGCATATTCCTGATCCACTTCTGATTGCAATTGAGCTATTACCCCTCTGTGTGCTGGACTGGGCCGCCATATAAGCTATTACCTGCCCACGAGCTGCTCTCTTAAACCCTCCCCACACAGAGAATGGGGTAGCGGTATTCTCATTAATCTGGAAATATTCCAGAATCCATTCTCTAAATCCTTTAACCCACTCCTCTTTTTGTAAAAGGAGACGATCCAGCTGCCACCTGGGACGTTCCCTGCCTTCTCCCTCAAGTATAATTTCCATCCCAACATATGCATGATCTGAGAAATGATTACATCCTATACCGACATCTTGAATCTGAAGGTATCTGGAGTTAAGAAAAAAGTCTATTTGAGACGCCGTCCGAAAACGGTGCAAATAGCAAGTATAAAAATCCTTATCTAAATTCACTTCCCTCCATTAATCCACCAATTGGTACTCTTGTATAATAGCTCCCAATTCTTTTGGGGTGTTTGGTTTTATTTTTTTTTTATTTTTATTCGAGGTATCCTTTCTAGTGTCCTGTATAAAATTAAAATCCCCACCAAATATCAGCTTCCCAGAAGCTCCTATCATTATATCATTGATTTGTGCCAAGGGTCCTGTACCATCTGAAATAGGACCATAGTAGTTTATAAAATGTAACATTTTCCCCTGTAACTTGGCTACCACCCATATCCACCTCCCTTCTGTATCCCTATGGACTTCTAAGTTTACTTGAGAAGTAAATTGCTACACCTCTGACTGCAGGACCAGAAGATGCAAAAAACACTTTAGAGAAAACTTTGGGTAGAAAAAGTTTCGGAGAATTCGATTTCAGATGTGTCTCCTGCAGAAACAGAACTTGGGGATTTAATGAAGACAGCCCTGTAATAAGAGCACCGTACTTCTTTTTATTTAATATTCCATTTACATTGGCTGATATGATCTTACATTTACTAGTTTCCATAATTAACTATTCTTGGTATATTTTCCCAACCTTCCTGGACCTTCTGCTCCTGCTCTTTTTTCTGCTGTGCAACACCCCCTTCCCACCCAAAAGAAGAACAGCTGCCCACCCCTTCGAGATGTGGAAAAATCCCTATTGGCCACGCTATCCACATTCCGACCCTCCCATCTAACCTAATGGGTGTCATGAAATTACGCCCTGAGTGTCCCCATAATCCCAAGACCCCCCCAGCGAAATCTTCACCATTAAACAGCTGACTAACTGGCCCGACTCTGCATGTATTAAGGATAAAAGAAACACATCATTTACCAAATGTAGATCTAACAGACAATTCCTCACCATATGATAGGTCTAACTAATCAAAAATAGTGTCTCCGCCAGGCTGTATATCCCCAGCATTATCATAAAACCACTCTAAAAAGCGTCCGGCCCAACTTGCATTCTAGGGGAGGAAAAATATTGCCATGATACAGCTATCCGTATATGTTTATTCAAGTACCATACCTTACTGAGATCTCCTTCAGAAGGGCTTGTGCTTCTTCTAAATCTGAAAACATGAAAAATGTCCCTTTAACTAAAACTCTGAGTTTTGACCGCTGAGTGATTGATGCTTGTGCACCATGAGCTTTAAAGAAATGAAGAATTTTAACAAATTATTTTCTCCTCCGTGCAGCAGCGGCAGTCATGTCAGAGAATATGCGGCATTTACTAGTCTCTGTCACAGAAAATTGTCTCTGCTGGAACACTTTTGACAGTATTCTCTCCTTAATCCTGAAATCTGTGAAATTCAGCAAGATAGTTCTAGGAATGGTAGAGTTGGGGAAGCGTTATGCGGTAAGTCGGTGGGCTCTTGTAATTGTAAGGTCGCCCTCAAATTCCGGGAGAACGTTCTGTTTAATGGGTTCCTTCTATGCCTTCAGGAACCCCTACATTTCCTGAGGTTTGACCTATGAGAATGATTCTCGAGTTCCTCCAATTTGGCCTCAAGAAAATATTTATTTTTTGCCGCCTCCTTAGCAGACTTCAGAAAGAACTGGCAGACTTCAGAAAGAACTTCAAGACATGGCCTTTCGATGGGAACCCTGCACCCTCAGGGCAAGATAGCCATAGGGGTGATAGTGCTGCATGAAATAACTGCTGATTGATTGATTGAAGGCAAAAGGTTTGGGGGTGACCCTTCAGAAAGAGCCCGGGCCAACAACAGATATATTGGCTACAGCATCAATGTATATGGATTTGCAGTACAAAAACAGGTTTACTGCCAAAAGCATCTCATGACGTGTTTTGACCAAGAAATATCCTTGATCACATAAAGTTACACGGCAGACTATATCTCTTCTTTATGAGATCAATGCAATTTCTTCATGTCATCAAGGCAATTTCTTGGCTGAAACATGGCATGAGATGTTTTGGTAATTGACCTGTTTTTTGTACTGCAGATCAGTTCTGAGTGAGCTTAGGAGAAATATGGTGCAGCTGCCAGAGCAGCTAACTCCAGAGGGTGGAGTTCACAGTTCGATCCCCAGCACCGGCAGGCAGCTCAACTCAGCACAGCCCAGCATCATGTGAGTCTAGGTAACAGCTCACTTAATCTTCCTGACTGCCCCACGCGATGATGCACTGTGTGCTGTCTAGCACCAATGCATGCTCCCTTCCACCTTGTCTTTTGTGCAGGAAAGGATACCTTCCTGAACAAAAACAATCTTTAAATGCATGTTCCTCTTTCTATGCATGATACAGAATGCAGCATGCATAGAAATATGAAGTAACAAGGATGTAACAAGGAGAAATAAAGATATCAGGTTGGTATAGCATTTTGAAGCATTATCATTTTAATTCACCTTAGTTTTTCAATCTGAATCCGTAGGTAGATGCATAACACCCATGTTCGGCTCTTGGAATGCCTCCCTGGTGCAAAGTAAGGTGCTGCCTTGCATTACTTTATATACATTAAACCAAGGAAAGTGGCTTTGTGTGGCTTATAAAATGTCAAAAAGGACTTTGTGGCAGGGCTCAGCCACAAATGTGATGCAGCCTCAATGCAAAACCTCAGTAAATCTGCCCCCACATCTGCAGTGAACAGTACTCATCATTTCAGGTTTTAATGTTTATGTGAGCCACTCACATACATGAAAGCACTTTTTGCATCAAAGCAGGCATGTGTCCATGTGGTAACTGTCCTTATTTTGAATGAGCAGGCATGGTTTCTCTGTACGCTTTTCAGTGCAAACTATGCAGGTGGTCCACAGAGTAGTGGAACATGTTCCCACTGACAAGGAAGGTTTAGGACTGGAGGATTAGGAGTAATGTGGAGTGGACATCATGTACACACCATCTTCTGTATTACCATTGGTGCTGCCAAATGCTGAGCCTGCACCTCTGCACTTGACTTACATCCTGCTGAATGAAACCAACCAATTGAAGAGGTTGGCTATGAACTTGAAGTATTGTTGGTGTGAGTTTTGGAGTAACTAGAGATGGTTTTGACTGCTGCTGCAGAGACTGCGAGCCAGTACAAAAACCCTGTGAAAAGCTGAAGGTTGCGCTCCAGAACTTCTGCCCCATCCTCACATTTGCTGTTGTTCTTCTTCTAGATTAGTCACTTTACTGATGATCAAAGTCTTAAACTAAGGCATCTTTTTCAGTAAAGGAATGAAAGTGGTCATGCTTTTTTGTATCAGGACTCTAGTTTCATAGTACAGATGTAGCCTTTTTTCAGCCTTTGATTAGTGTACATTGAAGGCTAAAGCTAGCCACCTAAGAAGCTGCATTTTCATTGATCCTGTAGCAGGTGCAACAATGGGATTGCTTGGCTCTTGGCAGTGTGTTCCATGCTAATTTCCCTTTTCCTAATCTCAAATTGAAGTAACATTGTGTCAGGAACTCCCTTAGCCCTCTTTTGTCCGCCTCCATTTTCAACGCTTTGTCAGTTGCATACCCTCTCCTTTGAATTACATAATCATTGATAGCATTTGTAATGCTCAAAAAGGCGTTAGTTTAAGCATGTATTCAAACATGCTGGCACCTCCGGTGCAAGAGTTGTTACACATTTCTCCATGGCAAACAACACAACTGTTGCATGCTTCTGAATGTCCTGAAAAACATAATTCGCATTGAGACCAGTAGCTAGCCTTTGCCTAACTTTTTGGAAAGAGACCCAGTGTACAGTGATGAACATGTAATATGTTGCTTGACGAATGGTCCACATATCCTTTTTGCGGTGCATTGACTGAACAGTGCTCTGCTTCATCCACCATCCACCTCACTAAAGACATGTGGACCAGTTGTCAAGATACAGATTTCATGTGCGTCACTGCACACTGGGTTTCTTTCTGGAAAGTTAGTCAAAGGTTATCTGCTGATCTCATTGAGAATTAAGCTTTCCAGGGCATTCAGCTGGGTAAACATTGTTTACAACAAATGCGATACAACGGATTCCATTACAACACGGTCATTACATTGACTGTGTTGTTACATTGCATACCATTACATCGCAAGTTGTTACAACAACTTGCTGTAGGGGGCAGAATGTATTGGATTTAAAATCCAACACCTTCCCTACTATTACACATTCTGGAGTTGGAATAGTAAATTATACTATTCCAAACTCCAGTGCCCCTATTACACCAAGTTTTTGTAATGACTGTGTTGTAATGGTTTGCGATGTAACAATGCAGTCATTATAATGACCTTGTTGTAATGGCATGCGTTGTAAATGTGTGCATTGTAACATGACCTATTCATTTGGCAGCATGCAAAAGTTGTGATGTTTGCCATAGAGAAACAGCTTCAACCAACTGCAGCACTTCAAGATCCAGCACTGGCACAGCCACTCTAGCAAAATAGCTCCGGCAGTGAACCTTTAACTGTGGACAGAGACTCTCCCCAAATTCCAATGAAACCATTCGTTCCACAAAAGAAAAAAGGAGGCTGTCAAGCTCTAGCAATTTACCAGCTTACCATTGTAGAAATAGACTTTTTCATGGTCCCGGTGGTACTGCTACTCCTTGGTATACAGAGCCTCAATAGCAGGCGGTTTTTCTTGTGGTACTAGCGCAATAAGTGAGCTATGGGTACCAACAGCAGGTAGACTGCATGGATGCTTAGTGTTGGAGATTGTTGTATCCCACTGTGCTTTGCTCCATGAAGATGTTGCTGCACATGAGTATACTATGGGCGAGGCTTACAGGGCTGCTTTGCATGATGTTGCAGCCGCCTTTCTTCTCTTCCTCCTCCTGTCCGCATTCTGATTTCACTTCAGCTGCAGGTTCTTGCTCACCTCCATTAGACATGCTTTTAAGGGTGGTGGGTTAACTCAGCTAGGAACTCAAAGTTTGGCAAAAACTCCGGTACCATGTGCGGAGCGGAGTTTACCAGCGCCATCCCACAGAAAACCGTATTTACTTCATTTTAAAGTTGCTTTCAAAAAGTTTTTTCATTTAATTTGTTTGTTGGCTTAGTTTCCAACTAGAGATGGCACTGTGCACCAGTTTAAGATAGGAAAAACAGACATGGCATGTGCCAAACGAGCCCGGTAGTATTCAAGAAATAGTGGCCCAATTACATACGCTGTGGCCTGCAATTTACACCCTGGAAGCTGCAGCAGCCAGAAAATTGTGCTTATCTTCTGAAGTGGATACATTTTGAATTTACATATTTCTCCAGTGGGGAAATATTTTCTACGGAGAAATCACCATCTCCTACACCACACCCCCATGAATTATGGGAATATTCCGTCCTAGTTCCCACCCTCTCTGGGAGAGGTACTTGAGCACACTTAAATTTATGAATGTCTGGATGATGATGATTCACTTTGCCAGATAGGCCCAGACAGAGATTCCCAGAAACCTTCCTTTCACTCTTCGTCTGTGATTGCCTCATTCCACGTTGCTGTCAGAATTCTTTCCGGATTTAGCGAGCATGACTTGTTATTTTCTAGATAAGTTGCACCAGCATGTCAGGCAAAATGAACTGATGTTACTCCTGGAGACGATGCTGAGGGGGAACAGGAAAGAGGAGCTGTATGCTAATAAAAAACTGAATGGTCACCTATATGCGTAAAAGTCACATGACAATGAACCGTCATCCGCGCGTACACTCAACGTCGAACAGTTTGATACTGTGTGCAGAGGGATAGACAAGTGCGTGACCTCTCTCCTCCCCCAAAAGACAATAAGCGTAGATGAGTATCTCTTAGCACAGTAACAGCTATTTACCACTCTGTGCCCATAAAAAGTATATGAAGAATATCATGTGTTAACAGAGATGTGTATAGCGGTGTAATGGCCAATAGTATGGTCTCCACTGCGCCAGTCGGAACCGATGGATCACCCTTTGACGCTGATATAGAGGCATTTTTAATACCAACCGTTCAACAGCCTGCACGGCCCGATGATGTCCCATTGCCCTCATTTCAACAGAGCTCGACAACGATGCAGTGACCGGATGGCGTAGAAAAGTTGAATTAATTCTAGCCCCAGTGTCGCTGCTTTGCTACATTCAAAGGACTTTTTCAGCGGGCCTGCATGAGTGTCATAGTAATCCTGCCCTCCATCACGTTTGTCCTAAACTCTGAATTTGCCCCGGTCCCTCGCAACCTCAGATAACCTTTTAGCGCTATTGACTTCTAAGCACTGTTTTTGGATGTATTCCTTAAAAATCATATCTCAACTTCTACTGATTAGATTTTTGTCATTTTGGTCTTGTTTTACTCAGATACATATTCACACTTCATCTAAACCTATGTGGAGTCTTTTTGTGGTGTATTCATTGTGTTACTGTGTGTGTGTGTGTGTGTTCGACAACTACTTTACATATTGCCTCTTAAATTAGGCCTGCCTGCTCTGTGCCAAGCTATCACAGAGTTAGCACAGCTTAATTTAAAGTGTTTATTTAGCCTACCCTGACTAAGATTGTGGTCCCTACTTGGACAGAGTGCAAACCTCTGCCAACAATAGACCCAATTTCTAACAGTATCATCCTAGCAGGGTGAGATAAGATGCCTATGATGAAGCATGCCACAAGTAGTGGATGAGGCTCCTTTTCCAAAAATATTGGTCTTCTTTCTTGTCAGGGTTTCCATAAACCCAAGTAGGGTATTGTTAATTCACAATCATTGGGGGGTGGGGGGGGGGGGGGTAAGTAATCCCCCTCGCAGCTTCCAAACTTGGTTTCCCACTACTTAAGGAGGAGATGCATTGGCTTACCTCCTCCTCTCTTATTGTGTGGTTAAAATAGCTAGAAACAGTCACATTACCCAGAAATGACTCAAGATCCACAATTAAAGTACCCTTTAAATCCAGAACTCTTTTTCCATTGGGAAACTACTTCTTTGAGCCTTCACTGGACCTGGAGAAAGTCTGTATGTAACAGGAGAAAGTTGGTATGTAGCATCAGGGTGGAATTAACTTCTTGTCTGACTTATTTTCCCTCAGATCATTCTATTGATTTTACTACAAAAGAAGGCTAGATCACTTGTTGTTTTGCAAGAAAGTTGTTTCCAGCAAAATCACATGTTATAGGTTGTTTCATGCTATACTGACTGGCAATTAATTTATTTACCAAAACATCAATACTACCTTAAATACCTTATGTGCATGAACATTTCAAAGAGTTTAAAAAACAAAACAAAACAAATCCCTTTTGTTGCTTCATGTAATAAGATCCTAAATTGTTCAACAAATAAGTTCTCTACTGTTTCACGATAGTTTGAATTCAAGAATTTAAACTTTCAAAGTTAATTTCTCAAAATACAACAATAATGCCTTAGAATACTTCTCTACCTTCAAATTCCATTTTCACAGCAGTAAATTGAGCCATTGCCCTCAACAAAGTACCTTGATTGCATAGCCTGAACTTTATGAACCTTTAGGAAACATATAACCTTCAAAGTGGCAGACATTATTTCTAAACAGTGTTAAAATTCAATGGAGCGTAGTTCGTATTTGGACATCAATACATATAGTGTCCTCTGGAGATAAGGAGACATTATTCAAAGCATCTGTGATGCGTTGAGACTCCCTCTAGCTGTCTCTTCTCTTTAATGCACTCAGTGTGAGAAGGTTTGCAGAAAAATGTTCAGTCACCCATCGAATGCCTACAAAGTGAGTATAAGAAACTGGATTATTAGTTTCAAAGAATGTGAGTTCTTCACAAGTAATGCATCTGTAATCTTACCTTTACTGGGAACCAAGTACTCCATTGTAGCACTTGATTTTTCCAGGATAGCAAAGCAGAGCAGCCCAAGGCCTTTTCATGGAAGGTAGAGTAGTCTAGTTCCTCAGTTTGCTGGTACGCAACAAACAGCTCTCGATAAATCATTGTGCAATCATTACATTTCCTTTTAAAAAAGAAACGTTTATTACACACACTGCTAAATAATATGCATTATTTACAAACATGTACAATTAGTTGAATGGAAATACCTTTGGTGGTGTCCTCAGAAATGGTCAGACCTCCAGCAAGCCCTGAACCCTACAATTACAATAAACTCACCTATACTGGACACAATATAGGGAAGTATCTTTATCGAAAGGGCATGCCTACTGGCTTTGTCAATGTGTCACCCCATTAACAGGTGGCAGAAACGGTTCCCCCAGTCATTTTAGAGTTGATTAACGCTTCCTTTTCCTTGGGAGTGGTCCCTCCTCCATGGAAGGAGGCGATGGTGAAGGCACTTCTTAAAATACCTAGCCTTGATTCAACTACCCTGGGAATCTATTGTGCCATATCACTTCTCCCAGGGATCAGCAAAATTCCTGAAAAACACATCAACTCAGTGCTGTCTACCTTCTTGGAGACACACAAACTCTTTCACCCGTCTCAGATGGGTTTTTTACCTCGCCAAGGAACAGAAACGTCTCTGCTCTCAGTCGTGGAAGAGTAAAAAACATTGGGGACTCCGGAGGCACCGCTGTGGTCATACTCCTGGACCTCAGCACAGCCTTCGATACAGTTAACCCCCATATCCTGGTCCATAGACTCAGAATATTGAGAGTAACTGGAGTCGCTCTGGCATGGCTACAATCTTTTCTGAGTAATAGATCCTTTCAGCTCCTTGACGCTGATGTTACCTCTAAACAGATGCCTCTATGTTGTGGGGTTCCTCAAGCATCATCCTTGAGCCCCACCCTGTTTAACGCATATATGAGCTCATTAGCGGAGTCAGTGTCACCTTTTGAGGTACACATAGTGACCTACGCATATGGCACACAACTTGTGGTGGGGCTTAATCATGCTGATAATTCCCCTCCTAGCCTTGGCCCTTGCCTGGAAGAAATTGCCAAATGGATGAATGACTCCTTCCTGAAACTGAACAGGAAAAAAATCGAGATGATGATTCCGGGGAATCAGTCTCCCCTTGACCTTAATACAATATGGCCTACTACTTTGGGGCCGACTACTTTGGGCCCGTCCCTATCCCCAAGACTCAATTAAAAATTCTGGGTGCCTGGCTAGACCTAGACTTCGCTTTGAAGACACAGGCATGTAATATTGCAGCCACGTGTTATGGCATCCTGAAAATGCTCCGAAAAATCCTCCCGTTCCTTCCATTCCAGGCAAGAAAAATCATGGTTCAGGTACTTTTCGTGTCACGGCTGGATTATGGGAATGCCCTTTATTTGGGTGCTCCAATTGGAACCTTCTCCATACTACACACTTTACAAAACTGGGCAGCCAGAATTCTTTTGGATACTCATAAACACTAATCAGCAAAACCTGCTCTGAACTCTCTCCATGGCTCCCCATTAGGGAGAGAGTTAACTTTAAGGCGTTGTGCATTGTCCACAAGCCATTAGCCGGAAAGGCCCGGCTATTAACCACTTCGTCATCCAGCCCTATCGGGCTAGAAAACGTCTTTGATCAGATAACATGAACTTGGTTATTGTCCCCAGGATTAAGAAAGCCAGAAGGGGGGCCAGCAATTCTCATACAATGCGGGCAAGCTTTGAAACTCCCTTCCAGTTCACCTACAAAAGGAATCTAATCATTTTGCCTTCCGCAAATTGTTAAAGACCTGACTATTCCCTTAGTCTGGCAGGTTTTTCTATTATCTGCTGCTACCAGCGCTGGGGTGCTTTTGGGTAGCCATGCGCTTTATAAATGTATCTTTCATTTAATTTCATTAATAAAAAGCAGATACTTATCATTACAAACAGAAACAACATCATTGAAATCACTAAAAATGGTACCATCATTTAATATTGTTCATTGAAACATGTACCACTGCATTATCAATCAAGCATTATTAATGCCATTAAATGTGCACCAAAGACTAACTTTTATTTTTAACAAGCTGCCAGTGCAGCTCTCAAGCTAACCAACATGGATCTGTGCTCTCCAGAGCCTATATGCAAAAGTACAACCTCCAAGAGTACTTAAACATGGGTGAAATTTATTCAGGTGAGCATCAATGTAACTCCCTAGGAGACTTCGGACAAATTTCTGGGCATAATTTCTCGGGGGACATAGGAAGTTTGCTGCACGGCTGGCAACCCCTGAAACACCTTCTCAAAGCATTCATGGTGCCCCCTTTATTTCCTGGGGCATCAAAGAAAACAAATCAGCTGATTTCCTGAGTGCCACCAGAGTATTCTGGGATGCTTCTGTCCCAAAGCATGAAATATTTAATTAGCGGCATTCCCGTAGACAATAATACTTTTTGCTGCAAACTGGCCTTGCACCATGTTTTCTTTTTTTTACATTCAGAGTACCCCTGCCCCTACTGTGGGCTAACTGGTGTGTTGCTGCTCACCCAAACCCTGCTCGGCTCACACTACTGTTTTGCCGGCATGGGAGCCAGCACCCTTGTGGGTGAGTGGCGCTGTAGTGTGGGCCAACTCCTCTGAGATATGTACACAGAGAGCAGGGGATGCACACCCCACTAATGGAGCATGGAGGTGCTCGTCTGCTGCTGTCCCAGGTGATGGAGTTGCCTGGACCAATCATAATGTGCATTAGGCTTAGGGGGATGGGGTCCCTTGAGCCATAAGTCTTCTTAACGACAGGACCCCATGCAAGCCTCCTTCCTTTTGTGATTGTAAACAAATGAGGATACTCCTACTCTGCAAGCTTGTTCCTCCCCCAGGGAATTATGACATTGAGTAGCAGAGCGCTACTCACTATGTATTTCCTTCCTGTTCCCTGAGGGACCAGGCTTCTTTTGAGGTTTCTACAGCTGTGTAGTGGCTATGTTGACAAGGGAGGTACCATTTTGCTCTTGATGGGGAGTTGTATTTACCAGGGGATGATTTCCAAGGGCTCCTGGGATCTAAATTTACATATTGGATTGGAGAAGGATTTTAATGCTCCTACTCCTGAACTTGTCCTGTGTCTATGTTCCTGGTAACTTTCTCAGCCCGGGGATTTCTTTAAGAGCTGCTCCACAGTCGGTCAGCTGAGTACCCTCCCTGAAGCACTTCCCAGGCCCCATGACTTTGACCTACGTGTAGGGCACCTGGGTGTCAGCAATGGAGTAGGTGCCCCCCATCCTTCCTGATGGGGGTCACCCAGCTGCAGGACCACAGGCCCACAAGGAACACTTCCTGTTCCTGGGTACCAGTTGGAGTAAAAACGCTAAGAGCGGACCAATGCAATGGAGTCTGGTGGGATTTCCTTCTATCTTGGCATTCCTCTGTCATTGCTACCAGGGAAAGTGAGTTTTCAACAGAGTTCCCTTTTGCAAGGTAGGAGTGGGCAGAGTTCTCAGAGTTCCTTTATACAGAATTCCACGAGTGGTTAAAAAACTATGAGAGCTACATGGAGTTCTACGAGAGCACGGAGTTGCTTGCTGGGCCAGTTCATGGTACGAAACGCTGCATGTGTTCTCGCATTGGAAATAACACACAAACGACGCCACTCGGTTTGCATGGGTATGTCCATCTTGGTTTTTGCTATGTTTATGGTGCTGGGCCTATTTTTCAATCTCTTCCTAATCTTTTTAATCCTACCCCCTTAAAACCTACCTACCCCAATTTTAGCCTTACTCTGTGTGTTTATTTTTTGCATTTTACGTTTATTTCTTATTTCTTGTTTTTTGCATGATTTTTTGTACTTTATTTTTCATTTTATTTTAGTTTTCTTCCTTCCTTCTTTTACTCTTCCGGCCCTCACCCAGCAGATGGCAGAGCAGGAGATGGGCAGCGTAAGGCCCCCCTGAATCACAAGCTGCAGCCGCCTACCTTGCAGTAAGCTGCGCTGAAAAGGGGTTTAACTTCCTTCACTGTTTGCCAAGGCGGAGGGGCAGCAATGTCTGTCTGTATTTGCTGGATGTTTCACCACTGTTATGTTATGTTATGTTATGTTATAAAGCCTTTTGTTACGCGCTCTATTACTCAAGAGTATCCTGGCGCGGTGAGTCAAAAGAGAAAAAAAGGGGCAGCCAACATAACGTATAAAGAAATTACAGAGTGATATTAAACAGATGGGTTTTAAGTCCCTTCTTAAACTGAGAAAGTGAGGGGGCAGTTCGAAGAGCCAGGGGAAGAGCATTCCATGCTCTGGCTGCCTTGACAGATATAGACTTGCCTCCTGTTCTTGAAAGCTTGAACTTGGGCTGAACCATCAGACACAGGTTGGCGGAGCGGAGAGCCCGATTAGGAGCATAAAGGGCGAATCTGTTCCGCAGATACACTGGACCCAACTGATGGATAGCACAATAGGCCAGAACCAGAATTTTAAACAGAATTCGGTTGGCAACAGGTAGCCAGTGAAGACTACACAGATGTCCATGAACACTGGATCTCCTAGGTAATTGAAACATCAGTCTAACTGCAGAGTTTTGAATCACCTGGAGTCGATGGACCATATAGTCCGGAAGGCTGCTAAAGAGTGCATTTGCATAATCCAAATGTGACAAAATCAGCGCTCTTAGCACAGTCTCTCTAGCCTCACTATGGATGAAGGGGAAGAACCTTCTGAGGGCCTTTAGAGTGGCATAGCAGGTACAGGTTAATTTCTTAATATGCTCCCCGAACTTTAGATCCTGCCCGAACCAGACACCCAAGTTCTTTACAGGGCCTCCTATTGAGTTTGGACAGGGTAGATCGGAGGGCCAGATTTGCTCCCTGAAATTATCCGGGAAAGACCCATAGAGGAGGATCTCTGTCTTCTCCTCATTACACTTAAGTTGGGCCAATGCCAGCCAACGGAAAACTTCCGATAAGCAACTCTGGACGGTCAAGGGGTCTAGGTGGTTTTTTGGCCAAGTGAAGAGCAGCTGGGTATCGTCAGCATATGCCATTATTTTGGCACCCAGCTGCTCAGCTAGATAGACCAGGGGGGTCACATAAACATTGAAAAGCAGAGGGCTTAAAGTGGACCCCTGCGGGACTCCCGTAGTAAGTTCCTTAGCCTTAGATGCATGAGGGGGCATCCACACTTGCTGTGATCTGTTTTTCAAAAACGAGGTCAGCCAGTCCAAAGCTTGGCCTGAGATACCGATGGCAGCCAATCTGGCCAGAAGCATCAAATGGGGCACCGTATCGAAGGCGGCAGAGAGGTCTAACAAAATCAGAACCGCCCTGCCACCTCCATCCAGGCACTCCCGAATTGCCTCCGAAACCTCGATTAATGCCGTTTCGGTGCTGTAGGCCGCTCTGTCTGGGCATCAAGCGCACCCAACAGCAGCTGACGCACAGGAGGATGAACATCTTGGACCAGCACCTGCTCAACCTGCACGGCGTGGAGGTAGTGGGACTTGGTGAGTAATAACTATTTATTTAGTGTGTTCTATCTATGCTAATATTGTTTTTTAGGTCTCGCGACCTATCAATGCGCGCAAGCGCATTGAGCGGAGCGAGAATTCATGTCCTCAAAATCCTCGTCAAACCAAGGGCTTTTTGCTGCGGTTTTCTTTAAGTTCACGTGAATCACGTGACCAAACAAGCACGCGCATCAGCCTCCCTCCTACTCATACTTTCAGTTTCTCCCGCCCCCATCCGGCCTCTCTCCAAGCGCATCGCGCTTTCGCACACAAGCATTCCGCCTGCCACACTTCTCCTCCCTCACATTCCCGCCCCCCCACCAGGCTCTCCCGCCCCATCCGGCTTCCCTCCGGCCTCTCTCCAGATAACTCAGCCTCCAAAACGTACAAATCTTTGAGCCAGTCTGTTCCTTACATTTGCTTTGCTTTATTGTCAGTCTCATGTGTATGCTTCTTATCCAATGGCTTTCCTTCTTTTTGCATGTGGCATTGGCTCTTTACTACACTTTTGATTGGATGACATGAATTGTTTCCTTCCACTGCTTACTTTCTGGAATCGATTTTTTTTTGTTTTTATTTCAGCACTCCATCAGAGCGCATGTTTTATCTCGCTTGCCAGCATATGCTCCATTTCTTCCCTGCTCCGCCTCTTACCCTGTGACGTGGACCCAGTGCTCACTCCCTGAAGACTCAAGGTGCACATCGGCAACACGAAAAGCAGCCAAGTACTCGAGAAACATGCGTGACTCACTGCTCAGAGTCTTGTGGTTTCTTTGCATTCCGGTACTTGTGGTCCTAACTTTATAATGTGATAAACAAGACTGCACGTCCCATAATGCAAAGAAAAGGCCTAGACTCCACGAGGTACTTACTTAGAAATGGATGCACGCATGGCGTGGGAAACTTGGAAGTTCTGGGATCAGCTGCGTGTGGCTAAACACCACAGGCAGGACTGGCTCTCAGTTGTTGTAATGTCCTCCTCAGTGGCACTCGAGGTTTGATCGTTCTTAGAAGGATGAAAGCCCAAGATGACTCTGCATGGATGCATGCCTCTGTTACAGGGTGCAGATCTTTATCGCGCTTTCGCACACAGGCATTCCGCCTGCCACACTTCTCCTCCCTCGCATTCCCGCCCCCCCCCCACCAGGCTCTCCCGCCCCCATCCGGCTTCCCTCCGGCCTCACTCCCCGTGAGCTCCGCGCTCACATTCCCGCCCCCCCACCAGGCTCTCCCGCCCCCCATCCGGCTTCCCTCCGGCCATTTGCCACACTCCTTGCCTCTGCCGCAAAGGACTCCTCCCCCCGTCACTCTCCAAAACAGCTTTGTGCGACGTCTGTATCCATTACTGGGATATGTTGGCGCTCGTAATTGCTTATTGGCCATTACTAGGACAGTGAATATTTGTATTATATGGGGGGTCTTTTGCTGTTTGCCAGAGAGTCACTACACTCACTGCACCCTACCTCACTCACGGATCGATCTTCACTCACCAAAAATGCCATGCAGAAGTACAGTGTTACATGGATATGTTGCCTGGGCACGTTCTATTCTGTGCACTGATACATTGCTATAAGAGGACACAGATGTACGGAAATATACGTGATTGCTCGGCTTGTTCAGTTTGTCGGGCGCTATTCTGTTTCCTGGGGAAGACGGGACCATATCCCGGTCATCTGGTGTGTGATAGCGGCCGATATAGCGCTTGTCGCCTGACGGTGACATAGCACTACTGACAGCACCGCCGGCGCCCAGACTGACAGCTATCAGCATAGGTTCCCTCCCGCCTCCAGCCAGTCCAAAGATAATTTTAATTATCTATGATGCAGTAGGACGAACATCGCTCTAAGCCCCAGAAACCTATTATTGAACTTAATCAACCTCGGAGTAGCAAGGCGGGCAATCTGCTGATGGGCCAGTGGTGTGTAGGCCCTTCGATGGGCCGCTTTTGTGCCCGTCTCAGTCTCCACTGCAAATGGCACATCATCAAGGCTGTTAAAGCCTCTACATACATCTAAGCACCTTGACGGCGATGCTAGTTACTGATACTTAAATAAGTATATCGGGTTATATATTTTTTGTGATTACTGTGTAATTTGAGGTCTCACGCCTTCATCCTCACAACACCACACACCATCGGAATACACACACCCTCCCCCTCACACCACCTCACACACACTCACCCTCACACACAATTACACTCAAAGACCCTTACACACCCTCAATAACATTCTCAAAAATCACACACACTAACACACTCACACACCCTATCAGCATCACACATCATATCACAATCAATCACCCTTTTCAAACACACTCACACTCTCTCACATTACACAAATGTCAGAAAAAGACGTTAATATTTCACTTCTGTTCTTTTATTTTCCTCACAATAAAATACACTGAACATAATCTTCACAAAAGGTATTTACAACAGTTTAAGCTATTGCCATTATAAATTACAATAACTTTTATTTAAGTATTAATTATTAAAAAAAAATCATAACCATTGTTATTTGTAATATCAATACATCTAAGTCACGTAAATACAAAACATTTGCATTACAAATACTATGAGTGTCACATTTGCAAAAGTTAAAAGTATTGGCATTGTAAATGACAAAACTATTATTTTCACAATTTTCAAAACCAACACATAAATATAAAATGTGTCATTTACAAAACCAATAGCTCCAACTTTCCTACTGCGAGACCTATTGGCAACGCCAGTGCTTGTTCAATTAGCAAGCATGCTTCTCACACTCAGGTACGTTAAGTTTAGGTTGAAAATATATGATCATTATAGAGTAGACAGGTACTTTGTGGCGTTACCTAATCTTACTTGTGTCATTGGCGCTTGCTTGGGATGTTTATTTCAGAAGTCATGCAGAGATTCCTCTTCCTGTCACTGAGATAGTGATGTATTAAACAGTGAGCTAGCGTGTTCTTCTTTCACTTCTCTGTGCCATTATTTTTTTCACCTCATACAGTCCAAACTTCCAAACCCAAGGGATTTCCTAATCATGTGTAATAATTATTAATAACTAGTAACTATGCATGCATCAGCATGTATGCTTTGAACAAAATGCACTCTGTGATGACCCATCAAAAGTTGAGACTGAGATTCATTCAGAATGAGATGAGAGGCAAAGATGAATTGTTGCAATGTATTAATAGTTTCAATGTGGTTTAGGAATTTTGGGAAATGGTAGAGGTGGGAAATTAAGGAATAGATGCACAATAGTAATAGGAGAGGAGATCTGATTTATAAACTTTAAATTGAGTGTTACTTCATTTGCCTCTCCCAGTAAAAATATTTTGGGGAGTTTAACTGTACCACTAATCCTTTTTTTTTTCTTACACTAGCATCCAGAGGCAGGAGGGATACAGCAGCAAGTACCACCACCGCTGCGCATGCAGGTGAGGGGGATAGAGGTGCATCCATGAGCACAGATGGCTCTACTGGCCCAGCAAGTCCTAATGTTAATATTATTTATTTCCCTATCTTTTCTTGATCCTTCTTTTACCGCTATAGATTTATAATGATTTTTTTTCCCTTTTTACTGTACCTGTCTTCAATTTTTTTCCAACTGCACTTTGATCTGTTTCCTAAATCCTTCTTATCCCCACA
This sequence comes from Lissotriton helveticus, assembly GCF_964261635.1. Lineage (NCBI taxonomy): Eukaryota > Metazoa > Chordata > Amphibia > Caudata > Salamandridae > Lissotriton > Lissotriton helveticus. Next base: position 639,361,043 of record NC_136059.1, read on the forward strand.
TTATCCTATTTATTACTTACTTTACTTTCTCTGTATTTCAAGTGTTTGTATTTGACGTCAAAATTCTCTGTACTAGTCAGAAGCTTCCTTTTTCTTCTGCTTTGTCAGCAAGCTTTCCCTTTCCCCTTATAGTCTGGTGGTATGGTAAGACTCATGGAAGCCATGTTAGGTCTGGTAGTCTACTGTGACGACTGCATGCAGTTAAGTTATTCTACGCATGTTTGTTAAAAACGCTTTCTCTTTCATGCTCATGTTCAAACAGTACTCTAAAACCCAGAGAGTGTCCATGGTCATTGTAGACCCCTAGTGTTGTGCATGTTTGGTAATGATATACTGGCAGGTAATTACCCTGGTTGGAGCTTGGAAGAATGACGAGGAAGGCGGCTCCGTTGCATTTGCCAACTAAGACCATATGTCCTCCATTGACCAATTATTTAACCACTTAATTGCGCTTCAACAACTGAGACCCATTATTGCTCTGCCCCTCAATAACTGCAAAAAGTTTTTGTTAGACTTCACTACCTGGCTTTGCAATGATAGCCAACCAACAAAATGCCCAACGTAATGGTTTGCATTTTGATGGAAGAGTAAGAAACTGTAACCAACCCGTTGTGATGTTTTATTTTGTCGTTATAGTTTGATTAAACAAACAGGGAGGCGTATCTGGCATCTAAAATTATAAATCTGTAATGCTTTTTCTAGCCTCACAAATCACCAGTGCTGGGGACAGCGCCGCCAACAGAGGGGACGTGGCCGCAGTGGTGAAAACTGAGGGGGGAGAACCAGCTGCAGCAGGGGTGGGCAGTGGTAAGTCACATTGCTTACTCATTTACAAATAGTAATACACTAACTGTGAGGGTATTGACTGACTCATGATCATGAACAACACCATGCTTTAGCAGATACAGTTGGAGTTGAGTAGGTATTATGTCCTTTTCTGTCTACAACTCAGCAGACAAATGTTTATAAATGAACTTTAAGAATAACAGGTTGATGGGAAAGACAAAACAAGATAGAAGACGAAAGGGTGGGTGACATGATATATGTAATATATGAATGAAAGGATATGTGTGGGAAAGGAATACTGCTAGGTGGGTGATGATGATATGAATCAATCTGCATGGCTGGGTGAAGTATGGTTGAAACTAAAGAATGCTTGGGTGGGTTAAGGCAAAACAGAATGGGTGAATGATTGGGTGAAAGCAAGACTGCATCACTGGGTAAATGGATGTTGGTGAAAGGTTTGCTCAGAGCTATGTTTGGATGGATGGATTGGTTGTATAATGATGACTAGTTTTCTATGATGCAAAAGTGGATGAGAGAATACAAAGATTACATTGTGCATATCAAAGCCAAGGGTGAAGATTAAGATTACGATTACTAGAAGAACAATGCAAGGCTGAATTGATAATGTAATTCGATTACCTTCTGTGAATGGCATAGTCTTTGACAAATGTGCCAAAGCTATATCCCAGTCCTTCATCCTTTCACTGACTGCACTGCAGTACATTGCTTTTCCCATTGTCTACTTCCTCAAACGGATGTAGGTTATAGCTGAGGGAGTTAAAGATTAAATTGGTCTGAGGTGATAACAAAATTAACATGCACATAGAAGCACAAGGATTCGTGTTTGGCAATCCCTCTTGATAGCTTGTATGACCAGCAATAAAGATAAAATCCAAATACTTTGACCCAAGATCCAACATGCTTCCCAAACCTTGCAGAGAGTGATACGAAGGTCAGCTTATTTTTGACAGTTTATAGTGGACTGATCTCCAATGAAATATTTGCAAATGGAAAAGGTCAGACCATAGATGAGAAAAGAAAATTAAAGTCTGATCATATCAGAGTCAATATTGCAGCTAACTAGACCATTCAACAGTAAATGGGCCTAATTCTCGAAGCACCAAGCCATCTAATCACTTTACTAGGAAATCCTTCAAAAGAAAATGATATAGTAGTTTTATCAAACTGGTGTGTTACTGTGTCTATTCTGCATTCTTTCCTTTTAGACAGGTAAAGCTTTTGACATTTTCCTTTATTTTTATGAGCATGGGTAATGGTGGCTGTGACTCTAATCACATCAAATCTAACAGCCCTAGTGTTTTTGGCATTGGATTACAGAACATTGTTTGAAATTTGTTTTATTTTTCTTTCAAGTTGCTCCTGGTCACCGAGGACCAGGGTGCCAGGATGCAGCAGCCCAGATGCTGCAGTGAAAGCTGGATGCAAAATGGGCTGCATACCAGTGGCTCGTTTCCCAGGAGGAGGAGGCAGCAGCCTAGGGCCCCAGTTAGGCCCCAGCATCTTCAGCTTGCAAACAACAACATCAGCGCTACAGTCTTCAGGCAGCTACCCACCATCCAAGACCACACACTGCTGCCCCCATCTTTATCTAAGACTGCACCATACTGTGTTGCATCCTATCAAGGCTGGCGATCATGGAGTCCCGGCAGAGAAGAATGGACTGGTACCTAGAGGAGATCCTGCTGCATATTTAGTTCCCTCTAACCCTTTTTTAATTTGTATTTTGGTGGGTGGGACATGAAGTTGTTGTGAGTGGGGAGGATGGGGATGCAGGATCTGCTATCGGGGTTTCTGGACTTTCATTTTAATTGCCAATGGATGTGGATAGGGATATTTCATTTGTTTAGGAAGAGGGGTGGGCCTGTTGTTGTTGGGGGTAGGTGAAAGGAGTGGGTTTTTTGTTTGTCTAGAAAAACTAAATGTTTACATTTCTTTATTAATGCCTCTAATGTCTAATCACAGTCTTTGGGGGTGTTTTACTTTTTAAAGCTGCTTTTTAGCATAATGTATTTGTAAAATTTGCTGATAGTATGTAACAACTATTAGGTATGTGTTATGCCTATGTGGTACTTTGGGCCTACTATTCTCCTAGTCTCTGCAGTCTGCAACTGCATTGACCACTAAAAGGGGTCTGGGTGTTTGCCAATGCCTTTCTTACAACAACTTAGTAGAACAACAAACTATAGTTTTCTTACCGAATAGAAGAAGAAGTGAGGGCTGCAGGGTCTCCCAAGGTGCTGTGGTGGTAGTAGTGGTACAAAAGGAGGTGGTGATGGACGGAGCATCTGAACCAATCAAACACTCATACCCAGTCAACAGATCTGGGTTTGATCCATCACCGTTCTTTAGCCCACTCTGCCACCCCAGTTCAGACATGGCCCTGTGCAAATCAGTCTGACCCTGTGCCTCAAGGGAACAGTCCAGTCCGAACTGCCAAGCCATCCCTTCCCTGGACCGGATTCAAACTTCCTAGGACCGGTTTCTGGCATTACAGCCGTCTTCAGCCAGGCTTGCTTGAATCCAGTGGCAAAGTGAGCAAGGGACTCACGTCTGAGCATACCCTGCCAAACGTATGGCGAACAAAGCGGTACAAAAAGAGGTGGTGATGGACGGAGCATCTGAACCAATCAAACACTCACACCCAGGCCAGTTTGGTCTTCATTTTTGCTAAATCCTGTACAATGATGTTGATGCAGTGAGCCAAACACTGGACCCTGAAATATACACCATCGGCCATGGGCTTAACTATATTACTGCAATTGTCTGTGGCAACAAATCCAATGTTAAGCCCTCTTGGTTGCAGCCATTCAAAGACCTTGTTGTTAAAGTCTTTCAAAATGTTTTCAGCAGAATGGGATTTCTCCATGGTGAACATGGCTACTGTAGCTTGCTTCTGAGTACCATTGGCAATCTCAGCAGTGTCAACACCTGCAGATATCTTTTCTCTTACCAAAACAAAAGAGATCCAATGTGCAGTGATGCACATGTAAACAGTGACTTGGCAACAGGATAGTATGAGCAGCACTCTGCTGCAAAGCTTGTCCGAGCAATCCCAGCCCATCATGATGTAGCACTGGAACAGCAACTCTGACATAATAGGACTGGCTGGGGCCTTCATTTTGATGCAGATGCTGGCCACAAATTCAAGAAAACTCACTCCTTCCACAAAAGAAAAACTAGAGGTGGTCCAGCACTAACTTTTTAGTCAACTTGGCATTGTGCAAACATGCTGTTGGGTGATTGGGTTCATATTGCCCCTCCTGCTTAAACATGGCAGGAATAGTAGACTAGATTATTTTCTTTTCTGGTGCAACTGATACAGGTGACTTTTAGAGGGCAGATACTGGTAGGCTCAATGTTCTTTTCAGCGGGGCAGTCACTGTCCTCTCTTACCTTGGTGTCTCGAACTGAGTATTGTGCCATTGCGATGTTGCTGATGTAGGCGATACTACTGCACTCTTGGGGAGAGGGATGCTTTGCGTAATGAAAATGCAATCCTCTTCTTCACCTTTTACTGTGATCAGATCAGATTCCCTGCTCAGCTTTTTATCCCCTTCCCCAACAACACTTGCAGTTTTTTGGCAGCTAAGTTGCATCTCCCACTGGATCATATGGTGCTTTATCAAAGCATATGAATACAAAAACGTGTATAATTAAAAGTCTAACATACAATTTCTGCAATATAAATGGTAAAGTGGACAGAGGAGGGAATTATAATTTTGTCAAAGGTTTAAAATATCCAATAAAAAGAAATAATAAGTTATATCACCAAAGGTACAGTACTATTATTTTGTTTTGCAGAGGACTAATGTATCCTTACTTAGCTTAGTGGGCGTACAGTATTATAATATAATTTAAGAAAGTTGCACGAACCCCAGCTATCAGAATTCAATTCTGAAAAGGATGTAATGTACTCTTTTTCACGCTAGAGTACAACCTTAGACCGTTTGTGCCAAACATTGGCTATAAACTGACTTACAGAAAAAACTATTGCTTCGGAGTTATCCGTTTTTAAAATGTTGTATGCAATTTTATAAGAATTAACCTTCAGGTTGAAACAGACAGGGTGTATCCATTTCCTGTGGGGATTACAGTATTCTGGGCAAAATACAAATCATTTTCCTCCGTCTCAGGAACTTCCCCACTGGCAGGGCATTTGTCTGTATTCCACACTTAGACGTGAAGGTTTTTAGTGGTAGGCTACACAACTGAAATCTCACAAACAGACTTTTGGCCGGGGGAGAGAAATGATATCAAGAAAAACCTCAAACATCGGGCTAGGCTTGATTTCAAGGAACTGATTTGTCAGATGACCTAAATAAGCCATAGCTAATTGTTGGTCATGCAGGAAGGCTCAGTACCTGGTTTTGAGTACAGCAACCTCTGACTTTCAGATATATTCATGGCTATCCCAGAGTCTGCTTACTGCCAATTTCCTACACCATGTTGAAATATATTGTAACCAAGGGGTTTTGAGTGTGCCATTGGCCTTTATTAAATCCCTCAATGTGACTCCTTAATCTAATAGTTCTGGGGTAGACCAGATACGAACCTAAACCATCAAAGGTCTTACCTGTGCTATATCTGCAATATGTTTGCTACCAAAGTTGAAGAAAAGTGGAATTAGGGGAGTACTTGAAGCAACACAGATAAGTGATCTAATAAATGTATTCTCGTCCACTGTAAACTTCTGAGTATTTGTACACCCCCAGACTGTGCCACCAATAAGGGCAGCACTCAGTGCTTTGGCTCATTATACCTCTAATGCTGGGCATATGGCTCTGGACTAGGTCTATCTATACAATCTGAGTATTACCTTGGATGTTTGTGTCAGAAGCAAAGTGCATTTTCCTAATCTGAGGTTCACATAGAAGCTTCTAACTGGACTTTTCCCCAAAATTATGTATTTAGTTTTTGATGCATTTATTTCCAGTCCTCTAGAAACACAGAAGGTTAGAAGCTTTTAAATTAAATTTTGAAGGCCAGGACAGGTTTCCGATATGAGTAAGGAATCATCAGCATAAAAATAATATAGGAATCTTGCTACCATTCCATAAAGAAGTGTCGCTGTTACAGTCCTGCGGTTCCTTAACAACATCATTTATATATAACGTAAATAGAGTTGGAACCAAAATGGAACCTTGGTGTACCCCACAATGAAATAGAATTTGCTCTGTTAATTCCCCTTTACTGCCCCATCATACCTAGGCATAATTATTTTCTTGCAGCCTTGCAATTAAATTATTCACGTTGGCCGGGGCTCCCATCTCAATTAACTCCTTCCACAGAAGCCTTTGAGGAACTAAATTGAAGGTTGTATGTAGATCTATGAAAGCCACATAGAGTTTTTGAATAAAAATCATAACATACTTCCAATACAGAATTGTGGGCTTAAAAACTTGCTCTGACATTCTAGTTTTGGTGCAGAATCCTGCTTGGAAGGATGACAGGATTAATTTAGTGTCCATCCATTCTTCCAACTTGTCATGCAGTTGCCTTGCAAATATGTTTTGCAGATAATCAATGAGGCTGATTGGCCTATAGTTGGATGGACTAGAGGCATCCCCTTTTTACAAATATTGAATTATCTCTGCACACCTCCATGAGTGAGGGATCCTACCACCAGCCGCAATTGCGTTAGAATGGAGATTGACATAAAATTCCCAAATTGAGGGTTTAGATTTGTACAAATCCCCTGGGATGTGGTCGGGCCCAGGGTCTTAGTTGCTTTTAGGCAACTAATGGCAGAGGATATATCAGCCAAACTGAATGCTAGATCAGCATCAATTGAGATAGTTGTATTATCATGGACACCACAATTCTGATTTTGAGCGTGTAGCAAAGATCGAATAGCTTCTTCTGAAATAAATTTTGTAAAATGATGTACCCATTTCTCTGGTTCAATATAGTAAAGATTTTTCTTGACAGTTTCTAAGCTCCATGGGAGATTATATGCCAAAACGCCCTGTTGCATTAGTTCTAAGAGCTTGCAGCATGGCATCCCAATTCATATCCACCCATTTCCTCTCAGCCTTATCGCATGCCACTTTGTCTCTGTACCATGCCACACTAATAAAACTATCACATGCATTTACTGCTGCCATTAACTTCAATTTTGCAGCTGTACATTCTGCTTTATACCACAGGTTTTCCTCCCTACATGGTACCTTTTTCAAAAAAGTTTCCTTCAAAAGGACAGCAAAAGTGCACACACCATTTATAAATTTCTGAGAGCAGTTTATCATTAACCAATACTCGAGGCCAGAAGACCCTTCTTGAATTATTGGCTAATGTTGGTTCCAGCTTTACAGTAAGACACCCATACAGCTCTCTATTTAGAGCGGCTCTGCTCAAAGTTAAAAGTAATGTATTATGGTCAATGTCAAGTCAGGGCACAATTACCATATCAATCAGCAATTGCCAAATCTTTACATCAAGTAATATGCAATCCATAACACTTGAAAAAAAGGATCTTTTAAATGTAGGTTATCTATCAGGATCAGATCGGGGCTGTCAATGAAAGACGTGAGACTGTGCCCAACCATCATAGATGCTACCTGCATTGCAGCACTAGAAAAAGAGGGCTTGGGCCTTCTAGTCAAGCCTAGTACATTCCATATGTCATCCTCCTCTTCAAACAATGTATTAAGTGAATATGAAGGCTCAAAAGAGACATTGCAAATCCCAACTACCACAACATTTGCTCACTGCTGATTGAACTCAATCTTATTGTCCAGCAGGGCCAAAATAGGGGAGTCGTGAGTAGCCCTGATGGGAACTTAAACTGAGCTCCTATTAAATCTAGGGAGTCAATCATTAACTGGAAGTGGGCACCGGCAGTGAGATGTTTCACCAGAATCTTTAATCCTCCCATCAGTTGCCCAGTATTTTTTGGATACGTTGCTTCCACAAGCTAAGTAGTGTAAGCATTTATGAATACTCTTTCTACGGCCCACATTTCTTGGAGAATACAGTCATCCTTTCCCCCCATAACCAGCAGGTAAACAGTATCCGTGAGTTTAGATCTAATCCCTGCCAGGCTCCATGAGATAAATGACAATTCTTTTTGTATGCCAATATTTGATGGAATGCTAGGACACCCTGATAGTATAACGATCGGGGTAGGGATGTGCTAGCAGAGGTGGCATCAGACACAGCTGGGCTAGTCAAATTTTCTGGGCCACAAAATTTATCAACAGAAGCAGAAGAAATTCCTGGTGGGCCTGCCAATGATGTTCCTTTGGCATGTTTGGGTGTCACAATATTATATCAAGAATCGTGGTCTGCTGTAAATTGGGCTTGACTGAATTCCTTCTGCCAAGGGCCTATCTGTGCAGGACCTCGGAACACAGTCTTTGCCAGTTCCTTAGCTTTTGGTGAGCTCCCCCACTAATTGCCCCCTGAGTGTTTAGTGTCGATACATACCCTGCCCTTAGCATTGTCCACTGGAAGGGTAGTTGGTAGCTTCTCTGAAACATGCTCCCTGCAGTTTGCCCAAGACTCAAGCTTCCCATATTCTATTCAGTACAAGCCCCGAAACTAGCGATAGGTCTGAAGGCCGGGTTGGTCCCTGTAGACGTTACATTCAGTCAATCAATGTCACCCAAGGCGCTAGGCCCTTGATGGTTGGCTGACTCTCTTTCAGGAACTTGCTGCATGCCAGGGACATCCCTATACCTGATCTGGATTTAAGTGGCAACATCCCAAATCCTCTGAGGAACCCATAAATAGTAAGCCTTCAACGAACCTATAGTCGTTTAAAACTACCCTTATAAGATCATTGATCTTCCCAGGTGTCTCAGAGTGCTCTACTCTTAGAATTTCACTCCTGATAATACAGCGACATCCCTTCACATATCTTAGCCAATGGTTAACTTTATTGGGCAGGGAGTCCTAGTTCTCTCAGCTCCTTGTGGCTCTTGGGAACATGGACTAGAAAAATAGGTCGATGTGGTTTTGCGATCTCGGGCCTTTCTCAGTAATAGTGGTGGAAGGAACAAGGCTGGTGTGGGGAATGTACCTGATTCAAACTATCATGATAACTAGAAGTACCTATATTCTCCCCTGTTTCCACTGTTTCTCGTACTCATGCTGATACATTTTCCTCATCTTGCTTAATCCTTTCTCTACCATAGCCAGCCCCCTTGAGGGTCCTAGTTTGCAAAAGATAATTACAGCTGGGCCAGATGCTTGTTGTACCCTGCAGCCATGGGGAGCAGACATAGTTTGAGTTACAGGATCTACTATTGGTGGTTGCAGCTGTTGTTGTTGTCGACCTCTCTGAGTTTCCTGCAACAATTGGGTACTACTTTGCGATAGAGATAAGTCAATTTCAAAATCACTGCTTGTCGGCATTGCTGTGATTAAACTGGCTGACTCTGTGGCAGACATGGGCTTGGGCCTAGGTTGGGTTGGTTCCACTAATGCAGGGGTGTTGCTCCCAGCTAGCTTCCCAGAGGCCGGTGTGGCAGGCACAGTATTGTTTGTTCCCAAAGAACGTCTCGGTCGACATACCAGTGGTGGTAAGCTCCTTCTTCTTCTCACTGGCCACTTTCTTGGTAGCACCTTTCTTTGGGATCATCTGGTAGCTGTCAGCAGTTGCACTTAGCTTCACAAGTTTCTGTGATGAGTGGGTCACACGTCACGTTGTCCACAGGCGTTCTGTCTGGCAGTACTGTGGGTGATGTTTTCTCTTGTGCACCTAAAAGAAAAGAAGCAAGAAGAACATCAGTTAAACATTGCAGTGTTGCAGTTCAATTAGTACAACAAACAAACAGTGGGGTCACGGGTTACTCTTATTATATACATAATTAACAATACCGTGAATAAATTCATAAAGTGGAAAACCACACCAACGCAAACTTTCATGGTGTAGACTCAGGAACACACATCCTCCAAAGGCATCAACACCAACAACAAACAGATGTAACTGTTCACTTGATGTGCTTCATGTGAGATGTGGCACTCAGGAAGGTGCAGTTGATAAATGACAATGGAGTAATCCTTAGACACTGAATACTGCATGCACATATAGCAGACATGGGGTTGATTCAATGATGCCAGATGTTAGGAAAATAGTTTTTTTTTAAATATAAAATTAATAAAATGACATTTTGTTTATGAAAAATTATATTGTTAAAAACAATTAAATTAAAATTAACAATTAAATTAAAAAATTCTAATTAAAAACATTCTAATTGAAAAAACCCATTAGAAATAAATGAAATTATTCTCAAAGACATATTAATAATTTATTAAACTGCTATCTCCTTCCTCAACTATCCATGCTGGCATATGGTAAAGTGCCACATTGGCTGGACACATAGAATGGCTGCCTGCCATTGCCACATGGTCAGCAACAACAATAACAACACTGAGCAAGAAGTCATTGGGAACAAAGAGAGGACATGCAGGCATGTGTCAAAAGCACATAGACTGGTTACGCAAAGTGGTCACCAGCCATATGGGCACCACAAAAAATAAGCAAGAAGGCATGGGGAATAAACTAAGAAGAACACCTGCAGACCTATAGGTAAAGCTCATTGGCTGACTACACAAAATGTCCACCAGCCACATGGTCATTGGTCACAACAACAGCCAGAAAGAAGGCATGGCCCCAAACAAAGAACACATGCAGAATACAAGCACACTGGCTGCCTATGCAAACTGCCCATCAGCCACATGGCAACAAGAAGCAGGAGGCCTGGAAAACAATGAACACATTTAGGCCTATGGACAGTGACTATACAAAATGACCCTTGGCCACATGGCATAGGGAACAACGGTAAATGATGGACTATGGCAAACACACACAGGAGGCACAGTTATTTAGAGAGAACAAAGCATTGAGTAATTCAGCAATGCCAAAAACAAAAATCAATAGGGCAAATAAATTGTGCAATGCACACATCCTCCGAAGGCATTATCCCCCTATAAACTGTTTGCCCAAAAAATCTAGAGGAATACCACAAAAACACTTTTTGTATTTTAGTCCAATGCCATCCCTGGCCTAGATTATGTTTTAACTAAACAGACACCACAGAAAGAGTTGCTTTTCATGCACCTATAGCTAGCACTGGGCCTATTGGTTGGAAGGCCAAATCCATTGGCAGACTAGGCCATATTAAAGGAATACAGCAAATTTACTACAAATCATTTAGAAAGTTTACTAAACTGTGCATTATTTTTCCTTTACTAACGTGGAAAAATCACATGGAAAAAACACAACAACCAACAAGAAGGCATGGTCACATCAAAGAAAACATGCAGGCCAATGGCAAAAGCACACAAAATGGGTGACAACCACATGACCACAAGCAACAACAAGCAGCAGTCCTGGAAAAAAAAGAACACATGATGGCCTATGGACACTGACTATACAAAGATGGCCCCATGCCACATGGGAAGCAAATGCAAATGGTGGCCCCTGGCAAACAAACACACACACACCGGCCAGTCAAAAGAGGCCTTGGTAACACAGGGAACACATTAATTCAGCAATGCTAAAAATGAAAATTAAGAGGGCTAGAAATGTTTACAACAACACACTTCCTCCAAAGGCATTATCCAACTTTTCTACCAGCAAACCCCACTGTTTGCTGGTAGACAAAAAGTGAAATACAACAAAAAACAACACATTGAGTATTTTAATTCAAATCTATCCATGGCCGAAATGATGTGTCAATTCAATAGGCGCCGCAGAAACAGTTGTTTCATGCACCCATGACTAGCACTGGGCATTCAACAGGCGCCACAGAAACAGTTGTTTCATGCACCCATGACAAGCACTGGGCCTGCTGGCTGGAGGTCTATTGGTGAACTAGGCAACATATTGAATTAAATCAATATTGCTAATTTATTTAAAAAACATGGAGTAAAATGTACTGAACTGTGCAACATGTTATCCTTTATAAAAGAAGAAAAAATAATTACGAAGAAATACCTAGGCACCCTACTGAAATTAGAGGCTGCCCACAACAATACATTTTGAAAATAGATTAAAAGTACAAAGAAATCCAGGTTCATGGCCCCAATCAAACAAACAACAGTTTTTCAAATGACTGCAAAATCTCAAATGCAAAGTCCTTAAATCCAATGGTATAGGCAGCAGACACAAAGAGTGGTCCTTCAAATCCAAATGAAAAGTGACCAGGAGATGGACAAAGCACTGGGAGGAGCCTCCTGGACAGGAAGAGGCAGTTGGAGACTACGAGGCACTTCCTTCCAATTGGAAAAAAAGTTTTAAACAAAGGACTCCTCACATAAAAAAAACAATGCCAAAGGTCTGTTTGAGGATGTTTTTGACTCCAAATCATCATTTTGGGAAGATGTTGATGCTTCTCAGTGAGACATCTTCCCCAGGTTGCAGTTGCAGTAGATCGTGAGCATTCAAGATTGTGTATGGCAGAAAACATCTGCCAGAAGTCGCTGGCACGCCCGGATGATGTGTTGGCAACCATAAAATCTAGCGACAGCATGTTGCTACCTAGCAAATATTGTGTTGCTCGCAATTGGCTCCGAAATTCTTGTGGGCGATCGATACCAATCGAAACTCTGCTCCGTTCTGGAATATGGAGTTTATCGGTAACTCCACTTTCTTCGCAAAACGCAGAATGCAGAATTTCACACAATCCACGAGTGAAGCAGAGTTTTATGCCCAGACCTAGATAAAAGGGTTTTCAAGTTGGGCTGGAAAGTTCCAGAAGCTTCACACCTCTGCCCAATCCTTGGATGACAGATCATAACTCCACCCCTGACCCAACCCTCCTTACTAGCATACTAGGATATTTAAACATAACAGCTTGAAGTGGTCTATAGGAAGATCTTCTCTCATGACTTCTGAGGAGGTCAGCTCCACCCCAAAATGACACACCTGCCTGATCCCTTCGCACCAAAAGTTCAAAGATGAGCCTGTCTGTATTTGATTCTGGGTGTCTGCCATTCCTCCTTTGTTTATGTGTGCGTGGGCTTCCCGTGCCAGGTTCAGAGTGAAGCATTACATATCCCATGCAGATTTTCTCCACATTCCTTCCTCTCCTAGAAACTCGGCCAAACATTTTTACATTGCTCTATTGTCCGGGGTGGCTTGCTAGCCAGTAGAGTATGAGCCAGACAAATCTGACCATTATTCAAGTGCCATAAGTAGTGCAGTAATGAAGAAGGTGACAATCGATCTGCACTCTGTGTAAATGTTTAACAAAGGGTTAATGACTGATTGGCATCTCTAGGCCTAAGAAGAGTCAAACTCTGCTGTTGCGCAGTTTTCGCTCAAAATGTGTAAATGAATAAGGCAGACAGATTTTTCAGTACTCATTACAGATTTATACTATGAAATCCCACTCACATTATAAGGCTCATACCAGCTCATCACCATTCCCTGAATAAATAGGCTAACTGTTTGCAGATACTGGACTAAATTAGGCAGTAATCTCACATGCGTAGCTTGCACACTTGTAACACATATGTGATCATGTATTTGCATGTAACCAGCCCAGAGGCCCTTATCCAGCTGCACAGCTGTTGCCTTATCTCAAAAGGCAAACTCTGAAGGTTAGCACTCTGAAAATTCAGAGGGATTAAACAGACAAACCCCATTTGCTATAGTGAGATACAGATAAGGAAACAGGCACACATTGAAAATACATGCATAGTATCCTGAGTATACTCTGATGTTGGACTGAATAGACTGTTCTCGTGTCACAAGTTTCAACTCTTTATTAACATGTCATAACACCATGCCCACTTAATTTCCAGTACATGCACATATATCATCATTGCACAGGACAGGACATACTGGCAACAATACAGGAAAGCGCTAGTGAACAATACAGGAATGCCCCATCTCACTGTCTGGTCCATCATAAGGACCTGACTAATTGGCTATCACTGAATGCACTCAATTTTTCTGAGGCAATGTCTGGTTTCAACTTTGTTATGCTCAGCATCCGGTTTGTTTTACACTGTTTGCAATTCCCAGTGGGTAGCAAATAGATCTATTGCCTTATTATTCACAAGGAATCACTAAGATTACTTGGATGGTGGCCTGCTTGGGTCAGCAGACAACCATATCCGTGATTGCTTTTAATTAAAGCAATGTTCTTTTAGTTTTTGTTTATGCAGCCCATTATCCTTAAAGGAAAACAGGATGCATTTTAAAAACAAAAATTAAAAGTTCTCTTTTCATATTTTAAGAGTAGGCAGTGGTCCGTAGGACCACTGCCAGCTCTTAAACATATTTTTGCAACCATTTACAAAGGGGAGGGGATCCCATGGCGACCCATTTCCATTTGCAAATGGACTACCACCTACTTGTTTGTAGATGGAAAAATGCAAATGTTTTGCAACTGCATTTTGGTCACAAAACATTCCCACAGCGTGAGTCGCTATTAGGAAGGGACGCCCTTAACACGCTCCTTCCTAACACTGGATTGCAAACCCATTATGTGATTAAGTAATAGGTTACTGAAACGCAAAATAGGGTTCTGTACATATACAAATTGCTTATTTGCAGTTGCAAATTTGCTGATTCTGTGAATCGGTCTGTTTCTGACCTCAAATAAGCTACCTACATCTTACCCACAGTCTCAAAACTTATGAAAATTCTTTGGTAGGGACTGGATGCTGAGAAAGTGTTGGCACTCAACATTTTGAACTGAGGCAATACTATGGCCGACATGTTGTACCAAATGTTTTCCTTGCTTCAAAATCTACAAAGCAAACTCTACACAACAGAACAACATATAAAAAAAATCAAACACAACCAAAAACAAATATCCTAACAAAAAAACTGCTCAACACAACTAAATTCCACAACCTAAAACAAGCCATAATTAGAAATTCAAACCCGGAAATGTCGCGTCACTAGAAAAACAACCTAGTACAATTGCACAATTGGACTGGTGTGCTGCCATATTGATGTGTTGGGCTGGTATGTTATGCTATGTTATGTATTGTGTTCTTGTGTAGCTTTTTTATGTGTGTGTTGTGTTTTGGGCTGTGTGGCTGAATTGTTGAGATTTAGCTGTCTTGGGTTGATTGTCATTGCATTATGTTTGCATGTTCATGTATTGTTGTCTTACTATAATGTGACATGTCGTAATATATTGTTGTGCTATTTTCTTATATTGTGTCTTTGTGTAGTGGATTGCAATTGTGTTAACGTCTTGTAGTTGGATTGCTGTGTTGTGTTGGCTATATTAAGATGTTGCAATTTGTTTTCTTTTTGGGCGTGTGGCTCTGTGACATTGTAAAATTATTGTTTTCTTGTGGTATTGTGCCATTTTTGTACCAGATTTGCAGGTCTTCTCCTTAAACGTGGACAAACACTCTTGTCTGCACAGTGCAATTGCCTCTAACTTACATTTATAAAATGGTATTAAAATGTGTTTGCTTCAAACACTGTGCTACGTACTACTAACTAGTTCTCAACTAAATGTTTTTGTGATACATATGCAACAACCCTTCTATTCAGCTTAGTGTATTAATCATAGACCACGTGTTAACGCAGGTTAGGGAGTTAAGACGCGCTGGTCTCATAGCACTAAAAAGATAGTTTAGGTAGTAATGTATTTACTGCAGAGCCCTGCTTGTAACGTGTAGGGCACAGAACAGATATTCCACTGCAGGAACAGTGCAAACTGCCTTCACATCTACACTGAACAGGTAGAACATGAGTATCAGTATTTCAACCCAGAGGTAAGGCGACTGAATGCTGCACATTTGAAGTACAACATACTTGATGTACACCAAGAATTGGTAGAACATGTACAGCACTGCAACAATTCAGTCTTTCTTTTACACACGCACTCACCCACACACGTGCGCACACACGCGCACGCGCGCACACACACACACAAAGTTGCCTACCTATTATTATGAGGATCGACCATTGACAGTGATGAACTTTGTATTTAATATTCTAACCCCACGCGAGCTTTGATAGTAGGGTAGGTTATAAAGCAGACTGAGGCAAATATAACTGCCCTTTCAGTTTTTTGACACACTCACTCAAAAGTACCTAAACACACTACGGAGCCCAGTCCTCCTGATGCACCAGTCCTTTAAAAGATAGTGCTTGTTGGGTTCTGACATGGTTAACCCACGCTATGAGGGGCGAGGCGTGCCCCACAGTGTGGGTTATACTTGCACACACACACACAAACGCATGCATGCACATATACACAAACAAAACTGCACACACACCCTGTATCCCTGCAGTGTTTCCTTACTCACTGAACTTGGAAAGCACAGGCAGAGGGTGTACGAAGTTGTCTCAAAAATGCATCTGGTGCACCCTTGGTAGTAATACTCTAGCGCCTTACATTCCAAATATGGGTGGTACAGAACTCAGGACTGCTAGCTTCTCTGAAACGAAATGGACAAAAGACTGATTGTAAGGTTTCGATGCACTGACAGTAGCATTATCATCACGAGGATTGCAAACACCCTTCCATTAAGAACTCACAGCCCCGCACACAAGCTGTCCTCACCGATAGGCGCGGCCATGAGCGAACACTGGAAGGTTCACAGTGCCACATGGCAGATGCAGTAAAAACAGGCCCATTGAAAACACTCAAACTCTCCTCTTCTGCTGCAGTGTCTGTGATGCCTCCGAGTCTACTGGAGTCTACTGGGTGTGTTCATTAGTAGTTTGCAGAGCATAGGGAGGTGAATGATGGTGTGTGAAGGTTACAAGATGGCACTGCAGGCTTGTTTATGAGGTTCTAATGATTGCAGAGATCTACTCCCTCTTGTGATGCACATTCCATCGGGCCTAATAAAGAAGGCAAAATGAGAAGACCCTGTCGCACCTCTAAACTGGAAGGCCGGTGAGCAATAACCGGGGCTGCCTAACACTCATCATCTAGGTTTAGACACTATGCTTTCAAAGAACTTATTTCAATGTATAAATGATTGTTGGAGTGGGTGGCTCTGGGAGGCATGGGGGCCTGTAAAATATGGGGCACAGGCGAAATGGACTCTTGCATTCCCCTCTGTGGGGGCCCTAGCTGCTTTGCAGTGACAGTTTACCTCATCTCATTGCAGACAGGCAAATACCAATTCTCCAGCCCCAAACCATATCCAGCGATCCGCATGGATGTAAATCTGAAGACCCCTGAGTCGCTGCACCTGCGCTACATAGGGGGTTCAGTCTACACTCTCCCTGAGCTCAAGAGGCTATGAGCCGGTGAGCCGGAAGCACCAGCTGAGGCATCTTTGTCCCACGGACCTATCATCAGAAAGGATGCAAGCAAGAAGCACAGGCAGAAGCCATTGGACCCACCAACCCATCACCAGAAGAGGGCCGCGAGCAGGAAGCACAGGCTGAGGCATCTTAGTCCCACTGACCTATCATCAGAAAGGATGCAAGCAAGAAGCACAGGCAGAAGCCATTGGTCCCACCAACCCATCACCAGAAGAGGGCCGCGAGCAGGAAGCACAGGCTGAGGCATCTTAGTCCCACTGACCTATCATCAGAAAGGATGCAAGCAAGAAGCACAGGCAGAAGCCATTGGTCCCACCAATCCATCACCAGAAGAGGGCCGCGAGCAGGAAGCACAGGCTGAGGTATCTTAGTCCCACTGACCTATCATCAGAAAGGATGCAAGCAAGAAGCACAGGCAGAAGCCATTGGTCTCACCAACCCATCACCAGAAGAGGGCCGCGAGCAGGAAGCACAGGCTGAGGCATCTTAGTCCCACTGACCTATCATCAGAAAGGATGCAAGCAAGAAGCACAGGCAGAAGCCATTGGTCCCACCAACCCATCACCAGAAGAGGGCCGCGAGCAGGAAGCACAGGCTGAGGCATCTTAGTCCCACTGACCTATCATCAGAAAGGATGCAAGCAAGAAGCACAGGCAGAAGCCATTGGACCCACCAACCCATCACCAGAAGAGGGCCGCGAGCAGGAAGCACAGGCTGAGGCATCTTAGTCCCACTGACCTATCATCAGAAAGGATGCAAGCAAGAAGCACAGGCAGAAGCCATTGGTCCCACCAACCCATCACCAGAAGAGGGCCGCGAGCAGGAAGCACAGGCTGAGGCATCTTAGTCCCACTGACCTATCATCAGAAAGGATGCAAGCAAGAAGCACAGGCAGAAGCCATTGGTCTCACCAACCCATCACCAGAAGAGGGCCGCGAGCAGGAAGCACAGGCTGAGGCATCTTAGTCCCACTGACCTATCATCAGAAAGGATGCAAGCAAGAAGCACAGGCAGAAGCCATTGGACCCACCAACCCATCACCAGAAGAGGGCCGCGAGCAGGAAGCACAGGCTGAGGCATCTTAGTCCCACTGACCTATCATCAGAAAGGATGCAAGCAAGAAGCACAGGCAGAAGCCATTGGTCCCACCAACCCATCACCAGAAGAGGGCCGCGAGCAGGAAGCACAGGCTGAGGCATCTTAGTCCCACTGACCTATCATCAGAAAGGATGCAAGCAAGAAGCACAGGCAGAAGCCATTGGTCTCACCAACCCATCACCAGAAGAGGGCCGCGAGCAGGAAGCACAGGCTGAGGTATCTTAGTCCCACTGACCTATCATCAGAAAGGATGCAAGCAAGAAGCACAGGCAGAAGCCATTGGTCTCACCAACCCATCACCAGAAGAGGGCCGCGAGCAGGAAGCACAGGCTGAGGTAGGCACATTCTGCTGCCACAGCTAAGATCAGTAGGCCTCAATCCATCTTCCCATGCAACATGGCAGTCCAACTCCCCTTCCTTTGCACTCTGGGCCACATGTACACTGTATCGTGCCAGCCCACCTCTCTGGAGCCCCATGTACTCCAGTTTCGAGCATGCCACGCTGCAGCCCATGGGCTCAGAATGAGGCTTTGAGTCCCTGCTCCACAGGAGCATTCCAGTCAGCTCTTGACAGCCTGGCCTTCTGCAGCACACCCTTGGCTCATTCTGTGGTGTTATGGTAGCTTTCTTGGGGAAGGCAGGCAGGCCACTTTTGCCACGTGGGCACTCTAGGGCAGGTCAACAGTGTCGACTGGTGGAAGGGCAGCAGACAGGTCCTTTCTGCTGCACAAATAGGTGGGTTAAGGGTTTCAGCTATGACGTAGCTTCTCAGTGACTGTGGGTGGGATTTGTTCCCAGGTGCAATGTCTGCAAAGAGTTTGTGTTCTTCCCCTCGCAATGCATGAGGAAAGTTGTTCACATCCTCCACATGGCGACAGTGCTTTGACCAAACATTTCAGGGAACAAAGATTTAGCCTCCTAGCACCTCTATGTTCCAAACCTAAAAATATATAAATGTCACTATGAAATATTGTTCACGATAATCAGCCTCCACTTGATGTTCCTCTAGTGCTGAGCATAACATTTCCATGTTTATTGAAGCACACGCGTTGCCATAGACTGTTTGTGCAATGCACCATTATCATACTGTTTACAAGGAAATGTTTGTGAATCAGAGTCTGATATATCACTGTTAGTCATATTCCTTGCCCATTTTCTTTTATTTGAATGTCATGCTTCAGAAGTGCTGTTGCTGTGTTGGCTGTATTTGAACCTACTAATTGAATGTTTTTGCCTGATATACTTAAGTCACTTTGGAATATGTAAAATACCCGTGAATTGTACACAGAGAAGTCACTGAGCATGTGCATCTCAGATGATCAAAGGTCAGATAGATATATATTTCTATTAAGAAGACTAAGGGAATGCACGAAGGATGAAGGAGAGAGACTATACATGCTGCACGCCCCACACGCTGAAACACTTTCATCTTTCCAGCAAATTGTGGGCCACAGTATAATCACTCTTGCTATGCAGGTTATTAAACATTCATTGATTAATGTATAATATAAATGTTCATGGTGATGGAGATTACAACCTCCTGGATATCAGTAACTTTTTTGCCAGTATGCGGTTATATTTTATAAGCACAGTTCATCAAAACTGCGATTTGCAGTGCTCAATAATAATGATATTGAAAGGCATTTGCTAAAATGTACCTGGCAAACTTGCTACAAGTTAAAACTCAATGCTGTTCTCAGAAGAGTGTGTTCTGCTCTGCCACATATGGTTGATTTGGGGCATCCTATGGTTTATCTGCATCTAAACGTCAACAATGAAACCCATTGAAAATGATTGCTGGCCATGTGATCGCAGACAGCAATCCATCCTCGCAGGGCGTTGACAGCGTTTGGCTGGGACCACCCGCAGCGCTTTCGGTGGTGTCCTATTACCCTTGGCAGCAGGACGGAGGGAGTTGGGACTTGTAGAATCGTCGTCTCGGATTATTATGAACGTGAACCTTAACGTTTCCTGCACTGAATGGTGACTCGGTCAGCTATAATGTCCTCAAATGTATTTCTTCTCGATGTTTTGCATCGCCGCAGACAAGTGACAGCGCCGATGTTTTGTGAACAGACATTGGCAGGAAGTGGATTCAGTCTGGCTGATACGTTTACCTTTAAAAGTCCAGTCACATATGTCGAGGTAAAGTAAAATCTTAAGACCCACTTAATAAACGCCTCCTATCCTTCGACAATGGAAATGAGTTCTCCTCTGTGCATCCAGCGGTATACAATCTGTTCCAGACGAAAAGTATCTTCTAATATTTTGGCATTTGCTCTTGAAATAGTGGATTCCTACACTTTTAGTTTAAAGAATTCATAAATCATTTTGCTAAATTGAAATGATGTGTAGTTTACAAAATTCTGATGCCATTTTGAGGACCAGAAAGACTGAGATGATGGCGCTTGGTCGATGTTTTCTTGGTTTTTCTTCTCCTATATCCAGATCAGACTACTGTAGTCCCATGGGTAATCTGATTGGGCCAGTCGCCATTGCTATGAGCTGTCCAATTCGGTAAATAACGCAAGACTGTACCTCTTTGTCAACTTGTTCTGAGGTACCAGAGAGCGTGTTTAGTTTAAGGATTGCCGGAATGGTGAAATGTTCACGTGTCACCTTTATCTCTGTTAGTTTTGTGATCTGCAAGTGGAGCTTTTCATTAATACGAAAACTGTTGTTTTTGAGAAACGTCCTTCAGGGATTCAAATGCTTCAAACTGCCTCTTTGTGCATTTTCAAGATAAGTAAACTGAGTGGATTCTGGAGGGGCATTACACCGACGATCAATGGCTTAGGTTGTCAGGGCTAACAATAAGCATATCTTTTCAGAGATAATAACAGGCCCTTGTTGCTATTGAATTGTGCAGCTTTCATTCACCAAGGTATTTTATAATCTGTATGTTAAATTAAGAGCATTTCCGACAACAAAATCGCAGTTAAATTCACTAAACCCAATTAATGATTTGGTAGAAGCGCAATTTGGATTTGCAAATAGATATCAACTCGGCATTTGAAAGGGGAATATTGAAGGCGTTCCTTCCAACTATCGATTCCTTTACAGATGTATTCATGTTTTGGGAATTATAATCTGGTGGCAAAACATTAATATTTTACCTTTTTTTGAAGGGAGATAAGATAGTAAGCCATTCACGAATGATAAGGGGTCCAAGGGGAACCCTTCCACTTTGTGAATGTTCACAAAATGTTTTAGGAGTAGGCAGTCGTCTATGGGACTATTGCCTGCTCTTAAAATACATTTCCGTCATTTTTCATTTTCTTTTTTAAACACATCCCATTTTCCTATAAGGAAAATGTGCGACATTTACAAAAATTGCTTTAATTAAAAGCAATCACAGACATGGAGGTTTGTTGAACCCAGTGGCCACCATTCCTGTGAATGTAGCCAATCATAGTGGGTCCTAAATTGCGAGCTATCACATACATATTAATGAGGTAGATTGAACTGGGACCCACTACGATCCTGTATTTTGTGAACCAATTTAGCACTACATAAGCTGGGTTGTAAAATACAAACGCATTCAGTAAAAGTTGATGTTCTTTCACCTAATCCATTTTATGTACATTTCGATAGGAAATCATAAATTGCAAATCTTTAATTATAATTTGGAATTTCTTAAGAGCACCCTTTGTACATAAGGGCATTGGTGTTTATGATATGTCAAGAGTTTTTAAACTACTCAAGCAATGAGCAACTAAAAAAGTCATCTGATTTTGTTTAAAATGTTCAGAATTTCCTTTCAGAAATAGAATGTTAATTAAACAATGGGCAGCGGCTAAAATTAGAGATATTTGAAGATTCTCTTGCATTGTCGAACTCTTGCATTTTGAGTGGTTCTCTTCGGCTTTGATGAGAAGGCTACTAATTATTAAATGAGTATGGGAAAAGCTCTGGCGAAGTAGTCCTTATGATGTCATTTATGCAAAAGATGGAAAATATTTCACATGTTGATGTGAAATATGGGTCTTTTTATCACTTCATTTTGTAAGAGAAAATACTCTTTCAAACCTAAAGCGAGTTTATGGTTACTAAACAAAACTGAAAAACCCATAAAACTTTCTGGTGCAGGCACCCTTGTGCTTCGTTGCGCTAGGCAGCTCAATTAAGCACCCTGTGCAGGGGGAAACGCAGGGCTGCACCATATTCTAGTAAATATGATGCAGCCCTGCATTTCTAAAATGACAAAGCATGCTTTCTTGGCTTAACGACACGCTTCACCACTTTCTTGAAAATATGCCCCTTAATTTGCATCGGGCTATATAATACAGAGCAACGAACTGATGATCTGAGCATGTAAACAAGCAGTTGGTTGGAGAAATGTACCTTTTCAACGCATCAATGTTAAGTTTCTGGACCACTAGGCACCAGTCCGCCGGCACGCTAAGCTAGTGATCCATAGAGTTGTCATCTATTGCAAAGCCACACAGAACAATTTCAGAAATTGAACCCCTGATGTTAACTAATTTCACCCTTTTATTTCCTACTCTTTCACTGACTGCAATTAATGAACTATTTTGTCATTCATGGCTGTTCAGAGTTTTCTGAATTGAAAACTTTCATTTTGGTTCTGTTCTACTTTTGTTGAAAGCCACATCATTTCGAAGACAGATATTCAGAAAACATTGTTTTCACTGCTTGAATACGTTTTGTGTAATCCAACAAAAAGATCCACTTTAGTCCAAACCTTGTGGACTTCGCTGGAAGGCATGTATACAAAAACTCTAGAATAATGTTTTTAAGAGTGTTAATGTTGTCTCAATTCTTACTAAAATTTTAGTCTCTCGGCTTCTCTGCACACTCATTAATGGGTTGCATTTAAAAAGTACCTTCCGTAGACAGACAAATACACTATAAAAACAGACAGACTAATTCCCACAGAAAGCAATCTAAAAGGTGATTGGTATTCTATTCCTATTTGCTATTTTGACAGAAATAACACTACAATATTAGATCGTTTTACCTTGTGCTAGTCAGTTTGAGAAAGGCAGAGAGGAGAAAGAAGACCTCGGGGGGAGCTTGCTGACATTTTTCAACGGGGTCGACTTAATGCAGGATAGAAAGTTGGTCCTTACGTTACGACTTACGTGTTAGCTTTTAAACTTTAAAAACCCCAATCTATTAATAATTGCAGCTGTTTCAGAACAGTTCTGTGGCAGCCATGAGCCCAATTTCCAAAGGTTGGTTTGAGGATGCAATATTATGCATGTTTAATACTTCGAAGTCACATTGAGCTTATAACTCTGAATTCACCCTATTTACAACAAGTATGTATGGACCAGGGTGGGTAGCGGAGAAAGAAATACACTATTTCCCCTTCTAGGATGGGACCATAGCCCAACGCTGGGTGGGCCACTGCTATTATGTTTTCGGTACCATTTCTAAACCCCAAAATGCCCTTTTGGGGGCGGGGGATGGCCAATGGCAGGGTGAGATGCTTGCATGCTTTTTTTGTATCATACTGTGAAATCCCTGGCGTCTAGTGGGCATTTTATGCCTGGAGACAGATTATGGGCAAACCTTGAACTAGGGAAAACATGATATCTGAGTGGCAGAACTATTCTATTGCTTCTTCTGGGATGGGAGCACTGGAAAGAAACCTGTGGTGTCTGGTAGGCTTTTTACCCTCTTGGAGGTGCAGATAAGTGTCAGTCAAGTCAAGTCAAGTCATGAAATTTGTATAGCGCACTACATACCCAGAGGGTTTCAAGGCGCTTAGGAAAGGGGGGAGGATTATTTGTCAAATATCCACGTTTTAAGCTGCTTTCTGAACGCTAGGTGATTCTGGGTGAGGCGAAGGTAAGCGGGGAGTGAGTTCCATGTTTTGGCAGCCAGGTATGAAAAGGATCTGCCTCCCATGGTGGTCTTGTTGATGCGAGGTACAGTGGCGAAGGCTTGGCTGGAAGAGCGAAGTTGGCGGGCGGGGGTGTAGAAGGACAGCCGAGAGTTGAGGCAATCTGGTCCGATGTCGTAGAGCGATTTGTGTGCGTGGGTAAGCAGTCGGAAAGTGATCCTCTTATTGACGGGTAGCCAGTGGAGGTCTCTCAGGTGACCAGAGATGTGTTCGTTGCGTGGGATGTCTAATATGAGCCTGGCTGATGCGTTTTGGATTCGTTGGAGTTTCTTCTGGAGTTTAGCGGTGGTGCCTGCGTAGAGGGTGTTTCCGTAATCCAGTCGGCTCGTGACCAGAGCATGGGTGACTGTTTTCCTTGTTTCGGATGGGATCCAGCGAAATGTTTTTCTGAGCATGCGAAGAATGTTAAAGCAGGAGGAGGATACGGCGCTGACTTGTTTGTTCATTGAAAGTGAGGAATCTAGGATGACGCCTAGGTTCCGTGCGTGGTCTGTCGGGATGGGTGCTTTTCCGAGGGCTTCCGGCCACCAGGAGTCATCCCAAGCCGAGGGGGATGTGCCTAAGATGAGGACTTCTGTTTTGTCTGAGTTCAGTTTCAGGCGGCTTTGTTTCATCCATTCTGCGACTTCTTTCATTCCTTCGTGTAGGTTAGTTTTGGCGGTGCTGGGGTCCCTGGTGAGAGAGAGGATAAGTTGAGTGTCATCCGCGTAGGAGATGATGTTGAGATTGTGTCGGCGAGCGATGGCCGCAAGGGGGCTCATGTAAACGTTGAAGAGGGTAGGGCTGAGTGAGGATCCTTGTGGTACGCCGCAGATGATTTCAGAGGCCTCGGACTTGAATGGTGGGAGGCGGACTCTCTGGGTTCTTCCATTGAGGAACGAGGTGATCCAGTCAAGTGCTTTTCCTTGGATTCCGATGTTGTTGAGGCGTTGTAAAAGGGTGTTGTGGCAGACTGTGTCGAATGCTGCAGAGAGGTCAAGGAGGATGAGGGCGACTGTGTCTCCATTGTCCAGTAGAGTTCGAATGTCGTCTGTTGCTGCGATGAGGGCGGTCTCAGTGCTGTGTTTTGCTCGGAAGCCAGATTGTGAGGGGTCGAGGGATTTGTTGGCTTCGAGGAAGGCGGCGAGCTGGTTGTTGACTGCTTTCTCGATGACTTTGGCCGGGAATGGAAGAAGCGAGATGGGGCGGTAGTTTTTGAGTTCGGTGGGGTCTGCTGTTGGTTTTTTCAGAAGGGCGGTGAGTTCAGCGTGTTTCCAGTCATCCGGGAAGGTGGCGGTGTTGAAGGAGCAGTTGATGACGTCTCGGAGGTGCGGAGCTATGACGGAGTCTGCTTTGTTGAAGATGTGGTGAGGGCATGGGTCTGTGGGGGATCCAGAGTGGATGGAGTTCATCAGGCGGATGGTGTCCTCGGTGGAGATTGGGTTCCAGGCGTTAAGGGTGTTAGCGGGGGGAAGATGGTCTGCAGATGGTAGGGTGGGTTGGCTTCCGGGTTGGTTGTCGAAGCTGTTGTGGATGTCGACAATCTTGTTGTGGAAGAAAGAGGCTAGGGAGTCGCAGAGGGTTTGAGAGGGGGTGATGTCGTTGGAGTTGGCCGAGGGGTTGGAAAATTCCTTGACGATGTTGAATAGTTCCTTGCTGTTGTGGGCGTTGTTGTCAAGTCGATCCTTGAATGATGTTTTCTTGGCTTTTCGGATCAGTTGGTGGTGAGTACGAATGGCGCTTTTGAAGGCATCCTTGTTGCTGGAGGATGGGTCTTTCTTCCAGGTCTTTTCAAGGGAGCGGCACAGTTTCTTGGATTTCTTGAGGTCATCGTTGAACCATGAGGCCTTCTTGTTTCCAAGTTTGTGAAGACGTTTTTTCAGTGGTGCTAAGGTGTCGGCGGTGTTGGATAGCCAAAGGGTGAGGTTGGAGGCGGCTTCGTTGGCATTAGAGGAGAGGGCTGGGGGGTTAAGAAGGAGCGATGAGGAGATCTGGTCGATGGTGATTTTGTTCCAGTTTCTTTGTAGAGTTGGTTGGTGGTGGTTGATGGGTTTTGGTTTGTTGTAGGCGAAGTGAACGCAGCTGTGGTCAGTCCAGAGGAGCTCCGTAGTGTGGCTGAAGGAGACATGATTGCTGGAGGTGAAGATTGGGTCGAGTGTGTGACCTGCGATGTGGGTGGGGGAAGTGACCAGTTGTTTAAGTCCGAGGTTGGCGAGGTTGTCTAAGAGGGTGGCGGTGTTGCGGTCGTTGAGCTTTTCGAGGTGGAAGTTGAGGTCTCCTAGGAGGATGTAGTCTTTGGAGGGGAGCGCGTGTGGGGTGATGAAGTCTGTGATGTCTTCACTGAATTTTGCGCGGGGTCCTGGTGGTCTGTAGAGGAGGGTGCCTCTGAGAGTTGTCTTGGGGTCGATGTGGATCTGGAAGTGAAGGTGTTCGGAGTTAGCGAGGTTGGCGTCGGAGTTGGTGGAAATGCGGATGGATTTCTTATGGACGATAGCGATTCCTCCTCCTGTATGGTCGGTGCGGTCCTTGCGTGTGATCTTATAGTTTTCAGGGATAGCGATGGCGATGTCAGGGGCGGAGGAGGCGTTCATCCATGTTTCCGTTAGGAAGGCGACGTCAGGAGAGATGGTGTCTAGTAGGTTCCAAAGGTCAATGGCGTGCCTGTGGACCGAGCGGGTGTTGAGAAGGATGCATTCTAGGTGGTTGGGGTCGGGAATCTGTGGTGTGGTCGTAGCGGAGATGTTGTCGGTGCCGCTGAATCTGCAGGAGTAGCATGAGAAAGGTCCATGGGTGTGTCCAGGGGCGGCTTGGACGCAGTTGGGGGCGCGGCCGGGGTTGAGGGCTAGGAGGGTGGAGGCATCGTAGGTAATGCGGGAGGGCTGGGCAGCGCGAGGGGCAGGGGGTCTGGCGCTGGGCGCGGTCCAGGCGCGGACGGGCGTAGACGGGCTTACCTTTGGCGCACCTTCGGCGCGGATTGGGCGCGGTCGCTGCGCGCGGGAACTACTGTCATATATGGAGAGTGGAGGGGGAGGGGCGAGGGCGGTTCAGCTGGGAGGCGGGGCGGGCTAAGGAGGACGACAATAACAACAAGATGGAGGCGGAGGGGTCAGACCGGCAAGAGGGCTCGGGGTAAAATGCTATTTATGCACAGAGTCGCGCTAGCAAGACCAAATGTTAATGAGCAAAGCGGCGAAATGATCTAAGCAGTCTGCAACAAAGTAACGTTGTCAATTACACAATGCAGGTCGGCAATTACACTATGTGAATGGGCAGCGCGGTAAATTAAGCAGGCAGGCGGCAATCAGAGCACACAGAAGGCAGTAATAACAGTCAGAGTACAGAGTGAATGAGATGCGCAGCAAAACGATACCACAACAGCAGCAGGGGAGCGACCACTCGGCTTGGGAGCAAGGAGTGAGTCACGGCGCTTCCAGGTCAGGACGCGCTGTTTGTTGATTGTGGGAGGGCGGTTCAGCTGGGAGGCGGGGCGGGCTAAGGAGGACGACAATAACAACAAGATGGAGGCGGAGGGGTCAGACCGGCAAGAGGGCTCGGGGTAAAATGCTATTTATGCACAGAGTCGCGCTAGCAAGACCAAATGTTAATGAGCAAAGCGGCGAAATGATCTAAGCAGTCTGCAACAAAGTAACGTTGTCAATTACACAATGCAGGTCGGCAATTACACTATGTGAATGGGCAGCGCGGTAAATTAAGCAGGCAGGCGGCAATCAGAGCACACAGAAGGCAGTAATAACAGTCAGAGTACAGAGTGAATGAGATGCGCAGCAAAACGATACCACAACAGCAGCAGGGGAGCGACCACTCGGCTTGGGAGCAAGGAGTCAGAGCCTCAATCTGCCCCCCCAACAGGGGGTAGAAACATTACATGCACCTTCTTTACTAAATTACACAATATGGACAAAACTGACCCAAAGCACAGTTTCACTCTACTTAATCATTGAGCCTTCAGCCAGGTATGACTGTGCCCTGAATGCAGCTCCAAAATCACTTCAGTGATATCTGCAATCCTCATGTCAATTGAAGAATATTCGTATTTCCCTGTCTCAGTTCATAATCAGATTCCAGGACTTTGTCCCCCAATGCTGGTCCAAGTTTATTACACTGCTGACCGACAGGTGTATCAAAGGAATCTGGATGTGCTAATAAGCCATTCACACTAAACATGGTGTGGGCAAGCACCAGCCCGCAGAAACAAAGGAAGGCAGCCAGACCTCTGACAGGAGGGGCTCCCCTTTTGAGGTTTTTGGTGGGAAGGGATGTAACGCTGTGTCAATTTCAGGGCAGATCAGAGGCTCTCATGGAAAATTTTACACTTTTAGCCATTATACTGAAATGCCTCGAAATTTCGTGCATGTGGATTGGGGAAGGAGTGGAGTGAAAATGTGCCACTCTAGGGTTGATACCTACCTTCCAAACATTCAGTCACCATGATAGAGTAGAATTTACTGGTGCTGGGAGTAATGACAACAAAGGAATTTCCAGCTGTAACACAACACCACACTTTAAGGACTTTAACTCCAACTGACACCCAAAAATTAGGAGTATTTCTCCTGGGAAAAGGGCACTTCCTTCTCACATCCTCAGAGGGACAGTAGAGGCATGGACGGGCTGAGGGGGCGTGGATTGTCCCCCTGAAACATCTGCAGACTGGTCCTTGACATGATTGACCTCCATCAGGAAGGGGCCGCCGACTCTGCTGCTGACACATAGATGCCCTGCTAGCTGCCAAAGTCATGCAGTCTGGAGAGTGTGGCATGGAGGTTATTCTGCTGGTGGACTGAGGAGTGGCTTCTAAAGAAGGCGCCAGGCAAAGCCAAGTATCAGAAGACTGAACAGAGGAAAGGTCCAGCAGCAAGAGCTAGAACAATGTCCAGGAATTAAAGTCAGATTTAGAAGAAAAGACTTCCGGCAGCTAGATGAGTACATTGACACTAGAATTTGTGTCCAGATGGTTCCTCTATGTTTCCCAGGGGACTATGTTAATGTCTCTGGGAGGCGTTTTCTGTTGAATTAGGCACTCCTGGAATTTGTGCTTATGCACATATACTCCTGAATGTAGGCACCCTTATTGGTTGGTCTTAAGGCTGTAGTGGCTGCATTTTAGAAGTAAAAGAAAGACTAAAACCAACCAACAAACCAAGCAGGCGTATCTTATGATAATGACACCACCTTATATTGTGAGGGTACTGTGGTCTTAAGGTTCATTGCTCACTAGGAGTGTGAACTATTAGGAGGGTGTCACCATAGGTATTTACATCTGTGTGTTTATAGATATTTGTAAATTAATACTTAGTATTGAGTAGTGTATATAATAAATTACTTAAAATTTTTATAGGAAAAAGCACTGACTGGACAAGGGTCTATTGAGTGTTGTGTACAAAGCGAATTGTGTTACTAGCACACACCACCTCCGCTGAGTGGGCCTTGGACTGGTCTATTTCTCAATCCTGAGAGCCGCACGTTATGCAACAGGATACTTGGTTCCACGTAAAGGGAAGTTTGCAAACGTATTGCTTGTGAAAGACTCACATCCATCACATGTAATAATAACCACTCTGCAATATTGAATAAGCTGAAAAAAAACATAGTCTAAGGCAAATTGAGAACAACTGAAGTCAAAAACATGAGGAGATGAGTAGTAACACGCTAAAGATATAAAAGAAGGGGAAGGGGAGGAAATAGGGTACTTGAATTTCAATTAAAAAAGCAAAACAAGGTAATTTTTCTACATGAAGAACATTCAATGTGATGTATCTGACAACAGGTAGGGTCAATAATTTGGTAAAATTTGCAAAGATTCTCCAACTAGTTTACTCAACAATTTCCTCCGGAATGACAGCCATCCACTGTTGGCTCTCATATGCTGTAGTGTTGAAGGAGGAGCATCTCTTTCTAATATAGTGTTTATATGCTCCTAAGAAAATATTAATCGCCCCATGTATTACTTACAACACTGTCCCACATGCAAAACAACCCCCATTGTTGATGTACCTGTTGCCCCCTATAAGCGAAACACAGAAATACACATTACATAGACCACTGTTTGGGAAACAAAAGGCCAAAAGTGTATCCACTCTGCAGTTAATTCACAACTGTGTTCTTTTGAAGAAATCGTATTTTTCCATCTGCCCCTCCCTTCAGTTCCATCCAAGCAACATAAAAGGGTTTCAACCAACCAAATAACCAGTAGTTGCCCGTCAGTCAGTGAAAAAGCTTAATTTCGGCTATTGCAGCCATACAAGCACAAGTAATTATAACATTGTAAAATAAACATCATAAAATGACAGATTATTTTAAAAGATCAAAAGTACAAATTGTCATTAGGGCCCATAGACAAAAGTATCTATATGTAGAGGATCCCACCCCCAGAAATCAATGATCACAGATGGAACAGCAAGCATAAGCAGCAGCTATAACCAGGGCGTCACTAGCAACATTTAAAACAGTATAACCAATTAAAACAGATACTTTAAAAATATAATTTAAACAAAACACCATTAAAAACAATGGCACCCTATATTTATACAGTTTTAGGTCACAGGAATAAACAATAAGGAACAAAATTGCCTAAATTCTCAGCTCATTTCTTTTAGTATGCATCTGCGTTTGCACCACATTGCAGAAGGAATTTAGAGATTGCAACAACAAATACTGGGTGAGTGTCATATTTTAATATCCTAAATACCTCTCTGTAGTTTTTAAAGCCCAGGTTTCTACAGAGTTGGGGGACCCATTTGAACCTTGCCCTTCTGTAGGCCGAACAGAAAAATAGGACATGAATTTCTCTTTCTTCTGTTAAAGTGCACCCAGGACAGAGTTGTTTAGTAGCACCCGCCCATTTATTGGTGAATGCATACAATGGGAGTGCCCCGTGCCTGAATTGTAAATACAGTTTCTTTGCCGCAAAAGGTTGAATGCAGTCCAACACTAACTCCAAATTATAATGTTGTTTTACATCCAGAAACCTAGAGGTCAAACTGGATGACTCAACAGTCTGCAAGATGCGTACCAATTTATATTCTTTCAGAGCAATTGTGTGTCCAATGGCCTTTAATAGAACCACTGTCAAGTGCCATTTGTAAGCCAGATACTGACCATCTTGTTTTACAAACAGAGAGGTTGTCCTCTCACATTTTACAGTATAAACATTAAGCCACTTTGTACATCTATGCACTATAGCTGCATTGTAGAGCTAAAGGGTCACACAAATATGCACATTTATGTTGTTTTATCGATTCTCATATTTATAAATATATATATATTCACTTAAAAAACCATAGGTTTCAGGCCTTATATAGTTAGGAATTAGCATTTTAAAACCCTTGCAAATTCACTTAAAAAACATAGGTTTCAGGCCTTTTATAGTTAGGAATTAGCATTAAAAAAAACATTGAAATTGCTCCTATATAGTTAGTTGGACAAACTACATTTCGCGCACCCGCAATCCACTGCTGATGATGTCACATATTACATCATTCATGACATGGTCAGTGACATCACTGATGACATCACTGATGGCATCTCAAATGACATCACTGATGACATCACTGATGACATCATCCAGTGACTGTGTGTTTCGGTAAAGTTTAAATATGTTTTACATATTGAAGAATGAGTGGGTGTATAAGTATCTGGATGAAGGATTTAGTAGGTGCTTGACTGACTGTATGAGTGAGTGACTAAATGTGTCTTACTAAATGCATGGGTTAGTGACTAAACTGTCTGAATGTGTGCATCAGTATGTCTGTTGTTGTTTAAGCTGCTGCATGTGTTGATCAGTAACTATATGAGTGGCTATATGGGTTATTGATTGGTTGCCCAAGTATTTGTATGGGAGACTGAGAGTGTGTGTGGGTGGCTGGGAGGTGTGTGACTCTGTGCATAGCTGTCTGAGCAATTGATTCACTAGGTGTATGAGTTCAAGAGTGCATGTGGAAACAGCTGTATGGGCGGTTGACTGTGTGCATGGGTGTGTTGGTGAGTAAATGGATATGTCAGTGCTACATGTCCAAGTAAGTACATATGTAAAACACAGTGCATGTGAGAGTTGGCATATATAAATGACTATACATGAGGGCCAGTGATTGTGCGAGTGGCTGTATGGATCATTGTGTACTTGTATCAGTGATTGTATAAGAGAGTAAGTATGTGTTAGTATATGTTTGAATAAGTAAGGTGTTGTGTGTATAACTGTATAGTTGAGGAAATGGAAGTGTGATTGATTCTTTGCATGACTGACTAGGTGTGTGAGTAACTCCATGGATGAGTGGCAGTGTGTGAGTGTCTGTATAGGTGTATGAGTGCATATGTTAGTGTTGTATTGATGAGTGACTGTATGTATGAGTGATTCTATGGGTGAATGAGTGGATGTGTGTGTAGACCTAGGAATCAGTGAGTGCGTATGTAGTAACTGGTATTGGTGTGTCAATGGTTTCAAGAATGGTAGTCTGTATTTAACACTGGGTGTATCAAAGGTTATATTAGAGTGTGAGGAGGTGCATCGTATTATCACATGAATGATATCATCAGTGGGATGTATGACATTACAACGCATGCTTTTACTACGCATGCCTTTACATCGCAGGTTTTACAACGCATGCTGTGACAACGCATAGCGTTGAGGGGTGCTGGATAGTGAATAGTTTAATTTACTATTCCAACTCCAGTCCCCGTGGATAGTAGGGAAGGTGTTGGATAGTAAATTAAATCCATTCCGTATCCTAGAACGCCCCCAGCGCTATGTGTTGTAATGACATGCGTTGTAATAGTTGCGTCGTAAAGGCACTGCGTGGTAAAAGTTGCGTTGTAAAGGATGTTTCCCCATCAGTGATGTGATCAGTGATGTCAATTGAGATGCCATCAGTGATGTCATCA
The DNA here is from genome assembly GCF_964261635.1 of Lissotriton helveticus. Lineage (NCBI taxonomy): Eukaryota > Metazoa > Chordata > Amphibia > Caudata > Salamandridae > Lissotriton > Lissotriton helveticus. The sequence continues at coordinate 639,393,898 of NC_136059.1, forward strand.
GTGATGTCATTTGAGATGTCATCAGTGATGTCATCAGTGATGTCACTGACCATGTCATGAATGATGTAATATGTGACATCATCAGCAGTGGATTGCGGGTGTGCGAAATATAGTTAGTCCAACTAACTATATAGGAGCAATTTCAATGTTTTTTTAATGCTAATTTCTAACTATAAAAGGCCTGAAACCTATGTTTTTTAAGTGAATTTGCAAGGTTTTTAAAATGCTAATTCCTAACTATATAAGGCCTGAAACCTATGGTTTTTTAAGTGAATTTGCAAGCTTTTTAAAATGCTAATTCCTAAATATATAAGGCCTGAAACCTATGTTTTTTTCAGTGAATTTGCAAGGTTTTTTAAATGCTAATTCCTAACTAAATAAGGCCTGAAACCTATGTTTTTTTTCAGTGAATTTGCAAGGTTTTTTAAATGCTAATTCCTAACTATATAAGGCCTGAAACCTATGTTTTTTTAGTGAATTTGCAAGGTTTTTTAAATGCTAATTCATAACTATATCAGGCATGAATCCTATAGTTTTTTTCAATACATTTCAAAGGTTTTCTAAATGCTAAATATATTAGCGGATAACGTTTAAATATGTTATTATCCTTCTGGGACCACCTGAGCAGCCATCTTGTTTCTCAGGAGAAGTGAGGCACAAGAGAGCACAAAACAAGAGTGGAAAACACAAAAAGGGGGCAGGGTAGAGACCCCCTGACCCCCTAGCCCTTCTCAGGGGGTCCCAGAAGGACCACCAAGTGCAAAAACATTTTTTTTTTATTGCGTACGGTGCGCGTACCCCGTGATTTTTTCGAAATTTTGTTTGGTTTTTTTTGCCCTTGGGGGTCCCTCTGGGACCCCCTGAGAAAGGCTAAAGGGTTGGGGGGTCTGTACCCTGCCCCTTTTTGTGTTTTACACTCTTGTTTTGGGCTCTCTTGTGCCTCAGTTCTCCTGAAAAACAAGATGGTGGCCAACACTTCCTGGTTTGGACAGTTTGGAATGTTGACAGTCGACTGCCAGCGAATCAGAAACTCGCTCGCGCACGTAAGGGTACACGCACGTACGCATACGGTACGTGTACCGTACGCGTACGGTGAATGTACGGTGAGCGCATATAGATATATAATTTGCTCAATATAGATATATAATTTTATATAATTTGCTCAAATTCAATTCAAAGGTCCCTAAGGAAATTAACATGGGGAAAACACGTTTTGGGACCCCCCTTTCAGCCCCCGCGTGACGAATCCCCCCGAAACTTTCAGGGAAGGAGCGGAGCGGAGCTGGCCAAAATTCTGGAAAATTACACGCAGATTCCTCAATCGGCGCCAAAGTTATTCCCAATAGAATGTTGAGCGCATACAGATATATAATTTGCTCAAATTACATTTTCTCAACAACTACTGGAGGGATTTTCACTAAATATAGAAAAGGCACTACTGCATACCTTCCCTACCATTTTGCCAAGTTTGGTGTAATTCCGTTCAGCCGTTCGGGCTGTAGCTGTGTCTAAAGGTCCCATAGAAAATGCCATTTGAAAAATTTCAAATTCAATTTTCTCAAGAACTACTGGAGGGATTTACACCAAACATACAAAAGGCACTGCTGCATACCAGTCCCTACCATTTTGCCAAATCTGGTGTAATTCCGTTCAGCTGTTCGAGCTGTAGCCGTGTTAGAATGTCCCTATGGAAATTAACATGGGGAAAACACGTTTTGGGACCCCCCTTTTTTTTCGGCCCCCGCTTGACGAATCCCCCCGAAACTTTAACGGAAGGAGCGGAGCGGAGTGAGGCAAATTTAAGGAAAATTACAGGCAGATCCCTCAATCGGCACCAAAGTTATTTCCAATAGAATGTTCGGAATTTCCTATGGTAACTAGGTTCTAACTATATATACCTACTGGCTATCAACAGTAGGTAATATATTTATATATGTGTGTGATCAAGAGTACTTGCTACTCGAAACACGTCGCTTGAAGGGTTTCAAATAAAAAAAACATCTTGCCTGAAGCCGTGGGGTCCGTCTCCTTCTTTCGCCACGGTGTGTGGAGGTTTGAGGAATTGCTTGGATATATATATATATATATATATACATATATATATATATATATATATATATATATATATATATATATATATATATATATATATATATTTATATTTAAGCTCAAGGTGCCCCTAGGGCAGAGACTCACTCGAGCACAGACCACCATGGTAAAAGCGCTTCCTCTGGGCAGATAATCGATGCAACCTGATGCGTTTCGAAACCAAGTGCTTCTTTTTCAAAGGTTCAATCTTCGTATGCTGCTTGAAACACACCTTCTTTTAACCGATGACACGCCCTCAGATGGGCAATGGCTTCTGGGTCTTGTAGTGTGCCTCGACTTATAGCCCTGTATAGGTGCGTTTGAAGTGCAGTTCAAAGTCTTGGATGGACTTCTGTCCTTGGTTGCGCTTAAGATCCAAAGTCGGTGCTCCATTCGTGGTTAAGTGTATCCATACCTCATGGCACCCATCTTTGCGGGCTGGTGCAGTCTCTCGCGGCAAGGGCGGCCGCGTACTTCATGTTTAATCTCAAGGTGCCCCTAGGGCAGAGACTCATTCGAGCACAGACCACCATGGTAAAAGCGCTTCCTCTGGGCAGATAATCGATGCAACCTGACGCGTTTCGAAGCCAAGTGCTTCTTTCTCAAAGGTTCAATCTTCGTACGCTGCTTGAGACACACCTTCTTTTAACCGATGATACGCCCTCAGATGGGCAACGGCTTCTGGGTCTTGTAGTGTGCCTCGTCTTATAGCCCTGTATAGGTGCGGTTGAAGTGCAGTTCAAAGTCCTGGATGGACTTCTGTCCATGGCTGCGCTTAAGATCCAAAGTCGGTGCTCCATTCGAGGTTAAGTGTATCCATACCTCATGGCGCCCGTCTTCGCGGGCTGGTGTAGTCTCTCACGGCAAGGGCGGCCGCATACTTCATGTTTAGGCTCAAGGTGCCCCTAGGGCAGAGACTCACTCGAGCACAGACCACCATGGTAAAAGCACTTTCTCTGGGCAGATAATCGATGCAACCTGACGCGTTTCGAAGCCAAGTGCTTCTTTCTCAAAGGTTCAATCTTCGTACGCTGCTTGCGAAACACCTTCTTTTAACCGATGACACGCCTAAAAAGTGTTTTCATATTAAAAAAGGCATAGAAGATAGATAACAGATCAGAGCAGGCAAAACCAATTCCAGAGAGCCTAAAAGTTCTCATTTCATCCAAAAAACGTTATGATTTAATTGTAAAAATTAGATAATCCCCATAGCATTCCAAAATTCAGTAAAACCAGAATTTAGTAAAACCAGAATTTCATAAGATATGCTAAAATTGATAAGATGTAGAAAGACTAATAATATTTGCATATCTGAGGGAAAATATCATATCTAGACCATCACAATTACATTAAAGCTAGATAAATATACAGTATGATATTACAAATATATTGAACAGATTAAATCACAAAAAATTATGAAGGTCCTCACCCATGTTCAGACCATTCGGAATTTTGCTGTTAAGAAGTATTATATAATGGCTCTCCAATTGTCGCAGTCTTTTTTCTCTATCCCCTCCTCTTTTAAATATGGGGACCGCGTCAATGCCAAAATATTTCAAATCGTTCAGGTTGTTATTGTGGACTAATTTGAAATGACGCGCAACAGGATAATTGTCATCGGAGTTGACTATTGCTCGTAGGTGTTGTAAAATACGATTGAACACCTGTAATTTTGTACTCCCCACGTACTTTAAATTACAAGTAGATTGCAAAACGTAGACCGCATGGTCCGTTTTACAAGTGTACAGGTTATTAATTTTGCTAATAGTCTCTGAAAAAGCTTCTTTGTACTCTGTGGTGTTAACTCCGAATTTGCATGCTCTACAAGAGCTGCATTTAAAAAAGCCAGATCTATTAGATAGTTTAACAGATTTATTAATAACTTCAGGACTAGATTTAACTAGCACATCCCTCATAGAGGGAGCTCTTCGAAAAGTTATTGCTGGAAATTCTTCCAACAAGGGTGCTAAAGTGATAACAGTCAAGAGGATTGGCCAGTTAGATTTAACAATTGTCTGATTTTACGTTCCTGGCAATTATAGGTGGTGATCAGTCTAATTTTGGATTTTTCATTGCCTCTTGCTTCTATTTCTCCCGGTGTGATGGTAGAAACCTCAGAGTCAGCAAGGGCAATTGTAGTGTTGGTCATCACCTGTTTCAAAGATTTAGTGAGTTCATTTCTATCATACCCTCTAACTAAAAACCTTTGAAAAGATTCCTCAAGACAAGAATTTAGGTCCACCTCATTATTGCAAATTCTTTGAATTCTTGATAACTCACCGTAAGGAATGCTTTTAATAATGTGTCGGGGATGATTGCTCTGGGCATGTAGAATGGAGTTACCTGCCGTAACCTTTCAGTGCATTTTAGTCATAATAGAGTTATTAAGAATATAGATTTCAACATCAAGGAAATTAACTCTAAATTCACTTATTGTTGCTGTAAAAACTAGGTTCAAGCCATTGCCATTAATTCTTTTAACAAAATCCTCTGCCGAACTTTCACAGCCCTGCCAAATAAAAGACACACATTCACTGGATGATGTCATCAGTGATGTCATCAGGGATGTCATTTGAGATGTCATGAGTGATGTTATGAGTGATGTCACTGACCATGTCATGAGTGATGTAATATGTGACGTCATCAGAAGTGCATTGCGGGCGCGCAAGTTATAGTTAGCTGAGCTAACTATAACAGAGGAATTTCAAAGGTTTTGTATGAGAGAAATGTCCAGCTAACTATAACATGGGTGAAACCTATGGTTTTTTCAGTGAATTTCTAAGGTTTTTTAAATGCTAATTCCTAACTATAACGTGTGTGAAACCTATGGTTTTTTAAGTGAATTTCAAAGGTTTTTAAAATGCTAATTTTTAAAATGTATCAATTAATATATGTATTTGCTATTATAGAAATGTTCTATATTTTTTACAATACTTAAATTTTAATTTTGATTTATGTATTTGTCACGAGGAGGACCCGGACTCGGGCCCTCCTGGCCTACCTGTTAACGTCTCCCTTTTTTTCGCACAGCATACAGATGCCTGGAAGACGCCAGCGGACGCGACCTATGACCCAGGGATACAGACCACAGACCCATGTTTCTTTAATTGGGCGGAGTTGGAGTCAGACACCGCCCATACACTGCCGGTAAAACCCAGCCCGAACACAGCACAGGTGTGTGTTACACCCGGAGGTGGAGAGGAAGAGTGTTGGGGAGAAGACGGAGCGGAAGCAGCGGACTGGAGACCGAGGAGAGAGGACGACTGGTGGACTGCGGAGGAGAGGCAGGAAGAGAGAAGATCGGAGGAGGTGCGAGGAGAGCCGAGGACAGAGTCGAGGACGGAGGAGGTGCGAGGAGAGCTGAGGACGGAGTGGAGGACGGAGACAACCAGGGAAGGAGAGCGGAGCCCGGAAGGAGGAGGAGACGGAGACCGAGACTCCAAGGACAAGCCGGGAGGCCAACGGGACGGCTCAGCGCCCAGTCACACTTCCCGAGAAGTGTGGCTAGAACAGGTACGGGCTCGCTTCACGGGCTGGGCGGGACGGAGGTGGAGCAAACCACCCTGAGGAGCATTCGGCACACCTAGTGTAAATAACCCCCCCCTCACGCACCGGCACTGAGATAGGGTTGTTTAGTAATAGCACGTGTGTGTCCTCACTACCCCTTCCCTTTACTACCCACACGTGGGCCCCGCCCTAACACTGGTGTCTTTTTCCTTCTTGGCATCTACTGTACCGGCGTGGACCATGGCGGAAGTTCGGCCTACGACTCCCAGGAGACACCGGGAGCGGAGACTGGGAACAGCGAGGAGCGCATCAGAAGAGGTCGACGACCCCCTCCCCTTCTACCACCTACCAATTCAGAAGCGACGCCTGTATAAAACAGTAAAACCCTCTTTGCCAAGCATCCCGGTGTCAGTGAGCCTATTTGAAATCCCAGGCACAGTGTCACAGTATTATTATTGAATAATTTTTGATTTTTTAAAATAATTCTGACAATTTTTTTTTTCTTTTGGGTGTTTTAAATGTGTGCGCACGGTTTTCGCAAGCATGCACGCACGCTGCACGCACCCAGTGAAAATGTTATCATTCCAAAAAGTCATTTTTGTTAATGTAATGTACATAATAACCCAAGAAGTTCTGTGACATAACTGTAAAAATAGTATTTTTGACTTTTAAGAACCGTATATTAGCTTTAAAAGCATTTACGAAAATCGGGTAAAACGTCATTCGTTTACGACCGTGCGTGCCCCGGTCGCGCAACATGCGCGCACCCTGCACGCACGTAAAGTCTTGTAACTTGAAAACAACACTTTTGATTGGTTTATAGTAGTTTCTTTTCCAAATCTTCAAAAACCCCACCCACTTCCCTCACAATCTGTTTCACTTCCTTGGGAGAAGCATCTTCAGTGTTTTCTTCAAGATTTGAAAATGGCAGAACAACAGCAGCCACAGGAATCTCCAGACTCTGATGTGGAGTATTTATCTGAACAACCAAAGGTGAAGAAAACAAAAGAGTCTTCTGTTTGGAAATTTTTTACATACCCAGAAGGGCAAAAAAAGGTGAATGCCCCAAAGGTTACATGCAACATCTGTGGCTATCGAGAGGGGATCCCACCAAACATTATTCCTTTAGTATTCATACTATAGTGCGTCATCTAAAAATGTTCATCCAAACAACTATGCACGGGCATCAACTGAGCATATCAGGGACAATCCTGCGGCTGCTTTCCCCAGTACATCTTCTTCGGGCGCATCTCCATCTACAAGTGCTCTAGACACCGGCCAGATTTTGTGGACTTGCACGTACGTAGCAACTTTTGCAATGAAATCTTGTGTTACGGAGAGCGGAGCTTAGACTTGATTGTGCTAAAGAGGCAGCACACATGCCCCCGCAATTATTATTTTTCTTTTATTATTTTTGTTCCTGTTCCTGTGGAGCAGTTTTTGGTTACCTGTGTATGTTTTTGTTACAAAAAATCCCCCAAAAATATTAAATTGTTCAAAAAGCAAAAAAAAGTAAATAAAAAAAGACAAAAAAAACAGTTCTTGTAAGAACTAACTTCACTTCTCAAAAGAAGAGCTACATTTCTTATATACTGTATCATACTTTTTTGAATGAATGTGTAGTGTATAAATGAATGACTGAAATGACTGAGTGAAGGGGAGGAAGGGACTGAGGGAATGAGTGAGGAAAGGGTAGTATGGTGAGTAAGGAAAGGGGAGTCAAAGAAGGGGACTAAGGGTAGGGGAGTGAGGTAAGGGGAGTGAAAGAGTAAGGGAAGGGCAGTAAGGAAAGGAAAGTGAGGGAGTGGGAGTGAGAAAAGGGGAGCAGGGGCGGAGACAGGGAAGGGGAGTAAAAGACGGAGAGGGAGAAGTAGAGCAGGGTAAGGGGAGTGAAGGTAAGAGAAGTGGAGTGACGCTGAGGGAAGGGGTATGAGGATGAGAAAACGGGGGTAAGGGAAAGTGAGAGATGGGGCGTGAGGGAAAGAGAAGTGGAGTGAGGGGATAGAGGGAGTTAGGAAAGGGGAGTGAGAGAAGGGGAGTCAGAATTTCAATGAGGGAAGGAGAGAGAGGGGGAGTGAGGGAAAGAGAGTGGGAAAGGGAAGGGATGCGAGATACAGACAGGAGGAAGTGTAGTGGGGAAGAGGAGTGACGGTGAGTGAAGGGCAGTGACAGTTAGGGAAGGGGTATGAGGGTGAGGGAAGGGGAATGAGGGAGAAGGAAGAAAATTAAGAGAGAAGGAAAGCGAGTGAGGGAGAGTGGAGGAGTGGTAGAAAGACAGAGGAAAGAAGATTAAGGGTAAGGGAGAGAGAGGGAAAGAGTGAGAGAGAGAGAGGGAGAGCAAGGGACTGAGAGGGAGTGAGGCAGTTAGAGTGAGTAAGACAGAGGGAGACAGGGAGAGAAACATGGAGGAAAAAAAAGTGAAGGAGGCAGTGAACGAAGGGGAGTAAGTGAGATGGAGTGAGGGAGTGAGGAAAGAGGAGTGAATATGAGGGAGTGAGGGAAGGGGAATGAGGGAAAAGTACTGAGGGTGTGAGAAAGGCAGTAACAGTGAGAGAAGGGGTATGAGGGTGACGAAAGGGGAATGAGAGAGAAGGAAGGAGATTAAGAGAGAGGAAAAGGGACTGAGGGATAAAGTAGGAGTGAAGGAAACAGAAAGGGAAAGAGAGGAAGGGTGAGGGAGAGAGAGAGAGGGAGAGAGTGAGAGAGAAAGAGAGGCAGAGCGAGTGACTGAGAGGGAGTGAAGTGGTTAGACTGAGGGAGACAGAGCGAGAGAGGGAGAGAGAAATGGAGTGAAGGGGAGTGAGGGACTAAAGGAATGGGAGTTAGCAAAAGGGAATGAGGAAAGGGGAGTAAGGGAAGGGGACTGACGGATGGAGTGAGGGAAAGAGAGTGAGGGGGAGTGAGGGAATGGGAGCAGGAGAAAGGGAATAGGCGTGATGCACAGAGAGGAGAATATGAAGTAGGGGAAGAGGAGTGAGATTGAGTGAAGGGCAGTGACAGTGAGGAAATGGATATGAGGGTACGGGAAGGGAATTGAGGGAAAAAGAAGCATATTAAGAGAGAGGAAAAAGTAGTGAGTGAGAGAGAAGGATTTATGGAAAGAGAGAGGAAAGAAAAGGAATAGTGGTGGATAGAGAGGGAGACAGTGAGAGAGAGAAAGAGAGGGAGAGTGTGGGACTGTGAGGGAGTGAGGCAGTTATAGTGACTGAGACAGAGGAAGAGACTTAGAGGCGGATGGAGGAAAGGGGAGTGAGGGAGGGAATAAAGGAAGGGAAGTGAGCAAAAGGAAGTGAGGGAATAAGAGAAGGGGAGTGACTGAAAGTGAGTGAGGGATGGTGTGAAGGAAAGAGAGTGAGGGGGAAGAGAGAAAAGAGTGAGGGATAGAGCAAAAGAAGACTAGTGATGGAGGAAGAAAGAAAAGAGAAGTGAGGGACACAGAAAGGAAAGAGGAAGCAGGAGAAGGTAAGTGAGGGTGAGGGAAGGGTACTGATGGTGAGAGAAGAGAGTGATGAGAAAGTATTTTTTGTTTGTCATACTTACCTTATAAGTAATGAAAAGTTAATAATACATTTTTATAAATATAGTATCTGTGGAAGAGAAGAAAAAACTTGAGTTATAATATATATTTCACTATACAAAATAATTTGTACAATATGTTATGTATCTTAATTTGCTGTTCTCAGTATATATTGAATTTCACTGAAAACAGTGAGTTCAACAATACTCATCATATAACAGCGGGCAAAAAAAAGACAATCAATAAGATTGTCTTTAAAAAACCCATTCAACATTTTCATTAATGATGTAAAATTTAGAAAAAAACATATCTTAAATGTTTTTTTCAAACAGTAATTTCTTACGTAAATATGGGACATCTCCAACAATCACAAAGTTAGAAAACATTATTACTTCTTTTTTATACACTCTAAATAAAGTTATGTACAAACATATACTAACAACATTTACCCGAAATAGTCATTCTTTTGTTTCAAATACCATTCCTCATGGCCAAATAGTATGTGTGAAATCCTTTGTTTGGAAGATACTTAATAGTACTCTTAAGCGTCCGTTTCCCACCCTTCTGAATCAAAAGCACCAACATCTTTTGTACCATCTAACAATGGTTATCCCTCCACCCGATGCTATTTATCATGTACATAGAACCTTAAACAACTAGCATGCTATCAGAATCTCAACATCATCTGGTATGCCGATGACACTCTACTCATCCTTTATCTTAGCAAAGAGCTGTATACCATTAAAAGAAACCTCTGCATTGGAATAAAAAATGTCACCAACATCTACAACAACTACAACAAATCTAAAACACCTCTTTCTCACTGATGATAGCCACATCATCCACTATCTGATACACTTACACTACCTCTACATCAACTACAAGAATTTTTTGAACCTCATCACCCTCACTCACAATGTACATTTCAACACCGGACTACCCTTTCTTAACAGCAGTAATTTTCCCAGGCCAAATATTTTCCCTAAAATCTTGGTTGTAAAAACACTAGGTAAGAATTTGGTAGGTCATAAGGCAAACGTTGTTTAAAAATCAATTGAGTATCATTACAATGAGTCCAGCCTTTTGTACATTTTAAATAAGCTGTGTGATGTCCTGATGTTGTAGAAGGACCATCATGGAAAATAATTGCTACAGGTACAAAAGTTGTTCCAGATATTGATAGTTGAGAAGCCACAACATTTTTTATTAAAGTTGTCAGTTTTCTTCCATCAGGTCTGCATCGTTGCAGCATTAAAATTACATACTGTTCATATCTTTGTATAAATAATGTTGATAACATTTTTTAGTTACATTGGGTACAGACCATGTTTTTATGTGCTTCTCTAACTAGAATATTAAAAGACACTGACTTGCAGTCTGGTAAAGTCAAATATATAAATCTTTCAGTGTCTATTTTAGTACTACTTGAAAACGAACAATTGTCACAGTCATGTTTCCATTTATAAGAATGGCCAAAAAGATTTTCAATATCTATACCTTCATCTTGCAATACAACAAGCATATACATTAGAAATTCCTGACAATCTTGCTGAATATTCTGTGAAAATTGATTTAAACCCGAACTTATGTCTAAAACATTTCGAATTTCAGAAACACTTTCTATTTTAGTTTTATCACTACTACATTTCTCAAACATAGAATTCAACAAACAACAAAATCTGTCGTCCCGATTTTCAACAATTTGTTGTTGTAAAGTTTCAAGAAAAAAAACAACATAAACCACTACATTAGCACAGCAGTTGACACCAGAACTGTTTTCAAACTTAAAACCAACAACCTCTTCAATAAAATCCTTTTTCTTTTTGGTTACTATCACTGGTTCATCTAGTTTTTTTCTTTTCTCTGCAACCTCGCTACAATTTTTCTCATATCTTCTTTTTCGACTTACCACACGCTTTTCAAATACTGGATATTGTGGTAAATTGGGAGCATGTTCTCTTCTTAACCTAATATACTCTTTTACACAATTTACATCTGCAGTAATCTTTGTCTCATCAAAATCAATCAAGTATAATCCAGATAAAGTTCTGACTCAAGATAAAGCAACATATGCCATACCCTCTTTAAACACAGTACTTCCAATATTCACCAAAGCACTATCTACACTTAAACCTTGAGATTTATGAATAGTTACCGCATATGCCAAACAAACAGGAAACTGTTTTCAGCGGACATATAAATCTTTTACAAGCAAAAATCGAGCTGAACAACAACTCACTTGTTGTACTTCTTCAATTTCATCAAATTTGATTTTCAAATTTTCAATGTCATCTCTATTTGGGTAATTCACAAAATCAACAACATTACCATTTGCTCCATTTACTAAACCTCTTTCCACATGTAAATTATGTCGTAAAATTATCCGACAATTTATACATGCGTATAGATTCTTTTCTAAACCAGCAGTTTTAGATATTGATTTCTCTAAATAATCCAATTTTGACTTCAACTTTTCTGTCAAAATAATAGTAGCTCCTTCATGCTCTATTCTATCAATAGCTTCCAGTTTTATAATTTCTTGATTTTCTAACTTTAACATTGTTTCATTGAATATTGAACATTCTTGCAGAGTTGGCATCAAGCATATCACTGATTACTTTTCTGCAATTTTTCTATATATATTCTCTGGGAGAATATTTTCGTTTGGAAACAAATTTGTAAGTAATCGTGCCTGTAAAGCTTCTTTTCCGTGTTCACTCACTTTTCCAATTCTTATATCTTCAAGAATACTTTTATAATCAGCGTCCTTTGCCTGTCGCATATTTGTAATGAGTTCTGAATATTTGAAATAGGACCAAATATTAACATTTCCAATGCTTCCCATGCACGTTCGGTGTCTTCATGTGTAACTCTTTTAAATACTGGTTGTCCTTTCACAGGAGTTAGTTGTAGTAGATCTCCAAAAACTATGACGTGTCTGCCTCAAAATAACACATCATACTCTGTTTTAAGGATTTGTTGCATTCTTAAATGCACAAAGGCAAGCATTAAATTTGATACCATGCTTACCTCATCAATAATGAGAAGTTTCATTTTTTTCAAGACTCTAGAAACTTCACAACAAGCTTCTCCAGATAGCTTGTGGTATTCTAAATTATTTTCATGCTCGACTGGCAGCATCAATAAACGATGTAAAGTAATCCCTTTAATGTTATGTGCTGCCAACCCAGTTGGAGCAGTAACAACACAACAGAGTGACTACTCTGTTCTTTTCTGTAGATAAGTTGCAATTCCTTTAATTAGAAAACTTTTTCCAATTCCTGCTTCTCCACTCACGTACAGTTGGACAGGTTTAAATGATGTACATGAGCACTCTTTTTTCTCATGATATAAACCATGCTCAATCTGTTCTGTCACTTGATCAAATAATTGTTTTTGCTCAACATTTCGTTGTTTTTCCAATTCTTCTAAGTTTATTACATCCTCCTGAACTTGTTTCATTGCTGTTTCCACCTTATCCATGGCAGTTGCTGCTTCATTTTGGATAATTGGTTCTCCTAGTGGATCCTGACTCAACTAAGCAGAACTTTGACTGTCTTGAGAACTGTCTCTAGCAATCTCTGCTGCAATTGTAGCTTCTTGCTGTATTTCGTCGTTCAACATTTTCAGATAATTAGTAAATACAGGACATTCTATAGTATTTTTAGTTGCGTTGAATGAATCTTCATAACTGTCAAAATCTCCAAGTAGTTCCAGTTCTGTTTGCCATGGCTTAAAGAGTTGCAAAAGAGCGAAATAGTAAAATTCCCTTTTGTCAGGAGTTTCACAACTCAGTTTTCGGTGATTAATCAAATGTCCTTTTCTTTGTTTCACTAAACATCCTTCTGATCCAATCACAGCATATACTCCTTTATTCCCAAAAACACACTGACTCACATTCTGTTTCTAGACAAATCAAAATATCCCTTGCAATTCACTGTAATGATAACTACGTGCTACTGACAGATTTTCTATGGCATTTGTGCAGCACACCCAGGATTTCTATTATACAGCATGGAGAGTATTTGGGAATTAAGAGGCCTGACACACATACTACATAGGACTTTCTACCACTAAATGTCCTAAAGCCTGACTCACTTCATGAGTGCATGTATTCCCATATTTTTAAACACATCAACTAAGCAAATTATTCTGCCACAATTTTCTGAAATGAATACTGACTCACAGTGTGATCTTACACAAATGACAGTATCCCCTGAAATTCAGTAAAATAAATTAAAGGAGTGCAAGATGAGTGACAGGATGTTTTCTGGAGTGTTTAGATACTCACTGGGGAATTAAAAGTGTGAAACACAAGTGTGTAGGTGGTTAAAGGACTGCATGTAAATTGGAGAGGGGTTTGTAGCAGTCTATGTGTTAAGGCCTGGGTCACTGCATGAGTACTTGGGTACTAACTGATTGATTAAAGTACTGCAAGGAGAGAACCTACTGAATTTTAAATAGCTCCATTTTTACCACAGTGCATACAAAAAGACATTCTGTTGAATAGCTCTGTACAATATGAAATCAACAATCACAGAGACTTTGCTAAAAGTCAAAGGATATACACGTGGAAATAAAAACTATGCTGTAAGACTCAGATTATACCACAATAACTTGGCTACTAGCTCAAAGATTACAATTGTACAAGACTCTCTCAAATAATTTTTAATTTTTAATCATAAATTTATTCTTGTAACATTTCAAATTGTAATATAACATCTAGCATAATTTCATCAGGAATTTCATTAGCTTCTTCATCAACTTCAAAACTTGTGACATTAAACTCAATATCTTCTAATGCTTCAATGAAGTCATTGTCCAAACTTTCATCCAAAAAATCACAGGTTATATCTCCTGCATCAATAGGTTGTTCTTCATTGCTGCTGTGCACAAAAGGTACATTTAAGTCCTCTATCAGAGTGTTAGAAATTTCAAAAGTGACTTCAATGTTGTTCTGATTTTGATCCATAATAAATTTTATTATGTTGCTGTACCTTGCAGAAAAATATAAACACTTCATTTTATCATTTTCACTAAGCATGGGCGTAAAATCCGTTACGCTCGCGGATTTTTCGTATTTTCGGGGAATCCGCAATCCGCGAACTCTCGCGGATGCGGCGAGAATACGCAAAATCCGCGCGAAGCGGATTTTTTGTTTGTGTTCGCACTGCTCGCGCTGCTCGCGGTCCGCGGCGCGGGCAGGAACAATCTCGCACTAGCGAAAGTACAAAAATTACTTAGTAAAGGAAGTGGCCCAGTCTCCAACTTCCTGTTCCTGTCCAGCAAGCTCCTCCCATAGGGGTGGGGTGAAGGAAGTGCCCCAGTCTCCAACTTCCTGTTCCTGTCCAGCAAGCTCCTCCATTTCCTGGCCACTTTTCGATCATTCTTGACTGGGAAGGATTACTTTTTGTGGTTGCTGCTGGATATTTGGATTTGAGGCTTTTTGGATTAATTTTGGATTCGAATTTTGATTTCACAAAGAAGTAAGTTGATGTTGTTTGTTTGTGGTGATTTTTGTGTGTGTTGTTTTTTTTCGACTTTTTTGGGGGGAAAATCTGCAAGTTCGCGAGCTGAGGATGTTTTTGCTTGTGTTCGCACTGCTCGTGTCCCGCGCAGCAACAATCTCGCACTCGCGAAATTGTAAAAATTACAATTCTGCTGCACATGAATTGAAAACCACCAGGCTTATTTATGGGTGCATGGATGATACAACTGTTTTGTTGAAATTATTTTTGTTAACATGATTCTGTGCTCTGATGTCATCCATTATGCCCAGGGGGGCCCAGAATCGGTCTGTTCGCGGATTTTGTGGGTTTTTGCCACGTTCGCGCCGTGAAGCAACAATCTCGCACTCGCGAAATTGTAAAAAATGCAATTTTGCACCGGAAAACCACCAGCAGGCAGCATAAGCCTTCTGAAAATGGATGGATGGCATTGGATTGTGGTGATTTGATTTGTGTTGTGTGTTTTCACTTTTTGGAGTAGGGGTTGGGTGCTGGCTATGTTGGTGGTGGCCATTTTGAGGCATGGTCCTGGCCATGTGGATGGGGGGGTCAAGCGGCCATTTTGAAGGCAGGCAGTGAGCTATGAGACATAGGCCTACACCCATTGTGCCTTGCTTTCACCCATGGTGCCCAGGCGGAGTCAGGGGTACATGAAAGCACAACCCTCTGTGTGTGTGCTCTCTTGGATCATTGTTAAATTCCTGTTTCCCAAAAATTTAGCAAATCCTAATTATGAAAATTCCATATTGTGTGGTGTGCACGTGTGTATTCATAAATGCCTACTTGCTAACTGTTTATTCAAGCGCTAGATATGCAACATTTATATTTACTGATGTTCCTCTGTCTTCATTTGCGTTTAGGTGCACAAAACTACGCATCATCGTTGAGCATCAGTGCCAGGAAGAAGTGCTGCTGCGGCCTGTTGTTAAGACATCTGAAGAAGATGGCTCCAAAAAGAGGTGCCCGTAGGTCCTCTTCCAAGAAAGATGTCTCTACTAAGGAGAAGAAGAAGCAAGTGGCACCACTTACCAAGGCGACTGGTTGCTCAACCAAGACATTTTTTGGGCAACAACAACCAAAAAAACAAAGGCCCACCATGAGTGCTGCACAGGTAGCCTGTTTAGTTGTTGAATCACCAACGACCAGTGATGTTGGATCATCGCAAGAAAGTAGCAGCACGCCATCAACACAGGTTTTAACTCATCTCACAAGTACTATTCAACAACCAAAGCCGCAACAACAACTGCATGGGCTACTAGTACAAGCAGAAGTACATGCGCAAGGAGCTGTCCGAGAAGGAGCTGTCCGAGAAGGAGCTGTCCGAGAAGGAGAAGGCCGAGAAGGAGAAGGCCGAGAAGGAGAAGGCCGAGAAGGAGAAGGCCGAGAAGGAGAAGGCCGAGAAGGAGAAGGCCGAGAAGGAGAAGGCCGAGAAGGAGAAGGCCGAGAAAGAGAAGACCGAGAAGGAGAAGGCCGAGAAGGAGAAGGCCGAGAAGGAGAAGGCCGAGAAGGAGAAGGCCGAGAAGGAGAAGGCCGAGAAGGAGAAGGCCGAGAAGGAGAAGGCCGAGAAGGAGAAGGCCGAGAAGGAGAGGTCCATGGAGACTTGCAAGTAGAGGTCAGTGAAGATGGCCATGGAGCGGTGCAAGTTCCCACAATGGTTGTTCTTCCAGAAGTAGGGGCACAGGAGGAAATTGACTTTGGAGCCGGGGTATCATGTCAGGAAGACGAAGCCACTCCTCCTGATGATTCATTTTCTCCCAGCTCCCCAGCAAGGAAAAGATCAAGGAGGATGTGTAGAAGTTCCTCTTCAAGCCCCGCTCCATCAGACGATGATCTGGATCTGGATTGGCAACCATCTCCGACGTCTGAGAGGGAGGCACACCATGAGCTGCGAAAGGTATCAAATGTTAAAAGGAAGGGCCCCGGAAAGCTTATACTTATGGATCCGAACGTCGGACTTGATGAAGTGGTGCATTCTGATGTTGTTGAAGAGGATGACAGCAATGACCTAGTCATCACACATGTCAGTCCAGCCACACCGGCCATGCAGCAGACAGACATTTACACCCTATCCCGACGTCATGCTGAGCGTGACCCTGGCGACGTGCCACTGGTAGCACCACCAACGCAGTCAAGTAGTACCACAAGTTCAACAAAACCTACAGCTCCCATATTTTCTCCCCGGAGGGGGACTCCATCCCGCTCGACTCCCTCAAGTAAGGTTGCTGCAATAATTGCACAACCCAGTAGATGTCTGCAAGGCTCATCCACCACTGCTTCATCTGGCATTGGCAGCAGTATCACCTCGTGCGGCAAAACCAGAAGTTTCCAGTCCCCAGTTTGGAACTTTTTTAGTGTCCATGAAAAATATGATAACATAGCCGTTTGTTGCATTTGTAAGACTAGAGTTAGCCGTGGTAAGACTGGTACCAACTATGGAACCGGAGGCCAGATAGGTCATCTTGAAAGAAAGCACGCTGTCGAATGGTTTCCGCACCTAGCAAACGTCAAGGGAAAGCGATCCCAAAGGGCAAGTGGCCAAAATATACCCATAGTAGGTGTTTCATCTGAAGATGATGGGGAGGTAGAAGAAGCGTCAGACATGTGTCCGGTTGCACCCAGTACCCCTTGCAGCATCACACCCTCCGTAACACATAACAGGCACACTGAGAGTCTGGGAGACACACCAATGCGGAAAATGTCAACACTGATCAGAAGTGGGTCGAAGAAGGCATCCGCATCATCCCGTAAATTTGTCCAGCGCACCATTTCAGGCATGTTCTCCTCAGATGCGCAATTTCAACGCAACCACCCAACTGTACGCCTCTATAACACTAAGCTGGCAAAAATGCTAGCGGTGGACCTTCTCCCTTTTTCGTTTGTCGAATGTGTGGGTTTCCTTGAACTCGTGGCAACATTGGCCCCTAAATGGAAGGTTCCTAGCCGGTACTATTTTGCCAGGGTTGCTGTTCCAGCACTACACAAAGAGGTGCTTGAGTTGGTGGGGGCAGCTTTGCAGAAGAGTGCTGTTCACACTATACACCTGACAACAGACATGTGGACCAGTTGCCAAGCCCTTGATTACATGTGCATCACTGCACACTGGGTCTCTTTTTCAGGGGTTATTAAACAGATAAATGCAGGTGGTGATTTGGTCGAGATTTTTAAGGGTGCTCGTAAACATGCAACATTAGCCATGTTTGGCATGGAGAAAAGTCATACTGCAGTCAACATTTTGGCTGACTTTAACAAAAAGGTCTTGAAATGGCTGCGCCCAAGAAATTGCAAGGTTGGTTATGTTTCTACAGATAATGGCAGGAATGTAGTTAAGGCCATGGAGGACGGTTTCTATATCAGAGTGCCGTGTTTGGCGCACTGTATCAACCTTGTTGTGCAAAATTTTTTGAAAAAAGAACTTGCAGTCGACAAAACACTGACCATCTGCAGAAGAATATGCACACATTTCAACCATTCTTTTAAGGCCCGGAAGGAGCTGAGGCGCAAGCAAAATGAACGTAGAATGCCAGTGAAAGCACTTATCCAGGAGGTAGCAACACGTTGGAACTCAACCTTCTACATGCTTGAGCGTCTGCATGAGCTGTTTCCAGTAGTCAATGAGTATTTCTACAACCTGGGTGGTGATACGACAGGAATGATGCTAGCGGTGGAGCAATGGCAGCTAGTTAAAAGCCTGACAGACATGCTTCGGCCTTTTGAGGTCTTCACGCGTGACGTGAGCAGGGAGGACTGTTCTTTGAGCAAAGCTATCCCACTGTTGCTGAAGCTCGAGCACCAAGTCAAGGTGGTGTCTTCACAATTAAAGGACGTTGGAAAGAACGAAGCACATGAGTTGGCGCAGAGATTATTACAACGCCTAGTTAGCAATGAACGGCTTGTAAATATCAAGAAACAACAGCACTACATTTGTGCTACTATTCTGGATCCACGTTACAAAAAGCCATTGTTTGGCAAAGTAATAATTCCTTTTGAAACATCGGATGTTACAGAGTACAAAGGTTGGCTAGCTCAGTCAGCCATTCGTTTTGAAATAGAACTGAAGGAAACTGTAGGAGAAGACAGTACTACTAGTGAATCAGCAGGCGATCAGGCGTCCCAAAAAAGCACTTCACCATCTGTGCCTGTGGCAGAAGTGAGTGACTTTCCCTCTGAGCCGTTAACCACACCAGCAACCGTATCATCTGCACCAGGCGCATGCGATATGTCTGAAGCGAGTTGGCTAACTCAGCTAGGGTTTCCTGGTCCTAGAAAGGACACAGAAGTGCAAAGTACAGGAATCCGGGAGGACATTCTTTCAATAGTGCAGGCCTATCTGGATGACTCAACAGAGGTCAATATTACTGAGGACCCATTGGCGTATTGGCATGGGAAAAGAAAAATATGGCGAGAGCTCACCAACCTGGCTATCAATTACTTGTCTTGCCCACTCGCAAGCGTGTCTTCAGAACGTGTTTTTAGTTCTGCTGGTGGCATTGTGACTTCCAAAAGGTCCCGCCTCTTGCCCGCAAATGTGGAGCGGCTCACCATGATAAAGATGAACCAGCACTTCATACCACCAGATTACAGAGTACGAGAATGCACGCAGGAAGAAGAGGACACCGCCCTACCCGAGGAAAGTTCTCCTCAGTTACCAGAAGTAACCCCGACTGATGATTTAGCAGAGTATGAGGACGAGTTCTGCTTCCCTGACAGCGAGTTCTGAAAATGACTCAATCAATCATTCATTAATTGTAAATAGTCCTCCTTATTCACTTTTATTCCTGTATGTCTGTCTTTCTTTAGCAAGTGCTTCATCACATTCCCAACAAAACTGTAATCACCCAATCAAACAACAAGCACATCAGCAGAACTGTCTTGATTTTGATGCCGCAGCATTCCTCCGGTTCACAACAGTTAGTTGACAAGAACTCAGTCCTGGTTGTCTATCCTGAGTCCTCCTCCTCCAGACTCACCCTATCCATTACCCATAATGCTGATGCCTGGATTCTGCACAATGAAGAAATGAAGAAATGAAGGAGCCAGCCCTCAAACACAAATTACAGGTAA
This sequence comes from Lissotriton helveticus, assembly GCF_964261635.1. Lineage (NCBI taxonomy): Eukaryota > Metazoa > Chordata > Amphibia > Caudata > Salamandridae > Lissotriton > Lissotriton helveticus. Next base: position 639,413,578 of record NC_136059.1, read on the forward strand.
GATAAGTTTTTGGATGGGAGGTAGTATAAAGGAGTATTCGGAGAGGCGAGAGAGTGACAGTGGTACTAGCAGCAAAGTCCTAGGGCTCTTGAATTAACAAAGTCTGTGACAGGCATTTACTTAGGAAAAAATGTGGCCTATTGCACGTGAACGTGTAGGCGTTCTATTGCTCGCTTGCCTGTCTCAGGGGTGCTGTCTCTGGGGTTTCTAGGTTTTAGGGTTGTGTCAGCACCGCTACCACATTTCTAATGTTGATTGCTTTTGATTTGCAGAAAATCCACGCCGGGAAACTCCAGTTGTGGCCCTGCTGCAGAACGCGTTAGGACTCTGTGAATTCCAGGTGGAGCCAGCCCTCAAACACAAATTACAGGTAAGATAAGCTTTTGGATGGGAGGTAGTATAATGGAGTATTCGGAGAGGCGAGAGAGTGACAGTGGTACTAGCAGCAAAGTCCTAGGGCTCTTGAATTGACAAAGTCTGTGACAGGCATTTACTTAGGAAAACATTTGGCCTATTGCACGTGAACCAACACGATGACAGTGTTCTGTTAAATGAAATTACTGCAAAACCACCACCCACCCAGCTCAAAAGTAGTAAAAAAACAGGTATGCTCAGATAAAGTTTGAAAAAGTATATTTATATCCCTAACAAAATAATCTCCCGCAAGACCCTCCCTAACCCCAACAAATAGTCCTCAAAAGTCCCCAAAAAACCCAACTCCCAATTCCCACCCCCCAAAAGTCTCAAAAAAAGGGGCAAGGGACACTCTATGGATGCAAGCTGGTAAGTTTGGCCTCCAGGGCATCATGCTTTAGGGCCAGGGCATCATATTTTTCTTGGAGGATGGCTTGCTCTAGGCGGAGGCCCTCCACCACATTTTGAAATTTGTGCCATTTCTGGACCTCCGCCTCTAGGTCTGACACTCTGCGGAGTGCACGGCGCAAGCGACCTTTAACAGTGCTGCGAGGTGCAGCTTTTGCTGCTCGGCGGTGGCGTCTTCCGGCACGGCTCCGGTTCGCTGGAGCACTGTGCTTACCGGCAGAACGTGGGGTAACAGAGGAGGATGTAGACGATGTTAAGTTGGATGCACTGGAGTGCGTGTCATCCCCCTCGAGTTCCACCAGTCGCCGATATTCCGCAACAGTTGCTTCCAGCCTCCGTTGCCGGGCCAGTACAGCCAGCATACTCCTCGTTGGTTTGGAGGTTTTAGTATTGCCAACTATATGAAGAAAGAAAGACATAATCTGTAAGCAATGCTCTTTAGGAATATGATTAACACAAAATGATTCAGCAGGAAGTTGTGTCACAGTACAACTAGCAACTAGCCAGGGCAGTACAAAACTATTCAGGCCAGTATCATGGGCGTCCGCAGGGAGGGGCGCTTGAATCACCATTTCCCTTCCCACAACTCTCTTGTATCCTTGGTTTGGTGCTCTTTCATATGAAAGAGATCTGGCAGAAGTGAGTGATTTTTCCTCTGAGCCGTTAACCACACCAGCAACCGTATCATCTGCACCAGGCCCAGGCGATATGTCTGTTTCCCTCCCTCTCTCTCTCTCTCTCTCTCTCTCTCTCTCTCTCTCTCTGTCTCACTCTTTCTGTCTCCCTTTGTCTCCCTCTACCTCGCTGTCTCTCTCTCTCTGTCTCCCTCCCTCACCCTCCCTCTGGCTCCCTCCCTCTCTATCTCTCCTTCTGTCTTCCTCTCTCTCTGTCTCTGCCTCTATCTGTCTTTCGGTCCCAGCCTGCTGTAATTACCATATTGTAATTTGTCACTGGGCCACCACTGGATACACATCATATCCTATCTAAGAGTCAGATAGTACCATGATCCAGCTTACCTGTACTCGCCACCGCCACTGTCTCCTGCCTCACAGTCTGTACTTCTTCTTGGTCCGACTCCTCTAGCGCCGCCTCCTCCCCAGATCGACCCTCGGACTCAGAGTCAATGATGACCACATCCGAGCTGGCCCCGCCACCAGATGTTCCACCTACAAAGTAGATTTAAGAATGTTAGATTACACCACTCCACTAGTATTTGGTCTATGAATGAAAAAATGTGAAAACAACTGAAAAATTAATTGACTGTCTACTCTAGTCTAAAGTAAATGTCCCTCCTTCCAGGGAAAGCTGTTGTCTTGCTTAATTTTTTTGTCACAATTGTTGAATGCTTGCTTAATTTTTTAACACACATTATTTTTCTCTGAACAGACAGAAACTGGACTTCTAATGACAAGAGAGGAACATCAACTTGAAACCAGGTGAAAGCTCGGCTCGACCACAAGAAATGTGTACCATTCCAGAACTCATCAAATCAGCACCAAGCACTTTTCCATTTCCAACTAACTTTATTTTAATATATGTGTTTACTTAAACTTTTAATAAAGCTTTTAAACTTGAATTGACTCTGTAGTTTTTCCTCTAGAGAGTCCGGACTAGAGTGACTGAGCGAAAAGTTTTGCAATTTTTGGAAGGAGGAATCTGTGCTGCTGACACTACCAGGTTTATTTATACAGTGTGCCAAACACGCCCCTCTGAAATATTATTACTCTGGTCTTTGGTGTCCATAGTTCGGTTTGTGGAGAATTGTCCCTGCAACAGTAGGATTATTGATTTTGCTCCTATCTAAACACTATTTCAAAACAATTAAATTAGGAATGCTTGGACAACAATAGGTCCTCTATATTTAAAAGAAAACTTACTGGGGCCAGCAAAGGAGCACTCGCCGCCCTGGCCTGCATCCTCCTCCTTTGGAGCCACTGCTGCAGCAGATTTTTCGGTCCGCTTGCCCCTGGGCGGACCTAACGTACAACATGAAAGAAATAACAGAAAACATTGATGATTGCTGCTTGCCGATGTCCTTGTCAACCAAATCAAACATTTAGAAAGAACAAGAACCTACTATTTCATCCAAAAAGAGGGCTACAAAGGAAGGACTGCACCTGAGCCTCTACTCTAGGGGCAGATTTACAAGCCCCTTGCAGCTCTTCTGCTCCATTCTTGCGTCAATTTTGTGACGCAGCGCCACAAGAGAGGCGCCATGGTGTGGCGTATATTAACAACGTGGCGCATATGGGAGATGCATCCCATTCTAAAACCCTGCGCCATTAGGGAGCGTTCCAGCGCAAGGGAGGGCGTTCCTGCGCAGGAACGCATGCTAAAAGTGGCTATGGGGAATATATAAAATTTCAATCAGTCATTTAGGACAATGATGCGTCACTGAAACCCTGCGCCTGCATGAAGCAGACTTACGGCTTGACGCAGCATTGCTGGAGCTGCGCCATCGTTGCAACGCAACTCCATCAAAGAGCCGCCTTTACGGCACCGATGCGTAACGCTTCGGTGACGTTTTGGGACCATGGTGTGCCGCATTGTAAATACGGCGCACCATGGGTGGTGCTGCCGTGCCACACACTTTGCAGGGATGCGCAGGTAATTGCTAATCTGACACTTACGGGCATACTTACGAGTTCTGAGCTGCACACCTCCAGATGTGCACCAGAACAAATACGTAACACAAAAATAACCTTGCGTCACGGCAGATGCGCCGCTATTACAATGCGGCAAACCCTGGCGCAAGGGTAGGCAGATGCGTAACGCATCTCGTGACGAAATAGGGGCGCATCTCTAGAGTCGCTTCGCGGGCGCAATGCAACTATAGCAGTGCTCAGGGCTGCCCAATACTCTACATACCGCATCAGTCCTTACGCCTGCTTCAAGCAAGCAGGCATAAAGAATTGACATAGCAGCGTCGCGGAAGTGCCTGCGTTAAATCTTGTAGATTTCACGCAGGCACTTTTGCGAGGCACACATCTGCCTGACCGGCACCACCCACCCCCCACTCCCCCCCTGCGTGGGAACGCACCCATTGAGGCGCAGGCCCAGGCATTCACGTGGCGCATCTCCTTAGATGCATCACGTTGTGCATGACTCGCAGGGATGCGCCACGTTTACGTCGCTGTGCATCAGGTAAGGCAGTGTAAACGTGGAACAAGGGGCTTGTAAATCTGCCCCTTTGTGTCTAGCATTACGCAGTTCTGTAAAATACACTCATACTCAGCCCAATTAAATGAACACAAAATAGATAACAAATAAGCAGTGGCACCGGCACAGAGAAGGAGAACAGTGCACATGAAATGCACAGAAGATTTTGAAATATTAATGAAAAAATTGCTACTACTACTCACCAAGACCGGGGACCTCCACTCCCAGCACGTCTAGCAGGTCACGCTCTCGGTCAAGGATGTCGGTCCAGCGGTGGGTGACCTGATTGTAGGTGCGCTGGACCCCCGTGATCTTAAAAAGGGCCCGGCACACCTGCGCCCACCGCTTCCGTCGCTCCTGGCTGTTGGTGTAACCAGCAGCAATCCTGCCGCCTGCCGCGATGGTCCTGGGGAGACGGCGCTGCACGTAAAAAACAAGTGCGCCCACCTCCTCAGGGCTGAAAATCTCCCGAGGCACCACCATTTCCGCCCTCAATCGACCACACGGGAGCCGGGCACGGGCTGCGGTGCCCGTCTTGGGCAGCTTCACAGCTGTCTTGACCATGTTCTTGTTCTGGGCAGGTGTGAGCAGTAAAGAAGAGACAAAATGAAAAAAAATAAGAGTAGGGAAGAAGGAAAGTAAAAGTTTAAAAAAGTAGTTCAAAAGTAAACAAAAATAGCCTAAAACACAAAAATATAGATCTAGAAAAATACAGGGATAGAAAATAAGTTAAATAGATCAAAAAAATAGTAAAACAAGCAAAGGATGGCAGAGATATAGAGAGGATAGAAACACCATACCCAGACACATAGGAATGAATGAAAAACAAGATGGCGGCCCGATCACGTGCGAGTAAGTTCGCACGCGATTTCTCTCGCGAACTCGTGCGAACTTGTATTCGCAAGGCGCGAGTCGGGCGAGATTACACTTAGCGGGCGGAAACGGAAATACGTCACGCAAACAAAATGGCGGCGCCCATACTCAACCTTGAGGTAACTCGCACGAGTTCGCGGCTTCCACGGGCGAGTTCGCACTACGACGCGCCCCGCGAATAGGGCGAAATTACCGAAAAACGAGTTTTGCAAAAGCAAAACGAACGAGCAGGTGCAAAAGTTCGAGCTATTCATTTGTAACCATTTACCTGTAGTGCTTCCTGAAGGGGCCCTCCAGAATCCGGTTGCCTACTTGCAACTATTGTGTGACCCTGCTCTATCAGTCACAGAATAGTTACAAGTATGCCATTGCATCCTGTTAAAAAAAATTATTTACTTTGCATTTGCAACAAAAAGGAAAGGGAGCAGACAAGCAGGTGCCAGCCTTCATTAATGTCAGTTGGGGCAGGGCAGGTGTTGTTGTTTGCAAAACTTAAGGCACTTAGCAGGTGTTTGTTCACTCAGTGGTCAATCAGAGGGTGTTGTGATGACACTGAGGGTGGCATGGGTGTGCCAGCCAGAGGGTGGCATGGGTGAACCAGAGTGCCAGTGTTGACAGAGGATGGCAGTGCTTTGCTTTGCCCCAATAATGTACACTGGTGAACTAGAGGGTGATGTGATGACACAGAGGGTGACATGGGTGAGCCAGAGGGTGGCATGGGTGACCAAAGAGAGTGCCAGTGGTGACAGAGAGTGGCAGTGATGAAGAAAGCTTAGCAAACAGACTGGGCACGTACAAACAACAAGTTCGCTAAACTGGCGACCCGACAAGTAAGTTCGCAATTTGCGAAATAGTACAAAACCCTCGCGAACTTGCAGAAACCCGTGCGAACACACACACCCCCAAAAAATCCGCTAATCCGCGAGAATTCGCGGATTTCGCGTATTTTCGCAATCCGCGAATACGCAAATCCGCAAATTCGCGGATCGCGAAAATAGATAATACAAAACTAGCTTTATCAACTTCATGAGTACATGTATTCCCATATTTTTAAACACATCAACTAAGCAAATTATTCTGCCACATTTTTCTGATATGAATACTGACTCATACTGATCTTAGACACATGACAGTATCCCTTGCAATTCAGTAAAACTTTTACTACAGTGAAGGGGGGTCTTGCTGTGAGTGCTGTTTCAGGGTTTAGAGCAGTGCAGTAGTGTTGAAAGAGTTTAGCAGGTGTTGCTAGGGATGGTATTTCAGGGTTTAGGACAGTGCAGTAGTGTTCAAGCAGTGTAGGGGGTCACGGTAGGATTGATATTTCTGAGTTTAGAGCAAAACAGTTGTGTTTGGGCAGTGTATGGTATCATGCAAGGACGAGGAGTATAAAGCACTGCATGTCCTAAAGGCTAACTTACTTCATGAGTACATGTATTGCCATATTTTTAAACACATCAACTAAGCAAATTATTCTGCCATATTTTGCAGAAATGAATACTGACTCACACTGTGATCTTAGACACATGACAGTATCCCTTACAATTCAGTAAAATGATTACTACAGTGAAAGGGGGTCTTGCTGGGAGTGCTGTTTCAGGGTTTAGAGCAGTGCAGTTGTGTTGAAAGAGTATAGCAGGTTTTGCTAGGGATGGTATTTCAGGGTTTAGGACAGTGCAGTAGTGTTCCAGCATTGTAGGGGGTCATGGTGGGATTGATATTTCTGAGTTTAGAGCAACGCACTTGTGTTTGGGCAGTGTATGGTATCATGCAAGGACTAGGACTATAAAGCACTGCATGTCCTAAAGCCTAACTCACTTCAAGGGTACATCTATTCCCATTTTTTTAAACAAATCAACTAAGCAAATTATTCTGCCACATTTTTCTGAAATGAATACTGACTCACACTGTGATCTTAGACACATGACAGTATCCCTTACAATTCAGTAAAATGATTACTACAGTGAAAGGGGGTCTTGTTGGGAGTGCTGTTTCAGGGTTTAGAGCAGTGCAGTAGTGTTGAAAGAGTATAGCAGGTTTTGCTAGGGATGGTATTTCAGGGTTTAGGACAGTGCAGTAGTGTTCCAGCATTGTAGGGGGTCATGGTGGGATTGATATTTCTGATTTTAGAGCAACGCACTTGTGTTTGGGCAGTGTATGGTATCATGCAAGGACTAGGACTATAAAGCACTGCATGTCCTAAAGCCTAACTCACTTCAAGGGTACATGTATTCCCATTTTTTTAAACAAATCAACTAAGCTAATAATTCTGCCACATTTTTCCGAAATGAATACTGACTCACACTGTGATCTTAGACACATGACAATATCCCTTGCTATTCAGTAAAATGATTACTACAGTGAAAGGGGGTCTTGCTTGGAGTGCTGTTTCTGAGTTTAGAGCAGTGCAGTAGTGTTGAAAGAGTTTAGCAGCTTTTGCTAGGGATGGTGTTTCAGGGTTTAGGGCAGTTCAGTGGTGTTCAGGCAGTGTAGGGGGTCAAGGTGGGACTGAGAATGTAGAAATGAAAATTTACTGAAATGATTACGACATGCTACAGAGAGAGTTGCTATGGCATTTCTACAGCACAGCCAGGATCTTTATTACACAGCATGGAGACTATTTGGGAATTAAAAGGCCTGACACACATGCTGCATAGATAGGACTTTCTAGCACTACAAATTCTAAAGCCTGACTCACTACATGAGTACATGTATTCCCATATTTTTAAACACATCAACTAAGCAAATTATTCTGTCACATTGTTCTGAAATGAATACTGACTCACACTCTGATCTTAGACACATGACAGTATGGTGTCGCATCCACATTTTTTTCTAAACTGCTACTTTTCAAACTGCCCTTTCATTTCCAGAGCCCATCTGAGTACAACCAGATCTCCCTTCAAGATGCTTAGAGTGTGGATTGTAGGACACAGCTATATTTGCAATTCAGTAAAATGATTACTACAGTGAAAGGGGGTCTTGCTGGGAGTGTTGTTTCAGGGTTTAGAGCACTGCAGTAGTGTTGAAAGAGTTTAGCATGTTTTGCTAGGGATGGTGTTTCAGGGTTTAGGACAGTGCAGTGGTGTTCAGGCAGTATAGGGGGTCAAGGTGGCAATGATATTTCTGAGTTTAGAACAATGAAGTTGTGTTTAGGCAGTGTATGATATCATGCAAGTGCTAGGACTATAAAGCATTGCATGTCCTAAAGCCTGACTCACTCCATGAGTACATGTATTCCCATATTTTTAAATTCATCAACTAAACAAATTAGTCTGCCACATGCTACTGAAAGATTTTTTATGACATTTGTGCAGCACACCCAGAATGTTTACTAGACTGCAAGAAGACTATCTAATAATTCTACCCCTGATATACAAGTGTGTAAGTGGTTAGACCACTTCATGTACACACTCTACATTTTTAACAACAGGACTCTACTGCAAAGAAATATCTCCTCAAACACATCAACATACCAAATGCTCCTTTCACAATGTTTTTCCCAAAGTAGAAAAATTCAGGATCAGACTCTATACAAATAAACTCCTGCTTCCACATTAGAATAGATTTTTCTTTTTAACTTAAAGTGCACAACATAGATCCCTTTACAAATTATCAACTCAACTTTAATAATCCTTTTGTAGATTTAGAACAGTGTCAATCACACACCAGATTTTCTTAAGCAGAATCTCTGCATTGTGCACCAGTCACTTCAACCATACAATAGCATTCTTTCCCTCTCATTTTCCACACGTATTCATGTAAATAACCAATGGCATTTCTTTCCACAAGAATTCAAAACCAAACTAACATTTTAATTGGTTCTACATTGCAACACTTTCAATCTCACATAATATTCAACCTTCCCCCACTACTCTCTCTGCCTGTTAACGTGGTAACACTCTATAGAACACCTAACTGAACACACAGGTGAAAAGTTCATCTGCAAACCAAACCAGCAAGGGTGTTTGACTTCTCAATACACCAGCTTATCCTGTGCAATGTTCGTTTCAATGACTTTTTCGCAACCATTACCATTTCTCCTTTTTAAAAACACCAGCATGCACCCTAGTTTTCAATGTTAAATTTTCAGAAACCACCAATCATTTCTTTTTTTCAAGTGCACTGAATCTCATCCACATTTTTTTCTAAACTGCTACTTTTCAAACTGCCATTTCATTTCCAGAGCCCATCTGAGTACAACCAGATCTCCCTTCAAGATGCTTAGGGCCCCATTATGATGACGGGCGGACATTGTCCGCCCGGCACCCTATCGGAGAACGGGACCGCCCGCCATAAGGGTGGGGGTCCAATGGGGGGAATTAGGATGTGCCCGCCACAGTGGCGGGCACATCCTGTAGTTTTAGCATTGTGGCGGGCGGTGCACTCTGCACCGCCCGCCACAATGCTAAAAATGCTTTTTCGCATTTGCATATGCAAAGCGGCAGGCACCGCGCGGTGCCTGCCGCTTTGCATATGCAAATGTGGGGGATGGTACCCCCCATGTGCCCCCCTGACAGTAGCGCCAACCTGGGGGCCCTGCAGGGGGCCCCCGCAGAAATCGCCGCATGCCTTTCTGTGGCGGCATTGCCGCCGCGGAAAAGCCCCTAATGTAAGTCATCGTAATATGGCTGGCGGTGTCCATTGGACACCGCCACCATATTAATCTATTACAGCCGTGGTCGCAAGGCGACCGCGGCGGTAAAGTGGCGGACGGTCTTTCCGTCCGCCATTGTCCCCTCCGCCATCTTAATCAGGCGGAGGGGAAAACGAGAGTGGTTGTCGGGCGGATTGCCTCCGGAGCCTTAGAGTGTGGATTGTAGGACACAGCTATATTTTCTGGAGTGAAAGGTATGCAGCAAATAGATGCTTTCTCAACCTTTATTTACCAAATGTGGATATTATGTTAATTGGCCAGAGAGGATTGAGATGTCACCAATTGATGCCATTGGTAAAATCCTTTTTGCATCTCCCACAACCTGGCCTCATAATTGTGAACTGTGGTGGCAATGACCTGGGCACTTTGACTGGGGTAGGTCTTGAAATGCTTTTAAAGGACACCTTTGGGCAATTGATGTTACTTTTTCCACAAACTGCCTTTGTATATTCTAATATATGCCAAAGGCAAAAATGGAACTGGTCCAACCAATTTTGTCCACAGATTGAGAAAGCAAGGAAACATGTGAATAAGTTTATTTCTGCTTACCTCAGAGACTATGGTATGGGTTCTATATACCACAACAACTTGCAAGGCATTTATAGAGGAGACGGTGTACATTTCACAAATGAGGGAAACAGAGTCTTCCTCTTGAACTTTAGACTCTGCATCGGTACTTACTTGTAGGTACAAAAAACACTCAATGAACAGAACGACTCTTTTTAGAGCCAACCAACATCTAAACACTCAAACTTGTTATTTAACTGTATTTTTTTAAATATTTTTTTTCCGACGTGCGTGCAACGTGCGCGCACCTCGTGATTTAAAAAAAAAAGGGGGTTTTGCCCTTCCGGGTCCTTCGGGAACCTCCTTAGAAGGCCTAGGGGGTCAGGGAGTCCCTACCCTGACCCCTTTTCATGTTCTCCACTTTTGTTTTTGACTCACTTCTGCCTCGAGGGTGTGTGCAACATGCGCGCACCTTGTGATTTTTAAACAAATGTTTTTTTTGCCCTTCGGGTCCTTCAGGGACCACGGAGAAGACCTAGGGGGTCAGGGAGTCTCTATCCTGCCCTCTTTTCACGTTCTCCACTTTTGTTTTTGACTTACTTCTGCCTCGAGGGTGCGTGCAACGTGCGCGCACCTCATTTTTTTTTTTAAATATAAGTGTTTATTTTTGCCCTTCGGAGTCCTTCGGGGACCCGCTGAGAAGGCATAGGGGGTCAGGGAGTCTCTACCCTGCCCCCTTTTCACGTTCTTCACTTTTGTTCTGGGCTCTCTTCTGCCTCGGAGTGACAAAATGGCGGCCAACACTTCCTGGTTTCCACCGATTGGAATGTTGACAGACGTCTAACAGCAAATCAGAATACTGCTCGCGCACACCCGATTCGCGCACGGTGCGCGCACGGGTGCGCGCTTCTAGATATATATATATATTTTTTTCTTTTGATTTTCTCAGGAACTACTGGATGGATTTACACCATTTGAGCAAAAGCGTGATCTGCGAATCAGACTCTACCATTTTGCTAAATTTCTTGTAATTCCGTTCAGCCGTTCGGGCTGTAGCCGTGTCTAATCGTCCTATGGAAACTAACATGGGGAAAACACGTTTTGGGACCCCCCTTTTTTCTCAGCCCCCACTTGACGAATCCCCCCAAAACTTTCAGGGAAGGAGCGGAGCGGATCTGGCCATCTTCTTTGAGAAATTTGCGAAGATTCATCAACCGGCGCCAAAGTTATTCCCAATAGAATGTTGCGGATTTCCTATGGAAACTACCTACTGGCAACCGCCAGTAGGTAACATATATATATATATATATATATGTACAAGGGTCTTCAACAAAGAAGAGTCTGAGGCCGCTTGGGGGGAACAACGGAGAACCTTTAATGCAGCACAGGCATAAGAAAGCGGGCGGGCGTATGCATTTCGGCCGTGTGTGGCCTCCTCAGCGCCCAGCATGGAAACAGGAAACGCCTCTCACAGTTCTGCCCCACCTTTTGAGGTAAGTACAAAGTCCAGCTCCTCCCCCTAGCCATGATCAGTGTCACCTGCTGAGGTAATCCAAGTGGATAGGAACTGCAAATCCCAGCATGCAGTGTTCTGCTGGGTTCGTCATGTCTTGGCGGGGAATGACAGGGCTGGAAGGAAGCGCTGTGTCTGATGTCCCGCGTTGCCTGCCACAGGAAAAGGACTCCTCGCGCCCCCCAAAAGACGCACAACCAACTCATCCAGGTGCGTCGATTCACGGGGACCCGTGCGACAGTGCGCCAGGCCCGAAGTAGAGTGCAGTGACTCCGCCACCGTGTTTCTTCCTCCCAGATGCGCTGATGGGCTTGATTCGATCCGAAGCCTCGGAGACAAGGTAAGATGCGCCGGAGCACATCGCAGCCAGTGGAAATCAAGCCTGCAAACGTGCGGCGGCCCCAGAAGCACTAAACTGGCCAGATAGTGCGAAAATATGTACAAGGGTCTTCAACAAAGAAGAGTCTGAGGCCGCTTGGGGGGAACAACGGAGAACCTTTAATGCAGCACAGGCATAAGAAAGCGGGCGGGCGTATGCATTTCGGCCGTGTGTGGCCTCCTCAGCGCCCAGCATGGAAACAGGAAACGCCTCTCACAGTTCTGCCCCACCTTTTGAAGTAAGTACAAAGTCCAGCTCCTCCCCCTAGCCATGATCAGTGTCACCTGCTGAGGTAATCCAAGTGGATAGGAACTGCAAATCCCAGCATGCAGTGTTCTGCTGGGTTCGTCGTGTCTTGGCGGGGAATGACAGGGCTGGAAGGAAGCGCTGTATCTGATGTCCCGCGTTGCCTGCCACAGGAAAAGGACTCCTCGCGCCCCCCAAAAGACGCACAACCAACTCATCCAGGTGCGTCGATTCACGGGGACCCGTGCGACAGTGCGCCAGGCCCGAAGTAGAGTGCAGTGACTCCGCCACCGTGTTTCTTCCTCCCAGATGCGCTGATGGGCTTGATTCGATCCGAAGCCTCGGAGACAAGGTAAGATGCGCCGGAGCACATCGCAGCCAGTGGAAATCAAGCCTGCAAACGTGCGGCGGCCCCAGAAGCACTAAACTGGCCAGATAGTGCGAAAATATGTACAAGGGTCTTCAACAAAGAAGAGTCTGAGGCCGCTTGGGGGGAACAACGGAGAACCTTTAATGCAGCACAGGCATAAGAAAGCGGGCGGGCGTATGCATTTCGGCCGTGTGTGGCCTCCTCAGCGCCCAGCATGGAAACAGGAAACGCCTCTCACAGTTCTGCCCCACCTTTTGAAGTAAGTACAAAGTCCAGCTCCTCCCCCTAGCCATGATCAGTGTCACCTGCTGAGGTAATCCAAGTGGATAGGAACTGCAAATCCCAGCATGCAGTGTTCTGCTGGGTTCGTCGTGTCTTGGCGGGGAATGACAGGGCTGGAAGGAAGCGCTGTGTCTGATGTCCCGCGTTGCCTGCCACAGGAAAAGGACTCCTCGCGCCCCCCAAAAGACGCACAACCAACTCATCCAGGTGCGTCGATTCACGGGGACCCGTGCGACAGTGCGCAAGGCCCGAAGTAGAGTGCAGTGACTCCGCCACCGTGTTTCTTCCTCCCAGATGCGCTGATGGGCTTGATTCAATCCGAAGCCTCGGAGACAAGGTAAGATGCGCCGGAGCACATCGCAGCCAGTGGAAATCAAGCCTGCAAACGTGCGGCGGCCCCAGAAGCACTAAACTGGCCAGATAGTGCGAAAATATGTACAAGGGTCTTCAACAAAGAAGAGTCTGAGGCTGCTTGGGGGGAACAACGGAGAACCTTTAATGCAGCACAGGCATAAGAAAGCGGGCGGGCGTATGCATTTCGGCCGTGTGTGGCCTCCTCAGCGCCCAGCATGGAAACAGGAAACGCCTCTCACAGTTCTGCCCCACCTTTTGAAGTAAGTACAAAGTCCAGCTCCTCCCCCTAGCCATGATCAGTGTCACCTGCTGAGGTAATCCAAGTGGATAGGAACTGCAAATCCCAGCATGCAGTGTTCTGCTGGGTTCGTCGTGTCTTGGCGGGGAATGACAGGGCTGGAAGGAAGCGCTGTGTCTGATGTCCCGCGTTGCCTGCCACAGGAAAAGGACTCCTCGCGCCCCCCAAAAGACGCACAACCAACTCATCCAGGTGCGTCGATTCACGGGGACCCGTGCGACAGTGCGCCAGGCCCGAAGTAGAGTGCAGTGACTCCGCCACCGTGTTTCTTCCTCCCAGATGCGCTGATGGGCTTGATTCGATCCGAAGCCTCGGAGACAAGGTAAGATGCGCCGGAGAACATCGCAGCCAGTGGAAATCAAGCCTGCAAACGTGCGGCGGCCCCAGAAGCACTAAACTGGCCAGATAGTGCGAAAATATGTACAAGGGTCTTCAACAAAGAAGAGTCTGAGGCCGCTTGGGGGGAACAACGGAGAACCTTTAATGCAGCACAGGCATAAGAAAGCGGGCGGGCGTATGCATTTCGGCCGTGTGTGGCCTCCTCAGCGCCCAGCATGGAAACAGGAAACGCCTCTCACAGTTCTGCCCCACCTTTTGAAGTAAGTACAAAGTCCAGCTCCTCCCCCTAGCCATGATCAGTGTCACCTGCTGAGGTAATCCAAGTGGATAGGAACTGCAAATCCCAGCATGCAGTGTTCTGCTGGGTTCGTCGTGTCTTGGCGGGGAATGACAGGGCTGGAAGGAAGCGCTGTGTCTGATGTCCCGCGTTGCCTGCCACAGGAAAAGGACTCCTCGCGCCCCCCAAAAGACGCACAACCAACTCATCCAGGTGCGTCGATTCACGGGGACCCGTGCGACAGTGCGCCAGGCCCGAAGTAGAGTGCAGTGACTCCGCCACCGTGTTTCTTCCTCCCAGATGCGCTGATGGGCTTGATTCGATCGAAGCCTCGGAGACAAGGTAAGATGCGCCGGAGCACATCGCAGCCACTGGAAATCAGCCTGCAAACGTGCGGCGGCCCCAGAAGCACTAAACTGGCCAGATAGTGCGAAAATATGTACAAGGGTCTTCAACAAAGAAGAGTCTGAGGCTGCTTGGGGGGAACAACGGAGAACCTTTAATGCAGCACATGCATAAGAAAGCGGGCGGGCGTATGCATTTCGGCCGTGTGTGGCCTCCTCAGCGCCCAGCATGGAAACAGGAAACGCCTCTCACAGTTCTGCCCCACCTTTTGAAGTAAGTACAAAGTCCAGCTCCTCCCCCTAGCCATGATCAGTGTCACCTGCTGAGGTAATCCATGTGTGTATATATATATATATATATAGATTACCTACTGGCGGTCGCCAGTAAGTATATATAGTTAGGATTGATTTCCATAGGGAAATCGCAACATTCTATTGGGAATAACTTTGGCGCCGGTTGAGGAATCTGCCTGAAAGTCCTGAAAGTTTGGGGGGGATTCGTCAAGCGGGGGCCGAGATAAAAGGGGGGTCCCAAAACGTGTTTTCCCCATGTTAATTTCTATAGGGCGGTCTGTCGCACTTTTAGCTCAAACGGCTGAATGGATTTTCACCAAACTTGGAAAAATTGTAGGGACTGGTACCCCGATGTGCCTTTGCTATGTCTCAAGATATGTGCTCCAGAGGATTTTGAGTAATTTCGGTTCCCAAAAATGTATATATCTATGGCCGTGCCCCGGTACACGCACCGGGGAGCGCTCCGGGCGCGCCACGCAACTTGCTCACGGGAAGCTGATTGGTTCTCGGGTGTCTGTAAACATTCGAAACAGTCCGCAGCGGCCGCCATCTTGTGTCTCGGTAGGATTGAGACACAAGAGGTGGCAAAAATCAAAGGGGGAAATGACCAAAAGGGGGCAGGGTAGACCCCCCCTGACCCCCTAGGTTTGATGTAGGGGCCATTAAAGGGTCCCGCGGGGCAAAACAAATTTTATTTTTTTCGTTTTTCGCGGGGGGAGCGCCCTGTACGCGCACCGGGGAGCGCACCAGGGAGCGTACCGGGGAGGGTACCATGGGGAAAAATAGTGAAAAAAATTATATAATCATAATAATAAATAATAAAATAATCATTTTGAGTGATTACAGGTAGGGTAGCTCTGAAAAGAGCTTTTGGTTCTGTGGCTGTTTTAGGTACCTACAAGTATGTCCCACACACACCCACATGCACACAACCCACACCTCCACACCCACACACTCCCCACACACACCTCACACACGCACACCTCCACCCACACCCAAACACCCCACACCCCCACACCAACACCTTACACATCCACACCCACACCCACACATCCCACACACACTTACTCACACACACACCTCACCCCCAACACACACACACGCACACACAGATACCTCACAGACACACCTCACACATCCCACACACACACCTCCCCCCACACACACACACACACGCACACCTCACAGACACACCCACACATCCCACACATACACACACATCCTACAAACATACCCCCCACACCCACACACACCCCACACACACCTCATACACCCACACCCCCCGCCTACACCCAAACACCCCATACACCCACACACACACCTTACACATCCCCACCCACACCCGCATACCCCACACACCTACACACACCTATACACCTCATACCCCCTGAGACACACACACACACCTCACAGACACACCCCACACATCCCCCCACACACCTCACCCCTTCCCCACACACACACACCTCTGAAACATACCTCACACACACACACACACCACACACACCTCACACACACACACACACACCCACACACACACTCCTCTCACACACACACCCACAACCCCCCACACACACACCCACACACACACCCCACACACACACCCACACATCCTACACACACACACCCCACACACATACCCCCCCACACACACACCCCACACACACACTCATTATTTTTTTTATTTTTTTGAGGGGGTGCCCCACACACATACCCCGACACACACACACCCCACACCCACCTCCCCCCATACCCCCCCACCATACCTCATACACCCACACCTCCACCCACACACCCCACACACCCCCACCCACACACACCTCACTCCCCCCCACACACACACACACCTCACAGACACACCCCACACATCCCCCACACACACCTCACCCCCCCCACACACACACACCTCTGACACACACTCCACACACACACACACACACACACACACACCTCACACACACACACACCCACACCCACACACACATTCCTCACACCCACACACACCCACACACACCCCCACACACACACACACCCACACACACACACCCCACACACACCCGCACATCCTACACACACACACCTCACACACATACCCCCCCACACACACACCCCACATCCACCCCCCCCCCCACACACACACCACTCACACACACACTCATTATTTTTTTATTTTTTTGAGGGGGTGCGCGCCCCGGTACAGGTATCGGTACACGTACCGGTACGCGTACCCTGGAGAAAAAAAGAAAGACAGAGTTTTTTTAAAATGTAGCATTTTTATATAAATTGGAGGTAGTTCTGAAAAGAACTGTTTTTTTATTCTTATTGTTGTTTTATATTTTTTAGTGTTTTTTTGTACCCCGCGTCTTTAAAAAAAAAAATAATAATATTTATTTTGCCTTGGGGGTCCTTGTGGGACCCCCTGAGCAGGCCTAGGGGGTCAGGGTGTTTCTACTCTGGCCCCTTTGCGAGTTTCACACCTTTGTTTCACTGCTTTCTTGTGCCTTGGTTCGAACAAGGCACAAGATGGCTGCCAGGGACACCCAGTATGCAAGGGGAATTAGTTCCCCCCCTTCAAACATGCACAGGGGCTGCGTTGCAGAGAGGTGTAAAAAAGGGTGTGGCCTCATTACACCTCTATGCAATGCAGCCATCTGGCGCATACTGGAGGCTCCTGGTGGGCTAGTTGGCCCCCAGGGACCCCCATTATGCAAGGGAAATTAGTTCCCCCTCTGCAAACGCACCAGGCGGCTACGTTGCAGAGAGGTGTAAGAAGGGGCATAGCCTCATTACACCTCTGCAATCAGCCCCCTGGTGCATACTGGAGGTTCCAGGTGGGCTAGTTGGCCCCCAGGGGCCCCCAGTATGCAGGGGGAATGAGTTCCCCCTCTTCAAACATGCACGGGGGCTGCGTTGCAGAGAGGTGTAAAAAGGGCCGTGGCTTAATTACACCTCTCTGCAATGCAGTCCCCTGGTGCATACTGGAGATTCCTGGTGGGCTTTAAGGTCTTATATAGTTAGGAATTAGCATTAAAAAAAACTTTGAAATTCACTGAAAAAAACATAGGTTTCAGGCCTTATATAGTTAGGAATTAGCATTTAAAAAACCTTTGAAATTCACTGAAAAAACCATAGGTTTCAGGCCTTCTATAGTTAGGAATTAGCATTTAAAAAACCTTTGAAATTCACTGAAAAAACCATAGGTTTCAGGCCTTATATAGTTAGGAATTAGCATTTAAAAAACCTTTGAATTTCACTGAAAAAACCATAGGTTTCAGGCCTTATATAGTTAGGAATTTGCATTTTAAAAAAACTTGCAAATTCACTGAAAAAACCATAGGTTTCAGGCCTTATATAGTTAGGAATTAGCATTTAAAAAACCTTGCAAATTCAATGAAAAAAACATAGGTTTCAGGCCTTATATAGTTAGGAATTAGCATTTAAAAAACCTTGCAAATTCACTGAAAAAAACATATAGGAGCTATTTCAATGGTTTTGTATGAGTAAAATGTCCAGCTAACTATAACACCACTCCTGAAACCTATGGTTTTTTCAGTGAATTTCAAAGTTTTTTTAAAATGCTAATTCCTAACTATATAAGGCCTGAAACCTATGGTTTTTTCAGTGAATTTCAAAGGTTTTTTTAAATGCTAATTCCTAACTATATAAGGTCTGAAACCTATGTTTTTTTCAGTGAATTTCAAAGGAATTCACCAACCCCACCGCCAGCTCTAACGACATCACCCCCTCTCAAGTCCTCTGCAACTCCCTCGCCTCATTCTTCCATGACAAAATCGCCGACATTCATATCAGCTTTGACAACCAACCCGTAAACCAGTCCACCCCACTCACCTCCGAACCTGTACCTCCTCCGAATAACCTTTTTGACTGGAACCCAATCACCACAGAAGACACCATTCGCCTGATGAACTCCATCCACTCAGGATCCCCTACAGACCCATGCCCCCATCACATCTTCAACAAAGCAGACTCCATTATCGCACCCCATCTCCGAGATGTCATCAACTGCTCCCTTAACTCCGCCACATTCCCAGAAAGCTGGAAACACGCCGAACTCAGCGCCCTTCTGAAGAAACCCACAGCTGACCCCACCGAACTCAAAAACTACCGCCCCATCTCGCTCCTCCCATTCCCTGCCAAAGTCATTGAGAAAGCCATCAACAATCAGCTCGCCGCCTTCCTCAAAACCAACAAATCACTCGACTCCTCACAGTCTGGCTTCCAAGCCAAACACAGCACCGAGACCGCCCTCATCGCAGCATCAGATGACATTCGAACACTACTGGACAACGGAGACATAGTCGCCCTCATCCTCCTTGACCTCTCCGCAGCCTTCGACACAGTCTGCCATAGCACCCTGATACAACGCCTCAGAAACATTGGAATTCAAGGAAAAGCATTGGACTGGATCATCTCGTTCCTGGCTGGAAGAACTCAGAAAGTCCGCCTCCCCCTTTTAAGTCAGAGGCCACCGAAGTCATCTGCGGCGTCCCGCAAGGATCATCACTCAGCCCCACCCTCTTCAACGTCTACATGAGCCCCCTCGCAACCATTGCACGTCAACACAACCTCAACATCATCTCCTACGCTGATGACACTCAGCTGATCCTCTCACTCACCAAAGACCCAACCACCGCCAAAACCAACCTACATGAAGGGATGAAAGAAGTAGCCGAGTGGATGAAACTGAAACTGAACTCGGACAAAACGGAAGTCCTCATCTTAGGTTCATCCCCTTCCGCCTGGGACGACTCTTGGTGGCCAACGGTCCTAGGAAAAGCCCCCATACCGACGGACCACGCACGGAACCTGGGCATCATCCTGGACTCCTCACTCTCGATGACCAGACAAGTCAACGCCGTCTCATCATCATGCTTCAACATCCTACGCATGCTCAAAAAAACATTTCGCTGGATCCCCACCGAAACAAGAAAAACGGTCACCCACGCACTGGTTGCAAGCCGTCTGGACTACGGAAACACCCTTTACGCCGGTACCACCGCAAAACTGCAGAAAAAACTCCAACGCATCCAAAATGCTTCAGCCAGACTCATACTAGACATCCCCTGCACAGACCACATTTCCGCTCACCTGAAAGACCTTCACTGGCTCCCTGTCAACAAGAGAATAACGTTCCGTCTCCTCACCCACGCACACAAAGCCCTATACGAACTTGGACCTGATTGTCTCAGCACGCGCCTTTCCTTTTTACACCCCCACCCGCCAGCTGCGTTCATCCAACCAAGCCCTCGCCGCTGTTCCGCGCATCCACAAAGCCACCATGGGGGGAAGATCCTTCTCCTACTTAGCGGCCAAAACCTGGAATTCCCTTCCCATCCACCTCCGCCTTACTCAAAACCACCTAGCCTTCAGAAAACAGCTTAAAACCTGGATATTCGATAAGTAAACCTCCCCCCCCCCTTCCTCAAGTGCCTTGAGACCCTCTGGGTATGTAGTGCGCTATATAAATTCTGACTTGACTTGACTTGACTTGACTTGACTTTTTAAAGGCCAATAAAATGCATTTGAGTCAAATCACTTCTGATGTCACATGATCATAGACATAGAAAAATAGATACTTATCATATACATATGTTTTTCAAACGAGACAGATATGCTTCACATAGATTCAATTTACACAGTATGAATGCATAAATAAATAAATATTGAAGATAAAAGCAATACATATTATTTCACACACATAATATAAAAAAACATGTAAGGACAAAAAATAAATAGAGAAGGGAAATAACAATTTCTACTAATATATAAACAACATTTGATAATTCTTCATATATAAATATGTGCAAATGAAGCTAATGTTCTGTAAACATATGACATTAGTGCAAAAAATGTATCTTTAGGATCCAATACTTTGATCAAGACTCACGTGCAAATATAGCCACAAAATGTGTTAAAGTGCGATGGAGAAAGTGCAAAATGTGAAAATATAAACATCTATATAAGTTAAAATTAGAAATAGCAGCAGTAATGAATGTCATCCCGTAGCCCAGGGAATATGTCCATAAATAAAGGACAGATAAAACGTGGCAGCAGTTACCCAAAAAGTGTTATGCACAATCAATACTAATATAGTAAAAGATTGATAGTGTAATCAGCCAGTGCCAAATAACTATACTCATCGTCACGAACAGAAAATCAACAGGGAGCTAGATGTTAAAAAGGGGAACCTAAAATTGAAAAGGAACCCACAGAGGGGTAGTGACTATGCATTGCTAGGTAAACAAATAGATGGACTCAGCATTTAGACTAAATAAAGTACCATAATGCAAGAAAAAATATATATGTGTATGGGTTCATAAGGTATAGGGAAGACAGCGGACTGATTTATGAAAAATTGTGGAGATCCTCCCCCATGTTGAGCCCGTTCGGCATCTTAGTGTCGAGCTCCAGGATGAATCTACTTTCCAATTGTCTGAGCTGACGCTCACGGTTACCTCCTCTAATGTTTTTAGGAACCACCCCTATCACAAAGTAGTCCAGATCTTTTAAGTTATTGTTGTGGGCTAACTTGAGGTGCCTGGCTACCGGATAATGTGGGTCTGAATTGACTACTGCCCTCAAATGTTGGAGTATGCGGTTGTAGACTTGCAATTTGGTGCTACCAATATTTCTTAGATTGCAAATACAGCGTAATACATAAACTGCATAGTCAGTGCGACAAGTAAAAAATCCATCAATTTTAGTTGGTGTGTCGCAAAATGGAGTCCAATATTCAGTAGTACTAGTTCCAAATTTGCAAGCCCTGCAGGAGTTGCATTTCACAAAACCATTTTTATTTGTCAGCCAGGAACCAGATGTCTTTACTTCTGGGCTAGTTCTTACCAAATCATCCCGCATGGCCCTAGACTTTCTGAAGGTTATTGCAGGTGCTGTAGGAAGGATCAATAAAAGTGTTAAATCCGTTTTTACAATGGGACAATTTTTCTGCATTATTTGTCTTATTTGTTTGTACTGTTTAGAATAAGTCGTAACCAGCCTGACTGATTGAGTTTGGGTCGTATTCGAGGAACCAGCTGCAAAGGGGGTCTCAGTGTCAAGAATAATGTTGTTTGGATTTCTTTCCTGAAGTGAGGCATTTGCTCTATCACGTGCTTTAATAAGATCTTTTTTGGTATAGCCTCTACTAAGAAATCTATCCAATGCCTCCTCCTGACAGACTCTTAAATCGGAACTATTGCTGCTGATCTGGCGGAACCGCAGAAATTCTCCATAAGGGATACTGCGATCAAATGTCTGGGATGGGAACTGGTTGCATGAAGAACCAAGTTCCCAGCCATCTCCTTACGATGTAATTTCGTATGTAATGTTCCTTTATCGACATAAACAGAGACATCCAAAAATTCAACCTATATCTCACTTACAGTGGCAGTGAATTTTAAATTCAAATCATTGTTATTGATGATATCAACAAAGACTAGGGCAGATGCAGAAGAACCTTTCCATATCAGATAAACATCATCAATATAGCGCCACCAATGGCAAACATGTGCCTCAAACCAACTCCTGTGTTCGCCCATGAGGATGTGCTTCTCCCACCAACCTACATGTAAACATGCATAACTGGGGGAAAAGCACGCCCCCATGGCCACACCCCGAAGTTGCTGGTACACTTTGTTGTTGAATAAAAAATAATTGTTAGTGAGGCAGATCTGAATCATGGCTAACAACATTTGGTTGTGTTCTATTTGTCTAATACCACGTTACCCCAAATAATGTGCCACAGCATTCATTCCGTCATCATGATTTATGCTGGTATATAATGACGTGATGTCCATAACAAGCAAATAGTCACTTTTCCATTCAACACTTTTCAATTTGTTAAGAAAGTCCCCAGCATCTTTTAAAAATGATGGAAGATTGCTCATGTGTTCCTGTAAAAAGAAATCAACAAATTTGGATATAGGTTCCAACAAACTATTTTGGGCAGAAATTATGGGTCTGCCCGGAATAGGAACAATGTGCTTATGGACCTTGGGAATAAAGTATAGAGTGGGAGTGATGGGATGATCTTTTTTCAAAAACAAAAATTCATTCCTACTTATAAGGCCTTGTCTCTTCCAACAATTCCTTATGAACATTGTCCTTAATTTTATTTAGATCAGAAAATGAAGCCTCCTTATAACATGCAGGATCATTCAGGTGGCCCATAGCCTCAGTCATGTATAAATCCCTTGGCCAAATGGCAATGTTTCCACCTTTGTCTGCTTTGTTTATAATCAGATTTTTGTCATTTTTTAATTGTTGCATAAGATTATAATATTGCATCTCTCTGTGCTTCATCTTGTAGTTTTTGTTTCTGATCGATTTATGTAGTTTTTTCAGATCTTCCGTCACCATATCACTAAAAATGTATGTGGCATCTTTAGGCATAATTGGCACAAATGTTGATGTAGGGCAGAATGGACTTCTGTTAAGATTTTCAAATGGGACCCCAGTGTATTTTAGGATTTCCTGAGTTGAATGTTCCTCTGTCTCTGTGTTTGTTGCTAAACCATGCAGAGTTTTTAACATACCTGAATCAGATGCCTGCAGATTAATGCCAATTTTCCCAGGTAGGTCACTCACCACAGATGTTGATTTCTTCAATTGAAAAAACTTTATGAGTTTCAGTTTTCTTATGAACTTATAAACGTCAATGTGGGACTGTGAATAATTAAAATTGCTGTCTGGGCAAAAGGTCAAACCCAGTGATAGTAACTGAGTCTACGCTGTAGTCAAAGTAATAGAAGAAAGATTAATCACAATGTTATCATGGCTTGTATTGAACTTTACCACTTCTTGCAATTCCTGGCACCTCTGCCTTTTGCGTTCCCTCTGAGCCCTCTGCCTCTGTTTCCTCGACTCTTTTCTCCTGACCCTTGTTGCTGTTGAGGATGTCTCGGTCGTAGGGTGAGTCGCCAAGCCTCCCCCATAAAATTCAATTCTTCTGCAGTGGTCCGTGATGGAGTTACGATGTTCGCTAAAGAGGTACTAGCCTCATTTGAAGTATCAAAGTCATAATTGCTTGACAGTGAACTGGCATCTGAGCTTACAGAGGCAGAGTCCGCAGCTTGGTTGAATTGTGGTAAAGTTGATACATTGCTTGTTAAAGCTTGCTTCTTATATGAATCGAATGTTTTTGAGAATGTAAATATCCTCCTTTCCTCATAATCCTTTTTATCTTGGGCAAATTTATATACTTTGCATTCTTTTATCCCCTCTTCAAATTTCTTAAGGTGTTCATTAATTTCCTCACACGCCTTCTTAACTTCATTGTGCTTTATTAAGCCCTCCAAATCTGATAGGGTTTTATCAATGTCCTTAATAATACTGGCTCTGTATTAGAACCATATTCATTGATGCTTGCAAATTATTAGTTGCCCAGCCGACTTACAGAGCGGGATGTGGATTTTCAAATGTAGGGGCAATCATAACTCTCAGCCCTCTGGGAACACGGTTGACGTCCCTGTACTTCTCCAGAGACTTCTTCTCTCACAATTTAGTGAGTTTGCTTTTTTGTAATTTTTCCAGTTTTTTTTAGTAGACTCTTCAAATCATTGACATTGGTTTTAGCATTAGGGTTGCTGCTGCTTGGTTCCTCAGTTACTTCCGGTAGATTTTCAAATAAGGCATTAGCTGCTGCCTCTCGATCACGTAGCGTGTCTGCTGTCAACATGACGGCCAATGATTAATGGTGAAGCACTGCACGATACTAAAAATAGCTTGTGGAGTATCGTGCTTTGATAATAGTCCCAAATCTCTTAACCCGTCAATGTGAAAGAATAGATATGCTAAGAGTTGCGGCTTAGCTTACCGGGAAAGTGCCAGAATGTCTCAAAGTGTCCTTCGACTCCTGAAACGCTGACGTACAATCCTCGGCTCGCTTGCCCCTTTTTTGCAAGTGTTCTCTGACAGGGGGCAATCCAGAACTCGACTCCTTCCGGGTTCACAAAGATTTGCTTCCGCGATGTCAGGCTGTATTTTTGTAGGAAAGCCCAATTGCAAAGAGAGAGTTCGTAAGCTGGACAACAGCCTCACTCCAGCAACTTAAATGTAGCACGAAATCCTGCAGTACGCCAGCAATCTCCAGCGCAGCAATTGCAGGTACTAACCACTCGAGGGACTCCAATAACGTTTCTCAGTGCTTCTTTTTATTTAAAGGCATCCAGTCAGTCCTGGCCAGTGCCCTGTGGTAAATTAAATATTACCCTGGCATAATTTCTAGGCATTAACAATTAGCATGTATCAAATGAGAGGCAGAGAGTCCGTGGTGTCCAAGTTAAAAGGGCTTTATTCCAATAACTCGAGTTAAGGGAGAATCTGTTCCATCACCACTGAGGTTCAGGAAGGGTCTTCTAACATTATTTACAGAGAACAACACATATATACATTTTTCCTTGTACATAGGGAGGAGCGCTCCAGGCAGAGCATGAAAGAAAGAGATAAGAGCATGTGGGCGTGCATGAGGATGTACACTTGATGAGTCACAGGTGGGTGATAGGTGGGTGGCTACATAGAGGAGGAGTTACATGGCAGGCTGGAACTTTGCCCTACTTGTGCACGCAATTTGAGCATGACGTGCAATTGACGTGTAACTGGGAGGAGAGCTGACTTTCAGTCTAGTAGAGAGATCTTTAGTGTCAAGGCGACCAGCACGTCTGGTACTAACTGATATCTTAAGTCAGGGGATGTATTATCTGAAGCAAAGGCTGCTCATCGCTAAGAATCAGAAAAAGCATATATTTCTTCGTGCATTGCATGGGGGCTGTGAGCTTTCAATGGATGCAAGCACTGTGATTTACTTCATTGGAGACAGAGAGGCGAGGCCCTATCTTCCGCGGACGGGTTCTGTTTACCTTTTTCACCGGGCATGCAGATAACTGTTAAGCAAAATATACTATCTTGGCAACCCTTGCTCAGCTGAGCTAGAAGTATGCGAGGTCAGAGATACGTAATTGCAGCTTTCAGTGTGTCAGGAGTCATGAAAACCCTGATTCAGAAAGTGGTTCAGACTTACGATATTATTTAAAAGTGCACAATGCAAATACATGGGCCTTCATGTTAGCTTAACGTTTGGGAAACTGGATGGCAGGCACCTTAATGCAGGACGTGATTGCAGAGGCCTTGTGACTCAAGCCACTAAGAGAAATATGCATGGGTGACATGCACAAACATGTAACATAGGGTACACGTAGGGGGCATCTTGGTCAGGCAAAATTTCATTTTCCTCAGCCCCAGCATGATGCGTTTCGACAGACCCAGTCTGTCTTGATCACATGACACGCCACAAATCTCGTGATACTTAAATGTGAAACTAAAGATGATAAAGGCCAATACAATGCATTTGAGTCAAATCACTTCTGATGTCACATGATCATAGACACAGAAAAAAAGATACTTCTCATATACACATGTTTTTCAAATGAGACAGATGCAGATGATGGTGATATCTGGTGATCGGGTGATATTGTTGAGCTGTGTCATGTTTATGTTGAAAAGGAGGAGTCTCTGGGGCGTTCTCTGTGGGACGCTGCATAACAGGTTCTTGGTCTCTGATGTGAAGGGTGGCAGTCTGACTCTTTGAGCTCTACCAATGAGGAAGGAGCAGACACATTTGAGAGTAGATCCGTGTGTGCCGATCACATGAAGTCTTCTAATAGGGCAGTTGTGTCAACCGCTACCAAGAGGTCGAGCAGAAAGCAGGCCGTTGTTTCTCCTCAGTCCAACATGGTTTGAATGTCATTGGTGGCTATAATGAGAGCTGTTTCAGTGCTGTGGTTCTTTCTGAATTCTGACTGTGTATTGTGTAGAAGCTGGTGAAGTTCCATGTGGGTTGTGAGCTGCTTGTTGATGGCCTTTCAATCACGGTGCAGGGATAGGTCAGCAAGGAGATGAGTTCGAAGTTGCTAAGTTGATATACGTCAGCTTTAGGCTTCTTGAATAGGATGTTGATTTCAGCAAGTATCCATTCACACAATAAAGTGGTGGACATGATGGAATTGTTGATGCTTTGTGTCATGGTGGTTCTGATTGGTGATGTTCCCACATTGCAAATGTGGTGGGAACAAGGATCTGTTGGGGGCCCTGAGTGGATGGTCTGCATGATTGTTGCAATGTTGATTATGGTGAGGGTTGTCCAGTTAGTCAGCTAGTCATCTTAGTTGGTGGTGAGCAGGTTATCAATGAGTACTCTGGGGTTGGGTGGGTGGGCAAAGTTGCTGTAGACGTTTGCACTCTTGTTGTGAAAGAAGCTGGATAAGTTGCCACAGAGTTGTTGAGAGGTAGTGATGTTGTTGGCAGTGGCTGAGAGTGAGATGAGGTCCACAACGATTGACAAATTCTTTTGTTGCAGCTGTTGGTGCTTTCATTGATGTGGTCCACTAGTGCTTTTTTTAAATTCTATCTTATTTGCTGGTGATAGCGTCTGAGTGTGACCCTGATGGCGGTACGTGTCTGGTTCTTCATTTCTTTCTAGTTGTTTACAGTGTCATTTGGCGTTTCGGAGATCTATGTACCGGCTGGACTGCTTGTTTGATATATATTGCTATTTTGATTTGATGGGTGTAAGGGACTCTGCACTTTTTGATCTAGTTATTGAAGTTGTTGTCGAGCTTGTGTGTGGGTCTAGCGCGATCCATGTTAAGGGCACTGAACCCGTTTTCTTCTGTGGATTGGAATACTGAAACTGGTTGTCATGTTGGCTGGAGGTGTATTGATTTAGAAGTGGATGATGGAGTGGTCAGGCCATGTGAGCAGTATGGTGGAGTTGCACTTGAGTATGAAGCAAAGTATTTTGCATTCTCTCTTCTTGAGGATCTTTGCATGTGGATATGGGATCATAGAGTAATTCCCCCTAGTCAAACAGTTTTACACAAGGAACTTGGACTACAACTAACATAATGGGGCTAGGTCTTATTTCTAATCACATGTCATCCAAGCGGCAACCCTTGTATCTGTGCTATATTGATTTCAAGGCCATGATCAGTTGTGTACCACACAATCATCTCTGGCTGACAGTAATGAAATGGGACATACAATATCATTAATTTTGAGTCATACAGTTACTTTAAACGGACACCTGCTAAATATTAAGATAGAAAAATTATTTTCTAAAGTCCCCTTACCCACCAAGTTTACCCCTAGGTGGCATGCTTCATCATTGAGGTCCTCTCAATCCGCTGCGGATTGAGGCGTGATGCGACTTACAAACTATGTAGCAGCACTTAGTGTTTGGAAAATATGTGTGGTGCAGTGATGTGGAGTGGGAAAAATAGGATAAAAATACCTAGCTAGTGAACTAATATTTTATTCCTGCTCCTAGTCAGTATGTTTTAAAATCAGGGGTTAATACAAGAGAAAGACCTAATTGTAATGAATATGGTGTCCCTAGTACTGGGTCACACAGTGGTTCTGATTGTTCACTCACGGTTTCTATTTTCTAATCCTCTAGTTAAGTATGTTTAACCGATCAGTGTGCTATGCTAATGGAATGCCTGCCCAGCATATGGTACTACAAGTGTTAAGTGGCCAACTTGAACATAGCATGCACAACTCAATTTGATAAACATCATAATAATCAAAATATTCAAAATTGGAACGTTCTTTCAAAGAAATGTACTTATGTCTTTCAATATTTTTAACATAGATTAGATTTACATTTGTTATCAAACCAAAGTTGAATGTACAAACAGAAATTTACTGTTATCGCAAAACTATTTTTTAACACAAACAAACCATGCCCAATGTATTTCGAGACTCTGAGGTCTCAGCGTCATGGGAAAACCTGCAAATAAAAGGAAAAACAAATCAGCTGATGTTTTGGGAAAATATCTGTCTAGTGTATATGACACGTGAGACTAAATGTCAAATAGTCAACATCATACCGAGGTGCTACCCATCTGTGGCATGCTAATCAAGCATACTTACATCCAATGAAGTGATCTCAACAAACCTTCAGCGACCTTGGTAATGTAAACATGATACAAAATTAACAAATCTGTTACAAGGCACAAAAGTACAATGTTGTGTGCAAACCCCAATCACATGAAACACCTGTGAATTAGCCCAGTGGATTGACTGACTCTTCTAAGACCGTTGCTTTGTAACAACACCTTAGCAGTGCTACAATAAATAAAAAGGCTAACATTAAGGTCGCTCTCTACACCATCAACAGATGAAACATCTTACATGTACTATGGATGATTAAAATGATGATCATACCTTCTTAAAGACACCTCTAAGGTCTTTACAACGTAGCTTGGTCCAATAATGATCAAAGCGGGGGGTCGATCTGGAAGCTGAAAAGACATCTACGTATATATCCCATTATACACGAACACAGCACAAGTCATAATTATGTAAACAAGGGGTCAAATGATGGTAGCTCACCTCAGTAAACCTAAAACAACCACCCGATCTCGTAGTGAAAACAATCCACTGCCTGTAACAATGGAAATATACAAATTACCCGAACGTGAAAAACTCGAAAGCTTGCTAATCAAGACATCCAAAATAGATCTATCACTCCGCTTACCTCAGAAACAAGTTAGCCACCTCTCTCCTTAACACCAATGTGAAGTGTCCGAGCTCTACCCAATCTCTTTAAAACTGAAAGGAAGATGAAAGTGTGATTAATAGAACATAAAAGCAAGATTCGACACAAAATCCCAACCCCAGTTTAGCGGTACATTGGAAACAGAGCCCACAGACAATAGCTCAACTGAAGTTCAAAATCATTGAACAAGTGCCTATACAAGAAAATACGGATAATTCCTGAAAACCCTTACAGAGAGAGACTTTTTGGATTGAAAGGCTTAACACTTTAATCCCCAATGAGCTTAATGACAGATGGCCTGTTTTCTTTAAGAACACTCTCATAAGCGATACACATGTCGCGTATATAACTGGGTGACAAGTTAAGACACACACACATACACCATAGGAGAATAGGTTGGGAGGTTATCTACTCCAAAAACTGGACATAATATGTCTGTTGTTTTTTAACATTGTTGTGCTTCCGAAAGTTTACATGATACAAAGTCAACATTGCATTTTTTGCAAACACCTGTAAACCTAATCAGTATGCACCTACAACCACTAACAACACTATTCTAAAGGGGTACCTAAAACGACTATTGAGTTGAGATTTATCAGCGTTTCATTGTTGGTAATTATTATTTGAACTTAATTGTAAATGTGTTCTTTTTAATGCACTGCATCCATTGAGTATTTCTACGCTGATAGCTGCTACGGTATTGTTACATTGCAGCGGCCTTAGAATAGTCAGTCGATACACTGGGATAATTCACAATTATTTCATGTGATTGGAGTTTGAACACAAGGATGTACTAATGTGCCTTGCAACAGATTTGTTAATTTTGTATAATTTGTGCGTTACTAAGGTCGCCAACAGTTTAGTGAGATCACTTCATTTGATGTAAGTATGCTTGATTAGCATGTCACAGACGGGTAGCACCTCGGATATGGTGTCGACAACTTGACATTTAGTCTCACGTGTCAAGTCTCACGTGTCATATACACTAGACAGAGATTTTCCCAACACAAACACATCAACTGATTTGTTTTTAATTTTATTTGCAGGTTTTCCCCTGACGAAGAGACCTCAGAGTCTCGAAATGCATTGGGCATGATTGTTTGTGTTACATAAATTGTATTGCAATAACAGTAAATTTCCGTTTGTACATTGAACTTTGGTTTGATAACAAATGTAAACCTAATCTATGTGAAAAATATTGAAAAACATAAGTAAATTTCTTTGAAAGAACGTTCAAGTTTTGAATATTTTGATTATTATGTTGTATATCAAATTGAGTTGTGCATGCTATGTCCAAGTTGCCAGGGGACTTGGCCACATCACACTCCTAGTACTGAGTCCACATGTTTCGAGCTTTCCCCTAATGCTCTTCTTCAGGACCACACGAGGGCCAGCCCCGTGAGTACCACTCCTAAAGAACCTGTGAATGGGAAACAATGGGGTGCACACCTAATGTGTGTTCACCTGATATTTAATACATACAGTCGTACACTGACACGCTGTATTTTTGTTTAGGTAGAAATATGCCTCATGATCTGCAGGGGTAGAGGGGCCTTCGTCAAAGCACTCCTCTCGGAAAATGGGCTGATGGAACCCCTGGAGACCGCAGATGCTACAAGACCCTCTACCCTTGCAGATCATGAGGCATATTGCTACCTAAACAAAAATACAGCATGTTAGTATACAACCGTATGTATTAAATATGAGATGAAAACACATTAGGTGTGCACCCCATTGTTTCCTATTCACAGGATTCTTTAAGAGTGGTACGCATGGGGCTGGCCCTCGTGAAGAAGAGCTGTAGGGGAAAGCTCAAAACATATCGACCCAGTACTAGGAACACCATACTCATTACAGTTACGTCTTTCCTAGTTTTAACACCTGATTTTGAAACATACCAACTAGGAGCAGGAATAAAATATTAGCTCACTAGCTAGGTATGTTCGCCTATTTTTCCCACTCCACATCACTGCACCACACATATTTTCCAAAAAGTGCTCCTAGGTTGTTTGCAAGTCGCAGCACGCCTCAATCTGCAGCGGATTGAGAGGACCCCAATGATGAAGCATGCCACCCTGGTGTGTGAGGGGACCCTAGAAAAATATTTTTTCTCTCTAGAAAGAGGGTTTCTGACACATGTTCAGTGAAATCTAGGCCTGGGTGGTAAATTCCGTTCCGCTCGCGGAATTCGCTGAATTTGGGTAATTTCGCGTTCCGCGGAGAACACTGAATTGCTAAAAATTCTGTGACCTGCGGCTTTGCATAATTTGTTGCTTGTCTGCACTTTCAAAATGTGTGTTCGCAAGATATTTCCCCCCAAGCATGCAAATAGTGTTCGCGAACAGGAAAAAAGCATTGCAAACTGGCGAACAAGCAATTCCGCGTGTTTGCGGAGCTCTGCGTGCTTGCAGAGATGTTTTACCATTTTGTGAAGCTTTGCATAGTGCTAGTACTCAAATTCTGCCCACCCCAAGTGAAATCCCTGTTCTTCCTATGGTTAGGTTTCTAATTCCGTTATTCCGGATATTGTGGAACTGCATTTAGTAAGGAGGGTGAACCTAACCTTAACCTCTCCCTTCCCCCGTTTTTTTATTGTAAGGATTAGGATAGGCAATGGAATCTGTCTGTCAAGGAAAATGTTTATGCAACGAGGTCTTAAACCGATAGCACCCCAGCTGTTCAATCTGTTTCTGGCTGATCTGTTCACAGCTGTGGACCAAGCCAATTGTGAGCCACATCAGCTCAAAAATTCTCATCTTTCTCATTTACTATAAGATGATGATGTGATACTGCTGAGCAGAACGAAAATTGGCCTACAGTGCTAAATAGATAAATTCAATCCATAATTCAACACCAGTGAAATGACAGTAAACACATCCAAAGTTATGGAAATCAGTTATCAAATCAAAACCCATCATAGATTCTGCTCCCTTTACACCATGTTGTATGTCCCATCTCTTGGCCTCTTCTTCAAGATCATTACCTGCAAACTATTTTTGACATTGACCTACAGAAGTCAGGCACTGCTGGGCCCAGACGCTGTACAACTTGACACCATAATCTCAAGGCATTACAGGCGCATCTTCAATTTGCCCAAAAATGCTTCACCAGCACAAATTTCTTTAGAATTTGGAATTACCAAACAATCTCCAGCCAGTCAAGGAGACTATATTACGATTTGCTATAGGTTAAAAAGTATAGACAGATATTCATTGAATGCAATATCATGCTCGACTTCAGCTAACTGTCCCTCAATCCCTGGCAGGCTGTATCTGGACTCTTCTATAAACATCTTTAGTCTGGATTCCTTCTGGGATCTGAGTATACCATTCACTGCCCTAAAAAAACTGATAAATGGCATGTTTATGTTTTGTAAAGCGCATAGCTACCCAAAATCTTCCCCGCGCTGGTGAGTACTGTGCTCAGAGTACGGCCTCTGGTACATTAACGGGGAAACAGCCATGTCTTAAGTTTCTTACAGAAGGAAAGTTTATTTTCCAGTGCTCTGAGACTGGGTGCAAGATTGTTTCACAACTTCAGTACTATGTGTCAAACGATCTTCCTCCCCATCTCATCCTTTTTACCCTGGTTGCACTGAGGAAATGAAGATGTGAGGATCGCAGGTGTCTAGTTAGAACATAAGTGGTTACCAGCTCTCTGAGATTTACTGGGCCCATGTTATTTATGGCCCTATGAGCAATACAGAAGGATTTAAACTTAATCCATTTCTCATTTAGGAGCCAATGCAGCTGTTTGAGGGGTTCTCTTGCGGATACATAACTAGGAACATTCAGAAGGAGCCTTGCTGCCTCATCTTGCACAGTATGAATTCTCTTTATTATATATTTGGGTGCACCGACATAAAATGAGTTGCCATAATCCAGATGGGAAACTATGAGGGAATGAATGACCGTTTTGCTTAGATGCTCAAGGACCATTACCAGTATCTTCCTTATCATTCAGAGTAAAGAGAAACAAATGCCAAACAGTTTATTTGCTTGGTGATCGATTGCTAGCAAATTCTCCAACCAGATTCTCACATTTGTTATCACTGGTTTGGGAACGGGGTGCCATGTCAACAGTCCAGCTGATCAGAGGTCTGTGTATGGCCTGGTTTCCAAGGATCATGAATTCAGTTTTATCACCATTCAGGTTTGGGCGGCAGCTTGACATCCAGCGGTGCAGGTTATCCAAACAGCGTGCCAAATGTTTATTTCCTGGATTGGGGCCGTCTGTAAGAGAAACAGCCAGCTGGGTGTCATCGGCATAGAAGACTGCTGACAGGGGAAAGTCCTGCACTAAGGTGGCATCTGGAAAACATATATATTGAACAACGTGGGGCTGAGAGACGATCCCTGAGGGACACCACAAATTGTTGAAAAGCTGTTAGAGAGGCAGTCTTTGTCCATTACTTGGTAGGATCTGTTTTCCAAATATGAGGTGAGCCAATCTAATGCTTTGCATTCACACCTTGCAAAGTCTCTTAGGATCTAGTGATCCACTGTGTCGAATGCCACACTTAAATCCAGTAGTAGGATGCCGGCTGAGCCTCAATTATCCAGTATAGCTTTGAGCGCCTCTGTGACCACCAGAAGTGCTCCATGCTATGGTGTGTACGGAAGCCCATCTGGGTTGGATGAAGAATGTTGTTGTTTTCCAGAAAATTTGCTAATGTCTGTTGACATGTTTCTCTAGTAAAAGGAGTAATGAGATGGGTCATAGATTGGCAGTTATTTCTGGATCTAGCTGAGGTTTTTTCAATAGTGACCATATTACTGCATATTTCCATTGCTTAGGGACCAAGCCTGCATCTAGTGAGAAATTAAGAAGCTCCATAAGTAACGGTAATATGAACTCTGCCACTTTGCATAAGGTGTGTGGGGGAGCGGGATCTAACGGAGAGCTGGATTTGGTTGCCTTTATAAGATTATGGATTGTCTCTTTGTCAAGCATAGGGAATTTTGCTAGAATTGAATGCGGTGGCAGATCCCTGCCCTTACTTACCTCCCCTAGCGCAGGTTCAGGATTGATCTGGAATTGATCATAAATATCGGTCACCTTTTGTGGAAGAAGGATGCTATATCATTGCATCTTTCTTTTGTGTATTGGGGAACGGTGTTACTATCAAGTGGAGTGGATAGGGTTTTAACCACTCTAAATGGTTAATTTGGGGAGTTCAAAGCCTTAGTAATTCTTTCCTCATAGAATTTGGCCTGCACTTTCTTTATTTCACTGTGATAGTATCTGATTGAAGCTTTATATTTTAATTTAAGTGCTGGATCAAATTCATTTTACAACACTACAAAGAAGCTGTTGATGGTTTCATATAAGGCAACACTGTTCAAAAGGTCTCATGCTTGGATGGTGTCACAGAACCACAAGTTGCTAAAATCTCAGCCCTACCTTGAGTCTGGTTAATCACTGTTTCTAAAACAGAATTTATGTGTTTTTGCTATGACAAATTGCCAGCCTTACTACACAGACTTCCTTGGTTAAGGACTTTTGAACAAAGCCACTGTTGCCTATGTGCAGCTTGAAGGAGAACATGGTTCACTTGGGTTGCATATGTCCTGCCTTCATTCATGATAGAAGGGAGCTCCTGAGGGTTATATTTCTAGTTAGGGTAATTCACACATGCCGCCAAGCAATCCTTGCTTGTTTTTCCCCAACTGATCCTAAATTAAACTGTCAGTTTCTGAGTATTTATTAAGGATAGACTGTAAAATTAAGTAACTTCCAACTGTATTATATATTTGACATTTTGTATTGCTGCTTTGCACTCAATTATTATTTTGCAGTTAACTAAACTTGAACTTGAAACTTGTATTTGATGCTGTCACTGGTGGGGAAGATGGGGGCCCAGTGTGTGCCCTGCGGTGTGTGTTGGTTCTGAGATGAGCTGAATGAGTCCGATGTTGCCCAGGCTTTCGAGAAGTGTTGTGGAGAAGTGGTTGTTTCAGTCTTCCAGGTGAAAGTTGAGGTCACTGAGGAGTTTGTAGGGTCTGGAGTTGATGGCGAGTGGGGCGATGAAGTGGGCAATGGCGTTAGTAAAGATAGCTGGCAGTTCAGGTGACAAGGGTTCCGTTCTGGGTGAAGTTTTCGTAGTTTTGCAGGTGATCGGGGGGCAAGGGCTCTGCTAAGGGTGAAGTTTTCAGATATCTGCACATAAAGTGCAAGTTTCCCTTGATTGGGTTAACATTGTCTGTGGATGTAGTACATTTGATGGATTCTTTGAAGATGATAGTAAATCCTACTCCTAGCTTGTGAGGGCTGTCCTGTTGTGTGAACTTGTAGCCCACTGGTATGGCAGTGGCGATGCTGGGAGCCAATATTGGGTTGAGCTAAGTCTTAGTTATGAAGGAGATGTCTTGTGCATTGCTGATCTACAGGCCCCATATTTCAGTTGTATGTTTGCTTAGTGATCATGTGTTAAGAACCATGCATGCAAGTCGATGGTAAAGTGCAGGTTTTTAGTGGTGCGTAGTGCTCAGTGGGTTGGTGGAGGTGCAGCTGGTGCTTGTGTGGGGTGTGTGGCTGGGTGACTGCAGGATAAACAGCAGTGGGTGGAGCTGATATCTCCTAATATGGTGTGAAGTGCACCAGAGCAATAGTTGGGGGAACGGTGTCTGGGATAGAATGACCTAAGGAGAGCTACGGAGTAATGCTGGGCAGTGATGGGACCATGGTTTATGCTGCTAGGCGCAGTCCATATGTAGACAGGTGCCGAAGGACTTCCGTTTGGCACATGCTTGGCACACCAATCCCACACCCACTGTGCAGTTGTGCAGTAGTTGCCATTAAGTAGTTCCTGGGAGGAGGGGAACAATGTGGGAGGGCGGTGGGTGGGGATTGGCTTTTGCCTGTGGAAGAGGCAGGAAATCTGCAGGAGCTGAAATAAAGCAGGGAAGGAGGGAGGGGACTCGGTGGAGGGCAACAGATGAATGCGCAAACAGACAGGGCGCTAAGCTGGACAGACATAAAAGGGGTGAAAGGAGCAGAAGCTCAGAGGGTGATAAAGAATACATGCAAGGTAGTAGTAGAACATAGGCTCAAAAGCAATAATGAAAGGTGTGAAAAGAGGCTTGATTAGTGTAAAGAGGACTGAGAAGTGAGAAAAGTCTTGAAGGAGAAAGCAGACATGAGCGATGGAAGAAGCAAAAGAGATAGAAGAGAAGTCGGGTCAAAAGGCCATAGACTGGTTTGAGAACAAGTCACAGGTAAGTGGGTGGGGGCTGTGCCAAGGAATAGTGTCATGTCATCTCTCCTAACAATTGAATGTTTTACATTTCTGTCTCAAGAAACTACATACCATTAAAAGTGCCTTGAAACTTTGTTTTATGAACAACTACATCTGCAAAATTCCTCTCAGAACCACCATCTACCCCACAGTGGGTGCAATTTTCACACAGTAGGGAAAATACAGAAAAATAATTACCTATAGCACTTCTAGTAAATGTGAAGCAAAATGCAAAAATAATAGGGAGTGAACTAAGAAAGTGTATTTGCTCGTATCTTCTAAACAAGTTGGCTTTAGTTGGCTTTAAATAAAATACCCTAAGCATAAGTTTAAAAATATACCTCCATGATAATATGTTTGTCATACTTTGATACTCAAATATGGGGATAAAATAAAAATTCATAAAATACGTCAAGAGCCAAATAGAAGGACCATTGATGAATGTCAGTAGCCTGCCCCCCTTAAGGTGACATTAAACATTCCATTCTTATTGTCAGAATAGGAAATGAAAAGTATAACAGTTATGTTAATTTGGGTTTACCACTATCTCACTGTTCCCCTGAATTAAAGCACTGATGTAAGCAAAATGTAGGTATCAAATGTGGGTGTCTAGTAGGCATGTGTCATAGAGTGAGCCCACCCATGTAAAATTGTGTAAGAAACACTGACTCCTAATTATTTTAATAAACAAGTGATATCTCATAAATAAAAATTATAGCTTTGCATTTTTTAGCAGCACCTTACATGAAATTGACCAGCATTGATCTGAGTTACATGCCTTAAGAGATGTAAACATGACCACTTTATGAGCTCACCCACTTAGCTTTTTTGTTGTCATGAATGGTGATAAGTATAACTGCAAGTTTTACGGTTCACTAACTCTATGATTTTTGAAAGATCAATCTGAAGCTTAAATGCACTAGGGCTTGACTGTTTGATAGCTCACTGAGTTACATTTGATGCTTTCACCACAAGGTCTGTGATATATGAAGCATTTACCTCAGTTTTTTATGTATGAAAAAGTGCAGAAACCACAATCTAATCTCTTGTCTGAACAAATATTGGCAACTTGGCGATCATTTATTGCACCCCCTGTAGTTATTACCAAAATTAGAGCAAAAGTTCCCACCTCTAAAGACCAGCTACCAATTTTTCAAACATTAGAAATCTTTATACATAATAGAGAGGCAACACAAAGTAGAGTATTCAAAAAGAAGTTTTTCAAAAAGCAGAAAAGGATGAATAAATCCTTTTGGATTGTCTTTTTATTCGTATTCTTCAACATATACAAGAAAGCGCAGCCAACACATTTCGCATTGCCACAGGCTTCCTCAGGTCAAAACCAGGGAGAGGTCATTATATTGTACTTAGTTCTAATTTTCGGAAAATCCGAAGAGCCGAGTGTGCTCTAAAACCAGTCAGTGATCTTAAGTAGAGGTGCAAATGTCCAATGAACAATGTCCGATATGCAATTACTTCTCAGGATGAAAGGATTGCACATCAAACTCTATTGAAGGAAAGTATCCTAGATCTTGACATAACTAATCCATGCCAATTTATTAATTCGGAAGCTTGATGCAGTCTTACTGCCAAACACAGCTTGGATGTCTGAAACTCTTGACTGTCAAATATTGTACAATGATCTAACAGAGGTCATGGGTTAGTTAAGTCAAGATTTAGGATCCTCTACTTAAATAAAGTTTGATGCATGATACTTTCATCGTGAGAATTTGCCGCCTATAT
Organism: Lissotriton helveticus; assembly: GCF_964261635.1. Lineage (NCBI taxonomy): Eukaryota > Metazoa > Chordata > Amphibia > Caudata > Salamandridae > Lissotriton > Lissotriton helveticus. The sequence goes on from NC_136059.1 coordinate 639,451,844, forward strand.
TACGTTGGTCATTGGACATTTGCACCTCTGTTTAAGATCACTGACCATTTTTAGAGCACACATGAGACTTTCAATTTTACTTGCAGAAATGTAAGACTAGGACTGAGTACAATACAATGACCTCAATTGGTTTTTCTCCGAGGAAGCCTGTGACAAGGTGAAACGCTTTGGCTGCATCTGCTTGTATACGATGAAGAATAAGAACAAAAAAGACAATCACAAAGGATTTATTTATCCTGTTCTGCTTTTTGACAAACTTCTTTTTATATACTCTACGTTATGTTAGCGCATATTTATAAAGCGCACGGTTACTCCCTGGAGTGTCCCGGCGCTGAACACATCCATACGTCACGTAACATAGAGCAAAACAGACCACTGTCGAACGGCTCACAGCGGGAAGGCCCACGTTTTAAGACTATTCCTGAAAGTCAGGAGGTCAGGACTCTTCCTAATAGGGAGAGGGAGGCTATTCCACAGCCGTGAAGCAACTACATGAATAGATCTACCTCCTGTCCGAGACAATCACACCCTGGGAGTGACAATCAAAACTTGGGATAAGGATCTCAGGGTGCGCTTGGGGAAATAAGGTTGTAATCTATCCCTAAGATAGGGTGCTCCAGTCTTATGAAAGGCTTTAAAAACCAGAACCAGGGCTTTAAACTGAATCCTTTTCCGTACAGGAAGCCAGTGAAGTGAAGACAGGAGTTGGGTGGTGTGAGTTCTAGAACCTGTCAGAAAAATGGCTCTGGCTGCTGCGTTCTGGATCACTTGTAGCCGGCCCAAAAGATATTCAGGAAGGCTGAGATACAAGGAATTCACGTAGTCCAGTCTTGACATTATTAAGGTCCTGTAAGGGATGAAAAGCAAAGGGAGAAACTTTCGCAACATTCTTGACAGCCCAAAGCTTACCCCGGCTACCGAGTGTACTTGATTCTTCATAGAAAGGGTTGAGTCGAGCTTAATTACCAGATTCTTCACCGTAGAAACGGCCGACACAGGGGGGGACATATCCTGCGGCCACCATTCAAACCAAGTGTCGGGTGGCCGGGGTCCAAAAAAGATAATCTCCGACTTCTCTGAGGTACATTTAAGATGGTTATGACTTAACCAAGAGAAGACTTTAGATAGGCAGATGTTGATTAAGTTACCATCAAACTCAACTCTTTTCTCGCAGGTGAACAACAGCTGAGTGTCATCAGCATATGACACTATTTTGGCACAAAATTCTTCAGCGAGGGAGGCCAAGGAGGCCATGTACAAGTTAAATAATGTGGGGCTCAAGATAGAGCCTTGAGGCACCCCCACATTCAAAGGAGGAATCTCCGCCGAGAAAGGAGGAGTCCAGATGGTTTGAGAGCGGTTGGCGAGGAAGGACGTGAACCAACTCAACACCGTGCCTCCTATACCGCTGTTTCTAAGTCTTTGCAGTAATCTTGAATGAGGCACAGAGTCAAAAGCTGCGGAGAGGTCCAGCAACACCAGAACAGCATTACCTCCTCTATCCAATGTAGTTTTAATGGTTTCTGCTACTTCCAATAGAGCCATTTCAGTACTAAAGTTGGCTCTGAAGCCTGACTGGCTAGAATGTAGCAGATCATTACTCTCCACATAATTCGTTAGCACCCGGTTTACAAATTTTTCCAAGACTTCCGAAAAGAAAGGCAGAAGAGAAATAGGCCTGTAATTACAGGCTACCTCAGGATCAGCCAAAGATTTCTTAAGTAGCGGGAGGATTTGAGCATGTTTCCACAATTGTGGCATCATCCCTTCCCATAAAGCAGTGTTCAGGATAGAATTCACACAGGGATTAATCAAATCCGCCAAAGAAGACAAAGTCTTCGCTGGACAGGGATCAGTGGGTGAACCCGATTTCAGAGCTTTCATGAACACCAAAGATTGTTCTAGAGTCATCTCCGGGAACTCCCTAAGGGAGGCACTAGGGCTGGGGCCCATAGCTAGGTGGAAACCCTCAGCATCCTCCAAACCTGCTAATGGAACTTCAAAGGAATCCTGAATCAATTTAATATTTTCATTAAAAAAAGGGCCATTCGTTTAGTCCAATCGCCTGTATGTCTAAATGATTGGCTTATAGCCGCCGGGGAGGAGAAGCTTTTTACAACATTAAACAGAGTTTTACTTTTATTAACCGCCAAATCAATTTTTGTTGACAGGAAGAGTTTCTTTTCCTTACGGACTTTCTTGAGTTGTAATAAGTTTTCAAGGCCAGTTTGTAGATCAGTTTATCGGAAGGATGATAGTTCCTTCGCCACTCTCTTTCGAGATGTTTGCAGTGCCTTTTACTATCTCTTAAGGCCTCTGAAAACCAAGGCCATTATCAAAAATGGGGTTACCCGTAAAGTCAAAAGGACCTGGGTATCGTTCGGTACAGAAAAACAATGGTCCAAGGCTATTATTTATAATTCATAATGCTCTATCATTGACGTCGTATAATTATCAAGACACATAAGATCATAGGCATACAAAGGAAAAGTAGAGAAACCACTTCCAAGAGGTGGACTGATATTTTTAGTTTATTCAGTCACACAAAACAATATTTTGTTGATGTAATACAATACTTTTTACGGTTATCATCAGAGAGAAAAGAAGTACATGAGGAGTTGGTGCTCAGGTGAAGGAGTAAAGAAAAAGGAGAGGTAGCTGTATTCAGGAGATTCAAATATTTACAAAAAACACAAAAGGGGACCCACACTGGTTGAGAATAGTCTCCCTTAGAGTTCACGGCCTACCCCTATATGTACAATTCCGTATGTATGTAATTGAATGTGAAGTTTCTTAGTCAACAGAGTAATTTCATCGGTGGGCCAGGAGTAGAGGCAGAGGTAGGATGTAGGCCAATTCAGATGCATTGACGTTTCAACCCTATTGCGTAAGGGTGGGTGTGTTCCTCAGCAGTGGGTCTTCTTCAGGACGGGTGATGTCAAGAAGATTGTCAATTGCCATTGGCACCTGGTGGCAGACAAGATTGGCATTATGACCCTCCTATGCATGCCTTTAAGAAAGGCAAAAATGTGAGGGATTACGTAGTAAAATCGCTATTACCTAGAAAGTCAAGAGAGAACCAGACAACTCTATGGAATATTCCCACTATCCAGGGTCACTATAAGTGTGGGACATGTAAGGCCTGCTCACTGACAAAGGAAATCAGGACTTGTACTTACAACACATACGCACATACCATGAGACAACACACAAATTGCAACTCAGCTGGGGTCATCTACGCGATTGTGATTTCCTATATATATAGGACAAACAGTACAGAAAGTAAAATGTTGCATTCTGCAACATTGCAGCAGAATTAGGTGCGCCACACCAGGCCGTGGACCATTTTACCTCTTTTGGACACTCTGCCGAAAGTCTTAGGTGGTGGGTGATAGAGAAGGTGCAGCCCAAACCACGTGGCGGCAATTTTGCAAACGTCATGAATGTACGTGAATGCAAATGGATCCACATTTTTGACACTGTGAGTAGGGTCCTCAATGAACATGAGGAAATCTCGAGACAGATAGGTACCCTTAATAATGGCTAGTTGCACCACTACACCAGGACACCATGGCACTATATGGGGCCCCATATAAATCAGCTTGGGCCATAAGTACGCTTTATCTGGTCTCTGGCACTGCCCGGCATTGTCATTTCTACCAGACAACCTTATGTGATGTTCTGACTTTAAACTTCGGCTTATGATATGACCTTGAGGCTTCTGTGCATGTTCTCCAGTATATCCTTTAGATCTAGTACCTATATACATTTTTTAAATGTCTGTTTTTAAATGTCTGTTTTCTCATGTTTTCACATGTGTGCCTTTTATGCTTGTAAATTGTCTTTGTATTTATCCATGTACTATATATTGCCTTTTCCGACAATTGTATAGTTCGAATTGTGTTTTGATCTCATTGCACATGATGGAATCGTGCTCACCCGACTCCAATCATGGAGGGCACAATTTAGTGTATTTAGTTTTCAATTGCCTAGTACACACATCACACATACTCCAGTAAGACATGGGTAGTCTTTTCACTCTTTATTTGCCGTCACGGCTCTGCCAACGTACACGCCGACTATTTAGTACGGCTTTGACCGCCGTCCGTCCTCTACTGCACGAGGGATACGGCGCGCTGCTTTCGGCAGACGTTACACAGACCTACTAGAATCACGGAGCGACCCTCGCAGATAAGGTAAACTTTCCACCCGAGCTTGGGCTTCACGTTCCCTTAAGCACGAACTGCCCATCTGCACCAGTCACACTAATTTCTGACTGTGGCTTGGTCCCCCGCCTTTTATCATCCACAGAATCACAATCGTTTGAAATCTTTCTTCAACTTGAGAACACACGCATCTTCATGTAGCGGGTGAGTCAGCGCCACATATACAAGTTCTAACAGTCACACGCATCCTTGTGCGCCCTCTTATATATATATTTTTGATATTTGTTGTAGTGTTGAGACATATTCCCGTTACCTGATGAACCTACAAGACTGTATACTTAACTCTCCATGAGGCCCTAGCCCGTGGAGAACTCCAGAACACACACGCCGCATCTTCATGTAGCGGGTGAGTCAGTGCCACATATACAGGTTCTAACAGTCACACGCATCCTTGTGCGCCCTCTTATATATATATTTTTTATATTTGTTGTAGTGTTGGAACATGCTTCCATTACCTGATGAACCTACAGGACTGTATACTTAACTCTCCATGAGGCCATAGCCTGTGGCCCCCACTGGACTGAACACCGGGGTGAGCATACCACTTGAATTTCATGTTGAGGCACTGTTTGTTCATGATCTAGGCACTTGAGATTAATTCCCCGGTTATTTCCAGATACCCCCACCCCAGTCCTGAAGAAGACCCACTGCTGAGGAACACACCCAACCTTACGCAATAGGGTTGAAACGTCGATGCATCTAAATTGGCCTACATCCTACCTCTGCCTCAACTCCTGACCCACCGATGAAATTACTCTGTTGACTAACAAACTTCACATTCAATTACATACATTCGGAATTGTACATATAGGGGTAGGCCGTGAACTCTAAGGGAGACTATTCTCAACCAGTGTGTCCCCTTTTGTGTTTTTTGTACATATTTAATCACCTGAATACAGCTTCCTCTCCTTTTCCTTTTCTCCTTCACCTGAGCACCAACTCCTCACGTATTCCTTTTCTCTCTGATAATAACCGTGAAAAGTATTGTACATTACATCAAGGAAATATTGTTTTGTGTGACTGAATAAACTAAAAATATCAGTCCGCCTCTTGGAAGTGGTTTCTCTACTTTTCCTTTGTATGCCTATGATCGTATGTGCCTTGTTAATTATACGACATCAATGATAGAGCATTATGAATCAGAAAACTAAGGAGCTGAAACTCGAGTGGTTTTGACGGATCTTTCAGAGGGAGGTGCCAGTTCAGTGGCTTGTTGCTGTAGCCAACCCTCTCTATTATGCATAATCTTATCACTTGTGTAGAACATCATTGCCTCCTGTTTGTTTTTCACAGCACTTGTAGATGAAGAGTCTGATAGGGAGAATGAATGTCATGGTGGTGACTATGTAATTCTAGTATAGAATGCCTTTGTCCTGTAGTCCAGCATCTCAGCAAGTCACACCAGAAAAACGGATGATAAAATTAGGCCCTCATTGCAGGCAACTAACCACCGCTGTACCAATGCCAAGTCTTCGCACACCAACCAAGGCCAATCAAGTACTTTGCCAGAAAGCAGTCACCTAGAACTCATTGCCATTGTTACTCCATTGGGCCAATGCAAAAGGTTTTGTGTCTGCCACTGATGATCCTATTGTTATCACTTGGGTGACTCTGGTATGAATAAATATGGTAAGTAAGAGTGCACTGTCACTCACAATTTAGCATCCGGGTGCTAAGCTTCAAACCCACATAAACTTTAAGCAGAGGTACTTAGAGAGAAAGCAGGAGGTCAGATGGAAGAGCTATATTGAGGAGTAACAGAGAGAATCTGGGACCAGGAAAAGCCAACTCTTCAGACTCCTTATGAATATTGGTTCAGTGTCTAATAAGTGTAGAGAGCTTGGAGTTGATTTGATGCGTTGGTGCATAGTACTGTGAAGGACTTTCCACTATGGGTTTTAAGTCTCAAGGGTCAAAGCTTCAAAAGATTAGCATTGGATGATCAGAGCACCCTCTGAGTCTTGTGGTAGCTGAAACGGGCAGTGAGGTATTTGAGTCCTGTGAACTTAAAAGCTCTGAAAACTAATAGGAGAATCTTGAATAGTATCCTCCTATGGATTGGTAGCCAGTGTAGGCATTTCAGGGCTGCGGAGGCTTAGCTCCATTTGGGAAGTTTGAGCACCAGTGTGACAGAGGCATGTTGTACCATTGGCAGATTAAGAATTAGCTGCTTGGAGGATCATGTGTAAGAATTATTGCAATAGTCCAGTCTTGAGGTGATTAGAGCAAAGGTGACCATTTTGCTGGTGGCCAATGGTAGAAAATCATATTTGTTTCAAGTGATTTAATTAGATTAAAGCACATTTATGCTACTTCCAGTCTTGTGTTTGAAAGAAGAGGGCAGTGTCAAATTTGACCCCTATATTTTCTGAGATTACCACTGTGGCAGGAGGCAGAAGCAGAGAGTTGGGCTACTATTGGATCAGAGATAACAAGTTTGATTTGCCAAATAGGAGGATTTTGGTTTTATCTGTATGCATTTAAGGCAATTTTTTTGCATCCACATGAAGACATTGGTGAAATAATTTTGGAATTTTGTTTGGAACTGAAAGATCTTTTGTCAATGGATAGAATCACTGGTGTATCATCAGCAAAGGATTTGGTAGCATTTCCAAATGAGGCTGTCAGGGAAATAAAGGAGGAATATAGATGTTAAATAGTGCGGGGCTAAACAATTATCTCTGTGTGGACTCCCAATGCCATGGTCTTTCTGCTGATAAAAATTGTCCAAAGGCTACCGTTTATCGCTTGTCAATCAGGAAAGATTAGATCAAGGGCAGAGCCTTGTGGGGAATGCTGCTATCTTGGATCCATTGAAAGAGTATGGAGTGTGAGATGGTATCAAATGCCACAGAGAGATCATGCAATATTATCACTGCATTGTTGCCAGCGTCCGGGGTCATTTTGATTGTCTCAAAAACTTCTAGTTGGACTGACTCAGTTGAGTGTTTGGGTCTGAAACCATATTGTTGGGGGGATAATGAATTGGAGTATTGTAAAAACGAAATGATTTGACTATTTACAATTCTTTCCAGGATTTTGGTCATTGCAGGGGGTAGAGAGATGGGCCTTAGGTTTGAAAGGATGGTGGGGTATGCAAGGTGCTTTTTCTGAAGGTGTTTAATGACTGACAGTTTCCAAGCTGAAGGTACTTTAGCCATAAATAAAGATGTGTTGAGAGTCTTATTGATTACGGCGTTAACTGTAACAATGGTCATGGCTGGTCAGCATGGGTCATTGGGAGAGCCTGTCTTACAGGAAATAATGGTTTGGAGAGATTGTGAGAGAAAAATCTCCTGAAAGGCATCCAGCCTTGCAGTTATTGCATTGGAAAGGATATTTGAGAGTTGGTCATTTATGGTGATGGAAGTTGATAAGCTCTGTTGTATGATCTGAAACTTCTCAAAGTAGGCTGAGATCCGGTCACAGAGAATTTGAGGGAGGAACATTTTACTGGAGACAGCTTTGGGTTGTAAGAAAGATTTTGAGATTTTGAATATTGTTTTTGAGTTATAGTGAGCCTCCTCTATTTGGGGGGGAGGGGTGAAGAAAGCTTTCTTGGTTGCCTTGATCAGATTATGGTCGGGTTTCTGGGCAGTCTTGATGTGGGACAAGTCCTTTGGTTTGTAGGCCTGATTCCATCTGTGTTCAAGCTGTTTGCAGTCCAGCTTTTACTCTGCTGTGGTAGGGTAGAACCAAGGTGCAGCAGGAGTTGACCTGCATTTAGACGGACACATTGGGGGCACTAGTCCATTGGCTGTGTTCATAATCTAATTGTTAAATGAGTTAGGGTCATTAAAAAGTAATGGTGATGAGTTTAAGGTTTGTCATCATCTTGCCCCATTCAAGCAGGGTGGTGGGCCTGTATCAGTACTGAAAGTGGGGGGATTATTGGTATTGATCAAAAGTCTGAAGGGGGCTAAACTATGATCAGACCATGAATGAATGACAGGATCTTCAAGTACTAGCTGTGGGTAATTGGGACAGACCCTGTCCAGGGTGTGTCTCACTATGTGAGTGGGTGCAGACACTAGCTGAGTGAGGCCGATTGTGTTTAGATACTAGCCGAGATTAGAAAATTGTTGGTGACCTCAAAGTGATAATTGAAATCACCAAGATTGGTGAAATTTGCATATTGGAATAAGAAAGGAGCCAAAGCCTCCACTAGGGTGGCCAGGAAGTTGGGTCCTAGGCCTGGTGGGTGGTAGAGTAGGCAGCCAAAAAAGGATTGGGATTGGGGGATCTTGAAGCAGAAACCTAGACTTTCTCCTCTTTTGGGAGAATCTATGTTGAATGCGCTGCACTAAAAGACGTTGCGGAAAATGATGGTTAAGCCACTGACGCGACCTTCCTCTCTGTCACATCTAAGTATAGTGTACCTTGGGGGGAAGGGCTCAAGGTTTAAACAATGATTCATTGATGAATAAAAAGACAAGGCGGGGATCAATGATTAAATTGTGAACTCATGCATGTTTACTAAGAGGAAGCATGTTAATGAGCCCACCAGTTAAGGACTTTTAGCTGGAAATGGAGGTGGGGATGGAAGCAAAGGATGGCTTCAAAAGTAGACCGAACTCATCTTTGCATGAAATGCAGGATAATGGGCCACCTATGTGGGGTGGGACCCATACATGACACAGTGAGATAATTTATTCTTGAACCCTTTTAAGAAGTCCAAGGAGAGCAGATAGCCTGGGGGGAAGTAGGCACTGGGCTGATTCTGGCCCCAGAACAGGAAATGACGGGAACAGATAGGCTTGCCTTTGGCACGCCATGAGCTTGCCCGCCGCTCCAGTGTGCTGCATGTCCATGATTGTATCCTGTTTAAATACGGTGGAGGAAGTGAAGGGATTGAGAGAAACAATCTCAATGGAAGGAGGTATAGAGTGTATGGGAGGGTGGTGGGAGCAGTCCAAAGTGAGGTCTAGAGTGCAATTGAAGTCACCCCCCAGAATCCACTGGGTGGATGCAAATTGGGCTAGCACCTCAGTTAGGTGATCCCAGAACTTGTCCTGGAGCCGACCCTAGATTGATGCTGGCGAAATTCCTACACTTTCGAGACCGGGACGCAGTACTCCGAGCAGCCAGACAAACAGGTCCTCTGCATGTAGAAAATAAACAGATAATGATATTCCTGGGCTATGCACGAGCGGTGCAACAACAAAGATCATCGCTTCTGAAAATAAAACGACGACTACGGGTGAATAATATACAATATTCCCTCCTGTTCCCTGCCCGTTTTAAATCCTCTTCAATGGCTCCGCTTCCTTTTTCACGAACTCTGAGGAGGCACATGAATGGGCGGACCACGAAGCCCGACATTCAAATCGCCATGCGCCAGGAGGTGTTACTCGAAGCAACAACGCGAGGAGACAAAAGGAAAGCTCGAGACAGGCATTCAAGACTCCCCGGACCTTGAACAAATTATGAAGGAGAGACGTGAGGTCTTACAGGCGGTGATTGGCCTACTGGCTTCCCCCATACGGAGGACATAGACCGGGTCCCACATATCTTCTCATCAGGAAGGGAGGACGACAGCAACGGAACACTCTCTGGAACAGTCTCAAGTACACCCCCCGGTCACCTCCCAGATGGCTGATTCTTTTAGATGAACCGATTAACTCCCTCCCAGCCTAAGATGGCCCAATCGACAATCCTACATGACTTCTGCAGCCTGAACTCACTCATTGAGCACACATAACATAGACTTGATCCGGACGATGCTTAATGATCCTACCAAGGCCCGACTGCTGGAACGCCTCGCAAGCAAGTACTACCACCCCCACCATATATTGTTGTACTCTCCCTCCTTGAGAGAGTAAGTTTGGACGTATCATGGACAGCGATGGGTCCTCAGCATTGGGAATGTTTCCCCACCCTAGTTTCACAGTGTTTTGCCCTGTTCAGACACACCCCACCCCCTCATGGAGCTTCACATACCTGTGTGCTTGAAACACGTATAGGGGAGAAAGGGGGTATCATATGTGGTCCTTACACAATAGGTAACCCATTGGGCACTGCGCGCCGGTTGTCCCAATCCATTCTAGCGAACACTGACATTACCTTATTGTTATAACGTCACGGTATGCTGACATCGGCCTCCTAACGCTTAATGCCCTGGGCATCCATACACCAAGCAAACGTTATGCCGTATATTCATACACAAAATGCCAAAATGCCTGAATTGTGTTTTTACAGGAGACACACCTCACTAATACTGAAATAAGCAGGCTCCGGACCAAATGGCGAGGAACCATGTGTACTACATCATATTCAGCCTGTGCCCGAGGGGCATTAATATGGGTCCGTCCTGGGAACCCTTTTCAGGAGCTCAGATGGGTGGTGGACAAAGAGGGTAGATATACCCTGCTAGAGGGACTCCTATATGGGCATGCAGTGCTATTAGGTAGTATATACGCCCCAAATGTAGAGCAGGACAAGTTCACAAGTTCTGGGATCACCTAACTGAGGTGCTAGCCCAAATTGCATCCACCCTGTGGATTCTGGGGGGTGACTTCAATTGCACTCTAGACCTCACTTTGGACCGCTCCAGGAGCAGACCGAACGATTCAAGGCCTGGGTCGCACACTGGGCGCTCAATGATGCATGAAGAATGCACCACCCACAGACTCAACTGTACTCGTTCCACTCAATCCCACACAACCTACGAGTCGGACTAGACAGATTCTTATGCTCAGCGACAGTTCTCCCCAAGGTGCATTACACAGACAACATGGGTAGGATCCTTTCTGACCATGACGCCCATATTCTGCAACTAAACTGGAGACCCCCACACCCCACAGTTCCCACATGGCGACTACTAAGCATGGGCGCAAAATCCGTTCCGCTCGCGGATTTTTCGGATTTTCGGTAAATCCGCAATCCGCGACCCTCGCGGATGTGGCGAAAATACGCAAATCCGCGCGCGGCGGATTTTTTGCTTGTGTTCGCACTGCTCGCGGGCCGCGGCGTGGGCAGCAACAATCTCGCACTCGCGAAATTACAAAAATTACAATTGGGGAGGGGTGAAGGAAGTGACCCAGTCTCCAACTTCCTCTTCCTGTCCAGCAAGCTCCTCCCAATGCTTAGTCCATTTCCTGGCCACTTTGAATTCGATCTTGACTGGGAAGGATTACTTTTTGTGGATGCTGCTGGAGATTTGGCTTTGAGGCCTTTTGGATTACTTTTTGATTAGAAATTTGATTTACAAGTAAGTTGATAAGTTGATGTTGTTTGTTTGTGGTGATTTTTGTGTGTGTTTTTCGACTTTTTGGGGTGGGTTTGGGGGCTGGCTATGTGTGGGAGGCCATTTTGAGGCATGGTCCTGCAGGTCCTGGCCATGTGGATGGGGTCAAGCGGCCATTTTGAAGTCAGGCAGTGTGCTTTGTGCCCTATGCCCACCCAGTCTGCTCTGATTGCTTTCATTATGCCCAGGGGGCCTCGAACTCCCGCGGATTACCCGAAAATCGGATTTTATAAAAAAAAATTGCCTGTGTTCGCACTGCTCGCGTCCCGCGCAGCAACAATCTCGCACTCGCGAAATTGTAAACAAATTACAATTCTGCACATGAATTGAAAACTACCAGGCTTAGTTATGGGTGCATGCATGATACAACTGTTTTTTTTAATTTTAACATTATTCTGGCCAGGGCATGGATGGCATTGGATTGTTGTGATTTTTGTGTGTTTTACGACTTTTTGGGGTGGTGTTGGGGGCTTGCTATGTGGGTGGGGGCCATTTTATTGCCTGGTCCCGTGTGGGTGGGGGTCTAGGGGCCATTTTTAAGCCAGTTTGTGTGCTTTGTGCCATAGGCCTGCACCCAGTGTGCTGTGATTTTATCATGCCCAGGGGGCCCAGGCCAGAAAACGTCTGTTCGCGGATTTTGCTGGTTTTTCGCTACGTTCGCGTCGTGAAGCAACAATCTCGCACTTGCAAAATTGCAAACATTGCAATTCTGCACCAGAAAACCACCAGCAGGCAGCCTAAACCTTCTGAAACTTGATGGATGGCATTGGATTGTGGTGATTTGATTGGTGTTGTGTTTTTTGACTTTTTGGAGTAGGGGTTGGGGGCTGGCTATGTTGGTGGGGGCCATTTTGAGGCATGGTCCTGGCCATGTGGATGGGGGTCAAGTGGCCAATTTGAAGGCAGGCAGTGAGCTTTGTGCCATAGGCCTGCACCCATTTTGCCTTGCTTTCACTCATTTAGCCCAGGGGGAGTCAGTGGTACATGAAACTATAACCCTCTCTGTGTGTGCTCTCTTGGATCAATGTTAAATTCCTGTTTCCCAAAAATTTAGCAAATCCTAATTTTGAAATTTCCATATTGTGTGGTGTGCATGTGTGTATTCATAAATGCCTACTTGCAAACTATTTATTGAAGCGCTACATATGCAACATATATTTACTGATGTTCCTCTGTCTTCGTTTGCTTTTAGGTGCACAAAGTCAATAACTCCGCATCATCGTTGAGCATCAGTGCCAGGAAGAAGTCCTGCTGCGGCCTGTTGTTCCGACATCTGAAGAAGATGGCTCCAAAAAGAGGTGCCCGTAGCTCCTCTTGCAAGAAAAATGTCTCTACTAAGGAGAAGAAGAAGCAAGTGGCACCACTTACCAAGGAGACTGGTGGCTCGACCACTACATTTTGGGGGAAAAAACAAAGGCCCACCATGAGTGCTGCACAGGTAGCCTGTTTAGTAGTTCAATCACCAACGACCAGTGATGTTGGCTCATCGCAAGAAAGTAGCAGCACACCATCAACACAGGTTGTAACTCATCTCACAAGTACTATTCAACAACCAAAGCCGCAACAACAACTGCATGGGCTACTAGTACAAGCACAAGTACATGCGCAAGGAGCTGTCCGAGAAGGAGCTGTCCGAGAATGAGCTGTCCGAGAAGGAGCTGGCCGAGAAGGAGAAGGCTGAGAAGGAGAAGGCCGAGAAGGAGAAGGCCGAGAAGGCGAAGGCCCAGAAGGAGAAGGCCGAGAAGGAGAGGTCCATGGAGAGTTGCAAGTAGAGGTCAGTGAAGAGGCCCATGTAGCGGCGCATGGAGCGGTGCAAGTGCCCACAATGGTTGTTCATCCAGAAGTAGGGGCACAGGAGGAAATTGACTTTGGAGCCGGGGTATCATGTCAGGAAGACGAAGGCATTCCTCCTGATGATTCATTTTCTCCCAGCTCCCCACCAAGGAAAAGATCAAGGAGTGTGTGTAGAAGTTCCTCTTCAAGCCCCGCTCCATCAGATGATGATCTGGATCTAGATTGGCAACCATCTCCGACGTCTGAGAGGGAGGCACACCATGAGCTGCGAAAGGTATCAAATGTTAAAAGGAAGGGCCCTGGAAAGCTCATACTTATGGATCCGAACGTCGGACTTGATGAAGTGGTGCATTCTGATGTTGTTGAACAGGATGACAGCAATGACCTAGTCATCACACACGTCATTCCAGCCACACCGGCCATGCAGCAGACAGACATTTATACCCTATCCCGACGTCATGCTGAGCGTGACCCTGGCGACGTCGCACTGGTAGCACCACCAACGCAGTCAAGTAGTACAACAAGTTCAACAAAACCTACAGCTCCCATATTTTCTCCCCAGAGGGGGACTCCATCCAGCTCGACTCCCTCAAGTAGGGTTGCTGCAATAATTGCACAACCTAGTAGATGTCTGCAAGGCTCATCCACCACTGCTTCATCTGGCATTGGCAGTATCATCTCGTGCGGCAAAACCAGAAGTTACCAGTCCCCAGTTTGGAACTTTTTTAGTGTCCATGCAAAGTATGATAACATAGCCGTTTGTTGCATTTGTAAGACTAGAGTTAGCCGTGGTAAGACTGGTACCAACTATGGAACCGGAGGCCAGATAGGTCATCTTCAAAGAAGGCACGCTATCGAATGGTTTGCGCACCTAGCAAACATCAAGGGAAAGCAATCCCAAAGGGCAAGTGGCCAAAATATACCCATACTAGGTGTTTCATCTGAAGATGACGGGGAGGTAGAAGAAGCGTCAGACATTTGTCCGGTTGCACCCAGTACCCCTGGCAGCACCACACCCTCCGGAACACATAGGAGGCACACTGAGAGTCTGGGAGACACACCAATGCGGAAAATGTCAACACTGAGCAGAAGTGGGTCGAAGAAGGCATCAGCATCATCCAGTAAATTTGTCCAGCGCACCATTTCAGCCATGTTCTCCTCAGATGCGCAATTTCAACGCAACCACCCAACTGTACGCCTGTATAACACTAAGCTGGCTAAAATGCTAGCGGTGGACCTTCTCCCTTTTTCGTTTGTCGAAAATGTGGGTTTTCTTGAACTCGTGGCAACACTGGCCCCTAAATGGAAGGTTCCTAGCCGGTTCTATTTTGCCAGGGTTGCTGTTCCAGCACTACATAAAGAGGTGCTTGAGTTGGTTGGGGCAGCTTTGCAGAAGAGTGCAGTTCACACTATACAACTGACAACAGACATGTGGACCAGTTGCTAAGCCCTTGATTACATGTGCATCACTGCACACTGGGTCTCCTTTTCAGGGGTTGCACAACAGATAAATGCAGGTGGTGACTTGGTCGAGATTTTTAAGGGTGCTCGTAAACATGCAACATTAGCCATGTTTGGCATGGAGAAAAGTCATACTGCAGTCAACATTTTGGATGACTTTAACAAAAAGGTCTCACAATGGCTGCCCCCAAGAAATTGCAAGGTTGGTTATGTTTCTACTGATAATGGCAGCAATGTAGTTAAGGCCATGGAGAACGGTTACTATTTCAGAGTACCGTGTTTGGCGCACTGTATGAACCTTGTCGTGAAAAAGTTCTTGAAAAAAGAACTTGCAGTCGACCAAATACTGACCATCTGCAGAAGAATATGCACATACTTCAACCATTCTTTTAAGGCCCGGAAGGAGCTGAGGCGCCAGCAAAATGTACGTAGAATGCCAGTGAAAGCACTTATCCAGGAGGTGGCAACACGTTGGAACTCAACCTTCTACATGCTTGAGCGTCTGCATGAGCTGTTTCCAGTAGTCAATGAGTATTTCTACAACCTGGGTGATACGACAGAAATGATGCTAGAGGTGGAGCAATGGCAGCTAGTTAAAAGCCTGACAGACATGCTTCGTCCTTTTGAGGTCTTCACGGGTGACGTCAGCAGGGAGGACTGTTCTTTGAGCAAAGCTATCCCATTGTTGCTGAAGCTCGAGCACCAAGTCAAGGTGGTGTCTTCAGAATTAAAAGATGCTGGAAAGAATGAAGCATATGAGTTGGCACAGAGATTATTACATCGCCTAGTTAGCAATAAACGGCTTGTAAATATCAAGAAACAACAGCACTACATTTGTGCTACTATTCTGGATCCACGTTACAAAAAGCCATTGTTTGGCAAAGTAATAATTCCTTTTGAAACATCAAATGTTACAGAGTACAAAGGTTGGCTAGCTCAGTCAGCCATTCGTTTTGAAAGAGAGCGGAAGGAAACTGTAGGAGAACTTGAAGACAGTACTACTAGTGAATCAGCAGGCCATCAGACGTCCCAAAAAAACACTTCTGCATCTATGCCTGTGGCAGAAGTGAGTGACTTTTCCTCTGAGCCGTTAACCACACCAGCAACCGTATCATCTGCACCAGGCCCAGGCGATATGTCTGAAGCGGATTGGCTAAGTGAGCTAGGGTTTCCTTGTCCCAGAAAGGACACAGAAGTGCAAAGTACAGGAATCCGGGAGAACATTGTTTCTATGGTGCAGACCTATCTGGATGACTCAACAGCGATCAATATTACTGAGGACCCATTGGCGTATTGGCATGGGAAAAGAAACATATGGCGAGAGCTCACCAACCTGGCTATCAATTACTTGTCTTGCCCACTCGCAAGCGTGTCTTCAGAACGTGTTTTTAGTTCTGCTGGTGGCATTGTGACTTGCAAAAGGTCCCGCCTCTTGCCCGCAAATGTGGAGCGGCTCACCATGATAAAGATGAACCAGCACTTCATACCACCAGATTACAAAGTACGAGAATGCACGCAGGAAGAAGACGAGGACACCGACCTACCTGAGGAAAGTTCTCCTCAGTTACCAGAAGTACTACCGACTCAATTTGCAGAGTTTGAGGACGAGCTCTGCTTCCCTGACAGCGAGTTCTGAAAATGAGTCAATAATTAATTAACTTTAACATTAGTCCTTATTCACTTTTATTCCTGTGTGTCTGTCTTTCTTTTTTTAGCAAGTGCTTGATCACATTCACAACAAAACTGTAATCACCCCATCACAAGCAACAACAAGCCCATCAGCAGAACTGTCTTGATTTTGATGCCGCAGCATTCCTCAGGTTCACAACAGTTAGTTGACAAGAACTCAGTCCTGGTCGTCTATCCTCCTCCTCCAGACTCACCCTATCCATTTCCCGTAATGCTGATGCCTGGAATCTGCACAATGAAGAAACTTACGTTGACGAGTCCCCTAAAGAGGGACTGTCTGGAAGTAGTGAGTCCTCATTTAAATACATTTTGCTAAGTGTGACTTTTTTGCGTTTGGGTTTACGGGTCTTGGCTGGGCCATTGCTGGCAAGGTCTATTAAGGGATGAAATTGGTTAGGCATTTACTTTGGAAAACATTTGGCCTATTACACGTGAACGTTTAGGCGTTATTATTGCTCGCTTGCCTGTCTTAGGGGTGCTGTCTGTGGGGCTTCTAGGATTTTGGGGTCTGTGAGCACCGCTTACATATTTCTAATGTTGATTGCTTTTGTTTTGCAGAAAATCCACGCCGGGAAACTCCATTTGGGGCCCTGCTGCAGAAAGCTTTAGGACACTGTGAATTCCAGGTGAATTCCAGGTGGAGCCAGCCCTCAAACACAAATTACAGGTAAGATAAGCGTTTGGATGGGAGGTAATATAATGGAGTATTCGGAGAGGCGAGAGAGTGACAGTGGTACTAGTAGTAAAGTCCTAGGGCTCTTGAATTAACAAACTCTGTGACAGGCATTTACTTTGGAAAACATTTGGCCTATTACACGTCAACGATGACAGTGTTCAGTTAAACGAACTTACTGCAAAACCACCACCCACCAAGCTCAAAAGTAGTAAAAAAACAGGTATGCTCAGATAAAGTTTGAAAAAGTATATTTTTATATCCCTAACAAAATAATCTCCCGCAAGACCCTCCCTAACCCCAACAAATAAATAGTCATTCAAAAGTCCCCAAAAAAACCCAACTCCCAATTCCCACCCCCCAAAAGTCTCTAAAAAAGGGGCAAGGGACACTCTAGGGATGCACAGTGTTGAGTTTGGCCTCCAGGGCATCATGCCTTAGGGCCAGGGCATCGTACTTCTCCTGGAGGGTGGCGTGATCTAAGCGGAGGCCCTCCACCACATTCTGATAGTCTTTCCATTTCTGGACATCCGCCTCTAGGTCGGACACTCTGCGGAGTGCTCGGCGCAAGCGAGCCTTTACACTGCTGTGAGGTGCAGCCTTTGCTGCTTGGCGGTGGCGTCTGCCAGCACGGCTCCGTTTGGCTGGAGCACTGCGCTTACCGGCAGAACGTGGGGTCATGAAGGAGGATGCAGATGTTACATTTGATGCACTGGACTGCGTGTCGTCCCCCTCCAGTTCCACCAGCCGCCGATATTGGGCAACAGTTGCTTCCAGCCTCCGTTGCCGGGCCAGTACAGCCAGCATACTCCTCGTCGGTTTTGAGGTTTTAGTATTACCAACTATATGAAGAAAGAAAGACATAATATCTAACCAATGCTCTTTAAGAATATGATTAACACAAAATAATTCAGCAGGAAGTTGTGTCACAGTACAACTAGCAACTAGCCAGTGCAGTACAAAACTATTCAGGCCAGTATCATGGGCGTCCGCAGGGAGGGGCAAGGGGGGGGCGCTTGAATCACCATTTCCCTTCCCACAACTCACTTGTATCCTTGGTTTGATGCTCTTTCATATGAAAGAGATCTGGCAGAAGCCCAGGCTCTGGCTCCCTCCCTCTCTCTCTCTCCTTCTGTCTTCCTCTCTCTCTGTCTCTACCTCTATCTGTCTGTCGGTCCCAGCCTGCTGTAATTACCATATTGTAATTTGTCACTGGGCCAGCACTGGATACACATCATATCCTATCTAAGAGTCAGATAGTACCATGATCCAGCTTACCTGTACTCGCCACCGCCACTGTCTGCTTCCTCACAGTCTGTTCATTGGTCACTTGCGCCTCATTCTCCCCAGAGCTGTCCTCGGACTCAGAGTCAATGATCACCACCACATCCGAGCTGGCCCCGCCACCAGATGTTCTACCTACAAAGTAGATTTAAGAATGTTAGATTACACCACTTACTAGTATTTGGTCTATGAATGAAGAAATGTGAAAACAACAGAAAAATTAATTGACTGTCTACTCTAGTCTAAAGTAAAAATGTCCCTCCTTCCAGGGAAGGTTGTTGTCTTGCTGCATTTTTTTGTCATAATTGATGAATGCTTGATTAATTTTAACACACATCATTTTTCTCTGAACAGACACAAACTGGACTTCTAAGGACAAGAGCAACATCAACTTCAAACCAGGTGAAAGCTCGGCTCGACCACAAGAAATGTGTTCCATTACTCATCAACTCAGCACCAAGCACTTTTCCATTTCCAACTAACTTTATTTTAATATATGTGTTTACTTAAACTTGTAATAAAGCTTTTAAACTTGAATAGACTCTGTGGTTTTTGGTCCTCCAGACTAGAGTGACTGAGCGAAAGGTTTTGCAATTTTTGCAAGGAGGAGTCCGTGCCGCTGACACTACCAGGTTTATACAGTGTGCCAAACACGCCACTCTGAAATATTATTACTCTGTTCTTTGGTGTCCATAGTTCGGTTTGTGGAGAATTGTCCCTGCAACAGTAGTATTATTGATTTTGCTCCTATCTAAACACTATTTCGAAAAAATTTAATTAGGAACGCTTGGACAACAATAGGTCCTCTATATTTAAATGAAAACTTACTGGGGCCAGCAAAGGAGCACTCGCCGCCCTGGCCTGCATCCTCCTCCTTTGGAGCCACTGCATCCGCTTTTTCTGTCCGCTTGCCCCTGGGCGGACCTGACGTACAACATGAAAGAATGAACAGAAAACATTGATGATTGCTGCTTGCCGATGTCCTTGTCAACTAAATCAAACATTTAGAAAGAACAAGAACCAACTATTTCAGCCAAAATGAGGGCTACAAAGGAAGGACTGCACCTGAGCCTCTACTCTAGGGGCAGATTTACAAGCCCCTTGCAGCTCTTTTGCTCCGTTCTTGCGTCACTTTTGTGACGCAGCGCCACAACAAGAGAGGCGCCATGGTGTGGCGTATATTAACAACGTGACGCATATGGGAGATGCATCCCATTCTAAAGCCCTGCGCCATTAGGGAGCGTTCCAGCACAAGGGAGGGCGTTCCTGCGCAGGAACGCATGCTAAAAGTGGCTATGGGGAATATATAAAATTTCAATCAGTCATTTAGGACAATGATGCATCACTGAAACCCTGCGCCTGCATGAAGCAGACTTACGGCTTGACGCAGCATTGCTGGAGCTGCGCCATCGTTGCAACGCAACTCCATCAATGAGCCGCCTTTACGGCACCGATGCGTAACGCTTCGGTGACGTTTTGGGACCATGGTGTGCCGCATTGTAAATACGGCGCACCATGGGTGGTGCTGGCGTGCCGCACACTTTACAGGGATGCGCAGGTAATTGCTAATCTGACACTTAGGGGCATACTTACATGTTCTGACCTGGACACCTCCAGATGTGCACCAGAACAAATGCGTAACGCAAAACTAACCTTGCGTCACGGCAGATGCGCCGCAATTACAATGCGGCAAACCCTGGCGCAAGGGTAGGCAGATGCGTGACGCATCTCGTGACGAAAGAGAGGCGCATCTCTAGAGTCGCGTCGCAGGCGCAATGCAACTATAGCAATGCTCAGGGCTGCCCAATACTCAACATACCGCATCAGTCCTTACGCCTGCTTCAAGCAAGCAGGCATAAAGAATTGACGTAGCAGCGTCGCGAAAGTGCCTGCGTTAAATCTTGTAGATTTCACGCAGGCACTTTTGCGAGGCGCACAGCTGCCTGACCGCCACCCCTCACCCCCCACACCCCCCCCCCCTGCGTGGGAACGCACCCATTGTGGCGCAGGCCCAGGCCTTAACGTGGCGCATCTCCTTAGATGCATCACGTTGTACATGACTCGCAGGGATGCGCCACGTTTACGTCGCTGTGCGTCAGGTAAGGCAGCGTAAACGTGGCACAAGGGGCTTGTAAATCTGCCCCTTTGTGTCTAGCATTACGCAGTTCTGTAAAATACACTCATACATTACTCAGCCCAATTAAATGAACACAAAATAGAAAACAAGTAAGCAGTGGCACCGCCACAGAGAAGGAGAACAGTGCACCTGAAATGCACAGAAGATTTTGAAATATTAATTTACCTCTCTTATCAATGTAATCAGCAGCATTATTGCTCTTTGTAAAAAAGTTAAAGCAAACATTTGCAATATAACACAGTCACACAGAGCAGGAGAAAAAACAGAGTAGTGAGTGATGAAAAAATTGCTACTACTACTCACCAAGCCCGGGGACCTCCACTCCCAGCATGTCTAGCAGGTCGCGCTCTCGGTCCAGGATATCGGTCCAGCGGTGGGTCACTTGATTGTAGGTGCGCTGGACCCCCGTGATGTTAAAAAGGGCCCGGCACACCTGCCCCCACCGCTTCCGTCGCTCCTGGCTGTTGGTATAACCAGCAGCGATCCTGCCGCCTGCCGCGATGGTCCTGGGGAGACGGCGCTGCACATAAAAAACGAGTGCGCCCACCTCCTCAGGGCTGAAGATCTCCCGGGGCACCACCATTTCCGCCCTCAAGTGGCCACACGGGAGCCGGGCACGGGCTGCGGTGCCCGTCTTGGGCAGCTTGACAGCTGTCTTCACCATGTTCTGGGCAGGTGTTAGCAGTAAGGAGACAAAATGAAAAAGAATAAGAGTAGGGAAGAAGGAAATAAAAGTTTAAAAAAGTAGTTGAAAAGTAAACAAAAGTAGCCTAAAACACAAAAATATAGACCTAGAAAAATAGAGGGATAGAAAAAAAGTTAAATAGATCAAAAAAATATTAAAACAAGCAAAGGATGGCAGAGATATACAGAGGATAGAAACACCATGCCCAGACACATAGGAATGAATGAAAAACAAGATGGCGGCCCGAACACGTGCGTGTAAGTAAGTTCGCACGTGATTTCTCTCGCGAACTCGTGCGAACTTGCATTCGCAAGGCGCTCATTGCGCGAGATTACACATAGCGGGCGGAAACGGAAATACGTCACGCAAACAAAATGGCGGCGTCCATACTCAACCTTGGGGTAACTCGCACGAGTTCCCGGCTTCCACGGTCGATTTCGCACGACGCTGCGCCTCGCGAATAGGGCGGAATTACCGAAAAACGAGTTTTGCAAAAGCAAAACCAACGAGCAGGTGCAAAAGTTCGAGCTCATCATTTGTAACCATTTACCTGTAGTGCTTCCTGAAGTGGTCCTCCAGAATCCGGTTGCCTACTTGCAACTATTGTGTGACCCTGCTCTGACAGTCACAGAATAGTTACAAGTATGCCATTGCATCCTGTTATTGCAACAAAAAGGAAAGGGAGCAGACAAGCAGGTGCCAGCCTTCATTAATGTCAGTTGGGGCAGGGCAGGTGTTGTTGTTTGCAAATCTTAGTTCAGGTGTGCTTGGCTTTGCCACAATAATGTACACTCACTAGTCAATCAGAGGGTGCTGTGATGACACCGAGGGTGGCATGGGTGTGCCAGCCAGAGGGTGGCATGGGTGAACCAGAGTGCCAGTGTTTTGATAGAGGATGGCAGTGCTTTGCTTTGCCCCAATAATGTACACTGGTGAACCAGAGGGTGACATGGGTGAGCCAGAGGGTGGCATGGGTGACCAAAGAGAGTGCCAGTGGTGACAGAGGGTGGCAGTGATGAAGAAAGCCTTGCAAACAGGCTGGGCACGTAGAAACAACAAGTTCGCAAAACTGGCGACCCGACAAGTAAGTTCGCAATTTGCGAAATTGTACAAAACCCTCGCGAACTTGCAGAAACCCGTGCAAACACACACCCCCAAAAAAAATACGCAAATCCGCGAGAATTCGCGGATTTTGCGGATTTTCGCAATCCGCAAATACGCAAATCCACAAATTCGCGGATTGCGAATCCGCAAAATCCGCCCATGCTTAGCGACTACCACGGGACTGCCTAAGGGACCCAGGTTTGAAACATGAACAGGGGCAAAGCATACAGGACTACTTCACTAACAATGCAGGGACAGCGTTCTCCGTTTTGGTGGAGTGGGACACATTCAAGGTGGTGGCCCGGGGGGAATGTATTAAACCAGGGGTACTCATAGTAAGGACCACGGGCCGCCCGCGACCCGGCAAGCCTTCCTTGGCGGCCCGCGGACCTTACAGACATGTACCAGTTTTAAAAATAAAAAATTCTCGAGTGTCACTAAACACCAGGTTGCAGCAGCCTGGACTCAGAGAGGCTCTGCTCTCTGGGGGCCGATAGATTCCAGCATTAGAGTGGAGCTGCAGGGGCCTCAGAAGAGGTGAAACAGAACAAAGCCTCATAAAAAAGTTAATGGTCTTTAAAGACCTGTAAAATGCTCCGGCGTGGCTGTGCGCGTGCTAGGCAAGCTGTCTCATCCCGGGCTGACAAGGGGGTGGGGGCGATTTTACTCCTGCACATATGTAGAGTTGAGTCGGGCTCTATGGGTTAGTGTTTCTCCATTTACATGAAGTATGTTGCGCGACTTATGGCTCGTTCCAAAGGAGATGGGACTTAATTCATCAAAGAGTGATTTCTTCTTATTTCTTCAATGTATGGTGCAGTCGACACTCACAATGTAATGTGCACAAATAAAGGAATTTGGAACACATGCATTTGGTGCCTATACTAATTTTGGAAGAGAGAGAGGGAGGGAGTCAGGGAGGGAGGGAGACAGGGAGGGAGACAGGGAGACAGGGAGGCAGGGAGGGAGGCAGGGAGGGAGACAGGGAAGAAGGGAGAGAGAGGGAGGGAGGGAGACAGAGAGAGGGAGGGAGACAGAGAGAGGGAGGGAGACAGAGAGAGGGAGGGAGACAGAGAGGGAGGGAGAGAAAGATAGGGAGGGAGGGAGAGGAAGAGAGAGAGAGAGAGATATGTGTGAATGCTGGATCTGGTGGCTCAGTGGACGAAGACGTCCGCTGCAGGGGCCTGTGTTCAACCTCATGGTCACAGTTTTTTTGTTGTTCTAGCCCCGCCCCCTCTCACTGATCCCGCCCCCACCGGTGCGGCCCACAGCCACAAAACACACTGTAAATTTGCCCCCTGAGAGAAAGTTTGTGAGTACCCATGAATTAAACAAATAGTGGGGGTAAAACAGACCCTAGAACTGGCACTTACTAAATACGAAAAGCAACTAGCTACCGCTACTAAGCGGGACGACTTATCTGGAGAAGAAGCAGCGGCCAGGGCCAAGACAGAATATCTAGCCACATGCGTTGACTACGTCGATACAACTTTCGGACATATGCAACCTGGATGCATAAGGAACAGGATAAATCAGGCACCTTATTGGCATGGCTAGCCAAACAAGACAGTGATAGACCCCCACAGCAATTCAATACGGTCCCAAGATAAGATCCTCTCAGCATTCCATCAGTACAACTCAGAACTCGACTGTCATACTGCCCTAATGGCACAGGACACAATAGACCAATTTCTCGAAACCCAAGAGTACACAGGCGGATAGCACAACATTATATGCGGTGATACAATCCGCGGATATCACTCAGGCCCTCCACGCCTTAGCCCGCAACAAAGCACCAGGGCTAGATGTACTCCCCTTGGAATACTACATGACCTTCTCCCCCTTACTAATCCCCCGTCTGGTGGCAATGTTCACCACCGCATTGGAAAAAGGGGAGCTACCAAAATCTGCATTATATCCTTCCAGTCTTTGCCACCCAGGCCAATGCACTCTGTCAGTGATAAATCCAGACCCCACTCTATTTTACCTTCAGGCTAACCTGTCCATCAGTTCATTCCCCAACCATCAAAGAGGCTTACAGAACTGCATAGTTGTCTATTTTGTTTGTCTGGAGCGCTCCTGACCCTTTAGGTGTCACCATTGTGGTGTGGTCTGCCCTCCTGGGCACACCAAGTTCTCACTCCTCATTTTTTCGGGGGTGTCTAACTCTATTCCTGCACTGCAAGGGGCCTTTAACTTCACTGGTAACCCACAGTCACTAGGGGCCAGACTCAGCAATCTGGCTGACTCCTTCACCTCCATGGGGGTGCCACAGCCTACTCCCCACCTCTTAGTTGCCATACAGGATTCTTGCAGGCAACAGCCTACAATCCTGCCCCGTGCTCTCCCACCCACCAGGCCCAACATCACCGCTGTCAGCCGGGGTCCCCACAAGAGGCTCCTCAATATCACACTCACCACCACAATGTAGGCCCTAGCTGTGCCCGACTTCAATGTCTCCTCCGCACCTCAAAGTCAGAGTCTACCAAGCACCAACTCCCTCATTTTGGTGTCTCCATCTGTGGTCATCTGATGCTGTGGTAGCGCAGTGCCCAACTTCCACCGCGGGCAGCCAGGCTGCGTCTGTCTCGCTCTCCACTTCTCCACTTGGCACCCCAGGCCCACAAACACACAAAACACCGGAACTTTAAGTCCACAATTCGGCCTTCACTTAGGGCTCGATTACGATGCGTTAGGAATTCTTCCCAATCAAATTGGTTTGCAAATGGTTTCAGACCGACTTGGTTTGGGAGAGTCCGACCAACTGAGTATGATGCCTCTAGATGCTTCCACCAGACTTGCGATTTGGTTGGACTCCCATTGATTTCTATGGGAGCCTATTCTCCTAATCGTAATCGTAATCTGGCCCTCGGTTGGGAAGAAACATTCCCCATCCGATTCAGAAGGAGTAAATGCCGCTAGGAGGCCTTCCTATCCCCATCGTAATCCGGCCCTAGGTGGGAATGCTTTCCTAACTGCATTGTAATCGGGCACTTAGTGTTTACGGCAAAGGGCTATCCTATTCAACGGGCAGCGCCTCCCTCTGTACTCTTCTGCAGCCATCTGTTCTGTTGCAGGTGGAGATGTTGGTAGAAATCCAGTCTCAGCACCACCAGAGAGTGGTCGGACATGACTTTGGTGTCTATCTGTCTGTCTAGTACTCGTGGAGTCAGTCATTTGTCAAGGAGAATATAGTCCAGCCTAGAGTACAATCTATGAACATTGAAATGAAAGGCGTAAACGTGTTTTGCTGTGTGTTTGTGGCGGCATATGTCTATTGGTAAAAAGTCCTCTAGGACATCCTGTAAGGGTGATGGTTGGTTGCATGAAAGATTAATACATTTGTCTCAAGGCGCCTAATATTGTGTCAGAAATCTGACAGAACATAACGCATTCATATTTAATAAATATGCTTTAATTACTGTGGCAAATATAATTTAAAGACTTTAAAGCTGTTAAATTCAATTTGTAAGTCTTTATTTTGATTTTTGAATCATAAAAGACATTTACAGCAAAGAATTTAAAGTTAAAAAAAAAAAGGTACCCTCCATTAGCAGCTAGTAGCGACCACTATATGCCGCGTCAATTGCTGGCCATTAATGAAAAATTAAACAAATAAATTGCATACATATAAACAAATATTAATTAATTCAAGTTAAAATCATAAATATACACTTCATTTCATTATACAGATATTATTTTAAAAACCATTTCTATTGTTATAAAATTTGTAAAACTATAAATTCATCATTAAACACATTCTATAATTTCAGGTGACATGAGCCCAAGGAAAAACATTAAAAGGACCACTAAAATGTCATTTTAGGTTCATTTTACGAGCCCGGATGATCCACATCCAGTGGAGGAACTTAGCCACAGCTATAACCACGGTCTGGGAATTATCAGTTCGGAGGATCCTGACGGCCTCAGAACCTGTTTTGAGACCTAACTGAACACAAATGGGTTTTAACCAGGATGTCCTAGGAACCTTATATTCAGGGCAGGCGAATAGTATATGCCCAATGCCTTCCCGCTGGGTGGGACAGAAGGGGCAGACAGAGCCTTGTCCCCGGCGCCACCTCACGGTAAAGGCATTGAGTGGTTGTGTCCCCACCCTGAACCGGTGGAATTTCTTCCTGTCCCCCGGGATACTAATCCAGTCCCAGTAACCCTCGAGGGCTGGAGAATGTTTAAGTCCTAGGAATTCTGCCGTAAATGATGGTTCGATACAACGGCCAAATCTTTTTACCTCAAGTATGTTCCAGTACAGGTCTCTGAATGTTTTTCTTGGTGGAAAGGAATTCCCTATTTGGTCATCCCACAATGGGGATATACCCATGGCCATATATATTGCTTTTACCTCTCTCAACCATAGTATTTTGTTACCCCTATCGGCATCTCTAACCTCGAGAAAGGCCCGGGCGTACTGGGAGAGTTCTGGGGTAACCCATAATCTCCTCCAATAGGCTGCTGATCTATATCCGGCCATATCTTCGAGGCAGTGAGAGCCCAGATCGTAGCGTAGAGGAATCAGTGGGGTAGAAACCGGAAGGGCTGTAATATTGCGCAAGAATTTACTTTGCGCACCCGTCAGTTTCTTTAGGTTATTAAGTCCCCACAATTCCGCCCCAAAGCTGTTATTTAATACAAATATTGTAAATGATTATTTAATACATTTTAATAAAATGATGCTGGATTTGATTAACACATTTTTCTTATTATAAATAGCAAAGAAAATGTAACTACATATTAGTTACTTTAAAATGTAATTCACATTTTTAAAATTTCTATTAAATATTATAATTTTAAAAGATTTTAATACATATATTTCCAAATACAATATAAATGTAAGTTAAATGTTTTCTTTATATAAACAGCAACATTTTATAATGACAAATAAATTAATATACATTAAAGATGCATTTATGTTTTAGTTTTAGATAATTCAGAACAATAACAATGAATGAATGAATGTTTGTAATAATTATATCACCTTAGAAAGACAGGCCTGTCTCTTGACACATTTAAATCTAGCAATTATGGGCATGATTTTGATGTTGGTCGGAGTTGCCTCCTACAGACATCTCTGCGGTTTCTGAACCGCCCGACCTCATGTCTGCAGTCAGAAACCGCAATTATGATGCAACCACACATGGTGCGGTCGCGAACTCCCATTTCCCTATAGGAGCTTGTGCGGAGGTCAAGCACCGGCCGCAGTAAAAGCTCCCATAGAGAAAAAGGAGTTACTGTAAATCCCTGCACTGTGTGCCAGGCACCTCTTGGTGCCTGCCACACAGTGCAGGGATTTACCCCCGCCCACAACCTTAAACAGCAAAGAGAAGGGTCCCCTGCTAGAGGCCCCCATAGTCCTTTTCTGACAGGCTTTCCATTTCAAAAAGGCAGAAATCATGATCCTGATGGCGGAAATCCCGTCTGTAAGGTACAAGTCCTTAGTAAATATAGGTCCAAGTGTCCATATTTGCCATCCCCCTGCATTCAAACTTACTTCATTTTATACTTTTCAAACATTCTGGAAAAGTCATTGAAGCGGAGCTGTCCGTTTATCAGCTAGCATGTGATTTTAAATGACAATGCATTGACCATTACCTTCTATGGGCCATTGCTTGAATATTCAATGGAGCCAGTCACATTGTTTAATCTAAATACCAACTTCTTTCTAATAGTTCTCACCCAAACATTTTCCATATTCCACAACCATTAAAAAAAAACATTCTTCTGTGTCTTCACTGATTCTAGTAAATACGTAAACATTGGTAATGATGAAGGCCTGGTTGTCACCCACATCCATTGTCAAAGCTTGACAGATTTTGTGTCCGCCATATTACAAGTGCATTACAGCCAATGCACTGCACATATCGGTGGGCAGGACATCAACAATGTTTAAAAGTAGTACCCTGTTGATGCAACTACTAGGTCCATAGTATTTGAAAAAACACTTTTTGAGGAACATATGAGAGCCAGCACCAAGAGCACAACCCAGTTCCAAAATGTAAATAAGCTAACACAATCTGATGAATTGGTCAACAGGATATTCTCAGAGGTCCAACAAATTAGTAGTAGGCAGTGGAAAGAGTTGGATTTAGAGTAATGAGTAAACTAAAGGCAAAAGAAACACAAGCATTTCTGATCCTAGGCAGGCTACTCTAGGTTATGCATTATTAAAGCTTCACCTGACACCCACATAGTATGTTTGAATCCTGAGTGAGACAGAATAGCTTATCATAGACTTTTTTCCATACAGATCTCATGTGTGTAAAAAGGAGATGGTCAAGGAAGAAGTGAGACTCAGATAATTCTCTACACTCATCACTACTTACGCAGATCAAGGTACTAAAACACATTGATGCCAGGCATACACAATCTCAAAGAAGCTCTAAACAACGTGGGGTGGTGCAGAAACACCACCCAGTGCACCAACCAGAAGAGACCCTCACCTCAATTCACAACAACAGCAAAGCCAACTTGATCTCCGGGGCCCGGCCCGCTAGAGCTAATGCTTCCACACCATCATGGGTCCAGTCTCCCACCAGTGCCAACCCATTGCCCCCTGGCTCGGTACACCCAGAACACCAAGATGAGGGGCCGAGGACCCTCTCATACCTGGACATGCAAGAATGGAAGGCTATGCTGGCCTCCTGCCCACAGGATCCACAGCACATTGCCATCCTCACCAAAGGATCGAGAGGAAATCGATTAGGACCTGACCTAAAACCAAAGGGGGCCAACTCCGACAAGGATGGTGAGTCGCAGACTTGCACTGCTTTGGCCTCTATCTTGAATACCATGCAGCTGTCTGTGGAGGCACTCCAGTACCAATTGGAAAAGATGGACATTCAGCTGTCCCTACTGTATACACTGGCGTTGTTTGTTGCTGTTATTGACAAGAAACTGGGGGAACTGTATTGTCTGATAAAGAGAGCCCAGTCTGAGGCACAAATAAGCTGTGGTGTGCCCCGATAGTGGACTGTTGGAACTGGCCCTTTTTGCAGGGTCATCCCCAAACTTTTTGCTTCCTCCTCCCTTATTTTTCTTGTCCCGTGGCTGTTGGCAATAGGACTCTGCGCACTTTACCACTGCTGATCAGTGCTAAAGTGCATATGCTCTCTGTGTAAATTGTTATTCTGATTGAATATACCTGTTTGGCATATTTGTATCACCATGAAGTCCCTAGTAAAGTGCACTGGGTGTGCCAGGGCTGGTGATGACAAATGCTACTAGTGGGCCTGCAGCACTGATTGTGCCACCCACAGGAGTAGCTCTAAAATGGTGTCTCAGGCCTGCCACTGCAGTGCCTATGGGCAGTTTAGAACTGCCATGTCCTCCTGGTCAGTGTCCACACTGACCAGGCCTAACCCTTCCCTTTTCGTGCACATCAGCCACCCCTATGGAAGGCCCAAGGTACCCCCCTGGGCAGGGTGCAGTGTATGTGAAAGGTAGAGCATGTACTGGTGCAGGTAACATGTTCTGGTAGTGAATTACAGCCATTTTCGTTTTTCACTATTGTAAGGCTATCTTGCTCCATAGATTAACATGGGGGATGCTGGCTACAGTGGTTAACAGCATTTCTTCCCATAGGAACAAGATAGGACATAAGTATCTAGTATCCCTGAACTCAGAATTTAATAACACATCTTTTAGGAAAGGTTGTTTTTAAATCCTGTGTTTGAGAACAGCACTTTTAGAAAGTTGCTGTTCTCTTGTCTGAACCTTCTGTGTGCCTGGGCCTGTTTGTGTATTGACTGTCTGGTTTGTGAGTGACAGGGGCTGGGGAACTCCCCGGCAGGATGGATGAGTCAGCACTAGGCTGAATGACTTGAGTGGTGGGAGGAGTTAGCACCTGGGCTGAATAGGGCTGTGCCTGCCTTCCACAATGCTGGCTCCACCCCCCTGCTGGGCGGCTGAGGACCCTGCCCCTCACTCTGAAAGGAAAGATGCAGCCACCAAAACAAAGTGCTCAGGATCCGCCCAGAACTGGTTCAGACCGGGCACAGGGCCCACATGCACCAAGAGAACAAAGACTTTAGGGGTATAAGTACAGGACCCCTGACAACAGAAAATTAGATCATCCTGGAAATCAAGAAGGAACCTCTGCCAAGGAGAAAGCTGACTCTGAAGAAGGAAGATTGTCTTGCTGTTGCTCTGCTGGACTGACCTGCTGTTGCTTTGCTGCCAAGGAGAGGGGAAGGACTTTGCTGTGAGCTGTGTCCCCTGTCTTGAAAGGAATCTCCAAGGGCCTGAGAAGAGCTGGCTCCCTGTTTTGAAGTCCCAGGAACAAAAGGACTTCACCCCCAGCTTCCCTGAACTCTGCTGAGTGAGTTCTGTCCCTCCTAGAGTGCTTGATCCAGTTGTGGGGCCTCTGGAGGTTGGACCTGTGCTGGGAAGCTTGAGACAAAAGCTTGAGAGACTTTCGAAATTGAAAAGTGTCGCATCGCTCGCTTGCGGAGCGCATCCCCGACAGTGCGAGAAGTTTCCCGCCGCTACGGAGGTCGAGATCGTCGCAGAGACGT
Organism: Lissotriton helveticus; assembly: GCF_964261635.1. Taxonomy (NCBI): domain Eukaryota; kingdom Metazoa; phylum Chordata; class Amphibia; order Caudata; family Salamandridae; genus Lissotriton; species Lissotriton helveticus. The sequence continues at coordinate 639,482,671 of NC_136059.1, forward strand.
CGCATCCTCCGTTTGCGGGACGCACCAGACCGGTGCGGGAGAATCGAACATCGCTGCGAGTATCGTCGCAGAGCCTGTCGTCGCTGGGTGAGAACGCCGCACCGCTTGCTTGCGGACCGCATCACGTCGCTGCGAGTGTCGTCGCAGAATCATCGCATCGAGGAGCTGCGAGAGAAAGGATCACCGCTGGACCGCGCATCGTCGCCCCGGAGATCGTCGCAGCACCTACGAGATCGTCGCATCGTGCCTTTGCGAGAACAGACTTCCTACGGAACCTACGCACCGGAATCCATACAAGTGGCCTTCCTCCCCATACAGACCGGATTCGTCGCAACACGCCCGCTGCTGCAGCGGGGCTGTCGCATCGCCTCCCCAGGGTCTCAGGAGCGACGCATCGCTTGTTTTCCACCGCACCAGCTTCTGCTTTTGGAACTTTGTTGCAACTAAAGGTACTGTGAGTAAACGTGACGCAACTGTGAACTTTTCACGCAACTGTGGTTTGTTTTTACCGCAACTTGAAGAACTTTAACGCAACCTTAAGAACTCTTTGAAACCATATTCTTGAACCGTGTATGTTGGATTTTTATCGTTTTGGTCTTGTGTAGTTTTAGAATAAATACCTTTATTTTTCTAAACTGTTGTGGAATCAGTTTGTGGTGTTTTCACTGTGTTACTGTGAGTGTTGGTACAAATACTTTACGCATTGCCTCTGATTAGCCTAGACTGCTCAGGCCAAGCTACCTAGAGGGCGAGCAGGGGTTATCTTAGAGAGTTATCTCCTTGTCCTGACTAGAAGCAAGGGTCCCTATTTGGACAGTGGTACCTACCTCTGCCAACTAGAGACCCCCAGATCTAACATTGGTGGTCAGGCGGTGGGATTTGAACTTGTATTTGTACTTGACCCACAGTAATTGGTGTACATCACTAGTGAGTGCAGACCACTACGCCACCGCATACTACTGTTTTTTTGGTTGGTTCTATTTTTTTGATCGTAACCCTGAAGGAATCCAAGCATCATGTCTCTGAATGGTAAACCAGCAAGTGATGTTGCAGAACTGGAGTTTGATATTGAAATGTTAAGCGATTACAAAGTAGGTCAACTCAGGCAGTTCTGCAGGAACTTTGGATGCCCCATGAAGCGCCGCTCCAAGAAGGAGGAGCTACAGGAGGCCTTAAGGGCCTGGTGGGAGACCAAAGAGGCTGGGGGGACAGATGATGCAGAAGTGGATGAGGATGCACAAAGGAATGGTTTCAGGCCACAGGATCTGCCTGTGTCCAGAGCAGCCTCAAGGGCTGGCAGCAACCATTCAGCTGAAAGTTTTTCCCCAGAGGAGTTGGAGGAAAACCAAAGGGCTAGAGATCATAAGTTAGAAATGTTGAGGCTTGAAATGGAGCTGAAGCAATTGGAAATGGAGAAAGAGAGAGAAAGGGCGGCAGAGGAGAGCAAAAATGCCCATGCCCTGGAAGAATTGAAATTGACCTTGGCCCATGAATTAAGAATGAGGAAGCTTGAGTTGGAGCTCCAGAAGCGTGAGGCCATGAGGGTCTCAGCTGAAGAAGAAACATGGGTAGCTCAAGAGGTGAGCTTTGCTGAGTTGGAGGAGGAGTCCAGCTCAGATGGTGGCAGCATGTTTATGATATCTAGTGCTGAGAGAAAGGTACAAACACCCAGAGATGTGGCACCTGACTTGAGGGAGGGGGTCGACATACACCAGGGGGTTCAGGTTTATGATGTAGTTCCAGTGGAGTGCAGTGTCCCTGAAGTAGATTGGGGGACTGGCACAGGGGACCATATTCCTAGTGGTGGGAGGGACACTCTACTGACTCTAGATGAGAGGTACAGGGAGAGGGGTTCCCCCATGGTAGAAACCTTGGTGTGTGTGTGTGAAGACCAGCCAGAAGAGTGTGGGTTGTGTGACAGAGACAGTCAGATACTGTCTTGCCAGTCTCAGGAGAGTGGTGTGAGGTTCTTGTGTGAGGCACTGGAGGGTGAGGCAAAGGGTAGCTTGGTTAACAACTGTGGGGGGCTGTGTGATTCATTTGTTGGAGAGCATATTTTAAGTCCCTGTCTTCCAGAGCTATGCCAACACCCGGTGGAGCGTGAGTTCTCTGACCCCAGAGAGCTTGCATTGGAGGCGGACCTCTTGGTGGATTCCAAAGGGTCTGAAGAGGCATTGGGGAGTGATCCAAAAAGGAGTGGCTTAGATATCTTCCAGACCTGTGAGGTGGAAGAGGTTCAGTGTAACCCGGTTAGGTCCCAGTGTAGTGGGAGGGGTGTAGGGGCTCATGTCCGGTCTCAGTGGAGAAGGAGTGAGTGTGGGACGGTGTGTCTCACGGTGCCCGAAACCCAGTCTCAGGGCCTGGAGGGTTTCTTGAGGGAACACCAGGTTGGGGGCCTAGACTGTACTTGTAGGCCATTTGAGGAGGATCTCCTAGTATCTGTCAAACGGGGAGTGCCTGTAACCAGGCCTCCATCAGTTCTGGTGTCTGGCAGTGCTGCTCCATTTGGGAGGGTACAGAAGTCCAGACTGAGGGGTGAGAGGGGGAAGGAGTCCCCAGTGGGAGATCCAGTGGGTCAGGGACCAGTCAGAAGGGCTGAGTCCCCAGTGAGTGACCATGGTGACCTCACTTCTGTCCTGGGGGATCTTCCCGCGCTGTCAGGTGGACAGGGGTCGGGAGATCTGCGCCAGGCAGACTGTCACAGGACACATGAGTTGTGTGTCACCCTCAAGGGGGTACTATGTAAGTCCCCAGAAGTCCTGGCGTGTCAGGCAAGTGTTCCACCGCAGGGGTTGGTCCCTGGGTGGGGAAGCCAGGTTCAGGTATTGTCTGACCTGGAGGCTTTTGAGACTAGGTTTGAGAGCCAGGTCTGGGGTGTCCCCCCTTACCTGGAATACCAGTTGCAGGATAGCACCCCTGAACTGGTGGGTGAATGGTGCAGGACACCTGCCACAGGTGCCCTGGCTATTCTAGAAGGGGGTACCGCTCCAGGTGGGAGGGTACAGAGCCCCAAGGAAGAGGAGAACCTGGTGTGGGGAAGCCCACCCCAGCCTCCTGTCCAGCCGCCGGATACAGGTCCGGGACTGGTGGGTCAGTGCCAGGATGTTAGACCTGACCTGACAGGTGGGAGAATGGACAAAGGGTGCCAAGCACCTGGGGCTACTGCCCCCCACCCTCTGACGCCACAGGGGTTTGAGAGCCCTGAGAGGCATGAGGCCTGGATCTCATCCCTGATCACTGTTGGTGGTCACTGTGGCTTGCTGTCGGTCTGTTGGGACACACCTGTGAGAAAATTAAGGTTAAGTGCTGCACAGGTGGTGTCCACAGGTGAGGAGAAGGGTTCCACATGGGTTGGCATGGTGGACCCTGAGAGTATGGATAGAGTGATCCAACTGGGTTTAGGACGGCGTAGAACAGGACTGCCCTGCTGTGTGGGCCAGTTTCCATGTTCTATCGCCTCAAGCAGGGAATCCCATCGAGGTATCGTTTGGTCTACCCTGGCTTTAGGCTGGAAGGGGGTTGTGTTGGAACTGGCCCTTTTTGCAGGGTCATCCCCAAACTTTTTGCTTCCTCCTCCCTTATTTTTCTTGTCCCGTGGCTGTTGGCAATAGGACTCTGCGCACTTTACCACTGCTGATCAGTGCTAAAGTGCATATGCTCTCTGTGTAAATTGTTATTCTGATTGAATATACCTGTTTGGCATATTTGTATCACCATGAAGTCCCTAGTAAAGTGCACTGGGTGTGCCAGGGCTGGTGATGACAAATGCTACTAGTGGGCCTGCAGCACTGATTGTGCCACCCACAGGAGTAGCTCTAAAATGGTGTCTCAGGCCTGCCACTGCAGTGCCTATGGGCAGTTTAGAACTGCCATGTCCTCCTGGTCAGTGTCCACACTGACCAGGCCTAACCCTTCCCTTTTCGTGCACATCAGCCACCCCTATGGAAGGCCCAAGGTACCCCCCTGGGCAGGGTGCAGTGTATGTGAAAGGTAGAGCATGTACTGGTGCAGGTAACATGTTCTGGTAGTGAATTACAGCCATTTTCGTTTTTCACTATTGTAAGGCTATCTTGCTCCATAGATTAACATGGGGGATGCTGGCTACAGTGGTTAACAGCATTTCTTCCCATAGGAACAAGATAGGACATAAGTATCTAGTATCCCTGAACTCAGAATTTAATAACACATCTTTTAGGAAAGGTTGTTTTTAAATCCTGTGTTTGAGAACAGCACTTTTAGAAAGTTGCTGTTCTCTTGTCTGAACCTTCTGTGTGCCTGGGCCTGTTTGTGTATTGACTGTCTGGTTTGTGAGTGACAGGGGCTGGGGAACTCCCCGGCAGGATGGATGAGTCAGCACTAGGCTGAATGACTTGAGTGGTGGGAGGAGTTAGCACCTGGGCTGAATAGGGCTGTGCCTGCCTTCCACAATGCTGGCTCCACCCCCCTGCTGGGCGGCTGAGGACCCTGCCCCTCACTCTGAAAGGAAAGATGCAGCCACCAAAACAAAGTGCTCAGGATCCGCCCAGAACTGGTTCAGACCGGGCACAGGGCCCACATGCACCAAGAGAACAAAGACTTTAGGGGTATAAGTACAGGACCCCTGACAACAGAAAATTAGATCATCCTGGAAATCAAGAAGGAACCTCTGCCAAGGAGAAAGCTGACTCTGAAGAAGGAAGATTGTCTTGCTGTTGCTCTGCTGGACTGACCTGCTGTTGCTTTGCTGCCAAGGAGAGGGGAAGGACTTTGCTGTGAGCTGTGTCCCCTGTCTTGAAAGGAATCTCCAAGGGCCTGAGAAGAGCTGGCTCCCTGTTTTGAAGTCCCAGGAACAAAAGGACTTCACCCCCAGCTTCCCTGAACTCTGCTGAGTGAGTTCTGTCCCTCCTAGAGTGCTTGATCCAGTTGTGGGGCCTCTGGAGGTTGGACCTGTGCTGGGAAGCTTGAGACAAAAGCTTGAGAGACTTTCGAAATTGAAAAGTGTCGCATCGCTCGCTTGCGGAGCGCATCCCCGACAGTGCGAGAAGTTTCCCGCCGCTACGGAGGTCGAGATCGTCGCAGCGCCTGACGCCGCTGCCAGAGACGTCGCATCCTCCGTTTGCGGGACGCACCAGACCGGTGCGGGAGAATCGAACATCGCTGCGAGTATCGTCGCAGAGCCTGTCGTCGCTGGGTGAGAACGCCGCACCGCTTGCTTGCGGACCGCATCACGTCGCTGCGAGTGTCGTCGCAGAATCATCGCATCGAGGAGCTGCGAGAGAAAGGATCACCGCTGGACCGCGCATCGTCGCCCCGGAGATCGTCGCAGCACCTACGAGATCGTCGCATCGTGCCTTTGCGAGAACAGACTTCCTACGGAACCTACGCACCGGAATCCATACAAGTGGCCTTCCTCCCCATACAGACCGGATTCGTCGCAACACGCCCGCTGCTGCAGCGGGGCTGTCGCATCGCCTCCCCAGGGTCTCAGGAGCGACGCATCGCTTGTTTTCCACCGCACCAGCTTCTGCTTTTGGAACTTTGTTGCAACTAAAGGTACTGTGAGTAAACGTGACGCAACTGTGAACTTTTCACGCAACTGTGGTTTGTTTTTACCGCAACTTGAAGAACTTTAACGCAACCTTAAGAACTCTTTGAAACCATATTCTTGAACCGTGTATGTTGGATTTTTATCGTTTTGGTCTTGTGTAGTTTTAGAATAAATACCTTTATTTTTCTAAACTGTTGTGGAATCAGTTTGTGGTGTTTTCACTGTGTTACTGTGAGTGTTGGTACAAATACTTTACGCATTGCCTCTGATTAGCCTAGACTGCTCAGGCCAAGCTACCTAGAGGGCGAGCAGGGGTTATCTTAGAGAGTTATCTCCTTGTCCTGACTAGAAGCAAGGGTCCCTATTTGGACAGTGGTACCTACCTCTGCCAACTAGAGACCCCCAGATCTAACATGGACAAACTGTCCTCTCTTCCCTTCATGCTCAACACTATCCTCAATAATCTAAAGAATGAACCTACAGCCACTTACAGTATACATTTACCAGGAAAGAGCTCTCCACAGAAATCCAGAACTGAAACTTTCTGATAGGACAAATAACCTGCAGCAGTGCTCAAACCACCAGCCAGAGAGAACAGTCCCCTCCACCACCACAGGCCGTAAAGAAATCCCCAAAGAAGCACTTCTGGTGCCAGCAGAAACACTAAAACTGAAGTTCATTACAAAGGAACAATGTCAGCAAAAAAGGAAAGGCCGGGAACAGAAAACACTCACAAACCAAACAGACTTCTACCCCATATTCAGCCAAAAACAAGACCAATCAGAGACCTCGCTCTGCCACTCGGATACTTAAAATCAGAAGAGAAGCTACAAGCAACCAACAGACATATCAGGCCAGACGGTATGCTCCTACACCAAAAACGCCAAGAGCACATCCACCTCAGGCACCAAGGCGGCAACACTCTGGAACTCTCCAAACAGAAACAGGAGCCATCCATATCAAGTACCATGTTACACCACTGGGCCCCTCACTCTGGACTTAGCCCAGGAGGTCCCTTCGACTGAGACTGCGACAGCAGATGCCAGCAATCCTGGGGCAGCAAGGGATTCAAGCAAAGACTCAGGCTGTGTACAGACATCAATGGCTTGCCTAGCACAAGCATTGGCATCTTTGCACAAGACCCGGTCATGGATACAACCACAGAGAGTAGCTGGCAGGTCTCAGCCCATGTCCAAACATCAGCAGAAATGCTCTCCTGCTAGCAGGCACCCTCAGGGCCACCCAAAAATGGCTCAGAAGCCCCTAAGGCAAGACATGGTAACTCCAAAGAGCAGGAGCAATTCCAAGTGGATGAACAATGATTAGTCATTCAGCACGTCAGAGGGTCAATCCTCCCAACACAGTCTCCTTTGAACACGCAGCCTGACACAAACATCACACTCCTTAAGCCTGATTACATTTCCAAAGGGAAGCATGATGTTCTGAACAGAGGAAATATCCTGAGGTTATTGTTATTCATTTGAAACCTAGCAGACTTAATCTCAACTGATCTACTCCCAATAGAGTTCACCCACCCTACAGCCCCTTTGGAGCTCGAAGCTACCAAGGCTACCTGGAGAACTGCAGCAATCGCTCAAAAAGTGCTAGCTGAGCACCACATCTTTAAGGCTTGGGGAATAGACTTCTCCCCTCACTAAAATTCAGGTTATCCTTCTCCCTTGCTCTAGCCAAGTCAGGGCTCCACAGTGGCTAGACCGACAAGGGATACCCACTCTGTGCTCAGAGGGGATCTGTGGCAGTCAGCACAAAGTAGGCCGGCACCATTCAGTCAGCAACAAATCAGGTCCTGGACAGCACCAGGACCACAAAGCACGCACCCTGATGTCAGTTGGATTCGAGAACTGTAATTGCCATACCTGGCACCCAATGACAAGAGCTACAGGAAGGTGCAGCCATTATGGACATTAAACCCACCCTCCGCCTCTGCTCATTGAATGTTAATAGACTGGCAAGTAAAACACCTGATCCGGAGTTCCTGCAGTACCTTAAATCCTTTATTATGAATTGATATGAATTCGTACTTGTATGGCGCACTTATACCCTGAGATGTCTTGGCGCTGTATGCATACCGCTGTGGAACTCTTCCTGGCTTTTCCCTGTGAAATGCCCACTCCTGGGCACCCCCAAGGTGAAGCCAGGCATCCCAGCGCTGTTGTGGCTGTTGTGGAGATTAAGCAAGCTATTGCCCAGAGTTGCAGAGTGTGACCCATGATTAGAATAGGCACCGAGGCAAGAATTATCAGGTCCGAGGAAATTGAGCCCAAGACCCGCTGAGGCGGGAATTGAACCCTGGTCACAGACCTCTGCATCAGGGTCTGCCGCTCTAACCATTGAGCCACACTTCTCTCCATATAATAATGCTGCAGGAAACATGGCAGGCAAATCTGTTCCACCTGCAGGGGTTTAAGTGCTTTGCGATGCTAGCAATAAAGGGAGGGAGATTTGGACACCTTTCAGGAGGACTGGCAATCTATGTATCAACAACTTGTCCAACTTCAGCAGAGCTAGTGGATCCTTCCTCAATGGCCACCATCACGGTAAAGACCACGCTCTCTCTTAAGCGAACTCAGGACAAGGCAGTGATAATCCACGCTTACATCCATCCAAAAAGTAAATCAAAAGACTCTGTACACCTAATCAACCAATTACTAAAGTGCATAAACAAGTCAGACACATCAAACTTCATCCTCTCTGGGGATCTGAACCATCACCTCTTAGACACTTCATAGGAGGACGAAGTGCTGAACCAAATTCCTACACTGGAACACACCAGCACAATGTGGGAACTCCCCTGGGGAAATGAACAGCAAAAAAAGACTACTCATGGACAATCTAGAACACGTCAACCTCAGGGAACCTAAATGAAGATTCCCTGAGGGCTCTCCGTCAGTGGCTACCTTCTACTCTCCTTCAACTTGCTCAACACTGGACGACATTTTTGTCAGCCTCTCGCTGTTCCATTGTATCTCTGCATTTCGCCTAGAGGAAAGTGAGACAGTGACCACCGACCAAAAGAAATACACCTAATAGCAACTGCACCCCTACTCAATTGCCAGGCAGAGGCCCCGGACTCCATATACATGATGACATTTAAGAGAATCAAATTTGTGGGAGCAAACATAGACAGACCCTCCAGCTTATCGCGATTTCGCGATTTGCAAAAAAATCGCGAAATCGGCCGATCGCGGGAAATGCCGCGATATTTGCAAAAAGCCCGCGAAATTTGGCGTTTCTGCCCGTTCGCCGTCTTTCCGCCCGTTTCCGCATAAAAGGAGGAGCGAGGCACCCATTTGTTCTCATTGCGGCGAAGAAGAGGATTGGGATATTGCGGGCGAGTGCGGCGAGGAGGTCAGGAGGTCGGCGGCCGAGCGAGGGAGAAGACGAAGACCAGACACACACGAAGATTCCAGGGCTCGGCGGAGCAGAACACAGGTACGTCCGTCCCGCTGGTGGGGGCCCGCACATAGGGGAGAGGGAGAGTGCTGCCCGGGCGGGAGGGTAGCCGTGGAGATGTGGCCGACCGGCCCCCGGCCAGGGCTGCGTGTAAATCATCCAGGCAAATCATCCAGGCTCAACTCCCGTTTTCCGTCTTTATCATGTATTCCCGTCTTTATCATGTATTCCCCAGCACACCGAGCCTTACAGCCAGCATGGAAATAACACTGCCGAGTCACATAAATTATGTGACTCGGCAGTGTTATTTCCATGCTGGCTGTAAGGCTCGGTGCGCTGGGGTTTGTTAAGGCCGAGTTATTTTCCATTGCAATTTATGTAACATACAGACAAAGTACATGTTTACTTTTTGTGTAAACGACTATGGCTTTCTATTTATCTTACTCTGTCTGTCCGAATTAACACTTGTACTCCCACGCTTTTGGCTATCTCTGCTCTGCAGTGTGTGTTACCATTCAGAATACTGTATATATTTATCTGTGCGCCTCGTTTTACATTACTTGTGACAGTTGTAGTCTTTGGCCTCATTTTTAGAAAAAAAGATATGGCTTTGCTGCTGTTCTAAAGTGCTAGAAAGCCAACTAGTTTCTTTACTTTGTGAATGATTGATTCAATCATTCACAAAGTAAAGAAACTAGTTGGCTTTCTAGCACTTTACACAAAGGCAGAGAGACGGGGGAAACTAAATTACAGGCAGAAAGGCAGACTTTTTTAATGTTGCGCATTGTCACAATGTTTTATGTTTGATTGAAAGTTTGAGGGTGTAGGTTTCACAATTTGTGAAACCTACACCCTCAAACTTTCAATCAAACATAAAACATTAATAACCTGCTGCCAGTTCCTTACCATTTCTTTTAAAGTGACAATATAATTTCTGAATGCTTAATTTACAATATGCAATGATGCAGCGACTGCTTCTGCTGTTTCAGGGACTCGAATTGCTGGGGCACTTGACTTGTGAGTTTTGAAATGCGATTTTTATTGATGTTTTGTAATTGAATTATACAAAGAAGGATTGATGTATGCTGTTAATGAAATGACCCAAGAAAATGTCTGCCTATCCTTGTAAATTTAGCACACATTTCTTTGGAACACGGAAGAACTTACCGTACGTGGCCAAGACTAACATGCCTTTTAACTAAAACAAATTGGCTGAATTGTAAATAAACAAAATGTACATAGCTCCATGTTGTCAAATAACTCAAACAGTAAGATATCTGTGTTTGGTGTTGCAAAAACCACAAAATAAAATGCCGCTAAATGCCGCTAAATTTCCATTTTTGTGCCGCTAAATTTTCATTTTTGTGCCGCTAAATTTGCCAATCCATGCCGCTATATCCTGGGGGGTCTGCATAGAGACCCTGTCAACAATGGACTTGCTACAAGCTCATACATGAGTATCAAACAGCCACATTGCTAGATCAGAAAGTTCACCGCAAGTCTTTCAGACCTTCACGCTACGTCACCCAAAACAAACTTCCATCAGTAGCCCAGCCAGGGAAGTAGGATCACAAATGGCCAATGGAAACAATCAAAGCAAATAAAAAGAGCCATAAATAGCACTCTAAGATCTCTGCAACACAATCCAGGGAGAACAACCCTCCACACACTTCTCTGACAACAGAGAACCTCCCTCAAAAACCTGAAGTAGGAAATCAACAGAGGGCGGGAGGATGAGGCTTGAGCAAAGCTAGTGCAGTACATTAACCGTAATGATAGTGAACATTTTTGGGGAACAGTAAACAAGATAAAGTGCCTGCACCACAGAGGAAATACATCTCGCATCCCGGAGGAGACCTGGGTAAACTTTCCAAGGGACCTCTTCAACCATCAAACTATGCAAAATGTGATAGGCAAGACAACCAAGACGACGTCAGTGTACCCCACCAGAATTGACAAACTAGAGGGGGACAACAAAGCACCCACACCTGATGCAGCTGATGCGCATGGATGTGAATCTAGTGCTCTAAGCAAACACCTGAAAAGGCAACAAATAGCAAAAAGAAGAAGGGAGGGGGCCTGAGCCCTAATGGCATTCCACTAGCACTCTTCAAACAAAGTGTAGAAGATGTGGGCAGGTAATCTTGGGCCCTATTTTTCCAGAGGTTAGATTGCTTGGCATAAACCCAGCTATATTGAAAGGCTTGATGATCTTTCTAATCCACAAAAACTAAGACAAGTCACTACCAAATCGGAGCTCACATCTTGGTCAGCTGAGAATGCAATAATCCCACTTAACCAGACAGGATTATGTAAAACTTCGGGCATGACAACAAACATCTTGGCCATTTCACTACTCATAGAAGCGGCAAACATCTCTAATCTCTTGTTACACCTCTGCTTTATTGACTTCAGTGCAGCCTTTGAGCACATGGACAGGGCAATATTGTTGTGGAAGCTGCCCCCACAGGGAAATCCCCCAACCTCCACTAAACATTCTGATACTTCTCTATATGGACACATGGGTACAGGTGAAATAAAGAGCAGGTACACTCCTGTCCAGGTGAGTACCAACAACCAATTATCTGAAGCAGGGGCCCGTGGACAGGGCAAGGCTGTAGGGGAAGCTGGCCCACTGCGAAATTCCCCAACCTCTATTAAACATGCTGATACTTCTCCATACGGACCCATGGGTACAGGTGAAACTAGAAGCAGGTACACACCTGTCCAGACAAGTACCATCAACCAAAGGCCTGAAGCAGGGGTGCGTGCTCATTCCCACCTTATTCAATCTATTTCTGACTGACTTAACAAGAACTCAACACCAGCAATTCCCATACCCCTAGGCTGGGAGGTAAGACCTTAACAGTGTCCTGTATGCTGATGATGTGGTCTTGGTCAGCAACGCCCAGGTGAGCCTGCAATGTCTCCTAAACAAAATGTAGCATTACGCCATGGAGAACAGCCTCAAGGTCAATTATGAAAAAACACAAACCCTGACCATTAACAACAAGAGGAAAAGGCTACTGACCTGGCACCTGGGCAATATACTAATACAGGCTGCAGATGACTATAAGTACCTTGGCATCATCACCGTCATAGAAGGCCTCTTTCCCCCGCAGAAAGAAGTAATCAGAAGGAAAGGCTGCAGTGAATCAATGCGAGGCAGAGATGCCAAGATACTGGACAGCACCCTAGTCAAGGCAAACAGAATTATGTTCAGCCTCCCAACCTATACCTCACCAGCTCAGATATGGCTGGAGTTCGGCCTATTGAAGCAATCCTTGGCTAGGCATGAAGCTTACAGTATCTGTTTGAATAAGATCAATAACGCCGCTCCAAACATCTTAGACCAACTATTATGGCATGAACTATCACTGAGAGAGAGATCACCTGCAAGAGGGCTATCTCCAGGAGTCCCTGGCAACAACTGGGCTGTTCCATTTCTGGAAAACATGTATTGAAAGCAATAAAACAGCTTTTACTTGTGCAAGACAATTACATCTCAGCTCGAGCTTACGCCTAGATGATCTTAAACAAGTATTGAATTCTTGCCCAACAGAAATGTTTTAACCAGGGTTACCTTAGATCTATTAAAACAATATTCTTGGGGCATCGCCTGGGCATTCACCCATGTGCCTTGAACTTCTCAACCTGGTTGAGGGACCTGACACAAACTTCTTGCAGCTTATTCGGCAACGGAACAGAAGACCTCCTTCACCAACTATGTACCAGCAAGGAGCTGCTGGAGGAAAGAAGGCAGCTGCTCAAGACCCTTTTAACAAAAGAGGGATTCGTTCCCAGAGGCAAGCAGTTCTAGCTTGCTTTAGGCCTGAGGATACGCACCTAAACTGTAGGCTATTACATTTCTTACGTTACTAGAAAAGACAAGAAAATGCCACTGGCCACCTAAGGGAACAGGAACATGGACTCACCGGGCCCTGCAGATCTGAGCCGCAAAGTATCAGGATGCATTGCTCACTGACCCCACACTCTGAATCAGAACACTAAGGACAGAGTGTACATTAATAACAATATGCTATCTAGCAAGCCATCGGGCCAAGAGTTTTACCGGGTGTCTCAAACAACTTCATTGCACAGCACGTTACACTTAGAAAACATCTAATGAGAAACTGACTCACATTTCATTTTCATAATCTCACTTATGTATATCTAAGTTTTTTTGCTTGATCACTCATTATTATACCCTAATTCACATTTAACCCCACACCAGGATTAAAACACCAAGTACAGAGTGAACATTGATGATAATAGACGAACTATCAACTCATCAGGCCAGGAGTAATTAACCGTTGTCTTAAACTACTTTATTGCACAGCAGTTTGCATTTCGGAAAATTTTTAATGATATGTTGCCGAACATTTATATCTTTTATCTTAATTTTGCGCGATTTTATGCACTGGTTTCTATTACCTATGCAATATACTTAACCTTGACCCACATTTTTTCTGTCTATATTGTCATCTTTGGATGATACTGCATAGTATTGTTTAAAGCGAAGACTGCCAACGATAAATTGTTATTAAAGAATTAATACATAGAGCGTGTAAAAAGCATGCTAACAAAAGCAGTCCCTCTGCATTCTACCAATATAGTTGATGCTATCCTATCCTAGACGACAGACAAAACCAGCCTGCCATCTAAAATGAATTATTTTATTTCTGAACCATAAAAACTGGTGGGAAATGAAAAATCTATGGGTAAGTCAATGAATTGTATAGCAGTAGCCATAACGGACTCAGCAAACCAGAGAGGAGTCATATTTGACTCTTCAACTTTCTTTGACCTGCACCGAGTCAGACGAAGCGAACAGAAAGGCAGGACAATTTGTGGGCTCATCTGTGTGCCTGTATCTCCACCAGTTAGGGATGCACACACACATGTAATATGGAAGCCCTCTAGCCTGTTTCCTAACTGCACTAATGCCTAAACTGAAGCCTTACCACATTGCATGTTGCTCTTTTTATACTTGATTGTGAATAAAACACTCACAAGTGATACAGGTGTTTCTGAATAAGGTCCCATTGCTCTACAAAATGGACAGCGTTTAAAGAATTCACAAACATATTCTTCTAAATAGGATGTTTTCTTTCTGCAGGGGTCATGTCATAATAGCATGATATCCATTGCAGCTTTTTAGGTATGCTGTATTGTTTGACAATTCCCAAGTCACAGCAAAACCTGGACCTGATCTGATTGTTTAATGAACAATAAAAAAAGATGTCAGGTCCATTTCGGCTTATACGCTTATCAGACACTAGAAACCAAGCACAACTCGAAATGAATAGCTGATATTATTCTACAATATCACTGATAAAGTTTAAGTGGTGACATTCAATTTGTGAAGCAAGAATATTCCACACTTGAATTCGCCTCCAGTACTGTCCCCGGATTTCTCATTCGCCTTTTCGATTCACTGCTCCGCTTGATCACTTGTCTCATCCAGATATTGCTTAAAGCATCATCATTCATCTGCACGCCTGTTGCATGTTTTATTTTATGCTCGTCTAAGAAAAAATGTGAAATACAGGCTTTTAAAAGCTGCTTTGTACAGCTGCTGGTACGTGTTCAGCAGCCGTCATTCACTGACATTGATATATTTACTCTCTTACAGTTATACTTAGTGTACAAGAGCAACAAACAGAAACATTCTTCAACACTCCGCCTGAAGAATTAAAATTATGAACATAATGATGAAATTCAGATTCAGTTTAAACTAAATTTTTCAAAAATATGTAATAGCCACAACAACCAAGGGGCAGATTTACAAGCCCCTTGTGCTGCCAGTACGTCACTTTTTGTGACACACTGGCAGCGCAATACACTGCCACACATTTACAAGGACAGCGAAAGCAAGGCTTTTTTTGCCCTTGTAAATATGGCCCCTTAAAACGCAGCACTTTGCGTGAAAGGGGCGTTCTATGGGTGTTGATGTGGGTGTTCCTACGCAACACCCATGGAACGAGACACATTTCCAGATTTACGAAGAATCGTAAATCTGGAAATGCGTGTGAATGTTACACCTCTCCAGGGGAGGCGTAGGGAGGCGCAACGAGGAGATATGTATTAATTTCTCTTTGTTTTTGTTTCCTATTTCTCTGTGTGCTGCATTCTGCAGCACACATTGAAAGAGGAAATCACCTCTAATGATTGTTTTTGTTCAGGAAGGATTCCCTTCCTGCACATAAACAATCATTGAAAGAATGCTGATTTTCAACTTCTATGTGTGCTAATGCAGCACACACATAAGTTGAAAAACAGCATTTCAGATTGTTTTATTGAAGGAAGGGAACACTTCATGAACAAAAACAATCTCCCCACGACGCAGCGATCCTTGCTCCATGGTGCAAGGGTGCCTGCTTCGGTGCATGGCAGCAGTTTGTGCGCCAGCGCAGGGGGATGCACAGAGATGCAACATATTGTTGTAAATAAGTTTCATCACTGTGCTTCCAAACTAATGCAGCACGGTGCAGCAAAATGTCTTGCTGCACCGTGCTGCGTTAGTTTATTGTAAATCTGCCCCATAGTTCTCAAACAATAAGTGAGATTGGTATACTGGGATGAGATTTCCCCAAAGTGAGACTGTCATTGAGTAGAGAAAGAGCATTCTGAGTCACCTGAGTTTCATAATTCTTAGATGTACTCACTGCCATCAGATATCACAAGGCTACATACAGGAGAACTGCCTATCAAACTAATTGCCATTTCCTGCAAATCACAATTAGGTAATTGCTAGTCCTATGAAACTCCAAGAGTTTCATTTAGCGATTCTGAGGGGGATCGCAAATAGGCCTACTTCATTAATAGTAATGAGGTAGGTCGTAGTTTGCGACTCCCCCTCTAAGAATTGCTAAAATCACCGGGATGGCGGCTGCTATGGTCAGCAGACCACCATGTCTGTGATTGCTTTTCAATAAAGAAATCATTTTTTTTAAATGCAGCCCATTTTCCTATCGTTATTTTAATAGCAGACAGTGTTCCGTGGGACCACTGCCTGCTCTTAAAAAACGTTTATGCCACCTTTCCAAATACCAAATTGCAAACCCATTTTCTGATTCAGTGACAGACTACCAAATCGTAAAATAGGGTTTGATACATGGGAAATGCATTTTTGAATTCACAAACGGCACGATTCTGCACATTAGTAGATAAAGAAAGAAAGGGAAGTCGGGGAAATGGTATTGAATGCATCAATGTTTTTCATGTGTAGTAATTTAAACCATGTAATCAAAAGTTATAAAGCAACAAGCCTTCAAAAAGTGGAACAGAAGAGTAAGATGGTAGCCATATTATTATTAATGTTCTCTATTATTAGTATTGTTTCTGTTGTAGTTTTTGTTGTTAGTAATAATAATAAAGACAAGAATGTTTATCATTCTGTTCCACATGTATATTTTGAAGGAATGTTGATTTAAAAAAAAAATCCCTTGGTTCAAAGGACTTCACCTTTATATTACTTTACATTTTCATGTGAAGGACGTCAATATTATTATTTTTATTATAATTATTACAACAATAACAGCAACAATAATGGCAACAATAATCTATTCAGTTTTCAGGATTACTCAAAGTGTCTCTTTGGTGAGGACACTACTGACCCAGTTCCCTTCATTACAGCCTCTCTTCCACGCAGAAAGTTTTTACTCAGGACCGCAGTGAGTAACATACCACCATATCTCAGCAAACAAATAAGGCAGCGATCCATGATCTTCCTGCTGGTAAGATGCCTGGGACAAATGGACTCCCAATGGACTTTAATCATACCTATTTGATGCTTGTATCTCCTAAATTAGGTAAACTCA
Source organism: Lissotriton helveticus (assembly GCF_964261635.1). NCBI lineage: Eukaryota > Metazoa > Chordata > Amphibia > Caudata > Salamandridae > Lissotriton > Lissotriton helveticus. The sequence goes on from NC_136059.1 coordinate 639,499,435, forward strand.
AAACTGAGGGCCTGATTGCAAGTTTAGCAGATGGGATACTCCATCACAAATGTGATGATAACCGGTCCACCACATTACAAGCTCTTTAGGATATAATGGAATTAACATTTTATGGACGGAATATCTGACATGTTTTAGATGGATTACCTCTGTCCCCAAACACGTAATCAAGCCCTGAGTTTTTAAATTAGGGCAATACTCCCTTTGTGCCAGAGATCTTCATGACAACCAATACCTATTTTGCAATATTATTCAAGAGGCCTTATGCAAACTGTGGCCTTTATTGAGTCACCCCGAAAGCCTCATTCCGTTGTTAAAGCAACTTAAACAATGTATCGCGAGTGCAGCCAAATTTCCTGTTTACAATTCCGTATTCTTCATTCTTCTCCAACACTTGCCTAACTGAGAGATAGGTGGGTAAGACATACTTAGAGATCCTTTCATGAAGGAATTGGCGCAAGCTCTTGAAATGGGCCATTTGATATCACACAATGCGAAATTCAAACTGATACAGTATCTTATATTATTCAGAGCCAACCTTTCCTAAGCAACCCTAAATAAATGCCTCCCACAAGCAGTAGCAGCATGTCCTCATTGTTTTGCCACAGTGGCTGTTTTCAAATAACATGCTCTGAGCTTTACCCATTCCTGAGGCAATTCTGGGACTACACTATAAATCTTTTTTCTGCAATTACAGCCAAACCAATCCCACTTGACTGGTCTTCCATAACATTGTGAATATACTAGCACTCTAAAAAAGATTGAGCAGACTTGACACTGACTAATATAGCCCTTCTTCTAGCTAAACAAGTGGAAGAGAGGCACAGATTTTAAATTAGTGGTTAAAGAGAGACTATTATTTACTACCACAAAATGGAGTTTTTTATCCTGTACTGATTTATTATGTGCTTTCTTTAACCTTTTTCTCGCCCTTTTTGATAAGACCTCGGGCTCTGCGATAACTTCTGTAGCCCTACTTGCTTTGGTGTAGATCCTATTCGACTCCAATTTCTTCTTCGAATTTGGGGATTGAGTGGCATCGGGAGGTACACAAATGTTTCCAGCTACTGTCAGGGTGGCCTTATTCTTGTCACTATTGATCAACGGGCGGGAAAGTTTTGAAACTTGGGGATTATTGACTACATTTCTGATGGTTTGTTGATTCGTCACACCCCCCAGCTTTTCTACCAGACACAAATTTACTTTGTGGACCATAGAACTAACAATTGAAGGCAAGTCCGAAATGTTATTAATCAATTGAGCACATGTGCAAGATATTAGCTGACTCTCTTTATCTGCTTGTACCTTCGAGATTAGATTAGTAAATTGGAAAAGCTTTGCATCAATTACTGCCACATGTGATGCTAAAGTATTTAGAATATCCACCTGTATGTCTAACTAGTCTGAATGAAAATTAAGGGCGTTCGTTATAGAATCCATAGTATTTAGCATACAGTCCCATACACCACACTCAGGATTGTTAGCATTATTTTCTAAGGCACCAGATCTTGCCTGAAAGTTTCCGTCAAATTTTGTTAACAAAGATAAATCAGCTGCGGTAAAAGATTTACATTGCTCATTTGTATTGGCTTTAAGGTTATTGCGCCTACTGGCCACACCTGGAATCAGAATTGAATTATTGATGGAAAAACTATTCTCCAAAATTATACTAGAGTGATCCAAATTAAAAGGACGAACATCACCAGTAGGTAAAGGTTGATGAATAGGGCTTGATACTAGATCATCAACATCAACACCACCTTTATTATTTAAAGTGTTAACATTATAATCCGACACTACGGCCACACCACTCACATTATAGATCGAACCAGAGGAGATATCAATTACTGAGCCAACAGCATACATGCTCTTAGTGGTTTTTTTGCAAAGCACCTCTGGTCCGGTACTTTGTGAGTCCTCCACCAGGATTGGCCCGGTAGGGTGTTCCATCATATTTTGACAGTGAATTTGTGCTTGCATCTGCAGCCTGCTAGAATGCCCCGATGAACATTCAGGCGGTAAGAGCACTAAATCCTGTACCACTTTGTCCAACTTTAGACTCCTCTCCTTAAGGCCAGCCACTTCATGCGACTTGAATGATCCCGGGGCAATTTTAGACTCTTTTACTATGCTGAATTGATCAGATTTTAAACTCCGTTCTGGAAAATCAGCCCCTTCGCATGACTTTGCTACTAATGAGTCAGATTTAGACTCTGTTGGTTCACAAGGCTAAGCACTTTTTAGACACAATAACGGAGATGATGAGTCAGATATTCTACAATCAGTAATAGGATCAATATTCTTAGTTGTATTTCTTTTTTGTTTTTGAGTAAGACTATGGTAGTACTTGAAAAAGAAGCTCTTAATTAACAGTTGGGCATCGGTCTGGAGATCTTATGAATCTTCCCGGGGGTTATGGGGATATGGGGGATAAGGGTGAGGAACTCAACACGACTGAATCACTCAAGTGCTCCCTTGATGAAGCATAACCTCTACTTGTGCTGCTTGTTCCACTCACCCCCCCCCATTTTTTTCATTGCTCTTTTCATCTTGCTTCAACTGGAACCCCACATTCATTGGTGCATCCGACTTCTGGCGTTGTTTTAGTTTTGGCAGAGCCCCACGCTGACGGCCAGGTCTCATCATCAACCGTCTCCCGGCTAGGGCTACAAACTATAAAAATAACAATAACTAATACCAACACCAAATAATAACAAAAACAAACTGTGTAAAGCTGACTTCAAATCTACCAACCCTCAAGGGCTACTACCTCACGACACAGTTACGACTTTGCAGCTTGCACGGGTCACACAGTTCAATGTTCAATGTTCGATGATCAATATTCAACTACACTGTTTTTCAAATGTTTTACTTATATTTGGATAATATAGGATTTGTTGGTTGTTTACTGTATAGTGCCGTAACAGCAGCAAATCCGAAGGTAAACTGGAAGATCCTCACCACATCCAGTAGATACCGTGGCTCCTTCCCCCTGATTGAACGGTGGGTACTTCGACCTGCCTCTGCTGCCTGGCTGCGTAGTGCACCAGTGAATCACAAGCTCAAGCTCAGCGTCCCTCCGTGTCTCGCAGTCCCGTAAGCTCACTGCAAACCAAACTACCACCCCAGCCAGTCTGCTCACTGCCCGTACGTCCAGCCCTCAAACCGCCAAAAATCGCCAAGCTGTAGGGCCGCTATCAGCCTCACAACACGGCACGGCACGGTACGGCTTTGCAGTGGGACACAATGGCAGTAGGCAGGCACTGACAGGCACCAGGAACAGCAGCCTTCGGGGATTGGTAATGGTAATAGCAGCAGGTAAGCCGGCAGCCCGGTAATGCGGAAATGCGGGAGCTCTGTACTTTTCGGCGTCTTTCGGCGTGTAAACTGGTCGCGCCGCAGCTCAGCAACTCAGTAGCAAAGGTACTTCTTCTTGTGGGGGTTATTACTTTAAAAACACTCTAAAAAAGATTGAGCAAACTTGACACTGACTAATATAGCCCTTCTTCTAGCTAAACAAGTTATTATCTTTTAATGGAAGTAAAGATCTGATCTCCATCCTCGATAGCAGCTTGGACTCAGGTCTTCTCAGAATGGGAAGAGACCAAGGGAAGTCCAAAAACGTCACCTAGAGTCACCATGGGACTTGGTCCTATAGTACCTGAAAACAGCATTGGACAAGCATGCCTTCCCCTCCAAATCTTGAGAATGAGATGAACTGCTTGAGAATTCTATAGATTTGAAATACAGCCACCTCTGGGATCTCAACTCTTTTCATTACCCTTGTGGCAATCCTATGTTCCATCTTTAGTCAGTCCAACTCTACGCACTCCTCAGATCCTCCATATGCAAATGCTCTAATTATTTTGCACTATTCCCTAACTAAGTTCTTACTTCCATTCGCCCAGTTCATATGCCAGTTATGCACAGAGGTTCCAAATGTAAACTCTGAGGGACATATTTATTAACAAACTACACAGCACAGCAGGTCACCTTGCTGCACTGCATGATAGGAAAAGGGAAGAAATACACCATATTTAACGTTGTACAGTGCATTTCTGTCTTTTCCCAGGGCTGGCGCACAATGTGCTGCCTCAAGCCAATGCAGATGCCCTTGCACCATAGGACAATAGTGCCTGCATTGTAGGTAGGATTGTTTTTCTCCAGGAATGTGCACCTTCCTGCACAAAAACATACCTCAGCATTTTCCTCCTTCTATGTGTGCTGCAGAACCAGAAACAGCAAGCAAAAATAAAGATATTTCTCCTTGTTGCACCACTGGTGAGGAGGCATCCAATTCGGACACATTCCCAGGTCTACCACTCTTGGTCATTCTCAAAATTTGTTACTGCCTTGTGTTACACTAGATTTGCCATGCCACTCCGGGTGACCTTGCGTGGCTTGATAATTATCATTGTATGTTTAAAACCCCCGATATTGCCTTAATGGTGCAGGGAGATGTAAAACCTATAATACATAGGACCCTGAGTTTCTGAACAATATGGTCACAATTACAGTGAATTGTGACCCATCATTAAATGCATTTATTCAGCTCACATCAAGTGCAATTAACCACACTTACTCTACATTGTAGTTGAGTGCCAATTTTGCCTTACAATTGGTAACAGAAATTATCAGAGTTCTAACCTGCTCTGTTTAAATTACCAAAATGCTAATAAAATATGTTTTGGAAATAACAGTCATAATCATAACAATAATCATAATACGCAGCATATTAATCATTGAACCTAAAGTTACCCCAAATGTTTTGTGTCCCATTCCTCCGAAATGTTTGTCTAAACATTGCATTAATGTAGTACATTCTATAGCATAAATGGTATGTTATGTTAAGAAAACGTCTAAAGCACACTTACACCATCGGTTTCTTGGCACTGAGATGATACATTAATGAAAGAGAAGCTATCTGGGGCACTGTAAGAACCCTTAATTCTCTAATCTGAGTAACCATACCTGAAAGGCCTTTTTCGGTGAAATTAGTTGAATTTATTGTATGGCATAGGTAAACTGGAAGGGCATTATAATGTCAGATATTCTGCTACCTTTTCCCAACACCCTTAGAAAACCCTACCCAGCTTGTATAATAAATAAAATATATAGTCACTTGTCATCTACTCTATCACACTCTGAGCTTTCTCACTGTCTCCCCACCTAAAAGCCATACTTTCCACCAGCAGCAAAAGAACCTTTATTATTACAGATTCAAATCTCCTATCAGCCAGTAGTCAACACAGGGAAATGGTGAACGGGGAAATGGTGGCTGATTGGCATTGTCTTGCAACTAGTGGCAGCTCCTCCGCTAAGGTAGAAGAGTGTTGCCCCACTGCTTTAAAGCAATGCAATGGAAACAATTAAATGATAATAACAGAAGTCATTATCATTTTAATTTTGTATTCCAGTTGCCACCAGGTTAGGTTGGGTTGGGCAGGGCTGATGCTTATTACATCAAGGAGTAGTAGTGGCTGCTGCTTAACCTTGTGCACATGACTGTTTGGCCGGTCGTCTCAGGCACTTTCCATGTTCTCCACCCAGGCTGCCTTACAGCCTGGGTAGAGAGCATGCGCAGGCTCCCTTCCCCCCTCTGAGCACTGAACCACAGTGCTCAGGCTAATCACAACAATGCTATCAGCAGCATTGTGATTGGTCAGGGGAGTTTGGAAGTCTGGGTGCTTCCTGTTCATGTTTCCTGCGAAGAGAGTCGGCAGCTGGCGACCAGCATGTAATTTTTCTTTTTTTTATTTCCTACCTCCCCCACCTTTCCTCACCACTGCCACATTCCCCAACCACCTGCCACTGCTTGCATCATCAGTTCTGCAGAACCCAGAGAGAGAAAGAGGGAGGACTGTGAAATGGCGTACCATGCCCTAGCTCCCTGAAGCCTGGCTTAGTGTGAATATCAGCATCCACTACTTCATCAACTTCAGAGCTCTGGCTGGCACTGCTCTGACACGAGAGTATATTGGAAAAAGTAGCTTGATTTATACTGTTCATATGTTGGAGATAAAACTTGTGTTTAAATATGTACAATGGAGGCACCACACACAATATTTTCATTGCACTGAAACATCAGGGGCTATATTACAAAAAAATACCCCAAGGCCGAATCGAGCATGTGCCCCTGCTTTTTGCTTCCCCTGGACATTATGGTATTACAGAAAGGGCTACAGATGCTTGTGGGCCTCTCCTGTAATACTGGTTGCGCTAGTGCACAGTTAGGCTAGGGCTATCCTGAGAGGGCGCTCCCTCACTTAAATGGGCACTTGGCCTGATGCAAATGAGGGGATCATTTGGCGTTGCCCCAGTGTCTGTAATACAGTCGCTGAGGCAAACTTGCCCTTAGTGCACTGTCAGGGCACCCCCTGAGGGCAACCCTCTCAAGGGAAAAAAGGATGTCCCATGAATCCTCCAGAAATCCCCCTGAAGGTCACTCGCTACACCTGCCTGCAGGGGAATCTCTAACCTCTCTTTAAATTTGCAGTCAGTTTGCTGCCAGCACAGAGATGCACAGAACGGCCTATTGGTCTGTGATGAATTACCTGATTTGATGTGAATAAAAAGGCAACGCCTTGGACAACATGCTCTGATTCTGAGAGGTCTTGGGCATATCAGGGTGGAAAAATGACGGAAATGAAGAGGAGTGAATGTCACGTTGTGCGCATACTATAACTTTATTTAACATACAGCATAATGTACTGTCTTTGAGGTTTTCTCTGCCCTGGTTCCAATTCTTACTTTTTAACCTCATTTGGCATTGATGAAATGAACAGAACCAATGCTGATCGTATTTTTACTTTCATAAAAGGAGATCATTTTAACTCCTGTATGTTAAGACACAACAGGAGCTGGCATATTGTTTTAGAATGCAAAGTATTTTATTGAAATATGTTTTACTGTACGTTTAGGTGTACATTTAATTCCATCTGAATCCTCTTTTCAAAATGAACAGGATCAAAATAAGCCCTCTTGCTGGGCTAGTGCTTTACAAGTACACGTATAAAAGTACTTATATGCACAAATTGGCTCAGATTTGTCTGTGTGAGCCAAAGGCGAATGCTTGTGCTATCCTCATTAGCAATTCACAAATTGTATCTCAAGTTGGCAAACAGAATACCTTAATAGGTATCAAGCAGGGCTTCTTTTCTTTCCAATGAGTGTACCATATTTAAAGCATTTTATTAGTAATAACTATTTAATAAAATATATGGGATTTAAAATGGTATTCCACAGTGTCTTTCCAAAAAGAAAATTACATAGTGAGTATAGTTAATATTGACAACGAGGTGTAGTTAGTTAAAAAACGGCAGTGTGTCAGCAGACATAGTAAATGTGTTAAAAATCTAGGGGCATATTACCAAGGGTGGAGATAGGCAATTATCGCCGGTTTAGCGGCTATTTTCGGCCACTAAGCAGCGATAATTCTATCGCTCTATTAGCAAGCTGTCGCTAACTGATGTTAGCGACAGCTTTTAGGCGATAGCGAGCGGTTTGGGGCCCGCTTTGCATGTCAGGGATATTTATCGCTAATGACATGCAAAGTGGGCGTACCCAACCTGTTAGCGACTGAAAGCAGTCGCTAATGTCGCTATCGCCTATTAGCAAGGCAGGCGTAGCGATGGAAATATTCCCGCTATCGCCAAAACCAACGCCTGCTCAGACCATTTCTTAGCCATGTTATCCAAAGGGAGGTGGATAACATGTCTAAGAGCATTTCGTCACTAATGCATGAATATCGCTGTATTCTCAGCGATATTCACGCATTTTGCCGCTATCGCTGGATAATTTAGCACAATGGAGAAAAACGTTGCTAATAGCATGTTTTCTCCGCTAACATATCCAGCGATAGGCAGCGATAAAAAAATCATCGCTAAGCCTATTTAGCGATAATTATCGCTACTTGTTGGTAATATGCCCCCTAGTTACTACAGGTGCATTAGAAATTTTGAAAAATTCATGAATAATCAATACAGATATAATACAGAAATACATTAAGAAATGAGGAAAAGCAGAAGTATATGTTTAAAAGAAAATATTGGCCAGTTTCCATTCAGTGAAAATTGTACAGTTAACTTTGGAACAATGTGCATTTTCAGACATTTTAGAGGCAGGTACTACATATAGGGCCTATTGTCCTGGTGTGCACCATTGCGCACCTTTAAGCAGGTGCACCAGACACAAACAGCGGCAGTGCACCCAATTGCGATAAATGTGCTGCCCCAGGACAGCCTGAATTCACAGTTGACCTGGAGACAGCGCACTCAGTGAATTATAGAGCAGTAGCTTCAAAGCCGTTCTGTGAATCTCTGTGCAGGCAGAAAACTGACTGGCAATCCACTCAAACTTTGACTTGACCGTACCCTAGAACTTGGATTTTTTTACTTACTTGGTCTCCTACGGACCCGCTTAGTTGGGCACACTGTGCCCGCAGACCCCATGTCAACAGCAAATAGTTGAATTAGCACTCCAGCCCCCTGGGGTACTTGAACATAGGCAACCTCTCCACACTTATACTCCATCCATACTAACGGATGTGCTGCTTTGCTCTGAAACGAAGAAATGCCTACATTAACGTACGTGTACCGGGCTGCGCCCATTAATGGGGTGCTGTTACCACCGCTCAAGTGCAAATTTGGGAGAAAGAGACCCCAAATGTCACCTATTTACCGCTAGTGTGGGCTCTATTCGTGCAAGGAAGCCTATCCGAACACCTCAACGTCCCCCTTTTCCGGTCTCTGGTGCCCCAAAAGTGGGACCCTGGCCCTAAATTTCCCTGCTTATTTCTCTGTTGTTGGTTAGCCATAACTGAAACCAAAGAACCCTAACCCAAGGATGTTAGATGTTAGATATTACTGTATTCTTTTTAATGGTGCAAGGAAATCATAAGTAAAGAATATGGAAGGAGATGCTGGAGAACACTTTCTTGACAAGCCGGCAGAGTACCTACGGCCCACTGAATGTTAGTTGCTTTGCACACCATCGGTGCTCACTAAAACTGCAAACCTGTGGAAAGAAAAATAGTAAGTGTGCATATAATTCCTCGGCCATTGAATAAAGCCATCATAACGTAAATGGATTTCTATGCAATCCCTCTTGCCCATGGATTATGCCACAAATAAATCACAACCCTTGATTGGGTTTTGCTTTTAAGAAGAAAAGACAATCTGTGCAGATAAAAATTTGCCAATTAAGTACAGCCCTATAACTTTGCACTGGTTAGTGGGATGGGCTTTTAAAATGGATGTACACACAAAGGGGGTGTATAGAGTGAGTAACATAAACAAAATAACTTAAACAAACAGAGGAAACCCCACTAAGGCAAATCACTCTATTTGTAAAAACTGCCCTCACTCACATACCGAAGTATGTGACATGCTTCATCATCGGGCCTGCTTGTAAAACGCCCTAATGTAGCCACACATAGGGCGGAGCATTAGGGAGGGGGAAAAATAATACATTTCTCTTGACAAGACAAACAGTCAGGACAAGTAGACATAAACGACATGTAACACAAATCTTGGTGAAGGCCGTGCAAACACCAAGTGACCACCACTAAAAAAAGTGTCACGAAAAGTGCAGTTAGGAAAAGTGATTAAAACTGATTAAGGGTGTCAACCAGAACATAACCTTTATTAAGCTTTTCTTAACACCCCTATCAGGATTAAAAAGAAGGAAGAGGATGGTAAAAAGCCACACAAGATAATTAGGAATCTCAAGGCTTCCCTCCTACCACTGCCAGAGTCAACATGTTTTGACCGCTCTGTATGTGCCCGTCGGGTCACTTCGGTCTTCTTCAGGACCGTCGCATTCAGTGCCACTCTGGGTTTCTCCGTGCTTCGGAAAAAGATGCTTAATTTAACAACAAGGGGTGGTGATGGACAGAGTTTCTGAATTAAGCAGAATACTCTCACCCAGTCAAGAGATCCGGGCTAGATCCAACACCGTTTTTTAGCTCACTGCACCATCCCAGTTCAGAACCTGGCTATATGCAAATTAGTCTGTTCCTGTCCCAGTGCATGATGTGAACAGGGCAAACCAAACTACCGAGCTAATTCTTACACTGGGAAGGAAACAAGCTTCCGGGGACCGGTTTCTGGCATTTCAGCCTTCGTCGGCCCGGCTTGCTTGAATCCTGATGGTGCAATAAGCAAGGGAGTCACATCTGAGTATACCCTTCCACGCTTAGGGTGGACAAAATATTTAACAACAAGGGGTGGTGATGGACAGAGTTTCTGAATTAAGCAGAATACTCTCACCCAGTCAAGAGATCAGGGCTAGATCCAACACCGTTTTTTAGCTCACTGCACCATCCCAGTTCAGAACCTGGCTATATGCAAATTAGTCTGTTCCTGTCCCAGTGCATGATGGGAACAGGGCAAACCAAACTACCAAGCCAATTCTTACACTGGGAAGGAAACAAGCTTCCGGGGACCGGTTTCTGGCATTTCAGCCTTCGTCGGCCCGGCTTGCTTGAATCCTGATGGTGCAATGAGCAAGGGACTCACATCTGAGTATACCCTTCCACGCTTAGGGTGGACAAAATATTTAACAATAAGGGGTGGTGATGGACAGAGTTTCTGAATTAAGCAGAATACTCTCACCCAGTCAAGAGATCAGGGCTAGATCCAACACCGTTTTTTAGCTCACTGCACCATCCCAGTTCAGAACCTGGCTATATGCAAATTAGTCTGTTCCTGTCCCAGTGCATGATGGGAACAGGGCAAACAAAACTACCAAGCCAATTCTTACACTGGGAAGGAAACAAGCTTCCTGGGACCGGTTTCTGGCATTTCAGCCTTCGTCGGCCTGGCTTGCTTGAATCCTGATGGTGCAATGAGCAAGGGACTCACATCTGAGTATACCCTTCCACGCTTAGGGTGGACAAAATATTTAACAACAAGGGGTGGTGATGGACAGAGTTTCTGAATTAAGCAGAATACTCTCACCCAGTCAAGAGATCAGGGCTAGATCCAACACCGTTTTTTAGCTCACTGCACCATCCCAGTTCAGAACCTGGCTATATGCAAATTAGTCTGTTCCTGTCCCAGTGCATGATGGGAACAGGGCAAACCAAACTACCAAGCCAATTCTTACACTGGGAAGGAAACAAGCTTCCGGGGACCGGTTTCTGGCATTTCAGCCTTCGTCGGCCCGGCTTGCTTGAATCCTGATGGTCCACTAGATCCGTAGCCCTCCCGTGCTGAATGTGGAGACAGTTCCCTCAAGTGCGGGAAAACATTCACTGTCGTAGTAATAGAGAAGATAGTATAGACACTATTAGTAGTCACATATTCTTACTATCATTCCTTTTACGTTATGTCTCTTAAAGGCAAAATTCATTTGAGCCCTATTGTCTAGTATAGAGCTAAAAACCCGGTAACAAATAGTGCCCTAGAGTCCTGCTCAAATATGTCTTAGCGCTTGTCCAATCTTAACCTGATCTATACAGGGTACAGGCCCTTTCACTCATCCGTTTCCACATATTAAACGTGTACATTCGTACCTAGCCCCCTAGTTGTTCAAGGGGCCATCATTCAACTACAACCTACTCCTTACCCTATCTCAATGTCCACACTCAAAACGAGTGTACGTATAGTTCTACACTCACCGAGTTCACATTGTTTACAAACTCGAACTGGTGTCCGGTGCGAGGGACGCCAAGGAACACAATCTAAAATGAAATGGAGTAAAAAAAGGGAAAAGGTGTTACCCTAGGTACCTCCACTCCCCGATGTGCACCTCTGTTTAGTAACGCTCAGGCGGAGTTTGGCGTTGTAGTGCATACATCGGGTCTTAGCCGCCCAATGCCCTCTCTGCGCTCACCCCCTTGAGCCCTCTCCTTACCGTTCCGCAGGCGAATCCCGGCTTAGTCACCTACAGACCGTGACACCGCGCAGATGGTGTGCACGGTGTCTGCCAGAGCTTAAGAGATCTCCAAGTGCCGGTGAGGGCGTCCCACGTGACCGCGTCTCCGGCGTCATCACGTGGAGCGATCTCGGTGTCATGGGAGATGTAGTTCTATCGGCATAAAACTATCCCCGTAGTAGGTTCGAAACTCCTACGGCGCCGCGATATAAATAGAATTACATAGTAGCCACCCTGCACTCTCCTAGATGACATTAAGATAAATCAAATTTTCCTGCAGTGTGCCCACTAGATGTCAAAGTAATGTTTGATAAGGTAGCCTTGCCAAATACAGCCTTGGGGGATTTCAAGAATCACGCGGTCAAAACGATTAAAACAATCATTCAGGGATACGGTTTCCCATGATACTAGCCAGTCCATTCCAAGTGTGGTGTTGCCATGGCTATAGGAATGGGCTCTAAGTCATGGAGGCTATATTGATAATAAAGCTCAACAGGTACCACACTTCCTTCTGGTCGAGCCAAAACCCAGTACACCATAATAGTAGTCCCTCCCTCGTCACATTGTTAGATCCCAAGAGTCCGGTAAATAAATACTCCGGGTGGATGTAAAGTCTCCTAGGAAAACTACATGAACTGCGGGGGGAAACAAAAAAAGGGAGAGATCTACAAGTGGTAATAGCCCATAAGACCATACCTCTCCAAATAGGGACTTCTCATTGTTCTATATGGCATGTCCAAGGTGATCAGAGTTATCCTGCCTTGTTGTTTTACTGGCACTTCACTGTCTACTCAATGCCTGCCACAGGATATCATCATTTAATCCCACCACATGGCTCTGTAGTCGGTATACCCATCTCTGTTCCCGCCGGAGCAAAAGGATTTGTTCGTCAACTTGGTATCTACCTAGTTGAATTTTCTCAATAACGGTCCACCTCAGGTCATCTATCCCATGTCCTTTTTCTTGAAAGTGGGCAGTGAGTCTTGTATTAGTCTTTCCACACCTTATCGTGCTACGATGTTCCGTGATTCTCACAAGCACTGTCCTACTTGTCATCCCCACATACTTTTTTTGGCAGGGGCATGTTATCAGGTATATTACTCCCTGGGAATTACAGTTAGTGTGGGATCTCTGTTCCCAGGGAGTACAGAGGCCGAGATCAAGAGTTTTAGAGTTACACGTAAGGTGACAGACACTGCATGAACCACATCTAGTGTGACCAGTCAATTTCGGTAAGCCAGTTAGTGTGTTAGTTTCCCTAACTCCTCCCAGGTCCCTGGGTCTCGTGTGTATTAGGAGATCCTTCAAATTTTGGCTGCGCCTGAAGGAAAAGAGGGGTGTTTCCATATTCATACCTCCCGTGTTGAGGATTTTCCAGGTCCGTAGGACCAGACGTTTTATTTGATGTGATGCCGTGTTGAAGGTAAACACAAACACTGGCTTTTTCATTTCTGGTCTAACAGTTTTAGTAAGTAATGAATCCCGATTAGCATTAAGGGCCCTCTTTCTAGCCTTCTTAATCACTCTCTGCGGGTAGCCCCTCTGTTGCAGTTTCTCTGTCAGGATCTCCGATTCAGCCACAAAATCCTCCCTATCTGAACAATTCCGGCGGATACGGAAGAATTGGCCCACTGGTAAATTTTCCCGTAAAGAGCTTGGGTGGAAGCTCCCAAAAGACAGTAAGGAGTTCTTGTCTATTGGTTTGTGGAAAACCTTGGTCTTCAGGGTCCCATTGGAGGATTCGATCACCAGGTCCAAGAATGGTAAGTGGGTTTTGGTGACAGTCGAAGTGAAATGGAGGAACGGATTCTGGGCGTTGAGCCACTCCAGAAAGCGGTCAACAGATGTTCTCTCGCCCCTCCAAATCACTAGGACGTCATCGATATACCGTCACCACAAGCGCAGGTTATTTACCCATGGACCATTGGCAGCCAGGATCGTCACCTGCTCGAAAGCTCCCACGTATAGCCCTGCTAAACTAGGGGCAACCACACTCCCCATTGAGGTCCCGTGGGTTTGGAGATACAATGACCCCTCAAATTCGAAAAAATTCCTAGTCAAGGCTATTTTGGCCAGATGTAAGATGAAGGTCTGGGGTGTTACGTAGGGCCACTCTCCCTCAAAGAGTAACGTTTCCATAACCCTGAGGGTTTCTCGTTGCGGTATATTTGTATATAGGGCTTCTATATCAAGCCCTATCAAGAATTCCTCATCTGGGTTGAACCGCATCTCTTTCAGCAGGTTCAGAACGTCTAGTGTATCTCTTAAGTAGGTTGGTAGTTTTTGGACCATTGATTTTAAATAGAAGTCGCAAAATTCAGAGAGGGGTCCCAGCAGGGACCCCATTCCGGAGACAATGGGTCTCCCGGGAGGGGGTCGCACTGCTTTGTGGATCTTAGGCAAAACATAGAAATACGGAGTCCTTGGTTGTTTGTTCACAAGGGACTACACTTCCTGCTGTGTGATCCAAACATTCACCTTGGCCTCCTCTACCATGATTACAATTTCTGTGGTGATCTTTTCGGTTGGGTCTTCTCTCAATAGTTGATAAGTTCTTGGGTCAGCCAAAAGGCGGAGGCATTCGCCTCGATAGATATCAACATCCAAAATCACGGTCGCCCCACCCTTATCTGCAGGCTTTAAAATAATTTCTTTGTTTGACTGCAATTCCTTGAGTGCTTCTTTTTCCCGATTCGAGAGGTTGGAAAAATGTCCCGAGTCTGCCAGATTTATTGACTCAAGATCATAGATCACTGCTTCCTCGAAGGCAGCAATCTGGGGTGGGAGGACTGCTAATTGCGGTGTAAAAGTCGACTTAGGGCGAAAGGGTGTATCGCCTCTATGTCTATCCAAAGAATCTTGGTTCTCGAAGAAGACTTTTAATCTTACATTGCGGAAAAAGACCGCTAGATCCTGTCGTAGCTTAAATAGATCAGGATAATTCGTAGGGACGAATCCCAAGCCCTATTCAAGGATTTGCTCCTGAAGGTCAGATAAGGAGTAAGAAGACAGAGTGACCACTAATGATTGTCTCGGCTCGTGCTCGGTGTCGTTCCTTGTGCCATGCTCCTGGTGATTCGTTGGGTAATCTCTGGGTCCTGGTTGGACCAATTGACCCTCGCTGGTGTCTTTTGCTTGCCACGACCCCTCCCCCGGGCCCCCCCTAAAAAAGGCCCTTGGAAGTTTTGGAACTGTGCATTCTGAAACTTCGGGTTCTGGAATTGTTGGTTCCCATATGGTTGATTTGGATACTGCCCCGCAGGTGGGAAGCCCATCACTGGCCAATTAAATGCTTGGTTTGGGAACGGTTGGAAGAGTTGTTGGAAAAATTTGGGTCTCGGGCCCCTCCAATTGCCGCGACCTCGTCCTCTTCTCTTAGGGTGAAACTCATTTTCGCTCCCTTCACTCGAACTGCTAGTGGTATATTGGCGAGGGCGGCCTTGTTGGTTATTCTTATTACCTTCTGCCATTTTCTGTTTGGCATACTCGTCAGATGTATAAGGGTATGCCTTTTCCCTCGTAAAATTCTTCAGATCTTTCTGTAACTTGGAGATTTTGGAGTGAATCAAATGGTCCCTGTACTCCGCCAATTCGGTGTTAATCTGGTCTAATTTATGGTCAAATGTTGCCATGACGATATACGCCTGTAGGCCCGCTTCGGTCATTTGTATTTTAATCAGTAGAGCGTCTGCCAACCGTTTCGCTGTTCGGATAATAAGCACCAACCAGTCTCTGGTGCATTTCCATGACACCAGAGCCCAGTCACGTCTGAATTCCTCATCTTCCAAGAAGATCAGAGGCTCATTGGTCACAAGTAGGCCTCTAGGGGTAGCATTAACCCGCAGGTATTCAGTGAGGATAGCCCCATGAAGGATGGTTCTAACTTGGTTCTTTTTGAGTTCCAGAAGAGTATCCCAACCTTCCCCCTGGGCTAACACTGCCGTGACAGTCCTATCACCTAAAAGAGAGGGTCCTGCCAGGATGTCAGAGACAATATCATCCCCAAAGGATAGGCCTGGGATGAGATCCATCTATGACGTTTGTCCGGAGGCGACTAATAAGAAATGAAGGTGGACACTAATAATGAAGGAGAGGTGTAGGACAGGTGAGATACTAAAATGTCTCCCCTCGTAGAAAAGAGATGTAGAAATAAAAACCTAGAAGCCCCTGCGGCTAAGCTGCTGCTCTCACAACATTAAACACAAAAGAGGGGCGAGGGTCAAGACTAATTAAACTCTACCACCCCAAGAAACTCTAAATGTACACACAAATGGGGTGTATAGAGTGAGTAACATAAACAAAATAACTTAAACAAACAGAGGAAACCCCTTTGAAGCAAATCACTCTATTTGTAAAAACTGCCCTGTGACATGCTTCATCATCGGGCCTGCTTGTAAAACGCCCTAATGTAGCCACACATAGGGCGGAGCATTAGGGAGGGGGAAAAAATAATACATTTCTCTTGACAAGACAAACAGTCAGGACAAGTAGACATAAACGACATGTAACACAAATCTTGGTGAAGGCCGTGCAAACACCAAGTGACCACCACTGAAAAAAGTGCGACGAAAAGTGCAGTTAGGAAAAGTGATTAAAACTGATTAAGGGTGTCAACCAGAACATAACCTTTATTAAGCTTTTCTTAACACCCCTATCAGGATTAAAAAGAAGGCAGAGGATGGGAAAAAGCCACACGAGATAATTAGGAATCTCAAGGCTTCCCTCCTACCACTGCCAGAGTCAACATGTTTCGACCGCTCTGTATGTGCCCGTCGGGTCACTTTGGTCTTCTTCAGGACCGTCGCATTCAGTGCCACTCTGGGTTTCTCCGTGCTTCGGAAAAAGATGCCCCTGGGGTGAGGTAGGTCCACTAGATCCGTACCCCTCCCGTGCTGAATGTGGAGACAGTTCCCTCAAGTGCGGGAAAACATTCACTGTCGTAGTACTAGAGAAGATAGTATAAACACTATTAGTAGTCATATATTATTACTATCATTCCTTTTACGTTATGTCTCTTAAAGGCAAAATTCATTTGAGCCCTATTGTCTAGTATAGAGCTAAAACCCCGGTAACAAATAGTGCCCTAGAGTCCTGCTCAAATATGTCTTGGCGCATGTCCAATCTTAACCTGATCTATACAGGGTACAGGCCCTTTCACTCATCCGTTTCCTCATATTAAACGTGTACATTCGGATCCCGTACCTAGCCCCCTAGTTGTTCAAGGGGCCATCATGCAACTACAACCTACTCCTTACCCTATCTCAATGTCCACACTCAAAACGAGTGTACGTATAGTTCTACACTCACCGAGTTCATATTGTTTACAAACTCGAACTGGTGTCCGGTGCGAGGGACGCCAAGGAACACAATCTAAAATGAAATGGAGTAAAAAAAAGGGAAAAGGTGTTACCCTAGGTACCTCCACTCCCCGATGTGCACCTCTGTTTAGTAACGCTCAGGCGGAGTTTGGCGTTGTGGTGCATACATCGGGTCTTAGCCGCCCAATGCGCTCTCTGCGCTCACCCCCTTGAGCCCTCTCCTTACCGTTCCACAGGTGAATCCCGGCTTAGTCACCTACAGACCGTGACACCGCGCAGATGGTGTGCGCGGTGTCTGCCAGAGCTTAAGAAATCTCCAAGTGCCGGTGAGGGCGTCCCACGTGACCGCGTCTCCGGCGTCATCACGTGGAGCGATCTCGGTGTCATGGGAGATATAGTTCTATCGGCATAAAACTATCCCCGTAGTAGGTTCGAAGCTCCTACGGCACCGGAATATAAATAGGATTACATAGTAGCCACCCTGCAGTCTCCTAGATGACATTTAGATAAATCACATTTTCCCGCAGTGTGCCCACTAGATGTCAAAGTAATGTTTGATAAGGTAGCCTTGCCAAATACACCCTTGGGGGATTTCAAGAATCACGCGGTCAAAACGATTAAAACAATCATTCAGGTATACGGTTTCCCATGATACCAGCCAGTCCATTTCAAGTGTGGTGTTGCCATGGCTAAAGGAATGGGCTCTAAGTCATGGGGCTATATTGATAATAAAGCTCAACAGGTACAACACTTCCTTCTGGTCGAGCCAAAACCCAGTACACCATAATAGTAGTCACTCCCCCGTCACATTGTTAGATCCTAAAAGCCCGGTAAATAAATAATCCCGGTGGATGTAAAGTCTCCTAGGAAAACTACATGAACTGCGGGGGGAAACAAAAAAAGGGAGAGATCTACAAGTGGTAATAGCCCATAAGACCATACCTCTCCAAATAGGGACTTCTCATTGTTCTATATGGCATGTCCAAGGTTATCAGAGTTATCCTGCCTTGTTGTTTTACTGGCACTTCACTGTCTACTCAATGCCTGCCATGGGATATCATCATTTAATCCCACCACATGGCTCTGTAATTGGTATACCCATCTCTGTTCCCGCCGGAGCAAAAGGCTTTGTTCGTCAACTTTGTATCTACCTAGTTGAATTTTCTCAATAACGGTCCACCTCAGGTCATCTATCCCATGTCCTTTTTCTTCAAAGTGGGCAGTGAGTCTTGTATTAGTCTTTCCACACCTTATCGTGCTACGATGTTCCGTGATTCTCACACGCACTTTCCTACTTGTCATCCCCACATACATTTTTTGGCAGGGGCATGTTATCAGTTTGGCGGGCCGGTCCCTCGCGCTTCTGAATTAGGTGAGCGCCATCTTGGGTGGGTGTTGGGAAGCGCTGTATTGATCGCGCTCTAGCAGTCAGGTGGACTGGCTAGAGGCTGTTTTCCGGGTCTACTATTTAAGGAAGGCAGATGGTAGGTCCTCCTGCTTAGGCCTGTCACTGCTGCATTCACGGCCGCTTTTGGACGCTTTAGCGCATTATAAAAATATCCCGTTTTGTCTATTATTTTAATTTCATTTGCCCACAGTTTTCCCCTGCTTTTTAACCCCAATACGCATTGCTGCACGTAAATAGTGCCCTCACCGCTATTTGGCGGGCCGGTCCCTTGCGCTTCTGAATTAGGTGAGCGCCATCTTGGGTGGGTGTTGGGAAGCGCTGTATTGATCGCGCTCTAGCAGTCAGGTGGACTGGCTAGAGGCTGTTTTCCGGGTCCACTATTTAAGGAAGGCAGGTGGTAGGTCCCCCTGCTTAGGCCTGTCACTGTTGCATTCACGGCCGCTTTTGGACGCTTTAGCGCATTTTAAAAATATCCTGTTTTGTCTATTATTTTAATTTCATCTGCCCATAGTTTTCCCCTGCTTTTAACCCCGATACGCATTGCTGCACGTAAATAGTGCCCTCACCGCTATTTGGCGGGCCGGTCCCTCGCGCTTCTGAATTAGGTGAGCGCCATCTTGGGTGGGTGTTGGGAAGCGCTGTATTGATTGCACTCTAACAGTCAGGTGGACTGGCTAGAGCTCTATTTAAACCGGCTACTATGGCGCGCAGTGTGTGCGCGCAGCGTGTAAGCCGTCGCTATGCCGGAGACACGCCAGAGTCCAGCCCGTCTGCGCCCGTCCGCAGGACATTTGGCTTAGGGACCTCCGACCCCCGATACTTTAGATATTCTATTCAGACTTTACTCGAGCTTAAACCCCACAGGCTTATATGTTCTCATACATGCTCACCGGATGACATCCTACGCCCTTTATCATGTGGATGCCGGCTGTCAGATACAGCAAGCTCTACGCCCCATATGCCTTTACCATCCCTTTCCCCCAGAGTTAGGACATCGAAGGAAGATTGTATCCTCCTAAATGCCCGTTCGCTCATTAAAAATAACATCTTGTTTAAGGAATTTGTATCAGATAGGAAGCCATCCCTGGTTTTCGTTACGGAAACTTGGGCAAAGGACTCCTCCGGTCCAGATCTTATTGATGCTGTCCCTGAAGGATACTGCCTGGCTCGTCAAGATAAATTGGGCCGGGTGGGAGGAGGGTTAGCAATCCTCTACAGGGATCACTTCCATTGCCACACTGCTTCTATCTCTGTCCCCACGGACAGTTTTCAAGCTCTATTCTTTTCCATAAAAAGCGGCCACAGTGCCTTCTTTAATGGAATTCTGATATATCGCCCTCCTGGGTCACGTACTGATTTTGGACAACGGCTCCTCCACGTCCTAGAACCCTACTTTGGTCGGCAAGATCTCACAGTTCTGGGAGACTTTAACTTTCACTTGGAGAGGTACGATATTAACGATACTATCTCCTTGCTTGATGCTATGTCAGCTTGTGGTTTTGCCCAATTGGTTAAAGGGGCTACACATCGAGCAGGCCATACACTCAATGGAATTTTTTCTAATGATGAGAGGCTGAGGATCAAGGACCCTATCTTTTTGTCATGGTCGGATCACCTGGCCGTTCCATTTGAGCTAGCCTGTCCGCTCATCCAATCGTCCAAAAACTTTCCGAGCAAAAAGGAATGCCGTAGGAATTTTAAGAATATTTCCAATAGCTCCTTTACCCCGTGGACACTTAATCTGTCCCTACCTCAAGGGGAAAGTGTCTCCACAGCAGTCCTACATTTTGAAAAGACAGTGACTGAGGCACTGGATGATTTAGCCCCGATCCAACTATGCTACCGAGCCAGAAAAAGGCCTTCTGCCCCCTGGTTTTCGGAACATCTTGGACTCCTCAGACAAGAAGTGAGGAGGCGGGTGCGACTATGGCACTCGGGCTGGGACCTAAAGGATAAGGAAGCACATAAGACTCTGCTGAGGAAGTATAAGGCAGAAATCGTAAAGGCCAAACAAGACCATTTTACGGCCCTGACTACCTCACTGACTTCTCCTAAAGAGCTCTTCAAGGTAGTGGACTCCCTTATAACCCTCCAAACCCCAGATCCCGTAGTAGCATCCGAAGAGCTGTGCAATAATATTGCCTTCTTCTTTCAGTCAAAATTTTTAGACATTTACTCTGCCTTGGAGCTGCAAAAATCTCTCATTAGTGGGTCTCCTGCTCTGGGATCTACGGACCTTGCTCCGGCTGAAACACTCCCTTTGGGAACCTTAGACTCTTTTCCCCCACTTTCTCTGGAGGACTTGGATGATCTCCTCAATAAAACTAAATCAGGTTCACCCCTGGATGTATGCCCGCTTAGGATCCTCAAACAGTGTAGGGATACTCTCCTGCCCCCCCTAGTTGACATAATGAATAGAGCCATGAGGGATGGCCTTTTCCCCACCCAATGGAAAAACGCGGTGGTAAAACCTTTACTTAAAAAGGCCTCTCTGGATCCTGCGGTTCTAAAAATTTTTAGGCCCATATCTCTGCTCCCTGGAAGCACATCTTAATAAACATCTTGCCGCATTTGTAGAGAGTTCGGGCTGTCTTGACTCCTCCCAACATGGTTTCAGGAGGGAACACAGCACCGAGTCGGCCCTCACCATAGTGCTGGATAATATCCGCACGCGTGTTGATGGGGGCCAGACCACCCTCCTGATCCTTTTGGATCTGACGGCGGCCTTTGATACCCTCTCTCCCTCAGTGTTAACAGCTCGGCTGAGGGAGGTTGGGGTTCAGGGTTCAGCCTTAGATCTACTCACCTCTTTCCTCAGTCATCGAGTGCAAAGAGTGAAGTTGGGGGAGTTTCTATCTCCGTCCCTGCCCGTGCAATGTGGGGTTCCTCAGGGGTCGGCGCTTAGCCCGACCCTATTTAACATCTATGTGACCCCACTTGCCAGGCTTATTAGATCATATGGGATGGAGATAGTATCCTATGCGGATGACACCCAGATCCTCGTCTCTCTCTCCCAGTCAGGTGCCCCGACTGCCTCCAATTTTAGATCTTGTATGGAGGCAGTCGGACAATGGATGATTCATAATTCATTAAAACTGAATGGGGAGAAGACGGAGGTGATGGTGTTTGGAGGGAATGATGACGTGTGGTCATCCTGCTGGTGGCCAGACTCATTAGGAGTTTGCCCCTCCCCTACCTCCTCTGCAAAAAATCTGGGGGTCATGATTGATCCTGCCCTCAACTTAGACAAACAGGTCAGTAGAACTATCTCTACCTGTTGGGGCATCATCCACATTCTGAGGAGAATCAGGCATTATCTATCTCTGCAGGCAAGAAAACAGCTTGCAGTTGCCCTCATTGGTTCCCGGCTGGACTACTGCAATGCGCTGTATATGGGACTGAATAAGAGTCTATTGCAGCGCTTGCAGGTAGTCCAGAACGCTGCTGCCAGGTTTGTGCTGGACCTCCCCAAGCGCGCCTCGGCCACAGCGGCCAGAAAATTGCTACACTGGCTCCCTGTTGAGGACCGTATCCTTTTCAAGACCCTATGCATGACTTATAGGGCCCTTTCCAAAAACAGTTCCACTGGTGTAGGATCTATCCTGTCCCGCTATATGCCCTCCAGGGACTTGCGTTCCTCTAGTAGACTTCTCCTATCAGTCCCTTGAGTCAGAAGAGCTAAATGGGGTGGCAGGGCTTTCTCCACTTTGGCGCCCAAGGAGTGGAATGCACTTCCACTGGAACTAAGATCCCTACCTACTCTTCAGGCATTCAGAAGCGCTCTGAAGACGCATCTCTTTGTGCAGGCTTACCTGTAACAGTGTCATGCCTATGTTAATGATATGTTTTGTTAGGCGCCTTGATGCCTTCGGGTTATTGTCTGCGCGTTATAAATTTTATTCAAATCAAATCAAATCAGGTATATTACTCCCTGGAAATTACAGTTAGTGTGGGATCTCTGTTCCCAGGGAGTACGGAGGCCGAGATCAAGAGTTTTAGAGTTACACGTAAGGTGACAGACACTGCATGAACCGCATCTAGTGTGACCAGTCAATTTCGGTAAGCCAGTTAGTGTGTTAGTTTCCCTAACTCCTCCCAGGTCCCTGGGTCTCGTGTGTATTAGGAGATCCTTCAAATTTTGGCTGCGCCTAAAGGAAAAGAGGGGTGTTTCCATATTCAGACCTCCCGTGTTGAGGATTTTCCAGTTCCGTAGGACCAGACGTTTTATTTGATGTGATGCCGTGTTGAAGGTAGACACAAACACTGGCTTTTTCATTTCTGGTCTAACAGTTTTAGTAAGTAATGAATCCCGATTAGCATTAAGGGCCCTCTTTCTAGCCTTCTTAATCACTCTCTGCGTGATGATGCTCCATGTGATGACGCCGGAGACGTGGTCACGTGGGACGCCCTCACCGGCACTTGGAGATCTCTTAAGCTCTGTCAGACACCGCGCACACCATCTGCGCGGTGTCACGGTCTGTAGGTGACTAAGCCGGGATTTGCCTGCGGAACGGTAAGGAGAGGGCTCAAGGGAGAGAGCGCAGAGAGCGCATTGGGCGGCTAAGACCCGATGTATCACCAAAACTCTGCCTGAGCGTTACTAAACAGAGGTGCACATCGGGGAGTGGAGGTACCTAGGGTAACACCTTTTCCCTTTTTTTTTACTCCATTTCATTTTAGATTGTGTTCCTTGGCGTCCCTCGCACCGGACACCAGTTCGAGTTTGTAAACAATATGAACTCGGTGAGTGTAGAACTATACGTACACTTGTTTTGCGTGTGGACATTGAGATAGGGTAAGAAGTAGGTTTTAGTTGCATGATGGCCCCTTGAACAACTAGGGGGCTAGGTACGGGATACGAATGTACACGTTTAATATGAGGAAACGGATGAGTGAAAGGGCCTGTACCCTGTATAGATCAGGTTAAGATTGGACAAGCGCTAAGACATATTTGAGCAGGACTCTAGGGCACTATTTGTTACCGGGTTTTTAGCTCTATACTAGACAATAGGGCTCAAATGAATTTTGCCTTTAAGAGACATAACGTAAAAGGAATGATAGTAAGAATATGTGACTACTAATAGTGTCTATACTATCTTCTCTATTACTACGACAGTGAATGTTTTCCCGCACTTGAGGGAACTGTCTCCACATTCAGCACGGGAGGGGTACTGATCTAGTGGACCTACCTCACCCCAGGGGCATCTTTTTCCGAAGCACGGAGAAACCCAGAGTGGCACTGAATGCGACGGTCCTGAAGAAGACCGAAGTGACCCGACGGGCACATACAGAGCGGTCGAAACATGTTGACTCTGGCAGTGGTAGGAGGGAAGCCTTGATATTCCTAATTATCTTGTGTGGCTTTTTCCCATCCTCTTCCTTCTTTTTAATCCTGATAGGGGTGTTAAGAAAAGCTTAATAAAGGTTATGTTCTGGTTGACACCCTTAAGCAGTTTTAATCACTTTTCCTAACTGTACTTTTCGTCGCACTTTTTTCAGTGGTGGTCACTTGGTGTTTGCACGCCCTTCACCAAGATTTGTGTTACATGTCGTTTATGTCTACTTGTCCTGACTGTTTGTCTTGTCAAGAGAAATGTATTATTTTTTCCCCCTCCCTAATGCTCCGCCCTATGTGTGGCTACACCAGGACGTTTTGCAAGCAGGCCCGATGATGAAGCATGTCACATACTTCAGTATGTGAGTGAGGGCAGTTTTTACGAATAGAGTGATTTGCCTTAGTGGGGTTTCCTCTGTTTGTTTAAGTTATTTTGTTTATGTTACTCACTCTATACACCCCCTTTGTGTGTACATTTATAGTTTCTTGGGGGTCTGAGGTGGTAGAGTTTAATTAGTCTTGACCCTCGCCCCTCTTTTGTGTTTAATACTTTTAATAAAATGGATCTCTTTCCTAAGGCCCATCCATGTTAATTGTGCTGCACACCACAAGTCCTCCTGAAGGACTGCTGACAAGCAACAGAACATTGCAAATTAATGCTTGGCAATTTAATAAATGCACCCGAATGTTGAAAGATTACACAGCAATCCATATTGCCAACGGAGTATGCCTGCAGTAACTCACTACCCGTTGCTGGCATGGGGTTTTCTAACGCATCTGTTGCCTAAGGCCCACTCTATGTTAATAGTGTTGCACACCACCAGTCCTTCATTAGGTCTGCTGACAACTAAAAAGGAAAGAGAAAATGTGCAGGTATATATTAGGCAATTGCGTTTAGTTCCATAAAACTGTACAGGTTAGTGAGATGAGCTTTTAAAATGAATTTCCTTCCCAAGGCCCACTCCCTGGTAATGTTGTGGCACACCACCTGTACTCCCCAAGGACTGCTGACATGTTACAGAAACGAAAATCCAGCATTGTCCATATCCATACTTTGCAATTCAGTAAAGCCATCCTAATGTTAATTGATTTCTCCACAATTCCCATTGGCTGTAGATTATGACTGAAACATATCCCCACCCGTTATTGGGATGTCCTATTATAATGTATGTCCTTCCTGAGGCACACTGCATGTTAATAGTATTGCACCTCACCAGTCCTCACTAAGAACTACTGACCCTTAAAAGAAAAAGGAAAATCTGCCTATAATTATTTGGCAATTAAGCAACGCCCAAATTAAGCAAAGCCCAATCAATTTGTAGGCCTTATTGTAATGAATATGTGAAATAGATTTCCTTCCCAAGGCACCCTATGAGTCCTCACTAAGGACTGTTGACAATTCCCCACATAAACTGTGACCCAAATAAATCACTACATGTTATTGGGATGAACTTTTAAAATGAATTCCTTCCCCAAAGCCCATGCGTTGTTAATTGTATAGTACACCATCCACCCTCACAAAGGACTGCTGCCATCTGCAAGGAAAAGAACAACTCTGCATAAAACTATTTGCCAAATATATAAAGCTACCCCAATATTGCCTGAATTGTTAGCAATTCTCCACATAGTCTACAGAATATGCCACCATTAAATCTCCACATGTTGTTTGGATGAGCTTTAAAAATGCAGTTAATTAATGCCTGGGAGAAGGCAGGTTCCATATAGCAACGCCACATCATCCTGGGTGATAATGCTCTTACACAAAACAGCATAACCCAGTGTATCGCTATAGATTGCCACATCTTTAAATACCTCTGAGGGATTATGTACAGCACACCTTGGGGTGATGATCAACTGAGAACCAAGAACACCAACCCTTTTAATGGCGCTCCCAAAAACAGTAATTCCCCTGTGCCACCAACATTCTACTTACTCTGCACCAGAGGTAACTGGAACTATTGCTGGACATCAAGGCTATTTTGGTATTGAGGACAAAAGGTACATGAATAAAGCTTATGTGACCAGACTAAACCAAACGTCCCCCTAGCCATTCTAGATACATTATATTGGTAGCACTAGAACCCTGGTAACGCACCACACAGTGAACCCGTGGACGAGAACCTTATAAACACCGAAAGGTTGTGCCTCAGTGCTGCCATCGTTCTAAACCCCATCCCAACCGGCAAAGGGTTACTACCACGTCATAGCTTCCCATCCATTTTTTTGACACATAGCATGATTTGTATTTACATTGGGTCCTTTCACCCCCTCAAAGAGGCCATCATGGCGGTGAATAACAGATGCTTATTTTTCTAACTGAATGTTGCTTATTTGTCCACCCTGTCAGAGGAAAGGCTAAGCGTCCCTGCAGGAAATTGAACCTGTTAGCACAAGGTTGAACACCGGCCACTGCCATGCATGGGTTATTACACCACACGGACCACATATGGATGAGAAAACCATAAACATATCAACAAAGAAATGTTGTGCCGCATGGCTGCCACCACCAACCCAACGGGCAAGGGGTGACTACCAGGTTGCCGCAGCCCATATATTCATGACATATAGCATGACATATATTTACACTGTGCACTTTCACCCCCAATGGGCATGTTGGCGCTGAATAACAGATGCTTATTTACCTAATAGAATTATGTTTATTTGTCTGCCTCCACCAAGATGAAAGGCTAAGTGTACCTCACCAGGAATTGAACCTGTGACTAAGAGGCCAAACACCGGGCCCTGCAATGGATGCATTAATCTACTAATCCCCCCCCCCCCCCGGCATGGCCTGACAATCCATACAATAAGCTGTGGAGAAAAGAACTACATATTTGTTGCCTTTATATTAAGACATGAATTTGAATCTGAACGCCTGTTGCCCCTGAACCATAAATACTTCTGCGGAGAAATAAACAAAAAAACATTCAAAAAGAATGTATTTAGTAAACTGGAAACCATCCTAAATGAGGAATGTACTAAGTATTAAAACAGCACGCAACACCAACTTACCGCCCAACTTTTGAAATTCTTTTATACACAAGCTCCTGCACTGTCTCCCCACATCGTTGGGGTGGCACAAGGCATCCATGGCAGTTTAAAACATTTTATAATATTTTGTTCCCCTCAGAACTTATACATAAAACTACCTTTTTTAGTTAATAATGATTTATGAACCCATGGGGGAGATTCATCGTGTACTATAAAAGAACCGTTAAAATGTGTTGAGGTGATAAACGAAGAACTGCACTCAGAATCTTCGCTGGCTACCCATAAGGTGCGGCGTGCCATTAAAAACCCCCAGGCATATTATATCGACCAAAACATCGCCAGACTCATCCGTTCTGCACCAATTGGGCATCCCTTATGATGCCTATGGGGACATGTAATCAAACAATTGTAGGCTGCTTTTGTGCCTATAATTAACAATCTAGAATTGGGGGGGCATGCAGGTAGCACGACCCACCCCTCTGCTGCAAGCAATATACAAAGCACATGCTAACTAAGTCTGTTGGTTCAATACAGGTCATCTTACAGCTCCTGATGGAATTCCACTCTTCACCTGCAGCATGCTGCTGCCACAGGCTGATCATCCCTTCCGCTGTGCCACTGGACAGGCCGGCATTAATACCACCATCAGGACTGGATCAGTGGCCCTGAGGGCAAAGGTAGCTGCCCAGTGAGGATGAGCTAGGCCACACGCCCGGCTTGGACTGATGCACGACCTGGAGTAGGTGAAGTTTTGCCGAAAGAAGGATGCCACAGCTTCTTGGCATAAGTCATCAGGACGGCGCTATCAAGGCACCTTATCAGCCCCCACTGCCAAGTGCTGCCTCAATACCGCAGTGGCCTTCCCCATGTGAGTGCCACCCTGATGTACCGAGCGCATGTCTCGCCCAACTGGGAGATGCCAACTCGAGACACACTGCTCTTACAGCTCCAGAGCTCCAGGCTCTCTATTGCGCATTCCATCCTTGCCTCTAGTACTGTAAAGCCTACCCACCAGTGAGGATTAGGATACCCGTCAGTTGTTAAATCTCTCTTGTTTTAGGTGAAAAGCGCCACCCGTCACGCAAGCGGCCCACTGCTTTGCCCTTTGTGGAGAGAAAATATTCTGGTCGTAAGTATTCAGAATCTTATCTTAATAGTGACTTGTAGAGCGCTCGTACACCCGTTGGTTTCATGGTGCTTAGAAAGTAGGGGGGTGCCAGTCCGAAACAGATTATTCATAAGCCTGTGTGAATAACCAGGTTTTGAGAGATTATCTGAAGTTGAGCAGATTGGTGCTGAGTCTGATTTCCTGGGGGATGGAGTTCCACAAGCGTGGGGCTAGAGTAACGAACCTGCAGCCACCTTGGCGTTTCAGTTTGTAGTTGGGTACCGCCAGAAGGTGGAGTTGGGCTGAACGGAGGTTCCGAGTGGGGGTATAGCGAGAGATGAGATTGTCGATGAGTTCGGGTCTGCGACCGTTTAGGGATTTAAACACCAAGCAGCCGACTTTGGAGGTGCAACGCTGGGGGACAGGGAGCCAGTGCAGCTTCCTGAAGAGGGGGGAAGCGTGTTGCCATCTAGGCTGCTTGTGTATTAGTCGGGCCACTTGGTTCTGTACCAGCTAAAGTTGCTTGGTGAGTCCGAGTAAAAGTCTCAGGTAGGTGGCATTTGCGTAGTCTAGACGAGACAGGACCAATGCTATCCAATCCAATCCAATCCAATCCAAAAATTCTTTATTTCGGCCATTTAGGCCATAAAAGATACAAATAAAAACATACATTACAAAAGATACATATTATGTTAAAACATTGTGTTAAAACATACTTTGGAGGAATAAATAAAAACAAAAATCAATTCCCGGTTCGTAGCCAAGAAATACATTGGCAATACAATTATGTAAAAGTTCCATCCTTTGGTAGTCAGGCTTTTAATAACTTCCTCCTGATGTGCCACATGGCCATAAAAAATTTAGCAACTGCAAATACTATATGAGGGGAAGTATTTGTTTTCAATATTCTGTGTGAGATCACAAAGCTCCTTACGCCCAAGTTCCTACATAGAGGCACTAGCCAGTGTTTCCTGGGTCTATTGTAGGCTGGGCAGAAAAACAAGACATGAATTTCCTCCTCATCATAGTTGCTACAGCCGGGGCATGTTTTGTCTTCCCCCTTGGCCCATTTACATGTAAAGGATTTAATGGGAAAAGTACCAAGCCTCCATTGGATGAATAGTTTTCTTGCCAATATCGGGAAGATGATATCCATAAAATTTTCAAAGTAATAAGAATTTTTGGAGAGCAAGAATCGTTCAGTTAAAATCCCATTGTGGGGTGCAAGCACAAGGGAAGCCAGACTTCTCTCCTTATGAATCTCCACAAGTCTTTTCCGGGAAACTTTTTGGCAGCCTATCTCAGGGGCCTCCCAGAGCTCATGGAGACTCAACAGGTACAGTTCTTTCTTTACAAAAGCCAACCACGGGATTCTGTCGCATTGGTTCAGGTTCATTACATAGGTAAGATCTTGCCTGTAGTGTACAAGCTCAGTGGTGGTCCAGAGCCTGTGCCAGAATCTTAGTGGCTTTGATTCCAGATCCTCACCTATAGGGGGTAGGCCCACGTCTAATCTTAAAGGAAGCAGGGGCGGGCCACGGGGAAGGGCCAGGAGGCGTCTCAGAAAATTGTTTTCTACGCTCGCTAACGCTGTCCCTGCTTTGTACCCCCATAGCTCACTACCATATGATGCAGCAGCTTTAGCTTGTGTTTTATACATTTCAACTGCCGGGGCAATGGGTTTGAAAGTAGAAGTATTCGTGACCTTCAAAATTGCCCCAGACAGTTGAGACAGCCTTATCCGAGATCTTGCTATTTGTGGTTCCCAGGATAAATTCTCATGCAGGGTTACCCCCAAATACTGGAATGTTTTTACCCTCTCCAGACTTACAGAGCTCAGTAAGGGATTTGGTCTTGTCTTGGGTGAGGGGTTAAATATCATGAATTTGGTCTTCCCTGTGTTGATCTCTAGACCATATTGTCTGCAGAAAAGACCGAATCCATCCAGGATTCGCTGTATCCCCATCAGGGATTTGGAGAGCAGGAGGGTATCGTCAGCGAACATGATGGCCGGCACCCTCCTGCCTGCCAAAACTGGAGCATCATTATCCCTTACTTTACCGAGATGGGATATGATGTTGTTAACATAAAGCCAAAACAGGGTTGGCGCCAAAACACAACCCTGCCTTACCCCCCTAAGAACTGGGAACCTTTTTGACAATGCACCACCCTTCCCATACCTAACCTGAGCAAAATTACCATCGTGGAGCCGGATTATGGCCTGAAGAAGATGTAGAGGAACCCCCATCTCATTTAAAACCTCCCAAAGCTTTTTTCGGGAGACCAGGTCGAATGCTGACCTCAGGTCCACGAACACCATATACAGCCTCCCCCCCTCGATCCTCACAGTTTTCCAATAGAGGAGTACGAGGCGGAAGATCTGGTCCATGGTGGACGTGTTTTTCCTGAAGCCAGCCTGAAGGGGGCTTAGGATGTCTTTATCCTCCATCCATTCCAGGAGATGGTCCAGTATGAGGCGGGAAAAGAGTTTTTGGGGCACATCTATAAGACTGATCGGCCTGTAGTTGGCTGGGAGAAGAGGACAACCCTTCTTGAAGATGGGTACTATCTCCGCCCCCAGCCAAGTACAGAGGATCTCCATGCCTCCTGCAATTGAATTAAAAAGAATATGGAGGTACGGGGCCCAAATCTCAGGATGGGACCTAAAGAGGTCACCAGGCAATCTGTCGAGACCCGGAGCTTTACCCAACGCCAGTCTCTCTATTGCGCTGACCACCTCCCCAAGACTAAATTCCAATCCGTCGCCAGATTGGGATAGGACGGCTGCAGCCACATCATTGGTACCTACGAAGTTATCTTCATAAAGTTTACCAAAGTGGGCTTCCCACACAGGAGCTGCAATGTTGGGCTCTACTGCAGTTTTTGGTTCGCCTGTGCCAATGTTTACCAAGGACCAGAATCTCCTGGATTCCCTCGATTCTAAGGCGAGAGAGAGATCCTGCCATCTGTCCCAGTCCCATTCTGACCTTGCCCGTGCCATTATATCCTTGTATTCCCGCCTGAACTCGGCAACCTTGTCCCTATCTGTACCTGCTTTTATTGCTGTTATTAACTCAGTCTTGGCCTTTTTACAGGCTGAGTTGTACCAGTTAGAGGTTCGGGTCTTTTGTTTACGCTGCACTACCTCCGGGTAGAGGACCTCACCCAGAGCACCCACTAACTCTTCATGGATTAGGGCTAATCTCTTATTAAAGTCCTGGAGTCTAGGTTGGTTAATTAGATTATCCAGGTCCTTTAGCTTGGGGAGTGCTAGCTCATACAATTTCCTGGTACTTTCTTGCGAGTTTGCCAGTTTCTCCCATTTTACCCTATACCTATTAGAGGTGAGAACCAGGTTACATGGGTCCTCCCCGGTCTCAGCAGGTTCCGGTCCAACTGCGACAGCAGAATGCACCAAGTCTAAAAGAAGTGCGGTATGGTCGCTGTCCGTTCGTGCAACTACTTTAAAATCCTTGACCTTGGACCACAGGCTAATATCTACAAAAATGTAGTCCAGCCGCGATTCCTGGCCCTTCCTATTAAAGGTACATTGTGAGGGGGTGTCTGAAATTGTTCGACCATTGCAAGCCCTTAGCGTAAAGTTCAGTGTCAAAGACATAATTTGCTCCGCAAGGGGAGACCAAGATTTGGGGTGCGGAGATTGACACACCGGAACACCCCAAAAGTCATCTTCTGTATTGAGTGCACCTTCCCTCAACCCTTCCAGAGGTTCAAAGTGACAATTCAAATCACCACCCATCACTATCTTGCAATCTTTGGGTAGCGGGCCCAGAAAGGAGGAGAGATCATCAAGTGTAGGTGACTCCATGGTTGGACCAACTGGACGAGAGTACACATTTATAATTGCTAACTTAGGGGCATTGGGACACTTAAATAAAACACACTGTATGTCCTGGGAGAATGTAACTACATTCTCTGCAGTGCATCCAGTGTGGCTGGCTACCCACACCGCCAAGCCACCCGAGGGCCTCCCCTTGCCACTCCAGCTGGCCTTGATTTCAAAGATTGCATATCCCATTCTGGACAGGGGTTTCCTAGCCCAAGTCTCTTGAAAGAGACACACATCCCTATTAGCTACTAGGAAGTCCCAGTCATCAGTATGTCTTTTGTTGGCAATGCCCGCAACATTCCAGGAAAGAAACTTCAAAGTTTCAGGTAGAGATTTGGATTTAGAGCCCGATGCCCCAGTTTTAGCATGATCAATGGCCACCTGCAGAACAGGGAACCCTTGTGATTGTGTTGATACCGGTTTGGGTGAGACAAAAGATGTTGGAATCGGGTCAGGCTGATGAATGGGTGTCAGTGCACGAGCATGTGCACTATCTGGTAAAATATTTTCTTGAGCCCGCGCACTGTAGGGGGTTGGGTTGTCTAGGTGGAACGTTTCGTTTACCCGAGTAGAACTGACAGCATTGCCTCCCACAGTCCCCTGCCCATCATATACACTAGAGGTTAGTCGAATCTGTTTACGGTGACTTGGGTTCACTTTATTGCTGTTATTCCTCAGGGATAGCGATGAGTTAGTGGAGATGCCCAACCGTCATTCGCAATCTTCGAGGCCTGATAAGGCTTCAAATCTATTGTTGACTTCTAAAGGAGTAAAGGATAGCAGATGTTCCAGCCCCCTTGTTTCTAACGTGTGATCCGCCCTCCCGGAATTACTACCATAACCCCTATAAGGAACATTGTCCCACCCAATTACATTCTTTGGGACCGTAGGATTGGGCAACGACGAAAAAAACTGATTATTACATTTGGTGCATGGGTTACTCAATAGGGCAGGGAGTGGCCAAGGACATGACATAGGATCCACTAGGGCTCTAGGATAAAAATATGTATGGTCACAGGGGACGATTGTTTTACCTATGTTCCTGGTATCCAATTAAGGATGTACCTGACCGCTCCAGGATCTCTAAAATTTACCACAATGAGATCGCCCTTGATGTCTTTTTCTCGGCTCCCCAACCAGGGGAGTCGGCGTACATGCACAATCTCCCCATTGATGTTACCAGGGAGCGGTCTATTCAGGGTAAACCAATGCATGGTTTTGTTTTTGAGCTGTAGGGGGCCTTCTCTCTTGTCAGCCTCAAGTGTAGGGACACCCGTGAGCACCACCACTTAGGGAACCGCTTCTGGGGGAAGTTCGACCTGGCGGCCCCTACGGTGTTCAACTCTGTTAGGGGACATCCTCCCTCTTGCCTCCCTCATGCTTCTTGCGGCCGGACTATTTCTCCCCTTTGGGATAGCGCCAGAAGCATGCGTGGCAGGTGGGGGAGCAGGTTTAGGACATTTTACCCCTTGTAAATTTCGGCTCACTATTTTACTGGGTGCATTTAAATCCTTATGAGATGTGGGGACGGAAGATGTAACTGCAACGGCAGGGGTTGGAATTAATTTAACAGGATCTTTCTGTTGGCTCACTTTGTTGGAAATAGCCATTTCCAATTGCCCCAGTCGTTGCTCTATCCCCATTAATCTTTCTAGGATTGGAACTGTATAAGTCCTAAATAGGTGCTCAAGGGTATCGAAAGAGGGGACAGGCGACTGTGAAACCAACAAACTGCCACTTAAGATTTCTGAGCCAGTTGTCGGAACAGTCGTCAGAATAGGTGATGGTGTTTCTTGAGGGGCCATTGGGATTTCTTCAGGTATTAAAATGTCCTTTGGTGTGGGAGCAGAAGCTGGATTAGCCCCTTTACCCCTGCCAAAGTCAGAGTGGCTAATCCTACCTTTTTGATATGCACCCCCCCTCCTCCGTCTTTTAATAGGGGGCGGACCATATACTTTAGGCACCTCCAATTTTCTGGGTTTGTTTCTAGCAATCATTTTTGCAGCTCGTGGGGTAGCAGATAAAGCTTCTAGCCCTGGACTGGTGCTGCATGGAGTTAATGTAATATTAATAGCTGTACTGTTTGAATCAGCTGTTATATGGGGTGAGAGGGGGGTGTCTCGTAGAAGTACAGGAATACCCTGGGTGGCAAGAGGATCCTCACTTACTAGGGCCACACCTATACCATGGGTTAGGGTCTGGGGTACTGTGGATGAGGAAAGTCTGGCTTTAATACCTTCAATGGAGCGACGTCGCTCTACCCTTCGTTCGGCCAGTTCATTTTCCCTATCTGTCTCAGTGGTGTTTTTTTTAAAATAGTTGTCTAAGGTGCCTTTACTGTTGTTTCCCCCCGCGATGCTCAGCGCGGGTGGATCCATGGCGGTAGCTAAAGGGAGAAACCCTCCGAAAGCCAAAGTTTGTTAAGCCTTAAAGGAGACCTAGAAGACTAAAATTTTCACAAATGGCCGGGACCCACAAGAAAGTTATGTACTGATAGCATACAGGTCCACAGTTAGCATTACCACGACACGGGACTGAAAGAAGTAAGTATTAACTGGAGCAAATGAAAACTAATCACATATACCATATACAAATAAAAGTCCAGCGGCGAAGGTGCCAATATAGAGTCAATAAGGAAAACAGATAATTACTTTAGGTAGGCGGCTGTCTAACCACAGCAAGACATGCAGCAGCCTAAAGAATGGGAGGGATGAAAGGGAACGAGCCAGGCCCAGCCTCCTACAGCCACCTAACGGCCACACAACGGCCCGCCCTTTGCCCGGGCTTGGTCCAGCGCGCGTCCCGCGGTCGCGGAAAGTGCGGGATATGTATATAGCAGAGGAGGAGTCCGGGAAGAGGCTGCAGGTGCGCGAGGTGTGGTATGCGCAAAGACCTGTGGGCCTCGCAGTCCCGGGCTCACGATTCCAGCGGCGGTCGTCTAATCACCGCAAGAGTCACTGGCAACACCAAGTAACGGCAGCAGGGCACTTCCACACAGAGTACGGGCCAGGAAACAAAGCAGGGTCACAGTGGTGGCTGCGAGCGGCGCCCGCGGATCGGGGGCCGCGAGTCGCTGTTGTAGGAGCCCAGATCAGCAGGGAGGAGTCCGGGAAGAGGCTGCAGGTGCGCGAGGTGTGGTATGCGCAAAGACCTGTGGGCCTCGCAGTCCCGGGCTCACGATTCCAGCGGCGGTCGTCTAATCACCGCAAGAGTCACTGGCAACACCAAGTAACGGCAGCAGGGCACTTCCACACAGAGTACGGGCCAGGAAACAAAGCAGGGTCACGGTGGCGGCTGCGAGTCGCTGTTGTAGGAGCCCAGATCAGCAGGGAGGAGTCCGGGAAGAGGCTGCAGGTGCGCGAGGTGTGGTATGCGCAAAGACCTGTGGGCCTCGCAGTCCCGGGCTCACGATTCCAGCGGCGGTCGTCTAATCACCGCAAGAGTCACTGGCAACACCAAGTAACGACAGCAGGGCACTTCCACACAGAGTACGGGCCAGGAAACAAAGCAGGGTCACAGTGGCGGCTGCGAGTCGCTGTTGTAGGAGCCCAGATCAGCAGGGAGGAGTCCGGGAAGAGGCTGCAGGTGCGCGAGGTGTGGTATGCGCAAAGACATGTGGGCCTCGCAGTCCCGGGCTCACGATTCCAGCGGCGGTCGTCTAATCACCGCAAGAGTCACTGGCAACACCAAGTAACGGCAGCAGGGCACTTCCACACAGAGTACGGGCCAGGAAACAAAGCAGGGTCACAGTGGCGGCTGCGAGCGGCACCCGCGATGCTGGGGCCGTGAGTCGCTGTTGTAGGAGCCCAGATCAGCAGGGAGGAGTACGGGAAGAGGCTGCAGGTGCGCGAGGTGTGGTATGCGCAAAGACCTGTGGGCCTCGCAGTCCCGGGCTCACGATTCCAGCGGCGGTCGTCTAATCACCGCAAGAGTCACTGGCAACACCAAGTAACGGCAGCAGGGCACTTCCACACAGAGTACGGGCCAGGAAACAAAGCAGGGTCACAGTGGCGGCTGCAAGCAGCACAGATGGGCTTGCCTTTGGCGCGCTCACTGTGCGCTCCTGTACTGGAGCCGGCATTCATGGCGGTTTTGTGGCTAAGCCCCTCCTGGAGTTCACGTGATCGGGACCCAGGAGAGAGGCGGGAAGTTGCTGGGGTGCTCTCGCAGTCAGAGAGCTCTACAGGTAAATGATCTATTGATCAATATTTTCAAAAAGGCATTCAGAATCAGCTCCGCATTAACAAGCAACACATAGAAGGTAAAATAACTGGTATTTTTAAAATTTAGTACTTAAAACACAGGTTAAAAATCGCAATTAGGCACAGGTGAAGAGCGCGCTGTGTCCGGGTGGCGACCTCTAACCCAGAGAATCATCTTTCCTCATCAATATTCATGAGCAGTAAGGCACGGGCTGCGAGGACATCACCGCCCCCACACATATGGGCTTGGCCCCACCTTTGCAGCGTCTTTAGTATCTGCCATCTTGTGAAATGCTGACCATCACCGCCGCTCCGAGAACTAAGGTGCGTCTCCCACATACCACCCCAGGACGCCTCGCATCGCGAGCCACATTTCATCTGTTACAGGCACAGCCCTACACTTTTGTGATAGAAGCCACAAGCCGCTATTACCGCCTAACCACCAGTGAATATTGGGAGACACATGAGTTATATTTCCCTCGTTTTGAGT
Source organism: Lissotriton helveticus (assembly GCF_964261635.1). NCBI lineage: Eukaryota > Metazoa > Chordata > Amphibia > Caudata > Salamandridae > Lissotriton > Lissotriton helveticus. The sequence goes on from NC_136059.1 coordinate 639,536,014, forward strand.
GAAGAGTGTCTCAGACCATCCCCCCACACACATGCATGCTTGGCCCCACCTGTGCTGCTTCCTTAGTTTTCCCTGTCTTGTGCACTGCTGACCATCACCGCCCCTTTGAGTCCGAGGGCGCATCCACCGCATACTGCCGCGGACCGCCTCACACCGCAAGCTGCATCTCACCTGTAACGGTTGTGGCTCCCCCTTCTGTGACCACAACCGTGATTACCACCCCAACACCCGTCGTATTTTAGGCAAACAGGTCCTTATTTTAGGCGGTAATGGCCACGCGGGCTGCGAGGACATTACCACCACTCTCCATATATGGGCTTGGCCCCACCTGTTCAGCATCCGAGCTTGCAGGGGCAGGGCCCCCACTTCTGTGGCAGCAGCGTGAGCCGCCAGTACCGCCCCCCCACATATCGTCACAGCGCCACCTCATGCAGCCATAACGAGGGCGCGTCCCCACATATCACGACGGGACCTCCTAATGAACCATACAATGTATTTATTACCGCGATATGAGGCGCGAAGGCGCATTTAATGCATAAAATTATAAACCTAATATTAAACCTAAACACTACTCCAAGGCCCCCTCAAACCTCCCGTGCCACACTCTGCACACCGCTGACCAGAAATCTTGCTCTCCGGCGGTTGTTATGCTAAAAGGATCAGTTGGCCACCTATGAACCAATGTCTCTTCCTAACATTATTGACTGCCCCAGGTTCAAATATTGGGTCACTAAGTACATTAAATGAAGGCACTGGTATTGTTCTGCGGGGGTGGGCCTTTTGAGGCTTTCTGTGGGTGGGCTTTATGGATGACGTCTCGGTGGGTCTTTTTCGATGAAGTTCTAATGCACTAGAATATGTGAATAATGGTGTAAATGAAATAACACTAATGTTATTAATTCTAATGCCTAGGAATATGTGAAAGTGTATGTAAATGAAATAACACTTTTAATTATGAATAATGATTCTAATCCATAATAATACGTCATAATGAGTGTAAATGAAATAATATACTCATAAAATCATAGGGTAGATTTACTAAAACCTCATCCAGTGCAACTAAGCAGTCAAAGCTGCTACTCTGCTTTGTGTGTGTGTGTGAAAGAGAGAGAGAGAGATAGAGAGAGAGAGAGAGAGACAGTAGGACAATGTCATATCTATTTAGATATGGTGCAGTACTGCTTTCTCACCAGCACTGGAACACTTTCTGCCTGACCAGTGGCACACACACATCTTTGAACGACGGAGCAAGGATGCGCTTGTCATGTCTAGCTAGTACAATACACTATGCCTAGACAAACTTTAAAACGTTTCATACTTTAGATGTGTGCTGTTCAGTGCAGCACACATACACTGAAATGTTTTGGGAAAAAATAATAATTTCTCCTTTTTAACGCATGTCTGAAAGAATTCTATTTTTTACTCGAACCGTGTCTACCTTTCATAGTAGATAGGACTTTGCACCCATAGAACATCCCCTTGAAAATTAATTATTGTTATTTCATTATTATTTGGTAATTAATTTTAATTAATAATTATGTACATTGGTAATCAAGTATTAATTGGTAATTGTTTTGAAGTAAATATTTATTGGTATTGTTAATTAATTTATTGTTATTTAATAATTAAATCATTAATTATGTAAAAAATGTGTTTTTAATTATTAGTAAGTTATTTTAACCCCTATGCTATCCAACACTTTTCCTACTGTTGCACTCTCTGGAGTTGGAATAGTAATTTTACCCCCTACCCTATCCAAGACTTTCCCTACTGTTGCACTCTCTGGAGTTGGAATAGTAATTTTAACCCCTATGCTACCCAACACTTTCCCTACTGTTGCACCCTCTGAAGTTGGAATGGTAATTTTAACCCCTTTGCTATCCAACACTTTCCCTACTGTTGCACCCTCTGGAGTTGGAATAGGAATTGTAACCCCTATGCTACCCAACACTTTCCCTACTGTTGCACCCTCTGGAGTTGGAATAGTAATTTTTACCCCTACGCTAGCCAATACTTTCTCTACTGTTGCACACTCTGGAGTTGGAATAGTCATTTTAACCCTTACGCTATCCAACACTTTCCCAACTGTTGTACCCTCTGGAGTTGGAATAGTAATTTTTACCCTATGCAATACAACACTTTCCCTACTGTTGCACCCTCTGGAGTTGGAATAGTAATTGTACCCCTACGCTATCCAACACTTTCCCTACTCTTGCACCCTCTGGAGTTGGAATAGTCATTTTAATCCCTACGCTATCCTACACTTTCCCTACTGTTGCACTCTCTGGAGTTGGAATAGTAATTTTCACCCCTACGCTATCCAACACTTTCCCTACTTTTGCACTCTCTTGAGTGGGAATAGTAATTTTTACCCCTACGCTATCCAATATTTACATTTTTAGTTAATGTAGTGTATAATTTATTTAAATTGTTTTTATTTATTTTTTTCTATATAGTTTTGATATTTTTATTTATATTATTGTTGTATGTGTATGTATGTATTTATTATTAATAAAATGGTTTAAACAATGTATTTTATTATAATAATTAATAATATTATAATAACTAATTGTAAATAATATTAAGTAAGTATACATATTATATTTTATATGTATATATTTTTTTTTACATTATATGTATTACTTATAATTTTAAACATACTATGGATATTTTAAATATATGTATTATTTATTTTATTTTATATTATTTTTAGACAGTTATACATTAAAAAAAACAATATTTTTATCAATGATATTTTTGACAATATTTTTTTTAGATATTTTTGTACTTACCATAATGCAGATAGGACTTCAATATTCTTGACATCGATATTCCGCCTCCGATTTTTTTGACGTAGATATTTTTTACATGGATATTCTGTCATTGATTACTAACCTGCACCAGGCATGGCAAATCACTGCTGAGGCACACAGAGATCTATCATAGTGCTATTCTGTCTTGCAGCATTCTCTGATATCTCAAAATGTGGACAATCACAAAACTCTTGTAATGCATTATTGGTTGCATGTGAATTTTAAATTTTGCACCAAGTGAGAAGAAGCGGACAGTCTGACTTTTTGTGGTAGATAGCGGGTTGTAACCCTTCCTCTCCCTTTCTGAGTTTTCATCTTGATGATAAGGGAGCACTTAACACACTGAATTATGTTTTGTTTTTTTGTCAGGAGAAAACAAACGAGGAGGGTATAATAATTATTACAAACTTGGGGGCATATTATCAAGGGGGTTTATCTCTGCTTTTTTGGCTTTAAAAGCCAAGAAAGCGGAGATAAAATTATCTCCCTATTACCTAGCTGTCGCTAACACCAGTTAGCGACAGCTAGTAGGAGATAGCGACCATCTTGGGCCCCACTTTGCATGTCAGTGATATTTATCACTAATGACATGCAAAGTGGGCGTGCCAAGATGTTAGCGACTGAAAACAGTCGCTAACATCACTATCTCCTATTACCAACTTATGGAGATATTCGCGCTAAGCGCGAATATCTCCAAAAGATAACACTTGCCCTGAGCAGCTCTTAGCCATGTTATCCAATGGGAGGTGGATAACATGGCTAAGAGCATTAGCTCGATAATGCATGAATATCGCTGACTTTTCAGCGATATTCATGCATTGCGGCGATTTTTATCGCATTTGCGATAAACCTTGGTAATACCAAGGTTTATTTGCGATAAAAATCGCCGCAGCTTTGCGGTAAATTTTTGTCTCTAACCAAGCAATAGCGATAATTATCGCTATTGCTTGGTAATATGCCCCTTGGATTTCTGCTTATACATTGATTCAGAATTAAGCCCTGAACATGTATTGAGAGCCTAGTCAGGCAGCAGAGGCTCATTTAGCAGCACTGTTACCGAGACCTCGCAGATTCATAAGGCAGACAGGTTACATCAGTTGATAGGCATATGCCTCAGGCACCGTAGTGATAATGCCATAAACGGCTCTATCAATATAGATGATGAAATAACTTCACACAGCTCATTAGCAGGATCTATGTCATCAAGCGCCCATGGCACAAAAGAAAGGGGGTATATTATCAAGGGGTTTATCTCCGCTTTTTTGGCTTTAAAAGCCAAGAAAGCGGAGATAAAATTATCTCCCTATTACCAAGCTGTCGCTAACACCAGTTAGTGACAGCTAATAGGAGATAGCGACCATCTTGGGCCCCGCTTTGCATGTCAGTGATATTTATCACTAATGACATGCAAAGTGGGCGTGCCAAGATGTTAGCGACTGGAAACAGTCGCTAACATCGCTATCTCCTATTACCAACTTTTGGAGATATTCGCGCTAAGCGCGAATATCTCCAAAAGCTAACACCTGCCCTGAGCAGTTCTTCACCATGTTATCCAATGGGAGGTGGATAACATGGCTAAGAGCATTTGCTCGATAATGCATGAATATCGCTGACTTTTCAGCGATATTCATGCATTGCGGCCGTTTTTTATCGCATTTGCGATAAACCTTGCTAATAGCAAGGTTTATCTGCGATAAAAATCGCCGATGTGCGGCGATAATTTTTGTCTCTAAACAAGTTAGAGACAAAAATTATCGCTAGTTGTTGGTAATATACCCCAAGGTGTCTGATCTTAGCATGTATCATCGTGCATACTTATTGCTTAGAATGATTAATTACATTCTTAAATATGTAAAGTGAGTGAATTTACATGTAACTGTAAATAATGCACCATGTCGGTTTATGAAACTATACACACTTAAATAGCAAATACAAGCTTTTCATTCATTGTGAATACATAAACTCAATTCATTAAAGCTTAGTTCATTTTCATGAAGCACTCATTTTCATACAGGATACCGATTTTTATTATATTTTAAGTAAAAATGCATTTGCTTCTGGTGTCCAGGTTTCAGGAGTCCCTGGAAAAATATGGTTTGCTGGGGTCAGATTGTAGAAAATGAGAATCGTTTACCGTTGATGCTGTTGATATAGATTTTTTCATGATTAAATGCTTTTCACTTACATCAATATAAACATGGAACACGAAAGCAGTTACATAGTTAATGTAGGTCTGTATTTTAAAATGTCTAATGTTAGTAGCCACTTTCTTTTAGAAAATCCGAACCTTTATTGGTTAGCTGAAAAGCTGAAGCAACACTGAAAACGTGTAATGCTTTTTTTTCTCATTCCTCATGTAGAAAAGAACGTTTGTTCTTTGAAATTATGACAGAAATTCTCAATTGAATGATGGCCCTTTAGCTCTATATGTGAGTGCAAGCAGCCTGTATGTCTTATCTGCTGATTTAAAGGTCACAATGGACGCTTGTTTGTGAGAAGAATTTATACGTTTTAATGAGACTGAAACTGCCTTTTTCCTTTCTTCACTTGATTGGTTAACTGGAAAATTACCTTTACTAATAATATTAAAAGTCTGTTGCTTTAAGAATTTGTTTGTAGTGTTTAGATTCAGAATCCATTCAGACTCTCTCTCCCTCACGCCAGAGGCACAAATACCCTTGCCTGAAGGAGTTTAGCTTGACTCTTGGGCAGAAGCTTTCCCCATTTGTTCGGCGAATCTTTATTTTGTTTCATTGATTCATCCTGCCTTTAAGAGGCTTTCCGGATCTTTTCATTGCTGACACCTTCAGTCTGACTTCTCCCCAATTTCCCTGACCTTTCCCTAGTTTAGCCGAGTAGAGACTTCCCTTCATGGAAATTGTAGTCAACTTTCTATTTTTAAGACAACTTTGTAACAGGTTGTCTTTGCATTCAAGATTTTGAATAGTTTTGAAATCTATTGAACAATGCATTCATTGACTGTCGAACGTTTTGCAACTAATTTGCTTATTTGAATTTGTAACTTTGCTAATATTTTAGTAAACCTTTATGGTTGCAAATCTAACCCTTTCTGTCATCTTTGTGAGGCCAAATGTGCTTCAAGCCAATTAATTGTATTGATTTGTGTTAATTAGCCTCAGCTCTAAACGAAATAGCCATTGAAGAGCAGCATGAACTTGAGTTTGGATTGCAAATTTGCACAGTGCAAAGCGTTGAATCACCTTCAGGCTTTACCATAGTATTGCACCATAAACTGAGTAGTAAACATATCCACTCAGCATCATGGTAGTGAATGTAAGTAGTCAAAAGCTTACTCTAGGAGTTAGTGTGGGCTAGAAACTCAGAACTCAATAAGACACGTAATTACCAATACATCATAATCCTGCCAGTTATTCAATTCAAATTAATAATGCATTACTTACAACATATAAAAAACAGAGAGTAACAATATGGTGCACATTTATAAAGAAAGTAACAACTGTGCAAGGGGACCAGTTGTTATTATAAGGTGATGTGTAGATACAATCAATACAAGTAAGGACATATTTCCCTTTTGAGGAAAAATGGCGGATAAGTATCTTGTGACACCCCTCTGGGTTTTCTATCTACCTCAAAGTGATTGTGGCTACGTTTCTGGTAAAACTTGAATTATCCAAACTTGTAGGTTACCAGAGCAAAGTCTCACTCTTGCATTGTACCTTTTGTTTCAGTTGTTTAAATCCTCAGTGAACAGGGCCCATTTTTGCTTGTTGTGGGGTGATCTACACTAATGCTGCCCAGGCCTGTCTTACACTGTTGCTGTCTCCAGTTTCTCTGTTTTGACAGCATGCTTGCACCTCTGGTTGCTGAAGGCGAGCTGCATGGACAGGGGTGAGCTGCATGGACAGGTTCGTTCAATCACTGTAGGCTGGAAACTAATTTGGGAATCCTCATCAAGCAAAACACACGCCTGCCATCCAAACAAAGAGAAGAGGCCAACCCAGATGATCAAAAACAGTTATCAAAAACAAAGGTGGAGATAACCCCTCAGTGTGTTGTGTATTTCAGCATAGTGATAATTTTCTAAAGGTACTTTGGCCACAGTAATGGTTGCTATCGTTCTGTTGCTCTGCACCATCACAGAAGCCGTGGCTTCTTTTGTGAGATCCACCAAATGTGTTTGCAATTCTTCACGATTACCAAGTTGATACAGGCACTTCTGCTTCTGAGTATGACAAAAAGCGCCAGGGTACCACTTATCCTAATAGTTCACATCCATCCTTTAGTTGCAGCAGACTGCTTTCCTGCTCAGCTCATTGTAGTCCTGCTTTGCTAGGTAACCTCTTCTTTGGGCAAGGTTACCTCTAGCACCTCTCCTCAGCAGTTAGGTACCTCTGTCCCTCAAGGGAGGTTAAGAGCAGCCCTTCATGTGTCAGACTGAAGCACTTCCAGGTACCTGTTTCCAAACCTGGCAAAGAACCGTTGACAGCAATTAACCTTCATCCTGGAGCACAGAGAGTTTCTTGGTCTCCACTTATGTGGGATTAAGGACGATTAGAAATGTTAACCAACTGACAAGGTATAGGTCCTATAGTTATAAGAGGTTTACAGGCAGAGCGTGTTTATTGCAATAATCTAGCTCCTGGTATTTGTGTATTCCTCACAAACTGGTCAATCCATGGTCTTTCTCCTATTGAGGCAGCAGGAAGTTTAGGAGGAGTTGGATGCTCCCTGACAGGGAGACCCAAAACAGAGGCATATCCGCTTAACACTGTAAACATGTGGTGGGTGGCACTGCTGTGTAAGAAAGGAGCAAGAAGGGGTCCTAAAATTCACATTGCTGGCTGTCAGGCCCTGTCCAACTTTCAACCTGTGGACCTACACAGTGCATGGAATCAACATGTTTTCCTGGCCTGCCACAGCCATACAGAACATACATACTCCACACACATCCTACTACACACACATAAGGTAAATATACATGTGTCCACAACCCACATGGATGGAGCAAAGGACCTGGTTGCAGTGAAGTGGCATACCAATTTAAAAATTAAAAAGGTTGGCAAGCCACTTTTCTTTGCAGGTGACAGAAAAAAATGGCCTATTCTCCCGCTGTCTGTTGCAGTCACTGCTGTCTGTCCTCCACAGTGTGCTCAGTAAGCCCGGTGATCATGCTCAGTAAAGTAAAGTGCATCGAGTGTGTTCCCCTAGACCACGGAGCATTGTTCTGGATCACATTTAATGTCACAGTGATCCTCCAGCTCCCACACGATTGTCATGTAAGCTCGGGGAAAAAGTCGAAAAAGTCGTTTTCTCTAGCTAATTAAAGGCAGGTGTGTATGCTCTCCTGAATCATGCAGACTGTTCCATTGCAACCGACATTAAACATCATGTCATGTTATTGCTAATCTTCATTTTACTAATGGGAACTTGCTGTTAGAGACATTAGGCTTAGTAAATAAAAAGCTTCTGGGAAAGCAAACTGCAGTTCAAACGTTGGCGACCCAACAGCGTTTGAGTAATTTAATCGCATGTAATCTCAAACCCTCAAGCTGTCAATAAACGTTGGGGGTTGGGCTCAAAACAGCCTCTAACCACGGCTGTGTCCAGGTGCTATATAGTCAGGCCTGTAAATAATAGCTACAAGTAGGATGAATAAAGATTTATTGTGTGTTGTTTTGCTAAATATGTCATTATGTTTATTGACATGATTACTACTGGTATGCATTTCCAGAGGTAGATCTCCAATCTGTAATGATGGATGGGGCTGAATAGTATACATAATAATCCTGATTAACTCATGCTCAAGTACTGCCTTGGTGTCAGCTCACACCACAGCATGGAGACTGCTACTTTACACATTGTAGACAATGTACTCCTCGCCACAGATAAAAACGAATCCTGCCTACTGATATTGCTGTGCTGGACCGATCAACTCCATTCAACACAGTCAACCATCCCTCTCAAATACACACTCCAGGGACTTGAATGGGATTCACCACTATGTTCTTTACTGGCTTTCCACCTACCTCTGCAGCCAACATCAGTTTCTTCATATTGGCACCCCTGGGAGTAAGAAATTCACAATTACCTGTAGAGTCCCCCAGAGTGGAGCCCCCCTGGGTTCAATGCTAAGCTGGTGTGAAGTTTAAATTACACCAGAGTAATTCCCTAAATTTTGGGAATTTTACATTATGATTGTTAAGCACAATTGCAGAAATTACACCGTTAGACCACCTTGCATAATTACACAATATAAGAAATGAAATATTACGTGAAATGTACCATTGCAATCATGCACAGGAATAACAGAATGTGAGTGGCTGTTGTTGCGGTTTTGTTAAATGCTGATTGCATTTCCTATAATTACTTGTAACTTTGCCAACATTTGTTCAACATTTTGGTCAATTAAGCCAAAGGAAACTATGCAAATTGTGCATACTTGACTTCAATACTGCCTCCTTCCCCTTCAACCTCTACACTTGGTGCTTTGTTGCTATGTGTTGGACCTGGCACCATTGGCATGGGTCTCCCCTGCATTTTTGCCTTTGCCTCCTGTGTTTTTGCTGTGTGTTGGACTCCGTTTTGCTGGTCTAGATGCTTTGGGTACTTTGCCACTGCTGTTCAGTCCCAAAGTGCAAGTGATCCCTTTGCAAATTGTTGTTTTGGATTAGTGATTCAATGATTGGTGTCTTTGATTTACTTGTCAGGCCCTAGTTTAGTGCACTGTGTGTGCCCAGGGCCAGAAATCAGATGCTGCCAGTGGGCTGCAGCACTGATTGTGCCACCCATAGAAGCAGCCTGTAGGCTGTGTAACTCTGGCCTGCCATTGCACAGCCTGTGTGCAATCTGGGACTGCCGTGTCATCTTGGCCAGTGCAAACACTTGCCAGTCCCTAAACCTTCCCTTTTCTACATATTGGTCACCCCTAAGGTAGGCCCAATGTACTGCTGTGGGCAGGGTGCATTGTATGTGAAAGGTAGGACATGCCCTGATGTGTGTTGCATGTCCTGATAGTGAAATACTGCCAATGTCGTTTTTCACTATTTCAAGGCTACCTGTTTCCATAGGACAGAATGGGGAATTTATTTATAACATCTTATAAACATAACTGGCCCAGGGATCCAGGTAGAAAAATAAAGTTTAGAATGCCTGAACTCAGAATGTTAAAATGCATCTTTTTGTGAGGGTGATTTTTACATTCTGTGTCTGAAAATACCACTTTTACAAAGTAGGTATTTTTTTGCCTAACGATCCAGTGTGCCTCTGCTCGGTTTGTGTATTGGATGTCTGGCCTTTGGATGAAATGGGCTGGGGAGGGGCAGCGGCTCCAGACGTCTGAAGAGTCAGGGCTGGACTGAATAGTCCTGTGCTGCATTTAGAGTAGGAGGAGATTTCTTTTTACATGAATGGGCCTGGTCTGCCTTCAACAATGCTGTCTCCACCTCGTGCTAGGAAGCTGCACCAGTGAGGAGAGATGTGGTTTTGGCTGGGTACAGACACCCTCTGCCTTCAGAGAACAACGGATTTTTGTGTATAAAAAGAAGGGCCCAGACACCAGACTTTTAGATCACTTCTGGGAATCAAGAGAAACCTTTGCCAAGGACAAGAGCCAGAGAAGCTGAGAAGGAATACTGCCCCTGTGCTGTTTGCTGTCTGGGGTTGGCCTGCAGTGGCTACTTGCTGCCAAGGAAAGGAGAAAAATAATTTGCTGTTTGCTTTGCCATCTTGAGGAACATCTCCAAGGGCTTGACACAGAGCTTGCCTCCTGCTCTGAAGTCTCAGGGACACAGAGACTTTACCACCAGTTCCACTGAACTTCCTTGCTTAGGGTTCTGATCTACAAGAAGTTCCTGCTGTTGTTTTGGACCTCTAGAGAACTGTTTTCCACTGGGAGCTGGAAAATCAACTTAACATTGAAGAAGCGCAATGCATCTGTACCTGTTTCTGATGCATCGCAGAAGAAACCGTTGCAACGAATGCCATGGCTCGAGAAATCGCTGCACGCCGCATTGAGTACCACGACCTCCAACATCACCGCACCGAGTGCAATGCAAGCCCTGCTGGGTGGCTGCAAGAATCCACGCATCATCCTGGATCGTTGCCTCGCGGCACCAAGACTGTCGCATCGTTGAGGGATGCAGTAAGGAACAGACGCATCAACTCCCCACACAGTAAGAAATCAATGCATCAACTCCTCTCTAGTAAGGAACAGACCCCTCAACTCCCCTCTGCCGCAGTAAGAAACCAAAGCATCACCTCCCCTGGAGCAAGGATCCGATGTATCACCTTCCCTGAGTGTAAGGAACCAACGCATCACCTTTCCTGCGGCCCAAGTTGTTTTTTGCGTGACACATCCAAGGTATTTTGTATGAAAAGTGTTGCATCTGCAATTTGCTTTCAACTGAATTATTTCTAGCATCTGAAAGTCATATATTCTTACTACTGATTTGTGGATTTTTGTCGTTTGGTCTTGTTTTGGTTTAGATAAAGATTACTTATTTTTCTAAACTCGTGCGGTGGCTATTTGTAGTGTTTTTATTGTATTACTGTATGTGTTCACAAAAGCTTTACACACTGCCTCTGAGATAAGCCTGTCTGCCCGTGCCAAGCTACCAAGGGGGTGAGCAGGGGTTATTTTAGAAATGTATCCCCCTTACCCTGACTAGAAGTAAGGGTCCCCATTTGGACAAAGGTACCTACCTCTGCCAACTAGAGACCCCCATTTCTAATAATATGTAACAGCTTTAACTCTACTTCAAAGTCTCCTCTGCTTCAGACATCTAGTACCTCACTACCTGCACATCATTCAGGCCTGGATGTCCAGCTACTATCTGAAGCTCAACCCATCTAACACAGATTTTCTTGTTATTTGCCAAGTCAACGTACAAGGTATAGTACAAACCTGGCTCAATGGCATGAACATTGACAGATTTGAACCCCAAATTTCACTGAATTCCAAGTCACCTAGATTTACCCTGGACACCAGCATCATAATCAAGGAACACACTGCTAAAAAGACAACGACTGCATGGAACTAGCTCTCTCTTTTTAAGAAAGTGATATAATTTCTTCCACGAAGGTACTTCAGCACTGCTGTTCAAGTCCTCATACTCTTACAGCTGGGTATTGGTAATGCCCTACTCCATAGCCTACAAGAATCCACTCTGGCACACCTTAGGGAATCCTATACCTCACAGCTCATCTCATCAAGGGCCTGAAGGAATCTGATGACATCATCCTGTACTGATAGAACTCCATTGGTTTTCCTTGCTGGCCCAAACAACCTTAAAATCCAGCTGCATCATTTACAAAGCTATCACAAACAAGGTCCTTGCCTATCTTGTCTTACAAGCTCACCATCTCTGGTGGTTCTCAGCACACTCTCAATCAGGACACCATCAGACTGCAGACTAGAAAAGTAAAAAATAAAAAAAACAGGCAGCAATCCTTTTCCATCTATATGCCCAGACTATGGAACAACATCTCATACCCATCAGTACTGCTGCAATTTAGGAAAGAGTTGAAAACGTATCTCATTAAAGAACACTACATTACGATGCATTCCCTGTCATCAAACCAGCTACCTCTCCTATCACTTCTTAAATGTATGGTTGTCTTTGACCTTGTAGAACACTCCACCACCTTTCGGTTATGACTGTGCCACAGAAATAACACATACATATATACATGCATGCGTACACCATGGTATTTTACATCAAGTAATCGCACTTAATTTTGAATACTTTCTATAAAAATGCTGGGCAAAAACTACAGCTACTTCTCAGAGGAATGATAGTCATACAGTTACATTCACTATATTCAAGTCAGCAAAACAAAGCTATATACAGGCAAAGCAAATTAAACAGTAATATTCATTAGAGTTACTCTGTTAAACACACACCAACATGATTTTTTTCAAATGCTTGTGAAGCATGACAAACAAAGCACATGCAGATTATCAATAGAGTTTATGATATTTCCTTGCCTAAAAATGTATATGATACATCTATCCATTATATATATATAGGCCCAAAATGTGAACATTAAAAAGTGTGTGCTTTAAAAGCCATGACTCTGATTGATAAATGGTGTAGCGTCCTCCTCAGCCTGATTACTCAGCAATGACTATCGTACAACCGGAGTTTAGTATAACACATCTTCATTCTTACGTCACAGTTCTATGGAGTCCATCATGAGCCACAAGGGTTCCGTTATTGCTAATTGATATAACACTACATTGAGGCAAGAGAAGTTTTGACAGGAGCAAGTGAGGTGCAGAAAGAGCCAAAAGAGGTGCAAAAACAGGCAAGAGAGATGCAGAAACAGGCAAGTGCACAAAGAGGAAAGAGAATTGCTTAAAGAAGCAACAGAGGTGTAGAAAGAAGCAAGAAAAGTGCAGAAAGAGGCAAGTGAGATGCAAAAACAGGCAGGAAAGGTACAGAAAGATGGAAGACGAGTGCAGAAAGAGATAACAGGGGTGTAGAAAGAAGCCGATGAGGTGCAGAAAAAGGCAACAGACATGCAGAAATAGGGAAGAGAGGTGCAGAGAAAGGCAAGGCAGGTGCAGAAAGAGGCAAAAGAGGTACATAAAGAGACAACAGGGGTGCATAAAAAAGCATGGAAAGTGCAGATTGAATCAACAGGGTTCAGAAAGAACCAAGTAAGCTGCAGAAAGAGGCAAGCGAGTTACAGAAATATGCAAGTGAGGTGCAGAAGGAAGTAAGATAAGTGCATAAAGAAGCAACAGAAGTGCAGAAAGAGGAAAATGGGGTGGAGAGAGAGGCAAGAGGGGTGTTCATAGAAGCAGAACTGGTGTGAAAAGAAACAAAAGACTCGCAGGAAGAAGGAATAGAGGTGCAGAAAGAGGCAAAATGTGTGCAGAAAGACATAAGAGGGGTACAGAAAGAAGCAAATGAGGTGCAGAACGAGGCAACAGACGTGCAGAAAGAGGGAAGAGAGGTCCAGAAAGTACAAGAGATTTGCAGAATGAGGTCAAGAGAAGTACAGAAAAAGAAAGAAGCAACAGAAATGCAGAAAGAAGCAAGTGAGGTGCAGAGGAGAGCACAAGTGGTTTGAAATACCATCAGTACCAATTTAAAACCACATTTAGCAATAAGAAACAGGTGACCGTTCTAGGTTTGCAAAGGGCCTTCCACCACACTGTAACACTTGTCACTGCATTTTTGGTAACGTTTGACCCGTTTGAGCTAGAAACAAGGCTTTTTTTGTTCAAATCTGCAGATTAGGGTGCAGATGATGAATTATGTGAAAATATATACTTGTGCGTTCCAGCCAAACAGTCCTATAATTCCATTAGCCCTGCTCATAACTCTGACCAAGTCCACAAGTGCTCCTCAGTGATTCCATCTTTTTTTGTCTCACTGAGTTCATAGTTCAGCTTCTACGGAAATGAGGAAGACTAAACCTGAGGTTACAACTCTACAATACAGGCTACCATACCACATAATTACTCTCCATAACACATAATCCCACTCTACATAATTCCTATACACTAAATACCACATACTGTCTATCCACATAATTTCACTTCACAACATACCACATAATTCCTCTACACACAACGTACATCCACTCCACTCCAAAAAATTTTAGTAAAAAACGTTTGCATTTACAACGCCAATAGCTCTAATTCTTGCAAATGCGAAACCTATCACATTGCAAACACTTCTTTAACTAGTAGTCTCATTTGCTGAGTGGTGGAGAAAGGGCGCTGGGCCTCCGACCAGCGCTCAGGAATTTCGGTGCGTAGGGCTGACAGGAGGTACCAGTAGGGCTTCTTGGCCCCCAAAGTCCCATAGGAGTAAATTTGACTTCATCCCTCCATCCCGTAGTCTGCCAGGAGGCACGTTTGCAGAATGTTGAAGAAAGGACTCCAAAGACGTCTTAGCAATCCCACTGTGTGGGACTTACTGGATGTAACAAGAGGGGTAGTTGGCCCCCAAGGACAACCTTGGGAGTAAGCATGAGCGCAAAATCCGCTCCGATCGCGGATTTTGCGGATTTTCGGTAAATCCGCGATCCGCGAACTCTCGCGAATTTACCGAGAATCCGCAATCCGCGATCGGAGCGGATTTTGCGGTCAAAAGTTCAAGCCTAACATAATTTACGATGGCGCCGGCAAGCTACCAGCGCCATCCTCAAATGGTTACTTAATTAGCTTCGACAGGAAGCTCTAACAGATAAGATAAAGCAGGGGCTCGAGCGCCTGCTTTATTTTATCAGTTGGAGCTTCCTGTTGAACCTAATTAAGTAACTTTTGCAGGATGGCGCTGGCAGCTTGCCGGCGCCATCGTAAATTATTTAACCGGTGGTGTCTTCATCTTGAATAAATATGAAGGGCAGGGTTCATTCGGGCACGACGGTCCTGGCACAAAAAATAAACCTCAACAGGAAACACTTGCAGATATCAATAAAGCATGTGCCCTAGTTGAAGCTTAAATTCAGTGACTCATTTGCATCTTTGACTTTCACGAGCACAAACCCCTTTTATACACACAAGAGGCATGTGCGCTCGCATGGAAGCCCCGTCCGTTTGGCCCCGCCCACACACTCGAGGTGTGCACCGTCTTCCCGCCATTTACCCACTATGATGGACATTTCACTCAAGGGACCCCTGCGCGATTGCATAGTAACACACACTTGGTCGCTGGAACTAGTTGAAGCGCAAATGCAGTGACTCATTCATCAGCCCAAAAAAAATCGTGAGCATTGGGAGGCTGGGCAGATGTGCCTTCTTCCCAAATATACCATCGAAAATCCGCAGTGATGCTGGCCAGAGGCATTTGCATCTTTGACTTTGACGAGCGGAATCCCCGTGCTGTTCCTGTGACCAGGGGCTTCTGTCTCTTAATCTGCTGCTCTGATCGGTCTCTGACCTTTTATACACACAAGCGGCATCTTTGACTTTCACGAGCGCAAACCCCTTTTATACACACAAGCGGCATGTGCGCTCGCATGGAAGCCCCGTCCGTTTGGCCCCACCCACACACTCGAGGAAGCCCCGCCCCCAAATCCGCCGATCCGCATAATCCGCGGATTTTGCGGATCCACGATCCGTGAATCCGCAAATTCGTGAATCGTGGATCCGCAAAATCCGCCCATGTTTACTTGGGAGACAACTACCCCTTCTATTACCTCCATTAAGTTCCACACAGCAGCATTGCTAAGTTCGAAGAGCAGGCCATGCCCCCTTTGCCCACCACTCTACAAATGCGCTCCCTGGTGCACTCTTGGATGGGTATTGAAGTCCCCTTCGCTGCTGGGTGTCCTTTAGGGGCCATTTAGCCCTCCTCTTACTTCTAGTAAGCCCCATACAGTGGGATTGCTGAGAGGTGGGCAAAGGCCACGCCCCCTTTCTCTACCTCTCTGCAAACATGCCCCCTGGTGCATTCGAAGTTGGGGATTAAGTCTTTCTGAATGCTGAGAGTCCCTGGAGGCCAACTCGCCCACCAGGTAACTCCAGTAAGCTCCACACAGCTGGATTGCAAAGAGGTGGTCCGTGACCACGCCTCTTTTTACACTGCTGCTCTGGGGTTGAAGTCCACCTGTGTCCTGAGGTCCTCAGGGCACAAGAGGACCTAATTGCCACACCACCAGTGCGCCAACAGGCACGTTTACAGAGTGGTGTAAAAAGGTGCTTGGTCTCTGTGGCTCATACTGGAGGTACCTGGTGAGCTAGTTGGCCACCAGGGGCCCCCATTATTCAATGGAAATTAATTCCCCAACTTACAATGCGCCAAGGGGTGCATTTGCAGAGTGGTGCAGGGAAGGGGTGGGGACTACGGCGAGCTTGTTTTTTTATTTTTTAGAAGGGGAGCTGTGTGGCCTCCTTCTTTTACTATTTTTTGGGCCCTGGGGACCCCATCCCCCAGGGCCTGACCCCTATTTATAAAAATAAATTCCCCCTCTCCCAAGGCCAATTTAGGCTGCGGGACCCCATCCCCCGGGGCATGGCAAGACTTTTTTTTTTTATAATTTATATTTGAAGGGGGGCCGCGAGGCCCCCCTCCTAAGGCCAATTAGGAACCCATCCCCTAGGGCAGGCCTTTCCGGTTTTTATTGTTTGTTTAATTATTGGCCCTAGGGACCCCATCCCCTGGGGCCTGGCCTTTCTGTTGGGGATCATGGGGGTATCCCCACGGTGCCACCGGCTCCCCGCCTCCTGCGGGAGCCGGCATTACTTTTGAACAAGAGGAGCTACTAACATGCAGCTCCCCTTGTGTACAAGCAATCCTGCTTTGCGGGACAGAAGCGAGAGCAGGTTTTACTGCTCTCACTTCAATCAAGCACAGATGAGTGTGCTATGGCAGGGCGGGAGCCATGCTCCTGTCCTGCCATAGCAAACAGCAATGTCCCGGGAGTGGGCCCCCCGGGACACTGCAGGAGTGGCAGTCCCAGGGCCATCAAGGGTTGCAGGAGGGGGGCCGCGCAGCCCCCGACCTTCATTTTTAATGTCCCAGGGACGTGGTTGTCCCGGGGGTCCATAACAGACCCCTGAATTTAAATATAGAGTGCCCTGGGGGGTGGTGGTCCCCGGGGCTGCGGGGGAGCCACGTGCCCCCGCATTTATTTAGCAAAGCACCGGGGAGCTGGTGATCCACGGGGCATGTGGGGGGGCTTGAGCCCCACCCACACATTTTAATTTTAAAAAATGAGAGCCCCAGGAAGGTGGTGGTCCCGGGGCTGCAGGGGTAGGGCTCTGTGCCCCCCGCAAATCATCAATGAAGCCATGGGGAGGTGGTGGTCCCTGGGGTTGCCGGGGCCCCCCTGGGTCCCCGCTATATAATTTGGGATTGCCCCCGGAACCTGGCCCACCCGGGGTTTAACAATCATGAAGAGTGGGAGCCCAAAATTCTTTTTTTTTCTCTGCAGCATTCGTGCAAATTCTGCTGTTTAAAAAAAGTGCTTGAAAACCTGGGAAAAGTTCTTTGCTGGGTGCTTCAGCAGCACAGGTGCTCGCAGTGACAGGAGGACTCACAAATACCTCCTGGATCAGTTCATCTACTTATTGATGCAGTGGCATGGGCACTTTCTGTAACAAGAGGCATCGCAAATACCTCCAGGATCTGTTCATCTACTCAATGCTGCAATGGCACAGTCTGTGCTACACAGCATTGTTTTAGACCAATCATACCCTTTTGAATGTTCTCACACTTTTCTTGTATGTGAATGAGCTACTAACCCTGGTGGTAGTGTGTGAATATACCCTAGTTTAATTTTCTCCATCTGAAAGGGATGTATGTCATTACATCGCATACTAATACCACGTATGCCAATACAACGCGGGTATTACTACGCGATGTCAATGACAACAACATGCCATTACATTGCATACTTTTACCACAAGTATGCCTTTGCCACGCATGCCATTGCTATGCAAAGGCATGCGTGGTAAAGCTATACTCGTGGTTAAAGTTTGCAAGGTAAGTGACAACCCTACCCCCATTCCTACACAACACACTACTCCCACCCCTACACTACCCTAAACCCTAAAACACTATGACACTACAACACTACCCACACTACTCCCACCTCTACACTACCCTAAACCCTAAAACACCATGACACTACAACACTACCCACACTACTCCCACCCCTACACTACTCTAAGCCCTAAAACACTACAACACTACAACACTACCCACACTACTCCCACCCCTACACTACCCTAAACCCTAAAACACTACAACACTACCCACACTAGTCCCACCCCTACACTACCCTAAACCCTAAAACACTACAACACTGCAACACTACCCACACTACTCCCACCCATACACTACCCCTAACCCTAAAGCACTACTACACTACACAACTACAAAACTACCCATACTACTTCCACCCCTACAATACCCTCAACCCTAATATACTGCAACACTACAACACTACATACTACTCCCACCCCTACACTACCCCTACCCCTAAAACACTACTACACTACAACACTACCCACAGTACTCCCACCCCTACATTCCCCTAAGCCCTAAAACACAACAACACTACCCACACTACTGCCACCCATACACTACCCTAAAACACTACTACACTACAACACTATCCCACCCCTACGCTACCCTAAACCCTAAAACACTACTACATTGCAACACTACCCGCACTACTCCCACCCCTACACTGCCCTAAACCCTAAAACACTACGACAGTACAACACTACCCACACTACTCCCACCCTTACACTACCCTAAACACTAAAACACTACTACACTACAACACTACCCACACTACTCCCACCCCTACACTACCCTAACCCTAAAACACTACGACACCACCCACACTACCCACACTACTCCCACCTCTACACTACCCTAAACCCTAAAACACCATGACACTACAACACTACCCACACTACTCCCACCTAAGCGTGGGCGTAAAATCCGTTCCGCTCGCGGATTTTTCGGATTTTCGGTAAATCCGCAATCCACGAACTCTCGCGGATGTAGCGAAAATACGCAAATCCGCGCGCTGCGGATTTTTTGCTTGTGTTCGCACTGCTCGCGGTCCGCGGCGCGGGCAGCAACAATCTCGCACTCGCGAAAATTACAAAAATTACAATTGGGGAGGGGTGAAGGAAGTGGCCCAGTCTCCAACTTCCTGTTCCTGTCCAGCAAGCTCCTCCCATAGGGGTGGGGTGAAGGAAGTGCCCCAGTCTCCAACTTCCTGTTCCTGTCCAGCAAGCTCCTCCCATTGCTTAGTCCATTTCCTGGCCACTTTGAATTCGATCTTGACTGGGAAGGATTACTTTTTGTGGATGCTGCTGGATATTTGGCTTTGAGGCCTTTTGGATTACTTTTGGATTCGAAATTTGATTTCACAAGTAAGTTGATAAGTTGATGTTGTTTGTTTGTGGTGATTTTTGTGTGTGTTTTTCACCTTTTTGGGGTGGGGTTGGGGGCTGGCTATGTTGGTGGGAGGCCATTTTGAGGCATGGTCCTGCAGGTCCTGGCCATGTGGATGGGGTCAAGCGGCCATTTTGAAGTCAGGCAGTGTGCTTTGTGCCCTAGGCCCACCCAGTCTGCTCTGATTTCTTTCATTATGCCCAGGGGGACTAGAATTTGCCTGTGTTCGCACTGCTCGCGTCCCGCGCAGCAACAATCTCGCACTTGCGAAATTGTTAAAATTACAATTCTGCACATGAATTGAAAACCACCAGGCTTAGTTATGGGTGCATGCATGATACAACTGTTTTGTTGAATTTTAACATGATTCTGGCCAGGGCATGGATGGCATTGGATTGTGGGATTTGTGTGTGTTTTACGATTTTTGGGGTGGTGTTGGGGGCTTGCTATGTGGGTGGGGGCCATTTTATTGCCTGGTCCCGTGTGGGTGGGGGTCTAGGGGCCATTTTTAAGCCAGTTTGTGTGCTTTGTGCCATAGGCCTGCACCCAGTGTGCTTTGATTTCATCCATTATGCCGAGGGGTCCCAGAATCGGTCTGTTTGCGGATTTTGCTGGTTTTTCACCACGTTCGCGTCGTGAAGCAACAATCTCGCACTCGCGAAATTGCAAAAATTGCAATTCTGCACCAGAAAACCACCAGCAGGCAGCATAAACCTTCTGAAACTTGATGGATGGCATTGGATTGTGGTGATTTTATTTGTGTTGTGTTTTTTGACTTTTTGGAGTAGGGGTTGGGGGCTGGCTATGTTGGTGGGGGCCATTTTGAGGCATGGTCCTAGCCATGTGGATGGGGTCAAGCGGCCATTTTGAAGGCAGGCAGTGAGCTTTGTGCCATAGGCCTGCACCCATTTTGCCTTGCTTTCACCCATTGTGCCCAGGGGGAGTCAGTGGTACATGAAACTACAACCCTCTCTGTGTGTGCTCTCTTGGATCAATGTTAAATTCCTGTTTCCCAAAAATTTTGCAATTCTTATTTTTGGATATTTCCATATTGTGTGGTGTGCACGTGTGTATTCATAAATGCCTACTTGAAAACTATTAATTGAAGCGCTGCATATGCAACATATATTTAACTGATGTTCCTCTGTCTTCGTTTGCTTTTAGGTGCACAAAGTCAATAACTCTGCATCATCGTTGAGCATCAGTGCCAGGAAGAAGTCCTGCTGCGGCCTGCTGTTCCGACATCTGAAGAAGATGGCTCCAAAAAGAGGTGCCCGTAGCTCCTCTTGCAAGAAAGATGTCTCTACTAAGGAGAAGAAGAAGCAAGTGGCACCACTTACCAAGGAGACTGGTGGCTCGACCACTAAATTTTTGTGAAAAAAGAAAGGTCCACCATGAGTGCTGCACAGGTAGCCTGTTTAGTGGTTCAATCACCAACGACCAGTGATGTTGGCTCATCGCAAGAAAGTAGCAGCACACCATCAACACAGGTTGTAACTCATCTCACAAGTACTATTCAACAACCAAAGCCGCAACAACAACTGCATGGGCTACTAGTACAAGCACAAGTACATGCGCAAGGAGCTGTCCGAGAAGGAGCTGTCCGAGAAGGAGCTGGCCGAGTAGGAGAGGTCCATGGAGAGTTGCAAGTAGAGGTCAGTGAAGAGGCCCTTGTAGCGGCGCATGGAGCGGTGCAAGTGCCCACAATGGTTGTTCTTCCAGAAGTAGGGGCACAGGAGGAAATTGACTTTGGAGCCGGGGTATCATGTCAGGAAGATGAAGGCACTCCTCTTGATGATTCATTTTCTCCCAGCTCCCCAGCAAGGAAAAGATCAAGGAGTGTGTGTAGAAGTTCCTCTTCAAGCCCCGCTCCATCAGATGATCTGGATCTAGATTGGCAACCATCTCCGACGTCTGAGAGGGAGGCACACCATGAGCTGCAAAAGGTATCAAATGTTAAAAGGAAGGGCCCTGGAGAGCTCATACTTATGGATCCGAACGTCGGACTTGATGAAGTGGTGCATTCTGATGTTGTTGAACAGGATGACAGCAATGACCTAGTCATCACACACATCATTCCAGCCACACTGGCCATGCAGCAGACAGACATTTATACCCTATCCCGACGTCATGCTGAGCGTGACCCTGGCGACGTGGCACTGGTAGCACCACCAACGCAGTCAAGTAGTACAACAAGTTCAATAAAACCTACAGCTCCCATATTTTCTCCCCAGAGGGGAACTCCATCCAGCTCGACTCCCTCAAGTAGGGTTTCTGCAATAATTGCACAACCCAGTAGATGTCTGCAAGGCTCATCCACCACTGCTTCATCTGGCATTGGCAGTATCACCTCGTGCGGCAAAACCAGAAGTTTCCAGTCCCCAGTTTGGAACTTTTTTAGTGTCCATGCAAAGTATGATAACTTAGCCATTTGTTCCATTTGTAAGACTAGAGTTAGCCGTGGTAAGCCTGGTACCAACTATGGTACCAGAGGCCAGATAGGTCATTTTCAAAGAAGGCACAGTATGGAATGGTTTGCGCACCTAGCAAACATCGAGGGAAAGCAATCCCAAAGGGCAAGTGGCCAAAATATACCCGTACTAGATGTTTCATCTGAAGATGACGGGGAGGTAGAAGAAGCGTCAGACATTTGTCCGGTTGCACCCAGTACCCCTGGCAGTGGCAGCACCACACCCTCCGCAACACATAGGAGGCACACTGAGAGTCTGGGAGACACACCAATGCGGAAAATATCAACACTGAGCAGAACTGGGTCAAAGAAGGCATCAGCATCATCCAGTAGATTTGTCCAGCGCACCATTAAAGCCATGTTCTCCTCAGATGCGCCATTTCAACGCAACCACCCAATTGTGCGCCTGTATAACACTAAGCTGGCTAAAATGCTAGCGGTGGACCTTCTCCCTTTTTCGTTTGTCGAAGGTGTGGGTTTCCTTGAACTCGTGGCAACACTGGCCCCTAAATGGAAGGTTCCTAGCCGGTTCTATTTTGCCAGGGTTGCTGTTCCAGCACTACATAAAGAGGTGCTTGAGTTGATTGGGGCAGCTTTGCAGAAGAGTGCTGTTCACACTGTACACCTGACAACAGACATGTGGACCAGTTGCCAAGCCCTTGATTACATGTGCATCACTGCACACTGGGTCTCTTTTTCAGGGGTTGCAAAACAGATAAATGCAGGTGGTGACTTGGTCGAGATTTTTAAGGGTGCTCGTAAACATGCAACATTAGCCATGTTTGGCATGGAGAAAAGTCTTACTGCAGACAACATTTTGGATGACTTTAACAAAAAGGTCTCGCAATGGCTGCCCCCAAGAAAATGCAAGGTTGGTTATGTTTCTACTGATAATGGCAGCAATGTAGTGATTCACTCGCTGCTTCCGCCCTGAGTGATCGCTCCCCTCGCTGCTCCTCACAGCGTGGTATCGTATTGCTGCATTGTAACCAAGTAGTGATATCTGCATAGCGCATTGTAACCAAGTTGTGATATTTGCATAGCTCCTATTTTTAGTAAGCTTCGTAATTTCATAGCGCTATTATCCCACAGCGCTTACATTGCTTTGATTGCATTGTTGTGTGTGATTTCCCCCGGCGCCCTGCTCTGACCTCCCCTCCATTTTGATACTGCTGTTGTTGTGTTCCCCTGAGCCCGCCACGCCTCCCAGCTGAGCCGCCCTCCCACAAGCACTCAAAAGCATTCCCCAAACCTCGCAGCGCTGTGATTCACTCGCTGCTTCCGCCCTGAGTGATCGCTCCCCTCGCTGCTCCTCACAGCGTGGTATCGTATTGCTGCATTGTAACCAAGTAGTGATATCTGCATAGCGCATTGTAACCAAGTTGTGATATTTGCATAGCTCCTATTTTTAGTAAGCTTCGTAATTTCATAGCGCTATTATCCCACAGCGCTTACATTGCTTTGATTGCATTGTTGTGTGTGATTTCCCCCGGCGCCCTGCTCTGACCTCCCCTCCATTTTGATACTGCTGTTGTTGTGTTCCCCTGAGCCCGCCACGCCTCCCAGCTGAGCCGCCCTCCCACAAGCACTCAAAAGCATTCCCCAAACCTCGCAGCGCTGTGATTCACTCGCTGCTTCCGCCCCGAGTGATCGCTCCCCTCGCTGCTCCTCACAGCGTGGTATCGTATTGCTGCATTGTAACCAAGTAGTGATATCTGCATAGCGCATTGTAACCAAGTTGTGATATTTGCATAGCTCCTATTTTTAGTAAGCTTCGTAATTTCATAGCGCTATTATCCCACAGCGCTTACATTGCTTTGATTGCATTGTTGTGTGTGATTTCCCCCGGCGCCCTGCTCTGACCTCCCCTCCATTTTGATACTGCTGTTGTTGTGTTCCCCTGAGCCCGCCACGCCTCCCAGCTGAGCCGCCCTCCCACAAGCACTCAAAAGCATTCCCCAAACCTCGCAGCGCTGTGATTCACTCGCTGCTTCCGCCCTGAGTGATCGCTCCCCTCGCTGCTCCTCACAGCGTGGTATCGTATTGCTGCATTGTAACAAAGTAGTGATATCTGCATAGCGCATTGTAACCAAGTTGTGATATTTGCATAGCTCCTACTTTTAGTAAGCTTCGTAATTTCATAGCGCTATTATCCCACAGCGCTTACATTGCTTTGATTGCATTGTTGTGTGTGATTTCCCCCGGCGCCCTGCTCTGACCTCCCCTCCATTTTGATACTGCTGTTGTTGTGTTCCCCTGAGCCCGCCACGCCTCCCAGCTGAGCCGCCCTCCCACAAGCACTCAAAAGCATTCCCCAAACCTCGCAGCGCTGTGATTCACTCGCTGCTTCCGCCCTGAGTGATCGCTCCCCTCGCTGCTCCTCACAGCGTGGTATCGTATTGCTGCATTGTAACCAAGTAGTGATATCTGCATAGCGCATTGTAACCAAGTTGTGATATTTGCATAGCTCCTATTTTTAGTAAGCTTCGTAATTTCATAGCGCTATTATCCCACAGCGCTTACATTGCTTTGATTGCATTGTTGTGTGTGATTTCCCCCGGCGCCCTGCTCTGACCTCCCCTCCATTTTGATACTGCTGTTGTTGTGTTCCCCTGAGCCCGCCACGCCTCCCAGCTGAGCCGCCCTCCCACAAGCACTCAAAAGCATTCCCCAAACCTCGCAGCGCTGTGATTCACTCGCTGCTTCCGCCCTGAGTGATCGCTCCCCTCGCTGCTCCTCACAGCGTGGTATCGTATTGCTGCATTGTAACCAAGTAGTGATATCTGCATAGCGCATTGTAACCAAGTTGTGATATTTGCATAGCTCCTATTTTTAGTAAGCTTCGTAATTTCATAGCGCTATTATCCCACAGCGCTTACATTGCTTTGATTGCATTGTTGTGTGTGATTTCCCCCGGCGCCCTGCTCTGACCTCCCCTCCATTTTGATACTGCTGTTGTTGTGTTCCCCTGAGCCCGCCACGCCTCCCAGCTGAGCCGCCCTCCCACAAGCACTCAAAAGCATTCCCCAAACCTCGCAGCGCTGTGATTCACTCGCTGCTTCCGCCCTGAGTGATCGCTCCCCTCGCTGCTCCTCACAGCGTGGTATCGTATTGCTGCATTGTAACCAAGTAGTGATATCTGCATAGCGCATTGTAACCAAGTTGTGATATTTGCATAGCTCCTATTTTTAGTAAGCTTCGTAATTTCATAGCGCTATTATCCCACAGCGCTTACATTGCTTTGATTGCATTGTTGTGTGTGATTTCCCCCGGCGCCCTGCTCTGACCTCCCCTCCATTTTGATACTGCTGTTGTTGTGTTCCCCTGAGCCCGCCACGCCTCCCAGCTGAGCCGCCCTCCCACAAGCACTCAAAAGCATTCCCCAAACCTCGCAGCGCTGTGATTCACTCGCTGCTTCCGCCCTGAGTGATCGCTCCCCTCGCTGCTCCTCACAGCGTGGTATCGTATTGCTGCATTGTAACCAAGTAGTGATATCTGCATAGCGCATTGTAACCAAGTTGTGATATTTGCATAGCTCCTACTTTTAGTAAGCTTCGTAATTTCATAGCGCTATTATCCCACAGCGCTTACATTGCTTTGATTGCATTGTTGTGTGTGATTTCCCCCGGCGCCCTGCTCTGACCTCCCCTCCATTTTGATACTGCTGTTGTTGTGTTCCCCTGAGCCCGCCACGCCTCCCAGCTGAGCCGCCCTCCCACAAGCACTCAAAAGCATTCCCCAAACCTCGCAGCGCTGTGATTCACTCGCTGCTTCCGCCCTGAGTGATCGCTCCCCTCGCTGCTCCTCACAGCGTGGTATCGTATTGCTGCATTGTAACCAAGTAGTGATATCTGCATAGCGCATTGTAACCAAGTTGTGATATTTGCATAGCTCCTATTTTTAGTAAGCTTCGTAATTTCATAGCGCTATTATCCCACAGCGCTTACATTGCTTTGATTGCATTGTTGTGTGTGATTTCCCCCGGCGCCCTGCTCTGACCTCCCCTCCATTTTGATACTGCTGTTGTTGTGTTCCCCTGAGCCCGCCACGCCTCCCAGCTGAGCCGCCCTCCCACAAGCACTCAAAAGCATTCCCCAAACCTCGCAGCGCTGTGATTCACTCGCTGCTTCCGCCCTGAGTGATCGCTCCCCTCGCTGCTCCTCACAGCGTGGTATCGTATTGCTGCATTGTAACCAAGTAGTGATATCTGCATAGCGCATTGTAACCAAGTTGTGATATTTGCATAGCTCCTATTTTTAGTAAGCTTCGTAATTTCATAGCGCTATTATCCCACAGCGCTTACATTGCTTTGATTGCATTGTTTTGTGTGATTTCCCCCGGCGCCCTGCTCTGACCTCCCCTCCATTTTGATACTGCTGTTGTTGTGTTCCCCTGAGCCCGCCACGCCTCCCAGCTGAGCCGCCCTCCCACAAGCACTCAAAAGCATTCCCCAAACCTCGCAGCGCTGTGATTCACTCGCTGCTTCCGCCCTGAGTGATCGCTCCCCTCGCTGCTCCTCACAGCGTGGTATCGTATTGCTGCATTGTAACCAAGTAGTGATATCTGCATAGCGCATTGTAACCAAGTTGTGATATTTGCATAGCTCCTATTTTTAGTAAGCTTCGTAATTTCATAGCGCTATTATCCCACAGCGCTTACATTGCTTTGATTGCATTGTTGTGTGTGATTTCCCCCGGCGCCCTGCTCTGACCTCCCCTCCATTTTGATACTGCTGTTGTTGTGTTCCCCTGAGCCCGCCACGCCTCCCAGCTGAGCCGCCCTCGCCCCTCCCCCTCCACTATCCATATATGACAGTAGTTCCCGCGCGCAGCGTTCACGCGCAGCGTCCGCGCCCAATCCGCGCCGAAGGCGCGCCAAAGGTAAGCCCGTCTACGCCCGTCCGCGCCTGGACCGCGCCCAGTGCCAGACCCCCAGCTCCTCGCGCTGCCCAGCCCCCCCGCACTACCTACGATGCCGCCACCCTCCTAGCCCTTAACCCTGGTCGCGCCCCCAACTGCGTCCAAGCCGCTCCTGGACGCACCCATGGACCGTTCTCCTGCTTCTCCTGCAAATTTAGCGGCACCTACAACATCTCCGCTACGACCACACCACAGATTCCCGACCCCAACCACCTACAATGCATCCTTCTCAACACCCGCTCGGTCCACAGGCACGCCATTGACCTTTGGAACCTCCTAGACACCATCTCTCCTGACGTCGCCTTCCTAACGGAAACATGGATGAACGCTTCCTCCGCCCCTGACATCGCCATCGCTATCCCAGATAACTATAAGATCACACGCAAGGACCGCACCGACCATACAGGAGGTGGAATCGCTATCGTCCATAAGAAATCCATCCGCATCTCTACCAGCTCCGACGCCAACCTCGCTAACTCCGAACACCTTCACTTCCAGATCCACATCGACCCCAAGACAACTCTCAGAGGCACCCTCCTCTACAGACCACCAGGACCCCGCGCTAAATTCAGTGAAGACTTCACGGACTTCATCACCCCACACGCGCTCCCCTCCAAAGACTACATCCTTCTGGGAGACCTCAACTTCCACCTCGAAAAGATCAACGACCGCAACACCGCCACCCTCTTAGACAACCTCGCCAACCTCGGACTTAAACAACTGGTCACTTCCCCCACCCACATCGCAGGTCACACACTCGACCCCATCTTCACCTCCAGCAACCATGTCTCCTTCAGCCACACTACGGATCTCATCTGGACTGACCACAGCTGCGTTCACTTCACCTACAACAAGCCGAAACCCATCATCCACCTCCAACCAACTCTACAAAGAAACTGGAACAAAATCACCACGGATCAGATCTCCACATCGCTCCTTCGAACCTCCCCAGCCCTCTCTTCTAACGCCAACGAAGCCGCCTCCAACCTCACCCTTTGGTTATCCAACACCGCCGACACCTTAGCACCACTGAAAAAACGTCAACACAAACTTGGCAACAAGAAGGCCTCATGGTTCAACGATGATCTCAAGAAGTCCAAGAAACTATGCCGCTCCCTTGAAAAGGCCTGGAAAAAAGACCCATCCACCAGCAACAAGGACGCCTTCAAAAGCGCCACCCGTACTCACCACCAACTGATCCGAAAAGCCAAGAAAACAGCATTCAAGGATCGACTTGACAACAACGCCCACAACAGCAAGGAACTTTTCAACATCGTCAAGGAATTTTCCAACCCCTCGGCCAACTCCAACGACATCACCCCCTCTCAAACCCTCTGCGACTCCCTAGCCTCTTTTTTCCACAACAAGATTGCTGACATCCACAACAGCTTTGACAACCAACCCGGAAGCCAACCCACCCTACCATCTGCTGACCATCTTCCCCCCGTAAACACCCTTAACGCCTGGAACCCAATCTCCACTGAGGACACCATCCGCCTGATGAATTCCATCCACTCTGGATCCCCCACAGACCCATGCCCTCACCACATCTTCAACAAAGCAGACTCCGTCATAGCTCCGCACCTCCGAGACGTCATCAACTGCTCCTTCAACTCCGCTACCTTCCCAGAAGACTGGAAACACGCTGAACTCACCGCCCTTCTGAAAAAACCAACAGCAGACCCCACCGAACTCAAAAACTACCGCCCCATCTCGCTTCTTCCATTCCCGGCCAAAGTCATCGAGAAAGCCGTCAACAACCAGCTC
Organism: Lissotriton helveticus; assembly: GCF_964261635.1. NCBI lineage: Eukaryota > Metazoa > Chordata > Amphibia > Caudata > Salamandridae > Lissotriton > Lissotriton helveticus. The sequence continues at coordinate 639,564,839 of NC_136059.1, forward strand.
GCCGCCTTCCTCGAAGCCAACAAATCACTCGACCCCTCACAATCTGGCTTCCGAGCCAAACACAGCACTGAGACCGCCCTCATCGCAGCAACAGACGACATTCGAACTCTACTGGACAATGGAGACACAGTCGCCCTCATCCTCCTCGACCTCTCTGCAGCCTTCGACACAGTCTGCCACAGCACCCTTTTACAACGCCTCAGAAACATCGGAATCCAAGGAAAAGCACTGGAATGGATCACCTCGTTCCTCACCGGAAGAACCCAGAGAGTCCACCTCCCACCATTCAAGTCCGAGGCCTCTGAAATCATCTGCGGCGTACCTCAAGGATCCTCACTCAGCCCCACCCTCTTCAACGTATACATGAGCCCCCTCGCGGCCATCGCCCGCCAACACAACCTCAACATCATCTCTTACGCGGACGACACTCAACTGATCCTTTCTCTCACCAAGGACCCCAGCACCGCCAAAACTAACCTACACGAAGGAATGAAAGAAGTCGCCGAATGGATGAAACAAAGCCGTTTGAAACTGAATTCAGACAAAACAGAAGTCCTCATCTTAGGTACATCCCCCTCTGCATGGGACGACTCCTGGTGGCCGGAAGCCCTCGGAAAAGCACCCATCCCGACAGACCACGCACGAAACCTTGGCGTCATCCTGGATTCTTCACTCTCCATGAACAGACAAGTCAACGCCGTATCCTCTTCCTGCTTTAACATTCTTCGCATGCTCAGAAAAACATTTCGCTGGATCCCCTCCGAAACAAGGAAAACAGTCACCCACGCTCTAGTCACGAGCCGACTGGACTACGGAAACACCCTCTACGCAGGCACCACCGCTAAACTCCAGAAGAAACTACAACGAATCCAAAACGCCTCAGCCAGGCTCATACTAGACATCCCACGCAACGAACACATCTCTGGTCACCTTAAAGACCTCCACTGGCTACCCGTCAATAAGAGGATCACTTTCCGACTGCTTACCCACGCACACAAATCACTCTACGACATCGGACCAGATTGCCTCAACTCTCGACTGTCCTTCTACACCCCCTCCCGCCAACTTCGCTCTTCCAGCCAAGCCTTCGCCACTGTACCTCGCATCAACAAGACCACCATGGGAGGCAGATCCTTTTCATACCTGGCTGCCAAAACATGGAACTCACTCCCCGCTTACCTTCGCCTCACCCAGAATCACCTAGCGTTCAGAAAGCAGCTTAAAACGTGGATATTTGACAAATAATCCTCCTCCCCTTCCTAAGCGCCTTGAAACCCTCTGGGTATGTAGTGCGCTATACAAATTTTATGACTTGACTTGACTAGTTAAGGCCATGGAGGACGGTGACTATTTCAGAGTGGCGTGTTTTTGGCGCACTGTATAAACCTGGTCGTGCAAAAGTTCTTGAAAAAAGAAATTGCAGTCGACAAAATACTGACCATCTGCAGAAGAATATGCACACATTTCAACCATTCTTTTAAGGCCCGGAAGGAGCTGAGGCGCAAGCAAAATGAACGTAGTATGCCAGTGAAAGCACTTATCCAGGAGGTGGCAACACGTTGGAACTCAACCTTCTACATGCTTGAGCGTCTGCATGAGCTGTTTCCAGTAGTCAATGAGTATGTCTACAACCTGGGTGGTGGAGCGACAGAAATGATGCTAGCGGTGGAGCAATGGCAGCTAGTTAAAAGCCCGACAGACATGCTTCGTCCTTTTGAGGTCTTCACGCGTGAAGTCAGCAGGGAGAACTGTTCTTTGAGCAAAGCTATCCCATTGTTGCTGAAGCTCGAGCACCAAGTCAAGGTGGTGTCTTCAAAATGAAAGGACGATGGAAAGAATGAAGCATATGAGTTTGCGCAGAGATTATTACAACGCCTAGTTAGCAATGAACGGCTTGTAAATATCAAGAAACAACAGCACTACATTTGTGCTACTATTCTGGATCCACGTTACAAAAAGCCATTGTTTGGCAAAGTATTAATTCCTTTTGAAACATCAGATGTTACAGAGTACAAACGTTGGCTAACTCAGTCAGCCATTCGTTTTGAAAGAGAGTGCAAGGAAACTGTAGGAGAAGACAGTACTACTAGTGAATCAGCAGGCCATCAGGCGTCCCAAAAAAGCACTTCTGCATCTTTGCCTGTGGCAGAAGTGAGTGTCTTTTCCTCTGAGCCGTTAATCACACCAGCAACCGTATCATCTGCACCAGGCCCAGGCGATATGTCTGAAGAGGATTGGCTAAGTCAGCTAGGGTTTCCTTGTCCCAGAAAGGACACAGAAGTGCAAAGTACAGGAATCCGGGAGAACATTGTTTCAATGGTGCAGGCCTATCTGGATGACTCAACAGCGGTCAATATTACTGAGGACCCATTGGCGTATTGGCATGGGAAAAGAAACATATGGCGAGAGCTCACCAACCTGGCTATCAATTACTTGTCTTGCCCACTCGCAAGCGTGTCTTCAGAACGTGTTTTTAGTTCTGCTAGTGGCATTGTGACTTCCAAAAGGTCCCGCCTCTTGCCCGCAAATGTGGAGCGGCTCACCATGATAAAGATGAACCAGCACTTCATACCACCAGATTACAAAGTACGAGAATGCACGCAGGAAGAAGAGGAGGACACCGACTTACCTGAGGGAAGTTTTCCTCAGTTACCAGAAGTACTACCGACTCAATTTGCAGAGTTTGAGGACGAGCTCTGCTTCCCTGACAGCGAGTTCTGAAAATGAGTCAATGATTCATTAACTTTTTTTCGTCCTTATTCACTGTTATTCATGTGTGTCTGTCTTTCTTTGTTTAGCAAGTGCTTGATCACATTCACAACAAAACTGTAATCACCCCATCACAAGCAACAACAAGCCCATCAGCAGAACTGTCTTGATTTTGATGCCGCAGCATTCCTCATTTGGCCAGTTACATGCGAACCAACAGGATGACAGTGTTCAGTAAAACGAACTTACTGCAAAACCACCACCCACCAGGCTCAAAAGTAGTAAAAAACAGGTATGCTCAGATAAAGTTTGAAAAAGTATATTTTTATATCCCTAACAAAATAATCTCCCGCAAGACCCTCCCTAACCCCAACAAATAAATAGTCATGGGCATCGTACTGCATCGTACTGCTCCCGGAGGATGGCGTGGTCTAAGCGGAGGCCCTCCAACTCTGTGGGTTGCACGGCGCAAGCGAGCCTTGAGAGTACTGTGAGGGACAGCCTTTGATGCTCGGCGGTGGCGTCTGCCAGCCCGGCTCCGTACCGCCGGAGCACTGCGCTGACCGGCAGAACGTGGGGGCGCGGAGGAGGATGCAGGTGTCCCATTAGATGTACTGGACTGCGTGTCCTCCCCCTCCAGTTCCACCAGCCGCCGATATTCCGCAACAGTGGCATCCAGCCTCCGTTGCCGGGCCAGTACAGCCTTCATACTCCTGGATGGTTTGGATGTTTTAGTACGACCAACTATATGAAGAAAGAAAGACATAATCTGTAACCAATGCTCTTTAAGAATATGATTAACACAAAATGATTCAGCAGAAAGTTGTGTCACAGTACAACTAGCAACTAGCCAGCGCAGTACAAAACTATTGAGGCCAGTATCATGGGCGTCCGCAGGGAGGGGCAAGGGTGCAAAATTGTTTGGTACGTTATCTGCAAGCCGGTATAATGCCAGCACAGTGAACTTGCACCCGAGAAAAATAACAGACGCACGCCATGATGAGTGACATACACTTGCGTTACTGTACAGGTCCAGTACATGCAGGTGGTGAAGCTCTTACTTTTCTATTACGGGTGGCACTGAGAATACTCTGTTACAAGGGCTACTGCTTAATTAATTTAACTTTCACCCTACAATACAAATAAACACTAAGAAAAGAAAATCAAGGAGCTAAATAATGGGATTATCTATCACTTCACATGGGATGTATTTGCTTACATATGGGATGACTTCAGGTGCTTTGCTTTTTATTGAGTGACCAGTGATACATCCACACATGAATGACGTACTACTACTAAAATTATTAAGGGGTGGGGAGTGGCCACCGTACTATTAACCGGATATATGCTGTGCTTGCAATAAAAACTACTGCTACTATTCATGGTAGTTTTTTGACAAAATTACAACTTCTTTTCCTTGCCTTTCCTACACTGGAACGGACGTGCGGGTGCGGTGTTACATGCTCTTCAAAGTAACACGTAGTTCATCCAGTGACCGTCTACTCTCTGTAGATACACATCATATGCTATCTAAGAGTCAGATAGTACCATGATCCAGCTTACCTGTACCCGCCACCACCACTGTCTGCTTCCTCACAGTATCTTCTTGGGCCACTTGCGCCACCTCCTCCCCAGAGTTGTCCTCGGAGTCGACCACCACCACCACATCCGAGCTGGCCCCGCCACCAGATGTTCCACCTACAAAGTAGATTTAAGAATGTTAGATTACACCACTCACTAGTATTTGGTCTAGGAATGAAGAAATGTGAAAACAACAGAAAAAGTAATTGACTGTCTAATCTAAAGTAAAAATGTCCCTCCTTCCACGGAAAGGCTGTTGTCTTGCTTCATTTTTTTGTCACAATTGATGAATGCTTGCTTAATTTTAACACACACCATTTTTCTCAGAACAGACAGAAGCTGGACTTCTAAGGACAAGAGCAACATCAACTTCAAACCAGGTGAAAGCTCGGCTCGACCACAGGAAATGTGTTCCATTACTCATCAACTCAGCACCAAACACTTTTCCGTTTCCAGCTAACTTAATTTTAATATATGTGTTTACTTTTAATAAAGCTTTTAAACTTGAATAGACTCTGTGGGTTTTGGTCCTCCAGACTAGAGTGACTGAGCGAAAGGTTTTGCAATTTTTGCAAGGAGGAGTCCGTGCCTCTGACACTACCAGCTTTATACAGTGCGCCAAACACGCCACTCTGAAATATTATTACTCTGGTGTTTAGTGTCCATAGTTCGGTTTGTGGAGAATTGTCCCTGCAACAGTAGTAATATGGATTGTGCTCCTATCTAAACACTATTTCGAAAAAATTAAATGAGGAACGCTTGGACAACAATAGGTCCTCTATATTTAAATGAAAACTTACTGGGGCCAGCAAAGGAGCACTCGCCGCCCTGGCCTGCATCCTCCTCCTCCTCTGGAGCCACAGCATCCTCCTGTTCCGTCCGCTTGCCCCTGGGGGGACCTGACGTACAACATGAAAGAAAGAACAGAAAACATTGATGATTGCTGCTTGTCGATGTCCTTGTCAACCAAATCAAACATTTAGAAGGAACAAGAACCAACTATTTCAGCCAAAAAGAGGGCTACAAAAGAAGGACTGCACCTGAATCTCTACTCTAGGGGCAAATTTACAAGCCCCTTGCAGCTCTTTTGCTACGTTCTTGCGTCACTTTTGTGACGCAGCGCCACAACAAGAGAGGCGCCATGGTGTGGCGTATATTAACAACGTGACGCATATGGGAGATGCATCCCATTCTAAAGCCCTGCGCCATAAGGGAGCGTTCCAGCGCAAGGGAGGACGTTCCTGCGCAGGAACGCATGCTAAAACTGGCTATGGGGAATATATAAAATTTCAATCAGTCATTTAGGACAATGATGCGTCACTCAAACCCTGCGCCTGCATGAAGCAGACGTACGGCTTGACGCAGCATTGCTGGAGCTGTGCCATCGTTGCAACGCAACTCCATCAATGTGCTGCCTTACGGCACCGATGCGTAACGCTTCGGTGATGTTTTGAGAACATGGTGTGTCGCATTGTAAATACGGCGCACCATGGGTGGTGCTGGCGTGCCGCACACTTTGCAGGGATGCGCAGGTAATTGCAAATCTGACACTTAGGGGCATACTTACGAGTTCTGGGCTGCACACCTCCAGAGGTGCGCCAGAACAAATGCGTAACGCAAAACTAACCTTGCGTCACGGTAGATGCGCCGCAATTACAATGCGGCACACCCTGGCGCAAGTGTAGGCAGATGCGTGACGCATCTCGTGACGAAAGAGGGGCGCATCTCTAGAGCCGCGTCGCAGGCGCAATGCAACTCTAGCAATGCTCAGGGCTGCCCAATACTCAACATACCGCATCAGTCCTTACGCCTGCTTCAAGCAAGCAGGCATAAAGAATTGACGTAGCAGCGTCGCGGAAGTGCCTGCGTTATATCTTGTAGATTTCACGCAGGCACTTTTGCGAGGCGCACAGCTGCCTGCGTGGGAACGCACCCATTGTGGCGCAGGCCCAGGCCTTAACGTGGCGCATCTCCCTAGATGCATCACGTTGTACATGACTCGCAGGGATGCGCCACGTTTACGTCGCTGTTGCGTCAGGTAAGGCAGCGTAAACGTGGCTCAAGGGGCTTGTAACACTGCCCCTTTGTGTCTAGCATTACGCAGTTCTGTAAAGCACACTCATACATTACTCAGCACAATTAAATGAACACAAAATAGAAAACAAATAAGCAGTGGCACCGCCACAGAGAAGGAGAGCAGTGCACCTGAAATGCACAGAAGATTTTGAAATATTAATTTACCTCTACTATCAATGTAATCTGCAGCATTATTGCTCTTTGTAAAAAAGTGAAAACAAACATTTGCAATATAACACACAGAGCAGGAGAAAAAACAGAGTAGTGAGTGATGAAAAAATTGCTACTACTACTCACCAAGCCCGGGGACCTCCACTCCCAGCAGGTCAAGCAGGTCGCGCTCCCGGTCCAGGAGATCCGTCCAGCGGTGGGTCACCTGGTTGTAGGTGCGCTGGACCCCCGAGATGTCAAACAGGGCCCGGCACACCTCCTCCCACCGCTTCCGTCGCTCCTGGAGGTTGGAGCCACGAGCGATCCTGCCGCCTGCCGCGATGGTCCTGGGGAGGCGGCGCTGTACAAAGTAAATCAGTGCGCCCACCTCCTCAGGGCTGAAATTCTCCCTGGGCACCACCATTTCCGCCCTCAAACGGCCACACGGGAGCCGGGCACGGGCTGCGGGGCCCGTCTTGGGCAACTTGACTGATGGTTTCACCATGGTCTGGGCAGGTGGTAGCAACAAGGAGAAAAAATGAAAAAGAATAAGACTAGGGAAGAAGAAAATAAAAGTTTAAAAAAGTAGTTGAAAAGTAAACAAAAGTAGCCTAAAACACAAAAATATAGAGCTAGAAAACTAGAGGGATAAATAATAAGGTAAATAGATCAAAAAAATATTAAAACAAGCAAAGGATGGCAGAGATATAGAGAGGATAGAAACACCATGCCCAGACACATAGGAATGAATGAAAAACAAGATGGCGGCCCGATCACGTGCGCGTAAGTAAGTTCGCACGCGATTTCTCTCGCGAACTTGTGCGAACTTGTATTTGCAAGGCGCTCATTCCGCGAGATTACACATAGCGGGCGGAAACGGAAATACGTCACGCAAACAAAATGGCGGCGCCCATACTCGACAATGGGGTAATTCGCACGAGTTCGCGGCTTCCACGGTCGATTTCGCACGACGCCGCGCCTCGCGAATAGCACGAAATTACCGAAAAACGATTTTTGCAAAAGCAAAACCAATGAGCAGGTGCAAAAGTTCAAGCTCATCATTTGTAACCATTCCCTGTAGTGCTTCATGAAGGGGCCCTCCAGAATTCGGTTGCCTACTTGCAACTAATTGTGTGACCCTGCTCTGACAGTCACAGAATAGTTACAAGTATGCCATTGCCAACAAAGATCCTGTTAAAAAAATGTACATTGCAACACAAAGTAAAGGGAGCACACAAGCAGGTGCCAGCCTTCATTAATGTCGGTTGGGGCAGGGCAGGTGTTGTTGTAATTTAATTTTGCAAAACTTAAAGCACTTAGCAGGTGTGCTTTGCTTTGCCACAATAATGTACACTGACTGGTCAACCAGAGGGTGCTGTGATGACACCGAGGGTGGCATGGGTGTGCCAGCCAGAGGGTGGCATGGGTGAACCAGAGTGCCAGTGTTGACAGAGGATGGCAGTGCTGTGCTTTCCCTCAATAATGTACACTGGTGAGCCAGAGGATGCTGTGATGACACAGAGGGTGACATGGGTGAGCCAGAGGGTGGCATGGGTGAACAAAGAGAGTGCCAGTGGTGACAGAGGGTGGCAGTGATGAAGAAAGGCTTGCAAACAGGCTGGGCACGTAGAAACAACAAGTTCGCAAAACTGGCGACCCGACAAGTAAGTTCGCAATTTGCGAAATTGTACGAAACCCTCGCGAACTTGCAGAAACCCGTGCGAACACAAAAAAAAAAGCGAAATCCGCGAGAATTCGCGGATTTTGCGGATTTTCGCAATCCGCAAATACGCAAATACGCAAATTCGCGGATTGCAAATCCGCAAAATACGCCCATACTTACTCCCACCCCTACACTACTCTAAGCCCTAAAACACTACAACACTACCCACACTACTCCCACCCCTACACTACCCTAAACCCATAAACACTACAACACTACACACACTAGTCCCAACCCTACACTACCCTAAACCCTAAAACACTACAACACTGCAACACTACCCACACTACTCCCACCCATGCACTACCCCTAACCCTAAAGCACTACTACACTACAAAACTACCCACACTACTCTCACCCCTACACTACCCTCAACCCTAATATACTGCAACACTACAACACTACATACTACTCCCACCCCTACACTACCCCTACCCCTAAAACACTACTACACTACAACACTACCCACAGTACTCCCACCCCTACATTCCCCTAAGCCCTAAAACACTACAACACTACCCACACTACTGGCACCCATACACTACCCTAAAACACTACTACACTACAACACTATCCCACCCCTACGCTACCCTAAACCCTAAAACACTACTACATTACAACACTACCCGCACTACTCCCACCCCTACACTGCCCTAAACCCTAAAACACTACGACAGTACAACACTACCCACACTACTCCCACCCTTACACTACCCTAAACACTAAAACACTACTACACTACAACACTACCCACACTACTCCCACCCCTACACTACCCTAACCCTAAAACACTACGACACTACCCACACTACTCCCACCCCTACACTACCCTAAACCCTAAAACACTACGACACTACAACACTACCCACACTACTCCCACCCCTACACTTCCCTAAACCCTAAAACCCCCACCCCAAGCACAATCAGCCTTACCTCGTGGTTCTAGCGTTACCGTCTCTGCTCCCGGTTCCTGCTTCATGAGTCGTCAGAGGTGAACGTCGTTGTGAGCAAACAGCCTCAGTTTCCTCCCAACAATGTGGATAGGCATTACATTTCATGCGTAGCGATGTAATGGTATGAGTTACTTTTACTATGCATTGTAACATCACATGCGTTGTAACACATGCGATGTAATAGCAACACGTGGTAAAAGATGCGTTGTAATGGGTGTTCCCCATCTGAAAGTATTTTATCGACAGCTTCTTGTAATGCTATGCTGTTTAACGCTTGCATCAGTTGATATTTCAGTTGATCAAATACTCCCCTGGAGGTAGGTAAGTGTGTCTTCGTTGTTTACCTCACTATTATTCTCGAAGTCAAGGACGGATGTCAAAATATCTGTTAGGATACTATCTTGCAGTAATACTCCATCTATTTCCTGTAGGAGATCAGTGACCGGAGTTACTGACATTTCATCTTGTTCTTCTTTGTGGACCATTAATTGTATCTTTTTTCTTCTTTGATCAGTTCTGTTGTTGGCATATGCTGCTGACCTGGGTCTTTGCTGGACACTGTTTCAGGGGGTGCCCTTTTTATATGGCTGGCATTGATCCAGGATTTGTGGTTGGTGCACTTTACTGCAGTCTGTGTTGCGAGCAGGACTTGCTCTGGACCCTTCTAACGAGCTTGAAGACAGTTAGATCTCTGGAATGACTTGATCAGCACCCAGTCTCCTGGCTTATACTTGCACCTTTCAACCTGCAGTAGCTCTGGAAGGGTCCCCTTCACCTGCATTTGATAATTCATTGGTCATCATAGACAGAGCATTTTTGTCCGAACCGCCCCACGCGAGGATTGGCAGCCCAGTGACTATTTCATGTTCACTGAGTTTAGTCTTGGCATCTGGTGTGCTCCCTCATGCTCATTAAGGCAATTGGTAAAGCATCCATCCAGGTCAGTTTTCTGTCAGCACACACCTTTGCTATTTTTTTCTTGAACATGCAATTTTTCCTTTCTACTGCACCAGTGGCCTCTGGATGGTAGGCACAGTGCAGTTTCTGCTGTATTCATAGAGCCTTACATGTCAGCTTTATTATTTCATTGCAGAAGTGGCTGCCATTGTCTGTCCATATTGGTTTTGGGACAAGAAATTGTGGTATCAACTCTTATGTTAGGCACTTGGCTGTGGAGATGACATCATTTTATTTTACTGGATATGCCTCTATGCATTTCGAGTACATACACACCACCACCAGGATATACCATATACTTGTTGGTAGGAAGCATTTCCTCGTAGTCAATTTGCAGGGCTTTAAATGGAATTGTTGGTTTTTCAAAATAGCCCTTGGGTACTGGAGCAGTCTTACCCACGTTGTGCTGTGCACATACCGTACATGTTTGACATATCTCCTGTGCTGTTTTTCTTATGCTGCTGTTCACCCAGAATTTGTCCATGCAATTTACTATGACATCCCTGCATATGCGGTCCGGGCCATGCATGGCCAAACACATTGAGTAGACTATTCTGTCTGGTAACATGTATTTCTCCTTTGTCTCGTTCATCCAGCTGTGGTAAATAAATAATTAATTACCGGTTCTATTTTTTAATACAGTGAATGAAACAGATAGCTCAATAAATAAGAGTCAGGATTCGAGGTATCTTGAGTCTACAGGCTTTAATCAGGCATAAAGGACAGGAACAGGACAGCCTGCAATAGTACGGGATGACAGCTGCCAGGGAAGGGACAAGGGAAACTGGGTGGCTAATTGGCAACTTTTAATATGGGTGCACAGTATATATACTTAAACAAATACATTACATTCAATACAGTAGGCGTAGTAGTAGGCGTGACTCGTAGCAGTCGCGAAAGATAAGGGCAAAATGATGTAACAAGAAGGCGTGTACAGGGCGTATACATAGACATGTGATGTAAACGTAACAGAAGTGTCATAAACGGGGCGGAAACATGGAGGGGGCTACCTGAGCAGCTGGGACCTTTAACCTAGTGGTGCGCGCAAACGGGCAATGACGTGTTACCAGGGAGAACTGGGGGCTATGACTTCTACACTAGAAGAGGAGACTAAAGTCTGGAGTGTCAGAGCGACATGTACCTAAGGCATATCTGGTATCTGGTGTTTGGAGTACATATTGATAGAATCCAAAAGTTATCAGGGCAAAGGCTACTAGACATTAGGACTGATGCATGCATAATTCTACATGTATTGCGTGTACGAGGAATATTCTATGAATATTAATACAGTATTTCTCTTACATGGAGACATAAAGGCTAGACCATGACGGAAACTATTGATGCGATGCAGTAACTTAGGAATGCAGAGAAGGAGGGCTGGACTGATAACTAGAAACATAACATACTCTTGGCAGACTGGGAGGCAGAGCCAGGCCGGGCCGGGCACTGCGAGGCATGAAGTAAGCGAAGGGTCAGGGATGCAGGTGGGGGCTGCATCGCTCCTCGGAGAGGGTTCAGGAGACTGGAGCTTGAATCTGGTGTCCGGGCCCTTTTGAGGCCTAGAAACGGGGACAATTCGGTGAATTAACGTGCACACTGTGAAAAGTGGCAACATAGGCCTAATACTCGTTGCCTTCACGAGAACTGGAAACTGACATACTAACGTTGGACACGACTGTAATTGCATCTTTAATCGATCATAGGGGGATACATGCATATCGATCATGCACATATAGCATAATATGGGGAACACGTAGGCACATATAACATGGCAAAATTTACTTTTCCACATTCCCTCCTTGTGCCCTACGTTTCCATCAGGAAACATCAATATTCATGATACCATCTATCATTTCATATAGCATCATTTGCTCGTCTCGCTTTGTCTTGGAACGGGATTTAGGACTAGGAATACAAGAGGTAGCGCACATGCCGCAAATCGCAGGGCCACATTGTATACAGAGGCAGCAACTGAATATGATCATTACTGCAATACCTAGGAATGACAATACTTTCCATCCCCAGGCAGATATAATACTCCAGAGCCAACCGGACCATGTCCAGGTGCCTGGATTCTGGTGTAACTGATGGGCAATTTTATGAAGTCTGGTTATAGCTGAATAAACAGACGGCGCGTTATTAGGAATGAAAATGCAGCAACTAGATCCGATGACTCTACATGCTCCTCCTCTATCGGCCAGGATGACGTCAAGAACGAGACGATTTTGGAGCACGACAAATCTCATAGCAGATTGCTCTTCAGTTAAGTTACCTAGAGCAGAAGTAGTCTCATTCACTACAGCTTCAAGGGTTCTGGTTAACCTACGTATTAACTTACTATTCTGGATAGGTCCTATAAAGAAAAAGAAACCTTTGTTGAAGTCTTGATACTGTTCTAGAGTAGTTTCAGTTTGATCGACAATTGGGGACTCGATCTCCCTTCTAGGTCTGACGTGTACTAGATGTGTGTTTCTGTGATAATCGGATGGGGCTAGAAAAACTGGTGGCAGTAGGAAGGCAATGTAACATGTTCCATCCCAATCGAGGGGCAGACGAACATATGCGGTCTGACCACAAACAAAATAAGAATGACGTGAGGCTTTGAAGATAGATTTCCCACTGTCACTATACTTGACAGTAGTAGTACAATCACTATGTCCTACATGTGCGGAACCATGTTTTCTGACACATAATTCGCCTTTGACTGGTAGTACTGAAATAGCAGGCAAATCTGGAGTAGTATCAGACTGAACATTCAGGACCATAAAATTCGAAGAATAATTACCTAAATCATATACTTCATTTTCTAGATCTATCCCTGTTCTATGGGAGAGACCCTGCTTGTCTGGAAAACATGTTCTATTCAGAAGGGACATATCATTGGAGGATGACGTTAACGTGGACCATGCTCCACACGAACCATTATGTGAAAACAGATAAGGAAAGAGTGGCAGAACTCCCTTCGGTGTCTGGAAAGGGGGGAGTCGACCACACACCCAACAATTAGTGGCATTGCTGGTCTGGTGTGAATAGTGTAACATTCGAATGAATGTGTTATTGCGCATAGCAAGACGATAGGATAGCTCGTGAGGAGGCAGATCACTAAATGTGTGCTCTATTGTAGCATTAGAAAACATATGTACATGTGAAATTGGAAAACATAAATGTAAAGCATAACTTGTACAGGTAACCATAAGACTCAAAAATAACAAGAAAAATAGAACGATAATACATCTTTTAGAGTTTTGACTAACTCTCTCACAGTGTGGGTCTATCTCATACATGTCAGGAACCTGTCTAACCGTTTCACCCGAGAGGGACTTAGACAATTAAACTGGCTGACTTATTTTACTAGACCGGAGTTTCTCTTTATACTCCTGCTGCGGAGTTTTCTCTAACAGGGGAGGCTTGAGTTCAGAGTCTGTTTTTAGGCAGTCTTTAGGAATAATGCAGTCCTTAACAAAAGTCTTTTCTCGTAATCCATGGAACTTCTTTATTTGGCTCAGGTGGACCCACCCCTTCCTGCCTTCAAGTTTGACGGCGGTCCTTGTTATTAGCAATACCATGCGAGGCTCCTTCCAACGGGGCTCCAGCGGACTTGAACGATCAAAATTGCGGACCAAAACATGTTCACCAGGAACGACTTCATGCGGTTTCACCTCGGTGTTGTCTGGAAATGCGGCGGCAACCTGTGAACGACAAGAGTGTAGGGCAGACATCAAGGAAGCTAGGTAATCTGTCAGCATATTACTGGAAACATCTGTAATACTGCGGGGTCTAGGTGTACCCCACATGTTTGGGGGGCGGCCGAATACGACCTCATACGGGGACAGACCTGATCTGGAATGTGCAACCATCCTCATATAGAACAGAGCAACGGGCAGAGCTACTAGCCAGTCTACACCTTTTTCTCTACATACTTTTGCAATGCGGATTTTCAAAGTCTGATTATGTCTCTCTACGAGACCGGCTGCTTCAGGATGGCGCACACAATGGAACTTCCACTGGTACCCTAACAGAAGGGAAACATGTTTCATGAGCTCAGATGAGAATGGCTGGCCGTTATCTGAATACACGACCCTAGGGAGTCCATAGCGGGGAAAGAACTCACGAACCAACTGCCTGGCAGTGGTCGCGGCTGTATAATCTGGAACCGGATATGCTTCTGTCCACCTGGACAAAGCGCATACAACTACGAGGACATACTTGAAACCTCGACATCTCTCCATCTGAATATAATCCATCTGGAGGACTTCAAAAGGGTGGTCAGGAGGTTGGAATCCGCCTTGTTCCACCGGGACACTTTTACCTGGATTGAACTGACAACATATCATACAGGTACGGACTTTCTGCTTGGCTGCAGCTCGTAAATGCTTGTTGAACCAAAGGTTCTGAATACTGTCTAACATAGCTTTTTCTCCTAGATGTGCTGGACTATGTACGGTATTAATAATGACTTGAACCATAGAGTCGGGGAGAAACCATGTGGCCTTTCCCTTCGTCAACCATCCTTGATCTGTCTGGACCCCTCCTTGTTCGGACCATTTCTTTATTTCTTCAGGAGTAGCATGTAACTGTATGTCTATGACATCTTGTGTAGGGTCCTTAACTGTCATACAAGTAGTCTGATCTGGAGTGAGTGTCTGTGTCGTGTTAACTGGAATGTCTGGAGTCTGAGCTGTAAGCTTGGCTGTTCGATCTGCTAGATCGTTACCTTGAGAAATGATGTCAGTAACTTTCGTATGTGCCTTGCACTTCATGATAGCAATAGCTGTCGGTAAATGTATTGCATCTAACAGAGCTTGAATGAGGAGACCATGCTGAATCTTGGTTCCATGAGAAGTCATGAAACCTCTCTCCTGCCAGAGCACTCCAAAGTCGTGTACAACTCCGAATGCGTAACGTGAATCTGTATATATGTTTACTTTCAGGTTCTTAGCACGTATGCAGGCTTGGGTCAGAGCTACTAGCTCTGCTGCTTGAGCAGACAGGGTGTCAATACGATGTGTCTCTATAACTTCAGTGTCAGTAGTCACTGCATACGCGGCTACTAGTTCTCCTGTACTCGTTCTCATACATGAACCATCCACATAAAGCGTCAGGTCGGGATCAGGCAATGCAATGTCTGTCAAGTCTTGTCTTGGCTTTGTCATGGTGTTAACAACTTCCACACAGTCATGTGTGGCAGGATTTGAAGTAACCGACGGTAACAGTGTAGCAGGATTTAGAATGTTGCAGCGTCTGATTTCTATGTGTGGCTGGAACAGTGTCAGTTCATAACCTGTTAAACGTGCAATTGTCAAGTGTTGAGTCTGTGTTCGGTTTAAAAGAACTTCCACGGAGTGTGGAACTTGTACTGTCAGGGAGTGTCCTAACACTATGGAATCACTTTGTCTGATAGCTAGAGCTGTGGCTGCAACTGACTTGAGGCATGCAGGCAGAGCCTGGGCTACTGGATCTAATGTGCTAGAAAAATAAGCACAGGGCTTGTATTGTCCTGCTTGATCTTGTGTGAGAACAGATAATGCAGTACCATCACGTTCTGTAACAAAAAGTGTAAAAGGCTTACTGTAGTTCGGTGTTGCTAGAACAGGTGCTTGACATAAGGCTTTCTTTAATTCATTGAATACAAGTGTATGTTCCTGGGTCCAAGGGAGGACAGTCGATACGGCTGCCTCCTGTGTCGTTAACTGTATCAGTGGCTTGGCTAGAAATGCATACTGAGGAATCCATTGTCTGCAGTAAGAAGTGAGGCCGATAAAAGCTCGTACCTCCTTCTGTGTCTTGGGCTGTGGAAGACTCGCTATTAACTGGATACGGTCTGGTGTCAACTGCCTACCCCACTTGGACAGTAAGTGTCCCAAGTATACCACTTGCTGGACACAGAATTGTAATTTGGAAGGGGACACCTTGTGCCTCTGCTCGGCCAGAAAATACAGAACTGTAAGTGACGCACGCTCGCAGTCACGTTCAGAACGGGCTGTGATCAGTAGATCATCGACATACTGGAGCAGGGCAGTGTCAGTTGGCATGTGAATATTGTCTAGTTGTCTCTTAAGTGCTTGACTGTAAATGCTAGGACTTTCTGTAAAACCTTGAGGAGCTCGCGTGAATTTATAGCTCCTTCCATTTAAACAAAAACCGAAAAGGTACTGGCTGTCTGGATGAATGGGGACACTGAAAAATGCATTCTTGAGATCGATAACTGTGAAGAACGTAGCCTCAGAATCAATGGCTGTCAAAAGGGATGAAATATCTGGGACTACTGGATACTGGGGTATAATACATTTATTAAGCTCCCGAAGGTCAATCACTAATCGATATACTGGAGGTGCATTTGGATCAGTACGTTTCAGAACTGGAATGATAGGAGAATTACATACATTGGAGTCAGTTTCTACAACCACTCCTTGAGCAATAAGTTCGTCAATAATTTTGGATAAGGCTGCTACAGCCTCAGGTGGTAATTTATACTGTCTGATTCGTGGCAAAACTACACCTTGTTTGAGAGTCACACGATGGGGTGTGATATGCATACAACCTACATCAGTTGGACCTTGCGCCCATAAATGCTGTGGTACATTCAATAATCTCGGATCAAAATCACGTAATACATAATGACCTTTAAAGTCTCTCAGAAACAATCGGACCCCTTCTGGGGAGCAGCAAATAACTGCTCCTAATTCTTTCAATGTCTTAATGCCTAACAAATTTTCTGGACAAGACTTCGTGAGTAACAAATCAGTAGTTCAGGACAATGGACCAACTTCTAGAGTAACTGGTTTCGAAATTTCATTAACAATTGGCTTTCCTGAAAATCCAAGGGAAACATTTTTAGAGCCTGAGAGCGGAGCCCCTGGAACCTCGTCATGACTGATGGTAGTCCTACTTGCCCCTGTATCAATCAAAAACTTTCTGTCTTTCCCTAATACTTGACTGTGCACATAGGGACCCTCTTGATTTACAGGTATCTCGATGAGAGGCAAGCCTACCTCCCTCTCTAGGCTGTTTCATGAATATGGCTGATAATCTGGATACTCTGACTGTGCGTACTGGTACATCTGCTGTGTAACGTGTTGTGTTGCAGCTATAGGCTGCGGTACCGTGACTGTCTGTTGTGCATTCTGTGGTGGCTGAGAAGTCTGTGAAACTTGTTCTTGTCTAGGCGGACGTGGTCTCTCTTTAGTCTTACCAGTAGCTATGTTGTGTTTCAGAACTGCACACTCGTTTATAAAATGACCTGGCTGTTTACAGTAATTGCAAGTCCCTTTAACGGGAGCTGCAGGATGACTGGCTTGATTCGAACCCTTCTTCTGACTGTCTTGTGGAACAGATTGTGCAACTAATACTTTCATCTTCGTGTCTTTCATACGTCTTCTTTCGTGTTCCTGCTCTTCCCTGATTCTGTTCTGGTGATACTGGAGCATTTGTAACATCTGTGACGGAGTATTAGCTTGCCAACTACTTTCGACTTTCAATACTCGATTTTTAACTTGTGGACTTGAATTCTCGACCAGTTTGGTAACAAAAAGATGAGGGTACGATTCACTACTTGTTTTCAGACCACTGTTAATAATAAAACATTTTTCAAATCTAGAATAAAAATCACTAGTGTCTTCATCTTGTTTCTGTTTACAAGCTGAGATTGCATCCCAATCTTCCTTTTTCGTGGCTAGTAATCTTGGCAAAACTTGTATCAATAACTCGGGCAATTCTTTAACTTTACCCCCAAGACCGGTACCTGGTACTCGTGAATTATCTTCAGCTTCTAGAGCTGCCCAATCTATCTTTTTCTCTCCCACCTCCCATTCTTTTTCCTTGAGTTTTTCATATACCCCTACGGGCAACAGGACTTTTAACATGAACAGGAATTACATTATTTACAGGAGCAGGCGGAACAGGATTAGCATAGGCTGGGACTGTGTCGTCCAAATAGGACGAGAGAAATATATCAGCTGCGGTCGGTTTGTGACGTAGCTTAGTCGGAACTAATGGCGGCGGAAAATTACATGGTGCTTCCGGGGTTGCTTTTGGCAAGCCCTCGGCAAGAAGAGGATACATACCCTTAATAAGGGCATTTCTCTGTCGGTCTGACTGTTCTGCTTTAACTTGTTCACCTACTTCGATTAATTCCCTTTCTTGGGCTCTTTCTGAGGATTCCCTACTTAATTCTGTTTTTCTGATCTCTTTTTCGGTTCTTTTATGAGATTCTTTGCGCCATAACTCGATGGCATCTTTCTGGGACTGTCTGGATTTCTTTTTCCATAATGCTTCTTCTACTCGCATGATGCACTCGGCATCCCACGTACCTGATACGGGCCATCTATATTTCTCTTCTAATTCCTTGGTGTAATCCACCCATAAGTCTAGATATAATATGGCACTTAAGCCATGCTTATGATACATAAAATGACCTGGACTGTCCCTAGGCAGGACAGGAACTGCTTCCTCTAATAACCCTTTTCTGGTTTTTAACTGACGTAATTTCGAGAATAGAGGCATTGTCTAGGCTGGAATCTGGACACAATACAATACACGATAAACACAATAATAACTGGAAAAACAAATCACTCATACCACGACATTGAAAACACATGGAATAACATTTAGAATAACAGTTTGGACAGAACACATGAATTTCTCGAGAACAGAACTTACTAGAATGACTAGATGCACTGCTAAAACAGCGCGAAACTTACCGGTCCCATAAAGAGACACGTCAGGACCCGCGTCCACCTAGGTGAACACTTCGTGTTGGATCTGTGTACCCAAACCCACGGACCAGAGACAAATGAATTGACCCTGTCTAGATACTACCCCAGCAACGGTACTCACCGGGCAGCAAGAACGGAAGGCCTCGGACTGGACTGGACTGCTACGACGACGGACTACGAACTTCGGACTTCAGTTACAGGTGGGCCTCCGGATACCTCGGACCTTGGACTCTCGGCTTGGGCTCTGGTCGGGACTCGCCGCATTCCTTACCGCCTCGTCTGGATGCTGGACCGCAACCTCCGTCTCCTCCGTGGACCTGAGGGATACTTGAAGCAGAAATATCTGCCGGTGCGCAGTAGAGTTCCGTCACGGCTGCAGAGGATCAGGGGGCCTGCGTGGCTTCGCCGGCGCGTGGGGAAAGGGCAAGTTCCTATTCGGGCGCCATTATGTGGTAAATAAATAATTAATTACCAGTTCTATTTTTTAATACAGTGAATGAAACAGATAGCTTAATAAATAAGAGTCAGGATTCGAGGTATCTTGAGTCTACAGGCTTTAATCAGGCATAAAGGACAGGAACAGGACAGCCTGCAATAGTACGGGATGACAGCTGCCAGGGAAGGGACAAGGGAAACTGGGTGGCTAATTGGCAACTTTTAATATGGGTGCACAGTATATATACTTAAACAAATACATTACATTCAATACAGTAGGCGTAGCAGTAGGCGTGACTCGTAGCAGTCGCGAAAGATAAGGGCAAAATGATGTAACAAGAAGGCGTGTACAGGGCGTATACATAGACATGTGATGTAAACGTAACAGAAGTGTCATAAACGGGGCGGAAACATGGAGGGGGCTACCTGAGCAGCTGGGACCTTTAACCTAGTGGTGCGCGCAAACGGGCAATGACGTGTTACCAGGGAGAACTGGGGGCTATGACTTCTACACTAGAAGAGGAGACTAAAGTCTGGAGTGTCAGAGCGACATGTACCTAAGGCATATCTGGTATCTGGTGTTTGGAGTACATATTGATAGAATCCAAAAGTTATCAGGGCAAAGGCTACTAGACATTAGGACTGATGCATGCATAATTCTACATGTATTGCGTGTACGAGGAATATTCTATGAATATTAATACAGTATTTCTCTTACATGGAGACATAAAGGCTAGACCATGACGGAAACTATTGATGCGATGCAGTAACTTAGGAATGCAGAGAAGGAGGGCTGGACTGATAACTAGAAACATAACATACTCTTGGCAGACTGGGAGGCAGAGCCAGGCCGGGCCGGGCACTGCGAGGCATGAAGTAAGCGAAGGGTCAGGGATGCAGGTGGGGGCTGCATCGCTCCTCGGAGAGGGTTCAGGAGACTGGAGCTTGAATCTGGTGTCCGGGCCCTTTTGAGGCCTAGAAACGGGGACAATTCGGTGAATTAACGTGCACACTGTGAAAAGTGGCAACATAGGCCTAATACTCGTTGCCTTCACGAGAACTGGAAACTGACATACTAACGTTGGACACGACTGTAATTGCATCTTTAATCGATCATAGGGGGATACATGCATATCGATCATGCACATATAGCATAATATGGGGAACACGTAGGCACATATAACATGGCAAAATTTACTTTTCCACACAGCACCCTTGAACAAATGACCCATTATTTGTCCAACTCATATGTTCTTCTGCCATTGTTCCTTGTTGCATTAGCCTTACACCTTCAATTGTTAGATCTAGTGAATTCCTTTGTTTAGGCAGTTCTTGGGCTGTTAATGTTAGTGCTGAATGACTTTGTGCTGTCTGTTTTGATGTTGTATCCGCAAATGCATGTCCTTGGCCCACTCTGTCTGTCACCTTTTTGTGAGCACTACATTTATCTATGGCCAATTTCTTTGGGAGTGCCAAAGAGTTAAGTAATTTGGTAATAAGTACACCATGCTGTATTTCTGTACCTTGTGGAGTAATAAAACCTCTTTTCTTCCAGATTCTCCCAAAGGAATGTGCCACGTTGAATGCATATTGGCTGCTGTAAATATGTTAACACACCTTCCTACAGATTATTCACAAGTTCTTGTCAGGGTCACAAGTTCTACAGCTTGTGCAGACAATTCAGGTATCTTACAGGACTCAACTACAGTGTTATTTGTTACAATTGCATAGGCTGCTGATGTATAGCCATCCTCTGTTCTCAGGTAGGACCCATCCACCCAGAAATTTCCTTCAGCATTTGCATAGGGTGCATCAGTCATATCTATTCTACCCTTTGTTTTGTTCCTCAGTTAACAACATACACAAATGCTCTGACTCCACTAAATCAGCGGTGGGAACAGGTAACAGGGTGGCAGGGTTTAAAACAGTACATTTATGGAATGTAACATGTGCTGCAAACAAACAGATCCCATACTGCATGAGCCTGGCATTTGCGAGGAGCTGAGTACATGCCTTATTCAGTATTAGCTCCACAGCATGTGGAACAAAGACATGAACTTCATGTATCATTATTATCCTTTCTGCAGGTTGTAGTGATTAAACAGTTGCTGCAACTGAATGTATACAGGAAGGTAAAGCCTTGGCTACAGCATCCAAGGTGGCAGAGAAATGTGTGCATGGTCTTTAGTTGTCACCGTACTGCTGGCGCACCCATCAGATTCATGAACATAAAGTGGGAAAGACTTAGAATAGTCTGGTAGGCCCAAAGCAGGAGCAGAGCAGAGAGCTTGCCGAATGGCAAGGGAGCATTGTTCATGTTCTGGCAACCACTGAAGGGGTTCGGGCGTGTCCTTGTGGGTCAGGGCCAATAAAGGTTTTCAAAGCAAAGAGAAGTTACCAATCCAATGCCGGAAATAGCTGGCCATGCCTAGGAAGGCTCACACCTGCTTTGGATGCATGGAGTAAAACTAATGTGCTTATCATCCAATCTTCTCTGCCCTTTCAACAGGATGTGTCCTAAATAGGACACCTCCTGTTGAATACATTTTATTTTCTCTGGGGAAACCTTGTGACCACGTTCAGCTAGAAAATTCAACAGATTGACGGTGTCAGTAGTACATTGTTCCTCAGAGGTACTGTCAATCAGCAAATTGTCAATGTACTGAATTAACACAGAATCGGGTGACAAATTGTATGTATCTAGTTCTCTTTTCAAGGCCTGATTGTAAATACTAGGGCTCTCTGTGAATCCTTGAGGGATCATGTAAAAGAATACGTTTGTCTGTTTACAGAGAATGAAAGCAGATACATGCTACCCTCATCTACTGGAATTGAGAAGAAGGCATTCTTCAAATCAACCACTGAAAAGTATACCATTTCTGGTGACAATGTTGACAATATTGATACTACATTTGGGACCACCGGTAAATGTGGCACTATAATCTTCACTGAGATCAACTATAAATCTGTAACTCTTTTCCTCAGTATTCTCTTTCTCTCTTTTCAAGACTGGTAAAATTGGACTGTTGCAAGGACTGCCCGTTATTTCTTTCACAGTCCCTTCCTTTAGTAAGTCTGTTACTAAATCCTGCAACCCCTTTAGACCTTTGGCAGCTATCTTGTACTGTGGTATCCTTGGTAATTTCATATTCTGTCTGACTGTAATTGGTATAGGTGTGATGTTCGTTCTCCTAGTATCATTCTTATTTTTTGCCAAATACTTGAATCTATCTGGTCCATTATTTGTGCAAAACAGTTACATATCTCCTCTGTCATTGCCCATCTACTTCCAAGAAAACTCTGTCTGCACTACACTTAATTGTTGCATTCATCTTTTTTAACAAGTCCAAACCCAACAAAATAAACGCACATTTGTCTGATATTAGAAATGAATGGATGTCCTGTATTGGGCCTCTAGTGTATTTCAAGGGTGCCAAAATTGGGCTTGTTACAGGTATGTTAGTGAATCCCACTGACTTATTTATTTTTCTCGTGAGAGGCAACATCTAAAAATGTTTTCTTTGTCAAGGAGGAATTGGTGGTTGTTGTATCTATTAACAATTATATATATATAACTGGTGTACCTTCAACCGTGTCCTTTACATATGGTCCAGTGAGACTACATAGACTACCATCCGCGGTATTAACTCTCTCGGGCCTCTCTGTTGATTGTAATAGTTCCATTCCCCTGGGGGTCCTTCCTAATAGATCCCATCATAGGGGTGATGTACCTGCATTTTTGGCGTTTCTGCATTCTCAAAAAGAAGTTTGTCTGGGGGGAATATTGTGCTGGGCCAGGAAGTGAGTCACTTCCTTGTTGTTCATATCCAGCTCTTGATTTCCCATCCCACCCCCTCTTTGTGACTGCAGAGAGATCTGATTACAGAAGGAAAATCAACACTTATATACAGTTTTTAGAACCTTCAGACATGTTAATCATTAACATCAGCACCATGGTGTGAGTATTTCACAAATATGTCCACGTGTACATTTGCTTTATAAGTGATGCACATGATCGTGCTAATATTAGCCAGTTTTATACACTACTGCCTCCTGAGCGAAAGATTTTTGTCTTATCTTGTTTTTGTCAAATAAGCATATTAGATCTAGTCAGTAGATGCCCGTTCTCTCTGCTTTCTATGCACAATTTCCTCATGATATACTGTGAAAAAAAACTTTATCCGAGCAGCAGAAGAGCAGATTGACATGTTCAGTTCAGAGAGCACTTTCTACGAATCAATTCGCTGAACTGGCTTTTGTACACAAGTGAAAGTTAGTGAGCCATTTCTCAGAATTTGAGGAAGGCCCAGCACGGGACACATACACAGTACATTTCAATCAATTTGCTTCTAGTTGAATTTCAGACAGTTTATTTTAACCATTTGTGTAACATTGAGCTGTACCTAATAAGTGAGCACATTTTATTTGTAAGCAGGTGAAACAAATACATTAATGTAAAACTATCATTCACTTTAATGTATCCATTCACCAAAGGAGCTAATTCATTTTTCATCTTTCACAAGTAGAGGTGAAAACCCTTTTAATAATTGGGGGCGATTTTAACACCCTTCTGGACCCCATACTAGATAGGTCTACCAACACGAGTAGGGCCCAAGCGCAAGCACCTAGGACAAGGCAGGCATTCAAATATATGTTACACAATTTGAGCCTAGTCTATGTTTGGAGGCATTCAAGGGGGCAAGAGCTTGGTTACTCATTCCACAGTAAATAAAATACAACCATTTATCTATGTTAGATTTTATGTTATTGTACAGAGCTTGGGCTAGGAAAATAAAAGAGGCTATACTGTTCCCTGGGCACATGTTAGATGATGTCATCATAACTTTGAAAAAAATGACGAGCAAATTATTTTTGAATAATGCCCATATAGCCTCTGTAAAAGTAATCTGGGATAACTTAAAACATATATTTGAGGGGTACTCCAAAGTCAGGTGTCCTTTAAGTATAAGGCTGATAAGGCAGAGTTGAGAGGATTGGAGGAGAGAGTCGGGACGTTAGAAACTAAATTGCAGCGAGAGGTATGTAGTAACCGAGATAAAGAGAGAATATTGAACCAGTTGTAGGAGTCCAGTGTAAATTATAGGACTAAACTGAAGGCAAAGTGTCGAGAGAGGTGGGCAATCAGAAGTATGCAACATTTTGAATGTGGAGAAAAAGCTGGAGCACAGTTAGCTTGGAAGTCGAGAATGGAGATGGCCCGAAATTGCATCTTGGAATTAATTATTAGCCCCCAGGGGGCAAAGTAAACAGTGAGGAGGAGATGCAGGCTCTTTCAGTTTCTTTATTTTCTGATCTATACACAGAGGGGGTGAACCCCAACAAAGTAAAATTAACGTAATGGTTAACTAGCGTAGGACTCACGGAGGGCAGGAATTGTATGGATGCTCCAATGACTGAGGGGGAAATTAGAGAGCAGCTCCTGCATATAAAGAACAGTAAAGCAGCAGGTCCAGACGCAATACCTGTAAAACTATATAAAGTAATAACGGACTAAATTGTCCAAGTAATGAAGGCATTATTTATTTCAATATATAAGGAAGGAGGACGAATCCCAAACTCATGGAGGGAAGCCACAATTGTTTTGATCTTAAAACCCGAGAAGGACCAGAGAAAGGCAGATTCATATCGGCCAATCTCCTTGCTGAATGTCCACTAGAAAGTATTTAATGCCATTCTGGCAAGGAGATTGCCAAAGCTTGCGCCACAGTTGATACACAAAGACCAGAAAAGTTTTGTCCCCAAGAGACAAATTCAAAAATTAACATCATTATTGATTGGCACTATTGATCTTCCCATCACATGTTCGGTTCCTTTGGCAGTGGTTACAATCAATGCTGCATAAGCATTTGATCCGATCCGCTAAGCATTCCTGTTGGCAGTGTTAGACTCAATGGGGTTTAGCGTAGGTTTAATCTCGACATTCCAAAGGATATATGAAAACCCCTCAGCCAAAATTCTGCTTAATGGCACCTTAATGAGGAGCTTTGAAATTCAAAGCGGTACTAGGTAGGGGTGCCCTCTGTCGCCCCTCTTGTTTGATGTGTATACTTTTGTTACGGAAAGATGATCAGATAGTTCTTATCCATACACCTCCACTTAGTAGCAAGATAGCGTTGTACGCCAACAACCTAATGATATACACCCCTGACTCTGCTTGAACAATACCTAGGGTGGAAGGCCCCATTAGGATGACGGGCGGCCACCCCGACCGCCTTGGAGGCGGGAAACAACCGCCCACCGGGACCGTGGAGAAACCGGCTGTCAAATTAGGAACAACCACCAAAAAAGACAGACCGCGGCGGTAGCGGGCCAACCAAAACTGCCCGTCGTGGGCGGTGATGTCCAAAAAACGGAAAAGCTACAACCAGCCGCAAGCATAGCAGAGACACCGCACAGAAAATTTAGTATATTCCCGATGGTTCCGCAGTACGATCCGCTGTTTCCAACCACCGCGGTCGCATACAGGAGTGAAGACAACGGAAGAGCTGCAGCATAGCTACCGCAGCGGACGATACATGAAAAACATGGCGGTTTAAAGCAGAACCACCGCCATAATGCCAAGGATCGCACAAACCAAAGTAGCCATGCCCCCCAAATACAAAAAACACAAACAAATGAAAAGGAAAAATGCCAAACTGAAACTTATAATTCCCAGGACAACCCCCACATCACACCTGACAGCACAATCCCATGTGGACGCACCCATACAGCTGTGTATAAGACCAGCCCCTTCACTGACCACAATCCTTTGCAACACTCCAGAAGAAAAGGGCATACACCAGATCTGACAGGAGAGACAAGAGAACACAGCACACCCACCACTACCACCATCACACCAGCACCAACAATCCCCCAGCACATAACACACCTCACACAAAAACACCACACCCACCACTCAGACCCTTGCACCCACAAACACTTCAAACACAACACACCGTGGCATCACAGAAAATGCCCAAATTCAGAGAGACTGAGTTGATAGTCATGCTAAATGAGATAGTCAGAGTGGAACCACAACTGTTTGGTAGCCTGGTCCAACAGACACCATTAGCCACTGGGACTCAAATGTGGGAAAGGATAGTACAAAGGGTCAATGCAGTAGGGTCCACCCCGCCATCCAAGAAGGAGATCATGAAGCGGTGGCATGATCTCAAGAGGGTTGTCAAAGAGAGGAGGAGCAAGAACTGGGAGCTGGCTAACCGGACTGGCAGTGGCCCTCCCATCCCAAAGAAAACATTCACACCATGGGAGGAGAAGGTGCTTGCCATACTCCATTCTGAGAGTCTCACAGGAGTATCCGGGGGACTGGAGACTGGTAAGTACAAACAAATGTCAACCAACACACTGATATGTACTGTTTTGCATATCCAAAAACACACACCACACCAGAAAAATCACATCCATCTGCACCACACACCCACAAAAACCTGTGTCACAGATCCAACAGACACCTACTTCCATGTACCCTAAACGTAGCTAGCAATATAACCATGGGAGCATGAGCACAGTCAGCCTGCACTACTACTCCCACCATGTTCCCAGTCCCACACCCCAGCAGCATGGAGCACTCCCTCCCTCGCACAAAGCACTGTGAAGCCATTGCATTGTTCACCAAACAAACTTACAGGTAGGTAGCCATCTTCACTGGGAGGCCTGTTTGTGGGAGGGAGGCCTTCACTACTACTCCCACCATGCCCCTTGTCCTATACCCCAGCAAGATGAAGCCCTCCCCCCACATCACCTAGGAGCACATGAAAGCCAGTGCATTCTTCACCCTCACCTTCCAGGTAGGTAGCCATCTTCACTGGGAGGCCTGTTTGTGGGAGGGAGGCCTTCACTACTACTCCCACCATGCCCCATGTCCTACACCCCAGCAAGATGGAGCCCTCCCCCCACACCACCCAGGAGCACATGGAAGCCATTACATTCTATACCAAACAAACTAACAGGTAGGTAGCCATCTTGCTTGTGAGGCCTGTATGTGAGAGGGAGGCCTGCACTACTACTTCCATAACGCCCCTGTCCAACACCCCAGCAAGATGGAGCCCTCCCCTTCATCACCCAGGAGCACATGGAAGCCAGGATTCCATGTTTAAATATCGATAACAAAAATATAGTTTACAAAAATATAGATGTAAAAATATTGATTACAAAAATATCGACTCCCTATACTTAAACAGGTAAGTACAATAATATCGACTCAAAAATATAGATGTAAAAAATATAGATGTAAAAAATATTGACTTAAAAAAATAATATAACTTAAATTAAATAATTAAATAATATTAATATTATTTACAAAATAAATTAAATTACACTTATATTTTAACTATTTATAACAAATAAACTTAATTTAATCAATATAAACATAATACATGTGTACATATACATATATTTTCTTAAATACATTTTAATATTATCTTTATTTAATTTATAAACTTTAATAATTATATAAAAAGAAAATAAACACATATATAAAACATTTTGAATAAAATAAAATATTCTATATTTAATTAACACATTAAAGTATTAAAAAATAATAATACATATATTTAATAACACAATAAAAACATTAGTAGTTAAAACATTTGATAGCGAAGGGGTAAAAATTACTATTCCCACTCCAGAGGGTGCAACAGTAGGGAAAGCGTTGGATAGCGTAGGGGTAAAAATTACTATTCCCACTCCAAAGGGTGCAACAGTAGGGAAAGTGTTGGATAGCGTAGGGGAAAAATTACTATTCCCACTCCAAAGGGTGCAACAGTAGGGAAAGCATTGGATAGCGTAGGGGTAAAAATTACTATTCCCACTCCAGAGAGAGCAACAGTAGGGAAGGCGTTGGATAGCGTAGGGGTAAAAATTACTATTCCCACTCCAGAGAGTGCAACAGTAGGGAAAGCGTTGGATAGCATAGGGGTAAAAATTACTATTCCCACTCCAGTGAGTGCAACAGTAGGGAAAGCGCTGGATAGCGTAGGGTTAAAAATTACTATTCCCACTCCAGAGGGTACAACCGTAGGGAAAGCGTTGGATAGTGTAGGGGTAAAAATTACTATTCCCACTCCAAATGGTGCAACAGTAGGGAAAGCGTTGGATAGCGTAGGGGTAAAAATTACTATTCCCACTCCAGAGGGTGCAACAGTAGGGAAATCATTGGATAGCGTAGGGGTACAAATTACTATTCTCACTCCAAAGGGTGCAACAGTAGGGAAAGCGTTGGATAGCGTAGGGGTAAAAATTACTATTCCCACTTCAGTGAGTGCAACAGTAGGGAAAGTGTTGGATAGCGTAGGGGTAAAAATTACTATTCCCACTCCAGGGAGTGCAACAGTAGGGAAAGCGTTGGATAGCGTAGGGGTAAAAATTACTATTCCCACTCTAGTGAGTGCAACAGTAGGGAAAGCACTGGATAGCGTAGGGGTTAAAACTACTTTTCCCACTCCAGAGGGTGCAACAGTAGGGAAAGCGTTGGATAGCGTAGGGGTAAAAATTACTATTCCCACTCCAGTGAGTGCAACAGTAGGGAAAGCATTGGATAGCGTAGGGGTACAAATTACTATTCCCACTCCAGAGAGTGCAACAGTAGGGAAAGCGTTGGATAGCGTAGGTGTAAAAATTACTATTCCCACTCCAGAGGGTGCAACAGTAGGGAAAGCGTTGGATAGCATAGGGGTACAAATTAATATTCTCACTCCAAAGGGTGCAACAGTAGGGAAAGCGTTGGATAGCGTAGGGGTAAAAATTACTATTCCCACTTCAGAGAGTGCAACAGTAGGGAAAGCTTTGGATAATGTAGGTGTAAAAATTACTATTCCCACTCCAGAGAGTGCAACAGTAGGGAAAGCGTTGGATAGTGTAGGGTTGAAAATGACTATTCCCACTCCAGTGAGTGCAATAGTAGGGAAAGCGCTGGAACCCAAAAGAATAAAAAAACAAACTATCAACATTTTTATTAAATTTAATTTCCAATATAAACATAATTAATATATACATTTAAATATAATATTATTAACAAATATAATTAAAAAAATAATTAATTACACATTATTTAACACTATAATATCCACCACACACACCTAAAATTAATTACACAATTACATTTAATATTTACTAATTAATTAATGTAAATAATGTATTTTTTTATTAATTAATTAATTATATCATTACCAGCTTTCACACCATATACACTTATAAACACCACAACACAAACCTAAAACTAATTACACATTTACAATAATAATTACTAATTAATTAATGGTAATTAATTTTAAAAGTATTTAATAATTAATCAATAAAAAATTAATTACTTACCACCCTTCACACCATTTACACATATAAATTCCACAACACACACCTAAAATTAATTAAACAATTAACATAATTAAATATTAATTGACTAATTGAAATTAATTAACACTGAATTATTAAACAATTATTAATAAATTAACACATTAATTAATCAATTAATTTTATATAATTAAATTACTTCCCACCCTATTCCCCTTTAAATCAACAACCCACTGCGGAACTAATAACACAAAATTCAACATAAAATACAGTAATAACTAATACAATTCCAAAACATATAATAAAATGACAAACAATTCTCATTAAAAACACTAAAATACATAACATTATTAAAAAATCGATATTTTTGTAAACTATATTTTTGTAAACGATATTTATTACAACTATATTATTGTTATCGATATTACTTACCTGTCAGTCGATATTCTGGTCAAACTATATTTTTGTTGTTGATATTTCTTCCTCTCGATATTTCTGCGGGGATATTAATGTTACACGATATTTCTCCGTTGATATTCCTACTCTGCACCGGAAGCCAGTGCATTCTTCACCCTCACCTTCCAGGTAGGTAGCCATCTTGCTTGTGATGCCTGTATGTGGGAGGGAGGCCTACACTACTACTCCCACCATGCCCCTTGTCCCACACCCCAGCATGATGGAACCCTCCCCCCCATGCCACCCAGGAGCACATGGAAGCCATTGCATTCTTCACTCTCACCTTACAAGTAGGTAGCCATCTTGTTTGGGGGCCTGTATCTGGGAGGGAGACCTGCACTACTACTACCACCATGCCCACTGTCCCATACCCCAGCAAGATGGAGCCCTCCCCCCACACCACCCAGGAGCACATGGAAGTCATTGCATTCTTCACCCTCACCTTACGGGTAGGTATCCGTCTTGCTTGCGAGGCCTGTATGTGGGAGGGAGGCCTGCACTACTACTCCCACCATGCCCCCTGTCCCACTCCCCAGCAAGATGGAGCCCTCCCCCACACCACCCAGGAGCACATGGAAGCCATTGCATTCTACAACAAACAAGCTAACTGGTAGGTATCCATCTTGCTTGTGAGGCCTGTATGTGGGAGGGAGGTCTGCACTACTACTCCCACCATGCCCCCTGTCCCACACCCCAGCAAGATGGAGCCCTCCCCCACACCACCCAGGAACACATGGAAGTCATTGCATTCTACAACAAACAAGCTAACTGGTAGGTAGCCATCTTGCTTGTGAGGCCTGCATGTGGGCGGGAGGCCTGGACTACTACTCCCACCATGCCCCTTGTCCCACACTCCAGCAAGATGGAGCCATCCCTCCCACAAGCACTGTGAAGCAATTGCATTGTTCACCAAACAAACTAACAGGTAGGTAGCCATCTTCTCTGGGAGGCCTGTATGTGGAGGGAGGCCTGCATCACTACACACACCACCAATTGCATTCAATGCATCAATACCTGAGATGTATGAGTAATTTATGTACCTCTGCATCATGTAATGAGGCACAGTATTGCACTTACAAGAAATTGTGATGAACTGTCAATTGTGTAGTGTACAGACAGTGGATGACACACAGCTAACAGATTTCTTGCACAGTGCACAACACTGACCATTTCCCATCTAATCCACAGGTGACCAAGAACTCACTACTGTGGACGACAACAACGACCAGCAGAACCAGTCTCCACCGCCGGTACATGGACTCTCAGATGTAGACTCCCTAGATTCTCTGGATGATGAGCTCCAGGTCGGCCCATCTGGTGTGCCAGGGGGCACCAAGTCCCAGGCCCCATCCTCCCCACCACCATGTCTGCTGCAATAACAAGTGCACAGCAGACCCCTGCAGTTACGGCCTGTGCCTCCACCACCGCCACCACCACCACCACCTGTGCCACCTGCAGCACCCTCCCTGTCCCACTGGCTGACCAGCCCACACCAACAAATGTGAACGACAGGGAGAGTGTGCGTGGACCCACAGTGGTGAGGCAACAGGTCCGTGGCAGCAGGGCAGGTGGGAGGACCAGGGTCACCCCAGACCTCAGGAGGTTGGTACACCATCCCTGGACTACTTCACCAGAGTCATCGGTGCCTACGAACAGGTTCAGGGACAAAGTGGCCATTCTGAAGAACTATTACGAGAGCTCATCCTGCTGATGAGGTCCATCAACACACGCATGAGACAAATGGTGGTCCTCATGGGCCAGCAAGTGGCGTTACGGCCTAGAACTAAATTTACCTACCTATGAAAATTTTAAAAGACAAACTCTTTTCTTTTTTTTTCTTTTTTTTTTATTGATTTTATGTTGCAAACAAAACCATCTTAAATTATTTACACTTTACATGGATGAAATACATAATACCAAGATCCAAGTTAAAGAAGAAAAAGATGAGCACAACAAAAAAAGTAAAGCGAGAGAATATTTAGGTCATTTCCTCATGAATCCATTGTTGTATCGGAGCCCAGATTTTCATCCCTAGTTTTTTCTTCTTTCTTCCTTTCGTTGCATATATAGCAGATTCAAAATTAAATTTTGCTAATAAACGAGCTCTCCACGTAGAAAACAATGGTGGTTCCGGATTAATCCATTCCTGAGTAATACATGCCCGGAATTCGGCCACCATAATAAAAATCAAGTGTTGGTGCTCTCTTTCTACAGTCTCTATTGATAGTCCAAATAAAATCAGTTCTGGTGATAAAGTTATTGTTCTCTCTGTAAACTGTAAAAGAGTTATTGCTATCATGGACTGGGCTGAGGGAACTAAGGGCTAGATGGAGGTAATTCATATTTACCGACTCTTAAATACCGAATTTTACAGATTCGGTATTTAAGAGTCGGTAAATATGAAGGGGAGATGTAGGTATTTCAGATTCTGTAAATACCGAATCGTTAAGATTCGGTATTTACCGAATCTGTAAATACCGAATCTGTATTTCCTATTGATTCCTATGGGCTGTGAAGCCCATAGGAATCATGGGTAATACCGATTCTGTAATTACAGAATCGGTAAATACCGAATTTTGCAAGGGTGCAGGGGGTGTCACTTTGACACCCTCTGGCACCCCAAAAATAGGCATGTGCGCCATGTGGCACACAGACATACCCTAAGGGCATGTCTGTCTGTCACATGGCTAGGTGTGCATGCACACATGTGCAGGCACACCAGAATTCGGTATTTTAACACCCAATTGGATTGGGTGTTAAAATACCGAATCTGAAAGGCCTGCGGCACTCAAAGATGTGCTACCTACATATGTTTTTACAGACTCGGTATTTTTACCGAGTCTGTATTTACCGATTCGGTAATTTTACCGAATCTGTAAATACAGAATCGGTAAAATACCGATTCTGTAAAGCATGCTCCTACATCTCAAAATCCAATTACCGGTCGGTAACGGCCGAATTCATCCGTTACCGACCGGTAATTGGCCCCCTACAACTGGCCCTCAAACCTCAATAGGGTTCACCCTATTGGATGCCGAAAAGGCATTCGATAGGGTGGCATGGCCCTATCTTTGGGATCTATTGAGGGTAAAGGGCTTCGGTCCAAAGATTATAACCGCCTTTAGAGCCTTGTATAAAAACCCAACTTCAGCTGTAAAAATTGGGACTACGAAATCAGCTTCATTCCCTATTCAGCGTGGAACACGACAAGGATGCCCATCCTCCCCTCTCCTTTTTGCTATTTATATCGATATTCTCCTTAACCAATTAAATCATGATGAGCACATAGTTCCGGTGGAAGTGGGCGGTATCAAATATAGAGCCCTTGCCTACGCAGATGATCTGGTAGTACTCTCCAGGGACATTGAAAGGGCTTTCCCTAGAATCGAAGAATTAACAGCAAATTTTGGCTTCTTTTCAGGATACAAATTAAATCTATCTAAAACACAAATAATTTACGTGGGCCAAAATCCCCCGCTTCTTAATAATATAGTTTCCGAAGCAACTTATTTAGGGATTAAACTAACCACTCCCATTTCGAAGATTCCTAATCTTAACTTTGCTCCGATCCTGAGAAAAGCCAACTCAACTCTGGAGAGAATAGATCATCTGCGTTTATCCTTACATGGCAGGAACAATGTGCTAACAATGCTTATTCTTCCAAAATTTATATATATTTATTCAGAACAGTTCCTTTGGAATTCCCGCTTGAATATTTCAAGCAACTTGAAAGAATGACAGGAAGATTCTTATGGGGATATAAAGGCATCAGGAGAGCTTATAAAAAAATGATCTTACCAAGGGATAGAGGTGGATGGGCAGCTCCGTATTTTCTATTTTATTATTTGGCCACAGTGTATCCATTTATATCTCCTTTAATTGTGGGTAATAAAACGCCCATATCATATGCACATTCCCCATCGATATATGAATTAGTTCTAGGTATGGAAGCTAATAACCAGTTTTTAAGAATAATAGAACCAAGCTACTATAAAAAAACGAAATTCAAGATCATATCGGCAGCCTATAAAGTTTGGATATTATAAGAAAACTGGCGGGGATTCCAAAAATTACGAGATATACTCCTTTAAATTCTCCACAGTGTTTTCCTCCCATATTTAGAGATGCGATGATGAAAAGATGGAATTATAGTGGTATATATTACCTGAGTGATCTATACTCGTCTAACTCCATCACTGTATCTACCTTCTCTGAACTACAACAAAAATTTAGAATCCCTATTCATGATTACTTTAAATATCTACAGATTTTTAGCTTTTTAAAATCTTTTTCCCTTAATGATCGTCAAGGGTTAAAAACGATTCCGACGATAGAGAATCTTTACGTTAAAAGAAAAATAGGGTTTTCTTATAACCTTTTTATAACATTCCTTCCAGACGATCTCTTAGTGACCCAACATAGATGGGAGGAGAAATTGGGTGTAAATGACCTGATGATGAAAGAATCAATTAAGACAGCTAATGCTATCCTAATTACACGGCGATCACGAACTCAACATTATATGGTTACGTTCGACCTCTATCACACACCAGCTAAAATCATGAAATGGGGGCTACTGTTGGTATATCTTGTAACCGATGTACACAGATTGGAGCAGATGCACTACATATGTTTTTTTCTTGTTTCAAATTACGAAGTATTATCTCAGAGATTCAACTTTTTCACAAACTCTTTTCTTTTTCATTTTTTACCTTGCGCAAATTTGAGCTGACTGTCATTCTTGAACTCTGCATTCCCGAAATTTGCCCCTTATCTTATCTTATCTTATCCGTGCTCGAATCAAGGGAGGGTGTCATATAGATAGGCTTTGCCTTCACACTGTGTTAAGTTAGCATGAGCTTATTAGAAGTTTAAATGCTATTTTACCTTTCTGCTGCTTCTGCAAACGCACATATTGTTATTAGAGCTTTGAGCCTAGTAGAATATTTTGCTTCACACAAGAATAATATGTTTTCCTATTGTATCAGCTTTGCTTGTAAAGCTATGTCTGAACAGTGAGTGCCGAGGCCTTCAAAGTTATTTCAACACAGTGGTTTTTGTAAGGTCTGATCAGCGCATGATCTAGACATAAAACATATGCAGCTGCGGCCAACTCTGGCTTTAGGTGCGTTTAATAATGCACTGCGCAGAGCATGCACACACACTTGATGAATATTCGCATGCAGAGCGCTGGTGGAAGATGAAGTGATCCCTTTCCACTAAGATCAGAGGTATGGGGCCGCCCTTCTAAAACCCAAAGAGACCTTCTTTAGATATAATATAATATACTAGCAAGGGAGGGTAAGACTTAGGTGCCATTTAGCCTTCTTCCCTTTAGCATTTTAACATGCTTTCTCCCTTTGTATTTTATGGACTAATAACTATGCTGATAACCTTGTTGCTTATAATATGTTTGCTTGTATTAGCTAAGATACTGTGCCTGAGAACATGGCATTAGAAATAAACATTTCAAACTTGCCCGTGCCTTCATTTACTCCTCGTTTTGGATTGGTATATTAGTATAACGAAAGAGTGTTCATGTGTTCCACGTTACCTGAGGTGTTCTAAGTTCATGTTCTGGGTTGTCTAATCATTGGTGGTATGGAAGAACCAATGATACACTGATTGCTAGTCTGGTAGGGTATTTTAGATACTGAGGTGAGTTTTGGTACACCCTAATTCACTGAGGTTCTAGGTATCTATGCACAGGTCTGTGTAGGAGCAGAATCCCTGCGACAGTGTCTGTGTTGTCCCCGCCTGTTCCCTCAAGGTCTGTCAGAGGTAATAAGTGGTGTCCCCACATCATGTCCCTAGGTGTGGGCAGAGCAAGTTGTGTGTCTGGTAGACTTCATTCACGGGCAGGTTGTTGTGCTGTGTGGCCTTAACATGGCTCAGTCATGGCAGATATTCAGGGTTACAGGCACTGTTGTGGTCTATGTAATGTGTTGCTGCAATGTGATTGCAGGATGCGGTGGTCACCATGTTGATTTGGGTATCTCCTGTACTGCATTGATTGAATTGCTTTGTCCTGCTGATGACACTAACACAACCCTGCATCTCTCTCTCATGCAGAATCGCCAGTGGACAAGGAGGAACAGGAGCCAGAAACCAGCGGTGGCGAGAGTAGCACTGCAGCTGCACCGGAGCCCAGTGACA
Source organism: Lissotriton helveticus (assembly GCF_964261635.1). NCBI lineage: Eukaryota > Metazoa > Chordata > Amphibia > Caudata > Salamandridae > Lissotriton > Lissotriton helveticus. The sequence continues at coordinate 639,601,057 of NC_136059.1, forward strand.
CAGAGCTCACCAGTGCATCTGAGGGGGACCATAGTATGCAGGAGGAATCCCTGCCTGAGACACAGATTACAACATCATCTGATGACAGCAGAGATGCATCCATGTTGGAAGGCACAGGGAATGGGGACTCTGCATCATCTACTACCACACAGCGGCCAGTGCCCACCCTCCCATCCACTTCCTCTGATGCTGCCCGTGTCCGTGTCAGTAAGAGGGGACGAGTTAGATTCATACCTGGCACCGCTGAGCCTGCACCTGTCCCCCCCCTGCTGCCCTCAGTGCTGAATCTGTAGAGCTCCTGCACCAGCTTTGTGTGGGCCAGACAGCCCTGCTCAATGCCTTCAGTGACAATAACAAAAAAATTAGGCCAGGTGGTTGCCTAGATGGAGGGCATACACTCTGACGTTGGTGGGCTACACCGTACAGTCCAGGCTTTGTCGTCCACAGTGACGTCTGCCCTTCAACAGTCACATACTTGCATTCCTGCTCCAGTGCCTTTGTCCACCCCCTAGTCAAATCGGATGATAGTGACCACGGTTCCCATGCATCACAGTTTCGATACAGCACAAGAAGCACCCAGCAGAAACAACCCAAGCGGGCCTGCCCACGGACACCATCCCCACAGAAGAGCAGAGCCACCCCAGAATGCAATGACAAGAGCCCGTCAGGGAAGAGCAAGGCCGAAAAAGCAATGAAGCAGACATCAGGCTTACATGCCTCAGAGGCATCACCAGCGAAGGACTGTCCTGTCCCTGCGACTTCAAGCAGAGTTAGGCGTGCAGTGTCTATGCCCACTGAGGAGGTGTTGTATGGCAAGGGTACACCTAGGAAGGGCTCAGGGCCACATTCCCCTGCCACATCAACTCCAATTCCAGCCCAGTGAAGCAGGTGAAGGAGGGCACTGTAGGGGCTACCCCTGGCAAACAGGCTAGGGAGGGCACTGTAGGGGGGACACCTGGCAAACAGGGGAAGGAGGGCACTATAGGGGGTACACCTGGCAAACAGGGGAAGGCGGTGCAGAGGCGTAGCCAGACAAAGCGTTCTGCAGGATCCAGCACATCACCAGAGAGAGTGCCAGTGTCTGCACCTGAATCGGCTCTGTTAGTGTATGTTCCTGTTGTGTCCTCATTTCACATTCCCAAGAAGTGGAAAGGCACCCCTCAAACCACTCCCACCCACACTGTGTCACAGGTCTGCATGAATCCGCCTCCACGTGCCTCTACACCACCTCGTCCAAACAGCCCTCCAGCTTGCCAAGCCACTGATAGCCCTACATCACCTGGGCCTATGTCTTCCCAGTTAAGTGGTCCTGCTGTCCCCGACACACAGCCAGCTCCATGTCCGCCTGACAGCCAAGAGTGAGTGGTAGTCCCCCTCATACACCTGTCTCTCATATAGGTGTGCTAGTCCTGCCCATTGTTTACCACCTGGGTGTGTTGCTGGCCATGGTATGATACAGTCAAACAAACTCACTGTGCAGTTTTACATGTCCTGACTCTGCACTTTGCCATGCCCACTGGCCTTGTCATTCACTGCTGTTCTGGCCTTGCCTGTGCAGCTTCTTATGTCGTGACTCTGCACTTTGCCATGCCCACTGGCCTTGACATTCACATGCTGTTCTGGCCTTGCCTGTGCAGCTTCTCATGTCCTGACTGCACTTTGCCATGCCCACTGGCCTTGTCATTCACTGCTGTTCTACCCTTGCCTGTGCCGGAGAGGTAGATAGGTCACTTTATAGATGGAAGAACTTACCTTTGACTATCTATGTCTAACCAGCTTTATCTGGGCTTCCCATAGTGCTAGACTCGCATGGAAAAAACCTAGGTGCCGTCTGCAGAAGGGTAGGTTGACCCTTGCCGATTTGAACTTATATTGTATGGCATTCCAATTTAACAATTTCCGAACGCCCGAATCCAATACCTGGGGTTTGCTATTGGGGGAAATGATCAATGAGATCAGCCCAACAGCTTTTGAATATATAAGTTTGGGGCCCCAAAGTTAAAAAAAAAAAGTATGTCTAAATGTCTTACAGACAGCCTTGAATCCCCTGTAGAGGTGAGAAAGATTTTCAACATTAGGTACTATTGAAGAAACTAAAATCTTCATTCTCAGGGGTCTCACTAATACTTGATAACAAAGAAGTTGGCACAAAAGCTGAAATATTAAAAGACATCTTTATTAAACCTAAATAAGTGAGACTACGTCACACAGAAGCCTTAGCAACTGAATGAGGCAGTCTGAGGAGTACAGAAAACAGAGGCCTTATATATGCTTAGGGTTACAAACTCAGCATAAAAGTAAGGGGCAGTCCTAGTTTTTGCAAGCATGCAAAAAGCCTAATATGGACATACAGACCTGCCAAATATTAGCGAATAGGAAAACATTCAAAACAAGGCATCATGTAACCAGAACATCCCCCTTGAGTTGTGCTTTTGCCCAACCCGATAAGTCAATCAATTACACCACCTATAGGTCAATCAGTAATGGCAGGACATGCCTGTATGCTTCAAAAGAAAGGTTGTGTAATAGGAAAACACAGGGAGAGAATAGCGAAGGCCAAACGATAAGATACGACAAGAGAAGAATACTAAAGGCTAACAGATAGTTGATACAGGGATTAGGTAGTTCAGACAAGAATTAGTTAGGCCAGCTGGTGTCTGAGATTGGTTTCAAAACAAGGACAGAGGGGGGTTTCAACACATTGCAGTCTAAAGGGCAGAGACACTTCGTGAATCATGCAGCCTGTGTAAAGGCAACACAAAATGGAGTTGATTGTAAAATGGAGTCAAAATTAAAGAACCTCATTATTCAGACTTTGGTCCCATCTGGAATTCCGCAGGTACATCAGAAAGTCTGAAGGACAGGCTGTCCCTCCCATTATGGCAATGCACGTGGGGGGACCTGCTGTAGGCAGAGAGCTTAGCTCCTTGTAAAGTCGTGAGAGCAAGAACCAGGGATAGGCTATCTAGGTTTTAATATATTCAGCTTATGTCCTGGTTTTTTACACCAATTCTGGAGATAAGTAGAGGAAGGGAGCTCGGGGCCTCTCTCCAGGATGTCGGACCAAAGAACAAGGAAGTTGCCAATTGGTATTGGCAATTCTTGGAGGTGAGATAAGAAAGTGGCAACAACACATGAAGTCTGGATAGACGTACTTCAGGGAGAGAATATACCAGCATGATGGAAGGACTCTCTGAACCTGTTATATCTGGTTGTTACCCCTGCAAACCTTAAACAATGCACATTTTTTTTACCATCAATAATCTCTATTGGACCCCTCAAAAATGGCAAAGTTTGTGCGACAGCCTATTCCCAGGTGTAAAAGATGTTAATGCCTACAAGCCAATGATGAGCATATCTTTTTTACATGTCCTGAGATCAAGGAATATTAGAAAGTATGATAAGGGGTATCATGGGGTGCCTCTCGTATTGAACTCTGCTTTAATCCTGCTTGGGTAAATCAAACTACACATAGCTTTTCAAGCAGTAAGCAAAGGGGCCTGATTTTCTATCCATTGCTTTTAGCCAGGTGGGAGATCTGTAAAAGATGGACCGATCCATCTCCTCCGCAAGGTATGGAATGGCTTAAGGTGGTTAAGTGGAAGAGTCGAAGCTAGATCCGGGAGATCGGCGGACATATGGGACGATCTTTGTCAGGAGGACCTCATAGGTGGCAAGGCATTGGGTAATACTGAAAGGGGGCCCATAAACAAAACATTACGGTCCTATAACTGGTTATGATTATACCTGGTTATCGCACTTAGGGTCGGCCCATGAGGTGCAATTTGAGTGATGGTGGCTCAATGTAAGCCACTGCAATGTACCCAGAAGTAGATAGAGTGTGTCAAAGTTTGCAAATGCCATGGTAATATGAGGACTTTAATAAAAAAGAGATTTTACTAAAAAATTATGTTACATCAATTTACAAATTCAAAAACGTATGGTAAAATAGGATGTATGACGTTACAACGCAGGCTATTACAACGCCTGCCTTTACAACGCGGTTTTTACATCGCAAACCTTTACAACGCATAGCGCTTAGAGGTGCTGGATAGTGGTAAGTATAATTTTCTATTCCAACTCCAGTCCCCGTGGACACTAGGGAAGGTGTTGGATAGAAAATTAAACTTATTTCCTATCCTAGAGCGCCCCCCAGCGCAATGCGTTGTAATGGTTTGCGTTGTAATGGTTTGCGTTGTAATGACCGCGTTGTAATGGTAGTGCGTTGTAATAGTTTCGTTGTAAAGGTTGTTCACCGTTAAAATATTGTCTAATTAAACAATAAAGATTATCTATTTTTGGATTTGTTGGCATTAATTTCTTTATATTTGTAACTATTTTAAATAAATTAATGTAACTCAGCATTATTTCCCGTGGATTTTTATTTTAAATCCCTACCCCGATTATTTTCTAGCAGAGGGTCTGCAGTACCAGTGATGGGCATTATGTGGTGCTGGAGTAACTCCAACTCTGAGCTGGAGTAATTTACTACTGTTTTGGGGCCTTTTTTGGCTTTAGCAATTTTAGAGGTGCAGTTTATGAATAGCAGTAGGTTTGGTCTTTTGTGAATGGGTGCATGTCCCTCCCTCGTCCCCTCTGTATCCATCACCAAACACCTCCTTATTCAACCCTACACCCATCCCATTTATTAGTAAGTATGCTACTTTTTTCAGCTACTCTCATGGTCACATTTATTACTAAGTAGAGAACTTCTCTGTGTGAGGAGCTGCCCATAGAAAAGTTGGGCAAGGTGGATGTGAAGATTTACACTCATTGATGTGTGAATGACATTTTGTATAACGATAGCAATACTATTGTAGTACTGCTGAATGTACTACATAATGCAGATTTGAATAGGGCTCTGCGTGTGAAGAATGATTTTATTTCAGGGGTCATTGATTTTCACTGATGCCTAGAAGGAAAGAGATCAAAATCTACATACTACCCAATGGTGGTTTGGGTGTAACAAGAAGGTGCTGGTTGGAGGTTTTTAGGTTTATGGACGGTATCGGGTGAGTCAGTATGTTACCAAGATATTCTAGAAATGAGTTGTGGCCACTTGTGCTTCATTGACAATATTGTGTTGATCCACTCAACTTTATGGTGAAATGGAGATGAGTGTGTTTACCTGGGCAGATTGTATAAGTTTCAGGCAACAACAGGAGACCCCCATCCAGTGGGGAGAAAAAGTATTTAGGGAGGGTCATGAGCAGTATGTTACAGTAAATAATTTTACTTAGTGTTAGTGAATTAATTAGAAGCTTAGTGGTGTGTAACAGGAGAATTAGAAGCATTTTGTTACATTTAAGCCCTCAGTAGCTTGTTGTTGTGGTGCTTGCAGTAAATTAATGACTCCATATGAACAGAAAGATTAAAGAGAAAACCTGGGTTTATGGACCAGAAGAAGAAAACCAAGCTATCCAGAGGAATATATTTAGAACTAAGCAGCACAGGTGGTGCAAAGGAAGAATAAAAGTAAAAGCCCTCCAACCTTTATTTACATCCTGGTGTTTGGATCATTTGTCATGGTAAAAGTTGTGTTTATTAATTATCTGGAGAACCTAAATTGTATGTAGGGATTGGTATGCTGCCTCTCAACAAGGATGCTTTGAAAATGTGCAATGATTGAGTGATATTATCTTTTTTTTTTATGTTTTCTTATTTGTGTTACAACCACACCAGGAGCACCATTCGGTTTCCCACCAAGTGAAAATATCTCCAAATACATTAACAACCACAAATAATTATTGATTAGTTATGCTCTTCGGGAATACAACCAATGAATTTTAGCAACTGTGCAAATCTAGCCATAAGGTATACACAGTATTGTATACATTAACAATAAATAATATACAGTACAGTAAACATTAATGCAGTATATCAGAGATCCCAAAAAGGAAAAAGATGGAAGTGCAACATACAGTACTTAAAGAGATTAAACATGGAAAATCTTGATGAAAGTGTTACTATTTATAGGGGGTAGTTTATTTATTTATGGTATTTATAGAGCACAACATTCCTCCATTCAGTGTAATCTAAAACATAAAGCGTACACAAGGACATCCCTGAAATATTTAACAGGTTAGTGCAAATAGAGCAGCAGAGTATCATAATGCATAAACCCCCTCCTCCCAGCTATCTTATCTGTGGATGGAACCTGACCATATGGTCATCAAACAAAGCCATCGATCCATTGTGTGACAGAGCGTCAAATACGAACCCCCCCCCTTGTCCTTTATACTCATACAGCTTAAACTCCATATCATAAATAGCCAGAAATTTAGATCTCCATTCATAAAATGTGGGGGATCAGAATTCAACCATCTTGTAGCAACACATATTCAGACAGCTGCCATATCAATGAAAAACATGTAGCCCTCTTTGTTGGCTAACCTATTTTCCATTGAGTTCTCTACCACCCCCAATTTCTCCAATGAAGCAATAATTTTAATATGGAACCAGACCCCTGTTATAAAAAATGTCCATTCTCTCGATAAAAAGATCCTAATAGCGACATGAATAAAACATGTAAACTATTTCAGCAGGCCCAGTGTTACATTGATGACCTTATCTCTCTTACCCCACTTGAATAATTTCTCTGGGGCATAATACAGATCAAAGATTATTTTAACAAGTTTGATCTTTAATCCGGCTGCTATTAGTACTTTGCTACCTATAGCCATTGCTTTTTGCAATATCAACCCCCAATCAGGGTTCAGCAGCAACCACAACACCGAGACAGCCCTCATCGCTGCCACCGACGACATCAGGACCCTGCCAGACAATAGGGAGACTGCAGCACTCATCCTCCTACACCTCTCCGCGCCTTCGACAACGTCTGCCACTGCACACTACTCACACGCCTCCACGCCGCAGGGATCCGAGACAAGGCTCTGGAATGGACCACCTCCTTCCTCCCTGGCAGAACCCAGAGCGGTCACCTCATCCCGTTCCGTTCCGAAGCCTAAGAGATTAACTGCGGCGTACCCCAAGGATCCTCCCTCAGCCCGACACTGTTCAACATTTACGTGGCCCCGCTTGCACACGTCGCCCAACAGCACGGCCTCAACATAATCTCCTATGCCGACAACACTCGACTGATCCTCTCCCTCACCAAGGACCCCATCACCGCCAAAGAAAACCTCCATGAAGGAATGAAGGCCGTTGCCGACTAGATGAAGATCAGCCATCTGAAGCTGAACTCTGACAAAATGGAGGTCCTCATCCTCGGCCCCAACCCGTCAGCCAGGTACGACTCCTGTTGGGCGGACGCTACGTTGGAGATCCACGCCTCCACGTAGCACGTGAGCATCCAGTTCCCTCGTTCCTCCCCCCCACGAAGATGATGGCGGCAGCTAGCTGGCATTCGTTCTGCTCCTATTTTTGTGCCGCTGTTTGCTGAGCGGACTTTGCCTTCGGATGCTAGCAAGAGGTTAAACCGGCTGGCGTGACTGCAACAGGATAGGCATTACCGAGTTTTATAACAACGCTGCTTGGAGAGATAGACCTATTTGGAATTCGTAGTCTGTATCAGGAGGACACTACTCTTTTGCCCCTGGTATCTGGAGCTGGTCTCCCACCGCCGCCACAAGCCTCTTGCAATCTGGCGCAGCCGCTGTGTGGGGGGACTACCTGTCCCAGTATTCTAAGCGGCAGGAGGCTGTCGAAAGCTCCGTTTCTTGGAGGGCTCTGTGGGAATTACGGGCACTCGAGGAGAAGGGAGAAAACTGTACAATAAGCCCCGCTTCGCCCTGCCGAGTGCATCGTTGATTCATCTACGGAGGGTTCGGGATGAGAGATTATTGACGACTGACGGCCTGATGCAGGTAAATCTGGACATGGTTTCTTTTGTGTAAATAAGCCCATCTGAACTTTATCCGGAGAGCTTGCTGCTATCCCTTATCTCTTGTGCCCAGAGCCGGTCTCCCTGCTGCCGCAAGCCTTTTGTAAACTGGCGCGGCCATCGTGTGATGGGTCCCTACGCACTTAGCATCAACGGGACGCCTTGTGCATTCTTGGACGCTTTGTGAAAGTTGGGGCAGCACTTAAGCAACAGCCACACCATTTAGGATTCCAGATTTGTCGAGTTATCAATTTGAGACTGCTGGCAGCGGATTTGAGGCCTTTTCTTTTGCTCTTTGCTTCCAAAACTTTTGGCGCTTTTGGCTGAGTCTTTTATTTGGTTCGTTCCAAGAAATTGCTAGAGAATATTGCTAAAGAACTCAATACATTATGGGCAAACATTTGAATGCACGTACTAAAGCAAGAGCCCGTCGTCAACAAGCTGGAGATGCATCTGAAGCTGAAGTAGCTAAACAGACAGATGCTCATTCCTCTGAGAGCTCAGATGAGCTAGATGAACTCCTCATATCTATACCTTTACCCGCTCTAACCAGCTCAGGCGACTTGGCATCGGAGGAGCCTGCAGAGGTAATGGATAATCAGACTGCTTCTGAGGCAATTCAGATCGGCTATCAGTCCAAAATGGCCTGAAAGAAGATAGAAAAGTTCAGACGCCTGTGGTACATAAAATCTCAAAGTAATTCCCTCTGTTCGAGAAAAAGCCTAGCATGGTGGTACCCAGTAGCCCGGTTCAACCCATAGTTTTTACTGGCTCAAGCGCAATCTTAGAAATACCAGTAACATCAGCAGTTATGGCTCCTACTGGCATAGTGGGCTCAACATCAAAGTCAGCTGATACAATACCATTTAACTTCCTACCCTCTGATGAAAAAAGCTCACCACCTGTAGGTAAAGGGGGAGAGACTGTTTCGGTAAATTCCGCAGCACCACAACTTGACCTCAAATCTGCGGGTGTTGTGGATCCATTTAGCCCAATCTTAGGGATGGATACTAAGACTGTGGGGGAGCTTCAGATGTCGGTCAAAGACATGTTGAATTTGATTTTAGACGAGGTGAGGGAATTGAAACGGTTTCAAAAAACTGAGCTGACTGTGATACATCAACGATTGGACAAAATCGAGGATCTGGTGTCCACTTTTCCCGCTCGTCTTCAAGAGGCTGAGGGTAGAATCACCGGTGTGGAGGATCAAATGACGGAGGTTAAGAGGGATGTTAAAATCACGTTCCAAACCTCCAAGGCTCTAGAAACCAAATTGGATGATTTGGAAAATTATAACCAAAGATCCAATCTAAGAATAGTAGGTGTTCCGGAAGGAATAGAGGGGTCGAATATGGTTCACTGGGTTACCTCTTTTCTTCAGCATGAAGTAATTCCTGAATTCAAGGGAGACTTAACGATCACCTGAGCTCATCGGGTTCCGGCCCAGCGTTTTCCCAATTCTACGCTCCCCCGCACTATCTTGATGAATTTTGCGGATGTCCGAGTAAAAAGAGACAATTTTATCTAGAGGTATTAAACAGAGACAGTTTCCCGCCAACGCCACTACAATGTGTCAAATTCTTTCAGACATGTCCGCCGCTGCGGCCCGGAGAAGGAAGGAATTCGTAAAAATTCTTCAGCTGTTCAGAGCCAAGGGTGCCCAAGCTACGATTGCTCAGCAGTCAAAATTAAAAGTTTTAGTCAAGGGCAAATTTTACATGTTGACAGATGAAGCACAGGAGCTGCTCAATAAGATCTCATGTGGCTAGAAGGACCTGACTTTACTTTACCTTTCACAATTTCTTTTCTTTTTCCAGAAAGGTTTCGAAAATTCAAAAAGCTTTGTTTCCTCTTTGAATAGGCTCTTTTTTGTATTCTTGTGGGGGTTGAGGTTGGGGGAAGGGTGTTTGGGGGGTTAAGGGGTGTAATAACAAGACACCTCAATGTTAGGGGTTAAGGCTTTGTGGCCGGCGTGGGGTAGTAAAGTAGGAGTAGGAGATGGGCCATGGGGTGAGGGGAAGGTGGGGTTGGGGAACACGGGTGGAGGGGTTGGAAAGAAAAAAAAAATCTGAAGTTTTTGGCGCTTTTTGTTGTTTGGTTTTTTCATGCTACAGGCCTTGTTGGCCTAATATATGTAACATAAGGAAGGGCGGTAGAATGGAAAATGTACATTATTTTTGAATTTTTTTTATTTTTATAATTACGAATGTCTATTAGTAGGGGTCTTAAAATATTTTCCTTAATGTCAATGGATTAAACAATAAGAAAAAAATGCTAGCTATAGAGACATGGATGAAAACGGAAAATCCTGCTGTAATAATGCTACAGGAGACTCACATCCCAGCTGCCAAAATAGACGATTTCTCCATGTTTAAAATATGGGCCTCATATCGGGGTTTTTCTTCGTTTACTGCAACCCAACAGGGAGTTGCGCTTATTTAAAATAAAAATATGGGTGTTGATATTCTACAGACAGAAGACTGTGGCTCAGGTCGTTGGTGCTGGGCCACATGTAAGGTTAAAAATAGACAAAGGCCGATTACCTTTGTTAGTTTTTATGCCCCAGTGGATGATAATTCCCGGATCTATGATGATTTGTTTCAGTCTTTGCTAAAGGTGGGAGGAGATATTGTTATTGGAGGTGATTTTAATATTCTTATGAATGTTAAATTAGATTCTACAACTTTTTCAAAAAAACAGCTTAAACCTAAATTACTTAAATCTATTTCCAGTAATATTACAATACTTGACCTGTGTGACCACTGGCGAAAAAAAAATACACAAAAAAAAGACTTCACCTGATGGTCTGGTAGGTTCAAGTCTTCCTCCCGCATTGACTTTTTTCTTGTTTCCAGGCAACTTAATTTTTCCAATCAGAAAATTTTACATAATGGTTTTTCTGACCACGCGATGTTAGCAATCGAGTTTGATCTGGGGGAAAATATCAGAGTCCCTAAACGATGGGTATTTAATAAGACACATTTGCATGATGAAACCTGGGCTGCCCTATTAAAATCAGAGATTATAGACTTTATTGCCCGCAACACTGGCACGGCTCCTCTCCCTGAAAGTCTTCATTCGGGGTATAGTTATAGGAAAAGATGCAGCAGACTGGTCTTCTGTTAGAGAGATAAGAAACTCACTACAACAAAAAATCCAGGTTTTAAATGCGCAACGACAATGTAACCCCTCTAGTAGCGTCCAAAATCAATTAAATGAAGCTAAGCGGGAACTCAGTGCCAATTTCTTCGCCCAGAGTGAAGAGATTTTTCATAGAAAAACACAAAGAATCTATCAAGAAAGTAACTTTAAAGGTACATTTTTAGCCTGGCAGGCTAAAGAGCAAGCCGCGGCAAATTTGATACGTTCTTTAAAATGCCCAATAACACATAGAGAGACATCAGAGTCGGCAGAAATTGATTCACTAATGTTCTCCCATTAGCAAACGATCTATAGTAAGCACCATATTATTGATCATCAAAAGTTATTCGATTTTCTAGGTAGTTACTGTGAGAAGTTGGCCTGGTATATGATGCTCACTAGTTCTAGTGATCACCTTGTACCATGCTAAGCAACCCTTATGATGATTGGTTGTAAGTCAACCTTATAGACCAACTATCCTAGTAGCGTGGACAAAGCAGTCTTAGGCTAAACTCTGTAAAGGCATGTGAAGCAAGCTGTTTTACCATACACAATCCCCTTGAATACCAAATGAAAGGACACCACACAGCTATATATTGAATATATATATATATTTATTTACTACAAATATCCCCTATACTCTTTATGAGCACAGAAGCAAATGCGTTAAAACAAAACACAGTTCAAATACACAAAAGTTGCACAATATGGATGAGCCCTAGGGGCCACTAAAACCATATACTAAAATAGTGGTATAAGAACCACCAATCTGAAAGGAAATAGGCCTAGGGCATGGGGAATCGCTGGAGCTGTTCGGGACTAACAGTGAAGAAGTCGGAAAAAGGCCTGCGGGACTCGGGTGCAGTGCTTAAAGTGCACGCATGCACCAATGTAAAGTCAATGGTGCGTAAAAGTTACAAAGTTACTGCAAAAGGAGTCTTCCGACTGGACTAGGACTACCAAACTTTAGAGTTAGGCACTAGAAGGGTGTACCAGTGTAAGAACACTGGCGTTAGTAAGTTACCTCACCCACAGGAAGCGGGTGCATAGGTGCCAAAGTGTGTCGGGTTTCGTCACGCAGTCTGATGGTGCCTGAGGATGAAGGTGCTGCAGGCGTCCAGGCGAGAAGTGTCCGGTGTGATCCAAGGGTGGATCGAAGATGTGAAGACCTGAAAGCAGAGGGGACAATGTTCAGAAGTCACTAGCCAGGGACTGGCGAGGAACCAGGATGGAACCAGGCAATGTTGGGTGCAAACAGGCAATGAGGTGCAGCTTGTCTCCGCAGCCACGTGGACACGAAGAGTTCTAGGACGTCGAGGAGTCGATCATGAGCTGTCCCTCAAAGGTTCTAGCTGATGCGGTGTCGGCAACTTGATTAGAGCAAACAAGCCTTGGCTAATGCAAGCCACGCAGGAAGTGAAGAACGCTTAATCCTCGGGCCAGCAAGGTCAGAGGTGCTGCTCCTTTTTACAGGAGCGAAGGTCAGTCTTGAGCAACCAGACCAGTGGTTTAGATCATAGATTTCGTCGCAAAGATGGCCACTAGCCGCGTGGCAAGTGACCGGGATGACGCGTCAAGTGGCAAAGTGCAAAAGGGTCCCACGCAGATCGTGGAGAGGCTGGGGGGCTGATCTTCGGTGCAAATGCTGTTCGGTAGTGGGGCTTCTCAAACCCCAAAGCACAGCATCGAGGGTGCCTCGGGTGCTGCGCAGTCAGCTTCTCTTGAGTCTTTAAAGATGGCCGGTCCCACATCTCTCGATGCCTCCAGGGGTCTCTTCTTTTCAGGGACTGTGGATCGGGCTGTGAGATGTCTGGGAATCTAGGTCTTGTCAGGCTCTGGGCTGGGGCTCCGGTGGGAGGCGGTGGCAAAGCAGATGTCGAATTACTGGTTGGTGCCTGTTTTCACAGGGTGGTCACTCCTTGGCCACAAGGGAGATTCTCTTCAGTCTTCTGTGCAGCAGAATGTCGAAGTCCAGTTTTCTTCTTAGTTTCAAGTCGAGTTCAGGATGATCTGAAGTCTTGGGACACAGCTCCTACTCTTATTCCAAATCTTGGGGCCGGATTACCTGCTAGGTCCCTCCTCTGGGTGGGACCAGGAAGGGGGGTGGTTACACCCCCTTTCATTTGTCCAGCTTTGCGCCAAGACTGGGGCTGGACTGAACTGGCATATGCACAGGGACACCTTGTGTGCCCCAGGCATGTCTCATTCTATTCAGCCCTGCCCTACCCAATACACAAAATCCTGTCTGGGGTGGTGCTAGCACCTCCCAAGGCAGGAAACCCTTTGTCCAAGCCTCCCTCGCTGGAAAGACTCCCAGTAGCAGGAGGTCAGACTTGTGTCTGTGGTGGCAGCATCCATTTTGTGATGCTGAGGCTCTAGTTTAACTTTAACCGGGGTTCAGGTTATGTACGTGTCGTGTCCCTCTAGAAGGGTGGAATGCTACCCCCGTTGCCAGAACTGGCGAGGGGGTAGTATTCCAATTCGTATGACACCTTACTCGACATGTTTTGATAAAGCCAAACCAAAGTTAGCAAATAACCGCGAGGATTATAATGCACTTAAGAGTATATGGTATGGCAGTATCATGGAACAGCTACAGGAAGTGGTTCCGAAAGCTGCAGACAGGCTCAGCTCATGCTAGAGCACCATCTCACATATTTCCTAGCACTCTGCCTCCAGGATTGATGAGGCCTTCCATAGGAGTGGCTGATAGGAACATATGTGTCCATTTTAGGTTAGGCATAGGCATACTATACCTAAGTAAGGGGTGATTACACTGACTTACCCCAGCTGAGTGATCAGCCAGTTGTGTCAAATATGGAGGCCAGGCCAGGGGTGGCACAATACGTGCTGCAGCCCCTGGTAGGCCTAGGAAACACCTATGCCCTGGGTACACTGTTACAGGGGCCTATAAGGTGAACCAATTCCAATTCGTAATGCACCTAGAGTGCATTGGCATTAATTTAGAGAGAGAACAGCAGGCTGTGGGTCTGATTAGCAGGCCCACAGCCACATTAAGTCATAAACCAGTGAAGCAAAAAGCAAATATTTGGGGTGACCATAGGATAGCAGACCCTACTCTCCTACAGATACGTATTGCCTACTCTTACACAAGCAGACCAAGTGATAATGGCGAGCCCATTCTCTAAGGAAGAATTGGAGTTGGTGGTAATGGAACTCCCAAATGGCAACGCTTGAGGCCCGGATGGGCTTCCCGTCGGGTTTTTTAAGGTCTTCTTTAGTTCTCCTTCTGATTTTTTTTTGTTATTATTAAATTCTATATTGGATGGCGGTGAAATTCCAGAGTCTTTTCAGGAAGGCACAGTAGTGAGTTTTTTTAAAAGAGGGAAAGAACCCAAGGATCCCAATTCATATAGACCCATTACATTATTAAATTCCGACTACAAAATCACCACAAAATTATTATCAATACGTTTTAACACTATTGCCGCAGATTTGATTCACCCTGATGAAAATGGCTTTATCGCAGGTCGACAATTAATTACTAACACACATTATTTGACCGAGGCCTTGGATTATTTTGAGACACGGGTAGTTCCGGCCTTAATTTTATTATTAGATGCGGAAAAAGCTTTTGATTTGGTGGTTTGGGCAACACTTTTTAATATTTTGCAGCATTTTGGGATCCCACAACAAATTATTAATTTAATTCAGAATCTATACACAGGTGCTAAAGCCAATGTGGTAATCAATGCAGCCATGGTGGGGTCAGTCTCAGTCAAGCGGGGTACGAGGCAAGGTTGTCCCTTGTCACCTATTCTTTTCGCTTTTTTTATTGAGCCGTTAGCAGTCGCAATTCGGAATTGTGTGAGTGTCGCCCCCCCTATTCCCTCCATGGACAAAATTAAATTATATGCCGACGATATTATGTTACTAATTAAACCTGATATGCAATCACAAACGCAGGCCTTACAGATCTTTGAAGAATTCGAGGCCGTAGGGGGTTATCGGATTAACAAAAAATAAGACGGAAATTCTGGTTTGCGCGGGGATAGACCCCGAATTACACCCTGAAATAGGTGGCTGCATTAATCAAAGACCTAAAAGATATATTTTTTTTTTTTCTGCTTCAGTTCAAGATTGATATACACTTAATTTTGATCCTCTTCTTCAGAAGGTGCGCTTAATGTTTGGAAGTTGGAACCCGTTGCCATTATCAATTCTTGGTCGGGTAGCACTGATAAAAATGTCCGTACTCCCTCTATTTAATTTTTTATTCTCTACCATTTCTTGTTTTTTGCCTGGTGCTTTTTGTTTTTTTAAGTAGAATCTATGTTTTCAGGCTTTGTGTGGGCAAAAAAGACGCCTCGATTTGCAATAGGGACACTCTATGAGGACACAGAACACGGAGGTATTTCCCTACCCAATCTTAAAGATTATTACAATGCTTACTTTGCACAGTATTTGGCCAGATTTAAAAACGAAACTTAAGGTCAGGCTTTATTTATAAAAAAATTTAATGATTTAATTTGCCTTGAGATCCAAATCCCCTCCCCACTTCAGGTTCCCAAATCACCTAAATTTGTTCGCTACAAGACTTTGAATTGGTTCTTTAAAAGACGAGACACTATGCTTAAAAGATATTCTCTTCCCTTTTTTAATTTAAAAAACCCCCTGATGAGTGTTTTTGCATTTATAGGGACAAAAATCGGTTCAGGAATAGTTGCAAATTGGGAACGTGCTGGGTTCACTACATTGTCAGACTTTGTTAGGAACGGATCCTGGATAAACTTGGGAGAAATGGTATGTTTAATTCAGGAGAATTTTCTATTGATAGGTTCCTATAATCTGATTTATAAAAGTCTGGAACAAATGGACCCATTACACATTATCAATCCGTCACAGTTGACTAAGGATCTTTTTTTGGATATACGGGTAAAGAAACCGGGGGAATGGAAACGTTGTTTAGCACACAGTAGGGATGGGGATCTGAGTTCTAAAGCAATTAATAAATGGCAGAAACAGGAGAACCATGGGTCATCCCTTAATACCTGGAAGACCATTAATCAATTTTATTTCAGTTTATTAATGGGAGCCAATTGGCGCAGAATGCTTTTCTTTGGCAAATAGCTTTTGTATCGTACTGCGGCGGCCATTGCCAAAATGTATACCAATGCTACATCTAATTGCTTTAGATGTCTACATTATGATCCAGCCAACTGGTCTCATATAATGATTCATTGCCATAAAATTAAGTTATTTTGGGATGACATTTTCGTCTTTCTTCAATTATATTATAACATTAGGATTTTTTGGAATGTTAAATTAATGCTGTATGGCTTTGATCTGCATCTTAAACTTTTAGATCATCCTGTAGAATTGATATATATTGTAATGGCAGTGGCTAGGTCATTATTACTGCAGAATTGGCGTTCAACTCAGGTCCCTTTGTTTCAGGAATGGTTGCAAAAAATGAAGAAATTTAGAACCAGCGAACAACTTTATGCTCGGAGAACTGGAGGGATGAAAAAGTTTGAAAAAATTTGAGGATCGTATTTTGATTAATCTGTATATAAAAATGTTCTTTCTCAGTTTGAAAAGAATGTGACAGCCTGTCTGTATTTTTCGGAAATATGTTCTTCATGTTTTGATTAAGATGTTATCAAGAACTTCAATAAAAAAAACATTTAAAATAAAAACGACTCCTGTTGGCCAACGGCACTGGGGGCAGCCCTGACCCCCACCGACCACGCACGCAACCTGGTAATCGTCCTCGACTCAACGCTCTAAATGACCAAGCTAGTCAAAGCCGTCTCCTCCTCCTGCTTCAACACCCTCCGCATGCGCCGCAAGATCTACAGATGGATCCCGACAGATACAAGAAAGACAGTCACCCAAGCCCTCGTCAGCAGCAGACTCGACTACGGAAACGCCCTCTACGCGGGAGCCCCGACCAAGCCCATCAATCAACTACAACACATCCAAAACGCCTTGGCACTCCTGATCCTTGATGTACCACGACACGGTCACATCACCCCCCACCTGAGAAACCTGCACTGGCTCCCCGTCAACAAGAGGATATCCTTCAAGCTCCTCATCCACGCACACAAGGCCCTCCACAAGACCGGCCCAGCCTACCTCAACAGACGGCTCTCCTTATACACCCCCAACCGCCAGCTACGCTACGCCAACCTCTCACTCGCCACCATGCCGTGCATCTGAAGAATAACCACAGGCGGGAGATCCTTCTCCCACCTCGCAGCCATGACATGAAACACCCTCCCACTGAGGCTACGACAGACCCAAGACCTGCTGACCTTCAGGAGGACACTAAAGACCTGGCTGTTTGAACAGTAGTGGCCCCCACCACCACCCCCCCCCCCCAGTGCCTTGAGACCCTCGAGGGTATGTAGTGTGCTTAACAAATGACTGATTGATTAATTGACTCCAAGCCTCTACTCCCATTTAGCATTTTGAGACTTGAAATCGCCTGATAATACTTGTACCAATAATTCATAGAGAGTTCCGATCTTAACCCTCTTATCAATTGTCTCTACAATAGGATTTTCAATCAGCAACCCTGAAATCCCAAACAATTTATTAATATAGTATTCAATCTGGAGATATTTGAAAAAATGTTGTTTAGTGGGTCTAAATTTCTCCTGAAGATCCCCTAATGGGCATAGTCGTTCTCCATCAAACAAATCTTCTAACTTAAGAATCCTTCTCTGTCTCCAATTCCTAACCGTCAGGTCTTAAAATATCAATGAAAAAGATAGTGGACCCTAAAAGTGGCATAATAATTATATTTGGGAATTTTCATTTTTTTTAAGCTGTTGGCACAACTGCTCCCCTTGCTTCATGTGCCCCTTGCAAAACTTTAAATGTTGTTTTTATCATGATAGCTGAGTTTGATGTTTTTCAGCAGATAGCCTTTAGGCTTCGATACCACTATTAGCTTATATTTTGACAGGGACTCAGCTGGTCTGAGCCTGTATGTACTTTCTGTGATTAATATTACAATATTTTGCAGCATACATGCCCAAAAATAAAGAACTATATTTGGAACATTCCATCCTCCATGATCTCAGGAAGAATCATATATTTAGAGGCACATTTTGTTTTATTAAATCCTCACAGAAATCCATAACACATGCTATCAATTTTGACTAGCCACTACGATTGACTTACAATGGGATTCCTCTTAATAGATATAATATTTTGGGTAGAATAGTCATTTTTAAAACATTCTTCCTCCCCACCAGTGACAGGTGGGGATTATTCAGTCTCCCACGTTCCTGTTCAATTGAGCATATCAGGGGAGTCATATTTAAATCTACTATATGCTCTACAGCTGATGATACTTGGATTCCTAGACAGGTTGCCTCTTCCACCACACGGGAATCAAACTGCCCAATATTGCTAGTACATACCTCTTGAGAGAGGGGCATGCGCTAAACCTTCCCTTGGTGGTTTGCCCAATACGTGGTAAAACTTTGCTTTTATCTATCGTTGGAGTTCCTCCTTAATTAAATCACTGTTGAGTCCTTTTAAATCACTGATGTGCCTTTTTTTAATTCAAATTTTTTTTAATCTGAAGTTCACTTTACTCGCGCTCCTCACATACCTGCCCTTTCACTTGCACTTCCCCATTTGAGACGCGGTCTAGTTCTATCAGGGCGATCAGCGGCTGTACAGCAGGGATGATTGGTGGGGGGTGGTGGATGAAACTAATTATCTACCACACTGGAGAGGATGTGCGCAGCAGGCGGGTCGCTGAGGCGCCTAAGGCAGCCTGTCTGCGCCAATCCGTGCCGAATCGGGGCCAGGGGCCCAGAACCCTGGTCATTTTTTCCCTTACACAGCTGATGAACTACAGGCCATAGCTCATGGAAATCTCCCACTAGGCAAAAAGGTGGAAGATACCTTAGGGCTGAAGGCTTACTGAGGACACAAGTTGGTGGACAGAGCACGGGCACACTGCCTCTTCCCCCCAAACACATTGGGCTCCATTATATCGCAGAACGGGACCGCCCGCCATAAGGGCGGGGGTCCGTGGGGGGAATTAGGATGTGCCCGCCACAGTGGCGGGCACATCCTGTAGTTTTAGCATTGTGGCGGGCGGTGCACTCTGCACCGCCCGCCACAATGTGAAAAATGCTTTTTTGCATTTGCATATGCAAAGCGGCAGGCACCGCGCGATGCCTGCCGCTTTGCATATGCAAATGTGGGGGGGTACCATAGGTACCCCCCATGTGCCCCCTGACAGTGGTGGCAACCTGGGGGCCCTGCAGGGGGCCCCCGCACCAATCTCCGCCTGCCTTTCCGTGGCGGCATTGCCGCCGCGGAAAGGCCTCTACATATTGCCATTGTAATATGGCTGGTGGTGTCCATTGGACACCGCCACCATATTAATCTATTACCGCCGCGGTCGCAGGGCGACCGCGGCGGTAAAGCGGAGGACGGTCTTTCCGTCCGCCATTGTCCCCTCCGCCATCCTAATCAGGTGGAGGGGAAAACGAGAGTGGTTGTCGGGCGAATTGCCTCCGCCAGGGTGGCGGTGGCCACCGCCACCCTGGCGGAGGCAATCCGCCCGATATCATAATGGAGCCCATAGTGTCTGCTAACCCACATGATCTAAGGGTAGCAGCCTTAAATACCTGCTCCCTACAGAAGCACACTCTTGAAGTCTTCTTGCTCCTTCAGGACTGCTCCTGGGACATCGTGGGGGTCACAGAAACCTGGCTGGAGGACACCTCAGCCCCGGATACAGTAGAGACCCTGCTGGTGGAATAAGCGGCCTTATGGCATAACAGGGCGGGAAGAACAGGAGGGCGTGTGCGGTACTCTACAATAGACAGATAACGGTAGAGATGCTTATTGCTGAGAACATCGAGGGTGCAGAAATTCTAGGAGCAAAGCTCTGCTCCCAAGCTGCCTGCCTAATCCCTTGAGTGATCCCCCGATTTGCAGAGCTATTCACTGGGTTAGTCAGTGATCTTCGCTCCCAGTATCAGTCGTCTTGGTAATGGGGGATTTTAACTATTACTGGGATAAGGAGCCCAAAAACTCACACACTAAACAGATGGAGGAGGCGTTGACCACCATGGGACTTCAACAGCTTGTGAACTCCCCCGCCCATGATAAGGGGCACACCCTCAACCTGGTCTGGACTACCCAGCCAACAGCTAGCCTGATGGACATCAGCCCTTGTCCCTTGTCGGACCACAACCTGATTAGGTGCCTGGTCCCGCTCGCTGGTCGACCAGCACATCCACCCCCAGAGTGGAAAGTGTTGCAAGGTTGGAACAAAATAAAGGAAAGTGACCTAGTGGGGACTCTTCGTAAATCATCCCCTAAAAGGCAAACATTGGGAAACCTTCACCAGGAGAGTCCCTCATAGTCAGGCTAAGTGAAGCCATAGATAAGGTGATTCAGAAAAGGGGGTGGTGATGAACAGAGTGCCTGAATTAAGCAGACCACTCTTACCCAGTCCAAAGATCAGGGCTTGATCCATCACCATTTTTTAGCTCAGGTAGCACCCGCACGCAGGGAGAGAGTTAGGAACAAAGGCAAGGGTGCCCGCTGGTTTAATGAGTATCTGAGGGGGAGGAAACAAACACTGCACCAACATGAGAGGTCCTGGCATAAATCGTATGATCCAGGGGCTCTCATTGAATATAAAGTCGTGTTTGCAACTTATAAAAGGCCATTATAACCAGGAAGGTAGAATACTACAAATCTAGGATATTGGTCGCCAACGACAAGCAGAAAGAGACCTTCCGTATTTTAAAAGAACTTACGGAGACACAAGAACAAAAACCCCCTGCCTGCCCTGAAGACTGTAATAAGTTCCAATCCTTCTCCGCCACAAAGTCAGTCACCTCCTAATGGACATCCACAACATGCTCATTGTCCAGTGCCCCTGGTGGTGGACCCTACACTGCTTGTCTATGGCAAGCCCCTCACCGTCTTTCCAATGCTCGACCACAACTCTCTGAGCCTTCAAATTGGCTGCGTTAAATTGGGGTCACCAGCAGACCCCTGTCCTCCAAGGGTGTTTCGAATGGCCATTCCCGGGGTAGAGAGCAAGGTCCTCAACCTGCTCAACTGGCTCAACAGGTCACTGGACACGGGTTATGTCCCGGCCAATGCTAAGGAAGCTAGAGTGACCCCTCGGCTGAAAAAAACAGGGGCGGATGTAGCCAATGTCAAGAATTATAGGCCGTTCTCCCAGCTCCCCATTTTGGCAAAAGTATTGGAACAACATGTGATGTGTTGACAACCCTATCAAACTTCATTGAGGAACAACAGTTGCACCAGATGAAACAGGCAGGTTTCAGGGCTCACCACAGCACAGAGCTGGTAATGCTGGCAGTGATGGACGAACTCAGTCTAATGGCCGACAGCAGGAAGCCATGTGCCCTGGTCCTACAAGACCCATCTGTGGCATTTAACATGGTCAATCATGACCAACTACTGTCACGGGTTTCAGAACAGGGTATCCAGAGGCTGGCACATTAATGGATTTTGTCCTTCCTGTCAGGTCAATCTTAGAGGATCCAATTGGCTGATTGGGCGTCCAACATTGGTGCACTAACGTACAGTGTCCCTCAGGGATTAGCGCTGCCCTCCTCCTTTTCAAAATCTACCTATCCTAAATTATCATCTGGATTGACAACTCTCCCTTGGCCCACGCACGTTTGCAAAACAAACTTAGGTACACGGTCAATTGGATGACAGCCAACTCACTCAAAATTAATTTCGACAAAACCGAGGTACTGGCCATTACCACTGGAAACAACCCATAGATTAACCTTTTTTGGCCACAAGAGTTAGGTACCAGCCCCGGTCATAAAAAGTCTTGCCATAAAAATAGATGCCAAACTCTCCATGTTGAACCAGGAATCTAGCGTGGCAGGTACATGTGTGGTCTTACTGAGACAGCTGCGGAGGCTGGCCACCCTTCTCTCACTAACTGCACTACAGATGGCAGTATCAGCAATGATTATGACAAGGTTGGATTATGACAACTCTCTGTCTATTGGCCTCCCAGAGAAGTTGCTAACAAATCCCCAAGTGGCCATGAACGACGCTGCTAGACTAATCTTGAGGCGGCCAAGGTGGGCACATGCCACCCCCTTATTGAAGCATCTGCACTGGCTCCCGATCAAACAGAGAGCCAGGTTCAAAGGTCTCTGCATAGCCCACAACGCCATCCATGGCCGGGCCCCAGCCTACATTAAGGAGCGCCTCACAAACTATGTGCCAGGGCGTACCGTTCAATCATCTGAAGCTGGCCTTTTTACTTGCCCCCTCTTCAATACATCCTCCAAAGGGGAGAGAGCCTTTTCTGTAATGACCCCACAACTCTGGAACAGGGTGCTGGTAAGCCTCCGTAGGGAACCCACCCTTCTCCCATTTAGTAAAAAACTTAAGACGCTTCTTTTTACTGAAGCCTGGGGCACAACCTAGGCCAATTTCAGTGCATTTTCATGCTGATTTGCTAAGGTTTAGGCTCCCTCTCATAACGCTAAGGGACCTGTCGGTGAATATGCGCTCTATAAGTCCCAGTTAACATTTACATTAACTTTAACTTTAACATTAACTTGTGTCATGATTCAATATATACCCTGATAAAGCTCAAATACCTTTGCTGTTTCCTCTATCTCTCCCAGAGCTTGCTGAGGTAACACATATTTAGATCCCTGCTCATCTTCGATTGCCTCTATCCATTTTACCAGCTCCCTTTGCCAGGTTCGAAGAGCGAGGAGACGCCCAACATTCTCCACATACTCATAACACTCCACTTTTCATATATAAACTTTGCAGTGAACTATCTACTGAAATACTGGGTGATTTTAGATCTTACAATCGCTATTTTCTGCTGAATCTCATTATCAATCAATCTATGAGAGATTGCTTGACTTTGGAATACCTTTAGAGATCATTGAATAGAGTCTGAATCCCTCTGTTTTTCTTCTTTTCTTGCTATAATGTATAACGTAGAGTTTCTCCCCTGACCCCAGCATTTAAGGAATCCCAGACCATCTTCCCTTTGGCAGACCCCTTATTGATCTCTAAAAATTGGACAACCCATTTTTGCATATGGTCTACATATTCCTCACTGCATAAAAGCAGTCCAATTAGCTCTCGGTTTATAAACCCCTGCCATTGGGACCCCTGTAACCAAAGGGGTTTGATCCAATAGGATCCTAGGATATCTCTCAATTGCAGTTTGATTGCTATGTGCCTTGGATGTGAAAACATAATTCAGATGGAATCATTTACTGCGTGGGCATGATAAAAAAGTATATCCTGGGTCTGGAGCCATATATTTCCCCCAAATATCATCCACACCATGATTGTTCACCAAACACGAGAGAGCCTTAAAAAGAAAGGGCTACCTCCATACATATGTCTGACACCCATTCAGTCTTTTAACAACCTGTATTTGAAAAGTAAAATCTCCACAGATTATCAGTGGGGTCGACCAGTTTAATAATTCAGTATTCAAGAAAAAACAATATCTCAACCTCTTCTGTGTTTGATAAATAGATTGAGCACAGCGTGAAGCACCCTCCCCCAGTCCTATAGTCTAGGATGAACCACCTACCCATCTTATCAGATAATTTCCGAAGTTCTGTATAACAGGATTTTTTCGTTAATATAGCAATCCCTCTAGATGTTAGCCCCTCTTGTGTACAGCCCAAAAGATCCAATCCAAGGTTAGAAAAAACACTCCTTTTACACCAGGAAGTAGGACTCTCTTTGTGACAAATGATATCAAATTTCCACATCCCAAGAACTGATACCACCCTACATCTCTTGGCTCTATCATTTACACCACAGATATTAAGTGGTGCAATACGCATCCAGCTATCCCCCATATCACCCTAGTAAATCCATGCACTTCATAAATTCACATAACAAATTATACCAAGCTTTCTGCTCTTTCCCACTCTACCAACCTAATATCTGTACTCTGTAGTTGCAATCTTAATATTTGTCCATGCTCCTCTGCAATTTCAATCTGTCCTAAACCCTAAAAAAGGGGCATTCATGAAACAACCGATCAAGACATCAATATAAAACAGTGTGACCCATTACGCTCCAGATTGGTGGTCCTTCTCCTCCCCTCCTCCCCCCTACACAACCGCTCTCCCTCTGCCCACCCCCCATTCCACCAACCAATTGAGGAAGATGGACCAGCTTGGTCCATTAAAGATGAACAGGACTGGCCCCAGCCCTTGCCCAATGCTATTATTCATCAATTGAGAAAGAATTCCCCATTCCAAACCATACAACAAAACAAAACCAGTAAAATAGTATTACATCTGTCATATTCACAATCATGTATAGATCATCTGCCCCTAAAGGGGGAGCAGTCTGACCCAGACTAATTGCATTATCCATTACCCTTATTCGCTTACTTTGATCAGAGCCCACTATTATGCCAATCATTTAAAAGTCTCAAGAAACACATTAGCCTTGTTTCTGAAGAGAAATATTGAGTTTTATCCTCGATTATGACCTTAGTTTGGCAAGATTCAGTAAAAATGCCTGACCCCAATTACTCTGGATGGGCTGAATCCTTTGTCTCAACCTCCATCTTCTTTACACCATTGTGTGTCAAAAACCAAGTCTCACAAAAAATGTGCAATTATTGAAGATGCAGTTCTGATCTAGGCTTTCAATTTCAAATATTGCTTAGTAGATGAGAAAATTAAAATAGAAAACACCAATATGGCTCTTGGTGTGGTCCACTCCTTTAAAATCATGGTTGTTGATTAAAGGGGAATTTATTAGCTCTTTCGATTTCATTCTCCCAAGACCAAGTAGACAATTCTGGAAAAGCCTCCTTGAACAGGTCAATTATGCATTTCTGTGGGTCCGTCCCGTCTGCCCTTTCAGGGACCCCCAACACTCTTAGATTGTTCCTTCTGAGTCTGTTCTCTAGATCTTCAAGTTTCTGGGATTCCAGGGATTCTGTTGCTTTTATAATGCTTGTAGCTTCGCTCTCCAGGGTTATCACCTTGTTTTCCATTTCCGCCATTCACTCAGTAAATTCTGAGCGGTATTTCCCACCCTCTGTATAGCTGCTTGTACCTTCCTATAAAATATCTGTGCTTTCTGGTTCTCCGAGCGTGTTTCCTCCCTTTGGGCCATGATAATCTGATAGATTCTTTCTAGTGTTAGGGTGTCTGAAAACGTTGAGCACAACATTTTACTTCAAAGCTCAGTGTGCCTGTGTAGTCCCAATTTAAATCATGGGTGTCTTTTTCCACACAGTCATGAGTTCCCCTTGTTGAGCTCCTTAGGGACATAAGGATTCCTCTTTATCAAAAGGGGAGCTTTCATCACTGGTAACACTATCTTAGGAGTATCTCCTACCTGAGAGATCTCCAATTGAGTACAGCTCATCCTCAGGACCTTCTGAGTGATCAGAGAGAGACAAGAAGAGCTCTCCTACATCCACATCAGCCCATGTGCCAGAATAATTGGGCCCCTCCTTATTCAATATTTGCAGACCCTTATCATTTATCACAATGGCTTAAACAATTTCTTTGAAAGCACATTGGGGCTTATTTACAAGCCCCTATCGCCATGGGAACGTCACTTTTTGTGACGTTCCTGTGGCGATAGGGCTTCGCCTTTTTTACAAGACAGTGTTAAGCCACCTAATGTGACTTAATGCTGCCTTGTAAATAAGGCCCCCTTTCATGCTATGCATAGCGTGAGAGGGGTAGGCAGTGGATGTTGGGATGGGAGCTCCACCAAAACACCCATTGATTTTGATGCTGCCCCTTATTTACAAGGTCAGCATAAATAGGAGGCAGCGCCAAAGTTAAGACCAGGGAAAACTTGGTCTTAACTTGGCGAAACGAGAAGAAATGCTTTATTTCTCCTCATTTTTGCTCTTTCATCACATGGAAAAAAGCAAAACACCTTGGATTGTTTATGTTCAGGAAGGTGACCATCCTGCACATAAATATTCTTCTAAAAAATGACATTTTGTAACTTCCATGTGTGCTACATTAAGCAGCACACATAGAAGTGACAAAATGGCATTTCAAGATTGTTTATGTGCAGGAAAAGGGACCTTCCCGTACATAAACAATCTTCCCCTGCACGCAGACACTCTTGCACTATTGTGCAAGGGTGCCTGAGTTGGGGCTACACTGCTAAGTGTAGCGCCAGCACAGGGAAAATACAGGCATGCACCCTATTCTTGTAAATATGGTGCAGCCCTACGTTTCTGAAGTGCAGAGCGTGTCGATAAGCCAATTAGGCTAACAACATGCTCCGCCACATCTGTAGTAGGTCAAGGTCAAAAAAGCTTTATTTCGATATTCAAATTCATATCATAAAAGCATACAATGTTAAAAACTGATACATATCACAAAGTGCCAATTACATTGTCATGACGAATAGACCATAAATTCCAAAAGGAGAGGTATAATCTCAAAGTTAAAACAAAAAATAGCCATAAAACAACATACAAACAGAAGTCATATACATTAAAATCAATGAGTTAAAAAAGATCTAAGATACCTAAACATATGTCATATGTTACATCGAGTTCCTAAACTTTACCAAAATTTCAAAAATTTTGCTAGGGTGTGGACCACTTCCATATTTTCTTGTCGTTGCAGTCTAAGGAAAGCGTTTCTACAAGACCGGAGGCCCAACTTCTTATAAATTGGTTTAAGTAGGATCCTTCTTGGAACCTCATAAAATTTACAAAATAAAATACTATGCATATTAGTTTGGAGGGCGAGATCGTCACAGAGGCAGGGGTAACACTCTCGACCAGTCGTTACAGACTGGGAAAGTAATTAAACGATAAAAAGATCCCAGTCTAAAGCTTGAAAGGAGCATTCTAATATAGCAGCTAAGATCACTTGCAAGGTACAATTGAAGTCCTGGTTCTGAGGTGATCTGCTGGTGAGCTAAAACAGAATGTTTCAGTTTTTCCGCAGACCATCTCTGATTCACCAGGTAGTCCATTGCACGTTTTCTCAGGGCTTTCCTAGGCATCATTTCCATGCTAGGTGGATTCTTAAAAAACTCGGGATGACCAACCTTGGTCAGCATTGTTTCCACATAAGACAGCCATTTAATTTGCCTTATACCATCAAGGTTTAGGCAGTCAGAAATTATATTGCGATTAAAGGCTGTCTCGGAGGTAACCCAGAGCTTGTGCCATAATAGGATAGGCTCAATCTTTATAGTGTCAGAGATATAGTGGAGACCCAATTCTATATGTGTAAGATAGCTAGCTGAGGATTTAGGGACCCCCAGAAGGTATCTGAGGAAGCAGTTTTCAGATTGCTGAATTGAGGTAGATGTGTCAATCCCCCAGATACCTGAGCCATAGATGGCCGTGGATACACATTTAGCCTTGTAAATTAAAATCAACCCCTTAACGGGTCTACCCCCAATTTTGGCCGCGAAATTCTGCAAGGCTCCAAACGCCATAGAAAATGCTAATTTTCTAGCTTTAATTTCAGTATGACAGGAGCACTTCCTGTCGAACGAAATCCCAAGATAGGGGAATTGGTCTGTTGACTTTACCCTTCTACCCTCGAGGAAAATGGGACAGGGTGTTTTCTTTGTTCCACGGCCGCAGGACATGGAGAAGGTTTTTGATATATTAACCTTAAGTCCCTTTTCCCTCATAAAAAGTGTAAACTTTGAGACAGCCCTCATTAAGCCCAACCTGGTTTGCGACATGATGGCAGCATCATCCGCATATAGGAGGATGGGGACGGGGTTACCCCGGACTGAGGGGTAATCATACTGTAAGCCCTTAAGGTGGTCACCAATAGAATTAATATAATGGGAGAAGAGTAGGGGCGCTAAGATGCACCCCTGTCTCACCCCCCTCTTGATGGAAAATCTTGACAAGCACTCCCCTCGTCCAAAGCGCACCCTCGCCCCAGCGTCTCTGTATAATTCCTTAATAAAATTAAGAATTGAAAGTTCCATGCCCAGGTCCTCAAGTGTGGACCATAACTGATTATGGTCAACACAGTCGAAGGCTGAACTCAAATCAATAAAAGTAATAAAAAGGTTCCCTTTCTTTGCTTGCGTATACTTAGAAATTAAAAAATACAAATTTAGACTCTGTTCAACCGTTCCCATCCCCGGTCGAAAGCCATATTGGAGGGAGGATAGAATATTACCTTCCTCAGTCCATTGTTGCACACGCTTAAGAATGATGCGACCAGCTACCTTCATTAAGGCGTCAAGGAGGGAAATCGGGCGATAGCAAGATGGATCGTGCCTGTCCCCCTTTTAAAAAATGGGGCCAACTATCGCCTCTGACCACGTTGCAATAAGTCCATAAGTGTTGGCACAGTTCATCACAATGGTTAGTAATGGGGCCCAAAGATCAATTTCAGCTTTAAAAACATCAATAGGTATGGCGTCCGGGCCCGGTGCCTTGCCTGCTGGGCTATCCTTTATAGCCAAAGTGACCTCCTCACACGTAAAAACAATATCCAAGGGGAGTGTTCCCAGGCAAGATCTATATTTATCGCAAGACGTGGGAAGAGCCCGAGAAGATAATTTAATGGGGAGTGGGTTGTCATACAGTTTTTGAAAGTGAGCAACCCAAGTATCCCCGTTAATGGCTATATCTATCGGCTCAGAGTTTTTATTCCAGACAGACGGGCATTCACAGCCTTCCAAAAGGCAGTTGGATCTCTATTTTCAGACGCAGATATTAATGCTTGCCAAGCCTCATGCTTGAGAGTTTTCTCTCTAATCTTGATGGCACTACGATACAGCTGTCTAGCCTGTCGGACCTCGGATGGGGATCTAGGTGTAGCGTGTAAAACCTTTTTTAGGGATTTTAACGCTGATGTACAATTCTTATCAAACCACCCTTTAGGTTTATTAGGGCCCGATTGGAACTGGCGGAGAGTAGGTGCTTTAAGGATGCTGAATCCTTGAGAATGAATCAAGGATTGTCAAGGGATCTTCCAAGGGAGATAAGCATATGTCAATCTCTTTTTTGCTTAATCTAAATAAATTAACCAAAAGCCCAGCGGGATTAACCTTATAGGTTGTTGATAGATGGAAGAGACTTCCCTGGGTGCCTGCTTACGTAAGGGGTTATTTATAATAAATGAGATTGCATAATGGTCGCCATAAATATTATCTAAGGTTTTCCATGATGACAATAAGTGGGCGTGTGTTTTGGCGAAGAGAGTAAAATCTATCGGAGTGTTACAACCCCTCCCATGAAACGTTGGCTGAAAAGGTAGGGGTGGTGAGCATAACTCATTAATATATGACAAATTAAAATAAAAAAGAAAATTATTTTAAAAATGTCCCCCGTTTTGGAATGTGTGAAATGATTTGGAGTATCATCCAAAGATGACCCGAGGCCGCAAATACCCTTCGGGCCATGCTGGCAGATGTTACAATTAAAATCACCCAACCAAGCAAGGACACACTCCCCACCTTGGGATTCCTTCAGAGTGATAATCGTGTGGCTCAATTCGTCTATAGTTTGGCATAGAATTTCTAAAGGCACATTATTATAGAAATTTATTAAAATCAAGTTAACAGAGATACCCCATCTGATCATAACAACCTGATAAAATTCAGAGGGAATATGTTTCAACACAGTGAGTCCACTAGAGATACTAACATACACACCTAAACCGCCCCTATTTCTTCCCTGAGCGCTTATTAGGGCTGGAGAGTGGAAAGTCTGAAAACCAAGGAGATGGACAGGATTTAATACCCATGTTTCCTGGAAACAACGGATGGTGTAGTTACTCACTAATTGCAACAATGGTTGGAAGCTGGTTTTAGTTGCTAAACCTGCCACGTTCCAATTAAGGACTAAGTAGGGGGAAGATTCAGATGTTTGTATCGTTTTGATGGAAACAACCCCTTTTTCTCCTCTATTACTGGTGGCACGTGGAGTAACAGGTAGGGGAGTATGTTGTTTCCTAATCTCCCCCGGTGGGTTAGTTTCTGCTTTCTGGGAAGACAGGTTAGAGGATTTTCCGAGAGTGGGATCACCCAGTGTGGTAGAAATAACAGATCTGTTGGGTACTAAGTTTCACCCCAAGACGCAAAGGTTTTTTGCATAGTGAGAACATAAGTTGAATGCAGTTTTTCCCATTTTCTTTGCAGTCTTCAAGGGCACAATGGGGGCCCCTAAGCAAGAGGGCAAATCTGATTGTGACAAAACATTATTCTTTTCCCAGGATGTTACTTGTGTTGGCTCAAATGCCCTGGTAGTGGGAATAGGTGTGGCAACGGTAGCTTCATTAATTGTTTTGCAGTTATACGGTCGGGCATAGGTACAACCTAATTGAGAATCAGGTAGCACCAGTCATTCGTTATCATCTAGGCCAGAGAGTGGCTCGAATGGGTTATATAATGGGATATTCCAATGCCCGTTTTTGTTTGTGTGGTAGTATGTATTAGCAGATGGAAGGAAGGGCCTGTTGGAATGTTGGAGTGGGAAAAAAGGGGGAACATTGTTGGCTCCGTAATTTGACACTGTAGGTTGAAAATTACGGGAAGGGATTTGCAAAGGATTGAATCTATCGCGGGTTACTGGAAAATTTCTAGGAGTCATCAGGGCTTTCGGGTAGAAGTAGCTCAGGTTACGGGATGAGACACTACCCTGATCTCTCCCTGGGAACCAATCACTAATATGCGTTATAACTCTATGATCCCTAAAATTTATTAATACACGTCCCCCTCAATGTCTTTCGGCCGAGGACCCACCCAACTACATCGTCTAACAGACACTATGTCTCCATTTAAGTGTGGTGGGAGAGGTCTGTTATTACATAACCAATGAATGGCTTTGTTTTTAAGGCTAGCGTAGGTTTCTATAGTTCCTTCTGCTCAACTGGGACTCCAGTCAGAATGATAACGTAGTTTGATGCCTCAGGTGGTAGGTCTACATAGTTTCTACTATGAGGTTGGGCCGTATACTTTTTGGGTGCCTTAGTTGGAGCTGTGCTTTTAGCAGTGAGGACTTTCATGGATCCTATTTTAGTTTTCTCTTTACCTTGCTGTTGTGGCAGCTCTGATCTAGGGGTAGCGGTCTGGGCAATCACTGGTTTTGGTATGAGGTGGTCCGCTTCGGGCCTAGCTGTTTTCTGGGCTGGACATTTAATTAAAGGACAATTGGCCTGAGAGTTAATTTGCTTGGGAACCTCTTTATTGGAATTGGTAACTTCCAATAAACGATTAATTTGGTCACCCAGCCTTTTAACTCTCTCTGTGAGCGGGAGAAAAAAGGATCTTAAGAGGGATTCCATTGCCTCCATTAACCCTTTTAAGGACAAACCTTCTAGAGGTATGCTTGTTGTGGGGGCCATTGGTACGTCCCTTGATGAATCTATTGGAACCTCCCCCGTTTGATCTACTGATGGTAAGAGTGTTTTTAAACATTTACCCACTTTTCTATCCCCGCCCTTCTTCCTTCTTTTTTTTTGAGGTGATCGTTGTACTCCTTGATCTCTTTTACTATGATTTTTTTTCTTTTTGAGGACTAACTACTAACGGGGAAAGCGTCTCTGAGACTATTTCCAACGCTACTGATAAGATAGGTTGGAGAGATGAGGGATTTATATTTGTCCCTGGGACTACTTCCAGATCTACTAATGAGTTAGGTAAGGGAGATGGAACATTTAAATTGGAATCTAAATCTGCTTCCAACTCTATTAGTGAGTTAGTTAAAAGGGATGGGTCATTAATGTGGGAATCGTTAATGATGTCATTGGTGGATAATGTAAGGGATCTGTCTTGAAAGATTAGAGGGATGCTCTCGATGCTAGAGAGGTCTAAGTCCACATTTTCTGGGAGGTTATTGTTTTGGGGTGAGGCAGCTAAGTGTATTTGACCCAAAGATGAAGACTTATGTTTAAGGAGTTCAACAGATAGCCTGCGCTCAGCGCATCGCTCAGCTAGCGCGATTTCTCGATCTATCTCTAGGGTAGCCCTGGTGAAATATTTATCTAGGGGCCCTACTGTTGACCCCCCTGAAGTAGAGGATTTAGCTTTTGATGCACACATGGACATACTGTAGCCCGGTTTCACTAGTAATAACAAGTAAACCACTCTAGTCTATTACATAAAAGTCAATAAGGTGGTATAGTCACTTTACATTTGCAGTACATGGAGTCCAATATGGGGTTAAAGTGAGCAGAGGAGGCTTACTGTATCACAGTCCAGATAGACCAGGCCGAAAATGTAAGAGGGCAGGCCCAGCCCAGCCTCCTGCAGTCCCTGACGGCACAGACGGTCCGCCCTTTACCGGGGCTTAGCCCGGCGCGGCCTGCGCGCGACCTCGCGGGGCGAGGGACCAGGTGTGCTCTTATGCGCCACCTGGCGCGCGAAGATGCCTCGTCCTGCCCCAAAGGATCGTGGGACTTGCTGTCCTCAGCGGAGCCAAGCCCGGCCGGACAGTAAGCTGGAGCACGGAAGTCTTCAGGAGATGGAGGGGCGGAGCCAAGCCCGGCCGCGGTGCAGGGGAAGAGAGTTCAAAGCGGCCCAGCAGCGAAAGACGGCATGTAAGGAGAGCTCAGGTTCGGAGTGAAAGTTGCAATGGGCTCAGCACCAGGTGTGCTCTTATGCGCCTCCTGGTGCGCGAAGATGCCTCGTCCTGCCCCAAAGGATCGTGGGACTTGCTGTCCTCAGCGGAGCCAAGCCCGGCCGGACAGCAAACTGGAGCAGGGAAGTCTTCAGGAGATGGAAGGGCGGAGCCAAGCCCGGCCGCGGTGCAGGGGAAGAGAGTTCAAAGCGGCCCAGCAGCGAAAGACGGCATGTAAGGAGAGCTCAGGTTCGGAATAAAAGCTGTACTAGAGTGACAAATAGGGAGAAAAGGGGGCCGTGTCAACACACACTGGAGAAGGGATGGGTAAGGGGATTAACAGTGGCCAAGGAGTCATAGGAGAGGCTTGAGAGATGGGATTCCAGTGAAATCAGAGGTTTTATTTAATCCTGTGGGCCAGAATAGGGCTGCAGAACAGGTATAGAAGAAATTTAAAGTTTGCAGTGACACGGCTTGCTGCACTAGCACACTGCGGCCAGAGCCAATCACCGGAAGGCATGCCCAAGTGCCTCCGCTTGCAGTCAGCATTGCTTGCAGCCCCCAACCCGTCCTAAGATGGAGTCACTCAGGACCTTGTGGTGGCACAGGTGAGTCCAGCAGTGCCCCGAGACCTCTAGGGCAATTATCGGCGCGTGGTTATGGGTTGGCTTTTACTTGCGCGAAAGTATAGCTCTAAGTGTCACATCTGTAGTAAATATCCCCCTTTGTTGCTGACTACTGGGGTTTGGTTCCCTGGATTTAGCCTGTTCTTTCCCCTGCACTATCCCATCGTGTACCGTAATCAGTTTCTCCCCGCCAACATTACAACTTCCCTCAGTACAAACAGATTTGCAGCCAATTCCTCTAGAGTCTGCCCCCTGATCAGAGATTTCATCCTGTATCTCCTGGGACACTGCATGTCTGACCTTTGGCCCCAGTTGGGCCCCCTGCCTTTGTGAGGTTTTGTTGTGTCTGTCAAATGTGAGGAGATGTATTGCTTCTCAAATACTAATTGTTAGTTGAAAGCACCATCATGTTTTTTTTTGTTTTTTTTTAAATCAGACACTACTTTGCCATCTTTTTTGATCGTCCAGATCCTCCGGGTTCCATTGAGGTTGTATTTACTGTTCCACTGACATCAGTTGTTTTCTTAAGCGCCTCACTCCTTCTTTGCCCAGCTTTAGGATTAGGCACATTATTTCCGACCCGATATGTGGCACCCTGTGCAACCTTAGGTGCCATATACCCCGTCGTACACTCGGTGAGAAGGAGATCCAATAAAGGCTCTGCTTCTGCCTGCTCGAGTGAACCGCACTGCAAATGGACTACACCAACAGCACACATGTTGTCAGAGCTTGCCTCCACAGCTCCCTTACCATCCCTTGACTCTCAATCGGAAATGTCAGCAGGACCCCGAAGCAAAGCAAACCCGTCCACATCCGAATGCCTTCCCTTCGCGGCAGCAGTGTGAGGCGAGCTGCTGTGGAAGCGTGAGACGAGCAGGGACCACCAACAAGGCTGCCCACGAATTGACAGCAGCTGAATCGGTGATGGGCGAGGTGAGGAGAACAGCTGCACCAGCGGCTCACACAGCCACCATCTTTTGCCCGCCTAAAGTCTCACACCAGCTTCAGTGATATTATCTAAAGTGTTTTATTTATTTTTTTTTGTAACTTTTTATTATGTGAAACACAAAGAAACAAAACAGCAAACAAAAAAGCAAGGCAGTACAGTAATAATACAACCATTAGGTCTGTGCTCAAGGAGGACGGGAAATACATGATAGCAGGAGAAAAAAGTATTTGAATACAGATGAGGGGAGGGAGGCAGATGCAGAATTGCATATGAACAGCACAATATACCACAGCTGGAAGGGATGAGCGGGGGCGTACAGATATCTCCACGATAGGAGTTCCAAGTGTTCCAAATGTTCCCCCATTTTTTGGGCCTGCCTCTTGCAATATATACTGTTTTCTCCCGAAACATACACCAGTCCAGACTCTCTTTCCAAGCAGTCACTGTAGGCGGCCTTGGGGATCCCCACAACTGAGCAATATCCCTCTTCGCAACCATATTGGCCAGAGTCACCCACCAAAGCTGCGACACGTCATAGTCATTCGGACCCCATACATTCAATAAACATTGTCGGGCTTCCGGCATCATCACAACACCCTTGACATCATCCATAATCTCATGTATACGTTTCCAGAATTGCACCACCTCATGGCATTCCCATATGATATGGAGATAGGTGCCAAGGAGACCACACCCACGCCGACACCTGCCGTCCGTAAAGACACCCATATGAATCAGACGGGGACCAATGACATAGATGCTGTGGAGGATCTTGAGTTGGACTAGACGGAGGCGGGCCGGAATCGCCACCTCCTTGGGAGAGGAGATCGCGGACTGCCAGTCCTCGTCATCCAGTTCAATACCATCAGCAATCCAGGCCTCACGGAGGCGATCAAGCAGACTCGATCGGTCATTAATCATTTTCTTATAGAACAGTGAGATAGTACTATCCGGCACATAGCCATCTAGTATACGATCTTCGAGGGGGGAGGAATCCGGAACAGCACTACCCACTGGCAACACAGAGGTCAGAGCATGACGTACCTGGATTTAACGAAATCTTTCCCTGTCACTCAGCTTATACTCTATTTGCAGTTCCGAGAAGGCCTTAACCTTTCCTTTAACCCAGAGATCACGCACTTTACCAATACCGATCATGTCCCACTTACCAAATCCCTTCGTCTTCCACAGGCCACCCAACTTCGCAGAGGCATAGAGCGGTGTCGCACCCGTTAATTTATTACTCCAGCCCATAGACGCCGTTGCGCTATGCCATACCCGCACAGCTATAGCGGTAGGTCCCGTGAGTTGTGAACGGTAGCCTCCCGAGTAAAGTGCCCTATAGTAATCACCACCCGGGAGCAGCCACTTGTCCATTTCAAATGCTGGATTCAACGCCGGGCCATACATCCAGTGGTTGATAGCAGCAAGGTGGGAAGCCCAATAATACCTACAAATATCCGGGAGCGCTATACCGCCATCATACCAGGGGAGTGTCAATTTCGGAAGAGCTATGCGCGAACGTCCGTCCCATATTAGTTGCCTCTGCAACGATTCTACTTCCCGAAAATATGTCGATGGGATGACATCAAAACTATTCTGGAGGGCATATAGGAACCGCGGTAAGGACATCATCTTAAAAAGGGCTGCACGCCCTAGGGAAGACAATGGTAATTTACGCCAACGCACTACATCGGAGCGTAACCGTTGGAGTGGGGGGGGCAAATTACGTTCGTAGCGAACCGCCGGATCCATGGAGATAAACAAACCCAAATACTTAAAGCCTGACTGCGACAACTGGATGGGACAGCCCCGTGGCAAACGAGGGACATCACCCGCAAGTACATAAATGTAGGATTTCGACCAATTAATAATGAGGCCCGAGTTCTTCCCGAAGGAGGTAAGTACGTCAAACAACACATTGAGCGATTTTTGGGGAGATGTAAGGTACAATAAAATGTCATCCGCGTATAAGGAAATGCGATCCTCAAATTCCGGCGTCCAGCGTATACCCTTCATCGAAGGTTCCCACCGTAGCCAAGCGGCAAGAGGCTCCAACGCCAAAGCAAAAAGGAGCGGGGACAACGGACAACCCTGTCGTGTGCCCCTCCCAAGAGTAAAAGGCACGGAGACGCGGCCATTAACCACCACCTGGGCTAGTGGCGTTTCATACAGGAGTTTGACCCAACCAATAAAACCTGCGCCGAATCCAAACTTGGCGAGTACCGCCCAGAGATAAGACCACTCGATTGTATCAAAGGCCATCGTGGCGTCTAAGGACGCCAAGATGGCCGGTTCACGCAGCGTCGGGGCCCTCGCGAGAACACCATGCAGACGTCGCAAATTTAATACCGTGTTACGGTGCGGGATAAAACCCGATTGATCCGGATGAATCAGGTCGCTAATAACCTTAATCAGACGATTGGCAAGCAATTTGGCGAGGATCTTGGGCTCCGCATTTAAAAGCAAAATGGGTCTATAAGATGAGCAGCGATCTCGTGGTTTACCCTCCTTATGGATCACCACAATGGTCGCAAGACGCTGATCTCTGGGGAGGGAGCCATTATCTCGCGCAGCCAAAAACATATCACGGAGATAGGGAGCTAAAGTATCAGGGCGTAACTTATACAATTCCACAGGAAGGCCATTGGGACCCAGAGCCTTGCCGGAGCGAAGGGAGCGCAGCGCGAGAGACACCTCATCCACCGAGGGCGTGACATCCAAGCAATCACGCTCCGATTCGGACAAACATGGGAGCGCTATGTCTCGAAGCAACAATTGCCAATCCTCTTCAGGCCTGTCGGACACCGAGGTATAGACCTTTCGAAAATAATCAGCAAAGCATTCAACAAAGCCAACAGGATCAGTTACACTCACACCACCACATGTCACAATCACCGGAACCACTCGATTCGCTCTCTCCCTCCTGTCCAGCCAGAAAATCAATTTTCCTGCTTTATCACCCACATCATAGAGCCGTCCCTGCTGTTCCCTACTCATCGTCTTAGCCGCATCTGTAACCAAAGTTTTATATTCTAATTGTTTAAGGCGGAGGACATGTAATGCTTCTCGAGACACCCCCCACTCCAATGCCGTCTCCAGGTCTGTGATTTCAGTTTCGAGCTGAACAATTGCCTCGTTCTTACATTTCTTGGCACACCCCACCAAAGACAATGCCTGTCCCCTGATCACAGTCTTAAAAGCTTCCCACAACGAGACAGGTGAGGATACAGAACCAGCATTCTCAGTAAAATACAGATCAAATGATTTAATCAATTCAGCGCGTGTCTTAGGGTTGAGGAAATACCAGGGGTTAATCGAGCCACCCTGCCTTCGGCCCCGATGCTGAGATTAAAATGAAACCAAATAGGGGAATGGTCCGATATACCCCGGGCCAGGTGTCTAATCTCTCCAATCGAGGGGGACAGTGCCGCCGGTATCAGGATATAATCCAATCTAGAGAGACTGCCATGAGCTCCCGAGTGGAAAGTAAACTGTGCTTGCTCTGGATGCATTAGTCTCCAGCAGTCTATGAGGCCCAATGTTTCCAGGAAGTCGCCCAACCAGGATTACGCAGCAGGAAGATCTCGGGGGGATAGCGGTCTATCCTGCCAGAAATAACGGAGTTAAAATCACCACCCAGTATCAAAATACCCTCCGGGAGACCCAGAACCATCCGCCCCAGGTCTGTAAATGTCGTGGATTGCAAGCCCGGGGGGACATAAACTGGCACCAACGAGATTGGCTTTCCCTTCCACCGCCCGACAAGTGCGACATATCGACCCCTGGCATCGAGGATCACATCATCAACCTCGAGGAGGAGGGAAACCCTGAGCAGAATACCCACCCCTTAGAACTAGATGTAAATCCAGAATGGGCAGCAAGACGATAACCCCGTCTATTAAGGGCATGACAAGTGTTTCCTATCAAGTGTGCCTCTTGTAGCAGAACGACATCAGCCGAAAGGCGCCACAACAGCTGCATAACCACCCCTCTCTTTATGCGATCACCCAACCCATTCACATTCCAGCATAATACCCTCAACCCTCTACCCCCATCCAGATCCACAATGAACTCCCATCGCAAAACGAGCATCACACCAATGTCAAAGATAATGAAAGTACCTTGCCTTGAAGAAGAAAAGACAAACAATCCCAGAACATGCCCCTCCCTCCCCCCAAGGTTCCCAACACAACTCCCCCCACCCTGCACCGACTCAAAAGCCACCCCAATTTGCAGTGTACCTGTCGCCCTAGCAATTACAAACATGAGCTAATCTACACAAAGAAAACCCCAGAGGAGGAAAGGGTCCCGCCATCCCCGCTACCTCTGAAGATACGAACGGAATGATCAAAAGAAGTCAGTGAACTCCGGCTGATCACGTTGAAAAGTGTTCCAGACACAGGCATCATAATCATTCTTGGTCCATCAGTCACCCTTCCGCACCACCAGCATGCTCCTGGCCAGCACGGCGAGTCGGCAAAGTGTCCAACCAGTCACTCACTTCCTCAGGCCTGACAAAGAAAAATGTTTGATTGTCATATTCAACACGCAGTCGGGCCGGGAATAACATAGCATATTTTAGTTCGATGTCTCTTAGTCGCCGTTTCACACCTTGAAATCCCATAAGTTGTTTCTGGACCGATTGAGAAAAGTCCGGATAAAAATTCACAGCGGCGTTCTCGAACTGCGTAGGGCCGCTTGTCCGTGCCACCTGCAGAATGGCGTCGCGATCTCTAAAGTTGAAGATCCGTGCAATAATCGGACGGGGGGAAGACCGTGATTCGCCTTCCCCCCTGGCACTCTCTGCGCACGTTCGATGGCAAAGAATTTGCTCAGGCCCTTTGGTGCCAGACGATTAAGAATGAGGTCCTCCACTCGAAGGTCAGTGGCGAGTGGACTAGATTCTTCTGGGACCCCAATAATACGCACATTATTGCTCCGTGCACGGCCTTCAAAATCCTCCAAGCGACAAGCAAAAAAGTCATTAGCAGATCTAAGATTGCGCACTTCTGTTTGCAAGTCGGACACGTCCGTGGTGAGGCTGGATGTCTTTAGGTCTAATGACTTCACTTTCTCATTCGTCTTGGCCAAGTCAGTTCGAATGAGATTGACATCGATAGCCACCGTGTCCAACTTCAGAGCCAAGGCTTCATATTGTTGACCAATAGAAGACTGAATACCAGCAATAGCGCCCATCACGTCTTGTAGTGTTAAGTCCGCCAACACAGCAGGATCGTCGACAACCTCCTCCCGGGTCTTAGGTGCGCCACCAGGGGACCCTTTAGAAAGTGTCTAGCGATCCATGACATTCGTCTGGGTTGAACCGCCACGGATGGTGTTCTTGACCTTCCGTTTCTCACCCTCAGGCTTGCCCGTCATGGCGAGTCGGGTGCCCCGGAGGGAGGCTTGGGATCTG
Source organism: Lissotriton helveticus (assembly GCF_964261635.1). Lineage (NCBI taxonomy): Eukaryota > Metazoa > Chordata > Amphibia > Caudata > Salamandridae > Lissotriton > Lissotriton helveticus. The sequence continues at coordinate 639,640,573 of NC_136059.1, forward strand.
GTCCAAATGGCTCCTTGAAATTCACACACGGGAATACAGGAGGCAAAGTTGAGCCAAGTGGAGTCCACAGCCAAACAGTCGCCCGCTCGAAACTCAATGAGCTGGCATCAGGGCTCGTCCGATCAACAGACACACCGCATATATGAGGCAGTGTGCCGGAGAAACGAAACCGAAAGTGAAGTGAGGCTGTGGTCTGATCCCCTCAAGCCGTTGTTGTTAAATTACGACCTGGGCACTGTCACAACTCAAAGTCCAGGCTGTTCCAAGGAGAAGGCCGCAAATTTCAAGACGGCACAGCTCGGGGACCCTGCGTCCGATTTCGACCCAAAAAACTGCTAGTACATCAGCCGGGTTGCGTCTTCAATGATCTTCCATCAAATCAGGATATTGTACAGGATAAATGCGGGAGGCAGCGAGGGTCCTCGAGAGCCCTGTGCTCACGCGGCCATCTCGGATGCGCTCGAAGCTCCTCCCCTAAAGTGTTTTATTTGATAGTGGATTTCAATGTGCTAGGGATGGCTTTCTTGGAGTTAGTGATGCTGATAAATCTTTCGATGGTTGAAGCTGGAAGGAGTAAAATCTTTGCTTGGATTTGTATGTGCACTTTCTTGAAGGGCATGTCAAAAACGTCTATGTTTGGTTTAATTAACGAAATACTGGTAAATTAGTGAAAAGAACAAAAATACAAAACGTGGGTGTCTGAATTATTGATAGCCTATAAAATAGCCTTGCCTTCTGGGATCTCCTGGAATGTGCTATTAATGCAAATTATGGATCTATCCTTGTCGGTGGTGGTATTGCCTGCTTCTCGAGTTGCTATGAGTGTACTTCTGGCAGTTGGCCTTTGTGCAAACCTCCAATTGCTGTAATTTCTATGGTGCTGGCATGTTATAGCAAATGAATCTCATCCATGTTACATAGCTTTGTGCGTACTGTGTTTAGTTTGATGTTGATTTATTATATTGATGTGGTACTGCTAAATTGTTTAGAGTATGACATCCTGCTAATAATTTAGATTGCTTGCATTTAGTTGCTACTTCTGCACTTTCACGGATAAATCTACTTTTTCTTAGATGAAGTGTGACTTAAATTGGATAAGTCATTCGAACATACCTATGCTCATTTGATCTGTGTGTCAGAATATCGTGTGACAAACATATTTTGTCATAAATATTTACAAAATTAACATCCCATTGGGTGTGGGCTATTTACCAGTGAGCACAACCTCTGTATGCCAGGGTGAATAAGGTACACGGAACAGAGAGCAATTTAAAACCTTTGAACTCCATTGAAAAATGTCAACATTCTTTATCTGTTAAGAATATTAGCTCTTACATTGAGTGTTGCACTTCCACAGCTGGCAGTATATTTGTGACCTGGTCTAACTTATGTTTCTTCAAGTGTAATGCACTTGCTCATTGCTGTACAGACAGTAAAATAGGTCAGAACATATCCTTCCCAATCCAGCCCTCCCACATTTCCTTAGAGGTGATTTAGCCACCCAGACATCTAGCAGATGCACAGTGAGGTTCGTTCATCAAAGTTTGGGCAGATTATATTAACCTTTACATGCGTACAGAAATAGAAACCTGCTCTCAAGATAATGATAGCTTGTGGAATAAAAAGCGGAACATGATTAACTAGTGTGTAGTGCAGCCTGATTTACGACAATTTATGATTTTGTTTCAATGTGCCTCAATCATCTTGATTAGTTCATTCAAAAGTCTTATCTGATAGCATAAATCTGACTGCTTCATTTCGAAACTTGAAAAGAATATTCATGTTACTATTTTGTCTGCAAAAATCAAAACGTCTCATTAATTTAGAAAATAAGGTTAAATATCTACATGCTAAGATGCTGCTACGTGTCATTAATTTAGAAAATAAGGTTAAATATCTACATGATAAGATGTTGCTTAAGCTATAATATGTATAGGAGAAAACTCTGTACTTTATCCTTCCTTTTAAATATTGCTCTCGAAAATATTGTTTGTTTTTAACGGTAAATAATTTGGGGGGATAATGCAGACAGATATTCTGTGCTGGACTAGTAGTATCTGAATAAGAGAAGAAAATGTAACTAAATGTTTACCATTAGCTAGATTTGAAATTTAAAATGACAATCTGTGTATTACTGAATCCCATGTTTGTGAATGTTCACTGGGAAGGCTTATGGTGCATCCTAGCATGATAGCTAGAAACAGATGGCTCCTCAGGAATGGCTCCAAAGAGGCGCTTCCCTATCTCCCTAAGGAATAACTGCTAGACATTATATCAGATTGCCTATCAAGAGGTAGGTACAAAGATGTAATAACAAGATATCTGAAATAAGATAAATGAAATAATGAGTAAAATGTCCTTTCAGGACTAAGGAGCGTATGTTTTTCATAATTCTGACTGCAAGTTTAAATCTCAACTTTAGGCTCAACCTACAGACAACCGTTTTTAGTCAAGCAGTTCAGTTCTGGATGTGGTTCGGACAGTTCTGCACTTTTGCTATTTTCACACAGACTGGCCAATCCATGGTCTTTGTCCACAGTGTGCGCAGAAAGGGGATGTAGCCAAAAGTCTCCTCTCAGGAAAAAAAAACAAGGTCACAAAAGATAGGTTGGCTTCCTCACTCACCCAGATGTTGAATGATGTGGTGTAGTCCGTGGAGAGAACAAGAGGCCCCTAGCTTCAAAGTGACCTACTGTCTCCTCTCCTAAACACTCTCCAGTCTGGTTCACAACAAATATATCTGGAATGTCTGGAAGAGTCCTCCAATTCACATTAGCTGTCCAGGCTCCCTGTAAAACTCCATTTCAGCTACCACTTGGATTCTCTAACATAAAACACCTCAAATACTCAGCATGCATCCCCCATTCACATAGACCAGCTCACACATAACACATAAATGTTTCACATAGATGGACAAAAGATTCGATTGTATAGGTCTAGCAGACACATTTAAAATCATGGAAGGGGCCAGTAGACTTCTATTCCTAAAAGGTGACAAGTTAAAATGTACTGTCCTGCAACTCTAATCAGTGTGTTGCACCACTGTCAGGCCCTACAGCAAGTGAGATGACAGTACTCAGTCTCTTCAAAAGGAGGGTATACCTGGTGTGCCCCTACAAACACAGAGCCCCACTCTGTGTCTCACTCCATGTTACAGACGACCCGCACAGTACACATGATAGTTTGTTTTGGTGAACTTCGGGCTGAGATCTGCGCGCTTCAGAGCCATGCAGGAAACTTTCCTCCATCCCAGCAGTGTTCAAAGAATTTTCACTTTAATTGACTTCCTTGAATATACGTGGGATCATGCTCTGGAACACCCTCATATCTTCAACATAGTTTGGAATGCATTCCCCACTTAGGAGTAACCATACAAAAGTAACATTCGGACTTTTCCCAGTTAACTTGCAAACTTGTCCCTCAATTATGATCCTAACCAGTTGACCAGGAAGGTCACAAAACCACATTTTGTTTAGAAACGTGATACCTTTTTCACAAAGCATAGATTAGCATATTTAAGCAAAATGGAGAATTCGATTGGTCACAGGTGAGCTTTTTAGTTATCTGTCATATAATGGCAAACAGCAAAAAATATGTCCATAGGCATCATAACAAATGTAATTATTTTTGTCACTGATTCAAATATTTAATGCTCTTTATATATCTACAAGCCAATAATCTCTCAGGACCTTTCCTATGGTTTCTGTTTTTCTATCATGACACTCACAGTCCTGTTTCCTTTTGAGAACCATGCAGGAGTTAAAAACGAAAGTAAGAGTTTTTAAAAACCAGTACAATGTAAAACATGAAAGTACATGTCCTGCTTTTTAAATACATTGCATCTTGCCCTCTGGGCTCTCCAGGGACTACCCAGGGATGACGTATATCCGCTCGAGGCTAAGACTTGTGTGGAACTCTCTTGCACGCCGCTGCCTGCCTTACCGGGATTAACGTCGACTTGGGGCTTCCTTCTTCGCCATTGCGGGACTGCAAGGACCAGGTTGCCTAGTGCCACAGACACCGGCTGCACCAGGGTTCTCTTCCCACCCCGCCCCCCAGGACTACATGGCGCCTCACGGCCCCCGCTCCGCAGGAGCCGCTCGAGGCTAAGACTTGTGTGGAACTCTCTTGCACGCCGCTGCCTGCCTTACCGGGATTAACGCCGACTTGGGGCTTCCTTCTTCACCACTGCGGGACTGCGAGGACCAGGTTGCCTAGCGCCACAGACACCGGCCGCACCTGGGTCTTCTTCCCGCCCCGTCCCCCAGCACTACATAGCGCCTCGCGGCCCCCGCTCCGCGTGAGCCGCTTGAGGCTAAAACTTGTGTGGAACTCTCTTGCACGCCGCTGCCTGCCTTACCGGTATTAATGCCGACTTGGGGCTTCCTTCTTCACCACTGCGGGACTGCGAGGACCAGGATGCCTAGCGCCACAGACACCGGCCGCACCTGGGTCCTCTTCCCGCCCCGCCCCTACAGCATTCCCTATTTAGGCTCATCTATACACGCGCATGCGGGACGCGCGCGGGCAAAGCCCGGGCAAAGGGCGGGCCGTCTAAAGCCGTCCAAGGACGTTCAAGGTCAGGCCAGGCCCCCCCTCTTTCACCTGCATCCTCCCCATGATCTTTTGTACCCTTCCACTCTAGGTAGGTATCCTATTCTGATTTTGTTGACTCTTACATTTGTGTCGAGGTGTTAAGGAAGAAGCTATCATGTCGTTACGGTCTGGGAAGGACAGACATGTAACTCTTTCCTCTTCAGGTGGGGTGGTTACTGGTACCTTGGATCAATTTTTTAAAAGGGCTACCACAATTATTGAAAAGGAGATTGCCTTCGCTGAGAAGCCCTTGTCCCTAGACTTATTGACGGGTAAGCGCTCGTCCTTAGGACGTATTGGGACTGTGGTCTCCCCTGTACCTATAGTTCAACCAGGTCTTGACATAAGCCCCCTGCCTGTGGACACTGTTGATGATGTGGGCAGTACTATTGTAATTGCATCTCCTTCCAGCCCGGTCTCTAATAGCAACACTTCAGGATTATCTAATTCTCCTTTGAATCATAGTTCATCTCTGATAACCCAGAACATGGGGTCAATAGTTAAGAATAAGCATAACAACAAGAAAAGAGAGGGTGGTCCTCTGAAGGGTGGTCGGGTAAAAATACAAAAGAAATCCAACATTTTGACTCCACCACCAGTTGTTGTTAAGCCACCTAGCCCAATTAGGGCTCCAACAGAAGTTATCCATCATTCTCCCCTCTGTGTATTTGATGATGGAAGATTTCTTAGAGAGAACCAGAATGATTAACTCCAAACTAGACCAGATTGAGAAACAGGTCACAGACAGGTTACATTGGCTGATGTGGCAAGAAGTATGGTCAGTACCAAGGTCCCAGATATTATTAACAAAGGTCCGGGATCTGGTAATAATTCTAGGGTGGCCCTTCAGGTTTCTGGCATAAAGTCTAATAGTCAGCCGGAAAAATCGTGTTTGAAGAAACAGCCAGTATGTGAAAATGTTTCAGTTACCACCGGGGTGGAGGAGAGGCTGATGGATGCGGTGTCCAGGCTGCAGCCTGTGTCGAGTGAATCGAACTGACTTATATGTATGAAAATAGAAGGCTTGGGTGTGACAAGAGGATTTTCTTGCCAGGTAGATATGGTAGTTTAAAACTTCAAACACTTGATCTGCAATGGCAGGCCTGAGACATGTTTAAAGGGCTACTGAAGTTGGAGGCACAATCAGTGCTGCATGCCCACTATTAGCATTTAATTGACATGCCCTGGGCACATGTCATACACTTCACTAAGGACCTATAAATAAATAAAATATGCCTATTGGGTACAAACCAATTCTAGCAGGTTTTAAGAAGAGAGCACAATAGCTTTAGCACTGGTTAGCAGTGATAAAGTGCATTGAGTCTTAAGGCCAACAAAAAACAAATTCAGCAGAAATGGGAAGAGGAAGGCAAAATGTTTGCGGATGACCCTACGGGGAGAGCCATTTCCAACAGCAAGCATTTCTGTATAGGATAAATCAAATCCAGATATAGCATGCTACCTGGACACTGCACACTGCCCATATTCAAAATAATCTGCCAATATGGTGCCTGGCTATATTGAGAGCATCAAATCCCACCTTAGCGCATACTAATGCTGCTTTACAGGGACTGCAATGCTCTGTCCTACCATGCTTGGATTGGCCTTTAAGTGCCCCAGTTGCAGCCCATTCAATGTACTTTTCACATGGGCCAACCAACTCTTCCATCTCGTAACATCAGAACTAGCAACCTCTTCCAAGAATTTAAATAGATTCTGGCCTTTGGGTTCCGTACTAATCTGATCCAATACAGCACTGGTTTTAAAGCTGCTTGTTTTGTAATCGGCATAAAGCCAAGTTCTGCATATAGTGCTAATATGGGGGTACCAGGCCCCAATCTTAACAGCACCCTTAGGAAGTTGTTTTCTGCTACATGCAGGTGGTACAAATTCCCGTACCCCAAGAGCTCAGCCTCACAGAGCGCAGCTGCTAGTGATTTCTGTCTGTATAGTTGAAGGATAGTGTTAATCCTTTGTGCGCCTGCCTAATGTCTAAATTTTAAGACAGTCACAGAGGACTGTGTGAAAACTGTACATTCTTTTAGTATCTTGTACCTCCAACTGAGGGGCCTATTAGGATGGCGGACGGACCTGCGTCCATCCGCCACCCCAGAGGTGGAGGGACCATCCGCAGGGGCAGCGGCGGTCCCTCCGTGCCAATTAGGATGTGACCGCCACCCTGGCGGTCACATCCTGTATTTTTAACATTGCGGCGGGTGCTGCTTGAAGCAGCACCCGCAGCAAGGTTGAAAATGCATGTGTAACATTTGCATGCACAAAGCGGCAGGCCCCGCGCGGAGCCTGCCGCTTTGTGCATGTAACTGCTGGGGGGTACCATAGGTACCCCCCATGTTCACCCCCCACCCCCTGACACCCTGGGGGCCTGTAACGGGCCCCCAAACGCCAAAGACCACATGCTTTTCCACGGCGGAAAACCCGCAGTGGAAAAGCATGTTTCCCCATGCATCCTAATATGGCTGGCGGTGTCTGATAGACACCGCCACCATATTGGAGCTTTTCCGCCGCGGGACCGCGGCGGAAAAGCGGCGGACGTTCTCCCCGTCTGCAGATGACCCCCTGCCATCCTAATCTGGCGGGGGGGGTCTTTTCTCTCTCCGCAGCGGTGAATCAGCATCCTGCGGGCCGGCGGTGGTTTCCGCCGGCCCGGAGGATGCGGATTCACCGCAATCCTAATCGGGCCCTTAGTTGTTTTGTGAAACGTATTCCCAAGTAATCATATTGTTTGACACAATCAAAATGCTCACCATTTATTATTGGTCTTCTCTGGAACCTAGGATATGATTTTAACACCATTCTCTTTGTCTAATTACAATTGAGGGTCAGTGCCTTCTTCCAGGAGTTCACAAATCTTTTAAGCAGTCTATACAACATGTTTTCTGTTTGGGCCACAGGAAAAAAAAGACTAAAGCGTAGAGGGGATAGCACACTTCCTTATTGCACACATTTTTCGACAGGGAAAGTCATGCTACATTCACTTCACTGACCATACCTGACTCTAACAGTATTGTTAATGTGGAGTGGCATTATTGGTTGCACAATAGAGGTCTCTACTCCTTGCTTTACCAGTGATCTCCATAACGTTGTTTGATCAACAAGGTTAAATGCTGATTTCAAATCATCAAAAATAAATATTTCCTTTCGACTATATACTTATAGGAAAGTATATATAGTAAAACTGCCTGATCTATAGCTCATACCCTAGATCTAAAACTGACTTGATACTCGGTTAAACTGTTCTTCCTATCCACACAACCTTGCAGTTGAGTTAATAGGACATTAACAATAATCTTTCTAGCTTCATCCAGATGGCAGCATGGCCGTAAATTGGAGGGATAACTCCTATCACCCTTTTTGAATTGAGGTAGAGCCAGGAGAGGGGAGGCTATTGCAGTCTAAAGAAGAATTGAATACTTTTGTAAAAACTCTAGCACACAACCATCAATTAATCTGGGCGCTATATCTGGGCCTGGTGCATTATTTCTTTGCAAGCTACAGTCATAACACAATGGTCCCTGATCGACAACTAAAACTTACATGCAACATTAAAATCACCCTTGTAGAGGTTCCAAAAATGTTTCAGCCATACCTTTGGTCCAATACGGAACTCTTGTTTGTTTACTGCCCCTCTCTCTACACAGGTGACAAAAGCCCAAGACCTTTTGCTATTTTCTGGATAAGTACTCTCCTCAATTCTGCACATAGCATGTTCAATCCTGTCAACTTCTTTGTTTTCAACAAAGATTTTTACTCTTTTCTGCAATTCTGGAACAACTGTTCACACTGTATTTTGAAGTTACTCTGTACTTGTGAGACTTTGAGCTTCATATTATACCTATCAGTATCATACCAACTGCAATAGTTTACTTCTGGTGGCTTTGTCATTTTTGGGGTCAATTGCTTTTCACCCCCTCAGTTGCAATTCTTTTATTGTGGAGCCAAAATTAGACAAAATATCATGATTACTATTAATAGGATGTCACTTAGTAGCACTGTGAAACTGCCTGTGATAACGCCTCAGAGTGTGGATGATATAGTATGATGGTAAGGTTAGCATGTGGTGACTATGTAGTTTGAGCATTTTGCAGCTTTTGCTGATTACGAGGCCCTGATGCTAGCTTTAGCTTAGCACGGCTGGTGCACTGCGAGCTGGGCATACGTCCCTAGTCAGCTGTGCCCACCTTTACCTCTGAACTAGTCAGAGGACTTTGTTGTAGTTTAAAATAGCTTGAATGGGAGCTCGTTTGCTAGAAACTGTCCTTGGGAGTGGGTGTTGGGGTGTGGGTTTTATTTTGTGGGGACCTCGGTGTGGCACATCTAGTAGATCACTTGAGTACTGGGCATAGGTTTCATAATGGGATCATTGATGGAATTGAAATGCATATCATGGAATGTTAGAGGCATGCATACTTTGGAGTGCCGCCACAGGATACACGCTTACTTAGTGCGCAGGGGAATTCAAATTGCCTTACTTTAAGAAACACATATCACGGGAGTGAAGGGCTTGCACTACAGCACAGGTGGAGGGGACAGGTCTACCACACAGCTTACTCTGCTTTTGCTCATGGAGTATTGATGTGGATTTCGGGAGGTGGTGGGAATGGGGATCACCCAGTATTTCATTGTCAATACGGGAACGGCATTTTCGACGGCTGTGGAGTGGAATGATTTCTAGGTAGTGGTGAGTGGTCTCTGCATTGCCAATGTAGAAGGGATACGAAAGACACTCCTGCAAGACATTGACACTGTGGACCAGCACTTACGTACACTAGGACGTGACAGACCTGAGCAACCTCACAGACAGAGGGAATTGCTAGCAGCGTGGGAGGAAGTAGCAGTAGGGGTCGAGAGATTTTTATGCTTTCACTATAAGAAATACATAGTGCGTGCGAATGCCGAGCGTGACAAATCCAGCATGTTGCTGGCTTGGTTGGATAATCCGGCAAGGCGGGGAACTCAATTGCCCAACGCGGGAACCATGCCATGTGCAACAGAGGATTAATGCACAATTCCATGACTACTTTACCGCTCTATATCAGAGCAAGGTAACGTTGAATGAGGACACTCTGAAGGAGTTCTTAGCTGCAGCTGGCCTTCCAGGGCTTGCTGAGGCTGACTTATTGCCCAGGACCTTATGTTGGGAGAAGTGAGAAGAGCGATTAAACAAATGGCGCGGAAAAAACTCCCGGGGCTAACGGGCTGCAAATTTAATTTTATTAGACTTATATTGATCTTTTGGTGCCAAAATTAGTTACTCTCTATAACGAGGCAAAGAGGGCGGGTAGCTCCCAAGCACTACTCAGATAGTGCTCCTTATTCTGTTGTTGAAACTCAGGATGCCGCCCTCTGATATGACTGCCTACAGCCCATTATCCATGCTTACTGCTGACTATAAGATTTGAGCCGGATTTTGGCGACCCGCCTGCTCCCTCATAAGACTCACTTAGTGCATGAAGACCAGGCGGGATTTATTCTGACACAGAATACTGCTGGTAATGTGAGACGGCTGCTCCGCATCTTGGAAGATGATATGTATTCAAAGACGTCCGCAGCCATTTTTTCAGTTGATATCGAGAAAGCTTTCGACAGCTTGGAATGGCCTTACTTGTTTAAGGTTATGTGCACTTTTGGGTTGGGTGATGAGTTTGTGACTTGGACCGCGTTGTTAAACAAGTGCTCTGCGACGCAAGTTAAAATGGGTGGATTGATTTTGAAGGCGTGCACAGTGAGTAGGGGAACACGTCAAGGTTACCCACTATCCCCCCTGTTGTTTGCACTGGCTATTGAGCCTCTAGCGGCTCAAGCTTGGACCGGGCGGAAATATTCGGGACTACATGTGCATGGCTTTACTCACTACATCGCTCTCTACGCCAAATGACCTTTTATGTTTCTAGTGGACACAGGGGCTGCCCTCCTCGGAGTGAATAGTTTATTCCAAGATCTCGAAAAGGTGGCGGGCCTTAGGGTGAATTTGGCGAAGTCATGCCTGTTTCCCACTGCCCCAATGAGTGAGGGCCCTTTACTTACTGATGGTGTGCACTGGGAATTTAATTGTTAGACGTACTTGGGGACCCACATATATCATACGCAGGCGATTCTCCTGACAATGTGAGTAGAGCTCTCCGGGGCCTTCGGGGCAGCATGGAGTTTTGGGGAATGTTGCCGCTTTCGGTAGTGGGTGGGGTGGCCCTGCTTAAGATAGTAGCGCTACCCAGGCTCCTGTATTATTTCAGTACACTCCCCATTTGGGTTCCTGCATCAATATTTAGGCAGCTTCAAACAATGATCACAGGTTTCTTATGGTCTGTTAGCAGACAACGAGTGGCTCTGAAGACCCTTATGCTGCCAAGAGGAGAGGGAGGGCTAGTGGTCCCAGATTTTGAGATATACTATCTGGCATCCCAACTGCAATGGCTTACTCAGGCGATGGTGTTGGTGTTTTGGGGAGTGGGTGGGTGTGTGGATGGTCAGATAACCGTGCAGACTCTCTCCCGTATCATTTTGCAGCAACCCTTGGAACTCAAAACACTCTCCACTGAGCTTAGAACGTTTACCCTCTGCTGGGGCAGGAACCAGTGGAGGGCACAGATTGTGCGCCCCAATGCACCTGAGATCCAGCTGGCTGTGTGCATGGCACTGCCTCACGGGGGCAACTGGGTGGGGATACACAATTGGGGGAACTTGGCTTGACTGCAATTGGAGACCTTTATGACGATTCTGTCTTTTGACACTCAGCAGGATTGATACGACCTGCCTCAGGGGGATTATTTGCTGCATTCGGCCCTTGTGTTGGCCATCCAAAAGTACTGAGTAGGAGGGCTTTCTGAACCGCAGACCTCCATGGCCTGTCAGTGTGTAGTTGTAGCGCAGGCACCATTATGGCAGTAACTTGGCTATACCGATGCATGACGCATGAGATGCTGACTCCACTGACGGGGTACAAACAGAAATGGGAGGTAGATCTAGGCGGCAAAATCCCTGACAAGGTGTGGGCTGAGCTGATTGAATGACTGTGGAAAAGTACCAAGAATGCTCCTTTCCAACTGGTACCATTTTTTATTTTACATAGGGTGTATCTTACTCCAGAAAAGATTAATAGATATTTTGATATGACTTCAGCCCTGTGCCCGCGCTGTAGCTATGAAAGGGCGGATTTCTGTCATATGATGTGGAGCTGCTACAAACTTGTGAATTATTATGAAGAGGTGATGGCGCTGCTGTGTGATGTTTTGGAGCAGGATATTGAATATGCTATTGGGCCTTGTTTACTTCACTGGTTCCCCCTACCTCCAGGACCTAAATCCCTAGCAAGTTTTCAGATCTGGGTCTCCTGTTGGCCAAAAGGAGTATTACGGCACACTGGAAATCTAAGAGAGGACCCGAGTTTTTGGAGGTGCAGGGCTGTCTTCATTAAATGGGCGGAAGGCAAGGGCATCAGTAGGTTACAGACAGCTAGCCGCACACACAGCGAGAAAGCATTGGAGACTGCAAGGGCCTGGGAAGTGTTAAGATTGCTGTTGAAAACTTCAGAGGGCACCACAGATGCAGAATCTTTGTCTAGTGAACCAAGTGGCTTGCCCTGATGGTCACATGATTAGCACATGTACGATTGAGCCTGATCTTCTCGTCTACATTTTGTTCTCTTGTAGTAGAATTATCCCGTTAAGTACTCTAAGGACTAGTCATGATATAAAGGACTGATGCTCCGTGCCGTACTGCACTGTTTTATTGTACTGTGTGCCACGCTGAGAGGGGAGGGATTGAGAGGGTTGGGAGGCGGGGGGTATCTCTGGTTAGTTGGTTAAATGTAAAATTCAGATGTCCTTATTACGATCCTCCCTGCTTTTGATTGCTTTTATTGGGAAGGGGAGGCTTGACTGGGCACTCCGATTATGTGAACTGGAATAAGTAACGGTAGCCCCAGAATGCTTTGTTAGTGTAACTGAGTGCCCAGGGTTTATAAATGCCAGTTGGACACCTAAGAATATTTGCATTCTGTATGTGCCAGCCTATTTTGTGTTTTTCTTTTTAAATCAATAAATATATTTACAACAAAGCAAAAAAAACAATATTAATAAGAGAGTTCAAGATGGTAGCACCAAAGTTTGTCATAATATCTTAAAATTAATGTATCTCATTTAGATATTTATTTTTATTGCATCATATGCTTCTCCTAGTGCCGGCCAGAAGGATCTCATGTCCACACTCCATCCCATGTTATTTGCTTGCATGGGGATGCCACCCCCTACTCTGTCTAGTACTTACTACAGTAGAGTAATGATCACGTTTGACTCTTGATAACCACCATATCAAGCACATATTGCTAGCATTCTAATTTGCCTATGCCATAATATATTAATGATATCCTTATACCATTATCATAGGTCATATTGGCAGGACAGTCAAGTGAATTTTAGCAGTTGGCTTATTAGGAATGGTCAGAAACTCTCACCTCTCTTAGTTATCTTGGTACGGCTTATGACAGGTTTAGGATTACCTTCCAACAATACCTCTTTGTTGACAATGGCATCTGAGGGTTGCGTATTGAAATTTCCACAGATATCAATATCAAACGCCTATACCCTTTTACTTGGTGGAGAGAATGTGGCCTAATGGCTACGGTGGTCGACCTCAGAGCCGGGGGAACCGGGTTAGAGTCTCGGCAGGGATGTTCAACATTCTGTGATTCTGGGCAAATCACTTGATTTCCCGGTGCCTAACAAAAATGAATGTGTCTGTCTGTAACATAACTGGTGCTCATGTAAAACGCTCTTATACCTACGAGTCTAGTTTGCGCTATATAAAACTTCACCAGAAAAAAAACCTCTTCCTTTTTTAATACAACTATCAGAATCCTCTCTGATATGATCAGTGTAGTCAACAAACTTTCCCCAAATTGCTTGAACATCAAGTTGCAACCTAGGGGGAATTCATACATTCAAAATGTCAACACACATGCTAACTGACATACATTGGTGAGCCTTACATGCAGAATATTAGAGGAAAGGTTTGCCTCACCCATTGGATCCATTTTACAATTTAACGTGCACGACACCCAGACTGATAGAACCTCAGCTGGGCCCCCCTATTTGGAATATTTCACAGGTTTATTGAATTCCATTCATTCTTTCACATGACTTACAAACAGGGCCCAGATTTCCTGGAACCAACATATTGCATAATTATTAACACTTTTTATTCAATCCCCATCCTATAATTTACCAACTAGCACAGCGATGCTCTGAGATAAAATGTTAAGGTGATCATCATTGACACAATTCATCTTTTTATCCTCAGGAGTCCCATATGAACCCTTTATGTTATCTGTTGGTGGTTTGCTCCTTATTATCAGTCAGACTACTCCTTCATTGTACTTCTGGTGCCACTTGCCAAGGGTAAGGCAAGTGGCCAATCCTGACATCCTAGTATACCCCTTTTGGACTTGGCTCTTTTTGCAGGGTCATCCCAGAACTTTCTGCCTTCCTCCCGTGTTCTTTCTGACCTGTTGTTGGTGATTTTCTGACTCTGGGCACTTTATCACTGCTGATCAGTGCTAAAGTACATATGCACTCTCTAGTAAACTTGGTAAGAATGGTCTACACCTGTTCGGCATCTTTAATTTACTTGTCAGTCCCTTGTACAGTGGAATCTCATATCTCATATACCCAAGGCCAGTAAATTAAATGCTACTGGCTTGCAGCGCCGCTTACGACACCCACCAAAGTAGCCTTTCAAACCTATCTCAGGCCTCTGTCACTGCAGGGCCTGCGTGCAGTTTACTGCCGCTGTGAAGTGACATATAAAACGGTTGCCACATCTGTGTCTCCCCTTTCACTACATATCAGTCACTCCAAAGGTAGTCCCTAGCTAGCCCTATGGGCAGGGTACGGTGTAGGTAAAAGATAGGACATGTGCCCTAAGTGTGTGGCATGCCTAGCTAGTGACAAAGAGCCTATTTGGATTCTCACTGTTGTGAGGCTGTCCTCTCATGGGGATGCATTGGGGATTCCCTGATATGTGTTTCAGTGGGAATTCCTGACATGAGAGGAGTAGTGTGATCAAGTTTGGTCTGTTTGGAATAGTGGTGATAAATGCTGAGTATCATTATGCCACTTTTGGAATTAGGCATTTCTGTGTGCTATGTGTTTTTGTGCCTGCCTGTTGTGTATTGACTGTCTGGCCTTGGAGTGATAGGGGCTGGGGAGGTGCAGTGGCTCCTGAGAGTCTGAATGAATCAGCGCTAGGCTGCATAGGCCTGGTCTGCATTTGTAGTTATGGAAGGAGTAGCACCTGCACCTGAATAGGGCTGTGCCTGCCTTCCACAATGATGGCTCCGCCCCTTGTGGTGTGTCTGGGGCCAGGGCTTACACACATTGGGGAGTGTTGTGCACTGTAAGGAGATATTTAAGTGCCCCCAGAACTGGTTTGGATTGGGCTCAGAGCCCTGGGACAGGGGAGAACAAAGACATATGCCCTATAAGTACTGGGCTGTGACCCCATATTTGTGTGCTTACTTGGAGCTGAAAGAGACTGCATGGGACCAGGGGGATTGATGTGCTGCCAGGGGACCGCCATCTGGAATTCACAGATGTGCTGGCCTGAGCCCGCCCCCCTGCTCGGGCCTGCAGTCATCCCTAGGGCTGTATGGCTGGCTCACAGTAAATTCATCCCAGCGTGTGGAAAGCGCTTTAGATTTTGTGCTTTTCACATCGGTTGCCCAAGAGTCAGCTTCTGCTGCAGAGGAGCGCGTGGATCACTTCCTTTTTACGGTGCCTCCCACCAGAAGCATGTGGTGGGCGCTCTCCCCCTCCTTTCCTGAGTCTAAGGAGGAAGGTCTATCCCCCACGTGCGGCAGACGCATTGTGTTCACACTGTGAGGTAAGGATGAAGCCGCTGGTAGCCAGGCGGCTGTTGCCTAGTTGTGAGCGGGGCTTTACTCGAGGGAGCAGAGAGCTCTGTGTGTTGCCAGAGAAGTCGGAGAAGCCTTGACAGGGTCAGACACGCTCTATACCGTATATTTGGCTGGAAGCCAGGCGGCTGTTGCCCGGTTGTGGGTGAGGCTCACAGTCACAAGCTGTCCAGTGGGGAAGGGAAGGCGATTCTAACTCCCCCGGAGTGAGGGTGAGTCTGGGCATTGCAGGCAGCTAGCTAGGGGGGGGGGCGAGGGGGGCGGTCCACCCCAGGCGGCACAAATTTGCAGGCGGCAGCTGCGCGGCACGGCACTGGTGAAGGTCTGCCAAGTACGCATCAGTTGTGACTACTGCATTTCAGTGTGGTATTCACCACACTGAAATGCTGTGTCACGTATTTTTAATGCCAGTCTGAAACTGCACGCATGGATGCCAGTGCACGCCGCTGGCGCCTCTGCATCTGTGTGCCGGCTCTGTTGCTTCCCACAGACTTGCCAGCAGTAGCTGGCTCAGTAAGGTAATGGTTAAAGATCTTAAACAGTCTGCTCCGCTCTGGAGTCAGACTGTTACAATTTTACATTTCATTTCCTGCCCGCGGCTCCGCACGGCTTTCAGACACCACTATGACTCACTCTCAGGGGGGTGGAGGGAACTGCCCTCTTCTGTGGGTGCTACTGGCAGCTGTAGGTAGCACCGTTGGGGGCCTCGGAATTGGATGTGGGTGACCTCGTGCGTCGTGCCTCGTCACCTCCTGGAGGAAGTGAAGTAAGGTGGTAGGCAGGTCACGAGAAGCGGCGGGGGACTCAAGAGTGGAGGAGTCCTGGTGGTGGTGCGCTGCTGTCTGAGCAATAAAATCCCACGTTACCCCTGGCATCAGACATCGGTGAATACAGGCATGATTGGGCTTGTCTGAGAGCACTGTGAAGAGGTTAGTGCCCTACAAGTGAACATAGCACTGGGGAAAAATACAAACTTTAAACTGACCCCCCTGAAACGTGTTTTTTGGTGGAGGCCTGCCTTGAAAATACTACATTCACCTGATCTGTTTAATTTGCTGGAATGAACTTCGTCATGGCCCCCATCCTGCCTGCCCCATGGTTGCCAGGGAAGGTGTGTGTTGTGGCAGATGGTAATATAGGTCTTGATGTAAAGCATTTCCCGCATAGAAGGGACTTTTCAGATCATGGTCCTCGTGTTTGCGCTGACCGTTATGTCACATCCTGCTTCCCCCACTTGCATGTCCTTTTTTGTTTCTAGCTCAAATGGATGTAAGCTACGAAAAACACATCAACACGCGTTGATGTGCAGTGGAAAACCCTTGGCAAATGTTTACTAGTCACACCTTTCTTTTGCTTGTGCTGTATTTCAGTGTCAGACTGGTACAAGCAAGGTTAAACCTTTGACTACATAGTGTTAACGTGTAAAAATGACAACATTATGAGATAATACTATCACACAATGTGCCGCATTATACCATATAATTTCTTTTCTTGCTGCATAATTTCTTAAACTGATGACACATTTGGTTCTCTCCGCGGCATACTACCAGTGGTCCTGTCTATGCCACCCTTCTTTCAATTTTTTCACTCTCATAAACTGTCTTTCTATACTCAGTCCCGTTCCCCCTCCCATTCTCCAGGAACTATGTTTGCCAGGGAAGGTGTGTGTTGTGGCAGATGGTAATATGGGTCGTGTTGTAAAGCATTTCCCGCATAGAAGCAACTTTTCAGGTCATGGCCCTTTGTGTTTGCACTGAGTGTTGTTTCGTGAATGATGTATTAACAGATAAACATAGTGCCAGTGCGACGTGACGTAGGCAATAGATAGGAACAGCTCATTGGTTGGAATAGCCGGTAGAGATAGCCAGTAGGGGACATGACCACACGCATGCAACCATACACCAACAGTGTCTGTGCAATGTTTTGCCCTGGAAAGGTGTCGTAAAGTTTCAGATATTGGCATTTCCGGTAGCTTGAAAACCTTCATTAGCAATGGATAATTGTCAGTGGCACTCAAATAATGTTGACTCTGATAGAACCCAATGGCATAGACATTCATGAGGCCCTCTGTGCAATATTCAGCACAGAAGAGCACCGGCCCGATGACATCCTAGCTTTCATCCTGGCGGTGAGTTACTGAGGCGGCACTACAAGTGAGTTGTGCTGTGAACTGGATAAGGACCAGTGGCTAATAATAGGCCAGTACGACCACCCCCTTTCCCACTGATTAATTAATCACTTTCTCCATTTTTGAAGATTCTGCAAAACCCAAGATTTGATAAACAGGATCTTATACAAATAGTCCGTATTCATTTTAAATGCTGCTTTTCTGCCTTTTACTACTTTATCTGTCACGGACAATAAAAGCAGCTCTGCAGCACATTTCAAACTGCTTTACTCGTATGTTTCCTGTTTTAAATGGGCACTGATAACAGGAGAAACTGCCAGCTTTGGGTGATTTTTGTGCAGGGACACCAAAATACTAGTCAGGCAGACAAAAAAAAAAACAAGTAGCAGTTCTATCAGCTGGTTCTTGTTGCTGTAACTGGGATCAGATTTGCTTGAACTGACATGCCTGCATGGATATAATGCTTGCATGCACAAGGCACGGCTAACTGGATCATTCTGGGGAAGGGCCCCTAGATGAGACGGTTCATGGCGAGGCTGGTACTGTTGAGGGTTGTATGGCCTACAATGGACTGGGCAGGGCACACTGGTTCTGGTTGCTACAAATGGAACTATAATGGATTTCAGATGGCTGGGATTACTCTTGATGAAGGCAATGGGGTTAGAGTGCATTAAGCAGGGGTAGATCTGCTGTAAGTGGGCAGGACACTGGGCAGACAGTCCAGCTGATTAAGAACTGCACTGCAGCAGTCTCACTTAGTTCGAAAGCTGCACTTCGCGCCACAAACTTCCTCAGCAATCCCCCCTCCCCCCAAGTACCTATCATCGGTGCCAATCTGAGGGATAGCCCCGGGCGCCAGAAGCTCTAGCTACGCCCCTGCTGCCACTGGGGGAATTATCATAGCAGGGAGTGGGGGAGACTAAGTGAGGTGTTCTCGCACTCGGGGGCATTGCGCTCCCTGTTGTTGGCATTGCGGGGATTACCCCGACCTTGTACAAGAGACCAGTAGAGGTCTCCAACATATGTGGCACCAGCAGATGTGCCTTACTCTACATCAAAGAGGTGTTCCATGAGTTTTGCTGTGGGTGCACACAACACCAATGGACTTTGATGCTGCCCCAGATTTACATCATGTCATGAACCTGGGTCAGAGCCTAAACCTTGTGCCTCTCTTGAGCAGCCATAACAAGGAGAAATGCTTTTTTTCTCCCCATTATTCCCTCTTTTTAAGTGTACTTCATTCTGCAGCACACATAGAAAGAGAAAAATGCCTCTCAAGATTGTTTTTCAGGAGGTGTCTCTTCCTGCACAAAAACAATCATACCAAGAACACAGGCACCCATGCACCATGGTGTAAGGGTGTCTGAGTTGGTGCTTGGCTGCTAATTGTGTGCTGTCGCTGACTGAAAGGACAGGAATACTCTGTGGGCCAGATGTAGGTAATTCCTATTTACCGACTCTTAAATACCGACTCATACCGAATCGGTATTTAAGAGTCGGTAAATAGGAAGGAGGCAGATGTAGGTAAAAAATTACCGATTCTGTAAGAGTCCGTATTTAACGAATCTGTAAATACCGAATTGGTATTTCACATTGATTCCTATGGGCCTTGAAGCCCATAGGAATCAATGTGAAATACCGATTCGGTATTTACAGACTCTGTAAATACTGAATCCTGCAAGGGTGCAGGGGGTGTCACTTTGACACCCTCTAGCACCCCAAGTACAGGCATGTGTGCCATGTGGCACACAGACATGCCCTAAGGGCATGTCTGTGTGTCACATGGCACAGCATGCACACCTGAATTCGGTATTTTACCACCCAATAGGATTGGGTGGT
The DNA here is from genome assembly GCF_964261635.1 of Lissotriton helveticus. Taxonomy (NCBI): domain Eukaryota; kingdom Metazoa; phylum Chordata; class Amphibia; order Caudata; family Salamandridae; genus Lissotriton; species Lissotriton helveticus. The sequence continues at coordinate 639,660,063 of NC_136059.1, forward strand.
AAAATACAGACTCTTAAGGGCTGTGGCACTCTTAGGAGTGTCACCTACATATGGATTTACAGAATCGGTATATTTACCGATTCGGTAAAATACCGAAGTGGTAAATTTACCGAATCGGTAAATATTATACCGATTCTGTAAATTCAGACCCACCTACATCTCAAAAGCCAAATACCGGTCGGTAACGGCCGAAATCGGCTGTTACCGACCGGTATTTGGCGACCTACATCTGACCCTGTATCTTGTAAATATGGTGCATTTTTGCCCTTTCGAATAGGCGTAGGGCAGCACAGCAAAATTACTTGTGTCACTGCCTTATGCCAATTCTTTGTAAATATATGCCTAAGAGTCTAAGCAAAAGCCAAGCCAGGAAAATATTTGTTATTTAACAAACCTTATATAAATCGAGAATAAAGAAGTTTCACAATTCCAAAAAGAATATCTCTTTATGTAACGTGACAGTGTTTCACCAAAATACATTAGTTTATGTCACTGAATTCACTTTCGTTTGTTAGAAATGATATTTTTTTTAAATGAACTTAGAAACTTTCTTCACCACACCATTGCACTCTGACAACTATGCCATTAGTGAACCAAGAGACAAGTCAGGTGTCATCTGCCCCTCTACGTAGCGGAAGGTCTTATAAAACTGGAGAAATGAATAGTCTATAAAGCCACATACAAGACGGTTTTATAAAGCTCATATCCTGAACTTTCAAGATGCTGTAAAATGAGATGGTTAAGGATATGGAGGAAAAGTGAAATAAAATAATTGTCTTGGATCACATAATTTGGTCAAGTGAGGTGAGGAATTCACGATTGATGACAGGCTTCCTCTTTTGCAGTGAAAATTCATCCACTGGACTTTCATGGTAGAGTTGGTGTGCAAGCGTTCTCCACTTTTAATTTCCCACCTGGTGCACACGAAGGGACAGCACTCAGATGGGCTATATAGCTCCTAACTATCTCCCGATCTGTATAAAATCTATGACGCTGCAGCAACGGACAGACTCTCTGCAGCAGGGCCGTTGTGAGAATAGGTTTGCACAATGAGATAAGAACGCGGTGGCAGGGCAGGCAGAAGCCGCTTGTAATCTGAACTTGTTTAGGGCTCGAGATTCCAACAGGTTCTCGAGCTGAGCCAGAGCCATGGTTCTGGGTCGGGCCTTCAGTTGATCGCCCACTTCACACAGATGTGACTGAAACGTGAATAAGGACATAATAAGTGTCATACGCTCATGTTTTTCCTTCGGGATTCTGGTACTATTTTACACTCATCTTTAAACTTTCTAAAAGCAGTGAACCGAAAGAGATGGTGAAAGCCAACTTGTGCAAGATCCAGCTCTCCAGTTAACAAATGTTTTTTTCTAGACTCAGTCGTGTTGTGTGATGTTTTAGACTATGACCTGTATAAATCAAGTGCAAATGCATTAGAGAATACTAACAAAGCAATTCGCAGTCATTGCAGATGTTTTGTTGCAGTTATTACTGAAAATATACTAAAATTAGAAACTATATAATTTGATCAGAAAACTAAACACAAAATGCCACTGTAATAACAAGCCAGCTCATTTGAGTTTAGGGAGACAAACTGTCTTGATGATTACAATTACATAGGGGCATATTAGCAACAAATAGCCATAATTATCGCGAAATGCGCTTAGCGCATTTCTTTTATCGCCACCTATCGCCGGATATTATCAAAGTTTATCTGTAAAGCGATAAAATATCCGGCGACAGCAGCTCAATGCGTGAATATCGCTGGAAATCCAGCGATATTCAGGCATTATCGCTAATGGGGACTTAACCTGAATATCCACCTCCCATTGGATATTCAGGTTAAGTCATGGTCTGAGCAGGCGTTAGGTTCTGGCGATATTTGCGCTTAGCGCGATTTCTTTAATCGCTTTGCCTGCCTTGCTAATAGGCGATAGCTGTGTTAGTGACTGCTTTCAGTCGCTAAGAGGTTGGGTACGCCCACTTTGCATGTCATTAGCAATAAATATCGCTGACATGCAAAACGGGCCCCAAACCTGTAGCTATCGCCTATAAGCTGTCGCTAACTGCTGTTAGCAACAGCTTGCTAATAAGGTGATAAAAATATCGCCGATTTAGCGTGAAAAAGTCTAGCTAAAGCGGCGATAGTGCCCTTGCTAATATGCCCCATAGTTCTTATTTTATCCATCCAGGAATGGTGGAAGGTAAAGCTATAGTGTCAAATCTTTGACCTATAGATTACACATACTTCGCCAGAGTAGACACGCAACTCTCTTAGCTGTTTCACCAGTGTACTGTCCAAACAAACATCAGATTTTACTCATTTGCACTACAGCACAATGCGTTAAATGTGTCCCACAGCAATTTTCTTTTGCCTCTTTAATAAGCATTTGGGAACTTGTATGTTGGGTTACTACTTCTGCTTCTGTATTCAGCACCAATCATTTTTTTTTAGAAAACTCTGTTTACCAGTTTTATTTTCTAGTGTACAAGACATATATGAAATTAAAGCTCCATAATTTAAAAATTGCCATAGGGTTAGGCAATAATCTTCTATTAGTTGGTCGATAGGTGGTAGGGTTCATTCAGTATAACAATCGCCCAGCATTATCAGGTCAACTTCGGTCCAGTACGCCAATTGGAGCACTGTAAAAAAAGTATCCCAGTCCCCGTGGGGTAAGCCAAATAAGGAAGAACCAGAGCATAGTGAAGACCCTTAGATGTTAATGTGACACATTTTCTCCAGCATAATGGGAAGTGTTTGGTGCTTCAGTGGTTTATGTAATAAGAAGACAAACAGCTCCCCTTGGTTTCTTCCTCCAACCACTCACAGCTCCTTTGTACGCTGTCCATCTAAAATTTTTATCTACTGAATATATGGTGCCTGGTAATAAATGTTGTAATCTAAGATTCCCAAGCCTTCTCAATAATTCAGTATCTAAGGGTATCTAGGGTCACCATCTATTTACTTGAATCTCACACCAATTCACATAGCAGCATGTCAAGGCTTCTAAACAACGGAAGGCTCTATTGCGAGTCCGGGAGTCCATGGACTGCCAGACTAATGAGGACGTGGCAGTGGAGGTTTCCTGACCGCCCTATTACAATTAGGGTGGCTGGACCACCATTACCCCATTGCCGTTACCAGGGAACAACCATTACCGGCGGTGTTGTGGTGCTTAACAGGCTGCAATAAGCTTTTTGGGGAATGCTGCAGTCCCACCAAGCATATTGTGAGTGTCCTCTCAGCCGGTGGAGTCATGGAGGTTTCTACTCCATGTACACTGTGGCAGAGAGGAAACAAAGGAGGCTCTGCAGGACTCCCTGTGCCTCCTCCACCTTGGAATGCATGCAGGTGGGCACATTATATGCCCCCTGTATGTAATCACCCCAGTTCTTGGACGGCAGGATCTGTTTTGCCATTGTGATGCCCATTTTCAGGGCGCTGTCGTGGGAACGTAAAAAAAAAAAGCCTGGGAGACACAAGAATAACCTGTTATCTGGCTGGCGGTCTGACCTCGCGTTTCGCAGGGTGGACTCAGCACTGCACCACAAAACTCATAATCAGCCCCTTAGTCACTACCCACACTGGTACATTCAGAAAGAAGCAGAGGAGCCTGAGGTGTATCTTGTGTTAAGGGTGATAGAGCGCGCGAGGTCACCCAGCCAATGATTACGCCGTTTCCGGGCCCATATACTTTCAATTCACACTATTCATTGACCAGGCGACTTCACGGGCTGCTACCAATTGTGTGTGTTCCCTACTGTTATTACTTAGTGTACCCGACTTACCATCCACCGACACTATGACTTCAATGGATCAGGGGCCTAGCTGTAAAAGGAAAGGCAGCAAATGCAATTTCAAATGACATTCAATACTGTTGGAAATGACCACGGACAACTGGAAGTTTTAAAATGTTTATCTAAAGTTCGTTTTCTGAAAGCATGAGATTTACAAGAATAAGGCAATCGATAATCAAGATAATGAAAAGTACATAACTATAGAGAAATAAAGTCAGAGTAATCATTAAAATGCAATAATGAGATGCAAAGGAAATATGCTATGCATTCAAGGCAGGAATTCTTTAGAAAATCTAAGTAAGGTCGTTCTAGACCATATCAGAAAATGACAAACTGCAATGCAAAATATGATTTCTAAAAGATAGGGTAACATGAGAACATATCAAGAAAATTATGCAAATGACTTTACGTTTCAATAGTTTGCGGCAAAAGCATGGAAATATCAACATGTGCAATATGTCTTTTATTAAAGCAAAAGACTGAAATATAGAAAGGTGCAAGTTTTAAGGAACTTAGAGCAGTATTTACCTAGACTGGTGTGGAAACCAAACCCTGGCCACGGGTCAGTTAAGGACAGGAAACCCTCAAGGAAGGATACCCCTCAAAAGACAGCAGGTGCAGAACGGACACCCCGGACAGGACAGGATACCCTCAGATTAGGAATCAGGACAGGACCTCAGGACAGGACAGCAAACCCTCAGGACAGGACCGCTCAGGACAGGACCGCTCAGGACAGGACCGCACCCGCAGTTTGGAAGCAACGCCTGCGCTCCACCCTCTCTGCAGCTATCGATCAAGACCCCGATTGGGTCAACGAACTCCCAGCAAAGTGCTTCGCCAGCACTTTAAGGTTCAGTAAAACCTTAGTCTATGGTCAATTTCGGACAGAGTGCTCCGCAGCTCTCTGTATCTTCAGTCACCTATTGAGTACGATGGGTCAATGACAGGTCAGCTAAACCAGACAAGTCGGACAATTCCCTAGGTGAACCCAGGGTAGATATACTGTTTTGGGACAGGGTACCACCCCCCAAATGTTGCAAAGTGTCAGAATCCCCAATTTCGATTGGTCCTAAGGTAGGCTTTGGGTAACACACCAATCATATCAGTCTATTTAGATGCTACATTTACATATTTGGGTACCGCCTAGCGAGATTGGGGTTCCCATGAGAAATTGTGCAGAAATATGAGTGACAATTTACATTGTTGCCGAGCTAGGACAATTGTCTCTGTTTTCCTGGGTTTTTCAGGTCAGTTCTCAGGAGCATCTTGCCCATCACTGCCAACTGGCTAAGTTCCATCAGCCAAAGTTGTCAGGTCCCTGGAAAAGTGATCATGCGCAGAAGGGACCTCCAAGATGGCTCATCGGTACAAACAGACCCCCATTCCCCGCGGTACATGAAAAGTAAGCGAAAACAAATTAATACATAGAAATAACGTTATGAAAACACATCATTTGGTTTTGAACTTTCAACTTATCACTACAAAATATACTTATGCAGTCTAAATGTTAGCTACACATAACATACACAAGAGCAGTGGCACGAGCAGTACCACGCTGTAGGCAAAGCTATGAATTACGCATGCGCATAAATTTCCCTCCACTTCTGCAGACCCGTCAGGACACGTGAGTGTGGCTGACGCATGCGCAGTAACTAAATACAAGCGGTAGCCATATTTTACGGACACGGATTAAAATGATTAGGAATACACATAGGCAAGCTTCTTAATCCTTATTCAAACTAAAAATAAACGTTAGTAAGACGTACACTTATTACCTTGTTACACATAGACGAGGTTCATGACTTCGGCAAGGTCGCAAAATATGCGAAGCTTTGCTTCATCAATCCCCTCCTTGATGATATTTACTATCATCACAAAATAAATGGAACCAGATGCCAACTTTTCTTTCACACTTTATACAGTTCTATTTCTTCTAGCAATCGCTCCAGCTTTTCTCGTTCAGTTTTGGTAGGGTGAGAATTCTTCACCTTTTTATAGATCTGATTATTCATCTCTTCTAATTCGAGCTCATCCACACTCCGTTTCACTCCTCTTGTATTTACTTCTTTCGCATTCACCTCATACTTCTTTGTGTGTTTGCGGCATTTGCAACAGACAAATATGAAAAATAGGATGAGACCTATAATTCCAATTGGCATCAGTACTTTGAGCAATAAGCCTTTACCTATACTAGCGAACCAATGACCTATATTTGAGAGACCATCTACCAGTCTCTTCCAGGCACTATCAACCTCGAGTGGTCTGAGTTCCTTTGCCAAATTAGTAATGTTTCTCACATATCTTTTGAGCTGCACACTTTTGTCCGGAATATAAGTGCAACAATGTTGCGCCTTCAACATCCGGCAGACTCCGCCCTCTTTCGCCAATAAGGTATCAAGAGCAAGTCGATTCTGCAAAACCATTGATCTGATCGCAACCATTTCGGTATTAACCAGCAGAAATCCATGAGCTGTCTCAGTCGACAACACATCCACTATAGTGGACAATTTACAAATTCTGTGAGTGTTCAGAACCACTCCCACTCCAGGTATCAGTGCACTGAAAATACTACCCATTATTTCACCTATGCTTTCTCTTTTACTACGCACTAAGCCATTAGTATTTTCACTGCTTCCAGCAACTCCATTCACATGGTATATTTTCGGGAAGACAATGCCAAAATAGCAACTTCCATACCAGTGATCCGGCAATTTGAAATAAGCCTTGTCCCCACAAATATAATAAATTCCGGGAAACACAGGCTCTGACCCATTTTTGAAACCCCAACCTCCAATTACCTTGTAATTATGTTCGCATTCACTGGAACCAATGAAAATGTTATTATAATAGCTAGTCTTCTCGCGGTGAAGACATAGCTTGCCTTTCTTTTCAAAATCCAGCAACAGAGCAGGACCCGCCCCACCAGTTGAGGTGCCTTCCATGTTCTCTGCCCACTTTGGCTTTTTCTGACTTTCGTCATTAGCCTTCTTTTGTATTTTAATTCTCCTTTTCTCTGCCATGTTTAGGAACATCTTTTCCTGCTCATGCAAAGAACAAGTCAAGTTATCTCTGTGTGCGTCCGCTATGTCAATGTTACCTATAGTCAGGAAATAATCTCCCATGTATGGTATTGCGTCACTTTTGGTATGTACAGGATTCAAGTTCCCACGTATAGGAAGTTCAGAAAAGATCACGTCATTGTTAGAGTAATAGTACTGTAACGGTCCTCTTTTGTAAAATAAACTAGCTAAAATGCTACAGGAAATTCCGTATGTCAGCGGCAAGTGATGGTATGTCACGCCTTCAGCTACAGAAGTAGGTAGCTTCATGCAGACATAGCAATCTTCAATTTCCATAGTCTCTACATAGTGTATTAACAAGTTTGCGAAAACATTTAAGCGTGTCCTGTTTTTGATTCTATGATAGTGTAGTTCTTCCTCATCTGATGCTTCTAAGTCTTGTTTTGTTTGTCTCAGTGCTCTCTCATGTCTAGCTACACTCTGTGTTGTCAGCTCTTCACTGTCAGTATTTACAATTTCAGTAGGGACAATATTAGTATCTTTGCTTACAGCAAAGGGAATGAAAATGGTTAGTCCTATCCACAGTAATATCAGGACAACTATACTACAGACACATACCTTGCAGCATGTTTTGCAACAGCTGCGACTGGGTCTACCATTCACGTTTGAATCAGACATTTTGGCTTCAGAAGAAGTTTGTCAACCCCTCTTTGTGTCTTTACACAAGTATCTTACTTTGTGCAAATTCACGGTGGCTCTTCTTCCTCTTCGTCAGAGTATTCAGGGACGGGCTCTCCGTCGCTTACGTCAGTGATATCGAGATCTTCAAGTTCTTCTAACACAAGTGTCCATTCAGGTGACTTGTACTTTTTGTTTTGTCTCTTTATCCGATCACTCCTTCTTTTGGAAGTGTCTTCTGGTTGTTCTGCTATACGAGCACTTCTCCTTTCTTCTGCACGTTTTTCTTCTACTGTTTTTATTCTCAATCTCAATTTCTTTATGTATTTAGGCTCAAGATGCTTTCTTTTCTTAAGTCCTTTGGTTGGTACTTGGACTTCGTTTTCTTCTCTTGCCCTCTTATTTTCATTAGCTTGTGGCAATTCTGCTTCAGTTTCTTCTTCTTCGATCTGACTAATTCCAGGGCTAGCATCTGTTTCTTCTTCCTGGGTACTAATCTGGCCTTGTTCAGGTATACTGTGTGTTTGCTCTTCAAGTGTCTCTGACTCTGTTTCCTGAACACGTTCTTCTAATTCTATCTGATCCTGTTCAAGCACTTCGATCTCTGGACTTTCTTCTGCTCGAATTATTACACTATGTCTAGTCTGTCCCTTCCCGATATCAGGTGTCAGTGGAGGAGTATCAATCACTTGTTCTGTATTCCTCTCTTGTTCAGGATCCTTCACTTGTTCAGTATCGGGCACTTGTTCAGTCTTATTCACTTGTTCTGTATCAATCACGTGCTCTGTCCCTGTCTGACCTTCTCCTTCCTCAGTTTTGATGTGAATCTCAACAGTCTGAGGTTCTTCGCCTGTGCCTTGCTTTTCCTCTCTAGTCCACTCTCTACCTTCCCAAATTCGTTCACTTGTTCGGATGGGGTCTTCGGTGAGATCAATCAAGGGAATCCACTCTTCTGGCCATATGCTAGGCAGCTCGTCTTCAGCTACTTCTGGCTCAGCTTCTTGGACCCCTTCAGCAGGCTGGGCTCCTGGTAGTTCGTTGTCAACTATTCTTGGGCCAACGTCTGCTGATTCTGCAGCTTGACTGGTACTGGGCTGTACGTCGTCAGCTACTTCTGGTCTGGCTCCTGCAGAGTCCTCTGCTGGACGCCCTTCCGCTTCAGGCACTTCGTCTGGTGGTACCTTCTGGGTGTGGCTGGCGTGTATCCAACGCGGAACCCCTGCACACTTGACTGCTGTGGTAGTAACCAGAATCACCTGACGTTTTTCTCCCCACCTTGGCTCCAGGCAGCTCTTCCGAGTATGCTTCTTTATCTTCACCCAGTCCCCCGGGACCAGTTTGTGGAGAGGAGTCGTTGGATTGAGGATGGCGTCTTCTCCGATCTGGCGAGAGATAGAACGCACTTGGTCACCCAATCTTTTGCAGTATTCAAGCACCAAATCATCAGTAATACTCAACAGTTTGCTGCCAGGCACCCATGCTTGTCTCATCACTCTTCCCATAATGATTTCATGGGGACTTAGGCCTGTCTTGCGATCAGGAATACTTCTGAGTCCCATCAGGACCAAGGGTAGGGCCTTCACCCAGGTCAGTTTAGTTGCATCACACAGTTTTGCTAGTCTGTTTTTGATAGTTCCATTTATTTGTTCCACTACTCCAGAAGCCTCTGGACGGTAGGCACAGTGAAGCTTTTGGGAAATTCCAAAGGCCTTACAGAGTTCGTCGATCACTGCATTCTGAAAATGTGAGCCTTGATCTGATTCAATAGTGACTGGAACCCCGAACCTAGGTATCAGTTCTTTTAATAAACACTTAGCTACTGTTTTTGCGTCATTTTGGGGAGTAGGGAAAGCTTCCACCCACTTTAAAAATAAACAGATCATGACAAGGACATATCGTTTCCCTTCACAACGGGGCATGGTGATGAAATCAACCTATATCCTTACAAAGGGACCCCCAGACCTCCCAATTTTCCCCAGTTCCACCACAGTCCTCTTCCCTGGGTTCATCTTTTGACATGACAGGCACCTCTGGCAGAGGGACTCTGCTACTTTCCTGAACTTTTTACTGTACCAAGTCTGTTGGAACACTAGAATCATGGCGTCCCTACCAATGTGTGATCCTTCATGTATCAACCTCGCCATTGTGCTAAGTAAGTGTCTAGGCAATACAGGCATACCAGTTGGACCTAAAATGACACCATCCACACGTCTTGGTCTACACCCATCGTCCTTCCACTTCTCTCTTTCTTGCCAAGGTGCCGCCTGCTGCCACTCTTTCACTTCATCCCATGTAGGCACTTCCTCAAACACTTGAAGTTGGCAGCTGGTTCCTGGCCCCCCTCGTTTCGGATTTACGATATACCGATCTCTTGCGCACCATTGGGCCACTCGATCAGCATAATCGTTTCCCAGTGATACCTTGTCCATGCTCTTCTTATGAGCAGCACATTTTACCACTGCCAGTTCCTTTGGTAACTGGATTGCCTCTAAAAGGTCTTGAACAACTTTTCCATTTCGAATAGGGGTACCTGATGAAGTCAGGAACTCCCTCTGTAGCCACAACTGGCCAAAGTCATGCACAACCCCATAACAGTACTGACTGTCAGTATACACTGTTATGCGTATGTTCTTCCCAATTTGGCAAGCTTTTATCATAGCAATCAATTCGGCTACTTGTGCAGACTTGATGTGATATAGATAACCTGCTTCCTCAATTTTCTCTAGGGACACTACTGCATAGGCAGCACTCAGGCCTCCTTGTTCATGCCTTAGACATGAACCATCTACAAATAGTTCTTTGTCATGCACAGGCAATGGCGTTTCCTTTATGTCTGGGCGTGGCTTGGTATTGAATTCAGTTAGATCAATACAATCATGTTCATCATCCACCCCCCCTTCCATATCCTTTGGGTCGGGGAGTAAGGTGGCTGGGTTCAGAATACTGCACCTGACAATGTTTACATTTGCAGCACCCACAAGAATGCTCTCATATTTAGTCAGCCGACTAGGGGTGAGATACTGAGTTTTGGTTCTGGTCAACAAAATTACCACTCCATGCGGAACATACACAGTTACCGGATGTCCCATGACAATTGACTCACTCTGCTCTAAACTGGCACAGGTAGCAGCTACTGCTTTCAGACAACCTGGTAATCCAGCAGCTACTGGATCTAGAGTGGCAGAGAAATATGCCACAGGCCTTCTCGTCGTGCCATGTTCTTGAGTTAGGACTGACAATGCGCAATTATCGCGAGTGTCACAGAATAGGGCAAACTCTTTGGAATAGTCTGGCATCCCCAATGCAGGAGCAGTACACAGACAATCTCGTAGTTTGGTGAAGGCTGTTAAGCTTTCATCATCCCATTCTACAATTTCGGGTGTTCCTCTCTTAGTCATTTTTATCAAGGGCCTTGCTAGGACTGCAAATCCCAGAATCCACTGCCTGCAGTATCCTATCACACCCAGGAACATTCTGATTTCTTTCTGAGTACGGGGCAACTGCATCTTTTGAATTATCCTCACTCTCTCCGATGTCACTTTTCTGACACCTTTTTCTATCTGGTGCCCCAGATATTTCACCGATTTTGCACAAAACTGTAACTTGTCAGGGGACACTTTATGTCCTTTTTCACACAGGTGATTCAGTAGGGCAATGGTGTCAATCACACAATCCTTATGACTTTTAGACGCCACCAAGAGGTCGTCTATATATTGCACTAAGACAGAGTTCCCAGGTAGGACTAAAGTTTCCAAACATTTTTTCAAGATCTGATTAAAGATAGAGGGGCTCTCTGTATACCCCTGAGGGACCCTGTTCCAGCAATACACGTGACCTTCGAAGGCAAATGAGAAAAGAAATTTGCTATCTGGATGCAAAGGAATGGAAAAGAATGCATGACACAAGTCTATCACCGTGAACCACTCAGCATCCCAGGGAATCTGATACAGAATTACTGCTGGATTCGGGACAATAGGGCAACAGGGGACTACTATTTTGTTGACTTTTCATAGATCCTGTACTACTCTGTACTTGCCACTAGGCTTCTTAATGCCCATAATCGGAGAGTTACATGGGCTACTCATCACCTCCTGTATGATGTTTCCTTCTAACAATTTCTTTATTTCCACAGCAACACCAGCTTTCACTTCTGCATTCATCCTGTAGGGTTTAGTATTGGGGTATACTGCATTGTCCTTTATTGCTATCTGTATGGGGTCCACATTTTTCATTAACCCTACATCTTTCCCGGTAAAGTCCCACACCTCTGGCTTTACTGCTTCTTGGAGTTCTTTGGGCAAATCCTGCATGGTCATTCGTTTAATTTCCGAGTCAGGTCTGACTAACATTAGTTTATATATGCCGTCTTCATCTGGGGTCTGAATTTCCACACCCTTTGGTGTGCAAAAGATGGTACAGTTCATTTTGCACAGCAAATCGCGTCCCAGTAAGTTCACTGGACTGGTGTCACAAACGACAAATCTATGCATTTCCCTAAAATTTCCAATTGAGTTCTCCATGGGCTTGGTAACAGGAGTACTAATCAATTGATTAGATACACCCACTACTTGGATGGCTTCTCCCGAGAGGGGTAGGTTTGGAACGTCCACTGTTCTCACAGTAGAACGGGTAGCGCCAGTGTCCAACAGAAAGGTGACATCGTTTCCGTCAACCTTTCCTTCAATGTATGGTCCGGACTGGTCTACCGGCAAGGAGGCGCCAAGTACGCACTCCTCGTCCTCCCCTCTCAGGCCCCGTCAGTACTGGTCATCACAAAGGAAGGTATCATTTAGAAGATACTGCGAAGTTGCTGCATTTCTGTTCTCATTGCTTTCCCAGACTTCTATCTCATCTCCCTCTGCCTGTTTTCCCCTGTATACTTGCTTTGGTGCTCGGGGCACCTGAACTGTTTTTACCTGTGGTTGAGTCTTTCTTGGTCTCTCTTTCTGCGTCTGTGGAGTTAAATCAGGAGTTTTGGGGTTATCTTCGGGCAAGTAAGGACACTCGTTACGCCAGTGTCCAATTTCGCCGCACTGATGGCAGGGAAATTTCTTCATAGCCTCCTCCCTGCTCATTTTGGGCCGGGGCTTGCCTCCTCCCCCTCCCCCAGGGCCTTCGTTCTTTGCATTTTTGACCATGTTACTCAACTGCTTTTCCTGCTGTTCTGCGAGCTTCACCTGATCCCACATCACTTTTTCCTTGAGAGCCTTTTTCTTTTCTGCCATCTCGTCCTCGCAGTACTTTGCGTACCGCAGGACCTCGTCTACCTTTTTGGAGTGCCAACAGATTTTGTTATCTTTTATCCACTGACAAATTTCAGGTCTTAAACCGTTTACAAACCTGTAAATGAAGTGCGTCATGTCCTTCATCTCGATGTTATCTATACCACTGTATGTTTTAAACACCTGCAACAGCCTTTCATAATAGGAGTGCACTGTCTCCTCTCTTTCCTGCGTTGTTCTATCTATCCTGGTCCAATCCGTTTCCTTAGCTGGCACTTTTAGTTTCAGATGCTGAATTACTTGTTCATATTTTCTCATCACTTCTTTCGATGGTTCCCCTGTTTCTTTATCTCTGGTATACTCCTCACTAGGCCAGGCTATGGCTATTTTACACTCGGTCCATAGATCGACCGGGACCACAATGTCGAAAAACCCATCCAGGTCTTTCCACAGGCATTTCTGCACCTTTACGAACCTTTCCACTTGCCGGTACCATTCAACCGGCTTCTCGCGCAGTTTCGGGAAATCGTTAGTAAAGGACACAATATCCTGTCTGGACCATGGAACGTGCACATACCTCCCACCTGGTACTTCCCGCATGGGGCATAATGTTTCGGTTTGTCTACTTCTCTCAGAGGGAACTCAGGGGTAGCTTGTCTTGATCGGGCCTCATCTTTCTTACGTGCCCACCTCGTTTTCCACCTTTCCACGTCTCCCCATTTTTGCAAAACTGCAAGCAACTCTTTAATCTGCAACTTCCTCCCTGACACATTCAAGTTCTCTAAATCCTTATCTGAGAACTCAGCTCGGTATGGTTTCTGCAAGGGCTTCGATCTCGATATATCTATCCCCATACTAGCTGCAGTGTCGGTCAGTTTTTCGTGGAGCACCCTGGTACTTCTGGTAAGGCTTTTACACATGAACAGCAATTCTTCTTTAGAATAGGTGTTTAATCTGTCTAACCCCACATTTCCTGCCATCAATTCCTCTATTTCTACCCTCAGTTTATAGAGGTCTAAAGGTTTCGTTTGCGGAGCCTGTTTTTCTAAATCACGACTCCAATTTTCAATTTCTTCTGGCGTTACCAAGGAAACACTCCTAGTCCCTGTTGCTGATTCTAATTTAATTTCTTTCGCATCAAAAGGATTATGCCTCTTCTGCACTCCCTTTCCGGTCTGTTTGTTTGGTAGGTCCAAGAACACCACTTCAGACTCGCACTCACTGGACTGATCGTCTATCAGTAGGGGTTCTTGCCTCGGCGGGGCCATTATCGGGTTCATAACCGGAGTGTTCAGACCTCCTTGATTATTCCTGTACAACGGAACCACTGGTCCGATTGTTACCGGAATAGTCAAAGCTTCAGGACTGGTATTTAACTGGGAGATCTTCTGAATTATTTCTGTCCTCTGTCTAGCTAGGGCCTCTTGCTCCCTTTCATCTAATACTCTTCCTAAAGTTCGGTCAGGTATCATCTGTGGGGTCAGGTGAGGGGTAAGACTCGGGGCAGTAGGATGCGTCTCACTTGGACCCCCACCATAATTTGGTTTCGGGAACAAAGTTCCTGTCCCCAACGACCTGCGCTCTTCCCCATATGGAGACTGCAAAAAGGGTACTCCTGAACTTACTGGCTTTTCTTCGTTTTCATACAGAGGTCTGGGAAAAAATGTTCTTTCACGGGAATATTTTTCCTCTGAGCTCTCGGGCATTCTAGGATATATATTTCGTACCTCCGGGGGCTCGGGCTTCTCGAAATAGGGCAATACCTGGCCCCCTCCCCCCCTACATAGGGATCTGTCCTCCTCCTTAATAGATGGACGCTGGGGATTCTCTCCTGCACTGGAAGGTTGGGCTCCCTCATTATAAGGGGGCGGACTTCTCGTAAAGATGTCATCTAACAATTCATCATCTGACTCTCCAAGGGCTCCCCAATGCTTACACTTTTCTGTCCTTTTTTCTTCCCCCGACGGGGTACATGCTGGCATCATAGGAAACAGACCCTCAACAATCATGCTCTGCCTCCACTGTTTCATCCTCTTGTCCCTTGTCTCTTGTTTCAGCCTGGGGTACCACTTAGTCAGACCTTTGTCCATTCGGGGTTTCTCTCTTTCAAAAGCCTCAATCTCCCATTCCTCTAATGCCTCATACTGCGTTAGTCTCGGTCTGGGATGTAATTCATTCATGCGGGTTCTCAAATTGAATAAAATCCTACCATTGAAGGTACCGTCTAACGGAAAAGCCAATACTCCGTCATCTTTTGTGTACCTTACCCAATTCTCCAACCACACACAGGTATTGTACCCTCGATCAAACATCATGAATGAGGCAGGAGTATTCGGTGGCGGGATAGTAACGCCCTCTCTAGATTTAATCGGTTTGTCCGTTTTGAAATAATTCTTTACCCTGCTTACAAGGGACATCTTTCTCTTAGCTCCGTACATAATATCGTATCTATTAGCTTTCCACTGATCCCTTTCAAACCCTTGGTTTCTTGGATCGGGTCTAGTCTCTGGACAATACGAGTGCCACATACGATTTTTACGCTTAACTCTGTTTACAAAGTCACCTCCTATCAGAACGCGTCTTGCAATTCCGTGCGACCAATGAAGTGCGCGCGTTCAAATAATTTCGGCCAATGGGTGCGCGGCCCCTTCGTGAGACTGTCCTCACTCCTCGGCGCTTCACCCCTCCTTTACAATTTCAGCCCCGCTACCCGCCCGCTGTTTCTACCAATCCCAGCGCGGCACGGAGTGACGTCAGAGGCGCTTTGCGACTGACTCCCTCCCTTCACAAGGTAACGGAAACTTTCTTTCCTTTTAAAGTGCTCAGTGCTTGGTTATTTTACAACAAATACACATTCGCCACAGTGCTCAAGTGTCTAGACAGGAAAGATTTCTTTTACTGCAAGTAAACTACTTCCATTTACTTTTCACGCGCTGCGGGTAGATCTCTTCCGCCTACCCTTCACTCTAGCATCGGTGAACCTGTTATTCCCCTAAACTCATCCACTTCTCCGGGATATATCCGAGTCTAAGGTTTCCCAGCGGACCCCTCTGCTTTCACCCTAGCTCCGAGGAACCTGCTACTCTTCCGATGTGACCCTTACTAGGTTACGCCACTATGGGAATTTTGCCAATGAACCTCGTTACTGACATTTATTCACACATGTATTCAGAAAACCCTAGTTAGTGCTTCCCGGTTATCCTAACCTGCACCTAACTTTCCTTAAGCCTGTGACCTCAGGACAATGGATTCTATTCACCACTTGCCCTTTCAATTCCCCGGGGAGTTCGGACAACAAGAAACAATACGGTTTACAAATGCATGGATTAATACATATAACAATATAAGAACAAGAATAATAACAATACAATAATTCATGAATTTCAGCAGCGTATTCACAAGAGAGTGATCAGTCCCCTCGGAACAGCCGCTCTTATAGCAGCATTAATGTACGAGCAGCTTCCGACTCAACTAGTCTAACTAGTTCTACCTAACCTTTAGCTAGTCCCTAACCATCCTCTGATCTACCAGAAAACTGATAGAGCGCGCAAGGTCACCCAGCCAATGATTACGCCGTTTCCGGCTTCAGGGCCCATATACTTTCAATTCACACTATTCATTGACCAGGCGACTTCACGGGCTGCTACCAATTGTGTGTGTTCCCTACTGTTATTACTTAGTGTACCCGACTTACCATCCACCGACACTATGACTTCAATGGATCAGGGGCCTAGCTGTAAAAGGAAAGGCAGCAAATGCAATTTCAAATGACATTCAATACTGTTGGAAATGACCACGGACAACTGGAAGTTTTAAAATGTTTATCTAAAGTTCGTTTTCTGAAAGCATGAGATTTACAAGAATAAGGCAATCGATAATCAAGATAATGAAAAGTACATAACTATAGAGAAATAAAGTCAGAGTAATCATTAAAATGCAATAATGAGATGCAAAGGAAATATGCTATGCATTCAAGGCAGGAATTCTTTAGAAAATCTAAGTAAGGTCGTTCTAGACCATATCAGAAAATGACAAACTGCAATGCAAAATATGATTTCTAAAAGATAGGGTAACATGAGAACATATCAAGAAAATTATGCAAATGACTTTACGTTTCAATAGTTTGCGGCAAAAGCATGGAAAAATCAACATGTGCAAGATGTCTTTTATTAAAGCAAAAGACTGAAATATAGAAAGGTGCAAGTTTTAAGGAACTTAGAGCAGTATTTACCTAGACTGGTGTGGAAACCAAACCCTGGCCACGGGTCAGTTAAGGACAGGAAACCCTCAAGGAAGGATACCCCTCAAAAGACAGCAGGTGCAGAACGGACACCCCGGACAGGACAGGATACCCTCAGATTAGGAATCAGGACAGGACCTCAGGACAGGACAGCAAACCCTCAGGACAGGACCGCTCAGGACAGGACCGCTCAGGACAGGACCGCACCCGCAGTTTGGAAGCAACGCCTGCGCTCCACCCTCTCTGCAGCTATCGATCAAGACCCCGATTGGGTCAACGAACTCCCAGCAAAGTGCTTCGCCAGCACTTTAAGGTTCAGTAAAACCTTAGTCTATGGTCAATTTCGGACAGAGTGCTCCGCAGCTCTCTGTATCTTCAGTCACCTATTGAGTACGATGGGTCAATGACAGGTCAGCTAAACCAGACAAGTCGGACAATTCCCTAGGTGAACCCAGGGTAGATATACTGTTTTGGGACAGGGTACCACCCCCCAAATGTTGCAAAGTGTCAGAATCCCCAATTTCGATTGGTCCTAAGGTAGGCTTTGGGTAACACACCAATCATATCAGTCTATTTAGATGCTACATTTACATATTTGGGTACCGCCTAGCGAGATTGGGGTTCCCATGAGAAATTGTGCAGAAATATGAGTGACAATTTACATTGTTGCCGAGCTAGGACAATTGTCTCTGTTTTCCTGGGTTTTTCAGGTCAGTTCTCAGGAGCATCTTGCCCATCACTGCCAACTGGCTAAGTTCCATCAGCCAAAGTTGTCAGGTGCCTGGAAAAGTGATCATGCGCAGAAGGGACCTCCAAGATGGCTCATCGGTACAAACAGACCCCCATTCCCCGCGGTACATGAAAAGTAAGCGAAAACAAATTAATACATAGAAATAACGTTATGAAAACACATCATTTGGTTTTGAACTTTCAACTTATCACTACAAAATATACTTATG
This sequence comes from Lissotriton helveticus, assembly GCF_964261635.1. Lineage (NCBI taxonomy): Eukaryota > Metazoa > Chordata > Amphibia > Caudata > Salamandridae > Lissotriton > Lissotriton helveticus. The sequence goes on from NC_136059.1 coordinate 639,677,980, forward strand.
CAGTCTAAATGTTAGCTACACATAACATACACAAGAGCAGTGGCACGAGCAGTACCACGCTGTAGGCAAAGCTATGAATTACGCATGCGCATAAATTTCCCTCCACTTCTGCAGACCCGTCAGGACACGTGAGTGTGGCTGACGCATGCGCAGTAACTAAATACAAGCGGTAGCCATATTTTACGGACACGGATTAAAATGATTAGGAATACACATAGGCAAGCTTCTTAATCCTTATTCAAACTAAAAATAAACGTTAGTAAGACGTACACTTATTACCTTGTTACACATAGACGAGGTTCATGACTTCGGCAAGGTCGCAAAATATGCGAAGCTTTGCTTCATCAAGGGCATTCCTAGACATTATAGGATGATGTAGAAATCTTCAAAATGATACTGAGCCTTTCATTGATCTAAATGCCACACCTAAGTTGCCATCTCTTGGGTCTTCTAATTTGTGGTATTTAAATGCAGTGGAGGTCCATGACATCCCTAAGTCAGACATATCCTGTTTTTCTCTGCCTGGGTGTTAGCGTTATTCACTTTCTGCCCCAAAACTACACCGAATTACCCCCAGAGAGCTTGCTTCTGCCCAGGTCTTGTGTCCCATCTTGGACATAAAGCAGGTTGCTCTCGGTGCACAGTGATAATTAATGGGTGTCACCCCATAGCTGTATACCTCTATTGCCATCTTCCATTCTAGACACTCCTCCAAGTGGTTCTATTGACAGTGAAAAAAAGGAGCGATGAAAGGGGAATTGTTGACTTGTGCCAGTATGTGGGAGGGAAGAACCCCTCAACCCATCAAATCCTACGAGGCCCAAGTGCCATGTCATCCATTGTGGCCAGAAGGAGGTGGCAGCTAACTGTGCCCAAAGACTTTTACAGATCCACAGATGCCACCATCGCCTAAGGGTACTAAATCCCGTTGGTCTCGTCCAGAACCTGACCAAACCTCCTTAGGTTGAGTGAGGTATTCCTTGATGGTATGAACCCAATATTGCCCCTATGGATCCAGACTGGTAGTTACTTATATAATCTTGTCGCCAGCACTTTGCTGACATTTTGTAAAATGAGATTTGATATCAAACGGGTTAGGACAGTACTGGACTTACTAAGGAGGTTTTCCAAGTTTGGGTAGTGGCAACTAGGAATGTGTTTCACTCAAACTGGGTGCTCGAGGCGGTGCCAGGTTCTGTTCAAAAGTATTCTGCAATGACAGAACTCAGCTATTGTTGAAATGGTGGTTCTGACAGGACATTGGGGTGCAGCTTCCAGGTTGGTACATGTGGGAGAGGGTCTATATAACCTATGGGACATCGCCTGGGAGTTTTGGTCGGAGAGTGTCCTATCCAAGTACTCCGATCTGATCAGGAAGGGGTACAGTATCTTGAGCAAAGTACTCTGTCCAGTCTTACAAAGACACCATGCAAGCTCAGCTAGTTCCCAGTCTCCAACCCAGGTAGAGAATCCAGTTTGGGTTCAATGACACAATAGTGTGGTAAACAATGTAGCTGACAAAAATATTCTGTTGGAAATATTGTGTACCGCAATAGCTAGTTCTTATACTTATAATGGAAATTGCTAAATTGTTGAAAAAAATATTGCAGACAGTAATATCATTGTAAAACATACAACAGTATTGATGTTGTGAGATAACAAAGTATCCATGTTCATATGCGGAAACGCAGTCCGCCTACTCTTTTTATATCCTTATTTTGTTTTCTCTCTTAGGTGGCTCCCGTGTCACGTGATCAGTTGTAAACATAAAAGACATACTGTTCTATCGCATTTGCCTTTACTTTGTTTTACCATTGTTACTAAGATTGTTGCTTGAGCTGTATTATTAACCAACTAACATATTGCAATACATTATTATTATTGGACTGCTGGTGCTGACTGTGATAACTACATGAATTCAAGACGATCTGACAATCATACTGCTAACGGGTACCTTCTACATTATCAACTTAATCATGTTGTAAACAGATAAATACTATATTTCTTGTATAGCTTTAAGGATTTGTTATATCCAACATTCCATGATAATAAATAAATATGATAATAACTTCATATATATATAATTCACAATAAATAATATAACCCGTTGTGCAATAAATATATTTACATGATGATAAAATTTGAATCTTAATAAATTCATAAATATCAGTGCCATACTCGTCAATTGGAAACATGTTAATTATTGAAGACTCTAGTTAGATTGTGTCTAAGACATCAAATGGTTATGTGCAAAGCTAGTAATAAGTAAACATGGAAATGCCCCCATAATAGTTGTGGTGCTTGAAACTGCAGTGTTTAAAGTGCAATAGTAATGTTGGTGTGTTGGTGTGTGAATATAAAAAAATAAAGAATATTGGTGCAGGGAATACAAAAAAAACAGGGAAGGTGGTTACAGCTGAGGATATTTGAAATAATCTGTCATGTATTGGGATGCATTATAGGAAATTGTGTAGATCTTCTGTGTTGTTGAGCCCTCTAGGATGTTTGCTATCTAGTTCTAAGATCATTTTTGATTCTAGCTGCCGTGGGGATTGTTCCCAGTTGCCTACTTCCTGGGGGTTGGGAATTGCTGCAATTGGATAATATTTTAGGCACTTAAGGTCATTTCCATGTACTAATTTAAAGTGCCTATCCACTGTGTCGTTGTTGATGATTGCTCCTAGGTGTTGTCAGAACATACACAGCGTACACAGTTTTTCAGTTGTAGCTACCTTTGATCTTACATTCTGTGGGGCTGAAAGGGGTCATGTATTTGGTGGTGGTTTCTCCAAATCTACACGCTCGACATGAAGAGCACTTATAGAACCCTTGTCTCGGCTGCAACCAGGTTATCTTTTTGATTGTGGTTTCAGGGCTGTTTTTTCACAATTTGAGTTCTCATGGAGATGCCTTTTCTAAATGTGATGGTAGGGCTATCTGGGGCAAAGACTGCATCAGGCAGAACTATCGGGCAGTCACGTTTAATTATGGACCTGATCTGACGTTCTTGCTGATTAAATGTAAGGATGAGTCTAGACGCGTTTGTTTCTTGTACCTGCTTAGCATTTCACTTGTTGGGTTCTAGCAAGGAATCTCTAGATCGTTGAGCTACTTTTGCCACTGCCTGGTTCAGGGTAAGTGTATTGTATCCTCTTTGTCTGAACTTCATTAAGGCTTCTTCAGTGCGTTTCTCCTGTTGTTCTGTATTGCTGCATATTCTTTTTATCCTAAGAAGTTCTCCATAGGGTATGCTTTGCACCAGATATTGAGGGTGAGCACTTGACGTATGAAGCGTTGAGTTACCCGCCATTGTTTTTCTGTGTAGAGTAGTTTTAATCCTACCTTCATTTATGTATACTCTTACATCAAGAAAATCAATGTCTTTTTCACTTATTTGTGTGGTAAACCTTAGATTTGCAGCTTTGTTGTTAATGAATAAAGTAGAACTTTCTTCGCTACCCTGCCAAACAATAAAAACATCATCTATATACCGTAGGCAGTATTTCACATGCTTGGTATATTCTGCAAGATGTATTGTCTTTTGGGTCTGCTCCTCCCACCAGCCCACAATAAGGCAGGCATAGCAGGGGGAGAAGCAGGATCCCATCGCTACACCCCTTAGTTGTTTATACATTTGTGACCCAAACATGAAATAATTGTTATTAAGATACCATTGTATGCATTTCATTATGATCTTATTGTGTTCATAACATTCTGCGGGTCTTGTAGCCAAAAAATGTTTAGTTGCTTCAAGCCCAATTTTATGTTCAATGCAAGTATACAATGACTCTATGTCTAGAGCTATGAATCTCATGTCTGCTTCCCATTGTATTCCTTTGATTTTATTCAGGAAATCTCCTGTGTCTTTTACATAGTTTGGGAGATTTTTAGACCAAGTCTTGCAAAAAATAGTGTACGTATTGCGAATGTGTTCTCCCATGCTGTTGATTGCAGAGATGATGGGTCGTCCTGGGATTGGGCTTATGTTTTCATGTGTTTTGGGCACGAAATAAATGGATGGGATTACTGGATATTCTACCCATATGAATTTGAATTCTTCCACAGATATCATGGCATTACATTTGAATTGATAGAGTTCCTTTGTTTAGTATCTCCTTGGCCTTATTGTACTCTTTTATGGTTGTTTTTTCATAGCATGCTTGGTCCAATAGTTGTCTTTGTGCTTCCTTTATATAGTCCTCTTGAGGCCATAGCACAATGTTTTCTCCTTTGTCTGACTGTTTCACAACCACCTCATGATTTTTGTTCAACTTGTTGATTATTTTGATGTATTCTGTCTTCATATTGTTTTTGTCATTTCTTATGGTTGATACGGTGGTATAGATTTTTAATGTCCTCCGTCACTCTCTCATGAAATATATCTATTGAGTCTTTTGGCATTTGAGGAACAAACGTCGATTTCATTTTGAAGGGACTGCTCCCAGCCCCTCTTTGCATGATGTCGGCTTGTATTAGTTGTTGTGTTGACAGCATGATTTGAGCATTTTCACTGCTATTTTCATTGCTGGCTTTAGACATGAGAGATTGAGAAAAAAGCATTACAGGGATGTCCGAGACTAATTGGTTGCTCCTTTGTTGTTGTTGCACCAGTGTTTCAGTGCGATTAATTTCTAATCCATTCTTGATTTTAAAAAACGTTATTAATTTGAGTTTGCGAATGTAGCTCAAAATTTCGATTCGCGTTTGTGCATAATCAAAATTGTTAGGTAGACAATAGGAGAGTCTCAGCATAATTATTTGTTTTTCTCTGTCTGTCAGTTGCAATGTTGTCAAATTAATTATAGTTTTGTCTTCTTTCATATTGATTTTTATTTGTGCCAATATCTTCTTTTTGGTTTTGCATTTGTGTTTTTTCTGTCTGTCTCTCCTTTTTGTGTTTCGGCGCTTGCAGGAGGCTTTGTTTGTTTCTGCAGCCTCAAAGTGTTGCGGCGGTCCTCGACTAAAAAATCAATTTCTTCTCCTAAATCCAACCTTCTTCCTTCTCTGGCATCATCGGATGCATTTACATTGCTGTGTCGGATCCTGTGTCACTGGTAACTGACCTATCCTTCGATATAGTCTCGGTAGATAGACCCGCCTGTTGGTATGTTCCTGTAGCTATGCCTGTTGGCTTTAGCATTAAGCTTGACTTTTTTGGCCATAGCATATTTGCGAGCAAACGTGTAGATTTGACCGTGTTCATAATCTGTTCGGTCCCGTGCAAATTTAAATACTTTACGTTGCTTTATTTTTTCTTCCTGCTTGGATAGGCGGTCTTGTATTTCCTTTCTGGTTTTTGTGATGAAATAATTGAGCTCATGTTTCCCTATTTCCTCATTGATATCATCTATTTCTTTGATTAGTTTTCAACAATCAGACTTTGCATATTTGATGAGGATGTGGACTAACTCCATTGAGGCATCCAGGTTACTCTCGCCCCATTCTTTTAGCATGGACAGGTCCGGGTTCTCGTAGCTTGGTGCCAAGAGGATCCTGAGCCCACGAGGTACCCGCCCTGCATCCTTGTATTTCGTAAGCGACTAGTTCTCCCACCACTTGGTGACCTCAGATCATATACACTTTTCCAATCGCTTAAAAAAAGCGTTTTTGTTGTGTCATCTTTTTTAGTGCTTGTGTTATTTTGTGCACTGATTCCCTATGCTGTGACATTTTGAAGGTTGCTGAAACCATCACCCCATTCGGTATCCGTCCAATTTCTGTTCTCAGGAGTGGCCGCCAATTATCCTCACAAGATCCGTGTTTGATTGTTGTTGTGGGCGGCTGCCTCTTCCAGGGAGGGGGTTCGTGAGCGGAATCAACCAACTTCCGCGATTCAACTTGAAACACTTTCCCGACTTTTCCCAGCCGGCGAAGAGAGAAGAGAGAGTCACGGACACCAAATTCTTAGTGGCAAAATCAGGTCTTTATTTTGTCTTCTTCAGCTGTGACGCATTTCGGATAACAAAGTATCCTTGTTCACATGCGGAAATGCAGTCCGCCTACTCGTTTTATATCCTTATTTATTGTGATTTTCTTCTCTCTTGGGTTGCTCCCGTGTCACGTGATCATTAGTAAACATACAAGACATACTGTTCTATCGCATTTGCATTTACTTTGTTTAACCATTGTTACTAAGATTGTTGCTGAAGCTGTATTATTAATCAGCCAACATATTGAAATATATTATTATTATTGGACTGCTGGTGCTGACTGTGTTAACTGCATAAATGCAAGATGATCTGACAATCATACTGCTAACGGGTACCTTCTACATAATGAACTTAATCATGCTGTAAACAGAAAAATACTATTTTTCTTGTATAGCTGTACTGGATTTGTTACATCCAACATTACATGATAATAAATAAATATGAAACAACCTTCATATATATCTAAAATTCAGAGCTAAATAATAAAACCTGTTGTGCAATAAATATATTTACATGATGATAAAATTTGAATCTGAATACTCGTCAATTGTAAACATGTTAATTATTCAATAATCTAGTTAGATTGTGTCTAAGGCATCAAATGGTTACGTGCAAAGCACACAATAAGTAAACATGGAAATGCCCCCATAATAGTTATGGTGCTTGAAAGTCCAAAGCGCAGTGTTTAAAGTACAATAGTAGTATTGGTGTGTTGGTGTGTGACTATAAAATAATAAATAATATTGGTGCAGGGAATATAAAAACAGGGAAGGGGTTACAGCTGAGGATATTTGAAATAATCTAAATCATGAATATACAGTATTTGGGATGAATTATAGGCAATTATGTTGATCTTCTGTGTTGTTGAGCCCTCTAGGATATTTGCTATCTTGTTCTATATATGTTTATATATACTGTTAAAAGTAGTAAATGATAAATATTTGCAGAGGGATTATATTTACGATTCCTGTCTCTGCAACAGTAGTGAATGTGTTGGACTGATCAGATTTACTATTTTCACTCCAGTCTAAACAACATTAAGGAAAATGTTGGACTTTAGATGGAATATATTTACTCCTCCCACTCCAGTCCAAGCAGCATCCATCAGGAAAACTGTTTGACTTAAAAACAATGACAAGCATGGATAGAAATCCTGTTAGTTCAGTAGAAATTTTCTAACACTTAATGCAAACCATTGTATCAGAAATGTTATAGTTATGAATTAGCATTTAAAAACCTTAGAAATTCACTGAAAACCCATAGGTGTTAGGGGGGTGTTATAGTTAGCTGGACATTTCACTCAAACAAAACCATTGAAACTCCTCTATTTTAGTTAGTTGTACTAACTATAACTCGCTATAATTTGAGATGTCATCAGTGATGTCATCAGTGATGTCATTGATCATGTCATGAATGATGTGACTTTGGGCGGGGCCTGAAGTGATATGTGTGCAAACACGCCCTGTGGCGCATTTTAAGTTGGAAAATGAATTCCTCCTCCATCCTGAGGGTCCCTAGGGGTCAACTAGCCCACCAGGTACCTCCAGTATGTGCCAGAGAGCTGCGTTGCAGAGAGGTGGTCAGAGGCCACGCCCCTTCTTACACCACTCTGCAACACAGCTCCATGGTGCTTACTGGAGGTACCTGTAGGGCTAGATGGCCCCCAGGGACCCTCAAGATTGAAGAGGAAATATTTCATGAACTTAAAACTCACCACAGGGCATGTTTGCATACATATCACTTCAGGCCCCGCCCCATCCCTTCACTGCTGTGAAAATGCACCGCATGGCACGTTTTAAGTTGTGGGATTACCTCCTCTTGAATGCTGAGGCTCCCTGGGGTGCAAATAGCCCACCAACTACCTCTATTAAGTGCCACAGAGCTGCATTGCAGAAAGGTTTAAAAAGGGGCGTGGCCTCAGTACACCTCTCCGCAACGCAGCCCACTGGCGCATACTGGAGGTTCCTGGTCGGCTAGTTGGCCCCCAGGCAGCCCCAGTATTCAAGGGGAATTCATTCCACATCTGCAAACGCACCAGGGGGCGCGTTTGCATAGTGCTGCAGTGAGGGGGCAGGTCCTCAGCGCAATGCCGGGCCTTTTTTCTCTTTTTTTAAAGAAGGGGCTGTGGGGCCCCCCTTCTTTTCCAGTTTTTTTGGCCCTGGGGACCCCATACCCCAAGGCCTGACCCCTTTTTTAATTAAAAAAATAATAATAATTTGGAAGGGGGCCCCCCTCCCAAGGCCTTAATCGGCCCCAGGGACCCCATGGGGCATCGCCTTTATTATTATTATTTTTTTCTTTTGGAGGGGGGCTGCGTTGCCTCCCTGCTCAAGCCACTTATGGCCTCGGGGACCCCATCCCCCGGGGCACACCATTTTTTTAATTGAAAAATATTACTTTGGGGAAGGGGGCCACGTGGCTCCCCTCCCTGGCCACTTATGGCCCAGGGGACCCCATCCCCTGGGGCCTGACCTCTTGTTGGAGACTGAGGGGAGGTCCCCAATCCCCCCACATCCCAGCCGGCTCCCCGCCGGCTCCCCGCCTTCTGCGGGAGCCAGCATTGTTTTTCCACATTGGGAGCAGCTAACATGCTGCTCCCCATGTGGAAAAGCAATTTGGTTTGCATTTTGCAAAATGCAAACCAAGTTTGCTATGGCAGGGCGGGAGATGCGAGGCTCTCGCCTTGCCATAGCAGACTACAGTGTCCCGGGGTGGGCACCCCGGGATACTGCAGAAGCTGGCCATGGGGGGTGGCGGTCCCCAGGGCCCTTGAGGGCTCCAGGAGGGGGTCTGCACTGCCCCCTCCCACCTTTTTCAGAGCCCCAGGGGGTGGTGTTCCCCCGTGCTGAGGGGTCCATCACGGACCCCCCAAATTACATATTTAGAGCCCCTGGGAGTAGGCGGTCCCCGAGGCATGTGGGCGGCTTTAGCCCTCCCACACAGGGTATTTTTGTTTTAAAAAAGCCCTGGGGGTGGCAGTTCTGCGGGGCTGCTGGGGGCCATGAGCCACCCGCCATTCTTTTCTAAAAGCACCGAGGGATGGCGGTCCCCGGGGCTGGGGGGGCCTGAGAGCCCGCCCGCAACAAATTAAAGAAGCCCCGGGGTGGCAGTCCCCGGGTCTGGGGGGGCCTGAGAGCCCCCCACCTAATTTCAAGAAGCCCTGGGGTGGCGGTCCCCAGGGTTGGGAAGGTCTGAGAGCCCCCCACCTAATTTCAATAAGCCCTGGGGTGGCAGTCCCCGGGGTTGGGGGGGCCTGAGAGGCCCCACACATAATTAAAAAATCCCCAGGGGGTGGCAGTCTCCGGGGCTGGGGGGCCTCTCTTGGCCCCTTTTACATAAGTATTGCGCCTGGAATTTGGCCCCCATGGGTCCAATTAACAAAGAAGCGCGGGCGCCCCTGCTTTGTTTTTTTTATCAGCAGGAGCCATGCATCCTGCACGGATGTTGCTGTAAAAAAAAAAAAAAGTTTTTGGGGGCCTTGAGGTTTTTTGTGTGACCATTTGAACAGACCTAGGGGTTTAGGGTGTTTCTACCCTGCCCCCTTTTTGCGTTGCTCACGTTTTTTATTTAGGTTTCCTGTGCCTCGGTTCTACCGAGGCACAAGATGGCTGCCAACACTTCCTGGTTTGGGGTGTTGACAGCCAATTAGCATACAGCTCGTGCTCCACAGGGTGCGCGGATCCTGCGAGGCCATAGATATATATGTGATTTTGATTTTCTCAGAAACTACTGAATGGATGAACACCATTTAAGCAAAAGGCACGACTCTGAACCAAGGTCTACCCTTCTGCCAATTTGGTGTAATTTCGTTCAGCATTTTGGGCTGTAGCTGCGACTAAAGGTCCCGTGGAAAATTGCATGGGGAAAAGATGTTGTGTGACCCAAATTTTTATTCGGCTACCGCTTCACGAATCACCCGGAGACTTACATGATAGGAGCGGACCAGAGCGGGCCACGAGTTTTTAAAATTTTGCAAAGATTCGTCAACCGTTGCCAAAGTTAATCCAAATACAATGTTGCGGATTTCCTATGGATAATAGGTCCTAACTATAACTACCTACTGGCGACCACCAGCTTTGGGGTCATTTCATCATTACCTGCAAAAGACAATACAGCTTGTACCACTTTGATACCAACCCCCCACACCACCGTCCCAGATGCATTGTTGTGTTGCATTCTTGGAGTTGGAGTTTGCTCTAGACTCGCAACCACCAACAGGCGAGCCGAAATTGCTAGGGGGATGAATGTATTGGCCTCAGCACATTTGAAGAGAGAGGCAGGACTATTGAACGATGCTGACTGGCTCTATTCATTGCAGGCCGCTGAAGAAGGCACAAATTACGCCGAAATGCTTTCGCCGCCACTGAGCAGTGTACCTCAGCAATAAAGCATCTTCAAAGGATCCCCCTCTGGCCTCTGCTTTCTCTTTGGAGTGTTATATTTTCTGCGCTAGCCTCAAGCGCAGTACAGATGGCCCTGCTGCTTAAGTGACCCGACAACGCTGGCACCACACTGCTTCGCAGCGCTTTGGAGGTTCGAGGGATCAAGAGGTCCGGTGTACGCCACGAAGTATGGGACTGCTCAAGCGGAAAGAGGTATTTAGCCTCTAGAAGGGTGTTATGTGACCACATAGCTGCCCCTGCTTATTTGCTTACCGTACAGAAGAGCTGCAGTGGTACGAGGGGACCCGAGGAGGCATTTTTGAACTTTGGTGCAAGGTTTGGGGTCATTTCATCATTACCTGAAAAGGACAGCTTGTACCACTTTCATTCCACCCCCCACACCGCCGACCGAGATGCATTGTTATGTAGCATTCTGGGAGTTGGAGTTTGCTCTAGAATCGCAACCACCAACAGGTGAGCCGAAATTGCTAGGGGGACGAGCGTATTGGCCTCAGACCATTTGAAGAGAGAGGCAGGACTATTGAACTATGCTGACTGGCTCCAATCAGTGCAGGGCGCTGAAGAAGGCACAAATTATGATGAAATGCATTCGCCGCCACTTAGCAGTGTACCTCAGCAATAAAGCGTCTTCAAAGGATCCCCCTCTGGCCTCTGCTTTCTCTTTGGAGTGAGATGTATGTTTATATATATATATATATATTCACTGAAAAAACCATAGGTTTGACACGAGTTATAGTTAGCTGGAAATTTTACTCGCATAAAACCAATGAAATTCCCACGTTATAGTTAGTTGGACTCACTATAACTTGCGCGTGCAATGCACTGCTGATGACGTCACATATTACATCACTCATGACATGGTCAGTGACATCAGTCATGACATCACTGATGACACTATCCAGTGAATGTGTGTCTTTTTAAAAAATAAATATGTGTTATATATGTATATGTAAAAGTTGATGGAAGAATAAATGTTTAAATAAGTGATTACTTGGATTTAAAAAAAAATAATTTGATTGGTTAACTGGTTTATTAAATATATGTATTAGTGTTTCACTTTGTGTATAAGTGGTTGCATGGGTTAGTGAGTAGCTTTACATGTGTATGTATATGGGTTATTAGATGTTTTTGTTAGTATCAGTATGAGTATTTGTATAGTTTGGTGGGGGTATTACTTAACACATAGATGCATGAATGACTGACTCTCTCTTTGTATGTGTTTTGAAGACAGCATATGTGCAGGACTGTATGGGTGGAAGAGTGTGTATATGTGTGTGTTAGTGAGTGAATGACTGTCTCACTAGTGTCTTTATCAGTAACTACATATGTTTTAATCTAATAAATGTGAATATTGATGTATATAAGTGAGTATATGTGAGAGAAAGAGATTGTAAGAGTTCCTGTTTAGATAAGTATGTGTTTCTATAAGTGATTGTTTAAGAGAGTAAGTATGTGTAAGTTTCCATAGAAGTAAGGTGGTTGTGTGTGTATAGCTGCATATGCAAATACATGGATGTTCAATAGTTTATTTGCATGTGTGAATATGTGTGAGAGTATCTTTTGGATGACTGTCGGTGTGTAACAGGATGTATAGGTGTATCACTACATATCATGAGTGAGTATATGTACGAGTGACTATATAGAACTGTTGATCAATGAGTGGATGTGTATATAGATGGTGGAATTATTGAATTGGTTGTTGTAACTGGTATGGGTATCTCCATTTTTTTGAAAATTTTAGTTTCTATTTTTGAATATGTGTTTCAAGGGTTACATTACAGTGAAAAGAGGTCTGTCACTCTGTCACAAGGATGGTGTCATCAGTGATGTCATGACTGATGTCACTGACCATGTCATGAGTGATGTAATATGTGACGTCATCAGCAGTGCATTGCACGCGCAAGTTATAGTGAGTCCAACTAACTATAACGTGGGATTTTCATTGGTTTTATGCGAATAAAATTTCCAGCTAACTATAACTGGTGTCAAACCTATGGTTTTTTCAGTGAATTTCATAGGTTTTGTAAATGCTATTTCCTAACTATAGCGTGTGTAAAACCTATGTTTTTTTCAGTGAATTTCATAGGTTTTTTAAATGCTACTTCCTAACTATAACCTGTTTAAAACCTATGTTTTTTTCAGTGAATATATATATATATATATATATATATATATATATTACCTACTGGCGGTCGCCAGTAGGTATATATAGTTAGGATTTTTTCCCTATGGGATTTTTGAAAATTCTATGTCTAATAACTTTGGCGTTTGTGGACGGAATTGGATGAAATTTTCTGGAAAATGGAACATTTTGTTTCTGAGCAGCCCCTGAAAATTTGGGGGGTGTTCGTCCAGGGGGGGCCGAGAAAAAAGGGGGGTCCCAAAACGTGTTTTTAACATTGAGTTTTCCATAGGGCGGTTGGCCTCACTTTTAGCCCGAACGGCTGAATGGATTTCCATGAAACTTGGCAAAATTGTAGGGACTGGTAGCCCGATGTGCCTTTTCTAGGTCTCAATATATGTGCTCCAGTGGATTTTGAGAAATTAACGTTTAAAAAAAGATATATATCTGTAAGCGCGCTCTGGGCAGCGCTGCGGTCCGCGGACCTTAAGCGTAACGGAACTTCGCGTAGCTAAGCTGATTGGCTCTCCGGTGTCTGTCAACATTCTAAACAGTCCGGAGCGGCCGCCATCTTGTCTCTCGGTAGGATTGAGAGACAAGAGGAGGCTAAAACAAAGGCGAAAAGGACCATAAGGGGGCATACTAGATCCTCCCTGACCCCCTAGGTTTAATGTGGAGGTTTTAAAAGGGCCCCGCGGGGCAAAAAAAACAAAAAAAAATTTTTGTTTTTTTTGCGTGGGGAGCGCCCGGTCCGCGAACCGGGAAGCGTTCTGGGCAGCGTACTGCAATGAAAAATGAATGATAGACTTTTCAAATGCTGTATGTTAATTGATTGTTGTTTTTGTTGATTATTTTTTATTTTCTTTATTTTTTAAGCATTTTTTTTAATGTGATTGTGTTTCATAATTTATTAAACTTTCTAACATTTCATTGTCAGAAATGTCATAATTATCATGGAATATACATTGTAGTCTCTGAGGGTGTAAAATGTCCTCATTTGCAAGGAGGTTATCTACTGCTTGTACACATTGCAGTAGTTCATTGTCCCAAGTTTCATCGAAAAATTCAATGTCAATTTGATCAATTGTATCAATCAATTCTTGGCTGCTCTCTTGCAGGTCCATTTCAAAAGAAACTTGGTTTTCGCCTTCCATTTTGCCTGAAATTTGGATTAAAAAAATATATATTAGTAGAGATAGGGCAATGTTGGGAATAATTTTAGATAGGCATTTTTTATCAGTGAATTTATCTTTGGGCAGTGTATAGTATAAGAGTGGAAGTAGGAATATAAAAAAGTGTATGTGATTTAACGTAAGTAAATTCATAATTATACAAGAGAAGCCTAACTCCATCCATAACTATAACAGAGAAGTCTCTCTAAATCTATAACTACTACAGAGGGATAGTATATATCTATCAGAAAAAGTTTACCATATTAACTTATAGTGCACAATATACTTCAGTTTTAAAAATAAAAACTTACCTTTAGAAAGAAGTTGAAGGAATTAGTGAAAATACTATTGAAATGTACAGCAAGAAGTAGTAGTCAAAATGGCTGTGTTTTCTTCTCTTCCTTTATATATATTCAGGTATATAACCAATGAAATGTCAGGTAAAAAAATAGAACATGAAAGTAACATTTTCATTGGTTGTCAATTCCAACACTTCAGATGTGTTTTGTGAAGTAATTTACCTCAGGGTATTTAGAGAGGTCTACAGGCTAAATGACTAAATGGAATTCCAATCAAATTTGTGAAAATGGTAGGGATTGGTATGTAGTATGAGCTAATCTATATTTGGTGAAATTGTCTCCAGTGGCTTTTCTGTGAACTACTTTCCCACCTTTTTTGATGGTGCGCTTCCCAGAGAGCGACCCGGTACGCGAACCGTTGAGCGCCCCGGTTCGCGAACCTTAAGCGTTCCGGGAGTCCACCATTTTGTGTTTCGGTCGAATTAAGATACAAGATGGAGGGCAAATAATGTTCAGAATGGGTAGAAGGGGGCACGGTAGAGTTATCTTGACCCCCTAGGTTTTCTGAGGGTGGCTGAGGAGGCTTATATGTGCGAAAAAAAAACATTTTAAAAAAAAATTTCGCGAGGTTAGCTCCCGGTTCGCGTACCGGGTAGCGCCCCAGGGAGCGTACTTTGTTGGAAATTAGTGAAAAATGTTAGAGTAAAATAATAATTGTGAGTGATCAGATGTAGGGTAGCTCTGAGAAGAGCTTTTGGGTTTATGGTACATTTAGGTACTTATAAGTAGGTACCAATGCACATTCTAAAATTCAGAGTGAAAACTCTGTTGCCCTCATCTGAGAAGTGAACTCCATCTCCTCTGTAGATATCTTGCATGTAGTAACGCAAGTTATTGTTGTACAGGGAGCCCATTCCATGGTCTCTCATGTAAGCTGAAACAGATTTGTTTACATGCTTCCTCGACTTCTCAATTTGTGGACAAAATTGGTTTGACCACCTCCATTTCTGTCTTTGGCATATATTTGAATATACCAAGGCAGTCTGAGGAAAAAGTGCCATTAATTGCTCAAAGGTGTCCTTTAAAAGCATTTCCAGACCTACACCAGTCAAAGTGCCCAAGTCATTACCTCCACAGTGCACAATTAACAGGTCAGGTTTGGGAAAATGCATAAAGGTTTTCACCAATGGTATCAATTGGTGACATTTTAATCCTCTGTGGCCAAACCACTTAATTTCCACATCTTGTAAATTGAGGTTAGGTAATTTCCTGTTTTCAACGTACCTTTGAGCCCAGTGAATATAACTATGTCCAACAATCCAGACAGAAAACATGGTGAGAGAAGGTTCTCCTGCAGTCAGATGAAGTGTGGCAATGAAATGGCAGTTGAAAAAATGAGAGTTTAAAATGAAAAAAACTGTGGAGTTTCTGTGTTCATGAAGCAGTAACAGTGATTGGTGGATTTTGATTGCTGAAAACAGAAAGTTAGGGTGCACGGATGTGTTCTTTGAAAGATGTATTTTGAATGGTCAATAAAAAATCATTAAATGAAAGAATGCACTGGATATGCAGGTGCACTGAGAGTTCAGAGTTCAATTGCAACAAAGTTGTGTGAACTTGCAAACACCAGAAGTCTTCCAAGAGGTGGTTGCCATGCAGAAAAGACAGAAAGGGCAGAGGGGGGAAGGGTTTTCATTTGAAAAAAAGTGAGGGAAGAGTTTTGATTGGGTGACATGAGAAATATGTGTGAAGAATTACAGCATTTCTGTGCTTTTGATAGCTGCAGACTCTGGAGTGCATACCTTTTGCTCTGCTGAAGACAAATTGGTGTGTTTCTGAGACTGTTTTCAAACTCAAAGTATTTGCTAAGGTGAGAAAATATTTCTTTAATTTAGATAGAGAATAGTGTGCTTTAAGGAGAAAATTATGAATTATGTGGCGCAAATTGCTTGTAAATATGCTCCCACCTGTGCATGGAAAATTTAGATTTTGAATGTTTGTGTTACATAGCCATGTTAAAAGTGACCCAACCATGCAGGAAAGGCAATCAAAAAACGCTTTTATGTGTCTTAAGGACATTTTAAGTAATTTTCCCATGTGCAGTGTTTTGAAATTATGATTTGAAAATCGTTTTTGAGGTAAAGGAATTGTTTTTAAATTTATGACAAGGACATAATGGTGTATGCTTCTTTATAAGGCAATTGACTGTCCCTGATGTTATTTTTCCCATTTTAATGTAAGACTTTTCTCTGTGGCGCAAATTGCTTGTAAATATGCTCCCACCTGTGCATGGTAAATTTAGATTTTAAATGTTTGTGTTACATAGCCATGTTAAAAGTGACCCAACCATGCTGGAAAGGCAATCAAAAAACGCTTTCATGTGTCTTAAGGACATTTTAAGTCATTTTCCCATGTGCAGTGTTTTGAAATTATGATTTGAAAATCGTTTTTGGGGAAAAGGAATTGTTTTTAAATTTATGACAAGGACATAATGGTGTATGCTTCTTTATAAGGCAATTGACTGTCCCTGATGTTATTTTTCCCATTTTAGTGTAAGACCTTTGTCTGTGGCGCAAATTGCTTGTAAATATGCTCCCACCTGTGCATGGCAAATTTAGATTTTGAATGTTTGTGTTACATAGCCATGTTAAAAGTGATACAAACATGCTGCAAAGGCAATCAAAAAACGCTTTTATGTGTCTTAAGGACATTTTAAGTAATTTTCCCATGTGCAGTGTTTTTAAATTATGATTTGAAAATCGTTTTTGAGGTAAAGGAATGTTGTTAAAATTTATGTGCGCCATATGCCCCCAAATTTCTTTTTCAGGGGTGCAGCAGGGTGTTATTGAGACACCCCTGCAGCTTTGGAAAAATTCCTAATTTGCGATGAGCAAATTGTTAATCGCAAATTGC
The DNA here is from genome assembly GCF_964261635.1 of Lissotriton helveticus. Lineage (NCBI taxonomy): Eukaryota > Metazoa > Chordata > Amphibia > Caudata > Salamandridae > Lissotriton > Lissotriton helveticus. The sequence goes on from NC_136059.1 coordinate 639,694,819, forward strand.
ACCTTCATTTATATGAGCCTCCTAGCCCATGGAAATGAATGGGTAATTTGCAATTAGCAATTTGCTCATCGCAAATTTGGAATGGTAAAGAATCGCTATTTATTCCTTAAAATTCGCTATTTTGGAAATGCAAAATAGTTATATGATACATATGGCGGTTGATGTCTAAGAAGATAAGAAGCTTAGGGATACATTTATGATGACTGGCGCAATGAAGTTGACATCACTTACTTCATTGGTAGAGCTTTACATGTATTATGTCCTCTGTATTCTTCATCAAGTGTAACTTTAATCTGCAATCCTGAGTAGGCCTCACCTTAAACAAACCTCTGGATAGGCCACATCTTATTGTCATCCTGAATTAATCATTTAAAATGCTAGGGACAGATTTATGATAGGTGTATGCCTCTTTTGCGCCACTTAGAAAACACTGTCCATGGGGAAATGACTTAAAATGTCCTTAAGACACATGAATGTGTTTTTTTAAAACGTTTGCAATTTTTTTGGGTCACTTTTAACATGGTTATGTGACTCAAACAGTCAAAATCTAAATTCGCCATGCTCAGGTGGGAGCATATTTACAAGGAATGTGCTCCATGGGGAAAGGTCTTATAATGTAATATGGGAAAAATGACATCAGAGACACTGAAATGCCTTATAGAGAAGCATACACCATTATGTCCTTGTCATAAATTTGCAAACCATTACTTTTCCCCAAAAACGATTTTCAAATCATAATTTCAAAACACTGCACATATGGAAATGACTTAAAATGTCCTTAATTCAAAATTTGCTATTCCTTATTTTGCGATTGCACTGAAGGATTTGCAAATTTTACGATTCCTTAAATGCAATGTATCAAATAAAAAATATGTAAAAAATGATATTAAGGATTTGGAAACTACCACCAACTTCTAGTTTGTGGTAATTTGCGAATTATTTTCAAAAAGCATTTTTTTCTAAAAAACAAAAGGTCCCATATGACGCCCATACATGTCCTTAGGGCATGTATGTGTGCCATATGCCCCCAAATTTCTTTTTCAGGGGTGCAGCAGGGTGTTCTTGAGATACCCCTGCACGCTTGAAAAAATTCCATTTTTTGTGATGAGCTAATTGCTAATCGCAAATTGCAACCTTCATTCCTATGAGCCTCCTAGCCCATGGAAATGAATGGGTAATTTGCAATTAGCAATTTGCTCATTGCAAATTAGGAATAGTAAAGAATTGCTATTTATTCCTTAAAATTTGCTATTTAGGAAATGCAAAATAGTTTGATGGTACATATGGTGGTTCATCTGTAACAAGATAAGAAGCTTAGGGATACATTTATGATGACTGGCGCAATAAAGTGGACATTACTTACTTCATTGGTAGGCCTTTACATGTATTATCTCCTCTGTATTCTTCATCAAGCGTAACTTTAATCTGCAATCCTGAGTAGGCCTCAACTTAAACAAACCTTTGGATAGGCCACACCTTATTGTCATCCTGGATTAATCATTTAAAATGGTAGGGACAGATTTATGATAGGTGTATGCCTCTTTTGTGCCACTGTGCGTCACTTTTATGATGCAACGGCGGTGCTAATTTGCAATTAGCAATTTGCTCATTGCAAATTATGAATGGTAAAGAATTGCTATTTATTCCTTAAAATTTGCTATTTAGGAAATGCAAAATAGTTTGATGGTACATATGGTGGTTCATCTGTAACAAGATAAGAAGCTTAGGGATACATTTATGATGACTGGCGCAATAAAGTGCACATTACTTACTTCATTGGTAGGCCTTTACATGTATTATCTCCTCTGTATTCTTCATCAAGCGTAACTTTAATCTGCAATCCTGAGTAGGCCTCACCTTAAACAAACCTCTGGATAGGCCACACTTTATCGTCATCCTGGATTAATCATTTAAAATGCTAGGGACAGATTTATGATAGGTGTATGCCTCTTTTGTGCCACTGTGCGTCACTTTTATGATGCAGCGGTGGTGCAAAAGATTTGCTATGAGGCGACAACATTACAAATTGATGCATTTAGGCAGATATGTCATGGTGTAAAAAAAACGTACCACATGAAACCGATGCAGCAGTGATGCAAAAGATGCACCATGTCGTAAGACAGGCCTCACTTGGGGCCATATGTATCAAGCTAATTAGCATTCGCAAAGATCAAAATTCTACGAATTTTGGCCTTTGCGAATGTTAATTAGACAAATGGTATGTATCAAACAAGTTTGATGCAAAATAAGGAGTAGCAAAATTTGCTATTCCTTATTTTGCAATTGCACTGAAGGATTTGCAAATTTTGTGACTACTTAAATGCAATGTATCAAACAAAAAATATGTAAAAAATGACATTAAGGATTTGGAAACTATTGTGGTAAATTGGTGGTAATTTGTGAATTCTTTTCAAAAAGCTTTTTTAAAAAAAAAACAAAAGGTCCCATATGACGCCAACACATGCCCTTAGGGCATGTATGTGTGCCATATGCCCCCAAATTTCTTTTTCAGGGGTGCAGCAGGGTGTTCTTGAGACACCCCTGCACCCTTGGAAAAATTCCTAATTTGTGATGAGCAAATTGCTAATCGCAAATTAAACCTTCATTCCTATGAGCCTCCTAGCCCATGGAAATGAATGGGTAACTTGCAATTAGCAATTTGCTCATCGCAAATTAGGAATGGTAAAGAATCGCTATTTATTCCTTAAAATTCGCTATTTAGGAAATGCAAAATATTTTGATGATACATATGGCAGTTCATTTCTAACAAGATAAGAAGCTTAGGGATAGATTTATGATGACTGGCGCATCACCAGGGATGTGCCAGTCATCTTGCGCCGCTGTTCCGCCACCCATGGTGTGCTGCATTTACAATGCGGCGCAGCATGGGGCAAAAACGGCACAGATGCTTGACGCATCTGTGCCGTTAAGGTGGCGCATTGCTGGAGTTGTATCGCAAGTGCGATGCAGCTCCAGCAAGGCTCAGGGGTGCACCATCTCCACAATGTTGCGTCAAGACCTATGCCTGCTTCAAGCAGGCGCAGGGTTTTGACGCAGGTTTCTCCTATCTGATTGTAAATGCGGCATACCATGGGTGGCAGAGCAGTGGTGCACGTTAACTGGTGCATGCCTGGGGATGTGCCATTTAACATAAATCTGCCCCTTTACATTTAAGTATGTGCAGGGGACACAGAGTCGGTGAGGCTTATCCAAGGTTAAGAAGAGATGAGTCCTGTTCAGTGAAAAATTAGACATAGGCTTCACCTGCTCAGCATCGCTGGACATGGCTAAATAATAGCTGCAAAATGTTACTCTTGTTAAACAATTTTACTATTATAATCTGTGAGATTTGTCTCTTACTCTGCAACATCTCATTGTTGTTATCTTTCTTTAAAGATAAAGACAACCTCAACATGAGCGACAATCTGCAATCAGTTGATTTTGACCTCATCATTGAACTTGTAATTGAAACATCAGTGGATGTTGATCCCTTGGATGATTTAAATCCTGAGGATGAAGAAGAGCGTGATGAGGATGCAGATTTGTCCGAATTATATGATATAGGATGGGAAGCTGACCTGCTTGAGCCTTTGGAAATATAAACATTTATTTTTAAAATTTATAATTAATAAAAAGTAAAAAGGTAAACCGTTTAATTTAAAAATAAAGACACCTTCAAAAGCAGGTTATGTGTAGTGTCTTCAATAAAATATTAAAATATGCTCATAAAATTAGATCAGATTCATATATAAAATAGCATAGGTAACATAAATATAAATGTCATTTCTTTTCTGGTATTTCTGTATTGTAAATTTGCCAACGACTAAAAAATCTTCTAATTAAAATGTCAAGTAGTGTGTTAAGTTTTTGATCACTGTTACTGATTTACTATTTGGTAATAATAGTTAATAACATTTTTTATTATATTTTTCCACAGATTCAACTGCAGATCATTTCAAGATTTCACCATGCCTACAATAGAAAGACAGATAAAGGCTGCAAAACGTCAAAGACAGCAGGTGAAAAAAAATACGCAGCAGTCCTCTAACAAAAAGATTTGTCAAGTCACGAAGAAAGCACCGGGTAAGAGCACAAAACAATTTATAAGAAATATGTGTAGTAAAAAAAATATTACTACAGAAAATGTTTCAGTCCATAAAACGAGAAGGAAATCAAATGGAAAGGAAAGGCCAATGAAAAATGTTACTGCTAGAGCAAGAGATAACTCTGTGCATGATAGTAGAAGGAAACAACAGTTTAGGGAGATTCGTAAACGAATGTTCCGGAACAGGATAATTGGCAATTTGTTAAAAAATATTAAGAAAGGTCAACAGAAACTGGTTTTTTATAAGACAAAAAAAAAAGTTGAGAAAGTTATTGATCAGGCATTTGAAATTAAACGTAAGTTATTTATTTTGATAATCAATAGAATTAGGAAGCTAAACAAGGCAATTTTTGATTTCAAAAGAAATAGTAGATGGAAGAGAATAGTTAATCGTAGTAATTTTTGTGAAGTTTTTTCTGGAGAATGGATGCATAGTTCAAGCTGTGAGGCATTTTTTAATGAGGAGAGTTATTTCCAGGATAATGATTTGGTGCATGCAGTTGACACCAGTGGTCGTGCTTATGAAGTGAAAGATGGTTGTCCAGTTGAAAAAGAAAAACTTGTGACAACAGAGGCAGAAGAGGTGTTAGGTAATGAGGTTTTAGGAAGACGTGCTAAGGGTCCTGTGTACACCTGGAAGTGTAGTAGTATTTGCAGTGTGTGACAGGATTCCATCAATTTGCTTTGTGATTTTGTACGGTCATTTAATAAGAAAAGTTTGAAGCAGAAAATGATGTTGTTGCAAGAATTAGATCCTTGCAGAGTAAGAGAAGTGACAGGTTTGCATGGACATTCACTGGCTTGTCTTTCCAGGAGAGTATGCCAGAGTGTTTTTCATCATTTCAGGATGCTAGCAGTGCATCATAACAAAGTGAGGAAATTAGTTAGAATGTTGTATTATGCTAAGAGTCCAGCAATTATGCTTAAACAATTATGCGCTGCTCTTTTGCATGGTTCTGAAATAGATGTGAAGAATATATGTGAAGAAATTGAGTTTTGTTACTTTGGAAGTAAAGAGGAGAATGTTGAAATTGAGCAAGAAGAAGAGGGTCATGTGGAAGATAGTGTACAGGTTTCCAGTACAGATAATTTCCAGAGGGAAATTGCGACGTTTGAGGTGAAATCAAGTGAGAGGCCTAATTTCACTTGTGTGTGTTGTCGACGCACTTATTATAAGAATCAGACTAAGTTAGTGGATTTATATGCAAAAAGTGAAACGGAAAATAATAGTGAATGGAAGGATTTCACAACATACTTGATGGTAGAAAATTGTTTTGATTTGGGATTGGATCAACGTGTGTGTACTTATTGTTGTTGCAAATTGAATCAAAACCAGATGCCTGCTAGAGCAGTTCATAATAATCTGGAATTGGTTGAGATTCCTTCTGAATTGAAGGATTTAAATACTTATGAATCTATTTTGATTCAAAGTATCCATCCCTTTCAGGCTATTGTAAGAATGGAGCCAAAGACAGGGAAATTGCCTCCATCAGATTTACAGAGAGGATTAAAGGGAAGAGTTGTTTATTTGCCTCTAGATTTGAAGAAAAACATTAACACAATTGGAGTAGAAAAAGTGGAAGAGGAACCTCTGGTTATCTTAGTTAATGGGGTTCCGACAAAGAATAAGAAAATATGGCAAGATTTAGTAGATGTTAGGAAAGTTAAAAAGGCAACATTGTATTTGAAAAAAAATAATAAATACTATAAGAATGTATATGTTGCAGAAGAGGAAGTAAGTGAGGAAGAGGATAGCGATTTGTGTGCTGGTCAAATTGAGAAAGTAGAACCCTCTACTAGTGAAGAAATATATGAACATTATAGTGTTCATCCTTTGCATTCCAAGGAAGTCATGGGGAATGCTATTGAGTTGTTTCAAATGAAACAAGCCAAAGGGAGTCCCATTAGTGTTTGGGAGGAAAGTTTGGAAGCTCGGTGTTTCCCACAGCTTTTTCCAACAGGTCAGGGAGGAAGATATGATGAGCGACCTCATCAAATTCCTGCTTCTGAATACCGGACTTTGCGATTGTATGCAGGAGATGCTAGGTTTCGACAATGCATTCCTTATTTGTTTCATCTCCTGTTTGAAAGCGATCTGTCTGGACTGTCATATGCAGTGAACCACATCTTGAAAAGTGGTATACACATGCAAAACATCTCGGCAAGTGACTTTATGGATAAAGTCAATGTCCAAGATAGTATTTTGGATTCTCACCTGATTAATCTCATGGCGTGTCAGCGTGGTACTAATGAGTACTGGTACCGTCGTCATGGTGATTTAAAATGTATGCTGAGGAACTTAGGTACTCCCACATGGTTCCTCACTCTGAGCTGTGCCGAGTATGGCTGGGAAGACTTACTAGAATTTCTACGAGAGGCAAATGCTAACGTAGATAACATCGAATTCAAGACACCCGGAGAACTGTGCTCTTTGGATCCAGTCAATGTATGTAGGTACTTCAATCATAGATTTGAAGCTATGATGTCTTTCATCATGAATAAGAAGAATCCACCTCTTGGAGAGGTGTTGGATTTCTTCTGGAGAAAAGAGTACCAAGCAAGAGGTGCTCCTCATATACATATGTTGCTGTGGATCAAGGATGCACCTAAATTTGGAACGGATCCAGAAGACTCAGTGATGAGTTTCATCCAACAGTATTCTACGTGTGCTGTTCCAAACGCAAAGGAGAAGAAAAGCCTAAGAGAAAAAGTTCTGCGTTTCCAAAGCCATCGATGTGGAAAGTACTGCCGTCGTAAATTCAGAAACAAAGACAAGTTCTACACTAAATGTCGTTTCGGCTTTCCACGACCGGTGATTTCTAAAGGAAGAGTAAACAGTTTGATGTCTTCGCTGCGACACAATGTCATGAAGAAATCTCCTAAAAACACTTACAATTTGAAGAGGAACGAAGAGTCCAAGTACATCAACGACTACAACCCGGTGATTTTGTCCATGTGGAATGCTAACATGGATATACAGTTTGTGGCTGATAACTGTATGGCTGTGGCTCGGTATGTGACGTCTTACATCACCAAAAAAGAGAAGACAGAATTGAAGGATATGTGGGAGGACATTTCCCATGAAAAGAGCCTCAGCAAGAAGTTGTACAGTTTCAGTCTGAAGATGTTGTCGCATCGAGAAATCGGAGCGTACGAATGTTCTGACCGGTTGTCTTCAGCAAGTCTCTATGCCAAGTCCAGGAGTATCGTTTGGGCGAGTCTTGGTCTTGCTGCAACGCGTAATCGAGTTCTCAAACCTGTGCGGGAAATTGAGTATTTGGCGGAAAAGGAGCCAAACAGTACCGACATTTTGAAGACAAACATGTTGGATACATATTATCCAAATCGAAGCAGTCACCTCGAGAATGTTTGTCTGTATGAGGTTCTGCAAAATTACATATTCAAGAGGAACATCAAAGAAGATACTGAGAAAGGAGTGTATGCTGTAATAGGAAGTGAGGGATGTCTGGTCAAGCAAAGAAAATGCCACTTGGTAAACCATCGAAAATTGAGTGGCGAATCTCCTGAAAAAAAGGAGTTTTTCTATTTAGCACTTTTGCAACTTTTCAAGCCTTGGCGTGCAGAAGAGGAACTGCTTGGAGATTTCCTCTGTTACGAAGACTCTTTCAATGCCGCCAAGGAGACCATAGAATGTCCTGCTTTTCCCAAATATGTAGAAATGTTGAATGCGGAAATTGAGCAGGAAGCAACAATTGCAGCCGAGATTGCCAGAGACAGTTCTCAGGACAGTCAGAGTTCTGCTTCATTGAGTCAGGATCCACTAGGAGGACCTGTTATCGAAAATGAAGCTGCCACTGGTATGAATGAAGTGGAAAGAGCCATGGCACATGCTCAGGAGGATGCGGTTAACTTAGAAGAGTTGGAAAGACAACTCAACGTTGAGCAGAGGAAAATATATGACGAAGTTACCATGCAAATTGATCATGGATTAAGTCATGATAATAAAGAGTGCTCATGTACGTCGTTGAAGCCTGTCCGACTGTACGTGAGTGGAGAAGCGGGAACTGGAAAAAGTTTCCTCATTAAAGCAATTTCATGCTATTTGCAGGAAAGGACAGAGTCATCGCTGTCTTGTGTTGTCACTGCTCCAACTGGACTGGCAGCACATAATATTAAAGGGATTACTTTACATCGTTTACTGATGCTGCCAGTGGAGCATGACAACAAATTACAATATCACAAGCTATCTGGAGATGCTTGTTTTGAAGTTTCAAGAATCTTGAGGAAAATGAAACTTCTTATCATTGACGAAGTAAGCATGGTTTCCAATGTCATGCTTGCCTTTGTGCATTTGAGGATGCAAGAAGTTCTCAAAACAGAGTATGATGTGTTATTTGGTGGCAAACACATCATTGTTTTCGGAGATCTTTTGCAGCTGACACCAGTGAAAGGGCAACCTGTGTTCAAAATGCTCACGCATGAAGATACCAGGAAGTGCCTAGGCAGCATTGGCAACGTCAATATATGGTTAAACTTCAATTATGCTGAACTGCATGAAAATATGCGTCAGGCGAAGGATGAAGTTTACAAGACTATTCTACAAGATGTTAGAATTGGAAAAGTGACCGAGCATGGGAAAGAAGCTTTACATGCACGATTACTGTCAAATTTATATCCAGAACAAGATGTTGTGCCTGAGAATATTTTTCAGAAAATTACTGAGAAGAAATCTGGAATATGTTTGATGCCAACTCTTGCAGAATGTGCCAAATTTAACAACAAAATGTTGCATTTAGAAAAGCAAGAGATTGTGAAACTGGAAGCTATTGATAGAGTAGAGCATATGGGATCAACAATTATTTTGTCTGAGAATCTGAAAACAAAATTGGATTCATTAGAGAAGAGTATATCTAAAACTGCAGGTTTTGAAAAGACTCTGAATGTGTGCTTGAACTGCCGTATAATTTTAAGAAGGAATTTACATGTTGAAAGAGGTCTGGTAAATGGATCAATGGGTAATGTTGTTGATTTTGTGAAATACAGAAATAGAGATGGAATTGAATTTTTAAAAATTAAATTTGATGGCATTGAGGAAGTACAGCTAATTGGTCGTTGTTCTGCTAGATTTTTGCTTGTAAAAGACTTATATGTTCGCCGTAAGCAGTTTCCTGTTTGCTTGGCATATGCGGTGACAATCCATAAATCGCAAGGTTTAAGTGTAGACAGTGCATTGGTGAATATTGGCAGTTCTGTGTTCAAGGAGGGTATGGCATATGTGGCATTGTCACGAGTTAGAACTTTATCGGGATTGTACTTGATTGAGTGTGATGTCACAAACATTTGTGCGGATCTAGATTGTGTTAAGGAATACAATAGGTTAAGAAGAGAGTATGCGCCACATTTGCCTCAGTATCCTTTGTTTGAGAAACGTGTGGTAGGCCGGAAACGAAGAAATGAGAACAATACTGGGGAGGTTGTAGCAAAAAGACAAAAAGTCAATGAACCTAAAATTACAAGCAGAAACAAAAAGGATTCTGTTGAAGATGTTGTTGGTTTTCAGTTTGAAAACAGTTCTGGTGTCAACTGCTATGCTAATGTAGTGGTTAATGTTTTGTTTTCTCTAGAAAATGTAAAAGAAGAGATTGTGGTCAATTCTGATCAAATATTTTGCAGTTTGTTAAATTCTGTGTTAGAGAAATGTAGCACTGATAGAAGAAACATAGAAAGTGTGTCTGAAATTCGAAATCTGTTCGACAGATGTTCAGGCCAAACACAATTCTCTCAAAATATTCAGCAAGATTGTCAGGAGTTTTTAATGTACATGCTTGATGTATTACATGCTGAAGGTGTAGATGTAGATCAGCTGTTTGGGCTTTCTTATCAATGGCAGCATGACTGCGAGAACTGTATGGTATCAAGTACTACTAGTGTAGACTCAGAAAGATTTATATATTTAACTTTGCCAGACAGTAAATCAGTCTCCTTTAATAAGCTAGTAAAAGCAGCTGATCACAACATGGAGTGTAGCCAATGTAAATCTGAAATGATGTCCACATTATTTATACGAACATATGGCCAGTACGTCATTTTAATGTTCCAACGATGTAGGCCTGATGGAACAAAATTGACAACTTTAATTAAAAATTTTGTAGCTTCGCAGTTGTCAATATCAGGAAGGACTTTTGTAACTCCAGCAATTATATATCATGACGGCCCTTCAATAACATCAGGACATTACACAGCTTATTTAAAGTCTAGAAATGGCTGGTCATTCTGCAATGATTCTGTTTTAATTTTCAAAAAAAAATTGCCGTATGACCTTAAAAACTCTTACCTGGTGTTTTTAAAACCAAAATTTTAGGGAAATAATCTCGGGATGTGCTCTGTGGAATTTCAATAAGTTCTAATGGCTCCTACACAATTTGGCCTTGAGGATAAGTGTAGTTCAGAGACATAACTTCTAACCATAGGACTGGACGTCATGGAGAAATATGTGAACTTTGAATGAGTTCAGAAAAACTGTTTCTTTTTATAAGCTAATTGAAGCAGCCAATCAAAACATGGAGTAGAGGGAATGTAAGTCTGCAATGCTGTCTACTGTTTTACATTGCTTTGTGATTAAAAGTGATGTAGAGAATTAAATAATTGTAGTAGTCATAGAGGTAGTGTAAGTCTGCTTCATAGTAAGCAGTATCAGTGTCATAGGAAATGTAGAACATGACTGAGCAAGAAGGGGAAGATATTACTATTCCAGGATTGTGAAAATGATCTTCAACATTTTAATTCTGAAAGTTGCGGAAATTCCAAATGACGGGATTGGCTTACAAGAAATCCAAGAGTTATAAATGGCTCTGACCAGATTTGGCCTTGAGGAAACTTGTGGTAGAGAGCAAGAAGTCATTTATTCGATGTAACGTGTTTTTAAAAACGATGGAGATTTTCTTTCAGAAAGTGGCGGGCTGAAAGTAATAACAGCACAAAAGAGTGTAAGCTGTTCATAGGACATCCTTGGACGTCATGGAAAGTAAGTTAACTTTAAGGAGTTCTGAATTCTGATTTCTGATGTTGTATGGGTTTTTTAAACACAATCATTTTGATTGTGGTTTTTTTTCCCCGCTGTTATATGATGAATACCTTTAAGTCACTGTTTTTAGTGAATTTTGATACATTCTAAGAACAGCAAAAATAAACCATTTAACATGTATAATTAATTCTGTACTGTTTGCATTTATGATGTACATGTAGAACTGTGTAGGAGGCATGGAGAAGGTGAGGCTTCTGTAAGTGTCAAAGGTGTTGCATACAGTGCTGCACTTCTGCGTATTCTTTCATATGCTAGACTACATCTGCACAATGAGATACCTAAGCAAAGGAAACGCAAGTGATGTGATTGAGAAATGAGCAAAATAAATTGCACGTATTTCAATTACATCACCTGTGTTTCCTATCATTACGAATCACATTGTGCAGATCAAGTTTAGGTCTGTCCAGGGAAACATAGGAGGTTTGTACTTTGTTGAAGAGTGCAGTGGACATGACTCACTTCATTGGTAGACTTTCACAGATATTATCTCCTCTGTACACTTCAACAAGTGTAAATCTCATCTTGAACTCTGAGTAGGCCTCACCTCAAACAAACCTCTGGATAGGAGACATGTTATTGGCATCCTGAAGCGACACTTTTCTGAAACAAGAGCAATGCAAAAGATGCACCATGTTTTAAGATAGGCCTCACTTCATCTGCATCAAGATACTGTTAGTTTAAAATGTATATCTTTAGGACTGTGTAGGGGGCCTGGAGAAGCAGAAGCTTCTGTCAGTGTCAAAGTTGTTGAAAAACTATTTGTCCTTCAATCTTTTCCCTTGTCTTTTGTAATTTTTAAATACATGTTTTAATATTTTTCAAATGTTGGTTCTCTCTTTCACAGATTGAAAGTATAAAAACAAAAAGTGAGTAATTTAACGGCAATTATAAGGTAAATATTTTGTACTCTTTTCGTTACATTTCTATCACATTCACCTACTATTAGTTCCACTGCTTCACTTCTTTAACCCTCAGTTTCCTGCCTTTGCTACTTTCCTCATTCCTTTCTCTATTACCTACTTACTCAACTCCTTCCACTCTTTTTCTCAGTCCCTCTCTTCTCATAGTTCCTCAGTCTTGTTCACTCACTCCGTCTCTATTACTCTTAGTGTCTGTGAATTACTTTCCCACCTTTTTTTTTGGACCGCTTCCCGGGAAGTGGCCCGGTTCGCAAACCAGCAGCGTTACGGGAGTCCACCATTTTGTGTTTCGGTCGAATCAAGATACAAGATGGAGGGCAAATAATGTTCAGAATGGGTAGAAGGGGGCACGGTAGATGTATCTTGACCCCCTTGGTTTTCTGAGGGTGGCTGAGGAGGACCATAGTTCTTCACTCTTGTTCACTCTCTCTGTTTCTATTAATGTCACTGTTTCTGACTGATCAAAAAAACTTTTTTTTAAAAAGAACAGTAACTATAAGGGAAGGAAACAGACAGTTATGTTAAAAGAAAGACAGCTATAGGGAGTAAACTAAGGATACTGTTACCCGCAATCCACTGCTGATGATGTTACTGACCATGTCATGAATGATGTAATATGTGACATCATCAGCAGTGGATTGTGGGTAACAGTATCTCTTGTTTACTCCCTAGAGCTGTCTTTCTTTTCACATAACTGTCTGTTTCCTTCCCTTATACTTACTGTTCTTTTTTTTAAAAAATAATTTTTTTGGTTAGCTTCCGGTTCGCGTACCGGGTAGCGCTCCGGGGAGCGAACTAAGAGAAATAGAGGTTGGCAGAGTTCCAAATATTCTACCAATTTTTTTATAACGGGGAGGTAGTTCTGAAAAGAACTTTTTTTTTAATGTTTTTGTTGTTTTATATTTTTTTTAGTATTTTTTGAACATTTTTTTACTTTTTTTGTATTTTCTGAACGTTTTTATATTTTTTTTGGTTTTTTTTGGGGGGGAAACAAAAACGATCCATTGTAAAGGGCTCAACAGGAGCAACAAAAAAAAAAGAATTTATTTTTTGGGGCGTTTCGGACAAACATTAACATGATTCTGAATAGCTCTCATAATCAAAATGATGCTACTTTCCCTGTAGCAAATGAAATCGCCGCAGTGCACGCACACTTGCTTCACGTGCCCAAACAACATTTGAATGTTTGGGATCATCTCCCTCGCCTCTGGTCCCGACACCTCTGGAACAACCGATCTTCTTGCCATCGGAAGGGGATTTTGTTGCTCATCACGTAGCTGGGCAGCACTATAATTATTAGGATGCCACCTACTCATATGCCGATGCATAGTGTGATTGCCGTAACTGTACTTTTTTTCAGTTCCCCTTGACAGTCTATCACCGCATATACGGCAAAACACGTAGCGTGCATTTACTTTTTTTTGCCCCTCAGGAAATTTATAGAATTGCCAAATGTAGTTCTCTTTTCGATTATACCTCCTGGGCTCCTCTGGCAAAAACCTTGGCTCTTCCTCCTCTTCCTCCTCTTCCTGTTCTTCCTCTTCTTGTTGTAAAATTACTTCAGCAGGTGGTCCTCTCTTCTTTGGATTTGGTGGAGGTGGTGGGTTAGAACCAGCTGAAGCTACTAATGAAGCCATGTCACAATGTAAATAAAGGGTCTTTCTCTCACCAAGATGAAAGTCAGAGTGAGGAAAGAAGGAGGGGTTTTCATCATTTGGGAAAAGCAAAAGTTCTAAACCAATGAAAAGTGTTCATTTTAGATCACATGACCTAGTATTACATCATTAGGAAACCAAAAGTGAAATGAACCAATGAAAAGTGTTATTACCGAGTCACATGACCTGCTGTGTTTACGTTACGCGGTCGGCGCCGCGCCGCGGATCGCTTCCGGTTCGTGTACCGCTGCGCTTCCGGGTACGCTAACGTAGCACGTCATATGACGTATCACGCGAGAACGCGAAACGTCATGCTGACGCGACGCGTCACGATGTTGTTTTCTAACGCGACAGTTGCGCAAACGGAACGTTTACCGGTTCGCGGACCGGGTCGCGGCTCCGAATTGAGCTAACGGGAAGCTAACCGGTTCGCGTACCGGGAGCGAAACAATAAAAATAATTAAAAAAAAATCGTATTAAAAACATGTAAAAAATATTTTTCGATTTAAAGAAGAATACATTGTAAAGGTTTTGATATTTGCTATTAAAAAACCATTGAAATTCACTGAAAAAACCATAGGTTATAGACCATATATAGTTAGGAATTAGCATTTACAAAACCTTGAAAATTCACTGAAAAAACCATAGGTTATAGACCATATATAGTTAGGGATTAGCATTTACAAAACCTTATTTTACTCACACAAAACCATTGAAATTCCATATATAGTTAGTTGTACTAACTATATATCGCGCACCCGCAATCCACTGCTGATCATGTCACATATTACATCATTCATGACATGGTCAGTGACATCACTGATGACATCACTGATGACATCTCAAATGACATCACTGATGACATCTCAATGACATGACTGATGACATCACTGATGACATCTCATTTGACATTACTGATGACATCACTGATGACATCATTCATGTGATAATACGATGAACTTCTTCAGACTCTAAAATAACCTTAGATACACTCAGTGTAAACAGACACTCACAGACTGTCACTCATCCATGGAGTTACTCACACACCTAATCAGTCATGCAAAGAATCAATTACACCTCCATTTCCTCAACTATACAGTTATACATACCTTACTTATTCAAACATATACTAACACATATTTACTCTCTATTAAAATCCCTGATACAAGTTCACAATGATCAATACAGCCACTCACACATTCACGGGCTCTTATGCACAGTTATTTATATATGTCAACTCTCACATGTACTGTGTTGTACATATGTTCTTACTTTGACATGTAGCACTCAGATATCCATTCACTCACCAATGTACTCAGTCAACCGCCCATACACCTGTTTCCACATGCACTTTTGAATCCATATATCTAGTGAATCAACTGCTTACACATCTATGCACAGAGTCATACACCTCCCAGCCACCCACACACACACTCAGTCTCCCATACAAATACTTGGGCAACCAATCAATAACCCATATACTTACTCATATAGCTACTGATCAACACATGCAGCAGTTTACAGAACAACAGACATAATGATGCACAAATTAAGACAGTTTACTCACTAACCCATGCACTCAGTGACACACATTTAATCACTCACTCATACAGTCAGTCACACACCTACTAAATCCTTCATCCAGACACTTATACATCCACTCATTCTTCAATATGTAAGACATTTGAGATGTCATCAGTGATGTCATTTGAGATGTCATCAGTGATGTCATCAGTCATGTCATTGAGATGTCATCAGTGATGTCATCAGTGATGTCATTTGAGATGTCATCAGTGATGTCATCAGTGATGTCACTGACCATGTCATGAATGATGTAATATGTGACATGATCAGCAGTGGATTGCGGGTGCGCGATATATAGTTAGTACAACTAACTATATATGGAATTTCAATGGTTTTGTGTGAGTAAAATAAGGTTTTGTAAATGCTAATCCCTAACTATATATGGTCTATAACCTATGGTTTTTTCAGTGAATATATATATATATATATATATATATATATATATATATATATATATATATATATATATATATATATATATTACCTACTGGCGGTCGCCAGTAGGTATATATAGTTAGGATTTTTTCCCTATGGGTTTTTTGAAAATTCTATGTCTAATAACTTTGGCGTTTGTGGACGGAATTGGCTGAAATTTTCTGGAAAATGGCACATTTTGTTTCTGAGCAGCCCCTGGAAATTTGGGGGGAGTTGGTCCAGGGGGGGCCGAGAAAAAAGGGGGGTCCCAAAACGTGTTTTTAACATTGAGTTTTCCATAGGGCGGTTAGCCTCACTTTTAGCCCGAACGGCTGAATGGATTTGCACGAAACTTGGCAAAATTGTAGGGACTGGTAGCCCGATGTGCCTTTTGTAGGTCTCAATATATGTGCTGCAGTGGATTTTGAGAAAATAACGTTCAAAAAAAGATATATATCTGTAAGCGCGGACCAGGCAGCGCCCCGGTACGCGTACTTGACGCGTAACGGAACTTCGCGTAGCGAAGTTGATTGGCTCTCCGGTGTCTGTCAACATTCTAAACAGTCCGGAGCGGCCGCCATCTTGTCTCTCGGTAGGATCGAGAGACAAGAGGAGGCAAAAGCGAAGGGGCAAATGACCATAAGGGGGCATAGTAGATCCTCCCTGACCCCCTAGGTTTGATGTGGAGGCTTCAAAGGGGCCTCGCTAAGCAAAAAAAAAAAATTTTTTTTTTTTTTTTTTTCGTGGTTAGCGCCCGGTACGCGAACCGGGAAGCGTTCTGGGGAGCGTATCACAATGAAAAATGAATGATAGACTTTTCAAATGCTGTATGTTAATTGATTGTTGGTTTTGTTGATTATTTTTTTTTTTTTTTAAGCTTTTTTTATTGTGTTTCATAATTTATTAAACTTTCTAACATTTCATTGTCAGAAATTTCATAATCATGGAATATAGATTGTAGTCTCTGAGGTTGTAAAATGTCCTCATTTGCAAGGAGGTTATCTACTGCTTGTACACATTGCAGTAGTTCTTGGTCCCAAGTTTCATCCATAAATTCAATCTCATTTGGATCAATGATTTCTGTGTTGGACTCTGGAAGGACAATTTCAAATGAAATGTTTTGTTCACTTTCCATTTTTCCTGAAATTTGCATAAAAAAAATATATATTAGTAGAGGTAGGGCACTGTTGGGATTAATTTTAGATAGGCAGTTTTTAACAGAGAATTTATCTTTGGGCAGTGTATAGTATCAGAGTGGAAGTAGGAATATAAAAAAGTGTATCTAAATTTATAAGTACTACAGAGGGATAGTATATAACTAACAGAAAAAGTTTGCCATATTAACTTAAAGTGCACAATATACTTCAGTTTTAAAAATAACAACTTACCTTTAAAAAGAAGTTGAAGTTATTAATGAAAATCCTAATGAAATGTACACCAGGAAGTAGTAGTCAAAATGGCTGTGTTTCCTTCTCTTCCTTTATATATATTCGGGTACATAACCAATCAAATGTGAGGTAAAAAAAGTAGAAAATGAAAGTAACATTTTAATTGGTTGTCAATTCCAACATTTCAGATGTGTTTTGTGAAGTAATTTACCTCACGGTATTTAGAGAGGTCTACAGGCTAAATGGCTAAATGGAATTCCAATCAAATTTGTGAAAATGGTAGGGATTGGTATGTAGTATGAGCTAATCTATATTTGGTGAAATTGTCTCCAGTGGCTTTTCTGTAAACTACTTTCCCACCTTTTTTGATGGTGCGCTTCCCAGGGAGCGACCCGGTACGCGAACCGTTGAGCGCCCCGGTTCGCGTACCTTAAGCGTTCCGGGAGTCCACCATTTTGTGTTTCGGTCGAATTAAGATACAAGATGGAGGGCAAATAATGTTCAGAATGGGTAGAAGGGGGCACGGTAGACTTATCTTGACCCCCTAGGTTTTCTGAGGGTGGCTGAGGAGGTTTATATGTGCGAAAAAAAAACATTTTTTTTAAAAATTTCGCGAGGTTAGCTCCCGGTACGCGTACCGGGAAGCGCCCCAGGGAGTGTACTTTGTTGAAAATTAGTGAAAAAAATTAGAGTAAAATAATAATTGTGAGTGATTAGATGTAGGGTAGCTCTGAGAAGAGCTTTTGGGTTTATGGTACATTTTGGTACTTATAAGTAGGTACCAATGCACATTTTTAAATTCAGAGTGAAAACTCTGTTGCCCTCATCTGAGAAGTGAACTCCATCTCCTCTGTAGATATCTTGCATGTAGTAACGCAAGTTATTGTTGTACAGGGAGCCCATTCCATGGTCTCTCATGTAAGCTGAAACAGATTTGTTTACATGCTTCCTCGACTTCTCAATTTGTGGACAAAATTGGTTTGACCACCTCCATTTCTGTCTTTGGCATATATTTGAATATACCAAGGCAGTCTGAGGAAAAAGTGCCATTAATTGCTCAAAGGTGTCCTTTAAAAGCATTTCCAGACCTACACCAGTCAAAGTGCCCAAGTCATTACCTCCACAGTGCACAATTAACAGGTCAGGTTTTGGCAAATGCATAAAGGTTTTCACCAATGGTATCAATTGGTGACATTTTAATCCTCTGTGGCCAAACCACTTAATTTCCACATCTTGTAAATTGAGGTTAGGTAAATTCCTGCTTTCAACGTACCTTTGAGCCCAGTGAATATAACTATGACCAACAATCCAGACAGAAAACATGGTGAGAGAAGGTTCTCCTGCAGTCAGATGAAGTGTGGCAATGAAATGGCAGTAGAAAAAATGAGAGTGTAAAATGAAAAAAACTGTGGAGTTTCTGTGTTCATGAAGCAGTAACAGTGATTGGTGGATTTTGATTGCTGAAAACAGAAAGTTAGGGTGCACGGATGTGTTCTTTGAAAGATGTATTTTGAATGGTCAATAAAAAATCATTAAATGAAAGAATGCACTGGATATGCAGGTGCACTGAGAGTTCAGAGTTCAATTGCAACATTGTTGTGTGAACTTGCAAACACCAGATTTTTTCCAAGAGGTGGTTGCTATGGAAAATAGGCAGAAAGGGCAGAGGGGGAAGGGTTTTCATTTGAAAAAAAGTGAGGGAAGAGTTTTGATTGGGTGACATGAGAAATATGTGTGAAGAATTACACCATTTCTGTGCTTTTGATAGCTGCAGACTCTGGAGTGCATACCTTTTGCTCTGCTGAAGACAAATTGGTGTGTTTCTTAGACTGTTTTCAAACTCAAAGTATTTGCTAAGGTGAGAAAATATTTCTTTACTTTAGATAGAGAATAGTGTGCTTTAAGGAGAAAATTATGATTTATGTGGCGCAAATTGCTTGTAAATATGCTCTCACATGTGCATGGAAAATTTTGATTTTGAATGTTAGTGTTATATAGCCATGTTAAAAGTGACGCAACCATGCTGGAAAGCCAATCAAAAAATGATTTCATGTGTTTTAATGACATTTTAAGTCATTTTCTGATGTGCAGTGTTTAGAAATTATGATTTGAAAATCGTTTTTGTGGAAAAGGAATTGTTTTTAAATTCATGACAAGGATATAATGGTGTATGGTTCTTTATAAGAAATTGACTGTCCTTGATGTTATTTTTCTCATTTTAGTGTAAGACCTTTCTCTGTGGCGCAAATTGCTTGTAAATATGCTCTCACATGTGCATGGAAAATTTAGATTTTGAATGTTTGTGTTAAATAGCCATGTTAAAAGTGACCAAACCATGCTGGGAAGGCAATCAAAAAACGCTTTCATGTGTTTTAATGACATTTTAAGTCATTTTCCCATGTGCAGTGTTTAGAAATTATGGTTTTAAAATCGTTTTTGGGGAAAAGGAATTGTTTATAAAATCATGACAAGGACATAATGGTGTATGGTTCTTTATAAGGCAATTGACTGTTCCTGATGTTATTTTTCTCATTTTAGTGTAAGACCTTTCTCTGTGGCGCAAATTGCTTGTAAATATGCTCTTACATGTGCATGAAAATTTTAATTATAAATGTTTGTGTTACATAGCCATGATAAAAGTGAACCAACCATGCAGGAAAGCCAATCAAAAAACGCTTTCATGTGTTTCAATGACATTTTAAGTCATTTTCTCATGTGCAGTTTTTTGAAATTATGATTTGAAAATCGTTTTTGGGAAAAAGGAATTGTTTTTAAATTCATGAGAAGGACATAATGGTGTATGGTTCTTTATAAGGCAATTGACTGTCCCTGATGTTATTTTTCTCATTTTAATGTCAGACCTTTCTTTGTGGCGCAAATTGCTTGTAAATATGCTCCCACCTGTACATGGAAAATTTTGATTTTGAATGTTTATGTTACATAGCCATGTTAAAAGTGACCCTACCATGCAGGAAAGCCAATCAAAAAACGCTTTTATGTGTCTTAAGGACAATTTAAGTAATTTTCCCATGTGTAGTGTTTTGAAGTTATGATTTGAAAATCGTTTTTGAGGTAAAGGAATGTTGTTAAAATTTATGTTCGCCATATGCCCCCAAATTTCTTTTTCAGGGTTGCAGCAGGGTGTTCTTGAGACACCCCTGCACCTTTGGAATAAATTCCTAATTTGTGATGAGCAAATTGTTAATCGCAAATTGCACCTTCATTTATATGAGCCTCCTAGCCCATGGAAATGAATGGGTAATTTGCAATTAGAAATTTTCTCAAACAAATTTGGAATGGTAAAGAATCGCTATTTATTCCTTAAAATTCGCTTTTTTGGAAATGCAAAATAGTTATATGATACATATGGCGGTTGATGTCTAACAAGATAAGAAGCTTATGGATACATTTATGATGACTGGTGCAATGAAGTAGAAATCACTTACTTCATTGGTAGGCCTTTACAATAAAATATCTCCTCTGTATTCTTCATCAAGCGTAACTTTAATCTGCAATCCTGAGTAGGCCTCACCTTAAACAAACCTCTGGATAGGCCACATCTTATTGTCATCCTGATTTAATCATTTATAATGCTAGGGACAGATTTATGATAGGTGTATACCCCTTTTGTGCCACTTAGAAAACATTGTCCATGGGGAAATGACTTAAAATGTCATTAAGACACATGAATGTTTTTTTTTTAAAACGTTTGCAATTTGTTTGGGTCACTTTCAACATGGCTATGTGTCTGAAACAGTCAAAATCTAAATTTGCAATGCACAGGTGGGAGCATATTTACAAGGAATGTGCTTCATGGGGAAAGGTCTTATAATGTAATATGGGAAAAATGACATTAGAGATACTGAAATGCCTTATAGAGAAGCATACACCATTATGTCCTTGTCATAAATTTGCAAACCATTACTTTTCCCCAAAAACGATTTTCAAATTATATTTTGAAAACACTGCACATGTGGAAATTACTTAAAATGTCAATAATTCAAAATTTGTGATTCCTTAAATGCAATGTATCAAAAAAATATATGTAAAAAATGATATTAAGGATTTGGAAACTACCACCAACTTCTAGTTTGTGGTAATTTGCGAATTCTTTTCAAAAAGCATTTTTAAAAAAAAAAAAAAAAAGGTCCCATATGACGCCCATACATGCCATTAGGGCATGTAGGTGTGCCATGTGCTCCCAAATTTCTTTTTCAGGGGTGCAGCAGGGTGTTCTTGAGATACCCCTGCACGCTTGAAAAAAATCCTATTTTGTGATGAGCTAATTGCTAATCACAACTTGCAACATTAATTCCTATGAGCCTCCTAGCCTATGGAAATGAATGGGTAATTTGCAATTAGCAATTTGCTCATTGCAAATTAGGAATAGTAAAGAATCGCTATTTATTCCTTAAAATTTGCTATTTATAATATGTAAAATATTTTGATGATACATATGGCAGTTCATCTGTAACAAGATAAGAAGCTTAGGGATAGATTTATGATGAGTGGCGCATCACCAGGGATGTGACAGTCATCCTGCGCCACTGTTCCGCCACCCATGTTGTGCTGCATTTACAATGCGGCGCAGCATGGGGCAAAAACGGCACAGATGCGTGACGCATCTGTGCCGTAAAGGTGGCGCATTGCTGGAGTTGTATCGTAAGTGCGATGCAGCTCCAGCAAGGCTCAGGGGTGCCCCATCTATACAATGCTGCGTCAAGACCTATGCCAGCTTCAAGCAGGCGCAGGGTTTTGAAGCAGCTTTCTCCTATCTGATTGTAAATGCGGCACACCATGGGTGGTAAAGCAGTGGTGCACATTAACTGGTGCATGCCTGGGGATGTGCCATTTAATATAAATCTGCACTTTAACATTTGAGTATGTGCAGGGGACACAGAGTCGTTGAGGCTTATCCAAGGTTAAGAACAGATGAGTCCTGTTCAGTGAAAAATTAGACATAGGCTTCACCTGCTCAGCATCGCTGGACATGGCTAAATAATAGCTGCAAAATGTTACTCTTGTTAAATAATTTTACTATTATAATCTGTGAGATTTGTCTCTTACTCTGCAACATCTCATTGTTGTTATCTTTATTTAAAGATAAAGACAACCTCAACATGAGCGACAATCTGCAATCAGTTGATTTTGACCTCATCATTGAACTTGTAATTGAAACATCAGTGGATGTTGATCCATTGGATGATTTAAATCCTGAGGATGAAGAAGAGCGTGATGAGGATGCAGATTTGTCCGAATTATATGATATAGGATGGGAAGCTGACCTGCTTGAGCCTTTGGAATTATAAACATTTATTTTTAAAATTTATAATCAATAAAAAGTAAAAAGGTAAACCGTGTAATTTAAAAATAAAGACACCTTCAAAAACAGGTTATGTGTAGTGTCTTCAATAAAATATTAAAATATGCTCATAAAATTAGATCAGATTCACATATAAAATAGCATAGGTGACATAAATATAAATGTCATTTTTTTTCTGGTATTTCTGTATTGTAAATTTGACTAAAAAAATCTTCTATTTAAAATGTCAAGTAGTGTGTTAAGTTTTTGATCACTGTTATTGTTTTATGATAGGTGTATACCTCTTTTGTGCCACTTAGAAAACATTGTCCATGGGGAAATGACTTAAAATGTCATTAAGACACATGAATGTTTTTTTTTAAAACGTTTGCAATTTTTTTGGGTCACTTTCAACATGGCTATGTGTCTGAAACAGTCAAAATCTAAATTTGCAATGCACAGGTGGGAGCATATTTACAAGGAATGTGCTTCATGGGGAAAGGTCTTATAATGTAATATGGGAAAAATGACATTAGAGATACTGAAATGCCTTATAGAGAAGCATACACCATTATGTCCTTGTCATAAATTTGCAAACCATTACTTTTCCCAAAAAATGGCAATGACTAAAAAATCTTCAAATTAAATTGTCAAGTAGTGTGTTATGTTTTTGATCACTATTACTGATTTACTGTTTGATAATAATGTTTAATAACATTTTTTATTATATTTTTCCTCAGATTCAACTGCAGATCATTTCAAGATTTAAATATGCCTACAAAAATAAGAGAGATAAAGGCTGCAAAACGTCAAAGACAGCAGGAGAAAAAAAAAACGCAGCAGTCCTCTAACAAAAAGATTTCTCAAGCCATGAAGAAAGCACCGGGTAAGAGCTCTAAATATTTCATAAGAAATATTTCTAATAAAAAAAATATTAGTACAGAAAATGTTTCAATCCATAACATGACAAGTAAATCAAATGGAAAGAAAAGGACAAATGAAAATGTTACTGCTAGAGCAAGAGATAAATCTGTGCATGATAGTAGAAGGAAACAACAGTTTAGGGAGATTCGTAAACGAATGTTCCGCAACAGGATAATTGGCAATTTGTTAAAAAATATTAAGAAAGGTCAACAGAAATTAGTTTTTTATAGGAGAAAAAAAAAAGTTGAGAAAGTTATTGATCAGGCTTTTGAAATTAAACGTAAGTTATTTATTTTGATAATCAATAGAATTAGGAAGCTAAACAAGGCAATTTTTGATTTGAAAAGAAATAGTAGATGGAAGAGAATAGTTAATCGTAGTAATTTTTGTGAAGTTTTTTCTGGAGAATGGATACATAGTTCAAGCTGTGAGGCATTTTTTAATGAAGAGAGTTATTTCCAGGATAATGATTTGGTGCATGCAGTTGACATCAGTGGTCGTGCTTATGAAGTGAAAGATGGTTGTCCAGTTGAAAAAGAAAAAGTTGTGACAACAGAGGCAGAAGAGTTGTTAGGTAATGAGGTTTTAGGAAGACGTGCTAAGGGTCCTGTGTACACCTGGAAGTGTAGTAGTATTTGCAGTGTGCGACAGGATTCCATCAATTTGCTTTGTGATTTTGTACGGACATTTAACAAGAAAAGTTTGAAGCAGAAAATAAGGTTGTTGCAAGAATTAGATCCTTGCAGAGTGAGAGAAGTGACAGGTTTGCATGGTCATTCACTGGCTTGTCTTTCCAGGAGAGTATGCCAGAGTGTTTTTCATCATTTCAGGATGCTAGCAGTGCATCATAACAAAGTGAGGAAGTTAGTTAGACTGTTGTATTATGCTAAGAGTCCAGCAATTATGCTGAAACAATTATGCGCTGCTCTTTTGCATGGTTCTGAAATAGATGTGAAGAATATATGTGAAGAAATTGAGTTTTGTTACTTTGGAAGTAAAGAGGAGAATGTTGAAATTGAGCAAGAAGTAGAGGGTCATTTGGAAGATAGTGTACAGGTTTCCAGTACAGATAATTTCCAGAGGGAAATTGCGACGTTTGACATGAAATCAAGTGAGAGGCCTAATTTCACTTGTGTGTGTTGTAGACGCACTTATTATAAGAATCAGACTAAGTTAGTGGATTTATATGCAAAAAGTGAAAGGGAAAATAATAGTGAATGGAAGGATTTTGCAACATACTTGATGGTAGAAAATTGTTTTGATTTGGGATTGGATCAACGTGTGTGTACTTATTGTTGTAACAAATTAAAACAAAACCAGATGCCTGCTAGAGCAGTTCATAATAATCTGGAATTGGTTGAGATTCCTTCTGAATTGAAGGACTTAAATACTTATGAATCTATTTTGATTCAAAGTATCCATCCCTTTCAGGCTATTGTAAGAATGGAGCCAAAGACAGGGAAATTGCCTCCATCAGATTTACAGAGAGGATTAAAGGGAAGAGTTGTTTATTTGCCTCTAGATTTCAAGAAAAACATTAACACAATTGGAGTAGAAAAAGTGGAAGAGGAACCTCTGGTTATCTTAGTTAATGGGGTTCCGACAAAGAATAAGAAAATATGGCAAGATTTAGTAGATGTTAGGAAAGTTAAAAAGGCAACATTGTATTTGAAAAAAAATAATAAATACTATAAGAATGTATATGTTGCAGAAGAGGAAGTAAGTGAGGAAGAGGATAGCGATTTGTGTGCTGGTCAAATTGAGAAAGTAGAACCCTCTACTAGTGAGGAAATATATGAACATTATAGTGTTCATCCTTTGCATTCAAAGGAAGTCATGGGGAATGCTATTGAGTTGTTTCAAATGAAACAAGCCAAAGGGAGTCCCATTAGTGTTTGGGAGGAAAGTTTGGAAGCTCGGTGTTTCCCACAGCTTTTTCCAACAGGTCAGGGAGGAAGATATGATGAGCGACCTCATCAAATTCCTGCTTCTGAATACCGGACTTTGCGATTGTATGCAGGAGATGCTAGGTTTCGACAATGCATTCCTTATTTGTTTCATCTCCTGTTTGAAAGCGATCTGTCTGGACTGTCATATGCAGTGAACCACATCTTGAAAAGTGGTATACACATGCAAAACATCTCGGCAAGTGATTTTATGGATAAAGTGAATGTCCAAGATAGTATTTTGGATTCTCACCTGATTAATCTCATGGCGTGTCAGCGTGGTACTAATGAGTACTGGTACCGTCGTCATGGTGATTTAAAATGTATGCTGAGGAACTTAGGTACTCCCACATGGTTCCTCACTCTGAGTTGTGCCGAGTATGGCTGGGAAGACTTACTTCAATTTCTACGAGAGGCAAATGCTAACGTAGAAAACATCGAATTCAAGACACCCGGAGAACTGTGCTCTTTGGATCCAGTCAATGTATGTAGGTACTTCAATCATAGATTTGAAGCTATGATGTCTTTCATCATGAATAAGAAGAATCCACCTCTTGGAGAGGTGTTGGATTTCTTCTGGAGAAAGGAGTACCAAGCAAGAGGTGCTCCTCATATACATATGTTGCTGTGGATCAAGGATGCACCTAAATTTGGAACGGATCCAGAAGACTCAGTGATGAGTTTCATCCAACAGTATTCTACGTGTGCTGTTCCAAACGCAAAGGAGAAGAAAAGCCTAAGAGAAAAAGTTCTGCGTTTCCAAAGCCATCGATGTGGAAAGTACTGCCGTCGTAAATTCCGAAACAAAGACAAGTTCTACACCAAATGTCGTTTCGGCTTTCCACGACCGGTGATTTCTAAAGGAAGAGTAAACAGTTTGATGTCTTCGCTGCGACATAATGTGATGAAGAAATCACCTAAAAACACTTACAATTTGAAGAGGAACGAAGAGTCCAAGTACATCAACGACTACAACCCGGTTTGTGGCTGATAACTGTATGGCTGTGGCTCGGTATGTGACGTCTTACATCACCAAAAAAGAGAAGACAGAATTGAAGGATATGTGGGAGGACATTTCCCATGAAAAGAGCCTCAGCAAGAAGTTGTACAGTTTCAGTCTGAAGATGTTGTCGCATCGAGAAATCGGAGCGTACGAATGTTCTGACCGGTTGTCTTCAGCAAGTCTCTATGCCAAGTCCAGGAGTATCGTTTGGGCGAGTCTTGGTCTTGCTGCAACGCGTAATCGAGTTCTCAAACCTGTGCGGGAAATTGAGTATTTGGCGGAAAAGGAGCCAAACAGTACCGACATTTTGAAGACAAACATGTTGGATACATATTATCCAAATCGAAGCAGTCACCTAGAGAATGTTTGTCTGTATGAGGTTCTTCAAAATTACATATTCAAGAGGAACATCAAAGAAGATACTGAGAAAGGAGTGTATGCTGTAATAGGAAGTGAGGGATGTCTGGTCAAGCAAAGAAAATGCCACTTGATAAACCATCGAAAATTGAGTGGCGAATCTCCTGAAAAAAAGGAGTTTTTCTATTTAGCACTTTTGCAACTTTTCAAGCCTTGGCGTGCAGAAGAGGAACTGCTTGGAGATTTCCTCTGTTACGAAGACTCTTTCAATGCCGCCAAGGAGACCATAGAATGTCCTGCTTTTCCCAAATATGTAGAAATGTTGAATGCGGAAATTGAGCAGGAAGCAACGATTGCAGCCGAGATTGCCAGAGACAGTTTTCAGGACAGTCAGAGTTCTGCTTCATTGAGTCAGGATCCACTAGGAGGACCTGTTATCGAAAATGAAGCTGCCACTGCCATGAATGAAGTGGAAAGAGCCATGGCACATGCTCAGGAGGATGCGGTTAACTTAGAAGAGTTGGAAAGACAACTCAACGTTGAGCAGAGGAAAATATATGACGAAGTTACCATGCAAATTGATCATGGATTAAGTCATGACAAGAAAGAG
The DNA here is from genome assembly GCF_964261635.1 of Lissotriton helveticus. Taxonomy (NCBI): domain Eukaryota; kingdom Metazoa; phylum Chordata; class Amphibia; order Caudata; family Salamandridae; genus Lissotriton; species Lissotriton helveticus. The sequence continues at coordinate 639,722,072 of NC_136059.1, forward strand.
TGCTCATGTACGTCGTTGAAGCCTGTCCGACTGTACGTGAGTGGAGAAGCGGGAACTGGAAAAAGTTTTCTCATTAAAGCAATTTCATGCTATTTGCAGGAAAGGACAGAGTCATCGCTGTCTTGTGTTGTCACCGCTCCAACTGGACTGGCAGCACATAACATTAAAGGGATTACTTTACATCGTTTACTGATGCTGCCAGTGGAGCATGACAACAAATTACAATATCACAAGCTATCTGGAGATGCTTGTTTTGAAGTTTCAAGAATCTTGAGGAAAATGAAACTTCTTATCATTGACGAAGTAAGCATGGTTTCCAATGTCATGCTTGCCTTTGTGCATTTGAGGATGCAAGAAGTTCTCAAAACAGAGTATGATGTGTTATTTGGTGGCAAACACATCATTGTTTTCGGAGATCTTCTGCAGCTGACACCAGTGAAAGGGCAACCTGTGTTCAAAATGCTCACGCATGAAGATACCAGGAAGTGCCTAGGCAGCATTGGCAACGTCAATATATGGTTAAACTTCAATTATGCTGAACTGCATGAAAATATGCGTCAGGCGAAGGATGAAGTTTACAAGACTATTCTACAAGATGTTAGAATTGGAAAAGTGACCGAGCATGGGAAAGAAGCTTTACATGCACGATTACTGTCAAATTTATATCCAGAACAAGATGTTGTGCCTGAGAATATTTTTCAGAAAATTACTGAAATCTGGAATATGTTTGATGCCAACTCTTGCAGAATGTGCCAAATTCAACAACAAAATGTTGCATTTAGAAAAGCAAGAGATTGTGAAACTGGAAGCTATTGACAGAGTAGAGCATATGGGATCAACAATTATTTTGTCTGAGAATCTGAAAACAAAATTGGATTCATTAGAGAAGAGTATATCTAAAACTGCAGGTTTTGAAAAGACTCTGAATGTGTGCTTGAACTGCCGTATAATTTTAAGAAGGAATTTACATGTTGAAAGAGGTCTGGTAAATGGATCAATGGGTAATGTTGTTGATTTTGTAAAATACAGAAATAGAGATGGAATTGAATTTTTAAAAATTAAATTTGATGGCATTGAGGAAGTACAGCTAATTGGTCGTTGCTCTGCTAGATTTTTGCTTGTAAAAGACTTATATGTTCGCCGTAAGCAGTTTCCTGTTTGCTTGGCATATGCGGTGACAATCCATAAATCGCAAGGTTTAAGTGTAGACAGTGCATTGGTGAATATTGGCAGTTCTGTGTTCAAGGAGGGTATGGCATATGTGGCATTGTCACGAGTTAGAACTTTATCGGGATTGTACTTGATTGAGTGTGATGTCACAAACATTTGTGCTGATCTAGATTGTGTTAAGGAATACAATAGGTTAAGAAGAGAGTATGCGCCACATTTGCCTCAGTATCCTTTGTTTGAGAAACGTGTGGTAGGCCGGAAACGAAGAAATGTGACCAATACTGGGGAGGTTGTAGCAAAAAGACGAAAAGTCGATGAACCTAAAATTACAAGCAGAAACAAAAAGGATTCTGTTGAAGATGTTGTTGGTTTTCAATTTGAAAACAGTTCTGGTGTCAACTGCTATGCTAATGTAGTGGTTAATGTTTTGTTTTCTCTAGAAAATGTAAAAGAAGAGATTGTGGTCAATTCTGATCAAAGATTTTGCAGTTTGTTAAATTCTGTGTTAGAGAAATGTAGCACTGATAGAAGAAACATAGAAAGTGTGTCTGAAATTCGAAATCTGTTAGACAGATGTTCAGGCCAAACACAATTCTCTCAAAATATTCAGCAAGATTGTCAGGAGTTTTTAATGTATATGCTTGATGTATTACATGCTGAAGGTGTAGATGTAGATCAGCTGTTTGGGCTTTCTTATCAATGGCAGCATGACTGCGAGAACTGTATGGTATCAAGTACTACTAGTGTAGACTCAGAAAGATTTATATATTTAACTTTGCCAGACAGTAAATCAGTCTCCTTTAATAAGCTAGTAAAAGCAGCTGATCACAACATGGAGTGTAGCCAATGTAAATCTGAAATGATGTCCACATTATTTATACAAACATATGGCCAGTATGTTATTTTAATGTTCCAACGATGTAGGCCTGATGGAACAAAATTGACAACTTTAATTAAAAATTTTGTAGCTTCGCAGTTGTCAATATCAGGAAGGACTTTTGTAACTGCAGCAATTATATATCATGACGGCCCTTCAATAACATCAGGACATTACACAGCTTATTTAAAGTCTAGAAATGGCTGGTCATTCTGCAATGATTCTGTTTTAATTTTCAAAAAAAAATTGCCGTATGACCGTAAAAACTCTTACCTGGTGTTTTTAAAACCAAAATTTTAGGGAAATAATCTCGGGATGTGCTCTGTGGAATTTCAAGAAGTTCTAATGGCTCCTACACAATTTGGCCTTGAGGATAAGTGTAGTTCAGAGACATAACTTCTAACCATAGGACTGGACGTCATGGAGAAATACGTGCACTTTGAATGAGTTCAGAAAAACTGTTTCTTTTTATAAGCTAATTGAAGCAGCCAATCAAAACATGGAGTAGAGGGAATGTAAGTCTGCAATGCTGTCTACTGTTTTACATTGCTTTGTGATTAAAAGTGATGTAGAGAATTAAATAATTGTAGTAGTCATAGAGGTAGTGTAAGTCTGCTTCATAGTAAGCAGTATCAGTGTCATAGGAAATGTAGAACATGACTGAGCAAGAAGGGGAAGATATTACTATTCCAGGATTGTGAAAATGATCTTCAACATTTTAATTCTGAAAGTTGCGGAAATGCCAAATGACGGGATTGGCTTACAAGAAATCCAAGAGTTATAAATGGCTCTGACCAGATTTGGCCTTGTGGAAACTTGTGGTAGAGAGCAAGAAGTCATTTATTGCATGTAACGTGTTTTTAAAAACGATGGAGATTTTCTTTCAGAAAGTGGCGGGCTGAAAGTAATAACAGCACAAAAGAGTGTAAGCTGTTCATAGGACATCCTTGGACGTCATGGAAAGTAAGTTAACTTTAAGGAGTTCTGAATTTTGATTTCTTATGTTGTATGGGTTTTTTAAACACAATCATTTTGATTGTGTTTTTTTTCCCCCGCTGTTATATGATGAATACCTTCAAGTCACTGTTTTTAGTGAATTTTGATACATTCTGAGAACAGCAAAAATAAACCATTTAACATGTATAATTAATTCTGTACTGTTTGCATTTATGATGTATATGTAGAACTGTGTAGGAGGCATGGAGAAGGTGAGGCTTCTGTAAGTGTCAAAGTTGTTGCATGCAGTGCTGCACTTCTGCGTATTCTTTCATATGCTGGACTACATCTGCACAATGAGATACCTAAGCAAAGGAAACACAAGTGATGTGATTGTGAAATGAGCAAAATAAATTGCACGTATTTCATTTACATCACCTGTGTTTCCTATCATTACGAATCACATTGTGCAGATCAAGTTTAGGTCTGTCCAGGGAAACATAGGAGGTTTGGACTTTGTTGAAGAGTGCAGTGGACATGACTCACTTCATTGGTAGACCTTCACATGTATTATCTCCTCTGTACTCTTCAACAAGTGTAAATCTCATCTGCAACCCTGAGTAGGCCTCACCTCAAACAAACCTCTGGATAGTAGACATCTTATTGGCATCCTGAAGCAATTATTTAAAATTTTAGTGTCTTGCGACACTTTTCTGAAACAACAGCAATGCAAAAGATGCACCATGTTTTAAGATAGGCCTCACTTCATCTGCATCAAGATACTGTTAGTTTAAAATGTATATCTTTAGGACTGTGTAGGGGGCCTGGAGAAGCAGAAGCTTCTGTAAGTGTCAAAGTTGTTGAAAAACTGTTTGTCCTTCAATCTTTTCCCTTGTCTTTTCTAATTTTTAAATACATGTTTTAATATTTTTCAAATGTTTGTTCTCTCTTTCACAGATTGAAAGTATAAAAACAAAAAGTGAGTAATTTAACGACAATTATAAGGTAAATGTTTTGTATTCTTTTCGTTACATTTCTATCACATTCACCTACTATTAGTTCCACAGCTTCATTTCTTTAACCCTCAGTTTCCTGCCTTTGCTACTTTCCTCATTCCTTTCTCTATTACCTACTTACTCAACTCCTTCCACTCTTTTCCTCAGTCCCTCTCTTCTCATAGTTCCTCACTCTTGTTCACTCACTCCGTCTCTATTACTCTTAGTGTCTTTGACTGATCACTCTATCACTACTTGTTCATAATGCTTTCTCTGTGTAGTTGAAGCACACTAAGGGGAATATTATGAACACAGCCAATAAAATTATTACTCTTTTTATTGGCAGAAAACTGGTGCAAAAGTGGTTTTAGCGGCAGTTTTCTGCCACAAAAGCAGCTTTAGCGACACATTTCTGCCAATAAAAGCTGCAAAACTTTTATTGCCTATGTTGATGATATGGCTCTATGTTACTTACATTTCTTTGCTGTTTCAATTAATCTTTTTCTGTTATTTTTTGTTTTCTGTTTTCTATTTTTTCTCTCTGTTATTCCTCATGTTTTAATCTTATTTTGAACATTCACTCACATTCTCCAAGAAACTCTTCTTTGTTAATGTTATACTCTCTTTTTTTTTCTTTCACTTCGTTATCTATTTTGTTTTTCACAATTATACCCTCTTCTGTCTTTTCTTCGGTAAATAGATCTATTAAACAGTATCTCTTCTTTACTCCCTATAGCTGTCTTTCTTTTAACATCACTCTCTGTTTACTTTCCTTATACTTACACTTTTTTTTTTTTGAAATTTTTTTTGGTTAGCTCCCGGTCCGCGTACCGGGAAGCTAACCCGGGAGCGAACCAAAAGAAATAGAGCTTGCCAGAGTGCTAAACATTCTAGCAATTTTTTTTGAAAGGGAAGGTAGTTCTGAAAAGAACTTTTTTTTTAATATTTTTGTTGTTTTATATATTTTTTTTTTTTTTGAACATTTTTTGTTTTTTTTGTATTTTTTGAACCATTTTATATTTTTTGGGGGTTTTTTTTGGGGGGGGGGAAACAACAAAAAACAGGCGTTGAAAAGGGCTCAACAGGAGCAAAAAAAAATTACTGGGGGCGGTTAGGGCAATCATGGTGTTCATACACCAGGTTGAGTGCATTGATGCTCATGTTGCCACAAGCTAATAATGCACGACAGTGCATACATAAGTGAATCATGTGCCCAAAATTTTCTTGAATATTTGGCACAGTTTCCCGTGCCTCTTCTGGTGTTAGAGAAATCGGTATTGTTGGTCTGGCCACAGGAGTTGGTCTTGGATTGTCAAGCATATCCCTTATTTCCGCCCGGCTGTAATTTAGTGGATGCTTCCTTGTCATGTGCCTGTGCATTGTGTGATTTCCATAGCTATATTTTTTGTCCGTCCCTCTGGACAATTGTTCTTTGCATATGCGGCAGGTGACATACCTCGCATTGACTTTTTTTTGGCCACGAGGGATCGAATAAAACTGCCAGATGAAACTGGCTTTCTTTCTGGAAACCCGGGGCACCTCTTCTAAGAACTGTGGTTCTTCTCCCTCCTCATCCATTTCTTCATCTTCCTCCTCAGTGTTGGTAATGACCTGGGGAGGTGGTCCTCTCTTCCCATGAGGAGGTGGAGGTGGTGGTGGGGGTCCACCAGCTGAAGCTACCAATGAAGCCATTTTCCAACAAGCAAAATAGGTCTTCCTCTCACAATGATGAAAGTCAGAGTGAGGAAAGAAGGAGGGGTTTTCATCATTTGGGAAAAACAATACTTCTCAACCAATGAAAAGTGTTATTTTTAGGTCACCTGACCTAGCCTTACATCATTATGAAACCAAAAGTGAAATGAACCAATGAAAAGTTTTATTAACAAGTCACATGACCTCTCACGCTCATGTAACGCGCTGCGGAACGCGCCCCGGTTAGCTTCCGGGTCGCTAAGCTTCGCGCCCCGGTCCGCGCCCCGGGACACTTCCGGGTGCGCTAACGCGGTACGTCACAAGACGCATTACGCGGCAACGCGATACGTCGCGTTTTCGCGAAGCGCCGCGGATCGCTTCCGGGGAGCGGCGTTTCGCGCCTCGGTCCGCGCCCCGGGGCACTTCCGGGTGCGCTAACGCAGTACCTCATAAGACGCATTACGCGGCAACGCGATACCGTCACTATGTTGATTTTTTACCGGTTCGCGGACCGGGTCGCGGCATCAAATTGAGCTAACGGGAAGCTTCCCGGTCCGCGGACCGGGAGCGAAACAAAAAAAATATTTAAAAAAAATTATTAATAAACATATAAAATATATTTTTGGATTTAAATAAGAATACATTTTACAGCTATAGATATTTGCTATTAAAAAACCATTGAAATTCACTGAAAAAACCATAGGTTATAAACCATATATAGTTAGGAATTAGCATTTACAAAACCTTGAAAATTCACTGAAAAAACCATAGGTTATACACCATATATAGTTAGGAATTAGCATTTAAAAAACCTTATTTTACTCACACAAAACCATTGAAATTCCATATATAGTTAGTTGCACTAACTATATATCGCGCACCCGCAATCCACTGCTGATGATGTCACATATTACATCATTCATGACATGGTCAGTGACATCACTGATGACATCACTGATGACATCTCAAATGACATCACTGATGACTCCACTGATGACATCTCATTTGACATCAATGACCACATCACTGATGATATCATTCATGTGACAATACAATGCATCTCCTCACATTTTAATATAATCTCTGTTTCACCCAGTGTTAAATACAGAGTATAATTTTTGAAACCATTGACACACCAATACTAGTTACTACATATGTACTCACTGATTCCTACGTCTACACACACATTCACTCATTCACCCATACAATCATTCATACATACAATCACTCATCTTTACAACACTATCATATGCACTCATACACCTATACAGACACTCACACTCTGCCACTCATCCATGGAGTTACTCACACACCTAGTCAGTCCTGTAAAGAATCAATCACACTTCCATTTTCTTGTCTATACAGTTAAACATAGAGCACCTTACATTTTCAAACATATACTAACACATACTTACCTTGTTATACAATCATTGATATAAGTACACATTGATCTGCACAGAGTCAGCCACACACACACTCAGTCTCCCATACAAATACTTGGACAATCAATCAATAACCCATATAGTTACTCATATAGCTACTGATCAACACATGCAGCAGTTTACAGAACAACAGACATAATGATGCACAAATTAAGACAGTTTAGTCACTAACCCATGCACTCAGTGAGATACATTTAATCACTCACTCATACAGTCAGTCATTCACCTACTAAATCCTTCGTCCAGACACTTATACATCCACTCATTCTTCAATATGTAAGACATATTTAAACTTTACAGAAACATAAAATCACTGGATGTTGTTATCAGTGATGTCATCAGTGATGTCATTTGAGATGTCATCAGTGATGTCATCAGTGATGTCACTGACCATGTCATGAATGATGTAATATGTGACATCATCAGCAGTGGATTGCGGGTGCGCGATATATAGTTAGTGCAACTAACTATATATGGAATTTCAATGGTTTTGTGTGAGTAAAATAAGGTTTTTTAAATGCTAATTCCTAACTATATATGGTGTATAACCTATGGTTTTTTCAGTGAATATATATATATATATATATATATATATGAGGTGGAATACAGTAAGGCGCCAAGAAATTGGGGACATTAATTTGGGCCTGTGTCCCATACATTTGTATGTGGGACCTCCTGGACGGCAACTTCCATCATGCAGGGTTCCTGGGAGGTGCAGCGCAATTAACACACCTGCCTGTGGGAGGAGGAGTCGAGAGACTGCTACTAATGGAGTGGTCTCTGAAGCCCACGAAATATCATTAGCCTGTGGGACCGGCACTGATGACGGCCAGTTCGGCCAGAAACGCATCTGCCATGGACTACAGGAGTGCGTTTGTGATGAACCAAATAAATCCTTCGTTTGTGCCCGGAGCATGTGTCCCGCTGATTTTTTACTGAGGTCAGCTCTGGTGGAATATATATATATATATAATTACCTACTGGCGGTCGCCAGTAGGTAGTTATAGTTAGGATTGTTTTCCATAGGAAATCCGCAACATTCTAATGGGAATAACTTTGGTGCCGGTGGACGAATCTTCGCGAATTTCTCAAAGACGATGGCCCGCTCCGCTCTGCTCCTTCCCTGAAAGTTTGGGGGGATTCGTCAAGCGGGGGCCGATATATTTGGGGGTCCCAAACGTGTTTTCCCCATGTTAATTTCCATAGGGTGGTTGGACTTGCTTTTAGCCCGAACGGCTGAATGGATTTCCACCAAACTTGGCAAAATTGTAGGGACTGGTAGCCTGATGTGCCTTTGCTATGTCTGAAGATATGTTCTCCAGTTTATTTTGGGTAATTTAGGTTAAAAAAATATATATCTATAAGCACCGGGGAGCGCACCCGACGCGTAACGCGAGTACGCGAGCGGAAAGCTGATTGGCTCTCGGGTGTCTGTCAACATTCCAAACAGTCCAGAGCGGCCGCCATCTTGTGTCTCGGTAGGATCGACACACAAGAGGTGGCAAAAACAAAGGGGGAAACTACCAAAGGGGGGCAGGGTAGACCCCCCCATACCCCCTAGGTTTGATGTGGGGGCCATAAAAGGGCCCCACGGGGCAAACATGTTTTTTATTTTTTTTCGATTTTCGTGGGGGGATCGCCCGGTACGCGCACCGGGGAGCGTATCGGGGAGCGAACCATGGGGACAACCAAGTGAAACAGTAAAATAATAATTTAAAGTGCTTAGAGGTAGGGTAGCTCTGAATAGAGTTGTTGTGTTGTGTGGGTGATTTAAGTACCAACATGTAGTTACCAATGCAGAGTCTTAATTCAACGTACACTGTCTCCTCTGTAGATATCTTGCATGTTGTTACAGAAGTTATTGTGGTATATGGAATCCATACCATAGTCTGTCAGGAAAGCAGAAACAGATCCTTTAAGGACTCCCTGAGAAGGCCTAGGGGATCATGGGTAGTCTACCCTGCTCCCTTATGATGTCTTCAAGTATTACATTTTACTCTCTTCTGAATCTACACAAAATTGGCGGTGATATGGTGCATTAGAGATAGACAGTGAGAGAAAGGAGGCAGGAGATGAAAAAGAGATGTGAAAAACACATTAAAGATAATATAGTGGGAGAAAGGAAGTAACTATGAGCAAACTTACTATGTAACACAAAAAAGTTGCACAGTATACTGTAAGTCTCAGTTTATATTATAATCATTTTGGTAGTATTTCATGAATTACATATAAAATTGAATAATGTCTCGAACAATTTTTAATTATTAAATATAAATTTATTGTTGAGATTGTGCATAATTTAATAACACTTCTAACATTACATCATCCCGAATGTCCTCCAAATTTTCATTACATGATTCAATTGCTTCAAGACAGTCAATTAGTTGTTGATCCTCAGACTCATCCATGAAATCCAAGTCTTCGTTAAGAATGTCCTTATCCATAATTTCAAAAGAAATTGTATTGCTCTCCTCTTTACCTTTCATTTTTTTTGCTGTAAATTGCATACAAAATAACTATATCAGTAGAGTTAGGGCACTGTTGGGTTTAAGTTCAGACAGGTACTTCTGAGTTTTTAACAGTGAAGTTATCTTTGGGCAGTGTATGGTATCAGGCAGGAAGTAGAAATATAAAAAAGTGCATGTGATGAAGCCTAAGTAAATTCATAATTATACCATATAACAGAGAAGCCTATCTCAATCTATTACTATAACAGAGGGACAGTAAAAAACTATCAGAAAACGTTTTTCCAATTTAAGTTAAAGTGCAGAACATAGTTTCCCTTACAAATTAACAACTTACCTTTCAGAAAGGAGTTGATGTTTTCAGAGGAAATCTTTTATAAATGTACAGCAAGTAGTACTAGTCAAAATGGCCGTGTTTTCCTCTCATTTTTAATATATATTCATGCCTATAACCAATGCAATGTCAGCGCATAAAAATACAAAATGAAAGTAGCATTTTCATTGGTTGCAAATTCTAACACTTTCATATGTGTTTTAGTCATGTAATTTACCTCAGGATATTTAGACAGGGCTACAGGCCAAATGGCTCAATGGAATTCGACAAAATTTGGGAAAATGGTAGGGACTGGTATGTAGTAGGGCCTATTCTATATTTGGTGAAAATCTCTACAGAGGTTTTTATGTAAATTAACTTTTAAAAAATGTTGGGAGCGCTTATCGGTGAGCGCCCCGGTACGCGTACCGGTAGCGCTACAGAAGTCCTCCATCTTGTGTTTCGGAAGAATTGAGACACAAGATGGAGGACAAACAACATTGGGAATGGGTAAAAGGGGGCACGGTAGACACCTCCTGACCCCTTAGGTTTTCTGAGGGGGGCTTAGGAGGCTCATATAGGCGGGGAGCGTACCGGGGAGCGTACTTTGGTGAAAAACAGTGAAAAAAGTTAGAGTAAAGTAATCATTTTGAGTGATCAGAGGTAGGGTAGCCCTGAAAAGAGCGTTTGGGTTCTGTGGCTGATTTAGGTACCTACAAGTAGGTTCCAATGCACAGTCTTAAATTTAGGAGGAATATTCTATTCCCCTCCTCTGAGAAGTGCACACCATCTCCTCTGTAGATATCTTGCATGTTGTAACGCAAGTTATTGTTGTATATTGAAGCCATTCCATAGTCTCTCATGTAAGCAGAAACAGATTTATTCACATGTTTCCGTGCTTTCTCAAATTGTGGACAAAATTGGTTGGACCACTTCCATTTCTGTCTTTGGCATATATTGGAATATACCAAGGCAGTTTGTGGAAAAAGTATCATCAATTGCCCAAAGGTGTCCTTTAAAAGCATTTCTAGATCTACCCCAGTCAAAGTGCCTAGGTCATTTCCACCACAGTGCAAAATTATGAGGTCAGGGTGTGGCAGATGGTAAAAGGTTTTCACCAATGGTATCAATTGATGCCATTTCAATCCTCTCTGGCCAATCCACTTGATGTCTACATTTGGTAAATCAAGGTTGTGAAAATTTCTGATAGCTGCATACCTTTGAGCCCAGTGGATGTAGCAATGTTCAATAATCCAGACAGAATACATGGTGAGAGGAGGTTCTGGTGCAGTCAGATGAAGTGTAGGAATGAAATGGCAGTTGGAACAGTAGGAGTTTGCAAAAAAAAACTGTGGAGTTTCAGTGCTCTTGAATCACAAGCAATGATTGGTGGATTGAGATAGTTGAAAACTGAAAGTTAGGGTGCATGCTTCTGTTCTGTGAAAGAAGTAATTTGAATGGTTAAGAAAAAGTCATTTAAAGAAACATAGCACCGGATAAGCTGGTGTATTGAGAGGTCAAACATCCTTGCTGAGTTCATTTGCAAAATTGTAGAATAAACTTTTAAACCTGAGAGTTCAGTGAGGAGGGAGTTGCTATGGTAACTGGTAGAAAGGGCTGAGGGGGGAAGGGTGTTGGTTTGAAAATAGAGAGGGAAGAGTTTTAATTGGTTAACATGAGGGATATGTGTGTAGAATTAGAGGTTTTCTGTGCCATTCATGGTTGCAGTGCCTGGAGTACATACCTTTTGCTCTGTTAAAGAAATAATGGTGTGTGTGTCTGACACTGTTCTCAATCTCCCAAAGCATTTGTAAAGGTGAGTAATGATTCATTTAATATAGATAGAGACTTGTATACTCTATGGAGAAGATTTGGAAGCAAAATGTGTTTTTTTAATGTGACTTTCTTCATGTTTTTTGAACATGCTTGATAAAAAGTTGTTGCTGGAAAGAGGAATTGTATTTTGTAAAAATGTGAAGTTTCAGTAGTGACCTGGAATGCTTGTACATATGACCTGCGCTTTGTTTCTAAAATGTTATTTAAAAAACGATTTTGGGGCAAATGAATGGCTTTTACATTTTTGAGAAGGAATAAATAGTGTGTGCATGATTAAATAAATATATTTGAACCATTCACAATCATGTCACCTGTGTTACCTCAGATTAGGAAGCACGTTGAGCTTCTTTGCTGTTGGTTTGTGTCATGTTTTTTGATAATGCTTGGTATCAACATTTGCAAGATAGAGGATTTGTATTTTGTGAAATAGTGAGGTTTCACTAGTGAAAATGAATTGTTGTACATAGGATCTGCGCACTGTTTCTTAAATGTTATTTAAAAAACGATGTTGGGGCAAATGAATGGCTTTTACATTTTTTAGAAGGAATAAATAGTGTCTGCATGATTAAATAAATATATTTGAACCTTTCACAATCATGTCATTTAATGTGACTTTCTTCATGTTTTTTGAACATGCTTGATAAAAAGTTGTTGCTGGAAAGAGGAATTGTATGTGAAGTTTCAGTAGTGGCCTGGAATGCTTGTACATATGACCTGTGCTTTGTTTCTAAAATGTTATTTAAAAAACGATTTTGGGGCAAATGAATGGCTTTTACATTTTTGAGAAGGAATAAATAGTGTATTGGGTATAATTGATGGTAACAGGGTGCAGATGAGGTGAGGCGTGTCCAGGGGTGTAGATGAGCTGAGGCCTGTCTAGCCGTGCAGATGAGGTGAGGTTTGTTCAGGGTTGCAGATGAGGTGAGGATTGTCCAGGGGTGCAGAGGAGGTGAGGCCTGTGTTCAAGAGTGTAGTGGGAGAGAAGCCTGTCCAGGGGTGCAAAGGAGGTGAGGCCTGTGTCTGAGAGTGCAGTGGGGGAGAGGCTCCATGAAGTCCTGTCCAATGCCCTCTTCGACACAGGCCTTCCCTCCTCTGCAACCCTGGACAGGCCTCACCTCATGTGCACAATGTACTTACTAATCTAAGAAAACACAGGTGACATGATTGTGAAAGGTTCAAATATATCTATTTAATCTTGCGGACACTATTTATTCCTTCTCAAAAATGTAAAAGCTATTCATTTGCCCCAAAATCGTTTTTCCAATAACATTCAAGAAACAGAGCGCTCGTCCTATGTAAAAGCATTCGATTTGTAAGCATATTGTGCAGATGAGGTGAGGCTTGTCCAGGGGTGCAGAGGAGGTAAGTCCTATCCACAGCACTGTTGGACACAGGACTTATCTCGTCTGCACCCTTGGACAGGCCTCACCTCATCTGCACAATCTGCTTACTAATTTGAGGAAACACAGTTGACATGATTGTGAAATGTGCTAATATATTTTTTTAATCATGCAGATACTATCTAATCCTTGTCAATATTGTAAAACCAATTCATGTGCCCAAAATCTTTTTTTAAATAACATTTACAAATTAGAGCACAGGTCATATGTATAAGCATTACACTACTGAAATCTCACTCATTTACAAAATACAATTCCTTTATGCACCAACATTTCTTTACCAAGCATTATCAACAATGTATTAGTCTCTATTATATTCTCTTCCTGACTCTATTTTTCCACCTGTCCCCTTCTAACACCCTCTCTCTGACTTATTCCTTTTTACATCCTGACTCTGTGTTACACTCTCTTACACTCTCTCTTTGATTTACTTTCTCTTACACCCTGTCTCTAATGTATTCCCTCTCTCTCTTTTTTACAGCAATTTGTAAGTCATACTTTCTCTTACATCCTCTTCCTGATTTACTCTGTCTTACAACCTTTCTCTTTGTAACATTCTCTCCCAGACGTACTCCCTATTACACCTTTTGTCTGTTTTACACCCTCTCTCCCTCTTTATGACTTTTTTATTCTCTTCCTCTCTTCGTGTTACACCCTCTGTCTGATTTACTCCTTGTTACATCCTCTCTCTGATTTACTTCCTCTTACACCCTCTCTCAAAGTTACTATCTCTCTCTCCCTTTTACAGCCTCTCTGTGTTTTAGTCTCTTTTACATCCTCTCCCGTTCTAATACCCTCTCTCTGTCTTACATCCTCTTACACCCTTTCCCTATCTTCCACCCTGTTACATCCTTTTTCTGACTTACGCCCTTTCTCCCTTTCTTTGACTTACTCCCTCTCCCTATTACATCCTTTCTCGGTCTTACAACATATTTTACACTCTCTCTATCTTACTCCTTCTCTATGTTTTACTCCCTCTACTTGTTTCTTTGTCTGACTCTCTCTGTCTCTTTGTGTTACTCCCTCTAGCTCTTTTTCTCTGTCTTACTCCTAGTTACATAGTTGCTGTGGTATAAACTTAGATATGTTGTAAACTAGTGTTTATATCATTTGCTTATTGTCATTGCTTTGTTGTTTGGTAATAGTGGTGTATAATGTGATTTATTTTTTTTGTTTACCACAGATTGAAAACAAGATTTCAATAGTAAGGAAATATGCCGTCAAGGCAGAGGAGAAGGAAAGATGCCAAGCGGAAAAAAATCAAAAACAGCAATGGAATTAAAGCACTCGTCTACAACAAATACTTCAAAAACCGGAAAAAAGCTCCTGGTAGGACAACTAAGTCCTTCTTTCGGAACATATGTAGATAAAAAAAAAATGTTGATGAGGATCGGAATATACAGAAGGAGAGAGCAAATTTGAAAAGGAAGGAGAGGCCCCCCAAAAATGTTACTACTGGAGCAGGAGATAATAATATGTATAGGAATAGAAGGCAAAACCAATTTAGGGACATTCATAAACAAATGTTTCGCAATAGGGTGGTTTTAAATTTGTTAAAAAATATTAAAAAAGGTAAACAGAGAGCTGCTTTTTATAAGAAAAAGAAAAGTGTAGAGAAGATTGTTGATCAGGCTTTTGAACTTAAGAAAAAAATATTTATTTTAGTAATCAATAGAATTAGGGCTCTTAACAAGACAATTGATTTTTTCAAATCAAAGAGTAGATGCAAAAGAGTAATTAATCGGACTAATTTTTGTAAAGTTTTTTCTGGAGAATGGATGCATGGTTCAAGTTGTGAGCCATTTTTTAATGAGGAGAGTTACTTCCAGGAGAATGTTTTGGTGCATGCAGTTGACACCAGTGGTCGAGCATATGAGGTAAAAGCCGGTTGTCCGATTGAAAAAGAGAAACTTGTGTCTAGAAATGCAGAAGAGGTGTTAACTGATGAAGTTTTAGGGAGATGTACTATGGGTCCAGTGTACACTTGGAAGTGTAGTAGTATTTGTAGTGTGCGACAGGAATCAATCGATTTGCTTCGTAATTTCGTACGTACATATAGTAAGAAAAGTCTAAAACAGAAAATGAAGATGTTGCAAGACTTAGATCCTTGCAGAGTGAGAGAAAACACAGGTTTGCAAGGGCATTCACTGGCTTGTCTTTCTAGAAAAGTATGTCAGAGTGTTTTTCATCATTTTAGGATGTTAGCAGTGCATCATAACAAAATGAGGAAATTTGTAAGAATGTTGTACTATGCAAAAATCCAGCACTTAAGCTTAAACAGTTAAACAGTGCCCTTTTGCATGGAACTGAATTAGATGTGAAGAAGATTTGTGAAGATATTGAGATTTGTTACTTTGGTGAAAAAGAGGACAGTGTAAAAATTGACACAGTAATAGAAGGTAATGTGGAAGACAATGTACACATTTCAAGTACAGAAAAGTTTGACCAGGAAATCACGAAGTTTAAGGTGAAATCAAGTGAAAGGCCTAATTTTACTTGTGTGTGTTGTCGACGAACTCATTATAAGATTCAGACTAGGTTAGTTGATTTAGATGCAGAAAGTGAAATGGAAAATAATACTGAATGGAAGAATTTTGCCACTTTTTTGTTGGTGGAGAATTCTTTTGATTTGAGTTCTGATCAGCGTATTTGTAAATATTATTATAATAAATTAAATGAAAACAGAATGCCTGCTAGAGCTGTTCACAATAATCTTGAGTTGGTAGACATTCCTCCTGAATTGATGGATTTAAATACATATGAATCTATTCTGATTCAATGTGTCCATCCTTTTCAGGCTATTGTTCGCATGGAGCCTAAGATAGGGAAATTGCCTCCTTCGGATTTACAGAGAGGATTAAAGGGAAGAGTTGTTTATTTGCCTCTAGATTTCAAGAAAAATATTGATACAATTGGTGTAGAGAAAGTGGAAGAGGAACCTCTGGTTGTTCTAGTTAATGGGGTTCCGACAAAGAGTAAGAAAATCTGGCAAGATTTAGTGGATGTTAGGAAAGTCAAAAAGGCAACGTTGTATTTGGTCAAAAACAATGAGTACTACAAAGATGTATGTGTTGGAGCAGACGAAACAGCTGCAGAAGAAGACAGTGATTGTTCAGCCGGCCAAATTGAAAAAGTTGATGTGTCTAGAAGTGAAGAAATATATGAACATTATACTGTTCATCCTTTGCATTCCAAAGAAGTAATGGGGAATGCAATTGACTTGTTTCAAATGAAAGCAGCAAAAGGAAGTCCCATTAGTGTATGGGAAGAAAGTTTGGAAGCTCGTTATTTTTCACAGCTATTTCCAACAGGTCGAGGTGGACGATATGACGATCAACCACTTCAAATTCCAGCATCTGAATACCGGACTTTAAGATTATATGCTGAAGATTCAAGGTTTCGTCAATGCATCCCATATTTGTTTCATCTACTAAAAAAAGTGACTTGTCTGGGCTTTCTTATGCAGTAAACCATATACTGAAAAGTGGAGCACATCTGCAAAATGTTTCGGCGAGGGACTTTATGGAGAAAGTCAATCTGCAAGACAATATTTTGGAATCTCATCTAATCAATCTCATGGCATGTCAGCGTGGTACAAACGAGTATTGGTACCGTCGTCATGGAGAATTGAAATGTATGCTAAGAAACTTAGGAACTCCTACATGGTTCCTCACTCTTAGCTGTGCTGAGTATGCATGGGACGACTTACTTCAATTTCTACGAGAGGCAATATAGAATTCAAAACAGCTGGAGAACTGTGTTCTTTGCATCCAGTGAATGTATGCAGATATTTCAATCATAGATTTGAAGCTATGATGTCTTTCATTACCAACAAAAAAAATCCTCCCCTTGGAGAGGTTTTGGATTTCTTTTGGAGAAAGAAGTATCAAGCGAGAGGTGCTCCTCACATGCATATGTTGTTATGGATTAAAGATGCACCCAAATTTGGAACAGATTCGGATGACACAGTGATGAGTTTCATTGAAGAGTATTCAACATGTGCTGTTCCGAAAACTACCGAAGAAAACAGTTTAAGGCAACAAGTTTTACGCTTTTAATCACATCGTTATGGAAAGTACTGTCGTCGAAAATTCAGAAACAAGGACAAGTTCTACACAAAATGTCATTTCGCATTTCCACGACCAGTGAATTCTAAAGAAAGAGTAAATAATTTGATGTCTTCTCTGCGACATACTGTTACGAGGAAATCACCAAAAAATACATACAATTTAAAAATAAACGAAGAGTCCAAGTACATCAACGACTACAACCCAGTGATTTTGTCCATGTGGAATGCTAACATGGATATTCAGTTCATTGCTGACAACTCTATTGCTGTGGCTCGATATGTGACGTCTTACATCACAAAAAAAGAAAAGACAGAACTGGAGGAAATGTGGGAGGACATTTCACATGAAAAGAGTATAAGTAAAAAATTATACAGTTTCAGTTTGAAGATGTTGTCGCATCGAGAAATTGGAGCATATGAATGTTCTGATCGGTTATCATCAGCAAGTCTCTACGCCAAGTCTAGAACAATTATTTGGGTGAGTCTAGGTCTTGCTGCAACACGAAACCGAATTTTGAAATCCGTACAAGAAATTGAGTATTTGGCGGAGAAAGAACCAAACAGTACATACATTTTGAAGACAAACATGTTGGATACATACTATCCAAATAGAAGTAGTCATCTTGAGAACAGTTGTTTGTATGAAGTTCTGCAAAACTATATTTATAAGAGGACCATCAGGGAAGATATCAATAATGGAATATATGCTATCATTGGGTGTGAAGGATGTCTATTGAAGCAGAGAATAGGCCATTTGATTAATCATCGAAAATTGAGTTGCGAAAATCCAGAGAAAAGGGAATTTTACTATTTAGCTCTTTTGCAACTCTTTAAGCCTTGGCGTACAGAAGAGGAACTACTTGGAGATTTTCTCTGTTACAAAGATCCTTTTAATGCAACCAAGGATACCATAGAATGTCCTGATTTTCCAAATTATCTGCAAATGTTGAACGAAGAAATAGAACAAGAAGCCACAATTGTTGTAGAGATTGCTAGAGACAGTTCTCAAGACAGTCATAGTTCTGCTTCATTGAGTCAGGATCCACTAGGAGGACCAATTATCCAAAATGAAGCTGCCACTGCCATGGATGAGGTGGAAAGAGCCATGGAACAAGCTCAAGATGATGTAGTTAATTTAGAAGATTTGGTGAAACAACTAAATCTTTAGCAGAAACAGATATATGACGAAGTCACAGAACAGGTTGAACATGGATTCAGTCATGAGAAAAAAGAGTGCTCATGTACATCATTTAAGCCTGTGCGACTGTACGTGAGTGGAGAAGCGGGAACTGGAAAACGTTTTCTGAATAAAGCAATTGCAACTTATCTGCAGAAAAGGACTGAATCACCGCTGTCCTGTGTTGTTACCGCTCCAACTGGGCTGGCAGCACATAACATTAAAGGGATTACTTTACATCGTTTACTGATGCTACCAGTTGAGCATGATAACAAGTTACAATACCACAAGCTATCTGGAGATGCTTGTTCTGAAGTTTCCGGAGTCGTGAAGAAAATAAGACTTCTTATCATTGATGAGGTAAGCATGGTCTCAAATCGAATGCTTGCTTTTGTGCATTTGAGAATGCAAGAAATTCTTAGAACAGACTATGATGTCTTATTCGGAGGAAAACACATTATTGTTTTTGGAGATCTACTGCAGTTGACTCCAGTGAAAGGACAACCAGTGTTTAAAATGCTCACGCATGAAGATACCAGGAAGTGCCTAGGAAGCATTGGAAACTTTAATATATGGTTACATTTCAAATATGCAGAACTGCTTCAAAATATGCGACAGGCAAAGGATGAAGATTATAAAAATATTCTACAAGATGTAAGAATCGGAAAAGTAAGTGAGCATGGGAAAGAAGCATTACATGCACGATTAATTTCAAATTTGTATCCAAATGAAAACATTCTTCCAGAGAATATTTTTAAGAAAATTACTGAGACCAAATCTGGGATATGTTTGATGCCAACTCTGCAAGAATGTTCCATCTTCAACCACAAAATGTTAAAGTTAGAAAATGAAGAGATTGTGAAACTGGAAGCTATAGATAAAATAGAGCATATGGGAGCAACAATTATTTTGTCTGAAATCGAAATTGGATTAATTAGAGAAGAGTATATCTAAAACTGCTGGTTTTGAAAAGACTCTGAATGTGTGTTTAAATTGTCATATCATTTTGAGAAGGAATTTAAATGTTGAAAGAGGTCTGGTAAATGGAGCAATGGGTCATGTTGTTGATTTTGTGAATTACAAAAATAGAGATGGAATTGAAATTTTAAAAATTAAATTTGATGGCATTGACGAAATAGAACAAATTTGTCATTGTTCAGCTAGATTTTTGCTTGTAAAAGACATATGTTCGCCGAAAACAGTTTCCTGTTTGTTTGGCATATGCGGCGACAATTCATAAATCTCAAGGTTTAAGTGTAGATAGTGCTTTGGTGAACATTGGAAGTTCTGTGTTTAAAGAGGGTATGGCATATGTGGCATTATCACGAGTCAGAACTTTATCAGGATTGTATTTGATTGAGTGTGATGAAACAAAGATTTGTGCTGATCTAGATTGTGTTAAAGAATACAGTAGGTTAAGAAGAGAGTATGCTCCACATTTGCCTCAATATCTTGTTTGAAAAACGTGTGGTAGGCCGAAAAAGAAGAAATGAGAATAATTGCAGTGAGGTAGTAGCAAAAAGACAAAAAATAGATGAAAATGTAATTGTAAGCAGAAAGAAAAAGGATTCTGTTGAAGATGTTGTTGGATTTCAGTTTGAAAACAGTTCTGGTGTCAACTGCTATGCTAATGTAGTGGTTAATGTTGTTTTTTTTCTTCAAAATTTACAAGAACAGATTGTTGAAAATCGGGATCAAACATTCTGCTGTTTATTGAATTCTGTGTTTGAGAAATGTAGCATTGATAGAGGAAAAATAGAAAGTGTTTCAGAAATTCGAAATCTTCTAGACATATGTTCTGGTCAAAATCAATTTTCACAGAATATTCAGCAGGATTGTCAGGAATTTTTAATGTATATGTTTGAAGTATTGGAAGATGAAGGTGTAGAAATAAAAAATCTTTTTAGCCTTTCTTATCAATTTTTAGCAGGACTGTGACAACTGTAGTTTATCAAGTAGTACTACAATAGACACCGAAAGATTTATATATTTGACTTTACCAGACTGCAAATCAGTGCCTTTTAATAATCTAGTTAAAGCAGCAGATCACAATATGGTGTGTACCCAATGTAAGTCTGCAATGCTGTCCACATTATTTATACAAAATTATGGTCAGTATGTCATTTTAATGTTCCAACGATGTAGACCTGATGGAACTAAATTGACAACTTCTATAAAAAATTTCGTGGCTTCTCAGTTATCAATTTCAGGAAGAACTTTTGCAACTGTAGCTATTATTTATCATGACGGTCCTTCAACAACATCAGGGCATTACACATGCTATTTAAAATGTCGAAAAGGTTGGACTAACTGTAATGATACTCATTTGACTTTCAAACAACGTTTGCCTTTTGACTTAAAAAATTCATGCCTAGTGTTTTTACAACCAAAATTTAAGTAAAGGTAATTGGCTTATGAAGACGGGAGCAGTTAATAAAAGTTAGTCTGCTGTTTAAAATTATATTGTGAGTAAAAGTGATGAAGATAACATAAAAATTATAGTTCTCATATAGGTATGGTAAGTGGATCGCATACTAAGTGATATCAGTATTATAGTAAATGTTTAACATGAGAGAGCCAGATATGGAATTATGAATATTTAAATATTGTGAAAATGTTATTTGAGCCTTTCTTTCAGAACGTCGGGAAAACGGTAATTATAGAGTTTGTTTTAATTAATTTGAAAATATACTGCTACATCTGACACTATTTGGCCTTAAGGAAAGGTGAAGGAATGAGCAAAGAGTCATGACTGAACACAAGGAGTATATGAAAACATTGAAACATATTTCAGATGTTCTTGGAGCTTTTCTTCTAGAGAGTCGATGAAATGGAATTTTTAGAGAACAGCAGAGTACCTTACAACGAAAAGGACCTTCATGATGTACTATTTGGCCTAAAGGAAAAGTAAGTGAATCAAAGATTAGTGTACATATGTGATTTGTAAGTTTATATGTTTTTTTTAAACACAATCTTTTTGATTGTGTTTTTTTCCCCGCTGTTATATGATGAATAGTTTGAACTCACTGTTTTTAGTGAAATTCAATATGTTCTGAGAACAGCAAAAATAAACTATCTAACATGTTGTACAAATTATTCTATAGTTTGTAATGTGTAATTTATATTGTATTCTCATTGTCTCACACTCATTTTCCTTTTTCCTCTCTCTTTCAGCTCTCTTTACTCACTCACACTGCCTTTCTCTCATTCTGTTTCACACCCATTCGTTTACTCAACTTCTTTCACAACCCCTCATTTCCATTTCAACTGTCTGCATCCCCTCTCTCCCTTGCACCACTTTTCAGCTTTCAGTCTCTCTGTTTTACTTTCCTTTTCCGTCTTTTCCTCTTTTGCTCTTTTAGTAATTTCTCTTTACTCACTCAACAGTATTGTCACACTCTGTCACTATAACTCTCCTTTTTTTTTTACCTCTTCTCTCTATTTTCCGTTCACAACCTCTGTGTCCTCAGTCCCTCACTCTCCTTGTGTTATGTTCACTTGTGTTTTTCTACCTTCTATCATTTCTCTTAGAACAACTTCACTGCTCCTCTCTCATCATTCTTCACCCCATTTCTTTTAGTCCGGTTCCATTACTACCCCTCATTTCCTATCTTTCAATGTTCTTCTCTTTACTTTCATCACCAAATCACTTTCTCTCAGTACCACTGCTTTAGTCCTCTTCTCCTCTCTTTCTTTTGCTCCCTTACTCATTTTCCTTTCTTCAATCATTGTACTCCACTTCACTCAGTCCTTCCCTTAGTCTCTCTGTGTACTAAATTCCTCACTCCTTTTCCCTCAATCCTGCTATATTATCCTCTCTCCCTGCATCCCTTCACTCTATGACTCCGCTTCACTTACTCTCAGTTATCTTCCATTCCTCATTCTTCTAAATGCATCCTTAATTAGACTCCTTTCCCTCTCAGTCATTGTCTTTTTACTTACTCCTGTTTCCTGATTTAGTTTTGCTAACTCACATTCTTTTAGTATATTTCTTACCTTCAGTTCATTTCTCTCTTCTTATCTTTCTCTCTGTCAGTGAATCTATATGCCTTACTCTTAGTAATTTGCTCTCCTTCTATTTCTTTTACCCTCTTTTTGTCCTTCTACATCACTTTATTTCCCTTTCTGTGTCTTTCACTCGTACTTTATTTCTTAATACACTGTTATGATTTGTAACCTCTTCATTTGTATCTTTTATTTTAAAATATATATTTGACTAATTATAACTTATTATTTCTTCTCTCTTTCACAGATACAAAGTGTAGTAATTTTTTTAAATTAAAGTTACATTATGTAGTAAGTGTGACTAAAAATGTAGTTTGTCATCACCCTTTGCTTTAACCTCACTAGTATTCTCTCAGCCTACCTCACTCCTGTTTCCTTACTCTGCTTCCCTCACTTATTCTTATCCTCCATGTTTACTCCCCTTTCCCTAACTCCCCTTCCACATTCAACTACTTTCAGTCCCCCTTCTTTACTTCCCTTAACCTCTGTTCCCTTCCTTTGCTCCCTCACTCATTTCCTTTCCCTTAATCATTTACTTCACTCCTGTCACTCCTTCTCTCAGTCCGTCTGTCCTCACAGTTCCTCACTTCCGTTCCCTCAGTCTGTCTCTCTTACCGTCGCTGTCTCTTTCCCCTCATTCTGTCAATACTCTTTCGTCATGCTCACTCCCTACAACTCACCCACACTCCTTCACTTACCTTTCTTTGCTGCTTCACTCACTCACTTTCAGTCACTCCTTTCTTTACTCTCTCTCTCCTTTCTCGCTGTCACTCCCCATGTCTTACCCTTATTCACTTTTATCCACCGTCTTTCACCCCTCTTTACTTACAGTCACTGCTTTTTTCTAATCCTCCCTCACTGTTTTACTATCTAATACACAGTCCCTTTGTGTTGCTCCCTCTAGCTCTCTTTCTCTTAACATCACTCTCTCTGTCCCTTTCCCTCATGCTCACTCCTTCATTCTTTTTTTTCTTTTTTTTTTGGTGCGTGCAACGGTGCGCGCCCCGGTGCACGTACCGGTACGCGTACCCTGGAGAAAAAAGAATGACAGAGTTTTTAAAAATTTTTTTTTATAAATTAGAGGTAGTTCTAAAAAGAACTGTTTTTTTATTCTTTTTGTTGTTTTATATGTTTTTATTGTTTTTTTTAACATTTTTTACTTTTTTTGGCTTTTCTGAACAGTTTTATATTTTTTTGTATTTTTTATGGGGAGAAACAAAAAACAGGGAATTGAAAACGGCTCAACTGGAGCACAAAAAAAATCAGGAAAAATTATGGTTTCCTCGGGCATTTGTGGTTATCCATAGAAACATTAATTAGTGTAATGCTTTGATGACCATAACTAATTGTTTTGTTACAATATATACAAACAATTTTGTATCCCCCAAACTTTGTTTGTATATTTGGAATCACCTCACTTGCCTCTGGACCCGATGGAGTGGGTTCTTTGGATGTTGAGGGTCTGGATGATGATTGGGGTAGGTTTCTGAAGAGGTCCCTTACCTCTGCTGCAGAATAGTTGTTAGGGTGCAAACGCATCATGTGCCGAATCATAGTATGATTCCCAAAGGAATATATTTTTTTTAGGGTTCCCCCTGGATAGCACAGCACCACAGATGAGACAAGTCACCTTTGCAGCATTAACTTTTTTGAAACCCCTTGGGATTTTGTAAAACTCCCATATGAAGTGCTCTTTTGGTTTGTATGGGGGTTATCTTCAGGCAGGAACTGCCTTCTCTCTTCCTCCTCTTCCTCCTCTTCTTCTTGACCACCAATGTGATCTTCTGGTGGTCCTTTTGATGGTGGTGGTGGTGGTGTGGCAGATGCTCCAGCTGCTGATATGACTGTAGCCATCTCTGTAAGGAAAAAGCAGGTCTTCCTCACTCAAATAACAAAGTGAGAATGAGGAAAAAAGGTGGGGGCTTTCATCATTTGGAAAACAAAACTGTTCTGAACCAATGAAAAGTGTTATTTTCAAGTCACATGATCCGGGCTTTCATCATTTGAAAACCAAAACTGATCTGAACCAATGAAAAGTGTTATTTTCAGATCACATGACCCGACGCGCTTACGCTGCGCGCCCCGGTGCGTGCCCGGGTGCGCGCCCCGCGGCGCGCCCATAGTCGAGTCCCGGGGCACGCCCGGCGGCGCTTACGTTGCGCGATCGTATGCGCTCGGGTGCTTCCGGGTACGCTTATGCCGTGCGTTATATGACGCATCACGCAGCTACGCGATACGTCATGATGTTGTTTTCGTTTGCGGCAATAGCGCTAACGGGACGCTCACCGGTACGCGCCCCAGGGCGCGCCGTCACAATGCGCTCACCGGTGAGCGCATCGGTACGCGCCCCGGGAGCGCTCCAGGGCAAAAAAAAATAGTATTACATAATTATAAAATATAAAATTCATTATAAAAAATATTACATTTCATACCTATAGAGATTTGCTATTAAAAACCTATGAAATTCACTGAAAAAACCATAGGTTTCACATCAGTTATAGTTAGGAATTAGCATTTAAAAACCTATAAAATTCACTGAAAAAACCATAGGTTTGACACCAGTTATAGTTAGCTGGAAATTTTACTCGCATAAAACCAATGAAATTCCCACGTTATAGTTATTTGAACTCACTATAACTTGCGCGAGCAATGCACTGCTGATGACGTCACATATTACATCACTCATGACATGAGTCAGAGGTAGCTATGTGAAGAAGGACATGGTTGAGGTGCTCGGTTTTAAGGGATTGGTAACAGTGTTGTATTCTCTGTGTGCTGAATATTGAACTTACAAAACAATAAAAATTGTGTTTAAAAATGATATAGGTGGTAGCACTGAGGATACCCCGATTGATGTTACTGAAGAGGTTTCTCTGGTAACAATTTATCAGACTATTATGATGCATAGAGAGGCAACAAGGCAGGAGAATATGCGTACTCAAGGGGTATGTCGTAAAATGCAGAACTCTATCCGACGAGTCATTATTACCTGCACAGAGACCACCGCAAGGGTTGCTGAAGCTGAGGAACGGATCTGGGCTCTTGAAGATGATGCAGCAGTTCAGAAAGATCTGGCAATAGAGATCAAAGAACAGCGTAAGGACATTTTATGGAAACTTTCTGACCTTGAAAATCGAGAGGAAAATAAAGAGGGTGACGATATCCGACAGTTTATAGTCGATCTTTTCACTGAAGCCTTCCCAGAACTTACCCAATGGGATTGGAATCTTGAAATACAGAGAGCACACAGATTCCCATTTAAAAAAAAAAGCAATCCTCTGCAAGTGCCAACAACAATCCCTATCCCCGAGCTATTCTTGTTTGATTTAACAATTTTCTTGCCCGCGAACGTATATTCGACCTAGCCAGACCTAATAAGCGGCGGGCTGCTAAGAATTGTCAATTTTTCACTCGTCATGACTTTTTTTCGGAAACAGTTGATCGTCGCTGGCATCTCCGGCAGCAGATATCGTTATTCCAGGCTAAGGGGCCCAGGCATTTCTGTTCTTTCCAGCAAAGTTAAAAGTTATCTTCAAGGGCCAAACAAAGTTCTTCTTATCGGAGATACCCACTAAGGAGTTTTTGGACTCAATATAGATTGACTTACTCGCTGTAAATTTTTTCTTTTTTTATAGAATAAGGACAGTTAGTCATCGCACTGTAATTGATCTAATCTTAAGAGGATCTGATTGGTATATACAAAAAATTCTGGAATTTTTTTTTGTTTGTTGTTGACGTAGGATCATCTTCATTGTCTAGATTGGGGAAAGCCACGGGCTCAGTGGAGTGTGGGGAGACGCCAACTTAACCATCACAAGGACCATGGTCCTGATGCTCCGTATAGGGGGTGAAGGGTGGGGGGTGTTGTGGGTGGGGGGGTGGGCTTAGCTGGGGTGCTCGCGGAGGGGGTGTGGGTGGTGTGCTGGTGGTGGGTGGTGGTCAGGAGACTGTTTATTTTTTCAGGAATTGGTCTGATTTATCAAAATGTATTTAAGATGGTGTTAACTACTGCGCTATTTGATGTAATATCTATTGAAGTAATTAGTTGTACAAAAGGTCAAATAGTTTCTCAAGGTCATTTGTTTTTGACTAACTTTAATGGGGGGCCTAGGTTGATATGTGCAACCTGCAATATTTGCGGATTGAATGATTCTAAAAAACGTAGGATGTTTCATAAAATGCTCCAGGTTATGCAGGTAGATTTAATCTGCCTGCAGGAAACTTATATTCCTTGGAGTAGTCGTGGATTTCTTAGATTTGTAGGGTATGATTTAGCTGCCTGTACTCGACAAACCTCCACAATTAGGGGTGTTGCTATTCTTTTAAAAACCGGGGTTGGGCGGGTCAAAAGAATAAAGGGAGATAACCTTGGAAGATGGGTAGGTGTAGAATTAATGGTGAACAATCGTCCGCTGTCTGTATGCTCGATTTACGCTTCTAACCTCGACGACCCTCAGGTGCTCAGGAATCTAAATGTTGAATTAGCTGCCTGGCCCCATCCAATGTTGTTTTGTGGCGACTTTAATATTAATATTCTCAGTCACATTGATATCATAACCCATAGTGCTTATGTAGGGTGGAAGCCCCAAGTCTATAAGGCTTTGCGGACCCTTTTAGTTGAACATGGCTTGATACATGGCACTATCATCATCCAAATAAAGATGGTTATACTTTTTATTCTATACCCCACAATAAAATGGTCCGTATTGATTTCGTCTTTCAGTCCGATCTAGGGGCCCGCTCTGCTAAGATAGAAATTAATCCCAGGACTATATCCGATCACAACCCTATCATTGTCAATCTTCCATGGGACCGTCCTGTCAATCGGATCAGATCATGGACTTTTGACAGAAAACTTCTCTTAGATAAACAGTAAGAGGAACAGCTCACTGCCTGGATTCTAGAATTCTTTAAAATTAACAGTGGCACTGCGTCTGTCTCTATTGGATACATTTAACGCCGCCTTGCGCGGAGAAACTAAGAGATTTGCTTCTTATCGATGAAAAATAGAGCAGCAAACGGCCAACATTAGAATAGAAGCGCTCCAACAAGCAGAACTTGACCTAAGTATTATTACCCGCATGGGGCAAGATATCGCAGCCACCCAGAAATTGGTTGCAATAGCAAAGTCCAACTTATTAGAGCCCTTTTATAAAGACATTGCAGCTAAATATCTCCAATTTCAAACCTCAATGTATGAGTTTGGGGAAAATTCGGGCAAGGTTTTAGCAAAACGGCTACAACAAAGGGCCGTAGCAAGGCGTATTGTCAGAGTCAGGGACCAGTCAGGTATCATTCAAGAAACCCCCGGCGGTGTTCTGAATGCTTTCACTCATTTTTACTCGACTCTGTACACTGAGGATCCTAATATTATTTTACAACAACAAATTATGTTAGATCAATTTTTTCAGTCATTGGATACTCAGAAGGTTACAGCTGAGCAAAATGAAACCCTATCACAACCCATTAGCTGGGAGGAAGTTGAAACCGCTATGAAATCCCTCTCTAATGGCAAAGCAGCTGGTCCTGATCTCATTCATTTAGAATTTTATAAGACTTTTTCATATTTATTCAAGCAAGAAATGCTGGAGGTCTTTAGGCTTGCGCAGGCTGGGTGTATTCCTGATTCTTGGCGACGTTCAACAATTGTCCTTTTTAAAAAAAAGGGCAAGGATGAGCTGAGCCCCGCATCATATCGTCGGATAGCACTTATCAATACGGACAGTAACATTTATTCAAGGATATTAGCCTCTCGATTAACTCAAACTATTCTTCCTCTGGTCTCCCTTCGTCAGCATGGGTTCATTCCTGGCAGGGACACAACCGATCACATCCAGCGTGTCATCGCTCTCTTAGATTGGGCTAAGGTTACAAATTCCCCCCTCGGGGTGATCCTGTTGGACGCCGAAAAGGCGTTCGACAGGGTCTCCTGGTGGTATCTATGGGGTGTCCTGCACTGGAAGGGTTACACTCCGAATTTTATTCAGGCTCTTCAAGCTTTATACATATCTCCAGTTGCAGATATCCGCATTTCAGGGACTGAATCTGATTACTTTTCTATCAGTAGGGGCACCAGACAAGGTTGCCCCTGTTCCCCTCTCCTTTTTGCTTTGTTCATTGACCCGTTCCTTAGCATGATTGAAAAGTCTTTGATTATCTCCCCTATTAGAGTTCATGGAACTGAATATAAGGCATTGGCATATGCCGACGACATTGTTGTATTAACTGACAATGTCGCCGGATCATTTCCAGCACTGGAGGCTCTTGCAGCCCGATTCGGCTCAATTTCGGGCTACAAGTTAAACGTCGCAAAGACGCAAATTCTGCAATCTTCGGCTACTCCAATCTCTCAGGTACCCATAGTTACAGAGGCAACATATTTAGGCATTCAAATCTCGGCCGATGTAGATCAGATCTCTGATCTGAACTACTCTTCCATCATTGATTCACTCCATAATAAGTTAGAGAGACTGGATCAGCTGCATCTGTCGTTATTCGGTCGCTGTAATATTTTGAAAATGTTTGTCCTCCCCAAATTCTTACATTTTTTAAGATCCATTCCATTGTTAATTTCTAAACCAACTTTAATAAGAGCAGAAAGGATCTGTCAACGATTTTTATGGGGGTACCGTAAATGAAGAAGGGCCGCTGAGTGGACCTGTCTACCGCAGGACCGGGGTGGCCGGACAGTCCCGATATAATATTATTGGGCAGCCATGATACAACATTTCGGTGTTCCTTTGCTGGGAGATTCAGCTGATATTCCATTGCATATGTCACCATCAATATATGCAATAGCACTCAGTGATGCTACTAAAGGAGTTCTAACTCGCATCCTCGAACCAAGTTACTTCAAAAAGACCAAATTTAAGGTATCTTGGGCCCTATTTTTTCGGTCTGGCAAAAAGTTTGTCGCCATTTCCATATTTCAAGGCTTAATTATTATACTCCACTAGATGCTACTGGTTTATTGCCTTCAATTTTTCAAGAGGGAGTTAATATTACATGGAAGTCTACAGGTCTGAAGGAAATTGGTGATTTGGTTCATCTGGGACAGATGGCCTCTTTTTCTTTTTTGAAGGAGAGGTTTCATCTGCAGTCTAATCATTTTTTTAAAATATTTGCAACTCAGAAGTTTTTTTGATAAGAATCTCCCATTAAACCCTAAAATGTTTGATAAAATTATTATTGTTGAACTAGTTCGAAGGAAAGCAAGATTAGGGAGTTTATATCAATCCCTCCTATCCCAACTTCCAGATGACTTAGATGATCTGAATAATAAGTGGATGGTCAAATTCGGAGTACCTTGTGCTGATTTAAAATTTCCGTTGGCATTAGCTAGGTCTGTTTTGGTTTCTGGTACGCTTCGTACTCAAAGCTATATGTCAATGTTTAATCTCTATTACACTCCTGCTAA
This sequence comes from Lissotriton helveticus, assembly GCF_964261635.1. NCBI lineage: Eukaryota > Metazoa > Chordata > Amphibia > Caudata > Salamandridae > Lissotriton > Lissotriton helveticus. The sequence goes on from NC_136059.1 coordinate 639,751,866, forward strand.
ATTTGACAGATGGGGAGCTGTCAGTGGGGGTAAAGGATCTTTTTGTGCAAGATGTAAATTCCCTTCTGCAGACTCTGTCCATATGTTTTATGCCTGTCCTGAGTTGTACTCTTTCATCAATCAAATTGAAGCTTTTCTCATTCAGATAACTGAAATTCCGGTTAAAATCTCTGCGGAAATTATAATAACTGGCTATGAATATTCAACGGCCTCTGAAAGAACAAGGTATACTCAGACTTTTTTGTTTATTGCTATGGCCATGCTAAGACTCTGAATTGCATCACAATGGATTAATCCTGAACCTCCTACTTTTTGTCATTGGAAGTCCAGGATGTTGGCATGGTTTAAACTAGAGACTTCTGTTCAGGCGTTCAGAGGGAGGAAAAGACGTTTGATTGCTGCTAAGAACTGGGCACCATTTGGGAAGTGGTTGGTCAATTAATAATTTACATCAAATACAATTGTATAACCTTTTATGTATAATTTATGTATACCTATGTATGTATAACTTGTCTCCCACCACCATGGGATAAAACTAAAAAAACAAAAACAAAAAGAAAAAAACAACAAAAAAAAACGAAAGAGCGCCCTGCCAGCATATATATATATATATATATATATATATTCACTGAAAAAACCATAGGTTATAGACCATATATAGTTAGGAATTAGCATTTACAAAACCTTGAAAATTCACTGAAAAAACCATAGGTTATAGACCATATATAGTTAGGAATTAGCATTTACAAAACCTTATTTTACTCACACAAAACCATTCAAAATTCGCATATATAGTTAGTTGCACTAACTATATATCGCGCACCCGCAATCCACTGCTGATCATGTCACATATTACATCATTCATGACATGGTCAGTGACATCACTGATGACATCACTGATGACATCTCAAATGACATCACTGATGACATCACTGATGACATCTCAAATGACATCACTGATGACATTACTGAGCACATTGCTGATGACATTATTCATGTGATAATACGATGAACCTCTTCAGACTCTAATATAACCTTAGATAAACTCAGTGTAAACAGACACTCACAGACTGTCACTCATCCATGGAGTTACTCACACACTTACTCAGTCATGCAAAGAATCAATCACACCTCCATTTTCTCAACTATACAGTTATACACACCTTACTTATTCAAACATATACTAACACATATTTACTCTCTTATACAATCCCTGATACAAGTTCACAATGATCCATACAGCCACTCACACATTCACTAGCTCTTATGCACAGTTATTTATGTATGTCAACTCTCACATGTACTGTGTTTTACATATGTACTTACTTTGACATGTAGCACTGAGATATCCATTCACTCACCAATACACTCATGCACACAGTCAACCGCCCATACAGCTGTTTCCACATGCACTTTTGAACCCATACATCTAGTGAATCAACTGCTCACACATCTATGCACAGAGTCATACACCTCCCAGCCACCCACACACACACTCAGTCTCCCATACAAATACTTGGGCAACCAATCAATAACCCATATAGTTACTCATATAGCTACTGATCAACACATGCAGCAGTTTACAGAACAACAGACATAATGATGCACAAATTAAGACACTTTAGTCACTAACCCATGCACTCAGTGAGACACATTTAATCACTCACTCATACAGTCAGTCATGCACCTACTAAATCCTTCATCCAGACACTTATACATCCACTCATTCTTCAATATGTAAGACATATTTTAACTTTACAGAAATACACAGTCACTGGATGTTGTCATCATTGATGTCATCAGTGATGTCATTTGAGATGTCATCAGTGATGTCATCAGTGATGTCATTTGAGATGTCATCAGTGATGTCATCAGTGATGTCACTGACCATGTCATGAATGATGTAATATGTGACATGATCAGCAGTGGATTGCGGGTGCGCGATATATAGTTAGTGCAACTAACTATATATGCGAATTTCAATGGTTTTGTGTGAGTAAAATAAGGTTTTGTAAATGCTAATTCCTAACTATATATGGTCTATAACCTATGGTTTTTTCAGTGAATTTTCAACGTTTTGTAAATGCTAATTCCTAACTATATATGGTCTATAACCTATGGTTTTTTCAGTGAATTTCAATGGTTTTTTAATAGCAAATATCAAAAGCTTTAAAATGTATTCTTCTTTAATTCGAAAAATATATTTTATATGTTTTTAATACAATTTTTTTATGTATTTTTTTTTAATTATTTTTTTTTGTTTCGCTCCCGGTCCGCGAACCGGGTAGCTTCCCGTTAGCTCAATTTGGTCCCGCGACCTGGTCCGCGAACCGGTAAACGTTCCGTTTGAGCAACTGCCGCGTTAGAAAACAACATCGTGACGCGTCGCGTAAGAGCGACGTATGGCGTTCTCGCGTAATGCGTCTTATGACGCGCCACGTTAGCGCACTCGGAAGTGCTCCAGAGCGCGAACCGAGGCGCGAAGCGCCCCGGAAGCGATCCGGGCGCGGCGCGCAGCGTGTAACGTAAGCGTAACAGGTCATGTAACATGTTATTAAAACTTTTCATTGGTTCATTTCACTTTTGGTTTCCTAATGATGTAAGGCTAGGTCATGTGACCTAAAAATAACACTTTTCATTGGTTTAGAACTATTTTTTTTCCAAAATGATGAAAGGCCACACCTTTTTTCTCACTCTGACTTTCAACTTTGTGAGAGGAAGACCTATTTTGCTTACTAAGAAATGGCTTCAGTAGTAGCTGCAGCTGGTGCACCCCCACCACCACCACCACCTCCTGGGAAGAGAGGACCACCTCCTCAGGTTATCCTTCAGCAAGAGGAGGAAGAAGAGGAAGAAGAGGAAGAGGAGCAAGTGGAGAGGCAGTTTTTGCCTGAAGAACCAAGGAGGTCCCATGTAAAAGAGGATTACATCTGGCAATTTTATTCATTTCCCCGGGGCCAAAAGAAAGTAAATGCCCGCTATGTTACTTGTCTCATCTGCAAAAAAGATTTGTCCAGAGGGACTGATAAGAAATATAGCTATGGCAATTTCACCATGCATCGCCACATGGAGAGGTGGCACCCTATTAATTATAGTGATGCGCAGGTACGTCACCTGCAGGATAACCCCCCTCCTGTGGCCAGAACATCAAATGAAGAGGCAGTGACGGGACCAGAGGTGAGGGAGACGGTCTCAAATATCCAGCTGAAGTTTGGGAATGTGAAACAAGTGTGCGTTTATTGCGGCCAATTGATTTGCTACAGGGAGAGTAGCATAAATGTAATCAACGTTGCTATTGACAATCATAATTGTCCAAAACGCCCCAGAAAATAAATTATCTTTTTTTTTTGTTGCTCCTGTTGAGCCCTTTATAATGAATCATTTTCGTTTCCCCCCCAAAAAAACAAAAAAAATATAAAACCGTTCAAAAAATACAAAAAAAGTAAAAAAATGTTCAGAAAAATAATAAAAAAAATATAAAACAACAAAAATAATAAAAAAAAGAGTTCTTTTCAGAACTACCTCCCCTTTATAAAGAATTGCTAGAATGTTTAGCACTCTGGCAACCTCTATTTCTTTTGATTCGCTTCCCGGTTCGCGCGCCGGTACGCAAACCGGAAGCGAAACAAAAAAAAATATTTTAAAAAAGGAAGAGTGAGTATAAGGGAAGGAAACAGAGAGTAATGTTAAAAGAAAGACAGCTAGAGGGAGTAACTCAGAGATACTGTTTAATACATCTATTTACCAAAGAAAAGATGTAAGAGGGTATAATTGAGAAACACAAAATAGATAAGAAAGTGAAAGAAAAAAAGGAGAGTAGAAGAATAATAAACAAGAGTTTCTTGGAGAATATGAGTGAATGTTCAAATTAAGAAGAAAAACAGTAAAGGATGTGGAATGAGAGGTAGGGATAGAACCGGACTAAAAGAACAACCCTGAGGGAAAGAGTTAAGAAAAGAGTGAGTGAAAGTAAATAGGAATAAAACAAGATGTATGACAGTGACTAAGGTTAAAACATGAGGAATAACAGAGAGAAACAACAGAAAGCAGAAAAGCAGAAGTGAGAGAAAAGGAATAATTGAAACAGCAAAGAAATGTAAATAACATAGTGTGCTTGAACTACAGGGAGAAAGCATAATGAACAAGTAGTGAAAGAGTGATCAGTCAGAGACAGTAAGAGTAATAGAGACGGAGTGAGTGACCAGGAGTGAGGAACTATGAGAACAGAGGGACTGAGAAAAGGAGTGGAAGGAGTAGAGTAAGTAAGTAATAGAGAAAGGAATGAGTGAAGTAGCAAAGGCAGGAAACTGAGGGTTAAAGAAATGAAGCAGTGGAACTAATAGAAGTTAAATGTGATAGAAATGTAACGAAAAGAGTACAAAACACTTACCTTATACTTGTCGTTAACTTAGTCACTTGTAATTTTTTTACTTTCAATCTGTGAAAGAAAGAACAAAAATTAGAAAAATATTAAAACAAGTATTTAAAAATTAGAAAAGACAAGGGAAAAGATTAAAAATCATCCAATTTTACAAAGAAATAAAGTTAGAGATAAACATGCAGAAAAAAAGAGAAAGAAACAGTGATAGACAGTCAGAGACAAAAAGAAATTGTAATAGAGTAAATTAGTAAGAGAAAAAAAGGAAGATACTTTCAGTGACAGAAAAGAAGGATAAAAGAGAAAACTAAATTGAAGTTGTGTAAGCTACTAAAAGAAAGTGAGTAAGGTAAACTTTATAAGGAAAGGGTGAATAAGGAAAAGAGAGTGAGGGAGAGAGGAGACAGAGGAAGTGAAGGAAAGAGTGTCAGATACAGACTGAGTGAGGCAACAAAGAAAGATAAATGAGTGAGGGTGAGTTATACTAACTGATTGCACCAAAAAAGGAGAACCCAAAAATATTTAATTCAGAAAACAAAGGGAGGAAAGATGGAAAAGACAAGCGAAGCACAATAAAACAAAAGGCAATGTGAGTATGTATGGAGGATTGATAGAAGGTAGTTAAAGATGAGTGAGCATGAGATAAGACGAGTACAAATTAAAATTCACTATACAAAGTACAGTATTAATTATACATGTTAAATGGTTTATTTTTGCTGTTCTCAGAATATATCAAATTTCACTAAAAACAGTGAGTTGAAGGTATTCATCATATAACAGCGGGGAAAAAAAAAACCACAATCAAAATGATTGTGTTTAAAAAACCCATATAACATAACCAATCAGAAATCAGAACTCCTTAAAAGTAACTTACTTTCCATGACGTCGAAGGATGTCCTATGAACAGCTTATACTCTGTTGTGCTGTTATTATTTTCAGCCCGCCACTTTCTGAAAGAAAAGCTCCATCATTTTGACAAATATGTTACATACAATAAATGACTTCTCGCCCTCTACCACACTTATCCTCAAGGCCAAATCGTGTAAGAGCCATTTATAACTCTTAGAATTCTTCTAAGCAAATCCCGTCATTTTCTTTTTCCGCAACTTCCACATTTCCTATGACACTGATACTGCTTACTATGAGGCACACTTACACTACCTCTATGACTACTACAATTATTTAATTCTCTACATTACTTTTAATCACAAAGCAATTTAAAACAGTACATAAAATTATATCAACTCCTAGAATCATTATAGGCCAGTTACCTACCCAAAATTCTCTCTTCTGAAAACAGAAAGTAAGAATATTTTTAAGTCAAAAGGCAACATTGTTTCATAGTCAAATGTGAATCATTTCCGAAACATCAGCTTTTTTTACATTTTAAATAAGCTGTGTAAAAAGCGGATGTTGTCAAAGGACCATTATTTCATATAATAGCTGCAGTTACAAATGTTCTTCCTAAAATCAACGACTGTGTAGCCACAACATTTGTAATTAAAGTTGGAAACTTACTTTCATCAGGTTTATATAGTTGGAATTTTAAAATGACATTATAACCAAAAGGTTGTACAAATAATGTGTACAGCATTGCAGACTTACATTACCTCTACTCCGTGTTTTGATTGGCTGCTTGAATTAGCTTATTAAAAGAAACAGTTTTTCTGAACTCATTCAAAGTGCAGTTATTTTTCCATGACGTCAAGTGTTATGGTCAGAACACCTTTTGCTTTGGGAAATACTCTGTTGTCCTTTAACTAATCCATGCCCACCACTTTCTGTAAGAAAACCTTCTTTTTTTTCAGGAACTATTTAAAACTCAAAAATAACTTTTTACTCTGTTCTACACTTATCCTCAAGGCCAAATAGTGTAGGAGCCATTAGAACCTCTTGAAATTCCTCAGAGCAAATCCCGAGATTCTTTCCCTAAAATTTCGGTTGTAAAAACAACAGATAAGAATTTTTAAGGTCAAAAGGCAATTTTTTTTTAAAGTTAAAACAGAATCATTGCAGAATGACCAGCCGTTTCTAGACTTCAAATAAGCTGTGTAATGTCCTGATGTTGTTGATGGACCGTCATGATATATAATTGCTGTAGTTACAAAAGTCCTTCCTGATATTGACAACTGCGAAGCCACACATTTTTTAATTAAAGTTGTCAATTTTGTTCCATCAGGCCTACATCGTTGGAACATTAAAATGACATACTGGCCAAATGTTCGTATAAATAATGTGGACAACATTGCAGACTTACATTGGCTACACTCCATGTTGTGATCGGCTGCTTTTACTAGCTTACTAAAGGACACTGATTTACTGTCTGGCAAAGTTAAATATATAAATCTTTCTGAGTCTACACTAGTAGTACTTGATACCCTACAGTTCTCACAGTCATGCTGCCATTGATAAGAAAGGCCAAACAGATGATCTACATCTACACCTTCATCTTGCAATACATCAAGAATATACATTAAAAACTCCTGACAATCTTGCTAAATATTTTGAGAGAATTGCGTTTCACCTGAACATTTGTCTAACAGATTTCGAATTTCAGACACACTTTCTATTTTTGTTCTATCCGTGCTACATTTCTCTAACACAGAGTTCAGTAAACAGCAAAAACTTTGATCCGAATTGATCACAATCTGTTCTTTTAAAGTTTCTAGAGAGAAGACAACATTAACCACTACATTAGCATAGCAGTTGACACCAGAACTATTTTCAAATTGAAAACCAACAACATCTTCAACAGAATCCATTTTCTTTCTGCTTATAATTTCGGGTTCATCGACTTTTCGTCTTTTTGCTACAACCTCCCTACTATTGGTCACATTTCTTCATTTCCGGCCTACCACACGTTTCTCAAACAAAGGATATTGAGGCAAATGTGGCGTATACTCTCTTCTTAACCTATTGTATTCCTTAACACAATCTAGATCCGCACAAATGTTTGTGACATCACAGTCAATCAAGTATAATCCCGATAAAGTTCTGACTCGTGACAATGCAACATATGCCATTCCCTCCTTGAACACAGTACTGCCAATATTCACCAATGCACTGTCTACACTTAAACCTTGCGATTTATGGATTGTCACCGCATATGCCAAGCAAATAGGAAACTGCTTACGGCGAACATATAAGTCTTTTACAAGCAAAAATCTAGCAGAGCAACGACCAATTAACTGTACTTCCTCAATGCCATCAAATTTAATTTTTAAAAATTCAATTCCATCTCTATTTCTGTATTTCTCAAAATCAACAACATCACCCATTGATCCATTTACTAGATCTCTTTCAACATGTAAATTCCTTCTCAAAATGATACGGCAATTTAAGCACACATTCAGAGTCTTTTCAAAACCAGCAGTTTTAGATATAGTCTTCTCTAATGAATCTAATTTTGATTTCAAATTCTCAGACAAAATAATTGTTGCTCCCATATGCTCTATTCTGTCAATAGCTTCAAGTTTCACAATCTCTTGGTTTTCTAAATTCAACATTTTGTTGTTGAAGATGGCACATTCTGCAAGAGTTGGCATCAAACATATTCCAGATTTCTTCTCTGTAATTTTCCAAAAAATATTCTCTGGCACAACGTCTTCTTCTGGATACAAATTTGACAGTAATCGTGCATGTAAAGCTTCTTTCCCATGCTGGGTCACTTTTCCGATTCTAACATCTTGTAGAATATTCTTATAATCTTCATCCTTCGCTTGACGCATATTTTCACGCAGTTCAGCATAATTGAAGTTTAACCATATATTAACGTTGCCAATGCTCCCTAGGCACTTCCTGGTATCTTCATGTGTAAGTAGTTTAAACACTGATTGTCCTTTCACTGGTGTCAGCTGCAGAAGATCACTGAAAACAATGATGTGTTTGCCACCAAATAACACATCATACTCTGTTTTAAGAACTTCTTGCATTCTCAAATGCACAAAGGCAAGCATGACATTGGAAACCATGCTTACTTCGTCAATGATAAGAAGTTTCATTTTCCTCAAGACTCTTGAAACTTCACACCAAGCATCTCCAGATAACTTGTGGTATTGTAATTTGTTATCATGCTCCACTGGCAGCATCAGTAGACGATGCAAAGTAATACCTTTAATGTTATGTGCTGCCAGTCCAGTTGGAGCGGTGACAACACAAGACAGCGATGACTCAGTCCTTTTCTGCAAATAACATGAAATTGCTTTAATGAGGAAACTTTTTCCAGTTCCTGCTTCTCCACTCATGTACAGTCGGACAGGCTTCAACGACATACATGAGCACTCTTTCTTCTCATGACTTAATCCATGATCAATTTGGTTGGTAACTTCGTCATATATTTTCCTCTGCTCAACGTTGAGTTGTCTTTCCAAATCTTCTAAGTTAACCGCATCCTCCTGAGCATGTGCCATGGCTCTTTCCACTTCAATCATGGCAGTGGCAGCTTCATTTTCGATAACTGGTCCTCCTAGTGGATCCTGACTCAATGAAACAGAACTCTGACTGTCCTGAGAACTGTCTCTAGCAATCTCGGCTGCAATTGTTGCTTCCTGCTCGATTTCCGCATTCAACATTTCTAGATATTTTGGAAAAACAGGACATTCTATGTTCTCCTTGGCGGCATTGAAAGGGTCTTCGTAACAGAGGAAATCTCCAAGCAGTTCCTCTTTTGCACGCCAAGGCTTGAAAAGTTGCGAAAGAGCTAAATAGAAAAACTCTTTTCTTTCAGGAGATTCGCCACTCAATTTTCGATGATTTACCAATTGGCATTTTCTTTGCTTGACCAGACATCCCTCACTTCCAATTACAGCATACACTCCTTTATCAATATCTTCTTTGATGTTCCTCTTGAATATGTAATTTTGTAGAACCTCATACAGACAAACATTCTCAAGGTGACTGCTTCTATTTGGATAATATGTATCCAACATGTTGGTCTTCAAAATATCTGTACTGTTTGGCTCCTTTTCCACCAAATACTCAATTTCCCGTACAGGTTTCAGAACTCGATTACGTGTTGCAGCAAGACCAAGACTCGCCCAAATGATACTCCTAGATTTGGTATAGAGACTTGCTGAAGATAACCGGTCAGAACATTCGTAAGCTCCGATTTCTCGATGCGACAACATCTTCAGACTGAAACTGTACAACTTCTTACTGAGGCTCTTTTCATGGGAAATGTCCTCCCACATATCCTTCAATTCTGTCTTTTCTTTTTTTGTGATGTAAGATGTCACATACCGAGCCACAGCCATACAGTTATCAGCCACAAACTGTATATCCATGTTAGCATTCCACATGGACAAAATCACTGGGTTGTAGTCGTTGATGTATTTGGACTCTTCGTTTCTTTTCAAATTGTATGTATTTTTGGGTGATTTCCTCGTCACATTATGTCGCAGCGAAGACATCAAACTGTTCACTCTTCCTTTAGAAATCACCGGTCGTGGAAAGCTGAAACGACATTTTGTGTAGCACTTGTCCTTGTTTCTGAATTTACGACAACAGTACTTTCCACAACGATGGCTTTGGAAGCATAAAACTTGTTCTCTTAGGCTTTTGTCTTCCTTTGTCTTTGGAACAGCACATGTAGAATACTGTTCTATGAAACTCATCACTAAGTCATCCGGATCTGTTCCAAATTTGGGTGCATCTTTGATCCATAGCAGCATATGTATATGAGGAGCACCTCTTGCTTGGTACTCCTTTCTCCAGAAGAAATCCAACACCTCTCCAAGAGGTGGATTTTTCTTGTTCATGATGAAAGACATCATAGCTTCAAATCTATGATTGAAGTACCTGCATACATTCACTGGATCCAAAGAGCACAGTTCTGCGGGTGTCTTGAATTCGATATTTTCAATGTTTCCATTTGCCTCTCGTAGAAATTCAAGTAAGTCTTCCCAGCCATACTCGGCACAGCTGAGAGTGAGGAACCATGTGGGAGTTCCTAAGTTCCTCAGCATACATTTTAAATCTCCATGTCGACGATACCAGTACTCATTAGTACCACGCTGACATGCCATGAGATTAATCAGGTGAGAATCCAAAATACTGTCTTGCACATTGACTTTATCCATAAAGTCCCTTGCTGAGATATTTTGCATCTGTATACCACTTTTCAAGATGTGGTTCACTGCATATGACAGTCCAGACAGATCGCTTTCAAACAGTAGATGAAACAAATAGGGAATGCATTGACGAAACCTAGGATCTTCTGCATACAATCGTAAAGTCCGGTATTCAGAAGCAGGAATTTGATCAGGTCCCTCATCATATCTTCCTCCTTGACCTGTTGGAAATAGTTGTGGGAAACACCGAGCTTCCAAACTTTCCTCCCAAACACTAGTGGGACTCCCTTTGGCTTGTTTCATTTGAAACAACTCAATAGCATTCCCCATGACTTCCTTGGAATGCAAAGGATGAACACTATAATGTTCATATATTTCTTCATTTTTAGAGGCTTCTGCTTTCTCAATTTGTCCAGCACACAAATCGCTGTCCTCTTCTTCACTTACTTCCTCTTCTGCAACATATACATTCTTGTAGTACTTATTGTTTTTCTTCAAATACAATGTTGCCTTTTTGACTTTCCTAACATCCACTAAATCTTGCCAGATTTTCTTACTCTTTGTTGGAACCCCATTAATTAAGATAACCAGAGGTTCCTCTTCCACTTTCTCTACTCCAATTGTATTAATGTTTTTCTTCAAATCTAGAGGCAAATAAACAACTCTTCCCTTTAATCCTCTCTGTAAATCTGATGGAGGCAATTTCTCTGTCTTTGGCTCCATTCGTACAATAGCCTGAAAGGGATGGACACTTTGAATCAAAATAGATTCATAAGTATTTAAATTCTTCAATTCAGAAGGAATCTCAACCAATTCCAGATTATTATGAACCGCTCTAGCAGGCATCTGGTTTTGATTTAATTTGTTACAACAATAAGTACACACACGTTGATCTGATCCCAAATCAAAACAATTTTCTACCATCAAGTATGTTGCGAAATCCTTCCATTCACTATTATTTTCCCTTTCACTTTTTGCATATAAATCCACTAACTTAGTCTGATTCTTATAATAAGTGCGTCGACAACACACACAAGTGAAATTAGGCCTCTCACTTGATTTCACCTGAAACGTGGCAATTTCCTTCTGAAAATTATCTGTACTGGAAACCTGTACACTCTCTTCCACATTACCTTCTTCTTCTGGGTCAATTTCAACATTCTTCTCTTTACTTGCAAAGTAACAAAACTCAATTTCTTCACAAATATTCTTCACATCTACTTCAGAACCATGCAAAAGAGCAGTGCATAATTGTTTAAGCATAATTGCTGGACTCTTAGCATAATACAACATTCTAACTAATTTCCTCACTTTATTATGATGCACTGCTAGCATCCTGAAATGATGAAAAACACTGGCATACTCTCCTGGAAAGACAAGCCAGTGAATGACCATGCAAACCTGTCACTTCTCTCACTTTGCAAGGATCTAATTCTTGCAACAACTTCATTCTCTGTTTTAAAGTTTTCTTATTAAATGTCCGTACAAAATCACAAAGCAAATTGATGGAATCCTGTCGCACACTGCAAATACTACTACACTTCCAGGTGTACACTGGTCCCTTAGGACGTCTTCCTAAAACCTTATTACCTAACACCTCTTCTGCCTCTGTTGACACAAGTTTTTCTGTATCAACCGGACAACCATCTTTCACCTCATATGCTCGACCACTGGTGTCAACTGCATGCACCAAATCATTATCCTGGAAATAACTCTCCTCATTAAAAAATGCCTCACAACTTGAACTATGCATCCATTCTCCTGAAAAAACTTCACAAAAATTACTACGATTAACTGTTCTCTTCCATCTACTATTTGTTTTGAAATCATAAATTACCTTGTTTAGTTTCCTAATTCTATTGATTATCAAAATAAATAACTTTTGCTTAATTTCGAATGCCTGATCAATAATTTTCTCAATGTTTCTCTTTCTCTTATAAAAAGCCACTTTCTGTTGACGTTTCTTAACATTTTTTAACAAATTGCCAATTATCCTGTTGCGGAACATTCGTCTACGAATGTCCCTAAACTGATTTTTCCTTCTACTACCATCCACAGAGTTATCTCCTGCTCTAGCAGTAAAATTTTTGAGTGGCCTTTCCTTTCCGTTTAAATTGGCTCTCTTTTTCTGGACTAAAACATGTTCTGTAGTGATACTTTTTTTTCTGGAAATGTTTCTTAGGAAAGATTTCGTTCTCTTACCCGGACCTTTTTTGGTGACTTGACAAGTTTTTATTGTAGAGGACTGCTGCAAGCATGTAGTAAGCTGCTGTGTTTGACGTTTTGTAGCCTTTCTCCTTCTTTGCTTCGAAGACATTCTGTAATTTTGAAATGATCTGCAGTTGAATCTGTGGTAAAATATAATAAAAAATTTTATTAACCACTATTACCAAACAGTAAATCAATAACAGTCGTCAAAATATTAACACACTACTTGTCAATTCTACATACAATAATTTCTAGTGCATTGGCAAATTTAAAACTCACAAATAGTAGCAAAGAAATGGAATGCTTCTACATTTGACCTGTGCTCTTTTATATGTGAATCTGAACTAATTTTATTAGCATATTTCACTATTTTATTAAAGACACTTCACACAAGCTGTTTTTTAAGTTGTGTTTAATTTTAAATGAAACGGTTAACATGGTTACTTTTCATTTCCAGTAACTTTTAAAAATAACTCTTTATAGTTCCATAGGCTCGAGCAGGTCAGCTTCCCACCCTATGTCATACAATTCTGACAAATCGGCATCCTCATCATATTCTTCATCAGCCACAGGATTTAAATCATCCAAGGGATCTACTTCCACTGATGTTTCAATAACAAGTTCAATGATAAGATTGAGATCAACAGTTTGCTCATTATTACTCATGCTTGATGTTGTCGTTATCTTTAAAAAAAGAGAACAACAATGAGATGTTGCAGAGTAAGAGACAAATCTCAGAGACTATAATAGTAAAATTGTTTAACAAGAGTAACATTTTGCAGATATTATTTAACCATGTCCAATGATGCTGAGGAGGTGAGGCCTATGTCCAAGTTTTCAGTGAACAGGACTCATCTCTTCTTAACCTTGGATAAGCCTCACCAACTCTGTGTCCCCTGCTCATACTTAAATGTAAAGGGGCAGATTTATGTTAACTGGCGCATCCCCAGGGATGCAACAGTTAACATGCGCCGCTGCTCTGCCACCCATGATGTGCCGCATTTACAATGTGGAGCACCATTGAGCAAAAATAGCACAGATGTGTCACGCATCTGTGCCGCAAAAGCGGCGCATTGCAGGAATCACGTTGTAAGCGCGACATGTCTACTGCAATGCACAGGGGCAAGCCACACATTGCATGGTGCAGCACTCCTTATGCCTGTTTCAAACAGGCGTAAGGATTTGATTCAGCAATGCCATAAAGCTGACTCAGTGAAATCTTCTAAATTTCACCGTGTTAGTTTTACAGGGCTTTCATGCAAATGAATGCCCACCCTGCAACAAAACACCCACATGAAACCTGATGCAGGTTTCATGTGGCACAGGACTTTACACCGTGACACATCTGCCTAGATGCATCAAGTTGTAAATATGTCGCAACATAGTGCATCTTTTGCGCCACCGCTGCGTCACAAAAGTGACGCAACAGCGGCACAAAAGAGGCACGCGGCCATCATAAATCTGCCCCTAACATTTTAAATGATTGCTTCAGGATGCCGATAAGGTGTGGCCTATCCAGGGGTTTGTTTGACGTGAGGCCTACTCAGGGTTACAGATGAAATTTAGGCTTGTTGAAGAGTACAGAGGAGATAATACATGTGCATGCCTACCAATGAAGTGAGTAATGTCCACTGCACTCTTTAACAAAGGCCAGACCTCCTCTGTCTCCCTGGACAGGCCTAAACCTGATCTGCACAATGTGATTCGTAATGTTAGGAAACACAGGTGATGTAATTGAAAAATATGCAAATTTTTTTGCTCATTTCACAATCACATAACTTGTGTTTCCTTTGGTTAGGTATCTCATTGTGCAGATGTAGTCTAGCATATCAAACAGTACGCAGAAGGTGAGCACTGTATGCAACAATTTTGACACTTACAGAAGATTCAGCTTCTCCATGCCTCCTACACAGTCCTAAATGTATACAGTTTAAAGTGACGGTATCTTGTTGCAGATGAAGTGAGGCCTATCTTGAAACATGGTGCATCTTTTGCACCACTGCTGCGTCACAAAAGTGATGCAACAGCGGCGCAAAAGAGGCGCACGGCCATCTTAAATTTGCCCCTAACATTTTAAATGATTGATTCAGGATGACGATAATGTGTGGCCTATCCAGAGGTTTGTTTGAGGTGAGGCCTACTCAGGGTTGCAGATGAAATTTAGGCTTGTTGAAGAGTACAGAGGAGATAATACAGGTGCAGGCCTACCAATGAAGTGAGTCATGTCCACTGCACTCTTGAACAAAGGCCAGACCTCCTCTGTCTCCCTGGACAGACCTAAACCTCACCTGCACAATGTGATTCGTAATGTTAGAAAACACAGGTGATGTAATTGAAAAACGTGCAAATATTTATGCTCAATTCACAATCACATCACCTGTGTTTCCTCAGCTTAGGTATCTCATTGTGCAGATGTAGTCTAGCATATCCAAGAGTACGCAGAAGATGAGGACTGTATGCAACAGAGCATTTCTTTTTTTTAAAAAACGATTTTCTGGTCATAATTTGAAAACACAACACAGCTCCTATGTAGAAGCACACCCTGTCAGTACTTAAATTTGCCAAGCACACATGGGTGCGTATTTACAAGGACCTTGCACCACGGGAAAATGACTTAAATTAAAATGGGGAAAATAACGTCAAAGTGACTCAAAGGCCTTGTAAATATGCCCCAAGCAGCCTATGAAACTCTAGCAGTACATTTCAAGAAACCTAATTGACTTCAAGAAACGTTTTTAAACACATGAAGTAAACTATTTATTCACCCACATTCATGGGGAAGTGACTTGAACAAAGGCCAGACCTCCTCTGTCTCCCTGGACAGACCTAAACCTCACCTGCACAATGTGATTCGTAATGTTAGAAAACACAGGTGATGTAATTGAAAAACGTGCAAATATTTATGCTCAATTCACAATCACATCACCTGTGTTTCCTCAGCTTAGGTATCTCATTGTGCAGATGTAGTCTAGCATATCCAAGAGTACGCAGAAGATGAGGACTGTATGCAACAGAGCATTTCTTTTTTTTAAAAAACGATTTTCTGGTCATAATTTGAAAACACAACACAGCTCCTATGTAGAAGCACACCCTGTCAGTACTTAAATTTGCCAAGCACACATGGGTGCGTATTTACAAGGACCTTGCACCACGGGAAAATGACTTAAATTAAAATGGGGAAAATAACGTCAAAGTGACTCAAAGGCCTTGTAAATATGCCCCAAGCAGCCTATGAAACTCTAGCAGTACATTTCAAGAAACCTAATTGACTTCAAGAAACGTTTTTAAACACATGAAGTAAACTATTTATTCACCCACATTCATGGGGAAGTGACTTAAAATGCCCTAACACACATGAAAGCGTATTTTTAAGGGCCTTGCACCATTTTTGCGTCACTTTTAACATGGCTATGTAACTCAAAGAAACAAAATCTAAATTTGCCAATGACATATGGGGGCGTATTTACAAGGACCTTGCACCACGGGAAAATGACTTAAATTAAAATGGGGAAAATAACATCAAAGTGACTCAAAGGCCTTGTAAATTTGCCCCATGCAGCCTAGGAAACTCTAGCAGTACATATCAAGAAACCTAATTGACTTCAAAAAAAGTTTTTAAACACATCAAATAAACCAATTATTTTAACACATTCATGAGGAAGTGACTTAAAATGCCCTAACACACATGAAAGCGTATTTTTAAGGCCCTTGCACCATTTTTGCGTCACTTTTAACATGGCTATGTAACTCAAAGAAACAAAGTCTAAATTTGCCAAGCACACATGGGGGCGTATTTACAAGGACTTTGCACCACGGGGAAATGTCTTAAATTAAAATGGGGAAAATAACATCAAAGTGACTCAAAGGCCTTGTAAATATGCCTCAAGCAGCCTATGAAACTCTAGCAGTACATATCAAGAAACCTAATTGACTTCAAAAAACGTTTTTAAACACATGAAGTAAACTATTTATTCACCCACATTCATGGGAAAGTGACTTAAAATGCCCTAACACACATGAAAGCGTATTTTTAAGGGCCTTGCACCATTTTTGCGTCACTTTTAACATGGCTATGTAACTCAAAGAAACAAAATCTAAATTTGCCAATGACACATGGGGGCGTATTTACAAGGACCTTGCACCACGGGAAAATGAATTAAATTAAAATGGGGAAAATAACATCAAAGTGACTCAAAGGCCTTGTAAATATGCCCCAAGCAGCCTATGAAACTCTAGCAGTACATATCAAGAAACCTAATTGACTTCAAAAAACGTTTTTAAACACATCAAATAAACCAATTATTTTCCCACATTCATGAGGAAGTGAGTTAAAATGCCCTAACACACATGAAAGCGTATTTTTAAGGCCCTTGCACCATTTTTGCGTCACTTTTAACATGGCTATGTAACTCAAAGAAACAAAGTCTAAATTTGCCAAGCACACATGGGGGCATATTTACAAGGACTTTGCACCACGGGGAAATGTCTTAAATTAAAATGGGGAAAATAACATCAAAGTGACTCAAAGGCCTTGTAAATATGCCTGAAGCAGCCTATGAAACTCTAGTAGTACATATCAAGAAACCTAATTGATTTCAAAAAACGTTTTTAAACACATCAAGTAAATCACTTATTTACCCACATTCATGGGGAAGTGACTTAAAATGCCCTAACACACATGAAAGCGTATTTTTAAGGCCCTTCCACCACTTTTGCGTCACTTTTAACATGGCTATGAAACTCAAAGAAACTAATTCTATATGTAAAACACTTGACACAAAGCAACATTTTAAATACACAACTTTCTTCATAAATTTATCCCTAAAGCATACTATTCTCTATCTAAATTAAATGAATCTTTTCTCACCTTAGCAAATACTTTTTGAGTTTCAAAACAGTCTCAGACACACACCAATTTTTCTTTAGCAGAGCAAAGGGTATGCACTCCAGAGGCTGCAACCAACAATGGCACAGAAATGCTGTAATTCATCACACATATCTCTCATGTCACCCAATCAAAACTCTTCCCTCACTTTTTTCAAATCAACACCCTTCCCCCCTCTGCCCTTTCTGCCTTTTTTTCCATAGCAACCACCTCCTGAAAGACCTGTCATGTTTACAAGTTCACACAACAATGTTTCAATTGAACTCTGAACTCTCAGTACACCTGCGTATCCAGTGCAATCTTTCATAAAATGATTTTTTCTTGACCATTCAAATTACATCTTTCAAAGAACTCATCCATGCACCCTAACTTTCTGTTTTTAGCAATCAAAATCCACCAATCACTGCCACTGAATCATTAGCACAGAAACTCCACAGTTTTTTTCATTACATACTCCTACTGTTTCAACTGCCATTTCATTCCCACACTTCATCTGACTGCAGCAGAACCTCCTCTCACCATGTTTTTTGTCTGGATTGTTGGACATAGTTACATCCACTGGGCTCAAAGGTATGCTGATAACAGAAATTTACACAACCTCAATTTACAAAATGTGGACATCAACTGGATTGGTCACAGAGGATTAAGATGTCACCAATTGATACCATTGGTGAAAACCTTTTTGCATTTGCCAAACCCTGACCTGTTAATTGTGCACTGTGGAGGAAATGACTTGGGTACTTTGACTGGGGTAGGTCTGGAAATGCTTTTAAAGGACACCTTTGAGCAATTGATGGCACTTTTTCCTCAAACTGCCTTGGTATGTTCAAATATATGCCAAAGACAGAAATGGAGGTGGTCCAACCAATTTTGTCCACAAATTGAGAAATCGAGGAAGCATGTAAATAAGTCTGTTTCAGCTTACATGAGAGACCATGGAATGGGCTCCATCTACAACAATAACTTGCGTTACTACATGCAAGATATCTACAGAGGAGATGGAGTTCACTTCTCAGATGAGGGGAACAGAGTTTTCATCCTGAATTTAAGACTATGTATTGGTACCTACTTATAAGTACCTAAATCTACCACATCCCCAAAAGCTCTTCTCAGAGCTACCCTAACTATGATCACTCTAAACAAATTTTAAATGTAACTTTTTTTTAACAAATTTTCACGATTTACGCTTTCCGGAGCGCAACCCGGTACGCGCACCGGACGCTAACCGCGTGAAAATTTGAAAAAAAAATGTTTTTTTCGCACATATGGGCCTCCTCAGCCACCCTCAGAAAACCTAGGGGGTCAGGATACGTCTACTGTGCCCCCTTCTACCCATTCTGAACATTATTTGCCCTCCATCTTGTATCTCAATTCTACCGAAACACAAAATGGAGGACTCCCGTAAAGCTGCCGGTTCGCGTACCGGGCGCGCACCGGGAAGCGCTCGCTTAAAAAAGGTGGGAAAGTAATTCACAGAAAAACCACTGGAGACATTTTCACCAAATATAGATTAGCTCATACTACATACCAATCCCTACCATTTTCACAAATTTGATTGGAAATCCATTTAGCCATTTAGCCTGTAGACCTCTCTAAATACCCTGAGGTAAATTACTTCACAAAACACATCTGAAGTGTTGGAATTGACAACCAATTAAAATGTTACTTTCATTTTCTACTTTTTTTTACCTGACATTTGATTGGTTATGTACCTGAATATATATAAAGAAAGAGAGAGAAACACAGCCATTTTGACTACTACTTCCTGAAGTACATTGCAAGAGCATTTTCACTGACAACTTAAACTTGTTTTTAAAAGGTAAGATGTTATTTTGAAAACTGAAGTATATTGTGCACTTTAAGTTAATATGGAAAACTTTTTCTGATAGTTATATACTATCCCTCTGTAATAGTTATAGATTTAGATAGACTTCTCTGTTATAGTTATGGATGGATTTAGGCTTGTCTTGTATAATTATGAATTTACTTAGGTTTCATCACATACACTTTTTTATATTTCTACTTCCAGACTGATACCATACACTGCCCAAAGATAAATTCACTGTTAAAAACTACCTATCTAAAATTAATCCCAACAGTGCCCTATCTCTACTGATATATATTTTTTTTATGCAAATTTCAGGCAAAATGGAAGGAGAACAAAAAGTGTTATTTGAAATTGTCCTTGCAGAGACCAATCAAGAAAACATTGAACCAAATGACATTGAATTCATGGATGAATCACAGGACCATGAACTACTACAATGTGTACAATCTGTAGATTTCCTCCTTCAAAATGAGGACATTTCAGACACTCAAATGTTGCAAGTTATGTTCACTGAAAATGACGACATTTCGGACAGTCAAATGTTAGACGTCCTATTAAATTTTGAAAAACAATCACAAAAATAAATTTATATTTAATAATCAAAAATTGTTCGAGACTTTAATCATTTTTATATGTAATTTATAAACTAGTACCAAATTAATTATAATGTAAAGTCAGACTTATAGTATACTGTGCAACTTTTTTATGTTACATAGTAATTTTGCTCATAGTTACTTCCTTTCTCCAACTATATTATCTCCAATGTGTATTTAACATCTCTTTATCATCTCCTGCCTCCATATTGTTTCTGCTTTCCTGACATACTATGGTATGAATTCCATATTCCACAATAACTTCTGAAACAACATGCAAGATATCTACAAAGGAGACGGTGTATATTAATTTTTTAACTCTGCATTGGTACCTACATATTGCTACTTAAATTAAAAAAAAAACCAAAAAAACAACAAAACGAACAATCAATAAACATACAATATTTGAAAAGTCTATCATTCTTTTTTCCTCATAGTACGCTCCCCGGACCGCTTCCCGGTGCGCGTACCGGGTGCTCCCCGCGCAAAAAAAACTAATTTTTTTTGTTTGCCCCGCGGGGACCTTTTAAAGCCTCCACATCAAACCTAGAGGGTCAGGGAGGATCTACTATGCCCCCTTATGGTCATTTCCCCCTTTGTTTTGGCCTCCTCATGTCTCTCGATCCTACCGAGAGACAAGATGGCGGCCGCTCCGGACTGTTTAGAATGTTGACAGACACTGGAGAGCCAATCAGCTTCGCTTCGCGAAGTTCCGTTACGCGTCAGGTACGCGAACCGGGGCGCTAACCGGAGCGCTGTTACAGATATATATTTTTTTTTAACGTTAATTTATCAAAATCCACTGGAGCACATATATTGAGACCTAGCAAAGGCACATCGGGCAAACAATATCTACAATTTTGCCAAGTTTCGTGGAAATCCATTCAGCCGTTCGAGCTAAAAGTGAGTCCAACCGCCCTATGGAAAAATGAATGGGAAAAACGCATTTTGGGACCCCCTTTTTTTCTCGGCCCCCCCTTGACGAAAACCCCCCAAATTTTCAGGGGCTGCTCAGAAACAAAATGTGCCATTTTCCTGAAATTTCAGCCAATTCCGTCCTCAAATGCCAAAGTTATTCGACATAGAATTTTCAAAAATCCCATAGAGAAAAAATCCTAACTATATATACCTACTGGCGACCGCCAGTAGGTAATATATATATATATATATATATATATATATATATATATATATATATATATATATATATATATATATATATATATATATATATATATATCTCAAAGTACCAGCGTTTCTTCTCCATGTGCTAGGAATCCTCCACGCCACAGATCACGCAGACACGGACCAAATGAGGTGCTAATCTCCTTTATTTAGTGCAAGTTAGCCGCATGACGTTTCGGCTCCGAGGAGCCTTGTTCACATGACAGTGTCCACAATAACGAAACGTTCTTTTAAAGCACCAGTGATTGGTGTAGACTTGGTCACATGTGGGGGCTAAGTATAAACATGGTAAAAATACTGAGGTTTCCACAAGTAAAAATCATCGTTTTTTCCAGTTATAATGACCATTATGCTTTTTTCATTGCAATACATTTTAAGAATTCACTCAAATTTAAATTTGAATAAAAGCTGAATGTCAACATTGTTAATCACGGTTAAATACCTGTAATTTGGACATATACAAATATACAATAATAATAATGTTATCGGTTCAAATCATATGATGTTATAAATGAATATAGGCAATAATAATATGTCTATTCATACTTCATAATATATCAATTCAAAGTGCTAGTGCCAAAGTGCTAGTGCCTAATTCAATGTGCAAACTACGCATTTGTGCAAATTGCAATTTATCTAGGACATGTCATTCCTATTAAATTAATTGTGCAAATAGCAACTAAGTGCAAATATAGCATTATGAAGTATCACATCTCTAATTACTGAATATTTAATTATCTTAAATGATAACCATTTGATCCTATTACAGCTACTTCTCTATATACATGATTATATCTGCTGAATTCTATTATGGCCTTGTGATAACTGGGAATTTGTTTTGTATACTTCGGATGACCTCAGATTTACTACACATGTAGTGTTATAGTGAATAAAAACTAATAATACATTTGCAACTCATACTCTGATGATCAACTAATTGGGTTTCAGGACCCTTATGGTTTAATCAGATGTTATGTGCCCATCTAGTGTATTTGAATTGTCTAATCCGTTAGCAGCAGCTGTAGCACAATTTCAACCTGTATGAATACTTAGTTTATTACTGATTCCTGTCGTGATATATACCAGCGGGTATAATATCTTGATTGGAAACTGATTTATGGTGGGGTGGTATATGTTCACCAACTGGCTTATGGCCGACATGTGTACATGTCTTCTGTAACGTGTAATCCTGCAGGTGCCTTAGTGTCAAGTAAGAGGATATATTTAGTTTCAAATCTTCTTAGCCTGGCCTCTCTATCACCACCTCGTCTGCTGGCATTGATCGTATCTATCACATAATATTTGAGCAAGTTATTATTGCTCTGGTTGTGATCACGAAAGTGTCTATCCACAGGATAAGTATTATCCACATTGGTTATAGCCCTCAAATGTTGGAGAATGCGTTGGTGCACAGGGAGTTTCGTGCTCCCAACGTATTTCAGAGAACAAGGACACTGCAAAACATAAATGGCGTATTCAGTTTTACAGGTTAAAACCTGTGATATTTGATGTTGTATCTTACTGAAGCCGTCCATGTATGTTTTGGTGTTAGTTCCATGATTGCAAGCTTTGCATGTCTTGCATTTGAAGAACGCCTTGTTGGATTGCAACCAGGTGCTTTTCATGACAGGTTCAGGATTGGTGTCTACTATTTGATCTTTCAGAGAGGGTGCCCTGCTATGTGTTAGAGACACTTTCTTTAGTAATTCATCACCAATTATGGGGTCACTTTTCACTAAGGGCCAATGTTTGTTGACAATTCTATAGATGTCCCGATATTGTCTACTGAAGCCAGTGATGATTCTAAAGTTAGTAGCTTCCCCTGATTCACATGTTCCTGCTTTTGTCTTGCTGGTGCCACCCTTTAGGAGTTCATCCCTGGTTGTTGTCATGGATTTGGCTTTGGCTTTTTCAATTGTCTGAACAGAATAGCCTCTTTCAAGGAAACGTTCCTTGCTCTCCAGTTGGGCTTGTTTTAAGTCTGCCGGACTGCTACATGTACGCCTCATCCTAAGCATCTCTCCATAAGGGATACTTGATATGAGGTGCATAGGGTGTGTGCTAACCGCATGTAAGCTGCTATTCCCCGCAGTAGCTTTGCGGAATATTCTAGACTCCAGTTGGTTATTTTTAATATACAACTCCGTGTCCAAAAAAGTGACTGAATCCTGACTAAGTGTGGCAGTAGATTTAAGATTTAATTCATTCTGATTGATGTTATCAATGAATGTCAATGCTGCTTCTTTACTACCCCTCCAAACAACCAACAAATCGTCAATAAAACGATACCAGGCAATCACATTATTATCGATGACCTGTTGATATGTGGTCCTGAGTACCAGCTCCTCCCAAGCTCCCATGTGCAAACATGCGAAGCTCGGGAAGAAGCTGGCTCCCATCGCCACTCCCTGTAGTTGCCGGTACACTAAATTACGGTACATGAAAATGTTACTCCTCAAACAAAAATCCAACATGTCCAACAACATCAAATTATGCGCATCAAACACTGCTGTTCATCTAGAAAGGTAATATTTTACTGCTGCCAATCCATGTGTATGTGTTATACTGGTATATAGCGAGGTGACATCCAACGCTATCAACCAATCCCCTGATACCCAATCAATGTTTCTTATTTTCATTAGGAAATCACCAGTGTCTCGCACATAAGAATCCAGTTTCTGCACATAGCCCTGTAAAAAATAGTCTATGTATATAGAGGTTCGCTCAAGTAGGCCACCTCTAGCCGAAATAATCAGTCTGCCAGGGGAATTTGATGGATCTTTGTGCACCTTGGGGATAAAATACATAATAGGTGTTACTGGATTGTCGACTTTGAGATATTTATATTCCGCAGCACTGATCAATTTTGTTGTTTTCCAGCGAGCTAATTTTTGATGGCATTCCATCTTTATGGACGTCACAGTTTGTGCTTTGATACATTCATAGCATTCTCTGTTGTTTAATTGAGAAAATGCCTCTCTGTCATAGTTTGCTTTAGTCATTAAAACTATGTTTCCGCCTTTGTCACTTCCTCTGACAATAATTTATTTTTCCTTTGCTAGGCGGGTCGTGAGTGCTCTGTATCATTGTGATAATCTGTCGAATTTCCATTTGCTTTTAGACACATTGCATTTTAGTTCTTTTAACTGTCCCACCACATTCTCGTGAAAGATGTCAATGGCATCTCTAGGAAGTACCGGAGTAAAAATTGAGGGGGGTCTGAATGGAGTAGCGACCGATGACCTATTACCAAGATCGTCCAATTCACATATATTTCCTGTTTTCTGTGTATTTCCTTCATAACCTACCCCCTCTGTCTCCCATAGTTCTGTGATGGTTTGTGTACCTTGAGATAGAGCATTCATATTTTCAACATTTCCACTCAAAGGTGATATATCTTTTTGTTTGACTTTCAAGGCATAAAACTTGCACAGCTTGAGTTTTCTTACTGCTATATAAATGTCACATCTAGTGGCAGGATAATTGAAGTTGCACTGTGGAGCAAAAGATAACCCCAACTTAAGTATTTCTTCCTCTTTAGATGTTAACTTAATGGGGGCTAAGTTTATAATCGTTTGATTCTTACCTCTGATTAATTCGGCTGGGCTGCAGATCCCTGCCCCCTGCCTCTCTTTCTTTTCTGATAACCTCCTCTTGCACGCCCTGTGCCTCTGGTGCCCCCTGAAGTTTGCCCGCTATTCACATGTTTTTGCTGCGTGCTTGATCTCAGGGTTTGCAGTCTTTCCTGGCATAAAAAAACAATCTCTTGTCCCGGTGAGGGTTTTGCAATGCCTGCTGCCTGTGCCTGGTTTCGGCGTTCTGTTTCCGATTCAGAGTCGATATCCGAACTGAAGGTAGAATTAGTTGTATCAATTTGTGCTTTAGTTTGTCGATTCACTTTGTGCTTGGGCTGGGGTTTACTCGTTCCATTCCGCAATGATTCGTATTTTCTTGAAAACGTAAATATCTGTCCTAGATCGTAATCATTGCGATCTCGTTGGAATTTGTAAGTTTTCCCTTCTATAATTTTTGCTTCTTCCTTCTTTAAGCGTTCACTCATATGTGTATATATATATATATATATATATATATATATATATATATATACAAGTTCCACTCTCCACGCCACATTTTTTCACAGCGCTCACCAGAATGAGAGAGAGGGACTCTTGTTTCGTGCAGCAGCCGCTGATATTTTTTATTTCTCAAATTTCATGTGCATTGCTGTGTTAAATAAACCAAACGCGTTTTGGCATTCCCTGACGCCTTGTTCACTGGTAATCTATGTGCAAAGACCCTCCTCTTTTTAAAAAAATGTAACCCTTCGTGATTGGTCATAGTTACACGGTAGATATAAACAACATACTTCAAGTTTCTATTGATTCGGCAAAGAAAACGAAACCAGATGCAAATCCTATCTAAAAAGATGATGCCTGGTAATTTCTACATACACAAATAAAACATTGTTGTTTAAAGTGTAAACCTATAAAACAAATATGTCGCATACATTTCTGTAATATATATATTTGGTTGTTTAACAACTCATGTATCCATGCTAACCTCCTGTGTACGTGCTAAGTGCAACAATTAAAAACGTTACTTGTCGAAGTTCACTAGTCATATATCCCAGCCGGGAGTGTAAAACCTAAATTGTATGTGAACTTCGATAGTGTGATTTTTAACAACAGAGGGGAAATCAAGGGAAATAAGGTCGACGACCTATTGTCTAATGAAAAAATAATAAATTGTTCTAACTGCACAAATACAATTTCCAATACATCTGAATATGATAACAGATGGTTCCCACATTACTAATCTAAACCATATTATTTATACATCCATGTTATAGCCCCTTCTTTGGTTTGAAATTTGCATTTCCACATCTTACCATTTCCTTATTTCTCTTTGTAATACTTTGTGACCAAAATAGTTTTCGTAATATCCTGTTAAGTGAGTGCACCTCACAAACAATGTGAAACTTAATGTTACAAATATAGGAGGGTTTCTATACACTTCAAAACACTAGAAATCGAAAGCTATTGTTGTTTTTGACACATAAGCTTATGTAAATGATTCTGTGTGATTATAAGTTTCTATGGTGTTTCAGAATTATCCTAGGAAGTGGTGTAGGTCTTCACAAATGTTAAGGCCTCGTGGACTCTTAGTTTGTAGTTCCACTATGTAACTGGTTTCCAACCGGCGAAGTTGTTTTTCCCTGTCTCCACCCCTTTTGTTGCTAGGGATATGGTCTATTACGAAATAGCTGAGTACATTGAGATTGCCTCCGTGTTCAGATTTTACGTACCTAGCAACAGGGTAAGTAGGGTCTGAATTTACAGTGGCCCTTAAGTGCTGTAAGATCCTTGCCTGTACTGGAAGCTTAGTGCTCCCAACATATCTTAATCCACATTGACAAGTTAAAATATACACTGCATACTCAGTTTTGCACGTATAATGCCCTTTGATAATGGGCCGGTCTGAGAATGCATTGGTGTATGTTGTGGTGTTAGAGCCGAACTTGCAGGCTCGGCAAGAAAAACATTTAAAAAAAACATTTCTGGTGGAAAGCCAGTTGTCTTTGTTGTAACTTTCAGGACTGGTTTTCACCAAGTCAGATTTCATAGAATGGGCCTTACGAAAGGTAAAGTTGGGCTTGTTCGCATAAATATCTCTTAGGATTCCATCCGTCATCAATATTGGCCATTCTTTATTCACAATCTTTTCAATGATCTTATGTTGCCTACTGTAGGTCGATATGAATCTACATGATTTATTGGAACTATCATTCTCTTCATTTGTGTTCATAGTAAGGGAAGTATACATATTACCTACAGGCGGTCGCCAGTATGAAGTTATAGTTAGGACCTAGTTTCCACAGGAAATCCGCAACATTCTATTTGGAATAACTTTGGCGCCGATGGATGAATCTTCACGGAATTCTCAAAGAAGATGGCATGCTCCACTCCGCTCCTTCCCTAAAAGTTTGGGGTTGATTCATCAAGCGGGGGCCGAGAAAAAAGGGGGTCCCAAAACATGTTTCCCCAATGCAATTTTCCACAGGAACTTTAGCCAGGGCTACAGCCCGAACGGCTGAACAGAATTACACCAAATTCGCCAAAAAGGTAGAGTTCGGTTGGCAGACCACGCTTTTTGTTAAATGGTGTAACTCCGTTCAGTAGTTCCTGAGAAAATCAAAAGTACAATCCTAGATACGGCAATAGGAGCTTACCATAAGCGTACGGTAAGAGTACGGTCAAGCGTACCATTATGAGAACGAGCTGCATTCTCATTAGCTGCCAACTGTCTGTCAACACTCCAAACCAGGAAGTGTTGGCAGCCAGATTGTGCCTCGGTAGAACCGAGGCACAAGAAATCAGTGAAACAAACGTATAAAACATGCAAAGGGGGCAGGGTAGAAACACCCTGACTCCCTAGGCCTGCTCAGGAGGTCCCACAAAGACCTCCAAGGCCCAACAATTTTATTTATTTTTTTAAATCATGGGGTACGCGTAGGTACGCGTACCCCGTGAGAAAAGAAAAAAAAACTCGTCTGTTTTTTTTTAAGTTAGCCCCCGGGGGGACAAAATCCCAGGGGCATAATGTCAAAAAAGTGTGGAGGGGGCCCAATCCTCCCCACACTGCCCCAGGGACTGCCACCCCCCGGGGCAAAATAACTATGATAGCGGGGCGCACACTGCCCCCCAGCAGCCCCGGGGACCGCCACCCCCCCGGGGCGTTGCTATTAATGATGGGGGGCCTCTAAGGACCCCCGAGCCCCAAGGACCGCTACCACCGGGGCTTTATTACTAAGTATGTGGGGGGGGCTCATGGCGCCCCCCGCAGCCCGGGGACCGCCACCCCCTGGAACTTTGTTTTTGAATTTTTTTATTAAAAGAAAACCTTTGTGGGGGGCTCAAGCCCCCCCTACACGCCCCGGGAACCGCCACCTCCTGGGGCTCTAATACGTAAAATAGGGGGTCCGTGATGGACCCCTCAGCCGCGGGGACCACCACCCCCGGGGCTTTTAACAGGTAGGAGGGGGGCCGCGTGCCCCCCTCCTGGAGCCCTTGATGGCCCTGGGGACCGCCACCCGCCAGGACTGGCTCCTGCAGTTTCCCAGGGTGCCTACCGCCGGGACACTGCTGTTTGCTATGTTAGGGCGGTAGCCTTGCTGCTCCCACCCAACCACAGCAAACTGCTTTGATTTTTGAAAGACCTGCTCTCTCTTTCAAAAATCAAAGCGGATTGCTTTTCTGCTTGGGGAGCAGCATGTTAGCTGCTCCCCAAGCAGAAAAGCAATGCTGGCTCCCAAAGAATGCAGGGAGCCAGCTGGGACCGTGGGGGCTTTGGGGCTCCCCCCACGGTCCCCAACATTATATTGGGATTTTTTACGTTAGATTTACCGTGCGCGTACCATGCACGTACGTACGACATACGGTGCAAAGTCTGTAAGTCGTCCCTTAAGCATACATAAGCAAGAAAAATACAAATTATTTTAGATATTTATGAAGTGTATATGCTTACATGTTGGGTGGCTCTAAAAAGAGCCCTTGTGTTTATTGGGAGATTTTAGTACCTACAAGTAAGTACTGATGCAGAGTCTAAAGTTGAAGAGGAAGACTCTGTTCCCCTCATCTGTAAAATGTACATCATATTGAAGCACAGATTGTTATGGTAAATGGACCCATTTCTATAGTCTCGGAGAAATGCAGAAACAGATTTATTCACATGTTTCCTAGCTTTGTCAATTTGTGGACAAAATTGATTGGACCAGTTCCAATTCTGCCTTTGGCATATATTAGAATAGACAAAGGTAGTTTGGGGGGAAAGTGACATCAGTTCAGTAAAGGTGTCCTTCATAAACATTTCCAGACCTATCCCAGTCAAAGTTCCTAGGTCATTGCCACCACAGTGCACTATTATGAGGTCAGGGTGTTGGAGATGCAAAAAGGATTTCATCAATGGCATCAATTGGTGCCACTTTAACCCTCTCTGTCCAATCCATTTAATGTCTACATTTGGTAAACCTAGGTCTTTGTGAATTCTTTTCTGTTGTGCATCCCTATGGCTCCAGAAAATATAACTGTGTCCCACAATCCACACTCTAAGCATCTTGAAGAGAGGTCTGGATGCACTGAGATAGTTTCTGTAAATGAAGGAGCAGTTTGAAGAATTTTATTTTCTAAAATGGTGGATAAGTGGACTTTTGAAAAAAGCAAAGAAGGGATTGGTTGTTTGAAAACTTTTTAGATAGAAAACTAGGGTGCAATTTTCTGTTTTTAAAAGCCTGTTATTTATTGGTTAAGAAAACGTGATAGAAAAAAACATTATTGAAGATAAGCTGGTATATTGAGAAGTCAAGCTCACTTGCTGTTTTGATTTGCAACAACGTATGATGAACTTTTCCCCAGTGTGCTCAGTTAGGTGTACTCTGAATTGTTTCCATGGTAACTGGCAGAATGTGGAATGGGGGGAGGGAAAAAAGTTTTGTCAGGTGGAAAGGGTTCAAAAGTTCAAGTAATAGAAAAGTGTGTTTCAGTTTGATTTAATGTGGGAATAAATGTGATTTGGTATTTATTTGTATATATGTGTAGATTGAGTGTGTAGATTGACAGGAAATGTTTACTGTTTGTTATAGGACTTCCTGACTCCCTGGGGTTGCTTAGTTAGTTTTACAATGATCCCCAATGTCAAAATCTTTTTTTTCTTGCTTAGGTACGTTTACGGGACGACTTACAGACTTTGCACCGTACGTCGTACTTTCGAGCATGGTATGCGCACGGTAAATCTACCGTAAAAAAAATATAGCCTCTATGATTAATTTGTTATAATCCCCGGGACCCCATCCCCCAGGGCTTTAACTATATGTTTGCAGGGGGACTTATGGCCCCCCGCAGCCCCGGGGACCGCCACCTCCCCGGGGATCTTATATTTAAAATAGGGGGGTCCGTGACGAAACCCCCATCCTCGGGGATCACCACCCTCCGGGGCTTTTAACAGGGGGAAGGGGGCCGCGTGGCACCCCTCCTGGAGCCCTCAATGTCCCTGGGGACCGCCACCTCCCAGGGCCGGCTCCTGCAGCGTCCTGGTGTGCCTAGCCACGGGACACTGCTGTTTGCTATTTGAAAGTGAGAGCAGGTTAACCTGCTCTCTCTTTCCAGTAGGAAAGCAGATTGCTTTTCGTCAGTGAGAGCTGCATGTAAGCTGCTCTCTCTGCCGTAAAGCAATACCAGCTCTGAAGGACGCGGGAAGCTGGCTGGGACCGTGGGGGCTTTGGGGCTCCCCCCACAGCACCCAACGTTGTATTTTAGCCCCGGGGTATGGGGTCCCCTGGGATTATAAAAAATTTGTAATAGAGGCTATGTTTTTTACGATAAATTTACCGTGCGCGTACCATGCTCGACCGTACGACGTACGGTGCAAAGTCTGTAAGTCGTCCGTAAGCGTACCTAAGCAAGAAAAAAATCAATCAGCAAAATCTATTTTACAGATATCTATCAAGTTTATGTGTTTATGTGGTGGTTGCTTCTAATGAAACCTTTTCTCTTTATTAGTACTTATAAGCAAGTACTTATGCATAGTCTAAAGTTACTATAGCGTGCTGAACTTTTGACCTGTGTTGACAGTTGACTTTTGCATGATCCATTGGGGGTAGGGTGGAAAGTTATGACAGTTGGAAAGGTTTGAAATATTGAACCAATGAAAATGTGTGTTTGGTTTTGAATTGTTGTGTGAAGGAATTTGATTTGTTATTAATGTGTATATATGTGTAAATTGAGAGGGAAAATGTGCCATTTGTTGGTTCTGCTGCAAGCACTG
This sequence comes from Lissotriton helveticus, assembly GCF_964261635.1. Taxonomy (NCBI): domain Eukaryota; kingdom Metazoa; phylum Chordata; class Amphibia; order Caudata; family Salamandridae; genus Lissotriton; species Lissotriton helveticus. Next base: position 639,782,830 of record NC_136059.1, read on the forward strand.
AAGCAGAGAGATTCTGTGTAAGACTATCTGCTGTGAGTGGTATTCTTCTTAATCTACCAATCTGTTTGAAAGGTGAGTTGATAACTTGTAAGGGACTGTATGTGGAGCATTTTATTTTGAGTAAGAGTGATGTGTTTATCCTTGTAAAGTTTGTAGATTTATATTCTGAGATTGTCTGCATTTGGATAACTATTGTGATAAAAATGATTTGGTAAGTTAATGTGTAGTATGGTTCCTATCATCCCAATAGGCTCTGCGCATTGGAATAATATCTTCAATAGTATAGACGTAGGACAGAGGTTAACTAGGTCTTCTACTGACGATATTAGACTTAAAGTTTAATGTTTGTGCCAGCTAGCTCAGAGTTCACTAAAAACTTTCTCGAATAGACAAGGAGGAGTTTAACTTCCCTGGATAGACAAGAAGGGATTTAGTTTCTGACAACCATAGAACATGACAACTTTGCTCTCCCCTAATCAAGAGTGTATCTCTAGAGTCGTGTGAAAACAAAAGACAACTTATTTTGCTCAGTCAGTTCAGTGCATTCTTAGTTTCACCAGATTGTAGAGAAAAGGAAGAGACGGGCGTGTTCAATAAAAAGATGTTATTTATTGATCAGTCTCTTTTCTCATACAAGAGAAATGAATCGCTATTATTGTAATACTTAGAGTTAAGTAAAGTGCATACAGTAATAACAGAATTATAAAATTATAAAATAATACTGTAAAAGCATTGATATGGTTTCTTAGCCATATGATACTTAAAATGGATAAAATAGATACATACATATATACATTGACTAATCGTACTCAACTGGTGCTTCTAACTACGCCTACCCCAATGTACCTGACCTAAGCCTAATACGTGGCGGGAGTAGATAAGTAGCAGTTTAAGTTAAGTTTGCTTTGCCAAGAGTCTGCTTCAAGAATTCTCTACAAAGGATGATTCAGTTCAGTACATGGGAGTTTAGAAGGCTGGAGGGCTGGTATCTCTATCTCAGGTCTTGATATTCCAGCTGCCTGCGAGGGCTGCTTGGAAGCGCCGGAGCTGGATTTCTCGGCAGGAGAAAAGGCAGCGTCTCTCTCTCTCAGCGCGTCAGAAAGGAGGGGCAGCGTCTGTGGGCTTCGCTGTCAGCTGGGCTCCTCGGCAAGTCTCGCTGCTCCAATGTTGTCACCACCTCGTGTGTTTGCTTAAGGCAATGTCGGTATTATTTATACCTGAAAGGTGCCGGGATTGACGTAAGGATGGACATAAATACGTCAATAAGGATGTCATACGAACTGGTCGTTCACACATTCTTTACTGAAGTTCTCGGCTAAATCAAAACAATGGCTGTGGGGATTTCCCAGGTCGTGGTAGGTTTGATTTGTTTTGAGAACACCGTATGCCTATTAGGGGGCTGGAGGAATAGTGCTTGCCTAATGAGATGGCATGCGCTATGACCTAATCAGATAACGGGCTTCTGTGCCGTTGTGTGGCTAATCAGATAACGGGTTTCTGTGCAGTTGAATGGCTGCTAGTTAATTATTAACCAGACAAGGGTCAGAAATAGGGGGATCGATACAGTACCCATAGTAAATACACCACACCCACTCCACGTAATCTATGTCCATATTTACAAGTCTAGACATAGTAAACATACTAGTAGTGCATGTGTATACCGAACCACCCCAAAATACAATCAAATGCATTTTGAAATTTGGAAATGCGAAATACACGAAAAGATGAGTATAGTTACTGTATGCACTTCAAGCAGTATAATAGAGCTAAATCTAAACGCATATTTTGAAATCCGCATGAATGAAATGCGGAAATTACACATGAAATGGCTCTTAATACAGAAGAAAAAGTCGAGACCATCTCATCACAAAAATCATAATACTTGTGAACATGCTAGAGGGTAGCTAATGTCTCTAGAGTAGCTAAATATAGAAATTGTGTTCTCTAAGAATAGTTTTACTTTAAGCAGAAGATAAGTGTCCCAAAAAAATCGTTAATATTTTGGAATGGAAGGGGAAAAAATGTCTTGCTCTCTGTAAAAACTGGTGAGAAAATTTCTTTTGCTTTATTTTCAAAGTTGAAGGCCGAATACAGGGTGTAGGGAACGCCGTGTGCTAGTTTGTTCAAAGTCATTCTCTCTGCTCTGGTGAAAACATCATATTGTTGAGACTTTCGAAAAAACCTGTCAACTGCTTCTTGTGAAAGTTCCACTAACTCGGATACATTTTGTAACATGCATTCATGAGCATGATTGCCTTCATTGATGTTTCGATCAGCATAGCTGACAGAAGGTCGTACCTGATCGATGCTGCTTTCATCTTGTACTTCACAACTCTTCAATCGTAGTGGTGAAGTCTCCACGAATGCCGTCATCAGGATTGATAGCCGCTGGGGACAGCACAATGCATGAGCCGTTACCGGACCCAACAAAGTCTCTGCGTCCATTGACACATCCGATTGTAGTGTCAGACAGGTGTCCAACACGCATTCTTCGCCGCATAGCAAGCACCTTAATACAGGCATAACACAACTTTGCCACATCGGTCTAAATGAAAGAAACCAAGTCATGTTTAAATCTCGTAGCCGTGCTAGTCCAAGGACTTTAGTTATGCGGTCCCGGTAGCCAATAGCTCGGATTGTTTCTTCCATTATCACTGGTGTCTTGTCTGTGACGTGGTTTGCCATAGCGAAGTAACAGGATCAAAAATAGGATGCCTGCCACTAGTCCCAAAAGGAGAGGAAGTCCGCCAAAGATGGAATGGAAAAAATCAGGAAAAATACCCAGGATGGCTTTGAATGGGGTTAAAGCTCCCGAAAACACTGTCTTAAATACACTCGCGATTCCGTTTGTATCAGAAATATTTAAGATTTCGCTCAGTATTTCTGCGAAATGTATGGGGGAATTGGTTGATAACAGTGAATGAATCTCAGCCGTTGTCCTTGCAACTTGGAGATCATATGTTTCTTTTGATGACGATAACATGGTTGGCGTCTCTAGGAGCACTGTCTTCATTCTGCTTAAAGTATCAATTCGAATAGAAGAAATCTTCAAACTGGGCCACAACCTTGCCTCCCTGTCTCGGGCATCGTTCGGGAACAATACTCGTTCACAGCACATGACCTTCGTAGTCACGGTTATGAGATAAGGTTTTCCGGGCAGCAGACTGCAACATCTGCGATCTACAATTAGAATGTAACTCCCGTTCGAGAGTCTCTTAAAGAATGGTTCTATTTGTGTTGCAGGTGTGCCTAGCTGGTGACATGAAAGGTTATTTGAGTTCCCTTCACAAGCTCCATGCAAACTAATACCCTGACACAGAAGTGTACCGCTTAGTGACCTTTCACAATTATTGCCACTAAGGAACACACTTTGTCCTTTATTACTAACACATGCGTGTGTATAGGGCAAGTTCCATGTTGACTTAATGTATCCTTTACCCAACCTTTCATACTGGCCTGCCTGTATATATTTTTGGCAGTATTGAAACTGGAAAGTTGTTATCGGAATATTTATTATCCCGTGTATTATCCATTCAATGACAGGTCGTTCTGACATTGTCAATGGTAATCTCTCAAGTTTTTCAATGCTCAGAATTGTATAGTCAGCGCCCTTCTGTGCCAAACTGATTTGTTTATCAGTAAGGTTAAAGATATTAAATAGTGACGTTGTGTTGATTAAACGCCAAGGCACATAGCCTGGAACGCAGATTTTGTAACGTCCAGCCAAGTTGTACAATAGAACGCAATTGGGACAGACCGTGTTGTAACATCAGTAAGTCTTGCGATATTATATCGATTGCTGAAGATACAATACTGCCCAGTGAATATATTCTGGAGGACAGAGTCATTAACCCATTGTCCACAACAGAAAGTGATTTTTCCAAATTAATACGGTCAATTTCCCGTATTTTTTCTGCGGTCTCATTTGAGTTACTTTCCAAACTTCATTGTAAGCTGCATATATAGAGGCCGCTATGAAACGTTTTTGACGCTGTTTGCGTAGTCCCATAATGAAATCACGCAAGCCAGCACCTTCTTGAAGTAAAGTTAGGTGTTGCTTAATTTCTGCCAGTGTGGATGTTTGTAGCCATTGAAGGCAGAGCTTGCCCACACTGTAAGTAGTTACTATCCCTGGATGTTGTCTTTGGGAATATCTAGGGTCTGGCCTGGTCAATTTGAACCCCTGTATTTTGTTCAGGAATCTGTCTTGACAGTTATTTGTGTCTGTGGGCCAGATCAACCATTGTTTCCAATCAGGATGTGTTCTGTTTTGGTTTAAAATATGGTTTACGTCTATCTCAACCTCTATAGAGTTATTACTATTCGTTGTTGGCTTTGGAATAGACGGTTTGTTTAAGTCTTTGATTTTGGCTAAGCCAAGACAGGTAGTTTGTTGAATAGTGTCATTCAAAAATATAATTTGTTCTGGGATCATGCAGGCTCTGAACAATGATTCTATACCTTGTACTTGCCAATCTTTTGTTCCCCAAACAGTTTTTGTTTCAATGTTACTGTTCCAGAAATCAAAACCAAATGTATTCATTAGCTCAAAAAATGAATCTGAATATATCAATTTTGTGTTTGTAAGCATGGTCTTCATACCTGTCTTATTTGACAATTTGAAATAAAATGTTTCTGCATTACTTGTGTTAAACCCTGAAAAGTATGAATATTTATCATAAAATGTTTTAGAACTACCCTTTGGTGGAGTAGCACAATGTTCCCATTGGTTATAATTTAAAACATTTCTAGGTTGTGCAGATTTATGGAGATAATGGTTACCATAGTGGTTATAGCAGAAAATTTGATCATAATTAGATGAACCCTGTAAATAATCATGTTCTGTAAATTTAGCAGACATTACTAGGTCAGACATCATATCATTACTACTTTCAAAGTCCCAATCATCAGCAAATGTGCTCAGTTTTACAAAGTCACTTAACGAGATCTTAAATTGGTGTGGATACTTCAGGATTTCAACCGGGCCATAGATTTCATAATCAGTATTGTCCCATGCTACACCACCTGGTATAGGGTTGGCTGTGAAGTTCACTGAAGAAAGTTCTCTTTTCTTGACATGTGAAGATGTGTGTGGTTTAAGGACCAAGTTGATTTTCTGGCTTGCTGTGTCCATTTTAGCATATTTTCCCTCAATGAAATGTCCCAAGCATAGTACCATGATGAGCCAAAGTATGAGGACAAATGCACCTAATGTCACCCAAATTTCAATCCATGGAGAAGTCAGATAGGTTCTCTTTAGTTGATGAAAAAGTTCCTTTGCTTTGTCTTTAAAAGTTCTTGTTGATGGCTGTACTTCTGGTTCGCTTTGTTCTTCTGAAGAATCATCGAAGTTGATGAAGTAGCCGGATGCCGTTCTGTCAATTGTTCCAATTGCTTCTGGATTACTTTTTGTTTTTGGCTTTTGCTTTGTTTCATTAGAAGAATCTGTAGTTACATCATCGTAGGTTGTTGTTTCTTGATGAAAAGCTTTGATTTGGGTTTTAAGAGGTTCAAGTTCCATTGCTTTGTTGCATAGTCCTTGTTGTTTCACTGTCGATTTTCCAAATGTGATCAGTCTTTCAGTTTGAACCTCTGTCGATGTAGCAAACTTTGGTGTTCTGCTACTTCTTGGGAGTCCACTTGGCCTACTATTTGTTATCGGCCACATGATTGTGGTTTAACCAGGTCGATGGATATGACTCGGTTCTCCTTTTTACCAGCAAGGGGCGGTAGTACTACTGATCTTGTCCCGTTGATAGACAAGACAGGAACTGCTTTTCTGTAAGAAGGCCCAAATTCCTTCTTTACCGCGATCTTTTCTCTGACCAGATCCCCGACTTTTGGAATCCAGACAGGCCTTGCTGGGACAGGTGGTTTTTCTTCAGTGGTTGTTGGCTGCTGTTTCAACTTTATGTTGCTCAGGTCTTTTCTTGTTTCATTTAAGTCCTGTAAAATAGCCAAGCGATCTTTGATATCAAAGCATTTTTCTTTAACCACTGAAGTCTGACTATCTAAGTCCTGGATTAACATTCTAGTCCCAAACAATAGTTCGTACGGACTGAGTCCTTTCAGAGAATTTCTTGGCAGGTTATTTAGACTACGTTGGACACTTATTAAATGTTTGACCCACCCAGCTCCCGAACCTAATACCTTTGCTGTTATAGATTGCTTTATGTCACGGTTTTTTCTTTCTACGATTCCGTTTCCCTCAGGATGAAATGGACAAGAATACCACAATGCAATGCCCATGCTGGTCATGGCCTCCTTATAAGCTCGAGAGCTAAAAGCAGGACCCTGATCAGAATGTAGCATGCCAATTGCGTATGTGCCGATAAAGACTCGCAAATCTTTTATAACAGTTCTGGCGTCAGTCGATCGCTGGGGCCACATCCATATGAATCTCGTGCATGAATCCACTGCGACCAAGATATATTTATAGTTACCATCCCTTTGTAAGGGACCACAGTGGTCCAGGTAAACACAGGCTAATGGTTTATCTGAGATTAGAAGGGGCGTCTGTGCTGGTCGTTTCACTGTTGATACTTTCATTCTTTGACATATTCCACATTCTAGAACATAGATCCTTGTTTGTCGTCGCATTTGTGGCCACCAGTATCTCTGTTTTAATAATGATACTGTGGCTGAAACGCCAGCATGTACAGAAGCAAGCCCTTCGTGTGCCGCTATAATGAGTCCTAACCTATGTTCCATGTTTGGAATTGCCCTATCCCCCACTCCAGGGATTCGAGCAAACGGAACATTATTTGCATCAGTAATGTATGAGTACTTTACTGGAAAGCCTTTTGGGAGTGTTTCTATCGCATCTTTTACTGTAGCGCTGACAGCTTGTAATATTTCGCTGTCTATTTTTGTTTTTGACCTGGTGATGGCAGCTACGGAAGCCGTTTGCACAGCTGCCTTCGCGGCCTCATCAGCCAATGAATTCCCTGCAACGTGAACGCCATCACGTTGATGACTCAGTGTATGTATCACGTGAGTTTTTGGTAGTTCTTTCTGTAAAAGAACTACTTGTTCCCAAAGTACTTTTTGCTTTATTGTTGCACCTGTGTCATCTTTGTAACCGTTTTGAATCCATTTCTGTAAATTGTTATTGTATGATTTGACGCAGTAATACGAATCGCACACAATAAGTGTCGGGAATTCGCGATCGGCATTGTCTAGCGCCATTTTTAACGCTATTATTTCAATTTGTTGTTCTGAATTATTTTCCACTGAGTGTGTTTTTCTAAGTAGAGGTCTTAATTTACCTCCGCGCCACACTTCTTTTACAATTTCGCATGTGGCGTTGTGAGCCAGCTCTCCCCAAACTGAGGGGTGAGCATGTCCGTCTGTATATATTACACAGGCGTACTGTCGTAAAGGCAGAATGTCGATTGGCAGAGGGTATTCTCTCTCATATTCTAGATATTTTAATTCTTTCATTTCCGGGTCAAAATAGTATTTTACTCTGTCTGTAGCAACAGAATTTACCCATTGTATCCATTCTGGATTCAGTGCAGTTGTCGGTAAATTACATGGTGTTGTTAATGCCTCAAAAGCTGATTCTGCTGTTCTGACTGTAACCTGTCTACCGTCGGCTTGGTATTTTTCTTTTGCTACAGCTGTTTGAACCGCCTGAACAATGTTTTCCTTAATGCTGAACCTTTTTTCAGCTTCTGTGTACAAATGTGATTTGTATGCAATTGGTACCTTCTCTCCCTCATTAGAGGTCAGGTATGTGAATCCGCATCTTCCTGGGATGACTCGAATCACAAGGTTGCGTGTGTTGTCACGTGTTTGTAATTTTGTTTTGACTAACATATCTGTTTGTAAAGATCTCAAAATTTCTGTGTGTTTTTGAGTCCAATTGATTCTTTTAAAATCTGGTTTTATAAGGTCATAGAGAGGTTTAACTCTCTCTGCATAATTTATAATGTAAGTTCTTCCGAAATTTAGGAAACCTAGAATTGATTGTAAGTTTTTTAGTGTTCTAGGTGCTTGGAATACAGCACATTTCTCTAGGAAATTGTCAGCCAGGCTTTTGCCTTCACTTGATAGTTCATATCCTAAAAACAGGACAGTTAGATGGGCAATTCTTGACTTTTTAAAGTTGAATTTGTAACCCTCTGCTGCGAACCCAAGTATTATGGTGTTCACTCTCTTCAAGTGAGTATCCAAGTCATCATCTGTTACATAGATGTCATCGACATAAGATAATGCCTCATCATCATATATTTGTAGTAACTCTGTTACTCTTGCTGAGAATAATCCTGGGCTGTTCTTGAACCCCTGGGGCAAACGACAGAAATTTTTTGCGCGCCATTTATTGAGAACGCGGTCAAATATCTGCTCTCTGGTGCTATATTTTGACAGAAGAATCCATTAGAGATGTCTAATGTTGTTTTGTATTTTTTGCGCACTATGTTATTCATTAGTGCAGCACTATGCAAGTTTTGTACTGCAAAAGTTTTGCAACATGAGTTAAGGTGTCTGTAGTCCAAAACAAGACGATATGAATTGTCTGGTTTGGAGACAGGAAACAAAGGATTATTCATTTGTGAGGTGCAAGTTTCAATCACCCCCTGGTATTCAAGTTGATCTAGGATCTCTTTTACCCGTTTTTTAGCTTCTTGCTTAATTGGGTACTGCCTCTGAGCAGTAGGTTGTGATTTTAACTGGATTTTGTGAGGAGGAGAGTCCTCATCCCATCCCACATGGTTTTTATATAATGCAGGTGCTTGGGCTACTGCCCACTTTCTTGCAAGAGTATATTTTTTATGAATTGGAATATGATTTGAGAAGGCAGGCATAATTATTTCTTCGCCATGAGGGCACTCCCTGACAAACTCTGGTGGCCAGTCTCTTTCAGCTAGAAGGATGTCATAGCCCATGGAGAGATTATCCCAAAAGAGACCCCTTATTTTCCTAGTCTTATCCCCCTCTATACGCAATGTTATTTCATATATTTTATGAGGTTTGCTAACTATGGTATCTGCAGTTTCCACCTGAATGTATTCATTCGTGTCCACTGTCTCCAGATGATTCATAAGGATCTTGCGAGCTGTGCTCACTTCTGCTGCGCTGTCTAGCATTGTCTGAGCCCATTCTCCGTTTTTCAGCTGTGTCCTCAGTATTCTCGGCATGGTTGATTACTTTAATACTGGCTACTTTCTTTTTTGGAAACTGTAAGTTTTTATTTTGATGAGCAGGTTCCTTGTCTTTGGACTTGACGTGCTCTTCCCTGTGTTCTGACCGTCCTCTCCTTTCCGATTTCTGCGAGGAAGTCTGAAAAGATTGAGAGGGACGTGTATCAATATCTTGATATCTATCAGGTTTCTTCAGATTATCCCTATTTCTAAGGTTGTATTTTTTCTCAGAGGGCTCCCTTTGGGGAGACTTGTGTCCTTGGTCCGGAGATCTTTCTCTCCGCCGAGGAGACCTTCCTCTGGACTGGAATCTTTTTTCTTTAGGAGTGGATTGTTTATTTCCATCCCAGTTCTTTTTGGGAGTGTTTAGATTATTTTTAATAAATATTTTTTCGGGTTTTTCAATTAGTTGAGGTTTCACCGGTTTTCCACCCAAACTATCTCTTCCTAGTTCTTCATAGGATTTTTCTATGATTCTGGCAATTTCAAATGGTTGGTCTGCTATATCTGTCTCTTTCAACCTCTGGCGGATTGCCACATTTGCTGCTTCTCCCTTTATATTGGCTAGTAGTATTGCCGAGACCTGCTTGAAGTCTTTTAGTAATTTCATACCAAGAGTTAAAGCAGGTTCTGGACCGTATTCATCTTGAATTTGTTTTAGCACATCTGGTATTACTGACATGGATGGAACACCATGTGTTTTTGTGTAAATGGAAGCAAAGACTGTACCCCAAGTGTCACAGTCCTCCACATGTGGTGCGATTCCCATTGGAAGACAGATAGTCAGAATCCTGTGTTTCTCAACCGGGGTGGTATCTGGAAATACCGCCTCTATTTGAGTGATTTTTTGTGCTTACCAGAATGGAATTTGTTCCCGTTTTGCGGGTACTTTACCTAGACAGGACTGTATGTTCTGTGGTGTAATTTTATTTGTTTTCCCCTGGTGAGGGATCAGCTGTGGAATTTTAATAGCTGGTTGGACTGTTGAAGTCCGCATTACATATTGGACTAATTGTCTGTGTATTATAATTAGTTGTTTTAGCTGTGCTAAAAGATCTGGTGCAGACATTTCTTCAATGTCTGGATGTGGTGTGTATCCGGATAGGACCGGCCACGTTGCTCCTGGTCTACCTAGTGGACCGAGCCTGGTGATGTGATTATTATGTTTTAGGGCGCCATTAAACCAGAGCAGGTGCTCTTGGTATTTGAGTGGTATTTCCACCTCCTCGAAAGGAGTGTACTCATTTGGAGGTTCCTCTATTTTGTAATAGTGGAAGTCCTTTGTTCAGCTGCTATTCTAACTGCCTCCCTTTCTTCTTCTTCAGCTTGTGACATTCTAATGTCAAGAAAGTTATTTTATTTATTTGCAGATCAGGTTTCTATGGAAACAAAGATTAGATGCACAATATTTTGGAACTGTGTATCCTTCAACGTTGAATAAACCAAGAACCATACATAGGAGTCTCCTCCTACTAAGTTTGGCGGATTTAACCTTTCACCCACTCCAGACGTCTTTGGAGTATTATGGGGAAAAGGGGTCTGTGTGAAAAAGCACGACTGAGTTACTCTAATGTCTTACGTTAGATTTATCGCCCATCCAAACATGTTGGGCGCCATGTAGTGTAGTTCCTATCATCCCAATAGGCTCTGCGCATTGGAATAATATATTCAATAGTATAGACGTAGGACAGAGGTTAACTAGGTCTTCTACTGACGATATTAAACTTAAAGTTTAATGTTTGTGCCAGCTAGCTCAGAGTTCACTAGAAACTTTCTCGAATAGACAAGGAGGAGTTTAACTTCCCTGGATAGACAAGAAGGGATTTAGTTTCTGACAACCATAGAACATGACAACTTTGCTCTCCCCTAATCAAGAGTGTATCTCTAGAGTCGTGTGAAAACAAAAGACAACTTATTTTGCTCAGTCAGTTCAGTGATTCTTAGTTTCACCAGATTGTAGAGAAAAGGAAGAGACGGGCGTGTTCAATAAAAAGATGTTATTTATTGATCAGTCTCTTTTCTCATACAAAAGAAATGAATCGCTATTATTGTAATACTTAGAGTTAAGTAAAGTGCATACAGTAATAACAGAATTATAAAATAATACTGTAAAAGCATTGATATGGTTTCTCAGCCATATGATACTTAAAATGGATAAAATAGATACATACATATATACATTGACTAATCGTACTCAACTGGTGCTTCTAACTACGCCTACCCCAATGTACCTGACCTAAGCCTAATACGTGGCGGGAGTAGATAAGTAGCAGTTTAAGTTAAGTTTGCTTTGCCAAGAGTCTGCTTCAAGAATTCTCTACAAAGGATGATTCAGTTCAGTACCTGGGAGTTTAGAAGGCTGGAGGGCTGGTATCTCTATCTCAGGTCTTGATATTCCAGCTGCCTGCGAGGGCTGCTTGGAAGCGCCGGAGCTGGATTTCTCGGCAGGAGAAAAGGCAGCGTCTCTCTCTCTCAGCGCGTCAGAAAGGAGGGGCAGCGTCTGTGGGCTTCGCTGTCAGCTGGGCTCCTCGGCAAGTCTCGCTGCTCCAATCTTGTCACCACCTCGTGTGTTTGCTTAAGGCAATGTCGGTATTATTTATACCTGAAAGGTGCTGGGATTGACGTAAGGATGGACATAAATACGTCAATAAGGATGTCATACGAACTGGTCGTTTGCACATTCTTTACTGAAGTTCTCGGCTAAATCAAAACAATGGCTGTGGGGATTTCCCAGGTCGTGGTAGGTTTGATTTGTTTTGAGAACACCGTATGCCTATTAGGGGGCTGGAGGAATAGTGCTTGCCTAATGAGATGGCATGCGCTATGACCTAATCAGATAACGGGCTTCTGTGCCGTTGTGTGGCTAATCAGATAACGGGTTTCTGTGCAGTTGAATGGCTGCTAGTTAATTATTAACCAGACAAGGGTCAGAAATAGGGGGATCGATACAGTACCCATAGTAAATACACCACAAATGTGTTTAGTTTGTCACCTTTGTGCAATAAAGTGCAGTACTAAAAAATGTAGAATGTGTAGAGTCACTTTTTTAGTTGTAGAATACTTAATAGTGTAGCTTGTTTAGAATTAGGCTTGTGTTCTAAATCTACAATTTTGTAGTTAGTATACATATACTGCTGCATACACTTTTGGGCAGATTTGCAAGCCCCTTGAGCCTCTTTCTTGTTCTATTGAGCCTCATTTTTGGATGTAATGTTTGCAAAAAAAGAATGCAGCAAATTGGAAATGTGTTTGCAAAATGAGTCAGGATTGTCCACTGAAATGTAGTGGTTATGTACATAGAAGGTGTTCAGTCACTTAAACGTTTTAGTGTGGTAAATATGTTTTTGTTAAATATATGGTTTTACATTTTTTGTCTAGAATCACACTGAGCGTGTGTGTAAATTAAGGAATTATACTTGCACCTTTTTCCATAATCTCTCCTGTCTCTCCTCACAGTCTACCTCTCTCTGCTTATACTGTCCCCTCTCTTCTGATATGTCCCCTCTTTCCTTATTATCATTTGTCTTTCCTCATAGTGCTGCTTGATCTCATAGTCCCTGCTGTCCTCTTTGACCACCTCTGTCCTCATTGTGTCCTCTGACTCCTAATAGTCTCCTTTCTTTTCATACTCCCTCCTCTGATCTCCTAATCCTTCCTGTCTCATCATACTCCCTCCTCTGATCTCCTAATCCTCCCTGTCTCATCATACCTACCTCTTAACAATACCCCGGTCAGTATAAATAGACTACTGCATACACTCTTGAGCAGATTTACAAGCCCTTTGGTCCTCTTTCTTGTTGTATTGTGTCTCATTTTTGGATGTAATGTTGGCAAAAAATAATGCAGCAATTTTGAAATGTATTGGCAAAATGAGTCAGGATTGTCCCGTGAATGTAGTGATCATATACATGGAATGTGTTCAGACATTTAAACGTTTTAGTTTAATTATACTTGCACCTTTTTCCATAATCTCCGCAGTCTCTCCTTACAGTCTACCTCTCTCTGCTTACACTGTCCACTCTCTTCTGATATTTCCCCTCTTTCTTTATTTTCATGTGTCTTTCTTAATAGTGCTGCTTGTTCTCATAGTCCCTTCTGTCCTCTTAGTTCCCTTCTGTCCTCATTGTCTCCTCTGTCTCCTAATAGTCCCCCTTCTTTTTATACTCCCTCCTCTGACTTCTTAATCCTCCCTCTCTCATCATACCTCCCGCTTAACAATTCCCCCGTGCAAAATGAGTCAGGATTGTCCACTGAAATGTAGTGGTTATATACATAGAATGTGTTCAGTCACTTAAACGTTTTGGAGTGGTAAATGTGTTTTGGTAAAATGTATGGTTTTACATTTTTTGTCTAGAATCACACTGAGCGTGTGTGTAAATTAAAGAATTATACTTGCACCTTTTTCCATAGTCTTCCCTGTCTCTCCTCACAGTCTACCTCTCTCTGCTTATACTGTCCCCTTTCTTCTGATATTTCACCTCTTTCCTTAATTTTACTTGTCTTTCCTCATAGTGCTGCTTGTTCTCATAGTCCCTCCTGTCCTCTTTGTCCCCTTCTGTCCTCATTGTCTCCTCTGATTCCTAATCGTCCCCCTTCTTTTTATACTCACTCCTCTGACCTCTTAATCCTCCGTGTCTGATCATACCTCCCTCTTAACAATGCCCCAGTCAGTATTCATAGACTGGTACATACACTCTTGGGCAGATTTACAAGCCCCTTGGGCCTCTTTCTTGTTGTATTGTGTCTCATTTTTGGATGTAATATTGGCAGAAAAATAATGCAGCAAATTGGAAATGTATTTGCAAAATGAGTCAGGATTGTCCCTTGAAATGTAGTGGTCATATACATGGAATGTGTTCAGTCATTTAAACGTTTTAGTGTGGTAAATGTGTTTTGGTAAAATGTATGGTTTTACATTTTTTGTCTAGAATCACACTGAGCATGTGTGTAAATTAAGGAATTATAATTGCACCTTTTTCCATAGTCTCCCCTGTCTCTCCTCACATTCTAACTCTCTCTGCTTATACTGTCCCCTCTTTTCTGATGTTTCCCCTCTTTCCTTATTTTCAATTGTCTTTCGTCATAGTGCTGCTTGTTCTCATATTCCCTCCTGTCCTCTTTGTCCCCCTCTGTCCTCATTGTCTGCTCTGATTCCTAATCATCCCCCTTCTTTTTATACTCACTTTTCTGATCTCTTAATCCTCCCTGTCTCATCATACTTCCCTCTTAACAATGTCTCAGTTAGTATTCATAGACCGCTGCACACACTCTTGGGTAGATTTAGAAACACCTTGGGGCGTCTTTCTTGTTGTATTGTGTGTCATTTTTGGATGTAATGTTGGCAAAAAAATAATGTAGCAAATTGGAAATGTGTTTGCAAAATGAGTCAGGATTGTCCACTGAAATGTAGTGGTTATATATACAGAATGTGTTCAGTCACTTAAACGTTTTAGTGTGGTAAATGCGTTTTGGTAAAATGTATGGTTTTACATTTTTTGTCTAGAATCACACTGAGTGTCTGTGTAAATTAAAGAATTATACTTGCACCTTTTCCCATAATCTCCCCTGTTGTCCACACAGTCTGCCTCTCTCTGCTTATACTGTCCCCTCTCTTCTGATATTTCCCCTCTTTCCTTATTTTCACTTGTGTTTCCTCATAGTGCTGCTTGTTCTCATAGTCCCTCCTGTCCTCTTTTTCCCCTTCTGTCATCATTGTCTCCTCTGTCTCCTAATATTCCTCTTTCTTTTTATACTCCCTCCTCTGTCCTCTTACTCCTCCCTTTGTCATCATATTTATTTTTTCTCCACATTTTTGTCTCACTCTCTCTTTATATTCCTTATTTTTTTCTCATATATACTCTTATTTCCTTATATTCACCTTTTCTTCTTATTCTTGATCTTCTTTGTACATACTTCACATTCTTTTCTTTTCTTTTTCATTCTCTTCTCATACTCTCCTCTCTGCTCTCACTTCTCTTCTCTTTTCTTATACTCCAGATTCTGTCCTGATATTCTAAATTTTTCTTATTGTCATATTCCTCTCATCATTCTCACTCCTGTCCTTATACTCCCTCCCGTTTTCATATTTTTCTCTCTTTTCTCTTACGTCTCCTTGTCTCCTCATACTATTCCCTTTTACTTATATTTCCTTTTGTCCTATACTCCTTCTCTTTGTCTTTGTCTTCTCCTGTCTTTCTTCATATTCTTTTTCTGTTTTTCTGTTTTCATTTTGTGTTGGCTATCTTTATACTTCCCGTTAATGTTCATATTGCCTGTTCTCTTCTCTTACTCCTCCTTGACCCCCTGTGTATAATTTGCAGCACTTTCCTCATACTCCCCGTCTTTTCATACTGACCTCTCTCTTTATATTTTTTTGTCTTGTCTTACTCTACCCTCTTTCGTCATACTTTTTTCACACTTCATAATCCACCATCTATTTATACTATTTCCTCTTTTTCTCACATTGTCGCTGCTCTCTTCTGGTACTCTTCTGTCTCTTGTTATATTCACTCCTCTTTCCTTATATATTTTTTTGTCCTTATACTAGTGCATGTTTGCACATATTACTTGTTTTCGGTTTATAGTCCTTGTCTCTCTTCTTATACTGCCCCCCTGTTTCGTCATAGTCTGTCTGTTTCTTCTTATACTCTCCCTTCTCTCGTCATACTGGTACTTTTCTCCTCATACTCCTTCTTATCTCTTCATACTTTCCAGTCTTTTTATAGCCTCTTTATCCCATTATACTGTAGTGTCTGCTAATTTTCTTTTTTCTATTTAAATTTCTTGTTGTCTCATAGTCTTCTTTCTCTTGTTTTTATTTTCATACTCCCATGTTTGTTGTGATAATCTCTCCTCTCTTCTTCTCAGTAATTTAATAGTGTATTTCATATATTATTTTTTTAAATTATATTTTTTTTTACTAGATTCTTTTGATCAACACTGAAAAAAAATCATCATGCCTACAAAAACTGAAAAGAGGAAAGAACGAAAGAAAGCAGTTTATCCTGTATATGTACCATTGCGGCGGGCGGAGCAGAAATCTCCGCCCGCCGCAATGGTAAAACTGCAAGTTGTGCTTTTCTAAGCGCGACATGACAGGCACGCGCGGTGCCTGTCATGTTGCACTTAGAACCCCCCATGTGCACCCCCCAAGCCACGGACTCCCAGGGGGCCCACATGGGGCCCCCGCAGGGAATCTCCGCATGCCTTTCCGTGACGGCATTGCAGCCATGGAAAAGCATCAGCAAAAGCCCATTGTAATATGGCGGGCGGTGTCTAACAGACACCGCCTCCATGTTAATCATTTTCCGCCCCGGCCACAAGGCGACGGGGGCATAAAACAGGCGGGCGGTATTTCACACCGCCACGGTCCCCTGCGCCATCCTAATATGGCGGGGGGGGAATTGGGCAATAGATGTCGCGCGGATTTCCTCCGCCAGGCTGGCGGTGGCCACCGCCAATCTGGCGGAGAAAATCCACCCGACATCGTAATGGACCCCGAAGAGTAGTGTGCACAAAGAGAAAAATTGTATTATTGCATCTGCAACTAAGAGGAAAGAAAAAAAAACATAGAAATTCATCTTCTAAAAAAAACTTGTTTAGCAAAAGGAGGAAAAACCAATATAAGGAAATAAGGAAGAAGATGTTCTATAATAGAGTATTGTTTAATTTGAATGATGTGGTAAAGAATTATAATAGAAAAACAGCATTTTATTAGAAAAAGAAATGTATTGAAAAAGTAGTTGAGAAAGCTTTTGAATTAAAAAAAAACTATTTGTTTTACTAATCAATAGAATTTGAAAACTAGATAAGCCAATACATTTAATGAAGGCCAAAAGTAAGTAGAAATAAATAATTAACAGAAGTATCAATCAATCAATCAAAATTAGCTTTATTCGATTTTGAAGAATTAAAATCATAAAAGCATACACATAATCCAACAATACATCATCATACATAATATAAAATAACTCATTTTATGTACATCCATCATTGAAAAAACTTCTGAAAGAGTTAAGCTAGTGGTGGCGATTATTTCATTTTTTCCTTCAATGCATATTCCGGAACCTATATCCCGCAAGTCAATTGTTAGCAGCTTTCCTTTTCCTCATGACAATCTTTAGAAAGCCCATCATAGACCCAATGCTATAGTATTTTTCGAGCATTTGTAAGTATATAAAAGCGGGGCGACACTGTCTCCATCTGCCCTGAAGTAATAAAGGTATTAACCATTTTCTTCTCTCATTTTTATATAATTTACAGAATAAAACCACATGCATAGTATTTTGTCTGGATATGTTATCGCAGGGGCATTGACACAATTCTCTTGACCAGTCATCTACGGTTGGGTATGTAATTAAATGATGGAACGTCCCAAACCTAAATCTGGTCAGGAGATATCTGTCTTAGCCACTTTGAACACAAAGCAAATAGGGTTGAATGGATATAGTCGTAAGGGTCAATTGATGGCTAATCACCATTGGTTTGTTCAACTCTAAAGCTAATCTATTCTCTTCTAAGTGGGACATAGCCATTTTTTTTAAATCTTTACGCTTTATAAGGTTCATATAGTCGGGCTTAGTATAATATTCTATGTGACCGATATCCTGCATAAAGCTTTTACCATATTTCAACCATGGGTTTTTTCGGACCAAATCTAATCTCATAGAGTCCCTAATTATCTCTCTGTTTAGTCTTGTGTTCTCAGTGGTCCAGATTCTGTGCCACACCAATACTGGCTTTACCTTAATCAGATCAGCAATGTGTAGAACCCCCAGTTCTGAATGGCAACTAAAAACAGGGGCACTATCTGGAACACTTAAAAGGGATCTCAGAAAGGTATTTTCTATGCGTTGAATTATACTACAATCTTGGTAGCCCCAGATTCCTGCCCCGTAAATCGCTATACTCACACACCTTGCTTGGTATATTTTCATTAGAACTTCTGGGGGCCTTTTCCCCAATTTTTCTGCAAAGTTAAAAAGTGCAGCGATAGACTTCATAAAAAGTAGGGACCTAGTCTTTACTGCTGGAGCCCAAGAACCCAATCTATCAAAAAGCACTTCCAGATAGCTGAATGCAGGGGTTATTTCCACCTTGTTTCCCCTCGCCTGGAAGCTTCTGGTCTTATTTCTATTCCAGCCACATGACATCACAAAACTCTTTTTAGCGTTTAATTTTAAGCCAAGGGAGTCCATAAAATGTGTATAAAAAGAGAGGGCCCTTTGTAGTCCTATTTGGGTGCGGGACATGAGGACCGCGTCGTTCGCATATAGGAGGGATGCGATGGGACGCGAATTCACTGTTGGAGGCTCCCTAGTGTTTGACACCAACTCCTGTTCTAAAGCATTCGTGTATAAAGAGAACAGGAGTGGGGCCAATACGCACCCCTGCCTAATGCCTCTTTCAACTTTGAAAGGGGCGGTACACTCACCCTCAATACCATATCGGACCTTTGCAGTGGCTCCTGTATATAGTTGTCTTAAATACTGAATTAAAACAGGCTCATCTTTCACTTCATTTAAAACCTTCCATAGTTTCTCATGGACCACACAATAAAAAGCCGCTGAAAGGTCTACAAAGGCCAAATAAAAATTACCAGCTTTCACTCTAGTATATTTGTCAATTAAAATACTTAAATTCAAAATCTTCTCATTTGTACCTAGACCAACTCTAAAACCATATTGGACATCACTTAAAATATTGTTATCTTCGGTCCATCCCTGTAGTTTTTCAGGAACAATCCTGCCCTAAATCTTCATCAAAGAATCCAGTAAGGATATCGGGCGGTAGGACGCAGGGTTCTCGCGATCCCCCTTTTTAAAAATGGATACTATAATGGATTCGGACCATGTAGTTATAAAACCCTTTTCGTAGCACGCCTGTAGAACTCTCATTAAAATGGGACCCCATACCTCCAAATTTGATTTATATAGGTCGATAGGTATCCCGTCGGGACCAGCTGCTTTGCCACTTTTGCTTGCTTTAACTGCCATTACAACATCATTTAATGTAAAGTCAAGATTAATGGGTAAAAAGGGCTGTTGTGTAATCGCTAAGTCTGAGCTCTTGGCGATATCATCGTTTGGCTTCTGTCTGGCATAAACTTTAGAAAAGAAGTTTATCCAGACCTGTTCCTCTATTGCCATTTCGATGCTTGGTTCGTCTGATTTATTAGCACGGAAAGGTGCATTTACAGTGGCCCAAAATGTCATACTGTCTTTAGACTCAGCAGCCTCAAGAAGGTATTTCTAGGCTTTTTCTTTTAGCTCCGCTAACCTATTTTTTCGAGCTTCCTGATACAATTTTCTACACTCCCTTATCATGGGTTTATCTCTAACCTCACTGTGTAGTGCCTTCTTTAACCTGCCATAGCTACTGGTACAATTTTTATCGAACCTTCCTTTTTTTGTATTACGTGTGCCCTTGGAGTCTTTAAACAGAAAAGTTCTAACCACCTCAGTAATATTTTTAAACGCAGTTAAAACTTCCTCATGAGTTGGACTGTCACTTAGGCATTTTAATATTGGGTATAATGCTTTAGCTATTAATTCATTACTTAATTTTAAGCTATCCCTGTTTCCCCAATGGATAGCATAGCCATTCTTTTTCCCTAGTATTATGTCTTGCACCCATGCTATCTTGTTAGCGGTGTTACTACGTTCCCCAATTTGTGTTTTTATGTTTACGCTGATTGGCCGATGGTCGCTCATAATATTTTGATGAGTAGAGAAGGCCTTCACATGGCTCACATAACGATTTGGGATAATAATGAAATCAATTAATGACTTCCGTCCTCTCCCTATAAATGTATAGTCAAACTCGACCATGGGCATGCAAATGCAGTTAGAAAATACCAGGTCGTGTTTAAACATGACCCCGTTTAGCTGATCGCCTTTTGTAGTGTGTGTTAAATGAAAGGAAGGATCAAAGTTGTCCAAAGTTAGGCCACACTTTCCGCCTCCCGCCAACGGACACAAGCTCGTGTTAAAATCACCCTCCCTGATGGGAATGGTTTCATCATTAGCATTTTGGGCCCGATTATGATGGTGGACGGACCTGAGTCCGTCCGCCATCATAGAGTAGGAGTACCGTCCGCAGGGGCAGCGGCGGTCCCTCCGTGCAAATTAGGATGTGACCGCCACGCTAGCGGTCACATCCTGTATTTTTAACATTGCGGCAATGTTAAAAATGTAAGTTGTGCATATGCATGCACAAAGCGGCAGGCACCGCGCAGTGCCTGCTGCTTTGTTCACGCAAATGCAGGGGGGTATCATAGGTACCCCCCATGTGCATCCCCCACCCCCCTTCACCCAGGGGGCCCGCAACGGGCCCCCGAAGTGAAGGTCCGTATGCTTTTCCACGGCGGAAAAGCCGCCGTGGAAAAGAATACTTTCTACACCATCATAATATGGCTGGCGGTGTCTGATAGACACCGCCAGCCATGTTAAAGCGGAAAAGCTGCGGACATATTTCTAGACCCACCGCCATCCTAATGTGGCGGTGGGTCTTCTGAGGCTCCGCAGAGGATTTTCCGCATCCTTCGGGCCGGCGGTGGCATCCGCCGGCCCGGAGGATGCGGAAAATCCTCCATCATAATCGGCCCCCAAGTTCGGATTTAGCAATATTAGGACTTAGCTTTCCTAAAACAGAACCCAAGTGATTTTTTTTAACATTATTATAAACATTTACAAGAAACAAAGCCTTGTTATTGTCCAGTTGAATGAGGATCGTTTGATAAAAGATTTCAGAACTAACCAGGGCACTCTTATGTGTGACGAACCTATTCGAAACATATACACATAAACCATCTTTCGACCTGCCACTGGAGGATTGAATTGCTGGTGTGTGGTATGTCTTAAATCCATTTATGTGTATACTTTCTAAAGCTCAAGTCTCTTGTAGGCAGACAACATCATAGTTGTCAATAAAAGTTAACCATGCCTGATCATTCACCTTGTTTTTTAAGCCTGCCACGTTCCAGAACAGGATTCTACAAATCCCTGCTAGATTTTCTTCTAGGGATTGGGCACCGCTAATATTAGGTAGAGTAATTTCAGTTCTCACCACCAAATCTGATTTCCGCATGATCGAGAAAGAGAAATTTGTTCCTAGAAATGCAGAAGAGGTGTTAGCTGATGATGTTTTAGGGAGACCTCCTAAAGGTCCAGTGTGTACTTGGAATTGTAGGAGTATTGTTGTGTACGGCAGGAATCTATTGATTTTTTACGCAATTTCTTACGTAACTATAATAAGAAAAGTGTTAAACAAAAGATTAAGATGTTGCAATGATTAGACCCTTGCAGAGTGAGAGAAAATACTGGTTTGCAAGGTCATTCTCTGGCTTGTCTTTTTAAAAAAGGATGTAGAAGTGTTTTTCACCATTTCAGAATGTTAGCAGTTCATCATACTCAAATGAGGAAATTAGTCAGAACATTGTATGACGCAAAAAGTCCAGCACTAATGTTAAAAAAGTTGAATAGTGCTCTTTTGCATGGATCCGTATCAGATGTAACAAATGTGTGTGATGAAATTCAGCTTAGTTACTTTGGTCCTCAGGAAGACAGCGCAGAAACTGAGACATTAATAGAAAAAATGTGGAAGAGAATGTACAACATTGTAGTCTAGAAATTTTTGAGCAAGAAATTTCAAAGTTTTAGGTGATTTTAGGTGAAAGGCCTAATTATTCTTGTATCTGTTGTCGATGAACTCATTGTAAAAATCGGACCAGGACTGTTGATGTGTATTTAAAAAGTGAAATGGAAAATAATAATGAGTGGAAGAATTTTGCAACTTATTTGTTAGTATAGAATTGTTTTGATTTGAGTACTGATCAACGTATTTGTAAATATTGTTATAACAAATTAGATGAGAACAAAATGCCTGCTAGAGCTGTGCATAATATTCTTTGGTTGGTAAGTATTCCTTCTGAACTGATGGATTTAAATTTTTATGAGTCTATTCTGATTCAATGTGTGCATCAATTTCAGGCTAATGTTCGCCTGGAGCCTAAGACAGGGAAATTGCCTCCTTCAGATTTACAGAGAGGATTAAAGGGAAGAGTTTTATATTTGCCTCTAGATTTTAAGAAAAATATTGAAACAACTGGTGTAGAAAATTTAGAAGATGAACCTCTAGTTATTCTTGTTAATGGTGTTCCTACAAAGAAAAAAAAACTGGCAAGAATTAGTGGATGTTAGGAAAGTGAAAAAGGCAACGTTGTATCTGGTAAATAATAATCAGTACTATAAAAATGTGTATGTGAGAGAAGAAGAAATAACTGTAGAAGAAGATAGTGAGTCGCCATCTGGACAAATTGAAAAAGTGGGTGGGTCCAGAACTGAAGAAATATATCAACATTATAGTGTTGATCCACTTCATTCTAAAGAAGCGATGGGTTATACTATTGAGTTATTCCAAATGAAAGAAGCAAAGGGAAGTCCTATTAGTGTATGGGAAAAAGCTTGGAAGCTCATTGTTTCCCTCAGTTGTTTCCCACAGGAAA
Organism: Lissotriton helveticus; assembly: GCF_964261635.1. Lineage (NCBI taxonomy): Eukaryota > Metazoa > Chordata > Amphibia > Caudata > Salamandridae > Lissotriton > Lissotriton helveticus. The sequence continues at coordinate 639,805,480 of NC_136059.1, forward strand.
AGAAGGACGATATGATGACTGACCTGTGCAGATTCCTGCATCTGAATACCGGACATCAAGATAGTACGCTGAAGATCCAAGATTTCGACAATGTATTCCGTATTTGTTTCATCTTTTGTTTGAGCATGATTTGTCTGGACTTTCTTATGCAGTAAATCATATATTGAAAACAGGTGTACATCTTCAAAATGTTTCGGCAAAGGAATTTATGGATAAAGTACACCAGAAAGATAATGTTTTGGAATCTCAGCTAATTAATCTCATGGCATGTCAGCGTGGTACTAATGAGTACTGGTACCAACGTCATGGAGAACTTAAATGTATGTTAAGGAACTTAGGAACTCCTACATGGTTCCTTACTCTAAGCTATGTAGAATATGTTTGGGATGATTTACTTCAATTTCTTCGAGAGGCAAATGCAAATGTAGTAAATATTGAATTCAAAATTCCTTGAGAATTGTGCTCCTTAGATCCAGTTAATGTATGCAGATATTTTAATCATAGATTTGAAGCTATGATGTCTTTTATCACCAATAAAAAAATCCTCCTCTTGGAGAGGTTCTGGACTTCTTTTGGAGAAAGGAGTATCAAGCAAGAGGTGCTCCTCACATACATATGCTAATATGGATCAAAGATGCTCCCAAATTTGGAAGAGACCCAGATGATACTGTGTTGTCTTTTATTGAAGAATATGCTACATGTGATATACCCAAAAGTACACAAGATAAGGACTTAAGACAACAAGTCTTACAATTCCAAAGCCATCGTTGGGGGAAATACTGTCGTAGAAAGTACAAATCTAAGGACAAATTGTACACGAAATGCCGTTTTGCATTTCCATGACCTGTGATATTGAAAGGAAGAGTGAACAGTTTCATGTCATCTTTGCGACATACTATCAAAAGAAAGTCTCCAAAAATTAACTATAACTTAAGAAGAAATAATGAGTCAAAATACAAAAATGACTATAACCCAGTCATTTTGTCCATGTGGAATGCTAATATGGATATTCAATATGTTGCGGACAATTCCATTGCTGTTGCTCGATATGCAACATCGTACATAACAAAATCCGAAAAGAGATTTCCCACGAGAAGAGCCTAAGCAAAAAATTATATACTTACAGTTTGAAGATGTTATCTCATCGAGAAATTGGAGCATATGAATGCACGGATCGCTTATCATCTGCAAGTCTATACTCCAAATCTAGAAGATTAATTTGGGTGAGTCTAGGTCTTGCTACAACACGAAACCGAGAATTTAAATCTGTACAAGAAATTGAATACTTAGCTTAAAAAGAGCCAGAAAGTACAGATATTGTGAAAACAAATATGTTGGATACATATTATCCAAATAGAAGTAATCATCTTGAGAACGTTTGTCTCTATGAAGTTCTGCAAAACTACATTTTTAAACGGAATATTACAGAAAACATCAATAATGGTATATATGCCGTGATTGGTTCTGAAGGATGTTTGGTGAAACAAAGAAAAGGACATTTGATTAATCACCGTAGACTGAGTTGCGAAACACCTGACAAAAGGGAATTTTACTATTTAGCTCTTTTGCACATTTTCAAGCCATGGCGTTCAGAATTGCAATTTCTTGGAGATTTCGAGAGCTATGAAGATTCCTTCAATGCAAGTAAAGATACTATAGAATGTCCTGTTTTTGCTAATTATGTCAAAATGTTGAATGAAAAAATTGAACAAGAAGCTACAGTTGCAGCTGAAATTGTTAGAGACAGTTCTCAAGACAGTCAGCAACTGCTATGGAAGAGGTGGAAACAGCAATGTATCAAGCTCAAGGAGATGTGTCAAACTTAGGAAACTTGGAAGAACAACTAAATGTTGAGCAGAAACAAATATATGAGCATGTGAGAGAACAGATTCACCATGGATTACTTCATGAAAAGAAAGAGTGCTCCTGCTCATCATTGGAACCTGTCCGAATGTACGTGAGTGGAAAACCTGGAACTGGGAAAAGTTTTTTAATTAACGTAATCACAACTTTTCTACCTAAAACAACTGAGTTGCATTTGTCTTGTGTTGTCACTGCTCCAACTGGATTAGCAGTACACAATATTAAAGGAATTACTTTACATCGTTTATTAATGCTACCAGTAGAGCATGAAAACAAATTGGAGTACCACAAGCTATCTGGAGAAGCTTGTTATGAAGTTTCAAGAGTCTTGAGGAAAATGAAACTTCTGATTATTGATGAGGTAAGCATGGTATCAAACTTAATGCTTGCCTTTGTGCATTTAAGAATGCAGCAAATTCTTAAAACAGAGTATGACGTATTTTTTGGAGGAAAACACGTCATACTTTTTGGAGATCTACTACAACTTACTCCTGTGAAAGGACAACCAGTGTTTAAGACATTGGGGCATGAAGATACCAGCAAGTCTATGGGGAGTATTGGAAACTTTAACATTGTGTCATTTTTTCAATATATGGAACTTATTACAAATATGTGTCAGGTAAATCATGCAGATTATGGAAATATTCTTCAAGATATAAGAATTGGAAAAGTGACAGAACATGGCAAACAAGATTTACAGAGACGATTACTTCCCAATTTGTTTCCAAATGAAAATATTGTTCCTGAGGAAATATATAGGAGAATTGCAGAAAACAAATCTGTAATCTGCTTAATGCCAACACTGCGTGAGTGTTCTATATTCAATGAAGAAATGTTAAAGTTGGAAAATGAAGAAATTATAAAATTGGAAGCTATTGATAAAACTTGAAGGAATCACCATTATTTTGACTAAAAAGTTGAAGAGGAAATTGGATTCTTTACAGAAATCGATAAGTAAAACTTCTGGTTTAGAAAATAATTTGTATGTATGTGTAAACTGTAGAGTAATTATACATTGTAATTTGTATGTGGAAAAGAGTTTAGTAAATGGAGCAATGGGTAAAATTGTTGATTTTGTTAATTATGTAAATAGAGATGGTATTGAATTTTTGAAAATCAAGTTTGATGAAATTGGTGAATTACAACAATTTAGTCATTGTTCAACTCGGTTTTTGCTTGTAAAAGATTTGTATGTATGCAGAAAACAGTTTCCTATTCGTTTGGCATATGCGGTGACCATTCATAAATCTCAAGGTTTAAGTGTAGATATTGCTTTAGTCAATATTGGAAGTACCGTGTTTAAAGAGGGTATGGCATATGTTGCTTTGTCTCGAGTGAGAACTTTATCTGGATTGTACTTGATTGACTTTGATGAGACAAAGGTTAGTGCAGATGCAAATTGTGTGGAAGAGTATAATAGGTTAAGAAAACAATATGCATCCTATTTAGGTCAATATCCAGTATTTCAAAAGTGTATGGGAGGTAGAAAAAGAACATTTGAGAATATCTGTAGTGAAACTGTAGAAAAAGGAAAAAAACAAGATGAAGTTGCACCTGCAAGGAAAAAAAAAGGACAGTGTTTAAGAGAATGTTGGTATTGGTTTGAAAATAGTTGTGGTGTCAACTGCTATGCTAATGTAGTTGTTAATGTTGGTTTTTTTCTTTAAAGTTTGCAACAGCTAATTGTTGAAAATCGGGACGAAAGATTCTGTTCATTGTTGAATTCTGTTAATGAGAAATGTAGTAGTGATAAAAGTAAAATAGAAAGTGTTTCTGATATTCGAAATGTTTTGAACATAGGTTTTCGTTCTACTCAATTTACGCAGAATATTCAGCAAGATTGTCAGGAATTTTTAATGTTTATGCTTGGTGTATTGGAAGATGAAGGTATGGATATTGAAAATATTTTTGGCCTTTCTTATAAATGGCAACATGACTTTCAAAATTGTTTGTTTACATGTGCCACTAACACAGACACTGAAAGATTCATATATTTGACTTTACCAGACTGTAAATCAGTGTCTTTTAACGATCTTGTTAGAGGAGCTAGTCAAAACATGGAGTGTAGCCAATGTAAATCAGAAATGTCATCAACATTACTTATACAAAGATATGGACAGTATGTAATTTTAATGCTGCAACGTTGTAGAGCTGATGGAAGAAAATTGGAAACTGTAATTAAAAAAGTTGTAGCTACTCAAGTATCAATATCAGGAAGAACTTTTGTAGCTGTTGCAATTAATTTTCATGATGGACCTTCTACAACATCTGGTCATTACACTGTTTATTTAAAATGTCTGAAAAGGTTGGATACATTGTAATGATAGTCAATTGGTTTTTAAACAACGTTTACCTAAAGAGTTACCAAATTCTTACCTAATATTTTTAAAAGCCAAAATTTTAGGAACAAAATTTGACCTTTCAGGATTACTGCTGTTAAGGTAGGTTGGTCTGGTGTTGTAGAGTACTTTGTAAGTGAGGGTGAGGAGCTTGAAGGTGATCCTCTTGTTGACGTTAAACCAGTCTAGATCTCTCAGGTGGTGGGTGATGTGGTTACAGCAGGGGACATTGAAGATCAGTAAGGTAGAGGTGTTTTAGATTTGTTGTAGTAGTTGTAGGTGTTTGGCTGGAATTCTTGTGTACAGTGTGTTGCCACAGTGTAGTCTGCTGCTAATGAGGGCCTCTGTTACTGTTCTTCTTCTTTTGGTTAGGATCTATTTGTAAATGTCACGGAGCATGTGGAGGGTGTTATAGCAGTATGAGGGAATGCTGTAGACTTGTTTAAATATGTAGAGGGAGGAGTTGAGGATAAATCGTAGGTTGTGTATATGGTCAGTAGGTGTTGGTACTGTTCACTGTGTAATTGGCCAGCAGGAGTCATCTGAAGCTGAGGGGGTGGGTCTGAGGATGAGTACCTTCATGTTGTGCGAGTTCAGTTTAGAGAGCTGCTCCTTATCCAGTTGGTGACATCCTTAATTGTGTCATGGAGGTTGTTTTTTGTGGTATGTGGCTCCTTGATAAGGAAGAAGATTAGCTGGGTGTTGTTGACGTAGGAGATGATGTTGAGGTTGTGATGGTGGGCCACTTGTGTGAGGGTGGCCATGGAGATGTTGAATAGCGTCGGGCTGAGGGATGATCACTGGGGGACAGTGCAAATCATGTCAGTGGTTTTAGATCAGAAGGCTAGGAGGCAGATGCTCAGGCTTACTATTGAACAACTTTCAAACTAAGAATTTCACACATACTATTTGGCCATGGGGAAAAGTATGTGAAACCATTAAGGACTTTTTGTTGTAAATTTAGTCAGCATATATTTGTAAGTAACATTATTTACAATGGAAGAAAATTAATGATAGAGTTTTGTTATTTTAAGATTGTTTGACCTACCTCATAGTTACATAAGAAATTGGTCCTAGAAAAAAACATTTAACATATTTTTTTTAAGATAATCTTCTTGAATGTTTTTTTTTTGCCCACTGCTATGTGATGAGTAGTATTGAACTCACTGTTTCTAGTGAAATTCAATATATTCTGAGAACAGCAAAAAAGGGAAATAAAATGCTTTAAAATTATTTTGTGTTGTAAAAGATAAATTGTAACTGTATTTTTTTTTCTTCTACAGATCTTAATTTTATAATAATTTTTGTAATTTATTATTTTTGAAGGTAAGTATAAGTAACTGTTAAAAATGATCGATGGAATGTACTGAAGTAACAGAATGTAGATGGAGTACATTAATATATAAAGATGGTTTGTATCTTTTAAACTAAGCATGGGCGTAAAATCCGTTCCGCTCGTGGATTTTGCGGATTTTCGGTAAATTCGCAATCCGCGAATTCTAGCAAACTTGCCGAAAATTCGTAAAATCCGTGCGAAGTGGATTTTTTGCTTGCCAACTAGAATACTATACAATTTCGCGGGAGTAAATACTTGCGAACACGTAGATGCGGCGGGCAGCGACAATCTCGCAATTGCGAGATTGCAAAATTTGCAATTTCGCCCAAGAAATCCACCAGCAGGCAGCATAAACCTTGAAAATTATGATTTTTATCAGAATAACTCCTCAGGTTGACATTTGCCTGCACTTTTTCTTTGCAAGGAGTCCATTTTGGGGGGTGGGGGTGGGAGGAAGGAAGTGCCCCACAGTCTCCAACTTCCTGTTCCTGTCCACCAGGCTCCTCCCAGTGCTTTCTTCATGTGCTGGTCACTTTGATTTGGATCTTGACCTGGAAGGATTACTTTTGTGGATGCTGCTGGATATTTGGATCTTTGCAATACTGAAAGCACTCAGCAGGTGCAAAAGTTCAATCTTATCATTAGTAACCATTCCCTGTAGTGCTTCCTGAGGGGCCGCTTCAGAGTTCATTTGCCTACTTGCAACTATTCTATGACCCTGCTCTGACCCTCACAGCAGGCTCAGAGAATAGCTACAAGTATACAACAAAGGTCCTGTTAAAAAAATTACACTGCAACAGAAAGCAATTACAGACAATACTGAAAGCACTCAGCAGGTGCAAAAGTTCAATCTTATCATTAGTAACCATTCCCTGTAGTGCTTCCTGAGGGGCCCCTTCAGAGTTCAGCAAATTACAGATAAGGAAGCAGGTGCCAGCCAGACTGGAAGTTTAAATTCAGTGACACATTAATCAACCCCAAATTAATTCATGTCAGTTGAAGCAGGGCAGGTGTGCTTGCTTTTTTTCACCCCCATAATCTACAGTGATAAACCAACCAGAGGATGGCAGTGATGTACCAGAGGGTGGCATGGGTGTACCAGAGGGTGGCAGTGGTGAAACAGAGGGTGCTGTGAACCTGTGATGATGAACCAGATGTAGAAACAACATAGTCGTGGCCATTGCGAGCCGACAAGTAATTTTGCAATTGCGAACTGGTACAGAACACTCGCGAACTGGCAGAAATCCCTGCGAACATAAAAAAAAAAAATCTGCAAATTCGCGAATTGCGGATTGCGAATCCGTAAATACGCAAGTTCGCGGATTGCCAATTCGTAAAATCCGCCCATGCTTATTTTAAACACATTTGAAGAAATTAAAAAAAATATATACTTAGTGTACCTGTATTCTTTGCATTTTACTACAACACATCTACTACTTTGGAACTGGTCAGGTGAATAGATATATTGTACTTTTTTTAGTACTGCTTTTTATTATAATAGCCTTGGGGGTATATTATCAAGGGGTTTTATCTCCGCTTTTTTGGCTTTAAAAGCCAAGAAAGCGGAGATAAAATTATCTCCCTATTACCAAGCTGTCGCTAACACCAGTTAGCGACAGCTAATAGGAGATAGCGACCATCATGGGCCCCACTTTGCATGTCAGTGATATTTATCACTAATGATATGCAAAGTGGGCGTGCCAAGATGTTAGCGACTGGAAACAGTTGCTAACATCGCTATCTCCTATTACCAACTTTTGGAGATATTTGCGCTAAGGGCGAATATCTCCAAAAGCTAACACCTGCCCTGAGCAGTTCTTAGCCATGTTATCCAATGGGAGGTGGATAACATGGCTAAGAGCATTTGCTCGATAATGCATGAATATCGCTGACTTTTCAGCGATATTCATGCATTGCGGGCGTTTTTTATCGCATTTGCGATAAACCTTGCTAATAGCAAGGTTTATCTGCGATAAAAATCGCCGATGTGCGGCGATAATTTTTGTCTCTAAACAAGTTAGAGACAAAAATTATCGCTAGTTGTTGATAATATACCCCTTAGTTTTTTCCTATAGTGATAAGGAGTGACTGGTTTGAAAATGTAAGAAAATTTTATAACTAAAAGTTCATATAAGCAATTTTATTGATATAATCTTATAAAGTAGTTGAGAATGGTTTGTGCATAGTATTTTTTAAAGTGTAAAATAGTTGATAAAGCTAGTTTTGTAATATGTATTAGGAAAAACGATAAAATGAAGTGTTTGTGTTTTTCTACAAGGAACAACATTATATAAAAATTCACTATGGAAGAAGAACAGAATAATATAGAAGATAATTTCGAAATTAGTAACACTCTGATAGAGGAACTAAATATACCTTTCATGGAGAGCGTGAATGAAGATGAAAATATTGGTGGTGGAGATATTACCTGCGATTTTTTAGATGAAACATTGGATGATGTTTTTGTGCAAGCATTAGAGGACATCCAGTTACATGATATGACTTTTGAAATTGATAATCAAGAAAATGAAATATCAGATGAAATCATGTTAGAAGCTCTATTAAATTATGAAATGTTACAAGAATAAATGTATGATTAAAAATTAAAAATGGTTTGAGAGGTAGATTTGTAATCATTCAGCTACTATCCAAGTACTCATGCTGCAAAGTGGGCCTTAGGGCATGGACTGCTTCAAACCCCTATAGATTATGTATGGACTCTTCTATGCACCAGCAAACTTGTGTTTTATAGCTTCAATTCCCCAGCCTCTCTCCTTACACTTCTAGCAAACACTCTGTCATTGCTGATTCAGTATTGTACTGAGGTATTCATCGGAATGCCCTTATGTATGCACTGTGGTAAAAATGAAGCTCTTATAAAATCAGTTATGCAGTCTATTTGCAGAAGTGTAATTATACAGTCAGTACTTAAGTAATTATAGAGCAAAGTAGACCTTAGGCCATGGAGTGCTTTAAAACTCCTATAGACTATGCAAGCAGCCTTCTATCCATCTGCACACTTGTTTTTTATACCTTTAATTCCCCACTCTATATCATTATACTTCTAGCAAACACTTTGACATTGCTGTACTTATCTGTACACTGTTGTAAAAGTGAAGCAGTTACACATTCAGCTTCACACTGCTTGCAGAAGTCTTATCATCCAGTCAGTACCCAAATATTTGTCTACTAAAGTAGGCCTTAGTATATGGACTGGTTCAAACTCCGGTTTACTATGCATGTACTCTTCTATGCACCTTCAAACTTGACTTTTATACTTTCAATCGCCCAGTCTGTATCTTTACACTTCCTCCAAACATTCTGCTACTGCAATTTTAGTATTGTAGTGACTCATACAGCCGTATGTTTTTATGTATGCACTGTTCTAAAAGTGAAGGTGCTATATATTCAGCTAGACAATTTCCTTGTAGAAGTGTAAGCATTCAGTCGGTTCCCAAGTAGTCATGCACCAAAGTAGGCCTTAGGGCATGAACTGCTTCAAATCCCTATAGACTATGCATCCACTGTTCTATACACCGGTAACTTGCCTTTAATACCTTAAATTCCCCAGTCTGTATCGTTACAGTTTCCCCAAACAGTCTCACACTACTGTTTCAGTATTATAGTAAACCAAACAGCACTATCTGCTTATCTATACACTGTTCTAAAAATAAAGCTGCTATACATTCAGCTACACACTCTCCTTGCAGAATTATAATCCTTCAGGGCCTCATTTATGAGTCTCTTTGCGCTATTGGAACGTCACTTTTTGTGATGTTCCGTGGTGCACCTGTCTATGTGATATTTATCAGGCAGCACTAAGGCACTTTTTTTGGCGTACTGCTGCCTGACAAATATCAGCCCCTTTAAAGCAGTGTTTTGCATGAAAGGGGCATGCAATCGGCTTTGCTGGGGACATTCCCAGCAACACCCATGGCCTTTTGACACTGCCCCACATTTACGAGAAATCGTAAATCTGAGGCAGTGCCAAAAGCTTATGCTTCCCCAGGGGAGGCGTAAGGAAGGCGCAACAGGGAAAAATTGTTTTATTCCTCTTAATTTTTTTTTTTTTATGTGTGCTGAATTCTGCAGCTCACACAGAAAAAGGAAGAGTCTCTCGTGATTATTTTTGTACAGAAAGGTTTCCCTACCTGTACAAAAATAATCATCCTTGCAATGCAGGCACCCTTGCACCATTGTGCAAAGGTGCCTGAGTTGGTGCAGGTAGACCATTGTGCGCTGGCGTAAGGGAAAAGGACAGGAATGCGCTGTATCTTATAGATATGGCGCATTCCTGCCTTTTTCTTTTGCCATAGGGAAACGCAGCAGGAAGGCCTGCTGCACTTCTCTACGGCAAAATCTCATAAATGAGGGCTATGTTAGTAGCCAAGTACTTATGGTGCAAAGTGGGCCTTAGGGCATGGAGTGCTTCAAACCCCTATAGACTATGCATACACTGTTCTATACACCTGCAAATTTGCCTTTTATATATTGAATTCCACAGTCTCTATCCTCACACTTCCACCAAACACTCTGTCACTCTTGGTATAGTTTTGTATTGACACAAACTGTTAATAGGTTGGTGAACACCCTTGTTGTTTCCAAGGTAACAAAGAGTTAATCTAAAGTTTCTATGGTTGAGTGCTCCTATAGGTGACGTGTCCGTCCTAACACGTCAATAAACTTAACAAGAAAGTGTTACCATAGGGCAATGGTAACATCCCTGATTGCGGGCACACCTTTTGGTTATTGAAAATCAAGACTCCTTATTATCTCATCAATATGAGGTTTATTGCAAAGTTCATCAGTTATATATCATTCATTCCATACACATAAATCCATGAAGTTATTTTCACTCATGTCGATGTATCAAGCTCATGACTGCTCCAATGTGATCCAATGCATTTCGGGCTTGAGAGCCCTTCATCTGGGAGCTCTAAAATGTAAAATATAACTGTAAGCCATATGGCATACTGTCATGACATAAAATAAACTCATAATACATATACGAATAACACATACAAATAACATTTGCGTGTAAACTGTGCCCCATTATATGGTGTTTAACAGTGAGGTAAGACGAGGGTGCATAGAAACACTTAGAGTGAATTACGAGAATAATGGGTGTCCAGGAATTATCCAAGAAAAGTCAAAAACGAGTGTCAACATGCAGGAATTTTACGCACTCATCCACATTAAAAACGGGGGGTCAGTGTATGCGCCATGATTACAAGCGTGCTCGACATTCGGAACGGTAGTGAGAAACTATGTCATTAGTCGCACGGTGAAAGAGACGTGTCGAAAATAAATAAAGGGTGAATGAGAAGTTCAAGGACTTATGACAAGTCGATATTGGTGAATCATAAACGTGTTCTGTAAAAAAACACGAGAGACTGTCAATGCCCATCAAGGGTACGGGCTAAAGGAAGTATTTACGTCTCAGTACAAGCAGCTAAAAAGCACAAAAAACTTACTGGAAAAGTAGTGTCAACAGCGTGACAGTCAAACGATTGTCGTCACGGTGGCTCCAAGTGAACGGATATGGCTTAACAAATAACGCGGTAGAAGGACTAACATACGGCCATGTTGGAGTGGTGTGTGACTCGTGTGTGAGTGACATCGAAAAAGGACTAGTGCAACCCAGTTCGCGACGGCCATATTGGAGGGTGTATAGGGGGGCAAGAGTGATGGAAGCTCCTGTGGATATGTGACAGGATAAACAATAACATGAGTATTAATATTTATTAACACATATATTGCACATATGATCAAGAAAGCTGTTTGAAAAATTATAAATACATAATTAAGACATAAATACTTCATTTAGCCTGTACCCTTGATGGGCATTGTCAGTCTCTCGTGTTTTTTTACAGAACACGTTTATGATTCACCAATATCGACTTGTCGTAAGTCCTTGAACTTCTCATTTACCCTTTATTTATTTTCGACACGTCTCTTTCACGGTGCGACTAATGACATAGTTTCTCCCTACCGTTCCGAATGTCGACCACGCTTGTAATCATGACGCATACACTGACCCCCCCGTTTTTAATGTGGATGAGCGCATAAAATTCCTGCATGTTGACACTCGTTTTTGACTTTTCTTGGGTAATTCCTGGACACCCATTATTCTCGTATTTCACTCTAAGTGTTTCTATGCACCCTCGGCTTACCTCACTGTTAAACACCATATAATGCGGCACAGTTTACACACAAATGTTATTTGTATGTGTTATTCGTATATGTGTTATGAGTTTATTTTATGTCATGACAGTATGCCATATGGCTTATAGTTATATTTTACATTTTAGAGCTCCCAGATGAAGGGCTCTCAAGCCCGAAATGCATTGGAGCACATTGGAGCAGTCATGAGCTTGATACATCGACATGAGTGAAAATAACTTCATGATTTATGTGTATGGAAAGAATGATATGTAACTGATGAACTTTGCAATAAACCTCATCTTGATGAGATAATAAGGAGTCTTGATTTTCAAGAACCAAAAGGTGTGCCCGCAATCAGGGATGTTACCATTGCCCTATGGTAACACTTTCTTGTTATAGTTTTGTAATGACTCATTGATCAGTGTGTAGTAAGGGATTCGCTACATTAAAACACTAATCAGTAGATGTACAATAAGTGGTACATCCCCATAGATATGCCAGTTATTGTGCAGTGTAAGATCAACACCATGGATGCACCGTATTTACAATGTGTTGCACTATGGGGCAAAAACGGCACAGATATGTGATGTATCTGGGCTGTGAAAATGGCGCATTGCTTGACTTGTGTTGCAAGTACAATGCAGCTCCAGCAATGCTGTTGGGGCCCAATGCTCATGATGCTGTGTCAATCCTTACACCTGCTTCAAGCAGGTGCAGGGTTTTGACGCAGCATAAGCCCAAAAGTGACTGAATAAAATCTTATAGATTTCACTTAGTCACTTTTAGGAGGCGTTCCTGCACCAGAAGATCCTCTCCCAGTGCATGAAAGCCTCCTTCTGGCGCTGGGCTTTACAATGTGATGCACCTTCCAAATGCGTTACATTGTAAATACCACACACCATGGCATATCTTTTGCACCACCGCTGCATCACAAAAGTGACGCAACGGTGGTGTAAAAGAGGCACAAGGGGGGTTCTAAATCCACCCTTAACACATCAAATTCATCCAGGCAGTTTCACCAGCAGTGCGAATTAAAGCATAGACTTGTAACATATTTATGTGCATTTGTTACATTCAAGTTCTTCGGAGGTACGACAGTATACTATAGGTAAAAATTACAAAAAACACAGTTGATGGACAGAATGTAGAACAATGTCATACATTCACCCCAGTACAAGGATCTGGGCCTAAATCCATCGTTTTTTCCACTCCACACCACCCTGGGTTAGACACTGGCTATATGCAAATCAGCTCTGACCCTTTGCCTCATGGGAAAAGTCCAGTCCGAACTGCCAAGCCCTGTCTTTCCCAGACTGGAATCAAGCATCCAAGGACCGGTTTCTGGCTATCATCCTTCATTCAGCCTGGATAGCTTGACTCCAGTGGTGTGGAGAGCCTGGGACTCACGTCTGAGCATCCCCAGCCCACTCGGTGTGAAAATTACAAAAAACACAGTTGATGGACAGAATGTAGAACAATGTCATACATTCACCCCAGTACAAGGATCTGGGCCTAAATCCATCGTTTTATTCACTCCACACCACCCTGGTTTAGACACTGGCTATATGCAAATCAGCTCTGATCCTTTGCCTCATGGGAAAAGTCCAGTCCGAACTGCCAAGCCCTGTCTTTCCCAGACCGGAATCAAGCATCCAAGGACCGGTTTCTGGCTATCAGCCTTCATTCAGCCTGGATAGCTTGACTCCAGTGGTGTGGAGAGCCTGGGACTCACGTCTGAGCATCCCCAGCCCACTCTGGGTGAAAATTACAAAAAACACAGTTGATGGACAGAATGTAGAACAATGTCATACATTCACCCCAGTACAAGGATCTGGGCCTAAATCCATCGTTTTTTTCACTCCACACCACCCTGGGTTAGACACTGGCTATATGCAAATCAGCTCTGACCCTTTGCCTCATGGGAAAAGTCCAGTCCGAACTGCCAAGCCCTGTCTTTCCCAGACCGGAATCAAGCATCCAAGGACCGGTTTCTGGCTATCAGCCTTCATTCAGCCTGGATAGCTTGACTCCAGTGGTGTGGAGAGCCTGGGACTCACGTCTGAGCATCCCCAGCCCACTCGGGGTGAAAATTACAAAAAACACAGTTGATGGACAGAATGTAGAACAATGTCATACATTCACCCCAGTACAAGGATCTGGGCCTAAATCCATCGTTTTTTTCACTCCACACCACCCTGGGTTAGACACTGGCTATATGCAAATCAGCTCTGACCCTTTGCCTCATGGGAAAAGTCTAGTCCGAACTGCCAAGCCCTGTCTTTCCCAGACCGGAATCAAGCATCCAAGGACTGGTTTCTGGCTATCAGCCTTCATTCAGCCTGGATAGCTTGACTCCAGTGGTGTGGAGAGCCTGGGACTCACGTCTGAGCATCCCCAGCCCACTCGGGGTGAAAATTACAAAAAACACAGTTGATGGACAGAATGTAGAACAATGTCATACATTCACCCCAGTACAAGGATCTGGGCCTAAATCCATCGTTTTTTTCACTCCACACCACCCTGGGTTAGACACTGGCTATATGCAAATCAGCTCTGACCCTTTGCCTCATGGGAAAAGTCCAGTCCGAACTGCCAAGCCCTGTCTTTCCCAGACCGGAATCAAGCATCCAAGGACCGGTTTCTGCCTATCAGCCTTCATTCAGCCTGGATAGCTTGACTCCAGTGGTGTGGAGAGCCTGGGACTCACGTCTGAGCATCCCCAGCCCACTCGGGGTGAAAATTACAAAAAACACAGTTGATGGACAGAATGTAGAACAATGTCATACATTCACCCCAGTACAAGGATCTGGGCCTAAATCCATCGTTTTTTTCACTCCACACCACCCTGTGTTAGACACTGGCTATATGCAAATCAGCTCTGACCCTTTGCCTCATGGGAAAAGTCCAGTCCGAACTGCCAAGCCCTGTCTTTCCCAGACCGGAATCAAGCATCCAAGGACCGGTTTCTGGCTATCAGCCTTCATTCAGCCTGGATAGCTTGACTCCAGTGGTGTGGAGAGCCTGGGACTCACGTCTGAGCATCCCCAGCCCACTCGGGGTGAACATTACAAAAAACACAGTTGATGGACAGAATGTAGAACAATGTCATACATTCACCCCAGTACAAGGATCTGGGCCTAAATCCATCGTTTTTTTCACTCCACACCACCCTGGGATAGACACTGGCTATATGCAAATCAGCTCTGACCCTTTGCCTCATGGGAAAAGTCCAGTCCGAACTGCCAAGCCCTGTCTTTCCCAGACCGGAATCAAGCATCCAAGGACCGGTTTCTGGCTATCAGCCTTCATTCAGCCTGGATAGCTTGACTCCAGTGGTGTGGAGAGCCTGGGACTCACGTCTGAGCATCCCCAGCCCACTCGGGGTGAAAATTACAAAAAACACAGTTGATGGACAGAATGTAGAACAATGTCATACATTCACCCCAGTACAAGGATCTGGGCCTAAATCCATCGTTTTTTTCACTCCACACCACCCTGGGTTAGACACTGGCTATATGCAAATCAGCTCTGACCCTTTGCCTCATGGGAAAAGTCCAGTCCGAACTGCCAAGCCCTGTCTTTCCCAGACCGGAACCAAGCATCCAAGGACCGGTTTCTGGCTATCAGCCTTCCTTC
The DNA here is from genome assembly GCF_964261635.1 of Lissotriton helveticus. Classification (NCBI taxonomy): domain Eukaryota; kingdom Metazoa; phylum Chordata; class Amphibia; order Caudata; family Salamandridae; genus Lissotriton; species Lissotriton helveticus. The sequence continues at coordinate 639,820,819 of NC_136059.1, forward strand.
AGCCTGGATAGCTTGACTCCAGTGGTGTGGAGAGCCTGGGACTCACGTCTGAGCATCCCCAGCCCACTCGGGGTAAAAATTACAAAAAACACAGTTGATGGACAAAATGTAGAACAATGTCATACATTCACCCCAGTACAAGGATCTGGGCCTAAATCCATCGTTTTTTTCACTCCACACCACCCTGGGTTAGACACTGGCTATATGCAAATCAGCTCTGACCCTTTGCCTCATGGGAAAAGTCCAGTCCGAACTGCCAAGCCCTGTCTTTCCCAGACCGGAATCAAGCATCCAAGGACCGGTTTCTGGCTATCAGCCTTCATTCAGCCTGGATAGCTTGACTCCAGTGGTGTGGAGAGCCTGGGACTCACGTCTGAGCATCCCCAGCCCACTCGGGGTGAAAATTACAAAAAACACAGTTGATGGACAGAATGTAGAACAATATCATACATTCACCCCAGTACAAGGATCTGGGCCTAAATCCATCGTTTTTTTCACTCCACACCACCCTGGGTTAGACACTGGCTATATGCAAATCAGCTCTGACCCTTTGCCTCATGGGAAAAGTCCAGTCCGAACTGCCAAGCCCTGTCTTTCCCAGACCGGAATCAAGCATCCAAGGACCGGTTTCTGGCTATGAGCCTTCATTCAGCCTGGATAGCTTGACTCCATTGGTGTGGAGAGCCTGGGACTCACGTCTGAGCATCCCCAGCCCACTCGGGTGAAAATTACAAAAAACACAGTTGATGGACAGAATGTAGAACAATGTCATACATTCACCCCAGTACAAGGATCTGGGCCTAAATCCATCGTTTTTTTCACTCCACACCACCCTGGGTTAGACACTGGCTATATGCAAATCAGCTCTGACCCTTTGCCTCATGGGAAAAGTCCAGTCCGAACTGTCAAGCCCTGTCTTTCCCAGACCGGAATCAAGCATCCAAGGACCGGTTTCTGGCTATCAGCCTTCATTCAGCCTGGATAGCTTGACTCCAGTGGTGTGGAGAGCCTGGGACTCACGTCTGAGCATCCCCAGCCCACTCGGGGTGAAAATTACAAAAAACACAGTTGATGGACAGAATGTAGAACAATATCATACATTCACCCCAGTACAAGGATCTGGGCCTAAATCCATCGTTTTTTTCACTCCACACCACCCTGGGTTAGACACTGGCTATATGCAAATCAGCTCTGACCCTTTGCATCATGGGAAAAGTCCAGTCCGAACTGCCAAGCCCTGTCTTTCCCAGACCGGAATCAAGCATCCAAGGACCGGTTTCTGGCTATCAGCCTTCATTCAGCCTGGATAGCTTGACTCCAGTGGTGTGGAGAGCCTGGGACTCACGTCTGAGCATCCCCAGCCCACTCGGGGTGAAAATTACAAAAAACACAGTTGATGGACAGAAAGTAGAACAATGTCATACATTCACCCCAGTACAAGGATCTGGGCCTAAATCCATCGTTTTTTTCACTCCACACCACCCTGGGTTAGACACTGGCTATATGCAAATCAGCTCTGACCCTTTGCCTCATGGGAAAAGTCCAGTCCGAACTGCCAAGCCCTGTCTTTCCCAGACCGGAATCAAGCATCCAAGGACCGGTTTCTGGCTATCAGCCTTCATTCAGCCTGGATAGCTTGACTCCAGTGGTGTGGAGAGCCTGGGACTCACGTCTGAGCATCCCCAGCCCACTCGGGGTGAAAATTACAAAAAACACAGTTGATGGACAGAATGTAGAACAATGTCATACATTCACCCCAGTACAAGGATCTGGGCCTAAATCCATCGTTTTTTTCACTCCACACCACCCTGGGTTAGACACTGGCTATATGCAAATCAGCTCTGACCCTTTTTTCTCATGGGAAAAGTCCAGTCCGAACTGCCAAGCCCTGTCTTTCCCAGACCGGAATCAAGCATCCAAGGACCGGTTTCTGGCTATCAGCCTTCATTCAGCCTGGATAGCTTGACTCCAGTGGTGTGGAGTGCCTGGGACTCACGTCTGAGCATCCCCAGCCCACTCGGGGTAAAAATTACAAAAAACACAGTTGATGGACAGAATGTAGAACAATGTCATACATTCACCCCAGTACAAGGATCTGGGCCTAAATCCATCGTTTTTTTCACTCCACACCACCCTGGGTTAGACACTGGCTATATGCAAATCAGCTCTGACCCTTTGCCTCATGGGAAAAGTCCAGTCCGAACTGCCAAGCCCTGTCTTTCCCAGACCGGAATCAAGCATCCAAGGACCGGTTTCTGGCTATGAGCCTTCATTCAGCCTGGATAGCTTGACTCCATTGGTGTGGAGAGCCTGGGACTCACGTCTGAGCATCCCCAGCCCACTCGGGTGAAAATTACAAAAAACACAGTTGATGGACAGAATGTAGAACAATGTCATACATTCACCCCAGTACAAGGATCTGGGCCTAAATCCATCGTTTTTTTCACTCCACACCACCCTGGGTTAGACACTGGCTATATGCAAATCAGCTCTGACCCTTTGCCTCATGGGAAAAGTCCAGTCCGAACTGTCAAGCCCTGTCTTTCCCAGACCGGAATCAAGCATCCAAGGACCGGTTTCTGGCTATCAGCCTTCATTCAGCCTGGATAGCTTGACTCCAGTGGTGTGGAGAGCCTGGGACTCACGTCTGAGCATCCCCAGCCCACTCGGGGTGAAAATTACAAAAAACACAGTTGATGGACAGAATGTAGAACAATGTCATACATTCACCCCAGTTCAAGGATCTGGGCCTAAATCCATCATTTTTTTCACTCCACACCACCCTGGGTTAGACACTGGCTATATGCAAATCAGCTCTGACCCTTTGCCTCATGGGAAAAGTCCAGTCCGAACTGCCAAGCCCTGTCTTTCCCAGACCGGAATCAAGCATCCAAGGACCGGTTTCTGGCTATCAGCCTTCATTCAGCCTGGATAGCTTGACTCCAGTGGTGTGGAGAGCCTGGGACTCACGTCTGAGCATCCCCAGCCCACTCGGGGTGAAAATTACAAAAAACACAGTTGATGGACAGAATGTAGAACAATATCATACATTCACCCCAGTACAAGGATCTTGGCCTAAATCCATCGTTTTTTTCACTCCACACCACCCTGGGTTAGACACTGGCTATATGCAAATCAGCTCTGACCCTTTGCCTCATGGGAAAAGTCCAGTCCGAACTGCCAAGCCCTGTCTTTCCCAGACCGGAATCAAGCATCCAAGGACCGGTTTCTGGCTATCAGCCTTCATTCAGCCTGGATAGCTTGACTCCAGTGGTGTGGAGAGCCTGGGACTCACGTCTGAGCATCCCCAGCCCACTCGGGGTGAAAATTACAAAAAACACAGTTGATGGACAGAATGTAGAACAATGTCATACATTCACCCCAGTACAAGGATCTGGGCCTAAATCCATCGTTTTTTTCACTCCACACCACCCTGGGTTAGACACTGGCTATATGCAAATCAGCTCTGACCCTTTGCCTCATTTGAAAAGTCCAGTCCGAACTGCCAAGCCCTGTCTTTCCCAGACTGGAATCAAGCATCCAAGGACCGGTTTCTGGCTATCAGCCTTCATTCAGCCTGGATAGCTTGACTCCAGTGGTGTGGAGAGCCTGGGACTCATGTCTGAGCATCCCCAGCCCACTCGGGGTGAAAATTACAAAAAACACAGTTGATGGACAGAATGTAGAACAATGTCATACATTCACCCCAGTACAAGGATCTGGGCCTAAATCCATCGTTTTTTTCACTCCACACCACCCTGGGTTAGACACTGGCTATATGCAAATCAGCTCTGACCCTTTGCCTCATGGGAAAAGTCCAGTCCGAACTGCCAAGCCCTGTCTTTCCCAGACCGGAATCAAGCATCCAAGGACCAGTTTCTAGCTATGAGCCTTCATTCAGCCTGGATAGCTTAACTCCATTGGTGTGGAGAGCCTGGGACTCACGTCTGAGCATCCCCAGCCCACTCGGGTGAAAATTACAAAAAACACAGTTGATGGACAGAATGTAGAACAATGTCATACATTCACCCCAGTACAAGGATCTGGGCCTAAATCCATCGTTTTTTTCACTCCACACCACCCTGGGTTAGACACTGTCTATATGCAAATCAGCTCTGACCCTTTGCCTCATGGGAAAAGTCCAGTCCGAACTGTCAAGCCGTGTCTTTCCCAGACCGGAATCAAGCATCCAAGGACCGGTTTCTGGCTATCAGCCTTCATTCAGCCTGGATAGCTTGACTCCAGTGGTGTGGAGAGCCTGGGACTCACGTCTGAGCATCCCCAGCCCACTCGGGGTGAAAATTACAAAAAACACAGTTGATGGACAGAATGTAGAACAATGTCATACATTCACCCCAGTACAAGGATCTGGGCCTAAATCCATCGTTTTTTTCACTCCACACCACCCTGGGTTAGACACTGGCTATATGCAAATCAGCTCTGACCCTTTGCCTCATGGGAAAAGTCCAGTCCGAACTGCCAAGCCCTGTCTTTCCCAGACCGGAACCAAGCATCCAAGGACCGGTTTCTGGCTATCAGCCTTCATTCAGCCTGGATAGCTTGACTCCAGTGGTGTGGAGAGCCTGGGACTCACGTCTGAGCATCCCCAGCCCACTCGGGGTGAAAATTACAAAAAACACAGTTGATGGACAGAATGTAGAACAATGTCATACATTCACCCCAGTACAAGGATCTGGGCCTAAATCCATCGTTTTTTTCACTCCACACCACCCTGGGTTAGACACTGGCTATATGCAAATCAGCTCTGACCCTTTGCCTCATGGGAAAAGTCCAGTCCGAACTGCCAAGCCCTGTCTTTCCCAGACCGGAATCAAGCATCCAAGGACCGGTTTCTGGCTATCAGCCTTCATTCAGCCTGGATAGCTTGACTCCAGTGGTGTGGAGAGCCTGGGACTCACGTCTGAGCATCCCCAGCCCACTCGGGGTGAAAATTACAAAAAACACAGTTGATGGACAGAATGTAGAACAATATCATACATTCACCCCAGTACAAGGATCTGGACCTAAATCCATCGTTTTTTTCACTCCACACCACCCTGGGTTAGACACTGGCTATATGCAAATCAGCTCTGACCCTTTGCCTCATGGGAAAAGTCCAGTCCGAACTGCCAAGCCCTGTCTTTCCCAGACCGGAATCAAGCATCCAAGGACCGGTTTCTGGCTATCAGCCTTCATTCAGCCTGGATAGCTTGACTCCAGTGGTGTGGAGAGCCTGGGACTCACGTCTGAGCATCCCCAGCCCACTCGGGGTGAAAATTACAAAAAACACAGTTGATGGACAGAATGTAGAACAATGTCATACATTCACCCCAGTACAAGGATCTGGGCCTAAATCCATCGTTTTTTTCACTCCACACCACCCTGGGTTAGACACTGGCTATATGCAAATCAGCTCTGACCCTTTGCCTCATGGGAAAAGTCCAGTCCGAACTGCCAAGCCCTGTCTTTCCCAGACCGGAACCAAGCATCCAAGGACCGGTTTCTGGCTATCAGCCTTCATTCAGCCTGGATAGCTTGACTCCAGTGGTGTGGAGAGCCTGGGACTCACGTCTGAGCATCCCCAGCCCACTCGGGGTGAAAATTACAAAAAACACAGTTGATGGACAGAATGTAGAACAATGTCATACATTCACCCCAGTACAAGGATCTGGGCCTAAATCCATCGTTTTTGTCACTCCACACCACCCTGGGTTAGACACTGGCTATATGCAAATCAGCTCTGACCCTTTGCCTCATGGGAAAAGTCCAGTCCGAACTGCCAAGCCCTGTCTTTCCCAGACCGGAATCAAGCATCCAAGGACCGGTTTCTGGCTATCAGCCTTCATTCAGCCTGGATAGCTTGACTCCAGTGGTGTGGAGAGCCTGGGACTCACGTCTGAGCATCCCCAGCCCACTCGGGGTGAAAATTACAAAAAACACAGTTGATGGACAGAATGTAGAACAATATCATACATTCACCCCAGTACAAGGATCTGGACCTAAATCCATCGTTTTTTTCACTCCACACCACCCTGGGTTAGACACTGGCTATATGCAAATCAGCTCTGACCCTTTGCCTCATGGGAAAAGTCCAGTCCGAACTGCCAAGCCCTGTCTTTCCCAGACCGGAATCAAGCATCCAAGGACCGGTTTCTGGCTATCAGCCTTCATTCAGCCTGGATAGCTTGACTCCAGTGGTGTGGAGAGCCTGGGACTCACGTCTGAGCATCCCCAGCCCACTCGGGGTGAAAATTACAAAAAACACAGTTGATGGACAGAATGTAGAACAATGTCATACATTCACCCCAGTACAAGGATCTGGGCCTAAATCCATCGTTTTTCCCACTCCACACCACCCTGGGTTAGACACTGGCTATATGCAAATCAGCTCAGACCCTTTGCCTCATGGGAAAAGTCCAGTCCGAACTGCCAAGCCCTGTCTTTCCCAGACCGGAATCAAGCATCCAAGGACCGGTTTCTGGCTATCAGCCTTCATTCAGCCTGGATAGCTTGACTCCAGTGGTGTGGAGAGCCTGGGACTCACGTCTGAGCATCCCCAGCCCACTCGGGGTGAAAATTACAAAAAACACAGTTGATGGACAGAATGTAGAACAATGTCATACATTCACCCCAGTACAAGGATCTGGGCCTAAATCCATCGTTTTTTTCACTCCACACCACCCTGGGTTAGACACTGGCTATATGCAAATCAGCTCTGACCCTTTGCCTCATGGGAAAAGTCCAGTCCGAACTGCCAAGCCCTGTCTTTCCCAGACCGGAATCAAGCATCCAAGGACCGGTTTCTGGCTATGTGCCTTCATTCAGCCTGGATAGCTTGACTCTAAGCATGGGCGTAAAATCCGTTACGCTCGCGGATTTTTTCGTATTTTCGGGGAATCCGCAATCCGCGAACTCTCGCGGATGCGGCGAGAATACGCAAAATCCGCGCGAAGCGGATTTTTTGTTTGTGTTCGCACTGCTCGCGCTGCTCGCGGTCCGCGGCGCGGGCAGGAACAATCTCGCACTAGCGAAAGTACAAAAATTACTTAGTAAAGGAAGTGGCCCAGTCTCCAACTTCCTGTTCCTGTCCAGCAAGCTCCTCCCATAGGGGTGGGGTGAAGGAAGTGCCCCAGTCTCCAACTTCCTGTTCCTGTCCAGCAAGCTCCTCCATTTCCTGGCCACTTTTCGATCATTCTTGACTGGGAAGGATTACTTTTTGTGGTTGCTGCTGGATATTTGGATTTGAGGCTTTTTGGATTAATTTTGGATTCGAATTTTGATTTCACAAAGAAGTAAGTTGATGTTGTTTGTTTGTGGTGATTTTTGTGTGTGTTGTTTTTTTTCGACTTTTTTGGGGGGAAAATCTGCAAGTTCGCGAGCTGAGGATGTTTTTGCTTGTGTTCGCACTGCTCGTGTCCCGCGCAGCAACAATCTCGCACTCGCGAAATTGTAAAAATTACAATTCTGCTGCACATGAATTGAAAACCACCAGGCTTATTTATGGGTGCATGGATGATACAACTGTTTTGTTGAAATTATTTTTGTTAACATGATTCTGTGCTCTGATGTCATCCATTATGCCCAGGGGGGCCCAGAATCGGTCTGTTCGCGGATTTTGTGGGTTTTTGCCACGTTCGCGCCGTGAAGCAACAATCTCGCACTCGCGAAATTGTAAAAAATGCAATTTTGCACCGGAAAACCACCAGCAGGCAGCATAAGCCTTCTGAAAATGGATGGATGGCATTGGATTGTGGTGATTTGATTTGTGTTGTGTGTTTTCACTTTTTGGAGTAGGGGTTGGGTGCTGGCTATGTTGGTGGTGGCCATTTTGAGGCATGGTCCTGGCCATGTGGATGGGGGGGTCAAGCGGCCATTTTGAAGGCAGGCAGTGAGCTATGAGACATAGGCCTACACCCATTGTGCCTTGCTTTCACCCATGGTGCCCAGGCGGAGTCAGGGGTACATGAAAGCACAACCCTCTGTGTGTGTGCTCTCTTGGATCATTGTTAAATTCCTGTTTCCCAAAAATTTAGCAAATCCTAATTATGAAAATTCCATATTGTGTGGTGTGCACGTGTGTATTCATAAATGCCTACTTGCTAACTGTTTATTCAAGCGCTAGATATGCAACATTTATATTTACTGATGTTCCTCTGTCTTCATTTGCGTTTAGGTGCACAAAACTACGCATCATCGTTGAGCATCAGTGCCAGGAAGAAGTGCTGCTGCGGCCTGTTGTTAAGACATCTGAAGAAGATGGCTCCAAAAAGAGGTGCCCGTAGGTCCTCTTCCAAGAAAGATGTCTCTACTAAGGAGAAGAAGAAGCAAGTGGCACCACTTACCAAGGCGACTGGTTGCTCAACCAAGACATTTTTTGGGCAACAACAACCAAAAAAACAAAGGCCCACCATGAGTGCTGCACAGGTAGCCTGTTTAGTTGTTGAATCACCAACGACCAGTGATGTTGGATCATCGCAAGAAAGTAGCAGCACGCCATCAACACAGGTTTTAACTCATCTCACAAGTACTATTCAACAACCAAAGCCGCAACAACAACTGCATGGGCTACTAGTACAAGCAGAAGTACATGCGCAAGGAGCTGTCCGAGAAGGAGCTGTCCGAGAAGGAGCTGTCCGAGAAGGAGCTGTCCGAGAAGGAGCTGTCCGAGAAGGAGAAGGCCGAGAAGGAGAAGGCCGAGAAGGAGAAGGCCGAGAAGGAGAAGGCCGAGAAGGAGAAGGCCGAGAAAGAGAAGACCGAGAAGGAGAAGGCCGAGAAGGAGAAGGCCGAGAAGGAGAAGGCCGAGAAGGAGAAGGCCGAGAAGGAGAAGGCCGAGAAGGAGAAGGCCGAGAAGGAGAAGGCCGAGAAGGAGAAGGCCGAGAAGGAGAGGTCCATGGAGACTTGCAAGTAGAGGTCAGTGAAGATGGCCATGGAGCGGTGCAAGTTCCCACAATGGTTGTTCTTCCAGAAGTAGGGGCACAGGAGGAAATTGACTTTGGAGCCGGGGTATCATGTCAGGAAGACGAAGCCACTCCTCCTGATGATTCATTTTCTCCCAGCTCCCCAGCAAGGAAAAGATCAAGGAGGATGTGTAGAAGTTCCTCTTCAAGCCCCGCTCCATCAGACGATGATCTGGATCTGGATTGGCAACCATCTCCGACGTCTGAGAGGGAGGCACACCATGAGCTGCGAAAGGTATCAAATGTTAAAAGGAAGGGCCCCGGAAAGCTTATACTTATGGATCCGAACGTCGGACTTGATGAAGTGGTGCATTCTGATGTTGTTGAAGAGGATGACAGCAATGACCTAGTCATCACACATGTCAGTCCAGCCACACCGGCCATGCAGCAGACAGACATTTACACCCTATCCCGACGTCATGCTGAGCGTGACCCTGGCGACGTGCCACTGGTAGCACCACCAACGCAGTCAAGTAGTACCACAAGTTCAACAAAACCTACAGCTCCCATATTTTCTCCCCGGAGGGGGACTCCATCCCGCTCGACTCCCTCAAGTAAGGTTGCTGCAATAATTGCACAACCCAGTAGATGTCTGCAAGGCTCATCCACCACTGCTTCATCTGGCATTGGCAGCAGTATCACCTCGTGCGGCAAAACCAGAAGTTTCCAGTCCCCAGTTTGGAACTTTTTTAGTGTCCATGAAAAATATGATAACATAGCCGTTTGTTGCATTTGTAAGACTAGAGTTAGCCGTGGTAAGACTGGTACCAACTATGGAACCGGAGGCCAGATAGGTCATCTTGAAAGAAAGCACGCTGTCGAATGGTTTCCGCACCTAGCAAACGTCAAGGGAAAGCGATCCCAAAGGGCAAGTGGCCAAAATATACCCATAGTAGGTGTTTCATCTGAAGATGATGGGGAGGTAGAAGAAGCGTCAGACATGTGTCCGGTTGCACCCAGTACCCCTTGCAGCATCACACCCTCCGTAACACATAACAGGCACACTGAGAGTCTGGGAGACACACCAATGCGGAAAATGTCAACACTGATCAGAAGTGGGTCGAAGAAGGCATCCGCATCATCCCGTAAATTTGTCCAGCGCACCATTTCAGGCATGTTCTCCTCAGATGCGCAATTTCAACGCAACCACCCAACTGTACGCCTCTATAACACTAAGCTGGCAAAAATGCTAGCGGTGGACCTTCTCCCTTTTTCGTTTGTCGAATGTGTGGGTTTCCTTGAACTCGTGGCAACATTGGCCCCTAAATGGAAGGTTCCTAGCCGGTACTATTTTGCCAGGGTTGCTGTTCCAGCACTACACAAAGAGGTGCTTGAGTTGGTGGGGGCAGCTTTGCAGAAGAGTGCTGTTCACACTATACACCTGACAACAGACATGTGGACCAGTTGCCAAGCCCTTGATTACATGTGCATCACTGCACACTGGGTCTCTTTTTCAGGGGTTATTAAACAGATAAATGCAGGTGGTGATTTGGTCGAGATTTTTAAGGGTGCTCGTAAACATGCAACATTAGCCATGTTTGGCATGGAGAAAAGTCATACTGCAGTCAACATTTTGGCTGACTTTAACAAAAAGGTCTTGAAATGGCTGCGCCCAAGAAATTGCAAGGTTGGTTATGTTTCTACAGATAATGGCAGGAATGTAGTTAAGGCCATGGAGGACGGTTTCTATATCAGAGTGCCGTGTTTGGCGCACTGTATCAACCTTGTTGTGCAAAATTTTTTGAAAAAAGAACTTGCAGTCGACAAAACACTGACCATCTGCAGAAGAATATGCACACATTTCAACCATTCTTTTAAGGCCCGGAAGGAGCTGAGGCGCAAGCAAAATGAACGTAGAATGCCAGTGAAAGCACTTATCCAGGAGGTAGCAACACGTTGGAACTCAACCTTCTACATGCTTGAGCGTCTGCATGAGCTGTTTCCAGTAGTCAATGAGTATTTCTACAACCTGGGTGGTGATACGACAGGAATGATGCTAGCGGTGGAGCAATGGCAGCTAGTTAAAAGCCTGACAGACATGCTTCGGCCTTTTGAGGTCTTCAGCGTGACGTGAGCAGGGAGGACTGTTCTTTGAGCAAAGCTATCCCACTGTTGCTGAAGCTCGAGCACCAAGTCAAGGTGGTGTCTTCACAATTAAAGGACGTTGGAAAAAACGAAGCACATGAGTTGGCGCAGAGATTATTACAACGCCTAGTTAGCAATGAACGGCTTGTAAATATCAAGAAACAACAGCACTACATTTGTGCTACTATTCTGGATCCACGTTACAAAAAGCCATTGTTTGGCAAAGTAATAATTCCTTTTGAAACATCGGATGTTACAGAGTACAAAGGTTGGCTAGCTCAGTCAGCCATTCGTTTTGAAATAGAACGGAAGGAAACTGTAGGAGAAGACAGTACTACTAGTGAATCAGCAGGCGATCAGGCGTCCCAAAAAAGCACTTCACCATCTGTGCCTGTGGCAGAAGTGAGTGACTTTCCCTCTGAGCCGTTAACCACACCAGCAACCGTATCATCTGCACCAGGCGCATGCGATATGTCTGAAGCGAGTTGGCTAACTCAGCTAGGGTTTCCTGGTCCTAGAAAGGACACAGAAGTGCAAAGTACAGGAATCCGGGAGGACATTCTTTCAATGGTGCAGGCCTATCTGGATGACTCAACAGAGGTCAATATTACTGAGGACCCATTGGCGTATTGGCATGGGAAAAGAAAAATATGGCGAGAGCTCACCAACCTGGCTATCAATTACTTGTCTTGCCCACTCGCAAGCGTGTCTTCAGAACGTGTTTTTAGTTCTGCTGGTGGCATTGTGACTTCCAAAAGGTCCCGCCTCTTGCCCGCAAATGTGGAGCGGCTCACCATGATAAAGATGAACCAGCACTTCATACCACCAGATTACAGAGTACGAGAATGCACGCAGGAAGAAGAGGACACCGCCCTACCCGAGGAAAGTTCTCCTCAGTTACCAGAAGTAACCTCGACTGATGATTTAGCAGAGTATGAGGACGAGTTCTGCTTCCCTGACAGCGAGTTCTGAAAATGACTCAATCAATCATTCATTAATTGTAAATAGTCCTCCTTATTCACTTTTATTCCTGTATGTCTGTCTTTCTTTAGCAAGTGCTTCATCACATTCCCAACAAAACTGTAATCACCCAATCAAACAACAAGCACATCAGCAGAACTGTCTTGATTTTGATGCCGCAGCATTCCTCCGGTTCACAACAGTTAGTTGACAAGAACTCAGTCCTGGTCGTCTATCCTGAGTCCTCCTCCTCCAGACTCACCCTATCCATTACCCATAATGCTGATGCCTGGATTCTGCACAATGAAGAAATGAAGAAATGAAGGAGCCAGCCCTCAAACACAAATTACAGGTAAGATAAGCTTTTGGATGGGAGGTAGTATAAAGGAGTATTCGGAGAGGCGAGAGAGTGACAGTGGTACTAGCAGCAAAGTCCTAGGGCTCTTGAATTAACAAAGTCTGTGACAGGCATTTACTTAGGAAAAAATGTGGCCTATTGCACGTGAACGTGTAGGCGTTCTATTGCTCGCTTGCCTGTCTCAGGGGTGCTGTCTCTGGGGTTTCTAGGTTTTAGGGTTGTGTCAGCACCGCTACCACATTTCTAATGTTGATTGCTTTTGATTTGCAGAAAATCCACGCCGGGAAACTCCAGTTGTGGCCCTGCTGCAGAACGCGTTAGGACTCTGTGAATTCCAGGTGGAGCCAGCCCTCAAACACAAATTACAGGTAAGATAAGCTTTTGGATGGGAGGTAGTATAATGGAGTATTCGGAGAGGCGAGAGAGTGACAGTGGTACTAGCAGCAAAGTCCTAGGGCTCTTGAATTAACAAAGTCTGTGACAGGCATTTACTTAGGAAAAAATGTGGCCTATTGCACGTGAACGTGTAGGCGTTCTATTGCTCGCTTGCCTGTCTCAGGGGTGCTGTCTCTGGGGTTTCTAGGTTTTAGGGTTGTGTCAGCACCGCTACCACATTTCTAATGTTGATTGCTTTTGATTTGCAGAAAATCCACGCCGGGAAACTCCAGTTGTGGCCCTGCTGCAGAACGCGTTAGGACTCTGTGAATTCCAGGTGGAGCCAGCCCTCAAACACAAATTACAGGTAAGATAAGCTTTTGGATGGGAGGTAGTATAATGGAGTATTCGGAGAGGCGAGAGAGTGACAGTGGTACTAGCAGCAAAGTCCTAGGGCTCTTGAATTGACAAAGTCTGTGACAGGCATTTACTTAGGAAAACATTTGGCCTATTGCACGTGAACCAACACGATGACAGTGTTCTGTTAAATGAAATTACTGCAAAACCACCACCCACCCAGCTCAAAAGTAGTAAAAAAACAGGTATGCTCAGATAAAGTTTGAAAAAGTATATTTATATCCCTAACAAAATAATCTCCCGCAAGACCCTCCCTAACCCCAACAAATAGTCCTCAAAAGTCCCCAAAAAACCCAACTCCCAATTCCCACCCCCCAAAAGTCTCAAAAAAAGGGGCAAGGGACACTCTATGGATGCAAGCTGGTAAGTTTGGCCTCCAGGGCATCATGCTTTAGGGCCAGGGCATCATATTTTTCTTGGAGGATGGCTTGCTCTAGGCGGAGGCCCTCCACCACATTTTGAAATTTGTGCCATTTCTGGACCTCCGCCTCTAGGTCTGACACTCTGCGGAGTGCACGGCGCAAGCGACCTTTAACAGTGCTGCGAGGTGCAGCTTTTGCTGCTCGGCGGTGGCGTCTTCCGGCACGGCTCCGGTTCGCTGGAGCACTGTGCTTACCGGCAGAACGTGGGGTAACAGAGGAGGATGTAGACGATGTTAAGTTGGATGCACTGGAGTGCGTGTCATCCCCCTCGAGTTCCACCAGTCGCCGATATTCCGCAACAGTTGCTTCCAGCCTCCGTTGCCGGGCCAGTACAGCCAGCATACTCCTCGTTGGTTTGGAGGTTTTAGTATTGCCAACTATATGAAGAAAGAAAGACATAATCTGTAAGCAATGCTCTTTAGGAATATGATTAACACAAAATGATTCAGCAGGAAGTTGTGTCACAGTACAACTAGCAACTAGCCAGGGCAGTACAAAACTATTCAGGCCAGTATCATGGGCGTCCGCAGGGAGGGGCGCTTGAATCACCATTTCCCTTCCCACAACTCTCTTGTATCCTTGGTTTGGTGCTCTTTCATATGAAAGAGATCTGGCAGAAGTGAGTGATTTTTCCTCTGAGCCGTTAACCACACCAGCAACCGTATCATCTGCACCAGGCCCAGGCGATATGTCTGTTTCCCTCCCTCTCTCTCTCTCTCTCTCTCTCTCTCTCTCTCTCTCTGTCTCACTCTTTCTGTCTCCCTTTGTCTCCCTCTACCTCGCTGTCTCTCTCTCTCTGTCTCCCTCCCTCACCCTCCCTCTGGCTCCCTCCCTCTCTATCTCTCCTTCTGTCTTCCTCTCTCTCTGTCTCTGCCTCTATCTGTCTTTCGGTCCCAGCCTGCTGTAATTACCATATTGTAATTTGTCACTGGGCCACCACTGGATACACATCATATCCTATCTAAGAGTCAGATAGTACCATGATCCAGCTTACCTGTACTCGCCACCTCCACTGTCTCCTGCCTCACAGTCTGTACTTCTTCTTGGTCCGACTCCTCTAGCGCCGCCTCCTCCCCAGATCGACCCTCGGACTCAGAGTCAATGATGACCACATCCGAGCTGGCCCCGCCACCAGATGTTCCACCTACAAAGTAGATTTAAGAATGTTAGATTACACCACTCCACTAGTATTTGGTCTATGAATGAAAAAATGTGAAAACAACTGAAAAATTAATTGACTGTCTACTCTAGTCTAAAGTAAATGTCCCTCCTTCCAGGGAAAGCTGTTGTCTTGCTTAATTTTTTTGTCACAATTGTTGAATGCTTGCTTAATTTTTTAACACACATTATTTTTCTCTGAACAGACAGAAACTGGACTTCTAATGACAAGAGAGGAACATCAACTTGAAACCAGGTGAAAGCTCGGCTCGACCACAAGAAATGTGTACCATTCCAGAACTCATCAAATCAGCACCAAGCACTTTTCCATTTCCAACTAACTTTATTTTAATATATGTGTTTACTTAAACTTTTAATAAAGCTTTTAAACTTGAATTGACTCTGTAGTTTTTCCTCTAGAGAGTCCGGACTAGAGTGACTGAGCGAAAAGTTTTGCAATTTTTGGAAGGAGGAATCTGTGCTGCTGACACTACCAGGTTTATTTATACAGTGTGCCAAACACGCCCCTCTGAAATATTATTACTCTGGTCTTTGGTGTCCATAGTTCGGTTTGTGGAGAATTGTCCCTGCAACAGTAGGATTATTGATTTTGCTCCTATCTAAACACTATTTCAAAACAATTAAATTAGGAATGCTTGGACAACAATAGGTCCTCTATATTTAAAAGAAAACTTACTGGGGCCAGCAAAGGAGCACTCGCCGCCCTGGCCTGCATCCTCCTCCTTTGGAGCCACTGCTGCAGCAGATTTTTCGGTCCGCTTGCCCCTGGGCGGACCTAACGTACAACATGAAAGAAATAACAGAAAACATTGATGATTGCTGCTTGCCGATGTCCTTGTCAACCAAATCAAACATTTAGAAAGAACAAGAACCTACTATTTCATCCAAAAAGAGGGCTACAAAGGAAGGACTGCACCTGAGCCTCTACTCTAGGGGCAGATTTACAAGCCCCTTGCAGCTCTTCTGCTCCATTCTTGCGTCAATTTTGTGACGCAGCGCCACAAGAGAGGCGCCATGGTGTGGCGTATATTAACAACGTGGCGCATATGGGAGATGCATCCCATTCTAAAACCCTGCGCCATTAGGGAGCGTTCCAGCGCAAGGGAGGGCGTTCCTGCGCAGGAACGCATGCTAAAAGTGGCTATGGGGAATATATAAAATTTCAATCAGTCATTTAGGACAATGATGCGTCACTGAAACCCTGCGCCTGCATGAAGCAGACTTACGGCTTGACGCAGCATTGCTGGAGCTGCGCCATCGTTGCAACGCAACTCCATCAAAGAGCCGCCTTTACGGCACCGATGCGTAACGCTTCGGTGACGTTTTGGGACCATGGTGTGCCGCATTGTAAATACGGCGCACCATGGGTGGTGCTGCCGTGCCACACACTTTGCAGGGATGCGCAGGTAATTGCTAATCTGACACTTACGGGCATACTTACGAGTTCTGAGCTGCACACCTCCAGATGTGCACCAGAACAAATACGTAACACAAAAATAACCTTGCGTCACGGCAGATGCGCCGCTATTACAATGCGGCAAACCCTGGCGCAAGGGTAGGCAGATGCGTAACGCATCTCGTGACGAAATAGGGGCGCATCTCTAGAGTCGCTTCGCGGGCGCAATGCAACTATAGCAGTGCTCAGGGCTGCCCAATACTCTACATACCGCATCAGTCCTTACGCCTGCTTCAAGCAAGCAGGCATAAAGAATTGACATAGCAGCGTCGCGGAAGTGCCTGCGTTAAATCTTGTAGATTTCACGCAGGCACTTTTGCGAGGCACACATCTGCCTGACCGGCACCACCCACCCCCCACTCCCCCCCTGCGTGGGAACGCACCCATTGAGGCGCAGGCCCAGGCATTCACGTGGCGCATCTCCTTAGATGCATCACGTTGTGCATGACTCGCAGGGATGCGCCACGTTTACGTCGCTGTGCATCAGGTAAGGCAGTGTAAACGTGGAACAAGGGGCTTGTAAATCTGCCCCTTTGTGTCTAGCATTACGCAGTTCTGTAAAATACACTCATACTCAGCCCAATTAAATGAACACAAAATAGATAACAAATAAGCAGTGGCACCGGCACAGAGAAGGAGAACAGTGCACATGAAATGCACAGAAGATTTTGAAATATTAATGAAAAAATTGCTACTACTACTCACCAAGACCGGGGACCTCCACTCCCAGCACGTCTAGCAGGTCACGCTCTCGGTCAAGGATGTCGGTCCAGCGGTGGGTGACCTGATTGTAGGTGCGCTGGACCCCCGTGATCTTAAAAAGGGCCCGGCACACCTGCGCCCACCGCTTCCGTCGCTCCTGGCTGTTGGTGTAACCAGCAGCAATCCTGCCGCCTGCCGCGATGGTCCTGGGGAGACGGCGCTGCACGTAAAAAACAAGTGCGCCCACCTCCTCAGGGCTGAAAATCTCCCGAGGCACCACCATTTCCGCCCTCAATCGACCACACGGGAGCCGGGCACGGGCTGCGGTGCCCGTCTTGGGCAGCTTCACAGCTGTCTTGACCATGTTCTTGTTCTGGGCAGGTGTGAGCAGTAAAGAAGAGACAAAATGAAAAAAAATAAGAGTAGGGAAGAAGGAAAGTAAAAGTTTAAAAAAGTAGTTCAAAAGTAAACAAAAATAGCCTAAAACACAAAAATATAGATCTAGAAAAATACAGGGATAGAAAATAAGTTAAATAGATCAAAAAAATAGTAAAACAAGCAAAGGATGGCAGAGATATAGAGAGGATAGAAACACCATACCCAGACACATAGGAATGAATGAAAAACAAGATGGCGGCCCGATCACGTGCGAGTAAGTAAGTTCGCACGCGATTTCTCTCGCGAACTCGTGCGAACTTGTATTCGCAAGGCGCGAGTCGGGCGAGATTACACTTAGCGGGCGGAAACGGAAATACGTCACGCAAACAAAATGGCGGCGCCCATACTCAACCTTGAGGTAACTCGCACGAGTTCGCGGCTTCCACGGGCGAGTTCGCACTACGACGCGCCCCGCGAATAGGGCGAAATTACCGAAAAACGAGTTTTGCAAAAGCAAAACGAACGAGCAGGTGCAAAAGTTCGAGCTATTCATTTGTAACCATTTACCTGTAGTGCTTCCTGAAGGGGCCCTCCAGAATCCGGTTGCCTACTTGCAACTATTGTGTGACCCTGCTCTATCAGTCACAGAATAGTTACAAGTATGCCATTGCATCCTGTTAAAAAAAATTATTTACTTTGCATTTGCAACAAAAAGGAAAGGGAGCAGACAAGCAGGTGCCAGCCTTCATTAATGTCAGTTGGGGCAGGGCAGGTGTTGTTGTTTGCAAAACTTAAGGCACTTAGCAGGTGTTTGTTCACTCAGTGGTCAATCAGAGGGTGTTGTGATGACACTGAGGGTGGCATGGGTGTGCCAGCCAGAGGGTGGCATGGGTGAACCAGAGTGCCAGTGTTGACAGAGGATGGCAGTGCTTTGCTTTGCCCCAATAATGTACACTGGTGAACTAGAGGGTGATGTGATGACACAGAGGGTGACATGGGTGAGCCAGAGGGTGGCATGGGTGACCAAAGAGAGTGCCAGTGGTGACAGAGAGTGGCAGTGATGAAGAAAGCTTAGCAAACAGACTGGGCACGTACAAACAACAAGTTCGCTAAACTGGCGACCCGACAAGTAAGTTCGCAATTTGCGAAATAGTACAAAACCCTCGCGAACTTGCAGAAACCCGTGCGAACACACACACCCCCAAAAAATCCGCTAATCCGCGAGAATTCGCGGATTTCGCGTATTTTCGCAATCCGCGAATACGCAAATCCGCAAATTCGCGGATCGCGAATCCGCCAAATCCGCCCATGCTTACTTGACTCCATTGGTGTGGAGAGCCTGGGACTCGCGTCTGAGCATCCCCAGCCCACTCGGGTGAAAATTACAAAAAACACAGTTGATGGACAGAATGTAGAACAATGTCATACATTCACCCCAGTACAAGGATCTGGGCCTAAATCCATCGTTTTTTTCACTCCACACCACCCTGGGTTAGACACTGGCTATATGCAAATCAGCTCTGACCCTTTGCCTCATGGGAAAAGTCCAGTCCGAACTGTCAAGCCCTGTCTTTCCCAGACCGGAATCAAGCATCCAAGGACCGGTTTCTGGCTATCAGCCTTCATTCAGCCTGGATAGCTTGACTCCAGTTGTGTGGAGAGCCTGGGACTCACGTCTGAGCATCCCCAGCCCACTCGGGGTGAAAATTTCAAAAAACACAGTTGATGGACAGAATGTAGAACAATGTCATACATTCACCCCAGTACAAGGATCTGGGCCTAAATCCATCGTTTTTTTCACTCCACACCACCCTGGGTTAGACACTGGCTATATGCAAATCAGCTCTGACCCTTTGCCTCATGGGAAAAGTCCAGTCCGAACTGCCAAGCCCTGTCTGTCCCAGACCGGAATCAAGCATCCAAGGTAAACACCTTATAGATTTATGTTGTAGCACTTCCTTATAGTTCTGCACTTTCACATTCACCATACACTACTAATGTATTCATTCATTCATTCATTTATGAACTACACATTCATTCTGACAAACTTTGACACACTAATATAGAAATATAGTTCTTTCTTTGACCAGTAAAGGTAGTTCTGAAAATAACTGTTTTTTTGTCTTTTTAGTTTTGTATTTTGTTTGTAATTTTTCAACAAGTTTTTTTTTTTAAAGCAAAAAATAGAACTGGGAACAAAAAAACTGTGGAACAGGAACACAAAAGTAAAAAAAAAAAATAATGTTTTGGGCAAGGGTGCTCCTCTTGCCTCTTTACAATGAGGTCAATCAACTGCTCGCCATAACAAAGAAGTTCTTTACAGTACTTGCAATGAAAAGTCAGGTTTGCAAACTGAGGGACAATATTTGGATGTGGACTGCTTGGAGGAGGTGGTGGTGGTGCAGTTGAAGTACTAGCCACTGCAGGTGGAGGATTGTCTTGCAAGCTGTGTGTTGCTATCCTTGCATAGTTGGTAGGATGCAAGGTCTTCACGTGGAGATCCATGCTGGCAGTTCCAAATGAATATTTCTTTCAGGGGTCACCCCTTGAAAGAGTAACATCACATATTTTGCATGTTACGTTAGGTGCATTCACCTTTTTTGCCCCTCAGGAAATGTAAAAAATTTCCAAATAAAGGCTTCCTTCTTTTTTTTTTCTGAGGGGGCTCAGCTACAAATTCCTCCTCTGAAGAATGTTCTGAAAAACTCTCAGGAAAACCAGCCATTGTTCAGTTTTCTTCTAAAGGACTACAGCTCCTCAGAATAGATGGTGCTCCTGAGAAAGACCAAGTAGAATGATCGAAATGGGAGGGGTCTTTCAACAGTTGGAATTGGAAGTGTTATGAACCAGTGAAATCTCTTCTTTTAAAGTCACATGGCTTTACATACGCTTACGGTGCGCTTACGCTGCTCTTACAAAGCGTTTACGTACGACGTACCGCCGCGATTTGCGTAATTGCTTCAAAAAGTAATATACGCTTATTAAAAGTTTCTAAAAAGTATTTTATTTATTTTTTTGTCCTCATCTCACCTTGGCACGTACAAATGAACACTCGCAACCCGCTATCCATCCTGGGAACCCCGGGTTGAAGTTCTTGCTGTACCCAGAGCCGACCCGGCTACCCCTTTATTCCGGGGCCAGGTGTAATCATTGGACAATTTCAGGGTTTCTTACCAGCCTCATTTCCTTGGCCCATTCCATCAGAGTTTACCATACTGCGCTATTCCTATTGTGTGCTGTACTGTTTTCTAAGCGTGCTATTCTTAGTACAGATTGAAGCCATTTTTCGTGTAGGGGGGGAGTAACATCCTTCCAGACTTTACAAATTACCCTACGTGCAATTAGAATAAGCGTGAAAAATAAAGCCACCTGTGTCTCCCTTAACCCATTTAAGAGATCAATGTCCAAACCAAAAAAGACCCTTGCAACATTAAAACTAAGTTTCATCGTGAAGAATCTCTCCAGTGTCTTCTCAATGGTGGCCCAAAAAGAGCCAATCCTAGGACACTCATAAAAAACATGGATATCATCGGCCTCTGGCATGTCACATCTGGGGCATGCAGGAGGTGGGTTGACAAATTTTGCGATTTTTTTAGGGGTGTAGTAAAGCCTATTTATAACATAATAGTGATTCTTTTTAAGGGGAGCGGATTTAACAAATCTATATAGATATTGAAGGGAGAAATTATACAGATCAGCTGAAGGTGCCTCTAAGACAGAAAGTCTCCATACTTGATGTAATGGTGGAGCTCGAATTTCATCTGCCTCAATCAGCTTCCTATACAAAAAAACACTCTTTCTTCCTCTGAGTTGGGGCCGAAAGTGCAAACACAATGTCCCAATTTCCACCTGTGTTATTTTTCTCAGAGGAATATCACAAACAGAGTTGAATATATTTAAATTTTGAAAGGGAGTCCCCAATCCTAGACCGCAACACCTCCCAAGGATGTACCCCCTCTGGTGATATTAGGTCTGACCAGATTGTTATTCCCGATCTCCTGACTGATAGAGAAAGGCTATCCTGGAGACATTGCGGAGTATCCGGGGAGTCCCATATAGGGGCAAGATCTGAATAATATTTTATACCCCAATACCCCTTAACTCTGTTCCAAAGAATCAAGGCCGATTTCAATACCTTTAGGTGAACCTTCTTGTAAACTCTTGGCACACCAAACTTATACAAAAAACCAGGGCCACCCCCTTCCTGATCTAACATCGTATTCAAAATCTGCCCCCAATGAGAGTTGTCTGGACTACTTAGAAGGGTGCGGACATTTTTTAACTGGATAGCAAAAGCATACCACACAATGTCCGGGAGTGCCAACCCCCCCTTTATCAGTCTTCTTTTCAGTTTTTTCCAGGACATCTTTGCCCAGATAAAACTACCTATCTTCCACAGGATCGTCCTTAAGATTTTATCCTGGAATGTTAAGGGGATCACGTTAAATAGATAGGTTATTTTGGGCAAAATGACCATTTTGACCAAATTAACGCGGCCATATATTGTTAAGGGAAGGTTTTGCCATCTCGAAAATAGATGGTCAATATCTTTAGCCACCTTTTTCAGATTTATATTCACTATATTATTAAGATCAGATGTAATTAATATGCCTAAATACCTGAACTGGCTGCTTGTTGCTTCCTCCCACTGGTCGACACCCCAGCACATCATTTCTGTTTTTGTATTGTTGGTCAAATAACCGGAGTATCGACCATAGTCTGCCATTATCTCCTCGACTCTGGGGAAAACCTCTACTGGGTTGCTGGTATAAACCAGTAGATCGTCTGCATATAATGCCAGCTGGCAGCAGTATTCCTTTATTCTGAAAGGAGTAATTTGATCGTCTAGCCTCAATGCTTGTGCCAAAGGTTCGATATAGAGGTCGAACAAGAGGGGTGATATGGGGCACCCCTGCCTTGTACCCCTCCTGATATCAAAATGTGATGATAAAGAGCCATTCAGTAAAATTGCAGCCGAAGCACCCTCATAGCATCCTCTTATAGTTTGAATAAAGGTCTCTCCAAACCCCATGATAGTAAGAACATCCCAGAGAAAACCCCAATTGACGTACCGCAGCGATTTGCGTAATTGCTTCAAAAAGTAATATACGCTTATTAAAAGTTTATAAAAAGTATTTTCATAATTTCCCTGATAATGTCTTCCCTTAATATGTACATTAAATCCTCGTGTGACATCTCCAAGAGGTCAACATTGATGTGTGATATATATATATATATATATATATATATATATATATATATATATATATTATTTTTTTTCACTGCAAAAACCACAAGTTTCTGGGACATTATAGTTAGTTGGACATTTTACTCTTACAAAACCAGAGAAATTCTGACGTTATAGTTAGTTAAGCAAACTATAACTTGTGCCTCTGCAATGCACTGCTGATGACGTCACATATTACATTATACAATATTCATGACATGGTCAGTGACATCACTGATGACATCTTAAATGATATCACTGATGACCATGTCAATGGACGAATTTCTTAGGTTGATTAAATGCTAATTTCTAACTATAACGGCCCTGAAATCTATGTTTTTAAAAGTGATTTTCAAATGTTTTTAAAGGCTAATTTCTAACTATAACGTCCCAGGAACCTGTGTTTTTTCATTGAATTTCAAAGGTTTTTTAAATTATAATTTCTAGCTATGCCTACAGTGGTAGGACATCTGCAACAGAAATGCAGAAAGAGGCAACAGAAGTCCAGAAAGATGAAAAAAGGTGCAGAAAAATCAATAGATGTGCACAAAGAACCAACAGAGGAGCAGAAATAGGCCTTGTTTTAAAGTCATCCTGTGCCACCAACTTTTTGCTGACTGGTACTGGTGGTAACTGGCCCGGAGCCAGTGCTATGCTGAAAGATACACTATGTGTTAGGGAACCACTGTGATTGACAAGACCTGTATGGCCCAAGTACATAATAGGGCAGGGAGATTAAAACTACCTCTAACTAAGAGGTGCAATAGGAGGCACGAGAAGTACAGAAAGAAGCAACAGAGGTGTATAAGGAAGCCAAATGGGTACAGAAAGGGGCAGGAGAAGTGCACAAAGAGGCAAGAGAGCTACAGAAAGAGGCAGGAGGGGTGCAGAAACAAGTTAGAAGAGTGCATAAAGAGAATTGCTGAAAGAAGCAACAGAGGTGTAGAAAGAAGCAAGAGAAGTGCAGAAAGAGGCAAGTAAGGTACAGAAAGAAACAAAAGCCATGCAGAAAGAACCACCAGAGGTGAAGAAAGAGGGAAGAGGGGTGGAGAGAGATGGCACGAAGAGTACAGAACAAGGTAGGAGGGGTACACAAAGAGGCAAGAGATGTACAGAAAGAGGCAGGAGGGGTGCCGAAAGAAGGAAGAGAAGTGCAGAAATGAGTAACAGAGGTGCTTAAAGAGGCGCAAAGGGTGCAGAAAGAGCAAGAGAAGTGCAGAAAGAGGCAACATAGGTACAGAAAGAGGCAAGAGAGGTGCAGAAATATGCAGGAAAGATGCAGAAAGAGGAAAAAAAAGTGGTGCAGATAGAGGCAAGAGAGGTGCGGAAAGAGAAAAGGTGGGTGCGGAAAGAGGCACTAGATCTGCAGAAAAAAAGCAACAGAGGTGCAGAAAGAAGCAGGAGAAGTGCCAAAAGAGGCAATGGAAGTTCAGGAAGAAGCAGCAGACGAGCCAAAAGAGACAAAAGGGGTGCAGAAAGAGGCAAGAACAGTGCAGAAAGAGGCAACAGACTTACAGAAAGAGGCAAGGGAGATGCAGAAACAGGCATGAAAGGTGCAGAAAGAGGGAACAGGGGTGCAGAAAGAAGCAAGAGAGGTGCAGAAAGAGAAAAGAGGGATGCAGAAAGAGGCAAGAGATCTGCAGAAATAGGCAACAGAGGTGTTGAAAGATGCAAGTGAGGTGCAGAATGAGGCAAGAGATCTGTAGAAAAGAGGGGCGCTAGAGGGCGCACTAGCAGTATGGCCGCACCGATGTGAGGCTCCTGCAGCCTGGATTGTAAATCCGGTAATTATCCTGCATTTCCACCACCTTTGCTCGTCCTGACCATGCCGACCCATAGATACTACCTCGCAGTGGCCTCGGTGAAAGTTTTGCTGTTCCACCTTCCTCCTATCCAAAGTTACGTATGCTGGAGGTTTCGCCCGAGGCGGAGCTGTGGATCTACTGGAGCTGCTGGAGGGGCTGGCGGCCTACGAGAGACCGCGGCGCACCACGAGGTGGGTGGGCCCCTCGGCGTACTTTCCCGAGAAGTATCCCCGATCAGCATTGACTGTTGGTGCGGCCCTACGACAGCCCCGAGGGCGCCCTTTCGTGCAAGTACCGCTGAGAGCTGGACGGCTGCCCTCTGGTTCCGCCGTTGCTGCTGCCATACTGGAGACGCTGCGCTGCTCGGCGCCGCCGGCCGGGAGGAATGGCGGCCATTTCATGCGGTGAGTGATACGGGAAGCAGCTGAGTGAGTACCCCTTACTTATTTCACTCCCTGAATACTGGCGCTCGGAAACTGCCTGCGCTGCACCCGGTGGTTGTGGCTGGGGGCCCGGGCGCTGCCTGCTTTGCCGGCCGCCCCTTGCGCCCATGCTGCGGCCCGTGGTGCCCCTGGACACCGGAGGATCATCGTGTGACCCGCGTCCCCAGATGGTGATCTCATCCTGAAGCCCTTCACCCCTACGGCGGGCGGTGCGAGCACTGGGCGGCTTTCACTTCTCGACACTGCTGCTATCCCGCTCCATTATACCTGGGACACGCAGCGTTTGCATGCCTGCTCCCTGCTGGGACCTGGGGGATCGCCTACTGCTCTTCCACTGCCCTCACTCTTCGGCTGCATCCAGTGCTCTATGGCGCTCGTCTGCTGTTGCTGGGTCCCTTCCTTTTTACTATCCCCCATATGTGCCAGAGGCAGTGTTTGCTGATACGGAGTGTGACCTTGCAGCTCCAGCCCGGGTTGCTACTAACAGCACTATCTTCCTACTGCATTGACTAAGGGAACTCAGCGATGAGGAAGCAGCCATTGATAGTGAACGCCTTGCCCCCCTGCTGATCTTACCTGTACTGTGGATCCTCCCCTGATTTAACCTGCCATCGATGTACCCGCTACTGGCATAGGGCTGCTCTCACGCTGCACGTACATTCACTGTCTCTTCCCCGGGGGATGCTCCCCGGAGGGCTGTGCTGGTCGCTTTGTGCCGCTTCCACCCCACTTCTCGCACATAATGGCAGACATCCCCTATCGTCTGCCTCAAACACCTGCTGACGACTAACCATGGGCAAACCGGACAATGGGCAGCCCAAACTGTCGTTTGATTCAGCTGCGTCCAAGAAGGGGCTGCGCAACACACAGGAGGCGGGAAGCTCCTGCTCCATTGCTGTGACATACACTGACTCCAACCCTGTTGCTCCTGATTTCCAACAGATGATGCATGAAATGAGGCAGGGGTTCGCTACTATAGTGGACAAAGTTGACAGGATGTCATCAAGGATGGACGCCATGGTGCACAAAATGGATGCGCATGAGGAGTGCATTACGGCAACTGAGCAACGCATATCCGACCATGACGATACGACGGCCACCCACACAACACAAATTGCGAGAATGGACAATGTGCTCCGGCTCATAGCTGCTAAAAATGAGGAGTTGGAAGCCAGAAGTCGTCGCAACAATATCCGCGTGGTAGGAGTGTCGGAATCTACCAACACGGGGCGCATGGAGGACTACGTGGAGAAGATACTGGTTGCGGCGATTGGCCCTGAGACATTCTCCAAGCAATTCATTGTTGAACGGGCCCACCGGTCATTGGGACCGAGGCCCGCTACTGGAGCTCCGCCGCGACCCATCATTGCCCGCCTTCTGAATTATCGAGACCGTGATGCTGCACTACGGGCAGCCCGTACCAACCGCACACTAACTTGTGAAGGGGTAAACTTCTCCATTTATCCGGACTTCACCCCGGTGGTGCAGGAACAGCGACGAAAATTTTTAGAAGTCAAGAAGAAGCTGAGGGCGCTACAAATCGACTATGCGCTGCTCTACCCGGCAAAGTTGAGAGTGACGCATCAATCGAAACAGCATTTCTTTACCAATCCTCAGCAGGTAGAAGACTTTGTTAAAAGATTCAAGCGAGACCGTGCGGAGAACAAGCGTAGCGGCGAGGACAGACAAGAAGACTTTCACTCGGCCAATGAAGATGAATGACACTGGGCATTATATGCCTGAATCCTGCTCTGCCGCTTGGGTGCCCTTTTCGGATCCCCCCATTAGGCCCAGATGGTAGACACTTCATATGCTACTGGAGGTCACTGGTCGAGCGCTGGACCATGGTGGTAAAGTATTCCAGGCAACCCCCCCCCACTACCTCGGTAGCGCCTAAGGTGGCCGGACAGGACACAGAGCGAGGTGTGGGGGGTGGCTATGTGCGCTACTAGACTACGCCCCGAAGGGTATACCCCATTGTGTTTTTTGACCCTGATACAACTGTTGGGATGTTTTGGTACTACTGGAGGGAGGGGGGGATGGGGTTCTGGCAAGTTTGGGTTGCTTCAGTGGGTGGGGGGTGGGAGCACTCATTTTGGAGTGACATGTAACCTTGGTGCTAGCCTCCCTTGCTGTTTGGGCCTACTGATCGTAACATTTACAATTGTCCACTGGCGATATATGTTCTGGAGTGATCATACTGTGGCTGAAGCTGCCAATTATATTTTTCCCCTGTATGTCTGCATGCCACGCGTTTCGTCATTTATCCGCATAAACTATGCAGCCAGGCCCTGCTGGGTGGCTAAGAGTGGGCGCGTTGCACATTATTGTGTCAGACTCTATGCAATGCTTGTGTTATTGTTGTCCACAGCCCTGCGAGAAGTGATGACAGGGTGGTGGGGAGGCGCACAGGGTATAATGGATCGTACTGCATTGAGTGTAATTGATGTTTTGACGGCTCTTGGAGCCTTGTTGCTGGGGGTTTTATATGGTGGGGAGGGGAGAGTTCAACCGTTATTCACGAAACCTACTGAAGAGACACTTACAATCGATGCAACTGGATTTGTGAGTTGTATGCGAGACATCGTTCTCGCTGTGCAGGTTACACACAATAGCAGCAGACCACTCATAGATATCGCTGTGCATGTCATGCTTTCTTCACGGAGATTACTCATGGGCCATTGGCAATTGATGTGTTGGGTGATAGGGCTACACAATGCTCATGGGTGACACGGACCTAAATGTTTTGACCTGGATTGTTAGAGGACTTGGGGATCCCAGAAAATGAAGACAGGTTCTATCTTACTAAGATCGCCACTCAGTACACATAGCCTTTAAACAGGAAACACACTTCAGACCACAAACTATTCACACCTTTGCTAATAGATGGGCAGCCCACGTGGTGTTCTCGTCTTACTCTAAGTACGCTAGAGGTACAGCGATTTTGGTACGGAGAGGCACCCCCTTTGTTATGGCAGGCTCCAAGATGGACTCTCAGGGGTGATACTGCATGCTATGGGGGAGACTGGGACAGGTGGCGGTTACATTGGTTTGCTGCTACGGCCCCAACATAGATGACCCAGGGTTCTTTGCTGAGCTATGGGCGGCGATTGTAGGGACGGGACCTCACCACCTCATTTGGGGGGGAGATTTTAACACGACACTAGATCCTACATTGGATAGGTCACACCCGGCCCCACACACTACACTAAAGCACGTGTGGAATTGCGCGTAATCACCACAGACTACAGTCTTATAGACGCCTGGAGACACCTCCACATTGATGTGAAAGAAGGCACGCACTTTACCGCGCAAGCACGCTCATGGGCCAGACTTGACTATATATTACTTACGTCCCACCTCTGTACCTCACTTTCTCGTGCACAACACCTCCCAAGGACCTACTCAGATCACTCCCCAGTAACTATCACTCTCCGCTCAGCGGACCTGGGCCCCCCCTCCACCGCTTGGCGGATGCAACCCTCACTATTGCTTGACACTACCTTTCAGAAGGAACTCCGAGATGAATGTTTGGATTTCTTCAGGAGAAATAAAGATTCTGTTAGAGATGTTGAAACTATTTGGGACGTATTCAAAGTGACACTGAGAGGGTTCTGCATAGCTAAGGGAGCTGGGATATTGAGGGCCATTGTTGCTCGGATAAAGGCCCTAGAAAATGAACTTACAAATTTAGAAACAGTATTAGCTAGTACTCCCTCTGACACCGTCCTCCTGAAGATACGAGAAAAGGTCTCTGACTACACTGCCGAAGCCAAGAGGGAATCGAACTTTAGGGGTAAATACTGGACTGCTCGCCACTATGGCGAGGGCGAACGGCCGGGGAAAGCTCTGGCATCAACGATCAAAATGATGCGTACGGCCAACATGATAATAGAACTCGAGGGCCCCGACGGGGTGGTGGTACGTGACACTACCCATATTCTCAATTCCTTTGTATCCCACTACAACACGATGTACACTTCCTCTAGAGTAGGAGCCTTGCAGCTGCAGGTTTACTTGGTGAATGTTTCTTTGGGCTGGCTTAGCGATGCCCAAAGGGCTTTTCTTAGTACGCCCTTTGAGTTGGATGAAGTGAGAGACGCAATAATGGGTATGCAATCTGGGAAAGCCACTGGCCTAGACGGGATCCCAATAGAATTCTATAAAACCTAAATTGACTTCATGGCTCCAGTGTTGCGGGAAGTGTATGAGGATGCCCTTGAGGTCGGCCATCTCCCGCCCTCTATGAGAGTTGCACTCATTACATCACTATTAAAGCCTAGCAAACCTCCAAATAAATGTGACTCTTACCGCCCACTCTCATTGCTGAATTGTGATGTTAAGGTACTTGCCAAACTGATTGCTAATCGTATCAGCCTTCTACTTCCCACTCTGATACTCCCTGATCAATCTGGATTTGTGCCCGGCAGGGCCACTTCTCATAATTTGCGTACCTTTTTTTCCATCCTCAACTCAGTGCATGGGGACCTACCTATGGCGGCGGTATTCCTCGATGCCACTAAGGCATTCGACTCCCTGGAATGGGATTATGTGTTTAGCATCTTGGAGAGGATGGGCTTTCCAGTGATTTTCATCTCCTGGATTCGACTCCTTTACGATCACCCTATAGCCAAAGTCCTCATTAATGGTAGATTATCTGAGGCATTCCCCATCACCAGTGGGACCAGACAGTAGTGCCCCCTTTCACCTCTCCTTTTCGCGATAACAACGGAACCCTTAGCCGCAAAACTGCGACAGCATCATAACAACAGTGCACTCTGTTGCTTTCAAAGGCAAATACTAATATCGATGTATGCTGATGACATCACTTTGTACATACGTGATCCTTGTGACAATCTAAACCCTATTCTAAGGGAATTCATTCAATTTGGTAAGCTTTCGGGTGTTCAAATTAACTGAAGTAAATCTTGCATATTTCCTCTTACCCCTTCCACATTGTGCTTTGAGCTAGATTATCCTATTGCCTGGAGCGACAGCGATTTTAAATGCTTAGGCATCCACATTGAGAGGGACAGGGATGAGCTTATGCGCGCCAATTATGGCACTACTATGAATCGCATCATTGATAATGTTGCCCGCTGGATCACCCTGCCTCTTTCTTTGGCGGGTAGAGCATCTCTGATTAAGATGGTGATCCTCCCGCAATTACTGTACCTCTTTTTGAATATTCCGTTCTACCCTGGCAAATCCTTTTTCCACCAGCTCCGGTCTGAGCTCATTAAACTTGTTTGGGGAGGCAAATCACCTTGTCTGAAATGGGACACCCTGATTCGACCCTATTCCCAAGGTGGGTTTGGTGTACCAGATTTCGAACTGTATTATCAAGCAGCTCAAGCCCATTATGCTTATTTCTGGATTCGCCAGCCCAGATACATGCCCCAACTGGCTGCTGAGCATTGGCTGGCCCACCCTCTCCCTATAGACGGAGCTCTCTATGCGGTAGTTTCCGGCAGAGACAAAACACCCACGACAGTACTGAGCACGGTCACCGCATGGGCCCGACTAGCATCCAGGCTCGAACTGGCGCTGCTATATGCCCCGGCGTTACCACTAGTGTACCACCCTGATATGCCATTGCTGCAAGAACCGGGATTCCGTAAATTGCTCCACAAAATACATGTAGCAACCTGGGGGGACCTCTACCACGACGGTACGTTTCGCTCCGTGGAACACCTATATGAAGGGATACAACCTACTCCTCTTGACATATTTCTTTACATTAGGCTTCGTCAAGGTATAAGAGCACTTACACCTGACTTTCCAAATGAACCTGTAGCCTTATCCCCTTTGCAGATTATACTTGAAGCTGACGTCCCTCGCAAATTGGTATCGATCATTTATAAGACAGTGCATACACAAATTAGCTACCCGTCTTTGGCAGCCAAACTTAAATGGGATCTAGAACTTGATAGGCCTCTCACCGACAAACAATGGGCATTCTGTCTCCAGCAGACAGAACGCATCTCTGTTAGCAGCAAGCATAGAATCATACACTATAAGTTCCTACATCAACTATATTATACCCCGGCCCGTATGTACAGACTACGACTCCGCACCACGGACAATTGTGATAGATGCCATGCTTCGGGGGCTGACTTCCTACACTTAGCCTGGACGTGTAACACGATTCGACTCTACTGGACTCAAGTGATGGCTGCACTCTCAATCATGATTCACACTGACATAACTCCCTCCCCAGTTCTGGCACTATTGGGATACGTGGAACCTATACAGGCGGCACACCGCAAGTTTATTGCACTGGCTCTTCTAGTTTCAAAGAGAAGGGTGGTGTGCCGATGGGGCAGGGGCAGGGCCCCTAAATTCAAAGACTGGCTGCACGATCTAACATATTGCCAGGATGAGTTAAACACGTATTCTGAACTACTACCAACTACTTCAAGACCCAGGGAAATTTGGGACCCTTTGAGAACCTACCTTTCCCGAGATGATACCAACCCTGGAGAAGGCTCATCGGCCCTCAATCCCCTCCTTATTGTTTCCTCTTGACACCCCACACATTTGATGTATCTGTGCTTGTCAGCTTATGGCCTAGAATTTTATGATCACTACCTTGCTTATACTGCTAAGAAGATAGAGTATACTTCCTTGTAGATGCTACCCTCCCCACAACAAGATACTCCTGTCCCGAACATCTGTGGAGAAGACATCACATACCCCAGAGTTTCTTGCAGAGACGTTCAAGCCCCTCATGGGATTCGTCTCGATGGATTCAGACTTTGCTATAATACATAATATGCTTGACTGTACTATTGGATTGTTTCATACTGATGCCATAATGCCAACTTTTGAAGTATGTACCGCTGGCTCACTACTCGCTTGTATTACTGCATGAGTTTGTAATATGTAACACTACTGCACTGTCTGATGATGGTTTTCGATGAAAAGTTTTCAAAATAAAGTTTTTAAAAGAAAAAGAGATCTGTAGAAAAGAGCAACCGAGCAAGCGCAACAGAGTAGGCACGGGGAGTACAGAAAAAGAAAGAGAAGTGCAAAAAAACGCAACAGAGGTGCTGAAAGAGGCGCAAAGGGTGCAGAAAGAGTCAAGAGAAGTGCAGAAAGAAGCAACAGAAGTACAAAAATTGCAAGGGTGGTGCAGAAAGAGGGGAGAGAGGTGTAGAAAGAGGCACAAGAGTTGCACAAAGAGGGAAGATGGCTGCAGAAACAAGCCACAGAGGTGCAGAAACAAGCAGGAAAGATGAAAAAAGAGGGAAGACGAGTGCAGAAAGAGACAACAGGGATGCAGAAATAACAAATGAGGTGCAGAAAGAGGCAACAGACGTGCAGAAAGAGGGAAGAGAGGTACAGAAAAAGGCAAGAGAAGTGCAGTAAGAGGCAAAACATGTACATAAAGAAACACCAGGGGTGCAGAGAGAAGCAAGACAGGTGCATGGAAAGTGCAGAATGAAGCAACAGGGGTGCAGAAAGAGGCAAGTGAAGTGCACAAAGAAGCAACAGAGGTGCAGAAAGAGGCAAGAGAACTGCAGAGAAAGGAAAGAAAAGTGCAGAACGAGACAAAATTGGTACATAATGAGACTTCGGGGGTGCAGAAAGAAGCAAGACAGGTGCAGAAAGAAGCATGGAAAGTGCAGAATGAAGCAACAGAGGTGCAGTAAGAAGTAAGAGAAGTGTAGAAAGGAGCGAGTGAGGTACAGAAAGAGCCAAAAGAGGTGCAAAAAGAAGCAAGAGAAGTGCACAAAGAGGCAAGAGAATTGCTGAAAGAAGCAACAGAGGTGTAGAAAGAAGCAAGAAAAGTGCAGAAAGAGGCAATTGAGATGCAGAAACGGGCAAGAAAGGTACAGAAAGAGGGACGATGAGTGCAGAGAGACAAAAGGGTTGCAGAAGAAGCAAGACAGTTGCAGAATGAAGCGTACAATGTGCTGAATGAAGCAAGAGGGGTGCAGAAAGAGGCAAGTGAAGTGCACAAAGAAGCAACAGAGGGAAGAAACAGGAAAGAGAACTGCAGAAAAAGGAAAGAAACGTTCAGAAAGTGACACAGGGGGTACATAAAGAGACAACAGGGGTGCAGAAAGAAGCAAGACAGGTGCAGAAAGAAGCATGGAAAGTGCAGGGGTGCAAAAAGAGGCAAGAGAAGTGTAGAAAGGAGAAAGTGAGGTGCAAAAAGATGCAAGAGAGGTGTAGCAACAGGCAAGAGAAGTGCACAAAGAGGCAAGAGAATTGCTGAAAGAAGCAACAGAGGTGTAGAAAGAAGCAAGAAAAGTGCAGAAAGAGGCAAGTGAGATGCAAAAACAGGCAGGAAACTTACAGAAAGAGGGAATACGAGTGCAGAAAGAGACAACAGGGGTGCAGAAAGAAGCAAATGCGACACAGAAAGAGGCAATAGACGTGCAGAAAGAGGGAAGAGAACTGCAGAAAAGGCAAGAAAAGTGCAGTAGGAGGCAAAACAGGTACATAAAGGGACAACACGTTGCAGGAAGAAGCAAGACAGGTGCAGAGAGAAGCATGAAAAGTACAGAATGAAGCAACAGGGGTGCAGAAAGAGGCAAGAAATGTTTAAAAAGGAGCAAGTGAAGTGCAGAAAGAGACAACAGAGGTGCAAAAACAGGCAAGAGAGGTGCAGAAACAGGCATGAGAGGTGCATAAAGAGGCAAGAGAACTGCTGAAAGAAACAACAGTGGTTTAGAAAGAAGCAAGAAAAGTGAAAAAGGGGCAAGTGAGATACAAAAATAGGCAGGGAAGGTACAGAAAGAGGGAATACGAGTGCAGAAAGAGACTACAGGGGTGCAGAAAGAAGCAAATGAGGTTCAGAAAGAAGCATCAGATGTGCAGGAAGGCAGAATAGTGATGCAGAAAGTACAAGAAATTTGCAGAATGAGATCAAGAGAAGTGCAGAAAAAGAAAGAAACGTGCATAAAGAAGCAACAGAAATGCAGAAAGAGGCAAGCAAGAGTGGCTTGCCATTAAGTACATTAATTTAAAAAAAGCTCACAAATGTAACACATAATTATTTACCAATTAATAAATTACATATAAATATTAATTACTATTAAAATGTTATATATTCTTTCTTCACAGCCCACTCACATAGACAGACACAGCATTAAAAAAGAAATGTTTAATGAGCACCAAAAAACTAGAAACACATTACAATAAAAGCAACATTACAATAATTACACAATAATTAATTATTATACATCACTTAAGTATTATACATTACTTTGTAATCAAATATTATTTAATAAAAAAAGCATAAACTTAAAATACATTTAATTTAGTTCAACATTATACACCCATTTCCCCTGCAAACCCAGAAACCTGTATCTAAAAAATAACTCAAATAAATCACTTTTAAATTTTAACATAATTAAGAATCAATTAAAGATAACAATTAAAAATTAATTAACAATAATGTTTAATTGTGTATAATGTTATAATCCTCCCACCCTACACCCCTAGAAACTGAACAACACTTTGCTAAAATTTAACATACAATTACTAATAATGAAACCAAAATAACATTTTTAAATATTTTTGAATTATAAATATAAAACTTGAAAACATTACAGAGTTAATACTCCATTTAAAAATTAATTGACAAACAAACTAATTAGTAATAAATAAAACATATTTCCTATGTTAGTAACTTCTCACTCTATCCCCCTGCAAACTCAACAATCTGCTCCAACACTCTATATCATTAATAGCATTAAATTAAAATGTTAAGTCCCTTTAAATTGCAAACTAAATTCATGTTAATATTAACAATTATACCAACAATACTAACACCAACAATTAATATTTTACTAAAACACATTAAAATAATTACAAAAGTATGCTTTTTACCACTATATTATTAAAAATGTTTTTAAAAACAATAGTCTTAAAAAGGATATGCTTACTAAATGGAATGATACTCGTGACAACGATATTCTATCCCGCGATATTTTTGCATCTCAATATTTGTTTCTCAATATTTAAATGTTCCAATAATTCGAACTCAATGTTTTGTCCAAACACTGCTTGTGTGACTTTTATGGACAGATCTCCAGAGACTGGAGTTTTGGAACGGTCAAAAAGAATATTTATTACTGACACTATTAAAATCTCCACCCAATAACGAGGGGTTGCCTGCCTTTTTGGCCATTGGTTGGGATGGGGAACTGAGGAATACCAACTGATCTTCATGAGGTGGATAGGTGCACGCAAGGAGCCTCTCCTGTCCATCTATATTGCTGGACGCTAGCACCAACTATGTGTCTCCCACTTCATTTAACGTAAGAGTATACCTTCTGCCTTTTTGCTGCTGAGCACAGAGTCTGTACGTTCCAGGTTATAAGAGAGTAGTTTTGCAATTATATGTCAACCTTGATATCATGTTCAGTCTCTCTTTCTCCCATCACCTTCCAGTTGGTCACCTCCATGGGGGTCCCCACAGTCCCCTCTGCCATCAACTAACTTTCAGTCCACCCTATTATAGCCTCCCACCTTTTGAGTTTGTAAAGAAGGACCAAATGCCAAAGGTTTTCAAACTAACTCTCAGATCCCATAGTGGAGAAGGACCAGTGAACTACGAACAGCACTCCAAGAGACTATCACACCTGTATCTAACTCCAGACGAATCAAGGAGGGTGCACACGAAAATGGCCTATGAGTTCCATATGTGCCAAGTCTCACCCCCTCAACTTCTATACTAGCATTTTCTATACTAGCAATCTCTATACTAGCAATGAATCATGAGATCATATAATCTGTTCCAGATCCCCTAAACAGTGACTGTAATCTCCGGGGCATAAATCAGGTGCCCAAACTTGTAGACTAGGGTAACTGAGGCATGGCCCTTTGGCAGACCAAGGCTCACATATGTCCTGTCATATTTGATTCTCTGCAAATCGAAGTGAGATAAGGTGATCCACCTCCATGACAGCCATGTCAGAGTCAGATTCCTGTGTCCAGATACCACAGGTCATGCAACTTTCTCTCCCATACTGCCGCTCTCCACTTTTCTCACCTGCTGATAATAACTCAATAGCTGTATCTTATTCAGTCAGGAGTCTGGTCAGTCTCCAAACAGTTTTAGGTGCCTCAGTCTTCTTGCCTCTTTTTCTTGGGTTGGGAGAATGTAGTGGAGAAGGGAGCAGACTGGAACCACACCACCAAGCCCTTCCCACACGGGTCTCAAACCAGTTCCAGGCTTTGACGGGCTCAGTGAAAAGCAACATTGTGCCATCAACCATGATTTTGAAATGTGCAGAAAACATAAGGGCATACTGCAATTTCATCTGTTTTATCACCACAAATGAGGCCCTTTTATTTTGCACCATCATAGTATAGCCAAGAAAAAGTGTCATTCAAGCATTCTCCACTTTGTTCTGACCTGACTCCCTGGCTTTCCAGACGAGTACATCTCAATCTTGATAGAGCAGGAGTTTTGCAACTACTCCCTGGATGAGCTACCTGGGGTGGGGTTGCCTTGTTGGCACTCTATAAGCCCTGTACAATGTAAAAAAAAAGGTGGTCAGGCATGTGTGCACCGACGGCGGCAGCCAATGTTCAGAAATGTCTCCATGTCTTTGACCCTTGCATGCACTCCAGCAGACCTACAAATCATATTGTGTTCCAGGGAATTCCTCCTTCTGCCTCTTCCATTGTGCGTTCCATGACTGTGACCCTTTCAGGAATCTTTAAATGTGTAGCTGGGTTATCGTGCTTTTGGGTCTCAATACAACAAGGGTCATCTCGATTTCTTGCATTCTGTTGGTGAGTTTCCGATGGTCAGCCCTAAGGATCCCCACCTCCATAGCCACAGATTCAATCTTGGTTCCAAGGAGTTCCTTTGAGGTCATAATAGTCACTAGTAATTTTTTTACGTGTAGCTTGAGGATCTTCAGAAACTCCCTGGATGCAGGTGCAGTCCCTTTGACCCTGGCCGGTTCCCTGTTCTGGTTATCATCCTCTTTTGGATTGCAGAGTCCTCAGAACTGTTGAGGTCTGCCCATGGTGGTGGTGATCTGATACACTGGAGGGCATGGTGAAAGAGGGAGGTGGTCTGCAATTACATTGGGCCCAGTAGGACTATTGATGATTTATTACCCCCAGTGCTCACTTGCTTCCCAGGCTAATCTCGGCCATTCAAGCTCTGTTTTTAAATTTCTATTGGTGTTCAACTGCCAGGCTCAGCCGTGCTTCGGTGCATGTCTTCTGCTCTGTTCATCTCAAGTACCCTGGAAAATCTCCTGGTCCATGCAGAATCTCAAGGGTCCTCTCTGTGCCACCCAAATTGTTCCTTCTCATTTGCTGAAAGAGGGACCCCAGTACAATGCAGTGTAATGAGGTGGAGCTCTCCACAATCCCCAACACTCCTTTCATGATGTGCAGTAGTTGCACCTCCACGGCCTACCTCTTGGTTCTGCATTCAGGCCGATGTTCCTTTGCCAGGCCTATGTTTTTAAATGTTGTGCCAGTTCACTCTTTGCTCCCTTCGGGCATCTCTGGACCCATCCAACATTTTGAGAGCCGCAGCTCTGGGTGGATAAGTAATTGGTCCCTGTTGAAATCCTGCATGCGTGGGAAATGGCCCAGCATTCCATGTGGTGTTTGGGGGTCGGAGCTCAGTGTCTTGCCTCGCACTCCATGCAAGACTGGCCACACCACCTCAGCAGTAAAAGTTATAAAATGCTGCAACATTGGTTGCATCAGCACTCGTTCATATTTTTCAATCACAGAGCAAAGAGGGAAGATACGAGATCAAAGAAAACAGATGACTTTTCTGAGCTCTCTACTATTTCTGCTCTCTACTGATGAAGGGCTAAACCCAGAAACACATGTCTGGAGGTAACAGCACTGCCTGCAACAAAAACAAAACTACAGCAACTTTGAAGTAAGCATACTGCATTTACCAGAATTTAATGGGGGGGAACTGTCTTGGCATGAGAAGTAGTGTGGTTCCTCCCCCTTTTTATTTAAAAGACTCCCTTGAGCCAATGACCTAACAGACTCGCCTTGGGTGCACCTGTGTGCCTGTGGAGTGCTACTGTGACCTGTGAAGGCTTGAGCAGCAATTCAGCAACCTCAGATGACTTTTGTCTGCTTTCTACTACTTCTGCTATCTACTGATGAAGGCCAAACCAGAAACACTTCTCTAGAGATAAAAGCACTACCTGTATCAATTTTGGTGAAAAGCTACAACTACTTTGAAGTAAGTGTACTCTGTTTACCAGAATGCAATAGGGTGAACTATGCTGGGATGAGGAGCAGTATGCTCCCTTCCCTTTTGTATTTTTTGGGGGAATTATTTAATTGTATAACTTGTATTTAGCCTTTGGCAGTGGAAATGCCCCACTGGTAAAATATGAAATGCAGTGCCTAGATCGGTTATAGAACAATTTTCATGGTAAGGCTGTATTCATTTTACTTTGCACCAACTTGAAAATGTAACCTTTTCAATGCCGGAGAAGCTTATAGGGCAATCAGGCCGTGCTCAACAGGTGGGTCTGACAGATCAGTGGGTGGTCTGTTTTTTGGGGCTGTACTTGCACCTGTTTTATAGTTTGGTGAGCTTGTTTTGCTGTTGATTATTACAATTAACATGACCTAATCAAGCTTAAATCAATGCAGTCTTCCATAGCTTAGAAAACAATTATCCAACTTGTCTTTCAAATGTGCCCTAATTTACAAACATGGGCCAGTTTTGTAGCTTTCTTCTTTACTAATGGAAGCCACTTTCATGTTGGTGCCTGGGCCTATGTTCTGTCCCAGTCCAACCCTGAACCTTTCCCTTAGCATTTTTATTGTTGTGAAGGATTTATAGAATAGTGGTCTTGTCCCCTGGTGTCACTACTTGTTTCAGAGGTAAATAAAGATCAAGTAAGCGTGTTTGGTATGTTTCTATGTGCGTGTGTCTGTACGTGCACCTATCTTGTGGACTTCTGGGTCAGACTGGGACAGAAAATATGCCTGGCTACCAGAATAAAAGTAGCTCCTATTAGCGAACCTTATAGCTCAAAAAGTGGCTCCCCTTGCAAATGGGGAATTTTTGACTTGTCATACATATTGTATAGGTGCTCTGCAATGTATGGGAGAGTGCTTATATTCGAGTTTGGTATAGACATTGTTTGTCGTAATATTAGGGAAATCAACAGATAAAAACGACCCACCAGCACTATAAAGGTCCACAAATCTAAAAAAAAAAAAAAAAGGCCCACACACTGACCTTTCAGATTTGTCCGTCTGGACCTGTCTGATTGCTCTGTAGACCAGTCTAACCCTGGTGGACTTTCCTAAAAAAGCGAGAACTATTGACTTTGACAATGCTTGCGTTTTTTTCCATATCTTTTCCTTTAGACATTGGTTATGTCACTCTCTTTTGATACATATTGAGCCTTTTATTTGCAAGCTACCTTTGTGCCTTATCTATTTGAAATCAGTACCACATTGACCTCGTTGGGGGCGGTGACATCTGGCACAAACCAGTTAAATGCTTATGCTTTCATCATTTCACAGGCAAGCTTTCATTATCACTCCGTTATGAGGCGACTGTGCTTTCTGGGTCAGTTTCCCATTGAATGTTCAGCTACCATCTCCCTCTACTGAATAAAACGCAGCCCCTTTCAGGTGTGTCTCTGCTCAGTTATTTATAGATACTTTTCCTGCTCGCCCTGGTTGAGGCTTTCACTCGGGGAGCCCATCGTTACGTAAGACAGTGTTTCAGGAGTCTTTGTTTCAAAAGAAGTTTAAAACAAAAATATTGTATTCGACCATTTTCTACACGTTTTTTTTTCATCACGTGGCGTCGCAGTTGTGTCATGGGCCCTCATACAGGCAGCTGCTCTGCCCCTGGCCACTGTTCGGGTCCTGAGAACAATTATAGCTCGTGTACAATGTATCCCTTAAAGCACTGGGCCCTGTTGTCGCTACGGTTTTACTTTGCAATAAAATAATTATAACGGAATACCGGGAACTGACGACTTAATGGTGTATGTTTCACGACAAGGCAGGGGATGAAAGCAAGTATTCGCCACGTAATTGCACATAATACACGCTCTACTTCTCTGCAACGGATCCCAAGCAGTGCTATCACAGCAGTGTACTCAGTAATTCATCATTGCCTATTGTGTGCTCCATAATCACATGGAATTTAGTGCAGGTATGCGCTCCCCAGGCATACATTTAGAGCAGACCAATTTGTCATCCATATATATTATTTAAGTCATACGGGATAACTGGGTACCGCCTTCTCTCTGAGTGCTTCAGTAATGTAGATTGGGAGTGCCCTCGGGGAATCCAGTGCAGGCACAATATCAATTATCTCGTGGCACGTAAGGAATTAAAAGTTGCGTTTGCACACGTGCCCCATTTACATGCTGCATTCCCTGCTACGATGATGCCCTAGAAACTATTTAAGTTATATCATCATACACCATGCCATGTATTATCAAGAGAAAACATGAAACGAGGAAGTCCTTTCTCGTGGTATTTTGAAATAAAGTGTCAAACGTACTCTGACTTTATTTAATACATACCATTAGATTTAAATTCCCCACACTCCATATAAACCAAGGTATGAGATTTTTTCAAATGTAAATTGTATTCTGGCGCCAGCATTCAGGGTTCTGTGTCATTTTTGTTCTGAAAGTATTTTTCTGATTACACCTACTAATTAGCTGTTCAGATATGCAACTCGCACGTTTACTTAGCAGGGCCGGACAGGACTTGTAATCCTCCAGACATTTCCCCGATGAGCTGGACCCATAGAGGCCGGTTTTGCAAGTCCAGGGCCGGGAATGGTGCCTCTATCTATTTCCCCAGCTCCCGAGGTTAATTGAAGCAGCCACGGGAGGCTTCACGGGTAAGAGAATCAGAGGGAGGGAGGAGGAAGGTATAGCAGGAGAGTGATCAGAGAGGCAGCAGTGAGACAAGACAAAAGTCTAGAGAGAATGGATGGATGAGCTCTAAGACGAGGAGACGAAGGGAATGGGGATGGTTTGGGCATTTTTGCCAGGGCTGCTTTTGGTTCTCCAGTCTGGCCCCGTAACTGTGAGGTGTATGTCCTAACAGTGGGCAAAGTCTTTGCCAGCACCCAGCATATCCACTGGATTTTCTTGTTCCATCTGTTTAAACTTTTGTAGGAGGGGTCGCTGGCGATATAAAGACCAGGAGCCACTATGAAGAGTTGTAAAGCTCTTTATTAACGGAGCGCCAGGGCAGCGCGCACTTTCTCTTTTCGCCGGCTCGGCGCCTTCAAAATGTCCGCCTTCCGGTTCCTGTGAGCGGCTTCCGGTTCCGCCCTCGCGGGGAAGAACTAGACCGCTACTACATATCTCCCCCCTTTAAACATTGGCTAATAAACAAAACAAATACCCTCAGTCTTACTAGATGTCCATATGAAAGTTCTCGAACTTCTTGGGTACTCTCACCATATGTCCTGCTCGTGTTCTCACTCCTTCCGTTTCTTTTCCGTCTCTCGGGGTTCTCGGGGTAACTTGCAGTTCCCGCTTGTCGCTCAATGCACCTCCTATTCTGTCCTGCCTCTCTCTGTTCCTTTCTTCCTCAGTCCCCTTTGCTGTAGCTTCGCTTCTGTCTGCACCTTCTTCATTGAGTCCAACCTCCTCAATCGCCATCTCCTCTACTTGCTCTTCCTTTCTTTCGACTTGCTCTGGTATCCTTCCATTGACATAACTTCTCTGTGTACCCTCTTCGCCTTCTGTCTCACCTTCAGTTTCCCATCTTAGGATTTTGTTGCACTTCGCCATTCTGTCTTGCGACCACACTTTCCCATCACTCAACAACGCCGACCTGGTATATGGTTCTATGACTTGAAGGGGTGGCGTGAATTTGCTTTCTCCTTTTCTTTTTAATGTGGCCACTCTCACTCTCACCCAGTCTCCCTTTTCCAGAGACACTGCTTGTACATTTCGTCGCTTGTTGAAATGTTCTGTATATGTCTCTTGCGCTCTCTCTAGATTTCTTTTCACAATCGCAGGAGACCATTTACTCTGCACCACCATCTGTCTCCATGCCATGTTGTCCTTTGTGAATGGTTCACGTCCTCTCAAAATTTTGAACGGACTGTATCCAGTGCTCCCAGGTGTGATGCGGTATGCCCAGAGCATCTTGGGTAGCTCCCTTTCCCAATCCTGTCCATCGCTTATGGCCGCTTGAATTGTCCCCATTATGATACGATTGAACCGTTCAACCAGTCCATTCCCAGCCGGGTTGTATATGTGGGTGTGTTTTACTTCAATCCCATTTCTGGACATGAACGCTTCCTTTTTGGCAGAAATAAACTGTGGCCCATTGTCGCATGTAATGATCTTGGGGATTCCCTCCTTCACAAAGAGCGTTTGTAGGAACGCCAGTACCACATCAGTGTCTACTGTTTCTCTCACCTCCACTTCGGGCCATTTAGAGTACCTATCCACCAATACTATGGCATACTTCTGAATCCCCTTCATGTTCAAAATGGGTCCTATTATGTGGACACCATCTCCCAGGGGCTGCTGGAAATAGGGAACTTGCCTAGTTGTGGTCTCACGAGGGTTTGTGTCTTGTCTGCCTTGGCGCATGAGTCGCATTCCCTCACATACCTCTCCACCTGGGCATCAATGGCAGGCCACCAGTATGCTTGTCTGGCTAAGGCTTTTGTCCTCGTTATCCCTTGATGTCCCTCATGTAGGATTGCCAACAGATGTCCTACCAGTCCTTGGGGAGGGATGATTTTGTCTCCTCTCAGCAAGAAAATGGGATTCTCTCCCAGTGACAGTTCATCTCTTATCTCCCAGTATTTCTTCAGTTTTTCGTCTAGGTGCCTTTTCTTTGGCCATCCATGTGTCACATATCCCTTTATGGCCTCCAGGTCCTCATCTTTCTGATAAGCCTCAGTCCATTCTTGTCCACTAATCACCTGTTCCACGTCTTGCATGGTAGCTACAATGTACCCCTCCCATCCCTGGGTGTCTTGTTCTTCTGCTTTCTCTTTGGCTGCCGCTCTACTCAAAAAGTCTGCAACTTTATTCCTGGGGCCTGGTATATACTCCACTCCACAGAAGTCTCAATGTCATCTTTGCTATCCTTGGAGTGGCATGCGCATGACCGCTTGATGTAAGTACCTTTATCAGCGGCTTGTGGTCCATGCGAACTAAGAACATGGTTCCCCACAGGAACTGCCTGAAGCGTTCCATCGCCCACACCACAACCAGCATTTCTTTCTCGATGACACTGAACTTTTCTTCATTCGGTGCCAATGTTCGGGAAGCGAAACAGACGGTGGATATCTCCCCATTGCCTGACTTTTGCATCAACACTGCTCCCAATTCGCGGTCGCTGGCATCAGT
The DNA here is from genome assembly GCF_964261635.1 of Lissotriton helveticus. Taxonomy (NCBI): domain Eukaryota; kingdom Metazoa; phylum Chordata; class Amphibia; order Caudata; family Salamandridae; genus Lissotriton; species Lissotriton helveticus. The sequence continues at coordinate 639,863,912 of NC_136059.1, forward strand.
CGTGAGTATGGATTTGGCTCCTTGGTCAAAGCCCTTAAGGGGAATGGCCTCGCTCATTTCCTTCTTCAGGGCCTCAAATTCCTCCTGTTCCTCTTTGCTCCACTTGAATCCGTTTCTCTCTTTTAGCAGTTGACGCATGTGGTGTGTCTTTGTGGCAAAATTCGGGATAAATTTGCTATAGAATTCCACCATGCCGAGGAACGACCTGACATCTTCCTTCTTTTCCGGGGCTGGCGCTTTCCTTATCGCCTCGATGTTTTCTCTCTTGGGCTCAATTCCTTTCTCACTAATTTCATGCCCCAGGTACGTCACTGACGGCTTCCCAAATTTACACTTCGCCCACTCAGCGGTGAGGCCATTGTCTAACACCTGCTGTACAGTGTGGACTTTCTCATTGTGTTCAGGCATCGACCTTTCCATTATCAGAATGTCATCTTGGAAATACTGAACTCCCTCCACCTGTTTAAAAAGCTGGTGCATTACTTTTTGGAACACGGCCGCTGCTGATGCTAATCCGAACGGCATTCTAAAGAATTTATAACATCCGAATGGTGTTATGAAGGACGTGAGGTGTTTGCACTTGTGGTGTAGTGTTACTTGATGGTAGGTCGAGGACAGGTCTACTGTAGAAAACCACTTGATTCCTTTCGTCCTCGCGAGCATCTTGTTAATGCGTGGGAGTGGGAATTTGTCAACTAGAATGTTTTTGTTCAGTTCCCTGAGGTCCACACACAGCCTCACTTTGCCGTTGGGCTTCTGTGCTACCACCAAGGGCGACAACCACTCTGCACTCTCAATCACTACGATTATACCTCCTTTCTCCAATCTGTCCAACTCTTCTTGCACGGCCTCTCTGCAGCGAAACTGTATGTTCCGAACTTTGTGGCTCACAGGTGTGGCTCCTTCCTTCAGACATATCATGTGCTTAAACTTGGTTAACTCTCCAATCCTTCCGCTGAACACTTGGGGGTACTCTCTCTTCCACGCTTCAACTTCTTGTCCTCCCTCCGTGTCCATCAGCAATACTTTCTCTATTCCTCCTGGATTGAGTTGGATCCCTAGAGCATCTTGATCTTTCCACCCTAAGACCGAGGGTCCTTTTTCTGCCACATACAACTTACAGTACGCTCGCCGTCCTCTAAATTCAAATGGTAACGGGCAGTACCCTAACATGGGTATTCTTTGCCCCGTGTAGGTGACTGGTCTCAGGTCCATTGGTCTTAACTCTTCCTTTATGTCCTTCAGGAATTTCTCTTCCCACACTTTTCTCTGGACTATTGTGATGGGAGCTCCTGAGTCGGCTACGATGTCGACTTTCACACCTCCTATGCTCATGTTGAGTGTTGGTCTGCTGGATCCTTTGCAATCCACATCCAGGACTTGGTTGTCTGTATACAAGAGCTCCTCCAGGTACTCTTCTTCCGCTTGTGTCTCTTCTTCCTCTGGAGTGCCCTGGTCAATGTATTTAACTGCTGCCCCTTTGGGCTTTCGCCTGCACACTTTTTCGTAATGTCCAAACACGTTGCAAAACGCACATCTCGCTCTGAATGCTGGGCACACTTTGTCATTTCCTAGGTGAGAGGTGCTTCCGCACCTGTAGCAGCTTAACCGTCTCTCTCGGCTCACCGTTTTCGACGTACCAGCGGTCTGTTGGCCCCGCTTGGTGTGTGTGTATTTGGGTGGGCCTTGATGTTTGGTTTTGTCTCCCTTATTGTGCACCATCACTCTGCACACAGTTTGTGTGCTTCCTGCCTCCTTCCTGGCTGCTTGCCCACATCTTTTAGAGAGCTCTGCTGTCTTGACCAATGCCCAAACTTCTTTGAGAGGTGCGTCACCATTCACCCACAGCTTCTCCTGTATTGTCGTGTTGGACATATGCATGATAATCTGATCTCTTACTAGGTCTTCATGCAGGGTTCCAAATTTGCAGGTGAGGGCTAATTTTTGTAACGCTGCAACATATTCATCTATGGTCTCTCCGTTTTCCTGCTTTCTTTGGAAAAAATGGCTCCGATCTATGGCCACGCATACCACCGGCCTATAGTGCGTATCCAAGTCTTCTATCGCGTGCCGGAACACATCTGTGTCTGTCGGATCTCTCGTGGCCTTCACCAAATTGTCAAACACCCTCAGGCCTTCTGGCCCTAGATTATGCAGGAGAATCTTCCTCCTCCTTGGACTGGAGTACTCCGCTTCGCTCTCTTCCTCCAAAGCCTCCAAGTAGTTCAGGAAATATCTCTTCCAGTCCTCCCACGGCATCGTGGGTTCTCCTCTCTTTGGGAGGAAGGGCATCATGTTAGTCAGGGAGGAGGATAGCGTGGCCATCTTTCCGTTCTCCTTCGGGGCTTCCTGGGCTGGAACGGCGCGGTTGGGTGGGCTTCCTGGCGCCTGCCTCGCGTCCGTTGTGTGTCCTTGGTCTTGTCTGCTGTTCACTCCTCCCACTGCACCTCTGGCGTCCAGGGTAGCCTGCTGACTTGCCTCGCCTCTGCTGCTGGGCTCCCCACATTGTGTCGGCTGATCCGCCAGCTTTCAGCGGCGTGGCGCTGTGGTAGTGACTGCTGTGCGTTTGCACCCTCTACTGTACTCCCTTTTCCTGGCCTGGGGCTTCCTTTGCATCCCTTCAGTGGCTTTTGCTTCCGTGGTGTGCTTGTGCCACCGTACCTCCTCTTCCGGAGTGGCTACGTATGTGCCTCTGGTGGCTCCTCTATGTCCAGCTCGACTGGAGTGTTGCACTCTGAGGGCTGTCGTGTCTCAGCCCCCTTTTGCCGCTCTTCGCCCTCTGCCACGCTCCGAATGTCTCTTTGCGTGCTCCGTGGTGGCTCGCTCACCCTTTCAGTGACTTCGGCCCTCTTGTGTGTCTTGTGGGGCCCTGCACAACGTGTGAACGTTTTTCGTCGCGTTTTTTTTTCCGATGTTTTTTTTTTTCTCGTTTTTGTCCTCACTTCGCCGTGTCCCGCCTCGTCGCCATTGTAGGAGGGGTCGCTGCCGATATAAAGACCAGGAGCCACTATGAAGAGTTGTAAAGCTCTTTATTAACGGAGCGCCGGGGCAGCGCGCACTTTCTCTTTTCGCCGGCTCGGCGCCTACAAAATGGCCGCCTTCCGGTTCCTGTGAGCGGCTTCCGGTTCCGCCCTCGCGGGGAAGAACTAGACCGCTACTACAACTTTGAATTTGAAAATGTTCCACAGCTTCCTATGCTCATGCCAATGTATTTAACATGCACTCTGACATGCACGTATTTTTAATCTCCACGTTTGCCAAAAGAAGAAAATGTTCACAAACAAATATTTTCCCCAAATATTTAAGGACTGGTTTTAGAATAGTGTCATCCTCTCCTCGAATATTTGCTGTATTTCTAAGTGTCTCCTCCGAATTTTAGGAGAAGAATCGAAATCCAAGCCCTTCCGAGATGAACAGACAGAGCTCGCATGGTTAGAGCACAACAAACTTTTCTGACTTCGCTTGACTCCGTTGATCTAGTTTCTCCACTCACTGGAACGCACATGTGGGTGAAGTCCAAGCCACAGGATGTCTTACTATGAAGGGCAAACTATCCTGCATCTACAAAACAGTTTCATTGTATTTGTCGATATGGTGGCGGGCAGGGCAGATGATACATGCAGGGGATAGGATGTCAGAGTAGAGGAAGTCCTGCAGACAATATTTAGGAGACAGTGAAAAGATGTCCGTCAATAAGGACGTGTGTTGGGCTTGGACCTCTCTGCAGGATCACAGGATCACCCCACCAAACACTTTGCCTTCACCACTACTGTTTTATGAGTTTCGTTTTTGTTGGTGTTAGGACTCAGTGACTTACCACTGCACACAGTGCTAAAGTGCTTGTGCTCACTCCTCCAACAATGGAAAAATTGGCTTAAACCCAATTGGCACATTTAGTTTACTTTTAAGACCTATTGAAGTGGTACAACATATACACAGGGCTTGCAAATTAGATGCTACTAGTGGGCCTGCAGAACTTATTATGCCACCAACTCAAGTAGACCTTTAATGTGTCTCTGGACTGCCATTACAGCTTGGGGTTAGTTTTAATCTGCCAATTCAACCTGGCAAAATAAACCTTTTGCCAGGCCTAAACCTCCATTTTTAAAACATGCCACCCTTAGGGTTGTCCCTAAACAGCCCAGAAAGCAGGGTGCATTGTATTTAAAAAGTTGGACATGTACTTTAAAATTGTACGTGTCCTGGCAGAGAAAAACAACTAAATTAGCTTTTCACTATTGTGCGGCCTACCTCTCCCATGGTGTTAGACCTGGCATCCTTAGATGTTGTTTCCCCTAAATTGTTGCCTTCAGATCTCCTGTTTTTGCTACTTTTAGGATTCTGCACAACTTTTCACTGCTTACCATTGCTAAAGGTCTTGTACTCTCTACTAAAGTGTGGCAACATTGGCTTATTCACAATTGACATATTCAATGTACTTATAAGTCCCTAGTAAAGTGCAGTACATATGTCCAGGGTCGGTAAATTAAATGCTACTAGTAGGCCTGCAGGACTGATTGTGCCACCCACCTAAGTGAATCATTAAACTTGTGTGTGAAGTTTAAAATGTCAACCTGGCAAGTTAAACCCCTTGCCAGGTCCATACCTTCCTTTTTAATACATAAATGTGGTGACCTAAGGTAGGCCCTGGACAGCCCAAGGGCAGGATACATTGTATTTAAAAAGTAGGATATGTACTTTTAAGTTTTGCATGTCCTGATAATGACAAACCCTTAAATTAGCTTTTTCACTGCAACAATACCTATCTCTCCCATAGTGTAAACCTGGGATTACTTCATTATATTTTATGACTGTGTTTCAGAATTGTGAAGAGGTAGATTTGTTATGTTTGGTGTCCTAAATTCCTAACTCATGGTGAAGTCGGATTTTAAATTGTAATTCTGAAAAATGCCATTTGGTGCCTGCTGCCTGTCTCTGATCACATGTTCAGGGTGGGTGACAGTTGGGCCTTGTGTATTCCCCCTAGAGAGCCACACACAATGGGAGCTTAGGTGTGACCTGATGGGTCATCCTGCCAGGATGGGAGAGAGGAGCCAGATTCAACACAAAACTTGAATAGGCTGTATCCTGTTCCCACTCAAAGTACTGCATACCCTCTGCACTGAGTGTGGAGCCAGGGCAAGGAAGGGAGGGCATCTGCAAACTTCAAAGGCATCGCTTTGAAGCCTCCCCACTTCAAAGGCACTACTGGGCATAAGAACTGGATCTTAGACACCACCACTGGAGTCTACTTCTGGACCAGGAAGAAGGACTGCTGTGCTGCTGAAAGGACCGCTACTCTGCTGGTCTGCCATTCTGTTGGACTCTTGCTTTGCTAGGGTGACTTGTGCCTGCTGCCCTCTTGCCTGGGTGAGTGGAACTGGACCTGCATCACCAGAACCCAGAACCCAGCATAACTCCAGGGGCAAGTTGGTTGGCCTCCTGATCTGAAGTCTCAGGGACATACACAACTTTCAGTCACCCTGCTTCTGCTCATGGGCTCTGCCATCAGTGAGTCGTGCTGCCAAGTGGTGCCACCCCGCTCCTGGAACCTTGGAAGAGGGCCTAACGTATTTCCTTCATCAGAACTGACGCATTGCCTGTCAACCTAAAGCATTGCCACTGCTCTGCTGATCGGGACCGGTGCATCGCCCCTGTTTCGTTGATCAGAACTGGCCCATTGCCTCTGCTGCATGGGTCGACACCGACACATCATTGCTGTTTGTGGATCTGACTCGATGCATTGACTTTAGAACCCAGCACTAAGCGACGCTCATCCCGGGGGCAGAGTCCCCTCAACTCTGTTGCTGGCAGCCTCGATGATGTCCCCCAACCGCCACATTGCAGCTTCCACTAACCTGCGCTAATGAATTGCCAATGCTGCACAGATCAGGACCAGCACATTTCTTTTGCTATGTGGCTCAACACCACTGCATCATCTTGTCTGCATGCTGCATCCTTGATGTTGAACCAGCTAGAATTAAGGTATTATTGTCAGCAGACCTTCACCTTTGACATTGTCCTGTTCCAATGTGGCCAGATATCTTCGGTAAGCAGTTATTGCATCTAAGCTATATCTTGCAGTTTTTTCTTTAAAAATCAAAGTCTCACATTGTATTTTTCGGATTTTTGTTAAGTCTTCATTTATTTTTTGAAATAGTCTCTATTTTTTAGAAACATTGCTAGTTTTTTGGGAGCGATAGCACCGCCTACCCTAGCAGCCTAGAAGGCGGACATGGACTGGTATACAGTCAGGGAAAAAACTGTTTATGTCGCATGTGGTTCCGCCAAAAGTGGATGGCTGTTTGGGGCAGATGAAATGTATAACATGGAAATATATGTGAGCCCCCTGTTCTTCCTTCCCTAGATGATCCAACATCGCCGTAATCAAAAAACTATCATGTCTCGCTGTGTAGAGAGTGCTATGATGTGTAACCGTCAAATCTCCAGAACTGTGCTACTGGGGCGAATGTGTCTATGTAAAGATGTGACCATAATTGTGGTTACTGCTTGACCAGCACTCACACCCCAGTCAACCAGGAACTCAATTTGTTCCATATAGGATTTAATTGAGTTACCTTATAACATTTCACGAACCGCCTCCAACGCATTGCCACTGGTGCACAGATAAGGACCAGCGCATTGCCTCTGCTCTGTGGATCAACACCACTGTATCATCTTGTCTGCACAACGCATCCTTGATGTTGAACTAAGTAGAATTAAGGTATTTTTATCAGCGGGCCTTACTGGGTCCCTGTAGCGTCAGCGATCTATTGCAGTTGACCTTCACCTTTGACATTATCCTGTTCCAATGTGGCCATATATCTCCGGTAAGCAGTTATTGCATCTAAGCTATAACTTGCAGTTTATTCTTTGAAAATCAATATCTCACATTGTATTTTTGGGATTTTTGTTAAGTCTTCATTTATTTATTGAAATAGTCTCTATTTTTCAGAAACATTGCTAGTTTGTGGGGAGCGATAGCACCACCTACACTAGCAGCATAGAAGGCGGACATGGAGTGGTGTATGGTCAGGGAAAAAACTGTCTATGTCGCACGTGGTTCCCCCAAAAGTGGATGGCTGTTTGGGGCAGATGGAATGTATATTGTGGAAATATATGTGACCTCCATGTTCTTCCTTCCCTAGATGATCCAACATCACCGTAATCATAAAATCTATCATGTCTCACTGTGTAGAGAGTGCTATGATGTGCAACCGTCAAATCTCCAGAACTGTGCTCCTGGGGCTAATGTGTCTATGTAAAGATGTGACCACAACGTTCAAAAATAAAAACTGAAAAAAATAAAAAAAGAAAGTGTCTAAATTTTTCATAACTTGTGTGGGATCTTTTTGTGTGGAGTTTTCACTGTTTTTACTGTTTGAAGTGTTGCACAAATATTTTACACATTGCCTTCAAGTTAAGCATGACTGCTCTGTGCCAATCAACTAGAAGGTGAGCATAATCTTATTTGGAGATTGCTAGTGCCTTACCCTAACTAGGATTGTAGTTACTGCTTGACCAGCACTCACACCCGAGTCAACCCCATTTTACCATGTAGGATTTAATTGGGTTACCTTATTACATTTCATAAGTGATACCTTTCCATTGGGAACAGGTAGAAATGTAATACTGAAAAGGCTACTTTTAGAGAGTTGTTTGAAACCATTGGAGAAACTTGTACCCCCAGTTTAGACCTGGTTGGGTACAGAATCATGCAACAATGTCTCAGTGGGAGTCAATGTGAGGGTACTATGTTAGATAGTATATTAATTACAAACACACCCAAAGTCTCAACACTTCATTTTCACACAGTTATATTAACAGAAAAAGCATAGCCTTAGGGTTTGAAAAGGGTTATAATGCAGCATCATCCTTGCCTTTTAGGTTGTGTACTAAGTGCAAAGTGAACACATTGTGCTCATGGAATATGTAAACGAGGCAAGAAACACATGAGAAAAGTAAAACAGTGTATTCATTCGAGTATTTTGGTAATAATATTATGCATGAACGTTTTCATTATAACGCAAATAGTGGAAAATCATGTCATAATTAACAATCCCAATTTAGCTGATACAAGTTGACTGCATTTCAACTTTCATAACTCATGGTCATCATCAGGACAAGGGATCACAAAGAGGATGAATGCTGCCTATTGAAGAAGAAAAAGTAAAATCAACCTTAACGTCAATTAAACTTAAACTAATGTTGTGGTGTATGAGGTACATGTGTAAAGGTATTTAATAAATTCCAAAGCAACTAAGGGAAAAATAAGAGAAGAGGAGCTAATGTTAGCCGCCACTAACTTAGCCGGGATGAGCATCCTACTTGAATTCAATCAAATGAGGGCAATTTGCACTCATGTGGAGACCACATGAATGCTTGGTTTATGCTAGGTCTTGGACCAGTCCATCTGGTCACCAGGCAAGAGTGCAAAGATCCTCAGCTGTCCTTAAAGGATTATGTATGAATAAAGCAGTTCTGCGACTGTTGAAGACAACCATGGGCCACATGTTTAGCAGTAATAGACTGAAAGGCAAACTAATATACTCAAAAATACATGATCAGGAACATAACCATGTGGTGAGTATAGCCTTCAAGGGAAGACTTGCCAGGCCTTACTTGACTGGTATGGCAAGTGCAAGTGCTATCGGGGCACTTCTTGTTATGGAGGGTGTGTCAAATCACTAGACCTTATGATTGTCTTCAAATGATCATGAATGATTCTATAGCAATAAATGGATCAATCTCCACAGATCGGTAACAGGTAATGACCTGCTAGGCATAAAGAACAGACAGGGTGAATTAGCAGCAACCCAGGCTGGTGCGTTATGTTAACTGAATGGCAATAGTGTACTAGTGCTCATCCTAACTAAAAGGCTACACTGCAAGGCGTGGGGAGGGGGGCCAAGGAGAATCCGTCTTACTTGGGTTGCCGACAGTAAATGGAAGGCTTGTGCCAGCAAATTTCAGCGATTGCAAGGATCAGGCCAAGTTAATCTAAAAAAGAAAGATGATCGGCATTAAGGGAGGCCATCCCAGCTTCTGGTACAATCCTTGTTGACTGTAGAGTCTCCTGTTGGAGTATTACCTGAGCTCAGTTGAGCCAATGGATCAAATTAAAACTTTTAGTTTCAGTGAAGATCAATATAACAGAATTATTAATGCAAAAAATAGCAACAAGAGTGTTGTCATTAACGGTAAAAATGAGAATTGGGGCAAATTATTCAATTTAAAAAAGAAGCTTATATGAACAGAAGCACATGCCGACTTCTTGATCGAATATGTTAAATCAGGTACTATTCCCATTGGGCTTCAGGTTCGTAATGAACCTGGGCTGTTTATAGAAAATCGTAAATTTTTAGAAACCTGGACTTTGATAGCCAATCCATGCAGTAGAGATTGGATTCTCCTCATCATCGAGACAGCCCATGAACTACTAATCATAGAGAAAGAGACTATCAATAAACTAGAACCAGACGAGGTTATCTTGGTGGCCCTGATGAGGTGGCTGTGGTTGCGGATGACATCCTTGTGTGCTGCACTGTTATCTGGAGTTTGTTCCCTGTGCAATTTCTTCTCTAGTTTCTGGCAGGCTTGCTTGAAGGCTAGGAGTTCTGGGGTGAACCAGCTGGCCCTTTTGCTGGTGTCTATGTGGGGGGGTTTCTTCAGCGGGGTGAGAGTGTTGGCACAGTCTTCGATCCAGCTTCTGAGGCTGTGGGCAGCATCGTCGGTGTTAGAGGGTTCGGTGGGTGGGCTGAGAGCGAGGTTTGCATGTAGTTGGTCATCGGTGATTTTGCTCTAGCAGCAGCGGAGGATCTGTTGGGTGTGGTGGTGTGTGGTGCGTTTCTGGAAGGTGAAGTGGATGCAGCGGTGGTCAGTCCAGAGGAGTTCGGTGGTGTGGCTGACGGAGACGTGCCGGCTTGAGGAGAAGACGGGGTCGAGCATGTGGCCGGCAGAGTGGGTGGGAGTTATTACGAGTTTTTTTAGTCCGAGGTTGGCGAGATTATCGATCAGGGTTGTGGAATTGTTGTCGTGGGTGTTCTCAAGGTGAAAGTTCACGTCTCCGAGGAGGATGTAGTCGGTGGAGGTCAGGGTGTGCGTGCTGATGAAGTCGCTGAACTGGGGGCGGTGTCCGGGAGGTCGGTGGATGAGGGTGCCTCTGAGGGTGGAGTTGGGGTCTGTGTGGATCTGGAAGTGCATGTGTTCGGCGGTGCTGATTGCGTTGTCGGTACTAGTCGAGACCCTGATGCTGTTCTTGTGGACGCTGGCGATTCCTCCTCCGACTCTGTTGTTGTGGTCTCTGTGGGTGATCTTGGAGCTGTCTGGGATGGCTATGGCGATGTTGGGTGCAGGGGAGTCGTTCAACCAGGTCTCTGTCAGGAAGGCGACGTCCGGTGATGTTGTGTCGAGCACGTCCAAGAGCTCAACCGGCATGTTTGCGCGAGGAGCAAGTGTTCAGTCGTATGCATTACAATTGGGTGCGGTCATTCTTGGCGGGTGGTTCGTCGGTTCTGCGGCTGGTGTAGATGCAGCTCCGGCAGGTGCAGGGACCGTGTGTAGGTATCGGGCGGCCTTGTAGCCGGAGTGAAGTGTGCTGGCATCATAGCGGCGGCGGTCGTCATGGCTGGAGCTGGGCGGGGTCCAGGCGCAGCGGTCAGCATACATGGGGAGATGGGAGGGAGGAGCAGCTGAGAGGCGGGGGCAGCGAATTGGCAGTGGGCAGTCAGGGTGGCGGGTCGCTTGGCACTCAGCAGCAGGGGCGGTGAGGGACGACAGAGGGAACAGAAGGAAAAAGGGCACAAAATGAATAAAAAAACAAGTGGAACAGCAGGCAAAAGGGGCACAAAAATGAGGGGGAAGCAAGTGGCACAGAAAGCAAAGGGCACAGAAGTCCATGAAAAATGAGGGGCACAGAAGGCAAAAAGGACACAGAAATACGGGGCAGCTGGGAAACAGAAGGCAAAAGCGGGCAGAGAGGCACGGGGGCAGCGAGGGAAACAGAAGGGAAGAACCGGGCAGAGGGACACGGGACAGCAAGGGGTACAGAAAAGAAAACCAGGCAGAGACACGGGGACAGCGAGGGGTACAGAAGGAAAGAAAACGGGCAAGGACCAGGTACAGGCAGCGGGGGAAGACAGACATCAGCAGTCACAGACACAACAAAGAAAATACAGGCAGTACAGTAAAACCGTAAGGCGGAAGATGAACAAACTTACGATTCCTCAGCAGCGGCATCTGGGGCAGGGGCACACAGGCTGAGCTGTGCAGAGGGTGAGCGACCAACCTGGTGGGTCAAGGGTCGCTCACTTCCTCCTCAATTTAAAAACAGTACTCCAATACTTATACTGCTATAATGTTTTTGAGGAAACCAAAAACGTTTTATTAAATATAACAAATCTCATGTTTTATACATTTTCTTAAAGAAAAACAAATTTCAATAAAAAATTATTTTATTAATATGTTCATTCTTTCAAAATAAAAAAGCTCTCAGTGACGAATGCCTCTATTTTTTTAAATATTGTAATAATAAATGTAATGATTACTTGTTAAAAAACCCACTGCTCTAACAACTTATAGGCTTTTTATATACCACTTTGTGTATTTTTTTAACTTTTATTTTTATATTAATTAATGCAAAGGTATTTCATTACATAATTAGGTGTTCATTTTTTTCCTATACTTAGCCCCTAAATCCCCTATATCCCATAACTAATAATCTATTTATGAAAATGTTTCTTTTAAATCAATAATAATAATAATAATTACAAATATGTAAAAATAATTATGCAATTAATGTGTAATACTCAGGTATGAAACTGGATACCCGAGCTTTAAAACACTTCCCCACACATAACCCTATATCCCCTGCATCCCATCCCTAAAGGTAAGTATTATAAATCTTTATTTGAATTAATATAATAATTAAATATCATTCATTTTAAAAGCTCAAATAATAATGCATACTCAGATTTCTTTAATAGATACCTGAGTAGTAATACAATTCCCACCACTAACCTTTATATCCCCACCATCTCTTTCCTAACTGTGTCTGAAAAAATGTCTTAAGTAAATTATATATGATTGCACAATCAAAATGTAATACTTAGGTATGAAAATGAATATGAGTATTAAACCACTTTCCACCCATAACCCCTATATGCCATGCATTTCTTCCCTAAAGTTAGTATTGCAAATCTTTATTTGAAATTATTTAAAAATGAAATAACGTAAATTCTTAAAGCTCAAATAATAATTAATACTCAGGTATTTCCAATAAATACCTACTTAATAATAACATTATTCAACAATTAAGTTTATATTGGGGCTGGGCGTAGTTTGCGAAGTAGAGCTACGCGAAGCTATGCAAAGTGCACTTCGCACCACGCGAGCTACGCGAACTGTGTAGTACCCTGTTCGCACTGTGCAAGATACCGTTTTCAATGATTGCACAGTGCAGACAAGCATCCGGCACTGTGCAATCATTGAAAACGGCATCTCGCACAGTGCGAGCTGTAGTTTTATGCCGCTCAAGTAGATTTTTACTCGACGGGTAGTTTACTCATCGCGGACTGGTAAGCGACCACTCGCATTGAGAAACCTGACCTCCCGGCGTTGACAATCTCGCCGGGAGGTTTATTTTCCACGCCCGTAATCGGCAACTTGATGTTGCTGATCGCGAATGAGGAAAAAGTCTCGCCGGGATGTCATTTTTCTTGCTCGCAGTAGCCAACTTGACATTGAGGACTGCGAGCAAGCAAAAAATGACTGCTGCACTACGCTACGCGTGCTTGCACTGTGCTACGTGCAGTTCGCGTAGTGCAAAGTAGCGCAAACTTCGCAAACTATGCGAGCGTAGTGTAGTGCTTTGTCCAGGGTTAGTTTATATCCCCACCATCCCTTTTCTAACTGCGTCTGTTTAAAATGTCTTAAGTAAAATGATTTTTTTCATATTTTAGAAATACATTATTTATAGTTGCACCATCAATATTTAATACTCAGATATGAGAATTGATACCTGAGTAATGAAACATTTCCCACTCATAACCCCTATATCCCCTGCATCGCGTATCAAAAAGAAAGAATTGACATTTTTTATTTATTCATATATAATGCTAAATTCTAAAAATAAATACCCATACCCTCAAATAGCATTATTAAAAAAACTAAACAATATGCCCTTCGCAATCAAGCATGGTTCAAGTTCGTCGTGGTTCAGCACTTTCGTTGTAAGTGAATTCATGGTTCAGGCATATCATGGTTCAGGTAACCTCATTGTGGTACATTGTGGTTCAATTAATGCGTGGTAAAGGATGTGTGCTTCAGTTCATTTGTCCTATGATCTCGTAGCATTTGCTAATGATGTTGACCTCGTGCAGAGATCATCAGAACTCTCATTGGATGCCAATACTTCAAACAGGAAGTGTTGGCAGCCATCTTGGGATTTAGCTTCAGCTGAGTCCATAAAATAAACACAGAAAAAAATAAAAGGGGGCAGGGTAGGAGTACCCTGACTCACTAGCTCTGGTGCTAGCGTTCCGACCACAACAAAAAGCATTTTTTTTTAAATTCACAATGATTTTCATGAAATATTTGTAAATATTACCGTAAGTTAACAAAAAATAGTCTGGTCTCTTGTGCTTTCATTTAATATTGCCTGTTGGTGGGCCAGGTAACGGGTGCATACGTTTTGTATTCAAATAAGGAGGGGGGCACATGGGACCCCCTCCCAGGGATAAATTATGCGCCAGGGACCACCACCTCCCTGGGGCACTTGTTTATATAAATGTGGGGAGCGCAAAGACCAAGAGACCACCACTTCCCTGGGGCTTTAAATAAAATAATACATGGAGAGGGTCTTGGCCCCTGACGTAGGGAGCCACCACCTCCCTGCGGCTAATGTCTACATTAAGTGGGTGTGCCACACAGAAACAAATCCCAGAACCACCACCTCCTGGGGATATACTTTACATTCAGCACCCTCCGGCCCTGTGGATCATCTTTTCCCCAGGGTCAATTCCTCCTTCCTTTCTAGATACTGGCCTATGCATGTGGCCCTTCTCTTGGAACCATTATTGGCCTTGGGGACTGCCACCCCCTAGGGCCGGCCACTGCTATGTGCTAGGGAGCCCACCTAGTGACATAGCTGTTTGTTTTTGCTTGGTGGGAACTGACAAATCCTGCCAATTAAAAGCAAACACTCCACTAACAGCAAGCAGGAGCTGTCAAAGAGCTCCCACTTGCTGGAAGCAGTGGTTACATTTTACTGCTGGGACAGTGGAGGCCTTTAGGCTCCTCCTGCATTCCCTATCCTGAACACTTGCTGCCCAGGGTGGGACCAGGTTACCCAGGGACACATGTCTGGGCCTTGGAGAATGGGATTCCCTGGGGCTGAAACGAGCCTGGGAGGGGGGCCACTTGCCCTCTCTCTCCCATTACATTTTGCCAGGCTCTAGGGGATTGGGACTCTGGGAGGGAGACCAAGCAACCCCCTTCCCCATTAAGTCATTGTCGGGCACCGGGGGACAGGGTCCCCAGGGCAGGTCTGGCCCTGATGCTAATTTGACAAAAATGAAACCTCAGCAGTATGCTCGTACAGATATAAACATAGCTGATTTCTCAGCTGAATCTCCATAGCTGTAAAGGACTTATGATCCTCACTCCTGGACTTAGTGAAGGCAAGTATGTTTTGTCCGCAATTCTGTATTGAAAAACAATCTGAAATGCTTTTTGGAGGAGAATGCATCACTGATTCTTTTTGGAGTGCCATCTATATGTGACTGACAAGTGGGTTCTTTTGTGTCCTGTCCTGGTGAGAGCAGAGTCCATAGTTCTCCCTTAAAATGACTCAGAGTATGGAAATGTGCAAAACATTTGGAAGCTTCAGCCATTTGGCCCGCCCACTTTAGTAATATGCATATGACTTTCTGCTTTTGCCAGGATGATGGACAGCTTCACAAGAAACCCCCGCATGTTTCCCACGATTTTGGTGAGGCGTTTTTGATGATGAGGAATCGAGGACTTCTCCGCCAAGCAAAGAAGCCCTTACTTAATGTAGTTAAGAAGAAGGACCCTTGTTTGGTAGAGCTTTACCTCTTTGTACTTTTTTCATCTTCTCTATAGGAAAACTCATGTTATCAAATATTTCTGGATACAGACTCACTTGCAACAATCACATTGCCAAAATGCACACAAGGTCAATGGTGACATTTCCTCGTGCTCAATTACACATGTTTAGTGCAAAATACATACTCAACATTTACCCAATGAGGTAGTACTTAGTAATTAACCAGTAGAAAGTGCTCCACTTGGGTAGATATTTTGTGCAAAACTGTGGACTTTTTGGATAAAGGGGCAGTTGTACTTGTGTTGTGGCTCTATTACATACAGAAGGGGTAGAGAGTGGGCCAAACTGGATAGGGACAATTTACAGCCTTTCACTAATGCAAATCTTTTCTCCCCTTCCATCACGGTAGAGGAGAACTATGAAGCTTTTTGTAACCACATAACTAATAGTTTAGACCCCATAATTCCTATAAAGAGTTTAAGAAATAGGAAGAAAACCTCAGCTCCTTGGTACAGCGAGTAATTAAGAGTACTACGCTCGACCTGTAAGAAAGCGGAGAAGAAATGGAGGAAGACTTACTCTGTATCAGATAAAATAGCTGTGAAGCTGGTATTAGCCACCTATAAAAAGGCTATTGCCCTGTCTAAATCAAACTTCTATGCTAATTTCATTCTACAAGCCTCCAACAGTACAAAAGCTCTGTTTCAAATTGTCAAGGAACTCTCATGCCCAATAGGCACAAGAAAGAAGGTAGCTGCCTCGCAAGAACTTTGCGAGGAGATTGCTGCTCATTTTAAAGATAAATTTGCGAAAATTGTCGGAGACCTTGACCTTAATAACAGCAGTGACTTGGATGATTCCGCTCGGGGACCAGATGAAGTGGTCCAGACAAACATCTCTTTACTGCCGACTCCTTTGAAATCTTGGCTAACTGTGTGTCCTCTGGCTCCCCACTTGATCCTCTTCCGCATAAAATCTGGAAAACTGTAGGCCATGGAACGTTCCCCTGGTTACAACAGATTTGTAGTCAATCTCTGGAAGTGGGAGTTGTTCCAGAGGCATGGAAGTTAGCAGTAGTAACACCTCTCCTAAAAAAAACATCATTAGACCCCAATACACCAGCAAATTTTAGACCTATTTCTCTCTTGCCCTATCCAATTAAAATCCTGGAGAAAGTAGTCAGCAAAAGCCTCTCCTGCTATCTGGAGGACAACCATCTGCTGGATAGGGACCAATTTGGATTCCGTCCAGGTCATGGCACAGAGACCGCCTTGGCGACCGTACTGGACAATCTGCGGATGCGAGCCGACAGTGGGAGTGACACCATTTTGGTGTTACTCAATATGTCAGCCGCATTCGATACGGTGAGCCATGTAATATTGTTGGAAAGGCTGGAGAGTATAGGGGTGTCAGGTCAGGCTTTAAAATGGCTGAGATCTTACTGATCAGGAAGACAGCAGATGGTGAATTTGGCACCTCTCACCTCTAGTAAGTCTTCAATGCAATATGGGGTACCGCAGGGCTCTGCGGTCAGCCCTGTCCTGTTTAACATCTACCTTCAGCCTCTGTTCCCTATAATTAAATCCTTCGGTATTGACTTGGTCAATTATCCCGACGACACTCAACTGGTGTTCTCCCTTGAGGGGAGACAAGCAGTGTCGATGGACCTCTTCCAGGAGTGTATGCGGTAGACGGCTGGATGGCTCAGGAGTAACTCCCTACAATTTAATGGTGGGAAGACAGAGGTGGTTTACTGCCCCACGGCCAGATTTTCCCAACAGTTACCTCTGGGGTGCAGGCTTACACTGGAAGAGGAACCTCTTACCCCAGCTAAAAAGGTGCAAAACTTGGGAGTTTGGGTGGACAGCAACCTTCAAATGGAATCACAGGCTAACAAGACTGTGGGGGTATGCCTTTCCTTGATGCTTATGCTACGCCAGATCCTTCCATTACTCCCTAAAGATACGCGCGCCTTAGTAGTGAGGAACATAGTGCTGAGTAGGCTGGACTACTGCAACTCCCTGTATCTGGGAGCACCGCAATACATCTTTCAGGGGTTGCAGAGAGTCCAGTCAAAGATGGTGCTGAATAGACAACGTAGGTCTTCAACAGTGCTGGCCTTGAGAGAACTTCACTGGTTGCCCATCAGGGAAAGGGTGCATTTCAAATCACTTTGCATTGTATTTAGAGCTGCGCACAACTTGGGTCCTATCCCGTTACAAGTGAAATTTACGTGCTATAATCCAAAAAGGCAGCTACGATCTTCTAGTACAGGCCTGTTGGCGACTACTAGATTTAGGCGCTCCAGGATGTTGGGGAGGGCCTTTAGCGTGGTGGCCGCCCAACTATGGAATGGGCTGCCACAGAACATTAGACAGGCCAACTCGTTGACGGAATTCAGAAAGAGCCTGAAAACTTGGCTCTTCCCTAGGACTGACATCTAATACTGCCCCTACGGTTGCTCCGGTTGCGTGTAGGCTGACTGTTCTAAGTCTGAGCGCCAGGATACCCGTAGGGTGACAGTTGCGCTATATAAAAGCTCAATTCAATTCAATTCAAAGTCACTGACACAGCTACTGACAAACCCACACAGACACTTAGATACCGACTTACATACTCAGGCACTCACATACCCACTCACAGACCCACTCGGACACCCCCTCGTAGACCTACTCAGGCACCCTCATACATACTCATAAACCCAATAAGACACTCTTGCACTCACTCACAGATGTGCTTAGACAATCTCACACCCGCTCACAAACCCATTCTGGTATTCATGCAACCACTCACAGAGCCACTCAGAAATTCTCACAGACACTCACTAACCCATTCAGATTTTCATACACCCACTCCCAGACCCACTCTGACACATACACCCACTTACAGACCCACTCAGACACTCATGCACCCACTTACACACCTACTCATACTCTATCACACCCACTCACAGACCTTATGAGAACTTCACATACAGTCTCACAGACCCACTCAAAGACTCTCACACCCACTCGGAGACTCATACACCCACTCATAGACCCACCTTAGAAATTCACTTAAATAACAAAGGTTATAGGGATGTTATAGTTATGAAATAGAATTTAAAAAACGTAGAAATTCCCATTAAAAACAAAGGTTCGAGGGATGGTATAGTGCAGTCATAAACAGTGCATTGCATAAAGCATAAGTTATAGTTAGCTCAGGTAACTATAACTGCTGAATTTCTATGGTTTTGTATGAGTGATATTTGAGCTTAACTAGAACGTCCCTGTAACCTTCAGTTTTTTCAGTGGATATCTATACCATAAATATAATATTTCTACCTACTGGTGATAGCCAATTGGTAGTCATAGTGAGGTCCAATGTTTCCTTAGGAAGAGCATTTTTTGTTTTGCCATTTACTTTGGTACGGCCTGATGAATTGCCTAAACATTTTCAAAACATAGTTTAGTCGGTCCAGCTCTTGTGTTGAAATTTTCAGACTGAATCATTAAGCACGGGCTGAGAAAAAGGGAGGCAAGAAGCTTTTTTCCTATGTTATGTGGATGAAAAAATGTTTGAACACGACTGCCGGCCGAACCACTAGAAAGAATTACACTAAATTTGGCAGAAAGCTCATTCTTGACTCAGTAACCATGCTTTTTGTGATTTGGTATAAATCCATTCAGTAGATTTAGAGATAACAAAGCTAAAAAATGTTAGATATTAGGGAAACGGATCCTCCGCAGATGCAACAGTGCCATGCTGTAATCTGATTGGCTGCCAAAACTTTGTCCAGGAAGTGTTGGCAGCCATCTTGGGACTCGGCTTGAGCCGAGTCCCACAATAAATGCTTAAAATAAATATAATGGCTAGGGTTGGAATACCCTGACCCCATATATGTTGTAGTGGGATTCCAAACAGACCGCGCAAAAAGGGGTTAAACATTTTTTTTTTCAATTTTGCTACAAGTTTGCTGTTGAATCTGCAAATTTATTGCACAAATTGAAAAACAAAAAACAACCGTCGGCTCCTGCGCTTGTCTTGAAATGAGCCCATGAGGGGCCAAGTCCCGGGGGCATTCTAAAAAGAAGAAGGGGCACATGGGACCCACCTCCTAAAGCTCTTTTACCTCCTTGGGGTTTTACTTTTAGAATTGGAAGGGGCCATGCAGTCCCTCCTCTGGGCTTCATTAAAGCCCCAGGGAGCACCATCTATCCAGGCTTTATTTTTATAGAAGGAGGAGGGGCGCACAGCACCCCTCCTGTGAACAGGACATCATCCTCCAAACAATAGTGCCTCAGGAGGCACGTTTTTTTTACCGGGTGTTTGAGAAAGGGTATGTGGCCCACGACAAGGTTTTAGCAATCTTGCTGTGGGGGATTACTTGTGGCGATAATAGGGGTTCATGGCCCCAAGGATACTCAGCAGCCAAGGGCACTTCATCCCGCAAGCAGTATTGTGCCAGGCGGCTTGTTTACAGAATGGTTGTGAAATGGGTGGGGCCTCTGATAAGGTGTTAGCAATCTGGTTGTGGGGGACTTACTGGTGGCAATAATTGGGTTCCTGGCCCCCAACGACTCTCAGCAGCCAAGGGGATTTTACTGGGGGTGGCTGAGCAATACTCCACCCACTCATGGAACTCTGTGGAATTTGGTGGAATTTTTTGGTGGTTCCATGGTATTCCGCGGAGTGAAACTCCGGGAGCTCTGCCTACACCTACCAAAAAGAAGTAGAAAAGTTACAGAATATACTCAGGGGCTCATGCACCCACTCACAGAACAACTCAGACACTCATACACTCACTTTCAGAGCCACTCATACTATCTCACACCCATTCACAGACCTACACAGAGTTGCAAGGGGGTGTATTGTTTTTTCAGAAAAAGGGGGTTGCCTGAAAAAGTATTGCTGATCTAAAATGTTGATTAAAAGTCATATGCGAAAGAACACATAATAAAAATGATGAGGGATGGCACCATTGTATCCGCATGCACATATTAAATAACTTGTAAAAATGAGCCCAACAGCACAGTATGCGTTCCTTTACATGGCACAAGTGAATCCAGGAAGTTGTTCAACTCGCGGATGCCATTTTGGAAGGTAGGCAGTCTAGTCTTCTTGCCGGGGACCAGTGCGGTATAGCAAGGACAGACAGGCAAAAGAGATACAATTTAGCCTACACATGGAGATCGGACCAGTAACATCCAGACCCCAGAGCGTTTCTGACCTTAGGTGAATGGCCAAGGGGATGCCTTGATATAGTGAGTACAGCACAGTCGATATCGACATAAGGAATGTTCCTTGAGTACAGATTAAGGAAATGTATAGTATTCTGAATAGATGGGCATGATTTCTTTAGCCCACAGAGTTTGACTATAAGCTCACCTTGACCATCGGTGGATACATGAAGCAAAACATGTCTCTAAATCAGTGATACTCAAAGTACGACCAGGGAGCCACATGCGGCCCTCATGATTTTACCATGTGGCCCCCTCATCAACAGGAGCACCGAGCTGCTTTTTACGGATGTATGACGTTACAACGCATACTTTTACATCGCATGCCTTTACAACGCGGTATTTACAAGGAATACCATTACAACGCATAGTGCTTTGGGGTGCTGGATAGTGAATAGTTTAGTTTACTATTCCAACTCCAGTCCCCGTGGACACTAGGGAAGGTGTTGGACAGTAAATGAAACTTATTCCCTATCCTAGAGCGCCCCCCAGCGCAATGCGTTGTAATGGTTTGCGTTGTAAAAGTTGCGTCGTAAAGGCACTGCGTGGTAAAAGTTGCGTTGTAAAGGATGTTTCCCGCTTTTTACTGCCGTCTGCACTAATATTAAAAAGATGATAAGAAAAAAGACAAGGATTTATTTAAAGGTTAATTTAAGTTATAGAAAGTAAGTAACTAGGGTGTCCTGCACTGCTTAACTTTAGAAATTCTTTCATTTTGATAGATATCTTGCAGCGAAAGTATAACAGTATGATAAAGTATGTTCGAAATTCAAACAGTGTGTTTCATTCCCCCACAGAACTATTTCAGCTTAGTACGTCAGATGATGTCAGTGCATTAAGAAGTATTTTATTAAGGGATAGTTTTCAAACATGAATTAAAAAACATTCATTCTTCACCCCACCCTGATGGTGGGGTGAACAACAATGCCAATAGTGAACTAAGACAAATTACTTTTTAGGATAATTGATAGTTATAAATCAATTACTGTAAACCTCACACAACAAGAATCAAGCAATCATTATTGTCTTCTAATCGAAAAGTAAACATTTTCTTCATATCAAAAAACGATTTTGGGAATGTTTCAATAATTGAATGAGTTGACAAACACAGTACAACAAATAATTACGTAATGACAAATACACAAAAATATTATAGTGACTAGTTTTTGATGTCCTCCAGGGCTCTCATAAAATTGACTGCCATGAGGGAAGGATAATCAGCTCCTAAATAATTATTTTCGAAATGGCTTTTAGTAACTGTCAGAACCAGTCTAAGGAGCCAATTGAACTGTACCATTGCCTGGTTACATTAATAAATCTTAGACTACGGTATGTACCAGTAACTTTGTACATATGATTTTCATGAGCCCTAGACATCGATAAGCTACAAGTTTACGGAATTTTGTTTCTTGGTCAAAACTTTTTAAGCCAAATGTTTGGACCTTCATGAAGGTTAATTCTGGTACACGCTTAAGCTCATTTCATGATAATTATTGGAATGAAGCAGGAATGTCAATGATAAGTATCTAATTAGACTGCTTTTATGCAACGGAATCTGCAGTGCGGTGTGCAGAATACATTTAGAACATTTAGTGCATTGACCCTTTGCTTCCTCTAATACAAGGAGATTCAGCAATCATGATGTATGAGCCATAATAGGGACAGTGGACCCGTTTCCTTGGATCATAAATACCTATTCAGTGCACTTTTCTTCCCAACGAGAATTCTGAAAAAGAGCAAGTTAATTGCAATAAGTGATACAAAGATGTGCCAATTGAGGGAACAATTAAATATTAGCAAACACCGATACTTGAAACATTACGTTTAGTTGAAAGAGTTTCAACCTTGTTCATGCCCATAGTCATTTTGTGCCACTTTTAACAAGAAAAGGGACATCTCAAGCATCGCACTTTTGTGGCCGAGGCACATATCATATATAGTGACCAGAGTGAAACAGTGCACTGCATCCATAATATGGTCCCAGATGAGCTGACATTTGTGCCATATACCATTATTCTCGGTAACTACTAATTAGTAATCTGTTTTCTTGAAAAACAATGACAATGTATTTTGTTTAATACAATTGAAAAGATAATTATGATCTTAAATGGGCCATAAATATGTTTTACTCTGTGTGTGGCTGTGTTGGGAAGGAAGTGTGAGCCATAACGTGTATCAGTGTCAGAAACACACACATGCATGTGTGTAATGTGTTTTGTCGCTGGTGATTGTTGAGGGCATGATTGTGACTTCTAGCACACAGATGAACACGTTTTAGTTCACACATCTATCAACATGTATCTTTAAGCCTACCCGACAGATCTTAAAGTAAGGTTGTCTGAAGAGGTTTTTCTGTGGGCTACCCCGATACACACAGATGCATACACATACCTACAGTGCGAAGAATTAGAAACCAAGACACAGATAGATACACTAATTGCAGTGTGCGCATTCTCTTATGTGTATGTGATACTCTGAAGAAAATCCAACTACATTTGTAAGCAACTATTTCGGGGCAGATGCAAGTACAGGACCATCAAGAAATGTTTCTGAAGTTTATTAGAGAAGACTATTTTAAACGACCTATGGTGGCAGAACCATCTCAAAGGAGATAATTTGTTTAAAAATGGGGTTTCTCACGTCTATTTTTGTTATATTTCTTCTCACTGCATTTTTGGTGGGGAGGGAGGCAGAGAGAGGGAGTTTGTACCGCTCTTGCTTGTGCTCTGGGAATTCATAACTACAGTGGATAATGCTGCGCCGTTACTCAACTGAGCACTCACAAGAGACAATTTTGTTTTTAACAGACTATTGCATTTTCCACATTCTGGGGCATATTATCAAGGGGGTTTATCTCTGCTTTTTTGGCTTTAAAAGCCAAGCAAGCGGAGATAAAATTATCTCCCTATTACCTAGCTGTCGCTAACACAAGTTAGCGACAGCTAGTAGGAGATAGCGACCATCTTGGGCCCCACTTTGGATGTCAGTGATATTTATCACTAATGACATGAAAAGTGGGAGTGCCAAGATGTTAGCGACTGGAAACAGTCGCTAACATCGCTATCTCCTATTACCAACTTTTGGAGATATTCATGCTAAGCGCGAATATCTCCAAAAGCTAACACCTGCCCTGAGCAGTTCTTAGCCATGTTATCCAATGGGAAGTGGATAACATGGCTAAGAGCATTAGCTCGGTAATGCATGAATATCGCTGACTTTTCAGCGATATTCATGCATTGCGGCCGTTTTTTATCGCATTTGCGATAAACCTTGGTAATACCAAGGTTTATCTGCGATAAAAATCGCCGCAGCTTAGCGGTAAATTTTTGTCTCTAACCAAGCAATAGCGATAATTATCGCTATTGCTTGGTAATATGCCCCTCTATCTTTTTAGAAGGCGAATCTTCAGGCAGGAATATGACCAATGTTGTATTTAATCTTCTAAGGGGTCTTTTTCTGTCCTTTTTTTGCCGTCATGGGCATTCTTGTTGTTATGGCTTTCTTGATACCAGTTCTGGTTTGGTCATTTAAGCCTTCGGGTGGCACTCTATTCATGCTCCAATCCTTTAAACTCTAGTCTACATGACACACGTTCAATTATATGTAAGCTTTTCCAGCCTATTAGTGACCAAACTGTATATCAATCTCCTATTTTCCTATACACTTCCAATATTTAGTAGACTGAGATAAATATTTACAAAAATGTCTTGCTGCGGAGCCAAAAAAGTTGCTTTGCTGTTTTCCGTGAGAGTGAGAGTGAGAGAGCAGGACAATGGCATGTCTATTAACATATGGCACTTCTGTACTCTTTCCCCCGCAGTGTTGCTCAATCAGGCTTCCAGCAGCATGCACACACTTTTGCACCATACTGCAAAGGTGTCTGCATCATGTGTTGCATAAGCTTTGTACTGGAAGAATACCCTTCCAGAACAAAATACTATGCTAAGACCAACTTTTAAACTGTTACCACTTTCGATGTGTGCCTGTGCAGTGCAGCACATGCAAAGTCGGAACATATTAGAGAAATAAAAGCATTTCTTCTTGATAACCCAGTGTCAAAAGTGTGTAATTTGTTTATGCAAAACCCTCTCTCCTTCAAGTAGATAGGGTTTAGCATCAAAAACGACCATGTACCACCCATAGAACATGCCCTTGATGCTAAGTAATTCAAAAGAAGTTTTGCACTAGAAAGTACATTTCAAATAAACATTGTGCTACAAGTTGTGTCACTGTGTGATAAAGCCGGAGCAAAATGTTACTAAATATCATGTTACTATTCTTTATTTGTTCGTAGTTCACGTGTGGGTCTGTGAACATGTTAACATTCTAATTATAAGCTGCTAACTTGCAAATTGAAGAACTCTCCAAAATTGTTTACCCTAATCCCTCCTTCCCTTCTCAACCCCCGGAACCACATATTACTAAATGTAGTCTAACAGAAATCCAGTCTGGATAGTCTCAGAGGCTGGACTAAAAGGGACTGTAGAACGTCTTGTAGGTGTTGCATGTTTTATCTTCAATTATACCTAAACATTTAGAGGAACCAAATGTAGATATGGTAATTGTTTTCGACACTCAATTGTGGGACACCATATTTAATTAATTTGATCATATGTCTGTAACTATTGTCTGCCACAAGTTTTGCATCGACCCTCTGTATTGAGATTTTCTAGTAAAGTGTGATTAGATATTTAGCTGCACCAAATAAATGATGTTGGTGGATTCGGCTAGCATGTTCGCCTCATGTTCCTTGTCCCTTTTTAATTTTCAGTAACACCATGGAAGGATTACTAGCAGTGGCATAGCAAGAGGTTCTGACACCCGGGGCTATCCCCCAGATTGCCGCCCATGGCAGGTACCGACTGGGAGAGGGGGGCCTGGGTAAAATTGACAGCGAACAGCAGGGGTGGATTGGCAGGGTTTAAGTTACGACGCTACTCTCTACTCCACTGAATTAGAAAGGGGTGAAACTGCGGCATAAGCATAGAGCAAACCTCGAAGTTCAAGTCTCAGTTGAAGAAGACCCACCAGCAATAAAATGGTAGCTAAACGCATAAGTAAATGTATCCCTTCCTCCTCTTTACACCACTCCATACTTAACTGCTACTACAAGACCACAGCAGTAAAACCACCGGCTAGACATCAAGCACAACACCAAAACAACTCCCACATAGGTCACACTCTACACCCACACTATACCAAACAACAACAGTATCTAGAAATATAAGCAAAGCTATAGCTATCTCCTTTTTGCTCCACTCCATGCATGTCATTTAAGAAACACCCCTCAGGTCCTTATGCATGAAACCAATGTCACATAGGCCACACTATGCACAATCAGTCTCGAAAAGGCCACTGAAGTTGCAACGCAAGTTAGTACTCGTGAGAAGGCCGCTGAAGTTGCACCGCTAGATAGCAGTGCTTGAAGTGCATGGGTCCCAGGCCTCTCTGCTCCATTGGTAGTTTCAATTTGGAAAAGGAAAGTGCTACTCTGAACCATTCATTATTTCAAATTAGATCCCCTAGCATGGCATCAAGCATGTGGAAGAGGCTCTTGGATCTGTGAATTGGTAAGTTTGAGAAATAGTACAGTGATCTTGACAGCATCCCAATTTTAGTCAGGTATGCAACAGACCTATTGTGTCTGCTGTTAGTGCAGAATTAACCTCCCTTCTCCTATCATCAATGATAGCATTCTTGCTGTCTCCTGCTGGTACCCCAGTTCATGCAGCATGTCACACTGGTACTTATGCTCCTGTTACAACTACTGTTGGTATAGCTGCTTTATAGCATCTCACACTCGTCCCAATGTCATTACTGCATATCCCACTAAAGTAACTGGTCCTGGTGTCCTTGGTTTTAACTATCCTTCACCCACAGTAGCAACTGCAGTTCAAGCACACTGAACAATGTTGTACGCTATCCTTATGCCTCTCTTAGGTTTCAGAATCATTACCTTCTTCTACAGTATCTGCCTTCAACTATGGCTGGCTGATGAGATGTGTGGTTGTTATTGGGGTCAAGGCCTCTTTCTTTCTTTTCTTTTTTAGTTTTATCTTGCACAAACTCGATCCGAAGGTATTAGGGAGCTTTACATGAGCACCAGTTGCCTTACACATTATTTTGTTAGGAAGGGAGAGATTTAGTCATTTGCTCAGAACCAGAGGATGTTGACTGTCCCTGCCTAGACTCTAACCCAGTTCCCCACCTTCGAGGTCGACTCTCTAGCCATTAGGCCATATCCTCTCCCTTAGCCATGCTGCTCTCATTGCTTATCAACTATGGCTCAGACTCTGGAAACAAACCCAAGTGTGGAAAAAAACATGTATAACAAAGATAAGCAAGCTAAAACAAAAGGAAAGGTTGGTAGTACCAAAGTAGACATCAAAACAATATCCAGGTAAGCCGGAAAAAAGATCAAGGAGAGTGAAAGAAAGGGTACAAAGAGGATTAAGAGAGAAGAAAAGAGAAAAATTGAAAGATTACAAAGATGGGACGGGGGAGAAAAAATAAAAAGGGACTTAGAGAAAAAAGTAAATCAAGAGCATGTAATTTTGTGAATAGGATTATTGATTTGAGAAGAATAAAATGGAAATGAGTGATTTGAGACAGCAGGAGCAAAAAGGAGCAAAAGTTGAGAGAGAACAAAATCAGTGAGTAAGTAGCGGAAAAGGGAGATTAGAGGGAAATACAATTGAAAAGAGTAATGAGGGATTAGGGTGAGAGTAAAGTAAAACAAGAAGAAAAAACGAGTGGGGATATTGATATAAGGAGAGAATGAATAAGTAAGAGAGAAATAAAACTCAAAAACTAAGTAAATGGGGTTTCTCTGAACTGGTTGTTCTGGCACAATCTGTCGGTGGGAGTGGCCCCTCCAAGCTCCACTTTCCGACATTGTTAGTGACAGAATTCAAGAGCTGATAGAATATTTAAATGCACACGTTCTGCTGTGCTGCACAAGTTAGGTTGGATAACTGAGGGAGAGATAGCAGGTGTCCCACAGACTTGAGTTACCCTGCAAGAGTTTGCAGCAGCGCTCTGCTTGTGGGTGCGCGTGCTGACTGAGCACTACAGCGTTTGAACGCTATTTTAAATCCCGTTTTTTATCTCTGTTAATTTGTGTAGAATTTCCCCTGTTTTTAGGCTTGGGTCATTTGGCCACTCACCTGCACAGTAATCGTTGTCCTCACCGCTACTTAGCGGGTCCAGTTTCCGGGGAGGCAGGGGGCAGTAAGCGCCATCTTTGTGAGGGAGTGAGGGAGTGGAACTGTAGGCGCCATATTTGAGCGGTATAGCGCTTAGGAACACCGGGACTAGCCTATATAAGGCGGAGCCGGTATCCAGGCCATTCTGGCTATTGATTATTTAAGATAAGTATGGCAGCAGCGCTCTGCTTGTGGGTGCGCGTGCTGACTGAGCACTACAGCGTTTGAACGCTATTTTAAATCCCGTTTTTTATCTCTGTTAATTTGTGTAGAATTTCCCCTGTTTTTAGGCTTGGGTCATTTGGCCACTCACCTGCACAGTAATCGTTGTCCTCACCGCTACTTAGCGGGTCCGGTTTCCGGGGAGGCAGGGGGCAGTAAGCGCCATCTTTGTGAGGGAGTGAGGGAGTGGAACTGTAGGCGCCATATTTGAGCGGTATAGCGCTTAGGAACACCGGGACTAGCCTATATAAGGCGGAGCCGGTATCCAGGCCATTCTGGCTATTGATTATTTAAGATAAGTATTGCAGCAGCGCTCTGCTTGTGGGTGCGCGTGCTGACTGAGCACTACAGCGTTTGAACGCTATTTTAAATCCCGTTTTTTATCTCTGTTAATTTGTGTAGAATTTCCCCTGTTTTTAGGCTTGGGTCATTTGGCCACTCACCTGCACAGTAATCGTTGTCCTCACCGCTACTTAGCGGGTCCGGTTTCCGGGGAGGCAGGGGGCAGTAAGCGCCATCTTTGTGAGGGAGTGAGGGAGTGGAACTGTAGGCGCCATATTTGAGCGGTATAGCGCTTAGGAACACCGGGACTAGCCTATATAAAGCTCCGCTTTAACACGCAGCGGTGACGCGCAGCGGAAGCGCCTTCTCTGCGCCTGAGTCGCGCCAGAGTCCTGCCCGTCTGCGCTCGTCAGCGTCTCGGCAGCGGGCGAGGTAAGCGGGGGGCTCTGACGGGTTGATAATTTGTTATCTATCGGACAAGGTTTCCCGGTAATCAATGACGCACTCCTATTCTTTCACTGAGCTTCTAGCACTGCGTGGATCTTTTTCCTCATGTCACCATGTTTTTCCAGGGGGTCGTTTGCTCAGGAAGGGCTGCGCGGAGTGTGGTTGGGTTCTGCCGAGGCAGCATGCTGTTTTATCAGCACCCCCGCCACCTCAAATCTTGTGTCATCTTCTTAATACTAGATCTCTTGGTAAACATGCTACTGACATTTGGAACTTGATATCAGACTCAAAAACTTCCTGTCTGTTTTTGACGGAGACGTGGCTTCACGAGTGCTCTAGTCCAGACATCGCCTCGGCTGTCCCTCCTGATTATACCATCTATAGGAGAGACAGAGAGGTGGGCCGCGGTGGCGGGGTGGCACTAATAACCAGTAAGAGTCTGCCTTGCTCAACCTTCCCTGTAGAAAATATTAATGGCAGTGAAGCCTTGGGCTTCGCCCTTAAATTTTCCTCTCGTCAGACCTGCACAGGGATTCTCATCTACAGAGCACCGGGCCCCCTGGGTTCGTTCTTTGAGGATTTGCAGGCGGCACTTTCTGTAATGTGCTTAAAATCGGATCACTGTCTCCTGTTGGGAGACTTTAATCTGCACATGGATATAACTAACGACCCGGACACTATTAAGCTTCACGACGTAGTTTGTCCGCTGGGCCTGTCTCCTTCTATTAGTAGCCCGACTCACATTAAAGGCCACACGATAGATCAGATCTTTTTTTCTGGGGATTTAGAGGCCTCTTCACCATATCCTGTTTTATGGACAGACCATTTTTTAATAGAGTTTCATGTCTCTTTCTCGGCCGTGCCCAATGTCAGAGGCATCGAAGATAAGAAGAGACGGTCGCGACCTTTCCATCGAGTGTCGGCTGAAATGTTCTCGGCCGCTCTGGTTCAGCACCCATGTATCCTAACCGGAGATCTGGAGCATGATTTAATATTGGTCCAGAAATGGCTTGAATCCAGGTTTGAGGAATTAGCTCCTGGCAAGACAGGCAAACTGGAGAGCAAATATATTTCAGCCCCTTGGTTCACCCCTCTGCTCGGCAAGCTGCGTCAGGATTGTAAGAGGGCGGAAAGAGTTTGGAGGCGCCGGTATGTCCTCGAAGATAAAATCAAATACAGAGGACTTATTCGCCTATATCACAAGCAAATATTGCAGGCAAAAAAGGCGTACCTGGAACACAGAATTGACATGGCAGACAGCAGGAGTAAGGAAATCTTTAGAATCGTTCAGGAATACACTTCCCCTGCGGCAAGCTCTCCGAATTATTCTTATACGGAAGCCTGGATCTGCCAACTCAGTGAATTCTTTGTCAACAAAATCAAGGTCATTCAAAACTCTTTTCCTAATATAGGCCTTGGTTCCAGAGCTCGCCATTCGAGTCTTCTTCCTTTAACTCTAAAGGAAGGAGGACCGTTGCTTTTTGACTTTCCGGCTATGTCTTTGACTTCCTCCCTGGAGCGACTAACCCGACTAAAATCTGGCTCGCCGCTGGACCCTTGTCCTGCTACGTGTCTGGGAAGAGTTGCTCCGGCCATTAACACGCTGTTAAATCCTCTGCTCAATGCCTCCCTTACATCCGGTGAGGTACCGGCGGCCTGGAAGCACGCCCTAATTCTGCCGCTGTTAAAAAAGCCTACATCTGACCCCCTTGTTCACGCGAACTACAGACCAATCTCCCTCCTTCCAGCCATGGCTAAGGTGATTGAGAAACACGTGCACTCCTCCATTGCTAGCTTTGTTGAGAATAACAATTTGCTTCACGATTCTCAATCTGGTTTCCGTGCGAATTACAGCACGGAGACGGCCTTGCTTGAGATCACTGATGCCATTCGTGGAACGCTGGATGGTGGAGGGAAAGCGATTCTGGTCATGTTGGACTTGTCGGCGGCGTTCGACACCGTCCCTCATGTCGGTCTCCTTGCAAGATTATGGGAGATCGGTCTGCGGGGGACTGTGTTGGAATGGTTTAAATCATTTCTGACCAACCGCCGACAAGTGGTCTGGGCACCCCCGTTTTCCGCTGAAATGCCTCCGCTGGAGGTAGGGGTCCCGCAAGGATCCATTCTTAGCCCCTGCCTCTTTAACATCTATATGGCCCCTCTAGCGGAGGTAGCGGAATCTTTTGGTGCCCAGATCATATCCTATGCTGATGACACCCAGCTACTTCTCACGTGTAACAGGGGTGAAGACTTTGACGGCGATCAGATTAGGGAGTGCTTGGAAGCCGTGTTTGAGTGGTTTCAGAGACATAGCCTAAAATGTAACTCCGATAAATCGGAGTTGCTTTTCTTCGGTAGTTCGCCTAATCCGGAGTGGAGGTCCTGGTGGCCACAGGACATGGCGCCGCCGATGGAAACCTCGTCAAAAGCTAAGAACCTGGGAATTCTTTGTGATGTAGATCTTTCTTTTAGACCCCAGGTCATAGGATTGACTGGAAAGTGCTTTGGTCTGTTGAAGATGATGCGGAAATTTCTCCCACTAATATCTCTTCAACACAAAAAAATCATAGTCCAAGCCATGATAGGGTCTCGGCTTGATTATGCAAATGCCCTCTACCTGGGCCTCCCTAAATACCTTTTAACTCGTTTGCAGGTTGTGCAAAACGCAGCCGCTAGAGCAATTTTTGGACTGCCCGAAGGGCGCACGCGTCGGAGCTGCTTGAGAAACTCCACTGGCTTCCTATTGCCAAGAGAGTCATTTTTAAGACCTTGACTCTGGCTTTTAAGGCCCTCCATCTTATTGGCCCTAAATATCTTCAGAAACGAATGGCCTTTTATGTTCCAAGGAGGTCTCTGAGATCCGCGCAACTACTTAAAGCCACGATTCCCCCAATTAAGCGTGCCCGTATAGGAGGCCGCTCCTTCCGTTATCTGGCTGCTCGCAGTTGGAATGAGCTTCCTTTTACGCTGCGTTCGTCGTCCAATCTGCTTGCCTTTCGTAAGGAGCTAAAGACGTGGCTTTTTGCTCAGTAATATCTGTACCTCCTGAGCAGGGCACTGTGTTATGTATTTTCTTTTATTTTCTCTTTGCCAAAGCGCCGGGACACTCCACGGAGTAGCCGCGCGCTATAAAAGAGCTATTTTAACATAACATAACATAACAAGAGTTGCGACTCGGGCACATCCTTTGCGAGCACCCCCTCGGCCATTTCCATTACCATTTTGCAGACCCTGTACCAGATGTCCCAAGATTCCTGCCAGAATCTGAGGGGACAGTCAGCATGAAATCCTGAGGACATTCAATTGCTGCTCTAGATCCAAGAAGAGTTTGCTGCTCACGCGTAAAAATTGGGATATAAGTAGGAGTACCTCAAAATACATCTTGTGGACCCAACACACACATCCACATACAGATCCAAGCGCATTGTCTCTTAATGTGGTGCATTGTTCTACCACGTTATCTGCAGCTGGCAGGATATGCTCCAGAATGAGGAGGCAAAGTTCTATGACCTCATGGTGATCCTACAGAAATTTGAGCCACTTACCAGTCTGGCTGGCAGGTATCATTGGGTCCTTGTGCGTATACATGGCTGTCTGGTCCTAATTATAGGAGTTGGAAATCTGACTGCGGATAGCAATTGGAGTATATGAGCAGAGTCAACATTGTTCAATATCTTTAATGCAGTCTACTTATGTACATACTGAGCAGATGGTAATTGCCAATGCAGAACCCTAATTTCCTGGTGTGCTTAAGAGTGGAGAGCTGTAGGAAATAAAATCGCGAGTAGGAAGATGGCATCTTT
This sequence comes from Lissotriton helveticus, assembly GCF_964261635.1. Lineage (NCBI taxonomy): Eukaryota > Metazoa > Chordata > Amphibia > Caudata > Salamandridae > Lissotriton > Lissotriton helveticus. Next base: position 639,896,157 of record NC_136059.1, read on the forward strand.
AGACATGTTCAATTTGGCCCCACATGAGGCGAGATCATATGAGGCAATCAGGGGCAGCTCCTCCATTTGAGAAGAAGAGCGTCACCCCACAATTCCCAGACCTGAAAAATAAAATGTAATAACGCTTATTTATTATTGTTTTCTTTTTTAGCAACCCATCCATACCTAAATGTCAGGATCAGGTGAGGCTAGTGTTGCTGAGTGTCAGCAGCATGAAGATGTGGGCTTTAAAATGCGCTTGTCTGTTTGACCGGCTGTCTTGGTGCGGCCAGCCAGACATGCACATTTTAAAGATCTCTAACCTAGCTGTTTTAGACAGCGGGGTTGGAGAAAGTGCAGGCCTTCAGTGCTCTTATGAATGCTGAGAGAGCCTTTTCTATCCAATCCTGGTGCTGCTTTCATGCTGTGAAAGCAGTGTCAGGATTGGGTAGTTCAATTTCCTGCATCAGGAGCTTCCTGGAAGACACCCAAGGGAGGAGGACGTCGCACTGCGTAGATAAGAGTATTTCTTTTATTTATTTGTTTGTTTTTGCGACCCTCACCACCCTCGGTACAAGCCAGCCGCCACTGGAAGCAATAGTAGGAATATGCAAAAAAGAAGTCATCATTAAACAAATTCCAGAAAAGAGACCAAGGCTGAGGAGTCCAATAGAAAAGAAAATGTCCTGAAAAAAAGAACAAGCCCATTGACCTTTCAGATAGAAGTTAAGAGTCGATCATCCAACTTTAGGTGGAAGTGTACCATGCAGACTGGTAAGCCATATGGCAAACTTGATAAAAAAGGGTTGAAGAATAAAAGTACCTGATAATATGCTTTAAGAGGTAACTGCTCTGGAAGAAAATGGTCTACCCACTTGGACAGTCGGCCATATGTTGGCGGTCGTTTAGTGAATTGCATAACTCTTTTCATTCACAAATAGACTAGAAACATAGGAGTATCTACTGAAAATCTCAGTTGTCTCTTCCGCTATTACAGGGCTCTTCGACCTCCAATAGCCTCAACAGATGAGGAAGGCTTCTTAAAAAGGATAAAAAAAATTATAAGGGTTCTATATGGTATGTTTAGGGATGAGTGTATCTGAACAGCAATGGAAGAACTTGAACTTTCAATAAGAAATTAAGCATATCCTAATCTGTTGACTCACTGCTGCTCTAATAAAGATATCACTGGTTTCCTGGATGCAGTGGCAGCTGGTTGTCTTTGAAAGTGATGGGGTAAAATACTTACCCTGAACTCCAGCGAGCTTGAGTCTGGCTTCTTGTGGGGAATTTGTTGTAGGGTTTTTCACCCTTAAAATGGTTTTAAAGAGGGGGTTAAATATTGCATATAGGGGTAATGATTAAATATTCCAGGACTTTCAGGGTCTGCCTCAGCCCCCTCAGTCATCCTCCTGTCAGCTTCAGAGGAAGCTGGTGATATGAAGCAGACACTGGTGGCCTATATGCGCACTGTAGTGTTTCTGAAAATAATAATTGTGCCACGAATACTGATAATGAAAATGTAGAGAAATTATGAGCAGTGGCCAGGGACACAATATGGCGAGTTAAAGGTGGCAGGCATTGACAATAATTGGTCCTAACAATTGCTTCTGCAGAAAATTAAAGTAGCCTCTACTTTGAACTAAAGTGCTGATGCCTCCAAGCAAGCAAAGCAAGTGAGCTGAAGCCTCAATAGAACAGTTTCCTTGTCTCTTCCATCCATGCATTTATCTATTTATTCTTTCACATTTCCATCCACCTACTGGTGTCCACTATTTTACATTTAGATTCTGTCATCCATTCATTCTTTCATCCATCATTCAATATTCCCCCATTCTATCCATTTATCCATCTATCCATCCAATTTGCCATTCATCTATTATGCTATGAATCTGCCCTTCCATACAGTCTAAAAACCAACCATCCACTCTGCCACCCAATGATCCATTCACTCTGCCATCCATTCTTCTGTGCCATCCATCCTCCACTCTGTCATTTTACCTTCACCTCTGCCATTCATCGATCCACTGCCATCCTTTCATCAATTAATTAACTCTTCCATTCATCCACTTGGCCATCCATCAGCCTACTCTGCCATCCAACCATCAAGCAATCCACTCTGTCATTCACCCACTCTGCCATAAACTCTGCCACCCATTCACCATCCATCCACTCTGCCACCAATCCATTCATCACATCTTCTATCTGTTCATTCAACCACCCATCCACTCTGCCAGTCATTCATCCATCAATCCATCCACTCTGCTATTCAACCACCCATTCATCCACTCTGTCATGCATCGATCTCCTCTGCCATCCATCCATTCTGCCATCCATCCCCTCATCCATCCATCCACTCTGCCATCTATCCTGCCATTCATTAATCAATCCATCCACTCTGCTATCCAATCATGCATTCAGTCACTTTGCCTTTAATCCATTCACGTTGCCACGCATCCATCCATTTACTTTGCCATCCATCCACCCATACATTGATTCACTTTGCCATCCATCTATTCACCCTGCCATCCATTCATCATCTATCCACTATGACTTCCATTCACAGATCTTTTCGCCCACTCATCCATCCCTTTACTCTGTCCCTCCACCTATTCATTCACTCAACGATACATCCCTTTGCTCTGCCATCCTTTCACTTGTCCATCCACCTATCCTTTACTTTACTATCCTGTCATGTGTCCATCCATCATCATTCACTTCTTCGTTCACCCACTCATTCATCCACATATCTATTCATCCGCCTACTCATTCAACCCTAATTCCTTTTTTTCACCCTTTTCTTCCAACATGCCTTCTTTCTTTCCCTGTTCTATTTACCCAGTTGTCGGTTTTTATCGTTCCTGCTTGCTCTTCTATTCAGGCTGTAACCTGCAATAAGGATGAGCTCCTGACTGCGGAGTTGTAGGCAGATGTTGCCCGTAAAGAACGCCCCTCCCCCCATTTAACGCTGTAGCTGCTAAAGTGGGGGTTCATGATTCCCCTGGCAGCAAGCAGTTGTTATTACAAAAATGTTCTACTGAATGGAAAACCAATGGATTCGCCTCTCCAACAAATAAAGGAGTGTGTGCTGACTATTCTAGCACTCACTTTAAATTAAAAAGAGAAATCTGGGTACTTTTGTCGTGATGCATTCTGCCCCGAGTGCAAATCGGCACAAAGGTGTCGTCCCAGAATATTTTTGTAAATATATCATTTGATACATATATTCTGTCCTATATAGTCTGTCTATAAAATATTGCAAAATTCGGATTTAATATTAGAAAATGTACAACCAATGGCACAATAGTGTTGGAAACAATATCTTGGACACCATATTTATGTCAGACAATTTGTTGTATATGATATTATTGCATACAACCACCACAGTCTCTTCAGTTCTCTTACGATGCACAGGTTTAAAATACTGACCAGATCTGTTTTGGAATTACAATCCAACCCTAGGATGTACTTCTTAATTCATTTCATGATTTGATGTTATGTTACAAATTTTATATATCTCACCAGTGCCAAAGGTATGGCTTTGCAGTACTTTGCTTGTTAGGTATGGCCTCTCTATGCCCTGATGGGTTTGACTACGGAAAGGAGGCATGGGTATCAAGTGGCAAGGGTGGAGTTAAGCTGGTGGTGAATGGTACCTGCTGAGTACCTCAATGTGTCACAGACAGTGGAAGGGCTTTGGTGGGATGCAGAGTGACGTAGGTTGAAGGATGAATGGGGATGTATATGCACCGTGCTCTGATTCTATTTCATTCGTAGGGTTTTATATAGCACGTAGCAATCCAAGTAGGGCCTCCCAGTTTTCAACAGATAAGGCTTTGATGTACTGTGTACTGGACCAAAGGCAGGTTTCTTTTTTAGAAGTACATCTCGCGCAAGTTGACGTCCCCTGGAAATGGGGCTGTGGGGGTGCTTCCGGTTTCCACGTCTGACATGTTTGGTGTCCTTCTTGCTAGTCCACAAAATGTAATGAACCAATTTTTTGCATATTGCTGCGCTGGGAGTGAGCCTCGCATACCAGAGCATACAAGGAGACGAGAGGAGAGAGTCGGGCGGGGCGAACATAGGAGCCGTGTGGATATTCAGCACTTTCTTATACTACAGTGAGTGCCTTTCTGTTTATTTGACTTTTTGGGAGCGGTCAGTGTCGCACATGGGGCATGAAAACGCTTAAAAGAAACCGAACTAAGAAGTGTAATCCTATCCTAACTAAAGCTTACCTGAGAATTCTGTGCTATTTCGCTCTGGCCGATTCAAATCGCTAGGGACTCCTTATGTAGGCGGCTTGGAGCAGTAGGGGTCGGTCTCAAACTAAGTGAGACTGCTGGTGTTCTTAATCTAGTTGGACTGTCTGCACAAAATCGCCCAGCAGCACTGCAGAGACTCCGAGAGCCCGTAGTGGTGGCACGCGATCATGCGCATCACTGCTGTATTTTAACAGCACAGTGCGGGGGCTGGCCCAAAATGATGCCCAGGGCCTTCAATGGTAGCACTTTTGCATGCTACAAGTTTGATGGCCATGGGACCAGGTGTGCTTGCACTTACATACACATGACGTTTGCAGTGCTGCTCAGCGACAGCCGTACGTGTGGGGGTGGTAGGTGTACATCACATTCAGTGACTATGTGCCCAAAGAAAGCCTGGGCTGGCCACCAGTGCCACGCAGCTGCCGCCAGCCGCCCCAAAATAGTGCCACCTGGGGTGGACCGCCCCCAGTGGCCCCCAGCTACGCCAGTGATTACTAGGTCCATCCTCTCGTGTTATGGTTTAATACAGTGAAGTATATCATCACAAAATGACTTGATTTTCCCACAGGCCCGTGATATATCTAGATATGTGCCATTCTCAGTGTCCCATCACCGGCAGATCTCTGAGGTCACGGTATATATATATTCACTTACATCTGCTCGGGGTAAGGCACCATCTGATAATTATTTTCGACTCTGCCTCCCGGTGTCGGACAGTTCTGAAATCTTTATGCAAATTGCATCAAGTATCTTCCCATTCCCTATGATTGAATTCTCTGTGCACACCCGCTTCCCTTTGTGTTTGATAAGACCATCTACCGGGTGAGAGACCCTCCAGTAACATGTGGTATATTTTGGAGTTCAGGCCTTTGGATGCTTCATATGCAGCAATAAACTTCTCAAATGGCATCAGTGATATAATGATTATGCTTCAGGTTTGTGGATTTGTGAGTTTTGAAGAGCAACACACACAAAATTGTATTTTTATGGTTCCAGTAATAAACCCGTAAAGGACTGTGTACATTCAAATATTTGGATTTGCAGGTAAATACTGTTCTCAGTAAACTTACTTTTTACATATTAGAGTCTATTGCCGGATTGCTTCTATGTACCTTAAACCTTTATAACTGGAAATGCTCTGAAGTATTTTGTTGGTGATTAAAGGTAGATTAATTATCAGCACATTATATGTGGGACTTTCTCACAATGCAGCCTGAACCATGCCTAATTTTCTAAGAACTATATCGATTTCAAATGTAAGTTATGTACATGAAGATTTTGGATAAGAGAGGCTGCTAGTGAGTGAGAAAATAGTTTTGGGGTACTGGCAGTCCTTCTAGGACCACTTGAGCAGACCTAAGGCGCCAGGGTGTTTCTACCCTGTTATTGCAGTAGCCCTAGTTTGGGTCAGAGGGCACTGTATCTCAGAGTATACTGAATTATCATCCAAAAGTTGGACCACAATGAAGGCAATACATTTAAACACACATTATAAATGCACAAAGTCACGTCTAACCCGGAAGCTGTGGAAAAGAGGAGGCAGGGAGGCCGATATTCTCACAAAAGAGAATCGGTAAATATTTTTAAACGATAAGGATGTATCCTGGACTAAAGAAAAGTCAAAAAAACTATTAGTCCCTACAGTCTATAAGATAGAAGCAGAAGCTTTTACTGCTGCGATACGCCGATTAAAAAGGAAAAACACAGTTGATGTACAACCAACAAAGAAAGAATACGGTGGCCATTCTCCACACAGCTTTTCCAATACCCCCGATTTTTATCAAACAGGTGGTTTTTTAACTCTACAATACAGAACCGACAACAGCGCAAAGTTTAGAAAAAAGCGGAGTTGTATCAGTCTCTTGTCTGGACAACAGTTGTCTCTTTAAGCATTAAGATAAACCGTCCTGAAGAAGGTGTCAGATCCTCAAACAGCACCGAAACGCAGCGTCAACTGTTTTGGTTTTTCTATGATATAAATTGTGCAATACTCTTTTTTTAAAAATCTGTAACAGTGTATATTGTGTTTCTTTTTATGACAGAGGGTGATTCCCTCAGATTTTAATAATAAAATGTGAATTTTTTTTAAAAACTTCATGTAAACATGTGGCTTTAATGTAGTACTCCTCTTCACGTACTTTGTGCATTTATAATGTGTGTTTAAATCTATTGCCTTCATTGTGGTCCAACTTTTGGACGATAATTCAGTACACTCTGAGATACAGTGCCCTCTGACCCAAACTAGGGCTACTGCAATAACATTGCAAAATAGCAGATACTTGGTGGACTCTTCCTTTTACACTACTACCCCGTCCCTTATAGGATCAAGGGGGAACTCCCTTTTTGTTTCATGTTTCTACCCTGTCCCATTCCCTTGTTTTATACCTTTGTTTCTCCATTTTTGGGTGACTCACTTCTACCCAGCCACAAGATGGCTGCCAACACTTCCCGGTTTGGGCTACTAGCAGCCAATCACAGAGATGCTCGCGCATGCGACTTAGTCTTCGCCCAGATATCGAAACTTTTATTTTTCTAATTTCTCAGCAACTTCTGAATGGATTTACACCATTTAAAAAAGGTTGCTTTCTGACCCACAAACTACCTTTGTGCCAAATTTGGGGTAATTCCATTCAGTAGTTTTGGTAGTAGCCTTGCACAAATATTCCTATGGGGAAATTATTTGTTGACTCTTATTTTTTGAATTTCTTAAAAACTTCCGAACGGATTTACACCATTTTAAAAAAAGGTCACTTTCTAAACCAAGCCCTATCTTTCAGCCAAATTTGGGCTAATTCCCTTCAGCAGTTCAGGCTGTAGCTCGTTGCAAAATTTCCTAGGGGAATTTCAGAAAGATTCGTCAAACAACACCAAAGTTATTAGCAAATCAAAAAATGTTTTTCCTATGGATGGAAACTAGGTTCTAGCTATAACTAATATATATATATTTATATTTATTTTTTGCATCTAACAATGCCAGTACAGCTTCAACTCTCTTTATTTTGCATTTATCCACTAGGCGGGCCACTTTTCTGACATTGTCTACTCCTTGTCTCTCCCAGATGAAACCCACCTGATCTTGTCCCACTAGCACCAGGAGGCCCATTTGAATCTCTAAATTAGATTTTTTATGAAAATTATAATATGTGTATTAACCAGGGCTATCAGCCTATCCACCTATCAGCCTATATGCTTTACAGTCGTCCTGTGGGGCTGGGCAGCACCTCATCCTCTGTCATGGTAGTTTTGATACCTGGCTCTCCATGAATAGATGTACAAACTGGGTAAATGATTCCATGAGAAGGGGTGCAAAGTTTATATAAAATGCCATTGCCAACTCATCAGGTCCTGGAACTTTATTTTCCTGCATTGAATTGATGGTCAGTAAGGTTTCTCACAGTGATACAGGTTGGACTAGCTCTACTTCCCACTCAGAGGGGATGGAGGGGAGGTAGACTCTATCTGAAAAAAGTCCAAATGTCTTACTTTTTTCTTGCTCTATGGACTATTGAGATTTGCAGAACTCTAAGAACAGATCCCTTTTCTCTTTCTTACTGGTTATTGCCTTCCCCTCCAATCAGTTCAGAATTGCTATATGTTCTTTCAATCTCTGGGCTTTATTTTGCAAGCTAAAAGTGTGTCTGCTTTATTAAACTTTTTATAAAATTGTTATTCCATGCTAAGCTTTGCTAGTCTGGAGGATTCTCAATTGGCATTGTAGGTATATTCTTTTTTTCTCTTTTCCACTTTTTTTAGGATTATTTGTGTATCCTTTTTCTACTATCTCTAGCTCTTTCATTAATTCATCCCCACACAATTTGGCCACCATGGAGATGGTCTTCCTGGAGCTTTCCCCGCTCGCATCCAGAACCTCCATTACCTTTCTTCACCTGCCTTAGGTGGGACTACATCCCCAGTCACCCTAGAGGCAGAGCAGGCCACAGTGATGACATTTCGCTCATTCAGCACAAGTCTAAAGTAATTCTCGGGCTGCATTAAAAAATGCAATCTTGCTCTGTCTCCTGTGCTCAAAGTTTATCAGATAAAAATGCAGAGTGGTGTGCTTTTCGGAGCTGAGATATGGGGGGTTTGTAGACACCAACCAATAGGCCACTGCAGAAAACTTTGCGTGGTTGCTCCTTGCTTGCCCTGTCAGTACCCAATTAATTCCTCTTTTTTTAGATCTGTGCATCAAATGAATTTCCAATCTGGCATCTCTAAAAACCCATTAAGTATTGGGTCCATCTCTGGGTTACCCCAAAGCTAAATGAATACAAGGACTCCCTCTGGGATTTATTGAGAATGAATAACACCTCCCAGGTCCCTTGGCTAACATTTGCATCATCAAACTGGTTTCAAATGTTTAGTCTTTAGAGGCTATGGGTTGAACCCTGTACTATTTGCAAAGCAGGCAGATGTTAAGGTTCTAAAAAATTATTCTTTGGTCTATGTCCATAAACAAATAATCTCCTGTTGGACCAACAGGCATTCAATCAACCAGTTCCTTGAATTTAAGATCACCTCATCCTTTGAGTAATTTCTGGATGTTATCGCACTGCCACTGGCCAAGAGTCTATATTGTACCCTTTTGTCGTGGTAGCTTACCATTGAATTCTTTAACATCACCCTGGGATAAGGACACAGTATTTAATCTGTACCCAGCCTGTGGTTTGCTTCTCAAGACTGAGGAGCACATTTTATTCTTTTGCCCTCAATATCTATGCCCTCGAAGCAAATGGATACTTCCAGCTTGTCCGAACATTGGGATGACTCGTTCTCTTATCGCCTTACTATTTTGAGGAGTGATACTTCAATTACCATTGTGTTTGCTGTTAGCCATTATCTGGCAAACATTTCACCTAAATGTGAAACCTTTTTTTCCTCTGGAGCTAATTGGGGTATGGGACCTGTAGCCTGCTATTTATGCACTCACTAGAAGAACTGTAAATTGGTACCCCTCAATTTTCTGTTCCTGCACATTGCTATAGTCTTGGCACTGTTCTGCTTGATTGCTGCATTTAATTGTACTCCTATGATATTGAATCCTGGGGTATTATGAAACTTTTTATAAGTACGAAACTCACTATTTAATGAAGGTTTTTATGGATTTATCTGTCTTTTTTAGTAAGGAATTTGTATATATATTTTTTTAACTGTTTCTCTAACTGCTATTAATGTACCATTTTGGTAATATCTAAGGTCTTCCGGTACCGCAAACGTTGCAGCATTTGCACTTTTTTCTGCTGCACAGATAAATATTCTTTTTAGAAAGAAACTCTACTTCTGGAATGGTTTCAACAGTTTTACCTAGGAATTATATATAATCACAGTCAAGACATGCTGTTTGTTTGCACTTACTGCACTTGCACTTTTTTATTGTTGCATTACTCGAATCTTGCTAATTGATGTAATAAACCATTTTATATATTGGCTACGCTAGATTGAGCTGCCATGTACCCATTATCAATCTTGAACTAATATGTAATGAAAGGAAATTATTTTGTTGACATTTGGGAAAGCTTTATACCATTATAACCATGGCCAATATATCTGTTTCACTCTCTTAACTCTAGAGTATGACATTTTTTAATAATATTCTTATTTTGTATGTCTGACAGCTAGAACCAAGTATCTTTTGATTTGAAACGTGAATGACAACAAATGTGGGTGCTTTACTACATCTTTCCAGTTGGCATAGCAGACCAATTTCTGATACTTTCATGACTTGTATTGAGTTTTTTGCTTTCTGGTTATAAAATAGTATGGAGGTGCAATAAATTGTATCTGTTTTAAATTAATTTATCATGATTTTCAAATTATCACGGCATGCACTATTGCAAATTTTGTGACAAGAATGAACAGTTCTGCATGTGCAGGTCAAGGAATCATATACTCAACCAGCTCTCAAATCAACCACCAACAACACCCTCCTCCTCTTCCTACTAAAAACACACAATCCTTACACTCCACTCCACCACATATATTACCTCGTTCTGCTACCAAATCTAAACAAAACACTCATAACACCTGTTCATTCCCTCACGTAGTCCAAACACTCTTCTGCAACACACATCAACACCCCTTCACCACTCAACTTCCAATCACCAACAGTACTTTACATTCAAATCATTCACAGAAATCTCTCACACACACAGTTTCATACTACATTCCATCACAAATCAGAAACATACACCTACTCCCACCATCATGACTACATAAATAATACAGATACAAATCTTCTATTTTCAACACCTACAACAAACACCACATCACAACAGGTATTCATCTGCCTCACCCATTGCACAATTTAGAGTCTTAAAACATGACCCATATGATCCATCACCACCCCTAACCCATGCATTTTCCGCCTTAAACAGACGCAAACAAAATAAACATGCTACTCTTCAGAACTTTGCATTTCCATGCCTATTACACAACTGGCTACTCTACAAAAAAACAACACAGCTCAACAAATCACTCTAAATCACCATTTCCACCACCTACACATGCAGACCCCAAAAAATGCCTTGTAAAATCTGTTGGACGAGAATTAAGTTGGAAAGAAACAACATGATGTCTATCTTCATAGAGTTAGTACGAACGCTAATAATATGCATGTTACAAGTTCAAAAGTACTACTCACTCCTCTAGCAAACAAACTCACAACAACCACCAAAACACAGCCTATAGACTGTCTACTAATACATTCTTGATCACTCCCTGAAAAGAAGCACCACATCTGCGACCAACTCACTGGCACACAAACTAACTTTCCCTTCATAACTGAACAATGGTTGGGAGATGACGTAGCTCCAGTGCTGCATGCAGACGTTCCTCCAGGCTATCAAACTCTCATGCAAAATTGCATAGGCAAAGGATGAAGTAGACTAGCTGTTACATTAAAGGAAACAATAAATCTCCCCAAAGCCGATGATGTTTGCATACAAGGTTGGGAGGCCCTTATGCCCTTATGCCCTTTGCAAACCTACAACACATTCCTCCTATATTTCCTCCTTCTTTACAGACCACCACCAAGCAATGCAACATTCCAAGACACAGTTTCAAACCTCATTATATTACACTCCAATCTATGCATCCTTGGTGAGCTAAACATATTGTTTGACAAACCAAATATGCACCATCCAAGAACTATCATCACTAGCCTATATACACTGAACACTGATCAGAGCATCCACAAATCCACACACATCACTGGACACATCCTAGATGTCATTTTTGCACATCCAGAACTAGTTATCTTTCTGAGGATTACTCCAATCACATAGTCAGACCACCATCTGGTAGCTTTTCAACTCAGAACAAATTAACATGCCTAAGGCTACCATACATGCAGCGATCTATCCACTGTGGAATAAACTAAATTTTGAATACTTAGAAACACAACTACATTCCAAAACATATCTAAATATAATATATTATGTTCAAAAACTTTGAGTGGCTCCAGGAAGAATTTGATATCCTAATACCATGAAAAACAACAAAACAAGACAAAAGAAAACACGTACCTTGGAGGAATGCAGAACTAAAAAAGATAAAAACAACAAATTGCAAAGCTACAGCGCACCTATCTCAAAACAACTAGTTATCAAGACAAACTTCACCTGCACAAATTTAACAGAATTTACAAGTCAACATTTAAAAAAGCTTAAAAAAAGGAACTAATCGGGCAGAATTCAAAATGTTATATGGGCAAATAAAGAACTTTATGAAAATCTCAAAGAATGTATTTTGTAAACCTAAATGCACAGAAAGAACTTATCCTATGCCTCAATAATTTACTAACACATTTCCAAATTGACTAACACAACCAAAGCAAAGATTTGGGACTCTTTTTTAAAACAAAGGAAAACCACCAGAACAAACCCATAAAAATAATCCCCTCCAAGGGTATGCTATCCCAGCCTCTGCCTACCTCCAATCGAAAATGCATAGATCTGATCAAAGCAAGCAGGCCAGCCAACCACCCTTCTGACCCATGTCCACCACAGATCTTCAAGAACATTCTTTTAACTAATCTTTCCAGAAGACTTAAAAAAGGCATACATGCACCCATTATTAAAGATAACAAACCCGGAGCCGCATGACCCAAACAACTACAGACTGATTACAAATTGACCTTTCCGAAGCAAACTGACAGAAAGAGCGGCATTCACCCAGATGTCACAATTCAGTAAAGGTAACTCCATACCTTCTGACTTCCAAATGGGATTCCATCCGGGAAGAGGCACAGAATTGTCCCTTTTTCCATGTGTGGTGACCTTAAATGTACAGTAGACCAGAATGGGGTTGCTACACTTATTCTTTTGGACCTTTCAGCTGCCTTCGACACAGTTGATCATGACACTCCAAACCAAAGATGCTATTGAATGGATAACAGCCTATCATCAAAAAAGAACAAATGTCATTCATATTCCCTCTTTCTCATCCAAGCTGTGCTTCACAAAGGCAGAGGTTCTTCAAGGCTCTATCATCTCACTTATGCTTTTAAACATTAACAAAAAAGTAATTGTCAGCAATGAGCTGTTAATTTCGGCTCACATGCTTTAACTATACAGATGACACACAAATACTTCTTAAACTGGACAGCCCAAAATACATTGGAAGCTCAAGAGTCTTCAGTTGCCTTAGAGCTGGTGACCAGTCGATGGCATGGAGCCGTCTCAGAAAGAAAGAAAGAAAGAAAGAAAGAAAGAAAGAAAGAAAGAAAGAAAGAAAGAAAGAAAGAAAGAAAGAAACCTTTTACTCCCTCCAATACACTACTCTATCTCTCATCCTGTACCTCTCAATATATCTTATACCTCCACTCTCTAACTTATTCCAAACCTCATTCAACTATTATAATCTGCCCTATATGCTTTCTTGACTCTTCCCTCCTTTATTCCTTCTTGACTCACCCCATACCACCTTCAACTACTATGATCTCCTATATAACCCTTTCTAGACTCTTTCAACAAATATCCCTCATTTAACTCATCTGAAACCTTGCACAGCTAATATGATCACCCAAATAACACAATCTAGACTCTTCCCTCCTCTATCGCCTATTTATCCTAGTCAATCAAACAAACAGACTTGCATGTAAACTGCTCAAATAACAACTTATATTTCCTTATAATAATCCACCACTAATCCTCTGGGTTTTGGAGCAGCGTGCTACTTGCCGAAAAGCGGTTCATTGCTTTTTCTGGGGTAGTAAGCGCTATATAAAGGCAATTACAATTACAATTAAAATCACCTCCCTTGTCAGCCCCACTCTCTCTGTTTGGTTCCTACCAGTGAGACAACTACGTTTACAAGCAAGTGCTCTTGTTGGGAGCATATATATTGATTAGTGTAAAGGGATGTTTGTGATAGTCGCATTTTGCGATGCAGGGCGTACTACGAAATTTGTTTTATTAATTAAATTGTTTACTTACCTCCACTTATCCATATTCTGGTTTTTAGCACCCCCCACCCTGCACCTCCCCCGCCCCGCCTTTCTGCCCGACCGGAACTCCCTCCACGGGCCGTGGCTGGGTTCACCTTAGGCATGCTAGGCTTCCTGCCTGATTTTCTTATCCAGAAATGATTCTCTCACATCAATAGTATGATATATCAGTATGATGTGTCAGATTTTCATATTGATCATACATGCTTGTTGAGTTTCGAAGTGTTTTCCAACAAACATTATATGACAACAGAAACACATGCCTTAGGATTGAATAGTCTGTATCATGATAATATGTTCGTTTATTGCTCTTATCTACTTTGATCACCGTATTACAGACTAAATTTTGTTTAACAAATAAAAATGGCATTTGTTTTTGATTCAAATTAATAGACTACCTTGCATTTATAAATATCATTTATGCTAAAAAGGTGTCTGAAACATAGGTGCCATTGCTTTATGAAAGCAGAGAGACAATTTTATCTGTGATTGCACATTTGGTTCAGATGAAATTATATTTCAAGGATCGAAAATTGCATTTATTTTTATGGCTCCAGTTATAAACCCGTAAAGGACTGTGTACATTCAAATAATTGGATTTGCAGGTAAATACTGTCCTCAGTAAACTTACTTTTAACATATTAGAGTCTATAGCCTGATTGCTTCTATGTACATTAACCCTTTATAACTGGAAATGCTCTGAAGTATTTTTTCACGTTAATAACAGTGCAGTATTTTGTTGGTGATTAAAGGTAGATTAATTATCAGCACATTATCTGTAGGACTTTCTCACAATGCAGCCTGAACCATGCCTCATTTTCTAAGAGCTATATCGATAATTCGAATTTAAGTTATGTACACGAAGATTTTGGATAAGAGAAGCTGCTAGGGAGTGACACTGGATGTAAATAGCCAATGTATGCATGTAAATCACATAAATTCGAGTTAAACAACTATCACTATCATTCTAGGGAAATATGTGTACTCAGTAATCAGGTAAACAGTTGTTAATAATTGCCTCTAAGTATTATTTCTTTATCTTAATTCAATAATCGTAGTCAAAAGATTAGAGCGTTGTGGTGTCCTTAGGCAAAACCCTCACCATATGTGTAACTCTAAGTTTTGTTCTTTCTCTAACTGAAACATTTGTGGTAACCCTCATTTGCACTGAAACCGTATCACCAGTCTTACCACTAAATGTTATCCTAACCGCCATGTTCAGTTCTACTAATTTCATGTTTTTGCCTTTTTCTTTATTTTTTTCGTGTTCATGGCGCACGGTTATAACTGTTAAAATACCAATCTGGAGTGTACCAAAGTACATGTATGTTAATTTAAGGGAGAAAGCAGATAGGCAGGGGTTCTGATTAGCAGGATCCCAGCCAGACTAGTCAAAATCAGTGAGACATCAAGCAAAAAGTTGGGGTAACCATAAGAAGCAGATCCTACATTCCATGTCTGCCCCGACCTTTGAGACTGCTGGGTCTTCTATCATCAGTGCATAACATCGATTTGTGTTTTTGTCTTTAGCCCACTCGGACATGTCTAGTCCCCCCAAGGACCCTGGCTTTCCCATGTTGATCTGTCTCTGTTGATCTTCCTTGTTTGACATGTTGCCTTCACTTAGTATTAATGTTTTTGACAGGACACTAAAGAATGTTCCGAGGGAGGGTGTGATCCTAATCCTCTGGTTTAAATTACTCTGTCTTGATTGTAATATTTTAATATGGCTTACAGGTTTAACCAGGTCTGACCTGTTACTAACTGCTGGGTTTGTAACCTAGTTTGTGTCCTTCTTATCCCCCACCAACCCTCCAGAAACCGATTTTACACCACCAGTGCGCTGACCCAGAAGCTCTCCCCCACCGGCACTTCTCAATGCCTCAATGGAAACCCCTTCTCCACCTCTAAAGTTGCTTTCTCCAGCTTCCCCTAACTCTTGTTCTTATTTGGCTCAGTTGCTGCCTGCCCTTTCGTCCGATGGCTCAGTCGCAGCAGCAACAGTGGGTATGTCTCTGCCTGACCTTGTTTCTCAAGCTCCTGCTGGCTGCTCGCTCATCCCCACTCCTGCCGCTACAGATGCTCTCTCTACCCCAGAAGGGAATTCTAGCAGCCGCGCGCCATCCTCTGCACACCTCCAGCGTGGCCCTCACCCATGATTGTTTGGTTTTGTCTGCTGTGGGTGCTCCCCCTCCTGTGGCCCACTACCTCCTTTGCTTCATGCCCGTTTTGTGCCTGCGGGAGTCTGTGGTTTCCATTTGGCTTTCTGTGAGGTAAGATGCAAAATGAAGCTTCTTCTTAATTTTCACGATGCTAGTTATCTCCTCCACATTAGAATTCACGTTTTCCTTACAATAACATTTTGTATTCCTTTTCATGTTGGCACTCTTGGAGCTCTCCCGTGACCCGTCTCTAGCCGGCCGCCATGTCCCCTCCTCCCAGCATCCTTCTTGATATATGGTTCTTACCTGTCTCTTCCCATCTCATCCCTACCCATTTTCCCCCACTCCCTTCTTCCCACCCTTGACCCCTCCCCTTCAAGTCCAGTTTGAGGCTGCTGGGCCTTTGTTTGCGGTAGGGTCCCTAACCTTCCCTCCTCCTCTGAGGTGATGAAGTTGGATATGTCTGAACTGACGATTGGTCCAGCTCTTGCACATTTTTCTCCAGCTTGATGCATCTCTGTGACTGTAGACACTGCCTCTCCTCGTTAGTTGGTGCCCAATACTATCACCCCCCCACCCGGAGACTGATTTATTTGGGAAGACCAGTTGTCTATGCTCCAGTCCATTGCTGTCCCTTGGTTTTGGGTAGTTTTGCGAAGGATGATTAACATGGTAGTAATTTGTTAGTCGTGTTCCTCAATTGGTCACCTGCTTGATGGTTTCCTCTTGTAATGTTTAGCAATGCTTTGCATTAGTGCACCTGCATGTATTCACTGCTGTGCTATAATTGTAAGTTGGTTTCACTGTATTGAATTTCAATCAAGCTTTTTTTAAGTTCCATTTTTTTTATTGAATTTTCATAAACAGGAAACAGAGAAAATACACAAAAAATATCATTGAATGAAAATACCAAATCTCATTTCAAATATATACCAACACCAAATGAATTACAACATTTTCAATCAATCATTTGAAAATTAGTAGTTTCATAACAAATGGACATGATTATTTCATTACAAACTAGCTTCTCCAGCCCTGTCACCTAGTCACACGCCAGTCTTAGGCATGATGTCATACAAATATTGACCCTACACAATCTAGCAACTCCTGTAAAAGCAACCTAACGGTGGGGCATATTACCAACGATTAGCGATATTTATCGCTAACGATGCTTAGCAACGAATAGTTTAACGCTAAGCATTGCCGGAAATTATCGCAGAGATAACTTGCTATTAGCAAGGTTCATCTCAGAAGTGATAAAAATCCTCGCGCTAACTGCCAAATGAGAGATTATCGCTGGAAAACCAACGATAATCTCTCGAAGTTTGGTGTTAGCTTGATGATAGGGGCTCACAAACTTAGCCATGATATCCACCTTCCATAGGATATCATGGCTAAGTCAGGAAAATACCAGGTGTAAAAAAAGCAGTGCTAATCGCGGTAAGGGCTGCTTTTTTATCACTAACAGGGTTAGCGAAATCCTTGATAATAGGAGAAATGTCGCTTAACAACATTTCTCCTATAATTTTTCTCTGAAACGCCCCCTTTGCATCTCATTAGAGATGCAAGGGGAAGCGTTGAGGAAAAAGGGTGCTAATATGCGAATTTGCGTGTTAGCACCCTGTTGCTGATAGGGAGATAATTTTATCTCCGCTTTCTTGGCTTTTAAAACCAAAAAAGCGGAGATAAATCCCTTGATAATATGCCCCAAAGTACCTAGCCTTATTATCTAGGAAAGCAATTAGCCTATAACTTTCTGGGTGTTGCCTATCTCCTACTTTATAAACTGGGATATTCACTGATCCGTGCCATGAGTCTGGGAATACTTGTGACTCCGAGGCACTTTTGAATACTAAAATCATTGCCAACGGGATGCCGTTTCGGGCGGGGCACTATTGCGTGTACCTGCCTGTATTTCTTTTAAAACGTGCTCATCAGCAAACGATAGACTGCACTCCAAAGCAGCGATCGCTGATACTGAAGAGGTATGAGAAACAAAGGGTTGAGCTCCAGCAGTTGAAGACCTGCCAGGTTGTAACATTGAGTTATGATCAGTACTTGGACAGAAAATGGAATTTATATAGTGTACCAGGCTAGATTTAGAAATGGTCGAATTATTGATTGCATTCGTGACTACCAATCTCAAAAGATTCTTTGAGTTTGATTTCCTTCTAAAGAATAGAGCCCTGGCCCAAAATACCTGTTCTGAGAAACATCTTTCTTTCCACAAAAGTGTTTTACACTATTTTGTTATGTATTGCAAATTCCAAGACTACGTTGATTGGTTGCTTGCCTCAATGAATGCAGAGCTCTATTCAACTTTTTTTGCAGCCCTCTTAGGTTGGAACAGGCAAATATTTATTTTACACACTGGAGCAAAGCCTGCTGGCTTATAATGCTTGCGTTGATTGTACGGCGAGTAAAAGTCTAGAAGGGTTTTTATAAAAAGTTCCCTGTTAGAAATCCGGGATTTATCATCAGTGTTTGACCATTGTAAAGTGTGTACCTGAAAACTTTCTATTGGGTTGATTGTACACTCCGTCCATCAAATCCTCTTGAGGTTGATTGTCTCCAAGTTGCCAGGCAGTGTATTTTATGTATTCCAAATGAATCAATTAAGGCAGAGAGGAATACAGATTCAGTTGTGAAATTAAAAGTAGATTCGTCCATTTAACAATCTCAGACCAAGTATTGCAACTTCGTTCATAAAAATATTCCCCCTTGGTGTCCCTGTTCCTTGTTTTATGTTCTGCCTGGTTTGGAATGCACCTAATGAAGTCATGTTAAAGTGAAAAGTCATCTTGTTCTAAAATCAGAATCATGTTCATATTGATGTCCCCTGGTACAATGATGTTAAGTTGAGGATAGTCGTGTCACCATTTTGTAAGCAGATTGATCAAGTTAACTGAAAAGGGTTGTCTTTTATTATTAAGTTTCTCTACATATACGTTACTGAGTAGCAAACCGTTGTCAGCCTCAAAAGGACAGTTTTTTACTAGTACTATCAGCATTTTAGTGTCTTTGTTTTCAATATGCTCTAAGATACCCTACTGTACGCTGACGTCGTCGTCTTAATAAGCCGAACTCCAATTGGGCTTCAGCACTTGCTAAATACAACTGCCAAGCATGCCTCTTCTAATGGTTTAACCATCAATCTAGATAAGTCAAAAATCATGCGGTTCAACCCGAAAAAGAATACCACAGGGTTTAATTGGAACCTGTCAGGGGCTCCTATGGAAGTCGTGTCAGAATACAAATATCTAGGGGTAATACTGAATGAGAAAGGTACCTTCAAGCCACAAAAGGAAGCCATAAAACGGAAAGGAAATACAATAGCAGTAGCTTTAAAATCTCTAAAACACAAAACTGCTGGGCCAAGCTTTTATCCCTTACTACAAGTACTACAAACAAAGCTAATCCCAGCTATTACATATTGAAGCGAATGCCTCAGGGGAAAAGATGAAGAGACTTTGGAACAAACTGTGCTAAGAGCTGCAAGAATATTCTTTAGCCTACCAAATTATGTCTCTCCCGCGCAAATCAGGCTGGAGCTTGGCCTACAGTCACAAAAAATAGCTTGCAACGCAGCTTATGTTAAATGTTGGTTTAGGATCAGAAGCTCCGATAACTGCTCCCTGAATTTCCACCTATGGAAAGAGATAAACTCAAGCAGAGCTTGTATCCCAAGGGATTACCTGACCACATCGATAAACCGTCTAGGCCTGAAGGAACTCTGGGCTACTATGGGAACGCAGAATAGTTTTAAGACTTTGGTAAACAAGACAGTAAAAAATCTATCAGTACTTGAAGATAAGGAAACACTCAGAAGACGATCACACGGCTGGTGCGTGCTGCAGAGCTACACAACAGCTGGTCCTCAAGACTACCTGCATGCGGGCTTCAGCCGGAAGCTAAAAGAGAAATACCTCAGGTACTGATTGGGAATTGTTCCTGTCTTCCCGCATCTACCACCATGGAAGCGAACCGCAGAAACAACTGAGTGCCGCCTCTGCGCAGAAGCTGAAGAGAGCATCATGCATCTACTACGCATTTGCCATGGTCTGGACCTAAAACGACGCTTGTTATTGAAATCTATCTTTCACACCAAGAGGATAAGAACCAGCAGGCAAGCAGTGAAGGCTTGCTTTGGTGGAGGAGACATACAGTTGGCATGCCGGTTTGTACAATTTATGGGGGTGGCAGAAGAGAAAATGAAAGGCCTGGAATACCATAAAACAGGTCTAAATTAGGGGGTTACTCTGTCCGATCCTTAAATGGCCTCTTCTTTTTAAATCGGAGAAATGCCTGACATAAGCTTTCCTTCTTCGCCTGAAAACGACGGTGCTAAGGAAAGGCCCATGGTCTAGAAGGACCAGTAATAACTATATCATAACAACTGAAGAAACCTGATATATGCAACTATTAATTCTGTGACTTTAAATAAAAAAGTAATTCTTACTTTTGTTTTTTTTGTTTTTTTTAATCTAGGCTTTTATATCTCTACTTTTGGACTAAGGATTGACTAAAGGACACTTGTTGATATAGACACTTTGTTGGAGGAAGGCTCATCCACGCTGGAAAGGAAAAATTGGCCAGGCCAATTCCTCCCATATCTTTTCGTATCTTCATTAATGATGATTTTAGTGTACTATTTTAGTTTGAATTTGTTTGGATTTGCTCACAGATAATTTTATTAAAGTGACTATATAAAGTGCAAAACCACTCTATGGGGCAAAAGTACCTCTTTCTCTTTGTGGCTGCATTAAAGAAGCCTAGGATGCCTTCAAGTCGAAGAGGTACCCTTGGCCATTCTCCTCGAAGAAAATTATGTCAATGGAACTGAGGTAGCTTACAAAATTCCGATCAGTTATTTTGTTCCGTAGACTAAATAATGTTCCAGGAGTAAAGACTCAGTCGGGCCAATGATTACGCATAAAAAGAATGGTGAAAACGTCAGGGCTTCCTGGAATTGTGAAATGCTGCTGCGATCCAGGTTAAATCTGAATAAGTCGAATTAGTTGTAATGTTTCAATGTAAATTCCAGGTTTTCTGTTCCTCAATAATGCTGCATATTGGATGTTTGAGGACCTTATGTTCTATATGTTCCAAAAGTGGACTCGGGTAGGGAGCCAGTATTTGCAGAGAAAGAGCAATACCCCACATTGTAAAAGAATATTTTTCCTGCAAGATTAATCTGGCTGTAGAGTTAGAGGACCAAGTTACTAGTGATTGCTCCCTTGAATTCCTCCCAGTAGGAGTTAGAAATGTAACAGTCGAAAGGGGATATTATGTAGAACGTGTGATAACCATGGCAAAATTAGCTTAATGCAACTTTCAACATCGCAGTCTCTCACAGGAAAAGAACGCAGTGTTAACTAAGTATTCACAACATGGAGGCACCATGCGATAGGCCTCTGACAACGTGTCAAATGTCTGCAATAAAGTCGACGCTGCAAAAATGCGAAACACGAATGCCAAAAAACATGCGATGAGGCCAATCGAGATACAAAAAGCCTGCAAATCCCATGCGTCTTGTGGGAAAATGCACTATAAAAACAACAAAAAGAACACACCAAAAACAATCCATAGTGCGTAGCAAAATGGATGCACCCAGACCATGTGCAGAGGCCAACGCAAACCCTACAAGCCCCACAGACCACCAGCAAGGAACAATGGGATCGGGGAGGGCCAAGGAGAAGAGGGAGAGGAGGAAGACGGGGTGCAGTCCGCACACAAAACAGATCAGCGTGACGATGGTGACAGAACACTACCATCAACTGACCCACAATTAGACTATCGGGAATGCAGTCGGAGTGTCGAGGAGGTCAATGGAGGAGGCCAAAAGGCGCTAGCATGATGTGAAAACTAAACCAAGCACAAACCCGCTGCAAACAGGAACGCAGCAATGGCGACAGGAGGTGGAAGTCCTGTGCCACAGGAGGAGCTGGAGGAAACGTAGGCCACAGTCATCAGTGTGGAGATGGTGCAAGGAGTTGGGAGTCCGGACACAGCTCGAGAGGACCTGACACAACATCAACAGGGCGAGTAAGGACCAGGGACTGGGGGGACGGGGGAGATGGGCACAATGGCACACATGCACAATGATGTGCAGCACACTGCACGCCCACAATGATCCTGGATCATGTCCCTGATCCTCGTGGCACACTGCAGCACACACACATAGCAATAACAGCACATCCACATTGACAACAATGTGGTACAATGTGCAACCCCGACACTGCAGAACAGAGGACACAACTGGCTCCGCACATACAGAGAAACAGGCCAACTACATCTAACAGAGCAGGAAACTGTGAGATGGAAAAGTACGCGTACAACCTCACATCCGTCATGTGGCAAAAATGTCCACTGTCCACCATCAAAATCCAGCACCTCACAGACAGCCCAGTCCACTCCTCTTATGTATTGATTCGGTGACGACAAAGCTACATGTCCAAGCTCTAACCCGCTGCCTGCGGTGACATGTCTGTGTCTGCTGTACACAGCACAATGTAATATCATAGGGCCCAGGGCCCTCATGTATACATCATAACCACACAGACACATGCAGATAGTATGCGGACTGGCTATGGGTACATGCACCCGACCCCTTTAATGGCAGGGCCACATGTACAGTGACGCCTATACTGGATGTGTGTGGGGTGAGTGTAAGCCACCCCGCAAGGAGTGGTTGGTGCTGGCAACAACTTGAACAGTGAACACCATTAAAATTGAAACTGAAAACACCAGAATAACAGAGAAAACTGCTTGGCAACATGGAGGTAGCCTGAGCAAGTACTGAGGTCACCCAATATGCAAACAGTGTGCTCATGTGTGCAAATTGCATAGGATTGTGTCCCTTTGGGATACACCTGATTCTGCTGTAGTGGGGTGTGTTACACCTGCATCATCTTCTTCATCATCGTCCCAGGTCTCCCACACTGCCTGAAGTGACATGGCTGCATAACCTCTCCACAGCACAAAACTCAATCAGTAACGGTCCAAGGGTTGCGGTGCACTGAGTTAGTGGTACCTGGTTTGCTGAGCAGGTTATCAGGCAGATGATGGCATCCACTACAGGTGTGAGCAACTTCGTTAGTCTGCCAGTATTACTGTTGCGACTCTGGCAGTGGGCGGTTGAGGGTGGTCCTGGCGATGGTGGCATGTGCCTCCTGCGGTGATGCGACGTCTGGGCCGGTCACTACTCAATTTGATGTGTGAGCCCTGGTGGACCGCAGTTGAGGCCGGAGGCAGTGGACAGCGCAGGGCCACAGACACATGGTGTTGAAGGCCTCAAGGCCATGGACTCAGAGGCCATCCAATATTCAATCAGACAGGGTCCCTGACTTGAGCTGCACAGAGTGTCTCCGGATGCACAGCGCCCGGCACAGGCCCACCACCACGGGATGGTGACTTGCGGTGCACTGAGGTCGGGCCAAGCGGACTGAGCGGGTCCTCAACAATGTCCAAGGAGAATGTGGTGGAGGGTCGTGGCAACATAATAAAATTTATAGCTTCTATACCAGAGCTTAATAACTTAACATCAAATGCATTAGAAGCAGTTCATTTCAAACAGGATGTTGATAACCCCAAACATGAAGTAACTTTTACTATATGGCAAAGTGAAGAGATCATCGACAGCATACTAAAATATAGACAACAATTTGAGAAATGGGGAATTAAAATAGAAAAATGTAAAGATAGTTTGTACCCAACATTGTTGATACCCAAGATCGACAAAGAAAGACATCAACAGTTAAACCAACGATTATGGAATGAAAAGAGGAGAATTTTAAACCTCTGAAAGGGACAATAGGACCACAACTCAATCTTGACTTATCTTCTGGCATAAACATCACATGCAATAGCTGGGCCCCTCAAATTCTAATTTGCAAAGAAACACAAAAACAACGAGTGCCCTTAGAGGATTGGGCCTGGCTACCGAAAATACTCAGCAGAGGAACACTTAATGAGAACGATTGAAGATGGAGCAGTTTGTCCAGAAAGAATTTGTTCTTGCAATGTATATGGACTTTCTAGGCTGTTAGAAGATCATGATACAATACATTTTTTTCAGAATTCTAAAATCTTAATGTTTCAGGAAACATGGAAAATGTGCCATGAACCTATATTAGGCTTTTACGAATATGCCAATTTTGCAACTCGTACATCTGTTCATGGTCGTGCAAAAGGCGGGCTCTCTATCTATGTTTCTTAGACTTAGATGTTTCTCATCATGTAATAGATTTTCAATTGACCTGGTTACTGTGTGTTAAAATAGATTTTGAAATACCAATAATATTAATAAATGTGTACTTGAGTGTACAAAATGCAATTAAGTTGACACAGCTTTCAGTATTATGGGAATCAATTGCAATCTTATCACTTCAGTATCCGGCAACTAATATTATTATTTCTGTAGATTTTAACATCCATTTGTTTACAAAGAATTCAGGGACTGTAATGAAGGTAGATTATTCGATTACTAAAATGTTGTGTTCCCAATTGCAGAAATGGGATCTTGTGTTGTTACAGGATACTCAATACAATACGACAGGTGTCCCAACCTTTACAAATTCTAGGCAGCACTCTACTATTTACTATACCATTATTTCAAATAAATTAATGAATAGCCTTGTTGGATTACATGTGACCCCTAGAGTAGAAAGTGATCATAACCCACAAATAATTACATTATCATTGGCAGTGGAATACCTACCAAAATTAAGAGTTCCTGATAAAGGGCCAGTTGTTTATAATTTGAAAAGGCTGGCATGGAATTCAGCAAAACAAGATGAGATTATGGACTTTTTATTCCCTTTAATAGATCAAGTAATAAATGAGGGCTGCCATCGGAACTCAATAGTGGAAACTTGGCTAGGTATCTGCTCTTAACTGGTTGATCGTTTTCTGGTAAAACCAGCTTTTAGGGGAAACCCCCATACGTCGATAAGGAAAATGTGGTATTCGCATAGGTTATATAGTAAAAAAAAGGCTCTAAATAAAGCTTCTCGTGCTTTTTGTAAACTATCACATGGAGTAGCTAAATTTACCCAATCATGTTTAATAAAGAAAATAAGGAAATCATATAAAGATGAGATTTGGAAAGCAAAAAGAGAATATAAGGAGGACTTGTGGTTAAAATTACACCGTCTAAGTAAGACAAATAATTTAAGAGCATTTTGGGGTATTATTAACTCTTTGGAACATGGCAATATGAGAGCTAGTAGTGCTAATATTTCTGCATTGGTCTGGGAGTCTTTTATTCCTACTCTGTATGGGTTGAATACTGCAAATATACCAAGCTCCTTTAACGACACATGTAACCCATTGTTGATAATTAATATATATGTTACAGTCGAAGTGTGAAATCCCGGTATTGTATAGAATGCCTAGGTAATGTATAGAATGCCTGATGGTTTTTGGCAAACTATGAAATATAAGTTTTTTGTGAAAATGTTACATACTTTTCCTTGGCATTCTATACAATTCCTAGGCATTATACCAAATGACCAGTACCATTTACGCAAAGTGTTAAAAGGCCACAAGATGAGATACCTAGGCATTCAGCATAGTGTGAAATCCCGGTATTGTATAGAATGCCAAGGTAATGTATAGATTACCTGATGGTTTAGAGGCAGACTAGGCAATATACGTTTTTTGTGAAAAGTTTACATACTTTTCCTAGGCATTCTATACAATTCCTAGACATTATACAGAATGACCATTACCATTTACGCAAAGTGTTAAAAGGGCACAAGATGAGAAGCCTTTATTCATTAATACGCATTTGAAACTGAAAGAACAAAACTACGAAATAAAGCACAGGATATTCTTACCGGAAAACAATGAAAGCAGAACTGAGATTGAAGTACTTGTTACACTAAGAAAGTCCGGAGTAACACAATGCCTAGTCAATGTATAAAACATCAATCATTTCAAACTTTGACGTTCGTTTTTCAGGCATTCTGAACATTACCTAGCCGTTCTATAGAATGCCGGATTTCACACATTGCCGGGCGGGAATAAAATGGTGGGATTATATACTTTGCCGGCAGACAATCCGGCAAAGTATACAATGCCTAGGCAATGTATAAAATATCAATCATTTCATACTTTGACGTTCGATTTTCAGGCATTTTCAGGCATTCTATACATTACCGAGGCATTCTATAAAATGTGGGATTTCACAATTTGACTGTAACATATATAATGAGAATAGAAGGCAAGAAAATTGTGATGATCAATTATTAATATTTGAGACACCGCAGGTGGACATGGTAAAGTCATTGATCAGTAGGATGAAAACAAATGGTGCACCTCGTCCAAACGGGATCCCAAATGCTGTTTTTAAAGCAAGAACCGACATATGGTCAAAATTTCTTACTCAAATGTTCGAAGACATTGTAAAAACCAAGCATGTCCCAGAAACTTGGCAAGGCAGTATAATACGCCCGATTTATAAAAGTGGCCCCCCTGAAAACCCAGCAAATTATAGGCTAATTGCCCCAACAGATGTAGAGGCAAAAATGTTTGCAACATTATTACTCAAAGATCTCGAGGAATGGGCAATGGCAAGGAAAGTTATCACAATTTTTCAAACTGGATTTCATAGGGGACAATCGACAATAACAAATTTGCTGTTACTTACCTTGCTGGCAGAGAAAACCAAATGCAAAAAGCAAAAACATTTTAATTGTTATGTAGATCTAAAGGCAGCTTTTGATTCTGTTCCACGTAACCTTCTTTGGGCAAAGTTGTCAGCATGGGGCGTACCAAAAAACCTTTTAGATATGATTGTGCTATTGTATACAAATACGTGGGTACAGGTCAAAGTGGGGGACGGAAGTAGTACCACTCATCGTCTTCAAACATATAGTGGCATTAAACAGGGCTGCGTACTTGCCCCCAGTCTTTTTAACCTTTTTATGGGTGATTTGTTGCATCATTTACATAGTATAAATGCACACTCACCAATTCTTGCAGGCCAAAGTATAAAATATTTGCAATATGCAGACAATACTATTCTTCTGAATCACATGCAAATAGGGCTGCAAAGATTGATAGAGTCATTTGATCAATATATGTTGGCGAATGGTTTACAAATAAATGCCCCAAAAACTAAAATTATGATAATAGGAGCAACAAAATCAAGTAACACATTACGGAAAGTGAAGGATTTATCTATTGAAACTGTAAAGCAGTATAAATACTTAGGAGTTACGTTGGACGATAGAATGACTTTTAAACCACACTTTGATCATTTAAAGGCCAAGGCCACTTCATTGTCTTTTGCCTTTAGATCATTGCGTGACAAACTTTCATGCCCTAGTTACAATCGTTTACTGAAAGTAATGAAGGCGAAACTTATCCCTGCGCTTCATATGGGTCAATACTTTTTAGAGGTAAAGATAGCCAACGCTGGATAGATTACAAATAAAAGTTTTTCAGTCAATTTTTAGGATTTCCAAAAATGTTGGACATGCTACAGTTAGACTGGAATTTGGTTTGCAAAATCAAACATTGGTAAGACAAGCTGCATTTTTAAAATGTCTATTTTTGCTTTACTTATCGGACCCGGAGTCCCTTGCATATATATGTGTTGGCAAGAAATGATTAAGAAGGAGTATACAAGACCATGGAGGTCATACTTAACGGAAAGTCTGAATACTTTTAAGCTCCAAAATTTTGATAATACGATTAGAAATAAAACCATTTTAAAACAGATTTTAAATCAATAAACTAAATTGGTATCATTAATATTGGATCAGGAGCAGACTATAAAAAAAGCATGCCTGGTCGGTTATCAATACATACAATAAAATTGAACCCCAATTCTATCTAACTTCTTGCTTAAAACCGACACTAAGGGATATATTGCTCAAGCTTAGGTTTGGACACTACCCAACAAAAGATGGTACACCGAGATGGGTACAAGTTTGGAAATCACAAAAGTGTAGATTATGTGGTTATATTAATGAAACATTGTTGCACATTGTATATATTTGCCTCAAATTGTGTCAAGAAAGATTAACACTTTTAAAACCAATATTTAATAAACAAGGGGTGAGAACGCCAATCGATAATACTGTGCCTTCAAGGGCGTATCATCAATTTAACTGTTAACTTTGTCAAATGTATTCTTATAGTTGAGAAAAAACTGTCTCAGGACGACATTGTGGTCATTTATTAAGAATTGAAAGCGGCTATGATTCCAATTATATTGTTTTTCTCTATACTGGCAATGTAACTTGATAACATTGATAAAGTATCCAAGGTTTAGGGAAATTTTAAGAAGCATGGATGCATTTTATATTTTAAGTATTAAGAACACAACTGGACCAAACATTTGTTACTGTATGCGCTGCTTCTTTTTAAGGGGTTGATGAAAAAAAAAGCAGACAGAGGGCTCAAAGATTACTTGTACAATTGGTTTATTAATATTTAAGGTGAATAATAATTAAATGTATTGTTTTATATGGTTATGAACAAAATACCTTTTAATGATATTTTATGTACTTCTAACAGTTATGAAGATTTGTTAATACTTCCTTATTATCTTTAAGAAATGTAAGAAATTGCTCTGATTCACAAACTGTTGTTTTATTGTAATGATTTTAATTAATCAGACAATAAAGAATATTCTTCTTCTTCAGTGGTAGGTGTCCTTCAGGGCATGATGCAGAGGGCAGTAGCCGTCCGGTAGCAGCCAATGGAAGAGTGGAATGCTCTAGCCTCATTTTCACCACCAATTCGGTATCAGCTACATGAGGATGAAGACAACCCCCAGTCCATAGACTCAGACACCACCATAGTTCAACCATAGAGAGTCCATGAATGTCGGGGAACAGACTTAGTGGCACCGGGGCTGAGAGGGGATGCAGTCCGTGATGATGCCGGTACAATGATATGAACTCGGCCATTGGTAAATCAAGACTCAGTCCCATATGTGTGACTTACTCAACTGCAGTGTAGGCCGGAGGCAGTGGTCAGCAGCGGCCCACAGCCACGTGTTGCTGGCTTGCGATGCACAGAGTTAGTGACACCGGGGCAGTTGTCGGTAGTGTCCGATCATCTCCGTAAAGATGATACTTTTTTCTTCCTTACTGAAACGCGCCATCCTCTTACACCTTTCCTTGCGTGCAATGACATGTACTCTGCCATTGAACAATCAAGACTCAGTTCCAATTGTGTGATCTACTAGTCCGAGGTGTATGCCTGTGGAGTACGTCAATGAGAACGGAGAACTGTGGGCCTCGCTCACGGAGGCCGTGATGGTCTGAGCAGGCTGCCAAGGTCATGGGCCTTAGGCTTTGAGCTTGCACCGGCACGTGGTGGGCCCTCTTTGACACACGCCGGTGTCGGCAGGTACGCATTGAGGCCTGGGTGTGCAGGGGTGGGCAAGACTGTTTCGGGACCAGCGGCCTGGGGTGCAGCAGGCACACAGGATCTCAGGCAACACCCCTCATGGTGACGCCGTCGGCCTCATGGTGGGGTAAGGGGCGCCGCCCTGAAAGAGACGTTGGGCATTCCGGAAGAGAACCTCGCCCAGAGTTACGTGCCTTTTATTCACAGCCCTACACTGGCCTGGCATAGGCCAAGCCAGCCCACTCCTCTCACGCTTATGGGGGGTAGTAACAAGGTACATTACCGCGATCTTCCCCACTGGCTTGGGTGACATGGCTGCGACTGCTGTCCACTACACTCTAAACACCAGCTGTGTATGTCGACATGGATATGTGCATGTTCTGCAGACTGCAGTCTGGCCATCACATCCATGCCACACTTGGCATTGTGTACATTCTTATTCATCTGTCAATTTCCTCCTTCGCACAGGCCTGGTCCCCACTGCTTCCCACATTCTGCTATTGTGTGGCAGAGGTGCCTTGCCATTGATGGCTAATGTACATGGCTGGCCCAGGATCCCACAGTAAGTTGTGCTGTCGTGTCTGGTGGGTGTGCATGTTGCTTGGCATGTTGTATGTGAGTTTGTAATATGTGCATTCCCAGTGTTGTGAGTTGCATGATTGTGGGGTTGAGGTGTGTGGTGTGTTCATTTGGTACTTGCTAACGAGCAGTGCATTTCTGTGGGTGCCATTCTGGTAGTGCTGGTTGATGATGGACTGTCAGAAGATGTAGGAATCATGCACACTGCCTGGGTTGCTGGCGATGCCGTTTGTGGAGATTCCCTGGTGGTCCGCTATTGCCTGGACATTTATGTAATACGTGCACTTTCTGTTGTGGTTATTGTGTGCAGTGTTGCCAGGGGGCACAAGTAGGACATGTGTGCAGTCAATTGTCCCATAACACGTGTGGGAAGCCAGCTGTGGTAAAGATGCTTTGCTTGGTCTCTGGCTGTTCCTGCGCAGTGTGGGAGAAGTAAAGATAGTGGGGTACCAAGCTGATGGTGTCATCCATGACCGTTGTGAGTGACTTGAATTTCCTGGCTGAGTGACTCCTCTGATGCAGGCAGTTGTTGGTTGGAGGGTACCAGATGCCAACACGTGCAGCACGGTCAGCAGGTTTGTCTGAGGTGGGATGTTGGTTGTCCGCTGTGTTGCTACCGCCAAACTGTGGACAATGGTTGTCAGGATGCGGAGGCTGGTTATTCCTTTGAGCCTGGAGTGGGCAATTACATTCTCTGGTGTTGAGTCTGTGAGGTTGGTGTGTTTTCTGAAGGTCGCTGTCTTTGTCTGCGCTGCCTCAGTGTTGTTCCGTGGCAGGTGGTAGGTTAGCCTCTGGGGGGCCTGGGGGTGTGGCTGTTGGTGTGGTGGCCCTCTCGGGTGTCCAAGCTGCATGGTCGTTGGCTTCATGACATCTGTTGTTTTTCAGGTGTGGCTCTGGGCTGGGCTCCCTTTTGCAGTGCAGGCTGCCATCCGACTATACACCAGGTCAGAGCAGGTGTTGATTTCCTGCTGATAACGTGCCTTATCGCATTTTTGGGGATCTTATCACCTATCTGGCTGGTCGTGGGAATGTTGCGGAGTAGTGTTGTTGTGGCTTTTTGCACGGGAATGCCTACTCTGCATGTCATCAGCAATTGTTGCTGGGGTCATCTGTGGTGATTATTTCGTGGCTGCTGTTGCAGGTAAACTGGTGGTTTGGGCTGTTAGCACTAACCCTGGGCGTAGCACTTCCCTACGCCCACAGAGTGGGCGTAGTGTTGCCTACTTCGCCATTTGTGAAGTAGGCATAGCAGGCAACACTACGCCCACCCTGCGGGCGTAGCGAAGTTGCCCGCCAGTTGCCCGCCACCCGCCTCCCTCCCGCCCTCACTAAATACTTAAATTACATTTTAGAAATGATTAAAAACCACTTACCTTGTCCGCCGCGTCCCCGGGGCTCCCTCTCGTCATCGCGCGATTCGCGCCGTCTTAGAAAGTAATGCGCATGCGCGGCCACCCGCGCATGCGCATTTCTCGCGAGAAAGGCGGCGGGCCAGGGAGGGCGGGAGGGAGGCGGGTGGCGCGTAGTGGGGCTACGCGAAGTGCGTAGGTGGACGTAGTGTCTCGCCCACTTCGCGTAGCTTCGCGAAGCCCCACTACGCCCACCGTTAGTTAGCACCAGCTTGTGAATGGGGAGATAAATGTATCGCCACTTTGGCTGTAATAATTTGCCTTTAACTCGGCGATAACTCCTTGAGAATATGCCCCTAAGTGTCAGAGGTACTAAATTGAGCAAGGGTAGAGAGGGTATTCAAGAGTTTTAACATGTTACCACGATTTTAAATATCACACCTTCCCCTGGAAGGATCAAACAGGTCGGAACCGACTAACTGAATTGTCAAGCGAGGAAGCAAGATTGTGGGTGCTTTTCTTTATGCATCCAGTTTTACAAGGTGACTCAGACTGTAAGATCTCCAAGGTAGCATTCCTGATGAAGATCCTTGTTCCTGATTTATCACAGGGTAGTTTATTCCTTTGGAAGTTTGTATCTGTGTTCAGCTCTGTGGTCGAGTCAAAGGCAGTTGAAATGGGAGAGCCCCTGGCAGAAAATTCATTATTTGTTGACCTTGTCTCCAATAACCACATGGCCTCTACCCGTATAATTGTACCTGTTTCTATATCCCAGAACCTTTACATCCTGCTCATCCACTTTCTACACTTTAGAATGTAGTCTCAAACAAACTTCTAGCTGCAAAAAATCCTTATAAAAAGCAAAGTAGATGTAAGTTCTCACTTAGACCATTGGGATGCATGATTTTTGCATTTCTTGTTTTTTTTTATAAATCTACCAGCATCATTTTATATGTGCAGCCATCTGATATTGATAATACTTGAGAAATACGATCTCTAAACTGCGTAATAGTATGTGATGCTTCCAGAAAATGCTTACTAAAATATATAGAAAGTAATTGATGAAATGCTTGAATGAATATAATATTCCTTAGGCGAATTATTTTAAATGTTTCACAGTTGAAAAAATGTCACTGAAGTGAACATGAATTTTCCAAATATATCAATATAAACCACTTTTTCAGAAAAAGGGCCCTTGCAGACAACGTCTGCGCATATGTATCAGAAAATTCAATAGGGCAACCCAATATTCCCAAGGAACTGGGTATAATCAATAACAAAAAACAATATTCCTTAGGCGAATTATTTTAAATGTTTCACAGTTGAAAAAATGTCACTGAAGTGAACATGAATTTTCTAAATATATATCAATATAAACCACTTTTTCAGAAAAAGGGCCCTTGCAGACAACGTCTGCGCATATGTATCAGAAAATTCAATAGGGCAACCCAATATTCCCAAGGAACTGGGTATAATCAATAACAAAAAACAATATTCCTTAGGCGAATTATTTTAAATGTTTCACAGTTGAAAAAATGTCACTGAAGTGAACATGAATTTTCCAAATATATCAATATAAACCACTTTTTCAGAAAAAGGGCCCTTGCAGACAACGTCTGCGCATATGTATCAGAAAATTCAATAGGGCAACCCAATATTCCAAGGAACTGGGTATAATCAATAACAAAAAACAATATTCCTTAGGCGAATTATTTTAAATGTTTCACAGTTGAAAAAAATGTCACTGAAGTGAACATGAATTTTCCAAATATATCAATATAAACCACTTTTTCAGAAAAATTCATGTTCACTTCAGTGACATTTTTTCAACTGTGAAACATTTAAAATAATTCGCCTAAGGAATATTGTTTTTTGTTATTGATTATACCCAGTTCCTTGGGAATATTGGGTTGCCCTATTGAATTTTCTGATACATATGCGCAGACGTTGTCTGCAAGGGCCCTTTTTCTGAAAAAGTGGTTTATATTGATATATTTGGAAAATTCATGTTCACTTTAGTGACATTTTTTCAACTGTGAAACATTTAAAATAATTCGCCTAAGGAATATTGTTTTTTGTTATTGATTATACCCAGTTCCTTGGGAATATTGGGTTGCCCTATTGAATTTTCTGATACATATGCGCAGACGTTGTCTGCAAGGGCCCTTTTTCTGAAAAAGTGGTTTATATTGATATATTTGGAAAATTCATGTTCACTTCAGTGACATTTTTTCAACTGTGAAACATTTAAAATAATTCGCCTAAGGAATATTGTTTTTTGTTATTGATTATACCCAGTTCCTTGGGAATATTGGGTTGCCCTATTGAATTTTCTGATACATATGCGCATTCGTTGTCTGCAAGGGCCCTTTTTCTGAAAAAGTGGTTTATATTGATATATTTGGAAAATTCATGTTCACTTCAGTGACATTTTTTCAACTGTGAAACATTTAAAATAATTCGCCTAAGGAATATTGTTTTTTGTTATTGATTATACCCAGTTCCTTGGGAATATTGGGTTGCCCTATTGAATTTTCTGAATGAATATAAGCCACTGGTTATTAATCAGGGCAGCATCCCAGTATAGCATTATTTTGCACACCATGCCTCCTCAGTTTGCACCCTGCTATATGCAAATCAGTCTTGACCATGCTCCAGAGGGAATAGTGCAGCCTGAACTGCCAGGCCAGATTCTCCTTGAAATAAAGCACAAGCAAACCAGATGCAGTTTTGCCCTTTTGCACATCATCTGGATATAGATTGGTTCTGGTGACACACAGTGCACGGGTTCCAAGTCTTGGCATACACATCCCACTTAGGGCATAGTCAGTTATTTTCATATCCTTTTTATAATTGTCAATTTATGTAAATTTAATCTCCTCTTGGTATGTGTCCATCAAATGCTCTACCAAATGGGTATTTCAGGACATACATCCATTCTTTCTTAACAGCGCTAACATACTCACTTAATTTTGCCTCGTTATCAGTTTGAAAATATTTCATAACAGACCCTCTTCTCTCACAATTACAAACTGGAATGCTCAACTGGAAAACTATTGAGTTGTTTCTATCCATTCAGACTCACATCATTCTAGCCCTTTAAACCCTGCACTGGGTGCTCATGGCTAGATGTACCACATAGTACATTACACATCAAGCAATCAAAGGAATTGGGCAATTCTTCCTTCACCATAAGCTCTACACCTTTCACCAAACAAGACCAATACTCTCTAGTCTGATACTTCCAATGGCTATACGTTTATCTGGGAAGTTAAACATGACTGAATTAATTTCTGTGCTCAGAAGCCTGACCTGGGAACTCAGTTTCTGCAAGAATACAATAATTTGAAAACACCTAGAATTTCAGATAAGCAGTAAGCACTAGAAACCTGGCTGTTCCTAGCCACACAATTGTAATGATCCAGACCACCAAAAAATATGGTGTGCATGACTGTGTATACTCTGTCATTATCTGCCATATCTATAACTCTGCACCAGGAAGGCATTTCCATGGGCATTGCATGGCTGCTCTCACGCAACATCCATGGACTATGACGCATTTCCAAATTTACTAGAAGTGGTAGTCCTGGGAATGTGCTACAATACTATGCCTCCCCATTTCAGACGTAAAAAGGAGAAATATGTTTCTCCTCTTTTTTTCCTCATTCTATGAGTGCAGCATTCTGCAGCATTCATAGAAAGAGGAAAAAGAGTCAGGGGAATTATTTGTGAGCACTGCATTGGAGCGAGGCAGCCAAAGGTGAGCCAGTGCAGAGGAAAAGACAGGAATATGCAGTATTGACTTAAATACAGCGCATCCCTGCCCTTTCCCTGTCATGCAGGGCAGCGCAACAAGGTGACTTGTTGCGATGCACTGCTTGACTTGGCCACAAATATGGCCCCATTTTTGAAGGCCATCTTCAACCCTCACAGACCTCTACCCCGATAGCTGACCACAAGCAATATATGTACTTAGAGATCTGGATGTGCTCCAAAATAAAAAATGCTTCTATAAAACCAACTGTAGTAAACTCGAAATGCTTGCACTTAAAAACCTTGCTCAAAATATGAATATAACTGTGAAACCCGCAGATAAGGGGGGTGGGATTGTGCTGTGGGACACTGTAATAACCAACTCTCTAATCTGTTGTTCTACAGATAATTAGATGCTAATCCCACCTTACGACTCAAAGAACAAATCAGAAACATCACTCAAGAGGGTTGGACTCCGGTTGGTTATGCAAGAATGAGTTTGAGTTTTTAAACAGTGAGCATAACAAAATTCCCAACATATATGTTTTGCCTAAAATTCATAAATCCCTCACGGTTCCTCCAGGGAGACCCATTGTGGCAGCGTGTGGCTCCTTGTTGGAACCGTTGGCACAATATGTTGATGTATTTCTGTTTCCATTGGTTAAGGAAACACCGGCATATATCAGAGATACTATGGATTTGATATCGAAGGTGGAGGGGTTGGAATTTGATCCTAATAAACAACTACTCTCCACCTTTGATATCGAATCACTATACACAAATATACCGCAGGTAGATGCCCTGAGTGTGTGTGAGTTTGCCTTGGACTCTAGGCAACGTCCCCATCAAGTGCCGACTGAATTTATTGTTAAACTAGCTAGGATCTGTTTAAAAAACAATTTCTTTAATTTTAAAGAAAAGTTATACCTTCAGATCTCAGTGGTCGCCATGGGGTGCAGCTTTTCACCAGAAATTGCGAATTTAGTCATGGACCAATTTGAAAAGAGATGGATATATAGCGACACCAACCCATTTAAACATCTATGTGGGCTCTGGTGTCGCTATATAGATGATATCTTTATGATCGGAATGGGGACTCAGGACAATTGACTGAGTTTCACACGTGGTTGAATAATAGGACCCAAGAGTTCAAATTTACGGTTTCTAGTGATTTGTTGAAAATACATTTTTGGGATGTCTACATTGAACACAAAGAGGGTAAATTGATTGTCAGTTTATATACGAAACCAACAGATCGTAACACCTTACTTCATTTTAGCAGTGGACATACTAGGTCACTTAAAGAAAATTTGCCTTATGGGCAATTTCTTCGTATTCGATGAAATTGTAGTAATAAAGATCAATACTTTCTACATGCCAACCACCTGAGAGATAAATTGATTTCTAGAGGATACCCCAAGAGATTAAGCAAAGTGGCACTCAAAAGAGCATGGTTCACGCCCCGGTAGACCCTGTTGATACCAAAAGTTAAAGAGCAAAATGAAACCCCACTTACGTGTGTGTTGACCTATGACCCGAGAGCAAACAAGGTGAAAAAGATAATTCAAAACAACTGGAAACTGCTTGGGGATATTGAAATACCTAAACCACTTTTTGCTTTTAAGAAAGGCTCAAATGTGCGCAATCAATTGGTAAGAGCCAAAAGTAATCCAACTAAACCAGCATCTACTACTACCAGGGATTTACTCAAATTACCCCCAATAGTGGGTCATTTCAGATGCCATAATTGTGTGGCTTGTGAGATGACGAATGATTCTAAAGAGGTCAAGATCAATGGACACTCACACATCCAGAAGCATTTTTCTAACTGCAATCCGAAAAACCTTATTTACTGCATCATGTGTCCATGTAATCGCTTTTACATTGGACAGACGACCCAAGCTGTTAAGGCCAGGATCTTACAGCATAAATCCAGAATCAAATGTTTGACCCTAGGGGCTCCTTTGGTCAACCATTATCAGACATACAACCACTCATTCAATGAGATATATTGGTCAGTACTATGTGTGGTTACAAACAGAAACAAAACAGATACTGAGACTAAACTTAACCAACTGGAGGCAAGACTCATTGAGAAATATCAAACCTCTAAAACTGGACTGAATGATAGAGATGAAATATGGTCCCTAATAGGTTGAAAGCTCTAAAGGTAGAATTTATCTTTATTTTCATCGATGTAGGTGTAGTAGTACTTTGAGGTGTTGTTGTGTACAGTTTAAATGAGATAAATATCCTGCTGATTGATTGTAATTTTTGTATATTATGTACATTTTAATGAAATGCCACAGTCAAATTTTTGATGTTCCATAAATTAAGACTATAGATTGTAAGAGGGGCACGGTCTCACACGGGTGATTATTGTTATAAGATTTGTCACATTTTTGTTATTTTATTACAATATGGTTTGGGTGATTATAATTTGGCGATTAATGGTGGCTATTCTACTGCATGCTTCTGATTGGTACCTCGGTTTGACAGGAGTCCTGTTTATAGTCAGATTGGGGCTCGGAGTAATATGCCGTTCTAATGGGTTCGTTGAAAAGATGTGATTTTGACGCAGAGTGGCGGCCATTTTAGTTTGGGCTCGCCTTTCTTGATCGTTGGTCCCTCTTCGATTTTGTTTGTTTGAAAGAGGCGCGGATATCCGCGGTAGGCTGTTGTTATAGGATGTCCTTTCCGGTGAGACTTTGAAGAACTAGTGGAAAGTTACATTTGGCGTGATTTACAGACGCTTTCCGTTGCAGATATTTCCTTTGGATATAATCCGCGTGCGGACCCTATAACTTGGATAAGTCGCGCATTGTGGATTCAAGGTACAGTAGATATTTGAAGTACAGTACGACGTTATTCGTCGAGTGTACGTTCCATACAGTGTCCTTAATAGTTAACAATATGCTCTGACACACCGACAATAATAGCGGCGAGGTTCATATAGTGAGTACATGTAATGATTTTTAAGACCTATGTAGATATGTTTTTGTATTGTACAGTTCGTAGATTATAAGAGAAGTGGGGGAACTATCATTAGCCATGTACAATATGACATTTAGAATTGGTTGTCGACTATGCCACTTTGGACTTGTCAGAATTTAGAAGAGGGGATATTATGATAGAACACAGATATGTCTCTATACAGATAGATTTTGGTTTTACTGTGACTTGATTTAGTTAGATACAGTCTTATTTTGTGCACATTGATATTGCAGGTTGTACCGCCGAAATGGATAATGGCCATATGATATTCTTGGTATGACATATAATTGTATACACGATCTTGAAACAAGGCTGGGACTTTCACCAGTTTTGTATGCGGTAGGTAATGTACTGAGTTTTCACACAGGGTGTTTTTGGTGTGGAAAATGGTTTGGAAGTTTGACAAAATGGTTTCCTTAGGTTTTAAGGAAGAGTGATACCAGTAATTTGTTTTTTTG
This sequence comes from Lissotriton helveticus, assembly GCF_964261635.1. NCBI lineage: Eukaryota > Metazoa > Chordata > Amphibia > Caudata > Salamandridae > Lissotriton > Lissotriton helveticus. The sequence goes on from NC_136059.1 coordinate 639,934,509, forward strand.
ATTTTTCGAATATATTCACTTGGTGGTGGTTTTTACTATACTCACGTTTCACTCAGGTGTGATAATGATTAAGAGACCCCAACCTCAAGGAATCTCTCTCTCTAGAATGGTAGTGGCACCCTAGGGTACCTCTGTCCGTGAATTTACCTGTCATGATATTGTGACTATTTATAATGAATATTTATTGTACTTTTTGATTTTTTGTCTTAGGTAAAATACTGCGTGTTTTGTTTGCCCATTGTCCTGATGAGGCCTGAAACTGCTTGACAGGCCGAAACACGTCGACAGTTTACCATTGATTTCGACACCTTTTGTTTGATTTAGAAGCAATATGGGATACATTCCCTAGGAGTTGGATTGACTTGAGGAGCCACAAAAACATTTAGTTGTGCTTCACTGACTCCTACATATATTTTTGGTGTTCGAAAAAGGAATTAAGGTTACAAAAGACATTACCAAATTTCCTTGTGTTGCAAATTTTTGGGCTTCAGACATAACCCATGGAGCAAGGGTCAACGATTGTTTAACTTTATTTGTTATTTTTCTTGTATGTCCTGTTGAAAATTATTCGACACAAGAATATATATTCTGTGATTTTTTGATGTGTATGATCGAAATACTGAAGATCTTAAAACGATTCTTTAAAGATTATTACATGAAGACTACATATCATTTATGTGTTTGGTTTTTATTTTTTCTTTAGAAAATTAGCCATAAGATGAACATAGAAATGGGACAGTTGATTGAGTCAGTATAAATGTGTATGTTGGAGATAGATAATTGATGGTATCTGTTTCCTCAAATAATTACGTTTCAATTTGAATACCTTTGGCATCACCTGTATTTTGTTAGTTCACAAGCAATATATAAGCAAGACCCCAAATTCGGGGCTGTACTGCTGTCTCGCCTGTTTCACGAAGTGAACACTTTAAATTACCTGCCAGACTGCTGGAGCAGCTCAATAATAAATCCATTATTTAAGGGAGGGGAGCGAACTGCCCCAGCAAATTATCAATTAATTGCACTAATCGATGCTGAAGTGAATCATTAAGCCTCACTAATCTTGGCACATCTAATTAGCTGGTCTAATAGCAATAAAATCATCCCCAATAACCAGTCTGGGTTCTGATGGGGCTCTAGTACTATTACGAACATATTATCTCTGGGTCTGATGGCAGAAAAAAGTTTACGACGGCAAAATAACTTGTTTTTATGCTTTGTTGATTTTAAAGCTAATAGAGGCATTTCATGGAAAAAGCTAAAGCAGTGGGGTCTGCCCGATAGAATTTTAAAACCAAACATGGAATTATACTCGGATTCATGGATGCAGGTAAAAATAGCTGATGGGACGAGGCTCTCAAGAAAAATTTATACGAAGAAAGGACTCAAGCAAGGGTGCGTCCAATCACCTAATTTATTTAATCTATTCATGGCGGATTTGTCATCAAGACTTGATAAAATCAATTCAAATTCTCCTCGTTTGGGAACTATGCAGATTACTCATTTAGCATATGCTGATGATATAGTCTTGGCAAGCCATACAAGAATCGGCCTCCAAAGAGCAATAGATGAGCTAGGGATCTTTGCCTGGAAGAATTTGTTGGAAATAACTGGTGCAAAAACCAAGGCCATGATTATAAGTCGAACTATTCAAAATAGAACCTCATTTAAATTTGGTAACTCGAACCTTGAAGTAGTGAGCAGCTACAAATACCTAGGAATATATCTGGATAAACGATTAACCTTCCGAATACAAAATTAAGCCACGCAAAAAAAGGGAAATGGAATTACATTCACATTCTGTTCTATTTCAAAAAGATTAAAATGTCCCTCCCTCACCCCATCACTATCCATCATGAAGGCAAAACTACTCCCCACCCTTGCATATGGAAGTGAAGTCCAGTTTGGGAAAGATTCTGGGGTTCTGGATAACCTCCAAAAGCGAGCATGCAAAAATGTTTTTTCACTTCTGCATAATGCCTCGCCTGCGCAGGTTCGACTAGAATTCGGTTTACAACAGCAACAGCTTCATAGAAGATATGCCAGAATTAGACCATGGTATAAAATTTGGCGTAATCGAGACATCGAAATCAATAATGTACTTTGGACTGCGTTACAAGATGATCCGCAGTCCGTCTATTATGCATATCTTCAAATTTCATTACATGTAACAAACATCGCAGCTCTTTGGCAGAAGAACTTTCCTTATTCAATTTTCCACCAAATTTTGAAGAAGGGAGCAAAGCAAAACTCATTACTTGAGGACAAAGCCACCCTAAGCAGACAGGCACATGCATGGATGATCTTGCAATCCTATGTAAAACTGCACCCAGCTGCATATTTGGGTCAGCCATTTTCTTATCATCTAAAATCTAAATTCATAGCAATACACTTTGGTAAATTGCCATCAAATGCAGACCAGCCCAGTTTGAAATATCAGGGCTCAAAATCGTGTTGTCTCTGTGGAGCACCAACGCAGGATTTTATTCACTTAGTCTGTATCTGCCCAGTGTTAGACGAGGATCACCGAAAATTGTTAAGGGGGCCTCTCAATACAAGAGGCGTTCGCTCTTGCAGAACTGCAATATTAAAATACCTAGATCCAGAAGATCCACAGCTCAACTGTTGTTTGACCAAACTCCTAATTAAATATGAGGAAATATCAAATAAAGACTAGTGGCAAGGTCAAATGGTTAAAAGATGTATTATTGGAGACTATGCTAAGTGGACCACTTACTCTTGAGGAACTGATATATCACAATGCTCCTAAGCAGCCTAGTTGACCCTTGATTAGCCTCAAAATCTAGTAAAAGGAACGTTCAAGACAAGGCTAGGGGTCTGCTAAAATAGTTGTTTGAAGTAACACTTGAGATATTGTTTTTAATATTAGGTAATTTTATTAAATGTTTTGTTTACATTATATAGAAAGAAGGGTAAATATCATGATAAGAAATAGTTTTATCTTTAGACAACACAAAAAGATATCTTTGTTTTCATGTCGTTACTGTTGAGGTTTTAGTTAAGTGAACAATAAACGTATTTATTAAACGACCTCAGCCACGCAATCAGATGGGGGCTATGAACTACATGTAATGTGAGCAGGCAAAAAACAATTTACAAATTATACAAAATAATAAACTGCAATGCAGTACTTATATTATTTCTCAATTTCAAGTGAATATACATTATAAAAGTACATATTTTATAACTAGGGAGTGTTCCAAGAATGGGTTGTTTTAAGGTAAGGATGAAGGGAGTGGGACCCGGATGCGAGGGTGTTGAAACCATAGGGAATGTATGATATAACCACAGCAACAAACATGTGAAGACTTCAATGTTACTTAAGGCAGAAACTAGAGTGCACTAACAGATGGAAAGCTGCGCTTTAGCTTTTAAGGAATAATAAAACGAAGCAAATACTGTGGTAGCACGCATTGCCTAACAGTAGCTATATGTTGTCAATTTCGTTCTCCATTGAGACCTATTTCCATTATCACTGGCTAGAACAATTTACCTGCAGACGCCCACACACCAGTCAATCCGCGTACACAGATCTCTGCCTCCAGCAATTCACCATTTAATTTGGAAAAAGAGGTGAGCAGCGTAAAGCAGCCATTACGTTTAGAAACATTTCCCTCCTGGAAAAGTAAACATTCTCTTGTGTTGCGGCTTTTGAAACAGCACAATCAAAGAAAAATGTGTGTTGCGACAGCAAGGTGAGCCCTCAGTGGATCAACCTTGCCAAGCAAAGCAGCAGCCATGAGAAAGAAATCATATTCCTATTTTAATTAGTCCTCAATGAAATGCCTTTTTATGTTGCAGACCTGTACCGGGGGATGTTTATATTGTAAAAGAATAGCCACCACGAGAATTGTTCTGAAGACAAGAGTGGTGCTAGTTTGAGAAAATAAATTATATTAATTTACATTTCAGCTGACAGAACAGGTGGATGATTTTTTCGTACTTAGATATTGTTAAAATGTAATCACTGACCTTTCCGTTGAAAGGAATTTTCTTTGCCTTGAAGTGGTCACAGCATGCTGTATTACAATCATTAGTATACCCCAGGGCATCATAATTCAATAAACATGCCACTGAAATACGAGGGGCCTCATTTATGAAAAGTGACGCATCGCTGTGTGAAAACAGCGAAGCGTCACTTTTCACTGCGCACTCCTTGCGAGACCAATGATGCGTCATATTTACAGTATGACGCATCATGGCGCAAGGAGTTACAGATACGTCAGTGACGCAACTCCAGCAATGCGTCCTTTCACATGGGGAAAGCCCCATGTGAAAGGGCTTCCGTCAGTCTTACACCTGCTGTGAGGCAGACGCAGTGAAATCTCATAGATTTCACTGCGTCACTATTACGAGGCTTTTTGCGGGGGAACGCCCCCTCTGCATACATTATACCTGACGCAGGTAAAATGTAGCGCAGGGGTTTACAAAGTGACGCATATGCTTAGATGCGTCACTTTGTAAATAGTGCGCAACAGGAGGCATGTTTTACGCCGCCAATGCGTCACAAAAAGTGACGCAACGGAAGTGCAAAACTGACGCAAGGCCTCATAAATGAGGCCCAAAGTGCTTGTATGGCGTGCACAGCCATTTCTTTATGAAGACTAACGTTTTCCGGCCCATTCTCCTCTTTGGTTTTCAAAAAAGTGTTTTCGAGTAAAGACTCTAGAATAAAGAATGGGTAACTAAAAACACCTTGGGGTTGAGAGGGTTAGCCAACAAGCCCGAATATAACTGTTTAATGTTTGTATTATTTTTTAGTTCAGGCTGATGGACAAGCCACTTCTAATACAAAATAAGTCTCTGTGCTGTTTGGGCTATAACAGCTGTGATTCCACATTATAAAAAGCAGTGACGTAATTTAACAGGTAAATGAAAGACGTGAATCAAAGCATCATTTTTGAACAGCATTACAAATTGACAACAACAAAACAAAGGATTTACCAAAAACAATGTATAACATTTTTAAATATTACAAAAGATAGAAAAAGATTAGAATGTTAAAAAGATCTAACACGTTCCTAGAAAGATATTTTAAAAGAAAATCAAAAACAATTTAAAATCCCAACACTGTTTTTTAATAGAAAATATTTCTATACCAAAACATTATTTATTACATAAATGTAATATTTGAATTTCCTACCCTGTTACACCACACAATTCACAAAACACATTTGCATTTGTAAAAAATGTACCTCCTTAATTAACATAATGCATTATAAATTAAACAAATATTATTCATTTAAAACCATTTAAAACATATAAAATTAATTTACTCCCCACACATTACCCCTATAAAAAGAAAATACACACCCAAAATGACAATAAACACTGTCCATAAATATTTATCAATTGAAAAATTAATATTAATAATCTACTAATTATTAATTATTTAAACATAAATTATTTCCCACCCTCTACCCCAATATACACCACATCCCACACCTAAAAATCATTACACAATTTCCATCACAAATTTTACATTAATAAATTCATATCAATTAACAAATATTAATAATTAATTTTAAATAATTTACTTCCCACCCTTTACCACTATAAAACCCACAACTTACATTAAAAATGTATTACACAATTGTCATATTATAATTGTAATAAATTAATTATAATGAATTAAGAAACACTCATTAATTAATTACTTCCCACCCTATTCTCCTATAAAACCCACCACCCACTCATAAAAACAACATAATTAATAAACATAATTACAAACTAATTAATTAATAATTAACAACCGATTCATACATATTTAATATTAAAATAACTCCCACAATTAACACTATAAAATATACATTAAATACACATTAATAAATTAAAAATATGAATATATTTATTATAATTAAATTACACCCACAACCCACACCTAAAAAAGTGACATAATTAACATAATTGCCAATTAATTAATTCATAGTAATTAACAGCCAATTCATTAATAATTATTAATACATTAATTCCCGCAATTAACACCATAATAATGAAATAAATACTAATAAATGAAAAATAATCATTAATTTATTAAAATTAAGTTACTCCACAACCTTTTTTCCTATGAACCCACAATCCGCTCCTAAACAAATGACACAATTACCATAATTGCCAATTAATTATTTAAAAATAATTAACAACTGATTAATAAATAATTAATAATACATTAATTCGCACAACTTACACTATAAAATGTAAATTAAATAAATACGAATACATAAAAAAGACTCATTCATTTATTATAATTAAATTACTTCCCACCCATTCCCCTATAAATCCAGACCCCGCGACAGAACTTAAAAATGCAAAATGTAATAAATATAAAATTATTAACTACTAAAAATTTTACACATATATTAAAAACAAAACTAATTCTTATACAAAAAACACATGCTTTTCAAATACATACTAAAATACATAACACTAATTAAAACATCGATATTTCAAACAACTATATTTTTGCAACTGATATTAACAGCTTCGATATTTCCCAAAATGTTATTTCTTACCTGAAAGTCGATATTCTTGACCACAATATTCTTCCTGTCGATATTTTTGAATCACGATATCTGTGTATGTCGAATTTTTAAACTCATTATTCTGTCTGTGCACCTCTTATCCAGCCTTTAACTACAACTCAACTAGTATTTCCTTAAAAGGTACTTTACCTTCCTCTCAGTGGCATCTCCTCAAGGGAGTGCTGTGGGGCGGGGCAGGGTGGGGAGTAGTAAACTTCAGAATGAGGCCAACCAGAGATGTGTATATAAATAAATCAATCAAACAAATAAAATTGTGCTCGCTGCAATGCCAAATCGGCGATGCAGCACACAATTTAATTCATTTTTTTTATTTATATACACAACTCCAGTCGGCCGCATTCCAGAGTTTACTACCCCACTCCCTGCCCCTGCACCTCCCCCACCCCGCCTCATCGCCCCGCAGCACTCCCTCGAAGAGCGGCCACTGCTTCCTCTAACAATTTTACCTTTTATCATAATGTATATCTCACATCATTACATTTCTCCCCTCCCCCTTTTTTAAAACAACAATAAAAGGTAGAAAAATATATATTTAGCAATGTTAAATCAAACGTGTGGGTTTCTTTGGAACTTATTCCCTTAGCCAGCTCATTGATTCCATGAGGGCAGTTTTTAGGGCCTTTTTATTGTACTCAAGTATTTAGAGGGATTATTAAAATCAATGCTTTCAGTACATTCATTGAAAAGATTAAAATATACATCACCCATGGGATCTTTTTCCCATGGTCGAGTGTGACACAGTCCTTAATGATCTCCTGGGCAAATTTTGAACCCTACTTGTTCCAATTTGCATACCAGACATTTAACCTTGCAATGCTAATAAAATAATTTATATAAGAGGTGTCCAGCTCTTTGTGCACATTATATGTGGGGGTAGAATTGGGGAAGGCCAACAGTCTCCGTAAAAAGGCATTTTCTTGAGTCTGGAGGATGGAATGATTTGCCGCTCCCCAAAGTGCAGCGCCGTAGCAAGTTCCAGTAAGACACTTGCGCTTATATAGTGTAATAATTTCACTAATGGGTTTATTACCCTTTTTGTTGAAAATCCCAAAATTGCCTCTATTATCCGAGTGAATTTTATTTTACAATGTTCAATATGGGCTCCCCAGTACCTATTTGCTGAAAATAGTAGTCCTAAATAAACACATGAATTTGATACTGCAATAGGGACACTATTTACGTGATGGGTCCAAGACTTTATTTTTCCTCCCCCACACAACATCGTGAATGTCTTTTTCAAATTCAGTATCAAATTCCTTTCCTGCATGTAATCTGTAAATTTTTCAATTAAAGACTGGAGCCCATTTGCAGTTCTGGATAAGATAACTGCATCGTCTGCATGGAGGAAGCTGGGGACAACACGTTTACCTACTCTAAATGTTGTCAACTCCATGTATATATAAGGAAAAGAGGAGCAGAGGAAGGACACAACCCTGCCTTATTCCCCGGGTTACCCTGAAACTTGTTGTACATTCTCCCTCCTTTCCATATTGAACTTTTGTGATTAATCGGCTGTATATTTGTGAAAGGTAAATAATAATGTAATTCGGTGCGCCCTTAAGGGTCAAGTTTTGCCATAACTTTGCTTGGTTTACTAAGTTGAAGGCACTAGTGAGGTGAACAAAGCAAAGATAAAAGTGGCACTTCTTTACAACTGTATATTTGCTAATTATGAGGTGCAAGTTGATGCTATGTTCAACTATCTCTCTTCTGAAGCCATACTGTGATTCAGTAATAATTTTATTTTCTTCTGCCCATATTTCCAGCCAATGAGACATCATTCAGGGTAATGAGGGCCAGATTCAGGAATCAAGGGCAATAAAATCATTGGTTTCTAACGGCCACATGCATCATTGTTGCCGTTTGAGATTTCTTAATTGCGAAAATTAGGGAATCGCAATTAAGAAATCGCATAAGGCTATGCATCAAGAAATCGCAATTGTTTTTGCGATTTCTTAAAATTCCTTAATTACGATTCACAATTTGCGAATCGCAATTAAGGAATCCCTTCCCAATAATTCCTTTGGGCCTAGAGGCCCATAGGAATGAATGGGTAGTCATTCTCAATTTGCGATTAGCAATTTGCGAATTGCAAATTGAGAATGCAATTTCAAGGGTGCAGGGGGGGGGGTGTAAAATGAAACTTTCAAAAATGCACTTTTGTGCATTTTTGAAAGTTTTCGCAAACTACCATGAAGGTCAACTTCATGGTAATTTACCTCTCCCTATTTGCGAATTCGCAAATTTCAAATGTTCATGCATTGCATTTAAGAAATCTCAAATTGCTATTTCTTAAATGCAATCGCAATTTTTGAAATCGCAACATGATTGCAATTTCTAAAATTGCGAAAAACATGATGTATCCCAATTTTGTCTATTGCATTCGCAAACGGACGAAAATTGCGATTCGCACCGTTTGCGAATGCAATTGACAATGATGCATGTGCCCGGAAGAGTGTTGGGGTACCACTAAGGTCACCATTTTCTCGCAATACTGGAGTTTCATTTCATTTTCTGGGAAAAAGACCTGCCCAGAAGAGCTAACTCATACCAAGGGCTGCACCAGTCTCTCGATTTTGACTGCAAAGTGGTCTTTAAAATTAGGGTGATATCTCGTCTTCCAAAACAAGGGAGCACCATTTGTCTCTGCAGCCTGAGTGAGTTTTTCCAATGCATGATCTTGAATCTCCCTCTTCCTTTTTATAAGGGCATGTTTATATATCATCCTCTGTGTTCTAATATATTCACTATCTCTGGGACTAACTTTTAAAGCATTTTTTAAGGATTGGTTAGGCTTAGTGCATTGGCATTCTAACCAGCTAACATTTTTCCGAGTTTTCTTCTTATTCTTAACTTTCAATCCCCCAGAGATCACTGAGATGATATTACAAAAAGCTCCAATATTCTTGTGTTAAGTAGACCCTTCCTTGTTACAGATCTCGATGTTGTTTATTAGTCTGTCCATTAATTCATTAGGATTTACTCCAGACCATTTAACACTAATACCATTTTCTCCTTGAGTTGTTATAAACAAGGCTAAAGAGGGCCCTTTATGAGGAATCTCATTAAGTTTCACTGTTAGGAATAGGGGATGGTGGTCACTAAGGCAGCTTTCTATTACCTTCATTTTCACTATAGGTCTCTATATTGGTTTTGATTTCATGGGTTTGAGATTTTTTTTATAACACACACACACATTTCTTTTCTTTCATCTCAGAGAGAAAGTAACCGATGATGATAAGTGGACCTGCTGACGAGTACCAGCCAGCGGTCCCCTTGGTGTTGTTACCGTGAGGTGCTTTCTCTCTGTTCCACACTTTTTCATTTGTACATGGGTGGGTCTATGATGGTATAGTATTTTAATTAAGATACACCACAACACAGCGACTTAGATAAGTCTGTGAGGGAGTTATACGAATTTTAGGTGACTCCTCTAGTGTTGGATATGCAGATGTTGGTGTAACCTTTGATGATCAGGCCTTTTGTTGGTGTTTAATGTGTTGAGTGGGGGGCGACCTGACCATTTTATCCCCCGATACCTCCTAGTGTGTGGTTGACCACAGTAATGCACACTTAATTGCATTAAATCTACTGAGCCTCTAAACGTACATGCCCCACCATTTACTAAGGACTTACAGGTAGCTATCATGCCAATCGTAATTACACCTATCTACCATATGCTTTTTAAACAGAGCACTGGCCCTGGGTCTAGCTAGCAGAGCCCAAGACACAATCAGTAACCACCGGTATCAGTCAGAAAATGGGGGTGATCAGGACGAAAATGATGAGATTCTCACAAATCTCAAATGATATAATTCCCGTCTGCGCATTGACCGTGCATAGCATCAGCCATGCTGCCGAACAGGAGCACTGTCCAAATGGGAATGGTAGACATCGCTACTCAAAGGAGCAACTATTAACCATAGATGAGCAGGTGGGCGTGGGCCATAAAGGTGAGGAATTGAGAGAAGGTAGGGACCCCCTATCGAATTCCACTTCAGACAGTCTCAAATGTGGCCTAATCAATGTAAGATCCCTAATAGAACACCATCAGGAGATCTATATGTTGTTGGAAGGTCATGATCGACGCATTGTTTTTTACAGAAACATGGACAGGACCTGGCTCGGAAATCGAATTGGGGCTTGCCTGCCCCGAGTTACAAAATATTCCATAAACCTAGACTAAGCAGGAGAGGAGGAGGGGTGGGAGTTATATATAAATAGAAATTGAACTTTGCCCCTATAAATGTTGATGAAGTGGAGGGAATTGAAATCTTAGGATTCTCCCTCAAAGATTCTAAAGAACAATTGTTTTCTGGCATAGTGTGCTATAGACCCCCTGGAGGACTGAACCCTCAATACCAAGCTCAGATTGACACTATATAATGTGTCATTCACCCATTCCAGTATGATTATTTTGGGAGATTATAATCTCTGGGAAAATGGGAATCATGATTTGGCCTTGAAAGAATTATTACAAGCATGCAAGAATATAAACATGCAACAACTGGTGCGACAACCAAAACATCAGGGAGGCCATGTTTTAGACTTTATATTTGTAAATCGCAGGGAGGTAGTGGTAGGAGAAATACTGCTGCTGTGTTGGACTGATCATTTTTTTTACTCACTTTTTGTTAAAGCCTCCCAAAGTGAGTAATAAAACGACTCACTCCTGTAATAGTGACAGGGAAGGGAATGGGCTCAAGCTGCTGAAAATGAAAAATTCCTGTTATGCACTGAAAAGAGCTCTTTTGACATTAGTAAAATGGTGGAAGAAAATTACCTTCATTTTTTGCCACCAGATTAATCACACGCTTGCACATCTGGTACCAATGAAATAATTAGAAAATAGGGACAAACCATCGGCCTCATGGTATAATGAGGAATTAAATGTACAAAGGAAAAAATGCAAACATGCACAAAGGAAATGTCGGAAACTCTATGAGGAAACGTATAAAATAGCCTAAAAAATAACATCGAATACATATAAAGGAACAATTTCGAAGGCTTAAACTGTGAACTATGAGAACATTATCCTACAGGCACCTAATAGGGTTAGAACCATATTTAGCATAGTTAAGGATCTATCTAAACCTGAAAGAGAAAGAAGATCGTAGCCACGCAAGAGCTATCTGATGGCCTTACAGTGTTCTTTGAGGAGAACATTAATAAAATCATTGATGGCCTGGTACTTAACATGGAAGCTAGGATGAACAATGGAAACGGTTCATGTGAATCAGTGACAATAAGGAAGCAGAATGAGGGAGTAGATAAAGATAAACAGGCAACTCTGGATCAGTTTCAGGGCCCCACACAGGAAGAATTTTATAAAATAGCCTTAAGTGTCTCCTCTGGATCGCCACTGGACACTCTTCCGCATAGGTTATGGAAAGAATTTAATCCAGAGCTATTTCCTCGGTTTTACAAAATCTGCTGTCAGTCACTAAGTAGCGGTATAGCCCCTGGTTGCTGGAAGAAGGCTGTGGTGACCCCCTTATTGAAAAAAGCCACCCTTAACCCCCTTTGCCCAGCAAATTACATACCTATCTCTTTGCTGCCTTATCCAGTAAAGATCCTGGGGCGGCTAGTCAGCAAAGCCCTCTCACACTACTTTGAAGAAAATCATCTACATACGTTCCTCCTTTACCCCTACCCATGGCCTTGCTTAACCTTACGAAATCAAACATCGAGCCCCAGCACTCCTGTTACCGCCACTATAGCCATACATAGACTTAATGCCAACAGGTGTCTGCCGGAACGCTCATCAGCAAAAGCTATTAAAACCTGCAATTTTGCAACTCAAATACACACCATACCATGAAATGGTTTATAAATAGTCACAGTACCCCTACACCACCTCCGCACCTGCCCTGGCTTAAGTATACGCAATAAAAGAAGGAGCCCAAGCAAATGTAGTAGCGCCACTATGACCATACAGAGGCTTAATTTCAACAGATGTCTCCCAAAACGCTCATCAGCAAAACGTATTAAAACATGCAAATTTGCAACTAAAACATATCCCATGCCAATCAGAACTTTATAAGTTCTCCCAGTGGTACTATATCACCTTTAGTAGCTCTATATCTGCATGTTACTATATTCTGTGTTTCAATCAGCAACATAACTACCTCCCCCACACCCACCCCCGCCCTTGGTTAACCGTATGAAATCAAACAGAAACCCCCACCATTCCCAGTAGCGCCACTATACCCATGTACAACATTAATTTTAACAAGTGTGTGCCTGAACACTTATCAGCAAAAAGTATTCAAACATCCAAATTGGAGGGTAAAACATAAACCAAGCCATAGCACGGTTTATAAATTGGCCCAGTCGAACTACACCACCCTTACTAGCTAAACATCTATATGTTACAAAAGTCCTTTAAAGACTCTTTAGAGTGTATAGCAGGAGATAGAGAGAGTACACAAAGTTCTAATTCCCAAACTTTTGATATACCGTCCATTTACTGTATCTATATTAAAGACTATAAATGGAATGAATAAATTGACGAGTGTCTCAAAAGGGATAGTGAAGCTCAGCATCGGTAAAACCCGGACCACTACAACACCTACATACATCCAGCACAGGGACACAGCCTAACAAATAGTATCACTTAAAATCACTTGTTGTTCTCTAATGTCAACAAAGTCATACAGAAAATATACTGCACATTTTCATTTCTTTTTTTATCTCTCACACATTTATAAAACATCTCTTCTAAAGAAGCACTCCCCAGCCACTTCTATTCCAAAAGAACAGGCAACTATTAATACGTTTACTACCATATATTTTAGTATATCTACCTTTTCATCAATCACTAGTAAGAAACTACAAAAACTATTAACTATACCCAAATTCAAACCAAAAACCATGTTCATATTATATCTCAACCTAGGATCACATGATTCAAACGATGAGTACATATAAAAGGAACGTATCACTTTTCCTATCTCCATCTCCTCTCCATGTAATCTCCAAGCACTGTAGACATCCTCACAGTACAACAACTTACCTCAACTTACATTCAAATTTACATCTCACTGTTAAAAATGAGACCACAACCAGCCACATAACATTTCTGGGTTTAGTTTTATGGCTTTTAACTTACTAACACATACATCTTCTACCACCGCCTGTTGTGTTCTATTTTAGATTCCGAATGAATTTCCCGATTCATGCCTTTATACAGGTACAATTCAAATTGCCCTTATGTAGGCATAGAAATTGGACACAAAATCACACAGAAATTTTGCGTTCACTACAAAAAGTCATTTTAGCAACTACACATTTTCAAACACGCGTAAACGAACACAACTTACTGATCCGAATCATTCCGGGTCAATACGGATTCACCTACTTAACTTTTAACGAAGGTGAAAAAATACCAATAGCTTACAAATCACATTTGTATACACAAGCAGAAATAAAATTCACTTCTACAGAAGATATTCTGACAGCTGTTCAAACCGCTGTAGCAAAAGAAAGAGCCCTCGCACACGGGAAATGCATTATGGTTGTAACTCCTGTACCTGCCTTTGAGGCAGTGACAAAAGAGAGCATTCCAAATGCTACAGCTTTACATCCGAGACAGATATGATGGGTTAATTCTCTTACTGCAACAGATGTTGAATACGTTTTTGATCCATATTTAAAACACAAGCATTTCTACAATACGAACAAGAATGTCCTCTGCATACTGAAATTCTGCCTCTTGACCAGTATGAATGTATAATTTATACTGAAGGATCAGCTCAACCCGCTACGGGGGTAAACAAGCATATAGTGTGGCGTGCACGATAATTAAAGGTCGTTGGCGCGATGGCAAATTTAGACCAATGGTCACTAAAACTCAATCCTTAGGAGATTGTACAGCTCAGCGAGCTGAACTACGAGCATTCAAGATGGCACTTTAGAATACGGATCGTGAATTCCCCACACTCATAGTGAGGGATTCGTTATATTGTGTTCAATCTTACAATGAATACTTGCAAAACTGGCTTCAAAACGGTTTCAAAGATGGAAAAGGTGGCATATTCAAGCATAAAACGCCTTGGAAATAAGTAGTTCAGTTACGAGAAGGACTACAAAACACTCACGTGATACATACGCTAAGTCATCAACGTGATGGCGATCACGTTGAAGGGAATTCATTGGCTGATGAAGCCGCGAAGGCAGATGTGCAAACGACTTCCGTAGCTGCAATCACTTGTTCAAAAACGAAAATACACAGCAAAATAATGTTGGCTGTCAATGCTTCAAGCAAAGACAGTGGTAAAACATTACTGAAAGGGTTTCCACTGAAATACTTATATATAACTGTTGCGAACAATGTTCCGTTTGCTCAAATCCCTGGAGTGGGGGATAGGGTAATTCCAAGCATGCAACATAGATTAGGACTTATCCTAGCAGCATATGAAGGGCTTGCCTCTACTCATGCAGGTGTTTCTGCCACAGTATCATTATTAAAACAGAGATACTGGTTACCACGCATGAGGAAACAGACCAGAAACTATGTTTTGGAATGTGAGATATGCCAAAAGATGAAAGTCTCGACTGTGAAACATACTGCGCAGACGCCCCTGTTAATTTCAGATAAACCATTAGCTTGCGTTTACTTGGATCACTGCGGTCTCTTACAAAGGGATGGTAACTACAGATATATCATGGTCGCAGTGGATTCGTACTCAAGGTTAATTTGGATGTGGCCTCAGCACTCGGCTGACGCTCAAACTGTTATAAAAGATTTGCGAGTCTTTATCGGCACATACGCAGTCGGCATGCTACATTCTGACCAGGGTCCTGCGTTTAGCTCTCGAGCTTACAAAGAAGCCATGGCCAGTTTGTGAATTGCATTGCGGTATTCTAGTAAATTCCATCCAGGAGGAAATTTGGTTTTGGAGAGAAAAAACCAGGACATAAAGCAATCTATAACAGTAAGGGTGTTAGATTTGGGTGACGGGTGGGTCAAACATCTAATAAGTGTCCAACATAGTCTTAACAACTTGCCAAGAAGTTCTCTAGGGGGTATCACTCTATATGAGGTCCTTTTTGGGACACAATGCTGGTCACTGACCTTTATTGTCAGACATCAGTGTGGACCAAAATGATTTTGATATCAAAGATCGTTTGGCTGTTTTACAGGACTTAAATGAACTAAGATCGAAACAAAGCAATGTAATCCTGAAGCCAACCGCCACCAAAGAAAAACCAACTGTCCCAGCAAGGCCTGTCTGGATTCTGAAGCTTGGGGATCTAGTCAGAGAAAATATTGCTGACAAGGAGGAATTTGGGCCTTCTTACAGATAACCAGTACCTGTCCTAACAATCCACGGATCAAGAACAGTATTACTGCTGCTCTTTGTTGGTAAAAAGGAGAACAGGTTTGTGTCCATTGACCTGATTAAACCACATTATGTGGCCGATACTAAGCAGCAGGCCAAGTGGACTCCGACCAAGTAGCAGACACACTAATCTCGCTACTATCCAAGAGGTACAAACTGAGAAACTCATCGCCTTTGAGGAATCTGCAGTGCGAAAAGAAGGACTAAGCAACAAAGCTATTGAACTTGTACCTCCTGAAACCCAAATAACAGTTCATCAAGAAAGACCTGTCTACAATGGAGTAACAAGTGATCAAGTGGTTCCAGCGATTTCAACAAATCCTGATGCAATGCCAACAGTTGACAGAATTGCATCTGGCTATTTCATTAACTTTGATACGTTTTCTGAGGATCCCAGCAAACCTGAAATGACGCCAGGAAAAAGAACTTTCAAGGAATAAGCAGAAGACTTTTTTCATCACCTGGAAAAGACTTATCTGGTTTCACCATGGATTGAATTTTGGATTGTGGTAGGTGTATGTTTTCTTCTACTTTGGTTAACTCTGATAATAACTCTGGGTATGCTTATAAATGGAAGATTTGTCAAAATGGACACAGCAAGTACGAACGTCAACTTACTCCTCAAGCCACACAAATCATCCCATCATGAACAAAGAGACTTGTCATCAGTGAACATCACAGCCGTTCCTGTACCTGATGGTATAGCTTGGGACAGAACAGAATATGACATTTTTGTCCCGTCGGAGCTATTGAAGATTCCACACATATTCAAGATTTCATTAAGTGACTTTGTTTCATCTAGTACCTTTTCTGATGACTGGGACTTCAAGACTGTTAATAATATGATGTCAGACTTAGAAATGTCTGCAGTATTCACTTATCATGAATATTTATAAGGTTCTTCAGACTATGAACAAATGTATTGTTATAATCGTTATGGTCATCATTTCATGCACAAATCTGCAAATCCTAGAAATGTATTAATGTATAACCAATAGTAACATTGTCCTACGCCATCAAAGGGTAGCTCAAAAACAAAAAACATTTGCTATGACATTTCCATACTTTTCAGGGTTCAAAGTACCAAATGCTGAATCATTTTACTTTAAAAATGTAAACAAAACAGGAATGAAAAGTATGTAAACCAATACAAAACATATCTATTCTGCAGCTTTTTATGCCCAACTGTCCAAACTAGGTTTCGACTTTTGGAAAGACAACACTGAGACAAAAACTGTATGGGGTACAAAAGATTGGCAGATTCAGAGCTTTATTTAGAGCCTGCATCATCCCTGAGCAAATTATGTTTTTAAATGACACTGTCCAAAAGACGTCTTGCCTTGGGTTAGCCAAGATCAAAGACATGAACAATCCATCCATACCTATACCTACACCTGATAGTAATAACACTTTTGAGGGGGAGGTCGACATACATACTATTATTTTGCATCACAACAGAACTGATCCAGATTGGAATAAATGGTTGATCTGGCCCACGGACACAAACAACTGTCAAGATAGATTCCTGAACAGAGCACAGGGTTTCACATTCACTAGGCCAGACCTAAGATATGTTCAAAGACAGCATCCTGGACTAGTAACAACATACAGTGTAGGGAAGCTGTGCCTTGATTGGCTAAATAGATCTACACTTAAGGATGTAAAGCAACACATATCTTTACTTAAAGATGGCGCTGATCTTAGGGAATTCTTGCTGAGGCCAATAAAACCGTGTCATAAATGTTTTATATTTGCCGATATCTATGCTGCTTATAATGAAGCATGGAAGATTACACAAGCAGAGACTGCTGAAAGAATACGAGAAATTGATCGTATTAATTTAGAGAAAACTCTCTCTGTATTTGACAATGCGTTAACGACTCTGTCGTCCAGGATATATTCCTTGGACAGCATAGTGTCTTCTGCCATAGATATCATGGACCAGGACTTGGTCATGTTGCAACATAGTCCGTCTCAATTACGTTCTATCATGCTATTAGGCTGGACGTTGCAAAACCTTTGTTCAGGCTATGTGCCTCGGTGTTTAATCAAAACCACATCACTGTTTTCAGAATTCAATCTCACTGATAAACAGAGCAAATTGGCACAAAGGGGAGCAGACTATCCGGTGCTGAGCATTAAAAAACTGGAAAGATTTCCATTTACAGTAGCAGAAAAAAAATGGATAATACATGGAACAATCAGTCTGCCTGTTACAATTTTCCATTTTCGGTATTGCCTAAAACACATGCCAGCAGGCACATATGAAAGGTTGGGTAAAGAATACATCAAGACAACCAGGGAATTACCATACACACACAGATGTTGGAGTGGGGGACGTGAAGTGTTTCTTAGTGGTAAAAACTGTGAAAACACACTAAGAGGTTCTCTGCTTTGCCAGGGTATAAACTTACATGGGGCCTGCGATGGTTCCTCTAACAACTTATCCTGCCACCTGCAAGGTTCACCGGCTGCAGTGATGGATCCAATATGTGGAAAACTTTCAATTGGGAGTTACCTCATGTTGAACGATCACAGCTACTGTGGCATGTCGCCAGGTATTCCATATCTAGTGACTGTGTCAGCCAAGGTCACTTGCTGTACGCAAGTATTGCTTCCTAAAACCAAGACAGACAGGGCATTACCTTTATGGTCTTCACTGAACATCTCTTCTATACAAATTGATACTCTAAGCAGAATGAAAGCCATTCTTTTGCAAAATCTCGGCCAAAGAGACCTATGATCTGCATGTTGCAAGGACTTCCGCCGAGATACATGCCCTCTAAACTACAAACTGCCCTATACATTTCTCAGAAATGTGAAAGCGTATCTTAAACATGTCTGATATGAGCGGTATTGTACATCTATTTAAGACTGTATTCAGATCTCACAGATGCAAAATGCTAATGCGGAGGTACGAGAGGATACTTCAGGTGGGAAGGTAACATCCAATTCGAACATTGTTAATGCGACCAATGCTGAAAGCGATGCTTCACAGCTATGTGCACCTAATCTTGTAAACAAGGTTATCCAACTGTCACCTACAATGATAGACAACTTTTTTACAGACTTAGATTTCATATTTTCTCCAAGCACAAACACTGACTTTTGAATTTGGCACACAGTGTTCTGAGAGACTTTGAATTTGACCTTTATTTTTTTTAAACAAATAACTTTTTCCTATGATTAATTTTTTTTCTTCAAATTTGTATTTTTCATTTTTTGCCACTAAGTAATCTGCTTAAAGTAGAACTATTCATAGAGAACAAGAAATCTTTGAATACTTCCAGAGACAATATTTGACATTGTCCACATACAAACAGTTTTATGTAATCTGACATGAAATGGTTTCAGCCTTTTTCTTCTGTATTTACGAGCCATTTCATAAATGTTTATTTTCGTGATTCATTCATTTAGCATACAAATGTTATTATATGCTTAGAATGAAACATTGCTTTAATGCATACAGCACCAATGCATTTTTTATGTGTACAACCAGTTCAAATGCATATTTATGTATTTCGGGTGGGTTTTTCACACTTCATGTGTAGATATGTTTTAGATATGTTAAACATGTTTAGAATTTAGTAACGCTGTACATAAGAAAGTGAAGTGGTTGTTGCGTTTGATTTTAGATTCCGAATGAATTTCCCAATTCATGCCCTTATACAGGTACAATTCACATTGCCCTTATATAGGCATATAAATCCAGTCCTTATTTAGGCATAGCCCATGCTACCCAAATACAGGCATGGCTACTTCCCTTGTTCATATACGTCACAACGATTTCTTGGAATACCAGACTCTTAAGCAGAAGGGACTTCCCCTAGCCTGGATATTGATTTCTCCAAGAAACTCATTATTATGCATGAACAACTATTCCTTAGGGGTTCATCCATGACGTTCATATGACTGACTTTTACGTCGATACTGGCATTCCTAAACTGCTTCAAGGTATGAATATACTTTCACTTGCTATAGCAAAGCACGGTGTGGTTCAGTGCAGTTCGACTACCTACTTGCACGACGCAGCTCGTTATAGCAAGTGCCGAAGGTAGCCAACTCTCCAGCTGATGCACTGACCAGAAGCTGTCATCCTCCTGCCGAGAATCCAGCTTCAGTGTTTCTGACTCCCCTTGTGGGGTGTTGGGAAATCGAGTCCCATGAAAGAGATACCAACCTCTCTCATTCTAAGGTATGGAGCTGATTAGAACCTAGAGAAACCTTTGGCAATTCATGGCTGAACTAAACCTATGCTAAAAGACAAACAACTACTTCTTTCCTGGTACTAGACCTAGATTAGGTACATTGGGGTAGGTGTATTTTAGAAGCACCAGTTGAGTATTTTAGCCTGTGTTATTTATGTATGAATTTTTACATGTCATAGCAACAGGCAATGTTATTACAGTATTATTTTCTATCACTGTTCTCGCTGTATGCACTATACTTTGCAATCTGTCTAACAATTGTAGCAGTTCAAATCTCTTGCATGAGAAATAAGACTGTTCAATAAACACCTTTTATTGAAACGTTCGTCTCTCTATTTCTATGCAACTCTGTAAAAATGGAGCATGCACGATTGACTGAGTGAACTAGTTATCTATTGTTTTCGCGACTCTAAAGATATGTTTCGGTTTGAAGGAAAACCAAGTTGTCATGTTTATGCGGTTGTCAGAAACTAATCCCTTCTTGTTTTTTCGAGAAAGTTTCTAGTGACCTCTGAGTTAGCTGGCACACACACAATTAAGTTTAGTATACTCCATAGAGACATACTGACCTCAGTCCTATGTCAAATCTATACTGTATATTAGTCCAATGCCCAGAGCCTATTGGGAATATAGGAGCTACACTACACACACCCCCACCCCACTATTTTCACAAAAAGTATAATTTGCAAAAGTGAGACATTTTGTTTATCTCCCCGAATAAATTACAAACCCAAATTAACTCTGTACTTCATTTTTAAAACCATACAGTCCTATAAAGATGACAAACTACACTTCTTCTTTGTGATAAAATTCTTAAACATATATAAAGTACTTATTTAACACCAGCTCAAATTGCATACATATTTTATAACCGATATCAAACATCACACTTTACTAACACTATATTACTTTGAAATAAAAAATACTTTCAAAATTAAAAACATCACCTCAATACTTAATTACTACTACAGAACACATATCGCACCTTGTTCATTTCTAACTCACCTTTGAAGTTGTTATCCAGATTTCAAATGTCACACATGCATACAATTCTTTCTTTGTCACATAGTACATGTAAAGCACCGATTTCATCAAGAATGGAACCAGGAATGGCACAACTTCTCTGTCACTCCACACATAAATACATGTAAAGAACAAATCAGAATACTTCCTTCCTTCAACTACATTCCAATACTTATCTCCGTTGGTTAATTTCAAATTTTCCATTCGAAAAGCTGCTTAATATTCCGCGCCACATACAGGTCACAAGTTCAACCTATTTTATCACCACACTTTCTGGAACATTTAACGGCATGTGCAGTTTAAACGTCCGCAATCGGGGTCAGTAGTTCATCAGCTTTATCCGCAACTCCAGCAGCACCTCACCTTACGCCCCCAGCGCCATCAGACCCGTAGGAGTCAGTGCTTTCCACTTTCCAAATACCAAATTCAATTCATACATACAAATTTACCTTCGCACTCCCTATATAACACCCCCTAAGCACCACACACAAGTTACAACGTTCGAAACAAAGGTTCCTCCGAGTATCAATAACTACATGCTGACACTACTTGGACAGATGTGGCACAACTGCCAGAGCACATGACTTCACAGGATATGACACACAGTTTGGGCTCACGCTTTCATCCCCGAGTCCGGCAATAGCTCAGCTTAGCACCATGAGACTCACTACCTCACATATTTTCCGTACCCCTGGACTTTCAGACCAGTACGGATCAGTAGTTTGTCCTAGTAGTTATAAACACATGCTGACACTGCTTCCAATGCTGTAGTGCAGCGGCCACGGCACATGACTTCACAGCATAAGACACACAATTTGGGTTCACCCTTTAATCCCCGAGTCCCACACCAGCTCACCTTAGCAGCATCAGACTCTAGACAATACTTGACTTAATTTTTGTAGCCTAGCACTTTCAGACCGGTAGGTATGAGTAGTTCACTTCACACCCTCTGTATAGCATACCCTTAACACCCCACAGAGGTTAACATGCTCCTATCCTCCGCTTTCCTACTTTTTTCACCCTTATTTCCCGTTACTCGCTTCAACGGAATTACAAAGTGGCGGCCAACACTTCCTAGTTCCATGAGACTCTAGACAATACCTCACATATTTTCCGTACCCAGGACTTTCACAGCAGTGCAGGTCAGTAGTTCGTCCTAGTAGGTATAAACACATGCTGACACTACTTCCACAAGTATAGCACAGCGGCCATGGCACATGACTTCACACCATAAGACACACAGTTTAGACTCACCATTTAATCCCCGAGTCCCACCCAACCTCACCTTATCAGCAGCAGACTCTAGGCAATACTTCACTTAATTTCCGTAACCCACCACTTTCACACCAGTAGGAGAGAATACTGCGCTTCGCAGCCCTTCTTTAGCACATCCTAAACACCCCACAGTGCTCCTGCCCTCCTATTTCCCACTTTTTTCCCCTTACTCGCTTCAACTGAATCACAACATGGCGCCCAACACTTCCCAGTTGTAACAGCTTGCACCGCTTACAGCAAATAAGTAGCAAGCTTGTGCTCGTAACGCCTCAGCCAATAAGATGGCAGAATTCCCAAATATCGATATCTGTAAATTTAGATATTTCTCAAAAACTACTAAACGGATTTACACCAAATAAACAAAAACATACTTTATAGACCAAGACCCTTCTCCCTGCTAAATTCGGGGTAATTACGCTAACCTGTTCGACCTGTAGCCTTGTCTAAAGTTTCCTATGGAAATGAATATGGAAAAACTACGTTTGGGACCCCCTCTTTTTTTGGCCCCCCTTGACGAATCGACCCCCACACTTTCAACATAGGATGTGAAATCAACATAGAATTAGTTTTGAAAAGTTCGCGATGATTCGTCAATCGGTGCCAAAGTTATTGGGAATAGAATGTTGCAATTTTCCTATGGTAACTAGGTCCTAACTATAACTACCTAATGGAGACCGCCAATAGGTAGTATATATATATATATATATATATATATATATATATTCACTGAAAAAACCATAGGTTATAGACCATATATAGTTAGGAATTAGCATTTAAAAAACCTTATTTTACTCACACAAAACCATTGAAATTCCATATATAGTTAGTTGCACTAACTATATATTGCGCACCCGCAATCCACTGCTGATCATGTCACATATTACATCATTCATGACATGGTCAGTGACATCACTGATGACATCACTGATGACATCTCAAATGACATCACTGATGACATCACTGATGACATCATCGAGTGACTGTGTGTTTCTGTAAAGTTTAAATATGTTTTAGATATTGAAGAATGAGTAGATGTATAACTGTCTGGACGAAGGATTTAGTAGGTGCATGACTGAATGTATGAGTGAGTGATTAAATGTGTCTCACTGAGTGCATGGGTTAGTGACTAAACTGTCTTAATTTGTGCATCATTATGTCTGTTGTTCTGTAAACTACTGCATGTGTTGATCAGTAGCTATATGATTAACTATATGGGTTATTGATTGATTGTCCAAGTATTTGTATGGGAGACTGAGTGTGTGTGTGGCTGGCTGGGAGGTGTGTGACTCTGTGCAGATCAATGTGTACTTGTATCAATGATTGTATAAGAAAGTAAGTATGTGTTACTATATGTTTGAAAATGTAAGGTGCTCTATGTTTAACTGTATAGACAAGAAAATGGAAGTGTGATTGATTCTTTACAGGACTGACTAGGTGTGTGAGTAACTCCATGGATGAGTGGCAGAGTGTGAGTGTCTGTATAGGTGTATGAGTGCATATGATAGTGTTGTAAAGATGAGTGATTGTATGTATGAATGATTTTATGGGTGAATGAGTGAATGTGTGTGTAGACGTAGGAATCAGTGAGTACGTATGTAGTAACTAGTATTGGTGTGTCAATGGTTTCAAAAATTATACTCTGTATTTAACACTGGGTGAAACAGAGGTTATATTAAAATGTGAGGAGATGCATTGTATTGTCACATGAATGATATCATCAGTGATGTGGTCATTGATGTCAAATGAGATGTCATCAGTGATGTCATCAGTGATGTCATTTGAGATGTCATCAGTGATGTCATCAGTGATGTCACTGACCATGTCATGAATGATGTAATATGTGACATGTTCAGCAGTGGATTGCGGGTGCGCAATATATAGTTAGTGCAACTAACTATATATGGAATTTCAATGGTTTTGTGTGAGTAAAATAAGGTTTTTTAAATGCTAATTCCTAACTATATATGGTCTATAACCTATGGTTTTTTCAGTGAATTTTCAAGGTTTTGTAAATGCTAATTCCTAACTATATATGGTCTATAACCTATGGTTTTTTAAGTGAATTTCAATGGTTTTTTAATAGCAAATATCATAAGCTGTCGAATGTCAAGTACGTGGTAAGTGAAAACATTTTCGTGTTTATGCACACTGATCTGCTTTGAATGGTGCCCCCCCCCCCTCATTTCTATTAGGAGTACTCTCTCTTTGCAGATAGTGAAAGGTAGTTAACGCAGGCCTTTGCCCCCGTTGTAATCCGTCGTGCCTGCTTCTCTCTCCATTTGATTGATTGTTATCCAAGTATTTACTGTTTTAGAATTAGTTCTCTTTGGTTCATTCTCTATTTACAAACAAACACAGAGTCGCAATACTCTGTTTAGTCTTTGCAGATAACGAAAAATCGTGTAAAAAAAAAGAAAAGGAATCGAGCAAAATCAGTAGGCCACTAATGGGATCTCTTTTTGACCTCGCTAAAATAGAAACATTAGGAACAACCCCTCATGACAAATACAAAACTAGTGAGATGAACTGAACTCCACACAATGATGGCTGCAAAACAGCTCGGCTCCGCCACCCACCCCGCCCAAAATAACGATAAAGAGCGGCTGCCATGATTGGTTGCGGAATGGCCACAACGGAGCTACGAAATGGTGCT
Organism: Lissotriton helveticus; assembly: GCF_964261635.1. Taxonomy (NCBI): domain Eukaryota; kingdom Metazoa; phylum Chordata; class Amphibia; order Caudata; family Salamandridae; genus Lissotriton; species Lissotriton helveticus. Next base: position 639,959,575 of record NC_136059.1, read on the forward strand.
GCTCTCATGCTAACCCCAGCTTCGGTCTGAAACATCCAGAAACACTGTAGACTACCAATTCGATCAGTTCCGGTAGCGCCCCAATGTAACCCGGTAGAGAAGAACTAGCCCTCCCCTCTTTGACTGATGGTTCTTGTTGCCTGTCCCTTCTGTTGTCATTTAACAGAACTATTTAGCCTGCTGAAAGGGGTTGTGTTTCGACCGCTGGTTGGTGGAGACATTTTGACTATATTCTGGACCTGCGTTGTCGCGTAATGCGTCATATGACGCGCCGCGTTAGCGCATCCGGAAGTCATCCGGGGCGCGCAGCGCGTAACGTAAGCATAACAAGTCATGTGACTTGTTAATAAAACTTTTCATTGGTTCATTTTACTTTTCTTATTCTAATGATGAAAGCCTTGGTCATATCACCTAAAAATTACGCTTTTAATTACTTCCGAACATTATTTTCTCTTAAATATATGTTATAATGTTCCAGGCTAATGTACTTTCCCGGAAATTTTACAACTGTCCTGCAAGTAAAATATATTCTTTTTTCGAGAAAAAGAGCGTTTCTTCGTCCCATGACGGAGCCGTTGAGCAAAAGAGGGTCGACCTGCTGTCTTAGTCGCCGATACGCCTGAATATGAGATTCTTATCGATCACTTTATGTTGCAGGAATAGAAAACACAATAGCCCTTGACCATTTATCTTTACTGCGTTCCTTCGTATTATACCTTTTACCCTTCATGTAATTGGTCTGCTTTATTTCACTTGCCTTTTACTGATTCTAAAACAGTGACTATTATTAAAAACTTTACCAATGTATACACTACTACCATGTTTTCTTTTAAAAACCTTTATTGTGAAAATTTCATTATACAAATACGAGCCTATAACCACGTGGGCCTGCCACGGAGCAAACTGTAATCGTATATGATGAATAGACATTTACACTGTAGAGGAACGTAACGGGCGGGCCATTAGGTTGCAAAAACTAAGGTGTCTAACAGCTACGTTATCGGTGGACGTACATTTTATAATTAAAATACGACAGGGCCAGTTACAATAAAATTATCTAGATATACATTTGCGGGCAAGTACCATGGGTGACGTTAATTTGAATTTTCAACAGTACAGTAATCAATAACACATCAGAACTTAATATCAATAGGGATGTCGAAATATTCAATCAATTCTCGTCCCCGCCTGCCATGTGCTTCAAAACTGCATACGTATCTCGTGATATCAAGGTTGTGCAACCAGTACACAACAAGGAGTTACGAGTCCCATTTATTCCGGCGCCATTTTGGGCGAGGACGGGCAGGTCCAGGATATAGTCAAAATGTCTCTACCAACCATCGACTATGATGATGTTCATATGCTGTATTTATTAGAGTAACACTCATCTGCCCACATGAAATTAATTTACCACAATCTAAACATGTCATTTTAATCTTTCCAAAGTTCTTCTAAATATTTGGGACCGTTTCCCTTGCCTCTGAAGCTCTCAGTGCCACTTCTTTAATGAATGTACTAGCAGGTCAGGGGTTCTCCTCCAAATCTCTCTTTTATGCAGCACTATAATTAATTGGTGCCACCTCTCCATATGACGATGCATGGTATAGTTACCACAACTATATATTTTTTCGGTTCCTCTGGAGAGTTCATCGTGGCAGATGAAGCGTGTAACATACCGGGCATTTACCTTTTTTTGCATGTACAGGAAAGGAAAAAAAAATCGAGCGTTCGAGTTCTTAGGTGTCCCAGGGCCATTTTAGTGGACCAGGCCCAAATCCAAAGAACAGCTATCTCACAGGCTAATGGGGCGACCCACGCCGAGTTTCAGCATTGTAGGATGACCACACAAGTACAGCAACTTGCTAGACATCACCTCGGTGCCATCCGGATCTCGGCGCCCCACTGCAGATGAAGTGCCTCTCAACTATGAAACCACCACGGTGACATCCGGATCTTGGCGCGTTGTGCTGCCTTCGGCCTATTCGCACATCGGTCCGCTACTGACGCCATCTCACAGGCTAATGGGGTGACCCACGCCGAGTTTCAGCATTGTAGGATGACCACACCAACTTGCTAGACATCACCTCGGTGCCATCCGAATCTTGGCATCTCAACGCCTAGTGGTATCTTCCATACAGAAAATATTGTTACGCTGCCTTTGGCCCCATTCGCACATCAGTCCGCAACTTAGACATCACCTCGATGCCATCCGGATCTTGGCATCTCAGCGCCTTGTGGTGTCAGTCAGAAAATATTGTTGCGCTGCCTTTGGCCCCATTCGCACATCAGTCCGCTACTGACACCATCTCACAGGCCAATAGGGCGCCCCACGCCGACTTTTACCATTGTACGATGGCCACACCAGTGGCACAACTTGCTAGACATCACCTCGGTGCCATCCGAATCTTGGCATCTCAACGCCTAGTGGTATCTTCCATACAGAAAATTTTGTTACGCTACCTTTGGCCCCATTCGCACATCGGTCCGCAACTTAGACATCACCTCGGTGCCATCCGGATCTTGGCATCTCAGCGCCTTGTGGTGTATTCTCTTCAGAAAATTTTGTTGAGCTGCCTTTGGCCCCATTCGCACATCGGTCCGCAACTTACACATCACCTCGGTGCCATCCGGATCTTGGCATCTCAGCGCCTTGTGGTGTCTTCTACTCCAAAAATATAGTAGAAAATATTGTTGCGCTGCCTTTGGCCCCATTCACACATCAGTCCGCTACTGACACCATCTCACAGGCCAACAGGGCGCCCCACGCCGACTTTTACCATTGTACGATGGCCACACCAGTGCCACAACTTGCTAGACACCACCTCGGTGCCATCCGGATCTTGGCATCTCAGCGCCTTGTGGTGTCTTCTACTCCGGAAATATAGTAGAAAATATTGTTGCGCTGCCTTCGGCCCCATTCACACATCGGTCCGCTACTGACGCCATCTCACAGGCCAACGGGGCGCCCCACGCCGACTTTCAGCATTGTAGGATGGCCACACCAGTGCGGCAACTTACTAGACACCACCTCGGTGCCATCCGGATCTTGGCGCGTTGTGCTGCCTTCGGCCTATTCGCACATCGGTCCGCTACTGACGCAAACTCACAGGCCAACGGGGCGCCCCACGCCGACTTTCAGCATTGTTGGATGGCCACACCAGTGCGGCAACTTACTAGACACCACCTCGGTGCCATCCGGATCTTGGCGCGTTGTGCTGCCTTCGGCCTATTCGCACATCGGTCCGCTACTGACGCAAACTCACAGGCCAACGGGGCGCCCCACGCCGACTTTCAGCATTGTAGGATGGCCACACCAGTGCTGCAACTTGCTGGACACCACCTCGGTGCCATCCGGATCTTGGCGCGTTGTGTTGCCTTCGGCCTATTCGCACATCGGTCCGCTACTGACGCCGCCTCACGTGCCAACGTATTTTCTCCGCATTTTATACCCTATGCCGCATAACAGGTCATGTGACTTGTTTATAAAACTTTTCATTGGTTCATTTTACTTTTGGTTTCCTAATGATGGAAGGCATGATCATGTGACCTAAAAACAACACTTTTCATAGGATGAAAACTTTTTTTTTTTTCCCAAACGATGAAAGCCCCACCTTGTTTCTGGATGTTTCAGACTGAAACTGGCGTCAGCATGAGAGCACCACCATCTCGTAGCTCCGTCGTGGTCATTCCGCGAGCAATCATGGCAGCCGCTCCCCACCAGAAGCCTGCAGGAGTCGGAGCCCCCAAAACTTTTGATGAATTCTCAAGGCGGAGGGGACGCTTTCAAGAATGGGGTCCAAGACCTAGCAGACAAGCGTCCGATTTCCAAGGTGTCCCAGGGCCATTTCAGTGGACCAGGCCCAAAAAGGAAACAGCCTGCCGCCATTTTGAGAGTCCTGTGACAGCCGCCTATCGCTGCACCGCAAGAGTGGGCGCAACTCAGCTGAATTGCGGCTTTTGACACAGTGGACCAAAAACGGACGGAATGGCAACTGAAACGGTAAAGGGGCGCCCCACTACAACAGATGACACTCCACCTGGAGAGGCCCGTTCACGCCGCCTCCCCCGGGGCGCTCCACGCCGTTATTCGGAGCAGCATTGTAGGATACCAAAACCAGTGCGGCAACTTACTGGACATCACCTTGGTGCCATCGTTCTGCTGCCTTGGAACTATTCGCGCAACAGTTTGCTACTGATGACCCACCCCCCGCGACGCCCCATGCCGTTATTTGCTGGGTGGCAACTTACTAGACAGCACTTTCGTGTCATCTAGATTTCGGCGCGTTCTGCTGCCTTGGAACTATTCGCACAACAGTTTGCTACTGATGACCCACCCCCCGCGACGCCCCACGCTGGAAATCTGGACGTTGTGCTGCGTTGGGACTATTCGCACAGCCGACCGCTACTTCGTTGTTTTTCCCTAAAAATGTTTATATGTTATTACTATTTTTGTTTTCTTGTATATATTTATAAATTATTAAAGTTTTATAATCTTACTACTTTGTCGGAGTGCTATATATTTTTAATGTGACACATAATTGTAAAAACTTTGATGTACAAACAGTCATCCCTGGAATCTTCCGCTTCAGGCTCGGTCCCCTCCCCAATCACAATACAGGATGGTTTTCAGATAATAGCAACGCTTCTGCTGTGACGGATCTCATCGAGTGTGGGCCTTGATCTACTATAACTCCTTTGAAGAGGGGTGATTCTTTACAGCTGTGGCCATAAACTACATCTGCAGGGCTAGCTGATAGCCTAGGACCGGCCTGGACAATCGGACACAGAGGAAAAGGAGTGTCAGAGGGTGCGGTAGTGAATAGGGCGAAAGGGAGGTGTCGGGCGGGCACAGGGTGTGATTCTCAGGGAACAGCAGCGCAGATGGGGGAGGTTTATTACCCATGCATAAGACAGAGAGCGGGGGTGACCACTGCCTGGGGGAGATGCTTGCGAGGGTGGGGAGCCATGCTAAGGATCGACAGCGTGCACAGAGTGGGTCTGGTCAAGGCATCTAAAATGGCTGCCGTGCACGACAAAAGTGTGGCATTTGAAAAAAGACAAGATGGCGCAGACAATGTTTTTCAACACTTCCTGATTTCCTTCGAATCGAACGTTAACAGACGTTGGGGCATATTACCAAAGTTAAGCGATATTTATCCCTAACGATGCTTAGCAACGATTTTTTTACCGTCAGAAATTATCGCAAATAAACTTTGCTATTATCAAGGTTTATCGGAAATACGATAAAAAACGACCGCAATGCATTAATATCGCTGAAAACTCAGCGATATTCATGCATTACCGAGCTAATGCTCTTAGCCATGTTATCCACCTCCCATTGGATAACATGGCTAAGAACTGCTCAGGGCAGGTGGTAGCTTTTGGAGATATTCGCCCTTATCTCGAATATTTCCAAAAGTTGATAATAGGAGATAGCGATGTTAGCGACTGTTTCCAGTCGCTAACATCTTGGCATGCCCACTTTGCATGTCATTAGTGATAAATATCACTCACATGCAAAGTGGGGCCCAAGATGGTCGCTATCTTCTACTAGCCGTCGCTAACTGGTGTTAGCAACAGCTAGGTAATACACATATAATTTTATCTCCGCGAAGCGGAGCGCTGTTACAGATATATATCTTGTTTCTGAACGTTAATTTCTCAAAATGCACTGAAGCACATATATTGAGACCTAGCAAAGGCACATCGGGCTACCAGTCCCTACAATTTTGCCAAGTTTCGTGCAAATCCATTCAGCTGTTCGATCCTACCGAGAGACAAGATGGCGGCCGCTACGGACTGTTTGGAATGTTTACAGACACCGGAGAGCCAATCAGCTTCGCTTCGCAAAGCTCCGTAACGCGAAAAGTACGCGAAGCGGTGCGCTGTTACAGATATATACCTTTTTTTGAACGTTAATTTCTCAAAATCCACTGGAGCACATATATTGAGATCTAGCAAAGGCACATCGGGCTACCAGTCCCTACAATTTTGCCAAGTTTCGTGCAAATCCATTCAGCTGTTCGATTATTATTATGTTTATTTTTTTTTGCCCCGCGGGGCCCTTTTAAAACCTCCACATCAAACCTAGGGGGTGAGCGACAATGTACTATGCCCCCTTATGGTAATTTGCCCCTTCGCTTTGGCCTCCTCTTGTCTCTCGATCCTACCGAGAGACAAGATGGCGGCCGCTACGGACTGTTTGGAATGTTGACAGACGCCGGAGAACCAATCAGCTTCGCTTCACAAAGCTCCGTTGCGCGAAAAGTACGCGTAGCGGAGCGCTGCCCAGTCCGCTGCTACAGATATATATCTTTTTTTGAACATTAATTTCTCAAAATCCACTGAAGCACATATATTGAGACCTACAAAAGGCACATCGGGCTACCAGTCCCTACAATTTTGCTAAGTTTCGTGCAAATCCATTCAGCCGTTCGGGCTAAAAGTGAGGCCAACCGCCCTATGGAAATTAACATGGGAAAAACGCGTTTTGGGACCCCCCTTTTTTCTCGGCCCCCCCTTGACGAACCCCCCCAAAATTTTCAGGGGCTGCTCAGAAACAAAATGTGCCATTTTCCTGAATATTTCAGCCAATTCCGTCCACAAACGCCAAAGTTATTAGACATAGAATTTTCAAAAAACCCATAGAGAAAAAATCCTAACTATATATACCTACTGGCGACCGCCAGTAGGTAATATATATATATATATATATATATATATATATATATTTTATTTATTTATTTTTTTAAAAAAAAAATTTCACTGAAAAAACCATAGGTTTCCCACCAGTTATAGTTAGCTGGAAATTTTACTCGCATAAAACCATTGAAATTCCCACGTTATAGTCAGTTGGACTCACTATAACTTGCGCGTGCAATGCACTGCTGATGACATCACATATTACATCACTCATGACATGGTCAGTGACATCACTCATGACATCACTGATGACACCATCCAGTGAATGTGTGTCTTTCTGAAAAATAAATATATGTTATATATCTATATGTAAAAGTTGATGGAAGAATAAATGTTTAACCCCTTGGACGCTCATGACGAGCTCAGCTCGTCATGGAGTGCCCATTCATTTCAATGGAAATTACATTGAAATCGTTGGACATACCTTAGCATCCAAGTGGTTAAATAAATGTTTACATGGATTTTTTTTTTTTTAAATTGATTGGTTAACTGGCTTATTAAGTGTATCTTAGTGAATACATATATTAGTGAGTAATGTTTAAATATGTAAATATATGTATTAGTGTTTCACTTTGTGTATAAGTGACTGCATGGGTTGGTGAGTAGCTGCATGTGTATGTATAAGGGTTATTAGATGTTTTTCTTAGTATCAGTATGAGTGTTTGTATGGTTTGGTGGGGGTATTACCTAGCACATAGATGCATGAATGACTGACTCTCTCTTTGTATGTGTTTTAAAGACAGCATATGTGCAGGACTGTATGGGTAGATGAGTGTGTATATGTGTGTGTTAGTGAGTGAATGACTGTCTCACTAGTGTCTTTATCAGTAACTACATATGTTTTAATCTAGTATATGTGAATATTGATGTATATAAGTGAGTATATGTGAGAGTAAGAGATTGTAGGAGTTCCTGTTTAAATTAGTATGTGTTTCTATAAGTGATTGTTTAAGAGAGTAAGTATGTGTAAGTTTCTTTAGAAGTAAATTGCTAGTGTGTGTATAGCTGTATATGCAAATAAATGGATGTTTAATAGTTTATTTGCATGTGTGAGTATGTGTCATAGTATTTTTTAGATGACTGTCGGTGTGTAATAGGATGTATAGGTGTATCACTACATATGATGAGTGAGTATATTTATGAGTGACTATATAGAACTGTTGGTGAATGAGTGGATGTGTATATAAATGGTGGAATTATTGAATTGGTTGTTGTAACTGGTATGGGTATCTCCATTTTTTTGAAAATTTTAGTTTCTATTTTTGAACATGTGTTTCAAGCGTTACATTACAGTGAAAGGAGGTCTGTAACTCTGTCACAAGGATGGTGTCATCAGTGATGTCATGAGTGATGTCACTGACCATGTCATGAGTGATGTAATATGTGATGTCATCAGCAGTGCATTGCATGCGCAAGTTATAGTGAGTCCAACTAACTATAACATGGGAATTTCAATGGTTTTATGCGAGTAAAATTTCCAGCTTACCATAACTGGTGTGAAACCTATGGTTTTTTCAGGGAATTTAATAGGTTTTTTAAATGCTAATTCCTATCTATAACTGGTGTGAAACCTATGGTTTTTTCAGTGAATTTCAATGGTTTTTTAATAGCAAATCTCTATCGGTATTAAAAGTTAAAAAAATTATAACGAATTTTATATTGTATAATTATGTAATATATACATATTTTTTTTGCCCTGGGGCGCTCCCCGGCGCGTACCGGTGAACGCACGAGTAAGCGCAATGTTACGCCGCGCCCCGGGGCGCGTACCGGGGAGCGTCCCGTTAGCGCTATTCTCACGAACGAAAACAACATCGTGACGTTTCGCGTAACCGCGTGATGCGTCATATGACGCACTGCGTAAGCGCACCCGGAAGCACGCGGGCGCATACGATCACGCAACGTCGTGATTCGCTTACGCTAGGCACCCCCGGGCGTGCCCCGGAGCGTGACTACGGGCGCGCCCCGGGGCGCGTAGCGAAAGCGCGTCGGGTCATGTGATCTAAAAATAATACTTTTCATTGGTGCAGAACAGTTTTGGTTTGCAAATGATGAAAGCCCGGGTCATGTGACCTGAAAATAACACTTCTCATTGGTTCAGGGCAGTTTTTTTTTTCCAAATGGTGAAAGACCCCACATTTTTTCCTTATTCTGACTTTGTCCTTTGACTGAGGAAGACCTGTTTCAACAATTAAGAGAATTATTTTGTACTTTCAAATGGCTACTGTAGCAGCAACAGCTGGAGCATCTGCACCACCACCACCACCACCACCACCACCAAGAGGACCACCACAACAGTACATTGGTAGTCATGAAGAGGAGTAGGAGGAAGAGGAAGAGGAGGAGGGGAGAAGATGGCTGCCTGAAGACAATGCCCCATACAAGCCAAGGCCACACATTGTATGGGAGTTTTTTTCAATCCCAGAGGGCAAGAAAAAAGTCAATGTGGCCAAGGTAACTTGCCTAATCTGTGGCATGGAACTCTCAAGGGGCAACCCAAAGAAAAAATATTCTTTTGGTAATAATACCATGGTTAGACATATGACCCGCAAGCATCCAAACAACTATTCTGCTGCAGAGATCAGGGAACTGGCCAGTAACCTCCCCCAGTCTTCAAGGACCACCTCCAAAAGAAAGCAACCCACTCCATCGGGACCAAAAACAACGGAGACGATGCCTTGCATTCAACCACGATTTTCAGATTTTAGAATTACATGTATTCATTGTGGCAAGCTCATCTCCTATGGTGAAAAGAGCGTAAAGCTCGTCGTCCTTTGCTGGTGACAATCACAATTGCCCCAAAAAACCCTATTTTTTTCCGTTTTTTGTGTTTTTGCTCCAGTTGAGCCATTTTCAATTCCCTTTTTTTGTTTCTCCCCATAAAAAATACAAAAAAAATATAAAACTGTTTTGAAAAGCCAAAAAAAGTACAAAATGTTCAAAAAAACAATAAAAAAAATATAAAACAACAAAAAGAAGAAAAAAACAGTTCTTTTTAGAACTACCTTTAATTTATAAAAATAAACCTATATTTTTAAAGAATCTCTGTCAATTTATTTTCCTTAGGGTACGCGTACCGGGGCGCGCACCCAAAAAAAAGAAAAAAAAATTCATGAAGGAGTAAGCATGAGGGAAGAACACAAAGAGAGTAATGTTAAGAGAAAGAGAGCTACAGGGAGAAACACAGAGGGATTGTTTATTACATAGTAAAAAACAGAGAAGGTGTAATAGGGTGAAAGTGAGAAAAGTAAAATGACTAAAGGAGCGAAAGAACGGAAGAGAGAGGAAGAAGACTAAAGTAGAGATAGTGGGAGAATGTGAGTGGGTGTTGAAAGAAAAAGAAAGGACAGTAAAAAATGGAGAATGAAGGGTAGTAGCGGAACCGGGATAAAAGAAGAACGGTGAAGGAGGGTGAGAAAAGACCAGTTAGTGTAAGTAAAGAGGGGTGAAAGAGGGTGAAAAATTGAATTAGGATAAGACATGGGGAGTGACAAAGAGAAAGGACAAAGAGAGTAAAGGAAACAGTGCCTGAATGGGTTTGAGTGAAACAGCAAAGAAAGGTAAGTAATGCAGAGTGTGTGACTTATAGGGAGTCAGTGGGTGTAGGTCGGGGTGTGGGTGTGTAAGGTGTGTCTGTGGGTGTGGGTGTGTGGGGTGTTTCGGTGTGGGAGGAGGTGAGGGTGTGTGAGATATGTGTGAGGGGTGTGCGGGTGTGGGGGGTATGTGTGTGGGATGTATGTGTGTGTATGGAATGTGTGTGTGTGTGTGTGAAGAGTGTGTGTGGGGGTGTGTGGGGGTGTATGAGGTGTGTGTGTGGTGTGTATGTCAGAGGTGTGTGTATGTGTTGGGAGGGGGATGAGGTGTGTGTGTAGGAGTGAAGTAAATAATTAAGAAAAAGAGAATGAGTGAAGAAGCAAAGGAAGGGAACAGAGGGTAAGTGAAGTAAAGAATGGGAACTGAAAGAAGTTGAATATAAGAGGGGAAATAGGGATAGGGGAGTAAACATGGAAATAAGTGAGGAAAGCAGAGTAAAGAAACAGGGGTGATGTTCGTTGAGAAAATTTTAGTGAGGTTAAAACAAAGGGTGATGACAAACTACATTTTTTTAGTCACACTTACCATATAAATAATGTAAACTTAATTACATGTTTTTACTACACTTTGTATCTGTGAAAGAGAGAAGAAAAAATAAGTTATAATTAGTAAAATATGTATTTTAAAATAAAAGATACAAATGAAGAGGTTAACAATCATAACAGTGTATTTAGAAATAAAGTAAGAGTGAAGGACACAGAAAGGGAAATAAAGTAAGGTAGAAGGACAAAAAGAGAGAAAATGAAATAGAAGGAGAGCAAATTACTAAGAGTAAGTTATATAGATTCACTGACAGAGAGGAAGAGAAGAACAGAGAAATGAACTGAAGGTAAAAAAGATACTAAAACAATGTGAGTTAGCAAAACTAAATCAGGAAACAGTAGTAAGTAAAAAGATAATGACTGAGACAGAAAAGAGTATAATTAAGGATGCATTTAGAAGAATGAGGAATAGAAGATAATTGAGAGTAAGTGAAGAACACTCATAGAGTGAAGGGATGAAGGGAGAGAGGATAATATACAACGATTGAGGGAAATGGAGTGAGGAAGTTAGTAGACAGACACACTAAGATAACAACTGAGTGAAGTGGAGTACAATGAGTAAGCAAAGGAAATGTGTAAGGGAGCAAAAAAAGGAAAGAGAGGAGAAGACGACTAAAACAGTGGTACTGAGAGAAAATAGGTTGGTGATGAAAGTAAAGAGAAGGACATTGAAGAAAGGAAATGAGGGATAGTAATGGAACCAGAGTAAAAGAAATGAGATGAAGAACGATGAGAGAGGAGCTGTGAAGTTGTTGTAAAAGAAATGATAGACGGTAGATAAACACAAGTGAACATAACACAAGGAGAGTGAGGCACTGAGGACATAGAGGTAGTGAACGAAAAATAGAGAGAAAAGGTCAAAAGAAAGGAGCAAACAAAGATAAGCGAGGGAGAGTGGGTGATTTATAGTGATAGAGTGCGACAATACTGCTGAGTGAGTAAACAGGAATTACTAAAAGAGCAAAGGAGGAAAATACGGAAAAGGGAAGTAAAGCAGAGAGAATGAAAGCTGAAAAGTTATGCAAGGGAGAGAGGGGATGCAGACAGTTGAAATGAGAATGAGGGGTTGTCAAAGAAGTGGAGTAAAGGAACGGGAGTTACAGAGAGTGATAGAAAGACATTATAAGTGAGTAAAAAGAGCTAAAAGAGGAAGGAAAAAGGAAAGTGAGTGTCAGACAATGGGAATACAATTTAATTTACACAATCCAAAGTATAGAATAACTTGTACAACATGTTACATAGTTGTATTTATTTTATTTATTTTTAAGGTTTTATATAGCGCTGCTGGACCCAAGAGTATCAGAGCGCTTTACATGGAGGTGAGAATCAACAAATGTTTGTGCGAAAAATAGAGAAACAAAAAGCAAAATATACGTAATGGAAGAAACAAAAAGCAAAAACGTAATGGAAGCAATATACATAATATAGCATAATTACATAATGAAAGTGAAATCTGTAGAGCTTGCGTTATTTACCCCAGTATTTGTTGAGAAGTAGTACTTTGAGTTCTTTTTTGAAGATAGAGTAAGAGGGGTTGCAGCGAAGATCTTTGGGGAGAGAGTTCCAAATTGTAGAAGCATTGCCAGAGAAAGCACGGGATTGGGTCTTTTGACATTTGAGTCTAGGAGGGATAAGGACAAGGGAGTTTGTGCTTCTCAGGGACCTGGAGCATCCTGCTTTGTGTAGTTTGTTTGAAAGGTAAGAAGGTGTGTTTTGGTGGAGAGCCTTGTGTGTGATGCAAGCGATCTTATAGGTGGATCTTCCTTCAATTGGGAGCCAATTGAGGATCTTGAGGGTAGGGGAGATGTGGTCAAATTTTTTACAGTCGGAGATGAGTGTTGCATCTAGATTTAGGACAGATTTGATCGCCGCGAGATGGATTTTAGGTGTGCCGGCCAGAGTTGTGTTACCATAGTCGATCCTAGAAAGGACAAGCGATTGGACAACAAGCTTGAAGTCGGCTGCTGGTATAAATGGTTTAATTTTCTTGAGTTGTAGAAGGGTGAAAAGGGCACTTTTTGCTGCATTTTTAATGTGGGGTATGAGATTGAGGTTCTGGTCAATACTGATGCCTAGGGATTTAACGGAATTAGAGGTGGAGAGTGAACAGTTAAGAGCTTTGATGTCATTGATCCAGAGTTGGATGGGAAAGGAGTTGTTTTTGGGGGAGAACAGTATGATTTCCGTTTTTTTCGGGTTAAGTTTGAGATGGATTTGATGGAACCAGGTTTGAAATTTAGTCAAGGTGTTATTGAGGTGAAGTATGTCTTTGTGGGATTTGATCTTGTAGTATAGTTGGGTGTCATCGGCATAGAGGTGGTAACTGATATTGGCTTGTTTGAGGATGAGAGTGAGTGGTTCCATGAACAGATTGAATAGGGTTGGGGAGAGGATGGATCCTTGGGGGACGCCGAGTGAGAATGGGTTGGGGTTTAGAGAGGAAGTGGTTGAGCTTGATTTGTTGTGATCTGTTATGAAGGAATGAGGAGAACCAATTTAGAACATTACCTGTAAGGCCAAATCGAGCTTTAAGAATGTTGAGAAGGGTGGGGTGGTGTACAGTGTCAAAAGCAGAAGAGAGGTCAAGGAGGATTAGTATTGAGGATTCCCCACTATCTAGTGAGCGATGGATGTCGTCAGTAATGTTTAGCATAGCAGTTTCGGTACTACATCATTTTCTGAAGCCAGATTGGAAAACATCAAGTAGATTGTAGGTGATGATGTGTTTATCTAATTGTAGTAGGACACATTTCTCTAGGGCTTTAGAGAGGAATGGAAGGTTAGAGATAGGGCAAAGGTTGCTGAGGTCATTAGGATCAGTCGTGGGATTTTTTAGAATAGGTGTGATTTGACCAAGTTGAAGAGAGGCGGGAACGCAGCCAGTGGAAAGAGAGGAGTTGATGATTTTGGTCCATATAGGTGCGATGATAGAATTAAGTTCTTGAACCAGGTGTGCGGGAAGAGGATCTTTGGAGTGGGAGGAAGGTTTGAGTTTGGTAATGATATTAGTGATCGTAGATTCAGAAACTGGACTAAAGTCACTCCACAAGGCATTGTTTTTAGCTGGGGTGATGAGTTCCAGAACGGGGCCAGGTTGGGAGAGAGCCGGGAGGGCTTGAGAGGGGTTGAGAGGAGTTGATATAGAGAACAAGGGCGAGTTAGAGGATGGGGCGAGGGTGTGTTGGGTGGAGGGAGGTTGGAGTGAGAGCGGGAGAGAGGAGAATGATAGTTCGATCAAGTTGATTTTGTCAGTAAAGAATCTAGTGATTTCTTCACATCTGTCGGTAGAGGCTAAAATTTTGGGAGGGCCAGTGGAAGTTTGTTTTTTTACAATGTTAAAGAGTTCTCTCGGGCGGTTTCTCGCCTGATAAAGCTGAGTCCGGAGAAAGGAGGCTTTTTCATTGAAGATATGTTTTTTGTATTGGGCTCTAGCCGCTCTAAGTAGAGCCAGATTTTCAACGGTCGGATGCTTCCTCCAGCCCCTTTCAGAATGTCTAAGGGATCGTCTTTGATTATTTAGATCGGTATTGAACCAAGACTTAGGAGGGATATTTTTTTGTTGTTTGAATTTGATTGGAGCAATTTGGTCGAGGGCTTCACGAATAGAGTTATTATAGTGGTTGGTTAGATCGTTGGTGCTATCAGAGAGTGGAGGAAGAAGTAAGTGGTTCTTAATTGTCGATTTCAATTGTCCAGGGGGAATGAGGTGAAGGTTGCGTGTGGGTTTTTTAGGTAAAATAATGGTGGGGGTGCTGCGAGAAACGGGTCTATTCATGGTTAAAAGGATTAGGTAGTGGTCAGACCAGTCAACCGGAAGTATGTTAGATAGGGAGGCCAGATCATTGCTGGTCATGATAGCATCAAGGGTGGCACCTTTGTTATGGGTAGGAGAATGGCAGATTTGGGTCAAATTGGTGACATCCATGGTGTCATTGAATATGTTTATTTTTGCTGTTCTCAGAATATATTGAATTTCACTTAAAACAGTGAATTCAAATTACTCATCATATGACAGCGGGAAAAAAAACCTTAGATACTGACAAATGACAAATGTACACTAATCTTTGATTGACTTACTTTTCCTTGAGGCCAAATAGTATATCATGGAGGTCCTTTTCTCGTTGCAAAGTACTCTGCTGTTCACTAAAAAATCCATTTCATCGACTTTCTAGAAGAAAAGCTCCAAGAACATCTGAAATATTTTCATTATTTTCATATACTCCTTTTTTTCAGTCATGACTCTTTACTCATTCCTGTACCTTTTCTTTTGGCCAAATAGTGTCAGATGTATGAGTATATTTTCAAATTAATTCTAAGAAACTCTGAAATTACCTTTTTTCTGACGTTCTGAAAGAAAGGATCATACAACATTTTCACAATATTTAAGTATTTGTAAAACCATCTCTGACTCACTCATGTTCATCATTTTGTATAATACTAATATCACTTACTATGAGATCCACTTACAGTACCTATATGACAAGTCAATTTTTTATATTACCTGGATCACTTTTACTCAGAATATATTTTTAAACAGCAAAATAACCTTTATTAACTGCTCCCGTCTTCATAGGCCAATTACCTTTACTTAAATTTTGGTTCCAAAAACACTAGGTATGAATTTTTTAAGTCAAAAGGCAAACGTTATTTGAAAGTCAAATGAGTGTCGTTACAGTGGGTCCAACCTTTACAACTTTTTAAATAGCATGTGTAATGCCCTGATGTTGTAGAAGGACCGTCATGATAAATAATAGCTACAGTTGCAAAGGTTTTTCCTGATATTGATAACTGAGAAGCCACGACATTTTTAATAGAAGTTGTCAATTTAGTTCCATCAGGTCTACATCGTTGGAACATTAAAATTACATACTGACCATAATTTTGTAAAAATAATGTGGACAGCATTGCAGACTTCTATTGGGTACACACCAAATTGTGATCCGCTGCTTTAACTAGATTATTAAAAGGCACTGATTTGCAGTCTGGTAAAGTCAAATATATAAATCTTTCAGTGTCTATTCTAGTTGTACTTGATAAAGTACAGTTGTCGCAGTCATGCTGCCATTGATAAGAAAGGCTAAAAAGATTTTTTATATCTACACCTTCATCTTCCAATACATCAAACATATACATTAAAAATTCCTGACAATCCTGCTGAATATTCTGTGAAAATTGATTTTGACCAGAACATATGTCTAGAAGATTTCGAATTTCTGAAACACTTTCTATTTTTGCTCTATCACTGCTACATTTCTCAAACACGGAATTCAACAAACAACAGAATCTTTGATCCTGATTTTCAACAATCTGTTCTTGTATATTTTGAAGGAAAAAAACAACATTAACCACTACATTAGCATAGCAGTTGACACCAGAACTGTTTTCAAATTTAAATCCAACAACATCTTCAACAGAATCCTTTTTCTTTCTCCTTACAATTACAGTTTCATCTACTTTTTGTCTTTTTGCTACTACCTCACTGCAATTATTCTCATTTCTTCTTTTTCGGCCTACCACACGTTTTTCAAACAGAGGATATTGAGGCAAATGTGGAGCATACTCTCTTCTTAACCTATTGTATTCTTTAACACAATCTAGATCTGCACAAATCTTTGTTTCATCACACTCAATCAAGTACAATCCTGATAAGTTCTGACTCGTGATAATGCCAAATATGCCATACCCTCTTTAAACACATAACTTCCAATGTTCACCAAAGCGCTATCTATACTTAAACCTTGAGATTTATGAATTGTCACCGCATATGCCAAACAAATAGGAAACTGTTTTCGGCGAACATATAAGTCTTTTACAAGCAAAAATCTAGCTGACAACGACAAATTTGTTCTATTTCGTCAATGCCATCAAATGTAATTTTTAAAATTTCAATTCCATCTCTATTTTTGTAATTCACAAAACCAACAACATGACACATTGCTCCATTTACCAGACCTCTTTCAACATTTAAATTCCTTCTCAAAATGATACGACAATTTAATCACACATTCAGAGTCTTTTCAAAACCAGCAGTTTTAGATATAGTCTTCTCTAATGAATCCAATTTTGATTTCAAATTTTCAGACAAAATAATTGTTGCTCCCATATGTTCTATTTTATCTATAGCTTGCAGTTTCACTATCTCTTCATTTTCTAACTTTAACATTTTGTTGTTGAACATGGAACATTCTTTCAGAGTTGGCATCAAACATATGCCAGATTTCTTCTCGTTAATTTTCTTAAAAATATTCTCTGGAAGAATGTTTTCATTTGGGTACAAATTTGAAATTAATCCTCCATGTAAAGCTTCTTTCCCATGCTGACTTACTTTTCCAATTCTTACATCCTGTAGAATATTTTTATAATCTTCATCCTTTGCCTGCCGCATATTTTGAAGCAGTTCTGCATATTTGAAGTTTAACCATATATTAACGTTTCCAATGCTTCCTAGGCACTTCCTGGTATCTTCATGCGTGAGCATTTTGAACACAGGTTGTCCTTTCACTGGAGTCAACTGCAGTAGATCTCCAAAAACAATAATGTGTTTTCCTCCAAATAAGACATCATAGTCTGTTCTAAGAATTTCTTGCATTCTCAAATGCACAAAAGCAAGCATTATATTTGACACCATGCTTACTTCATCAATTATAAGAAGTTTCATTTTCTTCAGGACTCTCGAAACTTCGGAACACGCATCTCCAGATAGCTTGTGATATTGCAATTTGTTATCATGCTCCACTGGCAGCATCAGTAAACGATGTAAAGTAATCCCTTTAATATTATGGGCTGCCAGCCCAGTTGGAGCGGTAACAACACAAGATAGCGGTGATTTAGTCCTTTTCTGCAGATAAGTTGCAAATGCTTTAATCAGAAAACTTTTTCCAGTTCCCGCTTCTCCACTTACGTACAGTTGGACTGGTTTAAATGATGTACATGAGCACTCTTTTTTCTCATGAGTGAATCCATGTTCAATCTGTTCTGTGATTTCGTCATATATCTGTTTCTGCTCAAGGTTTAGTTGTTTCACCAAATCTTCTAAGTTAACTACATCATCTTGAGCTTGTTCCATAGCTCTTTCCACCTCATCCATGGCAGTGGCAGCTTCATTTTGAATAATTGGTCCTCCAAGTGGATCCTGACTCAATGAAGCAGAACTCTGACTGTCTTGAGAACTGTCTCTAGCAATCTCTGCAGCAATTGTGGCTTCTTTCTCTAATTCTTCGTTCAACATTTGCAGATAATTTGGAAAAACAGGACATTCTATGGTATCCTTGGTTGCATTAAAAGAATCTTCGTAACAGAGAAAATCTCCAAGTAGTTCCTCTTCTGTACGCCATGGCTTAAAGAGTTGCAAAAGAGGTAAATAGTAAAATTCCCTTTTCTCTGGATTTTCGCAAGTCAATGTTCGATGATTAATAAAATGGTCTTTTCTCTGTCTCACTAGACATCCTTCACACCCAATGATAGCATATATTCTATTGTTGATATCTTCTCTGATGGTTCTCTTATAAATATAGTTTTGCAGAACTTCATACAAACAACTGTTCTCAAGATGAAATTTCTATTTGGATAGTATGTATCCAACATGTTTGTCTTCAAAATATCTGTACTTTCTGGTTCTTTCTCCGCCAAATACTCTATTTCTTGTACAGATTTCAAAACTCGATTTCGTGTTGTAGCAAGACCTAGACTCACCCAAATGATGGTTCTAGATTTGGCATAGAGACTTGCTGATGACAATCGATCAGAACATTCATATGCTCCAATTTCTCGATGCGACAACATCTTCAGACTGTAACTGTATAATTTCTTGCTTAGACTCTTTTCATGTGAAATATCCTCCCACATTTCCTTCAGTTCTGTCTTTTCTTTTTTTGTGATGTAAGACGTCACATATCGAGCCACAGCAATAGAGTTGTCAGCAACGAACTGAATATCCATGTTAGCATTCCACATGGACAAAATCACTGGGTTGTAGTCGTTGATGTACTTGAACTCTTCGTTTCTTTTTAAATTGTATGTATTTTTTGGTGATTTCCTCATCACAGTATGTCGCAGAGTAGACATCAAATTAGTTACTCTTCCTTTAGAAATCACTGGTCGTGGAAACGAGAAACAACATTTTGTATAGAACTTGTCCTTGTTTCTGAATTTTCGACGACAGTACTTTCCACAACGATGGGATTGAAAGCGTAAAACTTGTTGCCTTAAACTGTTTTCTTCGGTAGTTTTCGGAACAGCACATGTTGAATACTTTTCAATAAAGCTTATCACTGTCTCATCCGAATCTATTCCAAATTTGGGTGCATCTTTAATCCACAACAACATATGTATGTGAGGAGCACCTCTCGCTTGATACTCCTTTCTCCAAAAGAAATCCAAAACCTCTCCAAGGGGAGGATTTTTTTTGTTGGTAATAAAAGACATCATAGCTTCAAATCTATGATTGAAATATCTGCATACATTCACTGGATCCAAAGAACACAGTTCTCCAGGTGTTTTGAATTCTATATTTTGTATATTTGCATTTGCCTCTCGTAGAAATTGAAGTAAGTCGTGCCATGCATACTCGGCACAGCTAAGAGTGAGGAACCATGTAGGAGTTCCTAAGTTTCTTAGCATACATTTCAATTCCCCATGACGACGGTACCAATACTCATTTGTACCACGCTGACATGCCATGAGATTGATTAAATGAGATTCCAAAATATTATCTTGCAGATTCACTTTCTCCATAAAGTCCCTCGCCGAAACATTTTGCAGATGTGCTCCACTTTTCAGTATATGGTTTACTGCATAAGAAAGCCCAGACAAGTCACTTTCATACAGTAAATGAAACAAATAGGGAATGCATTGACGAAACCTTGGATCTTCAGCATATAATCTTACAGTTCGATATTCAGATGCAGGAATTTGAAGTGGTCGATCATCATATCGTCCACCTCGACCTGTTGGAAAAAGCTGTGGAAAACAACGAGCTTCCAAACTTTCTTCCCATACACTAATGGGACTTCCTTTTAATGCTTTCATTTGAAACAATTCAATTGCATTCCCCATTACTTCTTTGGAATGCAAAGGATGAACAGTATAATGTTCATATATTTCTTCACTTCTAGACACATCAACTTTTTCAATTTGGCCGCCTGAACAATCACTGTCTTCATCTGCAGCTGTTTCCTCTGCTGCAACATATACATCTTTGTAATACTCATTGTTTTTGACTAAATACTACGTTGCCTTTTTGACTTTCCTAACATCCACTAGGGTTTGAGGGTTTCAAATGTCTTTATTTAGATATAACACGGATATCTTTAAAAGAAGAATACAAAATTCACATTATAATACAAGTATTGAAAAAGAGTAAAAAGACGCGGTTAATTATTTGACGGTTGTATATAAAGTGGAAATTACCCACAGCTTGATCCTTCTTATTAAATAACATTATAAGCTGAACACAACCAGTAGTATCTTATATATAAAAACAGACCAATACTCTTACAATACATTTTATGATCGTTTCATTTTTACTTCCTTAGAAGTTAATAGGTATTGTATGGTATATTAGTAGTTAAAAAGATCTCGGCAAGACTCAGTGTGGACTCAATTGGTTAAAATTACGGTATGCTTGCTGTATAAAAATGGCTAGCCCTATATTTAAAACTGTGTTTTCTGGGTTCAAGGCCATAATAATGGCTTGCCTACAGGTCCGGGCACCCAACCTGTTCCATTCAGCTTTTAGTTTGCACCTACGTTGAGAATTGTAAAAAGGGCAGAGGCAGACCACATGCAGCAAAGTTTCCCCCGTTTTGCCACAACCTCTGCAGGTTGTATCTTCCACCGAACGTTGCCAGGAGGGCTGGTCTTGCAAGAAACGCCAGTCACCCATTCTGATAGCTACAAGACTACGTTTAAGATACAGAGAGTATGTACACGACAAATACGTTGCGGGGGCTAGCCGTCTGTATGAGTTTATAAGTGCCCAGGAGTGGCTACGTTTTGCAAAAAATGCTTTGTCCATATTTAGTGATCTCATTCTGACACATTTTTTAATAGCAATTTTAAAAGCTGACTGACTGGGGTTCAGGACCCAAAGATCACTCACTGACATTTGATCAATGGCGTCCTTAAGGAGGCGACCATACGTTCCACATGGGTTGATCTGAGTGATTTCTAGCCAGACTAAGGCTTCTAGTGTACATGGGTCCGCCTGTCTTAGTTTATGGCAAAGCTTTAGGTAAGTGCCCATGTTTAAAGCCTCATAGTTCAAAAGCCCCATCTCCAGTCTGATCTGCGCTGGGGATGCAGTCTTTGGCAGACGGAGAACTCTTTTATAAATTCTAGTTGTGTGCCGATTTAAGGCAGTGTTCAGTTTTCCCCTGAGTATCTCAATGCCGTAAGAAAGAGTGGGGCCAATTTTAGCTCTCATGACTTCCAGGAGAGGTGCCAGTGTTGGACCTGATAGGTTTTTGGAGAGCTTACTTAGTGACACTGCCAGGAAGGTGGCTTTAGCTGCGATCTCATTGCGTTGTTTTAAATGGTTACCTCTGGAGTCTAAGTGGACACCTAGGTATTTATATGACTGACCGATAGCGATGTTTGACTTGTCAAGTAGCCACCCACCCCCGGCGTATCGTTTTTTGCCAAAAGGGACAACTTGTGTTTTCTTAAGGTTGACCTCTAAATGATTAGAAATTGTGTAGCTGAACAGTTTATCGAGTAGCCTTTGCAGCCCGACCCTGGTAAGGCTAAAGAGAACCAGGTCATCGGCGTACAATAGGTTGTTTATGGCCATGCCTCCCACCTTTGGGGGGTGACTGTTTGTGTCGTCCAGGAAACTTGACAGATCTGATATAAAAAGATTAAAAAGAAGAGGGGCCAGCACACATCCCTGCTTCACGCCTCTGTTTGTCATAATTTTCCGCGAGAGGTGTGTGCCGGACCCCAATTTCACCCGAACCCAAGTGCGGGAGTGAAGTTGAATGATAGCTTCCAGAAGTTTGTCTGGGATCCCCCATTTTCTTAATTTTTCCCATAGATCTGCCCTGGGGACCCTGTCGAATGCTGCTTTGAAGTCGACAAAGCAACAAAACACTTGCCTAGATGTTAAGAGTGCCTTGTCGACTATGGTTGATACAGCTAATAAATTAGTCATGGTCCCTGAGTTGGCCACAAACCCTGTCTGGTTCAGCGGGATCAAGTTACATTCTGTTGCCCATAACCTCAGGTCCTGCAAGAGGAGGCCTGCGTAATGCTTGGCCTCAATGTCCAATAGGGCGATAAGTCTGTAATTATTCGGCGAAGAGCGGGATCCTGATTTGTAAATTGGGTGGATTATAGCGCCCCGCCACGAGTCAGGGATAGTTGCAGTGTTCAGGGCGTAGTTAAAAAGGTTTGTTAAAATTCCTGACCAAAAGGGTGGGTCAGATTTGAACAGGCTCTGTGGCAGGCCATTTGGGCCAGGTGCTCCATCTGATCTAGCTTTTGTCACTGCTATAGCCACCTTTTCTTGTGTCACCTCCAGGACCTCATTGGCAGAGTGTACTCCATTGATCTCTCTTGGAGAAAGGGGACCTGTTGGTCCTGAATGTTCAGAGGATCCAAAGTGGTCAGTTAGAAATGTTGCCCAGTCCGATTCTTGTATATTTGCTGTTCCGAAGCTCAATGTGCTCTGGTTAACATTGTTAATTAAGGCCCAGAATTTTCTTGAGTTTTTACTCTTACTCTCCCACACCAATTTACACCAGAATTGGGTTTCATGCAGCTGTTTGTCTTTGGTCATCGCCAGCCTGAAAGACTTCTGTACAGCTTGATAATGTATTAGACAACCACTGTTCCCTGGAGATTTTGCGAGTGACCGCAAAGCGTTGTTTCTCGCTTTCTTAAGTGACTTTGTCTGAGTTGACAAAGTGAACTTGCAATGCTGGGATGGCCTCTGGAACTGCTGTTTGGCTGGAAAGAGGTTAATCAGGTGTGAGCAGAGCATTGACCATGTCGCTGTCGGCGAGGCTTCTTGTTTGATTCCGCCTCTTATTGCGTTCATGCTTTCTCGCAAGATGTTCTGGCTAAGGTCTTCACTCCACCTGAGGCGCTTTAGGTTCTCTGTGTATATACCACGGCAAGTAGAGGAGGCAGGTTTGTGAGTTGCTGGTTTTATATTAAATGATATGACCTGAGGTCTATGATCACTTTCAGTTCGTGGATAAATGTGAAAGCTTGCCAAAAAATGGAGCAAGGATGTATTGCAGATAGTGTAGTCCAAATAAGAGCGCTTGCTACCATTTGTCCAAGACCAATTAGGGGGGATGTCTCCCTCCGATCTTCCGTTGATTACCAGGTAGCCAGCGCTATAGAATCGTGTCACGCAGAGTTCTCCCAGTACGCAATGGGCTTGATTGGGCGGTGTTGATTGTGTAACAAGCTCGTTGATCAAAGGTAAGAAAGGCCCTTCATTGTCTACTGGGATACATTGGAATAAGTTGGTATTAAAATCACCTGTGACGATACAGTCAGTGTTGGGGTGTTCCGCAGCTATGTCGCTCATAATTTCCGATAAACGAGCCAGGTGATCTCTTTTTGTTTGTGTACTTGGGTTAATGTACGCGTTTAAAAGGAAAAGTGAGCGCTGATTCAGCCAAGAGTTGATTTTGACCCCGAGGAGCCATTCTTCATCTATAGGTAATCGTGAGTGGGGGCCTTTTAGGTTGTTGGATATGTATATTGACAGGCCCCCTTTGGGGTGGCCATAGCGGCTAGCTCTGAGTGCTGGTTTCCATACTTCTGTGTAACCAAGAATGGGGCATCCTTGTTGTGCCCAGGATTCCTGTATAGCTATTACGGCATGCTCACATAGAAAGGAAAGTGTTTCCAAATTCGCAGTTTTCTGGAGAAGGCCACTTATGTTCCAAGAACATATTGAGAAAGTGGAGTCTGCTTGTGAGTTAGGCACAGTTGCTGGTGGGGTTACTAAGGGTGTTGGCTTTGCCGGGGTTTTTGGCTTGGGGCCCCTGCTCTCTACTTCAGACGGTCATACTGAACTTTTAGTTGACAAAATGGCTGGAAGCCACTCCCAATCTTGAGTTGTATCGGCGTAGGTGACCAGTCTTGGAGGGCTTTTGTATTGATCGTCTGGGCCCGATGCATTTTTTAAAATTGAGTAGGGTCTTGGGTGACCCTCCAATTTGATGGGTCCTGTTTTCCGAGAGGTAATTGGCTGGTTTAATAAAGCGGGAGGATAGCCTGGGATGGAGTATGGATACACTCGGATGCCCCAGTCCCGCAGGATGTCCTTATGATCCAGAAATGCTCCGACCCAGCTGGCTGATTTAAAAGACACCAAAGTAGCTTCCGAAGGTTGGGCACCTCTTGGTGGAAGGAATTCGATAGCTTCGATGTCCTTTGATACCAGTCCTGTGAGCCCCGGGATACCAACCGCTAACTTTATTATAGTCGACCTGTTGAGAATGTCTTGCCGTCCCTTTGATTTGTATTCTGGTACCAATAGGATGTGGGAGTGTGATGAGTCATTGTTGTTCTCCTTATTATTTTCACTCGGAGCCATCTTATTGAAGTTATTCAAAGCGGGGTCTGCGTGCAATTCTTGATCCTGTTGTGGTGGCCTAAAAGGGGCCTTCCATAAAGGCTGATTGTTTTTAGATGCAGTTGTTTTTGGATTATGAATAGTTTTTGTAAAATTCATTGTCATTGTTTTAGGGTTTACACTGGGCTGTGTCGTGCCTGTTGCTAATTTGGATTTTTCTTGAGGCACTATGGGCTCGGGTAAAGATGGGTCATCAGTGGTCGTCCTTTGTTGTTCTATCACTGTGCTGGACTCGGCAGCTGCTGTTCTCACAGCTGATTTGGTTGAGTCGTGGGCGTTCCCCTCAATTAATTGAATTATAGGTTCTAGTGGAACTGCTTTAGTATTGTTGGCACTAGAGTTTGCTGGGGCTGATGGTGGAGCTGTCTCACTTAGGGTTTTTTTGTTGGCCTCCATATCGAAAAGGGGAAAGAATTTTGGGTGGGCGTCTGTTGCTTTTGCCCTTATTTTGTTTCTCTGTTTGCGCAAACGTTTACGCTCTCTCTTACTGCAGGGTGGAGGGGGGGCTGATGCTCCTTCCGCTTTAATAAGGTCTGAAGACATTGAGTAAGCCGTTTGCCCTGTCACTTGGTGGTCCGGACGGATGGAACACTCGCTGAGGGCCCCAGTGTTATCGGTCATCGTTTGGGACGGTGCAGGACCCGTTGGTGAAGCATTGGATTTGCCGGTTTTTAGCTGTTCGCTGAGCAGGTTTGGCCTGAGAGTGGTTCCCCAGCTTGACTTAATGCCTTTGTTTGCAATAGACCATGGGTAGTCTAGATCTTCTATACTTTGTGGTTGCTGACAGGAAGTTGTGTGGGGATTGCCTCCCTTCAGCAGCTTAACTTCATTTATTACGCTGGTTAAGAAGCCTGGAAGTGATGATAGTGAGTCAATAATTGGGGAGCAGCAGCAGACTGACTGTATGAGCTTAGTTGAAGCTTGCGCTCCTATTATTAGATTGTTCAGTTTGTCAAGTTTGCTGTCGATCCCCGCCGTGAATAGTGCCAGAGTATTCAGAAGATCGACCTGCACATCCAGTTTGTCCGAATGAAAGTTCAGCGCATTGACTATTTGTTGCATCGTCTGAAGAAGTTGCGGCCAAGCCCCTATAGCTGTAGACTCTTCTTGGTTGGACTTCAGGATTGGCGTGGGGTTGGTTGGATTTTGGTTATTTTTAAAGAAGAATGAAAGGTCAGCTAAAAGTTGGTCGTTTGGATCAGGGTTTTTGGGCGATTTTTGTGGGGGGATCGATAAGGATACCGGTGATAAGAGAGCTGTATGCCGAGGACTCAACGCAACAAAATGCTCCTTTGGTGAGCTTATACTTGGAGGTGAGTGGGATAATTGTAGAATATTGTTATGCGCAAACGAGTTTTGCGCATGTATTTGTGCTAGGGTTAGTTGGTGATGGGGAATCATTGTTGATTCTGTTGTCATATCTAGGACTTGTTGAGTAGAGGTTATTGTTAATTCTGGTTTCTGAGTATGATTTGTCAGAAGGCCTGGAGGGTGTTGTAAACTCCCCGGAGGAGATTGCTGCGGGGGTACTCCTTGGTTGGTCGCTCCTGTGCGTGGGCACTGTTGTCCAGGTGGCGGCTCTGAATGATGCATGGTTAGGTTTTGTTTGGGATCAGGGCTCCCCTGCCAGCCCGGGGATAGGTCGTTTGTTATTGCTCCAAAGATGTAAACTCCCGGTGGTTGCGCTAACTCTTTATTTCTCATTGACCACTGTAGTGGAGAAAGCGGCTGCAGGGGATGCATACTTATCTCGGCAAGCTGATCCGAGGGTACGGGGTTAATTAACTCCTGCGACTGGGATTTTAAGAATCCATTGGTCGTTGATGGAATTTTTTTTTAAATAGGCCAATAGACTCGGGGGTTTTAAGCCTATTGGCGTGTCCATACTCTTGCTATTGGGGCTGAGGTTGCAGCTACCATCTGGCAAGGCTTTAATCGCTGTTTCCTGATGGGCCAAGACGGACTTGTGGTTTCCCAGATGGGGCTCGTCTTTTGGACCCTGCTGTTTTGATTTCCGCCGTTTAGGTGCCGTTAAAGACTTCCGTATTTTCCCGGATCTCATTGCTTGGACGGTTGTTAGAACCGATTTTAAGCTGTAGTGAGAGTTGTAACTAAAGCGGCTAAAGAGACGCCGCCGCCGGAGCTGTTTTCAGGTTGAAGATCTGAAAATGTGGTGATGTATTAGATCTCTAGTGGATCTAATGGGTCTGCAGGCTCTGACTTATCCGGGGTCTGAAAGCTAGATGCTTAGCTGCTTCTGGCGTTGGAAGCTAGTTAGCCGGTGTCTGGCCGATGGCTAACTGCACTGTCGACCAGGGGGTGTCAATTGGAGGTTAGCTGAAGGGGGTGCAGTTTTAATGCTTTTTTGGCTCTTTTCCTGGCACTTTTTGCGCACTCCCTCGTCTTTGGCTAGAACGAGGCGAGCTGGGTTCAGGCACCCCCCTGCACTGAACCTTATCTCCGACCACCACTGTTTGCCTACAGGAAGCCACTCCACTGAGCCCGGGCCAAACGAGACTGGACTGGGGGTCAGGACCACACCTCGAATCTCACCTCTTGTGCACCCCCAATGGGGTCAAGCACTGATAGTGGAGCGAGGGGATCCAATGACACACCAGCCGGTCACAGTTAAGGTACGGGCAGCAGCCGAGCCTGGCTGGTGTTTGCAAAACTTGGGTGGAGGGGGAGGATGGCAGGGGGAGCAGCCCCAGAGCTTGGAATAACTGCAGGGAACACCGCACGGACGGTAGACTAAGCCGGCCAGGAGAGGACAGTACATAAAGTGGCCGCCGACCGAGGAGGACAGGGTAAGGCAAAGCACAACGGGACTTCCTTCCTATGGGGGCACTGGGATGTGAGGCTGACACGTGAGGAAACCCAGGCAGCGTAAGAAGAGCAGCCCCCGTTCGGCGGCAGCAGCATGCGGTTCAGAGGGCCGGGGGGCCAGGGGGGGCAGAACTATATCAGTGTGAGCAAACCTGCCCGGCCAACCGCCCAGCGTCCCGCCCCGCCCACTGCCAGCGGCCGCAGATGGCGGCGGCTGCAGCGGAGACAGGCAGAGACAGGCAGAGACAGCCACACACCTCCCCAGCACACTCTTCCGCAAGCCGCTTTTTTGCCGACTTACCGGTGAGCCTGCCACCTGCCGCCCGAGTCCCGGTCAGTGCGCCAGTGCCGACAGTCCCCCAGGAGAAACAGCCTACCTCTCCCTCACGATCGCCGACGCACTCCTGACCGCCCCTCGCTCACCGTGCCTTGTCTGACGCACGTCCGGGGAATCTACTGCAGGTTCCGTTAGTGGGGCGCGGCCACGAACTCTATGACACTTGGGGCAGAAAACATCCACTAAATCTTGCCAGATTTTCTTACTCTTTGTCGGAACCCCATTAACTAGAATAACTAAAGGTTCCTCTTCTACTTTTTCTATACCAATTGTATCAATATTTTTTTTTAAATCTAGAGGCAAATAAACAACTCTTCCCTTTAATCCTCTCTGCAAATCTGTAGGAGGCAATTTCCCTATCTTAGGCTCCATGCGAACAATTGCCTGAAAAGGATGGACACATTGAATCAAAATAGACTCATATGTATTTAAATCCATCAATTCACGGGGAATGTCTACCAACTCCAGATTATTATGAACAGCTCTAGCAGGCATTCTGTTTTGATTTAATCTATCATAACAATATTTACAAATATGCTGATCAGAACTCAAATCAAAACAATTCTCCACCCACAAATAAGTTGCAAAATCCTTCCACTCATAATTATTTATCTTTTCACTTTTTACGTATAAATCAACTAATCTAGTTTGATGCTTATAATGACTTCGTCGACAACACACACAAGTAAAATTCGGCCTTTCACTTGATTTCACCTTAAACCTGGTAATTTCCTGGTCAAACTTTTCTGTACTTGAAATCTGTACATTGTCTTCCACATTACCTTGAATTGCTGTGTCGATTTCTACACTGTCCTCTTTTTCACCAAAATAACAAATCTCAATTTCTTCACAAATCTTGTTCACATCTAATTCAGTTCCATGCAAAATTTAATTGTTTAAGCTTAAGTGCTGGACTTTTTGCATAATACAACATTCTCACTAATTTCCTCATTTTGGTATGATGCACTGCTAACATCCTAAAATGATGAAAAACACTCTGACAGATTTTTCTAGAAAGACAAGCCAGTGAATGCCCTTGCAAACCTGTGTTTTCTCTCACTCTGCAAGGATCTAAGTCTTGCAACAACTTCACTTTCTGCTTTAGACTTTTCTTACTATATGTACGTAAGAAATTACAAAACAAATCAATTGATTCCTGTCGCACACTACAAATACGACTACACTTCCAAGTGTACACTGGACCCTTAGCACGTCTCCCTAAAACTTCATCAGTTAACACCTCTTCTGGTTCTCTAGCCACAAGTTTCTCTTTTTCAATCGGACAACCATCTTTCACTTCATATGCTCGACCACTGGTGTCAACTGCATGCACTAAATCATTCTCCTGGAAGTAACTCTCCTCATTAAAAAATGGCTCACAACTTGAACTGTGCATCCATTCTCCTGAAAAAACTTTACAAAAATTAGTCCTATTAATTACTCTTTTCCATCTACTGTTTGATTTGAAAACATCAATTGTCTTGTTAAGTGTCCTAATTCTATTGATTATTAAAATAAATCATTTTTTCTTAACTTCAAAAGCCTGATCAACAATCTTCTCTACACTTTTCTTTTTCTTATAAAAAGCAGCTCTCTGTTTACCTTTCCTAATGTTTTTTAACAAATTTAAAACCAACCTATTGCGAAACATTTGTTTACGAATGTCCCTAAACTGATTCTGCCTTCTATTCCTATAGATATTATTCTCTCCTGCTCCAGTTGTAAGATTTTTTGAGGGTCTCTCCTTCCTTTTCAAATTTACTCTCTCATTCTCTTTTTCTACATGCTGTCCAACATTTTTTTTTTATCTACATATGTTCCATAAGAAAGACTTAGTTGTCTTACCAGGAGCTTTGTTCCTGTTTTTTGAACTATTTGTTGTGGAAGAGTGCTGTAATTCCGTTGCTGTTTTTGTTTTTTTGCGGTTATCATGTTTTTTTCTGCTTTGCCTTGAGGGCATCTTTCCTTACTCTTGAAATCTTGATTTCAATCTGTGTTAAAGAAAAAAATAGCACATTATAGACCACTATTACCAAACAACAAAGCAATGACAAAAAGCAAACAGTCTATTCAGGGTTACAGATCAGGTGAGGATTCTCGAGGGGTGCGGAAGAGGTGAGACCTGTATTGAAGAATGTAGTAGAAGAGAGGTCTGTCCACAGGTACAAAGAAGGTGAGACCTGTGTCTAAGACTGCAGTAGGGGATAGGCTTCATGAAGTCTAGTCCACTGCACTCTTAAACACAGGCTTCACCATCTATGCTTCCCAGGAAAGACCTCTCTCCCACTACAGTCTTGAACATAGCCCTCACCTCCTCTGTACCTCTGGACATGCCTCACCTCATCTGCACAATCTACTTTCTAATCTGACATAAAACAAGTGACATCATTGTTAAAAGTTGAAATATATTTATTTAATCATACAGACACTATTTATTCCTTCTCAAAAATCTAAAAGGCATTGATTTGCCCCAAAATCGTTTTTTAAATAACATTTTAGACACAGAGTGCAGGTCCTATGTACAAGCATTCAGTGTCCATGAGTACAGTGGAGAGGACTGACCTCCTCTCACTCTTGGACAAGCCTTACCTCATCTGTGTCCTCTGGACAGGCCTCAATGTATTGAGTATAAATGATGGTAACTGGGTGCAGATGAGGTGACGCATGTCCAAGGGTGTAAATAAGCTAACGCCTGTCTAAGGATACAGATTAGTTGTAGTCTATTCAGGGTTGCAGATGAGGTGAGGATTGTCTGGGGTGCAGGAGAGGTGAGGTCTGTATTGAAGAGTGTAGTGGAAGAGAGGTCTGTCCACGGGAACAAAGAAGGTGAGACCTGTGTTTAAGAGTGCAGTGGGGGATAGGCTTCATAAGGTCTAGTCCACTGCACTCTTAAACACAGGCCTCACCACCTATACTCCCCAGGAAAGGCCTCTCTCCCACTACAGTCTTGAACACAGACCTCACCTCCTCTGTCCCTCTGGACATGCCTCACCTCATCTGCACAATCTACTTTCTAATCTGACATAACACAAGTGACATCATTGTTAAACGTTGAAATATATTTATTTAATCATACAGACACTATTTATTCCTTCTCAAAAATCTAAAAGTCATTGATTTGCCCCAAAATCGTTTTTTAAATAACATTTTAGACACACAGTGCAGGTCCTATGTACAAGCATTCAGTGTCCATGAGTACAGTGGAGAGGACTGACCTCCTCTCACTCTTGGACAAGCCTTACCTCATCTGTGTCCTCTGGACAGGCCTCAATGTATTGAGTATAAATGATGGTAACTGGGTGCAGATGAGGTGACACATGTCCAAGGGTGTAAATAAGCTAACGCCTGTCTAAGGATACAGATTAGTTGAAGTCTATTCAGGGTTGCAGATGAGGTGAGGATTGTCCAGGGGTGCAGAGGAGGTGAGGCCTGTATTGAAGAGTGTAGTGGAAGAGAGGTCTGTCCACGGGTACAAAAAAGATGAGACCTGTGTCTAAGAGTGCAGTGGGGGATAGGCTTCATGAAACCTAGTCCACTGCACTCTTAGACACAGGCCTCACCACCTACGCTCTTCAGGAAAGGCCTCTCTCCTACTACAGTCTTGAACACAGGCCTCACCTACTCTGTCCCTCTGGACATGCCTCACCTCATCTGCACAATCTACTTCCTAATCTGAGGTAACCAAGGTGACATTATTGTGAAAGGATGAAATATATGTATTTAATCATGCAGACACTATGTATTCCTTCTCAAAAATCCAAAACTCATTGTTTGCACCAAAATCGTTTTTTAAATAACATTTTAGACACACAGTGTAGGTCCTATGTACAAGCATTCAGTGTCCATGAGTACAGTGGAGAGGACTGACCTCCTCTCACCCTTGGACAAGCCTTACCTCATCTGTGTCCTCTGGACAGGCCTCAATGTATTCAGTATAATTGATGGTAACTGGGTGCAGATGAGGTGACGCATGTCCAAGGGTGTAAATAAGCTGAGGCCTGTCTAAGGATACAGATTAGTTAAAGTCTATTCAGGGTTGCATATGAGGTGAGTATTGTCTAGGGGTGCAGAAGAGGTGAGGCCTGTATTGAAGAGTGTAGTGGAAGAGAGGTCTGTCCACGGGTACAGAGAAGGTGAGACCTGTGTCTAGGAGTGCAGTGGGGGACAGGCTTCATAAAGCCTAGTCTACTGCACTCTTAGACTAAGGCCTCACCACCTACGCTCTCTGGAAAAGGCCTCTCTCCCACTACAGTCTTGAACACAGGCCTCACCTCCTCTAGCCCTCTGGACATTCCTCACCTCATCTGCACAATCTACTTCCTAATCTCAGGTAACACAGGTCACATTATTGTGAAAGGATGAAATATATGTATTTAATCATGCAGACACTATTTATTCCTTCTCAAAAATCTAAAAGTCATTGATTTGCACCAAAATCGTTTTTTAAATAACATTTTAGACACACAGTGCAGGTCCTATGTACAAGCATTCAGTGTCCATGAGTACAGTGGAGAGGACTGACCTCCTCTCACTCTTGGACAAGCCTTATCTCATCTGTGTCCTCTGGACAGGCCTCAATGTATTGAGTATAAATGATGGTAACTGGGTGCAGATGAGGTGACGCATGTCGAAGGGTGTAAATAAGCTAACGCCTGTCTAAGGATACAGATTAGTTGAAGTCTATTCAGGGTTGCAGATGAGGTGAGGATTGTCTGGGGTGCAGGAGAGGTGAGGTCTGTATTGAAGAGTGTAGTGGAAGAGAGGTCTGTCCACGGGTACAAAGAAGGTGAGACCTGTGTTTAAGAGTGCAGTGGGGGATAGGCTTCATAAGGTCTAGTCCACTGCACTCTTAAACACAGGCCTCACCACCTATACTCCCCAGGAAAAGCCTCTATCCCACTACAGTCTTGAACACAGACCTCACCTCCTCTGTCCCTCTGGACATGCCTCACCTCATCTGCACAATCTACTTTCTAATCTGACATAACACAAGTGACATCATTGTTAAAAGTTGAAATATATTTATTTAATCATACAGAAACTATTTATTCCTTCTCAAAAATCTAAAAGTCATTGCTTTGCCCCAAAATCGTTTTTTAAATAACATTTTAGACACACAGTGCAGGTCCTATGTACAAGCATTCAGTGTCCATGAGTACAGTGGAGAGGACTGACCTCCTCCCACTCTTGGACAAGCCTTACCTCATCTGTGTCCTCTGAACAGGCCTCAATGTATTGAGTATAAATGATGGTAACTGGGTGCAGATGAGGTGACACATGTCCAAGGGTGTAAATAAGCTAACGCCTGTCTAAGGATACAGATTAGTTGACGTCTTTTCAGGGTTGCAGATGAGGTGAGGATTGTCCAGGGGTGCAGAGGAGGTGAGGCCTGTATTGAAGAGTGTAGTGGAAGAGAGGTCTGTCCACGGGTACAAAAAAGATGAGACCTGTGTCTAAGAGTGCAGTGGGGGATAGGCTTCATGAAGCCTAGTCCACTGCACTCTTAGACACAGGCCTCACCACCTACGCTCTTCAGGAAAGGCCTCTCTCCCACTACAGTCTTGAACACAGGCCTCACCTACTCTGTCCCTCTGGACATGCCTCACCTCATCTGCACAATCTACTTCCTAATCTGAGGTAACAAAGGTGACATTATTGTGAAAGGATGAAATATATGTATTTAATCATGCAGAAACTATTCCTTCTCAAAAATCTAAAACTCATTGATTTGCACCAAAATCGTTTTTTAAATAACATTTTAGACACACAGTGCAGGTCCTATGTACAAGCATTCAGTGTCCATGAGTACAGTGGAGAGGACTGACCTCCTCTCACCCTTGGACAAGCCTTACCTCATCTGTGTCCTCTGGACAGGCCTCAATGTATTCAGTATAATTGATGGTAACTGGGTGCAGATGAGGTGACGCATGTCCAAGGGTGTAAATAAGCTGAGGCCTGTCTAAGGATACAGATTAGTTAAAGTCTATTCAGGGTTGCAGATGAGGTGAGTATTGTCTAGGGGTGCAGAAGAGGTGAGGCCTGTATTGAAGAGTGTAGTGGAAGAGAGGTCTGTCCACGGGTACAGAGAAGGTGAGACCTGTGTCTAGGAGTGCAGTGGGGGACAGGCTTCATAAAGCCTAGTCTACTGCACTCTTAGACTAAGGCCTCACCACCTACGCTCTCTAGAAAAGGCCTCTCTCCCACTACAGTCTTGAACACAGGCCTCACCTCCTCTGGCCCTCTGGACATTCCTCACCTCATCTGCACAATCTACTTCCTAATCTCAGGTAACACAGGTCACATTATTGTGAAAGGATGAAATATATGTATTTAATCATGCAGACACTATTTATTCCTTCTCAAAAATCTAAAAGTCATTGATTTGGACCAAAATCGTTTTTTAAATAACATTTTAGACACACAGTGCAGGTCCTATGTACAAGCATTCAGTGTCCATGAGTACAGTGGAGAGGACTGACCTCCTCTCACTCTTGGACAAGCCTTACCTCATCTGTGTCCTCTGGACAGTCCTCAATGTATTGAGTATAAATGATGGTAACTGGGTGCAGATGAGGTGACGCATGTCGAAGGGTGTAAATAAGCTAACGCCTGTCTAAGGATACAGATTAGTTGAAGTCTAATCAGGGTTGCAGATGAGGTGAGGATTGTCTGGGGTGCAGGAGAGGTGAGGTCTGTATTGAAGAGTGTAGTGGAAGAGAGGTCTGTCCACGGGTACAAAGAAGGTGAGACCTGTGTTTAAGAGTGCAGTGGGGGATAGGCTTCATAAGGTCTAGTCCACTGCACTCTTAAACACAGGCCTCACCACCTATACTCCCCAGGAAAGGCCTCTATCCCACTACAGTCTTGAACACAGACCTCACCTCCTCTGTCCCTCTGGACATGCCTCACCTCATCTGCACAATCTACTTTCTAATCTGACATAACACAAGTGACATCATTGTTAAAAGTTGAAATATATTTATTTAATCATACAGAAACTATTTATTCCTTCTCAAAAATCTAAAAGTCATTGCTTTGCCCCAAAATCGTTTTTTAAATAACATTTTAGACACACAGTGCAGGTCCTATGTACAAGCATTCAGTGTCCATGAGTACAGTGGAGAGGACTGACCTCCTCCCACTCTTGGACAAGCCTTACCTCATCTGTGTCCTCTGGACAGGCCTCAATGTATTGAGTATAAATGATGGTAACTGGGTGCAGATGAGGTGACACATGTCCAAGGGTGTAAATAAGCTAACGCCTGTCTAAGGATACAGATTAGTTGACGTCTTTTCAGGGTTGCAGATGAGGTGAGGATTGTCCAGGGGTGCAGAGGAGGTGAGGCCTGTATTGAAGAGTGTAGTGGAAGAGAGGTCTGTCCACGGGTACAAAAAAGATGAGACCTGTGTCTAAGAGTGCAGTGGGGGATAGGCTTCATGAAGCCTAGTCCACTGCACTCTTAGACACAGGCCTCACCACCTACGCTCTTCAGGAAAGGCCTCTCTCCCACTACAGTCTTGAACACAGGCCTCACCTACTCTGTCCCTCTGGACATGCCTCACCTCATCTGCACAATCTACTTCCTAATCTGAGGTAACAAAGGTGACATTATTGTGAAAGGATGAAATATATGTATTTAATCATGCAGAAACTATTCCTTCTCAAAAATCTAAAACTCATTGATTTGCACCAAAATCGTTTTTTAAATAACATTTTAGACACACAGTGCAGGTCCTATGTACAAGCATTCAGTGTCCATGAGTACAGTGGAGAGGACTGACCTCCTCTCACCCTTGGACAAGCCTTACCTCATCTGTGTCCTCTGGACAGGCCTCAATGTATTCAGTATAATTGATGGTAACTGGGTGCAGATGAGGTGACGCATGTCCAAGGGTGTAAATAAGCTGAGGCCTGTCTAAGGATACAGATTAGTTAAAGTCTATTCAGGGTTGCAGATGAGGTGAGTATTGTCTAGGGGTGCAGAAGAGGTGAGGCCTGTATTGAAGAGTGTAGTGGAAGAGAGGTCTGTCCACGGGTACAGAGAAGGTGAGACCTGTGTCTAGGAGTGCAGTGGGGGACAGGCTTCATAAAGCCTAGTCTACTGCACTCTTAGACTAAGGCCTCACCACCTACGCTCTCTAGAAAAGGCCTCTCTCCCACTACAGTCTTGAACACAGGCCTCACCTCCTCTGGCCCTCTGGACATTCCTCACCTCATCTGCACAATCTACTTCCTAATCTCAGGTAACACAGGTCACATTATTGTGAAAGGATGAAATATATGTATTTAATCATGCAGACACTATTTATTCCTTCTCAAAAATCTAAAAGTCATTGATTTGGACCAAAATCGTTTTTTAAATAACATTTTAGACACACAGTGCAGGTCCTATGTACAAGCATTCAGTGTCCATGAGTACAGTGGAGAGGACTGACCTCCTCTCACTCTTGGACAAGCCTTACCTCATCTGTGTCCTCTGGACAGTCCTCAATGTATTGAGTATAAATGATGGTAACTGGGTGCAGATGAGGTGACGCATGTCGAAGGGTGTAAATAAGCTAACGCCTGTCTAAGGATACAGATTAGTTGAAGTCTAATCAGGGTTGCAGATGAGGTGAGGATTGTCTGGGGTGCAGGAGAGGTGAGGTCTGTATTGAAGAGTGTAGTGGAAGAGAGGTCTGTCCACGGGTACAAAGAAGGTGAGACCTGTGTTTAAGAGTGCAGTGGGGGATAGGCTTCATAAGGTCTAGTCCACTGCACTCTTAAACACAGGCCCCACCACCTATACTCCCCAGGAAAGGCCTCTATCCCACTACAGTCTTGAACACAGACCTCACCTCCTCTGTCCCTCTGGACATGCCTCACCTCATCTGCACAATCTACTTTCTAATCTGACATAACACAAGTGACATCATTGTTAAAAGTTGAAATATATTTATTTAATCATACAGAAACTATTTATTCCTTCTCAAAAATCTAAAAGTCATTGCTTTGCCCCAAAATCGTTTTTTAAATAACATTTTAGACACACAGTGCAGGTCCTATGTACAAGCATTCAGTGTCCATGAGTACAGTGGAGAGGACTGACCTCCTCCCACTCTTGGACAAGCCTTACCTCATCTGTGTCCTCTGGACAGGCCTCAATGTATTGAGTGTAAATGATGGTAACTGGGTACAGATGAGGTGACACATGTCCAAGGGTGTAAATAAGCTAACGCCTGTCTAAGGATACAGATTAGTTGACGTCTTTTCAGGGTTGCAGATGAGGTGAGGATTGTCCAGGGGTGCAGAGGAGGTGAGGCCTGTATTGAAGAGTGTAGTGGAAGAAAGGTCTGTCCACGGGTACAAAAAAGATGAGACCTGTGTCTAAGAGTGCAGTGGGGGATAGGCTTCATGAAGCCTAGTCCACTGCACTCTTAGACACAGGCCTCACCACCTACGCTCTTCAGGAAAGGCCTCTCTCCCACTACAGTCTTGAACACAGGCCTCACCTACTCTGTCCCTCTGGAAATGCCTCACCTCATCTGCACAATCTACTTCCTAATCTGAGGTAACAAAGGTGACATTATTGTGAAAGGATGAAATATATGTATTTAATCATGCAGACACTATTTATTCCTTCTCAAAAATCTAAAACTCATTGATTTGCACCAAAATCGTTTTTTAAATAACATTTTAGACACACAGTGCAGGTCCTATGTACAAGCATTCAGTGTCCATGAGTACAGTGGAGAGGACTGACCTCCTCTCACCCTTGGACAAGCCTTACCTCATTTGTGTCCTCTGGACAGGCCTCAATGTATTCAGTATAATTGATGATAACTGGGTGCAGATGAGGTGACGCATGTCCAAGGGTGTAAATAAGCTGAGGCCTGTCTAAGGATACAGATTAGTTAAAGTCTATTCAGGGTTGCAGATGAGGTGAGGATTGTCTAGGGGTGCAGAAGAGGTGAGGCCTGTATTGAAGAGTGTAGTGGAAGAGAGGTCTGTCCACGGGTACAGAGAAGGTGAGACCTGTGTCTAGGAGTGCAGTGGGGGACAGGCTTCATAAAGCCTAGTCTACTGCACTCTTAGACACAGGCCTCACCACCTACGCTCTCTACAAAAGGCCTCTCTCCCACTACAGTCTTGAACACAGGCCTCACCTCCTCTGGCCCTCTGGACATTCCTCACCTCATCTGCACAATCTACTTCCTAATCTCAGGTAACACAGGTCACATTATTGTGAAAGGATGAAATATATGTATTTAATCATGCAGACACTATTTATTCCTTCTCAAAAATCTAAAACTCATTGATTTGCACCAAAATCGTTTTTTAAATAACATTTTAGACACACAGTGCAGGTCCTATGTACAAGCATTCAGTGTCCATGAGTACAGTGGAGAGGACTGACCTCCTCTCACCCTTGGACAAGCCTTACCTCATTTGTGTCCTCTGGACAGGCCTCAATGTATTCAGTATAATTGATGATAACTGGGTGCAGATGAGGTGACGCATGTCCAAGGGTGTAAATAGGCTGAGGCCTGTCTAAGGTTACAGATTAGTTAAAGTCTATTCAGGGTTGCAGATGAGGTGAGGATTGTCTAGGGGTGCAGAAGAGGTGAGGCCTGTATTGAAGAGTGTAGTGGAAGAGAGGTCTGTCCACGGGTACAGAGAAGGTGAGACCTGTGTCTAGGAGTGCAGTGGGGGACAGGCTTCATAAAGCCTAGTCTACTGCACTCTTAGACACAGGCCTCACCACCTACGCTCTCTACAAAAGGCCTCTCTCCCACTACAGTCTTGAGCACAGGCCTCACCTCCTCTGGCCCTCTGGACATTCCTCACCTCATCTGCACAATCTACTTCCTAATCTCAGGTAACACAGGTCACATTATTGTGAAAGGATGAAATATATGTATTTAATCATGCAGACACTATTTATTCCTTCTCAAAAATTTAAAAGTCATTGATTTGCACCAAAATCGTTTTTTAAATAACATTTTAGACACACAGTGCAGGTCCTATGTACAAGCATTCAGTGTCCATGAGTACAGTGGAGAGGACTGACCTCCTCTCACTCTTGGACAAGCCTTACCTCATCTGTGTCCTCAAACAGGCCTCAATGTATTGAGTATAAATGATGGTAACTGGGTGCAGATGAGGTGACGCATGTCCAAGGGTGTAAATAAGCTAACGCCTGTCTAAGGATACAGATTAGTTGAAGTCTATTCAGGGTTGCAGATGAGGTGAGGATTGTCTGGGGTGCAGGAGAGGTGAGGTCTGTATTGAAGAGTGTAGTGGAAGAGAGGTCTGTCCACGGGTACAGAGAAGGTGAGACATGTGTCTAGGAGTGCAGTGGGGGATAGGCTTCATAAGGTCTAGTCCACTGCACTCTTAAACACAGGCCTCACCACCTATACTCCCCAGGAAAAGCCTCTATCCCACTACAGTCTTGAACACAGACCTCACCTCCTCTGTCCCTCTGGACATGCCTCACCTCATCTGCACAATCTACTTTCTAATCTGACATAACACAAGTGACATCATTGTTAAAAGTTGAAATATATTTATTTAATCATACAGAAACTATTTATTCCTTCTCAAAAATCTAAAAGTCATTGCTTTGCCCCAAAATCGTTTTTTAAATAACATTTTAGACACACAGTGCAGGTCCTATGTACAAGCATTCAGTGTCCATGAGTACAGTGGAGAGGACTGACCTCCTCCCACTCTTGGACAAGCCTTACCTCATCTGTGTCCTCTGAACAGGCCTCAATGTATTGAGTATAAATGATGGTAACTGGGTGCAGATGAGGTGACACATGTCCAAGGGTGTAAATAAGCTAACGCCTGTCTAAGGATACAGATTAGTTGACGTCTTTTCAGGGTTGCAGATGAGGTGAGGATTGTCCAGGGGTGCAGAGGAGGTGAGGCCTGTATTGAAGAGTGTAGTGGAAGAGAGGTCTGTCCACGGGTACAAAAAAGATGAGACCTGTGTCTAAGAGTGCAGTGGGGGATAGGCTTCATGAAGCCTAGTCCACTGCACTCTTAGACACAGGCCTCACCACCTACGCTCTTCAGGAAAGGCCTCTCTCCCACTACAGTCTTGAACACAGGCCTCACCTACTCTGTCCCTCTGGACATGCCTCACCTCATCTGCACAATCTACTTCCTAATCTGAGGTAACAAAGGTGACATTATTGTGAAAGGATGAAATATATGTATTTAATCATGCAGAAACTATTCCTTCTCAAAAATCTAAAACTCATTGATTTGCACCAAAATCGTTTTTTAAATAACATTTTAGACACACAGTGCAGGTCCTATGTACAAGCATTCAGTGTCCATGAGTACAGTGGAGAGGACTGACCTCCTCTCACCCTTGGACAAGCCTTACCTCATCTGTGTCCTCTGGACAGGCCTCAATGTATTCAGTATAATTGATGGTAACTGGGTGCAGATGAGGTGACGCATGTCCAAGGGTGTAAATAAGCTGAGGCCTGTCTAAGGATACAGATTAGTTAAAGTCTATTCAGGGTTGCAGATGAGGTGAGTATTGTCTAGGGGTGCAGAAGAGGTGAGGCCTGTATTGAAGAGTGTAGTGGAAGAGAGGTCTGTCCACGGGTACAGAGAAGGTGAGACCTGTGTCTAGGAGTGCAGTGGGGGACAGGCTTCATAAAGCCTAGTCTACTGCACTCTTAGACTAAGGCCTCACCACCTACGCTCTCTAGAAAAGGCCTCTCTCCCACTACAGTCTTGAACACAGGCCTCACCTCCTCTGGCCCTCTGGACATTCCTCACCTCATCTGCACAATCTACTTCCTAATCTCAGGTAACACAGGTCACATTATTGTGAAAGGATGAAATATATGTATTTAATCATGCAGACACTATTTATTCCTTCTCAAAAATCTAAAAGTCATTGATTTGGACCAAAATCGTTTTTTAAATAACATTTTAGACACACAGTGCAGGTCCTATGTACAAGCATTCAGTGTCCATGAGTACAGTGGAGAGGACTGACCTCCTCTCACTCTTGGACAAGCCTTACCTCATCTGTGTCCTCTGGACAGTCCTCAATGTATTGAGTATAAATGATGGTAACTGGGTGCAGATGAGGTGACGCATGTCGAAGGGTGTAAATAAGCTAACGCCTGTCTAAGGATACAGATTAGTTGAAGTCTAATCAGGGTTGCAGATGAGGTGAGGATTGTCTGGGGTGCAGGAGAGGTGAGGTCTGTATTGAAGAGTGTAGTGGAAGAGAGGTCTGTCCACGGGTACAAAGAAGGTGAGACCTGTGTTTAAGAGTGCAGTGGGGGATAGGCTTCATAAGGTCTAGTCCACTGCACTCTTAAACACAGGCCTCACCACCTATACTCCCCAGGAAAGGCCTCTATCCCACTACAGTCTTGAACACAGACCTCACCTCCTCTGTCCCTCTGGACATGCCTCACCTCATCTGCACAATCTACTTTCTAATCTGACATAACACAAGTGACATCATTGTTAAAAGTTGAAATATATTTATTTAATCATACAGAAACTATTTATTCCTTCTCAAAAATCTAAAAGTCATTGCTTTGCCCCAAAATCGTTTTTTAAATAACATTTTAGACACACAGTGCAGGTCCTATGTACAA
Source organism: Lissotriton helveticus (assembly GCF_964261635.1). Taxonomy (NCBI): domain Eukaryota; kingdom Metazoa; phylum Chordata; class Amphibia; order Caudata; family Salamandridae; genus Lissotriton; species Lissotriton helveticus. The sequence goes on from NC_136059.1 coordinate 640,000,793, forward strand.
GCATTCAGTGTCCATGAGTACAGTGGAGAGGACTGACCTCCTCCCACTCTTGGACAAGCCTTACCTCATCTGTGTCCTCTGGACAGGCCTCAATGTATTGAGTATAAATGATGGTAACTGGGTGCAGATGAGGTGACACATGTCCAAGGGTGTAAATAAGCTAACGCCTGTCTAAGGATACAGATTAGTTGACGTCTTTTCAGGGTTGCAGATGAGGTGAGGATTGTCCAGGGGTGCAGAGGAGGTGAGGCCTGTATTGAAGAGTGTAGTGGAAGAGAGGTCTGTCCACGGGTACAAAAAAGATGAGACCTGTGTCTAAGAGTGCAGTGGGGGATAGGCTTCATGAAGCCTAGTCCACTGCACTCTTAGACACAGGCCTCACCACCTACGCTCTTCAGGAAAGGCCTCTCTCCCACTACAGTCTTGAACACAGGCCTCACCTACTCTGTCCCTCTGGACATGCCTCACCTCATCTGCACAATCTACTTCCTAATCTGAGGTAACAAAGGTGACATTATTGTGAAAGGATGAAATATATGTATTTAATCATGCAGAAACTATTCCTTCTCAAAAATCTAAAACTCATTGATTTGCACCAAAATCGTTTTTTAAATAACATTTTAGACACACAGTGCAGGTCCTATGTACAAGCATTCAGTGTCCATGAGTACAGTGGAGAGGACTGACCTCCTCTCACCCTTGGACAAGCCTTACCTCATCTGTGTCCTCTGGACAGGCCTCAATGTATTCAGTATAATTGATGGTAACTGGGTGCAGATGAGGTGACGCATGTCCAAGGGTGTAAATAAGCTGAGGCCTGTCTAAGGATACAGATTAGTTAAAGTCTATTCAGGGTTGCAGATGAGGTGAGTATTGTCTAGGGGTGCAGAAGAGGTGAGGCCTGTATTGAAGAGTGTAGTGGAAGAGAGGTCTGTCCACGGGTACAGAGAAGGTGAGACCTGTGTCTAGGAGTGCAGTGGGGGACAGGCTTCATAAAGCCTAGTCTACTGCACTCTTAGACTAAGGCCTCACCACCTACGCTCTCTAGAAAAGGCCTCTCTCCCACTACAGTCTTGAACACAGGCCTCACCTCCTCTGGCCCTCTGGACATTCCTCACCTCATCTGCACAATCTACTTCCTAATCTCAGGTAACACAGGTCACATTATTGTGAAAGGATGAAATATATGTATTTAATCATGCAGACACTATTTATTCCTTCTCAAAAATCTAAAAGTCATTGATTTGGACCAAAATCGTTTTTTAAATAACATTTTAGACACACAGTGCAGGTCCTATGTACAAGCATTCAGTGTCCATGAGTACAGTGGAGAGGACTGACCTCCTCTCACTCTTGGACAAGCCTTACCTCATCTGTGTCCTCTGGACAGTCCTCAATGTATTGAGTATAAATGATGGTAACTGGGTGCAGATGAGGTGACGCATGTCGAAGGGTGTAAATAAGCTAACGCCTGTCTAAGGATACAGATTAGTTGAAGTCTAATCAGGGTTGCAGATGAGGTGAGGATTGTCTGGGGTGCAGGAGAGGTGAGGTCTGTATTGAAGAGTGTAGTGGAAGAGAGGTCTGTCCACGGGTACAAAGAAGGTGAGACCTGTGTTTAAGAGTGCAGTGGGGGATAGGCTTCATAAGGTCTAGTCCACTGCACTCTTAAACACAGGCCTCACCACCTATACTCCCCAGGAAAGGCCTCTATCCCACTACAGTCTTGAACACAGACCTCACCTCCTCTGTCCCTCTGGACATGCCTCACCTCATCTGCACAATCTACTTTCTAATCTGACATAACACAAGTGACATCATTGTTAAAAGTTGAAATATATTTATTTAATCATACAGAAACTATTTATTCCTTCTCAAAAATCTAAAAGTCATTGCTTTGCCCCAAAATCGTTTTTTAAATAACATTTTAGACACACAGTGCAGGTCCTATGTACAAGCATTCAGTGTCCATGAGTACAGTGGAGAGGACTGACCTCCTCCCACTCTTGGACAAGCCTTACCTCATCTGTGTCCTCTGGACAGGCCTCAATGTATTGAGTGTAAATGATGGTAACTGGGTACAGATGAGGTGACACATGTCCAAGGGTGTAAATAAGCTAACGCCTGTCTAAGGATACAGATTAGTTGACGTCTTTTCAGGGTTGCAGATGAGGTGAGGATTGTCCAGGGGTGCAGAGGAGGTGAGGCCTGTATTGAAGAGTGTAGTGGAAGAAAGGTCTGTCCACGGGTACAAAAAAGATGAGACCTGTGTCTAAGAGTGCAGTGGGGGATAGGCTTCATGAAGCCTAGTCCACTGCACTCTTAGACACAGGCCTCACCACCTACGCTCTTCAGGAAAGGCCTCTCTCCCACTACAGTCTTGAACACAGGCCTCACCTACTCTGTCCCTCTGGAAATGCCTCACCTCATCTGCACAATCTACTTCCTAATCTGAGGTAACAAAGGTGACATTATTGTGAAAGGATGAAATATATGTATTTAATCATGCAGACACTATTTATTCCTTCTCAAAAATCTAAAACTCATTGATTTGCACCAAAATCGTTTTTTAAATAACATTTTAGACACACAGTGCAGGTCCTATGTACAAGCATTCAGTGTCCATGAGTACAGTGGAGAGGACTGACCTCCTCTCACCCTTGGACAAGCCTTACCTCATTTGTGTCCTCTGGACAGGCCTCAATGTATTCAGTATAATTGATGATAACTGGGTGCAGATGAGGTGACGCATGTCCAAGGGTGTAAATAAGCTGAGGCCTGTCTAAGGATACAGATTAGTTAAAGTCTATTCAGGGTTGCAGATGAGGTGAGGATTGTCTAGGGGTGCAGAAGAGGTGAGGCCTGTATTGAAGAGTGTAGTGGAAGAGAGGTCTGTCCACGGGTACAGAGAAGGTGAGACCTGTGTCTAGGAGTGCAGTGGGGGACAGGCTTCATAAAGCCTAGTCTACTGCACTCTTAGACACAGGCCTCACCACCTACGCTCTCTACAAAAGGCCTCTCTCCCACTACAGTCTTGAACACAGGCCTCACCTCCTCTGGCCCTCTGGACATTCCTCACCTCATCTGCACAATCTACTTCCTAATCTCAGGTAACACAGGTCACATTATTGTGAAAGGATTAAATATATGTATTTAATCATGCAGACACTATTTATTCCTTCTCAAAAATCTAAAACTCATTGATTTGCACCAAAATCGTTTTTTAAATAACATTTTAGACACACAGTGCAGGTCCTATGTACAAGCATTCAGTGTCCATGAGTACAGTGGAGAGGACTGACCTCCTCTCACCCTTGGACAAGCCTTACCTCATTTGTGTCCTCTGGACAGGCCTCAATGTATTCAGTATAATTGATGATAATTGGGTGCAGATGAGGTGACGCATGTCCAAGGGTGTAAATAAGCTGAGGCCTGTCTAAGGATACAGATTAGTTAAAGTCTATTCAGGGTTGCAGATGAGGTGAGGATTGTCTAGGGGTGCAGAAGAGGTGAGGCCTGTATTGAAGAGTGTAGTGGAAGAGAGGTCTGTCCACGGGTACAGAGAAGGTGAGACCTGTGTCTAGGAGTGCAGTGGGGGACAGGCTTCATAAAGCCTAGTCTACTGCACTCTTAGACACAGGCCTCACCACCTACGCTCTCTACAAAAGGCCTCTCTCCCACTACAGTCTTGAGCACAGGCCTCACCTCCTCTGGCCCTCTGGACATTCCTCACCTCATCTGCACAATCTACTTCCTAATCTCAGGTAACACAGGTCACATTATTGTGAAAGGATGAAATATATGTATTTAATCATGCAGACACTATTTATTCCTTCTCAAAAATTTAAAAGTCATTGATTTGCACCAAAATCGTTTTTTAAATAACATTTTAGACACACAGTGCAGGTCCTATGTACAAGCATTCAGTGTCCATGAGTACAGTGGAGAGGACTGACCTCCTCTCACTCTTGGACAAGCCTTACCTCATCTGTGTCCTCAAACAGGCCTCAATGTATTGAGTATAAATGATGGTAACTGGGTGCAGATGAGGTGACGCATGTCCAAGGGTGTAAATAAGCTAACGCCTGTCTAAGGATACAGATTAGTTGAAGTCTATTCAGGGTTGCAGATGAGGTGAGGATTGTCTGGGGTGCAGGAGAGGTGAGGTCTGTATTGAAGAGTGTAGTGGAAGAGAGGTCTGTCCACGGGTACAGAGAAGGTGAGACATGTGTCTAGGAGTGCAGTGGGGGATAGGCTTCATAAGGTCTAGTCCACTGCACTCTTAAACACAGGCCTCACCACCTATACTCCCCAGGAAAGGCCTCTCTCCCACTACAGTCTTGAACACAGACCTCACCTCCCCTGTCCCTCTGGACATGCCTCACCCCAACTGCACAATCTACTTCCTAATCTGAGGTAACACAGGTGACATTATTGTGAAAGGTTGAAATATATTTATTTAATCATACAGACACTATTTATTCCTTCTCAAAAATCTAAAAGTCATTAATTTCCCCCAAAATCGTTTTTGACATCACATTTAAGAAACACAGCACAGCACCTATGTACAAGCATTCCATGTCACTACTAAAACTTCACAATTTTACAAAATACATTTCCTGTATGAAACGAAACTCAATGTGCTTCCTACACTGAGTTAACACAGGTAACATCATTCTGAAAAGGTCAAATTTATTTCTTTCAGCATGCAAACACTATTTATTACATCTCAAAAATGTAAAAGTCATTCATTTTCCCCAAAATCTTTTTTGACTTCACATTTAAGAAACACAGCACAGGTCCTATGTACAAGCATTCCATGTCATTACTGAAACCTCACTATTTCACAAAATACAATTCCTCTATGCAGTAAAAGCTTTTTACCAAGCATGACACAAAGCAACATTAAAAAAACCACAATTTGCTTCCTAATCTCCTCCATAGAGTATACAAGTCTCTATGTATATTAAATGAATCATTACTCACCTTTACAAATGCTTTAGGAGATTGAGAACAGTGTCAGACACACACACCAATATTTCTTTAGCAGAGCAAAAGGTATGTACTCCAGGCACCGCAACCATGAATGGCACAGAGAACCTCTAATTCTACATACATATTGCACATGGTAACCAATCAAAACTCTTCCCTCTCTATTTTCAAACCAACACCCTTCCCCCCCTCAGCCTTTTCTACCATAGCAACTCCCTCCTCACTGAGCTCTCAGGGTTAAAAGTTTATTCTGCAATGTTGCAAATGAACTAAGCAAGGATGTTTGACCTCTCAATACACCAGCTTATCTGCTGCAATCTTTCTTTAAATGACTTTTTCTTAACCATTCAAATTGCTTCTTTCACAGAACAGAACCATGCACCCTAACTTCCAGTTTTCAACTATCTGAATCCACCAATCATTGCTTGTGATTGAAGAGCACTGAAACTCCACAGTTTTTTTGTTTTGCAAACTCATACTGTTCCAACTGCCATTTCATTCCCACACTTCATCTGACTGCATTCCAGAACCTCCTCTTACCATGTATTTTGTCTGGATTATTGGACATAGCTACATCCACTGGGCTCAAAGGTATGCAGCTACCAGAAACTTTCACAACCTTGATTTACCAAATGTAGACATAAAATGGATTGGCCAAAGAGGATTGAGATGTCATCAATTGATACCATTGGTGAAAACCTTTTTGCATCTGCCACACCCTCACCTCATAATTCTGCACTGTGGTGGAAATGACTTAGGCACTTTGACTGGGGTAGGTCTGGAAATGCTTTTAAAGGACACCTTTGAACAATTGATGGCACTTTTTCCTCAAACTGCCTTGGTATTTTCCAATATATGCCAAAGACAGAAATGGAAGTGGTCCAACCAATTTTGTCCACAATTTGAGAAAGCACGGAAACATGTGAATAAATCTGTTTCTGTTTACATGAAAGACTATGGAATGGGTTCAATATACAAAAATAACTTGCGTTACAACATGCAAGATATCTACAGAGGAGATGGTGTGCACTTCTCAGATGAGGGGAATAGAATATTCCTCCTGAATATAAGACTGTGCATTGGAACCTACTTGTAGGTACCTAAATCAGCCACAGAACCCAAAAACTCTTTTCAGGGCTACCCTACCTCTGATCACTCAAAATGATTATTTTTCTCTAACTTTTTTCACTGTTTTTCACTAAAGTATGCTCCCCGGTATGCTTCCCGGTGCGCGTACCGGGCGCTCCCCCCGTGAAAATTAAAAAAAAATTGGTTTTTTTGGGCCTATATGGGCCTCCTAAGCCCCCCTCAGAAAACCTAAGGGGTCAGAGAGTGTCTACCGTGCCCCCTTTTACCCATTCCCAACATTGTTTATCCTCCATCTTGTGTCTCAATTCTTCTGAAACACAAGATGGAGGACTCCGTAGCGCTGCCGGTACGCGTACCCAGGCGCGCACCGGGAAGCGCTCCCCAAAAATTTTAAAAGTTAATTTACATAAAAACCACTGGCGACACTTTCACCAAATATAGAATAGGCCCTACTACATACCAATCCCTACCATTTTCCCAAATTTGGTGGAATTCCATTGAGCCATTTGAGCTGTAGCATTGTCTAAATATCCTGAGGTAAATTACATGACAAAAACACATCTGAAGTGTTAGAATTTACAACCAATTAAAATGTTACTTTCATTTTCTACTTTTTATTCCTGACATTTGATTGGTTATGTACATGAATATAAATGAAAAATGAGATGGAAACACGGCCATTTTGACTACAACTACCTGAGGTACATCTTGAAAGGATTTTCGCATTTTTTCTTCTTCACCTCTCTGTAAAGTAAGTTGTTAATTTGTAAGGGGCACTTTAAGTTAATTTGTAAAAACGTTTCTGATAGTTATTTACTGTCCCTCTGCTATAGTTATAGATAGAGATAGGCTCCTCTGTTATATTTATGGATTGACTTAGCCTTCTCTGCTATAATTATGAATTTACCTACGCTTCTTCACAGGCACTTTTTTATACTTCCTGCCTGTTACCATACACTGCCCAAAGTTAACTTCACTGTTAAAAAATCAGAACTACCTGTCTGAACTTAAACCCAACAGTGCCCTACCTCTACTGATATAGTTATTTTTTATGCAATTTACAGCAAAAAAATGGAAGGGGAGCAAGAAAACATCAATGTTTCCTTCGAGATTACATATGAGGAGATTCTTAATGAAGATTTTGTTGAAGAAGATTTTATGGATCCGTCTTTGGATCAACAATTTATTGAATGTTTACAAGATATAGAAACATGCATTTTCGAGGAGATTCCAGATGATCTAATGCTGGAAGTTTTATTGAACTATGTAAATTCTAACCAAAGCATTTTTATTTAATAATTAAAAATTGTTTGAGACAATATTCATTTTTATATCTAATTCATGAAGTACTACCAAAATGAATATGTTTATATTATAGTATAAAGTGAAACTTACAGTATACTGTGCAATTTTAAAACATCATAAGGGAGCAGGGTAGACTACCCATGATCCCCTAGGTCTTCTCAGGGAGTACTTAAAGGATCTATTTCTGCTTTCCTGACAGACTATGGTATGGATTCCATATACCACAATAACTTCTGTAACAACATGCAAGATATCTACAGAAAAAAAGGTGTACATTGAATTTAAGACTCTGCATTGGTACCTACATGTTGGTACTTAAATCACCCACACAACACAACAACTCTATTCAGAGCTACCCTGCCTCTAAGCACTTTAAATTATTATTTTACTGTTTCACTGAGTTTTCCCCATGTGTGGGGGGTGGTGTGTGTGGGGGATGTGTGGGGTGTGTCTGTGAGGTGTGTGTGTGTGTGTCTGGGGGGTGAGGTGTATAGGTGTGTGTAAGTATGTGGGGTATGTGGGTGTGGGTGGGAGTGTGGGTGTGTAAGGTGTGTGTGTGGGTGTGGGTGTGTGGGGTGTTTGGGTGTAGGTGGAGGTGTGGGTGTGTGAGGTGTGTGTGGGGGGTGTGTGGGTGTGGGGGGTATGTGTGTAGGATGTGTGTGTATGTGTGGGATGTGTGGGTGTGTCTGTGAGGTGTGTGTGTGTGTGTGTCAGTGGAGGGGGAGGGAGGTGTGTGTGTGGGATGTGTGGGGTGTGTCTGTGAGGTATCTGTGTGTGCGTGTGTCTGTGTGTGTTGGGGGGTGAGGTGTGTGTGGGTGTGTGGGGTGTGTGGGTGTGGGTGTGGATGTGTAAGGTATCGGTGTGGGGCTGTGGGGTGTTTGGGTGTGGGTGGAGGTGTGTGTGGTGTGTGAGGTATGTGTGGGGAGTGTGTGACTGTGGGGGTGTGGGGTTGTGTGCGTGTGGGTGTGTGTGGGACATACTTGTAGGTACCTAAAACAGCCACAGAACCCAAAAGCTCTTTTCAGAGCTACCCTACCTCTAATCACTCAAAATGATTATTTTACACTACTATTTTCACAATTTTTCACCAAAGTACACTCCATGGTACGTTCCCCGGTGCGCGTACCGGGCGCTCCCCCCGCGAAAATCGAAAAAAATAAAATAAAAAATTTTGACCCGCGGGACCCTTTTATGGCCCCCACATCAAACCTAGGGGGTCAGGGGGGGTCTACCCTGCCCCCTTTTGGTTATTTCCCCCTTTGTTTTTGCCACCTCTTGTGTCTCGATCCTACCGAGACACAAGATGGCGGCCGTTCCAAACTGTTTGGAATGTTTACAGACACCCGAGAGCCAATCAGCTTTCCGTGCGCAAGTCGCGTGGCGCGCCCCAAGCGCTCCCCGGTGCGCGTACCGGGGCGCGGCTATAGATATATATATTTTTTTTAACCTAAATTACTCAAAATCCACTGGAGCGCATATCTTGAGACATAGCACAGGCACATCGGGCTACCAGTCCCTACAATTTTGCCAAGTTTGGTGGGAATCCATTCAGCCGTTCGGGCTAAAAGTGAGTCCAACCGCCCTATGGAAATTAACATGGAGAAAACACGTTTTGGGACCCCCCTTTTATCTCGGCCCCCGCTTGACGAATCCCCCCCCCAAACTTCCAGGGAAGGAGCGGAGAGCCGCGAGGCAAAGTTAAGGAAAATTTCAGGCAGATTCCTCAACCGGCGCCAAAGTTATTCCCAATATAATGTTGCGATTTCCCTATGGAAAACAATCCTAACTATAACTACCTACTGGCGACTGCCAGTAGGTAATATATATATATATATATATATATATATATATATTTCCAACCCAGGTTCCTTCCGCAGAAGGAAATTGCGGAGTCGCAGTCAAACCACTCAGTATAGCAAGGAGGTTACTTTCAAGATTATTTATTCATATCCATAGGGTGCCAAAGCAAAACAGAAACCAACGCGTTTCGACAGCCTCCGCTGTCTTGTTCACGGTCGGTTTGTCGAGTGCAAAAACACAAATTTAAGGAACAAACCACATTTCCTCTGGCCCAATGTTACCTCCCCCTTGGGGGTGTAGTTTCAATCAATGACCCGACCCTTGGGATTCTGGTCCATGTAGTCTATACATTATTTGGTAACATTTGGTGATAAGGCGTTTTTTACAATTGTCCCCTTTATTTCACCAATTATTTTAGTTCTGTTTAATTACAATCAGTTTGATTTTGTCCATTCATTGGTGTGATGCCTGTTCCACTCGTTTGTAATCATTTCACTCGCTACTTCTGTATGGCATTACCCCGTTCAGGGGTTTCTGGATAATGTAGTTTTGTGATGTGTCCCATGATTGTTTTTCAAGGAGTCCCGTTTCAGTTCAAGAAACAATGTGGGACGCGTTGTATATTAAGCCCTCCAGTGGGCCGAGTGCGTTATACAGTGTATACACAGGATTCACTATGTTGTCTGATTGTTTTTGTAATGCTACTTAATGTTGAATATTTGGGGTTTCGTTGTTTACGCATCCGCTTGGTTTTTAATGCTTTTGTCCTGCCCTCTGGTGGGCATTAGTTGTTATCATATCGGTTTGTTCCTGTTTATCTGACGTGAGTGAGGTGTTCTTTAGTGAATAAAAATTATTAGTTGTGTATGCAAAACGGGATGTTTTATCAGGAATCGGATTAATTTGGTTCAAAGTATGTTCATCTTTTCACAAATGTATGTAGAGTTCCTCCGATTGGTTGAGACCAAACGGAGTCATGGTCCTGAAATTGAGTATGTGTCTTGATTCCTTTTGCCGCAAAGTTCTCTCATTGTGTCCGCCTCTTTCCGATAGTGTCATGGATTCGATGCCCCAAAACCGTAGTTGTTTCCAATCTCCTTGATGGTGGGTTTCCATGTGCTTTGCCACTGCATTGTTTCTATCCTTGTGAGTTGTTGCACGTGCATGTTCAAGGATCCGTTTTTTAAGTTCGCATATTGTACTCCCGATATATCGGAGTTTGCAAGGGCATTCGATCATATATATCGTGTAGTTGCTGTTGCACGTTATGCACTCCTTGATCTGCCACATCTTTTTGTTTGGCATCAGAACATGGGTTGTCGGTTTAGCGATTTCGCACGCTTTGCAATTGTAACATTTGATGAAGCCTTTTGTTTTTAACCACGCTTTTTTGGGGTTTGTTGTCTTATAGTGGCTGTGCACTAGTTGGTCCTGTAGATTTCTCGCTCTTCTATATGTGATAACGGGATGGTTGCCCATTTTCTTGCCGATTATTGGATCCAACTGAAGAATTTTCCAATTCTTTTTTGTGATTTGATTGATTTTTCTTGATTCTTGGCTGTAATTCATTATTAGTCTGATTGGCTCTGATTTCTGGGTATCTAGTGTGGGTTTTTGTTCTAGGCATTCCTGCCTGGTTTTTTGATTTGCTCTACTCCAACAATTTTGGACCACTTTCCGGTTGTATTTCCTTTGTGTAAATCTTTGGATAGTCTTGTTACTTTGTTTCTCCCATTCCTCTTCCTCGCTACAATTTCTTCTCAAGCGCAAGAATTCCCCATAGGGGATACTTTCAATTAACGAATGTTGATGAAAACTGGTTGCTTCCAAAGTTGCATTTGTTGCAGTATCTTTTCGGTGGAGAGTGGTCTCAATGTGATTGTCTTTTATATATACCTCAGTATCCAAGAAGATGGCTTTAGTTTTGCTTATATTGTATGTAAATTTCAAACATGGTGTTTCTGTGTTTAAAATCTCAAAATATTCAAGGAATTTCTCTTCACTATCATTCCAGACATTAAACAGGTCATCGATGAATCGTTTCCATGACACTATATGTTGTGTATATTCCATATTTTTTTGATGCCATTCGACCGTTTCCTCCCACCATCCCATGGTGATACAGGCGTAGCTAGGACTATGAGAAAAGCCCATTGCGGCCCCATTTTTTTGTTTGAAGATTTGATCCCCAAATAGGAAGATGTTGTTCGTAAGTGATATATCAACCATTTCCAGGAGCATGAGGTTGTGGTCTGTGAAATGAATGTTGCGATTCTGGAGAAAGTATTTACAAGCATTTATGCCTAGAACATTGTCAATGTTTGTGTAAAGGGATATTAGATCCATTGTTATCAATAAATGATTAGGTTGCCAAGTCAATTCATTCAATACACATAAAAAATCAGTCGTATCCCTTAAGTACGATTTTAGATTCTGTACATAGGGATTTAAGAAGTAGTCAATATAGTTAGCAAGAGGTTCTAACAAAGACCCTTTGGCTGACACAATTGGCCTCCCTGGTGGTTTCGTGGGATTTTTATGCACTTTGGGCAGGAAATATATGGTTGCCATTTTGGGGAAATCAACAGTGAGGTATTTCTTCTCATCATAATCAAGAAGACCATTATTTTCCCATTTGTTCAGATTTTTGTCGAATTCTCTTTTGATTTTATCCATTGGATTTGAGGTCAATTTTTCATAGAATTTTGAATTATTTAATTGTTCCATGGCTTCTGTAGTGTAAAGGTTCCTGTCCCATAACACTACGTTGCCCCCCTTGTCCGCCATTTTGATTTCAAAGCTGGAATCATTGGTGAGGGATATAATGGCTTCTCTTTCCTCAGTTGTTAAGTTATCTTTTCCCTTGGTTTTCGTTATTTTGTAGAGATCATGGATAATTGCCTCCTGGAACATATCAATCTTGTTCCCTGGTGTTAATTGTGGATAGAATTTCGATTTGGCTTTCATTTTGCTTGAACCTGCTCCTAATTGCGGTATTGCTTCTGATAGCGTCATGTTGCTATTTTCTTCCTCATTCAGGTTTAATAATTTCAAGTATGCTTCTGCTTCCCTGGCTAGAAGAGTGGATTTCATTTCCGTTTGTGTTGTGACAGGTCTTGGTTTGTGAGGTTTTTCCATAAAGAATTTTGCCAACTTAATCTTTCTGATGTAGAGGTATATATCAATACGGGTTTGAGCCATATTCATTCTTTGTGTTGGACAAAAATTAATTCCTTTCTTGAGGACTGCAGTTTCTGCTGGAGTTATCGTTCTTTTGGAGAGGTTAATAATTTGAAGTTCGTCATTTATGTGCCCTTCTTTTGTTTCATCCCTCGAGTTTCTGTGCCCACTCTTGTGTTTGTAGAACTTCCTTCTCCTGCTCCGCCTTGTTGGGTTTTTTGGTTTCTGGCCTGCCATGGCCTTCCTCTGCCCCTGCCTCTGCCTCTTGTGAATCTCTGCGCCCCCCGATGTAGTTCCCATTGGCGTTGGATGAGAACGAGGCGCATATCCCCTAAAAAAGCCTTTTGGGTTGGGTCTGTTATGGTTTCTTCATCACTTAATTCCAATGATGTAAAGGACGACATACTTGACGAGGATACATTTGAGCTGTCAGTTTGTTGTTTATACGAGTCATACTTCCGGGCAAATGTAAAAATTCGACCCTGTGCATAGTCATTTTCATCTCTTATGAATTTGGTTTGTTTTCTTTCCCTTACTATGTCCTCATGTTTTTCAATTTGTTTGTTGAGGTCCTCTTTGAATTTCGTCATTTCCACACTTAATTTGAGGGCATCTATTTCTTTTTCTAAGTTTCTTAGTTGATCCTTTATTTTATTCAGTGCAATTTCTATATGTTTTACTAGTATTTTTATAAAGCCCAAAGATGAATTCAAAGAGTGTTCTCCCCACTCTTGTAGTAAATCGTTTGTGACTTCTTGTTGGCTGGGCATTGTTAAATTACGTAAGCCGCGTGGCACTCTTTCCACCTCTAAATATTTTTGTAATGTTATCAATTCCCATGATTTGTTGATCTCTTTTTTGTTTAATTTTTCCCACTGTCTCAATTTTTCCTTTATATCATTTTTTCCTTTGTCTTTGTCTTTTTCTTTGTTTGTAGTTGCAGATGTATAGTTTCTATCCTTTTGAAACATTGTTGTAATTTGTTCCTTCCTTTTTGCATCCCGCTTGTCCATCTTAATGTTTCGTTTTGGCTTGTCCCTTGTGTTTTTCTGGATGATTTATTATCTTCAAGTTCGATCACTTGAAAATTGCTCCTTATTCCGTGGTTTGATTTGTTAGTCGTGCCGGAGTTCCAGGATTTGTATTTCAATCTAATCTGGTTATATCCTCTGCGTGATATTCCTAGTTACCAGTACATTTAGTTAGTTTTCAACAATCCGTTTACTCCGACCAACACAATGCCACAAAGCCGGCTTTCTCACACGATGTGATTAAAGAAGTTAGTCATTCAACATTCTTTGTTTTTACCCACGCAGATACCCGGGGTTTGTCAGCAGGCGTACTCGGGGACAACACACTCTTACCTCGGTGTGCGTCCGCTCTCTTCCGTCCGCTTTTAGTCCCGGATTTACCATGCGAGCCAATAATTCATTGTTCTTTAGCCAGCGAGCACCTTGAGAAATTGTCAATGTAGTCCATATGGCTCACTTTTTCCTCAAATGGCGCTGCTCAGCGTGGCCGCGTTGCTCCTGCGGTTGAGCCCAACCGCTATTAATTCCAACCCAGGTTCCTTCCGCAGAAGGAAATTGCGGAGTCGCAGTCAAGCCACTCAGTATAGCAAGGAGGTTACTTTCAAGATTATTTATTCATATCCATAGGGTGCCAAAGCAAAACAGAAACCAACGCGTTTCGACAGCCTCCGCTGTCTTGTTCACGGTCGGTTTGTCAAATGCAAAAACACAAATTTAAGGAACAAACCACATTTCCTCTGGCCCAATGTTACCTCCCCCTTGGGGGTGTAGTTTCAATCAATGACCCGACCCTTGGGATTCTGGTCTATGTAGTCTATACATTATTTGGTAACATTTGGTGATAAGGCGTTTTTTACAATTGTCCCCTTTATTTCACCAATTATTTTAGTTCTGTTTAATTACAATCAGTTTGATTTTGTCCATTCATTGGTGTGATGCCTGTTCCACTCGTTTGTAATCATTTCACTCGCTACTCCTGTATGGCATTACCCCGTTCAGGGGTTTCTGGATAATGTAGTTTTGTGATGTGTCCCATGATTGTTTTTCAAGGAGTCCCGTTTCAGTTCAAGAAACAATGTGGGACGCGTTGTATATTAAGCCCTCCAGTGGGCCGAGTGCGTTATACAGTGTATACACAGGATTCACTATGTTGTTTGATTGTTTTTGTAATGCTACTTAATGTTGAATATTTGGGGTTTCGTTGTTTACGCATCCGCTTGGTTTTTAATGCTTTTGTCCTGCCCTCTGGTGGGCATTAGTTGTTATCATATCGGTTTGTTCCTGTTTATCTGACGTGAGTGAGGTGTTCTTTAGTGAATAAAAATTATTAGTTGTGTATGCAATACGGGATGTTTTATCAGGAATCGGATTAATTTGGTTCAAAGTATGTTCATCTTTTCACAAATGTATGTAGAGTTCCTCCGATTGGTTGAGACCAAACGGAGTCATGGTCCTGAAATTGAGTATGTGTCTTGATTCCTTTTGCCGCAAAGTTCTCTCATTGTGTCCGTCTGATTGTAATTAAACAGAACTAAAATAATTGGTGAAATAAAGGGGACAATTGTAAAAAACGCCTTATCACCAAATGTTACCAAATAATGTATAGACTACATGGACCAGAATCCCAAGGGTCGGGTCATTGATTGAAACTACACCCCCAAGGGGAAGGTAACATTGGGCCAGAGGAAATGTGGTTTGTTCCTTAAATTTGTGTTTTTGCATTTGACAAACCGACCGTGAACAAGACAGCGGAGGCTGTCGAAACGCGTTGGTTTCTGTTTTGCTTTGGCACCCTATGGATATGAATAAATAATCTTGAAAGTAACCTCCTTGCTATACTGAGTGGTTTGACTGCGACTCCGCAATTTCCTTCTGCGGAAGGAACCTGGGTTGGAATTAATAGCGGTTGGGCTCAACCGCAGGAGCAACGCGGCCACGCTGAGCAGCGCCATTCGAGGAAAAAGTGAGCCATATGGACTACATTGACAATTTCTCAAGGTGCTCGCTGGCTAAAGAACAATGAATTATTGGCTCGCATGGTAAATCCGGGACTAAAAGCGGACGGAAGAGAGCGGACGCACACCGAGGTAAGAGTGTGTTGTCCCCGAGTACGCCTGCTGACAAACCCCGGGTATCTGCGTGGGTAAAAACAAAGAATGTTGAATGACTAACTTCTTTAATCACATCGTGTGAGAAAGCCGGCTTTGTGGCATTGTGTTGGTCGGAGTAAACGGATTGTTGAAAACTAACTAAATGTACTGGTAACTAGGAATATCACGCAGAGGATATAACCAGATTAGATTGAAATACAAATCCTGGAACTCCGGCACGACTAACAAATCAAACCACGGAATAAGGAGCAATTTTCAAGTGATCGAACTTGAAGATAATAAATCATCCAGAAAAACACAAGGGACAAGCCAAAACGAAACATTAAGATGGACAAGCGGGATGCAAAAAGGAAGGAACAAATTACAACAATGTTTCAAAAGGATAGAAACTATACATCTGCAACTACAAACAAAGAAAAAGACAAAGACAAAGGAAAAAATGATATAAAGGAAAAATTGAGACAGTGGGAAAAATTAAACAAAAAAGAGATCAACAAATCATGGGAATTGATAACATTACAAAAATATTTAGAGGTGGAAAGAGTGCCACGCGGCTTACGTAATTTAACAATGCCCAGCCAACAAGAAGTCACAAACGATTTACTACAAGAGTGGGGAGAACACTCTTTGAATTCATCTTTGGGCTTTATAAAAATACTAGTAAAACATATAGAAATTGCACTGAATAAAATAAAGGATCAACTAAGAAACTTAGAAAAAGAAATAGATGCCCTCAAATTAAGTGTGGAAATGACG
The DNA here is from genome assembly GCF_964261635.1 of Lissotriton helveticus. NCBI lineage: Eukaryota > Metazoa > Chordata > Amphibia > Caudata > Salamandridae > Lissotriton > Lissotriton helveticus. The sequence goes on from NC_136059.1 coordinate 640,017,057, forward strand.
AAATTCAAAGAGGACCTCAACAAACAAATTAAAAAACATGAGGACATAGTAAGGGAAAGAAAACAAACCAAATTCATAAGAGATGAAAATGACTATGCACAGGGTCGAATTTTTACATTTGCCCGGAAGTATGACTCGTATAAACAACAAACTGACAGCTCAAATGTATCCTCGTCAAGTATGTCGTCCTTTACATCATTGGAATTAAGTGATGAAGAAACCATAACAGACCCAACCCAAAAGGCTTTTTTAGGGGATATGCGCCTCGTTCTCATCCAACGCCAATGGGAACTACATCGGGGGGCGCAGAGATTCACAAGAGGCAGAGGCAGGGGCAGAGGAAGGCCATGGCAGGCCAGAAACCAAAAAACCCAACAAGGCGGAGCAGGAGAAGGAAGTTCTACAAACACAAGAGTGGGCACAGAAACTCGAGGGATGAAACAAAAGAAGGGCACATAAATGACGAACTTCAAATTATTAACCTCTCCAAAAGAACGATAACTCCAGCAGAAACTGCAGTCCTCAAGAAAGGAATTAATTTTTGTCCAACACAAAGAATGAATATGGCTCAAACCCGTATTGATATATACCTCTACATCAGAAAGATTAAGTTGGCAAAATTCTTTATGGAAAAACCTCACAAACCAAGACCTGTCACAACACAAACGGAAATGAAATCCACTCTTCTAGCCAGGGAAGCAGAAGCATACTTGACATTATTAAACCTGAATGAGGAAGAAAACAGCAACATGACGCTATCAGAAGCAATACCGCAATTAGGAGCAGGTTCAAGCAAAATGAAAGCCAAATCGAAATTCTATCCACAATTAACACCAGGGAACAAGATTGATATGTTCCAGGAGGCAATTATCCATGATCTCTACAAAATAACGAAAACCAAGGGAAAAGATAACTTAACAACTGAGGAAAGAGAAGCCATTATATCCCTCACCAATGATTCCAGCTTTGAAATCAAAATGGCGGACAAGGGGGGCAACGTAGTGTTATGGGACAGGAACCTTTACACTACAGAAGCCATGGAACAATTAAATAATTCAAAATTCTATGAAAAATTGACCTCAAATCCAATGGATAAAATCAAAAGAGAATTCGACAAAAATCTGAACAAATGGGAAAATAATGGTCTTTTTGATTATGATGAGAAGAAATACCTCACTGTTGATTTCCCCAAAATGGCAACCATATATTTCCTGCCCAAAGTGCATAAAAATCCCACGAAACCACCAGGGAGGCCAATTGTGTCAGCCAAAGGGTCTTTGTTAGAACCTCTTGCTAACTATATTGACTACTTCTTAAATCCCTATGTACAGAATCTAAAATCGTACTTAAGGGATACGACTGATTTTTTATGTGTATTGAATGAATTGACTTGGCAACCTAATCATTTATTGATAACAATGGATGTAATATCCCTTTACACAAACATTGACAATGTTCTAGGCATAAATGCTTGTAAATACTTTCTCCAGAATCGCAACATTCATTTCACAGACCACAACCTCATGCTCCTGGAAATGGTTGATATATCACTTACGAACAACATCTTCCTATTTGGGGATCAAATCTTCAAACAAAAAAATGGGGCCGCAATGGGCTTTTCTCATAGTCCTAGCTACGCCTGTATCACCATGGGATGGTGGGAGGAAACGGTCGCATGGCATCAAAAAAATATGGAATATACACAACATATAGTGTCATGGAAACGATTCATCGATGACCTGTTTATTGTCTGGAATGATAGTGAAGAGAAATTCCTTGAATATTTTGAGATTTTAAACACAGAAACACCATGTTTGAAATTTACATACAATATAAGCAAAACTAAAGCCATCTTCTTGGATACTGAGGTATATATAAAAGACAATCACATTGAGACCACTCTCCACCGAAAAGATACTGCAACAAATGCAACTTTGGAAGCAACCAGTTTTCATCAACATTCGTTAATTGAAAGTATCCCCTATGGGGAATTCTTGCGCTTGAGAAGAATTTGTAGCGAGGAAGAGGAATGGGAGAAACAAAGTAACAAGACTATCCAAAGATTTACACAAAGGAAATACAACCGGAAAGTGGTCCAAAATTGTTGGAGTAGAGCAAATCAAAAAACCAGGCAGGAATGCCTAGAACAAAAACCCACACTAGATACCCAGAAATCAGAGCCAATCAGACTAATAATGAATTACAGCCAAGAATCAAGAAAAATCAATCAAATCATAAAAAAGAATTGGAAAATTCTTCAGTTGGATCCAATAATCGGCAAGAAAATGGGCAACCATCCCGTTATCACATATAGAAGAGCGAGAAATCTACAGGACCAACTAGTGCACAGCCACTATAAGACAACAAACCCCAAAAAAGCGTGGTTAAAAACAAAAGGCTTCATCAAATGTTACAATTGCAAAGCGTGCGAAATCGCTAAACCGACAACCCATGTTCTGATGCCAAACAAAAAGATGTGGCAGATCAAGGAGTGCATAACGTGCAACAGCAACTACACGATATATATGATCGAATGCCCTTGCAAACTCCGATATATCGGGAGTACAATATGCGAACTTAAAAAACGGATCCTTGAACATGAACGTGCAACAACTCACAAGGATAGAAACAATGCAGTGGCAAAGCACATGGAAACCCACCATCAAGGAGATTGGAAACAACTACGGTTTCGGGGCATCGAATCCATGACACTATCGGAAAGAGGCGGACACAATGAGAGAACTTTGCGGCAAAAGGAATCAAGACACATACTCAATTTCAGGACCATGACTCCGTTTGGTCTCAACCAATCGGAGGAACTCTACATACATTTGTGAAAAGATGAACATACTTTGAACCAAATTAATCCGATTCCTGATAAAACATCCCGTTTTGCATACACAACTAATAATCTTTATTCACTAAAGAACACCTCACTCACGTCAGATAAACAGGAACAAACCGATATGATAACAACTAATGCCCACCAGAGGGCAGGACAAAAGCATTAAAAACCAAGCGGATGCGTAAACAACGAAACCCCAAATATTCAACATTAAGTAGCATTACAAAAACAATCAAACAACATAGTGAATCCTGTGTATACACTGTATAACGCACTCGGCCCACTGGAGGGCTTAATATACAACGCGTCCCACATTGTTTCTTGAACTGAAACGGGACTCCTTGAAAAACAATCATGGGACACATCACAAAACTACATTATCCAGAAACCCCTGAACGGGGTAATGCCATACAGGAGTAGCGAGTGAAATGATTACAAACGAGTGGAACAGGCATCACACCAATGAATGGACAAAATCAAACTGATTGTAATTAAACAGAACTAAAATAATGGGTGAAATAAAGGGGACAATTGTAAAAAACGCCTTATCACCAAATGTTACCAAATAATGTATAGACTACATGGACCAGAATCCCAAGGGTCGGGTCATTGATTGAAACTACACCCCCAAGGGGGAGGTAACATTGGGCCAGAGGAAATGTGGTTTGTTCCTTAAATTTGTGTTTTTGCACTCGACAAACCGACCGTGAACAAGACAGCGGAGGCTGTCGAAACGCGTTGGTTTCTGTTTTGCTTTGGCACCCTATGGATATGAATAAATAATCTTGAAAGTAACCTCCTTGCTATACTGAGTGGTTTGACTGCGACTCCGCAATTTCCTTCTGCGGAAGGAACCTGGGTTGGAATTAATAGCGGTTGGGCTCAACCGCAGGAGCAACGCGGCCACGCTGAGCAGCGCCATTTGAGGAAAAAGTGAGCCATATGGACTACATATATATATATATATATATATATATATATATTTCCCAAACTGGCTCCAGTTCACGGACCTCTGGCGCTCTACTCTCGGTACATGCTCGTCGACAGAGCCATGTCGATGACATTTTTAACAGCCTTCTTTGACCCAAGAAGAAATTGGCACGCACTCACAGAGGCAGATATTTCCACAATATCTTTATTTTCAAATAGGCTTCTGGTTCCAAAAAGAATACCGACGCGTTTCGATAGTTACAACTAACTTGATCAGGAAAAAAAGACATATATATATATATTCACTGAAAAAACCATAGGTTATAGACTATATATAGTTAGGAATTAGCATTATCAAAACCTTATTTTACTCACACAAAACCATTGAAATTCCATATATAGTTAGTTGCACTAACTATATATCGCGCACCCGCAATCCACTGCTGATGATGTCACATATTACATCATTCATGACATGGTCAGTGACATCACTGATGACATCACTGATGACATCTCAAATGACATCACTGATGACATCACTGATGACATCATCCAGTGACTGTGTGTTTCTGTAAAGTTTAAATATGTTTTACATTTCGAAGAATGAGTGGATGTATAAGTGTCTGAATGAAGGTTTTAGTAGGTGCGTGATTGACTGTATGAGTGAGTGATTAAATGTGTCTTACTGAATGCATGGGTTAGTGACTAAACTGTCTGAAAGTGTGCATCAGTATGTCTGTTGTTGTGCAAGCTGCTGCATGTGTTCATCACTGATGACATCACTGATGACATCATCCAGTGACTGTGTGTTTCTGTAAAGTTTAAATATGTTTTACATTTCGAAGAATGAGTGGATGTATAAGTGTCTGAATGAAGGTTTTAGTAGGTGCGTGATTGACTGTATGAGTGAGTGATTAAATGTGTCTTACTGAATGCATGGGTTAGTGACTAAACTGTCTGAAAGTGTGCATCAGTATGTCTGTTGTTGTGCAAGCTGCTGCATGTGTTGATCAGTAGCTATATGAGTGGCTATATTGGTTATTGATTGGTTGCCCAAGTATTTGTATGGGAGACTGAGTGTGTGTGTGGCTGGCTGGGAGGTGTGTGACTCTGTGCAGATCAATGTGTACTTGTATCAGTGATTGTATAAGAGAGTAAGTATGTGTTAGTATATGTTTGAAAATGTAAGGTGTTCTGTGTTTAACTGTATAGATGAGAAAATGGAAGTGTGATTGATTCTTTACAGGACTGACTAGGTGTGTGAGTAACTCCATGGATGAGTGGCAGAGTGTGAGTGTCTGTATAGGTGTATGAGTGCATATGATAGTGTTGTAAAGATGAGTGATTGTATGTATGAATGATTGTATGGGTGAATGAGTGAATGTGTGTGTAGACGTAGGAATCAGTGAGTGCGTATGTAGTAACTAGTATTGGTGTGTCAATGGTTTCAAAAATTATACTCTGTATTTAACACTGGGTGTAACAGAGGTTATATTAGAGTGTGAGGAGATGCATTGTATTATCTCATGAATGATATCATCAGTGATGTGATCATTGATGTCAAATGAGATGTCATCAGTGATGTCATCAGTGATGTCATTTGAGATGTCGTCAGTGATGTCATCAGTGATGTCACTGACCATGTCATGAATGATGTAATATGTGACATCATCAGCAGTGGATTGCGGGTGCACGATATATAGTTAGCGCAACTAACTATATATGCGAATTTCAATGGTTTTGTGTGAGTAAAATAAGGTTTTGATAATGCTAATTCCTAACTATATATAGTCTATAACCTATGGTTTTTTCAGTGAATTTTCTAGGTTTTGTAAATGCTAATTCCTAACTATATATAGTCTATAACCTATGGTTTTTTTCAGTGAATATATATATATATATATCCAAGAAAGAAGTGACTCAAACAGATATATTCACCAAAGATCAAAAATATATTTCCACTACAACGTTGTGCCTTCCTCAGGTAGTTTCAAGATGGTAAGCTTAGTGGCTGCACAGATGACACAGCTGAATTTTCAAAAAGCATCATGAGTGAAGATTCCATTTGGAATGTGGAATCAATGCAGTCCTGAGAGTTCTTGAGATATGCAGTAATCAGGATGTATTGTCAGTAATGTTCAGTCCATCTGGATGCAATGATTTTAAACGGTAAATCCAGAAATTTTCCCTGGAGTCCAGTAGTTCTTCCTTTGAGACATGTTCCACGGGGAAAATCTTCAAATCTGATAGTGAATGATCGACAAGGTTAAAATGATTGGCTACAGGCTGGTCAATTTTCTTATTAATTAATGCTGATTTGTGGTTCCTGAATCGTGTGCGGAGGTCATTCATTGTTTGGCCTACATATTTTTTTTTACAGCTTTGCCGTTGGCACTGAATCACATAAATAATGCATGTTGAGCGACATGTAAGATGCTGCCTTATTGCATAGGTCCTTCTGGTAACACAACTAGTAACTGATGATGTTTGTAAAAGGTATTCACACGTGATGCACCTTTTAGAGTCACAGCAATGAACCCCTGCATTTGTTACAGCTTGCTTGAGTTCAGCTCTCACAATAAGAGATCGTAAATTTGGAGCTCTGCGGTAAGCAATGACTGGCGGTTTTGGAAAAACCTTTTGCAATTTTTCACAAGTGGACAGTAAGGGAAATGTTTTTTGCATTATATTTCTGTAGTTGGGAGCTGATGGATGATAGTCAACTACAAATGGAGTTCTGTCACTTTTGTTTCTGGCGTTGGTATTCCAAATAAGTGCTTCTCTGGGTAACTGCAAAGACTTGTCAATTTGTTGCTGTATGATATGCAGAGGATAGCCTCGCCTTCTAAATAATGTAGCAAGCTCCTGTAGATGGTCTTTACAGGTTTCCTCATTGCTGCAGATGCGTCTTATTCTGAGTGCTTGGCTGTAGATGACAGTAGGCAAACAATTAACACACTAGTTGAGGTATGAGGGCGTATTTACAAGGCCCTTGCACCACTTTTGCGTCACTTTTAACATTGGGAAAATAACGTGAACGTGGTTCAAAGGCCTTGTAAATATGGCCCATGCTGGCTATGAAACTCTAGCAGTACATATCAAGAAAACTAAATGACTTCAAGAAACGTTTTTAAACACATCAAGTAAGCAAATTATTCTCCCTAAATCATGGGGTAAGTGACTTAAAATGCCCTAACACACATGGGGGCGTATTTAAAAGGCCCTTGCACCACTTTTGTGTCACTTTTAACATGGTGAAAATAACGTGAACGTGGCTCAAAGGCTTTGTAAATATGGCCCATGCTGGCTATGAAACTCTAGCAGTTATGTTATGTTATGTTATGTTAAATGGCACTTTTTGAGCGCACTGACACCCGAAGGTTTCCTGGCGCTTGCTGACAGAGCATGTGTAGAGTGACAAAGAGAGATTACCCAGAGAGAGTGAACAGGAAAGTTTTGAGAAGTTTCCTCAACTGAAAAAGGGAGCCACTGGATTTAATTTAATGGCCTGGGGAAGGGGGTTCCAGAATTTAGGGGCAAGGAGAGAAAAGCGATGGCCCCCGAATTTATTGGTTTTAAATTTGGGAGTGACAAGTAGGTGGTGGTGAACTGAACGGAGGGAACGTGCAGGTCGATACAGAGTGATCAGGGAGTTAAGAAAAGCGGGGCTGGGGCAGTGAAGAGATTTGAAAACCATGCAGCCCGTCTTAAAGGCAGCCCTCTCCTCAACTGGAAGCCAATGGAGCTTGCGGAGCAAGGGCTTCGCAGATTGCCACCTAGGGATCTTAAAGATAAGACGGGCCGCCAGATTCTGCATGACCTGGAGACGATACAAAAGAAATCGGGGGAGTGCGTGATAAAGAGAGTTAGAAAAGTCGAGGCGAGAAAGAACAAGGGACATGACGACCTGACACAGAGCCGCATGTGGAAGTAGGTGCCTGATCTTCCGGATCTTTCGGAGTTGGAACATACACGAAGAGACCGTGGCACCCACTTGAGCTTTAAGTGACAGCTCCGCGTCGATCGTCACCCCCAAGCTCTTAACTGCCTTGACTGGTGTGGGAGGGGGACCCAAATCGAGGGGCCAGAACTGCGGGCCCCAGTATGCAGCACTCGAACCAGGGAGAAGCAGCTCAGTCTTTCCAGGGTTGAGCTTTAATTGGTTTTGATTCATCCATTGTTGGATATGGGTCATAACGGCGTGGAAGTTGTTGACCGCCTGTGGAGAATCAAGTGGAAAGACGAGCTGCAAATCATCCGCATAATTGAAGACTGTGACATCCCAATTATGGAGCGAGCAAATTAAAGGACAAAGGTATAGGTTAAATAATAAAGGGGAAAGTGAGGAGCCTTGGGGGACTCCGCAGGTGGTAGGAGACTTCGGCGCAGTGAAGGGACTCAAACGTACAGCTTGTGACCTGCCTGTGAGGAATGACTCGACCCACCTAAGAGCTGAGCCCTGAATGCCAGCCTGTCCGACACGGTGGAGAAGAATGTCATGATCCACAGTGTCGAACGCGGCCGATAGGTCCAGAAGCACCAGGGCCTGTGGTCTTTTTGCATCTGCATTCCCTCTCAGAGTATCCATAACTGCCAGGATAACAGCTTTCGTGGAGTGGGCCGGCCTAAAGCCGGCCTGATTAGGCTCAAGGAAGCAAGAGCTCTCGATCAAGTTGAAAAAGCACCGGGTGACATGTGCTTCGAGAAGTTTTGACAAATAGGGCAGCAGGGATATTGGTCGGTAGTTAGAAAGTTCGGCAGGATCCGCCCCTGGTTTTTTCAAGAGCGGCACGAGGATAGCTTCCTTGAAGGAGCTAGGGACTGTGCCAGAGATGAGGGATGCATTCAGGAAAGGTAATATGCATTCTGGTAGCTTAAGACAAATGTCCCGCAGTACTGAAGGAGGGCAATGGTCGTTCGGTGAGCCAGATCTTACACGAGTAGCTAATTCCGCTAAGGCGGGAGGATCTATGATAGGGAGCTGAGTGAGGGATAAAAGATTATCAGGGGAAACATCAGGGAAAGGTGACTGTGGGATAGGAATGATAGAATCTTTTATTTTGATGATCTTCTCAATGAAGAAGAGATTGAGGGCATCACAGGTCTCCTTAGTCGGAGTTTGGGCTGGAAGGGTCCTATCGTCAGTGGTCAGCTCGTTCATAATCTTGAACACTTCTCGAGATTTATTGGTAGCAGAGAAGATTCTGTCGGAGATATGCTCCGATTTAGCTGAGAGAATAGCTAATTTGTATTCTCTGCGGGCTGCCACATATCTCCGTCTAGATGAATTAGAGTAATCCCGTCTCCATGTGCGTTCCAATTGGCGGACCTCAAGTTTTAGTTGCTTGAGGTTGTCAGAGAACCACCTGTTGGCGTTAGGATGTCTGGTGCAGGGGAACTTAATTAATGGGGCAAATTGATCACTGGCCCCTTTTAGCCAGCTACCGATATCAGTGTCCATCCTGTTAACATCATCAAGGGTGCCGATAATAGGGCGAGTGGTGGCCAAGGTTGCTAAAAATCCCTTTGAATCGTAGTTGTTCCATGTGCGTGAGGAACCGCCTGCCATCAGGGGGGGCTTAGTCCACCCACTAAGAGTGATGGTAGTGTCAATGATATGGTGGTCCGACCACGCGCAAGGAGATATAGAAGGCTGAGAAAGGGTAAGATTTGTAGTCCAAACATGATCCAATATGTGACCTTATATGTGGGTAGGTGAGGAAATATGTTGAGTCATGTTCAAACTTGTAAGGGTCTCAGATAGTGCCGTGGCATGTGCACCTGCATTGGCATCATCAAACCAGTAATTAAAATCCCCGAAAAGGGCAAGGCTAGGATGTGAGGTCAGAAGAGCAGTCACCTGTTCGCATAAATTCTCGGAGAAGTCCGGCATAGAACGTGGAGGGCGATATAGCAGAGCAAAAGTGAAAGCCCCGGCTTCCGTTCCTAAACTAATGATCAGATTCTCTACTTGTGATAATGCAGAAGAGGACGAAGAAATAAGATGGAATTGTTTTGAGATGATAGCCGCCACGCCACCTCCAGGGTGGCCCGGGGGCCAGTCAGCGTGAAGGATAAAATAATCTGAAGGGAGGGCAGCCAGGATGTCGGGAAGGGAATCCTCCGTAAGCCAGGACTCAGTCAGCAAAAGTAAATCCGGTTTTTCCTGCGTCAACAAGATAAAAATATCTGTCTGGTGTCTCACCATAGAACGGGTATTTAAATATAACACCCGAATGGAAGTGTGGTTCTCTGGTGGAACTATCGGAGGAGTGCGAGGGCCATGAGGGAAGGGGGGTGTGCGAAGGATACCAGAAGCAGTGAGCTTCCCCATGGTAGATAATGAGGGTACATGGCCGGGTAAATTAAAAACCGAGAGTTGCCTAGCTGAGTATGAAATAAAATGACTAGCATCCCCTGCCCCTTGGCCCGGCCGGCCGCGGACGGGCGCAGACGGGCTGAACTCAGGCGCAACTCCGGCGCGCCTACGACACGCCCGCTGCGCTCGTCCGCTGCGCTGACACATAGTGGCCATTTAAATAGAGGAATCACGAGGGGGGTGTGGCAAAGATCCAATGCGCCGGCCACCCCAAGCCAAGATGGCGCCCGCGGCCGCTGAAAGCCCGCCCCAACAATCAGCCCTCAGCCGGCCGCGTAGCCTCTATAAAGAGAAAACAGGGTAAGTAACCTATTAACTTTGAAGTCAGGTTAGTTAGGAGTCACAATAATAATGGCCAAAGATAAAATAAACGCCGCTGCTCGCAATCAGCAGGACAAAGGGTAAAATGACACAGCAGCTCTCCAGCTATCGCGCGCTAGCCCTCTGCCACCGGGCAGCGTAGCAGTACATATCAAGATACCTAAATGACTTCAAGAAACGTTTTTAAACACATCAAGTAAGCAAATTATTCTCCCTAAATCATGGGGTAAGTGACTTAAAATTCCCTAACACACATGGGGGCGTATTTACAAGGCCCTTGCACCACTTTTGCGTCACTTTTAACATGGGGAAAATAACGTGAACGTGGCTCAAAGGCCTTGTAAATATGGCCCATGCTGGCTATGAAACTCTAGCAGTACATATCAAGAAACCTAAATTACTTTAAGAAACGTTTTTAAACACATCAAGTAAGCAAATTATTCTCCCTAAATCATGGGGTAAGTGACTTAAAATGCCCTAACACACATGGGGGCGTATTTACAAGGCCCTTGCACCACTTTTGCGTCACTTTTAACATAGGGAAAATAACATGAAAGTGGCTTAAAGGCCTTGTAAATATACCCCAAGCAGGCTATGAAACTCTAGCAGTACATATCAAGAAACCTAAATGATTTCAAGAAACGTTCTTAAACACATCAAGTAAGCAAATTATTCACCCAGATTCATGGTGAAGTGACTTAAAATGCCCTAACACACATGAGGGCATATTTTACAAGGCCCTTGCACCACTTTTGCGTCACTTTTAACATAGGGAAAAAAACATGAAAGTGGCTCAAACATGAGAGTGTATTTACAAGGCCCTTGCACCACTTGTACGTCACTTTTAATATGGGGAAAATAACGTGAAAGTGGCTCAAAGTCCTTCTAAATATGCCCCATGCTGGCTATGAAACTCTAGCAGTACATATCAAGAAAACTAAATGTCTTCAAGAAACGTTTTTAAACACATCAAGTAAGCAAATTATTCTCCCTAAATCATGGGGCAAGTGAAATATTTGTTTAAAGAAGCAGACACCATTATTTCCTTGTCATAAATTTAAAAAGCATAACTTTTCCTCAAAAACGATTTTCAAGTCATAATTTGAAAACACAGCACAGCTCCTATGTACAAGCACACCCTGTCAGTACTAATACTTCACATTATCTCCAATTACAATTTCTCAAAGAAACAAAATCTATTTCTAAAACACTTGACACAAAGCAACATTTTAAATACACAACTTTCTTCCTAATTTTTTCCCTTAAGCATACTAATCTCTATCTAAATTAAATGAATCTTTTCTCACCTTAGCAAATACTTTTTGAGTTTCAAAACAGTCTCAGACACACACCAATTTTTCTTTAGCAGAGCAAAGGGTATGCACTCCAGAGGCTGCAACCAACAAAGGCACAGAAATGTTGTAATTCATCACACATATCTCTCATGTCACCCAATCAAAACTCTTCCCTCACTTTTTTCAAATCAACACCCTTCCCCCCCTACCCTTTCTGCCTTTTTTCCATAGCAACTACCTCCTGAAAGACCTCTCATGTTTACAAGTTCACACAACAATGTTTCAATTGAACTCTGAACTCTCAGTACACCTGCGTATCCACTGCATTGTTTCTTAAAATGATTTTTTCTTAACCATTCAAATTTCATCTTTCAAAGAACTCATCCATGCACCCTAACTTTCTGTTTTCAGCAATCAAAATCCACCAATCACTGCTACTGAATCATTAGCACTGAAACTCCACAGTTTTTTTCATTACAAACTCCTACTGTTTCAACTGCCATTTCATTCCCACACTTCATCTGACTGCAGCAGAACCTCCTCTCACCATGTTTTCTGTCTGGATTATTGGACATAGTTACATCCACTGGGCTCAAAGGTATGCTGATAACAGAAATGTACACAACCTCAATTTACAAAATGTCGAAATCAACTGGATTGGCCACAGAGGATTGAGATGTCACCAATTGATACCATTGGTGAAAACCTTTTTGCATTTGCCACACCCTGACCTGTTAATTGTGCACTGTGGAGGAAATGATTTGGGCACTTTGACTGGGGTAGGTCTGGAAATGCTTTTAAAGGACACCTTTGAACAATTGATGGCACTTTTTCCTCAAACTGCCTTGGTATATTCAAATATATGCCAAAGACAGAAATGGAGGTGGTCCAAGCAATTTTGTCCACAAATTGAGAAATCGAGGAAGCATGTAAATAAGTCTGTTTCAGCTTACATGAGAGACCATGGAATGGGCTCCATCTACAACAATAACTTGCGTTACTACATGCAAGATATCTACAGAGGAGATGGAGTGCACTTCTCAGATGAGGGGAACAGAATTTTCATCCTGAATTTAAGACTATGTATTGGTACCTACTTATAAGTACCTAAATCTACCACAGACACAAAAGCTCTTTTCAGAGCTACCCTAACTATGATCACTCTAAATAAATTTTAAATGTAATTTTTTTTTTACTAATTTTCACGATTTACGCTTTCCGGAGCGCTACCCGGTTCGCGCACCGGACGTATATGGGTCTCCTCATCCACCCTCACAAAACCTAGGGGGTCAGGATATGTCTCCCTTGCCCCCTTTTACACAATCCCAGCATTGTTTAGCATCCATCTTGTGTCCAAATTAGACCTTAACGCAAGATGGCGGACTCCCGTTACGCTACCGGTAAGCTACCCGGTTCGCGTATCGGGTAGCGCTTCTACCGCGAAAAATCGAATTTTTTTTTTTTGCCCCGCGGGGCCCTTCAATAGGCCCCACATCAATCCTAGGGGGTCAGGAGGGGTCTACCTTGCCCCCTTTTATTCATTTCTCCCATCGTTTATTTCCACCTCTTGTCTCTCGATCCTACCGAGAGACAAGATGGCGACCGCACCGGACTGTTTAGAATGTTGACAGTCACCGGAGAGCCAATCCGCTTCTCCTCGCAAAGTTCCGTTACGCGTCAGGTACGCGAACCGGGGCGCTAACCGGGACGCTGTCACAGATATATATATTTTTTTGAACGTTAATTTCTCAAAATCCACTAGAGCACATATATTGAGACCTAGCAAAGGCACATCGGGCAAACAATATCTACAATTTTGCCAAGTTTTGTGGAAATCCATTCAGCCGTTCGAGCTAAAAGTGAGTCCAACCGCCCTATGGAAAATTGCATGGGAAAAATGCGTTTTGGGACCCCCCTTTTTTCTCAGCCCCCCCTTGACGAAACCCCCCCAAATTTTCAGGGGCTGCTCAGAAACAAACTGTTCCATTTTCCTGAAAATTTCAGCCAATTCCGTCCTCAAACGCCAAAGTTATTCGACATAGAATTTTCAAAAATCCCATAGGAAAAAAATCCTAACTATATATACCTACTGGCGGTCGCCAGTAGGTATATATAGTTAGGATTTTTTCTCTATGGGATTTTTGAAAATTCTATGTCGAATAACTTTGGCGTTTGTGGACGGAATTGGCTGAAATTTTCAGGAAAATTGCACATTTTGTTTCTGAGCAGCCCCTGAAAATTGGGGGGGGTTCGTCCAGGGGGGGTCGAGAAAAAAGGGGGGTCCCAAAACGTGTTTTTAACATTGAGTTTTCCATAGGGCGGTTGGCCTCACTTTTAGCCCGAACGGCTGAATGGATTTGCACGAAACTTGGCAAAATTGTAGGGACTGGTAGCCCCATGTGCCTTTTGTAGGTCTCAATATATGTGCTACAGTGGATTTTGAGAAATTAACGTTTAAAAAAAGATATATATCTGTAACAGCGGACCGGGCAGCGCTCCAGTACGCGTACTTTTCGCGCAACGGAGCTTTGTGAAGCGAAGCTGATTGGTTCTCCGGCGTCTGTAAACATTCCAAACAGTCCGTAGCGGCCGCCATCTTGTCTCTCGGTAGGATCGAGAGACAAGAGGAGGCCAAAGCGAAGGGGCAAATGACCATAAGGGGGCATAGTAGATCCTCGCTGACCCCCTAGGTTTGATGTGGAGGTTTTAAAAGGGCCCCGCGGGGCAAAAAAAAAAAATAATAATAATAATCGAACGGCTGAATGGATTTGCACGAAACTTGGTAAAATATTAGGGACTGGTAGCCCGATGTGCCTTTGCTAGGTCTCAATATGTGTGCTCCAGTGGATTTTGAGAAATTAACGTTCAAAAAAAGATATATATCTGTAACAGCGCTCCGCTTCGCGTAACGGAGGTTTGCGAAGCTGATTGGTCATTCTGTCACTGGGCTATAGTTGGGCTACATCTGGCTGATATTTGGGCTACATTTGTTTTTTTTGTCTCTGGCGGCCATCTTTGGGCTACATTGGGCTACATTGGGCTTCATTGGGCTTCATTGGGCTACATTGGGCTACATTTGGGCTCCAACATATATATAGGCCAATGTAGCCCAATATATATTTTTCAAAGTTAATTTTCGTAAAAACCACTGGAGCATATATCTTGAGACATAGCAAAGGCACATCGGGCTACCAGTCCCTACAATTTTGCCAAGTTTCGTGGAAATCCATTCAGCCGTTCGAGCTAAAAGTGAGGCCAACCGCCCTATGGAAATGAAGGAAATGAATGGGTAATTTGTAATTAGCAAATAGCTCATCGCAAACTAGGAATGGTAAAGAATCGCTATTTATTCCTTAAAGTTCGCTATTTAGGAAATGCAAAAAACTTTGATGATACATATGGCGGTTCATCTCTAACAAGATAAGAAGCATAGGGATAGATTTATGATGACTGGCGCATCACCAGGGATGTGTTAGTCATTCTGTGCCGCTGTTCCGTCACCTATGGTGTGCTGCATTTACAATGCGGCGCATCATGGGGCAAAAACAGCACAGATGCGTGATGTATCTGTGCCGTAAAGGTGGCGCATTGCTGGAGTTGTATCGCAAGTGTGATGAAGCTCCAGCAAGGGTCGGGGGTGCCCCTGTCGCAGGGTTTCTGTTCTCACACAGAACTGTGGACAGAGGATTGGAACCTCGGCGAATTAGGGTGCCCCAAAACTCACCTTAGTAATCAAAAACCCCTTAGCAAGCTAGGTACAGTGTCACATTGGATATAACAAACTCTCAATGTTTAGACAATCCAGAATATGAACTTATAGTACCTCAGGATACGTGGAACTCATGAACAGTCGGTCGTTATATATTTCTTAGAAACCAGAACATGGAGTTAAGAAGAACACGTGTGTATTTGAAATGTTTATTTACTAATGCCGTCTTCTCAGGCGTAGTATCTTAGATAATACAAGTACACATATTATCAGTAGCAAAATTACCAGCATAGTTACTAGTACATAAAAAGCGAATGGTGACAGTATGTTAACATGCTGTAAATGAATAAGAGTTAGCAACACTTATAAGCAGCCACGGGCCGCGTAGGGAGTTACGGTGGGGCAGGGAGGCGGGGAGGGGGAGGGGCAGGGTGGAGAGGCCTCCACCCTGCCCCTCCCCCTCCCCGCCTCCCTGCCCCACCGTAACTCCCTCCACGGCCCGCGGCTGCTTGTATCTCACCCTCCCTAATACACATAATATATTATTTGCTAAGAAGGTCTGTTTGTGTTGGTTTAGGGCGTGCCCATACTTTAGTGTCTTAGATTTGAAGGAATCACATCAGCATACACCAGCTCTCTCTTCATGTGAACCGCATCAAGTTTTGTGTATGTGTGTTCGGCAAAGCAATATAAAACCCGCCTCATGCCCAGAATTGGCAGAAGCTGCACTTATGTTATGAGTATGAAGTCGTGGAGATCAGACCTCATAACAATTCTGTATCGTGTTGTTCTTGAAACTTCAGCAGTCGCTGTACAGATATAGTTTAACAAGCAAAGCAGATAGTAGAGCAATAACATATTATTCTCATGTAAACCACGATGAACTACTAGGTTGAAAGCTAAAGCAACAACTAAGTGTCGTGTGCAGAAGTTGCAAAAAAGGAAAAATGGCGTTTAAACCGGTAATGAGCCCATGCTAACTTAACACGGTGTAAAGATATCCAGGACCTAGATGACACCTCCCCATGATCCGGAAACGAACTGAATAAGATAATAGAAGTGCCATCTCATGAGAGCAGATTGCAACTTTATATGTGGACGGTCCGCAAGGTAAAACATTAAAAACTAGGAAAATTTAATGCTAAAGAAAAATAAAACAGCCAAGTACTTTATCGAGTCTTAAGCCAATAGGCAAGCTAAATGATAAAAACTTGACAAATAAGTCAATGAATTGTCAATGAAATGCTAGTACTCAGCATATCAAACATGAAAAAGGTCTATGACATAACTGTGTATGCAAAATAAGCTGCAACAGCCTCCAATAGGAAGTCACCGTCTTCATCCGAAAAGAGTTCAGCCATCCAATTTAAAAGCGGAAAAGAACATACGTGCTCTCCCAGCACCGGATCCTCTATCACCATCAGAGGACAGCTCGGTGGGTTTTCAAGAAAGCTCTGTTCCAAGAAAGACTGTGTTGCCGCCAGTAAATTCCAGGGACCAATTAGTCCATGCATCAATGCCACAGCCATAATCCTTTCGCCAGGACAAACCAACTCGTGAGTAATGATAGGAGTCATCAGCTGATTAAAGTTGACGTCAGGAGAAACCGGTCCGCAGAGACACAAATCAATGGCCCAATCGAAATCACAGGTCAGGCAGTGAAATACAGGCTGGACACAGGTGAAGTAGGAGAATCGAAAAGATAATCCATATGCCGTGCTTAATATCGCCAACGGCATTGTGCCATAATATTCTAGCATGCGATTGCGGAACAGTGTCAGCAGCTGCAGGGCGGGAGCTTGCACAGGAGGGACATCCATATTTAAAAATGTAAAAAAGCACAAGAGCGTCCGCTGGTAATGCAAGTAAAAATGGGAATCCACGAAGCACAGTGGAAAAAAATAGAATGAAAGAAAGCAGGGATGACTCCAAAGATTTTCTCAAATGAAGTCACGAGACCACTGGTAACAACTTTAAAAAAGTGCGCCAGGCCCTTTGTGGAGGACGCGTTAAAGATAGTCCGAACCATCTTGCTGAAATGGAAAGGCGAATCTGTATTGAAAAGGGTCTGCACCTCTGTACGGGTGTTCGCTATGTGAAGCACGAAAGTTTCACGGGCCGAACTCAAGGCCACCTCTCTCTGAGACAAAAGAGCTCTTATTCTTGCCATGCCGTTGAAATCTGCTCCCAAGGTTGGTATTTGTGGCCAGATTGAAAACTCCCTATGTTCATGTGTGGGAGGAAATAGAACATTTCTGCAGCAAATAACCCGTTCACTTACTGTTACGATAAAAGGAATACTTTTAATTAACGCAGAACAATCTTCATTATTGAGCATCAAATAACTACCATTTTCCAACAACTTGAACGTGGGGATGATAGCAGGAACTGGCGTGCCTAGCAACACGCAAGCCATATTTGGTCGGTGTTTGTTGGATGAACCGTGTAACTGTATGTGCCTACACATTAGTGAATGATCTGGCGTCTCAGTGCATTCCTCTCCATTCAGATAAACTTCTTGATCATCTTTGAAACATCTGTATGTGTATGGAAGCGACCAGACCTCATGAAGAAAAGCACTACCTAAAGGTTCATAACGACCTATTGGTATATATTTCATACAATTTGAAAACTTATATAAAGCAAAAGGCAGCGTTATTAAACCGTGGATAAGGCACGTTGCCAAAAAACCCGCAATCCTCTGCTGATGATGTCACTGAGCATGTCATGAATGATGTAATATGTGACATCATCAGCAGTGGATTACGGGTAATAGTATCTCTAGTTTACTCCCCTATAGCTGTCTTTCTTTTAACATAAGTGTCTGTTTCCTTCCCTTAGACTTACTGTTCATTTTTTTAAAAAAAAATTTTGGTTCACTTCCGGTTCGCGTACCGGCGAGCGAACTGGGAAGCGAACTACGAGAAATAGAGGTTGGCACAGTTCCAAATATTGTACCAATTTTTTAATAACGGGGAGGTAGTTCTGAAAAGAACTTTTTTTTTATTGTTTTTGTTGTTTTATATTTTTTTTATTATTTTTCTGAACATTTTTTTACTTTTTTTGAATTTTTCTGAACAGTTTTATATTTTTTGGGGTTTTTCTTGCAGGGGGCAATGAAAACGATTCATTGTAAAGGGCTCAACAGGAGCAACAAAACAAAAAAAAAGTATTTATTATTTGGGGCGTTTCGTACAAACTTGCATATGATAGTCAATAGCTCTGTTGATCAGAGTGATGCTTCTTTCTCCGTAGCAAATGAATCCATTGCAATGTACGCAGACGTGTTTTACTTCATGAAATCTCGTTTGAATATTTGGCACCATCTCCCTGCCCTCTGGTCCCGTTACTTCCGGTACAACAGATCTTCTGGCCATAATAGGGAGATTATCTAGGTCGTTACGAAACTGTGCAGCACTGTAGTTGTTAGGATGCCACCTAGTCATATGGTGATGCATTGTGTAGTTTCCGAAACTGTATTTTTTGTCGGTCCCTCTGGACAGTCTATCTTGACATATAAGGCAAGTTACGTATCTTGCATTTACTTTTTTCTGACCTTTGGGAATTTAAAAAAATTGCCAAATGAAGTTTTCTTTCCGGTGAGACGTCCTGGGCTCCTCAGGTAAAAAGTGCCTCTCTTCGTGCTCGTCGTCCTGTTCCTCTTCTTCCTCTTCTTGCTGAATTATAACTTGAGCAGGTGGTCCACTCTTCCTTGGATGTGGTGGAGGTGGTGGGGAAGCACCAGCTGAAGCTACTAAAGAAGCCATTGCTCACTGGTAACAAAGGGTCTTTCTCTCACAATGATGAAAGTCAGAGTGAGGAAAGAAGGAGGGATTTTCATCATTTGGGAAAAACAATAGTTCTCAACCAATGAAAAGTGTTCATTTTAGATTATATGACCTAGTCTTACATCATTAGGAAACCAAAAGTGAAATGAACCAATGAAAAGTGTTATTACCAAGTCACATGACCTGCTGTGTTTACGTTAAGCGCTTTGCAGGGCCTCCCGGTCTGCTTCCAGAAACCTCTGCTTTGTGACTCGGTAAGCGTACCAGTTCGCTAACGTAGCACGTCATATGACGTATCACGCGACAACGCGAAACGTCATGCGGACGGGAGGCGTCACGATGTTGTTTTCTAACGCGGCAGTTGCGGTAAAGAAACGTTTACCGGCTCGCGGTCTATTTCGCGGCATCAAGGTCAGCTAACGGGAAGCTTCCCGATTCGCGAAGCGGGAACGAAGAAAAAAAAATATTTTAAAAAAAATTATTAATAAACATATAAAATATATTTTTGGATTTAAAGAAGAATACATTTTACAGCTACAGATATTAGCTGTTAAAAAACCAATGAAATTCACTGAAAAAACCATAGGTTATAGACCATATATAGTTAGGAATTAGCATTTACAAAACCTTGAAAATTCACTGAAAAAACCATAGGTTATAGACCATATATAGTTAGGAATTAGCATTTAGAAAACCTTATTTTACTCACACAAAACCATTGAAATTCCATATATAGTTAGTTGCACTAACTATATATCGCGCACCCGCAATCCACTGCTGATGATGTCACATATTACATCATTCATGACATGGTCAGTGACATCACTGATGACATCACTGATGACATCTCAAATGACATCACTGATGACATCACTAATGACATCTCAAATGACATCACTGATGACATCATGACACACCAATACCAGTTACTACATATGCACTCACTGATTCCTACTTCTACACACACATTCACTCATTCACCCATACAATCACTCATACATACAGTCACTCATTATTACAACACTATCATATGCACTCATACACCTATGCAGACAGTCACACACTGCCACTCATCCATGGAGTTACTCACACACCAAGTCAGTCCTGTAAAGAATCAATCACACTTCCATTTCTTCATCTATACAGTTAAACACAGAACACCATACTTCAGTGACATCACTGATGACATCACTAATGGCATCTGAAATGACATCACTGATGACATCTCAAATGACATCACTGATGACATCATGACACACCAATACCAGTTACTACATACGCACTCACTGATTCGTACGTCTACACACACATTCACTCATTCACCCATACAATTACTCATACACACAGTCAGTTATTATTAGAACACTATCATATGCACTCATACACCTAGTCAGTCCTGTGAAGAATCAATCACACTTCGATTTCCTCATCTATAGTTAAACACAGAACACCATACTTTTCACACATATACTAACACATACTTACTCTCTTATACAATCACTGATACAAGTACACATTGATATGCACAGCGTCACACACCTCCCAGCCAGCCACACACACACTCAGTCTTCCATCCATCCAGTCATTCTTCAATATGTAAAACGTATTTAAACTTTACAAAAACACACAGACACTAGATGATGTCATCAGTGATGTCATCAGTGATGTCACTGACCATGTCATGAATGATGTAATATGTGACATCATCAGCAGTGGATTGCGGGTGCGCGATATATAGTTAGTGCAACTAACTATATATGGAATTTCAATGGTTTTGTGTGAGTAAAATAAGGTTTTCTAAATGCTAATTCCTAACTATATATGGTCTCTAACCTATGGTTTTGTCAGTGAATATATATATATATATATATATATATTCACTGAAAAAACCATAGGTTAGAGACCATATATAGTTAGCTGGACATTTTATTGACATAAAACCAATGAAATTCCATATATAGTTAGTTGCACTAACTATATATCGCGCACCCGCAATCCACTGCTGATGATGTCACATATTACATCATTCATGACATGGTCAGTGACATCACTGATGACATCACTGATGACTTCTCAAATGACATCACTGATGACATCTCAAATGACATCACTGATGACATCATGACACACCAATATAAGTTACTACATACGCACTCACTGATTCCTACGTCTACACACACATTCACTCATTCACCCATACAATCACTCATACATACAGTCACTCATTATTACAACACTATCATATGCACTCATACACCTATGCAGACACTCACACACTGCCACTCATCCATGGAGTTACTCACACACCTAGTCAGTCCTGTAAAGAATCAATCACACTTCCATTTCCTCATCTATACAGTTAAACACAGAACACCATACTTCAGTGACATCACTGATGACATCACTGATGACATCTCAAATGACATCACTGATGACATCATGACACACCAATACCAGTTACTACATACGCACTCACAGATTCCTACGTCTACACACACATTCACTCATTCACCCATACAATCACTCATACATACAGTCACTCATTATTACAACACTATCATGTGCACTCATACACCTAGTCAGTCCTGTGAAGAATCAATCACACTTCGATTTCCTCATCTATACAGTTAAACACAGAACACCATACTTTTCACACATATACTAACACATACTTACTCTCTTATACAATCACTGATACAAGTACACATTGATATGCACAGAGTCACACACCTCCCAGCCAGCCACACACACACTCAGTCTTCCATACATCCACTCATTCTTCAATATGTAAAACATATTTAAACTTTACAAAAACACACAGACACTAGATGATGTCATCAGTGATGTCATTTGAGATGTCATCAGTGATGTCATCAGTGATGTCATTTGAGATGTCATCAGTGATGTCATCAGTGATGTCACTGACCATGTCATGAATGATGTAATATGTGACATCATCAGCAGTGGATTGCGGGTGCGCGATATATAGTTAGTGCAACTAACTATATATGGAATTTCATTGATTTTATGTCAATAAAATGTCCAGCTAACTATATATGGTCTCTAACCTATGGTTTTTTCAGTGAATTTTCAAGGTTTTGTAAATGCAAATTCCTAACTATATATGGTCTATAACCTATGTTTTTTTCAGTGAATATAAATATAAATGCATGCATACATATACATATATGCATACGTATGCATGTTATTTACATGAAAGTTTTAAAAACACTAATAAAAGCAAAGCTAAAAAGCCACCTCATTACAAACAGAATGGCTTTAACTTAAACGAGGGCGAGATCTATTGCATTTTCAATGCTTGTTTACTTTGGTTCTATCAAGAAGGCATTCAGATGTGTCACACATTTGCCATGAATTCTGAATATTAGCACTCTAGTTGCTCATTAGATCACTGTAGTAAAGCTAGTGCTCACCAGGGAAGTCTGCTGCTAATCATGGTTTGCAGCCATTTTCCCGCATTTTTTATCCCGCAGACTTTCAGTCCGCATACCATTATCCCGCAAGGTCATTGACCTCGCATACCATTATCCCGCATTTTTTCAAAATGCATGTGCATTTATCACGCATGCCTTTACAAAGAATTACGTTTTAAAGGCATGTATGGTAAATGCATTTGCGTTGTGAAAACCACGATGACGAGAGAGGTAAGTGGGTTTGTGTTAATTTTTTCGTGGGTTAGTGATTGTGTAGTGTAGTGTAGTGTTGTGTAGTGTAGTGTTGTGTTAGTGTAGTGTAGAGTTGTGGTGGTTGTTTAGTGTAGGGTCATGCTGGGGGTAGTGTTTTAGGGTTTAGGGTTGTGTTGTAGTGTTTGCGTAGTGTAGGGTCATGCTGGGGGTAGTGTTTTAGGGTTTAGGGTAGTGTTGTAGTGTTTGCGTAGTGTAGGGTCATGCTGGGGGTAGTGTTTTAGGGTTTAGGGTTGTGTTGTAGTGTTTGCGTAGTGTAGGGTCATGCTGGGGCTAGTGTTTTAGGGTTTAGGGTAGTGTTGTAGTGTTTGCGTAGTGTAGGGTCATGCTGGGCGTAGTGTTTTAGGGTTTAGGATAGTGTTGTAGTGTTTGCGTAGTGTAGGGTCATGCTGGGGGTAGTGTTTTAGGGTTTTGGGTAGTGTTGTAGTGTTTGCGTAGTGTAGGGTCATGCTGGGGTGTAGTATTTTAGGGTTTAGGGTAGTGTTGTAGTGTTTGCGTAGTGTAGGGTCATGCTGGGGGTAGTGTTTTAGGGTTTTGGGTAGTGTTGTAGTGTTTGCGTAGTGTAGGGTCATGCTGGGGGTAGTGTTTTAGGGTTTTGGGTAGTGTTGTAGTGTTTGCGTAGTGTAGGGTCATGCTGGGGTGTAGTGTTTTAGGGTTTTGGATAGTGTTGTATTGTTTGCGTAGTGTACGGTCATGCTGGGGTGTAGTGTTTTAGGGTTTTGGGTAGTGTTGTAGTGTTTGCGTAGTGTAGGGTCATGCTGGGGGTAGTGTTTTAGGGTTTTGGGTAGTGTTGTAGTGTTTGCGTAGTGTAGGGTCATGCTGGGGGGTAGTGTTTTAGGGTTTTGGTTAGTGTTGTAGTGTTTGCGTAGTGTAGGGTCATGCTGGGGGTAGTGTTTTAGGGTTTTGGGTAGTGTTGTAGTGTTTGCGTAGTGTAGGGTCATGCTGGGGGTAGTGTTTTAGGGTTTTGGGTAGTGTTGTAGTGTTTGCGTAGTGTAGGGTCATGCTGGGGTGTAGTGTTTTAGGGTTTTGGATAGTGTTGTAGTGTTTGCGTAGTGTACGGTCATGCTGGGGTGTAGTGTTTTAGGGTTTTGGGTAGTGTTGTAGTGTTTGCGTAGTGTAGGGTCATGCTGGGGGTAGTGTTTTAGGGTTTTGGGTAGTGTTGTAGTGTTTGCGTAGTGTAGGGTCATGCTGGGGTGTAGTGTTTTAGGGTTTTGGATAGTGTTGTATTGTTTGCGTAGTGTACGGTCATGCTGGGGTGTAGTGTTTTAGGGTTTTGGGTAGTGTTGTAGTGTTTGCGTAGTGTAGGGTCATGCTGGGGGTAGTGTTTTAGGGTTTTGGGTAGTGTTGTAGTGTTTGCGTAGTGTAGGGTCATGCTGGGGGGTAGTGTTTTAGGGTTTTGGTTAGTGTTGTAGTGTTTGCGTAGTGTAGGGTCATGCTGGGGGTAGTGTTTTAGGGTTTTGGGTAGTGTTGTAGTGTTTGCGTAGTGTAGGGTCATGCTGGGGGTAGTGTTTTAGGGTTTTGGGTAGTGTTGTAGTGTTTGCGTAGTGTAGGGTCATGCTGGGGTGTAGTGTTTTAGGGTTTTGGATAGTGTTGTAGTGTTTGCGTAGTGTACGGTCATGCTGGGGTGTAGTGTTTTAGGGTTTTGGGTAGTGTTGTAGTGTTTGCGTAGTGTAGGGTCATGCTGGGGGTAGTGTTTTAGGGTTTTGGGTAGTGTTGTAGTGTTTGCGTAGTGTAGGGTCATGCTGGGGGGTAGTGTTTTAGGGTTTTGGTTAGTGTTGTAGTGTTTGCGTAGTGTAGGGTCATGCTGGGGGTAGTGTTTTAGGGTTTTGGGTAGTGTTGTAGTGTTTGCGTAGTGTAGGGTCATGCTGGGGGTAGTGTTTTAGGGTTTAGGGTAGTGTTGTAGTGTTTGCGTAGTGTAGGGTCATGCTGGGGGTAGTGTTTTAGGGTTTAGGGTAGTGTTGTAGTGTTTGCGTAGTGTAGGGTCATGCTGGGGGTAGTGTTTTAGGGTTTAGGGTAGTGTTGTAGTGTTTGCGTAGTGTAGGGTCATGCTGGGGGTAGTGTTTTAGGGTTTAGGGTAGTGTTGTAGTGTTTGCGTAGTGTAGGGTCATGCTGGGGGTAGTGTTTTAGGGTTTAGGGTAGTGTTGTAGTGTTTGCGTAGTGTAGGGTCATGCTGGGGTGTAGTGTTTTAAGGTTTTGGGTAGTGTTGTAGTGTTTGCGTAGTGTAGGGTCAGTGACATCACTGATGACATCACTGATGACTTCTCAAATGACATCACTGATGACATCTCAAATGACATCACTGATGACATCATGACACACCAATATAAGTTACTACATACGCACTCACTGATTCCTACGTCTACACACACATTCACTCATTCACCCATACAATCACTCATACATACAGTCACTCATTATTACAACACTATCATATGCACTCATACACCTATGCAGACACTCACACACTGCCACTCATCCATGGAGTTACTCACACACCTAGTCAGTCCTGTAAAGAATCAATCACACTTCCATTTCCTCATCTATACAGTTAAACACAGAACACCATACTTCAGTGACATCACTGATGACATCACTGATGACATCTCAAATGACATCACTGATGACATCTCAAATGACATCACTGATGACATCATGACACACCAATACTAGTTACTACATACGCACTCACAGATTCCTACGTCTACACACACATTCACTCATTCACCCATACAATCACTCATACATACAGTCACTCATTATTACAACACTATCATGTGCACTCATACACCTAGTCAGTCCTGTGAAGAATCAATCACACTTCGATTTCCTCATCTATACAGTTAAACACAGAACACCATACTTTTCACACATATACTAACACATACTTACTCTCTTATACAATCACTGATACAAGTACACATTGATATGCACAGAGTCACACACCTCCCAGCCAGCCACACACACACTCAGTCTTCCATACATCCACTCATTCTTCAATATGTAAAACATATTTAAACTTTACAAAAACACACAGACACTAGATGATGTCATCAGTGATGTCATTTGAGATGTCATCAGTGATGTCATCAGTGATGTCATTTGAGATGTCATCAGTGATGTCATCAGTGATGTCACTGACCATGTCATGAATGATGTAATATGTGACATCATCAGCAGTGGATTGCGGGTGCGCGATATATAGTTAGTGCAACTAACTATATATGGAATTTCATTGATTTTATGTCAATAAAATGTCCAGCTAACTATATATGGTCTCTAACCTATGGTTTTTTCAGTGAATTTTCAAGGTTTTGTAAATGCAAATTCCTAACTATATATGGTCTATAACCTATGTTTTTTTCAGTGAATATAAATATAAATGCATGCATACATATACATATATGCATACGTATGCATGTTATTTACATGAAAGTTTTAAAAACACTAATAAAAGCAAAGCTAAAAAGCCACCTCATTACAAGCAGAATGGCTTTAACTTAAACGAGGGCGAGATCTATTGCATTTTCAATGCTTGTTTACTTTGGTTCTATCAAGAAGGCATTCAGATGTGTCACACATTTGCCATGAATTCTGAATATTAGCACTCTAGTTGCTCATTAGATCACTGTAGTAAAGCTAGTGCTCACCAGGGAAGTCTGCTGCTAATCATGGTTTGCAGCCATTTTCCCGCATTTTTTATCCTGCAGACTTTCAGTCCGCATACCATTATCCCGCAAGGTCATTGACCTCGCATACCATTATCCCGCATTTTTTCAAAACGCATGTGCATTTATCACGCATGCCTTTACAAAGAATTACGTTTTAAAGGCATGTATGGTAAATGCATTTGCGTTGTGAAAACCACGATGACGAGAGAGGTAAGTGGGTTTGTGTTAATTTTTTCGTGGGTTAGTGATTGTGTAGTGTAGTGTAGTGTTGTGTAGTGTAGTGTTGTGTTAGTGTAGTGTAGAGTTGTGGTGGTTGTTTAGTGTAGGGTCATGCTGGGGGTAGTGTTTTAGGGTTTAGGGTTGTGTTGTAGTGTTTGCGTAGTGTAGGGTCATGCTGGGGGTAGTGTTTTAGGGTTTAGGGTAGTGTTGTAGTGTTTGCGTAGTGTAGGGTCATGCTGGGGGTAGTGTTTTAGGGTTTAGGGTTGTGTTGTAGTGTTTGCGTAGTGTAGGGTCATGCTGGGGCTAGTGTTGTAGGGTTTAGGGTAGTGTTGTAGTGTTTGCGTAGTGTAGGGTCATGCTGGGCGTAGTGTTTTAGGGTTTAGGATAGTGTTGTAGTGTTTGCGTAGTGTAGGGTCATGCTGGGGGTAGTGTTTTAGGGTTTTGGGTAGTGTTGTAGTGTTTGCGTAGCGTAGGGTCATGCTGGGGTGTAGTATTTTAGGGTTTAGGGTAGTGTTGTAGTGTTTGCGTAGTGTAGGGTCATGCTGGGGGTAGTGTTTTAGGGTTTTGGGTAGTGTTGTAGTGTTTGCGTAGTGTAGGGTCATGCTGGGGGTAGTGTTTTAGGGTTTTGGGTAGTGTTGTAGTGTTTGCGTAGTGTAGGGTCATGCTGGGGTGTAGTGTTTTAGGGTTTTGGATAGTGTTGTAGTGTTTGCGTAGTGTACGGTCATGCTGGGGTGTAGTGTTTTAGGGTTTTGGGTAGTGTTGTAGTGTTTGCGTAGTGTAGGGTCATGCTGGGGGTAGTGTTTTAGGGTTTTGGGTAGTGTTGTAGTGTTTGCGTAGTGTAGGGTCATGCTGGGGGGTAGTGTTTTAGGGTTTTGGTTAGTGTTGTAGTGTTTGCGTAGTGTAGGGTCATGCTGGGGGTAGTGTTTTAGGGTTTTGGGTAGTGTTGTAGTGTTTGCGTAGTGTAGGGTCATGCTGGGGGTAGTGTTTTAGGGTTTTGGGTAGTGTTGTAGTGTTTGCGTAGTGTAGGGTCATGCTGGGGTGTAGTGTTTTAGGGTTTTGGATAGTGTTGTAGTGTTTGCGTAGTGTACGGTCATGCTGGGGTGTAGTGTTTTAGGGTTTTGGGTAGTGTTGTAGTGTTTGCGTAGTGTAGGGTCATGCTGGGGGTAGTGTTTTAGGGTTTTGGGTAGTGTTGTAGTGTTTGCGTAGTGTAGGGTCATGCTGGGGGTAGTGTTTTAGGGTTTTGGTTAGTGTTGTAGTGTTTGCGTAGTGTAGGGTCATGCTGGGGGTAGTGTTTTAGGGTTTTGGGTAGTGTTGTAGTGTTTGCGTAGTGTAGGGTCATGCTGGGGGTAGTGTTTTAGGGTTTAGGGTAGTGTTGTAGTGTTTGCGTAGTGTAGGGTCATGCTGGGGGTAGTGTTTTAGGGTTTAGGGTAGTGTTGTAGTGTTTGCGTAGTGTAGGGTCATGCTGGGGGTAGTGTTTTAGGGTTTAGGGTAGTGTTGTAGTGTTTGCGTAGTGTAGGGTCATGCTGGGGGTAGTGTTTTAGGGTTTAGGGTAGTGTTGTAGTGTTTGCGTAGTGTAGGGTCATGCTGGGGGTAGTGTTTTAGGGTTTAGGGTAGTGTTGTAGTGTTTGCGTAGTGTAGGGTCATGCTGGGGTGTAGTGTTTTAAGGTTTTGGGTAGTGTTGTAGTGTTTGCGTAGTGTAGGGTCAGTGACATCACTGATGACATCACTGATGACTTCTCAAATGACATCACTGATGACATCTCAAATGACATCACTGATGACATCATGACACACCAATATAAGTTACTACATACGCACTCACTGATTCCTACGTCTACACACACATTCACTCATTCACCCATACAATCACTCATACATACAGTCACTCATTATTACAACACTATCATATGCACTCATACACCTATGCAGACACTCACACACTGCCACTCATCCATGGAGTTACTCACACACCTAGTCAGTCCTGTAAAGAATCAATCACACTTCCATTTCCTCATCTATACAGTTAAACACAGAACACCATACTTCAGTGACATCACTGATGACATCACTGATGACATCTCAAATGACATCACTGATGACATCTCAAATGACATCACTGATGACATCATGACACACCAATACTAGTTACTACATACGCACTCACAGATTCCTACGTCTACACACACATTCACTCATTCACCCATACAATCACTCATACATACAGTCACTCATTATTACAACACTATCATGTGCACTCATACACCTAGTCAGTCCTGTGAAGAATCAATCACACTTCGATTTCCTCATCTATACAGTTAAACACAGAACACCATACTTTTCACACATATACTAACACATACTTACTCTCTTATACAATCACTGATACAAGTACACATTGATATGCACAGAGTCACACACCTCCCAGCCAGCCACACACACACTCAGTCTTCCATACATCCACTCATTCTTCAATATGTAAAACATATTTAAACTTTACAAAAACACACAGACACTAGATGATGTCATCAGTGATGTCATTTGAGATGTCATCAGTGATGTCATCAGTGATGTCATTTGAGATGTCATCAGTGATGTCATCAGTGATGTCACTGACCATGTCATGAATGATGTAATATGTGACATCATCAGCAGTGGATTGCGGGTGCGCGATATATAGTTAGTGCAACTAACTATATATGGAATTTCATTGATTTTATGTCAATAAAATGTCCAGCTAACTATATATGGTCTCTAACCTATGGTTTTTTCAGTGAATTTTCAAGGTTTTGTAAATGCAAATTCCTAACTATATATGGTCTATAACCTATGTTTTTTTCAGTGAATATAAATATAAATGCATGCATACATATACATATATGCATACGTATGCATGTTATTTACATGAAAGTTTTAAAAACACTAATAAAAGCAAAGCTAAAAAGCCACCTCATTACAAGCAGAATGGCTTTAACTTAAACGAGGGCGAGATCTATTGCATTTTCAATGCTTGTTTACTTTGGTTCTATCAAGAAGGCATTCAGATGTGTCACACATTTGCCATAAATTCTGAATATTAGCACTCTAGTTGCTCATTAGATCACTGTAGTAAAGCTAGTGCTCACCAGGGAAGTCTGCTGCTAATCATGGTTTGCAGCCATTTTCCCGCATTTTTTATCCCGCAGACTTTCAGTCCGCATACCATTATCCCGCAAGGTCATTGACCTCGCATACCATTATCCCGCATTTTTTCAAAACGCATGTGCATTTATCACGCATGCCTTTACAAAGAATTACGTTTTAAAGGCATGTATGGTAAATGCATTTGCGTTGTGAAAACAACGATGACGAGAGAGGTAAGTGGGTTTGTGTTAATTTTTTCGTGGGTTAGTGATTGTGTAGTGTAGTGTAGTGTTGTGTAGTGTAGTGTTGTGTTAGTGTAGTGTAGAGTTGTGGTGGTTGTTTAGTGTAGGGTCATGCTGGGGGTAGTGTTTTAGGGTTTAGGGTTGTGTTGTAGTGTTTGCGTAGTGTAGGGTCATGCTGGGGGTAGTGTTTTAGGGTTTAGGGTAGTGTTGTAGTGTTTGCGTAGTGTAGGGTCATGCTGGGGGTAGTGTTTTAGGGTTTAGGGTTGTGTTGTAGTGTTTGCGTAGTGTAGGGTCATGCTGGGGCTAGTGTTTTAGGGTTTAGGGTAGTGTTGTAGTGTTTGCGTAGTGTAGGGTCATGCTGGGCATAGTGTTTTAGGGTTTAGGATAGTGTTGTAGTGTTTGCGTAGTGTAGGGTCATGCTGGGGGTAGTGTTTTAGGGTTTTGGGTAGTGTTGTAGTGTTTGCGTAGTGTAGGGTCATGCTGGGGTGTAGTATTTTAGGGTTTAGGGTAGTGTTGTAGTGTTTGCGTAGTGTAGGGTCATGCTGGGGGTAGTGTTTTAGGGTTTTGGGTAGTGTTGTAGTGTTTGCGTAGTGTAGGGTCATGCTGGGGGTAGTGTTTTAGGGTTTTGGGTAGTGTTGTAGTGTTTGCGTAGTGTAGGGTCATGCTGGGGTGTAGTGTTTTAGGGTTTTGGATAGTGTTGTAGTGTTTGCGTAGTGTACGGTCATGCTGGGGTGTAGTGTTTTAGGGTTTTGGGTAGTGTTGTAGTGTTTGCGTAGTGTAGGGTCATGCTGGGGGTAGTGTTTTAGGGTTTTGGGTAGTGTTGTAGTGTTTGCGTAGTGTAGGGTCATGCTGGGGGGTAGTGTTTTAGGGTTTTGGGTAGTGTTGTAGTGTTTGCGTAGTGTAGGGTCATGCTGGGGGTAGTGTTTTAGGGTTTTGGGTAGTGTTGTAGTGTTTGCGTAGTGTAGGGTCATGCTGGGGGTAGTGTTTTAGGGTTTAGGGTAGTGTTGTAGTGTTTGCGTAGTGTAGGGTCATGCTGGGGGTAGTGTTTTAGGGTTTAGGGTAGTGTTGTAGTGTTTGCGTAGTGTAGGGTCATGCTGGGGGTAGTGTTTTAGGGTTTAGGGTAGTGTTGTAGTGTTTGCGTAGTGTAGGGTCATGCTGGGGGTAGTGTTTTAGGGTTTAGGGTAGTGTTGTAGTGTTTGCGTAGTGTAGGGTCATGCTGGGGGTAGTGTTTTAGGGTTTAGGGTAGTGTTGTAGTGTTTGCGTAGTGTAGGGTCATGCTGGGGTGTAGTGTTTTAAGGTTTTGGGTAGTGTTGTAGTGTTTGCGTAGTGTAGGGTCATGCTGGGGGTAGTGTTTTAGGGTTTAGGGTAGTGTTGTAGTGTTTGCGTAGTGTAGGGTCATGCTGGGGTGTAGTGTTTTAGGGTTTTGGGTAGTGTTGTAGTGTTTGCGTAGTGTAGGGTCATGCTGGGGGTAGTGTTTTAGGGTTTAGGGTAGTGTTGTAGTGTTTGCGTAGTGTAGGGTCATGCTGGGGTTAGTGTTTTAGGGTTTAGGGTTGTGTTGTAGTGTTTGCGTAGTGTAGGGTCATGCTGGGGGTAGTGTCTTAGGGTTTAGGGTTGTGTTGTAGTGTTTGCGTAGTGTAGGGTCATGCTGGGGGTAGTGTTTTAGGGTTTAGGGTAGTGTTGTAGTGTTTGCGTAGTGTAGGGTCATGCTGGGGTGTAGTGTTTTAGGGTTTTGGGTAGTGTTGTAGTGTTTGCGTAGTGTAGGGTCATGCTGGGGGTAGTGTTTTAGGGTTTAGGGTAGTGTTGTAGTGTTTGCGTAGTGTAGGGTCATGCTGGGGGTAGTGTTTTAGGGTTTAGGGTAGTGTTGTACTGTTTGTGTAGTGTAGGGTCATGCTGGGGGTAGTGTTTTAGGGTTTAGGGTAGTTTAGTTGTTTAGTGTATGCTAAAGGCATATTCGTTCTAAAAGTTTTCGTTATTTTAATTTGCGGCCTAATAGTACATGCGGGATTTTTTTTGCGGACTGATGGTATGCGGGATTTCATCATATATTCGCTAATCATACTTTCTATGGCAAAATGAACCCCCTCATTTTGTTCCTTTTTAAATTAAATGTTTTAAGAGTTACCACTTTATTCCAATCAAGATGGCTTCAGGTGTGCCATACCTTTGTAATAAGTAGGACTGTTAGCACTCTAGTTGTTCTTTAGAACACTCTGGGACATTCTGTCATTGGGATATAGTTGGGCTACATCTGGCTGATATTTGGGCTACATTTGTTTTTTTTGTCTCTGGTGGCCATCTTTGGGCTACATTGGGCTACATTGGGCTACATTGGGCTACATTTGGGCTCCAACATATATATAGCCCAATGTAGCCCAATATATATTTTTCAAAGCTAATTTTCGTAAAAACCACTGGAGCCTATATCTTGAGACATAGCAAAGGCACATCGGGCTACCAGTCCCTACAATTTTGCCAAGTTTGGTGTAAATCCATTCAGCCGTTCAGGCTAAAAGTGAGGCCAACCGCCCTATGGAAAATTGCATGGGAAAAACACGTTTTGGGACCCCCCTTTTTTCTCGGCCCCCCCTTGACGAAACCCCCCCAAATTTTCAGGGGCTGCTCAGAAACAAAATGTTCCATTTTCCTGAAAATTTCAGCCAATTCTGTCCTCAAACGCCAAAGTTATTCGACATAGAATTTTCAAAAATCCCATAGGAAAAAAATCCTAACTATATATACCTACTGGCTATCGCCAGTAGGTAATATATATATTACCTACTGGCGGTCGCCAGTAGGTATATATAGTTAGGATTTTTTCTCTATGGGTTTTTTGAAAATTCTATGTCTAATAACTTTGGCGTTTGTGGACGGAATTGGCTGAAATTTTCAGGAAAATGGCACATTTTGTTTCTGAGCAGCCCCTGAAAATTTTGGGGGGGTTCGTCAAGGGGGGGCCGAGAAAAAAGGGGGGTCCCAAAACGCGTTTTTCCCATGTTAATTTCCATAGGGCGGTTGGCCTCACTTTTAGCCCGAACGGCTGAATGGATTTGCACGAAACTTGGCAAAATTGTAGGGACTGGTAGCCCGATGTGCCTTTTGTAGGTCTCAATATATGTGCTGCAGTGGATTTTGAGAAATTAACGTTTAAAAAAAGATATATATCTGTAACAGCGGACTGGGCAGCGGCCCAGGACGCGGACTTTTCGCGCAACGGAGCTTTGTGAAGCGAAGCTGATTGGTTCTCCGGCGTCTGTCAACATTCCAAACAGTCCGTAGCGGCCGCCATCTTGTCTCTCGGTAGGATCGAGAGACAAGAGGAGGTCAAAACAAAGGGGGAAATAACTATAAGGGGGCATAGTAGATCCTCGCTGACCCGCTAGGTTTGATGTGGAGGTTTTAAAAGGGCCCCGCGGGGCAAAAAAAAATAATAATAATAATAATCGAACGGCTGAATGGATTTGCACGAAACTTGGCAAAATTGTAGGGACTGGTAGCCCGATGTGCCTTTTGTAGGTCTCAATATATGTGCTGCAGTGGATTTTGAGAAATTAACGTTTAAAAAAAGATATATATCTGTAACAGCGGACTGGGCAGCGGCCCAGGACGCGGACTTTTCGCGCAACGGAGCTTTGTGAAGCGAAGCTGATTGGTTCTCCGGCGTCTGTCAACATTCCAAACAGTCCGTAGCGGCCGCCATCTTGTCTCTCGGTAGGATCGAGAGACAAGAGGAGGTCAAAACAAAGGGGGAAATAACTATAAGGGGGCATAGTAGATCCTCGCTGACCCCCTAGGTTTGATGTGGAGGTTTTAAAAGGGCCCCGCGGGCAAAAAAAAATAATAATAATAATAATCGAACGGCTGAATGGATTTGCACGAAACTTGGCAAAATATTAGGGACTGGTAGCCCGATGTGCCTTTGCTAGGTCTCAATATATGTGCTCCAGTGGATTTTGAGAAATTAACGTTCAAAAAAAGATATATATCTGTAACAGCGCTCCGCTTCGCGTAACGGAGGTTTGCGAAGCTGATTGGTCATTCTGTCACTGGGCTATAGTTGGGCTACATCTGGCTGATATTTGGGCTACATTTGTTTTTTTGTGTGTCTGGCGGCCATCTTTGGGCTACATTGGGCTACATTGGGCTTCATTGGGCTACATTCGGCTAATTAGCAAATAGCTCATCGCAAACTAGGAATGGTAAAGAATCGCTATTTATTCCTTAAAGTTCGCTATTTAGGAAATGCAAAAAACTTTGATGATACATATGGCGGTTAATCTCTAACAAGATAAGAAGCATAGGGATACATTTATGATGACTGGCGCATCACCAGGGATGTGTTAGTCATTCTGTGCCGCTGTTCCGTCACCTATGGTGTGCTGCATTTACAATGCGGCGCATCATGGGGCAAAAACAGCACAGATGCGTGATGTATCTGTGCCGTAAAGGTGACGCATTGCTGGAGTTGTATCGCAAGTGTGATGAAGCTCCAGCAAGGGTCGGGGGTGCCCCTGTCGCAGGGTTTCTGTTCTCACACAGAACTGTGGGCAGAGGATTGGAACCTCGGCGAATGCATTGCTGAAGTTGTATCGCAAGTGTGATGAAGCTCCAGCAAGGGTCGGGGGTGCCCCTGTCGCAGGGTTTCTGTTCTCACACAGAACTGTGGACAGAGGATTGGAACCTCGGCGAATTAGGGTGTCCCAAAACTCACGTTAGTAATCAAAAACTCCTTAGCAAGCTAGGTACAGTGTCACATTGGATATAACAAACTCTCAATGTTTAGACAATCCAGAATATGAACTTATAGTACCTCAGGATACGTGGAACTCATGAACAGTCGGTCGTTATAGATTTCTTAGAAACCAGAACATGGAGTTAAGAAGAACAGATGTGTATTTGAAATGTTTATTTACTAATGCCGTCTTCTCAGGCGTAGTACCTTAGATAATAAAAGTACACATATTATCAGTAGCAAAATTACCAGCATAGTTACTAGTACATAAAAAGCGAATGGTGACAGTATGTTAACATGCTGTAAATGAATAAGAGTTAGCAACACTTATAAGCAGCCGCGGGCCGTGGAGGGAGTTACGGTGGGGCAGGGAGGCGGGGAGGGGGAGGGGCAAGGTAGAGAGGGCTCTACCCTGCTTCTCCCCCTCCCCGCCTCCCTGCCTCACCGTAACTCCCTCCACGGCCCGCGGCTGCTTATATCTCACCCTCCCTAATACACATATTATATTATTTGCTAAGAAGGTCTCTTTGTGTTGGTTTAGGGCGTGCCCATACTTTAGTGTCTTAGATTTGAAGGAATCACATCAGCATACACCAGCTCTCTCTTCATGTGAACCGCATCAACTGTTGTGTATGTGTGTTCGGCAAAGCAATATAAAACCCGCCTCATGCCCAGAATTGGCAGAAGTTGCACTTATGTTATGAGTATGAAGTCGTGGAGATCAGACCTCATAACAATTCTGTATCGTGTTGTTCTTGAAACTTTAGCACTCGCTGTACAGATATAGTTTAACAAGTAAAGCAGATAGTAGACCAATAACATATTATTCTCATGTAAACCACGATGAACTACTAGGTGGAAAGCTAAAGCAACAACTAAGTGTCTTGTGCAGAAGTTGCAAAAAAGGAAAAATGGCGTTTAAACCGGTAATGAGCCCATGCTAACTTAACACGGTGTAAAGATATCCAGGACCTAGATGACACCTCCCCATGATCCGGAAACGAACTGAATAAGATAATAGAAGTGCCATCTCATGAGAGCAGATTGCAAGTTTATATGTGGACGGTCCGCAAGGTAAAGCATTAAAAACTAGGAAAATTTAATGCTAAAGAAAAATAAAACAGCCAAGTACTTTATCGAGTCTTAAGCCAATAGGCAAGGTAAATAATAAAAACTTGACAAATAAGTCAATGAATTGTCAATGAAATGCTAGTACTCAGCATATCAAACATGAAAAAGGTCTATGACATAACTGTGTATGCAAAATAAGCTGCAACAGCCTCCAATAGGAAGTCACCGTCTTCATCCGAAAACAGTTCAGCCATCCAATTTAAAAGCGGAAAAGAACATACGTGCTCTCCCAGCACCGGATCCTCTATCACCATCAGAGGACAGCTCGGTGGGTTTTCAAGAAAGCTCTGTTCCAAGAAAGACTGTGCTGCCGCCAGTAAATTCCAGGGACCAAGTAGTCCATGCATCAATGCCACAGCCATAATCCTTTCGCCAGGACAAACCAACTCGTGAGTAATGATAGGAGTCATCAGCTGATTAAAGTCGACGTCAGGAGAAACCGGTCCGCAGAGACACAAATCAATGGCCCAATCGAAATCACAGGTCAGGCAGTGAAATACAGGCTGGACACAGGTGAAGTAGGAGAATCGAAAAGATAATCCATATGCCGTGCTTAATATCGCCAACGGCATTGTGCCATAATATTCTAGCATGCGATTGCGGAACAGTGTCAGCAGCTGCAGGGTGTGAGGTTGCATAGGAGGGACATCCATATTTAAAAATGTAAAAAAGCACAAGAGCGTCCGCTGGTAATGCAAGTAAAAATGCCAATCCACGAACCAGAGTGGAGAAAATGGAATGAAAGGAAGCAGGGATGACTCCAAAGATTTTCTCAAATGAAGTCACGAGACCACTGGTAACAACTTTAAAAAAGTGCGCCAGGGACTTTGTGGAGGATGCGTTAAAGATAGTCGGAAACATGTTGCTGAAATTGAAAGGCAAATCTTAATTGAAAAGGGTGTGCACCTCTGTACGGGTGTTCGCTATGTGAAGTACGAAAGTTTCACGGGCCGAACTCAAGGCCACCTCTCTCTGAGACAAAAGAGCTCTTATTCTTGCCATGCCGTTGAAACGTGTCCCAAGGTTGGTATTTGTTTCTATTTTAGCGAGGTCAAAAAGAGATCCCATTAGTGGCCTACTGATTTTACTCGATTCCTTTTCTTTTTTTTTTACACGATTTTTCGTTATCTGCAAAGACTAAACAGAGTATTGCGACTCTGTGTTTGTTTGTAAATAGAGAATGAACCAAAGAGAACTAATTCTAAAACAGTAAATACTTGGATAACAATCAATCAAATGGAGAGAGAAGCAGGCACGACGGATTACAACGGGGGCAAAGGCCTGCGTTAACTACCTTTCACTATCTGCAAAGAGAGAGTACTCGTAATAGAAATGAGGGGGGGGGCACCATTCAAAGCAGATCAGTGTGCATAAACACGAAAATGTTTTCACTTACAACGTACTTGACATTCGACAGCTTATGATATTTGCTATTAAAAAACCATTGAAATTCACTGAAAAAACCATAGGTTATAGACCATATATAGTTAGGAATTAGCATTTACAAAACCTTGAAAATTCACTGAAAAAACCATAGGTTATAGACCATATATAGTTAGGAATTAGCATTTAAAAAACCTTATTTTACTCACACAAAACCATTGAAATTCCATATATAGTTAGTTGCACTAACTATATATTGCGCACCCGCAATCCACTGCTGATGATGTCACATATTACATCATTCATGACATGGTCAGTGACATCACTGATGACATCACTGATGACATCTCAAATGACATCACTGATGACATCACTGATGACATCTCATTTGACATCAATGACCACATCACTGATGATATCATTCATGTGACAATACAATGCATCTCCTCACATTTTAATATAACCTCTGTTTCACCCAGTGTTAAAAACAGAGTATAATTTTTGAAACCATTGACACACCAATACTAGTTACTACATACGTACTCACTGATTCCTACGTCTACACACACATTCACTCATTCACCCATACAATCATTCATACATAGAATCACTCATGTTTAGAACACTATCATATGCACTCATACACCTATACAGACACTCACACTCTGCCACTCATCCATGGAGTTACTCACACACCTAGTCAGTCCTGTAAAGAATCAATCACACTTCCATTTTCTACTCTATACAGTTAAACATAGAGCACCTTACATTTTCAAACATATACTAACACATACTTACCTTCTTATACAATCATTGATACAAGTACAGATTGATCTGCACAGAGTCACACACCTCCCAGCTAGCCACACACACACTCAGTCTCCCATACAAATACTTGGGCAATCAATCAATAACCCATATAGTTACTCATATAGCTACTGATCAACACATGCAGCAGTTTACAGAACAACAGACATAATGATGCACAAATTAAGACAGTTTAGTCACTAACCCATGCAGTCAGTGAGACACATTTAATCACTCACTCATACAGTCAGTCATGCACCTACTAAATCCTTCGTCCAGACACTTACACATCCACTCATTCTTCAATATGTAAGACATATTTAAACTTTATAGAAACAAAAAATCACTGGATGTTGTTATCAGTGATGTCATCAGTGATGTCATTTGAGATGTCATCAGTGATGTCATCAGTGATGTCACTGACCATGTCATGAATGATGTAATATGTGACATCATCAGCAGTGGATTGCGGGTGCGCAATATATAGTTAGTGCAACTAACTATATATGGAATTTCAATGGTTTTGTGTGAGTAAAATAAGGTTTTTTAAATGCTAATTCCTAACTATATATGGTCTATAACCTATGGTTTTTTCAGTGAATATATATATATATATATATATATATATATATTGTAGCTCTTGCTTGATCCGAAGTACTAGGAATCACTCGAACTACATCAAAGGCTCCAAGCAACAGCCTTTATTCAAAAGGTATGGAAAACATGCTTCGGCAGGATCCTTTTAGCAGTCACACGCCAGCCTGACGCGTTTCGATAATTCTCCTCAGAGGCTTGTGGCGGATGAAGTGCACTGCCTTACTTCCCGTTTTTCTCCTCTCATGGCGCACACCTGTTTTGGTACTGCGCTGCGGATTATGGGAATTGTAGTGCCGTTTAAATGTGCAATGTTCTGCTGGCTTCGTTTCAAGGCCCTGGATGGGCCCCCGCCTCCGATGTTTTCCTAAATCCTGTGTGATGTAGCTCCGAAAATGGGCACGACGGATTACAACGGGGGCAAAGGCCTGCGTTAACTACCTTTCACTATCTGCAAAGAGAGAGTACTCGTAATAGAAATGAGGGGGGGGGGGGGCACCATTCAAAGCAGATCAGTGTGCATAAACACGAAAATGTTTTCACTTACCACGTACTTGACATTCGACAGCTTATGATATTTGCTATTAAAAAACCATTGAAATTCACTGAAAAAACCATAGGTCATAGACCATATATAGTTAGGAATTAGCATTTACAAAACCTTGAAAATTCACTGAAAAAACCATAGGTTATAGACCATATATAGTTAGGAATTAGCATTTAAAAAACCTTATTTTACTCACACAAAACCATTGAAATTCCATATATAGTTAGTTGCACTAACTATATATTGCGCACCCGCAATCCACTGCTGATGATGTCACATATTACATCATTCATGACATGGTCAGTGACATCACTGATGACATCACTGATGACATCTCAAATGACATCACTGATGACATCACTGATGACATCTCATTTGACATCAATGACCACATCACTGATGATATCATTCATGTGACAATACAATGCATCTCCTCACATTTTAATATAACCTCTGTTTCACCCAGTGTTAAAAACAGAGTATAATTTTTGAAACCATTGACACACCAATACTAGTTACTACATACGTACTCACTGATTCCTACGTCTACACACACATTCACTCATTCACCCATACAATCATTCATACATAGAATCACTCATGTTTAGAACACTATCATATGCACTCATACACCTATACAGACACTCACACTCTGCCACTCATCCATGGAGTTACTCACACACCTAGTCAGTCCTGTAAAGAATCAATCACACTTCCATTTTCTACTCTATACAGTTAAACATAGAGCACCTTACATTTTCAAACATATACTAACACATACTTACCTTCTTATACAATCATTGATACAAGTACAGATTGATCTGCACAGAGTCACACACCTCCCAGCTAGCCACACACACACTCAGTCTCCCATACAAATACTTGGGCAATCAATCAATAACCCATATAGTTACTCATATAGCTACTGATCAACACATGCAGCAGTTTACAGAACAACAGACATAATGATGCACAAATTAAGACAGTTTAGTCACTAACCCATGCAGTCAGTGAGACACATTTAATCACTCACTCATACAGTCAGTCATGCACCTACTAAATCCTTCGTCCAGACACTTACACATCCACTCATTCTTCAATATGTAAGACATATTTAAACTTTATAGAAACAAAAAATCACTGGATGTTGTTATCAGTGATGTCATCAGTGATGTCATTTGAGATGTCATCAGTGATGTCATCAGTGATGTCACTGACCATGTCATGAATGATGTAATATGTGACATCATCAGCAGTGGATTGCGGGTGCGCAATATATAGTTAGTGCAACT
Source organism: Lissotriton helveticus (assembly GCF_964261635.1). Classification (NCBI taxonomy): domain Eukaryota; kingdom Metazoa; phylum Chordata; class Amphibia; order Caudata; family Salamandridae; genus Lissotriton; species Lissotriton helveticus. Next base: position 640,057,760 of record NC_136059.1, read on the forward strand.
AACTATATATGGAATTTCAATGGTTTTGTGTGAGTAAAATAAGGTTTTTTAAATGCTAATTCCTAACTATATATGGTCTATAACCTATGGTTTTTTCAGTGAATATATATATATATATATATATATATATATATATATATATATATATATATATACTTTCTAAGCAAACTGTGAACCATTGTGCATAAACATGAAAGCCAGACTCTGGGGAAAATTTATAAGATACACAATACATTCCTTTAGGAGAAAACAGACTATTTTATCATAGGTTATATAATACGTAACCATTCTCGAAAATATCTAAAAGAATGCCATAATTACTTATTAAAATGTTAAAAGCACAGGTATGCAGCAAAAACCATGTATCATTGTTCATCTTTGCCAACCATGATACGGGCCAGTGCCCATGCTAGTGCTACATCAGACCCATCATGATAAAGCAACTTGTTAAATACTAATAGGTATCGTTCTAAAAGCAAATTACGTTTTAATCTCAAAAACTACCAAGTGGCAGATTTTCTCCCTTTTGGCATACTCGGTTTCCCCAGTTCACAGTCTCACAGTGATAGTGACACCCTAGGCCAAGAAATGTGAAAAACTAAATATTTAACACTTAACAGAAAAGAAAGCAAACTCTATTCTGTGTACATGTCATCCCTTCCATACCGCACATCACTTTAAAATAGAGTCATTTTCAAACATGAGAGGCCCTCAAGAGATCTTCCCAAAGGTGGATATCCTCGGTGCACGTGGAGATCCTCATCATGGTTGAGGCCAACAGGATACTGCTGCCCAATTGGATGATGTAATCAGATTCCATTTGTCTCAATTTTCGTTCTCTATCTCCCCCTCTCGTGTGATTTGGGATCCTGTCAACAGCAGAAAATGAGATTTTAGAAGTTATATCGGCAAAAGTTCCATGTGTCTGTTCACAATAGTTAGCAGAAGTGTAGCTCATGTCTTTATTCCTGACTGCCCAGAGATGTTCAAATATTCTCTTTTTTACTGAGAAAATCATGCTATCCACATATCTGAGATCACACACAAATACCAGAACATACACCACATAGTCACTGTTTCAGTTCATGTACTTGTATATCCTTGCTGTCCTGCCTGTGGGGAGAGTGTATGTCTTTACATTAGTACAGTTTGCGCATGCCTTGCATCTGACACATTTATAAAATCATGGGAGTTCCCTCAACCCTGATCCTGTATGGATTGCGTCCTTGTTCAAATGACTATTAACTATGATGTCCCTTAAGGAGCTGCATTTGTGGAGCATTGAATGCAGACTTGGACTTTTTTTTTTTTTTTTTATATCCTCATATTGCGGTTTATGCAGATAGGAAGGTGTTAAGGAGTTTGACAGTATTTGAGAGGTTGTTCCACCACACTGCCCCTAATCGTCTATCGGTGAATACAAGGGGAGTTTCTCATTATCTTAGTTGTTACCAGTCAATTTTCTCCAGTGTACCTTTATCTCGCTCAATAATTCCTTCGTTTCTGGAGGTATCTAGCCCTTGGGCTGTTTGGCAGATTTCAAGTCATGCCTGGAATTATTGTTCCGCTTAATCATTGGAATCAAAAAAAGAAAAAGAAAAAGAAAAAAGAAGCAGAAAACTTCGGAAAAGGAGGGGTTCTAGTTTATCATCTAGAAGTAATGTAGTTTTCCCAAATCTCCCAGTACATCATTCTTTTGGGTTGTTTCCCTTTTCTATCCAATCTGCTGGTTTTTATTGCAGAGTTTAGCCAGTTATCATGAGTTGGTGGAGCCGTTTTTATCCAATTAATACAAATTTCTCTACGTGCCAACAGGATCAGAACGAACAATAAGCTTTCTTGATGTTTACTTAGCCTAATCAAATTTGGTTGAGTGGTATGATGGATCCCAAAGATAATTAAAAGAGTACTTACAGTTATAGGTGTTGCCATTACTGCAGTTAGTGTCTTACCAATCTCTTGCCAGTAGTGCGTGAGTGCTGAACAGCCACAAAACATGTGGATATCATCCACCTTTTCTTCACCACATTTGCAGCATGATTTTACAGCCGTGCCTTTAAATTTTGATAATCTTTTGGGTGTCCAGTAAGCTCTGTGTATAGAGAAAAGATGGTTTCTTTTTAGTGCTGCGGGCTTTACACACAGCCAACATTTCTCTACTGATTTTTTCCAAATTTGGTTTAGATCCATAACTTCGTTTGGTAGATCTTTTCTCCATATCTTTTCAGGTGTAGTAAAATTTTCTTCGCCAGATTCAATTAGAACCCAATACCATTTTGAGACTTCTTTTTTTATTACCACTTCTTTCATCATTTCTGTTTCTAAATTGTTCGGGTCTATTGCTCCTTTCGGGATGGTATTTGCCCAACTGCACAGCTGATAATATTTAAACTTTGAAATTTTTCTTTCAGTTATTATTTGCAGATGTTCCCAGGATATTAAAACATTTTCAGCCAAGAGGTGTCCCCATTTTTCAATTCCAGATTGTCTGAGTGGGCTAGATAATAAGTCCTTTAAGCATTCTGGGGTGCCTGGCGAGTCCCATATTGGGGCCATGCTACTGTAGTAAGGAATTTTTGTGGCGATTCTTATCTGATTCCAAAGCTTAACAGCATTTTTCAAGATCTTCAGTTTTACTTGTTTAAAGAATTTTGGGTGACCAAATTTGAAGAGGAAATAGTCTTCTCCATTTGTTAGATGTTGTAAGAAAATTGGGTAGGCATGATGTACCTTTAACAAGGCTCTGAAATTTTTAAACTGAAAAGATCTATAGTGTTCATATATGTCAGGGCTTGCTATACCACCATGTTCCTTCTTTCTCCTGAGTTTGGTTCATGAGATTCTTGTACTTTTTGCTGACCAAATAAAACTAGATATGTCTCCTTGTATTTTTTTTAGGGCTTCTTTTTTAAACTCTAACGGAATGTTATTAAAGAGATAAGTAAATTTGGGAATGATTGACATTTTTATTGCATTGGATTTGCCTAGAAAACTTAGCGGCAGACCTGACCAGATTTTAAGGAGTCTTCTCATTTCTTTCACCGCTATATTTAGGTTTAGTTGTGGTAGTTTTTCAAGCTCTTTTGTTATAGTGATGCCTAAATATTTTATTTTATCCTTTAGAAGAGATGAATTTGAGTTAGTATTCCAGCTCATAGCCTCTGTTTTATCGTTATTTATCAGATATCCTGAAACCTTGCCAAAATTATTCATTGCATCCTCGATCGCTGATTTGGAGGAGTTATAATTGTCAGTAAACACCATAAGGTCATCTGCATAAAGTGCAACCTTCTTTGTCCAATTTTGATATTTAAAAGGTGTTATGAGCGGTTGATTTGAAAAGTAACGGAGACAAGGGGCAACCTTGTCTTGTGCCTCTCTGAATCTTGATATTATCTGTGAGGTTCCCGTTAACTGCTATCTTCGCTCTTGTGTTTGTATAGATTTCTTTCACCATATGACTAAAGTTGCTCCCTAATTTGTTTTTTTCTATGATTTTATTTAGAAAGGCCCAGTTGACACGATCGAAGGCTTTGGCAGCATCGTATGTAACAATCGTTAGAGGTAGTTTTTCGCAGACAGCTACGTCGATTGCTGCCACTAATTCATGCTTGATTTCCTGGATTTGTCTGCCCTTTATGAAACCCTTTTGATCCGGGTTAATTAATTTAGCCATCATTTTTGATAATCTTTTAGCTATTACATTCATGAACAGCTTGTAGTCACAATTGAGAAGTGATATTGGCCTATAAGATGAGCAATTTTTTGTTTTTTTTCCTGGTTTTAATAAAATGCTAATCGTCGCATCATTCCATGAATCAGGTATCGTTTCATATCCCAGATATGTCTTATTCATTATTTCTGTTAGGTGTTCAATTAATGTTTCTTTTAATGCTATATAAAATTCATTGGGCAGCGCATCCGGACCCGCAGCTTTTCCTCTCTTTAGGTTACATATAGCAGTTCTTATTTCTTCTGGTGTTATTTCAGCGTTCAAGAAGTCCACTTCTTCCTCTGTCAGGCTTGGAAGGGGAACATTCTCAAGATAATTCTTGATGTCTTTATCTGATGGATTTATGTCTTCACTATATATTGTAGTAAAACATTTAGAGAGTTCTTGCCTTATTGAAACATCATCTGAGCAAGTAGATGATTGGTCTTGGGTATAAATGCTTAGTATATTATTTCTAGACTGATCCATTTTCATTTTCCAAGCTAGCATTTTTCCGCAACCTTCTCCGTATTCATGGTTTGCTAATTTGCTGTTCTCCCATTTTTCTTTGACTATATTCTCAAGTAATCCACCAGATTCTCCTTTAAGTTACGTCGATTCTCTTCTAAATTTTTCCTTAATTCTTGAGTTATGCCACACTCTAGCTGTAATACGACTTCTTTAATTTCCAGTTCCAACCTATTAATATCCAATTTTTTTGTTTTGTGCTTGTATGCTCCCAAGCTGAGCAGTTTACCTCTTATTACCGCTTTATAAGCATCCCACGTTACTCTTTTTGATGTTCCGACAGCATTATCTTCAAAGTAATGGAGAGAGGTTGTTATGAGTTGGTCCACACTTTGTTCATCTCTAAGGATTGATCGATCAACTGTCCATCTGTTGGACAGGTGGTATTGTGGAAGTGATAGGGTTAACTGTACCGCAGAGTGGTCTGATAAGTGCGCAGGTAGGTGTTCAATGCTTTTTACATTAGCTCGCAGGGATTTGTTCATTAAGAAGAAATCTATTCTGGATTTGTGTCCTAATTTCTTATTATGGAAGGTGTATGGATAGCTCTTTACACCTTTTAACTTCTACGTGTCTTCCAAGTATAGATCTTTTTTGTAGATCCCTAGCCACTCCCTCATTTTTGGTAGATTCCATTGTTTTGTTGTAGGCATTCTGTCTGTTTTAGGATCCTCTATAATATTGAAATCTCCTCCCATAACAATCGGAGCTGGAAATGTCAAAAGCTCAGAGTACAGTTTTTTAAGAGGCGCTGGGTCATCCCTATTTGGGCCATAATATCCCACAATTGTGAACATGCGGTCCTCAATCCTGACTTTAGCAACTGCCCATCTACCATTGCTATCTACTTCTTTAGATTCTATTTTGGCATTTAGGGATTTTTTTATAATAATTGCTACCCCCTTTATGTTGCACTCTTGTGATGTATGTATGCTTGATCCAATCCAATGAAGATTTTTGACCAATTGAGTCCACTCTGCATTTATTAGATGTGTTTCTTGAAGAATAATAATTTCACTTTCTATTTCTTTCAAGTATTCCACAATCCTTCTTCTTCTTGCAGGGGTTCTAAGCTCATTAACATTCCATGTTAGAATTTTTATAGTTCTCTCTTTTGTCATCTTAAGTTGTTGTTTCGATTGAGGCAGCCATTAACTCTCGTACTATTCCTTTTATATTCCAGTTTTGAGGATTTTTTTTCTCCCTACCTTGCTCCCCACCCGTGTGTATTTAAGAATTACATTTTTGTGATACAATGTTGCTTGAGATTCCCTCCCTGAGGAAGCCTCCCATTTTCTTCTTTCAGGTGTTATTACACCCGATTTCGTGCTCCGATTCTCCAGGTATTATTCTTTGTTCTTTATTACGTAAGTGCTTCCCATTATATATCCTGCTGCAGTTATTCTGTCCCATTTTATGTTTATACATATGTATATGTGTTTTCCGTGTTTTTTTTTTTTTTTCAAAATTCCTCGGTTCTTCTTACAGTTTTTTAAGAAAAGTGTGTTACTTCTTTGCTGCATTATTCCTTATTTAGTTTATCAATCTCGATTTGGTCTTTTATCGACTGAATGAGGTTTTCTACCTCTTTTGACTCCCTTAGGTTGTGCATTTTATTTCGCCACATTATTCTTAAGGAAGCTGGGAATTTCAATTGTACGTTTGCTCCCAGAGCTTTCAATTCCTGCATATATTGCCCCAGCTCCCATTGCCTGTCTTGTGTGGCTTTACAGATATCTGACCGTATACGAAATGACCAATTATCTTTATTGAAATTCCCAGATTTTAGTCCTTCACTCAATATTTTTTCTTTCAGAGAATAGGTTCTGAAATTTACCAAGATTTTTCTCGGGGCCTTTCTCTCCTTACTTTTTCTGAATGGATCTCTATGGACTCGTTGAATATCTGCAGCTAAGTCGCAATCTTTCGTCCAAGGGAGAAATTCTTCTAGGAGAGATAGAGCGTAAGCCTTAATGTCAGATCCCTCTGAGTTTTCAGGGACATTCAGCACTCTAATGTTGTTTCTTCTTCCTTGGTTTTCCAAAGATTCTAGTTTCTCCTTGATGACTTTCTCGCTGTCTTTTAGATGTCTTATTTCTCTTTGATTTATGTCTATTTTTTTGCTTAAGGAACCAAGTTCATTTTCGACCGCTGTAACTCTGACCCCTAAATCATTTAGTTTCTGATCAGGCTCTCAACGACTTCTTGTATTTTGTTCTGGTTTCCTTCCGAGATTGAACATTTTTCTCTCATTTCCCCCAATATTTTGTCCATCATTTTTTCCATGCACACCTCCAGGGTTTTTTCTGTCCTTTTTTTAACCATATAATCCATATGTTCCTGCTCTGATATATCCTCTTGAATTTCTTGGTCAATTTCTTTATCATTTACTATTTCAGTTCGCTGGGTAATCAGAGAGCTTGTTTGCGATGAATGTACTGGTTGAGGTGACTGGTTTTTCTGTGTTTGTGATATTGATTGTGTCAGTGGAAGTGTCGCGATAATGCTTGGAGTCGCGGAAGACTGCATATCTGCTCTCTCTGCTGTCTCCTTGTCTGTGAACTCCACCACTTCTTCTTCAGAAGTTGGACTGACACACTGCTTGTCTGATACTGACAGAGGACCCCCTCCTCTTACTTGCACCACTTGTTGTACCTTAAAATAAGATCTTAGAGAAGGTGTAATCTTGATTTTCTGATCTTTGCTTTTCTTTGACCCTCTGCTTTTTATATTTTCTGTTAATTCCTCTGAACGTGGGGGGTGTTTCACGTTTTTCTTTGTGCTTCTCGGGGTCATGCACCTTTTTGTAGTCTGTAGAAGGTTCTGTTTAGCTAAGTTTTGATTCCTAAGACAATATGCTGACCTTACTCCTCCCTCTTCCGATCTCTCTAGCACAGAGAACAAGGCTCCTGCTGCTTGTGTCTTCTTCGATCTAGATCTTGTGGAATAAGCAAATTGTGGGGGACCTTTTTCTATTTTTCCTTTTGCTAATGTTGTGTTTTCCCAGCGAAAAGGCAGTGTGTTTGTTACCAACTTCCTCCGAATCCTGTGGAAAAGGGTCTTTATTGTATTGGATTTCTAATTTGTCTATCTCTGCCTCAGTTCCTTTCTGTTGTTTATTGTGTGCCTGTTCTGCCAGTACTTCCTCTGGGGCGAGACTTTCACCTCTCCTTTCACTCATCCAGCAAGGAATTATCGGTGATTTTATCGTCTTAAAATTTTCACTATAACGCTCTTTGCACTTTGTTCCTTGTAAAAACACTTGGCTTTCAGTTGAATTAGAACCCCCCTCTCCTTTCAGATGCCCCGTACTGAAGACCTCGTTACTGCTACCTTGTGGGCTCTTCACCGTGTCCTCAGTGTCCACAACCGCCCCAGCAACACAAACACACATGACAGCATCGCAGGCTCTGCTGCTCTTACCCCGGAAGAAGAAATTGATCTCGCCGAGCTTCTTCCTGTAATTCCGGGCAGCGCCTCGCGCTCTCTCCCACAGCCCGTCACTGCTTGAAGGGGTGATTGCGGGATCCAGGCTCCACCGCACCACGACTGCGACGACTGCGACCAACCCCGTCATGCAGGTTTCCAGCGCGGTATCCCCCCAGACTTGTCCTCTGGACCAGAGCAGGCCATCGGCCCGTCAGCCGCGAGCAGCGAGCGGAGGACGAGACAACCCGAAGCAGAAATGCCGCTGCCGCCGATTTCAGGTCTCGCAGATCTCGCCGGTCAGGTAACACCAACTACTTAACTGCCGGGGAAAGTTTTTTACAATACTATGAATTCTAGGGAGTGTATTGGGGTATATTGGAATCCCAGGAATCAATCCGCTTATAGCACCTTAACTTAACTTAAATCATATCTTTAGTTTAGCTGGTTCGGCATCGGGAAGCGTTCTATCTGCACATCATCCTGGAGTCTTATCGGAGCTCACGACCGAGCATCTCAGCCGGCCGCCATCTTCCTCCCGTCCTATTTTTTTCAGAAGTGCAGGTGTTGCCCACGGGCTCTCAGTTTTGCAGACTTGGACTTACAAGTCTGCCAAAGACCACGTTGGATCTGACTAGGTGCCAATGCTTCTTCATTATTTTATGTATGGTTTGAATTCGCAGTTAAAATTAGTGATCAATCTAAATTCCTGTTTGCTGTTCTCTCTAGGTTTAGGTGTTAATACACTGTCCCTATCCAAAAGGGAAGCTTTCTCAATTGCTGCCTTGATTGTTTTACTGGCATAGCCTATGCTTCTGAAATGGCCAACCATCCGATTTCATTCTGCTGCATATGCTTCTCTGGTACTGCAGATTCTCTTTGCCATTAAAAGTTCCCGGTAGGGGATGCTTCTTTTAAGATAGTCAGGATGGTTGCTTTGGGCATGCAAAATGCTGTTACTCGCAGTTTCTTGCCTGTATAGCCTAGTAGTATTTGGCTCATCTTTCACCTCAATGTGTACATCTAGGAACTCAATGGTAATTTTATGGGTCTTACTCGTAAATTTCAAATGTAATTCATTATCAGCTATACTTGTTAAGAAAACATCCAATGATTCCTCTAGACCAACCCAGATGAGAAATATACCATCTATGTATAGTGTCCGGTAAATATCACTTACAACGAAACTTTTACAACGCACTACCATTACAACGCGGTCATTACAACGCAAACCATTACAACGCATTGCGATGGGGGGCGCTCTAGGATAGGGATTATATTTCATTTATTATCCAACACCTTCCCTACTATCCACGGGGACTGGAGTTGGAATAGTAAATTAAATAAATCACTATCCAGCGCCTAAAAGCACTATGCGTTGTAAAGGTTTGCGATGTAAAAACCGCGTTGTAAAGGCAGGCGTTGTAATAGCCTGCCTTGTAACGTCATACATCCATAGTGTCCACAGCATCAGATTCCCAAGCCACTCTTCATTCATCTTACTCCAGATGTGCTCAGACTCCCACCACGGCAAACACAATGAGATGATTGACGGAGTGCTGAAACTTTTCAAACACTCATCTCCAGTCACAGATCTTGGTTGAAGCCACCATCATTCTTTAGCTCACTTTGCCACCCCAGTTCAGACCTACCTATATGCAAATCAGTCTTGACCCTGTGCCTCAAAGGAACAGTCCAGCCCGAACTGCCAAGTCATGACTTCCCTGGACAGGAAACAAGCATCCTGGGACTGGTTTCTGCGTAACACCCTTTATCAGCCAGGTAGCTTGAATCCAGTGGCAAAGTGAGCAAAGGACCCATGTCTGGGAATACCCTGCCAACTAAGGGCGAACAAAGCAAAGACAAGGAGATGATGGATGGAGTGCTGAAACGTTTCAAACACTCACCCCAAGTCACAGATCTGGGTGAATCCATCATCATTCTTTAGCTCACTTTGCCACCCCAGTTCAGACACAGCTATATGCAGATCAGTCTTGACCCTGTGCCTCATGGCAACAGCCCAGCCCGAACTGCCAAGCCATCTCATCACTGGAGCTGAAACAAGCATCTTGGGACCGGTTTCTGGGTAACACCCTTCATCAGCCAGGCTAGCTTGAATCCAGTGGGAAAGTGAGGAACGGACCCATGTCTGGGCATACCCTGCCAACTAAGGGCGAACAAAGCAAACACCATGAGATGATGGGCGGAGTGCTGACACATTTCAAACACTCACCCCCAGTCACATATCTGGGTTGGATCCATCATCATTCTTTAGCTCACTTTGCCATCTCAGTTCAGACACAGCTATATGCAAATCAGTCTTGACCCTGTGCCTCATGGGAACAGTCCAGCCTGAACTGCCAAGCCATGTCTTTCTTGGACCGGAAACAAGCATCCTGGGACCTGTTTCTGGGTAACACCCTTCATCAGCCAGGCTAGCTTGAATCCAGTGACAGAGTGAGCAAGGGGATCACGTCTTGGCATACCCTGCAAACTAAGAGCAAACAAAGCAAACACAAGGAGATGATGGACGGAGTGCTGAAACTTTTCAAACACTCACCCCCAGTCAGAGATCTAGGTTGAATCCATCATTATTATTTAGCTCACTTTGTCACCGAAGTTCAGACACACCTATATGCAAATCAGTCTTGACCCTGTGCCTCATGGAAACAGTCCAGCCCGACCTGCCAAGTCATGTCGTCCCTGGACCGGAAACAAGCATCCTGCGACTGGTTTCTGGGTAACACCCTTCATCAGCCAGGCTAGCTTGAATCCAGTGGCAAAGTGAGCAATGGACCCACGTCTGGGCATACCCTGCCAACTAAGGGTGAACAGATCAAACACAAGGAGATGATCGATGGAGTGCTGAAACTTTTCAAACACTCAGTCACAGATCTGGGTTGAATCCATCATCATTCTTTAGCTCACTTTGCCCCCCCAGTTCAGACACAGCTATAAGCAAATCAGTCTTGACCCTGTGCCTCATGGGAACCATCCAGCCCGAACTCCCAAGCCATGTCTTCCCTGGACTGGAAATGAGCATCCTGAGACGGTTTCTGGGTAACACCCTTCATCAGTAAGGCTAGCTTGAATCCAGTGGCAAAGTGAGCAAGGGACCCACGTCTGGGCATACCCTGCCAACTAAGGGCAAACAAAGCAAACACAAGGAGATGATGGACGAAGTGCTGAAACTTTACATCAATGTAATGTGTCCACAGGATCAGATGTACAAGCCACTCTTCAATCATCTCACTCCAGATGTGCTTAGACTCCTACCACCCTATGAACATACAGGCATAGCTGGGAGCGAAGCAGCTTCCCATCGCAGTTCCAGTTAGTTGTTTCTACCATTGTTCCTCAAAGAAGAAAAAATTGTGTTCTAAACAGAATCATAATACCTCAATTAAAAACATAGAATGGCGTATATAGTGAATGGTCTGTTCCTGAAAAAATACTTGCCTTCTTCAAGACCTAGTTCATGTTGAATACATGTATGCAATGCAACAATATCTACAGTGGCAAGTATATACAATTTCTTCCACGGGATATCTTGTATCTTGCATATGAAATCCATTCTATCCCTGCAATTTGAAGCTTAACAACATAAGGGCCTAGAAAGTGGCCAAGGTAAATAGAAGTGTTCTCAAGCAGGCTGTTGGCCGATATGATTGGTCTGCCCGGTGGGTCTGTAGGGTGCTTGTGGACTTTAGGTAGTGTGTAAAACACTGTTATGACAAACTTTTCACCAATTGGAATTCCTGCTCATTGGTACTGAGCATTCCCTTTCAGCGCCACTCCCTCAGGAGACTGTGGTAAAAAGCAATAGTTTGGCTGTATTGGGCAATGTTAGATCTCAGATAGTTTCCAGAGTATTCTAACTGTCTTTTTGCCTCAGTTTGGTATTTGCTGAGATCCCATAGGACAACATTTCCAGTTTTGTCTGAGGGTTTAATCACAAAGGTATCTGATTTCCTAATTGACTTAAGGCCTTTTCTCTGCCCTGCTGTTAGGTTTTCAGCAAAATGATTCTTGCCAAGTTTCCATATTTCAATGAGATAATGTAGGATCACCTCATGAAAGGTGTAAATAATATCGTGAAGGGTGACCTGAACCTAGGTTTAAAATTGTTTCTGCTTCTCTGATCTGTCATAATGCCGATTTGATTAAGCAGTTCTCTGTCACTCTCCCAGTCGTTCATGCCTAGAGCCATTTCTCTAAGGGATGCCATAAATATATATATATATATATATATATTCACTGAAAAAACCATAGGTTATAGACCATATATAGTTAGGAATTAGCATTTACAAAACCTTGAAAATTCACTGAAAAAACCATAGGTTATAGACCATATATAGTTAGGAATTAGCATTTACAAAACCTTATTTTACTCACACAAAACCATTGAAATTCCATATATAGTTAGTTGCACTAACTATATATCGCGCACCCGCAATCCACTGCTGATGATGTCACATATTACATCATTCATGACATGGTCAGTGACATCACTGATGACATCACTGATGACATCTCAAATGACATCACTGATGACATCATCTAGTGTCTGTGTGTTTTTGTAAAGTTTAAATACGTTTTACATATTGAAGAATGACTGGATGTATGGAAGACTGAGTGTGTGTGTGGCTGGCTGGGAGGTGTGTGACTCTGTGCATATCAATGTGTACTTGTATCAGTGATTGTATAAGAGAGTAAGTATGTGTTAGTATATGTGTGAAAAGTATGGTGTTCTGTGTTTAACTATAGATGAGGAAATCGAAGTGTGATTGATTCTTCACAGGACTGACTAGGTGTATGAGTGCATATGATAGTGTTCTAATAATAACTGACTGTATGTATGAGTAATTGTATGGGTGAATGAGTGAATGTGTGTGTAGACGTACGAATCAGTGAGTGCCTATGTAGTAACTGGTATTGGTGTGTCATGATGTCATCAGTGATGTCATTTGAGATGTCATCAGTGATGTCATTTCAGATGTCATTAGTGATGTCATCAGTGATGTCACTGAAGTATGGTGTTCTGTGTTTAACTGTATAGATGAAGAAATGGAAGTGTGATTGATTCTTTACAGGACTGACTTGGTGTGTGAGTAACTCCATGGATGAGTGGCAGTGTGTGACTGTCTGCATAGGTGTATGAGTGCATATGATAGTGTTGTAATAATAAGTGACTGTATGTATGAGTCATTGTATGGGTGAATGAGTGAATGTGTGTGTAGACGTAGGAATCAGTGAGTGCGTATGTAGTAACTGGTATTGGTGTGTCATGATGTCATCAGTGATGTCATTTGAGATGTCATCAGTGATGTCATCAGTGATGTCATTTGAGATGTCATCAGTGATGTCATCAGTGATGTCACTGACCATGTCATGAATGATGTAATATGTGACATCATCAGCAGTGGAATGCGGGTGCGCGATATATAGTTAGTGCAACTAACTATATATGGAATTTCAATGGTTTTGTGTGAGTAAAATAAGGTTTTGTAAATGCTAATTCCTAACTATATATGGTCTATAACCTATGGTTTTTTCAGTGAATTTTCAAGGTTTTGTAAATGCTAATTCCTAACTATATATGGTCTATAACCTATGTTTTTTTCAGTGAATTTCATTGGTTTTTTAACAGCTAATATCTGTAGCTGTAAAATGTATTCTTCTTTAAATCCAAAAATATATTTTATATGTTTATGAATAATTTTTTTTTTTAATATTTTTTTTTCTTCGTTCCCGCTTCGCGAATCGGGAAGCTTCCCGTTAGCTGACCTTGATGCCGCGAAATAGACCGCGAGCCGGTAAACGTTTCTTTACCGCAAGTGCCGCGTTAGAAAACAACATCGTGACGCCTCCCGTCCGCATGACGTTTCACGTTGTCGCGTGATACGTCATATGACGTGCTACGTTAGCGAACTGGTACGCGAAGCGAGTCGCAAAGCGCAGGTTTCTGGAAGCAAAGCGGGAGGCCCTGCAAAGCGCTTAACGTAAACACAGCAAGTCATGTGACTTGGTAATAACACTTTTCATTGGTTCATTTCACTTTTGGTTTCCTAATGATGTAAGACTAGGTCATATAATCTAAAATGAACACTTTTGATTGGTTGAGAACTCTTGTTTTTCCCAAATGATGAAAATCCCTCCTTCTTCCCTCACTCTGACTTTCATCATTGTGAGAGAAAGACCCTTTGTGATCACTGAGCAATGGCTTCTTTAGTAGCTTCAGCTGGTGCTTCCCCACCACCTCCACCACATCCAAGGAAGAGTGGACCACCTGCTCAAGTTATAATTCAGCAAGAAGAGGAAGAAGAGGAACAGGAGGAAGAGCACGAAGAGAGGCAGTTTTTGCCTGAGGAACCCAGGACGTCTCACCGGAAAGAAAACTTCATTTGGCAATTTTTTAAAATCCCAAAGGTCAGAAAAAAGTAAATGCAAGATACGTAACTTGCCTTATATGTCAAGATAGACTGTCCAGAGGAACCGAGAAAAAATACAGTTTCGGAAACTACACAATGCATCGCCATATGACTAGGTGGCATCCTAACAACTACAGTGCTGCACAGTTTCGGAACGACCTAGATAATCTCCCTATTATGGCCAGAAGATCTGTTGTACCGGAAGTAACGGGACCAGAGGGCAGGGAGATGGTGCCAAATATACAAATGAGATTTGGTGAAGTAAAACACATCTGCGTATTTTGCGATGGATTCATTTGCTACGGAGAAAGAAGCATCACTCTGATCAACAGACCTATTGACTATCATATGCAAGTTTGTACGAAATACTTTTTTTTTGTTTTGTTGCTCCTGTTGAGCCCTTTACAATGAATCGTTTTCATTGCCCCCTCCAAGAAAAACCCCAAAAAATATAAAACTGTTCAGAAAAATTCAAAAAAAGTAAAAAAATGTTCTGAAAAATAATAAAAAAAATATAAAACAACAAAAACAATAAAAAAAAAGTTATTTTCAGAACTACCTCCCTGTTATTAAAAAATTGGTACAATATTTGGAACTGTGCCAACCTCTATTTCTCTTAGTTCGCTTCCCAGTTCGCTCGCCGGTACGCGAACCGGAAGCGAACCAAAAACAGTAAGTATAAGGGAAGGAAACAGAGACTTATGTTAAAAGAAAGACAGCTATAGGGGAGTAAACTAGAGATACTATTACCCGTAATCCACTGCTGATGATGTCACATATTACATCATTCATGACATGCTCAGTGACATCATCAGCAGAGGATTGCGGGTTTTTTGACAACGTGCCTTATCCACGGTTTAATAACGCTGCCTTTTGCTTTATATAAGTTTTCAAATTGTATGAAATATATACCAATAGGTCGTTATGAACCTTTAGGTAGTGCTTTTCTTCATGAGGTCTGGTCGCTTCCATACACATACAGATGTTTCAAAGATGATCAAGAAGTTTATCTGAATGGAGAGGAATGCACTGAGACGCCAGATCATTCACTAATGTGTAGGCACATACAGTTACACGGTTCATGCAACAAACACCGACCAAATATGGCTTGCGTGTTGCAAGGCAAGCCAGTTCCTGCTATCATCCCCACGTTCAAGTTGTTGGAAAATGGTAGTTATTTGATGCTCAATAATGAAGATTGTTCTGAGTTAATTAAAAGTATTCCTTTTATGGTAACAGTAAGTGAACGGGTTATTTGCTGCAGAAATGTTCTATTTCCTCCCACACATGAACATAGGGAGTTTTCAATCTGGCCACAAATACCAACCTTGGGAGAGATTTCAACGGCATGGCAAGAATAAGAGCTCTTTTGTCTCAGAGAGAGGTGGCCTTGAGTTCGGCCCGTGAAACTTTCGTGCTTCACATAGCGAACACCCGTACAGAGGTGCAGACCCTTCTCAATTCAGATTTGCCTTTCAATTTCAGCAAGATGGTTCGGACTATCTTTAACGCATCCTCCACAAAGGCCCTGGCGCACTTTTTTAAAGTTGTTACCAGTGGTCTCGTGACTTCATTTGAGAAAATCTTTGGAGTCATCCCTGCTTTCTTTCATTCTATTTTCTCCACTCTGCTTCGTGGATTGGCATTTTTACTTGCATTACCAGCGGACGCTCTTGTGCTTTTTTACATTTTTAAATATGGATGTCCCTCCTATGCAACCTCCCACCCTGCAGCTGCTGACACTGTTCCGCAATCGCATGCTAGAATATTATGGCACAATGCCGTTGGCGATATTAAGCACGGCATATGGATTATCTTTTCGATTCTCCTACTTCACCTGTGTCCAGCCTGTATTTCACTGCCTGACCTGTGATTTCGATTGGGCCATTGATTTGTGTCTCTGCGGACCGGTTTCTCCTGACGTCGACTTTAATCAGCTGATGACTCCTATCATTACTCACGAGTTGGTTTGTCCTGGCGAAAGGATTATGGCTGTGGCATTGATGCATGGACTACTTGGTCCCTGGAATTTACTGGCGGCAGCACAGTCTTTCTTGGAACAGAGCTTTCTTGAAAACCCACCGAGCTGTCCTCTGATGGTGATAGAGGATCCGGTGCTGGGAGAGCACGTATGTTCTTTTCCGCTTTTAAATTGGATGGCTGAACTGTTTTCGGATGAAGACGGTGACTTCCTATTGGAGGCTGTTGCAGCTTATTTTGCATACACAGTTATGTCATAGACCTTTTTCATGTTTGATATGCTGAGTACTAGCATTTCATTGACAATTCATTGACTTATTTGTCAAGTTTTTATTATTAACTTGCCTATTGGCTTAAGACTCGATAAAGTACTTGGCTGTTTTATTTTTCTTTAGCATTAAATTTTCCTAGTTTTTAATGCTTTACCTTGCGGACCGTCCACATATAAACTTGCAATCTGCTCTCATGAGATGGCACTTCTATTATCTTATTCAGTTCGTTTCCGGATCATGGGGAGGTGTCATCTAGGTCCTGGATATCTTTACACCGTGTTAAGTTAGCATGGGCTTATTACCGGTTTAAACGCCATTTTTCCTTTTTTGCAACTTCTGCACACAACACTTAGTTGTTGCTTTAGCTTTCCACCTAGTAGTTCGTCGTGGTTTACATGAGAATAATATGTTATTGCTCTACTATCTGCTTTGCTTGTTAAACTATATCTGTACAGCGAGTGCTAAAGTTTCAAGAACAACACAATACAGAATTGTTATGAGGTCTGATCTCCACGACTTCATACTCATAACATAAGTGCAACTTCTGCCAATTCTGGGCATGAGGCGGGTTTTATATTGCTTTGCCGAACACACATACACAACAGTTGATGCGGTTCACATGAAGAGAGAGCTGGTGTATGCTGATGTGATTCCTTCAAATCTAAGACACTAAAGTATGGGCACGCCCTAAACCAACACAAAGAGACCTTCTTAGCAAATAATATAATATGTGTATTAGGGAGGGTGAGATATAAGCAGCCGCGGGCCGTGGAGGGAGTTACGGTGAGGCAGGGAGGCGGGGAGGGGGAGAAGTAGGGTGGAGCCCTCTCTACCCTGCCCCTCCCCCTCCCCGCCTCCCTGCCCCACCGTAACTCCCTCCACGGCCCGCGGCTGCTTATAAGTGTTGCTAACTCTTATTCATTTACAGCATGTTAACATACTGTCACCATTCGCTTTTTATGTACTAGTAACTATGCTGGTAATTTTGCTACTGATAATATGTGTACTTGTATTCTCCACCCTGCTTCTCCCCCTCCCCGCCTCCCTGCCTCACCGTAACTCCCTCCACGGCCCGCGGCTGCTTATAAGTGTTGCTAACTCTTATTCATTTACAGCATGTTAACATACTATCACCATTCGCTTTTTATGTACTAGTAACTATGCTGGTAATTTTGCTACTGATAATATGTGTACTTGTATTATCTAAGATACTACGCCTGAGAAGACGGCATTAGTAAATAAACATTTCAAATACACATGTGTTCTTCTTAACTCCATGTTCTGGTTTCTAAGAAATATATAACGACCGACTGTTCATGAGTTCCACGTATCCTGAGGTACTATAAGTTCATATTCTGGATTGTCTAAACATTGAGAGTTTGTTATATCCAATGTGACACTGTACCTAGCTTGCTAAGGGGTTTTTGATTACTAACGTGAGTTTTGGGACACCCTAATTCGCCGAGGTTCCAATCCTCTGTCCACAGTTCTGTGTGAGAACAGAAACCCTGCGACAGGGGCACCCCCGACCCTTGCTGGAGCTTCATCACACTTGCGATACAACTCCAGCAATGCGCCACCTTTACGGCACAGATACATCACGCATCTGTGCTGTTTTTGCCCCATGATGCGCCGCATTGTAAATGCAGCACACCATAGATGACGGAACAGCGGCACAGAATGACTAACACATCCCTGGTGATGCGCCAGTCATCATAAATGTATCCCTATGCTTCTTATCTTGTTAGAGATGAACCGCCATATGTATCATCAAAGTTTTTTGCATTTCCTAAATAGCGAACTTTAAGGAATAAATAGCGATTCTTTACCATTCCTAGTTTGCGATTAGCTATTTGCTAATTACAAATTACCCATTCATTTCCTTCATTTCCATAGGGCGGTTGGACTCACTTTTAGCTCGAACGGCTGAATGGATTTCCACGAAACTTGGCAAAATTGTAGGGACTGGTAGCCCGATGTGCCTTTGCTATGTCTCAAGATATATGCTCCAGTGGTTTTTACGAAAATTAACTTTGAAAAATATATATTGGGCTACATTGGCCTATATATATGTTGGAGCCCAAATGTAGCCCAATGTAGCCCAATGAAGCCCAATGTAGCCCAATGTAGCCCAAAGATGGCCGCCAGACACACAAAAAAACAAATGTAGCCCAAATATCAGCCAGATGTAGCCCAACTATAGCCCAGTGACAGAATGACCAATCAGCTTCGCAAACCTCCGTTACGCGAAGCGGAGCGCTGTTACAGATATATATCTTTTTTTTAACGTTAATTTCTCAAAATCCACTGGAGCACATATATTGAGACCTAGCAAAGGCACATCGGGCTACCAGTCCCTAATATTTTGCCAAGTTTCGTGCAAATCCATTCAGCCGTTCGATTATTATTATTATTATTTTTTTTGCCCCGCGGGGCCCTTTTAAAACCTCCACATCAAACCTAGGGGGTCAGCGAGGATCTACTATGCCCCCTTATGGTCATTTCCCCCTTCGTTTTGGCCTCCTCTTGTCTCTCGATCCTACCGAGAGACAAGATGGCGGCCGCTACGGACTTTTTGGAATGTTGACAGACGCCAGAGAACCAATCAGCTTCGCTTCACAAAGCTCCGTTGCGCGCAAAGTACGCGTCCTGGGACGCTGCCCGGTCGCTGTTACTGATATATATCTTTTTTTAAACGTTAATTTCTCAAAATCCACTGGAGCACAGATATTGAGACCTACAAAAGGCACATCGGGCTACCAGTCCCTACAATTTTGCCAAGTTTCGTGCAAATCCATTCAGCCGTTCGGGCTAAAAGTGAGGCCAACCGCCCTATGGAAAACTCAATGTTAAAAACACGTTTTGGGACCCCCCTTTTTTCTCGGCCCCCCCTTGACGAACCCCCCCCCAAATTTTCAAGGGCTGCTCAGAAACAAAATGTGCCATTTTCCTGAAAATTTCAGCCAATTCCGTCCACAAACGCCAAAGTTATTAGACATAGAATTTTCAAAAATCCCATAGAGAAAAAATCCTAACTATATATACCTACTGGCGACCGCCAGTAGGTAATATATATATATATATTCTATGTCGAATACCTTTGGCGTTTGAGGACGGAATTGGCTGAAATCTTCAGGAAAATTGAACATTTTGTTTCTGAGCAGCCCCTGAGGGGGGTTTCGTCAAGGGGGGGCCGAGAAAAAAGGGGGGTACCAAAACGCGTTTTTCCCATGCAATTTTCCATAGGGCGGTTGGCCTCACTTTTAGCTCGAACGGCTGAATGGATTTCCACGAAACTTGGCAAAATTGTAGGGACTGGTAGCCCGATGTGCCTTTGCTAGGTATCAATATATGTGCTCCAGTAGATTTTGAGAAATTAACGTTCAAAAAAATATATATATCTGTAAGCGCGCTCCGGGCAGCGCCCCGGTTCGCGTACCTGACGCGTAACGGAACTTGGCGAAGCGAAGCTGATTGGCTCTCCAGTGTCTGTCAACATTCTAAACAGTCCGGAGCGGCCGCCATCTTGTCTCTCGGTAGGATCGAGAGACAAGAGGAGGCCAAAACAAAGGGGTAAATGACCATAAGGGGGCATAGCAGATCCTCCCTGACCCCGTAGGTTTGATGTGGAGGCTTTAAAAGGGCCCCGCGTGGGAAAAGAAAAACAAAAAAAAATTCCGTTTTTTTTGCGTGGGGAGCACCCGGTACGCGCACCGGGAAGCGGTCCGGGGAGCGTACTATAAGGAAAAAAGAATGATAGACTTTTTAAATATTGTATGTTTATTGATTGTTCATTTTGTGTTTTTTTTTTATTAAATATAAATTTATTTTTGTGATTCTTTTTCCAAATGTAACAGAACATTTAACAACACATTGTCGGAAATGTCCTCATTTTCAATCAGCGAATCTACTGCATCTACACATTGAACTAATTCATGGTCCCGTGATTCATCCATGAAATCTGAGTCATCATTGTCCTCAATATCTTTTTCTGTGTTGTTCTCCAGAACAATTTTGAAGGAAATATTCTGCTCTCCTTCCATTTTCTTGCTGTAATTTGCATAAAAAATAAATATATCAGTAAAGATAGGGCACTGTTGGGTTTAAGTTCAGACAGGTACTTGTGAGTTTATAACAGAGAAGTAATCTATGGGCACTGTATGGTTTCAGGCGTGAAGTAGTACTATTAAAAAGTGCCTGTGAAGAAGCCTAAGTAAATTCATAATTATACCACAGAAACCTAAATCAATCCATAATTATAATAAACAAGCCTTTCTCAATGTCTAACTCTTACAGAGGGACAGTATATAACTATCTAAAAATGTTTTCCCAAAATAATTTAAAGTGCATGACATAGTTCTCCTTTTAAATTTACAAAATAACATCTTACCTTTTAAAAACAAGTTTAAGTTGTCAGTGAAAATGCTCTTGCAATGTACTTCAGGAAGTAGTAGTAAAAATGGCTGTGTTTCTCTCTCTTTCTTTATATATATTCAGGTACATAACCAATCAAATGTCAGGTAAAAAAAGTAGAAAATAAAAGTAACATTTTAATTGGCTGTCAATTCCAACACTTCAGATGTGTTTTGTGAAGTAATTTACCTCAGGGTATTTAGAGAGGTCTACAGGGTAAATGGCTAAATGGAATTCCAAACAAATTTGTGAAAATGGTAGGGATTGGTATGTAGTATGAGCTAATCTATATTTGGTGAAAGTGTCTCCAGTGGTTTTTCTGTATATTACTTTTCCACCTTTTTTGAGCGAGCGCTTCCCGGTGCGTGCCCCGGTACGCGAACCGGCAGCGTTACGGGAGTCCTCCATTTTGTGTTTCGGTAGATTTGAGATACAAGATGGAGGGCAAATAATGTTGAGAGTGGGTATAAGGGGGCACGGTAGACGTATCCTGACCCCCTAGGTTTTCTGAGGGTGGCTGAGGAGGCCCATATGTGCGAAAAAAACCCAATTTTTTTTCAAATTTTTGCACGGTTAGCGTCTGGTGCGCGTACCGGGCAGCGCTCCGGTGAGCGTACTTTGGTGAAAATTAGTGAAAAAAGTTAGAGTAAAATATTAATTGTGAGTGATCGGATGTAGGGTAGCTCTGAAAAGAGCTTTTGGGTCCTGTGGCTGATTTAGGTACCTACAAGTAGGTACCAATGCACAGTCTTAAATTCAGGATGAAAATTCTGTTCCCCTCATCGGAGAAGTGATCTCCATCTCTTCTGTAGATATCTTGCATGTAGTAACGCAAGTTATTGTTGTAGATGGAGCCCATTCCATGGTCTCTCATGTAAGCTGAAACAGACTTATTTACATGCTTCCTCGATTTCTCAATTTGTGGACAAAATTGGTTGGACCACCTCCATTTCTGTCTTTGGCATATATTTGAATATACCAAGGCAGTTTGAGGAAAAAGTGCCATCAATTGGTCAAAGGTGTATTTTAAAAGCATTTCCAGACCTACCCCAGTCAAAGTGCCCAAGTCATTTCCTCCACAGTGCACAATTAACAGGTCAGGTTTTGGCAAATGCAAAAAGGTTTTCACCAATGGTATCAATTGGTGACATCTTAATCCTCTGTGGCCAATCCAGTTGATTTCCACATTTTGTAAATTGAGGTTGTGTAAATTTCTGTTATCAGCATACCTTTGAGCCCAGTGGATATAACTATGTCCAACAATCCAGACAGAAAACATGGTGAGAGGAGGTTCTGCTGCAGTCAGATGAAGTGTGGGAATGAAATGGCAGTTGGAACAGTAGGAGTATGTAATGAAAAAACTGTGGAGTTTCTGTGGTAATTAATCAGTAGCAGTGATTGGTGGATTTTGATTGCTGAAAACAGAAAGTTAGGGTGCATGGATGAGTTATTTGAAAGATGTAATTTGAATGGTCAAGAAAAAATCATTTTATGAAAGATTGCACTGGATACGCAGGTGTACTGAGAGTTCAGAGTTAAATTGAAACATTGTTGTGTGAACTTGCAAACATGAGAGGTCTTTCAGGAGGTGGTTGCTATGGAAAAAAGGCAGAAAGGGCAGAAGGGGGAAGGGTGTTGATTTGAAAAAAGTGAGGGAAGAGTTTTGATTGGGTGACATGAGAGATATGTGTGATGAATTACAGCATTTCTGTGCCATTGTTGGTTGCAGCCTCTGGAGTGCATACCTTTTGCTCTGCTGAAGACAAATTGGTGTGTGTCTGA
The DNA here is from genome assembly GCF_964261635.1 of Lissotriton helveticus. Classification (NCBI taxonomy): domain Eukaryota; kingdom Metazoa; phylum Chordata; class Amphibia; order Caudata; family Salamandridae; genus Lissotriton; species Lissotriton helveticus. The sequence continues at coordinate 640,080,304 of NC_136059.1, forward strand.
GACTGTTTTGAAACTCAAAAAGTATTTGCTAAGGTGAGAAAATATTCATTTAATTTAGATAGAGAATAGTATGCTTTAGGGAGAAAATTATGAAGAAAGTTGTGTATTTAAAATGTTGCTTTGTTTTATAGGTTGCTTGGGGCATATTTACAAGGCCTTTGAGTCCCTTTGATATTATTTTTCCCATTTTAATTTAAGACATTTCCCCGTGGTGCAAGGTCCTTGTAAATACGCCCCCATGTGTGCTTGGCAAATTTAGATTTTGTTTCTTTGAGTTACATAGCCATGTTAAAAGTGATGCAAATATGGTTTAAGGGCCTTCAAAATACGCTTTAATGTGTGTTAGGGCATTTTAAGTCACTTCCCCATGAATGTAGTTGAATAACTGCTTTACTTGATGTGTTTAAAAACATTTATTGAAGTCATTTAAGTTTCTTGATATGTACTGCTAGAGTTTCATAGGCTGCTTGGGGCATATTTACAAGGCCTTTGAGTCCCTTTGATGTTATTTTCCCCATTTTAATTTAAGTCATTTCCCCGTGGTGCAAGGTCCTTGTAAATACGCCCCCATGTGTGCTTGGCAAATTTAGATTTTGTTTCTTTGAGTTACATAGCCATGTTAAAAGTGATGCAAAAATGGTGCAAGGGCCTTCAAAATATGCTTTCATGTGTGTTAGGGAATTTTAAGTCACTTCCCCTTGAATGTAGTTGAATAACTGCTTTATTAGATATGTTTAAAAACGTTTATTGAAGTCATTTAAGTTTCTTGATATGTACTGCTAGAGTTTCATAGGCTGCTTGGGGCATATTTAAAAGGCGTTTGAGTCCCTTTGATGTTATTTTGCCCATTTTAATTTAAGTTATTTCCCCGTTGTGTAAGGTCTTTGTAAATACGCCCCCATGTGTGCTTGGCTAATTTAAGTACTGATAGGATGTGCTTCTACATAGGACCTGTGTTGTGTTTTTAAATTATGACCAGAAAATCGTTTTTTTTAAAAAAAAAAACGCTTTTCACATTTATGAGAAGGTCATATTGGTGTCTGCTTCTTTAAATACATATTGAACTGAGAAATATTAAACTGAGGCTTCTGTAAGTGTCAAAGGAGGTGAGTAATGTACATTGCTCTGTTGCATACAGTCCTCATCCTCTGCGTACTCTTGGATATGCTAGACTAAATCTGCTCAATGAGATAACTAAGCTAAGGAAACACAGGTGATGTGATTGTGAATTGAGCATAAATATTTGCACGTTTTTCAATTACATCACCTGTGTTTCCTAACATTATGAATCACATTGTGCAGATGAGGTTTAGGCCTGTCCAGGGAGATAGAGGAGGTCTGGCCTTTGTTCAAGAGTGTAGTGGACATGACTCACTTCATTGGTAGGCCTGCACATGTATTATCTCCTCTGTACTCTTCAACAAGCCTAAATTTCATCTGCAACACTGAGTAGGCCTCACCTCAAACAAACCTCTGGATAGGCCACACCTTATCGTCATCCTGAATCAATCATTTAAAATGTTAGGGGCAGATTTATGATGGCCGTGCGCCTCTTTTGTGCCACTATTGTGTCACTTTTGTGATGCAGCAGTGATGCAAAAGATGCACCATGTTGCAAGACAGGCCTCCCTTCATCTCCAACAAGATACCGTCAGTTTAAACTGTAAACATTTAGGACTGTGTAGGGGGCATGGAGAAGCTGAATCTTCTGTAAATGTCAAAATTGTTGCATACAGTCCTCAACTTCTGCGTAGTCTTTGATATGTTAGTTTCCATCTGCACAATGAGATACCTAAGCAAAGGAAACACAGGTTATGTGATTCTGAAATGAGGAAAATAAATTCCCTTTTTTTCAATTACATCACCTGTGTTTCCTAACATTATGAATCACATTGTGCAGTTGAGGTTTAGGCCTGTCCAGGGACACAGAAGAGGTCTGGCCTTTGTTCAAGAGTGAAGTGGACATAACTCACTTCATTGGTAGGCCTGCACATGTATTATCTCCTCTGTACTCTTCAACAAGCCTAAATTTCATTTGCAACCCTGAGTAGGCCTCACCTCAAACAAACCTCTGGATAGGCCACACCTTATCGTCATCCTGAATCAATCATTTAAAATGTTAGGGGCAGATTTATGATGGCCGTGTGCCTCTTTTGTGCCGCTGTTGCGTCACTTTTGTGATGCAGCAGTGATGCAAAAGATGCACCATGTTGCAAGACAGGCCTCACTTCATCTCCAACAAGATACCGTCAGTTTAAACTGTAAACATTTAGGACTGTGTAGGGGGCATGGAGAAGCTGAATCTTCTGTAAATGTCAAAATTGTTGTATACAGTGCTCAACTTCTGCGTACTCTTTGATATGATAGACTCCATCTGCACAATGAGATACCTAAGCAAAGGAAACACAGGTGATGTGATTGTGAAATGAGGAAAAGAAATTCCACATTTTTCAATTACATCACCTGTGTTTCCTAACTTTACGAATCACATTGTGCAGATGAGGTTTAGGCCTGTCCACGGACACAGAAGAGGTCTGACCTTTGTACAAGAGTGCTGTGGACATAATTCCCTTCATTGGTAGGCCTGCACATGTATTATCTCCTCTGTACTCTTCAACAAGCCTAAATTCCATCTGCAACCCTGAGTAGGCCTCACCTCAAACAAACCTCTGGATAGTCCACACCTTATCGTCATCCTGAATCAATCATTTAAAATGTTAGGGGCAGATTTATGATGGCCGTGTGCCTCTTTTGCGCCGCTGTTGCGTCACTTTTGTGATGCAGCAGTGATGCAAAATATGCACCATGTTGCAAGATAGGCCTCACTTCATCTCCAACAAGATACCGTCAGTTTAAAGTGTAAACATTTAGGACTGTGTAGGGGCATGGAGAAGCTGAATCTTCTGTAAATGTCAAAATTGTTGCATACAGTGCTCAACTTCTGCGTACTCTTTGATATGCTAGACTCCATCTGCACAATGAGATACCTAAGCAAAGGAAACACAGGTGATGTGATTGTGAAATGAGGAAAAGAAATTCCACATTTTTCAATTACATCACCTGTGTTTCCTAACATTACGAATCACATTGTGCAGATGAGGTGTAGGCCTGTTCACGGACACAGAAGAGGTCTGACCTTTGTCCAAGAGTGCAGTGGACATGATTCACTTCATTGGTAGGCCTGCACATGTATTATCTCCTCTGTACTCTTCAACAAGCCTAAATTTCATCTGCAACCCTGAGTAGGCCTCACCTCAAACAAACCTCTGGATAGGCCACACCTTATCGTCATCCTGAATCAATCATTTAAAATGTTAGGGACAGATTTATGATAGCCGTGTGCCTCTTTTGCGCCGCTGTGCGTCACTTTTGTGACGCAGCGGCGGTGCAAAAGATTTGCTATGTTGCGACATATTTACAACTTGATGTATCTAGGCAGATGTGTCATGCTGTAAAGTCCTGTGCCACATGAAACCTGCGTCAGATTTCATGTGAGCGTTTTGTTGTAGGGTGGGCAGTCATTTGCATGAAAGCCCTGTAAAACTAACACAGTAAAATTAAGAAGATTTCACTGAGTCACATTTATGGCATTGCTGAATCAAATCCTTACGCCTGTTTGAAACAGGCATAAGGAGTGATGCACCATGCAATGTGTGGCTTGCCCCTGTGCATTGCAGTAGATATGTCGCGCTTACGACGTGATTCCTGCAATGCGCCGTTTTTGTGGAACAGATGCGTGACGCATCTGTGCTGTTTTTGCTCAATGGTGCTCTGCATTGTAAATGCGGCACATCATGGGTGGCAGAGCAGTGGCGCACGTTAACTGGTGCATCCCTGGGGATGCGCCAGTTAACATAAATCTGCTCCTTTAAATTTAAGTATTAGCAGGGGACACAGTGTTGGTGAGGCTTATCCAAGGTTAAGAAGAGATGAGTTCTGTTCACTGAAAAATTGGACATAGGCCTCACCTCCTCAGCATCGCTGGACATGGTTAAATAATATCTGCAAAATGTTACTCTTGTTAAACAATTTTACAATTATAGTCTCTGAGATTTGTCTCTTACTCTGCAACATCTCATTGTTGTTCTCTTTCTTTAAAGATAACGACAACATCAGGCATGAGTGATAATGAGCAATCTGTTGATCTCGATATTATCATTGAAATTGTGATTGAAACATCAGTGGAAGTAGATCCCTTGGATGGTTTAAATCCTGAGGATGATGAAGAACATGATGAGGATGCCGATTTGTCAGAATTGTATGACATAGGGTGGGAAGCTGACCTGCTCGAGCCTATGGAACTATAAACATTTATTTTTAAAAGTTACTGGAAATGAAAAGTAACCATGTTAACCGTTTCATTTAAAATTAAACACATCTTCAAAAACAGCTTGTGTGAAGTGTCTTTAATAAAATAGGGAAATATGCTGATAAAAATTAGTTCAGATTCACATATAAAAGAGCAAAGGTCAAATGTAGAAGCATTCTATTTCTTTGCTACTATTTGTGAGTACTAAATTTGCCAATGCACTAAAAATTATTGTATGTAAAATTGTCAAGTAGTGTGTTAATTGTTTGATGACTGTTATTGATTTACTGTTTGGTAATAGTGGTTAATAACATTTTTTATTATATTTTACCACAGATTCAACTGCAGATCATTTCAAAACTACATTATGACATCTAAAGAAAGAAGCCGAAAGGCTACAAAACATCAAAGACAGCAGATTACTAAATGCTTGCAGCAGTCCTCTACAATAAAAACTCGTCAAGTCACCAAGAAAGCTCCGGGTAAGACAACAAAATCATTCCTAAGAAACATTTGTAGAAAAAAAGTATTACTACAGAACATGTTTTAGTCCAGAAAAAGAGAGCCAATTTAAACGGAAAGGAAAGGCCAATCAAAAATGTTACTGCTAGAGCAGGAGATAACTCTGTGCATGGTAGTAGAAGGAAAAATCAGTTTAGGGACATTCGTAGACGAATGTTCCGCAACAGGATAATTGGCAATTTGTTAAAAAATATTAAGAAAGGTCAACAGAAAGTGGTTTTTTATAAGAGAAAAAAAAAAGTTGAGAAAAATATTGATAAGGCATTTGAAATTAAGCGAAAGTTATTTATTTTGATAATCAATAGAATTAGGAAACTAAACAAGGCAATTTATGATTTCAAAACAAATAGTAGATGGAAGAGAACAGTTAATCGTAGTAATTTTTGTGAAGTTTTTTCAGGAGAATGGATGCATAGTTCAAGTTGTGAGGCATTTTTTAATGAGGAGAGTTATTTCCAGGATAATGATTTGGTGCATGCAGTTGACACCAGTGGTCGAGCTTATGAGGTGAAAGATGGTTGTCCAGTTGAAAAAGAAAAACTTGTGACAACAGAGGCAGAAGAGGTGTTATGTAATGAGGTTTTAGGAAGACGTCCTAAGGGACCAGTGTATACCTGGAAGTGTAGTAGTATTTGAAGTGTGCGACAGGATTCCATCAATTTGCTTTGTGATTTTGTACGGACATTTAATAAGAAAACTTTAAAACAGACAATGAAGTTGTTGCAAGAATTAGATCCTTGCAGAGTGAGAGAAGTGACAGGTTTGCATGGTCATTCACTGGCTTGCCTTTCCAGGAGAGTATGCCAGAGTGTTTTTCATCATTTCAGGATGCTAGCAGTGCATCATAATAAAGTGAGGAAATTAGTTAGAATGTTGTATTATGCTAAGAGTCCAGCAATTATGCTTAAACAATTATGCACTGCTCTTTTGCATGGTTCTGAAGTAGATGTGAAGAATATTTGTGAAGAAATTGAGTTTTGTTACTTTGCAAGTAAAGAGGAGAATGTTGAAATTGACCCAGAAGAAGAAGGTAATGTGGAAGATAGTGTACAGGTTTCCAGTACAGATAATTTTCAGAAAGAAATTGCCACGTTTCAGGTGAAATCAAGTGAGAGGCCTAATTTCACTTGTGTGTGTTGTCGACGCACTTATTATAAGAATCAGACTAAGTTAGTGGATTTATATGCGAAAAGTGAAAGGGAAAATAATAGTGAATGGAAGGATTTTGCAACATACTTGATGGTAGAAATCTTTTTTGATTTGGGATCGGATCAACGTGTGTGTACTTATTGTTGTAACAAATTAAATCAAAACCGGATGCCTGCTAGAGCGGTTCATAATAATCTGGAATTGGTTGAGATTCCTTCTAAATTGAAGGATTTAAATACTTATGAATCTATTTTGATTCAAAGTATCCATCCCTTTCAGGCTATTGTACGAATGGAGCCAAAGACAGGGAAATTGCCTCCATCAGATTTACAGAGAGGATTAAAGGGAAGAGTTGTTTATTTGCCTCTAGATTTGAAGAAAAACATTAATACAATTGGAGTAGAGAAAGTGGAAGAGGAACCTCTGTTTATCTTAGTTAATGGGGTTCCGACAAAGAGTAAGAAAATCTGGCAAGATTTAGTGGATGTTAGGAAAGTCAAAAAGGCAACATTGTATTTGAAGAAAAACAATAAGTACTACAAGAATGTATATGTTGCAGAAGAGGAAGTAAGTGAAGAAGAGGATAGCGATTTGTGTGCTGGTCAAATAGAGAAAGTAGAAGCCTCTAAAAATTAAGAAATATATGAACATTATAGTGTTCATCCTTTGCATTCCAGAGAAGTCATGGGGAATGCTATTGAGTTGTTTCAAATGAAACAAGCCAAAGGAAGTCCCATTAGTGTTTGGGAGGAAAGTTTGGAAGCTCGGTGTTTCCCACAGCTATTTCCAACAGGTCAAGGAGGAAGATATGATGAGCGACTTGATCAAATTCCTGCTTCTGAATACCGGACTTTACGATTGTATGCAGAAGATCCTAGGTTTCGTCAATGCATTCCCTATTTGTTTCATCTACTGTTTGAAAGCGATCTGTCTGGACTGTCATATGCAGTGAACCACATCTTGAAAAGTGGTGTACACATGCAAAATATCTCGACAAGGGACTTTATGGATAAAGTCAATGTGCAAGACAGTATTTTGGATTCTCACCTGATTAATCTCATGGCGTGTCAGCGTGGTACTAATGAGTACTGGTACCGTTGTCATGGTGATTTAAAATGCATGCTGAGGAACGTAGGAACTCCCACATGGTTCCTCACTCTCAGTTGTGCCGAGTATGGCTGGGAAGACTTACTTGAATTTCTACGAGAGGCAAATGGAAACATTGAAAATATCGAATTCAAGACACCCGGAGAACTGTGCTCTTTGGATCCAGTGAATGTATGCAGGTACTTCAATCATAGATTTGAAGCTATGATGTCTTTTATCATGAACAAGAAAAATCCACCTCTTGGAGAGGTGTTGGATTTCTTCTGGAGAAAGGAGGACCAAGCAAGAGGTGCTCCTCATATACATATGCTGCTGTGGATCAAAGATGCACCCAAATTTGGAACAGATCCGGGTGACTTAGTGATGAGTTTCATAGAACAGTATTCTACATGTGCTGTTCCAAAGGCAAAGGAAGACAAAAGCCTAAGAGAACAAGTTTTACGCTTCCAAAGCCATCGTTGTGGAAAGTACTGTCGTCGTAAATTCAGAAACAAGGACAAGTTCTACACAAAATGTCGTTTCGCCTTTCCACGACCGGTGATTTCTAAAGGAAGAGTGAACAGTTTGATGTCTTCGCTGCGACATAATGTGATGAAGAAATCACCCAAAAATACCTACAATTTGAAAAGGAACAAAGAGTCCAAGTACATCAACGACTACAACCCAGTGATTTTGTCCATATGGAATGCTAACATGGATATACAGTTTGGGGCTGATAACTGTATGGCTGTGGCTCGGTATGTGACGTCTTACATCACCAAAAAAGAAAAGACAGAATTGAAGGATATGTGGGAGGACATTTCCCATGAAAAGAGCCTCAGTAAGAAGTTGTACAGTTTCAGTATGAAGATGTTGTCGCATCGAGAAATCGGAGCTTACGAATGTTCTGACCGGTTGTCTTCAGCAAGTCTCTATGCCAAATCCAGGAGTATCATTTGGGCGAGTCTTGGTCTTGCTGCAACGCGTAATCGAGTTCTGAAACCTGTACGGGAAATTGAGTATTTGGCGGAAAAGGAGCCACACAGTACAGATATTTTGAAGACCAACATGTTGGATACATAGTATCCAAATAGAAGCAGTCACCTCGAGAATGTTTGTCTGTATGAGGTTCTACAAAATTACATATTCAAGAGGAACATCAAAGAAGATATTGATAAAGGAGTGTATGCTGTAATTGGAAGTGAGGGATGTCTGGTCAAGCAAAGAAAATGCCACTTGGTAAACCATCGGAAATTGAGTGGCGAATCTCCTGAAAGAAAAGAGTTTTTCTATTTAGCACTTTTGCAACTTTTCAAGCCTTGGCGTGCAGAAGAGGAACTGCTTGGAGATTTCCTCTGTTACGAAGACTCTTTCAATGCCGCCAAGGAGACCATAGAATGTCCTGTTTTTCCCAAATATCTAGAAATGTTGAATGCGGAAATCGAGCAGGAAGCAACAATTGCAGCCGAGATTGCTAGAGACAGTTCTCTGGACAGTCAGAGTTCTGTTTCATTGAGTCAGGATCCACTAGGAGGACCAGTTATCGAAAATGAAGCTGCCACTGCCATGATTGAAGTGGAAAGAGACATGGCACATGCTCAGGAGGATGCGGTTAACTTAGAAGACTTGGAAAGACAACTCAACGTTGAGCAGAGGAAAATATATGACGAAGTTACCAACCAAATAGATCATGGATTAAGTCATGAGAAGAAAGAGTGCTCATGTACGTCGTTGAAGCCTGTCCGACTGTACGTGAGTGGAGAAGCGGGAACTGGAAAAGTTTCCTCATTAAAGCAATTTCATGTTATTTTGCAGAAAAAGACTGAGTCATCGCTGTCTCGTGTTGTCACCGCTCCAACTGGACTGGCAGCACATAACATTAAAGGTATTACTTTGTATCGTCTACTGATGCTGCCAGTGGAGCATGATAACAAATTACAATACCACAAGTTATCTGGAGATGCTTGTTGTGAAGTTTCAAGAGTCTTGAGGAAAATGAAAGTTCTTATTATTGACGAAGTAAGCATGGTTTCCAATGTCATGGTTGCCTTTGTGCATTTGAGAATGCAAGAAGTTCTCAAAACAGAGTATGATGTGTTATTTGGTGGCAAACACATCATTGTTTTCGGTGATCTTCTGCAGCTGACACCAGTGAAAGGACAACCTGTGTTCAAAATGCTCACGCATGAAGATACCAGGAAGTGCCTAGGGAGCATTGGCAACATCAATATATGGTTAAACTTCAATTATGCTGAACTGCGTGAAAATATGCGTCAAGCGAAGGATGAAGATTATAAGAATATTCTATAAGATGTTAGAATCGGAGAAGTGACCGAGCATGGGAAAGAAGCTTTACATGCACGATTACTATCAAACTTGTATCCAGAAGAAGACGTTGTGCCTGAGAATATTTTTCGGAAAATTACTGAGAAGTAATCTGGAATATGTTTGATGCCAACTCTTGCAGAATGTGCCATCTTTAACAACAAAATGTTGAATTTAGAAAACCAAGAGATTGTGAAACTGGAAGATGTTGACAGAATAGAGCATATGGGAGCAACAATTATTTTGTCTGAGAATTTGAAATCAAAATTGGATTCATTAGAGAAGACTATATCTAAAACTGCTGGTTTTGAAAAGACTCTGAATGTGTGCTTAAATTGTCGTATAATTTTAAGAAGGAATTTACATGTTGAAAGAGGTCTGGTAAATGGATCAATGGGTAATGTTGTTGATTTTGAGAAATACAGAAATAGAGATGGAATTGAATTTTTAAAAATTAAATTTGATGGCATTGAGGAAGTACAGCTAATTGGTCGTTGCTCTGCTAGGTTTTTGCTTGTAAAAGACTTATATGTTCGCCATAAGCAGTTTCCTGTTTGCTTGGCATATGCGGTGAGCAAGGTTTAAGTGTAGACAGTGCATTGGTGAATATTGGCAGTTCTGTGTTTAAGGAAGGTATGGCATATGTGGCATTGTCATGAGTCAGAACTTTATCGGGATTATACTTGATTGAGTGTGATGTCACAAACATTTGTGCGGATCTAGATTGTGTTAAGGAATACAATAGGTTAAGAAGAGAGTATGCGCCACATTTGCCTCAATATCCTTTGTTTGAGAAACGTGTGGTAGGCCAGAAACGAAGAAATGTGACCAATAGTAGGGAGGTTGTAGCAAAAAGACGAAAAGCCGATGAACCCAAAATTATAAGCAGAAAAAAAATGGATTCTGTTGAAGATGTTGTTGGTTTTCAATTTGAAAATCGTTCTGGTGTCAACTGCTATGCTAATGTTGTGGTTAATGTTGTCTTTTCTCTAGAAACTTTAAAAGAAGAGATTGTGGTCAATTCGGATCAAAGATTTTGCAGTTTGTTGAATTCTGTGTTAGAGAAATGTAGCACTGATAGAACAAAAATAGAAAGTGTGTCTGAAATTCGAAATCTGTTAAACAAATGTTCAGGTCAAACGCAATTCTCTCAAAATATTCAGCAAGATTGTCAGGAGTTTTTAATGTATATGCTTGATGTATTGCAAGATGACGGTGTAGATGTAGATTACCTGTTTGGCCTTTCTATGGCAGCATGACTGAGAGAACTGCAGGGTATCAAGTACTACTAGTGTAGAATTTATATATTTAACTTTGCCAGACAGTAAATCAGTGTCCTTTAATGAGCTAGTAAAAGCAGCCGATCACAACATGGAGTGTAGCCAATGTAAGTCTGAAATGTTGTCCACATTATTTATACGAACATATGGCCAGTATGTCATTTTAATGTTCCAACGATGTAGGCCTGCTGGAACAAAATTGACAACTTTAATTAAAAAAGTTGTGGCTTCGCAGTTGTCAATATCAGGAAGGACTTTTGTAACTGCAGCAATTATATATCATGACGGTCCTTCAACAACATCAGGACATTACACAGCTTATTTGAAGTCTAGAAACGGCTGGTCATTCTGCAATGATTCTGTTTTAACTTTAAAAAAAAAATTGCCTTTTGACCTTAAAAATTCTTACCTGGTGTTTTTACAACCAAAATTTTAGGGAAAGAATCTCGGGATTTGCTCTGAGGAATTTCAAGAGGTTCTAATGGCTCCTACACTATTTGGCCTTGAGGATAAGTGTAGTACAGAGTCAAAAGTTATTTTTCAGTTTTAAGTAGTTCCTGAAAAAAAAGAAGGTTTTCTTACAGAAAGTGGTGGGCACGGATTAGTTAAAGGACAACAGAGTATTTCCTAAGGCAAACGGTGTTCTTACCATAACACTTAACGTCATGGAAAAATAACTGCACTTTGAATGAGTTCAGAAAAACTGTTTCTTTTAATAAGCTAATTCAAGCAGCCAATCAAAACATGGAGTAGAGGTAATGTAAGTCTGCAATGCTGTCGACATATTTTGAACAAACTTTTGGTTATAATGTCATTTAAAAATTCCAACTATATAAACCTGATGAAAATAAGTTTTCAACTTTAATTACAAATGTTATGGCTACACAGTCGTTGATTTTAGGAAGAACATTTCTAACTGCAGCTATTATATGACATGATGGTCCTTTGACAACATCCACTTATTACACATCTTATTCAAAATGTAAAAAAAGCTGATGTTCCGGAAATAATTCACATTGCACTATGAAACAATGTTGCCTTTTTATTTAAAAATATTCTTACTTTCTGTTTTCAGAAGAAAGAATTTAGGGTAGGTAACTGGCCTATAATGATTTTAGAAGTTGATATAATTTTATGTACTGTTTTAAATTGCTTTGTGATTAAAAGTGATGTAGAGAATCAAATAATTGTAGTAGTCATAGAGGTAGTGTAAGTCTACTTCATAGTAAGCAGTATCAGTGTCATAGGAAATGTGGAACATGAGTGAGCAAGAAGGGTGAGATATTACTAGTACAGGATTGTGAAAGTGATCTTGAACGTTTTCTTTCTGAAAGTTGCGGAAAAAGAAAATGACGGGATTTGCTTAGAAGAATTCCAAGAGTTATAAATGGCTCTTACACGATTTGGCCTTGAGGAGAAGTGCGGTAGAGAGCGAGAAGTCATTTATTGTATGTAACATATTTGTCAAAACGATTGAGCTTTTCTTTCAGAAAGTGGCGGGCTGAAAATAATAACAGCACAACAGAGTATAAGCTGGTCATAGGACATCCTTCGACGTCATGGAAAGTAAGTTACTTTTGAGGAGTTCTGATTTCTGATTGGTTATGTTATATGGGTTTTTTAAACACAATCATTTTGATTGTGTTTTTTTTTCCCCGCTGTTATATGATGAATACCTTCAAGTCACTGTTTTTAGTGAAATTTGATATATTCTGAGAACAGCAAAAATAAACCATTTAACATGTATAATTAATTCTGTACTTTTTGTATTTATGATATACATTTAGAACTGTGTAGGAGGCATGGAGAAACTGAGGCTTCTGTAAGTGTCAAGGGAGGTGAGTAATGTACATTGCTCTGTTGCATACAGTCCTCACCTTCTGCGTACTCTTGGATATGCTAGACTACATCTGTACAATGAGATACCTAAGCTGAGGAAATACAGGTGATGTGATTGTTAACTGAGCAAAAATATTTGCACGTTTTTAATTATATCACCTGTGTTTCCTAACATTACGAATCACATTGTGCAGATGAGGTTTAGGCCTGTCCAGGGAGACAGAGGAGGTCTGGCCTTTGTTCAAGAGTGCAGTGACATGACTCACTTCGTTGGTAGGCTTGCACATGTATTATCTCCTCTGTACTCTTCAACAAGCCTAAATTTAATCTGTAACTCTGAGTAGACCTCACCTCAAACAAATCTCTGGATAGGCCACACCTTATCGGCATCCTGAAACAATCATTTAAAATGTTAGGGGCAGTTTTATGATGTCCGTGCACCTCTTTTGCGCTGCCGTTGTGTCACTGCAGCAGTGCAAAAGATGCACCATGTTGCAAGATAGGCCTCACTTCATCTGCAACAAGATACTGTTAGTTTAAAATGTATATATTTAGGACTGTGTAGGGGGCATGGAGAAGCAGAGGCTTCTGTAAGTGTCAAAGTTGTTGCATACAGTGGTCACCTTCTGCGTAGTCTTTCATATGCTAGACTACATCTGCACAATGAGATACCTAAGCAAAGGAAACACAAGTGATGTGATTGTGGAATAAACAAAAAAAATTGAACGTTTTTCAATTACATTACCTGTGTTTCCTAACATTATGAATCACATTGTGTAGATGCCTCACTCAGTCTGTATCTGACACTCTTACCTTCACTTCCTCTGTCTACTCTCTCCCTCACTCTCTTTTCCTTATTCACCCTTTCCTTATATAGTTTACCTTACTCAGTTGCTTTTAGTAGCTTTCACAACTTCAATTTAGTTTTCTCTTCTATCCTTCTTTTCTGTCACTGAAAGTATCTTCTTTTTTTTTCTCTTAGTAATTTACTCTATTTCAAGTTTTTTTTGTCTCTGACTGTCTATCACCGTTTCTTTCTCTTTTTTTTCTGCATGTTTATCTCTAACTTTATTTCTTTGTAAAATTGGATGATTGTCAATCTTTTCCCTTGTGTTTTCTAATTTTTAAATACATGTTTTAATATTTTTCAAATTTTTGTTGTTTCTTTCACAGATTGAAAGTATAAAAATAACAAGTGACTAAGTTAACGACAATTATAAGGTAAATGTTTTGTACTCTTTTCGTTACATTTCTATCACATTTAACTTCTATTAGTTCCACTGCTTCATTTCTTTAACCCTCAGTTTCCTGCCTTTGCTAATTCCCTCATTCCTTTCTCTATTACTTACTTACTCTACTCCTTCCACTCTTTTTCTCAGTCCCTCTGTTCTCATAGTTCCTCACTCCTGTTCACTCACTCCGTCTCTATTACTCTCACTGTCTCTGACTGATCACTCTTTCACTACTTGTTCATTGTGCTTTCTCCCTGTAGTTCAAGCACACTAAGGGGCATATTATCAACACAGGCGATAAAATTATCGCTGCTTTTATCGGCAGAAAATTGCCGCAAAAGCGGCTTTAGCGGCAGTTTTCTGCCGATAAAAGCAGCGATAATTTTATCGCTTGTGTTGATAATATGCCCCTATGTTATTTACATTTCTTTGCTGTTTCAATCATTCCTTTTCTGTCACTTCTTCTTTTCTGCTTTCTGTTTTTTCTCTCTGTTATTCCACATGTTTTAACCTTAGTCACTATGATACATCTTGTTTTATTCCTATTTACTTTTGCTCACTGTTTTCTTAACACTTTCCCTCATGATTGTTCTTTTAGTCCGGTTCTATCCCTACCTCTCATTCCACATCCTTTACTATTTTTCTTCTTATTTTGAACATTCACTCACATTCTCTAAGAAACTCTTGTTTATTATTCTTCTACTCTCCTTTTTTTCTTTCACTTCCTTATCTATTTTGTTTTTCACAATTATACCCTCTTCCATCTTTTCTTCGGTAAATAGATCTATTAAACAGTATCTCTGTGTTACTCCCTCTAGCTGTCTTTCTTTTAACATTACTCTCTGTTTCCTTCCCTTATACTTACTCTTCTTTTTTTTTGAATTTTTTATTTTTGTTCGCATCCCGTTCGCGTACCGGCGCGCGAACCGGGAAGCTAATCAAAAGAAATAGAGGTTGCCAGAGTGCTAAACATTCTAGCAATTTTTTATAAAGGGGAGGTAGTTCTGAAAAGAACTTTTTTTTAATTATTTTTGTTGTTTTATATTTTTTTTATTATTTTTCTGAACATTTTTTTACTTTTTTTGTATTTTTTGAACGATTTTATTTTTTTTTGTTTTTTTTGGGGGGGGAGAAACGAAAATGATTCATTATAAAGGGCTCAACAGGAGCAACAAAAAAAAAGATAATTTATTTTCTGGGGCGTTTTGGACAATCATGATTGTCGATAGCTCTGTTGATGAGAGTGATGCTACTTTCCCTGTAGCATATCAATTGGCCACAATAAACGCAGACTTGCTTGATACTCCCAAACTTCATTTGTATATTTGGGACCGTCTCCCTCGCCTCTGGTCCTGTCACTGCCTCTACATTTGATGTTCTGGGCAGAGGAGGGGGGTTATCCTGCAGGTCACGTAATTGTGCATTACTATAATTATTAGGGTGCCACCTCTGCATATGGCGATGCATGGTGTAATTGCCATAGCTATATTTTTTATCTGTCCCTCTGGACAGATCTTTCTTGCAGATAAGGCAAGTTACATAGCGGGCATTCACTTTCTTTTGGCCCGGGGAAATGAATAAAATTGCCATATAAAATCTTCCTTTATATGAGAAATTCTTGGTTCCTCAGGCAAAAAATGCCTCTCCCCTTGCGTCTGTTCCTCTTCTTCCTCTTCTTCCTCCTCTTGTTGAATGATAATCTGAGGAGGTGGTCCTCTCTTCCTAGGAAGTGGTGGTGGTGGTGGGGGTGCACCAGCTGCAGCTACAAGACTTGCCATTTCTAAGTAATGAAAAAAGGTCTTCCTCTCACAAAGTTGAAAGTCAGAGTGAGGAAACAAGGAGGGGTTTTCATCATTTGGGAAAAAAAATAATTCTAAACCAATGAAAAGTGTTATTTTTAGGTCACATGACCTAGCCTTACATCATTAGGAAACCAAAAGTGAAATGAACCAATGAAAACTTTTGATAACAAGTTATATGATCTGTTACACTTATGTTACGCGCTGCGCGCAGCGCCCGGATCGCTTCCGGGGCGCTGTGCTTCGCGCCTCGGTTCGCGCTCCGGAGCACTTCCGGGTGCGCTAACGTGGCGCGTCATAAGACGCATTACGCGAGAACGATGTTGTTTTCTAACGCGGCAGTTGCGCAAACAGAACGTTTACCGGTTCGCGGACCGTGTCGCGGCACCAATTTGAGCTAACGGGAAGCGACCCGGTTCGCGGACCGGGAGCGAAACAAAAAAAAAAATACATAACAAATTTGTATTAAAAACATATAAAATATATTTTTCAAATTAAAGAAGAATACATTTTAAAGCTTTTGATATTTGCTTTTAAAAAAACATTGAAATTCACTGAAAAAACCATAGGTTATAGACCATATATAGTTAGGAATTAGCATTTACAAAACCTTGAAAATTCACTGAAAAAACCATAGGTTATAGACCATATATAGTTAGGAATTAGCATTTACAAAACCTTATTTTACTCACACAAAACCATTGAAATTCGCATATATAGTTAATTGTACTAACTATATATCGCGCACCCGCAATCCACTGCTGATTATGTCACATATTACATCATTGATGACAT
Organism: Lissotriton helveticus; assembly: GCF_964261635.1. Lineage (NCBI taxonomy): Eukaryota > Metazoa > Chordata > Amphibia > Caudata > Salamandridae > Lissotriton > Lissotriton helveticus. Next base: position 640,096,640 of record NC_136059.1, read on the forward strand.
GGTCAGTGACATCACTGATGACATCACTGATGACATCTCAAATGACATCACTGATGACATCACTGATGACAACATCCAGTGACTGTATGTTTCTGTAAAGTTAAAATATGTCTTACATATTGAAGAATGAGTGGATGTATAAGTGTCTAGATGAAGGATTTAGTAGGTGCATGACTGACTGTATGAGTGAGTGATTAAATGTGTCTCACTGAGTGCATGGGTTAGTGACTAAACTGTCTTAATGTGTGCATCATTATGTCTGTTGTTCTGTAAACTGCTGCATGTGTTGATCAGTAGCTATATGAGTAACTATATGGGTTATCGATTGGTTGCCCAAGTATTTGTATGGGAGACTGAGTGTGTGTGTGGGTGGCTGGGAGGTGTATGACTCTGTGCATAGATGTGTGAGCAGTTGATTCACTAGATGTATGGGTTCAAAAGTGCATGTGGAAACAGCTGTATGGGCGGTTGACTGTGTGCATGAGTGTATTGGTGAGTGAATGGATATCTGAGTGCTACATGTCAAAGTAAGTACATATGTAAAACACAGTACATGTGAGAGTTGACATATATAAATAACTGTGCATAAGAGCCAGTGAATGTGTGAGTGGCTGTATGGATCAAATCAAATCATCTTTATTCGGTTTCCTTTTTCTTTGAAAAACCATAAAAGTACATAAAAGCACGATAAATGTTTTAAAATGCATTCATTTTAAATCAAACGATACATATAAAAAGAAATAAAGTACGCCATCTGTGATCATAAGTTCAGTCTATGTCTGATACAAAGTTTGAGGTATTGTGCGACCGATTTAGTCATCAGGTAGTTTTCCAGAAATTGTAGTGCCAAGTAAGCAGAGCGGCATCTGCGGATTTTTAGAACTTTAAGTACTGGTATTATCCATCGTTTGCGTAATGATATGTAAAATTTGCAAAAAAATAAGACATGGATAGTGGACTGGGATGACATTGAGTCACAAGGGCATACTGAGATGTTATGTGTCCAATTGTTTTGTTTGGGAAACAAAACCAAATAGTGATATAAATTAAACCTAAGCCGTGTGAGAAGAAATTTTTCATGTTGAGTTAAATCAAACTGCAGGTAGGGTTGGATGGTAGGGACCAGCTGAATCATTAGACAATGCTGGACTGATGGCTTCCCTATTTCTGTCATTAGCCGAAGTTGGAATAAATGCGACATGCAAATTGTTTTAAGTTCTTTTTTTGATATGTCTGCAACTGAAAATGGATCATCGAAGAACCTCCAGAAACCAATATCTGTAAAAAAGGATTCCACGTAGGCCAACCATTTTATCTTTCTCCTGTTGTCTAATTTCAGACAGTCCTGGATTATTGTTCTTGTGAGGTGACACTCATCTGTGGCCCATATTCTGCGCCATAACATGATTGGTTGAATTTTAATAATGTCACTAATAATTTCAACCCCGAGTTCGAGATGACATCCGTACGTTGTTGTGCTTCTCGGGACAGCCAGTAGAAATCTGAAAAAGGAATTTTCGATTTTTTGCAGTTGCTCGACGTTTGTCGTTCCCCATACCCCTGCTCCAAAGGTGGCAGTGCTTATGCATTTAGCATTATAGATCTTAATCATTTCGGTCGGGGGCCTTTTTCCGAGATGAAGGGAGAAAGCTTTTAATGCCCCAATAGTTCTTATGAGGGACAATTTTCGAGAGTTTACTGCATCTTTCCAATTGAAGGCCTCGTCCATAGTGATGCCTAGGTAGGGGTACGTTTTTGTTCTTGCAAGGGGTACATTGTCCACGTATATAGTCTTTGCTTTTTTCCCCTTGGTACCTGCATGCATCACGTACGTTTTTTTGATGTTAATTTTCAAATTTAAGCTGGTCATAAAGGTGCTATAGTTGTTTAGAACCCGTTGAAGTTGGACAGGGGTTTGAGCAAGAATTACCACGTCGTCGGCGTATAATAATGCGGGAATCTGCCGACGACCTACTTCAGGGAGATCATTACGTCCTTTAGCATTGCACTCTCGAGGCCATTGGTATAGAGCGTGAATAAGAAGGGGGCCAGTACGCACCCTTGTCTGACCCCCTTCTGTATGGGAAAACTGTCTGTCAATTGTCCACCTGTCCCAAATCTAACCTTACCGGTGGCTCCAGTGTATAATTCACGGTGAAAGTCAACAATTGGTGGTTCAATCCCCATTTGCAGCATTATTCTCCAAAGTTTGGAGTGTTGGACACAGTCACAAGCTGCTGTGAGGTCGACATAGACCATGTGTAAACAGGAACTCTTTGCATTGACGTATTTTCCGGCCAGTAATGTTAAATTTAGCACTTGATCCACAGTACTCAGTCCGGCCCTGAAACCATATTGCAGGTCTGAAAGCGCACCGTGTTCTTTTGACCACTCCTGGAGACGATCGAGAAGTATGCGCCCCGCCATCTTTCTGATCGAATCCAGGAGGGAGATTGGGCGGTAACAGGAAGGACTGTCCCTATTGTCTTTCTTGAAAATAGGGACGAGTATCGAGGTGGACCAAGAGTCGGGGAGGTTAGTGTTCTTTGCCGCATTTAGTACCTTGTTAAGGAGAGGAGACCAAAGATCAGGTAAAAGTTTATAAAAATCCATTGGGACTGAGTCAGGTCCTGGTGCTTTGCCTGTTTTGGTCGATTTTAAGGCTTTTGTTGTTTCATTCAGTGTAAAGTGAATAGCTATTGGATAATTCACAGGCGGAAGAGATCCCTGAACAGTTAAATCTGCAGATTTATCCTCTCCAAATACTCCTGAAAAATGTTGCACCCAATCCTGTGCATTTAATGCTACGTCCAGGGAGGGCTCGTTATTGTTATCTTTTAGGAAGGGATTTTTTACTATCTCCCAGAACGCTGCGCTGTCTTTTAAAGAGCTGCTTTTTAATAGTTGTATCCAGAGATTTGCTTTCAGGTCCATTTTTCTTTTCCTGATTGCTAGTTTGTAGATTTTTCGTAAGTTAGTTACCTCTTGTCTATTTCTGTCTTTTTTCGTTAAGGCCTTCTTTAGTTCGGAATATGCTTTAGTGCATTCTGTGTCAAACCATCCTGTTCTAGTGGCCTTATTAGGTTTGTAGGGTTTAGTTAGTTCATTTCTTATGTTCAGCAAGATTTCTTCATAATTGGTCATAATCTCTTTTGGGGCTGTTGAAGGGTTTAGACACCGGTCTATTTGGTTTTTGCATGCAGTAATTATTCTTTTAATGACAACTTCTTGATCCATTGTGCTCCATTTGAGGGTAAACCCGTTTAGTCTGTCCAGTGTTAGTGCTTCCTGATTGAGCATTCCGAAATTCACCTTATCTTTGTTCTTTCGGTGAATCAGTTCTTGGTACGTTAGTCTTAATGGGAAGTGATCGCTAAGTACGTTGTTGAGCACCTCAAAGGTCTTAATACGTGTGGCTTTGTTACTAGATATTAATATATAGTCAATCAAAGTTTCGAGACCTCTTCCGTGAAAGGTGGGAGTGAATTGAGTCATGGGGTATTTTAACAAATTGGCAAACCCCATATCTAATTCGGCCATGATAGCTTGCATATTGTTACCTTCAATGGTGTGGGAGAAGTGGGTAAGACAATTTCCATGTTCATCAGGAGTCCCACAGATGAAGGTGTTGTTTTCATTGCATATGTGAAGGTTAAAATCTCCTCCCCAGATTATTGTATGAGAAACCTTAGCATACTTTATTTTAAGATCATTGGTCTGGTTCAAAATTTCATTTAGGGTCTTAGACCACTCCGTCGTATTCATGTTATTATAGAAATTAATGATGGTATAGACCTCACGATTGTTTCCCTGAAGATTGATAATCTGATCATTTTGATGTAGTATTGTGGGAGTTGTTTCATGACATGGTCAGAGGTTAGAAATATATACTGTTAGTCCTCCTTTGCTTCTCCCTGAATTTGATCTTATTGCTTGGGAGAAGAACGTTTTGTATCCCAATAGGTGGATTGGGTTATTAAGCCATGTCTCCTGTAGACAGATAACGTCATTTGATTCTATCAGTTCAAGGAAACTTATTTCTGCTTGTTTAGTCGCTAATCCTGCTACATTCCAGAAAAGTACCCTCTTATCGGGGTTCTCTGGAATTATGGTGGGTGTCATAATCTGAGGAGTTATTTCTTCATATTGAGTAGGTTGTAAATCAGATGTCATATTTAAGGGTATTGGCTGGCGCTTTTGATGAGTTTGTAATATTGATGAGGATCTCGTGTTAGCCTTAGAAGGACGTTGTGAGTCCTGTATCATTCTAACATCAATTCGAGTTTTTTTCATCTTAGTTGTTTCGTTGGTACTGATTCTTTGGGTGTAATGATCTTTATCGGATGGTTTACTTGAGGAAAGGCTAGCTAAGATCTGTGGTGGTGGTCAGTCGACCATCTCCAAGCAACTGTAGGAGTTAAAGGTTGGTATTCCGGCCCATTGTTCCCTCTGTGTTATTTGCTGTGCCCTGCTACCGTAGATGTTCCAATCGTCTCGATCATTTTGGTCATACCCCCATTCTCCTCGGAATCTGCTCCTTTGATTGTTACCAAAGCCCCAATCGCCTTGATTCCTGCTTCTTTGATCGTGCTGATTCCAGGACCAGTTTGATGACCAATTATGGTCCTCAGCCCGGTGACCTTGTTGGGGATAGAAAAAGGATCGGCGTTTAGTGTTTATTCCGCCGCTACCTTCCAGTGAATCCCAGGAGCATATATAATCCACTGCACGGGGATTTACAAGATTGACTATTATGCAGTCACCAGGGATAGTTTTTGGTTGGTGACCTATCCATGGGACCCTTCTGACCGTAGTAATCCTGGTGATGTTGTTAGGATGGTTGGGTCTATTGGTATTCAACCAGTGCCGGGTTTTGTTTAGCAAGGACCAGGTTGGTTCGTCTGTGTTATTGCTTAGTTCTGGGACCCCTGTTAGGATAACTACGAATGGTGCTGCCTCCGGGGGGAGGTTTGCTGGTTTAGTCCATCTTGATTTTGTTCGTTATGGTTTGTTGGAGTGCCTTTGTATGCGGTCGGGCTGTGGAATTAAAGATGCAGATGGTCTAGGAGATAAGTTTACTGGGGGAGCTTTGTCTAAGGGAGCACTTGCTGGTGGTTGATTTTGTGTAGTTGGTAGTGATTTTGAGGGTTCTTGAGAAGACTTAGTATTAATTAGAGGAGTTAAATTTTTTGAGTTATTCACTGATTGACCTGATTTTAAGTTTTGAATGTTTGTTGTCGTAGTATTTTTAACTAGTTGTTTTGGGTTGTTAGCAATTTGTATATTTCCAATTTGGGCTTTAGGCCCAACCGATGTTGGTAAATCTTGTAGACTTGAATTTATAGGTTTTTTTGAGAAAGCGACTAAAATTGCTACTTGTTTTTCTATCAGCTCTAAACTTTTTTGAATAGGTTGTAGCTGATGTTTAATTATTTTCTCTATTTCTTTAGTTAGAACTGATTGTAACTTATCGTCGTTCGGGTTTCTATCTCGCAGTGGCTCTGATTTTTTTGATGTATGTGGTTATAATTAGTTCCATTATCGTCTTCAATTGTGACAACATTTGTATTGATGTTACTATTGAGTTCCGTAACTGCCATATTGTTGATGTTGTTCATACTCTGAGGTTTATTTGAATCGTAAAGATTGGATGAAAAAATGAGTTCAGAGGTTGCTGTATTGGGTTTTGCTTGGTTACCTAAATGAGTTTCATTGAGCATTGGACGTTTCGGGATTGCTCCTTCCCTTATCCCTCTAGTTTCGTTCTGCGTGGGGTCATTTTGAGGTAACTGTGGGCTTGCAAAGATGTCAGGGGTTCGCTCGAGACCCTGAGACAGTTGTGTGTCGGATAGTTGTAGGGATACCGACAGATCAACTGTGTTTGGAATTATATGGATATCGGTGTGTGAATCCACTGTAGTGATATTGTGTAGTTGTACATTTGGTGTTTGTGCTTGTGCCAGCAGACCCAATGAAGAGCGTCTAGCTTGATCGAGTTCATAAGAGACTCTTCTATCAATCAACATTACAGTGTGATCTATTGTTTGATTCACCTTGCTGATAAATTGGTCTATAGGGCCAGTAGAAATCGTCGTATTTTTCCGCGTTTTGCTCCTGGAGCCTCTTGTAGACATTATGGTAAATTTGACTCAAGGAGCACGTTTTGGTTTTATGGGGTCGTATTACCTGACAGTAGATGTTAGGGGGGTGGGCCCAGCCCAGTCTCCTCCGGTCTGTGACGGGCTAAGACGGGCCCACCCTTGGCCCAGGCTTCGCCCAGCGTCCCGCGAGAGGGAACAGTGACGCCCTTTATGCGCCTCCTGGCGCGTCGTGATGGGGTGTGGCTGGAGACCTCGAGGGCTGCCGGGAGTTGTAGGCAGCCCCTTGCCTCGCTCCACTCGGCGGCCCCGCTGTCAGGTGTAAAGAAACAGCAGGACGGCGGGAGGGAGGCGGTGGGGGGTCTCAACAGCACAAGGATCAGTCTGCTTAACGGAGCCTTTCCCCTTCGGCAGAGTACAGGTGGGAGCAACGAGAGTCAAATCGAGTGAAACAGCGTGTCAGCTCTCCATGTAACAGTGACGCCCTTTATGCGCCTCCTGGCGCGTCGTGATGAGGGTGTGGCTGGAGACCTCGAGGGCTGCCGGGAGTTGTAGGCAGCCCCTCGCCTCGCTCCACTCGGCGGCCCCGCTGTCAGGTGTAAAGAAACAGCAGGACGGTGGGAGGGAGGCGGTGGGGGGTCTCAACAGCACAAGGATCAGTCTGCTTAACGGAGCCTTTCCCCTTCGGCAGAGTACAGGTGGGAGCAACGAGAGTCAAATCGAGTGAAACAGCGTGTCAGCGCTCCATGTAATAGTGACGCCCTTTATGCGCCTCCTGGCGTGTCGTGATGGGGGTGTGGCTGGAGACCTCGAGGGCTGCCGGGAGTTGTAGGCAGCCCCTCGCCTCGCTCCACTCGGCGACCCCGCTGTCAGGTGTAAAGAAACAGCAGGACGGCGGGAGGGAGGCGGTGGGGGGTCTCAACAGCACAAGGATCAGTCTGCTTAACGGAGCCTTTCCCCTTCGGCAGAGTACAGGTGGGAGCAACGAGAGTCAAATCGAGTGAAACAGCGTGTCAGCGCTCCATGTAACAGTGACGCCCTTTATGCGCCTCCTGGCGCGTCGTGATGGGGGTGTGGCTGGAGACCTCGAGGGCTGCCGGGAGTTGTAGGCAGCCCCTCGCCTCGCTCCACTCGGCGGCCCCGCTGTCAGGTGTAAAGAAACAGCAAGACGGCGGGAGGGAGGCGGTGGGGGGTCTCAACAGCACAAGGATCAGTCTGCTTAACGGAGCCTTTCCCCTTCGGCAGAGTACAGGTGGGAGCAACGAGAGTCAAATCGAGTGAAACAGCGTATGGCTGTATGGATCATTGTGAACTTGTATCAGGGATTGTATAAGAGAGTAAATATGTGTTAGTATATGTTTGAATAAGTAAGGTGTGTATAACTGTATAGTTGAGGAAATGGAGGTGTGATTGATTTTTTGCATGACTGACTAGGTGTGTGAGTAACTCCATGGATGAGTGACAGTCTGTGAGTGTCTGTTTACACTGAGTGTATCTAAGGTTATATTAGAGTCTGAAGAGGTTCATCGTATTATCACATGAATGATGTCATCAGTGATGTGATCAGTGATGTCATCAGTGATGTCATCAGTGATGTCATCAGTGATGTCATTTGAGATGTCATCAGTGATGTCATTTGAGATGTCATCAGTGATGTCATCAGTGATGTCATTTGAGATGTCATCAGTGATGTCATCAGTGATGTCACTGACCATGTCATGAATGATGTAATATGTGACATGATCAGCAGTGGATTGCGGGTGCGCGATATATAGTTAGTACAATTAACTATATATGCGAATTTCAATGGTTTTGTGTGAGTAAAATAAGGTTTTGTAAATGCTAATTCCTAACTATATATGGTCTATAACCTATGGTTTTTTCAGTGAATATATATATATATATATGACTTACAAGTTGCCTCGTAAAAGAAGAAACTCAGAGGCCAGAGGGAGTTTGGTAAAAACAGTTCATTTTTATTCTCTGGTTCCCAGTGGCGGCGAATGCATTTCGGCTCAGTCAGCCTTCCTCAGCGCCCAATCACTGTGACATGGCCTCCCCCAGGTAACTCCTCCCTGCTGAAATGCTTGGCAACACCTGGGTCTCCTCCCCCTTATGAAGTCGTCACACCCATGTAGTCCGAGTAAATTAAGGGACCGCAAATCCCAGAATGCACAATCACGGTCAATCCTCTCTCTTACGAGGGTCAAGCAGGACACATAAAGGCGAGGTCTGAGGTCAATCCAACTAAACAGCGGCGTCAGAAGAAGGTTTAAGGCCGAAATGCATCATGCCATCGCTGTATCCAAATAAAGGTTTCCTTGTTTTCCCCAATGTGGCCTCTTACCTTTTCCTTGTGTAGAGGAATTTTGTTCATATATATATATATCTATATATATATATATATTACCTACTGGCGATAGCCAGTAGGTATATATAGTTAGGACCTAGCTACCATAGGAAATCCGCAACATTCTATTGGGAATACCTTTGGCGCCGGTTGAGGAATTTGCGTGTAATTTTCCAAAATTTTGGCCAGCTCCGCTGCACTCCTTCCCTGAAAGTTTCGGGGGGATTCGTGAAGTGGGGGCTGAGAAAAAAGGGGGGTCCCAAAACGTGTTTTCCCCATGTTAATTTCCATACGACGTTCTGACAAGGCTACAGCCCGAACCGCTGAACGGAATTGCACCAAACTTGGCAAAATTGTAGCGACTGGTACGCAGAAGTGCTTTTGCTATATTTGGTGAAAATTCCTCCAGTGGTTTTTATGAAAATTAACTTCAAAATCACACATATATCTGGGCGGAGCCTAACCACACATCTCATCGTGAGATCTGATTGGCTGTCAGTACTTCATCCAAGAAGTGTTGGCAGCCATCTTGGGACCAATATACATGATAGCACCTCATTAAAAAGCATTGTAGTTAATAGAGGGTTTTAGGACTTTAGTTACATTATAAATCATGTGTTGATGGTACCATACTCATTTTAGGAATTGTGGTGTGTTCTAAGGTGATTTTACCATGTGAAAAAGCCTTCTGCTGGGATATCATGAATCATGTTTGAAAGAAAACTATTATCTCATGCTTTTCCCACAGTGGTTTGGAAGGGGATCTATAAGCTAAACTGAAAGCATATTTTCTGTAAATTCACATTATCTTTCTCAGTCATGTGAGCATGAAGTCTGACATTCTCAGTAAAACATGTACATCCAACAAGGACAGAGACTGTCAGTTGATTCCTTTGTGTTCTACTGCAGCCTCCTAGAGTGTTCTAAAGAACAACTAGAGCGCTAACAGTCCTACTTATTACAAAGGTATGGCACACCTGAAGCCATCTTGATTGGAATAAAGTGGTAACTCTTAAAACATTTAATTTAAAAAGGAACTAAATGAGGGGGTATATTTTACCATAGAAAGTATGATTAGTGCTGCAGAAAGAAACATTAGGGCACATTTTGAGTGACTTCCCAAATCCTCTTCTATTTCATTAAATAATTCTGACATGCAGTCTCCCAAGATGGCCACCAGAGGCAAAAGAGCCGAAATGTAGCCCAAATATCACCCAGATGTAGCCCAAGTATAGCCCAATGACAGAATGTCCCAGAGTGTTCTAAAGAACAACTAGAGCGCTAACAGTCTTACTTATGACAAAAGTATGGCACACCAGAAGCCATCTTGATTGGAATGAAGTGGTAAGTCTGAAAACATTTAATTTAAAAAGGAACAAAATGAGGGGGTTCATTTTGCCATAGAAAGTATGATTAGCAGCAGACTTCCCTGGTGAGCAGTAGCTTTACTACAGTGATCTAATGAGCAACTAGAGTGCTAACATTCAGAATTTATGGCAAATGTGTGACACATCTGAATGCCTTCTTGATGGAACCAAAGTAAACAAGCATTGAAAATGCAATAGATCTCGCCCTCGTTTAAGTTAAAGCCATTCTGTTTGTAATGAGGTGGCTTTTTAGCTTGGCTTTTATTAGTGGTTTTAAAACTTTCATGTAAATAACATGTATATGTATGCATATATGTATATGTATGCATGCATTTATATTTGTATTTATATAGATATGCAGATTATATATGTTTATATATGTATGTATATATATATATATACACACATACATAAATGCATATGCATCTATATGCATATATATATGTGTATCAATCGACCAGGGGCAGGTGGAACAGAACCAAGAAAAGTGCAGCCAAAAATTAAACTATATTTCCAATCGAAATTCGATAATCAACCTCTCTAATGTCATCTTAACAACAGAAGATGAAATGATTTTGGGACTTGGATTATCGTACTGCCCACCATCAAACTTTAATTATGCTGATGCAAGAATGGACGCATACCGGTTTGTGAGGAAACTGAAATTGAGTAAACATTTCCTCCTCCAGCCCAAAAGGAAAGATGTTTCACGGCCGCCGGATAGCCCCTCGATGTTGGAATCAGCAGATCGACCAGCTTTTGAGGAAATTTGGAGCTTACAGCAGGAGGGGATAGACACAGAAGATTTACCCCTGTTGGTCTCAGCGGAGGACAGAGCGGCCAGCGCCACTCCTTTTAAACCTAAATCAACCTTTCGGCCAATCTCTACCAATGATAACATTGATGTTTACCATGATTTAGTAACGAAGGAGTTGAAACAACTATATACTGACACAAACAAAAGATTTGGAGTTGCCAATAAAAAGAATCAGTGTTACCACAATTTGATAAAAAAACTGGAATCAAATAAGAACTTAATTGTCCGCCAGGCGGACAAAGGTGGGAACATTGTCCTCTGGCCACGGGATATGTATATTTTGGAGGCAGAAAAACAGCTCCAGGATGTGGCGTGCTACAGAAAAAGCAATCTAGTAGCTCTGAAAACAGCATGGCAAGACCAAAACCTAAAACTAACAGCCTGGAGAAGTGCAAAACTATTACTGGACAATGAGTACAAATTTTTGAAAAAAGAACACCCAGTTTTTACCTTATTCCTAAGGTTCATAAGGACATTACCGCACCACCTGGACGCCCAATAATATCGGCTATAAATAGCTCCACTGAAAACATTTCCCGCTATATTGATTTCTTCTTGCAGGAATGTACAAGACACTGCTGATTTTATCAGGAAATTGAACGATGTATGTTGGGGTTCTGACTGCCTACTAATAACTTTAGATGTTACTTCTCTGTATACTTCGATCAAACACTCTGACGGGATACGGGCAGTAGAATTTTATCTGAATAAACGCCCCATGAATTTTTCTGCCCACAACAAAATGTTGTTAGCTATGATTCGTGTCTGCTTAGAACAGAATTATTTTCTGTTCAACACCCAAATATACCAACAGGTTAGAGGGGTCGCAATGGGGTCATGCTTTTCTCCAAGTTTGGCATGCCTCCATATGGGACTTTGGGAAGAACAGGTCTTGGGGGGCTCATTAATGGAAACTGTGCAAGAACATGTCCCACTATATTTGAGGTATATAGATGACCTATTCCTAATCTGGCGGGGTTCAGAACAAGAAGCAGAATCATTTGTGAATGAGTTAAATAAGAACAACTTAAATTTACAATTCACGTCACATATTGATAATGAGAGGGTGGTTTTTTTAGACACCGAGGTATACATTATGGACAACAAATTATCCACAAAAATGCACAGGAAGCCCACTGCGGGCAATACTGTGCTACATGCCTCTAGCCAGCACCCCTTTCATCTGATTAGTAGCATTCCCTTCGGGGAAATGCTACGAATTAGACGTATATGTAGCTCTGAAGTTGAATGCCGGAAAATTCAGGAGGAAAGTAAGGCTCGCTTTTTGGCTCGTGGGTATTCTTTGAAAATGATACAACGGGCGATCAATAGATCCTTAGTGATAACAAGAGAAGAGGCACTTAAATGTAAGGTGAAACCAACTAACCCACAGATCGGGGGGACGATTGTCAAACCTAGAGTTATAACAACTTACAGTAGGCAGCACAAGGAGATACGACGTATCTTCTATAAGAATTGGAACTTAATCACAGGGGATCCTGTCATTGGCAAACATGTTCCAAATAAACCAGACATCACGTTCAGAAAATCCATGTCTATGTCCGACAGATTGGTCCGCAATTTTTTGGAGAAGACCTTTTCAGGAACATGGGGTGCGCTTGGAGGGGGTTTTAAGAAATGCACAATATGCAAAGCATGTAAAAACGGCTGCAATAAGACCCAATACAAGGTACCTTTCAAGGATGAACCGGTTAAGATCAAGAAGCGCATGTCATGCAAGACTGATTTTGCGGTGTACGTGCTACAATGCCCATGTGACCTGCAATATGTGGGTAGCACACGCTTGCAAGTACACAAGCGTGTGCTGCAACATATAAGGGCAATCTCCGGCAAAGACCAGACTTACCCGGTGGCTCGCCATTTTGAGAAAGTGCACAACAGTGATCCTGCAGGCTTGCAGTATTTCACAATAGATTGTGTACTCCCAATGAAAAGAGGTGGCGATAGAGATGCCGCACTGCGAGTACTAGAAACATGAAATATTATCGAACTCGACAGTAAGGCCCCACGAGGCCTCAATGCGAGCGAGGATTTATATACTTGTTTGTGAAAAACCAATATAGCAACATCTATGGGTTTTTCAATCATTATTACGGCTTTATGTGATATATTATCTCTGGGATAATGTTTGCTTTCCAATGTATTTTTTCTGTAACGTTTTTAATGTTTTGACTCTGAGGTTGGGATTGACTTTCCTTTACAACTAGGATAAATGTGTTGTAGTATCATAAAAGGAATAGATATGCTGCTTTCTGTCCACTTATTGAAGAAATGAAATGATCCATAAGAAAATGAAGAAAATATACTGAAAAAAAGAATGATGATAGTAACAATTGAATTAACAAACTACACAGTTATGCACTTTTTTTCTTAGGGGTTTCTGAGATGGTTTATAAGGGTGATGTGCAATTTGGTGAGCAGAAAATTGATTCTATAGACACACAATAAATGCTTGCTTCCTTGGGGTTTTTTGATACGTGGTAAACAGTAACACGAAATTTGTTCCTGAAGTAAGTAGATATGATTTTGCAGGTTCTTCTAGTGAACATAAAAGGCCTTGTTTACAGTGAATCTCCTTCAATTAATATTAAGTTATGGATTCATGATTGGGAAATCAGTTGGAATAATTTTGGAAGTTGGACACTATGTCTTTTATTCTGTAAATAGTGTAGATACTTTGTATATATTATGAAATGAATATTATAAAGATTTGTATTATATATTTTTTCATGTATATTGTCTATACCTAACGATTTCTCTCCAATCCAGTGCCTCCATTACGCACAATTTGGACACTTGTCCAGTAATCGATGTTCCGTAATGCATAATATGGCTGTTGAAAAGATACCTGCATAAAACAGCCTTTGTGTGCTTTTAAAGGGGTGGAGCACTAACTATAGGACGCCTCCCATTTTTTTGCTTGTCAATGCTATATAACCCTTTCACTATGTTTAAGCGACGTATCATGTGATCAAGCCTCTAGCTAGAGGCGAAACGCGTCATGCGGCTTGCTTGGGTGTAACTTGAAAATAAAATTGCGCTGTTGCACAAAGAATTGGGTCTCACTTGTTCGTCTTTGAACCAGCTCGACATTGTGACTGGGATGCTGTAGCGTCGGACGGAGTGAAAGTGATATATATGTGTATATGTGTGCGTGTAGAGAGAGGTAGAGAGGTAGAGGTGTAAAGGTAGAGAGGTAGAGGTAAAGAGGTAGAGGTAGAGAGGTAGAGACTAGTAGAGAGAGAAGTAGAGAGAGGTAGAGAGGTAGAGAGAAGAGAGTGAGTAATAGAGTAGAGAGTGAGTAGTAGAGAGTAGTAGAGAGCAGTAGAGAAAGTAGCAGAGTGAGTAGTAGAGAGTAGTAGAGTGAATAGTAGAGTGAGTAGAAGAGAGTAGTAGAGAGTGAGTAGTAGAGAGTGAGTAGTAGCGAGTAGTAGAGAGTAAGTAGTAGAGTGAGTAGTAGAGAGCAGAAGAAAGTGAGTAGTAGAGAGTAGTAAAGAGTGAGTAGTAGAGAGTAGTAGAGAGTGAGTAGCAGAGAGAGAGAATAGTAGAGCGTAGTAGAGAGTGAGTAGTGGAGTGAGTAGTAGAGAGTAGTAGAGAGTGAGTAGTAGAGAGTGAGTAGTAGAGAGTAGTAGAGAGAGTAGTAGAGAGTGAGTAGTAGAGAGTAGTAGAGAGTAAGTAGTAGAGTGAGTAGTAGAGAGCAGAAGAAAGTGAGTAGTAGAGAGTAGTAAAGAGTGAGTAGTAGAGAGTAGTAGAGAGTGAGTAGCAGAGAGAGAGAATAGTAGAGCGTAGTAGAGAGTGAGTAGAGAGTGAGTAGTAGAGAATAGTAGAGAGTGAGTAGTAGAGAGTGAGTAGTAGAGAGTAGTAGAGAGAGTAGTAGAGAGTGAGTAGTAGAGAGTAGTAGAGAGTGAGAAGTAGAGAGTGAGTAGTAGGGAGTAGTATATAGTGAGTGGTAAAGAGTGAGTAGTAGAGAGAGAGTAGTCGAGAGTGAGTAGTAGAGAGTAGAGAGTAGTACAGAGTGAGTAGTAGAGAGTAGTAGATAGTGAGTAGTAGGGAGTGAGTAGTAGAGAGAGAGTAGTAGAGAGTAGTAGAGTAGTAGAGAATGAGTAGTAGAGAGTGAGTTTTAGAGAGTAGTGGAGTAGTAGAGAGTAAGTAGTAGAGAGTAGTGGAGAATATTCCAAAGTTTGGCACAGCACCACTTGCACAATAAGTCCAATCAAATCATATTACTTAGAGTCCTTATTGAAGGGCTGAATCTTGGTGTATATTCAAATGCTTTTATTTTCCTTAAGTTTATGTACCACAGCCAGCTGACGCGTTTCGTTTTGTACAACAGAACTTCTTCAGGGCGTTCTTATTTCCTTCAAGTTATGTCGGTATCCTGTTGTCATATAACTAGATATTTCTTCCAAATGTTAGACGAGACGTAAGTACATTCTTATTCAAAGTGACTAGGTATCAATTTTACCCAGACAATTCGGGCAGACTTGAGTAATTTATAGCATCCTCAAAGTCAGTCTTTCAAAAATTCCAAAGTATAGGACATGATAATCCAAATGTTTCTCAAGAAAAGTCATTTTCAATCGTTTGGAATTTCGGCATTTGGGCAGATAAGACCCAGGGACCCCCAGTATGCAAGGGGAATTAGTCCCCCCTCTGCAAACGCGCCAGTGGCCTGCGTTGCAGAGAGGTGTAAAAAGAGGCATGGCCTCATTACACCTCTGTGCAATGCAGCCGCCTGGTGCATACTGGAGGTTCCAGGTGGACTAGTTGGCCCCCAGGGACCCCCAGTATGCAAGGGGAATTAGTTCCCCCTCTTCAAACATGCACGGGGCTGCGTTGAAGAGAGGTGTAAAAAAGGGTGTGGCCTCATTACACCTCTCTGCAATGCAGCCCCCTGGCGCATACTGGAGGCTCCTGGTGGGCTAGTTGGCCCTCAGGGACCCCCAGTATGCAAGGGGAATTAGTTCCCCCTCTGCAAACGCGCCAAGGGGCTGCATTGCAGAGAGGTGTAACAAGGGGCATAGCCTCATTACACCTCTGCAATGCAGCCCCCTGGTGCATACTGGAGGTTCAAGGTGGGCTATGTTGACCCCCAGGGGCCCCCAGTATGCAAGGGGAATTAGTTCCCCCTCTTCAAACATGCACGGGGCTGCGTTGCAGAGAGGTGTACAAAGGGGCGTGGCTTCATTACACCTCTCTGCAATGCAGTCCCCTGGTGCATACTAGAGATTCCTGGTGGGCATTCAGGTCTTATATAGTTAGGAATTAGCATTAAAAAAACCTTTGAAATTCACTGAAAAAACATAGGTTTCAGGCCTTATATAGTTAGGAATTAGCATTTAAAAAACCTTGCAAATTCACTGAAAAAAACATAGGTTTCAGGCCTTATATAGTTAGGAATTAGCATTTAAAAAACCTTTGAAATTCACTGAAAAAACCATAGGTTTCAGGCCTTATATAGTTAGGAATTAGCATTTAAAAAACCTTTAAAATTCACTCAAAAAACTATAAGTTTTAGGGGTGTTATAGTTAGCTGGACATTTCACTCATACAAAACCATTGATATTGCTCCTATATAGTTAGTTGTACTAACTATATTTTGCGCACCCGCAATCCACTGCTGATGATGTCACATATTACATCATTCATGACATGGTCAGTGACATCACTGATGACATCTCAAATGACATCACTGATGACATCACTGATGACATCATCCACGTGACAATCACATACACCTTTTCATACAATAGTAAAATCTTTCATCACTCTTTGTAAAATAAAGAGTATCATATTTTAATCCATTGTTACAGCAATACAAGTATCTAAAAACCCACTCAGTGATTTTAGATGTATACACACATCTAATCACTTACCTGTAGATTCACTCATACATGCTGTCAATGAACAATAGAACACTATCAAAAATACTTATACACCTACATTGACATTACACCCCAGCACACATCCTATTCACATATGAAGTCATCCTACTCACTTATGCAAACAATGGATCATACTTACATATTTACTTAGGTACACACTTATACAAACACAACTTCACCTATTCATTTAGATAGTAAGTCATATTTAGTGAATTATAAAATCATTACTACAAGTATAAAGTTATCCATACAGTCACTCACACAATCATTGAGTCTTATGTATACTTATTAATATACAACAACTGACACATACACTGCCTTTTATTTTTCATGTTTGTTGGACATGTACCATTGAGAAATATATTTGCTCATCACCACAGCCATAAAGATATTCACTCATCCAAACAACTTTTAGAACATGTAGTTTTAACTTCATATATCTAGTGAATCAACTATTCACACATCTTTCGGCAGTCACCCCCCCCCACCGAACCACACACACATTCATTAGTACAACTAACTATATAGGAGCAATTTCAATGGTTTTGTATGAGTGAAATGTCCAGCTAACTATAACACCCCTAAAACTTATAGTTTTTTGAGTGAATTTTAAAGGTTTTTTAAATGCTAATTCCATACTATATAAGGCCTGAAACCTATGGTTTTTTCAGTGAATATATATATATATATATATATATATATATATATATATTCACTGAAAAAACCATAGGTTATAGACCATATATAGTTAGGAATTAGCATTTAAAAAACCTTATTTTACTCACACAAAACCATTGAAATTCCATATATAGTTAGTTGCACTAACTATATATCGCGCACCCGCAATCCACTGCTGATGATGTCACATATTACATCATTCATGACATGGTCAGTGACATCACTGATGACATCACTGATGACATCTCAAATGACATCACTGATGACATCACTGATGACATCTCAAATGACATCACTGATGACATCACTGATGACATCTCAAATGACATCACTGATGACATCATCCAGTGACTGTGTGTTTCTGTAAAGTTTAAATATGTTTTACATATTGAAGAATGAGTAGATGTATAAGTGTCTGGATGAAGCATTTAGTAGGTGGGTGACTGACTGTATGAGTGAGTGATTAAATGTGTCTCACTGAGTGCATGGGTTAGTGACTAAACTGTCTTAATTTGTGCATTATTATGTCTGTTGTTCTGTAAACTGCTGCATGTGTTGATCAGTAGCTATATGAGTAACTATATGGGTTATTGATTGATTGTCCAAGTATTTGTATGGGAGACTGAGTGTGTGTGTGGCTGACTGGGAGATGTGTGACTCTGTGCAGATCAATGTGTACTTGTATCAATGATTGTATAAGAGAGTAAGTATGTGTTAGTATATGTTTGAAAATGTAAGGTACTCTATGTTTAAGTGTATAGATTAGAAAATGGAAGAGTGATTGATTCTTTACAGGACTGACTAGGTGTGTGAGTAACTCCATGGATAAGTGGCAGAGTGTGAGTGTCTGTATAGGTGTATGAGTGCATATGATAGTGTTGTAAAGATGAGTGATTGTATGTATGAATGATTGTATGGGTGAATGAGTGAATGTGTGTGTAGACATAGGAATCAGTGAGTGCGTATGTAGTAACTAGTATTGGTGTGTCAATGGTTTCAAAAATTATACTCTGTATTTAACACTGGGTGTAACAGAGGTTATATTAAAATGTGAGGAGATGCATTGTATTGTCACATGAATGATATCATCATTGATGTAGTCATTGATGTCAAATGAGATGTCATCAGTGATGTCATCAGTGATGTCATTTGAGATGTCATCAGTGATGTCATGAGTGATGTCACTGACCATGTCATGAATGATGTAATATGTGACATCATCAGCAGTGGATTGCGGGTGCGCGATATATAGTTAGTGCAACTAACTATATATGGAATTTCAATGGTTTTGTGTGAGTAAAATAAGGTTTTTTAAATGCTAATTCCTAACTATATATGGTCTATAACCTATGGTTTTTTCAGTGAATTTTCAAGGTTTTGTAAATGCTAATTCCTAACTATATATGGTCTATAACCTATGGTTTTTTCAGTGAAATTCATTTTTTTTTTAAAAGCTAATATCTGTAGCTGTAAAATGTATTCTTCTTTAAATCCAAAAATATATTTTATATGTTTATTAATAATTTTTTTTAATACTTTTTTTTTGTTCGCTCCCGGTTCGCGAACCGGGAAGCTTCCCGTTAGCTCATCTTGATGCCGCGACCCAGTCCGCGAACCGGTAAACGTTCCGTTAGCGCAACTGTCGCGTTAGAAAACAACATTGTGACGCGTCGCGTCCGCATGACGTTTCGCGTTGTCGCGTGATACGTCATATGACGCGCCGCGTTAGCGTACCCGGAAGTGAACCGGTACGCGAACGAGGCGCGAAGCGCAGCTTCCCGGAAGCGATCCGGGACGCGGCCCAAAGCGCGTAACGTAAACACAGCAGGTCATGTGACTTGTTAATAACACTTTTCATTGGTTCATTTCACTTTTGGTTTCCTAATGATGTAAGACTAGGTCATGTGATCTAAAATTAACACTTTTCATTGGTTTAGAACTATTGTTTTTCCCAAATGATGAAAACCCCTCCTTCTTTCCTCACTCTGACTTTCATCTTTGTGAGAGAAAGACCCTTTGTTACCAG
Organism: Lissotriton helveticus; assembly: GCF_964261635.1. NCBI lineage: Eukaryota > Metazoa > Chordata > Amphibia > Caudata > Salamandridae > Lissotriton > Lissotriton helveticus. The sequence goes on from NC_136059.1 coordinate 640,115,882, forward strand.
TGAGCAATGGCTTCTTTAGTAGCTTCAGCTGGTGCTTCCCCACCACCTCCACCACATCCAAGGAAGAGAGGACCACCTGCTGAAGTTATAATTCAGCAAGAAGAGGAAGAAGAGGAAGAGGAGGAAGAGCAGGAAGAGAGGCATTTTTTGCCTGAGGAGCCCAGGAGGTCTCACTTGAAAGAGAATTTTATTTGGCAATTTTTTTAATTTCCCAAAGGCCAGAAAAAAGTAAATGCAAGGTACGTAACTTGCCTTATATGTCAAGATAGACTGTCCAGAGGGACCGAGAAGAAATACAGCTATGGAAACTACACAATGCATCGCCATATGAGTAGGTGGCATCCAAACAACTACAGTGCTGCACAATTACGTAATGAACAAGATAATCCCCCTATTATGGCCAGAAGATCTGTTGTACCGGAAGTGACGGGACCAGAGGGGAGGGAGATGGTGCCGAATATACAAATGAGATTTGGGGAAGTAAAGTAAGTCTGCGTACATTGCAATGGGTTCATTTGCTACAGAGAAAGTAGCATCACTCTGATCAACAGAGCTATCAAGAATCATGTTTGTCCGAAACGCCCCAGACAATAAATTCTTTTTTTTTGTTGCTCCTGTTGAGCCCCTTAAAATGAATCGTTTTCGTTTCCCCCCCCCAAAAAAAACCCAAAAAAATATAAAACCGTTCAGAAAATACAAAAAAAGTAAAAAAATGTTCAGAAAATAATAAAAAAAATATAAAACAACAAAAACAATAAAAAAAAAAGTTCTTTTCAGAACTACCTCCCCGTTATTGGTAGAATATTTGGAACTCTGCCAACCTCTATTTCTCTTGGTTCGCTTCCCGGTTCGCTCGCCGGTACGCGAACCGGGAGCGAACCCCAAATTTTTTTTTTTAAAAAAAGAACAGTAAGTATAAGGGAAGGAAACAGACAGTTATGTTAAAAGAAAGACAGCTATAGGGGAGTAAACTAGAGATACTGTTACCCGCAATCCACTGCTGATGATGTCACATATTACATCATTCATGACATGGTCACTGACATCATCAGCAGAGGATTGCGGGTAACAGTATCCCTAGTTTACTCCCTATATCTGTCTTTTTTTTTAACATAACTGTCTGTTTCCTTCCCTTATACTTACTGTTCTTTTTAAAAAAAAACAATTTTGATCAGTCAGAAACAAAGACAGTAATAGAGACAGAGTGAGTGACCAAGAGTGAAGAAGTATGAGAAGAGAGGGACTAAGAAAAATAGTGGAAGGAGTAGAGTAATTAAGTAATAGAGAAAGGAATGAGGGAAGTAGCAAAGGCAGGAAAGTGATGGTTAAAGAAATGAAGAAATGGAACTAATAGAAGTTAAATGTGATAGAAATATAACGAAAAGAGTACAAAACATTTACCTTATAATTGTCGTTAAGTTAGTCATTTGTTATTTTTATACTTTCAATCTGTGAAAGAGAGAACAAAAATTTGAAAAATATTAAAACATGTTTTTAATAAATTAGAAAAGACAAGGGAAAAAATAGAAGGACAAACAGTTTTTCAACAACTTTGACACTTACAGAAGCCTCTGCTTCTCCAGGCCCCCTACACAGTTCTAAAAATATACATTTTAAACTAACAGTATCTTGATGCAGATGAAGTGAGTCGTATCTTGCAACATGGTGCATCTTTTGCATGACTGCTGCATCGGTTTCATGTGGCATTGTTTTTTCACAGCATGACACATCTGCCTAGATTCATCATTTTATAATTTTGTCTCCTCATAGCAAATCTTTTCAACCGCCACTGCGTCACAAAAGTGACGCACAGTGGCGCAAAAGAGGCACACACCTATCATAAATCTGTCCCTAACATGTTAAATGATTCATTCAGGATGACAATAAGGTGTGGCCTATCCAGAGGTTTGTTTAAGGTGAGGCCTACTCAGGGTTGCAGATCAAATTTACACTTGTTGAACAATACAGAGGAGATAATACATGTGAAGGCCTACTAATGAAGTAAGTCATGTCCACTTCACTCTTGAACAAAGGCCAGACCTCTTCTGTGTCCGTGGACAGACCTAAACTTCATCTGCACAATGTCATTCGTAAACTTAGGAAACACAGGTGATATAATTGAAAAATGTGGAGTTTATTTTCCTCATTTCACAATCACATCACCTGTGTTGCCTTTGCTTAGGTATCTCATAGTGCAGATGGAGTCTAGCATATCAAACAGTACACAGAAGTTGAGCAGTGTATACAACAATTTTGACACTTAGAAAAGCTTCAACTTCTGCATGCCCCCTACACAGTGCTAATTATATACATTTTAAACTGATGGTATCTTGCTGGAGATGAACTGAAACCTATCTTGCAACATGGTGCATCTTTTACACAAAAGTGACCCACAGCGGAGCAAAAGAGGCGCACAGCCATCATAAATCTGACCCTAACATTTTAAATCATTGTTTCAAGATGCCGATTAGCTGTAACCTATTCACAGATTTGTTTCAGGTAAGGTCTACTCAGAGTTGCAGATGAAATTTAGGTTTGTTGAAGAATACAGAGGAGAAAATACATGTGCAGGCCTACCAACCAAGTGTGTCATGTCCACTGCACTCTTGAACAAATGTCAGACCTCCTCTGTCTCCAGGAACAGGCCTAAACCTCATCTACACAATGTGATGTGTAATGTTAGGAAACACAGGTAATATAATTGAAAAACGTGCAATTCTTTTTGCTCATTCCACAATCATATCACCTGTGTTTCCTTTGCTTAGGTATCTCATTGTGGAAATGTAGTCTATCATATGAAAGACTACGTAGAATATGAGCACTGTATGCAACAACTTTGACACTTACAGAAGCCTCACCTTCTCCATGCCTCCTACACAGTTCTACATCTACATCATAAATGCAAACAGTACAGAATTAATTATACATGTTAAATGGTTTATTTTTGCTGTTCTCAGAATGTATCAAATTTCACTAAAAACAGTGACTTGAAGGTATTCATCATATAACAGCGGGGGAAAAAAAACACAATCAAAATGATTGTGTTTAAAAAACCCATACAACATAACAAATCAGAATTAAGAACTCCTTAAAGTTAACTTACTTTCCATGACGTCGAAGGATGTCCTATGAACAGCTTACACTCTGCTGTGCTGTTATTACTTTCAGCCCGCCACTTTCTGAAAGAAAACCTCCATCGTTTTGAAAAATATGTTACATACAATAAATGACTTCTCGCTCTCTACCACACGTTTCCACAAGGCCAAATCATGCCAGAGCCATTTATAACTCTTGGAATTCTTGTAAGCCAATCCCGTCATGTTGTATTTCCGCAACTTTCAGAATTAAAATGTTGAAGATCATTTTCACAATCCTGGATTACTAATATCTTCCCCTTCTTGCTCAGTCATGTTCTACATTTCCTATGACACTAATACTGCTTACTATGAAGCAGACTTACACTACCTCTATGACTACTACAATTATTTAATTCTCTACATCACTTTTAATCACAAAGCAATGTAAAACAGTAGACAGCATTGCAGACTTACATTCCCTCTACTCCATGTTTTGATTGGCTGCTTCAATTAGCTTATAAAAAGAAACAGTTTTTCTGAACTCATTCAAAGTGCACTTATTTCTCCATGACGTCCAGTGTTATGGTAAGAAGTTATGTCTCTGTACTACACTTATCCTCAAGGCCAAATCGTGTAGGAGCCATTAGAACTTCTTGAAATTCCTCAGAGCACATCCCGAGATTCTTTCCCTAAAATTTTGGTTTTAAAAACACCAGGTAAGAGTTTTTAAGGTCATACGGCAATTTTTTTTTGAAAATTAAAACAGAATCATTGCAGAATGACCAGCCATTTCTAGATTTTAAATAAGCTGTGTAATGTCCTGATGTTATTAAAGGACCGTCATGATATATAATTGCTGCAGTTACAAAAGTCCTTCCTGATATTGACAACTGTGAAGCCACAACATTTTTAATTAAAGTTGTCAATTTTGTTCCATCAGGCCTACATCGTTGGAACATTAAAATAACATACTGGCCATATGTTCGTATAAATAATGTGGACATCATTTCAGATTTACATTGGCTACACTCCATGTTGTGATCAGCTGCTTTTACTAGTTTATTAAAAGAGACTGATTTACTGTCTGGCAAAGTTAAATATATAAATCTTTCTGAGTCTACACTAGTAGTACTTGATACCCTACAGTTCTCGCAGTCATGCTGCCATTGATAAGAAAGCCCAAACAGGTGATCTACATCTACACCTTCAGCATGCAATACATCAAGCATATACATTAAAAACTCCTGACAATCTTGCTGAATATTTTGAGAGAATTGTGTTTGGCCTGAACATCTGTCTAACAGATTTCGAATTTCAGACACACTTTCTATTTTTGTTCTATCAGTGCTACATTTCTCTAACACAGAATTTAACAAACTGCAAAATATTTGATCAGAATTGACCACAATCTCTTCTTTTACATTTTGTAGAGAAAACAAAACATTAACCACTACATTAGCATAGCAGTTGACACCAGAACTGTTTTCAAATTGAAAACCAACAACATCTTCAACAGAATCCTTTTTCTTTCTGCTTATAATTTCAGGTTCATCGACTTTTCGTCTTTTTGCTACAACCTCCCCAGTATTGGTCACATTTCTTCATTTCCGGCCTACCACACGTTTCTCAAACAAAGGATATTGAGGCAAATGTGGCGCATACTCTCTTCTTAACCTATTGTATTCCTTAACACAATCTAGATCCGCACAAATGTTTGTGACATCACACTCAATCAAGTACAATCCCGATAAAGTTCTAACTCGTGACAATGCCACATATGCCATACCCTCCTTGAACACAGAACTGCCAATATTCACCAATGCACTGTCTACACTTAAACCTTGCGATTTATGGATTGTCACCGCATATGCCAAGCAAACAGGAAACTGCTTACGGCGAACATATAAGTCTTTTACAAGCAAAAATCTAGCAGAACAACGACCAATTAGCTGTACTTCCTGAATGCCATCAAATTTAATTTTTAAAAATTCAATTCCATCTCTATTTCTGTATTTTACAAAATCAACAACATTACCCATTGATCCATTTACCAGACCTCTTTCAACATGTAAATTCCTTCTTAAAATTATACGGCAGTTCAAGCACACATTCAGAGTCTTTTCAAAACCTGCAGTTTTAGATATAGTCTTCTCTAATGAATCCAATTTTGTTTTCAAATTCTCAGACAAAATAATTGTTGATCCCATATGCTCTACTCTGTCAATAGCTTCCAGTTTCACAATCTCTTGCTTTTCTAAATGCAACATTTTGTTGTTGAATTTGGCACATTCTGCAAGAGTTGGCATCAAACATATTCCAGATTTCTTCTCAGTAATTTTCTGAAAAATATTCTCAGGCACAACATCTTGTTCTGGATATAAATTTGACAGTAATCGTGCATGTAAAGCTTCTTTCCCATGCTCGGTCACTTTTCCAATTCTAACATCTTGTAGAATAGTCTTGTAAACTTCATCCTTCGCCTGACGCATATTTTCATGCAGTTCAGCATAATTGAAGTTTAACCATATATTGACGTTGCCAATGCTCCCTAGGCACTTCCTGGTATCTTCATGCGTGAGCATTTTGAACACAGGTTGCCCTTTCACTGGTGTCAGCTGCAGAAGATCTCCGAAAACAATGATGTGTTTGCCACCAAATAACACATCATAGTCTGTTTTGAGAACTTCTTGCATTCTCAAATGCACAAAGGCAAGCATGACATTGGAAACCATGCTTACTTCGTCTATGATAAGAAGTTTCATTTTCCTCAAGATTCTTGAAACTTCACAACAAGCATCTCCAGATAGCTTGTGATATTGTAATTTGTTGTCATGCTCCACTGGCAGCATCAGTAAACGTTGTAAAGTAATCCCTTTAATGTTATGTGCTGCCAATCCAGTTGGAGCGGTGACAACACAAGACAGCGATGACTCTGTCCTTTCCTGCAAATAACATGAAATTGCTTTAATAGGGAAACTTTTTCCAGTTCCCGCTTCTCCACTCACGTAGAGTCGGACAGGCTTCAACGACGTACATGAGCACTCTTTCTTGTCATGACTTAATCCATGATCAATTTGCATGGTAACTTCGTCATATATTTTCCTCTGCTCAACGTTGAGTTGTCTTTCCAACTCTTCTAAGTTAACCGCATCCTCCTGAGCATGTGCCATGGCTCTTTCCACTTCATTCATAGCAGTGGCAGCTTCATTTTCGATAACAGGTCCTCCTAGTGGATCCTGACTCAATGAAGCAGAACTCTGACTGTCCTGAGAACTGTCTCTGGCAATCTCGGCTGCAATCGTTGCTTCCTGCTCAATTTCCACATTCAACATTTCTACATATTTGGGAAAAGCAGGACATTCTATGGTCTCCTTGGCAGCATTGAAAGAGTCTTCGTAACAGAGGAAATCTCCAAGCAGTTCCTCTTCTGCACGCCAAGGCTTGAAAAGTTGCAAAAGTGCTAAATAGAAAAACTCCTTTTTTTCAGGAGATTCGCCACTCAATTTTTGATGGTTTACCAAGTGGCATTTTCTTTGCTTGACCAGACATCCCTCACTTCCTATTACAGCATACACTCCTTTCTCAGTATCTTCTTTGATGTTCCTCTTGAATATGTAATTTTGAAGAACCTCATACAGACAAACATTCTCGAGGTGACTGCTTCGATTTGGATAATATGTATCCAACATGTTGGTCTTCAAAATGTCGGTACTGTTTGGCTCCTTTTCCGCCAAATACTCAATTTCCCGCACAGGTTTCAGAACTCGATTACGGTTTGCAGCAAGACCAAGACTCGCCCAAACGATACTCCTGGACTTGGCATAGAAACTTGCTGAAGACAACCGGTCAGAACATTCGTAAGCTCCGATTTCTCGATGCGACAACATCTTCAGACTGAAACTGTACAACTTCTTGCTGAGGCTCTTTTCATGGGAAATGTCCTCCCACATATCCTTCAATTCTGTCTTCTCTTTTTTGGTGATGTAAGATGTCACATACCGAGCCACAGCCATACAGCCACAAACTGTATATCCATGTTAGCATTCCACATGGACAAAATCACCGGGTTGTAGTCGTTGATGTACTTAGACTCTTCGTTCCTCTTCAAATTGTATGTGTTTTTAGGTGATTTCTTCATCACATTATGTCGCAGCAAAGACATCAAACTGTTTACTCTTCCTTTAGAAATCACCGGTCGTGGAAAGCCGAAACAACATTTGGTGTAGAACTTGTCCTTGTTTCGGAATTTACGACGACAGTACTTTCCACATCGATGGCTTTGGAAACGTAGAACTTTTTCTCTTAGGCTTTTCTTCTCCTTTGCATTTGGAACAGCACACGTAGAATACTGTTGTATGAAACTCATCACTGAGTCTTCTGGATCCATTCCAAATGTAGGTGCATCCTTGATCCACAGCAACATATGTATATGAGGAGCACCTCTTGCTTGGTACTCTTTCTCCAGAAGAAATCCAACACCTCTCCAAGAGGTGGATTCTTCTTATTCATAATGAAAGACATCATAGCTTCAAATCTATGATTGAAGTACCTGCATACATTGACTGGATCCAAAGAGCACAGTTCTCCGGGTGTCTTGAATTCGATGTTTTCGATGTTTCCATTTGCCTCTCGTAGAAATTCAAGTAAGTCTTCCCAGCCATACTCGGCACAGCTCAGAGTGAGGAACCATGTGGGAGTTCCTAAGTTCCTCAGCATACATTTTAAATCACCATGACGACGGTACCAGTACTCATTAGTACCACGCTGACACGCCATGAGATTAATCAGGTGAGAATCCAAAATACTGTCTTGGACATTGACTTTATCCATAAAGTCACTTGCCGAGATGTTTTGCATGTGTATACCACTTTTCAAGATGTGGTTCACTGCATATGACAGTCCCGACAGATCGCTTTCAAACAGGAGATGAAACAAATAGGGAATGCATTGTCGAAACCTAGCATCTCCTGCATACAATCGCAAAGTCCGGTATTCAGAAGCAGGAATTTGATGAGGTCGCTCATCATATCTTCCTCCCTGACCTGTTGGAAAAAGCTGTGGGAAACACCGAGCTTCCAAACTTTCCTCCCAAACACTAATGGGACTCCCTTTGGCTTGTTTCATTTGAAACAACTCAATAGCATTCCCCATGACTTCCTTGGAATGCAAAGGATGAACACTATAATGTTCATATATTTCTTCACTAGTAGAGGGTTCTACTTTCTCAATTTGACCAGCACACAAATCGCTATCCTCTTCCTCACTTACTTCCTCTTCTGCAACATATACATTCTTATAGTATTTATTATTTTTTTTCAAATACAATGTTGCCTTTTTAACTTTCCTAACATCCACTAAATCTTGCCATATTTTCTTATTCTTTGTCGGAACCCCATTAACTAAGATAACCAGAGGTTCCTCTTCCACTTTTTCTACTCCAATTGTGTTAATGTTTTTCTTCAAATCTAGAGGCAAATAAACAACTCTTCCTTTTAATCCTCTCTGTAAATCTGATGGAGGCAATTTCCCTGTCTTTGGCTCCATTCTTACAATAGCCTGAAAGGGATGGATACTTTGAATCAAAATAGATTCATAAGTATTTAAATCCTTCAATTCAGAAGGAATCTCAACCAATTCCAGATTATTATGAACTGCTCTAGCAGGCATCTGGTTTTGATTTAATTTGTTACAACAATAAGTACACACACGTTGATCCAATCCCAAATCAAAACAATTTTCTACCATCAAGTATGTTGTGAAATCCTTCCATTCACTATTATTTTCCCTTTCACTTTTTGCATATAAATCCACTAACTTAGTCTGATTCTTATAATAAGTGCGTCGACAACACACACAAGTGAAATTTGGCCTCTCACTTGATTTCACCTGAAACGTCGCAATTTCCCTCTGGAAATTATCTGTACTGGAAACATGTACACTATCTTCCACATTACCCGCTTCTTCTTGGTCAATTTCAACATTCTCCTCTTTACTTCCAAAGTAACAAAACTCAATTTCTTCACATATATTCTTCACATCTATTTCAGAACCATGCAAAAGAGCAGCGCATAATTGTTTAAGCATAATTGCTGGACTCTTAGCATAATACAACATTCTAACTAATTTCCTCACTTTATTATGATGTACTGCTAGCATCCTGAAATGATGAAAAACACTCTGGCATACTCTCCTGGAAAGACAAGCCAGTGAATGACCATGCAAACCTTTCACTTCTCTCACTCTGCAAGGATCTAATTCTTGCAACAACTTCATTTTCTGCTTCAAACTTTTCTTATTAAATGACCGTACAAAATCACAAAGCAAATTGATGGAATCCTGTCGCACACTGCAAATACTACTACACTTCCAGGTATACACAGGACCCTTAGGACGTCTTCCTAAAACCTCATTACCTAACACCTCTTCTGCCTCTGTTGTCACAAGTTTTTCTTTTTCAACTGGACAACCATCTTTTACTTCATAAGCTCGACCACTGGTGTCAACTGCATGCACCAAATCATTATCCTAGAAATAACTCTCCTCATTAAAAAATGCCTCACAGCTTGAACTATGCATCCATTCTCCAGAAAAAACTTCACAAAAATTACTACGATTAACTATTCTCTTCCATCTACTATTTCTTTTGAAATCATAAATTGCCTTGTTTAGCTTCCTAATTCTATTGATTATCAAAATAAATAACTTACGTTTAATTTCAAATGCCTGATCAATAACTTTCTCAACTATTTTTTTTCTCTTATAAAAAACCACTTTCTGTTGACCTTTCTTAATATTTTTTAACAAATTGCCAATTATCCTGTTGCGGAACATTCGTTTACGAATGTCCCTAAACTGTTGTTTCCTTCTACTATCATGCACAGAGTTATCTCTTGCTCTAGCAGTAACATTTTTCATTGGCCTTTCCTTTCCGTTTGAATTGCTTCTCTTTTTCTGGACTGAAACATTTTCTGTAGTAATATTTTTTTTACTATAGATATTTCTTATGAATGTTTTTGTACTCTTACCCGGTGCTTTCTTGGTGACTTGACAAATCTTTTTGTTAGAGGACTGCTGCTTTTTTTCATTGACCTGCTGTCTTTGACGTTTTGCAGCCTTTCTCAGTCTTTCTTTGGTTGGCATACTGAAATCTTGAAATGATCTGCAGTCGAATCTGTGGTAAAATGTATTAAAAAATGTTATTAACAACTATTACCCAACAGTAAATCAATAACAGTAATCAAAAACTTAAAACACTACTTGACATTTTTACATAGAAGATTTTTTAGTGCTTGGCAAATTTAGAATACAGAAATAGCAGAAAAGAAATGGAATTTATATTCATTTTACCTGTGCTGTTTTATATGTGAATCTGATCTAATTTTATGAGCATATTTTAATATTTTATTGAAGACACTACACATAACCTGTTTTTGAAGGTGTCTTTATTTTTAAATTAAACGGTTTACATTTTTACTTTTTATTTATTATAAATTTTTAAAATAAATGTTTATAGTTCCATAGGCTCAAGCACGTCAGCTTCCCATCCTATGTCATACAATTCTGACAAATCTGCATCCTCATCACGTTCTTCTTCATCCTCAGGATTTAAATCATCCAAGGGATCAACATCCACTGATGTTTCAATTACGAGTTCAATGATGAGGTCGAAATCAACTGATTGCTGATTGTCGCTCATGTTGATGTTGTCTTTATCTTTAAACAAAGATAACAACAATGAGATGTTGCAGAGTAAGGCACAAATCTCAGAGACTATAATAGTAAAATTGTTTATAAAGAGTAACATTTTGCAGCTATTATTTAGCCATGACCTGCGATGCTGAGGAGGTAAGGCCTATGTCCAAGTTTTCAGTGAACAGGACTCATCTCTTCTTAACCTTGGATAAGCCTCACCAACTCTGTGTCCCCTGCTCATACTTAAATGTAAAGTGGCAGATTTATGTTAACTGACGCATTCCCAGGGATGCACCAGTTAATGTGCACCGCTGCTCTGCCACCCATGGTGTGCCGCATTTACATTGAGTGAAAACATCACAGATGCGTCATGGGTGGCGGAACAGCGGCGCAGGATGACTGGCACATCCCTGGGGATGCACCAGTCATCATAAATCTATCCCTAAGCTTCTTATCTTGTTGGAGATGAAGTGAGGCCTGTCTTGCAACATGGTGCATCTTTTGCATCACTGCTGCATCGGTTTCATGTGGCACGTTTTTTTTACACCATGACACATCTGCCTAAATGCATCAATTTGTAATTTTGTCGCCTCATAGCAAATCTTTTGCACCGCCGCTGCATCACAAAAGTGACGCACAGTGGCGCAAAAGAGGCATACACCTATCATAAATCTGTCCCTAGCATTTTAAATGATTAATTCAGGATGACGATAAGGTGTGGCCTATCCAGAGGTTTGTTTAAGGTGAGGCCTACTCAGGATTGCAGATCAAAGTTACGCTTGATGAAGAATACAGAGGAGATAATACATGTAAAGGTCTACCAATGAAGTAAGTGATGTCCACTTCATTGCGCCAGTCATCATAAATGTATCCCTAATCTTCTTATCTTGTTAGAGATGAACCGCCATATGTATCATCAAACTATTTTGCATTTCCTAAATAGTGAATTTTAAGGAATAAATAGCGATTCTTTACCATTCCTAATTTGCGATGAGCAAATTGCTAATTGCAAATTACCCATTCATTTCCATGGGCCAGGAGGTCCATAGGAATAAAGGTGCAATTTGCGATTAGCAATTAGCTCATTGCAAATTAGGAATTTTTCCAAGGGTGCAGGGGTGTCTCAAGAACACCCTGCTGCACCCCTGAAAAAGAAATTTGGGGGCATATGGCGCACATACATTTTAAAAACATTCCTTTACCTCAAAAACGATTTTCAAGTCATAATTTGAAAACACTCCACATGGGGAAATGACTTAAAATGTCCTTAAGACACATAAAAGCGTGTTTTGATTGCCTTTGCAGCATGTTTGGGTCACTTTTAACATGGCTATGTAACGCAAACATTCAAAATCTAAATTTGCCATGCACAGGTGGGAGCATATTTACAAGCAATTTGCTCCGCAGGGAAAGGTCTTACATTAAAATGGGAAAAATAACATCAGAGACACTCAATTGCCTTATAAAGAAGAATACACCATTATGTCCTTGTCATAAATTTTAAAACCATTCCTTTTCCCCAAAAACGATTTTCAAATCATAATTTGAAAACACTCCACATGGGGAAATGACTTAAAATGTCCTTAAGACACATGAAAGCGTTTTTTGATTGCCTTTGCAGCATGTTTGGGTCACTTTTAACATGGCTATGTAACGCAAACATTCAAAATCTAAATTTACCATGCACAGGTGGGAGCATATTTACAAGCAATTTGCTCCACAGGGAAAGGTCTTACATTAAAATGGGAAAAATAACATCAGAGACACTCAATTGCCTTATAAAGAAGCATACACCATTATGTCCTTGTCATAAATTTGAAAAACATTCCTTTTCCCCAAAAACGATTTTCAAATCATAATTTGAAAACACTCCACATGGGGAAATGACTTAAAATGTCCTTAAGACACATGAAAGCGTTATTTGATTGCCTTTGCAGCATGTTTGGGTCACTTTTAACATGGCTATGTAACGCAAACATTCAAAATCTAAATTTGCCATGCACAGGTGGGAGCATATTTACAAGCAATTTGCTCCACAGGGAAAGGTCTTACATTAAAATGGGAAAAATAACATCAGAGACACTCAATTGCCTTATAAAGAAGCATACACCATTATGTCCTTGTCATAAATTTTAAAACCATTCCTTTTCCCCAAAAACGATTTTCAAATCATAATTTGAAAACACTCCACAGCTCCTGTGCACAAAAAAACCCTGTCAGTACTAATACTTCACATTTTCTCCAATTACAATTTCTCAAAGAAACAAAATCTATTTGTAAAACACTTGAGACAAAGCAACATTTTAAAAACTCAACTTTCTTCATAATTTTCTCCTTAAAACACACTATTCTCTATCTAAATTAAATAAATCTTTTCTCACCTTAGCAAATACTTTATGAGTTTCAAAACAGTCTCAGAAATACACCAATTTGTCTTCAGCAGAACAAAGGGTATGCACTCCAGAGGCTGCAGCTATAGAAAGCACAGAAATGCTGTAATTCTTCACACATATCTCTCATGTCACCCAATCAAAACTCTTCCCTCACTTTTTTTCAAATCAAAACCCTTCCCCCCTCTGCCCTCTCTGCTTTTTTTGCATAGCAACCACCTCTTGGAAGACCTCTGGTGTTTGCAAGTTCACACAACAATGTTGCAATTGAACTCTGAACTCTCAGTGCACCTGCATATCCAGTGCATTCTGTACATTTAATGCTTTTCTTGTCCAACCAAAATACATCTTTCAAAGAACTCATCCATGCACCCTAACTTTCTGTTTTCAGCAATCAAAATCCACCAATCACTGTTACTGCTTCATTAACACAGAAACTCCACAGTTTTTTTCATTTTAAACTCTTATTTTTTCAACTGCCATTTCATTGCCACACTTCATCTGACTGCAGGAGAACCTTCTCTCACCATGTTTTCTGTCTGGATTGTTGGACATAGTTACATCTATTGGGCTCAGAGGTATGCTGAGAACAGAAATTTACCTAACCTCAATTTACAAGATGTGGAAATTAAGTGGTTTGGCCACAGAGGATTAAAATATCACCAATTGATACCATTGGTGAAAACCTTTATGCATTTGCCAAAACCTGACCTGTTAATTGTGCACTGTGGAGGTAATGATTTGGGCACTTTGACTGGGGTAGGTCTGGAAATGCTTTTAAAGGACACCTTTGAGCAATTAATGGCACTTTTCCCTCAGACTGCCTTGGTATATTCAAATATATGCCAAAGACAGAAATGGAGGTGGTCGAACCAATTTTGTCCACAAATTGAGAAGTCGAGGAAGCATGTAAACAAATCTGTTTCAGCTTACATGAGAGACCATGGAATGGGCTCCATGTACAACAATAACTTGCGTTACTACATGCAAGATATCTACAGAGGAGATGGAGTTCACTTCTCAGATGAGGGCAACAGAGTTTTCATTCTGAATTTAAGACTGTGCATTGGTACCTACTTATAAGTACCTAAATGTACCATAAACCCAAAAGCTCTTCTCAGAGCTACCCTACATCTGATCACTCACAATTATTATTTTTCTCTAACTTTTTTCACTAATTTTCAACAAAGTACGCTCCCCGGGGCGCTACCCGGTACGCGAACCGGAAGCTAACCTCGCGAAATTTTTAAAAAAAATGTTTTTTTTCGCACATATAAGCCTCCTCAGCCACCCTCAGAAAACCTAGGGGGTTAAGATAAGTCTACCGTGCCCCCTTCTACCCATTCTGAACATTATTTGCCCTCCATCTTGTATCTTAAGTCGACCGAAACACAAAATGGTGGACTCCCGTAACGCTTAAGGTTCGCGTACCGGGGCGCTCGCCAGTTCGAGTACCGGGGCGCTCCCCGGGAAGCGCACCATCAAAAAAGGTGGGAAAGTAATTTACAGAAAAACGACTGGAGACACTCTCACCAAATATAGATTAGCTCATACTACATACCAATCCCTACCATTTTCACAAATTTGATTGAAATTCCATTTAGCCATTTAGCCTGAAGACCTCTCTAAATACCCTGAGGTAAATTACTTCACAAAACACATCTGAAGTGTTGGAATTGACAACCAATGAAAATGTTACTTTCATTTTCTACTTTTATTACCTGACATTTGATTGGTTATGTACCTGAATATATATAACAAAAAAGAGAGAAACACAGCCATTTTGACTACTACTTCCTGAAGTACATTGCAAGTGCATTTTCACTGACAACTTAAACTTGTTTTTAATAGGTAAGATGTTATTTTATAAATTTGAAAGGAGAACTATGTAATGCACTTTAAATTAATTTGGGAAAACATTTTCAGATAGTTATATACTGTCCCTCTGTAAGAGTTAGACATTGAGAAAGGCTTGTTTATTATAATTATGGATTGATTTAGGTTTCTGTGCTATAATTATGAAATTACTTAGACTTCTTCACAGGCACTTTTTAATAGTACTACTTCACGCCTGAAACCATACAGTGCCCATAGATAACTTCTCTGTTATAAACTCACAAGTACCTGTCTGAACTTAAACCCAACAGTGCCCTATCTCTACTGATATATTTATTTTTTATGCAAATTACAGCAAGAAAATGGAAGGAGAGCAGATTATTTCCTTCAAAATTGTTCTGGAGAACAACACAGAAAAAGTTATTGAGGACAATGATGACTCAGATTTCATGGATGAATCACGGGACCATGAATTAGTTCAATGTGTAGATGCAGTAGATTCGCTGATTGAAAATGAGGACATTTCCGACAATTTGTTGTTAAATGTTCTGTTAAATTTGGAAAAAGAATCACAAAAATAAAATAATTTAATAATCAAAAATTGTTCGAGACTTTAATCATTTTTATATGTAATTCATAAACTAGTACCTAATTGATTATAATGTAAAGTCAGACTTATTAATTTAATTATTTAATAATCAAAAATTGTTCGAGACTTTAATCATTTTTATATGTAATTCATAAACTAGTACCTAATTGATTATAATGTAAAGTCAGACTTATTAATTTTTTGACTCTGCATTGGTACCTACATATTGCTACTTAAATAAAAAAAAAACAAAAAAAAAACAACAAAACGAACAATCAATAAACATACAATATTTTAAAAGTCTATCATTCTTTTTTCCTCATAGTACGCTCCCCAGTACGCTTCCCGGTTCGCGAACCGGGCGCTCACCATGCCCTGCGGGGCCCTTTTAAAGCCTCCACATCAGACCTAGGGGGTCAGGGAGGATCTACTATGCCCCCTTATGGTCATTTCCCCCTTTGTTTTGGCCTCCTCTTGTCTCTCGATCCTACCGAGAGACAAGATGGCGGCCGCTCCGGACTGTTTAGAATGTTGACAGACACCGGAGAGCCAATCAGCTTCGCTTCGCGAAGTTCCGTTACGCGTAAAGTACGCGAACCGGAGCGCTGCCCGGAGCGCGCTTACAGATATATATCTTTTTTTAAACGTTATTTTCTCAAAATGCACTGGAGCACATATATTGAGACCTAGCAAAGGCACATCGGGCTAACAGTCCCTACAATTTTGCCAAGTTTCGTGCAAATCCATTCAGCCGTTCGGGCTAAAAGTGAGGCCAACCGCCCTATGGAAAGTAACATTGGAAAAACACGTTTTGGGACCCCCCTTTTTTCTCAGCCCCCCCTTGACGACCCCCCCCCACATTTTCAGGGGCTGCTCAGAAACAAAATGTGCCATTTTCCTGAAAATTTCAGCCAATTCCGTCCACAAACGCCAAAGTTATTTGACATAGAATTTTCAAAAATCCCATAGAGAAAAAATCCTAACTATATATACCTACTGGCGACCGCCAGTAGGTATATATAGTTAGGATTTTTTCTCTATGGGATTTTTGAAAATTCTATGTCAAATAACTTTGGCGTTTGTGGACGGAATATTTGACATAGAATTTTCAAAAATCCCATAGAGAAAAAATCCTAACTATATATACCTACTGGCGACCGCCAGTAGGTATATATAGTTAGGATTTTTTCTCTATGGGATTTTTGAAAATTCTATGTCAAATAACTTTGGCGTTTGTGGACCGAATTGGCTGAAATTTTCAGGAAAATGGCACATTTTGTTTCTGAGCAGCCCCTGAAAATTGGGGGGGGGGTTCGTCCAGGGGGGGTCGAGAAAAAAGGGGGGTCCCAAAACGTGTTTTTAACATTGAGTTTTCCATAGGGCGGTTGGCCTCACTTTTAGCCCGAACGGCTGAATGGATTTGCACGAAACTTGGCAAAATTGTAGGGACTGGTAGCCCGATGTGCCTTTTGTAGGTCTCAATATATGTGCTACAGTGGATTTTGAGAAATTAACGTTTAAAAAAAGATATATATCTGTAACAGCGGACCGGGCAGCGCTCCAGTACGCGTACTTTTCGCGCAACGGAGCTTTGTGAAGCGAAGCTGATTGGTTCTCCAGCGTCTGTAAACATTCCAAACAGTCCGTAGCGGCCGCCATCTTGTCTCTCGGTAGGATCGAGAGACAAGAGGAGGCCAAAGCGAAGGGGCAAATGACCATAAGGGGGCATAGTAGATCCTCGCTGACCCCCTACGTTTGATGTGGAGGTTTTAAAAGGGCCCCGCGGGGCAAAAAAAAAAAATAATAATAATAATCGAACGGCTGAATGGATTTGCACGAAACTTGGTAAAATATTAGGGACTGGTAGCCCGATGTGCCTTTGCTAGGTCTCAATATGTGTGCTCCAGTGGATTTTGAGAAATTAACGTTCAAAAAAAGATATATATCTGTAACAGCGCTCCGCTTCGCGTACTTTTCGCGTTACGGAGCTTTGCGAAGCTGATTGGTTCTCCGGCGTCTGTCAACATTCCAAACAGTCCGTAGCGGCCGCCATCTTGTCTCTCGGTAGGATTGAGAGACAAGAGGAGGCCAAAGCAAAGGGGGAAATGACCATAAGGGGGCATAGTAGATCCTTCCTGACCTCTTAGGTTTGATGTACCATTTTGCCAAGTTTGGTGTAATTCCGTTCAGCCATTCAGGCTGTAGACGTATGTAAATGTCCTATGGAAAATTGCATGGGGAAAACACATTTGAAAGTGTTGAAATTTAGAACCAATTAAAATGTTACTTTGGTTTTGTATTTGTGTGTGATGAAAGTTAATTGGTTATGTATATATGTCAAATGAGAGGAAACCACAGCTATTTTGTGATACTACTGTCTGAGGTACATTTGTGAGGAATTTTTGGTGGTGAATTTCTGGTGTTTGATTTACACAGTACTAACACTTCTCCTACTTTTAAAAAGGTGAGTTGTTAATTTGTAAGGGGAACTATGTTGTACACTTGAAGATAATTTGAAAAATGTTTTCTGTTATTTATTTGCAGTCCTTCTGTTATACTAAATACTTGATAAAGTTAGTTTTATATTATGTATTACTAAAAACGATAAATGAAAGTGATTATTTTTTTCTGCAATTTACAGCAAGCAATTTCAAAATAAAATGGCTCACAATGAAGAGACCGTGGCAATTTCTTTTGAATTGTCCACTACATTGATTGAAATTGAGAGCACCAATAATGAAATATTGTCACAAGGAGGAGATGACTTGTATGATTCCATTAGATTGATTGAAATGGACAGCACCAATAATGAAATATTGTCACAAGGAGATGACTTGAATGATTCCACTACATTGATTGAAATATAGAGCACCAATAATGAAATATTGTCACAAGGAGGAGATGGCTTGTATGATTCCATTAGATTGATTGAAATGGACAGCACCAATAATGAAATATTGTCACAAGGAGGAGATGACTTGAATGATTCCACTACATTGATTGAAATTGAGAGCACCAATAATGAAATATTGTCACGAGGAGATGACTTGAATGATTCCACTACATTGATTGAAATTGACAGCACCAATAATGAAATATTGTCACAAGGAGGAGATGACTTGAATGATTTTTTTGATCAATCTGTTGATGGCGAATTTATCGAATGTTTGGAGACCATAGAGTTACAAGAATCATCATTGCAGACTTTTCATGAGGAAATTGCTGATGAGGACATGTTACTAGTTCTTTCAAATTTAGAAAATTCTGAAGAATAAATTTATATTTAGAAATCAAAAATTGTTTGAGACATTATTAATTTTTATTTTTAATTTATGAGGTTGTAGCGAAGTGATTGTAGTATAAAATGAGACTTATAGTATAGAGTGCAACATTTTTATGTTACATGGTAAGTTTACTCATATTTACTTCCCTTCTGCCACTATATTATCTCCAATGCGTATTTGACATCTCTTCTTCATCTCCGGCCTCCTTTCTCTCACTGTGTGTCTCCGATGCATCTTATCGCTGCTATTTTGTGTAATTACAGAAGAGAGTAAAATAAAATAGTTCGGAACGTGAAAAGGGGGCAAAGTAGAGTACCCCTCACCCCTAGGCCTTTTTAGGCGGTCCCAAAAGGATCAGTTTCTGCTTTCCTGAGAGATTATGGTATGAGTTCCATATACCACAATAATTTGCATTACAACATGCAAGATATCTATCTCCTATTACCAACTTTGAGATATTCGCGCTAAGCGCGAATATCTCCAAAAAGTAACACCTGCCCTGAGCAGTTCTTAGCCATGTTATCCAATGGGAGGTGGATAACATGGCTAAGAGCATTAGCTCGGTAATGCATGAATATCGCTGACTTTTTAGCGATATTCATGCATTGCGGCCGTTTATTATCGCATTTGCGATAAACCTTGATAATAGCAAGGTTTATCTTCGACAATTTCTGACGATGCTTAGCGGTAAAAAATTCGTTGCTAAGCATCGTTAGGGATAAATATCGCTTAACTTTGGTAATATGCACCAACGTCTGTTAACGTTCGATTCGAAGGAAATGAGGAAGTGTTGAAAAACATTGTCTGCGCCATCTTGCCTTTTTTGAAATGCCACACTTTTGTCGTGCACGGCAGCCATTTTAGATGCCTTGACCAGACCCACTCTCTGCACGCTGTCGATTCGTAGCATGGCTCCCCACCCTCGCAAGCATCTTCCCCAGGCACTGGTCACCCCCGCTCTCTGTCTTATGCATCGGCAATAAACCTCCCCCATCTGCGCTGCTCTTCCCTGAAAATCACACTCTGTGCCCGCCCGACACCTCCCTTTTGCCCTATTCACTACCGCACCCTCTGACACTCCTCTTCCTCTGTGTCCGATTGTCCAGGCTATCACCTAGCCCTGCAGATGTAGTTTATGGCCCCAGCTGTAAAGAATCACCCCTCTTCAAAGGAGTTATAGTAGATCAAGGCCCACACCCGATGAGATCCGTCACACCACACGTGTTCCTACTATCTGAAAACCATCCTGTATTGTGATTGGGGAGGGGACCGAGCCTGAAGCGGAAGATTCCAGGAATGACTCTTTGTACATCAAAGTTTTTACAATTATGTGTCACATTAAAAATATATAGCACTCCAACAAAGTAGTAGGAATATAAAACTTTAATAACATATAAATATATACAACAAAACAAAAACAGTAAAAACATTTAAACAACGACGAGACCGTGGCAATTTCTTTTGAATTCCTGATGAGGACATGTTACTAGTTCTTTCAAATTATGAAAATTCAGAAGATGTTGCCTGGGGGTGGGTCGTCAGTAGCAGTCTGTTGTGCGAATAGTTCCAAGGCAGCAGAACGCGCTGAAATCTAGATGGCACGAAAGTGATGTCTAGTAAGTTGCCGCCCAGCAAATAACGGCGTGGGGCGCCGCGGGGGTGAGTGAGTCCAGTAGGCACCACAGCTATTCTTACCGGCATTGCAGAATTACTGCTGGGGACAATGCCTGTGCTGTAGCAGGGTCACAGCAGAAACAAAAAGGATTCTGTTGAAGATGTTGTTGGTTTTCAATTTGAATACAGTTCTGGTGTCAACTGCTATGCTAATGTAGTGGTTAATGTTTTGTTTTCTCTAGAAAATGTAAAAGAGGGGGAGGCAGTCCAAAGTTCCGTTAAAAGGGCAAAGGAAAGGATCGGTGGTTTGAACTATCAGTCAAAAAGGGGAGGGGGTGCAACAATTTTATCTACCGGGTCAGACTGTGCTTTCACCGGAACTGAGGTCTGCAGGATTCTAGTAATTCAAAGTGAGGCTGGCGCCAGCATGGGAGCGCCGACGTCCCGCGGATACAGTTTCGTCACTCCACGGGCGATCATGGCAGTCATTCCCCATCGGGGGTCGGAGACTCCCGCGGCTCCTCTAGAATCTTCAAGGTCGTGGAGGACTACGGTGGTGGAGTCAACCAGTGACCGGGCCATTTCTTTATGCTGGGCCCGCTCTTGCCAGGTCGACCGCCATTTTGAGAGTTCGGTAGCTACTGGCGATCGCGGGGTCAAATGAGCGGACGGGCTCCACCCTGCCGGGCGAGACGTTGCAGCATGGCCACAGTAGAAGAACCCTTTTCCGGGCGCCTGGAGCGCTGAGGGTGCAGCTGGGAAGCCTCCACCTGGGGAGGCGGGAGAGGCCTGTTCGCACCGTCTCTCCCTCCCAGTGCACCCCACGGCGTCTCGCTTGAGATTTGTTATGGCCGGACCAGGCGATGAGGACGAGGGGTCGGAGTCATGTGCAAGACATCCCCCCCCAGTGTTGTCGCAGCCATTATTCAAGAAAGAAGAAGTGTCCCGTCTGTCTTCGGGCCGGGCTTCCGGTAGATGTCGGGCGGACGCCCCTGGCTCTGGCCCCATGAACGGGTTTCTTGGTTTATCGGCTGCAGCCGGATCCCGTCGGCCTCGGCCCCCCGACCGTTGGTGGCCGGACCGGAAGAGCATGTGGCGGGACTACCTGAAACTGTCAAGGGCCACCGCGGCCGGACTTGGAGAGAGAGGGGAGGGTCGAGGAGACATTCCCCCCCCCTGCAACTGTTCAGCGTTGTAAAGGCAATCCCCTGGCCGGGTCCCGCTGGCCTCGGCCTCTCCTCCGGCTACACCCTACGTTAGGATCTCCTGGCCGAGGCGTGGCAGCAGGACCCGCCTTATATGGGCTGCTCCCGGCTGGGCGTAGCCGCAACCCTGCCCCACCTTGGAAGTTTCCAGAGTGGGGGCGGATGTTCTACTGACTTGCATTTTCCCTAGTCTATCGATTTTTTTGGCGTGGCAGGCGGTGGGACAGCGAGGGGTGATTTGGTTTCTCTTACTGTTTTTCTGGTCTCTCACCACTGGCATATTTTAACGTTTTCTTGTTTCTAGGACATTAATAGGTTTTATCATTACGTTATGTTATCGTTTCTTTGTTCGTTGTTTAATAAAAGTTCATGTTCATCAGTGGCCTACTGATTTTCGTTTTCCTATTCTTTTCTTTCCAGGTTGTTTCATGCTAAAGTTTCTGTTAACAGGATACAGTGATCACTTCGTTATTATTGCATATGTCCTTTTCACTAGGGGTGCTCTCTGGTCGGGCCAGATGACGTATCTCTAGTAAATGGTCCGGGTGAAACAGGTGCATCAATCAGTGGGGAGTAGATAGGCATGACAGATTACAACGGGGGAGAAAGGTCCGCATTACGTACCCTTTCACTATTTGCAAAGATTTTCCTACGTATATTTGCAAACAGGGAATACCTCCAAAAAGAACCAATTCCCAAACAGTCAATGTTTGGGGAAACAATCAATCAATGAGGAACGAAATAGGCACGACGTGTTAAAGGTTTGCGTTACCTACCCTTCACTATCTGCAGAGGGAGAGAGAATATTCCTATTCTTCCTCGTTTGCAGGCAGAGAAGATTCTTAAGAGAATCAACTTCGAACAATTCAATGCTCGATTCAAACAATCAACAAGGGGTACTGTGAACACAAATGAACGCCGCTTATGTACATACACATTGGTATTATCAACAGGTTGTTCCTAATGTTTCTATTTTAGGGAGGTCAAAAAGAGATCCCATTAGTGGCCTACTGATTTTGCTTGATTCCTTTTGTTTTTTTACACGATTTTTCGCTATCTGCAAAGACTAAACAGAGTATTGCGACTCTGTGCTTGTTTGTAAATAGAGAATGAACCAAAGAGAACAATCAATCAAATGGAGAGAGAAGCAGGCACGACGGATTACAACGGGGGCAAAGGCCTGCGTTAACTACCCTTCACTATCTGCAAAGAGAGAGTACTCCTAATAGAAATGAGGGGTGGGGGGCAGCATTCAAATCAGATCAGTGTGCATAAACACGAAAATGTTTTTACTTACCACGTACTTGACATTCGACAGCTTATGATATTTGCTATTAAAAAACCATTGAGATTCACTGAAAAAGACCATAGGTTATAGACCATATATAGTTAGGAATTAGCATTTACAAAACCTTGAAAATTCACTGAAAAAACCATAGGTTATAGACCATATATAGTTAGGAATTAGCATTTAAAAAACCTTATTTTACTCACACAAAACCATTGAAATTCCATATATAGTTAGTTGCACTAACTATATATCGCGCACCCGCAATCCACTGCTGATCATGTCACATATTACATCATTCATGACATGGTCAGTGACATCACTGATGACATCACTGATGACATCTCAAATGACATCACTGATGACATCACTGATGACGTCTCATTTGACATCATTCTTGTGCTAATACGATAAACCTCTTCAGACTCTAATATAACCTTAGATACACTCAGTGTATACAGACACTCACACACTGCCACTCATCCATGGAGTTACTCACACACCCAGTCAGTCATGCAAAGAAACAATCTCACCTCCATTTCTTCAACTATACAGTTATACACACCTTACTTATTGAAACATATACTAACACATATTTACTCTCTTATACAATCCCTGATACAAGTTCACAATGATCGATACAACCACTCACTCATTCAGTGGCTCTCATGCACAGTTATTTATATATGCCAACTCTCACATGTACTGTGTTTTACATATGTACTTACTATGACATGTAGCATTGAGATATCCATTCACTCATCAATACACTCATGCACACAGTCAACTGCCCATGTAGCTGTTTCCACATGCACTCTTGAACTCATACACCTAGTGAATAAACTGCTCACACATCTATGCACAGAGTCACACACCTTCCAGCCACCCCCACACAAACTCAATCTCCCATAGAAATACTTGGGCAACCAATTAATAACACATATAGCCTCTCGTATAGCTAATGATCAACACATGCAGCAGTTTACATCACAACAGACATAATGATGCACAAATTAAGACAGTTTAGTCACTAACCCATGCATTCAGTGAGACACATTTAATCACTCACTCATACAGTCAGTCACGCACCTACTAAATCCTTCATCCAGACACTTATACATCCACTCATTCTTCAATATCTAAGACATATTTTAACTTTACAGAAACATACAGTCACTGGATGTTGTCATCAGTGATGTCATCAGTGATGTCATTTGAGATGTCATCAGTGATGTCATCAGTGATGTCACTGACCATGTCATGAATGATGTAATATGTGACATGATCAGCAGTGGATTGCGGGTGCGCGATATATAGTTAGTGCAACTAACTATATATGGAATTTCAATGGTTTTGTGTGAGTAAAATAAGGTTTTTTAAATGCTAATTCCTAACTATATATGGTCTATAACCTATGGTTTTTTCAGTGAATTTTCAAGGTTTTGTAAATGCTAATTCCTAACTATATATGGTCTATAACCTATGGTTTTTTCAGTGAATATATATATATATATATATATATATATATTTCGATATTACCTACTGGCGACCGCCAGTAGGTAGTTATAGTTAGGACCTAGTTTCCATAGGAAATCCACAACATTCTACTTTGAATAACTTGGGCGCCGGTGGACGAATCTTCGTGAATTTCTCCAAGAAAATGGCCTGCTCGGTTCCGCTCCTTCCCTGAAAGTTTGGGGGTGATTTGTCAAGTGGAGGCCGAGAAAAAAGGGGGGTCCCAAAACATGTTTTCCCCATGCAATTTTCTATGGGGACCTTTAGCCAGGGCTACAGCCCGAACGGCTGAACGGAATTACACAAAATTTGGCAGAGAGGTAGAGTTCGGTTCGCAGATTGTGCTTTTTGATAAATGGTGTAAATCTGTTCAGTAGTTTCTGAGAAAATTGCAAGTAAAATCATAGCGATATCTAGAGACGGAGTTCAGCACGCGTACTGAAATCTGTTCAATTACGAGCGCGAGCTGAATGCTGATTGGCTGTGAACTGTCTATCAACACTCCAAACCAGGAAGTGTTGGCGGCCATCTTGTGCCTCGCTAGAACCGAGTCACAAGAAAACAGTAAAACAAAGTTGAGAAATAAGGGAAGGGGGTATTGTAGAGACATTCTGACCCTCTAGGCTTGCTCAGGGGGTCGTACATGGATGTTTAGGCTCTATTTTACTATTTTTTTTTTTTAAGAAAAATCGCGGCGTACGCGTATGGAAATACGTACAATTACGAGCAGGAGCTGCATGCTGATTGGCTTTCAATACTCCAAACCAGGAAGTGTTGGCAGACATGTTGTTTGTCGAGAGAGCAGAGTCACAAGAAAACAGTAAAACAAAGTTGAGAAATAAGAAAACGGGCAGGGTAGAAACATTCTGAGCCGATAGTCTTGGTTAGGGGTGGTACATGGATCTTTAGGCTCAATTTTTATTTAAAAATAAATAAAAAATGGCGGGGTACTCGTGCAGTACTTGTACGCAGTGGAAAAAGTGAAAAAAAAGTAGAAGTTTTATTTATTAGGTCCCGGGGGGGAAAATTACAGGGGCAATTTTTCTGCATAATGGGGGCTTGTAAGGTGCTCCGAGCACTGGGAAACGGCACTCCTCTGGTTTATTTTGAAGTATGCGGGGGGGGTTAGGGTCCTACTCTCCGCAGTCTCAGTGAGCGGCACACCTCGGGTCTTTTTAAAAAAAAATGTTTTGAGCTCTCTCTCTCTCTCCCCGTACACGTCGCGGGCAACGCCACATTTCTGGGGCAGTGATATGTAAAATGACCTTCCAGCTCCGGGTACCCTCACTGTCTGGAGTTTTTTATTAATGTTGGGAGGGTGGGCTTGATAATACATCCTTGTAAATTCCCATAGAAGCCTATGTTCTGGTGTTAACATGGGCTTCTATGGGAAATAACAAGGCCGTATTATGAAGCTCATTATCACCGTTTTATCGGCAGTTTCCTGCCAATAAAACAGCGATAATTTTAACACCGGTCCTTGATAATATGCACCTAAGTTTACTGGTCACAAAAAAGAGCAATGGGCCATATTATCAGCAAATGGCGATACATTATCGTCGCTTTTATTGGCAGGAAACTGCCGATAAACCGTCGATA
Organism: Lissotriton helveticus; assembly: GCF_964261635.1. NCBI lineage: Eukaryota > Metazoa > Chordata > Amphibia > Caudata > Salamandridae > Lissotriton > Lissotriton helveticus. Next base: position 640,141,971 of record NC_136059.1, read on the forward strand.
ATGGGCTTGATAATATGCCCTTGTGAATAACCGTAGCAGCCCAGGTTAACCTCAGAACTTGGGCTGCTATGGGAATTTACAAGGGCCTATGGTTTTTTATTTATGTTGGGAGGGTGGGCTTGATAATACGTCCTTGTTAATTGCCATAGAAGCCTGTGTTCTGGTGTTAACATGGGCTTCTATGGGAAATAACAAGGCCTTATTATCATGGTCATTATCGCCGTTTTATCGGCAGTTACTTGCCAATAAAACAGCGATAATTGTAACACCGGTCCTTGATAATATGCACCTAAGTTTATTGGTCAAAAAAAGAGCAATGAGCAATATTATCAACAAAAGGCGATACATTATCGTCGCTTTTATCGGCAGGAAACTGCCGATAAAGCAGCGATAATGGGCTTGATAATATGCCCTTGTGAATAACCATAGGAGCCCAGGTTAACACCAGAACCTGGGCAGCTATGGGAAGTTACAAGGGCCTATTATCAAGCACATTATCGCCACTTTATCTTCAGTTGCCTGTCGCTAAAAGAGGCGATAATGTATCGCCTTTTGTTGATAATATGCTCCTCCATTTCTATGATAGTATGTAAAGCTTTCCTTTTTTTTTTGGTGTAGCAGTTGTACTCTCTTTGCATGCTCAGCGTCGTTTCGAAGCCCACGTTTTCTTTTTCTTCAAGTTCAACAAGCAAACCTTTCTTTATATCAGTTAGTAAATCTGTTGCTTTCTTTTCCCGGTTCGTGTGTCATCCGCTGCTGTACTTTTGTACAGTATTAAAAGTCATATTTTTTATATATTTATTTGAAAGGTAGTGCCGAGGCGCCAATCGTTGATTACGTACTCCGTCCACCGTCATTTTAGTAGTATCTCACCGTTGTTTTTATTATATCTGTTAGTTAGAACTCAGTCATTTTCAATCCTAGTCTTGAATATCTTACTATAGTATTTCAACATTATTTTTATTGTAGGCCGTCATACCCATCCCCCACAAAATAAAAGAAGTATGTCTTTTTTTATTAACTTTTATTAAACAATAAACATAAACCAAACTCAATTATAACTATATTAGAACTAGAAAAATAACTTAAACAATGTTATAAATTAATTGTGAAATGGATTCCAAAAGGTGTCCGATTGGTAATCTGCAAAAGAAAAAAGAAAATTAGAGTTTAGAATTATGTAGATGTGAGTAAATGAGCTGAAGCATTACGGGGCATATTATCAAGAACGGCGATAAGATTATTGCCGTTTCAGCGGCAGGAAACTGCCGCTAAAGCGGCGATAATGGGCTTGATAATATGCTGTTGTGAATTCCCATAGCAGTCCAGGTTCTGGTGTTAACCTTGGCTACTATGGGAATTCACAAGGGCATATGATCAAGCCCATTATCGCCGCTTTAGCGGCAGTTTTATGCCGCTGAAACAGTGATAATTTTATCGCCGTTCTTGATACTATGCCCCTACAAGTTTTGGTAACTCTACGGTTTTACGTGTGCAGTGTGACTCGTACATTCCAGTTCTGTTATAGTGCCGCGTTCAAGTGGTGTCTATATAGACGTGGCTACTGCGTTACTAACGCCCGTTATGGAGACTTATTTCGAATGCATTCCTATGAAGGCTTTGTAGATCTAGACCTCTGTGCTTACCGTTGTATAAACCGTGAGGGTAAACATTTCAGGCAGTTGGTGTCACAACTTATTCTGAAAAATTCTTCTACACGTCTACACGTCTAAGTTTAAGAGAGAAAGAGAAATGATGTCACAGAGAGTGAGAGAGAGAGAAAGAGAGAGAAAACAACATTAAAAACTGTGTCGCAGAGTCTGGAGTTGAGATTTTTTCTTGAAAATTCAGATGTAGATTTACTAGGTCCTTGTATCCCTTTACCCATGTTAAAAGTGACTCAAAAGTGGCGTAATAAGGTTGTGGATCTGTTTGTCAGACTGTTGTAATGTATCTGTTGTCACTGCTCGGAGGTAATTATAGATTTTACAGAGAAGCTGCTGTACACTTCGCACTCTGGGTCATAATATCAAGCCTGGGCGACAAAATTATCGCCACTTTATCGGCAGGAAAGTGTCGCTAAAGTGGCAATAATGGGTTTGATAATATGCTCTATGGAATTCCAATCAAAGCTCATGTTAGATGTCCTTCACATCTAACATGAGCTTCGTTTGGAATTCCATAGAGCATATTATCAAACCTATTATGGCCACTTTAGCAGCAGTTTGCTGCCGATAAAGTGGCGATAATTTTGTCTCTAAGGCTTGATAATATGGCCCTCAATCGTTTCACAAATAAAGCTAACACTACAGTTTTACGAGTGCAGTGTACCTGGTACATTTTACTTATTATAGTGCCGCGTTCAAGTGGTGTCTATATAGAAGTGCCTACTGCGTTACTAACGCCCGTTATGCCGAAATATTTCGAATGCATTCCTATGAAGGATTTGTAAATCTAGGCCTCTGTGCTTACCGTTGTATAAACCTTGCAGCCAAACACATAAGGAACTAGACTTCACAACTTCACTTCAACAATTTTTCTACACGTCCAAGCAGACAGCAGTGTCTAAGTTTAAGAGAGAAAGAGAAATGATGTCACAGAGAATGAGAGAGAGAGAAAACATTAAAACTGTTTCACAGAGTCTGGAGTTGAGATTTTTTTCTTTAAAAGTCAGACGTAGATTTACTAGCTCCTTGCATCCCTTTACCCATGTTAAAAGTGACTCAAAAGTGGCGGAATAAGGTTGTGGATCTGTTTGTCAGACTGTTGTAAGCTATCTGTTGTCACTGCTCGGAGGTAAATATATATTTACAGAGAAGTTGCTGTACACCACGCACTCTGGGCCATAATTTCAAGCCTGGCGACAAAATTATCGCCACTTTATCGGCAGGAAAGTGTTGCTAAAGTGGCGATAATGGGTTTGATAATATGCTCTATGGAATTCCAATTGAAGCTCATGTTAGATGTCCTTCACATCTAACATGAGCTTCGATTGGAATTCAATAGAGCATATTATCAAACCTATTATGGCCAAATTAGCGACAGTTAGCTGCCGATAAAGTGTCAATAATTTTGTTGCCAATGTTTGATAATATGGCCCTCTCTCCTTTCATAAATAAAAGTTACACTACAGTTTTACGAGTGCAGTGTACCTGGTACATTTTACTTGTTATAGTGCCGCATTCAAGTGGTGTCTATATGGAAGTGCCTACTGCTTTACTAATGCCCGTTATGCCGAAATATTTCTAATGCATTCCTATGAAGGATTTGTAGATCTAGGCCTCTGTGCTTACCGTTGTATAAACCCTGTGGCCAAACACTTCAGCCAGTTGGATTGACAACTTCATTTCAACAATTCTTCTACACGTCTAAGCAGACAGTAGTGTCTAAGTTTAAGAGAGAAAGAGAAATGATGTCACAGAGAGTGAGAGAGAGAGAAAACATTAAAACTGTGTCGCAGAGTCTGGAGTTGAGATTTTTTCTTGAAAAGTCAGACGTAGATTTACTAGCTGCTTGCATCACTTTACCCATGTTAAAAGTGACTCAAAAGTGGCGTAATAAGGTTGTGGATCTGTTTGTCAGACTGTTGTAAGCTATCTGTTGTCACTGCCCGGAGTTAAATATAGATTTTACAGAGAAGCTGCAGTACACTACGCACAATGGGCCATAATTTCAAGCCTGGGCGACAAAATTATCGCCTCTTTATCGGCAGAAAAGTGTCGCTAAAGTGGCGATAATGGGTTTGATAATATGCTCTATGGAATTCCAATTGAAGCTCACGTTAGATGACCTGAATTAACAAACGCTGAATTTCTACTTACCCTCCCTCGCACTCCCACGCTGCCCAGGCCAGCCTCTGCCGATTCTAGCGCAGAGGTCATTCTGTCCCGGCCGGGCTGTAAATCGTGGCGGCCATCTTGGGTGGGGAAAGCCTTTGCACGCTTTTTAGTGGCCATCATAAAAGGAGACGGACAGGTCTCCGCGCAGCGGATACGACCAGCGGAAGCGCCGGATCTGCGCCAGAGTCGTGCCAGAGTCCTGCCCGTCTGCGCCCGTCCACGACCATGACGCGGCCGCGGCCACTGACACTGTTGGTTTTGGCACTGTTGGTTTTGGCACCTCCTCTAGTTTATCCTATGGCAGGGAGACACTACTCCTGCTAAAACCTAAATATTGTACCTTCTCCCAAGCAATCCCACTGGACCTCACCACCTCCTCTTACCCGTGTAAGCCCTGCAACAATGGTCAGAAAGTTGACAATTCGGCTCACAGATGCCCCCTCCTACAGACACCTACCAGATCTGCCCATGCTGGAAAAGATTTCATTCTTAAAGCAGGCCTAATCAACTGTCGGTCACTAGTAAAACACTCCTTAGATGTAGCTCAAACCCTGACGGAAAAAAAATGGGACCTCCTGTTTTTAACAGAAACATGGTTAGGGGATGATACTAACCCAGCTTTGTCGTTAGCCATACCCCCTGATTATAACATCCTGTGTGCTAACAGACAAAGCCACAATCATGGTGGGGGCGTAGCTATAATATACAGATCACAATGGACCATTTCTTCTTATCCCTATAATCAAATCGAATCCATCGAAACATTACCATTTTGAATCAAAGTGGCCGTAAATATCACCTGCACAGGCCTACTAGTATACCGCCCTCCCAAATCCAAGATATCCTTCCTCCCTGCTCCTCTGGACTTTGTCCTTCAGGCTAACTTTCGCTACGTGAATTTTACCCTACTTGGGGATTTTAATCTTCATATGGAGGATGCCTCTGACCACACCAACCTTAACTTTCTCTCCACCCTCACTGATGGCGGATTAAATCAGTTGGTAGCCCTCCCCACACATAAGGCTGGGCATACTCTTGACCTTATTTTCTCCAACCTGGTGGACATCTCTATCAGTGAACCATACCCAGTAATCTGGTCAGAGCACTTTTTCATCCCCTTCTCCTTCTCCCTATGTCACCAAGACAAACCGAGGGTTCCGGCCAAGTTGATCGGCCGTAACAGGAGTAAGATCTCCCCAGATAGCCTAGCTGCAAATCTTTCTGCAACCGCCCCTCTGGATGCTACTGATCTGGACTCTAGACTGACTCATTTTAACAGCTGGATCTCTTCCGCTATGGATTCTATCGCACCTATTATGCCCATTAAGACGTTTCGATCTGCCCCCTCATCACCTTGGTACTTGGACGAACTCCGCAAGTGTAAATCTGCCTGCAAACTCTTGGAGCGTCGCTGGAGACTTTCGTAATCCCCACACATCAAATTGAACTACAAAACAGCTCTAAAAAAACTATCGGAAGAAGATAATTGATCATAAAAAATCCTATCTGGAGGAGAAAATAAACAGAGCACAAGGATCCACTAAAGACATTTTCAACACTGTCAGGACTTTCACTGACCCCATGGCCCTTAAACTTCAATCCCCGGTATCACAATCCCTCTGTACTCGCCTCTCTGATTATTTTGAGGAAAAAATTGCCTCTATCTATGATTCTTTTCCCTGCAACAGCAGCCCCAATTCTGATTGTAAACCAGTAGAACATCCAGAATCCGCCCCTGTTTTCTCAGACTTTGAGGAGATCACCCTAGACCGCTCTCTGGCAGAACTATTAAAATGCAGATCAGGTTCGCCTACTGACCCCTGGCTGGCCAAACAATACTAAGTACTGGCCCCTCTTTTAAACCCCACACTTAACTGCATCTGGAACGATTACTTAAGGACCAGCATATTCCCGGAGGCATGGAAACATGCCCAATTAGTTCCCATCCTCAAAAAAATTAATGCAGATCCAGACGAACCCGCCAACTATAGGCCTATCTCCTTATTGCCCGCCCCAGCTAAAGTCCTTGAAAAGCTGGTGCACCAGCAACTAGCAGGCTTTTTGGAAACCCATGGATTACTCCACAACTTCCAACATGGGTTTAGATCAGGCCATAGCACCGAGTCAGCCTTGATAGAGATGGCTGATTCCGTGCGGTGGAAGTTGGACGGGGGTTCGAGAGCGGTGTTGGTGCTGCTCGATTTGAAACGGTAATAATTTTATCGCCGTTCTTGATACTATGCCCCTACAAGTTTTGGTAACTCTATGGTTTTACGTGTGCAGTGTGACTTGTACATTCCAGTTCTGTTATAGTGCCGCGTTTAAGTGGTGTCTATATGGACGTGCCTACTGCGTTACTAACGCCCGTTATGGAGACTTATTTCTAATGCATTCCTATGAAGGCTTTGTAGATCTAGACCTCTGTGCTTACCGTTGTATAAACCTAGCGGGTAAACATTTCAGGCAGTTGGTGTCACAACTTATTCTGAACAATTCTTCTACACGTCTACACGTCCAAGACAGCAGTGTCTACATTTAAAAGAGAAAGAGAAATGATGTCACAGAGAGTGAGAGAGAGAAAGAGAGATAAAACAACATTAAAACTGTGTCGCAGAGTCTGGAGTTGAGATTTTTTCTTGGAAAGTCAGATGTAGATTTACTAGCTCCTTGCATCACTTTACCCATGTTAAAAGTGACTAAAAAGTGGCGTAATAAGGTTGTGGATCTGTTTGTCAGACAGTTGTAAGCTATCTGTTGTCACTGCTCGGAGGTAAATAAAGATTTTACAGAGAAGCTGCTGTACACTACGCACTCTGGGCCATAATTTCAAGGCTGGGCGACACAATTATCGCCACTTTATCGGCAGGAAAGTGTCGCTAAAGTGGCGATAATGGGTTTGATAATATGCTCTATGGAATTCCAATTGAAGCTCATGTTAGATGTCCTTCACATCTAACATGAGCTTCGATTGGAATTCCATAGAGCATATTATCAAACCTATTATGGCCACTTTAGCGGCAGTTTGCTGCCGATAAAGTGGCGATATTTTTGTCTCCAAGGCTTGATAATATGGCCCTCTCTCGTTTCACAAATAAAGCTAACACTACAGTTTTACGAGTGCAGTGTACCTGGTACATTTTACTTATTATAGTGCCGCGTTCAAGTGGTGTGTATATGGAAGTGCCTACTGCGTTACTAACGCCTGTTATGCCAAATTATTTCGAATGCATTCCTATGAAGGATTTGTAGATCTAGGCCTCTGTGATTACCGTTGTATAAACCTTGCAGCCAAACACATAAGGAGGTAGACTTCACAACTTAACTTCAACAATTCTTCTACACGTCCAAGCAGACAGCAGTGTCTAAGTTTAAGAGAGAAAGAGAAATGATGTCACAGAGAGTTAGAGAGAGAGAAAACATTAAAACTGTGTCGCAGAGTCTGGAGTTGAGATTTTTTCTTGAAAAGTCAGACGTAGATTTACTAGCTCCTTGCAACACTTTACCCCTGTTAAAAGTGACTCAAAAGTGGCGTAATAAGGTTGTGGATCTGTTTGTCAGACTCTTGTAAGCTATCTGTTGTCACTGCTCGGAGGTAATTATAGATTTTACAGAGAAGCTGCTGTACACTACGCACTCTGGGCCATAATATCAAGCCTGGGCGACAAAATTATTGCCATTTATCGGCAGGAAAGTGTCGCTAAAGTGGCGATAATGGGTTTGATAATATGCTCTATGGAATTCCAATTGAAGCTCATGTTAGATGTCCTTCACATCTAACATGAGCTTCGATTGGAATTCAATAGAGTTACTCACACACATACTCACACATGCCAATAAACTATCAAATGTCCATTAACTTGCATATACAGCTATACACACACCACTACACTAACCTCTACAGAATCATAGACATACTTACTCTCTTAAACAATCACTTATAGAAACACATACTTATTTATACAGGAAGTCTTAGAATCTCTCGCTCTCAGATATACTCACTTATATACATCAATACTTACATATACTAGTTTAAAACATATGTAGTTACTCATAAAGTTACTATTGAGACAGTCATTCACCCACTAACACACCCATACACACACTCATCCACCCATACAGTCCTGCACACATGCTGTCTTCAAAACACATACAAACAGTGAGTCAGTCATTCATGCATCTGTGCGCTAAGTAATACTCCCCACGGAACCGTACAAACACTCATTTTGATACTCAAAAAAACAACTAATAACCCATATCATGTAGCTACTCACCAACCCATGCAGCCACATATATACAAAGTGAGACACTGATACAGATATTTAAATATTTAAAGACTACTCGCTAGTACACCTATTCACTAAGATATACTTAATAAGTCAGTTATACAATCAATTTTACAAAAAAACATCAATTTAGAAACGTATTTACCCATTTATTCTTCCATCGACCTTTTGATATACATATATAAAAAACATTTATTTTTCAGAAAGACACACATTCACTGGATGATGTCATCAGGGATGTCATTTGAGATATCATCAGTGATGTCATGAGTGATGTCACTGACCATGTCATGAGGATGTTATATGTGATGTCATCAGCAGTGCGGGCGCGCAAGTTATAGTAATCTGAGCTAACTATAACGGAGGAATTTCAAAGGTTTTGTATGAGAGAAATGTTCAGCTAACTATAACTTGTGAAACCTATGGTTTTTTCAATGAATTTGCATGTTTTTTTAAATGCTAATTCCTAACTATAACGTGTGTGAAACCTATGGTTTTTTCAGTGAATTTAAAAGGTTTTGTAAATGATAATTTATAAATGTATTAATTATTATGTCTTTCTTTTTATACTAATGTCTTATATTTTTAATATAAATATTTATATTTATTTTATTTTTTAGATTATATTTCATATTCTTATTGTAAAATAATAACAATACTAAATTGCAAAGTAATTTTTGGATGAATTATTGTTTGACATCGGTTGCAAGTATAACACAGCTCCTATACTCATTTAAGCATTTAACAAAACTTTAGAAATTCACTGAAAAAAACTTAGGTTTCATGGACGTTATAGTTAGTTGGGCATTTCTCTCATACAGAACCATAGAAATTGTCCCATTATGGTTAGTTCAGCTAACTATAACTTGTGCACCCACAATGCACTTCTGATGCACCCACAATGCAAACGTTCTTGTTTGCTCATTGTTTTAAAAATGCTGACTGCTTATTTTGCACATTAGTCTCACCTTATGGAACTGGAGACTTCTCCCCCCGTGGGTCCCGCCATCTTGGGTGAGGAGCCGGCCGAGCAGACTAGTGCTCCGCTCCTCCCGCCCCTTTTCACATAAAAACCCGAGATCTTGACGCACCCCACTGATTGCTAGTGTGAGAGGTGTGTTGCTCGTCCTGAGGCGGAAGCCGGGACCAATGCCAGTGACTTTTGCGAGTGCTGCTAAACTGTTGCTGTAAATTGTTTTTAAAAAACGTTCTTGTTTGCTCATTGTTTTAAAAATGCTGACTGCTTATTTTGCACATTAGTCTCACCTTATTGAACTGGAGACTTCTCCCCCCGTGGGTCCCGCCATCTTGGGTGAGGAGCCGGCCGAGCAGACTAGTGCTCCGTTCCTCCCGCCCCTTCTCACATAAAATGGCACCCCCACCTAGGAAGCGCAGCGGGCGCGCCAAAGGCGAGCCCGCCTGCGCCCGTCCGCGTCCGGCCGGGGCCAGGGGCCACAACCCCTGCATCTCTTATAGGTAATGTTCGGAGCTATACCTCCACCGATCTAAGAGAGATAAGGATACAAGCGAAAATGACCTATGTACATAACTATCCTCCTCTAGACATACCTATACAGTGTGGATATTGTAATGCGCAGCTCAAACCAATGCCCCATGTAGATAAACAGCAATTATTTAAAATGTACCTTCCAAACTGCAGGTCCCTGCCAAGGCACTGTACAGAAATATCTCTGTTACTTGATGAGGTTAATCCAGACGTACTTTTTCTCACTGAAACATGGTTGACACCGTATTCCGAACCTGAGTTAGTACAAACCTTGGGGCAGGGCTATCAAATTGTAAGACATGATCGATCCAATGAGAGGGGAGGCGTATTGGCAATCATTTTCAGGGATTGTTTTACCTGTCGTAGCATCCCCAACCCCTTTACTGATTGCGAAAGCTTGTCATTCTGTCTGGAATTCTCCCCTAACACAAGTTTTTCTGGAGCGCTCATATATCGTCCCCCGGGCCCAGCCAAACAGTTCCATGAATCACTGCCCCCGCTGGTCGCAGACCTTGTCTTCTCCCCCTCCAACTTCACGCTTTTAGGCGACTTGAATATCCATTTTGATGACGCGACTGATAACATCGCCAGAAAATTAATTGGAGATTTCTCCGCTCTACAGATGCCTCAGCTTGTCCTATCCCCCACACATACCAAAGGTCACCTGTTAGATACGGTATTCAGTAATTGCTCCAATCTGAAGGTATGTCCCCCGATAGCACTCCCTTGGACAGATCACGCGTTAATTTCCCTAATATGGGAGACTGGTAAATCTTCGGTTCTCACACCGACAGTGCGAGAAACACGAAATTGGTCAAAACTCCCGCTGGAACAGTGGACACTTGAGCTACAAAGCTCAATACCATCGATTGATCAGAACCCATTGCTAGCCAATGAGACATTCAATGAATGGATAAAAAACTCTCTCAATGCCACTCTTCCTACCAAAAAAACTGTTCTAAAACGATCTAGGATTTCTGCCCCCTGGTACTCCGCTGAGCTCCGGGAGAAAAAGTGTTACTGCAAAAGACTTGAAAGAAAATGGCGGTTGGGGTATGTTGGGTTGGATAAAACTATCTATAGAGAGGCTATCAGAGCTTATAAAAATGACATAAAGACTGCTCAATCCTTATATTACACCCATAAAATCTCTGAGGCCGGTACCAGCTCCAAAGAGATTTATCAAATTGTAACAAGTCTCATTAAGCTTCCAACACCGCCATTAATTGATCAGAATCCTCTGCTCCGTTGTGAGGAGTTGGCAGAATTCTTCTTCCGTAAAATTGATCTTATATACTCCTCCTTCCCGCCTACAGACCTGATCATTCCAAAGGAGTCACCTCTTCGTCCTTTGCGAGAAGTTAAATCTAACTGTCCGTCCTCACTGGCTGAATTTCCTCTGCTGAATGCGGACCTACTCACCTCCCTTATGCTGCAGGTGAAATCGGGCTCCCCCAGTGACCCTGCACCTCCCCGTATCTTAGTATCTGCCGCTCATACCATTCTCCCCACTTTGTTAGAAGTACTTAACACCTCAATTTCTACAAGTATTGTCCTAGTAGCTTGGAAACGGGCCATGGTGCGGGCGCTTGTCAAAAAACCTAACCTGGACACCAAGAATTTTAATAACTTTCGCCCGATCTCCCTGCTTCCCTGGGTTGCTAAAATCCTAGAAAAATACATAAATGGTCTACTAACAGCCTTTCTTGAAAACAACCAGTTGCTCGACCCCTCACAGACGGGTTTCCGACCCAAACATGGGACCGAGACCGCTCTGCTGGCGGTCACGGAGGAATCCAGGAAAATCTTAGATCGAAGGGGATCGGTGGCAGTCATCCTCCTTGATCTGAGCGCTGCATTTGATACCGTTAATCACGGTATCCTTCTGCAGCGTCTCCTGGATACTGGTATATCTGGCAGAGCTCTGGATTGGTTCAATTCATATTTGAGCAACAGAGCCTTCCAGGTTTATGAGGGCAATGCCATCTCTACCAGTAAGCCTCTGGGTTGTGGAGTCCCGCAGGGATCTTCGTTGAGCCCGACGTTATTTAACGTCTATATGAGATCGCTGGCTGAGATCGTCCGCCCATATGGGATCAAGATCATTACCTATGCGGACGATACTCAGCTGGTGGTCTCTCTGGCTCAAGAGGGTGGTTCCTTAGCAGGGGTGGATCTTGCAGGCTGTTTGGAGAGGGTGAAGAGCTGGATGACCAAGTCTTGTCTCAAACTCAATGGAGACAAGAATGAGCTCATGTTACTGGGTCGGCTCGCATCAGCTTCCATCGATGCTCTTTGGCCACCCTGTCTGGGCCCATCTCCGGCACCCAAGGATACCATCAAGAGCCTTTGCATCTGGTTAGATAGGTCTCTGTCATTCGATCATCAGGCAACTAGACTATCTGCCATTTGCTTTGGCGCCCTTGGAGTTATCAGAAAGATCCTTCCTCTGCTACCTTTTGAAGCAAAAAGGACCGTGATACAGGGCCTGATTCAATCCCGTATGGATTTCGGGAATGCCCTGTATCTGGGAGCACCTGATTTTACCCTGCGGAAACTACAATTAATACAAAACTGTGCTGCTCGGATGCTTCTGCAAATCCCTCGCAGGTCATCTGTCAAGTCTGGCCTAATGAGCCTACACTGGCTCCCCGTTAGGGAGAGAGTCAGTTTTAAATCTCTATGTATTGCTCGCCAGGCCTTCTGGTACACGGGCCCAGCAATCAATCTCTCCCTTATCACTCCTTACCATCCTGCCAGACAGTTGCGTTCAACCCATGCCGATTTGGCAATAGTACCCAAAAGAGAACCAGAGCGGGCGGCCGCTCCTTTTCCTTTAATGTGGCCAAGATGTGGAATGCTCTCCCCCAACATCTAAGGTCCAACCCAGAACTCACTTCATTCCGTAAGCAACTGAAAACATTCCTGTTCAATAAACAGTAGTGGGCTGGATATATCCTCTCTGGCAACCACATTCTCAGCTTCAATAATCAGCGCTTGGACGCCTCAGGGCAGCTATGTGCGCTTTATAAAAATCATTTTCATTTAATTTCATTCATTTCATTTCATTTCATGATGTCACATATTACATCATTCATGTTAGAGAGCAGCAGAGACACAGAGACACAGAGTCGGCGAGTTGCGAGTTGGAGCGTGAAGGAGCGAGGCGAGAGGAAGCAGCGGCTCCGGCAGCTCTGGTTTTCTTTGGTTTTCTCGCTGCAAGTCAATCCTCGGTGTAGGGAATACCGCTATAAGGCGGAAAAGAACGGTAAAAAGAATGGCAGTGGCGGCGCTGCAGTGTGGAAAGTGCCGCCGTGAGTGTCCGGACGCCCAGGTGACAACGATGCCGCAACTCCAGCAAGAGGCGCTAAATCTTCAATAAAGCGGAGGGCAGAGCTGTGAGTACCATAAGGCGGAGGGTTGAGAGACCCAAGAGTCCCGTGAGCGCAGTGGTGGCGCTAATTGTTGGGACTTGGTGGGACTTGTTAAGACGTGACCTCCGCGTTTCTGTCTTCAAATTCTGTCTTCAATTTCCTCAGACTCACCCATTGTGACCGCCATAGCTATTACCATCACTATTGCCATTACCGTCGCCATCTCCGCTGTTGCTGGTTTCACAGTGGGAGAGGTGTTTCCCCCTCCCGTTTCTATCTGGTGAGCGGTGTGGCTAGGCTGGAGCAGGAGTCACATCGCCTTCTCTCAATGTGTTGGCTGGCCAAGGTGGGTTTGTGGGGGCTGCTTGGAGGATTAACCGCTGGAACTGACCAGCTGAATGAACATCTACATGATCCGCATGATCTGCATGATCTGTTTGGGCTGTCTGGTTGCCTGAATTGGAGTGGGAGCTCAAACCTGTGCTGCAATTGGTGGACTCAGGCAGCAAAAGGAGAGGGCTGCCACCAAACCGCCATCAAACAGTCCAAAGGGGGCTGCAACAGTTGCGCCATCAGAGGACAGGGACAGGGATTACATCCTACAGCATCCCATATGGCACACACTATCGCAAGGGCACCTCATAAACATTTCTTTTCATATATTTTTAAGGTCCTGTGCATTGAGGCAGCTAAGGTCAAGGCGGTGGTCGTAGCGGGTCGTAGCGGGTCCCCATCCTACGTGTGAGATGACTTCCAGAAAACTACGCTCTGGACGCGTTCTTACCTCATCTACCAGTTCTACAAGGAAATTAAGGAGATCATATAGTGGAACTAAAATCTTACAACATCTTTGTTACAAATCTCAACCAACTATTACAGGTTTCTTCCTGAAAGATCCCCTGATAGTTCCTATGGAGGCTGCATCGGGGCAAAATAGTCCGCATTTTAGGTCTGCCTCAGGAACATCACCCTTCCTTTTCACAGAAGATGCCCAGGGAAACCCTTATGGCTCCACGGGGTGCCTGGTAATGCCCCCAGAAGGAGCCAGATAAGATCAGGCACGGAAGATGACTTAGTCAGCTTTTTACCGGTCATATCTTTAAGGACAAATTCGGTCGCTGGCCCATGTGGTCTTTTAACCCAACGGTCCTCACAGTCACAGTCACAACATAGCCTTTATAACCCTTCAAACCCATTAGAAGTGGAGTTTCCCGCTGCCGTTATACCTGTTGCTTCGGACGTTGCTTCGCAAACAGGCATGGGCTTGGACTTGGATCGTCCTCTTAACCAGCAGAATCAGCAATCCACTACACTGAGCGGAGAAAAATCATCCAGCAAGATCATGGGTGTACACGTTGCCCCTATGGAGGGGGACATATGCATGGTGCTCAGTGAAGAGGGTGTGCTTGGGTGCATTGAGGGCACTCGGGAGGAAGTCGGGAAGGTCACTGTCGCAATGGTGGAGAAGCCTTCTTTTTGCGGAGAACCCAATCTAAGGGAAGACTTTACACTCCCAGACATTGACATCGAAGCTCAAACAAGGGGGTGGGGAGCTACCAATGTACACCCTGTGAAGAACTCTGTGAAGAACCCTGTAAAGAATGGGTATCCAATGAGCAGCCCGAAGGAGCAGAACATCTGCAATTCAAACTCCCCTCTCAGGCGCTTCTCTTTGCCCCTATTATATTGTAGTACAAGTCCCATGAATGGTAATTCTGTGGAGTCTGTCTATGATGCTCACGATGCCCATGATGTATTTCTGCCTTGCTCACAAGCAAAGCTGGGTAATGAGAAGGATGGGGTATCTTCAGATTATTTTATCTGCGTTGAAAGACTTTTAAGTTCAATTCTGTCTTTATTGGAGAATTCCGTTTTTAGTTCAGATCACATGCTGGAAATGATTTCCGTAATGCTGTTTGAAGTTCAAAAAGTGAATAAAGTAGGCACCATTATTCACCCCTCTGTCATTCCCGTAAGTCTGGACGAACAACCTGATGTTAGACCCCTTTTACCTGTACCTCGTGTAGAGCAGAGAGATGTGTCTGTTCAAGCAGGTACGCCTGTCTCCTCACTGCCCCCAATAGAATCTTCCTGCAACCCTGAAAATGAAGAGCTTTGTTTAAGCTCACTTTTTAAGGAAACTGTAGTGGGCCTTCCTTTGGGACATGTCCCACTAAAACTTTACCCTTTGTTTATTAAGGGGAAAAGGGGGGCTGGTGGAGCTATTGAGGAATCAGAGAAAATCGAGGTAAATGTTGGGCAAAAAGGCGGGGGAGGGATAGAGGGGGAGGCCCTAACTCCATCTGCCCCACAGGTCCAACTTTCAAACTCTTTGTCGAACGCAGGAATTAAAGTAGGGAAGAGGGGAGAGCCTGCAAAAAAAGCAAAGGGGAAAATAGGAAGAAGAACCAAAAAAGGAAAAGACGATTCCCTAAACAAAACATTTCAAAGTTACATTTTCAAGAGATCCCAGATAGCCATAATGTTGCGCAGACTGTAATGGAGGAGGGTGGTTCCAAACTGTTAATTGGGGAAGGTGTCCCTAGGATCCCCGTCACAGTACTTCCGTTCCAAAAAGGGAGAGCAGGGGTCACCGGAGCAGTAGTGGCGCCATCAAGTCCTCCGTTGCAGTCCCCTATAATACCCCATCCTCTTCAGTCCAGTGAGGGGGATGATCTCTTGGGGAGGAGAAAAATACAGGGAGGTGGAGACCATGTACCTCTAACATGGTCTATAGAACGGGGGGATAGACCAGACGACAACCTAAAGGTAGGGTCTCACATGCCGATCGAGTTCAAGGCGAAAGTACAGACGGTTAACTATGGAGATAGGGTGCCTCTAAGGATTCCCCAAAGAGATGCTGTAAAGAAAGATAATTTGGTGCAGACTGCTTTATCGCCCATAGTGGACTTCATCTGGCTATTCAAGACTGAGTCTGATCCGATAAACAGAGGACTCATTCTCAAACTTTTCTCTGAAATAGAAGCATTGAAGTTGATAGAAAGTAGGGATATCCTAAATGTGAATATCATTGAGCATGAGAATGTTTCCTTTTCTAGAGTCACCTTCTGCTCTTTGCTTGTGGCCAATTTAGCCATACAGAATTGTGAGCACTTTTTTTAAAAGAGGGCTGGACATAACTTCTGTATTAAACTCTGATGATTATTCTACCAGGTGCAGTCCAATCCTACGCCCACAAGATCAGAGGCAGGGCACTTCTGTGGTGTGGGACGCTATGGGCCCTGACCTAGAGTTCCCTAAGGGCAATGCTAAAAATATTACGGTCTCATTAAATAAAAAGGGCCGATCAATAAATTTGGTGTCTGACCCTGCAGTCGCACATCACTCTCCTAATAAAGAAGATGTCTTAGCCCAGTGGAGTTGGGTAGCAAAAACCCTGAACACCAACTGTACAGAGGTAGAAAGAAGCGCTCCTCTAAGGTAGCCAGGGGGGGCTTCTTCTGTCCTGGAATATGGCGGATCTGGGGCATGATGAGGAGAAATTTAATTATTTAAAATCTTTAGACCCTCTGATTATTATTATATGCTTACAAGAGACCTGGGCGTGTAAAGATTTTGATTGTAATGGGTTTTTTACCTTCTCTTGCTATGCTAAGCATTCTGAAAGGGGTCATGCTAGTGGCAGGGTCTCCATTTTGCTTAAGAACAGTATTAATTGGAATCAAAAAGTCTTTTATCACCCGTCTAATCTTTGCATCTGCATGAAGTTGGCATGTCTAGGAGAGTTTGGTAGGTCTTCCTTCTTCCAGGTGGCAAATCTGTATGTTCCCCCAGGTAAAAACTTTGATTCTCTGTTGCGTGTACTTTTTTTTATATATTAAGGAAATAGCCACCATGGATGAATGCCCTTTAGTGGAATTAGTGGGAGATTTAAATGCAAAAATTTCCAATTCATCGCAGGCAATATATGCTAACCCAGACAAAGAGGAAATTTGGCATATTCCTGAATCCTTTTTACCTGATAAAATAAAAACGGATAAACGGGGCTTCCTTCTGCTTGATAGTATTAGAAGTACAGATTTGGTTATCCTAAATGGGAGGATGCCAGTTGATAAGCCACTGGGCAAGCCAAATAACTTAGAGCCAGATTTGAAGTTACAATGGCACCAGCAGCACTGAAAACAACGTTCAGAAGACACTCTTGCGACTGGGCAAGCCAAATAATTTAGAGCCAGATTGATGATCAGTGGCAATTGAGGCCTTTTCCCATACCAATAGGTTCTGATCAAAGAAGACCTCTGTTGGGTCATCCAGATAGGCCTGCACCATCCACTCAAGTTCCTCCATGGGTGCTCCACTTTGCGTACCCTCTGTTGCCTTTGCATTAACACTGGAACGAGCAAACCCATGATGAGTTATCCAATCCGCTTCTGACAATATTATGGCTGGGCCTGGTGCAGGTGATGATGATGATACGGTTGCTGCTGTCGGTAACGGCTATGAGGGAAAGTGACTGCCTTCGGCCACAGAAGTGGACCTTGGCAACAGATGGCCTGCTGCTTCAGTAGTACTTGTGGTGGTTCCTTCAATTTCCTGCCGCTCTTTTTCGAACCGAGTAGCTGACAGAGCTAGACAATGTTTATACTTGAAAACATCTGCTTCACAAAAAAGAATGAATGTATTGCTGGCCAGTGCCTTTTTGTACCGTGGATCCAGAATAGTGGCACAAATGTAATGTTGTTCTGAATGTATTGCTTTTAGCCTTTCATTGTCAACTAGGCGGCTTAATAACCTCTCCTCCAACTGATATGCGTCTTGTTTTTCAGCATCAACTCAGAACGTTGAAGACACCGCCTTCAGTTGGCTCTCTGGCATGCGCAACAATGGGATAGCTTTGCTCAAAGTACAGTCCTCCCTGCTGACTTCACGCGTGAACATCTCAAAAGGACGAAGCATGTCTGTCAGGCTTTTAACTAGGTTGCATTCATCCACCTCTAGCCTCATGTCTTTCATAGAAGCACCCTGTGCGTTAAAGATATACTCATTGATTGCCAAGTACTGCTCAAACAGACACTCAAGCATGTAGAAGGTTGAGTTCCAACGTGTTGCCACCCCCTGGATGAGTCCTCTGACTGGCACTCTACGGTTACGTTGAATGATCCTCAGGTGCTTCTGGGCCTTAAAAGAATGGCTGAAATGTGTGCAGATTCTTCGACAGGTGGTCAGTAACTTGCTGACTGTGTTTTCTTTTTTCAAGAAATATTGAACAACAATGTTAATACTGTGCGCCAAACACGGCACTCTGAAATAGCTACCATCAGACATGGTCTTAACTATATTACTGCCATAATCCGTGGAAACATAGCCAATCATGCGCTTTCTTGGCTGCAGCCATTCGAAAACCTTCTTGTTAAACTCCTCCAAAATGTTTACTGCAGTATGAGATTTCTCCATGGCAAACATGGCTACTGATGCATGTTTCCGAGTAGCTTGAAAAATTGTTACACTGTCAACACCTGCAGCTATCTTGTGTCTAACCCCCGCAAAAGACACCCAGTGTGCAGTGATGCACATGTAATCAACGGCTTGGCAACTGGTCCACATGTCCGTTGTCAGGTGGATAGTGTGAACAGCACTCTTCTGCAAAGCTGCCCCAATCACCTCCAGCACATCGTGATGTAGTGCTGGAACCACAACTCTGGCAAAATAGGAATGGCTAGGAACCTTTCATTTAGGACAGACTGTTGCCACAAATTCTAGAAAACCCACCCCTTCCACGAAAGAAAAAGGGAGAAGGTCCAGCGCTAACATTTTAGCCAGCATTGCATTATACAGACGTTGGGTGGTTGAGTTCAAATGGCGCCTCCGACCAAAACATGCTTTTAATGGTGGTCTGGACTGTTTTCATATGTGATGAGGATCCAGACTTCTTCAACCCAGTTAGGCTCATTGATGTACTTTTTCGTATTGGTGTCTCTACCAGACAACTGTGCCTCCTAGATGTTGTAGGGGTAGAGGAGGGTGTGGGCGCTACCACTGCAGTGCTGCTACCAGGGGTACTGTGTGTACCAGAAAAAATGGCTCTTTTTGGTCCTTCACCCCCCACCTGCACGATCAGCTCCTCGTCATCAGAAGCAATATCAATGGATACATTTGGATTTGTACTTTTGGCCTTCCGGATGTTACTTAGGTGCGCCTCCCATTGGATAATGTGGTGTTTTTTTAGATGACCTCTCTGGTCTCTGGTACCATAGTTGGTACCAAGCTTACCCCGACTAACTACTTGTTAACAAATAGAACAAATGACTAGGTTTTCCGACTTTTTGCTAATACTAAAGAAGTCCCAAATTGGGGTGTTGAGATTTCTGGTGCTGGTGGAGGTGCTACTTTAATGCCAGATGAAGTGGAGGATGGGTGTGGTGAAATTTCACTCTGTTGTGCACTTACAGCACCACTACTTGCGGTAATAGAGGTTGAGGTGGATGGACGTCCCTGCCGGCCCTTCTGAAGAGAAAATATGGAAGCTGTAGGTCGTGTTGGTGTAGTAGTTACCTGTGTTGGTGGTGGTACCAGTGATGCCACACCGCACACATCCTGCACAGCAGCATTTTTTGATAGGGTAAAAATGTCTGTCTGCTGCATGCCTGCTGGAGCAGGAGTGACGACTGTGATGACTGGGTCGTCATCGTCAGACTGTTCACCAGCAGCAGAATACACCACTTCTACTTCTTCTTCATCATCACCAATAACTGAAAGCTTTTCGGGAACCTTCCTTTTACCTAGCTTTGTCGGCTCATGGCGTACCTCCCTCTCAGACTGCATTGGTGGGTACCAATCAAGATATAGATCATCAGAAGGAAGGGGGCTTGAAGAAGAACTTGTACTAGCCCTCCTTGACCTTTTCCTTGCTGGGGATCTGGAAGACAATGGATCATCGGGAGGAGTGGCTTGCTCGGCTGATACCTCCGCATGAATCTCGATTTCCTGATGTGCCCCTACTTCTGGAGGAACAAGCATTGTGGGCAGGTGTTCCTCACCATGCGCCTCTACTTGCACCTCTCCTTGCGCCTCTCCTTGCGCCTCTCCTTGCGCCTCTCCTTGTTGCACCTGTGGTTGTCGTTGTGGCTGTGTTTGAACACTCGTCAGATGAATTACACCCTGCGTTGATTGGATGCTACTTTGCGATGAGTAAACACCAACATCACTGGTCGATGGTGAAAGAGCTCCCAGCTTGGTCCCCGGCGGACACCGCTGCTGCAGGAGTAGTTTTTTATCCCCAAAAAAGTGTCTGTCGGCACACCAGTCTCCTTGGTAAGTGGCGCCACTTGCTTCTTCTACTCCTTCTTACTGGCAGTGGCACTGGCAACTTTCTTGGTAGAGGATCTAGGGCCACCTTTCTTTGGGCCCTTCTTCTTCAGATGTCAGAACAGCAGGGCGCAGTTGCAAGAGTTGCAGAGTTGTCTGTGGCCAGTTGTGCACACACTGCAGCAGGACTTCTTCCTGGCACTACAACAAGTGATGATGATGAGGATGATTCCTGGTTCTCAGTCTTTGTGCACCTAAAAGCAAAGGAAGCCAGAGGAACATCAGTTAAATAAATGTTACATATGTCGTGCTTCAATTAATATTTGCAACTAGGCATTTATTATTATTAACCCAACACACCCAAAAACAGAAAGACCCAAAATAAAAATTGCAATTCTAATCCAAAATGGATGTTTAAATTAATAGAAGAGAGACCACACAGAGAGAGGTGTTTCATGCACAACTGAGTACCCGTGGGCCCCCAGGGGTTCTCTGGCCCCTAGATCCCCATCCATATGGCCAGGCCCTGGACCAGGCCTCAAAATGGCCCCCACCCACATGGCCAAGCCCTGGACCGGGCCCCAACAACACCCAAAAAATCAAAATACACACAAAAATCACCCCAATACAATGCCATCCATGCCCTAAATGTATGTTCTTATATAGCGCTCGAATCACCCGCAGGCATCTCGGCGCTTGCCTTGGGAACCCGTCCTGGCTTTTCCCTGTGAGATAGCCCCTACAGGGCATCCCCAAGGTGAAAACCAGGCATCCCGCCGCGGGGGGCCGTTGTGGAGATTAAGCAAGCTTAATGCCCAGAGTTGCAGAGTGAGAACCCATGATTAGGGCAGGCACCGGAGCGAGAATTATCGAGTCCGTGGACATTTTTAGCTCAAGACCCTGCCGCGTCGGGAATTGAACCCTGGTCCCGGGTCTGACCTCTGCTCCAGGGTCTGCCTGCTCTAACCAGTGAGCCACACTTCTCCACGAGATGATTGATGTTTAAATTCAAGAGACCCCACAGAAAGACTTGGCCCATGCACCACTGACTACCCCTGGGCATAATGGATGAAAGCAAGGCAGACTGGGTGCAGGCCTATGGCACAAAGCACACTGCATGGCTTTAAAATGGCCCCTAGACCCCACCCACATGGCCAGGCCCTGAACCAGGCCTCAAAATGGCCCCACTCACATGGCCAGGCCCTGGACCAGGCCCCAACAACACCCAAAAATCAAAATACACACAAAAATCACCTCAATCCAATGCCATCCATGCCCTTATTAATGTTTAAATTCAATAAACCCAACAGAAAGACTTGGCCCATGCACCACTGACTACCCCTGGGCATAATGGATGAAAGCAAGGCAGACTGGGTGCAGGCCTATGACACAAAGCACACTGCCTGGCTTCAAAATGGCCCCTAGACCCCCACCCACATGGCCAGGACCTAGACCAGGCCTCAAAATGGCCCCCACCCACATGGCCAGGCCCTGGACCAGGCCCCAACAACACCCAAAAAATCAAAATACACACAAAAATCACCCCAATCCAATGCCATCCATGCCCTAAATGATGTTTAATTTCAGGAGACCCCACAGAAAGACTTGGCCCATGCACCACTGACTACCCCTGGGCATAATGGATGAAAGCAAGGCAGACTGGGTGCAGGCCTATGGCACAAAGCAACTGCATGGCTTCAAAATGGCCCCTAGACCCCCACCCACATGGCCAGGCCCTGGACCAGGCCTCAAAAAGGCCCCCACCCACATGGCCAGGCCCTAGACCAGGCCTCAACAACACCCAAAAAATCGAAATACACAGAAAAATCAGCCCAATCCAATGCCATCCATGCCCTAAATGATGTTTAAATTCAAGGAACCCCACATAAAGACTTGACCCATGCACCACTGACTACCCCTGGGCCTACTGGCTAGTGTGGCTTTAACACGCACCCCAAAATTACAAAAAACTTCCACATATATGTAACAGTGATGTATTCTATTCCATGCCATCCATGCCGTAAATGATATTTAAGATCAACAAAACTCATGGAAACAGTTGTATCATGCACCCATGACTAACCCTGCGCCTACTGGATACTGTGGGCTACACACAATATATCTTTTTTAAAGTTGTGAAAAAGTTTATAAATTGTAGTTGCAGCAACTGCAATGCCCCAAACAAACAACACCAACGTACTTGTAAAATCTTAACTCCAAAAGTGATCCAAACAAAAAGTCCTCAAATACAAATATCCAGCAGCAGCCACAAAGAGTAATCCTTCCAGCTCCAGATCCAAATGAAAAGTGACCAGGACATGGCAAAGCACTGGGAGGAGCCTGCTGGACAGGAACTGGAAGTTGGAGACTCTGGGGCACTTCTTTCCTCACAACCCCCCAAAAATGCATTCTTTGCACAAAAAAGTGCAGCCAAATGTCAATCTGAGGAGTTATTCTGATCCAAATGATCAATTTCGAGAGATTTCTTGTGCAGAATTGCAATTTTTGCGATTTCGGAAAAGCGAGATGTTCAAATCTCCCACCGGATGTCAGCTGCGTGGCGCATCTACATATTCGCTATTGTTTACTCTCGCAATACGTGATCGCTGGCCCTTAAGATGTATTCGCATTCTGAAAGTCTCGCATTGCAAGATGGTGGGACTCTATGACGTACTCGCGGTCGAATAGACTAGCTCGATCACGCCATGACGTACTCGCAGGCGAAAAGTCTCGCGTGATCATGCAGCAAGATCCAAAATAACTCGTCGAACTCAGAATCACGGTAAATCAATGCCGCGCGCGTGAGATTGTAATTTTGTAGCGCGAGCAAGCAAAAAAAATTGCGAATTCTTTGACATTTTCACGCAATTCGCGGACTGCGAAATTGCCAAAAATTCACAAATTCTGGGAGCGGAGCGGATTTTCAGCCCATACTTACCTTAGATGAGGATTCCCATACCACAAGTTGGTTGCCCTCATTTCACCCCTGTCCTGAGTAAGACTCGCATGCCCAGGTGCAACTTGCCTAAGTGCCACAGGTTAAGTCGAAACGTCACCGAACACTAATTCCCTCCTTCTCCTGGACCCCACCAGTACATATCCCCCACATGCCTCACAAGATAACAATCTGTGATTGTGAACAATGTAAATAGACCATGTAAAATATATTTGGGCCAGGTCAACAAGATTGATATGTTTAATCAATCACACACCAACTCTTCTACTTCTCTTTACTTCTATCTGGGATCATTTCCCACGCACTAAACCTTTGAGCACATCTCTTCTTCTGCACGCTCTCATCGGAGCAACCGCTTCTAATATTGTTGCACATTTGAAAAAGATATATAGCCATACCACCTAATGAAATAAAATGAGCTGTATTTATTTATATATTTATTTGAACTTATAATGCGCAACAGCTACCCGCAGTGGGTTTTGCGGCGCCAGGGATAGACAAAAGAAGAAAAAGAAGACACAACACAGTACAATGAACCAGCTAGAGCCACAGGACAGATCTACTGGAAGAGCAGGGTCTTAAGTGTTTTCCGAAAGCAAAATAAATCAGTCTCTGATTTCAGGGCGGTAGGTAATGCGTTCCAGGATTTGGGACCTAGATGGGAGAAGGACCGACCCCCCATCTTTACAAGTTTGAATCTTGGAACAACGAAATCGCCATTTGCAGAAGATCTCAATGTGCGACTAGGTTTGTAGGTTTGGACAAGACTCTGTAGATATTTTGGGGCCGTGCCCTGCTTAAATTTAAAGAGATAACACAGGGCTTTAAATTTGATACGGCTCGGGACCCTAAGCCAATGTAGGTCACGGAGAGCCTGTGAGGCCGAAGATCTCCTCGGAACATTACAAAGAAGTCGGGCCGACGAATTTCGCGCCACCTGAAGTTTGTTGATGGTTGAGGTGTCGGCACCGAGATAGAGGACATTTCCATAGTCCAGGCGGGAGATTACTAGCGCCTGGACAACGGTTCTCTGGGTGGCATGGGGCAGCATCCATAGGATTTCCTGGAGCCATCTCAAGGTGGCAAAACAAACGGAGGCCACCTTGGTGGCCTGCTGCCTCATAGAGAGCTTGTCATCTATAAGAAATCCGAGGTTGCGAACCACAGAGGCCGGCTGGGGGAGGGGTCCCATGTCACTAGGCCAGTGCTGAGGCCGCCAAAGATCTTTGTTCTTCCCCAAGATGACGATCTCGGTCTTGTCACTGTTTAACTTGAGGAGATGCCTCTGCATCCACTCAGCTACACGTGACAATCCGACCTTCAGGACCGATATATTGCTGCACTCACTGCTGGAAAGGGAGAAAACAATCTGAGTGTCATCGGCGTATGAAAATATGGTCAGCCCAGCGTACTCCACGATGGTAGCCAGGGGTATAACATAGATGTTAAATAGTAAGGGGCTGAGTATAGACCCCTGGGGAACGCCGTACGCCGATGAACAGGTAGCAGATACAGCTTTCGTTGAAAAAACCAGGAAAGTGCGCTCACTTAAAAAGGAGGCAATCCAGGCTAACGCAGGACCATCTACTCCCAGGGACCGGAGAGGGTTCAAGAGGATGGAATGGGACACGGTATTGAACGCCGCACTCAAATCCAAAAGGATGAGTGCAGATGTCTCCCCGCGGTCAATACCATGCCGCAGACACTCTGTCACCCCAAGGAGTGCGGTCTCGGTGGAATGGTGCGCTCGAAAGCCGGACTGGGAAGAATGTAAAATCCCGAGCTTTCCTCAAGATGATTTAATTGACTTTATTTCATTGTTTCTTCGCTGCTGCACATCTTCATTCATTTTTTTGCTGGTGTAAATTAAGGTTTACCTTAAAAGAGCATGGTATTAATTTGGCTCTAAAAATAAACATTTATGTAATTTGTGCTTACTCTGATGAGTGATTGGTTTGAAGACCACTTTTTCTATACCATACTGTACCCAGGTCCACAAACTTGTATTGGGTTAACCCCTTACCTGTAATGGCCCTACATACATGTGGCGTTGGCTTTTAGGACACTGTAGTTAGCTCCTTATTGAGTGTACATGCACACAAGCTCCCACCACTGCATTACACGCAAACATTATGCTTCTAGCATGCGCTCTATTCCTTTCTATGTAAACTTTTCCATAAATATTATTATTTAACCTTGTGTATTCTCATGCACTCCAGCTCCTCTTTGAACCACGATTAACATTAACGGTTGATCGTACTTCAGAAATGAAGATGCACTCAACTTCCATTTCTATCAAGCTTAAAATAAACCTTCATTTACCTCCAGACGTTTCCACCATTAAACTATTTCTCCCTTTACAGAAATTCATTGATTGGCTGAAAAGGGGCTAAGCTGGAACTCTCTCCCGCAATGATGCCCAGACCATTCTAACACCTTCTATGGCAGTATCAAGACACCGTTCCATTCTGGAGACCTGTTGGCATATTATCAAGGACGGGCGAGACATTATCGCCGCTTTTATCGGCAGGAAACTGCTGATAAAACGGCGATAATGGGCTTGATAATATGCTCAATAGAATTCCTATCGAAGCCCATGTTAGATGTCTTCACAGGAAACTGCTGATAAAACGGCGATAATGGGCTTGATAATATGCTCAATAGAATTCCTATCGAAGCCCATGTTAGATGTCTTCACATCTAACATGGGCTTCGATAGGAATTCTATAGAGCATATTATCAAGCTCATTATCGCCGTTTTATCGGCAGTTTCCTGCCGATAAAAGCGGCGATAATGTATCGCCCGTTCTTGATAATATGCCCCCTGGTCTTCCAGACAAATGTACCCTGGACTCAGAGCTTGCACCAACACGTCGTGGGACACACCAGTGGTGGCAGGTGAGCTGTGAAGCCTCAGTGTGGGAGACCTACAATTGATCACATTGCTGGGTGCACAGGTGAATACAAGCCATTTTCCAATAACTTATAATGTAGGACTATATTATCAAAGAACGGAGATAACATTATCACCACTTTACCGACAGGAAACTGCCACCAATGCGATAAGGGGTTGATAGTATGCCCTTTTGAATTCCCACACCAAAACCTGTGCTTCTAATGGAATTCACAACAGCATATTATGAACACCTTATCGCTGCTTTAGCAGCAGTTTCCTGCTGCTAAAACGGCGATAATATTATCGCCCTTCCTTCATAATATGGCCCATAACCTCTGGCTTCATGTATTTAATTTTAAGGACTTCTTAAACCACAGTCTATCTCGTAGATCCCTGCGTCCTAGACATACGGGTGACAGAGGGTAAACACTAAGGGGTGAGTGCAATAGGCCAACGCTCTATCTCCTCCTGCCTCTCTTCTTTTAACTCTCCCTTCCCTTCTCACTTCCACCCACTTCCCCTCCCTTCCATTTTCACTATGGTCCTTTCATTCGAACTAGCTTTCTTTACCTCTTCCACATAGCACACATAGTTTAATTTTTGTCTAGCAGGTTACCTATGCTACCTACGAGTCCAACCAACATTTTTTTTATTATACTGTTTTGTTAAAGTTATATTTCTATTTATTTCTGTTTTGATAAAGGTTACTTAAAAAAAAATAACTGAGTGTATAGCTCTTAATTTTCTGACAACACTTGACTGTTATTGTGATAATCATCTGTTTATAGAAATTGTTAAATTCAATACTATTTAACATTACAGTGCACCTACAAAAAATAATGTAACTAACTGTTAGGCACATGAATCCTGGGTAATTATACAACTGCAAGAGTTCTATGAGTGTATCACTTTATAACACCATAGGTACTGCCCGTGTGATTACAGAACAAATAAGACACTGCCTAGAACCACCGAGGCATCAGGGACTGCCGAGGCCCACCCTGCATATTTAAATAAAGATTCTGAGTATGACGATCCCCGGACTTAAGTTGACCTCAAACTCCTCAAACAATTAGTAAAAAATACCCGGGAAGGTGGCACTCTCCTAGACTGCAAAACGTCTCTGTACCCTTCCGTGCCCAATTCACATGTGACAACACAGTTCTAAATTTGTAAAAGAATAAGTTCGGGGCTCAAAGTTTTACTTAGAAAAGAATGTTGTTTATGACTGGACATGTAATACCAGGGCTGACTCTTTACCAGCTCTTCTACCTTTTCAGAGGTGCTGGCTGTAGGGAAGCCGTCATATTTCCCCAGGGGCCTCATCATGACAGAGGGGAAAGCAAACAGAAACGATGGAGTGCTGTGTACATTATGAGCAAAAGGAGTACACAACTCTTGGAATTAACCTCAAGAGAGGGCGCGAGCAGCAGCCACTGGTGTTACAAAACCCCATGAACAATTTGCCTATTCTGTACTCATCAGTGGGCAATTCTTTATCGATCCCAGTCAAACACTGCTGTTTCACTAAATACTTTGTGGCTATTTAAGTGGGAGACGGGATTGTCGACATTCTAAAACTTAGAGACTCCCTAATTTTACCGTAAAAAAATTACCAACTACCACAAATTTGTATTCTCCCCGGGGACCCCATCCCACAAAGTTGGGACTGTAGGAGGAGCCCCAATGCCCCCATGCTCCCAGCTAGCTCCACGCGTCCTTCAGGAGCTGCCATTGCTTTTCCACACGGGGAGCTGCTAACATGCAGCTCCCAGTGGGGAAAAAGCACTCTGCTTTACATTTTGAAAGAGAGAGCAGGTTTCGCTGCTCTCTCTTTCAAAACCCAAACCAAGTTTGCTATTGCAAGGCAGAAGCGTCGGCCCCCACTCTGCCATAGCAAATTTCAGTGTGCCGAGGGGGCGCACCGGAGACACTGCAGGAACTGCCACTGGGGGTGGGGGTCCCCTAGGGCCCTTGACGACTCCAGGAGGAGGGCCACGTGGCCCCCCTCCCACAATATAAAAAGCCCTGGGGGCAGTGATCCCCAGGACTTTGGGGGCCTTTGAGCCCCCCCCCACCCATTTTTATGAAAAGCCCCGGGGAGTAGCAGTCCCCGGGGCTAGGTGGAGCCTTTGAGCCCCCCACCCATGTATTTTACTGGGGGGTAGTCTTTGAGCCCCCACCCATTTTTTTATAGCCCCGAGGGGTGGTGGATCCGGGGCTAGGGGGCCCCTCTCGGTCCCCCATCACATTTTATATTTTAGCCCCTGGGATTTGTCGCCCCGCGGGCTAATGATTAAAGAAGCACGGGAGCCGCGCTTCATTTTTATTTATTTTTTATGGCAGGATCCATTTATTTTTTTAAACATTTTATTTTTTAGGCCCTAAAAAAACATTTTTTGGGGGGCCCTGAGTGTCCTTGTGGGACCCCATAAGCAGGTCTAGAGGGTCAGGGTATTTTTACCCTGCTCCCTCTATATGTTTTGCAGACTTCTTCCACTGATTTCTTCAACCTCGCTTCTACCGAGGCACAAAATGGCTGCCAACACTTGGTTTGGAATGTTGACAACCAGTTGACAGCCAATGAGCATGCAGCACGTGATGGGGACGGTGCGCGCAGGGTGCACATAGGGTGCGCAGATCCACCGCGGCAATAGATATATCTATGATTTTACTTTTAATTTCTCAGCAACTACTGAATGGATTTACACCATCTAACCAAAAGGCGCGAGTCTGAACCAAGGGCTACCTCTTTGCCAAATTTGGTGTAATTCTGTTCAGCAGTTCGGGCTGTAGCTGCGAACAAACGTTCCTATGGAAAATTGTATGGGGAAAACACATTTTGGAACCCCCCTTTTTTCTCAGCCCCTGCTTAACAAATCACGCGGAGACTTTCAGGATAGGAGAGGACCCGAGCCGGCCACCAGTTTTGAAAATTTCACGAAGATTCGTCAACCGGGGCAAACGTTATTCTAAATAAGTAATACATATATATGTAGTATATATGTAGTAGGTAGTTATAGTTAGGACATATAAGGCATAGTAAATCCG
This sequence comes from Lissotriton helveticus, assembly GCF_964261635.1. NCBI lineage: Eukaryota > Metazoa > Chordata > Amphibia > Caudata > Salamandridae > Lissotriton > Lissotriton helveticus. The sequence goes on from NC_136059.1 coordinate 640,171,143, forward strand.
CAACATTCTATTTCCAATAACTTTGGCGCCGAATGATTAATATTTTAAAAATGTTAAAAACTTTTGGCCAGCTCTAGTCTGCTCCTATCCTGAAAGTTTCGAGGTGATTGGTTAAGTGGGTACCGAGAAAAAAGGGGGGGTCCAAAAAACATGTTTTCCCCTTGCAATTTCCCATAGGACCTTTAGCCACAGCTACAGCTCGAACGGCTAAACGGAATTACGCCAAATTTGGCAAAGAGGTAGTCTTCAGTTCCGACTTGTGCCTTTTGCTTATATGGTTTCAATCTGTTAAGTAGTTCCTGAGAAAATTACAGTTAAAGTCATTTATATATCTATGTGCGCGGGGATCCGCGGAGTGTGCGAGGATTGTCATGGTACCATAAGCGCACCCTTCCTATCACGTGCTGAATGCTAATTGGCTGTCAAGTGGTTGTCAACATTCGAAACCAGGAACTGTTGGCAGCCATTTTGTGCCTCGATAGAAGCGAGGCTGAGGAAGTCAGTGGCATATGTGTGGAAAACGGAGAAAGGGGGCAGGGTAGACATAATTTTACCATCTAGACATGCTTAGGGGGTCCCAGAAAACCCCCCAGGGCCCACATTTTATTTTTAAACTGGGCAGGTGCGTTTAGGGTGCGTGGACTGTGCCATAAAGTAAATAAAATAAAACTGAGTTTTTAAAAAAATAATTAGTCCCTGGGTGGTTAAATACCAGGGGCAAAATTATTACGTTTTATGTGGTGCCCAGAGGGGACCCCTAGCCTCAGGGATCATCACCCCCTGGGGCTAAAAAGAAAGAAAAGGTGGGGGGAGGGGTCGAAGGTCCTGAAAGCCACGGGGACCATCACCCCCTGGGGCTTTATATATTGTGGGAGGGCTGGTCCCTGTAGTGTCCCTGGGTGTCCATCCCGCCCTCCAATAGCAAGGAAATCTGTTCTCTCTTTCAAAATGTAAATCAGATTGCTTTTCCACATGGAGAGCTGCATGTTAGTTGCTCGCCATGTGGAAAAGTAATGCCGTCTCCCAAATGTGTTGAAGTTGTGCAGCAAAGACGCTGGATTCATGCACCCTATAGATTATGAGTCGTGCATCCAGCGAGTGCACACCAGGGTGCCGCACTGAGCGCTGCGCTGGGTGGGCAACTTTTATTTTTCCATAAAAATAGCCCCTATCAGTCATTTATAATATTCCCGAGCACCGTATCCCCCGGGTGTTATAGGAAATGTTGGGGATCGTGGGGGGAGCCACAATGTGTCCATGGTCCCGCCAGCTCCCCGCATTACTTTCAAGGTGGGAAATGTGAGCGAAAGTGGTGCAAGGGTGTTGTAAATCTGGTTTGGATTTTGAAAGAGTGAGCAGGGTGCATCTGTAAGGTAAGTGCAGGTTAGTGTAGGGGTAACAATTACTATTTTAAGTCCAGGGAGCTGCATCTGTAGGGTAAGTGCATGTTAGTGTAGGGGTAACAATTACTATTATAACTCCAGGAGGGTGCATCTGTAGGGTATGTGTTGGATAGTGTATGAGTAACAATTACTATTGCTAATCCAGGGGGTTGCATCTGTGGGGTATTTGCTGGATACTGTGTGAGTAACAATTACTATGAAAAAGAAAGGAGTTAAAAGAGAAGGAGACACGCACTGTCACGGTGAACCTGGAAGAAGAGAAAGTGACGAGAGATGATTTCCACCGTGTTTAGGCTTGAGAGCCTGGTTAATCATTAAAGGGGGTCTGGCAGATAAGTGCGTACTTATTCTGCAAGAAGCCTTTCGGGGTCTTGCGAAAGCAAGTCATCTTTAATAATTGCCTCTCACTCACTCTCACTTATTGCACACGCGGTTGTTACGAATTCACTTGCACCTGTAAAACATGTGGAAATATTACTGCATACTGTGGTAGACAGATTGGAAATGAAGGTAAAGCTCTGTAGAGCTACCTGTGTTCAGCACATGTCTATTGGATCGCTGGCACCCTCACGTCCCATTCTGTGGCATCAGAGTCATTACAGGTACCAACTGCATTTCATTAACAGGCTGTTGAACCTGCATTTTCAACCCACAATCTCTTTTAAAATTGCCTCTTTTACAGATCTGCGGTACACTCCAGAGTTGATTGTTCCATTGATACCATTAGCACTAAAATGTCTCCCTCTACCTTGACTCCGGTCTCCCCCTTTTCCGCTTGTGCATCTGTGTTTGCCATCCGTGCTAAATACACTCAGTTTGTGCCACCATGAACTTCTCCTTTGCCAATTTATATTTCCATTCCCAATAATCTCTACAGAATTGTACATAAGAAAAATCTTTTCACTTGACTTTGTTTTCCAGCATTTCACATTGTGTTGGAGCTGTGTGCTTAGGTCTGGTTTCCATCCGAACACAAAAGCTGAAGCACCTTGTTTAGTAGGATCCTCTTGAGACTCTCAAGAGGGAGTAGCTAAGCTTTATAAACTCCAGATGATTGATTGATCTTCCACCCCACTATATTGTTGGTACACCAGAACCAATGTCTCATAATACGCATGAACCAAGTTATCTGTGTTCTGCGGTATTCTCATAATTCTTCACCAATTCATCTGCTTCACTGGATTTTTCTTCCTCAACTATTCACCAGCCTAATTGTATTTCTTCATAACATCTGGAGAAGGCGTCTAACACGTCCCAGTCCTTTTAGGTTCCTTTTCTGCCCACATACACACTGTCTTGCCTTGAAGCCACAAATATTTAGCTGTCAACATTAGAAATTAATGCATACAAACCTGCCCAAATAACCTGTAAAACATTCACAATTCTATCCACTTCTGACTTCAGTTGCTCAGGTTCTTCTCTCAATTTCAGAATTAAATAAATCATGCTTGCTCCATAGCAAAATGTATGTTGCACCACATGATCCAGGAACCTCTTTCAGGGGCAATTCCCCTTCAACACGATAAATAATTTGCACCACTACGACCATCATTTTCCAAAGGCTTCAAAAACCATTTGCTCATTTGTCTTTCAACATCGTCCCAACTCTAATTTTCTCCTGAACTTTTTACTGCAAAATGCTTCAGCTGCATTATTGTTTCAGTTAGTAATCCACCTCCTGAAAATGTCATTGCATAAAATTTACAAATACTCCTCTTTTCTAAATTTACAATAATTTTCTTCCCACTCTAACTTTTCAAATGCATGACTTGTTTTCCTGCTTCTATAATCAGAAATATTAACTCATTACATGGTAATTGTGGAAGCTTTTTAATTAAATGGCATGAACCAACAAAATGTTCCAAATTCAAATTACATGTTGAACCAGTTTTTTCATTAGATCTTGCTACATGCTTCAGCAACTCCACTAGCCCCCATAAAGCGGCATTATTCTGTAGTCTCTGTGTTACATTTGCATTATAGGGATCAGGTATTCCAATTAACAACTCATCTACCACTTCATATTCCTCATCCAAATCATTCTGCTTGAACCTTCAGATTTTTACTTCTACAAGCCTGTGACCACCAAACCAGCCACAGGAGGAAAAGAGGAAACACTCCCATAGTGTGTAACACTTCTCTGTGCCACACCTGTTTCCACTGCCATGCTAGACTCACACTCAAAAGAGCCTCATATTTACCTCGCCTAAAATTGGATCACTGCTTGACAGGAGAAAAGTCTACCTGCCCATGGGATTTTCACATTTTCTGTTTTGTCTGTTACGTCAGAGCTGTAGTTGTTCATTAGGACAGTGTTGGAAGCTGCAGTACAAAAACTAAGAAATGAACTGAAAAACTGCTGCAAATTCTGGTAGTACATGTTTAACTCAGAAGTTCTGACTTTATTCTCACTTGACAGAAGAACTAGGGGCATATTATCAAGGACCGGTGTTAAAATTATCACCGTTTTATCGGCAGGAAACTGCCGATAAAACGGCGATAATGGGCTTGATAATACGCCCTTGTTAATTCTCATAGAAGCCCATGTTAACATCACAACATGGGCTTCTATGGGAATTAACAAGGGCATATTATCAAGGCCATTATTGCCGTTTTATCGGCAGGAAACTGCCGATAAAACGGCGGTAATTTTAACACCGTTCCTTGATAATATGCCCCATAGTGTGAATTTATTGACAATATGCTCTAATTTTAGCTTCTGTAGCACCTTCCATACCCTTGATGAATGTATCATGAGAGAAAATAGTTTTCTTTCAAACATGGTCCATCAAACACTAAAGCAAATTATTGAGATAAATATATTGTGCCCAAAATATGAGACCTTCCGTACAACCCCTGGTGAGATTTGTACCATTAATTACAAGAAACTTATATGGAAATCCGAAAATACGGATGAGATCACCGGATGGGCAAAAAAACTAGTGATAGAATCCATGGATGAAGAAACAAGCATAGACCTCATGGAACGATGGGAAAATTTCACCCACAAAGAAGTCACTGATAATGCTAAAACAACAGGAACACAAAGGAGGAAAGGTGCGAACAGTAATAAAAGAGAAGGCAGAGATAATTACATCTTTCTTCCATATGCTGTAAGGAAACTCAGATGTACACAAAATCGGCTGAGGAGACAACTAATGAAGTCGCCATATAACAATGAATTAGCTGCTTTACTGAGAAATACAAACTGCAGATTAAAGAAATTGATTTGGAATGAAAAAAGCAAAGCCAGACAAGATATGTGGACAAAAATATTCCATGCTAGCACATTGGCAAATTCAAGGGAGTTCTGAAGACTAATTAACGGCCTAGCTTGACCAAATAAACACGGAATTGGAACCAGTCTATCTGAAGAAGAATGGGTGATGTTCCTCAAAGCACATCTAAATCCAAACCAACCGTCTCTGATACAACGCACTGTCGACCCAAGTTCCACAAAAGTTGACAAAGAAGGAGATAGTAATATCCTAATAACCAATAGTTAAGTGGCAAGTCTGATAAAAAAGCAAAAAGATGGCGCCCCCGGTCCAAATGGCATCCTTTTTGCACTTTTCAAAGTCTGGTCAAGCTATCTAACAGATGTTTTCAATGAAGTGGTCCAGAGGGAACAAATCCCAAAATCATGGAAAGGATCACTTATAACACCCATATTTAAGAAAGGAAACTGGCAACAACCAGAAAATTATCGCTTAATTACTTTACAGGACACGGATGCAAAGCTGTTTGCTGGAATTTTATTGGCAAAACTAACCAACTGGGCAAAAGAGAATCAGGTATTACCCCCAAATCAAACAGATTTCGTCAATGGCCTCGGTACGACCACAAATCTTTTAACATTGACAATATTAATCAAAAAAGCTATTCTAGCTAAACAACCCTTATATTTGTGTTTTGTAGACTTTAAATCTGCCTTCGACTGTGTTGACAGAGAACTTTTATGGGTCAAACTAACTAAACAAGGAATATCAGAAAACATACTAAAGATGATTAAGCTCTTGCACTCCGAAACCTGGGTTAGAGTTAGGACGGGTAATGGCTCAACATTAACCAAAATAATTCCAACATCGAGTGGCCCTAAACAGGGATGTGTGTTGGCTCCCTTACTCTTTACCTTATTTTTAGCTGACCTTACCACGGAATTAAACACAATTAATGCCCACCCCCCAAGGTTAGCTCAAACTCAGATATCGAGTCTATTATACGCGGATGATGTCATACTCTAAGTTGTACAAAGGTGGGGATGCAACGTCTGATTGATGGCATCTCTAAGTATTCTGAGGCAAATGGTATGCACATAAACGAAGCCAAAACCAAGGTGACGGTAATTACAAAAAACAAACGAATAACACACGCACACAAATTGATCCTGCATGGAAAAAAATTGGAGCGAGTAGCTGACTATAAGTACTTGGGAGTAACTTTCAACGATAACGGCATGTTCGAGACTCAAAAACTCGACATTAAAAGGAAAGCAAACTCCCTCATTGGTGCACTTAGAACAATCCAGAGAACCATTGGAGACTTGTCTTATCGCCCCTTATTAAAAACAATTGCAGCAAAATTATTGCCAACTCTAATGTATGGCAGTGAGGTGCTCAACGGAAAAGACGCAGACATCATTAACACCTCAGTCGCTAAAACGTACAGAATTTTATTTTCTCTTCCAAAGAATGCCTCTCAAGCCCAAGTGAGATTGGAATTTGGGCTAAACAACCAATGTTATGCAAGGAAAGGGCACACAATGAAAGTGTGGAACAGAATAAAAAACGATCAGGACAACGAAATGTCTCGTCTACTGTGGCTTGAAATAAAAAAATAACCAGACGCTAACTGTCAGCTCTTACTTAAATCTAGCAATTGTAGAGTTTGGTATAACACCTATCTGGAACACCACTGTTGTGCAGGAGAGTTTGAAAAAAGTGGTAAATAAACTAAAGGATTATCTCTCCTTGACAAAGGATAAAGATATTTTTGTTAAACGAAAGAACGCGTGGCCAATTGTGAATGGCTTAAAAAAAAAGAAGATTCAAACCTACCTGGAAACTTCATGGTAAAAAAAAAACAAGCAAGTTTTTATGAATGCTAAGTTTGGCCACTTTCCAGGCTCATGCCACTTGGCACCATGGAAAAGATCAGACGAAAACTGCTTATGTAGACTATGTAAATCAGGACAAGAAGCTATCTTACACCTATTGTGTCTTTGGCCTGACTTGGAAGTGGAAAGAAAAAGTACACTTAAGAAAATGTTTAATGAACGTGATGTAAGGACTTGTAGGCAGGTACTAGTGGCAAGGTTAAATCCAGATGACTTACCAATTAACTCAGCTTTCGTTAAATTTCTATTTACGGTCCAAAAAAAGTTGGAAGCCTGTGCTTGATTAATTTATGAGTTGTGTGAATATGAACCTATCGAATTAACCAAAAATCTAATTTTAAACGATTGACTTTTATATCAAATTGATGTAAATTATTCAAACATATGGATAGTGTTTAGCATTTTATATCTGTAAATGTTTTTAGCTGCTTTTTGTAAGATTTTAATTAATCAAACAAATAAAATAAAATTTGAAATTTGAATACTAAAAAAGGAGCATCATGTTTTACACCACAATTGCTAAAAATAGGATGATACTTCTAATAAACATATTATTTTGAGACTAACATCTATTATAAACCTTTATTTGTCCTCTTTTTTGACCTTCAAAAACATGCTTTCACTATATTTAAATGAGTTGCATATCCACTAGTCCTGCAATGGCTGCAACAAAATGTTGTGATCAGCCAATCATGTCCACCCTCTCGACATGCTCTTGAGGTCAGGGTGTGCTCACACAGACACAATATTATTTTCTTTCATTTTCAGGATGCATGGACCATGTCTCTGAGTCCTTTATTTCTGGCCACAATATATGTATTATGTTGTGGTCAGCCGTCTAGATATACTTATTTTTAATTCCTTAATAATCCCCGAACTCCTCTCTATAAGGAATTTCTTGTAAATAGCTGACGAGTTTACACCAATTTACAGAAACTACTTTTTTTTAGTAAAGGTTGAATGCAGTTTTATTGTAGTTCCATTCATCTGTTTTTTCTGAAGCTGAGACAAAAGTTTCCTATGGTCATTAACATGCAAAATCTATGTTTTGGGACTCCCCTTTTTCCTGGCCCCCGCTTGAAGGATCACACCAAAACGTTCTTTTTTTTAAAAGTTTTGTGAAGATTCAGCAAATGGTGCCAATGTTAGTAGTGAAACAAAAAGCACTCTTCCTATGGAAACTCCGACCAAATATAACTATAAAGTTGCTATCATAGGCTTTAATTTGGAGAGTACATCATATGCCCGGAGCCATCTTGGTGCTGCCAGTGACACACAAGTATGAAGCCAACTGTGGCTCGCCAGTCATGTTTTCAGAGCTTTCTGAAACCTAATAGAGCAGGTGACAAAACTACTACCTCCCTAGGAGGACAGTCTGCAAGAGGGAGCCACAGACTGATACCATCTGTACCTTTCTTTTAGATAGGCTGGACCTTGGAGTGCCTTGAAAGCAATACAGAGGCCTTGAAGACTATATGCTTCTTTACAGGAAGTCAATGTAGCATACTGATGGCATGTGAAGCTGAATAAATCTAGGACCTTCAGAAGCAGTCGTGCTGCAGAGTGTTGAAGGATTTGCAATTTGTTCAATTACTTTTTGGGAGGATTTTGACAAAGGGCATTACAATAGTGTACTCTAAATAGAATCAATGTGATAACATCTATCTTAAGCAAATCAGCTGGCAGAGATTGAGCAGCTGTCTTAACAATACGTTGGTTAAAGAAGGATGCAGAGATGACTTTATTAACTTGCTCTTTAACCCCTTAACCGCTAGGGTAATTCCCCTCCTGGGCGGGGGAGAGGTTTGTTTTACCTTTTTGACCAGCATCAGAAGGGAGCCCAGCTCGTCTGGCCACCAAGAGGGGGGTCAGAAGGAGGTGTTTGTTTCAAATAAGATGACTTCTGTCTTTAAGCGTTCAGGTTAAGACAATTTTCATCCCTTCATTGGATTACTGAGCTCATGCAATTCTGAAAGATGTCACTCATATTTGGGCCCTTGTTTGGAGAGAGAAACCACAATGTTAGTGTAGTCATTGTCAGAGACTAACGACAGCCCAAAGGACTTGATCAAGGTTGCCAAAGGTGTGATGTAAAGATTAAACAACATCAGACTCAGTGATAAGCCCTATAGTACCTTGCATGGCAACAAAAAGGGCTCAGATGTAAAATCTTTGAAGGAGACAGTTTGTATATGGTCAGTGAGGAAAGAGCGCAGCAAGGGCAGAGCTACACTCTTGATACCCACTCCCTAGAGCCAGTCAATCAAGAGGTCATGATTGACCATGTAAAGTGCTACCGATAGGTCAAGCAGGAAAAGGAAAGTGTTACCACCCCTTCCCACTGTGGCCACAATTAGCACTGACTCACTGCTGTGACTGACTTGGCAGCTAAACTGTGTATTGTCTAACAGATGGATGTTTTCCAGAAATGTGGCCAGTTGTGTATTCATGGCCTTCTCAACCAGCTTACCCAGAAGGGGAGGCCTGGAAATGGGTCGATACTAGCTGTTCAGGTCCAGCCCGTTGAGGTTGGATTTCTTCAATAGTGAAGGAGCAGATAATGAGGCACTGCTGAACTAAACATGGCATTGAAGATCTTAATCATGTAAGGGGTCACTGCTTCAGGTACTAGATTGAAGATCTTAAGGGGACAAGGGTTTGAGGGACATCCTGATTTCCTATTCAGAATGAGAAATTTGACTTAATCCTCAGCAAGCTGAGTGAATTTGCTCAACAATGTCCTTGCCGACTCCACTGTCCTAACGTCCTTACTATTCTGTCATTTAGAAATGCTGGAGGACAATCTATCGAAGATTACCTCCACGTTATGTTGAAAGAAATTTACTAGCGAATTTCAGAAAGCCATACTACTACCTGCCGAATTCCTGGTAGCTGGTGTGGCGAGTTTGGTGACAGCTTGAAACAGCGCCTTAGTCAAATTGCCTACTGATTTTAGTTTGTTAGTGAAGAAGGCAGATTTCTCAGTCAGACCCTCCTCCAGTTTCGTGCTTGTCCGTGGCAAGTTTGTTTTGCTGTCCTGAGTGTGTCATTAAACCAGGGTGCAATGGGCTTACTTCACCTAATCATTTTGGTGGTTGCGGGGGATAATGTATTAACCGCAGATTTCAGCCAGACTGAAACGTTTGCAGACATAAAATCAATGTCCTTGGCTGTGTATAGTCAGATTTGCTCATCATTTGCTCATAATTCAAAAGATTGCTACCCATTTCTTGAAAGGAGCCTAAATGTTAGCTTAAGACCCCCCAATCTCTCTTTGGATTGCTCTGCATCAGGTTCACATCCCTCGGCAGACAATATCAAGGTAGTTTTAACTCTGCATTGAGTAAATTCCTCTTTACATTAAAGACAATTACATACATGTTGTGCCCGTTTATGCTTACTCACCAGCTTCTCTTCATGTGCTACATGCTGTAAACAACAGAAAAGAGAATATTGATTGTTTATGCTTGTCCATATCTTGTGGGATACTCTTTATGATCAACTATGTTTTTTTATAGTGTTATACACTTCTGATTATTAACTTCAATTAAGTGTTACTCCTTTTGCTCTAAACAGGCCAGCTTCATCACAGCAACTATTGACAAAGTAGTTTTTTAACACACTTGCATTACATATAATTTCACATACATGATTATGATGATAGGTAGTCTTTACTGTAACTTGGAATCAAGTGAAAGTCATGCTATGTCATCCATATGCAGTACCCAAAGTATCTTTCTTATGTTAGTTTCTGTTGCACTTCCCTTAATGATACCTATTTCCTCTCACCTTTGGCTGAGTTTGGGAGGGACTTAAGTTCTGGTGATTCTCTTGCAAGACCATTTTTAAGCATACTTATGTTTGTGAAAAGCTGATGAAGTGTTTGCTGAAACAAAAACAGAGAGAATCAATAGCATTGATCTCTCTTCCAGCACTTGAGGTCAATAACCTTCTCACATTGTCTGCAGAAATAATATTTGTGCAATGCCTTTGAAGTAATTATTTATTCCAGAAATGCTTTTGTGACAACTTGTGCTCAATTCGACCACCATCAGCCAGGATCGAAAATCACAGCTGTGATGACAATGCATGATATTTTCTTTCTGACTTCAAGCACAATTAGAAGCAAGACCGTCGATGGAGGAGCTTGAGGATAATACGGTGCTTAGATAAGGTCAGGCTTGCATCCCCAAGAACAGCTCTGCCAACACTGCAGTGCACTTGGCAAACATGAATAAGATCTTTGTGAGGCATCGCCAAACACTCAACTGTGAAATCACCATGCTTGAAATTAACAATGACAAGACTTCTTCCCCCGAGAATCTGCATTTACATGACGTTTGAACTTTGGCATTTGCAAAGCACATAGCTGCCATAACCTGGGAGTCCTAGTACTAGGGACTGTACTGAAAGATATTTATTAACTGGGGCAGCTTTTTAGAACAGCCAGGTTTGAAATTGTTTCCTGAAAACAGCTTCGGACAAGAGCAGGAAGGGACCGTTCCAGAGTTCTGGGGCCAGATATTCGAAGGAGCGTCCCCATTTGTCTGAACTGAACCACGCTCAAGGCGAGGCAAGGTGAAGAATTCTTAGATCGACGTGTAGTAGTGGGGGCATAAGGATGAATCAAGTGCTGGATACATCGTTGGCCAGAGCCTGTTTTTTGTAGCTCGTGCCAACTCTTTTCTAACTGTGTGGTTTATTTTCTACCTGAAACCAGAAGGCAATATGGATTACATTACTGACTTCTTATTTTCACAGGTGTTTTGAACAGAAATTTTAGGTAAACAGCAGGATAGTGAAAAACAGTAGCATGATTCCGGAAAGTTTGCAAGGCATGCTGTCCGTGTACAATTTTCCTCTGAAAACACAATGGTTCTGAAGATTAGGAACACTGCTTTCTGTTCTTTTTGGATGTTTCCCTGGAGACAGACACATTGAAAAAATTGCAGAAATGTCATGTCTGCACCTGGCAAATTATACAATTAATTCCCTTGACTCTAACAGAATCCGGTTTTACATTATAGAGGTGCCAAGGAAACAGCATACCTATCTGAAAAAATCTCTGCATCATACACTTTGTTAAAATAGAATCAGTGTTCATATTTTGAGGGACATAAGTAAAAATGAAGCTCTCTTTGTGTATTTTATACACACATACACACACACGCACACATATGTTGATATCCACTGAAAAAAGTTTATTGTTATAGTTAGGAATTGTGATAAAATTACTTTACAAAAAAGAAACGTTAGCAATTTACTGAAAAAACAAAGGGAAAGGGGCACTATAGTTATGTGAAAATGTCAGTTGAAACATACAATTTTAAACGTATAAATCCACTGAAATTCGCTATTTAAAGTTATCTCAAGTAGCTATAACTCATGTCCTAAAGTAACTATGACCCCTTTTTAAACACTGATGGAGTCCCTACTGTGGGTCAGGGGTGGGTGCCGCACTGGGGACGATGTCTCTGTGGCCTGATAAATATTTAGGGAGGGGGTCTACATGCTCCCTTCACCTAATAACAGAAACAGTTGCTGTTACAGGCTTGGGAAAGAAGCCCACTCGCTCTCCTGATTAAAATGGCTCCAGGAACACAAATTGGCCCCTGGGGATGGAGTCCCTGGTATCTAATAGAGGGCCAGGGAGGGAGGCTCTGCATGTACCCCTTCTCTTATTATCAAAACAGCTCCCCCGTCCCAACAAAACACAATGCCCCCGGTACTGGCCCACCTCATTATTTTTTTAAATTACAGGAGTCAGTGCTTTTTTAAAAACAAATTTTCTTGGGGGAAATTTAAAAAATATATATTTTTGTGCCCACCTTGAAAGGTATGGTTTGGAATACAATCCATAACACACACAACAAAAGTGCAAACCAAAACGTACACCAAATACAATGCTTATGACTTCACCCTTAAAGAAAGAGATGCATTACAAATAGTATAAGTCATCGTGCCAATGAAATTACATAACAAATTACCATTAAAACTTTGAAAGAGATGACTATAAATGTACATTTCACTTGTAGGTGTTGTTATTTGTTGGACTACATGATGTGAGGTCTTATGCTTGGCATTTGGTGTGTGAGGCTTAGGAGGGTATCCTGATTCATGAATTCATTATAGGGTGTGGAAATCCTGAGTTAAAAATATTTGTATTTTATTTTATTGTGTTACCTAGGTGGATGCTTTGGATCCTCGACATGGATCTGGTAGTCAGGGTGAACCCACCATGCTATTTCATGTCCTTTTTCTTTTGCCTTTTTCCAACGTGGTGCTCCGTGCTGTGTGTTGAATTATGGAGTTATGGCAAACCAAGAACAGTACAGTACTTGAGTGAAGTTTTTTGCCAAATTTAGTGTAATTCTGTTCAGACTTTTTTTCTGTAATAAAGAGAAAATAATCTAATGGAACATAAAATGAGTCCTGGAACTTATGCCCCTTTCCCTTTTCTCTGCTCCCAGTGGATCGATCTGCTTGAAACTTGCCATGTAATACCCCAAATGGATGCATTTTCTAAAAAGGTTTGTTGCAGATGTATCAAATGACAAACAAATGTGTTAAAACATTAAAAAAATGCATTTTCTATAGAAGCTCCTACCTAATTATACCTATGCTGGCACTATTCCTGTCAGTATCATATGTATAGACTTTAATAGCTTTGATGTGATTTTCCCAAAAAGATTCTTTAAATTAAATTATTTCAAAGCATAGCATATTATTATGCATATATCTTGAATATTTAATAACACAATTAAAGAAATTTAACATGGGCGATATGTGCAGTTTCTTGTGTAAGAGTAGCCCTATATGTGGGAATGAAGACCAACACCATGATGGACTTTCCTTCAGGTCATAATGTTGAACCAAATGCCTGATTAGTCTATCACCAGGTTTAATGGCACCAAGTGTCTCTCACAGGGTGGGAGAATGTCATAGCTAATGTGGTTGTGAAAAAGTACTACAGCATTGAGTGTACTTTTCCGGTACCCACATTTGTTATCTGCACGTCCACCATGTTCTCCTTCCAAGGTGGAATTGGTGTCACTGTCTTTCCACAAGGTGGCTTTTTCCACGGTCTTGAAGGATGTCTCAGAGGATAAAGCCTCCATGCTTCACATTTTTAGATAGCCCTGTCCTAACTTTTTTATGTGTACAGTTCTTCACACTGACACATGAACTTACACAAATGTTTACGTTTGTGAATATGGCCCTAAGTGGCCCAAAGTGATCACAACATGTAGCAGGAAAATGTGAGGGCCATGCAGAATCCATTGGAGAATTTTGAAGCACATTTTCAGTAATACACAACTAAATGTGATCGGCCAATGTAATATACCACTAGCATTTGTAATGACAGAAGATGCAGATTGACCTCATCACTGATAGGTGAAACCACTTTACATTTGGTTTTACATTAAACGCATAATGCCTGCAAGCAGCAATGTGCTGCTATTGGGGCTGTGCACAATATTGCACAGTATTTTAAATATGTCACAAGGAAATTATTCTTTTGTGTATAATCATTCATCCCCAAACCATTGGACTGATGCTGCTGGTTTTCCGACTCTGGAAGTGCACTGCGTCTTGCCAAACATGTGTGTGTCTGTGCTCTTACTCTTAAAATGCAGATGGTCAATTGGTCTGCCCACAATTTGCATACATCAATAGTATTTGGCGGTTGTATGATGTTACAATGCATGCTTTTACCCCGAATGCCGTTGCAACACAATTGCATACCCTGACTTGCTGTCGGGGGTGCGTGGGATGTTGGAATAGTATAATTTACTATTCCAACTCCAGTCTGTGCAACAGTAGGGAAGGTGTTAGAGTTAAATCAAACACCTCTTGACCCCTACAGCAAGCCATTTCCGGTGAAACGGCATGCGGGGTAAAAGCATGCGTTGTAACGCATGCGGTGTAACAGTTGATTACCGTATATGGCACCATGGGTACCCAGGGCCTGTAAATTAAGCATTCCTCATGGACTGCAGAAAATATTATGCCACCACAAATGTGATAAAGAAAGGCACAACTTCCAGTTTGCCATTGCAGACTGACAGAGTGGTTTTTAAACTGCTAACTAAACTTTGCCAATGCCATAGCCCAAACTTTCCTTATTAATAATTATATGTCACCACTATAGCAGGCGTACAGAGGCCTATAGCCATGGTGAATCATATTTAAAAGAAGGGTGTGTTTTATTGACATTTAAATGGCCTGACAGTACAAACCCTGCACTGTCGGGTTGAAACACTAGTAGTCCCTGGAGGTGGTGTGCCGTTGCTGTTCATTGTTGCAGCTCTTTGTGTTCGATTTCTTCTGTTGTGGGGGCTTGAACTTGTACCCTGGAGGATTCCTAGACACCCATCACTATAACGCCAGGCCTGATTGGTCCCTGAGAGGTGCGACTGCGGGGCAACCCCTGTATATGTAAGTAACAATGGTCAGAACAGCTTGAAGATCACCCGTAAGGGGTAAAATAGACAAGAACCAACCTAGCCTCACGGTTGACATGCGAAAGCCTGGGAGGTCGCAGCAGAGGCCGACCTCGGACTCCAAATTCGATGCTCCGACGAAAGAAATCCCATCATTTGAAACATCTCTCCTGGCTATGCAGAACAGCCTGCAGTTGATCGATGAGAAGATTGACGCCTTAAATTTGTGCATGGACCATATGTCGGTGGACCTCGAGAAACAGGGCACCAGGCTTGGTGAGGTGGAGAAGCATATCTCTTCTGCAGAGGATGACCTACAAAGTATCTCTAACAAAGCGGTGAACATGGAAAAGGTCTTGGCTGACAATCAGGTAAAGAATGAAGACCTGGAGGCCAGAACGAGGCATAACATTTTGAGAATCATTGGCCTGCCTGAGTCGACTAATACTTGGAGATGTACGTGGAGGGGATGCTCAAAGAGATCTTCGGGATGGAGAATCTGTCCTCAATGCTGATTGTGGCACGGGTGCATCACTCGTTAGCAACGCTCCCGGTACCCTGGAGCCCTGCTGCGGCCGAATATCGCATGGCTGCTAAATTAGAGGGACCGTGATTCGATCCTGCGCTTAGCACGAGAAAAAGGTTCTATAAACTACCATGAGAATGACTTAGCCTTTCACCTGGATTTTACTGTGACAGTCCAGGCAGCGAGGCAGAAATACTTCCCAGCCAAGAAGGTGCTGATGGGGGAGAACATCTTGCATGCTATGCTCTATCCTGTCCATTTAAGAATCAAATCTGCCATAATCCTAAGGCCACCATGGAATGTTAAATCATTGAAAAAATGACACCACAACATGACAAGTGACCCTGATGAAAAGGAGCAATGAGTAGCAGTGCTTGGCGCTAACCCTGCTGGGTTATTTTTGCTTTGCTGATGACACCTTGATGCGTCAGAGGTCCATGCATGAGGGTGAGATCGCTGGAGGGGAAAAAAGAGTGACATCCTATCATAGTTAACTGTTCCTTTGGAACTCTACATTGAGGATTTGTGAGCATTACATGGCTGCTTGAGGTGGGAAACCTTTAGGGCACTGGACACTTCTTGAACTTTCACATTGGCATAATGGACTGGTTCCGCCACCTCCCTGCTCAGTGTGAGGCTGTTTGCACAGCAGTATTACCCGATGGGTGTGCCCCACTTCTTTATATGGGTAATGTTTCAAAGGGTGCTTATGGTACTTCTTTAGTGGGCTGTCTTTAACATGTTGGTGGTGCTGAAGTGGGTGGGGGGCTTGGGGTGGTATTCTTTTGCGGGGGCAGTGCATTCTATATGTAGGATCTAATCAAACACAATTGGTTTTATGGTGATTTCCTCAGCAATGGAACATTCACGCTATGAATAAGAAAGGTATGTGTGGGTGGTACCGTTAAACTAATAACATGGAATGTATGTGGTATCAATAACCCCAAAAAGATCTGCAATGTATTAGCATACCTAGATAGGCACGATATCCAGGTGGCGTTCCTCCAGGAGACGCATCTCACTAAACATACTGAAAAAATGTGGGGGGCTCGTTGGGCTGCAGTGCTTGCGGCTGCACTGTATTGGGCGTACTCTAGGGGTGTACTTACGCTGGCTAAGAGAGGCACCCCGTTCATTCTGAGCCATTCTGAAGCATATGAGCAGGGAAGGGTGCTCATGGTACGCTGTGCAGCATGAATGTTAAGTTTGTTAACACGTATGGGCCTAACACAGGTGATCCTGCCTTCTACAATGATGTCTGGAGGCATATTGCGTCTTTTACTCCCTCTGCAGTGACATGGATCGTGGTCCAGACTGGACTACTGGCTGGTCTCCAATGTTGAGAGGTCTTGAACAGCCTCAGTGAACCACCTGGCTAAAATGTTATCTGATCATGCCCCTGTTCACCTCGAGCTGACTGTTCCTACTCATATCAGGCCCCCGTTTCAGTGGAGACTGCAGCCGTCTTCCCTACTGGACCCCGTGTTCTCAGTCATGATTGGGGCAGCTATCGCAAATTTCTTTCTTGAAAATGAAGATTCCATTGACGAGCCCTGGGCGGTGAACTACGCTACTCTTGTGGAGTTTGCGTATTTTCTAACCCTGTTCGTAGTGTGCGTAGTGGGGCTACGCGAAGCTACGCAAAGTGGGCAAGAAACTATGCCGACCTGCGCACTTCGCATAGCCCCACCCCTCCCCAACATATTTAATTTTAGTCAATGGGCACATAAAAATAAAGAAAAGGCACTTACCTTGTCCACGGCGTCCCGGGGCTCCCTCCGCTCGTTCACGACGCCGTCTTGATAACCAATGCGCTAGCGCGGCCGACCGCGCATGCGTATGTCTCGCGAGAAATGTGGATGCGCGGGCGGGCGCTCATGCGCATTGGTTAGCAAGACGGCGGCGTGAACGAGCAGAGGGAGCCCCGGGATGCCGCGGACAAGGTAAGTGCCTTTTATTTATTTTTATTTGCCCATTGACTAAAATTAGGTATGTTCGGGAGGGCGGGAGGGAGGCGGGCAACTTCGCTACGCCCAAGGAGTGGGCGTAGTGTTGTCTGCTTCGCCTACTTTGCAAAGGGCGAAGTAGGCAACACTACGCCAGCGAAGTCCTTCGCCCAGGGTTAGTATTTTCAGTAACATCGTGAGTCGCGTAGTACGCGAAGTTACCGAATACTCCGCAATCTGCGACGTAGCGTAGCTGTTTGTTGTGCACGTGGTAACGACCTTAACAGTGATTCTGCATATGCCGATGAGCTTTCCTGTCTGTTCGCGAGCACCACGAGATTTGGAATCCGCTCGCACAATCCCGCGAGAGTGTGCTGACGCGGACCCATCATTAGGACGTGCAATCTGGCTCCCGGCGGCACTGTTAGTAAGATTGTGTACCCGAACACGCAGAAATTCCAACCTGGTGAAGGATATCTCTCGATCTTCACAAAACCTTTTCGAAAATGATCATTTTGCTCAAAAAAAACTCCTCATATTGTGATTTGGCTGTAGTTTTTTTCAGCAAGGAGTAATTTTTCTTTTTTTACTTTTTTTCAAGAAGAAGGAAGTGCCCCTGAATCTCCAACTTCCTGTTCCTGTCCAGCAGGCTCCTCCCAGTGCTTTATCCATGTGCTGTTCACTTTCATTTGGATTTGGAGCTGGAAGGATCACTTTTTGCGTCTGTCTGCTGCATCATATGATTGGATTGGATGTGAGGACTTTTGCCTTTGAGGTTTTACAAGTAAGTTGGAGAATTGGTGTACTTGTTTGTTTGTAGTGTACCAAGAACCACATTTTTTTTTTAGATTTTCATTGTTTAAGAAAAAATTGTTGTGGGTGGCCTGTAGTGTCAGTAATGGCCTAGTTGTTTTTATTTGAAATTTCCGCCAGTAGGCCCAGATGTACCCATGGGTGCATGTTTCTGTGGTTTCTGTTGAACTTAAACATTATGTAGGGCATGGATGGCATTGGATTGAATTGCTAAATGTGGTTTTTGGGGTGTATTTCACTTTTTGGGTGATTGTGTTAATAAATAAATACCTTTGTTGGATGTGTGTGTGCTTGCTGTATAACTAACTTTCCAACCTTTCGTAGCCCTGTTGATTTTCGTTTTTGCAATTTTGTTTTAAAGCTGTGTTGTTTAGCAGGCCTCCTTTCTCTGGTCATATTTATATAGGGCTTATAGGCCTGCTTGAGGTCATTGTTTTCCATGGCCTGTTGAGACTGTGAGTGACCATGTGGCTTGGGGCCATTTTGTTGTGGTAGTTTAGTAGTGTTGGTGCTGCTTTTTCCATATAGGCCTGCATGTCTTTTCTTTGTTCCCCTTGGCTTATGCTTCTTGTTGTTTTGGCCTGGCTATGTGGTTGGTGGCCATTTTGTGAAGGCAGGGAGTGTGCTTTTGCCATAGGCTTGCATTGTCTGTCTTCCATTTCTTTTTGTTGTGGTTTTTGTGGTGGGTGGCTAGCGGCCATTTTGTGGAGCCATCCAGGCAGGTTCTTTTTACCATTGGCCTTCATTGTCTTTCTTTGCTTTCTTTTTATTGTCGGTGGCCTAGCCATGTGGGTGGGAGCCATTTTGTGGAGCAAGGCAGTGCGCTTGCTTTTACCAAAGGGTGCATGAAACAACTGTTTCTGTGTTGTCTGTTGAATTTTAACATTATGGATGGCATTGAATTGAATTGCAAAATATGGTTTTTGGGGTGGTTTTTAATTTTTTTTGTGTGTGTTAAATAAATAGGCCTTTTCAACCAGTAGGTAACCCTGGGCGTTCAGCTCACGGTGTTTTGGCAACTCCGCACTGCGCAAAAACGCAGACTTACACTTTTTGTCTTCTTTGCGTGCTGAATATGCGTTTTCAAGCTGGCGATAACAAGTTTTTGTGAAGATCGGGATGCCGAGCATGCAGATTTTGCAATCTGGCGAAGAATATCTTGCGAGCAGCATAAACCTTCTCGAAAGTAATGATTTTGTTCATTTTGAACAAAAACACCGCAGGTTGTCATTTGCCTGTAGTTTTTTGAGCAAGGAGTCATTTTTTTTTTTTACACATTTTTTGACGAGGGAGGAAGTTTTTCAGAGTCTCCAACTTCCTGGTACTGTCCTTTGTCTTAACATTCTTGTTATTGTGGGTGGCCTGGACATGTGGGTGGCAGCCAATTTGTTGGACCAGCCACTGTGCTTTTGCCATAGGCCTCCAAGCTAGTGGCCTAGTCTGCCAGTAGGCCCAGAGGTACTCATCAATCATCATGGGTGCATGAAACAAGTGGTTTTATGTTGTCTGTTGAATTGAAACATCCTTTAGGGCATTGATGGCATTGGATTGAATTGTAAAATGTATTTTTGTGGGGGGTTTACTTTTTTGGGTGTGTGTTAGATAGTCCTTTTTTCAGCCAGTAGGCCCAGAGGTACTCATTGGTGCATGAAACAATTGCTTCTGTGGTGTCTGTTTAATTTAATTTAGGGCATGTATGGCATTGGATTGAATTGCATAATTTGTGTTTTTTTGGGGGGTATATTTCAGATTTTGGGTGTGGTCATTAAATGCCTTATTTGCATGTGTGTGTTGTTATTGTGGTTGTTGTGTAACTTTCCAACCTGTTTCTAGCCATGTGGATTTTTGTTTTTGCATTAAAGTTGTGTTGTTTACCAGGCATCCTTTGTCTGGCCATATAGGCCTGCTTGAGTTCATTGTTTGCCTTTGCCGTGCCTTGTGCCTGTGAGTGACCATGTGGCTGGGGCCATTTTGTGGTGGTAGTTAGTAGAGTGCTGTTTATGCCACATAAACCTGCGTATATTTCCATTGTTCCTCTTGTCTTACTGCTTCCAAATCCATTTCCATTGCCAGCTGCATCTCCCTGATGCTGCACCCATGATCCATCCCACGTGATGCACAAATTTAGGCCAAACAGGCTCCACTACATATTTGTTTTTGTTCTTTGCTATTCTTATTCTTCCTGAGTGTACACAGGTAAGCCCTGGCCTTGTTGTCAACCTCTCATAAATGTCTACACTGTTGTTGTTCTGTTCACTGAGTTACTAAAATGTAACAATTGTGACCACCACTCACTAAGTTATATAATATTATATTAGTTTGATTGTACTATCGTTTGACTGATGTTTGACTGGCATTTTTGCTTTTAGGTGCACAAAAGACTGAGGAGGAGGTGTGTCATCATCGCCCGTTGTGCTGCCAGACAGATGTCCTGCTGCTGGACAAGACGTAACGTTTGATCTGACCAGAAATCTCTGCAACTTGTGCAACTGAGTGCTGCTGCTGACATCTGAAGGAGATGGGCCCAAAGAAAGCAGGTACCAGGTCCTTCGAGACCAAGAAATTTGCTGAAAGGAAGGAACAGAAGACGGAAGTGAGACTTAAGTCAGGTGTTCCCCCAACACCTTTTTTTGGGAAGCAAAAATTATGCCTGCAGCAGCGGTGTCCAGGGGGCAATCTGGGGTTGCACCTCCACATCAGTGGGCCCAACCCACCAACCCAGGCCCAAGCACATGAGTGTAAAAGAGGTAGCCAGCCTAATGGTGCAAAGCAGTGATTCTGAGCCTGAGATAAACTTATTGCTATCTCAAAGTAGTACCCAATCAACGCAGGAGGAAGCACAGCAGATAAGTGGTCAACAACATCTGCGACCGCCGCCCGCAATAGGAGTTGTTGTTCCTCCCGAAGTATGTGCAGTTCAGGAAATTGAGCCACATGCAGAGGAAGAAGAAGAGGAAGCCACTCATTCAGAAGATCCATTGTCTTCCAAATCTCCAGCAAGGAAAGGGAGGGTTAGTCCATCAAGTTCTTCGCCAAGCCCACTTCTGATGATCTAGATGCCACTTGGAAGCCACAAACTGAGTCTGAGAGGGAGACACTTCCTAAGACCAGGCTAGGGAAAAGGAAGATTCCAGAAAGCCTTACATTTATGGAGGTCGATGTAGAACAGCAGGATGATGATAATGAGCCAGTCATCACGAACATCACACCGGCCCGAGGAGATGGTGACCAACATTATTACCCTATCCAAAATGGCTGCGAGGGATGTAGCACGCATATCTCCAAAACAGGTAACACCAGCACGACCTACAGCTTCCATATTTGCATTAGCAAAGGCCGGGCAATTACCTACATCCAGCACAACCACAAACTCAGTAGAAGTAGGTAGTGGTACAGCACAGAGTCAAATTCAACGCAAACCCTTCAGTTCATCCAGCATTGGAAGTGGCACCTCCAGCAGGAGGCAAAAGTTAAGCTCCCCAGTTTGGGACTTCTTTACGGTTAGTGAAAAGGAGGAGAATATTGCTAAATGCTCCATATGTAATACCTCTGTTAGTCGAGGTAAGCTTAGTTCAAGCTTTGGTACCAGAGGCCAAATAACCCACCTGAAAAAACACCACTTTTGATCGACTGGGAGGACTACCTGGGTGGCATTAGAAATGCAACCATTCATGTTGGTGGGGATAAACAAGAAAGATCCGATCATGGTGGAAGAGGAAGGACAGAAAGACATTATCTCTGGTAGTTGTAAACAAAGTATCCCTGTCCCCAGCAGTGCAGTGTTATCATCGCTCAAATCTTCTTCAGCAATATCTCAGTAGCACAAGAGTAAGAGTCAGCCTGGGACAGCAAGGAGTACCTCAATGAAAACAAGTGCGTTGTTGAACCTAGGGAAAACCATGCAGCCTACCATTATCAGCATGTTTAGTGGAGAGGGGCAGTACAAACGCAACTTCTCAATAGCACGCTTGTACAATGCAAAGCTGTCTAAAATGTTAACACTGGACCTTCTCCCTTTTTCTTTTGTTGAAGGGGCGGGTTTTCTGGAATTTGTGACAGCCATTGGCCCAAAATGGCAGGTTCCCAGTCGCTACTATTTTGCCTGAGTTGCTGTTCCAGCACTAAAGCACGACGTGCCGGAATTGCTTGGAAAAGCCTTGAACCAGAATGCTGTTTATAGTATCCACCTGACAACAGAAATGTAGACCAGTTGACATGCCACTGATTACATGTGCATCACTGCACACTGGATCTCTTTTGTGGGGGTTAGAGAACAGATATCTGCTGGTGTTGACGCTGATGAGCTTTTTCATGCCACTCGCAAACAGGCAACTGTAGCTATGTTTGCCATGGAGAAACATTTTGGAGGAGTTTAACAGAAAGGTCTTTGAGTGACTGCGCCCTCGAGGGCTTAACATTGGTTTTGTTGTCACAGACAATGGCAGTAATGTAGTTAAGGTCATTAAAGATGGTGGCTATTTCAGGGTCCCGTGTTTGGCACACTGCATTAACATTGTTGTTCAAGACTTTCTGAAAAATGAATGCAAAGTCAGCAACTTACTGGCCACATGCAGAAGAATATGCAGACATTTCAGCCATTCTTTTAAAGTCTGGAAGCAGCTGAGGGTCATTCAACGTGAGCATAAAATGCCAGTCAAAGCATTCACCCAGGAGGTGCCAACACATTGGAACTCAACTTATTACATGCTTGATCGTCTGTTTGAGCAGTACATACCACTCAATGCTTATGTCATGAAAATATTAGGGGATCCTACTGTGAGAGGCATGACCATTGAGATGGGCCAATGGGACCTCGTTAAGTGCTTAACAGAGGTGCTACTTTCTTTTGAGTTCTTCACACGTGAAGTCAGCAGGGAGGACTGTACTATGGGCCAAGCTATCCCATTGTTGCACATGCTAGAGCAACAGCTGAAGGATGTGCCTGAAACCTACGAAGGTGTGGGTGACAAACAAGACACATATTATTTGGCACAATCCTTAACAATTCGCTTGTCTGACAATACAATGATTCAAAATAACATTGTGTCACATCGACATTACATTACTGCCACAATTTTGGATCCACAGTGAAAAGTATTTCTGAACGGTAAAGCAGTATTTCCTTTTTAAGAATGGGATGTTGCCAAGTACAAAACATTGATAGATGAGCAAGGCATTGACTTTGAAAATAAACAGCTGGTAATTAGAGGCCCCAGGCCAGAACAAGTACTACAGAGCAGATTCCAGAGTCAAGTTCTACTTCTGAGCCTGAGGGCAGTGCGTTTGCCTCCCAGAAGTCACCAACACTACCATCACCAACAGCAAGAACAGGATTATGCACAGTACAATCGGTAACTGATAGGTTTCTACGGCAGGGGTTAGTAAGTCCAGTGCTGAATCTTCAAAGGCAAAATAGGCCAAGCACATCGGAGCACCCCTGAGCATTGAGCGGATGGTCCAAGGCTATCTGGATGACCCAACAGAGTTGTTCATGGATTGAACCCCATTGGTGTATTGGTATGGGAAAAGAAGCCAATGGACAGTGCTCAGCAGGCTGGTGATAAAGTATCTGGCTTCCCCTTTCATAAGTGTCTCTTCCGAGCTTGTTTTCAGTGCTGCTGGTGCCATTCTGTCACCCAAAAGCGTGGAGAGGTTAACCATGATCAAAATGAATCAGCACCTTATACCACCGGAGTACAAAATACGTGAATCACAGCAGGAAGCGGAGAGCGACTTCGATGACATAAGTAGTGGGTTATATGGCCTACTTCTGTCTGAACCACCAGAGTTTGAAGACGAGCTCCTCTTCCCTGACAACTAGGCTTTCAAATTGTTACTTTCTTCCTTCCTTTAGTTGTGTTTGTATCTGTCTTTCTGTTTCAAATCAAATCACAACAAATCTATCACCACTGTCTTCTCTTTTTATTTCCCTAATGGAGTTGCATGTGTGTGCATTTAACTGTCCACTCCACTCCTCAGAGTCCTGCTCCATCTTCCTGACTCGCCTTAAATAAATTTCCGTCAAAGCAGACATTGGATGGAGATGGAAATGTGAAATGTGACTATAGCTATCCTCCGTTTTGTTTCAGAGCCGTCTGAAGGCTACTGCCTCTGTCTGCAGGCATCCACAACTCTTCACTATCAGAACCTGGGCAGGCATCCAAAAGTAAATTCATCACTGTCAGAAGGCTAGGCATCTGATCTGACAGCCAAAGAGAAGAGCAAGACAGGTAATGATTAATGAATAATGAATAGTGGCATGAATTGCATTGGATGTTTTCTGACTCTGAGCGAATGTACATGAAGTCGAACTCTACTAGTTAATCTAAAAAGTAAAACTGACTCAAGTGACAGTCAATGTTTCCTTGTGTTTAATTACCACATTGTACTGCTACTACTGCAGGTGCAGGTCAATATCCACTGCAATTTTATAATATGGAATATGGACCTAATCGGAGTCACTACAGACTGAGTTGGTGTTGGACAACACGTACCACACCATGATGATGACTATATTATCTTTGCACGCAGTCAGTCAGTTGGATCGGAGATGATTGACGGAATAACTGCGTTTCATGAAGTGGCGTAAAAGGTAAACACAACAATTCAACAAGAACCACAGCAGACCTAGGCTACTTGTCCGTTTAGTGGTAGAGTTGAGTGTAGTGGTATGACTGACAGCGGCGCATTGTTTTAGTCACTTGATTTGGAAAATGCTAGGTTGCTGTATATGCCTTTTGTCCGGGTCTGTCAAAATTTAAGATAAATGGAGGTTGGGTCATGGCCAGGTGCCGTGGGCCTGTTCTCACTCCTGTCCTGTTGTTATTGTAGCTTAATGCTGTAAACAGAGTAGACACGATGTATCCGATCCGCTTCAGTCTGAAAGTGTTCTCTCAAGAGTATTGTCTTCTTGCACTCAACCTTAATTGATGCTTTTTTTTAATTCATTTAGTTTTCAATACCCCTTTTGTTTTTCCATCTACACTTACAGGCCGGCTTTTACCCTGTGCTATACTGGGAGAAACAATTCACACTTAACTTACCAATACGCATCAGGCAGGCAGTGGCACCCAAGATTGATGTATGGAGCGTCCATGGAAGGGAGGACCAAGAGGAATGACAAGATGTAACTCCACAATTGGACCAGGATAATACAGAAACTACTTTAGTATCATTCCTCATTCATCATTAATGTGATTCCTTTTTTCTCTTCAATCATTACAACTGTGTGTTGTTGTTTGTTTGCTAATTGATCCCTACAACTATTTTTTAATTTTCTTTGCTAGCTTTAAAAGAAGCGATACAAAAGGGGATGATGGACGGAGCGTTTGAGCAAATCAAACACTCACCCCCAGTCAATTTATCTGGGTTTAATCCATCACCATTCTTTATCCCACTCAGCCACCCCGGTTCAGACAGCTTTAAAAGAAAGCCCAGTACAACATGTAATTTGGGTCTCTCTGAGGGAATACTTTACAGGCAAGGCAAATTGCATTTTAATATACTGCTGCCCTCTTCTGTCTAATTGTGTAGTAGTAGTTAGTAAGTACTACTCATTAACCATCAAGTTATCTTCATCATCATGCATGCATTTCTTTTTTCTCCCTTTATAGATTTATTGGATAGGATAATGGTCGTCTTCCAAGATTGTGTTTTGCTTTTGTTGTGTCAGTGCATACTGTTTTTCTTTGTCAGACCTTTCCCCAAACCCCCCTTCCCATCCATTCATCAAACCCTAACCCTCTTTTCCCGGGCTGTGTGATTTATATTGAGGTGTGATGTGACTACATTAAATGTACACCAACAATTGATCACACGCTTGCTGGGGCAAATGTGGTGAAAGCAACACTAATTCACTTTCAAGGATCTTCTTCTGTTTGCCCACCCATGCTCAGTCTATGACCAAGGCAAAGTTTTTCTCCAAAGGGACCCACGTAATACATCATAATTCATTGCCGGCATTGATTGGATTAATCATCAACATTCTACCACACAGCAGTAAAGGTTGCGAATTACGATTGTGTTAAGTGACTCACTCACCGCAACTACAGTTTTTAACTTCTTGTACTAGGCTGTCCCCACCACCATTATGTTTTATTTTACTTTAGCAGTTGCAATATTGTGTGTTTGGCAATCTTCTTCTGTACTGTACTTTATTTTGTTCTACTACCCCTCCTTCAGTCTCTCTCAGGCAAGTGACTGTCTCTTTTTTTCGTTTGCAAATGCTTCTGCCAGTGTCTACTACTACAACCACAACCATGGCATCTTCTCCATTCTCTCGTGAAACCATGCAGCCATCGCTGTGCCGAACTTAATCATCATCAATTAAAGGTAAGATAAGTTGGGTGAGAGGTATAATGGACTAGGGGGAGAGACTGACAGTACTAGTAGGACAAATAACTCCGTGAGGGGTACCACATATATCTGTTTGTGTTACAAAATCGGTGGATATTTTACATCTAATCGTAAACATGCTGTACGACCAGACAAGTACGATCCGCACCGGGGAACGAGAACGCGATTTGTACGGAAAACGTTGTATGAGTAATTCGTACTGAAAGCCACACAATCACATGTGCACCGTACCCCTGCAATCATGGGGGTACGCATCGTACCCCTATGCAACATACCCCTACGGACCACACACCTATGCACTGTACCCCTAAGCACCGAACACCTAGGCACCGTTCCCCTATGCATCGTGGCCCTATGCACCGTACCCCTAAGCACCGTACCCCTACGCACCGTACCCCTAAGCACCGCACCCCTACGCAACGTACCCCTGCAATCATGGGGTGTACTCATGTACCCAGGGGGGTCCATTTTGTACGCGGTTTGAGTCGAAGTCTGCTTTAATAAACGTTTTTAGCTCCCGTAGGAAAAGAGTCGTACGGAGTGTTGACGTGACAAATCGTACTTGATGGGCCGGAATAAGCTGCTTGAATCCGTACGGACATCGCTTACTGCGTGTTCCAGATGCGATTTGTACGGATTTTTAATTCATATGGTATGGATTCGTAGGGAGTTCTGCTTTGGGTTCGGATCGTACTTCATCGTACATATGGGGATGTTTAAGGTGTATGATTCGTACGGGAAATATGCGCCATACGGCTATTCGTAGGGGATTTTACCGAATCGGAATCGGCCCCATGGTGTCACAATAGCACTAGCAAGCACAGTACATAACATTTGTGGTAAGTATCTATCCTCCCACTTCCTCTGCCTCTAACATTTGTGTGAGTTCCAGGCATTATACTAGCACAATGGACTCCAATACACACCAGTCGTCTTCTTCTTCTTATATCTAGTTTAGCGAAATTACATAACCTTGTTGTAGCCGGCATGCCACCTGAAGTCAGCTAAGCTTGCAGTGCACCCAAGACAAACATACAAGTCATGACGCAGACCTATGTTAGTTTTATTTACTACTACTGTCTGCAGTTGGGAAAGTCCGTCCGCCCCATTTCTGCCGGTCACGAAATTGACCGGTGGAAAAAGTGCTTTCCTATGGTGGCGGTGTCTGCACGATACCGCCAACCATATTCAGATGCGGTCTTTCAGTTGATGGGAGGTGGAGGAGGCACATGGGGGTACCTATGGTACCCCCCTACATGTGCGTGCACAACATGGCAGAGCCCCGCCCGCCACAACGTAAAAAATGCAGGATGCGCCCGCCTCTGTGGCGGGCGCATCCCAATACCCCCCATGGGATCCCCGCCCTTATGGCGGGCGGTCCCGTTATCCGATAGGATGGCGGGCGCCCGTCATCCTAATGATCCTCTAAGACTTCTTGCGAGAAATGCACATGTGCGGGCGCCCACGCATGCGCATTTGGTTTGGAAGAAGTCGGCGCAAAGAAGAAGATGGAGCCCCGGGACGCCGCATAAAAGATAAGTGATTTTCTTTACTTTTTAACCTATTTAAATTCCAAATTAGGGGTGTAGAAGAGGGCGGGAGGGAGGCGGGCGGCACGTAGTGGGGCTACGCGAAACGCGTGGGTGGGCATACATTCATGCCCACTTCACGAAGCTTCACGTAGCCCCACTACGCCCACTACACCCAGGGTTACTCTACATCCAGTGACAGTCTCCACCTATGCTGTCTATGATGAATACATCCAGCATCCATCCATTCAAAGTAAATGTCTATCATTCTTCTTAATCTTTCAACAAACCTTTGTTTGTTTCACCAACAACCACCCATGCGTTTTCTCCTTCCTTGCTTGTCTTGGCTTTGATTTTGACCCAAACACCACTGATGATTCTTGCTATCCAGTATCTACCCATACTGTGCCGCCCACCCAGGCAGGCATCATCTTTCATCTTCCATCCATCTCTCAACAACCCATGCATCTGATTTCTACCAGCCACCTGCATGCTGCTTCCAACATATCCTTCTCTGCCAGTCGTATTACATCTTGCCAGTACTTCCTCCTTCCACCCTTCTTTCCCTTTTTGTTCAATACATCCATCAAGGTAATCTGATCTGACTTTTAGTCTTCTCCATAAAAATTTCACAGCTGAGTTGGAGTCAGATAGAAGAGGCCATTGGTTACTCAACTCACGCTGCTAATGCTATTGCTAATGCCATTTCTAAGTAAAGAGTGTCTTCTTCAACCGTTGTCTAATGTTCACTACGACTTCATACTTACTAAGTCTCAAGAGTACAGTGAGTGTACAGTACACCCTTCCCACTAGTGTAATGTCAGTAAGTATGGAATATGACTTACCACCGACCACCACTGCTGCTGGCTTACCCCCTGTAATAGCTCCTGTAGGTGTTGCTGCCGCATCTCCTATCCCCTGCGGAATGGCTGCATTGCCATTGCCGCTGGCCCCACCAGCACTGGAGGTCCGTAGTCCACCTAGAAAAAACATTACACATTTTTAGATGCCTGTACACCTCCCCCTATTTATTTGTTTTCACTAGGGTCATTATAATCTCCTTTAGAGTTATCCTGAGACATGCAACCATTTTAGCTTCATGTCTTTTGAGCATGGGTTACCTCGCAGCTTGTTGTGCAGTACACGCCTTTGGTTTGAGCCCACATAAGCTCATACAGCTACTATCTGAGCGTTACAAGAGGTAGAAAAACAAGCCACTTTGTTATAGAGTTCAGTTAGTCCATATTGCTTAGCCATACATGTTACATGTTACATTTTTTGGCATGAGTGAGAAATGCTTGCATTATATTATCCAACACGTGCACCATTTTTCTCATAACAGGTAGAAGATTCCCTTCTACGAACCAGAGATTTGCAGAGCTTATGTAAATGTAAATGTAAATGTACAGGAATTTATATAGCGCAAATCACCAAGCGGTGTCTAAGCGCTTGCTTAGGGAACCCGTCCTGGTATTCCCCTGTGAGATAACCCCGGCAGGGTATTCGCAAGGTGAAAGCCAGGCATCCCGCCGCGAGGGGCCGTTGTGGAGATTAAGCAAGCTATTGCCCAGAGTCGCAGAGTGTGAACCCGTGAATCGAGTAGGCACCGGAGCGAGAATTGTCGAGTCCATGGACATTTTAGGACTCAAGACCCCGCCGAGCCAGGAATTGAACCCTGGTCCCGGGCTGACCTCTGCTTCCAGGTCTGCCTCCTCTAACCAGTGAGCCACACTTCTCCTTATGATGCATGTAACATGTACTTCTATGTTCTACGGTGAGGGGTCTCCCTGAATTCGCACAGATTTTCTGTCTTTTAATTCTTCTATCATGCACTTGTAACAATGTTTATTGTTTTAATCTATTTCATGCATTTTGCTGTTGGAGCTAGCTGTAGTGCACTCAATTTTATAGAACAACGTACAGAGCTTGTCGGTTGAAAATAAACCTTTTGAACTTACACATAGACTCTGTGGTGTTTGGTGTGGTGGTTCAAGTTCAAGTTCAAGTTCAGGTATTTATAAAGCGCACTACTCACCCAGAGGGTCTCAAGGCGCTGGAGGGAGGGGTTTACTTTTTATCGAATAGCCATGTTTTCAGTTCTTTTCTGAAGGAGATGTGATTCTGAGTGAGGCGGAGGTGGGTGGGGAGTGAGTTCCAGGTCTTGGCAGCCAGGAAGGAGAAGGATCTGCCACCCATGGTGGTTTTTCGGATGTGCGGGACTGCGGCGAGGGCTTGATTGGATGATCTTAGTTGGCGGGTGGGATAGTAGAAGGACAGTCGGGTGTTGAGGCATTCGGGTCCAAGATTATAAAGGGACTTGTGTGCGTGGGTAAGAAGGCGGAAAGTAATTCTTTTGTTGACGGGAAGCCAGTGGAGGTTTTTGAAGTGACCGGTGGTGGACTTACATGAGTGAGTGAGCGAAAGGGTGTTATGTTCTGGGTTGTGTAATCATTGGTTATCTTCGGGTGGGGGTTCGGGAACCTAATGAGACACTATAGCTAGTCGGTCAGGGGATTGTGGGTTCACTTCTGACCGAGGTGTGAGGAAGGGCCAACCTCCCATCCCATCACTAACATCCTATTTTCTTTTTTTTTTTTTTTTTTTTAGTGTCCTCATATGCCACCTAGGTTCCGATTATACAAACTGCCGGTGAGTGCAACATGCTTCCTCAGTACTGTAGACTGGTGGGGATAGAAGAAAGGAACGGGGTGCTCATCCCTCAACAGTTTCGCCTAGACCTGCAGCTATCGCTAAACAGAATCCTATAAAGGTGTCAAGAATGCAGCCAAAATGCTAGGTTAGCATGTTAATGCGGCTCTACCCAAGGATGGGAATGATGGCTTAATCATTGGACCTGGGAAAAAAAATAAAAAATAAAACCCCAGACTGTCAATGATCCCACCTCAGGAGATGGCAAAAAGATCTTTTCACAGGGTTCCCGGCTCTGGCCCGATCCAACTTGGAAACCTGTAAGGCCGAAGTGTACCAGTCATTTATTGAGGGAGATAAAGAGTCTTTCCATTTTTTACATATCTCCCTCCTAGCGAGTAGGATAGAATAGAAAATCAGCTTCCTTGCCGAAGAGGGAACCCTATCTCCAACACCAAATATTACGGAAGTAAGGTCAAGAACAATATTAGTTCCAATTGAAATTGATAGAGTCTTACTTATGGATTCCCAAAATATACCTAATTGGGGGCACTCAAAGAACATGTGGGTATCAGCTGCGGCTATAAGACCACATCTTGCACATGCTACTCTGTTCCCCTGGTCAAATTTGGACAATCTCAGGGGCGAGTAGTAAGCTCGGTGTATAGTAAAAATATGGTTTCTACGTAACCCCGCCGGCTTAACAATATCCCACAACATGTCACATGAAGTAGTCCAAAGATCTTGCAGGTTGGGGTTGCTCAGATGCGATGCCCAAAGCTGATCTGGTAACAAAAATTCACCATCCAGTTCTTCCAGAATTAAATTGTACCAAGATGAAATTTCTTTTTTAAACGGGGGCTTGTCCAGTAGAAGGGTGATAAGATAACTGTGTGAGCCCAACGGAAATTTAGGTCCTCGAGATGGTAAAGTACTGTATGATCTAGACCAGCTGGATATTTGTAGATATTTAAGTCTCACAAAATTCGGACCTATTGTATTTCGTAAAGACTCCCAGGGTAAAAGAACACCATCAACAAATAAATCTCCCCACACCAAAAGGCCTGCATCTCTGATAGGTTGAGCAAGTGTATCATCCAACCAGGTCGGACTGTTGGGAAGACCCCACAAAGGCGCTCTACTACCATAGTACCCTATTTTAATAGCTTTTGTCAGCTCAGCCCATATTCTTGCCATGCCCCGTAAAATCTTCAGCTTGATTTTTTTTTAAAACTTGGGATCTCCAAATTTAAAATGGAAACATGACTGCCTCACACCCTCTGCCAACAACAATGTAGAGTATATATAGCCTAATCAAAGATCAGTTGGATTCTTTAATAACATCCTAGCATGTGCTAGCTGAAAAGCCCAGGCATAGATCTGCAAGTCTGGTGCAGCAAGGCCACCCTTATCCCTACGTCTCCTGATTTTTTTCCAAGAAATTCTTGGAAGATGTTTGTTCCAAATAAAAGAGTTAATGTTGGCCTGTAATTTTTTAATTAAGGAAGGTTCAAAATATAAAGGAATAATATTAAATAAGAAAGTTATTTTTGGTAAGATGGACATTTTGATAAGATTCACCCTACCCAATAAAGATAATGGAAGATGAGCCCAATTTTGAAGCAACTTGCGACATTCCTTAGCCACCCTCGAGAAGTTATTGGAAGCAATCTGATCAATATCCCCACCAACCTCCAGTCCTAAATACCTCATCCCCTTGGTCGTACATCAGGACTTAGGGAATTCTGGTCAATATTCCAAGTCATCATCTCAGTCTTTATTGTGTTAATTTCATAGCCCGACACCTCACCAAATTCTGATGCCAACTTGAAAATTACCGGAAGGGCCAAATTAGGTGCAGACGTGAAAATGAGGATATCGTCCGCGTACAGGGCCACCTTTCTCTCCCAAACCCTACATACAAAACCCCTGATGTTAACGTTATCCCTCAAAGTCTGGGCAAAGGGTTCGGCATATAGGTCAAAAAGGAGTGGGGAGAGAGGGCAGCCCTGCCGGGTACCCCTGGAGATATTAAAAGGGTCAGATAAGATCCCATTGACCAGAACACAGGCAGTAGGTTGCTGGTACAGAAGACTAATCGCCTGACGAAAACGGCTCCCCACATTGAATTTAGCCAAGGCCTCTGACAGGTACAACCAATTGACCCTGTCGAAGTCCTTGGTGGCGTCCAACATAAGGGTGGCCAAAGGAAGGGATTCCAAGACAGCTAAGTCTATTGCTCCCAATAGATCATAAGTTAATTCAAAAAGCTGTTGCCCCCTAACGAACCCCCTCTGATCTGGATGTAAAATTGTGGGAGCGACTGAGGCTAGTCTATCCGCAAGAATCAAGGAGAATAGTTTATAATCTCCTTTTAAAATCGAGATTGGTCTATATGAACCACATGCTGATGATGGCTTCCCAGGTTTTAATATTACAGTAATGGAAGCATTATTCCATGATACTGGAGGAGGCACCCCATTCAAGAGTATCTGATTAAACAGGGTTGTCAAAAAAGGGACAAGTTCTTGTTCCAGGTTTTTATAGATTTCAGCAGGTAGGCCATCTGGCCCGGATGCCTTCCCCTTCTTGGCCTTCCGAATAGCTGTCATCACTTCTCCTTCAGAGATTTCTCTATCTAACATCTCTCTCTGATCAACAGAGAGGCGTGGGAGAGAGATGTTATCAAGCCAATCTTTAATTAAGTCAGGATCCAATACCTTGTTCTCATGATATATGTCCTGAAAATAATCTCTGAAGGCATCTCTGATATCACTATCTGCAGACAGAGGGACATTGTTTACTTTAATCATGTCGATGTTATTACGGACCTGATCCGTTTTGGCTTTCCATGCCAGTAGTTTCCCAGCACTTTCCCCATACTGGAAATGTGCAATTTTACTGGCCTCCCATCTTTCCTATATCCTCTGATTTAGAATTGAGGCTAAATGACCCTTTAAGGAAAGTATTTGTTTTCGTAAAGATGACTGAGCATGATCCGTACAGATGGTATTAGAGTCAATGTCTGATTGGACCTTAGCTATACTCGCCTTAACAGAGGCCACTGCCACTCTATACTCTCTTCTTCTAAAGGCAACTTTGTTTGTAATTAAGCCCCTTAAAAATACCTTAAGAGAGTCCCAGACGAGTCCTACTCCGGCCGAACCTAAATTTATTTCTATGAAGGACGCTACCTTGGTCTTTAAAATAAGAAGATCTTCAGAGTGGGAGAGTAGCGAACGATCAAAAGACCAGATCCTTGCTAGCACTGTTAATGATATTATAAGTTCCAACAACACCGCCGAATGATCTGATAGGTGTAGGGAAAGGTATTTGATGGTCTTAACAGCGTCTACCAATCTCTGATTAATCAGTATAAAGTCTATTCTTGATTGGTGAGGGTACTTATAATTCCTAAAAGAAAAACCCTGTTGCTGGCCGGACCTTAACCTCCAAATGTACACGTATCCATATTGCTTCATTGCATTCAGCAAAAAGGATCTTGATTTTGACGGGACTTTGGATCGATTGTTAGGAGATTTGTCTAAAATGGGGTCTAAAACTATATTAAAGTCCCTTGCAAATAGTACCGGCTCAGGGAAGGACAGAAGATGGGAGAAGATGGTTTTCAAAGCAGATGGATCTTCTTGGTTAGGACCATAGTATCCAACTATGGTCAGATGAAAACTCAAGATCGCCAAGGAAGCAATAACCCATCTACCCTCCGGATCGACCTTCGAGTCCAAAAGCCTACCCTTAAGACTTTTCTTAAAAATAAGCGATACCCCTCTAGATGTCAGGGACTGAGAAGTAGAAATCGCGAAATCAATCCATGTATTAACCTTAACCAATGCTTCGATTTCTACCTGAACCAAATGTGTCTCCTGAAGGATGATTACCTGAGCATCGGAGTCTCTAAGGTACTGCATCAAGGTTCTGGCTCTAGCCTTAGTTCGCAAACCATTAACATTCCATGATAGTATCTTTAGATTGGCCATCATGAATGTTCGAGACCCCCCTCCAACCTCAATTCGAGACAAGAAAGGAGCAAGAAAAATGCCGCTAAGCAGGCCACCCCCATTACATTTAATAGCACAGCACAAAAAGATGTATAACCGACAAAGTGTAAGGTAGCATCAAAATGACAAATGAGGAATTTTCTATATATTCCTTCCCCCCCACTGTCCCTGTGCCCCCTCCCCCTCCACCGCCCAACCCATGGAGAACCCGTGCTATGTCTAACCGGATTAGTTCCAGTAGAATAGCACCCCTGCCTCAGGTTACCGCTACCCCTCACCCGCCCCAAACCTAACTTATATAAAGTAATAAAGTAGTAAAGTAATGATAAGTGATTAGTGAATAGTGCAACAAGAGTGAAAACAGGAGAAGATACCCGTAAATATAGTAAGACAAAAAAATTCCTTTTCCCCCTTTTTTTTTTTCCCCTAACTCATTTGTTTTTCCATTTTCTCCCTTATCCTCTTCCTCTCCTGCTTGTTTTCCTCTTTTTTTTTAACAATAGTACCGATAAATTCCTTATAATACATTTCATTTCTTCCTATCTTAATTTGATATTTTTAAGATGCACGCTAACTTCCAGATAGTAAGATTCCTCTAGTTTAATCTAATTCTCTGAAGGGGGCCAAAACCAAATCCTATTTACCTGATCCCTTATTGCCCAGATCTAAAAGGAGCTCATCAGCGGCTTGAACTGATCTAATATTCATCATCTTGTTGTTGTGCATCACTCTTAATGAGGCTGGGAAGATGAGCTGAACTGTGGCACCCAACTTCTTAAAGGCGTCCATACGCCTGCCAAACTCCCATTGCTTTTCCAGCGTGATCCTCCATAGGTCAGACCTTATGAGAAAAGTAAAACCCTTGCCAGGTAGAGACTTCTGTTTTAAGGCTAGATTTAAGATCTGTTCTTTAAGGGCATACGTATGAAAGTTAACCAAGATTTTTCGAGGTTTTGACCTCTGTGGGTTTTGTTTGAAGGGATCCCTATGGATCCGCTGGACGTCCATGGCAAGCACCTCCAAGGATTGATCTAAAGAGAGAGTATCTTTCAATAGTTGTGTAATGAATGTCTTTATTTCAGACCCCTCTGAACCTTCCGGAATATTGAGAATTTGGATATTGCTCCTTCTAGCATTATTCTCTAACATTTCCATCCTGTCCAGGAGTGCTTGATCCTCCTTCTTTAACTTGCCAATGTCTTCCACCGCTTTGTCCAGGTGTAACGACATTGCACCCAGGGTATCTTCCAACACTCCTGTCCTGGATGTTAACCCATCAATGTTTTTATCAAGAGTCTCACAGTAGTTTGGAATCTCCCGCTGAATGGTTGCAGATTCCTCAAAACCCCTTTTTATGTCACTCGACAAAGTTGAAAACATTGTGAGCAGAGAAGCAGCCGTAATGCCTCCTCCCTCCAACGATATAAACGTTTCTGGATTTGGAGGCTGCTGGGCCTGATCTAAAGGTACTCCAGGTAAGACTAACAGATCTGCGCCATCTGCAGTTCCCTTATCAGTATTCACCGGTTGCACTAGCTGCTGAGGCTCAACTAGGGGAGTAGGAAGAAGGGAGATTGAGTTGTCTGAAAGGCTCCCTGCCGCATTTTGCCCGTCACATTCATTTCCAAGGTCGTCGTTATTAGTAACTTCTATACTAGAAGAAAGTTGTTTTAATGTTGATCCTATAAAAACAGGGGACAATACCAAATCATCTGTCGTTGTTGGAGTAAAGATCTGGCTAGTACCAGGAGGAGAATGCTCAGTAGGAGATGAAACTAATACTTGTTTGTCAAGAACCTCCATTTCTGACCCCCTAAGATTCGCCATGGTTTGAGGCTCAGTAAGTCGCAAGACCAGTGGTAATGCCTTGAAGTATGAGCGTAAAGATGGGGTAATCTTAGAACCAACCGCAAGCGCAGTAGCAGGATTGCGTTTAGGGAAGGCCTTGCCCCTCACTTTCCCTCTATCACCTTTGGCTTTGACTTCAGTTGAGAGATAGGAAGAAGTTCTCTTACCTTTAGGGGGTGATGCAGGGCGGGTATCTAGATCAATGCCAGGAGCTAGCTTCCTCGACTGCGCTCTGAGCAGCGGTTTGCCCCTTCTACGTTTGTTCCTCCCCTTACCTTTAGACTATTGCTGAAAGGGTGACTGATGCAGATCCAAACCTTCTTTTGGTGCTTCCGCAGCGCCCACAGGATCTTCAAAGGCACTCCCTTCTTCTGACTCGCTTTCTTTGTGCTGACTGTCAGACGCACCCCTAGCTTTAACACTTTCTGCCGTATCTAACAGGTAAGACCTCAAAGATCGACCTGTTGTGACGCCTACACAAGAAGCGCGCACCAAGCTGCGTGCTTTCCTTCCTCGGTGCAGCTCCAGGGCTGCCAAGGAACACATTCGCAGAACAAACGGAAAAACTGATGTCCCAGGCGCTACCAAACTTGAGAGCGCGCTGTTGCTGCACCCGACTCTGCATCCGACCGCTATACCCGTTCTCACCAAGCCTTGGACGCCACACTGGACGCTGCAATGTTCGCCGGCAAACCCAGTCATAGAAATGGAAGACAGACCTCCGGAGTGGTATACCGGCGGCGGAGATAAAGTTCAGCTCGCCTGTCTACCAGCAGCGTCTTCCACGCTTCCCCCACTCACACTGCCTCATCGTACTTTCCAAATGCAGGTACGTGATTATTGAGGTGAAAATCGGGGCTCAGAAGGGCAGAACGGCAACCTGAATCACGGAGCGCCGCGGCAGTTCAGCCGACCGCCACCATGTTCTCCCAACATCCTATTTTCTTGTGCATAGTTCTGTATCTGGCTGTGCAGAGTCCCCACAACAGTAGTAGTATGTACTATATCCTATCAAAAATAGTCAAATGTTGTTGGTGGGAATTGTCAAAGCCTCAAGATTAAGAAGACTAGAAGAGGACAACCCAAAGGACTGGACTCACTGGCTAGAGCTATTGGTCAATCTGAGTTTTATTCAAAACCTTAAATAAAGAGTGGCCAACTGGGCAAGCTTAGCTACAGACAGACCAATAGTAGTAGTACAGAGAGTCAAAGCAGAGGCAGTTAGAACTTAGAGAGGCAGGGATAACCAGAATTTAGAAACAGATAGTCAAGAAGAACAAAGAAGCTTTTGTAAAAAATAGAATTAGGAAGTGGAACCAGAGTTATTAGTTCAGAAAAAATAAGGCGCAGTAAAAGTTAGGGAAATATAATTGTTAATAATAACCACTGGAGGACTTACTGGGGTCAGCAGCAGGACCCTTGGTAGAGGAGCGGTCCTCTGGTTGTCCAGCCGACTCGGACCCCGTCTTCTTGCCCCTGGGTGCTGCTCATGTAAGATATAATAAAGAAAGAGACAAACATTAATGATTGCTGTGATTGTGAAATAAATAAATTATTTTTAAAAACGCTCAAAAATAAACTGGGATAAATCCACGATCTTTCCACTTTCAGAATGCGCCCAGGTGATGAAGTTGGAGTGTCCGTTTGTCTGGTTGACGGAGCATGGTATATATCTGGGGGTCTTGGTGCACAGAGATCCCGATACGGTGCTTAGTATTAACTACGGGTGAGCGATAGCCAAAATATCTTGAACAGGTTGCCCAGTGGACACGTCTCCCACTCCCATTGGCAGATTGAATAGCGGTGGTGAAAATGTCTAGTCTCCCTAAACTTCTCAATCTGCTTGTAAATATTCCAATAGCCTTGAACAAGGCAGTATTTAAAACCTTGCAGACCGATTTGCTGGCATTGGTAAGCATCCAAGATGTGACTGGGATACCCTGACACTGCTGTTTGAACAGCGGTGGGCGGTTTGGCGCCGGATTTGAGTTTGTATTATTTGTTGGCACAGGCGCAATTTGCACACTATTGGTATTTCCCACAACGCTATCTGCCACACTTAGCTGTGAAGGAGGATATCGCCTTACTAATACCCCTGACTGCCATGGTTCTGCACAATAGAGCTCAGAGAAATTGGAAAGGAATAGACATGGTCAAATGCATATTAAAGCGCAGAAGGCTCCGAGTAATGACGCAAGAAGGGGGGGTTTATATGCGCCAGCCATGCCAATCGCTGCGCACCTGGGTATCTCAGAGGCGCAAACAGGTGGTGCACTGAGCATCATGCATAATGTCGGAGTTACAGAGTTTTGGGGCATGTAGATCACTAGGCTGTTCTTCGCCGTGGATGACTTTCTAGCTGGCCAAGCATACAAGTAGATACGAGGGTTTGTTTATACAAGATTGCCTGAGGCTGTCAGAACACTTTACCCTGAGTTCCCCAAGGAGCCACAGATGCTGAAGGGGGAACAAATGGTGTTAACAGTGGGGGAATCAATAAACTATACAATGCTTAGCAAAGGGAAAATGCCATTTCTTTTTCTCCATCTCCTGATAAGTGGAACAACAAGCTGACTGAGCTTATGGTCTGGGAGATCTGGGAAGCTTGCTGGGAAGCATGCTTTGAACTGACCGGGTGCCTAACTGTTAACTGACCTGGCGGCTAACTGCCAACTCTAATCTTCGAATGATACATTTTAAATTTCTGCACCAGCTGTATTATACTCCTATGCAACTGTTGAAATATGGACTGAGGGAAGATGCTCAATGTGTAAGATGTGGGGAGGATGGGGCGTATTTGATGTACTTGGCCTGGGGCTGTGCTGCCATATATAACTTCTGGCAGTGTGTAACCCAGGTGATAACTGATATAATGCTGGATACTGTTGAGTGTAAACCTGAACTTTTTTTTTTTGCTGGGAATGATGAAAAGGGTAAAGCCATGCAACAGGCACATAGTTGCTATTTCTACTCTGTTGGCAAAACGTGCTATTGCAATGTATTGGAGGAGTAGGTCAACCCCAACTATTGTAAAATGGATTAGGGACCTTGTGTACTGTCAAGAACAAATGTAAGTGTATGCTGAGGAGCTGCTGGTGGCCTCCAGACCTATGAACATTTAGTCACCATTGAAAGTGTACCTGATGGAACACCCAGATGTGATATAATTGCTCATGTGCCATGAAATGCTAGCCAATACTAATTGTGATAATGAATATGTTGCACTGCACTGTATAAGTTGTAGGTTCTTTTTGTGCAAATGAAAATGTGTCCTTTGTAATATCCTGCTCAAAGTGCAGCGTGTGTGCTTTGTGTACCCTGTGTTATGGAACGTTTGTAAATGTAATAAATACAAAAAAAAATACTAATACACTATGTAGGCCTTCTAGCCCACAAGGTAGGCTGTATGGTATTTAAAAGCGAGACGCATACAAATGTAATGTTACTGTGTCTCTACAGTGACAAGGCCCCAAAAGATATTTTCACTTTGGGAGGCTATGGCTTTCCTGTTAGAAAGACAAGAGTACACTTAAAATATTAATTGAGCTATCTTGAGTTTGGGACCAGCAATTTTTAATATTTATTAAATCCAAGCAAATGGTAAAGTAAGATGTTTAATAAATATTTAGAAACAGGGACTTTTAGAAACTTCCCTTTATTGCTGCCTGAAGTTCCTTGCTACTATTTTGTATTAACTCTCCGGAGGCTGCCCAGCTGGTACCTTAACTAAATGAGGCTTGAAAACTGCTTTCAGAGCAGAGACAATGGTCTGAGTTTAGGGAGGTGATTTTCTTCCCCTTGCAAGAAAAACAATTAGGTTGAACCTGGAAATTCATCAACTTGTAGAGAGGTCTGCACTTTCACAAGCAAATGTAAGGTCTGACCTGCAAAAAGTAACATGTTGTTCCCCTTGCGAGGTTGGCACTACACCCAGTCAGAGGGGAGCTGCCCCAGAACCGGTTTTGAGTGACCACAGATGAGGGAAGTTCTCATTTCCCAGGCCACATCTTTAGGTGGGCACATAGGATCCAAAAAAAAAACACAGATGAAGGAGAGCAGACATTTTTTTTTTTAGGGTGAAGGTGACCTCTGAAACTCTTTACAGCAAACAGGAACTGCTGCAAAAATGGGCAGGGTTCTCCCTGGGAACTTTTATCCTTTTGGTTAGGAAGTAGCCAGGAATGAGCCCCCACCCTCTAGCTAGTACCAAACATAAATGTAGCACCCAAAGTTAGGGTTAGTTAGTTAGTCAGGGTGAACAACAAAAGCCACTCAATTGATCTGTGCTCATCCCTCCAGCAGCTTGGCACAAAGCAGTCAGGCTTAACTTTGGAGCAATGTGCAAAGTATTCATAGAGTACACAAACTTTAATAATGTGATAACACAACTTAAGACTGAGACTTACAAGACATTTCTGTAAAGATGTAAAGAAATTGAGTGA
Organism: Lissotriton helveticus; assembly: GCF_964261635.1. Classification (NCBI taxonomy): domain Eukaryota; kingdom Metazoa; phylum Chordata; class Amphibia; order Caudata; family Salamandridae; genus Lissotriton; species Lissotriton helveticus. The sequence goes on from NC_136059.1 coordinate 640,212,233, forward strand.
GAAGGTAAAGTTCAGTGAGGCAAGGCTGCAGGAAATGTCCGAGGATAAGGCATGGACGTCGGGGAGCCGGTGGATAAAGTGGCAGTGTAGATTTCCATGTTTGCACTTAGTCTCTTTTTCAAAGTTGAAAATCTCTTATGGGGTGAGGCTGAAGGTTTTAGCACATACAGCTTCCACGAGGCTGGATACCCCTTCTGCCAAGGATCACTTAACAGAATTGATTGCTGGGGAGAAGAATGTTACGGAAGCTGCCATAAAGTCAGGCTGATTTGTGATGCACCTCGTGCATATCTTTGAGAAGGTAGGCCCAGTCTGGTCTCGGTACTAAGAGTAGTTTTTAGCCAAAAAGTGTACATGTTGCCATTTTTAGAATCCATCTATCTAGGCAGTGTTAGCACAACTTCCAAGGGTCCAGGACTAGAGGGACCCAACTTGTGGGATTTGAATTCATTCTGGCTGGGTCCAGGTGTGGGTTCAAGATAGTTGGAGCCTTTTCTGTCCCTGAGGCTCTGATCAGGAGACTAGCCAACTAGTCCTTGCAGACACTCTATTAGTCCTGGGTTCAAGAGGTGGAACAGGGCTTAAGCAGCAGGGCAGCCCTCTGAGAGTTCACGGCAGGATTCAGGCAGCTGAGCAGTCCTTCCAGGTGCAGCAAAGAAGTGTTCTGAAGTACACAGTAGGTGGTCTACTGACAGTCCTTCTGCAGGCACAGAACGTGAACAGAAGCGTGGTTCTGAGGTCCAATTTTTATACCTTGTACCTTCTTTGAGGTAGATGTTTCTTGTAGCTGCTGATGTACACAGGCATGAAGGACATTGCTCCATTGTTCATGAGAGGAGGGACAGAAGATAGGTAGCAATACAGGAGCTCAGCAGCTCCACGCCTGGCTGTTGTATTGTAAATTAGTCGTGGTGGTGTTTTTATTTTACCATGAAGGAGTAATTACGCATGCACAGGGTGCAGGTCTCTGTCATGCTTTAGGCACCATTGATTGTAGTTACAGCAGGTGTCAGGCAGGGCATTGGTTTAGTCTCTTCAATGTTGTCTCGAGGGCACACTCATATGGCCCAGGGCGGGGTCACCAAAACTCTATTGACAATAAAGAATTGGGGCAGGGCAGACTGACCTAGTCAGGTACGAGTGGGTGGTTATAGGCTCCTCCCATCTCTACATTTTCATCAATGGTTTGAACTTGAGAAGTAGGAGTCAGAAGCAAAGCCAATCTGTAGCTCTGAGACATTCTTAGCTCATGCGATGTTTAGTTCTGTTCCTGTATCAGTCGAGAGTCACTTGCTCATGCAGTACCTGTGAGTGCTCTAAATTTGTTGTCATGCCTCCTCCCATTCTTTTTGCTCTGGGATCACTGTGAAAGACATTCATTAACTGTCAATAAGATGATCATCCACACCAGTCAGTCTTTCAGTTCACTGCTGCAAAAACGGCTACTCACCTTTTTTGCCCTAAATGGCTTCAGCATAGAGTACGACGAGGTAACAATGAACAGTGTTAGCTTTGAAGTTGCACTTCCTGCTGTTGCAGTCCCAGCGTCAGCTTAGACTCCTGTAATTCTGGGCAATTAACGTAATCTCCTTCACCTAAAAAATGAAGTGACCATGTGTTATGTAAATTTTGCACATGTAAAGTACTACAACACCTTCGGGTAGGGTTTGCGCTCAATAAAACTGTCAAAAACAAACAAAACAATAAACGGTCATTCCTCTGTGAATTGTATGGCTCAGCTGATTGGTGATGATGTATATATGTGTGTGCAAGTGTTTCAGAGTGTGTGCGTGTGTGTGCAACACTAGATTGTGTGTGTGCGTTTGCATCTTGGATGGAAAGGTTAGTCTAACTGACTGGGAAAAAACGCCTCTGGCACTTAGCATGAGATACCTGAAACATATACTTCTTGCTTCTTGATCCAATGCAGAATCAATGATTTAAAAATAAAGGCATTACATAACTTGTAGTGTTTCTTTTCCTATAATCAAGTAAAGTGTTAAAATAATTTGTAGTTATCTTGTATCATGCTGCCTGCCTGGTGAGTACAATAAAAGGTATCACAAACAGCTTACGCCCTCTACTTTCTTAAGATACCAGCCGCCTCAGGTTTCCTGGAGGATTCCCTTTGGAGTGCTTGGAGTTTCCTGCCTTTCCTGCCCTGACTGCAGTCTGACTGCATGAACTACGAGGTAGTGTGAAGTCTCTTGTATAAATGCAGGGTGCACCGTATTGCATTGCAAGTGGGGATCTTCCCAGCTCTACCCCATTCTGCCAGTGATGGCCCATCCAGGCACACCTAATCCCTCTATTGTGAGGCCATCTGGGAAGAGTAAACAAAGCCCAGCTGCAAACCATGCCCATTCTTGTAACCCAGGAACAGGCTGCAAGCACAAAATAATTAGGGGTGGATAATGCCAACTTTCTAAAAGTAAAAGACACTCAGAAAACGGACGAACTGCAGAGCAAATCAAACATTCTCCCCCAGTCAATAGATTTGGGTTAAGTCCAATGTTCCTGTACTTACCAGGCCTCCCCAGTTTAGACCCATCCATATGCAAATCAGACCCTATGCTTCATGGGAACAGTCCAGACTGAACTGCCAAGCCAGGTCCTCCCTGGTACGGAAACAAGGATCCTGGGACCAGTTTCAGGGCATCACTCCTCATCAGCCAGGCTACCCTGAATCCTATGGCACAGTGAGCCAGGGACCCACGTATCAACATGCCCGGCGCACTTAGGGCAAAAAAGCAAAAGACACCCAGATGATGTATGGAATGTAGAGCAAATCAAACACTCACCCTAAGTCAATAGATCTGGGTTAAATCCATTGTTCTTTTGCTCACCATGCCACCCAAGTTTAGAGCCAGCCATATGCAAATAAGTCTTGAGTCTATGACTCATGGACACAGTCCAGACTGAACTGCTAAACCAGGTCCTCCGTGAAGGGAAAGAAGCATCCTCGGACTGGTTTCAGGGCATCATCCCTCATCAGCCAGGCTAGTTTGAATCCAGTGGCACAGTGAGCCCGTGACCCACATCTGAGCATGCCCGGCACACAAAGGGCAAGAGAGCAAAGATACACAAATGATGGAAGGAATACAGACCAAATCAAATCAAACATTCTCCCCCCAGGAGGACCTGGCCTGGCAGTTTGGGCTTGACTGTCCCCATTGGGTGCAGGGTCAAGACTGATTTGCCTAAGCTGGGTTCAAACTGGAATGGATTTAGGCCCAGCTCTCTGTACTGGGGTGAAGGTATGACATTGCTTTGCATTCTGTTCATCAATTGTTCTTTTTGCAACTTTCTAAAAATGGCATTTTAAAAATTGTAACTTAAAATCCTACTTTACCATTTTTTAAATTACAATTTCTTAATCGCCACACATACATTTCCTACCTGCTCCTAAACAAAGGTTAGCACTTGTTAAACGTAATAGGCATTCAACTGTTATCCTTTCAGAAAACTAGGCCTCACAGTAGTGGAAAACAAATGTAGATGCTTTTCACTATCTGAAAATGCACAACTTGAAAGTACATGTCCATCCTTTAAATTGCAATACACCCTGTCGTAGGGGCTGCCTATGGCCTACCTTAAGGGTGACCTATGTCTACTAAAAGGGGAGAGGTTATTTTCCAAGCTGAATTGGTACTTTAAAACTACATACAGACTGCAATGTCAGACGTTTGACATGTTTTAAGGGGCTACTCAAGTAGGAGGGACAAGCAGTGCTGCGGGCTCACTGGTAGCATTTGATTTATATGCCCTGTATTTATGATATACCACTTTACTAGAGACTTATAGGTAAATGAAACATGCCGATTAGGTGTAAGCCAATTTTACTATGTTTTAGAGAGTGAGCACAAACACTTTGGCACTGGTTAGCAGTGGTAAATTGCATAGAGTCATAACGCCAGCAAAAATGGGGGAGGGGTGAAGGCAAAGGTAGTACATGAGTGTTCTTGACATTTAACCTGTGTTAGTACTTTTAAATGTTTTACAGATTTTCTTTAAGGGCATGATTTAGATCTTAGCAAGTCTGCCTGTCAGTCAGCTGGTGAAGCAGGCTCCAGTACTCTGCTGGGTTGATGGAGTCCCAGCCGCCCTATTTAGATGTATACACAATATACAGAATACCAAATCGGCCCTTGCAACTGCACTCTGCCTTTACACATTGTTCATGCAGCCAGCTTGGAGCCAGGTAAGGGAGTAAAGACACTTCACAGGGGATTCACTAGAAATGTCTCTTACTTCATACGAGGCACCAGTTAAACACATAAGACCCTTAGTGCCACTCTTCAGTTCACTTGCTGGACTTGCAGGAGGACTCTCAGGGGAGTGTCTGCCTCTGTGGCTTGCTATTTACTCCACAAGACATCTTTGCTGCACCTGGAAGGACTGCTTTGCTGCCTGGAGACTGCCTTGAACCATCAGAGGACTACCCGGCTGCTTGAGCCCTGTTTCATAATTTGAACCCAGCATTACCACAGTGACTCCAAGAGCCTGTTGGCTGGCCCCTTGATCAGATCCTCAGAGACAGAAAATGCTCCAACCATCTTGAACCGACACCTGGACCCAACCTGAGTGAGTCTTATAACTTCAGGCGGTACTTCTCCAGTCATGGATCTTTCGTTGTGATGGTGAAGGTGTCCAGATAGAAAAAATACAAAACGTTTTTGGTTAAATACTGCTTTGAGAACCAAAGACCGGGAGCAACCTGCTCGTATATCCACCTAAGGTGCATCATCTGTTGCCCTGCCTTCACAGCAGCTCCTGTAATGTTCTTCTATGCAGCAGAAAATTGTAAAGACTCCATTCACCTGAAGAGCAGGAATCTGCAGGAATGTGGATGGGAAAGAGGGAAGGGGAAGTAGAAAGGGTAGGGTGGTAGACAAGACCTTCTCAGAGCTAGAGATTCAGATTGCGCCCATTTTCTATTTCCACTGTTGAAGGGCTACTAATAGAGCATAGACACACAATTAGTACAAATGTTATCAGTTAATCATCATTGTAACAGCGAAACATGCAAGATGATTATATCATGGAGTCAATCTATGAGCACACTCACTAGTATCTCTATGAGAAGCTCACTTATTGTATTCAATGTCCATAACTAATGTATCCAATGTCCAAAAGTAATACAGTGCACATGTTTTTTAAAGAATAGTTGCTCCTATCCTGAAGGAATATAACCATTCGCTTGGTTTGGTCAACTTTTTGGAAGATGAAAAGCCTGTTCTGGGCGTGAGTGGATTGATTCGCAGACACTACCCCAAAATGTTGGATTTTGAAAACCGTCAATAACAGTAGAGTGCACTTTCAGAAGGTTTGATGTTGAGTAAAATTCTATTCTTAGCTGTCGCAAACTTGCACTGACCTGTTTTAACTCGTGCTAATTCTTTCTTGGTTTGGATTGATTGATTGATTAATTAAAATCTCGCAGGATTTTGACTGTTACTTGGTACTAAGGCAGGAAACAGTCAAGGGAGCTGGCGGCTCCAGGCAATGACAATGATTGGGATTTTGGGGCTTCAAATAAATACTGGTATGGACAGTAAGTGTCAAATGCTACATTGGAACAGTAGAGAACATGTATGGGAGAGGCAGGAAAGGCCTAAGTGGTCATAAACAGAAAGCATGTGATTTTGAAATACTGGATTTAAAACATGTGGAGTGGAGGGTAAGGCCTAGGGGGTCATTTTTTATGTCAGACTCTATGAAGGGCTATCCAAAACCTCTGCTTCCAATGAGCAATACATTGCTTAAGTGGAGCAGGGTGTAACTGTCCTCCCCTCCAAAGGCCATCCATCAGGTTGGGTTTATCAGGATGAAGAGCATGAAACCTGTAGACAAGTGAGGCGGCATGAATATATTCGGCGGGCTCACAATACCTTTCCTTGGGGGAATAACCCACCCAGTCAACTAAATAAAAAGTTTTCCATGTTGTCTGTTGGGATCTAGAATTCAAGGAACCTCAAATTCAACATGACATTCTAGTATGATCGGCAGGGGGGTGGTTTAATACTGGAAGAAGTATTCAAGGGTTTCAGCAGGGAAGTATAAAATGCTTGGTATATTTGAAGCTCCCCTGGTGTTTTCCATTTCAGAGACACTGGATTGATCACTTTAGAAACTGTGTAGGAACCAATGTAATGTGGTTGTAGTTTGCGTGGTCCAGCTAACTTTGCACTTTTGGCTGTCATGTATATTTTTATCCAGTAGAGTATACAGAGGCTAGACAACAGTGTTGATCTGCTTGAGCATTCATCATTTTGTAGAATGTTTGAACCCAGCTAGAGCAACTGACCATATCTTTTTACAATTGTCATGATGTTTCTTAACAGCAAGAGTAGCATTTATCTCTTGCGGTACTGGTAGTCGAAAGGCTTTCGATGAGGAGAATTAAAAGGATAATACCTTTGTTGCTGAATGTGTTTTGTTATTTTAAGCAAATTCAGCCTGTACCCAACTACCGATACATATACTTAACAAGCATTGCAAATATGGCTCCACTTACTGATTTGTTCATTCTATTTGCCCATCTGTTTGTGGATGGTATGCAAATAACAAACATGGTCATCCTGGAGGACTGTGCAGAACTTAGAAATAAACTGCACCCAATGGTCAGAAACTATAATGAATAAAAGACTGTGTGAACAAGCACAGTAATTGGGTAATAAATACCTAGATTAATTATTTTGCTGTCGGTAAGAGGGGGTGTGATTGGGCCATCTTGGTTAATAAATCTACAACCACAAGAATGGTGGTATATTCATTATCTGGAGGTAAGTCAGTAACAAAGTCCATGCTATTGGAATGCCAGGGGACTGGTATAATGGGGATGTTATGCAACAACCCAGTGATTGAAGAATGGGTTGCTTTTCGGAGGGTGCAGATTGGACAAGTGTGGACGAAGCTGTGGCCATCATTTGACATGCCCTGCCACCAAAACCATTGTTAACAAGATTGTTTTGTTTTCTCTATCCCAGGGTGAAAAGCCAAAGATGAAGAGTGGCACCAGTGAAACACACTTTCTTGTAAGTCTGGGTAGGGGATGAAGAGTTTCTTTGCGGAGTAAAAATAACCTTTCTTAATAGAACGGGTATGATTTAATAACTATTTCTGTGAATCTAAAGTATGCAGAGCAAGAGCAAGGACCTTGAAGAATGCATCAGCCTCATCTTCTTTTGTCTCACACTAGCTTAAAATTTTCTCAGAGGGAATGATGGACATCTGGTCATTTACTTAAGGTAGAGTTCCTTTGTTTATGCATGAGCATCATTTTCCCTTGTTTGATGCCTGGGCATCACTAAAACACAAGACACAATGACTGTCTCCCAGCCCTCCTATTTACGTGTCCCCCTGTCATTCCCCTCAACATCTTATACCCCCTTCACCCCGACTGCTTCCCCTTTATCACCTGTATCCCCTGATCCCCCCACGCCTACTCAGGCCCCCTCTCTAACTACCAATTTCCAAATCGCGACCACCTGTTCGCCTCTTGTCAAGCACCTCTCTATTAATTCCCCCTCAACCCCCTACCATTCCAACTCCTCAGCCATACCTCCAGCATCACCTACCTACCCCTTTTTAACCCCCAAGGCCCCCTTTTCTAATAATTCTCTCGCCTCTACCCCCTCCCTCCCTCTGACACCCCTCCTGATTCCCCTAAACTCCATATATCCCCTGGTACCCACATGCCTACACAAGCTCTCTCCCTAACCCCTAACTTCCTTTGCGCGACCACTCGCTCTCCCCCTGTCAATCACCTCTCAACCGATCCCCCCTTATCCTCAACCCTATCCAACCCCTCAGCTACTCCTCCAGCTTCACCTACCTACCCCCTTTCAATCCCCTTCTCTAATATCTCTCTCTCCTCTACCCTCCCCTCTCCCTCTGACTCCCACTCTACCTCACCCTCTGATGCACCTCATTGTCTTTCCCCCGCTCAAACGTCTCCCACACCTCCCCAACTACCCCACCTCTTCCTCCAATGACACCCCCCATGCACACTCCTTTGTCCCCTCTATCGTCCCTCAATTCATCAGGTATGCCACCCTATCTGTCGTCTTATATTGAATACCTACACTATGCCTACCTCCTATTTACCCCCTACCTCTAAAAATGATACACCCCCTCAATATAATCCCCCCTCCTCCCCCCTCCAGGCTTTCCCCCCCAAAAAGCCCCATGCTATCCCCCACCTTGATAACCTGTACCCTAGGAATCTCTTTAATTTAACTGATGCACTTTACGCCTCAATTCCTACCCAATTACTCCTTAAAGTCGAACTTCTCCTTTCGTCCCTCGTCTTAGAACTCTCTTCACTCAGAAGTGATATCTCTCTCCTTCTTAAAGCCCATCCCTCTGATCAAGACCACACTTTGACGAGGTCACAATGCTATGTACCGTTGCAAGACGACACTCATCTCAATCCACCCACAAACAGACCACCTATTGTACCGGTCAACACCGGCACTCCTCCTCCCCACTAAATACACTGGCCGAGCCAAACACAATGAAGACTCCTTAAGCCTCCCTCCATGCAACTCTAAAGCATCCTCTCCACCTCTTCGTGATACTCGCACCTTAACCTCGGGAGTCTACTCTTCTAATAACCCCCCTGGTTCCCCCTCTCCATCCTTGCCCACCACCCCCCTGTGCTATCCATCTACTATACCTGTTCTCTTAAGAGCAAACAGACTCACCCCCACCCAACATCTCCTAGACTGCCCCAACTACTTAGAACGATCCCCTTCCTGCCCCTCACCCCTCCTCCTGTACCTTCTTCCCTCCGCTGCATGTTGATAAACTGCAGATCCGCCTTCTGCCACGCAACCGAGATTGCAGATACCATTCTCAGTGAAAACATAGACATCGCATTCCTTACTGAAACCTGGCTCACCGCCCATTCTACCCCTATCCCCGACTTGCTTGTCCCACCAGGCTTCTCTATTATCAGGAAAGATAGAATTGACCGATTAGGAGGAGGCCTTGCACTTATCTTCAATGAGAATCTCGACATATCACCCGTCCAGTTACAAAACCCTGCATCCTCTGAATACCTTTGCGCTGACCTCTCTCTTCCCGGCTCTCCCACCACTCGGCTACAAACCATCTACCACCCTCCGGGTAATTGCCCCCCCTTTACCGAAGAGATGACCTATCTTATTATCCAAGCTTCGATCTCCCACTCTAAGAATCTCTTCCTGGGTGATTACAACATCCACTGGAACAAAAAGGATGACCCTGCGGTCACCCTTTTCAATGAAACCTTAGACATCACTTACCTGATTCAACTCTGCCTTGCCCCCACTCACAGCAAAGGCTATTTTGACGATCAAGGATATGGCCTCTCTCTCTAATATACTCCTGGTTGATTGGTCTGATCACCACCTCATCCTCTTCACCTTAAACAGCCCCATTACTCTCCCCGCCCCCTTTAGCACGTTGCCCATGAAACCCACTTGAAACCTTCACCTCATTCCACATGATGAACTGGAATCCATAATCAAAACTCGCTTACTTCTCCCCCCCTCTCGTAGCACCAAAGACCTTACTGATCATTACAACAATTCCATTCTTGACGCCCTAGACCTCATTGCCCCTATTAAACTCAAAAAACAAAAAAGCATCCCTCCCAAGTCCTGGTTCAATGCCGACCTCAACAATGAAAGACGGGCCCTCAGACAATCAGAACGTGCCTGGAGGAATCATCCCTCCTCAGATAACCTGGCTCTACTGAGAGCCAAGAGAGCCCACTACAAAAAGCATATCTTCAACGAAAAAGCCTCCTTTCTGTGGTCACAACTTGATCAGGCCAGAAACCGTCCCAGAGAACTGTTTAACATTGTTAAAAAACAAAATTTGCACAATAGCAGCCTCTGTAGAAAGATGTGAAGAAATTGCCAGTTTCTTTTCGAATAAAGTCAACACCATTGAACTATCCTTCTCTTCCCCTCCTTTCTCTCTCCAACCTCCCACCACCAAAGTCACCCTCCCTAATATTCCCAATTCACTTCCTTCCCCCTCCCCCCTCCTCTCTCTCGACAACCTCCCCCACCCAACTCACCCTCCCTAACACAACCAACTCACTTATTTCCTCCTCTCACCCGCAACTCCACCCTACCCAACCCTCCCTACTCTCACCCATCCCTACTCATCCTTGACCAATTCCCTTCCTAAAAACAACGCTTCATGGAACGAATTTAACCCAATTTCTGAAACCACTACCATCAATATCATCTCTAAACTAAAACCATCCTCACACTCCAATGATCCTCTCCCCGCCCATTTAGTCCAAGAACCCAAACACATCATTGCCCCAATTTGGACCGATATCATCAACTCCTTGCTTTCTTCTGGCTGTGTTCCTGCCTCCCTTTAGCTAGGCCAAATCTCGCCCATTCTTAAAAACCCCACTGCTGACTCCAATGATCTGAACAATCTACGCCCTATCTCTAACCTTCCCTTCCTATCCAAAGCCCTTGAAAAATGTGTTCTGTCTCTTCTCATACAACCTACTTGTCATTTTCCACTCAGGTTTCAGAAAGGGATGCAGCACAGAAACAGTAATGCTCAATATAACTAATGACATTCATCGCTCTCTTGACAAAGGCGAATCCTCACTACTAATCCTCCTTGATCTCTCTGCTGCCTTTGATACTGTACACCATCCCACCCTGCTTAACACCCTTAAGGATCATTTTGTTTTGAAGGCACTGTACTCAAATGGTTCTCCTCGTTCCTCCTGATTAGATCACAACAAATTAAGCTCAGTCATTGCCTATCCAAGCCTCAACCTGTCGCTCTTGGGGTCCCCCAAGGATCTATCCTCTCTCCAACCCTCTTCAACCTTTTTATGGAACCCCTCACCGTCATTCTCAAACAAGCCAAACTCAGTTACCACCTCTATGCTGACGACACCCAACTATACTACAAGATTAAATCCCACAATGACATCCTTCACCTCAATGAGACTCTGACGAGAGTCCAAGCCTGGTTCCATCTTAATCATATCAAACTCAATCCTAAAAAAAACTAAATCATACTTTTCACCCCCAAAAACAATTCCCTCCCCATTCAGCTCTGGATTAACCACATCAAAGCACTGAATTGCTCCCTCTCCACTTCCAATTCTGTCAAATCCCTTGGTATCAGCATCGATCAGAATCTTTCTCCCATCCCCACATTAAGAATACAGCCAAAAGTGCCCTTTTCACCCTGCACCACCTAAAAAAAGTTAAACCCTTCATTCCAGCCGATGATTTCAAAATCGTTGTTCAATCTCTCGTCCTGTCCAGGATCGACTATGGCAACGCTACTCTGGCCGGCACCCCCAAAGCCCACCTTGCACCGATCAAATCTGTCCTCAACCTAGCCGCCAGACTTATCTCTGACTGTAAAAAATTTGATCACATCTCTCCTGTCCTCAAAAACCTAAACTGGCTCCCAATTGAAGGTCGATCCACCTACAAAATTGCTTGCATCACACACAAAGCTCTTCACCAAAACACCCCCTCTTACCTTTCAAGCAAACTACTAAAAGGTGGGAGCACTAGATCCTTGAGAAGTCCAAACTCCCTTGTCCTTATCCCTCCTAAACTTAAATGTAAAAAGACCCAATCGCGGGCATTCTCCGGTAATGCCTCTACGATCTAGAATTCCCTACCCAAAGACCTTCGCTGCAACCCCTCCTACCCCCTCTTCAAAGAAAGACTCAAAGTACTTCTCCTCAATAAATATTGGGGCTCTTAATGTTTCTTGATCTTGACCCTGCTCATCTCCCATCTACTCTGATTCGCTCTCTTACTCAACCCCTCTCCCACTTCCATCTCACTCTCCCCCACCTCACCGCCTTCTTTAGTGCTATTGTCAACACCCTGTCCCTCTACTACTCCTCTCTCCTTAACCCTATCACTTAAATCACGCAATGTTTTTAACTCTTTTAATCTTCCTATTCACTTTCAACCACATATTGTACTTACTAGGTTCCTGTGTTATCACTATGTAAAGCGCTCTGATACTCTCGGGTCCAGCAGCGCTATATAAAACCTTTTAAATAAAAATAAATAAACAACTCGTCAGTCGGGGTGAGTGAGTACTCTGGCAGATCTAAAATATTGGGCATTTTTATGATCTGAATAGATATAAAGTGCAAGGTAAGGTCTTTGGGGTCATTTGGCATGTCAGACTATGAAGGGGTTCTCTAAACCTTTGCTGTCCATGAGCCATATACTGCGCAAGTGGAGCAGGGCATCACAACAAATCTTTTTCATCGGTCCTTCGCCAAAGGAGTATCCAGCCTCATGGACCTGGCGTCGCCTACAGCCTCCTGCCTCGTCCCTCTGGAGATGTTTCACTTTCAAAAAAGAGACTGAGGCTGAACATTGAAATCCTCCCCCACAACTTCACCCAGCGGCTACCTGATGAAGACACTCTCTACTCAGACATAGACTACATTCTTGCTGCCCTGAACTCTACCTTATCAACATTTTTCTCAAAATTTCATTTAAGTCCAAAGGAGAGCGCCGGCTGGGCCCAATTTAATTCTAGGATATAATTTGGGTTCCATAGCGGTCAGCAATATTTTTGGACTTTGACTCAGTCTTGTGCGACTAGATGTCTGCCATTGGTGCTTTGATTTTCTAGGCACTAGTTTTGACTATAAACTGTAAAAAATCATAACTCCAGTTCTACTGTTTAGATTTTTGTCATTTTTGTGTGTCAAATAATTTTTGAAAATGTACTCTACTTTTATGAATTGGTGTGGGTGTTGTCTTGTGTTGTTTTACCACTTCATTACTGTTTGTGTGCTGCATGACTCGTTCAGAAACGATCACTCCCCACGCTCCCTCGTCTTTGGGTATCGTAGTACACTGCTCGCATTGCTTTCAGAATAATTGGTGCCTGTTCGGTATCTTAGCGCTCTGTTGCTCACTGCTGCCAGGATCTAATTTGGATCTAATTTGTGCATTGCTCGCATTGCTTTAGAAAGTATTCGTGCCAGTATAATATTGTAGCGCTCTATTGCACGCATTGCTTCTGAAAGTATTAGTGCCAGTATAGTATTGTAGCGCTCTATTGCACGCATTGCTTCTGAAAGTATTAGTGCCAGTATAGTATTGTAGCGCTCTATTGCACGCATTGCTTCTGAAAGTATTAGTGCCAGTATAGTATTGTAGCGCTCTATTGCACGCATTGCTTCTGAAAATATTTGTGCCAGTATAGTATTGTAGCGCTCTATTGCACGCATTGCTTAGTATAAATAATTAGTGCCTTTCGCTTTTGTTTTTGCTGCCATTTTGTTGTGTGCCTCCTAGCCCGTCTCTCCACCCCGCTCCCGCCTCCCAGCTGCTCCTCCCTCGCTCCGCCCCCCCTCCACTATCCACTTATGACGAAGACATTTGCATGCAGCGTTCACGCGCTGCGGATACGCCCAATGCGCGCCGAAGGCGCGCCAAAGGTAAGCCCGTCTACACCCGTCCGCGCCTGGACCGCGCCCAGCGCCAGACCCCCGGGTCCCCGCAAAATCCACACCTCCCGCATAACGTACGACGCCGCATCCCTCTCCGCACTCAACCCCCCCCGTCTCCCAGTCTGCTACCAAGCTGCCCCAGGACACACCCACGGACCCTTCACTTGTCACTCCTGCAACTTCAACAGCATCACTAAACCCACAAACACCAAACAGAGCTCCGACACCAACCACCTTAGGTGCATCCTGCTCAACACCCGCTCGGTCCACAAACACGCCACTGAACTATGGAACCTACTTGACACCACAACACCGGACATCGCCTTCCTTAAAGAAACCTGGATGAACGCCTCATCCGCGCCCGACATCACCATAGCCATCCCGGACGGCTACAAGATCATCCAAAAGGACCGCATAAACCAAACAGGTGGAGGCATCACCATCGTTCACAAGAACACCATCCGCATCACGACCAGTTCCGACGACATCTTCGCAGCTGCCGAACACCTTCACTTCCAGATTCACATCGACCCTAATACCACACTCAGAGGCACCCTCATCTACAGACCACCAGGACCCCGCACACAATTCAGCGAAGACATCACCGACTTCATCAGCCCACACGCCCTCCCCTCCGTGGACTACATTCTGCTAGGAGACCTCAAGAACAACAACAGCAACACCACCACCCGTCTGGACAATCTCGCCAATCTCGGACTCAAACAACTGGTAAACACCCCCACCCACTACGCCGGACACACACTCGACCCAATCTTCTCCTCCAGCGAGCACATCTCATTCAATAACGCCACGGAACTCCTTTGGTTGGACCACAGCTGCGTCCACTTCAACTACAGAAAGACCACGACCCACCACCACCCGCAACTAATCCCCCGTAGAAACTGGAACAAAATTACCTCCGACCATCTCACCACATCGCTTCACCTTAACCCTCCCACCAAATCTTCGGACCCAAATCAAGCAGCCATTAACCTCACACAATGGATCACCCACAGCGCTGACGAATTAGTACCCTTGAAAAACCATCAAAACAAGCCAGGTAACAAAAAAGTCCCCTGGTTCAATGACGATCTTAAGAAATCCAAAAAGATCTGCCGCACCCTCGAAAAAGCCTGGCGTAATAACGAAACCACAGACAACATGACCGCCCTCAAGAACGCCACCTGCATACACCACCAGCTGATCCGATCCAACAAGAAATCAGCATTTAAGGACCGACTCGACAACAACACCCACTACAGCAAGGAACTCTTCAACATCGTCAAAGAGTTTACCAATCCCAGCGCCAACACCAACGATATCACTCCATCTCAAAACCTCTGCAACTCTGTAGCCTCGTTCTTCCACAGCAAAATCACTGACATACATAACAGCTTCGGTGACCTCTCCACCCCCCTTACCTCCGAACAAAAACACCCCACCACCAACCTTTACGCCTGGAACCCAATCAGCACTGAAGACACCATCCGTCTGATGAACTCCATCCACTCCGGATCGCCAACCGACCCATGCCCCCATCACATCTTCAACAAGGCCGACTCCATCATCGCACCCCATCTCCGAGACATCATCAATTGCTCCTTCAACACCGCTACTTTCCCGGAAAGCTGGAAACATGCCGAACTCAGCGCCCTCCTGAAGAAACCCACAGCAGACCCCACCGAACTTAAGAACTACCGCCCCATTTCGCTCCTCCCATTCCGTGCCAAAGTCATTGAAAAAACAGTCAACAATCAGCTCGCCGCCTTCCTGGAGTCCAACAACTCCCTCGACCCCTCACAGTCCGGTTTCCGAGCCAAACACAGCACCGAGACCGCCCTCATCGCAGCCACTGACGACATTCAAACACTACTTGACAACGGAGAAACAGCCGCCCTTATCTTACTGGACCTCTCCGCAGCATTCGACACAGTCTGTCATAGCACCCTCATACAACGCCTCAGCAACGTCGGGATACAAGGAAAAGCACTGGACTGGATCATCTCGTTCTTCGCCGGAAGAACGCAGAGAGTCCGCCTTCCCCCATTCAGATCTAAGGCCACTGAAGTCATCTGCGGTGTACCACAAGGATCATCGCTCAGCCCCACCCTCCTTAATGTTTACATGAGTCCCCTCGCATCCATCCCGCGCCAACACAACCTCAACATTATCACCTATGCAGATGACACCCAGCTAATCCTCTCCCTCACCAAAGACCCAAACACCGCCAAAACCAACCTACACGAAGGAATGAAAGACGTAGCAGAGTGGATGAAGAACAGCCGTTTAAAACTGAATTCAGACAAGACGGAAGTCCTCATCCTAGGATCATCCCCTTCTGCCTGGGACGACTCATGGTGGCCACCGGCCCTGGGCAATGCACCCAAACCAACGGACCACGCACGCAACCTGGACTTCATCCTGGACTCCTCCCTCTCGATGACCAGACAAGTCAACGCCATCTCATCATCATGCTTCAACATCCTACGTATGCTCAAAAAGATCTTCCGATGGATCCCCACCGAAACAAGAAAGACGGTCACCCAAGCACTTGTCTCAAGCCGACTGGACTACGGAAACACCCTCTACGCCGGAACCACAGCCAAATTACAGAAAAAACTCCAACGCATTCAGAACACCTCCGCCAGACTCATCCTAGACATCCCCCGCCACAATCACATATCCGGTCACCTGAGAGACCTCCACTGGCTCCCCATCAACAAGAGAATAACGTTCTGTCTCCTCACCCATGCACACAAAGCACTCTACAACCTAGGACCCTTATACCTCAACACGCGCCTGACCTTTTACACCCCCACCCACCAACTCCGATCGTCCAATCAGGCCGTCGCCGTGATTCCACGCATCCAAAGGTCCACCATGGGAGGAAGATCTTTCTCCTACTTAGCGGCCAAAACCTGGAATTCTCTACCCACCCACCTCCGCCTCACACAGAACCACCTCTCCTTCAGAAAACAACTCAAAACTTGGATTTTTGACAAGTAAATAACCTCCCCTCCCTCAAGCGCCTTGAGACCCTCTGGGTGAGTAGTGCGCTATATAAATTTTAACTTGACTTGACATAAATACTTCACAGATTGCCTTTAAGTTAAGCCTAACTGCTTTTGTGCCAAGCTACCAGAGGGTTACGCTCAGGTTAATTTAGTGACTTATGTGGTTTACCCTGAAATCATTATGTCTATTGCTTGAACAGAGGTCACCCCCTAATCAACCAACAACCATATTGCTTGCACTTCTTCAAATTAACAGAGGCATTCTGGGCTTTATTAGTCTATGAAAAACATTTGATAGGTTCTCCAAGGAGAGGGGGCTGAATATGCGGAGGAAAGCCTGTCGAAATGTAACTGCACATAGCCCTCAGAGGCTTTGAGGGGGTCAGGAGGATGCAATCCACAACAGAGGAAAAAGATGGGGATATCCCTGAGGATAAAAAGAAGGATTCAGAGAATGGGGATGAGGAAAAAGTACTGTCCTCAAGCCCTGAGCTGCAGCACAACTCAGGTCCATATACATTGTGGGGACATCATTATCTAAAAGGGCTGGAACAGGGATGCACTGTCTGGGATGGACTTGAAGAATTACATTCAATACAAACAAGCAAAAACTGGATCATTCAAAGGAACTGACATTTCATTGAGACTAGATTTTTCTGCCCATATCTGATTTATAAAGCAAGTGATTTGGCATTGTCCTGTGGTCTGGAAAGTGGAACAGAAATATTTGCAGTTGCATCCTATTCAAGGGTTACTTGTAATATGGTCTTTCACTGTCTGAGATAAGGGCATCTGTTTCCAGAAAGGATAACAGCCCTTACAATGCTGCCTTTACCATGCAGCCTTTACCACACAGGTTGTGCCTTTTCCATGCATGCCATTACCACAAATGGTAAGTATTGTTAAGGTAAGTATATACACACGACATTACCTATAACTCGGCCCTCTACCATACACACTGTTCTCATAAATTATGTGATTTGAGATATCAAGAGTGTTTTTATTATTGCTACCATTTAACATGCTATCAGTAATCAAACATAAAAATTGTAAATACTGTTTATGTAGTACAGACTGGGGCACAAATTATAACTGTAAGTTATAACTATAACTTTAGAATTTCTAATGTCTGTATAGCTTAAGTTGATTTCGTATCTAAAACAAAAAAAATCCTAACTTTAACTTAACCTTAACCTTTTATATAAATGTGTTTTAAATCATAGATCAGAATGTCATAGAGGTTGAGTTTTGTCAAGTGGAGTGTCGTTGAGTGAAGGGTTGTTGAGTAAGGTGACTTGGAGTGGCATACAGTGGAGTAGGGTGTTGTAAGGTGAAGTGGCATAGATTGGAGTAGAGCAGAGTAGAGTGTTGTAAAGTGGAGCATTGTAGAGAACAGTGGCGGAGAGTGTCCTAGAGACTAGAGTTGCAGAGTGGAGTGTCATAAAGTGGTGTGTCAGAGTGGAGCTTCTGTAGACTTTCTGAGCTTGGAGGGGTATAGAGCGGAGTGGCATACAGTAGAGTGGCATGTCATCGAGTGGAGTGGCATTCTGTGGAATAGATTGGCATGTGCTGTCATAAAGTGTAGTGATGTGTCAGAGTGGAGTGGCATGTCATACAGTGAAGTGGCATACCATAGATTGGAGTGGCATGGCTTTGAATGTCATAGAGTGTCATAGAGGTGAGTAGAGTAGCATAGAACAGAGCTACATAGAGTGGAGTGCACAGTGGTTTAAAGTTTAGTGGCATGGAGTAGAATGGAGTTTTGTGCAGAAAAGTGGAGGGTTAAGTCTTAGAGTGGCTTGTAAAAGAGTGTGGTACAGTTACATAAAGTGGTATAGAGTGAAGGGGCATAGAATAGAGTACTTTTGCAGAGTATAGTGGCATAATGTTAAGTGGTGTGCTGTGGAGTAGTTGAGTGGCATATCATAGAGTGGTGTGTCGTACAGTGCTTTAGATTGGAGTGGAGTAGAGTGGAGTAGTGGTCATATATTGAACTGAAGTAATGTGTCCTCTAGTAGCATTGAGACTGTTTTGTAGAGTGTCGTAGAGTGTCAAAGAGTGTAGTAGACTGCCATAGACTGCCATACAGTGTGGTAGAGTGTTGCAGAGTGAAGTGCCATATAGATGAGTGGAATGTCATAAAGTGTAACAGCATAGAGTGGAGTGTAGTATAGTGGAGTAGACTGGTCAGTGTAGCGTGCAGTAATTAAAGTGTCATACAGTGGAGTGACATGGAGTAGAGTGTCATAAACCTCAATAGAGTGGAGTAGAGTGTTGTAGCATGGAGTGGCATAGAGTGGAGTACGGTATAGTAAAGTCGCATCTAGTGGAGAAGAGTGTTGTGCAATGGAGTGGCACCGAGTGGAGTGTCGTACAGTGGAGAAGAGGGGAGTGCAGAAGAGGGAAGTGGCAGCCCATGAAGTGGAATGGAGTGTCGTGTAGTGTAGTGGCGTGGAGTACGGTGTCAAAGCCTGCCATATAGTGGAGTAGAGTTTTGGAGAGTGGTGTAGCATGATGTGGAGTACAATGGCGTAGAGTGGCACAGGGTGGAGTACAGTCTTGTAGAGGGTCATAGTGTGACGTAGAGTGGAATGAAATGTCATGCTTTGGAGTAAAGTGGCATATGGTAGAGTTTAGTGTTGTACCATACAGTGAAGCAGCATGTAGTAGAGTGTTGTGGTGTGGAGACGAGTAGAGTTGAGAGGCATAGCGTAGAGTGGAGCTGAGTGGCAAGTCGTAGCATAGAGTGGACTAAAGAATCATGGAGTTGAGTGACATGTCATAGAGTGGGGTGGTGTGTTGTAGAATGTCAAAAGGTGTAGTAGAACTGAGGGGCATGGTGTGAAGTGGATTATTGTAGAGTGAAGTGGCGTAGAGTGGAGTGGTGTGTCATAGAGTAGAGAGGAGAGGTTTAGAGTGGAGTAGAGTAGTGTGTGTTATAGAGTAAAGTTGAGGGAAGTGGAGTGGAGTGGTGTAGAAGGAGCTGCATAGAGTGTCATAGAATGGATCAGAGTGTCAAACAGTAGAGTGGTATGCTGTAGAGTGTAGTGGCATGTTATCAAGTAGAGTGGCTCTTGAAAATGATATTCTCTCACTCGATATTTCCATTCCACAATAGTTTCACTCGATATTATTGCAGTTTGAATTCTTTTCCTCAATATTCTGTCACATTACCTTTGCACATGGGTTCTCGGAGGCTGAATCACCAGCAGTCAGCACAGAACAGCTGCTTCACCAATCCCAATCTTGGAGGCGTGTCCAGCACCTACATCTATCCACTTGGAAGGCTGCCTAAAGTGCCCAAGACATATCTAAATTCTCCACCACCTCTGCTCTGACCTTTGGCTATAAAAGAACACCTACACCATTGGTCTCTCCATCTGTGGATCTAGGGGTTTAGGAGTAGAATGAAGGTTGGCAGTATCTTGACTTCTCCTCCAATTTTTAACCATAAATATCTAGAGATGCACGCAATGTGGATACATCAATGTTTGGGTGCCCTAGGATACATCTGTTTGATGTGCGTAAGGTGTTTTAGATAATGTTTGTTGACAATCGCTTAGTGAAAGTATGAGAACTGAATACTAGGATACAGTGAAATAAGCCATAAAGCAAAAGAGAATACGTTATGATCGGAGGAGTGGTTTGGACTGTTTCTTGTCAAATAAAATCTGGCGCCTAAGGTGTGGGTTAAGTTGCTTCAGAAAGCATATTTCTTGATGATATAGGTGCTTTGGGCCTGATATAGAGTTTGGCAGATGGGGTAATACGTTGCAACAGTAACAGAGTACCCAGTCTGCCAAACTCTCGCTTCACCTACCCAATATTCAGATTTGAGCGAGCAGAGTAAAATGTACTCTGTCGATGGAAACCTTCCTCCAATGGCACGAGGAAATACATTGGCAGAAATAAGCCTTTCGATGGCGGGCCTCATTTACAGTGGGTTGTCAAATGGCTTTTTTAAACGTTACGTCACCATCAAAAATATCCTGGTGTTGATGGACAATACAAATAAAAACTGACTCGCACATCATGGGAGAAAACTCCATTTGTGTTGGGGGCATTAGTTTTAACTTTACAAAAAAGTTTTTGAAAAAAGAAAAACTTTTAAAAGTTTAGTATAAATGTCCGACAACAGTGATGGACTCACACACATATTTTAAAACTTTATTTGACCTGCAGTGATAGTAGTTCAAACAAACCTTTAGAGTTCACGGCAGAGCCATCTCTGAACTCTATATTTGACGGGTAGATTAAAGGCAGTGTTGAAGATATAAACACTCTGCTACCTGGCTGCCTTTACTCTGTCTGACAAACTCTAAAGATGGCCCTTACATCTTTCTTGAAGAACAGTAGTGACAATAAAGGTTTGATACTCATCAAAATGCTGTGTTAAATCTTTCATATAGTAGGCTAAGGCACATATTTTGGCCGTCATAAACTTTTTTGTTTTTACCTTAGCAATATAGAAACCTTATTTATAGTTTTTCAGATGTCATACTACATCAAAATGTAACACATATCCCATCACCTTATTACAATTTCCATCGGATATCCACTTGTACTAAGGTAGGCAGGACATCTGTCACATTTGACTCTGAGGCTCGATGAGTGAGGGTCTGAATAACTCAAATCTTATCTTTTTGTCAGATAGGAAAGTATCTTAACTGTAGCTCTCATGATAGAACAGACCATGACGCTGTTAGTGCAGTTCATATTGCATGGGAGCGCTTTGGTTAAATATCTGAAGTCATTTCATGAGCCTGATGCCACATATAGGATACTCTTCAGTAGTGTCAATGGTTGTCTGGGATGATGAATACAGTTTTATTGTTTATTAATAAAATCTTAAGTTATACAATCATTAAGACAACATGTTATACAATAAAAAATAAAAACAGTAATCATATACAATTGATTAGAACATTGGAATGTTGGGAGCTCCATTGAAAACAATGGAGTGCTCTGGGCTTATAATGGCTGGTATAAGCCTGGAGCTCCAACATTCCAATGTTTCTTTGTTCACAGCTCTGGCTGTGAACAAAGGCTTCAGGGAACCTGAGGGAATTCCAATCCCCTCACGCTCCCAAAAGGCTTTGTTTTTTTTGTTAGAACATTCTGTCCTCAGTGACAGAATGTTCTAATAGCCTTATAGCCCTTCGTAGATGGGCTATACCGCTATTAAAGTCCCTCTCCCTTGTTAAAGGCCCTCGCCTTTGGCTCGGGGCCTTTAACGCTGGAGAGGGCCTTTAATAGCCGGTATAGCCCTCTACCGTGGGCTATAAGGCTATAATAAAAGGCTTTCAGAGATGCACTTTAATACTAATTTTTTGAAATTCCTAAAATACCAACAGCTCTCCAGGTTTCCACGGTTAACAGAAAGTGCACACTAGTCCTCTTTTGATATACCAGCTAAATATCACTTCATATACAAGTCTTTATAGCTTAAACAATACAAAATAGGCATCTCATTAGTATGTATATTACGTATATTAGCATCTCATTTGAATAGTTCACTAAATATGCGAATGTGCATTAAAATACTGTGAATCTGTAAAGTTTATAGTATATAAATAAATAAAATTCAATAACTAACAGTGCAATCATACCAAAATGGCATCATGAGTGTCAAGGTTTATAGCCACAAGTGTCAGAAACTTTGCAATAATACAGTTCAACAATGTACCAGATGTTTTAAAACATGCTCCACCACTTGCCTGCACGTATGAATTAAAAGGTAGGGGATGGTGACAAGTCTTTGTTGCAATCTCCAAGCTGGAGAAGGGCTGTGCTTGAATAACAGTTCTACAGTCAATTACCAGTAGATGTGCTTTTATTTTGTGCCGAGGTGTGTGATGGTACCAGGTAGTCAGAATCTTATTATCTATGAGGGTCTTGAAGGCAAGGTTGATATCAATGTAGACAAAGGCAGACTAATTTGGCACTCATTGACTGTGACGCATTTGTGTTAAAATCTGAAAGTTATTTTGTAATTGTTTGTTGTCATATTGGTGAATGCAGACTCACTTTTTGAGGATGAGTTGAGAGCAAGAATGTAACATTCAGATTTTTGATTTGGAATTGGCATTCTTTCAAGCACTTGGTGTTGCTGCCATTTTACATTTTCTATGTATTTCTGTGCTATCAGGGTACCAAAGGTTTTGATTATTTTAGTGGTCTGTGACTTCAATTAGAGTTCAAAATGACTGGTGACAGAATGGAAACTTGAAGTACACCACAGATCTTGAGTACAGTCTCTGAGCTAGTGGCATTCATCTGGATGAGCTGATAGAATTTGCTTAGATAGGATGCAATCCATTTCAGAAAATTAACATAAAAACCTAATAATTTGTAGATGGTGTTGACTACAACTGGTTAAATCTGTCAAGAGCAGCAGAAACATTAATAAGAACAAGGAGGTAGAAGATTACTTTTGCAGTTAATGCTGATACCATTTTTGATCATAGAGACAATTTCTATCGCTAAGCCACCAGTAGAGAATTTGGCCATGCAGTATCAGAGAAACTGCCGTCCTGATGGGGTTTCTAGTGAATGGAAGGCAGGTTGACAGTGGAAATTGGCAAGGTCATTATGGCAAAGATTAGATGTTTTTAGCAGTTCAAGTATGACACTTTTCTTGAAGTTGTCAAGGAAAATCCTAGTGCATGATTCCAGTGTGATGTGTATAAACTGATGCTGCAGTTTTTAATTCCGGTGTAAATAGAAAAAAACCTCTCTGCAGGCTTACATGTGAAATACAATCTGTGTGCAGTTTATGCAAGCTGACTGTATTACAATTGATTTAGCAAAGGGTCAAATAAACAAATCTGATTAACATTGTGTTTTTTATTTTGTGAAGGGTCACTAAAATGGAGAGCTGTTAAGAAGCCCCCAAAAATACCCAAACCTAACTCTCTCAGTTATCCAGGGGCAATAAATCACCTAGCAGGAAAAATGGATTTTCTACCTATGGGCGACAAAGTGCATCATGCAGGAGAATACTCACTCGTATTGTCTTGATCAAATGTGTGTCTCCAGTGTTCACCTCATCCTGCGTGGTACACCTCGCAGTGCAAATGGAATGATATTGCCTGATATTCAGTGAATGCATGACTGTAACTGCCCTACATTTATCATTGTTATACAATATTCCTGCTTGAAAGGTAAGAATGTTCGATTTTCTTCAGTATCTATCAATTTGACTGTTCAACTGAGTTAAATGACCTGGCTAACAAAGCAACATCACAGCCCAGAACACAGTATCTCTTGCTCTGATTGTGAGAAAGTTATCCTTTTTGCCCTGATAACCCCCATTTTTTATTCACACTCAGTGCAAATACTCTGTGTAAAAGTATATAGCAATTAGGTCATAATTACAATTCATATGACAACCTACCTGTAAGCCACTAGTATATGGTAGAGCATGTGGGTTTAGAGGCCCAGAAGATTTAATGCACTACTGTGTTGCATGCAGTCATTTTAAGGCAGCCCTGCTTTGCAGGCTGCTTTTAAAATGTAATGATATGCTAATTCAACTTTGGAAATAGAGGTACTTTCAAAGTCTTAAACTACCATATTATTACATATAAGTCAGTCACCCCTAAGATCTCCCTTAGGTGCCCAAGGGTAGGGGGCCTTGTTACTATAATCAAGGACATTTTAATATATGTTTTATATGTCTCCATGAAGGAAAAACTGTCAATTTTGTGTTTCCCCATTGTAGCACAATAGCTCAATAGGATAACATGAGAATGCCTTAATAAAGTATAACTATTGATGGAAGCAGGTTAAACATATATGTCAAAGTGTTTAAATGATAGTTAGAAATCATCCAACAACTCGCCATGGTTAGGTTTATTATAACCTTCGCAGAAACACAGTTATAGAACTCTCTTTTCAAGGGAACCAAAATCCTGCCTTTCAGCAGCATCTCCTGATTAGCCAGTCTTTGAAAGGCTCAGCTCAACTGCTCTGATGAAGTGTGATGTGGCCTGCTTAGAGACAAAGGCCATCTGGTGGGAGTAGATCTGCAGAATGGAGGTAGAGAAGCCAAACTGGTCTTCAAAGATGGAATAGCAGTTAGGACAGGATACAGGCTTACCCCCACATCGTGCACCCCCAGTCAGTCAGAAGCCCTAGTAATTAAATTAGCAGAGGGGCTGGAAGGGAAGTGTTACGGAAACGTAGACACACCAGTGGGATGGCGTAGCCAGATCTTAACCGCCATTTGGGATTTTAAAGAATAGTGCGTTCTGGGACAAGAAGAATATGCCACACTAAGGAGGAAATTGTCCTACCTGAGGGTGGCACCCTGCACCCCACTGGTCAGGGGTGTCCTCTTCCTTGTCACCCAAGAACACTGGATAAATATGGGAGAGCTCCAGCAACTCAGATACCTGTCTGAAACTACAAGAAGAAGAAAGACTGCCCTGCTAGAGCCTTGGTCTGCACCAAGAGTATTGCGTTCTGAATGACTGCATTTGCTATACACGTTGGAACTACAGCCTTGCTTTGAAAAGTGAAGGAGTGAACTCCCTGAAAGCAACAGGGGAAAAGGGCTGCATCTCATTCATCTCCAGCAGTCAGAACCCAGCTGACTACCTTTAGTTTGACTTTACAGGCTTTCGCCAGGTGCATTGTGGGAGATTTAGCTTCACCATCCTAAGGAACCATTCAGAGCTTCAGGAACCTTGGGTTGGCGTTGTGGACACTTTGGAACCCCAAAATACCTTCTGGAAGATGCCCATGAAGTTTGAGAATATCTGGAGAAGGTTTGCCAAAAAGCTCCATAAGGTGACTGACCTGTCGATCAGAGTAAAACCAGTGACATTGAGCTGTGACTTGGCCTGAGATTTCGGTTTTCCCAGCTGAAGCCTTAGAGCTTTTCATCATTGTTGATACTTCCAGGAGTTGATGAAGGCATCGCACTGAGGCAAGCCACCGTAGTCGTCAAACCCAAAGCCAGCCTGACGAGAAGCCCTACCGCTAAGTGTATCCAACCTGTTCTCCATCGCAGTTTGCCTGAAACTTTGACTTTGCATGACCAGATGTCCCAAAGTGGTGGTATTGGTTTTTAGTTGCCAGAAAGTGTTTATTCTTTCAAAATTCATATCTCTCATTTCTTATATTCTGTTTCTTTGTTTTGGTGTCATTTTAATCATAAACATATTTCTTATTTTTATAAACTGGTGTTGGAATGTTTATGTTTATGTTTATGTTTTTGAGATTTTTTTTGCTCGCAAATACCGGAGGGTGTCTCGGCGCATATCGGACTTCCTGAGATGAAACTACCCTAAATCACTGATCAAATAACCACGTTTTCAGGAGTTTTCGGAAGATAGTGAGGGTTGGACTAGATTTGATGGGTAGAGGAAGGGAATTCCACAGCCTGGGGGGGTCTACCAAGAAGCGTCTATCACCCCAACTGGTAGTTCTGGTGGAATGTTATTGTGTCTTACTTATTTAATGTATTGGTGTTTTACATGCAATACATACCTGTCTCCCAAGCTAGGCCACCCCGCTCGCATCCAGCTACCAAGCGTTGAGTAAAGGAATAGTTTTCTGAGACCTTGACTGTACCTTAAATTGTTATTGTGGCTTTATTGCTAATGGTATGTACCTTCTTACCCCTATTAATAAACCACATTCCAATATTGATCAATATCCAGGTAAATAAACAATACGCACTTTGGAATATGACGTCACCTATGGTTCATAGCACCAATTCATATTGTAGTGTTAAGTGAGCAGGATCATCAGTGAGCAGTGTAAAAGCTAGGAAGCACCCTTTTTCATTAGTCAAATGTACCTTTAGGCACCATAAATTTCTATGAAAGGTGCATTTTCTGTTTCTTCCTCTTCATTTTTGGGGCAAATGTGCATGTTTCCACCAATAAAAAAACTCAAATAAAAATAAGATTATTTAAGATGATATTACAGCTATTGAGGATTTAACTTTTTTATGCTAGGATACAAGCGATACATACACATCGCTTTGGTAAACATCTATATACAAAGTTTGGCTGAAAAGATGGATACAGGAATTCTTAGAGATAAATTCTGGGTCAGCATCAGTCATGGTTGTCTGGGACACATTAAAGGCAAGGATAAGGGGGGAGACGCTCAGATTTTCTATCAGAAGGAATAAAAAAGAGAGAGTACGGGCTGATGCTTTAAGCAAGCAAATGATAGAAGCCAAAAAAAAGTTAATCCAAGCTGTCCGGGCGGGATATGGAATTGAAGAAGCTCAGACCAACGTAGCGATTGCCAAAGCAGAAATGGGGACCATATTGGCAGAACAAACAGCGGCGAAATGGACCTCATCCCGCGAAAGGCTTTACGAATGTAGTGAACTTATTGGCTATCAATTGGCCATGCCTACTAGGCAACAGACTTCTAAAAATTTGATCTCTTCAATCCAAACAAACTCGGAGGGGATAACGAATGACCCTGTAAAAATAGAGGAAGCGTTCAGAGACTTCTATGAGACATCATATACAGAAGAGACTATTAAGCCTAGAGAACTTAGAGAATTGGAAATTGACAACTATCTAGATGCTACTCTGGTAGTAGAGCTCAATAGCGAGAGTAGGGATCAATTAGAAACCTCCCCAGCCTGGGATGAAATTGCCATCGCATTGGCAAGTCTTCCGGATGGCAAGGCCACAGAAAATCATATTATCCCAGTTGAATTTTATAAGATTTCTGCACAACTGATAAAAGATGTATTCACAAACGTAGTTTCTTCTATTTTTAATGGGTCTTCTCCTCCGCAGTCTTGGTCTTCAGCAAAAATAGTAGTATTCCCTAAACAAGTTAAATCTGCTCTGGAAATGTCTTCTTACAAACCGATTACTCTTATTAATACAGACTCCAAGATATTCTCCAAAGTCCTTGCATCTAGACTGTCATTAAATATTGATTCTCTGGTTTCGAATTGGCAGCACGGTTTTATACCGAAAAAAGGGTACCACGGAACATGTCCGCCGGACTATCACTCTATTTGATGCTGCCAAGGTAACAGGAGACCCGATCGCATTAATACTCTTAGATTCTGAAATAGCATTCGATCGGGTCTTCTGGCAGTATCTATGAGGGGTCCTGAGACGGATTGGTTTCGGTCCTAGGATATTACAGTCACTACAGGCTTCATAACAGGGTCCCACTGCCAGAATTTCAATCAACGGGCATCTGACAAGGCAGATAGGGATAACACGTGGAACAAGACAGTGATGCCCCTGCTCAGCGCTACTGTTTGTGTTATTTATTGATCCTTTGATTAGGAAAATTGAATCTCATCTGTAGATAGTGGCGGTGAACCGGTTTGGCTTTGACACAAAGATTATGGCATATGCTGATGATCTAGCCGTGGTAACTCACTCCAGAACCAGAAAGGGCCATTAAGGCTATGGAACAAGAAGCCCAAGAATTCGGGGGGATCTCTGACTATGCCCTCAATAAATCTAAAACTCAGATTGTGCTGAACGAATACATAAGCTGGAATGATGATAGAGTAACCAAGAAGGCGAAATACCTTGGGGTCAATATAGTTTCCAACTTGGATTTAATTGTTAAAGAAAATCTGACTCCGCTTGCATCCAAAATGAAAAAAAACACTTAAGAGAATTAACGTTATGCACCTGACAATCGTTGGGAGATGTAATGTTTTAAAAATGACTTTTATTCCCAAATTGCTATATTTTTTCCGGACCATTCCCCTAGAATTTAATAATAAAATGCTCCATATGTTTGATCAAATTTTCTCCCAGTTCATCTGGGCTTATGCTCAACCAAGAAGGGCTTTTAGATTTCTTTCACTACCCAGAGAGAGAGGAGGGTGGGCTTTCCCCAATATCAAACTATATTACTGGGCTACGGTTTTGCAATATAGTTCTGAGCTATTGCAAGACTCTCCTACTAAGAATCCCTCAGGTCTCCCGTCGCCCTATACAACTCTTCTAGGGGAAAGGGTGAAAGGATGTTTGTGGCGACAGCTAGATCACGGCTATTTCAAACGGGTCAGATTTAAAACTCTTTTTAATGCCTATAAAGTATTTTCCAACATACGCAAATCGTTTGGGCTTTCTAAATTTAATTTCTATACACCTACTCGGAATAATGACAGCCTACCGCTCATTTTTCAAAGTGCATATCTTGCACAGTGGTATCAAGTGGGCTTCTCCAAACTGGGAGATGTGATCACCTCTGCAGGCATATTGTCTATCGGTATTCTGAAAACTCGGAATAATTTGGCCAATGGACAACTATTTCAGTATAATGCAATTTCAGGATATCTAACAAATAAAACTGGCGGTCCCGCAGGATTCGGTAAGACAGCCTTAATAGATAAAATTCTAGAGCCTAGCATACCACGCATCGAAAGTATCTACACAATGCTAAATGAGCGGAGGCCAGATGACATTAATAGAATTGACGAAAAATGGCAGCAGAAACTGAATGTACCTTCTAAAACCTTTTGTCATGCACTAAGTCTCGCACAAACACATCTCCTGTCATTAAAGCTGCAAGCACAATTCTATAACACTGGCTTCTTCTTATATATAACTCCAAGTAGAGTGGCTAAATGGGGCTCTGGAAACAGAACCACCTGCCCGAGATGTGCTGAATATAGTGCAGATTCAGTGCACATGTTTGCCACATGTTCTAAACTGGCCCAATTACTTGAAAGGGTACAACAATTCATCAACAGAGTTCTCTTACAAGATATACAACTGAAGCCTGTTACTGTGATGTTAGGATTAAACAACATGATTAATTTAAAATCTGGGGCTGCTTTTTGTTCCTGGCCATGACCATACTTCGGATCTGTATAGCCTCTCATTGGAAGGATCCAAACCCTCCCTCTTTTGCCCAATGGTGTAGCCACGCTTGGGAAAAAAGTTAGTAATGGGGCTTTTAATATATAACCTAGTTTTACTTGTCGCCCTCGTTTCTTATTCTTTCACTTGTCTTTGCCTCATCCCCTTCTACCAGAATTTCTTTTTTTTTTTTATCTACCCCGTCTTTTGTCTTTATCCCTGGACCTTTTTGTGCTCTATGGTCAATTCTTATGTCCTTATCCTCTATTGATATTTCTGTTTAATTGATTAATTGTTAACTTAATTAACTTATTCTTACTGCCGCTTTATGTATTGACAATGGTTTCTGCTGGACTTGGGGTGCGGGAGGGGGAGCTCAGGGCGTCTGGAAAATGAAGATAATGTATCGTATTCCATTTGTCTTGAATAAAAAATGTTTAAAAAAAATTTGGCTGAGTTTATCATAGCTTTGTAAGCAGCTCAGGAAATTATTTAGAAAATTATCTGTGCACCTTTAAACATTCAAATGGTCAACATAGATGACTGACTAGAATAAACACATCTGTGCATTGTTTTTTTAAAGATCGATAACATTCACCACATTAATTTACATTTCTGGCATCCAGATGACACCAATATTGCAGGAAATATCACAAATGGGATACAAGAGTCAGTCAGTGCACACAAGATAACATCTGCTTCACCACCTTTAGCATGCTTAGTGTGTTTCCTGGAGGAGCATCAATACACTAAATAAAGAAGGCTGTTACTGAAGATTGGAAATGAAGAGCAAAACAGGGAAAATGAAATGTCAAGCCCATTTTATGATTCATAAATTCCTAATTCTGTATTTGAAAAGAAAAGTATCTTCAAAGCTCTGGCAAGATATAAGTTCAAAGAGACAAAAGAAGCCATTTATGCAGGAAAATTGCTACTTCTGTGCAGATATAAAAAGAAAATGTTGCTTTACTGGTACATTATATTTCAGTATGGAAATATTTTTGCTAACTTATTGAGTTATAATGTTCACCAACTTTGTCAAACAATTAGGAATATCAGCAGAGAGGAGTAAGCAGAAGGAATTGATTTAGGTAAAGTTGAAGAGTTGTAAGTTAGCTGTAAAAAAAATTCAATGCATCCTAGTACAAAGTCAAATATTTTGGAAAATGAAACTATGCTGACCTGGACAACAGTGAAAAGAAGACTGATATCACAATCCTCTTCCAGGCACTAATCCTAAATATATCTTGGTGGATAGCACTGCAGACAGACAGCTTAGATGTCTACTTAAAATAAAATAAACCTTCCAATGAGCTCTACTTGGATGGAGCATATCAAAACTTGTTATAACACACATGTTAATATAACCCATTCCTGGTCCTAAACTTAATGACCTCGGAAGAATGGAAGGCTGGGTCTCACCCTTATAGGGGACTGGGCTCTGCTCTGCATATTTTCTGAATTTTTTAACTAATCACTAATAATGAATAATATACTATTTATGTAACACATAATATGAAAAAGTGATGTATGGAATGCATCTCATGCCACCTTAGTGTGGGCTCACAGATATACAAATCTGTTTGGACTCTGCTTCAATTGGAACAGTCTAGCCCAAACTGCCAGGCCAGGTTCTCCTGAAACACAAACAACCATGGATCAGGGCCAAGGTTAATGCGCATCTGGCCAGATCCAAACTGAGGTGGTATGGTGGGAAAAGAAATTATGGGTTGGCATGCAACTGTGAGCGATTGCCAGTAGTTACACATATTGCAAGCATTCCTCTCATCACTTTGTGTGTGTTTGACACAAAATTGACAGCCCTCACTGCAAGCAGGTGTCTGGAACAGTAGATCTCTTTGAAGATTGGCACAGGTGCAGTGAGGTGCCTAACAGAGTTTTCAAGACTGGTGGCATCCAAGACCTGGCCTCAGTAGCTTGACATGCTCAGGTGTCACCCATTGGCAAAGAACTTCAGCTTCACCTGGAGGCAGTGTGCATATTGTAGAAACTTCATCGGTCAGACACTAGATGATGAGCCATTATCCATTGTGTTTTAGGGGTAAAGTGACAGTAAAACCTGTCTTTTAGTAATCCAGGTCCACATTTTTCCTGATCCTTTTTGGACCAACAGGTATTGGAGAGCCTTCAGACCCACTACCAAAGCATGTTAGTGTCTCTTACTTCATTATTAGGAACTCGCACCATGGTGCAAAGAAGTTAGCAGGGGATTGCAATTCAATTTTCTCCTTTTGTATTGATTTATATATTTCAGGGAAGGAATTCTGCCCAATCCTTGATGTCAAGTGTGTGTGCCACACTTGACGCTACAAACAATACTACAAACCATTCAAGATGGACAAAGAATAGTGCCTTTTGGAGAACATAGCACTAGATCTTGAGATACATATTTTCATATTTCTTCTCAATTCTTTTGTAGGATTAGGAGTATGATTTGTAGGGGAAGGCATGCACAACTAAAGGTCCTTTTTGTTTGGCTTAAACACTTCACCGTATTTTTTTACAAAATGTTCATCTTTATTTGAATGGGTAAAACACTCATTAGGGATTCTCCTTTGATTGCAACCGATAGTGATGGTTGGGTATTGTGCCCTCACTTTCTGAAGCAGAGCAAGACCCTCAAGAGTGACTGCATTTTAACAAATACGCCTGCTATATTGATCATCCGGAAAACTTTAAAACTGATTTCTAAACAACATTTGAAATTTATGGGATCATTAATTAAAAAGTTCTTTTAGAAGACCTTTCATCCAGCAGGCATGGCCTTGGCAATCTCAATACATTTGGATGCTTTAATATTTATTTCAGAGGGCCCATCCTGTAGTGGTCTCAGTTACCAGGGGACTCCGCAGCTTGTGTGTTCTTAGTCCACTGACAAAATCTGGATCTGTACCTTCAAGTCCCATTAGCCTCTGAATTCTCTGATGTACAAACTGGTCATTATTGTATCACTGACAGCAGAGCAATCAATTTTTTTCTGAGGTCCGTGTATGAATAGATCATTTATTCAAAGTGTTTTCTTTGAATTCTGGGAACAGTTGTCTTAGTTATCGTATTATAAAATCAGACGCAATCCATAAATCATGCCATCCGCTTGCTCTCACACAAGACATCATGATTGACATCACAGGTGGCATTATTGATGATATCCCTTATGACATCAACACTAACCTCACTACTTTTTAGTTTTTAGGTCTCGGCTAAAGACGCGCGGAAGCGCGTCTCCGCCGAGATCTTATGTCACCGAGCGTGCTTCCCAGGAGACAGTCCCGGCCGCGCGCATCCTTCGAGGCGATTTGTAACTGGAACGCGCGCTGTGGCCAGGCGCTGTCTCCTGGGAAGCGCAAGCACCACACACGCATGCGCATACACACACACACAAGCGCCCATGCACGCACGCACATACATACATACAGACACCACCCCTGACACATACACACACAAGTGCACCCAGGCCCCCCCCCGCCCCCCGCCCCCCGCCGTCACCGTCGCACACATACATACACATACACACGAGCATACACACACACACACAAGTGCACCAATCCCGCTCCAGCCTTTTGGAACTTACCTTACCTCAGCACGCGGCGCCCAAACTCCTGCTGGCGCGGCCCAGGGGCTCTACACCGCTCACAGGAGCCCCGGGCCGCGAGACGCAACACGCAACGACTCCGCCTGCCTCCTCTTCCGGTCTGAACGTGGCCCCGCCCCCGTCACAGGCGACCGTGCCTGACTTCCGGGGCGGCCGCGATACTAAGAGACTGCTGGGGACAAAGTGTGGTCTGTGGAGTTACAATGGTTGCATGCAAGGGGTGAGTGTGAAAGTGCCGACCTTATTTATGTTGGCGTCGTGCGGCGCAGCCAGCTGTAGCATTTGATTAGTGCCTAAACAATAGCGATGCGGGCCACATACATATGCCTGCAGTGGTGCACGCGCGCGAGGCCGAGGCTTTTTTTTTTTCATTTCGTAGTCGTTTTATGATTGTTGCTGAGCTGCAACCCACACTATATTGACAGATGGGCACTCCTCAGTCCAAATTGTCACAATGGCACCCGAAAAGAGACTATAACCAATAAATACAAGCAAAGATAATATGGCTGGCTTCTAATGTGCTATGGCATGATGAGAAAGCACATTAAAGTCGCCAGAAGGGGGGGGTGGGGGCGGGTAAGCCGTGGACCATAATGGCCGCATTGCATTGAAGCTCCGCTGGCTACACCAGCAAATCAGCAAATATCCCCCATTAAACATGACCGCACCATAGCAAGAACAGAACCGCCAGACATACGAATGTCGCCTCATTTCGACACTGGCTCCAAACTGCTGATCGCCACATGGAAGACCGCGATTCCCGACCCCGACTGCATCCTATAGCGGAGGACAGGCCCGAGGACTGGACACGACTTGAGGGAGGAACTGTGGTGTGGTAAATGTGCTGGGAGCGTGGCGATGCCTTCTGCCCCCTCCTCAGTATATGCAGATCTCAGGCAGGCGGTGCAGTGATCCGTTTGATCGTTAGCCCGCAGTTAACATGTGCGCCACCTCGCTGTGCACGGCTCCGCGTGGATAGTGCCCGCGCGAGCTCACCGAGCGTGATCCAGTCGATTGGCTGAGGTCCCTGAGGGAGATAAGTGGGGTAAGATGTTACTGGAGCCTAGGTGCCTCCCCCACCCTTGATGATTCGACACCTCAGCGGCCTGTGCATTCACCAGCAACGGGCCCCTCCAGGATTACAAACCTGCCGTTGGGACTGCCGCCTCCATTGTAGACAGGCAAAAACACCTGAAACACTGCACCAGCACTGGTCTCTATTAGCGCACAGACTCCAGGCACAGCAGCTACAATACATAGCAGGCTACATATTCAGTACCGCTAGCCCAACATCAAAAAGAGTGCCAGCCTGGCTGCGCCCATCCTTGGTGTGTCTCTGAGGCTGCTTTGGGCCACACAATCATCCTGGACCCCTTCTGTTTCTAGAAGCCGCTGCGCTCTCCCCTGTGATTGAGCCACCCCAGTCTACAGGCAGTAAAACGCCAAATCCGCCACACCATTCCCTGGGCGCATGCATAAAAAGTCGCTCTACACCAGTGACCCGACCCAGCTGCTGACCCTGGCCCACATTCTTCAGCGCACGAGCGGCATGGGCCGCAGAGACCCGAAACAGAGGACTGTTGAGTGCAGAGTGCTGTGTGCTGTTGAGTGCAGCGTGCTGTGTGCTGTTGAGTGCAGAGTGCTGTTGAGTGCAGAGTGCTGAGTGCTGTTGAGTGCAGAGTGCTGTATGCTATGTGCTGGTGAGTGCTGTGTGGTGTTGGGGGCAGAGTGCTGTTGGGGGCTGAGTGCTGTTGAGTGCAGAGGGCCATATATCGTCTGTTGAGTGCAGAGTGCTGTTGAGGGCAGAGTGCTGTTGAGGGCAGAGGGCAGTTGAGGGCAGTGGCAGTTGAGTGCCATTGAGTGCTGTTGAGTGCTGAGTGCTGTTGAGTGCTGTGTGCTGTTGAGTGCTGTGTGCTGTGTGCTGGTGAGTGCTGTGTGCTGGTGAGTGCTGTGTACTGTTGAGGGCAGAGTGCTGTTGGGGGCAGAGTGCTGTTGGGGCAGAGTGCTGTTGGGGGCAGAGTGCTGTTGGGGGCAGAGTGCTGTGTGCTGTTGAGTGCAGAGTGCTATTGAGTGCAGAGGGCAGTTGAGGGCAGTTGAGTGCTGTTGAGTGCAGAGTGCTGTGTGCTGCGTGCTGGTGAGTGCTGTGTGCTGGTGAGTGCTGTGTGCTGTTGGGGGCAGAGTGCTGTTGGGGGCAGAGTGCTGTTGAGGGCAGAGTGCTGTTGAGTGCAGAGTGCAGATTGCTGTTGAGTGCAGAATGCTGTTGAGTGCAGAGTGCTGTTGAGTGCAGAGTGTTGTTGAGTGCTGTTGAGGGCAGAGTGCTGTTGAGGGCAGAGTGCTGTTGAGGGCAGAGTGCTGTGTGCTGTTGAGTGCAGTGTGCTGTGGAGGGCTGTGTGCTGTTGAGGGCTGTGTGCTGTTGAAGGCTGTGTGCTGTTGAGGGCAGAGTGCCGTTGAGGGCAGAGTGCCGTTGAGGGCAGAGTGCCGTTGAGGGCAGAGTGTTGAGTGCAGAGTGACTGTTCCAGAGAGAGCAGGGTATGCTTGTGCGCTTACACGGTACACTGACACACAGGAGCTAAAACAAAGAACAGCTGAACACATGTCTTGTTACACAAGGTTCCAAAACACAAAGGTAGGTTACACTATGCTTAATTCCACAAAACTCACGCTATATACGGCTGAAAAATAGCACAAGGCGAGGATAATGAAATTCAACAGTACTGCGAAAGCATGGCTTACATTACAAACAAAGTCTTGCACTTGCCCATTGTAAATGACAATGCCATTTATTTAACGATTAAGCTATTGGCAATGTAAATGACAATGCCATTTATTTATGATTTAAAGAAAAAAAAAAAAGAAATGTCATGAGCAATGTCAATAGCTCTACCTTTAATGATGCCGAGACCATTGCATTGTAAATGCTTGTTGTGTTAATAGTGGGGTTTTTACAAGAAGTCCTGATTTATGGCTTTTAAGCCCCAGTGTTTTAAAGAATTAGTTCTATTTTTTATTTGCAAACAATTTCTTCCTTCTTTATTCTGCAATTTATTGTTTGTTTGTGTATTTGTACAAGTACCAGAATGTTTCTTGTGTTTTCATATGCATCTCGTGAAGTGTAGACTTATTTATTTATTTTCATTTTTCGGTTTCATAATATATGTGTTTTCTTTTTGCTGATTTGCATTTAGCATTTTATGTTGTCTTTGATTGTACTCTGTTTTTTGTTCTGTATCTCTATTTAATTTGTTCTGTACTTTTAACTGTCATTTTTTCAATGAATCTCATTTATTTCATCATTCACTTAAATGCCAGGCCCTGCTGTACACAGCCTTTTTTCTGCTTGGCTTGGACGAAAGCCCTGCCAGAGGATAGAAACTATGCCCAATCCACTGCACACGGCAAGAGACCAATTAGCAGGCTTTGGGCACAGGGCCAGGCCAGTTTTAAAGTCTTGTGCCCAACTCTCTACAGGTAGCCACCTCCTTTTGTACACTGCCTTGGGCCCAATCCAATCTGCTTCTATCTCCCTGGTTTTTTGTTCCCTAATTTTCTTTGCTAGGTGCAGTGATTATCATCTGTGATGCCAGTGTTGATGCCGTAAATATTTTCATCAGTGTTGTCACTTGTGATGTCATTAATGATATCTTGTGTGTCAGCACCAAGGAATAAAACAAGTTGCTTTGTGTCACTGGAACCGAGCTGCGCCTGGCTCTTTAGCATGACTAGGGCAAAACCAATCCTGGTTTTCTTGTGTTCCAGTTCTTGGAGAAACTGGTTTGGGCTGGAATGTTCCTATCGGAGCAGGGTTCAGGCTAATTTTGGATGTAGCTGGTTCCCAACTGAGGTGACATGGTGTGCAAATGTAATGATGAATTGGGATGCGGCCCGAGTGATTACCAGTGGCTGAGATTAATTCAAGCATTCCATCATAACAGTTTTGTATACTTTTTGAAAATGAAAGGAAGAGGAATCCCAAAGAGGTGAGTACATATTCTACAATCATCACATATGCTATCCCTTCTAGAGGTCGACTGCCAGAAGACATTTTACAAGAGAAGCAAGAAGCCATTGATCCTTGTTTTCAGTCTGTGGGAATGAATTGTTTATTTTGTGGAATGGTCTGTAGTGAGCAAAATCATGATATTCAATTCAAGAAAATGAATTCATCACTGGCTGCCACTCTCGACAACCTTTGACTTGGTCATGCAATCTTCCCACTACAGGTAGCCACCCCCAGAAATGGATTGGCTAAGCTTGCCATGAGTTCACTGTATCTAGACATGGACCTTGTCATGGATTTGATGTACCATTTTTAGTGTCCCAAAGGGTCAGCAAGGGACAGTGGTACATTTCTCAGTGCAGTATCCCGCCTCCATCTAATTTTGTTATATACACAGAGGGCCCTTTGAGGATCTTACTACTAATATTATGTTGTGGCTAGCCTGCTCTAGTATGGCCCTTTAAGTTTTGGTTTTGTTAGGGTGATTTGTATAGTACACTAATCATTCAAGAAGGTATGCAGGCACTTTAAAATGTGTGTGGTCCCCAAGGTGCTTATAAAAAGCGCAATGCAGTGTGATGTGGGAGCAGGGTGGCAGGTTGAGTATGAGTCTTGCGCCAGTGTTTTAGATGGTCTGGAGTCTGTGTAGGAGTTGTTTGGAAGCGTGGGGAGTGTTGCCTTAGGTCAGCCTGCCGGTGATGAGTGCTTGTGTGATGGTCTGCCTGGTGTTCTGAGGCAATGATCATTTGAAGATCTTTTGCAGTATGCATAAGACGCGGAAGCAGGAGATGCACACTGCATTAACATAAGCTGTCATGTTGAGCTTGTCGTCTACGATGATCCCTAGATTTCTTGCATAGTATGTGGGAGTGGGTGTTTGGCCTATCGATAATGTCTACTAGGTGGAGTCCCATCATCTTGTTGCCAAAAACCATTACTTCTGTCTTGCTGGAGATGATCTTCAGGCAGTTGGTTTGCTTCCAATCTGCTACCGTGGTCATTCATTTGGTGAAGTTGGCTCTGGTGGTGATGGTCTTGTCTGTTAGGGAGATAATAGGTTGGGTGTCGTTGGCGTAGAAGACAGTGATGTCTTGTGATCGTATGATGTTGGTGAGCAGTGTCATGTATATGATGAAAAGCGTGGGCCTGAAGGCCGATCGCTGTATGATTCTTATATCAGTTTCTTGGTCTCTGATGTGAAGGTTGGCAGCCTGACCCTTTGGGTTCTTCCCCATGAAGAAGGATCAGAACCCTTTGGAAGTGGATCCTTGTATGCCAAGATCATAGAGTCTTTGATGAGGGTGATATGGGCAGCAGTTTTGAAAGCCCTGGAGAGGTGGAGCAAGATGAGGGCTGGTGCTGTGTTTCTTTCATAATCCTGATTGAGCATTGTCTAGAAGGTGGGGAATTCCGAGGTGGATTGTGAATTGCATGTAGGTGACCTTCTCAATCACATGAGGGAGATTTTGATGATGTGGATCAGGATGGTTATGTTCCCATGTTGAAAATGTGGTGGGGGCATGGATCCGTTGTGGCCCTCAAGTAGATGGTCTGTTTGATTGCTGCTCTGTCAGTCCTGTTACACACGCACACACATATATATAAATATATATTTGAAGATAAGTTGTAGTTAGGGTAACCAAAATATTTATTTGGATGCAAACCAAACAAACTACACAAACACTGTAGATTCTAAAATTATGGTTATAACTTACAGTTATAATTTGCACACCATCCAAAATGTAATATAAAATGCTCACCTCAGTGGACAGTGTTTTGAACTTGCAAGGTTAAATGAACTATAATTCACCTCTCTACCATGCACTTTGTTCTCATAAATTATATAATTTGAGATGTTATGAGTCATGTAATGAATTCTATAAGTTAGTATGCTAAGGGTGATGTAATATGAACAGTTATGAGCAAGGAATGGGGAAGACGCGAGTGGCCAATCTTCGTTAAGGTAGCCAACCCCACAGTGCACAGGGTCTTTGGTTAAGCATGGTGGCGGTTTGGCCACAGGTCATGGCCACAGGCCAGGCCCTGTGT
The DNA here is from genome assembly GCF_964261635.1 of Lissotriton helveticus. Taxonomy (NCBI): domain Eukaryota; kingdom Metazoa; phylum Chordata; class Amphibia; order Caudata; family Salamandridae; genus Lissotriton; species Lissotriton helveticus. The sequence goes on from NC_136059.1 coordinate 640,251,201, forward strand.
GCCAGCACAATCAGGTAGGCAAGCCCCACTACACTGTTAGACGTGACACGCTGAGGTGGTAGCCCCTAAACATTTGCCATCTCCCCCCCCCTATTTTGCTAAATTCACTCTTATTGACTTTAGAACTTTACCACTGATAACCAGCCGCAACCTGTGCAGGTATGAGTAGTGGGGCCGGTGGGGGGAATTTCGGCAGACGACGATGAGGGAACATACTGGCAGATGCATCAAGCAAAATACCTCCCGGTAAAATTGCGAATCGGTAAAACAGGCCGTTACCGAACGCAAAACCTGGAAATGCAATGCATCACCCCAAACCCTTAAAAAAGAAAGAATCGCTAAATTCCTCCCATGGTAAAATACTGAATCGCAAAATAACGAATCGGTAATACCGAGAAAGAAACCAGCCTCCGGAAATACCGAATCGCTAATAAAGAATCGCAACGAAATGCATCAAAACTCCCAAATACCGATAAAGCCCAAAATTCACAAACTGGAGGTAAAGTCATTGAAAGGAAAAAAAAACAAAAAAAAAAACAACACAGGTGCAGCCAATCAGAAACCCTTCAAATATGCCTCTGGAGACCCTGTAGGTCAACCAAAAGGGCTGCCCCCTACGTGCTTGTTAGGAGGAGGAGAATCAACGCTCTTGCACAGCGCAGGAGGATGATCCAGGACAAAGTCTTCACGGTGCGCATCACATTGCTGGGCTAGACAGAGGAATTGGTCTACGACAAGTACAGGCTGAACAGGGCCATGATCTTGCGCCTCATTGCCGACCTTCAACCACTACTGCAGCACCAGACCCGTAGGACCAACGCCATCCCAGCCCATGTCCAGGTCCTATGCAGCCTGCACATTCTGGCGTCAGGAAGCTTCCAGGGGGTCATAGCAGAAGCTGGAGGTGTGTCGCAAAGTGCACTATCACGCTTCTTGCACAAATTCCTAGATGCCATGCTGACATTGATACATCACCACATGACCTCCCCCTCAACCCCACAGCAGTTGAACCGCACCAAACAGGAGTTCTACCAGGTGGCACAATTTCCCCATGTGACAGGGTGCGTGGACTGCACCCATGTCACTATCTGTCCCCCCTCAGCCAACGAATACATATACCACAACCGGAAGTCATACCATTCCATCAACGTCCAGGTCGTGTGCAATGCCAAGCACATCATAATGGACATCGTATCCCAATTTCCAGGAAGCACCCACGACGCATACAAATTCAGACACAGTGGCATCCACAGGCGTCTGATCAACGGGGAATTTGGCGAGGGACACCTACTCGGTACATACAAATGCCTCTAAATGAACACCATCCTCACATATGTAAATGTATTCATGCACCTAACCCTTTGCTCCTCTCCCTGCAGGTGACAGCGCCTACGCCTTGCGTGAATATCTCCTCACTCCCTACCTCAACCCTGCAACACCTCAGGAGCAGCGCTACAACACAGCACACATCAGCACCAGGAATGTGTTAGAGCGAACCTTTGGCATCCTCAAGAGTCGCTTCCGTATACTACACAAGACAGGAGGTGCCTTGCAGTATGACCCAGTTACCTGCTGCCGGATAATAGCAGTCTGCGCCATGCTGCACAACATTGCCACACGAAGGGGGATACCAATAGAGGTGGACGGAGAGGACGACTTACGTGCACAGCAACCCCCCCAAAACCAACAGGCACACATGCCTAATACAGCTGAGGGACAAAAGAGGCGGACATACATCACAAGACATCACTTCTGAGACAGGTATGAAAGAGCCTACACAACATGTTTATGTTTGCAATTGTTTAATGCACATGAGTACCTGTCAGGTGCATATGAATGAGACGCCAACATGACACTGAATCAGAATAACAATTGAAACATGTCCGTTGTCATCACGGGTGTATCATGTTGCAGTATAGTTGGCCCATGGTTACGTCACCATGGCCAGGGAGCCAATGAATCATGGCTATTTGCGCCTGCCCCGTACCCCCAGACTCCTGTCCTGTGACTCCGCCACATCTCCGCGATGTGTTTCTGTGGCTGTGGTGCTGCGTGTACTGCGCCTCCTCTCGCTGGCCTCCGGCACTGATATGCTGCTCACGCTTGAAGCAGCCTCACTCCCCTCCTCCCCTCCCAAACTGCTGGCACTGAAAGTCCCAGACTGCAGATGCTCCACTGCAGTGGTCACCCTCTCCAAGGACTTTGCGACATCTCCGCAATAATGACCCAAATCAACCTGCAGGGACATAGATCGGCGCGAAAGCACAGCTGTGCTGTTGCACAGCTTAGTGATGGCTCTATTGGTGGCATTAGAACGGACCATGTTCTGCCGATGCCTCCGGCGCTCGCTCTGTTGGCCTGCAATTACAGCACGTGTGAGTTCCTGCAGGCACAGTTTGATGTCTCTGTTGCCCTCAGCAACAGCTGTGGTCATCTCGCGCATTACGTCAGTCATGGTGCCAATTTTGTTTGTCAGTTTCGCAATGTTGATATTAATTGCACCCATGTGTCTCCCCTGCAGGCGCTGGACACGCAGCATCAGTGTCTCCTCCACTCCGTATCCGTATGCTGGATCATCTGTTCTCTCCACAGCTCTACCCAGGGGCCTGGCCCGCTGTCTGACTCGGACACGTGCTGCTGCTTGGGCGGTTGGAGCAACAACTGTCTGTCGTGGGACAATTTTGTCAGCTGGCCTCTGCTCTGACTCCATCACCTGCAGGGAGGGGACATTTGCCCTGCGGCTTTGTGTAGTTGACCGCAGTGGTGGTGGTGGTGTTGTCCGCGGTGGTGGTGGTGGTGGTGTTGTCCGCCGTGATGGTGGTGGCGGTGTTGTCCGCCGTGGTGGTGGTGGCGGTGTTGGTGGTAATGGTAGTGACGGTGGTGATGGTGGTGTTGTGGGATCACGTCCCTGCGGGGTCTCAACATCGGTCACCACTGGTGTCTCTGAGATGACGAGGCATCCGCTGTCATCTGAGTCAAGGTTGATGCATCTATATGTGAAACAGTGCATAGTTATTATTTTGCCATGATGTATCTGTTTTGCATACTTTCATCTACATAAAGAAGATTTTGCACTGACATATGGCCCTGTGCAGCTGGTTTCATTTCTATTACATCAGGGGTCAGACATGCTCTCTTTCATGATATGACTACAAATCCCATGATGCACCACTCTGGTGAGGGGATATGCATTAGGCACCGCTACATATGCACTGTGATTGGCCTGGGGGGATGGGCATAGGTGGACAACACGCTGCATATCTGCGCTGGCATGCATCTTACCTTCTCCTCCTGCTGCTGCGCCGGATGTGTCCAATTGAGTGACCCCACAACAGCTTCTGGCTCAATTGAAGCCTCAACGAGGTCCTCGAGGGCTGTGTTTGTAGTCACGTTGGATGTTCCCACTCCTGTGCCAGCTGCATCCCTCACCCTTTCTGCGATCCTCTCCTTTGCCCTCTTCCTGAGGTCATACCACCTTTTCTTGAAATTGTTTATGCTCCGGTGGGTGACTCCTACAGCATTGACTCTTTCTTTGATGCGCAGCCACATTTTGCGCTTCTCTGCCTCTGGCACTTTTAGGGACAGCTTCCCAAAAAGCCTGTTGTGTTTGCTGCTCACCCCCTCGATGAGCAGTTCGAGTTCCTTGTCTGAAAACTTTTGTTTTCTCTTCCTGGGCGTCTCCTTGTCCTGGGGTGCATGCTTCTCCATCCTGGTTGTCTGCTCAGTGTTTGTTTTGTGTTGTCACTGTCACAATCCTCAGCTCCTGTGCTCTGCTTCCTCCTCTGAGCTCCTCAGGGCACTGAATGAAGCATGGGCTGTGTTACTTCCTGGTTGTGATGTCATCAGCCTGCTTCCGATGCGACTTTTCTTTTTTTGCGGATTTGCTAATACCGAAATCGCAAATACCGATTCGGTATTTGCTACTTCGGTATTTGCTAACCTTTGATTTGGTGTCTCGCAAACGTGTTTGCCAGATTATTTAACGATTTTAGCGATTCGGTATTATATACCGAATCTGTTGATGCATCGCGGTATGCGACTCCTTATTAGCGATTCCTTATTTTTCGCTAATAAGAACTCTTTCACCGAATTTTGATGCATAAACCCCATAATTGTTTATTTCATTTTCCCTCATGGTCGTCTGTCGTATCCCCCCACAACCCACCACCAATGCTTTTACCTGCACAGGCCACAGCTGCTGTTAACCAGTGCAAAGGTTCTTTTGCCAACTCCTTACAACATGGTAAGATAGGCCTAAACCTGATTGGCACATTTAATTTACTTGTAACTCCCTAGTAAATTGTACTAAATGTATCCAGGACCTGCACATTAATTGCTAATAGTGGGCCTGCAGTACCCATTGTGCCACCCACTATAGTAATACTTTAAAACAAGTCTCAAGCCTGCCACTGCAGCTTGTAATGCAATTTCCAACTGCCATTCTGACCTGGTATAATAAACGGGGAACAGGCGGAACAATGCAGGCAGAGCAACGTGTGCCGGAACAATGCAGCAGAAACCAAGCTTGCCTGAATAATGCATCTGCCTTAACCACACACCTGCATGATTATGGCACATAGCGGTCTAGTGTTGGACAGGGAGAAGAAGAGGAAACATTGCAACAGAAAGCTCCAGACATAGACAGGTAAGTGGGGCCGGGGCTGGGTTTTGGAGGTAGTTTTCAGAAGTGGGGGTTACTTTTAGGGCTCAAGGAGGGGGGTTAGGTAATTTTTGGGAAAAATGCTGGCTTTTTAGGACTCAGGTTGGGGGAGTTTGTGTAGTTTTAATGGCTGGGGCTGGCTTTGGGGAGGGGTTTTTAGGAGTGGGGTGCTTTCAGGGCTCAGGGCCAGCAGTGATCGGGGATCATTTTTTTAATTGTCAGGGTTTTATGCCTCAGGGGAGTGGACGGTGCTGGCTTGGTTTTATGGACAGTCAGGAGTAGAATTTAGGACTCAGGCAGAGGAGGGGGGTTAGTTTATGGTATGGAGTAGGGTTTTAGGACTCACAGGAAGGGAAAGGGTAGTTTTAATGGCAGGGTTAGTTTTATGCCTCAAAGGGGTGAAGTAGGGGGTTCACATTTTAGGGCTTAAGGCAGGGGGCCAAGGTAGTGGAGATCTTAACCACTTATACCACCTTACCATTCACCCCTTTACAACTAAATTATGTGGTAAAGTCATGCGTGGTACAGAAATGCATGATTAAGACTCATTCATGGTTCGGGCTGCGTGGTAGAGGCATGTGTGGTTTAGCCATGCGCGCCTCTGTCATACAACCAAAATAACCCTTTTGCTAGTTCTAAACTTTTCTTTTCAACCCACGGTAGGCCCAAAAAGGTCCTAGGGCAGCGTCATTAGTGCTTAAAAGTCGGACATGTGTGTTTGAGTTTTACATATCCTAACAATAAAAAAAAACTCCTAAAGTCATTATCTTGTAAGGCCGATCTCACCCGTGGACCAACATTGGGTTACTCAATTGCACTTAATAAGTCATAACTTATTTTTGGGAGCAGGAAGGTGAATGGTGTTTACACACAAATTAATTGTAATTTAAAATCCTCTTTAATGGTAAGTCAGAACTCTGAAGGTGCGCCTTTTTGAAGTTACTGATACTGCAGTTCTGAAGTTCGCAATTTTTGTGCCTCAACTAGTGTGCCCTACTGCCCTCGGCCAAATGGATGTGAATGGCTCTCCAGCTGTGGAATGTGTATATCTCCCAGACATTGTAGAAAAAGTGGATAAGTTGGGACAGGATTGACAATCCTGGCAGGATGGCTGATGGAGGAGTTTTGCCCAGCCGAGAATTACACTTCAAAATGCCTTGCCTGGAGTGCACTAAAAGGGGCTGATACTAGTCTTATTTAAACCCAGACATTTGGGAGCGAAACCCAGGAAAGGCAGGGAAATAGGCCAGGTGCTGACCCCCACACAATGGCTGCCATTGGGGATAAGTGGTGATACTCTCAGACCCATATCAGATCCCGTCTGGACCAGTGGAAGACTCACAAGGAGAACTGTTCTACTGTCCTGCTGCCAGAAGGAATGCCCTGCTGCTCTGCAGTTGGACAGACTGCCTTGCTGTCCTGCTGTCAGAAGGGGGAGACTAGACCTGCTCTTTGAACAAAGGAACATCAGAGTGACTCTAATGTTTAGTTGACTGGCCTTTTGTGTTGGCTACAGAGTCACAAAAGGATTCAGAGACAAAGCAACTTACCTGACTGTTGCTGTTGGTCCTGCCTAAGTGATGCCCTCCAACGTCCTGGACCCTTGGTGTGCTGCTAAAGTAGCCTCCTCCCACCAAAAGTTTAACCTGGAACGGGGAGAAAAATGTTCATGAAATATTGGCCTGAGAGCTGACGGGAGACTGGGGCCAATCTGACAAAGGTGCGTAGCCAGTGGGATTGACTTTGCCACAGCTCTACTCTGCAGCAGCAAATCCATTTCAGAAGGTCTTCTTGATGATGGTATTCGGTCTCATAAAGCCCTCTTCGATTACAGCCTGCAGCCTAATACTGGTGGGGTACTTCAGGCTCCAGAAAAATGTTTAAGTATGATGGTAAAATATATTGACTTGGCTCGACAACAACCAGCACACCATCAATGACAGCAACAGCCTTGGTCAGAAAATCCAGCTTGTCCAGTTTGGAGCTTTTCCGCCATGGTCGACGACTTTACCGAGACTTTGTCAAGTGAGTCCACATAAATGCTAACTCAGCCTTGTATACTGCCTCTTGCCTGGTCAGCTGAGACTCTTCCTTTTTGAGATATTTATTCAGAAATTTCTTCGAAGTCTGAATGTAAGTCAAAACTGGGCCCAATCCACCTTTGTATCCGACCTGCACTCCATCATGGTTGGCTGTAAATTTTGACTTTGACTCAGTCATGCACGACCAAATACCCACAGTTGGTGCTTTATTCTTTTTGGTGCTAGAGTTCACAAAAAACATTAAAAAGGCAGAACTCCAATTCCACTAATTGGATTTTCTTTGTGTTGGTGTCAAATAATTTATTGCAATTTACTCTATTTCTCTAAATTAGTGTGAGATTTTTCTTGTGTTGTGTTTTCATTGTATTACTGTTAGTGCACTGCAAAAAGACTTTACACATTGCCTCTTAGTTAAGCTTTACTGCTTTTGTGACTAGGTACCAGAGGGTAAAGCACAGGATAATTTAGTGGTTTTTGTAGGTCACCTTCACAAGGATTGCGGTTGTTGCCTGAACCCTCCCTCAACCAATTACCCAATTTCTTATACACAAACAGTTTACGTTGAGTGCACAGACTGTGATTGGAGACCAATCCCTTCTAGACCTATGCACCATTGAGCAGGTAAAGCCCTACTACACACAGGTTGTACTCAATGTGCAGGCACCCAAGCCCCCTTAGGAGGGACAATCCGTGACTACGCATACCCTACTCTCTCTGTGCTGCCCTTCATGGACAGCATACTCCCTCCAGACAACCATGTCTAATTAGCTGGATGATACAGGGAGGCTGCACTCTCTGTGCTGCTAGACTTTCTTTTTCCCATGAGCAAGTTTAAGAAGAAGACACGCGTTTGGACAGATATTTTGAACGTTGCCTAATGATCCATTTATGTCGATAAAGTGCTTGGAGTCCCAGGAATTTGGTTTTGATGTACTTCTTTGCAGTCGACACAAACAAAAAGTGGTGGGGTGGGTGGATGGGGTGTAGGAGGGAAAGCGATGGGGGCTTAATAATAAAATAGACTTACCTGAAGCTGCTGGCCACTTGGCGCCTTGGTTTTCCTCTACTTCGGGGTCCCAGCAAACACTGGGACAGCATGAGAGACTCCCTGTGCAATCCCATCTCTGCTCCCATACTATTACCAAGCATGAGAGTAGCAAGGGGATCGGCCTGAGCATGCTGGTTTAATGCTCGCTCAGGCACAGGGAGTAAGTGCTGTTTCTCCAACCCAACTGTGCAAACAGCTGGGTTGGAGAATCCTAAATGCTCATGTCTGTATGACAGGTCAAAGACAGCCAGCCAAACAAACAAGCACACTTAGAAGTGCAACTACCACTCCATTCCTCCTCCCTCCCAGGGCCCAGCCCCACCCCTCCCCACACACTGGCTCAGTCAGCAGCTGAAAAAAACTATAATAAAATATTGTTTTATTTTTCAGCTGCTGGCTTTGAGCCAGTGGGGTGACCCTCCTCCACTATGGCAGAGGAGCTGCCACTGCTTCTTTGCAAGAGGAGTGTTATATTTGGATATAATAGAGGAAGACTCCAAACCCCCCACATTGAAGCTGCCCTGCCAGGGTCTGGGGCCCCTTAAAATGCAGCAACTTCCTCTTTGTTATAGGGAAAAGGGGCTTTACTGACTCACCTTTACTTTGGAAAAAGACGGGATGCATCCACCTAATAATCGCAAGTGGAGAAAAGTATGGGATGTGAGCTGGAATGTATTTCACATTCACAGATTCTACTTGATGAAATGAGCAGTATGTGACAGGTGTGCTTGTAATTTCCAAGACTTTATTTTATTGTACACTGAAGTGGCATAAATAATGTAATTTACGAGGGTGTTTCTACAAAAGTGTGAATTTAAATGATGCGCATTTACCGATTTGCTGATCGGAGTTCACTGCACAACCTGAACAAGCAAACTTTAGACTATGTGGTCCTTCAATTAAGTAGTCTTTAAACCACATTGTCATTTTCTAAAGCTGTAACCTTCATTTTCCAGTGAGCAAGGATCGGGTGGCTAGCTGAAATGCATTGAGACCAATATTATTGCCAAATGATCCATTTATGTCAACAAAGTACTTGGAGTCCTTCGGATCGGTCTGTGATGTACTTCTTGCCAAAAGAGTGTCATGTTTGGGTACATACAAACATATATATATAACCTACTGGCGGTCGCCAGTAGGTATATATAGTTAGGACCTAGTTACCATAGGAAATTCCGAACATTCTACTGGAATAACTTTGGCGCCGATTGAGGGATCTGCCTGTCATTTTCCTTAAATTTGCCTCGCTGCGCTCCGCTCCTTCCCTAACAGTTTTGGGGGGGTTTTGTCAAGCGGGGGACGAGAAAAAAGGGGGGTCCCAAAACGTGTTTTCCCCATGTTAATTTCCATAGGGACATTCTGACAAGGCTACAGCTCGAACGGCTGAACGGAATTACACCAGATTTGGCAAATTGGTAGGGACTGGTATGCAGCAGTGCCTTTTGTATGTTTGGTGTAAATCCCTCCAGTAGTTTTTGAGAAAATTGAATGCGAAATTGAGTCCAATGCAATTTTCCATAGGACCTTTAGACACTGCTACAGCCCGAATGGCTGAATGGAATTACACCAAACTTGGCAAAATGGTAGAGCCTGGTATGCAGAAGTGCCTTTTGTATATTTGGCGAAAATCCCTCCAGTAGTTTTTGAGAACATCGAATTTGTTCAAATTATATATCTATATGTGGCACACTGTAAGCTTACTGTACTCTGTACCTTCCAGAGTACGAGTTGCATGCTGATTGGCTGCTACTCTCTGTGAACATTCCAAAACAGAAATTGTTGGCAGCCATCTTTTGCCTCGGTAGACTGAGGCACAGGAAAGCAGAAAAACAAACTTGTAGAACTCAAAAAGGTGGAAGGGTAGAAGCACCCTGACCCCCTAGGCCTGCTCAGGGGGTCCCACAAGGCCCCCCCAGGCTCAAAAAAATAATAATTTTTTTCGGAAAATCGTGGGGGTACAGAGTACAGTAAGCTTACAGTAAGCTTACCGTAAGCTTACTGTACTCTGTACGGAGCGTGTACCCTCGCAATTTCTCGAAAAAAAATTATTTTGTTTTGGCCTGGGGGGGCCTTGTGGGGCCCCCTGAGCAGGCCTAGGGGGTCAGGGTGCTTCTACCCTGCCCCCTTTGCGTGTTTTGCACCTTTGTTTCACTGCTCACACAGCTCTCACAGCCCACACAGCTCTCACAGCTCACACAGCCCACACAGCTCTCACAGCCCACACAGCTCTCACAGCCCACACAGCTCTCACAGCTCTCACAGCCCACACAGCCCACACTCTCACAGCCCACACAGCTCTCACAGCCCACACAGCTCTCACAGCCCACACAGCTCTCACAGCCCACACAGCTCTCACAGCCCACACAGCCCTCACAGCTCACACAGCCCTCACAGCCCACACAGCTCTCACAGCCCACACAGCCCACACAGCTCTCACAGCCCATGCAGCTCTCACAGCCCACAAAGCTCTCACATGCCTCACAGCCCTCACAGCCCACACTCTCACAGCCCACACATCTCTCACAGCTCTCACAGCTGAAGCAGAAGCAAGAAATACGGCACAATCAGGGGGGCAGAAGGCAAGAAATACGGCACAATCAGAGAGCATCTTGCTCCGGTCCAAAAATCGGATCTCTAGGGCTGTTCAGGTGGTCCCACAAGGATATTAACATATTTAAACGTTATCCGCTAATAGAATTAGCATTTTAAAAACCTTGCAAATTCACTGAAAAAGCCATAGGTTTCAGGCCTTATATAGTTAGGAATTAGCATTTAAAAAAGCTTTGAAATTCAGTGAAAAAACCATAGGTTTCAGGCCTTATATAGTTAGGTATTAGCATTTAAAAAACCTTGCAAATTCACTGAAGAAAACACAGGTTTCAGGTCTTATATAGTTAGGAATTAGCATTTAAAAAACCTTTGAAATTCACTGAAAAAACCATAGGTATCAGTCCTTATATAGTTAGGAATTAGCATTTAAAAAACCTTGCAAATTCACTGAAAAAACCATAGGTTTCAGGTCATATATAGTTAGGAATTAGCATTTAAAAAACCATTGAAATTGCTCCTATATAGTTAGCTGTACTAACTATATTTCACGCACCCGCAATCCACTGCTGATGATGTCACATATTACATCATTGATGACATGGTCAGTGACATCACTGATGACATCACTGATGACATATCAAATGACATCACTGATGACATCACTGATGACATCATCCAGTGGCGGTGTGTTTCTGTAAAGTTTAAATATGTTTTACATATTGAAGAATGAGTGGATGTAAAAGTGTCTGGATGAAAGATTTAGTAGGTACATGATTGAATGTATGAGTGAGTGATTAAATGTGTCTGACTGAATGCATGGGTTAGTGACTAAACTGTCTGAATGTGTGCATCAGTATGTCTGTTGTTGTGTAAGCAACTGCATGTGTTGATCAGTAGCTATATGAGTGGCTATATGTGTAATTGATTGTTTGCCCAAGTATTTGTATGGGAGACTGAGTGTGTGTGTGGGTAGCTGGCATATAGAAATGACTATACATAAGAGCCACTGATTGTGCGAGTGGCTGTATGGATCATTGTGTACTTGTATCAGTAATTGTATAACAAAGTAAGTATGTGTTAATATATGTTTGAATAAGTAAGGTGTTGTGTGTATAACTGTATACTTAAAGAAATGAAAGTGTGATTGATTCTTTGCATGACTGCATGACTGACTAGATGTGCGAGTAACTCCATGGATGAGTGGCAGAGTGTGAGTGTCTGTATAGGTGTTTGAGTGCAGATGATAGTGTTGTATTGATGAGTGACTGTATGTATGAGTGATTCTATGGGTAAATGATTGGATGTGTGTATAGACCTAGCAATCAGTGTGTGCGTATGTAGTAACTGGTATTGGTGTGTCAATGGTTTCAAGAATGGTAGTCTGTGTTTAACACTGGGTGTATCAAAGGTTATATTAGAGTGTGAAGAAGTGCATCGTATTATCACATGAATGATATCATCAGTGATGTGATCAGTGATGTCAATTGAGATGTCATCAGTGATGTCCTCAGTGATGTCATTTGAAATGTCATCAGTGATGTCATCAGTGATGTCACTGACCATGTCATGAATGATGTAATATGTGACATCATCAGCAGTGGATTGCGGGTGCGCGAAATATAGTTAGTACAACTAACTATATAGGAGCAATTTCAATGGTTTTTTCAATGCTAATTCCTAACTATATATGACCTGAAACCTATGTTTTTTTCAGTGAATATATATTTATATATATATATATATATATATATATATATATATATATATATATATATATATATATATATATATATATATATATATATATATATATATATATATATATATATATATGTAATTCTGTTCAGCCCTTTAGGCTGTAGCTGTGTCTAATTTTCATATGGAGTCACATATGACATCAATAGTGACATCAATGTAGACCTCCCCAGTGACATCCTCAATAATATGACTGATATTCACGTTTTAGATAACATGTTTTTCCAGCATTCTTTATGTTATAGTTGTTTTTGACAATCTACTTAATACATTTCTATTGGATTTTCTATAGACGGTTGGGTCTTTTGTTGTCATAGTGGCCAAGTCACAAAGGTAATCTGAGCGAAAAGTCTAACTGTATGACTTTTAGTATTAACAGAAGTCTTTTACTCTTTGGGTATTCACAGAAGTCACTTCTGACTTTTTTACGTACGCACTCAGGCCGGAATCTTAGCACTCTGGGTGGAATCTCTTTACCCGGGCTGGAATATCCGCTCACGGGCCCGGACTCTCCGCATCCGGGCCAGATCTCCTCATCCGGGCCAGAATCTCCACATCTTCACATCCGGGCCAGAATTACCACTTCCTGGCCCTAATCTTTGCACTCAGACCGAATGGTCATTGTCTTAAATGCTTAACACCTGTGCTTACCATCCCCCTGCTTGGGCCGGATGAAATCATTCATTTAACACCACCTTCAAGACCTGCACTTCAAACCATATAAAGGTAGCACACAAACAAGTCCCAAGTTTGTTGACATAGTGTTCTTGCAGGGTTGGCTGTGACATCTGGCCAGGAACCACACTGTGGGTAGATGCGGAAACCTGGTAAGTAAATCCAAGAATGTTCATGGTAATAAAATATGGATTTAATGTGCACAGTATTTTTTCAACATCACTGTTGTCCCTCATCACAATATGCCCACATACGGCATTTTACTGCATACCATATCACACCATTGTGGCTAGTGAAAGGATGACACTACATGTATGGCATCCATTGACAGCTAAGTTGTATCATGATATTGTATATGTATACTGGGAACAGAGGACACACATAGATTGAATGTAGCAAATGTGTGATCTCCCAGTCCTAAATGGGCATTGTGAATTCATGGGACCGGAAGCACAAATGTGCCACAAAATGTACCTGACTATTGGACATCTCACATATTAACTCTCCAATGCAATGATATGATCTGATGTTTAAATGTGAAACTGGTCTGCATGATGATATACATTCCTTTAGATTTGACAACAAACACCATCATACTCATGCTGCACGAGGGGCCTAACAATGAAGGGAACCAAATCTGTCCATCAGGTAAGAATACCATTATAGGAGCCTTTTCTCCTATAACGCTTCTAGGCTCTGGAACTCCCTGCCTCTCCCAATCAGTCAGGAAGTCAACCATCTATCATTTCGCAAACACCTGAAGACATGTCTTTTCCCATAATTCCATCTGCTCCCCACTGCGTGTCCACAGCGCTGGGATGCCTCCGAGTAGCCATGCACTATATAAAAACATATTCATTTCATTACTCATTTCATGAGGAGTCAGATGCCCTGACCAGAACGTTTATTACGTTGGCCAAAATATGTAAAGCCACCCCCACTCCACCCACAAAAGTTCATCAACGTCCATAGCCCATGAATGCCTGTCTTCAGCATAGCACTAATGAGCCACAGCTCACACACACCCAACCAAGAAATCACTACATCACAGCCCTGAAATCCAGGACAGGTGGTTCCCCTATGCACTCCTCCCTACATAGTTCATCCCAGGCATTTTCTCCACCATCTGTGGGAGGTATCACCTCTGGGTACCAAACTTCTGTCCACAGACTACTACCTGCCACCCCCCCCCCCCTGGTGGTGTCCTGCAGGTCTTATCCATGGCTGTTCCATGCAGAGCGGGCTAGCAGATGGCTATTTGGGGCCAGTGGGAGGGGGACTTTTTCCAACAGCATGCTGATGTGAGGAAGGACATTCAGGCCATTGGGGCTATTCTGTCAGACTTGTCTGAGGAACTGCAGGACATGTAGCACATCGCTCAGGTGGTAGACCAACTGACTGACCCAGGTGTTGGACAGGATGGATAGATCTTGGCAAGGAATGTCCAAGAATATAAATAGGGAAGAGAGTACAAGACACCATGCCTTGGTCATGAATATGATAGGGGGCATGCTGAAAGTTATCCAAAGTCTCTCGTCAAGGTCAATGCAGGAAGGGGGGCCCTGACACCTACCTGAAGCACATTACACCCATACACCTGTACCACAAACTGCACAGGCTCGCTGCAAGGGTACACATCCACCTCCATGCCTTGTTGATGCAAGCTACCATATACAGAGCAAATAACTACTCCCAAGGTGTATGTCCATACTTCGAAAACAACATTTACAATGAAATTAACAGGATAGAGAAAGTTTGATTTGAAATATAAGTTTCTGTAAATTAAATAGATTGGGGAAAATATTCAGTCTATTCGGAAGGGAGAAAGGAAAGCAAATAATGTTTTTTAAACAGAGTGGACTAGGGTATTTAGAGCGGGTTGAGAAACATTAAATAAAATACCCCAGGAAGTGTCTTGGGAACCACTCTATACGCAAGGGGCAAAGTAAGTAAATGTGCAAACCAAAGTCATAGTACAAAAAGTCAATTGTCCTTCTGGTGTATTCTCAATCTCAACAATGTCCAGATCCTCTGAATCCAATGCAGGCTCCTGGCAGGCCGATGCAGGACCAGGCACCACATGTGGTTGGAACATACAAGTATGGGAGAAAACAGTGTGGAACAACGTACAAGGGGAAACATTTAGGATGGTTTGGGAGGCACGTGTACTATGACAGACAACATGGCTGCACCCAAGGAAGTGACACAGGCAGTGAGGGTGGCCATAGATCTTGCAAAATCCTCTCGCATCATGCGTCCCTCATCACAGATCTGCAGAATGATGTGAGAAAGGCTGACCCTCACATGCCCCCATCACTTCCTGGGATGCAACCACAAGAGTTATAATATAGGGAGGATTTTGGGTTGAACATGAGGGGTGTGGTGTCTCGGGGTCAGAGCCTATGTTAGGGTCTTCCTAGCAGCTACGTGCAGAGGGAATAGTGTCAGGGGACGCAGCTGGAGCCCCAATGGATTGGGGGCCTCTAGAGCCAGGGAGGGGCTGATGGCAGCCCATGATGTGGTGTGGCCTGCCCTAGGAACACATTGCCAAATGAAAGTTTTAAACTGTCAGGGTGTCCAGTTCTTCACTCCCCTACAATGTCCCTCGCCTCCACCCAGTCTTTAGCACTTGAGGTGTGTTCTTGCTCAGTCCAGGTGGGTGCAATTCCCCTGAATTCTGATGTTGAAGGTCCCTCTTCCTCCTCCTCCTCCTCCTCCTCCTCCTCCTACTATTCAGTTGTGGAGAGAGGTTGTGGCCACCAGTGCCCCAACAGTGTCCTGCTCTGACCTGGGTCCTGGTTCTCTTGGCTAGTTGAGCCCACTGAAATGGAAGACAAATCATAATGTGGTGGTTGTGCATGTCAGAATGACACGCATAACTACATGAGGCAAGGGCAGACTTTGTTCTCCTCTGATCACACTATACAAATATAAGTGACATAGAGCCTAAAGCATGTGTATGTTCACTCTGATATCCTGACTTGATTCACACATACTTATCTTACTTTAATTTTGATGGCTTACTCTTCTGAACTGACCACCCTCACCTTCTGCATTCTTGTAATCTGTGTTTTCTGCCATTGCTACATAGGCATCGTCTAATGCCTGTCTACAAAAGGAGATCGGAGACAGTCTGGGTGGTATTTTATTGATCCTGTGATATGGAATCTCTGCACTCTTATACTTTCTAACAAATGTCATCTGTTGTGTAGCATTGTAAAAGACAACGAAAATGCAGATTTGGGTGTACATATATTAATAGGGGCTGGGATATTAGCATTGTTAAGTAGGGAGTATAATATTTTGATATTTCCTCACAAAAGCAGACAATCTAGTGTCACATTCTGCCTTCGAAGACTGCTCAGGTAGTGCCGTACCCAGTTGTGGCTAGTTGTTACAGCTACCTTGACTGGACAAATGATAAACAAGCCACTGTTGGGAACACGTGTGTATATTGACCCACTTAGAGACGTTGGTATCACTTAATAGTAAGGCAAGGACCTCAAAGTCTGCCTTAACTCTATGGCACATGTTGATCTGTCTTAATCAGAACCCAATCTCACCAAATGCAATGCAAGTGACAGCATTCAACACTCATAGGCCTCTTATCCACACACTGGACAGTGTCTGTACCATTCTTCACCCAATGCACACATCATATAAGGCTCTTGTTTTACTGGTAATGGTCCGGGCAGAGCCATTTTGAAATTCAAATGCACATGGGTGGCTCTATTCCCCCAAAACTACTGCTCTCAGAATGCACTCTCCTCAGTGCATTCTATGGGCTACAGTAGGCCTTTGGCCTTATAATGACTCCTGCATTTGCACAGATTAGGTAAATGGAGACCTGAGACACAAACCAAAGGCAAAGCAAGTTCTCAGCATCCATCACCCAAAGGCCTCTCATCCACACACTAGACAGTTTCTGTACCATTCCTAAACCAATGCGCACATCAGTTGCAAGGCCCTTGGTTCACTGGTAATGGTGCTGGCAGTGCAATTTTATATACAGTTGAACGTGTGGGGATGTGGCTTAGCCAAGGATCATGGCGGACGCGTGACCCGAGATCTCTGTACCAGCCCGCTTCTTATCATTGTGAATTGCACAGCCGGGCCATTTTGTACAATCCTGGAGGTCCTCTGGGGGACATGAATGCTGAGGGGAGCTCCCAGACGGAACTCGAGCATTGTCGGAACTGCTGATCGAGCGCAGTGGGCATCTGTGGAGAATGCGTAGCAGAGGCCGGTATCATGGCGGCCATGAGAACAACTGCGAGGCCCAGGCGCCCCTCTACGCATGGAGTTGTGGCCCTTGGGGACTGAGGAACAACCGAAGAGGCGTGGAGCTCCAAGCAGTCCCTTGTGAACATGGCAAGTGTGCTGCCAAAGTGCTGAGACCCAGAAACTGCTGCGGCGGAATGGCCGGGCCCCATTGGCGGTGACGACGACCGGGCAAGCAGCGCCATGGGTGAGCAGCTCCACGGGCATGCTGTGTGGCAGGACTACAGATCTGGAGCACCGTCCATGAAGGAACACTGCTGCCTAGGCTTGCGGTGAGGGAAGGGGCCACGTCAGTGACTCCGGCCGGCGGTAGCAGCTCGGCAGGTCGAGGTGCATCAATGGGCCTTGTGGTATCTCTGCAGATGGAGCCCCGCTGACATGGACCTGCGGGCGGCCTCGAGCACCGTGGTGGCCCACCTGGTCCTTAATCGAAGACACAGTCAGACTGGGGGGAGGATTGCAGCTGGGATGATCACTGCTAGCCGGGGACTACATAGAGGTGGCCGCCAATTGCAATCTTAAAGTGAGCCTAGCTGTTGCTGGAGTGGAGCTCCCTGGCTGACCCTATCAGCTCAAACCACTGGGAGTTGGACTTGCACGATATCCGGCCGCTACCACTTTACTTTGTGGTCCCGCGTCAGGTGGTGTGACGGTGGCTCCTCATGTGCTGGACAGCAGACGCCCATTCGACATACACTTGAAACTCTCTCCAGGGGGGCCGGGAGCGGACTTCACCCCGGAGGACCATTTACCTGTGAGCTGTTGAGCACCATGAGGAGTGGGGCCTTGGCGCTAGGGTGCTCTCTGCAGACCCTGCCTAGCTGCCGGGACTGGGGTGGTGTCTATACATCCTAGGATGGGGCCTGCGCAGTGTTGGGCTGCAGCCACACGCCTGGTCTGGGGAGTGGCCAGAGAAGGGCCTGGACAGTCTGTGGGCACTGCTGGGAAAACAAATGTGGGCGGCAAATCAGTTCCGCTCGCGGAATTTGCAGATTTTCGACAATTTCGCGATCCGCGAATCTCGCGAAATTGCCCAAAAATCCGCAAATCCGCTCGCGGGCGGATTTATTTTTAGAAGCCCCGCTCGTTGGCCCCGCCGCACACACTAGTGGTGTGCACCGTTTTCCCGCCCTGACCCACTATGATGGACAGCTCACTCAAGGGACCCCTGCGCTGGGCAGGTGTGCTTTCTCCCCATATCTACCATCGAAAAGTAGCTGTGATGCCTGATGGAGGCCTCTGCATCTTTGACTTTCACGAGTGCAATCTCCGTGCAGTTCCTGTGACCAGGAGCTTCTTTCTCCTCATCTGCTGCTCTGATCTGTCTCTGACCTTTTATGCACACAAGAGGCATGTGAATTCGCATAGAAGCCCCGCCCCTTTGGCCCCGCCCACACACTTGCTGTGTGCACCGTCTTCCTGCCATTTACCCACTATGATGGACAGCTCACTCAAGTGACCCTAGTGGTACTGGAGCGGGGCTGCTTGCCCTGAGGAAGTGAGATATGCAGGGCCCGCGACATGTAGGAGAACTATTGGGAGGTGAGGAGATGATCCAGGCTGCTGGCACTGGAGGACTGTAGAGCAGTCTTAATTGGGGAGAGGGAAGGCCTGGATTTCTCTCTGTCCCCCTGCCTACTGGGCACCCTTGACCTGCTTCACACTGTTGGGCAGAGGCGGTGCATTGAATTAGTGAACACTTGGCATGATGGGCAAACCTAGAGGCAGCCAAGTTGGGCCCCCCAAGATCCAGAAGATAGTGCTCAGGAACAGTCGCAAACCACCCCGGAGGACCCGGTACGACAACAACTCAGTAAAATACTGGAGGCCAGAGCAGACACAAAGTCTACCCTTCATCAAGAACGCGAGAGCGGATGGCCTCTTCACTGTAGACAAACAGAAAGTTCTCTCTTTTTCTAGACTACACATTGGAGGTGCAGAGGAAATTGGCCTCCTACCTGGAAGTCAAGAGAGCAGTGCGAGAGAAGGGATGCCAAAACTCTCTGATGTTCCTGGCTCGACTATGTATAGTGTTGTGTTGGAGAGTAACACTCACTACTTCAATTGTCCCATAGATGCCTGGTACTGGCTGGAGGCCTACAAAGGTGAGAAACCAAGGTATTGGGGCTCTGGAGCTGTTGAGCGGAAGACCTCGGACACTGGGAAATGACTGAGACGCCAACCTTGTAGGGGGTACCTAAAGAAACCATCCTCATCTCAGACTGAGAAGGAGAGGGCTGTGGCACAGCAGGCTGTGGTGGCACTGATGCAGAGTCAGAGACCTGCCCTGGGGGCGGGGGCAGCTGTACATGAGAGGCAGAGGACACTAAAACAAATACTCACACAGCAATAGTGTGAAGATGCCTGTGGTGAAGCCAAATATTGCGGACGATATAATTTGATATTAACCATGGTAACTGAGATGACTATGATACTTAGAAAGCCTCCTACCTGCACATGGCTCATATAAGCCCCAAGCTGCGTTTTCACATATTGGGCTGGTGAGCTCTGCCTGGTGAGAGCGTCTTTTTCTAATCTTGCTTGCCTACCCCAAGTGAGTGTTGTATTAGGTTAGGGCCTCATTTAGTACTATGTTGTTCCACATGATGTTTGGGCGGCCGACCATTGTACGACTGCCCTGGGTTTGGGGAGTGACCACTTCTTGGATACGTTTGTTGGAGGTTTCTTTTTGGTTCTCAATGGTAGCAGAGGGGTTGAAAAACACGAGAATGGGGGAGCTGGGGGAGGGCCCCTTCTTGGACAGTTGTTTAGTGTCACCCGTGGCAAGAATGGCAAAAGCTCGTAGTGTTATTCAGTTCCTAACATGGAACATCAGGGGCATGGGGTCCATTGTAAGCATGGGCGTAAAATCCGTTACGCTCGCGTATTTTTCGTATTTTCGGAGAATCCGCAATCCGCGAACTCTCGCGGATGTGGCGAGAATACGCAAATCCGCGCGAAGCGTATTTTTTGTTTGTGTTCGCACTGCTCGCGGTCAATCTCGCAACAATCTCGCACTCGCGAAAGTACAAAAATTACAAGGGGAGGGGTAAAGGAAGTGGCCCAGTCTCCAACTTCCTGTTCCTGTCCAGCAAGCTCCTCCCATAGGGGTGGGGTGAAGGAAGTGCCCCAGTCTCCAACTTCCTGTTCCTGTCCAGCAAGCTCCTCCATTTCCTGGCCACTTTGATTTCGATCTTGACTGGGAAGGATTACTTTTTGTGGTTGCTGCTGGATATTTGGATTTGAGGCCTTTTGGATTACTTTTGGATTCGAAACAACTGTTTTGTTGAATTTTTTTTTTAACATGATTCTGGCCAGGGCATGGATGGCATTGGATTGTGGTGATCTTTGTGTGTTTTACGACTTTTTGGGGTGGTGTTGGGGGCTTGCTATGTGGGTGGGGGCCATTTTATTGCCTGGTCCCGTGTGGGTGGGGGTCTAGGGGCCATTTTTAAGCCAGTTTGTGTGCTTTGTGCCATAGGCCTGCACCCAGTGTGCTCTGATGTCATCCATTATGCCCAGGGGGCCCAGAATCGGTCTGTTCGCGGATTTTGCTGGTTTTTCGCCACGTTCGCGCCGTGAAGCAACAATCTCGCACTCGCGAAATTGTAAAAATTGCAATTTTGCACCGGAAAACCACCAGCAGGCAGCTTAAGCCTTCTGAAACTTGATGGATGGCATTGGATTGTGGTGATTTGATTTGTGTTGTGTTTTTTCACTTTTTGGAGTAGGGGTTGGGGGCTGGCTATGTTGGTGGTGGCCATTTTGAGGCATGGTCCTGGCCATGTGGATGGGGGGGTCAAACGGCCATTTTGAAGGCAGGCAGTGAGCTTTGAGACATAGGCCTGCACCCATTGTGCCTTGCTTTCACCCATTGTGCCCAGGCGGAGTCAGGGGTACATGAAAGTACAACCCTCTCTGTGTGTGCTCTCTTGGATCAATGTTAAATTCCTGTTTCCCAAAAATTTAGCAAATCCTAATTTTGAAATTTTCATATTGTGTGGTGTGCACGTGTGTATTCATAAATACCTACTTGCAAACTGTTTATTGAAGCGCTACATATGCAACATATATTTACTGATGTTCCTCTGTCTTCGTTTGCTTTTAGGTGCACAAAACTCCGCATCATCGTTGAGCATCAGTGCCAGGAAGAAGTCCTGCTGCGGCCTGTTGTTCCGACATCTGAAGAAGATGGCTCCAAAAAGAGGTGCCCGTAGGTCCTCTTGCAAGAAAGATGTCTCTACTAAGGAGAAGAAGAAGCAAGTGGCACCACTTACCAAGGAGACTGGTGGCTCAACCAATACATTTTTTGGGGAAAAACAACAAAAAAAACAAATGCCCACCATGAGTGCTGCACAGGTAGCCTGTTTAGTTGTTGAATCACCAACGACCAGTGATGTTGGTTCATCGCAAGAAAGTAGCAGCACACCATCAACACAGGTTGTAACTCATCTCACAAGTACTATTCAACAACCAAAGCCGCAACAACAACTGCATGGGCTACTAGTACAAGCAGAAGTACATGCGCAAGGAGCTGTCCGAGAAGGAGCTGTCCGAGAAGGAGCTGTCCGAGAAGGAGCTGGCTGTGAAGGAGCTGGCTGTGAAGGAGCTGGCCGAGAAGGAGCTGGCCGAGAAGGAGCTGGCCGAGAAGGAGAAGGCCGAGAAGGAGAAGGCCGAGAAGGAGAAGGAGAAGGCCGAGAAGGAGAAGGAGAAGGCCGAGAAGGAGAAGGCCGAGAAGGAGAAGGCCGAGAAGGAGAAGGCCGAGAAGGAGAAGGCCGAGAAGGAGAGGTCCATGGAGACTTGCAAGTAGAGGTCAGTGAAGATGCCCATGTAGCGGCGCATGGAGCAGTGCAAGTGCCCACAATGGTTGTTCTTCCAGAAGTAGGGGCACAGGAGGAAATTGACTTTGGAGCCGGGGTATCATGTCAGGAAGACGAAGCCACTCCTCCTGATGATTCATTTTCTCCCAGCTCCCCAGCAAGGAAAAGATCAAGGAGGGTGTGTAGAAGTTCCTCTTCAAGCCCCGCTCCATCAGATGATGATCTGGATCTAGATTGGCAACCATCTCTGACGTCTGAGAGGGAGGCACACCATGAGCTGCGAAAGGTATCAAATGTTAAAAGGAAGGGCCCCGGAAAGCTCATACTTATGGATCCGAACGTCGGACTTGATGAAGTGGTGCATTCTGATGTTGTTGAACAGGATGACAGCAATGACCTAGTCATCACACATGTCAGTCCAGCCACACCGGCCATGCAGCAGACAGACATTTATACCCTATCCCGACGTCATGCTGAGCGTGACCCTGGCGACGTGCCACTGGTAGCACCACCAACGCAGTCAAGTAGTACAACAAGTTCAACAAAACCTACAGCTCCCATATTTTCTCCCCAGAGGGGGACTCCTTCCAGCTCGACTCCCTCAAGTAAGGTTGCTGCAATAATTGCACAACCCAGTAGATGTCTGCAAGGCTCATCCACCACTGCTTCATCTGGCATTGGCAGCAGTATCACCTCGTGCGGCAAAACCAGAAGTTTCCAGTCCCCAGTTTGGAACTTTTTTAGTGTCCATGAAAAGTATGATAACATAGCCGTTTGTTGCATTTGTAAGACTAGCGTTAGCCGTGGTAAGACTGGTACCAACTATGGAACCGGAGGCCAGATAGGTCATCTTGAAAGAAAGGACGCTGTCGAATGGTTTCCGCACCTAGCAAACGTCAAGGGAAAGCGATCCCAAAGGGCAAGTGGCCAAAATATACCCATACTAGGTGTTTCATCTGAAGATGACGGGGAGGTAGAAGAAGCGTCAGACATGTGTCCGGTTGCACCCAGTACCCCTGGCAGCACCACACCCTCCGGAACACATAGAAGGCACACTGAGAGTCTGGGAGACACACCAATGCGGAAAATGTCAACACTGATCAGAAGTGGGTCGAAGAAGGCATCAGCATCATCCCGTAAATTTGTCCAGCGCACCATTTCAGCCATGTTCTCCTCAGATGTGCAATTTCAACGCAACCACCCAACTGTACGCCTGTATGACACTAAGCTGGCTAAAATGCTAGCGGTGGACCTTCTCCCTTTTTCGTTTGTCGAAGGTGTGGGTTTCCTTGAACTCGTGGCAACACTGGCTCCTAAATGGAAGGTTCCTAGCCGGTTCTATTTTGCCAGGGTTGCTGTTCCAGCACTACATAAAGAGGTGCTTGAGTTGGTGGGGGCAGCTTTGCAGAAGAGTGCTGTTTACACTATACACCTGACAACAGACATGTGGACCAGTTGCCAAGCCCTTTTTTACATGTGCATCACTGCACACTGGGTCTCTTTTTCAGGGGTTATAAAACAGATAAATGCAGGTGGTGACTTGGTCGAGATTTTTAAGGGTGCTCGTAAACATGCAACATTAGCCATGTTTGGCATGGAGAAAAGTCATACTGCAGTCAACATTTTGGCTGACTTTAACAAAAAGGTCTCGCAATGGCTGCCCCCAAGAAATTGCAAGGTTGGTTATGTTTCTACAGATAATGGCAGCAATGTAGTTAGGGCCATGGAGGACGGTTTCTATTTCAGAGTGCCGTGTTTGGTGCACTGTATCAACCTTGTTGTGCAAAAATTTTTGAAAAAAGAACTTGCAGTCGACAAAACACTGACCATCTGCAGAAGAATATGCACACATTTCAACCATTCTTTTAAGGCCCGGAAGGAGCTGAGGCGCAAGCAAAATGAACGTAGAATGCCAGTGAAAGCACTTATCCAGGAGGTGGCAACACGTTGGAACTCAACCTTCTACATGCTTGAGCGTCTGCATGAGCTGTTTCCAGTAGTCAATGAGTATTTCTACAACCTGGGTGGTGATACAACAGAAATGATGCTAGCGGTGGAGCAATGGCAGCTAGTTAAAAGCCTGACAGACATGCTTCGTCCTTTTGAGGTCTTCACGCGTGACGTCAGCAGGGAGGACTGTTCTTTGAGCAAAGCTATCCCATTGTTGCTGAAGCTCGAGGACCAAGTCAAGGTGGTGTCTTCACAATTAAAGGACGTTGGAAAGAACGAAGCACATGAGTTGGCGCAGAGATTATTACAACGCCTAGTTAGCAATGAACGGCTTGTAAAAATCAAGAAACAACAGCACTACATTTGTGCTACTATTCTGGATCCTCGTTACAAAAAGCCATTGTTTGGCAAAGTAATAATTCCTTTTGAAACATCGGATGTTACAGAGTACAAAGGTTGGCTAGCTCAGTCAGCCATTCGTTTTGAAAGAGAGCGGAAGGAAACTGTAGGAGAAGACAGTACTACTAGTGAATCAGCAGGCCATCAGGCGTCCCAAAAAAGCACTTCTGCATCTGTGCCTGTGGCAGAAGTGAGTGTCTTTTCCTCTGAGCCGTTAACCACACCAGCAACCGTATCATCTGCACCAGGCCCAGGCGATATGTCTGAAGCGGGTTGGCTAACTCAGCTAGGTTTTCCTTGTCCTAGAAAGGACACAGAAGTGCAAAGTACAGGAATCCGGGAGGACATTCTTTCAATGGTGCAGGCCTATCTGGATGACTCAACAGAGTTCAATATTACTGAGGACCCATTGGCGTATTGGCATGGGAAAAGAAAAATATGGCGAGAGCTCACCAACCTGGCTATCAATTACTTGTCTTGCCCACTCGCAAGCGTGTCCTCAGAACGTGTTTTTAGTTCTGCTGGTGGCATTGTGACTTCCAAAAGGTCCCGCCTCTTGCCTGCAAATGTGGAGCGGCTCACCTTGATAAAGATGAACCAGCACTTCATACCACCAGATTACAGAGTACGAGAATCCACGCAGGAAGAAGAGGACACCGACCTACCTGAGGAAAGTTCTCCTCAGTTACTAGAAGTAACCCCGACTGATGATTTAGCAGAGTATGAGGACGAGTTCTGCTTCCCTGACAGCGAGTTCTGAAAACGAGTCAATCATTCATTAATTGTAAATTTAGTCCTCCTTATTCACTTTTATTCCTGTGTGTCTGTCTTTCTTTAGCAAGTGCTTCATCACATTCCCAACAAAACTGTAATCAACCAATAAAACAACAAGCCCATCAACAGAACTGTCTTGATTTTGATGCCGCAGCATTCCTCAGGTTCACAACAGTTAGTTGACAAGAACTCAGTCCTGGTCGTCTATCCTGAGTCCTCCTCCTCCAGACTCACCCTATCCATTACCCATAATGCTGATGCCTGGATTCTGCACAATGAAGAAACTTACGTTGACGAGTCCCCTAACGCCTTAGGACACTGTGAGTTCCAGGTGGAGCCAGCCCTCAAACACAAATTACAGGTAAGATAAGAGTTTGGATGGGAGGTAGTATAATGGAGTGTTCGGAGAGGCGAGAGAGTGACAGTGGTACTAGCAGTAAAGTCCTAGGGCTCTTGAATTAACAAAGTCGGTGACAGGCATTTACTTTGGAAAACATTTGGCCTATTACACGTGAACGTTTAGGCGTTATTATTGCTCGCTTGCCTGTCTCAGGGGTGCTGTCTGTGGGGCTTCTAGGTTTTTGGGTTGTGTGAGCACCGCTGCCACATTTCTAATGTTGATTGCTTTTGTTTTGCAGAAAATCCACGCCGGGAAACTCCAGTTGGGGCCCTGCTGCAGAACGCCTTAGGACACTGTGAATTCCAGGTGGAGCCAGCCCTCAAACACAAATTACAGGTAAGATAAGCGTTTGGATGGGAGGTAGTATAATGGAGTGTTCGGAGAGGCGAGATAGTGACAGTGGTACTAGCAGTAAAGTCCTAGGGCTCTTGAATTAACAAAGTCTGTGACAGGCATTTACTTTGGAAAACATTTGGCCTATTACACGTGAACGTTTAGGCGTTATTATTGCTCGCTTGCCTGTCTCAGGGGTGCTGTCTGTGGGGCTTCTAGGTTTTTGGGTTGTGTGAGCACCGCTGCCACATTTCTAATGTTGATTGCTTTTGTTTTGCAGAAAATCCACGCCGGGAAACTCCAGTTGGGGCCCTGCTGCAGAACGCCTTAGGACACTGTGAATTCCAGGTGGAGCCAGCCCTCAAACACAAATTACAGGTAAGATAAGCGTTTGGATGGGAGGTAGTATAATGGAGTATTAGGAGAGGCGAGAGAGTGACAGTGGTACTAGCAGTAAAGTCCTAGGGCTCTTGAATTAACAAACTCTGTGACAGGCATTTACTTCGGAAAACATTTGGCCTATTACACGTGAACCAACACGATGACAGTGTTCAGTAAAACGAACTTACTGCAAAACCACCACCCACCAGGCTCAAAAGTAGTAAAAAACAGGTATGCTCAGATAAAGTTTGAAAAAGTATATTTATATCCCTAACAAAAAAATCTCCCGCAAGACCCTCCCTAACCCCAAATAAATAGTCCATCAAAAGTCCCCAAAAAACCCAACTCCCAATTCCCACCCCCCAAAAGTCTCTAAAAAAGGGGCAAGGGACACTCTACGGATGCAGGTTGTTCACTTTGGCCTCCAGGGCATCATGCCTTAGGGCCAGGGCATTGTACTCCTCCCGGAGCATGGCGTGATCTAAGCGGAGGCCCTCCATCACCTTTTTGTACTCCTCCCATTTCTTGACCTCCGCCTCCAGGTTGGACACTCTGCGGAGTGCACGGCGCAAGCGAGCCTTTACAGTACTGTGAGGAGGTGCAGCCTTTGCTGCTCGGCGGTGGCGTCTTCCAGCACGGCTCTGGTTGGCTGGAGCACTGCGCTTACCGGCAGAACGTGGGGTCACGGAGGAGGATGCAGAAGATGTAACATTTGATGCACTTGAGTGCGTGTCGTCCCCCTCCATTTCCACCAGCCGGCGATATTGCGCAACAGTGGCATCCAGCCTCCGTTGCCGGGCCAGTACAGCCAGCATACTCCTGCTCGGTTTTGCAGTTTTAGTATTACCAACTATATGAAGAAAGAAAGACATAATCTGTAACGAATGCTCTTTAAAAATATGATTAACACAAAATGATTCAGCAGGAAGTTGTGTCACAGTACAACTAGCAACTAGCCAGCGCAGTACAAATCTATTCAGGCCAGTATCATGGGCGTCTGCATGGAAGGGCAAGGTGGGGCGCTTATGGTTTGGTGCTCTTTCATATGAAAGAGATCTGGCAGAAGTGAGTGACTTTTCCTCTGAGCCGTTAACCACACCAGCAACCGTATCATCTGCACCAGGCCCAGGCGATATGTCTGTTTCCCTCTCTCTCCCGCTCTCTCTGTCTCCCTCTTTCTGTCTCCCTGTGTCTCCCTCTACCTCGCTGTCTCTCTCTCTCTGTCTTCCTCTCTCTCTGCCTCTATCTGTCTGTCGGTCCCAGCCTGCTGTAATTACCATATTGTAATTTGTCACTGGGCCAGCACTGGATACACATCATATGCTATCTAAGAGTCAGATAGTACCATGATCCAGCTTACCTGTACTCGCCACCACCACTGCCTGCTTCCTCACAGTCTGATTGTCCGCTGGCGCCGCATCCTCCACAGAGTACTTCTCAGACTCGGAGTCGATCACGATCACGTCCGAGCTGGCCCCGCCACCAGATGTTCCACCTAAAAAATATATTTAAGACTGTTAGATTACACCACTCACTAGTATTTGGTTTAGGAAGGAAGAAATTTGAAAACAACAGAAAAAATAATTGACTGTCTACTCTAGTCTAAAGTAAAAATGTCCCTCCTTCCAGGGAAGGCTGTTGTCTTGCTGCTTTTTTTTGTCACAATTGATGAATGCTTGCTTAATTTTAACACACACCATTTTTCTCTGAACAGACAGACGCTGGACTTCTACGGACAAGAGCAACATCAACTAAACCAGGTGAAAGCTCGGCTCGACCACAAGAAATGTGTTCCAACTTCCATTACTCATCAACTCAGCACCAAGCACTTTTCCTTTTCCAGCTAACTTTATTTTAATATATGTGTTTACTTTTACTTTTAATAAAGCTTTTAAACTTGAATAGACTCTGTGGTTTTTGGTCCTCCAGACTAGAGTGACTGAGCGAAAGGTTTTGTAATTTTTGCAAGGAGGAGTCCATGCCGCTGACACTACCAGGTTTATACAGTGTGCCAAACACACCACTCTGAAATATTATGACTCTGGTCTTTGGTGTCCATAGTTTGGTTTGTGGAGAATTGTCCCTGCAACAGTAGTATTATTGATTTTGTTCCTATCTAAACACTGTTTCGAAAAAATTAAATTAGGAACGCTTGGACAACTGTGGAAAAGTACATTTTGCCATGTTCTGTGTCCCTACGTGTCATCCATCATATGTTATATGTGTATGATTAATATGCATATGTTATTCCCCATGTTCGATTAAAGACGCAATTATAGTTGTGTCCACCTTTAGTATGTCAGTTTCCAGTTCTCGTGAATACTACGAATATCAGGCCTATGTAAAGCTACGTTGCCACGTTTCTCAGTGTGCACGTTAATGCATTGTAAAGTCCCCGTTTCTAGGCCTCAAAAGGGCCTGGACACCAGATTCAGCTCCTGTCTCCTGAAGCCCTCGCTGAGGAGCGATACAGCCCCCACCTGTATCCTCGACCCTTCACTTACTTCCTGCCTCGCAGTGCCCGGCTCAGCTTGGCTCTGCCTCTGAGTCTGCCAAGAGTATGTTATGATTCGAGTTATCAGTACAGCCCTCCTTCTCTGCATTCCTAAAACTACTGAATCGCATCAATAGTTTCCGTCATTGTCTAGCTTTCACGTCTCCACGTTAGAGAAATACTGTATTAATGGTCATTTAATATTCTTCATCACGCACTACATGTAGAATAATGCATGCTCCAGTCTTAGAATCAAGTTAGCCTTTCCCCTCCTGACTTCTAGTTTATATCAACATGTTCTCTAAACATCAGATACTAGATACTGCTTAGGTACATGTCGCCCTGACTCTCCAGACTTCAGTCTCTGCTCCTAGCACAAAGTTCGAAGCCCCCAGCTTCTCCTAGTAACACGTCATTGCCAGCTTGCGCGCACCATCAGGTCAGAGGTCCCGGCTCCTTAGGTAGCCCCTCCAGGTTTCCACCCCATTCATGACATATTCTGTTACGTTTGCATCACATGTCTATGTATACGCCTCTGTTACACCTCTTTTCACCCTTATCTTTCGCGACTGCAACGCGTCACGCCTATTACTACACCCACTGCTACGCCTATTGCGATGTAATGCTATGTGTTTGCGTTATGTATATATGCTCATGTACTGTTATTAAAAAGTTATCCTTCCTGGCGCGCTCATCCCAGATCCAGCCCCAGCAGCTGCTGGGCCCTGCCATTCTATTCCTATGCAGGTTGTCCTGTTCCTGTCCTTTATGCTGTAATAAACCTGCAAAACTCCTACTACCTCGAATCTTGACTCTTATTTATTGAGCTATCTGTTATTCATTTATTCATTCAAAAATAGATCCGGTATTATTTATTTATATACCACATAATGGCGCCCGAACAGGGACTTGCCCTTTCCCCACGCGCCGGTGAAGCCACGCCGGCCCCCTGACCCTCTGCAGCCGTGACGGAACCATACCGTGCACGTGCAGATATTTCTGCTTCAAGTATCCCTCAGGCCCACGGAGGAGACGGAGGAGGCGGTCCAGCATCCAGACGAGACGGTGGAGGAACGCGGCGAGTCCCGACCAGAGCCCAAGCCGAGAGTCCAAGGTCCGAGGTATCCGGAGGTCCACCCGTAACAGAAGTCCGAAGTTCGTCCGTCCGGCGTCGAAGCAGTCCAGTCCAGTCTGAGGCCTTCCGTTCTTGCTGCCCGGTGAGTACCGTTACTGGGGTAGTATCTAGACAGGGTCAATCTAATTGACTCTGGTCCGTGGGTTGGTGGTACACAGTCCCACAAACGAAGTGTCCACTCCGGTGGATACGGGTCCTGACGTGTCTCTGTATGAGACCGGTAAGTTTCGTACTGTTTCAGCAGTGCATCTAGTTTCTGTTCTAGTCAGTTCTGTTCTCGAGAAAATTCATGTATTCTGTTTTCCGTATTCCAGGTAGTATTCTGTTCGAACTGTTATTCTGAATGTTATTCATGTATCTTGATGTCGTGGAATGAGTGTGAAGTAGTTATCGTGTTTATTGTGTATCGTATTGTGTCCAGATTATAGTTCAGTCATGCCGCTCTTTTCAAAACTGCGTCAGTTGAGAACTAGAAAAGGTCTGCTGGAAGCAGCAGTTCCTGTCCCGCCTAGGGACAGTCCAGGTCATTTTATGTATCAGAAGCATGGCATAAGCGCCATATTGTATCTAGACTTATGGGTCGAGTATACCAAACAGTTAGAGGAAAAGTATAGATGGCCTGTATCAGGCACATGGGATGCCGAGTGCATCATGAGAGTAGAAGAAGCATTATGGAAAAAGAAAGCCAGACAGTCACAGAAAGATGCCATCGAGTTATGGCGCAAAGAATCTCATAAAAGAACCGAAAAAGAAATCAGAAAGTCAGAATTGAGTAGAGAATCCTTAGAACGAGCCCAAGAAAAGGAATTAATCGAGATTGGTGAACGAGTTAAAACCGAACAGTCAGACAGACAGAGGCATGCTCTTATTAAGGGTATGTATCCTCTTCTTGCCGAGGGCTTGCCAAAAGCGACCCCGGAGGCATCCAGTAACTTTCCGCCACCATTAGTTCCGACCAAGCTACGTCACAAACAGACCGCAGCTGATATTTTCATCTCGTCCTATTTGGACGACACAGTCCCAGAATATGCAAATCCTGTTCGCGCTCCGCCAGTCCCTGTAAATCAGGCACTCCCCGCTCCTCCAGACACCGGAGTACCTGTTACGGTACCCCCGGTCCAGCCCGCCATACAAGTCCAGCCTGCATTTCCATTTCCCACTCTGCCAGTACGAAGAGGATCAGTCGACGATTCTAGTTTAGGGGCCGCAGGGGGAGGTCCTCCTCAAACCCCGCCGCCACATAAGCGTTTAACGACAGCCGAATTACATGCACAAGCGTCACAGCGTACGCCCAGACATCAGTCTGTAGCAGAAATAAGAAAAGCCCTTAATGAATGCGGCTATGATCCAGTCCCAGGCGAGGATAATATGGTTTTATATTCATTACGTGTAAGAAAGGTGGTCGAGTATCTAGTCACCCTACCGAATATGAAAGAAGATCTAGACAGAATATATCGTTTCATCCGTACAGGGGATGATCCAGAAAGCATTGGCGAAGTCATGTCTCAAAGGAAAGCCGAGATCCAGCTCATGATACTAAAGTTTATGATTAATTGTTTAATAAGAGAACAAGATTACCCGTCCAAAGATCAAGCCGAAATGAGAACCCTGACAAAGTGGAGTGATAATATAGCCGAGGGTAAGCACAGGACCATCAGTGCTATGGACAGTATGTACAAGAAAATTCGTAAAGAAATAATAAGGTTACACGATCAACGTAAAGCAGCACAAGTAAGCGAGAAAGAAAGTAACTCTGATACTGAAGAGGTAGATGACGAGAATCCCGACAGAATAGCGTATGTAGGAAAATCTAGATTTCCAGATCGCCATTTACGCCTAGAACACAAGTCAACTTTCCATCATCCAGCACCAGAACAAGGTTCTCTAGAACAAGTGTTTCAAGCTACCGATCACATTCTGAAATCACGAATCGGTTATAGCGAGTTAAGTACTATGCATGAACAAGAACTAGTCCGATCAGCAGTCCGATGGACTACTGACCCTACCACTTTCCCAGACGAAATAGTGGCACAAATGTTTCTGAAAATGCCCCCAGCCGAGCAACGACTGGCGGGTATGTATATGATTCAGCACCTCATTACATTGTATGAGGGTCAACACTCTGATCCAGGCCCGTTACATGATATCCTGAACGAGTTACTCCAGTATAGATGGAAAGGTTTAGGTACCGATTTAATTAGTGTCATTCTAGAACAGCGTCACAAATATAGAACGTTTTTGAACCCGCATTTTGTTCATGTCTCACCCCCAGAAAGTAAACCATTTTACATGGAGAGACAGAATCCGTTACGAGAAGTCCACCCAGTTAGAGGAACGGGTGGCGAACTAGAACGAGTGTTTGTTTACACCCCGATCACAAAGATGGAACTCTTAGAGATGAAAAAATTAATTCCCTGTCACGATAAAGATCCAGCAGGGTTCCATCGAGAATTAAAAGACATGCTCCGTATGGGAGAATACACGTACCCAGATATAATTAAAATGTTAAAGGTCCTGTTGCCCGCAGGGGTGTATGAAAAGCTCAAGGAAAAAGAATGGGAGGTGGGAGAGAAAAAGATCGATTGGGCAGTTCTAGAAGCTGAAGACAAGGCACGAGTACCAGGTACCGGCCTTGGAGCGAAATGTAAAGAATTACCTGAATTATTGATTCAAGTTTTACCCAGATTATTGACAACTAGAAAAGAAGACTGGGATGCAATCTCAGCCTGTAAACAGAAACAAGACGAAGACATTAGTGATTTTTATTCTAGATTTGAGAAATGTTTTAGCATCAACAGTGGCCTCAAGACAAGTAGTGAGTCATACCCTCACCTTTTTGTTACTAAATTAGTCGAGAATTCAAGTCAACAAATTAAAAATCGAGTTTTGAAAGTCGAAAGTACCTGGCAAGCTAATACCCCGTCCCAGATGTTACAGATGCTCCAATACCACCAGAATAGAATTAGAGAAGAGCAAGAACACGAGAGAAAACGTATGAAAGACACGAAAATGAAAGTACTAGTTGCACAATCTGTTCCTCAAGACAGTCAGAAGAGGGGTCCAAATCAAGCCAGTCATCCTGCAGCTCCCGTCAAAGGGAACTGCAATTATTGTAAACAGCCAGGTCATTTTATAAACGAGTGTGCAGTTCTGAAACACAACATAGCTACTGGTAAGACTAAAGAAAGACCACGTCCGCCTAGACAAGAACAAGTTTCACAGATTCCTCAGCCACAGAATGCACCACAGACAGTTACAGCACCGCAGCCCATCGCTGCAACACAGCATGTTACACAGCAGATGTACCAGTATGCACAGTCTGAGTATCCAGAGTATCAGCCATATTCATGAAACAGCCTAGAGAGGGAGGTAGGCTTGCCTCTCATCGAGATACCTGTAGATCAAGAAGGTCCCTATGTTCACAGTCAAGTACTAGGGAAAGATAGAAAGTTTCTGATTGATACAGGGGCAAGTAGGACCACAATTAGCCACGCCGAAGTTCCAGGGGCTCTGCTCTCAGGCTCAAGAAATGTTTCCCTTGGATTTTCAGGAAAACCCATTGTAAATGAAATATCAAAGCCAGTTACTCTAGAAGTAGGTCCATTGTCCCGCACTACTGATCTGTTACTTACTAAGTCATGTCCAGAAAATCTGTTAGGTATTAAAACACTGAAAGAGTTAGGTACAGTTATATGCTGTTCCCCAGAGGGAATACGATTGTTCCTACGTGACTTCAAGGGTCACTATGTATTACGAGATTTTGATCCCAGATTGTCCAATGTCCCGCAGCATCTATGGGCGCAAGGTCCAACTGATGTTGGTTATATGCAAATCACACCCCATCGTGTGACTCTCAAGCCAGGTGTAGTGTTACCACGAATCAGACAGTACAGATTGCCATCTGAGGCTGTAGCAGCCTTATCCAAAATTATTGACGAGCTCATGGCTCAAGGAGTAGTTGTAGAAACTGACTCCAATGTATGCAATTCTCCGATCATTCCAGTCATGAAACGTACTGATCCAAATGCACCCCCGGTATATCGATTAGTGATTGATCTCCGAGAGCTTAATAAATGTATTATTCCCCAGTATCCAGTTGTCCCAGATATCTCTTCCCTATTAACAGCCATTGATTCCGAAGCTTCATTTTTCACTGTCATAGACCTCAAGAATGCATTTTTCAGTGTCCCCATTCATCCAGACAGCCAGTTCCTTTTCGGATTTTGTTTAAATGGAAGGAGCTATATGTTCACACGAGCTCCTCAAGGTTTCACAGAAAGTCCTAGTATTTACAGTCAAGCACTTAAGAGACAACTGGACAACATTCACATGCCAACTGACACTGCCCTGCTCCAGTATGTCGATGACCTCCTGATCACAGCCCGTTCTGAACGTGCTTGCGAGCGAGCATCCCTCACAGTTCTGTATTTCCTAGCCGAGATGGGGCACAAGGTGTCCCCTTCTAAGCTTCAATTCTGTGTCCAGCAAGTGGTCTACTTAGGACACTTACTGTCCAAGAGGGGTAGGCAGTTGACACCTGACCGTATCCAGTTAATAGCGAGTCTTCCTCAGCCCAAGACCCAGAAGGAGGTACGTGCTTTTATCGGCCTTACTTCTTATTGCAGACAATGGATTCCTCAGTATGCATTTCTAGCCAAGCCACTGATACAGTTAACGACACAGGAGGCAGCCGTATCGACTGTCCTCCCTTGGTCATCTGAACATACACTTAGTTTTAATGAGTTAAAGAAAGCCCTATGTCAAGCTCCAGTTCTAGCTACACCAAACTACAGTAAGCCTTTTACACTTTTCGTCACAGAACGTGAAGGTACAGCATTATCTGTTCTCACACAAGATCAAGCAGGACAATACAAGCCTTGTGCTTCTTTTTCGAGCACATTAGATCCTGTAGCCCAGGCTCTGCCTGCGTGCCTCAAGTCAGTTGCAGCCACAGCACTAGCTATCAGACAAAGTGATTCCATAGTGTTAGGACACTCCCTGACAGTACAAGTTCCACACTCCGTGGAAGTTCTTTTAAACCGAACACAAACTCAGCACTTGACAATTGCACGTTTAACAGGTTATGAATTGACACTGTTTCAGCCACACATAGAAATCAGACGCTGCAACATCCTCAATCCTGCTACACTGTTACCGTCAGTTACTTTAAGTCCAGACACACACGACTGTGTGGAAGTAGTTAATATTACGACAAAGCCAAGACAAGATCTGACAGATATTCCATTACCAGATCCCGACCTGACACTTTATGTGGATGGTTCATGTATGAGAACGAATACAGGAGAACTAGTCGCCGCGTATGCAGTGACTACCGACACCGAAGTTATTGAAACACACCGTATTGATACCCTGTCCGCTCAAGCAGCAGAGCTAGTTGCTCTGACTCAAGCCTGCATACACGCCAAGAACCTGAAAGTTAATGTTTACACAGATTCGCGCTACGCATTTGGAGTCGTACACGACTTTGGAGTGCTATGGCAGGAGAGAGGTTTCATGACTTCTCATGGAACCAAGATTCAGCATGGTCTCCTTATTCAAGCTCTGTTAGATGCAATACATTTACCGACATCCATTGCTATCATGAAATGCAAAGCACACACGAAAGTTACTGACATTATTTCCCAGGGTAACGATCTAGCAGATCGCACAGCCAAGCTTACAGCACAGACTCCAGACATTCCAGTTGACATGACACACACTCTAGATCCGACTACATGTATGACAGTTAAGGACCCTACTCAAGATGTCATAGATATCCAGTTACATGCTACTCCCGAAGAAATCAAGAAATGGTCCGAACAAGGAGGGGTCCAGACAGATCAAGGATGGTTAACGAAAGGAAAAGCCACTTGGTTTCTCCCCGACTCTATGGTTCAAGTCATTATCAATACCGCACATAGTCCAGCACATTTAGGAGAAAAAGCTATGTTAGACAGTATCCAGAACCTTTGGTTCAACAAGCATTTACGAGCTGCAGCCAAGCAGAAAGTCCGTACCTGTATGATATGTTGTCAGTTCAATCCAGGTAAAAGTGTCCCGGTGGAACAAGGTGGATTCCAACCCCCTGACCACCCTTTTGAAGTCCTCCAGATGGATTATATTCAGATGGAGCGATGTCGAGGTTTCAAGTATGTCCTTGTAGTTGTATGCGCTTTGTCCAGGTGGACAGAAGCATATCCAGTCCCAGATTACACAGCCGCGACCACTGCCAAGCAGTTGGTTCGTGAGTTCTTCCCCCGTTATGGACTCCCTAGAGTCGTATATTCTGATAACGGCCAGCCATTCTCCTCAGAGTTAATGAAGCATGTTTCCCTGTTGTTAGGGTACCAGTGGAAGTTCCATTGTGTACGCCATCCTGAAGCAGCAGGTCTCGTAGAGAGACATAACCAGACCCTGAAAATTCGCATCGCCAAAGTATGTAAAGAGAAAGGTGTGGACTGGCTAGTAGCTCTGCCAGTTGCCTTGTTCTATATGCGCATGGTCGCACATTCCAGATCAGGTCTGTCCCCGTATGAGGTCGTTTTCGGCCGCCCCCCTAACATGTGGGGTACACCCAGACCCCGAAGTATTACCGATGTTTCAAGTAATATGCTGACAGATTACCTAGCTTCCTTTATGTCTGCCCTCAACTCTTGTCGTTCACAGGTTGCCGCCGCATTTCCAGACAACACCGAGGTGGCACCGCATGAAATCGTTCCAGGATCCATGGTCCTTGTCCGGAATTTTGACCGCTCAAGTCCGCTGGAGCCTCGCTGGAAGGAGCCCCGACAGGTCCTCCTCGCCACCCGTACAGCCGTGAAGTTGGAGGGTCGCAAAGGCTGGGTGCACCTTTCGCACATAAAGAAGTTTTATGGACTGAAATCCGTCTCAAAGAACATTTCCCAGGATTTGAAGGATTGCCAAAGTACTATTCTTAAGGACTGTCCCGCAAAGAACAATGATACTGCACCCTCCCTGTTAGAGAAAACTCCACAGCAGGAGTATAAGTTGAAACTCCGGTCTAGTAAAATAAGTCAGCCAGTTTGATTGTCTAAGTCCTCCCCTAGGTGAAACGGTTAGACTGTTTCTGACATGTATAAAATAGACCCCCATAGTGAGAGAGTTAGTCAAAACTCAATCCGATGTATCGTTTTTCTATGTTTCATATTATTTCTCAGTATTATGATTTCCTGCACCAATTATGCGTTTTTCCTGTATTTTCCAGTTTCTCATGTAAATACGTCTTCTAATGTTACGGTAGAACACACGTTTAGTGATCTGCCTCCTCATGAACTCTCTTACCGCCTCGCTATGCGAAATAATTCTTTCATCCGCATGTTACATTATTCACACCAGACCAGCAATGCCACTAATTGTTGGGTGTGTGGTCGACTCCCCCCTTTCCAGACACCGAAGGGAGTTCTGCCACTTTTTCCTTATCCTTTTTCACATAATGGTTCGTGTGGAGCATGGTCCACGTTAACGTCATCCTCAACAGATATGTCTTTTCTTAACAGTACATGTTTTCCAGACAAGCAAGGTCTCCCCCACAGAACCGGGTTAGATCTAGAAAATGAAGTGTATAATTTAGGTAATTATTCTTCGAATTTCATGGTCCTGAATGTTCAGTCTGATTCCACTCCAGGTTTACCTGCTATTTCAGTACTACCAGTCAAAGGCGAATTATGTGTCCGAAATAATGGTTCCGTACATGTAGGACATAGTGATTGTACTACTATTGTCAAGTATAGTGACAGTGGGAAATCTATTTTCAAAGCTTCACGTCATTCTTATTTTATTTGTGGTCGGACCGCATATGTTCGTTTGCCCCTCGATTGGGAGGGAACCTGTTACATTGCCTTCCTACTGCCACCAGTTTTCCTAGCCCCACCTGATTATCATAGAAACACACATCTAGTACACATTAGACATAGAAGGGAGATCGAGTCCCCAATTGTCGATTATACTGAAACTGCTCTAGAACAGTATACAGATTTCAATAGAGGTTTCTTCTTCTTTATAGGACCTATCCAGAATAGTAAGCTAATCCGTAGGTTAACAAGAACCCTTGAAGTAGTAGTCAATGAGACTGCCTCTGCTCTAGGTGACTTAACCGAAGAGCAATCTGCTATGAGATTTGTCGTTTTACAGAATCGTCTCGTCCTTGACGTCATATTGGCCGATAGGGGCGGGGCCTGTAGAGTCATCGGATCTAGTTGCTGCATTTTCATTCCAAATAACGCGCCGTCTGTTTATTCAGCTATAACCAGACTCCATAAAATTGCCCATCTGTTACACCAAAATCCAGGCACCTGGACATGGTCCGGTTGGTTCTGGAATATAATTTCCGCTTGGGGATGGAAAGTCTTGTCCTTTCTAGGTATTGCAGTAGCGATCATATTTAGCTGCTGCCTCTGTATACAATGTGGCCCTGCGATTTGCGGCATTTGTGCTACCTCTTGTATTCCTAGTCCCAAGCCCCGTTCTAAAACACGTTCCCAGAAAATTCGTGACGAACAAATGATACTGTATGAAATGATAGATGGTATCATGAATATTGATGTTTCCTGATGGAAACGTAGTGACAAGGAGGGAATGTGGAAAAGTAAATTTTGCCATGTTCTGTGTCCCTACGTGTCATCCATCATATGTTATATGTGTATGATTAATATGCATATGTTATTCCCCATGTTCGATTAAAGACGCAATTATAGTTGTGTCCACCTTTAGTATGTCAGTTTCCAGTTCTCGTGAATACTACGAATATCAGGCCTATGTAAAGCTACGTTGCCACGTTTCTCAGTGTGCACGTTAATGCATTGTAAAGTCCCCGTTTCTAGGCCTCAAAAGGGCCTGGACACCAGATTCAGCTCCTGTCTCCTGAAGCCCTCGCTGAGGAGCGATACAGCCCCCACCTGTATCCTCGACCCTTCACTTACTTCCTGCCTCGCAGTGCCCGGCTCAGCTTGGCTCTGCCTCTGAGTCTGCCAAGAGTATGTTATGATTCGAGTTATCAGTACAGCCCTCCTTCTCTGCATTCCTAAAGCTACTGAATCGCATCAATAGTTTCCGTCATTGTCTAGCTTTCACGTCTCCACGTTAGAGAAATACTGTATTAATGGTCATTTAATATTCTTCATCACGCACTACATGTAGAATAATGCATGCTCCAGTCTTAGAATCAAGTTAGCCTTTCCCCTCCTGACTTCTAGTTTATATCAACATGTTCTCTAAACATCAGATACTAGATACTGCTTAGGTACATGTCGCCCTGACTCTCCAGACTTCAGTCTCTGCTCCTAGCACAAAGTTCGAAGCCCCCAGCTTCTCCTAGTAACACGTCATTGCCAGCTTGCGCGCACCATCAGGTCAGAGGTCCCGGCTCCTTAGGTAGCCCCTCCAGGTTTCCACCCCATTCATGACATATTCTGTTACGTTTGCATCACATGTCTATGTATACGCCTCTGTTACACCTCTTTTCACCCTTATCTTTCGCGACTGCAACGCGTCACGCCTATTACTCCACCCACTGCTACGCCTATTGCGATGTAATGCTATGTGTTTGCGTTATGTATATATGCTCATGTACTGTTATTAAAAAGTTATCCTTCCTGGCGCGCTCATCCCAGATCCAGCCCCAGCAGCTGCTGGGCCCTGCCATTCTATTCCTATGCAGGTTGTCCTGTTCCTGTCCTTTATGCTGTAATAAACCTGCAAAACTCCTACTACCTCGAATCTTGACTCTTATTTATTGAGCTATCTGTTATTCATTTATTCATTCAAAAATAGATCCGGTATTATTTATTTATATACCACACAACAATAGGTCCTCTATATTTAAATGAAAACTTACTGGGGCCAGCAAAGGAGCACTCGCCGCCCTGGCCTGCATCCTCCTCCTCCTTTGGAGCCACTGCATCCACTGTTTCTGTCCGCTTGCCCCTTGGCGGACCTGACGTACAACATGAAAGAAAGAACAGAAAAAATTGATGATTGCTGCGTGTCGATGTCCTTGTCAACCAAATCAAACATTTAGAAAGAACAAGAACCAACTATTTCAGCCAAAAAGAGGGCTACAAAGGAAGGACTGCACCTGAGCCTCTACTCTAGGGGCAGATTTACAAGCCCCTTGCAGCTCTTTTGCTCCGTTCTTGCGTCACTTTTGTGACGCAGCGCCACAACAAGAGAGGCGCCATGGTGTGGCGTATATTAACAACGTGACGCATATGGGAGATGCATCCCATTCTAAAGCCCTGCGCCATAAGGGAGCGTTCCAGCGCAAGGGAGGGCGTTCCTGCGCAGGAACGCATGCTAAAAGTGGCTATGGGGAATATATAAAATTTCAATCAGTCATTTAGGACAATGATGCGTCACTGAAACCCTGCGCCTGCATGAAGCAGACTTACGGCTTGACGCAGCATTGCTGGAGCTGCGCCATCGTTGGTAGGGTAGGCAGATGCGTGACGCATCTCGTGACGAAAGAGGGGTGCATCTCTAGAGTCGCGTCGCAGGCTATATATGTATATGCAACTATAGCAATGGTCAGGGCTGCCCAATACTCAACATACCGCATCAGTCCTTACGCCTGCTTCAAGCAAGCAGGCATAAAGAATTGACGTAGCAGCGTCGCGGAAGTGCCTGCGTTAAATCTTGTAGATTTCACGCAGGCACTTTTGCGAGGCACACATCTGCCTGACCGCCACCCCCCCCCCCCCTCCCCCTGCGTGGGAACGCTCCCATTGTGGCACAGGCCCAGGTCTTAACGTGGCGCATCTCCCTAGATGCATCACGTACATGACTCGCAGGGATGCGCCACGTTTACGTCGCTGTGCGTCAGGTAAGGCAGCGTAAACGTGGCGCAAGGGGCTTGTAAATCTGCCTCTTTGTGTCTAGCATTACGCAGTTCTGTAAAGTACACTCATACATTACTCAGCCCAAATAAATGAACACAAAATAGAAAACAAATAAGCAGTGGCACCGCCACAGAGAAGGAGAGCAGTGCACCTGAAATGCACAGAAGATTTTGAAATATTAATTTACCTCTCCTATCAATGTAATCAGCAGCATTATTGCTCTTTGTAAAAAAGTTAAAGCAAACATTTGCAATATTATATAACACACAGAGCAGGAGAAAAAACAGAGTAGTGACGAGTGATGAAAAAATTGCTACTACTACTCACCAAGCCCGGGGACCTCCACTCCCAGCAGGTCGAGCAGGTCGTGCTCCCGGTCCAGGATATCGGTCCAGCGGTGGGTCACCTGATTATAGGTGCGCTGGACCCCCGTGATGTTAAAAAGGGCCCGGCACACCTGCCCCCACCGCTTCCGTCGCTCCTGGCTGTTGGTGTAACCGGCAGCGATCCTGCCGCCTGCCGCGATGGTCCTGGGGAGACGGCGCTGCACATAATAAACCAGTGAGCCCACCTCCTCAGGACTGAAGATCTCCCGGGGCACCACCATTTCCGCCCTCAAGCGGCCACACGGGATCCGGGCACGGGCTGCGGCGCCCGTCTTGGGCAACTTGACTGCTGTCTTCACCATGTTCTGGGCAGGTAAGGAGACAAAATGAAAAAGAATAAGAGTAGAAAAGAAG
Organism: Lissotriton helveticus; assembly: GCF_964261635.1. Classification (NCBI taxonomy): domain Eukaryota; kingdom Metazoa; phylum Chordata; class Amphibia; order Caudata; family Salamandridae; genus Lissotriton; species Lissotriton helveticus. Next base: position 640,292,491 of record NC_136059.1, read on the forward strand.
GAAATAAAAGTTAAAAAAAGTAGTTGAAAAGTAAACAAAAGTAGACTAAAACACAAAAATATAGACCTAGAAAACAAGAGGGATAGAAAAAAAGTTTAATAGATCAAAAAAAAAATAAAACAAGCAAAGGATGGCAGAGATATACAGAAGATAGAAACACCATGCCCAGACACATAGGAATGAATGAAAAACAAGATGGCCGCCCGAACACGTGCGTGTAAGTAAGTTCGCACGCGATTTCTCTCGCGAACTCGTGCGAACTTGTATTCGCAAGGCGCTCATCGCGCGAGATTACACATAGCGGGCGGAAACGGAAATACGTCACGCAAACAAAATTGCGGCGCCCATACTCAACCTTGAGGTAACTCGCATGAGTTCGCGGCTTCCACGGTCGATTTCGCACGACGCCGCGCCTCGCGAATAGGGCGAAATTACCGAAAAACGAGTTTTGCAAAAGCAAAACCAACGAGCAGGTGCAAAAGTTCGAGCTCATCATTTGTAACCATTTACCTGTAGTCCTTCCTGAAGGGGCCCTCCAGAATCCGGTTGCCTACTTGCAACTATTGTGTGACCCTGCTCTGACAGTCACAGAATAGTTACAAGTATGCCATTGCATCCTGTTAACATTTTTTTACATTGCAACAAAAAGGAAAGGGAGCAGACAAGCAGGTGCCAGCCTTCATTAATGTCAGTTGGGGCAGGGCAGGTGTTGTTGTTTGCAAAACTTAAAGCACTTAGCAGGTGTGCTTTGCTTTGCCTCAATAATGTACACTCACTGGTCAATCAGAGGGTGTTGTGATGACACCGAGGGTGGCATGGGTGTGCCAGCCAGAGGGTGGCATGGGTGAACCAGAGTGCCAGTGTTGACAGAGGATGGCAGTGCTTTGCTTTGCCCCAATAATGTACAGAGGGTGCTGTGATGACACAGAGGGTAACATGGGTGAGCCAGAGGGTGGCATGGGTGACCAAAGAGAGTGCCAGTGGTGACAGAGGGTGGCAGTGATGAAGAAAGCCTTGCAAACAGGCTGGGCACGTAGAAACAACAAGTTCGCAAAACTGGCGACCCGACAAGTAAGTTTGCAATTTGCGAAATTGTACAAAACCCTCGCGAACTTGCAGAAACCCGTGCGAACACACCCCCCCCAAAAAATACGCAAATCCGCGAGAATTCGCGGAATTTGCGGATTTTCGCAATCCGCAAATACGCAAATACGCAAATTCGCGGATTGCGAATCCGCAAAATCCGCCCATGCTTAGTCCATTGCAAAAGGCCATAACATATATTCATATCTGATGCGTAGGGACATCCACATAGCGTTCCCCCAGGAGACCCACTTGAATAGTGAGGAAGCTGAGAAGCTGAAACGTTGATGGATGGGCCAGGTTTTTGCGAGCACCAGTTCGGACTTTACTGGGGGGTGCTGATCTAGGTCAAGCCGGGGGTCCCGCTTGCTGTTGAGCGGATGTGTCTGCAATCGGATGCAGACGGATGATACGTACTAGTCACGGGGAGGCTGGCAGGCCAGGAGGTCACTCTACGTAACATCTATGTGCCTAACCAGGACCAGGTTGGCTTCCTGGACTCCCTTTCTGCTGTAATTGCTGATAGCTTAAGGGCCGCCTGATTCTTGGGTGAGACTTTAACTTTGTTGCAGACGTCATAGCTGACCGGTCACAACCTCCCTTAATGGAGTCTCAGGCGCACCACATGGCCTCGGAGTTTAGTGCATGGATTACAGACTGGGGCTTGGAAGACACATGGAGGTTACAACACGATGAACATAGGGGTTTTCTTTCTTCTCGCTGGCACACCAAGTGCATACATGATTGGATACATTCCTGTGCTCTCCCGCCTGTAATGACTCTATCAAACATACTGAGTATCTAGGACGCATATTGTCGGATCATAGCCCGTTATTAATGACACTTCAACCCATGGGTTGGCGTCCCCAATCTCCACATGGAAATTGAACCCAGCAATGCTGGAGGATGATCCCTTTCGCACATCATTGCATACATTTTTAGACACCTACTTCCCCATCAATGTCAGTACTGCATCCTCCTCTCAGGCGGAATGGGAGGCATTTGAGGTGGTAGTGTTGGCCACTGTATGGGACAGGCGACGGTAGCACATAGGGAGCTCTGTTAGGAAATCTTAGACCTCGAGGGGAGCATCCGTGGCCTTGATAATGCTCAGAGCATGGGCAATGCTACTCGGGTGGCCTTGCAGGAGGCACGGGGATATAATGATGCTCTGAGATGGCTGCGCTGTTATGACTATAGGGGCTATTTAGATAAATTACAGAGGGAGGAAGGGAGAGCCTCTGCCCCTCTGTGTGTTAGAGGAAGAGGCCCAGAAAGAACTGGGGGAACTCATAAACCTTCAGGAAATTAAGGCTGCCATACATACATTGGCACCTTGTAAGATGCCGTGGTCAGACAGTCTACCGGCGGAATTTTATCAATGTTTCGTGGATATGCTAGCGCCGCAGCAAGTTAGGTTGGATGCCAATGCGTCTGAGGCTGGGGTGCTGCCCAACTCCACATAGACGGTCCAAGGTGATTCCCCTTTAGAAAACTAAGAAGCCGGAGGCTGCTGTTAAGGACTATAGACCCCTTTCCATGCTTAACTTGGACTTTAAGATACTAAGTAAGGTCTTAGCCGGTAGACTAGTTCTGCACACGAAGACACTGATACATCCTGATCAGAACAGGTTCATCCCTTCATGCAATACCTTGTTTATTCGATGCAGGCTCTACTCTATTCTCTACCACACAGAGGCCCCAACCTGTCACCAGTCTGCGGTCCTCTCTGTCGACCTGGAAAAAGCTTTTGACACAATGGGGTGGGAATTCTTATTTGAGGTGATGCTGTGCCTGGGCATGGGAGACGATTGGGTGTGGTGGGTGCGGCTATTGTATGCTGCGCCTTCTGCAAGGGTCAGAACAGGCAAAATAATCTCCAGGGAATATGGAGTGTCTCGAGGGAACAGACTGGGGTGTCCCCTCTCCCCTCCTATTCGCCTTGGCGATCGAGACCCTTGCGGAGCGACTTTGCCGGGGAGGAGACAGGCTCTGGTTGACTATTGAAGGGCAAATGCACCATGTCTCCCTGTATGCGGATGACTTAATGTTATACTTGTCAGATTCAGTCATGGGTACCGTAGAGGGTATACATATTTTAGACAAATAAGCGGATATCTCGGGATTACGAGTTAAGAAAAGGAAGAAGTATTTGTTCCCGGTGCCGGGTCCTAGCCACCAACCGAGTGCCCTGTTGGTGGATATACTATGCCATACCAAAGGGGATGATAGACGGAGTGTTTGAGAAAATTAAACACTCCCCCCAGTAAACTGATCTGGGTTTAATCCATCATCATTCTTTAGCTCACTCCACCACCCAAGTTCAGACATGGCCATATGCAAATCAGTCAGACCCTGTGCCTCATGGGAACAGTCCAGCGCCGAACTGCCAAGCATATGGCCATGTCTGAACTGGGGTGGCGGAGTGAGCTAAGAATAATGATGGATTACACCAAGATCAGTTGACTGGAGGTGAGTGCTTGCATGTTCAACACTTCGTCCATCATCCTCTTTGGTTTTGCTTAGTTCGCCCTAAGTTGGGAGGGTATGCCCATGTGGGTCCCTTGCTCACTTTGCCACTGGATTCAAGATAGCCTGGCTGATGAGGGTTATGAACCCGAAACCGGTCCCAGGATGCTTGTTTCTGGTCCAGGGAAGACATGGCTTGGCAGTTTGGGCTGGACTGTTCCCATGAGGCACAAGGGCAGACTGATTTGTATATGGCCATGTCTGAACTGGGGTGGTGGAATGAGGTAAAGAATGATGATGGATTGAACCCATATCAGTTGACTGGGGTGAGTGCTTGCAAAGTTCAACACTCCATCCATCATCCTCTTTGGTTTTGCTTTGTTCGCCCTAAGTTGGCAGGGTATGCCCAGACGTGGGTCCCTTGCTCACTTTGCCACGGGATTCAAGATAGCCTGGCTGATGAGGGTTATGAACCCTAAACCGGTACCAGGATGCTTGTTTCCGGTCCAGGGAAGACATGGCTTAGCAGTTCGAGCTGGACTGTTCCCATGAGGCACAGGGTCAGACTGATTTGCATATGACCGTGTCCGAACTGGGGTGGTGGAGTGAGCTAAAGAATGATGATGGGATAACCCCAGATCAGTTGACTGGGAGTGAGTGCTTACAATGTTTAACACTCCGTCCTTCATCCCCTTTGGTTTTGCTTTGTTCGCCCAAAGTTGATAGGGTATGCCCAGACGTGGGTCCATTGCTCACTTTGCCACTGGATTCAAGATAGCCTGGCTGATGAGGGTTATACACCCGAAACTGGTCCCAGGATGCTTGTTTCCGGCCTAGGGAAGACATGGCTTTGCAGTTCGGGCTGAACTGTACCCATGAGGCACAGGGTCAGACTGATTTGCATATGGCCATGTCTGAACTGGGGTGGCTGAGTGAGCTAAAGAATGATGATGGATTCAACCCAGGTCAGTTAACTGGGGTGAGTGTTTGATTTGTTCAAACGCTCCGTCCATCATCCCCTTTTGTATCGCTTTGTTCGCCCTAAGTGTGGCAGGGTATGCTCAGACGTGAGTCCCTTGTTCACTTGGCCACTGGATTCAAGATAGCCTGGCTGATGAGGATTATGAATGCGAAACCGGTCCCAGGATGCATGTTTCCGGTCCAGGGAAGACATGGCTTGGCAGTTCGGGCTGGACTGTTCCCATGAGGCACAGGGTCAGACTGATTTGCATATAGCCATGTCTGAACTGGGGTGGCTGAGTGAACTAAAGAATGGTGATGGATTAAACCCAGATCAGTTGACTGGGGGTGAGTGTTTGATTTGTTCAAACGCTCCGTCCATCATCCCCTTTTGTATCGCTTTGTTTGCCCTAAGTGTGGCAGGGTATGCTCAGACGTGAGTCCCTTGTTCACTTGGCCACTGGATTCAAGATAGCCTGGCTGATGAGGATTATGAATCCGAAACTGGTCCCAGGATGCTTGTTTCCGGTCCAGGGAAGACATGGCTTGGCAGTTCGGGCTGGACTGTTCCCATGAGGCACAGGGTCAGACTGATTTGCATATAGCCATGTCTGAACTGGGGTGGCTGAGTGAACTAAAGAATGGTGATGGATTAAACCCAGATCAGTTGACTGGGAGTGAGTGTTTGATTTGTTCAAACGCTCCGTCCATCATCCCCTTTTGTATCGCTTTGTTCGCCCTAAGTGTGGCAGGGTATGCTCAGACGTGAGTCCCTTGTTCACTTGGCCACTGGATTCAAGATAGCCTGGCTGATGAGGATTATGAATCCGAAACCGGTCCCAGGATGCTTGTTTCCGGTCCAGGGAAGACATGGCTTGGCAGTTCGGGCTGGACTGTTCCCATGAGGCACAGGGTCAGACTGATTTGCATATAGCCATGTCTGAACTGGGGTGGCTGAGTGAACTAAAGAATGGTGATGGATTAAACCCAGATCAGTTGACTGGGGGTGAGTGTTTGATTTGTTCAAACGCTCCGTCCATCATCCCCTTTTGTATCGCTTTGTTCGCCCTAAGTATGGCAGGGTATGCTCAGACGTGAGTCCCTTGTTCACTTGGCCACTGGATTCAAGATAGCCTGGCTGATGAGGATTATGAATCCGAAACCGGTCCCAGGATGCTTGTTTCCGGTCCAGGGAAGACATGGCTTGGCAGTTCGGGCTGGACTGTTCCCATGCGGCCCAGGGTCAGACTGATTTGCATATAGCCATGTCTGAACTGGGGTGGCTGAGTGAACTAAAGAATGGTGATGGATTAAACCCAGATCAGTTGACTGGGGGTGAGTGTTTGATTTGTTCAAATGCTCCGTCCATCATCCCCTTTTGTATCGCTTTGTTCGCCCTAAGTGTGGCAGGGTATGCTCAGACGTGAGTTCCTTGTTCACTTGGCCACTGGATTCAAGATAGCCTGGCTGATGAGGATTATGAATCCGAAACCGGTCCCAGGAGGCTTGTTTCCGGTCCAGGGAAGACATGGTTGGCAGTTCGGGCTGGACTGTTCCCATGAGGCACAGGGTCAGACCGATTTGCATCTAGCCATGTCTGAACTGGGGTGGCTTAGTGAACTAAAGAATGGTGATGGATTAAACCCAGATAGGTTGACTGGGGGTGAGTGCTTGATTTGTTCAAACGCTCCATCCATCATCCCCTTTTGTATCGCTTTGTTCGCCCTAAGTGTGGCAGGGTATGCTCAGACGTGAGTCCCTTGTTCACTTGGCCACTGGATTCAAGATAGCCTGGCTGATGAGGATTATGAATCCGAAACCGGTCCCAGGATGCTTGTTTCCGGTCCAGGGAAGACATGGCTTGGCAGTTCGGGCTGGACTGTTCCCATGCGGCCCAGGGTCAGACTGATTTGCATATAGCCATGTCTGAACTGGGGTGGCTGAGTGAACTAAAGAATGGTGATGGATTAAACCCAGATCAGTTGACTGGGGGTGAGTTTTTGATTTGTTCAAACGCTCCGTCCATCATCCCCTTTTGTATCGCTTTGTTCGCCCTAAGTGTGGCAGGGTATGCTCAGACGTGAGTTCCTTGTTCACTTGGCCACTGCATTCAAGATAGCCTGGCTGATGAGGATTATGAATCCGAAACCGGTCCCAGGAGGCTTGTTTCCGGTCCAGGGAAGACATGGCTTGGCAGTTCGGGCTGGACTGTTCCCATGAGGCACAGGGTCAGACCGATTTGCATCTAGCCATGTCTGAACTGGGGTGGCTGAGTGAACTAAAGAATGGTGATGGATTAAACCCAGATAGGTTGACTGGGGGTGAGTGCTTGATTTGTTCAAACGCTCCATCCATCATCCCCTTTTGTATCGCTTTGTTCGCCCTAAGTGTGGCAGGGTATGCTCAGACGTGAGTCCCTTGTTCACTTGGCCACTGGATTCAAGATAGCCTGGCTGATGAGGATTATGAATCCGAAACCGGTCCCAGGATGCTTGTTTCCGGTCCAGGGAAGACATGGCTTGGCAGTTCGGGCTGGACTTTTCCCATGCGGCCCAGGGTCAGACTGATTTGCATATAGCCATGTCTGAATTGGGGTGGCTGAGTGAACTAAAGAATGGTGATGGATTAAACCCAGATCAGTTGACTGGGGGTGAGTGTTTGATTTGTTCAAACGCTCCGTCCATCATCCCCTTTTGTATCGCTTTGTTCGCCCTAAGTGTGTCAGGGTATGCTCAGACGTGAGTTCCTTGTTCACTTGGCCACTGCATTCAAGATAGCCTGGCTGATGAGGATTATGAATCCGAAACCGGTGCCAGGAGGCTTGTTTCCGATCCAGGGAAGACATGGCTTGGCAGTTCGGGCTGGACTGTTCCCATGAGGCACAGGGTCAGACCGATTTGCATCTAGCCATGTCTGAACTGGGGTGGCTGAGTTAACTAAAGAATGGTGATGGATTAAACCCAGATAGGTTGACTGGGGGTGAGTGCTTGATTTGTTCAAACGCTCCATCCATCATCCCCTTTTGTATCGCTTTGTTCGCCCTAAGTGTGGCAGGGTATGCTCAGACGTGAGTCCCTTGTTCACTTGGCCACTGGATTCAAGATAGCCTGGCTGATGAGGATTATGAATCCAAAACTGGTCCCAGGATGCTTGTTTCCGGTCCAGGGAAGATATGGCTTGGCAGTTCGGGCTGGACTGTTCCCATGAGGCACAGGGTCAGACTGATTTGCATATAGCCATGTCTGAACTGGGGTGGCTGAGTGAACTAAAGAATGGTGATGGATTAAACCCAGATCAGTTGACTGGGGGTGAGTATTCGATTTGTTCAAACGCTCCGTCCATCATCCCTTTTGTATCGCTTTGTTCGCCCTAAGTGTGGCAGGGTATGCTCAGACGTGAGTCCCTTGTTCACTTGGCCACTGGATTCAAGATAGCCTGGCTGATGAGGATTATGAATCCGAAACCGGTCCTAGGATGCTTGTTTCTGGTCCAGGGAAGACATGGCTTGGCAGTTCGGGCTGGACTGTTCCCATGAGGCACAGGGTCAGACTGATTTGCATATAGCCATGTCTGAACTGGGGTGGCTGAGTGAACTAAAGAATGGTGATGGATTAAACCCAGATCAGTTGACTGGGGGTGAGTGTTTGATTTGTTCAAACGCTCCGTCCATCATCCCCTTTTGTATCGCTCATGTTCCTCCAGCTGATAATGGAGGGTCAGCCAGGCTTCCCTCAGGACCCTCCTGTACAGTGTCGATAGGGGGGGGGGCTGGTGCACATGGTGCTGGGAGCAGTGGGCCAAGATTCCCTGGGCTTTGATCCTGGCCTAGTGTTTTAGGTACTTCGAGCGCTTATGGCATGCCCTGGCCCACCGGGCATAGATGCCCACTGCACTGCAGCACTCCCCAATGGTGGACCAGAGTCTGCTGCATGCTGCATTGCTCATCTGGTCCTCGGTCCCCCCATACAGCTGAGGGAACTTTTCTAGTATGCCTTCTGCTAAGGTATCAGATTCCTTTTCAGTGAAAGGGGGTGCTTTCTTCTCAAATCCCCCAGTCATATTGGGGATGCTTGGGTTTTACTGGGCAGCAGTATCAGAGTATCTGATCTGTGACATAGGATGACTGAGAATTAACAGAAAATGGCTTCCGGCAACTCCCTGTAATATATTTTCTGCTACCATTTCCTGTATGTAATTTCCTGGATGAATAGTTTGGGTCTGTCCCATTTCCAAAATTTCTGGCCTGAGTGCTTACCCTCTGTATGAAGAGCAAAACCCAATCTTTTCATACAGGAAATGACATACAGGAAGCTGCATTGTAGAGGATATTCCAAAACTGAGTCATAACAGTTTTACACATGAAACTAACATTAGAGAATTGAGACAAAATGTAGATCAGACCATTAAATTATTTACGGGCAGGGAAAAGGGTGTGACCACACATAACACCACATCTCAGAAGAGTTTGCTCCTTTGCATTATGGTACATGTAGTCCATATTTTGCGCTCAGCTAAAAAGTTGGCTCTAGTGTTACAATAAATTTGAGGGAAGCAGTGCTGTGTACCCCAGACACAAAGGGCCTAATTCACAAAGCTCATCATCACTCATGGTGGGGGCCCATCAGTTGTCGGTGAGTCCTTTCAGTTGGGGGCAAAAACTCCACAATGTGTCAGGAACTCCGTGGTTAGTGCCTGCACCTTCAATAACCAAAACCGGAGATGTATAATCTCAGAAAGGCAGCCAAGAATCCCCATTGAAAAATATTTCATCTCGCTTCTAGTAAAACCCTAAACATTTTCCCATTAATTCTGTAGAATTATACAGTGAAGAATTCAGGAAAAGATGCACAAGTTCTGAATAAGGGTTAGGGGTCTTGTGTTTTTCAGCACTTGAAGGACAGAGAACTAGGCGTGGGCGCAAAATCCGTTCCACTTGCTCATTTTGCGAATTTTCGGCAATTTCACAAACCGGTGGCATCTTCTTGGATAAATATGAAGGGCAAGGTTCATTCTGGCACGATGCTCCTGTCACAAAAATTAAACCTCAACAGGAAGCACTTACAGATATAAATAAAGCAGGTGCCCGAGTTGAAGCTCAAGTTCAGTAACGCATTCATCAGCCCAAAAACAATCTTGAGCTTTGTCGAGGCTGGGCAGGTGTGCTTTCTCCCCATATCTACCGTCCAAAATAAGCTGTGATGCTGGATAGAGGCCTTTCCATCCTTCATTTTCACGAGCGTAATCCCCGTGCAGTTCCTGTGACTAGGAGCTTCTTTCTCCTCTTCTGTGCTCTGATCGGTCTCTGAACTTTTATACACACAAGAGGCATGTGAACTTGCATAGAAGGCCCGCCCATTTGGCCCCACCCACACACTAGCCGTGTGCACCGTCTATCCGCCATTTACCCACTATGATGGACAGCCCACTCAAGGGACCCCTGCGCCCTTCGGCGCAATGGCATAGTAACACACACATGGTCACTGGAGACAACTCTTCTGGCACTTTATGCAGCTGTAGTTTGGAAAAGCACTATACATTTACCCAACGAGGTAGCACTTACTGATTAGCCTGTAGAAAGTACTCCAGTTGAGTAGAGGTATCGCACAAAACGGTGGCATCTTCTTGGATAAATATGAAGGGCAGGGTACATTCTGGCACAAAAATTAAACCTCAACAGGAAGCACTTACAGATATAAATAAAGCAGGTGCTCGAGTTGACGCTCAAGTTCAGTAACGCATTCATCAGCCCAAAACCAATCGTGAGCTTTGTTTTGTCTGGGCAGGTGTGCTTTCTTCCCATATCTACCGTCGAAAATTAGCTGTGATGCTGGATAGAGGCCTTTGCATCCTTCACTTTCACGAGCGCAATCCCCTTGCAGTTCCTGTGACCAGGAACTTCTTTCTCCTCATCTGCTGCTCTGATCGGTCTCTGACCTTTTATACACACAAGAGGCATGTGAACTCGCATAGAAGCCCTGCCGTTTGGCCCCGCCCACACAGCTAGCGCTGTGCACCGTCTTCTCGCCATTTACCCACTATGATGGACAGCTCAGTCAAGGGACCCCTGCGCCCTTCGGCGCGATGGCATAGTAACACACGCTTGGTCACTCCAGACAACTCTTCTGGCACTTTACGCAGCTGTAGTGTAGGAAAAGCAATATACATTTACCCAACGAGGTAGCACTTACTGATTAGCCAGTAGACAGTGGGACACAGTCTATTTGTACAATTCGGCAAATTTTTTCACAAACTCGCAGATTTTTTTGCGATTTTGCGTGAATTTGCCGACCGCAAACCCACAAAATTTGCCCATACTTACAGAGAACACAATGTGCATGCTCCGACTGGTAAACGGTGCACTTCAACTGAAGTTTGTGAGGCGCCGGTAGCGTCTCACCACAGCGCAAGGTTTTGAGAGAAGAAATTGATGAAGTTTACAAGGATAAAGCAGGGTCCTGTTTCTGCGCCAGTGTAGCACATTTGGATAGTGTTTCTATCATAAGACTTTTGAGAGACACTATCTTTTTTAGAATGTCTGCTGAGTTTTTAATGTTCTTCAAGCTCCGTTAAACAAATGTTCTTAAATATCTCAAGCAAAAGTCAGAAAATTAATTTCTTGAAAGGAAAAGTCCGATAGAATAAAATTTAGTCATCGCTATTGGAATTCCAGTCAAAGTTTCTGAGAGAAGATTCAGATAATGTTGCCGCAGTTTGTCTTGAACTTGTGACCTGCTTCAACTCGGTAAGAGAATACACATTGTTCTTTGTGAGCAGCAAGAGACCCTTGAGCAATGAATTTTCTACAAAAGAAAATGGAAGGAATGTAGACCTAGTAAATCCATCTCTCTTCAAATATTGAAAAAGACTAATATAATATCTTGAACGATATTTCACCGTACATCAATAAACAAGAATTCCAGTTCAATTATCTTCTTAAGAGAGAAGCAATTTCCTTTTAGTGTTTTGGTAAATTGAGTATTAATTGATGTATAGACATATGAAATACAATGTCTATAGCTTTGAAGTGAAAAAAGTAGATTGAGAACTGCATGTATCTTATCTCCCCTGTGCAGGTAAGTGGGAAGCACCCAGCACACATGGGAAGCTGGAAATTAGGTGGAAATCCCTAGCTACCCTTTGTCTCTTGTCCAAGGTATGGGGAATTCATATGTGGATGTACGCTCTTGTAATGATGCAGCTCAGTATCGGATGCAAGCACTATGACTGGCTTGCCTGAGAGATACCCACTAGGTCTATGGAGAAACTTTGGAATGACACCTTAGCACAAAAAGAGAGAGCAGCAAGGATCTTGAGATAGGCTAGGATGGCATGGGAGCGACAGGTCACAGAGTCAAGTTCCTGCTCCAACTCACAATCCATCTCCATAATGATATCTGGGGAAAACTTTATCTGGCCCTGAAATCTTGGCTGGATATCCCAAACCTCCTCAACTCTTCTTGCCGCAAGGCAAGGGGCTGAGCAACAAACACATTCAGCGCAATATTGTAAGGTTTGTATGTGTTAGCTCTTCTTTTATGTTTGATGCAGGGCTGGGATTGGCTTTTGGGCTGCATTGTTTCATCTGGAGCATGTTGGGGGTTGATAAGCATGTACACAGGTGTTTAACATTAAAAACAATGATCATCTTGACAAGCTGAGGGAAACGTGTAGCCTACCCCCAACGGTTCTTTACTATGGGCTATACAGTATTATCACGGTGAGGCAGTATTATTTACATAGGCGTGGACTGATTAGTCATGAAATCATCATACAACAAACTGTAAGCTGGTAGAGACGTGTACTTAAATTGCCTGATGAATGTTTATTAACATGTTGCTTTAATGTACTGTATTCCAATGCTGTGATAAATGAATGCAAAAACCCAATAAACAAATGTAAACATCTAGCCCAAGTGCCAAGATTGCAAAGTTATCAAGTTAGACTTGTGGCTCATATTACCTTTGTGAATCGGCCCCATAATGTGATATGGTGGTGTTGGATATGTAAGTATATGTTGTTTTCATACTAAGGTGCTTGTATGGATAAGTGTGGTAGCTGTGCTGCTGTTAGATGTGCACGTGTTGGTGGGAGTTGGGGTGTGCTTGGATATGTGATCATGGTTTGTGTATGTTATTGTTGCTTGATTTACTGTATATTGTCTGCTGTGAGGTCACATTTGATAGCAGGCATGTGGCCAAATGAATAGTGAGACTATGATTAAACAAGGGGCGTGTTTAACTGAGGTGTTTTTTCTGTGTGATACTGAGGATGATACATTTTTATATTGTCTATGATGCATTAGGATGAGTGGGCTGTGCTCTTGTGCTTGAGGTGTGATTGTGTGAAGTGTGGGTTTATGTTGGTTCTTAGAGGATGTTGTATAATGTAGATCTATGATTGTTTGATTCTTTGTCTTCCATATGAGCTGTAATTTGACATATGAAGCTTGGTGTAGTGATATATAGTGGATGGTTGTGCTTGCATGATTTTGATGATTATGTGCATGCTATGTGGTGTGTACAAGGGTTACTGAAGTGGATTTGTAGCTGTCTGATTGTTTGATGATTCAAAGAAAAATTAGTAGACCAAGGCAGTGAGGTAGTTGTAAACAACTCAATTCATTTTTCTTTTCATTAGATAACTTATCAGTGATGGACCTGGTGATGTCAACATTGATGTTAATACTGATGTTATAACTTATCATTTGGAATGCATTGGTGATGTCATTTGGGATTTCATATGCCTTTGTATGTATGAAGTAATACGCATTGTGTGGCAAGGGTATGAGTAATGATTACTGTAATTAACAAGTTGAAAGATTTTTAAATTTAGTTTTGTAACAATAACTTAAATTTAACTGTTGTTTTTTTGTTACTAAAGGTATGATTTTATATCATTGCACTATAATGTGATATGTGCTTAAACCATTGCTTCAATTTTATGCTGGTTTATTTTAAGCATTTCTAGAGTTTATAATTAATTAATGTATTGACGCTTTTTTTAACCAGCCCATGCTGCACACAATGGGTGATTAACATTTTGTGTGCTTTAATTCAACAGTGTGTAGCTGGGGTTGATTGTAGGCACTCTATTTTTATTGTATCCCTTCAATAACAGAAGATTCTTTCTTTTTAAAGGTTGATTTTTTATTTGTGCTTTTTGCAACTCCTAGTTTGTGTGTGGGATGTGTTACGTGTTATATCTGATTTGTGTGTTTTTCTTTAGTTGTGCCATTTTTATATGTTCCTTTATATGAGCATGCTTCATGTGTTTGCGTATGTGTTTCTGTGAGTGATTCGGAGTGTGAGATGTGGGTGTATCGGCTTGTTCTCTGTGTATCTGTCTACATGAATTTGAAGGAGTTTATTTAATTTTATTTTATTTTTATATTCGTATAGAGCGCCTGATTCGACCCCCGAAGGGGTATCTCCGCGCTTTTGCCAGAAGGGCAGTACAGTTTGTGCTGGTCCATGTTCAGAAAGTGGCTGATTGAGTTAAATTAGTGGTTTTTAAATGTTTGTGAAAAGATTAGTTTTAAGGGATTTTCTGAAAGGTAGGTGATTAGTAATTTGTTTCAATGTCTGGGGCAGTGAGTTCCAGAGGACAGGACCAGTGTGAGCAAGGGCACGACCACCCTGCCTGGATTTTTTTATTCTGGGTACCTGTAGTAGCTGTAGGTTACTGGAGCGTAGGGAACGTGCCGGGACATAAGGTGCGAAGGCTTTAGTGAGGTACTTTGGCCCAGTAGCTATCAGACATTTGTGAATGGTACATAAGATTTTAAACTTAATGCGTTGCCGCACTGGGAGCCAATGGAGTTTAGACAGCAGAGGGCGAGAAGGGGTCCTAGGTGGAGCGTTGAGTATTAGTCTTGCCGCAGTGTTTTGGACTATTTGCAGTTTGTTAAGCTGTTCTTTGTTAGTTGAGAAGAGAAGACCATTGCAGTAGTCTAATCTGCTAATGACTAATGCCTGGACCAAGGTCTTCCTATGTGTGTCAGGTAGGTATGGAAAAACCCTTCTCAGCAGTCCAATGGCCCTGAAACAAGTGCCGGCAACTTGGTTAACATGATCTTTTAATGTAAGTGCTTGGTCTAATAGCACTCCCAAGTTTTTAACGGTCTGTTTGGGATTGGGAACAGGTCCCAGTTCCAAGGGCCACCATTCGGGGGACCATAGTGTCACTGCCTCCCCAAACAACATTACTTCCGTTTTGCCTACGTTACACTGTAGGCAATACTTGGCCATCCATTCTGACACTGCCCTCATTCCATCCGCAAAAGATTTCTTTAGTGCAGGTGTAAAGGTTTTAAAAGGGAATAGAAGTTGGGTGTCGTCAGCGTATGACACCGGGGTGAAACCATAGGATCTCACTAAGTCAGCCAGGGGGGCCACGTACACATTGAATAATGTGGGGCTTAGGCATGAGCCCTGTGGCACTCCCCTGGTGAGCTCCCTAGAGATGGACTTGTGGGAGCCCAGCCTGACTTCTTGAGAGCGGCCTGAGAGAAACCTCTCCATCCAGGACAGAGCCACGCCCCCTAGTCCCACATCCCTCAGACGACCGAGAAGCACTTCATGTGACACCGTATCAAAGGCAGCGGATAAATCCAACAGCACCAGAATCATTGACCCCCCTCCATCCAGCGTCATCCTGATGTTGTTGGTCACTGCTAGGAGGGCTGATTCGGTGCTGTGGTTGGGCCTGAACCCAGATTGTGAATGGTCCAGGCCCTCTGCTGCCTCAATATGTTTGGATAAGTGGGTGTTCACGTGCTTCTCGGTCATCTTGCTGATGTGCGGCAAGAGGGAGATGGGCCGGAGGTTCGAAAGGTCTGTCCATGGGGATGCCCCTTTTTTCCTTATTGGGTTCACCACCGCTTTCTTCCATTCCATAGGGACTTGTCCTTCTGTCAGTGAGATGTTCATCACCGACTGAATGGAGGGTCCTAAGAGGGTAATCAGAGGGGCGACCATTTTAGCAGGAAGGAAGTCATTGGGGGACCCAGATTTTATGTGGCTAATGAGTGGGGGGAGATCTATATCACAGATTTGCGGGAAGGACAGTAATACGTTTTTGTTTTGTACGGGTGAGTGATATGGGGGGCAGATCTTATTCCCTGCGCTACTAGAGGCCATAATTTTGTCGTAGATAAGATTGATTTTATCTTCAAAAACACCGAGATCTCATCACAGAGAATTTGAGAGAATTCATCGGGGCTCTCACAAGCTGTGGGTTTGACAAAGCTCTGTAGTATTTTAAACAGCTCCCTTGGACTGTTACCCGCCTCTGCGATTTGTTGAGTGAGACTGTTTTTCCTAGCTTGCTTTATGTTTTTATAGTAAGTTGACTGGGCCTCTTGATAGATTATCCTGTTCTCCTCAGTTTTCAATTTCCTCCATGCTTTTTTCGGCCGCCTACATTTCTGCTTTTCTGTTCTGAGTTCTTGTGTATACCAGGTTTCTTGCTTTTTAGAGGAATATTGTTTATGAAGTTTAAATGGGGCCAGAGTATCGATGGCAAGCTTAAGTGAGTCATTAAATTTTACTAATGCAGTGTCTGCTGAATCTTTATTTGTGAAAGTAGGTTATATCCAGCTTCCCCGCAATTTTTCCACCGATTTTTTATGCCACTGTCGACGCCAGATTGGTGGCAGTGGCGTTTTATGCAGTGATTTAGTCGGGCCCATTAAGAGGAACTCTATCAGAAAGTGATCTGACCATTGAATTTCTTTAGCAGGTGAACATCTTATTTTAGTGCAGTTAGAGAAAAGAGAGTCTAAAGTATGACCACCTATATGGGTAGCACCGCTGTTCAGAGCTTTTAACCCTAGGCTAGACAGATCTGCAATTAATGAGATTGTTTCGGGGTGTGTCAGGTTGTCCATGTGCACATTAAAATCTCCTAGGAGGATAAAATCCTCATTGGATTTAAAATGAGGGGCTAGTAACTCCAAAAGGGAGAGAGCAAAGACCGGATTGGATCCTGGTGGGCGGTAAGCTAAAGCACCTTTCCAGGAGGTGCGGCCTGCCGAGGCAATTCTGAAGACCATTATTTCTAGTTGTGGACAGGACCTTTGTTCTATTATTGTTACTTTGAGTGTGTCCCTATATATGATGGCTAGGCCACCGCCTGTTTTGTTGATTCGGTCGAAATGTAGAATCTTGTAGCCCGATGGAACCCCTAGTGTTATTGCTGTAACGTTATGTGGTTAAGTGATGTGTGTGTGTGTGTGTGAGTCAGATCTACAAATGTGATTTTCTGTGGAATGTGTGTGAAGAGGTTATGTGTGCATCTGTGTGAGGAGTGCTGTGGCATGTGTGGTGTCAATTGTATGATATTTATGCTGTCTGTGTGCATTTGTCAGGTCATGATGCTTGTGTTTCTGTGATCCGCATGGTATCTCTTTGTGAATGCATGTATCGTGTGGAAAAGAACATTCTAGCAAACTAACATATCTACTGCCCTTACTATTGGTTATCGGTATTCACCACTTTGAAAGCAACATATTTTTAATCATAATTAACATATGACCATGAATCCCAAACATTTTTTTATAAACATTATTGTTTTTATTTTGTCATCATTATTTCTTTTTTTTGTTTTAAATATTTAAGGTCAATTTTCTTTTCATTTTTTTAAAAACATTTTCATTTGACATAATATTCACAGATTATTTCATATATAAAAATATACAAACATTTACGAAAATCGGTATTTACTCCTTCGCTAGATCAGGTAGCGCCTGAAGTAAGAATATTCGAAAAAATAGTCACCAATAAATTGAGAAACATTACAAAATATGTACCACATACTCCTTACAATATGTCCGTTGATGAACATAAGGCCTTGACTGAGCTGAAAGACTAGCAAAATAACAGTAAAAAGTTGCGACAAAGGGGGCGGTATTGCCATCCTAGACACAGATCAATATATTGCCAAAATAGAAGAGATGCTTAGTGACACTACTTTCTATGTTAAACTCCTAAGAGATCCAACCGCAAAGATAAAAAATAAAATATCCAGATTGACTACCAAGGCATTGAACAATGGAGACATTTGCTCCAAAGAATTCGAATATATGAAAGTTGAAAATCCAAGAATGGCCAGTTTGTATGGTATCCCAAAAGTACATAAAAACGAATGGGATCCACCATTTCGCCCTATAGTTACCACCATTGGGAGCGTCAACGAACCTATATCCAAATACTTGGACGCAATATTGCGTCCACATATTGTGGATATACCAGGATACATACAGGATACTAGGCACGTTATAAACCAACAAGAAGGCACACCATTCAATGCTCACCGACAATTGCTCGTGACATTGGATGTGGAAAGCCTCTATTCAAATATTCCCTGCACAGGGGCCATTGAAGCAACAAAATGGTTCATCGAGTCACGTGAGATAGATTGTAACATCAACTTCATTTTGGAATGCCTCAACATTATTTTGGAAGAAAACATTTTTTAATTTCGTGGTAGCCTCTACAGACAGGTAAAGGGAGTCAGAATGGGCGCGTCTTGCCCGCCAACTATTGCTAATATCTATGTGGCGCTCTTTGAAGAACGTCACATTTTTAACGAAGTGGCCCCTTTCTTCGAATCGATTTTTTATTGGTCAAGGTATATTGATGACATCATATTCATCTGGGATGACAATGAAGATATCTTAAAAGAATTCTTATCTTGGCTTAATGCCTGTGATTCCAACCTAAAATTTTCGGAGAAAATAAGTAACACAGATTTGGAGCTGTTAGACCTGACAGTAAAAGACGACCAAGGCCAACTTGTTATAGACCTTTTTGGTAAACCTACAGCCCGCAACACACTTCTCCATTACGACAGCTTCCATCCGGCATCACAGAAAAACAGTATACCCTTTAGTCAATTTCTTAGGTTGCGCAGAAACTTTACTAAACTAAAGGATTTTAATGAGAGAGCTGCGATAATGAAAGAAAAATTCAAGGAGCGAGGCTACCCCCACAGACTGATACGGGAATCTTGCAAGAAAGCGAGATATTATGATCGCCAACATCTCTTGCATAACGTAAACACCAAACAAGATGCCAGTTTGGTCTTCATTACAAGACACTCTCTCTTGAATAATCAAGTACGCCAAATTTTATACTCAAATTGGCACGTTCTGAATGTCAATAAGAACGAACAAAACTTGATACCAAAACCACTGTTCGCATACCAGAAAAATAAAAATCTAAAAGATCTCATTGTAAGATCTCGGATGCCGACAGTAAAAGAAAATACACAAAGTGACATATTTACCGGGGAGCCGGTAATTGGTAACTATAAGTGCGGGGTTTGTAAAATCTGTCCCCAAACTATAGAGACCGGAGATTTCCAATATAATGGTACCAAAATGCAAATTAATTACATGACAAACTGTAAAACAAAAAACATTGTATATCTACTGTTGTGTCCCTGTGGAAAGGGATATGTGGGTGAATCATCAAGGTCGATGTATACTAGACTAACAGAGCACAAGTCTGCGATCCAGACTAAAAAAATGTATGCACCAATAGTGGCCCACTGTGTTGAACTTAATCATCAACCAGAAGATATCCGGGGTCCCCTATTTTACAAAAATTGCATGTATCGTGTGCCCAGAAAACCTCCCTTAATTTCAAAACATTAAGCCTCCAATGTCGCTCAATCTCAACCTGCTAAGTGCCCAAAAAATTGACAGGCATGGAGTGAGTGATGTGTATGAATCTGTGCTGTGTTTGTATGTGGTGAATGTGGTGGTTCTTTTTCTGTGTGTGTGTGAGGTATATGTTTGTGTGTGCACACTGAATAGTCTTTGTTTGTTTGAATTTAGTTTTGTTAGTGGGTGTGTACTTTAGAGGTATGTTGGGTGTGAGTGTGTAGTATTTATTATATGTGGCTACGCTTGTATTGTGTGTGACTGAGTGGTATGCATTTGGGTTTCTCTTTGTGTAGATTTTAAGTGGAGCATGCAGCTTTCTTTAAAGTGCTTGTATGCTTGATGCGGAGGAGATGTAGCACCTGTATGTGCATATGGTGGTAGGGATATATATGTGGGGATATATGTGTGTCATATGTGTGTTTGAGTTGTGTGTGGGGGATGTTCCTGTGGGAAAGTGTGTGTATTAATTTAGAGGATTTGTGTGTGCTGGGCATTTTGTATGTGTGAGAAATGTGGGGACTTCTAAAGTATATTTGTGGTGTTTATTGTATCTTTGAGACTGTGATGTGTGCACTACCCTTTGTCTCTTGTCCAGGGTATGGGGAATTCATATGTGGATGTAGGCTCTTGTAATGATGCAGCTCAGTATCGGATGCAAGCACTATGACTGGCTTGCCTGAGAGATACCCACTAGGTCTATGGAGAAACTTTGGAATGACACCTTAGCACAAAAATGGAGGGCAGCAAGGATCTTGAGATAGGCTGGGATGGCATGGGAGCGACAGGTCACAAAGTCAAGTTCCTGCTCCCACTCACAATCCATCTCCATGATGATATCTGGGGGGAAACTTTATCTGGCCCTGACATCTTGGCTGGATATCCCAAACCTCCTCAACTCGTCTTGCTGCAAGGCAAGGGGCTGAGCAACAAACACATTCAGCGCAATATTGTAAGGTTTGTATGTGTTAGCTCTTCTATTATGTTTGCTGCAGGGCTGGGATTGGCTTTTGGGCTGCAGTGTTTCATCTGGAGCATGTTGGGGGTTGATAAGCACGTACACACGTGTTTAACATTAAAAACAATGATCATCTTGACAAGCTGAAGGAAACGTGTAGCCTACCCCCAACGGTTCTTTACTATGGGCTATACAGTATTATCACGGTGAGGCAGTATCATTTACATAGGCGTGGACTGATTAGTCATGAAATCGTCATACAACAAACTGTAAGCTGGTAGAGACGTGTACTTAAATTGCCTGATGAATGTTTATTAACATGTTGCTTTAATGTACTGTATACCAATGCTGTGATGAATGAATCCAAAAACTCAATAAACAAATGTAAACATCTAGCCCAAGTGCCAAGATTCTAAAGTTATCAAGTTAGACTTGTGGCTCATATTACCTTTGTGAATCGGCCCCATAATGTGATATGGTGGTGTTGGATATGTAAGTATATGTTGCTTTCATACTAAGGTGCTTGTATGGATAAGTGTGGTAGCTCTGCTGCTGTTAGATGTGCACGTGTTGGTGGGAGTTGGGGTGTGCTTGGATATGTGATCATGGTTTGTGTATATTATTGTTGCTTGATTTACTGTATATTGTCTGCTGTGAGGTCACATTTGATAGCAGGTATGTGGCCAAATGAATAGTGAGACTATGATTAAAAAAGGGGCGTGTTTAACTGAGGTGTTTTTGCTGCGTGATACTGAGGATGATACATCTTTATAATGTCTATGATGCATTAGGATGAGTGGGCTGTGCTCTGGTGTTTGAGCTGTGATTCTGTGAAGTGTGGGTTTATGTTGGCTCTTAGAGGATGTTGTATAAAGTAGATCTATGATTGTTTGATTCTTTGTCTTCCATATGAGCTGTAATTTGACATATGTAGCTTGGTGTATTGATATATAGTGGATGGTTGTGCTTGTATGATTTTGATGATTATGTGCATGCTATGTGGTGTGTACAAGGGTAACTGAAGTGGATTTATAGCTGTCTGATTGCTTGATGATTCAAAGAAAAATTAGTAGACCATGGCAGTGAGGTAGTTTTAAACAACTCAATTCATTTTTCTTTTCATTAGATAACTTATCAGGGATGGACCTGGTGATGTCAACATTGATGTTAATACTGATGTTATCACTTATCATTTGGAATGCAATTGTGATGTCATTTGGAATGTCATCTGCCTTTGTATGTATGAAGTAATAAGCATTGTGTGGCAAGGGTATGAGTAATGATTACCGTAATTAACAATTTGAAAGATTTTTAACTTTAGTTTTGTAACAATAACTTAAATGTAACTGTTGTTTTTTTACTAAAGGTATGATTTTATATAATTGCACTATAATGTGATATGTGCTTAAACTATAGCTTCAATTTTATGCTGGTTTATTTTAAGTTTTTCTAGAGTTTATAATTAATTAGCTGGGGTTGATTGTAGGCACTCTATTATTATTGTATCCCTTGAATAACAGAAGATTCTTTCTTTTTAAAGGTTGATTTTTTATTTGTGCTTTTTGCAACTCCTAGTTTGTGTGTGGGATGTGTTATGTGTTATATCTGATTTGTGTGTTTTTCTTTATTTGTGCCATTTTTATATGAGCATGTTTTATGTGTTTGTGTATGTGTTTCTATGTGTGATTCTGAGTGTGAGATGTGGGTGTGTCTACATGTTCTCTGTGTATCTGTCTACATGAATTTGAAGGAGTTTATGTGTTTAAGTGATGTGTGTGTGTGTGTGTGTGTGTGTGTGTGTGATTCAGATCTACAAGTGTGATTTTCTGTGGAATGTGTGTGAAGAGGTTATGTGTGTATCTGTGTGAGGAGTGCTCTGGCATGTGTGGTGTCAATTGTATGATATTTATGCTGTCTGTGTGCATTTGTCAGGTCATGATGCTTGTGTTTCTGTGATCTGCATGGTATCTCTTTGTGAATGCATGTATCGTGTGCCCAGAAAACCTCCCTTATTTTCAAAACATTAAGCCTCCAATGTCGCTCAATCTCAACCTGCTAAGTCCCCAAAAAATTGACAGGCATGAAGTGAGTGATGTGTATGAATCTGTGCTGTGTTTGTATGTGGTGAATGTGGTGGTTCTTTTTGTGTGTTTGTGTGTGAGGTATATGTGTGTGTGTGCACACTGAATAGTCTATGTTTGTTTGAATTTAGTTTTGTTAGTGGGTGTGTACTTTAGAGGTATGTTGGGTGTGAGTGTGTAGTATTTATTATATGTGGCTACGCTTGTATTGTGTGTGACTGAGTGATATGTATTTGGGTTTCTCTTTGTGTAGATTTTAAGTGGAGCATGCAGCTTTCTTTAAAGTGCTTGTATGCTTGATGCGGCGGAGATGTAGCACCTGTATGTGCATATGGTGGTAGGGATATATATGTGGGGATATATGTGTGTCATATGTGTGTTTGAGTTGTGTGTGGGGGTTGTTCCTCTGGGAAAGTGTGTGTAGTAATTTAGAGGAATTGTGTGTGCTGGGCATTTTGTATGTGTGAGATATGTGGGGACTTCTGATGTATATTTGTGGTGTTTATTGTATCTTTGAGACTGTGATGTGTGCACTTGTGTGTGGGTTGAGTGTGCAATGTTTGAATGTGTGTGACCACTTGTGTTTGTATAGTTTGTTTTAGAAATGACCATCTTGTGCATGGTATTCCATGCAATGTCTGCATTCTGTTACTTAACCTGTTTTATTTGACCACTGCACTCTGCACACTTTATTCCTGCCTACCAGTGGGAACGTGTTTGTGCTCTCCCTGTACACATGATAACATTTACATATTCCTAATTGGTACATTGGGAACTTGCTTCAGAATGTTGACACCATTCAGTGTGGAACGATTCCTGGAAAGTGGACGGTCAATAATGTAGTTAGTCAGACTTACCTAGTTTCTTCGTTCTTCTTTTCAACATACATTTATTGTACTCATAGTGCATGTACTGAGGAAGTGGGCCGGCGCACCCATTTTACCAGTAGCAAAAAAAAAACTTTTCCCAGTCATACCTCCCGTTATATACTTATATGTCAACCCTCTGAAGTAGGCCCGTAATGCAGGGCCCATGTTCTTCAATGTGGGCTGTTAGTTGTATATTGACCACTTTTTCGGCCGCCTTAGCAAAGTATGGTAAGAGAGAGATAGGGCGTAAGTTGTCTAAACGCTCTAACCCCAGGTGTGGTTTCTTTGGAAGCGGCAGGACCACAGCTTCCTTCCAACAGCCAGGGACACAACATGTATCAAAAGAGGTCGTCACTAAGTGCCTTAAAAAAGGCTCTAGGCATTCCAAGCTCCCCATTAACCTTCTTGGGGGAGCCGGATCCTTAGGAGAGCTGGACTTGATACTGTTGCAGATTTTAATCAGTTGTCCCTGGGGGGGGATCGAGAATAACTTCAATCAAACACGAATCACAGGTAAGATAAGCATTTTGGGGGAGGAAGAATAATGGAGTAGGAGGAGAGGAGAGACTGACGGTAGTACTAGTAAAGCAGTAGAACAATTAAATTCACTAACTCTGTCAGTGGCACTTTTGTACAAATTTGGGCGATTACTTAGACAATTTGAATCAAGCAGCCAGTTAAGTTTCAGGAAAACAAACGTACAGTTAACCCTCCCACAAAACAGTAAAAACGCGTATGCTATGTTTAAGTAGAAAATAAATAATTATTTTGATCCCTAACAAAAATAAACTATCCCGCAATACCCGACCCACCCCCCTCCCTAACCCCACCTAATGTCCATGAAATCAAATGTCCCCAAAAGTCCAAAAACCCCAACGCCCAATTTTGGACGTTGGGTCCCCCCAAAATTCTTTAAAAAAGGGGCAAGGGACAGTCTCTCTACTTTCGCCGGCGCTGTCCTCCTGTGGCCAGGTGGTCACGCAGCTTTCTCGGGAGGTCCTTGAGCAGGGCTTTCTGCCTCGCCACCTCCTGCTCAAGGTAGGCCACTCGCAGGGTCAATTGGTGCATTCGCCCCTTGCAGGTACTGTGGGGGGCAGCTGTTGTTTTCGCAGCTCAGCGGCAGCGGCGGGTGGCTGCCGGACCACGGCGCCGTACCGCTGGAGGATTGTGCTGACTGTATGACCGAGGGGCAGCGGAGGGGGATGCAGCTGTCATGGATGTTGACTGCGACCTCGAGTCATCCTCCTCCTCCTGAGCCACCAGCCGCCGATATTCGGTGACAATTGCCTCCAGCTTCCGTTGCCGGGCCAGGATAGCCAACTCCTTCCTTGTAAGTTTAGAAGGAGTATCTATATGAAGAAAGAAAAACATACTGTAACCAATACTCTTTAAGATTAACACAAAATAATTCAACAGAAAGTTGCGTCACAGTAGCACTAGCAACTTGCAAGCACAGTACATAACATTTGTGGCATCTATCTATCTAACCTCCCACTTTGTCGGCCTCTGCTCTAACATTAGTGGGAGTTTCAGGAATTCTACTAGCACTACATGGACTCACTACATTAGACTTAGATAGTACACCAGTACACCAGTCTTCTTCTTCTCTCTTGTTTAGCGAAATTAGTACGTAAACTTGTGGAAGCCGGCATAATGCCAGCGCAGTCAGCTTGCACCCAAGAAAAACAGACGCAAGCCATGATGACGCAGACTTGCGTTACTGTTACCAGTCCAGTACAGGCAGATGGAGAAGCTCTGACATTTCTATTACGGGTGGCACTGGCCATACTCTGTTACAAGGGCTACTGCTCAATGAGTTTAACTTTCACCCTGCCCTGCCCCTGACTACTACAAAAGGAACATGAAGAAGATAAATAACATGATCATCTATCCCTTCACAGGATATTTGCTTACATAAGGGATGACTTTAGGTGCTTTGTTTTTATTGATTGAGTGAACACCGATAGGCCACACATGAATGACAGTTGGAAAAAAATGATTAACAGAGGTAGTGAGTGGTCTCCGTAATCGCCGGAGGAAGGCACTTGTGAGTTGTGACTTGACTTGATAATGTGAACAATACAATATAGATACACAATATATGCTGTGCTTGCAAACTACTGTTAGTCAAAGGAGTATTCTGAAAAATTACAACTTCTACTTTCCTCGGCTTTGCTACTCTGCCACGGATGTGCAGTGTTACATGCTCTTCAAAATAACACTCTTCATCCAGTGACCGTTTTACTCTGTCTACATACACCTATGCTATCTATGAGGAAGATACCATCCAGGCATCCATCCATTCAAAGTAAATGTCAATCATTCTTAATAATGTCTCAACTGGACAACCCTTACTGTTTCTCACCGAAAAACACCATTTTTATTTTATTTTGTAAAACGCCAGCCATGCATCCGTGCTTGACTTGCATTTGAATTTGAACCAAAGGATATATTGTGTACACATACAGTTTCTGTTTCACCCACCCAGGCAGTCCTTTTTTCTTTCTCCTACCACCCATGCTTGCTTCAGCCTTCAACCGGCCATGCATCAGATTCCCAGCCACCTGTGCCTGCATTCAAAAACACGTATTATTCTTTGGCAGTCATTAATTTAACTTGTTCATCCTTCCTCACGCCCTTCCTTCCTTTTTCGTTCATCCCATCCATCAAGTTCATCTCTGATCTGACTTGGCTTCTCGATAAAACGTTCACAGCTGAGTTGAAGTCAAATTTAGAGGAGGCCATTGGTTACTCGTCAACTCCCGCCACTAATGCTATTGCTAATGCGAAGTCAAGGGTGACTGTCTCCATAAGTAAGGAATATAATAGCTTACCACTGCCCGCCACTACCGTGACATCCCCCACAGCAGTTCTTAGATGCTGTATACACCACTCTCTATTTTGTCTAAGTATGAAAAATATGTTACTAAATAAACAAATTTAATTATTTGTGACTCTCTAGTCTAAACTGAACATTCCCCTTTCGTAAGGGGAGGGTGTTTTTTATTAATGCTTAGCCATAACATGCTACACTTTTTGGCACAACTGATGAATGCTTGTTTTTTAACACGCACCATTTTCCACATAACAGACAGAGCTTCCCTTCTACGAACAAGAGCAATATGTTACTCGGAGTCGTCATCATCACCACCAAGACTTTAAGGGCCTCATTAGGATGACGGGCGGACTTTGCCCGCTCGTCATCCCATCGTAAATCGGGACCGCCCGCCACAGTGGCGGGCACATCCTGTATTTTCAGCATTGTGGCGGGCGGTGCTCTCTGCACCGCTCGCCACAATGCTGAAAATGAACTTTCACATTGTCATTTACAAAGCGGCAGGCACCGCGCGGTGCCTGCCGCTTTGTAAATATCAATAAAGGGGGGGTACCAAAGGTACCCCCCATGTGCACCCCCCACCTGCACTTTACTCTGGGGGCCCGCAGGGGGCCCCAGAGTGAAGACCGCATGCCTTTCCATGGCGGCATCGCCGCCGCGGAAAGGCACTGAACACAAGACATCATAATATGGCTGGCGGAGCCTGTTAGACCCTGCCACCATATTATTCCTTTTCCGCCCCGGCCGCAAGGCGACCGGGGTGGAAAAGTGGCAGACGGTCTTTCTGTCCGCCATGGTCCCCCCCCGCCATCCTAATATGGCGGGGGGGAAATCTGGTTATGATATCGGGCGGATTGCCTCCGCCAGGCTGGCGGTGGCTACCGCCAGCCTGGCGGAGGCAATCCGCCCGATATCAAAATGGACCCCTAAGTTCCAACCAGGTGAGGGCTCTCCCACAATTAATGTGTAAAATCAGCCACTGTTGAGTTTTCAAGAGTTCACCATTTATCTTATATGTATTTGATTTTAATAAATGTTTTTATATAATGCACAATTGAAATTTAATATAGTACACACAGAGCTAGTTGTTTTAATTTTAATGAAGCTTTAAAACTTACATAGACTCTATGGTTTTTGGTCATGAGTGAGTGAGAAAAAGGGTTTGCAATTTGTTATGAGTCCGTGACTCTGAGAGGTCGGGACTCTGACTCCGTAGTCTTATGTTCTGGGTTGTATAATCATTAGGGATCATTCCTCGCTGCATTCGGGAGCTAAATAATGACTCTGACACACTAGCTAGTCAGTAAGGAGATTGGGGGTTCAACTTCTGTTATGACTGAGGTATGTGGAAAGTCTAACTGCGCCTATTATCACCAATGCCCTATTTAGTGTCCATAGTTCTGTTTGTGCAGAATAGTCCCTGAAACAGTAGTAGTATGTCCTCCCATCCAATCAAAAAGTAAAGTAGTATCTTATTCTTGGTGGCCATTGACATTTTATTGTTGGGAATTGTCAAAGCATAAACATTAAGAAGACTTCAATATACATTATGGACAACCCAGAGGACTGCACTCAGTGCCTAGAGCTATTGCTGAATAGAAGTTTTGTTTTAACACCTTTTGCCAACTGTGCAAGCTTAGTAAGCTAAACAGACAGACTAATAAAAGAGTCATAGTAGAGGCAGGATAAGAATTTAGAAACAGTCTACAAGAAGATCAAAGAAGATTTAGAAAAAAAATAGAATTATGATGAACGTTTGGAATAAATAGGTGCTGTAAAAGGTAGGGAAGTATAATTATTAATATTAATAGGAAAAGTTACTGGGGCCAGCAGAGGAGCCCACGGCGGACTGATCCTAGCCTTCCTGCTCCGCCGACGCTGCTACCTCCTCTGTCCTCTTGCCCCTGGGAGGAGCTGATGTACATGAAAGAAAGACACAAACATGTTTGATTTTTGTCAACCAAATCAAACATTTAAAAAAAACAATAACAAATTTATTTCGGGGAAATAGACAACAATTGCACTAAATTATTGACCTATCTGATGTGGTCTACTAGGATATTAGTATAGCTGGATTTGTGGAGCGTCTTCTTGGAAAGTTATGTAACTCACTAAACCAACTACAAAAAGGTTCTTCTAGGACTGGCAGGCAGCACTCCGCAGCACGCGAAGTGACAGACACAGTCCGTCATGATTGCAGACCACTAAAAATTTCCTACTACATAACCAGTCATAATATACTCAAACTATAATAATAATAAATTAATCCACATTTATAAAGCGCACAATCACCCGTAAGGGTCTCTAGGCGCTGGGGGCCGTCGGGAAGATTAAGCAAGCTATTGCCCAGAGTCACATGGTGCTGGGCTAACCTGCCGCCGGAGCCGGGGATCGAACCCTGATCCCCAGATTCCAGCGTCAGTCGCCCTGGCCGCGGCGCCACACCTCTTCTTAGTGGCATGAGTACAAAGGAAGGACTGGACTTGAGTATCTAGTGTCTAGCATTACGCAGTTCTGTAAAGTACACTCATACATAATCACTCAGGCCAAATGAGCACAAAATTGAAAACAAGTAAGCATAGTAGCACCGCCAGTGAGCAGGCGAGCACCTGCAATCACAGAAGCTTTTGAAAAATAATTTACCTGCAATGTAATCGGCAGCATTCTTACTCTTCGGAAAAAAAATATATTTGCAATATCATAACACAGAGCAGAAGACAACAAAGTAGTGATTAAATAGCTACTAGTACTCACCAAGCCCAGGGATCTCCATGCCAAACAGGTCGAGCAGGTCGTGTTCCCGGTCCAGTATGTCCGACCACCGGTGCGTCACCTGGTTGTAGGTGCGCCGGACCCCAGACTCCCGATACATGGCCCAGCACACCTTACCCCATAGCTGGTGACGCTCCCGGAGGCCGTACCCGGTACCGGGCCTGCCGCCTGCCGCGACGGTCTTGGGGAGGTGGCGCTGCACGAAGAAGACCAGTGCAGCCACCTCCACCGCGCTGAAGAACTCCCTGGGACTTACAGCCTCCCCCCTTAAGCGCCCGCAAGGGAGCCAGCTACGGGGTGCGGGACTCTTGCCCTTCAGGTTTTTGACGGCTCCCTTTGCCATGGTCCTGGACAGTTAAAGGAAAATAAAATAGTAAAGAATAGAGAAAAAGTAAATAAAAGAAAAGAGAGTTAAAAAAAGTAGTTTTAAAGTAACAAAAAGTAGAAAAAAACACAAAATATAGATGTACAAAATTAGAGTGATAGATAAAGAGTAAAAAAGATTTTAAAATAGTTCAAAGAAACAAAGGATTACAAAGATTGAAGGAGGATTGAAAAAGCATGCCCAGGACCATAGCAATGAATGAAAAACAAGATGGCCGCACCCATTGCGACCACGTCGGTAAGTTCGCGCGAGCATGCAAAAACGGATGCGAACACGCAATTGCGCACCGCACGTAGAAAATGCACTACGCGAGCATGCAACTAGCGCCCGGAAACGGAAATACACAACGCGAACACTGAAAACAAGATGGCCGCGCCCATGTATGACCGCATGGGTAACTTAGCGGTAGCCGCGCTGAAAAAAATCTAGAACACGTAAAAATAAAAAAATCCACAAGTTCGCAAAAGTTCACGGATTTTGCGGACCGCGAGTACGCTTTCGCACGAATACGCATACCGCAAATTCGCAAAATTCGCCCATACTAAATCTAAGGAGAGAAAGGCTGCTATTAAAAACTACTACAAGGATATACCTGGCACACACGTTACCTGGCATATCAATCAAGTGTTTAGAGGAGCTTACCCGTATATCATCAAGGTCAGGAGGCTATTAATTGTTTCACACGTATGGCAAGAACAGTCGTTCCACTGCAAAAAACATTTATGTCATTTGTTCTTACTCTGATGAGTGATTGGTTTGAAGACCACATGTCTTTAGGGCAGCGCTGCATGCTGGCTCAGGTGTATAGTACGGTCCAGTAGGCCCTTAAAATTTGACCGATGTGACTGAATGAGGTCAGAGATCACAACATAACACTTGGAAATATTCCTTATTCGCACATGCGCAGTCTGCCTGATGCATCCCACCCGTCTCGCAAGACAGCGCTGAAGAGGTGTCTGTAGGGCAATGGGACAGAGATGAGACTGAATGAGGTGAGAGATCACATCATTATGTACGGCAATATCATTTGTTCGCATCTGCGCAGTGACGCTGATGCACCTCATGCCTCTTGCCACACCATGTTCATTCAGATGCCCTGTGTACCTAGGCTGCTCTCCTTACTAGCTGCATACACCACAGGCAGCTGAATTCTGCTTTGGAATTATACTGCGTACAGCTTTGAATTCAACCTTGATTTATCAATCTGCATTGCGGACAGCAGGGTTCACAATTTGAAAAGAGAAAGAGCAACAGTGTGAGAGAGAGGAAGAGAGATAGAGAAAGAGTGAGATAGAGGAAGTGAGAGAAAGAAAGAATGAGACAGAGAGAGGAAGAGACAGAGAAAGAGAGAAAGTGTGAGAGAGTGAAAGTTAGAGATGGAGCAGGAGAGGGAGAGTTCACACTGGAGAAAATCTTCGCAGCTCACCTTTCTGCCACCGGTGTGTGTCCAACCACGTGCTGGGTCATAGTGCACCCTCAAGTTTAGTGATCTGAAAGATAGTACAGAATTAGTAATTGCAGAGTATATACAACTGCAAATGCATATTTCTGTGTTACTAATCTGCACACCCAGGCTGCTGTATTCCATCAACTCCCACTGCAAGGAGGTATCTATGTGCTATTTTCCTCCCAGGGTGCTGTACCCTATCCACTCCCACTGCCAAGCAGTGACTTCCCATTACTGCATACCCAGACTGCTGCCCCCATCCACTCCCAGTGCCTAGAGGTGAGTGCCCTTTCCTGCACTCCCAGACTGCTGCACCCTATCCACTCCCACAGCCCGGAGATGAGTGCCCGTTCCTACACACTCAGGCTGCTGCACACTATGCACTCTCACCCTCCAGAGGTGACTTCTCGCTGCTGCGGAAAGAAGCTTTTCTGCTCACCTTGTGCCACCAGCATGTTTGAAAGAGGGTCTACCACCTTCTCAGTCATTGTCGGGATGGCCACGCATCATCGCAGGTTCCACAGATGTTGAGCTCTGGAGGTGTTGGGGGAGACGCCAATTTGTGAAACTCAGCCTGTTAGATAAAAAGCAACATAAGAATGTGTGTCATTCGTTCATCAAAGGAGAGGAAGAGAGAAACAGTAAGAGTAAGAGAGTGACACTGAAGAGAATCTTCGCAGCTCACCTTTCTGTCACCGGTTTGTTTCCCACCACGTGCCGGGACATAGTGCACCCTGAAGCTCCACATCTGAAAGATAGTAGAGAATTAGTAATTCTAGGAAAGTCCAGTAGGCAGGAATGAAAAGACAGAGACGGTAATTCCCTTGATGTGAATTGATCCTCAGAACACGTCTTGCATGCAGCAAGTATAAAAAGGAAGAATGACTGAACCTCCGTTAATTTCTACTTCTCAACCTTCTGATATTTAAAACATAACATTCCGAAAGCGACACGAGGAAACCACGAGCTGTGACATGAATGTCACGCTCGTGTCTGCAATGCATGCTTCGATGTTCGCAACACACGTTACCTCCTTAAAAACAAGCATTTGCAATACAATAGGTCTCGCATTATTAAAGTTTGAGCTATTGGCATTGCTAATGATTGGAACACCAATAGCTCAAACTTTAATAATTCGAGACCTATTGCATTGCAAATGCTTGTTCTAGGATAGAGTTGAACTTAAAGTGATATTACAGAAACCATTATGTATGACACAGATTCTTTAACAGGACTAATACGAAGGAAGATATTTCGACTGGTAATTGCCACTATCTTAATATGGACTACAATAACACCGCCCTCTTACACCCCCCCATTAAAAACACAACTATCTGCACGGTCCCAAATATTTTAATGGGCTTCGATTGAAGTACATTTATTAGAAGTAGTAATGTTTTCCATCCGGTTATAGAAAACAAGTGGTGCGCAGCCACTGGTCAGCTACTGGACCCTAGAAAAGCACGCTCAACCACTAGGGAGGTAAGGGCATACAAGAGTAAAGACTGGAAGGGACTCTTAAAGAATAAGACCACCTCATCCCTGATCTTTTCCTTTGATAAAGATTTTAACAACGGGAGAGCAGTGGAGGATAACTATATAGATTTATGTAACCAGATCGAAACTAGGTTAGACCAGTTCGCCCTCATGAGAACCTTGAAGAAGACCGGCAGGCTATCGGCCTGCTGGTACAATGATCATCTTAAATGCTTAAAACTGACTTGCCGACAGGCGGAGAGGAAATGAAGGAAGGCTTACATGGATGCAGATAAATCTGGATGGAAGGCTGCAATAGTGGACTATAGGAAGGGAATTGACTCAGTAAAATCAGAATACTTTACCAATACTATCTTAAACTCAAAAAAATCAATCCAGAACAATCTTTCAGATAGTCAAGGATATGACAGTCCCGATAAGTACACAGTCTATAATCCCGCCAACTCATGATTTGTGTGATAACCTAGCAACTTTTTTTATGGAAAAAATGAGCAAGATTATTGATGTCTTGAGGGCGACTAATGTTTATGGGAAAGAAGGTCCCATCATGGAAACTGATGGGCCACAAGTGAGAGGAAAGATAAATGAGATAGAGTTAGATTCTCTGACCTCTCTGAACCATTTTGAGCCTTTCTCAGAGAAGAGTTTTAATAGAACTGTTTTGGGCGTGTCATCAGGTTCCCCATTAGACCCTCTCCCACACAAAATTTGGAAGGTTCTGGGTCCTGAGCTTTTTCCCATTCTGCGCCAGATTTGTAAGTTCTCTAACCTCTGGTTCAGTACCAGCATGTTGAAAAATGGGCAGTGGTTATTCCGACCCGACCTGTGCTGGTAACTACAGACGAATTTTTCTCTTACCGTATCCGATTAAAATCATTGAACATCTGGTCAGCAGAACCCTGTCTCAGTTTTTGGAATCTAACTCTTGATTAAATGATGTCCAGTTCGGTTTTCGTCCTGGTCTTGGGACGGAAACTGCTTTGGTGACAGTGTTGGACAACCTTCGATTGCGGGTAGACAGGGGACAATCTGGCATTCTTATTCTGCTCGACCTGTCTGCCGCTTTCAACACGGTCAACCATGACATCTTACTGACCAGGCTAGAAGAGGTAGGGGTGTCAGAGACGGCATTGCAATGGTTCCGTTTGTATCTCTCTGATAGGGGTCAGGCGGTTTCTCTTCCGCTGTTTCAGTCAAAATTCTCCAATGTCCACCATGGTGTTCCTCAGGGATCGGCTATTAGCCCCATTCTATTAATATCTATATGAGACCCTTGATTGAAAAAAAAAATTAAAAAAAATAAAGGTGCGTAAACACAAGTCCTATCCCACCGCTGCCACCAAATGTTGGAAATGGGGGTTGCCCAAGTCTCAAAGGGGGTAGCATGGCATCGAGCGGGCAGGCCAAACTTCGAGGACATGTGAAGCATTCACGCAGTACCCACAGACGACGCACCAGGCACACCACAAAAGAGGCAGGACACCAGTTTGAGTTGGAAAAAGATACGTAGTTTAGTAGGGTTTCCAACCTGTAAGGCAAAAGAATGCAAAACAGTAGTGTCACAACAGGGCGCCGAATGGCGCCAGAGCCAAGTGAATAATGGGGGGAATTATTTACATAGGAAGTAGTCCATGCTGAAAGGAAGAAAAAGGATGGGATCAAAATGTCATTAGATCTGGGGCCAATCTGGCGGGCCAACTCAGACTCTCATCCTTGGGGGAGGGCTGTAATTGCAAAATACCACATTAGCATAGATATATATATCATGCACAATCACGCCAACCCAACCCCTGTAAAAGAAAACATCAGGGCATCATAGTACATCATAAATAGGAGCACCTGTAATAAAAGGCACAATCACCTGCACGGTGGCACAAAAGCATGCAATTAACCATTAGATAGGAAAGTGGCCTCACCATAAACGTATAAACAGTAACCTAAGAGCCAAGCCTAACCTCAGGGACCATCTGGCAACAGGTAACAATGGCATTTCATTAGGCATATCACCTGGCTAGGTGTATCAAACATCAGGCGGAACATACATCGCCTAGCATTAATATCAGGTAGGGGCCCTCCTCATAGATAAGGAACACCTGTACAGAAACGGGTAGGCCCCCTCTACTATCAACCTAGGGCAACCCTCCTCGGGGCATACTTATAGAGGTGGGAGGTCAGGCCTAAAACACTTCAGGGAAAATTAGGCAACAAGCAAGAAGATGCATTCCAATGGGCCTCTCACTTGGCTGTGCATGACAACCCTTTCCCTGGGGACCACTACAACCTTCTACCTCCCTCTTGTGATCCTTAGGGTGAGCAGGGGCTTCTATAAGCAGTTCAGTACGCCTCCCTGGTATCCTGGGGCTCTGAGGCAGCAGTCACCAACAGCCTTTATTTGGTTTCTAGGCACTTGGGCCCCACTTAGTCAATAGAGGCAGGGTGGAAGGCGGACACCGACCCTGTGTCCCGTTGCCCTCTCTACCCCCCACACCGTATACAGTTGCCCACACTCACCGGGCTGTCCAGGGCCTCCTTCGCTGTAGGGCAGGCACCGACAATGTGCCTCGAGGCCCGGGCTTTGCTGACCCCCACGGGGCTCCCTCGTGGCTACGGTCCTTCTCCCCTTCGGTCTCCTCGGACCGGCACGGTGCTAGGGGCTCTCCTCTGTGGAGGGACA
This sequence comes from Lissotriton helveticus, assembly GCF_964261635.1. Taxonomy (NCBI): domain Eukaryota; kingdom Metazoa; phylum Chordata; class Amphibia; order Caudata; family Salamandridae; genus Lissotriton; species Lissotriton helveticus. The sequence goes on from NC_136059.1 coordinate 640,327,187, forward strand.
GGCATCGATAGAGTGCCTTTCTGCCCCCTCCTCTCTCACAACAACCGGGCCCCTCCTTCCTCACAGGGGGCCCGGGACTCACATGCAGCCTCCGCGAGGTGCTAGGCCCAGACGGGGCTCCCTCCTTCCTCACGGGAGCCTCAGATCAGGAGGCGGGGCTGGCACCGACAGTGTGCCCCGGCCCCGCCTACCTCACCGGCCCCTCGCGTAGGGGCACAGACCGGCGGGGTGGCCTCCCGCTCCGGGTGCTTCTCTCGGGGCTCCCACCTTGGCACGGGGGCCCCGCAACAAAGCTTCACCCGGGTCCCCCTCCTACCTCACGGGGACCCGGGGCTCCGACTCGACCTCTTCCTGCCTTTCCGGCCGCCCGGGCCGGCAACCAATCCCTTCGCGGCGTTGGCGGGGGCGGGCCAATGACGCGGCCGGGCGCCCCCGTCACATGACGTGAGTGCCGCGGCCTCAGGGCCTAGCGCGGCCCCTTCCTTACTTCGGCGGCCCTCTCCTGGTACCGGGGGCCGCCGCAACGACGCCGAACACGGCGGGGGTCTCTTTGGCGGCGCCGGGCTGCGGCGGTGACGGTGGCATCAATAAGGGGTAGGCTCCCTTCTAATTAATTATTTATATAGCGACAGAAGTGCGCCTCCTCAAACAGCGCTATTCACAGCACACTGCTCCTTGCCACAGTCTCCTCAGGAAACAGCGTTTTCCACCGCGCACTACTCCTCAAACCACAGCGCTGGGTAGGCAGTCCAGGGCTTCTAAGGACACGCAGCTCCTCCCAGTCCAACGCTTAAGGCAATGCAGCAGCAGCACTTCCAAAGGGGCCACAGCTTCCTGGGGGCACCAATCTCCCCAAACAGCGTCTGACAGGCGCGCCTCACGGAGAGGGGGGCGAACAGTTCCACAGCCAGCCCCAGGGGCACACTCCTCACCTCCTGGGGGGTTCAAGCCCACAGCATTTCTCCTCTTCTGGGCACCTCTTTCCCTCAGCGTTGGCGTGGTACCCGGTCAAATAACGTCAGTGACCTGGGTAGGGGCCCTCCCTTGTCAGGGGCCCATGGGGACAGCAGCGGGGGGGGTTTATAGGGGTGCAAGGCCCAGCTCACAGGCCCATGTGGCGGTAGCACCTCACAGCAGGTCCCCTCTCTTCTTTGTCCCAGCGCTGACTGACTCTCTGGTGACACTGCTCCCTATTTATACCCTCCTCCCTCACAGAGCCAGCACCTTCCGGAATGTTGGGGATAACTGGTTCACACTGGCTCAAGGGGAGGGGTTGAGCACCCTGGGTGCCAGGCTTTCCCTCCAAAACTAGGGGTAGCTGGGTAATATTATCTAGTCCGCTGACCTATGTCAGTCCGGTGGCAAAACCCAGGGCCATGGCATCCATTTTAAATACAATACATTTCAATCAGGTGCAGTTTTAAAATGGGGGATTTTACAAGTGCTCACATTATTTCAGGTAATTATATTTTTCAAAAGGGGTCTCACACCACTCATGGCTTATACAGGTTTAATCCCATGGGGGAGACAATCTAGATAAGGGGGTCAAAAGCGAAAAATTTGGGGGGAAAAGGCCAAGTCCAACACACATGGTGTGAATCTGGTGAACTATGCTGACGGCACTCAGCTCTTCTTCTAACTAGAGGAGAATCAGTCTATCTCCCTAGAGACGTTTCATGATTGTATGCGTGACACTGCAGTACGGAATTTAGGAGTTATGCTCGATACTAACTTAACATTGGAAACACATGTAAATCAGGTGGTGAGGAATTGCTTTTCCTTGATTAGAGCTCTGAGGAACATTCTCCCGCTGGTGCCAAAGACAGCCGGAGCGTTGTTTGTTGGAAGTCTCATTCTCAGCAGAGTTGACTACTATACGCCCTACTATTGGAGGCTCCAAAATGTTTGGTAGATCGTCTCCAAAGAGTCCAAACCTTTGCGGCCAAATTAGCACTGGCGAAACCGCGGGGTGCATCAGGTTCCTTAGCTCTTGCTGAGCTTCATTGGTTACCAGTAAGGCAGAGGATCCAGTTTAAATCCCTCTGCTTGGTTTTGAAGGCACTGCATGGGGCTGGACCTAAACCTCTTCAGGAGACTTTTGGGTGGTATATTCCATCAAGGTGCCTCCGCTCCTCCACGGCCTGCCTATCGAGAGAGCTGAAAATCCACAAAGTCAAATCAGGAGGCAGGGCTTCAGCTCTGCCGCTGCCAAACTTTGGAACAGCCTTCCTTTGGATATTAGGCAGTTCCAAGATCTTCTGCAACTCAGGAAAAAGATCAAAACATGGCTGTTCCCTAGAATCTGAACGCTAGGATGCCCTCCCTTGGAACCCCTTTGACATCCTCCACGGACGGATGTTTCATGTACTATAGCACCAAGATACCCATAGGGTGATAGCCGTGCTTTATAAGTGGCATATACAATACAATACAGTACAATACACGTGGTTTCAATGATCATGCTCATGTCTGGGCACGATAATTGAAACCCCATGGCCAATGTGCCCACCCCTGCCCAATTGTGTGCAGTCTTTTAGAATAAGCCGCACACAAAGGCCAATGGGGTAGCATGGAAGGAAATGCACACGCTCGAACGTGTGTGATTTCTAAGTTAAGGTCATATCCCCGTTTTTTCACTTACACAATGTCTCGTGTTGCGCACTGCAACAAAAGCACGCACCGTACTGCGCACAGCAACGCAGGCGCAAGTCCTAAAACAACTGAGAAAGGAAAGGTTGTCAAAATAAGATGGTAAATTTAAGAGTACATAGTATAAAAAAAAAAATACTCATCTACTTTGCTACAGATGTGGAAGCGACGAACATTTGGCCGACAATAAAAACTGTCCTGCTATTGGAAAAAAAAATCAAAATGCAATAAGACATGGTATATTGGACTGCGTACGCCTAAATCGCTGCATCGCCTTTCGTATCCAGTCTGCAGCACCCTACCTACTCCCTCCGCTGCGCACCCAGGCCTCCTTCTACATCATGCAGTCCCGCTCTGCCACCATGAAGTCTCACATTTGGTGCTGAGTCTTGATATCACTATGCAAAGGACATACTCGTGCACCCATCATCATCGCAGGTTGCTCACCCACTCAGTCCTTGCGGTACCCCTAACTCAGTGACCGAAGAGGGCACACACGTGGTGGTGGGCCACCCTGTTTGATGGTTCAGGCCTACATGAGGTGTCTGGACTACCAGGACGGGCCAACACAGTGCATGCGATGGGAGCAACTCTAAAATGGCGTAGAGCATGTGCGTGTGGTCTTTTTTATTGGTAGGGTCACGTGTCATGTGACGCCTGTGCTGGACGGGTGTGGTGTGGGTGTATACTAGCAATGAGAGAGTGGCTGTGCTGTTCTACAAATAGACCTGTGACCAGTACATCACTACAATGAAAATCTGGGCCATTTAGTGTTGTTGTCTTTTACAGTAAGCGTAAGCAGAGTGGGCTGGCCTGACATATGTCAGTGCTGCATGAGGCTGTGAAGAATGACTCCAGGGCCATGGGCGTGGCTCCGTCCTGAGCTATATGAGAAATCAACAGATTCACGTGTCTGTGTTGCAGTGCTCCCGTCACCAGGGTCTTAAACGCAAATGTGTCATATGTGAGTGAAGTCCCACAACATGGCCAACATGGAAGGTACGGGGTATCACTGACCCTATATTCATCCATAGTTCCACACATAAAAGATGGTGGACATGACGCATTTCTGTGGATATGAATGTTTATTGCACATTCAGTAGAGTGTTGTAGCTGTAGCAATACAGCGCCATGAAAAGTTCAGGTTGCAGTTTTTGGCACATGAAGGGCAGCTAATTAAAGTGAGGCTCGTGGTCGGATTTAGGCTGCGCCAACATATATACTTATGTGGACAGACGGGTACACTGTCGAACTTGGTGCTGGAAATCAGTGTTCGAGCCTCAGAGACGCGCGTCCACATCCTGTTATTGTAGGCGAATCACATAATCTCTGCGTGCCTGAAAGTGTAATGTAAATACCGTGGTCATGTAAAATGCTGATATACTTTTGGGTTGAGTTCACGCTATATAAATATGCTACAACAACATTTTAAAAAACTGCAATCACAGGCACTTATAAATGTACTATACATGTTGCTGGCAGTACTCTAATGATTCAGGGCCCGATGTAGGTCGGTCGGTAACGGCCGAAAATCGGTATTTTCGGCCGTTACCGACCGGTATTTAGTAAATGGTATGTAGGGCCCAGAATTTTACAGATTCGGTAAATTTACCGATCGGTAAATTTACCGAATCTGTAAAATACCGAATCGGTATTTATACCTATTCGGTATTTTTGATATGTAGGTGGGACTCTTCTGAGTCCCACAAGCCTTACAGAATCGGTATTTTACCATGAAATCCAACTTCATGGTAAAAAACCGATTCCGGTGTGCATGCACACCTGTGCCATATGACAGGCAGACCTGCCCTTAGGGCAGGTATGCCTGCCACATGGCCCCCGAATCTTTTTTGGGGGTGCTAGAGGGTGTCAAAGTGACACCCCCTGCACCCTTGTCAAAATCGGTATTTACCGATTCGGTAAATACCGACCGGTAATGCCCCATTCATTCCTATGGGCTTCAAAGCCCATAGGAATGAATGGGGCATTACCGGTCGGTATTTACTGAATCGGTAAATACAGATATTTACCGATTCGGTAAAAGGAACATCTGGATGTTCCTACATATCCACCCCTTAGATTTACCGATTTTTAATTACCGAATCGGTAGGATTCGGTAATTAAAAATCGGTAAATCTATTTTACCTACATCTGGGCCTCAGTCTCTACATTCGTACTTGTAGAATGAGCGAGAGAAAGTTACATAACCGAAGTTTTTCCTACTTCCAGAGGTAAGATAGTTGCATATGCTGTTTACAACACAATGGAATATGGTAGGGCCCAGGGGCAGCATTTTGCAAACATTATGAATACACAGACACAGATAAATAGTTGAACTGGTTTCGGGCACTAGCGCTCGACTCCATTTTATTACCAGGGTCACATGTCCAGTGATGTCTGTGCTGGGTGAATGTGGGGTCAGTGCAAGCCAGCCCTCCAGGAATCGTTGCTGTTGGTAACAAGTACAATAGTAATCATCAAATCATACACAGATATTCCATCATACAGGGTTTATGACTTGTGCAGCACAAAGGTAGGATCACTACATGTGAAATAATACACAAAATATTCTATCGTAAAGGGTTCATGACTTATGGTGGACTGAAGTAGGGGTGGCAGATCGGAAATCATACACAAAACATTCTACAATAAAGGGTCAATGAGTAGTGGTGCATTGAGGTAGGGGCATCAGAAGCATTCAGCGTCTGTGGACCAAGCTATGATACGTGATCTGGGCGGGTTGCACTGGGAGCCTTGTCTGTTGCCTACTGGACTACATCATCGTAATTACGATTCGAAAAAAAGATGAAACATGTATACAACACATTGTCAAAACATGTAGGTTTCAGGGACATTATAGTACAAATTGTGAGCTGTGCTGTCCGCAGTCTAGACCGCCATTCAGTGTTTGTTTGCACTTGCAAGATGAATTTGGTTATTGTACTAAACCTATAACTGAAATAAAACAAGTTCTTGAAGGAAAGATATTGTGTAGGTTTGAGGGACGTTATAGTTAGTTTCGTACTGCACCCTGCAATTAAAGAATGAAGAGTCAATTTAATTGTGAACCCTGATGACCGCAGTATAGGCAGGAGGCAGCGGGTAGCAAAGGCTCACGGCCAAGTGACATTGAATAGAGCTTCACAGTATCGGCAATTCAGCGTGTGTGCAGCCAGCGACGATAATGGTACACTGAGTTAGTGGCACCTGAAGCAACTAGCTTGTGTGGAGCCTGCGATGATGGTGGTCCGGGCAGGCCGCACTGGGATCATTGTCTGTTGCCTACTGACTGCATCATCTGTAATTGTGATTCAAACAAAAGATGAAACATGTATGGAATACATTATTGAAATATGTAGGTTTCAGGGACATTTTAGTTCAAATTGTGAGCTGTGCTGTCCGCAGTGTAGACTGCCATTCAGTGTTCCTTTGGACTCGCAAGATGAATTTAGTTATTGTACTAAAGCTATAACTAATATAAAAGAAGTTCTTGAAGCAAGGATACCAAAAGGATATTGTGTAGGTTTGAGGGACGGTATACTTAGTTGGGTACTGCACTCTGCAATTAATGAATGAAGAGTCAATTTAATTGTGAGCCCTGATGACCGCAGTGTAGGCAGGCAGGTGGCAGCAGTTAGCAAGGGCCCACTGCCACCTGGCGTTGAGTAGAGCTAAACAGTATTGGCAATTCAGCATGTGTGCAACCAGCGATGATAAGTGGTGCACTTAATTAGTGGCACCTGAAGCAACTAGCTTGTGTGCAGCCTGCGATGATGCGTGGTCCGGGCAGGCTGCACTGGTAGTAATGTTTTTTGCCTAGTAAATTGCGATTCTCCTATTAACATGACTAGAGAATCTGGATTTCATTAAAGACACGGAGGCTAACATTATGCATGTAACTTTTAATGCAACTCCAAACAGCCGAATATGTCACAAAGCAATAGTTCCAATGGAACATTCCTAACAAAACAATTCTAGTAAGCACTAGGCAATCAGCCTCTTTTAAATAAGGAGTAAAGGAGAGGAAGGAAATGTCCCAATGAGAAATTCAACGATGAGACTTCAAATAAACCAAGGTAGATGAAGGCAAGTGAAAGCTCCAAGATCCGTAGAGAAGGAATCAGGAACAAAAGTTCACGAGAGGTTATCTGAAAAGAAAGAAGTGTAAATAAATCTAGAAATATAAACAAAGATAAATCCTGAAAAGGAATTAAAAGAATTTAAATAAAACATTTAATTAATTATAATATGTTCATTGTTAAGGCAAGATTATTATTGCATATAGAAATATATTTAGAAGAAATAAACAGTAAGTAAAATATTAACCATCAACCACCCAGGGAAGGGTGGGAGGGATAATGTTAGCCTCCGTGTCTTTAATGTAATCCAGATTCTCTAGTCATGTTAATAGGAGAATCGCAATTTCATTACAAGACCGGAGGCTACCATTATGCATGTTGGTAGCTATGTAACACAACATCAGACATATGAGTGATTGGTTTACAATAATGATGAGCAAAAGTTCTAGAATTCGACCAATCAGCAGCTTTAAGAACATCATCCAACTTACCTCCTGACCAAAAGGACTTACTGGCCATAGCACCTCTAATAGAGTGTGGTTTGAAGATATTTAGATCAATACCAGAAAAATTCATAACAATTTTGACCCATCTTGCAATAGAGGCAGAGGAGATACCCTTATGAGGTTTAACAAAGGATATAAGCAACTGCTTAACACCACAGGGGCGAAGAGCATGCATCCTCAAATCATATTGTTTCATACAATCCACAACACAAAGTTTTTTACAAATATCAAAACGAGGATAGAAAATGGAATCAGACATAGTTTTAGTCCTTCTGTGGAGTTCAAATTTAACTCCAAACATATCATAAGATCTATAAGAAATATCTAGAGCTTTAACATCAGAAACTCTACGACATGAAATTAAACAGAGTAGGGTAGCTAATTTAATAGAAAGGTTCTTTCTGTTCAAAAGTGAGTTATCTGGCCAATTACAGAAAAGGTCAAGAATTAATTTAACATCCCACAAAGATTGGTATCTAGGTTTGGGGGGTCTTCTAAGTCTAATACTTTTAAGAATTCTGCAAATGATAGGATTTTTACCTACCGTTTTACTGTTGACCAAGGAATGACCAGCAGAAATAGCGGATCTATGGCAATTGATAGATCTATAACTTAGACCTCTGTCGAACTGTTCTCCGAGAAAATTGACTATATCAACGATAGGTGCTTCCACGGGATCCAAGTCCCTTTCCAAGCACCAACGTAACCATACTTTCCAGATGTTGTTATACCGGTAGTGTGTTCCTAGAGCCCAAGATTCTCCGAGGAGAGTTGAAGCTGTAGACGAAAGTCTTGCAAGATCATTGGATCTCCTGACACTCTCCAAGCAAGAAGGTTCAGCTTCCCTATATGAACAAGAGGGTGAATTTGACCGTCTATGTCGGTGAGAAGGTTGTTGAGGGGAGGAATTAGGAAGGGAAGATCGTAAGACATCTCTAGAGTAGTTGGGAACCAGGCTTGTGAAGGCCAAAAGGGAGTTATCAGGACAATGGAGGCATGTTGATGTCTCACTTTCTGGAGGACCCTCTGGATCATGGCAAAGGGAGGGAAGGCATAAGCGTTGACTCCCACCCATGATTGAAGAAAGGCGTTGACTGCTAGACTGCTAGAGCACCCGGATCGGGCATCCAGCTGTACTAAGGATCTAGTTGAAAAGTCAGTCTGCTCGCAAAAAGGTCTATTTGAAAGGGACCCCAGAAATAGTTGAGGGATCTGAAAACTAAGGTGTTGAGTTTCCAATCGGAATGATCTAAGAGGAATCTGGAATACCAATCTGCAGAAAGGTTGGAATCTCCTGGAAGGTATTCTGCTCTTAAAGATATTTTGTGTTCTAGACAAAACATCCAAAGTTTTCTTTCGACTTTGTTCCACCCAGACGATTTATGTAAGCAACAGCTGAAATATTGTAAATTTTTAGAATTACTGATCTGCCTTGAAGAGAGTGTTTGAAGCTCATTAGAGCATAAAGACCCGCACTCAGTTCTAGATAGTTTATATGGTGAGAAGACTCCTCTCGAGACCAAATTCCACCAGTATTTTGATCTAGGAGACAGGCACCCCAGCCATGAAGGCTCGCATCTGATTCCAAAATAAAATCTGGTGTTGAACCGAATATTGCTCTGCCATTCCAAGCATCCAAATTCTCCAACCACCAGGTTAGTTCTGAAATAGATTCTTGATTCAGGGAAACATGGTCTCCGTACCAGAGACCTGATCTCAAGACTTTTCCTTTTAACCTTTGGAGGGCTCGATAATTCAGAGGGCCTGGGAAGATGGCTTGAATGGAGGAAGAGAGAAGACCAAGGAGTCTGGCCAGTTCTCTTAAGGAAAGATTTTGATGTTTGAGGACATGTCTTATTTCTTTTTTGATTTTGGAAATCTTCTTCTGGGAAAGAAGGAGAAGACAATTGGAGGTGTCTACGGTGAAACCTAGGAATTCCATGGATTTTGAGGGGGACAGTATTGACTTTTCTTTGTTTACAATAAAGCCTAGATTTTCTAGAAGATCCATAACAATTTTGAGATCTTGAAGAATTTGAGTAAAGTCTTGAGACATGATAAGGATATCGTCTAGGTAAATAATCATACAAATCCCTTTCTCTCTTAGAGAGGATGCAACTGCTCTCATTATTTTGGTGAAACACCAAGGGGCTGATGAGAGACCGAAGGGAAGAGCTTGGAATTGATAAAGTCGGTTCTTCCAAATAAATTGTAGGAAGGATTGATGTTCCTTGGCCATAGGGATGGTAAAATATGCGTCTTTGAGATCTAGTTTGACTAACCAGTCTCCTTCTAACAAGAGATCTCTCAGAAGATGGATACCTTCCATCTTGAAATGTCTATAATCAAGGAACTTGTTGAGTTCCCTGAGATTTATGACGGGTCTCCAACCTTTGTCCTTTTTCTCCACAAGAAAGAGAGTACTTACAAACCTCAGAAATTCCATGGAGACTTCTATAATTGCGCCTTTCTGGAGCATTGAAGAAATCTCCTCTTCTATAATCACTTCTTGATCTGGGGAAAGAGACATTACTCTTATGAAAGAAACTTGAATTGGGGTATCTATGAAATCTATTGTAAAAGCGGTAACGGTGTTCAGAACCCATGGATCTACAGTGATACGTTTCCAGTTGTGGAGAAAGAATTTCAGTCTGCCTTCCACTTTCGTGGGAGGGGAAGAAGGAATTGAAACACTTACTTTGTGGGTTGTTGTCTTTAGGTCCTCCTCTTGGTCTGGAACCTCTCGAACGGAAGCCTCTTCCTCTTGTAGGGTAAAATTGAGATTGGTAGGAGGATTGGTAACTGCCTCTAGTGCCAAAGCCTCTGGATCTACCGTAGGGCCTACGATTAAAACGGCCGAAAGATTGGCCCCTTCTTCCGGCCCCACCAAAAAGGTTATTAGTATTGGGGTTGAAGACTTTCTTCATATTCTGATGAGCTCTATCTAGGGCAGTAAAGGTTGACACATATCTACCTAGTGTCTTGATTAGGTCTTCACCAAAAAGTAGTTCTTTAGGATTGAGAGAGGGCTCTTTATCAGCTAAGTCGCTCAACTTTGGGCTAATTTCAGTAAGCACGACTCTCCTTCTTTCGGAGTTGAGACCAGCATTTGCGTTTCCTAAAAGGACTAGTGCCCTTTGACTCCAACCACGGATAAGGTTAGTATCCAAGGTGGAGCCATTGATGTGACTGTCTTCAGCGGCATCAATAATTTTAGTGAGGGGGCCTAAGATATCAAGAACTCGGTCCTGACAAATTTTGAGGGATCTCTCCATACCCTTCCTGGGATCCCTACCGAGTTTGAAGAGATATTTTATCAACTCTGGATCGAGATTGGGTGTTTGGCAGACTTTGCCTTCAATAGAAGGTCTTGAGCATTCCATCCGTAAGAGGTTGCGAGTATTTCTCTCAAGAGGGTTCCTGATCCACTTGGTGATAAATTGGCTAACATGTTCCAAAGGAGTCCAATCAGAGCTCCTAGGATGTCTAATGTTAAGCAGAGAAAACAATTCTTGACCAAGAGGGTCTAAGATGCTATCCTTTGAGGAGGAGGGTAAATTATCATCAATAGATTCAAAATCTTGGTCATCTTCATCCAAATCGAGGATGTATTCGTCAGGGAAATCTGAGGCAGTATCATTATAGTCATCATGGACAAGGTTATCAAAATCATCATGGCAGATGGGTTCATTATTTCGAGCACTGGGATAGGTTGTGCTACTGAGGACACCTTTAAAATTTGTGCCACGGTGGACACCTTTATATGTTGTGCCGCTAGGGACACCCGAGGTACTAGGACCTGAAATAGTGCTCTTAGGGGTAGAGTCAATATTTTATTTTTTTTTAGTCTTTTTACCCCTTGAATCAGTGAGGTCATTATCATGATCAAATCCCTGTTGAAATTCATCCTCCTCTTTGGGAGAAAGGGATCTCTTAGATGCCATGACTTTAGAGAGGGTGGAGAACATACAAGATCTCATTTCTCTATGAATAAGAGATTTAAATGCCTCATTATCAATATTGGGGAGAGAAACATTGTCTTGTTCTGAGTCTGAATCAGACATTATGGATATGAGAAAGGAAGGTATAATAATAAATAATAAATAATTCTCTCCTGTTCTCCCTTTTTTTTTTTTAAATATGAATTAAATAAATAGTATTTCTCCTTTTTTTTTGGATATGTGAATTATTTGATATAAAGGGACTGAGATTCTGTTTAAATTAAGGTAGTTCTTAGATTAAAAAGCCTTGAAATGTAGGCAAAACGAGGTCCTTCGTGTGAATCAGCTGGTTGCGTCGGAAAAACTGGCAGTTTCCCGATCGCGATCAGCTGGTTGCTCGGAGATGCTCATTGTGAGCGCGTGGTCCGAGGAAAACAAGTAGGCAGGCACAACACACAGCGCGTGTGTTGCTAAGGGCCTTTCTTTGAATTTGCGAACGGCAAAGACGGGACGGGCATAAAAGGAAAAAACAAGCCGGGATAGGAAAGGAGCAATCGGTGATAGGGTTTACTCGTGATGGAAAAAACGGGGAAAACATAGACATTGAGGGGAAGCCGACCTCCATAAATTGGAGGTCGGAGGCTCGAACAGGCAAGGGGAAGGAAACGAAGCCAGGTAGGCAGGCACAACACACAGCGCGTGTGTTGCTAAGGGCCTTTCTTTGAATTTGCGAACGGCAAAGACGGGACGGGCATAAAAGGAAAAAACAAGCCGGGATAGGAAAGGAGCAATCGGTGATAGGGTTTACTCGTGATGGAAAAAACGGGGAAAACAGAGACATCGAGGGGAAGCCGACCTCCATAAATTGGAGGTCGGAGGCTCGAACAGGCAAGGGGAAGGAAACGAAGCCTTCCGGAAGGCCTGAAAGAAGCGATCTGTTCCGAGTAAAAGACAGTAAGGAATTCAAGTAAACATCACAATTTTATCGAATCACGTAAAAACGTCACAGTTTTACCAATTGATATTGGGAGAAAAGTAACAGTATTAGGGTAAATACCTACTTATTAAGGGTAAATACATGTTAAGAGTAAATATATACATGTTAAAGTAGTTACCGACCGGTATTTGGAGATCGGCATGTAGGTGACAGAAAATAGGCCGAATCGGTAAATTTCCCGATTCGGTAAAGTTACCGATCGGTAAAGTTACCGATCGGTAAAATACCGAATCGGTAATTAAGAATAGGTAAAATTGAAGTTTGAGATGTAGGGAGGCTCTGAAATACCGATTTTGGGCCAAAATCGGTATTTAAGAGTCGGTATTGCGTGGTTGCTGCGGTGGGAGGGGTGACCCAGAGCAGCCTCTCAAGGTTTTTTCACAGATTCCTTGACGCCATGTTGCACAGGATGGACCATTACATTTCTTTTCCATCCACCCATGCAGAACTGGTTCAAACAAAATCGGACTTCTACCAGATGGCAGGATTTCCCCATATCATCGGATGCATTGATGGCACACACATCCCCATTTGTCCCCCTGCTGCCACAGAATACATTTACCGCTATAGGAAATCAACCCACACCATCAACGTGCAGGTGATTTGCAATGCTAAGCACTACATCACAGACCTTGTAGCAAAATTCCCGGGAAGTACCCATGATTCATATATATTTCAGAACAGTGGCATCTATGAACGGCTGACTGCAGGGGAATTTGGTGAAGGCTACCTCCTAGGTAAGACACAGTGTGCAACACCTATTAGACCTATTGCAATTAGCAGTACATGTATGCATGTGAGTAAATTATTCCCTTTTCTTTCCAGGAGACAGTGCATATGCCCTTCGCTCATTCATACTAACCCCCTACCTCAACCCCTCAACACCCAGCCAAAGGAGATACAACCGGGCACACAAGCGCACACGCAATGTTGTTGAGAGAACATTTGGAATTTGGAAGAGCAGGTTTAGATGCCTGCACAAGAGTGGAGGTGCAAGGCAGTATACCCCCATCACATGCTGTAAGATCATTGCTGCCTGTGCCATGTTGCACAATCTGGCTGTTAAGAAGGGGACTGAGGTGGAGTTAACTGACTATGAGGATCACGACGACGACAATGCTGTGCCTGAAAGACATCCTGCAGGAGTGTCAACACCAAGTGATGGCAGATACAGACGTGAGGAGATTACACACAACTATTTCTGAGTAAGTGAAGACACTGAGCTATAGTCAAAGCACAAGCTTCTGTTTATTTAGATTTCTTAAACAGATGGTAAAGAAAAAAAGAGCAACAGTAAGCATTTGACATCAATGCTCACAGTGTGCAAACACACTCAGACAGGTCTTGAACCCACCCACCATAGTTGCATATTGTCACTAGGCTTGTTTAAATGGCACAAATGTGCAAATGTAACTTTAACAACTAAAGAAACAAATGTCCACAGGCAGTAGGCCATAGTAAAAAATGTTCATTTTCGGCCACGCTTTGCACTGCCAGGTGTTTGTGGCTCAGCCTGTACACTGGGCGTTTGGCCTGTAGCCTCACCCTGTCGCCTGCTGCTCCTCCTTGGCTCAACACCATGTGGGCTAGCTGTGCTGCTCCTACTGGTGCTCGGTTCACTGTCCGGCACGTCAAGAGCAGAACTTCGTGCACTTTGTGCATTGAGTAGGGCCTCCAGCGCACCAGTCATTCCAGCTATGCCCCTTGTTAACTGGTTGGTATTATTAGTCAGGACTTCCTGGCTATTGATGCTACGCCTGCATAGCAGGGATGTGGCTGTTGCCAGGCGGTGTAAGGATTTCTCTGCTCTCTGTGCGCGCTGCTTGTCCCTGCGCCTTGCAGCAATTTCAGAGTCAAGTTTAGTGCACAGTTGCTGTATGCCTGTTGCCATGCACTTGTTCACCTCCACAAGCTCTTGTATGCCCTTGCCAATGTCCTGAATGTTAATGTTCATGTTTCTCATTTGTCTCTGACAGGCCATGATGCCCTTGCCCTGCATCCTCTGTATCCTGACCATCGATCCCTCCAGGCCTTGGAAGACACTGGACCCCTCCCCACGTGCACCTGCACCCCTTCCTTGGACTGTGCGCCTTCTAGTGGTAGGTGGTACAGGCTCTGTGCCGGGCTGCAGTGTGGCAGTGATGTCAGCCTCAGACAAGTCATGTGACTCTACACCCACCATTTCCTCAGCACCTATCTCCATTTGCAGCAGTGGGGAAACAACATGCCTCCTGCTAGGGTGTGCAACAGGTGTTACCAATTCAAGGGATGCAGGCATTTCTGGTGATGACACCAATAGTGGTGACTGTGAGGGAATTGGGGATCCATGCATTTCCTCACTGATGTCTGTTTCTTGGGAGGGTGGCTGCCCACTCGGAACCCCTGTGTCCTGGGATGCACTGGGCCCTGGATCCTGACTGTCATCCCTCTGGGGTGCCGTGCCTTCTGCCTCCTCGGACTGCCTTCTGGATGTGTGACCTGTGGACATATGGGCACATATCAGCTAGGTGCAAATGTGTCACAGCCACTACAATTAAACATATCAATTTGCACTTTGAACATGCTGCCTGCCCTTCATTTTGTCTGCAAACATTTAAATTACTTGTTGGTTACAGTGCTATGTCACATGTTCTGTCAAAGACTGACTACATGTACCATGATGCATTGCTACAGTTTTGCACACACACCATGGGACTGGGGTAACTGAGCTGCAAAGGGTGAGGGATGGATGGGGGTGGGAGGGGGATTGCTGTGCATGCATCTTACCTTTTGTTTTTGCAGATTTAGCCGAGATGTCCACTTCTCCCAGTCCATGGACACTTTCAGACTCCAGGGTTGTGGCTACCAGCTCCTCAAGCTCGGTGAGTGGGGGTGCAGTGTTCTTTCCTCCACCTGTTTTCTGTGACTGTTTGTGGCGATCAGCCAATTTTTTCTTTGTGAGGCTCCTTAGGTCATAGAACCTCTTCTTTAAGTCTTCTGTCACTCTGGTGGTCACTCCCACAGCATTCACTTTATCTAGGATGTCCAGCCATATTTTCCTTTTTGTGGATTCTGCCACAGTGAGGGACAGTTTTCCAAAAAGTCTGTGGTGTACCTTGACCACCTCCTCAACAAGCACCTGTAATTCAGTACTACTGAACTTAAGTTTCCTTTTCCTTTCTGCCTGCTCACTTTCCCTGCTGCTTTCCATTTTAAAGTGTTCTCAATTCACAAGCTCTGCCTGCTGCTGCTGCTGCTCCCAGTCTCTCTGCTCCAACTGCCTTTCCAGAACCTTCTAATTAGTTGCAGCTGCCTATGTGCACACTTCCTGCCAGGAAGGGGGAGGGTGGTTGCACCTGATTGGCTGTTGTGTTGAGTTTCACTTTTGTTTGCTGGCCGACGCGGGAAATACCGATCGGTATTTACCGATCGGTATTTACCGATCGGTATTTCCAATGCTTTCCTATGGGACTTTTGCCCCATAGGAATGCATTGGCCATACCGATCGGTAAATACCGATCGGTAATTACCGATTCAATATTTACCGATTCTTATTTACCGATTCTTACCGAATCGGTAATTGGAACATCTGGATGTTCCTACATACCCCCCCTTCTTATTTACCGATTCTTATTTACCCAATCGGTAAAATTCGGTAATTAAGAATCGGTAAATATTTTTTACCTACATCTGGCCCAATGTCAGAAGAGAGTAAGAAAAAGCATGACTTATCTGCTTGGAGCCGCATTTAAAAGAGGCTGATTGCCTAGTGCTTACTAGAATTGTTTTGTTAGGAATGTTCCATTGGAACTATTGCTTTGTGACATATGCAGCTGTTTGGAGTTGCATTAAAAGTTACATGCATAATGGTAGCCTCCGGTCTTGTAATGAAATTCTTCCTTGATAAGGCCACGTGGCAATGATTTATGGTGTACTGAGTTAGTGGTACCTCTGGCGCTCAACGTGTGCGCACCCTGCAGTGATGCGTGGTCCGGGTGGGCCGCACTGGGAGCAATGTCTTCTGTATAATGAATTGTGCCTTAATAAGGCCACGTGGCGATGACTTGTGGTGCAGTGAGTTAGTGGCACCTGAAGAACTCAGCGTGTGCGCACCCTGCGATGATGCGTGGTCCAGGCGGGCCGCACTGGTACAATGTGTCTTGCAATTGCCACTCCACCTGAATTGTGAGCCGTGCTCTCCGCAGTGTAGATCGAAGGCAGGAGTCAGCACAGACATCGAGGAATGTTTTTTGTCACATCCTTTAACACAATCTGAGGACATAGAGTAAAATTGTCTCTGCATTAAATACATAAAGGCTGAATTTAATGTTGTCCGTAGTGTAGATCCAAATCTGAATTCAAGTTGTGAACCCTGCTGTCCGTAGTGTAGATCGAAGGCAGTAGTCAATACAGACATAAGTCTGTGGTGCTGAACGCTGGGTTCCCAGGGGACCTGTGTAGAGGAGGCCCGTGGTCATGGCGGCAGCAACGTGGCAGGGTGAAGGTCACCACTCTGCCAGACTCTTTTGTCTTTGCACAAGTAAATCACGCCCAGGGCAAGGCCCCTGTATTTATACTCTTACGCTGGAGTTGCATATGTTGGACCAGCCCACTCCGCTTCCACTTCAAGGGGGGGACAACACAGCTACGTGACCAAGATATTCCCAAGTGTCTGAGATAATATGGTTGCGTCCACGGTGCAATACACTACACGTATCAATACTATATCTCCGCATGGAAAGGTTTGTTGTTTGTATAGTGAGTTGTGTACAGCATATCACCGGTACACTTGGGATTGTCTGAATTATTGTTGATGTGCGAGTTGCCTCCCTTATACATAGTTAGTTGCCACATCTTCAAACATTTAGCTATTGTGCAGTTGAGGGGATATGGTATTTTCGGAAGGTCAGTTGTCATGTTTTGCGCTGCCTCTATGGTAGTAGGAGGGGAGTGGTCCGGGGGTGTGGTTCTGGTGGTGGTGGCACAGGGTGTTGTGATTTTGTTGGGTGTCAGAGCTGCATGATTAGTACCTCTATCACATATTCGTCTTTAGATATGGGTGTCAGTTGGGTGTAATTCATGCAGTAGATAGTCAACCTTCATACACCAGTGAAATATTGATGTTAATATGTTACTGGTAAGTGAGGCTATCCTCAGTGATGTAATTTGAGATGTCATCAGAGATGTCACTGACCATGTAATGAAGGATGTAATATGTGACATCATCAGCAGTGGATTGCGGGTGCGTGAGTCATAGTTAGTACAACTAACTATAACGGAGCAATTTCAATGGTTTTGTATGAGTGAAATGTCCAGCTAACTATAACACCCCTGAAACCTATGTTTTTTTCAGTGAATGTATAATATATATATATAAATATTTCTGAACAGAAATGCGATGACTCCAGTTTTGGAAGGACATAAAAACATTTATTTAAACCTTGAGGCAGGCTGGCAGTCCATTGTGAGCACTTGCCCTAAACTCCTTACGTGTTTCAGCTTAACTTTCAGCCTTGATCACAGGAGGGCAGTTGCATCAAGTTAGTGCTGGGATCACATGCTTATGTTGCACGTCCGATCATCCTATTGGTGATGGTCTGACCATTCAAGTGTCTGTGCTTAATGCACACATATTCAAATTTGATGAAAGGGTTTCCTTCAACTGCTGACTGGTAAAAACACTTCTAAAAGCAGCAAAATTTATCTCATCCGAACGTGTGTAAAAAGTAAAAAGTAGGCTGGACTTGCCCTCTGCATTTCAGTCTCGGGAGTTTGTTTACATTTCCTTCCAAACAGCCAGCAGAGTGAAATACTTTGCTTGCATCCCTTCCCCATCTCTCCCTTATAATTTCTTCTGGGCAGGTCCTTTCTTGTTTGTAGAAGAGGTCAGGCAGGTCAGGCTCAACAATAATAAATCCACCCAAAGCTTCTCTGTAAATGCAGCCCCCGAACACAGTAGGGCGGCTTCCTCGGACAGGAACGGAGAATCCTGTCAAATTATCCACAACCCATATCTGAAGAGAAATGCGATGACTCCAGGTTTGGAAGGACATACAATCATTTAAGGCAGGCTAGCAGTCCATTCTGAGCACTTGCCCTAAACTCATTACACATTTCAGCTTAGCTTTGAGCCTTGATCACAGGAGGGCAGTTGCATCAAACTAGTGCTTGGATCACGTGCTTATGTAGCTCGTCCGACCATCCTATTGGTGATGGTCTGACCATTCAAGTGTCCGTGTTTAATGCACACAAATTCAAATTTGATGAAAGGGTTTTGCTCAACTACTGACTGGTAAAAACACTTCCAAAAGCAGTTCAATTCATCTCATGCGCACACGTGTAAAAAGTAAAAATTGCGCTGGACTTGCCTTCTGCATTTCAGTATCAGGGGTTTGTTTACATTTCCTTCCAAATCAGCCAGCAGAGTGAAATACTTTGCTTACATCCCTTGCCCATCTCTCCTTTACAATTTCTTCTGGGCAGGTCTTGTTTTGTTTGTAGAGGAGGTCAGGCAGGTCAGGCTCCATATTAATAAATCCACACAAAGCTTCTCCTTTAACGCAGCTTCCAACCACAGCAGGGCGATTTCGCCGGGCAGGAACGGAGAATCCTGTCAAATTATCCACAACACATTTCTGAACAGAAATGCGATGACTCCAGGTTTGGAAGGACATAAACACATTTATTTAAACCTCAAGGCAGTCCGGCAGTCCATTCTGAGCACTTGCCCTAAACTCCTTACGCATTTCAACTTAACTCTCAACCTTGATCATAGAAGGACAGTTGCATCAAACTAGTGCTAGGATCACTCATAGTAATAAATGTATTATTTGGAAAAATAATACAATGTAAAATAAATATTGTTAATAATTATGTTAATAAGTTACACTATTTGTATATCTATTTCTACATATATATATTCACTGAAAAAAAACTTAGGCTTCAGGAATGTTATAGTTAGTAATTAGCATTTAAAAAACCTTAGAAATTCATTAAAAAAAACAATAGGTTTCAGGGGCGTTATAGTTAGTTGAACATTTGACTCATATAAAACCTGAGGAAAATATATATATATATATATAAATTCACAGAAAAAAACATAGGTTTCAGGCCTTATATAGTTAGGAATTCGCATTTAAAAAACCTTTGAAAGTCACTAAAAAAACATAGGTTTCAGGCCTAATATAGTTAGGAATTAGCTTTTAAATGACATCACTGATGACATCATCCAGTGAATGTGGTTTGCTTCTTTATTTAAATATGCATTATATATATAGCACTTTGCATTGAAGAATGAGTGGATATATATAAATAAATATTTGGATAGAAGATTTAGTTGCAGTGTAATTGACTGTTTACTTGACCAATTTATAATGTCTCACTAAATATAGTGGATAGTGACTAAACTGTGTGAATATCTGTATCACTTTGTCAGTTGGTGTGTAATCTAATTCTACAGTTGGTTACTAGCTATGTGAAAGTCTATATTAGTTATTGATTAGTTAACTGAGTATTTGTATGGGAGTGTGAAAGTGTGTGTGGTTCGGTGGGGGGGGGTGACTGTCCAAAGATGTGTGAATAGTAGATTCAGTAGATATATGAAGTTAAAACTACATGTTCTAACAGTTTGGGTGAGTGAATCTCTTTATGGGTGTGGTGATGAGCAAATATATTTCTCAATGGTACATGTCCAACAAACTAGAAAAATAAAAGGCAGTGTATGTGTCAGTTGTTGTATATAAACAAGTATACATAAGACTCAATGATTGTGCGAGTGACTGTATGGATAACTGTATACTTGTAATAATGATTTTATAATTCACTAAGTATGACTTACTATCTTAATGAATGGATGAAGTGGTGTTTGTACAAGTGTTTTGCTAAGTAAATATGTAAGTATGATCCATTGTTTGCATAAGTGAGTAGGATGACGTCATATGTGAATAGGATGTGTGCTGTTGTTTAATGTCGATATAGGTGTATAAGTATTTTTGATAGTGTTCTATTGTTCATTGACAGCATGTATGAGTGAATCTACAGGTAAGTGATTAGATGTGTGTATACATCTATGAATTACTGAGTGGATTTTTAGATACTTGTATTGCTGTGACAATGGATTCAAATATGATACTCTGTATTTTACAAAGAGTGATGACAAATTTTAATAGTGTATGAAAAGGTGTATGTGATTGTCACGTGGATGATGTCATCAGTGATGTCATCAGTGATGTCATTTGAGATGTCATCAGTGATGTCACTGACCATGTCATGAATGATCTAATATGTGACATCATCAGCAGTGGATTGCGGGTGCGCGAAATATAGTTAGTACAAATAACTATATTGGAGCAATTTCAATGGTTTTGTATGAGTGAAATGTCCAGCTAACTATAACACCCCTAAAACTTAGTTTTTTGAGTGAATTTCAAAGGTTTTTTAAAAGCTAATTCCTAACTATATAAGGCCTGAAACATATGGTTTTTTCAGTGAATTTCAAAGGTTTTTTAAATGCTAATTCCTAACTACATAAGGCCTGAAACCTATGGTTTTTTCAGTGAATTTGCAATGTTTTTAAATGCTAATTCCTAACTATATACGGCCTGAAACCTATGGTTTTTTTCAGTGAATTTGCAAGGTTTTTTAAATGCTAATTCCTAACTATATAAGGCCTGAAACCTATGGTTTTTAAGCGAATTTGCAAGGTTTTTTAAATGCTAATTCCTAACTATATAAGGCCTGAAACCTATGGTTTTTTAGTTAAATTTCGAAGGTTTTTTAAATGACAATTTTTAAATGTAATAATTGTTATTTTTTTATACTGATTTACTACATTTTTGCAGGCAGGTGCACGCCCCCTTTTTACAACGTTCTGCAGCGCATCCCCTGGCGTGTTTGCAGAGGAGGAACTAATTCCACTTGCATACTGGGGGTCCCTGGGGGCCAAGTAGCCCACCAGCAGCCTCCAGTATGCGCCAAGGGGCTGCGTTGCTTTGCCCCGGGGGCGGTGGTCCCCAGGGCAGTGTGGGGGGGATTGTGGACCCCCACACTTCTTTATCACTATGCCGCCGCGATTTGGTCCCCCCGGGGGGTAATTCTTAAAAAAACAGACCTGGTTTTTAAAAAAAAAATGTGGGCCTTTTTTGTCCTTGTGGGACCACCTGGGCAGGCCTAGGGGGTCAGGGTGTACCTACCCTGCCCCCTTTTTGTGTTCTTCACATTTGCTTTTCTGCTTTCTTGTGCCTCGGTCTATCTATACGCACACATATACACATATATATGCATATATATGCATTTATATATATGTATGTGTATATATATATATACAAACATATATAAACATATATAATCTGCATATCTATATAAATACAAATATAAATGCATGCATACATATACATATATCCATACATATGCATGTTATTTACATGAAAGTTTGAAAAACACTATTAAAAGCAATGCTAAAAAGCCACCTCATTACAAACAGAATGGCTTTAACTTAAACGAGGGCGAGATCTATTGCATTTTCAATGCTTGTTTACTTTGGTTCCATCAAGAAGGCATTCAGATGTGTCACACATTTGCCATAAATTCTGAATGTTAGCACTCTAGTTGCTCATTATATCACTGTAGTAAAGCTACTGCTCACCAGGGAAGTCTGCTGCTGGTATTCAAAGTGCATGTTTCAGTCTGCATATCAGAGTTTTTTTAATGAAATAAAAGAGGATTTGAGAAGTCACTCAAAATGTGCCCTAATTTTTATTTCTGAAGCACTAATCATACTTTCTATGGCAAAATGAACCCCCTCATTTTGTTCCTTTTTAAATTAAATGTTTTCAGACTTACCACTTCATTCCAATCAAGATGGCTTCTGGTGTGCCATACTTTTGTCATAAGTAAAACTGTTAGTGCTCTAGTTGTTCTTTAGAACACTCTGGGACATTCTATCATTGGGCTATACTTGGGCTAACCTGGGTGATATTTGGGCTACATTTGGGCTCTTTTGTCTCTGGTGGCCATCTTGGGAGATTGCATGTCAGGATGTTTTAATGAAATAGAAGAGGATTTGAGAAGTCACTCAAAATGTGCCCTATTTTTCTTTTCTCCAGCACTAATCATACTTTCTAAGGCAAAATATACCCCCTCATTTTGTTCCTTTTTAAATTAAATGTTTTAAGAGTTACCACTTTATTCCAATCAAGATGGCTTCAGGTGTGCCATACCTTTGTAATAAGTAGGACTGTTAGCGCTCTAGTTGTTCTTTAGAACACTCTGGGAAGCTGCAGTAGAACACAAAGGAATCAACTGACAGTCTCTGTTCTTGTTGGATGTACATGTTTTACTGAGAATGTCAGACTTCATTCTCAAATGACTGAGAAAGATAATGTGAATTTACAGAAAATATGCTTTCAGTTTAGCTTATAGATCCCCTTCCAAACCACTGTGGGAAAAGCATGAGATAATAGTTTTCTTTCAAACATGATTCATGATATCCCAGCAGAAGGCTTTTTCACATGGTAAAATCACCTTAGAACACACCACAATTCCTAAAATGAGTATGGTACCATCAACAAATGATTTATAATGTACCTAAAGTCCTAAAACCTTCTATTAACTGCAATGCTTTTTAATGAGGTGCTATCATGTATATTGGTCCCAAGATGGCTGCCAACGCTTCTTGGTTGAAGAATTTGAATATTTTCTTTTTTTGCCTTGGCGGTCCTTGTGGGACCACCCGGGCAGGCCTAGGGGGTCAGGGTGCTTCTACCCTGCCCCCTTTTTGAGTTCTACACATTTGTTTTTCAGCTTTCCTGTGCCTCAGTCTACCGAGGTACAAGATGGATGCCAATAATTTCTGTTTTGGAGTGTTGACAGACATAGGCAGCCAATCAGAATGCAGCTCGTACTCGGGAAGGTGCAGAGTACAGTACGCTTAGAGTAAGCTTACAGTAAGCTTATATAGATATATCATTGTTTTTGAAGTAAATTTTCATAAAAACCACTGGAGTAATTTTCACCAAATATAGAAAAGGCACTTCTGCGTACCAGTCCCTACAATTTTGCAAAGTTTGGTGTAATGCCATTCAGCGGTTCGGGCTGTAGCCTTGTCTATTCGTCCTATGGAAATTACCATGGGGAAAACACTTTTTGGGACCCCCCTTTTTTCTCGGCCCCCGCATGACGAATCCCCCCAAAACTTCAAGGGAAGAAGCAGAGACAAGCTGGCCTAAATTTTTGAAAATTACATGCAAATTCCTCAACCGGCGCCAAAGTTATTCCCAATAGAATGTTGCGGATTTCCTATGGTAGCTAGGTCCTAACTATATATACCTACTGGCTATCGCCGGTAGGTAATATATATATATATATATATATATTCCTCACAAATTGCCCTCTGCATTAGAGGATCACACACAATGTCCTGCCCTCCGGCCTGTTCAATCACACACGATGTCCTGCCCTCCGGCCTGTTCATCACACACGATGTCCTGCCCTCCAGCCTGTTCTTCTTGCCGCTAGACTTTCAAGTGTGCATTCTGTTTAAGTATTGCTTACGCGTTTCAGGGCCAACGCCCCTTCTTCCTGGGCATTCAATGATCACACCTGACACCTGCGCATTGTATTCACGGTCTTTATTACACATGCCTTGCTTTCATGGGCGTGTCGGTTTCACTCATTCCCAGAGGCATGATGGGGCATGTAGTCCTCAGTGCAGGTGATTTATTTCCCATTGCGAAGTTTCAGGTGCTCTCCTTCATTTTTCTTCGTTTTTATCTCTAAGTGAGTTTATCAGTTGGGACAGAACGCTACCCCAGCAGAATGGAGCCGCGAGCACTGAACCCTCAGGACTAAAAGCGGTACGATGTTTTTAAATGCACGAAAGCTGACAGTTCAAGCGTGATAAACTCACTTAGAGATAAAAACGAAGAAAAATGAAGGAGAGCACCTGAAACTTCGCAATGGGAAATAAATCACCTGCACTGAGGACTACATGCCCCATCATGCCTCTGGGAATGAGTGAAACCGACACGCCCATGAAAGCAAGGCATGTGTAATAAAGACCGTGAATACAATGCGCAGGTGTCAGGTGTGATCATTGAATGCCCAGGAAGAAGGGGCGTTGGCCCTGAAACGCGTAGGCAATACTTAAACAGAATGCACACTTGAAAGTCTAGCGGCAAGGAACAGGCCGGAGGGCAGGACATCGTGTGTGATCCTCTAATGCAGAGGGCAATTTGTGAGGAATATACTACACGGCGGCCCAGCCGTGGGAGGAGGCACCGCCATCAGTTGGGACAGAACGCTACCCCAGCAGAATGGAGCCGCGAGCACTGAACCCTCAGGACTAAAAGCGGTACGATGTTTTTAAATGCACGAAAGCTGACAGTTCAAGCGTGATAAACTCACTTAGAGATAAAAACGAAGAAAAATGAAGGAGAGCACCTGAAACTTCGCAATGGGAAATAAATCACCTGCACTGAGGACTACATGCCCCATCATGCCTCTGGGAATGAGTGAAACCGACACGCCCATGAAAGCAAGGCATGTGTAATAATGACCGTGAATACAATGCGCAGGTGTCAGGTGTGATCATTGAATGCCCAGGAAGAAGGGGCGTTGGCCCTGAAACGCGTAGGCAATACTTAAACAGAATGCACACTTGAAAGTCTAGCGGCAAGGAACAGGCCGGAGGGCAGGACATCGTGTGTGATCCTCTAATGCAGAGGGCAATTTGTGAGGAATATACTACACGGCGGCCCAGCCGTGGGAGGAGGCACCGCCATCAGTTGGGACAGAAAGCTACCCCAGCAGAATGGAGCCGTGAGCACTGAACCCTCAGGACTGAAAGCGGTACGATGTTTTTAAATGCACGAAAGCTGACAGTTCAAGCGTGATAAACTCACTTAGAGATAAAAACAAAGAAAAATGAAGGAGAGCACCTGAAACTTCGCAATGGGAAATAAATCACCTGCACTGAGGACTACATGCCCCATCATGCCTCTGGGAATGAGTGAAACCGACACGCCCATGAAAGCAAGGCATGTGTAATAAAGACCGTGAATACAATGCGCAGGTGTCAGGTGTGATCATTGAATGCCCAGGAAGAAGGGGCGTTGGCCCTGAAACGCGTAGGCAATACTTAAACAGAATGCACACTTGAAAGTCTAGCGGCAAGGAACAGGCCGGAGGGCAGGACATCGTGTGTGATCCTCTAATGCAGAGGGCAATTTGTGAGGAATATACTACTCGGCGGCCCAGCCGTGGGAGGAGGCACCGCCATCAGTTGGGACAGAATGCTACCCCAGCAGAATGGAGCCGCGAGCACTGAACCCTCAGGACTAAAAGCGGTACGATGTTTTTAAATGCACGAAAGCTGACAGTTCAAGCGTGATAAACTCACTTAGAGATAAAAACGAAGAAAAATGAAGGAGAGCACCTGAAACTTCGCAATGGGAAATAAATCACCTGCACTGAGGACTACATGCCCCATCATGCCTCTGGGAATGAGTGAAACCGACACGCCCATGAAAGCAAGGCATGTGTAATAAAGACCGTGAATACAATGCGCAGGTGTCAGGTGTGATCATTGAATGCCCAGGAAGAAGGGGCGTTGGCCCTGAAACGCGTAGGCAATACTTAAACAGAATGCACACTTGAAAGTCTAGCGGCAAGGAACAGGCCGGAGGGCAGGACATCGTGTGTGATCCTCTAATGCAGAGGGCAATTTGTGAGGAATATACTACACGGCGGCCCAGCCGTGGGAGGAGGCACCGCCATCAGTTGGGACAGAACGCTACCCCAGCAGAATGGAGCCGCGAGCACTGAACCCTCAGGACTAAAAGCGGTACGATGTTTTTAAATGCACGAAAGCTGACAGTTCAAGCGTGATAAACTCACTTAGAGATAAAAACGAAGAAAAATGAAGGAGAGCACCTGAAACTTCGCAATGGGAAATAAATCACCTGCACTGAGGACTACATGCCCCATCATGCCTCTGGGAATGAGTGAAACCGACACGCCCATGAAAGCAAGGCATGTGTAATAAAGACCGTGAATACAATGCGCAGGTGTCAGGTGTGATCATTGAATGCCCAGGAAGAAGGGGCGTTGGCCCTGAAACGCGTAGGCAATACTTAAACAGAATGCACACTTGAAAGTCTAGCGGCAAGGAACAGGCCGGAGGGCAGGACATCGTGTGTGATCCTCTAATGCAGAGGGCAATTTGTGAGGAATATATATATATATACATATATATATATTCACAGAAAAAACCATAGGTTATAGACCATATATAGTTAGGAATTAGCATTTACAAAACCTTGAAAATTCACTGAAAAAACCATAGGTTATGGACCATATATAGTTAGGAATTAGCATTTAAGAAACCTTTTTTTTACTCACACAAAACCATTGAAATTCCATATATAGTTAGTTGTACTAACTATATATCGCGCACCCGCAATCCACTGCTGATCATGTCACATATTACATCATTCATGACATGGTCAGTGACATCACTGATGACATCACTGATGACATCTCAAATGACATCACTGATGACATCACTGATGACATCTCAAATGACATCACTGATGACATCACTGATGACATCTCAAATGACATCATTGATGATATCACTGATGACATCACTGATGACATCATTGATGACATCTCAAATGACATCACCGATGACATCACTGATGACATCACTGATCACATCTCAAAAGACATCACTGATGACATCACTGATGACATTAGTCATGTGATAATACGATGAATCTCTTCAGACTCTAATAAAAACTTAGATACACTCAGTTTAAACAGACACTCACAGACTGTCACTCATCCATGGAGTTACTCACACACCTAGTCAGTCATGCAAAGAATCAATCTCACATCCATTTCCTCAACTATACAGTTATACACACCTTACTTATTCAAACATATACTAACACATATTTACTCTCTTATACAATCCCTGATACAAGTTCACAATGATCCATACAGCCACTCACACATTCACTGGCTCTTATGCATAGTTATTTATATATGTCAACTCTCACATGTACTGTGTTTTACATATGTACTTACTTTGACATGTAGCACTGAGATATCCATTCACTCACCAATACACTTATGCACACAGTCAACCGCCCATACAGCTGTTTCCACATGCACTTTTGAACCCATACATCTAGTGAATCAACTGCTCACACATCTATGCACAGAGTCATACACCTCCCAGCCACCCACACACACACTCAGTCTCCCATACAAATACTTGGGCAACCAATCAATAACCCATATAGTTACTCATATAGCTACTGATCAACACATTGGTATTGTATTGTGGTATACTTTTATAGCGCAAACCTGTCACCACCAAGGGCATCCTGGCGCTTCGACCCAAAATCCAGCAGATTCAGCAGCCTAGCCTGTTCTAGGGAAGAGGTGGGTTTTCAACGCCTTTCTAAAGGCTAAAAGATCCTCAAGGCTTCTCAGGGATAATGGCAGGGAGTTCCAGAGTTTGGCCGCCGCTACTCTAAACGATCGGCCACCCATCCTCACTCTCTGGAAACGTGGAACTACTAATAGCCTGGATGAAGAGGAGCGTAAGGCTCGCGATGGGAGGTACCAGGCAAACATTCTCTGCAAAGGGATTGGGCCCAGGCCGTGGATAGCCCTGAACACAATGCACGCTGCTTTATAGCGAACGCGTGAATGGACCGGCAACCAGTGGAGTTCCTGTAGCGCTGCCGTTGCAGAGCTGTAGTAAGGGCGGGAGAGGGCAAGTTTGGCAGCCATATTTTGCACCCTTTGGAGCTTGCCCAGAAGTGTTACCGGGGCCTCCAGAAGTAGTGCGTTACAGTAGTCGAGTCGACTTAGGATGGTACTTCGCACTACTTCGGGTCTGGCTTGCTCAGGGAGGAGGGGTAAGACCTGGCGCAGCATGCGGATCAACATCATGCACGTTGAGGTGGTTTTATTTACGTGCAGATCCAACTGCAGGTTGGGCCCAAAAGTAACACCCAGATTACGGGCCGATCGTGCGGCTGACACCGACTCTGAGAATGACGGAGGCCAGAAGTCATCTGGGAGATCTCGGGGAACTCGGTCGTTGGAGCAGTACAGGACCTCTGTCTTAGTTCCATTGAACTGCAATGAGTTCAAACGGAGCCATTCCGCTGTCGCCTGCATGCACCGGTGGAAAGTCTCCAATGGGACTGCACCCTGTCCCTCCAGTGAAAAGACCAGCTGGGTATCATCCGCATAATTAAATGCGGAGATCCCAAAAGATTTAATGAGCTGGACTAGAGGGCGGAGGTAAACATTAAAGAGTATAGGGCTGATGGCTGAGCCCTGAGGTACTCCTTGTCCTACTCTCCGCTCCTCTGAACTGAAGGGGGGGAGTGAGACCCGTTGCTGACGGTTGTCCAGGTAGGAGATTAACCAGTCCCTGGCCTTATCTTTGACCCCGCACTCTTCCAGCCTCGAAATCAAGGTGGGGTTGCTGACCGTGTCGAACGCGGCCGACATGTCGAGCAGCACCAAGAAGGCTGCCCGACCACTGTCGACTCGCGCCCGCAGATTGTCTAACACGGTCACCAACGCGGATTCCGTCCCATGAGCTGGGCGAAAACCGAATTGCGTCTCGTCCAGCCAGGTGTTCCCTTCTAAGAAGCCGGACAGAGTGCGGGTAACCAATTTTTCCATGATTTTAACTGGAAAAGGAAGCAGGGAGATTGGTCGGTAGTTGGAAAGGCAAGCAGGGTCAAGCGTAGGTTTTTTTAGAAGCGGAGATACAACTGCCTTCTTCCAGCAGCCCGGTACCGTCCCTGTTTCAAACGACTGGCAACAGATGGAGTGCAAGGGCTGGAAGAGATCCTCCTGAAACACCTTCCAGAGTTTTGAAGGAAGAGGATCAAGAGGCGAGCCGGATGAGATTGTTAGGGCTAGGCTGCCAAACTCCTCCAAGGAGGGAAGGGGAAAGCTTCTCAGCTGGGGTCGACTGGCCACAATCGCCGGAGCTCCCAGGCTGAGGGCCGGATCCAAGGAGGGAGGGGAGAAGCTACTCAGCTGGGGTCGACTGGCCTCGATCGCCGGAGCTCCCAGACTGAGAGCCGGGTCCAAGGAGGGAGGGGAGAAGCCACTCAGTTGGGGTCGACTGGCCTCAGGCGCCGGAGCTCCCAGACTGAGAGCCGGGTCCAAGGAGGGAGGGGAGAAGCCACTCAGCTGGGGTCGACTGGCCACAATCGCCGGAGCTCCCAGGCTGAGGGCCAGGCCCGAGGAGGGAAGGAAAAAGCTACTCAGCTGGGGTCGACTGGCCTCGATCGCCGGAGCTCCCAAGCTGGGGGCCGGGTCCAAGGAGGGAGGGGAGAAGCCACTCAGCTGGGGTCGACTGGCCTCAGACGCCGGAGCTCCCAGGCTGAGAGCCGGGTCCAAGGAGGGAGGGGAGAAGCCACTCAGCTGGGGTCGACTGGCCTCAATCGCCGGAGCTCCCAGACTGAGGGCCTGATCCTCTGGTCGGGGTCGACTGGAAGGCGTGGTCGGAGCTTCCAAACAGAGGTGAGCAGCCCTCTGCAGGGGTCGACTGTCCACCTCCTCCGGAGCTCCCAGACCAGTGGTGGACTTGACTGGGTCCTGCAAGCCCTCCAGGATTTTACGGGTTTTCTCCTCGAAGGCATCAGCAAGTGAGTCACAGAGAGCTTGCGATGAGGGGACAGTGCTGGCCACACACGTAGGGTGGGCAAGGTCCCTGACAATTTTAAAGAGGGCCTGTGCCTTGTTAGGGGCCTGATTCAGGGTGGATTCAAGATAGGTCACTTTGGCCAACTTGATCTGAGCCTTGTATTTTTGTATGGCGGTCTTGAAGACAATTTTCTCCGGGTCCAAGTACTGTTTCCTCCAGGCCCTTTCTGCGCGTTTACAGTCAAGTTTAAGCTGGCGTAATTCGCTCGTGTACCAAGGGCTAGCTCGATTCACCCTCCCTCGTGACTTCCGAAGGGGTGCAAGCTTATCCAGCGAGCTCGATACAGACTGGCAGAAGAGAGTATAACTCTCTTCGGCTGTGTAGCCAAGCTTAAAGTCCTTACCTAAGATGTTCGGCAGTGGAGAGGTTTTAAGAATTCGGGACCAAGGTCTCTCTAGCTTGGCTAGAGATATTCCAGCCTTTCGTGAGATATGGTCCTCTAGACAAAGTGAGAACATAATCAAATAGTGGTCTGTCCAGAACTGGCACTTAATATCATCTAGTGATACCCATATTGGATCCGCAAATACTAAGTCCAGAATATGACCCTTCTGATGTGTGGAGGCGTTCACCAACTGTTCCAGATTAATATCCGTGCAAGCTTGACCAAGGGAAAAGAATGCATTGTCCAGTGAACCGCCTGGCCACAGATTGAAATCACCAAGAATCAATAACTTGGAGTGGGAGCTAGAGAGTTCGTAGATCAAGTCAATGAGGAGCGATATGGAAGGTGCCGGTCCCGGGGGACGGTAGCATAGGACACCCGAACAAAGTATCAGCTCCTGCTGTTTGACTGTGAAACCCATCAGTTCAAATCCCGGTACTTCTCGAATCTTTAGCTGGGAGAGGGTCAGCGAGTCTCTATAAATGCAACACATGCAGCAGTTTACAGAACAACAGACATAATGATGCACAAATTAAGACAGTTTAGTCACTAACCCATGCACTCAGTGAGACACATTTAATCACTCACTCATACAGTCAGTCATGCACCTACTAAATCCTTCATCCAGACACTTATACATCCACTCATTCTTCAATATGTAAGACATATTTTAACTTTACAGAAACATACAGTCACTGGATGTTGTCATCAGTGATGTCATCAGTGATGTAATTTGAGATGTCATCAGTGATGTCATTTGAGATGTCATCAGTGATGTCATCAGTGATGTCACTGACCATGTCATGAATGATGTAATATGTGACATGATCAGCAGTGGATTGCGGGTGCGCGATATATAGTTAGTACAACTAACTATATATGGAATTTCAATGGTTTCGTGGGAGTAAAAAAAAGGTTTCTTAAATGCTAATTCCTAACTATATATGGTCTATAACCTATGGTTTTTTCAGTGAATTGTCAAGGTTTTGTAAATGCTAATTCCTAACTATATATGGTCTATAACCTATGGTTTTTTCTGTGAATTTCAATGGTTTTTTAATAGCAAATATCAAAAGCTTTAAAATGTATTCTTCTTTAAATCAAAAAATATATTTTATATGTTTATTAATAAAAAAATGTACGTATTTTTTTAATTATTTTTTTTTTTTCGCTCCCGGTCCGCGAACCGGGTCGCTTCCCGTTAGCTCAAAATGGTGCCGCGACCCGGTCCGCGAACCGGTAAACGTTCCGTTTGCGCAACTGCCGCTTTAGAAAACAACATCGTGACGCGTCGCGTCAGCGTGACGTATCGCGTTGTCGCGTGAAACGTCATATGACGCGCCGCGTTAGCGTACCCGGAAGTGAACCGGTACGCGAACGAGGCGCGAAGCGCCGCTTCCCGGAAGCGATCCGGGACGCGGCCCAAAGCGCGTAACGTAAACACAACAGGTCATGTGACTTGTTAATAACACTTTTCATTGGTTCATTTCACTTTTAGTTTCATAATGATGTAAGACTAGGTCATGTGACCTAAAAGTAAGACTTTTCATTGGTTTAGAACCATTGTTTTTCCCAAATGATGAAAACCCCTCCTTCTTTCCTCACTCTGACTTTCATCTTTGTGAGAGGAAGACCCTTTGTGATCACTGAGCAATGGCTTCATTAGTAGCTTCAGCTGGTGCTTCCCCACCACCTCCACCACCTCCAAGGAAGAGAGGACCACCTGCTGAAGTTATCATTTAGCAAGAGGAGGAAGAAGAGGAAGAAGAGGAACAGCAGGAAGAGAGGCATTTTTTGCCTGAGGAGCCCAGGAGGTCTCATCTGAAAGAAAACTTTATTTGGCAATTTTTTAAATATCCTCGGGGCCAAAAAAAAGTCAATGCACGGTACGTAACTTGCCTTATCTGTAAGAAGGATTTGTCCAGAGGGACAGATAAGAAGTACAGTTACGGGAATTATACTATGCATCGCCGTATGGAGAGGTGGCACCCTATCAACTACAGTGCTGCACAGTTACGTGACCAGCAAGATAATCCCCCTATTGTGGCCAGAAGATCAATTGTACAGGAAGTGTCGGGACCAGAGACGAGGGAGATGGTCCCAAATATACAGATGAGGTTCGGGGAAGTGAAACAAGTATGCGTGCGTTGTAATCAATTCATTTGCTACAGAGAAAGTAGCATCAATCTGATCAACAGAGCTATCGACAATCATGTTTGTCCGAAACGCCCCAGAGAATAAATTCTTTTTTTTTGTTGCTCCTGTTGAGCCCTTTACAATGAATCGTTTTCGTTCCCCCCCCCAAAAAAAACCAAAAAATATATAAAACCGTTCAAAAAATTCAAAAAAAGTAAAAAAATGTTCAGAAAAATATTAATATAAAAAAACAAAAACAATAAAAAAAAGTTCTTATCAGAACTACCTCCCCTTTATAAAAATAATTGGTAGAATATTTAGCACTCTGCCAACCTCTATTTCTTTTGGTTCGCTTCCCGGTTCGCTCGCCGGTACGCGAACCAGGAGCGAACCAAAATTTTTTTTTAAAAAAAAAGAAGAGTAAGTATAAGGGAAGGAAACAGAGAGTAATGTTAAAAGAAAGACAGCTATAGGGACTAAACCAAAGATACTGTTTAATAGATCTATTTACCGAAGAAAAGATGGAAGAGGGTATAATTGAGAAAAACAAAATAGATAAGGAAGTAAAAGAAAAAAAAGGAGAGTAGAGAATGTGACTGAATGATTAAATTAATATTAAAACATTGGAATAACAGAGAGAAAAAACACAATGCAGAAAAGAAGAAGTAACAGAAAAGGAATGATTGAAACAGCAAAGAAATGTAAATAACATAGGGGCATATTATCAACATAGGCGATGAAAGTTTTGCTGCTTTTATCGGCAGAAATCTGACGCTAAAGACGCTTTTGCAGCAGTTTTCTGCCGATAATGACTGCTTTTATCGTCAGAAAACTGGTGCTAAAGCCGCTTTTGCGGAAGAAAACTGCCGCTAAAGCTACTTTTGCGGCAGTTTTCTGCTGATAAAAGCAGCGATAATTTTATTGCCTGTGTTGATAATATGCCCCTTAGTGTGCTTGAACAACAGAGAGAAAGCATAATGAACAAGTAGTGAAAGAGTGATCAGTCAGAGGCAGTGAGAGTAATAGAGATGGAGTGAGTGAACAAGAGTGAGGAAGTATGAGAAGAGAGGGACTGACAAAAATAGTGGAAGGATTAGAGTAAGTAAGTAATAGAGAATGGAATGAGGAAAGTAGCAAAGGGAGGAAAGTGAGGGTTAAAGAAATGAAGTAGTGAAACTAATAGAAGTTAAATGTGATAGAAATGTAACAAAAAGAGTACAAAACATTTACCTTATAATTGTCGTTAACTTAGTCACTTGTTATTTTTATACTTTCAATCTGTGAAAGAGAGAACAAACATTTGAAAAATATTAAAACATGTATTTAAAAATTAGAAAAGACAAGGGAAAAGATTGAAGGACAAACAGTTTTTCAACAACTTTGACACTTACAGAAGCCTCTGCTTCTCCATGCCCCTACACAGTCCTAAAAATATACATTTTAAACTAACAGTATCTTGATGCAGATGAAGTGAGGCCTATCTTGCAACATGGTGCATCTTTTGCACTGCTGCTGTCTCACAAAAGTAATGCAACGGCAGCGCAAAAGAGGTGCACAGCCATCATAAAACTGTCCCTAACATTTTAAATGATTGTTTCAGGATGCCAATAAGGTGTGTCCTATCCAGAGGTTTGTTTGAGGTGAGGCCTACTCAGGGTTGCAGATGAAATTTACGCTTGTTGAAGAGTACAGAGGAGATAATACATATCCATGTCTACCAATGAAGTGAGTCATGTCCACTTCACTCTTGAACAAAGGCCAGACCTCCTCTGTTTCCTTGGACAGGCCTAAACTTGATTTGCACAATGTGATGTGTAATGTTAGGAAACACAGGTGATGTAATTGAAAAACGTGCAATTTCTTTTGCTCATTTCACAATCACATCAATTGTGTTTCCTTTGCTTAGGTATCTCATTGTGCAGATGTAGTCCAGCATATGAAAGAGTACCCAGAAGTGCAGCACTGCATGCAACAACTTTGACACTTACTGAAGCCTCAGCTTCTGCATGCCCCCTACACAGTCCTAATTATATACATTTTAAACTGACGGTATCTTGCTGGAGATGAACTGAGGCCTATCTTGCAACATGGTGCATCTTTTACACTGCTGCTGCGTCACAAAAGTGACGGAACAACGACGCAAAAGAGGCGTATGGCCATCATAAATCTGCACTTAACATTTTAAATGATTGTTTCTAGATGCTGATAAGGTGTGGCCTATCCAGAGATTTGTTTCAGGTAAGTCCTACTCAGGGTTGCAGATGAAATTTAGGCTTGTTGAAGAGTATAGAAGAGATAATACATGTGCAGGCCTACCAACAGAGTGAGTCATGTCCACTGCACTCTTGAACAAATGTGAGACCTCCTCTGTCTCCTGGAACAGGCCTAAACCTCATCTACACAATGTGATGTGTAATGTTAGGAAACACAGGTAATTTAATTGAAAAAAGTGCAATTTTTTTTGCTCATTCCACAGTCACATCACCTGTGTTTCCTTTGCTTAGGTATCTCATTGTTTAGATGTAGTCTATCATATGAAAGACTACGTAGAATGTGAGCACTGTATGCAACAACTTTGACACTTATAGAAGCCTCAGCTTTTCAATGCCTACTACACAGTTCTAAATGTATATCATATATACCAAAAGTACAGAATTAATTATACATGTTAAATGGTTTATTTTTGCTGTTCTCAGAATTTATCAAATTTCACTAAAAATAGTGACTTGAAGGTATTCATCATATAACAGCGGGGAAAAAAACCACAATCAAAATGATTGTGTTTAAAAAACCCATATAACATAACCAAACAGAAATCAGAACTCCTGAAAAGTAACTTACTTTCCATGACGTCGAAGGATATCCTATGAACAGCTTACACTCTGTTGTACTGCTATTATTTTCAGCCCGCCACTTTCTGAAAGAAAAGCTCCATCGTTTTGAAAAATATGTTACATACAATAAATGACTTCTCGCTCTCTACTGCACGTTTCCACAAGGCCAAATCGTGTAAGAGCCATTTATAACTCTTGGAATTCTTCTAAGCAAATCCCGTCATTTT
This sequence comes from Lissotriton helveticus, assembly GCF_964261635.1. Lineage (NCBI taxonomy): Eukaryota > Metazoa > Chordata > Amphibia > Caudata > Salamandridae > Lissotriton > Lissotriton helveticus. The sequence continues at coordinate 640,362,666 of NC_136059.1, forward strand.
GTATTTCCGCAACTTTCAGAAAGAAAACGTTCAAGATCACTTTCACAATCCTGGACTAGTAATATCTTACCCTTCTTGCTCACTCATGTTCTACATTTCCTATGACACTGATACTGCTTACTATGAAGCAGACTTACACTACCTATATGAGTACTACAATTATTTAATTCTCTCCATCACTTTTAATCACAAAGCAATATAAAACAGTAGATAAAATTATATCAACCCCTAGAATCATTATACGCCAGTTGCCTACCCTAAATTCTCTTTTCTGAAAACGGAAAGTAAGAATATTTTTAAATAAAAAGGCAACATTGTATCGTAGTCAAATGGGAATAATTTCCGAAACAGCAAATTTTTTTACATTTTCAATAAGCTGTGTAATAAGCGGATCTGTCAAATGACCATCATGCCATATAATAGCTGCAGTTACAAATGTTCTTCCTAAAATCAACGACTGTGTAGCCACAACATTTGTAATTAAAGTTGAAGACTTACTTTCATCAGGTTTATATAGTTGGATTTTCAAAATGACATTATAATCAAAAGTTTGGACCAATAATCTAGACAGCATTGCAGACTTACATTCCCTCTACTCCATGTTTTGATTGGCTGCTTGAATTAGCTTATAAAAAGAAACAGTTTTTCTGAACTCATACAAAGTGCAGTTATTTTTCCATGACGTCAAGTGTTATGGTAAGAACACCGTTTGCTTTGGGAAATACTCTGTTGTCCTTCAACTAATCTCTGCCCACCACTTTCTGTAAGAAAATCTTCTTTTTTTCCAGGAACTATTTAAAACTCAAAAATAACTTTTGACTCTGTACTACACTTATCCTCAAGGCCAAATCGTGTAGGAGCCATTAGAACCTCTTGAAATTCCTCAGAGCAAAACCTGAGATTCCTTCCCTAAAATTTTGGTTTTAAAAACACCAGGTGAGAATTTTTAAGGTCAAAAGGCAATTTTTTTTTAAGTTAAAACAGAATCATTGCAGAATGACCAGCCATTTCTAGACTTTAAATAAGCTGTGTAATGTCCTGATGTTATTGAAGGACCGTCATGATATATAATTGCTGCAGTTACAAAAGTCCTTCCTGATATTGACAACTGTGAAGCCACAACATTTTTTATTAAAGTTGTCAATTTTGTTCCATCAGGCCTACATCGTTGGAACATTAAAATGACATACTGGCCATATGTTCGTATAAATAATGTTGACAACATTTCAGACTTACATTGGCTACACTCCATGTTGTGATCAGCTGCTTTTACTAGCTTATTAAAGGACACTGATTTACTGTCTGGCAAAGTTAAATATATAAATCTTTCTGAGTCTACACTAGTAGTACTTGATACCCTACAGTTCTCGCAGTCATGCTGCCGTTGATAAGAAAGCCCAAACAGGTGATCTACATCTACACCTTCAGCATGCAATACATCAAGCATATACATTAAAAACTCCTGACAATCTTGCTGAATATTTTGAGAGAATTGTGTTTGACCTGAACATCTGTCTAACAGATTTCGAATTTCAGACACACTTTCTATTTTTGTTCTATCAGTGCTACATTTCTCTAACACAGAATTTAACAAACTGCAAAATCTTTGATCAGAATGACCACAATCTCTTCTTTTACATTTTCTAGAGAAAACAAAACATTAACCACTACATTAGCATAGCAGTTGACACCAGAACTGTTTTCAAATTTAAAACCAACAACATCTTCAACAGAATCCTTTTTCTTTCTGCTTATAATTTCAGGTTCATCGACTTTTCGTCTTTTTGCTACAACCTCCCTACTATTGGTCACATTTCTTCGTTTCCGGCCTACCACACGTTTCTCAAACAAAGGATATTGAGGCAAATGTGGCGCATACTCTCTTCTTAACCTATTGTATTCCTTAACACAATCTAGATCCGCACAAATGTTTGTGACATCACACTCAATCAAGTACAATCCCGATAAAGTTCTAACTCGTGACAATGCCACATATGCCATACCCTCCTTGAACACAGAACTGCCAATATTCACCAATGCACTGTCTACACTTAAACCTTGCGATTTATGGATTGTCACCGCATATGCCAAGCAAACAGGAAACTGCTTACGGCGAACATATAAGTCTTTTACAAGCAAAAATCTAGCAGAACAACGACCAATTAGCTGTACTTCCTCAATGCCATCAAATTTAATTTTTAAAAATTCAATTCCATCTCTATTTCTGTATTTCACAAAATCAACAACATTACCCATTGATCCATTTACCAGACCTCTTTCAACATGTAAATTCCTTCTTAAAATTATACGGCAGTTTAAGCACACATTCAGAGTCTTTTCAAAACCTGCTGTTTTAGATATAGTCTTCTCTAATGAATCCAATTTTGTTTTCAAATTCTCAGACAACATAATTGTTGATCCCATATGCTCTACTCTGTCAATAGCTTCCAGTTTCACAATCTCTTGGTTTTCTAAATGCAACATTTTGTTGTTGAAGATGGCACATTCTGCAAGAGTTGGCATCAAACATATTCCAGATTTCTTCTCAGTAATTTTCTGAAAAATATTCTCAGGCACAACGTCTTGTTCTGGATATAAATTTGACAGTAATCGTGCATGTAAAGCTTCTTTCCCATGCTCGGTCACTTTTCCAATTCTAACATCTTGTAGAATATTCTTGTAATCTTCATCCTTCGCCTGACGCATATTTTCATGCAGTTCAGCATAATTGAAGTTTAACCATATATTGACGTTGCCAATGCTCCCTAGGCACTTCCTGGTATCTTCATGCGTGAGCATTTTGAACACAGGTTGTCCTTTCACTGGTGTCAGCTGCAGAAGATCTCCGAAAACAATGATGTGTTTGCCACCAAATAACACATCATACTCTGTTTTAAGAACTTCTTGCATTCTCAAATGCACAAAGGCAAGCATGACATTAGAAACCATGCTTACTTCGTCAATGATAAGAAGTTTCATTTTCCTCAAGACTCTTGAAACTTCACAACAAGCATCTCCAGATAACTTGTGGTATTGTAATTTGTTATCATGCTCCACTGGCAGCATCAGTAGACGATGCAAAGTAATACCTTTAATGTTATGTGCTGCCAGTCCAGTTGGAGCGGTGACAACACAAGATAGCGATGACTCAGTCCTTTCCTGCAAATAACATGAAATTGCTTTAATGAGGAAACTTTTTCCAGTTCCCGCTTCTCCACTCACGTACAGTCAGACAGGCTTCAACGACGTACATGAGCACTCTTTCTTCTCATGACTTAATCCATGATCAATTTGCTTGGTAACTTCGTCATATATTTTCCTCTGCTCAACGTTGAGTTGTCTTTCCAAGTCTTCTAAGTTAACCACATCCTCCTGAGCATGTGCCATGGCTCTTTCCACTTCATTCATGGCAGTGGCAGCTTCATTTTCGATAACAGGTCCTCCTAGTGGATCGTGACTCAAGGAAGCAGAACTCTGACTGTCCTGAGAACTGTCTCTGGCAATCTCGGCTGCAATCGTTGCTTCCTGCTCGATTTCCGCATTCAACATTTCTAGATATTTGGGAAAAGCAGGACATTCTATGGTCTCCTTGGCGGCATTGAAAGAGTCTTCGTAACAGAGGAAATCTCCAAGCAGTTCCTCTTCTGCACGCCAAGGCTTGAAAAGTTGCAAAAGTGCTAAATAAAAAAACTCCTTTTTTTCAGGAGATTCGCCACTCAATTTTCGATGGTTTACCAAGTGGCTTTTTCTTTGCTTGACCAGACATCCCTCACTTCCAATTACAGCATACACTCCTTTATCAATATCTTCTTTGATGTTCCTCTTGAATATGTAATTTTGTAGAACCTCATACAGACAAACATTCTCGAGGTGACTGCTTCGATTTGGATAATATGTATCCAACATGTTGGTCTTCAAAATATCGGTACTGTTTGGCTCCTTTTCCGCCAAATACTCAATTTCCCGCACAGGTTTCAGAACTCGATTACGCGTTGCAGCAAGACCAAGACTCGCCCAAACGATACTCCTAGATTTGGCATAGAGACTTGCTGAAGACAACCGGTCAGAACATTCGTAAGCTCCGATTTCTCGATGCGACAACATCTTCAGACTGAAACTGTACAACTTCTTACTGAGGCTCTTTTCATGAGAAATGTCCTCCCACATATCCTTCAATTCTGTCTTTTCTTTTTTGGTGATGTAAGATGTCACATACCGAGCCACAGCCATACAGTTATCAGCCACAAACTGTATATCCATGTTAGCATTCCACATGGACAAAATCACTGGGTTGTAGTCGTTGATGTACTTGGACTCTTCGTTCCTTTTCAAATTGTATGTGTTTTTAGGTGATTTCTTCATCACATTATGTCGCAGCGAAGACATCAAACTGTTCACTCTTCCTTTAGAAATCACCGGTCGTGGAAAGGCGAAACGACATTTGGTGTAAAACTTGTCCTTGTTTCTGAATTTACGACGACAGTACTTTCCGCAACGATGGATTTGGAAGCGTAGAACTTGTTCTCTTAGGCTTTTGTCCTCCTTTGCATTTGGAACAGCACATGTAGAATACTGTTCTATGAAACTCATCACTAAGTCTTCTGGATCTGTTCCAAATTTAGGTGCATCCTTGATCCACAGCAGCATATGTATATGAGGAGCACCTCTTGCTTGGTACTCCTTTCTCCAGAAGAAATCCAACACCTCTCCAAGAGGTGGATTTCTCTTGTTCATGATGAAAGACATCATAGCTTCAAATCTATGATTGAAGTACCTGCATACATTCACTGGATCCAAAGAGCACAGTTCTCCGGGTGTCTTGAATTCGATATTTTCAATGTTTCCATTTGCCTCTCGTAGAAATTCAAGTAAGTCTTCCCAGCCATACTCGGCACAGCTCAGAGTGAGGAACCATGTGGGAGTTCCTAAGTTCCTCAGCATACATTTTAAATCACCATGACGACGGTACCAGTACTCATTAGTACCACGCTGACACGCCATGAGATTAATCAGGTGACAATCCAAAATACTGTCTTGCACATTGAATTTATCCATAAAGTCACTTGCAGAGATGTTTTGCATCTGTATACCACTTTTCAAGATGTGGTTCACTGCATATGACAGTCCAGACAGATCGCTTTCAAACAGGAGATGAAACAAATAGGGAATGCATTGTCGAAACCTAGCATCTTCTGCATACAATCGTAAAGTCCGGTATTCAGAAGCAGGAATTTGATGAGATCGCTCATCATATCTTCCTCCTTGACCTGTTGGAAATAGCTGTGGGAAACACCGAGCTTCCAAACTTTCCTCCCAAACACTAATGGGACTCCCTTTGGCTTGTTTCATTTGAAACAACTCAATAGCATTCCCCATGACTTCCTTGGAATGCAAAGGATGAACACTATAATGTTCATATATTTCTTCACTTTTAGAGGGTTCTACTTTCTCAATTTGACCAGCACACAAATCGCTATCCTCTTCCTCACTTACTTCCTCTTCTGCAACATATACATTCTTATAGTACTTATTATTTTTTTTCAAATACAATGTTGCCTTTTTGACTTTCCTAACATCCACTAAATCTTGCCATATTTTCCTATTCTTTGTCGGAACCCCATTAACTAAGATAACCAGAGGTTCCTCTTCCACTTTCTCTACTCCAATTGTGTTAATGTTTTTCTTCAAATCTAGAGGCAAATAAACAACTCTTCCCTTTAATCCTCTCTGTAAATCTGATGGAGGCAATTTCCCTGTCTTTGGCTCCATTCTTACAATAGCCTGAAAGGGATGGATACTTTGAATCAAAATAGATTCATAAGTATTTAAATCCTTCAATTCAGAAGGAATCTCAACCAATTCCAGATTATTATGAACCGCTCTAGCAGGCATCTGGTTTTGATTTAATTTATTACAACAATAAGTACACACACGTTGATCCGATCCCAAATCAAAACAATTTTCTACCATCAAGTATGTTGCGAAATCCTTCCATTCACTATTATTTTCCCTTTCACTTTTTGCATATAAATCCACTAACTTAGTCTGATTCTTATAATAAGTGCGTCGACAACACACACAAGTGAAATTAGGCCTCTCACTTGATTTCACCTGAAACGTGGCAATTTCCTTCTGAAAATTATCTGTACTGGAAACCTGTACACTATCTTCCACATTACCCTCTTCTTCTGGGTCAATTTCAACATTCTCCTCTTTACTTCCAAAGTAACAAAACTCAATTTCTTCACAAATATTTTTCACATCTCTTTTAGAACCATGCAAAAGAGCAGCGCATAATTGTTTAAGCATAATTGCTGGACTCTTAGCATAATACAACATTCTAACTAATTTCCTCACTTTATTATGATGCACTGCTAGCATCCTGAAATGATGAAAAACACTCTGGCATACTCTCCTGGAAAGACAAGCCAGTGAATGACCATGCAAACCTGTCACTTCTCTCACTCTGCAAGGATCTAATTCTTGCAACAACATCATTTTCTGCTTCAAACTTTTCTTATTAAATGTCCGTACAAAATCACAAAGTAAATTGATGGAATCCTGTCGTACACTGCAAATACTACTACACTTCCAGGTGTACACAGGACCCTTAGGACGTCTTCCTAAAACCTCATTACCTAACACCTCTTCTGTCTCTGTTGTCACAAGTTTTTCTTTTTCAACTGGACAACCATCTTTCACCTCATAAGCTCGACCATTGGTGTCAACTGCATGCACCAAATCATTATCCTGGAAATAACTCTCCTCATTAAAAAATGCCTCACAACTTGAACTATGCATCCATTCTCCGGAAAAAACTTCACAAAAATTACTACGATTAACTATTCTCTTCCATCTACTATTTCTTTTGAAGTCATAAATTGCCTTGTTTAGCTTCCTAATTCTATTGATTATCAAAATAAATAACTTTCGTTTAATTTCAAATGCCTGATCAATAACTTTCTCAACTTTTTTTTTTTCTCTTATAAAAAACCACTTTCTGTTGACCTTTCTTAATATTTTTTAACAAATTGCCAATTATCCTGTTGCGGAACATTCGTTTACAAATGTCCCTAAACTGTTGTTTCCTTCTACTATCATGCACAGAGTTATCTCTTGCTCTAGCAGTAACATTTTTGATTGGCCTTTCCTTTCCGTTTAAATTGCTTCTCTTTTTCTGGACTAAAACATTTTCTGTAGTACTACTTTTTTTTTTACAAATGTTTCTTATGAATGATTTCGTGGTCTTACCCGGTGCTTTCTTGGTGACTTGACGATTTTTTATTGTAGAGGACTGCTGCATTAATTGATGAACCTGCTGTCTTTGACGTTTTGTAGCCTTTCTGATTCTATCCTTAGACGGCATTCTCAAAATTTGAAATGATCTGCAGTTGAATCTGTGGTAAAATATAATAAAAAATGTTATTAACCACTATTACCAAACAGTAAATCAATAACAGTCATCAAAAACTTAACACACTACTTGACATTTTTACATAGAATATTTTTTAGTGCTTTGGCAAATTTAGAATACACAAATAGCAGAAAAGAAATGGAATTCTTCTTCATTTTACCTGTCCTGTTTTATATGTGAATCTGATCTAATTTTATCAGCATATTTTAATATTTTATTGAAGACACTACACATAACCTGTTTTTGAAGGTGTGTTTAATTTTAAATGAAACAGTTTACATTTTTACTTTTCATTTATTGTAAATTTTAAAAATAAATGTTTATAGTTCCATAGGCTCAAGCAGGTCAGCTTCCCACCCTATGTCATACAATTCTGACAAATCGGCATCCTCATCATGTTCTTCATCATCCTCAGGATTTAAATCATCCAAGGGATCTACTTCCACTGACGTTTCAATTACAAGTTCAATGATAAGGTCGAGATCAACTGATTGCTTATTGTCACTCATGGTTGATGTTGTTGTTATCTTTAAAGAAAGAGAACAACAATGAGATGTTGCAGAGTAAGAGACAAATCTCATAATAGTAAAATTGTTTAACAAGAGTAACATTTTGCAGCTATTATTTAGCCATGTCCACCGATGCTGAGGAGGTGAGGCCTATGTCCAAGTTTTCAGTAAACAGGACTCATCTCTTCTTAACCTTGGATAAGCCTCACCGACTCTGTGTCTCCTGCTCATACTTAAATGTACAGGGGCAGATTTATGCTAAGTGGCGCATCCCCACGGATGCACCAGTTAATGTGCACCGCTGCTCTGCCACCCATAGTGTGCCGCATTTACAATGTGGAGCACCATTGAGCAAAAACAGCACAGATGCGTCACGCATCTGTGCCGCAAAAGCAGCACATTGCAGGAATCACGTCATATGCGCGACATGTCTACTGCAATGCACAGGAGGAAGCCTCACATTGCATGGTGCATCACTTCTTATGCCTGTTTCAAACAGGCGTAAGGATTTGATTCAGCAATGCTATAAAGCTGACTCAGTGAAATCTTCTAAATTTCACTGTGTTAGTTTTACAGGGCTTTCATGCAAATTAATGCATACCTTGCAACAAAACACCTATATGAAAACTGACGCAGGTTTCATGTGGCACAGGACTTTACAGCATGACACATCTGCCTAGATGCATCAAGTTGTAAATATGTCGCCACATAGCAAATCTTTTGCACCGCCGCTGTGTCACAAAAGTGACGCACAGTGACGCAAAAGAGACATACACCTATCATAAATCTGTCCCTAACATTTTAAATGATTGATTCAAGATTACGATAAAGTGTGGCCTATCCAGAGGTTTGTTTGAGGTGAGGCCTACTCAGGGTTGCAGATGAAATTTACGCTTGTTGAAGAGTACAGAGGAGATAATACATGTGAAGGACTACCAATGAAGTAAGTCATATCCACTTCACTCTTGAACAAAGGCCAGACCTTTTCTGTGTCCGTGGACAGACCTAAACTTCATCTGCACAATGTCATTCGTAAACTTAGGAAACACAGGTGATGTAATTGAAAAATGTGGAGTTTCTTTTCCTCATTTCACAATCACATCACCTGTGTTTCCTTTGCTTAGGTATCTCATAGTGCAGATGGACTCTAGCATATCAAAGAGTACACATAAGTTGAGCAGTGTATACAACAATTTTGACATTTACAGAAGATTCAGCTTCTTATCTTGTTGGAGATGAAATGAGGCCTGTCTTGCAACATGGTGCATGTTTTGCATCACTGCTGCATCGGTTTCATGTGGCACGGGACTTTACAGCATGACACATCTGCCTAGATGCATCAAGTTGTAAATATGTCGCCACATAGCAAATCTTTTGCACCGCCGCTGCGTCACAAAAGTGACGCACAGAGACGCAAAAGAGGCATACATCTATCATAAATCTGTCCCTAACATTTTAAATGATTGATTCAGGATGACGATAAGGTGTGGCCTATCCAGAGGTTTGTTTAAGGTGAGGCCTACTCAGGGTTGCAGATGAAATTTACGCTTGTTGAAGAGTACAGAGGAGATAATACATGTGAAAGCCTACCAATGAAGTAAGTCATGTCCACTTCACTCTTGAACAAAGGCCAGACCTCTTCTGTGTCCGTGGACAGGCCTAAACCTCATCTGCACAATGTCATTCGTAAACTTAGGAAACACAGGTGATGTAATTGAAAAATGTGGAGTTTCTTTTCCTCATTTCACAATCACATCACCTGTGTTTCCTTTGCTTAGGTATCTCATAGTGCAGATGGACTCTAGCATATCAAAGAGTAAAAATAAGTTGAGCAGTGTATACAACAATTTTGACATTTACAGAAGATTCAGCTTCTTATCTTGTTGGAGATTAAATGAGGCCTGTCTTGCAACATGGTGCATCTTTTGCATCACTGCTGCATCGGTTTCATGTGGCATGGGACTTTACAGCATGACACATCTGCCTAGATGCATCAAGTTGTAAATATGTCGCCACATAGCAAATCTTTTGCACCGCCGCTGCGTCACAAAAGTGACGCACAGTGACGCAAAAGAGTCATACACCTATCATAAATCTGTCCCTAACTTTTTAAATGATTGATTCAGGATGACGATAAGGTGTGGCCTATCCAGAGGTTTGTTTAAGGTGAGGCCTACTCAGGGTTGCAGATGAAATTTACGCTTGTTGAAGAGTACAGAGGAGATAATACATGTGAAAGCCTACCAATGAAGTAAGTCATGTCCACTTCACTCTTGAACAAAGGCCAGACCTCTTCTGTGTCCGTGGACAGACCTAAACCTCATCTGCACAATGTCATTCGTAAACTTAGGAAACACAGGTGATGTAATTGAAAAATGTGGAGTTTCTTTTCCTCATTTCACAATCACATCACCTATGTTTCCTTTGCTTAGGTATCTCACAGTGCAGATGGACTCTAGCATATCAAAGAGTACACAGAAGTTGAGCAGTGTATACAACAATTTTGACATTTACAGAAGATTCAGCTTCTTATCTTGTTGGAGATAAAATGAGGCCTGTCTTGCAACATGGTGCATGTTTTGCATCACTGCTGCATTGGTTTCATGTGGCACGGGACTTTACAGCATGACACATCTGCCTAGATGCATCAAGTTGTAAATATGTCGCCACATAGCAAATCTTTTGCAGCGCCGCTGCGTCACAAAAGTGACACACAGTGACGCAAAAGAGGCATACACCTATCATAAATCTGTCCCTAACATTTTAAATGATTGAATCAGGATGACGATAAGGTGTGGCCTATCCAGAGGTTTGTTTAAGGTGAGGCCTACTCAGGGTTGCAGATGAAATTTACGCTTGTTGAAGAGTACAGAGGAGATAATACATGTGAAAGCCTACCAATGAAGTAAGTCATGTCCACTTCACTCTTGAACAAAGGCCAGACCTCTTCTGTGTCCGTGGACAGACCTAAACCTCATCTGCACAATGTCATTCGTAAACTTAGGAAACACAGGTGATGTAATTGAAAAATGTGGAGTTTCTTTTCCTCATTTCACAATCACATCACCTGTGTTTCCTTTGCTTAGGTATCTCACAGTGCAGATGGACTCTAGCATATGAAAGAGTACACAGAAGTTCAGCAGTGTATACAACAATTTTGACATTTACAGAAGATTCACCTTCTTATCTTGTTGGAGATGAAATGAGGCCTGTCTTGCAACATGGTGCATCTTTTGCATCACTGCTGCATCGGTTTCATGTGGCATGGGACTTTACAGCATGACACATCTGCCTAGATGCATCAAGTTGTAAATATGTCGCCACATAGCAAATCTTTTGCACCGCTGCTGCGTCACAAAAGTGACGCACAGTGACGCAAAAGAGTCATACACCTATCATAAATCTGTCCCTAACATTTTAAATGATTGATTCAGGATGACGATAAGGTGTGGCCTATCCAGAGGTTTGTTTAAGGTGAGGCCTACTCAGGGTTGCAGATGAAATTTACGCTTGTTGAAGAGTACAGAGGAGATAATACATGTGAAAGCCTACCAATGAAGTAAGTCATGTCCACTTCACTCTTGAACAAAGGCCAGACCTCTTCTGTGTCCGTGGACAGACCTAAACCTCATCTGCACAATGTCATTCGTAAACTTAGAAAACACAGGTGATGTAATTGAAAAATGTGGAGTTTCTTTTCCTCATTTCACAATCACATCACCTGTGTTTCCTTTGCTTAGGTATCTCATAGTGCAGATGGAGTCTAGCATATCAAAGACTACGCAGAAGGTGAGAACTGTATGAAACATGGCTATGTAAGTCAAATAATCAAAATCTAAATTTGCCAAGCACACATGGGGGCGTATTTACAAGGACCTTGCACCACAGGGAAAGGTCTTAAATTAAAATGGGAAAAATAACATCAGAGAGACTCAAAGGCCTTATAAATATGCCCCAAGCAACCTATGAAGCTCTAGCATTACATATCAAGAAACCTAATTGATTTCAAAAATCGTTTTTAAACACATCATCTAAATCAATTATATACCTACATTCATCGGGAAGTGACTTAAAATGCCCTAAGACACATGAAAGCGTTTTTTTTAAGCCCTTGCTCCATTTTTAGATCACTTTTAACATGGCTATGTAAGTCAAATAATCAAGATCTAAATTTGCCAAGCACAGATGGGGGCGTATTTACAAGGACCTTGCACCACAGGGAAAGGTCTTAAATTAAAATGGGAAAAATAACATCAGAGAGACAAAGGCCTTATAAATATGCCCCAAGCAACCTATGAATCTCTAGCAGTACATATCAAGAAACCTAATTGTTTTCATAAATCGTTTTTAAACACATCATCTAAATCAATTATATACCTACATTCAAGGGGAAATGACTTAAAATGGCCTAAGACACATGAAAGCGTTTTTTTAAGGCCCTTGCAACATTTTTGGGTCACTTTTAACATGGCTATGTTAGTCAAAGAATTAAAATCAAAATTTGCCAAGCACAGATGGGGGCATATTTACAAGGACCTTGCACCACAGAGAAAGGTCTTAAATAAAAATGTGAAAAATAACATCAGAGAGACTCAAAGGCCTTATGAATATGCCCCAAGCAACCTATGAATCTCTAGCAGTACATATCAAGAAACCTAATTGTTTTCTTAAATCATTTTTAAACACAACATCTAAATCAATTATATACCTACATTCATGAGGAAGTGAGTTAAAATACCCTAAGACACATGAAAGTATTTTTGTAAGACCCTTGCACTATTTTAGCGTCACTTTTAACATGGCTATGTAACACAAAGAAACAAAATCTATTTGTAAAACACTTGACACAAATCAAAATTTTAAATACACAACTTTCTTCATAATGTTCTCCCTAAACCATACTATTCTCTATCTAAATTAAATGAATATTTTCTCACCTTAGCAAATACTTTATGAGTTTCAAAACAGTCTCAGAAACACACCAAATTGTCTTTAGCAGAGCAAAAGGTATGCACTCCAGAGTCTGCAGCTATAAAAAGCACAGAAAAGCTGTAATTCATCACACATATCTCTCATGTCACCCAATCAAAACTCTTCCCTCACTTTTTTCAAAGCAACACCCTTCCCCCCTCTGCCCTTTCTGCCTTTTTTGCATAGCAACCACCTCCTGAAAGACCTCTCATGTTTGCAAGTTCACACAACAATGTTTCAATTGAACTCTGAACTCTCAGTACACCTGCATATCCAGTGCAATCTTTCATAAAATGATTTTTTTTTGACCATTCAAATTACATCTTTCAAAGAACTCATCCATGCACCCTAACTTTCTGTTTTCAGCAATCAAAATCCACCAATCACTGCTACTGCTTCATTAACACAGAAACTCCACAGTTTTTTTCATTTTAAACTCTTATTTTTTCAACTCCCATTTCATTGCCACACTTCATCAGACTGCAGCAGAACCTCCTCTCACCATGTTTTCTGTCTGGATTGTTGGACATAGTTACATCTACTGGGCTCAGAGGTATGCTGATAACAGAAATTTACCTAACCTCAATTTACAAGATGTGGAAATAAAGTGGTTTGGCCACAGAGGATTAAAATGTCACCAATTGATACCATTGGTGAAAACCTTTATGCATTTGCCTAAACCTGACCTGTTAATTGTGCACTGTGGAGGTAATGATTTGGGCACTTTGACTGGGGTAGGTCTGGAAATGCTTTTAAAGGACACCTTTGAGCAATTGATGGCACTTTTTCCTCAAACTGCCTTGGTATATTCAAATATATGCCAAAGACAGAAATGGAGATGGTCGAACCAATTTTGTCCACAAATTGAGAAATCGAGGAAGCATGTAAACAAATCTGTTTCAGCTTACATGAGAGACCATGGAATGGGCTCCATCTACAACAATAACTTACGTTACTACATGCAAGATATCTACAGAGGAGATGGAGTTCACTTCTCAGATGAAGGGAACAGAATTTTCATTCTGAATTTAAAACTGTGCATTGGTACCTACTTATAAGTACCTAAATGTACCATAAACCCAAAAGCTCTTCTCAGAGCTACCCTACATCTGATCACTCACAATTATTATTTTACTCTAACTTTTTTCACTAATTTTCAACAAAGTACGCTCCCCGGAGCGCTACCCGGTACGCGAACCGGAAGCTAACCGCGCGAATTTTTTTAAAAAAATGATTTTTTTTCACACATATGGACCTCCTCAGCCACCCTCAGAAAACCTAGGGGGTCAAAATACGTCTACCGTGCCCCCTTCTACCCATTCTGAACATTATTTGCCCTCCATCTTGTATCTTAATTCGACCAAAACACAAAATGGTGGACTCCCGTAACGCTGCCGGTTCACGTACCGGGGCGCTCACCGGGAAGCGCTCCATTAAAAAAGGTGGGAAAGTAATTTACAGAAGAAACTCTGGAGACACTTTCACCAAATATAGATTAGCTCATACTACATACCAATCCCTACCATTTTCACACATTTGGTTGGAATTCCATTTAACCATTTAGCCTGTAGACCTCTCTAAATACCCTGAGGTAAATTACTTCACAAAACACATCTGAAGTGTTGGAATTGACAACCAATTAAAATGTTACTTTCATTTTCTACTTTTTTACTTGACATTTGATTGGTTATGTACCTGAATATATATAAAAAAAGAGAGAGAAACACAGCCATTTTGACTACTACTTCCTGAACTATATTGCAAGATCATTTTCACTCACAACTTATACTTGTTTTTAAAAGTTAAGATATTATTTTATAAATTTGAAAACATTTTCAGATAGTTATATACTATCCCTCTGTAAGAGTTAGACATTGAGAAAGGCTTGTTTATTATAATTATGGATTGATTTAGGTTTCTGTGGTATTATTATGAATTTACATAGGCTTTCTCACAGGCACTTTTTAATAGTACTACTTCATGCCTCAAAAGTACCTGTCTGAACTTAAACCCAACAGTGCCCTATCTCTACTGATATATTTATTTTTTATTCAAATTTCAGCACAAAAATGCAAGGAGAACAGAACGTTTCCTTTGAAATTGTCCTAGACATGAATAATGAGGAAATAATTGAACCCATTGACTTGGAATTCATGGATGAATCACGAGACCATGAACTTCTACAATGTGTAGAATCTGTGGATCATTTACTTCATTATGATGACGGTCAAATGTGGGAAGTTATGTTCACTCAACAAGAGGACATATCGGACAGTCAAATGTTGGACGTTCTATTAAATTTTGAAAAAGAATCCGAAAAATAAAATTATATTTAATAATAAAAAAAATTTGAGTCTTTAATCATTTTTATATGTAATTCATAAACTAGTACCAAATTGATTATAATGTAAAGTCAGACTTATAGTATACTGTGCACAATTCCAAAAATAAATTTATATTTAATAATCATTAATACTGCTACTTAAATAACAAAAAAAACAAAAAAAAACAACAAAAAGAACAATCAATAAACATACAATATTTCAAAATATCATAGTCTATCATTCTTTTTTCCTTATAGTACGCTCCCCGGACCGCTTCCCGGTGCGCGTACCGGGCGCTACCCACGCAAAAAAAACAATTGTTTTGTTTTTTTTTGCCCCACGGGGCCCTTTTAAAGCCTCCACATCAAACCTAGGGGGTCAGGAAGGATCTACTATGCCCCCTTATGGTCATTTCCCCCTTTGTTTTGGCCTCCTCTTGTCTCTCGATCCTACCGAGAGACAAGATGGCGGGCGCTCCGGACTGTTTAGAATGTTGACAGACACCGGAGAGCCAATCAGCTTCGCTTCGCGAAGTTCCGTTACGCGTCAGATACGCGAACCGGGGCGCTGCCCGGAGCGCGCTTACAGATATATATTTTTTTTTGAACGTTAATTTCTCAAAATCCACTGGAGCACATATATTGAGACCTAGCAAAGGCACATCGGGCTACCAGTCCCTACAATTTTGCCAATTTTCGTGCAAATCCATTCAGCCGTTCGGGCTAAAAGTGAGGCCAACCGCCCTAAGGAAATTAACATGGGAAAAACGCGTTTTGGGACCCCCCTTTTTTCTCGGCCCCCCCTTGACGAACCCCCCCAAATTTTCAGGGGCTGCTCAGAAACAAAATGTTCCATTTTCCTGAATATTTCAGCCAATTCCGTCCACAAACGCCAAAGTTATTAGACATAGAATTTTCAAATATCCCATAGAGAAAAAATCCTAACTATATATACCTACTGGCGACCGCCAGTAGGTAATATATATATATATAAATATATATATATATATATATATATATATATATATATATATCCAATGAAGATTTCCGATGTCGAATCCCCGACAACAAAACAGGTACGAACCACTCAGTGTAGATTTCCAATATCAGTGCTTTATTCCTCTTTCACTCCAGCAGCATTACGCATTTCGACCAGGGCAACCCGGTCTTGATCACATGGTGCTTACAGAGATCCACAAGTTTAAGTGCAGAACGTCCACACAAACTCCACCTCCACAGGCATGAAAAGTAAAGACATACTTATATATAGTGGGATATTTGTCATTCTGCCAATGAATAATACATATAGAGAAGGTCTATTAATTACATTTTACAGTGAGTGGATATATATAAAAAAAATGCTAAAATAGCATTTTAAACTACATCGGAAAATCATACTCAATGAAATTTAAAATAAGATAAGATAAGAAAATATAGCGCAAGTGCCCATATCTGATCCATTCTCCAAATGTCCTTCAAAACCAGAAAAGCTATTAGTATAGTCTCAAATGCCAACTGTGGAATGGGCAATGTGCAAATAACAATATGTGCAAAAAGTGAATTTTAAAATTTGAGTATAAAGATTATTACTCAAATATCCTCATAGCGAATGTAAAAAAAACCCTATCTAAAGTGCATAGTGCCTGAATTAAGGGGTGATAGTCCTAAAACGGTCATTCTGGTATCCAATCCCAACAAGTAGAAAATAGTTATTATAAGATACTAAGTACATGGTTGAATCCATAGGCAAACCAATGCCCAATCATCTAAAAACGCAAATCACTGATAGGATTTACTGATCGACATGTTCAATGAATACCACCAGTCACTTATAACAACAAGATCCCTCATCACAGATAAAATAGAATTAATAGAATGTAGATACAATTAGCACAAATAGCAGCAAAGTATTAAAAAATGTAAACAATTTGAAAAAAGTGCACAGTTGCTCATAGCATCAAAGTTGATCCTTCTTCAACAGATTCAATACAGTTACAGAGATACAATAAATAATTATAAATAATCCATAAATATTCATAAAAGTTCATAAACCATTCATAGAAAATTCACAAAAAATTATACAGATCGTCCCCTGTATTAAGGCCATTCGGAATTTTTGTATCGAAGAGTAATATATAAAGGCTCTCCAGTAGTCTTAATTTACGTTCTCTGTCCCCGCCTCTCTTTGAGCTAGGAACTGCATCAAGAACAAAGTAACTTAGATCATTGAGATTGTTCTGATGCACCAATTTGAAATGGCGTGCCACTGGATAATTTGGATCGGAGTTAACAATGGCTCTTAGATGTTGCAAGATCCGATTATAAACCTGAAGCTTCGTGCTCCCAATATACTGTAAGTTGCAAGTGAACCTTAAAACATATACTGCATGGTCCGTCTTACAGGTAAACAAGCCATTGATTTTAATCGCCTCTTGGCTAAAAGTATCATGATACTCTTTTTTGTTGACTCCGAATTTGCAGGCCCTGCATGAACTACATTTAAAAAAACCTGTACGGTTGGAGATCCAATTAGTAGATTTCATTACCTTCGGGACTGGTCTTAACCAGGGCATCCCTCATAGAGGGTGCCCTTCGAAAAGTGATGCAAGGAACCTCACTAAGTAGTGAAGCCAAAGTAATATCCGTTTTCAATATAGGCCAGTTAGATTTTAGGATATTACGAATCTTTTTTTCTTGATTACAAAAAGTCGTGATTAGTTTAACTGTCTGATCTTCTTTCAAAGGAGCAACATTACCACTAGTTGGCTCACTTACTTATATATATATATATATATATTCACAGAAAAATCCATAGGTACTAGCCATGTTATAGTTAGAGATTACAAAAGGGGGTGGTGATGGAAGGAGCATCTGAACTAATCAAACACTCACACCCAGTCAACAGATCTGGGTTTAATCCATCACAGTTCTTTAGCCCACTATGCCACCCCAGTTCAGACATAGCCATATGCAAATCAGACTGACCCTGTGCCTCATGGGAACAGTCCAGCCTGAACTGCCAAGTCATGTCTTCCCTGGACCGCAAACAAGCTTCCTAGGATCGGTTTCTGGCATTTCAGCCGTCTTCAGCCAGGCTTGTAACGCTTTGTCCGCCATAAGTGGGCAGGGTATGCTCAGATGTGAGTCCCTTGCTCACTTTGTCACTGGATTCAAGCATGCCTGGCTGAAGACGGCTGAAATGCCAGAAACCGGTCCTAGGAGGCTTGTTTCCGGTCCAGGGAAGGCATGGCTTGGCAGTTCGGGCTGGACTGTTCCCATGAGGCACAGGGTCAGACTGATTTGCATATGGCAATGTCTGAACTGGGGTGGCAGAGTGGGCTACAGAACGGTGATGGATTAAACCCAGATCTTTTGACTGGGTGTGAGTGTTTGATTGGTTCAGATGCTCCGTCCATCACCACCCCCTTTTGTACCGCTTTGTTCGCCATAAGTTGGCAGGGTATGCTCAGACGTGAGTCCCTTGCCCACTTTGCCACTGGATTTAAGCAAGCCTGGCTGAAGACGGCTGAAATGCCAGAAACCGGTCCTAGGAGGCTTGTTTCCGGTCCAGGGAAGGCATTGCTTGGCAGTTCGGGCTGGACTGTTCCCATGAGGCATAAGGTCAGACTGATTTGCATATGGCAATGTCTGAACTGGGGTGGCAGAGAGGGCTAAAGAACGGTGATGGATTAAACCCAGATCTTTTGACTGGGTGTGAGTGTTTGATTGATTCAGATGCTCCGTCCATCACCACCCCCTTTTGTACCGCTTTGTTCACCATAAGTTGGCAGGGTATGCTCAGACGTGAGTCCCTTGCTCACTTTGCCACTGGATTCAAGCAAGCCTGGCTGAAGACGGCTGAAATGCCAGAAACCGGTCCTAGGATGCTTGTTTCCAGTCCAGGGAAGGATTGTATGACTAAACAACTACTGTCTTTACAACGACTTCCTAAACCACGAATGTTTAACAACGGTCATTTCTAAACCACTACATTTTAAACCAGTACTCCCTAAACCACGAATAAATAATATTTAATGTCACTTTTTCAATGTATGCCATTTTTTTTCAAAAATATTAGTTACTTTATTTTTTCAAATACGAGCACACTGATCATATTCTTTTTTTGATTCGAAAGCTTTTACAATTGTTTTAATCAATGCAACACTGCCATCTCCTGTCATAAACCGGTAATTTTTTATGTAAATCATTTTCTTCATAAACCTTTGCTGTTTTTGATACGTAACTTTGACGATTTTATTCTTTACGTTATAATTCTTAATATAATTTTTTTTTAATTGTATTTGTGGGGGGAGTCCCCCCACACCCCCCCCATTGTTCAGGTGAGTTGTGGTTCCGACCTTCGTTGTTCAGCCGTTCGTTGTTGAGCAGGATTCGTTATTCGCACCACGTTGTTCAGGTGAGTCGTGGTTGAAACGTTGTGGTTTAGGATGTTTCTCCCAGAGAAGGCATGGCTTGGCAGTTCGGGCTGGACTGTTCCCATGAGGCACAGGGTCAGACTGATTTGCATATGGCCATGTCTGAACTGGGGTGGCAGAGTGGGCTAAAGAACGGTGATGGATTAAACCCAGATCTTTTGACTGGGTGTGAGTGTTTGATTGGTTCAGATGCTCCATCCATCACCACCCCCTTTTGTACCGCTTTGTTCGCCATAAGATGACAGGGTATGCTCAGACGTGAGTCCCTTGCTCACTTTGCCACTGGATTCAAGCAAGCCTGGCTGAAGACGGCTGAAATGCCAGAAACCGGTCCTAGGAGGCTTGTTTCCGGTCCAGGGAAGGCATGGCTTGGCAGTTCGGGCTGGACTGTTCCCATGAGGCACAGGGTCAGACTGATTTGCATATGTCCATGTCTGAACTGGGGTGGCAGAGTGGGCTAAAGAACGGTGATGGATTAAACCCAGATCTTTTGACTGGGTGTGAGTGTTTGATTGGTTCAGATGCTCCGTCCATCACCACCCCCTTTTGTACTGCTTCGTTCGCCATAAGTTGGCAGGGTATGCTCAGACGTGAGTCCCTTGCTCACTTTGCCACTGGATTCAAGCAAGCCTGGCTGAAGACAGGTGAAATACCAGAAACCGGTCCTAGGAGGCTTGTTTCCGGTCCAGGGAAGGCATGGCTTGGCAGTTCGGGCTGGACTGTTCCCATGAGGCACAGGGTCCGACTGATTTGCATATGGCCATGTCTGAACTGGGGTGGCAGAGTGGGCTAATGAACGGTGATGGATTAAACCCAGATCTTTTGACTGGGTGTGAGTGTTTGATTGGTTCAGATACTCCGTCCATCACCACCCCCTTTTGTACCGCTTCGTATGCCATAAGTTGGCAGGGTATGCTCAGACGTGAGTCCCTTGCTCACTTTGCCACTGGATTCAAGCAAGCCTGGCTGAAGACGGCTGAAATGCCAGAAACCGGTCCTAGGAGGCTTGTTTCCGGTCCAGGGAAGGCATGGCTTGGCTGTTCGGGCTGAACTGTTCCCATGAGGCACAGGGTCAGACTGATTTGCATATGGCCATGTCTGAACTGGGGTGGCAGAATGGGCTAACGAACGGTGATGGATTAAACCCAGATCTTTTGACTGGGTGAGAGTGTGTGATTGGTTCAGATGCTCCGTCCATCACCACCCCCTTCTGTACCGCATAGTCAGAGATTAGCATTTAAAAAACTTTTGAAATTCACTGACAAAACCATAGCTTTAAACATGAAGATGGTCTCCGTGCCGTAGACTTTTATCTTAAGCGCAGGAGTATTGATATGTACCAACATAACCACATGTTATTAAGGATGATACACTGGTGCCTTTTTAACAATGTTTTTATGTTTGATGGAAAAAATTTTAAACAAAGGCAGGGCGTTGCGATGGGGGCATGCTTCTTCCCCAGCTATGCATGTTTACATGTATGCTGGTGGGAGGAGCATGTCCTACAGAGAGAGCACAATACACTTTATTAACAACAAGTCATGGAAATGTGGGGATACATAGATGATGTTTTTATTATTTGGAAGGGGACTCAGGAGGTAGCTGTGAGATTTGTGGACTCGATTAATGTGAATGATTTGTATCTAAAGTTTACATCACACATAGATCCCCTTACCACCATATTCCTCAACATTACGGTCACAGAGAATAGCGAGGTAATAGAAACTTGCCTGTACAGGAAGCCGACGGCTGGCAACGCACTCCTGCATGCCTCAAGCTTCCACCCATATCATACCATTGACAGTCTGCCATACGGAGAGTTTCTAAGAATTCGCAGAGCTTGCAGTTCAGAGGCAGCTCTTAAGGAGGTGCAGCAAGCAGCCAAACTCAGACTCTTGGCGCGAGGCTATGATTCACATAAATTGGATCTGGCGATCAAAAAGGCCAATATTAGAGATAGGTCAGATCTGATCAACACGGCACCTAAGGCTACCGTGAATGCATCATTAATGTTGTCTCTACCAGTAAACATGAGAGACCTTCTTCGAATCCTTGTAGGTTCATTTCCACTTACAGCAGACAGTCACAGACCATCAAAAAGATTATCAATACCCAGTGGCCGATAGTGTTAACAGATGCGGTTCTGCAAAGTGTTTTGCCCCCTAAACCCAATTTTACATATCGCAAGGCACATTCTATGAGGAGTGATCTGATGAAAACAAGTCCAGAGTTTATCAATAAAAGGAACTGACTTTCCCCCAAGACGTTTTTTTTTAAGTGCAGCACTTGCCACGCTTGTAAGTTTGGGGTGAATACCAACTCTTATTTTAATGCCTTTTCGGATGTCCCTATCAAAATCGGAGGTCATTTTACGTGCAGAACGGACCACGCTGTGTATGTCCTCAAATGTATTTGCGGACTACAGTATGTGGGGAGCACAAAGCTCCAGGTCCATGCACTGATCTTACAACATTTGAGGGCCACGGTTATTTCAGATCCTTCTTACCCAGTGGCCAGACATGTCAAAACAGAACACAATAACAATTTTAATGTCCTACAATATTTTGTTATTGACAGTGTCCCACAAAACAAAAGGGGTGGGGATAAGGAGAATTCTCAGGCAATTGGAAACAAAATACATTATTGAGCTAGATACTAAAAATCCAAGAGGGTTCAATATTTGTGATGACTTGCACTATTTCCTCTAGACCTTTGGTCCAAGTAGTTTTTGAACTAAGAGAATGTGTTTTTCAGTATAATGCACTAGTATTAGTTTTTTATTGGGTATTTATATGAATATAATCTTTTTTGTCCTTTTTTATACGGAATATTTTTAGATTTTTGTGGTGTGACCGGTTGATATGTGTTTTACCATTTATTTATAGTTTTATGAATGAGTGGTTTTATACTATTTATTGGCGCATTTGATACCACAGTACAACTATAGTCATGCTGAGTGTGACTACTTAATAGAACCCACTTGAAGATGAGTTGTAATTTTGGGTTCTGATCAATTTTTTGGAACTTCCAATGACTACTTACATTTCATATTACATTGTTACTTTCTGCATTTAATCCATGAAACATGAAGATATCTTCAGAACATTTTGATTGTGTACCACAATATTGTGATTTTGATCTAATTAGGATATAATGAACTGTTCTCAGCCCCCTTTTCCCTGCCCAACATCCATATTTGCTTTTATAGGTTCCGGATGGAACTTTATTGATTACCAACATCTTAAAATATTTTTTGTTATTTGCACTATTAGCACTTGCCCTTTTTGGGCTGTCATCCTAATAGTAGGGCGTTTAAGACTTGTTGTTTTATCACAGTATTAGAGGTGGTCCATTCATATAGATTTGCAAATTTCATTGCATTATGAATGTACTGAACCCGTTAGATATTGTATTAGTTAGATGAAAAGTACTTATGTATTATGCATCAAACTTTACTTCAGTAGACACAGTTTTTGTCAGATCTTATTGTGATTGAAAGTACTCAAATGGGTCATTGCCAAAGTATTTGTACAGAGAATTAATGTTTTACATTTTGCGTGTCACTGAGGAAAGCTTTATCCTTTTCAAAATGTTAATTGTTTTAATGTAATGTAACTAAGGGTGGGCTCCAAAAATTTAGCGGATTTTCGGCAATTTCAGGATCCGCAAATCGCGGGAAATTGCCGAAAATCCGCAAATCAGCTCACGGGCGTTTTTTTTTATGTGCATTCTTTTGCAGTAGAGGGTGGCATCTTTGTGGATAAATATATGCAGGCTGGATTCATTCTGGCACGATGCTCCTGTCACAAAAATTAAACCTCAACAGGAAGCACTTACAGATATAAATAAAGCAGGTGCCCGAGTTGAAGCTCAAATTCAGTCACAAGTAATAATCAGCCCAAACAACTAGTGAGCACGGTCGAGGCTAGGCAGGTGTGCTTTCTCCCCATATCTACCGCCTACAATTGGATGTAATCCTTGATGGAGGTCTTTGCATCCACAAGTTTCTCGAGCACAATCCCCGTTTACTGCTGTGACCAGGAGGCTGCGTCCTTCTCATCTGCTGCTCTGATCGGTTTCTGACCCTTACAAGAGGCATGTGAACTCTCATTGAAGCCCCACCCACTTGGCCCCGCCACACACACACTAGGGTATGCAACGTTTCCTGCCCTTTCCTCACTATGATGAACAGCTCACTCGAGGGACCTCGGCGCCCACACAACTAGTGAGCACGGTCGAGGCTAGGCAGGTGTGGTTCCTCCCCATATCTACCGCCTACAATTAGATGTTATCCTTGATGGAGGTCTTTGCATCCACGAGTTTCTCTAGCACAATCCCCGTGTACTGCTGTGACCAGGAGGCTGCTTCCTTCCCATCTGCTGCTTAGATCGGTCTCTGACCCTTACAAAAAGCATGTGAACTCGCATGGAAGCCCCACCCATTTGGACCTGCCCCACACACTAGGGTATGCAACGTTTTCCCGCCCTTTCCTCACTATGATGGACAGCTCACTTGAGGGACCTCGGCGCATTTCGGCACGGTGGCAAAGTTACAAACACAAGTGTCTCAAAATGGCCAAAAAATCCGCAAGTTTTGCCATTTCGCGTGAATTCGCAGACCGCGAATCCGCCAAATTCACCCATACTTAGATATAACCCACAAAGCGCCAGCACTGTTGGTTGAATGCATTTGGTAATACAGAAAGTCTTTTTACCATGCTCTTTACCTGCCGGGTGACACCCCTTCACATGATTGGTTTAGTGTTGTTTTTTAAATAAGGTTGGGTTTCTAAGCACTGACGTTAAGTGAGCAAGGCGACTGTGTTCGCCGAAACGTGTCTTGTCCTTCAGCACATGCAGTTCACTTGAAAAAATAAAATAAAATAAAATACCTGCAACTTGAAACCAGCAAAGAGTCTGTTTCTCCGTTCATGCTCAATTGCAGTTGGGAGTTTTACGTGATATATATATATATTCACAGAAAAATCCAAAGGTACTAACCATGTTATAGTTAGAGATTAGAATTTAAAAAACCTTTGAAATTCACTTACAAAACCATAGGTTTCAGGGACATTATAGTTAGTTGGACATTTTATGAATGATGTAATATGTGACATTATCAGCAGTGCATTGCGGGGCGTGAGGTATGGTAAGCTGTACTAACTATGAAGACCGAATTTCTCTGGTTTTGTACAAGTGAAATGTCCAACTAACCTATGGTTTTAAATGCTAATTTCTAACTATAACATGGCTGAAACCTATGTTTTTTTCAGTGAATTTCTAAGGTTTTATTAATGCTAATGTCTAATTATAATGTCTCTGAAACCTAAGGTTTTTTCAGTGAATTTCAAAGGTTTTTTCAATTCAAATTTCTAACTATGCCTTCAGAGGTAGGACATGTGCAGAAAGAGGAAGAAAGGTGCAGTAAGCAGCAAGAGAAAAGTAGAGAGAGGCAGCAGAAGTCCAGAAAGACAAAACAATGTGCAGAAAGAAGCAAGATATATGCAGAAAGGACCAACATAGGTGCAGATAGAGGCCTTGTTGCAAAGTCATCCTGTGCCCCCAACCTTTTGCTGACTGGTACTGGTGGTAACTGACTCTGATTAACAAGGCCCAGAGCCAGAAAGACACTTAGAATACAATGAAAAGACCTACACACAATAGGGTACACTTTGGGTTGGGGTACCCATGTGATTTGCATGACCTCACCTGTAAGGCACTAGTACAAAATAGGGCACAGGAGTTAAAACAACCTCTAGCTCAGAGATGCAGAAAGAAGCAAGAGAAGTACAGCAAGAAGCAACAGAGGTGCCAAAAGAGGCAAGAAATATTCAGAAAGAAGTAGGCTAAATGCAGAAAGAGGCAAGAAAAGTGCACAAAGAAGCAAGAGGGATACAGAAAGAGGCAGGAGGGGAGCAGAAAGAAGGAAGAGAAGTGTAGAAAGAGGCAAAAGAATTGCTGAAAGAAGCAACATAGGTGTAGAAAGAAGCAAGAGAAGAGCAGAAAGAGGCAAGTGAGGTGCAGAAGGAAGCAAGAAAAGTGCAGAAAGAACCAACAGAGGTGCTGAAAGAGGCACAAAGGGTGCAGAAAGAGCAAGCAAAGTGCAGACAGAGGCAAGAGAGGTGCAGAAAGAAAAGAGGAATGCAGAAAGAGGCAAGAGATCTGCAGAAAAAGCAACAGAGGTGCTGGAAGACGCAAGTGAGGTACAGAAAGAGGCAAGATATCTGCTGAAAAAAGCAACAGAGGTGCTGAAAGAGGTAAGTGAAGTGCAGAAAGAAGCAAGAGAGGTGCAGAAAGAGGCAATAGAAGTGCAGAAAATAGCAACCGAGGAGTAGAAAGAGGCAAATGGAGTGCAGCAAGAGGGAAGAAAAGTGCAGAAAGATGCATCAGTGGTACAGAATGATGCTAGAGAGGTGCAGAAACAGGCAGGAAAGGTACAGCAAGAGAAAACATGGATGCAAAAAGAGTCAAGAGAGGTGCAGAAAGAGAAAGGAGATCTGTAGAAAAAGCAACAGAGGTGCTGAAAGAGGCAAGTGAGGTGCACAAAGAGGCAAGAGATCTATAGAAAAAAGCAACAGAGGTGCTGAAAGAGGCAAGTGAGGTACAGAAAGAAGCAAGAAAGGTGCACAAAGAAGGAAGAGCAGTGCAGAAATAAGTAACAGAGGTGCTGAAAGATGTGTGAAGGGTACATAAAGAGCAAGAGAAGTACAGAAAGAGGTAACAGAGGTACAGAAAGAGGCAAGAGAGGTACAGAAAGAGTGAACATGGGCGCAGTAAGAAGCAAGAGGGGTGGTGAAACAGGCAAGTGAGGTGCAGAAAGTGGCAAGAGATCTGTGGAAAAAGCAACAGAGGTGCTGAAAGAGGCAAGTCAGCTGCAGAAAGAAGCAAGAGCGGTGTAGAAAGAAGCATCAGAGTTGCCGAAAGAGGCAAGAGGGGCATATACAAAGGTGAGAGAAGTGCAGAAAGAAGAAAAAGAGGTGCTCAGAGAGGCAAGAGGGATGCAGAAAGAAGCAAAAGAGGTGCTGAAAGAGGCATGAAGGGTGCAGAAAGAGGCAAGAGAAGCACAGAAAGAAGCAAAAGAGGTGCAAAAAAGGCAAGAGTGATGAAGAAAGGTATAGAGAGAGGCAATAGAGTTGCATAAAGAGGGAGGACGGGTACAGAAAGAGGCAAGAGGGGTCAAAACAAGCAAGAGAATTGCTTATAGAAGCAAAAGAGGTGTAGAAAGAAGCTAGAAAAGTGCAGAAAGAGGCAAGTGTGATGCAGAAACAGGTAAGAAAGGTACAGAAAGAGGAAAGACAAGTGCAGAAAGAGACAACATGGGTGCAGAAAGAAGCAAAACAGGTGCAGAAGGGAGCATGGAAAGTGCAGGATGAAGCAACAGTGGTGGAGAAGTGAGGCTAGAGAAGTGCATAAAGAAGCAACAGAAGTGCAGAAGGAGGCAAGATAACTACAGAAAGAGGCAAGACAGTTACAGAAACAGGCAAAAGAAGTACAGAAAGAGAGAACAGGTGGGCAGACTGAGACAAGAGATGTGCAGCAGGAAGGAAGAGAGGTTCAGAAAAAGGCAAGAGGGATTCAGAAATATGGACAGAGGTACAGAAAAGAAAATCCATAGCAGTGCAGAAAGAACCAACAGAGGTGCAGGAAAAGGCAAGAGGGGTACAGAAAGTGGCAAGTGAAGTGTAGAACAACGTAAAAGATGGGCAAACAGAACTAACAGAGTTGGTAGGAGTGGTGCACAAAGAGGCAAGAGTTATACAGAAAGAGGCTGGAGGGGTGCATAAAGAGGAAGACAACTGCATAAAGAAGCTATAGAGGTGCTGAAAGATGCACAAAGTGTGAAGAAATAGACACGACAGGTAAAGAAAGAAGGAACAGAGGTACAGAAAGATACAAGAGTGGTGCATAAAAAAAGAGAGGTATAGGAAGAGGCAAGAAAGTTGCACAAAGAGGGAAGAGGGGTGCAGAAACAGGCAAAAGTAGTGCAGAAAGAAGCAAGTGAGGTGCAGAAAGTAGCAAGAGAGGTGCAGAAAGAAGCAAGAGAGTTACAAAAAGAGGTAAGTGAAGTGCAGAAGGAGGCAAGAGAACTGCAGTAAGAGGCAATAGAGGTGCAGAAAGATCCAAGTGAGGTGTAGAATAAAGCAAGATAAGTGCAGAAAGAAGCAACAGACGTGTAGAAAGAGGGAGAGGGGTGGAGAGAAAGGTAAGAGTGGTGCAGAAAGAAGCAAGACAGGTACAGAAAGAAACAAAAGAAGTGCGAAAAGAATGAACAAAGATGCAGAAAGAAGGAAAAAGGGTGCAGAAAGACAAAAGAGGGGTACAGAAAAAAGCAAGAGAGTTGCAGAAAGAGGGAAGAAGGGTACAGAAAGAGGCAAGAGGGTTACAGAAAGAATCAAATGAGGTGCAGAAAGAGGCAACAGACAAGCAGAAAGAGGCAAAAGAGGCGCGGAAGGAAGCAAGAGTGGCTTGCACACCATTAGTACCAATTTAACACCATCATTTAGCAATACGTAACAGGTGACCATTCTAGGTTTGCAAGGGGCCTTCGACCACGATGTAACACTTGTTGCAGCATTTTTGGTAACGTTTGAGCCACTTGAGCTCGGAACAAGGTTTTTTTTGTTCAAATCTGCAGATTAGGGAGCAGATGATGAATTTTGTGTCTAATGCAGAAAATGTATAATTGTGCGAAAGTCGGTACAGCTTAATTCCTGTGGGCTGCTCATACATCTGACTGAGTCCACAAATACTCCTCAGTGAGTCCTTTTTTTGTCTCACTGAGTTCATAGTTGATCTTTTATGGAAACAAGAAAGACTAAACCTGATGTTACCACTCCACAACACAGACTACCATCCCATATAATTACTCTCCATAACATACTCCCACTCTACATAATTCCTATATACTAAATACCACATACTTTCTATCCACATAATTTCACTGCACAACATACCACGTACATCCACTCCAAAAAACATTAGTAAAAAACTTTTGCATTTACAAAGCCAATAGCTCCAATTCTCGCAAGTGCGAAACCTATTACTTTTCAAATACTTCTTTAACTAGTAGTCACGTTTGAAGAGTGGTGGAGAAAGGGTGCTGGGCTTCTGACCAGCTACCAGGAATTCCAATGCGTAGGCCTTACAGGAGGTACCAGGAGGGCTTATTGGCCCCCAAAGTCCCTCAGGAGTAAATTGGACTTCATCCCCTATCCCTAAACCATCAGGAGGCGCTTTCACAGAGTGATGGAGAAAGGGGGGCATTGCCTCCGAAGACGTCTTTGCAATCCCATTGTGTGGGACTTACTGGAGGTAACAAGAGGGGAATTTGTGCCCCAAAGTCAACCTTGGGGGCCAACTACCCCTCCTATTACCTCCAGTAAGTCCCACCCTGCAGGACTGCTAAGTTCGCATAGCAGGCCGTGCCCCTTTGTCCACCACTCTGCAAAGAAGCTCCCTGGCGTTCTCTTGGATGGGGATTGAAGTCCCCTTCGCTGCTGGGGGTTCTTTAGGGGCCAACTAGCCTACCTTTTACCTCTAGTGAGCCCCACACAGTGGGATTGCTGAGAGGTAGGCAAAGGCTATGACCCCCTTTCCCCACCACTCTGCAAATGCACCTCCTGGCATGTCCTAAGTTGGGGTATTAAATCCCCTTCATCCCTTAGGGTTCCTGCAGATCAACCAGCCCACCAGGTACCTCCAATAAGAGCCACACACAAAGGGGGAGTTGCCTGAGAGTGGTTCATGGCCACTCCCCCTTTTTTTACTACTCTGCAAAAACGACTCCTAGCACACTGCTGCTCGGGGGTGAAGTCCACTTGTTTCCTGAGGTCCTCATGACACAAGAGTTTCTTATTGTTTCACCACCAGGGCACCAAGAGGCAGGTTTGCAGAGTGGTGTAAAAAGGGGTATAGCTTTGGACCACCTCTCATCAATCCCACTATGTGGCACTTACTCGAGGTACCTGGTTGGCCCCTCAGAACCTCAGCATTCAAGGGGACTTATTTCCCCAACTCAGAATGTGCCAGGAGGCCTGTTTGCACAGTGGTGCAGAGAGGGGTCGGGCCTCCGGTGAGATGCCGGCTTTTCTTTTTTTAAAATGTTTTTAGAAGGGGGGCTGTGTGGCACCCTCTTTTCTGTATTTTTTGGGCTGTGGGGCCCCATACCCCAGAGCCTGAGTTTATTGGCAGCATGGCCCCCCTTCCCTGGCCCACTATTGGCCCCTGGGACCCCAAGCCTCTGGGGCCTGGCCTTGTATTTTTTTTCTTTTTTTACAGGAGCAGGGCGGCATGGCTCCCTCCTCCGGGCCACTTCTGATCCCTGGGGCCCCAACTCCCTAGGGGGCCAGACTTTTTAAAAAAATATGGAGTGGGGCACTATTGGCCCCAGGGACCCGATCCCCTGGGGGGCCTGGCCAGACTTTGTTTTAATGAAGGGGGGCCATGTGGCCCCCTCCCAAGCTGCTTCTGGCCCTGGGGACCCCATCCCTTGGGGCCTGGCTTCAGTGTTGGAGACCGTGGGGGGAGCCCCAATGCCCCCACGGTCCCTGCCGGCTCCCCACATCCTGCAGGAGCCAGCATTGCTTTTGGGCAAAGGAAGCTGCTAACATGCAGCTCCCCTTGCCCAAAATCAATCTGCTTTGCTTTGTGGAAGTGAGAGCAGGACGGGAGCCGCATGGCTCCCGCCCTGTCATTGCAAACTGCAATGTCCCAAGGATGGGCACCCGGGACATTGCTGGAGCCGGGCCTGGGGGGTGGCGGTACCCAGGGACATCAAGGGCTCAGGTGGAGGGCCGCGTGTTTAAAGCCCATCGGAGGCGGTGGTCCCCCGGGCCAGGGATTCCGTTATGGACCCCCAAATTTAAATAAACAGTGCCTTAGGGAGGTGGTGGTCCCCGAGGCAGTGAATGGGGCTTGAGCCACCCACACTTTATTTTGAATGAAGCCACAGGGAGGTGGCAGTCCCCAGGGCTGCAGGAGGGCGCGTAGCCCCCTACATTTAAATCAGGTACCCCCGGGGATATGGCGGACCTTGGGGGTCTATGAGGCCCTCAAATAATGAAATGCCCCAGGGAGATGGCAGTCCCCAGGGCTTGCCCCCTCATCCAATTTCAACAAATCCGCAGGGTGGTGGCGGTCACCAGGGTATGGGGGCCCGTGAGGCCCCCTTTATTTAATTAAAGCCCCAGGGAGGTGGTTGACCCCGGGGCTGCAGGGGGTGCATGGCCCATGCATAAATTATGAGGCCCCAGGGAGGTGGCAGTCCCAGGGCTGTGGGGGCCGCCACAGGCCCACACACCTTCATTTAGAATTGCCCCCGGGACCTAGCCCACCTGGGGGCTTTTTAAAAAATGAACCATGGGAGCCCCTGCTTCATTTTTTTTAAATCATTTTGGCTGGATTCAAAAACCCAGCACAAATCCGGCCAAATTATTAAAAAAATACATTAGGCCTAGGGGGTCAGGGTGTTTCTACCTGCCTCCTTTTCTTGTTCTTCAACCTTTTTTCCACTCTTTTCTTGTGACTCAGTTACTGAGTCACAAGATGGCAGCCAACACTTTCTGGTATGGAGTGTTGGCAGCAAATCAGAAGTCTTATATTCATTTCTCAGTAGCAATTGAATGGATTTACACCATTTAAAAAAGAAAGTTTGCTTTCTGGACCGAGACCTACCGTTTTGCCAAATTTGGTGTAATTTCGTTCAGCACTTCTGGCTGTAGTTACTATAAAAATTAACATGAAGTAAATACGTTTTGGGACCACCCTTTTTTCGCGGTCCCTGCTTGACGAATCACCCCGAAACTTTCAAAATCGGAGCTGACCGGACAACCCCATTAGTTTTGACAATGTTGCGACGATTCGTCAAACGACGCCAAAGATATTGGCAAAACAAAAAAAGCATTTCCTATGGAAATTAGGTCCTAACTATAACTACCTATTGGCGACCGCCAGTAGGTAATATATATACATATACCTATTTATTTATATAGAGATTTATATCTATATTTATGTATTACCTACTGGCGGTCGCCAGTAGGTATATATAGTTAGGATTTTTTCTCTATGGGATTTTTGAAAATTCTATGTCTAATAACTTTGGCGTTTGTGGACGGAATTGGCTGAAATTTTCAGGAAAATGGAACATTATGTTTCTGAGGAGCCCCTGAAAATTTGGGGGGGGTTCGTCAAGGGGGGGCCGAGAATAAAGGGGGGTCCCAAAACGTGTTTTTAACATTGAGTTTTCCATAGGGCGGTTGGCCTCACTTTTAGCCCGAACGGCTGAATGGATTTGCACGAAAATTGGCAAAATTGTAGGGACTGGTAGCCCGATGTGCCTTTGCTAGGTCTCAATATATGTGCTCCAGTGGATTTTGAGAAATTAACGTTCAAAAAAAGATATATATCTGTAACAGCGGACCGGGCAGCGCTCCAGTTCGCGTACTTTTCGCGTTACGGAGCTTTGTGAAGCGAAGCTGATTGGTTCTCCGGCGTCTGTAAACATTCCAAACAGTCCGTAGCGGCCGCCATCTTGTCTCTCGGTAGGATCGAGAGACAAGAGGAGGCCAAAGCGAAGGGGCAAATGACCGTAAGGGGGCATAGTAGATCCTCCCTGACCCCCTAGGTTTGATGTGGAGGTTTTAAAAGGGCCCCGCGGGGCAAAAAAAATAAATAATAATAATAATCGAACGGCTGAATGGATTTGCACGAAACTTGGCAAAATATTAGGGACTGGTAGCCCGATGTGCCTTTGCTAGGTCTCAATATATGTGCTCCAGTGGATTTTGAGAAATTAACGTTCAAAAAAAGATATATATCTGTAACAGCGCTCCGCTTCGCGTACTTTTCGCGTTATGGAGCTTTGCGAAGCTGATTGGTTCTACGGCGTCTGTAAACATTCCAAACAGTCCGTAGCGGCCGCCATCTTGTCTCTCGGTAGGATCGAGAGACAAGAGGAGGCCAAAGCGAAGGGGCAAATGACCATAAGGGGGCATAGTAGATCCTCCCTGACCTCTTAGGTTTGATGTACCATTTTGCCAAGTTTGGTGTAATTCCGTTCAGCCATTCAGGCTGTAGACGTATCTAAATGTCCTATGGAAAATTGCATGGGGAAAACACATTTGAAAGTGTTGAAATTTAGAACCAATTAAAATGTTACTTTGGTTTTGTATTTGTGTGTGATGAAAGTTAATTGGTTATGTATATATCTAAAATGAGAGGAAACCACAGCCATTTTGTGATACTACTGTCTGAGGTACATTTGTGAGGAATGTTTGGTGCTCAATTTCTGGTGTTTGGTTTACACAGTACTAACACTTCTCCTACTTTTAAAAAGGTGAGTTGTTAATTTGTAAGGGGAACTATGTTGTACACTTTAAGATAATTTGAAAAATGTTTTCTGTTATTTATTTACAGTCCTTCTGTTATACTAAATACTTGATAAAGTTAGTTTTATATTATGTATTACTAAAAACGATAAATGAAAGTGATTATTTTTTTCTGCAATTTACAGCAAGCAATTTCAAAATAAAATGGCTCACAATGAAGAGACCGTGGCAATTTCTTTTGAATTATCCACTACATTTATTGAAATTGACAGCACCAATAATGAAGTATTCTCACAAGGAGGAGATAACTTGAATGATTTTTTGGATCAATCTCTTGATGGCGAATTTATCGAATGTTTGGAGACCATAGAGTTACAAGAATCATCATTGCAGACTTTTCATGAGGAGATTCCTGATGAGATGATTGAACAGGAAATTCCTGATGAGGACATGTTACTAGTTCTTTCAAATTTTGAAAATTCAGAAGAATAAATTTATATTTAGAAATCAAAAATTGGTTGAGACATTATTCATTTTTATTTTTAATTTATGAGGTTGTAGCGAAGTGATTGTAGTATAAAATGAGACTTATAGTATAGAGTGCAACATTTTTATGTTACATGGTAAGTTTACTCATATTTACTTCCCTTCTCCCACTATATTATCTCCAATGTGTATTTGACATCTCTTCTTCATCTCCGGCCTCCTTTCTCTCACTGTCTGTCTCTGATGCATCTTATCGCTGCCATTTTGTGTAATTATAGAAGAGAGTAAAATAAAATAGTTTGGAACGTGAAAAGGGGGCAAAGTAGAGTACCCCTCACCCCCTAGGCCTTCTCAGGCGGTCCCAAAAGGATCAGTTTCTGTTTTCCTGAGAGATTATGGTATGAGTTCCATATACCACAATAACTTGCATTACAACATGCCAGATATCTATCTCCTATTACCAACTTTTGGAGATATTCGCGCCAAGCGCGAATATCTCCAAAAACTAACACCTGCCCTGAGCAGTTCTTAGCCATGTTATCCAATGGGAGGTGGATAACATGGCTAAGAGCATTAGCTCGGTAATGCATGAATATCGCTGACTTTTTAGCGATATTCATGCATTGCGGCCGTTTTTTATCGCATTTGCGATAAACCTTGATAATAGCAAGGTTTATCTGCGATAATTTCTGACGATGCTTAGCGGTAAAAAATTCGTTGCTAAGCATCGTTAGCGATAAATATCGCTTAACTTTGGTAATATGCACCAACGTCTGTTAATGTTCGATTCGAAGGAAATGAGGAAGTGTTGAAAAACATTGTCTGCGCCATCTTGCCTTTTTTGAAATGCCACACTTTTGTCGTGCACGGCAGCCATTTTAGATGCCTTGACCAGACCCACTCTCTGCACGCTGTTGATCCGTAGTATGGCTCCCCACCCTCGCAAGCATCTTCCCCAGGCACTGGTCACCCCCGCTCTCTGTCTTATGCATCGGCAATAAACCTCCCCCCATCTGCGCTGCTCTTCCCTGAGAATCACACTCTGTGCCCGCCCGACACCTCCCTTTCGCCCTATTCACTACCGCACCCTCTGACACTCCTCTTCCTCTGTGTCCGATTGTCCAGGCTATCAGCTAGCCCTGCAGATGTAGTTTATGGCCCCAGCTGTAAAGAATCACCCCTCTTCAAAGGAGTTATAGTAGATCAAGGCCCACACCCGATGAGATCCGTCAAACCACACGCGTTCCTACTATCTGAAAACCATCCTGTATTGTGATTGGGGAGGGGACCGAGCCTGAAGCGGAAGATTCCAGGGATGACTCTTTGTACATCAAAGTTTTTACAATTATGTGTCACATTAAAAATATATAGCACTCCAACAAAGTAGTAGGAATATAAAACTTTAATAACTTATAAATATATACAACAAAACAAAAACAGTAAAAACATTTAAACAATGAAGAGACCGTGGCAATTTCTTTTGAATTATCCACTACATTTAATGAAATTATCTCTTGATGGCAAATTTATCGAATGTTTGGAGACCATAGAGTGACAAGAATCATCATTGCAGAGTTTTCATGAGGAGATTCCTGATGAGATGATTGAAGAGGAAATTCCTGATGAGGACATGTTACTAGTTCTTTCAAATTATGAAAATTCAGAAGATGTTGCCTGGGGGTGGGTCGTCAGTAGCGGTCTGTTGTGCGAATAGTTCCAAGGCAGCAGAACTCGCTGAAATCTAGATGGCACGAAGGTGATGTCTAGTAAGTTGCCGCCCAGCAAATAACGGCGTGGGGCGCCGCGGGGGGGGGGGAGGCAGTCCAAAGTTCCGTTAAAAGGGCAAAGGAAAGGATCGGTGGTTTGAACCATCAGTCAAAAAGGGGAGGGGGTGCAACAATTTTTCCTACCGGGTCACACCGTGCTTTCACCGGAACTGAGGTCTGCAGGATTCTAGTCATTCAAACTGAGGCTGGCGCCAGCATGGGAGCGCCGACGTCCCGCGGCTACAGGTTCGTCACTCCACGGGCGATCATGGCAGTCATTCCCCATCGGGGGTGTCTGCGGGGGTCGGGGACTCCCGCGCTCCTCTAGAATCTTCAAGGTCGTGGAGGACTACGGTGGTGGAGTCAACCAGTGACCGGGCCATTTCTTTATGCTGGGCCCGCTCTTGCCAGGTCGACCGCCATTTTGAGAGTTCGGTAGCTACTGGCGATCGCGGGGTCAAATGAGCGGACGGGCTCCACCCTGCCGGGCGAGACGTTGCAGCATCGCCACAGTGGAAGAACCCTTTTCCGGGCGCATGGAGCGCTGAGGGTGCAGCTGGGAAGCCTCCACCTGGGGAGGCGGGAGAGGCCTGTTCGCACCGTCTCTCCCACCCAGTGCACCCCACGGCATCTCGCTTGACATTTGTTATGGCCGGACCAGGCGATGAGGACGAGGGGGGGGGGTCGGAGGCATGTGCAAGACATCCCCCCCCAGTGTTGTCGCAGCCATTATAAAAGAAAGAAGAAATGTCCCGTCCGTCTTTGGTGTGTAAAAACAAATTGGAGGTACCCCTGTAATTAGTGGCAGGGAAGGGGGTGTAGCAATAGGAAACAATTTTTGTAATCCCTGACTTCATATGCTCGCTATTATCCTTAGCAGAGAGTTTTATTAATGGACCAGATCTAGCTTCAGACAGACAGTTGATGTATATTATCGTACATTGGACTATTTACTTTACTAGGCAAAGTCTAAGAATAAACAGCTGGACCCGGAGAATTTTTCACACAAACGAAAATATCAGTCAAACAATTTAAAGTAATATAAAAAATGATCATAAATTTTATTATTAAACTCCCAAATTGGGTTACAATCTAAAAGGTTAAACCACACATGTAAAAAACATCATGAAATTCATAAGTCAAAAGTAAAAACAGTAGTCGACGCAGCGTTTCGGTGCTTATTTTCTTTGTGACACCTTCTTCAGGACTTTTAAAAACACATTTCACTCCAATAGCTCTACAAATAAAATAAAGATATTTTAGTTTTCATTTCTCTGTACCAGATTTAACTTATTTGCCTAGTCTCAACTACCAGTCCGCTATGTATCAGTAGTCTCCCTGTCCATTTTACTCAAAAACAGAACTATTTCTATATCATCGATAACAGCAGCCTACTAATTCTTATGAGTGCCCTGGATGAAGTTCTACGTGAACTAAACAACACAATATCCCATTACGTTTCATGGTTCCCATATAGGGACCCTCCATATGGACTTGTTCACTTTTTTTCTGTATCATCGATAACACCAGGCTACTCATTCTTATGAGTGCACTATATGAAGTTCTACATAAACTAAACAACAATTTATTCCATTACGTTTCATGGCTCCCATATGGGGACCATCCATATGGACTTGTTCACTCTACCTGTTTTGTATGAGCGATTGGTTGCAAAAAGGATTAATTAATATCAACGTCTTTTCAGCATATATTGTTGGCCCAGGCACCTCAGGTTTCCTTGAGCTCTGTAATTAATCAACATAGAACCATGGTTCAGTAATGACATTCTGAATTTATTTTATCGTACTCAGGGTAACCGGTTCTACAGTGGTGTCCTTTTACCTTTTATCAGACTAATATGCTTTTCTGGTTACACGGAGGAGCCACCGTATACTGATGATAAAATGGAGCTTCTGTAATTTATGAGCCTGGAATCATCAAAGAATATTTATTAAGTAAAATAACAAATCTGGATAGTTGCTATTCTACTATATGCATAATGCAATTTTACTAACCTGTTTGTGGATAAAGGCTATTTCGCTGGCAGAGCTTAACTTTTGCTCGTTTGGTATACTCCAGATAGAAAATTTTCTTCAGTTAAAATTTTGTTATGAAGGCCACTCTACAGCGAGGAGAAAAACGGACCATATCCGATTTAGTTTTCTGACCCTTTTAGTATGAAGATATACACAATTATTATTTCGTTAAATTATAATGACACGGTTGCGCAATTCATTTATCAAAACATAGAGCCACTCTATCGGCTAGCCTTTGTTTATGCGTATGCCTCGTGTATTTGCTGAGCCCGGGTATTTAGACTCACTTGCTTCATCAATGAAAGATGTTAAAGTCTTTCTCAGGGTTTAGGTGCTCGATACCCGCCCCGCTGCTCCTCAGAGCATAGAGCCACTTCCCCGGGTAGGTTCCCTTACAGAGTATCCCGTGTGCCTGCTCAATCCGAGTGTTTAAACTCGCTTTCTCCCTTTGTGTAAGGTGTAAAAATCTTTAACAAGGGTTTAGGTACTACGTTCCCGTCCCGTATTCAAAACCTAAGTTTGGGAGTTTTAAGTTATTATTCCCTATTCCTGGGTTTGCTCTCACCTTAGGATCGGGTTTCGGCCTCCCTGCTCCTCCGTGTGCGCGTCTTCTTTGGGATTCAAAGAGTCCCGTTCCTATTCCTACCGGTGCTTATAAAGGTCAATGGCCATTTTTAACCCGGAAGTACTGTTATTTTTAACGATATCGAGGTTCCTACCACCTTCAAACTTCAATAAATACATTTTGATAATAGAGACTTCTAGGCTTTGTAGAATGTTAAATAAACATCATTACTTTTTAAGATGCCTAACTCTACATCAGGCACGAAAACAACCGGAAGTTCACGTCTCGGTATTTTTCATATATATATACATTTATTGTCCCTAGCCCCCGATTATTTCAATTTGTATTGCATGGACCGAGCCGTTAATGTCTCGTTTTGGAGTTTTACCACACTCTATATTTGTCATCTATTGTTGTTTTCAATCGCGTTTTTGGTTTCGGCCATCTTGGAATGGGCTATTACTTACAAATCAATGTCGAGATATTTAGATTTAATTTTTAACTGTATCTCACATTCTGACACAAATTGTGAACTATGTATTAT
The DNA here is from genome assembly GCF_964261635.1 of Lissotriton helveticus. Classification (NCBI taxonomy): domain Eukaryota; kingdom Metazoa; phylum Chordata; class Amphibia; order Caudata; family Salamandridae; genus Lissotriton; species Lissotriton helveticus. The sequence continues at coordinate 640,401,040 of NC_136059.1, forward strand.
GGTCAAAATTCTATTGATCGCCTCTCCAGTCAAATGCCAAACATTCACATGCTTAATTAAATAGCACATATTTTTGACAAAATGGTTCTACGTACAATGACATTTTAAGATCTTAAACATTCTTGCAGTATCTGTTAATAGCATAATTTATTGCCGCGTCATAGGGAAAGAAAATTACTATCGAATACTTTTTCAAAGAAAATACATTTACATATATTCACAATACCGAGTTTCATTATTCTTCAATGTATACACATTATATTTTCTATAGTCCTATTTGTACTGTGTATCATGTTCATATCAAACTCCGAATTTTCATTCATTTCTATTCATGTGGAAACAGGGCCTCTATATAGGTATTTTTTTGTTCTAACGCCTTGTTCTATTCAGACATCATATTCTTCAATATTTTGCCAGAGACATACATATTCATCACATTTCCGTTCGGCTAGGAATAAGCCCACTAGGGCCTTTTTTGCACTATCATAGAGCAAGCTTTCCTTTGGTTATATGCCATTTTGTATTGCCATAGAGCATGATTTTACTGGGTTCTATGCCAAGAGGGAAACTTCCTCACGAGTATATGTGAAGAATGGCCCTGTGTTTATCATAACGATGATTAGAGCTCGGACAGAGTCTACTCATAATGCAGAAGTTACTGATATTTAGAGGATTAATCTTTGCTCTATAGAATTAATCTCTCCCATTCCTCCCTGTTATTTAAACCAGTGCGGAAGGTATTGAATAAGGACATATAGAACTGTTCCCTTTTCTTTCTTTTGTTATCTACATTGCCGCCTCGGGTGTTATATGTGATGGCCTCTAGTACACACCATTTGAGATCCTCTATTTTGTGTTTGTGTGTTAGCCAATGTTCTACTAGGGGGGCTGATTTCTTTTGGGTTCTAATCGCCGATTTATGTTCAGTAATTCTGGTTTTTGCTTCTCTCGCGGTTTCACCTATGTAAGCTTTATTACAGGGGCATACAATCATATAAACAAGATTTTTAGTTCTACAATTCACGAAGTTTTTAATTTTATGTTCTACTCCATTGTACCGAACTGTTTTGCCCTTAATTAATGATTCACAATTTGAACACATATTGCAGGTAAAGTTCCCCACGGGGAACGGAGTATTATTAATGGTATTTTGGTTGTTCCGCGTCTGTTCTTTGAACGTGTGGACCAAGCTGTTTCTGATTGTCTTATTTCTTCTGAAACTAAACATAGGTTTGGGGATCTTTTCACCTGGTCTATCATTCAGTAACATCCAGTTCCGAATTATAATGTTTTTGATTTTGTTACTTGCTGCACTATAATTAGTTACAAAAATAAGTTTATCTTGAGTCTTATTTTGGGTGTTTTTGTCCTCGGATTTCTCAAATAGTGAATCTCTATTAAAATACTTTGCGCGCTTGTATGCTCGTTTAATGAGGCTCTTTGGATAGCCTCTCTGTCTGAGTTTGTCTGATAAGACATCCGCATGTTTATTAAAATCTCGCATGCTTGTGCAATTTCTTCTGATGCGCAAATACTGTCCAAAAGGTATATTATCCTTTTGGCTACTGGGGTGGTTACTCCTGTAATGTAATAGTGTGTTTCGATCAGTAGGTTTTACATAGAGATCAACTTCTAAAATTCCACCATTCGCTCTTATGTTAATGTCCAAGAATTCTATTATCTCTTTGTTGTAATTAGACGTAAACCTCAGGTTTTTGTCCCCTAGATTTAACCATGTAATGAATTCATTGAGCAACTCTATCGGGCCGGACCAGATAAAAAAAATATCATCGATGAATCTCGACCAGTGTGTAATATTTTCGCTGAATGGAGCTAGTTCATTAAAAATATGCTTTTCTTCGAATGCCGCTACATAGAGGCATGCTAGACTTGGGGCACAGGTGGCCCCCATGCTGGTACCTTTTGTTTGTTTGTAAAAATCATTTTTGAATAAAAAAATACTATTTTTTAAAATAATTTCAGCGCAATCTACAATAAATGTAGCATGATGATTTAGGTCTGCCGAATCTATTTTTAAGAGGCCCTCTAACATTTCGATGGTATCATCCTGTGGGATATTTGTATAGAGGGCCTCTATGTCTAGAGTCACCAGCCATTGTGTGGTCATATCATATGTTAAACCTTCAATTTTTTCGATCATACAGGTTGTATCCTTTATGTAAGCTTTCTGCTTAGTTACGATCGGTTGCAAGAATCTGTCAATATATTTACTCAAAGGTTCGGTCACAGAATTGATTGATGACACTATGGGCCTCATAGGTGGATCAGTTATACTTTTGTGAACTTTTGGAAGCCCGTATAGGGCAGGAATTATTGGTGCATCGTTCTTCAGAAATTTATATTCATCTATGCAGATGATCTCATCATCTCTGGCGTAATCCAGGAGAGTATTAACCTTCTTAATCAAGGCGTTCCATTCGGATCTACTTGAGGAACAATAGTGTTCTTTATTGTTCAATAGGGCCCTCATTTTATTGTCATAATCGTCAGAATTCATAAGAACAATACTTCCTCCTTTGTCCCCTGGTTTAACTGTTAGGAGATCATTATTTTCAAGATTTTTTAAAGCCGTTCTTTCAGATGGACTTAAATTATTTAGGCCCTTTAGTGGGTGGGTTAAAAGTTCTGCAATATTGCTTTCAACTACTTTTTCAAAAAGGTCTACCTGTTTGTTCACCATCCCGATATTGGGGGTCCATGTGGATTTTGCTTTAAGTCCGGACTTGTTCATTACGTTTTCTTTTTGAGGTTTATCTCTGAAGAAATCTTGTAATCTGATTTTTCTGAAAAATCCCTGTAGGTCTCTTTCTAGGTTATATTTGTTAATTTTACTACTAATTGCGAAACCTAAGCCTTTCTCTAGGACTTCTTTCTCTGTTTCTGTCAGGACAATGTCAGAAAGGTTAATGATTGCGGCTTTATGGTTTAATCCCATTTCGGTTGGCTTCTGGTATAATACCTCTTCTGTTGTTGAGGTTGAGGGAAGGACTTCCCTCTCCCCCTGCCCCTCGATTGGTTGTGTTGATTCTGATGGTTCCCTCGACCACGTTGGCCTAAAAAAGATAGTGATTCTCTACTCGGTGTTGATGTGGATTCACCTCCTTTGTTTCTATCTGCTGTCTTGTCTTGTTCAGAGTCCGTACTCGTATATGAGGAATCTGACCAAGTCACGCGTTTTTTTGGGTATGTGCGCCATGTTTGTTGTCCCTGATTCCTATATGGGTGGTTTTCTCTTGGTCGGTCAAAGAAATCTTTCTGGGTATAAGGATAAACAGTTTCAACGTTATAATTAGAAACATCTTTGTTAAATTTAGTCATTTTCTTGCCGAATAGATAATCCTTGTAACCTGAGACATCCCTTTGAATTTCTTCTAATTTTTTCTTGGCGTCTTCTAGTACTGAAGTATCTAGTTTGGCTTCCAAGTCTGCTATTTCTTGTCTCTCAATGATTAAAATGGAGTTAGCTGTTTCAATTATCAGCAACATCCAGTCCCTGCTGCATCTATTAGCAATCAGGGTCCAGTTTTCTATAAAACCTGGGTGTCGAATAAAGACACCGGGTTCATTTCTTACTTGGAGCCCACTTGGAATTATACCCTTTCTTAGGTAATCAATCAGAAAGTCAGCATGTAACTCTGTGCGTATCAGTTTCTTTTTGTTGTTCCATAATTCCCTCCATTGTTCCTCATCATTATTAGTACTTGAGGTTGCATTGTAATTTTTTGATGTACCATTCACAATCTTATTAAACTCTTCTTCTGAGAACCCTTTGGTTTTTAGAGCATCCATATTTGAAGATTAATTGGATGCACTCAGTGGGCTGATACCCAAGACAAATTTGTCTGGAAAGAGAACGCAGCCTCCCAGCTAACAAGCTGTGCAGTAAATGTGTAAAAACAAATTGGAGGTACCCCTGTAATTAGTGGCAGGGAAGGGGGTGTAGCAATAGGAAACAATTTTTGTAATCCCTGACTTCATATGCTCGCTATTATCCTTAGCAGAGAGTTTTATTAATGGACCAGATCTAGCTTCAGACAGACAGTTGATGTATATTATCGTACATTGGACTATTTACTTTACTAGGCAAAGTCTAAGAATAAACAGCTGGACCCAGAGAATTTTTCACACAGACGAAAATATCAGTCAAACAATTTAAAGTAATATAAAAAATGATCATAAATTTTATTATTAAACTCCCAAATTGGGTTACAATCTAAAAGGTTAAACCACACATGTAAAAAACATCATGAAATTCATAAGTCAAAAGTAAAAACAGTAGTCGACGCAGCGTTTCGGTGCTTATTTTCTTTGTGACACCTTCTTCAGGACTTTTAAAAACACATTTCACTCCAATAGCTCTACAAATAAAATAAAGATATTTTAGTTTTCATTTCTCTGTACCAGATTTAACTTATTTGCCTAGTCTCAACTACCAGTCCGCTATGTATCAGTAGTCTTTGGGCCGGACCTCCGGTGGATGGCGGCCGGACGCCCTTTGCTCTGGCCCCATGAACGGGTTCCTTGGCTCATCGGCTGTAGCCGGATCTCGTCGGCCCCAGCCCCCGGCCGTTGGTGGCCGGACCGGGAGAGAGAGTGGGGGGACAACCTGCAACTCTCAAGTGCCACCGCGGCCGGACTGGGAGAGAGAGGGGAGGGTCGAGGACATAGACATTCCCCCCCTGCAACTCTCCAGTGTTGTCAATCCCCTGGCCGGGTCCCGCTGGCCTCGGCCTTTCCTCCGGCTACACCCTACGTGATGATCTTCTGCCGACGGTTGGCAGCAGGACCCGCCTTATATGTGTTGCTTCCGGCTGGGCGTAGCCGGAAACCTGTTGCACTTTGGAAGTTTCCAGAATGGGGCGGATGTCTGCTGACTTGTATCTTTCCCAGTTTGCCGTTATTTGGCCGTGGCAGGCGGTGGGACAGACACGTTTTGGGGCAGTGAGGGGCGATGAAGCCTCGTTGCCTTGTGGCCGTTGCAATGTCACACTTGGTTTCTCTTACTGTTTTCAGGTTTCTTATTACGGGCTTACTTCTAACGTTTCTTGTTTCTAGGACAATAATAGGTTTTATCATTACGTATTGTTATCGTTTCTTTGTTTGTTATTTAATAAAAAGTTCATTAGTGGCCTACTGATTTTCGTTTTCCTATTCCTTTCTTTCCAGGTTGTTTCATGCTAAAGTTTCTGTTAACAGGATACAGTGAACACTTCGTTATTAATGCATATGTCCTTTTCACTAGGGGTGCTCTCTGGTCGGGCCAGATGACCTATCTCTAGTAAATGGTCCGGGTGAAACAGGTGCATCAATCAGTGGGGAGTAGATAGGCATGACAGATTACAACGGGGGAGAAAGGTCCGCATTACCTACCCTTTCACTACTTGCAAAGATTTTCCTACGTTTATTTGCAAACAGGGAATACCTCCAAAAAGAACCAATTCCCAAACAGTCAATGTTCGGGCAAACAATCAATCAATGAGGAACGAAATAGGCACGACGTGTTAAAGGTTTTCGTTACCTACCCTTCACTATCTGCAAAGGGAGAGAGAATATTCCTATTCTTCCTCGTTTGCAGGCAGAGAAGATCCTTAAGAGAACCAACTTCGAACAATTCAATGCTCGATTCAAACAATCAACAAGGGGTACTGTGAACACAAATGAACGCCGCTTATGTACATACACATTGCTATTTTCAACAGGTTGTTCCTAATGTTTCTATTTTAGCGAGGTCAAAAAGAGATCCCATTAGTGGCCTACTGATTTTGCTTGATTCCTTTTGTTTTTTTACACGATTTTTCGCTATCTGCAAAGACTAAACAGAGTATTGCGACTCTGTGCTTGTTTGTAAATAGAGAATGAACCAAAGAGAACAATCAATCAAATGGAGAGAGAAGCAGGCACAACGGATTACAACGGGGGCAAAGGCCTGCGTTAACTACCCTTCACTATCTGCAAAGAGAGAGTACTCCTAATAGAAATGAGGGGGGGGGGCAGCATTCAAAGCAGATCAGTGTGCATAAACACGAAAATGTTTTTACTTACCACGTACTTGACATTCGACAGCTTATGATATTTGCTATTAAAAAACCATTGAAATTCACTGAAAAAACCATAGTTATAGACCATATATAGTTAGGAATTAGCATTTACAAAACCTTGAAAATTCACTGAAAAAACCATAGGTTATAGAACATATATAGTTAGGAATTAGCATTTACAAAACCTTGAAAATTCACTGAAAAAACCATAGGTTATAGACCATATATCGTTAGGAATTAGCATTTAAAAAACCTTATTTTACTCACACAAAACCATTGAAATTCCATATGTAGTTAGTTGCACTAACTATATATCGCGCACCCGCAATCCACTGCTGATGATGTCACATATTACATCATTCATGACATGGTCAGTGACATCACTGATGACATCACTGATGACATCTCAAATGACATCACTGATGACATCACTGATGACATCTCATTTGACATCAATGACCACATCACTGATGATATCATTCATGTGACAATACAATGCATCTCCTCACACTTTAATATAACCTCTGTTACACCCAGTGTTAAATACAGAGTATAATTTTTGAAACCATTGACACACCAATACTAGTTACTACATACGCACTCACTGATTCCTACGTCTACACACACATTCACTCATTCACCCATACAATCATTCATACATACAATCACTCATCTTTACAACACTATCATATGCACTCATACACCTATACAGACACTCACACTCTGCCACTCATCCATGGAGTTACTCACACACCTAGTCAGTCCTGTAAAGAATCAATCACACTTCCATTTTCTATTTTTTCCATTTTCCATTTAAACATAGAGTACCTTACATTTTCAAACATATACTAACACATACTTACTCTCTTATACAATCATCGATACAAGTACACATTGATCTGCACAGAGTCACAAATCTCCCAGCCAGCCACACACACACTCAGTCTCCCATACAAATACTTGGACAATCAATCAATAACCCATATAGTTACTCATATAGCTACTGATCAACACATGCAGCAGTTTACAGAACAACAGACATAATGATGCACAAATTAAGACAGTTTAGTCACTAACCCATGCACTCAGTGAGACACATTTAATCACTCACTCATACAGTCAGTCACGCACCTAAATCCTTCATCCAGACACTTATACATCTACTCATTCTTCAATATGTAAAACATATTTAAACTTTACAGAAAAACACAGTCAATGGATGATGTCATCAGTGATGTCATCAGTGATGTCATTTGAGATGTCATCAGTGATGTCATCAGTGATGTCACTGACCATGTCATGAATGATGTAATATGTGACATCATCAGCAGTGGATTGCGGGTGCGCGATATATAGTTAGTGCAACTAACTATATATGGAATTTCAATGGTTTTGTGTGAGTAAAATAAGGTTTTTTAAATGCTAATTCCTAACGATATATGGTCTATAACCTATGGTTTTTTCAGTGAATTTTCAAGGTTTTGTAAATGCTAATTCCTAACTATATATGTTCTATAACCTATGGTTTTTTCAGTGAATTTTCAAGGTTTTGTAAATGCTAATTCCTAACTATATATGGTCTATAACCTATGGTTTTTTCAGTGAATATATATATATTCACTGAAAAAACCATAGGTTTCAAGCCTTATATAGTTAGGAATTAGCATTTTAAAAAACCTTTGAAATTCACTGAAAAAACTATTGGTTTCAGGTCTTATATAGTTAGGAATTAGCATTTAAAAAACCTTTAAAATTCACTCAAAAAACTATAAGTTTTAGAGGTGTTATAGTTAGCTGGACATTTCACTCATACAAAACCATTGAAATTGCTCCTATATAGTTAGTTGTACTAACTATATTTCGCGCACCCGCAATCTACTGCTGATGATGTCACATATTACATCATTCATGACATGGTCAGTGACCTCACTGATGACATCTCAAATGACATCACTGATGACATCACTGATGACATCATCCACTTGACAATCACATACACCTTTTCATACACTAGTACAATCTTTCATCAGTCTTTGTAAAATACAGAGTATCATATTTGAATCCATTGTCCCAGCAATACAAGTATCTAAAAACCCACTCAGTGATTCATAGATGTATATACACATCTAATCACTTACCTGTAGATTCACTCATACACTATGAAAAATACTTATACACCTATATCGACATTACACACCAGCACACATCCTATTCACATATGAAGTCATCCTACTCACTTATGCAAACAATGGATCATACTTACATATTTGCTTAGCGACACACTTATACTAACACAACTTCATCTATTCATTTAGATAGTAAGTCATACTTAGTGAATTATAAAATCATTATTATAAGTATACAGTTATCCATACAGTCACTCACACAATCATTGAGTCTTATGTGTACTTATTTATATACAACAACTGACACATACACTGCCTTTTATTTTTCTACTTTGTTGGACATGTACCATTGAGAAATATATTTGCTCATCACCACAATCATAAAGATTTTCACTCACCCTAACAAGTGATAGAACATGTAGTTTTAACTTCATATATCTAGTGAATCAACTATTCACACATCTTTGGGCAGTCACACACCCCCCACCGAACCACACACACATTCACTCTCCCATACAAATATTCAGTTAACTAATCAATAACTAATATATACTTTCACATAGCTAGTAACCAACTGGAGAACCAGTTTACACACCAACTGACAAAGTGATACAGATATTCACACAGTTTAGTCACTATCCACTATATTTAGTGAGACACTATAAATTGGTCAAGTAAACAGTCAATTACACTGCTACTAAATCCTCCATCCAAATATTTATTTTTTATATATCCACTCATTCTTCAATGCAAATTGCTATATATATAATGCATATTTAAAAAACGAAGCAAAACCACATTCACTGGATGATGTCATCAGTGATGTCATTTGAGATGTCATCAGTGATGTCACGGACCATGTCATGAATGATGTAATATGTGACATCATCAGCAGTGGATTGCGGGTGCGTGAAATATAGTTAGTACAACTAACTATATAGGAGCAATTTCAATGGTTTTGTATGAGTGAAATGTCCAGCTAACTATAATACCTCTAAAACTTATAGTTTTTTGAGTGAATTTTAAAGGTTTTTTAAATGCTAATTCCTAACTATAGAAGACCTGAAACCTACGGTTTTTACAGTGAATTTCAAAGGTATTTTAAAATGCTAATTCTAACTATATAAGTCCTGAAACCTATGGTTTTTTCAGTGAATTTCAAAGGTTTTTTAAATGCTAGTTCCTAACTATATAAGGTCTGGAACCTATTTTTTTTTTGTGAATTTCAAAGGTTTTTTATATGCTAATTCCTAACTATATAAGGCCTGAAACCTATGTTTTTTCAGTGAATTTGCAAGGTTTTTTAAATGCTAATTCTATTAGCGGATAACGTTTAAATATGTAAATATCCTTGTGAGACCACCTGAGCAGCCCTAGGGGGTCAGGGTGTTTCTACCCTGTCCCCTTTTTGCATTCTACGCGTTTGTTTTTCTGCTTCTTTTGTGCCTCGGTCTACCTAGCACAAGATGAATGCCAACACTTCCTGGTTAGAAGTGTTGACAGCCAATGAGCATACTGCTTTCCTGTGAAAGGCATGCTGATTGGCTGCCACTGTCTGTCAACACTCCAAACCAGGAAGTGTTGGCAGCCATCTTGTGCCTTGGTAGAACCAAGGCACTAGAAAGCAGTGAAACAAAGGTACAAAACATGCAAAGGGGGCAGGGTAGAAGCACCTTGACCCCCTAGGCCTGCTCAGGGGGTCCGACAAGGCCCCCCCAGGCTCCCCCAATTTTTTTATTTTTTTCGGAAAATCGCGGGGGTATGCGCACCGTGCGCGTACCGTACAGAGTACAGTAAGCTTACAGTAAGCTTACTTTAAGCTTACTGTACTCTGTATGGTGCGGGTACCCCCGCGATTTTCCGAAAAAAATGAAAACAACATTTGGGCCTGGGGGGGCCTTGTGGGACCCCCTGAGCAGGCCTAGGGGGTCAGGGTGCTTCTACCCTGCCCCCTTTTTGAGTTCTACACGTTTGTTTTTCTGCTTTCCTGTGCCTCAGTCTACCGAGGCAAAAGATGGCTGCCAACAATTTCTGTTTTGGAGTGTTGACAGACAGTGGCAGCCAATCAGCATGCAGCTCATACTCGGGAAGGTACAGAATACAGTAAGCTTACAATGCACTCACGGTGTGCCACCCATAGATATATCATTTGGGAAAATTCAATTTTCTCAACAACTACTGGAGCGATTTTCACCGAATATAAAAAAGGCACTACCAACCAGTCCCTACCATTTTGCCAAGTTTGGTGTAATTCCATTCAGCCGTTCGGGCTGTAGCCCTGTCTAAAGGTCCTATGGAAAATTGCATTGGACTCAAATTCACATTCAATTTTCTCAAAAACTACTAGAGGGATTTACACCAAACATAGAAAAGGCACTGCTGCATACCAGTCCCTACCATTTTGCCAAATCTGGTGTAATTCCGTTCAGCCGTTCGAGCTCTAGCCTTGTCAGAATGTCCCTATGGAAATTAACATGGGGAAAACACATTTTGGGACCCCCCTTTTTTCTCGGCCCCCGCTTGACGAATCCCCCCGAAACTTGCAGGGAAGGAGCGGAGCACAGCGAGGCAAATTTAAGGAAAATTACAGGCAGATCACTCAATCGGCGCCAAAGTTATTCCCAATAGAATGTTCGGAATTTCCTATGGTAACTAGGTCCTAACTATATATACCTACTGGCGACCGCCAGTAGGTAATATATATATATATATATATATATATACTGCTCCAAACATCCTACAGGACTCGGCCTGTTTCAGATTAGCAGCACTCACGAGGGTGGGTTTTTCAAAGATTTTATTTACAAAAACCCTTTGCACATCAAAGACGCGTTTCGGCGCTTAGCCTTCATCAATTTGTTACACAGTTCGCGCCACGGCCATTCAAATATACATGTGTCACGTGATATTTTCATCAGTATAGAAAGAGGACTGTTCACTTTCACTTTTTGGTGCCTCCATATTGTAGTATGCAAGGTGTCAGTATATGCGCAATACACATTATAAACATTCGCCATTATGTATAGCTGGCTATTAGACCATTATATTCTACCTGTACAACATTATTTAGCCCTAGATGGGCTTTGTATCCCTTTATAATACCATCATTATATTGTGTTTATAATATATATGCCTAGATAGTGTCCCAATTAGTGTGAGGGGGGTGATCGCCTACAGAAACTTAGACGATTAGAATCACGATATATAATTGATTTACAAAGCAAAGCACCTAATGGGCTCAACATGCATGAGGAATTAGCAGTGCACCTGGGTTAGAGATTACAGTCATTATTTTTCCTACAATAATTGTCTAATATATGTATATTTTAAATGTATAGTGATGAATGCACTAGAATATGAATTCGAATGAACAGTGATATTTAAGTATAAAAATCAGTATGGCATTGGTGTAAGCCCATCCAGGGCAATATAAATTAGATGTTCAAAAGGCCCATCCAGGGCTGAATTAAATTGAACGATTTATAATGTTTATTGCACATACACAATATAATGATGGTATTATAAAGGGATACAAAGCCCATCTAGGGCTAAATAATGTTGTACAGGTACAATATAATGGTCTAATAGCCAGCTATACATAATGGCGAATGTTTATAATGTGTATTGCGCATATACTGACACCTTGCATACTACAAGATAGAGGCACCAAAAAGTGAAAGTGAACGGTCCTCTTTCTATACTGATAAAAATATCATGTGACACATGTATATTTGAATGGCCGTGGCGCGAACTGTGTAACAAATTGATGAAGGCTAAGCGCCGAAATGCGTCTTTGATGTGCAAAAGGTTTTTGTAAATAAAATCTTTGAAAAACCCACCCTCGTGAGAGCTGCTAATCTGAAACAGGCCGAGTCCTGTAGGATGTTTGGAGCAGTATGTTTATGACGGGTACACCCCCGTCAAGCAGGCACCCGCTTGAGAGTGCAGCAGTCAAGAGCAGGAATATATATATATATCTTTTTTGGGGGCAGGTTTATGTAGTGCATACTCGACCCAAATGTATCAGAGTGCTTTACATGGGCACCAGTTGCATTACAGAGGAACAAATTCATTTTTTTAAGGTACCTGGAGATTAAGTGTATTGCCGACTATCACAGGATGTTTAAACCTCTAGCCATTTACCCAGCTTCTAAGTGCTCATTGCCTTAAACATGGTTTGATTGCCATACACCTGATTGGCATATTGAATGTGCATGTAAGTCCCTTGTAGAGTGGTATACCCTATACCCAGGACATGTAAAATACATTCTACCAGTGGGCCTGCTGCCCTTTTTGTGCCACCAACTTATCTAGCACTGAAAAACATGTCCTGGACCTGCCATTGCAGTTTTAGGCTGCCATGCTGACTTGGTATTTAGAACCCCTTTCCAAGCCTTAAACTCCACTGTTATCATATATAAGACACCCCTAAGGTAGGCTGCAGGTAGGACGTAGGTTGCCCATGGGGCAGGGTGCTGTGCAATTAAAATGTTGGACATGTACTTTTATGCTTTGCATGTCCTGGTAGTGAAAAACTACTAAATTAGTTTTTCACTACTGTGAGTCATACCCCTCCCTCTAGGATACAATTGGAGACTCCTTATTACATTTAATAGGCTGAAAATTCCAATTGGGAGCAGCTAGATATGTAATGTTTGGTACCTACACAATTGTAATGATAAACCCTCTTTAATGGAAATGTCCGATTTATAATTACCATTTTGAAAATACAACTTTTAGAAATTTGGCACTTTGCTGCCCTCATCCTCTGTGCCTGTAGCCTGTCTTGAGTTATATAACTATATAACTAGGTGTAGCTGAAAGTTAGTCTGTGAATTCTCCCAGGCAGTCAAACAATAAGGGGATTAGGTGCACCTCAATGGGCCATCTGCTGGCAGGATGGGGGCAGAGCTGGGCACAGACCCATTTGCAATTGTAAAGCCTGTGCTCTGCCTTTAAGCAAAGCTCCTAATACTCCTGTTTTGTCCTTGCAGGCAGGAAATTCCATTCATGTCAAAGAACTTTTCCACCAGAAGCTTCTCGCATCTATCAGCAGAGTAGCACCAGTGCATACAAATTGGACCTTCAGACCCACTCTTCAGTTCACTACTGGACCGGCAGAAGGGGTCTCAAACAGCTGCCAGCTGATGTGACCTGCTGTGCACTGTTCCATGCTGATGCTGTACCTGGAAGGATTGCTTTGCTGCCTGGAGCATGCCTTGAATCATCAGAGACCCTCCCTGCTGTTGAGCCCTGCATCTTCACCTGCAACCAGGACTACCAGAAGTGTCTGCAAGAGCTGGTTTTCTGGCCTCCTGTTCAGAGTGAGTATTGAACCGCCAAGAGGTGTCCCACTAGTCTTGGACCCTTGGCGGTGGCAACAAATTTGCCCAGATGATAACAAATAAAAATGTAGACACATTTTGTCCAAAAGCATTCTAAAAACCAGGAGGAGACCAGGGCCAGCACGTTTGCCTATCTGCCCGAAGTGCACCGCTGGTCAGAGTGACTTTGTGGCATCTCCTACTGAGTTCTTCTCTACGGCAGCAAATCCTAATCAGCAATCCTTCACTAATGGGGTATCTGACCTCATGGAGCTGTCATCAGCTACAGCCCCCTGCCTCATCCCACTGGAGATTTTTGACTTACATTGTGGCAGCTAAGCCCATATGTAGAAATCTTCACTGCAACTTCAGCCCAATCCAATCTGACAAATAATGCTCTCACCCTGGGTACCTCCTACAGCCTGGCCTCGCTGAATTTTTATTTCTCAGAACATTTTCTTCATTCATTTTTCTTAGTCTGAATGTAAGAACTGACTGGGTCCAATCTACTTTTTGTATCCAACCTTGCTCCAATGTGGTTGGCCATATTTTTTTACTTTGACCCTGTCTCGGGAGACTAGATTTCTACAGTTGGCACTTTGAACTTTTAAGCACTAGTTTGCACTAACAAATTTAAAAATTCATAACACTGGCTCTATAGATTGAATATTTGTCATTTTGTTGCCAAATCTTTTATTACATTTTACTCTATTTTTTTAATTGGTATGGAATTTTTCTAGTGTTATGTTTTCACTTTATTACTGTTTGTATGCTGCTTAAATACTTTACACATTGCTTCTAGGTAAAGCCAGACCGTTTTTTGTGCCAAGCTACCTGGGGTTAAGCACAGGTTAAGGTAATGACTTTTTTTGTGGTTCACCCTACAAGGAATTGTGGCTTGTGCTTGACCCGGGCTCACAGTCCACCGACAACCCAATTTTTCTCTATTCCTCTATTAAATGTGTGAAATCTGGTGCAGATTTATGCCTCATTCACGCCAATAAGACAACCTTTTTACAGTTTCTGGAAAATTAACTTGAATTTGTTGAGGCTGACTGGAGGTTACCTCATAGCCTTGTTAGCGTATGCCACTCTACCAGACAGGCTATATGTTTAGCCATCTATTTTCCTCTATATGGACTTGACTTCATTTACAAATAGAAAGATTTTTACTAGAGATCAATCAAGGCTCCTGTTTTTGTAAAAAAATGGAAGTTTGACAGATTATACCACTTTCTCTTTTTCAAATAAATCTTTCTCTTGCTCCAATTTTATATCCTGGGCATCTTGCTGGCCTCTTCTGGATGTTTGAATAAACTTTTTTTTTTAAATCTATCATTAAAGGCAAAGTTAGAGCACAAATTCTTTCAGACCGTTTAGTCATGTTCAGTTAAATGGCACTAAAATCAAATGAATGTTGTGCCTCAAAGAGATGTCTCTGCATTGAGTTGGTCTTCCGCTGTCCCTATTGCCAGCAAATTTCCATTGCTCTAAAAAAACTTCTGTGTAAGGCATTTAGTTTGGTTGCAGAACAGCCTATGATCTATGCCTGTGTGTTACTACAGGTGAACATCCTCCTGGTAATTATTTTCCTATATGGACAGAAGGCAGTTATTATCCTTTACAATACAGCCATATACAGTTTTGGTTTCTAAGGGCCACATGTATCAACCAAATTTGCTTTCAATAATTGGCCAATTTACAAACACAAAAAGGGTTTTTGCATGTATCAAACCCTATTTGGTGATTCAGTAACCTGTTACAAATGGGTTTGTAATTTGGTATTTGGAAGGGAGTGTTTAGGGTGTCCCTTCCAAATACTGAATCGCAGGGGTATATACAAATGTTTTTTGACTGTGAATGCGGTAGCAATACACTTGCATTTTACTATTGCAAATGGGAAGGGGTCCTCAAGAGACCCCTTCCCCTTTGTGTATGTTTGCAAAACCATTTTTTTTAAGAGCAGGCTGTGGGCCAACGGAAAACTTTTCATTTTTCTTTTTGTTCCTTTACAAAAAAAGATTGCTTTATTTCAAAGCAATCACAGACATGGCGGTCTACTGCCTACAGCAGGCCATGATCCCTGTGATTTTTGCGATTCCTAATGGGTTGCAAATTGCGACCTACCTCATTAATATCCATGAGTTAGGTAATTCGCAACCCACTGGGATTCGCAGAAAATGTTCAACGTTTAGCGGTTTCCTAATTGCAAATCGCAAGGATTTGCAATTAATACATCGCAAAACGGTTTCTTCATACATCTGGCCCTAAAACTGTACTTTTTCAATTTTCAATTAGATTAGCAGGCGCAAAGAACAATGTAGCCAAATAAGCTGACAGAAACCCCAAGCAATAATTAGATGAAGTAGATACTCTTGGAGAGCTCATTTTAGTGTTTATAGAACTTGAGACTATCCAGCCATTAGTACATTCTTGTGACGGAGCAACGTTTGTTAATTAATCATCAGGCTGCTTTCCCCACTCTAAATATCTTGCAAGACGCTTCATTTGAAGATGTAGAAATTAAATTTACTGCAGACTATTCAGTCATGTTCATGCTACTATCTTGTGTCGACAAGTAATACAGCCTGCTCTTGATCTCTCCCTTTTTCCATCTTTGCACTCTCAGTGTTCTACTGTTTTATGCATAATTCATGTCTTAACCTAACTTCACTTGTTCTTGTGTCCTTCAAAGCAGTTCAACAGATTGTCTGGATATTCGACTCCTCGAATAATGAAAGTGTACTGCTTTCCCCTGGGACCGTGATCATAAATCCGTTCAGAGAACCTTTCTTATATGTTCAATTACATTTTAAGATTAAAAGTCTGAAAGGACGGAGTGACATTAGTCTCACATCCTCTAATGCAATATTAATGTTTCTTTGACTTGATACAACTTTTGGATTTTTTATGAAGCCTTGCACTTATTAGTAATCATCATCCAATGAAAATTCTAATTCGTGATCAAAATAAAGCATGCAATAAAAATCTACGAAAAAGGAGGATTTGAAGTAATATGTGATCTTCTATTAAAACTAAGCAACTGAGGCAACATTAATGTCATTTTTAAATAGAAAATTATAGTGTTAATATTTTAAGTCAATAAATCAGCAATAATCAGAAAGCATTGGCACTTGTAAAATATTTGCAATAAAGAAAAGCCCACAAATGTGGTTGTAGGTCATGAACACGAATACCTTCACCACACATGCCTTTAACACGCGTCCTCTACCATGCAGTGTCTACACTACACATTGTCTTTACAACACATCTTTCCAACATATATTGTTTTACCAAACATCCCTTGATAACGAAAATGTAAGTATATAGCAGGTAAGTGAAACCCCATTTTATAATATAAATATATGTACATTCACCCACCCACCCACATATTTATATATATGAAACCTTAGAAATTCACAGAAAAAAACATAGGTTTCAGGGGTGTAATAGTTAGCTGGACATTTCACATATACAAAACCATATATTATAGTTAGTTCTGCTAACTATAACTCGCACACCTGCAATGCACTGCTGATGATGTCACATTTTACATCATTCATGACATGGTCAGTTACATCACTGATGACATCTCAAATGACATCACTGATGACATCATCCAGTGAATGTGGTTTAGTTTGAAATTTAAATATGTAATATGTATTTATATATCTATCACTCTGTATTGAAGATTGAGTGGATATATAACTGTCTGGATAGAGGATTTAGTAGCTGTCTGACTGTCTGTATAAGTGTGTAATTAAAAGTGTCTCACTTAAAGGCCGATTAGGATCACGGAAGGAAACGTGTCCCGTCCGCCAAGGAAGCGGGCAAGATACTCCGGACCGCTCCGCGGATAAACCGCCGTAGCGATTAGGATTATACTGGTACGAACCCCCGACCGCGGCGGACGGAGAACACCAAAGTCCGTCCGCGGCGGACGAAGTACACCAGAGCCCGCCGCAAGCGGACGGAACCGACGAAACCCCGTCCGCCGTGGACGCACATGAACGCGGGAACAGCCACCTCCACCGCCATACCTGCAAAGGCTCCGTGTCCGCGATTAGGATAACGCCGCCTGTACCCCGGTACGCACCGCCATCCACGTCCGCGGCGGAAAGATTGCAACGAGAAACAGTGCATCACAGCGGAAGCCCAACACGAACAACATCCCTACCGTCAAACCAATGTCAAAAAGTGTGACGGAAGTAAATTGCAAACACACGAAAAAGGACTACCCCCCACCTGAAACACCAACACCAATCACAAGCCACAATGACACCCCCCCAAGTACCCAATAATGCACACTAGTCAACACACCAACCTACCACCTGACTGCCAACAACCATTCAGACACGACTATAAAATGACTCACACCCACTACCACAATCCTTTGCATCACAGCATAGCTGCTAGCAAGAGGCCCAATACGAGCGACAGCATACACCAATTGAAGCCACACAACTACCACCCTACAACACCCACCACACAAACACCCATCACACCATTCCTACACACCACACAACACACACCTGCACCCCCCAACTCACTCAACCCACACCCTGAGCACCACACACCATGGCACCCAAAAAAAAAACTAAATTCACGGAGACCGAGTTGAAGGTAATGGTGGATGAAATTATCCGTGTTGAGCCCCACATATTCCGGGCCCAAGTCCAGCAGACCACCGTGGTGCAAAAAAATCACATGTGGGACAGGATTGTCAGTCGGGTGAATGCGTCAGGGACCGTGCCAAGGACAAAGCACGAGATACAGAGGCGGTGGCATGACCTGAAAACCAGGGTGAAAGGCATCCATGCCAAAAACCATGTGAGAGCAAATCACACTGGCGGCGGCACACCCCCGGAGCCCATACCCTACACTGATTGGGAGGAAAAGGTGCTGGGCATACTGCACCCAGAGAGCCTGGAAGGACTTGAGGAAGGAGAAGAGGCTGGTAAGTACTAACCAAGCACCACGATCAGAACGACATGGTCAGCCTCACACAACTGAGAAGACACATCTCCCAGGCCCCAACCCATGCACGTGGACCACATACTCACCAAAATGTAAATGGCTACCAACAGGCCCCCATGTCCACAGGGAGGGCGGTAGTGGTGGGTGGGGTGTGTGAGAGGTCACCACTACAACTCCCAACAGGCCCCCATGTCCACAGGGAGGGCGGTGGTGGTGTGTGGGGTGTGTGAAAGGTCACCACTACAACTCCCAACAGGCCCCCATGTCCACAGGGAGGGCGGTGGTGGTGGGTGGGGTGTGTGAGAGGTCACCATTCCAACTCCCAACAGGCCCCCATGTCCACAGGGAGGGCGGTGGTGGTGGGTGGGGTGTGTGAGAGGTCACCACTACAACTCCCAACAGGCCCCCATGTCCACAGGGAGGGCGGTGGTGGTGTGTGGGGTGTGTGAGAGGTCACTACTACAACTCCCAACAGGCCCCCATGTCCACAGGGGGCGGTGGTGGTGTGTGGGGTGTGTGAGAGGTCACCACTACAACTCCCAACAGGCCCCCATGTCCACAGGGAGGGCGGTGGTGGTGGGTGGGGTGTGTGAGAGGTCACCACTACAACTCCCAACAGGCCCCCATGTCCAGAGGGAGGGTGGTGGTGGTGGGTGGGGTGTGTGAGAGGTCACCACTACAACTCCCAACAGGCCCCCATGTCCACAGGGAGGGTGGTGGTGGTGTGTGGGGTGTGAGAGGTCACCACTACAACTCCCAACAGGCCCCCATGTCCACAGGGGAGGGTGTTGGTGTGTGGGGTGTGTGAGAGGTCACCACTACAACTCCCAACAGGCCCCCATGTCCACAGGGAGGGCGGTGGTGGTGGGTGGGGTGTGTGAGAGGTCACCACTACAACTCCCAACAGGCCCCCATGTCCACAAGGAGGGCGGTGGTGGTGTGTGGGGTGTGTGAGAGGTAACCACTACAACTCCCAACAGGCCCCCATGTCCACAGGGGGGGCGGGGCGGTGGTGGTGTGTGGGGTGTGTGAGAGGTCACCACTACAACTCCCAACAGGCCCCCATGTCCACAGGGAGGGCGGTGGTGGTGGGTGGGGTGTGTGAGAGGTCACCACTACAACTCCCAACAGGCCCCCATGTCCACAGGGAGGGCGGTGGTGGTGTGTGGGGTGTGTGAGAGGTCACCACTACAACTCCCAACAGGCCCCCATGTCCACAGGGGGGGCGGTGGTGGTGTGTGGGGTGTGTGAGAGGTGACCACTACAACTCCCAACAGGCCCCCATGTTCACAGGGAGGGCGGTGGTGGTGTTTGGGGTGTGTGAGAGGTCACCACTACAACTCCCAACAGGCCCCCATGTCCACAGGGAGGGCGGTGGTGGTGTGTGGGGTGTGTGAGAGGTCACCACTACAACTCCCAACAGGCCCCCATGTCCACAGGGAGGGCGGTGGTGGTGTGTGGGGTGTGTGAGAGGTCACCACTACAACTCCCAACAGGCCCCCATGTACACAGGGAGGGCGGTGGTGGTGGGTGGGGTGTGTGAGAGGTCACCACTACAACTCCCAACAGGCCCCCATGTCCACAGGGAGGGCGGTGGTGGTGTGTGGGGTGTGTGAGAGGTCACCACTACAACTCCCAACAGGCCCCCATGTCCACAGGGAGGGCGGTGGTGGTGGGTGGGGTGTGTGAGAGGTCACCACTACAACTCCCAACAGGCCCCCATGTCCACAGGGAGGGCAGTGGTGGTGGGTGGGGTGTGTGCGACAGCACACTGAAATGTAATCAAATTGATATGAACATGTAATGTCCACAGTACTGATCAGCACAATCTTGTCCCTCAGGTGATCGTAATCTGACTGGTGAAACCAGCAACCGGCCGCAAGACTCGCCTCACACCCATACCGGACTCTCTGGGGACGATGCCACAGCCAGCTCCGGTGCGGAGGATGGTGCGGGCCAAAGCAGACTGCCAGGGCCATCTGGCTCACGGGAAATCCCGGCCCCGACAACCGTCGCCTGTGTAACTCCTGCAACACCGGCCACAGTGAGCTGCAGACTCACCACCACCACCACCACCACCAGTACCACCACTCCTGCCTGTGCCACCCTGCCTAACCCACCGCACGACGCAGGGCCATAGGCCTCCCACCCAAGCAGGGAGAGTGGGCCAGAAAGGAGAGAGGCGAGGCCACATCAGCCAATCAGGAGATCCACACTCCGTCGCGCTGAGGAAGGCCACCCACCCCATCCTGAGGCAGAGTCTCTTGAAGCCCTAGCCAGGTGCCAGGCATCCTACGACCATAGCCAGGAACAGGCAGATCGTGCCCACCAGGACTCGGTGGACAACACTAACATGTTGCGGGCCATTGAGGGCCGCCTTGGCCAGTTAGTGGACATCATGGGCCAGCAGACAACAATGTGGAGGGAATGGATAGCCCGCAACAACCCCACCCCCCCTCAACCAAGTGTCCAGACGCCACGGCCAGCAACACCACCGCCACCGCCACCTGTGCCCCAGGCGACAGATGTGGCCCCTGAGCAACCTGCCCCCCCCCCGCTGACTCCGTTCCACCTCAAAGACGGAGGGGCCGTCCGAGGCTGGAAGTGGGTGAGAGCAGTGGGGGGGCTCCACCCACACGCTCCAAGAGAGGCCGACAATGACTCTGACACTGCCTGAGCCAGCCATTCACCCTGGCAACTATCCTGTCCCACATAGCCAATCATTGGCACAGGTCTGCTAGACTAGCCTGACATCACCCAATGTGGTGTCAGCACGGACATTTCATCTGCCATTACCTTCAACTCACACTCCCCCACCCCACACTTACTTGTAAATATTCACCAGCACCAATGCACAACCTGTAAATAAATGCCACTTACACACTCAATGATGTGTTGCCTCCATGTTTAATCACATGATTGCCTCAGAAACAGACGAAACCAGGTGCAGGGATCCAAGTTGTACATAATCATGCCGCTGCGGGAGTGACCTAGGGAAATTCAGAGACAGCAAACACACGTCAGGAAACAGATTCACACCCATCACAACACACAGCACAGCAACATTCCACAAACCACACTCAACACAAAATCATTGGATGAGAGGACACACATCATGGAGACTTGCATGTCCAAATAAATGAACACACACCTATGCAACCATCACATAGCAGAACACCCAGCTGATCTACACCACATCCACACAACACCAGCAAACATACATAAGGCATTGTCAACCGGCACAAGAGGTAGTTACTCACATTCAAGGGAAGTAGCGATCAATGAGCTGGCGCCTCTGGTCCACACCCTCCTCCTCACCACTATCCTCATCAGTCGACATGGGTGGGATGGGAGGCCGAGGAACTTGTTGGTCTTCAGGGTCCAAGAGCAGTTCAATGTCATTGCGCACGGCCAGGTTGTGGAGCATGCAGCAGGCAATCACGATCCTGCATACTTTGCCTGGTGAGTAAGGCAGGGCCCCTCCGGTCTTATCCAGGCACCGAAACCTAGACTTTAGCAGTCCAAAAGTACGTTCCACCACTCTACGTGTCCTTCCATGTGCATCATTGTAGTGCATTTCACCCGCTGTAGTAGGATTACGTATGGGACTCAGGAGCCAGAGCCGGTTTGGGTATGCCGAGTCGCCTATGTAGGGGGTTGACAGACACAAATATCACAACCAGAATTGGTGGGTACCCCATGCCACACAGAAATCACAAAAGTCCCCACAGCATACTCACCAACAAGCCACGCATGACCGGGACGCAGATTTGCCATCAGTTGGGGGACAATGCTGCTCCGCATGATGTGGGCGTCATGTGCAGAGCCTGGAAATCTTGCACACACATGGGAGATGATGTTGTCGGCCAGGCACACCACCTGCATGTTCAGCGAATGGAAGTGCTTCCGATTCCTATAGACCTGCTCACGTGCCCGTGGTGGAATGAGAGCGATATGTGTGCCATCAATGGAACCCACTACGTATGGTATCTGGCCCAGTGCATAGAAGTCTGCTTTGACTGCTGCCAAC
This sequence comes from Lissotriton helveticus, assembly GCF_964261635.1. Lineage (NCBI taxonomy): Eukaryota > Metazoa > Chordata > Amphibia > Caudata > Salamandridae > Lissotriton > Lissotriton helveticus. The sequence continues at coordinate 640,423,556 of NC_136059.1, forward strand.
TCTGCCGGCAGTGGGAAATGGATGTAGTCATCCTTGTACAGCATCATAGCTTTTAGAACATCCCGAAGTACCATGCTGAACATGGACTGTGACATCCCCCTGGCATGCCCAACTGTGTACTGAAAGGTACCAGTAGCAAAAAGATGTAGTGCCGCCATCACCTTTGCTGTGGGTGTAATGGAACCAGGATACGTCCTCCGTGGCTGCAGATGAGGAGACAATTGGGCAACAAGCTCCATCAATCTACGTCGATCTAGCCGGAATTTCCTGATCACCTCCTCGTCAACCATATCCTCCAGCACAGTGTATGGCCGATGCACATTTGGAGCCCTCCTGTGTGGGAGAGAGATGAAACTTGAGTCAACTTACAAACAACGCATAGGTGTGCAACTCCATCACATGTAAGCCAACATTAGCAAGAAGATAAATGTTGTAAACAATGGTCATATGTGTGACATCTCTGCTAGTAACTACAATACAGAGTGCCCCATTAACAATGTGCAGCCACTAACAACAGGAAGTGTGTCAACACGTACAACGCAACTTAGTCACATGTCAACATTACTGACAAGACATGTGTAATGACCCTAATGTGTAGAAGCCACATCACAGACACACATGCAAGTGCATGCACACAAACGATAATGATACGCACACACCATGTCATCATGCAGCAATGCCAACACCAATAATGGTGAGCATACGGACATTACATGCATGGTGACACAACAGGCAACATACATACACTGAATGCATGTGTACCCCCACCATTGTAGTGACCTCACATGAACCACACACTGACAACAGATTCAGAATGTGGCGATACAGCCGTGATGTACTGTGTAGATGTGAAGAAGTAAAAACGTCTGTAGGGTCACACCCAACGTCAACACGTCGACATGCACATGTGTTGCACATTGTGTGCACACCGATGGGCATAGTATGGACACACATGGAATAGTGCATGACATATGAAGTTTCCCTATCACGCTCACAACCCTCATGACGCAACTGCAGACAATACACCACGGTGCAGCGTCTGAAAATATACAATCATTGGCGCCGCCATGGCGGTGCACTGCTCCTGCTATTTTCGAATGGGCATACGCGGGCCGCGGTCCCTCTCCCCATTGTCTGCATGTGCACGGACCGTCACGGTCACACATCGGCAACCGCATGTGCAAGCTTCCGGGACGGATGCTTCTTTTGCAACAATGTTCTATCACTGGCGCCACCATGGCGGTGCATGTATTCGGCGGGGGAGGTGCAGGCCAACACACCCTTTAGATGTAGTCAATGGACATGGCAGTACATGACCCCCCTTACAGTCACATTGCATCATCCACCGTACACCGGCCGGACCAGCCCGGCCCAGGACCGCCCTGCCGGCCATGTCCACAACCGCCGTGCCAGGCCCGGCCTAGGACTGCCGTGCCGGCCATGTCCACAACCGCCGTGCCAGGCCTGGCCTAGGACCGCCGTGCCGGCCATGTCCACAACCGCCGTGCCAGGCCTGGCCTAGGACCGCCGTGCCGGCCATGTCAGCCACCGCCGGGCCAGGCGAGTGAACACCCGTCGTTGGCTGACATGGCCGGCACGGCGGTCCTAGGCCGGGCCTGGCACGGCGGTTGTGGACATGGCCGGCATGGCGGTCCTGGGCCGGGCTGGTCCGGCCGGTGTACGGTGGATGATGCAATGTGACTGTAAGGGGGGTCATGAACTGCCATGTCCATTGACTACATCTAAAGGGTGTGTTGGCCTTTACCTCCCCCGCCGAATACGTGCACCGCCATGGTGGCGCCAGTGATAGAACATTGTTGTAAAAGAAGCATCCGTCCCGGAAGCTTGCACATGCGGTTGCCGATGTGTGACCGTGACGGTCCATGCACATGCAGCCAATGGGAAGAGGGAACGCTGGCCACGTATGGCCAATCGAAAGTAGCGGAAGCAGTGCACCGCAACACCAGGGCCAGTCATTAGCCCTTTTACAAACACGCATCCAGGGCTGACCAATTGCTGGCGACGTATACCACTGACATGTGCTCATGGCCCTATATATGTGTGATGTCAAAAAGCACACATCCTACCCTGGGAACCAGTGCTGGCTGTTCACCTCGACCTGCTGCTGCTGAGCTGACCACCGACTGCTGCCTGTGACCATCACCTCGACCTGCTGCTGCTGAGCTGACCACCGACTGCTGCCTGTGACCATCACCTCGACCTGCTGCTGCTGAGCTGACCACCGACTGCTGCCTGTGACCATCACCTAGACCTGCTGCTGCTGGGCTGTCCACCGACTGCTGCCTGTGACCATCACCTCGACCTGCTGCTGCTGAGCTGACCACCGACTGCTGCTCTAGTGCCATACTCCGTGATCTTGCCATGTCGAGAGTCAAAGAGATCCGGTCTCGTCCCTTCACCGCCGCGGAGCTTGATGTCCTCGTGGACGGTGTGCTCCGCAACTTTGGACGGCTCTACGGCGCACCCGGACAGGTGGTAAGTGCAGTGTGGGACATGTTGGTGTGCATGAGGTGGTCAATGACTCCTGGCTTCTGCAATCTTAGCTGTGTACTGTGGGCCCGACATATTTGTCGGAATGTGCATGGCTGCTGACAGATACGTGTTGCCCCTATCTGTGTGACAGGCAAACTGTCCACTGACTTGCACCCTTATGTCTCCCATCATGGTAGGTCAAGCTGCACCTTCGCAAGGACGTGTGGAGGAGCATAGCACGTGATGTACGGGCATTGGGGGTGTGCAATAGACGACATACACACTGCCACAAACGCTGGGACGACATTTCCAGTCTGAGCAAGAATGTAGCGGAAGTGACACTGGGGATGATTCCAAGGACGCCACGTCTGGCCCGACGCTCCATGACCCCTCTCATGCACCGTATCATTGCAGTGACGCATCCTGACCTGTCCGAACGGCTGAGTGTGGATCAACAGCAAACTAGCGGTGAGCAGACTGTCTGTGTATGTTACTTGGGAGTGCAATGCATGTATTGGTGCCCAGACACAGTAGTGACTTCCGTGGTGCGTATGTATCGCTGCGATGCCATGTTGGTGCCATTGGGTGAGTGTAATTTGACATCCAGGTCCGGCATGTTGACACGCCACTTGCTTAGTAGTTGAGTGTTAAAGCACATGCCGTAGTGGTCCGTGGCCCCATGGCAAGACATGTATGCAGATGTACATGCTCCTGCCCTGTCCGCATGCTGTACATGTGTCATGGCCACTAATGCTTATGTCATGTGAGGATGACTGGTAGAGGTGGGCCGTGTGCAGGATGGGGGCTAGAAGAACTTTGTCAGCAATGGAATTAGGGATTCCTTGTCCTTCTGTACGTGAGTGTGCCCATGACTTACACCACTTTTCTGTGCATTTCAGCTTTGGCAGAGGGCACTCAGCCACAGACGGCGGAGATGAGTGGAGGCAATGCATCCGGATCAGACTTCGCGCACACGCAGACTGACACAGAGGAGGGCAGCGCCGGGGAGGGGGACAGGACCGTCCCTGAGGACTCGCATGTGGAGACACCATCTTCCTCATCTTCCGAGAGTGTTGGTGAGCCAGCACTGTTGTCACAGACTGGGAGTGGGCAATCAACACCTTCGGTCGGGACACAGCACACAGGGCCCACGCTGCCGCCAACTGCACCATGTACTGTTCGTGCACGCAGGAGTAGGGGGAGCAGAGTGGCGTTCGGTGCAGGCACCGCTGCCCCTGCCACGGTGACACAAAATGCACTTTGTGCTGAGGCTGTTGATCTGCTGCGACAGCTGTGTGTGGGGAAGACCAATATGACAAATGCATTCCAAGACCATGATAGGAAGTTGGGGCAGGTGGTGGCATTCATGGAAGGGATGCATGGCGATCTTGCTGGTCTACACAGGACAGTTCAGTCATTGGCAAGCAGTGTGTCGTCTGCCATTGTACAGTAGCATGGACAGGGTGCTACTTCTGTTTCCCCATCTACACCACTGGATGTCTCGGGGGGGAGTGAATATTCTGACCAGGACTCTAATACAGGTTATTGCACTAGAAGCAGCGTCCGACAGCACGCCAGGGCACGGAGGGCACAGACACCATCCCCTAGGTCAGCAAAATCTGTTCACAAAGACAACGTCAGATACACTGGAGTACACACACAGGATCCACAAGTGGTGTTGGGGGACATGCCTTCACATGCTACACAGGCATTCCACACAAAAGGTACTCCCAAGGCAAGGGATACTCCCAAGTCCATGGACACTCCCTTGGACAAGGACAGTCAGAGGACAAAGGCACCTCAAAGGAGCAGGGACACTCCCAAGGACAAGGACAATACTAAGGAAGGGGCCACTCCCAAGGACAGGGACAAGGACAGTCAAAAGACAAAGGCACCTCAAAAGAGCAGGGAGATTCCCAAGGGCAGGCACACAACAGAGGAAGGGCCATCTCCCAAGGGCAGGGACAAGGACAGTCAAAAGACAATGGCACCTCCAAAGAGCAGGGAGAGTCCCAAGGGCAGGCACACAACAGAGGAAGGGCCATCTCCCAAGGGCAGGGACAAGGACAGTCAAAAGACAATGGCACCTCCAAAGAGCAGGGAGAGTCCCAAGGGCAGGCACACAACAGAGGAAGGGCCATCTCCCAAGGGCAGGGACAAGGACAGTCAAAAGACAATGGCACCTCCAAAGAGCAGGAAGAGTCCCAAGGGCAGGCACACAACAGAGCAAGGGCCATCTCCCAAGGGCAGGGACACACACAGGAGAAGGTGTCTTCTGGAGACAGGTACACCACAGACGACAAGTCTGCTGCCAGGAACAGGGCACCGTCCAGGGCACAGGGAAAGTCCAGAGCCAACACTCCTCCTACGGATAAGGCACATCCTAGGGACAAGGCTTCTCCCATGGACACTGGCGCAATCAAGGACAGGCATACATCACCCCTGGCTGCACTGAGGCTGATGTTGTCGAAGGAACGGAAAACAGATGTATCCGCGGCGGAGTCCCCCATACCTCCACTCCCATCCAGGCCCGTCAGAAGCAGAGGAGGGAGTCCCCTGTTGTTGTATCCCCCATTACACATGATTCTGACTCCAGGCGGCAGGCACACAGCAAACGACAAGCAGGCTCCAGCACGTCCCCAGAAAGCCGACCCCCGGCAGCAGATGCTCCACCTATGGTGGGTGATAATTCTTTAGAGTCCCCACCACTTGCCAGTCCTGTCCTGTTCAGGGTGCACTCACATATCCCTAAGAAACGCAGACACACACCATTGACACCTGCCCACCCCGATGTCGCTCAAGTACAGCTATCCCCAGCTCCCAGGGCCACCCTGCCTCCTGGCCCATACAGCCCTCTGGCTCATCATTTCTGTGGTCCCAGTGGCGCTGGTGCAGTAGACTCTCATGTATCAGATAGTGGCACTGTGTCTGTTGTTTGCTGTCATGCATCATGTAGTAGCACAGTCTCAGTTGTGCCCTCTCCTGTTTCAGGTGCTGGCAGTGTATCTGGGTCTATGGCTCATGTGTCAGTCAGTAGATCTGTGGCTGTGTCTCACACTCCTGTTTCTGGTGCTGGCAGTGTGTCTGGGTCTGTGGCTCACGTGTCAGTCACTACATCTGTGGCTGTGTCTCACATTCCTGTTTCAGGTGCTGGCAGTGTATCTGGGTCTATGGCTCATGTGTCAGTCACTCGAGCTGTGGCTGTGTCTCACACTCCTGTTTCTGGTGCTGGCAGTGTGTCTGGGTCTGTGGCCCATGTGTCAGTCACTCGGGCTGTGGCTGTGTCTCACATTCCTGTTTCTGGTGCTGGCAGTGTGTCTGGGTCTGTGGCCCATGTGTCTGTCACTCGGGCTGTGGCTGTGTCTCACATTCCTGTTTCTGGTGCTGGCAGTGTATCTGGGTCTGTGGCCCATGTGTCAGTCACTCGGGCTGTGGCTGTGTCTCACACTCCTGTTTCTGGTGCTGGCAGTGTGTCCGAGGCAGGTAGTTCACGCAGTCCACCTGATTCTGTGATGTGAGGTGCTGTTCACTTCACTCACATGTTATTGCACATGGTGTGTACATTGTCCATTGAGAACAGCCTTGCACTGTTGTGGTCCTTGGGACGGGTTGCTTGGAACACGTACTTGTGCTGCCTCTGATGGACATGCTCAGTGCAATGGACTGTTGATGCACTTAGCCCCTCTCACGTGCTGCCTCTGATGTACCTGCTCTGTTGTCCACAATGCCCTGTTGCTGTTCTGATACTGCATTCTGCCCTCTCGTTTACTGCCTCTGATGTACTTGCTCTGTTGGGCACAATGCCCTGTTGATGCTCTGATACTGCATTCTGCCCTCTCGTTTACTGCCTCTGATGTACCTGCTCTGTTGGGCACAATGCCCTGTTGATGCTCTGATACTGCATTCTGGCCTCTGACGTGCTGCCAATGATGTACCTGCTCTGTTGTCCACAATGCCCTGTTGATGCTCTGATACTGCATTCTGCCCTCTCGTTTACTGCCTCTGATGTACCTGCTCTGTTGGGCACAATGCCCTGTTGATGCTCTGATACTGCATTCTGCCCTCTTGTTTACTGCCTCTGATGTACCTGCTCTGTTGGGCACAATGCCCTGTTGATGCTCTGATACTGCATTCTGGCCTCTGATGTGCTGCCAATGATGTACCTGCTCTGTTGTCCACATTGCCCTGTTGATGCTCTGATACTGCATTCTGCCCTGTCGTTTACTGCCTCTGATGTACCTGCCCTGTTGGGCACAATGCCCTGTTGATGCTCTGATACTGCATTCTGCCCTCTCACGTGCTGCCTCTGATGGACCTGTCCAGTGCAATGGACTGTTGCTGCACTTAGCCCCTCTCACGTGCTGCCTCTGATGGACCTGTCTAGTGCAATGGACTGTTGATGCACTTAGCCCCTCTCACGTGCTGCCTCTGATGGACCTGTCCAGTGCAATGGACTGTTGATGCACCTGGCCCCTCTCACATGCTGCCTCTGATGGACATGTTCAGTGCAATGGACTGTTGATGCACTTGGCCCCTCTCACGTGCTGCCTCTGATGGACATGTTCAGTGCAATGGACTGTTGATGCACTTAGCCCCTCTCACGTGCTGCCTCTGATGTACCTGCTCTGTTGTCCACAATGCCCTGTTGCTGTTCTGATACTGCATTCTGCCCTCTCGTTTACTGCCTCTGATGTACCTGCTCTGTTGGGCACAATGCCCTGTTGATGCTCTGATACTGCATTCTGCCCTCTGATGTGCTGACTCTGATGTACCTGCTCTGTTACGAACAATGCCCTGTTGATGCTCTGATACTGCATTCTGCCCTCTGATGTGCTGACTCTGATGTACCTGCTCTGTTACGAACAATGCCCTGTTGATGCTCTGATACTGCATTCTGCCCTCTGATGTGTTGCCTCTGATGTTCATGCTCTGGTGCCCACTTTGCCCATGCTCACGCATACACTGTGATTATACCCCTATTATGTGTAATAAAGGTAGTCAATCATGTGTCGTGGTTTGTCGTAGTCATTCCTGCTTGCGTACTACAATTGTGTATTTGTATTTGCTTGTGATCAGTGGTTTCGGTAACATGACACTCCCCCTCCCAACGTCACGACCCTTGCAGGTATTCCCCTCCAGACAGCGATTGGTTTGTGCCTTACCTGCGTCGTCGTCAATAGTGGGCCAAGACTTGGACGTGGTGGATCGCGAAGACCATCGGGAAAGCGTGTAGCGCTGGGTCCATGGTGGCGAGCAGCTTGCGGTGGGTATATCTGCTATGTATGGTATCTTCGCTGTGGGGAATCCACCGTGTTCAGACAGGTTGTTTTTCCGCAGCGGTTTTATGTGTATTTTCCGCCATCTTGATTTGGGCGACGGTCGTAGACGTCAGTCCGTACGGCAGAGTCTCTGGATTGGTTACGTCCGCCGCGTGGTCGGGTGTAGTTGGGCGGCGGTGCGTGCTCTTCCGTCGCGGATGGAATTTTGACACTCTTTCCTATCCTGATATGGCGGACGGAGTGTCCGCGGCAGGCGGACACGGAGAAGGCTTTTTCCACTTACTCCAGGGCTGCGGACGCACTTCCGTCCGCCATCCTAATGAGCCCCTTAATACATGGATTATTAACTAAACTATGTGAATGTGTGCATCACTGTTTCTGTTGTTTTATAACATGCTGCATCAGTTGATCACTAACTACATGAGTGTGTATATTAGTTATTGATTAGTTGGGTGAGTATTTGTATGGGACACTGAGTTTGTGTGTCGTTGGATGGGGTGTGTGTAACTCTATGCATAGATGTGTGAATGGTTGATTGACTAGGTGTGTAGGTTTAAGAGTGCATGTAGAAACAGTTGTTTGAGTGACTGAGTGTATTTATGTGTGTGTTCGTGAGTTGTACATCTTCAACAAAGTAAAAAAATAAAAGGCATTCTATGTGAGAGTTGGTGTATATAAATACGTATATGTATGAGTCAGTGATTATGAGAGTAACTATATGACTGAGTGTATAATTGTAATGGTGATTTTTATTTAACATATTAACTATGAGTTACTATGTGTTTGAATAAATGAGGTGTTGTGTGTATAATTGTGTAAGTGAGTAAATGTAAGTGTGGTTAATTTTTTTCATGAGTGAGTAGGAGGACTGCATAACCGACTAAGATGACTGCTGATGTGTCAATGTCTATATATGTGTATAAGTGCATTTGATAGAGTTCTATTAATTAGTGGCTGCATGTATGAGTGATTCTGTTGTTCAATAGGTAGTTGTTTGTGTAGACTCAAGAATCAGTGAGTGGGTAGTAACTGGTATTGGTGTGTCAGTGGTTTCAAATATGGTACTCAGTATTTTACAGTGAGTGATGGAAGGTTATACTAGTGTATGATGAGGTGTATCAAATTGTCACGTGGATGATGTCATCAGTGATGTCATTTGAGATTGCATCAGTGATGTCACTGACCATGTCATGAATGATGTAATATGTGACATCATCAGCAGTGCATTGCGGGTGCGCGAGTTATAGTTCGCAGAACTAACTATGGGGCCGATTATGATCGCGGTCGGACTTGAGTCCGTCCGCAACCCCTGAGGAGGAGGTAACGTCCGCAAGGGCTGCGGAGTTCCCTCCGAGCATATTAGGATGTGACTGCCAGGGTGGCAGTCACATCCTCTATCTTTAACATTGCGGCGGGTGCAGCTTCAAGCTGCACCCGCCGCAAGGTTAAAAATGCATGCATCGCATTTGCATGCACAAAGCGGTAGGCATCGCGCAGTGCCTGCTGCTTTGAGCACGCAAATGCAGGGGGGTACCATAGGTACCCCCCATGTGCACCCCCCACCCTCCCTTCACCCAGGGGGCCCGCAACGGGCCCCGAAGTGAAAGTCCATATGCTTTTCCACGGCGGAAAAGCCGCCGCGGAAAAGCATGGCTGTGACACCATCCTAATATGGCTGGCGGTGTCTGATAGACACCGCCAGCCATGTTAGAGCTTTTCCGCCGCGGTCGAAGGCGACCGCAGCGGAAAAGCTGCGGATGGAATTCCAGACCCACCAGCCATCCTAATATGGCGGTGGGTCTTTGGAGGCTACGCAGCGGCTTTTCTGCATCCTCCGGGCCGGCGGTGGCTTCCGCCAGCCTGGAGGATGCGGAAAAACCGCAATCATAATCGGCCCCTATAACAGAGGAATTTCTATGGTTTTGTACAAATGAAATGTCCAGCTAACTATAACACCCCTGAAAACCAATGGTTTTTTCAGTGAATTTCCAAGGTTTATAAATGCTAATTTCTAACTATAACGTCTCTGAAACCTATGTTTTTTTTCTGTGAATTTCAAAGGGTTTTTAAATGCTCATTTTTAAGTGTAATAGTAGTCATACCTATTTTTTGTGCTGATTTTCTACAGTTCTTTAACTGTTTATTTATGAATATTTTATTCATTAAATAACGTGATATACTTTTGTGCATATTGGAAAAAATTTTTTTTATCAAATGTATTGTTTCACTTTTATGTTTTATTTTTTTTATTTTGATATATTTATATTATTTTCTTTTTTTCCAATTTTTTTTTGGGAGTCGCGCACCCAAAGTGTACACATCACGGTGGGTGCGCGGATTCTAGCCATCATTTTAGAAAAAACGTGAAGGATCTGCGTACGATGTGCGACGGCTGCGTGTTTTTGAGGTACCTCAGATACATTTAATACTACGTGATTTGCGCGATTGGTATGCGACCAGTCCGCGACTCCTGCTCCCGCACATTCGTGATACATGCGCATTGCGGTGCGCGACGCTTGCGCGGTGCCGGATCCCGCATGATGTCATATAAGTGCTGGGGCATGCTGGGTGCGCGACTTCTGCAAAAATTTTTGATGTTCTAAAATGATATGTATGTGTCTTTAATATACATATTAGGGGAAGAGATTATCTAAGATATTCATAAAAATAATATATTTGTATTTATAATATTTTTAAATGTATTTTCGCAAAGTCGCGTCGGGTGCATGCTTCATGAGCGCAGAGTGCGCGGATCCCAAATGACCTTAGAAAAAAAGATTTCATTGGTTGATAACATTTCCCACTGAAACTATTGAAGGACCCCACCCATTTTAATCATTCTAGTTGGAGCATCTTTAGAGTGACATCTTTTTTCCTACAAGAATCCTTTTTGCTTGTTTTTTTTTGGTGTTTTAAAAAAAGTATCAAACAAAATGGCATATGGACAGCAGCAGCAGCAGCAGGAGGAAGTATCTTCTGAAGAAGACTTCTTGCAGGATGCACCACTTCCACAGAGGCCGGAATCTGTATTGTGGAAATTCTTCACTTTTACACCTGGAGAGAAGAAAGTAAATGCCAGAAAGGTGACGTGCAAACTTGGTGACCGAGTCCTGTCAAGAGGCAGTGAAAAAAAATACTCTTGTGGCACTGCTTCTATTTACTAGCATTTCCGGACCACAGATCCTCTCAATCTGGCTCGGGAAGAAATGAGGCGAGCTGCTTTGAACCCGTCACCTGCTGTGGCAAGTATGTCTGGAGGGTCCTCAGGAACACCTGCAATGGAAATTATGCCAGAATTTGCCTCTCTCGAGCAACACTGTGTGAAGTGTAAGAAAAGTATATGCTTCGCTGAACAGTCGGTGGATGCAGTTTGTGCTGCACAACGCAACCATAGTTGTTAATTTTTTTGTCGTTTGTTGTTTTTGGAATGAAAAGCAATTTCAAAAGTTTCCTGTTTTATTCGTCCTTTTTTTGTTAATTGTTTGAAAAAACACCCAAAAAATACAAAATTGTTCAAAAAAATTTAAAAAATACAAAAGAAAAAAGAAGGAAAAAAAGTCTACCTTATCTAGTTAAAGAAAGAACTATGATTGCAAGGTAATGTGTGAAAGTTTGGGTGAATATATGTATACAGCATGATTGACTGAAAGAATGCATTAGTAGGGTATGGTGAATTTATAGGTGAAAATTTATGAGGAAGTACTGCAGCGTGACACTGCAAGCTCTTTAGCTGTACTGCACTGTGGCACTTCCGAAGCACAAGGATATGACATATGTACATGAATATGTTGCGACTCTGTGCTTCCCTTTGCCCTGCTGCACAAACTGCAGCTATGCAGTGACACAGGCACCCTTGCACCATGGTGCAAAGATGTCTGTGTCGTGCAGAGATTATTTTTGTGTAGGAAGGGACACCTTCCTGCACAATAACAGTCAGTAAAGGCATTTTCCTCTTTCAATGTATGTTGTGGAATGCAGCATGTATTGAAAGAGGAAAACTTAGGAGAAATGACAACAATTCTCCTTGTTGTGCCTTACTACACCAACTCTAGGATGGCGCAGCTTTCACACACATCTCCAGATTTACGATTTCTCATGAATCTGGCGATGTGTCTTGTTCTATGGGTGTTGCATGGGAACACCCACAGCAACACCTATGGAACGCCCCTTCAATGCAAAGTTCTGTGTATGAAGGGGTTGTATTTACAAGGAGAGGAAAAACCATACAGGGTGGCTTTTCCTCTCCTTGTAAACATGAAGGAGTGCCTGGCGCCATCACTATGTTACAAAAAGTGATGTACTGGTGGCGCAGGGTGCTTGTAAATCTGCCCCATAAGTGTTTAGGTATTGGCAGACTGATACAATAAGAACATAGTGCTGAATGGGTGATGGAAGCATTGCATGAGACTGACAGGAGGTATCCTACGCTGAATGAGTACTATTTCAGTATTTAATGGAGTGGACCAATAGTATGTATCTGCTTAGAGATTTGTAGGGTTTATGCACATAATATTTTATGTGTACTTGTGTTGGTGCCTAGGTCATTTTATAAGAATACCACTAGTAACTGGAATGATGACAGTGCTGCAAACAGAGTGAACACTTAATTTTATGTGCTTACATATTGGTGGGGTGATAGGATAAGTAGATAGTGGTAGATAAGTGAATAAATCAGTGCATGGGACAGACTGGATGATTCGTACACTGCATGAGTACTAACTGGGTATTTAGATGAGTGTATCAATAGTATGTAGCTAGTTAGAGGTCTGCTTCTATAGTGCACAAAGTATTATAGCTGTACTTGTGTTAGTAGCTAGTCCATTCCAAAAGTTCATGAATAGTAACAAGAATAATTACAGTATTACAAACAGAGTGTATAGTGGATTTATAAGTGCTTAGGTATTGGTGGAGTAATAGGATAAGTAGATAGTGCTGGATGGGTGATTGGAGAAATGCATGGGACCGACAGGAGGATTCCTACACTGCATAGGTACTAACTGGGTGTTTAAAAGAGTGTATCAATAGTTTATTGCTGTTAGAGGTGTGCATGCATAGTGTACAAAATATTGTACCTGCACTTGTGTTACTGACTAAGCCATTCCTTAAGTATACAACTAATAGCTGGAGTAATTTCAGTGTTGCAAAGAAAGTGTGTGCTGAATTGATAAGTGCTTAGGTATTGGTGGAGTGATAGGATAAGTAGATAGTGCTGGATGGGTGAATGGAGAAGTGCATGGGACAGACAGGATTCCTAGACTGCATAGGTACTAACTAGTATTTAGAAGAGGGTATCAATAGTATGTAGCTGGTTAGAGGTCTGCATGCATAGTGCACAGAATATTGTAGCTGTACTAGTATTGGTGTGTCTATGGTTTCCAGAATGCTAGTCTGTATTTTAGGGTGTGAGGAGGTGCATCAGATGATCAAGTGGATGATGTCATCAGTGATGTCATTTGAGATGTAATCACTGATGTCATCAGTGATGTCACTGACCATGTCATGAGAGATGTAATATGTGACATCATCAGCAGTGCATTGCGGGGGCACGAGTTATAGTTAGCACAACTAACTATAACAGTCAAATTTATCTTGTTTTGTACGAGTGAAATGTCCAACTAACTATGATGTCTATGAAACCTGTAGTTTTTTCAGTGAATTTCTGAGGTTTTGTAAATGCTAAATGCTAATTTCTAACTATAATGTCCCTGAAACTTTTGTTTTTTCCAGTGAATTTCATATATATGTATTTAATCTCCTCTCACTCTTACAAGGAATGAATCAGCACTCAGGTTGTAGTTTGGAAGCATTTAATCTGCAAAGGACGTGATCTGCGTGTTTTGGCTCGTCTGAACTAGGGGTGGGCGGGATTTGCTTAATCACGTTACGCAAATCTCTGTGAAATGGTAAAAAATCTCCACGAACACGCAGAAATTCTGCGAACACGCTTTTTTAATGTTCGCAATCTCTGCTTGCGTGCTCGGGGAAAAATATCTTGCGAAAACACGCATTTGAGAACGCAAACAAGCAAAAAATTTCACAAAGTCGTGGAACGCAGAATTTTGGGCAATTTCGCGTTCTCTTACCCAAATTCCGCAAATTCCGCGAACGGAACGGAATTTACCGCCCAGGCCTAGTCCGAACCTTGATAACGATACACAACGTCATTGTAGCATCCAAATTTAAATGTACAAATGCCTAAAGTTGCCAACATTAACAAAGGACCACATATTACTTTAATCCAAAAAGCTGGCGGCCATATTGGCCTGGTCACGATGTGAACATTCAGGAATTGATACAATAAAGAAAAGTATTAATATGAACACAATGTCATTTCAGCATATCTTGCCCCATGACCCCTATACCTGTATGTTCTTCAACATGACTTATTCATTATAAACATACTTATGATTGCAAACATCAACATAAACGATGGACTACACATCACTTTAAAGTGAAAGGCTATCGGCCATATTAATCTGGGCATGTTGCGTATTAAAATGGTTCTTACACGAAAGAAAAGAAAAGGAGTGTTAATATACACACACTATCCCTAAATAAAGTTCTAGCGAATATAGTTCCATTCCATTCACAGCTCATTTGAGATATCATGCGTGATGAAACTGTCCATGTCATGAATGAAGTACTGTCTGAGGTCATTAGCAGTACATTGTGGGGGCGTAACTTATAGTTAGCTCAGGTAACTATAACTGTTGAATTTCACTGGTTGTGTGTGAGTGAAATCTGAGTCTAACTGTACCGTCCCTGTAATATTTGTTTTTTTCAGTACATTGCTAGGTTTATTTTAACGCTAAGTAAAATGTAAGTATGGGCCGAAAATTCGTTCCGCCCGCTGAATTTGCGGATTTTCGGGAATTTTGCGATCCGCAAATCTCGCGAAATTGCCGAAAAATCCGCAAATCCGCTCGCAGGCGGATTTTTTTTTCACATACATTTATTTACCAAACGAGGTAGCACTTACTGATTAGCCAGTAGAAAGTACTCCAGTTCAGTAGAGGTATGGCACAACACGGTGGCATCTTCATGGATAAATATGCAGGCAGGATTTATTCTGGCACGATGCTCCTGTCACAAAAATTAAACCTCAACAGGAAGCAATTACAGATATAAATAAAGCAGGTGCCCGAGTTGAAGCTCAAACTCAGTAACGCATTATAATCAGCCCAAAAAACTAGTGAGCACGGTCAAGGCTATGCAGGTGTGCTCTCTCCCCAGATCTACTGTCTACAAATAGATGTAATCCTTGTTGGAGGTCTTTGCATCCAAGAGTTTCTCAAGCACAATCCCTGTGTTCTTCCTGTGACCAGGAGACTGCTTTCTCCTCATCTGCTGCTCTGATCGGCCTCTGACCATTTATAAACAAGAGGCATGTTTGCATAGAAGCCCCGCCCGTTTGGCCCGGGACCACACAGAGTAGGGTATGCAACATCTTCCTGCCCTTTGCCCCACTGTGATGAACAGCTCACTCGAGGGACCTCGGCGCCTATCGGCACGGTGGCAAAGGTACAGGTTATCTCATTACAGCGTATTTGACATTCATATAATATTGAAGTAGCCAGTAGATGGAGCTATGAGACTCCTATATAAATAAATTATCATTTGATTTGGAAAGCAGATGTCAGAGATGGAAGTGAGCCGGAGGTGATTGATTGCTGTCTCAGAATCAGAATTAAGTCATTTTCAGGATAATTCTTTCCTAAAATTCCGCAATAGGAACGCTATACCACCCTCAATTGTTACCAATCGAAATGCTAAAACTAGGTAAAAGAGTCGTACAACAGTTCATATATAGGGGTTGCAAAACAAATAAAAAGCACAGTTGAACCTAGCAAGGCACTTTCCAAACAAAGAGAGACAGCAACCGATGATCCAATTTACAGAAGATTTTCTTCGTTGCAAACATGCAGCTTCCTTACCTTTGGATGGTGTTGAATGAGATGAGAGTGCTTGTGATACACTGCTAGTAATTTTCATTTTGCAATCGTTAGGCCATAAATTGTCAGCACGAGCTTGTGGAATCACCAAGTAAATGGAACCAAATATACAGACACACGTGGTCACTGGAGACAACTCTTCTGGCCCTTTACGCAGCTGTAGTGTAGGAAAAGCACTATACATTTACCCAATTTGTGGAAATCCGCGAGTTCGCACATTTTTTCGCGAACTCGCGGATTTTTTTGCGATTTCGTGAGATTTCACGGACCGCAAAACCGCAAAATTCACCCATACTTAATACAGACGCGTGTGTTTGACTCCATTTTATTACGTTACTGTTGGTAACAAGTAGGATAGTCATCATAATAGCATACACAGATATTCAAACATAAACGGTTTATGACTTCTGCTGTACAAAGATAGGAGCACTGTATGTGAAATTATGCACAGAAGATTCTATCGTAAAGGGTTCATGAGTTGTGGTACACTGAAGTAAGGGCGGTTTATGTAGAGCCTGTGATGATGCGTGGTTCAAGCAGAACGCACTGGTAAGAATGTCTTTTGACAACTGAATGTTGCCTTAATAAGGACACGTGGCAATTATTTATGGTGCATTGAGTTAGTGGTATGTCTGGTGCTCAGTGTGTGCTCACCCTGCGATGATGCGTGGTTCTAGTGATCTGTACTCAAAGCATTGACTGTTGTATACTAGACTGCATGAACATTGAGGGGGAAAAACTACTATCAATGGTTATCAATTGCTCTGCAAACTAGGTCTAGTGATTGCTTCCCATAACAAATCAAACAATTGCATTTCACTCAGTGCATTTTAACTTTCTCAAAACGGGGACATATGTCTGGTGGCGATGTTGAAGGTGATGCCCTAGAGGTACTTGGTATTGCCGGTGGTGGAGGTACATTTAGGCGCAGTCTTCTACATTCTTCGTGAGCATAGTTCACAGACTGCAGGGTTGAAAGGTGCTTGTGCATACTAGCAGTGCCATAGGAGTAGTTTTTTTCTGTGCCTTAAATAAATCAAGGCTAAATTCCTTACTGTCTGTAGTGTAGATAGAAAGCCGAATTCAAGTTGTGAATCCTACTGTCCGCAGTGTACATCGAAGCCACTAGTTAGCACAGTTATAGAAGAATGCTTTTTTTCACTTATTTAAACAAAATCTGAATACATACAGTATAATTGTCTCTGCATTAAGTAAATCAAGGCCGAATTCTCTACTGTCTATAGTGTAGTTCCAAAGCTGAATTCAAGTTGTAAACTCTGTTGTGCGCAATGTAGATGTTAGGGTGGACAGCATCATCTGCAATCTTGATTGAAATGAAAGATAGAACGTGTATAGAATACATTATTAAAATATGTATGTTTCAGGGACATTTAAAAGGGACTGTATGTCTCACCGTGACATAAAAATGTTCATTCTTCTTTGCGATGATTTATGGTGCACTGAGTTAGTACTATCTTTGGTGCTTAGCTTGTACGTATCCTGCGATAATGCGTAGTGCAGAGAGGCTGCACTGGGAGCAATGTTTTTTGCCTAGTGAATTCTGTCTTAAAAAGGCTAAGTGGAGATGACTTGTGGTGCAGTGAGTTGGTGGTACCGAAAGAACTCAGTGTGTGCTCACTCTGTGATGATTCATGGTTCGGAGGGGTCGAAGCGTTATAATGTCTCTTGTCTACTGGAATGCATCATGTACAATCGCCATTCTACCTGAATCGTGAGCCCTCACAATGTAGATCAAAGGCAGTCATCACTGACATCAAGAAATTATTTTTGTTGTACCTTTTAACAAAATCTGAGGACATAAAGTACAATTATCTCTAACTTAAAAAAATCAATGCTAAACTTCATGCTGTCCATAGTATAGATTCAAAGCTGAATTCAAGTTGTGAACCCTGCTGTCCACACTGTGGATCGAAGGCAGTAGTCAGCAGAAATATCGACAAATGATTTTTGTTACTTATTTTAACAAACATACAGTACAATTGTCTCTGCCTTACATAAATCAAGGCTAACTTGAATGCTGTCCATAGTGTAGATGGAAAGCTGAATTCAAGTTGTGAACCCTGTTGTCCAAAGTTTAGATCGAAGGCAGTAGTTGACAAAGACATCGATGAATGCGTTTTTGCCACAGTTAACAAAATCTGAGGACACAGTACAATTGTCTCTGCCTTAAATATATCGAGAATGAATTCAATGTTGTATGTGGTGCTGATGCACTTCTGGTATCAAGTGGTGAACTCTGTTGATTGCAGTGTACATTTGAAGGCAATACTCAGTACAGACATTAAAGAATGGTTTTTGTCGCATCATTTAACAAAATTGTCCCTGCCTTATATAAATGAAAGCTAACTTAAATGCTGTCCGTAGTGTAGATGGAAAGCTGAATTGAAGTTGTGAACCTGGCTGTCCACAGTGTAGATCAAAAGCAGTAGTTGACACAGACATGGAGGAATGCTTTTTGTCACTTTATTTGAACAAAATTTGAAGACATCTAGTAGAATTGTCTCTGCATTGAATAAATGAAGGCTACATTTCCTAATGTTCACACTTTAACAACATCTGAGTACATAGTACAATTGTTTCTGCTTTAAAATAAATCGAAACTGAATTCAATGTTCTCTGTAGTGCTGATGCGCCACTGGTATCAAGTTGTAAACTCTACTGACCGCAGTGTAGATCGAAGGCAGTACAGATATCGACGAAGAATTTTTATCACTTATTTTAACAAAGTCTGATGACATAGAGTAGAATTGTCTCTGCCTTACATAAATGAAGGATAACTTCAATGCTGTGCGTAGTGTAGATCCAAAGCTGAATTCAAGTTGTGAACCCTGCAGTCCACAGTGTGGATCGAAGGCAGTAGTCAATACAGACATAAGTCTGCGGTGCTGAGTTCGCAATCGGCCTGTATCAAGAAGGCACATGGTCATGGCGGCAGCCACGTGGCAGGATGAGGACCTTCGCTGTGGCGGAGTCTTTTCTCTTTGTAGAAGTGAACCACTCCCAAGGCGTAGGCTAATTATTTATAGTCTTACGCTGGAGGTGCGTACGTTGGATCAGCCCACTACACTTCTGCTTCAAGGGGGGAAAGACAACATAGCAACATGACCACAAAGTCTGAGATAATATGGTTGGGTCTACTGTGCAGTACAAATATATCAATGGTATATCTAGACACGGATATGTTTTTAGTTTCTATAGTAAGTTGTGTATGGCATTTCACCGGTATTGTTGGCAATGTGTAAATTATTGTTGATGTGCGAGTTCCTTTTCTTAAACATAGTTGGTTGCCACATCTCTGAACATTGAGCTAGTGTGCTGTTGAGGGGATATATTATTTTGGGATGGTCCGTTGTTCTGTTTTGCGCAGCCTCTGAGGTAGTAGAGAGGTCGGGTCAGGAGGGGTAGTTGTAGTGGTGGTGCCGCTGGGTATTGTGATTTTGTTGGGTGTCGGAAGTGTATAATTAGTACCTCTATCACATATTGCTCTTTAAATATGGGTGTGAGTTGGATGTAATTCACGCAGTACATAGTCGTCGTCCTTACACTAGTTAAATGTTGATGTTAATTTGTTAGTGGTAGGTGGAACTATTGCCTGCTTATTTAGGTAGCATTGCAGATTTGGTTTCTTGTTGAAGATATGGGGAAGTGGTCAACATTATAATTATGAATTGTCATTTATAAAACCTTTGAAATTCCCTGAAATAACCATAGGTTTCAGGCAGGTTATAGTTAGGAATTATCATTTAACAAAACCTTTGAAATTCACTGAAAAAAACAAGTTTCAGGGGTGTTATAGTTAGCTGGATATTTCACTCATATAAAACCATTGACATTCCTCTGGTATAGTTACTTGTACTAACTGTACTCTCATGCCAGCAATACACTGGTGATGATATCGCATATTACATCATTCATGACATGGTCCGTGACATCACTGATGACATCTCAAATGACATCACTGATGACATCATCCACGTGACAATCAGATACACCTCATCGTACACTAGTATAACCTTTCATCACTCACTGTAAAAAACAGAGTACCATATTTGAATCCATTGACACAGCAATACAAGTATCTAAAAACACACTTAGTGATTCCTAGATCAACATACACATCTAATCACTTACCTAGAGATTCACTCATGCCATGTTGTCAATGATCAATAGAACACTATCAAATATACCTATACACTTATATCAACTTTGTACACCAGCAGGCAAGTAGGCAACAGACATTGCTCAAATCAATAACACGTGGCTGTGGGCCCTTCCTCACCGCTGCCTCCGGCCTACACTGCGGTGGGTAGGGCTCACACTTCACATCAAGTCGCAATTTCACATAACGCAGTCCTATAGGCAACAGACATTGCTTAAGTCAACACAACGTGCCTGTGTGCTCTTCCTGACCACTGCCTCCAGCCTACACGGTGGGGAGTAGGGCTCACAATACAGATGGAGTCACGATTGCAGATGACTCAGTCCAGTAAGCAACAGACATTGCTCAAGTCAATGCCACCTGGCTGTGGGCCCTTCCTCAGCGTTGCCTCCTGCCTCCACAGCGGTGAGTAGGGCTCACAATTCAGATCGAGTCACAATTGCAGATGACGCAGTCCAGTAGGCAACAGACATTGTTACCAGTACGGCCTGCCCGGACGACGCATCATCGGCACAGTAGATCCCACACGTGCAACTGTGTCCTGAGACCTGAATGGCAGTGACCCTAAGTCCGTGGCAGCGACCACAGCACCAGACTCCCTTCGATCAGTGAGGCATATTTCCATTTGCAAGACCGGCGACACGTGGTGCCACTAACCCAGTACAACAGAAGCCGATTCCACATGTGGAACTGTGTCCTGACTCCTGAATGGCAGTGACCCCCATTCTGTGGCAGTGACCACAGCACCAGACTCCCTTCAGTTTTATTTGTGGTTGTTTTCTTTAAATGAAATGTTTTATATGTAAATCTATACATGACTAATATACTTGTATGTCCACCCGCACAGGGACACTTACGGGCCCAAAAAGGTTGTTTGGGCTATTTTGGTAATGTGGGAAGAGGGTGCATTACCTGCTGATGTGGAGAGACACAGCGTGAAAGGGGTATCTCTCACAGAAATAACTCCGGTATGGTTCGAGAAATGCCATGGACAGATGCCAGCTGACGGACTGAATCAGAAAATGTATTTTCAATGCTTATGTAGTGTGACTTATGAACAGTTTGCACCCAGGCTCACAGATGGACAACTGCTGCCCGTCCGCTCGACTCCCAGACGCAGTAGTACGAGCCATACGCATCATTGTGGCTATCCATGCCCAGTTCTGCCGTACGCCACGCCACTCCGATTACGTTCTGATGTTGGCCCCACATAGTTACCTGTCGCAGGCATACTAGCTGTTGGTGTGCAGGTCAGTGGTCTAGTTGTCAACATCTCACTGCCACTGCCTGAAGGCAGGTTTGCACGCACACCATACCCATCTGGCACATGCATCACAGGCCATGGGACCACGTAAATATAATGCATCGACAACGTCACATTGTTTATTGCCGGTGGTGACACTCCACGGGTCTGAATCATAAAGAGTCTATGAAGATTTACGCAGAGGGTAAGTCTCACTCTAAATTGTATGGCCGTCAGGGGCCTACTAGCACATGGCGAGGACTTCAGTTGCACACGATTAGTGCCACCCAAAACGAATGTGGCCGTCCGAGGCCTACCATCACGTGGCATGGACTTGAGTTGCACAGGGTTAGTGCCACCCAAAGATGATGTGGCCCTCAGGGGCCTACTAGCATGTTGCCCAGAGTTGAGTTGCACGGGTTAGTGCCACCCGAAGCTGATGTGGCCGTCAGGGGCCTACCACCATGTGGCGCGGACTTGAGTTGCACAGGGTTAGCGGCACCAAAAGCTGACGTGGTCTCAGCAATTGATGACTCAGAACTCAGCAACATGTGTGAGAGCAGCAGGGCCATGGAGAAGCTGATGTGGTCTCTGCCATTCATGACTCAGGACTCAGCAACAATTTGAGATCTGCCGGGTTGCGGAGCTTTGACGGGCAGGTGGAGTGCCCACTGGTAGACACTCCGGTGGCAGCAGGTAATTATTTGGTAATGGATGCGCAGGGGCGGCAGTGTCTCTCTCTCTCTCTCTCTCTCTCTCTCTCTCTCACTTTCCTCTCCACTATCTTTCTCACTCTCTTCCTTCCTTTCTTTCTATCTCTCTCACTCTCTCTCCCTTCTCCCTTTCTCACCCCCTGTCTTTCCTTCCCTCTCTTTTTCTCTTTTTTTTTCCTTCTCTCTTTCTCTGTGTCTCACTTCTTTGATATGCGCATTACATGCATCCTTATTATGTACTTTATTTTCCAGGCTGTGTCATTCATGCTCCCGAAAGGAGTCATCCACCTTTATTGTTTTGTGTTCAGTTTATTAAATTTAGTTTATACTTTATATATAAGTTTACGGAAAAATAAAGTTTAAATAAAAAAAGGAAAAAAAATCAATAAAGTTTTTGGTTGTGACTTAAGTGCTGTGTGACTCTTTCTCGTGCTTATTACTGTTTTTTTTGTGGTGTACCACCATGGTGTTAAATTTTGGCGCAGTTATCATGGGAATACTTGTGATGTCTGCAGTTTGCAGCAGCTACTGAATAGTGTGTAATATTTATCTCAACTTTAGTTGCATTAAAGTGCTGATAATGAGATGCAGAGTAGGTGTTCCCGTGCAAAAAGACATGAGGTGCACCTTTACGAATTATTCTGAATATTAAAATCCTGTATTGGAATGTACCATGGTATTGGGTGCATTTACAGTGTACAAAGAAAATCAATGAAGAAATCTCATTGTATTTATATTGATTAGGAATGGTAAACATCCTTTACAATGCAACCATTACATCGCATTACACTTACAACGCAGTCATTACATCGCAACATCATTTACAATGCATGTCACTACAATGCAGGCATTACAACGCATGACACTACATTGCATGTCAATACGGCGCAGGCATTACCACGCATACCATTACAACGCATAGTACCCCTACACAATCCAACACTTACCGTATTGTTGCACCCCCTGGAGTTAGAATAGTAATTTTTACCCCTACACTATCCAACACTTACCATACTGTTTTACCCCCTGGAGTTAGAATAGTAATTTTTACCCCTATACTATCCAATACTTACCTTACATGCAAAATAGTGTCATGTGATGTAATGGAGTGCGTTGTAAAGGATGTTACGATGTAAAAACTGCGTTATAAAGACATGCGTTGTAAATGTATGCGTTGTAACATAATAGATGCATTAGGAATAGTAACTCAGGTGCTGGATCTTGATGGGATACACTACACAGTTCATTTATTTTTCTGTACACGAAAAAAACCACATCACAACTTTCACAACGAAAGGCAAAAACTGCGATGCAAAACAAATTCCAGTGATAAGCTGCATTACCATAAGGGATTTTACACCTGCTTTCTGCTGGTGTTAAGAAGGACAACTACCTTCAACATGAAAGGGAACACAGCCAAGAGCCACATTGGGTCACCCACAGGTGCCATAGAGTCAATGAGCATGATACACGGATACCCATGAGGGCCACTACACTTATTGCAACCCCAGGACGGCCAATGTCCTCCAAACCTGCATCTGAGCAAGTGTGTCCGTGTGGTCATTGTGTTAGCACGATGGGCACGGGCCCTGCAACATCACAGTGTGCTTTCTTCAGCAGACATTACCATGTCACCTCATCATTAGCAGTGAGCTTGGACATGTAGCTATGCAAGCATCCTCCTGTATACAGAGGCCAATGCACGGGTGTGCCTATCCGGCAAGGTGGACGGGGTGTCTCGGACATGGCCATGTGCATGAAGTGCAGTAAGTGTGTATCTGTATTCTGGTGTGGCCGCCACAAGTGCTGCAGCAGTAGATGTTGTAAAGTGGCATGCACCACCTCCTAACGGCAGTGTCACTGTGTGGTTGGAATGCTGCAGGACATGTGTGCCATAGGAGTGAACGGGATATAACAGCGAACTGCAATGTAACACACAGTGAACCCGCCCATGTGCCACATGCTAGGCGTGTGATCCATCATGATCAGGGTCGCAGACATCCCACAACACCCATGGCCAGCCTTTAATACACATCCTGTATGAATGCAGCTAGAGAAGCTACTGTAGGGATGAAAGGTTCTTTGTCTGAGCTATCTTGCGAGCATTTGTGTCCTGCGTTCGATTGTGCGAATGTTTGTGTTTGGACAACATTCTGTTGGATGTTGGTGTACTTTGCTTCCTATGTGTGTGTGCTGCATTGTGTGTGAAATATCCCTTCCTGTGAGGTTTTGTTCACCCTTCTCCCTTTTAGGCAATGTGGTTTACACTTCTATGCTTGTTCAGTTGGTGGGTTGTGTGACTTGTGCTCCTTGTTGGTGTGTTTCATTTTGGCCATGGTTTGTAGATGTGCTATGCTTAATTATGCATGTGTGCCACTTTTCCTATCTCCCCTGTGCCCCCACACCCTGCTTGTTCCTCTTCATGGTGCTGTTGTGTCTGTACTTCTGTTCCTCCACAAATAAATATATGTAAAGAACAAATTAGAATAGTTCCTTGATTCTTTCAGATTACAAAACTTCTCTATATTGTTTTTTTAAATTTTCTATATAAACACTTTTTTTAATATTCAAGTACACATAGAAGTCAGAAGTTCAACGTATTCTATCAACACACTTTCTAGAACATTCTACAACACATGCAGGTTAAAAGTTCATATTTTTTTTAAACCTAACTATATTTTTTGCAACATTTTCTCGAACATTTAACGGCACGTGCAGGTTAAAAGTTCACGACTGTTGTAAGTTCGAACCGCGCCTTCCAAATACAAGTAGCAATATGGTTGAGTTGAGCAAAATATATCCTATGATATGTACTCCACGTTTAAACTGCTTTTTCTTAACCAATCACAAAGGTGCTTTTCCACAAAATGAATGGGCACCCTACTTTTAAAAATCAATGCTTTTCATCTCCCAATCAGTTATCGTTTTGTATGGGGAAAAAAGAACTTCCCCATTTTTAAACATTTCTCCTATTCTACAAACGGACTGCATGAGCTACAGACATCTATCCATACCTCCCAGCCATACCTTCAAAATGCTAGTGTGGATCATAGGACATAGCCATATTTTCTGGTACAAAAGGTATGCAGAACAGAGATGTATTGACTTAGACCTAGCTTTACAAAAATGTGGACATTAAATGGTTTGGGCAGAGAGGATTGAAGTGGCACCAATTGTTGTCTTTGGTTAAAAACTGTTTAGATCTCCAAAACCCTGACCTCATGATTGAGCACTGTGGTGGAAACAACCTAGGCCCATTGACTGGGGTAGGTTTGGAAATGCTAATGAAGGACACCTTTAGACAATTGATGTTGTTTTTGCCTCAAACTGTCTTTATATATTCCAATATATGCCAAAGACAGAAGTGGAAATGATCAAACCAATTTTGTACTCAGATTGAAAAATCTAGGAGGAATGTCAACAAAGCTGTGTCCGCATACCTAAGAGACCATGGAATGGGGTCGATCTACAACTGACTCGCACATATACAGCTAGGGACAACACAGCTCATAGACGCACAGCTGAAAGTTGACAGACTGGTACTGTTTTATGCTTTAAGGTAGTACAGTAGTGTTTGTGTACTGTAGGGGGTTTGTGCTCGTTGTTGCATTTTAGGGTTTAACCCCTTCCACGCTCATGACGAGCTCAGCTCGTCATGAGGTACACCTCTCGTACACTCATGACGAGCTGAGCTCGTCATGAACCGCGGGTTTTAGCGAAATGCAGCGCACCGCGGTAAATCTGCTCAGCGCTGATATGGTTAAGGTAGCACAGTGGTGTTTGTGTAGTGTAAAAATCATGCTGTAGTTAGTGCTTTAGAATTTACAACAATGCACACATTTTTGGGTAGTGTAAGGGGTCATGCTGGGAGCACTGTTTTGGGGTTTAGGGTAGTGCAGAGGTGTATGTGTAGTGTAGGTTGTCATGCTGGGAGTAGTGTTTAAGGGTTTACGGCACTACAGTGGTATTTGGGTAGTGGAGGGGGTCATGCTGGCAGTAGTGTTTTAGGGTTCACGGCAGTGCAGTGGTGTTTGTTTACTGTAGTGGGCGTTCTAAGAGTAGTGTTTTAGGATTTAGGTTACTGCAGTGGTGTTTGGGTAGTGTAGGAGGTTCTGCTGGCAGTAGTATTTTGGGGTTTAGGGGAGTGCAGTGTTGTTTGTGTAGTGTAGGGGGTCTTGCTGGGGGTAGTGTTTTAGAGTTTACAACAGTGCAGTGGTGTTTCTGTAGTCTTTGTGTAGTGTAATGATCGTACCAACAGACTGACTCACAGCACTCCGAGCCGACGGACGGGCTTCTAAAGGCCTACCCCCCACCTGGTGATGGAGGAAAGGCAGCATGAAAGGCATATCACACACAGACACAGATGCCAGTGTTGCCTCGCACAGCTAAAACTGCGAACCCGATGGCTTCTACACAGAGAGATGCAAGTTAACGGGGTAAATCACAAAATGGCTGCCAACACTACCTAGTTTCAACCATTCACAGCCAATAAGCCGCTAGCTGGTGCTTGTAACCCCTCAGCCAATCACATGTCAGAATCCTCTAATATCGATATCTGTAAAATGTGATATTTCTCAAAAACTACTGAACGGATTTACACCATTTCAATAAAAGCATGCTTTCTGGACCATCACCTTTCTCCCTGCCAAATTTGGCATAATTCTGTTCAGCAGTTTCACCTGTAGTCTTCTGAAAAGTTTTGTATGGACATTGCATGGAGAAAACACGTTTTAGGACCCTCTTTTTTTCTCAGCCCCTCCTACACCATTCACCTGCAAACTTTCAATATAGGAGCTAATCAAAAAAAGAGAAACTTTTTGGATAATTTCATAAGGATTCGTCAAACTATGCCAAAGTTACAAGCCCATAGAAGACTCCAGGAGGGGGGCACGGCAACAACCCTCCCAACATGATTGAAGCCCAGGGGCTGCGCGGGCCCCAGCAGACCCAGCAAACTCTGCGAGCCCCTGCTATTATTTTTTTAGAAATAACCCCGAAACCTAGACTGATCCAGCGCTCTCACCAAAATATTGCACAAATGACACTATCTACTACCACAAAACTTACACTATAACACTAGGCCCATAACAACAATAGAGCGCTTGAATCATGAGGCGATAAGATCTAAATATAGTTGTTTAAACCATCTGCAATAATCAAGACCAGCTTGTCATTTTAGAAAGTTTATTTTAACACATCTAGAAAAACTTAGGTTTTGGTATTTTATTAAACAAGCATTAGAAAATGTCATAAAGAAAGATTAATTCAGTATTAATAAAAAGAGCATAAATCAAGAATTATTATTCATTAGCAGAAATAAGTAAAATTAAGCATTTTCCAAAATCCTAACTATATCTCTGTCTCTACCCTCATCACCTAGTAATAAAGTAATTAATAAAAACTCCTGTCCTCACGTGTAAAGTCCATCAGCATAACATCGTCCTCCAGATTTCTCGAGCGTAAGCCAACTTTCTCTGAACCTATTCTTATACCCTAATTTTAGCTGAGCTAACTATTTTTCACATTCCAGCAGACGAATTCTAGTTCTTCATTGGCTGAGCCACCTCGTACCACAGTAAACTGTGACACCTCCTTCTTACATGCCCGGGCAAATTCACTAGTCCATTGTTCATGTAGAAGTCTTGGCAGCTTCTCCTTAGGCTGCTACATTTTGTAGCGACAGCTTCCTTTTAACCTTGAGCCAGTCAGCTCTGAACTCCCGTGGCACGTTAGCAAACGTTAGCAAATTTCTCCAAAAAGTCATCTTTTTAGCAGTTCATTCCAAAACCTTTCAAAATAAAAGCTCAGAGGCCTTTTCCATCCTTTCAGAATTATTTTCACTTGAGCCATTTTCATCATTAGGCCTCTTTTCAAAGAGCGTCAATTTTCTGCGCCACCTTCCCTGCGCCACTTTTAAAAGTGTACTATTTTCCTGCAGCCATCTCTAAGCTTCATTTGTAAAACTATTATATAAACAAACACAAAGAATAATTAATGAAAGAAATACAGTTTGTTCTGTTGCCTCCCATCATTGCTAATAATTAACCCATTAGTCTAAATTACCTAGCAGTAAAGCACAAATAAAGCAGCATTTTATATCTACCAGTCTTCATAATCCATAAAGCCTTATGTGCACCTAGAATAGTAGAAATGACATCACATAGACAAGGGAAGCAAAATAAGCACATGCCATTATTTTAAAAACAGCTGCTATTAGTTATGACATGACAATAGACAAGATTAATTTATTATTTTCTACATACATGAGAATGCAACATAATGCACATTTATGAGCACACATGTTAATTTCCCACGTGTTCTGTAATGTAATGTAACTTTAAACTAGGTTGAATTAGCATACACAGCACAAATTGTTAGCATTATTAATTTATTTATGGAAGTGTGACTTCACGGGTTTAAGCAGATTTCTGTTTTCTATCCCGCTCCATCAACTCCCTCATCTGGTGATTAACAAATCACCACACCACCACCCAATATTTTAGCAAAAATTTTATCTAAGATGAACATGATTCAATTTCACCTGTGTTAGTATTTCTAAAGACTTATCTCATCAGTTTATCTACAATTCTCATATTGAGTTTTAAGAAACCCCTCTAGTTCTATTTCTTTCTCTTGTGTAACATGCAACTAAGCTTCAATAAAAGTGTTGCAAAAACTATAACTAATAAAATGTCATTATCTTGCTTGTCATATTAACCTAAAACTTCTCTTTGTTAATTTCTAAAGAAAAGTAACCTAAATTAACCAAAGCAGAATTATATTTTCATTAAGCTTGCAAAGAAAAATAAAACAAAAATTTTAAAAATTTTACCTAAATTTTCTAAAAATTTCTAACACCCCCCTTTTTCAATTTTTTTTATTTTTTTTTTTTTATATATACTCTTAAAACCTTCTAACAGTTTTTCTTCGACCTAATGTCACAAATTAATTTTTCAGCTAACAGTATTTCTTCGACCTTGTGTCATCTAACAAGATTTCTTCAGCCTTATGCCAAAAACAGAGAACCTAAAATTTTAACAGGTATGTACTTCAATCATTGTCACTTTTGTTTTCAATCTCTTTCTGACTGTGACTATTTACCTCCACTACAGGTATCACTTCTATTTTCTTTCCTGCCTCACTTTTCTTTACAGAATCTTTTTGACTTGATTTTTCATCAATCTGTTTCTTTGATCTGTATCTCAATTTGAATTTTAGGCCTTCATTTTCTTCTGGCCAGTTATCACTTTTTCTTAGTAATTTCTTCTTTTGCTTGGTCACATTACATTCTGTTCTCCAAGCTCCTTTTCTGAATTTTCTTATTTGAGAATCTTCATCACTCTCATCAGTTACAGTGTCAGAAATTTCAACTTCAGACTCAGGTACTTCTTTACTCGGCAGCTTCACTCCGTTAGGAACATCATCTTTGTAGCTGGTACTTGGCAATTCATTTTCTTCTTCGATTACCTTCAACTTCCCAGTTTCAGAATTCCTGTTCCTGCTTTCAGAGCTACTTTTCTGCTTTTCAATACTCTCCTGGTCTTGAATTACAATCTGATCACATTCTTCTTCTGCTTCTTTTTCTGGCAGATTTCCATCATTTTCTGAGTCTTCTGTCACAATTTTCAAGTCTTCTTCAATCAAGGCTTGTTTTCTATTCATGTTCTCCAGATGTCGACCAACTTGTCGATCTTCAAGATCTGGATTCTCTTCAGGCTCTTCTTCAGAATCTGAATCATCAATTGTGACACTATTCTCATCAGGATTTTCAGGTGTAGATACACGAAAAGTATGGCCAGTGTCAATCCACCTCTTCAGTCTTTTGCACTTCTCTGCATTTGTTGTGACAAGACTGACTAGCCTCCTTTTCTGCCACCTTGGCACTAGAGAATTTCTTTTTAGACGAACCTTTTTCCTGATTCTTTTTCCTGGTAACAATTCAAATACTTGCTCTTTTTCTCTTGTTTGTACTTCAGTTTCATCTTCATCAAACACAGAAATCATTTCATCTGATAAATTCCTGCAGTTCTCCAAATTGATGCTATCATTGATAGTCATCATTCTCTTCTCTGGTATGAATGTCTGTCTCATGACCTTGTCCATCATAATCTCACGTGGACTTAAATCTGTCTTTTTATCAGTAGTGTTTTTCAGAAACATCAAAACAAGTGGAAGAATATCTGTCCACTTTGTACCTGCAGCTAGGCTTATTTTTGCATCTCTGTCTTTTATAGTAACATTCTCATGCTCCTCAATACCTGAGATTTCTGTTCTATCTGTACAATGGAGCAGTCTGTTTTCAATATGTTTTCTGTTATCTGATAACTTTGCAACAGTAATTTCATCACTATGTCGCATCTGAAATGTTTCAAACCATTTTGTAATCAAACAGAAAATCACAAAAATGTAGCACAGTTTGTCATGTAGTGATATCTCACAAAAATCTATTTGTAATCTGGTCAATGAACCACTCTCCTGTAATTCTGTTCCCAATCTCACAACTGTTCTCTTAATTGTGTTCACTTGCTGATATGTCAGACACCTCTGGTAAAGAAATTCTACAAATCCATGATACATTCTGTCCATGTCAGTAATCATGCTATTTGGCAAAACTATTCTACCATCTTTGTGTGACAAAATCTCATCCTCATCTCGCTGTCTAAATTCTGTACTCAACCATGTGTTTCTCAACCATGTGTTTTTCTCCTCATGAGTTGCATCATCTTGTAAGCCTTTGACTACCTGCCATGTTTCAACTACAGATGTTAGTATTAGTGAACTCAAAGCATGTTCATCATTCTTTTTGTATGCTGCACATATCACGCCAGCAAACCTTTCTGCCAATTGAATGTTATCAATCAATCTTTTAATTAAATTTGCATTTCTGAAAAGTGAACCTGCAGAAGTCAATGTTTCAATCTGTTGATCAATTGTTTCCTTTACCTTGATGTCTTCACTCAAAAGACCATCATTTTCATTCCAATATTCTGGAAGTGCATTTAATCCTTTTGGACTGTTTTCCTGTTCTTTATTTAATCCTGTATCTGTATTCTCTGACTGTTCATTAATAAAATTTTGCAATGGCAATGAAGCCATGTCAATCTGTTGAGTCATTACCTGTCGCTGTATTTGTAACTGTTCATTCAGCTCATTTATCTCAATCTCCTTTTCCTTTGACCATAATTTTGACTCATCAGGCTGGGTCAATTTAATCAGATCAGTATCAGACTTCTCACTTACCAGAACTGAAGTCATCTCTGTTTCTTGCTGAGTTGCAATCCCTACTAATTCAATTTCAAATACAATAGAATAAACCTTTTCAGTTAATGGGACCTTTAAATTTGCGGAATTAATTTCATCTTTTCTAAGTACAGGCACTATCTCTTTTTCCAAAATTTTCATGGACTCCTTCAAATCATTTGATGAATTTACATAATCAGGAATATTAATTCCAGAAGTATTAAGCATCTCATCATGCTTTTCTGTCGCATCAATTTTAGTAGAAGTCTGAGCTGGCACTTTATCAGTTTGATCTGACACTTTTGGCGTTACATTAATCTGCTCTGGGGGTCTTCTTGTATTCCTGTTCTGATCCATATTTACAACATCAATTGTACACTGATCAATATTTTCTACTCTGACACTTTTATTATTTATTTTCGCTAATTTTGGAATCTTTAATTTATTCTCGCATTTGGCTACAACCTTTTTCATTTTCTTATATAAGGAAGACATTTTCTTTAATTAATTCGTTAAACGTACTCTCTAAATTTGCCTTGCAGCGCTTGCTGATCAATTAATTAATTAATTTAACACTATCAGGTGTAGAAAACTTTATAATTTGGTCAATTTAATATTTCTCCTAATTTACCTATATTACTAATTATAATTAACCTGTAAAGAAAAATATCAATTTGCAAAAACAGTAGCAAGCAAAATATTTATTTATAACAATAATACCAACATATAATCACATGTGTTTTAATTGTACTTATTTTTCACTTACACACCTTCTGCAATATATACCTGTGGAAAAAGAAAACCTAATCTAATTGCCTTTTAATTTAAATATAATTTCTTGCTGCCACCTTGAACACAGCGCAACTTTCTTAATTACACCAGTAATTATAGTAACTAGCAAAATGCTTGGAAATATTTATTTATTTAATTATGTTGTACTACTACTTAATATTGCATTAATTAATAATTAATGTCATCACTTTAATCACCTTTGATACAATTAGCCTAATATATCTGCTATATTTATTCACTAATTAATAGCAAAATGTGTAGTTGTAATTTTCAAAAACAATTAATAGAATGAAGCTTTGGGCATTTATATTGTGGAAAAACTAAATCTTTAG
Organism: Lissotriton helveticus; assembly: GCF_964261635.1. Classification (NCBI taxonomy): domain Eukaryota; kingdom Metazoa; phylum Chordata; class Amphibia; order Caudata; family Salamandridae; genus Lissotriton; species Lissotriton helveticus. Next base: position 640,455,780 of record NC_136059.1, read on the forward strand.
CAAAAAGTAAACAATGTGCATCAGCACAAGTGTTTCAGCCAATCAGCGTGTGGCTACACAATGCTCAACCAATCAGAAAGATATGAATGCTCACTAAGTCTTGACCAATCCTGTCACAGCCACATCTATGACACTGCAGTGTCTCTAACCAATCAGGACACCACTCTGCTTGAGGATTAAAACAAACCAATTTCAAACAATCAGAAATTTCAAAACTCTTTTGTTATAGTGTTATTCCTCTATGCTCATCAGTCTTCCCTTAAAAGAAGGAAAAATTTAATTTACACGAAACTCGGACCAATCAGGTCGCGGCTTCTCACACTTGCCAGTTCCTCCGTGACATTCAGGACCTGCAATGGGAAACCTCTCCCAATCAGTGCTCAGCTCGCGAAGCCTCAACCAATGAGGTCGCAGCCTTTCTATAATGCTGCGGCGTCCCCAACCAACCAGGACACAGCAAGCCTCTCCTCGAGGTATACTCAATCAATCTTCACTTTTAGGCACAGACTCTACAAAATGTAGCGCTATTCCGCTATTAGCGCTCACCAACACTCCCTTTGTAATAATAAAAGGAAGTCTTAATTATATAGAGCTCTGACCAATCAGGTCACAGCTCATGACAGGACACATCGCAGCCAGCTCTAGCGCTGTTGACACACAACACAACAGCTCTGCCAATATGTATATTGCTGCTGCCGCAGTCTCTCTCCCCTCGCGCTTCCCTTTGGGAAGTATTTTTAAATAGCGCGCAGTCTCTGGGCATGTAATACACCTTTTTTTTTTCTCACTTATTCAATCAGAGCAAGCCATAGCTATATAACAAATGGTAGAGCCTCGCCCAATCAGAGCGGGGCTCACGGAGCCTCGCCCAATCAGAGCGCGGCTCTGTCTATGACGCGACGGCGTCTAGACCAATCAGGGAGCGGCCCTGCTATGACGCTGCGCGTCAATATCCAATGGGTGCGCGGCCTTGCGATGACGCGACGGGCCGTTTTAGCCAATTACAGCGCGGCTGCTGACGTAGGGAGCCGCTGCAGGCAGCTCTCTCTCCCACTCGCTCCTTAACAGCCCCCCCTCCTTCACAAAATGTGATTGTAACAGAGTCGCTATGCTCCTCTTTTCAAATAATAGCGTCACAGGCTCACACAGCTGCTCCCGCTCTCATTTCTTCGCGTTTACCAAATGAAGTGAGTTTTTAATAAAATACTCGCAGTTATAGCTAGCGAGGAAGTAAATGAAAACGGGGTCATTTAATTTTTATAAACAATTTTAATAACTGTGGTGACGCGCATTTATGCGCAATTACTTCTTAACAATAGAAACACTCTTCAGTGAATTATAGCTCGACGCTCTAGCCCAATCAGAGCGCGGCTTTGCTCAGACACTCCTGACGTCTTTAGCCAATCAGGGGACAGCTTTTTATGACAAATCAGACGCTCTATCCAATCCGAGCGCGGTTGTTTCTGACGTAAGCAGCTGCTGCAGCTGCAGGCTCTCCTCACACAGTTTCACTCGCAAAACCAGCCCCTCCCTTACATTTTTCGATCGGGGCACATTTTAATGATTTTAAACTACGGAGAACAATATAATACTATATTTAAAACGTGGAATGTTTATAAAATGAATACTAATCGCTTTTTACTTGCTTAAAAATGTTTAACAACGTGTAATACTTTAATTATAGCCTAATTAACACAGAACATTCTAAAAATGCTCCTGAATGTTTTAAAATAGCACAGTTCACCTTTTTATACTTTCAACTATGCTGAACACTTTTGAATTGAATTTTATTAGCGTGCAGAGCTTTTAAATGTATTTGAACATTGCACATACTTTATAAAGTCTTAGAATGGTACAGACTTTACCTAGAACATTCCTAAGTACCTTAGAATTAGTTTTGGTACATTTTAGTGTATACATAAAACGAAACTCATCTGTCTGCTTCTCTAATTAGGATAGTTTACATACATTCAAGTATCCACACTTCGGAATAGTCGGCGCTATTCACACTAAGGATAATTTCCATTTGCCAGTAGAGCAACTCTTACCCTACCCTTCTAACACGTAAGAATATGAACCAGTTTTCCTCTGAACGCACCGCGAAGTGACAGTGTCTAAGAGTTCCACTTGAACATACCTTACAAAACAATCACGCACTTTCACACTGAAAATTCCCTAACTTCAGTCACACATGAAATCCGTACAGGACTCTCACCTGTTTATAGAAATCATGCACCGTTAGCAAAATAACACCGTTATCCGTACAGGACTCTCACCTGTTTATAGATATAAAACATGTACCCGTACAGGACTCTAACCTGTTTATAGATAATCATGCACCGACATTACCCTACCCTTCACTCAAGCTCGAATATAACTAATACTCTTATCACAGTGAGTTTTATGGAAGGCGCTTTGTCCCTATTCTCATGCTGCTCTAATTTCTTAGAAAACCCTCACTATTACAAGATTCACACCTAGCCCTAAAACTGTGTTGCACGGCGACAACACTGTATTGCACGGCGACAATACTTCTGGTACACGGCGATACCAACAGTGATACTCGGCGATATCACAGAAACAGATCAGATATTCTGCATGACTACTTTCTCATCACACAGTTTTTGTACCGGTACACACATAGCACAAAATAAAACAAACTCAACATGTGTTAAAACTTAATCCTATGAATTTACCAACATATATGTATCATGCATGTAACATGTATGTCAAAAACAACATATATAAACCGTCCTCTGCTACCAGAAATTGATCCAGCGCTCTCACCAAAATATTGCACAAATGACACTATCTACTACCACAAAACTTACACTATAACACTAGGCCCATAACAACAATAGAGCGCTTGAATCATGAGGCGATAAGATCTAAATATAGTTGTTTAAACCATCTGCAATAATCAAGACCAGCTTGTCATTTTAGAAAGTTTATTTTAACACATCTAGAAAAACTTAGGTTTTGGTATTTTATTAAACAAGCATTAGAAAATGTCATAAAGAAAGATTAATTCAGTATTAATAAAAAGAGCATAAATCAAGAATTATTATTCATTAGCAGAAATAAGTAAAATTAAGCATTTTCCAAAATCCTAACTATATCTCTGTCTCTACCCTCATCACCTAGTAATAAAGTAATTAATAAAAACTCCTGTCCTCACGTGTAAAGTCCATCAGCATAACATCGTCCTCCAGATTTCTCGAGCGTAAGCCAACTATGTGTTCTCTGAACCTATTCTTATACCCTAATTTTAGCTGAGCTAACTATTTTTCACATTCCAGCAGACGAATTCTAGTTCTTCATTGGCTGAGCCACCTCGTACCACAGTAAACTGTGACACCTCCTTCTTACATGCCCGGGCAAATTCACTAGTCCATTGTTCATGTAGAAGTCTTGGCAGCTTCTCCTTAGGCTGCTACATTTTGTAGCGACAGCTTCCTTTTAACCTTGAGCCAGTCAGCTCTGAACTCCCGTGGCACGTTAGCAAACGTTAGCAAATTTCTCCAAAAAGTCATCTTTTTAGCAGTTCATTCCAAAACCTTTCAAAATAAAAGCTCAGAGGCCTTTTCCATCCTTTCAGAATTATTTTCACTTGAGCCATTTTCATCATTAGGCCTCTTTTCAAAGAGCGTCAATTTTCTGCGCCACCTTCCCTGCGCCACTTTTAAAAGTGTACTATTTTCCTGCAGCCATCTCTAAGCTTCATTTGTAAAACTATTATATAAACAAACACAAAGAATAATTAATGAAAGAAATACAGTTTGTTCTGTTGCCTCCCATCATTGCTAATAATTAACCCATTAGTCTAAATTACCTAGCAGTAAAGCACAAATAAAGCAGCATTTTATATCTACCAGTCTTCATAATCCATAAAGCCTTATGTGCACCTAGAATAGTAGAAATGACATCACATAGACAAGGGAAGCAAAATAAGCACATGCCATTATTTTAAAAACAGCTGCTATTAGTTATGACATGACAATAGACAAGATTAATTTATTATTTTCTACATACATGAGAATGCAACATAATGCACATTTATGAGCACACATGTTAATTTCCCACGTGTTCTGTAATGTAATGTAACTTTAAACTAGGTTGAATTAGCATACACAGCACAAATTGTTAGCATTATTCATTTATTTATGGAAGTGTGACTTCACGGGTTTAAACAGATTTCTGTTTTCTATCCCGCTCCTAGACCACCCAAGGGCCTCATTAAAAAAAAACGCGAGACCACGCGACCCCAGCGCGAAATTTTGCCGATTTTATATTTTTTTAATGATTTCCTGGGCCCTTTAGGTTCTTCTGGAATCACCTGAGCAGACCTAGTGGGTCAGGGTTTTTCTACCCTGCCCCCTTCTCTTATTTTATACCTTTGTTTCTCCGTTTTTAGGTGACTCGCTTCTACCGAGCCACACGATGGCTGCCAACACTTCCTGGTTTGGAGTGCTAGCAGCCAATCACAGTGAAGCTCGTGTCTTCCCCTATCTCCCTGCCACCTATAGGAAGACACTGGTACAGGCCTTGGTTACCAGCCGTCTGGACTACTGCAACGGCCTGCTGACATTAGCAAACGCAGATGCAGTAGGTCGTTTGCAGGTAGTGCAGAACACAGCAGCAAGACTGGTCATGAGTGCACCGGCCAGGACCCCCTCTAAGCCCTTGTTGAAAGAACTACATTGGCTCCCCATACGGCAGCGTATCAACTTTAAGATATGCTGTACGGTCCACAAATGCCTTTATGGAGCAAGTCCTAAATACCTGTCACAATCCCTTGAGTTATACCAGCCTAGCAGGTCTCTTCGCTCAAGCAATCAAGCCCTTTTAAAACCCCCTGCCACAAAGAAATTCAGACAAGGAGACCGTGCATTCTCCTCGGTTGGACCTGCCTTATGGAATAAACTCCCCACTGACATAAGAATGACCACTAACCATATGTCTTTTAGAAAGACATTAAAGACCCTTCTTTATCAAGAAGCATTTCTGTCCTTTTAACCTCTCATGTCACACTATCTGATGATTCTTAGCTGGCAAAGCGCGGCGATACCCTTACGGGATTGATTCCAGCGCTATAAAATAAAAGAAATTAAAGCTCGCCCACGCGACTTAGACTCCGCCCAGATATCGAAACTTTTATTTTTCTAGTTTCTCAGCAACTACGAAACGGATTTACACATTTTTTCAAAAGGTTGCTTTCTGACCCACGCACTACCTTTCTGCCAAATTTGGAGTAATTCCGTTTGGTAGTTTCAGCTGTAGCCTTGCATAAAGTTTCCTATGGGAAAATTGATTTTTCACTCTTATTTTTTAAATTTCTCAAAAACTTTCTGAACCAAACTCTACTTTTCTGTGAAATTTGGGGTAATTCCTTTCAGGAGTTTGGGCAGTAGCTTGTCGCAAAATTTCCTATGGAAATTAACATGGAGAAAACAAGTTTTGGGACTCCCCTTTTTTCTCAGCCCCCACTTGACGAATCACCCCCAAACTTTCAGGATAGGAGCTGACCTAGATAGACTTTTTTTGTGGGAGAATTTCAGAAAGATTTGTCAAACAATGCCAAAGTTATTAGCAAATCAAAAAACGCTTTTCCTATGGAAACTAGGTTCTAACTGGAACTACCTACTTGCGACCGCCAGTAGGTAATATATATATATATATATATATATATATATATATGTATATATAGCTTAGCCTCTTGGGATAACCACTCCCATTTTTTTATGTGAACACCCTATTGTTCCATGCAAGGCATCTTAGACGAAAAATCTGGAGTGACCACGCAGGAAAGGCTGATTTCCCACAATTCCTCTTTACGTATTAGTCACTTGTGTGAACCATGTAGAAAGTACACGTACATTACGAAAATGCTCTACCAGTCCTCTGGATAAAGATTCGGAAATGGAACCCTAATTCGCTAGTACTAGAGAAACTGGTGATTGAATTAGGGTAACACCAGGAACAACTGCATCAGAAAGTTAAAGCAGGCTATAAGGATACTGTAATTTCTGAAGGACTCATTAACTAACAAATGCGTGTGTTTTTAACCACTTGGCTAACAGAAATAGAAAGTATCTTATCTTGGCTTATCGTGGAACGTGTGCAGTCTTTGCACTGTGCATGCATGATTTTTCACTTTCATCACTCCTTGCCTCTCCATGTGTGCACTCCCGATAAATTCTTTTCAGAAGTCTTTCCAGCTGACCTTGCATTTGTCTGCGATAGGAAGGCAGCTGCTGGCTGTGGCAGATTAATAACAGCTCTGATCATGTTGTTTTTGATTAAGGTCTCGAGGTTAGAAAAATGTAATTTGTACCCCACAAGGTGCCATGGTAGGAACAGTGACAGCAATTAATCCTTTTCCTGCTTATGACTATGACAAACTACTTTCTGCTGGCTCTAATAACTTTCCCACAGTGCTGGCTCGATAGCTACCTGATCCACAAACGTAAGAAAAGTTGAAATTATTCTACTCATCAACCAGAAATATTTTAATATTCAAACTTAATGATTGAGTAAAAAACTCATTTCGCAGAAGAAAATTGCATTAGCCCGTCTATTTGAATAATTTTCAGTGTTCAGTAAAAGACGGCGAGACTGGACTTGTTAGAGTTAAGGTAAATCATATCTAGAGAGAGCATTGATTTCAGGCATAAGAAACAACCAGCATACCTCTAATTGAAGGTAGAGCTTCCATATTCAGGATCAAAGATGAGCAAATCCTGTCTTTAACAGGAATGTTCTCTTCCTCAACGAATGCCAGCAGGCCTTCCTCTGACTGTACATATGAGTTTCATTGTTAGGAGCCAATTGTTATCTATGCTAACAAAGAATGTCATTTCCACCCTAACGTGAAGCAGAAGGCTCCTCAGCAGGAAGCTATTATGTTTTTTGCTCAGCCCACAAAAGTCAGTTTATGGATCAGCGCTCAGCGAGAGGCCTCCATTTTGGAATGCTATTTGACGCATGCTAAAGCGTGCACGCTATTCCCCAGCTCTATGTTATAAATACCAACCTAGAGTTGTGCAGGAACGGGACTGAATTCTGAGCGGAACACCTGATTAGTTAGCATTTTCCCTATCTAAAGAGCATACATTTGACCCGGTATTTCTATAAATTAGTGTATGAACAGCACAGTTCAGAAATAGAGCGACAGCCAATGCTTACTGTTCTTAGCTATGCTGTCTGCAACTCATGCACACTGTATGCAACGCATGCACGTACTCTGCGAAATTCTGACATTTTGACTGTGCAATTATATTAAAAGATTTGGACAGCTGTGGCCTGCACAAGTTCATATGATTATGGTACAGCACGATTTGCCCTGACCTAAACACACCTGTCCAGCCTCCCTCATTCCGAATAGACTCAGGATAGACCCAGTGCCTTTCTGAGGGGAGGCAGCTGGCATACTAGGTCTGGCTGTGGAGTTTCCTTCAATCAGACCCTCCAGGATTTCGCGATTTGCAAAAAAATCGCGAAGACGGCAGTTTTGTAAAAATGCTGCGATTTTCACAAAACTACCCGCGAAATTTGGACGGTTGGTCAGCACATGAAAGGAGGCCCCTTTTAGGTCTGTGTTGACAGTACAGCTCTGCTCTAGTGGCAGAGAAGTACATGCTTCGGTATTAGATATGTCTTTCTAATGTTTCAGGAGCTGGGGGGCTGGGGGGTCTCTTTTTAGCAGAACTCATGGATACTCGGGGCAATCAGGCCTTGGTTTACTGGATTCCAGTGTCTTGTAAAAAAAAGTTAGCAACGCCTAACATTGCTCTAAGCACGCTTATTGTGTCTGAAGTCTGTCTATATATGACATAGAACGGTAGTGGGCCAGGAGGATTGTGCCCCCCCTGTTATTTGTCTTAATATTATACACCAATCTAGGGAACTTTAACATAATTGAACCTTGTTCTTTAGAATGTAGACTTTGAGTTCTGCCGCTTTTCAACCATACTGACCTGGGGCTGTTGTGTGATTTGTACTGGCAAGAGTGTTGACCATTTGTCTAAGGATTGTCATGCAACCGAGAGAATACGAATAAATAATTATAACTGCCTAGCAAACAATTAGTCATACTGAGTCACTGAAGGTATGGAAATACCCTAATACCCCTGCTGTCACCTTTTCAAATAAGTACATTGAGGCACCTTGAAGGTTTCAGCATTTTTGTGATTGGATGCACATAAAATGTCATGTTGCCTGACGCTTTTCATACTTGTTTAATAATGTTGTAAGAGTCAGTATCTTATTAGTAAGAGACCACTACTTAGTAACGTATTGGGTAGTGTTTGGTTTACCCGTTTAATGGTTTAATTTAATGTGCTATTTTTTGGTACTACGCAATGTTTTACCACAGTATCAATGTTTAAAATGTTTGCGTTGCATTTGTTTCGTTTCTGTAATGTCTTGATGATATTTCTTAAATGCACATGACATTAAAAAATGGGAAAAAGTCGCAGCTACAGACTTTTGTACAACAGCTAAATCTGACTAAAAAATCTTAAGGATTTTGAGTGGTAGATTTACTGAAAAATTGGGCAACACTGAGTCATATTTCCTAAACATTGCCTGCTGATCCTCTCTTTTCCTGCACAAGCTCACAGCTTGGCTAGCTCCACACACAAACCTTTGCATCATGATCAGAGGGGTGTTTCATGTCTGGCGTAAGCTTTTTTCTAGAAGTCATTGCTTCAAATGAGATGGTTGCTTGCGCTAAAATGCCCAAATACTACTCTTGTAGCGCCCATTTGAGGCAAACTGGCACGAAGAAGTCCGAATCTCAATTTGGACTGAATAACATGAACTTTTCCAGTGCAAGAAAAAGTAATGCGCTCAAAAGTAAATACCCTTTCAAGACTTTACGCAGCTTTGTGTGACTTTGCAGTGATGCAAAGTCCTTATAAATCTACCCCTGAATGACAGAACTACAGACTTCGCCGCTGGTGAGCAGTTGGGCAGCAGCTGGGATGTTGTGGGCATTGTCAGTGTAAATATATTATTTAAGTCATTACGCATGAGTTGAAGAAAAGGTGCAGTTGCCGCAGGAAATGTGGTGAGCTGAGCAAAGAGACAGCTTTGACTCCGCCACCACCAGAAACACCAGGCGCGAAATAGAACTGTAACACCTTTACCAGAATATATATCACGGTGCTGCAAACTGTACACCCATCAATCCCAGCTGAATAATCAGTTAACACTAGAACACAAAAGCAGAATGGGAAAGTGATCAATAAAGAACACATTTACAGAATTTATAATCAAATTATAGATAATATGACTTATACCGGGAGCCCTCATCATAATGTACAGTTCACAGCACTTTCACCTGTGAGCACTGTGTGGTCTATACTATTGTTGACTGCGCACAACATTTTATTTTGTGATCAATTGAATGGCCTCATTAGGCCTCACTCTGACATTTTCCTGGTAGGCTGCAGGCTAGGATTCTAGTTTCAGAGCAGGACGGATCCTATGACTCAGCCAGGTCCCTGGAGCCCGTGGCTTCTGCAGTATGGGGTTAGATTGAACATGTTTGCCTCAGCTTAGTTTGGTTTTAAGATTGGCAATGGAGGGGGGCGTGGCTTGCGCGCTGAAGGGACATGGCGGCTCCTGTTTAAGTTCCGCATTGAGGCGGGACTTCACCACTGATTTGGAGCCTCAAACCACCGTTTTCCAGACCACGGACCGCTGGAATGGTCGCGTGAGGATGCGGTGCACCTTTTAAGGATAATTTGCGCTCTGTTTTTTCGTTTTGAGCCCCGTGCCGCGAAGGTAAGTTTTTCCTCATTAAAATCGTGGGCGCCCGCCATTTTGTTTTTTCGGCGCTGGCGCTCGCGTCTGTCTCTCACAGCGGCCCGTATTTCTTCTTGCAATGGCTCGAATTATACTGTTTTTGGTTTGTTTCCTGTGCTGAGCCCAATTTTCTTCACAAAATAAATTTTTAAATGCCCATTTCTGGCCACCTGACCTCTGGTGTTGCTAATTTATTGCCAGCCTCTCTTTTATCCACACAATGTATTAAATGTTATGTTAATATCATTGGACTAACTCTGTGACTGCATCATTATTATCCTAGGTCTGATGCAACTTTACAATGAACAGTGCTTGGCCTCAATATGACCATTTCTTCAGAATGACCACCATTACACAGCGCTCCTGTCATTTTACATTGAGTCTATTTTTGGAGTTATCAATACTTATCTAAATGGTATTTTTACTATTTTATTCATCTTAGGAAAGGATTGGGCATTGACTGTCTTTTAAATATGCTCTCATTATCATTGCTTCGCTAACCTCAGTGTCGAGGAGACACATTTGCATTTTTCATTGAGAACCGACTGTGATATTTGGTATTCCTTCCTCCTGGTTCTTTTATTACTGCTGCTCAGTATTATTTTTATATGGTGTGGCACACATTGAGGTCTTTTAATAACTATAACTTCCTCACCTGTACAAGATCCAGTCCTTTTTTGCTCTAATTTTGTGACGCAGCCATCCAACGTTGTACTTTATAGTTGTTCTTCTCTGCCCAAGAGAATGGCGAGTGATCTTCATACTGTCAGATCTTCTTCCCCTGGTACTAAACTGAAAAGGCATAAGAATGATCCACCTTCTCCTATCTATTCTCTCGTCACAAAATCCAGTTTTGGACTCAATATTAGAGGTGCACGGCCTTCAACTTTTTATATCCGCTACAAATGAGAAACTAAAACAGATTGAAGAGAGATGGATTGTCATGGAGGGAAAGGTTTTGGATCTAGAACAAAGAGTAAGTGACTTACAGGATGTATCTTTGAAGATTTCGACATTAGAACAAGAGATTCACAAGTTAAAATTGCATACAGAGGATCTTGAAAATCGCAATCGAAGGAACAATCTTCGCCTTTACGGGCTTCCGGAAAATATTGAAGGTTCTGACATGGTCTCCTTTCTACAGAAACTCTTTCCTGAACTTCTGGATCTCCAGTTATCTGCAACTCCCCTTAACATTCAGAGAGCACATCGTCTTGGTGGTCTCCATCCTAATTCTAATAAGGCACGTGGAATCATAATGCTTTTCTTGGAATTAACAGAACTCATGCATGTCCTAAAGGCAGTCAGACTTAAACGTCGGCTCATCTGGTCAGATCTTACAATCTTTATATCCCAGGATGTTTCAAACACAACAAATGCTCGACGTAAAGAATTCCTGGCCCTACGTCCTCAGATGCGACAGCTTAATATTCAATATGGAGTTCTTCATCCATGTCTTTGCAAAACTACACATGAAGGACAGTCACGTTCATTTGATGATCCTGACAAACTCAAATATTATCCACATGATGTCTCATCTCATGGAATGGACACCCATATTTGACTGTCCTTATTGTTCACTGCTGGTTAATATGATTATATAAGTTGGATGTTGTTTAATTCTAGGATTAGTCATTCCTGTCTTCTTTTTAGGAGGCTCATGTTTCATCTGTTTTTTTACGATTGTTGTCCGTGTCCTTCAGTGTCGCTATGCTCCTCCAATTTTGGCTAGTTCTTCCTTCACAGATCTGGTTTCTACTACTTGAACTGTTTGTTTCTTTCTTCATCTGTCTTCCTCTTGTTTCTTCTTTCAATATTTTCTTCATTTTTCTCTCATCTCGTCTTTTTCCCTTTCCTCAGGTCTGGTTTTTCCTCCTTGATCTGTCTACTTCCTTCCTTCTTCTATCTTACTGTCCTTTTCCCTTTTTCTTTTCTTACTTTCTTTCTATTTTTCTCTTTTTGGCGGTTCTACTTGTCGTTTGCGATATTTCCTTGTTATCACAGAATGATTGGTGTCTTTCTTGTCTTTTTTTATTGGTCCCACAGTTTCTCTTTGTTGAACATGCAGTCTAGTGTTCCTGTTTCATTCCACACTCCCTAATCCAAATCCATGGTTAATGTCATGTCGTGGAATGTATGTGGTCTAGGTCATCCTGTCAAGCGTCAAAAGGTATTGTCTCAGTTAGCTAAACTTAATGCTCAAGTTGCTTTTTTTGCAGGAAACACACTGTAATGATGTTGAATCTTTAAAACTCAAACGCCATTGGGTTAGTCAAGTTGTTTTTTCACCAGCTATTGATCGTCATGGTGGTGTTGCTATATTGTTTCACAAATTCATCCATGCTCAAATTGTATCATCTGATTGTGATTCTCATGGTCGTTGGGTGATAGTTGACGCTACCATCAACTAAACATTCATTACTTTTTTCAACGTCTATGGCCCCGTGAAACTAGACCCTGAATTTTAGCTTACTATAACATTGAAATTGATGTCTATCTCTAACCCTAATGTGGTGATTGGTGGCGATTTTAATAATTGGTTAGATCCTTTCTCTGACAGAGTGTCAAAATATAAATTTAAACCTGACAAGACCCACAAATCTTTCCAATCAGCCGTTTCCTCTCGTTCTTTGTTTGACTCTTGGAAAACATGTAATCCTGATACCTCTGAATTTACCTTTTTTTCTCCTGTCCACCACACAAGATCTCGTATAGATTATATTTTAATTTCCAAGTCATTGTTGCCTTGTCTCCAATCTTCTGAAATAGGTTCTATTTTTATTTCCGACCATGCTCCAGTTTCCAGCTGTATTGATACATCCCTGTCTCCACTCATATAAGGTAGCTGGCGTTTTAATAATTACCATTTATCTGACCGCACCTTTATTTCAGAAGCAACCTCTTTCATTAAAGAATTTTTTGATCTCAACAACCCTTTAGAAACTTCAATGCACAACAACCGGGATGCTTTTAAAGCATCATTTAGAGCCTTTACTATTGCTTTCTCAGCTAAGAAGAAAAAATTGTTGAGTAAAGAATATAATGACACTCTTAGTTTAATTAAAACTTTGAATCATAGTTACTTCTCCTCTAAATCTTCCTCCTCACTACAAGAACTAATTAAGGCTAAATCTAAACAAAATTGCCACAGTTGATGCCGGTAACGTTCTCCTTAAAATCAAATCTAAATATCATGGGGCCAAAATAAAGCTGGGAGAATGTTGGCAAACTATTTAAAAATCAAATCTGAACGCAAAAATATTGTCCCTATCCATTCAGAAATAAACAATCAACTCCTTTCTTCTGATTCTGATATTATTAGTACTTTTCAATCATACTATAATAACTTATACACAGAAACTACCGACCACACTGAGGAAGATTTCCCATCTTTTTTCCATAATATTCCCAAACCTGATACTCCCCCTGATATCTTTACCAATGTTGCTCTTAACCCCTTCCATGCTCATGACGGAACGGTTCCGTCATGAGCGTCGGTTGAGCTGTGCTCATGACGGAACCGTTCCGTCATGGTTCCATAAGCCCAATGGAACGTTCAGCACAGCGCGAAAATTCGCGCCGCGCTGAAGCGGTTAAGTCTCTGAAAGAGTCTAAAGCCCCTGGTCCTGATGGTTTTTCAGTAGAAATATTTTCCACCTTTTCTTCCTTTTTTGCTCCTAAATTACTGGAACTTTTCAATTCTTTTTTATCCAATTGTAGGGCTTCTGGCTCTTTTTTAGAAACCCTTATTATTGTTATTCCCAAACCAAATAAAGACCCTTCCGTCTGTAAGAATTATCGCCCTATATCTTTAATCAATTATGATTGTAAAATTTTTGCAAAGATTTTGGCCACCAGATTGGAGAATATTATACCTATTCTTATTGATCCGGATCAATCTGGTTTTGTCAAAGGTCGTTTAGCCTCTGATAATGCCAGGATGTTTTCGAATATTCTCACTCTCAGCAGAAAATACCCCTCCCCATAGCAGCTCTATCATTAGATGCTGAAAAAGCTTTTGACCAAAATGTTTGGGATTTTATGATACATACTTTGCAATGGTTTGGATTTGGTCCTAAGTTTATTTCATATGTTAAATTGCTATATACTGATCCGAAAGCATTTGTATTTGTTAATGGTCTCTTCTCCCCTTATTTTTGTTTGCAAAGAGGTACACACCAGGGTTGCCCTCTTTCCCATTTACTTTTTTTGTTATGTCTGGAACCTTTTCTTCAACGAAATAGGCATAACACTCAGATTTCTGGTGTTAAGCTCAAATCCCATCACATTAAATTATCTGCATATGCAGATGATATTCTGATTTACATGCCTGACCCTGTATCCTCTCTACCACATTTCCTACAAGAAATTTCATCTTTCTCTCAAGTTTCCGGTTACAAATTAAATTTCTCCAAAACTGAGATTTTACCATTAAATGATTCATGTTATAAACATATGTTTGATTCTACTAACTTTACATGGTGTCCTAAAAAATTAAATACTTACTGATTTGGTTTTCCTCTAATATCCGTGATACCTTATCCCATAATTTTACTACCCTGAAGCTCAAAGTTACCAACTTGTTATCCTCTTGGTCTCCCTTATTTTTATCTTGGTGGGGTAGGCTTGATACAATTAAAATGATGATCGTACCTCAGGTATTATTTATTTTGTCAATGTTACCTTTTAAAATTCCTAATTATTATTTTTCACACATTAATTCTATTTGTACTAAGTTCCTTTTAAACAATAAACGTGCTTGTATTGCATTACCCAAATTGTCCCGTCCAAAATCTGAAGGCGGTGTCCGCTTCCCTGATTTTAGACTGTATCACAATGCATTTTTGATTCGCCACTTTTATGCTTTGTCTAAAGATTATCAAGATGTACCTAAACCTTTATGGGTTACTGTTAAAAGTTCACTGTTAAATGATTTTTCTTTTAAGGATGTGATATTTATGACCAATTGTATTTTTTATTTCCCAATATCCAATTTTGAAATATTCTAATCACTTAATACATACACTTTTTTTCAACCTTTTGACGATTACCAATCTTTCCTAGCCTCTTCATTATGGCACATTAAATTTCGCCACAAATCATTTTACAACAAACATTGGAAAGAAAAGGGTATTTTTTATGTTTATCAACTGTTTGACAATGGTTTGATTTTGCCTTTCCATAAGTTGCAAGAGATTTTATTTACCTGATTCATGTATTCAACAATATAATTCTCTACAGAAATTCATCTCTCAACCTTTCCCACTCTCTTTTTCACCTGTCACTCCTCTCTATGATGTCTCCTCTAACATTATACCCAGTGCCTCATTCATATATAACTCCTTATCTAATGTATCATGTCCTCGCACTAAATCTAAGGTTTAACTTGAATGGGAACACGATTTATCCCAAACACTGTCTATTCCTCAATGGGACAAATTATGGCGGAAATTATTTAAAACCTCCAAAGCTGCAAACATAACACAATCTCTATATTTTATTTATAATAGAGTTGTTATTACTCCTTCTCTTCTTCACAAAATTCAATCACTCAGTTTCCTCCTCTTGTTGGTCATGCCTTACTGCTGAAGGCTCATTAATACATTTACTTTTGCACTGTCCTGAGGTTATTTATTTTTGGAAAAATATTTGGTCAAAATGTTTATTGATTTTTTCATATAATGTCCCCTTTAATATCCATAGCATATTTTTAGGCACCATGCCTCCAGATTTTGACCAAGTTCACTCCAAATCTATTTTATTTGACTTGTTTATTGCTGTTGCTTTTAAGCTTATATTAACTTGCTGTAAAGACAATTCTAAATTATCTTTCTTACATTGGTGGAATCTCATTTGTGATCAACACAGAATTGCTTCCGTTTCTTCTGTCTCAACACACTTACAGATCAAATCTGATTTGTTATGGTTACCGTTTACTACTTATTTATCTTCGAAATTGCCTCTTCCATAATCTCCTCTTTCTTATTCTTTTCTCTTTTCTTCTTCTCCTTTTCTTATCTCTTTCTATTTCTTCACCTACTTTTCTTGCTCTTCCCCATCTCTCTTTATAAGAAAACCTTCTTAATATAGTTTTCTTACCCTACAATTTTTCCACAGATGTTTTCTGTTAAATTTTCCTACTGTTCAATTTTCCTTAACATTAGTTGTTTTATTATGTACATTTTGCACAAGTACATATAAACGTTTGTTTCTCTTATTATTATTTTCACTGTTTTTCATATGTATTCATTTTACATTTTTTGTTTACTTTACTACTTGAACATACTTGTTATTTGTATTTTCTGTGTTATTTTTTAAAAATAAAAATCATTTAACAAAAAAAGGTTGGCAATGGAGACTTCTTTTGCTAGGGAGAAGTCGGTTTCCCTTCCGCAGGACCTTATAAAGCTCACAGGTCCCACTAGCTACATCGCTAAATGTTTAAATGAATGCAAACATCTGTTCCACAGATCCACCATTTTGCAGCAGAGCAAACTGTGGCAAACCTTGCACTGTAGACATTAGACAGTGTGAGACTGGGGGCCTTCATCATGAGCAGCACTGCCTCAAAACCACATGCAAGTGCCAGATGGCGAAATGTTCTCTCTTTTCAAGGTGTGCACATATACAATATCCTGAGTGGATAGTGTATTGACACTGCCGGGCAATAATATGACTACTATACATGATCAAGCTCATGTCCTGCCTCCTACTGATCTATGTCTATCTCTTGACCCAGGGAAGATCCATACACGATGATGGGTAATTCTCATAAAACAAGCTTCTGGTCTGATAATATAGTGAATGGGTATCCTTTGGCAATGATGTTCTACCTGAAATTAGTGTTCCCATGACTGTATTAGGGGCAACCCGTGTTATGATGGTAGATATAGAAGTAGATTTGTAGCCTTCACTACAACAGTGGAGCTGTGTGGAAAAGTGATGCCCTGATTTGTTTGAACTATTGTTATTAGACAAACGTTTGTCACCTGTGAGGCGATATAGGATTTTCAAGCTTCTCATTTCAGATCAGAGTTAATCATCACTGCTTGTCTTTTCCATTTTTCTGAGACTGCACCACAAGCCAACGCCTCTTAAGTATGGCTGAATATTTTTTATTGAGATTGTCCTTGAAAATGCCGAAGGAGTAAGGACACTTCAAATGAAAGTACTTATACTTGCTGAACGGCAGAGAACATCTTGGAAAATAAAATTCTCATTGTATATGTGTTCACCACTTGCATTATCATAAAGTACTTTCAAATGTATGCATTTAATATTTAGCCTCCAACCTACTGGCAATAAAACGGTGCTGTGTTTTGTACTATTTACATGAATAATTGAAGCAGAGCGAAGATGAGCGGTAACAAGACAAAATATCAAATTCAAAATATAGAATTACCAAAATATCGAATGGACAGAATATAGTGGTGAAAAATATCGAATTGAAGGTAAGTAATTTAATATCGAATAGTAATTTTTACCCCTACGCTATCCAACACTTTCCCTACTGTTGCACTCTCTGGAGTGGGAATAGTAATTTTTACCCCTACGCTATCCAACGCTTTCCCTACTGTTTCATTCTCTGGAGTGGGAATAGTAATTTTTACCCCTACGACATCCAACGCTTTCCCTACTGTTGCACTCACTGGAGTGGTAATAGCAATTGTTATATTTATTATTTCATTAATTTAAATTACTTTTAAGACATTTAAAAAAATTCAATATTTTGACTAAATATATTTTTTAAAACTATATTTTTGATTCAATATTTTTGTACTTACCTGTTTGTAGATAGGAATTCAATATTTTTGCATTCTATATTTTTTCTTCGATATTTTGGTAATTCTATATTTGTGTATTCAATATGATGTCATTGATCCAAGATGAGCACCAGTTTGTCACACACTCTGCTCCAAGTCACTTATATCAAGGAGATGTGAAAGTGCTATTGCATTTCAGGAAAGGGACTACATTTTACTAATGCAGTACATCAAGGTAAAAAATGTATTCATCTGTGAAATGCAATGTGTTTGTTAAAACGGTCAACCTTAGGATCTTCCCCCAAACATTTAGCCATTTTCCTTTGACTTTTTTGCAGAAATTCACTTTTGTTGGCCAGACCAGTGCTAAGGTCCTTTTGCTAACTCAAGGTGAAATTGGCATACACCGGTATGTCATTTTTAATTTACTTATAGGTCCTTTGCAGAGTGGTATAAAAGGTACCCAGGGCCTGTGAATTATATTGCTACTAGTGGGCCTGCAGCACTTATCGTGCCGCCCACTTAAGTAGCCTGAATGTAGTTGTATACTGTCAATTTGACTTGCAATATAACTTCCTTGCCAATCCCTAAACTCCCCTTTTATTGCCTGTTAGTCACCCCTAAGGTATGCTCTATGTAGCCCAAAGGCCAGGGTGCATTGACGTTAAAAGGTTGGACATATATGTTTAAGTTTTACATGCCCTGGTAGTGAAAAACTCTTAGATGTGTTTTTCACTACTGTGAGGCCTACCTGTTCCATAAACTAACATTGGGTAGACGAGCCATACACATTTGGAACACAGATTTTTGCACTATGTCCATATACTCAGACCCCAAATCATGTCAAAATGGTGCAACAAAATCATGGCGCGCCTCACTCAATCATTAGTCTTACATAACAACAGGAATTTTGAGTGAGTCCAAAACTTAAGAAGGAGACTCAGGTCACCATTTTTGTGCACTTCAAATGGCCCTACTGGCACGATACCAACATGGGTACAGGTGTCACTAAACTGTGGATTCATTAGTTGTGATATTAGCCACACACCACAGACATGTCAGTGAACACCTATTAGTGTGCTTCGAAGCCCATGTACCTAAATAAGTGCTCCATAGTTAAATAGTAAATCTTTAGGACCATTGGATTATCATCCTTTGATCAGAACATAGTGGAATTATTTTCAAAACATATATTTTATTTGACAAGAATTGATTAACACGCGCTAAATCTTTCTATAGACTAATTTCAGAGCGCTCCACTTGGACGTGATCGTACTTTGCTGACTTTCTGCTATTCACCAACATTCCCAGGTGTCCTCTTGTAAACCTACACATGTGTATTGGCTCCCCTGTGCAAATGCACATTTTTTATTGTCGGATTGGAAATCATTTTTCCACATAGCCAAGACCCTTCCAAGCACACCCACCTAATTTGGTGGTATCATTACCACTTTTCACCTTGGAAGAGGTGTTACTCAAGCCCGGAGCTGAAGTAAATCTTGAACATTTCCAATTGGCGAAATGATCAGATTGGAAGTTGGCAATGCCTACAAACATATGTGCTTGTGGATGTTCACAAACCTTCAAGGCAAACCACCCCTTAGAATATCTGCTTCCCACTTTTTGAAAGGGATTTATGGCTGTCCAGATCTCTTCACTCTACCAGAAATCCAGTTATGTGTCCTAATAAGACCACTAGGCTAACATCAATGTAGACCTGTAGGCTTAAGCTACACTGTGGCATTAATCATATATTTGCTCTAACTCTTGTAGCGCAGACATACACTGAAAAGCATTTAGAACACAGTTTTACTTACATTTTTTATCGAGCAACATAAATCACCCATGGGACAACGTTAGAACATTTACAATTCTCAGTTATCCATATATAACTATAACATTGATAATGCTCTGTTATTCATGAGGCAGGGTGCTGTATTCTAATCTGTGCGTGTATGGCAATGCTACCATCAATAAAAGTCAAATGAATAGAATAACAGACAATAGGGTCCACTCAGGGCTATTTTTTTGCCGTCAATATTTGCTCCAGTATTTGAATAAGGCTTCTCTCTTTCAGCCCACACTGGCAAGGTTTTAAGTGTGAGGCTCTGATTTTTGTGGGCAATCTAATCTTAATTTCATGAGCCTATCATGGATAAAATGATTAATACAAATGGTTGCTGATTAATGCAAAATGTATGGTTTAGAATCAGAAATTAGCAGCATTAAAATGTAAACAAAATACATACTTAATCTAATTTTGTTTTAAATTGTTCCAAATATTGGTAAAAATGTTCACCCCCAACAATAGTTAACATATCATAGCTTTCCGTTTCCTCATGATACTCTTTAAAAAAACAATCATGTTACCAATACAATATTCGTTCTCCAACTGCTGCAAGAATAAAAACGCTGGACGGTATTGCCGCCATGCTCCCAATTTCAGAAGCGGCTTAACCCATCTTCTGTGTTCACTAGCTCAGTATTTGCAAAATACCACCACATGGAGGGTAGTTTGCAGGGAAAGATATCACATGGGCATAGGGCCAAGTTTCTCGACCAGTCATTTTTCGTTGGAAATGTTACCAGGCGATGAAAGGTCTCAAATCTCAGCCTGGTAGGAACAAATCTATCAAAGCCCTTTAAGCAAAAAGCCTGGTACGGTTGCATGGTATAACACGTTAGGGTCATTTGATGTTGTGTCACGGTTTTCCTTTTGATTTCCCCAGATAACCTAAGTAATTCAAAGTGGTTAATACATATTGTTTTCAGTTCTTTTCTAGATAAAGAGGAAATAATCTCTGGGTTTGCATACAATTCTGGTATATTTAAGTCATTTGCCAGGTTTTTAATATAGTTTAACCACAGTATGTTTCTGGCAAAATCCAGAAGCATTATGTCCTTGATAATTTCTCGGTTTAGACCCAAGGAAGGCAAAGACCAGACTCTGTGCCATAATAAGATTAGTTGAGTTTTAATGAGATCTGTGATATGCTCAAGTCCCAGTTCGCTATGGCAATTAAAAACTAAGGTGCTCTGTGGGACCGCTAAAATAAACCTTAAAAAAGCATTTTCAACTTCTTGTAGGGAGGCTACATTGTAAAAACCCCAGATACCTGCCCCATAAATAGCTAACCTTCTGCATTTCGCAACATACATTTTTAATAGAATCTCTGGAGGTCTTTTTCAGAGCTTTTGGGTGAAATTCATTAGCTTTTGGGTGAAATTCATTAGCGCGGCATTCGAGCGTTTAAACAGGAGAGTCCTGCTCTTGACTGCGGGGACCCATGATCCTGATTCCTCAATAAGTATTCCAAGATAGGAAAGTGTATTAGTAGGTCCAACTCTGTCATCACCTACTACCAGATTTTTACATTTGTTCCCGCATTTCTCACACGTCATCACAACGGTTTTCTTGGTATTAAGCTTTAGGCCCCTACTAGCCATGACCTCTATGTATGTGGAGATCACTCTCTGTAAACCTATCTTGGTTCTGGCCATTAGCACCGCGTCATCCGCGTAGAGAAGGGAGACGATCTGCTTTCTGTCATATCTTGGTGAGTCTCTTATTTTTGCCCCCAGTTCCTCCTCCAATACGTTGGTGTAAATGGAGAAGAGGAATGGGGCCTAGACGCAGCCTTGCCTTACACCCTTCTCCACGCAGAATGCCTTGGTGCACTCTCCCTTAAGGCCATATCTTACCTTTGCGGTGGCTCCCATATATAGTTGTTTTAAAAATTGCACTATTGCGGGTTCTACCCTTCTCACCTCCAGGGTTTGCCATAACTTATTGTGATCTACACAGTCGAAGGCGGCCGTGAGGTCGACAAGTACTGCGTGCAGGCGACCTGATTTAGGTTGGGTGTATTTTCCTTGTATTAAGATGAAATTTAACACCTGTTCTACAGTACCCATCCCTTCCCTAAAGCCATGCTGGACAGGGCTCAGAATGTTATTGTCCTCTGCCCAGTTATGGAATTTATTTAACACCACCCTTCCTGCAACTTTCATTAGGGAGTCCAAGAGCGATATTGGTCTATAGCTGGAGGGACTGACTCGATCACCTTTTTTAAAGATCGGTATAATGATTGATTCTGACCAAGTTTTAAAAAATCCTATTGAGCAACATGCCTCAAGAACACAAGTAAGGACAGGTGCCCAGAGATCAGTGGTTGTTTTAAATAGATCGATAGGTATCCCATCCAGGCCCGGGGATTTACTTCCTTTGCTCGAATTAATAGCCATTAGTACTTCCTCGTGGGAAATCTCGATGTTGATCGGGAATTGAGCTAGTTAACCTTCAAACTCCTCCACGGGGTCTTGGTTGCTTATGGGGTCGTCCAACTCATTACTATAGACTTTAGAGAAGAAGTTGACCCAGGTATTATCGTCGATTGCAACTTCTACCCTCGCCCTCTCCTTATTAACAAAGAAAGGGGCATTCACTGCCTGCCAGAAAGACTGCGAATCTCTATGCTGAGCGGCCTCATATAGTTATTCCATGCTTGCTCCTTTATTTCCTTTTTACGGCTTTTCCTGGCTTGGCTATAGGCCTTGCTGCAATTTTTAATTTCTACATAATCCCTTAATTGCTCACTGAGGGCTACCTTAAGTCGGGTATGGGTCTTTGTACATTTCCTATCGAACCACCCATCAATCCTATTCTGCGGCTTCTTATTTGGGGCGGACAGTATATTCTGTACCTCATATGTGTTCTGTTTGAAGGCTTTTAAGGTGACATCCTGTATGGTTTAGACATTAATATCACAAAACAAAACGTTTAGAAGATAGAAGAAAAAGCAGATAGGGATTATGGAAATAAAAAACCTGCGAGAAAGTGAACGGTTTTCCACACTTTGAAGAGATCCCTTTCATGGGTCAAAAGTGCCATATGTTAGTGCAAAACGCATCCTCTCATCAATTATTTGACGTGAGGATGTACTTCATGCAAAAAAAACAAAAAAAAAACACAGCTAACAACAGCTTGTCGTCTTTTGTTTCCTTTCATTTGCGATACATTTTTACTGTGAATGTCTCGTAATTACAAGAAGATGTTGAATGATGTAATTTGGGGAATGTTGCATTCTACTCGTAACATGAAATTCCCACCATTAAGCAAATTGCACCAAGTTATCTAATTTTTGCCCTTGTCTCATCTTAATGCAAGCACATGTTCATTAAGGATGCCCTCCCACAAACCTGCTAATTCATTTGCCACTGGGAATGTTTGCAAGACACAAAAAGCAGTATGGCTGAAAAAATACCTGTCCATCATAATACTGCATTGCTACAATAAGCATGCACTCTGGTAATCATATCAAAATTTGCTGTCTCGCCAATGCAGCACTGTGGCTGTTTCCCCTTTCCTCCTCACTGCAGTGCAAGCTAAAACTTAAATCATGCCATGAGTGGCTTGTGAAGGCCTGAATGATCAACAGCCCTAGATGTTAACCTTATATGCAATCATAAAACCCTCACAACTCTAATAAACTCAAATTGTGCCGTCATTGGACACCTCACAACCATGTATACCCTGGTTCCTATTATTCTTGAAGGAAGAAACACTTGGGCCAAAATTCACTAAGCTCTTTCTCTTATCTTTAATGTGAGTTACATCTCAACATCCTAGTTTACTGATGTATTTCCGGGACTCATACTTTTAACTCGATACCACAGGTGAGTGACCACTAGATGAAGAACAGTACTTTTTTCAGAGAGCTTCTGTTCCTCCATCATGGTGGAATGTTGATGTCTGTCAGAGTGGTGGATGACCCATTCTCTGAACTTAGGATATAGTCAGTCATATCTGCCAATGGCCAAGGAAGAATCATATCTGTAGGCAGTCCTGCCCTCCTCCTTCAGTGGTTCCTCCTTCCTCAGATGGTGGTCATCGGTTCCTCAGCATTGGTGTGGTGTACTACCATCCTCCATATCCAGAGTTGTCCACTGCCACACTACAATGGATGAGGTGTTGTGGCACAGAAAAGTAGTGGCGGATCTGAACTGCATGGTAGATATCTCATAGACAATCTGTCAAAACACACCTGACATACATCTACCAATTATAAACACCTGCTGCCTCCCTTCTATACACGTCTCATCAGGGGAAAAAACATTTACCACTTACTCCTATTTTGCTCCACACTGGAGTATGCTACCATAGCAGGCAGGCAAGCCCCTCACTTTTATAAGACAGAACTCACTTTAACCCCTTCGGGGCTGATGACGAGCTGGGCTCGTCATGGCGCACACCGGTCGTGCGCTGATGACAAGGCCGGCTCGTCATGAGCCCCACCCTCGGGGGAAGCGCTGGCGCTCCCCCCGAGGGTCTCCGATCTTGCTCGTTTTGCTGGGGTTGGCAGCGGAAGAGTTTCCGCTGCCGCTGCTGCCCCCGCACCCCCCCCATGGGAATCCCTGATAACGTCAGCGCGCACAGCGCGCGCTGACATCATCAGGGATTCCCAGCGCTCGGGAAGCCATTTGCTTCCTGAGCGCCGGCGAAGAAGGTGGGTTTCTCGTGTCTGGCGGGGGTTTGGGGCCGCAAAGAGGCATCAGGGGAGAGGAAAGAGATTTTCCTCTCCCCTGATGTCTCTTTGCAGGGCATTTCTGCCTCACGATCGTGCACAGCGTCGCGATCGTGCGGCGGAAATGCACCCACTAGCACCAGGGATTTAAATTGAGTTTATAGGAAGCGACCCCTTGGGCAAGGGTCGCTTCCAGGCGGGGTCTGATTATGTTTTCGTTTTTCTGCCCCCCCTGGGGGCAAATCGGCCCATTTTTTCGGCCGTTTTGCCCCCAGGGGGGGCAGAAATTCCCCACTAGCACCAGGGTTGTTTTTTGGTGGCAATATGGTGGCCATGTTTATTGTTTACATTTTTCTGCCCCCCCTGGGGGCACTCGGCCCGTTTTCTTTTGCCGTTTTGCCCCCAGGGGGGGGGGGGGCAGAAAATGCCCTCTAGCACCAGGGATTTTGTTTTGAGCTTTTAGGAAGCAACCCCTTGGGCAAGGGTCGCTTCCAGGTGGCCTCACAATTAACTTTTTGTTTCTCTGCCCCCCCCTGGGGGCAAATCGGCCTGTTTTTCAGCCGTTTTGCCCCCAGGGGGGGCAGAAATTTCCCACTAGCACCAGGGATTTTTGTTGGGGCAATGTGTTTGTTTTGGGAAGCGACCCCTTGGGTAAGGGTCGCTTCCAGGTGGCCATGATTGTGTTTTTGTTTTTCTGTCCACCCTGGGGGCAAATTGGCCCGTTTTTTTGCCGTTTTGCCCCCAGGGTGGGCTGAAAATGCCCACTAGCACCAGGGAATTTAAATTTAGTTTTTAGGAACCGACCCCTTGGGCAAGGGTCGCTTCCTGGTGGCAAGTAATTATGTTTTTGAATTTCTGCCCGCCCTTGGGGCAAATCGGGCCTTTTTTTATGTTTTGCCTCCTGTTTTTTGGACCCACTAGGCCCTAGGATTTGAGTTTTGTTCCAATGTTGGTTTTAATTTTGGTTGTTTTTTACTGTCCGCCTCCCTTGGTGCCGGTTGGTCTTTTTTAGTCCTTACTGCCTTGGCTGGCGGTGTGTGTGGAGTGGTGCTTGGCTGGCGGTGTGTGTGGAGTGGCGCTTGGCTGGTGGTGTGCGTGGAGTGGTACTTGGCTGTCTGTGCACAGAGTGGTACTTGGCTGGCGGTGTGTGTGGAGTGGCGCTTGGCTTGCAGTGTGCGTGGAGTGGTGTTTGACTGGCGTTGTGTGTGGAGTGGCGCTTGGCTGGATGGTGTGCGTGCAGTGGTACTTGGCTGTCTGTGCACGGAGTGCTGCTTTGCTGGCGGTGTGTGTGGAGTGATGCTTGGCTGGTTGGTGTGTGTGGAGTGGTTCTTGGTTGTCTGTGCACGGAGTGGTGTTTGGCTGGTGGTGTGTGTGGAGTGGTGTTTGGCTGGCGGTGTGTGTGGAGTGGTACTTGGCTGGATGGTGTGCGTGGAGCGGTGCTTGGCTGGCGGTGAGTGGCGCTTGGCTTGCGGTGTGCGTGGAGTGGTGCTTGGCTGGTGGTGTGTGTGGAGTGGTACTTGGCTGTCGGTGTGCGCTGAGTGGTGTTTGGCTGGCGGTGTGCATGGAGGGGTACTTGGCTATCTATGCACGGAGTGGTGCTTGGCTGGCGGTGTGTGTGGAGTGGCACTTGGCCGGTGGTGTGTGTGGAGTGGTACTTGGCTGTCTGTGCACGGAGTGGTGCTTGGCTGGTGGTGTTTGTGGAGTGGCGCTTGGCTGGTGGTGTGCGTGGAGTACTACTTTGCTGTCTGTGCACGGAGTGGTGCTTGGCTGGTGGTGTGTGTGGAGTGGGGCTTGGCTGGTGGTGTGCGTGGAGTGGTACTTTGCTGTCTGTGCACGGAGTGCTGCTTGTCTGGTGGTGTGCGTGGAGTGGTACTTGGTTGTCTGTGCATGGAGTGGTGTTTGGCTGGTGGTGTGTGTGGAGTGGTGTTTCGCTGGTGGTGTGTGTGGAGTGGTACTTGGCTGGTGGTGTGGGTGGACTGGCGCTCGGCTGGCGGTGTGTGAGTAGTTACTTTCTGTTGGTCACTACACACACTGCTAGTTGAGTGACACTCTACGCAGTCCATCATTTTCTGTAGTTGCTGTGTCAGATATGTGGGCGGGTGAAAGTGATGGGCCCTTGAATGGCGCTGGCGGCTGGCGGTGTGAATGTTTTGTATGTGTCACACGTACAAAAGGTGTATGAATGTCCTTACTGCCCCTGTGTGATGGGGGTACTGGTAGGAGCAAAAGACTGACTGGCACCAAAGGGGTCAGGCAGTAAAAAAAATTCAAAAAAT
This sequence comes from Lissotriton helveticus, assembly GCF_964261635.1. NCBI lineage: Eukaryota > Metazoa > Chordata > Amphibia > Caudata > Salamandridae > Lissotriton > Lissotriton helveticus. Next base: position 640,482,153 of record NC_136059.1, read on the forward strand.
TAACCAGTGTCTTGATGTTAAACCTCATCTAATCCCAATTGGTCTAAGCCCTATTTGATGGCCCATCTGGGCGAATTTAAATTTGGGGGGCAAATTTGTGTGTTGTTGTTTCAATTGTTATATTGTTTGTGAAATGTGGTAGTCATTTTTTTTTCTTCTCTATTTTCGTCTTGTTCCAGGCTTTTGCTGTTTGGATTGTTGTAGGTTGCGGGTCTGTTTGCAGCTTGTGTAGTTGCTTGTGCTTGGTAAGTGAATGTATTTTGTACTACTTTCCCTTGATGTTTGTCTTTTTGAAAAAGGTTGTACTTATAGGAGTTTGTGTGGCTCTGTGTTTTTTTTTTTCAGCATTACTGTTTGATGTGCACTTTGTTTTCTAATCTGTCATTTCTTTTTTTTCTTTCTAATGGGATATCATTTCTTTTTGCTGTGTCTCAGCAGAGTAGGTGCTGGTGAGTGTAGCTATATTTGGTAAGAGTGAAATTGTTTTGGATTGTATTTATCTTCTTGTGAAAGTCTTACCTTGTTTACTTCTTACTTTGCACAGTGTAGGTTGTTGTTCACTTGTGTGTGCAGTCTTCTTGCTTTGTAAGGATAATGGCTAGACGCAGGATTACTGCTCAGCAGGTTCTTGGTTAGTTTTTGAGTCTTCCTCTGACCATGGTTCAGAGACTGAGTCCGATTCGGACTCAGCGGTAGGGGCAGAAGATTCAGGCAGTGAGTTTTCTATTCGCATGGAATCATCATCATCGGATGATGAATCTTCTTCTAGTGCTGATGAAGGGCCTATGGTAGAGGTGGACATTGATGTGCCAATAGTGGGCCAAGAGGCATCTGTGCTGCTGGCTAGGGCCGCAAGGTTTCCTTTCTTTTTACGTCAGCAAGAGGCATGTGGGCTGGAGCCTGCGCCCAAAAGGCTTCACATTGCTGTGGTGCGCCAAGAGGCATCTGGTGCTTTTCGTCTTCCTGCTGGTGTAGTGCAGCAAGAGGCATCTGGGGCTGTTAGGCTTCCCATTGGTGTAGAGCGGCAAGAGGCATCTGGGCCTGCTTGGTTTCCCGGTGGTGTTATGCAGCAAGAAGCATCTCAGGCTGCTGGGCTTCCCGTTGGTGTAGTGCAGGAAGATCCCTCTGGGGATGCTATGTCTTCTGTTGGTGTTGTGCAGCCAGAAGTATCTGTGGCTGTTAGGCTTCCCGTTGGTGAACAGCAGCAAGAGGCTTCTGGGCTGCAGGCTGGGGTGGCTGCTCCCCCCATTGATAGGGATGGCCTCTGGGTTCCCCCTGGCATGGTGCAGCCGGCATTGCCAGAGTTCACTGGTGTTCCTGGGTGTAGAGTGAATACTGAGAATTTTCTGCCAATACATTGTTTTCAGTTGTTTTTTGACGATGTATTTTTGCAAGAGATTGTTGATCAAAGTAATTTGTATGCAGAACAATTTTTGAGGGCCAACAGTGCCAGCCTTAAGCCCTATTCTAGAGCAATCCGGTGGACTCCCACAAATGTTGAAGAGATGAAGAAGTTTTTGGGATTAACTTTTTTGATGGGCTTGCTAAGGAAGCCATCAATGTCTTCATATTGGTCCACTAGTCCCTTGATGGCAACAGCTATATTTCCAGCAGTCATAAGTCATGATCGGTATATGCTTCTTCTTCGGATGATGCATTTTGTTGATAATGGTTTAGCGTTGTCACGCGATCACCCTGATTGTGACCGTTTGTTTAAAATTCGGCCTGTCCTTGATCACTTTGTTGATCATTTTTCTGAGATCTTTGCCCCTGGTAAAGAAATTGCAGTGAATGAGTCTTTGCTGTTGTGCAAGGGCCGCTTGGTTTTTAGGCAATACATTCCTAGTAAGAGGGCACGCTATGGAATCAAACTGTATATGCTGTGTGACAGTGAGACTGGATATGTCTACAATTTCAGGGTGTACACTGGTAAGGAGTCCAGCATTAACCCTCCTGGTTGTCCTTCTACTTTTGGAGTGACTGAGAAAATTGTGTGGGAACTAGGTAGAGGATTATTTAACAAAGGCCATCATTTAAATGTAGATAACTTCTACACTGGTGTGCGGTTGTTCAAGGAGTTGGCCAAAGTGGGCACTGTTGCTTGTGGCACAATGCGCAGTAACCGTAAAGGTTTCCCTAAGGAACTTGTTTGCAAAACGCTTGTGCGGGGACAGTCTACGGCATTGCGATGTGGGGAGCTTCTAGCTGTGAAGTTTTCAGACAAGAGAGATGTGTACATGCTGACTACTATCCACAATGAAAGTACAGAACCTGTGCCTGTTTGGGGTCAGGGTGCTGAAGTGCGCAAACCTGTGTGCATTTTAGCTTACAATAAGTTCATGGGTGGTGTTGACAGAGTAGATCAGAGGTTGGAACCTTATGCTGCTCTTCGAAAGGCTTACGTTTGGTACAAGAAGTTGGCTATCCATCTGTTCCACTTGGCATCCTTTAATGCTTTTGTTGTGTGCCAGAAGTCTTGTCCTGAGACGAATATGCCTTTTGTTAAGTTTCCGGAGTCTATAATAGGCAGCCTTGTACTTGTGGAGCAGGCAAGTGTTCCTAGATTTGGAGTGGTGGAGGAAGTGGCTAGATTGAAATATCGCCACTTTCCTGAATCTATTCCTTCCACTACCGCAAGAGACTTTCCGACTAGAAGATGCAGAGTCTGTTGGCGAAGAGGCGTGAGGAAGGAGTCTCGTATATACTGTCCAGACTGACCTTCTAAGCCTGGATTGTGTCTGTCAGCTTGTTTTAAATCGTACCACACGCAAAAGAAGTTTTGGGAGTTTTAATGAGCTGTAAAGTGAATTGCCTGGTCTGCATTCTGTAAACATTTTTAGTTTGTTTCAAGGATTGGCATTAGTGCAAAGTGTTTAGTTTAAGAATTTGTGTTAGCTGATTTGTAGGTATTTCCATTTGTTTAGTGTTATTTTGAAAAAAAGAATTCTAAATTCGTTTGTGGTGTGTGCCGGCTGGTGCTTGGCTGGCGGTGTGTGTGGAGTTGCGCTTGGCTGGTGGTGTGCGTGGAGGGGTACTTGGCCATCTATGCACGGAGTTTTGCTTGGCTGGCGGTGTGTGTGGAGTGGCGCTTGTCTGGTGATGTGTGTGGAGTGGTACTTGGCTGTCTGTGCACGGAGTGGTGCTTGGCTGGCGGTGTGTGTGGAGTGGCGCTTCGCTGGTGGTGTTTGTGGAGTGGTACTTGGCTTTCTGTGCACGGAGTGGTGCTTGGCTGGCGGTGTGTGTGGAGTGGCGCTTGGCTGGTGGTGTTCGTGGAGTGGTACTTGGCTGTCTGTGCATGGAGTGGTGTTTGGCTGGTGGTGTGTGTGGAGTGGTGTTTGGCTGGCGGTGTGTGTGGAGTGGTACTTGGCTGGATGGTGTGCGTGGAGCGGTGCTTGGCTGTCTGTGCACGGAGTGGTGCTTGGCTGGTGGTGTGTGTGGAGTGGCGCTTGGCTGGTGGTGTGTGTGGAGTGGTACTTGGCTGTCTGTGCACGGAGTTGTGTTTGGCTGTCGGTGTGCGCTGAGTGGTGTTTGGCTGGCGGTGTGCATGGTCTGGTGCTTGGATGGTGGTGTGGGTGTACTGGCGCTCGGCTGGCGGTGTGTGAGTAGTTACTTTCTGTTGGTCACTACACACACTGCTAGTTGAGTGACACTCCACGCAGTCCATCATTTTGTGTAGTTGCAGTGTCAGAAATGTGGGCGTGTGAAAGTGATGGGCCCTTGAATGGCGCTGTTTGCTGGTGTGAGTGTTGAAATGTGATGGGTCCGCGGCTGGCGGTGTGAATGTTTTGAATGTGTCACACGTACGAAAGGTGTATGAATGGCCTGTAAAGAGGTTGGTGCCTTGACGTGGCTTTACAGCTCACGAGCTGTGAGTCAGTGGTTCAGTTAATCATACTTTCAATTATACGCAGTGTATTTCATTTTTTGTGAAATTACTTGCGAATACAATTGTATGTACTGAATCATCACTCACCCTCGTGCCAAATCCAACCAGTATGTGTGTGTGCTTGCGGATTAGATGGCTGTGCAGTAATATATGTTTTTTTTCTCTTTCTGAAGTAGGGTGTACCTTGTCCCTTATTGTGATTGTTGTAATGTATTACTTTTCCTTTCAGATGGTGTCAGTGGTCTGGTTTGTATCAGGTATGAAAGGTGCGTGAATGGCCTGTAAAACGGTTGGTGCCTTGTCTGTGGCTTTACAGCTCACGAGTTGCGAGTCACTGGTTCGGTTTTTATGCATTTATTTATTAACAGAGCATTTCATTTTTTTGAAATATCTTGTTAATAAAATTGTATGTACTGAACCATCACTCGCCCTCATGCCAAATCCAACCTGTATGTGTGTGTCTTTGAGGAATAGATAGCCGTGCTTGATTCTTTGTCTTTTGAGTAACTCAGTTATGGTGTATATTATAGCTATAAATAACTTTCTAACTTTAGATATTATTGTTAATTCATGGTAGAATATGGTCATGTCTTTCTGGTGAATTCTATTGTTGTTTTTTGTCCACAATCTCTTGCAAACTTGAAATTGTCTGTCACAATTTTCATGCGATATTGTCCCTTGAATCGCATGTTCTCCAACTGAAAACTTAATTCATTCAAAACAATTTGGTTTTGCAAGGGGGTTCCCATGAGTTTTTGGCCCGGGGCTTGGCGGGCATCTTTGGAAACTACCAAACCCAAACAGTTCTGATAACTAGACACCCGGGGGAGTTCAGGGAGGTATGGCATGCGTGGGTCCCCCAATGTTTTCCTACCCAGAAACCCCTGCAAACCTTAAATTTAGGTTAAAGAACCCACTTTTCCATACATTTTTGGGTGGGATTTCCCTGCCGGCACAAATGTCCTACCACCCAGCGTTCCCCTTGTTCTCCCGAGTAAAATGATACCTCACTTGTGTGGGTGGGCCAAAGGCCTGTGGCTAAGGTAGGGGGGCTTAATTTGTCAAACTTAAATAGGACTATTTTACTCGGGAGAACAAGGGGAACGCTGGGTGGTAGGGCATTTTTGCCGGCACGGAGTTCCCACGCAAAAAAGTTTGGAAAAGTGTTATTTTTACCTAATTTTAAGGTTTGCAAGGTAACCCCTCTTGCAAAAGCTGGTGGATTTGACAATGGTGACAATGTCAAGTCCACCAGCTTTTGCAAGAGGGGTTACCTGGGTTTTTGGCCCCGTGCTAGACGGCCATCTTTGGAAACCTACCAAACCCACACATTTCTGAAAAATAGACACCCGGGGGCTTCCAAGGAGGTATGGCTTGCGTGGATCCTCCAACGTTCCTTTACCCAGAATCCCTTGCAAATCTCAATTTTAGCTGAAAAAAATCAGTTTTTTCACACTTTTTTGTGTGGGAAAGCGTGGCATCACTGGGCTCACACAAATTACCTCCCACCCAGCGTTCCCCCAGGTCTCCCGATAAAAATGGTACCTCACTTGCGTGGGTAGGCATAGTGGCTGCTACAGGCAAAGGCCCAATTCGTACTGTGGAGACCAAAAAATTACCTTTAGCAAAACAATCTTATTTTTTGAGGGGGTCACCTGAGCTTTTAGCCCAGGGCTTGGCGGGCATCTTTGGAAACTACCAAACCCAAACAGTTCTGAAAACTAGACACCCGGAGAAATCCAGGGAGGTATGGCATGCGTGGGTCCCCCAATGTTTACCTACCCAGAAATCCCTGCAAACCCTAAATGTATGTTAAAAAAAACACTTTTCCATACATTTTTGGGTGGGATCTCGCTGCCAGCACAAATGTCCTCCTACCACCCAGCGTTCCCCTTGTTCTCCCGAGTAAAATGATACCTCACTTGTGTGGGTGGGCCAAAGGCCTGTGACTAAGGTAGGGGGGCTTAATTTGTCAAACTTAAATACTACTTTTTTAAAAATTCATTTTTAGCCTGTTCTGCTTTGGGGCACCCACACAAGTGAGGTATCCTTTTACTCGGGAGAACAGGGGGAACGCTGGGTGGTAGGACATTCTTGCCGGCACGGAGATCCCACGCAAAAAAGTTTGGAAAAGTGATATTTTTACCTAATTTTAAGGTTTGCAAGGAATTCTGGGTAGGAAAACATTGGGGGACCCACGCAAAACATGGGGGTAGGCAGACGAGTCACCCCATCCTAAATTTCCCTGGGTGTCTAGTTTTCAAAAATGTATTGGTTTGCTAGGTTTCCCTAGGTGCTGGCAGAGCTAGGTCTCAAAAACAAAAGGTAGTCTCTTTGTCCAAAAAGCGCAAGATTTCACTGGGAAATTGATGTGCGACCATGTTGCGTTTTGCGCTGTTTCATGTCGCAGCCACTATGCCTACCCACGCAAGTGAGATACCATTTTTTTCGGGAGACCTGGGGGAACGCTGGGTGAGTGGAAATTTGTTGATCCACGCAGATTCCAGAACTTTCCACCACAGAAATATGAGGAAAATGTGTTTTTTTTGTCAAATTCTTAGCTTTGCAAGGGATTCTGGGTAACAAACCCTGGTGGTAGGCAGTCGACTCACCCCATCCTGCATTCCCCTGGGTGTCTAGTTTTGAAAAATGTATAGGTTTGCTAGGTTTCCCTAGGTGCTGGCAGAGCTAGGGCTCAAAAACAAAAGGTAGTCTCTTTCTCCAAAAAGGGCAAGATTTCACTGGGAAATTGAGGTGCGACCAGGTTGCGTTTTGCGCTGTTTCATGTCGCAGCCACTATCGCTACCCACGCAAGTGAGGTACCATTTTTTTCGGGAGACCTGGGGGAACGCTGGGTGGGTGGAAATTTGTTGATCCACGCAGATTCCAGAACTTTCCACCACAGAAATGTGAGGAAAATGTTTTTTTTTGTCAAATTCTTAGCTTTGCAAGGGATTCTGGGTAACAAAACCTGGTGGTAGGCAGTCGAGTCACCCCATCCTGAATTTCCCTGGGTGTCTACTTTTCAAAAATGTATAGGTTTGCTAGGTTTGCCTTAAAAGTGTCAATTTGTAACTGCAAAATTGAGGAATGACCACGTTTCACTTTGCGCCGTTTCCTGTCGCAGGCACAAGGCCGACCCACACAAGTGAGGTATCGTTTTTATCGGGAGACTTCGGGTAATTCAGATTTGTAAATCAACTGTTATTACCAATTGAGCTTTCATGCATTTCTCCCTTTCAATAAAAGACATTGTGCAAAAAAAAAATGTTTTTGAAAAATGACCAATAATTCTCATGCTAGTATGAATATTCCCAATTTTGAAAATGTGCAATTATACACTGTTTCTGAACTCTATATTTTGTACCCAATTCAGAAATACATAGGCGTCTTTCATACAGATTTTTCCATGTATACATTTTCCAAGACAAAGTGCTCTATACCCAGTAAATGAAAAAATACCATTGCAAGTTGCTGCTCAGTTTTTGGATCTGGGTTCGTCGGGTTCTGGGTGAAACTACAGGTCCTATATGTCCCCACAACCAGGAAGGTCTAACAGATGTAACGGTATATTGCTTTCCAAGAGCTGTCAAGATTAGAAAAAGTTATAGGTGAAACGTTGAGACAAAAGGCTGTTTTTTTCAACAAATTATTCCAATATTTAACTGTTAGTTTCTATAAAGAAACCTTCATGGATTTAGACAAATGACCCCTTTCTGAATTTAGAATTTTATCTACTTTTCGAAAATGTACAGCTTTCTAGGATCCATTATTGCTTTCAAACTCATTTCTACCATTAACTGGAAGGAGGTGGAAAGCTCTAAAAATAGCAAAAATAGGCTATGTCCCAGAAAAATGCCAAAACTGTGTAAAAAATGTCGGTTCTCTGACAAAAGACTGTCCTTCCCTAAAAGCTGAGGAAATGGAGATTTCAGCCCCACAGCCCTTTTTTGATAACATTTTCAGGGAAAAACTCAGAGGCTTTCATTGCAGCCCATTTTTCCCATTTTTCTGAAAAAACCAAAAATTTCACTATATTTTGGTTAATTTCTGGGACCCCTCCAAGGGAATCCACAAACCCTGGGCGCCTTTGGAATCCACATGATGTTGGAAGAAAAGGACGCAAATTTGGCATGGATACCTTATGTGGTCAAAAAGTTACAGGGGCCTAAGCGCGCACTACCCCAAATCGCCAAAAAAAGGCTTAGCACAGGAGGGGAAAAGGCCTAGCAGCGAAGGGGTTAATGCTGGATGAAATTGTGACAGTTGAGTCAAAGATGTTTGAATCTCATGTTTAGACACAACCCTGAGTCAGTCTGTGGAAATGTGGGCCAGATAAATGGATAGGGTGAATGATGTGTCCAATGAGAAACACTCACATGATGACATCTACAAGAGGCTGAGTGACATGGCATTCTAAGTGCTTGGGATCGCAGATAATATAATGACATATTTTATTGGGAAGCCCACTTTCAGATGTTTTTAAAGAATAGTTTATTAATGTTTTAAAAATTGTCTGCCGGCTTTTTAGATAGCTTTTTAGATATCAACCCTTAGTAAGAGGAGTGGGTGTTATATTCCCGGGTTAGGCCCATGAAGCGAAGGAGCTCATTTTCTTACATTGTCCTCACAAATAACATATCCAGCTGTGACCTTTTGCACACATTTGTACGCACAACAATGTTGGATTCGTTCTTCTAAAACTAAGCTTGTTTTACATCTAGCTTCGCAGAACATTATCACAACACCCTGAAAATTATGTACACTTTACATACAAATGTCATCACAATCTTTATCCATGGGGTGACAGGGATATCTATATATCCATAATATGACTAATCTTTGTGCACATCGCAAGGCTGCTATCTATTATGAAAGATGTGCATCCCGATAGATTAGTAGAGGAGGTACTTGCTCTGACACTGAGGGTCCTTGAATGCCGAGATATCACCACGAGGCTACCTGATATCTTGTACAGGGTGTCCAGTTTGTGACCAAGACAGTGCCCTTCACTCTATCCCATCATGTAATGGGGTTAGATCGTCTCTTGAAGGGATTCTTGGTCTACACCTATACACACAACAGGTACACTTAGAGTAGGGTCTGCATAGTAGGCGTACGCTAGATTACTGCCTTGTTTAGAGGCCTGCATATATACAATTGTTTACCACCATTATAGAACTATATCTACTATTTATGACTTTGGTGATTGTAATCATGTTTAAGCTATTCTGCCTACTAATCATTCCAGCACACATATTTTATGGAAGAAAAACTTTGGTTCAATAAATATTATTGAAACCGCCCCACTGTTTATTCTCTGTATATTTCTCTAAGAACAAGTGAGCAGAGTGACTGAGCGAAAGGTTCTGTACTGTTTCCATGATATTTGAGGAATCAGGGTTGAGATGTTAAGTATTTGCCAGAAACCATTTGCTCCCTGGTAGGCTAGGGGGGCTTACAGTGATGTCTGGAATTAGTCTTGCCATCAAGCCCTTAGTTTATGCTGTCCGAACAATGAACAAGTCGTACGGATTGGTAAAACTATATGACACAAGATTGAGATACCCCAGCATTTGTTATCAGGTGGGAGGAATTTATGGCTTCATGACTAGGCCCACATTCCACTCCCAAAACAGGATCCATGAATTGTTTTACGTTGCTTCAAGCAATGTATAAAAAGACGTTCAAAACAATTGTATTTTGAGTCAGTCCTCAGAGCCTGACTCTGTAACTGTGCTCCTGGCCACAGTGTTTGATTAAATTGTTGCAATTGCATGTCTTGTCTTAAGTGTTGTGTTTTGTTAATGACATAATGTACTTATGAAGGCTCCACTAATTCTTACAATCGTTTTTCCATATCTGCTGTTTTTCTGCTGAATTCACATGCTTTGAACTAACCTTTGTGCTTTCTTTCAGGTTGTGATCCTTCATATGAATTTTTGCTTTCATGCATTCATGAGTCCATAGAGATTGTTGAAACCAGTAATCCCTGTGTATCTATTGCCCCAACAATCAGAGTAGATTCTAATATTAATTGATGCAGAGAAGCTAGAGCGTATCAGTCCCGCAATATTTTCCCAGCTGTCATGGAGTTGACACTAAAGCACATGCAAACTAGGTTCCCCACAGAGATCACACAACGTAGTAAGTATTTCTAAGAATGGCATGCACACACTAAGGTACAGTCGTTCCACTGGCCAGAGAGGGGAATATTCAAATACCAACATAATGAAACACACAAGAACACCTATTTTGGCAAATTTGTAGGACAGAAGAAGACCGGGAGAGAGGCACTGCTAGAACTATGAACCATCTTTTAGGAGGCCCAGACCGACAATCCTATCCTAGAAACAGCAAGCAAGACATCTGTGCCTCCCCCACTGCATGTAGGAATGCAAGTGCTCCCTCTGATGCCTACCATCCTTGCATTAGGTTATACCAATCCACAGGTCAAGGGATCCCGGGACCCCCTACTGAACAACAAACTACTAAATCTAGGTGAGGGAGGTCAACAAGCCACCAGGCCCAGGAAATCCCAGTATCACCCCAGTCAAGCTCTACAGCTCCTTGAAGCCCAAACCATCCGTTTGACCCATCGAATCCCAGGGACACGGATAAAGTGCACTCCCCTTATCAAGTTGAATGCACTCAAGTGACCGGAGATTCTGTCGAGGTCCTGCTCGTCTGAACATCCAGATAGTTCTGTTGGGAAGCCGAAGACAGTTCGTACCCACCCTTAAGCCTCTGATCTTACTGCACTGAATATAAACAGTGCACAAGGAAAAGAAGCTCAAGGGAAGGGGGAAGTGGATAAAATAATAAAAGAGAGATAAACACAGCTCCACTGATAGTGTCTGCTGGAGATGAGTTTAAACTGGCTGTTATACCTACAAAATACATAAATACAAAGACATATTATTGTGCCTCTCTATGCGAGTATGTATCCTTCCTATTCCACTACTAAACTCTAACCCAGCATGCTCAAACATGTACCTCTCTGTTTCTGGTCTTTCTGTTCACCAGATAGGATTGTCTAGAGAAGGGAGTGATCTTCTACCTTAAGAAAGAATAACTATTAACTTGGTATCTGGTGCATTAACCAATTCACAACATTTTTATATTTTAAAGAAAACCTGTATCGTGACTCACTTCTCAATTATCCTGTAATGGTATTACAATAGTTCTGAACTCTTTGGTTTTGCTGTTTTGTGTTCATACACTGTTAAAGTTTTCCAAACATTACTGAACATAAACATAAGCTTGAGTTTCTATGTCTCTTGCACTGTCTTCAGTTTAAGGGGATGTTCCCAATTATGCAATGTCTCACATTAGGACATAATCAAAAGAAGGAAGTCTTTCAGAAAACCTGTCTGTTTAGAAGAATAATGCACTGAATATGCTTAATGCACCCCAAAAAAGCCAAACGATTGTCTTTGTCTTTTTACCTTTTTAATGAGGTCTGAAATGTTCCTTTTCCAAGAAAGTCTTAAACACTTACTTGCACTGTTGCTGCTCTGTTTGCGCGCTAACCTTAGTCTTTGTTTTTTCTTTTGTTGCAGGTCATTCCGCTTTCTGTGGGGACCGGAAGTCTAGATTGCCGGAAATGCGGGGGGCGAAGCCGAAGGCTGGACCAGGAGCCAGAGACAGGAAGAAGCTCCAAGGCGGACCGGGAACAAGAAACCGGAGGACGATGCAGGGACGGGATCTCCAGGTAAGCGGGAAGCATCCAACGAGCACAAGCAACTTGCGAGTGCTCCGAGGAGTCTTTTATAGACGAGGGATGGTGGGGCTGGCACGCTCTGCACGTTGGAAGGGCTACAATTAGAAAACGCGCAGCAGTGCTTCATTATGTATGCGAACCAAGAATTCTATTAGCGCTTTAACCTGACAAACAAACCTTGACAAAACCATTTTACATATCCGCTTTGCAACATAGGAAACTTGATCTGCATACAATACCCCACAATCAAAGCGGCAATGCTTCATTATTAACTTGCACATACAATAATAAAAGGGGAATAACTACCATTAAGGATTTGAGAGAGTAACATGTGCAATCCTGATACTACCTACAACTAATGCAAAGAGAGAGGACAGGCTCTTTGTTTGGAACAGACCCTTACAGATTCATAGCAGTACTCGACAGTGATACAACCAGTGGGGGTGAAGAAAGGGGCCCCATTCCCCTGGGATCAGATGACAAGTGGGGAGCTGCAGGGTATGCTTACTTAGCCAAGGGAACAACAGAAGGTGAGTTTGGGGGCAAGTTCCTACCCAGAAAAACTACACCTAGCTCATAACAAAGGAGACAACCTAGGTGGGAGTTATAGGAGAGGCATGAATTAATGAAAGAGAGAGAGAGAGAGAGCTCTCACCCTGGGAATTCAGCAAGAGAACAGAGAAAGACACCCTCCACCGGAGAAAGGTGGGGGTGGATATAGCGCATCACTGTGAGAGGAGTCCAAGGCAGAACAAGAATGGAAGCTTCTACCTGGGGCCGGAGCCTCACTAGATCATCAGTGTAAGAGAGGGTCAAACCAGGTGATAAGGGATCAAGGTTGCCTGACACAGACTGAATCAATACATAGGAGTAGCAAAATGACATCTTTATGTGCGCGCAGGAGAGCAGCGACAAGGACATCCACTGCTTCCCCCGAAAGAGCAGTATAGGCAAACTGACCCCAAGCGAGACAACAACCAGAGATAAAGGCAAGACCTTTGTGTAACCATTTCACCACCTGATATTCTGCTGGGCTAAAAGGAAAGTCCTGTATGACAGACCCTGCCAAAGAAAGGATGATTCGAACCAGATGACATGGCTATTGTGGAAGACTGTATCCGGCAATGAGAGGGAGATCCCAAGTAGAACTTTCCCTACATGCAGGATTGCCTACAGAAATGGGAGTGCTACTTTAGAGAGAAACTACAGAAGGGCAGATCAGGGACCAACTATGTTGCTTGGGCCCATATGAATAAGGAAGGGTTTAGAAACCAAACTTCTGCCATTGATAGATGGGGCAGGATCTGGATATCATGTTTCGAGAGGAACACCATGGGGATAAACCTAGAAATATGTGACGTCAAAAGTCTGCTATAAACCAAAGCGCACAGCAGCTGACCAGGGTTTCGCACATCAACTTTGCCTGTTTCAAAGATATTTAGTGGTGCTGCTACTCTCACCATCCGCTGCCAAGGATGTGTATCAAAGCAATAGAGAAAAAGAGTAGAGAGGCGCACTCAATGAAGTCAGTAACACAAAAAGTCCATTGAATATGTAGATCTTCTGTTGTTTTCTTAAATGTATTCTTTATTTTCTTTCACATACAACGGCACAGCCAACGCGTTTCATTCCCAATTGTGCCTAGGGAATTTCATCAGGGCTGCAAAAGGATATTAACGTACATAAGTATTTGATTTATCTTATGCTTTAAATTGCATATAAAATGGCACATGTCCAAGGTAGTATACAAAAAGATATATTTTTTACAAAGAGACTAGCAAAGTTTAAAAACATACCAATAGATCCAGACAAATTGGACAGATTTAATATCTGCCAATTAGTAAAATTACTTATCTCCTTATGGGTGCAAATGCTCCCTCACCAGTACATTGCTACCACAAGGCCAGTTCGAGCCATAGTGCTTGAAACTGGGGGAAAGAAACACCAGGCTATACCCATTGGAGAGATAGGTGCCTGGAAGGAGTCAAGTAATTGTGACATGCACGATGTTTATTAAGTTGAAAAAGAAAGTGTGTGGTCGAGGTGACCATAATCCAAGATTTAGAAGTGAAAGTCAGACGTGAAAGTCATACTGCTAAAAAACCATTAAAGTGAAAAAGTGCCAAGCTTTGGTGACCCCAAAGGACCCTCGAGTGTCACAAGACGTGACTAAAAAGATTTATTCCAAGGCTCACCATATACTAAACAGTCAGGTTGATACGGTAGTCCTAGATGAGGTAGCTCTTAGAGAGCTGTTGTGAAGGATGATCGCAGTAGATCACAGCGTGTTCCTGGAGTGAAGATATAGTAATATAATTTATGATTCCTATTGTCCCCATATTAGGGCCAGGTGTCCGATACAAAAGTATGACCAGACAAGATTGTATACATCCTATTCTCATTAGGGTGAATATTATCCCCAACGTACATGATAACTGAATGGAGAGTGTTCGCAAGTGGTATAGGCAACACTCCCTAACCCAGGACGTTCCCTTAAGATCAAATGAAAAAGGGGAGGGTGAGCAGAGAGCAAAGCAAAAATGGTCCCTTGTGACCTTATTTGTAACTATGAAAAACTGTTTTGTACCTGAAAAACGCTTGCCGCTCAGGTCCGAGTGGAATGGTAGTTCGTATCCCCCGAGTTAGTTGAAAGTGCAGCTATGGAAAGTCAAGGTGTATATTGATCCTGGACCCCTATATGTAGAAAACGTAAAAAATAATAAGTTGTATACCGCGTATGGGGAATAGAGAGCTTGGCTATCATAATCCTGAGTTAAAAAAAGAAGTCATCAGGTATGTACAAATGTTTTAAGAAGGACCTATGCATTTGAATCAAAGCAGGTCCGAAATTGTATTCATAAAATTTGGTCCAACCCTCCTTCTGCATGTATGCATCCTAAAATATCTAATGCGTAAGGAAATCATATAAGCCCGAGGGGAAGAACAAATATCTGAACAATACCAAAGGCTTAAGGTTGAAGTATGTATACCTTTTGAAATATCCAATGCGTAGCGAACTCATATAGGGCAATAGTCTGCATTTCTAATTAGGTGACAATATTAATGGACCGAGCTCGAAAGCAGATAATGAAACAGTTGAGGGAGAGGCAGATCGTTATAGTAAGCAGTAAACACCTCTACCTGCTGATACTAAGGGCAATGAGTGTTCTATATTAGCCCCCCCTTCCAAAAATCACACACAAGCCTAGAGGCCTCTGCTCCCCTAATGTTCGGATGTCATCAATTTGAACATAGTACCTTAAGGGAGCTGCAATGCGGGGGACGTTCAGCGCGCTCCGGGAGATAACCGGCGTGCATAGTACTTTGTCTTCGCGTTATTGCGGAACGGTACCTGAAAATGGCCAAACAATGTCAGGTTACCACCAATGAAAACAAAAGTAGAAGCCCGGCAGGAACCCGAAACTCCTAACAGCCTCATGTACCTCTGATATGGTCCCCGTTCTCCACCGCTCCTCCTTATGGATTAATGGAAGCGGGGAAATGCCGGTATACGCCATATTTAAAACCAAAATGTGCCATTACTTGGTGGCAATCACGTGGTACCGGGACCAACCCGCCACGCTTTAGGGAATCCCGTGTCCACAAGGGCGGCCATCTTTGAATGTGGTAAGAGATAGCATATTTTCAGTGTCTAAGGGTACAAGACGTCGCATTATATCGACGATTTGAAAAGTTTAAAAAATTGAAATAAAATTACAATGAATTAAATAAAGGGATGGATGTTCTCCTATATCCCATAGGTTATTAGTTATTAGATCAATCACAATAGTTTTTAGTACATCATAACTATAGGATTGTGTTAGATTGAATCGAAACCATATAATGTATAAAAAAGGGCGCACGATGTAGTCGTGTCATAATATCACAATCTTGACGAGTGTGTGAGTGTCTAATTTATTCCCTGAAATGTAAGTAAAGAAAGCGCTGTCACAACCGACCCTGGCGGCCATCATGGAATAATCTGAAGTATGCGCACAATGCATATAAAGTGCAGCATTGAATGTACCGAATTCAATCCTGCAGAATAAAGTCAAGCTGGGGACACCCCAAAGGGGGAGGGGAAAAGGGGGGGGGGGCGTGGAGGGAAAGCCAGTGTTGGTGCACCCCAAATTATTGTGACACAACTAAGGTGCAAATATAAAACAAAAGTGAGATAGTATTTACAGTGCAGCCAACAGATAAAGAATGACAGGCAGACTGGAGTACCATGCGAAAAAAAGAGGGGATTTCTCAACATGAGCAAGTACCCCTGCAGAACAGTCCAAGATGTCGCTGAATAATTCCCAAAATGAGAGAAAACCCCTAACAACTGTCCAATATGTCATGGAGTAAATACAGTGTGTGGAAAAACAACATTACAATGTCAAAGAAACCAATGTTATACACACATTATGCAAGGTATCATAGAGAAGTTACAGGGTGTGAAAAAAACAACGTTAAAATGCCGAAGAAATCAATGTTACACACACATTGTGCAAGGGCAAAAAACAGAGGGAATCTGTTACAGCAGTTTGTTTCTTACAGTATAACACAGTTTGTTTCCATCTATTCAGTTAATCCCTCTATTCATCTCCCGCACCTTGCGGGGACAGACCTCAAGCATGATTTACACATTCAAATCCTGATGTCCGGAGCGTTAATAAGTAAGTAAGGGAAGTGACAAAGATGGTGGTGGCATTATTTTATATTTTATGCCAAAAAGTGATGAAACTCTTTGTCCGTGTTATGCCCCCTTTGTGTTGCCCGCAAGCGGCAAATCCACTTAGCTTCCCTCTGCCTAACAGCTAGTTCTCGGTCACCCCCTCTTTTATCCTGTGGTATGTGATCAATACCGTGGAACCAAAAGGAGGTGTCATCTGGATGTTTCTCATCATAATGTGAACTTACTGGGTAGCGTTTGTCTCTGCCAATAATTGCCCTTCGATGCTCTTGAATTCTTATTTTCAATGGGCGGATGGTACTCCCCACATAGATGATATTACAGCTACATCCCAATACATAAATACATAAATTACGTGTGTGGTGTTACAGTTAATAAAACTGTTTATTTTGTAATTTTTCAATGTATTGTACCTGAAATTGGTGGTTTTATTTAGGCCTGAATTGCAAACTATGCACGAACTACATGTATAAAAGCCCAAAAGCCCAAAGGTTGGGATGGAAACCATGACTCACGCGGGGTGGTTATGTAACTTTGACATAAGTCATCCCTGAGGGATTTGCCCTTTCTGTATGAGATAAGTCGTCTATTGGGTATTAAGTCCCGTAGGCCAGGAGCGTTTTGCAGAATTTCCCAATGTTTTCTAAGTACATTATGGATTTTGTTACTGTTGGCATTATATTGGGTCGTGAAAGTTATACTGCGGTCCTTCTTTTTGGGTTTAGTGGGGTTAACATGAGTTGTCATCAGCAGAGTGTCCTCCCTATGTAAGTTCTTTGCTTTTTGTATGGCTACATCCACCACTTTTTGATCGTAGCCCCTCTTGAGGAACCTGTTTTTTGCAGTGGTCAGATTTTGAGCATAGATATGTTCTTCGCTGCAGTTTCTGCGCAGTCTCACCATCTCGCCGTATGGTATATTATTAATTACAGAGCGAGGGTGGGCACTGTCCGCATGTAATACTGCATTACATGACGTTTCCTTCCTGTATAGGCTACTTTGTACCACACCCTCCTTGACATAAAAACAAATGTCCAAGAAATTGATGGTTTCTTTACTGTGTGTCATGGTCAATTTTACGTTATGTTTGTTGTTGTTGAGATATGTGTGGAATTGTTGTAAAGATTCCACAGAGCCCGACCAGAGGACAATGATGTCATCTATGTACCTCCCCCAGAATACAATATGTTCAGTCCAGGGGGAGGCACATTTGTTCCAAGCATGCATCTTTTCAAAATGGCCCATAAACAGGCAGGCATACGATGGTGCAGCCTTAGAACCCATAGCCGTGCCACGGGTCTGATGATACCAGATAGAATCATGTAGAAAGTAATTGTTGTTTAGAATTATATCTGTCATGTCCAGTATCATGTTATTAAAGTCATGCTTGTCAGCTGGTTCTCGGTCCAAAAAGGATTGTAATGCTTCCATACCGATGTCTCTGTAAATACAGGTGTATAAACTTTCAACGTCAAATGTGACGAATGAAAGTTCGTCTGACCACTGAAAGTTGTTTTACGTTTTCTACATATAGGGGTCCAGGATCAACATACACCTTGACTTTCCATAGCTGCACTTTCAACTAACTCGGGGGATACGAACTACCATTCCACTCGGACCTGAGCGGCAAGCGTTTTTCAGGTACAAAACAGTTTTTCATAGTTACAAATAAGGTCACAAGGGACCATTTTTGCTTTGGTCTCTGCTCACCCTCCCCTTTTTCATTTGATCTTAAGGGAACGTCCTGGGTTAGGGAGTGTTGCCTATAACACTTGCGAACACTCTCCATTCAGTTATCATGTACGTTGGGGATAATATTCACCCTAATGAGAATAGGATGTATACAATCTTGTCTGGTCATACTTTTGTATCGGACACCTGGCCCTAATATGGGGACAATAGGAATCATAAATTATATTACTATATCTTCACTCCAGGAACACGCTGTGATCTACTGTGATCATCCTTCACAACAGCTCTCTAAGAGCTACCTCATCTAGGACTACCGTATCAACCTGACTGTTTAGTATATGGTGAGCCTTGGAATAAATCTTTTTAGTCACGTCTTGTGACACTCGAGGGTCCTTTGGGGTCACCAAAGCTTGGCACTTTTTCACTTTAATGGTTTTTTAGCAGTATGACTTTCACGTCTGACTTTCACTTCTAAATCTTGGATTATGGTCACCTCGACCACACACTTTCTTTTTCAACTTAATAAACATCGTGCATGTCACAATTACTTGACTCCTTCCAGGCACCTATCTCTCCAATGGGTATAGCCTGGTGTTTCTTTCCCCCAGTTTCAAGCACTATGGCTCGAACTGGCCTTGTGGTAGCAATGTACTGGTGAGGGAGCATTTGCATCCATAAGGAGATAAGTAATTTTACTAATTGGCAGATATTAAATCTGTCCAATTTGTCTGGATCTATTGGTATGTTTTTAAACTTTGCTAGCCTCTTTGTAAACAATATATCTTTTTGTATACTAGCTTGGACATGTGCCATTTTATATGCAATTTTAAGCATAAGATAAATCAAATACTTATGTACGTTAATATCCTTTTGCAGCCCTGATGAAATTCCCTAGGCACAATTGGGAATGAAACGCGTTGGCTGTGCCGTTGTATGTGAAAGAAAATAAAGAATACATTTAAGAAAACAACAGAAGATCTACATATTCAAAAGTCTGCTAAGCCGCCTCATTGTGTTTGCCTGAGCCCACATCCCAGGAGTCAAGCTCTTAAACACTGAGAATGACAGGGCTGAATTAAATTCATACAGACTCCCAATATGGATGACCTCAAAGGAAATATTCCCTGATTGCCCAGATATAGGAGGATTAATGTAAGAAAGAATGAAGCCTGGAGAGATGGTAACAGACTTTCTAGACAGATTGAGGAAACAGTTGGGTCAAGAGTCAGGCTAGTCATGGTCTGATGCGGGCCCTGAGGTCACATTATTCTACAATATCCTCAAAAAAAGATGCTACTCACCGAAATACAAAGTGGATTGGACAGCATAGTAGTGTTAGACATCAACCTCTGGCAGGAAATACAGGCCCACATATTACATTATCACATAGAGAAACAGGAAAAGGACAAAGAAAAGCAGGAGCAAGCCCAGCAAGATACCGTAACATTGGCCCAGCATAAATAGAAAAAGACCACCCTCGCGGGGGCCGTGTTGCCCGTCTAGTTTACAAATTGCACCTGTCTCAAAGAGGGCTCTACTACAAAACCTCAAAGGGTTTCAATCCAGTTACAAAAGCAGAGGTCAGGGAGGTTGGCAGCAGTCGGACTTCAGAGAATGATATTATTGCCAATGAATGGGCCACATGGGCGAGCGACTGATGCCGCTTAAAAACTTATTAAAAGCAGACATCATTAAATCTGGGTCAGTCCTTGCTGAATCCCCATTCTCAAAACCAAACCCAAGGTAACCTGAATGTACCATACACTCAGCTGCAGGGAAGTCAGGCAGCCACTGCACTACGGCATCAGGGAACAGGTGGTTGGTCAGACACATGGCAACAGCAACAACACACAGGGAGACCGGCCCAACAGAGCCCTTAGCAGGGAGAGGCAACTGTCTGGAGAAGCAATGCCTTTACACAATCGCAAAACCCACCTACACAGTTGTTTCAAACCCCCAATGCAGAACATACACTTCACACATACCTCAATACGCATTTCCAAATAAAGACTAGTGAGGAATTCCAAGCCTTTACTCATGTTTGGAAAACTCTGAGCTGCTGTATGTTGGGCCGATCAGGAATCTGCAATAGAGTCTGCCATTTGGGTGCCAATTGCAAAAAACAACAAGTGATGGACTGAATGTGGATCAATGTCACACACTCCCCCAGTCAAAAGATCTGGGCCCAAATCCATCGTTTTTTTGCACTCCACACCACCCTGGGTCAGATAATGGCTTTATGCAAATCAGCTCTGACCCTGTTGCCCCATGGGAACAGTCCAGTCCGAACTACAACAGCCATATCTTTCCCAGACCGGAATCAAGCATCCGAGGACCGGACCGGTTTCGAGGTAACACCTCTCTTCAGCCCGGCTAGCTTGACTCCAAGTGGTGTGGAGTGCCTGGGACCCACGTCTGGGCATCCCCAGCGCACTTAGGGCGGCAATTGCAAAAAACAACAAGTAATGGACTGAATGTGGATCAATGTCACACACTCCCCCAGTCAAAAGATCTGGGCCCAAATCCATTGTTTTTTTGCACTCCACACCACCCTGGGTCAGATAATGGCTTTATGCAAATCAGCTCTGACCCTGTTGCCCCATGGGAACAGTCCAGTCCGAACTACAACAGCCATATCTTTCCCAGACCGGAATCAAGCATCCGAGGACCGGACCGGTTTTGAGGTAACACCTCTCTTCAGCCCGGCTAGCTTGACTCCAAGTGGTGTGGAGTGCCTGGGACCCACGTCTGGGCATCCCCAGCGCACTTAGGGCGGCAATTGCAAAAAACAACAAGTGATGGACTGAATGTGGATCAATGTCACACACTCCCCCAGTCAAAAGATCTGGGCCCAAATCCATCGTTTTTTTGCACTCCACACCACCCTGGGTCAGATAATGGCTTTATGCAAATCAGCTCTGACCCTGTTGCCCCATGGGAACAGTCCAGTCCGAACTACAACAGCCATATCTTTCCCAGACCGGAATCAAGCATCCGAGGACCGGACCGGTTTCGAGGTAACACCTCTCTTCAGCCCGGCTAGCTTGACTCCAAGTGGTGTGGAGTGCCTGGGACCCACGTCTGGGCATCCCCAGCGCACTTAGGGCGGCAATTGCAAAAAACAACAAGTGATGGACTGAATGTGGATCAATGTCACACACTCCCCCAGTCAAAAGATCTGGGCCCAAATCCATCGTTTTTTTGCACTCCACACCACCCTGGGTCAGATAATGGCTTTATGCAAATCAGCTCTGACCCTGTTGCCCCATGGGAACAGTCCAGTCCGAACTACAACAGCCATATCTTTCCCAGACCGGAATCAAGCATCCGAGGACCGGACCGGTTTCGAGGTAACACCTCTCTTCAGCCCGGCTAGCTTGACTCCAAGTGGTGTGGAGTGCCTGGGACCCACGTCTGGGCATCCCCAGCGCACTTAGGGCGGCAATTGCAAAAAACAACAAGTGATGGACTGAATGTGGATCAATGTCACACACTCCCCCAGTCAAAAGATCTGGGCCCAAATCCATCGTTTTTTTGCACTCCACACCACCCTGGGTCAGATAATGGCTTTATGCAAATCAGCTCTGACCCTGTTGCCCCATGGGAACAGTCCAGTCCGAACTACAACAGCCATATCTTTCCCAGACCGGAATCAAGCATCCGAGGACCGGACCGGTTTCGAGGTAACACCTCTCTTCAGCCCGGCTAGCTTGACTCCAAGTGGTGTGGAGTGCCTAGGACCCACGTCTGGGCATCCCCAGCGCACTTAGGGCGGCAATTGCAAAAAACAACAAGTGATGGACTGAATGTGGATCAATGTCACACACTCCCCCAGTCAAAAGATCTGGGCCCAAATCCATCGTTTTTTTGCACTCCACACCACCCTGGGTCAGATAATGGCTTTATGCAAATCAGCTCTGACCCTGTTGCCCCATGGGAACAGTCCAGTCCGAACTACAACAGCCATATCTTTCCCAGACCGGAATCAAGCATCCGAGGACCGGACCGGTTTCGAGGTAACACCTCTCTTCAGCCCGGCTAGCTTGACTCCAAGTGGTGTGGAGTGCCTGGGACCCACGTCTGGGCATCCCCAGCGCACTTAGGGCGGCAATTGCAAAAAACAACAAGTGATGGACTGAATGTGGATCAATGTCACACACTCCCCCAGTCAAAAGATCTGGGCCCAAATCCATCGTTTTTTTGCACTCCACACCACCCTGGGTCAGATAATGGCTTTATGCAAATCAGCTCTGACCCTGTTGCCCCATGGGAACAGTCCAGTCCGAACTACAACAGCCATATCTTTCCCAGACCGGAATCAAGCATCCGAGGACCGGACCGGTTTCGAGGTAACACCTCTCTTCAGCCCGGCTAGCTTGACTCCAAGTGGTGTGGAGTGCCTGGGACCCACGTCTGGGCATCCCCAGCGCACTTAGGGCGGCAATTGCAAAAAACAACAAGTGATGGACTGAATGTGGATCAATGTCACACACTCCCCCAGTCAAAAGATCTGGGCCCAAATCCATCGTTTTTTTGCACTCCACACCACCCTGGGTCAGATAATGGCTTTATGCAAATCAGCTCTGACCCTGTTGCCCCATGGGAACAGTCCAGTCCGAACTACAACAGCCATATCTTTCCCAGACCGGAATCAAGCATCCGAGGACCGGACCGGTTTCGAGGTAACACCTCTCTTCAGCCCGGCTAGCTTGACTCCAAGTGGTGTGGAGTGCCTGGGACCCACGTCTGGGCATCCCCAGCGCACTTAGGGCGGCAATTGCAAAAAACAACAAGTGATGGACTGAATGTGGATCAATGTCACACACTCCCCCAGTCAAAAGATCTGGGCCCAAATCCATCGTTTTTTTGCACTCCACACCACCCTGGGTCAGATAATGGCTTTATGCAAATCAGCTCTGACCCTGTTGCCCCATGGGAACAGTCCAGTCCGAACTACAACAGCCATATCTTTCCCAGACCGGAATCAAGCATCCGAGGAACGGACCGGTTTCGAGATAACACCTCTCTTCAGCCCGGCTAGCTTGACTCCAAGTGGTGTGGAGTGCCTGGGACCCACGTCTGGGCATCCCCAGCGCACTTAGGGCGGCAATTGCAAAAAACAACAAGTGATGGACTGAATGTGGATCAATGTCACACACTCCCCCAGTCAAAAGATCTGGGCCCAAATCCATCGTTTTTTTGCACTCCACACCACCCTGGGTCAGATAATGGCTTTATGCAAATCAGCTCTGACCCTGTTGCCCCATGGGAACAGTCCAGTCCGAACTACAACAGCCATATCTTTCCCAGACCGGAATCAAGCATCCGAGGACCGGACCGGTTTCGAGGTAACACCTCTCTTCAGCCCGGCTAGCTTGACTCCAAGTGGTGTGGAGTGCCTGGGACCCACGTCTGGGCATCCCCAGCGCACTTAGGGCGGCAATTGCAAAAAACAACAAGTGATGGACTGAATGTGGATCAATGTCACACACTCCCCCAGTCAAAAGATCTGGGCCCAAATCCATCGTTTTTTTGCACTCCACACCACCCTGGGTGCCCACAGGAGTCTAGGCCCCACTCTGCTGCTGATCCCTCATTGCCGGCTTGGCTGTTCACACCCTGAGGGGATGGCAGTCCTGCAAGGAGGCAGGGCGGCTTCTCATCCAGTACATAAAAGCAGGCACCCAGGATCACTCACCCAAGTCTCCAATTGGGACAGATCCAAATCACGAGATCAAAAGGGACCCGTTCTCTGGCGTCCAGCCCAGAAGCACAATGTCTTTATGTCTTATGGTCCCAACAGCAGTCAACAGCCTCCAAGCTAATGGAGGCCGCTTTTCAGTTTCAAAATGAAGCAATGATCCAGTGCCAGGAGCCAGGTCTCCTGTACAATTGGGATTACGTAGACTCCTTAACATCCATAGCATGTATAAAACTCTGACCATTCACAAACCACCGCATGGTGCCAAGTCAGTAGGGAGATCACCAGAACAGTCCATTACCCTAATCGGGAGAAATTTGGTGAAGTTTGGGCCTCGCAATGGACTCTCCTTTGAGGAACATTCTGCCTCCTCCTTTCCCTCAAAGCAAAATTCTCCAAACACCCGAAGCCTGCTTGGTGGGTGATGTCCAGCCAAAACATTGAAGGTAGTGTGTCACCAGATGGAAGTCTCTGGCCACAGCTGAAAACAACAGGCCCAAAAAATCTTGATTAGGATGTAGTTGAAGGGAAAGGTGATGCTGGGAAGAGAAGAGTCTGTAAAAGTCCATCACAACTCCATGTGAGGTGCTCTGAATTAGGTTCACCATCATATATAGACTAGCAACGAAGCTGACAACACGCTAGGCCATTCACACACCGTCTAAGGGAGCACACAAACCCACTCTTGGGCACTACCACATCAGAAACACATGTGGGCTGCAGAACTGCTCTCTGTCCCCCTCTAGGAAACAACAATAGAAATAACCAAATCACAAGAGAACCTTGGGAAATGCCCAAGATACCAGCAAAAAGAATCCCAAAACTAACCCAAAAAGAAACCTCAAGAAAAAAGGGCATAGTCAAGACACCTTGCACTGTTAGGGAGACCCCTACTGCATGCCACGTGATGGGACTAGAGGAGTATACACATGATCCCAGAGCATGCTGCGATGACCCACAATACCTAATTACAGTACATCTCTCTTTACACATCACCTCACGCACTTGTAGGTTGAAAAGGTGCACCTCACACTCCCTCACTAGAGAAGGCAGGGTATTAAATGTTCTGCAACACCCCTGAAACATTAGTAAAAGAAACCAGGCTACAAGCTCACAAAAACTACTCTTTAGCAAAATACATCCTTTCCTATCATGGGGAGAGTGGGAGCCGACGACCCATAGGGAAGAATTAAGGTAACCCATCATTAGTCACCCGCTGTCGCAAAAAATGTAGGTACCTTAATCGGGGGCAACTTACTGTGCCCCTCCAAAAATAAGACATATTAATGTAAAAGCACACCCCTAAAAATGAAAGGCACAGGAATCCCCAAGTATGATTAGCCAGCTCTTATCCAAAAGGTCTGCAATTGAGCCACCAAAGTGCACCACCCTTACATCGGCCCATCATCTCTTCAGCACCACTCCCATACTCCTAGTAAAGACCCGAGCATGCAAGTCCAAGTCTTCAGACTTTTATCAAACCTTTACACCAACACTTTCAAGTTTCTCTACAGTAAAGAAATCTCCCAATCAATGGAGGACCACATCTTTCCTGGATCCAATCACAAGATCTGCGATGTTCCACAAGTTATGTATTTTTGTACAATTGTATACCCTCTATTTACTGTGGGTGAGGCCACATGCATGTAGCCAAAGATCTGCCCAGTCAAATGAAGTCTACCCAGACATTTGAATAGCGCTTGCTTAGGGACCTCTCCCATGTCACCTATAATTACATTGAACACTAGTATTCCACACACACTACAAAGTGCACTCTTACGCATCTAATGGTATCAGTGCATGACTGTAGTAGGCGCACAGAAGTCAGCCATGTCATACTACGTCTGTTCACTGATACTACATGCAGTAGGCACAGACAGGCTTTATTTGTCCCAAGAGATAGCCCCGGAAAAAGTGAAAGGCCTTCTCCACCTGTACCTATATAGATTAGGGCCTAGATACAACCCAACAGAGTAAAACCCCATAGAGCAGTAGTGAACGTAACCCATTACAAGAGGAATCCCACAGCATTATACTTCACTGATGATAGCGAGATTCAAACAGAGCTAGATAGGATGTGCAGGTGTGGCACCATCAGAGGATACTGTTTGGCCTGAGACTTTCCAAAATAAAGATTCTTAGAGGCAATAAAGCCACTGCAACAGTGAACAAACATGTCCACTCCCACTTTCGTCTATGGTTCCAGGGTTGCCACTACTGAGTTTCGAACAGTCTTCTTCAATAACAAATGGACACCAGACATGGAGCTCCAGTGTAGGGCAATCCACCTCGAAGATATGAAGGGAAATGAGCCTCGCAGGGGAGGGTTAAACACCAGCATAGAAAACCCCTGTCAGAAAATATGGGACACTGAGCTGATATCCGTGGTTGGAAAGAAAGGGACAACCCCTAATTGTATAGTAACTTACTCTTTATTCCTTGTGTTTTAGCGGTAAAGGAATGGTTTCACTCAGCAGTAATGAGAACTATGGCCCAATACTGCAGTTATGTGAGATGCAATGGGGCACCTCCACACTGATAGATACGTACTGGCATTGCAGCAAATTTTCTTACACCCAGCTCGTCCCTCC
This sequence comes from Lissotriton helveticus, assembly GCF_964261635.1. Taxonomy (NCBI): domain Eukaryota; kingdom Metazoa; phylum Chordata; class Amphibia; order Caudata; family Salamandridae; genus Lissotriton; species Lissotriton helveticus. Next base: position 640,508,427 of record NC_136059.1, read on the forward strand.
CCATATGGTGTGGCCTGTGTTCCTTGGTCACCGTACACACACCTTCCATGGCTATTCTTGTAGAAGATCTGTCAGAGTTTTCCCAACATTGAACTTCAGAAGAAAACAACTCTATTGCATTAGGCTTGAGAAAAAAGAACTGCTGATAAATTTGGCTGGTCTCAGTTCAAGGACATTCCAGAAGAATTCAGGCTGTTTTCTTACACACAAGTCAATGCAGGAGAATCAATAGCCCCCTCCTTCACAGTGCAGACCAAAGCAAACACAAGCTGGATTCAAATAGCCACGTGGGAGTTGATGAAAATAAGAGTTATCCGTCTCATGGTGATGCAACATCAGTATGTGTTGGACTTGGTGACTGCAGTGGCGGGAGGGGTGTGTGCCAAGATTTTTGCATCCTGTTGCATTTTCATCCCTTGCTCTCTAAGCACTGCATTGTTTACAAGCATGCACAAGGTGGGAGGTGCCCCTGACGACTGGTACATCGGCTTGTTTTTCCAGGCTACCCCAGTGGGTGACAGGACAGTCATTGATTCCTATTTTCATGTTTTTACTGTTTTAGTGTGGTTTGCTACAGGTGGGGGTCTCCTGCTGTAAAAACACAGTCCTCAAATTGGGTAGAATGTAAGTAACTAGCGAAAATGTAATAGTTAAAACTGAAACATAACAAGCCCCTTACAATGCAACTGTCATGAAGCATAGGGTAAATGATTTCGTTGAAAATTCAACTGAGGGGGATTTTTAATACTCATGTTGATGTACGCAATGATACGTGGATTTACAAAAATGAAATCAAATCACTGTTCTCGAAATCTCTAGATATGACCACTCTGTCATCCCCGAATACGATATACCTGGTTAGGCAGGCCCTGATCCCTGGCCTGAGGCCAGCAATTGAGAAATCACAGGTGGGGTAGTATGTAGCCAGCAGGACAAACATGTGAACAGGAAAAGCCCAACTTAGTCTCACAGATAGGCAGCAACACCACAGTGGTCTTGGGAGATTGTCTCCAATAAAACGAATATAACCGGAGGGGCACACATTCCCAAAACACCATAAAGTAAGATGCCACATGAATTTAGGAACACTCAGCCAACAGGACATAACACACACAACACACATAGTGATCATTCGCCCCCCATGCCGTACATCTCAACACGTTACCCACTGGTCCTCATTGGGTCCATGCAAAGTCGAATCCCAACTGCATTTGTCATCAGGTGGGAGGAATTTATGCTTCATGACTAGGCCCACATATCACTCCCAAAACAAGATCAACACATTATTTTATGATGCTTCAAGAAATGTATAAAAATACATTTGAACAGATTGTACTTTGAGACAGTCTTCAGATTCTGACTCTGTAACTGTGCATTCGACCATAGTGTTTGATTAAACCAACTGTTCCTGTTTTACCAAATGCCTTTTGTCTTTGTTTCTTCATGCTGAATTTGTATTCAAGCAAGATTGAGATTAACAGTCTTATCTGGTCGTTTCACCTCTGTGTTGTGTGTAAGTCTGAGGATAGTGAGTATCACCCCCCACATCTCAGAAGTTTTTTGTGTGTCTTGTCCTAACCCTCTAGAAGCCAAGACCGACCTCTCAATTCCTCTTGTAATCTCTAATATTTCATCAAGAGATGGATTCCTGCAGCATAGTATTCTTTCATGTATGTGATTGTCATAACAATTCACTACTAACTGATCACTTAAATACTTGCCTAAGGGTCATTCAAATTCACATGTTGAAGCCAACACTCTAACTTCCACCAAGAATGAATCCATGGACTCATTTTTGTGTTGCCTGCATGTAGAAAACCTCCATATCTCTACAGTTATACTTAAATAATCCTTGAAATGGGTCTACAGCCTTTTTAGAGATTCTTTGAAAATGGCCCATTCAGTAGATGAAGGAGGTCTTGGTTGTGTCTGATGATCAGAAGCTCTTTGATCTGAACCTAGACAATTTTAGAGAATGGTCTTGCCTGGGAGTACCTGGGTCAAGCAAAAAAGAGATACGCAAATTTGCAGTTTTCATGTTAAACCATGAATCAAATTCTGCATGAGGCAATGTACTTAAATCACTTTACAGTGAATCATAAAAGAACTGTTTATATAAACATCCAATAGAAACTCAGCACAATTCCTCCAAACCCAGACAGTATAAAAAGTAAGCCAGAGAGGCAACCAATAAGGAGCTAGTAGCAATAGACCAATCCAAGGAGCCTCACACTGTAGCAATGGACCAAACCAGAGAAGCCTCACACAGCTCAGGGATTTAGTTTTGTAGCTGATGACCCAGAAGAGTAATTCACATACTCAAGAGTTGAGCAGATGCAGAAAATTAATCACCCCCACGTTCCAGATTCACTTGAGTGTCAGTAAACACCATCAGAGTAGCCTTGAGGTAAACGCTTTTATAAATGGCAGCAGTGCATATCTCATCCAGTATGCAGAAATTTCACTCTTGAGTTGTGCGTTCTTCTGAGCTCAGGAAGCATGAGGGCAAAGTTCCAGCTGAGAAGACTCATGCATGTTGTCTCAGTTGCAAGCATAGAACCAGACACACTAATGTGGCCATGGTGAATGCATGAATGCAAGACTCACAGTTTACTTCTGAAAATTTGGATGCACTCCTCCCCTCAACTCTAAAACTTAGCTGCCATTGATCCCAAAGCTCTGTAAATGTCGAGAAATTAACAATACCTTTCAGGCTAACTCAACAAACTACCTCTACTGAACCTTACCATATATGAGTGGGTTCAATAGTGTGCTGGCTCAGGTGTGCTCTCTGGTCGCCTCGTCAACAATTCTTGTTGTCAGATGCTGAAGAAAAGAGGAAAACTCTTTCAGGCGTAAATCTTTTTTATTGTCAAATAATAATCACAGCTCACTGTATCTCTCTGCCCCGATCCCGGGCTTTGCCCCAACTGACCAGCCTGGAATCCCTTACCCAGCAGCTAGCAACTGGCCAACATTCATGGACAGGTGACCCCTGAAAATAGCAGAGGGTTGCCATTAGGCGCTCCAGGGACAGGAGCCCAGGTAGAGAGCCCCTCGTTAGTCTTGCCACAAAGGAGGGTGGCCCATGATGTCTTTGGGTGGTGCCTGGGGCTGTAGCATATAAGGCTGCGCAAGGCAAAAGTTCTGCCTCTTTTCTCTTCACTGCGCACCAGGGTCCATCATACCAGATTCTCACGAGCCCCAGAGTTTTCCACTTTGCACCCTGGATGTTGCCGTATAAAGGTGAGCAAAGTAGATGGAGGGGCGCAGAGAAGGAGACTAACATGGGCGTATCGACAGGTTTTGTTGTGAACATTATAGCAGTAAATGTGTTTTGTGGTCCACTACTCAACAGTTAATTCCTTCTTTTTCTCTTTGTTTCATATTGGTAGCACCTCGCTGAGATAGCGGCAGCATTGTTCCAGAAAGTCGTCCAACATATGCGGAGGAGGTTGGCCAGCCGGTGGCGTGAGGCAAGGCAAGAGCATTCTGAAGACCGTGGAGCTGCCATGAGACATGGTGTAAGGCTCCTAGGGCATGTATGGGTATCAGTTGGTTTGCAATGAGCAGTATCTCAGCATTGTACCTTTATTTGGGCAAGATGGGCAAAATGGCTTCCGTAGTTCAGGAAGCCATTTGTGCGGGGGTCTTCTGTGGTGTAAGCAGCTAGCTTGATATGTTGATTACCAAAAGGTGTTCAGATCGCTCCCAGCTGTGGCCTTTTCCGACAGAAACCAGGAGCTGTAGCTCAGAGGCAATGTCTTTAGCATTTATTGTCATAGCTCCCTATAAAGCAAGGGTTCAAGTCCCACCAGGGGTGGCAAGGTCATTGTTTACTGCCAAAACCTATAGCAATCGTTAGAAGGAACAGTGGTGCTGGTACTCAGAAAGGTGTGTTACCCACGCATGGCCATCTTCATCAGGGGCTTTTAATTACAGGCAGCCTTTTTATATTGCCTTTCACAGGATGTGGCAGATAGCAAAATCATAAAAGGATGGAAAAACCACCATAGGTAAGGAATACATGAAATGTATATTTTAAAAACTTAAAAAATGTGGAAAAGCACTAGGAAGATAGTCGGAAGACAAGTGGCGGCAATTTAAGTCAAACGTATCAAAACATACAGGCAGTGCAATAGAGGCGTTTTGAGGCTGATTGTTCTGAAGAAAATAGAAACCTTCTCAGGGGTCTCACTGATGCTTGGTCCTTTTAAACCAACAAAGAAGACATTGGCACAGAAGCTGTAATATAAAAGTAACATTTTTAATAACCTCAAATGAGGGAGACTGCGTCACACAGAAGTCTTAGCAACTGAATGAGGCAGTCTAAGGAGTACAGAAAACAGAGGCCTTATATATGCTTAGGGTTCCATCTATCTATGTGAGGGTAAAACAAAACAACATCCTGGACCTATTGGTAAGTATAAAAGGAACTCTTTGGTGAACTGACAAGAGTAATACATCACCCAATCCCAAGCTGCCAAGGAAGTCTGTATTCATTTACTAAACTCAGAGGAAAAAAGAAAAACAATACAGATATACCCTGAATCCTTACATTGGTGTATTCCTGTGTACTAATCTGAAAACACTCAAAAAAAGGAAATGTTCTACATTTTTGCTCATAAACTTTACATTACTTGTATAGGACTGCAGACACTTCTCAAATTCTTCTTCTTAATAAAAGCATCTACATTGTACGCTTAGGACCATGCTCTCATGTTATAGGAGCAACAGGAAAAAGTCTAAAACTGCTAATTTAACAGGAGTTCTTACCTATAAAACAATATTTCCTTCAAATATGTCTGCTAAGGATCACATGGGCATCTTCCCTGTGTTCTACTTTTCATGATCTAAACTATGCAACATCTGCTCTAATAAGGACTCTCAGTTTATTTACACAGACTAGCTAATAAAAACTAGCAATGCCCTTGCAAAACAATGTAGCATGAGAATAACATACAATAATGGTGTAATCACCTAAGACTTTTAGAACAAAACCTACCCACATCTAGTTCCCCTTAAAGATCCAAATAAGGGAACAACAATCTAGACTACTGATCCTGTCATAATTTCATCAGACAGGATCAGCAGTAACATAACATATATACTTATTCATTTTATTAATGCTAACAATGTTTAAAACAATATTACTGAATAGCCAATTAAATGTCTCATTGCTATTTCACAGACACCTTAGACAGGCTAAAAAAATATTAAGAAAAAGAGAGAGTAACATACATTTTACCTTCCCTTAATTTGTAAAGGAGCCAGCCTCCTTCCCCCCTTTTGACAGTGGGAAACCTGAAACAGGTTTCACTTCTGTCAACACTACCAACCCCTATTTGTAGCAACTGGGCATAAACAAAGGGATAGGAAGTGCATAGAACATTTGAGAGGGCTAAAACATGAATAACGAACCCCCAATCCTTTTAGCAGATGTACAAATTATAACATGAGGGCACATGAAGTCAAACTAAATTTCATTAGCTCAGCCCTAGCAAGCGCCAAACTAAAAGCATTAGTGATGTATATATGGCCAAGCTCACATATACAATTGTATTGTGGTATATTCATATGAGTGCATAAAAACTTGCTTTTGCCAACAAAAAAAGTAAGTAAAACTTCTCCTTATCTCCCCTGTCATCTTTCAAAAAGTTTCAGAGGTCAAAATGTCAAAGCAGACCTTGCTCTGGGAGCCCTGCCAGGCTTCTAAATATAGAACTGACGTTTAACTCTTCCCAGCTGTCCTATTCTGTATGCAAAGGTTTCCATGTGGCTTGCACAATTCAAAGTCACCCTAGAGACAGAAAGCTGGAAAGCACTTATCCCCCTGTTTGTCAGTTTAGAGTTAAGAGAATAACTTCTGCTGGTTTTTGATACATATTTTCAATTATAAGCAGTGTGCAGTAGACTTTTTCAGCAATATAAAGGTCAGCTATTTGTTTTATACCTAAATGTGTGCATTTACTGAAGCCTAAGGCAGTTTAAAAGCTGCTCTAAGTGGTAGAATTTGTTTTAAAATTAGTGAATTTTGCCCAATTTCGACTTTGATATTTGGAGCACTTAAAAATGAATATCCTATAATTCTTTTGCATAATAGGAATCCCCAGAGTGTTCTCTAGATAGCCAAGGAATGAGAAATTAGAAATATATCATATATACCCTTATAAAAATGAGTTTATTATGCCGGCGCAGAGTGATATTTCATATGTAAATTTCCTCATTATGCGGTACAACACAACTTAAATTAAATGTTAATTCTAGGAGGTCACAGTATCAGTATTAAGCTTTATAAATATATAAAAAGAATTTTAAAGCACTTATTTTTTAAATATTTTTTTCATCTTTCTTTTTTTAATAAAACCAATCATTTTGATAATTCCACATATGAAAAGCAAGCTGCATTCCTTTGCCTATCATATTTAACCGTATTCATTCATAAGCCTAAGCACAGAAGCCTAACTTGAAACATGAAACATTTTGCGCCACTTTTTAAAAGGACAGTCATTATTTAACATCAGAACCACAAATGTGCTTATGTAAAAAGGGTTTAAGAAAGGAATTACTTACTTTAAATGTTTTCCCGTTATCCAAAAAACTGAATCTGATTTTTGTAACTTTTTAAAACAGCAGTCTGAAATGCAGGGTTTTACACCATGTTTGCACTGGAAAAATCCTATCTGAGTCAACATTCCTGACTTTCCGTGGCCTACAATCAAAACGACAGCTGTTTTTCAGCGGCAGTTAAAACACAGCTGTTGGAAAGTTTTTTTTGTATTGAAATGTAAGCATGGTGACAGTCTATTTAAAACTGAGGCATTTCAAGTTCTAAAATGTGTGTTTAGTTCAGCAACATCCAATTTACTCAGATGATGTGTTTGCCTGTTTATATCTAACACAATGTATCTAAGAAAAATGTTGTAACATTTTATAATTGTTTATTTATTGCAAAACACACAATTTGGTTTTTGAGGCCTATTATATTCCTATTCAATGTGATTTCTAATTTTATCTTTTAAGCATTGGCAGTTTGTACATGTGCATACTTGCTTACTCTATCAATGTAATAGTAACATGTAGCTATTTAGAATATGTGATATGGTTCATTTCTGGATTTTTAATTAATTTTTATTTAATAATATTTAAATTACATGTTGCATAACAGACTGATGACAGCAAAAAAACACAAACAAACACATTGAGCTCATTCCAGACATGTACAGAAGGGGTCATACACTTAGAACACATAATACAGCACGCTTAAGACTAGCCAATATTTCACAAAGAGCGCAATCGCTATTTACTCACAAAAGTACAACTAATGTGAAACCACGAACCACATAGACATTTAAACACACATTTAACCCTCAGATCAACACTTAGGACAGAAAAAAAGGACAGCCCACAGACTCTACTTAAACCAAACCATTTGTAAATACTAGTTGTAAGTCTTATTTACAAGAAGAGCTTCTCAATAGTATTCCAAAAGACTGCAAAAAACAGCCCAACAGACTGTGTTATTTTCATGAAGCCAAAATACACTCAATTCACTAGCTTTGGCTAGCAGAACACCAACAAATCGCTCTGAATATCTCCATTTATAAAAGTGCGCAGAAAAGGATCCTTGTTTGTATTATTGTCATATTTTTATTCCATGGGGATACAGAATCACCAAGGAAGAAATATGTTTTTATACCTAAACCTATTTAGGTATTCCCTCTAGGGGAGCCAGCTAATTCACTTCACATCTCACTATGGTACCGCCAAAAAGCAACACATTTTTTGATGTGTGCTTGAAACAGGCATGCCAAAAATAGTGTTGAATATGCAGTATTATAATCAAAGTAGCACTTAAGGTACTCTTGTACTGTGTGCCGTTCAAATCAATTCAAAACAGAGAAAAATCTCCTCATTACCTGCCTACATAAATTGCAATTTATATATTACAAATTCCAAATACAAATATTGGCCAATCATACAAATACAAAGCCACAGTAAGCGTTACTAAACTACCTTACCAATCCCAGGCATCAAAAACCAACAGTAAGTGTTGCATCAAAACATCCCTTACCAATCACTTGGTGTCCAAATTCTAACTGCCAAGTTCTGAATGACCTAACGGTCGTTTTTAGAATACTCACGCCAAAAAGGTTCTCAGTGAGGAGTGTTAAATATCATGTGGAGAATCAAAATCAGGAAGATCAGAAATATACTGGTCTGCAGAAACAGAGAATCCCCAGAATCTCCGTGCACAGAGTATCTCCTTAGAAGAGTCCTGTCCTATCCTCCTCAGTAGATTTCTGTCTACTGACATGATCACTCCCTTAGATAGCTACTTCTCTGATGAGGTCCACGTTGGAGCGCCATTTGAAGAAAATAGAAACCTTCTCAGGGGTCTCACTGATACTTGGTCCTTTTAAACCAACAAAGAGGAAATTGGCACAGAAGCTGTAATATAAAAGTAACATCTTTAATTACCTCAAATGAGGGAGACTACTTCACACAGAAGTCTTAGCATAAGAGCAAGGGGAGGTCCTGGCAAATGTAAGCATTCAAAATGACTAATACGGGCATACAAGATCTACTTGCTCAACAAAGTGGGAGAAGAGTTACTTCTCCATACAGCAGCAAAAATAGCCTGACAGTTCCAAACTAGGAGCAGGTGCATTCTACTAGCTAGGCCCTTCTTAGCATGTGCAAGGTTCTGAAGAGGGAAACAGCACATGGCGAGCACATGGCTACCTAAAATGGCCTCTCAAAATGGGACACCTTTCAAAATCTCTCGAAGGCAGAAAGAATGGCAATAGACACTCTGTCCAAGGATCAGAGCATCATGATAAAACCCACTGATAAGGGTGGTGCAATCGTTATTCTTGACACCACCACTTATCGAGCTGAATGCCTAAGACAATTAGGAGACACTCACTCCTATACATTACTTGACACTGATCCCACAACGAGACTGACAGCTGAGATTAAGCATTTAGCAGAAGAGGCAAGTGCGGAGGGCTGGATAACATCTCAAGAAGCCCAATATTTGGTTACCACACACCCAGTTACCCCGTACTTTTATGCCTTACCTAAAATTCATAAAACTACTTGGCCACCCCCAGGACGGCCGATTTTCTCGGGTATCGGGTCCCTGTTGGAACCTCTCTCGTCTTTTGTTGATTTTTTCTTGAGGGCTTTGGTGCGTACAATGCCCACCTATCTTCAGGACACTAAAGACATACTTTGTTTGTTGCCTGGAGTATCTTTCAACATCGAAACTGACATCATGGTCAGTTTTGATGTTGAATCACTGTATACTTGCATCCCGCAGGAAGAAACATTGCTGACAGTGAGGGGCTTACTTGAAACACAAACACGTGAGAGCATAACACCCATCAACTTTATCATGGAGCTGGCACAGATATCAATGACTGAAAACTTCTTCCAATTTGAGGACTCATTATATCTCCAAACATCTGGTACCTCAATGGAGAGTATTTTCGCCCCAAGTTTGGCCAATCTATATGTCCACTCGTTTGAAACTTTGCATGTACTCGACTACAATAATCCGTTTTACCATCAAATGATATTATGGAAGAGGTACATTGACGATATCCTCGTGGTATGGCGAGGGGATAAGATCTCCCTACTTGCCTTTCGAGATTGGTTGAATACCCAGAACCAATTTCTGAGATTTACGGTGGAATATAGTGAGGTAGAGCTTCCATTCTTGGATCTACTCATTATTCCCAAAGATGGCCACCTAGCAAGCAAACTGTACCGCAAACCGATGTCAAGAAATTCCCTGCTTTGATTTGATAGTCATCATCCCCGTTCCCTTTGGGAAAATCTGCCCTTTGGGCAATTTCTAAGGGTTCGCAGAAACTGTTCGGAGAAGTCTGACTTTGATGCCCAGTCTTGTGAGCTTTCCACAAAATTATAGCAACGACAATATTCAAGTACTCTGGTGAAAAGGGCATGCAAGAGGGCCTCAAACAACCACCGTGAGGCCCTACTAGCGCCACCGGTTGAGAAACCGCCCCTAGATAAGCTTACTTTTGTGACCACCTTCAGTACGATCTCCACACAGGTACAAAAAATAATCCGGAAAAACTGGCGTATCCTCAACACTGCTGGTGTAACGATTTCGCCTCCACTTTTTTCATTCACAAGAAGCCAAAACCTAAGAGATGATCTAGTACATACTAGACCTCGATCTACCCCTCAGGACTCTATTACTACATTGTGGAACCTTCCTCCAGTTCAGGGTCACTGTCCATGTGGCACCTGTTCTGTGTGTCCACAGACAGAGAGGACCTTGACAGTCTATTTATGCACACAACGCCCATGAGTGCTCAAGCGCCATACCAACTGTAATAGCGAGAGGGTTATTTACTTAATTACATGCCCTTGCTCCCTCCGCTATGTTGGGATGACTTCTAGGAAAGTCAAGCTCAGAATTCATGAGCATAAAAGCACCATTAGGCGCAAGAGACAGGCCACACGACTAACCAACCACTTCCTGACCATGAAACATACTGCGGAAGAAATGAAGTGGGTGGTCCTTGAACAACCTTTCATTCCCCAACATGTAAATGACAACTCTCGTTATCTGTTTATTAAGAAACAGAAATGGATTTTTAAATTAAAGTGTGATACAACTGGGTTGAATGATGAAATCCCATGGATTCAGATCTAGTGGCTACTGTTGCTATTATAGCGTCTGTTGTGATATGTCCCAGTTTTTAAGATCCAATGGTTACTGTAACTGATGCTGGGTCATGCTGGGTTTTGACCCCCGAGACACCCCAGCTCCACTTGGAGCCAATTACATTTTTGCTATATTAATTTCTGTATGGCTAATTTTTACTTGACTTTCCATTATTTTGCTACCCAATTGATTGGATCTGTACAATCCACATTGGTGCCCGTTTTCCTAAGTGACCTGATATTGACACTAGGTTTTCAAGACTATCTTTTGAAGAATTTGTGGTCTGTCACGTAGCATGCCGAATGTAGTCGTGCGTTGTATTCAAACATTCGTGACCGGACACTTATTGAGCTTCCCTGTGAAACAATATGATTCCACTATTCCACACTCAATACCGGAGCACCTGACATTTATTTCCGTTTTTGGCTGGCTAGCCAATCAGGAAAGAGGAGCCCTGTTCCCTCTCTGGTTCGCTTTTCTAATAAGAGTTGGGTATTCATGTTTTCCGTCCTGTATAGTGATTTATTTCTCAAATTTAATCAATATGTGAGATCCCTGTGCCATATTTAAACACGCCTGAGTACGGGCTTGTCTCCGTATACAAGACTTTGTCCTTCCCCTTATTTTTGGAGCTGCGCCGAAACCGAAGTGTCCGACATCTACTTTCCGGTTTCCGGCTTTTGAGGCTATCCAATCAGAGAGGAGGGGTCTTGTTCCCCCTATGGCCCGGAGCGATTGACATTCATTTCCGGTTTTATGCAGCTAACCAATCAGGAAAGAAGAGCCCTGTCCCCTCCCTGGTCCGCTTTTCCAAAAGAATTGGAATCTCCGCTCTGAATAGTGACTCATTTGCACTTACTTGGTCAAATTCAATCTATGTGAGAGACCGCTATGCCATATCTATACACTCCTAAGTACGGACTCGATTTATGGCATGAGACCTTGTTATTCCTTTCTTAAGCCGCGCCGAAGCGACTTACATCTGTTTCCAGTTTAAGGCTAGCCAATCAGAGAGGAGGAGTCTTGTTCCCCCTTTATTCCCTGTATGGTCCGCAGTCTCCATTTTTAACCCGCCGGTTCACCTGTCCCGATACCTTCTCCTCGGCTCAGTCTAAGCCGGAGGTACCGACGGACAGGTGGGTGGCTATTCCGTCTGGCGCTACATCACTGTGCCGGATTTTCGAGGACTGCCGCTTGAGATTTTTTATCTTCTGGAGGACTTCACTGTGTGCAGCATGTATGGCGCCTTTTTCATTCTGAGACCATTCTTCGTTTTAGAGGCTTTGGCTTTCCTCCTATCGGTGGGACAACATTCTGCCACTGATCCTTGATCTGCATTATTATATATTTTTTTACAATAATCTTCTTCACATCTATTACTAATGTGTTCCCAGCACTAGTTTATTCCTCAATACTTCAGTATAAGCAATCATTTCCTGTTGAGATAACTGAGTATTAGTCGAACATCAGTCCTGTGGGCCTGCTGAGATCGCTATCTTTCCAATGTTCATCATGCACTAGAGAATGCCTCAAGAGAGATGGTTGAATATATGAGATCATTTAACGCCAGGCAAGAAATGGATGTTTCTTTCTCTCCTTTTCTTCCCATCTCTCTAGAGCGGGGCCTCTCAACCTGAGCGAGTGCCAGGCGAGGTGAGGTTTTTCCCCATCAAATGTTTGGGTGAGTCATTAATAAATGAAGTATAAGGTTGCATCAAGATTTGATCTAAGGCCATTATATGTCTACGTATATATAACTTCTGCTTTCTCTACAAATTGCATCTGCATGTATTTGTCTTTTTTAAAGGTGAGAATTTCCATGACCATGCTTCTACTCTCCTACCATCCAATACTAAAAGTACGGTAGGCAACTATTTTTGCATGGTACATTTCGTTTTACTTTATGGACAGACAATATCCACTCTGTCCTCACTTGTTGCAGTAGTGTTTTAACATCATTAGGTCCTGAAGAAAGCCATTTTGTGGCTGAATTATGTCGACCAGTTCCATCCTTTGATAGTAGTATTTGTTGGCACTATCTACACTCTGTTTTTTAACCTTGCCATTGTAGTGGCCTCTCTAATAAAGTCATTCCTTGGTACTACATTAGGCAATTTTAATCTTCACATTTTTCCTTTTTGATTTGCACACTATTTTGAGCACTGCAACCCTTTTTCCCACTCAGCACCTGTACCATAACTTTCTGACTTCCATCACTGGTGGATCAGATACTAGGATCTCTCACGATACCTTGAGTGAGTAACCTAGCAGATACCAGTCATGCAAAAATCCCAGATGATGAGTTTCCACCATCTGGTGGGCTGATGGGTATATTTCTCTTTTTCTTTACATACTTCTTTACATCTCACTTGATTTAGCTCTTCCATGCACCCTTCTTTGAGCAAGGAGGCAATTTTGAGCCATACATAGACCTTTAGCATCCCTTGTGTATCTGTTACCTAAAATGGCTGCCAAAATAGAAAATGGCTTTCAGCTCATGCTAACAAATCCCTGCAATCTTCAACAGTTCTAAAACTACTTGAGTTGCTTGGCAGTTTCTATTTTATCCAGTTTTTTTGCCTTGATTTTCAAAACGTTTATGGCAATTAAATTGATGAACCTCCAAGACAATGGATAACTGCTGCCCTGCAAGTTCTTATTTGTTCCTTCCTAAAGACTTTTTGAAGAACCATTTTTCGAGTTTCTGCTAGGAAAAGGCAGATACATATTAAATGCAGTGAAGATTTGTCCCCACTCCACATAGGCGGCATTCCTTTGATTGACACAAGTATTTCCATTTTGGGGTTAGGTTCTTTGATGGAAACGACCCAAGCCTCAGTAGCGTGAAGAAGTGCTTTTTCTGGTGAGGAAAGTGTTCTAACAAATAAGGTTTAGGTTGCACCCTCGGGTATGCCTGTATCACTGTTCAGGTGTGAGATTTTTTTTGCTAGGACTGTTTTGTCTATTAATAAAGAAATCCGTTTAATAGCTTTGTTGACCACAGATTTAAAACCAGAGTAGGTAGGGACAGTAAGCTAGGCCTCCTCTAGCTGCAGTGCCGACAGTGAAGCCTTAAAAACTTTGAAGATTGAATTATTTAGCCTGGCTTGGTTTTCGATCTCTACCCAGTAGTATGAGCGAGTGTGTTATCCTCTGCAACCCTCATCCTCCAATAGTACTTGACTAGTGCACCTTGCCTATCGGAGATCTGATTTTTTAGACCGTATTTTAGTTGAATTTGGGCTTGTTGAATATGGCGGGGGATTGCAAACAGGTTCTTAAAGAGAATTGATTGAGCTAGGTTTAGACATGTGGCTTCTTTGACGTTCAAGGTTTCTGTGCCATATGAGATGGAGGGAAGGAATTTTGCTACTATAACCTTTAGCAAATGTCCGCTGTAGCAGCCTGTGCACTTGTTTTTTAAGATTTTGAAAGCGAACTGCAGCTAATTGGCTTTCGTGCAAGCTTGGTCCAGATGTATCTTGAAGTTGAGGTTGCGGTCAATTTGAAAGCCTAGGTATTTGTACAAGTCCACCTGGGTCAGGAGTTGCTTTTCCAAGGTCCAGATGAATTTACAATCTTTCACTGCATTAGGTTGTTTGGCAAAGCGCATCACTTTCGTTTTTTGGTGGTTGATGGTTAATTGAGCCGAGGTGATATAAGTTCCCAGTTTGGTGATTAGTCGTTGCAAACCTACTGGTGTTTACGCTAGTAGAATAATATTTTTCGCCTATTGAAGGCTATGTGTAGGCATTTTGCCAAGTTTTGGAGGGTTGGGTTGGAATAAATTGACTTAAGGTGCTTATCCAGGTTAGTGATGTAAATGGTAAAAAAGCAGGGCGCCAGCACACACCCTTGTCTTAACCCGTTAAGAGTTGTGTACTTGTTGGTTATACTGTGCCCGTCTCCTTTCCGGATCTGGACCCACGTCTGAGAGTACAAGTTTATTATGGTCTCCAGCAACTTAGCTGGAACCCCCCAATTATGGATTTTTGCCCATAGCGTGGCTCTCGCGACTTTGTCAAAGGCCGCTTTAAGGTCAATGAAACATGCGTACAGTGGCCTTGATTTTGCGAAGACTTGATTGGCTAGGAGAGTTACTACAGGGATGTTCGTAAGAGTGCCCATCCCAGCCCTAAATCCGGTCTGCGTGTGAGGAATAAGATTTATTCGGGCCTCCCAGTCCTCTAAGTCTGCCAGCAGGTTCGATGCGTATATTTTTGCTTCCACATCGATTAACGCAATCAACCTATAATTTGAGGGGTCAGAACGAGAACCCGACTTATATATTGGACTTAGGAAACTTCCCCTCCAGGAGTCGGGGATCATGTTGGAGTCTAAAAACATTGGATAAGAGTGGAGTCAGATGGCTCGCCCACAATAGAGGATCATGCCGGAACAAGGTGTTTGGGAGACTGTTGGGCCCTGGGGCGTCCTTGGATCTTAAATTTTTTATGTTTTGAAGACTTGCTCCTCAAAGATCCGTGGGGGAAAGTCAAGTATATTGGAGGTGGAGTCGTCTTTTACTAGATCTCTGGCAGCAACTCCGTTCCTTGTCTGAAGGCCATTGTCAGAGATGCTTGGGGTGGGAATTTCGTTGTATAGTGATTCAATATGAACTCTCCATGGTTCCTCCATTATGTCTGAGTTGTGGTGTCGGTTCCTGACATTGATTAGCTGGTTGATAATTTCCCAAAAGAGCTTGGAGTCTCTTCGTTTAGAGGTTTAATGAAGTTTTGCCCAAAGGTGTTCATGAAACACTTTCTTGGCCGCATTCATGTCTCTGTTAAGGTATTTTCTGGCTTTTGAAATTAAAAGCAGGAGGTCTTGGGAGGAAGCTGAGCCCCGGGATCTTAGTTGTCATAAGTATTTGTTCAAATGTTGTTTTTGAGTCCTGAGGCTTTTAGTAATCCAAGCTGCCCCTGAAGGGTTTCCTACTTTGCTGCCAGTTGGCTGATTTGAGCATTTGTGATGTAGTGCTCTGATGAATAACTCCCATGGATGCTTGATGGTTTTATTTTGGATTTCTCCAAGATACTAGTGCATGTGCCCATGAAGTTGCATATGTTGTCCTTTTTCCATATGAGACGTTTGAGGTTGTAGCAATGCAGTTACTTTGACGTCACATTAGCAAGGACTGGGTTTGCGATTTTTCTTAAGAGTGTGAAAGATTGCATTTGATGGTCGCTCTCTGCTCTATCCATGATTTTAAAGTTTGTGATGGAGTGAGCGAGGTCATGATCCATCAGAGTATAGTCAATGATGTAAGCTGACTTTTGATTAACCCTTTGTTTGCTGCTGGGCAGTCTGTCGGACTTTGACTGTTGATCATGCACATTGACAGGTCGTGCAGGCGAGCTGCACATCTCTTGCCAAGGGTGTTGCGTCCAATTTGGGCCTGGGCATGTCCCTTAGTGCCTTTTATCTCTTGCAATAAGGTCATGTTGAAGTACCCTGACAGAATGATGTTGGCGTCAGGGTAGGCGAGTTTTAGTTTGGCAAGTGAGGCTAGTAAGTGTTCGATACTTGCCTTTTTTTGTTTGAGCGCAGGGTGGATGTAAGTGTTAAGGATCAGCAGACTGGTTAAAGGTGGGGCGTCAAGTTTGACACATTGCAACCAGGAGGAATCGAGGTCTATGGCAGAGGCGAGTACAGAAATATCAGTTGAGATGAAAGTGGAGAGACCCCGTTTTGCTCTCCCTTGGTTGGCCACCTTCTTAGCCCGTTTTAGGAATTCATTATAGCCCACCAAGGGTTAAGAATTTGTTAGCCATGGTTCCTGGAAAAGGAGTATGTTATACTGTGTGATAAACTCCATAAAGTCTGGGTCTTCTAGTTTCGTGCTGAGGCCAAATACCTTCCGGGAGAAGAAGCTGTAGCCCTTGGATGGGTTTGTGGCATTGTGTGTATTTTATCATGTCCTGACTAGAGATGTCCCGGCCATGTTTAAGTGCCAAGATCCTGTAGACCTGCTGGCTTCTGGATGAGCAAAAGTGATGGTAATTGTCCTGGCCTTCGGGTCTGTACCCATTAGAGGGCAGCAGTTATCTGGGCCTTTGGCACCTTTTAACAGGCCCGTTGAATGTGTTGGCGGGTGAAGTGGACAAGGATAGCACGGAGGGTCGATCTTTTTTAATTTGATGCCCCACTTTTCAAGAGGATCCCTCTGCTGCCATATTTGCTCAATAAAGAGGGAGTCTACGAACATGGCTGTAGTTGTTTCTTGAAATTCCGTGGAATGCGGGTTCTGTTTGAACAATGTCGCTGGTGTTAATGTGGCTCAAGGGAGGGAGAGCTTTCAATAGTTTTAGCATAATACTTCTGTTGAGAATGTTGTGGTTTCCCCTTGAAACGTAGTGGGGAATAAAGTCCAGTTTGTTATTGTGTAAAAAGGTGCTGCGGCACGTAATCAGCTCCCCTTGCAATTGCCTTGGTGGCCCCTATGGGCTCTGAGTACGTCAAAGGTGGATACAAAGAGACGTTGGTATTGTTCTGAATATGAATTCCGTTGACCCTTACGTTGGTAACTTCATGTCTTCCCGGGCACGGGTTGTGGGTTATGACAAGGTTGCAACAATATTTCCTGGCATTGTCCTTGGCCATGTTGACCTCTCTAGGATGGATTATGCTTGTTTCTGTTGTTTCACTCCCTGATGGGGGTACAAGTTTTGCTATTTGTGTTACCGAGGTATTGGAATGTTGTTTCTCTTTCCTGGCCGGAGATTTAAATAAACTGTATAATTTTTCTGACGACGGTTTTTACCTTTTGGTGTAGTTTGGGCTACTAAGTGTGCTGGGAGGGTTGGAGGGGGCGGTCGAAGGTTCCTTGTTGCCTATTACTTCCGATGCATTTGAGACCTCAATGTTTTCGCTTTGTTTCCTTCCCTGTTCAGGTTTGGCGGGGTTGCGTTAATTGGCTATCTTGATTGTTTACTTTTTCTCGCTTTTCTAAGTTGTTTTCTCTCCCGCTTGGTTAGTGGCTTGATTTCTTTAGACAGCCTTCCTGGTGGCTGCTCGCTGTGGTCAAAGGATTAGGAGGCCAAAATGATTAAATTGTTGCTGGCGCTTGCAGCAGTAGGTGCAGGTGTATTTGCTTATGTTAGTGCTGGGGAGGTGCCCGTGCCGCCTGTAGTTTGTCCATCTATGGGGCTGAAGCATGCTGTTTCCTTTTCCCATGGTGCTTTGTGAACTTTCCCAGCTTTAGGAGCTGTATTTAATAGGGCATCCCTGGTAGTACCCAGGAGGTATGTCAGTAATGTTGGAACAGAAGCTAGTTTGTCAATAATTTGGCAGTGGCACGATTGGTATGTGGTGTCCCGGTCTTGTTGCACCTTCGTGATCATCTTGTTGAAGCTGTGCAATTTCTGTTCAACCCCCTGGAAGTGAATTGCTAGAATGTTTATGACGTCTACTTGAATATCTAGCTTGTCAGCATGGAGGGTCATGGCTTTGCCAATTGTGTCCAAAGTATTAAGCAGAAGTGGTCAATCAAAGGATGTTGGGGAACCGCTGGATTCCTGCTGGGGGAGCCTGAGTGTGGTGTTCCCAGTTGCTTTGGAATGCTGGAAGAGGATCGCTCTGACATCCCGGGGTCCAGCTGGGTTGCCTTTTTTCTAGGATCCTTTATTCACAGGATGGCATTGAGGGGATAGTTCTATGTGCTTCAAATAGGAAGAACGACTCCTCCAGTAATTCGGCCTGGCTGAAATTCTGGCCTGTATGTTGTTCTGCTTCCAACAGATACGATGATTGTTCGGGCTTGTCACTGCTGAATACTTTTGCACTTCAAGGTGTTGGGCTCCTGATGGCATGATCAAATTGCCGAATGGACTCACGATGTTTGTAATCGACTGGTGGGTAGGGACACCATCCTTGGGTCTTTTCAGGCCGTGGGAGCCAGGTGAGGGTGAAAATAGTGTCTGGGAGCAGGAAGGAACTGAGAAAGGCTGGAGATGATGAATTTGTGCCTCATGGACTAGGGGCTTTGGCCTTTGGCCTTTGATGCCGGTCCAGGGAATGGAGAATTTTTGATGATAAAGTTTGAAGGCTTGGAACTACGCTAGTTCCTTTGGGCGTAGCTGTCCAGCCCTCACTTACAGAAACTGTGGTGGTATGAGTTAAGTTATTTGCTTTCAGAGTCTTAAGGTCATTGCGGTATCGGTTTTCCATAGTAGATTTAATGGCTTCTTTTAAAAAGTCCATAATCAGGGCCCATTTGCTGCTGTTTAGACATGAGTAGGGCCTGGTTGAGGCAGTGAGTGAAGATGTATTTACAACAAGGGGTGGTGATGGAGAGAGTCTCTGAATTAAGCAGAGTACTCCCACCCAGTCAAGAGATCAGGGCTAGATCCAACACCGTTTTTTAGCTCATTGCACCATCCCAGTTTCAGAACCTGGCTGTATGCAAATTAGTCTGTCCCTGGCCCAGTGCATCATGGGAACAGGGCAGACCAGACTACAAAAGCCAATTCTTACACTGGGAAGGAAACAAGCTTCCGGGGACCGGTTTCTGCCATTTCAGGCGTCTTCGGCCCGGCTTGCTTGAATCCTGATGGTGCAATGAGCAAGGGACTCACATCTGAGTATACCCTTCCACGCTTAGGGTGGACAAAATTATTTACAACAAGGGGTGGTGATGGACAGAGTCTCTGAATTAAGCAGAGTACTCTCACCCAGTCAAGAGATCAGGGCTAGATCCAACACCGTTTTTTAGCTCATTGCACCATCCCAGTTTCAGAACCTGGCTGTATGCAAATTAGTCTGTCCCTGGCCCAGTGCATCATGGGAACAGGGCAGACCAGACTACAAAAGCCAATTCTTACACTGGGAAGGAAACAAGCTTCCGGGGAACGGTTTCTGCCATTTCAGGCGTCTTCGGCCCGGCTTGCTTGAATCCTGATGGTGCAATGAGCAAGGGACTCACATCTGAGTATACCCTTCCACGCTTAGGGTGGACAAAATTATTTACAACAAGGGGTGGTGATGGACAGAGTCTCTGAATTAAGCAGAGTACTCTCACCCAGTCAAGAGATCAGGGCTAGATCCAACACCGTTTTTTAGCTCATTGCACCATCCCAGTTTCAGAACCTGGCTGTATGCAAATTAGTCTGTCCCTGGCCCAGTGCATCATGGGAACAGGGCAGACCAGACTACAAAAGCCAATTCTTACACTGGGAAGGAAACAAGCTTCCGGGGACCGGTTTCTGCCATTTCAGGCGTCTTCGGCCCGACTTGCTTGAATCCTGATGGTGCAATGAGCAAGGGACTCACATCTGAGTATACCCTTCCATGCTTAGGGTGGACAAAATTATTTACAACAAGGGGTGGTGATGGACAGAGACTCTGAATTAAGCAGAGTACTCTCACCCAGTCAAGAGATCAGGGCTAGATCCAACACCGTTTTTTAGCTCATTGCACCATCCCAGTTTCAGAACCTGGCTGTATGCAAATTAGTCTGTCCCTGGCCCAGTGCATCATGGGAACAGGGCAGACCAGACTACAAAAGCCAATTCTTACACTGGGAAGGAAACAAGCTTCCGGGGACCGGTTTCTGCCATTTCAGGCGTCTTCGGCCCGGCTTGCTTGAATCCTGATGGTGCAATGAGCAAGGGACTCACATCTGAGTATACCCTTCCACGCTTAGGGTGGACAAAATTATTTACAACAAGGGGTGGTGATGGACAGAAACCGGTCCCCGGTAGCTTGTCTCCTTTCTGGTGAAGAATTGGCTTTGTAGTTTGGTCTGCCCTGTTCCCATGATGCACTGGGCCAGGGACAGACTAATTTGCATATAGCCAGGTTCTGAGCTGGGATGGGGCAGTGAGATAAATAACGGTGATGGATCAAGCCCTGATCTTTGGACTGGGTAAGAGTGGTCTGCTTAATTCAGACACTCTGTTCATCACCACCCCCTTTTCTGTATCGTTTTTGGCCACTATAGGTGTGGCAGGGTATACTCAGACATGAGTCCCTTTCTCACTGCTCCATCAGGATTCAAGCAAGCCGGGCCGAAGAGGCTGAAATGCCAGAAACCGGTCCCCGGTAGCTTGTCTCCTTTCTGGTGAAGAATTGGCTTTGTAGTTTGGTCTGCCCTGTTCCCATGATGGACTGGGCCAGGGACAGACTAATTTGCATATAGCCAGGTTCTGAGCTGGGATGGGGCAGTGAGATAAATAACGGTGATGGATCAAGCCCTGATCTTTGGACTGGGTAAGAGTGGTCTGCTTAATTCAGACACTCTGTTCATCACCACCCCCTTTTCTGTATCGTTTTTGGCCACTATAGGTGTGGCAGGGTATACTCAGACATGAGTCCCTTTCTCACTGCTCCATCAGGATTCAAGCAAGCCGGGCCGAAGAGGCTGAAATGCCAGAAACCGGTCCCCGGTAGCTTGTCTCCTTTCTGGTGAAGAATTGGCTTTGTAGTTTGGTCTGCCCTGTTCCCATGATGCACTGGGCCAGGGACAGACTAATTTGCATATAGCCAGGTTCTGAGCTGGGATGGGGCAGTGAGATAAATAACGGTGATGGATCAAGCCCTGATCTTTGGACTGGGTAAGAGTGGTCTGCTTAATTCAGACACTCTGTTCATCACCACCCCCTTTTCTGTATCGTGAGTGAAGATGTGGCACTGCCTTTCCACTTAGTGTCCGGGGTCGGTGCTATAGGTTTTTTGGAGTTGCTGATGGCTCAGCGCTTGCCTGGGGTTGGTTTGCGTCTTTTAAGGCTGTTGAGGCTACCGACTCACGCAGCAATTCCAGTTCTTCTCTGCTTGGTGAGCCAGGTCCTAAGAGGAGCTTACTGGGAAGGACTATGGTAGGTGCCATATGTTCTTCATTAACCTTGTGCTTTTCTTTTGATGGGGCCGCTCCGCTGGTTTTCCCTGAATGCATTCCCGAGTGCCGCTGTCCCTTCGGGGTGGAAAATGGAGCAATATGGGGCGGGTTTGAGAAGCGCCTGGTGAGGGCCGGCTAACTACAAGTGGTGGGGCTGTGGGGTGGTTGCCCCCGCTTAAACACTTGGTCGCTAGGCTTCATGGCTTGGCCAGTTCAGTGAAGTTCAAAGGAACTCGTGCCCGGTAAGCAGCGGGCGGGTGGGCAACCAAGAGGCCGGGAGGTACTGGAGCAAAGATGTCCCAGATGGCCGAAATGGCAGTTGCGCAGTTCAGGTTGAAGTTAAACATAGCTGTTAGGGAACAGTTCGAGAGTGATTAAATTAGGGTGACTTGATACCCTAGAGTATAGGGGAAAGTAGTGGGGTGACCTGAGCAAGGCTGAAAGGAGGCCGAAAGGTGGCTGAGAGGAGGCAGCTGGGAGGAGGCGGTTTTATGGGCTGTGTTTGGGTGGGACGATCCTGGGTTGCAGGGTCTGGAGGCAAGGGGTGCAAGGGGTGCAGGGGTGCAAGAACAGGGCGCACTGGGGATGCCGCAAGCCGCACCCAACCTAGTTGGGCCATTTCTGCGGACACTCTGGGGCACAACACTCTGTGGCCACCGCTAGCAGAGGCTGCGCTCTCTTAACTTCTTAAAAGCCCCGCAGGGGAACCTCATGGCACACTTGCGTACTGGCCTGCACTTGGCGCTTTGCCTCCTTGCTGATTTGCCTGCTGCTCGACTGGACCTCCAGATGTCCTCCCATCCGGCCAAGGGCTGTCCGAGAGCCGTGTGGGGGGGGGTTGGTGGAACGGTCGTGGAGACTCTCTGGCATGCTCCGCACGACTAACTCTGCTTGGCTGGCTCTGGAACTCCGAGCTCCGAACACCGCCTCCTGCTGCGTGCTCGTGCTCCAGTTCACTCGTTCACTCGTGTATATCCTTGGTAAAGATACACATGTAACCTTAAGTTCATGGGTTCTTAACCTGGTGTGTACATGCAGCCTTTCATCTTTCAGAGGTCCATACAAATTATATAAGCCCACCAAATAAGTGTAGCAATCAGTGTAGGAGCCTAGGCTAAGAGACCCTTGGTGGTCCAGTCATACATTCTTCAACTGCCCCAGGAATGGCTTTCAGAGTGATGACGCTTCCCAGTTGAGGTTTAGAGTCCTCAGGGAATGATGTATACACCTGATAGCATCAGATAGCAGGAAGCTTTAGTCTCTTAACCAGTGAAATGGGAGTTCGGTCCCGGCTCAGCACGGGAGTTCGACCCCAGCTTATAATCGTAAATTATTATAGACCATTTTTTAGGTATGATTTTTGTGCAGGCGCCAGGGTTGGTTCACGCTATGTGAGCCTCCTACAGTTGCCCGTGCTTGTATTATGGCTGTCCAATCATCCAAACTTGCATGCATGATGATCTTGATGCAGGACTACTTGGGTTTCAAATTTTGCTGTGACATGAAGGGGCATGCTTGGGAGGTTCAGGAACCTCAACAAGCATGGTCTGCTTTGGAGGGACGCTGGTGGCGCACTGCCTGTTGGTTTCTGGCTTTGTACCTTGTACGGATACTGTGGGCGTGTGCATATATTTTCTACACAAGGCTTTAGTCAGTAAAGGGCAGTATTCTGTTGCAGGAGTAATGAGCGGCTCCTCCCCTTAGGATAAGTCAAAACAAATCCGATTTTTGAGCTGAGCATATAACGATTTAAAAGGGAGATCTGGTCCGGAGCCCATACAGGGGTCTGACCTGGCTCCAGGAGCCCAAGCATGAGTAGGGTGATTTTTTTGGCAGACAACAGACATCAGATGAAACATTGTAATCAATAAAAATTGGTAAAGGGCAATTCTGGTACCTGCAGAAATATTTCACCTCAGGTCATCAGATTATATTGCGGTATTATGCAGCATTTATTAAACAGCTATACCATATGTGTAATCCTGGAGACATTGCTTGACGGGAAACACAATTGTTTCAATCCTTGCCCTTTTCAAGCTTGGTGCAAAGTTTTTATGACCGCATGGTCTTGGCAAACGTTGCACCTTTATATCTCTGGCTGCTGCTCTTTCCAAACAGGAAGTTGGCTTCAGTATAGCTAATAGTGCATCTTGTCTTCCGTTTCAACCACACCAATGTTAGCCACAGGCCGCTTTACGAAGGGGTATTCAGCCTATTGGAATATATTTTTTATATATGGCTAGTATCTTGTGGCCCCCTCCTTCCCAATGCTTCCAGCACCAAGCTGGGCATGTGGCATGGGGGTGCACATTGGGTAACAGGAACTTCGTCCAATGGCTCTGATGCTTTAGGGTGCATAGAAGCTCAACCAGGAAACCGTTTTGCGGCCTTTTTGTTTGAAAAATGGGGGCAGTAATAGAAAGCTTCTAGACTGAGTTATCATTCCAGCTTGGTGACGTAATGTTTTGTCTAGGATCCATATGCATCGTGGTGCCAAGAGCTGGCGGGTTCCGCCAAATTAGTGAATTTAGGCAGAGAGCCTAAGACGGCTTCTGGTTTCTGCTGCTTTCCAGCAAGACGCGGCATATGTAGGGAGCATTTGGAACAGAGCCCTTTGAGTGTGCATCGTGCACTGTAGGACATTCTGTTCCTGTGGCACCTACAAGCAACCACTGAACTCGCGTCCTATGTGTGCCCCCTGCATGCCTAGGGCAAGCTTTGGATTCATGTTTGGGGGGATCTATTGATTTCAAGCATGATTTTTAGATTATTCATGGGAAATGGGGGAGAAAAGGCTTGCTTCAAGAGCCATGTTGCCTTATTTGCCCTCGGGGAGTTGATTATTGTCACCATTTAGCGCAGTGGCTAGGGATTTGCAGCTTGTTTTGGCCAGCTCATGTAAGCGTTGTTCATGCACCTTTCCCCCCAATCCTGAAATGGCATTCATCCCCTGCTGGTTAGCTTACACAGGATACATCACAAAGGAGAGGTGCACCACAGCTTTGATGCCTCGGCTGATGTAGTAAACGCTGTATAAATACAATTACAGCAATTACCTAGGGCGCATATTCAGGCTTGAGTTGGTGGCACATGGGTTTGTTTACTTGGCTCTCAGTTGCACCTGCCATCTACAGAGGTTAGGTAATTTGGCTCAAGAACAGCTCCTTGGGATGGTCCTGATTAAATCGGAGCTGCACCACAAATCTAAGAACACGGATTGCGTATAGTAAAATCAGACACAATGACTTCCCAGAAATGGCAGTAACTCTTTTAACCCATTGGACGTTAGGAAATGCGTAGATGAACAGACCCTGAGAGCTATACGATGGTTCCCTGACAACAACAAATGTATCCGAAGCACCTTCCCATGGGAGGAAGACTTCTTGAAGTGTGAACCTGCAGTAATGACTGCAAACGCTAGTGATGGGTATTGTATGGGTGTCAGTCAACTTCAGAAAGGGGATATACGGATTTAGAGTCAGAGTCTCACTTTCTTAGCAGCAGAGCTTGGTAAGGGATGAGATGCTGTCTTTTGATATGCTTCCCTGTGGAGATGGAAACTTCAATATAGGAGTAATTAAAGATACATGAAAGGTCCTTCGGTGACTCGACCTAACAAGATGGCAGTGGGATGTCCAACATTGCCCCCTTCTTCGAAAAAAGAAACTTGGGTAGTGCTTAATTTGTGCCAGGGGTTACTGGTGGGGCTTACTGGCACCCAATTTTGGGGCCAATAGTGAAGTAAATAGGTAGAGGGGTCTGACAGGGAAGGAAAGGGTCTTAAGTTGGAGGCAAGGTTATGCAGCCCTGATCTCAGTATCCTCGATATTCTTGATATTGGCTTGAGCTTCTGAACAAAACAGAGAGGCCCAGAACTTATTCTTTTCAACAGCTAAAGTCTGCCTCTGAGCAAGGAGGTGGCACAGTCAGAGCACATTGGTTCTCAACACAAGGAGCAGATACCTTAGATGACCACAGGAAATAATTTCTGAAGGCCCCGGGCTGGGTACTCCCAGGCAGTCGGGTCGACCCAAGTTGAGGTTGCTGGTTCACTTTATGGCTGACTCCATGAGCAGAGGCCACCAATTTGTATTCGATACATTCTAATTTCTAGGGACAAGCGTCTTATTGACCTTTTAATAAAACAGATGTCAACCTTATGACGGGCCAGGTGGGCATGTGCTAAAAGGGCCGATAAAAACAGATGCAAAGAGAAAGCCAGGTGTTATTGGAAAGGGATGTGCAGTGCAGAAGTCAATGCAACAAATGACATATTACAGAGATCATAATACAAAAAAAACAACAAGCCTTGTGGAGGAGGCAACGACCCCAATTACCCCTCCCCACCACTCACACCAATCCCGATTAAGTTGATAAACCATCCCGCCCACCAAGGAGAATCGCAACAGGAAATAGGTGGATCAAAAAGAAGCGATACCAAAGTGCATTACACCCCCATCTTTGATGATGTGCTGTCCTCCATCTTTATTGTTGAGCGGGCGCACCCCTCGTTGGATCCACGGCTGGCCCCGGCCTGCCTGCTTTCCCAATCATCGCTAAATTGCTAAACTTTGGGGACCGTGATGCGATCCTCCACGCTGCCCGGGAGGAAGCTGAGATGCGCCATCAGGGAAATTCCCTTGCCTTTTACCCCAACTACACAATGGCAGTGCAGGCCACCCGACGCAAATTCCTCTCAGCCACGCTGTTGCTCCAGAAACATGAAGTCTCCTACTCCCTCGCCTATCTGGTCAAACTGCGTGTCAAAGTGGTGTACCTATGCATATTTTCACTGAGCCGAAAGCTGCCCTGGCCTATTCGAAGAAACTGGACAAGCAGTTGCTTGCCTCTACCCAGTTCCAGCCCAGAAGAATGTGGTGGCACGACTGATAATGACTGACTCTCACAATTTTGACTTTACCTTTTGCAATTGCTGATGGCCCTCAAATGCTCATTGCTGTTTATTTTTTGCTATGCTCTGGTGTAATGTTGCACTGCATGGTCTTTTGTACTAGAATAATTAATGTCTGCTTCTCTATGTGGCTTGGCCAGCCTGTCCTTGTGGTGGGGGTGTATGGCTGGTACAGCCATGCGGCCATGGGATGACTCCCTTTTGTTCCTGTGATTTTTCCTTCCTCAGTTGAGGTTTTCTTGGGTGGGTCGGATTGGGATCTCAACCTGATTAGGGGGTTGGATTGGGTGGCGGTACCAAGGATGTTGAACCCCAGAAGAGAGTCACAGGACAGAAACTGGATTCTACTCTGAATCTCTGCATCACTCTTTTGGTTCCACCTTCCTTCTAGAGGACGATTGTGGGCTACCATGTTTAATGCTTAAAAAGGGATGAAGAACCTCCGTCCCCTCATTTCCAGGTCAAGGCATCTCTAGCTTAATACATAAACGTCATTAAGATGTAGATGATGCAAAAAGTGTGGAGGCCTCACGATGAGTCACACAAACTGCCTTTCTGTAACTGGGCTTCCACACAGTCTATAAATAAGAATTGCACAACTGTACCAGGTGGGTAACACCTGAGCCAGGAAACCCACTGCTGCCCTCTGGGATGTCTTGACAGCCCCTGTTCAAACCTTCTTGACAAGCTATCCAGGAGACCCACCTGCTGCCCGTCACTTCCTCCAGGCTTCTCTCCAGACATTGGGGCGAAACTCATTCCTCCTTCTATTCTTGTTATTCTTGTGGGGTTTCCATCCTATTGTGTAAAGGGCTTCCCTGGCATACATCTCAGGTCATTGTGGACCCTGGGTGGCGCTTTGTTATTATGCGTGGCACCCTCCTTACCCAGACCCTGATTCTTGCAGCGATATACAGTCCCAACTCTGATGACCCTGAATTATTTGCGCAGGTTGTGCAACACATCTCTTCCCTGGGCCCTGCCTCACTGCTCTGGGGGTTGATTTCAACATTACACCTTCAGGCACCCTTAATAGTTCTGGGCCCGCTCTCTGCACCCACGTGCTACCTCTCTCCTGCACTCCATATTCACCGACAACTCACTTCTCGATGCTTGGAGGTATACCCATCCTGGGGTACGTGAGGGCACTTGTGTTATGGGCTCTCTTGGCTGCTGGTCGCGCCTGGACCTCTGGATCTCTACTCAGGATGCTTTTGCGTGAGTCACCTCCATAGAACATATGGCTTGTACCCTTTCTGACCATGCTCCCATCCACCTCAGCTTGCTCCCCCCGCATTCCCAATGCCGTATATTTGCCTGGTGGCTGCCCCCTAATGTGCTCCGGGACTCGGTGTTCTGCGACGAGATCCAAACCGCTATTGTGAACTATTTCGACCTTAACGCCGCTCCGTTGCTTCCCCTTACAGTCTTTGGGAAGGTTTTAAGGCAGGGATTCAGGGCGAATGCATCTCTAAGCTCCGGGGCAAACTTGCTGACTTTAATGATGAGGCTGACAGGGAACCTTCCTTTCTGGTTAGGGAGGCAAGGGCGCACTGTTTTGGCAAGGGGGATCGTCCGGGCAAGACTCTGGACAATCTCCTACGCAAACCTCATGCTGTCTCCTATATCACAGCACTCTAGAACAATGGCCCGGACAGACCGACCTCTCACGAGGAGATGGTGGCTAGATTCACAACCTGCTACTCTCAACTCTACACTGCTGGGGCTCTGCCCTCGCGTGACAACCTTGACCAATATTTTGACACTTTGGAGTTCCTCTGGTTGAGCTACAGCCACCAGGAGTATCTCGACGAATCCTTCTCCAAGGAGGAGATCCTGGCTGCCATTAATGGCCTACCTGACAATAAGGCACCGGGCCCCGTCTGTCTACCTGCATCCTTTTACCAAGCCTTTTTGCCCCTCCTGGTCCCGAATCTCGCCGCTATGTATAATGACTACTTTGAGTGCGGCCACTTTTCTCCTTCACTTCTTGAGGCCCTGTTTAATCTTCTCTTGAAGCCGGACGAGTCCCCAGAGCTCCGGGATTCTTACCCCCCACTGTCCCTCATTAACAGCAATAATAAGATCTTCGCTAAGCTGTTGGCTTCCGGCCTCC
The DNA here is from genome assembly GCF_964261635.1 of Lissotriton helveticus. Classification (NCBI taxonomy): domain Eukaryota; kingdom Metazoa; phylum Chordata; class Amphibia; order Caudata; family Salamandridae; genus Lissotriton; species Lissotriton helveticus. Next base: position 640,536,994 of record NC_136059.1, read on the forward strand.
TTCCGCTCATGCCCCTGATAGCTCACCCAGACAATTCAGGTTTTATTCCGGGCCTCGCACTGACGCATAATCTCGAGACTATATTTGCCGTTCTCCATCAAATCAACACGCACTCCTGGCTATGGCTACCCTCCTGGATGCTACCAAAGCTTTCAACACTCTTGAGTGGCCCTTCCTCTTCTATCTTCTCCCTCGCTTAGGCTTTAGCCCTGTTTTTCTGCGCAAGATCCACCTTCTTTATTCCCTCCCTACGGCTCGCCTCCGGATCAATGGTCAAATCACGGAGCCTATCCCCGTCGCTAGGGGTACGAGGCAGGGGTGTCCTCTCTCACCCATGCTTTTTGCTGTAGGTATGGAGCCCCTCTCCACTAGGCTCTGGCAGCATCACACTCAGAGGGGTCTTGGCCTTGCGGCTTGAGCCTTGGTTGTCTCCATGTACATGGATGACATCACACTCTATGTCCGCAACCCCCATGAAAATCTTGGCCCCATGGTCCGCCCGGCGGTGCGCTTCGGGGGTCTCTCTGGGATCCAGGTCAACTGGGGGAAATCTATTCTTTTCCCCTGATGGATGCCACTGTTTCCTTCATTCCAGAGTATCCGTTTGTGTGAGCATCGGGGCCCACTAGATACCTGGGCATCTGGCTCAGCCGGGACGTGGACGAACTCTGGGGGCCAATTGTGGCCGGACGGTCGACTGGCTTCAAACTAAGATTCACCTTTGGTGGCGTGTGTCCCTGTCTCTGGCGGGGTGCATAGCCATCGCTAAGATGGTGGTGCTCACAAAGTTTCTTCATTTGATTTGAACATTCCCATCCCCCTCACGGGTAATTATTTTCATAAACTTCACTCCCTCATCATTTCTCTTGTCTGGGCCGGACGTCAGCCTAAAATCGCTTACAATATCCTCACACTTCCCTCATTGTGTGGTGAAATGGGCGCCCCAGCTTTCAAATTATACCCTCTTAGAGCCCAGGCCCGTTTTCTTCACTTCTGGGTGCACCCGCCTCCTTTCCAGCCTCACATCGCAGTGGAAGCTGATCTTGCAGCCCCCTGGCTGCTCCAGACTGCCATCTTTGCCCCTGTAAAACCCCGGTGTGGTTAGATTGACACAGTGGAGATCCTGCGATGAGCCTGGAACGACCTTTGTAGATACTCCGGCGCTAGTATGCTCTCTGCCAGTGCCATGCCCCTCGCACACAATCCAGTATTCCCCCCTTTGCAGACCGACAGGATGGCCAAACGTGCTACGCACCTGGGTCTGTCCAGGATGTCTGACCTCTATCCAGCTGGCGGCTTCTTTGCCCTTCCAGCCGAGTCTGGCCTCATGGATACTCTGCTGTATTACCAACTTATAGTGTCCTACAGGGAGCTGCACCCACGTTTCCTCAGCCCCCCTCCATTGGCTACCCACAACATTGCAATACATACACATCCGCCTCCCCACGCAAACTTGTCTCCAGATTTTATGCCCTCATGCTGGCGGCTTCCCAGATCTCCACTGACCGTGCCCGCGTGGCTTGCAGCAAGGACCTGGGAACTGATCTCTCGCAGGAAGACTGGCTGTACTTTTGCAAGCAGACCAAACGGCTGTCCCCCAACTACCGCCTGCGCCTCATACATTTCAAATATCTGCATAGACTGTACCGTTCCCATATCCAGCTGCACAAAATGGGCCTCACTCACAGCAATAGGTGTCTCTGCTGCTCTGCCCCCGCTGATGACTTCTCCCATCGTGCCTGGCAGTGCCCAAAGGTCTCTGCATATTGGCGCGCTGTGGGCACCACCATCACTGAGATCACCTCTACTCCTGTCACACCTGACCCACTGCTATGTCTTTTAGGCTTTGTGAAATATTGTCGGGACACCTCCCACTGGCTAACTGCTATGCTGCTCAATCTCGCACGGTGTAGGGTTGCCATGAACTGGGGTCGGAGACCCGCGCCCACAGTTAGGGCTTGGCTTGAGTACGCTGCACGCTATCAGGAGCTTTTATCCAAATTCTGGGATTTAATGCCGGCTGCTTTCCGCCTGCTTGACATCTGGGGCCCCCTCATCTCTTACCTCCTACGCCAGAGCAATTTGGCCCCCGCAGCCTCTCCCGCGTCCTTGCCGGCACTCTGCCTGCAGCGGTTGGCGGTGTTTACTCCAAGGGTGTTGCCTTCCCCTCTGGGCTTTCTGCTGCTTTTCTCACCAGTACTTGACCTCCTCAGGGTGACCCTCTATCACTTTCTCACTCCATCCCATGTCATTTCGCTCCAGGTTCTGCTATGAGCTGCTTATGTTCAATCGTTCCTGTGATGCATGTAACAGCTGTGGTTCTTCTCTTTCAGTGTGGAATCCCTGCCTATGTACCCTGGAACTTGATGTGTAAGATTATTAATAAAGGTTTTTGAAAATACATTTTTTTTTAAAAGAGGTAGAGAAAAGATGTAGCAACAAAAGAGTAAGATATTAAAGTAAATTAGAGCAAACAGCTGTAGAATGAAATAGAAGGGATGGGGAGAGACAAGAAAGCTAAGGAATGTGAGATAAAATGAGAGGCTAGGCAGTGACTAGAAGTGAGAGAGATAGAGATGTTGAATAGCAAGATAGATGTTAGATGGAAAAAAGTAATAATGAGATAAGTGAGGTATAGAGTTCTGAGGTGGAAAGATGAATGAAAGAGGTGGAGTGGTGATTTACTGAGAGATGCTGAGAGATAAATGGTGAACTAAATAGAAATGAAATTGAAATAGAGAGGAGGAAGATAGAAGAGTGATACAAGGAGATGAGATGAAAACAGATCATTGAGATGCACTGGGGTCACAAAAAGAGGGCTACAGTAGAGAGGAGGGGTGTAGTGATAGAGATGTAGAGGCAACAGAGGCTGGCGAGGTCATAAGAGACAGACATAGAGATGTCCAGGGAAAATATATGTATATTGAAAGAGAGGTGAGGTAGCCATAGGCAATATAGAAAGAGCAGAGATATACTGCCAAATTAGGTATTTAGAGATGTAGAGATAAGTGGAGAGAGACAGAGAAACATGGATAGGGATGAGGTGTAAAAACTGAGGTGAAGTATAAAGAGAGACATGAGAGGGAAAGATAGATGAGGCAGGGAAAGACTGTTAGAGGATAGTAGAGAGAAGTGACAGATGTAGCCAGAGGGAGGTGAACATAGAGATCTGTGGTAGATGGAAGATCAAGATTTTCTGATCGGTGAGGTTGAGAGACATGACATATAGAGGAAGGGACTAAGATGAACTACTGAAAGGTGATATTGAAAAAGAGAAAAGAGGCTGATGGAAAGAAAAGGTAGACACATGAACATGAGTGTATATTAGAGGGTGGTAGACAGAGATTAGTAGCAAGATTGAAAGAGTGGCGAGAAAGTTAGGTAGAGAGATGATGGAACAAGAGATAAGTTAGGGAGATCACAAGAGAGGTATATAGAAAGCTAAAGAGTGGTGAGATGACGTTCGGGTAAAGAGACTCTGTTAGACCTGTCATTCTTCGGAGTCGCGCGAGCACGTCGACCAAGATGGCCGCCGCCACCGGAGCTCCGTGAGTTCACCGGCCTAATTAGCCGTTTTACGACGATTTTCCTGTCAGGAATCTTCATTTAATAGCAGCGCTTCCTTGTTCTAACTATTTCCTACCATGTGGCTGATTTTCCGGCGATTTCGCTGTGGGGAAGTGCCTCAGCTGGCTCCTTGGTTCCTCTCCCCTGCCTCTGCTCCAGCTTCTGCTGGTTTGCTCTGCATAGGGGGCGGAGTGCTTACAAAGAGAGGGCCTGGCTTGGGCCTGGCCATACCCACAACCTAGTTTAGCTGCTGCACCAGTCCTTTTCAAGAGCTTTTAGGGCATTTTATGTCTTTTTTACCTCACATTTATCAAATTTTGAGGTGTATTTTCATATTTTGTATTTATCTAACGCAAAAGGTTATTTTTTCGCCTCAAATTGGAAAATACAAATTTGGGTGCTAATAAAAGAAAAAAGTAGATATCGCCTACTCCATCTAAATCTAGTGCTGTTGACTCTTCTGAACAGTCACTTGCTCTCATTTTGGAGGAAATTCAAGCGCTGCGCATGAATACTGATACTATTGCGACTGAAGTGAAAAATATTCGCAAAGATGTGGCTTCTATGTCCATGAACATATCTGATAATGCTATCAAAATTCAGGACAATAAAAATAAATTGGACTCTTTTACACCCTTGGTGAGTCAAATAGTACCAATGCGTACTCAATTGCTGGAATTGGAAAACCGTCATAGACAATACAATCTCCGTATTTTCAACCTGCCTGAAGAGATTGAGGGATTTGATTGTCGCTTATATCTAGAGTCTTTGCTACCTGGCCTTCTGAATATCAAATTCCCTGAAAAATTTGAAGTGGATAAGGCTCACAGAATTCCCTCACATAGAAATCCTCGCCACACTAAGCCCAGGCAAATGATTTTTAAGGTTTTGCGACACCATCACTTAGTCCTTATCAGGAAAGCAGCACAAGACATTCCCTCACTCTTAGTGAATGGTTGTAAAATCTTTATTCATCAAGGCTTTGCTAAGGAAACGGTTGCTATTCGCAAGGAATTTTCCTCTTATCGTCCACAACTGAGAAGCCTTGGTTTTAAGTATGGTCTATTTGACCCTTCTACGATGAGAGTCTGGAAAGACACCTTCTCTAAATCTTTTCATCGTCCTGAAGATCTACGTCTTTTTCTGGAACAACAAGCTTCACCGTCAATGGACACTCATGATCCTGTTACTTGAACGTTTATAATCTAATTTATTCTGGCATTTAAATATTTCTCTCTTCACGAGCTCCAACGGTTTTATGGCCATGCTTGAGGAACGGGTGTGCATCTCTGTATTCTTCTTTATGTCTATGTTTCTTGTTTGTCATTTTTCCTTCCTTTTGTGTTTCTTCCTATTGTGCCTTTCCTTTTCTTACTCTCTACATAGAGTCGCTCTTTTCAATGGCTGTTTTTCATTTCCTCTTCTTCTGCTTCATTCTTCTATCCTCTTCCTCCTAATTCCTAATGGCTAATACTCATAATGTTAAAATTGTTTCACTTAATGTTACGGGTTTAAGGCATCCAGTTAAACGCACTAAAATCTCGGACTACTTGGGTGCGTGCAAAGCTGATATTTGTTTCATCCAAGAAACACATGTTGATGACAAAATTTTACACTATATGAAGAAAAAGTGGGTAGATAATATTGTTTCCTCTCCCGCGCAAGGAAAGAAAAATGGTGTTGCAATTCTATTTGCAAAAAGGTTGCATTGTCAGATTCTTAGTAAGTTCGCAGACACAGAAGGTAGATATGTAGTGGTTAAGGTTAAAATTTATGACTCAACCTTCTTTTTGCTTAATATTTATGGTCCTACAGCTGACGACCCTTCTTTTTGGTCTACTTTAATTTCTGAAGTTCTGAAGTTGGGGCAGGTTCCTTTGATTGTTGGGGGGGATTTTAATGTGATTAGTGATCCGTTACTAGATAGGCTTTCCACTACGAAATTCCGACCTCCTAAAGTTTTTCATGCCTTTAAATCTTTCCTTCACACAACCAAGCTGGCTGATATTTGGAGGCTACATTTTCCTACTGATAAATGTTTTTTCTTTTTCTCTAATCCCCATAATTCTCATTTTAGGATTGATTATTTTTTGCTTTCGCCTTCACTAATTCAATCAGCCACTAACCCTGTTATAGGTAATATTGATATTTCAGACCATGCCCTAATTTTCTTTGTTTTAAATATTTCCTCTACTTTTGCCAAGCAAAGTCGTTGGCGTATGAACACGAATGTAGTACTTAATGATAAGCATAAATCTAAACTTTTACAAGCTATTCAAGACTATTTTTTATTCAACCCAGAAGGTTCAACTTCACTTGTGAATAGATGGGATGGCTTTATTGCCTACATTAGAGGTGCCACTATTTCTATTATGGCCCATGAGAACAAACAATTTAACTCTAATGTTAAACATTTGGAAAACCAAATTGCTAAATTTGAACGTTTATGTATTTCCTCTAATGACCCTCAACTCAAATTTACACTACAAAAGCTTCGTTATGAATTTAATGCTATACTCAGTACCAGAGCAGGACAGAGACTTACAACATCTAATGCTAAATTTCGCTTTAATACCAATAGATCTGGAAAACTTCCTGCAAACTATTTACGAATCAAGAAGGATAAAACTCAAATAACATCAATACGTGGTCCTCAAGGTCAAGTTGCTCTTTCCCATAATGATATTGTCCAAGAATTTTTACATTTTTATTCTAACTTATATAGTAAATCAGCCCTCTTTAATTGATTCATTTTTAAATAAGTGTAATTTACCTCAAGTTTCTCCCTCAGACAGAATAGGCTTAGACTCTCCAATTACTTGTGATGAGATTTTACTTGCTATTAAGTCACTTCCCAAGAATAAATCCCCAGGCCCAGATGGTATCCCAGCTGAGTTTTATAAAGAGTTTCAGTCTTACCTTTTACCTTATTTAAGTGCACTTTTTTCTCATTTTGGTTCCTCTGGCACTATTTCGGGCTCCTTTACGGACGCTCTTAGCATTGTTCTGCCCAAACTTGATGAGGACCCTACCCTGGTTGCTAATTATCGTCCCATTCCCCTAATTAACCAGGACTGTAAGCTTTATGCTAAAATCCTTGCCACTAGATTAGCTCCCATACTTCATTCCATCATTCATCCAGATCAATCTGGGTTTATGAAAAATAGGTACTCAGCTAATATTACTAGATCACTCTTACACGTTATTGAACAGAGTCCACATCTTGCTTCCCCTGCGGGAGTGATGGGATTAGATGCAGGAAAAGCTTTTGACAAAATTCATTGGCAATTTTTATTTAAAACTTTATTATCTTTTAATTTTGGTGCCCATTTTATTCGTATGATTTCTGCTTTATAGTTTGCCCCTACTGCTCGTTTGTTTATTAATGGACACATTTCCACTCAATTTTCCCTCTTTAGAGGTACTAGGCAGGGGTGTCCCCTTTCCCCACTGTTATTTTTAATTGGAATTGAGCCCTTTCTTAACTATATCCGATGCAGTGATAATATTCAGGGTATTGCGATAAATGATGTCACAGTTAAAACTCTAGCCTATGCAGATGATGTTTTATTGTTTATTAGTAATACTCTTTCCTCTGTTCCCTCCTTATTAGACATTATTGCAAAATATTCGGTGGTTTCAGGTTATAAGTTAAATGTAAGTAAGACAGAATTTTTTCCTTTGAATGCTTTTTGTACCCCGGATATGCTACCAAACACCGATATTTTTTGGCAGAACAGTAAGCTGAAATATTTAGGTATCCTATTTGCCTCCTCGTTGCCAGCAACATTAAAACTAAATAGTCATTTTATACTTGATTATATCAAAAACAAATCGTCCAAATGGTCTCCCCTTTATCTCACTTGGTGGGGTAGAATGGAGGCTATAAAAATGAATATTGCACCAAAAATCTTCTACTCATTAACCATGATTCCCACTCAATTTCCTCTCAAATTTTATAAAGATATTGATAAACTATTATCTAAATTTCTCTGGTCTAACACGGTCCCTTGTATTGCTTACAGGAAATTAAAACTCCCTAAGTCCCAGGCTGGATTTTCCCTTCCAGACTTTTACCTCTACCATAAAGCTTTTATCTTAAAACAAAGCTCTTTATGGTTCACAAACTCACATGTGGTTAAACCTCCAGTTTGGTTTGATATTGAATCTATAATACTACGACCCTTTTCACTGCCCTCTTTGCTGTCAATGTCTTCTACATCTAAGATTATTCGTCTGTCGTCTATAATCAAATCCTCTAGATTAATAATTAATGATTTGGATTCTAATTTTGATTTGCCCTTACTCTCTACAGTCCACTTGTCTTTATGGCATAGTGCTTTACTTAAACTAAACAGACACAATAATTTCTGGTCCTCATGGATTTCAAAGGGAATTTTTTATCTTAAAGATGTATTTTGTGGAAATGCCTTTATTCCTTTTGAACAAGTGCAGTTGAGATTTGATCTCCCAGCTTCTGATTTCTCAAAATACCAATCTTTATGTAATTCAATTTTGGATCCTTTTCCCAATGGTATTCCCTCTTCCACCACTAATGACCTATTAATTTACCTTACGGCTGTTACGTCTTCCCCCAAAGCTGTCTCTGTTTTTTATAAAAACTTTACCTCCTCCCAGGGTTCCAATGTCGGTGCAATATCATCTTTTTGGAATACTGAACTTTCCATCTCCCTATCAGATGACACATGGTCCTCCATATGGCTTAACAGTATTTCTGGTTGGCTTCCAGTGTCTCTTTATCAGACTAATGCTTATATTTTATTTAATGCTCTATGGACCCCATCTCGATTATACCATGCAAAATTGTTACCATCTGATGTTTGTTGGCATTGCACTTCCAATTCTGGGTCACTTCGTCATATGTTATTTGAATGCCCAGTTATTATGAAATTCTGGTCAGAGGTTCGGAAGGTCATTTTGAAAATGTTACCTTTAAACGATGATATTTCTTATACTATGTTAATATGTAAATCAGTTGCCCTTTCCCTTCCTCTTAGTGAGTCAGAGGCAAAGTTATTTAATTTTTTAATTACAGCTGCTTTAAAATCCATTACTTTTTGTTGGAAAGATGCTTCTTCTCTTTCAGTTCATGCTTGGTGGTCATGGATTATCTTTACAAGAAGAGGTGCTCAGTTGTCTCTTAAAGGCGTTATTCATAATTCGCAGTCATTTCAATCTTTTTGGTCTCCTATTGATTCGTATGTTATGCAATGATATGATTAAGTGTTCTTTTATGTCTTTTGATGATTAATTTCCCCTCATTTACCATCCTTTTTGTTTTCAATTTATTTGAGACTCTATATTTTTTTATTTTATGATTCTATGATATGTGCATCCCCCCGCCCCCCCCCCTCTTTTCCCCCTTCCTACTCATTTTTGGATTATTGCATTTTATGCTCATAATTGCATCATTTTCGCATGTAAGATTTATTCTTTTTGTATTGTAATTGTCTATTTCTTCTGTTTACAAAATAATTCAATAAAATCATTTTGAACTTGAAAAAAAAATAAAGACCTGTCATTCTTCGGATGGCCTTTGCCCAGGCTTTTTGCCTTTTACCTCCTGTCTTTGCTGATTCTTTTTGTTGGTCTTAGGACTTTGAGAACTTTACATCTGCTAACCAGTGCTAAAGTACATGTGCTACTCCCCTAAACATGATGGCATTGGTGTATACCTGGTTATTTGATGTACTGGTCAGTCCCTTTTAAAAAGGTATACCATATACCAAGGACCTGTACTTCAAATACTACTCGTGGGCCTCTGGCACTAATTGTGCCACCCACAGAAGTAGCCTTTCAAACCTTTCACAGGCCCCCCACTGTAGTGCCTATGTGGGCAGATTACAGCCACCTTGACTTTGTATTCAAAACTACTTGCCAAGATGTATAGTCCCCTTTAATTACATATACTTCAGCCCTAAGGTAGGCTCTTAGTAATCCTAAGGGCAGGGTGCTATATAAGTAAAACGCAGGACATGTACTTTTATGTCTTGCATTTCCAGGTAGTGACGAACAGACCATTTTGTTTTTCACTGCTGTGAGAGCTACCCCTCTCATAGGCCAGCATTGGGAATTCCTTAAGACACTTTTAAGATGTAATTTCTGATCAGAGAGGAGCAGCTTTTCATGTTTCATATCTTTGGAATGGTAATTATATATCCCCTTACTAGTGAAGTTGTATTTAACATTACTGTTTTAGAAATTACCCTTTTAAAAAGTAGACATTTCTCTGCACTTACTGCTCAATGTGTCCGACAGCCTGTCTCTACTACACGTCTGGAGTGGGTGACAGCTGTACTTTGTGCATTCTCTCTATACAATCACAAACACAGGAAGGTGAGGTTCATTTGCATTCTGAGCACTCATCCACATTCTACAGGACCTTCCTGAACAGGGAGGAATGAGAGGGTCTGATACTTACACTTCAACAGGTAGTGTCCTGTCCATACCCAAATCACTGATTTACCGCTCCCCCTCCACAGGGGCAGGCAAGACAACCAGTTTAAAGGGATTATTGTGCACTTCAGAGAGCTGCTTTGAAGTTACCCCCTATATCAAAGGCACTGTTAGGTAAAAGTACTTGGGCTCTGACCCCCTAAAATCAGAGAATTCTGGTTCTTGAACTGAACCACAGTCCAAAGAACTGCTGTGCTGATTAAAGGGATCGACTAGACTGTTTTTCTGCTTGTTGCCCTGCTGTCTTCTGCTCCCTGAATCTGCTGAAAGAGAGGTGGTCCTGCCTTTCCTTCATGTGATCTTCAAATCTTTGTTTGCCCCCTGTTTTCTGAATTCTCTGGTACACAAAAGGCATTTTAAAATTCTTTTGGTGCTGCTGGACTCTGCCATGTGTGAGTCCTACCCTTGCCTGAGGTCCCCTCCAGCTCTGGGTCATAGAAGTGGGTTCTACAGCTGTTGTGCTACAAAGTGAACAAATCTTCACCACTGCACCGATCATAGCTGATGCAGTGCCCTTTGACGCCAATGCAGTGATAATCCAGAGACTGCCCTGCATGGCTGGACAATAATGTAGGACCTCACTGAGAAGTTCAATGATGACGCTGCACCAATCCAAGGTCCCGACCACAAGGCTAGACTTCAGTGCATCAACTCAACTGCATGAATTTTAACTGATGCATTGCATTTACTGCATGGAGAAGATCAACACATTTCACTGTTTGCCAACAGGAATTGTCACCGTGGCTTTGGATCATGTAGCTGGCCTGCGCTTCCATGAGGAAAGCACAAACTTTGACTTTACCCTAGTCTAGCATGACCTAAAGTAACTTTTTTTCAGCGCAGTGCTGCATTTATTCCTTTAAAATTCAATTTCTCAACTTCTATACACTGAAGTTTTTTTTGTTTTTGTCTTGCTTTGATTATAAAATAATAATCTCTTTTGAACATATGTGGAGTCCTTTTGTGATGTATTCATTGTGCTACTGTGTGTGTTGCACACATGCTTTACACATCGCCTCATTAGATAAGTCTAAGACTGACTGCTCTGTTCCAATCTACCAGAGGCTGAGCACAGGTTATCTTTTAGTGTGTATCTAGCTTACCCTGACTAGAAGGGTGGTCCCTGTATGTACTGGGTGCATACCTCTGCTAACCAGGAAACTCATTCCTAACAGACTCAAAGTCAGAGGTATATTTAAACTTATCAAAGCGGAGAGTTTGAGATACAGAAAGAAACAGAGGACAAAGAAACTCATGACTGTTTTGATATCTTTATCTCTTGGAAGGTGGAGACCCTGGGCATGTGCAAACATTGTCCATGCCGTAAAACAGCTCTGGAAGTGTGTTAGTGGGAATATGTGAATGTGCATTTTCAGTGTCTATAGAAATTTGAAATGTGTGAGTATGTGAGCCAAAGTGTCCTTGTGTTCCTGTTTTTGTGAGTGTCTGTGAGCATGTGCTTGTACACGTGTGTGGTGTGTGTGCACATGTGTGTGCATGTTTGTGTGTCTGTGCGTGTGTATGTCTGTCTGTGTTGTATCACTCCTTATATTTGAACCTTTATGCAGCACTGTGTTGCTAGAAAGTTAAGTGAACAGTTGTCAAGTCTTTAAAAGGCTCCCATATCAGTTCTAGGCAGTTTTGGAATGTATTCCACAATAGGCAAGAGGTTTCATAGCTTGGCTCTCCGTGCTGTAATTCTTAGGCCTGCTGGCCAGTTCGCAAAGGGGTATGGAATCGAATAAATCTGGAATTAAGTGTGTGGCATCTTTTAGTACTTAATAGTACTCTTCGTCGTTATCATATTCTGTATAGACAGCGCAGTACCCCCAGAGTGGTAGGATCTAAAATAATCTCCCTGGTACTTTCTATATTACAGGTCTGTACTTTACTGAAAGTGCTGATCGAACGCGCTTGGTTAAAAAGGACTCATACTAACTACGTTTAGCACTTTTAAAGGACTAGTTCGGAAAAAGTTTATGAACATGTGCAAGATGCAATTCATATGGCAACTTATGTACCGAGTGTACTTATTTTTTGGTGCAAAGCCATGTTGTCATGGTAGCAATTATCAAGCAGGAATGTAATGATGCTAAACAGTTGAATAACATCGGAGCCTTGATTACATAACTGAAGTTCGAAAACTGAAAGCTATCATGCTACTAACTGAACTATAAAGCAATTACGAGGAAGTTCGTTGCACGTCCATTTCTGCTTACTGATAGATAGTTGGATAGATAGACAGACAGGAAGGCAGGCAGACAGACCGACCGACAGACAGACAGACGGACGGACGGACAGATAGATAGATAGATAGATAGATAGATAGATAGATAGATAGATAGATAGATAGATAGATAGATAGATAGATAGATAGATATGCCTCTTCAGCATAGATTCTAACTATATGTCCATACCTATTCGACAAAATCTGCTCAGGCAATACCGTTAGTGCGAATTTTTCGACGCCCAGAATCTGCAGCACAATGTAAATGCAGTTTTACTGTGTTTCAGTTTGAGCGTCTTTGAATTTGAACCATGGAAGTAATTGAAATCAACAAAAACAATAGACACATGATAACTTTCTTAAGGTTAAAATTTAGCTGGTAACATCACTCAACATTCTGCAGAACCAACCAGAACATAGGGGGCAGCTGTCAGGCAAGGATGACATTATTAAATTGGACAGGGATTTTCTGCAGGCTTCACAGGCACAAGTGCAAGAGCTGCGAGGTGCTGTGCGATCAATCACATTTGGAATGCATTTCTGAAGGTTAAGCAATATTCATAACCTAGTGAGTGCAATGCAGAGTGGCAGGCTGTCTCCTCTTTCATCTACATCTCTGTTATGTGATAGAAAATGTGTCAAAGAAGCATATTTAAAGCGATAAGATTTGAAAAGATGAAACGCTGAGGATTATACTTTGGTGATGTTCATAGACGAAAACAGACACAAGCTTTTCCCGTATCATGTCAGTCTGGATTTAGTAAAAAGAAATATATATATATATATATATGAGAGAAAACAATCCTACTTCAATGAAGAAGAGGCACGTACACGAGGCATGCATGGATCAGGCTTCTTTATTGATGTTTGGGTCTCCCACGACCCTGCAGTAAAAGAGAGATATATATATATGCAAGTGGCTCTCTTCAGCATCAATTCCTAATCCCCAGCGGTCATCTTTGGGGCTGAAAATGTGCTTAAGACGTTGACAAAAAACTGGACATTAAATATAATGACCTACAATTACGTTATGTCATTTAACTACGTCTCGCTAATAAGCATTTTAATAAGTTATTACTGTAATCTTATAATGCTAACTGTTCTTAGGCATCCTGTTTATGTTCCTATGCATTCGTCTCTAGGATAGTGCGTATGCAAACTTCTTGTGCTCATGCAAAGCGCTCTGGTACCCATCAGAGTCAAGTTTGCTCCCTAAAAAATGTAATATGTTGCACTCATCCCTGTCAATTGTTTTCAGGAATCTTGAACTGTACCAACCATATGGTAAAATAAAACATGCTTGCACTGGACAGTCTGTGCACATTTTGTTTTGGAACTGGTTTTGCAGGGCGGTGTCACTGATAATTTGTCAGTAATTTTATGTTTTGTGTATTTCTGCCCGTGCAACTGCTAGCTGCTGATATATTTCTGGCATTCAATGAAATTGTCCGAGATCACCTAAAGTGCACAATATATGACCAGGGCCGAACTAAACTCGTGGGCGGGGGGGGGGAGCGGGGGGGGGTGGAAGTGGAAAACACTGCAGCTGCAAAACCGGCCCCTGGTAACAAAAAAACGGTCCCACAGGGGTCCTGAGAGGCCACCCCCGCGACTAGGGGAGGGGGGCCTTTAGTGGGCATTCCGTGCCCGCCTCAGTAGGTGAGTTTCGTTTCTTGAGATAGACGTCATGGGGAGGGTCTCTCCGTAATGTGAGACGCTTGGTGGGCGTCTGAGGACCCTCCCTCCAAGGCAATAAGAAGTGCAGCACCCCTGGGAGTAGCCCTCTTTCGTCTCTCGCCTGATTACAAGAAGGCTGGCCGGGAAAATAGTTGGCGAGCGGTGGAGTCAGGCCGGTCGGCTTTGCTTTGTAGACAGGTGAGAGGCCATAGCGTAGCGTCTAAGGGCATATGTGATGGTGGCGGGAGCCTCGGGTTCGGGCCCCGGAGAAGCATTTTAATTGTGGAGGTATTTTTCCTGTTTTGAGCAAGGATGAAATATATGCTGGTAAAAGCGCCCCGTGTAGCGTGGGTGATTAGCCCAAGTAAGCGGGCGATAGGTGTTTGTGGTAAGTCATAGGGTGAGGGAAACGAGCAGCGATATCGCGGACAGAGCGAGTGCAGCGTATTAGGTAGGTGGAGGGAGGGGCGTTCCCTTCCGAGCCGCGTGGCGGGATGGGGTGCGCGTCGGGCTACGGGCCAGAGGAGAGCGGAGTTCGAATAGTTAGGGATGAGTTTTTAAAATAAATAAAAAATAAAAGCACAGCGTTATGCAGGGTGTGCGATGTTTAGGAAAGCATTGTCTCGCACAATTAAGAAGCGCGTTCGCGAGAAGCCCGGGTATGGTACAACTGTGTGTGTTCCACCTTTGTGGTTTTTTCTGCCGATCAAGTACGGAAACAATACACATCCCCGTTTAAATTTTATGGGACCTCAGCGCTAATCTTGTTAACTCTTTGTGGTTTCTTACTTTGTAGGAATGGGGTGGGAAGCGCAGAGCGCAATGTCATTTTGATTAATAGGCGAATTTCCCCGCGATTGCTATGCGTTTTTAAAATACGCGTCTCGGAGGCATGGAGGGGCGCAGCCTGAGGGGTGATACGGTGTCAATCATGACGAGGAAAACTGGCTGCAATGCAATGATCGTGTGTAGGGGCGGGGTCAAGGGAGTCCAGTGATTACAAAGACAGGGAATACTGGCTGCAATATATATGATTGTGTGTGCGGGCGGGGACAAGAGGGTCCAGTAAACAATAAGACATGGGGAGATTTTTGGGGAATAATCTGCCAACTTTTGCTTAATAGAAATGGGAAAAGTTTTGGGCCGGCAGGCAAGTGTCATCGACATTTGCAATCTCTGCAGCAGAGTATATTATATGGCATGCTGCAGTGATGGTGCGATTAACACCACTTCATCCACGATTAACACCACTTCATCCACCAGGGGTGTCACCTGATCAATGGTTCACCAGCATGGCCTCTATTCTCGGACAGTTTAAAATATATTACAAGGTGGCATTTCCCCAATTTTGAAAGCCAACAGAATTTCAAACGGTAAAATTAGGGTAGATGGCTTTGATTCGGTACGGTGCTTACGTCATTGACGGGCATGGTGCCCGGGGGTAAAAGGGCATGGCTGGCGCAGATAGAAGGAGGCGCGCTAGTGCACGACCGGTTGTAAGGGGCATATATGTATCGACCAATTAACCAATTAATGATTGTGTCTTCTTTCTTAGTAGGCGGAGTGCCGCTCAAGCGGACACGGGGGGCAAGGAGGCCCCAGCAGCAACAGAGGAATATCCGTTCATTGGCGGCATTGTGGGAGGCCGCAAAGTAAGGAGGTATTGATTGGGCTCTGAGGACCCTATCGCAGGACGGGGGAACAAGTGGGCCTGCCCGGGCAGGCTGCGAGGAGGTGGTATTTTTGGGCGGGTTGCTAATGATTGTTTGCACCTGCAAGGGGGCGCTGCTTCCTCCGTGGGTTCCTTGGTTCGATCCCGGGTTTCAGCGGAGGGTTTTTTCTGCTGACTGAAAAGCGTTAGACACGGGAATAAAATGTCATAGGACTTTTGGGCTAAAAGTGCAAGACGATCTATGTGCCACGTATACACTCTACTCATTCGTGGGCGATGTGACTTTTAAGCTAAGCTGATCATTAAACTCTTTCATGGCCGCGCGGCCGGTTTCATACACAACTTGGGTACGGGTTGTTTTTCAGTCGGTTTTAATCGGGACAGTCGCCTCTTGAGAACAGAAAACCTAGATATCTACCGTAGCCAGGACAAGCAGTCAGGAACTTCTTTGTTATCCGCATTGATATGGAATGGCCATTAATGCAGCGCCTAGTTTGTGCAAATTTTGGGGATCAGCACTAATTGGTGGGAACAGGACGGATTTTTCATACTGTCTTTGGCTCAGAGCAGGTGAGAGAAAGGCCCCCCGTGTAGGTATAGATCTATATCAGTTGCACAGTGAAGGGTGACATTCAGCAATCGGAAATGGTCTTTTGTTTTAATGTTAAGGAACTTTTGGTTGGAATAAAGTAGAAGACACAATTGAGACCAGACAGGCGTGCATCATCGGTGACCATGTTTAAGTGCTTTGGGGGTCAGGCCTTACTATCTCCTGGTTCCATCGATAAAAGAATAACAAAGCAGGTTTTTTGACTGCTGTTGACTTATGCTAATTGTTAATTTAAACCCTTTAGGCCCATAAAATGAGGGCTAGAGAACACAGGTGCAATCCTAACAGAAGACATCCAATCATGGGGTTGTAATTAAAAACCGTC
This sequence comes from Lissotriton helveticus, assembly GCF_964261635.1. Taxonomy (NCBI): domain Eukaryota; kingdom Metazoa; phylum Chordata; class Amphibia; order Caudata; family Salamandridae; genus Lissotriton; species Lissotriton helveticus. The sequence continues at coordinate 640,553,549 of NC_136059.1, forward strand.
AAATGCTCTTTTACGTGTTGCACACAAATGGATGCTATTTTCCTTTTCAAAAGGTTTAAAAAATGATAAGTCATTTTAAGTAATAGGTCAGTGGCTAAGGGGTAGTGCAAACTGCGGGTGATTGCGGTATGGGACCGTGCTCGGGTGCGCATTGCTCAGTCTTCGGGTCGGGGGTGCATGCTAATGGAACCCCTTTTTCTAGGAAAGCGGAGAGGTGATTTTAAAGGATGAGCAGGCAGAGTGGGCAGGGTTTCGTTGCCAGCCTGGGAACCTGCTTTTATTAGATGGAAATAAATTGATGTAGTTTCCCTTGGACACTGGTTTATAAATGAATGTACATTTAAAGAAGATGCCAACAACCGAGGGGGTAGGGCGGGTTGGTTGTTAAATGTGCATTTCAACATGAAGGGGTCGCAATTTCCAATAGCTAACGCCAGTAAACTAATTGTAGTATTCATGTAATGCAAAACACGACAAGGCATCCGGCGCATTCTAAATATATGTCCCCTAGAGTCACTCGGAGTACTGGTTTTCTTTAGAGATGTGGGGATATTGAGACATCATGAGGGAGTTTTTGCGCTTCAAGGTACGGGGTTGGGGAGCGCGCACAGGTGGTGGCGCCTCTGTGATTGATGACGGTGGTTGCGCGGAAGGGAGCCTCCGCGCTGGTCGGGCATTTGCGTGGATGGAGCAGCTAGTAGCCGCTGCTCTGCCGGGTCCTCTTGGCATAGGGCCAAGATAGGCGCAGTCATGTTTGCTAGTCATTTCCAGCTTGCCGTTGTCCATCAATAGACAGTATGGACATGTAGGGGCACGGCGAAAGGGTGAAACCCAACAACGGGCGTCTGTGTGGAGGCTCGGGAAGCCGTCTCAGCGGGGCTGATGCACAGGACGAGGCCGAGGGCACATTGAAAAGGGCAAATAGCAATTGCTTCCACAAAGGGCCTGACTGCATTCAGGTCTCTCCTTGTTAAAAGTTTGAGAACGTGTTGTATGGTACACAGGCGGCAGTAGGAGGCCTTTCACAATTCTTCTTTCCGGTGAAATGCATGCGTCATTTCCTTCCATTTGTGGGTGGCATGGCCCTGGGGTATTCCAAGCTATATAAGTCGTTTAAAAAAAAAAAAAAAAAACAGCGGTAGTGCTGGGACTGGGGGTGGCATTGCTCTGGGGTATTGCCAGCTATATCAGTCGTTTAAAAACAGCAGTAGGGCTGGGAGAAACATGTGAAAATGCATTTGTTCCTGATTATTTAGGTTTGCTGGTTAGTGATTGTGGCGTGATCTAGTAAGGGCTATCTGCAGGAAGGATGTGTAATTGCTGCCATAACAGTTGCTTCCATAACCAGAGTAAAGGCATACATTATGGGAATGTCCATGACATGTCAGAACAAACAACCTAATCTGCTCATTCATGCCAGATCTACTGCAAAGAGCTCCTGGTTTACAGGGGGCCATCTGTGGTAGGAGTTAACGGTTGCCGGTGTGTTGAAGTCGATAATGGCAGACGGTTCATCAATGAAGAGTCTGAGAATCTGCGTCACTGTGGTTGTGGCTACAATCTGAATTTTACTCAAAAGGTTAGGTTTCTATCCTGCCGTTTTTTCAGGTTACATTTCAAGATTGGTTCACAAGGGGTGATTTGGTTGCAGTTATTGGAAGACGAGATACAATTCTGAAAGCATTGTGTGGCTGACTATGGTTTGGGGATGCATAGAGATGCCACATCTGCAGGTTTGTTGGGGCAATAAGTGTAAGGGGACACGGAATGCAGTTTTTCACTACATGGTAATTAGTCACCTAGGGTGCGGAGGTAGCCAGCAGTTGGTGCTACAGGGGCATTTTCGCCGGTTGTTGTGCGTCATTAAGGGAGTTAGCCAATGACTAGATCATCTCAGTGTGAAAACTCATCACAACTGATGGAAATATTTTGGTGACATATTCCCTGGGATTAATTGCGACAGATTCTCAGGCAATGTGAGGAACGGTGCCAGTAAGTCCTTACCGAGGACTGAGGGTGTACAACACAAGGTGCATGGAGTGGGCTTTTGGAAGGTACTCTATTGTAAAGCTCATCCCAATAAAATGTGGAGATGCATTGGGTCTTGCTTAAATGCCTAACACTGCTATGCAGCACTTCTTTTCCTGGTAAGGAGCTCCCATCTCATCCCAATACAAGATTAAAAATAGTGTAATATATGGTTTTCCGCTTCTTTTGACTCCTACCACAGGGAAGACCAATCGCATCCACTGAGCAAATTAAGAAGATGCGGTAGGATGGTCGTGTTCGACCACTCTTATTCTACCTGTAATATGGTTTTTTGATTTAATTCTTTTTACTTCGTTTCTACACATTTGTTAGTGTATCTGCAGTAGCATATGAGAGCTTGGCCCTGATGAATGCCAGTGAACTTACACAGTACGGCAGAAACATGTTGGCCTGATTTTTGTTTTCCACCAAGCAAGCTGGACAGTGATTATTTTACACTGTCATTACACTATTTTTAATCTGACGTCCAGGCAATCACTAATAAAGGTCTTTGTTTGCCTCGACAGCCATTTTAGTCACTTCACTTGATAAATTTTTTTGCACTGCACATATCAGTACCACCTCTTGTATTAACATTTGCGGTGTTCAGACCATGACCAAGTCATGCATTGCCAATATACACCTGGGCGTTTACAGACTGACCATGGTTTGAGTGTCCTACATGATGAGGCTCCGCCAGTTGGGTGGTCTGATAGGACTCAAAACAGCGATTGTTGATAGTCAATGTAATTATTAGTCCTTGACCTATTTTGTTTTTTCTGTGCACTTTTTCCAGCGTGAGTTTAAGCACCTCGGCGTCACTCGACTGACAGGTACTCTTGTTCTTTAGGTTGCTACACTGGGGGTATTTACCTGTAAGGTCGCTAAACTTTTCCCTCGGACCCTCCCCTACTTATTGTTGTTGTAGAGGACTGGTAGTGTGCAACACTATTATCAAAGAGTGGGCCTTGGCATGCTAAAGTGCATCCCATTATGGGTGGGGATTTATTTGTGGCATAAACCCCGAGCGATGTGAATAGCTACCAAATCAACCATCAGTAGGGTTGCTTGGGTCTGGGGCTAGTGGTATGTCATTTTACATGTTAACAGTTTTTAGTGAGGGCCAATGGGGTGCAATACAATTAGCATTCAGAGGGCAGAGTGCAGGAGTACAGGCCAGTTAAAGTCCTGCACAAGAGGGTCTCCTGGTGGACACAAAATATGTAGCATAGCAGAGTCGTTTCTAAGGACACTGGGGTGCCAGGTTGTTAAGGCGGTATGTTTGGTGGCGCCAGCTGAGGGTATAGGGAGCATGGGGGCTGGCTGATAAAAGTGGAATGTCATATGGGTGGCTTTGGCAGGTTAGACTTAGACATAGCTTGCTGCAGACATTGACTTCAGATGAGTATCGGACAGGGGGGGTGCACCTGTCTAGGGTAGGGTTGGAGGTGTTTGTGCAAATCATTCTGGGGGCCATTGCTTTGCATCCTGGAAGAGTGGCAGGGCGTTAGCGTGGGGGGAGGGCAAGGGTGCCAGTGGGGCTCCTTGCCCTGTGGCGGGGTCCCTGATAAGAGAAAAGGCTGGGGGACCCTTTTTGGACGGAAAAATGGTTGCCCCTGGAGCAGGGGAGGCAGTTATGGCGGCTCTAGGCTGGCGGGAGAGGGGGCCGTCCTGCTGGTGGTCCTGGACTCTCTGGCTCTACCCTAGTAGCTGGTGGCTTGAAAGGGGGTGGTGTTGTGTCCTGCTGGTACAACACGCCTCTAGAGATGCCAATTTGTATATATATGGTAAACTGTGGCGCATATGTATGGGCGCAGCATTTATGTGTGAATTTAATAAATGGTCAATGTGGGAAGTTTTACCCACAACTGAAATGGTGTTTTGGTATAATAATAAAGCTACGCAGAGGACATCAATCATTTGTAAGTGTTTTACTGGGGAGGGGTGAGCCAGGGGTGTTGAGCGAATGGCCCGAGATATCCCCACTATGAGAGGCCACCCCCGCGACTAGGGGAGGGGGGCCTTTAGTGGGCATTCCGTGCCCGCCTCAGTAGGTGAGTTTCGTTTCTTGAGATAGACGTCATGGGGAGGGCCTCTCCGTAATGTGAGACGCTTGGTGGGCGTCTGAGGACCCTCCCTCCAAGGCAATAAGAAGTGCAGCACCCCTGGAAGTAGCCCTCTTTCGTCTCTCGCCTGATTACAAGAAGGCTGGCCGGGAAAATAGTTACCCACCCACCCATCCCTAAGTTCAATTGTAGGGGGCGGGGGCGGGGTCCCTGATAAGAGAAAAGGCTGGGGGACCCTTTTTGGATGGAAAAATGGTTGCCCCTGGAGCGGGGGAGGCAGTTATGGCGGCTCTAGGCTGGCGGGAGAGGGGGCCGTCCTGCTGGTGGTCCTGGACTCTCTGGCTCTACCCTAGTAGCTGGTGGCTTGAAAGGGGGTGGTGTTGTGTCCTGCTGGTACAACACGCCTCTAGAGATGCCAATTTGTATATATATGGTAAACTGTGGCGCATATGTATGGGCGCAGCATTTATGTGTGAATTTAATAAATGGTCAATGTGGGAAGTTTTACCCACAACTGAAATGGTGTTTTGGTATAATAATAAAGCTACGCAGAGGACATCAATCATTTGTAAGTGTTTTACTGGGGAGGGGTGAGCCAGGGGTGTTGAGCGAATGGCACGAGATATCCCCACTAAAAACCCGTCCCAACGTACTGCTAGTCGGGCCCTGTATATGACGTTCTGCTGCAAGTGTCTTCATGCCTCCCTTATGCATTCTCATAGTATTAAAGCCTCTTCTTTATGTTTAACAGTTTAGCATTTACTTATTAAAGGTGCCTCCAGTTACTTTGAAAAAGGCCCATATTTGTTACTTAGCTATGGTTCACATTACAAATGTTTTGAAGTCGAGGAGGTTTAAAAAAAATCAGGGATAGAATAGTGCATAAAATAGTGAATTTGACAAAATGAGAGTAAACACATCAATTAAGTGGACATATAAAACATATATTACATTTTGGCTGGTGGAGTTGAGTGAAGTTAACGTTTTACTGAAAATAAGCATATTTTACTCTTGAGGACACAGTGAACAAGGGACCAAAGTCTGGGCATACCCATCCAAACTGGGGTGGCATGCTGAGCTAAAGAACGATGTGACTGGGCATGAATGTTTGCATTGTTCAGCATTCCGTCCTTCATTTGCTCCTTTTGTTCCTTTTTCTTTTGGTGCCCTAAGTGGGAAGGTTATGCCCAGACGTGTGTCACCTGCTCACTGTGCCACTGGATTCAAGCTAGCCTGGTTGATGAGGGGTCATGCCCCGAAACTGGTACCTGGATGCTTGCTTCTGGTCAAGGAAGACCTGGCCTGGCTGTTTGTGCTGGACTGATCCCATGAGGATCAGGGTCAAGCATGATTTGCACATGGCTGGATCCAAATTGGGGTGGCGTTGGGAGCAAAAGAATGGCGGATTAAACCCAGATCTTTGTGACTGGGGGTGAATGTTTGCATTGTTCAGTATTCGGTCAATCATTTGTTCCTTTCACTTTCTAAAATTGGCATTTTCAAACACGCACTTTAAAAACCATCTTTACCAAAAGATGTGTTTTTCAAATCTTTGTTCCCTATATATATGTCAAGGTAATCTCCATGTATTCCATGGCAGAGATAGTCCTTGCAATAGTGAAACATTAAATTAGCAGTATTTCACTATTAGGACACAACAGTACATGTCCTACCTTCCAAATATATTGCATCCTGCTCATAGGGGTGTCCTGGGCCTACCTTAGGGTGACTTACATGTAGTAAAAAAGGACGGTTTGAGCTTGGCAAGTGGGTGACCTTTCCAGGTCGAAATAGCAGATTAAAACTGCGATCACAAATACTGCAGTGACAGGTCTGAGATAGGTTTGCAGGGATACTCACATGGGTGGCACAATTAGTCCTGCAGGTCTACTAGTAGCAATTGATTTACATGAGCTGGGCACACCGTGTGAACTTTACTGGGGACTAACTAGTAAATCAAATGAGGCAATCATGGATAAACCAATCACCAATATATTTTACACAGGGGGTACTTGTACTTTAGCACTGGTCAGCAGTGGTAAAGTGCCCAGAGTCCTAAAACCAACAAAAACGAAATGCAGTACACAGTCAACACCAGGAGATCAGAAGCAAAATGAGGGTAAATCACACCGAAAGATGTCAGGTCTAACAGACTGTAAAACATATTCCAGGTTCCTGCTCAACAAATACCAATATTTTAAAAAGAAAGGGCCTGTAAGAAATGAGGTTATTGATTGAGGAGGGTGATACCCTACTGAGGCAGCAAACACAATCCATGTTAGGGTGAAGTCACAAGCAAACCCAAAATTAATCTGTGCTCAACCCTCTGGTAGCTCGGCACAAAGCAGTCAGGCTTAATTTAGAGGCAATCTGAAAAGTATTTATGCAGCACTCCAATCAGTAATAAAGTGATAACACAACACAAGAAAAACCCAATGCCTTTTTAGAAACATAGAGTAAAATGTAATAAATAATTTACACCACAATTACATTAAATCATACTAGTAGAACCTGAGATATGCAATTTTAAAGATTTAAATGAAAATAGAATCAATAAGCACAAAGCGCCAACTGTGGATATCTGGTCGTGCCAGACCAGGACAAAGTCACAAGTTCAGGCTAACCATGATAGAACATGGGCTGTCTTTAGGGCCCCAGCTGAACAAGAGTACCATAATTCTGGTAACGCAGTGTTGTGAGGTCCGGCATCGATGATGATTCGCATAGCTGAGGCAAGGCGAGGTCCGGTTCATAGATATGCCCCAAAGGCAATGCAAGGTCCTGCATTATTCTCAAGGAGGTCATTGAAGAGGTTAGCTTTCGTTGCGAAGTCCTGCGTCAAGGATGCATGGTGCACTGGCATGTTCTGAAGAGTCTGCTGGGCTTGCGATGCAGAGTCCTGCACACTCTTTGAAGCTACCGTTAATGAGAGGATTGCGATGCCATGGCCTGGGTTGGGGATTTAAATAAAGAAAAATAGGGAGGAACCCTAATCATTAGAGAAGGGATGGGTTAGCACAACAATGAAAAGCAAAGCGAGTCCCTACTCAAATAAATGTAAATATGTGGATCATGTGTTGGACAACATAAATATATGCTATACAAACATTGATTACAGTTGTAATAAAATCAGAGCATAATGAACATCAAATTAATATAGAAGACAAGAAAGTACCTAAAAACAATATTCAAACTAATATGACAATATCAAAAATGTATTTCAAATTAAAACAATATAATCACATATAGGTTTAAAGACATCTCATGTTATGAGTACATTGTTATTGGTGTACATCACAAGAAAACTACAAGAAACCAGTTGACGCAGCTTTTCGGTGAGATGTGTCTCCTTCACCTTCTTCAGGACAGAGTTTTCTAAAAACAATCTAGTTAAAATATGAAATAGCAAGGTTTTGGATGTTACTTGCAACGAGTGGAAGTAAGATTCTCCCCCGTAGAATTATTGATTAATAAAGGATGACCTTTATATTAGTATGAGAGATTGCTGGAGATTGCTGCTACATGCCTCCTTGCTGCTGCCACTGAGCACCCCTCATCTCTCAACGCCCCCAGGTAAGAGAGCACAGCCCCAGTATCATGCCACCTCTCTCCCCACTCCTTCCCCAAAAAGTTAGAGTAGGCCCATAACACCCCTCCCTTCGTATGCCTTCCTGGTCTTGGGTGCTAGGCTGGCTGTCTCAAGGTGCGGTAGTTGTGGGCACCAAGCTACCAAAGTCGTTCTGGGAAGGGTGCATGCTTCTCTGCCGCATTTTGGAGATGTGCCCTGAATACCTGCATCTTGAAGCAAGAGAGTGCATCAGCAGCATATTCAATTTCATGCATAAGAAGATTATCTCTTTCAATAGACGGAGGATCATCTTGCACCTTGCTGCCTGCTGATTAATACAGTTCACTACCGTTATGTTTTCTGACCAGAAAACCACTGACTGATTACGTAGCTGCTTGTGGAGAAGTGTGGCTCAACGGTTGGAGCGGCAGACCCTGATGCAGAGGTCTGGCCCGGGACCAGGGTTCAATTCCCGCCTCCGCGGGTCTTGGGCTCAATTTCGCTGGACCTGATAATTCTCGCCTCGGTGCCTATTCTAATCATGGGTCCCACTCTGCAACTCTGGGCAATAGCTTGCTTAATCTCCACAACGGCCCAAACAGCGCTGGGATGCCAGGCTTCACCTTGGGGAGTGGACATTTCACAGGGAAAAGCCAGGAAGGGTTTCACAGTGGTATGAGTACAGCGCCAGGACGCCCCGTTGCTGGGGCAGCAGTGCGCTTTACAAGTACAAATTCATTTCATAATTTCTGGCTACTCTGAGAATGCCACAGAAATAAGGAAAAGTTCCAAAAACCCAATGTTGTTCGTCGAACCGCTGTCCACCCACCACGTCGGGCACCGCTGCGCCACCCATTCACTGCCCACTGAATCGGTCATTAAACCCAACTCAGCGGAGTAAGTGAGCGGACCGGGCCATATCGCCGTTCCATTGAAGTCAAGCAGGAATGCCATCCAAATCCACATATCCTGTTTCACCTCAGCAGACAACCTGGTGTGGTGGTGTTTCTCCTTGAGGCCTGACATGGCTTGTGAGATGGATCGCGAAAATAGGCACGCCGTTCGGATGATACACAAAGCGAAGTTCAACTGACCCACTGTCTGCTTCAACTGATGCAGCGTAACCTTCTCCTTGTCCAAGCATTGCTACAAGGCTGCCCTGAACTTAATAACCTTATCTGTGGGGAGCAAAAAACATTCCTGGGTTGAGTCTAACTCTATCCCCAGGAACTCAATATTTGTGGATGGTCCGACCGTCTTTCCTGGTGCCAATGGAACCCCAAACTTCTGCATGAGCGTGCAAAACTCCTGTAGTGCCCTCCCGCACTCCTGAGAGCCTGCTGACCCCAGGAAGAAAAAATCATCCAAGTAATGCAACACATGATGGTGCCCAGACACCTGCCTAAAAACCCACTCCAAAAAGGAACTGAATTTTTCAAAGTATGCACAGGAGACTGAGCAACCCATGGGCATGCACATATCTATGAAGTATTTTCCCTGAAACTGGAAACCCAGTAAGTGAAAATCTAAAGGGTGGACGAGCAACAGGTGGAAAGCTGAGTCAATGTCTGACTTTGCTAGCAGTGTACCAAGGCCCAGGTCTCTGAGCATTTCAGCAGCTTGGTCAAAAGATGCATACTTGACTATGCACAGGTCTTCGTTGATAGCATCATTCAAGGATTTCCCCATAGGCGCAGACAAGTTAAGCATCAGCCAGAACTCCCCTGATTCTTTTTTAGGGACCACCCCCAGGGTTGAATAGACAAAATTCCACACTGGGATGGTAGCAAATGGTCCTGCTACTCTGCTGAGGCACAGCTCCTACTCTATTTTTGCTGTGGCCACATTTTCATTGGCCCTTACTGATAGCTGATTCCTGCACTCTGGTGTTCCTACATAATCCGGGGCGGGCATCCTAAAAACAATTGTGAAACCGTCAAGCAACAACCTGGCAGATGAAGGACAAGTGTATTTATTCAACCATGGGATCAATGCAGTTGTTAAAATTGGAGAACATACTTTATCAAGGTAACATCCTCACTCCTGCTTCTTCTTTCCTCTATCTTTTGATTTTTTAAAACACCTGGATTCAGGGTGGGATATATTGGTCCAGACAGAACACACATGCTTGAACTTACATGTGCCTGGTGGTCTAGTGCACATGCGCCTATTGAAGTCCCAACATACCCCCTTCTTACCTCCCCCACTATTGGGGGCAGCAGGGGGAAACAACTGACCAATACTGAACGTAGAGGGGGGGAAATGACCGAAAGGACTGTCCCTTTGCGCTGTCTTGTGACCCACACCCAAATTGGTCTAACCATGAAATCATATCAATCTGATCCTAAGTGGGGGCAGGATCTGAAGCCTTTGCTCTTCTGAAGCTTTTATCATATTCCTTTCATCCTATACCCCCATACTTGTTGTGTGCCCCAGTGATCCTACTCTGGTAGCATGCCATTTCTGGTGCAAGATTCGGGGAGCGCTCTGCCATAATAACCATGTAAATTGAGAAACCCCTCACCCAGTTATTCAAAGTTTTATCAATACTATACTTCTGCAATTCACTTGCCCACTCCCTAAGGAGCATCCAATCTTTCTTTTTTTAGCTTCCTACCGTTCAGTTTCATCAAGTAGCAAAGAAAAAATATTGACATAATTCCCCTTCCAAATCTTCTATTTCACTTCCTGAGTGACATGTCTTGCTAGATGTTCCCTAGGTGTGCGCGCCTCCCCCATGCCTAACACGGGGAAGGTCTGCTGCTTACCTGCCGCAGCTCGACCTGCCGAATCTGCTGGCTTCTCCTTTTCAGATTCCACAACTGAGGTGTTTGCTGCCACTTCTTTGTTGGTCCCACCAGGGGCAGTGTCCCCCGCCGAAGTGACAGGGATTGAGGCATCCGTCCCTTCTCTAGGCGTGCTCCCTGCTGCCCCATCCAACTGAGCCACCAGTTGCCGGGTTTTATCGAGCAAGTCGTCACGACTGCCAAACATCCCAGCTCCTGGGGACCAATTCCCAACTTTACCCAACCAAGGGAGAACTGCCGCTAAACTGGCTACCAAATCCTTCGGTACCGGGGAACCCCCTGCGGACCCCCCCATAGGAGCAACTGGGGCATGCGTGCCACCTGAGCATGCTGGGAGAATCCCCCCCACTGCCGGCTGGATTGCTGCTCCCCATTGACCTAGGATCTCCCTCATTCCCACCTGTCCGAGGCACAGGCAAAGGAGGCAGAGAACTACTGCCTAGTAGAGTACTACCCCCTGATGACCCAGGATCACCCCCCTCCTCGCTTGCCCGTGGAGGTGGCAGAAGAGCCACTGGTTCAGTGAGGACATTCAACTCCTTGCCCCTCGGTGCCCCCGCTTTCATATCTCTACTCTTTTCTTTTGGGAGTGGAGGAAATACCGCCTTCGAGCCACAATATATCGCCTAGGCCTGTCCCCAACCTTGTCACGTCCATCTACCTTCTCCCTAAGGTCGTCAATGGCCTGACCCATCTTGTCAACCTTCTTTAATCTATTCTCCATATCAACCATTATTTGCATCATGGCCTCCATGAAATTCTCCATGCAAGAGTGCTTGTCACCCCGCTAAGCCTTACCATCCATTGCACTTACAGAGACAGCAAACATTTGCGTAAATTGTTCGTGATGCAGTATGTATTCCGCTATTCCAAATTAAAATGTGCCCTACACCAGATAACCAGGCACCCTTGGCGAAGCCTACTCTACACACCCCGACAGCCCCAGACCCTTACCGTACAATTAGTTGGAGGTACACAACCGGCCACAGGCACCTATGCAACCAGAGCCACGCCCACTAGCTAATCCAGTGGGTCAGGTGAGTCTTTGCTCGAACCCGCATGGCTCCCAGAAGCGCTGGAATGCAGGCCCGTCTGTGTCCCCTTAAGGTGCCCATTCCGCAATCGGGGATGCTGTAACCTTGAATGCCTTTACTTTTGCAGCTCCCGTGCTCCGTGTTGCTCAGCTGTGGACACAAAACAGATCAAGTGAGGCCTCCAAGTGAGGCCAGGGAATTTCTACAACTCCCAAAACTGAGGGGGCTACCTATAAATGCACTGGCTGCTTGGTGCTGATCCTCTCCTAATCAATTAAATGTAAACCTTAAATGCCCCAGGCTCTGCCCCTTGAAATAGACTAAAACAAAATGCCCCCAATCATACAGTAAATGGGCTGTTAAATATCAAACCTTATGCCAGGCACTGCCCAACAATCGTGCTGTAAACGCGCTTTTCCCACCGCCACAAAGAAGACTGAAATTGATAAAGGCTTAAAAAAGCTCAAAAACACGCAGCCCAGGCCCGCCCTACCACCCTACTCCAAAACAATCTGGGCCCCAGTGCGCTGCGGCAAAGCCTGAATGCAACTGCAGAAGACTAAATGCTCCCAAACGCACTGCCTCAGGCGCTCACAACCCGTGGCTTTAACAATAAATCCGGACCCAAGCGTGCTCCGAATGTGCTCCTCCCAACGCAAATAACCCGACTCCACCTGGGAACTCCTGGCTTCCAATGCGCTGCAAAGAGCCCCGGGCACCAGCGCAGTTTCGAATCCTGTTTGGAGGGTTCAGCGTCAGAACGGGGAAGAGCGCCCTTCAAAGTGTTTATCCACCGCACAAACCGCTACCCAACAGTTGCTCGGCGATGTGCGAATTTCTCTCCTGCGCTGACCCGCAAAGACAAGCACAAAGACGTTAAGCAGAGTCAATGGTATATATCTATATGGGACAGAAGTAGTTTATTAGATTATTTTTACTTAGAACAACAAGCAGAGATGATAAGTGTGGAATCCAATTAAGCCCACCTTATTCATATTCAATAAAGCGAGGGAAAAAACACAAAATGTACTCTCCCTGAATGAATAGGGATAGGAAAATAAAAATGTACACAATAATATACAGAGCTAAAGTACAAATAAAATAAATCAGCCCTTAGCATATCAGGAGACTAATTTTATATTTATCTTTCTTATAGTCATCAAGCAATGTAAGAAAGGGAGAAGAATCTCCATGCACCTTGGAGTCTATATCAGATAAGCATCTTACGTTAAATCATGCAAACCAAAATAAAGGTTACTGCCTTGGAGAGCATGAATTATTTGTGAATAATCAGATCCTTTACTTCTATTTTTCATGAAACATAGTGAACGCCCCTGCGGCGCATGGTGAACAGCAGAAGTCAGGAAATGGTGAAGGTCCCCGCAGCACCGGGCAAACACCAGAAGTCAGGAAGTGGTATGTCACAATAGGACGCCGACTACGTGTCAAGAGCAACGATAAGTCCACGTGGTGTTGGTTGAATGGCAGCGGTCAGGATTAGCATTCTGGCGAAAGCACAATGACAATGTTGGAGCAACCCACAAGGAATGCAGGTAAGTGGGGAGAGGCAGGACGGAAGACCCACCTGCATTGACTAGAACGTGGATCGCTCTTCCATCCTGGTTAGCCTCTTTTGTTCCTGTCTTGCTCGCCCCCTTGTGCACACGCGATCAGTAGTGGAGCAAGCCCAACAACTTGTGGGTGAGGGCTTTGCTATTGGGCCAGAAGAATTGCACAATTAAAAATCTTTGTGTCCTCCTGATGGGGACTACCTTTACTCTATGTAGGAGGCAATGGGATGATTAAAAGCTAAGGTGAAGAGGCAGAGAGATAATTTCTGTTATGTTATGTTAAGCTGATTTATAGAGCTTGGCTTATCACCTGATAGGGTATCCACCTGGAGATACTCGCATTTGAAATTGCATTTGTTCAGGAGATCGGGACCATTAATATCAGAGAGGAAGGAACATTTGATAACTTCTAAAAAAGAAATGGACTACTTTGAAGGTCCTTAAAGATAATAAGACCACAGGAATAGAGCCTGCTGACAAGGGTGGAGCTATTGTTCTCATGTATAAAGCTGAGTGTATCCATCTTCTATCCGACAGCAACAGGTATGAGGTCCTTCATTCTGACCCCACTGAAAAACAAAGGAAAATGATCTGTAATATGACAGAAGAAGCGTTGTCCTTTGGACGCATTACGGAATATGAGTCTGATTTCTTTCACTCTAAGGAACCTCTTGTAGCCCAATTTTATATCCTTCTGAACATATATAAGAATATATTCACATCCTCTGGTAAACATACAATAGCTGTGAATGGTTCAATACTGGAACCTCTTTCACTGTTTTGTGACCTGGTTCCTTTGACCATTGTTCACTAAAATGCCCTTGTACCCTTGTCCTCCTTGGGGATCTAAACATTTATATAGCTAACACTGTCCTCATTGAAGTGATATTAAGGCATTACGTACAAGTATTCCTCAGGAACGTACATTGGAGATGGTAGAGACCCTACTAAGACTAAGAGGAAAAGAAAGCATTATCCCGATTGAATTTCTGATGGAATGTGTAAGAGGGGCTCTGAAGAAATCTTTTTTGAGTTTAATTGTAACCTATACCATCGGATACAAGGGAAGTCCATGGGCAGCATGTTTTCCCAAGTTTGGCCTGCCTGTAGGTGCACCTGTTTGAGGCTAACTATTTCTATTCATCAACAAACCCTTTTTCAAACCAGGTTGTAGTCTGACGCAGATCCATAGATAGTGTTTTTAATCACCTAGAGGGGGGATGAAAATCCTTCCCTTAGGTTCATCACATGGATTAACTGCCACTGCCTGCACCTAAGGTTCACCCATAGCATTGGAGATAAAAATATAACATTCCTGGACCTCAAAATTCAAATGGGGGATCACCAGTTACAATTACAGACATACAAGATGAGGACTCACCGGAGGCTCTAGCCTTCCCAAGAGAAGCATCCATCAGTGCTCGCTTCAGACTGGTACAGCTCAAAATCCTAGACAGAGCATACACCTCCTGTTTTACACTGATGAAGATGGGCTGAAGGGCAGACACAACCTGCAATAGAAAATGTGGAGAGGAGGGATAGTTCTTCCACATATTATGGACATGTTCGGCGATTCAAGACCTTTGGCGCCAGTAGTAGTATTTATGTCTAGATTTGTGGATGAAGAGCTTACACCCACACCTAAATGGTGCCTCTTAATTGTGTGTGAGGAGACAAACCTGGGGCGAGCGGATGAAACCTGGGTTCCACTGGGCCTAATGATGGCAAAACGTAACATAGACAGAAACAATGGGGAGAGCAAGGATAATGTTCACCGGAGTGAACAGGGAGTACTCCTGTACCCCTGAATACTAATATAGAAAAACAAATGGAGGAGTACCACCAGTGAGAATTCACAGGTTGCTGTAGGGGTGCACGGTTTCTTGCGAAAAAAAGGGGAAAATCTCCTTTTATTAGAAACCCCTCACTCATCACCTAGTGATGACATGCTTCATCATCGGGGCCCACCCTAATGACCTAGCGTCATCAGGGTGTGCTTCAACACCTGATTGCAGTGGAGCAGGTTTTGAGTGATGGTGCGTGAACAAAAAAAGGTAAGTGTGTTAAAAATTGTCCTGGTTTTAACTTAGAAAAATAAAGACTTTTTATTGATAAGTAACTGGACAATGTTAAAAAAATGGCGAGATAGAGTGAGGGCAGTGATGAGCCCGTGTATCTCTTTTATGTGTTGGGTCTACATGTTTCAACCTTGGTGGTTATGTTGAACCAGGTTTTCATCAGGACCTAAAACCAAAATGGTGGACGGTCTGAGTCCCCTAAAAGACGCACCCGATCCTACCATATGGAACCACTAAATGGCAAAAAAAGTTTGTGCCCGTGGTATATGCTCGCTCCACAGTGGGTGAGCTGTGAAAATTAAAACACCTGTAAAGGAAGAACGGACATTTGTCACATATTAATCGTATTTACAAGCCTGTAACGTAGTGCAGTGCTTCAGCGTTGTGTCAGCATGCGGTCTCACCCCGTTGCATGGTGAATTCAGTGGTAGCATAATACTTATTAATATTACCGGTTTAGCGCTCTACTCCAACATACTGCTAGTGGGAGGAGGGGAGTGTTAGTGCACAATGCGGGGCGGTGAGTATTAACCGCAACTTGCACACTAAGGAAGTGCTGTGATTGTACTCTTATTCACAACTTGCACGCAGTACATTTATTCAACACCGCGTGATTCTGACTCGCATACTGACTAGTTTGTGCGAGGCTATATCGACTTTGGATAGTGCATGCACTGTCATTGTAAAATTGTATAACATAGGACAAAAAACGGACATGACACAGACGTTTGACAGACAAAGAAATAGTAACCAAGGCTCACTCTCAGTGGAGTGTTCGTGGGCTTCATACCTTAAAGACACTAAAAATCTGCTAACACTCCTGAACAACATAAGAGTAGATGATGAAACCATTCTACTCAGCTTTGACATAGAGAGCCTATACACGAGTATACCTCAAGACGCCACCCTGAATGTCCTTAAAACCATTTTGGAAAATCAAAATTGGGAACACCAAACACCTAAAACATTCATCCTGCAGTGTGCTACGCTCGCACTCAAAAGAAACTATTTTGAATACGAAGGATCCCTGTACCTCCAAATCGGTGGAACATCTATGGGCAGTGTCTTTGCTCCTAGCATGGCCGGGCTATACGTCCATGATTTTGAAGTAAGGCACATCATGACAGATGAGAACCCTTACAGAGAGCATATCAAATTTTGGCGTCGTTATATTGACGACGTCCTAGCAATTTGGCAAGGACCTGAAGAGACACTTAGAGACTTCACCACCTGGATCAACACTCGAGATCCACACCTCAGATTCACTCATACTTCTGACAAACAACAGATGATCTTTCTGGACATAGAAATCAAAAAAGAGGGGCAAGAATTGACAACTAAAACCCATTTTAAACCCACTGCCAAGAACAATCTGCTAAGGTATGAGAGTTTTCACCCCCGTCCGCTCAAAGAAAATTTACCATATGGACAATACTTGAGATTACGGCGCAATTGCAGCAAATTAACAGATTACAAACTTCAAGCAAAAGATCTCAGCTGCAAATTGAGACAACGAGGTTATCCCAACAAAATAATTGAAAAATGTCAGAAAAGAGCAAGGAATCAACCTCGGGATGCCCTCCTTGAAGAAAAGACGGACCGAGATGATTCAGTTCCCCTCACTTGTGTCACAACGTACAATACCATATCTAATAAAGTGAGTAAAAGCATCAACAAACACTGGCAAATACTCAATACAGGCATGTTCAAATGGGACAAACCACTGTTCTCCTACAGAAAAGCACCAAGCTTAAAAGATAGCCTTGTGAATACAAGACCAAAAATAGGAAACAGCAATCTTAATCCTAGCATCACCGAACTGTGGAACTTGCCACCGATCACTGGGCATTTCAAATGCGGAAACTGCAGCGTCTGCCACCTGACTGAAAATACGAAAACATTGAATCTCGAAGAAGGCAAAGTGTGGGAACAGCGCAAACACACTAATTGCAATAGCACTAACGTTGTGTACATGATCACATGCACATGCGGTAAAAACTACATCGGAATGACGACCAGAAAGGTGAAACAACGCATCTGCGAGCATCGCAGCACAATACGCTGCAGAAAAAACGCCACCAAGTTGACTGACCATTTTCTGGAAGTGAACCACACCCCAAACGATATGAGATGGACTGTCATCGAACAGATCCCCAATGGACCCAACTCACAGAAAATTCTACACGAAAAAGAACAACGTTGGGTCTACAGACTTTCCACTCATATCACTGGGCTTAATGATAACATCCCATGGGCCTCAGTACTTTAAGTTTACACTTCCTGTTCCCTGGCGAATATCTGCCTACTTGTGAACCCCTAATGAACTATCTGCTATTTTGCCAGAATATACTATTCGCCTTGGCAGGCACCCCCCCAACATTGGTTAATACCTTGATATTTCCCTCCCCCCTTTTTTTGAGCATAGCCTGAAGCCATACCCCTGGCTTTGTTCCCCCTTGGGGGGTCCTTATAATTATTTTTATTCCCCATAGGTTTTTACTAGTCAGGATCTCGCTATTCATCATTGAGAATATTCAGTCAATTGCCTTATATTATATATATTATTATAATATATTTTTCTTTGGACATTATTTTCTGTCCGTTCCCTGTCACACCAATTACAGACTATTGTGCCCGCTTTTTACTATCATCCCCCATGCCCGCGGTTCGAACACATACTAGTGTTGTTCCGCTTTGACCCTGTGAAGCCACCATCCCAGAGCCTCAGCTTGCCGGGCTGCCGAGCACGTGATCTGGGCTTAACCACGCCCATCGCGGCTCCGTCCAGGGTTTATTTACTTCCGCCTACACCACACCCATTACTAACGGGGCGGTGCAGGCAGTAGGTTGCAAGCAACAATCCTCGGCGAAAACTGTAAGTAGAAAGCTATGCTTCACGCAGGGCATGCTCTGTCATGAACGAACGCCGCCACGAGCGCAACCAGGGCTTGGCAGCTCAGAAACCATTCGCGCTCATAATAACGCTCCTTCATAATCAATTCCCTTACAGAATACGTTTAATCACGAGGGTAACCTCCCCTGCCCCATGAAGCCCACGAACACTCCACTGAGAGTGAGCCTTGGTTACTATTTCTTTGTCTGTCAAACGTCTGTGTCATGTCCGTTTTTTGTCCTATGTTATACAATTTTACAATGACAGTGCATGCACTATCCAAAGTCGATATAGCCTCGCACAAACTAGTCAGTATGCGAGTCAGAATCACGCGGTGTTGAATAAATGTACTGCGTGCAAGTTGTGAATAAGAGTACAATCACAGCACTTCCTTAGTGTGCAAGTTGCGGTTAATACTCACCGCCCCGCATTGTGCACTAACACTCCCCTCCTCCCACTAGCAGTATGTTGGAGTAGAGCGCTAAACCGGTAATATTAATAAGTATTATGCTACCACTGAATTCACCATGCAACGGGGTGAGACCGCATGCTGACACAACGCTGAAGCACTGCACTACGTTACAGGCTTGTAAATACGATTAATATGTGACAAATGTCCGTTCTTCCTTTACAGGTGTTTTAATTTTCACAGCTCACCCACTGTGGAGCGAGCATATACCACGGGCACAAACTTTTTTTGCCATTTAGTGGTTCCATATGGTAGGATCGGGTGCGTCTTTTAGGGGACTCAGACCGTCCACCATTTTGGTTTTAGGTCCTGATGAAAACCTGGTTCAACATAACCACCAAGGTTGAAACATGTAGACCCAACACATAAAAGAGATACACGGGTTCATCACTGCCCTCACTCTATCTCGCCATTTTTTTTAACATTGTCCAGTTACTTATCAATAAAAAGTCTTTATTTTTCTAAGTTAAAACCAGGACAATTTTTAACACACTTACCTTTTTTTGTTCACGCACCATCACTCACAACCTGCTCCACTGCAATCAGGTGTTGAAGCACACCCTGATGACGCTAGGTCATTAGGGTGGGCCCCGATGATGAAGCATGTCATCACTAGGTGATGAGTGAGGGGTTTCTAATAAAAGGAGATTTTCCCCTTTTTTTCGCAAGAAACCGTGCACCCCTACAGCAACTTGTGAATTCTCACTGGTGGTACTCCTCCATTTGTTTTTCTATAAAACGTAACATAGCCCATCACTGGGGTGCTCACCCCACACCAACTCTCCAGAACTGGAAGAGAGATATGGACTGGTGTATGATGACAGAGAAAACAGTCTATGTGAAAAGAGGGTGCCCAAGAAAATGGGAGAAAATCTGGGGTAAATGGAAAGAATATAGGGGGAGCCCATGTACGCCCCCAGTGGGAGAAACAATACACTTCTTGATTCATTCAGGGACCAATTGAAGGTGACACCAGAATATGAGGGCGAGGAAGTTTGAGACCCAGGAATTGATTAACAAGGCCAACCTATGACTCAATGTAAAAATGCTTGGTTGTGTTCTTAAAACTGTAATGTAAGATGTAATGACTGCTCTGTTACAATAAAAAGATAAATACAATAAAAAATTGTATATATTATTTGGGTATATGATTTTAAATATAAAACAAATTAATGGTCATATTGTGTGTTGTCTAGTCTTTCACCAATTGTACCATGGAGTGTTAAGTATTGATCTAATATAGGGTCATATACCATCGAAGTTGTCTATACTGTTTACATTGGTGATATATTCTAAACACCATCCATTCACGCAAAGCAATTGAGACGCCCAACAGAACATATTGCAGTCTATACCACTATATACCCAGGTTCTGAGGGACACACAGCAACTGCATCTTTTTTAATGATATATGTAGTGTGGCATTAGGTGAAATTCAGATCCGTTTGGCACCCCCCTTGTTTTATATATGATAGTTCTTTAAGGGTTCCTTCCTCCTTCCCTAGCGTTAAGCTCCACAGACTCTGTTCTCAATCAAGCAGCACGCGTCTGAATGAGTTACTAAAACATTAATAGGCTCCGGAGACTAATAGCTTTATCTGTCCTTCCGACCAAATGAGTACAAGAAAAGGACTCCATTCCAGGAGTATAGGTGGTATGCTATCGTATTTAATGATTTTGTTGGTATATTTCCCCATTGTTTGAATGTGAAAAACATTCCCTGGACTTTAAATTGTTATTTTACTTGACACATGTATGATATGTCTGTTAGAAAATGAACCACTAATGTGGACGTATCTATGAAGTGGTATGTAGGACTACATTTCACAAGCTTCACGCATGCCACATGCCTAGGCGTCTACAGGGATGATGTGCCTCGCTCAGAACTACTTTTCCCAAGACTCCCACGTACTATGTGACCACACTAATACGCGGGTGACACAATAATTGTTGGATGACAATTTTTATTCTTCAGCTCCTGCCTCCATTCCCCTCTCACCGTCATAAGGGCACAAACGCAACAGTAGATGCTGCTAGAGCAGTGTGTAACCTTTGACGAAGTAACTGAAGTACTCTAATTTCCCCCATTTTTGTGAACATTAAAGCTTATTTAACTACTTTTGATGGCATTATCTACTGTGTGACTACAAGGCCACCCTCGCTGTACTCTTACATAAAGGTCTTCCCTAGTCCAGCTTAGGGTATGTGTTGCTAATTGTGATTTGTGACTTCTGCATGAGATTGCTGGTCACCAAATTTCCCATCTGTGTGCAGTGAAGTGTATAGAATGTTCAATAATTTGTCCACTCATTTTCCCACAAACTTGCAGTGGAATGCAATGTATATCTTCTGTGTGTGCAGCATGACTTCTCATGTTCAGCTAGAATGCAGCATGCATTGTCTCTGAGTTTCATAACCCATTTTTGTTATCTTTTATTCCTCAAACCTCCGCTTGTTTGTCATTATAGGAATGTTTAAATAGATGCTGAACATGCGTTTCTCTCGTCAGCAGGAAGAGGAAATATGCAAATGGGTATTGTGTTTTTATGCCTGCTGTATGTTTAGTATGTTTGCATCAATAGTATAGGGAATAAGGGATCCCTGGTCCTGACTAAAGTAACGGACCACGGATGGGGCCAGTGGCGAAACATGTTGATCTGTTACATGCAGGGGCGACTGTCTCTCCAAAGCATCACCTTAATTTGTAATCATCTTGTTGTCTACAACACAGAATAAAGGTATCGTCCATCAGGATGCCACCGAGATTTTTAAATCTGCATTTCTCGGATCACATTCCCCACGACTCATCCACAAGTGCTTTCTGCGAGTTCATAGGAAGCCTGCCTGCCATTAGAGGATTCTTTGCCGAGCACGGATGGCCAATTGTGAAGCATGACGCCCAGAACACCTAGAACACCCTCGGTGCTTAATTTGTTCCAGAAACGTAAGTGAAGGGGTGAAAGATTTATTTGGGACCTGTTGTATTTACCTAAAATGTTAATGTTGGTACATTCTGTTCCCCCCTCTGTTCTGCCACTGTTGGGCTGACCCTCTGTGCTGTCAACATTCCAAGGCGCACTCCTGATCAGTACCTGACTGGCAGGGCTATGGATGTCGTTCTGATTTCATACCTCAATAAAGCATCTTAACCTATTGTGGTGTGGTCACTTACTACACTGGCGACGACTGTTGGGAGGAGGCCAACGTGCGACATCCCCTCCTTTTGTTACCCAGGACCAGTGAAGTACCGAAGTTGAAAGAAGTAAAGGAAATGAAAAGAAGAGTTCAGTGCTGAGTGAGTAACCAGAACTTCCGCGAGTAAAGAGTGGACCAAAAGAGTTATATATGAGAACTGAAAGAGAAAAAGAATAAAGAACATTTAAGGAAGTGATATTGAATGCGGTGAAGGGAAAAGAAGCACGGAGCACGGTGTGATGAGAACCGGCCAGTTAACCTCTTGTGTGAATCAAGCGGGAGGAAAGAGTGAAGTGCGGTGAGGTTCTCGCACTGGAAGTGAAGAAGCACATTTATCCAGTGACTGAAATCGTATGGCAGTAAGAGCGGATATCAGGGAGAAATGAAAGAGGCATCCGTGGAAGTGGAGTGAAATAAATGGAACAGGCACCGGAAAATAAATAATTCCTTGGCAGTGTGCTGGAGATATCAAAGGTGAGAGCCGAGAGGAGGTGCTGAGGAAAAAAATAAAAAATAAATAAAATAATAAGTGAGAGCAGCAGTGCCCCTGAATGGACGGAGTGAGGTGTGGCAGCTGAGGAAGTGGAGCGGTGAATGAAGGATAGAGGCAGCTCGTTCAAGTAGGGGGCATAGAAGCCAGCTGCCAGGAAGTTTAGTCAGCGGAGAGTTGACAGACGGTGAAGGAAGGAAGAGACGTACCTGACAGGTGGCAGCGCGGAAGGAGCAAGCCGTCGCTCGTTCAGGAGACGCCTGGCGTGGCTGTACAGTGGGTGAGGCGGAAGAAACTTCGAGGTGCGATTCGGAGAAGGACACATCTTGAGTGTGAGGGGCAGCGACGGAGCAGCTCTGAGGAAAAGTGTGCGTCACGCATTGAGGAAGTGGTTTCAACAAGCAGTGGCAGTATCAACGAAGGGAAGCTGACTTTGGACAGTAACGGCAGATTCAACAGAATACAGCTATTGAGGCAGTGCAAGTTCGATGAAGAAAGCAGACTTTAGAAAAGTAATCGTGGATTCCACGCAAGGATATTGTGGAAGTGTAGAGCATAACATTCAAAGTAGTTTTTGGTATTTTGCGTGACAGAAGTGATTTGTGAGGAGATTGTCTAAGCCCTAGAGGTAAAAGGGTAATGCAGTTGAAATGCAACAGTATTTAAATGCTGAAAAAGAAAATGTGGCACAAGTAATAAACAGGGAGTGTATTTGAGTAGGGAATGTACATGTGAATAAGTTAATTATTCCCATAGGTGAAAGTTCGAGTGACAGAGGTGGAAGGTGAGAAGATTTTAGGTAAAGTAAACCAAACATATCGATAGGGAATATTGTGCAGTGGTGAAATGTGATAGACTATAAGCCAAGAGGTGAAACATAGCCAGTTAAAAAGAGTGAAGGTAGGCAAAGGATAGTGTAGAAGTAACGTTGTGAAATTTAAGTGTACTAGCACATGATTTGGGAATGGAACAAAGGAAGTTAGTGAAATAGTAGGTAAACAAGTGCAGAGTAAACTTAGCTTATCTAAGGATATAGGCATCACGCTGAGGAAGAATCTGGTAAAGGGTACTAAAATATATATACATATATTAAGTGGTGCACCAGTGCATTAGCAGTACGTTCTGAAAGAGAGAGTTCAATCTCCGTAAGTCATCATAGGCATGGCGGCAGTTAGCATGAGCCAACCGCCACCCTTTCTAACAGAGGAGGGGGAACCAGTGCTGCCATGGAAAGATTGGAGGAAGGGTTTTGAATCCTATGTGGGTGCAATAGGCGCAAGTGGGTTTTCAGCTATAAGAAGGAAGAATATACTCTTAATAAATCTAGGAACTGAGGGAAGGAAAGTTTTTGACAGCCTACTGGATTTGGAAGGAGGGGGAGGTGAAGGAGTTGACGTGGATATTTATGAACAAAGTTTAAAGAAACTAGAATTGCAATATGCTGACAAGATAAATGTGGTGTTAGAAAGACACAAGTTTTATGGAAGAGTACAAGGAAAAAATGAGAAGGTAGGGAACTACATAGCATGCCTGAGAGGGTTGGCAAACACATGTGAATTTAATGATTTAACAGAATCACTCATAAGAGATCAGTTGGTGAGGTGCACCAACAATAAGAAAATTCAGGAGAAGCTTTTGGTAGGTAACCCAGATTTGCGAAATGCCATAGATATAGCCAAGAGTGTGGAACACACAGCAGAATGCGTGAAAGAAATGAATATAAATGAGGGGGGCAAGGTAAATGAAATTGGTGACAGTAGAGAGTACTACAGAGAAGTGTATGCTGTAAAGAATATAAAGGGAAAAGAATTAGAGAAGGAACAAAATGAAGAGAGATAAAAGGAGGAAAACAGACTTAAATGTTTTAGATGTGGCAGTACAAGACATTTAGCGAACAGTACCAGATGCTTGGCAAGAACAGCTACTTGCAGGAAATGTAACGGGAAAGGGCATTTTGAAAGAGCATGCAAAGATATTTAAAAAAAAATCTGTGAATCTAGTAAGCAATAGTGACGTATGTGAAGAAGGTTATGTGTTATGCATGGACAACAAAGATGTAGACTCTGTCATGATGGTAGAATTACCAAAATGTATGATTGATCTTAATGGCGATGTAATAGAAGTATATGCAGATTCTTGTTCGCAATTTACCTTTATCAATTTTAAGACATACAAAGAAAAATCTGAGAAAAGAGGTATAAAGTTGGTAAAACCAGATGCATGCCCGACAACAGTGAAAGAATACCGTTAGAAGGAATGTTCACAGGAAGAATATATTTTAAGGGAAGAAGCACGTTAGGAAAAGTCTATGTGGCAACGGTCGGTCTAAACTTACTTGGATGGGCTCATCAAAAAGACTTATGAATGATATTAGACCCTACAGCAGAAGAGCGAGTTATGATAGTAGGAAGAAGTGTGCGTGGTGAAGAGGTGGAAGAAGAGCAAAAAGAAATTTCAAATGAGAATTCATTTGTGGGGAGGAAAACCCCTAAAGAAGATCAAGAAAAGTATTTAAGGCAGGAGGGGATAGAACCTGCAGAGAACTCAGAATGGGTTGCGCCCATAGTAATAAAAACGAAAGGGAGCACTAACAAAAAAGGACTAAGCTTTGAGGAAGGGAAGTGTAAGTTAATGAATGTTCCTTCTCTGGGCCAGTTGGACACAGAAGGAGACACAGTAATAACTATGGATATAAACACTAAGGGAATAGGGGTCACCCTTAGCCAAGGTGTAGAAGAGGAAGAAGAGAAAATTGCTTTTGTTTCAAGGTCCCCCATTGGAGCTGAACCATGGTATTCTGTAGAGGAGAGGGAGGTTTGGGGGTGCCTTGTGACGGTTAGACACTTCCATGTGGAGGAAGATGAAGTAATACCCAAACAGGAAACATTAGTGGCCAGTGGTTGGATTGAGAAAAGTGAGGG
This sequence comes from Lissotriton helveticus, assembly GCF_964261635.1. Taxonomy (NCBI): domain Eukaryota; kingdom Metazoa; phylum Chordata; class Amphibia; order Caudata; family Salamandridae; genus Lissotriton; species Lissotriton helveticus. The sequence goes on from NC_136059.1 coordinate 640,578,669, forward strand.
ACTAGGAGAGCAGGAGCAAGAATTTAGGGAGGTCAGAAACATACTACTCTTCCAAGGGAAGAATTTGTACAGAGAGAGGGAAATAGTACCACAGGAGAACATGAGAAGAAGTATTGTAACCGTGACCCATGGTGGTCATTTAGGTTGCAGTTTAATGGTAAACAAAGTCAGAATACACTACTGGTGGCCAACAGTGGAAACCATGGTAGGGAGATACATCAGACAGTGCAGAAATTGTACTAGTAGTGATAAGACTACAGTGAGCAGGGAAGACTGTATATCGGCAGTTGATGTACCAAACACTCCAGGGGAGAAATCAGCAATGGACATTGTGGGACCCCGGGAAGCAAAGGAAGGGGAAGCCAGATGCACTAATTCCCCGTTTGACTATCACTCCAGAGGAGTGGGAATAAAGATTGTAGAAAATGTGACTGTTAGCTCGGTAATAGTGCGTTGTCAAGAAATTTTAAGAAATGAAGGAGCCTCTCAAACATTGGTGTTGGACAATGGGGTCCAGATTGTTCTATATCAGATGAGTGAGGAACTAAATAGTTTGGTTACATCTCATCAACGTACGGCATTGTTCAGTCCTAGAGTGAATGGAATATTCAAGAGAGTAAATCAGATGATCAAAGAGAGTATACAATTGAATAGCAACAGGAGGGCTAATGTGAGAAAAGCCCTCGAGGAAATGATTTGGTCGTACCTAATCATGCCTCTCGGCGTGACGGGGTCATCCCTATTTGAGTCAGAAAAAGTAAGAGAACCAGGCACTAATAAGGGTCCTTTAAGGCTTAAGGGGAAGGAGGAGGAGATGGATGACAACGGACAGAATCAGGAAGAATAAGGAAATATCAGTATTGGTATTCTAGATGTACTCACAGACCTAAGTGTACTGGGAAAGGACATGGAAGGGTGCAGACAAGGTAAAGGTCTAGTTCCTCAGATTAGTCCACTCGGGATGTTCTAAGATTCTGGGAGACTGAAATCTACATCTCGTGCAGATACCTTGGTGTGCTGTTCCGCTATGGGTAGGAGATGTGTTGTATTTACCTAAAATGTTAATGTTGGTACATTCTGTTCCCCCCTCTGTTCTGCCCCTGTTGGGCTGACCCTCTGTGCTGTCAACATTCCAAGGCGCACTCCTGATCAGTACCTGACTGGCAGGGCTATGGATGTTGTTCTGATTTCATACCTCAATAAAGCATCTTAACCTATTGTGGTGTGGTCACTTACTACAGGACCCTGTTGTAGAACTGCTAAATCGTTGCTGTATACCAAGACTGTCAGATGTCAAACATGCCCAGGTTTGATTCATTCTACCCAGTGCCTCTTTCTTTTACCACACTATACTTTTTTTACAACTGTCTCTTTATCTCACTCTTGCAGGATTGTTCTCTAGCTCTCTGTCAGTGTCTAATGTTGAAAATTAAGGCCATGTCCCCAGGAAACGAGTGCAGTGCCCACATCATCAACCCCTACACAGATTTAGTGCTGCCTCTGAAAAGTAATAGTTTGCTTATGTTATGTATGACCAAATCTTGGTCAGTTAAGTAAACCACTTAAAACGTGGCTGTTTACAAGGGAAGGGATGGGTAAAGGATTACCAACCATATTAGTCTGTGTTAGTTCCAGGCAATCAACTGCTTCAGAATCAAATTTTAAAATAATAATATTAATAATAATTTAGAATGTTGGTGAAGTAGCACATTATTATTACTCTACTAATTGCCGAGGCACACACACCTAAAGATGAACAGGCATACAATGCAGAGGAGGTCATTAATATACAGACAATACGTAGTTACTCAGTTTTGTGTTTGTGCTTAGAGTGTCAGGATGTTGTCAAATGTTACCACTTCAGATGGTATCGTGATGCTGACAGCTGAGCTTGGAAATGGACTGGGATCATCAATACGTTTCACACAAGGCACTCAACCGGCCAGGAATGGTAATGGCTTTCTGTCGCTTGAAATCAGTGTTGCATGTTACACGTCATTCTTTTTTATTGAATTTGCAGTCGTGGCATGCCCCCCTGGGTCCCCTTTAATCTTCAAGTACATACGTGTGATGAAAAGATGAGGCGCTGAAATAAATCACCGTTTTCTAAGATCTGCACCAACATTGAGCTCTAATGAGGCCTTATAGGAAACCAGATGTTTTGTCAATATTGTCACAAGTGTTTGCTGGGCGTGTTAATGACATTGGCAAACGCTCACAACTGTAATTGTTGGCAAGAAAAGTGCATGAATATTGACAGTTACAGCTCTTTTTGCAATTTGGTGTCACTTCTCTGTGATTATAAACTGAAAAAACACCGGCGAAGCTGTCGATTGTAGATAAAGTTTAAAGAATATATGTGAATAAACATCTCTGAAATTCTTACATGTAAAAGCGTCGAGTGGGATAAAATGTTACTTTGCTACGGCAGAATATTTTCATAGACCTATTTATAAGAACTTATCACAAACTTGCTACGTCATCTCTCAGTTCAATATCTGCCAATTGAGTGGTGCATGTGACCATCAATCACAGCTGCATATTGGAATACCACATGGTATTAATTACTATCCTGTTTGTGATAGGCACAACTGCGAGTGAACAGCAAGCCTTGAGGTGATACACGGTATTTACTAGTGGCCATTATTTGACGGATCGGGGAACTAGGAGCCATGTAATTGGCTAAGGCAAACACGTTTATAATGTAAAGTGGCATAGCCCTACAGCACAGAGTCCTTATAGGCTTACAGTCGGCTTTAAATACAGTACTAGAAATTAAAAATCATATGCAATGAGCCAAAGTAATCCACCAAGAGCAGGATGGTGTAACATCCGCAGTCCATGTCTTTCTGCTCAAGTGTCACCAAGAGCACACCAAATAGAAAACATTATGTGACCTTACTGGGAACCCCAGTGAGGAGGCATAGCAGAATACCACTTTATTCCAAGGCAAAATTAAACACCATCAACATTAAAAACGTAATTTTGACCAATCCCCATCAGCACAAAAAATCACACTAGTGTATGCATATATGCAGGGTGTTAGACCTGTCAGACTTATAGTGGTTTTCCCCCAACCTTCTGACTTCTTCCTCCATTTTTGCTTATCTAATTTTTGCTGACCTTAGGACTCTGCGCACTTCACCACTGCTAAAAAGAGCTACAGTGCATGTGCTCACTCCTTAAAACATGGTAATATTGGCATATTTAATTTACTTATAAGTCCCTACTAAGATCGTTTTACATGCACATAAGGCCTGTAAATTAAATGCCACTTGTGGGCCTGCAAAAGACACACAGATGATGGACGGAATGCAGAGCAAATCAAACATTCACCCCTAGTCAAGAGATATGGGTTAAATCCATTGTTATTTTGCCCACCATGCCGCCCCAGTTTAGACCCAGACATATCCAAATCAGTCTTTACCCTGTGCCTCATGGAAACAGTCCAGTCCAAACTGCCAAGCCTTGTGGGCCTGTAGCACTGATTGTGGTACCCACTTCAGTAGCCCTTTTAAAATGTCTAAGTCCTGTCTTTGCAGTGCCTGGGTGTGCAGGATGAAATATATATAAAGTATAGTGTGTAAAAGAAAGAGGCACAAGTGTAAATTCCAAATGGGAAAGGATAGCCTCTTCATGCTTGGTGTCTCTGGAACAACAATTAAAAATCCTCACTAATGAAGTTGAATTTTAAATTGCAATTCTATAAATTAAAAGTTACAACACAATTAGGGGTGAAGTGAAGTGACACTCCTTCTTCCGGACACACAGCTTTAGGTCAATACAAAATGATTCCACTAAGTTATCCACGTTTGATGAAGTTTTATTTTATTTATTTCGCAATTTCCTTTGCACTCATTTCATCAGGTCACATGAGAGACACAATATATTTTTTCATTTCTAATGCAGCAGATATGCCAACCCAGGCCTTTTTCTGAAGCAAGAACAATACATTTATCATCCTCTGTAGAAATTGTCATTCCCAATACATTTCGGACTTATAGTAGTCCTTCGTCAGGGGTTCTCTACAAATTAAACAACACCAACTTTTAGAAAGTTGCAATTTTTTTGCCTTTGGTTCAGTGTCAGATTTACTCACATTTTGTGTCATGGTTGCACCACTTTTGTGGCGCTTCCATGATGCAAAATGCTTGTAAATATTTACAAAGCCACGCAAGAGGTGATTTGCTCCACCTTGCATGGGTTTGTAAAAAAAAAGTAATTCAATGCATCAGCTTGCACTGCATCGTGTTATATTTAATTCAGGGAGGTGTTCCATGGGTAGAATATGGCATTTCCATGTATCCACCTATGGATTCCACCCAATCCCAGATTACAAAGGCTTATAAACCTTGGATTATACGAAATTGCCATGCCTTCCAGAGGATGGCGTAACTAGGAGAAAAATAGTTTTCCCCATCTCTATTTCCTCTTTACATGCGTGCTACAATCTGCAGCACACCTAGATAGAGGAAAATACCTCTAGATATTGTTTTTTTACTGGAAGGTATTCCTTCTTGCACAAAACTAATTCTCCTTGTAAAGCAGGCACCCTTGCACCATGGTGCAAAGGTGCGTGCATTGGTGCTAGGCTGCTTGAAGTGCGCCAGCGCTATGAGAAAGCAGAAGAGTGCACCATCTTAGTAGATAAGGTGCATTTCTGCTCTCTCCCTTTCACAAAAAGCAGTGCAGCACCTCAAGTTAACTTGCTACACTGCTTTGTGTGAAAGGTTAGTAAATCTGGCCCATTTTTGCCTGTACCTTCCTTCTAGTCAAAGTGCTGGGAATACCTGACCGTTGAGCTTAGTTTATTCCGCCTACACAAACACACACAATAGGGAGCTTAGGTGTGCCTAGATGGGCCATCACTGGGAGGATAGGAGGGAGGAGCTGGGCACAGCTCCACTAACAATAAACCAAACAAAATCCTTGGGTCTATTCTGAAAGAAAGAAAAATACGCTTACAATATCACACAGACCTAACTGTGAGATAATCCCCCAAAGAAAAGTAATTTACGACTTGCACTGTTGATTAGATGCATTGACCCACTTTTTCTTGGACTTGGAGAGTCCAGTGCTGGTTTTCCGAGCAGCAGAGAGCAAGCACGGAGCATGGTGCGAGGAGCAGAGCCGATTGAGAACGCCACCGTTCCTGCTCCGCTGAAGAAAACCACTGAGCCGTAGTGCCGGGAGGTTTGGACATTCTCCACACCCTTGGGAGAGTGAGTGCGTGCGCCGGGTGCGCCTGACAGCTGTCTCACTTGCCGACCGCCGAAGCGAGAAGGACGCCTCTGCCGAGAGCCCCAGCAAAAGTGAGCAGGAGAAAGTGTTCAAGGGAAGGATTTTGTGCACAACATCTTCATCCACAATTGTTAACTCGTGACAGGAGTGTAACTTTTGTACTTGGATGCATTCTTCACTGAGGGACCATCAGTCAGGACCTTTGAGGGACAGAGCATCTTTTTCGAAAATGTGTGGCAAGTCGGGAGGGGAGGAGAACGGACTCTAACTGGGAGCCGGAATTAGACGCCGGAGGAAATCTGCAGACGGCATGGAGCGGAGCATGTGCGTGAGCGGTAGATGGGAGACGGGGGCGGGGGAGCCAGCATTATCATGGCCCCCAGACCCCCTGAGCCCTTCTGCGTCTCCTGAGTGGCCCCCCGGCACCGCAGCAAACACAACTCCTTGGCCCAATTAGGATTATACATAGAGCCAACACTATTGACTCGTTATTCTTCACCAAGAAAAGATCTTCCCTAACAGACGTAATTGGGAGGACTTAGATATGGCAGAAAACTGCTGCTAGAAAACTGTTTCTGAATTTTATGATGTGACTCCGGAAGGAAATATAGGAAATCAGAGCCACACTAAAGCCTATGGTTGGAAGATTTGTGTTGAAATTGTCTGGCCAAAACCCAAATTGTGCAGGATGAAGGGGGCTTAATTTTATAAAAGGGTTCTATAACTGCTAAGGATCATTATAATGTTTTTTTAAGGGAGGTCATAAATCGCACAATTGCACCCTCACTGAGTCCATAAGACCCGCCTGCGGCCCCAGGGGCTAAACTCCAGAGCAGGTTGGCTTTGGCCCTGGGTCTCCTGACTACCATTGGCCCGGGCCTCATGACTTCCTTTGCCCCCCCCCCTGGGGAGAGGTGGTTTGTGATCGGCTATCCCAAGGTGGAGGGTATAGACTTCCAGGTAAGATACAATCACTAACAGCGGGCCCTCATTCACAGGATGCCCAAAAAACAGCTTTCTTATGTCAAGGAAACATCCTTGCAAAAACAAATCCCTTGACACAAGTTTCACCCAGAGCCTTAAGGAGTTCACGGAATGCAGTTCCTGACTTGAAGTAATTTTTAAAGACACCAAAAGCAGGCCTCATCACACAATTCATATCCAAATGCCATTCTAATGATAAGAACTCCCGATCAACTTACCAGAAAGGACTGCGGCCAGCAATGGAACGATCCCCTGTTTGGAGAGATCTCACAATATTCACTTCTCTGCAATACTAGACCAGAGCACTCAAATTGGGAGATGTCGGTCCCATTCCTGCCCGTTGCTGGGAAATAAACATAAATATGTAAGTGATTTACCTGATTCACTAGGGGTCACCACCACTCCCATTTCCAGAAAAGACAAGCAGGTTGTCCCAGTCCAAATACACTGGTATCAACAAGCAACTCTGCAGTCCCTAGTTCTGGCATCTTCCTTAGTGCCATCTGGTTTTGGTTCAATCAAGACTGAAACTCTAGAACATCAGGGAAAATGCAGGCTCTTATCACCAATATTTCTACAGAATTTGGAAACAAAGATACAAAGAACTTTGGAGCTTACTCCAAAGCTCCTTAGAAAGGCCAACAATACTCGGCTCTCTCCTTCTACAACCCAAATTTGTCAAAGCCAAAGTCTGCACAGTAGCAGCTTCATAAACGACCCAGGACCAACTTTAACTGGAGTAATGAATCAATCAACGGCAAGGGCAGTGGGCACTACTTTGGCAGTCTAATAAAATGGAGCTGCAAATTGACCTGTTATCTACAATTGCACAAAGCTTGGTGTGCTTAGTGAGTAACTATTTTCGTGAAAATGATCTCTTATGTCTTCAAGAGACTTGGGCCACCAAGCCTTCAATTTTTTTAAGTATTTGTATGGCCACTAGTGTCTCATCTAGGGGAATACAGGCATATAAAGACTCCACATCAAAGGATACCAGGTAATCGCTGGTGACATCAAACAACGTATCTTCTACCAGACGGAGAATGTCTTTTATGTCTTGTAGATATGTCGGCATCTCCATCACCAGGGGTCTGAGAAAATGATCCACAAATGTGGAAAGTAATTCTAAGAGGGATCCCAGACTGGAGATGATAGGGTGACCAGGTGGTGGTCTCTGTTCCTTGTGTACTTTGGGCAATGCGTAAAAATATGAAGTAACTGGATGAGCCTTAACTAGATAGGAGGCTTCTTGTGTGGTTATCCAGCCGTAGGATTATGCCTTATCTACTAGTATCTTGATTTCATTTTGTAGCCTCTTCGTGGGATCTTCTTTTAAAGGTTTGTTGAACCGAGTGTTACCAAACTGCCTTAGACATTCGGCATGGTTGGCCGAAGTGTCCATTAGGACAATGGCACGGCCCTTGTCAGCTGTCTTGATTGTGGTAGAGATGTCACTCACCAGTGTCTTCATTGCCCGTTGTTCCTGTCTCGTGAGATTCTGGTACTGTCTCTCTGATCCCTCGAAGAACGTGTTGACCTGAGTCATGACGGCTTACTCAAAAGTCAATACTTGCGGGGAAATCTGATGTGTTGGTGGATTGAAGGTGGATTTGTTCTTAAGCCCAGTGTTGTTACATGCCTCCTCAGTGGTTTCTTGTACTTAGTCCTTGATAAAAAAGTTCAGGCAAATTTTCCGAAAGAACTGAGCTAGTTCTTGCTTAATCACAACGGTATCACCTCTGTGTGAAGGTACATAATCCAGTCCTTTATTCAGGAGGGGTAGTTAATCTGTACTCAGTTGATGGTTACACAGGTTGATGATTAAATTGTCTTGTTGCTGCTCCCTGCTTGTGCTTCCGTCATACTCCGTGTTGTCCGTGTTGACAGTGGAGGGCCGCAATGTACTTGGGCTTATTGGTTCCACCTTTTTCTTCTGGATTTGCCCCGGCCAAACTCTAAAAAAGGCTGGTTGGGGAAAAATTGTGGTTGTGATTAGTATGGAAAAATTTGCCCACGAGGTGGAAGATTAGAATATCTGAATGGAACCGGTAGCCCTGCGGGTTACCCATACTTCTCCTGTTGGTACAGCTCCACTTACACCTGAATAGGCTGTGTCCTGCCTATACACAAAGGGTTACATACCCCCTGTGGCCAGTTTGGAGACAAGGCCGGGAAGGCAGGATACCTTGGGACTTGAAAAGGAAACCTCCAGAAGCTTCTCCCCCACGTCAATGGCACATCAGGTTGTAAATAGTGGACCTCAGACAACAACTCTTCAGTACCCTTCAGGACCTGTGCTACTTTGACAGGTAGAAGGATTGTTATGCTGCTGGAGGACTGCAACTCTGCTGAACTGCACTCTGCTGCACTCCTGTTTTGCTGTGCTGACCTGCTGCCTTCTACCCTCTGGCCTGAGTGAGGACTCGAACTGCATCTCTTGAACCTAGAACCCAGAGAGACTCTGTGGTTGGCCTCCTGATCTGAAGTCTCAGGGACATAACAGGCTTCCAACAACCTTGCATCTGCACCTAGACGCTGCCATCTGTAAGTCTGCCCTGCTAAGTGGTTCCACTCCAATCCTGGACTTTTGGACGTGGGCATAACACGCTTTGCCCGCCTCTGTGGATCCACCGCAGGATACGAATCTCCTCAGTAGCGTTGCACAACCCTAAGCAGAACTGGTGAATCTCTGCTGCTGCATAAATTGGACCCATCACAAAGACTCCTATTGGTGGCACAGCCCGCATTGTCTTCATCTACAGCACCTTGATGACAATGCCGGAGTCTACATTGCAGAGTCGCAGCTCTTCAGAACTGATGCATGGCACTGACTGCACGCCGCATCCTCAATGTCAGACCACACATCATAAGCCCCGTCAACTGGCTCTTCTATGACAACACAAGCCCATAGCCCCGACCCATCTCCTAAACAACACATCACTTTAGCTGCACAATGCATCTTTGACACAGACCCACACAATGCTCTAAAAACCAGGATTTAAGGTACTCTGTCAAGCAGGCCTAACTGCGTCCATATAGCTGACCCACACTCCATTGTGGTCACCCTGAACTTGTGACTTTTTCCCGGTCTGGCTTGACCAGATATCCACAGTTGACATTTTACACCTTTCGAACTTTAAAATTCAACATCTCTGGTTCTGCTAATTGGATTTTTGTCATTTGGGTCTTGTTTTAATTACTCTATTTGTCTAAAAAGATGACACTTACCTGTTCTTTCATGGAGAGGTTTTCATCTATCAGTATGCCCAGATTTCTAACTACCTTTTTAGTGGTATGAGCTGGCCCCTATTCTAGAGGCCATCAGTCTGCAGAACAAAAGGAGGCAGCTTTTTCAAAGAGCAGGATCTCAGTCTTTCCTGTATTCAATTGCAAGCAGTTAGATGACACCCAGAGGGCTTTTTGTCATATATTCCCTGAAACTGATTCAGGGAATATTAGTATTCAGAGATTTTGCCACTTGGTTGAAATACATTGTGTACCATCCACGTTTGAAATGACTTCTAACCTATGTGAGCTTATCACTTGAGCCAGGGAGGGCACTTAAATAAGGAAAAAGGTGGGGTTCAGAGATGAATCCTGCAGAACCTCCCTGTCAAAGACCATAAACCTACTTAAATGAATATACAACCACCTATATTAACTCTAAGCTACTGCACTGTATGCTAGTCCACTCTATGCCACTCCACTGTACACCACTCCATTCTACTCCACCACACTCTATTCACTATCCAGCACTAGAATTTACTACACTCCACTCTATAACACTGTCCTTCACTATACTCTACCACACTCCACTTAACAACATGCAACCCGATGTCAAACCACAGTATGATTTGAAATATATGTGTATTAAAACATAAAAAAACATTTACATGTAATGAACAATCCAAAGGTAATTACTCTACCACTTCTTTTGGCCCCCTCTTCCCCTTACACTCTCCTTCCCTGTTAGTATATCCTGGCTGTTTAGAATGTTGAGGCTGTGGTGATTTTATCCTTTATGAGAGCTTAGAGATGGGCGGGTAAAGATCATATTCAACTTACCTTCAGTACTGCATGATTACTGCACTGGTGAAAAGGAAATACCACACGAAAAGGCCCGCTTCCATCTCCACCCTGGATGGAGTGATGAATTTAACTTTATCGATACACATCACTGAGATGTGTGGCTGATTCTTTCAATGTACCTATCAACAATGCACACAGTAAATGCCTGCCTGCTCCTATGATAAAAAGAAACGGTTGGAGAAGTAAATTCCGGGGTGTCACCAAAGCAATGCCATTTGCTCAACCCAGACTCACTAGGCAGCCTTAATTTAGCTCAAGGACTGCCCTTGTGCATCCAATGATGCGTTGTTCCTCAGTAGGGCACCTGCCTGAGGTGCACCTACATAAGTAAGAGTGGCACCTTCCACCACTCTTACCATCTCAGCATCTGCTATCTGATTGGGGAGTGACTTCAGTTTGTGGTCAGCCCTGGAGGAGAATTATTCACCTCCTCGTACACTTTGTGGCTGCAATTGAGTTTATCATCTGGAAAAATCTACTGTTGGAGATTAGCTCAGACATTATTTAATGTAATTTTGGTGTACCTACATAATAATAATATGTATTCTGCTGGAGTTTGCAGTCAGGAAATTTTAATCTGAATAAACTCTGACTCACTGGCAGGCATATCCACTATTGTATGTGGGAATACTCACCATCGTGTTAACATCATTATTCTTCACCAGCATTTGTAACATTCAGCTGTATAAGACTACCCTTCCATTCACATGCATTATTATTGTGAGTCATTGGAGTCCTCCATCTTTGGTGACACGTGTACCATTGGGATGGAGGAACAATATAATCCACATGCTACATCTCTACTCAGTGAAATGCACAATTAATTCTAGCCATTTTCATCATATTAATATCTTGACTTTACTATGTGTATCAGGACTTTAGGCAGGCTCAGTGGTATGTACACCTGCTTTATTATTATCAATGATACGCACCATGGATTAACTTATTTAAATCTTGCCTAATTGCCATTTGTGGGGGGAAATTCAGTGCATTTAGGAAATAAGATATCCACGTACACAACTTAAGAAATCAAGGTAGAAAGGTTTATGAAACATTATCTGATCCAGTTGATTATCCGTATAATGTTGAAGAAAGTGACATAGATGAAACGTTAAACTGGAAAGACACACGCTTTTTAAGAAGGGCTCATGGAGAACAAGAGAATTTTACAAATTATATTGTAGTACTTCGTGGCCTGAGTATGATTTTGGTGTACTGGATGAGTCCCTAATTAGTGATGAAGTGGTATGATGTGCCAAAGATGAACGCATTCAAGAGAAACTATTTACAAAACACGCTAGTCTTCAGGAATTCATTAAAATTGCAAAATCAGTTGAACATACAGTAAGGATGTATCAAGGAGAAGAAATCTCCTTTTAAGAAAGTTGCAGTAATGCTATGAATACGTTTGGTAATCCCCATTACTCCTAGTCCTACTCGTCCTCGACCCAGTCATCACTCATGAGGTATTCCACAGACAGGAAACAAAACAGGAAACGCTTTTAGGCTCCACCCCCCTCCTGCCAGGTACTATATCAGACCTAACCACCAGAAGCACATCCTGACACACCAAGCAACAAAGGCCTGGACAGGTAGGGAGGGTGGGAAGTATGACTGGATCGAGGACGAGTAGGACTAAGAGTAATGGGGATTATCGAACGTAATCATAGCATTACCTCTACGTCCCTCATCCTCGACCTAGTCATCACTCATGAGGCATACCAAAGCAACGCCCAAACAGGCCTTTGGCAACCCAAACACAGCAAAACACAGACCAGACACAAAGGAGTGCAGCAAGTGAAAAAAGTTTAATAAACAAAACAGAACTCAGAGTGGAGGGGGAACCCCCACAGCCTGCAACACCCCGGTCAGACAGGGCACAATTCAACCTGTAGTGCCTCACAAACGTGGACTCGGAGGCCCAGGTCCCAGCCCGCCAAATCTCATCAAGAGACACACCATGCTAAGCAGCCCAGGAGGCAGACACGCCCCGAGTGGAACGCGCCTGAACACCCGCCGGACAAGGTAAACCAGCACCAAGATAGGCACGAGTGATGACAGCCTTAATCCAGCGACCCAAAGTGAGCCTGGAAGCAGCCTTACCTTTACCAGCCAAACCAAAGGTGACAAAGAGAGAGTCAGAAGAGGGAAACTCCCCAGAACGAGCCACATATATGGACAAGGCACGCCTCAGGTCCAAAAAATGAAGCAACAGCTCAGAATGAGAAGAATGAGAAGGACACAAATAAGGAAGAACCAGCTCCTGAGAGGAATGGAAATGGGAGCGGGCCTTGGGGACAAAACCAGGATCCAAAGAGAGCACCACAGCGTCATCCAGAAAACGCAAAAACGGGGGGGGGGGGACAACGCAGGCCGTAAGCTCCCCCTGTCGCCTCGCAGAAGTTATGGCCACCAGAAAAGCCACCTTGTAGGACAGAAACTTAAGGTCCACAGTCTCCAAAGGCTCAAAAGGGGAAGACTGCAAAACACCCAACAGCAAGGAGAGATCCCAAGGGGGCACCAGAGAACGAACAGAAGGGGAAGAAAGAGAAAAACTACAAAACAGACGAGAAACCAACAGGCCATCCGAAGGAAGAAAAGAATCCGGGTCCCGGAAGGCCCGGATAGCAGCCCACTGGCCCCTCAAGGTAGACAGAGCAAAGCACTTCTGAAAGCCATCCAGAAAAAACTGAAGGACAGAAGACACAGGACAAGAGGTAGGAGACAAACCAGACGAGGAACACCACCCCAAGAAAGAAGACCAGTGCTTCGAGTAGGTAGACAAAGTAGACGGCCTACGAGAGGCCTGCATCACAGAAATGATGTGGTCGGGCAGACCACAGACCCCAAGAGACAACCGTTCAACCTCCAGACCGCCAAGGAGAGGGGAACCAGAAGAGGGGACGGGGACCTCAGAGGAGAGGGGTAGCGGGGCAGAAGCCAAGGAGGGCCACCGCTAGGCCCAGCAGCAGAGGAAACCAGGACCTCCTCGGCCAGTGCGGAAGAACAGTCACCACCTGAGCCCCCTCCCACTGAACCTTCAGCAAGAAGGCAGGAATCAGAGGAAAGGGAGGAAAGGCATAAAGAAGCCAAGGAGGCCACCGGAGGCCACCGGAGAGACAAGGCATCCACTCCCCAGGGGCCCTCCTCCGGAGACCTGGAGCAGAACAGGGGAACCAGGGCATTGGACCGGGAGGTGAATAGGTCCAGACCCGGGGTCCCGAACCTCAGGCAAATCAACCAAAAAGTCCGGGGAGCCAGACACAAGGACAGAGATGAAGGAAACCTCCGGCTCAACCTATCCTCCACCACGTTGTCTTCACCTCGAATGTGCTGAGCAGACAGGGCCAGAAGATACTTCTCTGCCCAGTCCGAAATCGAGCAGGCCACCAGATTCAGGGAAGAACTGCGGGTCCCCCCCTGGTGATTGATATAGGCCACAGACATGGTGTTGTCCGATCTCACCAGGACATGGCAACCCCTCAGATGAAGATGGAAAAAGCGGAGCGCCCTCTCCACCGCAGACAACTCCCTCCATTTGAACAACCTGCGAGACTCCAACGGGAGCCAACGAGCCTGCACCACCCAATGGTCCTGAGTCGCCCCCCAGCCGGAAGCGCTGGCATCCGTGGTCACAACCAGAGGAGGAGGCAGACGGAACAACATCCCCACGGAAAGGTGAAAAGGATCCATCCACCACTGAAGAGCAGACACAATGTCCAGAGACACGGTCACAGGAACCGCATAATCCAGGACAGGAAAGGGGACCCACCGCTGCATATGCCACAGCAGAGGGCGCAGATGAACCCTGGCCTAGGGCACGGTGAAGACAGAAGCAGCCATGTGGCCCTGAACCTCCAGCCACTGAAGCTGGAGAGCCGAGGATGGGACAACAACTTCCTCAGCAAAGACTGAAGACGACGAATCCGGGCCTCCGGCAGGAACACTTTGCCCAACACAGAATCGAACACAGCTCCGATGAAGGTCCTCCGGGTGGCAGGCTCCAGGTGTCACTTCGCCAAGTTGATCAAGAACCCGTGTTCCCTGAGCGTAGTCATGGTCAAGAGAAGGTGGTGAGACATGACCTCCAGGGACGGAGCCTGAACCATCCAGTCGTCTAGATACTGGAACACAGACACCCCCAGGAGATGGAGATGGGCCACCATGGGAGCCACCACCTTGGTGAACACCCTGGGGGTGGACCGAAGACCAAAGGGAAGGATGCAGAACTGCCAGTGCTGACCCTCCAGGCAGAAGCACAGGAAACGCTGATCCCTCACAGCCACCGGAATGTGCAGATACGCATCTTGGAGGTCCAGAGTGGAGAACACCCAACCTGATTGGATAGTGGAATAATCCTCTGGAGAGTCTCCATCTTGAACGGAATCTTCCTCACGAACAAGTTCAGACCCCGAAGGTTGATGACCACCCGGAAGCCCCCCATGATCTTTGGCACCACAAAGATGATGCAGTAGACGCCCAACCCCGCTCCGCCAATGGAACAGGGACAACTGCAAGCTTGTCGACCAGAGAACGAACCCCATCAAACAAGGCCAGACGGCGGGAGGCATCCCGAGGAGAAGGGGTCACCACCACCCCGGAGAGGAGGGGGACAAGAACTCGATCCGGTAGTCCCGTGCCAAGACATCCAGCACCCATCTGTCTGAGGTAGTCAGCCTCCAAGCAGGAAGGAACTCGCGAAGTCTCCCACCAACAAGAGAAGGACCACCAGCGAGAACGTCCCCCAGAGAGGCATAGTCAGGAACGCTGCAGACCAGACCCGGCACCCCTCTGAGACTTTTTCGGGAACTTCCGGGGAAAAGACCGGCCAGGGCCACGCTGACTCCGAAAGGAGGACTGCTGAAACCTGGAAGGCTGGCGGAAAGTCCTGGCACCAGAGAAGGAGGAACCCCCTCGGGGCGGAAGATCACGAAAGGACAAAGAATGCTTGCGCTTCTTGAAGGCCTTGTGTAGCTTCTCCTCCAGCGAGTCACCAAACAGACGGGCACCAGTGAAAGGCAGCCTCAAAGCCCTGGAACGCTGGGCAGTGTCCGTCTTCCAATCCCGCAGCAACAGGTTACGACGGGCAGCAATAGAGGAACCACAGGACATAGGAGAAGTCCTCACAGAATCAAAGGCGATGTCCGACAGGAATTCCGCCTGGCGCTTCATAGACACCAGCAACTCCGGACAACTGGCACCCTCCTGCATCGATGAAAACAGGAACTTCAAAGCGTTCATCAAAGACTGGGCAACATACGCCCCATAAATGCCAGAACGAATAGCCAGGTGAGAAGCGGCATAAGATTTCTTCAAGGCAGAATCCACCTTTTTGTCCACACCGTCCCTCAGAATGATATCATCTGCCATGGAAGGAGGGTCCACAAGACTGGCCACAACAGAGTCCACAGGAACGGAATCAGGCAAAGAGTCCGCCATATCCAGCAAGGGATAACGCTTGGACATAAATCTGGGTATGGAAATATGATCCGGGTCCTTCCACTCCTTCAGCAGGACATCAGAAACAAACAGATGCACTGGCAAGGAAGATGCAACAGGCTTCCTAAATTGCGGCAAAAGAGAATCCTGAGAGGAACTGGGCGCAGAATCATCTGGAAAACCCATGTTGACCCATACATGGGAAAGGACGTCAGGCAAGAGATCCCTGGAAATGTACTTGCCCTGAAGCTCAACAGTAGCCAAAGATGACTCATCAGACTCAGCAGAGGAGGAAATATCAGAATAAAGGTTAGAAGAACCAGCAAGTCCAACAGCAGCCTTCTTGCTTGCCTTAATGTCAGAAAGAGTCTCCAGAATCAGGCGTTTAATACGATCATCACCGTTCCTGGCACACTTCACAGGAGGAGGAGAGGAGTCCCCACTGGAACCAGGGGAAGAAGGAGGCACTGGAGAGGAATGCTTCCTCTTATGATGGTGGTTCCCCATAGTAACACCGCACACACTGAACCAAAGCTGCAAAGCAAAGAAGCAGGTAACAACAGGGAAAAACACCTCCCCCCCAGCTGGCATATAAATAGGGCACGCCAACGAGAACAATCAGCCCTGTAAAGCGAAAGAACTCAGAGGACGTGTCATAATACAAACATCCAATGAAAGAACCCCAAAAAGGCAAGCCCTGCCAACGACCAATCAGAAACGAGGTCAAAAACGGGACCACCCAGGGGTAGGCGGGCCAAGCGAAAATTACGGTTTAATAGCCAGCGCGGGTCGCGGACATCAAACGATGCCCAAAACACATCGAAAACCGGAGCGCCTGGAGCGCACCTGTCAGAACCTTAAAACTTACTCTTGACTCTCAGCTACTGCACAGGAACAGAGATGCTAGAACCCAAGCCCCTCTTGACAATGCTGGTGGGTCTTACACAGAACCCTCCATCATTACCTCAAGGGACGGGGGAATTGGATAAAATAATAAACAGAGAAGAGACTGGTCCTGCGTGGTTCCTTCAGTCAGCCACTCTCGGTGCTATCTTGCTGATGGAAACCTAAAAACAATAACATGTGATTATATCCTGACTTCCTACTCTCTCTAGTTAACTCTATTCAGTTATTTCCTCTCACCCACCATTATGCTGCTGAACCCTTGCTCCTCTTCTTCAGTGTGTAGTAATCTGTTCTCCTCTAATAGTTTTGACTGGTGAGAGAAAAAAGGGACATGCATAGATTTATAACTTTTCCCCTAGTGAATTCCTAACTGAATCTATATGTAGTTATTGATGTGGTTCACTATAGAACACTTACTTCACTACTAGTGGAGAATCGCCTTCTATATGGGTTTCTGGAATTTCTCTTATTTTCTTTTGTGGAACTCTTTTCTTGTTGCTAACCTTGCAATCTACCTTGTCATTTTCTTGTCTCCACAGATTGGCAGAATTATCAACCCTCCTGAACTCCTTGGTGAGTTTCTTACTTATTTACACTGTATTTACAATTTTGTTCATCGAGTTTGTATTGTCCATATTTTAATCATGCATCTTCTTTTTCGTTTCAGGAATGGACAAGTTACGGTACTCCTTTCTTTCAAACAATATGACAGTAAGTATCAGAGTTTTAAGTTTATCACTCAAGTCTTTTAAATTCCTTTGCACTTAGCTTTTATCTCGAGCCGGTATTACTGCGTCTCCTTCACTGCTCAGGAACTGCCTCGATTCTGTTGTCGATACGCTAACCACCCTTCTCTCCTTGCTCTTGTCGTTAGACGCTTCCTCGACCTCCAACGTGCACACGATACGGCAACCTGCTATGCCGCGCTTCTAGGACTCTCGACAACCCGCGCTTGAATCGTGCGCCGGGTTTTCTGAAACGGAAACGAATTCTCTTCAAGATTCTGCTGGGAAACGTAGAAGGAATTCCTGTCAAGACGTTGACTTCTTCTGACAGGAATTCACAGATAAGCACAAACGGACCTCTCTGGCTGCAGTCTTTAGTGAAGTGTGCGGTTCTTTTGGCGCTCGCGCTTCACATAGGTTCACCGAAAACTAGAAGCCTGAGAGACTAGTGCGCCTGCTGAGCCTCGATCATGGCAGCAGCGGCGGCCATCTTGAGTCTCCAGGTCTGCACTCTCTTTGACCAGGCATATCGCCCAGTTGGGTAGTAAAGAACGGAATTCAAGTTTTGGGTCCTGACAGTAACCCCCAACAAGGTAGGTTCTCCCTTTCCTGGCTTGGTGGGAAATCGTTGATGGAAAGATTTAATTAACCTGGGTGTATTTACATACTCCACTCGTTCCCAGGATCGCTCTTCTGGACCGTAACCCTTCCTGTCAATTAAATAGTACAACCTTCCTCTTAATCTTTTGGAATCCAAAATTTCTTTCACCTCGTACTCTGTTCCTGTTTCTAGCTGAATTGGCTTCGGGGGTGGTTGGCGTCTCAAGGTTGCTGGGGCCTTCTTTAACAGTGAAACATGGAAGACTGGATGTATCTTAAGCTTGGGTGGCAGCCTTAACCAATAAGTTACCTGATTGATTTGTTCCTCGATAGGATATGGACCGATAAATCGAGGTTGAAACTTCCTGTTTCCCCTCAATCTCAAATTCCTGGTACTCAACCAAACCTGGTCTCCATTGATCAAGGATGGCCCCTTGCGTCTTTTCCGATCAGCGTACTTCTTATACTTTTCTTTGGCTACTCGTAAATTGTCTACCGCTCTTTGTTGAATTTGAAGCAGGTGCGACATTACTTCTTTGACTGCTGGGACTGTCGTTTCCATTTGTCGAATGGTAGCATTTGGGTGCCTGCCATAGTTCAGGAAAAAGGGGAATAACAAGTCGAACTGTTCTTTGCATTATTGTGGGCGAATTCCGCTTTCCACAAATAATCCGACCAATTACCCTCCTCTTTCAAAAGAAACAGTCGCAAATATTGTTCCAACTCTTGGTTCACCCTCTCTGTCTGCCCATCTGTTTCTGGGTGGTAACTAGTGGAGAATCTAACTTCCGTCCCTAACCCTTCCATAAAGGCCCTCCAAAAATGGGTCACGAATTGGGAGCCCCTATCCGAGATGACAATCTTGGGAATCCCATGTAACTTAACAATCTGGGAACTGAAGTGAGCAGCTAACTGTTTGGCTGAAGGAACCCCTTTTAAGGCTGTAAAGTGGGCCATTTTTGAAAAGGCATCCACCACCACTAGGATAGTGTCGTACCCTTGACTAATTGGTAGGTCAGTAATAAGGTCCAATGTAACTGTGTGCCATGGATAGGGAGGTGTAGGTAGGGGTTGGAATAACCCTTTTGGAGCCTGCCGTTCGGACTTCCCCTGCGCACAAATCTTAACGTACTTCTCTATATCAGTAGTCATCCTTGGCCACCAGTAATGTCTTTTTATTATAGCCGCGGTCTTGGCTTCTCCTTTATGACCGGCTAATTTGTCATCATGACATTCATGCATCACTTGCTGCTGCAACTCGGTGGTGGGAAGATACATGGCGTCTTGATGATAAGGCATTTGTTGAATGACTTTTCTGCTGGCATCCTTCTCCGCCCAACTCTGCATAGCCTCTGGGCTCATGACGTCCGCAATCGATTCCTGTAGTTGAATGGAGGTGATGGCTCCTATGATTTTGTCACTGGGAATGACTGGCTGAATGTCGGTAATGGTCTTCTGCAATCCTGTACCAATCCTGGACAATGCATCTGCCTTTCCATTTTGGGCTCCTGGACGAAACGTGATCACGAAATCATAGTCCGCAAAATACAAGGACCATCTTAGTTGTCGTGGTGTAAGCGTCCTGGCTGTCTTCAGAAATTTTTAATTTCGATGATCGGTAAACACCGTTACTTGGTGCCGGGTCCCCATCAAATAGTGCCTCCACTCCTTAAAGGCATCCTTAATGGCCAACAACTCTTTCTCAGTGATGGTATAGTTTATCTCCGCCTGAGTCAACTTTCTTGATCGATAAGCTACCGGGTGTAGTTGGCCTGTGGTCTTATGCCGCTGTGACAATACTCCTCCTACAGCTAGATCCGATGCATCGGTCTCTACATAAAAAGGCTCCGACGGGTCAGCATGCAACAGGACAGGCGCTGTGGTGAAGTCCTCTTTTAAGGATTTAAAGGCCTCCTCCGCCTCCTTAGACCACTCAAACTTGGTTCCTTTTCTCAACAGTTTAGTGAGGGGTAGAATCTTCCTGGAGAACTCGCTAATAAATCTCCGATAGAAATTGGCGAACCCAATGAAACTTTGGACTTCTTTTACACTCCTCGGAGATTCCCAGCTCTTCACCGCCTCCACCTTACGTTGATCCATCAGAATTCCGGAAGGTGATAGCAAAAAGCCCAAGAACTCCACCTCCGATACATCAAACGCACATTTTTCTAGTTTCACAAACAATCTGTTCTCCTGCAACTTCTGTAACACTCCCTGCACTTGATCGTGATGTTTCTCCACATCAGAGGAATAAATGAGGATGTCATCAATGTACACTATCGCACACCGGTCTATAAATTCCTTCAAGACGTCATTGATGAAGTGCTGAAAGGCTGCAGGAGCATTGCACAGTCCATAAGGCATCACCTGATATTCAAAAAGCCCAAATCTAGTCCGAAATGCCGTCTTCCACTCATCTCCCTCACGCATTCGAACTAGATGATATGCTCCTCTTAGATAGAGCTTAGTGTAGACTTGCGCTCCTTTCACTTGATCCAAAAGCACCGAAATCAATGGCAATGGTTACCGGTTCTTCTTGGTTATCTTGTTAATGGCTCTATAGTCAATGCACGTCCGCAATTCCCCCTCCTTCTTCGGCACGAAAAATAGGGGAGATGAAACTAGAGACTGGGACGGTCGGATGAAGCCATTGGTAAGGTATTTATCCAGGTACTCCTTTAGATGTTGGTGCTCTTTCTCGGTCAAGGCATAGACACGACTGCATGGCAAGTTGGATCCCGGCTCCAGTTCAATCTTGCAGTCGTAGGCTCGGTGTGGAGGAAGCAGTTCTGCTTCCACTTCATTAAAGACGTCCGCGAACTCTTTATATTCATAGGGTATCTCCTGAACGTTGATCACGCACATTGAATCCTCAATGGAGTACAGTGACAAGGCTGGGTTGTTCTTTACCTGTTCGATCTTTGAAGCTAAACAATTCTCTTGACAATAACTCGAATCCATCACCACAGTTCTGGAACTCCAGTTGATCGTTGGGTTATGCTCCGTAAGCCACGGGAGACCAAGAATCAGCTGAAACTGGGCAGCATCTATTAAGTTAAACTGGATCTTTTCCTGATGACCGTCATTGGCCGTCAATTGGATTACTTCTGTGTGGCTTACAATTGGTCCCGAAGATACATTTGTCCCATCCACTGCTCTTCAGCTTCCGGATTGCCCGAATTCCCACCTTAGCGGCAAACCTCAAATCACAGAAATTGCCTGTGGCTCCCGAATCTATCATGACCGATACTTCCGTTAGGGTGGTTTGTCCGAACTTCACCTCCATGGTCATGACTAAATGCGGGGCCGCTGACTGTAGCGTATTTGCCACTTGATACTCTTGTGGAGTTATTCCTTGAATCGCACCCACCTGCTCAACTCCTCCCACAGGTGGTGCCGTTAGTTTTCCTTCGGCTTGAAAGTACTCTTGGGCTTCTTTGGGCAATCTCGAACAAAATTGTTTCCGGATCCACAATACATGCATTGATTATTTGCCCTTCTTTTCTCCTTCTCTTCCTAGGTCAAAGGACCTCTGATTGCTCCGATTTGCATTGGCTCGGCCCCTGAGTGAGTTTCCGAGTTTCTAGCTCCATCTGACCGAGCCCGGTCAAATCTTGGAAGTATCGCTCTGAAATCTTTTTTCTTTTCTCCACGCCTCTCTCCCTGGCGGAAATCTATCTCCAACACCAAATCTATGAGTGCTGATACCTCAGTGGGTCGATTAGGAATCTGGGCCAAGGTGTACTTTAATTCATCTCTCAATCCACGATAAAATATCGCCGCTCTTTTGCTTTCTGGCCAATCGGTCTCCAACACTAACTTATTGAACTGGGCCAGATATGCAATTAAGTCTCGGTTTCCTTGTCATAAGTCAAGCAATTCATTATTCACCACCTGGGAAATTTTCCGTCGGTCAAATATTCGTAAGAATTCTCGTTTGAAATCTTCAAAATTCCTTAACAAGGGGTCATCCCTCGTGACTAATGGCATGGACAACGAAGCTGCATCCCCACTTAGATAAGAGAGTATGAAGGCCACTCTAGACTGCGCATCTGGGAAGATCGAAGGGCGGCACATGAAGTGTAATGAGCATTGGGAGAGAAAAATCTGCGCCTTCTGTGGGTCCCCACTAAATCTCTCTGGAGCTGCCAATGGTAAAACTGGGGAGAGGGAGTAGATAACTTGTGTGGTTGTTCTATTGGTGGTATCTAATACTGGATTCATGGCCTCCCTCTCAAAACTACTGGGTTGACGTAATCTTAGCGCTAATTCCGCTGTTTCTTTTCTGGCACTAACAAGCTCTTGTCTCAGGTTTCGATTCTCCTCCCTAACCGCTCCCAATTCCTTTTGTATTGCATCTAAGATTGTTCCTAAGGATTGAACGTCAATTCCTTCCGCCATCTCTGTTCGGGTGCGAAGGCAACTTGGACACTTCACTCTGTCAGAACCTTAAAACTTACTCTTGACTCTCAGCTACTGCACAGGAACAGAGATGCTAGAACCCAAGCCCCTCTTGACAATGCTGGTCGGTCTTACACAGAACCCTCCATCATTACCTCAAGGGCGGGGGAATTGGATAAAATAATAAACAGAGAAGAGACTGTCCTGCGTGGTTCCTTCAGTCAGCCACTCTCGGTGCTATCTTGCTGATGGAAACCTAAAAACAATAACATGTCATTATATCCTGACTTCCTACTCTCTCTAGTTAACTCTATTCTGTTATTTCCTCTCACCCACCATTATGCTGCTGAACCCTTGCTCCTCTTCTTAAGTGTGTAGTAATCTGTTCTCCTCTAATAGTTGTCACTGGTGAGAGAAAAAAGGGACAAGCATAGATTTATAACTTTTCCCCTAGTGAATTCCTAACTGAATCTATATGTAGTTATTGATGTGGTTCACTATAGAACACTTACTTCACTACTAGTGGAGAATCGCCTTCTATATGGGTTTCTGGAATTTCTCTTATTTTCTTTTGTGGAACTCTTTTCTTGTTGCTAACCTTGCATTCTACCTTGTCATTTTCTTGTCTCCACAGATTGGCAGAATTATCAACCCTCCTGAACTCCTTGGTGAGTTTCTTACTTATTTACACTGTATTTACAATTTTGTTCATCGAGTTTGTATTGTCCATATTTTAATCATGCATCTTCTTTTTCTTTCCAGGAATGAACAAGTTACGGTACTCCTTTCTTTCAAACAATATGACAGTAAGTATCAAAGTTTTAAGTTTATCACTCAAGTCTTTTAAATTCCTTTGCACTTAGCTTTTATCTCGAGCCGGTATTACTGCGTCTCCTTCACTGCTCAGGAACTGCCTCGATTCTGTTGTCGATACGCTAACCACCCTTCTCTCCTTGCTCTTGTCGTTAGACGCTTCCTCGACCTCCGACGTGCACACGATACGGCAACCTACTATGCCGCGCTTCTAGGACTCTTGACAACCCGCGCTTGAATCGTGCGCCGGGTTTTCTGAAACGGAAACAAATTCTCTTCAAGATTCTGCTGGGAAACGAAGAAGGAATTCCTGTCAAGACGTTGACTTCTTCTGACAGGAATTCACAGATAAGCACAAACAGGCCTCTCTGGCTGCAGTCTGTAGTGAAGGGCGCGGTTCTTTTGGCGCTAGCGCTTCACAAAGGTTCACGGAAAACTAGAAGCCTGAGAGACTAGTGCGCCTGCTGAGCCTCGATCATGGCAGCAGCGGCGGCCATCTTGAGTCTCCAGGTCTGCACTCTCTTTGACCAGGCATATCGCCCAGTTGGGTAGTAAAGAACGCAATTCAAGTTTTGGGTCCTGACAGTACCCCCCAACAAGGTAGGTTCTCCCTTTCCTGGCTTGGTGGGAAATCGTTGATGGAAAGATTTAATTAACCTGGGTGTATTTACATCCTCCACTCGTTCCCAGGATCGCTCTTCTGGACCGTAACCCTTCCAGTCAATTAAATAGTACAACTTTCCTCTTAATCTTTTGGAATCCAAAATTTCTTTCACTTCGTACTCTGTTCCTGTTTCTAGCTGAATTGGCTTCGGGAGTGATTGGCGTCTCAAGGTTGCTGGGGCCTTCTTTAACAGTGAAACATGGAAAACTGGATGTATCTTAAGCTTGGGTGGCAGCCTTAACCGATAAGTTACCTGATTGATTTGTTCCTCGATAGGATATGGACCGATAAATCGAGGTTGAAACTTCCTGTTTCCCCTCAATCTCAAATTCCTGGTACTCAACCAAACCTAGTCTCCATTGATCAAGGATGGCCCCTTGCGTCTTTTCCGATCAGCGTACTTCTTATACTTTTCTTTGGCTACTCGTAAATTGTCTACCGCTCTTTGTTGAATTTGAAGCAGACGTTGACTTCTTCTGACAGGAATTCGCAGATAAGCACAAACGGACCTCTCTGGCTGCAGTCTTTAGTGAAGTGCGCGGTTCTTTTGGCGCTCGCGCTTCACATAGGTTCACGGAAAACTAGAAGCCTGAGAGACTAGTGCGCCTGCTGAGCCTCGATCATGGCAGCAGCGAAGGCCATCTTGAGTCTCCAGGTCTGCACTCTCTTTGACCAGGCATATCGCCCAGTTGGGTAGTAAAGAACGGAATTCAAGTTTTGGGTCCTGACAGCACCCAGGCGTGCAACCGAACCAGCAGCCGCAATGCGCCATCACCGCAGCGCGAGGGAATACCCAGAGCGGCTAGAGGCTGAAGCCCACACCTGCGCCCCCACCGCACAACAAGGCAAGGGCGCGAGTGACACTCCTCAACTCAGCAGGGATACAAGAGGAAGCCCGCGCCTCCACCGCACAACAAGGCAAGGGCTCGAGTGACACTCCTCCACTCAGCAGGGACACAAGAGGAAGCCCGGGCCCCCACCGCACAAGAAGGCAAGGGCGTGAGCCACCGTGAGACTCCAGAGGCAAAGAAAACACAGGGAGAAGCGCGCCCATGAAACGGCCCAGTGCATACACCCATGCGCCTACCTCCAATCCGTCGATCAAATGTCAGCGTAGGCAGCACCCCCCCTCCAAACAACGCAGAGCTCCGAAGCAGGACTGCAACACACGAGAGGAACCAGGAAGACCCACGGAGCCAAGCAGCACAGGTCACTGGAAACCAGGTTGAAGAAAAGGGAAGCCCAGCAGCCCCAACTCCAGGAATCCCACGACGGTCCATGGGAGCCCCCAAAGCCCAGCAGAGGAGGATCCACAGGACGAAGCGTAGCAGGTAAGTGCCCGGCACTCACCCCAGCATCTCCCATCAAGTAATCTACTGACAGGAAACAAAACAGGATGTGCTTCTGGTGGTTAGGTCTGATATAGCACCTGCAGGAGGGGGGGTGGAGCCTAAAAGCATTTCCTGTTTTGTTTCCTGTCTGTGGAATACCTCATGAGTGATGATTGGGTCGAGGACGAGGGACGTAGAGGTGATAGAGGCTGAAACACTGCTAAGAAGTTTCGCACTTATGACAGCTCCAAACAGGTAACAAATACTACCACACTAAGATATTTCAGTTGTGGTAGTAGCATCCACTTAGCTAACAATGTAAATTGTCAAGCAAGAAATGTTTATTATAAAAAGTGTAATAGAAGAAGTCATTTTGCAAGAGTTTGTGAAGATAGTAATTCAAACAAATCGATTGCTTGGAAGAGAATGCACAAGAAATATGAAAATCAGTGTGCCAAGTACATGAAGTTTTTAATAATAAATCCATAATGTCCCTTTGACAGTTTATTTATTTTGGAAGCGACCTGGCTTCATCAACCAACTCATCTACGGATTTAAGCTAAACCACCTACCGGCTACTAAACGACCCAAATTTGGACATTTTAATCGAGGAATTGCAACCTATACTTCAATAAGGAGCATATACACAGTCAACGAGCTGCCCATCAAGGTAGCACTCACAAGTGCAGTATAAGCCCTTAGAGTAAACAATACACCGTTCAAACAAACATCTCCATCTGGTACTAATTGACGTACACTTACATACACGAGATAAGGGTAAGGGCATCAACCAGATGGGTGAGGAATTAACCGGAATACTAACAGAAGAGTGAACAGCTAACTTTATAATGTCTGGCGATTTTAACCTGCACATTCTGGGTGCAATGGAAGATAATAACACACTGGAAGATCACCCTTTCGCATTTCATATTCTGCCACAGGAAGGGCATAACTGGGAAAGATAAACTAAGTTAACTAAGAAACTCCTAGGGATTCTTGAACACTTCAGTTTCTGGGCATCAAATGGATGATTTCTGAGATAACGCCCCCCTTGCCGCTACATTCCATAGCTCGGTAACCAGTACAACAATTGACTATACTTTTGTATCGCTCCCTCTGTTCCACAAAGTTGCTGACTATCGCACAGAAGTAATAGACCATAGCGACCACAAGCGATTACAATGTTCATACAGGTTGCAATACCAACTCTGCCAGCAAACGTGTCTAGCTCTGTATACACTATAACAACATAAAGCTAAAAAGCAAAACTCATGAGCCAAAAAAAGAGTTGGCCCTGGCAAAGATTTTCCTGCAGGAAAAACAAACAGCAGAACTTGATGCAATAGCAGGCTGGGAAAGCTTCACAAAAGCTCTGGGAGAAGCATACACAGTTAAAAAACAGCCACAATCGAGGGGTATATCACAACTTCAACAGGGTTGCCCATCTATTGAATACACCAGTTAAGCATTTCAAGAAACTAATAAATCAAGCAATGCAGAGACTCCAAAGAGGTGGCCCAGATTCCAAAATCGAATGTGAACTGAGCCAATTAAAAGCAATGCCTAAAATGCTAATCCGGTGATTGAGAAAAGATTTAGAAGTGAGTCTGTGGGCTAGACTACCATATGACATCAAGACAATAATAGTACGCGATTTTGGCAAACAATTAATGTGCTACAATATCCTACAGCCCATGAGATCCATCCACAACTGACAGGAGAGGTCTGGGCATCATTCATCCATGGTCACTGAAACAAAGAACCGGGCAGCACCACTAGCCCAAAGGTTCTAAAGGACCAATGGAAGACCGTGAGAATCTATGAAACCCACAACAAACAGGGATTCCCCGCAAGTACAATCTCTGCAAACCAAATTTCCAACCGAATAGCTAAGGGCAGAAGAGAGGGTGCACTAGGTCATAATGTGATTCCTCCAATCCTGTTCAAACTAGATCCAGACGTCTGTGCGGAAATATTGAAACCAGTCTGTGAATGATTCTCTAAACAGAATCAAACACAGTCTCATGGAGGGGCTCAATTATATCGACAATCTACAAAAAGGGCAACAGGAATGAGGCCAAAAATTACAGAATGGTGGCCCTGATAGACAATGATGCTAAATATTGCACCGGCCTCATCCTACATGAACTGTCAAACTGGACAGTAGAAAATGCAGTTATCCCTTGTAATCAATCAGGCTTTTGCAGACACATGGGGACAACTAGTTACATTCAAACTCTCGCTCTACTGCTTGTTACCACAATGACAGCTAAGCAGCCATTGTACGTCTGTTTTTGTAGATTATAATTCGACATTCAATCCTATTGATAGAAACATGTTGTGGTGCACATGTTCTAAGTGGAACATTCCACCTACCCTCTTGAAACAAATATTACTTCTAAACACAAACATATAGGTTCAAGTTAAACCTGGGGCCAGAGACCATCTGACAAGAAATATTCCAACCTCAATTGGACTGAAACAGGGCTGTGCACTATCTCAAACACTGTTCAACCTCTTTATGGCAGACATATCAACTAGGCTAGACATGGGTAATTCCCACGCCCCAAAGATGGGGGGCCTTGTCCTTTCAAACCTATCATACACGCATGGTCTTGTATTAATGAGTCAAACACTGATTGGCCTCCAAACACCTGCTAGGCACAACACAAAGTTACTCAGATGAAAATGGCCTGGACAAATCAAAAGTCAAAAAATTAAACCAATGGAGGGCTAAGGTAGCTTACCGCTGGCAATTGGCTAAATAACAGTTGGAAATTGTCCAAGAATATAAATATATTTGAATTATTATAAAAAAGCAAATGAACCTTTGCTGCCCAAAAGGAAGCAATAAAGAAGAAAGTCATATCCACAGCTGCGTCACAAAAAAACCTAAAGAACAACATTTGCTGGGACAAGCTATTCTTCACTTGTCTACATGATAAAGGTGACAATTTTGTCAACAATCCCTTACGGAAGTGAGGCCATGAGAGGGAGAGATGCAGTCACATTAGATGGTACTGTAATGGGAGCTCTTCGAATGATCTTCAACCTACCTAAATACACATTACCAGCCCAAATAAGATTAGAATTTGGTATGTAGAGGCAAGGGCTGACTCGTAAAGGAGCTTACAGCAGATGTTGGCATAAGATCAGAAGAGGGGAGCCAGAGTCACTAAATGCCCATCTATGGTCTGAACTGTCAACGCAGAGCACTGCTGAGACCACTCTTCAACCATGATAGAATATGGACATGGAGGCAGGTGGTAGAAGCATGCTTGTCAGGTGAGAACATACAATTTAGCTGCCGACTGGTAAGATTCCTAACAATAGCCGAACTAAAGCTAAATAGTAGAGATACAGCTTTAGGACTCAGTGGTCGCTCGTAGGAATCCATGATGACAACCTAAAAATAAAAACATTCCAGCAGCTCCCGGATAAGTATTGGTCCTAAATCTTTAGAGGAAAAGAAATAGTTTGAACATAGACTTAATGTAATTTACAATTTTCATTGTGGGCCACTTGCGCATAAACTGCTTAATTTGCACAGATATGATGTAATTTATAATTCTAACGGTTGTTGACTCCTTCTCATGGCCCAGTTAGCATACAAACTGCCTAATTTGCGCAGACTTATTTTACTTATCTAACCTTTTCCTACTTTGCACATCATTGTGGAATTTGCACATTGTCGTTGAATTCAATTGATAAGAGGCCAAAAGACTAACTTAGCTAGTCGGTTCATGACACAGCTATTTCAATTTCACTACATTTTGAAAATATAGGGTAAAGTCCCTAATTTTGCGCATAGGGGAAACATATGGCAGTTTACATAAACTGTCTGGTGATTAATAAAACATGCTAACCTTTTATTATGAGCAAGCAATGCATTTTGATAAACATGCTTTACAGGGCCACTGTTTACTTTTTTTATTCCTAACCTTGTTTTTACTTACTTCTTTTATGATGTATGTTATTGCAAAGGTTTTAATTGTTGATGCATATAAACATACTTACCTACTTACTTACTTACCATAAGCTATCCTGAGTGTAATATTCATCTTAATTGAGAACTTGTAAAGATGTTAGGCAATTCTTGCTCTCCATTTACCGTAATCAGCCATGAAGACTATAAAAATCTAGCACAAAGTATTCCTCTAGTACTTGAGACACCTGATGTTTTGCCTAATGGTTATAATAGAGACCCCTTTACAGTTGTTGGTATGAGTAAATCATGAGGTTTGTTTATAGTCAGGTCCATTGTGGGCAATGTGTATGTGGTAGGTGACGGTTGATTAAACTTACGTACTATGTTATGTGTTTAATTCAGTGGGACTCGAGCTCCTCTGTGGGATCCTCACAACCTTTTTCAAGAGTCTATAATGACCTCTCAGAGAAAGTGACACAACACTCTTCTTAGCAATGAACTAAGGGGCCGATTTATCAAAATGTCATGCAACGCAGCGAGCAACCTTGCAGCACTGTTTTGTGTGACTGTCCTCTCCTTGTGCTGGTGCACTATGTACTGCCTAGCAACATCACAGAAGCCTTTGCACCATGGTAAGATTGTATGTGTGCAGGAAGGGACATCATCCTACACAAAACTCTTTCTGCATGTTCTCCAGGATGCAAGACATGTAGAAAGGGGAAAAACAGGGAAAAATAAAGATATTTCTCCTCTTTGCACCTCCCCTGGGAAGGTGTACATTTTGACGCATTATTAGGTCTGCCACTCATGGTACATCTGGGAACACAACAAAATCCATGGGTGGATCCTTGGGAATACCCACGGTCCACCCATGGAACGCCTGCCTGGGAAGGTGTACATTTTGACGCATTATCAGGTCTACCACTCATGGTACATCTGGGAACACACCAAAACCCATGGGCGGATCCTTGGAAATACCCACGCTCCACCAATGGAACGCCTGCCTGGGCCAGAGTGACATGAGGCTGTGATTCGCGCTGCCTTGTTTTACTCCAGATTTACCAAGCCAGGCAGGGCCACACAAGGTGGTCTTGCGCAGCTTGGTAAAACTCATTCTACGTTTTGTGTCACCCTGAGTCACCTTGCATGGCGCAAGGGTGACGCAAAACCTTTGATAAGTATGCCCATAAAGAATTTTGTCTTACAGAACTGCTGTTGCTGCATTATTCGTCATATTAACAAATTCCACTCAATCTGGAAAAATATAATTTCTTACAATAAGAGTGTCTATGCTTGTATTTAGAATTCTGAGTCTTGCCCTCCATCTATCCTGAGAAACGTGTAGTCATCCCCTGTAACCACAGCAGGTGACAGCCCAGTGTCAAATCTTGCACCAGGCAACCTGCAGCAAGAAAGAAACTCTTGCACTTTGTGCTACCATCTTACCAACCCAAATTCCCTGTTTTAGAGTAAAACTTCATCCCATATTGGCAATGAAATAAGTGACCCTATCCATGCTTGCTTGCTTGCTTTATGAGTAGTAAGATTTCATGTTGGTTTATCTGATCTGGACCTCAAAGTAAGTCTAACAATATCAATCAGGAACTTGCAAACCATCACGTTGTGACAAATTTGATCTGACAAGATCACTGACAAAAAAAGCTATCTGCTACAAGCTGGAGTCTTGGGGACATATTCTCAAGAACATGTGATAACCATCGTAAAAGTAACTTAACGCAGCTTACAACATCGCAGCCTATCGCAGGAAAATGACGCCGTGTTAACCAACCATTCTCAACACGGTGGTACCATGCGATAGTCTCCAGATAATGCGTCAAATGACCATGTTAAAATCAATGCCACGCCGCCAAAGTGCGAAACAAGAATGCAAAAAATCTTGCAATGAGGCCAATTGCGAGCACAACCCCACAGCTGTGGCGCACAACAAATGACCATTGTCCAAATCAGACATTCAACTCCCCACAAACAGCCACAACGCACATCAACATGCATTCAGTATGTAACCTGCACCAATGTGGAAACAAACATGGTACACACTGTGAAACCACATCTCCCCCTCACATTGCAGAGGGACGAACAACACCCCCTACAAACTGACGTGCCATGTCCATGATCAGACAAGAATTAAAGCATGTACTAATGTAGGGGCAGTGACTCCCCCTTATGTACATGTTACCCATGTCATGGCACTTGAGTGCCTGTACAGATGAGTGAAATGCCTTTATTAGGACATGCAGTGCTTGTGGTCAGTCAACTTACTGTGACATGACTGCTAAGAACCCACACAATATGACGTCAACCCGAGAAGAAATTGTCAATGATGTAGTCCCTACGGGCTATTTGTGCCACGGCTGCAGTGGGGTGTGGTCCACCTGCCTCATCTTCATCATCATCATCCGGTGCCTCTGGCACTCGTATCCATGGGGCCTTGCTGCGTACACATATGTTGTGCAACACACAACATGCAACGATCATCTTGCACATGAGGTCTGGCATGTACAGGAGCTTACCACCTCTGACACCCAGGCACCTGAAACGTGACTTCAACATGCCAAATGTGCGCTCCACGATGCCCCTGCTGCATTTGTGGACCACATTGTACTGCCTCTGGACTTGTATGTTCGGGGCTCAGAAGGGTGTCATTATTAAAGCGCAGAGGGCATATCCTTGGTCACCTGTGACAGTGCAGAGAGACTTGAGTCACAACTATGTCCTGCATGATGTGTTGCCAGGCTCACTGGTTCATTGGTGTGTGATATGTGTGACTTAGCGATTCCTGAATGCCATGTACTGCGTGTTGCACATGAGCTGCATCACTGTGTACTACGTAGCTTCACTGCTGCACCTCCCCCCAAGCACATTCACTAGTGTGCGCAGCTCGATGACATCACATGCACCCATACGGCACAATATTGGCATGCCTGTCTGTGCATGTCTACGAGCCTGAGTACGATACAGTGATGATGCTGCACAAAATGTGGCCGGCTCCGTGTGTGTAGACCCAATGCAAGGACAGGGCTAACACAGATGTAGAGCACCTGCCTGGCTGTACGCGACATGCAGTTGACAATACATCTGAGGCTCATGCTGTGCTAATAGCGACACACACAACAGTGGCATGTGTGATCCCTACCCACAAGCGGGCATGCCCTCCCCCATGTGCCCCTTCGGCCGACCATGCACACCGGGGGCATGCCACATAGCAACATTGTCCATTGCAGGACGTGTAGTGCAGACACTACAACAGAGACACACGCATCAGGCACATCCTTGGCAAGGGCCACGCTGAACCACGCCCAGATCCACATGTGGAGGAGCCACACCCCTATGCAGTACTGTCGTATGCCTGTCCACCATGCTTACGCACACATGAAGACACAACACGGTTACATGTCCCAGGTCTACACCACTGCCTGCAGTGACATGATTGCACACGCTGTACACAGCACAATTTAATGTGGATGACATACATTCAATGTGGAATGTCCCCAGTCCCACATGCATATATAATTACCACACGGACACACTGAGTGACTTTGTGGGACTGGCTGCGGGTATGTGCGCTCGGCCCTTTTTATTGCCAGGGTCGCCTCTCCAGTGATGTCTGTGCCGGATGCATGTTGTGTAGTGTAAGCTACCACTCAGGGATTGGGTGGTGAAAGCAACACCACAACAGTGAGCAGACAATCAGTAGTACAAGGTACGGACATCATGTGCCCCTGACTTG
Source organism: Lissotriton helveticus (assembly GCF_964261635.1). Lineage (NCBI taxonomy): Eukaryota > Metazoa > Chordata > Amphibia > Caudata > Salamandridae > Lissotriton > Lissotriton helveticus. The sequence goes on from NC_136059.1 coordinate 640,611,538, forward strand.
AGCGGCCCAGAGTTTTTGGCCCTGGATGCACAGTGGCTGGCACAGGCACACCGCCACGGGCCGGTGACTTTACGTGCACTCAGGTAGGGCAACGTGAGCTGAGCGATTACTCGTCAATTTTCAAGGGGAATATTGCGGAGGGTTGTTGAGGACAGTGGAAGGTGTCCCTTCAGGGCATGATGCAGAGGGCAGAAGCAAGAAGGAACAGGCAAATGGAGTTGAATGCTACAGACTCCACTATTCCACCTTGTCAGTATCAGCAACATGTAGAGGACGACAACCTCCAGCCCATGGGCCCAGATGCCACCAACGTACTAACAGAGATCGACCATGAATTTCAGGGCACACACTCAGAGGCACATGAGCTGGAACGGAATGCAGTCTGTGATGAGGACTGTACGATGACATTGACTCTGCCATGTAGAGAGTAAGACTCTGTTATAAATGTTTGACCTACCCCATAGCAGTGCGTACCGGAGCCAGCGGCAGAACCAGCGGTCATCAGAGGCCCACAGCCATGTGTGGTAGGCATGCGCTGCACAGAGTCAGTGGCACCAGTGCAGTTGTTGGTAGTGTTCCATCACCTACGTAAAGGTGAGCCTTGTCTCCTCCGGACTAAATCGCGTCTTCCTCTTACTCCTCTCCTTGCGTACTGTGACATGAACACTTCTATGAAGATATCAAGACTCAGTTTAAAAAATGCAACCTAGTTGGCCACAATGTAGGTCGGAGGCTGTGGTCTGCACGGGTTAGCCACTGACCAGCTATCTCCTCCTGGATCTCTAACACACAACGTTGGAATGGCATATGGATTAGATTTGTGGGTGACATAGGTAGTGGTACCAGAGCTGAGCGTGTGTTTAGCCAGCGACTATGCCGTCTCCAGCAGGTGACGGACTGCATTGGATTGTTGTGAGGCCTGCATGACCGCAGTGTAGGCTGAAGGCCGCAGTCAGCAAGTGCCCACAGACACATTTGGTGCGAGTCCTATGCACATCCTTCATGGCACCACATTGAAGGGAGTAAAGTGACATAACCTCAGTCTCAAAAAATGTTCTGTGCCATGGTGTAATCAAGACTCAGTTCCAAATGTGTTTCCTACTTGTCCACTGTGTATGCCGGTAGAATATATCAGCGAGAATAGAGTTCTGCTGGCTTGTGTTGTGGAGGCAGTGACGGTTGTAGCAGGTTGCCAGGGTCACGGACATCGGGCTTGGAGTGTGCACTGGCACGTGGTGGGCACTCTTCAACATACGCCGGAGTCGACAGTTGTGCATTGAGGCCTGGGTGCGCAGGGGCAGGCAAGACGGGTTTGGGGACCAATGGCCCGGGGTGCAGCAGGTGCACTGGATCGCAGACAACACCGCTTACGGCAACGGCGTTGGCCATGTGGCGGGTGAGTGGAGCCACCCTGGCAGAGATGTTGGGCATTCCGGAAGAGAACCACAGCCAGAGCTATGTGCTTTTAATTCACATCCCTGCGCTAGCCTGGCGTACGCCATGCCAGCCCATGCCACATATGCTTACAGGGGGAGAAGTAACAAGCTACATTTCCATAATCTTCCCCACTGGCTGGGGTGACATGGTTGCGTCCACTACACTCCAAACACCAGCGTTGTGTGTCAACATGGATATGTGTGTGGTCTGCATACTGCAGTCTGTCCACCACATATATGCCACACTTGGCATTGGGTACATTCTCATTTATAGGCCACTTGCCTTCTTCGAACATGCCTGGTTCCCACCTCGCCCCAAAATCTGCTATTGTGTGGCAGAGGTGCCATGCAGTTGATGGCTTGTGTACAAGGCTATCCCAGGTACCCACAGTAAGTTGTGCTGTCGTGTCTGGTGGGTGGGTATGTTGTTTGGCATGTTGTATGTGAGTTTGTAACATGCGCATTCCCAGAGTTGTGAGTTGCATGATTGTGGAGTTGAGGTGTGTTTTATGTTTATTTGGTACTTACCAACGAGCAGTGCATTGTAGTAGGTGCCATCCTTGAAGCTCTGGTAGATGATGGACTGTCGGAATATGAAGGAATCATGCACACTGCCTGGGTAATTTACGATGACATTGGTGAAGAGTCCTCAGTGGTCCACTATTGCCTTCACATTGATGGAATGCGTATGCTTGCTGTTGTGGTAATTGTGTGCAGTGTCGGCAGGGGGCACAAGTAGGACATGTGTGTAGTCTATTGCCCCCAAAACATGCAGGAATCCAGCTATGGCGTAGAAGCCTTGCTTGGTCTCCAGCTGTTCCTGCGTGATGTGGGGGAAGTATAGGGACTGGGGTACCAAGCTGATTAGGACATCCAGGACAGGTTTAAGGAACTTTGATAGGGCTGGCTGTGCGACTCCTCCGACTCTGGCGGTTGTTGGTTGGAAACTACCAGAGGCAAACAGATGCAGCACAGCCAGCAGCTTTGTCTGAGGAGGGATGCTGGTTGTCCGCTGTGTTGGTACCATCAGCCTGTGGGCAATGATCTTCAGGATGCGGAGGATGGTTGTCCTTTTGAGCCTGTAGTGGGCAATGACATACTCTGGTGTCATGTCTGTGAGGTTGGGGCTTTTTCTGAAGGTCTGCGATCTGTGTCTGCGCTGCCTCCATGGTAGTCTGAGGGGATGCTGCAGGAGGGGTCCGGGGGGTGGTGGCGGGCATGGGGGTGGTGGCAGTGTGTGTTGTGAGCCTGTTGGGGCTCCGAGCTGCATGATCAGTAGCTCCATGGCATCTGTTGTTCTTCAGGTATGGCTGTGGGCTGGTCTCCCTTTTGTGGTGCAGGCTGCCATCCGGCTTTGCACCAGGTCAGAGCAGGTTTTAATTTCCTGCTGCTAACGCGCCTTATTGCATGTTTTGTGGTCGTATCGCCGATCTGGCTGGTCATTGAGAATGTTGCGGAGTGGTGTTGTCGTAACTTTTTGCACGGGTACGCCTACTCTGCATCTCATTAGCAATAGCTGCCGGCGTCGTCTGTGGCAATGTTTTTTGAGGTTGCTATCGCAGGTTAACTGGTGGTATGGGCTGTTAGCACCAGCTTGTGAATGAGGTGATACCTCTATCATGACTTTGGCTGCGATAAAGTGCTGTTAACTCGGCGAAGTCTCCTTGAGAATATGCCCCTTAGAAGGCAGATACGATGTAGCTGTCAAGAGGGAGACGCTTTGGGCATCAGGAACCAGCTTTTCTCACCCAAATAGAGTGTAGACAGCAAGTAAGCAGTTCATTCTTCCACACTTTCATAATCAAGGGAGGGAAAGTCTATCTGAATTCCATGCTCTAAAAAATCAAAAAATTGAAACACATAGAAAACTGTCCCGGGATATGGGGGAAACACAAAGAACATAGAATTATATATAAACCAAACCATACAGTCAAAACAGGAGTTAAACAAGGGGTTCAAACGTTTCACTCTGTATGAGTGGGTTAGTTCTAGAAGTGTTTAATTTATTCAGAGATCAAATAGGGTTGCGTCTCTACCGTAGGAGCGTTCAACCTAATGTACAAAGGGTCGAAGTACAAGGTAGTAATGTCCCCTTCATAGTCGAATACTATGGAACATAAAGGATATCTCTTGCTAACAGAGAAGGAGGTCAAGGGCATAATCAACAATTTAGAAATCTCCTGTAACCATGAGCACTGAGCAAGGATTGGCCTTGATACCATCATTTACAAATGTGTTTAATTCTCTAACTAGGGTGCCCGACTCACTCCATGTTATGACAGATATTGCTTCCGGTCCTGAATTTTCACCTGAAATTGATTGTATTTAGGTGTGTCAGACTAATTTAGCAAAGCATTAAAGGGTTGATTGATTCACAGAACTAATCTGAGATAAAATCCTACTACTAAATGCCTTCTGTGAATACCAAAAATAGTAAGTTTAGGATGATTTTATCCCAGTTTAGTGCTAGTAAAGTTAGGAGTCCTAAGTTTGCTACTACTAAATGCCTTCTGTAAATACTAAAAGTAGTAGGTTTAGGATTTCATCTCAGATTAGTTCTGTGAATCGGTCCCTAAGACTATATAAATCAGTATGCATTAGGTTGACACTCAGAATCCCAGGACTGAGACTGTGCAGGTAATGACATGGAGTGAGTTGCTCTCTTGACTCCAAACTCAAAGGAAGCTGGAATTGCTCTTAGATTTTCCTAAAAATACTTTGAGCGTGACATGTTTTCTATGCATATTCAAAATAGCAATAGTGCGAGACAAATTCTATTGACAAAGGATGGCATGGCTAGTATTTTTCTGCATCGAACATCAGGCATATGAGCTGCTATGATTAAAAGCACTGCATAGTGGCAATCTATGAAGTACAGCATAAGGCTAGGTCACAGTATCTAGAAACTGTAGGTATATGTATGAGGTCGTGTCTTGAAACTTCAAGGTCGCGGTGCCCCTTGTATTACCTTTAGAAGATGGTGGCAGATTGCCATTCATAGAACACCGCGACCTTTTATAGTTCCTGGCACACAACATGTTTACTAACAGTAAAACCGACTGTATGCCTTGATTGGAGCGTGTAGTATAAAGAAGGCATCATACTGTACCGCTGAGAATAAACTGCTTTAAGAGGTGCACTTGAGAATGTAAGTGAACATCTTTGCAAGCTAAATTTAACCAGTTTTCACTGTATTCTGAGCTCCGCACGTTTGGAATTTAGGCTATCATAGAGCTTGTGATGGCGAGCCTGCAGTTTTAGTTTCAGAGCAAATTTGCATAAACAATTAAATCGGGCATTTAGTTCTGTTAAGACAGCTGCCGGGGAATTGTGATATACAATAGTTCTGTGCCACAGGTTTCTCAAAAGCTGGCACAGTAAAAATAGGAGAGACAAACGCATGCCTGGCATCACAATTAAATCAAGCCAGGCGTTTATGAAACAATAACTCAGCACATTATGTGCCGAAGGAGAGAATGCCTATAAAAACATGTTGCTTTGCAGTTTCCTGACCTAATATTTTGTATTTATTGTAGAACTGCCTGCGTTAACTGCAGTACCCCCTGAGTGAAACCCACTGGTGACCTTATTTGTTGTTTTTATTTTGCACTGGTAGTTGCGATTTTTAAATGTTTTCTTACAACACTATCAGAACAATAGCAGCAACAGATATCCGGGAAAGTAAAAACAACTTTAATAGACTCCTCAAATGTTTACAGTGAGCCAATCAGTGTAGTTCAAAAAATATTTGACAAATGCAGAAAAAGGTTAAAAGTAGTTACTTTTGGTTACACTGGGTTGGTTCTAAATCCATTCTACAGCACACGTAGAAAGAGGAAAAATGAAATACCAGCATTTGTAAAGTGCACAACTACCTCCTGAGAGCTGTCCGGGCGCTAGGGGCCATCGGGAAGATTAAGCGAGGTATTGCCCAGAGTCACATGGTACTGGGCTAACCTGCCGCCAGGGATCGAACCGTGAATCCCGTGGTCTGGAGTCAGGTACCCTGGCTGCGGCACCACACCTCTTCCCCCAGTCTCTCAGTATTGTTTTTGTGCAGGAAGATACTGCTTCCTACACAAAAATCTATATAAAAATTATGGGAGGACATGTATATATAGTTGAGTTAATCTGGTCTTTTTCTACTCACGACCACCCATGTGGGCATTGTTTAACCCCTTCCGTGCTCATGACCGCCCTTGGCCGTCATGAGTCACGGTGGGCATGTGCGCACGACGGCCGGGTGCCGTCCGAACCACGCCCAAGAATGGAATGTCCGAGGCAGAATTTGCACCGCAGCCAAGGTGTTAAGAGAATAGCATTTCAGATTTCCATAAATGTTGCCAGGAAGGACAAATACACATCTTCAGTGAGTATAGATGAGGGAATTATGTATGAGTCGAATATACATTTGTCCACTTGCTTTACAACATAAGTGTGATTTTAGATGGCATATTTTCTAGCAGCCTAGTTCATACCTCTTGCTATTTAATAAGCAATGTTATATTAAATTGTTACACGGTTCAATGTCAGAAACGTTGCTCTCAAAACCAAATTTGCAGTGTATAGGTCACCTGTGCTAAAAACACAATATTGAAGTTCTTTACTTTACTTTATTCGCACATCATAAAAACGGTCATAAATGAACATCAAATTAATAACATTGAAAATATCATTATAAAATAATACATCAAGGTAAAAATACAATTGATGAGAGGTATAAGGAAAATGTAATGAATTGCTAAATATCAAAATCTCATGTTTGTACAAACAACAATTAAAACATCAATGAATTCTGAAGTCGTATTGCTGATTTTAAAAAGGCAAACCAACCGTATATCACACCTTCTCTGAGCTCCACGACTGCAGTTAAATCAGTGCCACTCTACATTTTTTTTATCTGTAGCCTCTTTAAAATGAGGATTAAAAAGCCTCACAAAGCGAGAAACATCAAGTTCTCCTATTCTTAGGGTCCTAATGTCATTTACAAAAAAGTAAAAAATGTGGCAAGGTCTGGGTGAATGTTTTCATCACAGGGACAACAGCAAATGCCATCTACATTGCATTGTCCAAATGGGAAACAGTTTCTAGTAGACCTGGTATTCATCGCATTGTTCTCTGTCCTAAGCTTTTGGGTTCAACCCTCCTGTATTTCTGACTCTGCACACTTTAAACCTTCTATCCTGTGCTAAATTATTTGTACTCTCTCCTTAAAACATGATAGAATAGCTTACACCCAACTGGCATGTTTAATTTACTTGTAAATCTGTAGGAAAGTCGCACTACAGAGCGTTTAATATACAGTCCCAGAGCCTGTATATTAAACGCTACTAGTGGTCCTGCAGCACTGTATGTGCCACCAACTTAAGTAGCCCTTCAACCATGTCCCAGGCATGCCTTGTGCAGTTTTAAAACTGTCCTTTCATCCTGGCAAAATAAACCTTTTACCAGGCCCAAACCTTCCTTTTTAATGCATATAAGTCACAGCTGAGGTAGGCCTTTAACAGTCCAAAGGGCAGAGTGCAGTGTATTTAAAATGTAGAACATGGACAATTAAGTTTCAGATTTCCTGGTAATGAAAAACTCCTGCATTTGTTTTTTTCACTGCTCCATGGCATACCTCTCTCATAGGATAAAAGTGGAGTTACCTAATTATATTTCAAAAGCTGTAACTTTTGATTGGGAATAGGTAGACATGTCACTTGCACAGCACAAAGGTTCTGTATGAGCACTCGCACATGGGGTTTGTCACAAGTCTAATGTGACCCCAGGAACACTGGAGCGAAGACAGGAAGGAAGAGGAAGCCTGGCACCTCAGAGTGGTAGAAACGTAGTTACACTTCCTTCACTTCAAAGTGGGCACCAGGTGTAAATATTACATCTTTAGACCAATCTCTTCTGTGTACTTCTGGACCTGTGGACTCTGTAAGGAAGAAGGACTGTAGTGCTGCTGAAAGGACTGCCACTTTGTGGGACTGCTTCTCTGCTGCTCTGAAGGACTTCTGCCCTACTGTGCTGGCCGGCTGAATGTTGCCACTTTACGTAGAACTGGATCTGCATCTGTTGAACCCATGGCCACTAGAGTGGATCCCAGTGCTTTTTGACTAAACTCCTGACTAGAGCCTTGGGGACAGGAGGTCCAACAACCTTGAACCCAGCACCTGGACTCTGCCATCTGTGAGCCCTACCCTGCCAAGTGGTGCCAACTCAGTTCTGGACACTTGAAGCAGGACTGAAGGTACTCTGCCAGCCCATCTGTGGATTCAGCAGAACCGCCACATCTCCTCAAACTGCATGGCACATCCCAGAGCAGTACCTACGTATCGCCTCGGCTGAGTGGACTTTCCCGGCAGAAGGACAATGCATTGTCTTCACAGCCTGGAGGCTTATCGAAACCATCACTGCATGACACAGCCCCGATGCTGGCCCTCGCATAGCAAGCTTCTGGTCAGTGGCAGCATCAACGATGCAGGAATCTGCATCACAATCCCAGCAGCTTCTTCTGAACCAGTTCATGTATGTGTGCTTCATTGATGTAGCACTTCCCATCGCAAGATCATCGTCGATGATGTCGATGATGTGGGACCTCACATAGCAGCCTTGCAAATTCTTCCAACTGATGCTGTGTGATGCATCTCTGACTTAAATCTCAGCTGCAGCTCTCTGCAACCAGGATTTATTATACTCTTCTTGTTCAGCAGGCCTAATTGGGACTCTGTAGCCACCTTGCACTCTATTATGGTCGGTGTGAACTAGTGACTTTGTTCCAGTCTAGTGAGACCAAATATCCACAGTTGGCGCTTTGTGCTTTTTGTTGCTATATTCACTTAAAGCTTTATAATTGCATCTCTTGTTTTACTGATTGGATTTTTGTCATTATATTCTTGATTTATGAATTAAAATGTACTCTATTTTCCTAAATTTGTGAAGGGTTTTTTTTGTGCTGTGTTTTCACTTTGTTACTCTTAATGTGCTTAACCTATTAGCCAGAACATTCCTCGAGAGCCAGAGTTTGTCCTCCTTCATAAGATCCCTTTATTCAGAAAAATGGATGGTCTATCGAGTTTCATGATGGTGATTTGGATGAAATGGAGCCAAGGGATCTTGGGCCCAAGGGGCAAGCCAGGCAATCCCACTGATATGCCTATTTAAAGAGGCACTCATGGGCAGAGATTCGTCTGCATTAAATAATGAGAAAGTCTGGGTGGTGAACTCAGCTCCTGAAGTTTTCAGAGTTTTCCGCACTCCGCATTACGAGGTGCACACGGAGGTCCGAAAAACTCCTCTCGACGGAGCAGAGTTTTTACCCTCGCTCTTTTTCATCTACGTCAAGTTGGCGGGCATGAGAGAGGAAAATCCACCTCCCGGTGAGATTTTTCCTTGTTCGCAATCGTCAACATCAAGTTGGCGAGTGTGCACGTGAAAAATCAACCCCAAAGCGAGATTTCTCAACTCGGGTGGTCAGATTCCTCATTGCGTGTGATTGCGCATGCTCATGACCGCTCACGTTAACAAACTGTCCGTTCACGTTGAGAAAGCTGCAGCTCAAGTAAAAATCTACTCAAATGACAGAAAGGAAGCAGCGCCCACTTGCACTGTGCATGGTGTCGTTCGCGATGATTGCACAGTGCAGACAAGCACCTGCCACTGAAAATCATCGCTAACTGTATTATCTAATGCACTCCGCTGCTTGTGGAGCTCCGCGTAGCGCAACTGAGTTTTTTTTGCACTCTGCGAACCTCGCCCAGGCTTATTAATGAGTATACAACAGAGAGTTATGGCAAGTAAACCCTACGCATTTACACCCCCCTGGACCTCTTCACAGGTAAATTGCTGAGTTCTTCAACACTGTTTATGTCCCAAGTGCTCAAATGCAATTTTTGGATAATGCTTCCTGTTGTCACGTGATTCCTAGTCCATATTGTCTTGTACGGGGATCCTTAGTTACTCAATAAAAAGTGTTTATCATGTGTTTTTGCAAAATTAGGCAAAAGAAAGTGCAATCAGTGAAAAAAGTGTTGTGCAAGATTATAATTTAAACAAAAACTCAGTATTAGAGCGGCCATGATTTGTTTTTGAGATGCGGGTATGTAGTGTTTATTATTTTGTCCATTCGTAAAGCAATGCATTGTTTCCTCATTCCTGATAATTAGAAGTCTTTTTGTTATTGTAACCATCCCTTAAACATATATATATATAAAATAATGATCATGTCTGAACGATTTAGACAGAGAGGCTACTCCAACAAATGTATAACTAATGCGCTGAATGTGGTCAAGACTAGAGAGATCCACTTTACTTGAAACAAAAGAGAAAGAGAGTGAGTCTGAACTTAAGGTGGTTATGAGGTTTGTTACTGATTTCCATTCTCAATCTAAAGAAATGAGAAAAGCTTTGGGCAAATTTTGGAACGTGCTAAAATTGGACAAGGATTTGGCCCCAGAGATCTCTGAATATCCACAGATGACCTTTAGGAGACCTAGATCTCTGAAGGACCACCTTTGTTCCACATTAATACCAGAGAAAGCCAGTCGCATTAATCCAGTACAAGGATTCTATGTTTGTGGAAAGTGCAAGGCTTGCCGCAACAGCAGAAACCTTAAGGAAATTCAATTATCTAAGGATTCTGACAAGTTTAAAATCTTGAAACATGTCACATGTCTCACTGATCATGCCATTTATGCGCTGAAATGCCCATGCCAACTGTATTATATTGGAAGCACCAAGCATCCAGCGAAAAAGAGGGTCCTTGAGCACATGCGGGCGATAACACATGGAGACAAACAATACCCGATAGCTCGGCATTTTGAATTACTACATAAAAGTAACGCCAAATTGTTGTCTTTCTGTGTCCTGGACACTGTCCCGAACAGAGAGAGAGAGGAGGAGATCGAATCAAAGAGATGAGGAGACTTGAATCAAGACTCATCATCAAATATCGAACCACACAGCCAGGGGGTCACAATTTACATGAAGAATTGAATGTACACCTAGGATAAGCCTTGTCTGAGATTTATTAGGATACTACCGCCTTTTTGCTGCTGTTTTTAATTCTGTGTTAATGATACTGTTTTTAATCATAAGTCACCATCTAACTGGAATAATTTTTTTCTTTCTACAGAACTGTGTGGTGATTTAAAAATTGGGAATCTGTTCTACGGTGTGAGAAAGACTGCATTGATGATGATTGTAGAGCCTGCATTGAACTTTATTTTTGCCTGAATTGAACTTTATTTCTGGCCGTATGGGTTAAGTAGTGGCAAGAACTGATGACGGTTACCACCCTAGCCCACTTGGGCATGATGTCTTTTGGTTAATTCACTTGGTCCTCTTAGCCCACTTGGGCGACATGGGAAAGACTGGACGAAAGGTAGTCCCTTTTGGTTTTCAAGTTTTGCTCACTTGAGCACTTTTATGCCTTTGGATCTTAACGTTGAAATATTTTTTGCATCTTTTGCCAATCAATTTTCATTAGTAATGACCCGCGGTTTTACTATTTTTTAATCAGGGTTTGAGCTCAAATAACCATCTAGACTGTCACCATTGAGTCTGCATGTTGTTTCTTTCAACCTAATTTAATAATGCGCTTCATCAAATTGTATTTTATTTCACTCTTGGATGCACATTGGTTTATTAATATTTCATTTCGTTATTACAATGATGATTTGTTTTCACAACACCGAAAGTATGAACACAGCCCAGCATAGTAGCTCACCAGCCAGTCTGTTTTCTATGACCATAGGTATGACGTGAATACCAGGTGACTTTTGTATATATGCTTTGAAAGTCAGTACACTCGTTCTCGTGAAAAAGCAGGTTTACCTGCAAAACGCGTCGAGAAAGCCTTCTTGAATAAAATACGCTGTGCAAACCTACAAGTGGCCCGGACTTCTTTCTTTACCTTGGAGAGTTTTCGGCTGCCTAATTATAGGTAGGACCTAGTTTCCATAGGAACATTTTATTTTTACTTGCCTATAAATTTGGGGTTGCTCAACAAATCTGCATGCATTTTCCCAAAAAGTAGGTTCTGTGTGTCATGGAAAGTTGGAGGTGATCTGTGCAGTGGGTATGGAGAAATAAGGGGATGAAATAGGAGTACCTTTGTAATATTAATTCCCATAGGAATACATTGTCCAACCTACAGCTCGAACCGCTGTACAGAATTACACAAAATTTGGCAGAAAGGTAGATGTTGTTATACAGATTGCGCTTTGTTGTTATTTGGTGCACATCCGTTCAGTAATTTTTATACAATTTAAGCTAGAAATTATAGTGATATCTCTGCCTGCGGATCTTTAGAACGATTTCACTATTAATCAAGAATGTGCTCGCCAAATGGAATGCTCTTTTTGGCTGGGGGCAACTTGAACAGAAAGTTGCGGCCACCATTTTATTGATCGGGAACGGTTCCACGGGCTAAACATGTCTGTGCAAGCTAACACAAGGGGTCATGGTGGAGGTACTTTGACCCAATTTTTGAGAAATGGGAGTACAAAAATGATGTGTCCAAAATTGATTTTAATAATCTCGCATGATATTCGCAATGATACTGTGAATGTCAGCATGGCCCCCGTGAACCCTCATGAGGACATCGCAAATATCGTGATGGCATTGCGAATATTTGTGAAAATATAAATAAATATATGTTTATACACAGTCAACGGTCCTACAGACACTTTGATCCTTCTTCAAAAGTGGTCTCGTCCTGAAGTCTCCGATTGTGCTGCACAGTGGTTGTAGGTATCCTGAATTAGGGCTGAGCGTAGTTTGCGAAGGAGAACTTCGCGAAGATACACAAAGTGCACTTCGCACTACGTGAGCTACGCGTACTGAGTAGTAGCATGTTTGAACTGTGCAAGATGCCGTTTTCAATTATTGTGTCAGGGTCTGCTTTCTGGCCTCTTCGGGGCTGTGTTGCTAGGCCTATAACCGCCCCTATGAACCGCCTTAGAGTCTGAATCGGATAACACAGACTGCTACGGGTGTCCAACCGGGGAGGGAAAGGAAGGGGACAGCAGGGAGGGAGACCTGAAATGACAAAGAACAACTCATTTAGGAAAAAAAACCCGTTCGTGCAAGGCTAACCCACCCACTTCTCTAAACCTCTTTTACCTCAAAGGAGCTTACACTGTAACACCCGCTCGTACCTGTAAAGAAAAATACACGTAACCAGTTCTGTGGTAGACACTCAGAGAGGAGGTACCAGGCACTCCACCCAGCTGTAAGGATGACAAAGAACAGGAAAAAACCCTAACTTCTGAGGGCTTTACTATTTACCTGTTTGCTAGCCCCACCTACCCAACATATATAGAATATCATCCTCAATGGGTGGGATAAATCCATCTGTAATAGTACCCCTCTTGGTGTCTCCTACAGCAAGCAAAATGATAAACAAGTGATGTAATAGAAAACACAATGCAAAGAGCAAATATAAACGGAAAGGGTTCTCAGCTGAAATATGGGTGTTTGCAATACCACACCCTGAACTGAGGAGCACTCAGTAGCAGTTTGTCAGACCAATTCACCGGGGTTATTTGAGCCTCGGTTCTCTGACTATGCGCCACTGTTACTCGTACTCGGAAGTCCGTTTCTCCCTCAGCCGAGAGAGACTCTGTTGTTCATCCTTTTGCCACGCTCGCTGCGTGGCTTTTACGAGGTAATCCCCTCGCAAAGCAATCAGTGTCTTGCTTCCCCCTCAGCCGAGAGTAAAACCAAATCAGAAACAGGAGTTCACGCCCCAGCGTGGTTTACACAACAAGTCAAGACGAAATGCTGCTCACACAGCACAAGCGTGGGTAGTTTGCTTCCCCCTCAGCCGAGAGGAAAACTGAGTCAAAATCAGAGCTCCACGCCCCAGCGTGGTAAACACGGCAGTCAATATGAAGCGCTGGTAACACAGAACAGATGCGGAAAGAATCTGCTTTCTTACCGCTACTTCACGCACTCTAACCGTTCTCCAGGGTGCACAAGGAATTATCGGCAGCAACCTGTTCCCCGGGGCTCCTTTTGATGACGCCCTGCACACGTTCCGTGCGTCCCATGCGTGACTGCCCCTCAGCATGACGGGAGTTGTAGTTTGCCGTCGTTCTGATGCGCTAGGAGCACGGGATGCGGGTCGTAGAACACCCCGCCAGGCGGAACTTGACAGTACATCCCCCTTCACAAAGGGCTGGCACAGGCCGCGGGACAGTCGGGACAGAAGCGATGGAACCTGGCAACCAACCTGGGTGCATGTACCAACCCAGCCGGCTCCCAGGAATTCTCCTCCGGACCATAGCCTTTCCATGAAATCAGGTAGTGCAAGCGTCCCCGCACCCTCTTGGAATCGAGTATTTTATGCACTTCATGCTCCCTTTCCTGCTGTACCCAAATAGGTAGGGGAGCACGGCGTACAGGACAGCGAGAGGGTTTCAAGAGAGACACATGGAACACAGGGTGTATCCGAAAGTGTGCTGGCAATCGCAACCTTACAGCCACAGGATTGACATGTCCCACCACCCTGTATGGTCCTATGAACCGGGGATTGAAAACGCTATGTTTCTTGAATTTGATGTGCTTGGTGGACAACCACACCAAATCCCCTTTCCTGTACACCGGGCCAGGCCTACGGTGTTTGTCCGCCTGCTTTTTATCGCTAGCCTTGGCTTTTATCAGGTTCATACGTGTGGCTAGGAGAACCTTGCAAACATGCAACAATCTCTCCCTGACCTCAGGCAGCTTAGTGCTGATGTTAGGCAATACCATGGGATCGAACCGGGGATGATTCCCATAACTGCTATAGAATGGGGTATGTAAGGTAGTTGAGTGTTGGGAGCTGTTGTAGGCAATTTCTGCCACCCACAACGAATCTACCCATGAGTCGGTGTTTTCCTGCACGTAACAACGGAGATACTGTTTCAGCGTTTGATTCAGCCTCTCCGTTTGTCCATCAGTTTGGGGATGAAAATTGGTGGACAAGGAGGACTGGATTTGCAGTTCTGAACACCAAGTTTTCCAGGAAACGGGCTGTGAATTGTGCTCCCCTATCTGATACGATGTCCCTCGGGAGCCCATGTAGCCTAACGACGTTCACAAGGAGTATGTGTGCAACTGGCCCGCTGTCGGGACCTGCCCACAAGCTACAAAGTGCCCCATTTTGGTTAAGTAATCAACCACTACTACTATTGCCGTTTTCCCCTGATCCTTGGGAAGACCCACTATAAAATCAACGGAAAACCTTTCCCACGGGAGCTCGGGTGTGGGCATGGGTTGCAGCAGTCCCTGTGGTTGTTGACGATCCGCCTTCATTTGAGTGCATTTCGTGCAAACGGTAACCCATCGACGGAGATCCGGCCTAACAGAAGTGCACCAGAATTGTCTCAAGACTTTCTCGAGTGTCTTTACATACCCCATGTGGCCTGCGCAGGGAGCGTTATGGCACCATGCGTATACCGTTCTGCGTAAGGAAACAGTAGGGACGAGGGCTTGTGCTCCCCTCATCGGGATTCCCTGTTTCATCCTTCACTCAGGGTGGTGTCGCAGCCAGGTTCTCCACACGCATTTTTGAGCTCCATTCCTCACTCCTGTCAGAAAATCGCGGGTTTGGGTTACCCCTATGATTTTGGAGGGTTCAATGATTGCCCTAATGGGCTTCGCGGTGTGCAAGGTAGGGTTTTCTTGCCTTGTTAGAGCATCCGCTTTTCTGTTTTGAGTGCCGGGTCTAAAGGTTACCACAAATCGGTACTCCTCGAAGAACAACATCCACCTCAGTTGTCGGGGTGTTAAATGTCTGGCTGCTCGCAGGAACTGCAGATTTCTATGGTCCGTATACACGGTGACTTGATGTTTTGCACCCAACAACCAATGCCTCCATTCCAAGAAGGCGTCGCGAATCGCCAGCAGTTCCTTCTCCGCGATTGTGTAGTTGTTCTCCGCCGGACTGAGTTTTCTCGACATGTAGGCGATGGGGTGCAACAGGCCTGAGGTTTCCTCTCTTTGAGACAACACCGCTCCCACTGCAGCTTCTGATGCGTCTGCCTCCACTATGAAAGGTAGATCAGGATTGGCATGAGAAAGCACCGGTGCTGCAGAAAAAGCAGTCTTTAACTAGTCGAAGGCGTTTTGTGTGTTGTTATTCCACATGAATGGTTCGTTCTTCCTCGTGAGTTGAGTTAGAGGGGCTACCATATCTGAGAATCCCTGGAGAAAACGCCTGTAAAAGTTGGCAAAACCTAACAGGCTCTGGATGTCCTTGACGTTGCATGGACGAGGCCATTCTTTAATGGCTTGGACCTTCCTCTCTGCCATCACTTGTCCGGAGGGGGTGAGCATCAGACCTAGGAATTCCACCGTTGTTACATAGAATTCGCATTTTGTGATTTTGCAATACAAGTGATGTTTCTGTAATGCTGGAGAACGGAACACACGTGGGTCACATGTTCTTCTGTTGTGTTGGAATAGATGAGCATATCATCGATATACACTACGACGTGTCGGTCAAGGAACTCTCCCAGCACTTCGTTTAGGAACAACTGGAACGCGGCCGGGGCGTTACAGAGCCCGAAGGGCATTACCAGGTATTCATAAAGCCCATACCGCGTCTTGAAGGCCGTTTTCCACTCATCACCTTGTCTTATGCGAACAAGGTGATAGGCGCCTCGAAGGTCCAACTTGGTGTACACAGCTGCAGATCGTACCTGTTCTAACAGAACAGGGATTAACGGTAGGGGGTACTGTTTTTTGACGGTGATGGTATTCAACGCCCTGTAATCGATACAACACCTTTTTTCTCCATTCGCTTTCGGGATGAAAAACAACGGCGCGGCTGCAGGTGATCTGGAAGGACGGATATACCCTAAAGCAAGGTATTTATCGAGATATGCCCGGAGGGTTTCATTTTCTGGTATCGTGAGAGCATAAATCCGACCATTGGGAATGACCGCCCCTGGTACCAGGTCAATGCGGCAATCATACGTCCTGTGAGGAGGGAGCACCTCAGCTTCCTTGTCGCTGAATACTGCCTTGTAGGTTTGGTAACACGGCGGAAGAGACACTTCTTTCTCAGCGGCCGTCGCTATCCTTAAAACTGAGGCCAGTGCCTGCGACGGATTGAGTAGCCCAGAGACACAATGTTCTAGACAGTAACGAGACAAGAATTTGACCGTTTTCTTAGTCCAATGTATGACTGGTTCATGTTTCTGCAACCATGGAAGCCCCATGATTATTCCGTATTGTGGTGCCTGAATGATGTTGAACGACATGTGTTCGTGATGTGTCCCTTCGTATGAAAGCCCATATTCCGGGGTATGGTGTGTAATGGGTCCGGCCTCTAGCTCTTTCCCGTCGACTGCGTACACGATTTCTGGGTGTTCCTTGGTAATAAGACGTACTCCCAGCCTCCGACTTCTGCATAGTCCATAAAACAACCGGTAGCACCCGAGTCCACCATTGCACGCACACTTTTCTCTTTGGAACCCATTACCAACGTCATACTCAGAAACAAATCGTTCTTCTCTTGCTCCACATCTGGGGTTATGGAAGGGATGATGTACTTGCTTGAGGGTTCCCCTTCACACACCTTCAAGCTATGGCGTTTCCCGACTCCTTTCCTGTAATGCCTGCTGTGGTTTGCCCGGTTCTCATCCTTCCAGGTTTGGGCTTCACCGGACACTCCCTTAAGAAGTGTCCTTTTTTGCCGCAGTAGAGGCATAAACCTTGTTTGCGATGATAGTCTTTTTCGCCTGCTGTTAGGGAGGCCCTCACCACTCCTATCTCCATAGACTCTGGTTGAGTGGACGGTTTCTCCCCATGACTCTGGCCTTCATAGGGCCTGACAGGTCGGTCTCTTTTCCTGTGATCCCCCTTTCGTTCCTTCATCCTATGGTCTAGACGTAATGCAAGTTCAATAAGGGCGGTACATGTCCAAGGTTGGGGGTCGATTTGGGCTAAAACGTCTTTCAGGTCTTCGTTCAGGCCTTGATAGAACAGGGCCGTTTGCTTTACTTCGGGACAATCGGTTTCTGCCACCAACCTACGAAAGTTGTTCAGATATGTCACCAAATCCGTTTCACCCTGCTTGAGCCTCAGCAACTCCCGATCCGCTGTGAAAGTTTCTGCTCTTCTGTCAAATGTTTTTTTGAACTCTGCACGGAACTCATCCCATTCATAAAGGAGAGGGTCGTCTCTCCTAACCACAGGGACTGCCCATTGAGCTGCCTCACCCCCTAGATATGAGATCAAGAAGGCTACTCTAGCCTGGTTAGTGGCGAACATCTTGGGTTTGCACATAAAGTGCATTAATACTTGCGTTATGAATACTTGCACCTTTTTGTTGTCACTATAGAACCGTTCAGGTGGGGCTAAGGGTATTTGAGAGGGCATTTCCACTACAACTGAGGTGGAAGCGGAGGGACCCCCACCCACCGTCGTTGGGGATACAGGCAATCTGGTCAAATGTGCTCGCAGTTGAGCATTCTCGGCTCTAGAGGCAGCCACCTCTCTATTTGACGCCATCAGTTCTACCTGGACCTGTGCTAACGCTGCTAACACATCGTCTAAGGTCGTCATGGTAAGGGTCAACACAGCAAAGAAGCGGATAAAATTCTTGGGCCGATAATTCTGTCAGGCTCTGCTTTCTGGCCTCTTCGGGGCTGTGTTGCTAGGCCTATAACCTCCCCTATGAACCGCCTTAGAGTCTGAATCGGATAACACAGACTGCTACGGGTGTCCAACCGGGGAGGGAAAGGAAGGGTACAGCAGGGAGGGAGACCTGAAATGACAAAGAACAACTTGTTTAGGAAAACCCCCCCGTTCGTGCAAGGCTAACCCACCCACTTCTCTAAACCTCTTTTACCTCAAAAGAGCTTACACTGTAACACCCGCTCGTACCTGTAAAGAAAAATACACGTAACCAGTTCTGTGGTAGACATTCAGGGAGGAGGTATCAGGCACTCCACCCAGCTCTAAGGATGACAAAGAACAAACACGTTGTCAGGAAAAAACCCTAACTTCTGAGGGCTTTACTATGTACCTGTTTGCTAGCCCCACCTACCTAACATATATAGAATATCATCCTCAATGGGTGGGATAAATTCCTCTGTAATAGTACCCCTCTTGGTGTCTCCTACAGCAAGCAAAATGATAAACAAGTGATGTAATGGAAAACACAATGCAAAGAGCAAATATAAATGGAAAGGGTTCTCAGCTGAAATATGGGTGTTTGCAATACCACACCCTGAACTGAGAAGCACTCAGTAGCAGTTTGTCAGACCAATTCACCGGGGTTATTTGAGCCTCGGTTCTCTGACTATGCGCTACTGTTACTCGTACTCGGAAGTCCGTTTCTCCCTCAGCCGAGAGAGACTCTGTTGTTCATCCTGTTGCCAAATCAGAAACAAGAGTTCACGCTCCAGCATGGTTTACACAACAATTCAAGACAAAATGTTGCTCACACAGCACAAGCGTGGGTAGTTTGCTTCCCCCTCAGCCGAGAGGAAAACCGAGTCAAAATCAGAGCTTCACGCCCTAGCGTGGTAAACAGGGCAGTCAATATGAAGCGCTGGTAACACAGGCACTACATTTGCAGCCATCCTATTTCCTCAGGCAGCACCCATGGATTCATCCATACACTTAGGCACTACCCATGCAGTCATCCAATCACCCAGGTACTTTACTTGCACTCATTCATTCACTCAGGCATTGCACTTGCACTCATCCATTCACTCAGGCACTAAACCAGCGCTCATCCATTTACCCACGCACTACACTTCCACTTATCCATTCATCCAGGCACTGCACTTCCACTCATCCAATTATCCAGTCAATGCACTTGCACTCATGCAATCATCAGGCAGTACACTCAGGCACTACCAATGCAATCATAGATTCACCCAGGCACCGCACTTGCCCTCATTCATTCAACTAGGCACTGAACTTGCACTCACCCATTCATCCAGCCACTACAGTTGCACATATTCATTCACCCAGCCACTACCCATGCATGCATCCATTCACTGAGGCACTACCCATGCAGTCATGCTTTAAACCAGGCTCTGCACTAGCACTCATTCAATCACACAGGCACTACTCATTCACTCAACCATTCACCCAGGCACTGAAGTTGGAGTCATCCCTTCACCCGGGCACTACCAAGGCACTCATTCAATCATCCTGGCACAACCCATCCACTCATCCAAATACCCAGACACTACTCATGCACTCATCCAATCAACCAGGCACTAACCATGCCCTTATCCATTCAACCAGGCACTGCACTTGCATTCATCCAATTACAAAGGCACGGTGTTTGCACTCCTCTAATCTCCCAGACACTACTCATACATGTATTCAGTCACCCAGAAGGTAGCCATTGAGTCAACCATGGACTCAGGCACTCCCCATGTAGTCCTGCAACCACCCAGGCACTGCACTTGTACTCATTCATTCACCAGACGCTCGCTTTACTTGCGCTCATTCACTACATTTGGACTCATCTATTACCCAGGCACTACACTTGTACTTATCCATTCATCCAGGCACTAGACTTGCAATTATCCATTCACCTAGGCACTACACTTGCAGCCATCTTATCTCTTCAGGCAGCACCCATGGTCTCATCCATTCACCCAGGCACTACGCTTGCACTTATCTATTCATTCAGGCTCTGTACTAACACTTATCCAATGGTATTACCCTTTGTGTCCTGCAATCACCCAGGCACTACTCAGGCACTCATCCAATCAAGCAGCCACTACCATAGATTCATCCAATCAACTAGTTGCTACTCATGCACTCAGTCATTCACCTGGGCAGTACACATGTACGCATCCAATCATACAGGACCTCCACATGCAGTCATTCAATCACCCAGGCACTGTACATACACTTATTCAATCACCCAGGTACCGTACATGCACTCATCCAATCATGTATGCACTACCCACACAGTCATGCAATCACCCTGGCACTACACATGCACTCATTCATTTACCGGGCATTGCACTGCAGGTGTGCAATCACCCAGGCACTACACCTGCACTCATCCATTCACCCAGATACTACACTTGCCTTTACCCAATCACAAAGGCAGTGCGTTTGCAGTCATCTAATGATCCAGGCGCTACCCTTGAAGTCATCCATTCACCCAGGCATTATGCTTGCAATCATCTATTCACCCAGGCACTGCGCTTGTACTTATTCATTCATACAGTCACTGCACTGGTACTCATGCAATCATCCAGTCAGTGCACTTGTACTCATACAATCACTCAGGCATTAACTATGCAGTCATGCAATCTCCCACACACTGCACTTGCACACATCCATTCAACCAAGCACTGTATTTGCACTTATCAATACACCCAGACAGATTACTTGTACCTATCCAATCATCCAGGTACTGCCCCAGCACTTATACAACCTCCAAGACACTACCCATGCTCTCATCCATTCACTCGTACACTACCCATGCAGTCATTCAATCACCTAAGCACTCCGCTTGCACTCATCTATTGACACAAGCAATACATTTGCACTCATCCATTCATCCAGGTATTACACTTGCACTTATCCATTCACCGCAATCACTGCACTTGCACTCATCCAATGATCCAAGCACTGCCCATGCTGTCATGCAACTGTACAGGTAATAGATTTGCACACATACAATCACTCATACAGTACCCATGCACTCATCCAATCACCTGGGCACTACACATGTACTCATCCAATCACCCAGGCATGACCCATGCACTCATGTAATGCACCCAGACACTACTGATACGCTTATGCAATCACTCAGGCACTACTCGTGTACTCAAACAATCACCCAGGCACTACTCATGCACTCATACATACATCATGGCACTGCCAATGCACTCATCCAATCACCCAGTCACTACCTATGCATCATCCAATCACCCAACAACTATACTATCAGTCAGGCATTACTCATACAGTCATGAAATCACTCAGGCACTGCATTTGCACTCATGCAATCACTCAAGCCCTACACTTTATTTATTGTATTTGTTAGGCTCACAAATCAACCCCGAGGGGATCTTTTGGCGCCAACGCCGTCAGATACAGTTCACAAATCCATATAATGATTAACCATGTCTTCAGAACTTTCTTGAAGAGTATTAGGTCTGAGCAGGAGTGAATGGGCATGGGTATCTGATTCCAGTGGTTGGGAGCCAAGAAAGTAAATGAGAAGCTACCAAATCTGGTTGTATGAATATGTTTGGGGCATAGCAGTAATAGCTCACTGGATTTGTGCTGGCATACTGGGATATAAGGCAGCAATTTTTTAAGATAACATGGTCCCCTCCATTGCAGTGTTTTAAAGACCAAACACATAAGTTTGAAGAGCACCCACTTTTTTATAGGAAGCTAATTGAGGGAGCATGATAAAGGTTCAGATGGGGTTCACAGAAGAGGATTAGAGGCAAGGTGCGCTGCCGTATTCTGTACCATCTGAAGTCTGGAGAAAAGCCCTTCATTCATTCCGACCATCGGGGAATTCCAACAGTCTAGGCGGCTCACTATCAATGCCTGGACTAGGGTCTTCCTAGCGTGTGAAGGGGCCCAATGAATAGCCTTCCCAAGCAGGTACATCAGGCCGAAACAGGCTCCAGAGATGGTT
The DNA here is from genome assembly GCF_964261635.1 of Lissotriton helveticus. Classification (NCBI taxonomy): domain Eukaryota; kingdom Metazoa; phylum Chordata; class Amphibia; order Caudata; family Salamandridae; genus Lissotriton; species Lissotriton helveticus. Next base: position 640,633,594 of record NC_136059.1, read on the forward strand.
TTAACATGTTCATTCATTGAGAGATTATAATCCAAAAAGACACCCAGATTTGTAACCACCTTTTTGGGTGTCAGGGACAATCCAAGTTCGGATAGCCACCAATCAGTGTACCAGGGTGAATGAGCCTTCCCAAACAGTAGGCTCTCCATCTTACTAGTGTTGACCTGAAAGAAGTTAGCAGTCATCCATGGTGCAATTTTTAACATATAGATTAGGATCCATGGTGATGACAAGTTGCGTGTCATCAGCATATGAGATCGTGTCAAAACCACACAACCTGATAAGCCTGGCCAGGGGAGCCACATATATGTTAAAAAGAGTAGTGCTCAAGATCGATCCCTATGGCACCCCTATGTCCAGAACCATGGATTTAGAATGGTAAGGATCCATATGTCCTATATGAGTTATTTCTGATAAACGAAAATCCACCCATTTTAGACCTTTGCCACTGACACCAATATCCTCCAATAATTGACTTAGAATTTTATGGGAAATGGTATCAAATGCAACTGTTAGATCAAGGAGAGTCAGCATAGCTGAATTCCCCAGATCTAGAGCAAGTCTGATAGTGTCGGTGACCTCCATTAACGCTGACTCCGTGCTATAAGAAGCACGGAAGCCTGACTGGGAGAGATCCAACATTACATTACATTGTTAATTAATTTTCAATTGGTAATTAATTAATTCTTAAATGATTTTTTTAATTAATTGATTAATTGATAATTATGTGAATTATATTAATTTATTTTCACTTGAGTGGGTATAGTAAAATGTACCCCTATGCTATCCAACGCTTTCCCTGCTGTTGCACTCTCTGGAGTAGGAATAGTAATTTTTACCCCTACGCTATCCAACGCTTTCCCTACTGCTGCACTCTCTGGAGTGGGAATAGTACATTTTACCCCTAGGCTATCCAACGCTTTTCCTACTGTTGCACTCTCTGGAGTGGGAATAGTAATTTTTACCCCTACGCTATCCAACGCTTTCCCTACTGTTGCACTCTCTGGAGTGGGAATAGTAATTTTTACCCCTACGCTATCCAACGCTTTCCCTACTGTTGCTCTCTCCGGAGTGGGAATAGTAATTGTTACTCCTACGCTATCCAACGCTTTCCCTATTGTTGCACTCTCTGGAGTGGGAATAGAAATTTGTACCCCTACGCTATAAAACGCTTTCCCTACTGTTGCACTCTCTGGAGTCGGAATAGTAATTTTTACCCCTACGCTATCCAACGTTTTCCCTACTGTTGCACTCTCTGGAGTGGGAATAGTAATTTTTACCCTTGCGCTATCCAACCCTTTCCCTACTGTTGCACTCTCTGGAGTGGGAATAGTAATTTTTACCCCTACGCTATCCAACGCTTTCCCTACTGTTGCACTCTCTGGAGTGGGAATAGTAATTTTTACCCCTACGCTATCCAACGTTTTCCCTACTGTTGCACTCTCTGGAGTGGGAATAGTAATTTTTACCCCTGCGCTATCCAACGCTTTCCCTACTGTTGCACTCTCTGGAGTGGGAATAGTAATTTTTACTCCTACGTTATCCAACGCTTTCCCTACTGATGCCCTCTCTGGAGTGGGAATAGTCATTTTTACCCCTACGCTATCCAACGCTTTCCCTACTGTTGCACTCTCTGGAGTGGGAATAGTAATTTTTACCCCTACGTTATCCAACGCTTTTCCTACTGCTGCACTCTTTGGAGGGGGAATAGTAATTTTTACCCCTACGGTGGGTCTCCTGTACTTTGTTTGTGCTTCCAGAAGTTTGCTGCATCCCCGGACGTTCCTGTGGGGCTGCCCGCTGTGTCTTCATTCCACTGCTCGCGGAACCCGCTTCGCGGTTCCCGCTTCGTGAGGAGGTGTGTCCCAGGAATCAGCTGTTGTTACCAGTGAGCCTAGGGGCTGGGCAGGGCTGCGAGCGTGAGTGCGGGGACTCCATTTCCCAGGAGTCCCTGCTCGGCCAACTTGGAACACCTGGCCCGCTCTCCCTGCTAGCCGCGCCCCCTGTGCACCTGTGCTCTGCTTATAAAACACTCCTCCCAGCTGCTGACCGGTGGGTCTCCTGTACTTTGTTTGTGCTTCCAGAAGTTTGCTGCATCCCCGGATGTTCCTGTGGGGCTGCCCGCTGTGTCTTCATTCCACTGCTCGCGGAACCCTCTTCGTGGGTCCCGCTTCGTGAGGAGGTGTGTCCCAGGAATCAGCTGTTGTTACCGGTCAGTCTAGGGGCTGGGCAGGGCTGCGAGCGTGAGTGCGGGGACTCCATTTCCCAGGAGTCCCTGCTCGTCCAACTTGGAACACCTGGCCCGCTCTCCCTGCTAGCCGCGCCCCCTGTGCTCTTCACATCCAATAAGAAAAGGATTATCTCCTGCTGCGCGGGAGCGCGCAGGAGTGCGCCGGGAGAAGCCCGGGACAAGGGCGGGACCGTCTGTGGCCGTCAGTGGCTGAAGGCGGCTGGGCTGGGCCCACTCTCTGACATCGTGTTACTGCTCTAGGGACACTGATTTCACTTGTAAGCCATTCTGATATTTAGACCCGCTTAACTTTCAATTCACTGCTATAGTCTGTTACTGTGACCTGAGAAATTGTGTTTTTGGCTATTATTGTTCTTCCCTTACTAAGTATACTGCCTGCTAAGTGTGCCTTCTCCTCTGACTAACCCTGTCCAAAGCTCCCCCCAGCCCGAGATGGGGCCAACAATCTTGGGTCCCCTAGATAAATATTTTAGTCGGGCAACTCAATATATTGATAAGGAAATTGCTTTGGCGGAGCGACGCGCAGAGCGCAGGCTATCTATTGAACTCCTTAAAATTCCTTTGGAGAAACGGCCATCTCTGGGTTTCCCGGCATTGGTTCCTCCTTTATCATCCCTAACCCTGCCAGCGGTATTAGAAACGCCCTATGCTTTTTCCCAGTCACCTGGCCCATCCATCAACTTTTCTGCGGGTGATGATAGGACCATCCTGGTCCCTACCTCGCCTATTATATTAACTGACTTATCTATTAATGAGGTAAATACTGCCCAATCGAGTGTGCCACTCCACGTGGTTACAAACAAACCGTGCACCAAAAGGAAAAGATGCACTGCCCCGAAGAAGTGCTATCTTCTCAAACATGCCAAAAAAATAAGAAAAATTGGACTAGGCTTGTGTACACCTTGTGAGCCCAATGGGGTTGGCTCCGATGGGGTCAAGACTATTAAGGATGGAGTCACCTCAGCTAGCTCTGTATCTAACCCTAGTAACCCTTCAACGGTGGGATCGGCCGAGACCCTATCTCCTGCTCCACCCCTGCTTGTCCAGTTGGAGAGGCTGATGAGGTCTCTCCTGACTCCTATCGAAGAACGAGTCAAAAGACTAGCCGATCGACTAGACCACTTCGAGCAGGCTACCCTTGATAATTTCATTTCCACCAAATCCCTAATCAAGTCCTATTCCAGGGTGGGGGATAGTAATAATCCTCCAAAATCAAGTAGGTTGGCAAACAGTGCTTCCGCTGTTGAGCCTCTCCCCCCTGTAGTCACTATTACAAATAGGCCTCAGTCAACGGGACAAATCCTAAAGACTAACTTACACTTACCGGATAACCTGAGTAGCAATACTCTCCAACCCAAAAAATGCCCTGACATTGTAGCCACGGGTACCAAAGACAGATCCAAAACTGGTAACCCTGTATTGAACAATTTCCAACCCCCACCAAGCATTATAACATCCCGCCTTGTTGTTCCTGCCCCTGGTCTGCCGGTTACACTTCCTATCAGGGCCCCTCACAGGACACCACCTATGAATCTCCCTCCAGACTCTTATCCCTTCGTTGCTATCCTCACCAATGTACCACCTTTGCAGGCTGGGCAAAGAGAATCCTTCCAGATGCTGAAAAACAAGGCAATGCACTGGCTAAGGACCAATAGACCATTGCCCAGGGAAGTGGATGGGCTGATCATTGGAGTAAGAAGGACAGACTGGATAGGTTGAACTCCTAAGCGCTTGGAGGGGGATTGTATAGTTGTCAATTTCCAGGATTCCAGGGTGGTACGCTTGATCACGAGGCAAAATTGGTGCACAAGCAGTGCTGGAATTGGTGTTGTTGACCTTTCATTCTTCTATCCAAGACCACCAGGCATTCAATCTGGCACAGTTCCTGAAGCAGGTTGCTTCAACAATCTCCCTTCTCCAGGATTTGTTCATTTCGCTGCACCCTTCCAACGGGGAAACTATTGTAATATACCTACGTATAATCGTTTTGAAGTGATGGCAGATCCAGGGTGGGTTCATTGACCAAATGGAAAAAATTCCCAGGGTTTGGGTTATGACGAACCTAAATTTGATTATACCACGAACAACTGGGAAAATGTGAATCTTTGGGATACATGTGGGGAGTCTGTACTAACTCTTTTGGCAACCGAAAATGTGGAACCAAATGAAATTAGCACTAGCGGGGAAACTGTGAATTTGGAGGCAACATGTGGGGAGTTTATCCCAATTTCTGGGGTATCTGTAAATGAAGATGTAATTACAACTAGCACTACTGGCACTCTAGAGGTCATGTATAATAATGAGGACAAAAATTGTGATATGGAGAGGCTTGTAGGAAATCCAACACGCAACCCCGGGGTGTCTGTAAGAACAGCCCTTATAGAAGGTCCCTGCTTAGGGAAGATGGTTTCATGGAATATCACGGGGTTGAGTAGCAAGCTGGAATCCCAAAACTGAATAGACTTCATCAATGGTTTAGATATGTATGTCTATTCCAAGAGACATGGGCCTGCGATCCTATATTTCTCCCTGGCTAACTAAATTTTGCAATCCCGGCTAGTAGAGGCGGCAGGGGCCGACCGATGGGAGGTCTTACAATTTGGATACGGCAAAGCTTACATGCAACAATCAAAGTGGTGGATTTGGGTTGCAAGGATATCCAAATGGTAAGAATAGCATCAGAACACTGGGGAGGGATAGACATTTATAACATCTATGCTAGGGGCAGTACCATAGGAAATTCACACATTTTGGAGGCTTTGTCCACTTTTTTGGAAATGCAGTCCTTGGTAAATAAAGTTGTAGTAGCTGGTGACCTAAATAGAACCTTCGAACCATTGGATAGCTCCGATGTTCCCTTGGGGCAAGAGGAAGATATGCAGTGGGGCGTCCCTATTTTAAATCTGACCCCGGTTAAGTGATGGACGAAAGATATACTACTACTGAATGCCATTTGCTTGGAACAAGGACTAAGAGCCCTAAATGGGAGAACGAAGAGCGATAGGGAAGGCGCCTGTACATTCGACAATGGTCGTCACCAAAGCCGGATAGATTATGTCCTTTGTAGCCTAAACTTGTGGCAGTTGGTATGCGACATGGAAATCAAGGGCAGATTGGAGAGGGACCATAATCCTCTCTGTGTGACCCACAGTTGGTGGTTGGACAAATCAGGGAATTCTTCATCGACTGATGGTCCACTGCCTATTATGGCCAACAACATGCGCATACTCAAATGGCCGAGCGTATTGGCTAATGCAGAATCTATGGCATTTATAAGTTCTAGGGTAGATATTGCAATCACCGCTATGGAGGATGCAAACCCAGTAATCCCTGGGTCTAGGGAAATAACTGACATACATGACAAGCTCTTCTCCCTCCTAAAACCGCACTTCCTGAGGCCTTGCAAGACAAACAGGAAACAACCACCCAAACCAGCCAGGTGGTTTAACCACCAGTGCAGGGAAGCCAGGTTAAGTTTGGGCAGAGCAATTAGGAGCAGGGACAGGGTAGCAATTAGTGGCGCCAGGAAGCACTACAAGGTTAGCATATCCCTAGCTAAAAAAACGTGGGACGAAAAGCATTGGGTTGAACTAAAGGAGGCTTCGGGGGCCAAGGACTCCAGGTTATTCTGGAATATTGTCAAGTGGGGTAGAGGTGGAACTCCAGACAAACCCGATAATAATGTCGCCGAGGGTGCCTGGGTGGAATACTTCAAACCCCAATATGCTGAGACTGCAGAGTTTAAGCATGTGGAAGCAATTTCGGCTGTATTCCCCACTGAGAATCTATTTACCCTTAAAGAAACCGAAGTTGCAATATATACTGCCCCCGGGGGAAGGGCCCCGGGTTTAGATGGTGTACCATCTGATGTTTTTACAAACGATAAGGTGAGGTGGGCCAGATATGTATTTCTTCTGGGTAATGCTATAGCAAAGGCAACGGCTGTCCCTGAACTATGGAAGGGAGCAATCATCATACCCATATATAAAAAAGGGGATCGGTCTCTCCCGGGCAATTACAGGCCGATAAGCTTGATCGCCACTGTCCAAAAAGTGGTAGGGAGGATGGTGGTAAACAAACTAATGGATTGGGTTGACGAGAATAATGCCCTGTCCCCTTATCAGGCTGGTTTTCGGCGGGCTACAAGTACAGTCTATCAGGTGTTTCGCTTTGCTCTGCTGCAGTGGGGGACGGTGATGCTTGGCGAGGGCAGCCTGTATGTTACTTTTGTTGACCTGCGGGCTGCCTTCGACCTGGTCCCAAGGAGAAAGCTCTGGGCAGTTCTGAGCGAAATAGGTCTTCCGGCTGAGCTACTTACCCTGATAATGAGGTTGCATGAGTGTAATTTCGCCAAAGTCCAATGGGGCATGAATGGCGAATCATCTGCCGACTTCCCGATTGAGCGTGGAGTGCGGCAGGGGTGCGCAATGGCTCCCCTGCTCTTTTCCCTATTTATTAATGGGATAGTGGCTCGGATGCTGGACGCCAGTGTAGACGCGCCTTCGTTGGCGGGCCTCAAGGTTCCGATCCTGATGTTCGCCGACGATACGCTAATTCTATCCAAAACCCCGGCTGGCCTGCAGCGAGCTTTGAATATCTTCGATCTCTTTTGTGGGGAGCATGGCCTAGAAGTCAACGTGGGTAAGACCAAGCTGATGGCCTTTACATCAAAACGCAGACCCCGGCAGAAAATATTTCTGAATAACTGTCAGCTTGAGGTGGTCAGTGTATTTACCTATCTTGGCATACAGGTAGCAAACGACTCAAGATGGTCCCAACACATAGCTAAGGCGGTTCTGAGGCACCAACAGATCTCGGGGGCACTTCGGGCGGAACATAAAAAGTCTAAGACTAGGCCAATAAAACCCGTCTTGGCTGTATATGACGCCAAGGCTCTTGGGTCTGCCCTCTATGGGGCAGAGTTGTGGGGATTTGGGAAGCTCCTCCCTTTGCAGTTATCCGAGAATAGGTTTCTTAGGGGAATCACAGGACTCCCGCAGAGTACACCACTAATCCCACTTGGTCTCGATCTAGGGAGAAGACCAGTTAGCGACCAAGCGAGGTTACGCCCGATTCTCTATTGGAGACGCCTCTGGACTACCCCGGAGATCCGGTACTATGCAGATGGGTTCTCGGCCATAATTAAAGCTGATACTTTCCATAAGATAGTTTGGCTAAAAAATCTCAGGACTGCCTTAGGCGATCTTGGCCTCTCAAATCTATTGGACAATCCATCTGTGGAACCCTTCCCAAGTAAAAATACGATTAAAAGCCTATATTGGGACTGGGTAGCTGGAAGACTCTGGAACAAAACGAGATCTGACACCATGACGGGGCGCTTTCTCGAAGTTAAACAATATCCTGCATTGGAACCATATTGGGACAGTATTACCAGCCCAGGGGATAGGAAGCTTTTCTTCCAGCTAAGATCAGGTGCCCTTCCTCTGAGATCTTTGACCGGAAGGTGGAGGAGCTCCACCACCTCCTGCTGCCCAGTTTGTGGTGCAGCAGACGAAAGCATAGGCCATTTTTTATTTATGTGCATAGCTTATACCACCCCGAGAAAAGTCTGGTTAGCCCCTGTCTGCAGAAATTTAGGGACACTTAGGGGTGTTGAGGCACTACGAATACTTTGTACCTCCACCGACATGCCTGTTGTCCTAGCAACAGCAAAGTACTTGGGGTGGGCATGGTCCATTAGACGGAGGGCAATTCTTACTAATGCAAATTGATCGGGGTACTTTTAGTGGGTTCTGTGTAATTATACATCAAAGTTTCTTATTGATTATGTCTGCACAATTGTTTTAAAATTTTTTATAAATTCGAATTTAATCTTTTAAATGATGTATTTTAAATGTATGTTTGTGCTTTTATGAGCATAATCCTCGAATAAAGCTTTGATGACTGGCTGCAAGATATTCAAAGACCCGACCAAGTTCATTTTGAATTTGGCACAAATATGCCTTAAAACAGCTTTTTCTCGTCTAGGGGTGAGCTCTTTTTACAACTTAAGGGGGTAGCAATGGGTTGTTGCTTTGCCCAGGAGGTAGCCAACCTTGTTATGGATCAATTTGAGGGGAGGTATGTCTTCGATGAAACGACTCCATTTCGACATCATGTGTCGAGGTGGGTGCGTTTCATGGACGACATCTTCCTAATTTTTAATTTCAAAGGTGGCTAAATGCATGCACCCCTGATCTGAAATTTACCATCACCTTCAGTAAAGATAAGATCAATTTTGGGGATTTATGGATCCTCAATAAGAATGGTCATTTAGAGGTTAGCCTTTTTACCAAACCCACCGACCAAAATACTCTTTTGGAATTCACTAGCGGTCACCCTAGGAGTCTCAAAGAATTTTTACGAATCCGTCGTAATTGTTCCACCAAGTACGACTATTTTGAGAATGCTGAGATCCTTGTGAATAAATTGTGTACTAGAGGCTACCCTAAGAAATTGGTCTGAACAGCCTTAAAAAGGGCATGGTATACGCCCCGAGAAACCTTGCTCACCCCAAAGGAAAAAACTAAAAGTGTTTAAATGACTTGTGTACTGACTTTTAACCCCAAAGCCAACAAAGTCAAACAGATAATTCTTAAAAATTGGAGACTGATTAAACACCTTAACATCCCAAAGCCTTTGTTCGCTTTCAAAAAAGGAAAAAACTTGAAGTAACATCTAGTTCGAACGAGCAGGGAACCTGTAACTAAAAAAGATACTAGAAGTTTGTTAGGCCGGCCAACGCTTGTGGAGCATTATCACTTTATGAACTGTGCAGCTTGCCCTTATTCCAGAGACCTTAAATCGATCCAAATTAATTACAAGACACACACCATGCATTCCTTCTAGAATTGCAACACCAAAAATGTGGTGTATGTGGTATTTTGTCCATGCAAACTTGCATGGTGAACAGCGTTTACAACGCAACTTTTACCACGCACTACCTTTACCACGCAACTTTTACAACGCGATTCGTTACAACGAATTGCGCTGGGGGGCGCTGTGGGATAGGTAATAGTTTAATTTACTATCCAACACCTTCCCTACTATCCACGGGGACTGGAGTTGGAATAGTAAATTAAACTATTCACTATCCAGCGCCCCCCAACGCGTTGTAAAACCTGTGTTGTAAAGGCATGTGTGGAAAAAGCATGCGTTGTAACAACATACATCCCCTTGCATACATAGGTCAAACAACTCAAGCAGTAAAAATGCAGATTGCCCAACACAAGTTCCGCAAAAGTCCCGCAAAAGATGTAGGACCCAAGGGGCACGGTTGATAAACACTTTGCTGATGCTGGACACAGCAAGGATGATTTGACTTGGTCAGTACTAGTGGCAATTGTAGCAAACAACAGAGGGGACCTAGAGATGAAATTAAATCGTACAGAGGCCAGGTTGATCGAACGATACCATACTGCTGCTAATGGACTGAATGATTGCGATGAAATATGGCCACTAATTTAAACATTTGGGGTTAGTGTTTAATGTACATCTAGCTGTTCTTCGGAATTTGAGATATACCAATTTCTGATATATGTTATTGAATAGTTTTGGTGTACTGGCATGCCTCGCATCTTATAGAGACGATATAGACTTAAAACAGCTTTCCGGTATTAGAGTGTAAGTCCATTTGGGTTTCTGCAGTGCCATACATGGTTCTTTATATTTGATGTGCATAAGTGGTACACGTATATATTCTTTCCTTGGTAAGTAGGTTGTGGTGAATTTTTTTCCCCTTTTTGTTCGTTCCTCTCCGGCCCACTTTTGTCACACCATTCCTTTTAATATTATTGTGCCGGGTGTGAAGATGATATCGATGTCACTGTTTTTCACGGATCTGCCCCCAGGACTCTCGGTTGGGCTACTTCATATGTAAGAAGAGTGTTTTTCCGGCCCATATACATGGACACTTTATTTTTCGCCCCCGTTCTATACCAATCTCTTTTTTGAGACACTGATTGGAATTGCTTGCATTTACTACCTGCAGGCAATCGTAATGGTACAGTTATGTGCCGTATGAACTACGGAGGTTACCAGAGGGACTGTTCACTCGGAGTCCCTTTTCAGTTTTTAGTGTTTGTGTGCCTCACTCTGGACGATGCGGAATCGTGATTGGCAGTCCATTTTCTTGAAACCCGCCGATAAGGGCGGTGCTACGGTACTTCTGGATGTAGGCATGTACAACAATGAATGCCTTTGACTATTATCTGAGGAGAGAAATTACCAAAGGCTCTCAGAAGATCCTACCAAGACAATCACTTTAGAGATAGTGACAGCGGTGGAGGAGGCCAGATCCAATGACTGGATCTCTGATAAGGAGGCAGACTTCTTAGTCAATACAGAACCAAAGACACCGTATTTTTATGTCCTCCCAAAAATACACAAACCAGCACGACCCCCTCCCGGGAGACCTATTGTCTCCGGGATGGGTTTATTACTGGAACCCCCCTCATAATTTTATGATTTCTACTTGAAGCCTTTGGTCCAAAAACTTCCGGCCTACCTGAGAGACACCCTCGATATCCTGAATCAGTTGAAGAATATGCCTTCCGACCCTCATCTAGTATGCCTCATTGGGCTCGATATTGAGGTGTTATATACCAAAATCCCGCAGAGGGAAACCCTGCGGGTGTTGGAGGATATCCTATTTTTGGAAGATTGGCCTTACCAGACACCGCGAGCATTCATTCTTCATCTGACGGAGATACACTTACCCGTAATTTTTTTGAATACGAGAACCAACTGTATTTACAGACCCATGGGACCTCCATGGGAAGTGTCTTTGCTCTCAGCCTGGCAGGTCTGTATGTAGGTGCCTTCGAACAGAATATCATCTATTATGAAGCATGCCCATGGAAGTCCAACATCCGACTTTGGCCTCGATACATCGATGACGTCTTAGTCATCTGGCGGGGTGATGGCACCTCTGTTGGCCTGTTTTTGGAGTGGCTGAATGGAAAAAACCCGCTGCTACACTTTACCTCTACCGATACCAGAACCAGCCTACCATTCCTGGATTTAATCATCGAACCAGGAAAGGGTGTCCTACAAAGAAGGGTATTTCATAAGGCAACAAACAAGAACTCATTACTAGCATATAGTAGTTTCCACTCCTGCTCATTGCGGGAAAATCTACTGGTGGGGCAGTTTTTCCGGATCCGCCGGAACTGCTCAGAGCGCAGTGATTTTCTGGGGAAAGCTAACCTTCTGTCCACTAAACTCCGGGAAAGGGGGTACCCGAAAAGAATAATCCAACGGGCTAATAAGAGAGCATGGAACGCCAATCGCGAAGCACTCCTATCAAAAACAAATAGACCTACGATCAACAAACCAGTCTTAGTCTCGGTCTTCAACACAGCCTCCAATCAGATTAGACGGACAATACTGAAGAACTGGAGAATTCTGAATTCAGGGAACTTTCAAGTGACTCAACCTCTATTCTCCTTCAAACGCAGTCAAAACCTTAAGGATCTCCTAATTCATACTAGACCTAGGATTCCACCTGTATGCCATGTGGACAGGCCGTTTCTGGATCTGCCTCCTGTAATGGGACATTTCCGCTGCGGATCCTGTAGCGTTTGCCATTTGACCACCAACACTAAAGAAATCGACCTGGGTCTAACAACCCCTTGGGAACAGAGATCACACACGAACTGCAATTCGCAAGGGGTTATTTATCTAATCACGTGCCTGTGTGAGAAACAATACGTGGGCATGACAAGTAGGAAAATTCGGATCTGTATCACGGAACATCGGAGTACGATCAGATGTGGAAAATCAAACACTAGGCTGACCACACATTTCATTGAGGCAAAACACTCAGCTGAGGATCTAAGATGGACGGTCATAGAGAAACCGAGTCTAGGTCCCCGGGGTCAGGGGAATGTCAGGGCCCTATTTATGAGAGAACAGAAGTGGATATACCACCTCCATAGTGACCAACGAGGCTTAAACGATGACATACCGTGGCACGCCCTTACGAAATGAAATCTACTGCCTTTGAGTAGGAGAGGTCTATTTGCCAGGGCACCCTAGGAGGGTTTCTCGAGTGCAATTACTATCATGGGCCCATTCCAGAATCTAGGACTTTTTTATGCGAGGGGCCTCAGGTTCTTGTTAGAGCTTAACAGTTTGCCCATGTAAATTAAAACTGTATTTATGAAGGGCTGCAAAGTGTCCATTTAATTACTTTTAACTGGCTATGGGAATCGTACACTGAAATATTACAATTCACGACAACTCTGCACGACAGCTGACTTTCTAACCAGGGCGCGCTTACACACTGACACCCACGTGACTATACGCAAATAGAACACCGTCGAAGGTCTGCTAAGTGTCCATTTAATCATTTTTTACTAATTATGGGAATCGAACACTGAAAAACTACAATTCCCGGCACCTCTGCACGTCAGCTGACGTTCTAACCAGGGCGCACTTACACACTGGCGCCCACGTCAATATACGCAAACAGAACGCCGTCGAAGGAGGTGCTTTAAATGGCCGAAGGATTGGAGCACTCTCACCTTCGCGGCGTCTGAGAAAGCGGGCACGAGAGGAGACGGTCTTGCCCGACGGAACAGTAAGGAGTATTTAAAGGCCCTGGGTTTAGTCTCTATGGGACAGGGAGGTGCCTGATTCCATTACCTCTTGCCATAGAGTGCCGGTCTGTTTTCAGACCCGTGGGAAGCGCCGAGGATTTTGATTGCTCCATGTGCGCTCTCTAACATATGTGTCTATTTTGAGGGGGAGACTATGCAAATTCGGAGTGTTTGCTTTACCTGTCTTCAGTGCCGTTGTCTCTTTTAAACACAGGTTGTGTTCTTTGGGAGACCCCCCGCCCGATGCCAGTACGAGCCCTATAACTATATAGATTCGGTAAGATCGTTGAACTTCTACTGGGCGTGGTGGGTCACAAAGGGTTTACCGATATGATCAGAGAGAAAAATGCACATTAACTACAAACGAATTCAAAGGGATATGTTAGCATTTTTTCCAATGTATGTACACACAGTTATTATTCTTTTAGCTATTTTGTAACACGCAATGGGGGGGTTTTGAACGGTTGTGACTACGGACTTTAAGGGCATGTAACCTCACGGAAAGAACTGAGTGGGGGAGCTGCCCAGTCTGTATGAATAATAGCTTTCTTTTTAAATAAATATAAAAAAAGAAATCGCCCTATTTAGGGGAATAGGAGGGAGTAGGGGGCTAGAGATCGAGAAGTGCCTCGGAACATACAATGCAATAAATACCTAATATGTTATACGATCAGGGGTAGATGCATCTTGACAGAGCTTTGTATTCTTTCCCTTTTTTTCTTCACAGTAATATTGTTCCATGTTGGTGGAAGTCCCTCCACGTGGACTGCCTCTAAATAGGCCTAATTTAGGTAAGAGGTGGGTTTGGACTGGGACAGGTTGACTGTCCTGACGAAGACCGCAGTGACCCACTAAATAGCGGGAGCATCAAGACGGTCGAAAAATGTTGACCACCGCAGTTTAAAGGAGGACTGTTTTAGGATCTTAATTTCCTGCCTAAACAGTGTCCATCCTTCACTTTATTTATTTTTTAATCCTGGCCGGGAACCTACTAATAAAGGGTTTGACTAGGTATCCACAAGCCAGTTTTAATGAGCACTTCCTTACTGCACTAGTTTGTCTATCTGTAACCCAGTCTTGTAAGGGTAACACCCCCCGCTGATGGCCGGCTGGTGGTGATGCTGCTGCCGGCGTTCTGGACGGCGTGCAGGCTGGCTGGTGTTCGAGTGCTGATTTGAGGCACTTTGGTGGCTTTTGGAGGCGTCATTTTCAGCCGTTTTCGGCCCCGTTTTAGCTGCGATATGCAGCGTGATTACAGCGATGGCAGCCGCAGTAGGGAGGCAGTTTCCTGGTGGAGTCTCGATTTTCTGAGGCTGCAGTTCTACACACCCGTGCTCGACCTCGAGTTTTTCCCCTGCATGCCTGGTTCTCCTGGTAGCTGGAAGAGTTGAGCAGGTGAGAGTGGAGGGAGACAAGGGAGTGAAGAGGGTGCAGCTGCTGATTTAATCGTCGGTTTGAAGCTGGTTGGGGACTCTAAACTGCAGTAAACTCTTTTTTGAGCCTTTAAAAAACCCCTGGACAGATATATTTCTGCACAGTTTACTTTATCCTTTGATATACTTACGGGCGACCATCCTGATACAGAACTCACCGGGGACTCTGGGATTTCGCTGGTCATAGCGCAGTCGGCGCTTGCTTCTCCACCGGCTGTTGGTCCCCCCCGCCGCTGCGACCGGAACACCACGCGGCCGCCGAGCGGGGGGGCTACAGCCCCGACAATCCTTTGCCTGTTTGCTCCGCCCCTTCCCGCCCACTGACGCGCCCGGAAGGTGCTGAAAAGGTCAGAGACCCACCTGTGGAGCGGGTGACCATCCTGATACAGAACTCACCGGGGACTCTGGGATTTCACTGGTCATAGCGCAGTCGGCGCTTGCTTCTCCACCGGCTATTGGTCCCCCCGCCGCCGCGACTGGAACACCACGCGGCCGCCGAGCGGGGGGACTACAGCCCCCACAATCCCCTGCCTGTTTGCTCCGCCCCTTCCCGCCCACTGACGTGCTCGGAAGGTGCTGAAAAGGTCAGAGTCCCTTCCGCATCGCGGGACGCGCGCGGGCGACGCCGGGCTGGAGGACCAAGGTGGACAGGACAGGCCAGCCCCCTTGGCTTCATAACAAGAGGAGGTAAAGAACCCTGGTTACTATATTCATGCCCACCCACGGTCCTCCCTATTGGATATTATCTTGTGAACCTTGACATTACTAGATCTTGCTGCTGTTCCGGCGTCCACTACTTTGAACCCAGTCTCACTATGATTCGTAAGGGGGTTACAAATAATGCCCTCCCCCAGAGGGGTTTGTTTAACGGGACACTCGACCACTACTTAGATAGGACAACACCGCCCATTCCTCGTGACACTGAGAGACCTGAGCGATACCCGTCCATAGATAGTCCATCTAACAAGCAATCTCCCTCACAGGCAGCCAACATAGTACAAAATCTATCACTATTGGAGGAATTAAATAGTCTATGTAAAACCAAGTATGCTCCACTGGAACCGAGAATAAAGCAAACTAGCGCCCTGAACTGTCCTATAGCAAGCACAAGTCCCCAGATTAGCACATCATTCCACCTAAATGATAGTCTGTTAGGTACCCCCCACTTACTGTCTACAAAAGTTATCACCCAAAACATAGTGCTCCCTCAGGTCCCCTCTGTTAAAAGAAAGAAAAATGGGGTTAAACACCAGGGAAGTCAACCAAAACAACTAAAATTGTGCTTAAGCCCCACATTGGCCATCACCACCATCCCCCCAGCCCCAGAGGTTGCTGGGAAATCAAACTCTTCTGCACCTTCTACCCAGGCAACCTTATTGGCCCAGATTGACCATCTGGTCAAATCTATATTATCCCCGGTGATAGAAAAAATGAATAGTCTAGGGGATAGGCTTACGGGAATAGAAGAAATGATCAAGGCCAACTTGACACTCTCAAAAAACATTGCAAGATCTAACCAACCCCAGTCTCTCGCTGCCATAGAAGTGCCTAAATCAACTATACAAAGCAATAATGTCCAAATTCAACCAGTAGCCTCACCCACGTCAGCTCCAAACATTCCTAGAGTAACCACTAACTCTACATTAGTACAGCGCACTGCCGCCAGAGTAGGGTTGAGCAAAGAACCTATATTCCATAAAGGGACAGCTGCTAACCATGGCAACATGCCAAGAATATTTAATCACATAAACCTGCCACTGGAGGCCGCTCATTTTGTGTGCGTTCTGTCGGGAGTGCCAGCACTCACAAGTGGAAAAGTCGAACGACTTCGGGACCTAAAAAACAAGGTTACATACTGGTTAACAAAAAATAGACCCCTATCCCCTAACTTGGACAGAAGAATAATGAGTGTTAGAAGGGTGGGCTGGCTAGGATCCCTCCCAAAAGACATTGTCGGCGACTTGGTGCTAGTAAAAATCAGGAATAAACACGTTGTCCCATATCGCCAAACTTGGCAGCCCCAAAAAGAAGAGGGCCCTATATCCACCTGGGATCTACATGACTTTTAGCCCAGCATGTTATACCTCAGCCCATTAAGATCAAATGCAAAGCGTAACCATCCGATGGGCAGAAGTGTCTGCGCTTTGAGCGGACGTAATATCTCCACTTTTAATCGATCTGAAACACTGTATACCAGTTATCTTTGACTTACACATGGAAAGTTCTTCAATAGATTCATTCTGTCTGTTATTAAATGCCTTAATTAAGGGACAATTAGTTGTAATGGTATTGTTTCTAAAGCTGACCCTGTAAAATGAACGTAATCATAAAGGAAATTGCACCCAAAGGTTGGGTTCATATTTTAACTTGTAGATATTCTGTGTTATTGTAATGTATGATTTTTATGACTGTTATGCTTTTATGATTTGAAACCTAAATCGAATAAAGCATAAAAAATCAAATCGAAGGGTAACACTTTGTGATTATTGTAAGTCATTTTTGTGTTTGTCCTTATGTGTGTTGTGATGTGTGTTTAGTGTTCCCCCTCCCTATGCTCCGCCCCCTGCGTGGCTACGCGGGGGCGTACTGTAAGCAGACCCTATTATGAAGCATGTCACACACATTTGTGTGTGAGTGAGGGCAGTTTTTTCAATATTAATTATTTTTCATTGTCTTCATTCGGTTTCATTTGTTTTCTTCCCACCCCTCAGTGTGTTTGAAAGTCCATTTTCGATTACAGTAGACCCGTCACGTGTGACGCCCAGGCGTCTAAAGATTGAGCCTTCAGTTGGCGGCTCCTCGCTCGTCACTACGGAAGTTTGCTACTTCGCGCGAGGATTGAGACCGAGATATTGAGAACTCTGGTGAAAGGCAGGGAGATTAATCAGACGTATGGAAAGGGGAGTTGTGGACTGCCATTTGTGTTAAGAAACATGAGGGTGATATACTGAGTGCGCATTTTCGCTGCACTCCGCGATAGGCACGTTTTCTTATTTAGGATCGCCCTGTTGTTTTTCCGATAGGAAAAAGACTGGTGTAGAAGTTATTAAACACCTGGATACAACTTTAGAAGACACCAAAGTTGGCGCACAAAGGGCTGTGTCCCCTTTTAGGTATGTGGTGCAAGTGTTTCTTTCACTTCGTTGTCCCCTCGGAGTTTTTATCTCCACATGCTGTGTAATTGTTTGGCTGTGACTTAGGAATTCCTGTGCATCCTTCTCAGGTCCCCTGGGATTGAGTGCCCTGAGTGACCCGTCCCTTTACCTCTGGGACTGGATGAGTGCGTTATGCACTCACATTGAAGGTAATTAGAGAAGCCGCGTGGTTGTGATAATATGGTCTTTTTCTGTCCTTGGCTTTGTTTTCTTAGCTTGGCACTCTGTACACCACGCTTGATCGTGGAACACACGCCTTATCTATGGTTTGGGTTTAAGGTTTAGGTGTATCCATTTCCCATGTTTTGTTTGGGTTTAAGGTATCTTTTTTGGAGCTTGTTTAAGGATACACGCCCACTGCTACGGCATTGCAGAGTCACACATGGGATAGATTTTTGAATGGCAAATTTGATTGTTGTGTTTAATTTATATAATTATTATTGTTTTAGTGCAAGTATACCCGTGTCCTGATGATGCCAATAGAAATGAATGGCTGAAACGCGACAGCGACTGCGTTGACATTTTTTTGAGAAGGAGTCCTCTAGAAAATAATAAGTTGGTCTAAATTTCAATAGAAGCGCCTACATAAAATATTAGTTAAGGGTGGTTCACCTCTGGCGCTAGTGGGACTTCCTGGTAGCACTTTGATTTAAGAGTGTACACATGTAGAATTTCCTTTGTATTTCTTCAGGGTATATATGTAGATATATTTGTTTTGTAAAAAGAATTGTTGTGTACATATTATATATGTGATGTATATATTTTGTATAGTGTCTTGTATATAGAGATGAAGGCAAATTAGGTTATTTCATTGTCTTTATTATTTATGTGTGAATGTCATTTTTATTTTTTCTTTCCCCCACCTGTTCATTTGATACGTATATATTCTTGTTGTGATTTATGTACATACATGTTCTAAAAATATTTAATTGAACATCAGGGCAATTAGTTGTACCCTGTATGTAAATAAAATTGGAATTGATCCCTCTATCCTACTTTTTGTTTACACACATCATTGGATGTCCCTTTCTCATGTATAGGAGGGTGATTTAGGCATAACCCCTGTTCTTTTGCTGCAAGATATTCAAAGAACGTCTGGGATGCAGGGATGGTTTAAATACAAGTGGTTGGATTGATAAATTCTTTTAAAATTTTAAAGAGCTCCCTTTGAGGAATTCTTTGCAGAGTTAATCCTGTCAACAATGCAGGTCCTTCTTGCAGTATTGCATTTTTTTAGGTATTTTCTTAAAATAATTTTATAGATGAGTTTTTCCTCATCTGATTTAGACTCTCTCCATGTATGCTCCTGTTTCCTACATATGGACTTTTCCTTTTTTAGGGCTTCAGTATGCCAAGGAGCAGGATGATTTTTTGTTTTGATTTTACTCAAATTCATTGGGGCAATGGCGTCTAAGGCCTGTGTCAATGAGTCCTCAAAAACCTTAAATGGGAGATCCTTATATTCGTAGTCCCTCAAAAAAGGAGGAGTAAAAGTGGGGAAGAAAGTAGAGGGAGCTACATTCCTCCAAGGTCTGGTAGGTTTCAAGATATTTCTATGTGGGTGTGTATATACACAATATATATAATTTGTTATAATACTTGAATATTTTAAATATATGTATATATATATATATATATATATATAAATACATATATATATATATATATATATGTATAAAAACCTTATAAATTCACTGGAAAAAAACTAAAGGTTACAGGGACGTTTTAGTTATGCTCAGATTATACACGCACACAACAACAGAAATTTAGCAGTTATATCTGAGCTTACGATAACTTTACTGCTTATGACCTCACATTTTACATCACTTATAACATGGTCAGTGACATCACCGATTTTTTTTTTTAAACACGCTTTATTGATTGTTGTTTTGTCAAGCCTTGTACAATCCTGGATACAGTTGGTACGTAGTTGGATAAGAGGTGCAGTTTTTCATACATATTGTATACCAACAAGTTACAGCTGGTATAAGGTTGCTATCCTGCATAATTTTCCCAGGAATACAGACTTCATTGTCATTCTGCTGTTGTAGGCTTATTATATCTAAATGCAATTGCAAAGTGATAACTGAATAATCCAACCCCTCCCTTCTGCCACCCTCTAAACTGGCTCACCCCCCATTTATTATATTGGCATGTTTTCTACCTCAACTACCATGTTGCCTCACATAGGGGCCCATGCTTAGTATGGCATCGTACTGTGTACGTCTGACCCAGACCTAGATCATTCCTACTGTGTGGTAACAGGGCATAAAGACCACTCTTATCTCTCATGTGTTGTGGGAAGGGGGGTGAGTTTAATGGCTTTGAACGCCTCAAGCATGATGTCCCAGTCCATCGATATCAGATTCTTCAGTAGTTCACGGCCCTCCTCTCGCCTTATGACTGCGCTCTCCGCTCCTCCATAGGGCCACCTCCCCATGCCAAATGTGAACCTCTTGGGGGCAGGCCAACTTCCATCTCATTGTTATGGAGCGCTTATCTATAAGAAAGGCAAGGTGGAGCTGCACTTTCTGTGTTTTTGGGTGCCAGTGCAGTCCCAGTATACGGCCTTCGGCTGTGTCACACACAGTAAGGTCTGTGACATTTCTTATGATGTGTGTGACTTCCGACCAGAACCCTTTAAGACGTAGGCATGGACATAACATGTGGAAAATATCTGCCTCTTCTGCCTGGCATCTAGGGCAGTGGTGCTGTGTGTTTAGATACATGCACTGTAAGCGGTGCGGGTGAGGTAGGCCCTATGGAGTATCATGCACTGTAGCAGTTTACATTTTGCAATGTGCATCATGAGTCTTCATTTTCAGGCTCATGATGCCATTCAACTAATAGTAGCAAGTATGCATCGCTCTTACCACCTTTTTATCTCAGAAAAGAACCAATTTGAATCTTAGACCACCAATACAACCATTGTTTTTTTAATAGAGTGTGTGATTTATGTTATGTGTTTGTTTGTCTTGAATTGTTCTTTTTTTACAGGGCACTTCACATAATAGGATGACCTAATGTGTCTAGAGAGTGCTGTATCTCACTTTTTTAGGTCACTATCCCATCATGCTGGATATTACAACTAAAATACCACATGTAGTTTTTTCTTTCCTTGTGTTCTTTCTCTTTGTATTCCAGGTCCTCATTGCAGGTACTTATAAATAGTAATCAAACAAGTAGGCACATTTAGTCTATCGCTTGTATTTATTACAATATAGTTTTGGTAATTTAACGCCATTACATTCCCTGGCGTGAGTAAGGTGGGGATCTGTGCACCCCATCCTGAAGAAGAAGCCTTTGCTTCGAAACATGTTAACGCACATGAGAGGTATTGTACATTAAATACAAAAGACAAAGGAAATGCATCCTGCAATTAGGCATTCTATTGGAGTGGCCTCTATGACATGGTACAGGCGTCTGATATTTAGGGATGAACTGCATGCTGGGATGAAACCACATTGGTCCGTATGGATTTGTTTTGGTAGCAGGGGAGGTAACCGACTTGCCAATATTTTGCTTAATATCTTTTATTTTGTGGTAGGGAGTGACAGTGGGCGGTATCCTGCTATGTCCTTGGGGGCTTGCCACAGTTTCAGGAGGGACACCACCAAGGCCTGCATGGTGGAGAGTGGGAGGTTTCCAACGTCCAGGGCGGTTTGATACAGTCGTTCTAAATGAGGGACCAATTTGTCTGAGAATGTGTTGAAAAATTCTATTGGCAGGCCATCTAAATCTGGCGCCTTATTGCATGGCAGCTCCCGCATGGCCTCTTTCATTTCTCTCTACTGATCGGGCCTAAGAAGTTGTCCTGGGCTGCCTGTGTAAGTTGGGGTTAGATTAAGTTGTCTAGAAACACGTCCATGGGTTCACTCACTGCTTTCGTCGGGGTTTGGTATAGGGTCTCATAGTACACACTGAATGCCTTCTTTATTGCTTGCTGTGTGTTCACAGTACCTCCTCCAGGTGTGGTATTTCAAGTATTGGGGTGTGGTGTGCGTCTCTCATTAGCCTTTCTAGGAGCACTCCTAGTTTGTTTGCATCTGCATGTTTAATCTGTAGTCCATGACCCTGAGGCATTTCAGTAGATCATCATGCTGTATACGTGCCTCCTGCAGGTGCGCTGTTTTAGATGGGTCGCTTGCTGCTTTCAGCTCTAATTTGCCCATGATGTTTTCAACAGATTTGAGATTTGCATGTATTTTTGTCTCGCCCCTGTTGTGGTACTGATAGCAGTGCCCGTATGACAGTTTTATACATGTCCCACTCAATGAGGCGCCGGGGGTCCGAATTGGTGTTCTCTGTGAAATATTTGGTATTGGCTGATGCCATAGTATCTCGAAAGACGGCGTCTTCTAGTGTTTGGGGCCATTGTTTCCAGGTGGGGACAGGTGTGGGTATCCTGCCCCATGCTAGAGTGATCTCCAACGGGTTATGATCGGAGAAAGTCTTCCCCAAATATGTGGTGTGAGTCACTTGTGTAGCTAGAGAGAGGGAGAAAAATATTGTATCTATTTGTGTGTGGAGTTGGTGAGTGGGGGAGTAAAAGGAATATTCTCTATTTGTATGGTTCTTTAAGCGCCAGTGCCTAGCCCTCAGACCATCTGTGCTGTGCCTCCGACTGTCCAATAGACCCTGCGCCCTGGACTGGGGGGTGTGAGCAGTCTATTTGGGTGTCCAGTACTGCATTGTAATCTCCGCCCAGCATCCATGCGTAGCCCTCCCGGTCTGCCAATTTTATGTTGAAGCTTGTAAGGAATTTGTCTTGCTCAAATTTCATGGCATAGAGGCTGCCTATTATATGTGCGCTGTCTAGCATGCCATGAAACAGGATGTAAATACCCTGCGGGTCTGTGTGCTGCTCAAGTGCAACAAATGGGACCCCATGCCTGATCCATATTGTCACCCCTCTAGAAAAGGCAGAGCATGATGTGGTGAACACGTGTCCCCTCCACTTTTTCCGTAATTTTGTCACTTCGTGGTCAGTGAGGTGGGATTTCTGCAGGAATAGCACCAGTGCCCTACACCTATTTAGTTACTCATGTATCCTGTGGCGCTTGTGGCGCTTGTGAATTGAGCCCAATCCCCTTACATTCCAGGTTATTATATTATATGTGACCAGCATGTGATTATGATTCTGTGCATGTTTCTTGGGCCTGTCTTAGGCAGCAAGGTTGGCAGTGCGTGTCGTGTGACGGGGGAAAGCCAGTGTTCCCAAAAAACCCTTGTAACATTCAATACTAGGTCCTGCCACGGAACGTTGCTGTTCCAAACTAAAACCACAACTGTGTTAACTTTTATCATAATATGGTTTGCTTTTGCAATGAGGGGGTGTCTCTTGTGCCTGGCTTGGTGAGGTAGGTGTAAGTGTCTGGGCCATGGTCATTTGCTCCTAATTTACTGAAGCTGGGCAGAATACATGAGCTGCTGAAGCAGTCACCTTCCTTTGTCCCAGTTGTGGATAGTTCAGAGATTTTGGGGCACTCCGGCCAGGCACCTCTTCAGCCCAGGAAGTCGTTGGCTGTTTGGGGAGTCACAATGCGGAACAGGGTGATACTGTTCTCAGAGTCAGAGTGCATGTTATTTTCTTCATATGATTCTGCCCTGAGGGGGGTTGCAGTCCCTAAATGTCGCTGCCTCTGCAAGTGCAGACTCCTCTCTTTAGGGCCTGCTCAGGTGTAGGGCTTTTGGGCGGGAATTGTGGCTTGGCGCGGCGTGTCCGCCTTTCTGTCGCGCATCTTTTGGCTCAGGTGTGTGCTTTGCAATGAGCCATTCATCCGTCTCTTCTGGGCTGTCAAAGAAATGCATCATTTGGTCATGGATGACCTCCAGGCAAGCGGAAACAACAGGGAGTACTTGAGGTCCAAGGTTCTAAGTTTCTTTTTAGTCACTTGATACAAGGATCTCCTGCATTGGACAAGGATTGTGTAATCCAGGTACAGCAATTCGATTGCAGATCTCTCCCTGGCCATTTGTAATAAAGTGTCTTGGTCCCTGTAGTTTAGGATACGGGTGATCATGGGGTGCAGCGAGGCACCCGCTGCCGGTCTCCCAGTGGGGATCCTGGTGGCATTCTACACGGAAGAGGTCAGAAATACCCTCAGGGCCACATGCTCACAAAGCCACTGCTCCATGAATCTGGTGGCATTGGGGCCTCACAGTTTTCCAGAAGGCTGATGATGCGGACATGGTTCCTTCTTGCTCGCCCCTCAGCATCCTCGACTCTGTCCTGAAGCCCAGTCACTTTCCGTTGCAGCTGCGCTATTTGTTCCGTATGCTCTTTGTGTTGTGGTAGCATTTCTGTCAGGGTTAGTTTGTTGGCCTTTACCATGGTTGCAAATTTTTCGTGGTCCACTTTGAGGAGGGTAAAGCTGGTAGTCAGTAAGCCTATTTGCAGGGTCTATTGCCTTTTTTTGAGTCTCTGACCTCCTGCAGGATTAAGTCCGGTTTATCCGGGGCTGACTCCATATTTGTAGGTGGGTTGCAGCTGAGTGGAGGGGTTTGGGTGGTGTTGTCTGCTTCTTCTGGCTGTTGTGTGCTTGGGTGGTTGCACCCGGCGTTTTTCCTTTTTGTCGTCCATGATTTTGCAGTTGCCAGTTCTGGTTGTGAGTAGGCTGTGTTGCACTTTCAGGGTGGGCACGCCCTTCGGTGCTTGAGGTCTTTGGAGTCTGCATGTGTGCAAGTCAGGGCACAGTTTCTGTCCATTCTACTTCTGCCGTGTTGGGGTAGGGGTGTCAGGCACTACCGCCACGTGCACCTGTCCTACTAGCGTATGCAGTGCTGGGAGTGCTATGGAATTCATTTGTAGGCTTATTTCTTCTGGTGTTCAGGTAGGCAGCCCTGGTTCCCAGTCACAATGCAGGTATAGAGCCCATGGGTTGTGCCCAGGACTGTGCTCCACACACCACCGTCCACCTGCTGGTGGCCCACTGCTTCTGTTCTTGTAGACTCTGGACTTGTTGCCTCTGAGATGCTTTAAGGCAAGACCGTGCTGCGTTATCTCTGTCCTCCGGTGGCACCTCTCTGAAATGAGTTGCAGGCTGAGGCGTTGGGCCCAGGCATTGTCAACAGCCTCAGTTTATGCTCCAGAGTGCTTGGGGGTGCACAGAAGCGGGACCACCATGCCTCCAGCCACTCTCATAGGTTCTGGATCCCCCAGCAACGGTGCTGGGTCTCATCAGGGTGCCTGTGCCTCCGTCTCAGGTTGCTTCTCCCAGACGCCATCTAATTAACATTCTGCACCACAGTGGCGCCTCTCCTGGCCTGATGAGGGGGCTTGGGTATTAGGCTGTAACTTAGGCTGCCGGTGGCGTCTCCTTGATCTGAGTTGTAGGCTGTGACGTGGAGCCCAAGTGCAAGGCAGCAGCCTCGATTTATGCTCCGCAGGGCTCGGGATGTGCACAAGCGGGCCCACCGTACCTCCAGTTTCTGCCCGCCGTATTAAATGACATTTAAAAGCCTAAAATTAAAGTTAAATAAAACTTACCTTATTGCGGGCGCATCCTTGCCCATCGCGGTTTCATCTGGAAACTGCGCATGTGCGGGGGCCTGCGCATGCGCATTCATTGCCAGGAATGCGGAAGCGCAGGCTCCTGCGTATGCGCAATTCCAAGAAGAAGGCGCAATGGGCAAGGATGCGCGTGCAATAAGGTAAGTGTTATTGAAATTTCATTTTAGGCTTTGTAAATATTTAATACGGCGGTCGGCAGGCAGGCGGGAGGCGGGTGGGCAGCGGGCGTGCGTCGCTTAAAAGAAATATGCGGAGAGGCACGGAGGTTGGTTCAATCTCCGTGCCTCTCAGCAAAAGTCCCTTACGCGACTTCCGCCCACCCCTGCTCTGCACCAGCCTTCCCACAGTCTGGTGCTCAGATCATACCCACGGGCGTGGCCTCTCGTCCGATCTCTCCATCGCCAGACTCACCGCTCCACAGCGTCACTCCATATGCCCCGGATCTGTATCTGGCACCTCTGGGTACTGCGGTGAGTCAGCTCAGGGCTTCCCGGCCCTCCGCACGGCCCACCAAGCCCGGTTCTCCTCAGGCAGCAGCCCCTCTCCAATGTCAGGCCCAATCAGGGCCAGGAAGACACTGCGGTTTTGCAACTCTCAGCCCCAGTCTTCTGTTGGAGCACCAGGGGCTTGCCAGGTAGGGAGGACTCCACGGCAGTACAGCATGGAGGAGGCTGGTTGCAGGTCAGCTCCAATGGGGGACTGGAGGCCTCTGCTGTTCCTTCACTGTATCTCGACCCTGGATCCCTATGGAGTTTTATCTACCTCACCTCTAGGCAGCGTAGGGGTCACAGCAATCGCCCTCCGTCCTTGCCAGTGGAGTCACTCAGTTCCAGTACACCACTGCCACTCCATCCCTAGGCATGAACACTCAGGTGCCAGTGCGGCGCCCAGTCTTCACCACCTCTGGGAATCAGTAGGTTGCCGGTGTTTTTTGGATCAACCACTTGGTGCTCCTTCTGCACCTCTACATGCGGGGGGTGCTACATTAATGGATGGCCCCCAGCTTTGCTTGATATTGCATGATATTCAGTCCGACACAGAGCTGGGATAAATTACGACCACCATGTTCAGCGGTTAGCCACGCCCCTGTCAGTGAAATCACTGATCAATCAATCAATCAATCAGGGGGATTTGTAAAGCGCGCTACTTACCCGTGCGGGTCTCAAGTCGCTGAGGGGGGGGGGGCGACGCTACTGTTCGAAGAGCCAGGTCTTGAGGAGTTTTCTGAAGGGGAGTAGTTCTTCGGTCTGACGTAGGTGGGTAGGAAGGGTGTTCCAGGTCTTGGTGGCGAGGTGGGAGAAGAATCTGCCGCCGGAGGTAGTTCGTTGGATGCGGGGGACGGTGGCGAGGGCGAGGCTGGCGGAGAGGAGCTGGCGGGTGGGGGTGTGGAAGTTGAGTCGGCTATTCAGGTAGGCTGGTCCGGCATTGTGGAGTGCTTTGTGTGCGCGGGTGAGGAGTTTGAAGGTGATCCTCTTGTCGACGGGGAGCCAGTGTAGGTTCCTCAGGTGGGGGGTGATGTGGCAGCGGCGGGGTGCGTTGATGATCAGTCGGGCGGAGGCATTTTGGATGCGCTGGAGTCGTCGTAGGTGTTTTCCCTGGGATTCTGGCATAGAGTGCGTTGCCGTAGTCCTGCCTGCTGCTGACGAGGGCCTGTGTCACCGTTCTTCTTGTTTTGGCCGGATCCATTTGTAGATCCTGCGAAGGGTGTTGTGGGTGTTGTAGCAGGAGGTGGAGATGGCGTTGACCTGTTTGGACATGGAGAGGGTGGAGTCGAGGATGAATCCCAGTTTGCGTACATGGTCGGTGGGTGTCGGTGCTGTCCCCAGAGTGGTAGGCCACCAGGAGTCGTCCCAGGCTGAGGGGTTGGGCCCGAGGATGAGGACCTCCGTCTTGTCCGAGTTCAGTTTCAGACAGCTGCTCCTCATCCAGTCGGCGATGGCCTTCATTCCGTCATGGATGTTGGTTTTGGCGGTGCGTGGGTCCTTGGTGAGGGAGATGATAAGCTGAGTATCGTCGGGGTAGGAGATGATGTTGAGGTTGTGGTGGCGGGCCACTTGTGTGAGGGGGGCCATGTAGATGTTGAACAGCGTCGGGCTGAGGGAGGAGCCCTGGGGGACGCCGCAGATGATGTCGGTGGCTTTGGATCGGAAAGGCGGGAGGCGGACGCTCTGGGATCTGCTGGAGAAGAAGGACGTGGTCCAGTCGAGAGCCTTCTCTTGGATACCGGCTTCATGGAGGCGAGTCTTTAGTGTGCGATGGCAGACCGTGTCGAAAGCGGCAGATAGGTCCAGGAGGATGAGGGCTGATGTTTCGCCGTTGTCTAATTGGCGCTTGATGTCGTCAGTGGCGGCGACAAGGGCTGTCTTGGTGCTGTGGTTTCGTCTGAATACGGATTGGGATGGGTCCAGGATGTTGTTGTCTTCTAGGTGGCGGGTCAGTTGCATGTTGACGATTTTCTCGATGACTTTCGCCAGGAACGGGAGCAGGGAGATGGGCCGGAAGTTTATGAGGTCCTTGGGGTCTGCCTTGGGCTTCTTGAGGAGGGCGGTGATTTCGGCATGCTTCCAGCTTTCCGGGAAAGTCGCGGTTTCGAAGGAGATGTTGATGACCTTCCGTAGTTGGAGTTCAAAGGCTGCGCCTGCCTTGTTGAATATGTGGTGTGGGCACGGGTCCGTCGGAGACCCTGAGTGGATGGAGTTCATGACCTTGCGTGTCTCGTCCTCACAGACGTTGGACCAGGAGGTCAGGAGGTTGGTGCTGATGGTGTTCGCAGGAGGGGTGGGGTCTGGTGCGGTCGGGTCGGTCGTGGTGTTGAAGCTGTCGTGGATGTCAGCGATCTTTCAGTGGAAGAAGTTGGCGAGGGAGTCGCACAGTTCCTGTGAGGGCGGGATGTCGTTGGCGTTGGTGCTGGGGTTGGAGAGTTATTTTAGGATGCAGAAGAGCTCTTTGCTGTTGTGTGCGTTGTTGTCCAGTCGGTCTTTGAAGGAGGACCTCTTGGCTGATCTGATGAGATGGTGGTGTCTGCGGGTGGCGTCCTTGTGGGCTGCGTGGTTGTCTGGTGTGCGGGAGCAGAGCCATCTCTTCTCCAGTTTCCGGCATGCGCGCTCGGAGGCCAGGAGCTCGTCCGTGAACCAGGAGGCTCTCTTGCTGGCATGGTTGTTGGGGGGTTTCTTCAGTGGGGCGAGGGTGTTGGCACAGTCTTCAATCCACTGTTGAGGTTGCGGGCTGCGGCGTCCGGGTTGGTGGGCTCGGTGGGTTGGTTCATGGAGAGGGTGGTGGTCATCTGGTCTTCGGTGATTTTGCTCCAGTAGCGGCGAGGCAGCTGTTGGGTGCGGTGGTGCGTGGCAAGTTTTTTGAAGGTGAAGTGAATGCAGTGGTGGTCTATCCAGTGGGGTTCGGTGGTGTGGTTGAAGGAGACATGGGTGCTTGTGGTGAAGACAGCGTCCAGCGTGTGGCCGGCGGCGTGGGTGGGTGTGGTGACGAGTTGTCTGAGGCCTAGGTTGGCGAGGCTGTCGATCAGTGTGGCGGAGTTGGCGTCATTGTTGTTCTCGAGGTGGAAGTTCAGATCCCCGAGGAGGATGTAGTCCGTGGAGGCGAGAGCGTGGGTGCTGGCGTGGTCGGCGATGGAGTTGCTGAACTGGGTCCCGGGTCCGGGGGGTCTGTAGATGAGCGTCCCTCTGAGGGTGGTGTTGGGGTCGGTGTGGATCTGGAAGTGCAGGTGTTTGGCAGTGTTGAGTGTGTCGTCTGCATGGGTGGTGACCTTGAGGGTGGATTTGTGGACGATGGCGATTCCTCCTCCGATGCCGTTGGCGCGGTCCCTGCGGGTGATCTTGCAGCCGTCTTGGATGGCAATGACGATGTCTGGAGCCGAGGAGTCGTTCCACCACGTCTCAGTCAGGAAGGTTACGTCCGGGGTGGTGTTGTCGAGTAAGTCCCAGAGTTTGACGGCGTGTTTGCGTGCGGAGCGGGTGTTGAGGAGTATGCAGCGGAGGTGATTGGGTCTGGACCAGATGGTTTGGTCGTTCTGTTGATAACACCTCAAATGACATCACAGATGACATCATCCAGTGACTTTGTTTTCTAAAAATGTATGAGTGTTAAACACATATACTAAGGTACTACAATAAATAAATCTGTATACGTTGTGTTCTACTGATGAGTTAGACTATTTCTAAGATATATTATATGGCTGTGTGACTTTGTGTATCCATGTGTGAGTGAGTGTGTGAGTGAGTCTGTGAGTAGCTGTATGGGTGAATCATTGGGTGTGTTAGTAGCTGTATGAGTGATTAGGTGGGTGTGTGACTAGCTGTATGGGTGAGTGAGTGGCTGTATTTTTGAGTGAGTGGGTGTGTGAGTAAGTAGCTATATGGGGGAGTGAATGGCTATGTGAGTGGCTGTATGGGTCGGTGAGTGGCTGTATAGGTGACTGTGTACATGTGGGAATGGCTATTTGGGTGAGTGACTGTGTGTGTAAGTTGCTGCATGGGTGAGTGAGTGGCTGTTTGAGTGGGTGAGTGATTAACTGAGTGGTGTGTGAGTGACTGTTTTGGAGATAAAGTGAGTGTCTGTGTGTTTTTGCTGAATGGGTGAGTAAGTAGACATGCAAGTGCTTGTATATATGTGTGAATGGGCATGTAAGTAGTTGTGTGGGTGTGTGAGTGGATATATGATGTGATATATGGGTGAGTGAGTGACTCTGTTCAGAGACTGTATGGGTGAGTGAGTTGGTGTGTGAGTGGCTGTGTGGGTATATAAGTGGCTTTGTGAGTAACTGTATAGATGAGTGAGTGGGTATGTGAGTGGCTCTATTGATGAGTGAGTGGATGTGTGAGTGGTTGTTACGTGCATGGGTGTATGAGTGGTTGTGTGGGTATATGAGTGGTTCTGTGGAAGATTTTTCAGTGATGTAATATATGAGGGCATTAACAGTGCAATGCAGGGGCACTGGTTATATTTGGCTCAGATAATTCTAACTGCTTAATTGTTATGATTTTGTGCATGTATAATCTGAGCCAAACTGTCATTTCCCTGTTACCTCTATTTTTTTAGTGAATGTCTAAGGTATTTGTAGCACTATTTCATAACTATAATATCCCTGTTTTTTCCAGAGAATTTCCGATGTTTTCCAAATTCTATTTTCCCTGAAAAATGTAGTTTTTGAGTTAATTTCTAGGGTTTATTTTTAGTATTAATTATACTACAATTGATTTTGCTTTTAATGTTAGTAGTTTCTTTAAACTGTAGACATTTTTTTATAAATATACTTTATTTACTTTTGAAAAAGTAAAAATCAGATATATACGAACGTTAAATATGCAATATTTTTGTAAATGAAACCAAACAAGGTTTTTTTTGTAATTATTTTTTTGTACTGCAGTACATCCGTGGGTCCGTAAACATAGACTGGACTAGAAGTACTCTGGGGTTACTAATTCCAAATATGTGATCCCAATGAATCCATGAATTGTGGTTCATAGATTCCCCCAATTTCTTTTTTTATTATTTTAAATATGTACATCCTTCTACGTTCAATAATGACATCAATTTCAATATATTTATAACTATTCATATAGCAGCCTGTATCTGTCGTTCATGAAAGTTGCTTGTTTACCAAGTTTCGCAAATTTGCAAATCTAGAGACTGAAATCGCTAATTCGCTCAATGACACAGCTAAACCTTGCCTTTTGATTGGGCTATTAGGGCCCAACCCATTTGCATATAAACCACACCTTAAACCAGTTATTTTTCCAGTGACCTCTGTGGAAAGAGGATTCAGAAGCAGTGGTTGTCTGTTTTTTGTTCACTATAGTGAACAATTTGATAGAAGGGCTGAAGCTTCATCTTCTGTTCAGTATGAACATCCAGAAACTGTTGAGGATGAGGCACAAGATACGTCTTCTCCAAGATAACAAAGTGATGTTTAGAAGCCTTTTTCAATACCTTCAGGGAAAAAGAAGGTTACTGCTTAATAGATGCACTGCTGTATTTCCGGCAAGCAGTTATTCAGGGACACTGCTAAGAAGTATTCACATGGGACAAGTTCCTTGTGGAAACACTTAAAATTATTCATTAAAGGATCTACAACTGGATGATGTATGAGAATGCAGGTGCACCAAGACAGTCCACCTCTACATCACCCTTGGCAGAATCATCATCAGCTGCAGTTATTACTGTACCGGCTGTGCGAAATGCTTCATGTTTGTCACTTGAAAAATGTCTTCTGTGGGTGTATTCTTGGACACAGTCAAGTGGCATCGCGGTTAGTTGTTTTTTTTTGTTTGCTCCCAGTTGCCACTTAATGTTATTTGAACACTAAAGTGAATTGCTTCTTTGCATTTGCCTTAATGTACCCTTTTACTTTTTTGGGAAAAAACTGTTAAATATACCTTATACAAAACAAGTGGTTCTTTTAAGAACCATCTGCTCAAACACAGAGCGATCACTCTATTATTATTTTGCCAGTGACTGTATCAGTGTGAGATGGGGTGTGTCAGTGACTATTGGTGTGTGACTGTATCAGTCTCTGTATCGGAGTGTGGCTGAGTATGTCAGTAGCTGTATCAGTGTGAATAGGTGTGAGAAGGAGTTTTTGGGTGTATCAGTAAGTGCCTGGGTATGTCATTGTCTGTAGCAATGTATGCCTGGGTGTTTTAGTGTCTGCATTAGTGTTTGTCGTGGTGTGTTAGTAGCTGTGTCAGTATGTCCATTGGAGAAGCTTTATCAGGGTTTGGCTGAATGTCTAAGTTGCTGTATTAATGTATGACTAGGTGTGTCATTGGCTGTCTGAGTATGTGTCTGGGTGTGTCAGTGTCTGTATCAGAGTGTGGCTGGGTGTGTCAGTAGCTGTATCATTGTGTGACTGGTATGTCAGTGACTGTATCAGTGTGTCCCTGGGTGTATAAGAGGTGCTATCAGTGTAAATGTGGGATTCTTGTAAAGCGCACTGTTACTCTACCCGAGTGTCCTGGCACTGTAGACCGCTGGGGAACCCGTCCTGGTTTTCCCTGTGAGATGGTCCCTTTCTGGGTATCTCCAGGGTGAAACCAGGCGTCCCTGGCGTCTGTGGGGGGCCGTTGTAGAGATGAGGCAAGCTTAATGCCCAGAGTTGCCGAGTGTGTTCCTTTGTGAGAGTAGGCACTGAGGCGAGAATTATCGAGTCTGTTGACGCTGGTCCAAGATCCTGCCGCATCGGGAATTGAACCCTGGTCCCGGGCCATTCTCTGCTTACAGGTCTGCCGCCTTTAACCAGTGAGCCACACCACTCCACTCTGTGAGCTTGGAAGTGCCAGTGGCTGTATCAGTGAATGCCTGGGTGTGTCAGTGACTGTATTGGTGTGTGCATGGATGTGTCAGTCTCTGTATCAGAGTGTGGCTGGGTGTGACATTAGCTGTTTAAGGGTGTGTCTGGGAGTGTCAGTGTCTAACAGTGTGCACTTGTGTGTGTCAGACTCTGTATCAGTGTATGTATGGTATGTCAGTGACTGTATCTGGATATGTATCGGTTTTTGCCTGGGAGTGTAAGTTAGTGTATCAGTGTTTGACTTGGTGTGTGAGTGTATGCATTGCTGTGCAGCTGGGTGTGTCAGTGTCTAAATTGGTACTTTCCTGGGCTGGCTGTTTTGATGTATGAGGGGGTTTGTTACCGACTATATGATTGACTATGTGCTTGGGTGTGTCCGGTTCTGTATCAGAGTATGGCTGGGTGTGTCAGTAGTTTATCATTGCATACCTGACTGTGCCAGGTGCTGTATCAGTGTGTCCCTTTGTGTGTCATTGGCTATGTCTGTGTGTGCCATGGTATGTCAGTGGCTATATTGGGGTCTGTGTGTTTGTGGGTATGTCAGTCTCTGTAGCAATGTGTGACGGGCTGTGTTAGTGTGTGTGTATACGTGTGTGGCTGGGTGTGTCTGTGGCAGTATCAGTATATGTATGGGTGTTTGTGAGGCTGTATCGGTAATAGGCTGACTGTCTAAGTGGCTGTACCGATATGTGCCTGGGTGTGTCAGTAGAGGTATCGGTGTGTGAATGAATGTTTTGGTCTCTGTATTGGCTGGGTGATTTACTAGCTGTATTCGTGTGTGCCTAGGTGTGACAGTGTTTATTAATGTGTGTTTGGGTGTGTCAGTGGATGTATTGCTGTGTAGTTGGATGCGTCAGTGTTTAGATTGGGTTTTGCCTGGGTGTGTAAGTGGCTCTATTGGTGTGTGAGTGGGTGTGGTATTGGCTTTATGGGTATGTGCCTGGGTGTGTCAGGTTCTGTATTGGAGTGTGGCTTGGTGTGTCAGTAGTTTATCAGTGTTTGCCTGGGTGTGTCAGTGTCTAACAGTGTATACCTGGGTGTACCAGACAATGTATCAGTGTGCCACTGGGTGTGTCATAGGCTATATCCATGTGGGCAATGATGTGTCAGTGGCTATATAGATGTGCATGTGTTGGTGGGTGTTTTAGTGTCTGTATTAGCGTGTGTCTGGGTGTGTCTGTGGCTGTATTAGTGTGTGTACAGTTGTTTGAGAGGCTGTATCGGTGTTTAGCTTGGTGTGTCAGTGTCTGTATCAGTGCTTGCCTGGGTGTGTAAGTAGCTCTGTCGATGTGGGAGTAGATGTGCGCTTGGACGCTGAGGGGACTGGCTCCCCAACAGGTTACCGTAGGTAAAACGGACTTCCCACCCATCTCCAACCACGGCCTCCCTGGTAAGTTACTAGCCTGGGCTGAACATGAATAGTGGAGCACAGAGAGATGAGCTAACACATGCCAGATAGGAACATGTTATCTGAATAC
The DNA here is from genome assembly GCF_964261635.1 of Lissotriton helveticus. Taxonomy (NCBI): domain Eukaryota; kingdom Metazoa; phylum Chordata; class Amphibia; order Caudata; family Salamandridae; genus Lissotriton; species Lissotriton helveticus. The sequence goes on from NC_136059.1 coordinate 640,667,328, forward strand.
AAGGCCACAATGCCGTGTGGGGTCAGAAGCTACACATTCAGCTAGTCATGTGATGGCAGAATACCCTATTCATTAGAAAGTCAAGGAAACAGCCTTGGACAGCAGGAGAAATAATAACAAAACACAGTGATCTGCGGAGGCAAGCAATATGAGCACTGAGGCACAACCCAGGCACAGTCTAATATTGAGTGTGAAGTTTAACATGGATGCTCACTGGCTAACTAAAGCTTACATGTTGCGAGGATAACACAGTTGGTTGCATAACGTGAATACAAATGCATGTATTTTAACCACACACTGCTAACCTAAAACAGTATGACAAAGGCATTATGGGAAAGGGAATTTTAAATCTAACAGACCCTCTCTTTATCAGTGTTGGCTAAAAAAACCTTTAGTGCTATCTGGTAGAGTCTTTACAATTCTAAGGGGGAGAAAGAATATGCATGGTCACTCAAATCGAAAAGGGAAAAAAGACAGCACAGGTATACCAATGCATATAATCTTCTGGATGTAAGGAACCCTCCTTTTCAGCTGGTCTAGGTGTATACTCTTGGTGTTCTACTATGTTCTTCAACACTATGTCATGGTCGGACTGTCTCAAAAACTCTTCAAATGTTCACTATTATGAAGCAAGGAAACTATAAAAGACATATTGACTTAAGAGTGATGTACAGCAATGCTCAACAATCCTCTTTCTCCTTCTGAAACATGATCTCAGCACCTCTACTATATGTGTGGCCTTTCCTGAGCAGTAAATGCAACAAACGGGGAGACAGTGTATACAAAAGTCTATTTGTTGTGTCACACATAATAACTGAGGATGGGCACAATTCGTAGATGAGGCAGCAAATACAGTGGGATACAAAACAAACTTATCATACTAACTATCATGGAAGGTCTCAGCCTAATATACACATTCTTTTATAGGATAAGAACAACTAAATGCATTATTGAGAACTGGAGAACTGGATCAAAAGTATACCAATCTGAGCAATATCACGTTATGTCCTCCGATGCTCTCCTGTGTGAAGAGCCAAAGTAATAAGCATGTTCACAAGGGCAGCTGATGTTGTATCATCTTCGGATATACAGGATACGTTTCGTCCATGGGGTAGGATATTCCTACGCTATTATTAACACAATAACAACTATGGATGCAATTGATATTTCTATGTACCAACTTTGCTCTGAACAGTGAGATGCAAAATGAGAAGCTCTTTTCTTGTCAATGGGGGCAAAACGAATACATGGTGAACAGGAAAGAAATGTAACCTAATAGAATTGGTGATCAGGGAACGAGATTGGAAAAACTCTTCTTTCCAGTGTCCTTACAGTGAGCCATCACTGCTAGGTTCCTATTGTTCATCTAGCGTAGGCGCTATTGAGCACCAGCGGTGGAGCTGTGCGTCCAGCTCGGATCCAGATCCCACGTTGCAGGGCAAGGTATTTCTATCTCTGGTATCACAGTCCCTTTGCCTCATTCATTGACTGACCAAACAATGCATGAAACTCTTCCCCATCTCTATCACTGGTACCTTAGAAAGGGTACCTACACCCTATTCTTAATCCATGAAGTCCATCCCTACTAACCCTATTCTACCTCGGTGCACTGTTCCTCCGTCGGGCAGATGTCAAAACCCTATACAACAGGGGGTCAAAGGAAGAAGGGGGTCAGACTTGAGATGTACCAAGGGGCAGAGGCTCAAACACAGATGAGCCCACCAGCTAGGCTCAGTGGGCTGGGACTGAGGCACAAGTAGACCAATATATTGGGGCTCCTAGATAGCCCATCTTTCTTTTTCTCCTTCTCGGTGGTACTGCCTCGTCCAGCATGTCTTTGCTCTGTAGCTCCGCCTTGGTGGTATTCATAGGTGTTCCATAACGAGCAGCCTGGCTGTGCATCACGTCCGACCCCTCTCTCTCATAATGACTGAAGGACGTCCCGGACCTATTATCGAGTATAAAACAAACTTTTAGTGAACTGGCAGGGTAAAACAATACACAATTTCTCTCCCAATCCCAAGCAACCAGGTAGGCCTTTATTTATTTACTAAGCTCTGAGGGAAAAAAGAAAAACAATACGAACATGCTCTGAGGCATTGTGTCTTTATATCCCTACATTATTCACCTGAGGAACTTCACAAAGGGAATTTCAACGCAATGGCTCTCTTATGTTTCTTGTCTTAGCAAGCTTGTGCTCAATAAATTTTAGAGATCACAACACTTCTTCTACTTTGTGAACCTTCGCTACTGTGCAGGACTGCAGACACCTCTAGAATTATTTCTGTCTCAAGAAAGCCAACAGAAATATTCCGGTTGTGACCATGCTCTCATATTATAGGCATGGCGGGAAAATATAAGACTGATAATTTAACAGAGATCCTTATTGTATAAATAACTGACAAATTAGGCATAGTGTAGCAAGTACATAAATTCTCCAGCAAAACGTGTTGTTGCAAACAAGCTCCTGTAGAGCTACGTGCTCTTCAAACTGTTAATCACTAAAATGTGTGGTGCACAATTACCGGGGTCATACAGTCACCCTTCTTAGTATTGTGCATTATGTGCACCATACAGTACATGATCTACACCATGTGGCATCATCTTCAGGGGAACAACGGATTCACCAGCTCTAATAAGGGCTGTCAGCTTAATTACACAGGCTAACTGATAAGGGACTTGTGATGCCTCTGCGACTGTATGTAGTGTGGCAATAACTTGAACAATAATGGTGGTGCCACCTGGGCATTCAAACAAAAGCCACCAACATATAATTCTTCTTTTTGGGTCAGATAAGGGAACATCAGTCTAGTCTATACGTCCTTTCTTCTTCTTTCCAATTCAATTCCATCACTTTACAGGAAGGAGGGGCAGTAACATGGCATATGTCACGGTCACACTTTTTTCGAATCATGATAATTTATTCAGACAATGTTATTTTATAGCCAATTGGACGTGCTGTGACTTTGTTTATTCAAAAGCATATTCAGAGCATCCTGTGAAATAAATGGCTAAAGCAAGCCCAGTCGATTGTCTTATGGAAATGGCCACCAGCATGATCATTCCTAGACAGCTCGGGTAGCCTCAAAAGAGAGAGAAAGCATACAACAACAAGCTGTCTTGAGTACTTAATAATAATAATAATAATAATCAGCATTTATTAAGCGCCTGGCTGCACAAAACTGTGTGTCCCCGCGCTGACTGCAAATGCAAACCATCAAGAGGACAAAGAGTCCGGCGAGCAGAATTAATTTTTAGGAAATAGATACGTTTTGAGTCTAGCTCTGAACCTTGTTTCAGATGGCTCCATCCGCAGCTGGATTGGCAAGGCATTCCAGAACTTGGTGGCCAGATAGCGGAAGGATTTTCCTCCCATTTTAGCTTTAGTGATGCGGGGGATTTTAAATAGCATCGTGCCTGCTGATCTAAGATCTTTGATCGGCCTATGGATGGTGATGAGGCCTCTCAGATAACTAGGGCCTTTGTTTTGGGCAATGCGGTGTGCGTAGCAGAGAGTTTTAAATATAATTCTCTCTTTTACAGGGAGCCAATAAAGCTTGGCCAGCGCATTTTTCGTAGATGCTCTCTGAGGGAGACCGAGCACCAGTCGTGCTGCAGAATTCTGTATGCATTGTAACTGGTGCAGACTCTTTTGATTAAGGCCAAGTAGGAGAGCATTACCATAGTCCAAATGGGGGGATATTAGGGCATGGACTATGGTCTTTCTCGCTTCTGTCGGAAGAAGGTCTAAAACTTTACGCAGTACTTTTCGGGTGCTATAGCATTTGCTTGTCACTTTGTTTACCTGGGCTCTACCTGAGAGATCGGCGTCAAGCATGACTCCGAGGTTCTTCACCTTCTCTACAGGCACAGGTAGTTCACCCAACTCGCTAGGCCACCATGCATGTGACCAGACAGAAGTATCTTTCCCTACTATCAGAACCTCTGTTTTATCTCCGTTTAAACGGAGGCAGTTGGCATTCATCCACGTCGCTATGCTGAGCATGCAGTTGGAGAAGTTGGAGGCTAAGTCTCTACTGTCTGGCGTTATTTTGAACACCAGCTGGGTGTCGTCGGCATAGCTGACAATGCCCACCCCAAATTCCTCCGCAATGTGTGCCAGGGGTTCCATGTAGATGTTAAATAAGGTGGGGCTCAAACTAGAGCCCTGTGGAACCCCATGGCTAACAGTGCGAGGTGATTACTTAAAGGGTGGGCAATGAAGTTGGAAAGTTCTGTCAGTTAGGTATGACTGAAACCAGGTGAGAGCAGAGTCTTTTACTCCCATGTCTGAGAGTCGAGACAGCAGTGTAGAGTGCAGCACGGTGTCAAATGCTGCACTTAGGTCCAATAGGACCAGCGCAGCTGTCTCTCCCTCATCCACCAGTTTCCGTATCTGTTCGGTGGAATACAGAACGGCTGATTCCGTAGAATGGCCTGGTCTAAACCCTGATTGGGAAGGGTGGAGGAGTGATTCTTTCTCCAGAAACTCCATGAGTTGGAGATTGGCCACCTTTTCTATGATCTTAGCACAGAAAGGGAGAAGAGAAATTGGCCGCAAATTTTGGAGCTGAGTAATTGGAATGTTCGGTTTCTTTTTTAGTGGTATTACCTGGGCAGATTTCCAATTTCTCAGGACATTGCCTTCCCGGAATGAAGTTGTGATCATGTTGCTTATATGATCCAATAATAAGCTTTCCATGACCGCTTTGTACTGTTCCGGTGGGCAAGCATCCATAGGGGAGCCTGAAGAAATACTGTTTATAATTTTAGCTAGTTCCTGTTTATTAGGGGTCCTAAAGTTGGTAAGCTGGGGTTTATTGGAACAGGAGGCTAGGATCTCTACCTTATTTTTATCTGGTCTGGTGCTGCTAGAAAACGTAGCATGAATTTTTTCTACCTTCTCCACAAAGAAGTCGGCTATCTGGTCGCATATCTCCGTGGAGTAGGTATCTTTAGTATCCAAGCGAGATAGTGTGGTAATTTCTCTATAGATACCGAATAATTCTTTGGTAGGGTTTTTGGCTTCTACAATCCTGTTTTTGTAATGGAGACTCTTCTCTAATCGTACCAATTTTTGGTATTTTTTCAGCTCTGTTCTATATTTTTCTTTGAGTTCTGGAGTGTAGTTTTTCCTCCACTGACGTTCGATGGATTTACATAGGGCTTTAGCCTTTTTCAATTCTTCAGAGAACCAAGGGGCATTTTTAGTTAGTCGAGCTGGGGGTTTGGTCGTCCACGGAGCAATCTTGTCTAACGCTTTAGTTAGCCATGATTCAAAGTTATCCCATACTTCCTGTAGGGAATCGCCTGTTGCCAGGGGATGTGCAGTGAGTTCTTGCAGCAACAAATCAGGGGTGGACTTTTTAAAGTTACGGCGTCTGTAAGGAAGAATTTTCGCATTTAACTTGGTGATGCTATTTTTGGCTATTTTAAATGGTACCATACTATGGTCAGACCATAATAGTGGAACAGGTGGTGAAGTTTTCACGCCTTCCCAGTCCGTGAATATCGGATCTAATAGATGCCCGTGTTGGTGCGTGGGCAAGGTGGATAGAAGCTTGAGGTCGATTGCATTGAAAGCATTTAGAAGGAGTTGCGCTTCCTTGGAGTGGCTGTCCTCTAGATGGATATTAAGGTCGCCCAGTATGATAATATTTTTGTGTCTGATGGCTAGCTGAGTGGCCAGTTCAATGAGTTGGCTACAGAAAGACAGGGCTGCTCCAGGGGGTCTGTATATTAATAGTCCCATGATTGTATTGGAGGTATCTAATTTGATGGTAAATCTACCGCACTCACTATCCGTAATTTTTTGTTCGATTAAAGTACACTCAAGATTATTTTTGAAGATCATTGCCAGTCCTCCTTACTTACTTACTTACCACGCAAAACAGTATAGAACAATACACATAATAAGCACATAAATAAAAAAAAACATGCAGCCGAAAATGCACAGCTGTTTTGTGTTCTCACAACACAAAACAGGACACAACAATACGTGTACCAAGCACAGAAACGCAGTGTGTTAGTTGCTCAAAAAGACTTTTTCATGCATGTCATGCATCTCATACATTGTTAATGCACTTAATTTGCCCAGGAGCTAGTCTCCCCCCCCTTTGACTGTAGGTGACCTAGGCAGGTGACCTCCTATCGACAATACTTACCCCTTTTGGCAGCTGGGCATGAGCAGACTTGTACCAATACTCACAATAATACAGTGAAGACACCACCACAGGACCACAAGGGAAAACAAACACTACTAAACTTATCACATTCTCACCACAACTAGGCCGCAACTGAAATGGAAAATGCACAATACAAAATCCAATTATCTAAGCAAGAGAGCACAAAACATGTGCTAAAAGAATGCATCTGAAACACCCAGCAATAAATGCATAGCGCTGTACTATGTGTAAGAGATAACAGAAGGATACAAAGCAGACCAATCACTTCCCAGTACCTACAACCAAGTTGCTATTGCAAACATACAATAAAAATGAATATATAAATACAATCAAATTCCTCTTTTGAGACACAAGTCTTGTCCACTAAAATCTAAATGACACCTTCACTTCCTCATGTTCCCTCTGACAGCACAACCAGAACAACAGCAGAAAGAAAAGAATAGAATTTGCAAATTGACTTTTCTTAAAACAATGCCACAGATATCTCTCTCAGGCTGGGCCATTTTAAAATTAACATCTTAATCAGCAATCTGAAAATTAACATCATCTGGTGTACGTTAATCTGTGCTGTTTAATTTGCAAAACAAGTTTTTTTCCTGCCAGGCCTGTATCACAAACAACAAATTGGCCCATTTCTGCGGCCACCTCCTCTAAAACTGGGTTTGTAATTTCTCAGTTTAAAACTCCTTCAACAAAGTCTGGCCTCTCCAACTTCTCTACAATGGACTTGGTAAGTATAGAATTTTTAGTGTTAAAAATCTAATTTTCAAATACAATCACCTGTTGAAATGAATTCCTATCTTGTTTCTGGAAATAATTCACATTCGCTCTGGAGAACTTATTTAGATTAATTTGAGCATTTCCCATGTTTTGTGGGACTCAATAAACTCCTGTCATGGGTTTCAAATGGCAATTTGGCCTCACAGTAAAACTGCACACATAGGTTCCGCAGTACCAGGCCTCAGGCATGTTTAGAGGGCTATTTGAGTGGATGGATGTCTACAATTGTCACTACTTGAGTGCTTATCCGAGTGAGTGTATCAGACCCTCCACAGGTGTGTCACTCGATGTGTAGGTAACTGTCACTATATGACTGGCTCTCAGACCAGAACTGATAGCATAGTTGTGGAACGCAGTGAACAGGTCTCTACCAACATTACTTCATCTGATCCAGCAGTACTTTGTAGAGCAAAAAATACTATGAACAAGTGTAAAAGGTCATCTTTGTTGCTAAATCCCAACAGGGCAAGTGTTAAAATAGCACAAAATGCACATGTGGAAACATTTTCTTCCACTCACGGACCTATAAGAAGCCACCAAAGACCCCTGCATTTACCACCAGAGGCGACACCTTATACAATTATTTTGAAAAATGTGCCAGAGTTAGCAGATGAGACTTAAGAGGACTAGGGGAATTTGAAGAATAAGGTTGTACATTGGTTTACTGAAAACTGTTATTACAACTCGAATCGCCTCTCCCAAAATATCATTATGTAAGAAGAGTATACTGGGTGGGGAAATCCCCAAAACTTTGTTGAGTGGACAGCATCGTCATAACTTTCAGTCTCCGAGAAAAGGTAAGAGCATTCCTTAATGAGCTTTGTAATAGAGGGGCAACACCAACAAGATCTCAAGATGATATTTTTATTGGAGTACACCTGGTTTGTTTTATAAACCAAGGGTCGAGCAACCTATCCATTCAGTCATTGGACCACCCTCAGCATACTGGCACATACCCCTTACACTGACCAACAGATTTTCACCTCTTAGAAGATGCAGTGATCCTGATTGACTACATCAGGTTGTAGAATATAATCCCTGCTACAACAATATTGCAACTGGGGATCAGTTTTATACAGGAGGTAGGGAAAATCCTTGAATTCAATCTTGATCGGGTATTTAAGGCATGTCAGAATCAGTTAAACGCTTGGGCTTACCTCCCCCTATCCATCTTGGGGAGGATAAATTTAGTGAAGATGTCCATCTTGCCCAAATTCACATTCCTCTTCAATTCCATCCCTCTGGCTTTTGACACCAAGCAGTTGGATAGGTGTCAACGTGAGATTAACTCTTTTATTTGGAAATATAGAGCCACCAGATTGGCATGGAAAAAGCTCAGGCGGAGGAGGGAAAAAGGAGGGTTGCCATTACCCGACCTCCAATACTATGCATGGGCTTTTCAGCTCTTGCATTCAAGAATGCTTTAAAAAAAACTCAATCACACCAGGAGGTGAAATGTTTCGGGCCATGCTAAAAGGGGCCGATTTACCAGCTGAGGGCTTCTTCTTTAAATTTGGGGACCAAAAATTCTTTAAAAAAGTCAAATAAAAAAATTCTTCAATCTTTGGCTAGAAGCTGGGTAACAATTAGAAAAAAAATAGGACGTAGCTATTTTTCTAATCTTGCACCACTGTGGGAATAACCAGGTACCCCACCTTGCCTACAGAATAGCTTGGCTACTCCCCTGAAGGATTCGGGAAGTGGGGAGAATTGTTGGTAGGGGATGCACTGCAGACATGGGAACAGCTACGAGGAAGAGTGGGTCCTGGTTTATCCCGATTTAAATATATGCAGTTGAATAGTTGGTCACAGGCACAGCTCAGACGGGAGGTCCCCCTAGGGAAGGACAACAATTTGGAAAATCTATTGGTGGCAAGGCCAGGGGGTAGTAAAGAAGTCTCATTTTGGTACTGGGCAATTTTGGAGGAGGTTGATGGCGATTTTAAACTCGCCAATGAGCTATGGGGTACTGAGCTTGATATCCAGTGTGAGCAGGTGTGGATAGATTCATTCTCTCTCCTGCATAAATTAGTGAAACCTGCATGGCTGAAGCGAAACCATCTCTTCACAGCTCATCGAGCATATCTCTCTCCATTAAGGCTATCAAAATTCCAGCCAGGGAAAACATGTAACAAATGCGGTTTGTTAGAAGCATCTGATGTGCACATGTTTCAAGACTGCCCCTCTATCCGGCTCTTTTGGGAGGAAGTGAAGGTGACGCTGGATTCCATTCTCAATGCCTCTCTGAGCATCAGTCTCCCACTAATTATTTTCGGTATCGATGACAACATCGGCGGACATACAAGATCTTTTCTCTTTTATGCTATCCTTTTGGCAAGAAGACAAATTTGTAAGTTCTGGGTAGACGCCGCCGCACCGACACACTTGGGCTGGCTGACGTCCTTGTATAATACATCTAGAGTAGATCTGGCTAGGTCCTGTAGCAGGAAAAAGCTTGCATTTTGGGACTTATTGGTACAGTGGAGAAAGGACTTCCGGGTTTTTTTTTTCCCCGGGTCCTATGATTATGCCTTCTCTGCTCCATGGATCATTCTTACGGGTCCCCCAGATAGATAATATGGTCAAACAGGTTGCAAATTACCTTGGTGGAGTTAACTAATTACCCCTCTAACCCTGGATGCTTCTTCGGCCAATAGCTATTGTGTGTCTTGGTGTGAGATTTAAAAAGATCCTTTGAACTCGCCCAGGTAAGACACGTAAGGTGGTCGGTGTTACCTAAATGGGGGGCAAGGCAAATGAGGACTAACAAAAAAAAACAATACTGCAACAAATACTAATGATTTAACTAACCAAGAATTACACTTAATTAAAGTATCACCTCATAAAAACCTCATGTTAGCATCATGGAAAGTTGCAGGCATAAAAAATAGGTTAAATGATGAAGCATGGCTTGAATCAATCAGAAATTGTAACATTATTTGTTTGCAAGAAACCTGGCATACAGAATCTTTTTATATCAATGGATTTACCACGGTTGACACTCTAGCGACTCCTTCCCAGAAAGGAAGGGCTAAAGGAGGACTTGTTGTTTTGGTTTCTGTTACATGTCCCCTATTTTTTAAGAAAGTTTTCACTGATTCACAATTCTTCCAATTTTTGTGTTTTTTAACTCCTGATACTCAGTGTTTTCTAATATTTTTTTTATTACAACGTTTTCGATATCACTAGATGTCAGGTCATAAAGGCACTTGAGAAGAAATTAGATTTATTTATAAAATAAATTCGAATTCATAGTTTTTTTTTTATCTGGGCTAGGGATTTTAAAATGAAAAGTCTTCCCATTTGCCACATAATTTATATGGAGGTACTATCAATGGTGCAATGCATAAATATAATCTAGAATTATTAGTACAGTCCATTGTAGAAGGACTACTCCAGTTACAAACGCCATAGACAGCCCTCAATGATTGACCATATATTGATATAGGAGCTGGGAAAAGGACAGGTAGTGAAAATGGAGTTGATAGAAAGCCCTTTTAGTGATTTTCACCCGTTATTTCTGACTCTTAGACTTAATACAACCGCCCAGGAGGGGCCTCATTTGGCCCATAATATAACAACTCAAGGAGAGACTGGCATCAGCATTAAATGGTCTGGTGTAAATTCAATCAAATTTTTAGATAAAATAGTGCATGAATGTCAATATGATATTGAGATATGTAAAACTGGGGACTCTTCCGACAGGCACATCATGAGGGCCTTCGGTAATATTACTTCTTCAATTTCTGGAGGTCCAAAAATTAAGAACAAAAAGATAACTTTTAAAAATGTTAGCTGGTTTGATTTTCAATGTAGTAAAGTTACTCAAGCTTTAGAAAATACCCTAAAGGTTAGACCAAGAGATATTGAGTTAAAAAAAACACAAAGGGTGCTATATAAACAGACACTCAATTGAAGGACAAGGGAGATACATGATCAGGCATGGCAATAATTAGCCCAAGCAGCTAATACACAAGTAGCCCTCTTGTTCTGGAAAACAATTAATCATCGCTATTTCAAGGATTATTCTGCAGTAAAAATTGATTGCATGGTTCAATCCTTGGACAGGATAAGTACTTTGGAAATGTTTTTATTCCTGACAATGAATCTTTTGTATTATCTGGTAATAGTGATTTTATAAATATCGACCATCTAACTTGGCCCCCATTACTCTGGAGGAGGTTACAGTGGCCCTAGATAGATGTGTATATGGTGAGGCGCCTGCCCTGGACCTGATGGGGTCCCCATAGACAATTTTAGGACTGATACTGTTTTTTGTGCCGCAATTTTAAAAGAGTGGGTAATGCTGCAGCGGCTGGTCTGGTGCCCAGAACGTGGACAGAAAGCTTTATAGTGCTGATTTTGAAGAAGGGCGATAGCAGTGACAGTAAATGATATCGCCTGATTTCCCAGCTCAATACTACATCAAAATTGATGAGCAGAATCGTATTTATTTTTATTGTATTTGAAAGGTTTATATAGCGCTGGCTAGACCTGAAGGAATTAGAGCACTTTACATGAGTATCAGACCATAGTTTCAAGTTACATCATTACAAGTTACATGTTAGGTCGAGGAAAACAATAAGGACATATACATAAGGGAAAGAGCAGGCATGGGGGAGATTCAGGGGAGAGGGGGTAGGAGCAGGGGAAGTAGTCAAAGAATGAAGGAGGGAGAGAGGTGAGGGAGGAAGAGAGACAGAGTATGAAAGAGGAGTGCAGGGTGAAAGGGGCACAAACCGGAGGGCGAGTAAAAGCTGCATCCAAAGTCTGGTAAGTGGTGATCCCAGGGGAAGTGGAATCATTCCCACATCTCCATTGCATGAGGCTCCCTTGATGCAGTGGACTCTCTCAGAGGGGTCTCTGAGACTCCAAGGCCTTACTACTGGATCCTTCCCCAACAAGGGGAGAGGGAGTGCTTTGGCAAAGGGGGGCCATACCCTAACCTCAACTGTGAGTGGCTCCCTTGATGCTGTGGACTCTCTCAGATGGGCAACTGAGACTCCAGAGAATGAATATTGGATCTTTCTGTAACAAGGGGAAAAGGAGTGCTTAGACAAAGGGCACAAGGGACAGGGGGCTAGGTGGTGTAGATACATGTTATGTCGAGACATATACGTAAGGAAAAAAAGAGGCAAGGGGAGAGGTTCAGGGGAGAGGGGCTAGGAGCAGGGGAAGTGGACAAAGAATGAAAGATGGAAAGAGGTAGGGGAGGATGAGAGATAAAGCATGAAAGAGGAGAGTGAGGGTGGAGTGGGCACAAACTGGTAGATTTGTAAAAGCCGCGTCCAAGGTCTGGTAAGCTGTGATTCCAGGGAAAATGGTATCAATCCCAGAATCCTTCTGGAGAGATTGAAAACCTGGGCAACTGATAACGCAATCCTCACAGATGCGCAGTATGGATTTAGAAGGGAAATAGGGACCGTTGAGCAGTGCATCAATATTCATTTAATAATTAGTAAATATGCAGTTGCAAAGAAGGGTTATTTACACCTGTGTTTTGTTACAAGTGCTTTTAATTCAATGAACCATATAAAATTATGGCAAACTTTGGCCGTTATGGGTGCCCCAAGCAATATTATTGTCTGTCACAAATATATAAACGACTAAATACAAGAGTTTGATATGGGACTGGAGGAGAGTGTACTACCCGTTTTAGAGTAACACAAGAATTATGCAGGGTTGTGTTCTTGCACCACTCCTATTTTCTTTATATATAAACAGAGTAGATGAATCTTTGCAAAAGTTAAAGGCTGATGCCCCTAGATTTGGCAACCGTGCTGTGCCCACTTTGCTTTTTGCGGACAACGCTGTTCTTTTGTCCAGAACTGCTAACGGGCTTCATTGTCTAATTGAGAAGTCTGCAGAATAAATACAGGGAAAGGATCTAGTACTCAATTTGAAAAAAACATTCACAATGGACCAGGACATACCATGTAAATAGGGTTCTTTTTGCAGAAACACATTTAAGCTCATAGTAGGAGTGTTATTCATATCAAATGGCCATTTCCGATCCCATATTGATGATTGTAAATCAAAATATATACGGACTACAAATGCAAATTTTAGATTCTTGAAAAATTTGGGGAACAAACCAATTAGGGAAATTTTGACCCTCTACTGGAGCAAGTGCTTTATGGGAACTTGTTATGGTGCTGCGCTTTGGGGAATGACTAACCAGGATATACTCCAGACTCAAGAAAATATCTTTCTAAGGAGACTGCTAGCCATTCCAAATTCTACCTCTATATATATTGTGCATAAAGACCTTGCTGCCCTTTATATTAAGGATTTTATTAGTGCAGCATTAATACTTCAAAGTATATGTCTTACATTTTAAGCACATAGCACCTTGCCCTTTGGGCGACCTACTGCCTATGTCAAGGGTGACTTATATGTAGAAAAATGGGAGTTTAAGGCTTGGCAAGGGGTTTTAAATGTCAAGGCATTCTGGCAGCAAAACTGAACAGACAGTCTCTGCCGTAGCCGGCCTAAAACATGTACAAAGAGTTACTTGTCTGAATGGGTGACTTGTTTGTGTCAGTACTTGAGTACATATCTGAGTAAGTGTATCAGTCTCTCTGTGGGTGTGTCACTGAATGTGTAAGTAACTATGTCGCTAAAAGACTGACTCTCCTAGTAACTCTATTGGCCTGTAAATGTGTATGAAAGTGGTTGTATTGATTACTTACTGGCTGTGTTAGTGAGTGAGTGACTGACTGAGTTATTTTTAGAGCGCTCTTATGCCGAGGCGTCTTGGCGCTGTGAGACAGAGAGATAGAGGTGGCAGAGTTAGGGTAGCCCAAAGAGCCAGGTTTTCAGCTCTTTCCTAAACTTGGCTAAGCTCTTTTCGGAACGGAGTGAGGATGGTAGACTGTTCCAGAGCTTAGGGACTTAATGGGAAAAGGATATGCCGCCCCAACGGACTCTCTTGATCCTGGAGGTGTGAAGTAGATTTTGGGAACTGGATCTAAGTGAGCGCTCAGGAACATATAGGGAGAGAAGGTTGGAGAGCTGTTTAGTGGTTTGTCCATATAGGGATTTGTGGGCCAAACACAAGACCTTGAATTGGATTATTTTCCTAACTGGGAGCCAGTGTAGTTCGCTTATTGCTTTTGAGGTGGGGTGTCGTTTAGGAAGATTAAGCAGAACTCTGGCCGCCGCGTTTTGGATGGACTGGAGTCGGTTAAGTTGTTTTTCGCCGGCACCTATGTATAGGGCATTGCAATAGTCTACCTTAGACATAATCAGAGCACCTACAACAGTTTTCCTCAGGGCGAATGGGATGTAAGGCAAGATTTTTCTAAGAACCTTTAGTGTGAAGAAGCAGGACGAAGTGACCTGGTTAATTTGGGCTGTGCAAGAGAGGTCCTTGTCCATTATGAAACCAAGGTTTCTGACCTTGTTTGCCGGGGTGGGACAAACGCCGGCTTCTGGGGGCCACCAGAGATCGTTCCAAATGGAAGGTTTTTGGCCAAACTCAATCACCTCAGTTTTTTCGGTGTTGAGTTTGAGGAAATGAGAGTTCATCCATGCCTTGACGTCTGCGGTCCCTGCACTGGCTTCCGATTAAAAAGCGAATTCACTTTAAGGCTCTTAGCCTGGTTTTAAAAATTCTTCAAGAGTCGGCCCCTGAGATACTTAACAAACTGATCTCTCCATATGTTCCAACTCGTTCACTCCGATCCCTCGGACAATCCTTGGTGGTTGTTCCCCGTTTTAGACTCAGCCGGATGGGGGCACGCTCCTTTCGAGTGAAAGCTGCAACCCTTTGGAATGCGCTCCCCTTGGAAATCCGCCTCTTGGATGATTTAATATCCTTTCGTAGGGCCCTGAAAACCTTTTTGTTTTAATTTTTCCCTGTTTTAAGTGTCCTGCTTTTTTGTTGCTGGTTTTAGTGTTATGTTACGTCTACCTTTCCCTGCGCCAGGACGCTCCTTCGCTGGAGCATCTGTGCGCATTAAAAATGTAAATAACATAACATAACATAACAGACAGTGTCTGAAACTGGTGGCAGTGGCTTCTACAAACTGAGCCAGTTGCGTGTCATCAGCGTACGAAACTAAATGTAGGCCATGGGATTTAATCAGTGCGGCTAGGGGTGTGACATACAGATTAAAAAGGGTTGGTGACAAAGCCGACCCCTGGGGAACTCCGCAGGGCAGGAGGAATTCCTCGGACAGAAATCTGTCCCAGTGGATTTGATGGATGCGTGCCTGCAGAAAGGTCTGGAGCAGTTTTAGGGCGGTATGTGAGATGCCCAGCGTTATTAGTCTATTCAAAAGGACATCGTGGTTCACGGTGTCAAACGCCGTAGTCAAATCTAGTAAGATCAGAGCGGCTCTGCCTCCTTTATCCATGGATTGACGAATGTCATCAGATGCAATGATCAGGGCAGTTTCTGTTGAGTGACAGGCCCTGAAGCCATGCTGCGTGGGGTCTAATAGATGGTTGTCCTCAAGGTGTTTTGTTAGTTCCTGATTCATTGCATTTTCTAGAATTTTGGCAGGTAGGGGCAAGCATGATATAGGGCGGTAATTCTTGGGTTCCTTGGGGTCGAGGGACTCCTTTTTGAGTATAGGCCTGATGCACGCCTTCCTCCAGCTGCTGGGGAATTGTCCGGAGTATATTGCAGTATTAAGAAGGGGGGTTAAGGCTTGACTAATGGTCTCAGGGACCATATGTAAGACATAAGGGGGGCATGGGTCCAGTGGCGAGCCAGACTTAGTTTGAAGAAGCAGCGTGGCAACATGGTCACAGCGGAGCTGGGAAAATCTGGGAAATTCCGGAATTGGTGTCTGTGGATCTGAATCATGGGGAACCGTTTTGCACGGGGGTAGTGATTGAAGGTCATTATACACTGAATGAACTTTCATTTGAAAGAATTGGGCAATGTTTTCCACAAATTCTTAGTGAGGTTGGAATGTGATTTCTCTTGGACTTTTAGCTAAGTGAGTCACGGTTTTAAATAGTTCCTTTGAGGAGTTTGAGGACTCTTGGACTTTCTTAGTGAAGAAAATGGTCTTAGCTTGCTCTATAGCGAGTTTGTATTCATGTAAGGCAGCCGTGTACTCCTTTTTGGACTGAGGGTTGTAATCGTTTCGCCAAATTCTCTCGGCCCTCCTGCATTTCAATTTTATCAATTTAACCTCTGGGTGTACCATTGTGCGGTTGCGGAGCGGATCTTGTTTTTTTTTAATTCTTCCGGGGCTAACTTGTCCATTGCTTGTAAGAGCCAGGAGTTAAATTTGTGGGCACCATCATTACTGTCAGAGCTGACGTTGATGGGTGCGTCCTTGCTAAGAAGGTTTGCTAATGAAATAGCTTCTAGTTTTTTCCATGGACGGAATTTATTCGGAAGTACAAGGTGTTTTCTCCTTGCATTGGACAGCGTGATTACTAGGGTAAAATTTATGGCGGCATGATCAGACCAAGGAAGGGGTGTGGTGGAGGTGACCTTAATATGGTGATTATTAGTAAAGATAGAGTCCAGAGTGTGACCTGCTGTGTGAGTGGGTCCTGTCGTTAGTTGGTTTAGTCCGTAGCTACTGAAGTTGTCTATTAGGGTGGTAGAGTCACTCGAGTTGTTGTCTTCGAGGTGAAAGTTAAAATCTCCCAATATTGTGAAGGTAGGGTGATCTGACGTGGTCTCCAGGAAGGTTAAAAGAGCGTTGGTAAATGGACCTCTAGGTCCTGGGGGTCGGTATAACAGGAGGCCATTAAATATTAGTTGGTTGTTAAATTTGACCGAGAAGGATATGGCCTCTGATTCCAATCCTGGCTGATGGAGAATATGTACTTTAAAGGTTGAGCGGTGAATGATAGCTACACCTCCACCCATATTTCCTTGTCTGTCTACATGTGCTACAGAATAGTCTGAGGGTACTGCGGTATTCCAGTCCGGCCCAGAAGTGTCTGTTGCCCATGTTTCGGTTAAAAAGGCCAGATCAACCTCGTTGTCCACAATGAGAGATTCAATTTCATGTTTGTGCCTGGGCATAGACCTAACGTTTAGGAGTATGTTTTTTAGAGACTTGCTGTTAGGTATGGATCGGCAGTGCGTTGGCTGGGTGTAAGGGTAGGAAGGGGTATTCGAGGGTAGAGAGTTGAGCCCACTGAGTGAGGGGTGTGGTATTGTATAGCCACAAAATCGACATCTACTGAAGTACGGCCTACCTCTCACTGAGAGTTGTGCTGCAAGTTGGCATTTTTTGCAGTTTAGGTTAAGGAGTGTTTCTCTGGAATAGCAGTATTTCAAGTGAGCCGGTGGGAGTTGTGCAGGGGTTGTGGCCCTGGGCGCTGGACTGGCGCGGACGGGCGCAGACGGGCTTGCCTTTGGCGCAGCTGGGAAAGACACATGATTTAAGTAAGGGGAAGTGGAGGGAGGGGTGTGTCCTATCATAGAGGGGGCGTGGCCTGACCAGGCTTCCCCTGGATGTCGTCAATGAGTGTAGCGACCCTCGACAGCGTTCAAATCGACTGTGCGGGAGGGAATGCTAGCAAGAATAATGCCAAGTACAAGGTTAGTGAACGTTAAAAATACAAAGAAAATACAAAGAATGCAATTTTAAAATGATCGCTCGTTGCTCCCGGCTTTCCGCCTCAGGAGTTAGTCTCTATCTGTCAGCGCGAGGCTGTTGGCGTGCTATGAAGGCGGGGGGCCTGGCCTATCGAGAGGGGGCGTGGCCTGAGCAGGCATCCCCTGGATGTCGTCAATGAGTGTAGCGACCCTCGACAGCGTTCAAATCGGCTGTGCGGGAGGCAATGCTAGCAAGAATAATGCCGGGTACAAGGTTAGTGAAGGTTAAAAATACAAAGAAAATACAAAGAATGCAATTTTAAAATGATCGCTCGTTGCTCCCGGCTTTCCGCCTCAGGAGTTAGTCTCTATCTGAGTAGCAGGAATGTGTGAGTGAATGTGTAAGTGCCTCTGTCTCTGTCTGACTGAGTGTGTTATTGACTCTATGGTTTTGTAAATAGGAATAGGAGTGGCTGTGTGGGGGACAACCAGATGTATAACTAGGGTGTATGGCTCTGTACATTTCTCTATAACTGAGTGAGTACTGGGTACATGCAAATCTTTTTAAGTATCTAAGAGGATATGAGAGGGCCTGCATACCTGTGAGAATTAAAATGCAATTAGAAGTATAGGTGAATAAATGGATATGTCAATATTTTTATTGATGTCCTTTTCAAATTGTCAGTGTCTATCTGGCTATATTGGTGATGTGTACATAAGTACCTTAGCACTGTAGCAAAGTGTATGAGTGCCTACCTCACTGTGTATCTGGGTACAAATTATATACTATCAAATTATATAGTGTCACCCACATCCACTCATTTTGGTTTTTCTTAATATCATCATCAACTCTTCCTTTTATTTTCCCTTTTATTGTTGTGTATATCCTACGTATTGTATTGCATCAATGAAACGCTTTTTCCGAAAATTATACCCCACTTTACATACCCGTAAAATGTCTCTGCTGTTCTCCAATTTTTATCTCAATATTATTTAGATTCCCTTTTCAGTGTAAAATTTAAGTCAGAAGTACAGGAATGGTGTACCACATTCACTACAAAAGAACCATTAATGGCATCTCTTTCCACACTGCTCTTAGTGACACTGAAGTTGTGATCAAATAACAAACTCCATTTCATATCTTCATTTTTTTATACCACTTCTGAATGGGTAGTGTTTCTTAACCCTTTGTAAGACTTCTGTTAAGAAGCCAAATTAGGTAGTGGCTTTGAGCAGTTTTGCGAATCCGCCATGGCGCTCAGTGCTCCCCTCGTGTAACACTGCAGTGGAATCGTAAATCTACACGGGACATGTAAAACTACTCAACAACCTGATGTTAAAGCAGGGTATTTACAAATTATTTCATAAAAAGTACTAAATTACAACCCAAACACTCCATAGTGAGCAATATTTCCATACCACTTTGCTTCCTAGATGTTACAATCTACTCTTTTTTATTCACTTCCCCCAGCACTTTTGGCTCCATTTCCATAGTAACGATGTTTGGAACGCTGACTGCCAACCCCAAAAAAAGGCAAAAGTCTTTCTGCCCCCCAGGAGGCAGATGGGGCTAGAGCCCCTGATATGCCCCCATGGGAATCAGAAAGCCCACTAGGCATTGGGGATTTTTTTTTTTTTGTTTGTACGTAGGGGTGGGGGCTGCCCAGAACTGGCATGTCATTATTCCCACCCCAAAAAAATTGGGGGCAATAGTCCCTTATCTGCACCCTGGGGTGCAAAATGCCCACTAGGCACCAGGGAATATTTCTTTCAAAGTTTGGGGGGAGCTGCCCATAATGGGCATACTAATGCCCCTGCCCCCCCCCCCAAAAATGCCACAATCTTTCTGCCCCACCCAGGGGGCAGATGGGGCAGTAGCCTCTGATCTGGCCCCCATGGGGCAGAGAGCCCACTAGGCGCCAGCGATTACATTGGCTCTTTTATATCTAGGGGTGTGTACTGGCCAGAATGGGCATACTTAAACACCCAACAGCAGGTTTCCCTTTTCCTCACTCTATCAAGGTTAATGATCCTCATGGGTCACTCGATCTTAGTGCGCCCTTCCCACCCAACATGAGTATGGTCAATGCGAGAGTTACCAAATGTACAAAACTATTTTGGGACAATTCTTCAACAAGAGCACATTCTCACTCATGAGTTTTAAACTTCAATGATTTATTGAAAAAATCGTTAAAATATCAGTATTCTAATTGGGTCATGGTGTACATTATTTCCAAATCAGTAATCACAGTTAAAAAGACATTTCCATTAAAATCATAAACAAACACAATTTATTACAAACAATTCTTTTGGTCACTTTATAGTTAAAAATAAAACAAACAAAGTGTCGACGCGGCGTTTCGGTGACATACACAATCTTGCACCTTCTTCAGGACTTTGTTCATTCATTCGAAAAAATATATAATGACATTCCATTTGGCCCAGCTCACGGTGGTACTCGTTACTTTGCTATCTTTAAATGTATACATTCTCATTCATCACCCTGTAATTTGGTAACCCCACATGGCCACTATTACAATGCCCCTTATGTTTTTTTTTCTAATACTGTGGCGCGCCCCCTTCCCACAACGATTTCATTGTGCGCATACCTATTGGCTCCAGATGGAACCTCCAAAGTTCTGTATGGTTAAAAACTCTTCAGATCCCAAATATGACAAGCTGAAATCCAGGAAAGATAGAAAATAATTACTCTGTCATTTTTTTTCCGTTATATCAGCCTCAGCTTTTTTTGTGCTGGGTCTTACCTAGGGGTTATTTCCTTTCCTGGCCAGAAATGTGGTCATCCGAGTGTCTATTTCTTTTGTCTTTAAAAAAAGCTCTCGGGACAAAAATCAAAACACAGGGTCTTTATCTTGTCCCAATGGTGGGTGATACTTATCTTGACTCCCCTGTTTAATCAGGTTCAAACGCTCCAGGGACAAGTCTCAAAGCGCAAAGTCTTTATCTTATCCCAATGGGCAAGGGTGTTACTTATCTTACCTCCCCCATTTAATTAAGGTAAAACCTTCCTTGTAGCATTCGCCCATATTTACCTTACAAGAGGGGCTTGCTTACTTCTTCTCTGTAAGGTATATCTAAGCGGTGTTGTTTTCTGTTAGAAAGAGAGGGTAACTTAGTTTTTAAGTTGGATTTATTAGTTATCTCCTACTCATCTCTTTGCATTCTGTTCTTACCACTTAAAGTTCTTTTCTCCTCTTTGGGGCAAGGGGGACGTTCTTTTGGTTGAAAAAGTCCAAATTTCCTGGATATGGATCTGTAATGTAGTCAGGATATTCCATATCACTATTTATTCTATTAATTTCCTGAATATTGGTGCTAAGTCAGGGGATTTCTTACCTTAGTTATACATATTTATTAAATAATTGGTGAGGTTTCTTTATCTTCCTCTGTAAGTTTATCTTGATCTTTTACAATTCAATCAAGGCCCACTGTATTGGAAATTGTAACAAATTGTTCCAAACTGTGGAGGAGTTAAAGACTAATTTTAGTCTTTAAACATTTTAACAGGATGTTCTATCAAGTATCTCTATCCTGTCTTTCCTCTATCCCTAGGGTACTTACTAGTGAATATGTGGATCTGGCACGACGTCCTCCCTTGTCAGCTTCCTTTCTGCATATGTGTCTTGGGGGAGTTTGGTCTTTCTATATGGAACTTAATTGATAACTCGGCTCACCTGATTATTATTGGATTCAATTACCAGGGGGATTCGAGTTTGTAAGGTGAATATGGCCGCCATCTTGTAATGGGTGCCTATTGTTGTTTGTTCCCTTCATTATTGCTTTCATCCTTCGTGATTTATATCTATTGGGATCATATTTCCTCATTAATTAATATTTGGGAAAGCAGCAGGTGACAGTTGTATTGTTTGACCGGCCGTCGCAGCGCGAATAGGGACTTAGTTTTGATGCTGATTTATTATAATTATTAAACCTTCTTTTCTCAGGGTACTGTAAAACTAACTATTATTTGGGGTATTGGACAATTTCTATGAGTCCTTATCTGATTTTTAAATCATTATTAGGACTATAGTGTCGCCGGAACATGCATGATTAACATGTTGCGATCTTCGTCTCAACGGTGGCCGCCATCTTGTAATGGGTTCCCGTTTTTGTCTATTTCCCCTAATATAGGGTTTTTACCGGTTTGTTAACTATGTCAGGCTGTCTTCCGGTATTCAAACAGTCGATCACCCTATTTTTTCCGTGGCTTGTGGCCTAAATCGGCTCCTTCGGACCATTATTTTATATCTATTTTATTTAAGATCTATGGTCGCCATCTTGTAGTGGTTTCTGGTCATGTTAGATCATGATCGAATCCGTTTTTTCTGGTTCTACTCTATCAAATTCACTTAATATTATATATTTATTTTATATGTTTAGGGCCAGACATACATTCCTTTTCCATAATCTATTTAAAAGGTGCCATTAACCCAGATCTCTGTGGTTACTGACTGATAGTAGGTTCTAATCTCTGTTAGTACCCATCGCTTCAAATCGTGGGTATGTCAATCTCAGTACTCGCTGATGGTATTGTTATAACTTTTCTACCACTTTTCTACACACTTCTCTTAGGTTGATTTCTTTCGCTCTAATTCTTACATTGTCTGTGTAATCGTGTGTCTTCTCATCTCTCTCCCTTTGCTGTACATTATTCAGTTAAAGACACATCATCACTGTTATTTTTTATCATACTATATTATCTCTTTGAACTACACACTGGGTAGTTTATCACTGTTTTACGAGTAAGCCTAAGTTTATAGTCTGGCAGGTACAGAATCTATCATAGTATCCTTTCCCACTCTTCTTTGGTATTCAGACCTGATCTATAGCTATTAAATCGCGACATATGGTACTGTTCTCTTTTTTTCCTTTTGGTCCTTAGATCTCGACCCCTTTTGTTGAGACTCACTATCTCTAGTATACACCATTTCAGGTCCTCCACCTGGTGTCCTTTTTCTAGCCAATGACCTACTAGGGGCGCATTTGGCTTTTTGGTCCGGATCGCAGATCTGTGTTCATTTAATCTTAATCTTATCTCTCTTTGGGTTTCACCTATATATGCCATCTCACATGGGCACTTTACCATATAAATCACATTTTGCGTCCTGCAGTTGGTTAATGCTTTGTGTGTGTGGATTATATTTCTATATTTCACCGTTGGTCCTTTCATGATGGAGCTGCAATTTTTGCAGGTTCCACAAGGAAAATTTCCCACCGGTGACGTGCCTTCTATAGTGCTAATTTGATTTCTCTGATTTTTATCTGGGTAGGTGTGCACGAGACAGTTCCTTAGAATGTTATTGCGTCTAAATGCAAATATTGGTTTAGGCAATTGTGATTCTCCTGGGTTATTTATTAATTTCCAATTGCTGTTAATCAGATTTTTAACTTTATGTTTATGTTGGAAAAATGATTCACAAACACTATAGGTTTATCCAGTTTTTCTTGTGCCCTTTTGGGTTCAAATAAACTTTCTCTGTTATAACATTTTTCGCGTTTGTACTCCTTCTTTACCATCTGTTTCGGGTAGCCTCTATCTAGAAATTTCCTCGTTAGGGTCTTTGCATGTTTCTCATATTCATTTCTAGATGTGCAATTTCATCGCACCCTTAAAAATTGACCAAAAGGAATATTATTCTTTTGAGATGCTGGATGATGACTTGTGTAGTGTAACATTGTGTTACGGTCTGAGGGTTTGGTGAATAGTTCCACTCCTAATTTCCCTTCAGCATGTCTGATTTTAATATCGAGGAAATCACACGATTCATTGCTGTAGGCAGATGTAAATTTAATATTCTCATCCCCTAAATTTAGCCATGCAATGAACTCACACAGATCTTCTTCATTGTCGTGCCAAATAAAAAACACATCATCTATAAAACGAGACCATTTAGAAATATTTTCAAAAAAAGGTGCTAATTGATTAAATATGTGTCTGTTTTCAAACTCTGCTACATATAAACATGCTAAGCTGGGAGCACATGTGGCTCCCATGCTCGTCCCCTTTGTCTGTTTGTACATGTCTTCCTTAAATAAAAATATGTTGTTTTTAAGAATTAATTCCACACATTCCACTATGAAAGTCGAATGGTCAGATAAGTCCTCATTCTCATCCTGCAAAAGTCTATTTATCATATTTATGGTGTCGTTTTGGGGGATATTGGTATAAAGCGCCTCTATGTCTAATGTCACGAGCCATTGGTTTTGGGCATTGAACTCTACATTTTCAATTTTACTGATCATATCAGTTGTATCTTTTATATACACCTGTTGTTCTGTCACTAAAGGCTGTATGAATTTATCCACATACTTGCTCAGTGGTTCAGTTAAAGAGTTTAGACTAGAGACGATGGGCCTCATCGGTGGGTCACTGATGTTTTTGTGCATTTTGGGCAATCCGTAAATTGCTGGTATTGTTGGTGTCTCATTATTTAAAAAGTTATACTCCTCATGATTGATTATACCATCTTCCTTAGCTAGTATAAGCAGACTTTTAATACGTTTGCTCAGGTCTAGCCATTCTTGTCTATTCGACTTACTGTGATGGCTTTGATTGGATAGTAAGAGGTTAATCCTCATCTCATAGTCAGTAGTGTCTAATACAACAATACTCCCCCCCTTGTTTCCAGGTTTTATGGTAATCTCCCTACACTCTTTTAGATTCCTTAAAGCTATCTTTTTTCCTCGTATGAGATTGTTTTTGATCCATGTTCTCTGACCAAGTATCTCTTCTATTCCTTTTTCTATAACTCTTTCAAAGGTTTCAATGTTTTTACTGACCATTGAGCTGTGGGGTGTCCATAACGAGTTGGGACGCAAACCTGATTTGTTACTAGTTGGGGCCTTCTCCTTTCCTTCGAAATATTTTTGTAATCTGATCTTTCTGAAGAAATTTTGCAGATCCCTTTCTAAAAGGAATTTGTCTGGGGGTCCTGCTATTGCGAAACCTAGTCCCTTCTCTAATACACTCATCTCTTCAGGTGTCATAACTTTTTTTGATAAATTGATTATGGGGCATTAGTTATATCCTCTAATCCCATGTTTTTTGGCTTCGGGTCTTCATGTATGGACGTTGTTGGCCTTGAATTGTCGGAAATAAACCCCTTCCTGGGTTCTGGTTCTGTTTGCTTTTTCGCCGATCTAAAAAAGAGAAACAATCTCTACTCTGTTTTTGGGGGATTTCTTTCTCTTTTTCTGTTTGGTTCGCAGGTGCTGTTTCGCCCTCTGAATCGGTGCTTGTATATGATGTATCAGAGAACGTGACTCCCTTTTTTGGACCATTCCGTTTATTGGATTGCCAATTATTTCTCGGTGTCCATTCCTCTCCTTGTCTATGAAAATAATCTTTTTGCAAATATGGGTACACTGTTTCTTGTTTATACTGGCTCAAGTCTTTTCTGAATGTATTACTCTTATTATTGACCAAATAGTCCTTATAACCATCCAAGTCTCCCTGGATTTCTTCTAATTTGGTTTTTACATCTTCCAATGAGGTGTTATCTTTTAATCTTTGTTCCATTTCATCTACCTCTCGTTTTTCAATAATTAGAGTGGCTTGTGCGGTCTCTATAATTAACAGTAGCCAATCTCTGCTGCACCTGTTGGCGATGAACGTCCATGTTTCTATAAATGTTTCATTTTTATCAAATAGACTGGTTTCATACATAAACACCCACCAACCCCAAAAAATAGCCACGGTCTTTCTGCCCCTGTTAGGGCCATATCTGGGCAATACCTCCCAATTCCTCCTCCCCCAGGGCGGCAGAAAGCTCACTAGGCACTGACTTTTTAAAAAAAATGTGCCTAACTGTCGATTTTGGTTCCTAGTGCAGCCGGCACCGGAGGAAACCTAGCAAACCTACACATTTTTGAAAAGTTTACACCCGGGGGAATTCAGGATGTGGTGACTTGTGTGGCTCTCACTATGTTCTGTTACCCAGAATCCCTTGCACACCTCAATATTTGTTAAAAACACATTTCCTCACATTTCTGTGATATAAAGTTTTGAAATCTGTGCAGATCCACAAACTTCAACCCACCCAACATTCCCCAAAGTCTCCCAATAACAATGGCACCTCACTTGTGTGGGCAGGCCAACTACTCGCAACAGGAAACGCCCAAAACGCAACGTGGATACTGAATGTTTACAGTAAAAACTGACCCTTTTTATCAATGTACCTAGCTGTGGATTTGGGACTCTAGCGCTGGCGGCACCTAAGGAAACCTGGCTAACCTTTACATTTTAGAAAACCAGACACCCAGGGAAATCAAGGATGTGATGACATGTGTGTCTCTCTCCAGGTTCTGTTACCCAGAATACCTTGCAAACCTCAACCATTGTAAAAAAAAAACACATTTTCCTTGCATTTCTGAAATGGAAAGTTCTGGAAACGGCGCAGATCCACAAACTTCCACACACAGAGCATTCCCCAAAGTCACCCAATCAAAATGGTACCTCAGGTGTGGGGGCAGGCCTGATACCTGCAAAAGGAAGCAGCCCAAAATGCAACATGGATACATCAAAACTTTCCAGTGAAAATGGACTATTTTTAGGTCTCGCCTACGCAGCATGCATACGTTGAATAGGAAAAAGACCTTTAGCGATCAGAACAGCTTGGTGGTCAAAAACGGGCACGCGTTGCATTGCTTGCAATGGCAACGCATGCACGTCTAGCGATTCCCTTGCGGGAGTGAGCTTTTTTGCCATGTGTTATCAATTATCGCTCCTGGCGCCGCTCCCTCCCGCAAGGGAAACGCTTTCACTTTTGCCAATGCTCTCACTTTTGCTGCGCGCTTGTTTGTAATGCTACGGCTTAAGCTTTTCACTTTTGCCGCGTGCTTGTTTGTAATGTTACAGCTTTAAGCTGAGTTTATCTCACAGTCAATTTTAGGCATCCATCGAGCGATCAGCCGTTGGAGTCTGCCCCGAGAACAGGTAAAGCACGCTCTCTGCTGCTGCACACGAGGAAGGTATCGGAAAAAGTAAAGGAGCTGCGGTGTTTAATGTCAGCGGAGGAGGAAAGAAGTTTTTTCTGTGCGGCACTGGGGGAAATGAGCATCTATGCCTAATTAGGATCACGGACCGTTGTAGGGATCTCTGGCGGAGGCAGTGTGCAGCATGCGGGGAGAGAAGCGGTAAGTAATGAGGGGGCAGCCTTTTGGTGCTTAATGCGTGGTATACCGCATTGTTATAATCGCATCTGTGATGCAGGCGTGGATTACAGCAGTGGACTCACAGAAGCAGGAGACCAAAGGGTATTTGGTGTGCCTGAATCAGTGATGTGTAAATAGCGCTCCCAATAAGAGTATCACACAGCAGTCTTGCACCGCTGGCTGGCAAAGCACTAAACATGATTTCAAATGACGGAGCATGTTTTATTTTATCCCAAAGCATCTCATGTCACGGTAACTTGCAAGTTTGATGGGCGAACAAAATATTTTGCCAGGAAGGTGCACTATATAAGTCTTTGTTCTAATAATACTCGAAGTGATTCATTAGCAAGAGAGTGCACAGCGTGCCGAGAAGGCACTTACTAGGCATTGCTTTCAGGCTAAGTGTTCGCTCATTGGCTCATGCACTGTTACTTGTCTAAACATCCCAAATGTAACAATCAGATAAAATCATCATGAACATGAACATTAAAGACAAATGTAATCTTATCTGCAAAAGCAATCACAAATGTCTCAATTCTAGGCAATTGATATTGCGACATCAGATAGACAGACACTCCTTCTGTGGCTGCGGTGCCGACAAAAAGGGGTGAACTCACAGTTTATTGGTGGAACAGCCGGAAAGTATATACAAATCTAGTGAATGTCATATTTAAAAATGGAATATCTTTGTAAGAAATGATTCCGGACCAGGGGTATTTTAGCAGTTTTAAGTCTAGGGAAGTGAGAAGGCTTGAGCCTCTAGGTTGGGTTTGTCAAAATGTTAAAAGTACTGATCGTGGTAGCAGTGCGGGGGGCATTGGCCTAGTGCATAACTCAACCAGCTTTAGAATCTGGGTTATCAATGTAGTGAGATTGCAGAAATGTAAAGTATGGGAATAGTCCTATTTGCTTCATAAGTCCAGAAGGTAGGGACGCACGAGGTGCGGCAGCACCCCAAACTAATCATAATGGAGTTCGAAGGTGAATGAGCAATAAAGAAGCCTTTAAATGTTTTGTTTAACCTGGACATGGGTGTTTTCTTTCACTGACGCCAGTGTGCGCTTTCTGTAAAGTGAATTATATGGCACACCATGATGTATTAATATAATATATGTGTGACAGTGTGCTCCAAAGTGCACCACCAGCTATATACTACACCCTTAAAAATGCATCTGATTTCACAACAAGTCAGGCACCTTAGACTGGTCTCGGCCCTTGCCCTCTAACTAGACATGCACGGCTGGAGCATACCTTCTCTTCACCAACCAAGCCTGTACCAGGGCAACAATGAAGGACAAGTCAAGACTTCCATAAGCCCAAAACAAAAAGGTCTATCAACCCTGTTGGAAGACCCTGGCCTGCACCCTGACTCTTCCCTTTCCGTCTGTTCTCGCTTGTTCCTTGAACTTTGAAGACGCTAGAAAACCCCTTTTGGTTGCAACAATATCACAGGCTGACACAAATTTTTTCCTCCCCAGCATTTCCCCAGGTCTCCCCATAAAAATTGTACCTCACTCGCGTGGGTGGGCTAAGTACCGGTGACAGGCAAGGGCCCGAAATTTATTGAGGAGACATCAAAATTACCTATCACAAAATTACCTTGTTTTGCAAGGGGGGCACCTGGGTTTTTGGCCCCGGGCTGGGAGGTCATCTAGGGAAACCTATCAAACCCACACATTTGTGAAAGCTAGACATCTTGGGGAGTCCAAGGAGGTATGGCTTGCGTGGATCCCTGAATGTTTTCCTACCCAGATTCCCCTGCAAACCTCAAATTTAGCTGAAAAAAAATCAAATTTTCCACATATTTTGGTGTGGGATCACTGTGCTGGCACAAATGTCCTACCACACAGCAGTCCCCTCAGTCTCGCAAGTAAAATGATACCTCACTTGTGAGGGTGTCCAGTGCAGAATTGGCTAAAAACATACATATTTTTTAATGTAGAGCTTAGAATTCGCTGTGCCTATGTTTTTGGCCCTCCCAAGTCACAGGCCCTTGCCCTAACCCCACAAGTTAGGTATGGCCGCTGAGCCCGGGGCCAAAATCCCAAGTGACCCCAACTTGCAAAACAAGGTTGTTTTGTGATAGGTAATTTAGATGTCTCCACAATACATTTTGAGCCCTTCCCTGCCTCGGACATTTGGCGCACCCACAAGAGTGAGGTACCATTTTTATCGAGAGACTTTGTAGAATGCATGTGCATGGAGGTTTGCAGATCCACGCAAATTCCAGTACTTTCCATCACCAAAAATGTGTTATTTCTTTACAAAGTTTGAGGTTTGCAAGGGGTTCTGGGTAACAGAACCTGGTGAGAGCCAGACAAGTCACCCTCTTCTGCATTCCGCTTGGTGTCTAGTTTTAAAAAATGTACTGTTTTTTTAGGTTTCCCTAGGTGCCGGCAGAGCTAGGGTACAAAATCCACAGCTAGGCATGTTAAAAAAAAGGGTCAGTTTTCACTGTAAAAATATGGTGTGTCTACGTTGCGATTTGGCCCGTTTCCTGTCGCAGGCACTAGGCCTAACCACACAAGTGAGGTACTGTTTTTATCGGGATACTTTGAGGAATGCAGAGTGTGTGGAATTTTGTGGATCCACTCAGATTCCAGAACTTTCCATCACAGAAATGTGAGGATTTTTTTTTTTACAAAGTTTGAGGTTTGCAAGGGATTCTGGGTAACAGTACATGGAGAGAGCCACACTAGTCATTCCATTCTGGATTCTCCTGGGTGGCTAGGTTTTGAAAAATGTATAGGTTGGGGGCGTGGCCAAGATGGCGACCTGAGCGGCAGCACAACCCGGAGGCTCCCTGCTCCGAGTCCCCCTTGCCTGCCCTTACACCGCTATAGTACCCCAGCCTGGCGAAGTTTTGAGCCACGATCATCCCCATACACGAGTGATCGCCCTGAAAGGTGCCTGGGACGAAAAAACTGCTGCACGGCCGGAGCGGAGATCCACGGCCGGCGGCTGCGATATGTGGCGAATTGAGGCGGAGGCGCGTGCGGTGATTGTCCTGGGCCATCACTATAGCTGAGCCTTGGCACACTCAACAGCGGGAGCCCGTCTTCTGCCACCGGGTGGTGGTGGGAGCACACCCAATGCACCGAGGTGGGGCAAAGCGAGGGTGACCGACCGGACGAACAGCAGCAGCAGCGGGACCCCTCGCAGATACCGCTGAAATCGAGTCCCAGGCTCCTGGGCCTACCATCCAGGGGTGCGCTGAGTCCTCCCGGGCCTGGAGACGGTCCCAGCACCAGCACCTGCATCCACAGAGTGAAGGTGAGACGCCGCGATGACAAAGGAAGAGGCGAGCATTCGAAAGCACTGTTGTCCTGGTTGAGGGACCCGAGGCTAGCTGGGGCGGTGGCGGCGGCTGTCCGGCGATGGAGATGAGGCTCACGAGAATCGAGGCCCCGGCTTCTGGCCTACCGCCCAGAGGTGTGCCGAGGAACCTACTGCAGTCCCAGCTGTGATGCCTAACACTGGCTCCTGAAGCGCCAGCGGCCAGGCAAGGAGTGGCGGCAACGTTGGGAGAGGCGAGTGGCGGAAGGTGTCGAGACCCGAGATGAGAGCCCCGAGCTGCCGCCAAAATCTGGACCGCGGCTTGGCGGCCTGAACTTTGATCTGCGCGGTGGCCGGGCCTGCTGTCGGGGCGCAAGGGTGGAGGCGGAGAGCAAAGACCTTTGTCCCCAGGCAACCTGTGAGTCAGTGGCTGGGCAGCAAGAAATACCGGAGAGCCGGAAGTAGCGGGGTATTACAGGGCCATGAGCGCACAGTGACCGACCCCCCTCGAGGAGAACAGCACTGTTGTGGGCGGATGGTGCTGTTGGGGCCTATGGGGCGCGCGGTCCAGGCAGCACTCGAGAACCCAGAGAGACTGAGTAGCGGCGGGGTTGGACGGAACCCAGCGAGATACCTACAACAGGGGGTGGCGGCCAGGGACAGCCCATCCCCACAGCAACATCACTTACAGAGCCCCGGGTCCCAGCCTGGGCTGCCTCACGCCGGGGGGCCACGGGGGCTGCCGAAGCCCCCGGCATCTACAAGGACAGTGGCATGTGCTGCCGCGCTGTGCCTGGAGTTTGGAGCTGACCCTAGCGGCGTTGACCTCTCCCGCTATCCGGACGGCAACGATACAGGGGGCGACTGACAGAGGAGGCCATAATTGGAGTCCTGGGCATCCGCCCGGGCTGCATAGACGCCTAATACCTGCACATTCCCCAAGGCGGGCTCCTCTCAGACACTCGAGCTTCTGAAGCTCCCCTGGACCCGTGCAACAGGCGCACCATGGCCACCGGGGCACGCAGGGGTGGATGTAACATTGCGGACATGCTAGTGAAAGGTACCCCTAAGGGAGAGAAGGGCTCACCCTTCCCAGCTGCGGCGCAAGAAGTTACAAAACAAGAGGACGGAGGGGCCCCCATAACTAAATCGTTCTTGGAAACTCTATTTCACTCCTTGCGGGAGGACTTTCAGACGTTAAAACAGGACATGGCTGGTGAGCACCATGAGTTGCGACGTGATGTAGACGACTTGGGGGACCGAGTGGCGGCGATTGAAGAAACGGAACAGACTAGGGGTGAGGAGGTAAAACAGTTGCAACAAGAAGTCATCCGCCTACGGGAGCAGCAAGTTGACCTTCAGGCGCATGCAGAGGACCTCGAAAACCGCTCTCGGAGGAACAACATAAGGGTCCGAGACGTTCCAACCAAAGCAGAAGGGAACAGTGTTGGTCACTACCTGCAGGGTCTGTTCGGGGAGATCTTGGGGGAAAACGTTGACTTTGAGATTCGCATGCCACACACCCTTCCAAGTACAGTTACTACAGGCCTGAACTGTGTATTGATAGGCCTGGGACTATGACTCACATTGGGGAATTCCTGGTTGGGGTTGGGGGGGAGGTGGGCGGTGGGGGTTGGGGCTCGGAGGGGAATTTGGGGGTTGGGGGTGGGACGGGGGTGGGAACCAGTGTGCCGGGGGGAACCAATGTGCTGCGAAGGTCAGTGCTTACACGAGCGATGAGACAAACTGTCACCAGCCTCACTTAGCACTTTTGGCCCATTGATTGCAGGATGACCGACGCTACCTTAAAGATTTTGACACTAAATGTGAAAGGCCTGAACAACCCCTTTAAGCGGAGGGCGGTGCTTTCTTACCTGGAAAATTCAGGGGCTGAGATTTGTCTGCTTCAGGAAACTCACCTATTCACGAAAGATTGGCATAGGTAGAGGTCCCGCATATTCCCACACCAATTCTTCTCCTCCACACCGGAGAAAAAAGCAGGGGCTGCGATTTTAGTGTCTAAACACTTTCGAGGGTAGATCAAAGACAAGGTGAGGGAGATCAGGGGCAGATTGTTAGCTTATAGCATACTGATAGGGGGCCAGAAGATGACAGTGGGGTCTCTATACGCACCAAACACAGGACAAGAGCCATTTCTACGGAACGCGCTTTCAGAGGTGCTGCGCTCTTCAGATCCCCTTCTACTTTTAGGGGGAGACCTCAATTTAGTGATGGACACTAACAAAGACAGGTCTGGGCACAGATACGGTAGCGCTGGCGCCATCTCTGGGGCAGGCAAGGACTGGCTACAGCATAGGGGGCTAGTGGACTAATGGAGGGCTAAACACCCCGGGGCATCACAATATACCTTCTACTCAGATGTACACCACACCTATGCTAAGCTAGATCACTTTATCGGGTCTTCAGAACTAGAGGCCCGCGTGGTAGACGTATGCATCACTCCGGCAGCTATTTCAGATCATGACTTGGTGGAACTTACAATCACAGTCCCCAAGGTTAAAAGACCCCCGGGCAGGTGTAAACTTGGAGAACCCCTCCTGCAGCGTGCATATGTAGCCCAGCAGCTCCGCAAGTGTATCACCGACTATTTAACTATCAACGACAATCCCGAGAGACCAGTGTCAGCATTATGGGGTGCCCCGTAAGTCGGCGGTGTGCGGGGAACTCATTGCAATAGCGGCGGCGGAGTCCAAGGACCGTAAAGTACAACGCGAGGCCCTAACGGCCCAGGTCGTGGAGCTGGAGAGGGTTCATGGTCGCACTGGGGCTCCCAGGGTCTGAAAGCAACTAAAAGGGACCATGGCTCAGTTGGCAGGACTAGATACAGATAGAGCCGAATATGCCGCCCTTCGCCTCCGCCATACTTATTACGCAGGGGGGAACAAGGCCGGTCGACTCCTGGCCAGTGCACTGAAACTGAAGGTCCAATGCTCGAAAATTCAGACCTTGCATGACGGGAACGGTGATGAAATCAAGATGGAGGCGCAGATCGCGGAGGCATTCTGCGATTATTACGCTTGATTTTACCACGCTGAAACTGTCCCAGGAGCAGACGCCGATGCCTATTTGGAAGGCGCCGCCACCAAGGCACTATCCTCTGCGAACGCGGACTCCTTTGACTCTCCAATCTGCCTTGATGAAGTGATAGCAGCTATCTCCCGACTCCGACTTCTAAAGTCACCGTGCCCAGAAGGCTACTCAGCCGGTTTTTATAAGACCTTCTACCCGCTGCTCGCCCCTGTCCTCATTAGGCTTTTTAATTCTTTCCAAGGCCCGGGCTCCATCCCATTGGACATGCTGGAAGCAGAGATTGTGGCTTTGCCAAAACCGGGCAAGGAAGCTACACAATGCTCCGCATTTCGGCCCATTTCCTTGCTTCTTAACATGAATTTGAAGCTGTTCACTGGCGTTTTGGCTGCGCGACTTGGGTCGTGCTAACCCGGGATTATTGAGCCAGATCAATTGGGCTTTGTCCCGGGCCCAATCAATAATATGTAGGGGCCCCCTGAAAACTGATCAAGGGCAGACCAACAGGGGAGAACAGAACCAACCAGAAAAAAATAAGTCTGTCCCTTTCACTTAATACAAATGGCTGACGTAGAGTCCAATATTAATACATAGCTGATTTGAGCTCACCACAATGCATAGCCAGCCCACAAAATTAACACAACAACATAATAGAAAAATACAAAAGTTTTATTTATTGAATTCATCACAAATAAATAATACCATCATCAAAGATAACACAGATAACCATATTCACAGATCAGAACTAAATCGTCCCACACAACCCAACATTCTTACATTCACTCCACAGCACTTAATTGCATTATCTACATCCTCTCCAAACACGTTCCAGCAACCATACCCGTATATCCATCACCTAGTTCGTCACTCATCCTTAACAAGATTTTAGATGTAGCACACTATAGCTGTCCTGCGGCGTCTTCCCAGTTAAACCAGGGACCAGATATCGTAATTGTAGGACAGAGTAAAACAACGCATCGGACATGCTGGAAGCAGAGATTGTGGTTTTGCGAAAACCGGGCAAGGGAGCTACACAATGCTCGGCATTTCGGCCCATTTCCTTGCTTAACGTGGATTTGAAGCTGTTCACTGGCGTTTTGGCTGCGCGACTTGGGTCGTGCTTACCCGGGATTATTGAGCCAGATCAATCGGGCTTTGTCCCGGGCCCGCAGTGCAGCGACAATGCTAAACGAGTTCTCCACCTGATTGACAAGGCCCACTTCCAGCAGTCGGATTCGGTCCTACTAGCGATCGATGCTGAAAAAGCATTTGACCGTGTCGATTGGAGTTTCCTGCAGAGAGTCCTGGCGCATTTCCGAGTGGGTGAGCGCTTTCAGGCATGGATCGCGGGTTGCTATCACGGCCCATAGGCGTGGGTTCGCCTGGGTGGCCTGCGCTCTAGCCCCTTTGAGATCCAGCAAGGTACAAGGCAGGGGTGCCCCCTCTCGCCTCTCCTGTTCGCGCTATATGTCGAACCACTGGCATAAAAGGTACGTGACAACCCAAACATACGAGGCATTGCGTTCGGTGGGGAATCACATGCTATAGGTTTATATGCCGATGATATCCTGGCTGCTCTCGATCGACCGGAGAGCTCAGTACCCGCATTTCTAGCAGAAGTGGAATCATGTGGAGAGGTGTCCGGCTTCCGGATGAACAAGGGGAAATCATTGATTCTACTGCTAGGCAAAAACACTCGCTTAACTTCTGGCGCACCCGCGTATGGCGGGGGATTACTGACACATCTACAGCTCCCTTACCTGGGTATCACCCTCACCCCATCCACAGAGAAAACAGTTGCCCTCAATTACACCAACCTCACGTCCTAGATCTGTAAGGACTTGGCGCGCTGGTCCAAACAACCACTCTCCTTGTTAGGGCGGATCGCAGCGGTAAAATTGTTGGGCCTTCCCAAAATTGTATACATTTTTCAAACTGTCCCAGTGATCCCGCCGGCCGGGACTATCTCGAACCTACAGACCGCCCTCCAGCAATTTATATGGGGAGGAAAGACCGCACCTACATAAACAACTAGCGTATCGAGGGATGGATGAGGGAGGCCTAGGGATCCCCAATCTCCAGCAAGACTTTCAAGCAGCACAACTGCGCTACTTAGTTGAATGGCACAGACCGGAATCAGAGAAGAGTTGGCTCTTCCAAGATAGGGTCATGGCCCAGACGTCACTATGGAAGATATCGTTCCTCCGCCGCACTCATAGGCCACGCTACATCCAGAACTCACCCATTACCCGCACCATTCTGAGGGTATGGGACACGGTCGCTGTTACACGGGGCCTTACAACCTTCTCTTGCCCACTCACTCCTCTCTGGGATAACCCTGAGTTCCCGCCGTGCACTGACCCTCACGCTTTCCCACAATGGCGCAGATCCAGCTGTAGATCGGCTGGGCACCTCTTCAATTTACAAGGCGTTCTCCCTCTTTCTAAACTGTCCTAGGGGTATGACATCACCTCGCCACAGCTGTTCCAATACTTTCAGCTCCGGCACTGGCTCACACAATGAGAATGTGCTCCATTAGTTGGCCGATGCACGACCGACTTTGAAAAGTGGCTGGTCACGAACGAATCAGATAAGGGGCTTATCACAGAAATATATTAGATGCTCACCCCCCCCCCCGAGATGCATCACGCAGCAGGGCAAAGACGATGGGAGGCCGAGCTAGGAAGAACGTTGTCACTCCGTGAGTGGCGTTCGATCTATCACAGGGCCAATCACACAGCGCGCAATGCAGCAGGCAGGAAGACAGCGGTGAAACTGGCCACAAATTGGTACCTCACTTAACAGAGGCAACCCGACACGTAGTGCATCCTGCTGGAGGGGCTGTGGGGAAAAGGGTACCCTGACTCACCTACTCTGGGATTGCAGGGAAGTTAGGGAACATTAGACGACAGTACTAGATGACATGGACAGCACATTTGACACAGAGATCCCAAGATTTCCGGCCTACACCCTTCTTGGTCTTCCAAATGCGATCACCTTTCCCTTGAAATCAATAAGAGGGCGCCAGATGGGTATTGCCATGCAGTCTGCATCCCAACACATCTTATCACTATGGGGGATGAACACTAGACCTACCCACACAGGGTGGCTGCACAAGATATGGTTCACACTGGGAATGGAACGTATCCAAGCCACACTCACACAATCAACAGCAACATTGCACAAAGTCTGGCTACCACTGCTCACCCTTCTCTCTAAAGAATTCAACGAAATCACATGCCCTAGATACCTCCGCTTGCTACGCTTGACAGAGGTCGAAACTGACCCGCCTGGGTCTGCAGAAGGAACACGCTGAGAGCGCTGCGTATACCAAGATCTATACTCTGAGAGTCCGGCACACTGGTTGGGGAGTGGGAGGCTGGGGAGGTTCGTTTGGTTCTTCCTTTTATGGCTGTTTTTGTTGAACAGGCAATGCGAGGGCTTTTCATTCCTCAATGACATACAAGGGCCCATACAATCTGAATACTATATTGTAAATGTAAATGTAGGTGTACTTATATAGCGCAAACCTGTCACCCAAAGGGCATCCTGACGTTTGCTTAGGGAACCCGTCCTGGTATTCCCCTGTGAGAAACCCCGGCAGGGTGTCCACAAGGTGAAAGCCAGGCATCCCGCCGCGAGGGGCCGTAGTGGAGATTAAGCAAGCTATTGCCCAGAGTTGCAGAGTGTGACCCCGTGATTCGAGTAGGCACCGGAGCGAGAATTGTCGAGTCTGTGGAATTTTGAGCCCGAGACCCGCCGAGGCGGGGAATCGAACCCTGGTCCACGGTCGATCTCAGCTTCCGGGTCTGCCGCCTCTAACCACTGAGCCACGCTTCTCCACTATTGCTAACAGGATGGACACGATTGCCCGGATCGCACTTTCTTCCCTCTATGGACTTTCATATTGCATTGTAATGCCTGTGATTTCTACTGAAACCAATAAAAAAAAATTTTTTTTTTAAATGTATAGGTTTTCTAGGTTTCACTAGGTGCCGGCATAGCTATGGTTCAAAAGGTCAGTCTTCAAAGTAAAAATGTGATGTGTCCAAGTCTCGTTTTGCGCCGTTTCTTGTCACGGGTCCTAGGTCTACCCACACAAATGAGGTACCATTTTTATCCTGATACTTTGGAAAATGTGGGGTGGGTGGATTTTTGTGGATCAATGCAGATTCCAGAACTTTCCATCACAGAATTGTTGTGACAAAGTTTGAGGTTTGCAAGGGATTCTAGGTAACAGAGCCTGGTGAGAGCTACACACGTCACTCCATCCTGGATTCCTCTGGATGTCTTGTTTTCAAAAATGTATATGTTTGCTAGATTTTCCTAGTTACCATCAGAGCTAGGGTTCAAAATCCACAGCTAGGCATTTTGCAAAAAACTGGTTACTTTTCACTGTAAAATGTGGTGTGTCCATGTTGCATTTTAGGCCGTTTCCTGTCATGAACACTAAACCTACCCACACAAGTGAAGTATAATTTTAATCAGAGGACTTTGAGGGATGTGGGATGGGTGGAATTTTGTGGATCCATGCAGATTCCAGGACTTTACATCACAGAAATGTGAGGAAAATGGGTTTTGTTTTGACAAAGTTTGAGGTTTGCAAGGGATTCTGGGTAACAAACCTGGGAATAGCCGCAAAAGCCACCCTATCCTGGATTCCCCTGAGAGTCTAGTTTTAAAAAATGTGTAGGTTTGCTAAGTTTCTCAAGGTGCTGGCAGAGCTAGGGTTCAAAATCCACAGCTAGGCACTTTGCAAAAAAAGTGTCTGTTTTCCTTTGAAAATGTGGTCTGTCCACATTGCCTTTTCAGCTGTTTCCTGTTGCAGGCACTAGGCCTACCCATGCAAGTGAGGTACCATTTTTATTGGGAGACTTAGGGGAACACAGAACCATAGAGCAACTGTTATACCTATAGACTTTCCATGCATTTCTACTTTCCAAACGTAAGACAATGAGTAAAAAATAAGTCACTCTGTAAAATGTCCTATAATTCATATGCTAGTATGGGGGCTCACAAATTCAGATATGTGCAAATAGCTACTCTTTCCCATTTTGAAAATACATAGATGTCTTTGATAACTATTTTTCACTCTTTATATTTTACCAAATGAATTGCCATATACCCGATATACAATAAAAAACCATTGCAAGACGCTGCTCAGTTATTGGCTCTGTGTTCCTCGGGCTCATGACGAACATACAAGTACTAAATATCCCCACAAACAGAAGTGTCCAGCAGACGTAACAGTAAATTGCTTTAAAAAATCTGTCATACTTAGAAGAATTTACAGGTGAAAACGTTGCGACAAATGGCTGTTTTTTCCAACTCATTTTCAATCTTTCTTATTTTCAACTGTTAGTTTCTACAAAACAACCTTGAAGGATCTACGCAATGACCCCTTGCTGAATTCAGAATGTTGTCTACTTTCAGGAATATATAGCTTTCCAGAATTCATTATTGCTTTCATATCCATTTCTACCACTAACTGGAAGGCGGTTGAAAGCACATAGAGATGCAAAAATAGGCCATGTCCCAGTAAAATACCAAACCTGAATAAAAAATGTTGGTGTTCTGACAGAAGCCTACTCGTCCCTGAAAGCTGGGAATATGGTGATTTCAGCACCACAAACCCTTTGTTGACCATTTGAAGGGAAAAAACAGATGCTTTCTTCTGAAGCACTTTTTCCCCATTTAAAAAAGAATTGCTGTATTTTGGCTAATTTCTTAGTCCCTTCCAGGGGAATCCACAAACCCTGAGTACCTTTAGAATCCTCACGGTGTTGGAAAAAAGGGTGACAATTTGGTGTGGTTACCTTATGTGGACAAAAAGTTACAGGGGCCTAAGAACAAACTACCTCACATAGCCAAAAAAAAGGCTTAGCACAAGTGGGTGGGGGGAGGCCTAGCAGCGAAGGTATTAACTGCCTTTCAAAATTCAAAAACTGTCTCATTCAGTTACAGGCTTCTCCTCTGTGCAACTCTAGTTTGCCTTCAAAATGGTTAGAGTGTGGATTGTGGGTCATAGTTTTGTGGTTTTGGTCAGACAGAGTGCTAGAAAGAGTAGCAGGGACATGGGGCTTGAGTTTACCTAGTGTAGACATTACTTGACTTGGCCAGAGATGATTAAAGTAACACCAGTTGCTACCTTTGGTTGAACGCATTGTGGATTGCCAACATCCAGACCTCATGATTGTGCACTGTGGTGGAAATTACCTAGGCACAAGTACTTGGATTAGGCTGGAAATCCTATTGAAGGATACCTTTGGTAAATCAATGGCACTCTTCCCACACTGCCTTAGTGTTCTCCAACATTTGTGAAAGGCAGAAGTGTAAGTGGTCAAACACATTCTGTCCACAGATAGACAAATCAAAGAAACATACCAATAAAACTGTTTCTGCATTCCTCAGAGACCACAACATGGGCTCTACATAAAACAACAATTTAGGCATTGATGTGGGCAGTATATATAGAAATGATGGAGAAAAGCAATATGGTGTTCCTCAAAAACTTGAAAGACTGCCTTCTCTTTTATGTTTAGTTATTATCTGCAGAACCATAAACACAAAGGCTCTTTTTGAGCCACCCTTTTCTCCCCACAAAATGGTTCATCCACTTTTTAAATAATTTATTAACAAATTTTACTCCACTCTACGGATTTGTTGCAGATCCATAAACCAAATGCACATATGCAATACAAAACAGCACATTTAGGATTTGCATGTCCAGGTTTGTGGGTGGATGTATGAGTACGTGGGAGACAGGGACGGAGCATTAGAGCACCATATCGTCAGAAGTATGGCTCTCTCCTTTCCTTTACCTTGAGCCGGCACTGATTTCTGCTGACATGCGCCAGGCACACACCATAGGGCCGTAGCACTAGGGTGTGTGCATGAGTCTAGCATAGATTTTGTACAGGATGAATGCCTTTCCTGTACAAAATACTGTGCCTAGACTTGATGAAAACTGTTACCATTTTGTATGCATGCTGCACAGTGCAGCACTCATGCAAAGTTGTAAAAGCACAGAGAAATGAAAGCATTTCTCCTGTTAGTGCCTCCCTGGAAGGGGCGTTAACTTTTGCTGCAAAACTTATCTGGAGATCTTTGTAAATATGGTATTACATCGAAAGGCATAGGTGGCTGCATGGGAAGGCCCATGTCCCACCCATGTAATGCCCCCTCAGTGATAGGTAACTCAAAGCAGTGCTTTGCCCTGCTTTGCACTACTTTGAGGGGGAAATAATGATTACCACACAACGCACACAACGTGGTAGTTTACAACACGGTTGTTACAATGACCGTATTGTTACAACGCGTGTCATTACATCGCAAGTCATTTCAACAACTTGCTCTAGGGGACGTGCAACAGCAGGGAATGTTTTGGATTATAAATCCAACACTTTCCCTGCTGTTGCGCAAACTGGAGTAGGAATAATAATTAATACTATTTCTAAGTCCAGTGTGCCCCCTAGAGCAAGTCGTTGAAACGCGGTTGTTGTAACAACCGCATTTTAAACCACCGCGTTGTAAAGCACGTGTTGTAACATGTTATATTCCTTTGAGGGTGCACTCCAGAGCAAAACAAGTTTTGCACTGGAAAGTAAATAGCAAAACAAACATTTTGTGATAGTTAACATCACAATTGTAGTGCTAACTCAGTGCCAAATGTTTGTAGATCTCCTCTTATGTGTGTAGATCTCTGAGTGGGTGTAGGAGTGCCTGTGTGGGTCTATGAGCGGGTATG
Source organism: Lissotriton helveticus (assembly GCF_964261635.1). Taxonomy (NCBI): domain Eukaryota; kingdom Metazoa; phylum Chordata; class Amphibia; order Caudata; family Salamandridae; genus Lissotriton; species Lissotriton helveticus. The sequence continues at coordinate 640,708,057 of NC_136059.1, forward strand.
TGGGTCTGAGAGTGGACCTGTGAGTGTCTGTGTGGTTCTGTAAGTGTGTGTGTGACTGCCTAGATGGATCTGTTAGAGGGCCTGTGAGTGCCGGCATAGGTATACGAGTGGGTGTGCAAGTGCCTGTGATGTCTGTAAGTGTATGTGCAAGTGGATGCATAGGTCTCTGAATGAGTATATGATTCCCTGCATAGGTTTGTAAGTGAGTGTGTGAGTGAGTACCTGCATGGATCTATGAGATAGTCTCTGAGTGCCTGTGTGGGTCTTTGAGTGAGTTTCTTAGTGCCTGCATGGATATGTAAGTAGATGTATGAATGGGGGCATGGCTTTAACAATGGGTCTGTGACTGCCTGTGAGATGATTTCAGTGGGTGTGAGAATGCATGTGTGGGTTAATGAATAGGTGTGTGAGGGTCTGAGCGGGTTAGTGAGTGGGTGTGAGAGTACTTCCATGGGTCTGCATGTTGATGTGTAAGTGTATGCATGGGTCTTTGAGTGGGTATGGTTATATCTGCATAGGTCTGTGAGTAGGTCTGATAGTACCTGTGAGGATGTGTGAGTAGGTCTGTCAGTATCTGCATGGATTTCTGAGTGGGTGCGTGAGTGCCTGTGTGGCTCTGTTAGTGAGTCTGTGAGTGCCTTGTGGTTCTGACAGTGGGTGTGAGAGTGCATGTGTGGATGTGCATGTGTGGGTCTCCGAGTGAGTGTGTGAGCATCTATGTGAGTAGGTCTCTGAATGGCGTCATGTGTCTGTGAATGGGTGTGTGAGTAGCTGCATGTGTCTGAGACTGGGTCTGTGAGTGCCTGTGTTGGTCTGTGAATGGGTCTGTTAGTGCCTACTTGGGACTGTGAGTGGCCGTGCGAGTCCCTGAGTGGGATTGATACTACCTGTGTAGGTTTGTGAGTAGGTGTGTGAGTGGCTTTGTGGGTCTGTGAGTAGGAGGGTATAGGCATGCCTGTGTGGATCTATGAGTGGGTATGTGATTGGGTATGTGAGTGGCTGTCAGGTCATTCAGTATGTATATGAGTGTTTCAGTGCCTACATGGGTCTGTGAGTGAGTCCATGAGTGGCTGTTTAGGTCTGTGAGTTGGCGTGTGACTGCCTATGTGGGATTCTGAGAAGGTATGTAAGTATCAGCTTAGACCTGTGAGTGGGTGTCAGTGCCAGTGTGGATCTTTGAGTAGGTGTGTGAGTGCCTATGTTGGTCTGTGAGTGGGACTGAGAGTGCCTGCATGGTTCTGTGAGTGGGTGTGTCAATTCCTGCAAAGGTCTGTAAGAGGGTCTGTGAGTGTCTATGTGGGTGTCAGTGTGCATGTGTGAGTTTGTAAGTAGGCATCTGAGTGTCTGTGTGGGTGTGTGAGTAGGAGTGTGAGTGTCTGTGTGGGTCTATATAAATGTCTGAGTGGACCTATGAGTTAGTGTGTTAATTCTCTGTATGGGTCCGTGAGTGGATGTGTGACTGCCTATATGGGTCCGTGAGAGGGTGTGTGAGTGCCTGCATGAGTCTGTGATTGGAAGTATCTATGCCTGTGTAAGTCTGTGAATGGGAAAGGAAGTATTTGTGTGGATCTGAGAGTGGGTCTATGAGTGACTTTGTGGGTGTCTGAGTGTGTGTGTGGGTTTGTAAGTAGACATCTGAGTGTCTGTGTGGGTGTGTGAGTAGGTGTGTGAGTACCTGTGTGGGTCTGTGAGTGGGTGTGTGAGTGTCTACATGGGCATGTGAGTAGGTCTGTGAGTGTCTGTGAATGAGTGTATCAATACCTACATTGATCTATGAGTGGGCTTGTGGCTGTCTGTCTGGGTTTGCAAATGGGTATAAGTGTAAGCGTGTGGATGTGTGAGTTTGTTTTAAAGTGTTTTTTTTCCAAAGTGGAACAAGATTCACGGCTCCGTCATGGACTTACACTCAAGGACGCACTGAGCCTTATAAGCGATCCTCGGATTCCCAAAGTGGGAGAAAACAATGTAACTCAATGTTTTACCCAACATAGGTCCCTTTGACACTTCTCCAACACATCCATGGGGTCAGGGTACCTCTACCCTGGCCCCTTTATCATTTTACAGAAAAGATTTTAAGGCCCCAAGGCTGTTACTTGATACTTAAAATGGCAGCTTCAACCTCCAGGTCAGATTGTGGCCAGCCAATCACGGCGTTACTAGTGGCGCGTGACATCACTGATCCACCGTGGGGGATCTGCGTATGGTCCGCATCCATAGATATGCAATTTTGTTTTTCTTTTAATAATTCTACTCAAAACATTTACACCAAATCACAAAAAGGGCTCTTTCTGGACCAAGATCTACCTCACTCCCAAGTATGGTGTAATTTCATCCAGTAGAGGGTACTGTAGTCATGTACAAAATTCCTCTGGCAAATTGCACAGGAAACACACATATTTTGCCCCCCCCCTTATCTCAGCTCCGACTTGACGGATCACTCTGAAACTTTACATGCAAAACTAGACAAACCATGCCGCTTTTTTGGGACAATTTTGTGAAGATTCATCATGCGTGAAGATTCATCAAATGATTCCAAAATTATATGCAAGTCAAACGTCTTTTTCTATTGGAAACTAGGTCTTAAATATAACTACCTACTGGTGACCGGCACTCTGGGACGAAATAATATGAACACCTGTTTATTAAATCAGGCCACGCTGTACAGGATGCTTTTCAGCTATCCAACATCCTTGTTTGCCTGAAGAGCGCCAATATGTAAACACTATGGGCCATATTATCAAGAACAGGCGACAAAAGTATCGCCGCTTTATCGGCAGGAAACTGCTGCTAAAGCGGCAATAATGGGCTTGATAATATGTCCTTGTGAATTTCCATAGCAGTTCAGGTTCTGGTGTTAACCTGGGCTGCTATGGGAATTCACAAGGGCATATTATCAAGCCCATTATCGCCGCTTTAACTGCAGTTTCCTGCCGATAAAGCGGCGATAATTTAATCGCCTGTTCTTTTTTTTTTTTTACTTTTTTTTTGTGGTGTATTGTCAAGAGAACAGATGGATATGCACATCTGTGTACATGCAGGCAATGATGAAGGGTGGGAATCAGGTTAAGTAATAGTACACAGCCTTTCGGTCCACAACCCTGAGGTCGGACGGCGTCGCTGTATAGCAAAACCATAAGAAAAGCAATGCAATACCAGCATTTGACACAAACAAGGTAGTCACACCACTTTTTTCATTTAAACAGAAACAATACTCAAATAATAAATCCAGCAGAGAGAGTCAAGATAGCCTACAGGCCAACTCAAGGGTCCAGCTTGAACTAGTGGTGCTGCATCGCCCCAAGCCCCTGTTGGTATAAAACAGAATTATAGGAGCATCACACGTTTCGCTGAGGGAATAGAGGCAGATCACAATAGAGGCCAGTCCCACCCTCCTCAGCCCACACACCCGCTCCTAGGTCCTCTACGGGGCATCGCCAGTTCCGCCGTTGGAGAATCACACAGGTCGCCACGGTATGCATTCCAGTGTCCCCACTTCTTGTCCCACACCCTGGGGCAGCCCCTTATTTTATATACGGTTTTCTCAACTATCATGCATTGGTCCATTGCGGCCTCCCACCTCACCATCAGTGGTCTGTCCGGGGAGCCCCATCCCATCGCTATGGAACGTTTGATCAACAGAAACCCCAGTGCCGCCCACTGTAGCTCAGGAGCAGTTAGGTCGTTTGGCCCCCAAATGTTGAGGACACATTCCTTGGGCGACGTGGAGAGCAGTTTGCCCAAGGACCTGCTCATTTTTCACAGCGTAGCCGACCAGAACTGCTGTATCACGGGGCAGTCCCACAGGATATGGTAGCAGGTCCCAGGGAGTCCGCAACCACGTAGGCTTGGTGCGTCAGGTCGCCGACCGATTTTGGCCAAGGTGACGGCGGACATGTATACTTTGTGCAGCACCTTTAGTTGGATCAATCTAAACCTGTGGCATATGGCCGATTCCCTCGGGGACATTAGCGCCGAACGCCACTCATCATCTTCCATGGGACCCAGGTCTGTTTCCCATTTGGCCCGTAGTGGCAAGAAGGAGTCGGGAAGGTTGTTGCAGAGCTTACGATAGGTCAGGGATATGGCCTTTTCAGGAAGAGGTTCCGACAACAGCCTATCCTCCAAAGGGGAGGTATCAGGTAGGTAGGCGAAGTCTGGAAAGGCGACCTGTAGGGCATGTGTGATCTGCAGGTATCGAAAATACTCAGTGGATGCTCGGGCATATTTAGCTTGTAGGTCACTAAAGGTCAGCAATTTACCTTTATGCACCAGGTCTCCGACCTCAGAAATCCCAATCGCGTCCCACCTGTCAAAGCCACGGGAGAAACTAAGGGAGCCCAAACGTTGTGTGGACCACAGAGGTGAGGTTTTGGTAAGTTTGTCAGCCCAGTCCAGCCGTGTATTGGCTCTGTGCCAAATGGCCACCGTATGTGCCATAGGCCCAACGTACCTAGCTTTTGTGGTAGGTTTGATCTCTATCTAATAGGAAGGCCGGATTCAAAGGTGAGCCGTGTATCCAGTGGTTAATCACCACTAGTTGGGAGGCCCAGTAGTAAAGACGGAGATTAGGGAGGGCTATTCCCCCATCATACCATCCCTGAAACAGCTTACAGAGAGCAATCCGAGCGGCACCGCCATCCCAGAGAAACAGTCGAAGCTCACTCTCTACCGCCCTGAAATATGAATCTGGAATGGAAAAGGGGCAATTCTGTAGGACATACAGGAAGCGTGGGAGCGCTAACATTTTAAACAGTGCCGCCCGTCCCAGGAGAGAGAGCGGGAGGGAGCGCCAATGAGCAACATCGGTAAGAAGCCTGCAAAGTGGGCCTAACAGATTACGATCATAGAACTGTTGGAAGTCAGGGGTGATGAAGATGCCAAGATACGTAAAGCCTTCAGTGGCTAATGTGATTGAGAACCCCCTGGGCAGGCGGGCGGCGGACCATGTAACATGTACAGCATCGATTTGGTCCAATTTATAGCGTAGCCCGAGTATTTTCCAAAGTTGGTAAGGACGTGGAACAGGCTGTTAATGGAGGACTAGGGGGACGACACGTATATCAGGATGTCGTCGGCGTAGAGAGAGATCTTGTCAACAGTCTCGTCGCCCCATCGTAGGCCTCTGATCGAGACATCTGTGCGGACCGAGTGAGCCAAAGGCTCCAGGGTGAGGGCAAACAACAAGGGGGAGAGGGGGCAGCCCTGTCTGGTGCCCCGATGGAGAGGAAATCTCTGGGACAGGAAATTGTTGACTCGGACTTGGCCAAAGAGGTCTGTATATAAAAGACGCACCCATCCAATAAATTTCGGTCCGAAGCCAAAGCGGTGAAGGACCTCTAACAGGTAAGGCCACTCAATCGAGTCGAATGCCATTGCTGCATCGAGGGATAAAAGCGGCATCCTGAGACAAAGTGGGCTGACGGCTCAACAGGTTTTGCACCCTACGGAGATTTAGCGCCGTATTACGGCCCGGAAGAAAACCGGACTGGTCGTCATGAATTAGGGAAGGGACGACCAGAAGAAGACAAGTCGCTAGAAGTTTAGCCAGGACTTTGGCCCCAGCGCTGATCAAGGAAATCGGCCGATAGGAGCTACATGCAGTGGGGGGCTTGGCAGGTTTGAGAATAACCGCAATTGAGGCCAGTCTTTGATCGAGAGGGAGCACTCCAGGCTCCAGGCTCTCCGTAAACATATTAAAGAGATGGGGAACAATATCGGGGCCCATAGCTTTGCCTGAGTTCACAGCAAAAAGCGCCGTGGTGAGCTCGTCAGCGGAGAGGTCGGCGTCTAGGGCAAGCAGGTCAGAGTCTGAGATGGTCGGGAGATGCATCTCTTCCAACAGTTGTCTGGATTCGGCGGACGAGTAGCCGTTACCAGCGGTGTATACATTTTCAAGGTGATCAGCGAATGCCTCCGCAATGTCTTGGGGATCCACCACCACAGATCCATCAGGCCTAGTTATAGATGACACCCATCTAGATCCTTGATCGCGACGCTCCAGCCATGCAAGCATCTTGCCTGCACAGTCTCCTAATTCGTAGACCCGATGACGCGTGTGGAGCAACCGTGCCTGTGCCTTCTCTTGGGTCAGCGCTTTGTAGACCAATTGTTGGGCATGGAGACGTTCAGCAGTGGAATCCGATGGTGCCACATTATAGGACGCCGCAAGGCCAATGAGAGCAGTTTCCGCCCGCGTAATGTGCTCTGCATGTTTACGCAGATGACTCGTCTTGTCTTAAGGGCTAGTGCTTCACCCTTCACAACTGCCACGTAGGCCTCCCAGAGCTTTACAGCCGAGTCTACTGAGCCTACGCTTTCCACAAAATAAAGTTCGGTACGCTCCCTCAATGCCTCTCTAATATCGGGAATCTGCAAAAGCCAGGGATTAATGATGATAGGTCCCCTCACCAGCTGGCGATTGTAAGTTAGGTCCACCATGAGTGGCGAATGGTCAGAAATACCATGAGGGAGCCTCTCGGGCGGACAAAGCAGCCAATGTCCGCAATGGGGCAAAAGAAATAGTCAATTCTTGACGTACTGTAGTGGTGATGTGTCTGGAAAGTGAAGACGCCAGATGTCTTTTAAACCTAAAGCCTGGGCAGAGTCAGCAAAATCATTGCTCTGACGGTGCGAGCCTCTCTTAGGCCTACCGTCCAGGTCGTCGCACATCGTGGCATTGAAAACTCCGCCAATTATGAGTGTACCCGGGGAGAGACCTAACAATTGAGCCCCCAGTTCTTTGAGGGAGTCTCGTACTAAGGTTGGCGGGAGGTACGCAGAGATGATGTTCAAGGGACGCACCTCCCTGGTGGCCTCCACAATAGCAAACCAGCCCAGGGTGTCGGCCCAGCAGCGTGAGTAAGTGAGTGCGAGAGATTTCCTAACTAAAATCCCAGTACCTCGGGACTCAGAAGTAAACCCAGCGTGGACCAAAAGCTTGTATCCCCCTCGCTGCAGCGCCCGACAGGTGTTACCGACCAAGTGGATCTCCTGCAACAAAACTATATCGGGGGAGCGGCGCCTGAGGAACTGGAGGACTACACTTCTCTTTATTTTGTGACCTAGACCATTAACGTTCCATGTGAGGATAGTAAGGGACCTAGAGAGTAGTTGAGTCATGACTGCAAGATTGGGGGGGTCAAATATATGGGTCGTCCAAGAAAGAACCACCAATGGCGGCGGAGCCCCGGGGCCACTCGAGGCACGGGATAGGTCAGGACATATTGTCTCCGGAAACCAGATAGCAGCCGGGACCACAGGCCAAGCACCACAGGACCCTGGACAGGTAGGAAGGCTAAACTAAAGATGGCTCCGCTGGAAGCACAAGGATAGATGAGCGAGACGAAACGAACTGTGAAAACTCTGCTAAGGACGAAAGTGAACAACATGACAGCAACAAAACATTGCCAACCCCCCACCCCCACCCCTTCCCCCCACCCTGCTTCCCTGCCCGCGGATTCAGAACTATCCACACCCCAACTAGGCAGAGTGCCTGTCGCCCTCCCACTCGTAATTGGGGTACTGAAGGACCGACAGTTCCGCTTGCCCGACTGAAAAACATTATAAATGTAATACAATTGTAAGGTCGTACCATAAGACAAACAGCATTCACATAATAGAAAAGTTACTTGTCAGTCAGCTGGTGCAGCCCGATCTCGGTCAAAGGAAACAGGTCCCAGAGACAGAGGCCAGCACAAAAGGAGGAAGCTCGCTGCCCTGGGCAGTCCCATCGATCATGAGGCAGCCGCATGGAGGAGACCCCTGCAGTCTGTGGCGGGGCCGGTCTCGACAGAGGGATGTCATTCCACTCCATCAAAAGGTCCAGTGAAGAGGTCCTGACTCTCAGGCGGGTGGTCTTCACGTAGGGTCGCATCCGGCATAGATCGGTTCCGTGGAGAACCTCCTACTCTACTCCAACCCTCCAGCCTGTCCCACACCTCCCCCAGCGAGAAAAATAACCATGTTTTTTCATCCTTTTCGACACGTAGTTTCGCCGGGAAGAGCATGGAGTATTTGACGATTTGTATTGGAGTATTTGGCCTCCATTACGTCCTCCAGGGTGAGTGTCTTTACTCCCTGCGTGGGGGACGCGAGCTTTGGATCTCCCGGGGGAGCAGACTCCCTGTTGTCCCCTCTGACGCCCCAGGAGTTCTTATTAATCTGTGTCTGAGTTGGGGGCCTTGACTCCTTGCCGGACGCCATCGCTTCTCACTGATAGGAGCCGAGAACAGACAGGGCAAGGCGGCGCCGAGGTAAAGGATGGAGGCCGGCACTTCCCCACAGCGTAGGAGCGGAGCAGGAGCACCACACAGGACCCTCGAAACCACTCAGCGCAGCACACCTCGCGTGGGTCTGGGGGCGCAGGGCACCCTCGCCTCCAGGGATCTGGACGCTGTGTGTGAGGCAAGACAGGTGGAGCCACGGGGCAGATGGGGTAAGTATTGAGGAGTTCAGGCCCCCCCGCGTTGTGGCGCAGCTGCGCGTACCTGGTCCCCGTGGTGCAGCAAGGTGATGGTGGCCTCAAGGGAGGAGGGGCTCTCCCCAGGTGCAGATCGGAGGCGCCAAACTCATGGGCAGTGAGGGGCAACACAGCCAATAGCACCCCCACCACTGCAGAACAGGGTCGAGTGGCGGGACAGGAGCGGCGTGGCTGGCAGGTGGGTGGCAATAGTACCTCTGGGGCAGCAGACCTCCGACTCGGCCTCCAGTGGGCTCTTAGAGCCTGATGTATCCCCACTGAGCAGGCCCGGAGCAGGGCCGGTGAAAGCAGGGACCCGCCAGGGCCCCCAGGGTGCACCCCCAGCGATCCCAAGGGAAGCGCAGCCTGTGGAGCAAAGGCAGGGGGGCTACAGGTCTTCAAGAGACAAAGAAAGGTGCACCGGTGCCTCAAAAGGGAAGAGCGCCAGAGCCGGGGCGTCACCTGAGATGCGCCCGGCACACAAGTAGTCCTCTATGTTCTCCCTCACGTGGGGCCAGGGTAGCTGTACGGCACGTACCGGAGGTCTGCCTCTCCTCAGGTGGAAGGAAGGAGGTCCGGCAGGCGGCGAAGCAGCAGGGCGGGATGCGGCTCTGACGCGGGTCCAGCCAGCTGTATGCGGGCGAGCCGGAGCTGCACAGTCAGTAGGCCCCAAAGCCAGGGAGTCGCGCAGTCTGCTCCCCGGCACGGAGGGGACCCCCACAGCGTCACTCCCGGCAGGCCAAGAACAACTTCGGGAGTCTTTTAGGTGGCCCGCCTCCCTCCGGCCAGATAGGAAGCAGGTCCGACTGTCAGCTTGGGGGCAAAACCTGTCCTGGGTCTGATTCCGGGTTCAGCCGCGCCCAGCCAAGGCCGTTTTAGAAGGCCGGCCGGGACTCCGACACGGCCGCCATCTTGCAAGCCCCGGGGGACTTCTCCGTCTCGGGTCCAAACTGCCTCCAGGGAGCCTCAAACGGGACCAGCACTTCGCAGCCTGAGGCGCAGTCGATTCCTGTTGGGGTACCCCTTAGCGGGAGAGGAAACCCCGGTCTGCAGACGGATCACTTGGGCGGATCGTCGGGCAAGGATCGGGAGTCACACTAGCAAGCAACCATTCCCGTCGGCTGTAGGCCACGCCCCTCACTTATCGCCTGTTCTTGATAATATGCCCCTATGGGACCAATTCACAAATGTAAAAAGAGGCGAAAGTAGCATTTACTACTCCTTAATGCCCTTTGTGAATACCGAAAGTCGACCTTTATGACTGTCAGTATTCACAGAGGGCATTTACAAGTAGTAAATGCACTTTGTGAATACCAAAAGTTTTAAAGTCAGACTTTCGTCTCACTTTCCCTATATGAGTCGGGCACAAACTATACTCTTTTTGGCATAAAAATAGACAAAATACTTTCAGGTTCTTTATAAGCAACTAAATTGAAACAGTTTAATGGAGCAAAAATTCTGCAAAGTGCACTGTTAAAATACAGCCTCGAGTGCCAGAACAAATTTGTTATGGTCAATAGTGGTTGCAAATTAAAACAATTGTCGAGCGCTCGGGATTGTCAAATAGCAACAACATCATGAAATTGATTTATAAACATTCAAAGCGTACTTTTATACATCAAGGTTGAATCCCATGGACATCATTCCTAGTGTTTCAGGCTAAAATAGCCAGAAATCCTGCACTGCACACTGATTCTCCTTTTCAATGTATTGGTTTTACGTAACATTTTTGAATTGCACTATTGCATATTTGAAATAACATAAACTCAATCCATTACATTTCAAGCAAAATAGCAAGAATTCATAAAGTGCGCCACCATGAGATACAGCCCAGAGGAACAAATCAAGCTCATAATAGTCCTTTGTTGCTGCAAGAACCTCATGAAATACCACTAAACCATACCAAACACTTAAAAAAGAACAATACAGCTAATAACAGAAGTCTACTCAGCCTGTTGTACGTAGCTGAATGCAAACATATTTCCAAGATTCCATCGTGTCCTACACGCATGATTATTTTAAAATTAGTCACTCCAAAACTTGACTTTAATAGCATAGTAGTCACTAATTAACTTTTCAGCTTCAGGAACGATTCCTTCATAGTAAGCAACATCTTACATCTCGCTGGTTGCTTTACCGATGAGACTGTATACTCATATTGTCGCTCAACTCCGGTGAGTTCGGATTGTTTGAGAGCCTCTCCACCTCACTGCACAACCAGTGCCATGGTGCCTAGCCACAAAACACAACCTAAGTCCAGTGAGGGGGCTGGTTTGAAGGAATAAAGGCCCTGCAGGGAGCACACAAGGGCTCTGCATGCCGAACCTTTATCTCTGACTTACCTGCCTCCACTTCTCCAGTCATTCCCCTTTTCATTTTTACCATTCCTCCTGGTCCTTGAGCAAGGTGCCGTTAAAGCTCAATCAGTAGCCCTCATTCTAAAATAAGACGATGGATGAGGTGGCATTTTATGGACATGGAAGATGGCCCACGCTGACTTCTTTGGGAAGACCAGGTTTTTAATCTTCTTTTTGTGGGAGATTGTGTATTTTTCGTTTCTTGTCCTGAAAAAGGTGGCAATTTAACACAAGACCCACTGAAATGCATCTACGTATTCTGTATATGCAGGATCTGCTACACATTGTAATATGGTAAACTGCAGGCCTTTTACTCATGTGTCCATTCATGGAGATACCTGCATCACCAATAGGCTTCTTAGGTTGCAGAGGCGATAATGAAAAGCCTTAGAATGAAAACATGATGAATCATCTTTATTTCCTTCACAATGATGTTTGTTCTAAGACACCCCTGGGCACACGATCAGGTACCCCAAGAACAGACTAAAGGCCAATACCGACCAGTCGGCACTGCTGTACAGCTTTGGACTCAGACGATGCCTAATTTCCAGGTTCCAGGAAATTCAGTGGGCTACAGGAAGACTGTCTATTCCTGTTTTAACCTATGTTCGCGAATAACCCGCTTGCATTTTTAACTGTGCTCTGCATTTCAACTGTGCACTAGACAAGTGTTTCACTTACTTCCCCCTCTCTGCACTTTTGCACTTTAAAACTGTTCTACAACGGAATATTATGCTGTGATTTCAGTGGCGGATGGTGACATTTGAAAGTGGTGAGGTGTAAAAAGATAATAATACTGCACCGTAGCGAGCGAGCGTAGTGAGCGACCCGATTTCTCCCCGAGAAAATTTTGAAAAAAGAGTGGAAAAATGGTGCATTTTCATGCAAATTTTGTGAAAGCAGGAAGGTTAATAAAGCAATTGTGAAAGTTCAGTTATTACATTAAGAAAGTGGTCATATAACATAGGTAGCTGCTTATTCATCTTCATCATAACCACAGAGCTTCATAACAGACTTTGAAACACAATGCATTGCTAGTACCTCACAGATGTATTTTAATAACAAACAAAACAAACAGGACGCAAACTAGCAGCATTTAAATAGAGTGTTCACTTTTTGTAATTAAAATCAGCACGTCTGTTTTTCATGGAAGCAAACTTCTCAATGACTTGAACATTGAAGTCTGGTATTCTTTTAACTAAGTCACTCTCTATAGAAAGCATCGCTAAGGCATTCAGTCTTTCCTGAATCATGGTATTTCTCAGGAATGTTTTAATTCTATTCAAAGGGGAAAAACAACGTTCTGCCTCTGCTGTTGTCATCGGTGTTGTGATGAGTATTTTTAGTAAAGTCACTGTTTCTGTTAGTGTCTTTTCCATGTTAAGGTTCAGAATTAAAGCAAGCAAAGAAATTGCAGTAGTGGCCTGCCGGTATACATGCATTCCATACAGTACAGTTAATTCTGTTCTCAGATCCTCTTTGTTGAGCATAGGGTAAGCATCCACAGCGGTATTCAGTGCGTGCTCAGAGAAGGAAATATCATATTTAGCAAACAGATCACTTCGTAGTAATGTGGCACTCACCAAATGCTTTGTAAAAGAAAAGCGTTCCTTTGCCTGCATAATTATAGTGTCACATATCTCTTTGGAAATTCGGACTAGACTGCTGATGTCTTTTCTGCGGTTAGAGAAAGTAGAATCATTTGGCAGTGTGCTGTCTAAATTGTCAACCCCTTCTCTGACTTTCGTTATGCGTGTGACAAAGTCGTTGATAGCTGTTTCCACATGGATAGTATCTATTTCACGTTTTTGTAACGTTTCATACAGTGTTTCAACTTGAAGCATTATTTTAAAAAACAAAAACAGCAAAAACTGAAACTCTCTGTCTTGCAGTGTTCTAGCAAAGCCAAGGGCATCATTCCGGCTTTTGTAGTCAAAGTCTAGATTGGCTTCTATGGTGTCGCTACATTTCTCAAGATCAACCATATATTGGTATATTAGGCAGATTATACGATGTGAAAATTCCAACGAGTTGGGCCTCCCTTTGGAATCCTTCTGTTAACAATGGTATGAAGGAGCTCCGTTCTTTTGGGGGAGCGTGAGAAGAATGCTGCCATTCCTCCTACATCCATGAAGAATATCTTTGCCTCAGAGATCTTTCCTACTGATTGTTGCATAATCAGATTTAGTTGGTGGGCATAACAGTGCACGTAATGGGCATTAGGGTACACATCTTTAACTTTTTTTTGTACTCCACCGGAGGTTACACTCATTACTGCAGCACCATTGTAGCTTTGTGCAATCAGTTTTTGTTTTTGAGCCTGCTCTGGAAAAATCAAGTTTAGTTCCTGTAGAATAGCTGAAGAAATGCTTTCTGCACAAGAGTCTCTTAAATGGGTGAAACCATAGATCCTTTCCAAAACGTTGTTTTCACAGTCAAGGTACCGAAAGACCAATACTGACTGTGTTTTCGTGGCCACATCAGTGGTGTCATCAGCCTGAATAGCCACGTCTGTGTTTTTCAGCTCTAGTACGATAGTGCTTTTTACAATCTCTAGCATGCACTCAAGCAGTTCATTTTGTATGATTTTAGATGTGCCCTTGAAGACTGTAGCACTTGATAGATGTGCTTCCATTACATGGTCTATGCTTGCTATTAAGTCCACAAGCCCTTTGAATATCCCAGGATTTGCAGAACCTTCCGATTAATCATGCCCTCGTAAAGCCAGTTCAAAATCACCACAGAAACTAATGCAGTCAATGATTTTTGATAGCACGTGTCTATTCCTATCAACTGCTTCATTGTGCTTCTGTATTGTTTTTCCGTAGGCCTCGCTTATGTGGGCTTCAATAGGTGTATCTCCCAACATTCCCAGTCTTGTCAGGTTTTCCATATGTATTTTCGTGTGTGCATGCTTCTTTACTTTATCTGACAAATGCTTCAAGTCTTTTACTCCTTTTTTGGTCCAAGGAGTTTCACCACCAAACAGCAGGCAGGGGAAGCAGAACAGAGCATTTGTTGAAGGACATTCTTTAAGCCAATCAACTTTTGTGTACCAGGTGTTTGTGAAAGAACGTGTGTAAAGCTTCCCTCTGTCTAGGGAACTTTGTTGTAGGTTTAGGTCTGGCCAGTGAGGTCCTAATTGTTTTACAATTAGTTTTGCTTCACGTTTCAGTCCAATGAACAGCTTTGCAAGTAGTTGCTCTACTGTATTCATGGTGTTACCAATGTTAGTGTTACCTGTCAATAATCAAAGTACAACTTATGAGGTTTGGTGCATGTATTTAGACGCCACCCACCATGTACACAACTTACATAGCCCTTGACTACTAGAATGTAAAATATAGCAGCAGTTTCCTTACCTTAAACACTGGGGTTGTTGGCTGTGTTGTAGCAGAAAAGGAGGCTGGCACCTCTTCTTCTTTGCTTGATTTGCCCAAAAATTAGTTCGGCAGCCTGAGGCTTTACCAAATGCTGAAAAGCAAATACAACAAAATGTAGTTGTGTCAACCAAACACACAAGCTTTTAACAAAAGCATTCAAACTGTAAAAAATGGGCAGGCATGTACAGTGGTGTAACGCAAAATGAGCCCCCCCTTGCAGAATGTGCTGAGGCACCCCTTAGTGATCACATCACAATGCATTTCTTTGATTATAAGTGGCTCTTATTACAGAAAAAGTTGGAGACCCTTGGCTTAAGTGATCCACAAAGACTTGACCCTGTACACTGCACATTACACCTTCTTATAACAATGCACGTGAATTTTACTAAGTGGGCTAATGGAATTCCTTGCATTGACCAGTACAGTATAGGGGGCACACTTTTGGTTCCTATGTGTAGTCTACATGCAGACGACGATCATCTGAATTATTAAGGGACTCAGATCACACTCCTGGAAAGTGGTTAAGCCTGCCTTAGCATTGCTTTTGTAGGCCATGTGGATTTCTATAAGGTTGACGTGGGCAAGCTGGCATAAGCTCTGTAGTCTGTAGATGAACATGTCACAGTCATAGACATGCCATTAGAAAAACGGACACTGGAACCAGGACAGCTTTGCACTTTGGCACAATTTCGATAACGATAAAAACACATTGTGCGTAGGATGTTGGAGTACTGCCTAACTAACACACAGCAGCTGTAGCACTTAGTTAGCAGTTGATGTATAAATTATAGAGGTAAAATCTTCTCCAGTGAAAATTAATCTTCCTTTGAAACAATACATGCACTAAGGAAAATATGCAACAAATACAAATTCAAAGGAAGACTGAAAACTGGTGTTTTGTTGTTTTTGTCCTTGCATCCAGATATATGATACAACAAGTAACATCATACTTACAATAAGTCAGGACTACTGGCTTTGTCGATGGTTATTAGTTGCAAAAGATAAATAAGCAGCAACTGTGGCTCCTAATAGTGTATTTTCAATTTGTGTTGCAGTTTTTAATGGTAAATTGAAAAGATGCAACAAATGTTAGCAGATTACACCCCTCCCATACAGAATAATGCTCCCAGGCCCTGCACTGATTGATGCACCCATGCACTGATTGATGAACAAGCACTTCATTAAACAACTGCACTGGCGGTCACTTTAGCGACATTCAGTTTCAGACGGAAAGGGATATGCTTGGTCTCCAAAGCTAGTGCACTCCGCCATCTTTACATTGATTCATATTATCGCCCTCGCCCATTAAAAAAAGGTATCAAACTAAAAGAGGTAGCGCTGGAATCCACACCTAAGAACACTGTCTAACAAGTCCACACCAAAAAAACACCAGCTGCTTACAATGGATAGCAGTGAAGCAACTAATAAGCATCTATGTGTATGAATTACAAGATTATCAGTCAGACGGCCCGGCCCTGCTTCTGCACAGAGCCACAGCAAAGATGGAGACGGCAATGTCTTCCAATATTCGACAATCAACTTGATCAGCTTATATATTTTATAAAGCTTTATCAATTAAAGGGCTGCGATAAGTTTTGCCTTTGTTTATTACACTCATAAATAAAAAATAAGAATGAAGATGCTCCATTTCAAAGTTGGTCAGGGCCCCGAGATTTTGGTCACCTCTTTTGTATTCGCTGGCACTGAACCCCTTATCCCAGGTGCCCCAGGGGTCATCTACACACCTCAGGATATTCAGAATTAATAATAATAAAGCAGAGTCTGTAATACCAATCAAAGCGGATGCCTTTCGGTTCGCGGTTGGAAGGCTACAAAGGTGCAGTCACAGTCCAGAACTTTCAAGTGCAATTAAGCGCTTCAACACCTCGTCAGGGGAAGGAGGCGCTATATAAATGTAAAAATAATACAAATGCTATATGCGAAGGAAGCTGATGTGTTGAGGCGAGGATTGGAAAGTGGTACAAACAATAACCTGTATTTATTTTATGGTGCTTGATGTAGCCACTGTGCGTCGGTGCTCCTGATAACATATTTTACGACTGCACATAACAACATGTTTTCAGTCTGCGTAGGATCAGACTACGGCCACACAATAATTAGTGCAACAGGTGCATTGACCCACACAACTGTAATGAGGCATTTGTGTAAACTCCTGGTGCCAAGCACACGCGACAACGCAAGGGTGGCACACTTCAGGTACCTGAGACAGCAATTTACAATGGAGGGGGGTACAAAAAACAGCATTGTTGAGGCACAGTGGACGAAATACACAACAGTTTCACCAGTACCTTGGAATGTTGCACAGCGGGATCAGTACAAAACGACGTCAGCACCGATCGACCAGTGCAGAACACAGACTCGCTCTCCAAAGTCCACACTGCACAATTTACATTGTGTCGTTAAATTCCAAGATAAACTCTGATGGGTCGTTTTATGACGTGTTAAATTGAGCGCTGGTTAGTGAACAAAGCGAATGCGTGTTACTGGTTGTTAACACCCGCTTTTCTGTGCTTGCGAGTGACAAAATCTGTCTGACGTGCACCACGAGGTGTGAACTCCCCGAGACAGCCCCGGCCGTACCCCTCATTGCAGTGTGCACTGACTGGCTGTAAAGCAGGCACAGGTGGGGGGTACGGTACCACTAGGCTTATTTGCATATGGTGGCCTTGACAATGTCATATTTAAAGTATCTCCTAACATGAGGCATTTTCCCATCCCTGCAAAGTTCAACTCATAATCGCACCCTTTGGAACTCTCCAGGTTTCTCATAGCTCCTAAAACTTGGCGCTGCCGCGCTGGCATGTTCACGAATTACCGAGGATCACCCATTTTGGTGGTGTGGAGAAGCCTAGCAGAGCAAGAGGACTAGGTCACAACAGACAGGCGCTTTCTGAACACACCACATATGACACACACACCCCTCGTAAAATGTATTGCACGTGTTTCACGTGCGGTCCTGAACACACATGGGGCAGATTTAGAGATCTGCACCTTATCGACTCACAAAGGCCCCCTCTGTGTTTAGCACTAGGCTCTGAGTGGCTGTTAGTGGCCCCAGAAAGGACTGCCCCTGCCGCCTGATGTGTTGAATATGCATGTCTTGTGCTTTTGCAATAGCTGCGCTGGCTCAGGGAAGAGCTGAGCGCCTGGTTTATTGCCTAGTATCGGCTGCAGCCGGTGGGAGGCCTGAGCCGGAGCCGAGCCCTGCCTGAGCATAGATGTCAACTTTAACTTTTTTTATATAATATTTCAGCCTAGGTCCATACCTGCACATAGGAATTTGAATTTCACACGTCCAACGATGATGACAGACTCCGAGACTCGACGACTAGGTGAGGCCTCAGACGGTGACCAGACAGTCTCTGTCCGTCCCTCATGCGCACGAGTCACGACAGAGTCAACCACGAGGAGGATTGGACTTAGCACGAAAAAAACGCAGCTCTTTTTTCAAGCACTGGGGTATGTTGCATAGGCAAACCCCGTACTTTGCAGGTGCTTGCTTTTAAAAATCCATTTAGTTTGCTAGCTGCAGAAAGGCAGTCGGGCAAACACCACATGTGCAGTGCGCACTGTGCCGGCACTCCAGCGCCACCCAGTGTCAGACAGTGCATACTGTGACACACATGAGTGAAGCTTGACACCACGGCCGCAGGGCAATAATTATCAGGCAATTTATTCGAGCGGCGCGTTAATTTATAAAACTTTTATTAACGCGCCACTCAAATAAATTGCCCGACAATTATTAGTGGGGCAACGCCTCACCGCCCAAATGGTAAAACCGCCACTGTGTGATTTAAATTGATTTTAAACGTGCCTGAAACTGAACTGAAATTGAATTCGAACCCTCACACCTACCTGCTCTTCACTAAATTGGGAGGGCGCTAAACAGCATTCAGGGTACAGCACAAACCGGAAGTAGTGCTGTAGGAGAGGCAGCATTACAGTTGTTAAACACGAGTGACTACAAAAACAAGGCCAAGGCACGGACATGCCACCGTCACGCCAAAGGTGCACCAAAGGCAAGCCCGTCTGCGCCCGTCTGCGCCCGTCCGTGCCCAAATTGGACCAGGGGCCAGGACCCTTTCACACAAGATCCTAGTAATCACAATCAATACTCCAGGGAGATGCTTCTCAAACTGGCCAAACTCCAGCAACATAGCAAGGCGCTTTGTGTGAAAGTCTCCCTAAGGAACACGGAGGGCCAATTCTCATGCCTCCACTGTAAATAGGGCAGCCAAGCTCTATCATAACAGCACACCAGAAAAGCTATCAGTCTAGCTGGGCTTCATATGACATGCATTTATTTTAACACTAGGTCAATGCCCAAACATTTTACGTCCCCAATGGTGACCACAAATTACTTGGGGGAGCAGTACTTTACAATCCTCCAGGATACAAGCTGGAATTTAGCACTAAACTGCTGTCCCACTAGTCCCCTCTTGCCTAAAACATAGACATTTCCAAACTATAGGTGATTTTAATGTTCATTTTGAAAACTTTGATGAACCTGTGTTTAAACACTAACAAAGCGATATGCAAAAACTGCAGCTAAAACAATTGATCAAACGGCCAACTCCCACTGCTGGGCTACACTTGAACTTCTGTTTTCAACATAGAAGCCATTAATGTCTCTCAGGTTATACCTCTGTCCTGGACTGACCACTCTCTAATCTCCTTTTCTTTTAACTTACCAACCACGCTAACCTGCCAGACCACACCATCATCAGCATTAAAAAGGGCATGTAATTGGATCACCCCTGATTCATTCACTCACCATTTCTCTCTAAGTGACCAAAGTACTGCAAGGGCACTCTCTGTTCAGACAGAGGCTGAACTTTTACATTCTCAGAGCACAAACGCATTGGACCAGTGTGCCCCCAGGTTAGTAAGTAAATCTAACAGGGAAACACCATCAGAGAAATGGTATTCATCAGAAATGAATCCATTAAAAAGGAAATGCAAATCACTGGAACATAAGTGGGATTGTCTAAATAAAGTAACAACAGACTGCTCTACAAAGGAGAGCCAAAGATTTAGCACAATGCCCTCAAAAGTGCTAAGCAACACTACTATGCAAAACAAATAGATGACAACTGTAATTCACCTAAAGAGTTATACAAAATAGTGAATGAACTCTGCAAACAAACCGGTATGTCCCATACTATGACCCCTTCAATTGACAACTGCTAGTTATCAACAACTTCTTCACTGACAACGTCTCTAAAATCTACTCTTCTTTCAAAAGCCAACCCATTTCTGACAAATTAGACTGGGAAACCCTAGACCCACATCCTAAAGCACAAGCTTATTTAAGCAACTTGGACCCTTTTTCTGAAGAGCAGGTTGCAAAAGCTATGACCGAGGTCAAAGCAGAATCTCCGCTTGACCCTTGTCCTCACTTTATTTTATCTCGGCTTGTATCGGTCCTAAGCCCGTATGTTTACCTATATTTTCAATAAAGCTCTTAATTCTGCAGTATTCCAGGATATATGGAAGTAAACCATTGTATTCCCACTATTAACCCCTTAAGTGCTGCTGTCGGCCTTTGGACATCGCGAGCACTACCTTCTTAGTGCTGCACACGTCCAAAGGCCGACGCGGCCCCGTAGTTTTTGAGGAAGTTCCGCACTGCCGCGAAATCGCGGCCGCGGCCAACGGGTTAAAAAAAGCTTGCATGGAAATCTACAATTCTGCACATTACAGACCAATCTCCCAACTACCATACCAGTCTTAGGTACTGGAGAAACTGGTCAATAAACAATTGGTGAACCTTTTAGAAACCAATGAACTCTTAGATCCATCTCAGACTGGTTTTAGAGCTTCTAACAGCACAGAAGCCGCCGTACTTGCAGTATCGGGCAACATCAGCATCGCAGTGGATCAGGGCAAAGCTTCTGCCCTGATCCTCTTGGACCTGAAAGCAGCCTTCGATACCGTATCTCACGACCACCTGATGAACATTTTACAAGAAAAGGGACTACACTGGAAAACACTTCAGTGGTTCAACTCCTTCATATGTAACAATACAAAAAATTCAAATGGGCTTCTTCTCCTCCAGTTCAACTATCAACTACAGTGTCCGGGGGAGCCCCCCTGAGCCCCTCTCTTTTCAATGCCTATATCTCCTCTTTAGCTAAGATCGGGATGAAATGGGGCTTCAATATCTACTCCTGTACGGATGATATGCAGCTACTAATTGCCTTTGAAGAAAAGCATGAGGATACCAGAACCAACCTAATCAACTGTATCTCAGAAACAGCAACTTGGATGACAAAACACTGCCTAAAACTAAACGCTGAGGAGTCTGAGATCCTGCAATTCGGATGAGCTCACCTAGTCTGGGACGATACCTGGTGCCCCCGGGTGGTACGATCTGCCCTCAAACCCTAACGAGTTGCAAAAAACCTGGGCATACTCATCGACAATGCATTCATTAACACTACAAGACCAAGTACGAGCGATGTGCCTAAAAAGCTTTACCATGCTAAAACTACTACGAAGACTACTCTCATGGATCCCCTTAAACTTCAGAAAGACTATTACCCAGGCATTACTAGTAAACTAGACTATGGGAACACGCTCTATGTTGGCATGCTAGAGTATCTTTTTTCCCGACTGCAGGTGAGCCAGATTGCTGCCGCCAAGATGGTCTCCAATAAAAGCAAAAACAGTTTGGCATCTGAATGTCTGAGTGAACTCCATCAGCTGTCTGTGAGCTAAAGGGCCATGTTCAAGGTCCTGTGCCATGCACACAGAGCACTACACAAGCGTGGTCCTCGAATCTTGCAGGACAAATTTGAAATCTACACCCTTACCCAAAATCTGAGGTCTTGCTATCAAGCTCTATCCAAAATCAAATGCATCAAGAAAGTTAGAGGAGGAGGTCGGTCCTTCTCTAATCTGGCAGCCGTTCATTGGAATGAACTTCCCTTAGACCTCTGACTTACAGATGATTACATGTCTTTTAGGAAGAAGCTGAAAACATGGCTGTTCCCTAAGACATAATCACTGACACTTGCAGTACTTTTAGCCTAGGTCCTCCTGCTCTCAGATGTCTGGACATTCTCCACTCTTATATCAGGATATTGCTTTCCTAGCGCCGTAATATCCCTCGGGATGACTGTCGCACTTAATAAATACAAATAATAAATACATATACAAAATTCTATGTTTTCAAGGGTCCACCGGCTTACACAATGCTATCTCAAGCAAGTTCAGTTTGGTCATTTATATTAGGGTAGGGCATTTTTAGAGTTATGGGGTGGGTGAGGGTATTGTGTGGCAATGGTACTTTTAGGGTGGATACGCAAATTTGGGTGGCAAGGGTACTTTAGAATTTAGGGTGGGTGAGAGTATTTGGCTGGTAATGGTCTTTTTAGGGTTTAGGGTGCCTAAGGGAATTTTGGTGGCAGGGATATTTTTAGGGTTTAGGGTGAGTGAGGATATGTTGATGGTAAGGGTATTTTAGGTCGAGGCGAAGTTCCCCGAGTTGGTCTACGCAGAACTCAGTGGAATGGCTAAAAAAACTCTGCCATGCAATGCAGAGTTCCACAGGCAGGTGGATTATGCTAGATTGCCCATTGTTGTGATACGCAATGCGGAGTGCTACTCGAGTTCCAAATCGCACGTGAACAACAACACGTGGTTCACAAGGGTACTGCCATCTTGTTTTCAACCCCTTTTAAATCTCTTTAATCCTCCCCTATCAGACGTATCTATCCCTAATTTGTAATTATTATATTAGTGTGTTTCTTTGTGTATTTTATTTTTTATAAAAACGTTTAGGGGGGTTTTCGTGACTTTTTGTATTTTGGTTATATTTCCCCTTTCTTTGTTATTTCGTCTTTCCTTTCTTTACCTGTTTCTTTCTATTCTAATTCTTCTTAACCCTACCCAGTGGCCTGGCAGATGGTTACCTCCCCTGGGGGCAGTGCCCCTACCCAGGAGTGCAGCCCCGGGTAATCTGCAGTGAGGAGGGGCTAGCAGCACTAGCATTTGTTGTACAGCACCACCTCCCCTCCATGCTGGCAGCAGGTGGCAGTGGATACCCCATGCGAGAGCATTGGCTGCAATGGGGGAGTGTACGCTGGTGTGTGCCCCACACCAGACAGGTTTGCCGCACCATCCAGCAGCTGATGCACCGTTGGTGGATATTCTTGTCTGGGAGCAGGAGCTGCTCGCCCTGCTCAGTGCTGAGATTCCGGTGCTCGATGAGTATTAATTTAGTTGTGTTTCTACAATACTACCATTTTCTTTCCAAATAGCATCAAATTCTTAGAGGAAAGTTACATAAAGTTTACTTTGAGAATGTTATTATTATTTGATCCAGTTTCTAGTTTCTGCTAGGCAGGTACTCAGTGGTACAAAATAGTTCTCATCACTGGTGCTCCCTTTGACTGATTAAGTAGGAAACCATTGCAGACTGTCCACCTCTCACCATTGTGAATCAGTGATAGCCATAAGTTAGCATTCTCTCTGTGAGTTTGTTTATGTAGCTCAAACAGTTCCAAGCTATTTCACATTGATGTGTACTATGCATCTATGCAGTTCAAAAATGAGAGACTGAGTTGGTCCAGCAAGAGGTCTGAGAAATACGAATATAATCAAAGATCATTCACAACAATGCATTAGTTCAGAATGTAGCTTTTGTGAAGGAATTTTGTGATGAGGATTTTAGGATTAGAATAGGCAACTCAGCAATAGCTGATAGACTCAAAACTAGTACTATAGGTGATCTGTTTTAGAGAAGTACAATTATGTGACTGCATTTGCCTGTCATAATAATTTTGCTGAGATTAAATCATTAATCGATTTTTTTTATTTTTTTTATTTCTTACATCAGCACCCAAAGGCCACGAAGAGGGACATTGCAGAGGGTCCGGGAATAACTGTTCAGAAGGAGGCACTGACCACCAGTGCTTCTGCTGAGGACTCTGCTTACTACACTAAGTCATATTATGTATTAATATTATTTTTCTAACGTTGGGTTTTATTATTGTTGTGGGCTTAGAGTAGAATCTTGGGGTATTGGAATGTTGGTGCTGGGTTCCAGGCCGGGAGTTGCTGCGTGGAGAAAGGTGTTGCTTTCAGGAAATAAAGTTGACACCCTTACCTGCCATCTTCCTTTTACATGGCGAGAAGGATGGAATATGAACCCCCTTGTACAAAGCACAATGATTTGCTCTTTTTAGTTTGCCCGCTATTTTACTTTTAAATTTTGCCTTGTCTATTTGTTTTATACTGTCTCTTTTTTTTCCTAACTTCCTGATTCATTTTTTTTGTTTCATTCCTGTTAACCCGCATTATATTTTTTTCTTTATATGACATGGTTTTCTTCTTTGGTAGCTGACTTTTTACGGTCTCTAGTACACTCATCTTCTGCTTTGTTGGTAATCTTTTCCTCTCTCTAATATATCCTGTGGTACTATAAGAATAAGACTAAGAACACATTTTTGGTCCTCTACTGTCTTCCGCGAAGATTGCAGGCCTAGGTAAGCTAGTATTATAAATAATATTCACCATGTATGTTTGTTGAGAAGGCTTCTTTTCCTACTCATGCACTATCAGTTGAGTACCAGAGAGAGTGTCCCTCCAATGTTGTGTGATTTACAATATTATACAGTATACCTGCAGTTTCCATGATAGTTCAGCATGGCTGGAAAAAAAGTACGAGGTTCCATTGCATTTACCACCCAACACCATATGCCTTTCATTTACCATTATTCCACCTCTTCATTGTGCTTTAATGACTGAGTCATCAATCATGATTCATGATCATCATAGGTTACATCTCTGCCTCTCTATTTCGAAACAATTTTTGGGTTGGCTTCACCACCTGGCTTGTCTAACATTGTCAACCAACTAAATGCCCAAAGTAATAGTTTTTTTAGGAGAGACTGCAGTGCTAACTAAACTGTAGTGATGCATTGTGGTTATATTTGTTTTATTGAATAAATTGAGGGGAAGCATATCTGGCATATACAATATATATAATGTTTTATTTTAGCCATGCAGACCACCAGTGACAATGGCTCAAGTAGTGCCGCTGCAGCAGGAGAGTCAGTTGGAAGTGGAGAAGCGGTGGCAATGATGGGCACTGGTAAGTCACATATTTGTTTGCCTATTGACAATTACTATTATGCTCACTAGCTTGTACCAGCTTGTGACCGTGCATCCCATATCTTCACCAACTGCAGCAGTGGTTGAGTTATTATGGCCTCTTCTATCTGCAACTCACCAAAAGCTCACATAATGGTGGCTATTGGTGAATTAGATTGATAGGATGAATCATTTTTTGGGGATTATTTAGATGAATAAGCAAGACAGCTCTTCTCATGGAGAGGGGCATGAACTCCCCTGCTCTGCTTACTTTGTTTATGTAGGGTTATCAAAGCTATAGCTCAAAATAGGGGTATTTTTTTCACCTCCCTTGACTCACTAAATTTGTAAAGTGATGCAGATGTATTCCACCCATCATTCATCACCCTCTCCCTGCCTGTGACATATTGCCAACTATGATCGACATACAGTATTCGGAACTGCAGCGTTGGCTGTACAATGTGCATTCGCTTCAGTTAATGCAGCATCTTAAAAGTTTTCAATGCATTGCAAGCTGGACACACAAGTGTGTTTATTGTGTTATGTTAATTTGAATTTGTAAGACGCAACAGCTACCCAAAAAGGGTTACCCAGTGCCAACTAAAAAAAAACAGAAGGAAGGGAACGATTATTGATTAAACAGCCAAGTTTTTAGGCTTTTACAGAAATTCTCATGTACAGTTTCATTTTGAAGCGGCGCAGGGAAAGAGTGCCACAAAGTGGGGCCTAAGTAGGCAAAGGATCGACCACCCATACATTACAGTCTAATTTTAGGAACAGAGAACTTTGCCTGAGTGGCAGAGCGGAGCACGCAAGAGGGCAAGTAGGGGTGAACCAGAGCCTGCAGGTTTTGAGGAGCCAATCCAGATTTGATTTTGAACATGTAGCTCAAGGCTTTGAACTTAATTCGGCTCTCCACCCTGAGCCAATGAAGGTCACACAGAGAGCCTGAGATTGAGGCAGTTCTGGGAATCTGACAGATCAGTCTGGCGTCAGAGTTCTGGACTACCTGGAGCTTGCGCGTCACCTCCTTGTTTGCCCCCAGATAGAGGATGTTATCATAGTCCAGTCTTGAGGTAAAAAGAGCTTGGACCACGGTTCTCTGGGTAGAGCTGGGCAACATCCAGATAATCTTTTTAAGCCATTTCAGTATGGCAAAGCAAGTTGCAGCCACCTTCACTGCTTGGTTTTTCATAGATAATAAATCATCTATGATGAAGCCTAGATTGCGACTATGCCAAGAAGGCTGAGGAAAAGCAACCATTTTAATAGGCCAATGTTGGGGGCCCCAAAGATCTTTATTCTTCCCCAGGATCAAGACCTCAGTTTTCTCCCCATTGAGTTTAAGAAAATTAGCCTGCATCCAAGATGCAATATTACACAGACCTAGCGGTAGAGCAGATGTCACAGATGCTTTCTCAGCAGAGAGGAGAAGATAATCTGTGTGTCTTCCGTATAGGAGAACAAGGACAGCCCAGCCTCTTCTGCAATGTTGGTTAAAGGTCTGACATACACATGGAACAATAAAGGGCTTAAAATGGAGCCCTGAGGTACCCCATAGGGGGAGACATGCTTATTGGAACAGGCAGCTGGAGAAAAGACCTGGAACCTGCGATCAGAGAGAAAATAAATAAGCCAGTTAAGTACTGATCCAGTAATACCCAAGGATCGTAAAGCCTCCACTAACACAGTGTGAGAGACCATGTCGAATGCTGCGCTTAAGTCAACTAGTATGAGGACCACTGTGTCTCCTGAATCTCAATGGTGTTGCAGCATTTCTGTGAATCCAAGGACTGTCGTTTCAGTCG
Source organism: Lissotriton helveticus (assembly GCF_964261635.1). Classification (NCBI taxonomy): domain Eukaryota; kingdom Metazoa; phylum Chordata; class Amphibia; order Caudata; family Salamandridae; genus Lissotriton; species Lissotriton helveticus. Next base: position 640,734,182 of record NC_136059.1, read on the forward strand.
AAAAACCGTCTCTAAACCCTTACTGTAATGGATGTAGAAATTTTTGTGATGAGAAAAACTGGGCTAGTTGAAAATTTGCATGCCTTCTGAGAATTTTTGTAAAGTCCGGGAGCAATTAAATAGGCCGGTAGGTAGAAGGCTGATCCGGATCAGCATTGGCCTTCTATAGAAGAGGAAGCACCATTGCGTGTTTCCATTCTGAGGGAACTGTTGCTTCCTGTAGGGGGGCATTCAGAAGTTCCATGATTATCAAGAGTGAAGCCATCTCAAGATGTTGGAGCACCGAGATTGGAAGAGAATCAAAGGGGGAACCAGATTTAATGCTATCTAAAATCCGTTTGAAGGAGTTCATATCTAGTGGGGACCAGGATTCTAGTGTAACCATAGATATAGATGCCTCTTTATCTCAGTAAGAGGTGGCTTTGGCTGCAGGAGAAAATAAAGATGTTTGCTGAAAGAGGTTATCAGGTTTTCTGTCCTTCATTTCAGAATATAGTTTCTCTACTTTTTGGAGAAGAAATTTAGCCAAGTATTCACATTGCCGACCATTTAAGGCAGGAGGCATGGCTTGGGTTTCAGAGCCTGAGAGCTCTTTGACCATTTTAAATAGTGTCTTGGAACAATTCACTACATGAGAAATAGTCGAAGTGACATATTCAGCACAAGCCAATTTACAGAGAGTATGGTAGTCCTTTTTAACCTTTTTGAATGGTATCAGATGCATAGTTCCTTCTTCAGCGTCTTTCCAAAACATTGAATTTTGATTTTTCCAATTTTAAGTTCTCCGTGAATCAAGGTGCAGGAGAACGATGGTTGTTCACCTTCTTAAGAAAGGGAGGATGACAGGTATCAATGGCCTTTAAAAGCCACTTTTGAACAGCACCGGAAAGAAGAGTAGTCAACATTTGTTTAGTTATAGGGACATTGGAGGATAAAAGCTTATTAAGGGCTTCAAAATCTAGTCTTCCCCAGTTCCTAGTAGGTTTGCTAATATTAGGCGAAGCTGTAGGTAATTTTGATAAGATCTCAAAGCAGAACCTGAACACAAAATGGTCAGACCAGCGTAAAGGAAGGGCTGGTGAGCATTGAATGTTGGACAGACTGGAAAAGATAGGGTCCAGTAGATGGCCAGCAACGTGGGTGGGACCAGAGTTGCAGAGTGTCATGTTCAATGCAGCCAGATCAGAAGTTAAGATAGTGCTGTTCACACATGCAGAATCATCCAAGTGCAAATTAAGATCACCCAAAATAGAGAAGTTAGCAGGATTTATGAGGAAAAGTGTTATTGAATCTGGGAAGGATGAAACCCATGGACCAGACGGCCCAGGGGAATTATACATTAGTATGCCTGAGTTAGGGTAAGCTTAAATAACGCTGCCTCACAGTTCGTTAATGACAGTTCTTCAAATTTATACAGGAACGATTTCTTATCAATTACACCAATGCCCCCACCTGTCTTAAGCCCCCTATCTTTCCTGACTATGGCATAGTTAAATGGTAAGGCGGTTGCAACATCAGGGCCAGAGCTCGGGTGCAGCCATGTTTCAGTAAGAAACATGGCATCTGGTTGTTCACTGATCAAAAGGTCAAAGATGTCTGCTTTATGCTTCGGTAATGGGCAATAATTGATGCTTAGGAAGGAGAATTCCTTTTTGACTGAGGTGGCAGAGCTAGAAGAGGAATCTGCTTGTGAGGGTGTCAGCGTACTGGACTTTTTACACAGTTTAGTTTGAAAGGAAAAACCACAGCATAAACAATTTCTGTACCTGTCCTCAGAGTAGAGTAAAGTACAATTAGAAGAATGTGTGCTTTGGTGTTGCAAGAGCTGTTTGGCAGGGCAACATGATCTTTGACCGTCATTTGGATGAGACGTTGTGTCCCCGAAACCCGTTCAGGCGCGGACGGGTGCAGACAGGCTGGCAGTGTGCCACCTACGCGCGTCCATTGCAACATCCTGCTTAAGTAGCAGTGAAGAGGTAAACGGCGCTCTGGCGACCGACTGCCCCTTTTAGCACCGGAAGTCAATCTGGAGAGTTTCTGGTTCACCTTGACCTCGCCCTCCACATAAACGGCACCAGCCGTTATGGAACAGGGCTTGGGTTTATACAGATACGGTGAGCAAGTTGAAGAGCAATAAAGTTAAAAATGTAATCAAGCCAGTAAAAGCGATGTTAAAAGGCTGCCAGATAAAGTGCAATTAGTGTGCAAAACGATTTGCCGACCAGGAGAGTCAAATTAGAAAGTATGTGTTGTATAGCGCAGATCAAAGTTACATGAGGAGTAGTTACAAAGGTAATGCGGGTTAGATCCTACCGCTAGCATCTGCATCTATTTCCCATTGCCCACTTAGTCACCTCTTGGTACTTCATTCCTTTATTTTTCCCTAAGTTCTTCTGTCCTGGCCGACCAAAAGATTTAAGAATCCATTCTTGGCATGTGCCTCATTTGATTTTATAGCCATGTGAAGAGGGTCCAAAATATATTTCATGGTTTCCCATAATAGATTTATTTTATGTCTGTTTGGATTTTTCCCTCTGTTAGACAAGACTGCCCTCTCTGGAAGTTTAAGGCAGCACCCCACAACTGCTGGTTGGGATTCTAAGTTCCAGCTGTTCTTCTTCCAGATCTCTGACTTGCTCAACATTCTACCTCTTGTCTGAGTAGTGTGGCACAGACATACTGTGTGGACAAGATTAAATCATTTTGCAGCCTTCCACTACAAGCCATGGTAAAGAGTAAGCTTCCAACCAAGGTATGCGCTTAAGTGTTTTCATTCACACCTGTGAGGGCGAACCTTTCAGCCATCTTCTTTTACTGGTCCTGTATCATATGCTACAATGGAATAGCTTGGCCAGTCGTACTGTCCGCCTTGTTAACTTCCCATGTGTAAACCTCAATAGGGAGGAGCATCTGTGTCAGGCATTTGACTGGGCCACTTTTGTCCACACGCCCCGTCATATCTTTTCTGACTGAATTCCCTCTTCCTTGAATGACATAATCATTGATCTGTTTGTACTGCTCAAACAGACGCTGCAACATGTATTCGGTCGAATTCCAACATGTTGGCACCTCCTTTATCAGGGTTTTAACTAGTGATCTGCTAGTATGCTGAATAATCAGCAACTGCTTCCGGGCTTTAAAAGAATGGCTGAAATGAGTGCAGATTTGTCTGCAGATGGTCACTATGTAGCTGACTATGTCTCCTTTTCTGAGAAAGTCATGCACTACCAGGTTGATACACTTGGCCAAACACAGAACCCTGCAATAGCCACCATCTGACATGGGCTTGACTATTTCACTGCCATTGTCCATAGCAACAAATCCATTCTGAGACCTCTGGGTCGCAACCATTCACACACTTTGCTGTTTAGATCATCAAGGATGTTTACAGCTACATGTGATTTCTCCATGGCAAACATGGCCACTTTTGCATTCCACCGAATGCTCTTAAAACTTTCTTCAGGGATAAGACCTGCAGATAACTTTTGCTTTACCCCCTCTAAAGAGAACCAGTGTGCAGTGATGCACATGTAATCAGTCACCTTACAACTAATCCACATGCCTATATTCAGGTGGATAGTGAGAAAAACACTTACTGCAAAACTTGTGCAACCAACTGCAGCACATTGTGATGCAGCGCCTCTGGCAAAATAGGTCTGACTTGGAACCTTCCATTTTGGGCAGATGGCTGACATAAATTCTAAGAATCACACTTCTTCCACAAAAGACAAACAGAGGAGGTCCTGTGCTAAATTTTTTGGCAGAGGCAAATTAAACCTGTTCCCTAAGTTATTATTATTATTATTATTATTAAATCGGTTTTGTATAGCGCCCGGTTACCCTAGAGCATCCCTGCGCTTTTGCCAACTAGCGACATCCTGAATAGCAGAAACCAGAAAAATAAAAATTAACAGAAGAGGAGGGTCTTAAGTTGTTTTCGGAACCGCAGGAGGCATGGTTCCGCGCGAAGAGCTAGGGGTAGGGCGTTCCAGAGAATGGAAACGTTGACCGAGAATCTCCTACCACCTGATCGGGCCTTTTTTACCCTAGGGACGACCGTCAGGTGTTGCTGGTCTGAACGTAAAGTTCTGCTCGCTTTGTACGGGATCACCATCTTCTGCAGAACGGGGGGGCCTTTGCCTTGCAAGATTTTGTGTGCGAGGCATAGGGATTTAAATTTCACCCTTTCCCGTATTGGCAGCCAGTGTAGTGCCCTCAAAGCTGGTTTGGCGGAGCAGGACATGGGGATGTTGTAGAGCGTTCGAGCTGCCGCATTTTGAATTTGTTGAAGTCTGTTCAAGGTGCTCTCAGGGGCCCCAAGGTAGATCGCATTGTTAAAATCCAGCCTGGACATAATTAGACCCTGTATCAAGAGCTTTCTTGATAGCAAAGGAATGAGAGGCAGTATCTTACGTACTGATCTAAGGAGACCAAAACAGACACCCGCCAGTTTGGATGCCTGGGCTCTAAGGGAGAGATCACGTTCCATCCAGATGCCCAGGCTCTTGATCTCATCCTTGGGTTCAGGAAGGCACCCTAAGCAACTGGGCCAGGCTGAGCTGGGGAAGGAGGGGTTTTTTGGTCCCATAACCATGATCTCCGTTTTGGACCCGTTCAATTTGAGTGCTGAGTCCCCCATCCAGGAGTGTACCTGTGAGAGGCAGGCTTGGAGTGTCTGGGAGTTCTCCGAGGATTGGGAGAGGGCGAACACCAATTGGGTGTCATCGGCATAGCTCACGATCTTGATGTTGAATGGAGCCACCACTTCCTCCAAGGGGGCCATATACACGTTGAAAAGTGTAGGACTCAGGGAGGAGCCCTGAGGCACACCACAATGGAGGTGGGTGGGTGCCGATCGTGCGCCCCCTTCCCATACCTGAAAAGATCTTTCGCTAAGAAATGACCTAACCCAGTTTAGCGCTGTTCCTCTCACTCCGGCATCTGATAGTCTCTGGAGTAACACTTGATGGTTCACAGTGTCAAATGCTGCACTCAGGTCCAGGAGGATCACTGCCACTGATCCCCCTGAGTCAAGAATGCAGCGTGCCTCCTCCATGACTGCCAGCAAGGCGGTGTCAGTGCCTTGGCCCGGGCGAAAGCCAGTTTGGGAGCTTTTTAGCACTCCATTGGTCTCCACAAAATTGGATAACCTAGAGTTAACCAATTTTTCTGAGATTTTGCTCAGCCCTGGAAGGAGCGAAATGGGCCTATAGTTGGCCATGTCTGCAGGGTCCAGAGAAGGTTTTTTTAAAAGGGCTTTCACTATAGCACTCTTCCAATTGGGTGGGACAATGCCGGTGCTTAACGAAGCATTGATGACTTTGGTGATAGGTTCCACAATGGAAGGGGCCACTAGTTTAAGGATTCTCATAGGGGCAACATCCCGGGGAGAGCCACTCTTGATAGAGCATAAGGCTTTGAGGACTTCATCCCTGGTGACGGGCCCAAAGGATTCCAGCGTTGTCTGGGGACATACCCCATCCTCCCAAGGCCCAGGTCCTATCTTGGGCGGGGGTAGTGAAATAAGAATCTTTTCAATCTTCGTAAGAAAGTATTCTGCTAGATTCTTACATTTGGTCTCCAGGTTCTCCGTGGGGGCAGATGGTGTTGGAACTTTCAGAAGTTCTTTAACCACCAGGAAGGTTTCTCTTGAGGAGTTAGAGGCATTGTCAATTCTCTCCTCGAAAAACTGAGTTTTAGCCAACCGGATGGCATTTTTATAACTCCTCATTGCCGATCGGTATTCCGTTTTACTGGCTTCCTCCCAGTCCTTCCTCCACGAGCGCTCCAATTTTTTACACGCCCTCCGCATGGCCCTTAGCTCGGGAGTATACCATGGGGCGGTGTGAAGTCTTTTCTCCTTTGTGCCTGCCGGTCTTATGGGAAGGACAGCGTCTAAAGTGTTTGATATCCACCTGCAGAAATCTGCTTCCGCCAAGATAGGATCCTGTGGAAGAGAAGGACGTGAAGCTTCTAGGCTGCAAGTGAAATTCTCCACTGAAAGCCTAGCCCATGGTCTGTCAGGTACACCCACAATGGAGGGGGGGATGCTTACACGTTTAGTTTCCCAGGTGAAGGGGATCAGAAGATGGTCCGTCCATGGCAAAGGAATGGGGGGGGATGCTTTCATGGTAGGAATATTTGTAAGTATGGGATCTAGCAAGTGGCCTTTGTTGTGAGTCGGATCTAGATTAATGAGATCTATTCCATAAGTTTTGAGGTCACATAGGAGGGCAGATGCCAGCCGCTCTTCCTGATCATCGAAGTGGAGATTAAAGTCTCCCAAGGCGATGAAGTTAGTAGCAGAGGCAGCGTCGACCGTTACCGTTTCTATGAGGGAACTGATAAAATTACCAGTCTTTCCAGGGGGGCGGTAGATTAACAGCCCCGACAAGGAGGTGGTAGGTGAGATTTGGAATGAGAACTTACAGCTCTCACAATCTTCTAGTTCACCTTTCTGAGTTCTGCAGGTAAATTCGTTCTTATACATGATGGCTACGCCTCCTCCTCGACCAAGAGGACGATCCTGTGTAAGGATATGAAAGCCGGGGGGGAGAGCGTCAACAATATCTGCCTCCGCACCCTGTGTGAGCCATGTTTCTGTTAGAAACAGGATAAGTAAACCTTTTTCTATCAATCTCTCACTTGGACTAGTGCCTTGATACCTTTGGGTAATTGTTCGCGCTAAATAAATCCCTATAGCACAGCTGTCTTCAATCTGTGGGGCGTGACCCCCGGGGGGGCTGTGGAATCCTCTGAAGGGGGTTGCACATTTCCAGGCCTGGCTGGAATACAAAATGTGTTTTTCCTTTTGGACAAAGACAACAGCCCAGACCCTTCATTCTGATCATTAAAATGCTTTAGTTGAAGTTAATTGAGTGTCATGTGCAGTAAAACGAAGAGGCCTGGTAAAATAATCCTTTAAGTAAGTCTTCATGCCAAGATGCCTGCTTGCCTGAATGACAAGCAAATGTGCGCTAAGGGTTAATCTGCAAATGTAAAGGGTGCTTGGGAGTGGTTCTGGCTTTAATTGGTTGAATCACTCCAAGCATTGTGATGGCAAATATGTGTTTTTTTGTATGGTGGTGCAAAGAGTTAACAACCCGGTGCGGTATAGTGCATCCTTTTAACCATAAATGTATTTACACAGTGCTCAGTACCCTTGGAAAGTTGATGAAGGGACAGGTATGCAAAAAAAAAGCATTACTTATGGTCTTATATTACTCAGGTGTACATTTTGGAAGCTCCATTTATCCTAAAACTATTTGCACCGTTTGTAGCAGTCTATATTATAATTTGTGTAATGCAAGTATAGAATAACGACTTACACATTCACTGTGCTTTCTGTCATAGGCTGTGACCTCATAGCACTAAAAACACACAAGTCACTATTCTCCACCGCGCCAACCAAATTTAATTCTGTGTCTATCTGGTCACACACAGACCTCTGCAGTGCATTAAATAATAGAGGTTTCATAATGAACTACAGTGCATTTCCCATTGAGTAAATTTATTTTTCATTTAAGCAACCCATTATTTTATACGGAGCTACCTAATGGTGATAGACCTAAAAAACTAGCAAAATATTTTGGGGCTGATTTATGAGAGGCTTGTGCTGCTGGAGCGTCACTTTTTTGTTAAGCTTCGGTGGCACAAGCGTTTCAATCATATCTATGATGCAACGCAAAGTCACCCTGCGTGACTTTGTATGGCCTCCTGGATATGGAGTAAGACAAAGTATGCAAGTCGCTGCGTTGCCTTACACTATGTCAAGTAGGCGTTCCAGTGGCATTACAGAGGGTGTTCCAACGCAACACCCATGGATTTTGATGCTGCCCCAGATTTGTAAAACCATGTAAACCTGGGGCAGCGCCAAAACCTTATGCCTCCCCACAGCAAGCGTAACAAGGAGAAATCTTTTCATTTCTCCTTGTTTTTCCTCTTTCTATGTGTGTTCCTCTTTCTATGTGTGCTACATTCAGCAGCACACATAGAAAGAGGAAAACCCCTCTCAGGATTGTTTTTTGCTTGAAGGTGCCCCTTCCTGCACAAAATCAATCCTGCATATGTTGGCGCTAGGCAGTAATTTGTGCACCAACGCTGGTGGAAAGGACAGACATGCACCATATTTAATAAATAAGGTGCATTCCTGCCCTTTCACATTGGCGTAGGGCAGCACAGCAAGAAGACTTGTGGCGCTGCCCTATGCCAATGCCTCATAAATGAGGCCCTTTGTTTTTAGCCACTCCTATCACCACACTTCAATGCTCACTATTGACCTTTTGTTTCCTAAACACTGTTTAATTTATTTCCCCACCGTAAAAATGAGTTGCTGTGGGAATTTGGGGCGTTTATGATTGTCGATAGTTAGCAATGATGAGGAGGACCAATTTCTAGAACTTTTTTGTTAGAAGGGGGTCCGGACTCTTAAAATTTTTCGACAGGGGTTTCGGCATGAAAATGTTTGAAGACCTCTGCTTTAGCATAATATAACATACCTTCCCATTGTACGAATGAGCTGTTGGGTGGTTGCATCTGTAGGGCCCCTCCTGCCTAAACATTCATGTAATAGTAGTCTGGTTTTTCTTCTTTTCTGGGGTCACTGACACTGGCGACTTTCGAGAAATAAGTGGTGGTAGACTCAATGTGCATCATGGTGGGGCAGGCACTGTATGATGTGGTGTCTCTATCTCACTGTGAGTCTTCTGGTGCCATTGTGAAATAGCTGAGGTGGGTGATTCTGCTGGTGCACTGCTGGGTACAGGGCTGATTTGAATGAGGATGTCACCCTCTTCTTTCTCATCATCACCTCCCACCAGGAATGGGCTTGTAATTGATGTTTCCCAGCTCTCCTCACTACCACCACCACATTCACCAATTTTTGAAGGTGCTCCTCCATCCGTATTGTGTAGTTTTTTTTTCATATGTGTTGTTTGGCCTCCAGTACCATAGTGTGAAACAGGCTTACCTCAATGACCATGCGTGTTGCAAATGTTGCATATGGCATAGTACTCTTCCTCTGTGCTAGCTGTAAAAAAAGTACCAAACTGCGTAGAATTATTTTTTTACTGTACCAATGCCAATGCCTGAAGAAGAACTGGAGGTTGGGGGGCATGTCATTGATTGCCTCTCTGCAGCGAATACTTCTCCTGAGGTAGAGGGTAGTGCAGGTTTCAGCTGTGGCTTTGCAAATATGGGAGCTTGTGGTGCTATCTATTCCACATTCCTCGGAGCAGGTTGAATAGCAAAGTCGGATTCCTCTGTGACACCTTCCACAATGACTGCCTCATGATTTATTTATTTATTTATTTATTCAAAGTTTTATATAGCGCGAACAGGATCCTTACAGATATCAGAGCGCTTCACAAAGACAGGGTAGGGGCAGTAGGAGTGAACAGAGATAATGGGAGCAATATAGTAGTCACTAACATGGTCGGATAGTAATCACATACATAAAACATATCAGCAAACAATCAGTATACAATCAAGTAAACAAATTATATAAAACGGTACAAGTCATTGATCCCACTACAGAGTTGTTCAGGTACACCTTGGGTGTGTGAATGGCTTATATCAATGTCTTAGTGTAGAGTGAACAATGAGTGTGGGCATCGGGAGAGTGAATCAGAAAACCAACGTGTATCAAATATTGGTCGGTAGTATGAGAATAGTGTAGTAGTGACACCATCATGTTGGAAGTAATAGTAGTGACACCATCATGTTGGAAGTATAGTGTCAGAGGAAAAGGTGAGCAGTCATACAAAGCAATGCAGAGTCCCTGAACCAGCACCAATACGGTTCAGAAGATCTTAGCCAGAAGGATTGTTTTCACCTCTTTCTTGAAGAGTGCAGTGGAGGAGATCAGCCTGGTTTCAGGAGGGAGCGCATTCCAGATCCTGGGTGCCATTCCTGAGAAGGAGCGCTTGTATGTTTTCTCTTTCCGGAATCTACGAGGTTTCAGGAGTAGATTTTTTGTACTTCTATTGGTTCTCAAACCTCCTGATATGGACAACTTTTGAGCGAGGTAGTTGGGTGCATTATGGTGCACGGCCGCGTGTGTCATAACTGCAATTTTTAGCTGTATTCTGGCTTCAAAAGGCAGCCATTTTAGGGACTTTAAGTCTGGGGATATGTGCGAATGTTTTCTTGAGCCAGTAATGAGTCTCGCTGCAGCGTTCAGGGAGGCTCTTAAGGGTGCAGTTGTGGATAGCGGGAGTCCGCTGAGGGCCACAATTCCGTAGTCTATTCGAGGGATGACTAAAGCTTGTACCGCAGTTTGGAAGTCTTCAGCAGGGAGGAAGGGTTTCATTTTCCTCAATGTGTTGATTTGGAAATTAGCTGCTTTTGTGGCTTTGCTCACGTGCTGCTGCATGTTGAGCTTGGCGTCGAGTGTGATGCCTAGGGATTTTGCCGAATCCACGATGGTAGGTTGGACATTGAGTGCTGATAGGTTATTGAGCCAGGTTTGGGTGGTGGAGATTTTCGCCGGGGGTGAGATTGTCATCCTCCTCATCAACCCCATCCATAAGTCCAAGGCTTCCAGGAACTTTTCTTTTCTCTTGCCTCTCCTGTTGTCTCCTGGACTCTGCTGGGGTCCATTATCATTATCATCAGAAGTAGTGCTTGGAGAAGATGGGGAAGAAGTACCCTTTTCCTTGCTGAAAATCTGGTAGTCAATGATTCTAAAAGAGGAGGTTCTTGCTTGGAAGGTAGTCCAACCACCTGTTCTGCTCCAACTCAGGAAAATGTACTATTGATGGCTGCTGTCCACGTTGTTCTGTTTCCTGAAATGATTGGGTACTATTTTGTGAAAGGAACAAATCTAATTGCGTGTCACTGATTGTCGGCGTCTTCAAGATTGCAGTGGCAACCTCATTGGCAGACATGGTCTTGGGCTTAGTTGGGTTGTTGCTGTTGATGAGGGAGTGCTGCTCCAGCTTGCTCCCTGGAGGCTGGTGCGACAGGCACATGACGTGGTGGTCCAAAAACGATTTTGGGCAACATGCCACCGGAGGAAGGCTGCTTCTTCTCACTGAACACTTCCTTGGTAGCATCTTTCTTTGGGGCCAAATCAAAGCTCTCAGTTGGCAGTTGCACTAAGCTGCACAAGAGGAAGAGATTGGAGGACCGATGTGACAGCACAGGCCTTCTGTTTGGCAGTACTGCACGTGATGTCCCTTCTATTGTGCACCTGAAAGCAAACATGCAAGAAAAACATTTAGTCTGAAACATCATCTAGCATTGTTTGCAGTTTGAATTGATACGGACAAAGGCAATGATAGTGTGGTTGTTTACTTAGGTAATAAACAATACCTACTTAAAGTCAAACCACACCACCATACCATAAAATGTAATTCACCATCAGAATAACACACAGTGTATATATACAGAATGATAGTGCTCTTTCCTTTATGTCCATATATTTTAAGGGAAACACCCATGACAGACTCAGGGAACTGCATGGGTAAATGCAATAGTACTCTTTTAATAAAATGGAGGTTAGTGTGCGCCTATGGCAGGCGATGTGGCCCAAGTAGAACTTTAATAATTATCGTGAAACAAAAGGATGATACTGATGTGCCTGAAGTACACCGTTGATAGGGTGTCCAAGAGGAAATGGAATTGTATATCTAAACAACTCAATGCTGTTGCATGGCTGTGCGCCTATGGTGGATAAATGATGAACTGACTGAGAAAAAAATTGAAGAAAAAAATGATAAGAAACAAATGTAAATTAAAAAAAAATCATTACAAAAAATGTAAAAAGTTAAAACTAAAAAAAATCAAAATTAAAATGAAATATTGCAGTTAAAAAACACATGCATGCCTATTGTGAAAGCACACTGGCTGCCTACACAAAATAGCCACCAGTCACATGGTCACAACAACCAGCAAGGAGGCATGGCCACAAAAAAGACCACATGCAGGCCTATGGTACTTCACACTGGCAGCCTGGACAAACTATCCACCAGCCACATGGTTACAACAACAACAACCAGCAAGGAGGCATGGCCGCAACAAAGAACACATGCAGGCCTATGGCAAAGCACTCTGGCTGCCTACACAAAATGGATGCCAGCCACATGGTCACAGCAACCAGCAAGGAAGCATGGCCACAAAAAAGACCACATGCAGGCCTATGGTAAATAACACTGGCTGCCTGCACAAACTATCCGCCAGCCACATGGTTACAACAACAACAACCAGCAAGTAGGCATGGGCACAACAAAGTACACAATGTAGACCTATGGCAATAGCACACTGGTTGCCTGGTCAAAATGACCACCAGTCAGATGGTCACAACAACAAAAACCAGCAAGGAGGCATGGCTACAACAAAGAACACAATGCAGGCCTATGGCAAAAGCAGACTGGCAGTCTACACAAAATGCTCAACAGCCACATGGTCACAACAACAAGCAAGGAGTCATGGCCTCAACAAAGAACACTTGAAGGTGTATGGTAAAAGCACATTGGCTGCCTACACAAAATGACTGCCAGCCACATAGTCACATCAACCAGCGAGGAGGCATGGCCACAACAAAGTACACAATGCAGGCCTGTACAAAAGCACACGAGCTGTCTACACAAAAGGGTATCCAGCCACATGATCACAGCAACAGTTACCAACAAGGAGTCATGGCCTCAACAAAGAACACATGAAGGCCTACGGTAAAAGCACATTGGATGCATACACAAAATGGCCGCCAGCCACATGGTCACATCAACCAGCAGGGAGGCATGGCCACAATAACGTATGAAATGCAGGCATGTGGCAAAAGCACACACTGGCTGCCTAGACAAAATGGCCTCCAGCCACATGACAAAAAAAAAAGAAGTTGGCATGGAAAAAAACGAACACATACAGGGCTATGGACAATGACCATGAAAAGAAATGCCCCTGGCCATATGGTATGGGGAACAAAGACAAATGGTGGTGTATGGCAAACACACTCACCCACTGGCCAGACAAAGGAGGCATAGTACCACAGGAGAAAACAGCATGAATTCAGCAATGGCAGGATCTAAAATTAACTGGGCCAGAAAACAACACACATCCTTCAAAGGCCTAAAATATATTACCCCACCCATGCACTCTTTGCAGACAAAAAAACTAAATACCCCAAAAAACAGATTTTGTAATTTAATCCAATTTTCGCAAAAATCTTTAAAAAACATGTAACAAATGATCTGTACAACATTTTTGGTTTACAAAACAAGATAGATTATATGCAAAAAAAAACTATGCACCTAAACCAAATGCAGGCGACCAACCACAATAAACTTTACAAATCGGATAAAGTACAAATAAATATTGGGGCATGCCCCAATCAAACAAACCACATGCTTATACACCAGTTTGTCAACTTACTTGTGAAATCTCAAATACAAATACCTTAAATCTAATTGCCTATATGCAGCAGACAAGGAGAGGTATCCTTCCAGCTCCAAATCCAAATGGAAAAGTGACCAGGAACAAAGCACCTCTGGACCAGAACAGGAAGTTGGAGTCTCTGGGGCACTTCCTTCCTGTTGGACATTTTTTTTTAAAAAGGCTTCTCAAACAAAAAACAACTCCAACAGCCCATTGGAAAAAAAAATCCAATCAAAATGCCTCTCAGCTACTTCTGGAGCACAAAAGCTGCCTGAGCTGTGCGTTCACAATCGGATCAGCACTACATTAACAGCGTCATGGCCAGAAGCCGTGCAAGCAAGTGCAAAGTATCACATGAGCTTCCTAGCAGCCCGAGATTATCGTGGTGCTCGTGAGCGAGCAGCAAAACAAATCTTGAGTGTGCAAATGGAAAGAAATTCTGCTTCGCAGCTTGGAATGCGGAATGAGTGCCAGAATTCCGCAAACTCGACGAGCAAAGAGGGGTTTACCACCTGGGCCTAGTATCTTTAGGGTTTAAGGTGGGTGAGGGTGTTTGGTGGAGGGCATTTTTAGGGTTTAGGGTGAAAAGGTATATTCAGGAGGCAAGGGTGTATTTAGGGTTTAGGGGTGGTTGAGTTTAACAGGTCGATAAAGTAATACATATATTACCTCCTGGCTGTCAACAGTACGTATAATTAGGATCATGTTTTCATAGGAAAAAAGTTTTTTGACTTGCCTCTATCTTTGGCATTGTTTGACGAATCTCCACAAAATATTCTCAAAAAAAAGTGTGCCGGTGATTCTAGTTGTGCATAGAAACTTTTGGGATGATACGTTGTGCGGGGGCCGAGAAAAAGGGGGAGTCAAAAAAGTGTGTTTTCTATGTTAATTCCCATAGCATTTTTTAATGTGACTACTGCTGGACGTAATTACACCACATTTGGCAGAAAGGTAGATTGTGTTCCTCAGATCACGTTTTTAGTTATGTGGTATGAATCTGTTCAGTAGCTTTTGAGATATTAAAGAACATTCAAATTTGACATCTAAATGCACGAATCCTACGAGGTTCCGACAGTTCCCGTGCTGACATATGATTGGCTGCCAAGACTTACACCAGGAAGTGTTGGCAGCCATCTAGGGACTCAGCTTTAGTCGAGTCCCCAATAAAGGTAAAAAAGAAAAGGGAGCAGGGAAGGAATACCCTAACCCTGCCAGGGCAAAAAAGCACTTAAAAAAAAGAATTGACACAAATTGCGATGGAGCTACGAATCCATGGCATAAATTTAAAAAAAAGAGTGGGCACCTACGCTTGTTTACATTATATCCCCCGAGTGGGCCAGGTCCAGGAGGCATACAGGCATTAAACAAATAAAAGGAGGAGGTCACTGAGGCCCACCTCCTAGTCCTGACGGAAGCCCCGGGGACCACAACTACCCCGGCATTTTTTTAAACAATGAAGGGGGCACCTGGGACTGTGATATGCCGTGGGGACTACAACTTCCCCAGAGCAACATTGAATAAAAAGCCGGGGGGCCAATTGGATCCCCAGGGGGGGCCTAGGCATAGCTGAGGAAAGGGGGTGGAGTCACGAGGAGCGGAGCTTTAAAAAGTTTGACAGTTCCCTGACACATACTTTAATCTGCTGTAAAGAGATTGTGAACAAAAGCAAATGTGACTGCAAATTTGTTCCAGCCTACTTAATTGGTGACAAAGGAGCTGCATATGAAAATATCTTACAGGGCTAACACATCTGGGACCTATTATGTAAAGGCCACACTTTCCCTGTTTGCGCCCCCCATTCATGTGAAAAACGGAGCGGCTGCTGTGAAGCCCCTCTGTGTTTTCACAGTGCAGGTGGCCTCACTCCTGCGCTTTGAAGGGGTATAGAGATCCCCTCGCAGGGAGGTGCAGTGAGTGACTGCACCGCCTGCAAGGGGATGCCTGGAGGGTCCATGAGACCCCCTTTCCCCACTCCAGAGGGCTGCAATAAGGGGTCACAGTTCTAGTGCGCCATCTTTTAGATGTTGCACTGTCAGCACGCCTCCTGAGCACTTCTTTGCATCTGCACCCGAGTCTGTAATACGGCACAGGTGCAGATGCAAAGGGATTCCCTCATTTGCATGAGGCATGCCCCCATGCAAATGAGGGATCACCCTCTGAAGATAGCGCTGGCGGGCTAAGTGCGCCAGCACTATCAGTATTACAGAAGGGGCAGCACAAGCGTCAGCTGTACCTTCTGTAATGCCAAAGTGCACCGAGGGCCCATAAAGAGGGCGCAATCACCCGTTGTGCCCTCGGAGAACTTGTATAATACAGTCCCTGGTGCAGAGATCTTTGAAACAACACGCAGGGAGGCTGCTCGGCCTGGAGGTGGAAGTAGGTCAGTGTTTAGTCCACAGACCCCTTCATCTAGGTATGGGGATTTCTACTGCTATCCTAGCTGCAGCGCTGCATAGTGGTGGGGATGAAGGTAGAAGGAGGATGGAGGGTGAAGTGCTGTAGAGTGGTGGGATGCAGGCAGGAGTGCTGCATAGCCTTGGCAAAGGAGACTAGTCCTGTACAATGGGGTCAATAGGGATTGAAGCATTGCACAGAGGCGGAGATAGATGGTGGGGATGTAGGGAGGAGTGCTGCACTGTGGTGGGGATGTAGGCTTAATAGATGAGTACGGGTAGGTGATGGAGGGAGGGGTGCTTCACATTGTGGAGTTGGGAGTGTTGCACAATGGTGTTAACGAAGGACTGAGTCCTGTATAGTGATGAGGATGAAGAGTGGAGCACTGCATAATGGTTGAGAGAGCGGGTGGAATGCAACGCCGTAGTGGGCTATAGAGAGGAGAGAGCTGAACAGTGATGAGGATGGAGGGAAAATGCTGCAAAATGGTGGGGATGGAGGACGGAGGTCTGCACGGTGGTAGGGATAGATGGGGGGTGTGCTGCACCATGCTGAAATATTAGGTTGGAGTGCTGCGTAGTGGTGGATAATGGAGAGAAACACTGAACAATGGTGGAGCTAGAGGGCGGATTGCTACACAGTGGTGAGGGATGAAGAGGGGAGCTCTGAAAAGCGATGGGGTGGAGGGCGAGTACTACATAGTGGTGGGAATATAGGTCAAAGGGCTGCACACAGGCAGGGATGTATGGGGGCGTAGTGCATAGTGGTGAGGATGGATGGGGAGTGCAGAACAGTCATGGGACATGGAGAGAGGGGCACTAAATAATGGTGGCAATAGATAATTGAATGCTGCACAGTGGTAGGGGATGAAGCGGGGTGGGTGCTGCATGTTATCACATGAGCGAGCAGCAGCTTCAGTCATCAGAAAAGGCCTGCATATTGGCCACTCAGCTAGGACTTTATTGCTTCAGTTGGTTAAAGTACTCGCAGGCAATGTTAAACCAGCGGCAGGAGAACGCAACACTTGATTGAAATGTGTTATTGATAGATACTATGACTATATACACATTTTTATTACAAATTGTTGTATTAAAATATTCTAGATTTCCAAGAACATCTTTCAGGGTGGTTACTTTTCTGTGCTTTCTCATTGTGGCATTCTCAGGACCACAAGTTGTGCTGCAAAATAAGTGAAGGGCAGGGCCTTTGTTGTGTTGATGTGAAATATTTTATTCAGAGAAAGCTGAATAATATGAACCCTAGTGAGTTCAGACTTTGAACAAATGCCACACACTGGAGCATGCCCTGAAAGTATGAAAGGGCCTCTATTCGCCTTTGCACTTGGGAGTGCCCTTAAAGGGCATTAGAGGGCTTTTCGTACAGCTCAGGTACATTCAAAGCTCTGTGATTTTCGAATTTCGTTGTGCGCCCTACAACGCAAAATGCGATGCAGCGCGCGCTACGAAATTCGTGTTATTTATTTAATTGTTTTTTACCTCCAATCATCCATATTCCGGTGATTACTACCCCCCACCCTGGCCCTCCCCTGCCCCGCCTCTCCGCCCCACGGAACTCCCTCCACAGGCCGCAACTGCCTTTGTTCTACTTTATAATCAGTCAAAACTTTCACTAGACAAAATGATCACATTCCAGGAATAACATTAATCACAGAATTAGCGTGACATTGTTATTGTTGTATGAACATTTTTGGAGGAAAGGAAGGCGGAAGCAGGTGTAAAACACGGCTAATACTACTTGTAGTCATTAACAACATATTGGCTCCTAATTGATTGTAATCGTACTCCATTGACAATGTACAGCCATCCATAGTTACCTTCTAGAGGTCGAGCTGAATAAACAAACGAGTAAAATAAATGTATATTTAGATATATGGCTCTGAAGGCAAACATAGGGAACCTTCCAAAGGCCAACAGGATGGAAAAGGGGAACATTGGCCTGTGGAAAAAGCTCAGACTAGAAAATATAAAGCGTTACCGGAGGCAGGAGATGAAAGAAGACGGTACAGTCAGGATAAGTGCTATTTCTACACAGAAAATGTACAACCCGGCTGAGGGCATGGATTTGGAAAAAAATCTATAGATTAAGGGTTTTAGCCACTAGTCATCGTTCAACCCAGTAAGTGAGGTTAACATTTGCATTTCATTTAACACAGCGCCTTCCCACACGATATAGCACTTTACATTTTCAGTTCAACCAGCTATAGATTTTTTTATAGCGCAACAGATTTGCAAATTAAGATGTGTCTAATTAAATCACCTTCATACGAGCAGTGTCTTGTGTCCGTGAAGTCCCGACCCAACAGGTGCTGCCAAACCATGCCACCAGCAGAGTTGGCAGCTAATGGCATGTGTAGGTCTGCAGGTACAGCGCCAGCCCCTGCCCCCGCGGCAACGGAATGCCCGGGCATGAATATTGATCCCGAGGGCTGGTGTTCTCCTGTTGGGCCCAGGTGCACCATGATCTGCGCTGCCCTGATTGCGGCGAGTCCAGTCAACTTAAAATCAAACCTGCGCAGAGTGCACACGCTCGTGCCTGTCTCAGAAGTAGACATTGGGACCCTGCTGTGAGGTCAATTAACAGCTCTGCCACGGCCTGCGCAACTACAATATCTTCAGTCAGCTACCTAATTTGAAATAGGATGTGACTTTTGACGCAAACACCCACTAAATAGAAAACGGCACTACAGCGGCATGTTAACTGAATTGTTGACTCTCTTTAATACGATATGGTGTTACATATTGTAATATACGGAGTCGGATTGTTCACCAAGCTCACAGCCTGTGCAAGTGGACAACAGAAGCTGAAAATGCGTGACAATACATTTTAATGCGGTGAAGCAGAACACCACATTAAAATGCGTTAGTCTAACACCAGAAGCGTGATACTTGACAGGGCTGGTAACAGAGGAAAATTCCATCAAATCCTGGTGAGCTACTAGATGATGTTTTTACTACGAGGGGACACTTGCTCAGGAGCTGTCGGCAACAAAGTGCAGAGCTCGCAAAATGTTCACAAAAAAAACAAACAGACTAACTGCTCTATCAAGCGGCCAAAGTGGCGGAGAATCCTCAAGAAGGCAGCTAAAGCTCTGTCAAGAGGCACTAAACTGCTGTATAGTTTTCACATGTGGATTGTCACTGGGCATAAAGAAAGCTTGAATGCAGCTGCTGCCTTCCCTCCGGGAGGAGGAGAATGTGACCGTCATCACACCTGCCCTGCAGGCAAGCAAGTGCTTTCCTCCCACCTCCTGCCTTTCTTCTTGCTGTCAGTTCCTTATGGTACAGGAGCTAAATAAAAATAATTGAACGCATTGCCTATCCTAGGCTGCTTGCTAATATGAGCTACAGAGGTGCTTGTCACTCCCTCCCTTAAAGAGGGTGCACCAGTGTCCACACTGCTCTTGGAACAAGAGCTTCATCCAGTCTTTGATTTCCCAGAGCTCGGAGCAGAAAGTCTGAGATATGTGCATTGCTCAGAGGATGACAGGGTGGTGGTCCCCAATTACTTATATCCACTTTAGCGTTTGATGCCTACATAGTGATATAATACTGTCCTGGACTCAGTATTCACTGGGTCTGCTCCTCCACCACATCACTGACCCATACATAGGCAGTGCTTTCAACATACATCTCCCACCTCAGCCTGACGGGCCACTGGCCCTGGCCTCTACAAACCTCCCAATTCTGTTCTTGAGAGTAATGGCCAAAAATCTTGGAGCTTAAACTATCCTAATAATCTCTCAAACAATAAAAATTCCTGACAAAACCTACTCAAACAACTCCTAGAAAGACTTAAAGCAGATACATACTACAGAGTCAACAACAGCAACCTGAAAACCGACCTCATCTACTACTCTCAATGCCCTGCAAAATGGAGAAACACTTTCTAACTCCACCTTCATATCACCAAAACAACAAACATTTCCTATGAAATTAAACTCACAACCAACCCCCCTCCCCCAAAGCTTTAGAGGAGAGGTCTCCATTGCTATCAACAGAACGAGAAATATTCTAATCCAAGCATCTGACCAACACCTGTCCATTTTTGACTGTCACTTCCTGTCACTACTTTCTCCATTACCACAAACTGTTGCCGCTACTAGCCCCCCATCCCTCCTCCCTGGACAATCAGCACTCAACCCACTTATCCCATAGACCCCTCAACCTCTCAGTCCACAACTCCCCCCCTCAGTCACACACCTTAGTCCAATGACCATTTGTCTGATCAACATTAATCACACCCCAATACTTGATCACACAGCTAGACAGCCCCTTGACATTCCTACCAGATATGAGAGTGCCAACTTGACTCCTAATCCTTATTCCACTGTTCCCCCTTCGATTTTGACTCTCCGTACTCATCCCTTCCAACCCAACCAAACCAGCCTTTCCTCCCAACTTGATAACAATGCCCCATCTCCTCCACTGTGGACCGTCCGCCCACCTTTAACGTGGGACCATCTGCCTGTCCATGGACAACCAAAACAGATTACCTACTCAATATTATCACTGATTGTTTAAGCCAAATAGAGCAAAAAAGTGTCTCTCTAGTGGAATACCTCTCTCTTGTTACATCTGAAATTAGAAAACTGCTCCCCCCACAACAGATCACCTTATGACAGCCGACTCTCCAACTTATCCACCATGCACTTGAGCCACCAATCCCTTAGGCCCCCCGAGCACTCCACCCTTTATCCATTCGAAGCAAATTCACTCAACAAATCCTACAGCACAAATACCTCACTTCCTGACTGTGAGAAGTTGGCCTGTCACATGCTGTCCGCTATTCTAGTGGGCACCTTGCACTCGTCCAAACAGCCCCTATTGATGGTAGGTTAAAGACAATCTTTATAGAAAGGTATCCTAGTGGTAGCTGTGGAGAGCAGCCTTCAGACTAAGTCTTGGAGGAATGTAAAGCAGCGTGTTTTACCGGTCTTTAATCTCGTGAGTGACCAAATGAAAAGAGAACCACACCAAGTATATATATAAAATATATGTATTTATTCTAAACTCATCTCACTAGTCTCTTTATGAGGCTAGAGGCAAAAGTACATTCAATAAACTTAATAACACACAGTAAATTAGCACAATATATGTTGCGCCCTAGGGGCGTACCAAACCATATAATAAGAATGTGGTATAAGGACCACGACTTGACTAGACATAAGGCCTAGAGCCTGTAGAAGTGCTGGGGCCACAAGGAACCACCCAAGGTAGTGACAAAGGGGATCCACAGGGGACCCGTGCAGTGTCTAAACACAGCCACGGATCACCATTAACTTCTATGGGGAAAGTCACGAGAGCTGCGGGTCTCAGCTTTGCTGGGGACTCGGGTCAGGCCTCTGAGAAGTCTGGAAATCCTCTTCTGTGTCCCAAATACTTTGGAGTCTGGCGGGAACTTCGAAATGCAGACCAGCAAATGCTTCGTTGGTGCCTGCTTGAGCAGGGCAGTCACTCCTTGACCCCAAGGGAGATTCTTCCATCCTCTAGTCTTTAGTAGAGTGTCAAAATTCCAGGATTCAGTTTCAGAGTTTCGTCCAGGTGTAATCTGAAGTCCTGTTGCCAGGGGTTCCTTACTTAAACTAAAGAAAGTGGTTGGACATACTCTGGGGACCCACCTATGGGAGGGTCTGGAAAGAGGGGTGTCTACACCCATTTCCTTTGTCCGGTGTTGTGCCAGAGCACCCCTGCAACCGATTTGAACTGGACTATGCACAGTGACACCAAATGTGCTCCCAGTGTAGATTTCAAAGCACTTTCAGAGTGCACCCACCCAGCCCCAATCCACTACGGCCTGTCTGGGAGGTGGTTACACTTCCCTGTGACAGGAAACCTATTGTCCAGGCCTCTCCTTCTGGAGTTTTGGTCAGCAGCAGGAGGCCAGACTCCTGTCAGTGGCTGCAGCATCCATTTTGTGATGCCAGGGCTCTTTTAAACTTTTACCGGTTACACCAGTGTATACATGTCTCTCCCTCTAAAAGGGTGGAATTCTACACCATCCGCCAGGACTGGAAAGGGGTAGGATTCCAAAGTGTTTGACACCAAACACAACATGTTCCCATGCAGCCTTTCCAAAGTTAGCATTTACCACGAGGTTATAATGCACTTAAGAGTATATGGTCTGGCTGCATCACTTAACAGCCTCACAGAATAGGCTCTGAAAGCTGCAGAGGGGCCCAGCTCATGCATGGGCACCCTCTCATACAAAGTGATAGGTAGATATAAGTAACCTATAACTTAGTAAGGGGTGCATGCACCAACTTACCCAGGTTGCAGTAGCAGTCATGTGGTGTCATTTTGGAAGGCTTCGCAGGGGTGGCATAATACATGCTGCAGCCCCTGGTAGGCCTCTGGGGTACCTGTGCCTCGAGTACCTGGTGTACCATATACTAGGCACTCACAAGGGAACCCCATTAACCAAACTGGAGTGTACCTAATATACATGCAGACAATTTAGAGAGGAAGCAGCTAGGCTGGGGTCCTGGATAGCAGGGCCACAGCCAGAGAAAAGTAAAACAACAGTGAAACACTAGTAAAAAGTGGGGGCAACCATAGTAAGCAGACGCTACTCTCCTACACTGACTCCAAACCCCACACTTGTTTCCCAGTAATCTTGAGCACAAACCAATTCCCTCGAACCAAAACTTCACACAGACCTCCCGCTCAAGTCATCACTATCCAGACAACTCACTCCATGCCTATCACTCCTAGCTCCCTATCCTGCAAGCTACTTTACTGCAGATCAGCAGCGAGACATGCCACTGAAATAGCTGAAATAGTACTCGAAGATGATATTGACATTGCATTTCTGACTGAAACCTGGCTTAATGAACACTCCACCCCACTGTTTGACCTGCACTATCCACTCGGCTATTCAATCCTCAGATGGGACAGACCAGGTCAGTCAAGGGGCAGGTTAGTGATCATTCACAAAGAAGAAATTCACCTCATCCCACTTCAACTTTTGAACTTTTTGTCATTCGAATTCCTTGGGGTCATACTCTCAACCAAAGCTGCTACTTCCATCAATCTTCATGTAATCTATCGCCCCCCTGGTGATCGACAATCTTTGCTAAGGAATTAATTGACTTCATTACTGAGCCTTCCCTTACTGACTCCAATGAAATTTTTCTTGAAGACGTCAACCTGCACTGGAATGACAATACTGATGTCACAGTCTGTAGCTTAACCAACCTTCTTGATATCAATGACCTCAAACAACTATGCAGTGACCCGACCCATGAGAAGGGCACTCTGGAAGCTATAATTGTTAGAAAAGAGCTTCTCTCCCTCCGATGCATCAAACCAATCTGACCATCATCTCATACTGTTCAATCTCAATGCTCCTCGCAAACTTCTTCTTGCTCCCGCTATCAATCCCATGCACTGGGTAAGGAATATCAAACAGATCCCGCTAACGGAATCCATGGTCTACACCCAGCTACACTTACAACCTCTCCTTCACAATGTTGATGACCTTACCGCCCACTATAGCTCAACTATGACTGCTGTGCTTGACCAAGTCGCACCATTTAAAGTTAAGTAATCTAGAAAAATGCAATCCAAATACTGGTTCAACTCCGACCTCAACATCACCAGGAGACAACTAAGACTAGTGGAAAGGTGCTGGAGACCAAAGTCCTCATCAGCCCACCTCTCACTCTTAAGGTCCGAATGGCTTGTCTATAAGAAACACATCTTTAGAGAATAAGCCACCTTCTTTCGCGGTCAACTGGATTACTTCAAGAACAGAACCAGAAGCTCTTGAACATAAGCAAACATCAAACAACCACTACCCCACATCTGGACACACCTGCCAAGATTGAAGGCTGTGAAGAAATCCCTGTCCAGCCGCGCCATTGAACCCCTTGGTCACCACTGAATCCCCCTCCCAGGTCTCAACCAATGACCAGCATGTCCTAACTAAAACTTTATTTGATCAAGTTCGCCCTCGCTGAAAAACAATGCAAAGTGGTCAGATTTCAAAGCTATGACTGAAAATGAAGTCTTTAAAATAATAGCAAGCTTGAGTCCCACAACCCACACTTTAATTTCACTGCCCTCCACCCTAGTACAGAACCTCAACCATTTCATCTCCTTATTCCAGACCAATATCATTAATGCCTCTCTCACTTCAGGATGTGTTCCTGTTCCCCTCCAAGTTGCTCAAGCCACCCCATTCTAAAAATACAGGATTGGACCATAATGACTTCAACATTCTTAATCCTCTCACAAACTTCCCCTTCTTAGCCAAAACGCTTGAGAAATGTGTACTCCTTCAACTAAACCGACACATAGAGGAATTCACCCTTCCAATGAGGTTTCAAGAAAGGTTGTAGCATCAGAACTGCTACACTTAATATTTCCGATGAAATTCACAGAAACCTTGATGAAGGTGATGCCTGCCTTCTAATCTTACTTGACTTGTCAGTTGCATTCGATACAGTTAATCACCCAACTCTAATTGAAACTCTCAGATGTCACACCGGCATCAATGGCACAGTCCTGAAATGGTTTATGTCCTATATACAACATCACTGCCAACAAATAAAAATACTCAGCTGTCTCTCCAACCCAGCTTCAGTGACCCAAACAATACCTCAAGGTTATATCCTCTCCCAAGCCTTATTTAATCTCTTCATAGAACCCCTCATCGCCATCATGAACCACGCAGGTGTCAAATACCACCTATATACCGACGACATCCAACTCTACTGCACAATCAAATCACCCCATGATCTCCAACAACTGAACACTACACTTAATAACTTACAATCATGGCTCGAAACCAACCATCTAAACCTCAACCCCAATAAGACTGAACTATTCTCTTCTCCCTTAGAAACAATCCTTTGCCTATCTTAGACTGGATCAAGAATCTTGATACTCTTAACTGCTTCCTCTCTCTCTTTTTAAGTCTGTTAAGTCTCTGGGCATCACCCTTGACAAAAACATGTCAGGGAAGGAGTACATGTTATGTTATGTTATGTTATTATTGTTTTTAATGCGCACAGATGCTCCAGCGAAGGAGCGTCCTGGCGCAGGGAAAGGTGGACATAACACAACACTAAAAACCAGAAACAAAGAAGAAACAGGAGTGATTGAAACAAAAAATTAAAACAAAAAAGTTTTCAGAGCCCTACGAAAAGTTAGTAGATCATCTAGGAGGCGGATTTCTGAGGGAAGCGCGTTCCAGAGAGTCGCGGCTCTCACTCGAAAGGAGCGTCTGCCCATCCGGCTGAGTCTGAAACGTGGGACAACCACTAGGAATTGACCAAGAGATCTTAGTCGGCGAGTTGGAACATAGGGAGAGACCAGTTTGTTAAGTATCTCTGGTGCCGACTTTTGTAGAATTTTAAAGACCAGGCTAAGAGCCTTAAAATGAATTCTATTTTTGATCGGAAGCCAGTGCAAGGACCGAAGAGTATTAGAGGTGGGACAGGTCCGAGGCAAACCGACCACCGCCCTCGCCGCTGCATTCTGTACCCGTTGTAGACGAAGAATCTCAGCTTGGTTTGCTCCTAAAAGGAGTGAACTAGCGTAGTCCAACCGGGAGATAATCATCGCTTGGATGACCAGCTGTCTTGTCGGGGCGTCAAAGAATTTAAGCACCGGTCTTAGCCCGCGGAGGACCCCAAAGCAACCTGCCGCCACTCTCTTGGTATGGGTCACAAAGCTTAATGTGTGGTCAAGCCACACTCCCAGATTCCTAAGTTCCAAGACTGGTGTAGGGGCCGGCCCCAGCTCAGGTGGCCACCAAGTGTCCCCCCAGCGGTCCGCATCTCTTCCAACGATCATCACCTCCGTTTTTTTCGCGTTCAGCTGGAGACAGTTGTTATTCATCCAGCTGGCCACCTCTCTCAGCCCGTTTCGGAACCTGGGGGCATCCTGCTCGGCATCCCCGCTGATCGTAACCGCTAGCTGAGTGTCGTCGGCATAAGAGACCATGGTTAGGCCCCACTGCCTGGCGACCTCAGCCAGCGGCTGCACGTACAGGTTGAAAAGCGTGGGACTCAGCGAGGAGCCCTGGGGAACCCCCAGGTCCAAAGGATGGTACTTGGACTGAAAAGGAGGGGTGGCAACGCAGAAGGAGCGATCACTGAGGAAGGAGCGGAACCATTGCAGAGCCGAACCACCGATACCAATGTCCTCTAAACGGTGTAGAAGGATGCGATGGGACACGGTGTCGAAGGCAGCGCTAAGATCTAATAGAATAAGCGCTGCCGTTTGACCTGCATCCAACACAATCCGCAGGTGTTCAACCATTGCCAGAAGGGCCGTCTCCGTGCTGTGACCAGCACGGAACCCATTCTGCATGGGATCGAGGACATTGGCTCGGGTCATGTGCTCCGCGAGGGCCAGATTTACATGGGCCTCCATAACTTTGGCCGGCCAGGGAAGCAAAGAAATAGGGCGGTAGTTTTCTGGTTTTAAAGGATCCAGAGATGGTTTTTTTAGGATCGGGGAAACCACCGCTTGCTTCCACTTGGCAGGAACAAGGCCCGAGGTCAGGGAAAGATTGATCAGTGAGCACACTATCGTGCGCCCCTGGAAAGCAACATCCCTGAAAAGGGCAGATCTTAGCGGGTCTGCCGGCGAGCAATCAACAAGTCTGCAAAAGGATCATTCTGTACACTCAGATATCTGAAAAAAAGCTGTTTATTCCTCCTGGCAATCTTAAGATAGTAGTGCAATCTCTTGTCATCTCAAAATGTGGATACAGAAATTCTCTCCTCAAAGGAATTCCTAAATGCCACAGTCAATCACCCCTAAAATATGAGATGTGAACTCCGCAGGATTCGGGTGATGCTCAAAAATGTCCGCCTCTTTACATCCCCAACTCAGAAACACAAAGCTTCCAGTCTTCCTGACAATATACCTATGGAAAGAAGCACAAGATTGATTGCAGGTTCATCCCTTATTCACTCAGCAATACCTCATTTAAGACTTACAACCAACATACATACCAAATTCAAGTAATCAAAAAATAAAGAATAGAACAAAATAAAACAGTGTACCAAAAAAGAACAAGGCAAGATCGAAAATAGGTAAGTAGACACTAGTTCCGCCACTCGAAAGTAAATGAAAGTTGGCTATTTTTCCATTCCATAGCAGTTCAATGAATGTTCCAGGCAAAGGCCATCAAAGAAGAAACATAGGTCAACAAACCAATAGTTATTGATGAATGGATTCCTTAGACTGAAGGAATCCTCATCCTAAAATATGCAATGTACAAATGTTGGAGTAGACTTCCTACCTTGAAGTAAATCTCCTTGTCTGGCTGAGAGGAAAGAAAGGAGAAGCTCCTTACCGCTGTTGATTCAAGAAATTATGCCTGGAAACTCAAAACTAAAATGGAATACACCTGGGCCAGCTGTAATTATTTACAATCCCCAGAAAAGTAGACAGACAGCGTGAAACCGTATCAGGGAGGGCAGATGGATTGCTGCGGCCTGTTGGAGAGCCTTTGAGGCTTGGTAAAAAATGGCTTAACCATATCATTGGTGGGGTCGGTAGATATAGAATTGTGACATCTTTAGCAGGCATTGCATTTACGGTGGCACATCAGATTGGGTTACTCCGCTTTTGTTTATAGCTAATCCAATGCACTGCCTAACTCTGTGTCTCCTGGACCATGAGGATACTGTCATGGCCTTCGGATCTTCGTTCCGTACGTCGTACAATATAGTCAATGCTCTAATAATATACCGTCTATTTTTGTATTCCCCAGAACCGGTTTGGGAACACACAGCGGCAGTCTGGCAATTACGGCCTAATACATTGGCTCGTATGATGTTCTTGTTGGTCCAGTCGATACTGTGGCACCTGAATCAATTGTTCATGGTGGGTTCCTTCTTCTGCTATTCATGTGGTATATTTCTGCTTGGGCTGTTGGCCCACTTACTATGTGATAATGTTTTTGGATTAATACTCCTCAAGAGCCGTGTCAGTCTCTTCTTGGCAAATTTACACTATATGGGTACATGTCTAATGTTTCACCATTTAACTCTGGTGGTTTTTGGTTATTTGGGTCTGTTGCGCTTTTCTATGGCTGAATCCTGCCAATCCTTTGTGGCAAGGATTGATTTTACTTGTGCATGTGTGATGTCTTACTATTCTTGGTTCTTGGTGACTTGGGTCTGTTGCCTATCTCTATAATTGTATAATAGAATTTGGTTAATGTTCATAATGCATATACCTCAGCATGTGGACTTTACCTATAACAGCAATATGTGTACCATTCTGGTATCATTTTTCCTGTGGTTTATTCTTGTGTTCAATACAAGTGTATAGATATTTTAACTACATGTTTGTGAATGTAAAGTAATTATGTGTACATGTTAGTGAAATGTGTATGTGTTGTCTCATGTCAATGTATGCATTTTGCATGTTATATTTATTATATTATTGTTTGACATTCCAGCCTTGAAAAAGTGTTAGAGAAAAACGAAACACATGTCGGCAAACCGTGTGCTGGGAGTTTTTTACGTTTTCTACATACAAATAAAGGACTGCTTAATAGCAAGAATATTGATTTATCTGGACATTCATTCTCTGAATAATTTCATTTAGTTGTTTCATTTATCCATTAGAGGGTCACTTATACCCTGATAGGTGATGATTATAATGATGACTGAATAGGGACTAATGGTGTGCTGCAAAAAGATCTAATTTTTTGTATTTGACCTGCTAAATAACAGGCCTGGGTGTAGTTCATGGAGTTTTGCTACGCGGAACTCCGCGAAGTTACTAAAAAACTCAGCAAAGTTCAGCAAGTGGTGTAGTGGAGTGCGAACTGCAGTTTGTGCCGGTATTCCTGCTGCTCGGGTAGAAACTCTACCTGAGCGGCAGCTCGCGCTCGCGGACTTACCATTTGCGATCACAAACTTACTGTTCACAATCGTGAGCGGGGAAAAAACTCAGCTGCACATCACGAAGCGGAGTTTTCTGCACTCCGCCAGCTCCATGGAGTGCGGAGTGCAGAAAAACTCGGCAAACTTCGTGAACGGATCGAAGTTCACCGCCCAAGCCTACTAAATACTTAAATTTTCGTTGTAAAGGCATGCATTGTAAAGGCACATGCGTGCAAAAGATTTGCGTGCTAAAGGCATGTGTGGTCAAGGCATTTGCATGGTAATGGAAGCCTTGTAAAGGCAGGCATGGTAATTGAATGCATGGTTCTGCTATATAAGCCCTCCAAGTACTGGTAAATGGGCTTGTTCGGAGGGATGCCCAAAATTCAATCTTTCTCTTATAGACAGCATAGGGGCCTTGTGCTTCATTAGGTGGACTCATAGTAATCAAAGTCATTACCTCATCCAAAGAAAATGAAATGTTAAAGAGGAATTGAGGGGTTCGAGAGCTGCCTGGTCTACACCTCTGGTCACGGGACTATATGTCTTACTAGTGTGCTTCACCCGTGTCTCCTGAGCAAAATGACAGCTTCAAAAAAGCTTAGGGAAATTAGATAAGAAATTAATATTAACAACATTCCAAAATGACCGCATATCTTTTATCAGAGAGGCTTGAAATAGCTTTTCCCATAGGTCTCTCTTCACCTCTGCATTCCTTGTTAATAGTGCTGATTTGTATTCCCTATGACAGATAGCAATTTCCTCCCAGTTTCTCAAGAATTTCCAAGGTATGACAAAGCATTTTGTTTAACAGACTACAGGAATTGTTGAACTAAGGGAGCTACCCTGGGCTCAGATACCCTCACAGGTTTCGTAAGTATTGACTTTGTGGCAGCTCCCAATAACTCAAAAGAGACACTCTACTTGAATGCCTCAAAGTTTACGAATAACTGTGGCTATGTTAGCAATTTTCCATACAAGCCTAATTGTCCTGTCCCTAGCGGACCATGCGGAGTGCCCCCATAACCTCCCACTCACTTCTCTTGGAAATAATCATGAGTGTGTAGATGAATTATGTTCTCTAAGGGTGTTTGAACTTTCCCATCAATTATCAGATTAAGTAAATCCCTGGTAACAAAAACATAATAATAGAACAATGGCCCCTATCAGTAAAGGTAACTACATTAGGGTAATTAAACTCTAGGAACTCATGGGTGTTCAGAGGCCATGACTAGTGTAAGGAACGTTTAGCAACTTCAAGTCTTTTTTAAAACCAAGGCATGTTTCTGCATCCAATAATAACTCCATATTACTGTCGCATTCACTCATTGATAGGTAAGCAAAGAATGGGGTCACTACAGCTTGGATGCGCTTCCAAAGGTGTGTCTTCAAACGTGAACATAAAGAAAAGAATAGAGGGAGGGAATAAATTAACAGAAATTAAGCAATAAAATATACAAAAATAAAGTATGGTAGAAAGAGGAGAATGTACAAAGAAATGAACAAACAACTTGAAGACAAGCAAGAGAATTAAACAGATAGACAAAAACTGAAAAAAGAGAGGAACAGATAATTGAGGGAATGAAGGAAGAAACTAAATTGACTACTTTCAGAAATAGTCAGTGAATAGACAGAAGAATGAAAGGAGTCACAGAAGTATGAGAAATAGACGAGATAGCGATGAAGACAGAATACATTTTTAAAAGTTACTTCTCTGTAATCAAAGTTCTCCACTAACGTAATAGGCCTAGATTGATTACCATGGAATAATATATGGCCCTTAGCCTGGACTTTGGAAACACGATTATGAAATCAAATAAGCCAAATATTTTATGCTAAAAATATTTTCCCTTTTCCTTACTTTTTAGAAAATGTTGTAAATCACATTTGTCTAAAAAAAAAACGTGAGACGGACATTCTCCAAGGCACACACTCAGCATACTAACAAGCAAGCATTTGCAATGCAATAGGACTCGCATTTACGTGTTCGTATAAGGCTTGAATTTTTTAGATAGGCCAAATAACATGCTAACAATTATTTTTCTATTTTTGTATAATGAATTTCTGCCTCCCTCAATACGCTAGAAGCATATCTGATGGTGTTCTCTACCACCCCATTATGCTGAGTAAATATAGAGTCTAAATCATAACTGCAAGCATCTACTGTGATGCAACAAGGCAACAGGGCGTCAAAAGGTTTCAACACTTTCAAACCAGCCAGCTGTTTTTTATTCCATTCAAACTAATTATGACATGAATCATCCCAATTAAAAACAACATCCTTTTTAAGCAGTTTAGTTAATGGTACAATGTGAGAGGCATAGGAATAAAACTCACACATTCCGATGAAATACTTGCACTACAGTTATAGCATTGACAAGACCTGGTCTGGGTTGATGCCTTCTCCTGAGACTACATGCCACAAATACTCTATTCTATTTCTGCAAATTTCACTCTTGTCAATTTTAAGAACAACGCTCTTATCTTAGAAAATAGACAGAACGCGCTGCAGAATGGCCACATGCTCCTCTTTAGTTTTACCATACACCAGTACATCATCTTGGAAAACAACAACTCCCATCAACATTCTAGAAACATTTATAGAATATTCTTTGGGAAAAAGATGCGGATGAGGCTAATCTGAATGGTATTCTGCAATAATGAAATATGCCCATCGAAGACATTAATGTGGTGTGAATGTCTGGATTCAGGTTCCAATAATACTTGGTGGTAAGCTGATGCAAGATCCAACTTACTGAACCAAATTGTACCAGAAACCACAGCCAATAACCCTGAACTTTTTGGAAGTGGGTGTGAATCAATCCAAATGGCTCTGTTAACATTTTACAGATCCACACAGACCCTGAGCTCACCATTCTTTTGTGAGCTACCACAAGTGGGGATAACAATAGGGTTTAATTATCCCAGAGTCAAAAGCTTCATTTATTCCCTATCTAAGTCTTCTCTGCCTGATAATAGGACATTTTGTAACTTGTGTTTCACAGGAATGGACCCTTCCTTCACTTTGATCTTGTGTTGGAACCCCTTGCTCAACCCACCTCATCCAAAAAATATTTTAGAAAATGTTGTGTGTAAATGCTAAGTCATACTACAATCATCAGCACACACTCCACCAACATCTACTAGAGAAACCTGTTCACTAGTGCTTGGCCTCAAAATCATTTTAAACAAACCCTGGTGATACTACCCCAGGATACGCAAATCTGTGACAGCAACATACACCTTCCCAAAAATCTTCCTTCCCTCGAAAAACCCAGACAAGTCTATAGTCATAGGATACCAGAGCATGGTCAGGTGGTTCAAGCAATCTTTCAGGCCACAAATCATCGAATAACTCCTAAGTCAACATAGATTTACTTGCACCCAAATCAACCAACTATTAACCCAAGTTATCTCCTATTGATATATCTACATTAGAATCTACCGATACCATGTCCTGGAAATCTTCTTGAAGTTTTTCTAAATGATTTTCAACACATTAATCTCCTAGATTAGCCACTATAGTATTACTCCTGTTAAATTGTTTTCCTTGACACTGCCTTTTTTTTGTTTTAGAGTTTTATATAGCGCAAACTAGACCCGAGACATCAGGCATCAGAGCGCCTTTACATAGCATCAGTTTCGTTACAGAAGGACACATTCATTTTTGTTAGGCCCGGGAAGATTAAGTGATTTGCGCAGAATCACAGGATGTTAGCGTCGATGCCGAGACTCGAACCCGGTTCCCGGGCATCGAGGTTTACCGCTCTAGCCGTAAGGCTACATCCTTTCCCCATACTTTCACAAAATGCCCTAACTTGTTGCACATTCTGCACGCAACATTTTTAGCTGGACACAATCTTTCACTCTTAATATGCAACAAATTGCCACACATAAAAATCATATTGGATTGTTTTAAAAAATTTGCATTTTTCATGCTTTCCCTAGATTGCAAATTGCTAGAGCTTTTGTTCTTTTGTCTTACAACATTCACAGTTTCAGCTCCAGTCCCCCGTTCTTCCATTACCTTCACAGATAACTGCAATGTCTCAATGCTTTTAGCTATGAGTGGAATATCCTCAAGTTAAGGATTAGCTAAAGACAAGAATTTCTGCTGATTCAGCCTTGTTGGAGCAGTGACAAATAAACTGACCCCTCACCAATTGGTCTGTAAAATTTTCAAAGTGACAGACTGCCACTAACCTCCTAAGAGTAGATAGATATTTATCAACACTTTCCCCTAACATCTGCTTCATCATGAAGAATTTGTATCTCAAGACAAACATGCAAGGTTAAACATAAAAGCGTTTCTCAAATTTTTTAACACTCTGTGTAGTCGTCCAACTGTTCCACCCCTGAATCTTCAATATGTGGGTAAATTCATTGAAAATGGCACATCCCTCAATCCCCAAGGCAGGCAATAATAAGAATCTTTTATGTTCAGGGCATATACAAATAGCCCCAAAGTACGTTTCAAACTCATAAAATTAGTTTTTCCATCCCACAGGTGGTTTACCTGGAGATTGCAAAAATAAAGGAGGTGGATTTACAAACTGCATATTTCTCAATAACACACAAAAATAAATATGAAGAATACAGAAAAAAACATGTTTTTGTGATATATTATACTTTAAAAAAAAGCAAAAATAAGAAGAAACAGAAAACTGCCAATAAAGCTGACAATGCATATCAGTGAATGAGAAATAGAACTTGACTAGAAAATACGATGTGCACGCACACTTGAATAAGGAGTGTGAAAACAAATTCACGAGTGCCACATAGAACGATTAAAGCTGTGCGCATCAGCGAGATAATGAAAGCATGCACAATGCGCACTTTAAAACATACAGGAAAAATAATCATCAGTGAAACATAGAATCATAAAGCTGTGCGCATTGGCGAGATAGTGAAAGCCTGCATGATACTTTCTTTAATGCACACAGAGATCGTGCGCATCGGCGTAACCATTAGCGATGAAATCCCAGTGTGGAGAGCGGATTACAAAGAATCCTGCAACAATGTTGTTATGCCAATGAGTAAAAGAAAGCCGATGGGTCCCAAAGTCATGAAGCATGATGGGTTACATAGAGAATACACTTGAGACAGCGAGTGACATCACCATTCGGAAACCACAAAATGGCCCCTTGTCATGTTACGCCTATGAAACGCAAGTGCCATAACACAGGAAAGGCACAAGGCGGGATCCCAGAGAAAAAGAAAATGAAGGAGGAGCCGTCCAGCTATGCGAAACACCGGCAGGAGGTAGGACACAAAAAGTACAGTACGTTTGATTTTGTTTTCCCTTGTCGTCACACCGGCATGCCAACGCTACATGGGTCTTGTGGCAGCTCTGCAACTCATCAATAATGGAAGATGTGGTGATACAAGCAGTAGACACTCACTCATAGGGGTGCTGAAGGATGTTGTTTTTTGATTAAACTGTGATGCCAAGAAACACAGCAATGTAACATAGAAAGAGTAGACCGAAGCATGCTGGGACCTGGGTAATTGATAGTACAGTAGAGAATGGGTCCAGTACTTTAAGGACTGTCTAAACCTTAAGACAAATTGCAATCAAAAAACATATAATAATATTCAGCAAAGAGAACTCATATCAAGAGCAACTGTTATTTAATCACATTGCTACACAAATTATAAGGAGATGCAGTACCAGTGGGGGCATCTCACAAAATTGACTGACTTTTTGTGAGATGCCCACACTGGTACTGCATCTCTTATACCTCTGTAAGCAACTGTAGGAACACACTCTAGGGACAGCCTAATTTTTGTGTTTATATATTATTTGGAGGCTGGTTTGCTCCTAAGCCCCTGGCCTCTAGTTCTCACCCTCAGCAAGTGCTGAGGTTAGAGTGTGTGGATTACAGGAGGGTTGTCAAGAGGTATGGCAGCATTTTTGCACCCTTGACAGAGCTGACTTCCAGGAAGCAGCGCAAGAAAGTGATTTGGACTGACACCTGTCAGAAAACGTTTGAGGCCCTGAAAACTGCCATGTGGCACCCAACTTCTCAAGAGAGATTATCATTCAAACAGACACTTCAGAGCATGGTGTGAGGGCTGTTTTGTCACAGATAAATGAGGAGGGCCTAGATCAACCCGTAGCCTTCATAAGTAGGATATTACTTCCATGGGAACAGAGGTGGAGTGCATTTGAGCGTGAGGCATTTGCTGTGGTCTGGGCACTGAAGAAGTTGAGACCATGCCTGTTTGGGAGTCACTTCCGGGTTCAGACAGACCTCAGGCCCCTCAGATGGTTGATGCAGATGAGGGGTGAGAATCGAAAGCTGTAGAGGTGGTCCATTTCCCTACAGGGGATAGATTTCACGGTGGAAAACCGCCCTGGTACAGAACACGCCAATCCTAAAGGTCGGTCCAGATTTTTTCGCCTTAGTGATGAGAGCTCCCAGGAGGTAGGGTAGTTCTCCCCACATTTCAGATGGAGGGGACATGTGTAAGACCTGGCACTGTTGGTGTGGGTCTCCCTTCCATTTTTTGCTGTTGCCTCATGTGTTTTTGCTGGTTATAGATGCTTTGGGCACTGTGCCACTGCTATTCGGTGCCACAGTTCAAGTGCTCCCTATAGTAAATTGATGTATGGATTAGTGATTCCATGATTGTCTGGTTTGGTTTACTTGTCATATCCTAGTACAGTGCACTGAGTGTGCCCAGGGCCGGTAAACCAAATACTTCTGGTGGGCTTGCAGCACTGGTTATGCCACCCACAGAAGCAGCCTGTAAAATTGTGTCTCAGGTCTGCCATGGCAGAGCCTGTGTGCAGTCTCATACTGCCATATTGACTGGGCAAGTGCACCCACTTGCCAGTCCCTTAACCTTCCATTTTTTGCATATTAGTCACCCATATGGTAGTCCCAAGGGTAGGGTGCATTGTAGGTAAAAGGTAGGACATGCCATGGTGTGTGTGGCATGTCCTAATAGTGAATTATAGCAATTTTCGTTTTTCACTGTTGCAAGGCTACCTGCTCCCCATGGGCCAGAATTGAAAGTTTGATTATTACATCTTATAATCCTAACTGACTCAGGGAACTAGGTAGAAATTCTAGTTTAGTATGTCTGAACTCAGAATGATAAAATACATATTTTAGTGAAGTTGGTTTTAACATTCTGTGTTTGAAAATACCACTTTTAGAAAGTAGGTATTTTCTTGTCTAACCTGCCAAACCTGCCTCTGCTAGGTTGTGTATTCCTTGTCTGGAGTTTGAGTGACAGGGGCTGGGGGGATTCCAGGGGACAGGGAGAGTCAGCACAGGTGTGAATAGAGAGATCTGCATGTAGATGGGCAGGAGGAGTTGCACCTGGGATCTGAATAGGGCTGTGCCTTCCCGCCACAATGCTGGCTCCACCTCCTGTGGTGCATCTGCTAACCCTGGCCCTCACTGTGAAAGGAAAGAAGAAGTATTGTTAACAAATTGCTCCAGGACTGACCAGAACTGGTTTGGACTAGGCAAAAGCCTCTGTGCCTTCAGAGAACGAAGGGAAAATGTGTATAAAAGAGGGGACCCAAACCCCAGAATTTTAGATCACTTTTGGGAAACAAGAATAACCTTTGCTGAAGAGAGGAACCAGAGAAACTGAGGAGGAGACTATCCCTAAGCTCAGTGCTATTTTGGGGGATTGGCCTGCAGTGCTTGTCTGACTGCAAAGAGAAGGGAAAATACATTGTGCTACTTTCATTCTACTTGTGAAGGATCTCCAAGGGCTTGAGATAGAGCTTGCCTCCTGCTGAAGTCTCAGGGACAACAGACTTCACCAACCAGCTCCCCAAGAGTTCTTTTGAAGTGCCTGCTATTGTGTTGGGCCTTCTGAGGGACTGCATGTCGCAATGAGCTGGATGCGCCACTCACGAAGGAGAAGCATGTTGCCGCAGCAGCAGCTGTTGTCGCATCACTGAAAAAGGGTGTCGCTGCTGCCACTTCGCATCGCTGAAGTGCCTCGCATCTCCGGAGAATAGTGTCCCCTTTGCATCAGATGCCGTTGCATCATCAGAGAAGCGTGTCGTGGCTGCAGCCGCTTTCATTGCATCACTGAAGAAGTGTGTCGCCGCTGTCGCTTTGCATCGCCGAAGCATCTTGCATCAACGGAGAAGAGTGTCGCCATCACATCAGACGCCTTTGCATCACTGGAGAAGCGTGTTGCAGGTCCTGTCGCAGCTCAGACGAATCGTTGAGTCACTGTACAGCCATCGTGTGTGCACGCATCGTGTCAGTTCAAGTAGAAGACTCCATTTTTGTTACATTGCAGCGGATCTTCATTGCATCACGGCGCTGCTGGTTGCATCGCCACGGGAGCGCAGTAAGAAACTGGCGCATCACCTCCAAAAGCGGAGAAGAACTGACGCATCCCCTACGCAGCAGTAGGGACCTGATGCATCACAGTTCTTGCGTGTAAGGAACCGACGCGTCACCTTCCCTGCAACACTTTAGTTGTATAGCGTTACGCATCCAAAGTTACATTAAACTTAAAGTGTCGCATTTACCATCTAAAGAGAACTAAGCTATTTCTACCATTTTTAAAGTACAGTATTGTGGATTTTTGTCATTTGTGGTCTAGGGTAACCCAGGGTAAAGCATTACACTACACTTGCGTAGTTTGCGAAGTTGCGCTACTTTGCACTACGCGAATTGCATGAAGCACAGTGCAAACACGCGTAGCGTAGTGCAGCAGTCATTTTTTGCTTTCTAGCGGTCCTCAACGTCAAGTTGGCGACTGCGAGCAAGCACATTGACATCCCGGCGAGACTTTTTCCTCATTTGCAATCAGCAACATCAAGTTGCCGATCGCGAGTGTTGAAAATAAACCTCCCGGCAAGCTTCTCAACTCGGGGAGGTCAGGTTTCTCATTGCGAGTGGCCGCGTATGCTCTCGATGAGAAACTACCAGTCTGCGTTGAGAAAGCTGCTGCTCGAGTAAAAATCTACTCAAACAGCAGTAAAAGACATCTAGCACTGTGCAAGATGCCATTTTCAACGATTGCACAGTGTGGACAAGCATCCAGCACTCTGCAATCATCGCGAACAGGGTACTATGCAGTTCGCGTAGTGCAAAGTGCACTTTGCGTAGCTTCGCGTAGCGCTACTTCGCGAACTACTCCCAGGGTTAGTCTTGTGTTAAGTCTATATAAAAATGCCTATTTTTATACTACAACTTGTGTGGTGTCCATCTGTATTGTTGTCACTGGGTTACTGGATGTGTTCACAAATGCTTTACACACTGCCTCCGAGATAAGCCTGTCTGCGCGTGCCAAGCTACCAAGGGGGTGAGCAGGTTATTTAAGGAGTGTACCCCCTTACCCTGACTAGACGCAAGGGTCCCTATTTGGTCAAAGGTACCTACCTCTGCCAACTAGAGACCCCCAAATCTATCATCTGGTCAAAACAAGTAGCAGGTAATGCCATGCTAATACTTTTGTTCATATCGGCCGCCTTCAACCATCAACAATTTTACCCGTACTCATACCTTGACATCTCAAATAGAATTCACAGATAATTTCCTTCAGCAGTTCTCCCCCTGTCTACCCAAATGCCAGTAGCTTATCATGATGAGTACCTGAAGAACCCAGAATCTCCATGTGCGGGAAGCTTGTGCATCTCCAGTCACAAGCAGCAGCATGATAAATATTAAGTACACTGATACGCTATAAAAGTCTCTACAGTTCTTTACATTCACAGACTAAAGAACTATACTGTCATATTAAGACAGGGAGAGTGGCACATACCTGAATCTCATACCATCCATTTATTATTTTTGTAACAACAGCAAACAACATGTGGCCTAATTTGGCTCACTGACATGAACATGAATGGCTTTGTCAGCTCTCATCCAACACCAAGTCACTTGAATTCACACTAGACAATGCCACATCAGGAAGAAGGCCAAAATAGCATTGTATCAACTCTGTCTTAGAAACAATTAAACTGTTTATCCCTGAAAGTCATCATCCTTTCACACATGGACATAGGCAACACCCTTCTTCAAAGGCCACACTTCCCCACAAGAAAGAAATTCTTTTAGACCTGACCACTTTGGCATGGTAGTCCACAAGACTTTTTATCTTCACTACTTATTTTTTGTGGAACCTTTTTTTTGGCATTAGGACTCTTTCCACCTTTATACGCT
Source organism: Lissotriton helveticus (assembly GCF_964261635.1). Lineage (NCBI taxonomy): Eukaryota > Metazoa > Chordata > Amphibia > Caudata > Salamandridae > Lissotriton > Lissotriton helveticus. The sequence continues at coordinate 640,772,975 of NC_136059.1, forward strand.
AACCAGTGACGGCTTGTGCTCGCTCGGCTAAACATGGCAAAATTGATACTGAGCCAATTGGCACTTTTGATTCACTTAAAGGTCCCTAGTATATGGCACTGCCTGTGCCCAGAGCCTGTAAATTAAATGCTAAAGAGCCAGCTAAGAAACCTTCAGAGTTTGTGGAGGAGACAGCAGGATGTGCATATGGAGGGAAAAGTGCTTAGATTACAGCACATCTACTAAAAAGAAATAAAAGGCAAAAAAGGGCTTCTTTTTATAATTCAATTGGAAGTAAATGTTGCAAGTAATCTCTTCTAAAGATGTAGGGCGATTTTGGAAATTGGTTCATTTTGCAATGGCAAACTTCAATATACTGTATGGTCTCAGAAGCCACTTGGATACATCACTTAAAAGATATCTATGTTAATGGTTCCATAGTGCATACACCAGGAGACTACATGACAGAGAGGGAGCTTTTAAAAACTGTTATTGTTAAAATTATAAAGGAAGTTATATATGATCTCTCCCTGTCAAGATTAGTGGTACTAGATAATCTTCCTACTATAATGATTAAGATGAATATTGTCTGGTGGGAAGGTGAGCCTTTGTAGGTTATTTAGAGCACTACATTTAACAGAATTGATGCCAGAACATTGAAAGGGTGTACATTTTAAACCTATACATATAAACAGCCCTTCCTCAGACCCAGAGAATGATAGATTAATCAGCTTGATGGATGTGGGGGCAACCCTTTATTGACAAATCATTCTCAATCATTCTCAAGAGACTGAAGGAGTGGGCTGATGAGAATGGCCTGAACCCCACTGAGCGGGGGATCAAGGAAGACCAATCAATGAAGGACCACTGTTCCAGTTTTTGGTCAATTTCCATGAAGACAATGGATAGTAAGGGGAATCTATTTGGCTGTTTGTATACATCTGGCAGGCTATTGACCTAGCAAATACTTTGGAGTTGCTTAGAAAATTTTGGAATTCCTCGGGGTTTACTAGGTATCCTGAATGAACTCCATTATGGAAATGTATCAAAGTGAAATTGGGTCAATAAAGCACTTATCAGAAAAGATTGAGATGAATAATGGACTATGACAAGGTTGTGTTGTGGCACAAACATTATTTGCAATTTATTTAAGGGAATTACCCTCAGTCTTGCCCAAGAATGCTTTCTTTTTCCCCATAAATTTGAGGTCATCATGTGTTGTCTTGTAATGTAAAATACTCTTTATTGATAAAGTCGGATTTTAAATTACTATTCTGAAAATGCCACTTTTAGAAAGTTTGTATTTTTCTCCCTAAACCAAATGTGCCTTTCTGAACCTGCGTGAAGGGTCACATGATTGTTAATAGTTCTCTTGTAGTGTAATGCACATTCCTTTTAGACAGGAGATAAAAATGACGTCCGGTGTGGCATAGTGTGTTCCTGTCCTGGCTGAGCAGGATGTCCTGGGGAGTTGTACTCAGCCTTTTTTTAGCTTAAGGGCTGTGCACACCCATTCCTGAATTCTGAAGCTGCCTGCCCTGTCACTGGCAAACGCAGCTCACACCGTAGCCTGTCTGAACTTTGTTGCCCTACACACTTTGGAATAAAATCCAGGAGAAGGAGGAGAACTGAATGAACATAACTAGATTGCGGTTAGACAAAGTGAGTTGGCCTCATACTCAAACCTGACACTGAGTTTAAAAGTGGCAACTTTGGTACCTTTCATCAGAACACATGTGGACCTGTGAAAATTCAGAAGAAGGACTACCCTGCTGTATGAAGAAGGAAGATTGGACCTGCTTGGCTTGACCCCAGTATCTTAGTAGTGACTCCAAGAGGCAGTTGGCTGACCTCCTTTTTGAGCTACAGGGACGAGACACGCTTCCAGAGGCCTTCCCTACAAATGCCCAGCTGACCACTAACATCTGATCCTGCCTGGATCCTGTTACTGGTGTCTGCTGAACTGAGTCCCTGACCCCCAAAACGGGCCTTCACAGACCCTGGACCTTTGGATGGTGTCAGAATGTATTTGTTCTAACCTGCAAACTGCAAAATCTTGGTTGGAAGTGAAAATCTAGAGGTTCTGGGCTCTTCATGTCAGCAATGACTGTCCGCGTCTTTCACAATGCAAAAATCTTCACACCAACAATGATCTCCTCACGGAGCACTCAATAATAAATCTCACAGTAGTATCGGTAGTATCAATAATTCCAAGTGATGAAAAATATAAACAAATGTTTATAAGTAAGTCCTGATCAGATAAGAGATCCACTCGATCAGTCTCCAAAAAGTAACGTGTCACTGGGATACAAAGTTCTGTCCAAGTCAAAAGTTCCAATTCTGATTTTATTTTAAATCCTCCACTTCAAGAATGATAATATTTCAGCAGCCAACACGTGTTTCGTCAAGCATTGTAAAATGCACAATTGACTTCATCAGGGCTGCAACCCAAAGAAGTAAAATAATATCACTAACTATAAACAATTAACATTTTATACAAAGAACATAACCAATTGAACTCAATATCCACCTTTGAGGAAGAGCATACGTTATCCCCCACAAGGAGCCAAGAAAAGTTCCAAAGTTATATGTGTAAAGAATAAAACGCCACAAAAATGTGTACCCCAAGCGTCCCAAAAGTATGGGCCCAAGAGAAGAAAGAAATCCAAATGCCTTGAAATTATATATTTAATCTATTACCTCAATAGCAGTTTCACTGATTATAAATCTCAATGTAAATGATTTGATGGGTTCTGTAACAGAGGAATACCACACATAAGTGTCCATATTATTGGAAATCTGCAAATACCCATGGTACTTCGTACTAATATACTCACAAACAAAGTATCCAAATAATGTCGGTACTATAAATGTCCAAAATATCCATAAATTGTAACCATTAGGTATTCAAAATCCAGCGTTATTATCCTTGCATATAGAGATGTCAAGTAACACCTACGAAACATAAATATATGCCATGCCTTAGTACCACAATGTAAATCAAACCCGATAATAGAAAGAGTAATTATAATAATCTCACCTTCTACTCGGGGTTCTCCATAATATGAGTAGTATTAGATTCAAAGATATAAATATAATTTTCCAAGTTAGGCACGAGTACGTGTCCCTATGTAAAAAGAAATAAAATAAAATAAATCTAAAAGTTAAACCGCTATTTCTCTAGCGATACTGACCAAATGATGGCCCTTCTCACATAACCCTTACCCATGTCGAGTGTACGTCCTCCCTTCAACCGGGATCTCGGCATCTAGCGTTCTACATGGGCGCCATCTTAGCTTATAAGCCGGAATAGTATCTGAAAGTCCCCGCCATCTTGTAATATGCAATTAGTGATAACCATAATAAGTAATCGTCTAATAGCAGTAAAAATCGCCACCATTATAATATACAATCCTCAAGTGTATAAAAGAACCACATAAAGAAGGATTCCCGGAAAAATTCTTCACGGAGGTTCCAATCTCGGGCTCAGTAAAGCCACTACCACGATCTCCAGTAACATAGTACATCCTTATGTCATGCTAATATTTATAGAAAAAACGGAATAGTATAATAAAAAACATATTATACAAATTACAATATGTGATTTATGTTGGGCACCAAGGCAAAAAACATTTATAAGAATAGAACCGACCATATTAAATAATCTTACCAATAGCAGAATCGAACCGCTAATATCCCTAACGTATATACACATGCTGCATAGAAACTTTACACATTGCCTCTTATTTATCCGTGACTGCGTTTGTGGCAAGCTAACTCTCCTCCAAACTTTTCACATGGTAAGCTCCCCTTTTGAGCAGGTGGGCATTGTGGTGCCACTGGAACCCAAGACAGTCCCTGAGCTAAGCCGTGCATTGATGGGGATCTTTTTCCTTGTGGGGTTCACCAGGGAGGTGGTATCTAACTGAAGTACAAACTTCATATCTACGTATATGAAGTCTGTGTGGGAGGAGTGCAGAGTAATGTACAAATTCACCACCCCTTTCCAACCCCAAGGGAATGGGTTGTTGAGAGATTCAACCGAATCCTGACAGGCATGATAAAGAGTCTTGCAGAACCCATGAGACATATGCAGCATGTCTTCTGACCATGCCTGTTGATTGCCTACAGGAGGCACTTCAGGTTCAGTCCCTTAATTTGCTGTATGGGCACACAGTGAGAGGGCCTCTCAGTCTGGTGAAGGGCTGGGATAAAACTCCTGGTGAGAATCCCCAGGATGTGTTTAGCTACATGCTGATCTTAAGGAACTAGACTCAGATCTTCAGGAATCTTGTTCAGGGGAACCTGGAAGTCAGCCAGGAGGAGATGATATATTGGTATGACCAGAATGCCACTCTGGTCAAAAGGTGTGAGTGATGGCACCAGTGGAGCCTTGTGCACTCCAAGACAAGTGGACTGCGCCATTTGAGGTAGTAAAGCGCAAGATTGAAAGTAATCTACTTGGTGAACTTGCATACTCCTAGGAACCCTTCGAGGATCCTGCACGTGAAACACCTCAAACCTCACTTTGAGAGGTCTGAAGTAACAAGGCTGCACTGGGCCCAAACATAGTAGATTGCTCATTACTCAAAACCCGGCTGTCCCAGTCTTCTGCTCCCGCTGGTCGCTGGAGTATCAGCTGCCTCGATGCGGATTGCGGCATCGAGGCCCAGACCCTATGTTGGGGTTTGCTCTCGGGTGGTGCAGTGTAGGTGTACACCCATTCCGAGGCTCCATAAGGGTAAAGTGGTGTTCTTTGTTACTGTAGCCAGCTGCTGTCTGTGCCCAAACATAGTAATTTGCTCATCACTCGGGACTAGGGCTGTCCAACCTTTGCCTGAAGTTTTTACGAACGCAGTCAGACCTCTCAGTGACTGCTCCCACACAAGTTGGCCTCCTGATCTGGACCATGTGAAATCCAGTCGCCGCCACAGCAGACATGTGCTAGACCCCTCCTGTGGCTGTCACAGAAAGACAGCCTCCCCGTCAATCATCCCAGCTGGACTCCCCCCTCCCCTTGGAATGACCATCTTGGCCACTCCTGTGGAGCATTATAGCAGATAAAGGAAGGAAGCAACACGTGCTGGCCCACTACTCGTTTTCTATTAAGGGTCACAGGCCATTCTGAAAGCTCACTGCCTGTTTTGAAGGCCTCATCACTCAAAATGGTGCACATTCAGCACATCTGTAACTGACACAAGAATGGCTCTACATTGAAAGGAAAGAAGGACTATGGGAGTCTAACCACACCATCAAAAGAAAGGTAGGGCTATTCTAGACTGCATCTATGGAGTAGCCATCTTCTAATGTTGTCTCCTCCTTTGATCATCCCAGCCCAGAGTCCGTTTCTTTTTTTAATTTTTTTTTATTTAATCATTTTTTAATAATGACATGAGATCACATTAACAGCAGGGTTGGAAAAAGCAAGGCATAATCAAAAGACAAAAAAACAATGAGCTAACAAACACTTATATCAAACTATAAATGTTAATACATATCGAAAAGGCAAGGGCAAAATTAATTTCCGATAACAAAGTAAAAATCCATTACACACAAGTATAGCTTACTGTAAACAGCCTGGCCTAATTTTTATAGAAATACCTAAACAAATTCTCCCCAAATTTTTCCTAATTTATGTACTGCCTTTACACCCGAGTTTTAGCTAAGGCACGTTCCATATTATATGTATCCTTAACTATAGCCCACCATTCTGCCGTCAATGGTGGATCTCGAGCAATCCATGCACGAGCAATAGTTAGCCTAGCACAAGCCACTTTAACACTTATAAGTTCTCTCAGGCTATGGTCGCATAATTGTGGCCCCAGTAAAATGTCAATAGCCGTAAATGAGATAGATCTTTTAAGTTTCTGAGACATAATCCTTTCTATTCCACCCCAAAATAATAGTAATAATGGGCATGTATAAAACATATGCTGTATATCAGCTGCATATAGGTCACATTTCGGGCATCTAGTCCTGTCACTACTTGAATTATTTGAGTTAATTACTGCCCATTTTGAAATACGTGCAGGGGTGTAATAACGAAAGCAGACAGTTCTATATGATTGTCACCTTAAGCTAGAGGAGTGAACTGGTTTTCTAATAGTATCAAGTGCAAGAAGTATTGAGTTAGCAGTAATAGTAGAACCCAATTTCTGACTCCAGTGTGTAGCTAATTTCCCACCTTCCTTTTGAGGGTTATATTTTTTATATACAGAGCTGATCAGTGATCTATCTTTTGTTGAGTAAATACATTCCCACATACTAGAGTCAGTCGGTTCACTAAGTATGAGGTTACGTTGAAAGTAATCTCTGATTTGAAAATATTTTAAACGCATGCTCTCGGTGACATTATACAGAAGTTGAAGTTTGACAAACGTTGAAAAACCTGTGTTGTCATATAGATCCCCTAAGTCTTTGATCCCACTATGTGCCCATTGTCTCCCTCCCCCATCATGAAAAATTCCTGGGAGTATTGGATTATCCCATAATGGTAGTTTAGGGTGATATAACGGTATTTGAAATTTACTGACAATAGCCTTCCAAATATATGCTATATCTCGTGCAGTCTTAAATTTGACCCTTCTTGAAGTAGTTCGGATTGTTGATTCGGTTTAAGAACATTTAAGACTCTGTTCCCAACATAAATGTATAATTTAAAAAAGGGTTCTTTATCAGGATGTATCAAACTACGGATACACCCTAAAAATGCTGACCAGAAGTATGTTTTAAAATTAGGAAAGTCCAAACCACCATTTACATATGGTAGTGAGAGTGCTTCTATTGCACGACGTGCTTTTTTATAACCCCAAAAACCTGTTCAGCCCAGTCCAGAGAGCTGAGTGCCAAGCGTTGGAGCGGAGACCGGAGGAGCGAACCAAGCGGTGCGGATCATGCCGACCCGAGGTGGGCAGGCCAGCCGAGCTGGAGCGGGAAGCGGGAAGCGGGAAACGGGGAACTGCGGTCCGGTGAGCACCCGATCTCCCGACCATCCCCCTTGAAACCCGATTCGCGGTGGGCCTGACCGGTGCTACCTGCGCAACACTGCCCACGGTGTTTGAGCCTGTCCCAGATACTGCCTCCAAAGTCCGCGGTGAGCCGGTAGCCCCCACTCCACCGTGTGGAGCAGTGTGAGTGCCTGCTGTCACTACAGCTTGAGAGAGAGGAGAGAAAGGAGAGAAGGGCAGCTAGCGGCTAGTGGCTAACTCGGTACTCACTGACTGGCCGGTTGCCGGTCGTCGTCGGGTGCCGGGTGCCGCCGGCTGCCGTGTTCCCGTGGCGGGCCAGACCCCGGGGGCTGTTGGACTGCTGCCGTAGCGGTGGGACCCGCAGTGCGGCCTCAGGTCAGGCCGGAGCTGCCGTGCTTCTCGTCTGCGCCCCTCCTGGCGGCCGGAGCTGATCCGCCAGAGAAAACCCGGCTGAAGTGCGAGGAGGGAGCTGCGGGGCGTTCCCTTGGCACCCGTACACGTTGGGAGTGTTTTCAGAGGCCGGGACCACCTGCCAAACCCCTGAGCGGTTCGGGGATCGTTTGAGGTTACAGGGAAAGGCAGGGGAGCGGCGAGGCTGTTCTCTCTGCGGGCCAAAGCAGGCAGGCACTTTCACTCGTGGAAAGAGCTGCCAGACGGAGTAAATAGCAACTGTCGGACTAGGGAGCCGGAGTAGGGAGCAACACCAGGGCTGTAGGAGCCGTTGGATTGGAGGAGGAGCGGCTGGAGCAGTTAATCATCATGTGAAGAGGTGAGGAGCATTGTATTAATACTACTCTAAGCCTCAGAGTTATTAGCTGCTTTTTCTCAGTGACAGTGAGGGCATTTCTTCAGTTGGCTGATCTTGCAGGGTATATACCCCACCGAGTACTTTTGGATACCTCCAGGGGCGGTGAAGGGTCCTTATTTCATCAGGATATCCCTCATAAAATTCTTGTATCCGCTATTGGAGGTGGCAGGAGGTGTAAGGCTGGGAGTGAGAGCTTTGAAAGTCGTCCGAGGTCCTACCCTCCTCTCTTGGAAATTAAACCTACCCCCGAGCGTATAAGACACATCTAGTTCGTATATTGCACCATGGCGTACAAAAAGTTGAGATCACGAACAATATTTATGAAAAGATTAGGAACGGAACAAGCAATAAGAAGGAGTGCTGGAAAAATTGTCCGTCCTCTCACTACCGAACTGCCTACTGGAATTCTCAAATACTTTTCAAACCAGACCACTTAGGACCGGGAGCAACATCAAATCAACCAAATAAAAGCAAAAGAAGGAAAAAAGGAACACCTGGAGTTTATTAGCAACACAGGACAAGAAGTAATAGAACAAATTCAAACTATTCAAACAAAAGAGGAAGGAAAAAAGAAATATTGGAGGCAATTAACAAAACAGGGCAAGAAGAATCATCAAACAATCAAACCAGGCCCCAATCAAATACTAACATCACAATTATAAAATCTGAAAAATCCGACGACCAAGAAAACCAAGAACATCTGGAATTCAACATCACTTGCCCCGACATAAGCCTCAAAGATCTAGTCTTTAGCAGGGCACATCAAAAGGAAATCCAGAACAGTACCCCACGAAAACAGCCAGATTCTGAAGTCTCTCTCTTGCGTACTCCGAATTTCCTTATGCTAAAATCCATTGATCACACCACTGAGCAAACTTCAGTATCCAAAGTACTGCTTACTCTAGAAAGAATTTTAGAATTAGTTCTCTGTCACTTAGGGAACATCCTGAAAAATACAGACCAGACGTTAGACACCCAAATAGGAATCTTAAAACACATGGTTGAAAAAAAAGGAACAAACAACAATCAAAATTGCCACTAGATGGTGAAGATGATAAACGAGTAATAGGGGATAAAGTGCCTACTTCATAAGCGCCAAAACAGACAACAGCAGTCTACTCATCAAAGGTCGACACGGCTTCACAAACCGGTCATAGAAAAAAAAGAAAAGAACAAATATAATCAAACCTATTCACTAAGAAAACCCTTTAGGGAGCCAAAAGAGTCCAAATCGATGGCACAGACTATGATATATTATCGATTATTTAATAAAATAAAAACAAAAAACCTACCCAAAGGGCTAAATGCGACAAATCAAGAATGAATAGAAACCTCAATAAATACATCAATAGTCGCATCTCCGCATCCGGTAACTACAAAAATTAGGAGAACAAATGTTAACTGTCGTGAGCGGATAAAGAAAAGAAAAAATAGAAGGTTTGAAAAACAAAAGGCACGAAAAACAAGATTTCCAGAAACAACACCAACTAACAAAGCAAAAACAAACAAACATCAGATATGTAACAACTCAACGGAACAAAGGCAACAGTACACAACCTCTAAGGCTCAAGTAGTGCTTTCCCAACCTCTAAATCCCATCACCCCAATATTTGTCCATAGGAATACAGATAAAGAATTAAAGACACAAAAGGAAAGCCAACAACAAACCCCATTGACGAGGGATGTGCCTACCAAATCACAGGTAAATTGTACTTGCAGAGATGAAAATACAGATCTCTTTCCCTCAGACAAGGACCCCCTAAATAGGGAAAGAATAATAAATTTGCTTCAACGGATACAACCCCTACAGGCGCTTGCAAGAAATGAAAAAAAATGTGTTTCCTTCCCAGACAAAAACAAAATTACATTAGCTGTCGCAGAATTCTGGTCACCAGTCAGCCCAGCAATGATATTTAAAGAAAAAGAGACCCTTCATAAACGCGGTTTCGACATGGCCCCTGTAAAAGTGGAAACAGACTCGACACCAGAACGCCATCTAGTCAAACACCATCATTCAGTGGCATCCCGGCATAAAAATAACAACTGGTTAAATCCTTACAAAGATGACATTTCGGTTTCAATTAACAATGGACAAACACGAAGCTGGGTCAAGAATAATCAATATCAGGAAATAATACCAACGGACAACTAATGGGCATGGAAAACTCAAGAAAAATTAGCAACAATTTCCCAAGACCGTCCAGGGATCATGGCATTATGTTGTATATTGATTCTTCTTATAATATGGCTGACAGTAGTCATTAGCCCTTCCTTAGTGTTTTTACCTTCTCAGTCTCCCAGAATACCTGTGAGTGTTCTAATCTGTACCAGAGTGTTCTATCTGTGTCAGTTGATGGTCTGGTCAGCTGGCGAGGTTTTGTACTCAGCTGTGTCCTACAATAAATCTACATGTAATCAACTAGAAGTATCTTGTCATCTATCACCATCTTATTTACAACATTTTGGCGACGAGGATGGGATACAAACCCACGCGTGCATAGTGGTGATGCCTATTAGTTGTTTGAGTGTTGTGTCTCACCTCACACTTCACTTTTATACTCTTTGCCCCAAAATGTTCTTTTCCCTTCATGAACTAAAATTAGTTCTAGTCGTCTTAGGCCTCCTATCTGTCTTTAATATTATTGCTGCTGTCCTCCATGCATTAAGCTTTATTTTTGTATTTGTTTCATTTCTTTTCTGTAAAGGAGGAAGATGTGTTGTATATTGATTCTTCTTATAATATGGCTGACAGTAGTCATTAGCCCTTCCTTAGTGTTTTAACTTTCTCAGTCTCCCAGAATACCTGTGAGTGTTCTAATCTGTACCAGAGTGTTCTATCTGTGTCAGTTGATGGTCTGGTCAGCTGGCGAGGTTTTGTACTCAGCTGTGTCCTACAATAAATCTACATGTAATCAACTAGAAGTATCCTGTCATCTATCACCATCTTTTTTACAACACATTACAAGAAACTTGGGCAACCACAAACTTCGATTTCCCCGACTACTTTGTGTATGATATTCCAGCAGAACCGGTTACCCATGGGCACACAAAAGGAGGGATTGCTATCCTCCTATCTGAAGACTATCATTGGGATCAGGAGATTATACCAACACATTCTAAGAACTTTCAATGTTTAAAAATCAAAATAGGGACTGACAAGACCAGAAGCTTGACCAAAATGCTTATCTGTAACGTTTATATTCCCCCGGGAGCAAAAATGGACGCATTATCAATAACTATATTCGAGGATATTGAAAAGGTGGTAGAAAAACAGAATTTTCTGCTGATGTTCCTTACAGGAGACCTAAATGGGCAAATCTCTAATGATTTATTAGAAACATGGGATTCAGGAGAAAAAGATGAGGCCCAGGCAATTCCCATTCCTCAATTTCCCTCAGGATGAAAATCAAATAAGAGAGGGAAAATCATTTTAGCATCACTCGCTACTCTCAACGGAGTACTTCTAAACGGCAATATAGAAGGTGACATCCAAGCTTCCTTTACAAGAAAGGGAGGATTCAGTGCATCAATCCTTGATTATATGATCTGCTGTCCAGACCTCTTTGGATTAGCCCATCAACTTAATATAAAGTTCGAGAAAGAAAGTGACCACGCTATTCTTCAATTAACAACAGGTGTAACACTGAAACGAACAACTTCAGTACATATAATGAGGTACTGGGTTTTTCAGAACCGGTACTGAAGCGGTAACCCAGCGGTGCCAGGGTACACCCAAAGACCTCGGGTTCTTTCCTGATTCAGACCACAGAAACTCAGAGTCTTCTAGGTCAAGTCAAGGATCGTTTTTATTGGCTGCAACCAAGAAACAAGCGTCCTAGAAGTACAACACACGGGATGTATATTCTCAGGAGACTGCTCAAACTTACAAAGTCAGGCTTCTCTTTTTATACCAAACATTGTGCTTTAGGCAAAAATTCTTCGAATTTACAGTACACTATTCACATTCTTTGTTACAAAGGAAAAGCAGAGTCATGATGACATGTCTATATTTCAGTTCGTCCAGCCCACAACAAATCACCCGGCAAGGCCCAACATTTCATCAGATATCGGTGGACCCCCAATAAAAACGGGTACCTCCCCATCATAAAGCAAGTGAGAGAAGAGAGCAGGGACAGGTGTGAGCAAGATTCCGCAGAGTGTGTGTGTGCTGAAAAGGTTTTATGGCCTGTTGAGCCTTGATGCTATCTCATTTGGCCACTGGGAGAGGAACTGACCAAACAGGTTCGGCCTGGGGCAATGGTTCCAACTTGCCAAGGTCACAGGAAAGTCAATTAAGGTGTACGTGTCCTTTGGGATCAAATTTAGCGGTATCATAAGCCTATGTAAAGGGCAACTCACAAAATGGCTGCCGCATACAAAATGGAAGCCAAGGGTTCAGTACGAGAATGACGATTTCGAGGTGAAATCGTCACTCGAAATTGACGAAAATGTTTGTACATGGTGTACTCGTCATTCTCGGTCTTTTGATACTAAATTTGTCCTGTTATGATGAAGTTTTATTCTCGAGTCCAGAATTATTACACGAGTCCAGGATTTTCAGAACCACAATCCCTCCTTTTGCCCTTACATAGGCAATTAATCTATCCTCATGCTAATCTGAGTCCAGATCTATATTCCTAAAGTCATTGAGATGTTGCTGTAACATCATTCTAGTACTTAGTTTGTCTCTTGATACAGGCTTCCTTACACATGATGTGACACAGAGGCCACATATTGCAGGAGCACACTGCACGCACAGACAGAACAGGAAAAGAATGGCTAAGACCATCCCAATGACCATCAGAATTTTCCATCCCCAACCGGATATCAGTTCCCAGAACCACCCCATAAATTACCAATCTCCTTTATCTACATGAATAGATTCGGAAATCTTATGCAGTTTAGAGATGGCCTGGTACACTGTTGGAGCGTTATCTGGGATGAAAACACAGCAACTCGATTGGATCAATCTACATACCCCACCTCGGTCTGCAAGTATGACATCTAAAGCGACCCTGTTCTGAAGGGTCATAAGATGATCCGACTGGAGCTCAGCAGTCAAGTTACTAAGGGAACCAGCAGTTTCAATCACGGTGTACTCAACCACCCTTGTCAATTGCCTTATGTTCCTGCTGTTAGCCATGGATCCCCAGAACGGCAGAAAACCCTTTGCAAAGTCCCCAAATTCTTGACCTGCAGTGTCTTCTTCACTCAAGACACCTCTAACTACCCTTGTCTTGTGGTAATCTGCCACTGCTGTGTAGGTGGGAGGCAACAGGAATGAAACAAAACATGAGCCCGAAAAGTCAGGGGGCAACCATGTATAGGCTCTATCATGGCAGATGAAATAGGTACCCTTAGCTGCTAAAAACGAAGGGGAAGTCTGGGCTGCAAAAACATACGTTTTAGTGCAGATACTCTTCCCTAACTGAGCTCTGGGATTCGTGCCATTACCTTGCAGACACAGATGACCCTGATGGGGTACAATCCAAATCGGGAAAGATCTCTTAGCTTGCTGTTTCTCACTCAGAGTAGCTCCATATCCGGTTATGTTCCATCCTATGTATACTAGTGTCTCATCTCTCGGGATAGTCTCATAAGAAATACCTTCCTTAATCATGTCTACTATACCCTTAACTAGGGCACTATTTTTAGGATTGTCTGTTACAGAACGTAGGGGGTAGACTTCATGTGCGTATATGAACATTGTTCTGTATGCCCACACAGAACCATTGTGGCTGAAAGGCAGGACCAGATAAGGGATACCTTTATCTGTTGTGTGAGGCATAAGACCACACACCCAACAGTTAGTTGTGTTCATTACAAGTTGGTGTTGGTGCAAGAGCTGAACAAAGGAGTTATTAATAAACTCTAATCTCCTAGCTGATTCGTGTTCAGGAAGGGGTTGAAAAGAGTGTGGGGAAACAGTAGAAGGAGGAGGTATGGGCGATGTAGTGGGTGCAAATGTTACTCGAAAAGAGAATAACACATAACTTATTAAAAATATCATCACACTGAATAACATAAAAATGCACAATATCAAAAAGCTTTTCTTTGTCATTATATTACAAATCTTGTGTTTAAAGTTAATTTCCTTGGCAGGTCTCTCTATCTCGAGAAACTCCATCCTCTCTAAAGTGCTGCCCGCGATGGGAGGTTGATTCTGCTAAGGAATGCTTCTGTCAGTCCAGGGCAACTCCCTTAGACCAACCAGAACTGCCGACCTAACGTCGTCAGCTGCACCCCAAAGACTTTGGGCAATCGTGGCCCTAGCAGCGGAACCCGGATGGCGGTTCGAAAAACAAAAATAAGCAAGTTTCTTAGATGGGAGAGCTGCACTTCAAAAAATAGCAGGGGGAAGAAAAAAGGTTTATTTGTCCATAGGTCTCGGTCTCAAATTGTAACGTTTTCTTCCAGGTACTTTTTGATCCTGGAACAAGAGTTCAGGCTCTATAGTGTTCAACCGCTTTGATGGTGATGCTGCTGGTTGCAAAATATTGTCACTCTCTTGTTCAGTCAGTGTTCCTTTTACCCGTGCATCACTGAAAGGTAGGAAACGTGGCACGGTTTCAGTTTCTGAGTCGCCGACACCCTCCTGGACCCACTGGTCATACAGCAGAGGTAAAGGGATCCTTATACAGTGGACCCCGTGGATCCAGTGCTTCTTCCCTTCCACTCGAACTGCCGATCTTGTGGAAAGAAGGACGAGGTGCGGTCCGTTCCACCTGGGCTGGTCGTTTTTGGTTCTCTGGAAATTCTTGACAAGGACCCAGGAACCAGGGTCGGTTGCGTGACCTGGAGTCTCGGAGACCGGAGGCAGGGTGTCGTGAACCTGTTGATGCAAAACACGCAATTTAGCCATCAATTCATACAGATAATCAAGCAAAACAGGGTGTTCGATCTCGCTGAACTTGGTGGGTCTAGGCACTCCCCATATATTGGCCGGGCGGCCAAAAACTTTCTCATAGGGACTAAGTTTCACTCGCGAATGCACAGTCATTCTGGTGGACAGGAGTGCTAAGGGTAGAGCGTCAGGCCATTTAAGACCCGTGCTCGCTTGAATTTTGGCCAGTTTTTACTTAAGCGTGCCATTGTAACATTCTACTAATCCAGCTGATTGGGGGTGATTTGCAGCATGGAACTTTTGTTGGATACCTAGCCCTTCACAAACTCTCTTCATCACACGACCCACAAATTCACTTCCATTGTCACTGCAGACCATTCTAGGCATTCCAAACCTGGGGAAGTACTCTTTCACAAGGGCTTTGGCTGTGGATAAGGCAGTATTGTCTTTTAGGGGGTATGCTTCTATCCATCTTGAGAAGGCACAAACAACAACGAGTACGTATTTTAAATTGTTGCACCTCTCCATGGGAATGAAATCTAGCTGCAAAACCTCGAATGGATACGTAGGAGGTGCAAAATGACCAGCTGGAGTTGGGGTTCCCCTACCAGGATTGTGTTTCAGACACACCATGCAATTCTTGACGACATTCTCTGCACACTTGGGAATCCCTGCATTTTGCCAACAACTTACAAATCCCTTTCACACTGATGTGAGCCATTCCATGAGCCATTGTAACCACTGCAAGCACATATGCATTGGGTAACAACCATCTCTGATGCTCTGACAATTCAATCCAACAGCCATTTTCATCCATTCTACCCGTACTTTCTCTCCACATGCTCAATTCTTTCTCTGTGGCTTCAGCTTGAATGGATTTCACACTCTCTATCGTGTCTTCACACATTCCAACATCACCAACCCATCTTGCAGGGCCTGCAACATACATTCGGCTCATCACGTTCCTTGCAGTTTCTTTCGCGATTTCGTCAGCAAATGCATTTCCACGACCAACATCATCAGTCACCTTCTTGTGAGCACTACATTTCACAATCGCCACTTGCAGAGGCATGGTCAGTGATTCAAGAAGCTCATTCGCCAACTGACCATGCTGAATCTTAGCTCCATGCGAAGTCAGGAACCCACGTTCTTTCCACAATCGTCCAAAACTGTGAGCCACACCAAATGCATACTGGCTATCGGTATAGATAGTCACTTTCATTCCTTTAGACAACACACATGCTCTGGTAAGTGCAATCAATGCTGCTGCTTGAGCTGAATTATGTGGAATACGTGCAGCTTCAACAATTGTATGCAAAGTCGTGACAGCATATGCTGCAGTCGTGTCACCATTCGGGAGCTTGAAGCATGAACCATCCACCCACAATGTACCATCACATTCAGCAAGAGGAGTATCGTAGAGATCTACTCTCCCTTTCGTTTCTTCTTCTGTTCTAAGAAAACAATCATGCTGTTCTGAAGCATCTAATTCCTCTACAATTGGCAACAACGTAGCTAGGTTTAAAGTGTTGCACCTTTTTATGTGCACATGACTAGCTAACAATGTTAATTCGTAACCTGACAATCGAGCACTAGTTAAGTGCTGTGTCTTGGTTCTATTTAACAACGTGTCTACTGCATGTAGGACCATCACGACTAGTGTATTGTTCATTACTAGACCAGCCGACTGTCGAATAGAAACAGCTGCTGCCGCTGTGGCTCTTAAACAACTTGGCAACGCTCTAGCTACTGGATCCAAAGTCGACGAAAAATATGCACATGGACGCTGTTTGTCCCCAAACAACTGAGTCAAAACTGACAATGCACAACCTTCCTTCTCATGGACATATAATGTAAAGGGCTTACTGTAGTTTGGGGTACCTAACACAGGAGCCGAACATAATGCTGTGCGCAATTCAGAAAAACTTTTCTGACACTCTTCAGACCAAGGAACGGGATTGGGTGTATCTTTACACGTTAATGCCACCAAAGGTTTTTCCAATAACCAAAAATTTGGAATCCACTGTCTACAGTACGATGTAATGCCCAAGAAAGCACGCACTTCTCTCTGTGTTCTTGGCACACTCAATTTCGCTATTGCCTGAATTCTTTCCGGGGTCAGTTTCCTTCCCTCCTTCGATAAGAGATGACCTAAGTAGGTCACTTCTTGTCGGCAATATTGTAATTTGGAAAGTGACACTTTGTGATGCAAATCACACAGATGACGCAACAAAGACAATGTGGCTTTCTTACATATTTCCTCAGTATCTGCAGCAACAAGCAAATCATCAACGTACTGTACAAGAGTAGCACCTTCAGGTAAAACAATCATATCAAGCTGTGTTTTTAGAGCTTGACTATATATTGATGGACTTTCGCATTAGCCCTGAGGAGCGCGTTTAAAGCGGAAACTGCGTCCTCCTAAACTGAAGGAAAAAATATCCCTGCTCTCCTCAGCAATCGGGATGCTGAAGAAAGCATTCTTCAAGTCAATCACCGAAAACCAGGTGGCAGAAGCTGGAATCATGGTCAATAGGGCAGTAATGTCGGAGACAACTGGAAATTGTGGCACAACTATTTTATTCACCTCTCTAAGATCAATCACAAATCTGTACACAGGTGGCTGAGAGGGATCAGTCGTTTTAAAACAGGCAGAACAGGGCTATTGCAAACGTTGCCTCTTGTCTCTTCAATCACATTTTTTTCAATCAGTTCGTAAATGATCGCTAGCAAAGCTTTTTCACCTTCACTAGAAATTCTATATTGGGGAATTCGTGGCATTCTAACATTGGCTTTCAATGTTACAACATATGGTGGTATTTCCAAAAGACCTACATCATTAGGACCAGTAGCCCAAAGAATATTAGGGAGAGATGACAATTCTGTTGGAAGTTTGTCTCTTGAAAAATACATTGGAGAAACCACTTTCTTACCCAGTGTAAGTTGTACTCCAGAAGGAGAACAGTGCAAAGTCGCATACAATCTTTTTAGCAAATCTAATCCTAGCAAGTTTTCACCACAACCTGTTGTCAGAATAAGGGATGCTTTGAATTCGCAAGGTCCAACAGAAAGGGACAAAGGGTCAGAAATCGGATTTCTAACTGGGGCGCCAGAAAAACCTACAGATACATTCATTTCGCCAGACAAAGGTGCGCCAGGGAGTTTGGAGTGCATAATAGAACTCTTTGTAGCACCAGTATCCAACAGAAAAGGCTCTGACACACCTGATGTAATCACCTCAACATAAGGTCCACTCTGATCTACTGGAACTGAAACAACTCCCTCTCATTGTCTATGGCTGTCCTAGCAATCATTACCTTCCCAATGCTCATCTTCTGTATAGTAATCATCAGTATAGTACTGAGCTGTCCTACCAGATGCGTTATTCTGCTGATCAAACCTATTCATCGAATTTTGAGGTGGAAGAGACTGTGTGTTCTGGGGGAAATTTCCACGTCCTCTACCTCTAGACGCTTGCTGAACACCTCGACCTCTTACACCAGAAGCACCATTTGCACGCTGTAATAAAATAGGACAACTATACTTGAAATGACCCTCTTCCTTACAATATGAACACTGATTGGGGCCTACAGGGACACGTGGTTGAGTATACTAGACTCTTTGCGAGTTCCTCTGATACTGTTGAGACTGCTGATAATTATTCTGATAGTTACTCTGACCACTATTATTTTGACCACCACTATTCTGGCCACCACCACCACGTGGCAGATATGCTTGCTGTAACAAAACCTTAGTTTTCAGCTCCTTAGTTTTCTTTTCTGCTCTATCTTTCTCGTCTTTGTCTCGATTTTCGTAATACTGTGCAGTAGCCAATATCTGTGCTGAGGAGGAAACTGCCCATGAACTCTCTGAATCTTTTAACTTTTTACACAACTCGGGAAGCAGATTGTGCACGAATTTATCGACGAACAAACGCTGACTACCTTCTGTGCTCATATCTTGACCACTGTGGTCGACAAAAGTCTCTTCAAACCTGGTGAAGAAATCTGAGACTGTTTCATCTTTCTTCTGCTTACATGCAGACAACTTATCCCAATTTACACGTATTGCAGGCATTATCGTTTTCATGTAATCAATTATTTTACCAGGAAGTTCAGCTACTAAAGGCTCAGGCTTAGCACCACCAACTTGTCGGGCATCTGCAACAGCAATATTAGCCCATGAGTCACCTAACTCCTGATCATGATCTGTATGACGAATCTTACCCCATAAAGGCTGTGGAACAACATTCCCAAATAACATATCGATATCGGCTAAATTCATGATACATGACCCTGCAGTCTGTGACAACTCTTTGTAATACCCTGCAGGATTTTTACGGGGATCAGGTAATGTCTGTTTAAGGGCTAAAACTTCAGCTCGCCTCCATGGGACATGTACCCACCACCGCTGAAAGTGTGGCAGAATAGGGGGGTGAGCATTTGCGTCACCCTCTCTCCATTGTGGGCGAACCTCTCTCATGGGGTACTGTCGCGCCTTTTTCCTACCGGATGTGCCATGCTCACATGACGACTGAGAACTGCCCCCCTTATTCCGAAATGACAACAATGTCTCAACCGCTCTCTCGACATCTGGACCTACGATCATGCCCTCTCCAAACTCGAACCGTACACGACACAACTTGGGCGGGTTGTATTCCAGATCATTGTCTTCCAAATCCTCACAGAGGAAAACACACATTTGTTCAAAAACATATCTCTGCGTCGGTGCTTCCCATTGACGGAAGACTTCCATGACAGACTCTACATCATACCTTACAGTGTCCATAACCCATTTATGCGCTAAACGATTCAGTGAATCTCTCTCTTGATAGTCAGGCAGTTGACTTCGCAACTGTCTTCGTTCCATGTTAGGGGTCGTAGTAGGCGACCCGAAAAGAGGTGAGAAAAGATTAGTAACAGTGTTGGCCACTCTCTGCCGAACGGAAGGAGAAACTGAAGTAAGAACGGGTGGAAAAACAGGGTGAGATAAGGCAGGGGCAGAAGCAATAGCAGAGGGATCATTAGGAAAAATAGAAGGTGTACTAGGCAAAGTGGTAGAAAGCACAGGTGAAACAGATGTGATCGGTGGGCCTTGAGGAGGCTGCATCAAAGGAGCAGGAGCCAGCTGAAGAACAGCTGGTGGGTGCTGTGGAGGAACAGGAGGCACAGGTTGCACAACTAAAGGTTGCGGAGGTGCCGTGGCATTTTGTGCATAGGGGGGTGGCGAACTTAATAAATGCGACATTAACGGATCTTTTTCACGCTCTTTTGCTGCGTCTTGCTGAAGATGCTGCGGCAAAACTGGATAGCATTTATCTATTACCATTTTACGTTGCCTGTGCAACTGCTCACTCATCTGTTCTTCTTAATTGTCTTTAAACTGCATAGCAGCTTGCATTATCGAAATTCCCCCTTCTCTCTTATTTTTCTTCGCTAATTTAATTTCCTTCTGTTTGGCTTCTTTCAGCCATAGGCGGAAAGAGTCAAACATCGCCGGCCGGGCTTTCTTTTTGAAAAGTTTAACTTCGAGATTGTCTAAAATTTCTGTGTCAAAGCTACCATATTGGGGCCATTTTAAAACACCATCTTTTCTGGTGTATTTGATCCACACTTCATTGTATGTGATGGGCCCTACTCCATGTTTTACATATAATTCGTAAGTTGGAGTTCCAACCGGAGGAACCGGACATGAGTCCTCCAATCGGGAGTCCCTTTTATTACAACCAAGACAAAACAAATTTCCAAGTCTAAGACCAGGCATCTTTGCTCTCTAGTCTAGCTCAAAACTTCAAAGGATTATCGATTACGATATTTCTCGTGAATACACGAGTCCTTCGGCTTTGGCACTTGCAAGTTCCAAATCAAAATCAACTAAGGACTGGGAGACGCTCCACTTATACTTAACTGAGATATCGATGACGTCACCAGAAGACTCGTCTTATCGTTTCGCTCTACCAAACTTCAAGGGTCCAAATCAGGGCGATAGCCAGGGCAGCAGTCCTTTGTAGCCGTCAGGAAGCGGGAAACCTCGCAGCAAAGACTTTCGGACCACGTCGACATGCAGGGGTCGATGAAGTGGATGGTCTTCCTCCAGAATTTTCACACGAAGCTCCTCACGAACCTCTGGCTGGACTGGTATCGCTGGAATCGCCCCAAACGTTGGTCGCCAACTGAGGTACTGGATTTTTCAGAACCGGTACTGAACCGGTTACCCAGCGGTGCCAGGGTACACCCAAAGACCTCGGGTTCTTTCCTGATTCAGACCACAGAAACTCAGAGTCTTCTAGGTGAAGTCAAGGATCGATTTTATTGGCTGCAACCAAGAAACAAGCGTCCTAGAAGTACAACACACGGGATGTATATTCTCAGGAGACTGCTCAAACTTACAAAGTCAGGCTTCTCTTTTTATACAAAATATTGTGCTTTAGGCAAACATTCTTCAAATTTACAGTACACTATTCACATTCTTTGTTACAAAGGAAAAGCAGAGTCATGATGACATGTCTATATTTCAGTTCGTCCAGCCCACAACAAATCACCCGGCAAGGCCCAACATTTCATCAGATATCGGTGGACCCCCAATAAAAACGGGCGTCTCCCCATCATAAAGCAAGAGAGAGAAGAGAGCAGGGACAGGTGTGAGCAAGATTCGGCAGGGTGTGTGTGTGCTGAAAAGGTTTTATGGCCTGTTGAGCCTTGATGCTATCTCATTCGGCCACTGGGAGAGGAACTGACCAAACAGGTTCGGCCTGGGGCAATGGTTCCAACTTGCCCAGGTCACAGGAAAGTCAATTAAGGTGTACGTGTCCTTTGGGATCGAATTTAGCTGTATCATAAGCCTATGTAAAGGGCAACTCACAAAATGGCTGCCGCATACAAAATGGAAGCCAAGGGTTCAGAACGAGAATGACGATTTCGAGGTGAAATCGTCACTCGAAAATGACGAAAATGTTTGTACATGGTGTACTCGTCATTCTCGGTCTTTTGATACTAAATTCGTCCTGTTACGATGAAGTTTTATTCTCGAGTCCAGAATTATTACACGAGTCCAGGATTTTCAGAACCACAATAATGGAACTGCATAAAACAGCTCTGATAAATCCAGTCCAAGGTCGGTTAGCGTGGAACCCTAAATCCTTTGAAAAAAGTCACCCAAACAATTGAGAACTCAAATTTACTTTCAATTAACCCCAACATAAACCCAATATCAAATTTTGAGGCAGTGGCCAAGAATCTTGTTCAACTATTACAGAAAAGTGGAAAACAAAGAATGATAAAAACACAAGGCAACAACAGATCGACGTCAGATCCCAAGGCAAGGGAATTAAACAAATTAATTAGGGCACAATTCCTGTATTTCTTTGACACCAGAAAACAGGAATCAATAAACTAAAACACTAGCGCAGAAGACAAAAATTAAAAGAAAAACAAATCTTACAGGATAAAAAATGGATAGACCTACAGATAGCAGCAAAAAGACAGGATAAACGTACACATTGGACTATAATAGCACAAGAAACAGGAACAAAAAAATATTAAAATCAAACCCTGTCCCACCTTCAGACTGGGAAACATATATAACTAATTTACACAAAGTAAACCAAGCCTCCAACTGCGACACAGTAACGCAAGTCGATTTAGGACAGGACAAAGTCACAAACATTGAGCCACTAACACCATCCTTAGTAGAATACTACATAAAAAAGGCAAGAAGCTCGGCTGAAATGGGTCCAGATCAAATTCCGATAATGGTCCTAAAGAACAACTCAAAAGAGTGGAGTAAGTTTTTAACATGCATGTATAATGACATAATCAGTACAGGGGAAACTCCAAAGTCCTGGAAGGGAAGCATAGTAATCCCAATTCATAAGAAAGGTTCTAGACTGCCCCCCGGCAACTACCAACAGATAGCTCTCCTAGATGCAACCGGGAAGATTTTTGCTGCCGCACTTCTAGATCATCTAAAAGAATGGGCATTCTCAACCGGCTTTATTCTACTCTACCAAGCAGGATTCAGATCCAAAAACTCAGTCACAGATAATATTGCAGTACTCCAAACAATACTAGAAAAATATGTGATAAAAAAATTCACAGGTAGTATATGCAGTAGTTGTAGACTTTACTACTGCCTTCGACAAGTCGATCGAGTCAAACTTTGGAACAAACTCCAGAAAATGGTAATACCACAAAATCTTCCCCATTTAATAACATCATTGTACTCTGGGACTTGGTGGCAAGTTCAATTGGGGAGGGAAAAGAGTCTAACCTCCCCATTTCCAACTCAAAACGGCCTGTGACAGGGGTGTCTCTTAGCCCCCCTATTATTCTTTTATATTTGAGTGATCTACCAGAAACTCTTAATCAGGTCAATAACTTCCCGCCGAAGATTGCTACCACCAAAATTCACTGCATGATGTATGCCGATGATGTAGTAATCTTAGACCGGACTCCATTCGGCCTCCAACGAAACCTCACGGCACTCACCAAATATACAGATGAAAACTATTTAATTCCAAATACCACTAAAACATAAATTCTACCATTCACAGGAAAGAAGACTCATTGCAAATATAACTGGTTACTAGGAGGTAAAGCATTGGAAATTGTTAAAGAATATATATATCTCGGGAGAACGTTTACACAGACTTTGCGCAACCAGCCTCATCAGCAAAAAATGGGTCATAAAGCAGATGCCCATACAGGGGCCCTCCAAAGACTTTACTCATCCACTGGTCGAAGACAATTCTCCTCCTTGCTCCAGGTTTATAATGCAAAAATTCCAGCAGTTTTATCATTCGCAATAGAACATATCCCAACAAAAGAATGGTCTCAAATAGATATTAAATAAGGGAAAATCCTGCGGCAGTTAATCAGGATGCCACAAGCAGTTCCGGTTCAAGCTCTCAGGCTAGAACTACCGTTAGTCAGTTCCTATGCCAGAAGGATAAGAAACATAATTAGATGGGCATATAACCTTGTTCATGCCGATCCAGGAACACTTAGAGCACTGTTAAAAATAGAGTCACTGTAGCAAGACTATCCAAAGTATATATTTGGTAAAAACCTAAGTAATGCTTTTAAATTTACATCAGTCTCCCTAGAAATGTTGAAATCTTGGACACCAGTCCAGCTGAAACTCTGCTTGAAGCACCTAACACCAAGGCTAAGCATGGAACTTGATATTCAACACTGCTCCAGGCTCCCAACATACAAACAGTACGCGGACACAATCGTTTTTAAAAAAACGAAACCATATATCTTTTTTAATCTAAATCATGGAGTAAGGCAAACTATTCTTCAAGTACGGCTAGGAATATTACCGCTGAAATCATACACTTTCAAGTGGTCATCAAATCAAGGAAGGACGAATCTCTGTGACTTATGCAAAGGTGGGGTGCAAGATCTAAAACATGTTCTGTTTGTATGTCCAAGCAAGATCGTTGTAGCAGCCAGGAACAGATACATTACCCCGATCAAAACAAAATGTAATATACATTCGGTCCAGATGTTGATTTCCCTCTCCAATGGTCCACCCAATCAATTTGTGTGTATTAACATGTTGAACTTTTTTAAGTCTTTTTTAAAATTATATTAATGTGATAATTTTTTAAGTAAAAATTGTAACTTTTATCGTGTATAAATTTGTTGTTCTCGTAAGAGAACTGAATCAAATAAATTATTTCAATATTAATTCAATTTCAATAACCCCAAATAAAGCTACTTAATATGCCGTCTAAACGCTTAAAGAAAAGGTTGTTAATGCGCAGTGGAATAGACCGGAATAAATAAATAAACTTAGGGAGAATCTTCATTTTAATTAAATTAATTTTGCCAACTAAGCTAAGTGGAACCTTGTGCCACTTTTTTAGAGTAATGGCTGTTTCCTTTAGCAATGATTCTGTTTCTAACACGCACAATCTAACTAATGCAATGTCTCACTTTTAAGTCCCAAACTACGTATACCACTTTTCATGGGAATAGACGCTATAAAGATGAACCTTGAGCAAATGATACTTTGTAATGATGGAAATGACTTTACTCTGACTGAACTACAACCACCTGCTACACAATTACAGTAGACCTTCTTATAGCATCCCTATGCAAATAATGACTTTTACTCTGACTGAACTACAACCATTTGCTACACAATTACAGTTGACCTTTGGATAGCAGTCCTAGGCAAAGTTAATCCTCAAATTCAAAACTTCATGCATATCTCACTATTTGCTTTGCTTTCCACTTTGGCTCAAAATAATGGCAGTCCCAACGATAACCTGCTGTCACAGGTGGGCCTTAATGCTTTTAAAATTGTCTACCCCCCTAATCTATCGAAAACGCTGCTAAGAACTTCAAACATAACCTACTCAAATAAAACCCCAAAATACTTATCTCTAAAGCATACTTTTGTCCTTCAAAAGGTATTGTTGTTAACAACCTAATCTTCTTCGTTAACAGAAGAACCCAATTGAGAAGAGTCTTAACCTCCTTGCTCCGATCCAAACCTATAACGAAAACTCCTCACTGTTTCTGAATAACTGTAACACCCTCAACAGGCTTCAAGGCCAATCTCACAGTACCCCTCTACAACAATGGAAACATCCTTATTCAAGCATCTGACTATAGTCTTGATCGATTTGACAAAATCTTTATGAGTTGCAAAAATACATTTGATTACTTTGTCTCAACTGCACCACCTAACCAAAGCCTTGCTACTACA
This sequence comes from Lissotriton helveticus, assembly GCF_964261635.1. Classification (NCBI taxonomy): domain Eukaryota; kingdom Metazoa; phylum Chordata; class Amphibia; order Caudata; family Salamandridae; genus Lissotriton; species Lissotriton helveticus. The sequence goes on from NC_136059.1 coordinate 640,798,293, forward strand.
CCAATACCTCACTATAGTTCCTCCACTTCCTCCCCTTCCCCCTCATTGGAACTTTCTCAGTTTGACCAGTCACCAGGAGGTACCAATAATGAAGCTAACATAGCTGATTGTAAGTCCTCTCTCGCAACCAAATATTGCATGACGACCAGCACGATGGTCTTGTCCTCTACTCACATGTCTCATCACACGTCACTGAAACACTGAGGAAAATGATATTTTGCCTGACCAAATATGTCCACTACATATACCCTATGTTACATGTCATGTGCATGTCACCCATGCATATTTCCCGTAGTGGCCTGAATCACTAGGCCTCTGCAAACATGTCCTGCAAGTCAAGTCATCAAGTCTCCCAAACGTTAAGCTAAAATGAAGGCCCATGTATTTGCATTTTGCATTGTGCTCTTTTAAATAAATATCGTACTGGTTGAGCCTGAAACCACTTTCTGAATTAATGTTTTCATGACTCTTGGCATACTGAGCTGCAGTCACGTCAGCAAGAAGCCAGCCAAGACGGTATTATGAATAACAGTTATCTGTTTGCTGTACAGAGTGGCATCCCTGCCCGGTGAGGAAAAGTACACAGAACCCGTCCGAGGGAGATAGGCCCTAGCCATTCTGTCTCCATTTAAGTAAATCACAGTGCTTGTACCCATAGAAAGCTCATGCAACGAATAAATATGCCCTCTCTGTCTTTTAGTGACGAACAACCTTTGCTTCAGATAATATATCCCTTGACTCTAGATATCAGTTGTACTAGACGTGCTGGTCGCCCTGACATAATTGAGATTCCTCTACTAGGTTGAAAGTCAGCTCTCCTCCTAGTTACACGTCAATTGCACGTCATGCTCAAAGTTGCACAAGTAGGGCAGAGTTCCAGCTGGTCATGCAAACTCCTCCTAAGTACCCACCCACCTATGACACCTACCTATCACACACCTATGACTCATCAAAGTACACACCCTCATGTACACCCACATGTTCTTATCTCATTTTCTTTCTTGCTCTGCTTAGCCTATGTACAAGAAATGTATATATACTATGTTCAGTAAATAATTGTTAGAAGACTCTTCCTGAACCTCAGAGGTGATGGAACATATTCTCCCTTTGACTCGAGTTATTGGAATAAAGCCCATTTTAACTTGGACACCACGGATTCTGTCTCTCATTTGATGCATGATACTTTGTTAATGCCTAGAAATTCTGCCAGGGTAATATTTTATTTACCACATAATTTGGCGCCCGAATAGGCACATATCCCTTTCCCCACTCGCCGGAGTTGTGGGTCTAGTCTTTGCCCCCTTCTACAGCCGTGACGGACTTCAAAGTGCGCACGCCATCGGGATTTCCCGCTACTCCCTCAGGCCCAGGAGGAGGACGGACTGCGACCAGGCATCCATGTGAGGCGGTGAGGAACGCGGATCGTCTCAACCAGAGGCCCAGCCCGTGAGAGAGCAAGGTCCGAGGTCTCCAGAGGTCCACCTGTTCCAAGGCGCAAGCGTAGTCAAGTCAAGTTTCCGAGGCCTTCAAGTTTCAAGTTCTGCTTTCCCGGTGAGTACCACTATGGGGAATGCATCAAGTTACAAGACGGATCCACTGTAAAAGGTGGAAACGGTCAAGACGGGTCCACGGTTAAACGTGGGCCCGGTCAAGACGTGTCTCAATTTTTGGGACCGGTATGGTTGTACTGTATTTCCAGTGCACAAAATTGTTTTTCAAGTACATGTTTAACTCTCTGTATCAGTTTAGGTTGTATCTGTATTTGTTTCAGTGTTTAAATTGTTTAGTGTGAATGATTGTTGATTGTTACAGTCTATTTTTTGTGTATTGTGTTTTCATTGTGTTGATTTCAAACATGCCACTGTTTTCAAAGTTACGTCAGATAGGGACCAGAAAGGGTATACTAGAAGAGTCAGTTATTGTCCCGCCTAGAGACACACCTGGTCATGATATGTGTTAAAAGGTCAAGACCCTCTCAGAAAGACGCTATTGAGTTATGGCGCAAAGAGTGACACAGGAGATCAGAGAAAGAATTCAATAAAGCAGAGAGAACTAAAACAAGCAGAGAAAAAATAAAGCCAAAGAAAAAGAACTACGGGATAAGGGGGAACAGGTCAAGACAGAACAGACTGTTAGAGAAAGAAATTCCGTCATTACTGGTATTTATCCCACCCTGTCAGAAGAACTAGTTCAAGTGACCACCTCAGAAAGACCCAGTAGGTAGAGAACGCCACCACCTGTACCCTTTAGAGTATGTAAAATAAGTCGACAGCATCTGAAGAGTTCATTTCCTTGTATCTAGACGAGTCCCTTCTGGACTGCGAAAGTGCCTTGTGAGTAACTAGTTGGTTTATTTGTGAATAAGCGCCTTGTGATTAAGACTTGTGAGTAGTATGTTGAATTTTCCTAAGTATAGCGCCTTGTAAATATGCCTTGTGAATAGCGTGTCATTTTTGTGACATGTTGAGTTTCTTGTAAATATGGCTTGTGAATAGCGCCATGTGGTTATGTTTTGTGCATGAGTTCATGACTTTCCCATGTACTGCAGTCATTGGGGAATGATTGTGCGTCAGCTGCCAAAGAGTTAATATCTTGTACTGAGTAGGCAGTATTTGTTTTAACATGCTGTTTAACAAGGTGTTGAGGGATTTTGGCGTTTTTTGGTGTTTGCGGGGGGGCATGTTTTTGAGCGGAAATTCGTACCCGTTCCAGTGGAGGGATTTGGTTGCTTTTTGGTGAGGATTTAGGGAATAGCTTGGACTACTGTGATGAAAAGGATCTGAGCTGTGGAAGTGGTGGAAAAAGCATGTTTTGTGTGGAGGTGCGATTTGCCATGTTATCCAATGGGCGTATTTCTGAAATGTGAGATAAGGGTTTGCACCACGAAGAGTGCTTTAATGTTTTCACGGTTGAGAAGAAAATATGAAACAGACCCATTAGAGAATGTGCTTTAAATTAGTGTAATGCAACAGTGTTTTTTGTTTAAATAGGGATGTTTCTACAAAATATGAATTATTATTTTTCCCAATGCAAGCTGCCCTTTAGCGTGTGACAGTTATCCCACTCACTTAGGAAAGTGGCTATTTGTAAATTAATGAACGTGGCCCTTTTTGATTGCCACAATACACTACCATCTTAGTGCATTGCTAAGAGTCCCCTACATTAGCTTGATTTGCATTCATTTAGTTTTAAGGCTCACTTATGTACTTTGACAGGCTGCTGATAGAAAGGTATAATCTTGCACGGTAAAAGCAGTGTTCATTAAACAAGACTTGAAAATAGGATTTATTATGTCTGATTCAGAGGTGCAATACTTACACAGATGGTTTCAGATCAACATTTAGTGGAGAAGCCTCCATTGGTATATGCAGAGAACAGTCCCAACGCAACAGTCCATGATAATTCGTTTTTTTTCTCTCAACTGCAAAGTGCTTAGCATTGTGTGCAGAAGCAAACTGTCCCTTTTTGTGTGGTAATTTGCATGCTAAACAAATGCCCATGTTTCAAATGTCTTGCCTTCTAGCTGAATTAGTTAGACAAAAGTGTTTTTTAGAAAGTGGAGCTTTTAAGTAGCAGTACAGAATTATTTTAAAATGCTAGCATGTCACTCAGTTACAGAAAAATACATGTCTTTATTAATTTACTTTTTAACACGTTTTAAATTCGCTTCAGTTAGTTAGAGAATAATGGTTCTGGCCTGGGAAGAGATATGTTATGACGTACAAGGAATGTGTTTTTTAACCTTGAGACAGTCCATCCGAGACCGAGATGGCCTGGCTCCCAGTAAATGTTTATGTAAAGGGAGGGCTACTCCCTCTTGGAGCGAGCAGTGCCTGTCTTGTTGATATTGGCCATACTCCAATTCTTTCCGCGATCCTTTTGTTTATGTAAAGGGAGGGCTGCTCATCAGACTTACACTAGCTTCCTTCGAATGAGGATGGAGGAGGCTTGCAGCTCACTCTTTAAGGAACTTGGCAGATGCTTGGCTCTTTCAATGAGCTCAGCGTTGGCAGCGACCCAATTTTAGAGAAGCAGAGACGAGTGAGAGGCTTGTCTCCTCTTAGTGATGTTTGACACTCAGCCAGCTCCTGGCTCTGAGGGGAGGGGTAGGTTAGCAAGGAGTGAGTTCGTAGCGAAGTTACCTCCCCAGCCCCTCTGACTTGTGTACAAATAGTTGCTCTTCCTTACAGATAAGTCACGCTTGCAAATGTATAGTTTAAAATAGTGTAAACAGAATAATTGGCAAGAGTCTTGCTCTTGCAATGGGTTCAGCATCTGGCAGTCATTCAATTTTAGATCACAGTGTAGCCCGGCTTGGAGTTGATCCAAACTCCGAGCGCGGACATCTTTCTAAAGGGAGGGGCTGTTTCTCACAGAGGCTCTAGGCCTTCTGTCTATGACAAGAATACTTTGGTTTTATTCAAATACATTTAGAGAGCATATTGCAGGTAGTATGGTCATACTATTCCCAAGATATAGAGTAGGATTTTTTTTTTGTAAACTATGGAGCTTTTTCGAAAGAAGTTTCCCCCAAAAATAAAAATTGTGGTTTTGGATTGGAAATTCATTTTCATTTATTTCTTTATTATTATGTAATTAATTTTTGCTGGATTGATGACATAGGGTCCTAGCATTTGCAGTCAAGCATTAAAGCGACAGCTGGTCAGTGTTTACATGCCTACCAACACAGCACTGATACAGTACATAAACGACATTCTAATTACAGCAAGATCAGAACCAGACTGTGACATTGCATCTCTGACAGTCTTACACTTTCTGTGAAAAGCAAGTGGTGTACAACACTTGCTTTCCAAGGAGGGTACACGTGGTTCCCTCTGTGAGCCAGGTATACAGCTAACATAACCATTTATTGGCCTTACTTCTTACTGTAGGCAATGGATTCCCCAGTATGCATATCTAGCCAAACCACTCATACAGTTAAATGTAAATGTAAATGTAAATGTAGTATACTTGTAAAGCGCACAGCTGCCCCAGCAACGGGGCGTCCCGGCGCTGTATAACTCTGGGGAACCCGTCCCGGCTTTCCCTGTGGGATGGTCCCTTGCTGGGAGTCCCCAAGGTGGAGCCAGGCATCCCCGGAATTGGTGGGGCCGTTTGTGGAGATTAGGCAAGCTAATGCCCAGAGTTGCCGAGTGGAACCCCTGATTAGAGTAAGCACCGAAGCGAGAATTATCGAGTCCGCTGACCAAGGTCCACGACCAAGGTTAACTACACAGGAGGCAGCCATTTTGACTGTTCTCCCTTGGACACAAGAACGCACCTTGGCATTTGAGGAATTAAAAAGAGCATTATGTCAAGCGCCAGTTTTAAGCGACTCCATGTTACAGTAAACATTTTATGCTTTTTTATTTTTATTTTTATTTATTTTATTAAATTCTGCCAGGGTAATATTTTATTTACCACAACACAATGATCTCCCCCTAACAATCTCAATAACTACAATATGGGGAACTCTAGCTCCTCCAGTTGCACGTCCTATTCATCTCCTTCACACCAGTGGACTCCTCACTCATCCACTGCTAGCCCGACACTTGGAACTCAACTACCCCAGTCCACAATGGGTTCACCACTGAGGACAATCAGACTCCCTCAGCTACCCCCTTCCTCTTTCCTTCCCCATTTCTCCATCCACTAACTTCCTCTCACTCTCCATTACCATGCCTACTACTTACCTCCCTGCAGCTGAAGATTTCATATCTCATACCACAACTCCCTCCTATAAAGGATTTCACTCACTTGCCACCCCTAGACCATCCACCCTCACTTTAAAACTGCATCCATCGAGGATAAGCTGGAAGACCTCAACCATGACCTCCTTCTCATAAAAGAGGGCCTTCAGAACCTGTAACTTTTCTCGAGGAAGATGGAGCAATTATGGAATCTGAATACCACCCCTGAATCCAATCATCCATGCCACCCTGCAATAACTAAAAACAACAGGAATAGAACCTTGCCTACAGTTTCCCTGGGGAAATTAGACTAGAAAACCCAGCCACATCCCAATCACCCATCCAGGCCACATAGAATTAATAACCATCTAACTGATGCTGACATTCACTCCCTCCTCTTATCGTACAACTCATACCTTAATAACTCATCACAAGCTTCTTTCAATATCCATACTATTCCCCCCAACACGCTTAGAGAACTCAGTGTCAAACTTAGAACTGTGAAGAAGAATAATTTACTATATATCTCCACATCACATCTCAAAACCTTACCGACTAAATCCCACATCAAATCAATTTTCCTTAACTGCAAATCAGTGGCAAAGCACACTGTCGACATTGCTCACCACTTACTTACACATAAATTGCACATTTTGGACATCTTAGTGCCCCCCCCATATGACATCATCAGTCTGGATAGATTGGTTAAAGTTAGGGGTGGCATTCCATGCATTGTTTGCTCCGCTCTCACCCTGAGACGTACAAACTGCACCAATGTCCACCTGCGGACACTTTGGTTTTGAAATCTCGAACAATGACAAAACAATCTGCAGACTCCGCACAATTTATCAACCCCCTTTTGTGACCGTCATCTTTTTATCGGACAAATGATGGAGACCATTTCGTCTAACTTTGAACAATAACTTAACCATATCTTCCTTGGGGATTTCAACATTGGAACGACACAAATGACCCTCTGCTCTGTACTTACAAGGCTTTCCTCTCTGACCTAAACTTCACCTAGTCCTGCAACAAACCAACCCACAACAAGGGTGCAACCCTTGACTTAATCATTGCCAAAGACACTGTTATACAGCTAGTTGACAAATCTCCACGTGACTGGTCAGACCATTACCTCATCTCCTTTCTTATCTTGGAAAGGGTGCTGATCAGACAGGGTCCACCCCATAAAAGCAAATAATGGGCAAGAGATGTAAGGAACATTAACGTTAATGATCCCATCCACATTAACAATAACCTCCTCCGTAGGCCCCTAAACATGACTAATCTTGATGACCTTACCGAACTTTACATCTACTCCATGACGAATTTATTATTATTATTATTATATTATTATTATTATTATTATTATTATTCTGAGTTTTGTATAGCGCCTGGTTACCAAATAGGCATCCCAGCGCTCGCCAGATAATAACACTACCAAAGAATAATGCAGGGTTTAAGCAGAAAACAGAAACGTCTTTAAAAGTTTGCGGAACCGGAGAAGACTAGCTTCCGAACGAAGTTGTAGGGGCAGTGAATTCCACAAAGTGGCCACATTTATCGAAAACCTTCTGCCACCAGTTCTAGCCCTCTTCACCCTCCCGACCTGAAGAAGATGTTGATGGTCGGAGCAAAGAGAGCGAGGAGCCTTGTAAGGCTGGACCATCTCCCCCAGAATAGGTGGGCCTACCCCATGCAGAACTTTATGGGCTATACGGAGTGATTTGAATTTCACCCTGTCCCTAACAGGGAGCCAATGCAGAGCCCTCAGCACCGGGCGAGCAGACTGACGCCTGGGGAGACCCGTCAAGAGCCTGGCGGCAGCATTCTGCACTTGCTGCAGTTTGTTCAGGGTAGATTCAGGTGCACCCAGGAATAACGCGTTGCTGAAATCCAGCCGCGAGATGATCAATCCCTGGATGAGAAGCCTCCTAGTGGACGCTGGGAGCAAAGGTAAGATCTTCCGGGCTGAGCGGAGCAGGCCAAAACACACGCCAGCAGTCTTTTTAGCATGCGTTTTAAACGAAAGGCCCCGCTCCAGCCACACCCCCAAGCTCTTGATCTCCTGTTTGGGGGTGGGTACCGGTCCCAGACAGTCAGGCCAGCTGCTGGGGGACAAAGATGGAGAGGAGTTCCCCAGCAGCATGAGTTCCGTCTTGGAGCCGTTCAACTTTAGCGCTGAGCTGCACATCCACGTGTAGATCTTCTCCAGACACGAGTGCAGCCGGTCGGGATGATGCGCCGACTGGGCAAGGCCAACCACCAGCTGAGTATCATCAGCGTAGCTGATGATTTTAATACCCAGCGGCAGTACCACACTCTCCAGGGGGGTCATGTAAATGTTGAATAAGGTAGGGCTCAATGAAGAGCCCTGTGGCACCCCACACTGGAGAGGGATTGTAGATGATTTTTCATGGCCTTCCCACACCTCAAATGTCCGACCTTCCAAGAAGGAAGCAAACCATTTGAGAGCCACACCGGTGACCCCCACCCCCGACAGCCGTTGGAGAAGCACCTGATGGTCCACGGTGTCAAAAGCAGCACTGAGGTCCAGGAGGATCACTGCCACTGATCCCCCCGAATCCAAAATGCTCCTTGCATTCTCCACGACCGCCAACAGGGCGGTGTCAGTCCCCTGACCGGGACGAAAACCCGTTTGGGAATCGCCCAGGAGGGAGTTAGCTTCCAGGAAGTCCGACAGGCGACTGTTTACCAACTTCTCAGCCACCTTACTAATACCCGGCAGCAAGGAGATCGGCCTAAAGTTGGCGAGGTCGGCGGGATCCAGGTTAGGCTTTTTCAAAAGAGCCTTAACCACCGCCCCTTTCCAACTGGGGGGGACTATCCCTTGAGTGAGGGACAAGTTTATAAGGTCCGTCACTGGGCCGCCGATGGTAGAAGCCACCTGTTTAAGATATTTAATAGGTGCTGGGTCTTTCGGGGAACCACTCTTCATGGTCCTCAAAACCGAGAGAGCTTCCTCCGTAGTGACCGGACCGAGAGAGGCCAGCTCCACTGATCGCATCCTAAGTTGGGAACTGAAGTTATCATCCAAGGAAGAAGCCTCCCCCTGGCGGGGAAGGGAAGCCAGTATGTTGTCGATTTTGGATTTAAAAAAGGAGGCCAATTCTATGCATTTTTTGCGTGGGTCCTCGTGGATGACCTGAGGTTCGGGGATATTCAGTAGTTCCTTTATGACCCTGAACGACTCTTTGGAAGAGTTGGCCACAGAGCCTATTCTCTCTTCAAAGAATCCCGATTTTGCCACCCGAATAGCAGATTTATAACTGCTCAGAGCCGCACGATATTGTTTCCGGCTCGTTTCACTCCAGTCTCTTCTCCAGGACCGCTCTAGCCTCTTGCATCCCTTCCTCAGGGTCCTCAATTCAGACGAATACCAAGGCGCCGAACCCACTCTCTTCCCCCTCGTAAGTTGTTTCTTTTTTGGAAGGAGGGTGTCCAACGAGTCCGAGAGCCAGATGTAAAAATTGGCATCAGCACTGATCGGGTTGACTCCCCGAGGGGGTAGCGTAGCCTCCAGGTGTGCCGCCCAGGAATCAACTATGAGCCTCGACCAGGCTCTTTCCAAGATTTGAACCCTTGGGGCCACCGCTACTGGACTATCAAATTGCCACTTTGCGGACACCAAAAAATGGTCTGTCCAAGGCAGGGCAAGAGCCGGAGATGAATTGAGATAGTCCAGATTTGAAAGTATGGGATCTAGCAAGTGGCCCTTCTCATGGGTCGCGCCCGAGTTGGCCAAATTGATTCCAAAAGATTTGAGGTCCTCGAGAAGATCTACACCCACGACATTGGTGGGGTCATCAAGATGGATATTGAGGTCCCCGAGAAGGACAAAATTGGCAGATGAGGAAGCAAGAAGTGCGGTAGTTTCTAGGAGAGAGTTAGGGAAATTTCCCAAGGGTCCAGGAGGGCGATAAATCAGCAAGCCTACCAAGGACACTGTAAGTGAAAGACGAAGGGAAAACTGACAGCTCTCACAATCAGTCACCCCTCCGATCTGAATCTTACAAGCCAGCGTGTCTCTGAAAAGGATAGCAATGCCTCCTCCCCTCCCTATAGGTCTATCAAGGTGGGATATAAGAAAACCTGGAGGGAGTGCTCTGACCATATCAGGGCCGGAGCTGGATGAGAGCCAAGTCTCGGTAAGAAACAACACATCAAGCTCGTGATCCAAGATGAGTGAATTAATTTCAATGGCATGACTCGGCAAGGACCGGCAGTTTAATAGAGCCATGGAAAGGGCGGATTTCCCCGCCACTAAATTCTGGCCGGACAGACAGGCTCTACACGGTAGGAAAGGAAAGGTTCCCTCCTGTGCAAAACAACAACTGGTAGGGTGGGGCGAACGATAGGAGATAAGAACATCCCTCCCATATCGTAACCTGTTGGTAGGAGGCGCCAGAGGAACGGGCATGATGACAGGCCCTAGGCCCGTCTGGGCCCGGACGGGCACAGACGGGCTGAACTCTGGCGTAACTCCGGCGTCAATTCGGCGTCCCCGCTGCGCGTGACCGCTGCGCGTTGACATGGCTACCTATATACTGAACCAGCAAGGTAGAGAAAGGACTGATGCACGCTGCTCCCACTCACCAAAGATGGCCGCCTCGAGACAGGGCGAAGGACCCGCAAAGAGCGGTGAGTTGTACCAATTAGGGTGCAAGTAGAGATGACAGAGATGAGGGTATGTGGGCCAGGCAATTTTAAAATCAAGGAATAAGTGCCCAAAATTAAAATAAACTCAAATACAAAAACGGGAGAGTAAAAACGAACAGACTGCTACTGCACACACACTACTCGTAAATAGCGCCACACGCTGGTCAAGGACCGCGCTGACCGAGGTTGCCTACCTATATACTCAACCAGCAAGGTAGAGAAAGGACTGATGCACGCTGCTCCCACTCACCAAAGATGGCCGCCTCGAGACAGGGCGAAGGACCCGCAAAGAGCGGTGAGTTGTACCAATTAGGGTGCAAGTAGAGATGACAGAGATGAGGGTATGTGGGCCAGGCAATTTTAAAATCAAGGAATAAGTGCCCAAAATTAAAATAAACTCAAATACAAAAACGGGAGAGTAAAAACGAACAGACTGCTACTGCACACACACTACTCGTAAATAGCGCCACACGCTGGTCAAGGACCGCGCTGACCGAGGTTGCCTACCTATATACTCAACCAGCAAGGTAGAGAAAGGACTGATGCACGCTGCTCCCACTCACCAAAGATGGCCGCCTCGAGACAGGGCGAAGGACCCGCAAAGAGCGGTGAGTTGTACCAATTAGGGTGCAAGTAGAGATGACAGAGATGAGGGTATGTGGGCCAGGCAATTTTAAAATCAAGGAATAAGTGCCCAAAATTAAAATAAACTCAAATACAAAAACGGGAGAGTAAAAACGAACAGACTGCTACTGCACACACACTACTCGTAAATAGCGCCACACGCTGGTCAAGGACCGCGCTGACCGAGGTTGCCTACCTATATACTCAACCAGCAAGGTAGAGAAAGGACTGATGCACGCTGCTCCCACTCACCAAAGATGGCCGCCTCGAGACAGGGCGAAGGACCCGCAAAGAGCGGTGAGTTGTACCAATTAGGGTGCAAGTAGAGATGACAGAGATGAGGGTATGTGGGCCAGGCAATTTTAAAATCAAGGAATAAGTGCCCAAAATTAAAATAAACTCAAATACAAAAACGGGAGAGTAAAAACGAACAGACTGCTACTGCACACACACTACTCGTAAATAGCGCCACACGCTGGTCAAGGTTTACATGATGAAATTGCTCCCAAAATGTCCAGAAGGATCCCCAGCAAACAATCCAATCCTTGGTTTAACTGCTCCCTCAGCAATGAAAGAGGCAAACTAAGGTGGCAGTGAGATAATGGAAAAACTCCCCCTTCTTATCGAGTAGTTGAGAAAGACAAGAAGTGCGTATCACAAACACAACTGTTGTGCAAAAGCCAATCACTTTAAATCACAACTTGACAATGCCTACACTAGATAAAAAAAAACTAACAACAATCAAGCCACTTAACCAACCAGCTCTCTTCACCTAATAACTCACTTCCCAGTGGTGAGGAGCTCTCTACACACTTCAGAGACAAAACTAGAAAAATTGAGCTAGAACTACAACTCATCATACCAAACACACATTTCAAAGACCAACCGACTACCTCTCAATGTTTACACTTGCTAAATTCCCCTATCTTAGGAAACATGGAGTACACTCCACAAAATATTGCGTTGTGGGACTCCTCCTCACTACCAGATGATGGTGAATTATTTAAATTTATAGGCACCCTGAAACCATTGAATCACTGCAATGTTCCGCTGCTTTCCAAGTACTTCAAAGAGCTTACAGCCTGATTCATCAAGCTTAATTGCGCTCGCAAAGGGCCAGATTCTGAGAATCTGGCCCTTTGCGAGTGCAATTTTTGCATTTGGGATTCATCATCCCAAATGCAAAATTTGCTAATAAAGAATTCGCATATTTGCGAGGAATTGCATTTAAGGAATCTCTATTTGAGATTCCTTAAATGCAATTCATGAACCATTTTAAAATTTCGAAATCGCAATTTTGGGCCGCTATTTACCGCGAGGTCAAACCTCGTGGTAAATAGCGAAAACTTAGAAAAATGCATTTAAATGCATTTTTCTAAGTTGCATGTTACACACACACATGTCCTCTGGACATGTGTGTGCGCAACACCAATGTAGATTACATTTCAGGGGTGCTACAGGGTGTCCTTTGGACACCCCTGGCACCCTTGAAATCGCTATCTTATTTGCGATTAGCAAATTGCTAATCGCAAATAAGGAATAACTCCCCATTCATTCCTATGAGCCTTTAGGCCCATAGGAATGAATGGGGAGTTATTCCTTATTTGCGATTAGCAATTTGCTAATCGCAAATAAGGAATGTGTAGGAATCGCATTTCTTTATGCAATTTCTACATGAATCCCGTTTTGCAAGTCCTTAATAGTGATTCCTTATGAATCGCTATTAGGGGCTCGCAAAACGGGAGATTGATGAATCAGGCTGCTAGATCCTCTGTGCTCCCACTCGGGTCTAAGATTGACCATACACCAATCATACAGGGCCTAATTCCTGACTGCCTCACAATAGGACAAGTAACCCTCATTACAAAGAAGCCTAATGCAGCATTATCGTATCCTAACAACTTGTTATTTCCATAAATAACTTGGTTTCCCCTTTGTAAGGGTGACTGCCCTTAGGAGCCCTGATGAAGGTCTCCCTGGGAGAACGAAACACGTTGGCTGGAATCTAATTTCTTGAAACCTCTTAAGAAATGATCAGTAAAGAATTTTTAAAATCTTACTTTCGCTCTCTGGACTTTGTCATTCTGCGCACACCCACTATTTGCTTTACAGGGATCTGGACCGCAGAGGCATCACTGGACGGTTGATGTCTGGGCTTGTTACGCAGGACTTTTGTATATTTTGAAACTGGTGTGAGGTGCAGAAACCTTAGTCAACCGTCTTTCCCTTGTTTTTTCCAAATGCTACTAGTGGGCCTGCAGCACTGTTTGTGCCACTCACATGAGCAGCCCTGCAAAGATATCTCAGACCTGCCACTGCAGTGTCTGCGAGCAGTTTTAAACTGCCATATCAACCCGTTCAGTGCACTCACTTGACAGTCTCTACCCTTCCCTTTCCTTACATGTAAGACACCTCTAAGGTAGGCCTAAGGTAGCCCCATTGGCAGAGTATGTAAAAGGTAGGACATGTAATGGTGTACTTTACGTGTCCTAATAGTGTAATATTGTTAATTTTGTTTTTCACTATTGAAAGGCCATTTTTCTGATAGGGTAACATGGGAGTGGTTTTGTAATATCTTAAAAAGCATAACTTTTCATTGGGACTAGATAATAAAATGGAGTATAAGTTCTCTGAACTCAGAATTTAATAACACATATTTTTAGGAAGATGGCTTTTAAATTGTGTGTTTGAAAATGCCACTTTTAGAAAGTAGGCATGTTCTTATCTAACCATTCTATGTTCCTCTTCTGTTTTGTGTATTGACTGTCTGGTTTTGGAGTGACAGGAGCTGCTTAGGAAAAGACTAAGACTGGAACTTTTCTGTGCACCTGCTTGAGGAACAATCTCCAAGGGCTTTTGTGTGATAGCCTCCTGTTCTGAAGACTCAGGGACACAAAGCCTTCATCACCAGCTCCCCTGAACTCTACTTTTGGGAATGCAGACCTACCAGGAGGTGCCTGCTCCAGTTCTGGGCCTCTGGAGCTTATTCCTGCTGTTGGTAGCTGGAATAATCTTAAAGAAAGCAAGAAAAACAGCTCTGATGCAGTCAGCGATGCCGTAAGTGATGCCACGACCTGCACTAAGACCCAGGGGCACCGCTTGTGAAGTGTATGACACACTGCCTCGCCTGCACTGCAGTTCCGACACCCTTCAACGCTAGCAGTTATCGGCAATTCTGAAGCCATGCTTGCACCAATGCTGTCACCGCCAGCATCGGCATCCAGTTATCGCAGAGCAAATAAATGATGAGGGTGACCTCACATACTCTTCGACTTTGCTTTGCCTCACCGGAACCAAAGCCTCACCGCCGATACCGCCGACTTCCCCTGTCTTGGACTTGACACGTTGCCTCCTCGCAGACACAGCACCTCGCCTCCCCCATGACAATCAGGAAACCTGCCTCGACCTCGGACCAACACCTCACATCCACGATGCTGCGCATCGTCCATAGACTTCATTTCCAAGATACCGTAGTTTTGGGGTCTGTGTGACTGCTTGCCCGATGCCGCTCACCTCGCAGTTGGATCGTACTTTGGAGTAAGGCCTGTCACGACGTTGCAATAACCTCAGGTGTTGCTATTTGCTTCCTGCAATCGTTCCTTTGGAAATGACTAAGTATGGGCGAATTTTGCGAATTCGCAAGTCGCGAATTTGCATGTTTGCGTATTCGCAATCTGCAAAATTCACAAACTTTCGCGAATTTGCGGATTTTTTATTTTTGCGTGTTCGTGGGGCGCTTTGCGTGTTCGCATTTTTTTTTTTGCCTGGTTCATCACTGCCACCCTCTCGTTTTTATGCCCTTCTGCCCTCTGTACCACTTGTTTTTATGCTTTTCTGCCCTCTGCCCCACTCTTGTTTGTGCCCTTTTGCCCTCTGCCCCACTGGTTTCTGTGCCCTTCTGCCCTCTGCCAAACTCATGCCCTCTGTCCATCTTTGTGCCCTTCTGCCCTCAGCCATAAGTCAGCTTCAACAGGAAGCACTAATAGATAAAGTAAAGCAGGTGCTCGAGTTGAAGGTCAAATTAAGTTACACAGTCATTAATCACCCCAAGTTTGGGGTGATTAATGATTGTGTAACTGAATTTGAGCTTCAACTCTAGCACCTGCTTTACTTTATCTATTAGTGCTTCCTGTTGAAGCTGACTTTTGTAACTATTTTAGAGGCTCTGGCAGCTTGCTGGCGCCATTCTAAATTAGTTACAAAAAGTCAGCTTGAACTTTTGACCCAATCCGTTCCGCTCGTGGATTTTGCGGGAAATTAGCGAATCTCGCGGATTGCGAACACCGAAAATCCGCAAAATCCGCGAGCGGAACGGATTTTCCACCCATGCTTAGAAATGACAGATTTAAAGTGCTATTTTTATATATGTATGTTAGATTTTCATCATGTTGGTCTTGTTTGGTTTAGATAAAGATACTTTGTTGTGCTAAATTGGTTTGGTGTCCATTTGTGATGTTTTCACTGTGTGTTTTGAGTTCAAATCCTTTACATGTTGCCTTTGGGATAGGCTTGTCTGCTCCTGCCAATCTACCAAGGGGGTGATCAGGGGTTATCTAAAGTGTATATCCCCCTTACTCTGACTAGAAGCAATGGCCCCTACTTGAAAAAAGGTACATATATATGCCAAATAGGGGCCCCCATTTCTAGCACATAAAGTTTATGCAAATATATGACCAAGAGCTACTGTGACTCCAGAAATTAAAAATCCACTATATGGGATTCTTCTAGCTTGAAATTGCCCTCTCCCTTGAAATAACCCTTGCTTTGAGAACACTTGAAATCAACAAGTGAAAAATTGGCCTTCTAATCTGATCTAATCTCTAAGCAGCATATTAATAATCTTCTAACCCAATAAATCTATTTGTATTTCAATTTGAAATGTATGTAGAAAATGGTGAATATGTTGGGAAATGCATCAATTTCACAATTAGACTAAAAATGCAAACCATACAATAATATAATTCCTGAAAATGCATTTCCAAACTGTAGGATAAAGCTTCGTGCAGATACCTGGATTATTTAAACATTGAGTGCTATTAATTATTGTATTGAACTCTCAACATGGGTGATCACTTTTACTTTTTCACCCCTCCTCGATCTTCATGCAAGTTTGTGAGTGAGAAATGTATGTTTAGAAATTAATGTGAATTTGAATTAATTGTTCTGCCACTTGCTATGTATTTTTAATTGTATAATTTGGTCAATTTGTTTTTAAAACTGTCTGATTTGATCTACATTATATAGGGATTTCTTTTTATTAATTATGTGTTTTTTTATGTAAATTGTTAATAAACAAACAGAACCTTAGCTTTCCTTGTGTTACTCTGCTGTTCAGTTGTTGCCTCCCTTAGTTGTCATTGTGCAGATAAGACAATCCAATTGCCTAGGTGGTTATTTTTCATACATGTTTAGAAATGAAATACACCAGTTTATGGTTAATAGAGTATGGCAAGTGTAAGTGTCTGCTAGTAATAGTATTCTGTACAGAGAGGTGACTGATACTATTCTATTTTGTAGGAGTCTATGTCCATTATACAACAACTTTCTGCTTTGTTACAGCTGCTAGACCTTACAGTCTCCAATTATTAATGTTAATAAAAATTGACTAAACTAGGTTTTGGTCTGCTGTGGTATTAAATAATTTTTCCAATCTTCCACAAACTAGTCAATTTTTCAAACAGATATCTTCATGGAAAGTGTTGCTATCCTTCAATGCACAACAGGAAATACAGTAGTCTCTGACTACCTTAGCTTTAACATGAAGAAACAATATGAGACTTATACACCAATTAATCTGTCTCTGTGAAGTTAAGGGAGGTTTTATCCAAGGCACAAAAAAGGCTCTCATTACAAGAGTCATAGGAGGCCCGAAGCAGTAGTAGTGCTGATGCTGTGTTCATTTCCGGTAGCTTTAACTACAACTTTGTCCCTGAGACATAAACTTAGGAATCAACGTTTCCGCACAGACGGCAACATTTAATGAAAATGTTTTTTATATTTTTTTATTAGAGCAGAAATTAGAACACCATTACAGAATAAATAAAAAGATTAAAGTAGAAGATACCAAATATTAAATCATGAAAAATACATTATACTGTGTAGCGAAAAAGACAAGGGTAAAACAGCAGTTCCAAAATATATGAATAGAATATATATAAAATATCTTAATCACTTGCCCACATTATACTGTATTCTCATAGTCTACCAAACATATGTTTCCCATCATAACTCAATATTTTATTATTTCCAGCAATATGATAGAAAAAAATGTCATTCCCCTGGCAGCAATAAATAAAGTGTACTTACTAGTAACAACTAATACATAATAAATATTCTGAAACCGATACAATAACTACTTCTCTCTGTCATATTGGTATCAATATTATTTAAAGTGCCTATAGAACTAGCAAAAATGTTTTAGTAAAGTGGAAAATGTTGAATCACTAAAGAAATTACTATTCAATTGGTATATAATCATCTAAGTTATAAAAAAGGAAGAGAAACTTGCCCAGATATCCCTAAATCTTAAGTGGCTCCTACACGCTTTGCATAGACCTCCTCAAATCTATAAGTCCAGCACATTTTATTAACCCAGTGTCCAATCGTTGGTTGTTTATTTGTTCTTGAGTTTTGCAAAATAAGTGACGTGCTACTGCCTTAGATATTACTATAAAATGCAGCTGATAATTTTTTTCAGATATTTTACCTCCCATGACGGATGTATGACGTTACAACGCATACTTTCACCACGCCTACCATTACCACGCATTTTTTACAACGCAGGATCCATTACAACGCATACCATTACCACGCATGTATTTACAACGCATATACCTTTACAACGCATACAATTACAACGTAAGTATTGGTAAGTATATAATATTTTTTAATATTTAATTTAATTAAAATTAATATAATGTAATTTAATTTAATTTAATTTAATTAATTTAATTTAATTTAATTTAATTTAATTTAATTTAATTTAATTTAATTAATTTAATTTAATTTAATCAATTTAATTTAATGTAATTTAAATTTAATTATATTTAATTTTTACACTGTACCCTTTTACCCAAAAACCCAAAACTGACCCTGAACCCAAAAAATACCCCTTTTACCCAAAAACCCAAAACTGACCCTGAACCCTAAAAATACCCCTTTACCCAAAAACCAAAAACTGACCCTGAACCCTAAAAATACCCCTTTACCCAAAAACCCAAAACTGACTCTGAACCCTAAAAATACCCCTTTACCCAAAAAACCAAAACTGACCCTGAACCCTAAAAATACCCCTTTACCCAAAAACCCAAAACTGACCCTAAACCCTAAAAATACCCCTTTACCCAAAAACTGAAAACTGACCCTGAACCCTAAAAATACCCCTTTACCCAAAAACTGAAAACTGACCCTGAACCCTAAAAATACCCCTTTACCCAAAAACTGAAAACTGACCCTAAACCCTAAAAATACCCCTTTACCCCAAAACTGAAAACTGACCCTGAACCCTAAAAATACCCCTTTACCCAAAAACCCAAAACTGACCCTGAACCCTAAAAATACCCCTTTACCAAAAAACCAAAAACTGACCCTGAACCCTAAAAATACCCCTTTACCCAAAAACCCAAAACTGACTCTGAACCCTAAAAATACCCCTTTACCCAAAAAACCAAAACTGACCCTGAACCCTAAAAATACCCCTTTACCCAAAAACCCAAAACTGACCCTGAACCCTAAAAATACCCCTTTACCCAAAAAACTGAAAACTGACCCTAAACCCTAAAAATACCCCTTTACCCAAAAACTGAAAACTGACCCTGAACCCTAAAAATACCCCTTTACCCAAAAACCCAAAACTGACCCTGAACCCTAAAAATACCCCTTTACCAAAAAACCCAAATAATATTTGTAATAAAATAATATACTTACCAATACTTACGTTGTAATTGTATGCGTTGTAAAAGTACCTGCGTTGTAAATACATGCGTGGTAATGGTATGCGTTGTAATGGATCCTGCGTTGTAAAAAATGTGTGGTAATGGTAGGTCGTGGTAAAAGTTGCGTTGTAAAGGTTGTATACCCCCATGACGAACCAAATAAAACCAGCATACAGGATGGGACAATTGTTATAGACAAACAGCGAATAATAGAAATAACATCATCCTTCCAAAATTGCTGGAAATTAATACACTCAAAAATATATGTACCCAAGCCCCTTCATCCTGTTTTTAACATCTAAAACATTGGTTCCAATTTGTGGAAACATCTTATGCACTTTCAATGGGGTGCAATATGCCATCCATCTGAATAGAAAATTAATTATTTTGAAATTAGCACCTCACAGTGCTTTATTACTTGTCTCACTAAGCTGCTGCGTTTCTCTAGTGTTGAATTTACACCCTGTCTCAGAATACATTTATTGAAGCCAATCCATAATAATCTCTTCTCTATAAACCTTCTGATGCAACAAAGGATACACATTCCAACACCCACCGTTTCGTTCGCCGTCTGCATAGTGATATGGCGTGCAGATTCGCTCAGCTTACTATAATTGTTTTTGAGATAATTCACTACTTGGTGGAAACTCATACAAAGGGTGGTGCTTTAGTTGCTGAATTGCAATTGTATTGTTTCCCATGTAATTAATCTATCATGATTGTAAAATTCCCCAAGCCGATCAAAACCTAATTATTTCCATAGTTGATTCAGTCCTTTGGACAGGATTAAACCTCCTGCTGAACAATCATGAATAAGAGTATAAGCATGGTATGATGGAATATCTTGAGATTTAAAAAACAACTGTGTTCTCTCCGATAACGCCAATAAAACCTTATATCTTGTCCTTTTTTTTTTTTTTTAATTGTTTTTATTTATTGCAAGAGGAGAAATAAACACGATATTGAAATCACATTAGTTACACATATATATATGATTATCTATGATTATCTATACAATTTAAATCTTTGTGTTTAAAGAAAAAGAAAAAGAGAAGACAGGAGATTGCAAGATAGATATTCACAAAGCTATAAATCATAACACAAAACACAAAGAAATACTAAAAGACAAACTAATTTGCCGGTCACACAATATAATCCGCAGTTTAATCCATAAATGTTCCCCATATTTTTTCCCTTCCTTTCAGTGCTTTTGGGCCTCTTAGTTTAGCCAATGAGAGCTCCATGGTATGTATTTCATGCATTAGATACCACCATTCCATAACACTTGGGGGTTCTATTGATATCCAGGTTCGTGCAATGACCAGTCTGGCACAAGCAAATATTATTGTTAGTAAATCATGAAAGTTGTTTCTAGTATCTTGTATATCTTACAGAACTAAGTGGGCAGATAGAGCGGGTGATATTATATGTTTTTTGTTGAGAACTTCAGTTATTCCCAGCCAAAAAGTCGAAAGTTTTGGGCATTGATAAAACATATGTTCTATGCCGGCAGCTTCCTTATCGCATTTTAAACATTTGGTCCGTTCGTTAGAGATGTTGCCAAGGCTCCAGCTAGAAATTCTTTGCGGTGTGTAATATATTTGAGTGATAGTCCTATAGAGTTGTAACTTTAAATTTGAAGAATGCACCACCCGATTTAGTTGTTTGAGTGAGCCCGCAATCTGGTTAGAGTTGATCTTAATGCCCAACCTATTAGTCCATTTGTCCGCCATTTTCTCGCAGTCACCCACTTGTCCTTTGTTTAGAAGAGTGTAGCTTTTACTAATGAGAGATTTGGTATAGTTCGAGTAAATACATTGGAGAATATCTGATCGCTCAACTGTTTCAATTTTCATTTTATTTACCAAAAAGTCTTGTATCTGCATGTATTTGAAATAAGTGGTATCTTTAATTTTATAAAGTAATTTTAGTGTATGAAAACTAAGGAAACCTTCCGGACTGTAAAGATCTCCTAGGGTGTTAATTCCCTGATCTATCCATTGGGCACAGGCATCGTCGGAGAAAATGTTTGGCATCCCTGGGTTCCCCCATATTGGCAGTTCGGCATTGAAAAAAGATATTTTATCAGTGACCATGATTTGTTCCCAAATTCTTTTGATTGCTCTAGCGGTCTTAAATTTCACTCTCTTGTAGTAATTTGGGTCGTGTACCCGGAATAGGAACTGATTGCTTTGTGGCCCTAGCATGAATTGATGGTAAAATAGAGAAGTTTCTTGAGACAAGAGGCTACGTATGCGTTGGATAAAAGTGGCAAAAAAGTAAATTGTAAGATCTGGGAAGTTTAGTCCCCCTTTTTCGATTGGTAGTTTAAGTGCTTTCATTGACCTATGGGCTTTTTTGTATCCCCAAATGTAGCTGCTAAAAATGCTTTCTATTTTCTTGATGTACGATTTATCTAGTTGTAGCGGGATGGATCTAAAAAGGTAAAGTATTTTAGGTATTATCTTCATTTTGATTGTATTAATGCGTCCAATCAGGCTAAGTGGAATTTTATGCCAATTTTTAAGTGTAGAGGTAATATCTTTGAGTAGAGGATCATAGTTAGTTGGAATGATTTTGTCTATATTGGAGGTAAGTTTTACCCCTAAATAGATAGCGTTAGAACATAGCCCTATTATTGGGTGTAGAGGTTGATAGTTTGCTATCACTTGGGTTTTGTTGACATTGAGCCGATAGCCTGAGACATCGCCAAAATCACTAGCTTCCTTAATTATGTTAGGCATAGCTTGTACCAAGTTGGTAGTGTATATGGCGATGTCATTGGCGAAGGCGGTGATTTTTAAGCCCTTGCCTTCATGCTCTATTGGGGTAATATGCTCCTGAGCTGTTAGTGCATTTAGGAAGGGTTCTAGGGCTAGAGCGAATAGCAGTGGTGAAAGAGGGCACCCCTGTCTAGTGCCCCTTTTTATTAAAAAGGTATCCGAGTTATTTCCGAGATAGCTAACTATGGCTGTGGGTGTCTCATATAAAGATTTAATCCATCCCAGATATTGTCCCTGTATGCGAGTTGATTTTAATGCGGCCCACAAATATTCCCACCCCACTCGCTCAAACGCTTTTTCTGCGTCTAACATGACCATTCCGAGTGGGGTAGAATTAGTCGACCCTACATCAAAAGCAGTTACCGCGGTGGTAATGTGGGCGGTGGTATCCCTCCCCACCACAAATCCGTGTTGTTGGCAATTGACCAGATCGGGCATTATAGGGGAGAGACGATTGGCGAGTATTTTGGCTAAAAAAATTGCGTCCGTATTGATTAGTGAAATTGGTCTATATGATCCCTGTTCTTCCGGTACTTTGTTTTTTTTTAAAAAGAAGATTATTTTAGCAGTTCGCCATGAAATAGGAGCACTTCCCGATTCGCCAATATAGTCTATCACTTGTTGGAATAGAGGGAGTAGCTCTTGCTCACAGATCTTATAAATCTCCATTGCTAAGCAATCTTCTCCTGCAGCCTTGCCTAGGGGAAGTGATTGCATAGCCTTGCTTATTTCTTCCGTAGAAATTTTAGTATTGAGCTGATTAGCTATTTCTTGGTCCATTATTTTGAGTTTGTGTGTTTCTAAATATAGTTCTATTGCTTCTAGAGTAGGTGTGTTCTCTGGGGTATAAAGATGGCAATAATATTTGGCAAATTGTTCCAAGATCTGCTCTGGTTCATTGTAATTTTTAGAATCTAATCCTTTTATTGTTTTTATACTAGTTTTAGCCTTCTTGTCAGCTACTTTGTAAGCTAGAATTTTTCCAATCCTATCTCCCCCTTCGTATTGTGAGAGCTTATATTTGTGCATTTTACAGCTATATTTCTCCCTAAGAGTCTTCTTTAATGTCGCTCTTAATGAAACTAATATTAAATTTAAATCTCTGATGTTCGTTTTGCCTTGAATAATAGCATCAGAAAGTTGTTGTTCAGTTGTTACGATATTAGAGGTGGCAAATTTTACTTCCCCTCGCTTTTCAGCATTATCCCGAAAGATGTATTGTTGTGCGTAGCCCCTAATACTACATTTGCATGCATCCCATACATAGTTAATAGCAGTAGAGTTGATGTTTAGTGATATATATTACTGTATATGATTATTAATACCAAAGATGAATTTAGGGTCAGTAAGTAGATATCTGGGAAATGTGAATTGCCGGATAGTTTGTTTAAAGTCCAAGATTTTAAATTCAAACAATATAGGATTGTGATCTGAGGTGACTTTAGGGCAGATCTCTATTTCACAATTTTTTTGAATGTTAGCTGATGTCCATACCATGTCGATTCTAGAAAGAGTTTGATGTGGGGATGAGTAAAATGTAAAACCGGGGATGGCAGGGTATTTAGTGCGCCAAACATCTTTCAAATTGTGCACCCTGGCTAATTCCTCTATAGCAAATCTCACTTTAGCCATTCTATTTCTAGTTCCTTTACTTGAAGAATCTATAGCATAATTCATAACACAATTAAAGTCCCCCATTATGAGCAATTCCCCTTCCCAATCAAGTAGCTCGATAGTCAATTTTTCATACAGTTTGGGAATATCAACATTTGGTCCGTAGATAATGCAAAATACATAGCGTTTTTTGTTAAATTCTAGTTGAGCAATTGCCCACCTGCCTTTGTCGTCGCCAACTGTTTTAATAATATTCATCTTTAGCCGTTTTTGTTTCAAGATAGCAACTCCTCGAATTGGTGCGCCCATGGTAGAACAGACAACAAGATCGTAGCCCATTTGTGATAATAGTTTGCGATCATGATATCGAATATGTGTTTCTGTAATAAATATCATATGTGGTTTATATAAGTTCATTTCTTCTTGTACTAAATTTCTTTTACATTTATTATTAAGACCGGCAACGTTCCAAACCAAACATCTAAGAAAAAACATAGCTTATATTAATATTGTTCAATCTCCCTTGAAAAATAGATACACTAAAGTTGTTTCAATTTTTTATGCATTTTACCCCCTTTTCCCCCTTGCAATAATTATTTTCTCCCCCTTTTTTACCCCCTTCCCACCCAAAGAACTCAAACCCACCCAAACACCCCCCCGTCTGAACGATCCCCGGGGAGCCCCCCTCTATCTCTTGCTGCCGCTGGGAGGGCAGCATAGTGAAGTTGTGAGCATGGAGTCTGCTCTTTTTCAACCGTGCTCAAAGAAAAGGAAGAGCGAAAGTAATAGATAGAGAAGAAAAGAGAGAAAAAAACAATATATATATATATATATCTAGATGCATCACCATTAGTTTTTAAGTTTCAAATAAGCGTGCAGCAAATTTATATCTTGTAGATTCTAGTAGTTCTAGTTAAGTATTTTTCATAGTTTTAAGCTTCCTCTCTCGTAAGTTTCTCCAAATGCTTGGTCGCTTCCTCTTGGTCCGTGAAAAATGATGGCTGGCCGTTCCTGATAACTTTAAGACGAGCTGGTTCCTGTAAATACACAGTGCAGCCAATAGCTTTGAAAGAGTCTATTAGTTTGCGGAGTTCCCATCGCCGGTCCATTGTGGCCTTACACAAATCAGAGCGTACAAAAAAAGTAATGTTGTCTATGGTAATTGGATTATTGGCTTTAGCTTTAAGAGCTACCGCTTGTCTTAATAAGAAATTCCCAAATTAAATCAGAAAGGGTCGAGGAAAATTGTTCTTTTGATTCCTTTGGAATAGGGGAAGTCTATGTACCCGTTGGAGTTGGGAATCCCAGTCCCAATCAGAAAGATCACAGAAAGCTTTTTGAAAAAGTTTCACTACAAAAGATCGAGGATCTCCTCCTTCGACGCCCTCAGGGACCCCAAAGAGTCTTAGATTATGTCTGCGTGCCCTGTTCTCCAAATCTTCGACCTTGGTCTCTAGCTGAGAGATGCGAGCTGAGTGAATTCTCGTGGTCTCCTCTGATCTTGATGGTACCTTCTTCTACTTCCACCACTCGTTGTTTCAAGTCTTCCATCTCTTGTGTGACCCCACCAAGTTTCTGGCACACTTCGCTCATAAAGACCTGTATTTTTGTGTTGTCCTCCCTCAGTTGTAGGTGTTGTTGAAGGCTTTCTTGCCTCTGTGCCATAAGAGTTTGCATAATTAAACCCATAGAAATATTGTCGGGTTGGTTATGAGTCTCTTTCCCTAGCTCAGGTGTTGAGCTTTGCGTTTGGTTCAATCTTTGACTGGTTTCTAGTACTGGAGTCAAGGCATTGGTGACCCGCGAAATCTGGTTGGGGTTTGAAGTCATTGTCTCAATCACATTTTCAGTAGAAACTACATTTAAAACCTCCAGTGGGTAGGCGTCGGTTTCAGTCAATATTGGTCTTATACTAGCGTCTACTAGAGCAATAGGTATATCAAGAGACTCTCCTACATCCAGCTCCTTAGTTGAATTATCAGCTAAAGGGATTATCAAAGCGGTTGGAGCAGTAAGTTGTATGGAAGTTGTATTTTCTTGGTTGGTTTGACTATCCCTTCTTATTAAAGTTAGTGGGATTGTTACATCAGTTTTGTCATGTACAGGTAAGTCGTCAAAACTTGCTCCAGATAGCCTCAGGGCCATGCCCTTCACTCCCCCCTTAGCTTCGATCCATTTCCTCAATGGACTATCATCTACAATGGCCTTACGCCCCTTTTTGTTTGAGACCGTGTCTTTAGTCAATAGTTTGCGAGTCGTAGGCTTTAGTTTAGTTTTAGCTTTTAGTTTTATTCTTCTTGTGATTGAACCTGGACCAGCATTGTTTCTATTGGGAGTTGTTTCCTTATCTTGCTCTTTCTCTTCAGAAATTTCTTCATATTCATGTTCGTAATTGAGGCTTGGTTCCGCCATATCATTTTCATCACTTAATAGTATATGATTCTTTCCGGTTAGACTATCAGCCACAACCTCATTTTCCAAGTTTAGGCTTGGCATCTGAGATTTAGCAATGTTAGCAGTATTAAGAGTGCCTCCATCAGCGAAGCCAGCAATATCATTGACAACAGAGGTAGTTATTTAATCTCTCTCTATAGCTATTGCTCCATCAACTACCAAAATGGTCTCTTTGTTAGTATGAGTGTTTGTAACCTTATATCTTGTCCTTTTGGGAAGTTTTGCTGACCGTAAAAAAAGCTGGCAACTTAATAGCACTTCTTTCAACTTATGAATCAAAATGAAATTATCAAAGACTGAATTTATCTCTCCTAATTTTGATAACAAGTTAATCAGAGAGGCCTGGTATTGTGTCACAAAATGTGGGAGTGCCAATCCCCCACATGCTACATCGAATTTTAATGTGGCTAATTTTACCCAAGGTTGTTTATTATTCCAGACAAACGTCTGAGTCACTTCTTCCAATTCTTTAAAATAAGAACTAGGAATTCATATGGGGAGATTTCTAAAAAGGAATACAAACAATGGGAGCACTGACATTTTGACCATCGTGATCAATCCTATAAGTGATAAAGGCAAAAGAGTCCATATATCTGATCATTTTTTTACTTTCGCAATCATATTTCCTTAGTTCAGTGAAAACAGTTTGGCATATTAATTTATGATAAAGATACCAAGGTATCTAATTGGGTGTGATGATTGATGTTGTAAACAAACCGGGATCTCGGAAAATCCCAAATCACTTTGTATCCCCCAACATGGCTAATTTTCTGTATTTTGTCCAATGCACCCTGTATATTAGATCCAAGCCTTACAGATATACAATTATCTCATCTGTGTATAATTTAATTTTTGCCGCTAGGGGTTCAATAAAAAGGGAAAACAGAATGGGGGACAGCGGGTATCCCTGTTGAGTTCCGCGATTGATATGTACCATCCAGTTTCTGCCTCATTAATAATAATTTTGGCCTCCGCCTCGCTATATAATTCTTTCAAAATACATATCAACTGATTTGGAAAACCAAACCTATCCAAAATAACAAATAAAGCACAACAATCTACCAAGTCAAAAGCATGCATCAAAATAATTGCCTCTATGATCTTATTAGCTGAATAATAGCCAATAGCTTGCATTAAAAAATATGTATTAATGGCCATTAACCATCCTGGAAGAAAAACATTTTGATCTGTATGAACCACCTGATGGGCAAATGGAGTAATTCACATTGCCCAGATTTTCATAAATATTTTATAATCTGTGCTTACTAGACTTATAGGGTGGTAAGAATTTGGATCTTGTGGATCTTTATCCTTTTTAAGGAAGATTACCACCACTGATTCATTAAAACATTTAGGGATAACCATTCCGTCTCTTTATTCAATTAAACAGATTGGTTAAAAAAGGAAGTAATTCATCCTGAAACATTTTATACACTTCTACTGGGATCCCATCAGAGCCATTGGCCTTGGCATTTGCCATACTTTTCAATACTGCCAACACTTCTAATACTTCTATAAAACTATTTAGCTTCCTAGTGTACTGCCGAGACAACTGAGGCAGGTCAGATAATACAAAATATGATTTCAATTCTGACTCTTCTATAACCTGGATTTCCATATATTTATTTTTTAAATGAGTGAGAAAGACATCTGTAGTCATGTGTTTATCTTCTTCTAATTGACCAGTAATTGGACTTTTAACTTGACTAATTATTTGTCCAATATGCTGACTCTCTTCATAAAGTTTTTGTTGATGTGCTTTCCTTCCCGAAATCTCTTCTAACAAAATATTCCTTATATTGTTCCTTAGCTTTTATTAGTACTTGCTCTTTTACCTTAAAAGTATGTTCCCCTGTCTTTATTAAGTTTACATCTTGTCTGGCTTTAATTACAGTGGCCTGTAACCCCAGAATATTGAGCTTGCACTGTTCACCCAACCTAGATTTTTAGGAAATAGTTTGCCCTCTGAAAGCAGCTTGAAATGCCGTCCAATCCATGGAGATTGGGGCAGTATTTTCATTAAGTTGGAGAAACTCCCTAATAAAAATTCTAGTTTCCCTCAACAAAGTAATATCTTCTAATAAAGATTAATCAAACTGCCACCTTAGTTTCTTTTTTGGGGTAATCCCTAAGATTAGTGTAAAAGAAACTACGGAAGCAAGAAAAAGTCCAATTGAGATGCTGTTCTATATCTAGCAGAGTAAAACGTGACTTAAAAGAAACCTGAATGCCCTTGCCTCCATGTATCTGTTAAATCTGTTTTCATATTTTTATTAGCTTTGCTGTTTAAGGATTTAATTGTCGGTTGCTTTATTTGAAGTATCAAGTGTCAAATTTTGAATAAAATTTAAATAATCTCCCATAATCAGGATGCCTTCCGTATTCACAGCTGTTTCAATGCTATGGTCTCATCATCTATAGGACCATAGTAGTTCAATGTTTTTATCACTGTCTCCTCAACCTTTACCTTAACCCACAGCTAGCTACCCTTCCCATGTTGTAAAACCTCCTTGTCCTGCCAGTCAATTGTGTTTGATGATAAAATCCCCACCCCTCGAACCGCTACAATGCAGACAAATTTGGCAATGCATATTTTTTGGGCAGGTATCTCTTGGGGGTATCAGTTCTAAAGTGGGTTTCTTGCAGAAATAATACTTCATGGTCGAGGGATGCTAGCCAATTTAGAAATGCTCTACTTTTATGTGGTTTCAGACCGTTGACATTACATGTAATTACTTTTACATTTTGTGTCATTTTGGTCTATCTTTGAAATCATAGCTCGCCCTCGACTGGAATTTCTCTCACTTCTTAGCCTTTTTTCCATCATCTTCCTCAATTGTTTTTCCGTGCAATATTTCGATAACTCAATATTATATCCTATACAATTCGCTCCAGTCCTTCTCATTTACCCCACCCACTTTCCTCTACCCTTGTGTGCCCACCCCTTCCATGTGCCCTCCCTTATCCCCCAGACAAAAGCCACCCCTAAAAGGGAGGGGGAGAGCCCACCATACCCCTCCCAGTGAAAACCTATCCCAGATTGGTGCCATGGCCTTGCACCCTAGTACCCTTTCACCGTCCATCCCCCTCAACCCCGTCCGAAAAAGAGAAACAAGAAAAAATAAAGAGATTATGTGTTGGAAATTTGATGCAGAAACTCCTGAGCTTCTGAAGCCTTGGAAAAGAGATGGAACTGCCTTTTTGAGAGAACCTTTAAATTTGACTGCTGGGCAATGCTAGCCTGTACCCCTTGTGCTTTATATGGATGGAGCATATGGACAAAGTCTTTTCTGCATCTGGCTTCAGTAGCGGACAGATCTGAGAAAATACTGCACAAGGGTCCTTCTAGTGAAAAAACTGTCTCTGTTGTATCGCCTTTGCCATAACCAGCTCTTTGATTCAATAATCCCCGAAGTTGACCAGGATTGCCCGTGGAAGTTTCAATGTCGCAGAATGTTGTGCTGGGACTCAATTAGCCCTCATTAAGGAAAAATTGGGCAGAATATGCGATTTAATAAATGTCTCTACCCATGGTAGCGTTTGTTGTCTATCGCAACCCCCTGGAACCCCAATGATACAAATATTGGAGCAGCATGAGTGATTTTTTAGTTCTTCGATCTTATTTTCTAGCAGAGCCTGCTGCTTGAGAAATTGGCCAATTTCTTTCTGGGTAATAGTGAGCTGATCTTCTAGCTCCAAAATCCTACATTCAGCCTCCTTTACCCTCTCTGGAAGCTGTGCTATTGCTTCCTCAATTCTATTTAACCTGGTGTTAAGGGCAGCTGTTTCAGATCCATGTGATATCTCCAATTCCTTTATCTCCTCCAGGATGAGGTTAAGCATATCCTTTAGTTCCAGTGGGAGTGAGGGGGCTTCAATAGGCTGCTGGGAAGCTTGTTGCTGCATTCTAGCTCCTCCCGTGTCCGCTGCTTGTGTATCCAGATCTTTGGACTGCAGAAACCTGAAAGCCGCTGCTGCCCGGGGACCTTGTGGGAATGTGTGAAGATGTTCTTGTACATCGGGTATATCAGAAGCAAGTAGCGAAGGTGGATTTCATGAACTTCCTATCTGAGAGACATCTAAAATGTCTGTGGCAATTGTAGACTTAGCTTTCTGAAATAAAGGATATTCCTGAAGAACGGCTGTGTGCTAATCTAAATCTAGTTCATGATTTTGCCATGATGCAGTTGTGACTTCACCAGTCCCTTGCTTTAATTTCAGAGTCTCCATATCCGCCAAATCTTGCACCCTGTCCGTGCTGCAGATTCTGGGGTCTCAAGATCAGAATATCTGGTTGCATCGGTAGAGTTATCATCATTGTCTCCTGTGCCTGGGCCTGTATTTGTAGACATCATTAATTTCTTGCATAGCAGGGAGGTATGATTGGCCCAAGCTGCTGCCTGTCCTCCATTTTTCTTAGCTCTTTGCGCCAGCACCGCAGCCTCAGGTTTGGTCAGGGAGCCTGATGACTTGCAGTTAATCCTCATGATTATTTTGGGAAATTATTAACCCACCCAACGACCCCAACTGGGTGGTAATTTAGTGCTTCACAGAAATACCTCAACTTTAGACCAGAAAGGAGAAGAGAAAAAAAGCACTTAACATCTCCGTTGCCAAACTGGTGGTCTATTGCTGCTGATTATCCTGTGTTTTTTTTACCAAGTTGAAGTACTGCAGCACTTTCAGATCGTTAAATATATAAAGTTCAGCCACCGCTAGAAAGGGCACCCGCACACTTAATTAATAAAAGCTGACTGTCTCTAATATTAGGCTACCTCCAACCACATCCCCAGCACAGACCTGGGTGCTCTGCACAGACTGGAGACAGTCTAATAAAACCACAGAGAACGCCACAATCAAAACCCCCACTTTCCATCTACTTCGCGGCGCAGAAAATCCTTGAGAACCGGAAAGTAGCCCTCAAAAGCTGCGGCGAGAAAGCTTATGCCCATGCCGCTCCATGCCAGCTCCGCTGGCAGTGATCAGACAAGGGAGGCAGGAGGGGCCATGGTGCTTAGCTCCGGAACATGTGGGTTCCACCCGCAGCTGTTCTCTGTATAGACAGCAACATGTACTCAATTGCAGTATGATTTTCCTGTGCAGCATTCACGAGATTTGTGAGAAATCGTATGAGGAGTGTGGTCTGTTTACAGACGTTGCAATCCAGTTTTCTCTTAAACCCCTTTTACTGGCCAGATCTTCTCTGATTCCCATAATGAGGGCAACAATAGGAAGTTGTGGGCTCTATACTTTGAGTGTCATTTCTTTCACAACCATCAGCAGAGATGGTAGAACAAAGTTCAGATTCTCACTAGTGCAATGAGCTCAGTGGTTACGAGTTTCATTACATTTAGGACAGAAATGAACAGAGTAATCTCTCTTCTCCCCACCAACCCCTCTCAGACTTATAAGCCCAAATGCATCAATATCGGCTTTTGCGAGTTCTAAATTGCGAAAAATAACGATTCGCAATTTAGAAATCGCAAAAGCCTATGCATGAATATTTGTGATTTTTTTTTGCAATTCGGTAAAAATTGCTATTTTTACCGATTTGCAAAAAAAATGCAAATTTTCAATTGCGAATTCACAATTCCCATTCATTCCTATGGGCCAAAATGCCCATAGGAATGAATGGGAATTGCGAATTCACAATGTGCAATTGCAATTCATCAATGCATTTCAAGGGTGGAGAGGGGGGTCAAAATGACCCCCCCCTGCACCCATGAAATGTACTTTTCAGCATAAGTTACATACACACATGTCCTAAGGACATGTGTGTCTGTAGCTTAACAGTTTAAAAAATGCATTTTTGTGCATTTTTAAACAATTTCGCAAATTACCACGAAGTTGAATTTCGTGGTAATTTGCACTTCCAATTTTAAAAATCGCACATTTTTCTGTAATGATGCATAGCATTTAAGAAATCGCACAATTGCGATTTCTTATATGCTAACGCAATTTTAGAAATCGTAAAAAAGATGCGACTTCTAAAATGGCATGATGCATCCCAACCAGCACTTTTGCATTCGCAAACGGCCGATTTTAAGGAATCGCACCGTTTGCGACTACAAAAATGCTTGATGCATGTGGGCCATAGTCTTCACTGAGCCTTGCATTGAGGCTTACTTCTCTTCCTCTTACCTATTTTGTAATATACTTCATTTTGGGCGATATGTATCAAGCATTTTCGCATTCGCAAAGGCCGAAATTCTCAGAATTTCGGCCTTTGCGAATGCGAATTCTCAATATGGTATGTATGACACAAATGTGGTACAAAATAAGGAATCGCACAATTTGCTATTCCTTATTTTGCGATTGCATTTAAGGAATCGCAAAATGTGCGATTCCTTAAATGCAATGTATGATGCAATAAAATATTGCTAATTGTTCCTAAGGAATCGCAAATTACCACCAACTTCAAGTTGGTGGTAAGTTGCAAATTCCTTTTAAAAAGCATTTTATTTAAAAACAAAAGGTGCCATGTGCCATATGCGCACACATGTCATTTTCAGGGGTGCAGCAGGGTGTCCTTTGGACACCCCTGCACCCTTGAAAATATTCCCAATTTGCGATTAGCTAATTGCTAATCGCACATTTCCCCTTCATTCCTATGGGCCTCCTGGCCCATAGAAATGAATGGGAAATTATTCCTTATTTGCGATTAGCAATTTGCTAATCGCAATTAAGGAATATTAAGAAATCGCTAAAAAGAAGCTGATTTCTACATACATACCATTGTGCGATTCCTAAATAGCGATTCCTTAAAAATCGCTATTTAGGAATCGCACATTGGAATGTTGATACATATCGCCCTTAGCCTCTTACCTGCTCAAATCTTGTAACTTTATCACTTGTACATCTGATGATTCTCAAGAAATTATCTGGTACTATTGTCAGACTTGTTTACACATCTCTACTCCGTATTTTTTACTGATCTAACTTATAATACTCATATGATATTCCTTCTCTAGTGCTTTGAGGCGTTTGGGCAATGTCTGCGCTCCATAAGATTGTATAAATAAATGAGCAAATATATACTGGTCTTCCGATAAGTACATACTGCTACCGTATTCTACTTTTTTTTGTACTAAACGTTTACAATGTCCTCGTTTGATTGAGAGCTTTTGTTGAACTTGTAGTACGAATGCTAAGCTTCCACTCTCTGCCCATGCCACCAGATTAAAGCCTGCCTGCACAACACCATCCTTTCATCCTTGGCACAGAACAACATGTTATTCATTAAAACGGAGTAGAACACAGAATCCTGTTGCTAAAGTTTAACAGGGGCATATTTCTCAGATGAAGTCAGCTTGGAAGGTCATAGAGAGCAATAAATCTGGAGTTAAATCAAAACAGCTCTCTGCTCCCTACAGTAGTAAAGAGAACAGAAATGAGCGAGATGTTAGAAAGCCTTATGAGAATCATGACACGCTCTTCAAAGTCTTGACAGGAGTGAGCTGCAGGCAGCTCTGGGTGACTTGACAAGTGTTGACATGCTACCAAAAGCAAAGCTCTCAGAAAACGTTACAAATGCTTATATTTTACAATACCGAACCTGTAACAAAAATGGATGTTTCTTCGTATTCCTGACACGTTATAAAGTAAGGTTAGAAACCAAGAAATAAGATTGCCAGTGTAGCAAGAAATGGGGGGGAGGAGGGGTTGCGGTTGAATTTATTACATTTCTTAAGAAACATAAATGTCATAGCATCATTTTAAGGATGTAAAACGATCGACTCACTTTACGGAAACAGCTGCAAATTAAGGCCAGATTCTCATACAAAAGTGGGTTACATAGAAACAATAGAGAAACAAACAACAAATCAGAATTATTGCATGCAGTGTGAGGTAATTTAAATTAAAAGCCATATGATGTGTTCATGTTAAATATGCACTTACTTTCAATGAACGTTGAAATTAAACTGCTACATATATTATTGGGAACATTCTCAATACATCATAATACAGGAGAAGGCCATTGTAAAAGTATGACCTGATTCACAAAACCATACTCCTACATTTAAACCAGGGGTGCCTCTGGCTTGTTTTACAAGAGTAAAGTCACATGTAAAGGGTTTAATCACTCATATTGTTTGCTACAATGAGTGATAACTGTGGGGATACAAGTCTCTGTCTTGATATGAACTGTGGCCGAAGTCACAAAAAGTTGAAGACTCATTCAATGGTTTCATGGTTGTAAAGCCTGTGTTCTGTAAAATCATAGGCTATGCAACAGAAACACCACAAGTTGTAATCTATTCAAGGCACACTGCCAGTCAGAAATGTTTTTCTGACTCACAGTGTGAATTTTACAACACACTGCAATTCAGAAAAAGCAAGGGTTAACGAAATGGCGGGTTACTTAACTGTAATATTCATTATTTTGAGGATTAGACTTTCCTGTTCCTGTTGCAGTCCTTACATATGTGTGTATCAGCCCCCCCTTCAGACATCCTCAAGAAAAAAACTGCCCTGCTCCCATTCCTACCCTCAAGCCAAACCCACATTCTGTGAAACATATCCCCTCACCTCTAGAAATCCTGTAAACCAAAGCACAAGAGGGTTGGGAACCATGTCTGGGAGGTCAAAGACTCGGAGTGATGAATATTACTGATAAGTAATCGCCCATTACCTCCTTGTCAGACCTCCCCGTGAAAGTCCTTACATATATGAGCAGATACCTAACCAAAAAATCGGTTTCAAACACCATAGCTGCAGAACAGACTTTATTATAATCTCCAAGCAGCACAGTGACACCCCCTGCAAGGAACTCAACTCAACGTCCCCAAAACTGTCCGATAACCCACACCCTACCACCAAGTGGTAATGGGACATAATGATGTGAGATGAACTCCAAGTGGCGGCCCAGCAAATCCAAGCCATGGAAGCTGCAAACAAGCCCAGGAAGCAGCCCTCCCCAGGCACCAGCACCCCCCAGCATTCATAAGCCACAAAGATAGCCACCTCAAAAACTGACTGAGAGTAGCATGGAAGGCTTCAGACCCTGACTCACCAAACCAAAGGTCACAAAAAGTGAATCATGTATTATCCAGATGTATCCAAAGAGCTGCATGACATCCAAATGGTACAGCAGAATCTCCTCTTAGACTAAAGATCAGCACACCACACAGGCAAAACCGACTCCTCCGAACAGTGGAAAGAGGAGAGCAACTTAGAAACAAACAAAGGATCCAGTCTGAGAAGCACCCTATCTGGATAGCACTGCAAAAAAGACTCAGAACACAGCAATGAACCCAACTCCCCCACACATCTGGCTGAGGTAATAGCCATCAGGAAAACCACATTGACAGTCAGAAACCACAGGGAAACCTCTTCCAGCAACTCAAACGGTGCAGACTGCAACACTAGCAAGACCAAATGTAAGTCCCAACCAGGAGCCAAGGACTAAACCACAGGCTTCTTTGAAAAGCAACTTCTCAAAGGTCTCACCACAAGAGGCACCACTCCATCACAGTCCCGACCCCTAAAAGCCTGGACAGCAGCCACTGAACCCGCAAAGAGGAAACAGCCAAGCCCCGATTAAAAGCATCCTTTAGAAAGTCCAAAACCTTCACAATGTCAACCATCAAGGCTGACCAGCCCTTCCCAAAACACCATTCCTGAAACAAAACCCAATGCCTGGCATAAGATTTTACGGTAGAAGTCTTTCGAGACTGCTGAATAAAGAGAGCAACCTCAGGAGAATAACCCAGCTCCACAAGGTTCAACTTCTCAACAACCAGCCCGCCAAAGCACAGACGCATACATTTGGTGGAACAGGGGTAAAGGCAACACCACCAACTGTAACAACAGAGGGAACCACGGCCTCCTGCTCCAGCCCGGCACCACCAGGATCACAGATTCCTTGCCCAGCTTGATCTTCAGGAGAATGCTCTGAATCATTGTAATTGGAGGAAAGCCATACAGCAAACCCTCCCCCCATGCAAAGGACATCGCAACTACCTTCCAAACCGTGCTTGATGGACTCAGAGAGCAAAATCTGTCCTTCAATGTTTTCTCTGGGGTCACAAATAGGTCCACCTCGTGCACCCCAAACTTTCGCATGAGGACCCCAATTACCCACAGTCCAAACTCATCTTGGAAAGGGAGGGGAATATCCTGCTCAACCAATCGGCAACCGAGTTCAACATGCCAGGAAGGTGAACCTCCCTCAGTGACAACAAATTCTGCTCTTCCCACTGGCAAATCTGCTGAGCCAACAAATTCAGAGAAGCCACTTTCGCACTCCCCTCATGGTTCACATAGCACACCACCACAGTATTGAACATATTGATGCACAACAAGGGAGAAATGTAACCAGGACCAGCTGGACAGCGTTCAACACCCTCCAGTTTGAACACATCCGAGCCTCGTGGACCAACCAGACCCCCTGAACTGAATCCTGAGCAAGCACAACTGCCCAACCCAGTTCGGAGCACGAATAGAGAACCCTTCATGAGATTCCTCACATCCAAGCACCAGGCCAACTCCTGGGAGCTATCTGGACCCCCCAGAATCAACTGGTTGTAATCCTGAAACCCTGAACACCACAGGAAAAGGATGTGAATCACCAAGGGGTACAAGTGCAACCTGGCCCAAGGAACAACCATGATAGTAGAAGCCATCAACCCCTGCACCCTCATTCACTGATGTGCCGTGGAAGATGGGGAGGCTTAAACTGCTCTCAGTTCATTCGCAAGAGTTATCCTGCGAGGTTCGAGAGGAACACCTTCCCCACCCTTTGTCGAAGACCCTTCCAATGAACAAAGGTTCCTGAGTGGGATTCAAATGGTACTTCTCCAGGTTCAACAACCACTGTAGAAGACTGCAGATATCCAGAGTCTGAGATTGAGCCTTGGGAAAATAAGAGGAAGAAATCAACCAGTCATCCAAGTAAAGGAACACCTGGATCCCCTGCACATGCAACAACTTTACCAAAGGAGCCAAAACCTTGGTAAACACCCTAGGTGAAGCAGAAAGACCAAATGGCAATACCTGAAACTGGAAATGCTCACCGCCCACACAAAACCTAAAATACCTCTTTGATGATTATAAGTGTCCCTCCAAATAAGAGAGGACAGAAAATTCCCCCACCGAGAGGAAGGGAAGAATCACCATCTTGAAGAACCGATGAGGAATGTACAAATTAACAGCCTTTAAATACAACACCGGCCTGTAATCGCCATTCGTTTTTTTAATCAGAAATAGGATAGAGTAAGTCCCAAGCCCTCTATTGCGCCACAGGAACAGGAAGATGGCCCCTTGTCCACCAGGTCCTGAAGCCCCCCCCCTCAACAGGGCCTGAGGTTTCACAGGCGACCCCGGAACAGGGGTAGAATGGAAGATTTCCAACAGAGGTGTCACAAACTCTATTTGATAATTGTTGGACCTGGGATCTCCAAGTCACAAAGGGTAGCTTGGCACTAAATGGGAAGGCCTAACTCAAAAGAACATGTGTAATGTTTGCGTCACACCCTTCACTAACATAACGTCCCTCCACTAGAAAAGAAAGACACCACACCTTCTTAGAAAAATACGGGCTGTTTTATAAAAGTTCTCGTGCAATATTCACAATTCAGAATATCAATTTCACTCTATCCATATCCATAAGATTCCAAAATTTACATTCTTAAAATTGCCTTATACAGTAGAAAGCTAGTCAGTACTCAGATTTAAGTTATTACTTTTTCCTGCCACAAACTTCACAGTACAATTAGTTGTGCATTTTTCATTGACATTTGAGAAGGTTTTAGCAGACAGTACTTTACCCAGATAAATCAGGACCATCAATTTGCTCGTTAACACAATAACATAGCAGGCCTTTCCCCACTAGCATACAAGGAGACTTATTTAGACGGCTGTATGATTTAATGAACAAGACAAGTTATTCCAACATCTTGTCCGGTCGTTCATACACCCCACTGAGCTAATCCTCCTGAAACTGCCCTGCTTAACCTCTTCTCCTTAGCCCCACCGCCTCTCCTAAAGTGGCCACACTTTTATGGTCTGTAAGAATCCTTCCCACAGAAGTCACCCTAGCTGGACTGTCACGATATTACTGGTTCAGCCCTCAGAGGGATTCTTTTACTGCCAATACATTCACCCTCGCCTTTCCCTCGGGACTGACGGCGGTTGAAGGGTCTGTCACGGCAGCTCCGGCGGCCTCCGCCCACTCGCCCCGCTTACTTGAAAAGTTCTCTGGCTGTCTCAGAGTCCTGTCCCCAGCACTCGTCCAGCGGCTGTCTTCGCTACGGGCTGGGGGACTTGTGTTTTTCCCACTGCGGTTCGAGGAAACGGGGGGGGTCAGGAAACCCGGCGTTCCTCCCCGCTCTTGACTGAACTTCGGGATTTTCCTTCACTGGCTCCTTCCGTCGCAGGCCCCGCCTTCTCCTCCGCCTACCTCAGTGTCGGACGGCCTCCACCGGGGTCGCGGCTGACTTCTTCCTCCTTAGCGATGCCTCGGCCCTGCCTCCTGTCACGACGTCACGCCGCTCACGGCGTTACCTTGGTTCCGGCAACACAGCTGGCTGACTCTGCCTGAGCCGATTCTTCCGTCTCCTCGGCTGCTTGAACGGGCCTGTTCTGCCTCCGATGCTCATCCACAGGGCTCACTCAGCTTTCTCCTCAGCCACTTCGGATGGAGCACCCCCAAAACGGCACGCTTCAGCGCAGTCGGGGGCCACAGCAGACACCTGGGAACCTTCCACAACGTGAGTGAGCCCGCGATCTCAGGGATTCCTGCGCCTCGCTCCCCACAGTAAACTCAGGTTGTCTTTAAACTCCGTGTAGAAGGGCTAGATCAAATAGCAGGGGGAAATCGTCATACAAGTAGGCAGCCGATCCAAGGAACGATCTCCCTTTGCTTAATGCGCCTCTCTCCTGACAACTTTGCCTCACTCCTCCTGTGACCAGGTTCCACAACACCCTCTGGTCACTACTCACCAACAGCCTAAAATGGACGCCCTGGTGCTGGCCTTTTATAGGCTGGCTCTGGCTACCAGAACACTCCAGAAGGTTCTGGTACCTTCTTAGTGTAATCCTATGGTCCCTTCTCCTGAAATGTCAGTTATGGCAGTTGCCGACCACCATTTTGCGTGACCCATACTTTCTAGTCAGAAAAGGCACCTAGGCCTCCGGAAAAAGGACTATGAGGGCAAAGAGCATCCAACCCCTGGGTCAATACCGCAAAAATCCAGTGGACATAAAAATTAAAGGTTTTGAGGGGCAAAAAGGGGACAAAAATAAATACATAATTAGGAGGGACTACCCAAAGGCAGACAGGTCTAACAATAATCCAGTCTGATAATCTGGAGGACCAATTGAACCTTAACATACTCCTCCTTGATCCTTAGCATACTCCTCCCTGATTGGCAAAACATTCCTGAGGTGACCCCCCACCATGCCCCACCTAAAAACAAAAGATAGTCATGTTCAGCCTGACCTGTGGTATCTGAATCTCCCTGCTAGCCCTGGGACGTGTGGAAGGAAGGGACTACCCTGAACGTCCCCTACCACGAAAGGGCTGACTGGACTTTTTTGTCAGAAAAGGCTGTCCAAAATCCCTTTTATAGCCAGCAAACTTTCCCTTCAGGGGAGGACAGGCAGGGGTCAACAACTTTTTGTCCTTCACCATCTTCTTGATCGTAGTCTCTGATGGATCACCAAATAGTTAGGAGCCTGTGAAGGGTATCTTTATGAGAGCACTCTTCTGGGCTGCCTCCACCTTCCAAGGCTTAAATTATAACTAGCCACCACAGAGGCCCCAGCCACCACAGCCGAGGCACTAAGGGAATCGAAAGAAAGGTCAGGCAAAAAACGCAACTGCTGCTCCAACTAAGTCAACAACTCAGAGGGATCATCTTCCTGAAGCAGTTGTTCTGAGATACTCTGACAGTCCATCAGCAGAGATTGAACCAGATAACCGGTGTACGCCCCTGAACTAACTGCCAAATGGAAGCAGCAAAGGACCTCTTCAAAGCCCCTTCAACCTTTTTATCTCCAGGGTCAGAAGGCAGTGCATCCTCAGAAACCTCTACACTCTGAGAAGAAAGGCAAGCCAGCAGTATATCAACCTTTACGAAGGAAGGGAACTCCTCCGAAAACCCCTACAATGGATACCTTTTAGCCAGGAACTGGGGAAAGGCATGCGTATCCACATCCCGCCATTCCCCTTCTGGCACATTCCAGACAGACTTATGAATGGCTAGAAGTTCAGGCTCCTTTCTTTGATAATTAGCAAAGAAATATTCTGATTCCACTGTCACAGAGGGCACACAAAAACCCAAATTGTCCCGCACATGTTACAAAACACTGCGAAGGTCAGGATCAGGAGGATTAGGGGAATCCAGCTTCTGTCTCTTAAGCCCCACCACTCCTCTGGCCTGAAAAGCAGATGACACAGCCGCCTCAGTCATCCTCTGGACATCAGCCCAGGAAGGAGAGGCCTCAGTCCAGCCATCATCTCCTCCTCCCTATGATTTCACTTCTTCGATCGCTTTCCACCCTCATGATGATCCACAGAGCAGCGGAAAGCACTTCTCTATTTATACATCATCACCAATTAGGGCGAAGACTTCATGAAGCACCAGTTGCCATGACAACTGCCCAACCAATGGACAGGTCCCAGCACATTCAACAGGCACAACCGGCCAATCGACATGAACGTGGAAATCACGTGATCCATAAAGCGCGTGCTGGCCAATCCCAGCACGGCACCAACAGCCCATAGACCAAGCAAGTGCTTCCATGGACCTCACTTACATTGCAAGTCCATCACTGCTGATACCGCTGCAGTTCAGCGTATGTGCTGAAAATGGGATCCGTAACACACCGTGCCCAAGGAGCACCAGACCACCAGCCCAGACTCCCTCCAGTGGGAGAGAGGCAATCCATGGGCTTCTTTCAACAAAGCTCTTAGGTAAGAGAAGCGGAGCAGGCTGCCATACCAATGTAGGAGGGACCCAAGGCCAAGCCTCTAACCACCTCCAGAAAAGGTAGCTAGAGCAGACCTTAGGTTGCAAAAAATACTTACCAGCACCGGCACAGACAAGCACCATGTTCCACCAGCATGATCCAGTCTTGCAGACAAAAACAACACGATTTCCGGAGTTGGGGGTCAGGGGTTATGTGCCAGAGGATGTGGGCATGGTCTGGATGGTAGGGATGAAAGCGGGGAGTTTTTTGCTTGAGGATTCTGCAGGGGGAGCTGATGCTCACATATGTGAGGACTGTGACTTGGAGGTCTGACGAGGAGGCCATGGGTTCTTCCATTCATTACAAATAGCAATGCAATGTGTCAGTGGTATGCTACTGCAACTGCAGTGGCAAACCCCTGACTAGACACCAATACCAAAAAGAGAGTGATACTCATTTATGAAGCTTACAATTTGTAAATGTAGCTTGTCAGCATTGAAGGAGCAGACCGTGGTTCAGAAGGCATCTGCATGCTGAACCCATGACATTCACAGAAAACATATTTATGGTTTGGCTTGACAAGCCAAGCTGTTGCTAGACAATTATGTGAGCATCACTGGATCAGGGATCTGGCTTTGCTCACATGTTGGGAGCCAGGAGTACATGTTTTGATTGGAAAGAAGTGCTTGCCCTTGAGGCATCTGTGATCAGTGTATTTATCCAGCTGGCTAAGCTTGAATTTTCAGGGGCACACCCATGACAAAGTAATGCTGTAAAAAGGCATAAAATAACCAGATAGTGAATGTGTTTATCTTTCTCTGGCAGCAGCACAGATGGATGGAGGGTAGTCAATAGTGTACGTGGGTTTTGAGGTTTGCAACTGCCACCTGACCTTTTAACCTACACCAATACTATTGTACTGTCCTTTGCTTCCACACAAATAAATATTCATTGGCATGCTATTAACTTGTAATGCTTCACATTATTATACCACATTTATTTACAACCAGACTGCAATAAAAAAGTAGCAATTTTGTGAATGTAGAAGAAGGGACTTGAGGTATTTTCTCCATTACTGCTTACCCAGGGTAGTGGCCCCCAAATGGTAAAAACCATGAAGAAGAGTCCCATAGGACTCCCAAAGCATCATGAGCAAGCACCTATCCAGGGAGGTCAAGACACCCGAGAGCAAAATCCCTGAGTGACCCTAGTGTTCCGAGATCGCCTCACGATTTTCCCTACTTCTGACTGTGAGGACCCTGAAGATTTATGATGCTCGGCTGACCTGTTCACTCTACACCCAGCTCCATCGGCCCCAGCAGAGACTAACCAGCTCTGCTCCCATGGTCCCCAGGCGCTAGTAACCTCCTCCCTCCAAGCAGACCCCCTGGATTTACCTGTAAGTCTACCTGTGCAGTACATTTTCAAGAAGTCCCCTTTGTCTTTGCACGCCAGTTTGCCAGACCCTCAGCACTCTACTGCTGCCCGATCCGGGACAGTCCTGAACTACTCCTGCTGGAACTTTGGACCTAGTTCCAACATTTCCTGAAAACAAGAAGGTGAACTTCATAAAAGCATTTTCTAATTGTATATGCATTTTTCCTCTTTCTCCTCATTGTTTCCTACGGTGCCTAACTGCATACGAAAGTGATATATTTTCCGAACTTTGAAAAATCGTAACTCCAAAAGTTCTTACCTTAGAACTGTGTTCTTAGTCTTAAAACAAATACATAAAAATCCACTTTATTTTCATTTATTGGTCTCAGATTTATTCTTGAATGTGTGTCTCATTTATTGCCTCTGAGAGTACAACAAAAGCACTGCCCTCTGATAAGCCTAACTGCTCACCCACACTACCACAAAAAAAGCATTTGAAATATCTGCTTTTACCGCTGTGAACCATTTGAGGATTCTTTGGACTCTCTGCATAGTGTACATCTTTTTAGTACAATATTTAGAGAGGTAGCTTCCTACAAGGTTCCTAGTTTCATGCTTACTTTCTGGCAGTTTCAGACTGGCCTATATGGCATTCAGGCAGTGCTCAATGGGCTGGTGTGAAAAGTCAGTTTGTTGGCTGTTTTCTTTGGCTGGTTATAGACATGTTGTAAGGTCTATGTTATAATGTGGTTTCCTGTTTGGGTTCAACTTTACATGTACATGGTTGGGGCATCTTTTGGAATGTGACTATGCAATATGTAAGCCTTATGACATGTAAAGGTTCTAGGGCTGTTCAGCAAAACTGTGAGAAACTGTTGGTTTCTGGCTTTCCAGGCACAGGATTTAATCTACTAAAAAAACTTCAATTTAATGTGATTATAATCCAGAGGCCCCCAGCTCTGTTTGGAGGAACACCACATCTTATTTGGTGATGAGGATGGGATGGCCAGGCATCTGTGGACAGCTGTGACACCTACAACACTGTGTAGAGAAATAACAGTTAGTACTTAAAGCTGGCATTGCAACCAGCCTTGTACTGTCACAGTGAGGTTTTATGGGCAGTTTCTATAAAAGAGTTGTGAGCTCTGTGCTTGGGCCATGCCGCTACCAGCATTGCTACTTCGCAAGATCAGCTCGCTCCAGCGCTCTACTGGCCCAGGCTGCCCGCTGCTCCATCGCATGTGCAGGCTGCACACAAACCAACAGCAGTTGTCTAACATCGTGTTGCATACTCTCTCAGGGCTACAAGGACTGTGTGGCTTAAGCAGAGACAGTGCAGCCCACAGAAGAGTGTACTGCCCTAACCTGCCTTGCTCATTCTGCTTGTGACGACCACTCATATGTGCAGTGCTGCTATCTTCTTGGATTTACAACAGCACTAACAAGTGCCCCTGACAAACACTGTATACAGTGTTACCAACAATGGTATAGAAATAAAGCACAGAACATGCAAGGGTGTAAAGCAGGATTTCCCCCAGCGCCATTTACTTTCACCTCCAACCACTACATTCCTAGACTGCAAATGCATAGTGACATATCTCATCATGAGCATTAATGAATCTTTTGTTGTGCTTCATCCCTTTTTTGATACAGTAGGTAGACCCACTCAATGAATTGGAAGACAGGGTGGAAAGTTTTTAAAATTATTTGGTGGTGCTGGAAGAAAAAGGTTTTTCTTCTCTTGGGAAGATAGTATTCTTGGTATGGTATTTGGTCCCAGAAGGGCAGCACGTCTTCAAATATTTGCCACAAGTGTGTGAGAAAGGTGGTGATGAAATGGAGGATGTGTATAAAGAGGCTAAGTTGCGACTACTAAAGCATTTAGCAAAGACTTTCAACATTGTCCTGTAATCGCATACAATCTCAAAAGCCATGCGAGTTCCGTGGAGGACTTTGTGGCTAGTAGTTCAGGGTAATAGCAAATAAATGCAGGGGTGACTCGTGGCTGCTAGAAAAACCTACTTTAAAGGAGGCTATTAAGAAAGCCAAATTGGTTGATCAATCTGACAAGTGTTTGCGAGAGATGCAGAAGATGGAGAATAAAATTACCTCTGACATGGTGGAGGTGGACAATGACTCAGACTTGATGGCTACAGTTAAAAGAAAGCTTAGTTTATCCCACACTGTAAAAACAAAGGAGGAAGTTTGAAGGCCACTAAATTTTCAAATGTATCAGGCAAAAACACTGCCTGGCTGTGTTAAAGATGCATCAGTAGCTTTCACCCGGGGAACTTGAAGAGCTGTCATGCTGTAGGCAAGGAATGTTGTGCCTGTGGAAAGAAGGGTAATTTTTGCACATGTGTAAGGCAATCAATAAAAGGGTTGCTTTAATATGATCAACAGAGGGGATGGTGGAGCACAGGATTTTTATGGCCGACTGTGATATGTGTGCGACTGCCAATGATATTGAATTAAAAGGGAGACTACATCTCAAAACGGAATTCAAAGTGGATGGCATGGTGGTCTCATTGATGTTTGATTCTGGCCCACTGTATACCATCATACCTAAATAGTTGTTTAATATCTCATGGCCTGGAAGCGGTTTAAGTTCTACCAACATAATTTTGAAGGGTTACTAAGTAGCCAATCTTGGGGTGATGGCTTGTGTATCTGAGGGGATTAAATTCATGGGCCGCTACACTCAGGGAAAGGTATATATGGACAGTGAGGGTGCACCAATTCTGAGC
This sequence comes from Lissotriton helveticus, assembly GCF_964261635.1. Classification (NCBI taxonomy): domain Eukaryota; kingdom Metazoa; phylum Chordata; class Amphibia; order Caudata; family Salamandridae; genus Lissotriton; species Lissotriton helveticus. Next base: position 640,843,109 of record NC_136059.1, read on the forward strand.
TGGACAAACCAATATAATTTCAATGTTGTGGTTAATGCGCGTGCAGTTGGCCAGGTCATGATTGTAGATGATGTAGAGGTAACTGTATTGTTGGATCAATATTCCAGAATAAATTTAGTCAAGCAAAAGATTATCAACACAAAATAATCATGAAGAAGGGTGCTGTGCCAGTGAGATATGGCTAGAAAGGTTCCAGTAGCAATACCTGTGGAAGTGAGAAACATTTGTGAGTAAATGATCCATGACAGGGTTATTGAACGAGTTGAGGTAAGACAATGTCTATCTCCTGTGGTGATAACAAAGTAAGTGATGAGTCATTGAGGCTTTGCGTTGGACTGCGCAGCTTAAACCAGAATGTGGTCATGGTCCAGTTTCCTTTACCTAACATTGCAGAATTTATATTTTTGTTGGCTGGGAGAAAGTACTTCATTAAACTAGACCTCAAAAGTGCCTATCAGTAGTTTATGTTGCACCCAGACTCTAAGCACCTACCAGCATTCATCACAACAGAAGGGGTATTTCAATTTAACAGAATGTAATTTGGCTTATTCTCAGCAGCAATCATCTTTCAAAGGCTGATCTACAAGCTGTTGGATGGGGTCAAAATTGTAGTCTTTTTTCAGGATGACATATTGGTCTTTGGGGACAGCATTGCTACTCTTAATGGTATATTGCGAGAAGTACTGCCTTGGACATTGGAGGCAGGACTCACTTTACGGAAGGAGAAAAGAACATTTTTGATACAATTGGTTGAATATTTGGGGTACCTCATCACTAGAGAGGGAATGAAGCCCAAAAATAACTTGGTCAATGCCATAGTGACTACTGAGACACCTGTTGACAAGGACACACTATGTTCTTTCATGGGACCTGTAGAATATTACTCAAAGTTTGTGAGGGACTTTATTTGTCAATCAGAGATGTTGAGGAAAAGGAGGAAATTTGAGTGGGGTGAGGTACAAAAGGCAGCTTTTGAACAAATCAAGCATAACATTTCAAATGCTGACATTCTAGTTCTGTTTCAATGTGACATTAAAACATTGTTCACTGTAGATGCCAGTACAGGTGGTATTGGGGCTGTTCTTTCCCAAATACATATGAAGGTGGAAAAGACCGAGGCCTTTGCATCTCATTCATATAAAAACAAGGTAGCGGACGGTCGGCTGAGATTACCGGACAAAGGTGCAAATGAAAGTTACCTTGACACAGAGGAGATTGTAGATGATGTGGAGGATGCTATGGAAGATGTGCATGGAAGTTTTTCAATGGTAGAAAGGTTGAAGGCAATTAATGAAGGTGAGGTACTGAAAATGGTGGCAAAAATGATCAGAGGAGGGGTGCAATGAGAGAGCACATACTTTAATGCTGTAAAACCTTATCATAAGGTGTTTTAGGAATTGTCTTTGAGTAGGAACAAATTCATTGTGAGTGGTTAAAGGTTTGTACTACCAGGCACTGTAAGTGGTTCAACTAATGCAGTTGGCACACAAGGGCCACATGGGGAAGATATCTACCCATTAGAGGTTGAAAAAGGAGTGATGTTAAGGAGTGGGTAGAGTGGTGTATGGAGTGCAAGAACTCTGAGAAAAGATTGAGGGTAGGTATAGGAGTGATTGGGGCAAGCAGCATGTGTTGGAATCAGATTTTGATTGGAAAAAGATTGCCTTCTTGCCTGAAAAGGAGCAGTTTGAAGCTGCCCTAGTGGATGCCATGTCAACGTGGTTTGAAGTGGTGTTAATGAGAAGAATAAATATACCCAGTAAACCATTTTTGTGTTAGAAGAGCTCTTCAAGAGGGACGATATACCTTCCAAACTTGTCAATGACAATGACAGGCAGCTCACTTCCAACGAGATGACATTTTTGAAGAGTTTTTGCACCCCATTACATAACCCTCAAGGACACGGTCAGGTGGAGAGAGCAAATAGTTTGATTAAAAGGACCATGGAGGCATCTAGCAGGGCAGGGTTTCGTGTGCACAATGCAGTGAAGGGCATACAATGGGAGAGTATTGCACCACATCCAGTGTTGCTACAGAGAAAACTTCCTTTGAGATGATAAGTGGTAGGAAATCAGGGACAAAAATGGCCCCTCCACGGTTGTGGGATGAATGCACTGAGGAAGTCCTAAGAGCTGTCAGTTATGATCAGAAAGAAGACATGATTTGTGTGGGTGATAAATGTTAAACCGGGTGGAGTTAGTCGAGGATTGTTGAATTTTTGTGGTCCCTATCTATGTGGTGACCGTCCTGCCTCCATCTGCAGCGGTCGCTCCCCCACGCTCCCAGGGCTTCCTGTTTGGTATCGTAGCCTGTGCTCTGCATCACTTGTGCTTTTAAATTATTCTGCTTTTAAATTTGCTTGCGTGACTTGAACAATAGCTTGGCCAAACCTTAGCGCTGCGCTGTTTACATAACTTGCTGGTCGCTCTGATTTATTCTTGTTGTCTGCCTGACTGTGCCTGCGCCTCTGCCCATCCCAACCTCGTCCTGTTAGGTTTCGTTTTTGCGAGCCATCTTGTTGTTTTTGTGCCGTCCCAGCCCGCAGCTCCACCCCGCTCCCGCCTCCCAGCTGACCCTCCCTCCCACGATAGAGTATAGGTTCCCATCTCCAGGCTCGGCGCAGTGACCGTCCTGCCTCCATCTGCAGCGGCCGCTCCCCCATGCTCCCAGGGCTTCCTGTTTGGAATCGTAGCCTGTGCTCTGCATCACTTGTGCTTTTAAATTATTGTGCTTTTAAATTCGCTTGCATGACTTGAACAATAGCTTGGCCAGAACTTAGCGCTGCGCTGTTTACATAACTTGCTGGTCGCTCTGATTTATTCTTGTTGTCTGCCTGACTGTGCCTGCGCCTCTGCCCACCCCAACCTCGTCCTGTTAGGTTTCGTTTTTGCGAGCCATCTTGTTGTTGTTGTGCCGTGCCAGCCCGCAGCTCCACCCCGCTCCCGCCTCCCAGCTGACCCTCCCTCCCACGATAGAGTATAGGTTCCCATCTCCAGGCTCGGCGCTGTGACCGTCCTGCCTCCATCTGCAGCGGTCGCTCCCCCACGCTCCCAGGGCTTCCTGTTTGGTATCGTAGCCTGTGCTCTGCATCACTTGTGCTTTTAAATTATTGTGCTTTTAAATTCGCTTGCGTGACTTGAACAATAGCTTGGCCAGACCTTAGCGCTGCGCTGTTTAGATAACTTGCTGGTCGCTCTGATTTATTCTTGTTGTCTGCCTGACTGTGCCTGCGCCTCTGCCCACCCCAACCTCGTCCTGTTAGGTTTAGTTTTTGCGAGCCATCTTGTTGTTGTTGTGCCGTCCCAGCCCGCAGCTCCACCCCGCTCCAGCCTCCCAGCTGACCCTCCCTCGCCCCGCCCCCCTCCACTATCTGCATATGGCAAAGCAACTGACACGCAGCGTTCACGCGCAGCGATCGCGCCCCATTCACGCCAAAGGTGCACCAAAGGTAAGCCCGTCTGCGCCCGTCCGCGCCTGGACCGCGCCCAGCGCCAGACCCCCTGGGCCCCGCAAACCGCACTCCTCCCGCATAACGTTTGACGCCGCCACCCTCCAAGCCCTTAACCTCGGACGCACACCTCCATGCTACGAAGCTGTCCCGGGACGTACCCACGGTCCCTTCGCCTGCCACTCCTGCAAATTCACCAGCATCAAGACCTATACCACATCCGCTAACCCCAAACACAGCTCCGACTCTGACCACTTGAAGTGCATTCTGCTGAACACCCGCTCGGTCCACAGACACGCCACCGAACTCTGGGATTTACTCGACACTACATCACCGGACGTCGCCTTCCTCACTGAAACATGGATGAACGCATCATCAACACCCGACATCGCCATAGCCATCCCGGACAATTACAAGATTATCCGAAAAGACCGCACCATCCAAACAGGAGGAGGCATCGCCATCGTCCATAAGAACACCATCAAAATCACGACCAGCTCTGACGATAACCTCACAACCACCGAACACCTCCATTTCCAGATCCACACCGACCCTAGGACCACACTCAGAGGCACCCTCATCTACAGACCACCAGGAACCCGCACACAATTCAACAAAGACATCACCGACTTCATCAGCCCACATGCCCTCACCTCCGAGAACTACATTCTACTAGGAGACCTCAACTTCCACCTGGAAAAGAAAAACGACTGCAACACCACCACCCTTCTGGACAACCTAGCCAATCTTGGTCTCAAACAACTTGTTGACACCCCCACCCATACAGCCGGACATACGCTCGACCCAATCTTCACCTCCAGTAAGCACATCTCCTTCGATCACACCACAGCTCTCCACTGGACGGAGCACAGTTGCGTTCACTTCAGCTACAAAACCACCTCAACCAACAACCCCCCACAACCTATTCCCCGAAGAAAATGGAACAAAATTACCACCAAACAACTCCTCACATCGCTCAACCTTAACCCACCCGCCCCCCCATCGGACCCAAACCAAGCTGCCATCAAATTCAAACAATGGATCACTCACAGCGCTGACGAATTAGCACCCTTGAAAAACCATCACACCACACAAGACAGCAAAAAGGCCCCCTGGTTCAACGGTGACCTTAAGAAATCCAAGAAGCTATGCCGCACTCTCGAGAAAACATGGAGAAAAAACCCAACCACCGACAACATGACCACCTTCAAGGCAGCCACCCGCAAACACCACCAGCTGATTCGATCCACCAAGAAATCAGCACTCAAGAATCGACTCGACAACAACGCCCACAACAGAAAGGAACTATTCAACATCGTCAAAGAATTCACCAACCCCACTGCAGCCTCAAACGACATCACTCCCTCCCAAGACCTCTGCGATTCGTTATCCTCCTTCTTCTACAACAAAATTGCCGACATACATAACAGCTTCAAAAACAGTTCCAACGAACAATCCTCTCCACCCCCCTCAGATCCTAAACCACCCTCCAACTACCTCAGCGCCTGGAACCCAATCACCACTGAAGACACCATCCGAATAATGAATTCCATCCACTCTGGCTCGCCAACCGACCCATGTACCCACCACATCTTCAACAAAGCAGACTCCATCATCGCACCCCATCTCCGTGATGTCATCAACTGCTCCATCAACTCTGCTACCTTCCCAGAAAGCTGGAAACATGCCGAAGTCTGCGCCCTCCTGAAGAAACCCACAGCAGACCCCTCTGAACTTAAAAACTACCGCCCCATCTCCCTCCTCCTATTCCCGGCCAAAGTCATCGAGAAAGCCGTCAATAGCCAACTCGCCGCCTTCCTCGAATCCAACAACTCCCTCGATCCCTCACAGTCCGGCTTTCGAGCCAAACACAGCACCGAAACCGCCCTCATCGCAGCAACAGACGACATCCGAACACTACTGGACAACGGAGAAACAGTGGCCCTCATACTACTCGACCTCTCCGCCGCCTTCGACACTGTCTGTCACAGCACCCTCATACAACGCCTCAACAACATCGGCATAAAAGGAAAAGCCTTGGACTGGATCATCACGTTCCTTGCTAGGAGAACCCAGAGAGTCCGACTTCCCCCATTCAAATCAGAGGCCACCGAAGTCATCTGCGGAGTACCACAAGGATCATCACTCAGTCCCACCCTCTTCAACGTTTACATGAGTCCACTCGCTTCCATCGCGCGTCAACACAACCTTAACATCATCTCCTACGCTGACGACACCCAGCTGATCCTTTCCCTCACCAAAGACCCCAACACCGCCAAAACCAACCTTCACAAAGGCATGAAAGAAGTAGCCACATGGATGAAAAACAGCCGCCTAAAACTTAACTCCGACAAAACGGAAGTGCTCATCCTAGGATCATCCCCCTCTGCCTGGGACGACTCATGGTGGCCTTCGGATCTGGGTTCTGCACCCATACCCACAGACCACACACGTAACCTAGGCTTCATCCTAGACTCCTCCCTCTCGATGACAAGACAAGTCAACGCCGTCTCATCCTCCTGCTTCAACGTACTTCGTATGCTCAAAAAAATCTTCCATTGGATCCCCACTGAGACAAGAAAGACCGTCACCCACGCACTGGTTTCGAGTCGACTAGACTACGGAAACACCCTCTACGCCGGAATCACAGCCAAATTACAAAAAAAACTCCAACGCATCCAAAACGCATCGGCGAGACTCGTTTTGGACGTCCCTCGCCAAGACCACATTACCAGCCACCTGAAAGACCTCCACTGGCTTCCCGTCAACAAGAGAATAACATTTCGTCTCCTCACCCACGCACACAAGGCCCTCTACGAACTAGGGCCCGATTGCCTCAACACTCGACTTTCCTTCTACACACCCCCCGCCAACTAAGATCCTCCAATCAAGGCCTCGCCGCAGTTCCGCGTATCCATAGATCCACCATGGGAGGTAGATCCTTCTCCTACTTGGCGGCTAAAACCTGGAACTCACTCCCCACTCACCTCCGCCTTACACAGAACCACATCTCCTTCAGAAAAGAACTTAAAACCTGGCTATTCGATAAATATTGAACCCCCTCCCCAAGCGCCTTGAGACCCTCTGGGTGAGTAGTGCGCTATATAAATCCTGAACTTGAACTTGAACTTGAACTAGTGAAGGTTGTGGAATGCAATTGGGTGAAGTTGAAGAGAAGTTAGACTTGGAATTTGAGGAGAGTGGCTCTGCTGCAGAAGGGAGGTGCAAGTCAGCTGAAGTTGGACAAGGAGGGCTGTGCTTGTTCAGGGTGGATGATCATGGAGGATAGTGAATTTCAAGCAAACATTGCAGGTGTAAGGGAGGTTGTCAGGCAGGCTCAGGTTACCATTCCAAAAATGCCAGTGCTTCAGGAGATGATCAGGTGGTGGTAAGGGAAGGAAGATTTCACAGGCCACTAAGTTGGTCAGTGGACTTTGTGTGTGGGCAGTGTGAGTGTAGTATTTCCTTTGTTTTGTGTGGTGTTTTGTTTCTGCATGTGTCCTTTGTGTGAAGAGAAGGTAGGTGTTGTTGGATCTTGTCTGTTGCTGTCCATTTCTGTGTGTGTTGTTTTTGTGAAGGGAAGCTGATGTGTTACAATGTTCTTTAGTAGATGGGCTTCACCTTGAGCAGCTCAATGCATTCATCTACTAGAGCATTACCCTACAGAAGGAGCTGAGATAGAAGTCACATATTGACATCATGGCATTAAAGCCCCGTCAATGAGCAGGCATCATATAAAAAGGAATTTAAAACATCCTTGACAAAGCCTCTCATTCCGGTACTAGAAATGTATAAGGCCAAGGTGGTGAGCTCAGTTTTATACGGTGCTAAACTATGGGGTTTCTCAGTGCAATAACAAGTTTAACACCAAGTACACCCACGTTCCCCCTGTGGAATGATCTAGGTAGATAAGCTCTGGTGGATTTAGCCTGGTTACGTCCAATCCTATATTGGCGCTGAATCCGGTGTATGCTGGAATTGGCCACCATTGCAGATGGTCTAAGGGACATTATCAACACTTACCATTTTTACACAATCAGCTGGCTGCATTTTACCAGACGTCTCTTGACCAGAATGGGCCTATCATACCAAGGAAAGATACTGGGTATTGATCAAACATGATGCAATTAGAAGTCACGATTGTACTTCGCTAACAGGGAATTTTTTACAAATAAAATCATGTTTGAGATCTGAGTACTACTGGGCCGCTATCACAAAGCCCCTCGATCGTAAATTGTACTTTTAATTTTGAGCAGGCAGAGCACTAACGTCCTGTACCGCTAAATGGATAACTTAAGGTGATGAAAAATGCCCCACTTGCACTGATCTGGTAGAAAGCGACCAGCATGTGTTGTTTGTTTGCCCACCTATTCTGGCCCTTGAAAAGTATGGTTGGCGTAGACATGTAGGAACATGGGGCCTCATTTATGAGGCCTTGCGTGAGTTTTGCGCTTCCGATGCGTCACTTTTTGTGACGCATCTGCGGCGTAAAACATGCCTCCGGATGCGCACTATTTACAAAGTGACGCATCTAAGCAGATGCGTCACTTTGTAAACCCCTGCGCTACATTATACCTGCGGCAGGTATAATGTATGCAGAGGGGGCGTTCACCCGCAAAAAGCCTCGTAATAGTGACGCAGTGAAATCTATGAGATTTCACTGCGTCACTTTTAGGACGCTGTTGCGTCAAAATCTTGCGCCTGCCTCACAGCAGGCGTAAGACTGACGCAAGCCCTTTCACATGGGGCTTTCCCCATGTGAAAGGAAGCATTGCTGGAGTTGCGTCACTTTTGTGACACACTCCAGCAATGCGTCACTTTTGCACCTACAGATACATCAGAAATACTGACGTATCTGTAACTCCTTGCGACATGATGCGTCATATTATAAATATGACGCATCAATCATGTCGCAGGGAGAGCGCAGTGAAAAGTGACGCATCGCTGTTTTCACGCAGCAATGCGTCACTTTTCATAAATGAGGCCCATGGATACTAGATCATACAGTGCCTCCCTGAGAATTCTCTGCACCGATCCATCACTCAGCTATGCAACCCCAGTTGTAGAGTTTTTAAGATGGTTGTGGTATATCCAATCTCAACTAACATCTGTAGAAAAAGTAACCTGGTACCCTCTTCTCACCATGAATGCGTATCCCGTTTTAATAATGATGTGTGGTGTCTATTAAGGTTTTAAATGTCTAAGGCATAAAATGATCAATACATTGCTCATGCGTACTATTATATGGTTTCGTTACCCTATACTGTACTGGAACAAAAAAAAGACCCGTTATGCCTATTTGCCCATATTTGTATACAGATCTTAACTTTTTTTATTGTTTTTTATCTTCAATGCTTTCGTGAAATGTATTGTCGAATAAAGCGTGTGGGTTCTTTTGATGTAGTTGGAATGTGGCAATGCAATATGAAAACCTTATGACATGTAAATGTTCTAGGGTGGTGGAGCAGAACAGTGAGAAGCTGTTGGTTTCTGGCTTGCCAGGCACAGGATTTTATCTGCTGAATAAACTTAACATGATTATAACCTAGAGGCCTCCACTTGTGTTTGGATGAAGACCACAACAGTCTTAATTCAAAAAAGCATTGCCTCCAGCAAGCTCAAATCCAGCAAGCCTTCCATACATTTCAAAACACTTGTACAGCATGTCTTACAAGTTCATGACTGTACATTTGTAAATATGGGTGACTTTTTTAGCTTCCTAATTTACTAATGGGGTCCAGTTATAAGCTAGTGCTTAGGCCTATTTTCTTTCCCAGTCCTACTCTGACCTTGCCGGATAGAATCGGACTGGCCACGCGGAGCTGTGGCTGCTCTGTGATGATATTCATGTTTACCTTTTTATGATATTTCATTTATATTGGTATTACTAATACAAAACGTATCTAGTGGTACCCCAATATTGAAGAATTTGCTACTACATATGTTTACGGCGAGTTTCCATCATAAAATGCAGATCCACATGTTTAAATGAGGTTCAACCTTTTTCATGTTTAAAGACTTATAACATATCAAATTAAAAGCATTTACATCAACTATATCTTTTCCTGTCAAAATAATAATGTACTCAAGTTGCACAGCCTTGGAAAATTACTAACCATTGACAATGAAATATTTGCTCCTTGCTTTAATAGCCCTTTTCTACTGCTGCGGTAAAATAAAATTATGCCAGCACATATAATTTTGTTCTCGCATTTATAGAAACAGTTCCTCACTCTGGACATTTACCACAATGAAGGACGAACTATAAAATAAAGAAACAAAGCCCCTTCTGTCATGATGCATTGACGTTCTGGCCTAAAGCAAATTTTAACATTAGATACAATGGATGTTGAGAAGTGTGCTTCTTTCATAGGTGTTAATTTGTAACAACAGTGACATGCACTGCGCTATGTTGTCACTCAGCGTTTTTGCTGCCCGGTTCTCTCCCTCTGTGTTGTCATTGGTCTCATTACTTTTATTCACTGAAAACATCTTGCTCTCCCTCAGTGCCATAACTGTAAGGTCTATCTCATTGTTTGTATCCTTCAGTGAGCTCATGTGGTCTCCAGCTGTGAGATCAGAGCATTTGGCACTTCTATACATAAATGCTCTATACTTACTGCTCTAGTTCTTCTGTCTTTAAAAACTCCCGTAGTTTACACTATTTCCGGATGCTTGGACTCTCTGGCCCTTATTACGATGTTGTGACACCATTTTGGTGAGGGAACCGCCTGACGTCAGCAGTTCCACGTACCGAATTAGGATGCAACCACACATGGTGCAAACTTTTTACAGTGCGGCGGTGTGAAACCGCCTGCAGCAGAATCTCCCATTATAAAATTAAAGTTTTTGTACATCCCTGCACCATGTGGCAGGCACCATGAGGTGCAGGGATGTGAAGGGGGCACTATAATGTGGTGTCAATTAATAGAAATAATTGAAGATTAACTTGAAGAATATAGAAGTAACTTTAATCAAAGCCTCAGCCACAGGATATTTCTTCAACTGACTCCTAGCGTCAGGATACATTCCAGAATCTCTCTCCAGCCCAGAATGTTCACATTAAGAACTCTAATATATTAAAGGAACAGATACATGACAATACCACATATCTCCCTCCTAAAGAAAGTAAAGGAAATAACATTAAAGCTGTAAAAACAAGAATAAAACTTCATATTACTGTTATTAAACAATTGAAAAGACATGAGCTATGATACATAGTCTCTTAAATAACTGGGTGGTCTACGTATTCTTTGACTCCTAAAAGAAGCTGAAGATAAATTTGCATTATCAGCAAAACTGGGAGTAGAAGAAAGTAGTCTTTGTCTTTCGCTCAAAGATTCACGTAACGGAATTCTTGACTTAACAACAACCACCCTGCTCTTATTCCAAATTCTTCCATCCTCTGTTTTAACAGCATTTCTAAACACTTTCACTACCGCTCTCACCTCAGTATATTTTGACCAAGTTCTGCAACCTACTGGAGCTTTTATTCGAACTAGATCACCAACTAATATTTTCTGTATATTTACACAATTTCTTTTATCAAAGTAAATTTTTCTTTCATTCAACTTCCTTTCTTCTTTCTCACGCCACTTACCAATTGTATTATCAACCAAACCCTTGTTGATATTCATCCAACTGGGACACAACCAAGTGTTGGGAGCCCTCACTTTGAACAAAACAAATGGAGATTTCCCAGTTGTCGAATGGGGTGCAACGCGATAGGCAGATATTCTTTCCTGTAAAACTGACTTCCAATTCAAATTAGATGACCTTGCTAATTGTATAGCCTCCTTTAAAGTTTTATTAACTCTCTCAACTGCACCATTTGTCTCGGGATGATACAATGAACATCTTTTATGCAGTATCCCAGACTTCTTCATATATTCCTCAAAAATCCTAGAACAAAATTGTGGTCCATTGTCAGAAAGAAGACTATTTGGAAAACTCTCTTTCTTAAAAAGAGCATCTAGAAATGTTATTACTTCTTCTGAAGTGATCTCTCTAACAGCTGACACCTCTATCCATCTGGAGTATAAATCCATCAAAACTAAAAGATAAGGGGTATCACTCACACCTGACAAAGGGCCAACTATGTCGATAGCTACCTCATCCCAAGGATGACTTGGCAACCTTCTCTTAACCATAGGCATCTGTTTGGTTTTCAAAATCTTATCACTTGCACAGCACTCTGGGCAATCCCTCACTAATCTCTCAATCTCCAAGTCCATGCCAGGCCACCAAAACTGCATGCGTAAAATTTCTTTGGTCTTAACTATGCCAAGATGACCAGAATGGGCATGATACAACAGTTTCTTTCTAATACCTAAAGGCGGTACCATCTTTGTACCACGAGTTAAAAATCCTGAATTTGTAGAAAGTTCGTCAGAAACCAAAGTCCAGGGTTTCTCTAAGTGAGAATTATTACTCAAAGATAACATAACCCTTTTTATCTCCTCATCCTTCTCAAGTTCATCTCTCCATTCTTTCTCTTCAATGGCTCCTTCTGTTATCTCACATACATTTATGAATTCATCCGAACAACCAGATTCATCTTCTTCTACAAAATTTTCCTTATCTACCATTCTTGATAAACAATCTGCCGATTTGTTTGATAATCCAGGAATATAATCAACAGAGAAATCAAACTCTTGTAAGGATACTATCCATTTTCTAATTCTTGAGGAGATCGCATCCAGACCCTTCCTATCAAAAACTTCTTTCAATGGTTTATGATCTGAAAGAACAGACACTTTAGTTCCCCAGATCAGATTCTTTAATTTCCTCAGTGCCCAATAGATGGCAAGAGCCTCCCTCTCTATTACAGAATAGTTTAATTCAGAACCCCTCAAACACCTGGATGAGCAGCAAATTAAACAATCTTTTCCTTTCCTCTTCTGAATTAAAACAGCACCAAGACCTTTTTCACTAGCATCTGTGAACAACACAGTGGGCAACCCTGGCGTGAATGCCTGAAGAGAAGGGGCCTTATTTAATTCAGATTTAATATCATCAAATTCTTTCTTACACAAATCAGACCATATATATTCAACATTTCGTGCTGTCAACCTCCTCAACGACTGAGTTTTATCTGCAAAATTATAAATAAATTTACCATAAAACTCTACCATGCCAAGGAAGGAAATTAACTCTTCCTTATTCACTGGTTCTTTAACCTTATTAATAGTCTCTACTAATTCTTTTTTTGGAAAAATACCTCTATCAGTTATTCTATGGCCCAAGTAATTTACTTCATTTACTCCAAATTTACACTTGCTTCTTTTAAGTGTCATACCCGCAACTTCCAAACGTCTAAGTACTGCACACACACGACCATAATGTTCCTCCATACTGTTGCCATAAATTAGTAAGTCATCTTGATAACATCTGATACCTGGTAACCCTTTTAAAATTCTAGCCATAATTCTTTGGAACACCGAGGCCGCCGATATAAGGCCAAATGGCATTCTTTTATATTTGTAAGTGCCCATGGGAATGATGAAAGCTGTTAATTCTTGAGAATGTTCATCCAAGACAACCTGGTGATAGGCTGATGCCAAATCTAAAGTGGTGAAAAATCTAGCCCCTTCTAATGTACTCACCATTTCATCTATGTTTGGAAGAGGGAATCTGTCAACTACTATCTCTTTATTTAGCGCTCTGAGATCAACACAGAGTCTGATTTCACCAGTTGGTTTCTTGACCACCACAACAGGAGCTAACCACTCAGTAGCCTCCACTTGTTCAATCACACCATTCTTCAACAACTTTTCAATCTCCTCTTTCACCTTCTCTTGTTCCATCAATGGTATTCTTCTTATTTTTGCTACAATGGGAATGGCATCATCCCTTAATCTGATGCGATGTTTGTAACCCTTTAAGCAGCCTAAACCTTCTCTAAACACTTCAGGAAATGTATTTGTCAAATCTTCACAAAGATCTTTTCCCACATCCTTAATGTCTACTGTGTCTATCTGATGAATCTGAACTTGAGGATTGGCATTGGGATTCAGAGTTACACCAAGTTGACCTTGATGTACCCAACCTAATAAAGTATCACCTTTCTTTGCAACATAAATTTTTCCCACAATGGTCTTGCACCCGAGTTCTATCTCAGCCATGAAACAACCAACCATTTTAATTGGATTGTCTGAATATCCAAGTGGTCTCACATCAGATTTCATCATTCTTACCTTCCCAGCAAAATGTGTTCTAAATAATTCCTCATCTATCAAAGTTATACGAGAACATGAATCAAATTTGAAGTTAATTATAACATTTCCTACTTTTACATCGTGCTTTGGATGATCAGATATATCACATTTTATCTCAAAAGTAATGGTTCTAACTTGAGGATGTGATTGACTCCAACGTTTCTTTGTTAATTCTGGTCTAAATACTTTTGTTCTACAACATTTTCCATAATGTCCCCTCTTCCCACATACATTACATAAAATCTTTAATGCAGGACAAATTGGAGAGTTGGCCAGGTGTCCTATTTGACCACACCTGAAACATGAAAACCTGTTACCCTGTTGTATAAAATTGTTTTGATTTGTCGATCCTGAAGCCAAGTTCTCTTTTCCAAAACTATTTTGAGTCTCATCAATCTTCTTAACTTGACAAACAATTTCTTCCACTTTTGTTTCTTCCTTTTTTTCATTCAGAGACCCTTTATCTTTTTCTTTCTTTAATTCGCCTACACACTTTGTCATATGTTCCACCTGTTTTGCTATGGCCAATACCTCTTCAAGTGGTGGTTCATCTTTTAACCACAGTTCTTTTCTAATCTCATCATGTGCACATCTAAGTACAAACTGATCTCTTATTCTTTCATCAAGGGTTAAACCAAAATTACAAGAGGACGCCAACTTTCTCAATGAAGAAATATAGTCTTCCACAGTCTCATCTCCTTTCTGCTCTCTCAAACCAAAATGGTAACGTTCCATTATAGTGCTGATCCTTGGAAGATAATGTTTATCAAGCTGAGCAATCGCAATTTCATACTCATTTAAGTTGCGTTGTTCTCCAGCAGATAAATCAGGAAGATGTTCCAGTACATCCTGTCCTTCCCCTCCCAAACAATGGAGAAGAAGAGAAAGTTTTCTTTCTGCACTCAAGTTAGTTCCACATACCCTTGCATAGTTAGCAAAAATCTTTTTCCATTTTTTCCATTTAATGCTTGGTTCTCCTGGGGTATTTAAAAAGAAAGCAGGCTGAGTCACATTCTGCATTTTCCCTTTTTTTTTTTATAGACTTATTCACAGTATTCTTGTACTAAGCCCTTTAAAAGTAATTATGATGTAGATCCTGCTTTGTGATGTCAAACAGAATCTTCATTTCATGTAAAAATTATAAAGAAGAATGTTTCCTCTGATGAGTATTCCTTTAGTGCTTGATCCTGCTTTGTGATGTCAAACAGAACCTTCAGTTCATGTAAAAATTAAAGAAGAATGTTTCCTTTGGTGAGTATTCCTTTAGTGTTCACAGATGTTGGATCCAAATAATTAGCATTCTTAGAGCTCTTTAACAAAGAAGTAGAATATTATCTACTCGTGGATTCCTTTGACTTCCGCGCAGTCAGACTTCAGTACGAGTAATGAAAACACCAGCGCGTGTCTGATTTCATCACCAGCGGTGACAGCTTCAGCGCGAGTGAAGTCTCAGCGCGAGCAGGCACCGCGCGTCTATTTAAGCTGTCAGCGCGATAGGAATACGTTGCTTAGCTCAAATTCTTATGTCCCTTTATTTTCCAATAAAATATATTTATAGTTAATCCGCCCGCCAAACTCCTCACCGCTATTATTCCTGTGAGTAATACCGCCGCTGGGAAGTCTCCGCTTCCTTTCACATTTATGTAATAAGTGCAGCCGCTGGAGGAGAGCGCGAGTCGACTTTTCTTTCCTTTTTTCCGTGTTGAGGCAAAGCTTTGGGTTCACCCGATCGTCGCCAATATAATGTGGTGTCAATTAATAGAAATAATTGAAGATTAACTTGAAGAATATAGAAGTAACTTTAATCAAAGCCTCAGCCACAGGATATTTCTTCAACTGACTCCTAGCGTCAGGATACATTCCAGAATCTCTCTCCAGCCCAGAATGTTCACATTAAGAACTCTAATATATTAAAGGAACAGATACATGACAATACCACAGGCACCATACGTGCCACCCCAGGACCTCAACCAGAGGGCCAGGGGAGAAGAGAACCTGCTCGAACGTCCGACATGAGAAGGCTGTCGGAAATGCCATCCTTCAGGGATTATGAGTGGCTTTCGACTGCATGACGAGCACCTTGAGCCCGTCGGAACCCAGTCTGCTTCCCCGGCCAGTTTTCACTTTAACTGCCAACGTTATAATTTGGAAATTCGGAATGTAAACCTACCATGTCAGTCAGTAAGCCTCTATGATGTCTACCAACCAACATCATAATTAGGTCCTCTAAGATTTTAGTTCTCAGTTCTTGTGGGCTATGTCTCTGCTGTGAATGGCTTCTTCTACTCTGTACATTTCTCAGCTGTGGGTTGCAATATTGCAGAGTGGCTATGTATTTGCTCTTTAAGGTTTGTTATTAGGTGGCTTGTTGTGGTGTTTGGTTACATCAGGCCTCTGTTGTTATGATCATCTACGCCTTGGGGATAGCTAAAACGATCATGAAGCTGTCAGACAGTTACAATCCACTGACTATTATCCTTCCCAGGTAAGTAGCTAGTCGTTTTTATGATTAGGCAAAATGTTTTCACTGGATTGTAGTTAGGCTCCAGGAAACCATGCCGTTTTATGTTTCTACAAGATCCTCGGGGGATCACTTTCCTTAGACTACTTCATTTTTGTTCCACTGTGAGAAAGCTCTTGATTTTCTTTCAACATCACTTTTTTCATGTTGCCAGTTTTTAATTTTCTTTGAAGTGCTTTTATAACACAGCTTATCAAAGATCTTTGATTAGATATCTGACCAAGATTCAGACTGGCTGCCTCAGGCTTAATATTTTAAAAAATCCTGTTTCAAAAATCTGCTAACATTACTCCATGGTATGCTATTACTGCTGCATGGGCTAATTAACTCAAGAGTTAATCTTATCTGCCACCAAATAAAATGACTGACTTGCCTTTAAGGGTCAAGGGAAACCAGTAGGTGGGAACGTGTTCCTATTCTGCTGCAATTGTCTGTTACTTAAAGGATTCCCATAGAATTGGAGTTCTCAGTTAAACAGTGGAGATACTGAGCCATATGTAGTTCCTACTCCTTCAGTACCAGGGAGATACTGATTGTCACCTGGTGACAAGATAGGGGATTACCCAAACCCTGTGACCCAATGATCTGAGAGTTCTTTCCAGGAAACTGCTTATGGGTGCTATGTGTGCTTCAGTCAAAGTGAACATCGACAGTTAGCGTATGTGGAGTCAAATACCCACTACAGCCAGTCCAAGGCCTGTGAAGAAGGTAAAGTGAACACAGGAGGTACTTTGCCATAACGTGATACAGATCTGACATTCATCCAGTCCAGCAAACCTTAAGTTATGACAACCAGGTACATACAAGCACTAAAAGGCCAGATTGTAGAGTGCAGGTAAGCACTAAAAAACAGACATTTCTAAGACCAAGAAGTGCTAAAGACAGTGACAACCAGGTATGGAAAGTGCAACAAGCGGTGACTGCCATGTGCAAGAGAATGCTGTGGGCAGAAGCAGGCCAACGCAGAGAAACATTAGAAGTGGCTATAACCAGAAACAGAAAATACAATGACGCTTACCTGTGGTAGAGTAAAGAGGGTCGTATGACCTAAGCTCCAGGCACTGCAACCAAAGCAGATGCACAGGGTTGTGCTTATGAGACTGGGACATCACGTTGGACCTACTAAAAGGTCATGAGTGGCAGTCAAAATAGTGACATTTTTAAATATCTTTTGAAAAGAGCACAATGTCAAGGGTAATTCATAGCCACTGTAAAGCAACTGTTTAGCATAAAAAGACGAAAGTACAAGCGCAAATTGATGTTTTGCCACAGATTTCACTGCGTTTACTCACTTTTACTACTGACATTGGGTTGATTTCTATTAATTACAACGTAAATGCGTTAATGCCCATCATGAGATAGTGAATCAGTTTCCATCCTTGTTTCATGGACTAGGAAGACTTAAAACCATGAAAGTAGAACCTCACATAAATGAGGACATATTTCTGGTTGCTTAACGGCATCGTCAAATTGCATTTCATTTACAAGAGCCTGTAGAGAAAGCACTTGAGATACTCTTAAAGCACAATATAGTTGAGCAATCCACTGGTTTAACACCACGGGTATCACCCATAGTGGTAGTACCAAAAAAAGAATAGTGTAAGAGCTGTGCTTATTTGTGTTGATATGCGTCATGCAAACAAGTTGATTGAAAGAGAACGACATCTAGATCCACACATTGCTGACATGATTACGCAGCTGAATGAAGCTAAAGTCTTATCCTGCCTTGACTTGAACAAAGCGTATCACCAACTTGAACTGGAAGGGAATTGCAGATGCATTACTAATTTTTTTGGCTCATGTTGGTTTATTATTATATAAAAAGCTACATTTTGGAGTGTCATCAAATGTCAAACGTTTGCAGGGTGTCATTGTTGCATAATATAGCCAGTCACAAATGTTTTCAATTACAGTGATGACATACTAGTTTTTGGGGCCACACAAAAGGAACTTGATAAAGCTCCTTCACAAGTGTGTCATATACTTGCAGATGTAGGTCTTCCTTTAAATGCAGATGAATGTGAGATACATAAAACCAAACTCAAGTTCTTTGGTCTAATTTTTTTACAGGGGGAATGACTCCAGATCGAAATAAAGTACAAGCCTTGTCAGCTACTTCTCCTCCATAAGATGTAACTATGCTGCTATCCTTTCTCGGTATGTCCAGTTATCTTTCAAGTTATATGCAGGACTTTGCCGCTGTAAGTGCCCCATTGAGAGACTTAATGAAGCAAAATGTCCCAATTCAATGTTCAAATGAATGTGAATAAAGCTTCAAGACGATCAAGCATTCAATTGAGAATATAACTGAAATGGCATATTTTGATCCAAAATTGCAGGCGGAGGTGGTTGTTGATGCTAGCCCCGTGATGTTGCGTGTCATCCTTGTCCAGCACACTAGTCATCCCAATTCTACAAGACATATTGTGTTTTATGCTAGATGAAGTTTGTCGATGACAGAACATGTCTATTCACAACCTGAAAAAGAAGGTCTTGCTGTATTTTGGGCTTGTGAGCATGTTCATGTGTTACTATATGGAAATCATTTCACAGTTGTCACTGACCACCAAGCCTTGCTCACCATTTTCGGAAATATTACAGCCACGATACCCCCTCACATTGAGAGGTGGGAGATGCAATTGCATGGATATGATTATACAAGTGTGCACCATCCAGGAAAATAACAAAACCCTACTGACTACTTCTCATGTATGCCAATACATGGCACTACTTCTAAAACGATTGATGCTTATGTTAACTTCATTGTGAAATCCAGTACCACTTCCACCACATCCATAGAACAAATCGTTGCTGCCACAAGTAGGGAGAGAGATTTCCTAATACTCAAAGACATTATTACACACCAATCAAGGCAAAAACATACTTGACCTCTTCATGATGATCTTCAACACCAGAAGTTACCCCAGAAGGCATCATCTTAAAAGGGTAGAATATTGTCATACCTAAGAGTGTGAGACAATTGGACTGGCCCATGATGGACATTATGGAGTTGTCGCTACCAAACAACCTTTACGGGACCAAGAGTGGTTCCTTTGTCTTGATTAAAGAGTTGAAGCTATACCTTTTGTGCAACTTTCGTTCATCCAAGACAACCCCCTATTCGTTAAACATGTCTGATCTCCTGAAGCATACATGAGCAAAGATTTCAATTGATTTCTTGATCATGGACATCATTTACTAGTAATTGTTGATGTTAACTACTCATTAGGGAGTCATTGAGAGACTAGAAAGTATTTTTGCAACATGGGGCATTCCTTTGATTTTGAAAATTGACAATGGCTTGCATTTCAGTTGTCGAGAATTTAAAGATTTCCTCACTCATTTACAATTTAAGCATCAGAAAAGCACACCTCTTTAGTTCAGTTCAACAAAGCTTTATTTCGATATAAAATATCTTAAAAAGCACATCACATTTAAAAACACATTTCTTACAAGGTATAATCAGATAAAAGGTTAAAAATAACAGTCATTTCTACAATACAATAGTAAAACGATATTAAACCAAAAGACAGCTTTGCGGAGAGCTAAAAACTGATAGCTATGCAAGTTCATCTTAGGGCTTTCGATCTTAACAGCCAGGCCCAGCTTAAATATTTAGCCACGCCACAAGCTAACGTGGTATTTGCATCTGATTGAAGAATTCTATGGGCAGTCGAATGATTCCTTGTCTCTAATTGTCGACAAACAGGTCTTAACCACTTCAATCTCGGTTTGGTGTAGGCTGGGCATACAAAGAAGTAGTGTGGAATATTTTCAACTACCCCTGCACAAAATGGACAATCAGCAGGCGTTTGATTGGGAGATTTCCACTTGTTTGTACGTTCGTGGACGGGGAGAGTTCCCATTCTGAACTGAATGAAGAGGGCCCTGTCTCTAGGTTTCTGGATAAAATCCAGGTAGGGCTCACGACAAGGCACTGTCTTTTGATGGCGGAACTCGTCAGTCAGTCTACCCTGATTGGGATCTCTATGAGCTTGGTTATCAATCCATGTCCAATATACTCTCTTAATTACCATTTTGGACAACGGGGCCCCTGACTCCCATTCAAGGTTAAGGCCAGTGGCCAAAAGAACTCTTTTGATGTTTGCTAGCCAGGTGATCTTAAAAAAAACCTTGAGATTCGTTACTTCTTTTAGGCCATTGGCATAACTGGATAACTCTGGGGTACGCCAAAGGCGCCCCAGTAGAGAAGGGGACGTAAGCCAATTAGGTCCTTGATTGAGCGGGGCCCAGGTCGCTCAAAAGGGGTTTACTAGGAGCTCCCCTAGGAAGTGAGACAAGCTCTCTAAAAAAACGTATTTTCTGCTGTCACAAGTGCATCTACATTATTGAAGCCCCAAAGCTCCGCTCCATATAGTGCGCAGCCTACTGCCTTTGCGGCATAGATCTCCAAAGCAGGGGCAATAGGTCTGGAGATTGAGGCTCGGTGCTCTCTCCCAATGGCACCCACAACCCGCTTATGGCTTAGGGCCATTTTTTCGATATGCGGCTGCCATTTCAGTTTGTCCGAAATTCTGATCACCAGGTAGTCGAAGACTTTAACACGCTCTAAAGGCACCCCAACGAGTGTGAGCGTGGACTTAACCGACCTGCTCGGATTAAAGTAAAGGAGCTTCGTTTTGGAGGTGTTAATTACTAGGCCCCTCAGATTGCAGAAAAGACAGAACCGATCTACTAGCTTCTGTAAGCCAGCCGGAGTTTTCGATACCAGCAGCGTATAATCCTTAAAGAGTAATGCGGAGACCTTATCGCCAGCGAAGACAGGGGCATCGGCATTGATTTCTGATAGGAAGGATACCACCCCATTCACAAAAAGCGTGAATAGGGTTGGGGCCAAGACGCAGAGAGATTTTGAAAGAGAGAGCAGGGAAACCTGCTCTCTCTTTCAAAATGGAAACCCAATTACTTTTCCACATGGGGAGCTGCATGTTAGCAGCTCTCCGTGTGGAAGAGCAATGCCGGCTCTGAAGGACATGGGGAGCTGGCGGGACCGTGGGTGCATTGGGACTCCCCCCACGGTCCCCAACATTGTATATAGACCCCGGGGGATGGTGTACCTGTGGAGAATATGCCTTCATTTTTTTACAGCAAAATTAGGAGTCACGCACTCAGCGTGCAACTCAGTGCGGCCCCCTGATATGTACGCGCTGGGTGCGCTACTCCCAGCGCGGCCCCCTGGTGTGAACATGCTGGGTGCGCAACTCACAGCGGGGCCCCCTGGTGTGAATGCGTTAGGTGCACGACTCCCAGCGCTGCCCCCTAGTGTGAACACGTTGGGTGCGCGACTCCAAAACGCGTCGGGTGCGCGACTCAAAACAAAAATAAATTATACTTTTTAAATATACATCAAGCTTATATGTTTACATCTTGAGTGGCTCTGAAAAGAGCCCTTGTGTTTATTGGGAGATTAAGGTACCTACAAGTAAGAACCTATGCAGAGTTTAAAGTTGTTGAGAAAGACTCTGTTACCCTCATCTGTAAAATGTACACCATCTTTCCTATAGATGCCTCCCATATTAAAATGCAGATTGTTGTTGTAAATGGACCCCATCCTAAATTTTTTGAGATAAGCAGAAACAACTTTATTGACATGTTATCTAGCTTTCTCAATCTGTGGACAAAATTGATTGGACCAGTTCCATTTCTGTCTTTGGCATATGTTAGAATAGACAAAGGCAGTTTCGGGGAAAAGTGACATAAATTCTCCAAAGACGTCCTTCATAAGCATTTCCAGACTTACCCCAGTTAAAGTGCCTAGGTCATTGCCACCACAGTGCACAATTATGAGGCCAGGGTGTTGGAGATGCAAAAGGATTTAACCAGTGGCATCAATTGGTGCCACTTTAATCCTCTCTGTCCAATCCATTTAATGTCTATATTTGGCAAAGCTAAATCTTTGTCAATACCTCTATTTTCTGCATACCTTTGGCTCCAGAAAATATAGCTGTGTCCCACAAGCCACACTCTAAGCATCTTGAAGGGAGGTCTGGATGCACTCAGAAGGTGTCTCTATGTGAAATGGGCGGTTTGAAAACTAAGATGTTTATAAAATGGTGGATAAGATCCAGTTTTAAAAAAAGAAGAGAAATGATGGGCTGTTGGAGAACATTATAGACTGAAAAATAGGGTGCATGTTTCTGTGTTTTAAAAGCATATTTTGTATTGGTTAATAAAAACTGTTTGAAAGGAACATTACATAGGATAAGCTGATATTTTGAAAAGTCAAGCACACTTGCTGTTTAAATTTGAAACATTATGTGCTGAACTTGTGACCTGTGTGTTCAGTTGAGTGTTCCATGGACTGTTACTATGGTAACAGGCATTAAGAAGAATGGGGGTAGGGTTCAAAGTTATGTCAATTGGAAAGGGTTCAAATGTGTAACCAATAGAAATGTGTGTTAGCTTTTGAAGTAACGTGGGAAGCAATGTGATTTGATATTTACATGTATATGTGTGCAGAATGAGAGGGAAAGTTTACCATATTTTGGTATTGCTAGGAGCAGTGCACTGCAGACATTCTGCGTAAGAAAATCTGCTGTGTGATTCAGATACTTAATCTACAAATCAATTTGAAAGGTGAGTTATTTGTGACGTGTTGTATGTGGTGCCTTTGTTTTTAATTAGACTACTGTGTTTCTCCTGCTAAAGTCCAGGGACTAGTCTTGCTTGTCTAGAATCACACTGTGCGTCTGTGTGTATTTGTTCAACCATTGTGGCAGAAGCATGTGGTTACTTCATGTGTTTGCTCACACATAAGTGCTTAAAAAGCTATCCTGTTGTCAAGTTGCAGTAGTATAAGAACCCAGTGTTTGCTTATGCATTTGCAGAATGAGTCAGGCATTCACTCTAGATTGTAGTAGTGAAAAGAGCAGAATGTATGCAGTCACCTTACCCCTTCCAGACTAGTGAGTTTCTACTGCTACAGTCCAGGTAATAGTCTTGCTTGTCTAGAATCACACTGTGAGTCTGTGTGCACTTGTACAACCATTGTGGCAGAATCATGTGGTTACTTAATGTCTTTGCTGACATATAACTGCATAAAATCCTTTACTTTTGTCAAGCTTCAGTAGTATTAGAACCCAGTGATTCCTTATGCATTCGCAGAATGAGTCAGGCATTCACACTAGAGTGCAGTAGTGAAATGTGCAGAATGTATGCAGTCACCTTACCCCTTCCAGACTAGTGAGTTTCTCCTGCTAAAGTCCCGGGAATAGTCTTGCCTGTCTAGAATCACACTGTGAGTCTGTGTGCACTTGTGCAACCATTGTGGTAGAAGCATGTGGTTACTTAATGTCTTTGCTGACATATAACTGCATATAAACCTTTACTGCTGTCAAGTTTCAGTAGTATTAGAACCCAGTGATTGCTTATGCATTCGCAGAATGAGTCAGGCATTCACACTAGAGTGCAGTAGTGAAATGTGTAAAATGTATGCAGTGACCTTACCGCTTTCAGACTACTGTGTTTCTCCTGCTAAAGTCCAGGGAATAGTCTTGCTTGTCTAGAATCACATTGTGAGTCTGTGTGCACTTGAGCAACCATTGTGGCAGAAGCATGTGGTTACTTTATGACTTTGCTGACATATAACTGCTTAAAAACCCATCCTGTAGTCAAGTTTCAGTAGTATTAGAACCCAGTCGTCATTGCTTATGCATTGCTTACGCTTACGCTTAACTGATGGTGCCGGTGCTATTCCTGGATACCTCCTGATAATTGCTATAGCATTCTGATGAGCGAATGTTATTTTTATTTTTTTAGGCTGCATGATTACGATGTGGCATTGAACATTAATAAAGCTGCTAAATCGCCATCTTTTAAATCGGGCTTGCTGTGATTTGCACTGTGAGTTTTTAAATACTTTAACTGTACCTTATACCTTCTTGCCAGCACCCCGTTCCACCGCGGGATCTCCCGTTTGTTGTGGAGGGCGCCGGCGAATAGCCTGTCTCCTGCCTGATTGGCTGCTAGGGTCACGAGGGCTTCGCCTTTCAGTCCCTCCCCTATTTAACCCAGTATGTTTGGATTCGGTGCTGCTTAACTGATGGTGCCGGTGCTATTCCTGAATACCTCCTGATAATTGCTATAGCATTCTGATGAGCGAATGTTATTTTAATTTTTTTAGGCTGCATGATTACGATGAGGCATTGAACATTTATAAAGCTGCTAAATCGCCATCTTTTAAATCGGGCTTACTGTGATTTGCACTGTGAGTTTTTAAATACTTTAACTGTACCTTATACCTTCTTGCCAGCGCCCCGTTCCACCGCGGGATCTCCCGTTTGTTGTGGAGGGCGCCGGCGAATAGCCTGTCTCCTGCCTGATTGGCTGCTAGGGTCATGAGGGCTTCGCCTTTCAGTCCCTCCCCTATTTAACCCGGTATGTTTGGATTTGGCGCTGCTTAACTTATGGTGCCGGTGCTATTCCTGGATACCTCCTGATAATTGCTATAGCATTCTGATGAGCGAATGTTATTTTTATTTTTTTAGGCTGCATGATTACGATGTGGCATTGAACATTAATAAAGCTGCTAAATCGCCATCTTTTAAATCGGGGTTACTGTGATTTGCACTGTGAGTTTTTAAATACTTTAACTGTACCTTATACCTTCTTGCCAGCGCCCCGTTCCACCGCGGGATCTCCCGTTTGTTGTGGAGGGCGCCGGCGAATAGCCTGTCTCCTGCCTGATTGGCTGCTAGGGTCACGAGGGTTTCGCCTTTCAGTCCCTCCCCTATTTAACCCGGTATGTCTCCCTTCGCGATCAGCGGATGCGATCAGCCTGCGCACCGAAGTCGCGCCTAAGTCCAGCCCGTCTGCGCCCGTCCGCGACAGGACGGGACCAGGGGCCCGACATCAGGTATACGGCGCAAACTCTGTTCCATCTCAGACCAACCCCTCTCACAGGATGCTCCAGAGACTCCTGGCCGTGCCCGGAGGGCCCTTTCTCTTGCATTTACTGCAAGTTTCAAGCCTCACACACCAAACCCTATACTGAGATGTCCGATAAAAGGGAACAAACTTCACCCAAAGGGACAAAAGGGACAAAGTGCCTCCTCTTAAATGTCCGCTCCCTACCTAAACACCTACTAGAAGTATGGGTCCTTGCACATACAATACAACCCGACCTTTGCTTCCTAACGGAAACTTGGTTGAAACCCCATACGGTCCCTGCTATAGCCGTGGGGGTTCCTCTGGGCTATAAGTTTGTCCATTTTGACCGCCCAGAGAAAACAGGTGGTGGCCTAGCCATCATGCATAAATAACACCTGAAGATCACAATACTAGAACAAAAGTACAGCCCGCTCCTTGAGATATTAATTTTTAAAATGCATTATGCCACAAACAGATTCTGGAGAGGAGCCTTAGTCTATCGCCCCCCGGGGCCCACTACAGGCTTCTCCCTTGCACTATTGGAACTCCTGGCCCCACATTTTAATGCAAAGGAAGATTTTCTCCTTCTCGGCGACTTTAATATTCACGCTGATAATTCTGAACATCCGGAAACAATTTCTCTGGTTTCTGATTTATCCTCCCTTGGCTTGATTCTGCAAAACCATGAACCCACCCATATAGGAGGTCACCTCCTAGATCTGCTATTTACTAATTGCCCCAAAGTACAATGTCTTCCTCCGGTTCAAATAATTTGGTCCGACCACTTCATTGTGGAATTTTCAATATCCAAGGCGGATAAGCCCTCTCATAAAAACTCTCTCCCACCTGTCTGGCGTCGACAGTGGCACAAAGTCACCGTAGAGGAATTGCAAAAGGAATGGAAGCAGCCCATTCCCACAGAGACTGATAGTGTAGAGACCGCACTGACCAAATTCAACAACTCCCTTACAGAAGCAATTGACAAAATAGCACCTCTAAAGCTACACAAACAATACCCTGCTACCAAACAGGAAATATGGTACACTGATGAGCTTAGAACAGAGAAACAAAAATGTAGGAGGTTAGAAAAGAAATGGAGAAAAACACGAACTGAAGTAAACAAGAAAGCACATCATGAGGCCCAGACTAAATATTATAAAAATATCAAACTTGCTCGGAGGAATAGCCTCTCCCAACAACTTGCAGAAGCGGGTAACCGATCTAAGGAGTTATTTTAAATTCTTCAGGAGTTTGTAAAACCCATCGCATGCAAAAGCCCCGACGACTTCTCCCAAAAATTAAGCGACGAAATCTCTTTGTTCTTCGAAAATAAAATCAACTTGATTTATGATAAAATCTTACAGGCCTCCAATCAAAAAAGTAACAATTCTCTCTCTCCTCCTACTCTGCCCACATGGCGAAAAACCACACTTACGACATTTCCAACAGTCAATGATTCAGATCTCACCTCCCTCTTGAGCCACATAAAATCTGGATCTCCAGATGACTTTCTATCAGCCAAAATAACTGCTTCCCTGCAAAATCTGCTTGGGCCCCACATCCAAACACTGATTAACCATTCTCTCAGGGAAGGATCTGTGCCCTCAGAATGGAAAAAAGCAGTGGTGAACCCAATCCGAAAGAACGCAGCAATTCCATGGACCGATCTCTGTAACCTCCGACCCATCTCCCTCTTACCTTTTCTCAGCAAGATGACCGAGAGACACGTAAACACTCACTTGTCCAAATACATTGAGGCAGCGGAGGGCCTAGAATCTTCTCAATCTGGATTTAGGCCCAATCACAGCACAGAATCTGTCCTCCTCTCAGTGACCGATAACATCAAGATGTCACTGGATGGAGGAGACTCCATGATTCTAGTGCTGTTAGACTTATCCGCTGCCTTCGACACTGTGTCTCATGAGATACTTCTCGATCGTCTGAGGGAGATGGGAATAGAAGGTGCGGCTCTCTCCTGGTTGGAAAGCTTTCTTTCGGATCGACAACAAGAGGTCAGATTGGGCTCTCATCATTCCATCTCAAGGGAGCTGACCAAGGGAGTGCCACAGGGCTCATGCCTAAGCCCCACACTCTTTAACGTGTATGTGGCCCCCTTGGCGAACGTTGTAAGATCCTATGGGTTCACCCCTGTGTCGTACGCTGACGACACTCAGCTTTTGTTCCCCTTTAAAACCCTAACGCCCGAAATACAAAAATCTTTTGCGGACGGTATGAGGGCAATATCTGACTGGATGGCCACAAATTGCCTCCAGTGCAATGTAGGCAAGACGGAGGTTATGCTGTTTGGGGAGGCCACACTTTTGTGGTCCCCGGAATGGTGGCCCCGGATTTAGGACCAACACCAAGCCACAAACAGATTGTTAAAAACCTCGGTGTGCGGATAGACAAAACTCTTCTGCTTAAAGAGCACACAAATCAAGTAGCAGGATCCTGCTTCCGGGTCATGGGACTGTTACGACGAGTCTTCCCATTCCTATCAGATCCTTACAGTAAGACTCTCGTTCAGGCTTTGGTAATCAGTAGACTGGACTACTGTAATGGCCTGCTGATCTCGGCCAATGAGGAACAACTTCAGAGACTACAGGTGGTCCAGAACACTGCTGCGAGACTAGTTCTCAACGCCCAGCCAAGGTCTGCCTCACTCCCCCTCTTGACAAACTCCACTGGTTACCAATTAGACAGCGTGTAAAATTTAAAATCTGCTGCACTATTCACAGATGTCTGTTTGGCAATGGCCCTAAATATTTAAAAGAAAAATTCACACCCTACAAACCCAGTCGCACCCTGCGCTCCAGCAGTCAGCAACAACTCCAGGTTCCAAGGATAAAAAAAGCTAGGCAGGGAGGGCGAGCCCTGTCCTACAAAGGCCCCATCCTATGGAACTCACTGCTCTCTGCCCTCAAAAATACTACCAATCTCCAATCCTTCAAGAAGTCCTTGAAAACTTTTCTATTTGTCTCCTGCTAGGAATCTCTCCCCATCTCTTTCACAGCTCAGAACTAGGTCCTGGCCCCTCGGTAAAGCGTAAGCGCGGAGATACCCTTTCGGGGGTTGAATTCCAGCGCTATAAAAGAATATAAATAAATAAATAAATAAATTCACAGAATGAGTCAGGCATTCACACTAGAGTTCAGTAGTGACATGTGTAGAATGTATGCAATCACCTTACATCTTTCATACTACTGTGTTTCTCCTGCTAAAGTCCAGGCAATAGTCGTGCTTGTCTAGAATCACACTGTGAGTCTGTGTCCACTTGTGCAACCATTGTGACAGAAGCATGTCGTTATTTCTTCGCTTTCCTGACACATAACTGATTAAAAATCTACTGCCCTTGCACTCCTGTAGTGACCCATTCCGCACCATGTACTAATCCATTCACTGCGCCAAAACGCAACCACTTATAACTTCACCCAGGCACTCTCCTTGCAGTACTCTAATCATTTAGTCAGTACCCAAGTACTCATGCAGTGACTTAGGCCTTAGCAAATAGACTGATTCAAACCCGTATCCACTATGCATGCAGTTCTCTAACCACCTACACACTTATCTTTCACACCTTCATTTCCTCAGATAGTATCCAGACACTCTAGTAAACACCCTGTCACTCCACTTGCAATTCTCTAGTGACCCATTCAGCACCATGTACTAATCTATTTACTGCGCCAAAACCCAACCTCTTATAAATTCACCCAGGCATTCTCTTTGCAGTACTCCAATCATTCACTCAGTTCCCAAGCACTCATGCAGTGATCCAGGCCTGAGCACATGGACTGCTACAAACCCCTATCCACTATGCATGAAGTCCTCTAACCAGCTACACACTTATCTTTCACATCTTCAATTCCCCAGTCAGTTTCCATACACTCCAGCAAACACCCTGTTACTCCACTTGCACTTCTCTAGTGACCCATTCAGCTCCATGAACTAATCCATTCACTGTGCCAAAATCCAACCACTTTTAAATTCACCCAGGCATTCTCTTTACAGTACTCTAATCATTCCGTCAGTGCCTAACTACTCATACAATGTTCCAGGCCTTAACACATACACTGGTACAAACCCTTGTTCATTACAAATGGAGTCCTCTAACCACCTACACATTTGTCTTTCAGATCTTCAAATACAATTTCAAATAGTGATTATATAAGAAAGTGCTTAAATGTTTTATATACAATGTATTTGTTTAGTAATAGAAAAATAGAATGCCTAGATTTATTAAAATTAATGTATATACATTTATTTTTTACAGATATTGTTTTTTTTTTTTTTTTTTTTTTTTTTTTTTTTTTTAAAAAACTTTTATTAGATAGAAGTACATACACACAGCTCCTCGCCTACAACCCTGGGGCCGGCAGCAATCTGAGGCGATGACATCAATGAGACAAGATCAACATGTTATAGCGACCCAGCCGGGCTATGCCCCAAACCTGCAACCTCCCTACTCCCTGCCTCCCCACCACCCTAGGGAGTGGAGCTATGGTCACCATGTTATCGTGCAGTGTGTAAAGGAGTGTGTACGTATGCTACCCAAACTGTAAACTAACTGGACCCCCAATGCCAACCCTCCCAACCCTCCCCCCTCCTCCAGACTGCTTGTGCGCTAACCGTTACCTCTACACTACCACTTAAATTCGGCGTATCCCACTACTAAGCTATTCACCCACCTCTTGCCCATTCTGCCCATCGCCCAGTACCACCCGCCTGACCTTCCACGCCCAGAGCCCCCTGTGTCAGTGATCGCTGCATGCCGTGTGTCTTTCTAGCGTCTCACTAGGCCCCGATGAGTCAACAGCCATCTCAATCAAGATCTAGAGGGTCGTACGCCCGGTCCTCTTGTGCCTCGTCTCCTTCCCGACTCTCCTCCCTCTCCTCCTGAGCTGCGTCCGCAGCATCCTTCGAGGATCTGTAGGTTAGGTACAGGTCCCAAAAATTTCTGGGTCTACTAACTGGAGGTTGCAGTTCACTGTACAGCTGCGTCTGCGTGCAGCCAAACAGCATATCCCTGGCCCACCCACGTTTGGTCGGGAGGGGGCCTCTCATCCAGCATTGCGCCACCGCTCGCCGAGCCATCAGTAACCCAAGATCTGCCATGCGGCGTGCCGCCGGGGGCAGGACCTTTGTATGGCCCAATAATGCCAGAGCCGGGTCCACCGGGAGATCCAGCTCAAGTACCAGCCCCAGTTCTAGAAATATGTCATTCCAGAATTTGTTAATGCCCGGGCAAGACCAAGCCAGATGCATAAAGTCAGCCATTTGTGCGTGACAGCGCTCGCATGCAGACGTTTGTCTAAGCCCGTATCTGTGTAAGCGTTCTGGGGTGTAGTACACTCTCTGCAGGAATTTGAAGTGGATAAGTCTATGCCTGGCGTTAAGCGACACCCCTCTAGTTTTTAGGCAACAGTATTTCCACATTGCGTCATCAATCGGAGTGCCAAGGTCCCGTTGCCACGCCAAGCGGGCCTTCGAGACCGGGTGACTCTCACTATGCTGTCCGATCTTATAGAGCCGCGAGATCAAGTGAGTCGGCGATGGTGATTTGATGACATAGGTCAGTTCTGGAACATCGGGTGGTTCGGCCATGGCCGGTCCCAACAGCTCGCGGAGCGCCGCGCGGACCCTGTGCAGGTGAAAGCGGTGCATCAACGTCCCCGAGGTACGGGAAGAGTCAACCTGTTCCCATGTAATGACCTTCCCGTCGCTGAACAGGTCTCCCAGCTTCAAAATGCCCAGGTGTTTAAGGGCGCGTGTGACCCCTGCCTCCCGCAACGGCGCCAGCCAGCCGACCCATTCAATCGGAGCAAGTGGGGAATATAGGAGAGCGCAGCCCTGTCTCTTGGCCAATGAGTGCCACGCATGGTTGGTTGACGAGATCGAATCCAAACATCCAACCCGACGCGTGGCTGGCTCAAACACTGTAGCCGGTGGGGGAAGAGGGTCCGTGAATAGGGTCTCGAGCACCACATGCGGGATATTACGATCCCCATGTATCCATGTATGTAAGTGGGTCGCCTGCGCGATCCTATAGTACCTTTCCATATCAGGGGCACCCAGGCCGCCTTGTTCATATGGTAACATTAGGACCCGCCACTGGACTCGTGGTTGTGCACCCCCCCAAGCCAGCCGCGTGAGAGTCTGAGTCAACAGGTTAAAGAAGGCCCTAGAGAGAATCACCGGTAGATTGTTAAACAAGAACAAAAACCTCGGAAGCACAATCATTTTCATTAATGCGATACGGCCAGCCAGAGACAACGGAAGTTTGCACCACCGGTCCACATCCTCTGCTAAGTTATGGCAGGCAACCCCATAGTTTTCCCTCACCAATATATCCGGGTCCGGATGTATCTGCACTCCCAGGTATCTAACCGGGTCCTCAGACCACTGTAGAGGATAATCCATAACAAATTTTTGGGTCACCGGGGAAAGAGGGAATGCCACCGATTTCTGCCAATTCACCTGTAAGCCAGACAACGCGCCAAACTGGACCACTTCCCGCAATACTGGGGAAAGGTTGAGCTCCGGGTCTCTCACGTAGAGGAGCGTGTCATCCGCGTATGTAGACACGCAGATTTTGTAGGAGGGGAAGCTGATGCCTTCGTGGCTATGATATTCCCGCAATGCACATGCGAGGGGTTCAGCTACCAGTGCGTACAGTAGCGGGGAAAGGGGGCAGCCCTGCCTGGTGCCTCTGCAAATGTTGAAGGCGTCCGTGACTCTGTCCCCTATACGCAGCCTGGCCTTAGGTTTGTAGTATAAGGCGCTTATCATTTGGAGGAAGGGCTCACCCAACCCCAACTTCCTTAGCACTCTCGACATGAAGGGCCACTCCACGGAGTCAAATGCCTTCTCCATATCGAGGAAGACCGCCAACGCTTTGTTCTCCGGTTTCACGTGCTGCATCGTTCCCAGTACCGTGCGTATATTATACGTGAGGTTCCTGGATGGAATAAATCCGGCCTGCTCCGGGGCCACCAGCTCCGGGGCGAGCAACGCGAGACGCGTCGCCAGAACTTTGGCATATAGCTTCGCGTCAACATTTAGTAGGGACAGCGGCCTGTAGGAGCCACACTCCGTGGAGGGTTTCCCAGGCTTCAGAAGCGTCACTATGAGTGCTTCCCGCATTGAGGCTGGCATGCTGCCTTCCCTGCATATGTCATCAAATAGTTCAGAGAGGTAAGGCACCAGTTGGTCCTTGAACGCTTTGTAGAAGCCCACAGTGAGCCCATCAGCCCCCGGAGCACTACCAGTGCGCATGCTCTCCAGCGCCTCCACTATTTCCTCCTTTTGAATGGGCGTCATGAGGAATTCTCTCTGTGAGTCGGACAGCAGTGGCATTTTTATATAACTTAAGTAGTCATCTATCGCCTCTTCCATTCCCTCTGATCGTGATCTATAGAGAGAGGAGTAGTATTGCCTAAATTCCTCGAGTATCAGCTCCTCCTCAGTAAGGGTTTCCCCTGAACCCGACACGAGTTCTCCCACTATCAATTGGCGCCTCTCGCCTCGGATCACTCTGGCCAGAAGTGAGCCAGGTCTATCTCCCTCCCCGTAAGTGCGAGCGGTGGCATATTTACCCATATGACGCACTTCCCTATCTGCTTCCTCGTTAAATTCCATCACCAGTTGTTTAATTTGCTCCGAGGCATCGCCCTCAGGTTCCGTCCGTTGCCTCTCTTCCAGTGCAGAGAGCCTAGTCTCAAGGTGTTTGAGTCTCTGCCGAATCGATTTCAGGACCCCGGAGCGTTTGGCCATGGCCACCCCACGAATACACACCTTGAACGCCTCCCAAAGCGTTTGGACGCTGTCCACCGTGCCCACATTAGTCTCGAAAAAACCGTCAATTTCACTTGCCAGTTCGCCCCGGAAAACTTCATCCAGTAGGGAGTAAGGGGGAAAACGCCACGTAAAGGGGGGGATTCTGCGTGCTGGCGTCTCCAGAATCAGGAGGAGGGGGGAGTGGTCAGACAGGGTGCGCGGCAATATCAGGCAGTCCCTTACTTGTTTAGAGAGGCGTTGTGATGCGAACCAGTAATCTATTCGGGTGTGGAGTGCATGATAAGCTGAGTAGTGTGTGTAGCCCCCTCTAGAATGATGTCTACTGCGCCACACGTCGAGGAGGTCCAACTGTACCAGTTCAGTCCGGACCACCTCCGCAGCAGCCGACAGGGCCCGAGGGGGTCCCGCCGATCTGTCTAGGTTTGGGTCCAACACTAAATTGAAGTCCCCACCCCACAGCAGATTAGAGTAGTCATATGATTTGCACCTCCGGGCCAATTTGGTGTAGAAATCTGGACAATCGTAGTTCGGACCGTAAACATTGGACACTAATAAGTCATGCCCTTTGCCACGACACCTGCATAATACATAACGGCCCTCTGTGTCCGCCTCGAGGAGTGTTAGTGTGAGTTTGGAGCGTGGATTGGCCCATGTTAGTGTCCCCCTAGCATGGGTAGTGAAGCCCGCTGCTACACTACAGCCCGCTACGCCCTTATGGGATAACATCTTACTGGTGAGGGGCAAATGAGTCTCCTGTAGGAGAGCGAGGTCTATGCGGTGTCTGCGTAGATAGCTAAGGACCTTACGTAATTTCCTGTAGTCATTAAGGCCCCTGACATTCCACGTCAGCACTCGTAGGTGCTCCGGGCCAGTTCCCTGTGGTGTATCAATAGGTTCAGCCATAGCCTTGCTTCGTAAAAGAAGTAATGTAATAACGTCGAACCAGGGATAAGCAACCCGGTGAGACGAATTCGAAGAGGCAGTGTAGCATGTATATGGTGGCAGCGCGCATATCAGGACAAAACACAATATCATTGAAATGTGCAGAAGCAGTTAATAAAAGGAACAACATGTACCCAAGGAAAACCCCCAACAGCCCTCCCCCCTCCCACAGCAGACCCTCCCCAACGCGGCCTGACATGTCCCCAGCCCACCCGTCCCTCCCCAGCAACAAAATCAACATCCCCATGTGCTTAACGCTCGAGGGCGAAGGTAGCAAGGCAGCTCGAGCTCAGTGTACAACTCTCAAATACACCACCTGGTTTCCCCCCTCCGCCCAGCGCCACCCAGAGATCATCAAAACATCAACCCAAGGTCCGTTTCAATATACACCCCCTATAACCCATGACAGCATGTCCCCCTCTCCCGTCTCTCCCAACGTGTTAACCGCAGTCTGATGTCCAGCAAGCTGGCTAGGGACGGCCCAAGTATGTGTTGGTAGAGAGTACGCAATTAACAGTCTGTACCATGGAATCCCAGCCCCACTTATCTGATACCACGGCTCTGCAGGGATCATCCACTAGCGAAGCTCCCTCCCGGCATGGAGGGAAGAGGGCACGTTCCGAGTCCACTGCTCTCCAGTCGGCGCGGCTCAGATTCAGTCCTGTTCATCCAGTGAGCCACCGTCCGCCTCCTGTTGAGCAGGTGGTAGATCCCCCTTCCGCTCCCTCGCCCACGCTTTCAAGGCCTTCTGTAACTCAGCAGGGTCAGTGAAAAAGTGCGAATGCCCCTGCCTATTCACTCGTAGCTTCGCAGGGTACAACATTGCATAGTCAAGCCCCATGTCTCTGAGACGTTTCTTATGTGGGGCAAAATGTTTCCTCGCCTCCTGCACTCTTGCTGTGAAATCCGGAAAAATGGAGATCGCGGAACCCTCGTAATGCAGGGCACCCTTGGCTCGAGCCAACCTAAGTGCCGTGTCTCTGTCTCGGTAGTTCAAGAGTTTGGCAATGACTGGCCGGGGGGGAAACCCCGGTTTAGGTATTGGGGCCAGCGTGCGATGTGCTCTTTCTACTACGAACATCGCCGAAAACACTCCTTCGCCTAAAAGGGTAGTAAGCAGTTTCTCCACGAAGAGTTCCATCTTCCCCGTCGACGTCGTCTCCGGAAGGCCGGTGATTCGTAGGTTGCAGCGTCGTGACCTGGCTTCCAAGTCCTCTGTCTTGTCCTGGAGGGTTTTGATGAGCGTCTCCGCCCGCCTCCTCGCCGTGTCCAACTCCGTCTGGCCCTCCTCCACCTCCGTGATTCGTCGCTCCGCCATGTCGTGGCGTTCCGAATGCTTATCAAGGCGTTCCGCCATGCGGTCCATCCGGTAGGACATGGCGTCTATCTTGGTGCCCAGCGCCGTAAAGTTCGATTGAATATTCTGCTCCATGGAGCGGAGCATAGACTTGATGTCGGTGTCATCCTCTCGTGCTTCAACCGCGAGTGGCTCTGCTTCCCTCTGCGCAGGAGAGCTCTGTACTTGCAGTCGCTTCTGTGAAAAAGGGAGCTTGCTCTGTGTCCTGTCGCCTTTCCCCATGCTTGGTGGCGTCGTGTGTTCGTCTCGCGCCACCGGTGGAACCACGTCAGGGGTAACAGGACAGTCCCTGCGCAAAGGGAGGACACACAGTGTACAGCAGGCACAAGTCTTCCAACCAGGACTCAATGCGCTACTTCGGCCGCCACCGGTCCAGGAGGGACGTCCCCGGCGAGACAGCCGGTCAGGCTATGGAGGGAGACACCAGAGACACCACAGCCCCTGCAGCCAAGGCCGACTCCACTTCTCGGTAGTTGCACAGCAGGGAGGGGGGGAGGGGGGTCGCCCCTAGCTCAACTACCCGCCGCTCCCACACCCTCCTACCGTGAGCGCCACACGATCCAGGCGCTAATGTTGAAGCCCTCCTTAGGTCCGGTATGTTCGCGCCAGAAAAAGGCGGCCCGCGGCCCTCCGCGCCCTGGTGTGCCGGGCGCTTCTCACGCCGTGCGGGTAATTGGCCTCAGCGGTCAGCAGTCTCCGGATACTCTGGACGACGCTTACACCCTCCGTCGGGTCCACAGCAGCTTTTGGTAGGGTGGGGGGTCCGTCCGCGGGCGGCACTCCCCGCGCGGCCGCACGTCTATGCACGCAGGCCGGCCAGGCGGATCACCCGGGGCCGCGGTCTTGCGGCCTACTCGCTTCGCCGGCCAACAAGTGCCCAGCCGTCCGCTGCGCCCAAATTGACCCTCTGCGACCAGACCGGACAAGCACCCGGGGTGTCAGCAGGAAGTTGGGTGCCGGGGGTCAGGGAAAAACAGGTCGATGAAGGATATTTCAGGATTTTTGTGGCGGCGCCGGCGGAGCTCGGGAGTTAGACGTCCATTCGCCGCGCTCGCTGGCCACGCCCCCCTTTTACAGATATTGTTTATCATCATTAAAATAAACTCATCATGCCTAAAAAATCAGCAAAGAGAAAAGAACAGAAAAAGGACTAATATTTGAAGAACATTCAACAACAAGTATTGGATGAGCAACATCATGCGGGAAAAAAGAAGAAGTCTTCCGTTAAGACAATGAAAGAGTTAATTAAAAAACTTACAAAGCCTAAAAACAGTGTGCAAACTGCAAAGTACAAAGAATGCTTCAACCAGAAAAAAAATATGAATAAAAACAAAGGAAAAAATGGAAAATTATATTCAAAAGACACGTTGTATGGCACAAGAAGGCAAAATCAGTATGAAGAAATCCAAAAAAGATTTGTTATACTAAAGTTGTTTTTAGCTTGCCGATTAAAGCAGATAAAAACTTTACCAACTGGCTCACGTCCACTCTGGACATTACCGCCCCGAAACAAGATCAAAGAAAGAAAAATAAATCCTTAGCACTGTTGCAATTATTCAAACCGTGGCATAGAGAATTGAAATAACTTGGAGATTTTCACAGCTATGAATTAGGATTGTTTACCTCTGAGGCGGAAAGCCGGAGGCTTGTTCACTCGTTTTTTAAAACTGTAATTATTGTGTTTAGCTACTTTTAAAAGCACCTTCAGCTTAAACAGAGCTCTCCTCTGTCTTGAATACCTCCCCAGGCTTCCCACTGTCAGCGGATCGAGCGCTGCACCGAGGGCAAGTTCCCAGGGCCGCCATCGCTTCGAACGCGAGGCCACGCCCACACGCCAGGCCACGCCCACTTTCTGACCTATAAGAAGCGCTGATTGAAAGCGTCTTCATTAGGATTGTTTACCTCTGAGGCGGAAAGCCGGAGGCTTGTTCACTCGTTTTTTAAAACTGTAATTATTGTGTTTAGCTACTTTTAAAAGCACCTTCAGCTTAAACAGAGCTCTCCTCTGTCTTGAATACCTCCCCAGGCTTCCCACTGTCAGCGGATCGAGCGCTGCACCGAGGGCAAGTTCCCAGGGCCGCCATCGCTTCGAACGTGAGGCCACGCCCACACGCCAGGCCACGCCCACTTTCTGACCTATAAGAAGCGCTGATTGAAAGCGTCTTCATTAGGATTGTTTACCTCTGAGGCGGAAAGCCGGAGGCTTGTTCACTCGTTTTTTAAAACTGTAATTATTGTGTTTAGCTACTTTTAAAAGCACCTTCAGCTTAAACAGAGCTCTCCTCTGTCTTGAATACCTCCCCAGGCTTCCCACTGTCAGCGGATTGAGCGCTGCACCGAGGGCAAGTTCCCAGGGCCGCCATCGCTTCGAACGCGAGGCCACGCCCACACGCCAGGCCACGCCCACTTTCTGACCTATAAGAAGCGCTGATTGAAAGCGTCTTCATTAGGTTTGTTTACCTCTGAGGCGGAAAGCCGGAGGCTTGTTCACTCGTTTTTTAAAACTGTAATTATTGTGTTTAGCTACTTTTAAAAGCACCTTCAGCTTAAACAGAGCTCTCCTCTGTCTTGAATACCTCCCCAGGCTTCCCACTGTCAGCGGATCGAGCGCTGCACCGAGGGCAAGTTCCCAGGGCCGCCATCGCTTCGAACGCGAGGCCACGCCCACACGCCAGGCCACGCCCACTTTCTGACCTATAAGAAGCGCTGATTGAAAGCGTCTTCATTAGGATTGTTTACCTCTGAGGCGGAAAGCCGGAGGCTTGTTCACTCGTTTTTTAAAACTGTAATTATTGTGTTTAGCTACTTTTAAAAGCACCTTCAGCTTAAACAGAGCTCTCCTCTGTCTTGAATACCTCCCCAGGCTTCCCACTGTCAGCGGATCGAGCGCTGCACCGAGGGCAAGTTCCCAGGGCCGCCATCGCTTCGAACGCGAGGCCACGACCACACGCCAGGCCACGCCCACTTTCTGACCTATAAGAAGCGCTGATTGAAAGCGTCTTCATTAGGATTGTTTACCTCTGAGGCGGAAAGCCGGAGGCTTGTTCACTCGTTTTTTAAAACTGTAATTATTGTGTTTAGCTACTTTTAAAAGCACCTTTAGCTTAAACAGAGCTCTCCTCTGTCTTGAATACCTCCCCAGGCTTCCCACTGTCAGCGGATCGAGCGCTGCACAGAGGGCAAGTTCCCAGGGCCGCCATCGCTTCGAACGCGAGGCCACGCCCACACGCCAGGCCACGCCCACTTTCTGACCTATAAGAAGCGCTGATTGAAAGCGTCTTCATTAGGATTGTCTACCTCTGAGGCGGAAAGCCGGAGGCTTGTTCACTCGTTTTTTAAAACTGTAATTATTGTGTTTAGCTACTTTTAAAAGCACCTTCAGCTTAAACAGAGCTCTCCTCTGTCTTGAATACCTCCCCAGGCTTCCCACTGTCAGCGGATCGAGCGCTGCACCGAGGGCAAGTTCCCAGGGCCGCCATCGCTTCGAACGCGAGGCCACGCCCACACGCCAGGCCACGCCCACTTTCTGACCTATAAGAAGCGCTGATTGAAAGCGTCTTCATTAGGATTGTTTACCTCTGAGGCGGAAAGCCGGAGGCTTGTTCACTCGTTTTTTAAAACTGTAATTATTGTGTTTAGCTACTTTTAAAAGCACCTTCAGCTTAAACAGAGCTCTCCTCTGTCTTGAATACCTCCCCAGGCTTCCCACTGTCAGCGGATCGAGCGCTGCACCGAGGGCAAGTTCCCAGGGCCGCCATCGCTTCGAACGCGAGGCCACACCCACACGCCAGGCCACGCCCACCTTCTCCCTCCCCAAATGTGCTTTCCACGCAAGCGCGGCGGACGAGCGCAGCGGGCGCGCCGATGGCGCGCCGGAGGCGCGCCAGAGGCAAGCCCGTCTGGGCCCGTCCGGGCCAGGCCGGGCACAGGGCCATCCACTATGCCCGTTTCTCACAGCCCCCGGATCAGACACTCACGTGACTACCTCCTTCAATTCAGCACGGAAACTCCCTCCCCTGGAGCCTTACCATCCACTAAGCCCCATGAGGAGTCTGCAGAGATACCCACCCACCAGTACTCCAATGGTATCAGCCTAGCTCTGCTGAATTGCAGATCAGCCCCTAAACACGCCATAGAGATCAAAATGCTGATCGAAGACTCAAAACTAGATATTCTATTCCTCACGGAAACCTGGTTAACATCTCACTCCGAAGCGGACATTGTTAACATGCTCCCCCAGGACTACCTTATACAATATCAAAACAGGAAGGAGGGAATAGGAGGAGGACTAGCAATTGTCCACAAAAACTCCTTTGTATGTAGGTTACAAGAAGGAGAAATAAAGGACTGCGAAAGCACCCATTTCTCTCTTCAGATAACCCCTAACAAATCACTTACGGGCACTCTGATATATCGCCCACCCGGCAGCCCAGGAAATTTTGTTAACTCATTGCTTGAGTACACTACTGCCGCCTGCATCTCGTTCCCTAACTTCATCGTGCTAGGTGATTTAAATTTTCATTTTGAGGACAACACAGATAAAACGGCTGTGGACCTCACCTCACAATTAAAAGCACTCGATATTCATTTAATCAACTCAGAGGCTACGCACATCAAAGGTCATCTTTTAGACCCTCTCTTCACCAATCTCCCCAAAACTGAGATTCGACCTGCGATCCCTCTCCCCTGGACTGACCATTTTCTCCTCCCATTTATCTGGCAAATTCAAGTAAAAAAGGCCCACACACCAACTCCCAGAGAATACGATAGAATATGGTCTAAAATATCATTTGAGCAATGGACTCAGGAGCTAATTCGCTCCGCTCCCCTGCCACTCCCTGACCCGATTAAAGCAGATAAAAACTTTACCAACTGGCTCACGTCCACTCTGGACATTACCGCCCCGAAACAAGATCAAAGAAAGAAAAATAAATCCTTTAAGTCGCCTTGGTTCTCACAAGAACTCAGGAACCTACGAAAAATTTGTAAAATCCACGAGAGAAAGTGGAGAAAAAACTGGGACCCCCTTATCAAGGAAGAGTATAGAACTGCAATAAGGACCTATAAAGCAGCACGGAAAGCAGCCCAAGCCTCATTCTTTGACAAAAAAATCAAAGCTGCATCTAGCTCATCTCGAGAGACTTACAAAATAGTCAAAGAACTTCGCAAAATACCCACCCCTCCCTCCTTTCAACAACCCTCAGTTGCCAGATGCAACCAAATAGCGGGCTTCTTCCAAAGCAAGATCACCAACATTTTGCAGTCACTCCCGCCCAAATCAGACACCAATCCCCCTGATGCCCCCCTCCCCCCTACCCCAAGACCCACCCTCAACAGCTTTAACCAACTGTCTAACGATGACTTTCTGAAAGCCCTATCAGACCTCAAAAGCGGCTCCCCCAACGACCCTGCTCCTATTCGAATCTTAAAACAAGTAGGACCTACCATATCCCACCTGACCACTAACCTTATTAATACCTCGCTAGGCCAAGGAGTGGTTCCCCCCAGCTGGAAGCATGCCATGGTCAAGGCATTACAGAAGAAACCAGGACATGACCCATCAGACCTATCCAACCTTCGACCGATCTCTCTCCTGCCTGGCTTGAGCAAAATCGCAGAGAAGGCAGTTAACCAGCAATTGTCAGCCTTCCTCGAATCTAATAATCTTCTTCGACCCTCACAAACAGGTTTCCGACCAGGCCAGGGGACCGAAACAGCCCTCCTGAAAATGGTAGAGGAGGCTAGATGCATCTTGGATTCAGGAGGATCGGTCTTACTGATCCTCCTGGATCTAAGCGCTGCATTTGATACGGTGGACCACAAGATCCTAATACAGCGACTATCTGAACTAGGAGTGAGAAGCACGGCATTATGTTGGCTCTCCTCCTTCTTAGAAAACCGTACCTTCCAGGTCTGTGAAGGGAACGTTCGATCAGATACCTTTTCCCTCCAGTGTGGGGTCCCCCAGGGCTCTTCACTGAGCCCTACACTGTTCAATACATACATGGCCCCCCTGGAGGATGTGGTCTCCCCATTTGGGATAAAAACCGTCACCTACGCTGATGACACCCAAATGATTGTATCATTTTCACTCGAGGAAGAAAAAATCAAAAACCTTCATGACTGCCTAGAAGGTATACATGCCTGGATGTCTAACTCAAGGCTCAAGCTCAATGGGTCAAAGACCGAGCTTATGCTCTTGGGACACCAACCACCATCCCTCCCCACTGCTATGTGGCCTTCATGCCTAGGACCCATTCCCCAGCCTAAAACTGAAATCAAAAGTCTAGGCTTCTGGCTGGAACAGAATCTTTCCATGACAACACAAGCCAAAAAAACAGCTAGCACCTGTGTTGGTCTACTTCGATCCACCAGGAAGATTCTTCCACTACTTCCCGCAACCTCCCAGAAAATGCTTATGCAAGGTCTAATATTATCAAGATTGGACTATTGCAATGCCCTTTTTTTGGGTGCCCCTGAAGCCACGCTCAATGTCCTGCAGCGAACACAAAATGCCGCTGCAAGGATACTCACTGGCACCCCCCGTAGAGTTTCAGCCAAACCTGCCCTTAAGACACTGCATTGGTTGCCGATACGCGAAAGGGTCAAATTCAAGTCCCTTTGTACCACCCATAGAGCTATGCAAAACCAAGGACCCCCAATGCTGAAATCCATGCTCTACCCATA
Source organism: Lissotriton helveticus (assembly GCF_964261635.1). Classification (NCBI taxonomy): domain Eukaryota; kingdom Metazoa; phylum Chordata; class Amphibia; order Caudata; family Salamandridae; genus Lissotriton; species Lissotriton helveticus. The sequence goes on from NC_136059.1 coordinate 640,884,964, forward strand.
CACCCCGAACAGACCCTTACGGTCAGCGCAAGGCAACCTGGCCAAGGTCCACCGAACTAAAAGAGCTCGTACTGGTGGACGCCGTTTCTCGGTGGTCGCCGCAACCCTCTGGAACTCTCTCCCTATCCAACTCCGGTCTGAACCTAATCATATGAAATTCCGAAAACTTCTCAAAACTCACCTTTTCCCACAATAACCTTTTCTCTTCCCCTCAGCCTCTACCCTCAGTAGTTGGTCTACAATCACAGCGCTGGGACGCTTCCGGGCAGCCATGCGCTATACAAATCCCAAATTCATTCATTCATGAAGATTCTTTCAATGCTTGTAAAGATACCATAGAATGTACACTTTTTGCAAATTATCTAAAAATGTTGAACAATGAAATTGATCAAGAAGCTACTATTGCAGCTGAGATTGCTAGAGACAGTTCTCAGGGCAGGCAAAGTTCTGCTCCACTGAGTCAAGATCCACTAGGACAACCAATTCTTGAAAATGAAGCGGCAATCGCCATGAATCAAGTGGAAACAGCAATGCATCAAGCTCAAGAAGATATTATGGACTTAGGAAACTTGGAAGAACAACTAAATGTTGAACAGAAAGAAATATGTCAGCAAGTAAGACAACAGAGTGACCATGGATCTAATCATGAAAAGAAAGAATGCACATCATTTCAACCTATCCGATTGTATGTCAGTGGTCAAGCTGGAACAGGAAAAAGTTTCTTAATTAAAGTTTTGACAAGATATCCACAGAAAATAACTGATTCACATTTGTCTTGTGTTGTAACTGCTCCAACTGGGTTGGCAGCACACAACATTAAAGGAATTACATTGCATTGTTTACTTATGCTACCTGTAGAGCATGAAAACAAATTGGAATATCACAAGCTATCTGGAGAAGCTTATTATGAAGTTTCAAGAGTGCTAAAGAAAATGAAACTTCTAATTATTGATGAGGTAAGCATGGTCTCAAACTTATTGCTTACTTTTGTGCACTTAAGAATGCAGCAAATTCTTAAAACAGAGTACGATGTCTTATTTGGAGGAAAACATGTCATAGTTTTTGGAGATCTACTGCAACGCACTCCCGTAAAAGGACAACCAGTATTTAAAACACATGTGCATGAATACACCAGAAAGTCTTTGGCAAGTGGTGGAAATGTTAACATTTGGTCATATTTTGAATACAAAGAACTCATTACAAATATGCGACAGGCAAATGATGTTGATTATAGAACTATTATTCAAAATATAAGAATTGGAGTACAGACAGAACATGGCACACAAGCTTTGCAAAGTCAACTACTTACAAACTTGTTTCCCAATGAAAATATAGTTCCTGAAAAAATATACATGAAAATTGCAGAAAATAGATTTATAATCTGCTTAATGGCAGCACTGTGCGAGTGTTCTATATTCAATGAACAACTTTTGAACCTAGAAAAATGAAGAAATAATAAAAATGGAAGCCATTGATAAAATAGAGCATGAAGGAATCACTATTATTTTGACAGAAAAATTGAAATATTTAAAACTGCTGGTTTAGAAAAGAATGGATGTACGAGATTACAACGCATGCTTTTACCACGCATGCTTTTACATCGCAAGTTTTACAACGCATGCCTTTACAACGCATAGCGCTTTGGGGTGCTGGATAGTGAATAGTTTAATTTACTGTTCCAACTCCAGTCCCTGTGGATAGTAGGGAAGGTGTTGGATAGTAAATTAAATCTATTCCCTATCCTAGAGCACCCCCCAGCGCAATGCGTTGTAATGGTTTGCGTTTTAAAAGTTGCGATGTGAAAGCATTGCGTGGTAAAAGTTGCGTTGTAAGTGATATTTCCCGAAAATAATCTATATCTATGTATAAACTGTCGGGTAATTGTACGGTGTAATTTGGATGTAGAAAAAGGTTTAGTAAATGGAGCAATGGGAAAAGGTGTTGATTTTGTTCATTATCAAAATAGAGATGGAGTTGAATTTTAAAAAATCTAATTTGATCAAATTGAAGAAGTAAAACAAATTGGTTGTTGTTCAGTTCATTTTTTGCTTGTTAAAGATTTTCATGTCTGTAGAAACAGTTTCCACTTTCTCTGGCATATGCAGTGACTATTCATAAATCTCAAGGATTAAGTGGAGACAGTGCTTTGGTGAACATTGAAAGTACTGTGTTTAAAGAGGGTATGGCATATGTTGCTTTGTCCCGAGTCAGAACTTTATCTGGATTGTTTTTGATTGATTGTGATGAGAGAAAGATTACCAGCAGATGCAAACTGTGTAAAAGAGTATAATATGTTAAGAAGAGTGCATAGTCCCAATTTAGGTGAATATCCTGTATTTGAAAAGAGTGTAGTAGGTCGGAAAAGAAGATATGAGAATATCTGTAGTGAAGTTATAGAGAAGAAAAAAATCAAGATAATGTTGAAATTGGAAGCAAAAAGAGAAAGGACACTATTGAAGAGATTGTTGGTTATCAGTTAGAAAATAGTTCAGGTATCAACTACTATGCTAATGTAGTGGTCAATGCTGTTTTTTTTCTAGAAAGTTTGCAACAGCAAATTATGGAGAATCGTAAAAAAAGATTTTGTTCCTTGTTGCATTGTATTTATGAAAAATTGATAACTGATAAAAGTAAAATGCAAAGTGTTTCTGATAGTCGTAATCTTTTGGATATATGTTCTGGTTCTACACAATTTTAGCAGAATGTCCAACAAGATGCTCAGGAATTTCTAATGTATATGCTTGGCGTATTGGAAAATGAAGGAATAGAAATTGAAAATCTTTTTGGCCTTTGTTATTAATGAGAACACCAATATGAAAATTGTATGTTTACATGTAGCACTAACATAGCAACTGAAAGATTTATATATTTGAAATTGCTAGACTGTAAAACAGTGTCTTTCAACAAACTAGTTAAAGCATCAAATCAAAACATGGAGTGTTGCCAATGCAAATCAGAAATGTTATCAACATTATTTATATGAAGATATGGACAATATATAATTTTAATGATACAACGTTGTACAGCTGATGAAAGAAAACTGGAAACTCTAGTTAAATATTTGTAGCAAGTCAAGTATCAATATCAGGAAGAACATTTGTAGTAGTGGCAATTATTTTCAATGATTATCCTTCTACATCATCTGGAGATTACACGGGTTATTTAAAATGTAATAAAGGATGGACATATTGTAATGAAGCACATTTGCTTTTTAAACATTGTTTGCCTCATGAATTACCCAATTCCTACCTAATATTTTTAAAACCAAAGTTTTAAGAACATAATGCAGCCTATTCATTAAAATGTATTAATACGATTACTATTGGACAATTTCAATATAAAGGATTTGAGGAATACCATTTGGCCTAGAGTACAGGTATACATTTGAAATAATGACTTTTTCTTGTACATTCTCACAGCATATATTTTTAAAGAACATTATTTACAGTGTATCAAAATTAAAAATAATTTTTCATTCAATTATTATTTGAGTTCTTTCATATTCAAGTAAGAACATTCTCTTACAAGGAAGCATCTTATAAATGTGTGATTTGTATTATATGGTATGTTATTGAGGATGTATTTTTATGGAATGTTCAGAAATAGTTGAGTATATTAAAAATATTTTTGACACACTTTTGTTTTTTTTAACACCCTTATTGATTGGTTTTTTTGCCTGCCGTTATGTGATGAGTAACATTGAAATCACTGTTTGTAGTAAAATTCAATATATTCTAAGAACAGCAAAAAGGCAAAGAAAGTAATGTATTTAATGTTAAAATGATGTAGTGTTGTAAGAAGTATAATACTATATATTATAACTTTTTTTTCTTTTCTTTCACAGATCCTAATGTAAGACATTTTCAGAAATTTAAATTATAAAAAACAACTGAAAAAAATGTTTAGCGTTTTTTACATCTACTGCTGTGAAGGTAAGATTAACTAAGTATTAAAACGCACAATGGGCTGTGTTTGCACACAAGTGAAAAAAGGGGGGATGGACTGAGTTGATATAAGACAAAGAAGAGGAGGCAAGGGATACAGGAGGAGCACAAGGCTGGCAAACAAAAAGATCGTTGAGCTCCAACACAAGGAATCAATTCAAAAATTGACGGACAATGCAACAATTATTAACTTGGAGTTAACAGGGGATGAGGAAACGGTTTTGAAATTAGGATTATCTTTCTGCGACATATATGATTATATGATTAAAATGATTATAATTATCCTAACAGCAAAATGGATCTATATCGTTACATCCGCAAGCTTAAGTTATCAAAGTTACATGCAGGTCAATATGGAACCAATCTTCAAGTACAAGAACAGACTCCTATATCCACCAACAATACAGCCTTCCTTTGCGTTAATGATATACCGGCGGTAGGAGACATGATTTCTTTGCTCAATGACGATAGTCTGATTGGAATTGGGGATGTGACTGGAATGGGAACTGGTTTGGATAGAAGCGATCATACACCGTTTAGAGCACTGTCCAGATTTTTACTCCAAACTGTAAGAGACAGTTTGGATATTTTTGGGGGAAATGTAACCAGAGATCTCAAAAATCTATATTCTGTGGGGAATCAAAGTAAATGGAAAATGGATCCTAAGAAAACATTATTCCACAAAACTGTGAAAAAACTACAAGAGGAAAATGGGCTTTTGATAAAGCCCTTGGACAAAGGAGTAAATATTGTATTGTGGGAAAGGGAGCAGTAAAAGAAAGAAGCACTTAGACGATTGCAGAATTGTAATTGCTACAGTAGTATCAGTCCTAAGGAATATGAGAAAGTAACAGAGCAATTCTTTGTGAGATTGGATAATTGGAGAGATGAAGGATTGTTGAGCTGGGATGAATACAAGTTTATTAAAAGAGAGATATCAGTGATCCCAGTATTTTACAAGCTCCCGAAATACACAAGAGCCCCACTAGTCCACCAGGGAGACCTATCATTTCTTCTTGTGGTAGTTTGTTTGAAAATGCCTCACGCTATATTGATTATTTTCGCAATCCGATAGTGAGATCACTCCCCTCATACATCAAGAATTCAACTGACTTTTTGAAATGTATTTTTGATATTGGCTGGAATGAAGAGACCATGGTATTATTGACATTAGATATATCAACATATTACACAAGTATAAGACATACCGATGGTCTGAGAGCATGCAAACATTTTCTAAATAGAAGACCAGTATGATTTGCCTCCCAGAATAAAATGATTTTGGAGCTAATGGAATGGTGCCTTACAAAAAACATGTTCCTCTTTGGTGATGACTTCTATCTGCAGGAACAGGGATCTGCAATGGGTACCTGTGTTGCCCCCAGTTATGCAAATGTACATAGCTGGTGGGAGGAAAGGGTGCTCGGGGCAGTCCCCTGGACCAGTGGACTGAACATGTCCTATTGTGGGTACGATTTATTGATGATGTGTTCATACTGTGGCAGGGCACGGAGACAGACATCGAGCTGTTTATTAATGACCTCAACCAAAATTCTTTAAACCTAGAATTTGTAGGGCATTACAGCAAGACCACAATAGATTTTCTGGATATTCGGATTAAACCTCTTGATGGAAAACGAGAAATGACTATATTTCGCAAGGCTACTGCTGGAAATTCAGTTCTCCACGCGGAAAGTGCCCACCCTGCCGCGTTAATCAGGAGCATCCCCTTTGGGGAATACTATAGAGCTTGGTGAACATGCAGCAATGAGGAAGAATATGACAGAATAGAGCATCAAGTATGGCTAAAAATCTGGAGAGGCATAAGATACTATTTGAAACTTCTAGAACGAAACAACAGCAAGAACGGAGGGAGAAATTGTTAGATCAGGATAACTCTAGATTTATAACTACCTTTAATGTAAGACATGGAGAAATTAGATCTATCCTGAATAAACACTCGCACCTGGTAAGAAACGATCCGGTGTTGGGTGTCAGAGTTAAGAAAAATCCAGAGATCACATATAAAAAACTCTAAATCTCTAAAGGACTTGATTGTCAAGCGCGAATTCATTTAAAGAAGGAAAGGTGCCCCCACATGGCTACATCAGAAACTAGGTTTTAAAAAATGCTCTAAATGTAAGGCATGCCAGCATGGCATGAACCGGATTGATTTTAGAACATTTTTTAACAAAACAGTAACCATTAGAAGTTTTCTGACCTGTAGAACTAGTTTTGTTGTTTATTTGCTACAATGCTCCTGTCCAAAAATGTTTATAGGAAGCACTACTCTGCCCGTTTACCAACGAATCCTCCAACACAGGCGAGCGATTATAATTCAAGACAGAACATATCCCATTGCTAGGCATTTTGAGTCCCATCACAAAAGCAACCCTATGAGCCTGCAGTATACCTGGATAGCAGAGGTCCCAAAGAAAAGGAGAGGAGGGGACAGAGAAAGAGAACTCGGGAAATTAGAAACATACTTTATTCTGGAATTCAATTGCATTGAACCATATGGGTTTAATGTAGATGAGGACCTATATACCTGCCTGTCTTGATAACTATGAATAAGAGTTATAAGAGAAGAATCTGCACATAAGACCATGAATTGATTGTTTTTAAAAATATTTTTATTTTTGCAGTGGTGGTTATTAAGATACATGAAACATAGGATTAGTTTCAAAAAGTTGGGATGGGTAGCTTATTCCATTTTGGATTATTATGCACTTGCTTGTGAGATTATTGCACTGTATTTAAGCAGGTTTTAAAATTGAGGAGAGTGAAATGTTTACATGGAGAAACCTTATCCTGTTTACATATGCACTTGCACTTTTTAGATATCATTGTACTGTATTGAAGTATGTTTACATTGAGGAGAGTGATGTGTTTACATGGAGAAGCTATCTCTAGTTTACATTACCACCAGCACTTTAAAGGTGCTAGGTAACATTAGAGTCAGAGGTTATAATTGAAAATGTTTTTGGTCTCTGGATACATACATTTAGATTGACATAAATAACGACCTGTTTTTTAATTGTATATGTGTCATGATGAATTATATCTATTTGCGTTTGCACTTCATAGTGAAGCAACTTGAAGTCTAAACAACAATGATTGAACAATGGTTATCTGCATTTTTGCACTTGCACTTTAAATCTGTTGGAATTTGCACCCAATATGAATAGGCACTTGCCGACATATTATGCTAACAGCTGAAATTTCCTATAGCTCAATGCACTTGCACATTGAAATTATGTAACGTTCGGTTTGAAATTTAATTAGTGTTTCTTTCAATATATATGTGCAATAGATTGAACAATTGAGGAATTAACGTTTCCAAATGATATTAATGAATTTTGGCTATAAATATCCATGAATTCTAATCTGAAATTGAATAACTGTGAGCATTTGGAAAGATAGCTGAACCGGTATATCTCTGAATACTAAGAGAAACATATTGAAATATGGCCACCACATTTTGTTAGGCAGAGTCCTACAGATATAATGTTGTGTCCTTTGTTAGTTTTAATCACCACTGCAGTGTCTATTTTAATTTGAAAAAAATGGTGCCTCGACATCGTGAACAAGAAAGCAGGAGACTTCCGAAACGCGTTGATGTAATTTTGTCAAAATGAAAATAAACTGAGTGCTTTTGAACCCTACCTTGGAGTGCCGGAAGATTGCCTACTAGAAATCGGTCTTATACTCTCTCTCTCTATCTCTCTCTCTCTCTCTATATAAATATATATATATATATATATATATATATATATATATATATATACATATGTACATGCCATGTGAACAAGGCTCTTTTCGAGCCGAAACGTTGTGGCGACAAGCACGCATAAATAAATACATTTGCACTGGAGTCCAGGTCCGTGTCTGTGTTGATTGGAGCAGGCGATACAAGCATGCTGCTACAGTAATTTCACGGCGTTCGAGGATATATAAACAGCAAAACCAAACCGGCATCACTCACTGAAGGGTAACATCTTAATGGCGAACAGAACACCACAAGTACCAGCATGCTTTTAGGAATTAGTCAGCCCGGAGAGGTGGCCACTAGAGGGCTAACATCCTTAAAGGAGCAAATTTTGTTAGTGTGCTGCTCAGCCTGTGCGATGCTTTGGCTTCTTCCCTTGACAAAGGTCGATGTTCGACCGAAATGCATTGGGACAAATTAGAAATTGCCAGCGCTAACAAGCAATAAAATGCTTCAAGACTCACCAGAATGTGTGCGACTCATCTTCCTTTCTGCATGAGAGACCCCGTTTGATGTTGTGAGGCTTGGTCCTGCCTCGAGTCACGCACCGCCCATAATGAGCACCATTACTGCCCGACACTGGACCTTCCTTTCACTTTTGCAAAAGCAGACAGGGCAGTAGGCAGCCGCCAAGGACTGGACCTTGGAGGGCCCCAGAGACCCAGGGCACACTCAGTCAAAGTACATCAGCAGTTCAGAAAAAAAATGGGGGCATACCAAGGCAAGAAAGATGGCACTTTCTCACAAGTAGGAACAAGCAACGGCGGCTCCCTAAGCAAATGTCACCCAAACACTGGTACGGATAATTATCAGGAGATGGTGGTATAGCTGTGTACTCAACACTCTCTTGGAAGGCCCTGTAGATTTTGAATCTGAAGGATCCCACAACGCATTCCAGAGACTCCGCTAAGGACAGATGTTCAATACTGGAATCACAGAGATTGCAGTGAAGTCGTGTATATGGGTTGAGGGGGTCGAAGGATGGAAGGTGTTTGGATTACATGCTTACCACATGTTAAGATATCAACATGGTTCAAAGGCAATCTGCATAATTGGGGGGGCGGGCAGTTTAAAGTCTGTTGTGCAGGGAGGCCAGGAGGGGGGACTGTATTGGTTGTATGTGTGAGTTTGTGTGCGTTACTGCCAGTTATGATGACTTTAATTATGACACATTGGAACCGACATTTACCAGATACCATACAACCATGATCTCTCAAAACCCAGAGGTCAGCAATGCTAACCCTATATCCAATGAAGCCTAGAGATATGGAAAGAGGTTTCTTTATCTTTAGTCAGTTTTTACAATACAAGAAAGAATGCTACCCCAAATATGAACAAAAGGTTTAAGATATTTTCCTAGAATGTAAATGGTTTAGGTTTAGGTCATGGATACTCGCAAACATTTGCCCTGGGGCCACAATCTGTCTGTGGTGTGACCGAGGGCCGAACTGTTGCCAGTAGGATGGCGGTAGGGCGTCTTGGTGAGTCAGGGATTGTTTAAGGAGGTCTAAAAAAAAGTTAACTACAGAGGCGAGCATTTATTTGCAGGTTAATAAAAGCTTGCACATTTATTTTAAAACAATTCTGAATATTAGTGTTCAGCAACTGCTGCTGTTCACTAGGGGGGAGCTGCATTTAAAGATCAAGAGGGCCGTAAGTGGCCCCTTGGCCGTACTTCGAGTATCACTAGTTTAGGTGATAGAATAAAAAGAGGGGTGGTCCTACAGTATTTGAAGCGGTATGCACCTGACAAGGTCCTCCTGCAGGAGACATACATCCAGGGAATACAATGTGGAGCACTTAACAGATGAGGTTACAAGCTAGTGGCACATTCAGGTTACACCAGGGATTCTGTATGGGCTTCTTGATGTGCTCCTCTTTTCCCTTTACGAGCCAAATTGTCATAAATGACACACAGGTGAGTTTTGTACGGATCTCAGTCTACTGGGATAACCAATGTGAGAGGCTGGCTTCCTATATGGTGATTATTTATGTAAGCATGGCACACTGCACTAACCCACACAACCCTTATAGTTATTAGACAACCTTAGAAAGAGCTCTCTAAGTGGAAGCTGTGGAGAGCAGCCTTCAGGCTTAGTCCAGAAGTAGTGTAAAGCAGCTGGTTTCACCAATACTTATTCTTATGGTATAGGTTAAGTGAAAAATATTCACACAGTGTAGTTTACAAATATGTATTTTATCACAAACACTTATGAACACATTGTATTATCTCCTACCTGGATGTACAAACACAATACTTAATATTTATGTATTTTTTTTATTTTTTATTTTTGAGTTATATAGAGCGCGAACTTGACCTGTTAGGGTATCAGAGCGCTCTACAGACTCATAGAGTTGTACAAAAGGCATGAAATCATAAGAGTATACAATTGATTGGGAGGGGACGGGGTGCTGGATACATAAGAGATGGAGGGTTACAAATGTACAGTTTACATTACAGTTACTCAAGACAAGGCCCCAGGTTTCTTGGTGGGGTGACTAGGTCATCAGAGGGAGGCAATTGCCGGGAATTGAGAAGGGTCTCTGTGGCGGTTGAAGGTAAAAGTTTAAATGAGGAATTTACCCATAAGGAAGGATTTGGCCTCCTTTTTGAAGCGTGCAAGAGAAGGAATTCATTTGATGGCGGGTGGTAGAGAGTTCCATATTCTTGGTGGGACCCCAGCGAAAGCCTGATTGTAATTTTTTGTTTCCGAAAATGTGCAAGCTGGAGTAAGAGGTCTCTGGCGGACTGTGAGTTTCTGATTCCTCCGGATACCACAAGATTCTGTGCAAGATATGCAGGGGAGTTTGAGTATAAAGCCTTGTGTGTGATGCATGCCAGCTTAAGCAGTATTTTGGCCCGAGAGGAAGCCAGTTCAGTGCTTTCAGGTGTGGAGAAATGTGATTGAATTTCCTTGTGCCTGTAAGAAGTCTGGCGGCCGCATTGAGGCAGGTTTTTAAAGGTGCCAGGGAGATCTTGGATAAACCTGAGAGGGTAGAACAGCCATATTCCATTCTAGAGATGACTAGTGCTTGGACTGACATTTTTTGGTCGGGTGGTCAGGAAGGGTTTCAGGTTCCGTAGGTAGCTCAGGTGGAATCTGGCTGATTTGGCCATCGAGTTGATGGGGTCCTGCATGTTCAAGTTGCAGTTCAGGGTTATTCCCAGTGATTTGGCCAAGTCCACGATGGTTGGTGGGCAATTTAAAGCTGTGATGGCCTTAATTCATATCAGAATCTCAGGGTCGGTTTTAGGAGGCAAAATAAGAAGAAATTCTGTATTCTTTGCATTGAGTTTGAGTTGATTGGAGGCAAGCCATTGGACGGTCAGTTTCAGGGCCTCATTCAGGGAGGGAATGTCCTTGAGAGATGAGATTTGATGTAGATCGGAATGTCATTGGCGTACATATGGTAGGAGATATTTGCAGTGCATAGGACTTTGGCAAGCGGTTCTAGGTAAAGGTTGAAGAGGGTGGGGACAGCGTTGATCCTTGAGGGACTCCATTCATGACCGGATAGGGAACAGACAGGTTGCCGTTAATTAGGAATCTCTAAGATCGGTTTTGGAGGAAGGATCTAAACCATTCTAGGATAGAGCCATCTAATCCCATCCTGATTTTGAGGCGTTCGAGTAACTTTCCATGGTTGACTGTGTCAAAGGCCGAGGATAGATCTAGGAGGATTAGGAGGCAAGTTTTGCATTGGTCAAGGGCTTGGAGGGCATCATCAATGATGTGGAGCATGGTGGTTTCAGTGCTGTGTTCCGGTCTGAATCCGGATTGGAAGTCATCAAGTAGGTGGAAGTTGTTGATGTGTTGACTTAGCTGCAGTTTCACACACTTCTCCAACACTTTAGCTAAGAGAGGGATGTTGGAAATAGGTCTGTGGTTGTCAGGGGAAGGTGGATCCAGCGACGGCTTTTTCAAAATGAGGAGGACTTGGCCGGCTTTCAGAGAATCAGGAATCGATCTCTGCCGGAGAGAGGTGTTAATTATTGCAATCCAGCTAGGAATAATGGATTGGGCGGCAACAGCTAGGCAGTTGGAGGGGAGCGGGTCATTGAAATGGTTGTTCAGTTTTAAGGTAGATAGGATTTTGGAGAAGGAGTCTTTGTCGTAAAGTGTCAAGTCGGCCCAGTGTGCTTGATTCGTAGGTGAAGCCTGTCGGGGTGGCGTGGAAGGAGGTGGCAGGTCAGGAGGGGATACAGAGTATGAGTCGGAATTAAGGTCGTTACCTAAGGCTTTGATTTTGTCCACAAAAAACGAGGAGAATTCCTCAGATGATATTAGAGACTTGGGGTTTTCTTTCAATGTTTTGGCCAGTTTGTTGGATTGGTGTTTGACCAGTTCCGATTTGAAGAATTCTCTTTTTGAGTTGAGGATGTTCCTGTTGTATGTATTTCTGACCTGGCGGAGAAGTTTTAGATGTGCGGCAGAGGGATGCTGTCTCCAGATTCTTTTGGATTGCCGGAGAGATCTCCTCTTAATGCTGAGGGATCCAGTAAACCAGGGGTTTCTATCTTTGATTTGGGTCATCCAGAATGTTCGATCTAGTCGCAGAGTAGTGATCGTTGAGGTCATTGACCATTGTGATTTGCGAGGAGGGGAGGTTAGATTTGCACCGAGCCTCCAGTTCTTTGTGGTCCAGGTTCTATATGTCTCTGACCCAGCGTTTAGGAATCACCGGCTGCGCTGCCCTTGTCTTGTGGGTGCCAGGTAGTAGGAAGGTGATGGCGTGGTGGTCAGACAAGTCACAGGGGTCTATAGAGATAAGCTTGATGCTTAATTACTTAGAGATGATCCAGTCAAAAGTGGCCACTTTCAAGTGAGTTGGGAGTGAGCAAGATTGGGTCAAGGCTTGATCGGCCAGGAGGTCTTTAATTGCATTGACATGATCATCCTTGGGATCATTCCAGTGCAGGTTCCATCTTTAGCGTTGGAGGAACTCTTTGCTGTGAGAATTTCCATGAGGTGGTCAGTGAAGGAGTCATTCATGCCTGGGGGGGTGGTAAAAGATGTGCAGGTTGCACAGTTGGGTGGAGTTACCGGCAAATGGCGAGGGCAAGGTATTTGCAGGAGTCGGTGGTATCTGCCAGAAGTTCAGTGACAGGTTAGAGTGATAGATGCAGGCAATGTCACCTCCTTTCTTGCTATGTTGCCTGTCCAGCCTTGCAATGTTATGGTTGGGAGGGACTGAGTGGTCCAGGCATAGGGATGAGGCATCGTTTAGCTATGATTCTGTAAGAATTGCTAAGTTGAAATTTTTGTTCAGGATAAGAGCAATATCGGCGGCGTGCTTTACTGCTGACCGGCAGTTAATTAAGAGACCAGTCAGAGAGGGGTTGGAGGGAGTGTCTGGAGTCAGGGCGGACATGTGTGCAGGAGCTTGATTGCTTTTAATCACACTTCTGTTAAGGAGGGTAGCTGATCTGCAGGGGTTTATAGCGACCGTGCAGATGGGATGTTCCGCACTCACGTCTGATAGGCAAGGGGTAACTGGGGCTGCGTTGTAGCCCCGGAGGATGGCAAGAATTTCCTTTTCAGAGAGGTCTAGTGGATTTGGGGTGGCGAGGGTAGAGTTGTAGGACAGGAGGAGAGCTAGGATTTCCTCTTCCGATAGGTGGCACGGATGCTTGCAAGGGTGAAGGTGCCTCAAGGATAGAGGTAGTGGGTGTTTGGGGAGCTCTGTGATAAGAGGGGGTAGAGTTCAGCAGGGGCTTGAGGTTAGCAAAGGAGAGTACGGCGAGGTGAAAGAAGTTCGTTAGATACAGAATGAAGAAATGGATGCTCTGAATTATTTTGGCAGCTCTGGAGTGCAGAGTTTCTATATCCACATAAGGGGGAGGCGCTAAAGGACGGGGGGGCAGTGGTTTAGCGGCAGTTATATTGTCATGCATATGGGATAGGAATGAAGGGTTAGCTCGACCTGTGTCCTAGGTCTTTGTGGATGTCTCAGTCTCACGGTCAGAGTGGGGAGCTAGTGGGGAGGAGACCAGATGTCTAGGGCCGATTCTGTTGGCAAGGCAGGGAGACGTGCTAGAAGGGTTAGAATGGACTGTGTTAGGAGTAATAGGAGGGGTGGTTTGTGGGCTAGCAGGACTAGCTTGACCTGTATCATAGGTCATTGAAGGCGTACCAGTCTCAGAGTTAGAGTGGGGAGCTAGTAGGGAGGAGACCAAAGGTATCGGGACGATTGTGTTTGCAAGGCCGGGAGATGAGCTAGAGGGGTTAGGATGAACTGTGTTGGAAACCTCAGAGACAGTGTGGGGAGCTAGTGGGGAGGAGAATCAACCGCAATGGATCGCACACCGCTAGCCCCTCCTCCGGATTGCCCCTAAGGATTCTGGTACGTATAGTTCTTGAGTGGTTCACCTCAGTAGGTGCAAGTGAGTACTTGTTGTTGTGAAGATCTCTAGACCCGAGACATGGCCCGGGTTTCAGGATATCTTCCCTCATCAGTAGAGAACGTATTTGGGGTGGAAAAGAAGGCCGCCAAGCAACAGTCACAGGCCTCGATGCCTAACCGGCACGCAGATGCGTCATCCAGAAGCTCGTCAGCTTAAAGGCTCAGGGAAGACCATTTGTAGAATCAACCGCAATGGATCGCACACCGCTAGCCCCTCCTCCGGATCGCCCCTAAGGATTCTGGTACGTATAGTTCTTGAGTGGCTCACCTCAGTAGGTGCAAGTGAGTACTTGTTGTTGTGAAGATCTCTAGACCCGAGACATGGCCCAGGTTTCAGGATATCTTCCCTCATCAGTAGAGAACGTATTTGGGGTGGAAAAGAAGGCCGCCAAGCAACCGTCACAGGCCTCGATGCCTAACCGGCACGCAGATGCGTCATCCAGAAGCTCGTCAGCTTAAAGGCTCAGGGAAGCCCATTTGTAGAATCAACCGCAATGAATCGCACACCGCTAGCCCCTCCTCCAGATCGCCCCTAAGGATTCTGGTACGTATAGTTCTTGAGTGGTTCACCTCAGTAGGTGCAAGTGAGTACTTGTTGTTGTGAAGATCTCTAGACCCGAGACATGGCCCGTGTTTCGGGATATCTTCCCTCATCAGTAGAGAACATATTTGGGGTGGAAAAGAAGGCCGCCAAGCAACCGTCACAGGCCTCGATGCCTAACCGGCATGCACTACAAATACCAGAGTGCTTAGGGGCGACCCGGAGGAGAGGCTAGCGGCGTGCGATCCATTGCATATTCTACTAGCTAGTGGGGAGGAGACCAAAGGTCTCAGGGTGATTTTGTTAGCAAGGCCGGTAAATGAACTAGAATGGTTAGGAGGAACTGTGTTGGAAACTCTCAGGGAGGTGGTTTGTGGGAGGCTACTCATGCTAGGCAGGCTGGTCGATTGTCGAGGTGGGTGTTGGTCGCCCTGCCAGTGTCGTGCACATGGTTTCTGAGGAGGGTAAAAAGGCCAGCAAATGTATTGAGTTTTTTGTTTCAGGTTTGGATCAAAATGATCCCACTTTTGTAGTGGGTGATGGTGAGGTCGGCTCGCAGGGTTGAGAAGGGCGCTATTGTGAGCTTAGTGCCGTATGGAATGTTCCTGGTTGCGCGTACATTGAGGAGGTGTGCAAATGTATTGCGCCAAGAGTAGGTTCTTCTGGAGTAGAAAACAAGGTCATTAATGACTATGCCGTTGTGCGCACTGAAATGCAGGTCAGAGATCAGTGTCTCAGGGTGATTTTTCAGGGTGGAGTGCTTGAAAGATTTTGTATCGGTTTTGGAGAGGTTGGGGGTAAACCAGGGTATATGAGTTTACTCCAGTAGCGGTCATGCCAGGGCCTACCATGTTGGCTCGGGTTGGGCACTATAGGAACAACATCGGTCAGTAAGCAGCAGAGGGGAAGGGCATCCACATACCAAGCAAGGTAAGCTATAGTGACTGACTAGGTCTCTTTGAGGGAGGGAGGCACATCACAGCAGCATGTGTCAGGGGTGGCCCTGTAGTAGTGACACCCTCTTTGATGTGTACTACAATTCACCGCCTTTCCCAAAACATCTACGCTTTTTAATGTAGTTCCAGTTGGTGTCTTTATTCTCATTGATTTCCTTATGTCCGTGATCATTAGGATAGTAACCTTATAGGAAATAAGAGATTGGCTGGGTCGTAAGTAAGAAGAAATTCCCTGTACTTTTTCAAGTCCAAAAGTCTTTCATTGACTGCTATAGCAGGTCAGTCTCATTTCAAGATGTCCCCCACCTGATCGAGCTTGGCTTAGGGTGCAGCTGTAGACCATTGTTTGTTTTTATGGTTCAGTCCTCTTTCTATTGCCATTGCCAGTTGCTGCTATTTTCGTGAGGAAAAGGCTTGAGTCAGTATGGAGGAGCAGTTCTGTGCACAAAGTGGCTGGGGGCAATAAAAATGTTGTGCCTCTGACCAACAGCTGTAGTGTACAGCTAGAATTCTGATATTAGACCATCTCCTGCAGCCTGGACATGGCGGGTTTTCCTAACTGTGATCCTGATGGTGCACACTGCCCATTCGGTATATGCAAAATCGACCGGTCGCTCCCGGATAAGGGAAGCTTCTCCTCTGCAGGGTTGTTGCTATTTAGGAATATGTCTTCAGGGCATGCTCACCGCTTCACAGCTCTGTGGCATCCCTGCTGTGATGACTGCGATCATTCCCGGTATGGGAGAACTGCATTAGGGGGCGAGGCGGCAACAGCTCCCCAGGGACTAGGCTTGCGCTGGGTGTGACCATCACCAGATGGAAACTCACCTTAGGGCTCAGCGCAAAACTGCAGGCTTGGGGGCCCGAGGTGTTGAATGGCCTGCAGCGGGATGGGGGGATGGAGCAGACTCACTGATGCCTCAAGTCTGGGCGATCATCCTTAGTCAGTCCCCCAGCAGCCCACTTTGGAGATGTATAACCAGCCTTCAGTCTATGTCAACTGGACTCGAGGAGCAGCGCTTGGCTGGGGCTCTGTCAGTCAGCAGCAGTGAGGCATCTGACGGACTCATCAAACAGCCAGCTCTTCTGGACAATGGCCGATGGTCCTAGTTGAGGTGAAAGGGGCCCATGAACGCTGGTCTGTGCTGTGCCGCAAGGCCAAGCTTGGACTGTATTGCTGTGTGATGATATAGGAGGGCAGCAGGGTGATGGAGGGTGATGGATGGCCGGGTTGTACAGGGATATTGACCGATATGGTGATCCCTAACCCAGGAGCTCAGTGGAAGAGCTCTCGTCTGGTGGCCTTCTTGCATGGTTGCTTAGGAGATAGAACATGTAAGTAGCACAAATACACAGTGGTCTCTAGGGGGAGACCAAACCATATGCTAAAAAAGTGGAATGCGCACCACGCCTCAAGTCCAGAATAGACACAGAAGATATAAAAGAGCTGGGGAGCCAATGAAACACCCTAGGTGAGTATCTAGGAACCCCACGGAGGTCATGTGCAGAGTAGGAAAAGGACCACATGCTCAATGTTAGTTAATGGGGAAGTCGTGGTTGCACTCTTAAAGGACCCTCTCCAGTGGACCCTGAAGAAACCCCATGGAAGGTTGGAGAGTCACCTAACCTATGGATACCCCAGGAACAGGATACCTACACCAGGGAAGCTGGGTGCATATGTGTCAAGTGATGTTGGAAACCGCCGTAGACCACAATGGAGGACTTCAGGAAATATGCAGCTGGAGATGAAGACGAAATAGTCGTGTGGAACCCAAAGGTGAATTCAGGATGACAGGTATCAGCAAACAGAGAGGACAGAGCCTATGGCACTCAGGAGTGACCATGAGGTATGGAAGACAAATGCCCACTGATGTTGATGCAGGTAGGAGAATTGACGGTGCCCTTAAGGTTGAACCTGTGTGGACCAGGCGATGCAGTGGAAGACCAGGAGCCATTCATGAGCTGCCACATGCTAGATGTCAAGAGCCAGGGGCTCAATGTTTGGCCAGGGAACCAACAAGCCTTGGCAGCGGCAACCAATGTAGTTGAAGAAAAAGGTGCAGTGTCGGAAACAGCAAGGTCCAAGTGACTCACCACAAGCAGGTAAGTCAGAGTATGACCCGCTCAAGCAGAAGAGCCCACTGAAGCCAAGGAAGACCGTCAAGGGGGCACACGGGCCAAAGGCTCAGAAGTCTCAAGAGGACCCTGAGCAGATCACCTATGAAGAAGGCCTAACGTGCAGAGGAAGTGGTGAGGACAAAGATCTTGGCTACAAGAGTTGCTTGAGGTTAAATCTTCCTGGAGCCCGAAGAACTCTGGAGGAACGAGCCAACAAGCCTTGGCAATGGCAAGTCGACTCGCTACACAGAGGTCCGTTCCAGCAGTTCTGATGAGGATACTGGCCTCAAACTCAGTATGAAGACAGTGCAGGCCTCGTTGGAGTTGCAGAACTATCACCTGTGTTGTTGAGCCTTTCTGAGTCCTTCGGAGCCCAAGATCAGCAGACCGGTCAGCTGCAATGTGGTGCCTGCAGTTGCATGGGAGTGACTGCTTCACTCCAAAGGGATTCCATTGGGTGTCTTGGATGTGCACAGGCCCTGTGAAGAACGTGTATGGAGCATGGGCACAGACTTTGCAGAAGACTGGCAGGACGACGAGACCAGGAGCACCAGGCATCTTCCCTGATGCAGTCTCTGCTCCCAAAGCGAAGTCCAACGAATTCCAGAGTGTCCAGCGGTCAAAGTTTAAGTTGTGTTAATTCTGAAACTCCTTCCACAATGAATCTAGGGACCCATACACAGGTAAGCCCTTAAGTACCCTTAGGAAAGGGTTGGGACCATTCAAGGGTCCCTTCCAGACGAGTGAGTGGACAGTGGTGAGAATACTCCCATGTCCTTTGTCCAGTTTCACACCAGAGCGGAAGACAATGGCTCCATGAACTGGTTTGAACTGGTGTATGCAAGGAGGGCACTAAATGTATCATTTAAGCATTCTCAGTGGTGCTGGCAGGCGCCCCCAGCCTGTCTCAATACACTAAACCCTGTCTGGGAGGTGGTCACAAATTTTGCGATTCCCTATTTTTCAATGGCCTTTTGGGATGATACATCCCAAAAGGCTTTTTCCCAATCGCAAACTCGGCCAGTTAGTGAACGGGAAAAAGACTTAATACATCTGGCCCTATATGTCATAATGGCTGAAGCACTTACAACTCCGGAGAAGGGACTCCGAAGGTTGCAGGGGCACCCCGCTTAGGCTAGAGTACCCTAACACTTGCTTTCAGGATTGAAAGGCCTGCCTTAGGGTTAACTTATAGGTTTTAAGTGCAGTGACCTCAGACATAACGAAACTTATATCTGTTGTAAGTGGTGCTAGGACCAGCTTACGCAGGCTTCAATGGCAGGCTATAATAATAATTTAAGTGGTCTTTCATGGGTGGCATAATTCATGCTTTAGCCTACGAGAGACCCCTGCTGTACCTTTGACCTGGGTACCTTAGTATCATGTACTAGGGAGTTATCAAGGTATACCAGTACCCAATCTGGAGTGTACTTAAGTACTAACCATGTCCACTCTAGGGAGAAAGCACAGAGACTGGGGTCCTGGTTAGCAGAATCCCAGTAAGACTAGTCAGAAAAACATAATGACACCCTGACTAGTTGATCTTTATACCGGGCAAAATACGGAACTCAATCTTAGAAGGCTACATGGAGCCATAGGCAGGGTGGTGAACATCTGTGAAGATGTGGTGGTAGTGTGCCTAGATGCCCGCATGGCATTTGAATGGTCATTTCTATACACAGTTTTGGAAAAGCAGGGCTTTTAGCAGCGATTCCTAGAATTGACCAGACTCCTATAAGCAAAACCCCTAGCACAGTTTTCGGTAAATAGGAAAATATCCAGGGTCTTCACACAGCCGAAAGGAATGAGGCAGGGATGCCCCCTCTCCCAGCTGCTATTCGTGCTGGTGCTAGAGCCCCAGGCGGTATTGACACGTGGTGATCCCAAGAATTGGGTACTGCGTTGGGCCCACCAATGGGAATACAGAATTTTCCACTATGCTTATGACATTCTAATGTACCTGACGAGCTCCAATACTACGCTCCATAGAATGCTGCATTTATTCAATCTGTTCTGCAAATACTCAGGGTACACCATCAATTGGGAGAAATCATTGATTTATATTCTAACAGGAGACATGCCGAGGCTCCGCAGACAATGCAATATATGGATAGACATAATTGGCTTTTGATATCTTTGAGGATACATTACCAGGGATCCTAGGACTTTCAATGTACGAAATGTAGAACCCCCACTAGAGCATCTAAGGAAAGATATCCAGCACTGGTGATCATTACCACTGTCCCTCCTGGGAAGTGGGGCACTTTTCAAGATGATGGCTCTGCCTAGGTTTCTATACGTGCTCCTCAATACACCCCACATTGTGCCCCCACCTTACTTTCAGTCACTAGACAGAGTAGTGAGACTGCTATTGTGGGATGGAGGTGCGTCAAGGATCTCACTTCCAAAATTGTCCAGGAGTTAGTTTGATGGAGGGATAGCGCTTCCTCCCCTCTGAAGATACTACTGAGAAGCTCAAATTATATTGGTCAATCACTGGTTACACAAACCGCAGAATAATTCTGCGTAAAAAATGGAGCATCACAACATGCAGCCCAGAGGTTACCTCAGACCGATCTACGGGGGAAAAAGAATGACTAGTCCCACATACCGACCTTGACCACTTTGCAAATCTGGCAAGAGGCAAGAAGAGCTTTGAGTTGGCAAGATAGATTTACTCAAATGAACCCACTGTGGTACTCCGTGATATTGAGTCTCTAGAGACGCAACAGAAAGGATTTGACAACTGGATCTGATGGAAATTTCTAGAGCTGGTGATCTGTGGGAAAGAGGATATGTAGGACATTTCTCAATTCTTTAAAATAAATACCAAATGGCACAGTCTGACACCTTAAGGTATGTCCAGATCAGCTACGCTCTGAAGGCAGCACTACCGAAGGGATCCGATAAAACATGAATACTCCCTGCTGGAGAATAGGTTGCTATACGACCACTTAGACAAAGAAGTGATCACCCTTGTGTACCATATAGTTAATCGATAATGCTCCAGAACTCTTGTTGGTCCCCCGGACCCACTGGGAGGGGGAAATAGGTTGGTTTGAGGATGAGGAATGGCTAGAGGCAATGGCCTCCCCTAAAGAGCTGGACATATGCTTGCTTTTTAGGTTGGTGCAACTAATGAGCCTACACAGACCCTTTTTCATGTGCACCTCCTCAGTGAAGATGGGGAAAATTGATTCACCACATTGGTCCAAGGGGTGCAGACAGGACGGCACTTTCTACCACTTGATAATGAGTTGTCCACTGCTCCAAGAGTACTGGGCGGTAACACTGACAAATATGAGAGAAGTATTGAAGTTTGAGGTGAGTAAGTCCACAAAGTCTGCTGAATATATGGTGGGGAGTCAGACCAAACCAATAGGGAACGTCTATGGGTGGCGCTAGGGTTCATGGTAGCAAAACCTAATATTGCAGGAAGATGGAGAGCGGTATCAGCCCAACACTGACCAATGCTGGCACTCTTGCAAGGGGGTCTGCGTTGCAGGGGAAGATTGTTTATGTGCAAGAAGATATCTCTTCCTGCCCGTAAACAATCGTTGAATGGTGTTTTGTAGCGTCTATGTGTGCTGCTTAATACAGCATAGAAATTGCAAAACTTCATTTTTCAAAAATGATTGTTTATGTACAGTAAGGGAAACATTCCTGCACATAAACAATGATTTGCGTTTTGCTGTATCTAGTGTGCTGCACAATGCAGCTCACATGGAAACAGCAAAAACAAGGAGAAATTAAACATTTCTCCTCATTTCGCCAGGGTAAGACCAGGTTTTCCCTGGTCTTAATTTCGGCGCTGGCCAATATTTACTACACCCTTCTAAATATGGGGTAGCATAAAAAATTCAATGGGTGTTTTGTTGGAATTCCCACAGCAACACCCATTTCATGCTAAGGGTGCCTTATTTACAAGGTAGCTTTAAGCCACGTTAAGGGGCTTAACTCGGTCTTGAAAATAAGGCAAAGCCCCTATTGCCACCACAACGTCCTAAAAAGTGACATTGTGGTTGTAATAGGGGCTTGCAAATAGACCCCCAGCTTGTGACAGTCAAGCAGCAGCTCTAGAGACAGACGTCTGGTAGAACAAATCTGTGTTTTCAGCAACAAGGCATGGGATACTCAAGAATTTTTTGGCATCCTGCCTTGACCTTTTGAAGTTCACCCCGAAATGTTATATGTAAATCCAGCAGGTCAGTAATGTCAAAAAGGGGCCCACCGTGATTGGACACTGACTGGCTGGGGGATAAATGTCATCAAACATTTGCCTGTGACAGGGGAGGTCTGTTTTAAGTGTGATCTAAGTGACATATGACAAACCCCAGCTGACCTGGCAAGCAGGATGTCACATTCAAGCAGGATTTTACACATAAATTTTTTTTTTTTTTTAAAGGAATCCTCTTGCGTTTTCTCTTCGATTCAGATGGGTCAACTCTGCCCATTCAGGGCAGCCTATTGATTTTGGAGCAGTTTGCACCTCATTAATGCCTATTCAAATGCTGACTGGCTCGGAGAAATTTGAGGGCAAAATTAAGATTCAGGGCAACTCTGCCTCTGCTGCGCCAAACCTGTGCAAGACCTCCCAAGGACCACTGACCATATTGTGATTTGGAAATGCACAACTCGTAATACGGTTGGCGGTTCTATGCTATTCCTATCGCGGTGTCTGGAAAACAGGCACCACAATGGAAACAGCAAAAAAAATCCAGTACTGCATGGACGTGGACGTGCTGGAACTTTGTGGGGGTACAGACAGGGGGGCACATTCCAGGAAATGACTGGTCGACTGCCACATCGACTTTAGAAGTCGTAATGTGACAGGCAATTTACCATCACTGCTGCGCTACAGGGACTTGACCGCCAGACTCATACTCAGGCCCTTAGTATCCAGGGACTTAAGACAGGGAATGATACATTACTGTAATATCTAAAAATAATATAGTTTCCATTTAATTGAATTGTCAATAGCTATTAAAAATAGTTGTTCAATAATTGTTCACACTATTCACATTCCCGAGGTATATTGTTAGTGTTTAATATTGCATAACAGTGCTTTCTGATGGAACAGCCAACCATGCCTCAATAAAAATAGGTTCAAGGTGCTAGTCACTGTAGTGACATGTTTAACATTAATCTTTTCAATGTCATTCTTTCAAATTCTATATACCCAGCCTTATTCCATGTTCAAATATCGATTACATAAATATTTATGAAAAATATATTGATGTAAAAATATCGATGACAAAAATATTGAATCCCTATACTTAAACAGGTAAGTACAGTAATATTGACTCAAAAATATCGATGTAAAAAATGTATCTGTTAAAAATATATACTTTAAAGAAATAACATAAATTAAAATAAAATAATTAAATAATGTTATTATTATTAAGAAAATAAATTAAATGTAATATATTTAAAATAGGTATTACAAATAAGGGTAATTTATTAAAAATAAACACAAAAAAGTGTACACATAAATATATATTTACTTAAATACATTATATTAACTATAATCTTTATTGAATTTATATACTTTTGAATTATAGAACAATAAAATAAACACATATATAAATAAATTAAAGTAAAATAATCTATATTTAATTAACACTTTAAACTATTCAAAAATAATAATACAAACATTTAATAACAAAATACAAATATTAGTAGTTAAAACGCTGGATAGCGGAGGGGTAAAAATTACTATTACCACTCCAGTGAGTGCAACAATAGGGAAAGCGCTGGATAGCGCAGGGGTAAAAATTACTATTCCCACTCCAGTGAGTGCAACAGTAGGAAAAGTGCTGGATAGCGTAGGGGTAAAAGTTACTATTCCCGCTCCAGTGAGTGCAACAGTAGGGAAAGCGTGGGATAGAAGACGGGTAAAAATTACTATTCCTACTCCAGTGAGTGCAACAGTAGGGAAAGTGCTGGGTAGCGTAGGGGTAAAAATGACTATTTCCACTCCAATGAGTGCAACAGTAGGAAAAGCGCTGGATAGCGAAGGGGTGAAAATTACTATTCTCACTCCAATGAGTGCAACCGTAGGGAAAGCGCTGGATAGCGGAGGGGTAAAAATTACTATTCCCACTCCAATGAGAGCAACAGTAGAGAAAGCGCTGGATAGCGGAGGGGTAAACATTACTATTGCCACTCCAGTGAGTGCAACAGTAGGGAAAGCGCCCGATCACAAAACAATACAAAACAAAACAATCAACATTTTTATTAAATGTAAGTTCCAAAATTAACATAATTAATATATAATTTTAAATATATTATTAACAAAGAAAATAAAAAAAATATTTACCCATTATTTAACACTATAAAATCCACAACACACACATACACTTAATTACACAATTTAATTCAATAATTACTAATTAATTAATGGCAATTACATTATTAATATGTATTAATTAATCAATAAAACATTAATTGCTCACCACCTTTCACACCATTTTATATTAACACCAAAACACACACCTAAAGTTAATTACACAATTACAAATATTGATTACTAATTAATTAATGGTAATTCATTTTAAAGTATTTCATAATGAATGAATAAAAACATTTAATTACTAACCACCCTTCACACAATGTACACATATAAACACCACAACACACACCTAAACTGATTAAGCAATTAACATAATTACTTATTGATTAACTAATTAAAATTAATTAACAACTAATTATTAAAGTATTATTAAATAATCAATTAAAACATTAATTATTCAATACATTTTATAAAATAAATTACTTCCCACCCTATTCCCTATAAACCCACAACCCGCTACGGAACTGAAGAAATGCAGAATTAAACTTACAATAAATTAATATCTAGTAAAACTCTATAACATAATAAAATTACAAACAATTCTGATTAAAACACTAAAATACATAACATTATTAATAAATCAATATTTTCGTAAACTATATTTTTGTAAACAATATTTATTACAACAATATTTATGTAATCAATATTACTTACCTGTCAGTCGATATTCTTGTCAACGATATTTTTGCGGCCATATATTTCTGTCCCACGATATTCTTGCGGCAATATTTCTACTCTGCACCCGCTGCCTTATGAGGTGCTGCAGTTCAGTTAATTCAAAGGCCCTTAGTACACTTTAGTACATTATTAGGGAAGGAGCATAGCACTCAGTCAATCAATCAACTGGTAGGTTTGTGCTTTTTGTCACCTGTTAGAGAATCCAGGTACTGACAGGGTCCGGGTGAGACGCTGAATAGCCAGGGATTTTTGGAATTCCATATCTTTGCTGCTAGGTAGAAGGAGCAACCTACCCATCTTCTGACTTGGATGCGGGGGAGAGGTTTAGAGAAAGGGACACAAAGCAGAGGTGTCTGGTTGGCTGCTGGAAGTTCAGGTGGTGATTCAAGTAGGCAGATCCACAGTTGTGTAAGGCCTTGTATGCATGGGTCAGGAGATTGAACTGGCATCTTTTCTGTACTGGAGCCAGCGAAGTTTGCTGAGGTAGGTTTTGATGTGGGTTCATCAAGGGAGATCCAGGGTGAGTCTGACTGCAGTGTTCTGTATAGTCTGTAGTTGGTGGAGTAAGTGAACTGCAACCTGCATAGAGAGCGTTGCCATAGTCTAGTCAGCTGGAG
This sequence comes from Lissotriton helveticus, assembly GCF_964261635.1. Lineage (NCBI taxonomy): Eukaryota > Metazoa > Chordata > Amphibia > Caudata > Salamandridae > Lissotriton > Lissotriton helveticus. The sequence continues at coordinate 640,910,344 of NC_136059.1, forward strand.
ATGAGGGCATGGGTAATGCTGCATCCTGAGCTTTGGGGCAGCCATTTGAACATGTTGTGAAGCATGTGAAGGAAGAAAAAGCAGGAGAAGGAGACAGAGTTGTCCTGAGTCATTATGGTTAGCTTGTTGTCCAGAATGATCCCTAGGCTCCTCGCTTGGTCAGTGGGCATAGGAGTGGGTTCGAATTCTGAGGTCCACCAGGATGCGTCCCTTGGGGAGCTTTTGTTTCTAAAAATCAATAACTGTCTTGTCCTTGTTTAACTTCAAGCAGTTGTCCTTCATTCAGTTGGCAACCTCTGTCATTCAGTTCTGGAATTTGGTCTTGGTGTTGGTGATGTCTTTGGCGGGGGAAGGTGGACTATTTGCATTCTTTCGGTGAGGAAAGAGGCAATCCCTCTGAATGTGGCTCCGTGGATACCTAGGTTGTGCAGCCTTGTGATGAGTTTGTGGACAGAAACCATATAGAAGGGTGCTGAGAGGTCTTGGAGGACCAAAGCCGCAGACTCTACTTGGTGTTGTAGAGCACTGTGCCTCCTGTTAGCAAGGGTAAAGAGCACACTGCCTAATGGTGAACAAAAATACTCAATGCAAAAATCAAAGGAAATGCTACACAAAAAAAAACAAATTAGTCTCATTTGAAAATATTGTACTTTTTATGTATGTGCCCCTTGGTCTTTGGAATTGTCTTGACCATACCCAGCATAGTAACTAACATAGGAATAAATATTGAGTCTGATTACTACCTAAATTCCCTGACTAGCCACATAACCAAATTCTAATTTAACACCTTCAGGACCTTGGCACATACGTTCCATTTCATTATGGTCACTCCATTTTCTGACTTCTACACATCTGCAAGACTTCTACTAAATGTCCCTAAATATCAGCCTGTAACCAAGGAAATCCGAAGACTTCACTGGCTCCCCGTGGCGCAGCGCATTAAGTTCAAGGCGCTAAGTCTAGCTTACAAGGCCTTGAACAACACCGGACCAATGTTTCTCAAAAAGCTTTTCCCCTGGTATTGCCCAACCAGACACCTGTGCCCTTCAGGCGCCAGACTCATGAGGGTTCCATAGTATCTCATATGGCACAGCAAAATTATGGAATAAGCTACCATTTGCTATTAGAAGTACCGGCTGACTCACCACTTTCAGAAAGGACCTAAAAACATGGCTTTCCCAGAACTAGTTGCTTTCATTTAGGGCTCTCCAATGTCTTAGCGCCAAGACACCTCTGGGTGTTAATGCGCTCAATACATTTTATTAACATAACATAACATAACACGAATGGTAAGAAGTGATAAAAAACAGTTCTCCACTTCAAATCAAAGACTATATAAATAGGAGTAGGACAACACTGGCTCTCAGGAGAAAACATGAAAGGGGAAGGCAAAACACCTTATTACAGGGGTGGTGAGCTGTGTGGGTCTGCTGTAATTGGTTAAATGAATAGATAAACCGTGATGAGTCCTCAAATGTCAGAAACAATGACATTAATGACATACAAAAATGGGGAATTACCTGACAACCAGAAGCCTTCTACAGAAAGACAAAGCACAATTGAACATAGAAAATGGCAAGATGCAAGCTCTTCTTTGGAAGAAGGGAGACAGGTGAAAAAGAGCTAAAGGAAGAATAACGTAACATTGTGGAGCAAAAGGCCAAGTACAATGTAGGCAAGTGTGATTAACCCTAGAAACAGTTGCCACACAAGGAAGACATGTCACTTACCTCTTCAAATGCTGGGTCCTCTCTGTCTATTCAGAATTGTTTCTTCCCAACCTGGAGGTTTCCTGCCAAGAGTACTGAAAGACTAGTGTGCCAACTTTCATGCCTGTGTTTTCCTGACTCATACTCTCCAAACAAACAGTACATATCCCTTAGACATGTGTTTTTATCCTACTTACTCTGCAAGGTGAGTGGTGATTTTTCAGTGGAAAACAACCCACATCCCTCACAAAATGCTCACACCCCTGAACAATTTAACTCCTCGACAACTAAGCATTATCAGTTTAGTTTCAGTTTCAGTTTATAAACTTTATTTCGATTTAAAAATAAATCACAAAAGTGATCTCGAAACATACATAAAAGCTAGGTTAGAATATACATCAATTCCATTGAACCACACACAAGATTATACCAAGGACATTGTAAAACATGTTAAAACAATAAATAGTATAAATAGGGTCTAAAACACTCAATGTATAAAAGCCTGATATTATAAGGAGCATCAGTTCTAAACAGAAAAATCCATAAAAACTATTTGAGTATGCACAAAACAGGGTGATAGTTTTTATCAATTCCTCCCTTCTTTCCAATGGATCACCCAAACCCAGCCCAGAAACTTAGCTGTAGAAATCACAGAGGTACCATCTACTGCTGTTTTAAGTATTCTAAATGCTTTGTTGTGTAGCCTTGTACCCAGTCGCAAGAAAATCGGTTTCAACCAAGATCGCCTTGGAATTCTATAGGCTGGACAAGCAAAAAATATGTGGGCCACAGAGTCTGGTCTCTCTGGACAGAACGGACATCTAGTATTAGACACATCAAAATTGGACCATTTTGAAGTGAAGACCTTCGTCACTAGGGTCCCCACTCGAAATTGGTGGAATAATTTTCTATCACATGTGGATGTGATTATGTCCCAGTATAATTCTAATAGTGGTTCATATTTGGTTTTAAGAAAGATATAAGACAGGGAGGAAGTACCAACTGCCGAAAACCTCTTGGTGTAAATCAGGTGCCAATAAGCCGCCTTTAGTTCACGTTTGCTCACGTTTGCTGGAAAAAGTACTTCCAACCGGACATGTCCACAGCTGGCATAGGTCCATCTCAAAAAAGATGTTTTTAACACACCTAAACCACGCTAGCTTGTTGTTTACATCCAGCTCCCTAACTTCAAATACAGCCTGGGCATAGTTGTCAAGCTCTGGAGTCACCCAGATTCATCTCGAATATGCGATTTGTCTATACCTTGCTATGTCCCTAATGAAATGACATCCCAAATCCAAGTACAGGGGGATCAGTGGAGTGGATTGAGGGAGGCCTATCAAGGATCTTAGAAATTTATTTTGAGCCGTCACTAGAGAGTCTAGGTTAAGATGACCCCACAACTCAGCACCATAGAGGATGGAAGCACCTATTTTGGTATTGTATATCTGTATTACTGGTGAAATGGGTTTAGTATGGGAACATCTGTGTTCTTATAACAAAGCACCCAACAATTGGGCGTGTCTTACTGTGAGACAGTCTATTTGGGGCTTCCAGGTCAACTTCTTATCGATGGTTACCCCCAAATATGAAAAATTGGATGTTTGCTCTAAGACACCTTCCCTCATACTGACCCTACCGACAACCTTGTTTGAGTTCTGGAAGACCATGAACTTGGTTTTGTCAACATTGACAACCAGCTCATGGTCTGCACAGAACTCCTCAAACTTTGAGAGGGCACGTTGGAGGCCCTGTCTTGTTTTAGATAAAATCAGGGTGTCGTCTGCAAACATCAGTAGAGGGATCTTTGAACCAGCTAAGCTAAGGGCGTAAGTAGGATAGTCATCAAAATATTTCAGGACACCATTGATATATATTGAGATCAGGGTAGGTGCGAGAACGCACCCCTGTCTTACCCCCTTTTCCACCAAAAACCTTTCGGTTGTATTACCTGCCATGTCCCATCTAACTTGGGCATAAATGTACGTATGTAATTCAATAATATAACCTAAAATGTCCAATGGCATACCCAACTTAAAAAAACAGAGCCAGAGCTTGGAACGCGGGACTAGGTCGAAGGCGGACCTTAAGTCCACAAATGCGGCATATATAGTGCCTCTCCTCAGGGTAACTATGCGCCAAAGAATAAGAATGAACATTAGGACTTGGTCCACTGTGCTAACACATTGGCGAAACCCCGCTTGTAAGTCAGAAAGGACATGACATTCGTCCATCAAGGCAATTTAACTCCTCGACAACTAAGCATTATCAATGGAGTCTGATGGGGGGCGTGGCCAAGCAGGCTACGATGGCAGACACGCTCTGCTGAGGCTCTGCGATCGGGAGGACCAGTAGACAGCACTACATCGTCGAATCTGGCACCAAATCGCCTCTGCTGATGTCAGAACGGAAGCTGCACAGTGGTAACAACAAATTCCTGAATGTTGCAGTAGCCGCAGAGAACTCCGCAGTTGTCTTACACCGAGGCCCGATAACAAGATGGCATCCACCCGCGTCCAGCCCTGAATTCAGAGCGGCTGTGCTCCGATTTGCCGGAAAACGCATCCCCGGACCGGGAGTGCCTAATTACTGTTCCTGACAGCGGCCGGACAAAGGCGGCGCTCAATCGACTGTGATCGCCTCCGCTAGCCGCCGCATACCCAACGAGATGTGGAAGGGGCAGTCGGTGGCAACCTGGCGCTGATGACAGGGCGGCCTCGTCTGAGCGGCAAATCCCCAGGACGAACGTGAAGAGCAGCCACTGAGGCAGACATTACCGGCACCAGCGTGCGGATAGCTGGGGGCGAATCGCTGGTGCCCCCTCCTCGGTTCATCACTTGGGGTCTTTTTCACGCCGAGCCTGTCTGACTTCAAAATGGCACCCACAAGCTGAGACACCCCGGACCACCAGGCGAATCTCCCCAGGAGACCTGCGTGCGACACCACAGGAGGTGAGGGAAGAGGACCCGACCCAACTCCTCTGGTTCTAGTTATGCGATTTCCCACCACCCACTGCAACGCATGAGAGTGGGCAGGACATAGTGACTGCCACTGCCTGACCCTAACATGGAGCCCAACAGGGTGGATGGTAACCAGTGAACACGCTGCCACTTTGTCCACAAAAACAGCAGACGGGTACCTGGAACACCCTCGACACTAACCTTAAGTACAGCACTGTCAGCGGCGTGCATAACTGCGTATAACCGCCAACACACTAGCACTGCCGCCTTGGGTGTCCAGGGACCCTCAGAACGCCTTACACAATTGGTGTTACCATGATGAGGACACCAGATAGCAGAGGCCGATGCTTAAATCAGCACTGGGCCCAGATAATACACGCCACACGGGCTAGGACGCAAGAAGCAAGCCGAACAGGGCGCGACATGCCACTGAAGGTGCCCACCACGAGTGTGACTGGCGGCTCAGCAGGGCAGGCCCCGCCAGGGCGGGAGCGACCTGCGGACACACTACATCAGATACATCAAGCGGTCAACAAGGGAGATAATTAGGGCACAAGAAGGCATCAGACCGACTACACTCCTACTGCTGATAACAAAGAACTTCACCCCAAACTGCAAAATGGGGAAGCCCAGAGCTACGCAGCAGATGACAGTCCCAGAAACCGCGCTTGAGAACCTGCCGTGCACGAATACACGAGCCAAGTTGTCCATGACCCAGCCCGGAACCGACCATCTGGGACAAACTTGACCAAGTACTAGCGGCATTCGAACTTTCTAGAGTTTCCATGGAGGAACGGCTCGGCACCCTTACCACAGACATTAGTCTCATCCGAGACGATCACAGGAAACTGGCCGACAAGGTAAAAGATGGAGAGAAGTCCCTCGCCGACCTACAACCCACTATTAACGCACAGCAAAAAACGCTCCGGTCCGTCCTAGACCGCCTAGCCACCGTGGAGGAGCGTGTGGATGACTTGGAGGGGCACTCGCGGCGCTGCAACATCCGCGTGCTGGGCCTTCCGGAGGGAGTCAAAGAGGTGCACACACTCGCATATATGAAGGCCTGGGTTAAATCTTTCACCCCAACCACAGACCAAACAACCTTCTTCTCAATAGAAAGAGCCCACAGGGTTCCAGTCCGCAAACCGCCACCCGGAGTCCCACCCCAGCCGATGCTCGCTAAATGTATGCACTTCTGGTGGCCCGGTGCTCCGGGCCGCCAGAAGCACAGGCCCCCTACAGGTGGGAAAAAAGCACATCATGATCTTTCCTGACTATGCATGGGCGGTGCAGAAACAAAAATCGTCGTTCCTAGAGGTGAAACGCCGACTGCGGGCAAATAACATACAATATTCATTACTATTCCCAGCCCGCCTAAAAGTCATCCATGCTGGCACCACCTACTTCTTCTCCAATGCTGAAGATGCGTTTGAGTGGGCAGACCACCACTGCACACAGGGCTCCACAGAAGAGGCCACGCGGGAGTGGAAACAAAAAGCACCAAGCAACAGAAGGTGCAGCCCACAACAAACACAAACGCAGAGACTGCAGGGACAGAAAGAGAAAACAGAATGCCACGTCGTGGAATCCCCGGACCTGAAGCAAATCATGCAGGAATGGCACAAGGTCCTGCAAGCGGTGACAGATCTGGGGACCACCCCGCCCAGGGAAGCCATAGACTGTGCCCCCCACCTTTTCTCTTCGGAAGGAGAAGACAATAGCGATGAGACTCAATCTAAGACCAACTCCATCACCTTATCCCAGTTCACCCCACAAACTGCTGATGATATGCACTAATGAAAACGCAGAAGTGCCGCGCCCAAATGGCACACACCTGCAACGTGCATCACGGCATCCCTGATGATCCACAGTTCAGATGACGAACATTGATCCTACAAATGCTCCAACGGGACTCCGCCTCGCAGGCATGATCTGCCACCCCCATGTATCAACTGTTCACTCTCTGGTTCCATGAGAGTCAGTTTGGACGTATCGCCCCACCGATAGGTCCCAGGTATTGGGACGGTTTCCCAACCCGGTTCCTTGTTTCACAGACCCGGTTTACTCCAACCCTTTACCCCTCAGAGAACACATCCAACAGGGCAGCCATCACACTTCGGTGGATGTCACCAACCTCCATGTTGACGAACACAGGGCTAGGGCACCACCAGAATCCATGACGCAGCCACCCTCCGCCACACTAAAGTGCACAGGTAATGATCACCGCATACCCAAATGCAGAGTGCAGACGTTAGTATTATAACCTTAAACACATGGGCCTCCGTACTTCACGCAAATGGTACACAAAATACTCATATATTAAACGTCAAAACTCACAAATTGCATTTTTGCAAGAGACACACCTCACAGCACCAGAAATCAACAAACTATTGGGCAGACGTCGCGGAACCATATGTGCCACGTCATACTCTGCATATGCACGAGGCGCGCTAGTCTGGGTCTGCCTGGGTACCCCTTTTCAAGAACTCCGGAGAGTGGTGGACAAAGAGGTTAGATGTGCATTGCTGGAGGGGCTCTTAGACGGTCAGTCCATCCTATTGGGTAGCATATATGCCCCGAATATTGAACAGGACAGGTTCTGGGATTCCCTTACTGGGGTACCTGCCCAATTCGCATCTATCCCATGGATCCTAGGGGGCAACTATAACTGCGCGATCAATATTGCACTAGACAGATCTCACCCGCCACCCCCACATACTCCCGCTCCGAAGCAGATGGAGCACTTTCAAAGTTGGGTCATGCACTGGTAATTAGGAGACGCATGGAGAGCACACCACCCTCTATCACGACTCTACTCGTTCAACTCCATTCGGCACAACCTACGGATCTGGTTAGACAGATTTTTATGCTCCCCATCTCTGATTCCCAAAGTTCAGCACGCGAATTACCTAGGCCGCCTAATTTCTGACCACGATGCACATATCTTACATATTCTTTGGAGGCCCCCTCATCCCCCGGTGCCCACTTGGCAGCTCCCCGTGACTGTCTGACGGACCAAGTGTTCAAGCACGACCATGAACAAAATATACAGGTCTACTTTACCAATAACGCGGCGACTGCCACATCCAAACTGATAGAATGGGACGCATTGAAGATAGTGACTCGGGGAGCATGCATTAAACATATAGTGGGGGTGAAATGCACACTAGAATGGACACTCACCACTACCAAACTAAAGTTAGCAACCCTCATAAGACGAGAAGATGCAAATCCTGCGACGTCAGCACAGGTGGCGGAGGCCAAAACACAGTACTCTACTGCCATGGCAGACCTACGCAAATACAACTTTAGAGTCTACGCTGCTCAAATGCACAAGGAGAGAGATAAAACGGGCACACTCCTAGCAGGGCTAGCAAAACAGGACACAGACACATCACTGAGATAATAGACCCCTCCGATAACTTAGTGCAATCCCAAATGGACATCCTTTGTGCATTCCAGCATTACTATACCACGATTTACCGCACCCCGACAGGAAGCGATAAGCCACTGTCTGGACCCACCGCCTATCCCACATATTACGGAATCAGAGAAAACCACACTAGACGCCAAATAACGTCGGCTGATGTCACCAATGCGATCCGTGCGCTAGCACGTAACAAGGCACCGGGCCTGGATGGTCTACCTCTTGAATATTACAGCACCTTCTCCTCCCTGCTAGTCCCTTATCTCACAGAGATGTTTGCAACCTCCCTCGAAAAGAGAGAACTGCCCGGCTCCCTTTGCGAGTCTGTCATTGTAACGTTCCTCAAACCACACCCAGACTCACAACCATTATCTTCTTACCGCCCTATCACACTCCTCTCTGCCGACTGCAAAATACAGGGGAAAATACTGTTGGATAGGTACGAACAAATTCTGCAACCCCTAGTTCACCCGGATCAGTGTGGGTTTGTACCCGGCAGACATACTTCCCAAAACATGCGCCGCTTGTTCCACATTCAGGATCAAGCGGGAGATACGCACCCTAACACGGCCTGCTTAATTGTATACCCAGAAGAGGCATTTTTATACCCTCACGTGGCCATACCTTTTCGCCGTTCTACAATGAGCAGGAATAGGTCCAACTCTCCTAACGTACACGCAACTTCTCTGCACCAAGCTTACATCTTGTATTCGAATGAGCCGATACGTATCGTCACAATTCAAGGTGGAGAAAGGTACAAGGCAGGGGTGCGCACTTTCTCCCCTGATCTTCACCCTGGTGGTATAACCTCTGGCAATACTATTACGCCAGGAGGGAACCGAATGGGGCATCACCATAGCGCACACCGTCCATAGCGTCTCTATGTATGTGGATGACCTCCTCCTATACATCCGAGATATCATAGCGGACCTCACTCCCATCTGGACAATCCGGGAAACATCCTTTACAACGCAACTGTAAATTAAACTATTCACTATCCAGCGCCCCAAAGCACTATGCGTTGTAAAGGTATTAGTTGTAAATACCGCGTTGTAAAGGCATGCGTGGTAAAAGCATGCGTTGTAATGTCATACATCCGGACAATCCTGGCAGAGTTTGTGCAGGCGTCGGGACTGAAAATAAATTGGGACAAATCCGCAATCTACCCACTGCACCCAAACCTCGTGCCGCAGGAGGTAAGAATTGGTACGCAGAGCCTACCTTGGAGCACAAACGCCCCCGATATCTTGGCGTCCGCCTGTACCACTCCCCCACTGACATTTATGAGGGCAATCATCGCAACGTGTTGGCCGGTATCAGATCATCTGTGGGATTTTGGAAGAACCTTCCGTTGGCCCCGATTGGCCGTGTGGCCATAGCTAAGATGATAATTATCACCCGGATGCTGTACCACTTCAAGAACTTACCGGTAATTCCACCCAAATCCTTTTTTCATGACCTAGACTCACTCCTCCGCTCGCTCATCTGGGGGTCCAACGGACACCGCATAGCCCTCACTAAACTGCAATTGCCCCCCACACAGGGGGGCCTAGGAGCCCCCTCCTTCGAATCGTATTTCCTGGCAGAACAGTTACAATGGCTATCGTACTGGACGGTGGGTAGGCATACAGGTGAAACATATATGTCTTGGGCCCGGTCCCTACGCCGGAACTCCGTCGCCTGCTGCTCCCAGGCACCAAACCACGACGGACATATCCGTTGCAGGTGTCGGTGGCCCGTCGATGTATGCTAAGAATCCACCGCATGTCGGCAGAGACCCCACACTACTCCCCTCGGCTGCCGCTGGTCAGTTGGCCAAAACGGGAGAAATAGTTCTCAACTACCATGCTCCGTTTGTGGACGGACCACGAGATAACTGAGGCTGAATCGCTGTTTGCAGATAGACAGATTAGACCTCATGACCTGCTCATGGAGGGCTACGATCTCCCCTCGGGACAGTTTTTAACCCACCGACAGCTCCTTGAAAATTATCTGCCACACTCTGGCCTTTCTACAGGTGAGCCAACAAAACACCTGGTCATTCACACGATTCTATATATGGGTATGGGCCGGCACCTAGTTACATGGCTGTGTAAGTCCCTAAGATAACTTACAAATAAACCACTGCTTGCTCTCCAAGCCAAATGGGAAGATGAACTTGAACGTCAATTACATCCCCTTAGTTGTATACTTGTGTTGTCTATTGTTTAGTTGTGTTGTGTAGCTGCCTTGTCGGGCGCCAGGACGCTCCTTGGTTGGAGCATCTGTGCGCCAAATAAAAATCACATAACATAACATAACATAACATAACATGACAGGGAGTGGGAAAGGGCCCTAGAGTTCCCCAAAAAGTGTCAAGGAACGCGTGTTTTAAAAACATACCGTTTTATGTTCTACATAGAGCGTATCAAACACCAGCACGCCTACAGCGATTCTACTGGGACACCCAATTTCTCTGCCCCAGATGTCACTCTCCAGATGCGCACTTTCGGCACATGTTTTGGAGCGGCCCCACCTTACAACCGTACTGGTCTTGAGACACTTAAAGAACTCATAGGTCTCAAATATAAACACACGTGGGAAGCAGTGGCTCTCAGAATATTCAGAAGACCAAAAACGCACAAAGTGCCTGTCCGCTTTGCGTCACTGGCAACCCACCAAGCCAAACGAAGTATCGCCATGAACTGGCGAGCCACATTGGGTCCCCTGATAGAGGCATGGGTAGGAGCGGTACAGAAATGGGCGACAGCAGAAGAAGAAACACTACGGGTGGAAGAGGCGAAGGGACTACGAAAACATCCCATATCTATGGAGTGGTCCCTATTATCCCACCAGTTTAAGCAATTACACACACGTACCAACCCAAGCACTTCTCAATGCAACTCAACAGACTAGGAAGCACGAACCTCACTCTGGAGTACACATGGCACTGACACCACCACACCAACCAACACGCGATGCACAAAAACTCCACAACGCACTGCACCGTAGACTGCAACTGGAAATGTGGTCAGACTGATAGCCCGTAAACAACGCTGTAACACACCTACAGACTATAGCTGACATGACCCAGAAGCCCTACCCGATGCACACACCCTGACTCAATACACCACTTGTTTATTATTCCCAGTTCCCCCCGACATCACTTAACAGAGAGGACAAGTGGACTGTAACAACATATACCCCTTCTGAGTGCAGGATATATGTCCTGCGACTGAACGGCAGTACTACTGTCGCTCAAATAATTACAACAAGATGTAATGTGATTTTATTGAAAAACTGTTAATAAAAATATGTCAAAAACGAAACATCAATGGAGTCTGATTCTCACAGCCTTGTAGAGGCATCTCAGCCCTCCAACACCATTGAATAGAGGAACGATCCTAAAACCACCTTTAACACAGAATTGCCACTCCTTCAAATTCAGGAGTACTATCTTCAAAACAGGAGAGGCAGAATAGATGTTTCAGAACAAGTCTGTTTTATCCTAGACAATTGGACCACAGGTTGAATTTCCCAATGCAATGCAAGATGTGAGAGTGAATGGGCCCAGAAATTGGTGGAGGTTTTTAGGATGTGGACCAGTAATTTCAAAATACTTTGAAGAAAGTCAAACTTTAGCCCCTATCCAAAACACTGGTATTAGGATTCTATGGTAGTTCACCTATGTTCTAGAGTTAACATGTATTCAATACATCTGCTTCAATGTGAAAGATCCTGAGGGTACACTGTAGCTTGGAAATGACCCATCAGCATCTTCAGATAAATGGCTTCCCAAAAGCAAGAATATTCTGTATTTTGTTAAAGGAATTATTTCATGAAAATTCATAATTTGCTAGGACATTGGCCCTAGTCTGCTGTCTCATTTAAAGGACATACTTTGGATACTGTTGTATTGATTGGATGTGTGTACCATTTGCCATCGGTTTTAGAATGGTGACTTCTGATTGGTTCACTAAGTTGATAACAACCTAATTCTAGAAACTAGAAATTAATTGGGTCACCCATTTATAAAAATGCACTCTGGGTAACTGGGTACACTGAAATAATCATTTAGAATGGTCCTAGCCAAGAGGGGAGCTGAGGGAATCTGTTTCAGGGAAACAAAATATCCAGTCTCAGTAGTTAAAAAAGAAGCCCTTGGATATTATTTCCCAAGTTTGGAGAAGTACTGTGATTTTTTGTGTGTGTAGCTGATGAGTAGCCTGGGCACAGGCAGTGCATTTGTCATCATATTGCCTCAGTAAAGCTTTCTATTCTGCCCATTAGAACTGAGGGTAAACAAAGACCTGTGTTTTCCTAAAGCCTTAATACCTGGTTAGGGTGTTTCATTACATTTTTAATGAATGAAACACTGAAAATGTTAGACCTCCATTACTAGCTTTCTATTCTGGCCATTAGAACTAAATGGAAACAAAGTCATGTGTCTTTCTAAAGCCTTGATGCCTGGCTATGGTATATCATTACATTGCCAAAGATGGAACACTGAAAAGTTTTAGACCTCCCTTACTAGTTGTGGTAGCTCACTGATAGTTGTGATGGGGTATGGCTTTGGGCAATTACAGATAGCCTGGTGTCTCCCGACCCAATAACCCCATATTTACTGTGTGTGGATCCACAACCAGTTAAAACACTACGGGAACACAGATGACAGCAGACCTATCTGTGTCTGACCTTTGCAGAAGACAATGTCTCCCCCAGCCTACCCCAACACTGCCTTAGCCTACCCTGCCTACTTCCCCGAGACCCCCCAGATCCACAACAGCACTCCTGTTGACATCTTCCACCTGCTCTGAGAATGAGAAATATGTAATCAGATTAGTCCATGGAATGAGACAGAACCTGTTGAAAAGTCATGGTCTTTCTGGTCATTCCCCATTCCAGAGAAAAATCTTGTAATGACAACATTTTGGTATGTAGACATATAATGATGGCAATGGAGATGTTCCCCCTATCGATCTCCCTATCAAGAATCAACAAACTCATCATGGAGGATTTAGATGTTTTGGCCACTGTACATTCACAAACTACCTTTTGTATTATGTTTTGTAGTACTAGAAATGTACTAAAAATGGTATTCACAAACATGCATGCAGAGTTTCCACCTCTGTCCCTCCTACCTTTTTATAGTGTGGAGATCTCCATCTCAGGTGCAGTGTCTTCACACGTAAGCATACATTTTAGTATACAATCTAGGCTGAATTGCGGAGTGGTTGGAAAATGGGCAAAACTTCCGTAGTGAGGTGAAGGGAGAAGTAAGGAGGCGTTTAGGGAGGGTTGTGGAGGAATTTAAATAGGGATGTACACCCACCCATTTAAGGGTAAGCCGATTGCTATTCACAAACTGCCTTTCTGTAGCTACTACAATGCAAATTGAACTGAAAACATTAGTATATTAGTCCATCTCAAAGCTCAAGTAAGTCCATGGCCACACATGGCCAACTACTTTTACTGCAACACCCTCCCATTGAATATATCGGATGGGACTTAAAAATGTACTCCTTAGGAAATAATGTTAAATTAAATTAAAATAGTTTAGATAGTTAAACATAGACAGCCATTTCCTTCAATGATAACAAAAAATAGAACAATAATTCAGATGTATTATCTTTTATAAAATATGATAAAAACTGTTTTTAACTAAAAATCTATATAATTCAAAATTATCATGAACATAAAGAAATGTATTTTAATGAATATAATAAATTCTAAAATTATTAATATGTATTAAAACGTCTACTTTATTTAGATTTGTTTTACATGGAACTTCTAATATAGGAGCAAAATATAAATTGAGATATTTAAATTAATTAGACATTACATTTTAATTTAAGTTAATTGTGCTGTAGAATTTGTTTACGTTTCATCAACATTTAAAGGATAGATACTACTTGCACTCCAGCAATGTACATGTTGTCTGCGATGCAGGAGCTGCTTCACTGATGTGCATGCTGCATTTCATGGAAGCACACATGACAGCTACATTTTCCAACAGTCCCCTCCCGAACTTTGTTTGGTAGCTGGGGATTTTGGCTACATGGATTATTGGGAAGTTACAGTAACTCACACTGGCCCTACATTTGTGTCTTGCACAACATCGCAATCTGACAATGCTTACATATACATATTGACTTGAATCTACATCCACATTCAGATACCTGGCATGGGGTACAGATTAGAGGTCATGCTATCCAGGTGAGGGATTGGATAGTCAACTCTTGTTTTTCTTGATCTGCTAGTTTGGTCACTGTATTTATGTGGGAGGAAAGTCTACTCTCAATGATGAATGATGGACATCTAACACACGTCCGCAGATTCCACCCACAAACACCTCTGTTCACTATGCATAATCTCGCCAACTAACACGGTATGCCCAAGTTTAGAAACATAGACTTCATTTTCTTAAACATTGTAACACTTATCAATACCAACATGCAACTATAATATCTAACATACTACACTTAAGTTTTCTGGCAAACATAATAAAATCCAATCTTAGCGTGCTTATTTGTAGACTTGGGTATCATTTAAATTACAGTGTTGTAATTTGCAGGATTTCAGGTGTTTTGTTTTACGCTTGGGAAGGGAAATTCCCGAATTATGCGATTACAACACTTTGCATAATTATGTGCCATTCAGGTAAAAGATTACTGCGAATGGCAACATTATCTATAGCAATGTACTACAAACTCACAGGAACAACAAAGCACAAATAGCTGCTGTTCATGTTGCTTTGTGAAATGCATCCAAAATTGTATGCAAAGACACATTTCTTGCTCCAACCATAGTGTGAAATGACAGTTCTAAATTGAGCAGAATTAAATGTAATTTTGTTGAAATTTCACATAATATTGTAAAATCAATTTAGTCACATTTTTCACACCACTATATAAACCATCCTTGGTTTGATTTTTTTTTTTAATCTATTACATTTTGAATTCTTGCAGTACATGTTCCCACATGCAGAGCTTCCACCCTATGTGCACTCAGAGCAGAAATGTCTGCCTACTGCAACAAACAGCAAATGACATGCAGAAGGATGTGTCGGTGTGATTCTAAGCCATTTCTTTCTCAAATCACCATCATCCTCCATCCTGCTACTGCTTTGAGAAATCTTGCCCCCAACATAGTTGAGGACTTTATGAAAAGGCCTCCTCATTCTCTGACAGTTACATGGCCATCATCATTCAGGTGGTTGTTGAAAATTACCCTAAGCGTTAAGAGAGTCCTAGTAAACAGTTGAGCAATGCAGCATGAGATCAAATCCGGGGGTCCATCAGCACCAGCTGGAGTGCAGTGGGTGTCCACATCTGGCAGGGAAAGCTGTTTTGTAAGTGCAGGGAGGACTCTCATCAGTGGGCCCAAATTAAGGCACAAGACATTATGGGCTTGTCCACCCAACGCGATACAAAAGGGGATGATGGACGGAGCGTTTGAACAAATCAAACACTCACCCCCAGTCAACTGATCTGCGTTTAATCCATCACCATTCTTTAGTTCACTCAGCCACCCCAGTTCAGACATGGCTATATGCAAATCAGTCTGACCCTGTGCCTTACGGGAACAGTCCAACCCGAACTGCCAAGCCATGTCTTCCCTGGACTGGAAACAAGCATCCTGGGACCGGTTTCGGATTCATAATCCTCATCAGCCAGGCTATCTTGCATCCAGTGGCCAAGTGAACAAGGGATTCACGTCTGAGCATACCCTGCCACACTTAGGGTGAACAAAGCGATACAAAAGGGGATGATGGACGGAGCGTTTGAACAAATCAAACACTCACCCCCAGTCGCCTTGTCCACCCAACCACATGCACAGCACCCATGAACGACACCACTTATTAGAGGGTCTTGAAAGCTGCCTGGATGTCAATACATGCTCAGCTGGAAGAGCCTGTGCAGCAGAGAGACAGTAAGTAAGTGTATATTAAAATTTGGCGACAAGGTGCACATGAAGTTTGAGAGTGCTGTCCTGTGTTCACTAGCGACCACATGCATCATTGCACCCGTTTGCGATTCCTAAATTGCGAAAATTAAGGAATCGCAATTTAGAAATCGCAAACAGCAATGCATGAACAATTCGCATTTATTTTTGCGATTCGGTATTTTTCCTTAATTGCGATTCACAATTTGCGAATCGCAATTAAGGAAAACCCTTCCCATTGATTCCTATGGGCCAAAAGGCCCATAGGAATGAATGGGAAGGCATTCACATTTTGCGAACATCAAATTGCGATTCGCAAAATGTGAATGCAATTTCAAGGGTGCGGGGGGGTCCAAAGAACCCCTCCCTGCACCCCAGAAATGTAACTTTAAATGCAATTTACACACACACATGCCCAAAGGGCATGTGTGTGTGTGTAAATAAAACTTTCAAAAATGCAATTTGTGCATATTTGAAAGTTTTCGGTAAATTCATGCTAATTTACCACTTCCAAATTGCGAATTCGCAAATAAAAAATGATCATGCATTGCATTTAAGAAATCTGAAATTGAGATTTCTTAAATGCAATCGCAATTTTAGAAATCGCAGCATGGTTGCGATTCCTAAAATTGCGAAATGCATGATGCATTCCAAATTAGTCAATTGCATTCGCAAACGGCCGAAAATTGCGATTCGCACCGTTTGCGAATGCAATTGACTTTGATGCATGTGGGCATTTGAGCTTAGTCATAATCTCACATGTTCTATTTAACATTTTTTTGTGATATGAAAGATTTGAGAGTTAACTTTACTAACATCTTTGTTTATTTCTTGTTTTCTTTGTCTGTACATCTAATCTGATCTTGACATCGTTAATTAAATGCATTTAAAATATTCATCACATTTACCACTACATTTGATAAAGTTGATCGATCTAGGCTATTGCTTAAGCTACAGAATTGGGGTATTCTAGCAAAGCTTTTGACAACTATTATAAGCCTTTGCATGAAGACCTGTGTGGCAGTTCAATTTTCTGCCAATAGAGTTACAATTCAAAAGATCTGGACCAACAGAGGTCTAAAGTCTAAAACAGGGATGCATTTTACCCCCCTCTTATTTAATCCCGGTTTGGCAAAAATAAAGAGGTGCACAAGCCACAGTGCGTGCCCTTCCTCCTAAGTTAGTGGGCACTCACATTCAGTCCCTTCGATATGATGAATTTTCTTGATCATACAATTGTCGGCTTGCAACAATCATTGGGCGCTCGATCACTGTACAGTATGGGAAATAACTTTTCAATGAATCTTTCAAAGACAAAAATCATTGTATGTGGAACTAGAATTATTAACAAAGCCAAATTTGTTATGCATCATGTAATTATAGAGCAAGTATTAAGTATGAAGTATCTGGGCATCCATTTCAGTCGGTGTGGCTTGCATCAAGGTCAGCTGTCAGCTCTAAAGGAAATCTATACATCCATGATTATGAACTTTCAAAAACTGCTAAAAAAGATGTGTAGAGTCATCAATGCCAGATTGTATGCCAACCGTAGCCTACTGCTCACTGTTATTTAAGGACCACCCAGTCATATGGCTGGATAAAGCCCAACTCCAATGTTACAGGCATCTGCTCCAGCGGCCTGACACCTCTACCTCTTCTCAAAGACAACTGGAATTTAGACTCTGTAAACAATCAACTATGCTCACAGCTTGGTTCTTGGGATATTATGTTAAGCTTAAGGTGCACCCTATGGGATCTCTCAAGGAAATTATTAGGTTAGGCATTCAGGTTCAAAATCTTCAAAGGGAGGCCTATGTGTAGGACTCAATAAAATTATATGGCTCCTAGAGTGATCTTGAACAAAACCTTCCCAGAAACTGTGTGCTAAAATCCTTGGCAAAAGTGCAAAAATTAAATCTGGTGAAGAAGATTGGCAGGAGTTAACACTGAAGGCACATGCGGATCTGTGCGTAGCTTTCTGTCAAGACCTGCGAAACGACCTGCATCTATCTAGCCCCCTGAGGTTTATTCATAAAAAAAACTTATGAGACTGAGATGTAGACTAATCCCCCTTAAAGCTTAAAGCTTACAGATTGGGTGCATGAAAGAATTTGCTATTCACAATTGCAGACGAGAATACTGTGTGTTTGTGCCCTAGGTTAAAGAGTTTAAGGTGCTGCTGGCTGAAACCAGCATGTTGCCACCTAGATGTATAGCAATGTGAAATGGCAACAGCAACATGTTTGAGCAGAGTAAATGTAAAGATTTGTGAAGTTTCTCAGGGATGCTTATAAGATAATGAACATGAGCTCTGTTTGCAAATAACGTTGCAAAATTATTTTCCCTTTTTTAATTCTAGGTAAGAACAGTTTACAATACTTCTTGCGGCTCAAAGTAATTGCATTGTCCACCTTACTAACTTGATTTACAATTTGCTGCACCAACGTTAGTCTATACTGCTCACTATACAGTGCAATCTTGTCTTAAGGCTGGTTGTCCAGTATTCAAGATGTAAGCAACACATTAATTTTAACTCGTGATCTCTATCATTATGTTTTGGAATTGTTCAGCATCGAAATTTGTAAGGTAACCAAAGTACAAGATATCTGAATATAGTACCACTACCTTGTTGATCCAGCAATTTCAAGAAGTCTGTAAACATTTAAAGCATAATGACTTCATCCAGCCGCTCTTAAAATGCTTTTTTAAAATGGCTGAGCCGTTTGAACAATAATACATTTTTCCCCAAAGTTTTCTTTACTGTCATTTTAGAACCAATCTAAATGACGAAACGCGAAGGGGCTAATTTTGATGTTGAGCGGACTTAAGTCTGCACAACACCGTCTCAGTCCTTGGACAAACCGACCTTTGGTCGGTGGTCCCGTCTGCCTCATTAGGATGCGACCGAACACCATTCAGTCGCATTCCTGCATTTTGGCTGGAAGCGGGCATGATACATGCTCCCAAAGCAAAATGGGAGTCACTGGTGATAGAGCGCGCGAGGTCACCCAGCCAATGATTCCGCCGTTTCCGGCTTCAGGGCCCATATACTTTCAATTCACACTATTCATTGACAGGGCGACTTCACGGGCTGCTACCAATTGTGTGTGTGTTCCCTACTGTTATTACTCAGTGTACCCGACTTACCCTCCACCGACACGGGTACCTATGACTTCAATGGATCAGGGGCCTAGCTGTAAAAGGAAAGGCAGCAAATGCAATTTCAAATGACATTCAATACTGTTGTAAATGACAACGGACAACTGGAAGTTTAAAATGTTTATCTAAAGTTCGTTATCATCAAACATTAAACTTACAAGAATAAGGCAATCAATAACCAAGATAATGAAAAGTACATAACTATAGAGAAATGAAGTCAGGGTAACCATTTAAATGCAATTATGAGATAAAGAGAAAATGCTATGTATTCAAGGCAAGGAGTTTTCAGACAGTTTAAGTAAGGCCGTTCTAGACCATATCAGAAAATGACAAACTGCAATGCAAAATATGATTTCCAAGAGGTAGGATAGCATAGGAACAAATTAAGAGTATATGCATTTAACTTTATGATTCAATAGTTTGCGGCAAAAGCATGGAAAAATCAACATGTGCAAAGATGTGTCTTTATTGAAGCAAAAGACTGAAATATAGAAAGGTGCAAGTTTAAGGAACTTAGAGCAGTATTTACCTAGACTGGTGTGGAAACCAAACCCTGGCCACGGGTCAGTTAAGGACAGGAAACCCTCAAGGAAGGATACCCCTCAAAGGACAGCAGGTGCAGAATGGACACCCAGGACAGGACAGGATACCCTCAGATTAGCAATCAGGACAGGACCTCAGGACAGGACAGCAAACCCTCAGGACAGGACCGCTCAGGACAGGACCGCAACCGCAGTTTGGAAGCAACGCCTGCGTTCCACCCTCTCTGCAGCTATCGATCAAGACCCCGATTGGGTCAGCGAACTCCCAGCAAAGTGCTTCGCCAGCACTTTAAGGTTCAGTAGAACCTTAGTCTATGGTCAATTTCGGACAGAGTGCTCCGCAGCGCTCTGTATCTTCAGTCACCTATTGAGTACGATGGGTCAGTGACAGGTCAGCTAAACCAGACAAGTCGGACAATTCCCTAAGTGAACCCAGGGTAGATATACTGTTTTGGGACAGGGTACCACCCCCCAAATGTTGCAAAGTGTCAGAATCCCCAATTTGGATTGGTCCTAAGGTAGGCTTTGGGTAACACACCAATCATAACATACTATTTGGATGCTTAATTTGCATATCTGGGTACCGCCTAGCAAGATTGGGGTTCCCATGAGAAACTGTGCAGAAATACGAGTGACAATTAACATTGTTGCCGAGTTAGGACAACTGGCTCCGCTTTCCTGGGTTTTCAGGTCAGTTCTCAGGAGCATCTTGCCCATCACTGCCAGCTGGCTAAGTTCCATCAGCCAAAGTTGTCAGGTCCCCGGAAAGTCGCATATGCGCAGAAGGGACCTCCAAGATGGCTCTCGGTACAGACAGACCCACATTTCCCGCAGTACATGAAAAGTAAGCGAGAACAAATTAATACATAGAAATAACATTATGAAAACACATCATTTGGTTTTGAACTTTCAACTTATCACTACAAAATATACTTATGCAGTCTAAATGTTAGCTACATATAACAGGCACAAGAGCAGTGGCACGAGCAGTACCACGTTACAGGCAAAACTATGTATTACGCATGCGCATAAATTTCCCTCCAATTCTGCAGACACGTCAGGACACGTGAGTGTGACTGACGCATGCGCCGTGACTAAATACAAGCGGCGGCCATATTTTACGGACACGGATTAAATTCATTAGGAATACACATAGGCAAGTTTCTTAATCCTTATTCAAACTTAATATAAACGTTAGTAAGACGTACACTTATTACCTTGTTACACATAAACGAGGTTCATGAACACAGCAAGCCGCAAAATATGCGAAGCTTTGCTTCATCAATCCCCTCTTTGATGATATTTACTATCATCACAAAATTTAATGGAACCAGATGCCAACTTTTCTTTCACACTTTATACAGTTCTATCTCTTCTAGCAATCGCTCCAGCTTTTCTCGTTCAGTTTTAGTAGGGTGAGAATTCTTCACCTTTTTATAGATCTGATTATTCATCTCTTCTAATTCGAGCTCATCCACACTCCGTTTCACTCCTCTTGTATTTACTTCTCTTGCATTCACTTCATACTTCTTTGTGTGTTTACGACACTTGCAGCAGACAAATATGAAAAATAGGATGAGACCTATAATTCCAATTGGCATCAGTACTCTGAGCAATAAGCCTTTACCTATACTAGCGAACCAATGACCTACATTTGAGAGACCATCTACCAGTCTCTTCCAGGCACTATCAACCTCGAGTGGTCTGAGTTCCTTTGCCAAATTAGTAATGTTTCTCACATATCTTTTGAGCTGCACACTTTTGTCCGGAATATAAGTGCAACAATGTTGCGCCTTCAACATCCGGCAGACTCCGCCCTCTTTCGCTAATAAGGTATCAAGAGCAAGTCGATTCTGTAAAACCATTGATCTGATCGCAACCATTTCGGTATTGACCAGCAGAAATCCATGAGCTGTCTCAGTCGACAACACATCCACTATAGTGGACAATTTGCAAATTCTGTGAGTGTTCAGAACCACTCCCACTCCAGGTATCAGTGCACTGAAAATACTACCCATTATTTCACCTATGCTTTCTCTTTTACTACGCACTAAGCCATTAGTATTTTCACTGCTTCCAGCAACTCCATTCACATGGTATATTTTCGGGAAGACAATGCCAAAATAGCAACTTCCATACCAGTGATCCGGCAATTTGAAATAAGCCTTGTCCCCACAAATATAATAAATTCCAGGAAACACAGGCTCTGACCCATTTTTGAAACCCCAACCTCCAATTACCTTGTAATTATGTTCGCACTCATTGGAACCAATGAAAATGTTATTATAATAGCTAGTCTTCTCGCGGTGAAGACATAGCTTGCCTTTCTTTTCAAAATCCAGCAACAGAGCAGGACCCGCCCCACCAGTTGAGGTGCCTTCCATGTTCTCTGCCCACCTTGGCTTTTTCTGACTTTCGTCATTAGCCTTCTTTTGTATTTTAATTCTCCTTTTCTCTGCCATGTTTAGGAACATCTTTTCCTGCTCATGCAAAGAACAAGTCAAGTTATCTCTGTGTGCGTCAGCTATGTCGATATTACCTACGGTTAGGAAGTAATCTCCCATGTATCGTATTGCGTCACTTTTGGTATGTACAGGATTCAAGTTCCCACGTATAGGAAGCTCAGAAAAGATCACGTCATTATTAGAGTAATAGTACTGTAACGGTCCTCTTTTGTAAAATAAACTAGCTAAAATGCTACAGGAAATTCCGTATGTCAGTAGCAAGTGATGGTATGTCACGCCTTCAGCTACAGAAGTAGGTAGCTTCATGCAGACATAGCAATCTTCAATTTCCATAGTCTCTACATAGTGTATTAATAAGTTTGCGAAAACATTTAAGCGTGTCCTGTTTTTAATTCTATGATAATGTAGTTCTTCCTCATCTGATGCTTCTAAGTCTTGTTTTGTTTGTCTCAGTGCTCTCTCATGTCTAGCTACACTCTGTGTTGTCAGCTCTTCACTGTCAGTATTTACAATTTCAGTAGGGACAATATTAGTATCTTTGCTTACAGCAAAGGGAATGAAAATTGTTAGTCCTATCCAGAGTAATATCAGGACAACTATACTACAGACACATACCTTGCAGCATGTTTTGCAACAGCTGCGACTAGGTCTACCACTCACGTTTGAATCAGACATTTTAGGCTTCAGAAGAAGCTTCTCGACCCCTCTTTGTGACTTTACACGAGTATCTTACTTTGTGCAAATTCACGGTGGCTCGTCTTCTTCCTCGTCAGAGTACTCGGGGACGGGCTCTCCGTCGCTTACGTCAGTGATATCGAGATCTTCAAGCTCTTCTAACACAAGTGTCCATTCAGGTGACTTGTACTTTTTGTTTTGTCTCTTTATCCGATCACTCCTTCTTTTGGAAGTGTCTTCTGGTTGTTCTGCTATGCGAGCACTTCTCCTTTCTTCTGCATGTTTTTCTTCTACTGTTTTTATCCTTAGTCTTAATTTCTTTACGAATCTGGGCTCAAGATGCTTTCTTTTCTTAAGTCTTTTAGTTGGTACTTGGACTTCGTTTCCTTCTCTGGCCCTTTTGTTCTCATTTACTGTTGGTAATTCTGTTTCAGTTTCTTCTTCTTCTATCTGACTAATACCAGGACTCACATTTATTTCTTCTGCCTGGTTACTAATCTGGCCTTGTTCAGGTAAATTGTGTGTTTGCTCTTCAAGTGTCTCTGACTCTGTTTCCTGAACACGTTCTTCTAATTCTATCTGATCCTGTTCAAGCACTTCGATCTCTGGACTTTCTTCTGCTCGAACTATTACACTATGTCTAGTCTGTCCCTTCTCGATATCAGGAGTCAGTGGAGGTGTATCGAACACTTGCTCTGTATCCTTCACTTGTTCGGTATCGGGCACTTGTTCAGTCTTATTCACTTGTTCTGTGTCAATCACGTGCTCTGTCCCTGTCTGACCTTCTCCTTCCTCAGTTTTGATGTGAATCTCAAGATTCTGAGGTTCTTCGCCTGTGCCTTGCTTTTCCTCTCTAGTCCACTCTCTACCTTCCCAAAGTCGTTCACTTGTTCGAATGGGGTCTTCAGTGAGATCAATCAAGGGAATCCACTCTTCTGGCCATATGCTTGGCAGCTCGTCTTCAGCTACTTCTGGCTCAGCTTCTTGGACCCCTTCAGCAGGCTGGACTCTTGGTAGTTCGTCATCAACTATCCTTGGGCCAACGTCTGCTGATTCTGCAGCTCGACTAGTACTGGGCTGTACGTCGTCAGCTACTTCCGGTCTGGCTCCTGCAGAGTCCTCTGCTGGACGTCCTTCTGCTTCAGGCACCTCGTCTGGTGGTACCTTCTGGGTGTGGCTGGCGTGTACCCAGCGTGGAACTCCTGCACACTTTACTGCTGTGGTAGTTACCAAGATCACCTGACGTTTTTCTCCCCACCTTGGCTCCAGGCAGCTCTTCCGAGTATGCTTCTTTATCTTCACCCAGTCCCCCGGGACCAGTTTGTGGAGAGGAGTCGTTGGATTGAGGATGGTGTCTTCTCCGATCTGGCGAGAGATAGAACGCACTTGGTCACCCAATCTCTTGCAGTATTCAAGCACCAAATCATCAGTAATACTCAACAGTTTGCTTCCTGGCACCCATGCTTGTCTCATCACTCTTCCCATAATGATTTCATGGGGACTTAGGCCTGTCTTGCGATCAGGAATACTTCTGAGTCCCATCAGGACCAAGGGCAGGGCCTTCACCCAGATCAATTTAGTTGCATCACACAGTTTTGCTAGTCTGTTCTTGATAGTTCCATTTATTTGTTCCACTACTCCAGAAGCCTCTGGACGGTAGGCACAGTGAAGCTTTTGTGAAATTCCAAAGGCCTTACATAGTTCGTCGATCACTGCATTCTGAAAATGTGAGCCTTGGTCTGATTCAATAGTGACTGGAACCCCGAACCTAGGTATTAGTTCTTTTAATAAACACTTAGCTACTGTTTTTGCGTCATTTTGGGGAGTAGGGAAAGCTTCCACCCACTTTGAAAATAAACAGACCATAACAAGGACATATCGCTTCCCTTCACAACGGGGCATAGTGATGAAATCAACCTGTATTCTCACAAAGGGACCCCCGGACCTCCCAATTTTTCCCAGTTCCACCACAGTCCTCTTCCCTGGGTTCATCTTTTGACATGACAGGCACCTCTGGCAGAGGGACTCTGCTACTTTCCTGAACTTTTTACTGTACCAAGTCTGTTGGAACACTAGAATCATGGCATCCCTACCAATGTGTGATCCTTCATGTATCAACCTCGCCATTGTGCTAAGTAGGTGTCTAGGTAACACAGGCATACCAGTTGGACCTAAAATGACACCATCCACTCGTCTTGGTCTACATCCATCTTCCTTCCACTTCTCTCTTTCTTGCCAAGGTGCCGCCTGCTGCCACTCTTTCACTTCATCCCATGTAGGCACTTCTTCAAACACCTGAAGTTGGCAGCTGGTTCCTGGCCCCCCTCGTTTTGGATTTACTATATACCGATCTCTTGCGCACCATTGGGCCACTCGATCAGCATAATCGTTTCCCAGTGATACCTTGTCCATGCTCTTCTTATGAGCAGCACATTTTACCACTGCCAGTTCCTTTGGTAACTGGATTGCCTCTAAAAGGTCCTGAACAACTTTTCCATTTCGAATAGGGGTACCTGATGAAGTCAGGAACTCCCTCTGTAGCCACAACTGGCCGAAGTCATGCACAACCCCATAACAGTACTGACTGTCAGTATACACTGTTATGCGCAGGTTCTTCCCAATTTGGCAAGCTTTTATCATAGCAATGAATTCGGCTACTTGTGCAGACTTGATATGATATAGGTAACCTGCTTCCTCAATTTTCTCTAAGGATACTACCGCATAGGCAGCACTCAGGCCTCCTCGTTCATGCCTTAGACATGAACCATCCACAAAAAGTTCTTTATCATGCACAGGCAATGGCGTTTCTTTTATGTCTGGGCGTGGCTTAGTGTTGAATTCTGTTAAGTCTATGCAATCATGTTCATCATCCACCCCCCCTTCCATATCCTTTGGGTCAGGGAGTAAGGTGGCTGGGTTCAGAATACTGCACCTAACAATGTTTACAATTGCAGCACCCACAAGAATCCTTTCATATTTAGTCAGCCGACTAGGAGTGAGATACTGAGTTTTCGTTCTGGTCAACAAAATTACCACTCCATGTGAGACATACACAGTTACCGGATGTCCCATGACAATGGACTCACTCTGCTCTAAACTTGCGCAGGTAGCAGCTACTGCTTTCAGACAACCTGGTAATCCAGCAGCCACTGGATCCAGGGTGGCAGAGAAATATGCCACAGGCCTTCTCGTTGTGCCATGATCTTGTGTCAGGACCGACAATGCACAATTATCATGAGTGTCACAGAACAGGGCAAATTCTTTGGAATAGTCTGGCATTCCCAATGCAGGGGCTGTACACAGACAATCTCGTAGTTTGGTGAAGGCTGTTAAGCTTTCATCATCCCATTCTACAATCTCGGGTGTTCCTCTTTTGGTCATTTTTATCAAGGGCCTAGCTAGGACTGCAAATCCCAGAATCCACTGCCTGCAGTATCCTATCACACCCAGGAACATTCTGATCTCTTTCTGAGTACGGGGCAACTGCATCTTTTGAATTATTCTCACTCTTTCCGATGTCACTTTTCTGACACCTTTTTCTATCTGGTGCCCCAGATATTTCACCGATTTTGCACAGAACTGTAACTTGTCAGGGGCCACTATATGTCCCTTCTCACACAGGTGATTCAGTAGGGCAATGGTGTCAATCACACAATCCTTATGACTTTTAGACGCCACCAAGAGGTCGTCTATGTATTGCACTAAGACAGAGTTCCCAGGGAGGACTAAAGTTTCCAAACATTTTTTCAAGATCTGATTAATGATAGAGGGGCTCTCTGTATACCCTTGAGGGACCCGGTTCCAGCAATACACGTGACCTTCGAAGGCAAATGAGAAAAGAAATTTGCTATCTGGATGCAAGGGAATGGAAAAGAATGCATGACACAGGTCTATCACAGTGAACCACTCAGCATCCCAGGGAATCTGATACAGAATCACTGCTGGGTTCGGGCCAATAGGGCAACAGGGAACTACTATCTTGTTGACTTTTCGTAAATCCTGCACTACTCTGTACTTGCCACTAGGTTTCTTAATGCCCATAATCGGAGAGTTACATGGGCTACTCATCACCTCCTGTATGATGTTTCCTTCTAACAATTTCTGTATTTCCACAGTAACACCAGCTTTCACTTCTGCATTCATTCTGTAGGGTTTAGTATTGGGGTACACTGCATTGTCCTTGATTGCTATCTGTATGGGGTCCACATTTTTCATTAACCCTACATCTTTCCCAGTAAAGTCCCACACCTCTGGCTTTACTGCTTCTTGGAGTTCTTTGGGCAAATCCTGCATGGTCATTCGTTTAATTTCCGAGTCAGGTCTGACTAACATTAATTTATAAATGCCGTCTTCATCTGGGGTCTGAATTTCAACACCCTTTGGTGTGCAAAAGATGGTACAGTTCATTTTGCACAGCAAATCACGTCCCAGCAAGTTCACTGGATTGGTGTCGCAAACGACAAATCTATGCATTTCCTTAAAGTTTCCAATTGAGATCTCCATGGGCTTGGTAACAGGAGTACTAATCAATTGATTAGATACACCCACTACTTGGATGGCTTCTCCCTAGAGGGGTAGGTTTGGAACGTCCACTGTTCTCACAGTAGAACGGGTAGCGCCAGTGTCCAACAGAAAGGTGACATCGTTTCCGTCAACCTTTCCTTCAATGTATGGTCCGGACTGGTCTACCGGCAAGGAGGCGCCAAGTACGCACTCCTCGTCCTCCCCTCTCAGGCCCCGTCAGTACTGGTCATCACAAAGGAAGGTATCATTTAGAAGATACTGCGAAGTTGCTGCATTTCTGTTCTCATTACTTTCCCAGACTTCTATCTCATCTCCCTCTGCCTGTTTTCCCCTGTATACTTGCTTTGGTGCTCGGGGCACCTGAACTGTTTTTACCTGTGGTTGAGTCTTTCTTGGTCTCTCTTTCTGCGTCTGTGGAGTTAAATCAGGAATTTTGGGGTTATCTTCCGGCAAGTAAGGACACTCGTTACGCCAGTGTCCAATTTCGCCGCACTGATGGCAGGGAAATTTCTTCATAGCCTCTTCCCTGCTCATTTTGGGCCGGGGCTTGCCTCCTCCCCCTCCCCCAGGGCCTTCGTTTTTAGTGTTTTTGGCCATGTTACTCAACTGCTTTTCCTGCTGTTCTGCGAGCTTCACCTGAGCCCACATCACTTTTTCCTTCAGAGCTTTTTTCTTTTCTGCCA
The DNA here is from genome assembly GCF_964261635.1 of Lissotriton helveticus. Classification (NCBI taxonomy): domain Eukaryota; kingdom Metazoa; phylum Chordata; class Amphibia; order Caudata; family Salamandridae; genus Lissotriton; species Lissotriton helveticus. The sequence continues at coordinate 640,938,411 of NC_136059.1, forward strand.
TCTCGTCCTCGCAGTACTTTGCGTACCGCAGGACCTCGTCTACCTTTTTGGAGTGCCAACAGATTTTGTTATCTTTTATCCACTGACAAATTTCAGGTCTTAAACCGTTTACAAACCTGTAAATGAAGTGCGTCATGTCCTTCATCTCGATGTTATCTATACCACTGTATGTTTTAAACACCTGCAACAGCCTTTCATAATAGGAGTGCACTGTCTCCTCTCTTTCCTGCGTTGTTCTATCTATCCTGGTCCAATCAGTTTCCTTAGCTGGCACCTTTAGTTTCAGATGCTGAATTACTTGTTCATATTTTCTCATCACTTCTTTCGATGGTTCCCCTGTTTCTTTATCTCTTGTATACTCCTCACTAGGCCAGGCTATGGCTATTTTACACTCGGTCCATAGATCGACCGGGACCACAATGTCGAAAAACCCATCCAGGTCTTTCCACAGGCATTTCTGCACCTTTACGAACCTTTCCACTTGCCGGTACCATTCAACCGGCTTCTCGCGTAGTTTCGGAAAATCGTTAGTAAAGGACACAATATCCTGTCTGGACCATGGAACGTGCACATACCTCCCACCTGGTACTTCACGCATGGGGCATAATGTTTCGGGCTTGTCTACTTCTCTCAGAGGGAACTCAGGGGTAGCTTGTCTTGATCGGGCCTCATCTTTCTTACGTGCCCACCTCGTTTTCCACCTTTCCACGTCTCCCCATTTTTGCAAAACTGCAAGTAACTCTTTAATCTGCAACTTCCTCCCTGACACATTCAAGTTCTCTAAATCCTTATCTGAGAACTCAGCTCGGTATGGTTTCTGCAAGGGCTTCGATCTGGATATATCTATCCCCATACTAGCTGCAGTGTCGGTCAGTTTTTCGTGGAGCACCCTGGTACTTCTGGTAAGGCTTTTACACATGAACAGCAATTCTTCTTCAGAATAGGTGTTTAATCTGTCTAACCCCATATTTCCTGCCATTAATTCTTCTATTTCTTCTCTCAGTTTGTAGAGGTCTAAAGGTTTCGTTTGCGGAGCCTGCTTTTCTAATTCACGACTCCAATTTTCAATTTCTTCCGGTGTTACCAAAGAGACACTCCTGGTACCCGTTGCTGATTCTAATTTAATTTCCTTCGTATCGAAAGGATTATGCCTCTTCTGCACTCCCTTCCCTGCTTGTTTGTTTGGCAGGTCCAAGAACACAACTTCGGACTCGCACTCACTGGACTGGTCGTCTATCAGTAGGGGCTCTTGCCTCGGCGGGGCCATTATCGGGTTCATAACTGGAGGGTTCGAACTTCCTTGACTATTCCCATACAACGGGACTACTGGTCCGATCGTTACCGGAATAGTCAAAGCTTCAGGACTGGTATTCAACTGGGAGATTTTCTGAATTATTTCTGTTCTCTGTCTAGCTAGGGCCTCTTGCTCCCTTTCATCTAGTACTCTTCCTAATGTCCGGTCAGGTATCATCTGTGGGGTCAGGTGAGGGGTAAGACTCGGGGCAGTAGGATGCGTTTCACTTGGTCCTCCGCCATAATTTGGTTTTGGGAACAAAGTTCCTGTGCCAAATGACCTACGCTCTTCCCCATATGGAGGCTGCAAAAAGGGTACTCCTGAACTTACTGGCTTTTCTTCGTTTTCATACAGAGGTCTGGGAAAAAATGTTCTTTCACGGGAATATTTTTCCTCTGAGCTCTCGGGCATTCTAGGATATATATTGCGTACCTCTGCGGGTCCGGGGTTCTCAAAATAGGGCAACACCTGGCCACCTCCCCCCCTACATAGGGATCTGTCTTCCTCCTTAATAGATGGACGCTGGGGATTCTCTCCTGCACTGGAAGGTCGGGCTCCCTCATTATAAGGGGGCGGACTTCTCGTAAAGATGTCATCTAACAATTCATCGTCTGACTCTCCAAGGGCTCCCCAATGCTTACATTTTTCTGTCTTTTTCCCTTCCCCCGAAGGGGTACATGCTGGCATCATGGGGAACAGACCCTCAACAATCATGCTCTGCCTCCACTGTTTCATCCTCTTATCCCTGGTCTCTTGTTTCAGCCTTGGATACCACTTGGTCAGACCTTTGTCCATTCGGGGTTTCTCTCTTTCAAAAGCCTCAATCTCCCATTCCTCTAATGCCTCATACTGCGTTAGTCTCGGTCTGGGATGTAATTCATTCATGCGGGTTCTCAAATTGAATAAAATCCTACCTTTGAAGGTACCGTCTAACGGAAAAGCCAATACTCCGTCATCTTTTGTGTACCATACCCAATTCTCCAACCACACACAGGTATTGTACCCTCGGTCAAACATCATGAATGAGGCAGGAGTATTCGGTGGCGGGATAGTAACGCCCTCTCTAGATTTAATCGGTTTGTCCGTTTTGAAATAATTCTTTACTCTGCTTACAAGGGACATCTTTCTCTTAGCTCCGTACATAATATCGTATCTATTAGCTTTCCACTGATCCCTTTCAAACCCTTGGTTTCTTGGATCGGGTCTAGTCTCTGGACAATACGAGTGCCACATACAATTTCTACGCTTAACTCTGTTTATAAAGTCACTTCCAATCAGAACGCGTCTTGCAATTCCGTGCAACCAATGAGGTGCACGCGTTCAAATAATTTTGGCCAATGGGTGCGCGGCCCCTTCGTGAGACAGTTCTCACTCCTCGGCGCTTCACCCCTCCTTTACAATTTCAGCCCCGCTACCCGCCCGCTGTTTCTACCAATCCCAGCGCGGCACGGAGTGACGTCAGAGGCGCTTCGCGACTGACTCCCTCCCTTCACAAGGTAACGGAAACTTTCTTTCCTTTTAAAGTGCTCAGTGCTTGGTTATTTTACAACAAATACACATTCGCCACAGTGCTCAAGTGTCTAGACAGGATAGCTTTGTTTTACTGCAAGTAAACTACTTCCATTTACTTTTCACGCGCTGCGGGTAGATCTCTTCCGCCTACCCTTCACTCTAGCATCGGTGCACCTGTTATTCCCCTAAACTCATCCACTTCTTTCCGGGATATATCCGAGTCTAAGGTTTCCCAGTGGACCCCTTTGCTTTCACCCAAGCTCTGAGGAACCTGCTACTCTTCCGATGTGACCCTTACTAGGTTACGCCACTATGGGAATTTTGCCAATGAACCTCGTTACTGACATTTTATTCACACATGTATTCAGAAAACCCTAGTTAGTGCTTCCCGGTTATCCTAACCTGCACCTAACTTTCCTTAAGCCTGTGACCTCAGGACAATGGATTCTATTCACCACTTGCCCTTTCAATTCCCCGGGGAGTTCGGACAACAAGAAACAATACGATTTACAAACGCATGGATTAATACATATAACAATATAAGAACAAGAATAATAATGAAAAAACAATTCATTGATTTCAGCAGCGTATTCACAAGAGAGTGATCAGTCCCCTCGGAACAGCCGCTCTTATAGCAGCATTAATGTACTAGCAGCTCCCGACTTAACTAGTCTAACTAATCCTGCCTAACCTTTAGCTAGTCCCTAACCATCCTTTGATCTACCAGAAAACTGATAGAGCGCGCGAGGTCACCCAGCCAAGGATTCCGCCGTTTCCGGCTTCAGGGCCCATATACTTTCAATTCACACTATTCATTGACAGGGCGACTTCACGGGCTGCTACCAATTGTGTGTGTGTTCCCTACTGTTATTACTCAGTGTACCCGACTTACCCTCCACCGACACGGGTACCTATGACTTCAATGGATCAGGGGCCTAGCTGTAAAAGGAAAGGCAGCAAATGCAATTTCAAATGACATTCAATACTGTTGTAAATGACCATGGACAACTGGAAGTTTAAAATGTTTATCTAAAGTTCGTTATCATCAAACATTAAACTTACAAGAATAAGGCAATCAATAACCAAGATAATGAAAAGTACATAACTATAGAGAAATGAAGTCAGGGTAACCATTTACATGCAATTATGAGATAAAGAGAAAATGCTATGTATTCAAGGCAAGGAGTTTTCAGACAGTTTAAGTAAGGCCGTTCTAGACCATATCAGAAAATGACAAACTGCAATGCAAAATATGATTTCCAAGAGGTAGGATAGCATAGGAACAAATTAAGAGTATATGCATTTAACTTTATGATTCAATAGTTTGCGGCAAAAGCATGGAAAAATCAACATGTGCAAAGATGTGTCTTTATTGAAGCAAAAGACTGAAATATAGAAAGGTGCAAGTTTAAGGAACTTAGAGCAGTATTTACCTAGACTGGTGTGGAAACCAAACCCTGGCCACGGGTCAGTTAAGGACAGGAAACCCTCAAGGAAGGATACCCCTCAAAGGACAGCAGGTGCAGAATGGACACCCAGGACAGGACAGGATACCCTCAGATTAGCAATCAGGACAGGACCTCAGGACAGGACAGCAAACCCTCAGGACAGGACCGCTCAGGACAGGACCGCACCCGCAGTTTGGAAGCAACGCCTGCGTTCCACCCTCTCTGCAGCTATCGATCAAGACCCCGATTGGGTCAGCGAACTCCCAGCAAAGTGCTTCGCCAGCACTTTAAGGTTCAGTAGAACCTTAGTCTATGGTCAATTTCGGACAGAGTGCTCCGCAGCGCTCTGTATCTTCAGTCACCTATTGAGTACGATGGGTACGTGACAGGTCAGCTAAACCAGACAAGTCGGACAATTCCCTAAGTGAACCCAGGGTAGATATACTGTTTTGGGACAGGGTACCACCCCCCAAATGTTGCAAAGTGTCAGAATCCCCAATTTGGATTGGTCCTAAGGTAGGCTTTGGGTAACACACCAATCATAACATACTATTTGGATGCTTAATTTGCATATCTGGGTACCGCCTAGCAAGATTGGGGTTCCCATGAGAAACTGTGCAGAAATACGAGTGACAATTAACATTGTTGCCGAGTTAGGACAACTGGCTCCGCTTTCCTGGGTTTTCAGGTCAGTTCTCAGGAGCATCTTGCCCATCACTGCCAGCTGGCTAAGTTCCATCAGCCAAAGTTGTCAGGTCCCCGGAAAGTCGCATATGCGCAGAAGGGACCTCCAAGATGGCTCTCGGTACAGACAGACCCACATTTCCCGCAGTACATGAAAAGTAAGCGAGAACAAATTAATACATAGAAATAACATTATGAAAACACATCATTTGGTTTTGAACTTTCAACTTATCACTACAAAATATACTTATGCAGTCTAAATGTTAGCTACATATAACAGACACAAGAGCAGTGGCACGAGCAGTACCACGTTACAGGCAAAACTATGTATTACGCATGCGCATAAATTTCCCTCCAATTCTGCAGACACGTCAGGACACGTGAGTGTGACTGACGCATGCGCAGTGACTAAATACAAGCGGCGGCCATATTTTACGGACACGGATTAAATTCATTAGGAATACACATAGGCAAGCTTCTTAATCCTTATTCAAACTTAATATAAACGTTAGTAAGACGTACACTTATTACCTTGTTACACATAAACGAGGTTCATGAATACAGCAAGCCGCAAAATATGCGAAGCTTTGCTTCATCACTGGTCATCCCTGTATCCGTGGCAGGCACCACAAGCTGCCTGCCATGGGGTGCAGTGATCCACAGGGGAGCACCATAGGTGCCCCCTCGACCTCCTACCACAGGACGCTCATCTGAGGGGGCCCTGCAATGGGCCCCCAAATACGCTTTCTGACATGGTTTCCATGTCGGACAGGCCAGCATGGAAACAATGCCAGAAAAGTGCATCGTAATCCCAAAGGCGGAAAGGTCTGCCATTTGAGATTACAAGCCGGTTACGACTGGCTGACGGCTCCTTGAACCTGTCAGAAGACAGCTGGAATAACAGGCTGGTTTACTTTCTGACAGCCAGCAGTGTAATGCGGCAGTCAGAAAGTGAACCGAGCGGCCGATTACGATGTGGCCCGGAAGGCTTCATCAGTGGGCCAGAGTTTTTACGGGCAGCATCGTAATCGGCCCCTATGCATTTCTTTGCACAGTTAACTAGGTATGTAATTTGAGGAATTTTATAAATATTTTCTGGTTTACTCTCTCCGATGTAGAAGTTGGTGACTGATGGTTGTAGTTTATGGTGCTGAGAATAGCTCAACAGTTTGGACTGAACTGGACAACTATGATATCTATTTTGATACATTGTTAAGGTTTTAAATAACTGGTAACAATAACATTTGTACTCACTATTTAAATATTCAGAAATCCTGATAACGTAATAGTTGAAGCACACATTATACAATACAAGTCTGTAACATTTTGTTTTCCCAAATTTTATTTATGTCACGCTGACATTATATACCTTTACCTAACTTCCTAACCGCACTATCAGCCTGATTCATCATTCTCCCGTTTTGCGAGCCCCTAATAGCGATTCATAACGAATCGCTATTAAGGACTTGCAAAACGGGATTCATGTAGGAATTGCAATAAATATTGCGATTCCTACATGTTCCTTATTTGCGATTAGCTAATTGCTAATCGCTAATAAGGAATGACTCCCCATGCATTCCTATGGGCCTCCAGGCCCATAGGAATGCATGGGGAGTTATTCCTTATTTGCGATTAGCAATTAGCTAATCGCAAATAAGGATGCGATTTCAAGGGTGCAGGGGTGTCCAAAGGACACCCTGTAGCACCCCTGAAATGTAATCTACATTGGTGTTGCGCACACACATGTCCAAAGGACATGTGTGTGTGTAACATGCAACTTACAAAAATGCATTTAAATGCATTTTTCCAAGTTTTTGCTATTTAACGAGAGGTCTGACCTCTCGGTAAATAGCGGCCCAAAATTGCAATTTTGCAATTTTAAAATGCTTCATGAATTGCATTTAAGGAATCTCAAATAGAGATTCCTTAAATTCAATTCTTCGCAAATGTGCGAATTCTTAAATAGCGAATTTTGCATTTGGGATGATGAATCCCAAATGCAAAAATTGCACTCGCAAAAAGCAAGATTCTGAGAATCTTGCCCTTTGCGAGTGCAATTTAGCTTGATGAATCAGGCGGTTAGTGTGCTAGTATTTATCTTTACTGTTCACATAATTAATGAATAATGTGTGGCAATTTTGATGTTTGAAGATCTATAAACCAGTTTAACGTCCTTAAAAAATGCTTGTAGCCTGATTGGAAAACTGCCTCCTCTTATATAACGAATGAGTGGAACCTGTTAAAAACTTACATTTCCAAACGGTTAAAATGGATTTTGATACCTCAACTGTTACCATCTCTTTCGCCTCCTTTGAATGGGTGATCCCCCAGCAATACTGCGAATTTTCAATGTTAAGTATTTGTAAATCACAGTTTCAGCACTCCTATAATGGTAAGTTATTGAATTTAAGAGAGAATTATGTATATATGCATTTTTGACCCAAGGAATTAATGTATTCTCTCTTTTCACATTCATTTCAGCAGATCGTTCTGGCAAGCAGCCGTTCTGGCCAACAGCCATCACAGCAGGACCGGGGGCAAGCAGACAGTTCCTTGTCTTGAAGAGAGGCACGAATTCACTCAAATCAATCAGTGAGGAGGAGGAAGCGACCACCGGGGGGGGAGCACCCACCCAGAGAATTACAAGTTGTGTCTCCAAGAGGCTTGTGGAGGGCAGTGGATAGATATAAACCCCACCAGCCAAAGGAAGGAGGTTATTTTGTCTTCTCTAGGCCTCGGCAAAATTTTGAGTAGGCCTGAGTAATTGGAGTAATTTCGTTAATTTTGTGTTACTCTTCTGACACAAATTTACGATGCCTGTTCATGTAATTATGAGTATTTTGACACAAGAATCCTACCACAGGATAATGGGAAGAGCAAACTTAGAAAGTGTGAGAGGCTGCTGCTGTTCGTGTCCTGTTCTATTTAGCACTACTTTCCTAGTGCAAAATGCATTCTTGAGTCCGTTTTAGATGCAGGGGTGCATTCTGTACTAAGAAAATAGTGCTAAGTGCTTCATCATGCTCGTCGCATAATTCTGTGTAATCTTGTTTAATGTTGCTGTTATTTTGCATATTTACTCTACAGCACATTACATGACTTACACCCACCCTTAGTCATCTACTGACTTTAAGCAAGACCACCACGTAGTGTCCTGAAAGCAGGCCCAATACCAACAGGCCTTTACCCTGCTCACTCATGACTTCTGAGGCCCCCATTTTATAGGGGCCTCAAGCTGCACCCCCTGCACCACCTCCTCCTCCCAGTGCCCATTTAGAAGATTCTGAGTTAAGGGACACTTCTGCCCCTGACATCCCACACCCAATGTGTGCTGCCCAATCACCTTTTCTGTGTCATTGGCTGCTCTCGGAGAGACTCTGACACCAATTGTAGAGGTTTAAGGAGCTCTCTCTCGACATATCCAGGACTTTGGGAAGTTCTAGATGCTCCGAGAGATGGTCTCTGGGCAGCTGCATACCTTATGTGGCATCATGACCTAATTTACAGCAGCTCTTATATCTTATATGCCTACCCAACCCTCCCCACCTCCTGTAGTCGTGTCTTCGAGTTCTTTATGATTTCCGTTTCCCCCACTATCCCTCGATTTCGTTCTTACCATGGAGTTTCTAGTCCTATTATGGCCAGACCTTTTAATGTCTACGTCGGAGGAGAACATCTACATTGTGATTAAAGGGGTAAGTGAGATTTATTTCCCAAGCCAGAGACCTGAGTCAGACACACCCTCTGGCTTGGAGAGGGTAAGTCTTACATTTGGAAAAGATGGCATTCATAATTCTATCCTATTTGGTAAATCCAATAAATGTGTACTAGGTAAAGAGGAAATACAAATATAATGGGGTCATTAGCACATGCCAATCCCCCTGTATTACTGGCCATCTGGCATAGCCAACAGGTTGACCAGCATAAAGAGGGGTTGTATCTGGAACGCTTTGGAAGGGAAATTCATGAATGGAAATACCTGGTACTCAACAGTTAGTGCTCTCCATCAAATGATGAAGTGAACATTGGAGATGCATCTACATGTTAGAAGTGTGTAAACAATTATACAGGGATACCTACAATTTGAGGGCTGTGTGGAAGAGGCTGTTGCATAGGCAGCAGTAATATCCATGGCTGCTTAGCTAATGGCAGAGGATTGACAATCCTCTACTTTATTTGGGAGTATCACTGCTGCCCAACTGCAATGTAGCCCATTTGAAGATTTTATATGTGGAGGAAGCAATGCTCTCCTCTGTGTCCAGGAGCTCCCCCTCCTTGACTAGCTCTCGCTCCTCCTCATCATCGTGGTGAGTGGTACTGCCCACAGGTAATGTAGCTTGGAGGAGGATCAGATGTTCTCCTTAGATTGCCTGCCATCCTCCGCATCTAGATGGTTCAGCATCATTCTCTAGCTCCAGGTATCAACTGATGAAGTACCTAAAATCCAGTTTTGTGTCAAATTGTCAGCGGCAACAAAGTGCAGCCGGTATGCTGGTGTAGATCTGGGACGTATGTGAACACTTTCAAACAGGCATTCCATTTGATGAATACACCCGACAAAAACTCCTACCAGAGCTACAGTGTCTGTGGAGAAGCATCAGACAACTGCAGGATTCGTACAGCAATACATTACATTTGGGCAGTGGAAATAAGAAGTATATCGAGATTTCCCTTGAAACATATATGAAAGGTGTTCTGCTCGTAAGAGAAAATGCATTCTGTTGAAACCTTCTTAAGCCGATACTCTACAGGAGCCTATAGCACTGCTCTGACTGGCTCCATTACAGTCTTTTGAATGGGAAGTTGTGAAGCCTCTTTCCTTGGGCAGCTAATGAAAATGGCCTAAAATTCTTGGCTTGTAGTCAAGGAGTGAAGGTGCAGCATATTGCCACGTTGGAACCTTACATTTTAATAAAGAGACACTTACTCCAGGTTGCGAGACCCTCTGTTGCAATTGCTCCTGGCTGGCCCTGATGAAGGTGGTTTCCATTGCAGTTCTTCCACCGAAATGCGTTGGCCCTCTCTTCTAATTAGATCCAACCTTTGGTTGTACAGTGGACAAACTGGTGTAAAACAACGGGGTGTTTTTTCTGGTGTAGTAGAGTGATGTATGACTAGGCTGTGTGATAGAGTGGATGAGTTGTGTTTGTGGTTCTCGTCCTGGGTTATAATTATTGTCTCTTTATTTAAAAAAAAAGATATGTTTATCAATTCTGACTTTGTAATTACAATATGAATTTTTGTATATGTATTAAAAGAAAATCACATGAAATATAGCGAATAACTACTTGTTTTCAAATAAGAAAAAAGAAAATATGAATTTTTGAATGACAAAAAAAACTCTAAAAATAAAAATGAATAAATAACTTATAAAGTTGAAGATGTGGTTTATGTATGCCCGTGTTATTGGAGGCTTTCCCCAATGATAAAGTGGATATAGGTCAAGAGGGAGTTCCTTTCTTGTTTCTGGTTATTTTACCCCTCAACTCTCTGACCTTAAAGTACATTTGGGAGGGGGTCCCTACTCCTATTCATGTTGTGTCAAATTGTCAACACTGTACTGAAACATTGGGCCATATGTATCATGCATTTTACTGGTCGCAAATGGCATAATTCGCAGAATTGGGTCATTTGCAACCAGTAATATGTTTTTTGATATGCATGAATTCCAATTTGCGATTGGGCAACATGTTGCCGAATTACAATTTGGAACTGTGAATACATACTTATTCGATATTAGGAAGGGGCGTATTTAGGGTGTCCCTTTCTTATACCGAATCACAGAGGTATGTAAGCATGTATTGCGACTCAAAAGAGATTGCACAACACTCACATTTTACGCCCTACTTCAAATAGGTGGTAACCCATTCATAAATGGGAAGGGGTACCTATGGTAGCAAAAACATTTTTAGAGCATGCAGTGGACCCTCAGACCACTGTCTGCTTTAAAAAGTGAAAAGAAAACTTTCCCTTTTATTTATTTTTAACTGATCATGTTTTCCTTTAAGAAAACGGCCTGCATTAAAAAAAAAAACAATGCTTTAATTAAAAGCAAACACAGACATAGTTGTCTGCTGTGCCCAACGTGCCACCATCCCTGTATTTTTAACGATTCCAAATTAGTTTGCAAATTGTGAACTACCTCATGAATATTAATGTGGTAGGTCAAATGCGAGCCACTTGGATCTCTAAATGAAACTCATGGAGATTCAGACATTAGGAATAGCAATTACCTAATTGCAATTCACAGAAAATTGCACTTAGGTAATCGCTCATTCCAATAATGATACATGTGGCCCATTGTTCTGTAAATAAACAATTCTGTACTACCATGTGAGCCTAAGTCAACATATGCTAATAAGAGTTGATTCATGGATGAGATTATTATATCTCAAAAAATGTGAACACACCAGTTCCAGTCACAGAGATGACGTTGTTTGGAGATCCCTGCGATGTGAGCTGCTGAGCCTGGGTCGTTGTAGTTGGTATTTCCAAAGTATATCCAGATCCATTAGATACAGAGATAAAGGGCAAAGTTTATATATTGGCTATTTGTATAGTGTGTTCCAACAGCAATGGAGTATGCATACTGCCAATATGAAGATCCACCAGCTCGATTTAAATACGGGTGTAATGTCAGATTACCCACAGCGAAGACTACTCTGCCTCTGCCGTGGCTAAACTTTTTTGACAGCCCCAGGGAGTAAGGGCCATTGGAGAAATCTTTACATATCTGCCTGCCCAAATTGGATGGGAGGACATGTAGTCATGTTTAGGTCTCGCCTAGCGTTGCAGTGCAAGCTGCTCGCTTTGCGAGGCATGCAGTATACACCATAGCGTGGAAGCTTTGTGGAAGCTCTGCCCATCATTTTCATTGGCTTAGGTCCTAAATGCTGCCTTCCAATTGGTTTTAGGTTTGTTAGTCCCTCCTTATGACGAGAATATCATCATTTGTATCCTTCCACGGCTACTGGCCCCTTTATTCCTAACACTATTTTCCTCCCGTGGCTTCCCCTCCCCTCCTGCAGTCTGTGACTTCTTGGCCACCCCAGGGGTTTGCTTCACTCTGCACATTTCACGTTAGTCAAAGTGAAAGGTACCAGCATGCAAAGAGCTTGAGGGGTGAGACTAAGCACTGATAGTGAATCCGGTCTGCCCATGCAGCGTTTTTTCCCCTCTTTTGTGTATTGCAGCTCTAAGTATGTTTTCATCAGGCCAGGAGTGTCGGTCATAGGGCCAGACCCTCAAGTGTTAGCTGCAGCATTTATATATCACAGCTCTGCTGCTGAGACTCAGCCTGGCTCGGCTACAGCGGCATTCCCGTGACATGGTGTCATGTGACTGCACCAGTCCATCGGTGTGTCTCCATTTGTCAGCAAGTGAAATCTGGTGAGTGTAGCGCACCCATCATGGGTCTTTAGATATTGCCGGTCCCTCAGTCTGCCGTGCTGTAGAAATATGTTGTCTAACCTTAATAAGTACAATAGCATGCAGCATTGCCTGATGAACATCGCACAGTCAGCGCAGCTTCAGAGGCATGATCATTAGGAGATCATCATACTCCAACTGCCTCTGGTGCGTGTTTTAAGACTCGTCCTCGCTTCTCACTCAGGTCTGTGTGAATCGGTGTTTTTAAAATTTACAAATAATATTGCTGAGCATATTTTGTTCACAACCTGAGCCTGTAGCTCATTGCTTACCTTAGGCTGGTACCAGCGGTTGGCAAAGCTCAGTTCACATGTAGATCGGCCCGACTGGCAGGCGGCAGCTTTGTGGTTTTCATTTCTGAGCTGCTGTCAGGAGAGGAGTAACAACTACCAAATGCACGACCCCTCACGGTGCTCTCTACTGTGATGAGGATGTTGTTATGTTCTGGGCCCATGATCCGCCCCTGGCGTAAGGGGCGTGCAGTGTTGAAGTCATGTGACCGCCTATAATAAAGAAAGGCTCCGCCCGCACGTACGCTATTCCGAGACGGGCGCACGGAGAGCCAGCAAGTTATTCCCAGTGTCTGACTCCTTTATTTCTAGGGCCACGTGTCAGGCCTAGTGCCGATCAGCTAGGTGGGTCCAACCACTCTACAGGACACAACAATTGGCGACGAGGGTGGCTGCCGGATCCTCGCTGGGTGAGGGTATCTGCCTCCTGCCCCGTGTGGCGGCCGCGAGCCTGTCCCTCGGCTCGTGGTGCTCGTGCCGTGCGGTGTACCCCACCCCCGCGCAGACCGCCGGGAAGAGCGGCCTGGTGCATGGACATCGAGTAGGTGACTCCGATCCTACTGCCGCACAGCTCATATCTGCACGGTGTTCCGGGCGGTGCCCCGTTTCAGCCCACGCATCAGGTGGTCGTGCGAAGTGCCTGATCCGGCGCGACTGGGAGGATGGCGACGATTCCGCCCATTGAACCCTTTGTGGTGGAGGGTGCGCCCTCAGCGCTCGCTCCCAAATGGAAGGAGTGGGTGGATAGACTCCTAGTATTCTTCGAAGCTACGAAGACGCACAAGGAACAGAAACGGGCCATGGTGTTACATCTCGGCGGCAAGGACATCCATTCCATTGCTCGGACCCTCCCGGAGGCGACCCCCAGAACTCATCACACGCTGATTAATGCCCTCAATGCCCATTTTGAGCCCATGGCCAATCAAGATTATGAACGATTTGTGTTCAGACAAGCGCGCCAGCTGCCCGAGGAATCGCTGGACACATATCACACCAGGCTCAAAAGGTTGGCGCTCACGTGTGGGTTTCAAGATACCACTGAGGAAATTTGGGGACAAATCATACAGGGATGTGCGTCGGCCAAACTGAGAGAACGGATTCTAGAGGAGTCTGGCAAGCCGCTGACGGACATCCTAACTCTTGGCCGCACGAAAGAACTCTCCAAAGCTAGGGCTGCGCACATGGAAGCTGCTTTGCAGGCATCGGTCAAAGTGGAACCGGTTAACAAGATACAGACACACACGCCCACCAAGTGGCCTAAGAGACCGCCCACTCAGGGTGGAGCGTCGGGACAGTCATGTGGTTATTGTGGAGGTCCGCGACACCAGATGGCGGAATGCCCAGCACGGGGCAAGCGGTGTTCGGGATGTGGCAGGCAGAATCACTTTGAAAGGGTGTGCCGGTCGAAGAACTTCCGTAAACCACGCCCCGCTGTGCAGGCCATAATGGAGGGGGAACAGAGTCACAGCGATATGGATGACGATGAAGAAGAAGAACGGTCGGTGCACAAGGTGCACATGATCGGCACCGCTGCCCGCCGTACCAGGCCACTGCCTCAATGCGCTATACAGGTAGCGGACCAAGATCTAATAGCAGTGGTAGATACGGGCGCATCCATAAACCTTATGAGTGTTTCCCTCTACAGGACCATGACCACGCCTCCGGCGCTGCGTCCCACCCCCATCACCGTCTTCGCGTATGGACAAGACACCCCTCTCAAGATTCGAGGGAAATTCAAAGCGGTAATCCGCCATGGGAACAAGACAATCAAAACCAACGTCTTCGTGTCAGAAGAAGGCCAAGGTATGCTGCTGAGTTGCAGAGCGGCTGAAGACCTGGGTGTGGTGACATTTGCCTTTGGGGTCCATGAGGAATCCGTTCAACATCTCCTCATGGAATACCCGGACCTTTTTGAGGGCATTGGCAAGTTCAAAGGCCGAGAAATTCATCTGCACATCGATCCAACGGTACAGCCGGTGGCTCTGCGACACCGCCGCATTGCGTTCCATCTACGGCCGCTGGTGGAAGAGGAACTCCACAAACTGGAAGCGGCGGGCATAATCGAAAAGGTTTCGGGTCCCACCCCATGGGTCTCGCCCATCGTGGTCACCCGGAAACCAAAGCAACCCGGAGCGGTCAGGATCTGCGTGGACATGCGCCTCCCGAATGCCGCCATAAAACGGGAGCGTCACATCACGCCCACCATAGATGACCTCATCGGAGAAATGGCAGGTGCCCGTTGGTTTTCTAAGCTGGACTTGCGATCAGGGTATCACCAGTTGGTGTTGGACATGGAGTCGCGCAACATCACTACTTTCTCCACCCACATCGGCCTTCGACGATACACTCGCCTCAGTTTCGGAATTTCCAGCGCAGCGGAAGTATTCCAGAATGTCATCCAGGAGCTAATCGCTGGAATACCTGGAGTGATAAATGTCAGTGATGACATAATGATACATGCCCGCACCATCCCGGAGCACAATCAAAGGCTGGCCCAAGTATTTCGAAGACTCAGAGACGCAGGACTAACGCTCCACCGAGAAAAGTGCGAATTCCTGCGGGACCGGATAGGGTTTTTTGGATACGTCTTCTCAGCCGAGGGTGTCAACCCGGATCCGGATAAAGTGAAAGACATTAAAGATGCGCCACCCCCGCAGACCGTTACTGAAGTCCGGAGCTTCCTGGGCATGGTCAACTATTGTGGCCGGTTCGTCAGAGACTTGGCTAATCTCACGCTCCCCCTGCGGGACCTCACCAAAGACTCCACTCCCTGGCACTGGGGACCTGAGCAAGAAAAAGCTTTCCGAGACATCAAAGATTCTCTGTCCCACAACACCACTCTCGCCTTCTTTGACCCACGCCACTTCACGCTCATTGCTGTGGATGCGGGGCCTGCTGGACTGGGAGCGGTTCTCATGCAAAGGAAGAGAGACGACATCGACTGGACGCCTGTTGCTTTTGCGAGCAGATCTCTCACGGACACGGAACAACGGTACTCGCAGATTGAGAAAGAAGCAATTGCCATTCATTGGGGGTGCCGACATTTTCACCTCTACATCTATGGAAAACCATTCACTGTGGTGACTGATCACAAACCTTTGCTGTCTCTGTTTGCGGGGACCTCATCTAAACCCCCGCCTCGCATAGAAAAGTGGCTGCTTCAACTGCAGGAGTACAACTGTACCATCGAGTATCAGCCCGGAGCTAGGAACCCGGCAGACTATCTGTCACGACATCCCAGACCAGCCACGGCCAAGGAGATGGAGGAAGCTGAAGAAACGGAGGCCTATGTCAGGTGGGTGGTGGCGCGATCTTGCCCTCGTCCCATCTCTCTCAGTGACATTGTGAGTGCCACTGCACAGGACGCATGCCTCCAGAGGGCCAAAGAACTGGTTCGCACGACTAACTGGCATCGGGCCAAAGAGGGGTGGAAGTTGCTTACGTCCGAAGCTCAAAAAATAATGGAAAGCCTATATCATGTCCGGGAGGAGCTCAATGAGGATGAGGCCGGATGCCTTCTGCGAGGGCATCGCTTGGTGATACCTTCAGCCCTCACTGATTAAGTAATACAGTTAGCGCATGTAGATCACCAAGGAATAGTCAAAACCAAGGCACGCTTACGGACAAAGGTGTGGTTTCCCCTGATGGATGACATGGTGGAGCAGGTGGTAAGGACATGCGCTGCGTGTCAAGTGACCGGGGAAGCTCCTCGTGAAGCCCCGATTGCCGTGGAACCTCGCCCACAACAGCCATGGGAGAAGGTCAGCATGGACTTTGGCAGTCTTCCGGATGGAAAGTACACGCTGGTCATGATTGATGACCATTCCAAGTATCCGGAAGTAGAAATAATAGCCAGCACCAGTGCCGAGTGTGTCATCCCGAAAGGTAGAGAAGATTATTGCCACCCATGGGGCCATGTGTGAAATCCACACAGACAATGGACCCCCATTTCAAGGACAGGAATTGGCCACCTATCTATCATCTCTGGGCATTCGGCATCGACGCATCACTCCCCGATGGCCACAAGCGAATGGGGAAGCGGAACGCTTCATGAGGACCCTCAATAAAGTGATTCGCATTGCTCATGACAAAGGACAGTCCGTGGAAATGGCCATTTTCACTTTTCTCCGCAGCTACCGACAAACCCCACATTTAACTACAGGGATAGCTCCGGCGCATCTCTTGATGGGACGGATTGTACCCGATTCCATTCCTCACCATCCCCAATGGGCCCCAGCACCCGCGAATGAAGAAATAATTGCCCGCAAACGAAAGACTGCCTTTGCTAAAATTAGCCAAAAGAGAAGAGCCATGGTGACACAATTCAGCAGAGGAGATGTGGTACTTCTCCGTAACCGGGTGACCAGTGGAAAATTCCGTTTGAACTATGAAAGAAGACCTTGGCGAGTGGTTGGGGTGAAAGGAACCCGCATCACTGTGGTACGAGGAAGAGAGACTGTAACCAGGAATGTGTCGCACTTTAAACATTTACATGGGGGTTTGAGAGCATCGGATTCACCAACTCTGGCAACAGAAACCGAAACTGCACAGGACTTGCCAGGAAGGGAGCCGATGCCTAGTCTCGAGGTCACCCAGAGTAACACTCCGAGGGCGGTGATCAAGGAGACGGAAGGCGGCGCGGAGGCCCAGGATGGGGTGTCAGATCCGGAGGAGCCCGACATGGAGGCGCCTGAGACTAGCCCCGCCCCAGAGGCAGACTGTTCAAGCCAGAGGGGCGTGGATCAAAGGCTGAGACGAAACCCGACGCCTTCCTGTCGACTACGCGATTACCTCACGTAAGACTGTTCTATGTATCAGTATTGAATACAATGTCCAGTAATGTGTTATACTTGTTGGTAGTGGTTTTGGAAAGTGAACTTGAAGTCTATGAAGATTAGTACAATAGACTATCCATCGAGACTGCAGGGTTGCAGCTGTTTTTGAATTTAGTTTTGAGTTTTTCTTGTTTTAGGAGGAATGTTATGTTCTGGGCCCATGATCCACCCCTGGCGTAAGGGGCGTGCAGTGTTGAAGTCATGTGACCGCCTATAATAAAGAAAGGCTCTGCCCGCACGTACGCTATTCCGAGACGGGCGCACGGAGAGCCAGCAAGTTATTCCCAGTGTCTGACTCCTTTATTTCTAGGGCCACGTGTCAGGCCTAGTGCCGATCAGCTAGGTGGGTCCAACCACTCTACAGGACACAACAGATGTCTTTTGGCACTGCACGATATTGTCGATTTCTGCAAACGGCCGGACCGACTTCAGGTGCCCTCAGCACCTAAGCCAGCAGCCTGGTCTGCAATGGCCGGTCCGAGCCCCATCGGAAATTATGTCCTTTGAGTGACAAACAAGCTCTATTACTGACCTCTTGTTCTCCAGTTACATGTGTTTGTTTTGGGAGCCAGGGGCACAGTGTTTGTCCAGTCGGAGCATGGCCGCAACGGACAGCGGAGCGCACAAATTGTTAAGCGCGACCACCAGCCAGCTGGAGCCCTGTTGACCACTTTTGAGCTCCTCCACCAGAGGTCCTACTCCAGTATCGATAACTGGGTCCTTGGAAGAAAAAGGCTGCACCATTGAGTCAGAAACAACAGTCTGCCTAACAATAGAGCGTGACGGCACCAATATATAAACTTCTGTTTTTAAATGGTGTTCATTTGATTAAGGGCAACTTAAAATAACACGGTGCAGTAACTATGACTTCTCGTCGTGCGTCTCCACATGCACCCATTCAACTGAGGTTCTGTTCTTGTGCCCTTTCTTCTCCCTTATCCTGATTTTTTCTTCCCTCCGCCCCCCCCCTAAATGTTTCCTTTTTCAACTTCAACCCCAAAATCTTGGTTCCAACAAATATTGGTGAATGCTGTCTTCAGTGCGTCCAAAAACCTGAGAAGGGTAAAATGCTTAGGGTCCACTCCAGAGTAAACACGGATTAATGCCCCACGGATATTATCCAATTTAGCTTTCCTAGTATTTTAGCTGGCAAGGAAGGGTTGCACCATATCTGTGCAGAAGGCACATTAACACGTTAAGCCATCTAAGCAGGGCCTGACACTTTGACTTGCGGATTATAAGTAAATCTCTCCAGATCCGCAATAACAAACTGAGTTTGTGACATGCAAATTCTGCACCAGTCTTCGAAGAAGGCGACTTCGCCCTTCGCATGCTTGTCAGGTTCAATCCTGTAACTGCAATTCACACGCCCGCACACAGATACATCACGGCAGCACATGTATTAATCCGCAGACCTACCAAAACTCATAACCTGGAGGTTAAACACATATATCTCTGCAGAAGGCACAGTAACCCATTGATTTGTTTTACCACCAGTCCGGAAATCTCTGTTTCACAAACTCGCAACTCAGTTTTGGAAGGGTTTCATCATGTGACTAGCAGGATGCATGAAAGAGAACGGAGGGTGGGACCGGGATCCGTTATTTAAACAGGTCCTGCACACAGGGCTCCTAGAGAACTGTGCTGTGAAGGGGTATGCAATTCCTATAGTGAGAGGGGGAGAAACAGGTCTTTCTTCATGATGCCCTTACACACCCAGAGAGGTGTCATGCTTCATCATTGGGCTTTGCTCCTCTTCGAGCCGGCGCTGCAAAGCCCGACGGGCTCACCGTAAAAGTGGCTCTTTGCCGGACATCTTTTTGAAGAAGCCGTAGGGTGCGTGCGGGTGAGAGGGCAAGGGAAGTGTAGTGCATGGGAGGTGGATCTTAAAATAAGTCTGGATCAGTCCTATTCATAGGCAATTTTAATGGTTTAGGTAGATCCAGCTTAATTAAAAGGAGTGGACGCCCTATGAGGATGTAATGTTCCTAATGGGCTTTCATAGTGTGTAGGGTCGACGTGTTTCGTGCCTTGTCGCTCCTAACGAGTTCTGTGGCACTTCTTCACGACCTACGTGGTGGTGTGGTGCACAACAAATGGACAGGCTCCTAAATTTTAGGTAGGTAGCCTGACGTGGGGTCCTAGTAGATCTGAACTGGGCAGTTGAAGACCTGTGGGGGCAAGGGAGAACAGGAGAGCCATGGGACTGGTCCGTGGTGAGATGTGCCAGTGGTGGTTTGTTTGAAATTGGCATTCCATGGGGTTAGAATGATACAATTAGGTGAAACCATAAAGTAACGTACCATCGGCAGTGTCGGTGGTGGACTGGTAGGGTGGTCAGCCTCTAGTACTATGTTGGCAAAGGCGACGTGTAAGTTGGTTAGGTAAGGTTCGACAGTAATTGAACCCTCTTTAACCATGTGCCATCGGAAGTGGAATGACCTATACTTCGTTGTGGTGCAGGTCGCATAGGGTGGGATTGCAACCCTTGCCTAGGGCATCCGCGTGAGTAACAAACTACCTGGTACCCAGCCGGTAACCGAGTGGGGTCATAGAGGCATTTGAGGTGCGGCATGCACTCGGGTCGTGGTAGAAATTAAACATGGCCAGTACAGGTGCCCAATTCGAGGGGACCCTGGAGGTGCTGAGATGCGGTTTGCCAGACATTCGGCGTGCAGACATAGAGGCCTCGCCAGGGCTTGAAAGGATTAAAACCTATGCCTGTTGTCGGATACAGGCAGCCCCACAAGGAGGCTTGGTCAAAAGGCCACTAAGGATGCATGTGATAATTAACAAAACTGCCTTCCTGAACGCCAGGCGTGTGGGCGGCATGCAGAGTAACTAAAGCAGAAGTTCCGGATGGAACAAAGTTAGTTTACAGCCAGGCAACTCACCCCCAGTACAAGTTCTACTGCCCGACAGGGATGAGACAGAGCACCTAGTTGCTCCGATCCTAAAAGAAAAATTGTCGGTCTTAACATCATTAGAATCCACACTTAACAATACTCCTGTGGCTCACCGGAGGTCGGTGATCAGTGCTGGAAGGGAGGCATACTCACGGCTGGGTGGATGGCAACTTGCTAGTCTCCTACCCTTGCTCTGTGCCCCGTGAGGGACATATCCGGAAGCTACGTTTTTTATAAAGCAGCGATGAGGACTGGAGCGCTAACTACTGCCACCATCTTGGAATTGGGGATAAAACTTTATTGGAACGTGGCTGTGCACAATAGTCATGACGCTTGTGTGAGGGGAGTTAAAGTAAATCCCATATGGGGAGAAAGGCCTTGTCACTTGTACAAAGCCTTTACTGTGTGTAGAAATACAATTAAAAATAAAAATAATAAAAGCCATGGCATGTGAGTGGTTTATTATGCTCATGTTGTGGGAGTAATGGGAAGAAAGCCAGAGTCTGTGTGCTGCATTTTCGCTGGCTGTAGGTTGCGGCTCACTGATATTGGGGCTATGGAACAGGGTTCCTGAGCTGGAGCCCCCACTTGTTATGTACTAAAAATTGCTACAAGTTTGTATGAGCAGTGTTGGTCAAGTGTGTCACTCATAGCTCATAACCCAATCATTCATGCTTGTGTGTGTTTCCAACCTTAGTAGGTAGGTAATGTGCTTGTGTTACACTGTGGCACCCTTGTGCTGGTCAGTTGGAGCTGGTAACTTAGGTACCCGTTAACCACTCTATACCTATCGTGGGGTAGCTAGGTGGATGGTTGGAAGGGGGTGCTGGGGGCCTGCGGGGCATAGGACAAGGCAGGTGGCTCCTAGGTTAGTGGTTTAGTACTGCCCATGGGAGGTCATCATTGAGCCCCCGAATGTGGGACGCCAGTTTGAAAACCCAGCATTGTTCTTTTCTGAACAATGCTTGTTTGGAGTGTTCCAAGATGGCCCAGTAGAGGTAGTTTGGGGAATGTTGTGCTTCCGCATAATGTGTATACCACTTGGTGGTTATCTTTTTACACCGGATGTTGCTCCTATGTTCTGGGATCCTTGTTTTGATTGGGCGTGTCGTCATGCCAATGTATTGGCGTTTACAGGGACATGTGAGGAGATGCACACAATTGCTAGTATTACAGTTGGTTTGTTTGTTTTGTTTCCATATCCATGTTTCTGTCAATGTGATGGGTTTGGTTGTCTTTGTCAGTGGACATGCCACACATTGACCACAGGGAAATGGCCGGTTTGGTGGTAAACACCAGGCGGTGTTTGTGTGTGTGGTCTGTTGCCTAGGTCTCATATTAATGATCAAGACATTGATGTTAGCCGTGTGTTTGAAAGCGAACCTGGATTTACTAAATGTTTTGTCACCTGTAGGATCTTCCAATGTTTGTCGATCACCTTTTTGAGCATATTGGATTCTGGGGTGAAGGTGGTAATGCAGGTCAGTACATCGGTTTTGGGTTTGACTTGGTTTTCCAGGAGCACTTGTCTATTGGTATTCTGGGCTCTTTTCTGGGCATTTTTTATCTGCATGACCGGGTGTTGTAGTTCCACTAGTTTGGCACTAAGTTCATATGACTGTCTTTTGAAGTCCTCCATGTTGGAGCAAATCCTCCGGAGCCCCAGAAATTGCCCATAGGGAAGATTTTCCTTTAGGGCTTTGGGATGAAAGCTCTGGTAGAGGAGGGGGCAGTGGCTGTCTGTGGGTTTTTTGTAGGTGGTCGTGATTAGTCTGGTTGGTTGCTTTGTTACCAGAAGGTCCAGAAAGGGGACTTCAAAGGGTGAACTATTGGCTGTAAACTTGAGATATGGATTCAGGCCGTTGATCCAGGTTAGGAAATCAATGATGTTGTCGTTGGTGCCTTTCCAGAAGACCAGGATGTCGTCTATGTAGCGTTGCCACAAATGAACATTATCCCTGTAGGGGTAAGTATCAGTGAGTATGTGTTTGCCCTCGAAGTCTGACATGTAAAGACATGCCAGGCTCGGGGCAAATGTGCTCCCCATTGATGTACCCTGGGTTTGATTAAAGAGACTGTTCTCAAATTGGAAAAAGTTCTCAGGGCGATGTGAGCGCACTCCATGATGAAACTGATGGGAGTAGGCGTTGTCCATGTACTGTTGCGCAAGATGGACTTAGCAACCTCTTGTGTGTTGATTTGGGGAATATTGGTATAGAGGGCCTCTACTTCTAGTGTAAGTAGTACATCAGGTAGAAGGCCCTCTTCATTAGTAGATTGGATGAGTCTAAGGACATCACTTGTGTCCTGAAGGAACGAAGGTGTGGTACGGACCAGGGGTGAAAGAAGTGGTTGCAACATTTGGAAAGGGGTTCCAGAATGGACCCTATTACCGACACAGTTGGCCTCCCGGGGGTGGGCTTATCCACTTGTGTGTCTTTGGGAGGGTGTAGAAGTAGGGGAGTTTAGGGTTTTTTTGGATTAGGAAGTCCGCCTCATGTTTCGTAATCCAGCCCTGGTTATGGGCTGCTGAGACTGCGAATTGATCTGGGTAGTCAACCGTATTGTTGGATCTTCAGTAATGGTGGTGTAGTAACGTTCGTTACGTAATTGACATAAACATTTGTCTCTGTAATTGGTGGTTGCCATTATTATTATCCAATACAACAATAGGGCAACCCACTATTCCCCAAGGAACTGGGTATATTCAATAGCAGAACATAGGTGATCCTTGAGGACTCATTTAACTTTGCGTACAATTTTCAATTTGTCACATCAGTGAACATAATTCCACAAACCTCAAGAGATTTTAATCAAAATACTTATTTTTTATCTTAGACTTAATCTTGAAACAAATTCAAATACCTTTTCACAATAGAGCATACGGTAATCATCCATTAATTACATCATATATGGCAACCAAAATGTCTACTGCCTCATCATTTACAACATATACAGCAGCATTTGACACCTCTTGCACACAAAATATATGGGCAATATTAACATTTAGCCATATATTAAACTTAATCCATTAGTATACATGCAATTCACAAAACATTCATTGGTAATTGTATTCGCGAAAGAAGTGCTGTTACGTCGACGTTTCGGTCTCTTAAACTGTAAATCCACAAGACCATCCTCAGGACATATGTTGCACCATGAATCTAACATAAAACAATATTTATATATTCAGAAGACATATTAATACAAGTCCTTGAGTACAAAAAATGTATCGTCTGCCCTCACCCAAAGAAAAATAGGGTGCTGATAAGTGTACAACACACCCCATAATCAACTACACCTCTACTTCAGTGAACTAAAAAAGTGCAAAGCCCTTTAAAACTAGCTCCATCACCAACTTACTTAGTTTAGGTATTTTCATTTGTCTGCCACAAGTGCAACACACTGCTTAATATAGGTGGCATGCACAAAAAGACATAACAACATTCGGAGTAGTTCAGTCATGCTTTCTCAGAGACCCCTACTCACATTTATCCAGAGACATCTGAAATGGGAAGGGAACAATCCAAGGTAACTGACTAGGTATAGCCTATGTATTGGCTATAGGTTTGTTCAAACTTGAAGGTTTATAGTTCTCTATATTGTGCATAAACACTTATCTCTATTTCACTGAAAATCCTTTTGAAATGATTGTCTAAAGTATGGCTGCAGCAGCATTATATGCAAATATAGCAGAGGGTGGTGAGCAGGAAGATGCTATAAATATTGCAGAAAATTCCAGAAATGCACTAACATTAAAATTAGCAGATTTTGTGGTCCCAGCATTAGGTGGGACTGTTACCTTTGTAGTTGAGGCACACAAGGCATACAGAACAGAGGTTTTCTATTCTTAGGTCACTCCAGCAGGTCAAAACAAGGGACTGCAACAAAAATCGCCCCCGCAAATGCTGTACTTGATTTTGGGAAGAGTGCCCACTAAAAGTGAGTGAATGCCATTCTGGATAGCACAGAAAATAGCACATCTTGAGGCAGTGTTTCCAAACATAGGTCCAATAGAAGAATACAGAATACTGTCAATCTGCTTGTCAATGGGGATAGCTCTCCTGATAGAGGGTTGTACCACTTGGTGTACAGCCTTCACTGGCGTTTAAATCAGAACTCATGGTACCCCGCAATAGCAGTAATATCAGAGGTATTGAAGGAAATACAGAATGAGTACGGGGCAGAACCTGCCCTGGACTTAGGGCTGAAATTGATCAGCAATATTTTACAGGTATCCATGAATATATTAGCAAACATAAAAGGGGAGACAGCAGCAGTGGCTATAAGCCAATGCCTGAGGGAATACACTCCTGCCTAAAATTATCGAAGAGTCCTGTGATTCACTGGGAAGAGATAATTTGAGAGCTAGACCTGTGAAACCACAACTGATAGGTAATCCTGGTAATCCTAAAAAAGGATAACTCCATGCAAGCATCCAATTGTTCTAAGAAGAAATGAGATAATAAATTATCAAAAATTAAGCAGAATGCATCACAATCAAGGGGTGGGTCTCCTCAACAGGAGCCCTCCGACAGCAAGTATAACCTTAGGAACGGTGTTAATAATAAGAAACCTGACAGATATCAGGATACTAATACACGTTCCTCTTGTTCCTAATTTCAGGGTTCATCAAAAAACTCAGAGAGAGAAAAACAGTCAGAATGCAAATCAGAAGAGAGAATCAAGCCAAGCGACACATCGCACTTCAGACTACATTATCAAAAAAGAATATAAACCAAAATCAAAACCTCACTTTAAAAAGAAGAAGGTAGCTGGGCTCAAAATAAGAAATGCTCAGGCTACTGAGGACTCAACTTCTGAATGGGGAATTGGCTCTGAATATGCTAGACAGCACAGCAGAAGTAACAATAGCTCACCAGAACCTGATGGGATTTCTGGTGACAGCAGCATTGAATGAATATATCACGGTGGAAACCGATTATACTAGGGTAAGGGTCCCACATCAGTTACATGACATAACACTCCAAATGGAGGGGGACATACCAAGGAAAGTGAAAGGTCTCTTTTGGGAGAACCTGACATATGGATATAATATCCTTTAGGCTGAAAAAGATTGGCCACCTGAGTTCATTATGGACTGCTCTGAAAGAAAAAAAGTAATTTTATCAGCTTTCTCCAACCTCGTTTCAGAATCTCTAAAGTATTCATACGCTCAGGAGTGGGTGGTAGCATTATCTCCTGCATTATACTGCAATCATGTAGAGTAGGATGCTGAGTCACCTCACCATGAAATCTTAGTAAAACATATCCAACTCCACAGAGGAAGAACGCAATAAAACATGAAGTGAAAAACAAGTCAGGGAGATCTCAGATCAGCTTGAATACCAAGGTGTTATTGAGAATTGCACCTCTTCCATGAATAATCCTTTGTTTCCCGTAATGAAACCTGACAATTCATACCGTCTAGTTTTAGAGTATAGACATTTGAAAACATACAATACAACATTAGTACAGAAGGCACACAGTGCCACTTTCATAAATAACATTGTGCAGAAAAAATACAAAACATCATTAGATTTCTCAAATGGATTCCTTTGCCTAAATATAGAGCCTGAGAGCAGATAATTGACAGCATTTTCGGCTCTCGGCTCTCAACGCCAGTTCTGTAGATTGCCCCAAGGATATAAGAATAGCCCCGGGTTGGTCTCAGTAAGAATATCAGAGTTACTTCAACATTTTGTTGAGGAGGCATTGTCTTATGTAGATTATATTTATCTGATTGGATGATGAACTATTGGATCATTTGACCAGGGTGAACAACATAATTCTGCTGTTAGCCTCTGAGCTCTACAAATTGAACCTAAAAAAATTAAAACTTGCCCACTCTCAAGTGACGGGAAAAGCCTGGCAGCTAATTTCTTTAGAAAATTGAACGCTGCTCCAACCTCCGAAGAATCGAAAAAGTCTACAGTTTATTTAAGGATTCCTAAATTTTGGCAAAACATACTTTTTGGACTACGCAAAAAAAGTTAAACCCTTCTACGAATTCATTAGACCTGAGGTTTCAGTTCAACATTGGACACAGGAACATACAGAAATCCTTTGTTCTTTACAAGCTGATATGATAGCTTCTAAACACTTACACACACACTTGTAAACACTACCAATTT
The DNA here is from genome assembly GCF_964261635.1 of Lissotriton helveticus. Classification (NCBI taxonomy): domain Eukaryota; kingdom Metazoa; phylum Chordata; class Amphibia; order Caudata; family Salamandridae; genus Lissotriton; species Lissotriton helveticus. The sequence goes on from NC_136059.1 coordinate 640,964,942, forward strand.
GGTGACTCGTGTAATAGCGCCTTAATCTGAGTACACTTACCTCACCTTCAGTAAAGGGGAAACTGTGCCCATTGGATACAAATCAGATTTGTACACAAATGCTGCAATGTGTTTTGCATTAACTGAAAAAATACTGACAGCAGTACAAACTGTCCTTCTGAATCAAAATAACTGACTAACCTATCCACTACTCAAATTACTTTCATATTTCACTATACTAATTGAACACTAATCCTTTATGGGTCCTGGAGTAGCGTGCTACTCCTGAAAAATCACTTTGACGCCTCGTCAGCGGTAGTAAGCGCTATATAAATGCGATTACATTACAATACAAGTGTTCCAAACTCAAAAGCATTACATCTGCGATGGATACAATGGGCTAATTCCCTCAATGCAATAGATTTAGACTACAAATTTGATTCTACATCAAAAACACAAGCATTTCTGCAGTACAAACAAGAATATCCTCTTCCAAATAAAATAATGTCTCTGGATCAGTATGAATACATAATGGATGTATGACATTACAACGCATGCTTTTACATCGCATGCTTTTACAACGCGGTTTTTACAACGCATACCATTACAACGCATAGTGCTTTTAGGCACTGGATAGTGAATTGTTTGATTTACAATTCCAACTCCAGTCACCGTGGATAGTAGGGAAGGTGTTGGATAGTACATTAAACACATTCCCTATCCTAGAGCGCCCCCCAGCGCAATGCGTTGTAATAGTTTGCATTGTAAAAGTTGCGTCGTAAAGGCACTGCGTGGTAAAAGTTACGTTGTAAAGGTTGTTTACCTAAAGGGACATATGCAAGATGGCAAGTTCCATCCAAGCAATACACAGATGCAGTCTCTAGGAGATTGCATGGCACAGCTGCAGAACTAAAAACCCTGATACTGACACTAAAAAATACAGATCGGGAATTCCCCACACTAATTGTGTGAATTCATTTTACTGTGTCTAGTCAGACAATTAATTTCCTCACTATTGGGGCAAAAATGGGTTTAAAGATTCTAAAGGTGGCACAATAAAGCCGAAGTTGCATAGGGAACAAGTGGCAGAGCTGACAAATGGCTTACCAGGGGCTCATGTGATACATATGCTGAGTCATCAGCATGTTGGTGTGCATGTTGAAGGGAATTCATTGGCTGATGAAGCTGCCAAGACAACAGTGAGAACTGCTGCTGTTGCTGCAATCACTCATTCTCGAATAGGGATAGATGGATAGATAATGGTAGCTGGCATTGCTATGTGTAAAAACAGCTTAGCCTTGCCAAAAGACTTTCCACTCAAGTACCCCTACAAGTTAGATGTGCAATGCATACAATATGCTCAAATTCCAAGAGTGAGGGATAGAGTAATACCAAACATGGATCGCAGATTAATTTAAAACTAGCTGCACACGAGGGTCTAGGTTCAGAACACATGTGCATTACAGCAACAGTTTCCTTATTAAAACAACGTTATTGGTAGCCAGGTCTTACCAAGCAGACCAAAGGCTTTGTCCTTAAGTGCGGTATCTGCCAGCTGATGAAGGGTTCCACCGTAATAAATCCACCACAGGCACCATTGATGATATCAGACAAACCTCTTGCATGGCCCTGCTTTTTGCTCTTGGGCTTACAAAGAAGCTAACGGAAGATTGGGTGTTACATTGCAGTACTTCTCTCCATATCTTCATGAGTGAAATTTGATTTAGAGGAAAATCAGTGACTTAAAGCAATCTTTAACAGCAAGGGTATTAGGTTCGGATGGGAGTTGGGTCACCTATATGGGGTCCAGAGGGCACTTAAAAACATGCCAAGAAGTTTGCTAGAAGGCCATACCCCACATGAGGCCTTGTTTGGAACTAGAATATGGGTACCCGACCTCGATTGTGGCAGCACGGTGGTGAATGAAAAAAGCATTTGACATCAATGATCGCTTGGCTGTTTTACAGGAAGTCAATGAATTCCGGGCATTACAAAGCAATGTCTAAGTAAAACGCACCACCACTGGGGAAGTGAAAGCTGTTCCTACAAGAACTGCCTGGGTCCTGAAGATCAGGGACCTGTTTAGGGAAAAGATGGTTGACAAAAAAGAATTTGGGCCATCTTACCTGTACCTGTTCTGGTTGTACTTCTTCTGCTTCTTGCCATCAAGAAAGAGAAGAGATTTGTCTCCATTGATCTGGTCAAACCACACTATGTGGCTGATACTGAATAGCAGGCCTCATGCTCTCCTGAGTAGCCGCCAATCTCTTCTTGCAACTCAGTGGAGGAGCGCCAGTGTTTATATTTTCTCCCAACCTGACTTAATAGGGGGGACGATACCTGCAGGACAGCTAGGGAAGCCTGGGCTCGATTTTCATTCCTGACCACCCCGTTCCGACAAGGTATCCAGTACCTTTGTGCGGAGGGCGGGTTAGGTGAGAGCCAGGCACTTCCTGTGGATCACAGGAGCGGTTAGCGCTCTAGCGGTTGTATCTGAAGGGGTATTTAGCCCTCGCCTGTCCCGAGCGCGCAGCGTTCGTGCGCAGAGGAGCCGAAGATACGCCGAAGAGTAGCCCGTCTGCGCCCGTCCATGACAGGACGGGGCCAGGGGCCATAGGCTTTACTCAAATGGACCTGGATGCTCCCAGGAAATATGGTATGGGGTACTCAGCACAAGCGCTAAAAGATCTACAGCCAGCACCCCTGGTAGGTTGTGCTCAGAGCTCCTGGCCATGCCCTGAAGGCCCTTTTTCATGCAGTCACTTTCACTTTCAGGCATCCCTCACTACCCCTTCTATTGGTAGCAAAACAGGAGAAACCATAGCACCTAATGGTCTAAAAAGTTTTCTTTTAAATATCCGGTCCCTTCCTAAGCATTATCTTGAATTCTGGGACTTGGTAAATACAGTGAAACCAGATATTTGTTTCCTAATGGAAACCTGGTTGAAACCACATACAGTTCCTGTTATCACGTTGGGGGTCCCTTTGGGATACAAGGTCCTTAAACTTGACCGCCCAATAAAAATGGGAGGAGGTATTGCCATGGTTTACAAAGAGGGTCTGAAGATCTCCCTACTTGAACAAAAAAGCTGCACCATGATGGAAATGATGATTTTTAAGATCAGTTCCTCCTCAAAAACTCGGGCTTCTCATTGTCCTTAATGGAATCACTGGCTCCACATTTTAAAGCTAAAAAAGATTTTATTCTTCTCGGAGATTTTAATATCCCTGTAGACCCTCCTAATCATCCATATACGTTGTCCCTGCTCTCTGATCTTTCATTATTGGGGCTAGCAATACAGAATAGTGGCCACACACATATAGGGGGACACACTTTGGATGTAATTTTTTCCAACTGCCCCAAAATTAAATGCCGGTTAACAACCCAAGTGTGCTGGTCAGACCATTTCATGGTTGAATTCTCCCTTCTAGGTTTTGACAAACCAAATCTAAAACCCCTTCCTGCCGTTCTGTGAAGACAATGGCACAAAGTGACATTGGACGAGTTACAGAGGGTATGGAAGGAACCAACCATCTTAGGGACAGATAATGTGGAATCTGGTCTAATTAAGTTCAACACAGCCCTTCTAGAGGCGGTTGAACTGTTGGCTCCCTTGAAGCTACATAAACAGTATCCCACATCAAAACAAGAGGTGTGGTATACTGAAGAGCTCAGGATGGAGAAACAGGGGTGCAGAAAGCTCGAAAAAACCTGGAGAAAGTCTCACAAAGAGGAAAGTAAGAAAGTGTACTCAGATGCTTTGGCCACCTATCATAAAAACATTAAGTTGGCCAGGAATAACTGCCTCACCTTACAGCTCCAGAGAACTTTATAAGATCTTACAGTCCTTTGTGAAACCTGTGGCCTGTGAGAGCCCTGATGACTTTTCTCAAACTCTGTGTGATGACATCTCCCTGTTTTTCGAGAATAAAATAGAGCTAATCTATGGAAAAATTACAAAGGCTGCGAAATTCAACAGCATTGTTGCTAGCACCCCCCTATATCATCACCAACGCATAAATACAACCCATTGACTGCGTTTCCAGAGGTTAGCCAATCTGATGTCATTTCTCTGATCAGTCATATTAAAACTGGATCCCCTATGGATCTCCTCCCTGCAAAAATGGTTGCCTCTTTAGGTAATCTGCTTCTGCCTGGTATTCAAACCCGATTAATCTCGCCCTCAAGAAAGGGCAAGTGCCCCGAGAATGGAAGAAGGCGGTAGTGAACCCTATTCAAAAGAACGCAGCCCTGCCATGGTCAGACCTTTCCAATCTCCGCCCCATTTCCCTTCTGCCATATCTAAGCAAGATGACCGAGAAACATGTGAATACCCATTTGTCCAATTTCATCGAGGCAGCGGGAGGTCTTGACCATTCTCAATCTGGGTTTAGACCTAACTACAGCACCGAATCAGCCCTCCTCTCCATGACAGATAACATCAGGTTGGCACTGGATAGTGGGGGATCTATGATTCTGGTGCTGTTAGATCTGTCCGCTGCCTTCGACACGGTGGCACATGATATTCTTCTCGGTCGTCTGCAGAAGGTTGGGATAAGCGGTCTAGCTCTGTCCTGGCTGGAGAGCTTTCTCTCGGGCCGCTCACAAAGTGTCCGGTTGGGCTCTCATCATTCCATCTCTAGGGAGCTCACCAAGGGAGTCCCACAAGGCTCATGCCTAAGCCCTACACTTTTTAATGTGTATGTGGCTCCCTTGGCTGACATTGTGAGAGAATATGGGTTCACTCCAGTATCGTATGCTGACGATACTCAGCTTCTATTTCCATTTCAGACCCTCACACCGGCAATCAAACATGCATTTGCTGCAGGTATGAGAGCAGTATCTGATTGCATGGCCTCCAATTGCCTACAATGCAATGTGGGCAAAACGGAGGTCATCCTTTTTGGGGAGGCCCCTCTCCTGTGGTCTCCTGAATGGTGGCCACCGGATTTGGGACCAGCTTCCTGCCCCAAATACATAGTGAAGAACCTAGGGCTACGACTCGACCAGGCGTTGCTATTAAAAGAGCACGCAAATCAGGTAGCTGGCTCCTGCCTTTGGGTTATCGGACTCCTGAAGCGCGTGTTCCCGTTTCTGGCCGACAGCTACAGGAAAACGCTGGTTCATACACTTGTGATCAGTAGGCTAGATTACTGCAACGGGATCTTTATATCCGCCAATGAATAACAGCTTAGTAGATTGCAGGTAGCCCAGAACACAGCGGCCAGACTGGTTCTTAATGCTCCAGCTAGATCTTCTTCACATCCCCTCTTGGACAAACTTCACTGGCTGCCCATCCAGCAGCGGGTAAAATTTAAAGTTTGCTGCATAATACATAAAAGCCTTTCTGGCTCAGGTCCCAAATATTTGGCAGAAAAATCCAATCTCTATAAACCTGACCGTCTCCTGCGCTCTAGCAACCAACTGCTGCTTCAGATCCCACGTGTTAAGAGGGCAAGACAAGGTGGTCGAGCATTATCATACAAGGGTCCCACCCTCTGGAATTCTCTGCCCCTTCCTTTGAGGCAAACTACCAATTTCCAGGCCTTTAGGAAATCCCTAAAAACACACCTGTTCTTGACATCCTAAAATGTGTGCATCGCATATACCTGATTTAGACACCTTACGAAGAACATAAGCGCGGAGATACCCCTCCGGGGGTCGAGTCCTGCGCTATACAAGCACATAAATAAAATAAATAAATAAATACAGGAAGTTCAGACAGAAAGATTCATACCCTTTGAATAGTCTACTCTCCAAAGTAATGGAGTTACCAACAATGGAATGAAACTCGTTCCTGTTGAAGCTTAACAACAACAAAACACAAATGAAACACAGATAACACCGACATCTATATGAACATGTCCCAAAATGAGACATCTGCCAGTTCAACAAAACCTGCTGAGCTTCCAAAGATTTATCGAACAGTGTCTGGCAACATCATCGATTTTGACACCTTTTCTCTAGATCCGAGTCATCGCCAGCCTGTTTCCCGCAAAGAAAAAATATATGATATCTACCTTTGGCTGAAAAAAGCTTACTTTGTTTCTCCCTGGCTAAAGCTCTGGATTGCAATTGGTCTACTTTTCCTAGTACTTTGGATAGGTGTAGTGACTGTCTATTTTCTGCTCCTGAATGGACACTATCTCCCAGCATGCTCCGCAGTACAACATGTGCGCATGGTCTTGAAACCACATAGATTGTCTCCTCGTGAACGAAGAGACCTGTCCTTTGCGAACATTACAGCAGTTCCCATTCCTGAAAGAATGGTTTGGGATAGGGTATCATATGATGTATTTGGTCCCATTGAACTTTAAAAAAAAACACATGCTGTTAAAATTTCTTTGAATGATGATTGGGATTTGAAACGGTAAATAGTACGTAGTCTGATTTAGAACAATCTGCTGCATTCTCTAGTAATGAATTGTATGAGGATACATCTGATTTCCACACCATGTATTGTTACCGAAATTATGGTCATCATGTCTTGCACAAAGCATGTATCCCACATAATGTTTTACTAACCATCAATGGGAACATTGCTCAACACTGAAAAGTAGTTTACAAACATTTTCACCGATATTTTCTTCATTTTCTAGGTTTAATACATTAGACGTGACCTCATAATATTATAAGGTTGCACCTGCAAGAAAAATATGCTCACTAACTTTAAACAGATATACATTCCTTCCTTTACTTCCCAGCTGTCTTTAGAAGGTTTTGACTTTTGGAAAGACACGAAGACCCAAAATATGTCTGGGAGACTAAAGATTACCAAGAGCTGGGAACTGAGGCATTATTTAGAGCATATCTCATACCACTGAAGATTATTTTCCTGAAAAACACAGTGCAACAGACTTCCTGTCTTTGGCTAGACAAAATTGAGGACTTGACCACACCTCATATTTCCTCACTCACACACGTTGAGGGGTGGTATACTATACACAACATAATGAGGATATGCTAGATTACATTATTCATGATGGTTCATAAAGTTGCTCAGGCCCCTATTGGAAGGGGTGGTTGGTTTGGTCTATCGACTCAAATAGGTATCAGTTACGATTCAAGGGTAGCACCGAAGTGTTTAGTATCCATAGGCCGGACCAGCACTACATACATCAAGATCATTAGAGGGTGTAGACATCTTACAGTGTTGGGAAGTTGTGCCTAGAATGGTTAAAACCTGAACACTGTCCCAGGTGAAACAACACTTGTCTGTACTCTCGAACAACATGGATCTTAGAGAGTTTTTTGTTAGGTCCCCTGAAGCCACGTCGGAAACACTTCTTATACGTTTTCATAGTGAAGTATGGATAATCTCACAACAGGAGGCTGCTGAGAGATTGCGTGAAATTGACAGGGTTAACCTCGAAAAGGCTTTGGCTATAGTCAACAATGGTATAACCACACTGATTTCCAGGATTTATTCACTGGGCAAAATTGTGTCTTCTGCTATCGATAGAATAGAACAGGATTTGTCTATTTTACAGCATGGGCCGTCGCAATTACTTTCCATTCTATCATTAAGCTGGACGCTACAATCATTGCATTCTGGTTACGTGCCCTGGTGGTATATGAACAGTACATCTCTGTTTTCTGCGTGCAATCTGACAGAAAGGCTGACAACAGTGGCATGAAGAGATGCTGCACATTGGAAAATTGGACCAATTGCCTTTTGACATGGCTGAGTCACCCTCCACGGAATGTTTAATTCATGGCCATATTACACTGCCTGTCACAACATTCCAATTTCAGTATTTTCCACAGTATCACCAAGTAGGCAGGTATGAAGCGTTGGTTAGGGAACACATACATGAAGCGTGGAAATTACCTTACAGATTTAGATGCAGGTATGGGGACACTAAAGGCTTACTTAGAGGTTTAGACTGTGTGTATTCATTAAATTAGTCTCTAATTTGTCAGGATTTTATGCTTCATGGAGCATGTAATGCTTTGGTTGCAATTTTATGTTGTAACATGAAAGGATCCCCAGCTGCTGTGATTCATCCGGTGTTCAAACTGCTCTCGAATTGAAGTTATTTGATGTTGAATGATCAATGTTGTTGTGGGATGCTGCAAGGCATCACATACCTAGTCACAGTATGTTCCAGGGTTACTTGTTGTATGCAAGTATAGTTTCCACCTACCCACAGTCAGGGAGGTGCCACTATGGCCGTTATTAACTGTTTTCCCTTATACGGTTTGATTCTCTGAGCTGACTGTTAGCCATGCTTTTACAGAAGGTTGAGACCTCAACCTCAGCACTAGAGACTTTTGTTCTCCAGGTTACAAGGTCTTCAGCTGAGATACAGGAACTAGTTTGAACTAATTTTCCACTCCATTTCGGGGAAATGATACATCGCATTTTTAACATGTCTGATTTGAGTTGGATAGTACACCTATTTAAGAGAATAGGTTCCGGGCTATGAAGCACCTTTCAGACGATCTTCTGAGTTATTCCATCATTGCTATATTCCCGATTAAGAACCATTTTTGAGGACTTCTGCTGTTCCTACCACTTGTAGTGGGTATCCTAGTTTTAATTTTCCTGCTATGCAATGGACACCCCAGCCTCCAAAGAGATGGACAAAGCACTCTTGCTGCGACATTGCTGTGAACGCATGGCACTCCATCTGAGCACACCTCAGCTGCGGGAGCTAAGCGAGCATTAGTTTCTATTGTTCAACTCAATCCAGGTCCACTGCATCTTGTCAGTACTCCGCTGCATAATCTGCGGATACAAATGCATGTTGGACATCTCTGTAGCACTTCCATCGGTTGCGTCTCCGGACATGGATGTACTGCTGGACCCATTAAAGGCCCACTTAGTGCAGTGTTCTCAGCATATTCCAATGTTGATATCAGCATTCTTAGATCCACCATGGGCTGTGTCAGCTCCTGTTGGAATGGACACTGGTTTTGTACCAGGCTTACAGGCATCAAGTGCTTCCTCAGCAGCAGCTGTGGGAACCGGAGAATATCACCTTTTCTCTATTGACCTGATCCAAGAGGTGTTACAGGAACCGTCATCTGAAAAGGTAAGCAGCAGTGATGTTGCGTCTCCCACAGTGGACACATAAATATTTGTCTCTCTGTATACTGGGAACAATTTGGATTTAAAAAAAAAAAATTAATTGAAATTCGAAACATCACTTTTGTTTAATTCTCCCACTTTTATTCTCACTGAACACCATGGCTTTTGGCATGCTCAGTTGGTCTAGCAGTTTATTGACAATTTAAAGGTCTCATAGACATTTTTTGTTTCTCACTGCGTTTTAACACATACCATATTTTTTTAATCATATTTTAGAGATGTTTTTATGCTTTTTAACCAGGCATATTTTAACATTTGTCATCCGGTCGGATGAGAAGTGGGTATTATGAATCCCAATGTACCCAAATATAGGCCTAGGTAGTTGCACAACCTTTTACCTTCATTTGTCCTACCTTGCTCTACATAACGGTTCTGGTGCTGATCTTTTGCCTAGTTAGGTGCTGAATAAATGTTGTGTGGTTTTCTCTGAAAACTAGTCTTATTTATTATGCATGAGGATTCTTAGTATCACAGCAGGATTTCCATCGTCCACCTAATAACTCTGTATAATTGTAACTGCTATCGTTATCCTCGGCCGACATGCCCATGTACCATGACAAATCTCTGTAGAACCCCAAAGGGTACCTTTTGGGGATATAAGTACCACATCTTCACTGGGCAAGCCAGAGGAGAAAAACTTCCATGCTGATACAAGACGCTGAAATCCCTGGACGTAGATACTCCATTACGCAGTGGTCTGACATCCCTTGCGGGGTGTCCAACTCGAGACCAAGACGGGGTCCTTCGTTCTTTCACATCAGGTAATGGGGTTGGCCCTTTTCTAGGGGACTCTTGGCTAAACACCTACATACATGCTAGGTAACTTAAGTACATCTAGTTAGGGTTAGCATCGTAGGTGTACTCATGATTACTGCCTTGCATCTATACGCCTGCATATATTCACTGTTTTAGCACCATGGTAGAATTCTACATTTTATGTACTCTGTTGGTGCTTGTAATCATATACAACTGTTTCTGTCTAATGGTTGTTGCAGTACAAGTCTTTTATACTAAAATTACGCTGGTTCAATAAAAGTTTAATGAAAATGTCCCCACCCTTGAATTCTGTATATCTCTATGAGACTGAGGGAGCACGAGTGATCAGGGTTGTAGTGTTCAAAAGTTTCCAGAAACTATTCATTCCTTGGTAAGGTTGTGGTGCTTATACTGGCACAGTGAGCTAGCTGGTCCACAGACTAACTTATCATTTGCGGGTGTCTCAAATCAGTCTGGACACTAATCCCTTAGTTTATGTTGAATAAATGTGCAAATCCTATATAGATTTGTAGTAACTACATGACAAAAAGTAACCATGACAACAAATGCAGATACATTAGAGTCATATAGAAGCTTATAGACTACCAGATAGTAAATCTTTAAACATTTGATAAACTTACAAAAAAAACTAGGCCGGGTGGAGTTCACAGAGTTTCGATACATTGAACTCCGCGAAGTGACCAAAAAACTCCACAGCGCTTACAGTAAGTGGGGAAGCGCATTAGGTCACGCCGTCTGTGCTGATTTTTTAGCGCCTTATGTTTGAGCTGCTTATTTCTGCTGCTCAAGTAGGCGTTCTACTCAATTGGCAGCTTCGTCAATGCGAACAGAAGGTTTCTCAAAGCGTGTAGTTGCGCCCATCCGTGACAGCCCACATTGACAAATCTCACCAGGAGGTTTTCTGAGTAAGATTTTTCTCGTTTGTGTTCACCAACTTAACATTGGGAAGTGCAAGCGAGGGAAAAACTCTGCTCTGCTATGCGGAGTGGAGTTTTTCAGAACTCTGCATGCTATGTGGAACGCAGTGGGAAAAATTCAGCAAACTGTGAGCGGAGCAGAATTTCCCACCAAGGCCAAAAAAACACTTTAATAGAGCTAATGATAATGTTTAGCAGTTAGGATGATAGGTTCCCAGACTTACCTGGCAGGCGGATGGTAGAGGGCATAATTGATGCTGCCAGGGTGTCCCCATTTCAGCATTCTGCCATCCTGCCATCAGGTGGCACTCAAGATGGCCAAGTGGGGTTCAGCTGTTACACCAGTATATGACAGAACCTTTTCCAACACCTTGCATTCCCAGCTTCACATTGCAACTCAGTCCATGTTTCTGCACCATCTTTCTGAGGCATCATGGTCCCTGCAGTCCTTTCTGTCTCCAAACCTTGCCCTGATCAATGTCCTGGTGGTGGTACTCTATTCTCTATCTTAGTCCTGGATCCTTATAATCTAAACTAATACTACATGTCTTCTGAACATATTACTTGCTTGTGACCTGTACCCACTCCTGGCCTGCTTTTTTCTCTGGTCATCCCATTCACAAGTCCAAGTTCTTCCTTCCCTTCATTTGTAGTTCCCTGCTCACTTGCACCGGGTTGATTCTTGCTGGCTCTCTCTCCTCTCTCCCTTCGCCTGTGTTCCTCAACTGATCCTCCTGTTGTTTCTGCCTGGTGAGCCCAAAGTGTAGTCAGGCACAACTAAGACTGCTGCTCAGTTTTTTTGCCTTCTGCTAAATATATTCCAGTTGTGCTTTTTGATTTCTATTTTCATTCGTATTTGAGTCCATGATCCTGTTCTGAATAGGTATTTGAGTCTATTGCCTGCTTCATGTTCTCCCTGCCTCTTTGATTCTGTGTTTGCCTTGTTCCTAGTTCTGACTGCAGATATCCGGTCTAGTCTTGTATATGCAGATTCTATGTTGTGTATTCTATGTTCGTATTCTGATTGCATATATCTGTCTTTTTATTGTTAGTGTGCGCATTTCCAGTATTCAGTGTTCTGGTTATTCCAGTCTTTTGCAAGACCCTTATTCCTGTTATCTTTTTCCTGAGCCCAGTTCCTGTTTCTGTGCACCTTCCATGTTCCCCTTTGTCATCTTGTGTGTTTACAGTATTATCCTGATTTTCCTTGCTTCCAAGGATGCAAGGTAGACTCCAACGCTTGTTCTTTTAGCACGGAGGAGCAACCAGTGTTCCTTTGCCGTTGGAGCTCTTGGGTGTCTCCCTGAACTCTGTGAGATTAATCTGTTGCTTGTCTTCTTGTAAGTTATTTTCAATCAATCAATTAATCAATCAGTACATTTGTAGAGCGCACAACTCACCCGTGAGGGTCTCAAGGCGCTGGGGGGCGAGGTGCTGCTACTGCTCGAACAGACAGGTCTTGAGGAGTCTCCTGAAGGCCAGCATGTCCTGGGTTTTTCGTAGGCGGATGGGGAGGGTGTTCCAGGTTTTTGCGGCGAGGTAGGAGAACGATCTGCAGCCGGCGGTCGCTCGAGTGGTGCGGGGACAGTGGCGAGGGTGAGGTCAGCGGAGCAAAGCTCGCAGTTCGGGGTGTAGAAGGTGAGTCGTTCAGTGAGGCACGCTGGTCGGGTGTTGTGGAGAGCTTTGTGGGTGTGGGTGAGGAGCTGGACGGTGATCCTCTCGTTGATGGGGAGCCAGTGAAGTTCTTTCAGGTGGCCTGTGATGTGGCTGATGCGGGGGATGTCGAGGATGAGGCGTGCAGAGGCGTTCTGTATGCGTTGTAGTAATTTCTGGAGTTTGGCTGATGTTCCTCCGTAGAGAGCGTTGCCGTGGACCAGTCTGCTGGTGACAAGAGCCTGGGTTACTGTCCTTCTGATACCGGTGGGGATCCATCGGTAGATCTTGCGGAGCATGCAGTGGGTGTTCACATCTAAGGAACAAACAGACTATAATTTATGAAAAGATGCTTATTATTTTCCTTGAGCTTCTGTGTTGTAGTATTAGTGTTATCTAATAGTTTTCCCTTTGCAGACTACCCTGTGCCCTATTCACTGTATCTTCCAACCTTTCTTTGAATCATCTGATTCTTCCCTGCTGTTCTCCCAGTACTCAGCTATTCTCTTGTAAATATTTAACTCCTACTTGGGAAACCAATACAAGAGAGCAAGCACTGCCCTCTTACCTTCCATTGTACCGAATTTCACTAGATCCCTGACACGCATGATGTCCTAGTCAAGGAAATTTTCAAGGTTCATACCGCGGGATGTTGCATTGTAAATCAAACAAGAAAACTCTAGGTACTTGGTTTCAGTACCCATTTTCAGAGGCACACATATTGATATTCTGCAAGTTAAAACAAGTCCTAACACATCGTATTGTGCTACTCGTACATTACCACAATGCACTGCCAAATTTTATGGCAATTAGAATATATAAAAGAATAGACTGTCATACTGAGCATGATGCCAACAGGGATGTGCGAGAACAATTCATACAGCTACCTTTTCTGCAATAAATACAGATGTTAGATCCTTCAACTCATTGGTGTGTACCATCTCTCTAATGTGTGGTGCCAGTTCAGGTGTTGTAGCACTGCAGAAGTCAATGTTGTGGCAGGGGGTAGATGGTAAAATAGAAAAGCGCCTTAAAAGGAAAATATAAATGTACTAATATATTATAGGGTACCAGTATACACAACAAGGTAAGATATGGGTACAGTTAAATGACAGGGCAAAACACATATTGATATTTTCGTTTGAATAAAAAAAGGGAGCGAGCAATCCTGTATAGTGTGTTAGTCAGCGTGTTAGCATATTGAGATAGCTGGGTGTGTAGGTGGGTTGCATTATAAGACCTGCCCTGTGTGTTGCTCTGTTGCAGTTGTAATGACTTCTGCTCCATCTAAAGCAACCAATCTGGCTGTATAAAGAGAAGTAAAATCAACATTAAGATAACTTGTATGAAGTTTTAGGGCTTGTGTTGCAGTGTGTTTATGAGGGGCATATGTGTGATGTGCGACTAACAATGCAAGTATGAGTGAAGGACAGATATTGATGAGCGCTTGTACGTTTTTTTATAGGGATAGTCATAGCTGCCAAGTTTCACAGGTCCATGTTTGACTAGCTAGGCCAGTCTGGTTGTTTTTGTTAGAATTCTGGGACTTGTAGTCTTTAACCCAGTATAAAATCAGGACCACAAGTCATACAATATAAAGAAGAAAACAGAGACTGACTAATCGAGTCAAGCATGGACCTTGAAAACCTAGCAGCTATTAAAAGTTGTAGTCCTTATTAGTGTTGTCCTGAAGTAGCTGCCCACATATCAAGTGGGGGTGCATTGTAGAGATGATATCATACTTGAGTCGGTGAGACAATGGCTCTAGTTAGCTCCCAGGAAGAACTTCGGCCAGCTTAATCTTAGAGAATTTCTCCTTGATTTGTCTCTTGTCATCATGCCGTTTTTTAATACGCTCCATGGTATGGACCTCCTCCCCCAAAGCATTCACAGAATCTTTATCTACCTGCCATTAGGCTGTCTCTGGATTCTACATAGAGAGCGTGGAGGCAGCTCAAATAGCTGTTTGTTGTCTTTAACCATATACTTTACTACAAGGTCTGTCTCCTCATCAATGCTTCCTCTTAAACACAGGCACCATCCTTCAGGCAGAAATACACAGTGGTGGCTGCGAAAACGGAAAGCTGAAGAGGAAAGAAACATATCCTCTAATGTGGGCAGTATCTATGTGGCTGTAAAGAAATGTGTGTTAGGTTTGTCTGGATTCTTTCAGGTGTATATCAGTTTCTAAATTCACTGTAACGCAGAGGTATGTATTCACTAGAATAAGACAGTCTCAGCCCTGTGTGTGGTGATTTTGCGTTGTCTGCTTTCTCCTATTCCCTACCATGCCGTCTGCAACCTCCAGCCATAGGGATGCCTTCTGGGTTCTACTGAGGGAGAATGCAGACATCCCATGTAGTTGATTGTAGTATATAAAATACATTTTACTGCAAGGGCTGTCTTCACCTCTGGGTAATCTGCAAGGGGTATCTCCTCATCAATGCAATTTCTCTTCCACTTCAACACAATCAACATACTTCAGTGAGAAAGACACAGAGTTGGTTGCAGGTACCAGAAGCTGAAGAGGAAAAGGCTAATCCTGTTGTGTTGGCAGTATTTATGTGTTTGTAGGGAAATGTGTGTCAAGTGTGTCATTTCTTTCAGAAGTACCGTATTTTCCTAATAACTGTCATGCAGTACTCTCCTATTTACTACAATGTGGCGGTCTCAGCACTGTTGGTGGAGCTTCCGCTCTATATGTGGAAGTCTTCTATTTTTCAAAAACGTTATCCCTGTCAGTTCTTTTCCTATATTCAGTAGTTGCTCCACCACAAACACAAGAGTCACCTGTTTAGTATTACAGCGGACTCGCTCAACATTTGGGCAAAAGACAGACAGGCAGACTTAAACACTAGATTTTGGGTCACTCTACGTATTACAAACACTTCCAAATGTATATTTAAAAACTTTTTATTCATAAAAAATGAATCATGTACCTGGGACCTCCCTAATGGTTACAATCTAATTCACAGTTAAAAATTACTTTGGATACATTTAATACATAAATCCTTTCAACAATTAAAAAACAATCACAGTTTAAAAAAACATTAAGATCTTTTTAAACTGTGATTGTTTTTTAATTGTTGAAAGGATTTATGTATTAAATGTATCCAAAGTAATTTTTAACTGTGAATTAGATTGTAACCATTAGGGAGGTCCCAGGTACATGATTCATTTTTTATGAATAAAAAGTTTTTAAATATACATTTGGAAGTGTTTGCAATACGTAGAGTGACCCAAAATCTAGTGTTTAAGTCTGCCTGTCTGTCTTTTGCCCAAATGTTGAGCGAGTCCGCTGTAATACTAAACAGGTGACTCTTGTGTTTGTGGTGGAGCAACTACTGAATATAGGAAAAGAACTGACAGGGATAACGTTTTTGAAGTGCACATTTACCCCCTCCCTGTATAACATATAGGGGTAGCTTCCTCGTATATTTTAAGTCTTCTATTTGCCACAAAGCAGAATGCTCACCTTGAGGACGTTGTCTCTGTTCCAAGTGCGAAGGTCCCATCAGGCATGAAATACCATAATAAATTACATGTAATAGCTATACAGACATAAAATAGTTCCTTCTCACAACCACAGTTTTTCCGTGCCTCCGCCTGGTAATGTCCTTAATGGTAAAAGACATCCTTGATAATCAATTCACAGTCTTATATTATGTAATTATCCTCTGCAGTAACTAAGGTTCCAGAAAAGAACACCACTGTGTGTGTCACTGGAATTTGTTGTGAAGATACCACTCATAGGGGAGCAAGGATGCACCAGTGTCAATAATGAAGATCAGGTGTACGTCTAGAACATTCAAAATTAGGTAGGCCAGAACCAGTCCCTCGATTTAGTGAAAGCCTCATCTGGTATGACTTTCCATTTGGCAACTTTGTTTGTGTTTTTATCAGTTCAGAGACTTTAGCAATAACATACATGCAGGGATTTTGCGCTCGTAAACAGTGTGATTTTCAAAAATCGACCGTTTGTGTTCGCAAAATGGCCTTTTGCGATGCATGAAAGTATTTGGTATGAGCAATTTCGGTAATCGCAGGTTTTTTGCGATTTCCCAAATTGCGACTGCATTTAAGGAATCACAATTTGTGATTCCTTAAATGCAATGCAAGAAGCACTTTGAAATAGCGATTTTGCTATTTGGGGGCGCAAATTACCGACAAATTAAACTTGTCAGTAATTTGCAAAAACTTTGAAAAATGCACTAAAGTGCATTTTTCAAATTTTCATGTTACATACACACATGGCATGTGTGTGCACAAAATGGGTGCACATCACAATTTCAAGGGTGCACCAGGTTGTCCTTTTGACACCTGTGCACCCTTGAAATTGCATGCGCAATTTGCGAGTACCTCTTGGTACTCGCAAATTGCGCTTGCAATTTCCTATTCATTCCTATGGGCCCAAAGGCTCATAGGAATGAATGGAAGCCATTCCTTAATTGTGACTCGCAAATTGCACTTGCAATTTCCTATTCATTCCTATGGGCCTACAGGTCCATTGGAATGAATGGGAAGCCATTCCTTAATTGCGACTCGCAATTTGCGACTCGCAATTAAGGAATTTTTAGGAATCACTATTTTTATAGCGATTCCTACATGCATAGGCTTTTGC
The DNA here is from genome assembly GCF_964261635.1 of Lissotriton helveticus. NCBI lineage: Eukaryota > Metazoa > Chordata > Amphibia > Caudata > Salamandridae > Lissotriton > Lissotriton helveticus. The sequence continues at coordinate 640,981,984 of NC_136059.1, forward strand.
AAGTCCCTAATTGCGATTCCCTAATAATCGCAATTAAGGACTAAGCATATCTTGATGCATGTGCCCCTAGATGTCTTATAAGTTTTGATATTGAGGCTAGTTGATTAATACAGTAACTTTCTCAGTGTTCATTCTGATTCCAATGTTGTGTTGACAAAGTCTAAAAACGTGACATAATCTGTTGAAGAAACGACCCTAATTTGCAGGCAATGTTGTTCTAAGTTTTGTGAAAACATCAAAATGTTATACAGGAGTAAGATGATGAAGGATTCAAGGATGTCATGAAGAACGTCATTCACTATGGCTATCATTACGATGTGGAGTAGAATTACTTCCGCCTACACAGTCTCAGCCCTGGGACCGACAGACCTCTGGTCAGTGATCATGACCGTGTAATTAGGATGTGACCGAACACTGTACAGTCGCATTCCTACATTTTACTATGAGAGCATGCATTCCGGCTCTAAACCGGCCGTAATGCATGCTCCCATAGTAAAATGGGAGTTGTGGTTCATCCCTGCACCCTGTGGCAGGCACCTTAAGATGCCTGCCAAAGGTGCAAGGATCAACAGGGAGGCACCATTGGTGCCCCTTCGGCCTCCAACCAGAAGTCATGCACCCTTAGGGGCCCTGCTGGGGGCCTCCAAAGATGCTTTCCGACATGGCTTTCATATCGGGCCGACCGGCATGGAAACCATATCGTAAACCGTCATTGTAATCTCAAGTCCGTCGGAAGCCAGCCGGAATGACCGTTCAGATTCCTTTGCCACCATCTTCATCAAAATGAACATTACAATGCGGTTCAGAAGGCTCCAACAGACAGTTGAGGCCTTCCGAACCGCATTATAATCGGCCCCTATTTGTTGAAAAGAGTCAAGCAGTACACAACTCAAAGGACATTAATAGATATTCAAAGTGATCATCCTTTGTGATGAATTCCATTTTTCATTCAGTAATAGCCTTAATCAATACCAAATTGTAGGTCTCCCATGTTAATCATGGTGCAGAGGTGCAGACCCAACCTGTTCGAACTAAAGTGAGATTAAGGATGTTATTTGGAGGTTGGTTGCATGGGAAAATAACTATAAAGTATCAGTGATCCTGCCCACCTAAATTACAGGTCTGCTTCCCTTTTTGAGATGAGGGAACCCTTTGGGTTTCCATCAGTGCTGCATCTACGGGGTTTACTGGTTTGAGGCCCTTTACAACTGTTGATGGTTGCTGGCTGTGTCTGCTACCTTCGCTAGTTGAAAGGCATAACACATGCTCCCTGAACTCCAGTCCCTTTAAGTATAATGGGGTGACCCTGTAACCCTCAGAAACTGGGCGGGTAATTGAACAAAAAAATAATGGTTCTGTCGGGTGGAAATACCTTTCAACAAGGCATTTCAACCTGTAATCTCAATAGTGTGTCCCTGGTGGGGAACAAACTTAGTAGCACAAATCAATAAACACTGACCCAAATTGTTGAGAAAGTAAGTCTTAGTATTCAGCTTTCTCAATATTTTTGAATTATATAATTGTGCTGTCCAAAATACAAGAAGACATATACAGTGCAATACAACGTGATTTGTGAAGAACTAATACAGGTTATAAAACATAAATACATGAAGGTTGTAATTACTCAAGGTTAACAACTGTAATCACAATAGTCATTTAGGTGAGATGATTTCTTTTGTTCCTATCAGACTTTGTACAGTTAGATCTATAACATGGTACGTCGAAGTTTCGACCCTAGTGGTGATGCGCTGACTACGTGCATCTGGGGCGGGTCTTCATCAGGACTGGGACAAAGGTTGGACAGCCTATGAATAAGAATACCATAGTGTCAGGACTTTCCAAGGGTCAGTGAGGAATCAGATTAGAGTTTGGGGCACCTTGTGATGTGCTCACCTTGATTAAAAATATTCCTTTGAGTTTCTTCGGGTGTCTGTCAGCCGACTAGACACGCTGGGTGCGGTTGGATCACTGCTCCTTGGATATGATGCATAGTGAGCCTTAGTATGTGTTACGGTTGGAGGTAATGTGGTAGTGCTACCATGCTTTCCATCATCCACATACCTTGAGAGTTTCTTCAAGGACAACGGTTCGAAAAATACCTGTCAACGGACGCCTCGGCTACTGCCTGTAATAATAATAGGCTGAGTCTTAGGCTCGACATATTTAAAAATGTCAGGGAATCATAACTCGAGAGTACATGATGTGGCACTGTTAAAAACCGACCCACATGCGAAATTTACCAAGAGGAAATCCGTTTTATTCAAAACAAATTTCGGGGATTGACCTGGTTTAAAGGACCAGAGTTGCTACCTACACTTTGTTGTTAAACCGTCTCCTAATGTGAATTAAGGTGGTTAAACTACTTATATGATTCGATGTCTTTACAACGGTTATGTGGTATTCACTGGCCAGAGTGTGTATCTATACTTGTGACATGTGCCGGCTTATACAAACTAATAATAAGGTAGCGATTGAACTCGTGTTAAATTCAATGTGGATGTATCAAATGTGGACTAGGTGAAATTACAAAGCCGTGACACGGCCGAGTTCCTTCAAAGCCAGATGTCTATCCATGGCCGGCTTTAGTATTATAAACACTAGAGGAACAAGGTGAACTTGTGAACCAAACGATTATAGGTTTACGAGCGTGAATACATAACTCTGTGACTTGCAGGAAACGGAAAGAATTAACTCGAGCGGCGTGCCTATTTTGAAAAAACAGGAAAATCTATTTTGAAACTAAAATGGTGTGCGTGCACCGAGTGTAGTGCCGATCCCCGATGGGAGTTAAAAACAGTGAGAACGCAGCATTAAGGCCTCTAGAAATATCGAAGATTCCAACTTACTCGTGAAAAGAGGAGCGACTGTCTCCTTCAGATTCTTTGCCATGAATGCCGGCAAGAGTGTCTCCGGTCGTACTATTTAACCTGCGTCGATTATCAATACGCGCATGTGGAACATGATTGACGGGCCTCGTCACGTTTACTAACAGTGATTGGGTAACTCATTAGAGGCGGGTAATGCATATGGAACTACGTGTATTAACATCAATGTTTTGTTGGAACTAATCACGTGCGCATTATAGATGGGCCTAACTATTCAACTTATTGAAGAAAGAAGGATCCATTTTGGTATCAACATATTAAAATACATTTGTGCATTACTAATGAGCTATTACAAGTTGTCCTTGTATTAGCATGTACATGGTGTTCCCCCTCACTCATCAAGATGACTATGGTAATAATGAGCATGGAACAAAGAATTCAGTTTTAACATTGAAAACCTTGTGCTTCCATAACAATGTGATTTATACAGTTGAAGGATGTGTGATTTATAATTCTTAGCGAGAACTGTTGTGGATGAATGAGTCTTGTTTGTAATTCTACACCGAAACAGTTGATCCCTTACAGTCTCAATTCACTGTCTCCAATTCTAATTATCAATACATTGACATGCACTTCGTATTAACACTCTCATATACAGTTAGTTTACATCTGCGCCTATGAGGTATTTCTATGGCTGTTTAATGATACATATTATCAAAAGAGTTTGCAAAGGAAAACTGTTCCTACGTCCCCATCTTTCATTACATCACAGTGTACTACGGTGTCAACACTTGGAGACTAACTGGAGTAGACACCATATTGAGCGCATCAGCGTCTAACCAATGGGTGATGCAGATGAGTATGACCTCTACTGTCATGGCTCATGGAATGTGGCCCCCAAGTCTGTAGATGTATTGTAATGTTTGATGTTATCTGTATTTATAATCTGCTCATTTGAGCATATGTCTCTTCCTGTTCATTGAGACCATGAGTTGTGGCTTCCGTAGTATGTATCCACCGGCATTCTTTGAAATTCAGTTGGTTCATGATGTTTCCTCCTCTCTGGTGAAGGATAAACTTTTCCAACACTGTCCATTCCATTTCCTCTGGTGTGTGCCCAAGTGTGGTGTAATGTTCCACCAGTGGCGCACCTTGTACTTTACACTTGATTCTGCTTTGGTGCTGCAGGATTTTACTTTTTACCTTCTGGGTAGTTTGGCCTATATAGATGAGTTGGCATGGGCACCTTATTGCATAAATCACGTTTTGGCTGTTGCAATTTGTGAAATGATTCAAAGTATAGATCTTTCCTCGGTGGATGATTTTGTTTCCTGTTATTGCATATTTGCAGGCTTTACAATTGCCACATCTTTGATGTCCTATAATCGGTGGCAGACCCAGCTGTGACCGTGCGTCTGGAGGAGGCAGTATGTCCAGAAATGAGGAGACAACAAAATCCTTGACGTTTTTCGCCCTTTTAAAAGCAAACATGGGTGCCTCTGTAATTCCGATCTCTGGGCCTACCAGATTTCAGTATTTCTTAATGATATTGTTGATTTCATGGCTTTTGGTATTAAACGTGGTCACACATATCAACCTGTCTGTTTTGTTGTCTCTTGGTTGTATTTCCAGTAACGTTATACCAGGCTCTTTTTCTGGCTCTGTTGAGGAGTCCTTTGGGGTATCCCCTGTCTTTTAGCTTGATGATCAGCTGGTCACTCTCATTGAAACAATCCTTTCTTCTTGTGCAGTTTCTTTGCACTCGCAAAAAAATTTTTGTTGTTGTTCCTCATCTCAACCATGGCTGGCCCATTAGTACCATGGACTGGGAAAAATGTGATTTGAGAAAAAGACATACTGTCTCAGTGCAAGACTGGTAGGGGTCGATCATAGTGAAGAAGCGCCAGGACCCTACAGCCATGTCAGATTCACAGTTAATCACAAACCCTTGTGTACTATTTGGATGGTGCGTGCCATTAGCCAGATTCCACCATTGCTGTTACCACAAATTGACCTTATAGAAAGGACGAAAGTGATAGAGCGAAGAGAGTGCGTCATGGCATCATAATCATTGGAACTGGGGGGAAAAAAACCCCCAAAAAACCCAGCTCTAGTTATTGAGACCAATCGAGTTTCAGCCAAAAAGCTCTTTTGTCAGGTTTTCCAGCCCTGGAAAGATCCAATTTCGATATATGAAGAATGGAAGAACTCCAATCGTGCAACGTCGGAAGAGAGGCCTCCTTCCAGCGCCTACAGATCTCACGTCTGGCCACCAGCATTGAGTAGAACAAGAGGTTGTTATTAGTACTGCATTTTTTGTCCATTACTACAAAAATTACCAGGCAGAGATCTATATTCACAGTATAGCCTATTGATGATGTTAATTTATTGCCTATTGATTGCCAGAAAGATGATAAGTGTGGGCAATCATAAAACATATGAGCATCTGAGGCTGCGACTTGACCACATCGAGGACAAGCCACTGGTGTACCTGTTGAAAATTTGGACAACCTCTGGGGAGAATAGTAAGCCCTATGAAGGGTGAAGAAATGATTTCTGCGTAGCCAGGCAGGTTTAACAATATCCCAGAGAACGTTACAAGATGTTATCCAAAGTTCATTGACATTTGCTGCAGGCAATAGAGAACCCCACAGCTGGCCCGGAAGGTTGAATACTCCGTCAATCTCCTCTAAGATTAAATTTTAAAAGTGAGAAACCTCTTTAGACTTTGGTGCGTTGTCAAGTAAGCAAGATTCTAGTTGGCTACTTCCTCCCAGAGGTCGTTGTTGATGGCGTGTGGAACCAGATTTTTGTGCTTGCGCCCAACTAGAGATTTGCAAGAATTTAAGTCTGGAGAGATTGGGGCCTACCTTACTCCCTAGATGTTCCCAGGAATGTATTTCCCCTTCGAAGAACAGATCTCCCCATGTTAAAATTCCAGCGTCTTTTAGTGGGCTTGTCAATGCATCTTTAGACCAGCCCGGAGGAGCAGGAAGATCCCATATAGGAGAACCGTTAGATTGATAGCCTATTTTGGTAATGGTTCTAAGATTATACCAAGTTCTTGCTAGGCCCTGCAATACCTTCAGCTTGATTTTCTTAAAAAATGTGGGTTCTCCAAACTTAAATGGAAATCCCAAGTGATTTAGCCCTTCACATTGTAGTAATGTTGAAAACATTAAACCAATACCCTGATCTGAGTAGCATTCGGGCATGTGTCAGCTGAAAGGCCCAAGCATAAATCTGAATGTCAGGGCCGGCCAAAGCACCCTTCTCCCTATGCCCCCTTAATTTATTCCAAGAAATTCTTGCAGTCTTGTTCCTCCATACAAATGAGGTGATATCGCTCTGCATCTTAGCTATCAATTTTTTGTCAAAGTAAAGTGGTAAGCCGTTAAAAATAAAGGTCAGCCTAGGTAAGATAGACATCTTAACTAAGTTTGATCGACCTAGGAGCGTTAATGGAAGGTGACTCCAAGAAGTCATTAGTTTCCTACATTCTTTAGCCACCAATGTAAAATTTGAGTCGGCGATCAGATTAATATCCTTTACAATTTTTATGCCTAGATATCTCATGCTGTCACAGGGTTGTACTGGAAGTCGCCCTGTTATACTGTTCCATGCCATTATCTCGGTCTTTGTGGAGTTAACTTCGTAGCCTGAAATGTTACCAAATTGTTGTGCTAAATTTATAACTGTCGGAAACGCTGTGCTGATATCTGAGGTTATGATCATAAGATCGTCAGCATACAAAGATACTTTTTTTTCCTAATCTCTATATCTAAATGGAACGATGTTATTATCTTCACGAATTGTTTGAGCAAATATCTCTATATAGATATCCAAGAGTAGGGGGGGAAAGCGGGCAACCCTGCCGAGTGCCCCTTGTGATGGTAAATGGTTCCGACAGTCCGCCATTGACCAAGACCGAGGCCGAAGGATTATGGTACAGTAATTCCACCGCTCTGTGAAAGGCCCGGCCTACGCCGAATTTTTCCAAGGCCCCCGACAAGTATACCCAATTAACCCTGTCGAAGGCCTTGGCTGCGTCCAAGGTGAGAATAGCCAAGGGTAGCGATGAGCTAGTTGCCATATCAATCGCTCCTATTAGGTCATATATCAGCTCATAAAGTTGGCGACCTTTGACAAAGCCCTTTTAGTTGGAATGTAGGACTGAGGGGGCTACCTGCCCCAATCTCTTGGCTAGTAGTGACGCGAAGATCTTATAGTTAGCGTTAAGAACTGAAATTGGGCGATAGGAGCCGCAGGCGGTGGACGCCTTACCTGGTTTCAGAATAAGCGTGATGGAAGCTTTGTTCCATGATGTGGGGGGTAGATCACCATCTATCAGAACTTGATTGAATAACTTGGTGAGAAAGGGAGCGATATCAGCTGCAATATGTTTGTATATCTCCGCTGGTAGGCCATCCGGGCCCGCCGCCTTTCCAGATTTACTATTTAGTATGGCTGTTGATACCTCTTCAACCGTTATAGGGTGATCTAACAAAGCCACTTGTTCTGTAGAGAGTACTGGTAATGAAATGTTATTAAACCAATTTCCTACATCAATAGGGGTGATGTTATTGTCCTCTCGATATATAACCTGGAAGAAATCTTTGAAGGCTGACCTTATTTCTGGGTCCGAAGATACTGTACTGGAGCCAGTAATTATAGAGTCAATGTTATTTCGTGTCTGGTCTGTTCTGGACTTCCAGGCCATTAAATTCAAAATTGGCTAATTTACTGGTGAGGACCAATGAGAACCGTTACGATGCTAGCGAGTGTGGTATCTATGAACCGTAAATGACGAGATTAATAGGTGTACGCATTTTCGCTACGATACTTAGAAGGGTTCGTCTTATTTACGGGTTCTTCATTTTGAACCCTCGGGTTCCATTTTAGAGACGGCATCCATTTTGTTTCTTGCCCTCACGTAGTCAGCGAACAGGCAAATGTCCGCCTCATGATCCTGTGATTCCCAAGACTGGGGGATGGCACGGCAAAGACAGATGGCTCCGCAGCTGGGTAATCTTCCCACGTTGGCCTATTGTTTCAGCCCCGCATGCGCTCGGCTCGAATCCTTTGATCCTGGGATTGCGCTTCCGATATTTCCTCCACACTCCTTCTTCTTCTGTTGTCTGACTTCCTTGCAACTGTTCCTGTCTCTTACTCTCGTCCTTTTACAACCAGAGTGGAATGTGCATAGCAGCAGGATAATGTGCTTTTACAGTTGGGAACCGACAAATGTTACTATGATTATGTTCCGGGTTTCCGACACCATGATTGAAGCCTTTCCGACACCATGATTGAAGCCTTTTAAGTTTATTGTGGGAACTGAGTTGTAACCTTTTGTTCGTTACGTTATTGAATGCTGAAAATGTGTATAAAAGGAGCGATCCACATTTACAATTCGAAGCAGACTCTTGGAACCTACACTCTGTTGTACTTCCCATGACTTTTGCCTCCCTGCAGTAATAAACGCTGATCTTTGACGCCGAAGGAAGTGTCCCGTGTCTCTGTCACTTGTGCGCCGAACAGGTATCCTACGAAGGTTTCAGGTGTTGTTCCCTGGCACCGCTGGTTCTTAAAAGTCCAGTCCTTCAGTTGGCGCCCAACGTGGGGCGACATCAGCGGTACCGGTCCAAACCCTGACGATTGCGAGGAACTTCGTGTGAAATCTCCGAGGAAAAGGTGCACCCCGCTTCATCGATCCTGTTGTCGAAATAAGTGGTCCAAAGATTTTTCCCGTGAAGATTCCCGCCTCCTGACGGCTGCAACGGATCGATGCTCTGACTGTCGACCTGTTTTGGTGCCTGGCGTAGTCCTTTGTATGGCGAGACGATAGACGGGCCTTCCTGGCGACGCCATCGAGCTCTCAGTTAAGTATTTGTGGGTCGCTCCCAGTCCTTAGTTTTTGGTGCTTAGTTGTTTGCATGGTTCCATTGCATTTGTGGTGCTTAGTTGTTGGTCCTTAGCTGTTATTTGACAGTTGCAATTGCCAAAAACCGAGGGTTTTGTCTTTCACGAAGATTTAGTACTTTGGTAACCCTTGAAGTTTGATACTTGGTTAGTGTGCATGATGCCTAGCCGTAGTGGTTTCATTGGTTTCTTCAAATGTTGCAACAAGGATTCCCGGTTGGAGGACTCGTGTCCGATACCTCCAGTTGGAACTCCGATATATGAGCTCTATAGTCGACATGGTGTGGGCCCTATTATATATAATGACTGTTGGGTCCGTTATACGAGAAAGGATGGTGTCCTTAGTTGGCCACCACACGGAAGTTTTGGAATGGAGATTTTAGATAATCTAGAAACTAAATTATTTAAGAAGAAAGCTAGGCCAGCTATGTTTGATTCCCTTCGGTTGTGGCGTAAAGAGGCCAAACAGAAAGAAATCAAACAGCTTAAAAAGAATCGTAAAGAAGGTATCGTCCCGATAATGCAAGTTGTACAACAATGTCAGCGAGATAAAGAAGAAAAAGAAATAGAAGTTTCTACTAGACTACACCACATGAGGATAGACAAATGTTATCCGGTATTATCAACTAGTCTTGATAAGACAGAAGAGGACTCGAAGGAGGATCCGCTGTTAGCGTATTTGATGAAATCGCCACCTCCTTATGCACAGGGTGCTACAGCCCCTGTAGTTCCTCCTGTAGTTCCTCCTGTAGTTCCTCCTGTAGTTCCAGCGGCTGCTGGTCAGCCTGTTGTTGGTCCTGCGTTTGTCTCACCACCTGGTCCTATTCCTACTGCTCCTTTGCCTGTACCTCCTCAGTCAATTGTTCCTGTTACCTTAGCCGTCCCGGCTATCTCTGCTGTCCCTACGTTCACTTCTAATGTTGTTGCTCCTGTTCTTTTTTCTCCTTCTGTTCGTAATCGTATCCCTAATACTGTCGCTACTCTTTACTCCCCACTTTCTGGATCGTTACTTCGATCCGAAGTCTCTGAAACTCCTCAGAGGCGCAGTCAAATCCCTGGTGGAAGGGAGAGTGCCACGTTGGTAACTATGGCGCGTAGATGGATAAGACACCCTGCTAACTACCCGCCGCGCGTGGTCTTTGATACGTTTTCTCAGTTTAATGAGCCCACTCAGAGATTTGTGTTTGAAGAAATGTGTAACTTTTTGAGAGAAGAATGGTATAATGATGATTTAGATAATGTACCGCCCGATATGACTGAACTTCAGAGTCAATTTTCGAACGGCATGATTGTAGGTGGAGATGTACGACGTGCATTAGAGCGATTATTAGCCTTACGGTGCACAGTGTTTTCTCGAGTGTCGTTTGATGACGATTCCGATACTCAGAAAACGAACTCTGGTCAGTATCCTATGAGAGAGGTTCCGCCAGTATACATGCCAGGTGATCCGCAAGCTAATCCTGTGATTCTGCCATACTTTCAGAGAGTTTGGATACACCTCCCATGGAAGCGATCAGAAGTTTTGCAGGTGAAACAATCTTTACCTGATCCACGCAAGAATCCGGCAGGTTATTATAAGGAGTTGTCTCAACTGGTAGACGCTACTATTATGAATCTTGCGGACATCGACATGCTGTTTGGAAATGTCGTACCACAACCGATTTGGGCGAAAATTCGCCAAGAGAATCATTTAGTTGAGTTGGGTGGTGACTGGGCTACACTGGTGGCGGCAGATGGACGACAAGTTGGTGGGGCTAAGCCTGAGCCGTTGATTACGGATCTGCCTCAAAAAATTATTACGCTTATGAAAACGCTCATGCCAGCGATGAAGGTAAATTGGGATAAATTATCGGCTTGTAAGCAAAAGAAAGACGAGAGTGTCTCCGATTTCTTTACTAGATTTGAGGAGGCATTTGTCGATCATAGTGGTCAGGACATGAGCACCGAAGGTGGTCAACGGTTATTTGTTGATAAGTTTGTCTTAAATTTGTTGCCTGAGCTGTGCCACAAATTGAAGAATTCAGAAAGTGCATGGGCTGTTTCAACCACTGCACAGATATTAGCTACGGCTCAATATTATGAGAATAGGGAAAAGGAAGAAAGTGATCGTTCAGATAAGAAAACGAAGGAGCTCAAAACAAAGGTTTTGTTACAGCAGGCATATCCTCCACGTTCGAATCAAAATGATTTGCAGCAGCAGTATCGACCACGAGACCAGTCCACTAGAATGCAGTCACGATCTGACTTCTCCGACTTTAGATCTACGCTTGGGTATAATCAGTGTGCATATTGTAGAAGAGAGGGCCATATAAAATATGATTGTCCAGCTTTGCGTGACCGGCTTAACGGTGTGTCGGCACGAGGGGGTCGTGGTGGTCCTCAACAAGCACCCGAGGCCGCGGTGCCCCTCAAAATCAAAATCATGAGCGCCCTCATACCCCATCAGATGCGAATAATTATTTTGACCAACGAAATGTGAGGTCCGATAAATCAGCACAGTATCATGTGGACGATTATTACGTCGAACATGAGATTGATGCAGGTAACCACTACTAGGACAGCCACCGACAGAGAGAGGGAGTAGTATCAGTTCCGGTTGATCAGAGTGGGCCTTACGTCGCAGTTGCTACATCTGGCGTAGTTGAGCCTTTTCTGTTAGACATTGGTGCGACGAAAAGTTCCATCATGCACTCGAAACTCCCTGGCGCACCTTTGTCCGGCTTAACAAATGTTTCCATTGGATTCTCTGGCGCCCCTGTTAGCAATCCTGTCTCTAGCCCTTTGTCCCTTACGATTGGTCCTCATGAGCTAGAGGCCCCATTGATTTTATCTACTGGTTGTGGTGAGAATCTTTTGGGCTTGGATTTGTTAAAACGGTTATATGCGACTTTGTACTGCTCTCCTGCGGGAGTGGAGCTTACATTAGGTCAGAGAGCGATCTCTCCTATGTACTTATCAATTGATAAGTTCCCACCGGAATTGAGTTCCCTTCCTGCGTCGTTATGGGCTACGGGTCCCAACGATGTAGGCTTATTGAACATCCCACCTTATGTGGTTCAGTTGAAATCGAATGTGCGTTTCCCACGTATACCACAGTATTGTATCTCTTTTGATGGTGAGCGAGCACTATTAGCAATCATTTATGACCTGATCGAAAAGGATGTCATTGAAGAAACTCGAGGCAATGTGTGTAATAGTCCTGTGTTACCGATTTTGAAACGCACAGATCCAACTAAACCTCCTGTGTACCGCTTTGTAATTGATTTGCGAGAAGTAAATAAAATCGTGATTCCCCAGTTTCCTGTGGTGCCTGACATCACGGCTTTGTTGACCCTGATTCCGGCTTCTGCCTCCTGGTTCACGGTAATTGATCTAAAGAATGCTTTCTTTAGTATTCCGATCGCTGAGGAAAGCAAAGACCTATTCGGATTTTCACTAGGTGGTCGCAGTTTTAGATTTAAACGCGCACCACAGGGCTACTGTGAAAGTCCATCGATCTATAGCCAAGCACTTAAAAGTCAGCTTGATGCATTTGTGTTGCCGACAGGCGCAGCCTTAGTTCAATACGTTGACGACCTATTAGTGGCAGCTGATACAGAGGCTATTTGCAAAACCGCTACAGTATCATTGTTGCAGCACCTATGTGACTTACATCACCAGGTGTCACCTTCTAAGCTACAATATTGTTGTCAAGAAGTAACCTACTTAGGTCACTTACTGTCAAAGGATGGGAGAAGGTTGACCCCAGAGAGAATTGCAGCGATTGCTCGAATGACTGTGCCAAAGACTCAGAGAGATGTACGTGCCTTTCTAGGTATTACGTCATACTGCAGACAATGGATTCCAAATTTTTCATTGTTGGCGAAACCATTGATAGCCCTTACGTACAAGGATGTTTCATCTCCTTTGCCATGGACTGAAGAGTGTCAGAAAAGTTTTTCTGAATTGCGTGATGCGTTGTGTTCGGCTCCTGTGTTGGGTACTCCTGATTACAATAAGCCGTTCACACTTTATGTTCACGAGAGGGACGGTTGTGCGTTGAGTGTTCTGACACAACAATTTGGCGACAAACAACGTCCATGCGCATATTTTTCTTCGACCTTAGACCCCGTAGCTAGAGCCTTGCCGAGTTGTTTGAGAGCAACAGCGGCAGCTGCGGCGTCCATTCGACAGTCCGCAGGTCTGGTCATGGATAATATGCTCACGGTGATGGTCCCGCATGCAGTCGACACTCTCTTGAACCGAACGAAAACTCAACATTTGACGAGCGCAAGGTTGTCTGGATATGAGTTGACGTTATTGGCAAGTCACATACGGATAAAACGGTGTAATGTGTTGAATCCAGCAACGTTGTTGCCGATCGACATGGAATTAAGTGATGTAACACCACATGATTGCTATTTGAGAACTGAAGAGGAGACGAAGGGTCGTATTGACCTGAAAAACACTCCATTGGTAGATCCCGATGGTACTTTGTATGTGGATGGTTCATGTTTTAAGTTACCAAATGGTGATGTGACGACTGCGTATGCTGTAGTAACATTGAGTACGGTTGTGGAATCTGCGAGATTGAGTCAGAATTCGGCCCAAGCGGCTGAGTTGATCGCCTTGACGAGAGCGTGTGTGTTGTCCAGAGGGAAGCGGGTGAATGTGTTTACAGACAGCCAGTATGCTTTTGGTGTGGCGCATAGTTTTGGTCGATTGTGGAGAGAAAGAGGATTTTTGACGTCGCATGGTACGAAAATTCAGCACAGACAGCTTGTGAATGACCTTTTGGACGCACTTACATTGCCTAAAGAGGTGGCAATAATCAAATGTAGTGCGCATCGGAAGGTGACGGATGATGTTGGTCGCGGTAATGCGTTTGCGGATGAGATTGCGAAGGAGACGGCTAGAGATCTGACAAATCGAATGTACGTTGCGAGTTCAGTAAGATGGCCAGCGGAGACTAGTATGTGTGAGGACACAGTTGAGAGTGTGAAGAAGATACAGAATGAAGCTACTGAGATGGAAAAGACTCAGTGGAAAGAGAGTACGGGAAAGTTAGACGAGAATGGATGTTGGGTTGATTTGTCGGAAAAGCAGAGATGGATGTTACCAGATGCATACGTGCTTGCTGTTGTTACTATGGCTCATGGTACATCACACATTAGTACGAAAGGCATATGTAAGTTGCTGTCGCCCGTATGGAAGAATGATGGAATTACTAAATGTGCGGAGAGAGTGGTTAAGAATTGCATGGTATGTTTGATGTATAATCCTGGCAAGGGCACCCCCACTCCACGTGGTCATTTTGCTCCTCCCACATGTCCCTTTGAAATTATTCAGTTAGACTTTATCCACATGGAGAGATGCAATAATTTAAAGTTCGTCTTGATTGTAGTTTGTGCGTTCTCCTGATGGATTGAGGCTTACCCCCTAAAGGATAATACTGCCCTGTCCACAGCAAAGGTCCTACTCAAAGAGTATTTCCCCAGGTATGGAATGCCACGGATTGTATGGTCAGATAACGGAAGTGAGTTTGTGGGAAGTGTAATGAAGAGTGTATGTCGTGGTCTTGGCATAAACCAGAAATTTCATAGTGCTAATCATCCTCAGTCTGCGGGTTTAGTGGAAAGATATAATGGCACGCTGAAACTGAAACTTGCCAAAATCCAGGCAACGACTGGTCTATCATGGCCCGACGCTTTGCCTTTAGCTCTCCTATCGACCAGAGCGACTGTGCACTCTCGAGTAGGGCTCAGCCCATATGATATTGTGTTCGGCCGTCCGGCGAACATTTGGGGAGTTCCGAGACCTAAAGAATTTGACAGACTTGAATATCCAATGTTAATTGACTATCTCTATGATCTGACTGCTAAATTGAGTTTGATTCATCAACAGGTCTTTGAGGCTCTACCAGCACAAACAGAGGGTCCTGGTCATCGGCTCCAACCAGGTGATTGGGTTCTTACCCGCAACTTTTGACGGAAACGAAATCTTGAGCCAAGGTTCGTGGGACCTTACCAGGTGTTGCTGGCAACGAGGACTGCGGTTCGGCTGGAAGGGAGAAAACACTGGGTGCATGCCACCCACACCAAGAAAATTCCGCTCCCATTGCCAGCAGATGGTTGGATCAGAAAAGGATTCGGCTCGTCTGAAACGTACGTCCCTCTAAATTACGTGCCGTTTAGTGACGCACAGCTTGTAGGAGATAACACAGTAAGACCCGACACCCCTGTTGAACCATCCGAAGTTAACCCTCTTTCAGCAACATTGGAGAATTCAAGTTCTGAACAATTGTGTGGACAATCGAACACTCTTTTGCCGTCTGATCCACTGTTTGAAGAGCAGACTCGCCCCGGAAGAAGTCGATACTTTCTTCGACCGCGCTAACAGACTAATAAATTCTGTTTTTTTTATTTTTTTGAATCTACATCACCTCTATTGTTGCCATAAAATTGTGGACATTACATATATATAAATATATATATTGTGTACCCTTTTCCTTACAGCTAGGAAGCGTATATTGAATTCAACGAACTCTGATTAAAAACCTTTTCATCTGGGTTAACCGTAAGGCCGTGCGGGTACTTCCTCCTGTCTAGCAGGTATCTGACACTAGGTCGATTACTTTTGTCGATTTCTGGGAACTCCTGGGGATTGATAATCGCTACTCAGAACGAAGTGCGTCAAGAACGTCACGGACGGTTTTTAGAAGATGGAGTCTTCTAAGCTGTTGGAAATTGAGAAAATGGTGGCGCAAAGATCCAAATTGCACAAGACATTTCGAAAAAAATGTTTTATGTTACAGGTTTTTATGTTGTTCGTAACTGTTTCTATGCTGCTGGTGGGTGGAGTATATTTTGGTTTTCAATCATTGCTACCGTCTACTTTACCTACTCCTCCTCCTCATGATTTAAATTCTGTTTCCACTATGTCTCCACATTCCTTTCATCTTCTGCCCCAACATGAACAGGTCAGACGTGCGGAATTTATGAACAATTCTTTTGTTCAACTTCTACATCAGCATTAGTTGGTGATGAACACTACCAATTGTTGGGTATGTGGGTTAATGCCACATACCATGGATAAGGGTATTCCGTATTTTGTCCTTCCTTATAGCCCCCAGGGGTCAGCTCGAGCATTCCAGACCATGTTCCGTAGTGCACTAGATTCCTACCCCCATCGAGAGCCTCGCTCTGCAGACCTTGGTCCTGGCCCGTACCACAAGTCTTTGGCGATAGCAATTGCAGATTTAAATAGAGATATTTTTGACGCAACACTTATCCCAGAGGAAGAGGTGCGAGCTTATAAGGATCTGAGTGAGGTCGAGTATAGTACATCAGTGAAAAATAGGCAGTTTAAAAGCTCATCTCCAATCTGGATCGTACCTCATCTCGGTCATTTCTGTCTGCAAGGTCTTGGTCGCAATCCGAGAGCTCAGCTTGGGAAGAGCGCTTGTGTTGATACTTACGTGTTACCAATGCTCTCTTCCCCTGTCTTTCTGACTGCCAAGGGTACCTATTTTGTATGTTATGATCGCGCATATACGTGGTTACCTCATGACTTCTCGGGTACCTGCTATATCACGAACCTTTTGCCCCCAACTTTCACTGTTGCCTCAGATTATCACAAAACTAGAGTTGTGAGAGGTGTCGTTAGTAAAGAAGATACTGCCGGTCAAGAAGCAGGATATTTCTTTAAGGGTTTCCTACCGTTTTGGGGCCCTATGGTCAATAGCAGGAATCTGAGACAGTTAACTCGTGTAGTGGAAGCAACTGCTAACATAACTGCAAGCGCCCTTGGTAATCTGACAGCAGAGCTTCAAGCGGATAGGCTTATGATGCTACAGAACCGTATGGTTCTAGACGTAGTACTAGCAGACAGAGGTGGTGTGTGTAAGGTCATCCATTCGAGCTGCTGCATTTTCATACCTGATAACGCTCCAACGGTTTATCAAGCCATCTCGAAGTTGCATAAAATCTCGGAGTCCATACACGTGGACGAGGGAGATTGGACGCTTCTAGGATGGTGTTGGGGTCTGATGTCAACTTGGGGTTGGAAAATTCTGATGATTATAGGGGTTGTTGTGACGTTTCTGTTCACATGTTGTCTTTGTGTGCAGTGTGGTCCTGCCTTATGTGGCCTTTGTGCTACAGCGTGTATAAGAAGGCCATCTGTTACCGGCGAGACATTGATGAATAAGATGATGTTCCAACAACACTTGAATGATCTGATGAATATCGACATTGATTATGATTCCGACTAGTGCTTGCCTACATGAGGGCAAAAGGAGCGTCTGAGGACCAATGAGAACCGTTACGATGCTAGCGAGTGTGGTATCTATGAACCGTAAATGACGAGATTAATAGGTGTACGCATTTTCGCTACGATACTTAGAAGGGTTCGTCTTATTTACAGGTTCTTCATTTTGAACCCTCGGGTTCCATTTTAGAGACGGCATCCATTTTGTTTCTTGCCCTCACGTAGTCAGCGAACAGGCAAATGTCCGCCTCATGATCCTGTGATTCCCAAGACTGGGGGATGGCACGGCAAAGACAGATGGCTCCGCAGCTGGGTAATCTTCCCACGTTGGCCTATTGTTTCAGCCCCGCATGCGCTCGGCTCGAATCCTTTGATCCTGGGATTGCGCTTCCGATATTTCCTCCACACTCCTTCTTCTTCTGTTGTCTGACTTCCTTGCAACTGTTCCTGTCTCTTACTCTCGTCCTTTTACAACCAGAGTGGAATGTGCATAGCAGCAGGATAATGTGCTTTTACAGTTGGGAACCGACAAATGTTACTATGATTATGTTCCGGGTTTCCGACACCATGATTGAAGCCTTTCCGACACCATGATTGAAGCCTTTTAAGTTTATTGTGGGAACTGAGTTGTAACCTTTTGTTCGTTACGTTATTGAATGCTGAAAATGTGTATAAAAGGAGCGATCCACATTTACAATTCGAAGCAGACTCTTGGAACCTACACTCTGTTGTACTTCCCATGACTTTTGCCTCCCTGCAGTAATAAACTCTGATCTTTGACGCCGAAGGAAGTGTCCCGTGTCTCTGTCACTTGTGCGCCGAACAGGTATCCTACGAAGGTTTCAGGTGTTGTTCCCTGGCACCGCTGGTTCTTAAAAGTCCAGTCCTTCACTGGCTTCCCACCTTTGCAAAATACGTTGGTTTAATACCGAAGCCAGTTGCCCTTTAAGCTTAATCAGCTCCTCCTGTTTAGCATGTATGACATGATCTGGGGGATTGTTGAGATTTTCTAATTCTGATTGGGCTGATGATATATTGGCCTCTATCAGTGTAACCGCTTGGGTATACTGTTTCTTACGAAACAAAGTTTTATTCTTAATAACCCCTCTCAAAGAACATTTAAAAGCGTCCCATATTGTGCTAGAACATGCAGAACCGGTGTTAATTTAAAAAAATTCTTGCGTCTCCAATTTAACATTCTCCAAATCTTCGGGAGATGTAAGAAAAGATCTGTCGATTGACCAAGACCTGGTTGGGGGTTGAGACTGCAATTCTAAGTCTAAGAGTATCGCCGAATGATCGGACAGGTGAGATGGTAGATAAGTTACACTCCTAACTGATTTATCCAAACCTTTGTTTACCAAAATAAAATCTATCCTGGATCAGTGGCGGTACTTGTACTTTCTGAAGGAAAAGCCAGTTTTCTGACCCGACCTTGCCCTCCAAATATCAATAAATACATATTGATACATGTATTTGATTAGAAGATCTCTAGATTTAGAGTGTGCAAGTTGTCGACCAGAAGAAGACTTATCCAATAGCGGATTGAGTACAATATTAAAATCACCCGCTATTATCATAGGTTCTGGGAAATGTAAAAGCTCGGAGAACAGCGTAGCCAGAGCAGATGGGTCATCACGGTTAGGCCCATAAAAACCAACCAATGTAATGCATGTTCCCCCAATCATGACAGCCGCGATTGCCCACCTACCAAAAGGATCAACCTTCTGCTTCAAAAGTCTTGTTGCGATGGTTTTTTTAAAAAGAATGGCAACCCCTCTAGTGTTAACTGTTTGAGAGGTAGTGACTGATAAATCTATCCATCTGTTCTTTTTTACCAGGTCCAATACTTCAGCTTCAACCAGGTGTGTCTCCTGGAGAATAATGACCTGCGCATCAAAGTCACGGATGTATTGTAAAATTGTGGTGGATCTAGGTTTGGTGCGCAGGCCATTAACATTCCAGGAGAGAATCTTAATGGTAGTCATAGTTGACATATCTAATGACATATCTAATGATAAAGATATAGAGTCCATCTAACTCACACCCCTTAGTGCTACAAAAAAAAAAAAATGCGTCCATTTATAAAGTTATCGACCGCCATTTTAGAGATGAGAAACATTTTATTTTTTACCCTAACCCTTTCCCACGTGAACCCCCCCCCCCCCTAGGAACCCCTGATTAATCATCCGGAGCAGGTCTGGTTGTGATACCCCTGATACTCTGTCCAGGCTCAGGCGAGGCGTTAATGACTAGAGTATTGGAGGGCTAAAAATATCTAATTTCAGACAAGCCCTTTATGGTCAAGCTCCAAATTGATTAGATAACATTAACTGGTATCTCTGTAGAGGTTTTTTAGAGGTAGTATATGTGTATTCGTGCTCTTTGTGATTTACTATTGCTGTTTTATTATTATTTTTTTGCAGAAATTTATGTGAAATTAAAGTGTTTTCTTGTTTTATATTCTTCCAAATTTTTTTATTTTTTTTCCATTCTTTCCTTTTCTAACGTGACTAACTTTCTAGTTTATTTGTCTTCTACTAGGAAAGATTGTGCCGAGCTAAGATTTTGTATATTCATTCCTGGATAAACTCTATAGGCAACCCTAAAGGATAACCCACAAACTTCACGGCCTGGAACTAAACTACCATCAGTTTTTAGAGGTGCCGATACTTAACAATAGTTCATCTGCAGCTTGGACTGTGCGTACATTAAACATTTTGTTGTTAAACATGATCTTCAGTGCTGCAGGAAAACTCAGCTGGACTGATGCTCCCAAGTTTCTGAATGCCTCCATTCTACGACCCAGCTCCCACTGTCTATCAAGGGTCGCCCTTGGCAAGTCAGAACGTACTTGAAAGGAAAAGCCTTCACCAGTCAGAGATTTTTGTTTTAGGGCCAGATTTAGAATGTGATCCTTCAGTTGAAACGTGTGAAAATTCACTAAAATCTTGCGGGGCTTTGCACGCTGCGGATTACGCCTGAAGGGGTCCCTATGGATCCGTTAAATGTCTAGATTGAGCTCTTCCTCTGTATATTTTAGGTTTAAAGATGTTATTAGGAGTTGGATAATATAGGCCTTAATGTTAGAACCTTCATTTGCTTCTGGTACATTCAGGATGCGAATATTACAGCGCCTCGCATTATTCTCCAGGACCTCCATTCTTTCAGCCAATAAAGTATCCTCTCTTCTAAGTTTCACTATTCCCTCTTTAGCATTATCTAGCTCTATAGACATTACGACTGTTGTTTCTTCCAAGGCACCCGTTCTTGAAAAAAGCCCGTCAATTTTGCTATCCAGTGATTCACAGTATGACCTAATCTCTCTCTGGATTTTAGATGACTCCTCAAAACCTCGTTTAATGTCAGCTGTCAAGTTGGAAAACATAGTTAGAACCGAAGAGAGATCTAAATGTGAGGTAGAAACAGTGATGTCTGGTGGCAGTTGTGTATCGGAACTAAGAAGCAGAGGGGTCTGAGCTAATTGAAGTATAGTACTCTGAGTATTCTGGTCTGGAATTAAAGAAACCTCAAGTAGTTGAAGTTGATTTTCTGACTCTGAATTTATCAATTCCAGACTTGTGTTAGCTTCAAAATTAATGCATCTACCAGAGAGACTAGAGTCCTCCAATCCTGTGATACTGAAAGGGACGGCAGGAATCTTGTCAAGGTTTAAAGAGGTGTTCACACTATCACTGCCGTTAATGTCAGCATTTTCTGGTATAGTACCTGGCTGCATGTTTTCCATGGGTTTACCTCTTCCCTTCTCATCTGTTTGATTGACATTACAAGTCCCCCCTTCCAAGTTTAGAGATACAGAGGCCATACCAACAGTTATTATTGGGCTAGAGATTGTCTCTGAGGGTAGTCTGGTGGAGTAATGACTACTCTGTGCAAGGCTCAGAACCTGAGGTATTGCCTTAAAGTAAGATCGCAGAGAGGGTGTTATCTTGGAGCCCGAATCCAAAACTGATTTTATTGTCTTGGATTTCTTAGATCGTTTAGGCTTAGCCTCTGCAGAGAGGTAAGAAGAGGGCTTAACAGGCGTGTTATTAGAACCACAGATAATACCACTGGATTTAGTGGATACTGCACTGATAGGATTGACTAATTTGAGACCTCCAACAGTATTATCACAGTCCTGTCCAGTGACCTGCGTGGGCTCCAGAACTGAGGCGGGAAACAAGTTAGGTTTATCTAAATTTGACTTCCCCCCACAGTTATGATATACACTCCTTGTCTTAACTGTTTTCCTTCCTCTACGACCCTTTCTAGATATTACTGGGGTCGATTTTACAATTGACTCAGGTTGAGTTGAGTTTTGACTTCTTAGTGAATATGGGATTTTAACAGTGCTAATACTCTGCTTTGAGGTCCCTACCGCAGGGTTTAAATCTTGCTTGAGTCCAGCAGGACCCACTGCGGGACCCACAAACTGACCCACAAACCGAGTCTCACGCGGCTCTTGCAAAAGTTGAACAGCCACTGCCTCCTCCACCCCTTGGCCCCCCTTCACCTCGTTTGTCTTCAGATCAGATACCACGGAGTCTCCTGCTACCTCCAGCGGAGCGGGAGCCGACGCCAAGGTGCTCAGGTTCGTGGTCCCGCTTTCCGCCGCCCCTGCCGCCACCGCCGCCCGTCCTTCTCCGCCAGCGACCGCAGGAAGAATGCCTCTGCAGAGGGAGCGGGCTTGCCTCCCGCGGCGATGCTCCAGGGCGGCCCGGTGCCACTTCCAAGGCGCCGACAACGAGAGGATCCGTGCCTGCAGTATAGACCGAACCGGCAGCGGGAGAGTGGCGTCCAGGATAGCAATTGCCGAGTCAGAGTGAAACACGCCCCCAGCAAGCACGAGCATGAAAGGTGGAAGGAGACCGAGCCTGATGGCTCCAAAGTTTGGTAAATAACTTCGGCTCAAAAGTAGGTATTTTAGAAAAAGGGGGCCATAGAAAAACAACAGCAAATTAAACAAGCTGGTGCATGAATAAAGCCCTCATCAGGAAAAGAAAAGACAAACGCTCCGCAAGAGCCCAGAGCGGGGTATCGCGGCAGCTAGCCTGCTGCCGCCATGTTCCTCTTCCAAAACTTGACCATAAGGGAGGTTGTCTTTCAGGTTTCTGGGGTGGTGTGAGTTGTATTTTAAAAGTGTATTTTGGTCCGTTGGTTTTTTGAATAGATTCATTACGATTTTTCCATCTACTGTTTCCAATGTGTGATCCAGGAAAGAGATGGAATCATTGCTATGTGCCATGGTAAACTGAATGTCAGTGGAGCGAGTGTTCAGCCATGTCAGGAATTGTTGGAGTTTTTCTTCCGTTCATGTCCAAATCATTTTGACATCATCTATATATCGGTTCCAAGATGTGACATTCTCTTTGTACGTATTGTGATCCGGGTACATGTATCGGTGTTCAAAATTGTTCAAAATTGTTCATGCATAAGTTTGCTAAGCTTGGCGCAAAGCCAGCGCCCATGGCTACTCCCTTGCACTGGTAGTAGAAGACATTTTGAAATATAAAGTAATTTTTTGCCATGGCTATCCTGAGTAATTGAATTAGGAATTCAGTGGGGATCCACTGTGGTGTCGGGCGGGTATCCAGGACTTCCTTATCACTGTGATAGCCTCTTCTTGAGGTATGCTTGTGTACAATGAACACACATCCAATGTCACAAATAGTAGCAAAGAATCTGACTCAGCGTGTCAGCAATGAGTCAACATGCTAATTGCAATAAGTGTGTTGCTGATGTGCTGACAGGCCTGGGGAGTGGGGCTTGGGCCAATTAGACTGTACATTTCATGTGCGTTTGCCTTTATATTAAGATGCAGTAACATTCATGAATTTGTTGGGCTGCTGTAGATCTCTCTAAATGTTTACTGACCCAAGGTTGGACTTCCGATGCTTGTTTGCTCTTCCTACATTGCTTTCAGTCTACTAGTGGTTCTGCCTCCCTCTGTTACCTATGCAGAAGGCAACAGAGCCTGTACATGAGACTCCAAGTCTTGGCAATAATGAAATTAGTCTCTGGTTTTAACTCATCTTTCATCAAATGCCAATTTAATTAATGAGGAAGAGGTAGAAACTTCCAGTGTTGAGTTAACAGTCCCAATAATTAATTTGAATGATATGTATTTATTCAATCTCTTGATGGTTCTACCAATCAATGGTTGGCTTCAATGTAAATTCTATTCTATGGGTTACTGGTTCTCATACGACACAAAACGCAATAGTAATAAAACCCCGATGGCTCAGGTCTAGTATTTCATGATATCACTCAACTGATGAGCACTCCACAGTACTTAAAACAATTTATAAAAGGCAGGATGGTACCAAAAAATAGATGTTCAATAATAATAATAATTCCCACGTTAAACAAACATCTGCAAATTTTCTCCTGCACCTAGATTGTTTTGCTATAACCCATATTCTACACCGGTTGACATCCCCCATTTCTGATTTAGATTTATGTCATCTAGATGTGGATTTACGAATCTATATTCACACAAATCTGAAGTTGGAGCCTCCTACAACAGAACTTATGATTATAAAGTTACTACTGGTAGCTTTGAACATTAGCTGGAGATCGCTGCCACCATGAGGGGATCTCCCTAGTTGAAAATATAAGGGAAAGTATTAAATGCTATTATTCTTAAAAAGATGATAAAAATATATTTATGTATAATATGAATGAGAATTAAACTACAATATTTATTATTAAACTAGAACTAATAAATGTAATGTCAGAGGCAATCTCTGGACAAGTTAAGTCAATTTTGGTGTGACTTCATGACCTTGAAGTTTAATTAACTCCACTGGGGAGTCTAATCACACAGAAAATAAGTTGATAATTCAGTACAAATACCAAAGCAGTAGAGAACCCTGAACGCTACGTTTGTGAATTATTTTAAACTGTATACGGCCATAGGCCCATGAATAGGCGGACAGAAATGCTTAATTGTAATAAATTAGATGGCTTTGAGTGAGCAAAGGAAATTAATGCAACTGAGTCAAACCAAAGTGATAGTAAAGTATGTGAGCACATAAACCAGAGTGAAACAAATAAACTCTGGACAGTAAGACAAATTAATTCTGCCCTTTACATATACATTTTAATTCGGGGAGAGAAACCTGGCCCTTCTCTAAAAAATGAGCAAAAAAATAATAAATGAGCTCAACTCTTTCCATTACTGGGAGAGAAAACAATAATGGTGAACAAAGAAAAAAATAATAAAAGGGAAGAATAACCCAATTTAGAGATATATCAGTGGTTAACCTGCAAATAAGAAGAATAGAAAAAGACGGAAAATAGAAAACAAAAAAAAATTAAAAATCAAGATTACTTAAGAAGCTTGAGGGTAGAAATTAATTAGGTTGGGGTTCTAAGAGGAAGCATATTTGTCCTTCAGTTGAGAAAGCTAAACAAACGTGATAAACAGCAATGGAAAGAAAGAGACAAGCAACAACTGAAAAATAATCATAATGATGCCCAAATCCAGCCTAAGAAATTACGTGGACAGCACTTCACAAACTGAAGCAAGAAAAATTAATATGACTATTACATCAAACAATAGTGTTACCGTGAAAGAAGCCCTAAATGTTGAATACAACGAGGCAATATCTAGAATTCAAACTTACATCAGACCTCCCAGGGCCAACAAAAAGAAGGCCTAGACAACCGAATGCAAATTATTTGGTATATGGCTAACTTCACTCAGCATTTCAGGTCAGGCTCTGTACCCTGGAAAGGAAGTCAATGTGCTAAGGGGCATTCCTTAAATCCTTTTTGCAAATCAATGTCTTGTGTGTAATTGCCCCACTGCCAACACACGTTCCCACCATTGATAGGTGATTACCATTGAACCTGACAGGGAAATGGATATCATTCTTTCCATTATTACTCCGCATGATGTTCTAAATCAGGGTAATTTGTTAAGAATATTTGACTGTATTGATGATCTTGCTAACATACATTCCAATTCCAATGTTATGTGTCGTAAAGAAGTCACACAGGTGACATTTACTAGTGTACAATGTGTGGTTCGAGTTTTGAGGCAAACACATTGTTTTGTGGGATTTAGGCATTAAGGTAAAAGATGTGAAAGTATCCTAAAATATCACGCTAAAATAACTCTATGTTGAGTGAAGTTTTAAAGAAAAATCTAGGCACTCTAAATCAAAACTTTTCAAAATGTGGGTCACAAAACAGAACTGGAAATTGGGCTCATTTCAACCAGCTTACAGTACAAATCAATTTAGTGAAAGTGCAAGCCACATAATGTGGTGTAATGAGTTTAAGGTAAAGGAGTTTGGGTCCAGCAAGATTTGTCTAGGATTTTTACAGCACTGGCTGTGAGCCAAGGCAGAACAATTGACTGACCCAAAATAGGTGATCTTGGTTGTGACAGGTTAACTGTTTATATGATAGCACAGTATGCAAATCATAAGGTTCTAAACGACAATCGAAATTGAAAAAATGTTTCCTGCAATACAGTAGATATAAATATAGTAAGAGTGGATGGATAGCTGAGGTACTATCTAGAAAAATGTGAAATAATCTTGAAATTGAGCCTTAAATAATTACATCAAATTATTTCCACCAAGGGGAAATTTGTAGGGTGACAAGAGGAATGCTGACCTTGGTATCTAGCAAAATAACTCACCTGAGTTATACTTTAATTGTGTCTATGGAAAGCTTACTGGTAGTGAAGATGATGCAGGGTGAGCGGACATTCAGACTTCTGACATGCTTCTTTGTAATCATTATATTGCCCTATAGGAATTGTAGAGCAAAAGTTTTGATAAATAATTTCATGGACACCTTGGTTAAACTAATAGCAATGAACCAGGATTGCGCAATAACACTATCAATGGCTTTTAACAAAAAAAAAAGCGATATTTCAAGAATAGTGACAACGTAGCTCTCAATGAATTTGTGGCAGTTTTCGAAGTAAGAGGCACAGAAATGTTTAAAAACACAAAATTGCCCTAAGCACTTTACAGTGTGCAATTTTAAATGGAAGATACCATGCATATTTTCCAGCTCATTTCATCAATGTAGCTTTTAAGGGTACAACTCTGATCTACCAGTGTCTCACTAACATACACCTCATGCATTCACAAATGAGGAGCAGGGGGCCGCGCCTTCTCGTACCTGGTCTGCAAAGACTGGAATGACTACTGTTAGAAGGTGGATTATTGGCAGGAGAAAGAATGAACCTACCTCTAGCAATAAGACAACTAGCCCGATATAAGGTCCAGTCAAGTTCTCAATACTTTAGCCCCTGGCTCAACCCTTGGTAGCTGGTTGCGATCAGGCAGGCGTAACTTAGGAGACAGGTGTGTGAAGTATTTAAAAACACCAACAAATTGAATAAGTAAGACACAACACACAATAAAATTCTAGAACCGAGATATAGCAACAGGAAATCTTTTTATGATTAAAATGACTCCAAAATGACAAACGTCTCATAAGGGAACTGGAGATATGAATTTTTAAAGCATAAATACTGTCTAGTGCTTACAAACATATATGACCAACGTGTGACCAGGACAAAGTCAAAGTTTGAGGCAGACAGCAATGGAGCCCTGGCTGAATACACTAAGCGTGAGGTCAAGAATTGACCTCTGCACTTAGAAACTTTACTGGCGGATTTTCCCTTGTCGTTAAGTGAGGCTCCTCATCAGGCCAAGATTTGAGTCGATGAAGGCTGTTTGGCTAAGCATAAGGCCTTTCAGAAGAACAAACCTGAAATACAGGCCATGTTGCGGTTCGACGTTGGCGGCCTGACTCTCTTCAACAGTTCGGTCACCTTATTGAGCTTTTTCCAAAAGTTGTTCCAAACATCTGGAGCTTCGTCATGAAGCTCATCTTGAGGGTTCAGAGTGTCCAAAACACAAATTCAAGGGTCTAGAAGTTCTGAGATGGTCCTGGGAAGTTTGGGACTACAATTCCCACAATGCACTTTGCCAATTCAATAAAAGTCCTCAAGGTGCACTCCAGGGTAAGGACTTCTTGGGGGAGATGATGCAGTTGAGCTCTGTTAACATGTTGCTTTCAGGGAGTCCACTCCTTAATCCTTTTTGAAGAAAGTCAAAGTCCTCAGGGTATTTCCGGGTGTTCAGCATGGGCAGTCCTTCAGAGTACAATCCTTTGAGGTGCAGAACAGTGTTCCAGCTGGGCACTCTTTCTCCTCTTTGTAGTTTCAGGCACCAATCTGAGTTTCTAGGCATATTCACATTTTTATTCAATGTTCTGGGGCGAAAAATAGGGGGGCGCCCCTGACCAATGGGGTATAGAGTGCCACGCCAAAAAAAGCATGAAAGCTTCCTCCAAAGCGTGACATATACTGGGCCCACAAAGCACTGTACTTTAAAATTCAAGATGGACCATTTCTCTCCTTGGGAATAAGAGCAGGCTAAGCCAACCTATTGATGTGACTCATTTCCCTTAAAACTCCCTTTTCAGACCTCCACCAAATTACATTCCTGGGGCTCCCATCTGTCTGGAGGGTACAGGAAGATGGGGTAGGCGTGGCTGGCATTTCTTACTGTCCTGCTATCTTTGCAGACTAGGGCTTAATTAGTTGTTGGGTGGAGTTTCCTTAGGATTCGACTGAAAACTTCTGTTGCACTCCTATACTTTACAAGGGAGCATGTATCCGTTCGGAATACATGATCCCATTGTAGAATGCGAGGTGCAGTTCATCACTCTACCCCGTGACAGGCATCTCAAGGTGCTACACACCAAAGGTGGCCATGCTGGGTGCTCCCAAAGTCAGGTTCTGACAGTTTGTCATTGTTGGAAAGGCCTGCACAGAAAAGCTGTGGCAATCCAACATTGTGATCCCTCGAGAGCAAAGAGCCACATTTGTGATTACTGGCTGCTTTCCACCTGGTGGACTGGCTCTCTGAGCCCATCCGAAGCCAGTTGGAATGCCCATTTGCATTCATTTCCGACTGACTACTTCGTGATAGGTTGGTCAGAAAGGAATCTGACCGGCATATTATGATGTGGTAGGAACGGCTCCTACTGACGGTCAGAGTTGTTTCCGACCACATTGTATATAGGCCCTATTAGTCTGTTTTACCCAGCCCCATTCCTGGCCTGTTCTTTGCAGCTACAGAGCTCCCCCACCAGATAACCTCTGCCTCTATGCAGGCCACTTATCACCTCATCAAAGGTACTTGGCTTAGCCTGTCGAGGGCTGGCCAATCAGGAGAGGCTACTGAAAGGCTGAATCTTTGGCTTATAGAAAAGAAACTTCTGTAACATATTTTCTGTATTAGTTATTATTACAACAGTGCAATTTGTTGGATTTATCAGTAACAATCTTTTAAGTGTTTGAAATGTTATTTTACTCGCTCCAGTCAATAGTTACACTGTATTACAGTATTCCCATGTTAGCCTATAGAGCTAAAATGCTACAAGGGGGAAATTGGTAGTTTTTCAGCCACCAGGGCGTAAAACACATCTTTTAAAATGCCCCTACTTATTTTCACAGGGTACCTTACCCTGGGGGTACCTAGGGTAGACCTTAGGGTGATATATGTAAAAATAAAGTAGTTTAGTACTTGGAAGTACTTTTAAATCCAAAGTCGAATTTGCACGTAACTTCAATTTAAAAGCAGCTTGGCAACACAGCAGTGCACACTTTAGTGACTGGAAGCTGCTGGGCCTCTAAACCTACATGCTCTATCATATACTAGAGACTTACAGGTAGATTGTAAAAAAAAAGTGTAAATTGATACTTGTATAGCGCACTACTCACCCCCAAGGGTCTCAAGGCGCTTGTACGAATACCGCTGTGTAACCCATCCTGGCTTTCCCTGTGAGGTGTCCACTCCTGGGCACCCCCAAGGTGGAGGCCACGCATCCTTAGCGTTGTGGGGGCCGTTGTGGAGATTAAGCAAGCTATTGCCCAGAGTTGCAGAGTGGGACTCCATGATTGGAATAGGCACCGAGCCGAGAATTATCAGGTCCGTGGAATTTTGAGCCCAAGACCCACAGAGGCGTGGAATTGAAACCTGGTCCCGGGCTGGACCTCTGCATCAGGGTCTGCCGCTCTAACCATTGAGCCACACTTCTCCACTGTCCATTGTCAGTGCTAATAATAATGACACCTAATTACCATATACCTTTTTAATCATAATACTGGCCCTGGGCCTGGTTAGCAGAGCCCAGGGTGCAGTCAGAGTCAGTTATAACCAGTATCAGTCACAAAGGGGGGTGATCAGGGCAAAAAGATTGTCTTTCTCACAACTACCCCCAACACATCAAATCCTCCTCCTCGCTTCTTGACTTTCACAAGAAGAAGAAGAAATGACTTTCCATGGAAGCCCCAGGGGCTGGCTTCACACACCTGCTACAAAGTGCCTTGATACTCTCACGTGTGATAAGCACACTATAAAACATAAATTGGATAACCTAACATTACTACTCGAGATTTTGCTGAGTAAACATGTGCTCACATTACAGTTAGAAGAAATTATATTGCCAGCTAATATAACCTTCACTGGTCACTCTATATGCATTTAGAATTGAGAATAATTTGTTTAGTATTATTACCAATAACCTTATCAGAGGACACATTTATTGTGAAACTCCTTAGTTCAATTAAGAATGTAAATAATAAATCTCTCAGCTAAATGCCCAGTTATGTAATTTAAAAATAAATTAACTCAGTATTCTGAAACTCGAAATGTGTATCTCTCACCAGGGAAAATAACTAAGGTAAAATCTATAGAAAATGTATTGATAACAAATGATACAATGTATTTGGTAAAAAATATTAAATATTTTAGATACCTTTCATTACACAGTCCTAAGTAAGTATTAATAAATACTGGACTATTTACAAGAATACAATTATACAATATATTTAGGCACTTACCATGATTTGCCAAGCATGCCCCTTCGCTCCCAGTAAGGTGATAAGTTACGATACAGCTCCTTCGATACCTATAGATACCTGGAACTTGGCGGCTTGATTTGCCAGATTGGGTCATTAAACACATGGAGCCACTTTATTGCAAGTCCAGCAGTTTGGTGGTTTTCCTTGTGACTGCTGCTGTTCTCTAATCCTTGGAACACCACTTCAGCCCCCGACGGTGACTGGACTCTGGCGGTGGTGCCTGCCAAAGGAATGACACCACAGCATATTGCAGCCTCAAAGGAACACATCTGTGCAGAAGCGCTTCCCGTTTCAGGAATCTGGACTTCTGCCCCTGGGAGGGGTTGTGCTGATGCCGATGTCAGTGGGGCTTAGGACCCAGTGGCTTCTCCAGGTGAAACGCCTAACTCCGGCTCCCAACTCCGGCTCCCAGTTGGGAAAACCAATTCTTCAGCTGCTACGCTCTGATAAGGCAACAGGCTTGCTCCGGTCCTGTGGCTCAGAAACTTCCATTCCGGGTCCTGAGATGGCAGAGGTACTGATTTTGGCTGATCAGGAGGGTTGGGGAGAGGTAGAAAGCTCTTGAGCCTATTCTGCTATAGGATAACCATCTTTGGCCCTAGACCGTCAAGGTGGCAGCAGGACAAATGGCTCTTTTGTAATGGCTATGGCGAATATGGATAATAGTGTGGGAAAAGATATCACTCTGGGAAAAACAGCCTGCTGTTATCTTAAAGTTGGTTCACCCGGCCCGTCTGGCTTATCCATATTATGTACCAATGCACCTGGTGTACCTTCACAAATACCGCCGCAGACACAAATGCATATGCAACCCTGTATGAGCAGTCAGGGTTTGGATGATGGTACTTTCAGAATTGATGCTAAACCTGAGCTATTGTCTCAACAACAGTCTAGCTCAGGAATTGCTGACTTTCGGATTGATACTGCCTCACGCACTGGCCACTCTGACTCAATCCATTCTATCACAGACACACAGACTTGTCTTCACGCGGAACCCATCACTCAGCAATCGTAAATACCTGGCCTGTCCAGGGAGGCGACAAAGCCTAGCATCTCAAAAATTCATACCCCAGCGGGGGGAAATGCACACGGGTGAAAGGTCCTAAAACTACTAGAACAGCCAAGGGAGGCAAGGGCCATGGTGGAGTTAAACCTCAAGTTACCTCTGCGCTGGGACGATTCAAGGATTTTGCTTCAAGTAGTACCAAGTCTGGTCCTGGCATCAGTCCCCTGAGCAAATGGGTGGCTTCAAAGGGGATGTTAAATCTATCAGTCATGACTTTCTAATTCTGGCAATATGAAGTCTGCTGCAGCTGAATTTGAAGATGTGCCACTACTACCTCACTCCTACTCTGATCCTACCACTCCGCCAATTCAATTGGACAATTGGGATGCGAATTCAGGCAGAACTAATAGTTGCTCTTCTAGTTCTTTATCTTTATCTCCGGCATCTGTCTCTAGTTCTTTAAATTCATCCCTAGTACCAGCTGAACTGGTCGGGTCCATGAAGGAATTGCAATTGGCCGATTGTGAAGAACCCTCCCTGTCCACAATCCTTCAGGCGCTAGCCACGCAGAGAACAGAGGCCCAAGAATAATACTCTCAAGCCCAAACAGACAGCAGGGCGATTAAACAAGCATTGACAGACGTTACCACCAAGGTTGCGCTGTTATCCTCTGAAGTCATCGATTTACAAGAACGCATTGCTGCAGTGGAAGAGGCTAATACTTTCACAGTGAGAATGACTAAAACTCAAGAATCTCAGCTAGTTTTCCTGCAGGGGAAAGTCGAGGATCTTTAAAGTTGCCATCGTAGGCAGAATCTGAAGATCTTCGGCATACCAGAAGGGAGGGAAGGCTCTGACCCAAGGGCCTATGTTGTCAGTCTCTTCCAGCAAGCATTTCCAGATTTGGTGGCCTGGAATATGGACACGATGGTACAGCGGGCGATTCGACTGCCTTTGATTGTTTCTCAAGGGAATCAAGCCAAGTCATCATTCTCACCGCCCATACTGGTGTATTGGGCAATTTCTCGCTATGTCAAGCAATTTATGTGAAAGCTTGCCCCTCTACTCCAGTCAATTTCGACTCAATTGCTATGTTTGCACGCTCTGATCTGTGTAAATCCACAATGGACAAACGTTGGAAGCTGTGTCAATGAATGGATCCCTTCAAGGCAGTCTGCTCACAAGTCTTCTTGCAGGAGCCAGCTTGTTTCAAGGTTACTAAAGATGGACATGCACACTTTTATATCCTGAACAAGTTGTCAAACAAGCACTGGCAAAGTGGCAGCCTGATACCAGTGGTCGATTCTATAAGTGAAGAAGGCATACCTAGGGGACTTGGTGATGTATCCTTTTAAATTTCCATCTTTTATTCCTTTGGGTACTTTTCATACACACTGGTGGAAGGGGGTGGTGAGGGAGGTTTTGAGGTCTGGGAAGGTAGAGGGGCGTTCTTTCAAGGTTGTCAGTCAATGAAAGCTGGGGAAGGGGGTGACTTTTTTCCAGAGGCACGGGGGTTTAGTAAGGGTAGGTGGTAGGTTGGCGAAGGTAGATAGCGGCTCCCTGACAATCTGCTGGAAAGGTGGTGGAGGGGATTGGGGAGGGGGAAGGTGGGGGTTAATTAGCCACATTTTAGCTAGAAACTCACTGGTAGAGCAAAAGGAAAAGGATGATGGAATAAGAGGGGAGACAACTGAATTGAGCTTATGGAGTTTATTTAATGCCTGATTTAAAATATATGTGTTGGAACGTAGATGGGCTGAACCAGGCCAGATAGTGCAGATTAGTTGGGGAGGAACTCTGTGTGTTTAAACCCCATATATTGCGCCTCACTGAGACTCACCTTGCGTACAAGGACAGATCTCAAATAAAACAACTTGGCTTTGATACACTTGTTTGTACATGACAGGCGATCTCTATTCGAGGGGTCGCCATATTGAAATCTAGGAACCTTAAGGCGACAGTTCTACGTACACCAGCCGATTCTAAGGGGAGATGGGCAATAGCTCAGCTATTGACCTCAGGAGGTAAGACCACGATTTGTGTGGTATACAACCCCAATACCGACTGTCCTGTTGTTCTCTATATTTAAGTTCAGAACTACTAGACTGGGCCGGGGATCTGATAGTTATGGGGGACTTCAACTGCATTATTGATACTACTAACACTAAAACTCAAGCTAGAATGGTTAGGACTAGGGCAGCCATTCTTGATCTTTTTCACATACATCAACTGGATGACGCCTGGAGGAGACTGTGTCCAACACTCACAGGTTATTCATACTATTCATCCACACATAAACAGTACTCTTGAATTGACATGATTTTTACTAATAGAACTTTGTTGGGAAAGGCACTTAGAGAGGTTTGTCCCAAATTTACATCTGACCATAATCCAGTGATGCTAACTCTGCAGACTCCGCTCGGGGATAGAGAACCTCTCCGGTCTTTTTCATTTCCTAGACATTTTCTCAGCAATTTAAATTTTCAGGTATATATTTGAAGAACACTTGGGGAGTACTTCGAAAATAATGGGGACATTGCTTCTACTTCAATGGTATGGGACTGTTTCAAGGCTTATGCTAGAGGGGCCACTCTCCAGGACATTTTTGTTCAGAACCAGCATGTTATCCTGGAGGCAGAGCAGGAGCATTAGGTCTATCTAGATATGGTACAACAGCATGCAAGAGCTATCGCAGTAAGGGACGCAGTGGAACAGTTATTATAATTTCAGCTTCTAGAAGTAAGAGCCAAGCTGAACAGGGGGCTAATTGATAAAGTCGCCACCAACTACCACAAGTATAAAATCATGCAATATGAGTACAGAGAGAGGATTAGCCATTTACTAACTACTCAGATCACTGATCAGAGGGCCAGATCTTACATTAAACTGATAAAAGTTCTGTCTTATACTTGACCGCTGGATATAATCGAACAGTTTAGACTATTCTATGCCAATTTATATGGTGAAGCACATCCTATTAATAGACACACTGACCTAAATTACATACAGGAGAGTGTATTACCGACTCTCGACCCTTTGGAGTCCGCATGTATGCAGAAGGACATAGAGCTGGGTGAGGTTGAGGACGCGATTAGCTCTTTACCCTCATGCAATGCGTCAGTGAAGACAGGGCTCACGCTGCTGCATTTTGGAGTATTATTAACACCATGGTAGTCTCTAAAAAGGGGAAATCAGTAGAGGAAAGGGCCTCCTAAAGCTCTATATCACTGATTAATGCCGATGCTAAGTCTACAAAATCCTGGACTCGCTTTTGGCTCCTTCTATTCACTAATTATCATAGGAGCAACAGCACAGCTTTGTCCCAGGTAGAGCTACTGCGGCTCATATTAACACAGCAATTGCCGTCTTTGACATTTTTGGTCAATTCCCCCAACGTATAGGGATGGTGATGTGGAAAAGGCCTTCGACCGAGTTGCCTGGGAAGCACTATGGCTTACTATGTCATCATTTGGATCCTGCTTCAGCCGGCAACTACAGGCCCATATCAAACATCCCACTCCTAGCCAAAGTCCCGGAGAAATGTGTGCAACAGCAGCTGAGCCTACACATCACCAAATTCCAACTTCTAGATGACTTCCAATCCGGGCGAAGATCTAGACACTCTACTAAAAACACCCTCCTCCATATCGTGGATGACGCTCTCCTAGCCCTCGACCAAGGCAAAACCTGTCTCCTATTCCTCCTAGACCTATCCTCAGCATTCGATATGGTCAACCACGAAACACTCCTTGAACGTCTCAAACTCAGGATGGCACCGTCCTTGAATGGTTTTAGGTCCTTCCTCCAAAATCATTCACAGAGAGTCCTTATCAACGGTAACCTATCGCTCCCTCTCCGATCATGGTTGGAGTCCCCTAAGGATCAACCTTTTCCCCTACCCTCTTCATTCTTTACCTAGAACCGCTCACAGAGGTGCTACGCACAGCCACTATCTCCTACCTCATGTACGCTGATGACACACAGATCTACATTAAAATCTCTTCTTCTGAAGACATTCTCTCCCTGAATGAGGCCTTGAAGCTGACTGTTCACTGGCTCACCACTAACCAACTCAAATGTAATGTAAATAAAACTGAGTTTCTTCTAATCTCCCCACCCAAAACCAATCCAGACATCCAGGAATGGATCAAGGCTATCACAGCGCTAAACTGCTAGGCTGGGGAGTAAATTCGGTTCAGTTTGCGGAATTTGGGTAATTTCGCGTTCCGCGGAGAACGCAAAATTGACCAAAATTCTGCGTTCCATGACTTCGCAAAATTTTTTGCTTGTTCGCGTTCTCAAATGCGTGTTTGCGAGATATTTCGCCCCAAGCACGCAAACTGCGATTGCGAACAGTAAAAAAAGGTCCCGGTCTTGCTTACATTTGGTGGAGCATAGTCTCTATAACGGAGGCGATAAAGATGGACATGATGACGGCAGACGCTCCGAAGTAAACCAGAGTTGCCATTTTTAACATAGAGAAGTGCAGTGGAAGGGCTACAACCCAATATATATGTTGAGCCGCTACTCCCAACAATTAATTGAGAATTGAAACATTCTAATCGGTGCAGCACACTTGTTGTGTTATTGCTAAAGCCTGATGAGGCCCAGAAATTAAGGGGCTGAAACGCGTCGACGGACACCCTTCGAATTTAGATTTGGTGACAAATAATAATTAGCAATACAAAGTAAAAGGATCAAATTACTGATCTCTTTAATACTGCATTAATAAGGTGTACCTGTATTTCTGAGGAATGCTCTTTAGATAA
Source organism: Lissotriton helveticus (assembly GCF_964261635.1). Taxonomy (NCBI): domain Eukaryota; kingdom Metazoa; phylum Chordata; class Amphibia; order Caudata; family Salamandridae; genus Lissotriton; species Lissotriton helveticus. Next base: position 641,017,657 of record NC_136059.1, read on the forward strand.
TATGATATAGAGCATCCATACAAATAAGAGGGGCTATTGTGAAACAATATGTGAATGTTTAACTTTTCATTTCAATTGCTTTGTAGATGTTTCTGTAAATTGTTTGTGTGATATGTAAATAGCGCAATTTTATATGTATAGCACAAAAAAGAGTGTATATATAAAAAAGTATGTGAAGTAAAAAAATGAATATAGTAAAAAAATGAATATACAAAATATTTGAATAAATAAAACAAAATTCTAAAAGAGAAATACATATCCGGTGGATATAATTGATTGGTTGAGGTAATAGGCGATAATTGACACAATTAATTGTATAGATTTACTTTAGAAGAAGTTCTCAATTTGGATGGGTAATTGATAAACCTGTTCTGAATAATTATTTAAATTAATTGGTCCCACAGCGTCACTTTTTGTGTTGATGTATATTTTTCCCAGATGGTCTTTGGGTTACAGAGGGAAAACCGCTTTTTATATTGATGCGAACGGTAAAAAAGCATCACGAACTGGCAATTCCGCTTGTTCGCGGAATTTCTGCGTGTTCGCGGAGATTTTTTACCGTCTTGCAGAGATTTGCGTAACGCGATTAGGCAAGTTCCACCCACCCCTATGAACTGCCCTCCTACCATTGGACTCTGCGAAATCCCTTGGAATAACCCTTGAGGGCAGCTTGAACATACGGGGCCATAGCAACTCGATGGCCAATACCACCAGATTTTACTTGAGTTACCTAAGAAGCCTGAAACCCTTCCTCAACACTTCTATCTAAAAACGGCAATCCAGGCATTAGTCATTTCCACACTCGAATATGGATACTCTACTCTCGCAGGGCTACCCAAGAACTCTCTGGCCCCTTTGAAAGCCTGCCTCAGGCTTTCAAAGGGGCTTCCCCTTGAGGCCAGAATCCAACTTAAACTGGCCTGCTTTACTCACAAGGCTCTTTACTCCAATTCCCCTGCATTTCCTGCCAAGAAACTTGTGATATCCAGAGGAGCCAGAAACTCCTGATCTGCCAGAGACCTTTTGCTCCAACCAGCACGCTTCCGGAAAAAAACAACCCTATAATCAGGTCTTCTCTGGGGCCGCTCCAAGAATTTGGAACTCTCTCCCACCCGCCATCAGAAGACTTCCGTCTTTGGCACGCTTTAAAAAGGAGACCAAAACGTTCCTAATGGGCACATTCCTTGCATAACGATCATATTACAATAACCTCAACGATCTGTTCCACCCACCACTTCGCCATAATCCATGGCTTTTACGGTTGATACCTACACTGCACTCCTGGGCATCCCACCCAAGCGTTTGAGACTGTGTGCCTTCTTGTATAATGTATCTACCTATTTTTTTTATCCCAAAAGTATCCAGGACTTTGTACTGCTTGTTTTTGCTTATATATTGTATTTATCTATTTTTACCCCCATAGTACCCTTCCCTCCTAAATCTATTGTATACCACCCTTCAATCTTGTAAAGCGCTCTGATACCCTCATGGGTCTGGTTCGCGCTCTATAAAATTGTATAATAACCCTGTGGCAGCAGTTAAGCTGAACGGTCTCTCCTCACCCCACTTCGCAGTTCAAAGTGGTATGCAGCAGGGCTGTCTGCTATCCCCATTACCATTTGCCCTTTATATTGAGCCTTTTTTAAGGCTTTTTTTGCAAAACCTAATGATTGCTCCAGTCTGTCTCAGTGGGCAGAATTAAAATTAACTTCAAATGTGGACAACATCGCCATCTTTTCTTCCAATCCTGTTGCAGCTATAGTCGAAATTACATGAGAGGTACAGTGCTTCGGCTCCTTCTCCGGCTATAAATTAAACTTGACTAAGACTCAGACAATTGTAAATTTTCAACCTGAAACGGTTCATGAATCACTAGGGGTTACAAGAACGTTTACTAATTTGGGAGTTCGTCTCAGTAGTCAAGTGGATGAGGTGGTTTCCTTGAATTTTGAGCCACTGCTGAAAACAGTCTTGGCGAAAATATGCAGTTGGTATCGACTCCCCCTCAGTATGTACGCAAGATGCAATATAGTTAAAATGAATAATCTCCCCAAATTCCTACATCTATTTCAAAGAATACCTTTGGGGGTTCCTTGGTCTTTTTTCAAGCACTTACATAGTGGTATAGGTAGTCTTATATGGGGATACAGACGCGCATGGAGGTCTCTTCGATATATTACATTATATTACAAACAAAGAGTTTCAAGCTCCCAGATTTCAAACTTTACTTTTGGGCTGCATTTGTAGGTCGGATCCTAAGTTAGCTCAGTTGGTCTGATACCAGCACTGCATGTTTATGATATCAGCTAACCTGCGGACCAGTCACTGGGTTCACGTTGTATAAGACTTCTGACCCCAATTACTTTAGGCAGGTCAGGTTCAAGATAATTAAAGACATTACTAGGATTTGGCAGGACATTTGCAAGGAATACTCGAGGCCTGTGCTTCCCCGGTGTTGTGGGGCAATCCTATATTGCCCAACATATTCCATGACTGTATCAGAAGATGCTGGCAGAACAAGGGCATTAAACAACTTGAACAGTTATATGATGGACAGGGATTTCGATCTTTTTCAGCCCTGAAAGATGAGTTTGGACTTTCACAGAGTACATTTTTTAAATTTCTGCAAGTACAGGAATACTTCCTATGGGGCCAGAGGATATCAGAAATGGCAAGTCACTCTGAAATATTATCATTATTAGTTTTGACCCCCGGCCGAGAGGCTATGGGGTACAGTTTATCAGTAATTGTTTGCCGCTGTTAGCGATGACAGTTCGCAGATAGCTGCACAATTAACCTGGATTTTTCAAACCGACAAAACAGGTGAGGAAATACAGGCTTCACTTGATACTTTTGTTGTAGCTGTAGCTTCTGTTAATTTTAAACTTCAACAACACCGGACAGTTATCATGTTGTAATACACACCTGAGCTGTTCAACATCTACATGGCACCCCTCGCCCATGCCGCCTGACAGCACAACTTCAACATCATCTCCTACGCCGACGACACCCAGCTGAACATCTACCTCACTAAAGACCCTCACACTGCCAAAAACAACCTCCATGTAGAAATGAAAGACGTCGCTGAATGGATGAAGAACAGACAAGACGGAGGTCCTCATCCTCGGCCCCACCCCCTCAGCCTGGAAAGACTCCTGGTGGCCGACAACGCTGGGAACAGCACCGACACCCACCGACCACGCACGCAACCTAGGGGTCATCCTCGACGCCACAGTCTCCATAACTAAGCATGTCAACGCCGTCTCCTCATCCTGCTTCACCACCCTCCGGATGCTCCACAGGATCTTCAAGTGGATCCCCACTGAAATGAGAAAAACAGTCACCCAGGCCCTCGTCACCAGCAGGCTGGACTACGGAAATGCCCTATACGCAGGAACGTCAGCCAAGCTCCTGAGATGGCTGCAATGCATCCAGAACACCTCGGCATGCCTGATCCTCGACATCCCCTGCCACAGCCACATCACCCCACCTTAGAGACCTACACTGGCTCCCCATTAACAGGAGGGTAACCTTCAAGCTACTTCTCCATGCACACAAAGCTCTCCAAAACAGCAGCCCAGCATACCTCAACAGACGACTCAGCTTCTACACCACCACCCGCCATCTCCGCTCCACCAGCCTCACCCTCGCTACAGTCCCTTGCATCCGAAGAACGACCGCCGGCAGCAGATCCTTCTCCCACCTCGCCGTCAAGACCTGGAACAACCTCCCCACCAACCTATGGCAGACCCAAGGCCTACTGGCCTTCTGAAGACTCCTCAAAACGTTGCTCTTCGATCAGTAGCAGCACCCCTTCCCCCCCCCCACAGCACCTTGAGCCCCGAACGGGTATGTAGTGCGCTTTATAAGAGTCTTTATTGATTGATTGATTGATTGATTGTTTGAGCTCACCTCTAAATGGGCTAAGTTCCAATTCTCGACCAAATTATTCTGTACAAAATGCCAAGTCTTTGCTGTAGATTTAAGACAAATGCTTGTTACCTGTCCAAGGTTGAACACATTTTGGATACATGTATCTTCCATACATACACTACTTTATGATCACAGTGTTCAACTTACTGAGAGGGAAATAATCATGGGGGCCATACTTGACATGGTCAGTCCCAAGAGATTATTAACCTCAATTGTTATAGCATGTGCCCGCTTATGTGCAGCCCGAGCTTGGATTAACAGTAGGAGCCCAAGTGCTAATGAAGTCTGGGCCTTACTCGGACAAGTGTACGAAATGGAACTTGCCTTAGCCAAGGCTCGAGACCCAAGTTCTTGGTTAAAATGTAAAAGGATCAGGGCTAGCCTCCAATGGAATTAACGTATGATTATCTTTTTCTATTTTTGGCTTTTTTGGCATTTTCTTCCCTCTACTCCAATTCTACAACAGTTTTGTTCACTTTTGTATTCCCCTTGTCCTTTTTTTCTAATACTTATGGATATATTGCATATTACTTGACTCGGAATTTGTTTGCATTTTTAGTTATACATGTTACTTATACTTAAGACTTAAAAAAATGGTTTAAGTGGCTCGGGCCCAGTCACAAGTCATTTCCACATTTAGGAAAGAGACATATAGTAGCCAACAGGATATGATTAGCATAAGTAAATATGTTGAGTATAATTGAGTTTATATGTGACTCTAACTACAAGTAAATGTAGTGACCTACTGTCACTTTGATTAATACAGAGCAAAAACGTTTTGTAAGAGCAGGCAGTGGTCTTAAAAGCAAATCTGCTGTTCCCAGGAGGCCACCATCACTGTGTTTTTAACCTTTCCCAATGGGTTACAAAATGTTATCTCTGCAGAGGAAACACCTACAAAGTTCATTCTTTTTGATGCCTTGATTTGTAAAGTTGCAGTTTTTCATTGCACACAGCATGGACACACAACAGCATTAGTCAACTTGAGCAAAACAGAGCAAACATAGATTCAGTATTACAAAGGAAGGTTGCAGCTCAGAGGCTACCATGTCAATGCATGTCAATAGTTTTGGAGGACAGAGCAAGAGCAGTGAACAAATCCCATCTGGCTTGCACACCATGATGCGTCAAACAGCAGAGTCCTAAAGCCCAAAAATTCTACTGGATGAGTGTGTGACCTGGAAAGTGGGTGGGAAGAAATGAGGGGGCATAGTAGCCCTCTGTTGCAAGGTCCTTCTGGTGTCAAATGCCATTCTGCCTGTGGTCCATGTCAGTGTATTTATCCTCAAGGTGCTTGATCATATAGGAATGTAAAGAGAAGAGAACAGGATGTTGTACTAGTGGTACCTAGAAGTCAAGGGGGTTGGTCAATGTGTGGTCTGGAGTCTTTAGTCAACCAGGGTGCCCATGTGGTTCTGAGAGGACTGCCAAGGAACAAAGCCCACCTATGTGTGATGGATGAGTGTGGGCTTGAAGCAGGGAGCCAACATCACAAACAGAAAGTTAACTTTTACATTGAGAAGTGCGATAGGATTATATATGATGGTGGGACAGCCACCAACAGCCCGTCGGAGGCAGTCCAACCTCCAACGTAACCATGGTTTCCACCTACCATATTACAATGAGCCCACCGGTGCGTCAGAGGGAGTTGTAATCCCGACCAGCCGGGGCCCATGCAGGTGAGAGCAGTGGGGCCGGATGAGGGGGTATTTTGCCCCCCAACCTGGCCCGCTGCTTCATCGGTTTTAACTGCACAGGCCGTGGCTGTTCCCTGCAATGGTGGCGGAGCCTGCCAGGCACCGCCATAGGGATTACAATGTCCCTTTCCGCCTGCCATTTCATGGCGCTTAACCTGTCATGAAAAGGCAAGCGGAAAGGGACTTTGGTGACCTGTAGCGAGCCTCCCTTCCCCCAGGTCTCAGCTGTAGATTTTGGGTGGCACCTATGGTTCACCCCTACATATCCCTGCACCATGTGGCAAGCACTGCATGGATCCTGCCACATAGTGCGGGGATATGTGTAATGTCCCCTTTTTGTACTGCAGCATGTGCTCCTTCTGACATAATCCCTAAATACGGTGTTTCCGCCATCATGGCTTTTGATGCGGGCTTCGGACAGGCTTTTTATTTTGGGCTTTTGAACATGAAAGGTCTGTCAGAAAAAGACTTCGGAGGCAGCTAGCAGGGCCCACTTCTCCCTGCGGCCTCTAGTTGGGGGCTGAGGGGGGACCTATGGTTCCCCCTGGAAATCGTTGCACCTTATGGCACGCACCTTGAGCTGCCTGCTAAATGGTGTGGGGAGCTTGTGCTGTGGGCATAAACTGCCCGCAGTACAAGCTTTCATAAAGAAATGGGAGTTTGCAACCATAGTGTTCGGAACCGCCGACCTACGGTTAGTTGATTCCATCACCGAAACTGTGTCGGGATACCCAACTTCTTAATGAGGGCCCAAGGTATAAACACACATGTGTGAGGATTTACCCAAAGAAACTATAAGAGAGGTGGAGATTTACACTTGTAGGTTTGTGAAATGCATTTTGCAGTAAGTAGTACTGCTTTGTACAAAATGCAGTTTGAGAATAGGGTCCAAGGAGCTTTCTTTATTAAAGAAGGACATATAGGGGCTGGGATTATGTTAATAATTTTCACAGGGGCAAGGGCTCATTCTAATAAGTGAAGATTCTGAATATTGGAGGCTTTTCCGTAAATAAACAGATTTTCCCTCCCATCATTTGCATTCTTCTTCAGCCCCATTTCTTTCTGCTATTCATCGTATTTGGCAACACCTTACACATCAGGACAAATTACCCTCGTGTTCAACTTTTCAGTACCTAAACTGAAGGTCATTGTCTTTTGGAGTTGAAAGACAAAATTGTGTAAACAACCTTTGAAATCAGTGGTAATCAAAAACAATGTTTGGATAATTGTTGAACTGCATTTTTAAATGAGACATCATATTGAACGTGTTTTCCCATGTTTACTAGCAAAAACTGCAATTCCTTTAAATTTGTCTGTAGTGCTTCAATGCTACACCTCTGGCAATATTTTTGTGTGCTTAACATTTGAGAATGTGTTTTAGATTCATCTTTGAAAATCAATGGTGAGAAAACAGCTGGCAGAAGATTATCATTCCTTATCGTCTAAGGAAGAGCAGGCTATGTCATTATGTCTGATTACATTTTTTAATGTTAGGCCAAAAGACACAAAAAAAGCATGACTTTTTTTATTAAGATACAATGGTAGGTGATATGCTCGGTTGGAATGAATAATTACACCTTAGCTTTATCGCATTTAATTTAAATCAGTGACTGCTTGGATGGAGCTAAAATATCTTGAACAATGAAAACATTGAAATACAGCAGGAGAATGGCACCGGCAAAAGCAGCTTGAAGAAATCATGGCTTTCTATTGCTGTTTCAATAAACACATAGTTTCACTACACACGGAACAACATCGTAGAAATTGTGAGGTTTCTGCCACTGCCTCCCGTTAAAAGGAGTGCGAAAGCAGCAGAGTGAAGTCCTGTCCATAGGCAACAGGAGAAGCTGCAAGTGACCGAATATATTCCATAGTTGACTGGCACTACTGCTCAGATTGGAAAACAGTTTTGACTGGTAAACACATTTACAATCATAATATGAGAAGAGGCTTTTTTGTGAGCATTTGTGGGGGTGACGCGGTCTCTTGTTTTTTGTGCTACAGTGTTTCTATTGCATTATTGCAAGATGATATTGTTAATGTGGTTGTTGTGTTCTGTTTTGACTGTTTTATTGTGTTGTGCCCAGTTTGTTTTTTTATGTTGCTTTGCTCATATTACTGTGTTATGGTCTATTGATTTCTTTAGAGTCGTCAACAAATGCTGTTACATTTCCAGCCAAAAGCATTACATGTTTTTAAAGTTTGACAGGCGACTATTTACAACTGCCGAATACGATTTTGTTTGGAAAATCTTCCGACCGATTCGGTTTCGGAATAGGTTTTGACCGAATCGAGTTCTACGAGTCCCACCGACTGAAAAGGATGCTTGGGAACATTGTTCGGTTCAGCTTGAATTGATTTTAATGGAAGTCGGTGTTCCTAATGAGAACACATTCTCCCATTGAAAAAAGGGTTGGTTGTGGAAATCCTTGCACCCCGTTGTGGACAACCCATGGTGCCTGCCACACTGTGCAGGCTTGGAAAGAGGAGTCCCTGGTACCCCCTCAGGCCCCACCTGGAGGCCTACGGGTGAAAGTCAGATTCCAACAGCTGTTTGGTGCCTGGCAGACAGAATTGGAGTGGCTGCCTGAATCGGTAATCGTAACCGCTCACTCAGAAACCATTTCCGTAGAGCTGTACGATTCGGCTCCGAAAGACTAGGGCTATCCGAATGCCTTTCGGAACCGAATCAGATAGCCCAAATGGTTTCCGTGCATCGTAATTGGTCGGTTGGAAAGGTGTACAATTTGGTCTGAAACATAGGTTCCGAATCAGATTCTGAGATTCTGAATCCCATTCTGAGCCTTTCCAACCAACATCGTAATTGGCCCCAAAGGTGGTAAAATAGCCCTGTTCCAACTCTTTAACTATTTATGACAAACCAAAACCTTACCGGGCCACATCTTGGGTGAAAGGAAGGAAGCCTTTGTTGTTTTCTGACGAAAGAGACAGAAGAAGGATCCCACCACCTCCTCTCATTGGTTGACCTTGACAGGACCTTACTTACCTCACCACAGAGCATGATGGGGTCATTGCTGACCCCACTCCACTCTCTGATGAGCATCCCGTATCCCTGGACACTTAAGGGCTTAAAAATGAAGTGCCCAGGTCTGAGTCTATCTGTGATGCCCCCCAACCTTGTTATGAGGGGGAAGCACAGAAGAATTTACCAGGATGAGGAAGTCACACCTACTTGGATGTGAAATTCAGCCTGGAAAATGTTGGCTTAGGCTGCAAGGTGCCTGGGCATTAAGTGCATGTACAGTGCCTGAATGGCTGACCATCAAGAGTGTCTTTCAGGTTGACCTTTGCTCAGCCTGACAGACATTCTTCATACATCCAAAAAGGGTGGTGGTGCTGCTTCAATATTCTCAACATCCTTTAGGCTTTACCTATTTCACTACCGTTGGATCAGCAAATTGCTGACTCTTTTATCATCATAACTGCAGTTTAAATGTCATTCAGCACACCGAAATATCCCGAATCCAGTTAGAGTGAATCAGTCACTTTCAGGAGCAATTGATACTTTTTGCTCACAGAAGTTGAGTACGACCTGACAAAGAATATATGATACTTTTCCAAAGGTCACCTGCAGGGTCATTATAAGAGTTGCTTTGAGCTCTCTTAAACATTTTTCTCAAGCACGCGCATGTGCTGCCTTAAGGTAATGGAACCAAATTCTTCTTGTGTTACTGGACCTCCAAACTTCGCTCATCACTTCCATAGTTTAGTGTCAGAATGGCAAAGTGTCATATCCCTGGACGTGTGAATGCATTTCTGACATTCATATAATTTCTCTTCTTAAGTATGCTGTGAACATTCATTTGATAGTTGACTGTGTTATTTATAGCTACATAAGCAAAGGTATGTTTTTTGCACCTTAAATATAGCAGACCAAATTAATGGAAACTTTTGTAGTTTGTCCTTCTTCTTGCTTTCCTTACACAACTCTTCTTTGCATTCTGTAATCCAAGAATCATGGCTAACAGAAATAAATGTGCAACACAAAAGTGAAAGTTTGTTTTTTTAGAATTACATTGAAACATAATATGCTGTATGCCATTATTATAAATATTACACAGATGCAGAGTCAATAGGCACTCTTGGTTAACATCTCTCTTGTTAAAGTGATATTGGCCCTTGAGGTCCACTCCAACATCTAATAAGGATTTCCAAAAAGGGTTATATTATGTATTTAAATTGTCTCATACATTATAAAAGGTTGGTGTTTAGATAGCATCTATAAAATGTGTTGAATGTCTGTGTATTCCCAAGTTATAGTCATGGAAGGCTGAACAAATGAATATGTTTTGTACATGGTTTTCAATAAACATTTGTGGATGAATATTCCATAAAGTGACAAGAGTCTTTCACAAAACCTTTCAACCTGCTAAGCATCTGTACCAGCGTATGTTTCATATCATTTCAATTGCATGTCAACAAAATGATAAAGGGTTGGAGTTGCAAACAAGTTTCAACAGGGTTAGAGATTTATTCAAAAAGTTAAAATCATGTCCAAATGTGTTGTCCTCCACTCCCTTTAAGTCATAGTAAAATATCACCAGTGTTAAAGTAAGCCAACATGGTTAACAGATATATGGGACTACCGAGGTGTACCCTAAGAAACATAAAGAAAGTTTATATATATTAGATAGTGAACTTAGCTGAAATCATGCTGTTTAACTGGTTCTCCCTGCTCTCTCATTCAGCTGACAAAAAACAAGTGTCAGGCAATAAATACAAAATGTCTGATATTTCCGGGTCAAGGTCAATAATCAACATTATCAGAGCAGTATTCCAGATAGTGTTGTTTAACCATTTCACCCTGCGCTTTCATACAGGTGATTTACAAAAAATGTCAGGCAATTAATCCAAATTGTCTGATATTTCTGAGTCAATGTCTAAAATATCTATATCAGAGCAGTATTCATTGCTAGATATCACTGCAGATGAAAGCTCTGAAGGTTCTGAGCAGAATAAATTAAGATCTACGCTCGGCACTTTGTTGTCTCCTCGTATAGATGGTAGGAATGATAAGAACTACTAGAAAGATGACACTCTATGATAATGAATACGATCGGCGGAAACCAAACACACAAAATTAGGACAGCATATTTGCTACTTTACAACAGAACCTTACTGCAGTACAGACTGCAAATATGAATCATAGAGATATTTGGAAACAAACCAAAAGCAAACCCGAAGCCATGATTCAAAAAAAAGGTTTCTCTGAAAGAGGGATGCCAATGAAAACAAAGGTAGAGGCTCCGTAGAGTTTTTTCCCACAAATGAAAAGATAAACTCATATTAAACTTAAGAGATTTGACAGAAAACAGAATTAGGATTTAGAAAATTGCAAAAGAAGTTCTACTTTGGAGGGATAACAGAGGAAGACGCAGAAGTTACCTTACTGGAGATTTTCTTAATAAAAGTTGATTAAAGCAACAATTCTCGCACACCCAACCTAGACTCAGAAAGATTTCACAATGTCTGGAGTTCATAGAGGACTATTTGAGAAACTTAAACCTGGGGTATCACCTCAAACCCTCCATGGCTTAATTCTTAGTTGTTCTCTTAGTATGGCTACATCAGCTATTTTCACCTGGTTCAAGGAATGGATCAGGCTATCATGTCACTCCAATATGCTATCCTGTTGGTTTTCTAAGCAAATACTTACTCTATCAGTAGTTGTTTTAGTCTTTTGGGTTTACTTCATGGATGTTTTTCTTTGGCGCCATGTAGTTATCATTGAATATTGTTATGCGTTATTTTAATAGGAGATTCATGTTTTCTCTTCCTGGTTTGATACTACATTTAATTTCTTTTGGTTCTCCTAATTTTCTCTCCTCCATGAAGCACTCTATTTTGTTTCTTATCAGTTCTTCCACTATGACTTTAACTGTTGTTTCACTTGTTTCCATTTTTGTAAATGAAACTCACTGCTCTGTATACTTCTAATTTCTCAAGAAAAGTTGAGATTTTGAAGTCTGAGTGCCATTCCATCCTCTTCTTCTGTTCATACTCATCTCTCTTCCCCTATGAAACTGACCTCCCTCATTCCTAACTTGAGAGTCACTAGTGTGACACTAGGCAACTTATTTAAAAAATCTCAGAACCTACTGTTCAATGTGTACTTCTACTTCCTCTTTCCACAAATGTCCTTGCCTCTCCTCCTTTATTTGATCCTCCAGACCACACTATTTCCTTTGACCTATGATGTTTCTTTGGTACGGCTTGGTCACCTGTGTACCTTTATCATGTGTATTGTTTGTCCTTTTACACATGTTTTCTTGTACTAGAGAAGATTATTGGTCTTTTGTATGGTCTGACATTGCTTACTAATGATTGTCTCTTGAAGTGAGGGCTGAGGTCTCCATTATCCACCTGTAACTGATGAAGGATGTATGACGTTACAACGCATACTTTTACCACGCCTACCATTACCACGCAATTTTTACAACGCAGGATCCATTACAACGAATACCATTACCACGCATGTATTTACAACGCAGATACCTTTACAACGCATACAATTACAACGTAAGTATTGGTAAGTATATAATATTTTTTAAAATGTGATTTAATTAAAATTAATATAATGTAATTTTATTTAATTTAAATAATTTAATTTAATTTAATTTAATGTAATTTAATTTAATTAATTTAATTTAATTTAATTTAATATTTTTTTAAATGTAATTTAATTAAAATTAATATAATGTAATTAAATTTAATTTAAATAATCTAATTTAATTTAATTTAATGTAATTTAATTTAATTAATTTAATTTAATTTAATTTAATATTTTTTAAAATGTAATTTAATTAAAATTAATATAATTTAATTTAATTAATTTAATTTAATTTAATTTAATTTAATTTAATTAATTTAATTTAATTTAATTTAATTTAATCAATTTAATTTAATGTAATTTAAATTTAATTATATTTAATTTATACCCTGTACCTTTTTACCCAAAACCCCAAAACTGACCCTGAACCCAAAAAATACCCCTTTCCCCAAAAACCCAAAACTGACCCTGATCCCTAAAAATATCCCTTTACCCAAAAACTCAAAACTGACCCTAAACCCTAAAAATACCCCTTTACCCAAAAACCCAAAACTGACCCTGAACCCTAAAAATACCCCTTTACCCAAAAACCCAAAACTGACCCTGAACCCTAAAAATACCCCTTTACCCAAAAACTCAAAACTGACCCTAAACCCTTAAAATACCCCTAACCCTTAAAATACCCCTTTACCCAAAAACTGAAAACTGACCCTGAACCCTAAAAATACCCCTTTACCCAAAAACTGAAAACTGACCCTGAACCCTAAAAATACCCCTTTACCCAAAAACTGAAAACTGACCCTGAACCCTAAAAATACCCCTTTACCCAAAAACTGAAAACTGACCCTGAACCCTAAAAATACCCCTTTACCCAAAAACTGAAAACTGACCCTGAACCCTAAAAATACCCCTTTACCCAAAAACTGAAAACTGACCCTGAACCCTAAAAATACCCCTTTACCCAAAAACTGAAAACTGACCCTGAACCCTAAAAATACCCCTTTACCCAAAAACTGAAAACTGACCCTGAACCCTTAAAAATACCCCTTTACCCAAAAACCCAAAACTGACCCTGAACCCTAAAAATACCCCTTTACCCAAAAACCCCAAACTGACCCTGAACCCTAAAAATACCCCTTTACCCAAAAACGCAAACTTATAATATTTTTAATAAAATAATATACTTACCAATACTTACGTTGTAATGGTATGCGTTGTAAAGGTACCTGCGTTGTAAATACATGCGTGGTAATGGTATGCGTTGTAATGGATCCTGCGTTGTAAAAAATGCGTGGTAATGGTAGGTCGTTGTAAAAGTTGCGTGGTAAAGGTTGTATACAACTGATGAAGGATCAATTTTGCTTTTTCTGTACTGGATTTGTCCTGTGTAATGATGTTGGCCCTATGAGCTTTTAACAGAACACTGTGATAATCCAACACAATTTAAAATAGTCATGTGCCTTTTAAGATTGAAGGGGCTGTAAACAAACTGTGCCAATGGTCCCTCATAAGTGTAAAAAATATTAAAATGTTGTTTTATCTTTTACGGCATGTCACTGTGCTGTCTCACCAGTAGCACATTTCAAGTGGTTAACTGGTGCTGTGAACACCATGACAGTTCTAAATCAGTCAGTCTGTTTTCATTACTTAACTGTGGTTAGCCTTTCTTTCATCTTCCTCCATCCCTATCAGAAAGTGTGAAGTTCCTTTAGCACATGAAAACTGCTGACAGCATGACAGACAACCTTGTAGGCTGGCCTGTTTCTTGTTTATATTAATAGGCATAACCATAACTAGATGACCTCCTACAGTTTAGGCTTGGTTAAGCTTTACTCTCTTCAAGTCATATTTTTATGTAAATATGAGATAAAACCAGTTGCCAAATTGTATACACAGCACACGTCGCAATAAAAAACATGGACATCCTACATATCCCTGCACTACATGGCAGGCACCATGCGGTGCCTGCCACATGGTGCAGGGATATGAAAAGGAGCACCATAGGTGCCCCCCAAGTTCCAAAGGTGAGTTCCAGGGAGTAGGAGGGGCCTACTACAGACCCCAAATGCCAGCCTTTTCATGGCAGGATCACTGCTCTCAATGGGCCAGCAGAAATTAACATTGCAATACCTACGGTGGTGCCTGGTAGGCACCGCCACTATTGTAGGTATTATTGCACCTTCGATGGACCTGTTGGATCCGGGGCGGTTGGTCACCCCGACCGCCACCAATATGCCCGTCATCATTATGGGGCGGGCAGAAATCCTCATTGCGACAGTGGTGGGGCTGCCACTGATGGGCTGTTGGTGGTGAACCCACCATCATCGTAATCATGCCCTAAATTGATATAATTGTTAGACACCAAAATGACAAAAAACCAAAGAGTAGAACCAGAGTTAGGAGTTGTTAAAGTTTTAGGAAAGAACTAGCATCTGAAAGATCGAAGTGCCAACTGTGGATATGTAGTCACATCAGACAGGGTCAAAGTTAAAAAGATGACTGACCATGATGGCGTGCAAGTCAGATGCAAAAGATTGATTGGGCCCAGACGACGTTTACCTTTTCACTTAGAATATATATTTTTTTAAATGCATCAAAACGGTAGAAGTTCAGCTAGGCAAGGCTGCAGGTGGTGTCTGAGGAGGAGGCATCATCATAGTGGAGCCGCTGGACGAAGTCATAGGGAGGTTTTTAGCATTATGTGGTTTGAAGTCCTTAATATGCTGGTGATGCTGCTGTGGCACCTCCAAGCATAAAGGGTCCCATGTTGCCTCAAGGCATGGGATGCATGCAGGGGGGCACATTGTGTTACAACCAATGTAAGCCTGACAGGTCTAACAGTGTCAGCAGAGCAATGAAAAGGAACTCCTAAAGCCAGCTCTTCAACAGTATGCTGTGTGAACCATTCTTAGAAACTCTAACATTCAAGAAGCAGATTTGCTCATCAATATTTAGGCTAAGGTTTAACATAGTGCTAAGAAATCCATTAGGCGTGAAACATTTATCTTATTTCCATTGAACTTGACATGCATAACTGATTCTATTTTTGCATTCTCTGTGGTTACTTTACATATTTTATTCGCTAGACAGAATTCTAAAATAAACATTTTAAACTAAATGCCTCCGTTTCTTAGTACAATCTTTGAGTGTATTAATCATAAATGAAAGACTGTTTGGCTGGCTATTGTGTCCCTGAACTCATCTAGATGGACTATTGGTAACCTGAAAACAGGGCCTGTGGAACAATGCACAGTAAGCTCCTATTAGGGTTGAGGTCCTACTAGCTTTCTAATTGAACGTTGTTGCATTGATATTAGTACTTGTTTCAGAGAGTTAGAATTTTGACTTCTGCGGATCTGAGCCCCACTGCACCCTGATTTCACATTACTGAATATGTACACAGAGACACATAGCCACAAAGAAACGTATCTTTTTCTGATTTGTGTTGGCAACAATTTATCAAGGTAAGTTTAGTGTACCAATAGCAATGATTACAGAACATAGGTGTTTGGATGGAAAATTAAACACATAATAAATAATGAATGAATGAATGAAAATGAATAAATATGTACACATTCAGTGCACTAAATGTAGTAAGCTGTCTCCGGGCATAGTGCTTCACTCGCTGATAAAAACAAAGGCATGAAAGAGGTAATACCGGGAATGTATTAAAGCTGGGATAGTAGTCAGTTTCATTGAAATGGTGACTATATCAAAATGCCTATGTCCTTTAGAGAACAGTTTGAAACTATGTGCCAATAGAAGAGAGGAAAACTGTCGTTTTTTCCTATTTTTAACCAATTGCAATTTGACAAATGGAGCATGCAGTAGACTGGCGCATGAAACATTGCAGAAGCTGAGTTGTTCATTCCTTAAAAGAAATCCACTGAACCATGATCTGGTATGCTAAATAAGGCCAGTAAAGACGAAGCTGACTAAAATATGTCTGTTGAGCTATCAATCTGAATGCAGAGCTACATATTGCCGAGATTTTTTTTATCTTCCTCTGTTTGAAAATGTGAATCCACAAGGAAAATATTTCTATACAAGGCAGAAAAAAATAAGTTGTTCCCACCTTTCATGAAAAGGGAACGACTTTTGCCTTGCTTGAGATGAGCGGGAAACATCTGTTCTTCATTCATTATCAACGCTGGTAAGACAGTCAGCTGTCTGTGGCATGCAGTCAGAAGCAGAGAGTTCTGAATATAGAGGTCAGTGCTGTAAGAGTGACATGAATGCCAATGCGGGTCATTCAGATTTCGTGTGATTGAAAAAAAAAACATAACTTCTCCCACCATCTCAAATCCGCAGTTCTCCTATGTCCTAAGCAAGAATAGGATTGGAAGCAACAAACATGGTGCACATTCGACAAAGTGCAAAGCCTTTATTTCAACTGCTGCACTGGTTTTAAAGATCATTGGAGGACAGGTGAGGATCTCTGACTATGGCGGGGAGTCCATAGCTTAGTCATAATCTCCGCTGTCGTGGAGGTCTTCCACATCAACTACCTTGCTCTGAATGAATCATATACTACCTTAAAAAGGGGAGCCAAATAGCAATTCACTATTAAAGGGGAGGTCATTCTCCATGCACGTAAGCAGAGTATAATTATAAGAACATAGGTATAGATTTACACCAAGTCAATGTCCAAACAGAAATGTACGCATCATAGAGAATGTGTTGACCGAGACTCAGAGGTTCATAGCCGTTAAATCAAGATATCATAATGAACCAAGCTGAATGTATTAGTCAGGTCAAGAAGAATTATTATGAGTGCTCCACTTCAAATAGCACATCCAAGAGACGGCACGCCAATTTACCTTTTTTTTTAAATTGGATGCCTAGTTATCCCCACATATCTCAAAGAACAGGGGCATTGGATCAATCAATCAATAAGTCTTGTATAGGGCAGCTTGGCACCTCGGGGGGTCGGCAGGTGCTGGGGTTCTGTGAGCCTCGGTCAGGTGGCCCTGGCAATCAAAGAGCCAGGTCTTAAGTTTCTTCCTAAGAACTTCCAGGGAACGGGCGGTGCAGAGGTGGAGGTGGAGGTAATTCCAGGACTTGGCAGCAAGGTAGGAGAAGAAATGACTTCCACAGTTACTCTGATGGACACAAGGAATGTGGGGTGTGGCGAGGGTGGAGGAGCAAAGTTCCCTGGTGGGTTGGTGGAATATGAGGCAGCTGTTGATGTATGCAGGTCTAACTTTGCAGAGGGCTTCGTAGTCAGGAGTTTGAAAAGGTATCTTTCCTTGACGGGGAGTCAGAGGGGCTCTGAGGTGAGGAGCAGTGCTTGTTCTTCTTCGGTGGTTGAGAACAAGTCTTCCTGCTGAGTTCTGTATTGTCTCAAGGCAGGTGAGGAGTGGTTTGCTGGTTCCAACGTAGAGTATTTTGCCATAGTCCAGTTAGCTGGAGAATAGGTCTTGGGAGACTGTCCTTCTGGGTGAGATTGGGATCTAGTGGAACATTTTGTGGAGCATGCAGTGGGTGTGGAAGCAGGAAGAGGAGACTGCATTGATCTGATTCTTCATGGACAGTTGGCTGTCTAGGATAATTCCAACACTGCATGCGTGGTTGGTGGGAGTGTATGAGGGGCCGAGTTCAGTGGGCCACCGTGTGTCATTCCAGGGGGAGGGTTTATTTTCAAAGATGAGGACTTCCGTTTTCTCTGAGTTGAGTTTGATGCAGTTGGTCTTCATACAGGTCAGACATGGTGTTCCAGAATTTGAAGCTGTAGTTCTTGAGTTCTTTAGGGTTGACAGAGTGTTTCTTCAGGAGGGGCTCTTGACTTCTGCATGATTCCCGGGATCGGGAATGGTGGCTGTGGAGGTGCTGAGGATTTCTATGAGGTGTGTGCCGATTACTTTCTTTCCAAGGTTGTTGAGGTGATGTGGACAGGGGACGTAGGGAGCTCAGGAGCAGATGGAGTTCATGATGGAAATAGTGTCTTCGGTTGCAAGATGTTTCCAGTTGGTGAGCTGGTGAGAGTGGGTGTCATTGATGCGGGTGCAGTGGTGGTTGGGGATTTGGGGGTCAAAGTAGCTGTAGATGATGGAGACTTTGTGGTGGAAGTATGTTCCCAGGGATTTATAGAGAGGTGGGTCATGTTCTCGGGCGGAAGGGCAGGAGAATTCTCTGACAATGGTGGGTAAGTGCTCACTTCAAGGCAGTTAGTGAGGTTTTTTTTCTTGGCTTACCTGAGTTGTTGAGGGTGGATCTGAAAGTGCTGCGCTTGGTGGGGGTTCTTTTGGAACAACAAAGTAGTTTATTGCAATGGTGTTTGAGGGTCAGTAGGTCTGGGGTATACAAATAGGTGTGCTTGGCGGGTTTATTGAAGGTGGTGTTCCTCAAGTGGGTGTTGGTGTCAGCGGCTTTTCAGATCCAGCTGGAGAAGTTCTGAATGTTGAGTTTGAATGTGGCTAATGGGCTGGGTATGGATTCTTTGAGGGCAGATGGGTTTTATGATTTTGCTCCATACCAGCGTGGTTTTATCGAGCTTTCAATGGTGAAGTGGATAATTCTCTAATCTCTCAAGGTCAGCTTGATTGTGTGGAAAAACTTGACACTTTTGCTGGTGGAGAACATGGGGTTGAGGGTGTGTCCTGTGTTGTACATGGGGGTGGTGACCCCCTGTGAGAGGCCGATCTTGGTCATGTTCTCGAGGAGGGAGGAGGAGTTGATATTGTTACGGTCTTCTAGGTGAAAGTTCAGGTCTCAGAGGAAGATGCAGTGGTTGGAGTTGATAGCAAGGGGTCAATGAATTCAGGGATGGAGTTGCAGAAACTGGGATGGGGCAGAGATGAGGTGTTCTATGATCTGTGTTGTGTCGTTATCTAATTCAGTAGAGAGCGTAAGGGAAACCTCACGCTACTTGTCGCACAGCTATGGGCAGAGGGCCTCTGTATAGTATTCAAAAGATCAACCATTAAAGTGATACATTCTTCTTCTCTAGTTTATTTTTTATATTAAATCATGATTTGTCATATGGTTTCAATATCAATATATTTCGCATGATTCTCTAGTTCATAAAACAAATTATACATTCAATTTCTGAGTTCTGCTTTCACTCAATTCAATTGTATGAAATAAAACATTTCAATTTACAAAATTCAACATTATACCCAATGCATTTCGGGTTCTGAACTGAACCCTTCATCAGGGGATAAAATTCCATAACATATTTGTACAGATTCTGAATTTCTCGAAGACTGTTGTATGGTTACTTTCCAGATCTAGAACACAGAAAACAGAAAACAGCAACAGTTGTTTTATATTTGACATAACGTCAACAGCAAGTCAATGCTTGCTGATTATAAATTCCAAATAAAACTGGGGAATGCGCAAACACCAAAAAGTAGAAAAGAGAAAATAGGAAGAAGAGATCCAAAAGTGAAATGAAAGACTCCACCCGTGTAAGATTCAAAATACCGATGAAGAATGATAAAAAAGTGCCTCACTTCAGTTATCTAACACCGAAGAGCCGACTAGAAAGCCTCTGTTAAAGGTATGATGTACAAGATAAGAGTGATGTATTCGTCACCCAGCGCAACAGTAAAGTACTCCGGTGCACATGTCACAGTGTAGGTGCTCACAGACAGGTCCTCAGTTTACCTCACATGCGAACGCTAAACAAACCAATATAGAGGATGCCTCTTACCAAAAACTTTGTTAAAAATGCTCGAGGTATATGTGACCACAATAGGAGTTCTTAAAATGAAGTAACACAAATCCTGAAAGAAACGAACACTCCGTATAAGAAAATTCCTGGATATACCATAGTTCACAAATGTTTACCAAGCAGTTGAAAGATCATACCCAATTCTTTGCTGAAAAACCCTCGGGATTCACTCGATTCTTACGTAGAAGTTCTACAAACAAATAAAAATTAAATCACCATCTACCCTGATACTGTTAATCCAAGGACCGAAAGATATTTATAATAGACACTCACCACAGTTCGTGGAGCGCCGCCATAACGTCTCTCCCATAGGTATCTCACAACCAAAGTCACATGATCAAAATCGTCACACGTGGTTGTATAAAGGTTCTCATGGAGAGTCATAAATATCGATAACGGACTATGCGTTGAGCAACACTAAAAACGGACTGCTTTACAAGTGTATCCCAAAGCTCAGGCACTCGAAAAAAATGAGTGCAAATCACTATATGTAGCGAGAAAAATATACGGCCAGTGCCCAATCTTTTGAATAAATGAGAATACCAATGCTTACCACTCACTAAATAAAAATGTGCAAAAGACTAGTGCAAGGTGTAAGAAAGGAAATAAAAATGACAAACAGTAAAGGGGAAAACTACAACGCCTCTTCAGAAATGGACCAAGTCCATTATGAATTGATATGTTCCTTCATCGGTATTAGACTAGTCATGGCATAAAGTGCCGTGGTTTGTATCTAAAAAAAGATAAAAAAGTAAAGAAGAGAATAAAAAGGCAGTGTCTTCCCTCACAATCTATCAGATATGATGTTACAACCAACATTTACAAGTAACATAATAATTCATAGTGGTCATTGAGACCTCCTGGTATCACAGTTCCTAAAGATTTTATCCAGTGGGTTTCCCACCATGCTAACATTGTGTTTTGGTCTATGCCTGAACCTGGTTGAATACATTCTAAAATAGTATATCGTAATTGTGGGATGGTATGAGGTGTTTCTATCCAGTGTCTTGCTAGTGATGAGTTAGTGTTCTTGTTCCGGATGCGACTTTTATGTTCCACTATCCGTGTCTTTATCTTCCTACTGGTTCTACCCACATATACTAATGCGCATGGGCATTTTATAGCGTATACTACCCCTTCTGTGTTGCAATCTGATGTGTGTCTCAACTCAATGTTTTTACCTGTATGAGGGTGTGTGAAATTCTTGCCCATCATAACATTGCCACACTGTCCACAATTGTAACATTTCATCATACCCTTGTGTTTAGAATGTGATGCTTTCTTTGCAGGTTTCAAAAGTTCTCTTAAATTGCTTGCTCTTGTATGCGCAAATAATGGAGTCCCTTGAAATACTTGTTGAAAATCAAGCTCATTTTCAATCAGTTCCCATCGATTCCTGATAATGGCCTTGATAGCTGGTGCCTGGGCCGAATGTTTGATGACACATACCTCTCTTTTCATAGGTGATTTATCCTTCTTTCTCAAAAGATCCTCACGAGGAATTTGCGAGACTCTATGTTGAGCTTCCTTAAGGATATTTTCTGGGTATCCTCGGTCCTTGTACTCTGTTATTTGCTGCTCAATCAATCTCAGACATTTTTCTGGTTCAGAAGTATTCCTCTTTGTGCGCATCATCTGGGAGATAGGTAAATGCTTTTCAAAGCATGTGGATGCGCACTTGAATATAGTAATGCATTGTTCACATCAGTTGGTTTCTTGTATACTGTTGTCTCTAAGCCTGATGCAGTCTTCTTGATTTCTATAACTAAAAAATGAATGGATTCAGTACTTATTTTGAAAGTAAATTTGATTTTGGGGTTACATTGATTAAGTTCATTGATGCTCTCTTCCAACAATTGTCTCGTCCCTGTCCAGATTACCAAAATTGAGTGAAATCAGAACTCATAAATTGAATGTATAATTTGTTTTATGAACTAGAGAATCATGCGAAATATATTGATATTGAAACCATATGACAAATCATGATTTAATGTAAAAAATAAACTAGAGAAGAAGAATGTATCACTTTAATGGTTGATCTTTTGAATACTATACAGAGGCCCTCTGCCCATAGCTGTGCGACAAGTAGCGTGAGGTTTCCCTTACGCTCTCTAGTGATTTATTTGTAATTTGAGGGCTCTGGGCACATGCCCCCACACTTGTCAGCACGCAAAACATTTTTCACACAGTACAGACTTTAGGTGAAATATTGATAAAACATAGGTGTGCAGGCCCACCACTACATATACTCATTCTAACTAGTGTGCCCACTCGTGAACCAGCACCCACGAAAAAATGTCTTGGCAGGATATTTCTAATCTGACAACTAATCAAGCAGATACTAAAGCATACTCAACGGAAGAAGCTGAATCAATCTATGCACTTGTAAAAGAGGTCAGAGAATATGGTTCGTCTTGTGGAACAATGGCACAGCAATTACGGCAACTTGAATACTTGATGAGAAAAGAAATCAACCAGCGTTTACACGCAACAACATTAATTGAGTACCATAAGGTAAAGAGAATTCCACGTGGTTTAAGGATTGCTCTACGCCCCATGTTATTTAAGTTTGATAAGACATTTATGGCATGATGGTATGCTATACTAAATAAATGTTCCTTGGATCTCATTCTCCTGATTGTGGAGGAGATCTCCACTTTATTGAGAGAACTAACAACAGATATCAATAAACTTAAAGATGAAATCATTGAACGTATGGAGCAGGAGGATTGGGATCAGGTACTTGAAAACATAAATAAGAATTTGGATATTCACGCAAAAGAAGTTCATGAACGTAAGACCCGAAAATTCCGTAGGGACACCATAGACTATAAGTTGGACGAGGTGTACAAGTGGGCCGAAAAATACGCACAAAGAAGAGTTTTCAAAAAACCTGGAGCGACATCATCAGAAGAAAGCATTGTGACCGATCAGGAGCTTTCATTGCAACGGCCTAGTGCATCCCATGTGCCGCAAACATCTCATACCACTTCAGTTGAGACAGCAACTACATCCACTACTGTGGTGCCTTTTTTAGGGGAAGGCCTCAACGCCAAGATGCCACCGGACAAAAGCCCAGTCAATCCAGACGCACAGTCAGGCGTGGAAAAACCAAAAGTTACAAAAGAAACTGGAAGGCCACAGAGGACTGTAAAGAAATGAAATCACTAGTAGTGAACATCTCAAAGAGACCCCTGACTCATGATGAAGAAGCTATTCTAGGCAAAGGAATATCTTTTGTTCCTACATATGTATCAAATGCTCTGGAAACAGAGGTGACTCTCTTCAAATTTATGCGGAAGTTACGGTTAAGATGGTTCTTTTCCACCATAGCGACATCGAACGGAGATGAACCGAAACAACACAAGTTCAAACCAAAGAGCAAATTTATTTCACCTATTTCCCATAAAACTTTGGATTCATTTGAAATCTTAGTGAAAAAGGACCTGGAGAGCATATGATATGGCCCACCATCACAGCCAAATCTGACTACAAGGGAACGACGCATTTTAAACAAGCTGAGACAAGACCAAAGTATTACATTTCATCCTGCTGATAAAGGAGGTGCTCTGGTAGTATTGGACACTGACTTTTATATCGACAGTGTGAATCAACATGTAGCAGATAAAGACACTTATATCAAAGTGGATCAAGACCCCACTAGGGAAATTCTACAGACATTAGGAGTTATATTACAGAAAGCTTTTGAAGAAGGACCGTATTGATGAGAACACAAAAAAAATTCTGTATAATTCTACTCCAAGAGTTTCCATAATATACATGTTACCCAAGATTCATAAGCACAAAACCATACCTCCATTCAGACCCATCGTAGCGGGATGTGGATCAATTAATGAACCACTGGGATACTACCTTGATTTCCATCTACAACCACTGGTGCAAGCATGGGTAACCTACGTGAAGGACACTACGGACTGTTTACATAAGTTGGAATCTGTACGACATCTGTTTCTACAAGACATTCACCTATGTACTATAGATGTGGTAGCATTGTATACCTCAATAGCACATGATAAAGGTATCGAAGCATTAGAATGGAGATTACTCCAATCAGACATTTCGGAAGACAAGAGTATATTTTTGTTGGAACTGTTGCACTTCACACTATATCATAGCTACTTTACCTGGCAAGGAGATCACTACATCCAATGCATGGGGACCTCCATGGGATTTCCCGGAGCGCCCTCCTATGAAAATACGTTCATGTCACACTTTGAACACTTGCATATCCTATCAAAAACAAATTGGAAAGAGAATGCAGCGCTTTTTATCCGTTACATTGATGACATTTTGGTAATCTGGACAGGGACGAGACAATTGTTGGAAGAGAGCATCAATGAACTTAATCAATGTAACCCCAAAATCAAATTTACTTTCAAAATAAGTACTGAATACATTCATTTTTTAGATATAGAAATCAAAAAGACGGCATCAGGCTTGGAGACAACAGTATACAAGAAACCAACTGATGTGAACAATGCATTACTATATTCAAGTGCACATCCACATGCTTTGAAAAAGCATTTACCTATCTCCCAGATGATGCGCACAAAGAGGATTACTTCTGAACCTGAAACATGCCTGAGATTGATTGAGCAGCAAATAACAGAGTACAAGGACCGAGGATACCCAGAAAATATACTTAAGGAAGCTCAACATAGAGTCTCGCAAATTCCTCGTGAGGATCTTTTGAGAAAGAAGGATAAATCACCTATGAAAAGAGAGGTATGTGTCATCAAAAATTCGGCCCAGGCACCAGCTATCAAGGCCATTATCAGGAATCGATGGGAATTGATTAAAAATGAGCCTGATTTTCAACAAGTTTTCCAAGGGACTCCACTATTTGTGCATACAAGAGCAAGCAATTTAAGAGAACTTTTGAAACCTGCAAAGAAAGCATCACATTCTAAACACAAGGGTATGATGAAATGTTACAATTGTGGACAGTGTGGCAATGTTATGATGGGCAAGAATTTCACACACCCTCATACAGGTAAAAACATTGAGTTGAGACACACATGAGATTGCAACACAGAAGGGGTAGTGCACGCTATAAAATGCCCATGCGGATTAGTATATGTGGCTAGAACCAGTAGGAAGATAAAGACACGGATAGTGGAACATAAAAGTCGCATCCGGAACAAGAACACTAACTCATCACTAGCAAGACACTGAATAGAAACATCTCATACCATCCCACAATTACGATATACTATTTTAGAATGTATTCAACCATGTTCAGGCATAGACCAAAACACAATGTCAGCACGTAGGGAAACCCACTGGATAAAATCTTTAGGAACTGTGATACCAGGAGGTCTCAATGAACACTATGAATTATTATGTTACTTGTAAATGTTGGTTGTAACATCATATCTGATAGATTGTGAGGGAAGACACTGCCTTTTTATTCTCTTCTTTACTTTTTTATCTTTTTTTAGATACAAACTACGGCACTTTATGCCATGACTAGTCTAATACCGATGAAGGAACATATCAATTGATAATGGACTTGGTCCATTTCTGAAGAGGCGTTGTAGTTTTCCCTTTTACTGTTTGTCATTTTTACTTCCTTTCTTACACCTTGCACTAGTCTCATGCACGTTTTTATTTAGTGTATGGTAAGCATTGGTATTCTCATTTATTCAGAAGATTGGGCACTGGCCGTATATTTTTCTCGCTACATATAGTGAATTGCACTCGGTTTTTTCGAGTGCCTGAGCTTTGGGATACACTTGTAAAGCAGTCCGTTTTTAGTGTTGCTCGACGCATAGTCCGTTATCGATATTTATGACTCTCCATGAGAACCTTAATACAACCACGTGTGACGATGTTGATCATGTGACTTTGGTTGCGAGATACCTATGGGAGAGACGTTATGGCGGCCCTCCACGAACTGTGGTGAGTGTCTATTATAAATATCTTTCGGTCCTTGCATTAACAGTATCAGGGTAGATGTTGATTTAATTTTTATTTGTTTGTAGAACTTCTACGTAAGAATCAAGTGAATCCCGAGGGTTTTTCAGCAAAGAATTGGGTATGATCTTTCGACTGCTTGGTAAACATTTGTGAACTATGGTATATCCAGGAATTTTCTTATACAGAGTGTTCGTTTCTTTCAGGATTTGTGTTACTTCATTTTAAGAACTCCTATTGTGGTCACATATTGAATACCTCGAGCATTTTTAACGAAGTTTTTGGTAGGAGGCATCCTCTATATTGGTTTGTTTAGCGTGCGCATGTGATGAGGTTCCGCGAAAATCGTCACGGTGTTTTGGGCATTGCCGAATGTGGACGAGTTTGGTATCTATGAACCGTAAATGGCGAGTTCGGTAAGTGTACGCGTTTTCACTACACTACCTGGCATGGTTCGCCTCATTTACGTGTTTCTACATCTGAACCCTTGGGTTCCATTTCGGATACGGCATCCATTTTGTTTCTTGCCCTCACGTAGTCAGTGAACAGGCAACTGTCCGCATCGTGACCTGTTAGTTCCCAAGCCATACGGAAGACGCATATTCCTTTCATGCGTCTTTATGACCGGAGGAATGACACTGCAGAGGCAAATGGCTCAGCTTGAGGGTAATCTTGCCGTACCGGCCTATTGTTTCAGCCGTGCACGTGCTGGGATCAAGCTCTTTGATCCTATGATCATGTTTCCAATATTACCCCCACACTCTTTTCTTTAGGTGTGCCTGACTTCCTAGCAGCTTTTCTTGTCTCTTTATTCTTGCTCATTTACAACTCAAGTGGAATGTACCTAATGATGGGAAGATGTGCTTTTACAGTTGGAACTGGTGATGTTAATGTAATTATGTTCCGGGGTTCTGAATACATGAAAGCGATCCTTTTTGAATTTTAGTGTGGGAACTGAGCTGTAACCTTTTGCTTACATATTGTGCAATGACAAGATCTTGTATAAAAGAGAGCGAACCACAAATACAATTTGAAGCAGACTCTTGGAACCTACACTTTGTTGTACTTCCCATGACTTTTGCATCCCTGCAGTAATAAACGCTGATCTTTGACGCCGAAGGAAGTCTCCCGTGTCTCTGTCTTTAGTGCGCCAGAACAGGTATCCCACAAAGGTTTTAGGTGTTGTTCCCTGGCACCGCTGGGCCTTAAATAGTCTCAGTCCTTCAGTTGGCGCCCAACGTGAGGCGACATCGGCGGTACCGGTCCAAAGCCTGACGATTGTGAGGAACTTCGTGTGAAATCTCCGAGGAAGAGGTGCACCCCGCTTCATCGATCCTGTTGTCGAAATAAGTGGTCCGAAGATTTTTCCCGTGAAGATTCCCGCCTCCTGACGGCTGCGGCGGACTGATGCCCTGACTGTCGACCTGTTTTCGACGCCTGGCGTAGACCTTTCGTACAAGCGAGACGGTAGACGGGCCTTCCGGGTGACGCCATTGTATTTTCAGTTAAGTATTTGTGGGTCGCTCCCAGTCCTTAGTTGTTGTCGAGCCTTTTTAAGCTTTGTTGTATGCATGGTTCCATTGCATTTGTGGTTCTTAGTTGTTGGTCCTTAGTTTTTATTTGACAATTGCAATTGCCAAAAACCGAGGGTTTTGTGTTCCACGAAGAATTAGTGCTTCGGTAACCCTTGAAGTTTGATACTAGGTTAGTGTGCACGATGCCTAGCCATAGTGGATTTCTTGGTTTCTTTAAATGTTGCAACAAGGATTCCCGGTTGGAGGACTCGTGTCCGATACCTCCAGTTGGAACTCCGATATATGAGCTCTATAGTCGACATGGTGTGGGTCCTATTATTTATAATAAATATTGGGTCCGTTACACGAAAAAAGATGGTGTCCTTAGTTGGCCACCGCATGGAAGTTTTGAACTTACGATTTTAGATAATCTTGAAGCTAAATTATTCAAAAAGAAAGCTAGACCAGCTATGTTTGATTCTTTTCGGTTGTGGCGTAAAGAGGCCAAGCAGAAAGAAATCAAACAGCTTAAAAGGGATCGAAGAGAACGTTTCGTTCCGATAATGCAAGTTATACAACAATGTCAGCGAGATAAAGAAGAAAAAGAAATAGAAGTTTCCACTAGACTACATCATATGAGGATAGACAAATGTTATCCGGTTCTACCAACTAGTCAGGATAAGAAAGAAGAGGATTCGAAGGAGGATCCCCTGTTAGCGTATTTGATGAAATCGCCACCCCCTTATGCACAGGGTGCTACGGCCCCTGTAGTTCCTCCTATAGTTCCGCCTGTTGTTCCTCCGGTTGTCCCTCCTGTTGTTCCGGCGGCTGCGGGTCAGCCCGTTGTTGGTCCCACGTTTGTCGCACCACCTGTCTCTATTCCTACTGCTCCTTTGCCTGTACCCTCTCTGCCTCTTGTCCCTGCCACCCCGACTACCTTGCCTGCTTCTGCTGTGTCTGCCTTCACTTCAAATGTTGTGGCTCCTGCTCTTCTTTCTCCTTCTGTTCGTAGTCGTATCCCTAACACTGTTGCTACCCTTTATTCACCACTTTCTGGTCAGTTATTTCCATCCGATACTTCTGAAACTCCTCAAAGACGGAGTCAGATCCCTAGTGGAAGGGAGAAAGAGACGCTAATGACAATGGCACGTAGGTGGATAAGACATCCTGCCAACTACCCCCCACGCATGGTTTTCGAGACGTTTTCTCAGTTTAATGAGCCGACACAGAGATTCGTGTTCGAAGAAATGTTTAACCTTTTGAGGGAACAATGGTATAATGACAATTTAGATAACGTACCGCCCGATATAATTGACCTTCAGAGTCAATTTTCGAGCGGTATGATTGTAGGTGGCGATGTACGACGTGCCTTAGAGCGATTGTTATCGTTTAGACCCACAGTGCCTTCTAGCGTGTCATTTAATGATGACGACTTAGAAACTTGGAAAACGGCTCCTGGTCAGTATCCTATGAGGGAGGTTCCGCCAGTATGGATGTCAGGTGATCCTGGTGCTGCCCCTCCGATCCCTCCGCATTTCCAAAGAGTTTGGATACACCTCCCATGGAAGCGATCAGAAGTCTTACAAGTCAAACAGTCCTTACCTGATCCACGCAAGAATCCGGCGGGTTACTACAAGAAGTTGTCTCAATTAGTAGATGCTACTATTATGAACCTTGCCGACATCGACATGCTGTTCGGTAATGTTGTACCACAGCCCGTTTGGGCGAAAATTCGTCAGGAAAATCATGCGAATGAGTTAGGCGGTGATTGGGCTGCAATAATAGCGGCTGATGGCCGACAAGTTGGTGGGGCTAAGCCAGAGCAGGTAATTTCGGATCTGCCCCAGAGAATAATTACATTCATGAAAACGCTTATGCCGGCGATGAGGGTAAACTGGGATAAATTAGCAGCTTGTAAGCAGAAGAAGGACGAGAGTGTCTCCGATTTTTTTACTAGATTCGAAGAGGCATTTGTCGATCATAGTGGTCAGGATATGGGCACTTAGGGAGGCCAACGGTTGTTTGTTGACAAATTCGTGTTGAATTTGTTGCCAGAACTATGCAACAACTTGAAAAATTCAGAAAGTGCATGGGCTGTTTCAACCACGGCACAGATATTAGCGACGGCTCAATATTATGAGAATAGGGAAAAAGAAGAAAGTGATCGTGTAGATAAGAAAACGAAGGAGCTGAAAACGAAGGTTTTGTTGCAGCAAGCGTATCCTC
Organism: Lissotriton helveticus; assembly: GCF_964261635.1. Lineage (NCBI taxonomy): Eukaryota > Metazoa > Chordata > Amphibia > Caudata > Salamandridae > Lissotriton > Lissotriton helveticus. Next base: position 641,047,210 of record NC_136059.1, read on the forward strand.
CGCGTTCAAATCACACTGATTTACAACAGCAATATAGACCACAATCACAATCCTCCAGAATACAGTCACGTCCTGACTCCTCTGACTTTAGATCTATGCTTGGGTATAACCAATGTGCATATTGTAGAAGAGAGGGACATATAAAATACGACTGTCCCGTTTTGCGTGACCGTCTGAATGGTGTGTCATCACGAGGAAGCCGTGGTGGTCCTCAGCAGGCATCTCGAGGTAGAGGCCGCGGTACCATTCACAATCAGAATGATCGCCCTCAGAATTCATCAGATACGAATAATTATTTTGACCAGCAAAATGCGGGGTCAGTTAGATCTACACAATATCATGTGGACGATTACTACGTTGAACATGAGACTGTTGCAAACGATCATTACTAGGACAGCCACCGACAAAGAGAGGGAGTAGTATCAGTTCCGGTTGATCAGAGTGGGCCTTACGTCGCAGTTGCTACATCTGGCGTAGTCGAGCCTTTTCTGTTAGACACTGGTGCAACGAAAAGTTCCATCATGCATTCGAAACTCCCTGGCGCACCTTTGTCTGGCTTAACAAATGTTTCCGTTGGATTCTCTGGCGCCCGGTTAGAAATCCTGTCTCCAGCCCTTTGCCCCTCACTATTGGTCCTCGTGAGTTGGAGGCTCCATTGATTCTATCTACTGGTTGTGGTGAGAATCTTTTGGGCTTGGATTTGTTAAAACGGTTATATGCGACATTGTACTGCTCCCCTGAAGGAGTGGAGCTTACATTAGGTCGAAGAGTAATCTCTCCTATGTACTTGTCGATCGATAAACTCCCACCGGAATTGAGCTCCCTTCCTGCGTCTCTATGGGCCACAGGTCCCAATGACGTGGGTCTCTTGGACATCCCACCCTATATGATCAAGCTGAAACCAAATGTGCGACTGCCACGTATACCTCAGTATCGTATCTCCATTGAGGGAGAACGGGCGCTATTAGCGATTGTACACGACCTAATCAAAAAGGATGTCGTTGAAGAAACTCGAGGAAATGTGTGTAATAGTCCTGTACTACCAATTTTAAAACGCACTGATCCATCTAAACCTCCTGTGTACCGTTTCATAATCGATTTGAGAGAGGTGAATAAAATCGTGATTCCACAATTTCCCGTGGTCCCTGATATCACCACTTTGCTGACCCTGATTCCAGCTTCTGCCTCCTGGTTCACGGTGATCGACCTAAAGAATGCTTTCTTTAGTATCCCGATCGCTGAGGAAAGCAGAGACCTATTCGGATTTTCATTAGGTGGTCGCAGTTTCAGACTAAAACGCGCACCACAAGGCTATTGTGAAAGTCCGTCGATCTATAGCCAGGCACTTAAAAGTCAACTGGATGCATTTGTGTTACCAACGGGTGCTGCTTTGATTCAATACGTTGACGACCTATTAGTGGCAGCTGATACGGAGGCTATTTGCAAAACGGCTACAGTATCACTATTGCGCTATCTACATGACTTACATCACAAGGTGTCACCTTCGAAGCTGCAATATTGTTGCCAAGAAGTGACATACTTAGGTCACTTATTGTCAAAAGAAGGGAGAAGGTTGACCCCAGAGAGAATTGCAGCGATTTCTCGAATGACTGTGCCTAAAACTCAGAGAGATGTACGTGCCTTTCTAGGTATTACGTCATACTGCAGACAATGGATCCCAAATTTTTCACTATTGGCGAAACCACTGTTAGCTCTCACGTGCAAGGATGTTCCGACTCCTTTGCCATGGACTGAAGAGTGTCAGAAAAGTTTCTCTGAATTACGTGATGCGTTGTGTTCGGCTCCTGTGTTAGGTACTCCTGATTACAGTAAGCCGTTTACACTGTACGTTCACGAGAGGGATGGTTGTGCGTTGAGTGTTCTGTCGCAACAATTTGGTGACAAACAGCGCCCATGCGCATATTTTTCTTCGACCTTAGACCCAGTAGCTAGAGCTTTGCCGAGTTGTTTAAGAGCAACAGCGGCAGCCGCGGCGTCCATTCGACAGTCCGCAGGTCTGGTCATGGATAATATGCTTACGGTGATGGTTCCGCATGCAGTTGACACTCTCTTGAACCGAACGAAAACTCAACATTTGACGAGCGCAAGGTTGTCTGGGTATGAGCTCACGTTACTGGCTAGTCACATACGGATAAAACGGTGTAATGTGTTGAATCCAGCAACATTATTGCCGATCAACACGGAGTCAAGTGATGTAGTACCGCACGACTGTTATCTAAGAACTGAAATGGAAACAAAGGGTCGTATTGACCTAAAAGATACTCCATTGGTAGATCCCGATGGTACTTTGTATGTGGATGGTTCCTGTTTTAAGTTGCCGAATGGTGATGTGACGACCGCGTATGCTGTAGTGACATTGAGTACGGTTGTAGAAACCGCAAGATTGGGTCAGAATTCGGCTCAGGCTGCTGAGCTGATCGCCTTGACGAGAGCGTGTGTGTTGTCCAGAGGAAAACAGGTGAATGTGTTTACCGACAGCCAGTATGCTTTTGGTGTGGCGCATAGTTTTGGGCGATTGTGGAAAGAAAGAGGATTTTTTACGTCGCATGGTACGAAGATTCAGCATGGACAGCTTGTGAATGACCTTTTAGATGCACTCACGTTGCCTAAGCAGGTGGCCATAATTAAATGTAGTGCGCATCGAAAGGTGACAGATGATATTGGTCATGGTAATGCGTTTGCAGACGAAACTGCTAAAGAGACAGCTAGAGATCTGACAAATCGAATGTACGTTGCGAATTCAGTAAGATGGCCAGCAGAGACTAGCATGTGTGAGGACACGGTTGAAAGTGTGAAGGAAATACAGAATGAGGCCACTGAAATGGAAAAGACTAAGTGGAAAGAAAGCACGGGCAAATTAGATGAGGATGGATGTTGGGTCGATTTGTCAGAGAAACAGAGATGGATGTTGCCGGATGCATACGTGCTTGCTGTTGTTACAATGGCCCATGGCACAGCACATATTAGCTCGAAGGGCATATGCAAGTTGTTGTCTCCTGTATGGAAGAATGATGGGATTACTAAATGTGCAGAGAGAGTGGTTAAGAATTGCATGGTATGTTTGATGCATAATCCCGGCAAGGGCACCCCCACTCCACCTGGTCATTTTGCCCCTCCTACATGTCCTTTCGAAGTTATCCAATTGGGCTTCATCCATATGGAGAGATGCAACAATTTGAAGTATGTTTTGGTTGTAGTATGTGCGTTCTCCAGATGGATTGAGGCTTACCCCCTTAAGGATAATACTGCCCTATCCACAGCAAAAATTCTGCTCAAAGAGTATTTCCCCAGATACGGCATGCCTCGGATTGTATGGTCGGACAACGGAAGTGAGTTTGTGGGAAGTGTGATGAAGAGTGTGTGTCGTGGTTTGGGTATAGTACAGAAATTCCATAGTGCTAATCATCCTCAGTCAGCGGGTTTGGTGGAAGGATACAATGGCACCCTGAAACTAAAACTTGCTAAAATTCAGGCAACAACTGGTTTATCATGGCCCGACGCTCTGCCTCTAGCTCTCTTATCGACCAGGGCTACTGTACACTCTCGAGTAGGGCTCAGCCCATATGAGATTGTGTTCGTCCGTCCTGCGAACATTTGGGGGGTTCCAAGGCCTAAAGAATTGAACAGACTTGAATATCCAATGTTAATCGACTATCTATATGATCTGACTGCTAAATTGAGTTTGATTCATCAACAGGTCTTTGAGGCTCTGCCGTCACAAACAGAGGGTCCTGGTCATCGGCTGCAACCAGGGGACTGGGTCCTCACCCGTAACTTCGGACGAAAACGAAACCTTGAGCCGAGGTTTGTGGGACCCTTCCAGGTGCTACTGGCAACAAGGACGGCGGTTCGGCTGGAGGGACGGAAGCATTGGGTACATGCCACCCACACCAAGAAAGTCCCGTTTCCTTTGCCGGCGGATAATTGGATAAAAAAGGGCTTTTCCTCGTCCGAGACCGACGCAACACTACGCTTTGTCCCGTTCAGCGAAGCTCAGCCCATATCTGACACCCTTGTTGATTCCCCTCAACCAATTTCCTTTCCATCAACCTTGAAAACTTCAAGTGCTGAACAATTGTCTGAACAATCGAACACTCATTTGCCATCCAATTCACTGTTTGAAGATCAGACTCGCCCTGGGAGCAGCCGATACTTTCTTCGCCCACGCACAAAAGACTGTTAAAATAATTGTTTGTTATTTTTTTGGATTCCACATTTACCCTGAATATTGTGGACATTTTATATGATGTACCTTTTTCCCTTTTCCGTGCAGCCAAGAACCTTATAGTAAATTGAATGTTCAATTTATCTAGAACCTATCATCCGGGTTGGCCGTAGGGCCGTGCGGGTACTTTCTTCTGTTTAGCAGTTATCGACACTAGGTCGGTTTCTTTTGTCGATTTCTGGGAACTCCTGGGAATTGGCAATCGCTACTCAGAACGAAGTGCGTCAAGAACGTCACGGACGTTTTTTTTAGAGGATGGACTTCTCGAAGCTGTCGGAAAAAGAGAGAATGTTGGCGCAAAGATCCGAAGTGTTTCGTACAAAGTGTTTTCTATTTCAGATCTTTATGTTGTTCCTAACCGTTTCAATGCTACTGGTGGGTGGAGTATATTTTGGGATCCAATTATTATTACCTTCCATTTCACCTACTCCTCCTTTCTACAACCTGAATTTCGCTTCCACTGTTTCTCCACATTCTTTTCATCTCCTGCCCCAACATGAACAAGTCAGACGTGCAGAATTTAGAAACAATTCCTTTGTGCAACTTTTGCATCAGCATCAGTTGGTGGTAAATACTACAAACTGTTGGGTGTGTGGGCTAATGCCGCATACCATGGACAGGGGTATTCCATATTTGGTTCTCCCGTACAGCCCCCAAGGGTCAGCTCGGGCATTCCAAATCATGTTCCGTAGTGCACTAGATTCCTACCCCCATCGAGAGCCACGCTCAGCAAGCTTTGGTCCTGGCCCGTATCATAAGTCTCTGGCGACAGCGATTGCTGATCTAGATAGAAACATTTTTGATGCTACGCTCATCCCAAAGGAGGAAGTGCAGGCCTACAAGTACCTTAGTGAGGCTGAGTATAGTATATCAGTGGGTGATAGACAGCTTAAAAGCTCACCTCCAATATGGATTGTACCTCACCTAGGCCACTTTTGTCTGCAAGGTCGTGGCCGAAATCCAAGAGCCCAGATTGGGAAGAGTGCTTGTGTGGATACTTACGTTCTACCGATGCTTTCTTCCCCTGTCCTTCTGACTGCCAAGGGTACCTATTTTGTATGTTATGACCGAGCATATACGTGGTTACCACACGACTTCTCAGGTACCTGCTATATTGCAAATCTCTTGCCCCCGACTTTCACTGTTGCCGCCGACTATCACAAAACCAGAGTTGTGAGAGGTGTCATTAGTAAAGAGGATACTTCCGGTCAAGAAGCAGGAGACTTCTTCAAGGGTTTCCTACCGTTTTGGGGCTCTATGGTCAATAGCAGAAATCTGAGACAGTTAACTCGTGTAGTAGAGTCAACTGCTAACATAACTGCAAGTGCCCTTGGTAATCTGACAGCAGAGCTTCAAGCGGACAGGCTTATGACGTTACAGAACCGTATGGTTCTAGACGTCGTTCTAGCGGATAGAGGTGGTGTGTGTAAGGTCATCCATTCGAGCTGCTGCATATTCATACCTGATAACGCTCCAACGGTTTATCAAGCCATCTCTAAGTTGCATAAAATCTCAGAGTCCATACACGAGGACGAAGGAGTTTGGACGCTTCTAGGATGGTTTTGGGGACTAATGTCGACTTGGGGTTGGAAGATTCTGATGATTATAGGGGTTGTTGTGACATTTCTGTTCACGTGTTGTCTGTGTGTACAGTGTGGTCCTGCCTTATGTGGCCTTTGCGCTACAACGTGTATAAGAAGGCCATCTGTTACCAAAGAGGCATTGATGGATAGAATTATGCTCCAACAACATCTGAATGATCTGATGAATATCGAGATCGACTCCGACTTCGACTAGTTCTTGCCTACATGAGGGCAAAAGGAGCGTCTGAGGTTCCGTGAAAATCGTTACGGTGTTTTGGGCATTGCCGAATATGGACGAGTTTGGTATCTATGAACCGTAAATGGCGAGTTCGGTAAGTGTACGCGTTTTCACTACACTACCTGGCATGGTTCGCCTCATTTACGTGTTTCTACATCTGAACCCTTGGGTTCCATTTCGGATACGGCATCCATTTTGTTTCTTGCCCTCACGTAGTCAGTGAACAGGCAACTGTCCGCATCGTGACCTGTTAGTTCCCAAGCCATACGGAAGACGCATATTCCTTTCATGCGTCTTTATGACCGGAGGAATGACACTGCAGAGGCAAATGGCTCAGCTTGAGGGTAATCTTGCCGTACCGGCCTATTGTTTCAGCCGTGCACGTGCTGGGATCAAGCTCTTTGATCCTATGATCATTTTTCCAATATTACCCCCACACTCTTTTCTTTAGGTGTGCCTGACTTCCTAGCAGCTGTTCTTGTCTCTTTACTCTTGCTCATTTACAACTCAAGTGGAATGTACCTAATGATGGGAAGATGTGCTTTTACAGTTGGAACTGGTGATGTTAATGTAATTATGTTCCGGGGTTCTGAATACATGAAAGCGATCCTTTTTGAATTTTAGTGTGGGAACTGAGCTGTAACCTTTTGCTTACATATTGTGCAATGACAAGATCTTGTATAAAAGAGAGCGAACCACAAATACAATTTGAAGCAGACTCTTGGAACCTACACTCTGTTGTACTTCCCATGACTTTTGCATCCCTGCAGTAATAAACGCTGATCTTTGACGCCGAAGGAAGTCTCCCGTGTCTCTGTCTTTAGTGCGCCAGAACAGGTATCCCACGAAGGTTTTAGGTGTTGTTCCCTGGCACCGCTGGGCCTTAAATAGTCCCAGTCCTTCAGTGAGGTAAACTGAGGACCTGTCTGTGAGCACATACACTGTGACATGTGCACCGGAGTACTTTACTGTTGCGCTGGGTGACGAATACATCACTCTTATCTTGTACATCATACCTTTAACAGAGGCTTTCTAGTCGGCTCTTCGGTGTTAGATAACTGAAGTGAGGCACTTTTTTATCATTCTTCATCATTATTTTGAATCTTACATGGGTGGAGTCTTTCATTTCACTTTCGGATCTCTTCTTCCTATTTTCTCTTTTCTACTTTTTGGTGTTTGCGGTGTCATTCCCCAGTTTTATTTGGAATTTATAATCAGCAAGCATTGACTGCATGTGGACGTTATGTCAAATATAAAACAACTGTTGCTGTTTTCTGTTTTCTGTGTTCTAGATCTGGAAAGTAACCATACAACAGTCTTCGAGAAATTCAAAATCTTTACAAATATGTTATAGAATTTTATCCCCTGATGAAAGGTTCAGTTCAGAACCCGAAATGCATTGGGTATAATGTTGAGTTTTGTAAATTGAAATGTTTTATTTCATACAATTGAATTGAGTGAAAGCAGAACTCATAAATTGAGTGTATTATTTGTTTTATGAACTAGAGAATCATGCGAACTATATTGATATTGAAACCATACGACAAATCATGATTTAATGTAAAAAATAAACTAGAGAATAAGAACGTATCACTTTAATGGTTGATCTTTTGAATACTATACAGAGGCCCTCTGCCCATAGCTGTGCGACAAGTAGCGTGAGGTTTCCCTTACGCTCTCTAGTGATTTATTTGTAATTTGAGGGCTCTGGGCACATGCCCCCACACTTGTCAGCACGCACAACATTTTTCACACAGTACAGACTTTAGGTGAAATATTGATAAAAAATAGGTGTGCAGGCCCACCACTACATATACTCAGTTATCTAATTCAGCGCATATGAGGGAGACTTTGAAGATGATGAAGATGCTTCCAACGTGTCTTCTGGGGTGGTTGTGGTGGATCATGATGTATCCACAGGTGGGGTCACAGTGGCAATTTTGGGCGTGACATGTTTTTGTGATGAAAATTAGATTGGGGTGAGGGTGGTTATGGTGTCCCATGTTTCCATGGCATGTTTGCAGAGGGATCGGCATTAAGTAGCATGCAGTGGAGCTATGGACTTCGGACAGGGGATGGCTAACTGGTGGTTGGGAGGGTCCTTATTTCGCAGATGAGGGGACAGTGGTTGCAGGTAAATGGTCCTTCCGTATGTTGTGGTGAGGCGCTGCAGCAGTTGGTGTTTCTGGTCCTGTGGTCGAGGGTCGGATTTCATCAGAGGAGTATCGGAGATCGGTCGTTGGTTCAGAGGATCTGGTACTGGGTGCTGTTCAGGTGCAGATGGGCTCCGACGGGGTTTCCTTTGGTGCACCTTACACACACCTGCAGCGTGTCCACTGTGGGGCCACCCAGAGGCCTCCAACTATTATTCCTCAGAGGTTGGCTGGGTAGTTTGAGAGGCGGGAGGCAAGGATAGGGCGCGAAGGATGGCTCTGTAGCTGGAGAGTTTCAGTCAGGGCAGCATCGGATGAAAAGTATTAAGCACAATGGAAAAAACATAGTAAAGCAAGATTACGGGGAAAAACAAAACAAACAATTAGAGTAAGGCACAATCACTTATGGGGGAAGGAAACCAAATCCAGATTAAGCAGGCAAAAGACTTACACTTAGAGCAAAAAGTCCGATATGAGAGTGTAGCAAAAGCAGACCAATGTGGGCTCACAGGGAGAACCAATCCAAACAATTAGAGAATTACCAATGCAGTTGGAGGTTTACTTAATAACTAGAGTTAACAATACAAGTAAACAAGGAGGTAGCGAGGCGGGAGTCACAGGGGAAACTGTTGAAAACTATATATATAGCACACTAACTTGAGGCCTGGAGCTCCAAAGGGCTTCCTATCTGACCATGACTGGAAAATCTTCAACAGCTATTCTGAACCCCCTTAGAGCTCACTTTGCTTGTCCTGACCTGATAGTTTCCTTATCTGGTTGTGCAAGTTGCTTACACAGACCTTTCTGGTCTGCCCATATGTAGCTGTTTATAATTGACATGGTGCAGATCTTGCACATCCCTGTTAGAGATATTTGGCTTGATGCCTTATTCCAGTTCTGCTGACATGGCATTACTAAATGTATATGGCACCCAGAAACCAGTCACTCTGGAGAGAAGCAGCCTGGGAGTTCCTAAGGCAGCAGACCTTACTTCTTCCTTGCCAATTAGCAATGATGCATGCATTTGGTACCAATACATACATTTACCTCTATTTTTGGCAAACCTGCAATGTCTGGTGAGTTTCATTCATTTGTTCTTGGGAGGGAGACAGTATTTCCCTATCAGAGACCAGGGCTCAAACTGAAGTGCAAGGTGGCTGGCAACCAGACCAGACCAGACCCAAAGGTAATGGGCTACTCATCCAGTACTTTGTGTTACATTTGCTATGATCTTTAAGGTATCTTGTGAGGAAGAACAATGTCAATGTTGGTTTGTTTTGTCATTAGGTGACCAACACTACATCCACGACAAGGAAAATGTGCTGTTATTCTCTGTAGGTTCCTGATGGTGTTGATGGTAAAGGAATCCATTGCACCTAATGGAGGCAAGGATTTATGACCATTGCAGTACATTAAGATGCCAGGCAACTGGCGACCCTTGACCCTGCTCAAGGCAGTTCACTCCCCACGCTGCGCAGCTCTACCTGACTGCGCCCGTGCACCTGTGCCCAGCTGCTGCCAGGTGCCGAGTTTGACGGCCGCTTCTACCCGCAGGCTACCACCTGTGCCTCAACCCTGGTGGCCAGTGGTAGGCCGTAGGTTTGCCTTTCAGTAATTTCATTGTATTCTGTATTTCATTTACTTTTCTGTGCCTGTTTTTCTCCCTCCTGTTATTTCTGTGCCCTTCTACCTTTCTGTATTTGTATAAAATTTTGTATTTTGCTTACTTGCTCTGTGACCGTTCTTATCTCTGCTCTTTCTTTGCCCTTTTGCCCTCCGCTTCCGTTTCGCCCGTTCTCCCCGCTGCTGCACCTCCTGCGACCCCGCCCTCCCGCTAGTCGTAGGTTTGCCTTTCTGTAACTGCATTGTATTGTATTTTGTTTACTTGTTTCTGTGACCGTTTTTCCCTCCTACTGCCCTTGGCCTCCTGTTTTCCCTTCCCGTCCCTTCCTCTCGTTCTTCCCACCGCTGCGTCCCCTGAGTCCCTGCCCCCCCGCTTGCCCATTCATCATTGCCCCCTCCCAGCTGCTCCTTCCTCCCACCTCCCCTTCTTATGGCGGCCGCTGCGCGGCAGTGAGAGCGTCCCTTGACCCTGCTCCAGGCAGGTCACTCCGCTTGCCGCGCAGCTAAACCTGACTGGGCCCGTGCTCCAGTCCCCAGCTGCTGCCAAGTGCTGGGGTACGAGGCCCACCTCCACCCGCTACAACCTGTGCCTCATCCCTGGTGGCCAGTGGTAGGCCGTAGGTTTGCCTTTAGGTAACTGTATTGTATTTTGTTTACTTGTTTCTGTGACTGTCATTCCCTCCTGGTATTCCTTGCCCTTTGCCTTCTGTTTTGCCTTTGCCATCCCTTCCTCCTGTTCTTCCCGCCGCTGCATCCCCGGTGTCCCCGCCCCCGCTCACCCCTTTTTTGCCCCCCCCCCAGCTGCTCCTTCCTCCCCTTCCTATGGTGGCTGCTGTGCGGGCTTGCGCAGTGGCGTGCGAGCCTAAAGCAAGCCAGTCTGCACCTGGACTGCACCCAGCCCCAGAACTCCTCGCCCCTGCAAACGCCACAACGCCCGACTCTGCTACGATGCCAGCACCCTTTAAAGGAATATAAAGTCGATACTATATATTGTTGTCGTATTGTATCCAATATATCACTGCTACTTTGATAGAACCTCCTTGTAAATACACTCGACCCATGTATATCCTAAGAATCGGGCCTGAACTGAAGAAACACCATCTTGGTTTCATTTCCCGGGGCCTCTTTCGTTAGTTAGGAAAACACGTGACATGGTGCTGAGAGGAGAGCCTGAAAGGTCGGCCTGGGCTATGAACAGACCATTGATTCTAACTTAAGGGAAATCAAGGTCGCATCTGTCTTTCTTGTAGGATGAGCACATTCTTGCAGGTGCCATGCCTGTACTCCCGTGCACCAGAATGAAAGGGAGGCACCTTTACTGACCTACCCCTGGAATAACTTGAGCAGAGTCTCGAATCAATCAGTTGTGCCTTATATGGGTTTTCCTGTTGGTTTCTCGTGAACTGGTACTTTTCCATGAACGGGGTTTCAATGAGGTATGCTGAAAGTATATATGCACTGTTTTGAATGTAATCCAGCAGTCTCCTCTGCACACCTTTGAGAGCTATGGTGAGAGGGGGGCTCCCCTATATAGGGCGCTTCTGCAAAATTAACGATTGATCTTTCTCCATTGCCGGCTGACTTATTCTTGGTAAATAAAGTATATGGGCTATTGGTAAGTATAGCTCTATGGTATATTTTTTAGTACTTCAGTTGGCGACTCCGCTGGGACTCCGCGATAGGGTTGTCCCCTCCTGTAAGTAGGAGAAGAGGGACAGGGAGGGGTTCTGGTCGAGGGATGGACTGAAAAAGGATCCTAATTGAGAAACCAGTTTGTGGTAGAAAAGGAAAATTCCACTCTTTGTCCCAGTGACCTTCCCAGCTGCTAAATAACCCTTCGCCGGAGTCCTTCAGGCTTTACCCGGGAACAGCTGACTGTGTTGGTCTATAAAAGAAGTCGGCAGTGGAGAACGCGCAATCAGACCTGAGTGCACCAGGTGAGTGAATTGTATTGTAAATCCTTTTGAGAAGCGGCTCAGAAGAACAGTTAACTGAGTATGGAATATAGTGGTTAGTGAACCACAGGGAATCTGAGGGTCTGACGTGGCAGAGGTGTGACTGCATGGGCAGATGCCCCACAGACTTGTTCGGTGATTAGTTGGGACAACATTGGACGCCTTAGTGTTGCACGGGGTGTGCTCACTCGGCCGAATACTCTTCGGAAAAGCCCTTAGGAGCAACTGGGTAAGCGCGGTGTCTGGGGTTGCGCCCAAAACGCCCGGCCCAACCAGCACAGGACTAGGGGATAGTCTGTAAGAGGGTTCGTGGTGTGCCTGTCTGATGATCCCAGCGGTACAAAAGTGGGTGGTGATGGACGGAGCATCTGAACCAATCAAACACTCACACCCAGTCAAAGGATCTGGGTTTGATCCATCACCGTTCTTTAGCCCACTCTGCCACCCCAGTTCAGACATGGCTATATGCAAATCAGTCCGACCCTGTGCCTCATGGGAACAGTACAGCCCGAACTGCCAAGCCATGCCTTCCCTGGACCGGAAACAAGCTTCCGAGGACCGTTTTCTGGCATTCCAGCCGTCTTCAGCCTGGCTTGCTTGAATCCAGTGGCAAAGTGAGCAAGGGACTCACATCTGAGTATACCCTGCCACACTTATGGCGGCAAAAAGTGGTACAAAAGGGGGTGGTTATGGACGGAGCATCTGAACCAATCAAACACTCACACCCAGTCAAAGGATCTGGGTTTGATCCATCACCGTTCTTTAGCCCACTCTGCCACCCCCGTTCAGACATGGCTATATGCAAATGAGTTGAAAAGTGAATGAGTATGTGGAGAGTGGACGCGTCCATGAGTGTAACTTCATTTGAAATGGTATGATTTGTGGAATTCATAAAAATGTCTTGTTTTAGTAAATTGTGTTTTGGATGCTGCTGTCAGAGAAGTGGACGACTGGAAGAAAGACAGCCTGCTCCTCCAGAAGGCAGTCCTAGTTTCGATCTGTATGTCAAACATGGTATTTCTCCCATTTTGTTTAATACACTGTGGAATAAATATACTAAAGATAATGCAGAATTACAATGGCCTTTAACTGGGTCTTTTGATGAAAGAAAAATTAATTACTTACAGAATAAATTGTTTTTAAGAAGGAGCCATCAGACTATGTTTGACTCCTTGACCTTATGGTTAAAGGAGGTGAAGCGACGGCGAATACGAGAAGAAAAATTGGGAAAAACTAAAGCAGGACAGACTGTAACCCAAAAAGCAGTGGCTTATGAAAAGGAAAAAGTAGAGAAGAATGCTGAGCAATTGGATAGACAGTTTCGATTACAAACAGATAAAAGTTATGTGACCCGAACCGAGGCAGAAGACGAAATAGAGGAACTATTAGAGGTTCGCCCTCCGCCTCCATAAGCCCCCCAAGGTTTGTACCCGGCGGTCCCAGTGGGCAGGACAGGGAGGGCGGGAGCAGCGGTACCTACAGTTGCTGTCGCACCGGTAGCCGTACACCCTCCTGCTCCGTTGCCCGCCCCTCCTACTCTTCGTTCAACTACCTCAGATTTGATTACTTTGTTACCTGGGTCGGTTGCCGCCTCTCCCTTGTCCCCAGTATTTTTAACACCCCCAGCTAGAGGAACGGCAGTCATCGTCACGCCACGACGCCCTATGGGAAGGATGGACGATCAACGAGTTTTTACTCGATCGTCCTTAGGAACTTAAGAAAGACAGGCTATAGTGATTCAGGCATCCCAATTGATGCGGAATCCGATTTATACTCTGGAAGACATTTGGAGTACTATGAAAGATTTTGAACCAGTTACGCAACAACTAGCATTGGAACATATGGCAATAGGACTGATTTCCTTATGGGAGCAATGTTTTCAGGAAGGGCTGGCTCCCCCAGATACTATGTGATATCAAAGATCGAGCTTTTAAATTTGAATTACAGGTCAAAGAAGTATTTCAAAATGTTAAAACTTTGATACAATATCGGGACCAAATGAATAGGAAATGTCCGGATGTAGGGGCGCAGTATCCTATAAGAGAAGTGCACCCTCTTTTCCATCCAGATTTTCCTGAAGTGTTAGATGCAGGGGGCCAAGTAACCAGACCACGTGTAGAGGCACGTTTCCAAGAGCAGTGGGTCTATACCCCTTGGAAACTAAGTGAGGTTCTTACTTTAAAAGCCAAACTTCCTGACCCTCGGAAAAACCCCACGGCTTATTATAAAGAATTGAAAGAAACCGCAAATTCGGCCGTTATGACTTTAGCTGACATTGAGTTATTTTTCGGTCTTCTGATCCCAGTAGATATATGGAGTCAGGTGCATGATTCAGATCATACGGCCGAACTTGGAGGGACCTGGGATCAAATTAAGACATGGGGCAAAGATCGAAACCGGGCGACAAGCCTAAAGACGAGATCTTAGCTATACCCGCTCCAATTATTACATATATGCAAACCCTTATTCCCCCGCGAAAGGTGGATTGGGATAAGCTAATAGCCTGCAACCAAAATAAGGATGAAAATGTGTCTGATTTCTTTACTCGGTTTGAGAAAGTATTTATTGACTTCAGTGGACAAGACTTGTCCACAGAAGGTGGCATACGGCTATTTGTCAATAGATTTGTCACTAATCTGTTACCAGAAATAAAGACACGTTTACAGGCTGCCGTAAGTTCTTGGACCACTTCAACCCCCTCAGTTATTCTTAGCATGGCCCAGTATAATGAACATCGAGAAAATGAGAGCAAGGATAAGTCGGATAAAAAGGTTAAGGAGTTGAAAGCCCGAGTACTGCTGCAGCAAGTCAGCAGAGGGCAAAACGGTAGAAGGGGAAGAAGAGGCTCCTTCCCAAGAGGAGCAATGATGAGAGGAGGAGGAGGTCAGGGTCCTAATATAGGGATTAACCAGTGTTCCAATTGTAAACAGGAGGGACACTGGCGAGCCCAGTGTCCATTATTATACGGACGGGGCAGTTTTAATCAAGGACGAGGAAGAGGAGGTACTGATCGGAATAGTATGAGACGTGGTGACAGGTCCGGCGTTGAGTCGGGAAAGAACTATTTTGATGATTTTCAGGGAAGGCAATACTATAATGAGGATTATTGGGAAGACGGCTATGATGGAAACAATTATGCATGAGACAGCCACGGACAGAGCAGGGGCCATATATCAGTACCAGTTGACCAGCAGGGGCCTTATGTACCGGGGCAATTGATGGGGACATCTGAGAAGTTTTGGTGGATACTGGAGCAATGAATAGTTCTGTTGCTCATACATTGGTCCCAGGGGCTGTTCTGTCTGGGCAAAATAATGTATCAGTGGGACTTTAAGGAATCCCAGTGGTAAGCCCCGTTTCAAAGCCACTTCCCTTTACTATTGGCCCTGTCACTGTTGACTCACCATTCTTGCTTACTTCTAGTTGTGGCGAAAATTTGCTAGGATTGGATATACTAAAGAAGTTGCATGCTCGTATTTATTGTTCTCCTGATGGTGTGTATCTAACATTGCAGCCTCCTTTTGAACGTATGTCGCAATGTTTAGTCAAAGATGCACCTCTCCCTCCTGAGTTTTCAGATATATCCCACACTCTTTGGGCAAAGGGGGACACGGATGTCGGATTGTTGAAAATACCCCCTGTATCCATAACGTTAAAACCAAATGCGCATCTACCACGTATTTCCCAATATCGAATTTCGGTCAAAGTTGAACAGGCTTTATTGCATGTCATTCGTGATTTAATTAAGAAAGGAGTGGTAGAAGAAACAGCTGCAAACATTTGTAACAGCCCCTTTTTACCGATTTTGAAAAAGGCCCCTCTAGATGGTTACCCTGATTATAAAGATACTTATCGTTTTGTAATTGACCTTAGAGAGGTTAATAAAATAGTGATTCCTCAATACCCTGTGGTCCCGGATATCACTGCAATCTTGACTATGATTCCCCCTACTGCACAGTATTTCTCAGTGATAGATTTGAAGAACGCTTTCTTTAGTATCCCAATACATCCTGACAGCCGTCATATTTTTGGATTCTCATTATCTGGCCGCAGCTTCAGATTCTGCCGTGCACCTCAAGGCTATACTGAAAGTCCTAGTATTTACAGCCAAGCTCTAAAGGCAGTGTTAGATGAGTTAGTCCTCCCTCCTGGTAATGTTCTCGTCCAATATGTGGATGACATTCTGGTGGCATCAGATACGGCAGCCGGTTGTAAGGAGGCCACTGTTAAACTGTTGCACCATTTAGCAGCTAATGGTAATAAAGTGTCCTTTTCCAAATTTCAGTATTGTCGACAGGAAGTGACCTACCTTGGTCATTTACTGTCAAAAGCGGGGAGAAGGCTACCTCCTGAATGGATAACTGGTATTACTAACATGTCTGTGCCCCGTACTTAACGTGATGTTCGTGCTTTTCTAGGCATAACTTCTTACTGTCGCCAATGGATTCCTAATTTTTCTCTTCTGGCTAAACCTTTGTTGCATCTGGTTACCAAAGACGTGCATGAACCCTTGCCCTGGATGGGTGAATGTCGAGATGCTTTTAATTCTTTAAAATCTGCTCTTTACTCTGCACCCGTTTTGGGTACTCTGGACTACCGAAAACCTTTTGTACTTTACGTGCATGAAGTGGACGGTTGTTCTCTTTCAGTGCTAACCCAGGGTTTTGGCGGAAAGCAACGACCTTGTGCATATTTTTCGGCAGTATTGGATAATGTTGCCAGGGCCCTTCCTAGTTGTTTAAGGGCCACTGCTGCTGTGGCGGTGGCCATTCGACAGTCGGAGGGGATTTTTTTAAACACTGATCTCACAGTGATGGTATCACATGCTGTGGACATATTATTGAATCGAACAAAAACTCAGCACCTCACGAGTGCACGATTGACTGATTATGAATGAACTCTATTTGCACCCCACATTAAAATTAAAAGATGTGCCACTCTGAATCCAGCCACATTACTACCCCTCCCTTCGAGTGATCAAAAGGACAATGTCCATGATTGTATATTTCGGACTGAAGAAGAAACGAAGGGACGTGTAGACCTCACTGACTCTCCTTTATCTGACCCACAAGGGGAGTTGTATGTGGATGGCTCTTGTTTTAAGTTACCAGATGGCAAGACAACAGCTGCTTATGCTATAACTACCTTTAGAACAGTAGTAGAGACCGCTCGGATTTCTCAGCATTCAGCGCAAGCAGCTGAACTAATAGCATTATTAAGAGCATGTGAACTGAGCGAAGGTTTAAGAGTAAATATTTTTACAGACAGCCAGTATGCCTTTGGCGTGGCCCATAGTTTTGGGAGGCTGTGGAGGGAACGAGGATTTCTTATCTCCCATGGTCAAAGAATACAACATGGCCCTTTGATTGAAAGATTGTTAAATGCTCTAACTTTACCAGAGAAGGTGACTATCATTAAGTGTAGTGCCCATAAGAGAATCATTGACACTACAGGAGAGGGAAATGCCTTTGCCAATCAAGTGGCGAAAGAAACAGCACAAACTAAAACGTCCATGATGTTCCACAGTGTAGCAACTAGATGGGTGGCGGAGACTACAGTATTTGATAATACTATTGAAAGTATTAGAGAATTGCAGAAAGAAGCCACCCCTGATGAATTATTAAAATGGGAACAGGAAATAGGGCGGTTAGACAAAAATGATTGCTGGATTGACTTGACTGACAGACAGAGATGGCTATTGCCTAATGCCCTGGTGTACGCAGTAGTAGTGATGGCCCATGGCACTGCCCACATTGGAGCAAAAGGTATTTGTGCATTATTGGACCCAGTGTGGAATAACTCGAATATCCCCAAAACGGCTGCCCATGTGGTTAAATACTGCAAGGTCTGTTTATAGCATAATCCAGGTGGGAGAGAGACAGTTCTTAGTGTCAATTTTGCACCCCCTTCTTTGCCGTTTGAAGTGCTACAGATGGATTAGATTCAATTTGATAGAGTAAACAATCTTAAGTATGTGTTGGTGGTGGTTTGTGCGTTTAATAAATGGGTTGAAGCATACCCCACCAAAGATAATACTGCCTTAGCCACTGCAAAAGCCCTGATTAAAGAGTTTCTGCCTCGATTTGGTTTGTCCAGAATTATACGGACAGACAATGGGGTACAGTTCAATGCAGAACTCATTAAATATGTTTGTAAGGTGTTGCAAATAAAACAGAAATTTCAAGCAGCACGACACCCGCAATCTGCAGGATTGGTTTAGAAATATGATGGCATATTGAAATTGAAAATGGCAAAGATACAGGAGGGTACTGGTTTGAGTTGGCCTGATGCGCTGCCCCTAGCATTAATGTCAATAAGAGTAACCCCCCAATCTCGGACTGGGCTGCCACCTTATGAGGTCGTTTTTGGTCGACCAGCCAATGTGTGGGGTGTTCCAAGACCTAGGTCCTTCCGAGATCTTGATTATCCTATGATGACAGATTACCTGTACGCTTTAACTAAAGATCTGCGTTCCATTCACTAACAGGTGTCAGCGGTACTGCAGCCGCTGCCGGAGGGTCCCGGACATCGCTTGGAACCAGGACAGTGGGTCCTTGTGCGAAATTACCAATGGCAATCGAGTCTGGAACCCAGTTGGAGCCGTCCCTACCAGATTCTTTTGGCCACCCGAACAGCAGTGAAAGTAAATGGGAAAAAGCACTGGATACACGTTTCGCATGTAAAAAAACTACCCTACCGCTTCCTTCTGATCAGCAGAACCGAGATGGAGTTCTGACGCAAGAGGGAGAATGAAGGTTGAGTTTTGTGCCTTCCTCGGATGCCATTGAAATTGGGCAAGAGGAAGGATTGTTAATGCCGCAAGGAGATGAATCAGTCCCAGTTTCTGAAACTCGTGATAAGGCTGATCCCCCTGAGGCTTCTGAAAAAAATGTTGCACCAAATGTCCCTGCTGCTGTGTTGTTCCATGACCAGGAGCAACCTGGCCATCTTCGATACAATTTACGGCCCCGAAAACCACGCGATACCCCAGTTTCGGATTGTAGGAGACAGGGAAAGACTTGAGTTGTAGGGTTGAAGATAGTTCTTTTCTGGGGTATTGAGCAAGACACTGGACTGAACCCGTTGAGAGCTTGGAACTGACATTGCTCTATTCAGAATGAAAGACTGTGTTACATAAAGGGCCTAAATTGTAACGGTGAAATTACAGTGAAGATAACTCTGTGGATAAATAATAAGAGCCTGCCTGTGAGGCTCTAAACGGACACAGGGAGAAGAAACCCTCTGGCTGTTGGCTTGCACCCTTTTCCCGAGTTTAGTTTGGACTTTTAGTTAGAATGTATCCCTTTGCATGATTTGCCCTTGAAGACGAGAGACCTCTTGCTCCTAGACCTTTTCTCGAAAATGTCCCCATGTTTTCCGGTTGGGCTACCAGAGTAAAGATAGCCTTTGTAATAACTATCACAGTAATTATGATACTATTAATGAGTGTGTTTATGTATTTGGAATTTCAATACCCTATGCATAAGGTATTAGGTACCACCACAGCCCCACCCAAGCATTTCTTTTATACCTTGCCTCCCCACAAAGAGCGACATCGAGAAACCTATGCTAAGAACCTATGCTAGAAATGTTGCATGAAGCTCACAGCACTACGAATAAGACAAACTGTTGGGTATGTGGCCCTTTGCCATCTGTAATGCATCGCCATGATTTATTCATTTCATTGCCGTTATCACATTTAGCCAGCTGTGAAGCCTGGTTTCAGTTACTATCCCTCATGTATTTGCAATATGTAGCCGACCCCAAAACATACACTGAAAAAGATTATGAAGCTGTTTTAAAATATATAGAACAACATCAGGGATTTGTTGCTCAGGGGAACCAAGGGGAGAGATCTTTAGATCCAGATGCCTGTATGAACATGTATACCACTTATGAGAATGCTACTTGGCTAAAAGAAGAAATGTTAGATTTTGAACAATTTAACTCGCAATATTTTCAGCTTAATGTTACTGATGATAAGGCAATGCCAGTTCCTATCTTGAATAGTACTGCTTCTTTTTGTATACAAGGACAAAGTCATGTTAAAGTAGGAGATAGTAGATGTAACTACACCTACACTTTGCATACCAGCAGCACCCCCCCTTTAATAACTCCACCTAATGTGTATTTTGTATGTGGTGAGATCGCTTATACTTGGCTCCCCAGAGGTTGGGCAGGGCGATGTTACCTGTCCTTCCTTTACCCCCCGGTGTATATAGTCCCTTCTAATTATCACAATACACACCAGTTGACTAAACGAAGTTCAGATCCTTACCGAGTTAGCAGAAGTATTGATACTGAAGGCACTGATCAGACTGATACTGCTTCTCAGCAGTTTGTAGATATAGCAAAGGGCCTCTTTCCTATCTGGGGTCCTATTTTTACTAGCAGGGATGTTAGACGTCTCTCTAGAGTGGTGGAAAATGTAGTTCAAACCACTACTGGGACTTTGACTAACCTAACTGTAGAGCTTCAGGCTACGAGGCTTGTAACGCTTCATAATCGGATGGTGCTTGACATCATCCTAGCTGATCGAGGAGGAGCATGCCGCGTGATCGGCAGTTCCTGCTGTGTATATATTCCAGATTTTGCTCCAACCATACATTTGGCCATTCAGAAATTACATCGCTTAGCTGCAGAAGTCCATGTGGACACTGGTACTTGGTCTTTGACCGGGTGGTTCTGGGACCTCCTCTCCACTTGGGGCTGGAAAATGTTCATGATTCTGGCTGTAGCACCTGGAGTGGTATTTGTTTGTTGTCTGTGCCTTTATTGTGGGCCAGCATGCTGCTCCTATTGTGCTACCTAGCTCACTTCCTCATTGACCGTTTCACGACAGGCGAAAATTGAGAAGCAGTTAGTGCAAAAGGAGGTTACCAACCTCATGCAAATTGATGAGGGTGTGTTCTTGGATTCGGAGACCTGTTATATTATATATTGGCTACATCACGCCAAAAGGGCGGTCTGAAGGAATGTAAAGTCGATACTATATAATGTTGTCATAATGTATCCAATATATCACTGCTACTTTGACAGAACCTCCTTGTAAATACACTCGACCCCTGTATATCCTAAGAATCGGGCCTGAACTGAACAAACACCATCTTGGTTTCATTTACCGGGGCCTCTTTCGTTAGTTAGGAAAACACGTGACATGCTGCTGAGAGGAGAGCCTGAAAGGTCGGCCTGGGCTATGAACAGACCATTGATTCTAACTTAAGGGAACTCAAGGTCACATCTGTCTTTCTTGTAGGATGAGCACATTCTTGCAGGTGCCATGCCTGTGCTCCCGTGCACCAGAATGAAAGGGAGGCACCTTTACTGACCTACCCCCGGAATAACTTGAGCAGAGTTTCGAATCAATCAGTTGTGCCTTATATGGGGTTTGCTGTTGGTTTCTCGTGAACTGGTACTTTTCCACGTATTGGGTTTCTATGAGGTATGCTGAAAGTATATATGCACTTTTTTGAATGTAATCCAGCAGTCTCCTCTGCACACCTTTAAGAGCTGTGGTGAGAGGGAGGCTCCCCTATATAGGGCGTTTTTGCAAAATAAACGATTGAACTTCCCCATTGCCGGCTGACTTATTCTTGGTAAATAAGGTATATGGGCTATTGGTAAGTATAGCTCTATGGTATATTTTTTAGTACTTCACCTCCACGCACTCAACTCCGGATGAGAACACACCTGCTACTGGGTCACCCTGAAGCACACCCAAGGACCCTACACCTGCTGGAACTGCAGCTTCACCAGCATCCGCCCAGCCAAACCTCTGCCCAGGAAAGAACCCAACTACCTCAGATGCATCCTCCTCAACATCCACTCGGCCAGCAAACATGCCATTGAACTCTGGAACCTTCTCGACTCAACCTCCCTAGACGTTGCTTTCCTGACAGAGACCTGGCTGAACCCCGCCTCAGCACCCGACATCGCCATAGCCATTCCGGAAGGCTACAAGATCACCCGCAGGGATTGCACCATTGGAGTAGGAGGAGGAATCGCCATTGTCAACAGGAACACTCTCAAAGTCTTGACCAAGACCAACGACATCCTCAGCACCCTGAACACCTGCACTTCCAGATCCACATCGACCCCAACACCACCCTCAGAGGAACCCTCATCTACAGACCCCCCCGGACCCCAACCACATTACAGCGACTCCATCACCGACTTCATCAGCACACACTCCCTCTCCTCAATAGACTACATCCTCCTCGGGGACCTGAACTTCCACCTCGAGAACAACAACAACACCAAACCTCGCCAACCTCAGACTCAGACAGCTCGTGAAAACATATACCAAACATACAGAAATCCTAGGGTCTAAGCGTATAGAAAAATAGATTATGGAATGATAACACTCCCCTATCAAAATTGAAGAATTTGTTAGGTAGCCCTAGATCCCTTGACTTGTTCTCATAGAAATATCCAAGGGCAGATCGCTTTACAGGACGTAATCCCTTACTCACCAGAGGTGGCATGCTTCATCATAGGGATTTTCCTCCCAAAGGAAACACCTGGTTCCTGTGAGGGCTACAACCCCCTCACTGAGAGGAAGGAGCTCTGGGATGTTTTATTGGAGTGTGAAGGCTGTTCTAACCCCACGGTGACCGTCCTGACCTGGCCAGAACCAGTCGCTCCACTCGCAGCTCCCCCTTCCCTGCCTTGCTGCCTGGTATCGCTGTTATCCTGCCTTGCTGCCTGGTATCGCTGTTACCCTGCCTTGCTGCCTGGTATCGTTATTATCTCCTGCTTTGCTTTGGTTATAAATTGTGCCAGCTATTCGCGCCATTGGTCTGGTTTGTGCCGACGACCTGCATTGTGTGCCATTGTTTTGCTCTGGTGACCACGACCTCCTCTGTGCCTGATATCGCCCAGTATTATTTAGCCAGCTTGTTGTGCCCTTAGCCCGTCCCTGCCGCAGCTCCCCCGCGGCCCCACCCCCACTCCCTCCAGCTTCTAGTGAACCTCCGCCCTCGACACCCCGCTCCCGCCTCCCAGCTGCTCCTCCCTCCCACAAACAAACACTAGAGTGAACCCGCGAGTCAAGGAGCTGTGACCGCCCTGACCTGGCCAGAACCGGTCGCTCCACTCGCAGCTCCCCCCTCCCTGCCTTGCTGCCTAATATCGCTGTTATCCTACCTTGCTGCCTAGTATCGCTGTTATCCTGCCTTGCTGCCTGGTATCGTTATTATCTCCTGCTTTGCTTTGGTTGTGGATTGTGCCAGCTATTTGCGCCATTGGTCTCCTGCTTTGCTTTGGTTATAAATTGTGCCAGCTTTTCGCGCCATTGGTCTGGTTTGTGCCGACGACCTGCATTGTGTGCCATTGTTTTGCTCTGGTGACCGCGACCTCCTCTGTGCCTGATATCGCCCAGCATTATTTAGCCAGCTTGTTGTGCCCTTAGCCCGTCCCTGCCGCAGCTCCCCCGCGGCCCCACCCCGCTCCCTCCAGCTTCTAGCGAACCTCCACCCTCGACACCCCGCTCCCACCTCCCAGCTGCTCCTCCCTCCCACAAACAAACACTAGAGTGAACCCGCGAGTCAAGGAGCTGTGACCGTCCTGACCTGGCCAGAACCGGTCGCTCCATTCGCAGCTCCCCCCTTCCTGCCTTGCTGCATGGTATCGCTGTTATCCTGCCTTGCTGCCTGGTATCGCTGTTACCCTGCCTTGCTGCCTGGTATCGTTATTATCTCCTGCTTTGCTTTGGTTGTGGATTGTGCCAGCTATTCGCGCCATTGGTCTCCTGCTTTGCTTTGGTTATAAATTGTACCAGCTATTCGCGCCATTGGTCTGGTCTGTGCCGATGACCTGCATTGTGTGCCATTGTTTTGCTCTGGTGACGGTGACCTCCTCTGTGCCTGATATCGCCCAGCATTATTTAGCCAGCTTGTTGTGCCCTTAGCCCGTCCCTGCCGCAGCTCCCCCGCGGCCCCACCCCCGCTCCCTC
This sequence comes from Lissotriton helveticus, assembly GCF_964261635.1. Lineage (NCBI taxonomy): Eukaryota > Metazoa > Chordata > Amphibia > Caudata > Salamandridae > Lissotriton > Lissotriton helveticus. The sequence goes on from NC_136059.1 coordinate 641,070,961, forward strand.
CAGCTTCTAGCGAACCTCCGCCCTCGACACCACACTCCCGCCTCCCAGCTGCTCCTCCCTCGCTCCGCCCCCCATCCACTCTCCACTTATGAATGAATCACTTACGCGCAGCGTTCATGCACAGCGGGCGCGTCCTATGCTCTCCGAAGGTGCGCCAAAGGTAAGCCCGTCTTCGCCCGTCCACGTCCGGACCGCGCCCAGCGCCAGATCCCCTGGCCCCCGCAAAATCCACTCCACCCGCCTAACATACGACGCCGCAACCCTCTCTGCACTCAACACCGGCCGTCTCCCCGACTGCCACCAAGCTGTCCCAGGATGCACCCATGGACCCTTCAACTGCCAATCCTGCAACTTCTGCTGCATCCAGACCCACACCACATCCATGAACGCCAAACAGAGCTCCGACAATAACCACCTGAAGTGCATCCTGCTCAACAACCGCTCGGTCCACAGACACGCCATTGAACTATGGAACCTACTAGACACCACAACGCCCGACGTCGCCTTTCTTACCGAAACCTGGATGAACGCCTCATCAGCGCCCGACATCGCCATCGCCATCCCGGACGGTTACAAGATCACCCGAAAGGACCGCATCAACCAATCTGGAGGAGGCATCGCCATCGTCCACAAGAGCACCATCCGCATCACGACCAGCTCCGACGACACCCTCACAACTGCCGAACACCTTCACTTCCACATACACACCGACCCCAAGACCACACTTAGAGGCACCCTCATCTACAGACCACCAGGACCCCGCACACAATTCAGCGAAGACATCACTGACTTTATCAGCCCACACGCCCTCCCCTCCGAGAACTACATTCTCCTAGGGAACCTCAACTTCCACCTGGAAAAGAACAACGACAGCAACACCACCACCCTGCTGGACAACCTCGCCAATCTCGGACTCAAACAACTGGTAAACACCCCCACCCACTACGCCGGACACACACTCGACCCAATCTTCTCCTCCAGCAAGCACGTCTCCTTCAATCATGCCACAGGACTCCACTGGACGGACCACAGCTGCGTCTACTTCAACTTCAAAAAGAACCCGACCCACCACCACCCACAACAAGTCCCCCGCAGAAACTGGAAAAATTTTACCACCGACCAGCTCACCACATCCCTAAACCAAAACCCTACCGCCAAATCATCGGACCCAAATCAAGCAGCCATCAATTTCGCACAATGGATCACCGACTGCGCTGACAGAATAGCACCCTTGAACAACCATCACAATAAGCCAAGTAGCAAAAAAGCCTCCTGGTTCAATGATGACCTCAAGAACTCCAAAAAGAACTGCCGCACCCTCGAGAAAGCCTGGCGGAAAAACCCAACCACAGACAACATGACCGCCCTCAAGGACGCCACCCGCAAACACCACCAGCTGATCCGATCCACCAAGAAATCAGCATTCAAGGATCGACTCGACAACAACGCCCATAACAGTAAGGAACTCTTCAACATCGTCAAAGAGCTTAACAACCCCAGCGCCGGCACAAACGACATCACTCCCTCTCAAGACCTCTGCAACTCTCTAGCCTCGTTCTTCCACAGCAAAATCGCCGACATACATAATAGCTTCGGCGACCAGTCCACCCCCCTTACCACCGAACTGAAGCCCCCCCACCACCCTTTGCGCCTGGAACCCGAACAGCACCGAAGACACCATCCGCTTGATGAACTCCATTCACTCCGGATCACCAACCGACCCATGCCCCCACCACATCTTCAACAAGGCCGACTCCATCATCGCACCCCAACTCAAGGATATCATCAACTGCTCCCTCAACTCCGCTACCTTCCCTGAAAGCTGGAAACATGCCGAACTCAGTGCCCTCCTGAAGAAACCTACAGCAGACCCCACCGAACTTAAGAACTACCGCCCCATCTCGCTCCTCCCTTTTCCTGCCAAAGTCATAGAGAAGACCGTCAACAGTCAGCTCGCCGCCTTCCTCGAGTCTAACGGCTCCCTCGACCCCTCACAGTCCGGATTCCGAGCCAAACACAGCACCGAGACCGCCCTCATCGCATCCACAGACGACATCCGAACATTACTCGACAACAGGGAAACAGCTGCCCTCATCCTCCTGGACCTCTCCACAGCGTTTGACACGGTCTGTCATAGCACCCTTGTACAATGCCTCAGCAACGTTGGGATACAAGGAAAAGCATTGGATTGGATCATCTCGTTCCTCGCCGGAAGAACGGGGAGAGTCCGCCTCCCCCTTTCAGATCAGAGGCCACCGAAGTCAACTGCGGCATACCACAAGGATCATCACTCAGCCCCACCCTCTTCAACGTCTACATGAGCCCCCTCGCATCCATCGCACGCCAGCACAACCTCAACATCATCTCCTACGCTGACGACACACAGCTGATCCTCTCGCTCACCAAAGACCCAAACACCGCCAAAACTAACCTACACGAAGGGATATAAGACGTAGCCGTGTGGATGAAGAACAGCCGCTTAAAATTAAATTCAGACAAGACGGAAGTCCTCAGCCTAGGACCATCCCCCTCTGCATGGGATGACTCATGGTGGCCACCGGCCCTGGGCAGCGTACCCTTACCAACGGACCATGCTCGCAACCTGGGATTCATTCTAGACTCCTCCCTCTCGATGACCAGACAAGTCAACGCCATCTCATCATCATGCTTTAACATCTTACGTATGCTCAAAAAGATCTTCAGATGGATCCCCACCGAAACAAGAAAGACGGTCACCCAAGCATTTGTCACAAGCCGACTGACTACGGAAACACCCTCTATGCCGGAACCACAGCCAAATTACAGAAAAAACTCCAACGCATTCAGAACGCCTCCGCCCGACTCATCCTAGACATACCCCGCCACAATCACATCTCCGGTCACCTGAGAGACCTTCACTGGCTCCCCGTCAACAAAAGAATAACGTTCCGCCTCCTCAGCCACGCACACAAAGCCCTCTACGACCTAGGACCCAAATACCTCAACACGCGCTTGACCTTTTACACCCCCACCCGCCAACTACAATCGTCTAATCAAGCCCTCGCCGCGATTCCACGCATCCGAAGAGCCACCATGGGAGGAAGATCATTCTCCTACTTAGCGGCCAAAACCTGGAATTCTCTCCCCACCCACCTCCGCCTCACACAGAACCACCTCTCCTTCAGAAAACAACTCAAAACTTGGCTATTTGATAAGTAGCGATCCCCCCCTCAAGCGCCTAGAGACCCTCTGGGTGAGTAGTGCGCTATACAAATTTTGACTTGACTTGACTTGACATATGATGAGCCAAACGTGTGAGTGAGGTCGCAGGGCAAAAAAGATGCTTAAATGTGAGACGACTTGTGAAGAATGTTTGAAAGCTAAAACTGACTGATTGGCATAAAGCTAAACTTTAATTCAAATTAGCCCACTGCCAGGATTAAAAAAGAAGTGCACCAGCGGTATGGATTTGAACCGCTTTGGTGTGGTGAATAATGGTCAACATGTTTCAGCCAAAAAGTCCATATTAGGACCAGGCTTTCGTCAGGACCTACAAAGGTTGTTGCTGCTGCTATAATATAGTGATGTGAACAAAAAGAATATCAGACCAGGGCGCAATCTTAGGTCCGTCTGTACCAAGAAGGTGAAGATACCCACAACTGCTGGGGACAGTGAAGAAGTATAAACCTCCTAAGGGGTTCACAAATACACCTGGTTCCTTTAAACCAACAAAGAAGAGATTGGCACAGAAGCTGTCATATAAAGAAAACATATTTATTGACCTCAGATGAGGGAGACTACGCCACTCAGTACACTCAGGCAACTGTAGGAGGCATTCTAAGGAGTACAGAAAACAGGGGCCTTATATATGCTTAGGTTAAATTAGTCAGCATAAAACCAAGGGAAGGTCCTGGTAGGTACAAGCATGCAAAATGAATATTATGGGTATAAAAGATGTGCTTGCTCAACAAAGTGGGAGGAGAGTTATCTCTCCTTACATCAGCAAGAATAGCCTGACAGTTATAACATAAGAGCAGGTGCATTCTACTAGCTAGGCCCCTCTGCTCATGTGCAAGGCTCTGGAAGAGGGAGAAAGCACATGGCAAGCACATGGCTAACTAAGATGGCTGCCAAGTACAAAATGGCTTTCAGTTCATGCTCATAGCGATCCCTGAAATCTTTAACAGATGGTCCTTTTAGCATGAGCTAAAGACATTCATATGATCAGGTAGGAACATTGAAAATATTTTGCACATTTAGTTTAATAAATCCATCAATAACCTAATTAATTGCTAGGTGGGCATTTTTCATTCTAAACATTTGATTAAGCGGGTATATATACGGTATAAGCAGGAGTACAAAGGGAACAGAGCATTGGGTCATAATTAGCAAACAGATAGCAGGAGAGAGTAATGACTATTATCACGAACATAATTACCAATTTTTTTAGCCCTAAGCAAAAAGCAAATCTTAGAACCATCCATTAAAAACTTTTCCAGGGCTCCTATCCATTTCAGTGACCATCCATTTCAATTTCAGAATAGCCAACAGCACATATCTAATACAAACATTTTCAATATACTTTTCCAGTGTTTCCTTTATGAGGGCTAGAACATCAATAATTATTCAAAGAAAGGGAAAAGTAACATTGGTAACAAAAAGAAGTCCTTGGGAAATTGCTGTACAACTAGCCAGAGGGGAGTCTTCTCCCTGTGTCCGTTTGAGCATCACAGGCAGGCTCTTGTTGTTTCCACAGTGGAGCTGCCCAATTCGCAACTAAAGAATCATAGCCCAGTTTCAAGGGAAAAGTTTCTTCTTTCAGCATAGGGCAATTACCCCCTAAGATAAATGCCTTCAGCGATCCTGTTCAGTGTCTCAGGCAGTGCACCAGTTTTCTTCACTTCAGTCTAACAGGAACCAGGTACACAGCACCTGTACCCTAAACTCAAGTCCTTCCCTAACTCCTATATTACTCTGCTGGTGCACTACTCTTTCGTTGGGGCCACACATTGCATCCAGTGTGCCAAGGTATCTCTTGACTAACAAACAAAGGTGCAAATTGCATTCACTTTAAGACAGGATTCAGAGGCATGATGCTAGGATCTCTGAAGCCACCATTGTTACAAAAGGGGTCACCTCAAGCAAAACCTCCTTTCCATTCTGGTCGGTCTGTGACTCTCTCCGCTGGACATCAAAAACTTGATCCACGAATTCTCCTTTCTGATTTGTGACCCCATCTTTCGCCCAAGACAGTGGCAGGGGTACACAATTCACATCCCAGGGCTTCCGCCTTCACAGAGGTCCTAGTTGGCAGCAACGCCTGTGCTGGTTACCATCACTTTGGCTTCAAGCTGGACTGGTGCTGACTCCCCAAGCTGGATCTGATGTCTGGGCCCCTCTGGCAATGGTTGTAAGGCAGCAAATATCTATTGGTGGATAGAATAAAAGGTCATTAGAAAAGGCACAGAAATAATCTATCAACAGAGAGGATAGTCTCAGAATACTTCCTAGTCTTGGGGACGCCCCATACATTAGCAAGGCACCCAAGAACCACTTTATCTATTTGAGAAAGAAAACAACAGCTTGGACCTATTGGCAAGTATAAAAGGAATGTTTTGGTGAACTAGCAAGAGTAAAACGTCGCCCAATCCCAAGCAGCCAAGGAAGTCTGTGTTCATTTACTAAATTCTGAGGAAAAGAGAAAAGCAATACAGACAGACCCTAAATCTCTACATCTGTGTATCCCTATATTAATAATCTGAAGACCCTCAAGAAAAAAGGAAATGTTTTACACTTTTACTCATAAACTTTACATTACTTGTACAACACTGCAGACACTTCTAAAATAATTTCTCTTAATAAAAGCACTTACATTGTACACTTAGGACCATGCTATCATGCTATAGGTGCAGCAGGAAAATCTAAAACTGTTAATTTAATAGAGATTCTTATTTCTAAAAAGAACTAAACTTCAACGTAGTAGGTACATTTTCTCCAGCAGAACAAGTTGTGACAAACAAACTCCTATAAAACAATATTTTTTTCAGAAATGTTTGCTAAGGATCACATGGGCATCTGCCCTGCGTTCTACTTTTCACGTTCCAAACTATGCAACATCAGTTCTAAGAAGTACTATCAGTTTATTTACACAGACCAGCTAATAAAAAACTAGCAACGCCCTTGCAAAACTATGTAGCATGAGAATAACATACAATAATGTGTTATCACCTGAGAATTTTAGAACGAAAACTACCCACATCTAGTTCCCCTTAAAGATCAAATAAGGGAACAGCAATCTAGACTACTCATCCTTTCATAATTTCATCAAACAGGATGGGTAGTAACAAAGCATATTTATTGTATTCATTTTATTAATGCTAACAATGTTTAAAACAGTATTTAATAAAATGTCTCATGGGTATTTCACAAACAGCTTACACAGGCTACAAAAAAAGTAAGAAAAAGAGAGAGAAAACATAAATGTGCCTACCCTTAATTTGTAGAGGAGCTAGCTTCCTTACCCCATTTTCACAGTAGGAAACTCTGAACCGGTTTCACTTCTGTCAACACTATCAACCCCTGTTTGTAGAAACTGGGCATAAACAAACTCGTATGAGGTAAATAGCACATTGAGCTAGGTAGAAACAATAATAACCAACCACAAATACCTTTAGCAAGTATACTAATTAGAAAATGAGGGCACATGAAGTCAAACTGAATCCCATTGCCTCCGGACCTTGCACAGTAATCTTCAAACTAAAAGCATTAGTGCTGTACATATGGCAAAGCTATCTGTTAATCAAAACTCACATATACCAGAGTGCATAAGAACGTGCATTTGCCAAAACAAAATAACCAAAACTTCTCCTTCTCTCCCTGCACTGCCATCTTGTCTTTTTAGAAATTGGCAGAGGTCAAAATGTCAAAGGCAAACCTTGCTCTGAGCCCTGCTAGGCTTCTAAATGTAGAACTTGACCTTTAACCCTTTAGCAGCTGTCCTATTCTGTGTGTAAGGCTTTCCATGCGATTCTCCCAATTCAAAGTGACCCTGGAGACTGATAGCTGAAAAGCAGACCTATTCCATTCCTGTGTGCCAGTAGTTTAGAGGTAAGAGAATAACTTCTGCTGGTTTTTATATTTATTTTCAATTGTAGGCAGTGTGCGGTTTACTTTTCTAGCAGTATAGAGGTCAGCTATTTGTGTTATACTTAAATGTGTGCATTTACTGAAGCCTAAGAGCAGTTTGAAAGCTGCTCTGAGTGGCAGAACTGTTTTTAAATAGTGAATTTTGTCCAATTTCGATTTTGATGTTTGGGCCAGTAAACAGTGAATATCCTACAATATTTTTGCACAATAGGAATCCCCAGAGTGTTCGTTAGATAGACCAGGAATGGGAAATCAGAAATGTATAAGGTATACACTTATTAAAATGAGTTTTGTACGCCTGGGTAAAGTGACATATCACATTTAAGTTTCCTCCAATTGCGGTACAGCACTGCTTAAATTCAACTTTGATGCTAGGAGTTCACAGGATGATGATTAGACTTTATAAAGATCAAAAAACGAATTTAGTGCGCTTATTTTTAATAACTTTTTTTCATATAATCAAAAATATATTATATTTAACAAAACCAATCATTTTGATGGTCACATATGAAAAGCAAGCTTCATTCCTGGCCTATCATATTTTAAACACATTCATTTATAACCCTAGGCACCGAAGCCTAACTTGAAACGTAAAAAATCTGCACCACTTTCTAAAGGACAGTTATTATTTAACATCAGACCCATGGATGTGCGTATCTAAAAAGGCCTTAAGAAAGGAAATCCCTACTTTCAATTGTGTTCTGTATAGAGGTCAGCTATTTGTGTTATACTTAAATGTGTGCATTTACTGAAGCCTAAGAGCAGTTTGAAAGCTGCTCTGAGTGGCAGAACTGTTTTTAAATAGTGAATTTTGTCCAATTTCGATTTTGATGTTTGGGGCACTTAACAGTGAATATCCTACAATATTTTTGCGCAATAGGAATCCCCAGAGTGTTCTCTAGATAGCCCAGGAATGGGAAATCAGAAATGTATAAGGTATACACTTATTAAAATGAGTTTTGTACGCCTGGGTAAAGTGACATATCACATTTAAGTTTCCTCCTATTGCGGTACAGCACTGCTTAAATTCAACTTTGATGCTAGGAGTTCACAGGATGATGATTAGACTTTATAAAGATCAAAAAACGAATTTAGTGCGCTTATTTTTAATAACTTTTTTCATATAATCAAAAATATATTTTATTTAACAAAACCAATCATTTTGATGATCACATATGAAAAGCAAGCTTCATTCCTGGCCTATCATATTTTAAACACATTCATTTATAACCCTAAGCACTGAAGCCTTGAAACGTAAAAAATCTGCACCACTTTTTAAAGGACAGTTATAATTTAACATCAGAACCATTGGATGTGCGTATCTAAAAATGCCTCAAGAAAGGAAATCCCTACTTTCAATTTTGTTCTGTTATCCAAAATAAAGAAAGTGATTTTTTGTACTTAATGCCACTAAATAACTAAAATAATGCCAACCTTTATACCAGTTTTACACTGACTTAAAATTTTGCTGACTCAGCATTCCTGTCTGTGGCCGCGATCAGGAATAGCCATATGCTATTTATGCAGCTGTTGTTTGTCAGCAGGCGTCGAATTCTCACGACTTTCTCAGGAAAAAACCCTTTGTTATTTGTAATACCCTGACAGAGTTAAATCCCCATTTGTTGTGTCAAACAGCTTCTTTTCACTGGGATAATTTAAACACAGCTGTTGGAAAGCTGTTTTTTTTCTGGTGCTGAAAGTAAGCAAATCACAGTCTATTTAAAAACTGAGACATTTCAATGCAGTCAAATCTATCGTTCTATCATGTGTATTTAGTTCAGCAACAACCAAATTCACTCAGATGATGTGAATGCCCTTTAATGTCTAATACAATGTGTCTAAGGAAAATGCTGTAGCAATATGTATTTTAGTCTATTTATTGCAAAACCATCAATTTAGTTTTTATTCCTCTGTAGGAGGTGTATTTTAATTAAGCATTGTGGCAATTTGCACAAATGTGTACTGTCTTGCTCTGTCAATTTAATAGTAACATGCAGCTATTTAGCATATGTTATATAATTCAATTCTGGATTTGTATTTAATATGTAAGTAACTAAATTACATTTTGCATAACAGAATGATGACAGCAAAAACATAATAAACAAACACATTGAGCTCATTCCAGACAACTACAGAAGGGGGTCATACACTCAGAACACACAATACAGCGCACTTAAGGCTAGCCATTCTTACACAAAGAGCACAATCGCTATTTACTTACACAAGTACCACCAATTTCAAATCACAAACCACATAGCCATTTGAAAACACACATTTAACCCACAAATCAACACTTAGGACAAAAACAAAAGACAGCCCTCAGACTGTACTTAAACCAAACCATTTGTAAATACTGGTTGTAAGTCATATTTACAAGAAAGAGATTCTCAAAAGTAGTCCAAAAAACTGTACAAAAACAGCCCAAAGACTGTTCCATTTTCAAGAAGTCAAAATACACCAAATTCACTAATTTTGACTGGCAGAACACAAAAAACCTCTGCATATCTCCACTGATAAAAGTGTGCAGAATAGGATCCTTGTTATGTACATATTTTAATTCCATGGGGTACTGAGAAACCAAGGAGGAAATACGTTTTTTATACCTAAACCTATTTAGGTATCCCCTCTAGGGGAACTGGCTGATTCTTTTTAAATTCCAAATGGTGCCTCTAAAAAGCAACACCTTCTATGATGTGTGCTAAGAACAGGCATGCCAAAAATAATGCAGCATATGCAATATTACAAGCAAAGTAGCACTTACATTACGGTGTGCCGTTCAAATTTTATAAAAAGTAGAGAAAAGTATCCTCATTACCTGCCTACACAAATTGCAATTCATATATTTCCATATTCCACAATATTGGTCAATTTCCAAAACAAATCACATGTTGACGACCTTTCCAAAGCACAAATCTCCAAAGCACAAATCTCCAACCTCTCACTGCCAAGTTCTGAATGACCTAACGTCGTTTTAGAATACTCAGGCCAAAATTAGTCAGCATAAAACCAAGGGGAGGTCCTGGCATGTACCAGCATGCAAAATGACTAATATGGGTATACAAGATTTGCTTGCTCAACAAAGTGGGAGGAGAGTTATTTCTCCTTACATCAGCAATAATAGCCTGACAGTTATAACATAAGAGCAGGTGCATTCTACTAGCTAGGCCTCTCTGAGTATGTGCAAGTCTCTGAAAGAGGGAGAAAGCACATGGAAAGCACATAGCTTACTAAGATGGCTGCCAAGTACATAATGGCATTCAGCTCATGCTAACAGCAATCCCTGCAATCTTTAATAACAGGACCTCACCTCTACCTGGCAACCGCTCAGGAAGAGAGCACCCCGTTGTCCATCGGTACCTCAGGCAGGAAGAGCCTGCTGCCGGAGGTGAGTGACAACACCCACGCCGTCGGCCACCCGCTTCACCCCATCTTCTCCACAAGCTCCCATGTCTCCTTCAATCACACCACCGAACTCCACTGGATCGACCACCACTGCATCCACTTTGCCTTCAGGTAGCCCACCACACACCACCGCACCCAACAGATGCCTCGCTGCTGCTGCAGCAAAGTCACAGAAGACCAGCTAACCACCACCCTCACCCAGAGCCCACCCGCCGACCCCACCAACCCCGCCACCGCCACCCGCAGCTTCAGACAGTGGATCGACGACTGTGCCAATACCCTCGCCCGCTCTAGAAACCCACCAACAGCCACACCAGCAAGTTAGCCACCTGGTTCACCGAAGACCTCCAGCCTCCAAATGAACATGCTGGAAACTGGAGAAGAACTGGATCCGCGAACGAACACCGGACAGCTAAGCAGCCCACAAGGACGCCACCCGCAGACACCATCACCTCATCAGATCCCCCAAAAGGGCCTCACTCAAAGGTTGCCTAGATAACAACACACACAAAAGCAAAGAGCTCTTCAACATCGTGAAAGAACTCTCCAACCCCAGCTAAAACACCAACGACATCCCACCTTCGCAAGACCTGTGCGACTCGCTGGCCATCTTCTTCCACCGCAAGATCGCCGACATCCACAACAGCTTCAACGTCATGACCGCCCCGACAACTACTGAGAACTCCGCCCCCACAACAACCACCCGCTCCAACCACCTGCTCTCCTGGACCAACATCAATGACGAGGACACCAGCAAGATTATGAACACCATCCACTCCCGATCACCATTAGACCCATGCCCACATCTTCAACAAAACCAGCACAGCCATCGCACCCCTTCTCCGGAAACTATTCAACATCTCCTTCGAGGCAACAACCTTCCCGGAAAGCTGGAAGCATGCAGAGATCAACGCCTTACTCAAGAAACCCAAGGCGGACCCTAAGGACCTCAAGAATGTCAGGCCCATCTCCCTGCTCCCATTCCCAGCGAAGGTCATCGAGAAAACCGTCAACAAACAACTGACCCTGCTACCTCGAGGAGAACTGCATCCTGGACCCTTCCCAGTCCGGGTTCCGCAGCAACCACAGTACTGAACCCGCCCTCATCGCTGCCACAGATGACATCAGGACCCTGCTAGACAATGGATTAACAGTGGCCCTCATCCTCCTGGACCTGTCAGCCACCTTTCACACCGTCTGCCACCGCACACTAGGAACACGCCTACATGAGGCTGGGATCCAAGAGAAGGCCCTGGACTAGACCACGTCCTTCCTCTCACAGAGCGTCCGTCTCCCCCCTTCCACTCCAATGCCACCGAGTTCATTTGAGGCGTACCCCAGGACTCATCCAGCAGCCCAATGCTGTTCAACATCTACATGGCACCTCTCACCCATGTCGCCTGACAGCACGACCTCAACATCATCTCCTACGCCAATGACATCCAGCTGATCCTCTCCCTCACCAAAGACCCTCACACCGCCAAAACCAACCTCCACGAAGGAATGAAGGCAATCGCCAAATGGATGAGGAACAGCTGACTGAAGCTGAACTCGGACAAGATGGAGGTCCTCATCCTTGGTTCCACCCCTTCGGCTTGGGATGACTCCTGGTGGCCGACCACACTGAGAACAGCTCCAACACCCACCGACCACGCATGCAACCTAGTGGTCATCCTCGACTACACCCTCCCCATGACTAAGCAGGTCAACGCCTTCTCCTCCTCCTCCTTCAACAACTTCTGCATGCTCCGCAGGATCTACAAGTGTATCCCCACCGAAACGAGAAGAACGGTCACCCAGACCCTCATCAGCAACAGGCTGAACTACGGAAACGCCCTCTACGCAGGAGCCTCGGCCAAACTCCTGAGACTGCTGCAATGCATCCAGAACGCCTCTGCATGTCTGATCCTCGACATCCCCAGCCGCAGCCACATCACACCCCACCTGAGAGACCTGCAGTGGCTCCCCGTCAACAAGAGGATAACCATCAAGCTCCTCACCCACCCACATAAAGCACTCCGCAACTCCGGACCAGCATACCTCAGCTTCTACACCCCCACCCACCAGCTCCGCTCCACTGGCCTCACCCTTGCCGTATTCCCCGCATCCAAAGAATGACCGCCTGTGGCAGATCTTTCTCCCACCTTACCGCCAAGATCTGGAACACCCTTCCCACCCACCTACTGCAGACCCAAGACCTGCTGACCTTCAGAAAACTCCTCAAGACCTGGCTCTTCGAGCAGTAGCAGCCCCCCCTACCACCCCCAGCGCCATGAGACCCTCACGGGTAAGTAGTGTGCTTAACAAGTGATATGATTGATTGATTGATAGAACTGAAAAATGTTTGACAAATCATTACATCAAACAGAGACATAACCCAGATGATATGATATGAAGTGGACAGTAATGGAAAGTCAACAAGGAGGTCCTGATCTCCAAAGAAAACTGCTTCAGCGGTAACAAAGATAGATTTTAGACTCTGCAAATATGATGGCCTCAATGATGAGATAACATGGACTTTACTCCTTAAACATTAAAAACATGAACTGCCTATGAGGTCTAGGTTTTAAACATTTGAACCCCACTTTTTTGTTATAAGTGCTATACTACAACATGATCCTCATATTTTCCCATTTTATATATATTTTAATATATATTTTTTTCACAAAATGCTCTTGGGCTCTACTCAGTCTGGGATTTTTTTTCTTCTTTTTTGTCCTAATCTTCATAACTTTGTTCTCCAACATAACTTTTCTTCAAGAAAATCCTTTGGAAATTAGGATTTATGGCATTGTCAAACAAGTTAAGGGTACTGTTATTTTTGGGGGATATCTAAATATTCTTTAATTTTTTTTCCATACGTATATTGCACATATACCATTCTTCTTGGTACATTTATCACTGTTGCGAAATAGTAATATCCATACTGAGGTTCACTTGCACCTGTTAACGGTAAATTTTTTGGTGTTTTTGCATCATCTTGTACTCTATTTTTTTCTTCATTTCTAATTAACATTTCTGGCCCACATACTTCCCCCTTCAGTCAGTTTAAAATACTGAACAACATACATGTATCAAGATTTAGAGCACCCACAGCCTTCACTACAAGATGTGGGTATTCCAATTTAGTCCTGCATTCTGCATGTAAACCTCATTAGAGAGCCATTGGTGTCCCTGTATGCAGGTTAAAGCCCTGCTCCATATAGGACTGGGGTGGCAGAGTGGGCTAAAGAACGGTGATGGATTAAACCCAGATCTGTTGACTGGGTGTGAGTGTTTGATTGGTTCAGATGCTCCGTCCATCACCACCCCTTTTGTACCGCTTTGTTCGCCATATAGAAGTAGACACACAGTACAGGGACTCTGAAAGCTGGGTGGGATCTTCACTACGCCATCTCTTTTACCATGTAAGTACACACCAGAGCTTTCCACTGAAAAATCACAACCACTTACACAACTGGACATGTAAGTTGATTCTCACTGTTTTAGTAAGGGGGCACTGCTCCAAGGTGTCCCTAAGGAGTCCTCTCTGCTTTACAACTTGGCACACTTTTCTAGTTTCTCTTGCAATGCGATTACAGCTGGGCATATGTGAGCAACAATAGATTTTGCTAAATCCACGGATGGTTTATTAGCTCTTACATGATTTATTATGTGTGAATTTATCACTAAGAGTACATTTGTTTATATTTGTATTGTATGTTGTTTTTCTCTATTTTTACATGTCAAGGAAATTATGCACCTTTTAGTATTCCTTCAAAAAATTATTTCTCCCTGAGCTTTACCTACTGGGTAGTATGGGGTCCTGCTATGGTACGGATTAGATGCCTAAAGCTTTTTGGAACTTGTGGGCTTAAAACAAGTTGACCCTACTGAACAAAACCAAGGACCCATTACAACACCTGTTTTGGTTCAGTCCTGCTTTTAAACTTGACACTGTCCTTCACCAGGTATAAATCCCTAGAAGGGAGAGCCCATAGTTAATTTTAACTATCACTTCACACAGTCTACCTCCTACCCTCATACCAAAAAATCAGGATATTAATCTGAGCATTGGCCAGTAATAAGTCTGGAAAAAGATCTCCGACAAGTAACCCCAAGTTATTGGAGCCCAATGGGTATTACAGAGCCCACCAAGAGAGGAGCGAGCCCAATGATAAAGCATGATGAAAGTTGGTAGCTCATGCAAGTGGACTTTTAGAGGTTTTATTCAGAGAAAAAGTGACTTACTAAAAATGTTTTTTTTATTTTTACAAAAAAATCCAACTTTACCAGTGAATTGAACTTGTGATAAAAATGTCATAATTAAGAGAATGAACTTTGTAATTGTTTCCAGGCGGTGATAGCATTATAAAATGTAATATTTTATCCCAATGCTTTCCTATGGAACAGCTAATTTTGTTACCGTGAAAATAGCTTTTGGGGCCTGCACTGTGTGAACATGTTTAACATTGTCCTTTACATGTCCTATTTTTCAATATCATGCCCCCTGCCTTATGGACAATAAGGCTTAGCGGTGGCTCATTAGTATTTAAAAGAAGGCTGTAGGCCTGTCTAAAGGGATTGGTGCTACATGTTATACAAGGTTACCGGTAACCCGTGCTCGGACCGCCCCGATTGATAGCCTCTCATTCTTACTGGGATTTGCTTTCATATATATATATTCACTGAAAAAAACCATAGGTTTCACACCAGTTATAGTTAGGTGGATGTCATGAGTGATGTCACTGACCATGTCATGAGTGATGTAATATGTGACGTCATTAGCAGTGCATTGCACCCGCAAGTTATAGTGAGTCCAACTAACTATAACGTGGGAATTTCAATGGTTTTATGCGAGTAAAATTTCCACTTAACTATAACTGGTGTGAAACCTATGGTTTTTTCAGTGAATTTCAAAGGTTTTTTAAATGCTAATTCCTAACTATAACTGGTGTGTAACCTATGGTTTTTTCAGTGAATATATATATATATAAAATTTCTATGGCAAAATGAAACCCCTCATTTTGTTCCTTTTCAAATTAAATGTATTAAGTGTTACCACTTTATTCCAATCAAGATGACTTCAGGTGTGCCATACTTTTGTCATAAGTAAGACTGTTAGCGTTCTAGTTGTTCTTTAGAACACTCTGGGACATTCTGTCATTGGGCTATAGTTGGGCTACACCTGGCTGATATTTGGGCTACATTTGGGCACTTTTGTCTCTGGTGGCCATCTTGGGAGACTGCATATCAGAATTTTTTTAATGAAATATAAGAGGATTTGAGAAGTCACTCAAAATGTGCCCTAATTTTTCTTTCTTCAGCACTAATCATAATTTCTATGGCAAAATGAACCCCCTCATTTTGTTCCTTTGCAAATTAAATGTTTTAAGTGTTAACACTTTATTCCAATCAAGATGACTTCAGGTGTGCCATACTTTTGTCATCAGTAAGACTGTTAGCGGTCTAGTTGTTCTTTAGAACACTCTGGGACATTCAGTCATTGGGCTATAGTTGGGCTACATCTGGCAAATTTTTGGGCTACATTTGTTTTTTTTTGTCTCTGGTGGCCATCTTTGGGCTACATTGGGCTACATTGGGCTACATTTGGGCTCTAACATATATATAGCCCAATGTAGCCCAATATATATTTTTACAAAGTTAATTTTCGTAAAAACCATTGGAGCACATATCTTGAGACATAGCAAAGGCACATCGGGCTACCAGTCCCTACAATTTTGCCAAGTTTGGTGGAAAACCATTCAGCCGTTCGGGCTAAAAGTGAGTCCAACCGCCCTATGGAAATGAACATAGGGAAAACATGTTTTGGGACCCCCCTTTTATCTCAGCTTGACGGATCCCCCCGAAACTTTCAGGGAAGGAGCGGAGCGCAGCGAGGCAAAGTTAAGGATAATTACAGGCAGATCCCGCATTCGGCGCCAAAGTTATTCCCAATAGAATGTTGCGGATTTCCTATGGAAAACAATCCTAACTATAACTACCTACTGGCGACCGCAAGTAGGTAATATACATACATATACATATACATATATATATGTATGTATATCTTTTTTAAAAAAAGCACGCTGAGCCCAATTCTTTTAAGCGTGAAAAATATTTATTCCATACAGAGAAAACGCCCAACGCATTTCGGAGCAGCTGCTTCTTGTTCACGGGTCAATAACCTTTGCTGATATAATACGTAAATAGCAGTGCACTTAACACCAATATTACGGTAGGATTACAAGATCATAAACATCATATTGCAAATTGGCGGCTATTTTAGAAGGGCCAATTTATCTTCACAATTTTAAGCATTACATGATAGTTTTTATGAATATCATATACATGATTCAACAGTAAAGCTGTTAAGCCAATTAACTTCTGTTGTGGACATTATTTAATCAGGGTTTAGATATTGTCTTTTTCTTAATTCCTTGTCACATTTTGTAGTCATAACCCAGTGAGCTTGCACCGCAATTACCCTCCATTGCCCATATTATGAATTACAATTCCGCCCCAGTGAGCCTGCATCATGAATATATTCATTAACATCTCTCCTTCATATCATTTCAACACCCAATAATGTGAATCACCCAGACATTTCAGATCTTTTGCTTTCCTCTGGCCACGACTCCTACAACAATACATCAGAGTGCATGATCAGTTAAGATCTATCTATTACCATTAAGACCAACAAACCTGAAACATAGAGATGCATGTAAAATACATAATTACAGAATCACTCTTTTAAAGATACATGTACATAGGTACAGACATCCAAGTGGACTGAGAGTTCTTCATTCTTATTCAAATCATTTGGATTAAGGGTGGGCGTGGTGGACGTAGTGGGGTTATGTGGAGTGTCACGCAGACAAAAACATTCTCCGCACACTCGCATAGCTCCGCTACGCGCCACCCACCTCCCATCCGCGCTACGCACAATGTAGTTTATGTTAAAAAAAAAGCGATTTTAAGATTATAAAAACTCCTTATTTTATCTGGGGTGTCCCTCTTTCTCCATCGCTATTTCTGCATTAAAACTGCGAATGAGCCGTTGCCCGCGCACGCGCATTCCTCGCACAAAATCAGTTTTCATTAGGAAGTTGCGATGGAGGAAGAGGGATGCCGCAGATAAGGTAAGCAGTTTTTATAGTCTTAAAATCGCTTTTTAAAACATAAATTACATTGTTAATAGCGCGGGTGGGAAACCAACTCCGCTCTGCCGCAAGTGTGTGGAGATTTGCCTGCACCACCTACTTCGCGGAACGTGGAACAGGCAAAATTCCGCACATTCCATGGTGGGAATGAATGTGTCTGCCCATTCCTGATTAGGATGCATCATTTCATACTTTATAATCAGTCAATAGATTATCGCTGTGAGCCCACCGCCAATTGAGGCAGGAGAGTCAGCAATTCATTTGGATTATATATATAGATAAAATTAGATAGTTTGTTGGTTGCCTTAGCAAGAAGTCTTATTATTAGCTGTTGTTTAAGAAAATAAATGTAATACAGACATTGATATGCTTTTGAATTTGTGAAGTAAAGCATGCCTGCTGTATCTTATTTTAGAAGTAGCATGTTCCTTCTAGAATGTGTGATGAACTTGTGACAGTGGTTCCACTGGGTTGCAAGGTACAGGTGTTAGGGGTAGTGTGTTAGGGGAAGGGGTTGAAAAGACAGAACATTTTTATTAAAGTTGGGGAGTGATGACACAACTTAAGTAATGGTAAGTTGTAATTTCCAACTAAAAACTATGTAATAGACTGTTGTGTAGTTTTTAAATGAAAAAAAATGAAGCTATATAGCTGGAGTTAGGACTCCCATTTTTTGCGATGATCGCAAAAACATCACACACGCACATTGCTAGGAATCTCTTTCTGAATGAGAGGGACAGGGTTAACAGATACTAACCATTCAAAAGAGGAGATACTGTAGTCTAAAATGTAAGAAATGATTTCATTTGCTACCTTTCTCATGATCACAGAGTGCAAAGTTGAAGAGGTTGCATTTAATAGTTGCTTTGTATGAGTGGTGTACCATTCTTGTGCTAAGTTTTTAGAAAACTGTGTCAAAACTATTCACGAAGAGCCAAAACACCAATACGGTCTACAGACTGAATTCACTGGTACGTACATAACATTTTAATTATTTATAAAAAATTACATTAGAAATTAAAAGGTATGTGGGAGTTTGATAAAAAAGAGTATCATTGTGAAATGAAAAGATGTAGCACAGGAGTAGTGTAGTCACAAATAAAATATGTTGTCCGCCTATATTTCAATTAGGAAGAAGTAATACTTGTTAGGTATGTAGTGGGAAGGGTTTGTTAATGTTGCTTTTTACTTATGTGATCGCTTTGCATATGCCTAGATGGTGAGATATGGTTCTTGTGGTTGCACATAGCTATGTATACGGTAGGACTTTTGAGTCAACTTAAAGATGCAGAGAGGTATATATTTTTGGAGAGATGGCATGAAGGTGTACATCTATTAAGAAATCGCATATATATGTTAAAATGTTGATCGATGAAAATGTTATCTATATGATGAGGATGCTTTGTTTTAAATTTAGAAGGATTAATAGTGCAGAATGTGTTGAGAGTTTTTTGTGCTAACTTCATTTGCAGTGTAACTTTTGATTGGAAAATGCTGAATACATGTTTTAGAGGTCGAACAAGTATTTGAGAAATGATGCATCTATACCATTCACAAAAGGTTTTGTGCTTTGAAATTGGTTTTAAATGTTTTCTGCTTTAGAAAATTACTGATGCATATGGACGCTCAGTTATAAAGCAATGTATGCTGCTAAAAACCAATGTATGCAATTATATACCAAGTGTGATTTCTGGACTTCAGTCACATATAGCTCTGTAGAAAAGCATATATATAGTAAAACAGGTAGTTTGATATTGACAGAAAGAGATAACAAATGAGTCAGATATATAGTCACAATCTAACAGTAATGAAGTTATTTTCATAGTAAGTCAGGGAGTAGTCAGGCAGTCGTGCAATCACCCAACCACTAGTGAGGCAGTCATCAAATCAGTGATTCAGTATCCATGCAGTTATTCTATAACTTAGACACTACACATGTACTCTTGCAAACTTATAGGCAGAAATGATGTACTCATTCAACAATGGAGTCACTACTTACACATTCATCTAATCATGAAGACGGTAACCATTTACATATGCAATTAACCAAGCTGTAACTATGCAGTCATTGTAAAACATGCGCAGAAGCTATGCAGTCATCTAATCATACACTTATAAATCATGCAGTCATTGAAATACTGCGTCACCTGTATGAACTCATGCAAGCACTCATGCACTCATCTAATTACGTAGAGAGTATTATTGTAGTATACCTGTTATTCATCCAGTAACTATGTACTCATTTAATTACTGAGGGATTACTCTTGCACTAACAATCAATCCAGTAGTGCACTTACTTTCATCCAATCTAAATACTCAAACTCTAGTTGTGCACCCATGTTGTTATTGTTATTGTTATTGTTATGTTGGATTACCATCGCGCCAAATCACCTGCAGGTCTCTAGGCGCTCGGAAATCGGTGAAATTCATACAATAACTGCATACAACACAAAGAGGTAGTGCAGCATCCAGCCTACATTGCACCCAGGACCTTCCCAAACAGCAATGTCTTTAAGGACTTTCTAAACCGCAGGAGATTCACCTCTCTGCGTAGCCCCTCAGGCAGCTTATTCCATAGCTGAGGGACCAACACAGAGAAGGCTCTCCCTCCCTTGGTTACAAGTTTGTACCAAGGGCAGATCAGCAACTGAGAATCAGAAGATCTGAGTGTTCTTTTTGGGCTATACACTTCCAGACAGTCTCTGATATAAGCAGGTGCATGGCCATAAATTGCCCTATGGGCCGTGCATAGACTCTTAAACTCTACCCTCTCTTTTATGGGGAGCCAATGTAAGCTCTGTAATAAGGGAGAGGCCTTGGTCCTTCTGGGGAGTCTAAAAATCAGTCGCGCCGCGTCGTTCATCACAACCTGCAATCTATTAGTCAGAGTTTTAGGGAGGCCTAAATAAAGGGCATTCCCATAATCTAATCTTGAGATAATGGTTGCTGCTACAATTGTTCGCAACATGGACTGAGAAAGAACGGGGGCTAGCTTACGTAACTGTCTGATGATATTTGTGCAGCTCCCAACAACAGAGGAGATTTGGCTGCCCATTGACAAATCACAATCCAGCTTAATCCCCAAGCTCTTTACATTTGCGCTCGGCTTCGGAGTTGGACCTAACTCCTGTGGCCAATAAAGATCGCTCCAAGGTGAGGTGGTAGATGGAATTACCAATACCTCGGTCCTATCCGGATTGATCTTCAGCAGATTTCCAGTCATCCACCCGACCGTGTACCTCAAGATATTCTGCGCTTGGGACTGCGCGGCCTCAGTGTTATCGATACTCAGTACAAGCTGAGTATCATCAGCGTAATTAAAAACTCTGCAGCCCATACTGGCCAGAGATGCAATCAGAGGTTGAAGATAAAGATTGAACAGTAGTGGGGACAATGCGGAGCCCTGAGGCACCCCACACTCTAAAGTCCCCACATCTGATGTCAAATCCCCCAGTTGTATCCTCTGTGTCCTTCCCAAAAGAAAGGATTTCAGCCAATTAAAGGCCACGCCTTTAACCCCGAAGTTATCCAGTCTTTCCAGGAGGAGGGCATGGCTGACAGTATCGAACGCCGCTGACAGATCTAAAAGAATCAGGGTGCTCGGTTTCTTAATATCAGCCATGCCTCTTAATTCATCCAGCACCGAGAGCATCACCAACTCAGTGCTGTGGTGTGCTCAAAACCCTGCCTGTCGCTCGTGGAGTAGACAATGAGACTCCACATGAAGGGATAGAAACTTCAGGACGTGCTGTTCTAGAATCTTAGAAAGAAAGGGCAGCTGGGAGATTGGTCTATAGTTATTCAAAACCGCAGGATCCGCACCGGGTTTCTTCAACAGGGGCCTAACTCGCGCTTCCTTAAATTCAACAGGTAGATACCCCGTTTCTAGTGATCTATTAAGGAGAGAAATAATACGCTCCTCGAAAATGGGGCGTGCCACATGAAATACACTAGGGGGGCACGGATCAGCTGGGGAGCCAGATTTAGTGCTACCTATCAATTGCTCCAAACTCAACGCATCTATCTCTGGGAACTCCACGATAGTACAATCCGTGGAATTATGGGGGTCAATGTGTAGGACAAGTCCATTCACCGTGTTACTTTTTATTTCCGAGATGATGTTCTCCACTTTTTCTAGGAAATATCCCTGAAAGGTATTACAATTTATAGTAATTTCTGAGCTTTCCGGTTTCTTGCTCAGCTCGGATAAGATTTTAAAAGTCTCTTTCTGGATGTTCCCAGCCTTGTTTAAGCGAGACTCATAACGCTCCGCCTTTGCTTGCAATATAAGTTTTTAATACCTATAAAGGGAGGCTTTATACTGATCCCTAACTATGTCATGTTTAGTTTTCCTCCAGGATCTCTCCGAAGCCCGGAGCTTCCGTTTGTGCTCCCTCAGGAGCGGGGTAAACCATGGAGCTCCTTTGCCTGGTCCTTTAATGAGCTGTGTCCTTTCGGGTGCTATCTGATCGATAGCTTGACCCAGGCTCCACGTTAAATCCGTGTATTCCAGGTCCAAGTTGCTTCCAGCACCAAAAGGTCGGGCCACTTTCGGAAATGTCTCGGTCAGGGTTTTTAAATCAACCTCATTCCATTTACGGATTTTCCTAGCTCCCCGAGACAAATGACTTAAATGGCCATCAATATGGACTTCACAGTTCACTAAATAATGATCGGTCCATATACATGGTAGAACATCTCTGAGAATCACATTTGGATCTGAGGTCCACACAAGATCAAGGGTATGACCCTTGATGTGTGTGGGTACTTCCACAAGTTGTTTGAAGCTCAAAGAGGACATTATAGTATCCAGTTGGCGTGTAGCCAAATCCTTATGAGGATTTTCCCAGTGTAGATTAAAATCTCCAGCTACTACGATTTTTTTATATCTCGCGCAAAGGTCAGACATAATGGGGGCAAACAGATCATTGAATAGTGGGGTAGAATTAGGTGGCGGTAGACCGACAAGACTACCAAACAAGAATTATTCAAAGTGATCTTTACCCCTAACAGGTCGGATAGATCCACTGTTTCTGACAGTAATCTTCCTACTGACAGATTCTTTTTAAATAGGATCGCTACTCCTCCCCCATGTACTTCCTGCACGATTATGCCATATCGCGTCGTAGTTAATTGGGAGAGCCGCAATGATATCTGGCATGGAGTTATCATTCATCCAGGTCTCTGTTAGAGTCAGGACATCAATATCATTATCCTGAAGCAGGGTAAAAATCTCCACATAATGTTTATGAAGCGACCTAGTATTTAGGCTAGCTAACTTTAACAGAGAGGACTGGGCTCTAGGCTTACCATTGTAAGGACGTTTAATGGCATACTTATTCAGCTTTGCTAAAACTGCAGGATCTGATGGCTGCTCACCATTATCAAGTTGGAACAGCTCCTCCGACGAGTAAACTAGCCGATGGCCAGAAGGCCCCTGAGCCCGTCCATGCGCGGACGGGTGCAGACGGGCTGGACTCTGGCGTGACTACAGCGATGCTCTGGCGAGCCCGCAGCGCGTGACCGCTGCGCGTCAGCATGACCGGTTTAAGTACCGGTCTAGCGTCCTTGTGACGACTAGACCGTGCGAAGCTTCTGGGCCATTCACCCCCCACCCAAGATGTCCGCCGCAGTGCTACTCGAGGGAGAAAAGGACCCGCACCAAACACGGTATATTTCAGATTTTATAGTGCAAGTAAGTGGCCGATTTAAAAGCAGGGTAGAAGGCAGAAATTAACACAAAACAAAAATGGCAAAACGGGGATTTAAAAAAAAAGCTTGCAATAGCTCCTGTAATATCGTCCCTATGAGCGCGCTACGCTCTGCGCTGCTCCTTGTGATTGCAGAGTAATTTCCAGTGGCAGGCCGCCTAGTTTACCCAGTTTAAGTACCGGTCTAGCGTCCTTGTGACGACTAGACCGTGCGAAGCTTCTGGGCCATTCACCCCCCACCCAAGAGGTCCGCCGCAGTGCTACTCGAGGGAGAAAAGGACCCGCACCAAACACGGTGTATTTCAGATTTTATAGTGCAAGTAAGTGGCCGATTTAAAAGCAGGGTAGAAGGCAGAAATTAACACAAAACAAAAATGACAAAACGGGGATTTTAAAAAAAAGCTTGCAAAAGCTCCTGTAATATCGTCCCTATGAGCGCGCTACGCTCTGCGCTGCTCCTTGTGATTGCAGAGTAATTTCCAGTGGCAGGCCGCCTAGTTTACCCGGTTTAAGTACTGGTCTAGCGTCATTGTGACGACTAGACCGTGCGAAGCTTCTGGGCCATTCACCCCCCAACCAAGATGTCCGCCGCAGTGCTACTCGAGGGAGAAAAGGACCCGCACCAAACACGGTGTATTTCAGATTTTATAGTGCAAGTAAGTGGCCGATTTAAAAGCAGGGTAGAAGGCAGAAATTAACACAAAACAAAAATGACAAAACGGGGATTTAAAAAAAAAGCTTGCAATAGCTCCTGATATCGTCCCTATGAGCGCGCTACGCTCTGCGCTGCTCCTTGTGATTGCAGAGTAATTTCCAGTCATGTAATTAGCCAGACATTAATGATGCACTCATTGAACTATCCAGGCACTACCCTTGTAGTTATCTAAATACCCAGGCACTACATGTTTACTGAACTAAAAATACATGGGCGGCAGCCAAGTATTCATGAAATCACTGAAACACTACTGATGCTCTCATCCCATCTTCTAGGTGCTATGCATGTACTTAAACTGTCATGTATTTACTTCCCATGCACTCTATAAATCATCTGTATACTATCTATGCACTATTGCAATCATCCAGACACAAAAGCTGCACTCATTTAATCATCCAACCAGTATCTATGAATGTTACGAATTATTGAACCATTACTCATGCGCTTATCTAATCATTCAGGCACTACTCATGCACTCATCCAAACACCAATTTAGTTGTGATATACTCATGTAAACATGAAGTCAGTAACTATGCAGATATGGAATGACCCATGAAGTTCTGATATACTCAGGGAATTATCTAGGCAGTACCTTCATCCTCAATGAACCCCCTTGGTACTATGTATGCACCAATTCAATCATCCATGGAGTATTCATGTATTCAACCACAAATACATGTTTTAACAAACTTTACTCAACAATATGTAGGGCCAGATGTAGGTAGGCGAATACCGGTCGGTAACGGCCCAAATTCGGGAAAATCGGCCGTTACCGACCGGTCTTTTGAAAATGAGATGTAGGAGTAAAAAATGTACCGAATCGGAAAATATGAATCAGTAAAATACAGATTCTGTATTTACCGAGTACATATTTTCCGAATCGGTATATAGCGATTACTAATTTACCGACTTCTTATTTACCGAATCGGTAAATAAGAATTCGGAAAAAATGTCTATCGAGATGTAGGAAAGGAAAAAAATACAGAATACAATGAAATTCGGTATTTAAGAGTCGGTATTTACCATGGACTGGAAGCAGGTGGTAACCAGGTGCAGGCTATAAAAAAAGCCCCAAAATGCAACAGTGTTGCAAGAATGGCGGCATTCTATTGATTGCGAGGACGCAAAGGCTACAGGCTGCAGGTCTGAGGGTATGGAGAAGGGAGGAGCAGGTGTACAGGCAGAGGATCACCCTGTTCCAATTGACTGAGCCTGAGATACTTCAGAGGTACAGGCTACACCCCAGAACCATCATGGACTTAATTGGGGACCTCCACCCATACCTGGATCATCCAACTCCCAGGGCCCACGCCATCCCACCCCATGTGCAGGTGCTGTGTAGCTTACACCTGCTAGCCTCTGGGAGCTACCAGAGTGTGATAGCTGCAGTAGGTGGTGTATCCCAGAGCTGCCTGTCCCGTTTTTTCAGGAAGTTTCTGGATGCCATGATGCAGAGAATGGAACATTACATCCGGTTCCCTGACACACCTGCGGAACTTGCCAAAACAAAAACAGATTTCTATGGACTGGCACACTTGCGTCATGTGATAGGCTGCATAGATGACACCCAAATTCCACTATGCCCACCTGCAGCCACTGAACACAACTACAGAAATCGTAAGTCAACGCACTCCATCAATGTGCAGGTGATAGGCAATGCTGGCAACATCATCACAGACATAGAGGCCAAATTTCCTGGGAGCTCGCACGACTCCTACATTTTTCAGAACAGCGGAATATACACACGGCTAGTTGCTGGAGATTTTGGAGATGGATATCTGCTAGGTAAATAAGTGTAACACACCCTGTAATGAATGGCAGATGAATGTGTAATGAGATTGTATCTCATGTACCTCTCATTCCCTCCTAGGCGATAGTGCATATGCCCTGCGTTCCTTTGTGCTCACACCGTATCTCAACCCAACTAACAGAGCCGAAAGGCGATACAATGTGGCACACTGGTCAACTCGCAACGTAGTGGAGCGAACATTTGGACTCCCCAAGAGAAGGTTCCGCTGCCTCCACAAGAGTGGAGGTGCTCGACAGTACACCCCCATCCTGTGTTGCAAGATAATAGTGACCTGTGCCATTTTGCACAATCTTGCCACCAAGGAAGGCACAGAGGTGGAGGTGACACATCACGAGAACATAGATGATGACCAAGAACATGCAGACCCCCAGGCAACCGGACCTGCAGCAATAGATGGTAGATTGAGACGGACAGAAATTACACGTTGATATTTCTAGGTAATGTATGACATATAGACAGGTATAGTGTTTGACAAGTGTAGTTTAATATTCACTACATCATCATTGTCACATCGGAAAAGGCATCATACATCAAAGTCTATGTCTCTGGCTGCTCCTGCTCAGTTGCCGTCACTGTGTGCAGTTGTGTTATTCTGCAGCATAGGTCAGTGCTTACGTCCACGCCCTACATTGTGCGATTGATGTGCCTGGCTTTCAGATTCTCTGCTGGGGCCAGATTCAGCATGGCTGCGCCTGCTGCTCCTGCACACCTCCGGTACAGGTGTGCTGGAGCCACTCCTGCTGGTTGACCCCTCTGTCTCCTCCACACCCGTGTCACCAGAATTGCCTGTGTTTGTGTTGAGCATCTGCTCCATCGCAGAGATCACTCTTCCCATGCCCCGTGTCAAGTCTGTGCAGCAGTGCACAATAGCATCTTGCATGGATATAGAGCGTCTGCACAGTAGTGACGTACTTGAAGCAAATCTGTTCATTGCCTTTGTTTGCTGGCGCATATACTGCCGATCACTGCCACGCTGTAGATGACCCCTGTCCAACTTATCCGACAGTACATCCATGTATGTGGAGATGTCTGTTATCCCCTTTGATATTTCCTCCAAACTAGATGCTATGCGGCCTATACCTTTGTCCATGTTGGTCATTTTAGTGTTCATGCTGTGAACCTGCCTATGCATGGCTAACAGTGCTTTGTCCTGCAGGCGCTGTACTTTGACCATTGTGTCCTCCAGGCCACAGAAGATGCGCTCCCCTTCCTGCCCCTCCCCACCCTCACGTGCCCTCCTGCCAAGAACACTGGTGCACGCAGCGCCTGCTGCAATCTGTGGTCTAGCCTTGTCAGCCACAGGTGCATTTGTTTGAGGTACAACATCCTCATCCTCCGAATCAGAGGTTTGCAGGATCCTCTGAGGGGGCTCCTCATGCCTACTTGCCCCTCCCTGCATGGACACCTTGGACATTGCTATTTGTGTACGCGGTGTGCTTTACAATTCAGGAGATCCAAACAACAAAGGGGAAAGTGGAACAGGTGTTGTGGGTCGCTCTGGTGATGAGGCTTCCTGGGTGGTGGTGTTGCCTCCTTCTACAGCGCTGTGACCTGTTTTTTTCTTCTCTTTCTCCCTTCTCTTAGTTGCTGGTGCCCTCTCCTCCCTTGCTGGTGCTGAACTGCGTGAGGACTCTCCTGTGGAATGAAATTGACATAGGGTCAATGTTGTTGTTCATCTGTGTGTAGTTCTTAAATAAATAGTTTACACACCTTTGCCCAGTGCACATTGTGTGTTTGGTGATGTGTGTGGCGTGCCTTGCAGAGTCATGTGGTGTATGATTTGCATCTATGTATTCATGCCTACGTCTACCATGATGCATTGCTGCCACCAAGTATGAGCTGTTATGCAGTGGGATGATTCTACACAGTGAGGTACGGGGTCAGATTGATGGTTGTGGATTAGGGTACATGCCTCTTACCTTGTTTCTTTGTAGCTTTTGCTGTACTGTCCAGGTCTCCTATCCCATGGATGCATTCTGGCTCCATGGTGGTTTCCACAAGCTCCTCCATCGCTGTCAGCGTTGGTGCTTTGCTCCTGCCACCTCCAGTCCCACCAGCATCCTTTTTTTGTGCTGCAATCGTTTTCTTTGTTACGATGCGCAGGTCATACCATCGCTTTTTGATGTCCTCAATCTCCCTGTGGGTCACACCAATGGCATTCACTTTGGGCTGTATGCCAAGCCAAATGTTCCTCTTCACAGTCTCTGCTACATGCAGAGACTGTCTCTAGAAAATTTGGCTGTAGTGGCTTACTATTTCTTCTACAGCCACCTGTAGTTCTTCTGGGCTGAACTTTATCTTCCTTTTTCTCTCCCCACCATCCTTTTGCCCTTCATGTGACTCCATTCTGTAGCACTGCTTGCCTGTGGATGCTCAGCTCCTCTCACCTCTGCTCAATTGTTTGTTCTGTTGGTGTGCACCTGTATGGGTGTGGCAACTCCCAGGTACTGGGGAGGGGTGCTTCAATCTGATTGGTTCGATTCTCAGGGCCTTGGTTGTGGGGTGTGTAGGGTGTCCCTGATTGGTTGGCAGGCTCACATGGCGTTTTTCAAACATCCGAATCGGTAATTACCGATTCGGTAAATTCCGATTCGGAAAAATCCGAATCGGTAAATCCCATTCATTCCTATGAGCCAGGAGGCCCATAGGAATGCATGGGTTTTATCGATTCGGATTTTACCGGTTCGGAATTTACCGATTCGGTAATTACCGATTTGAGATACCGAGTCATACCGAATCGGTAAGTTTTACTGATTTTTTCCTACATACCATTTACCGATTCTGAAATACCGATTCGGTATGAGTAGGTATTTAAGAATCGGTAAATGGAAATTACCTACATCTGGCCCGTAGTGTTTTAGAACCATCTGGTGAATTATATATGCAAACTGTGACATACTCCTGGATGTAGTTCACAGAATTAGTGAGGTATATGCTTTGATAGACAAATAATGTGCAGATTGTTATATGAACCTTTTCCCAAAATTTAAATCTGATACATTTAAGTAGAACAATATTAAGATAGTAAATAGAGCAGTAACATAGTGGTAGATAGGCATTGAATAGCTATTATATTGTGTGTGTACTTTTAGTGTTGAGGCACTATATGTACTTGTACACTTGGGGTTACATTTAGAAGAAAGTAATGCAGTGCGGAGCTGTAAAGCTATTTGACTGTGTCATGCTGCCTTACATTCAAAGCACAAGTATGAATCATATTTACAACAATAAGACACATTTATATGCTCTCCCCTTTGCTGTTGCAGAACTGGCTGTCATGCACCAATGGAGGCACCCTTGCACCATGGTGCAAGGGTGCCTGTGTAGTGGGGATGATTGCTTTGTGCAGGAAGGGACACCTTTCTATACCAAAAATTAACACAAGAGGTATTTTCCTCTTTGTATGTGTGCTGTAGAATGCAGCATGCATGGAAACATGAATGAATGAGGAGAAAGACAAGTATTTCTACTCATTGCCTGTCCCTACTCCTCCCCTGGGTAGCACCACCCACAGCAACACCCATGGCATTCTTCGTTTTCATGCAAACAGCTACCTGAAAAGCACTCATATTTATAAGGCCATGAAAAGCTATGGAGAGTTGCTTTATGTGGTTTGTAAATATTACATCGCGATGCCTGTATGTCAAAAACACTGACACTCTGCAAAGTGCATGGGGCTTGTAAATATGCCTTCTTGCCTTGATGTTCATTTTAAAATTTGCTGAGGAAGAGCCACACTGTTCGTTCACCATATATAAGTGAGAAGTGAGATATGCTGTAGCTGTGTTGTACAAGAGGGTGCTAAAATGTTAAAGGTAACTAATAAATAAAGTTTTGTGTTTTGCACTGGGTTAGTTATATTGCAGTCAGTGCATATAGTAATATTTCTATGTTCATCTGAAGAGACAAAACTGCAACATAACATGAAAAATGTTTTTGTATTATGTGTAAGTCAGTAGTAAAGTAGTTGGTAGATTGGCTAGGTTAAAAACTAAAATATACTTTTTTTACAGAACAATCACTACACATAGTTATAATGCCTACAAAAGCTCGGATGAAAAAACAACAGAAGCAACTACAGTATGTTTGTAGATATGAGGGGCAAAATGCAGAAAAAGTGTTGAAAGAGAAAAGAGCTTCTGGTAAGAGAACAAAGTCATTTCTTAAAAGTACATGTACACATTTATAAAAAATTACTAAATAAAGAAAATCAAAGTATGGCTTTGAGAAACAATAAGAGTGGATAAAGGGCTCATTGCATGAACAGAACAGATTGTAAAAGACATGGACGTACAGTAACCAATAGAAAGAAGCAGTTTCAGGAAATTAAAGCCAGAATGTTTCATAGTAGAGTGGTTATAAATCTACATAGAACTAGGAAGAAGTATAGAAGAACGAGAGACGCACTGAACCAGAAAGAATGAGTTAAGAGAGTAGTTGATAAGTTTACACATAACTTACTATTAGGACTATCTTCATGTTCTCACATCCGCATTGGGAGGCAAGGGAGAACATGGCAGCCGCTAGCGACAGGTCACAAAAGAGCTCCAAGTGTGCGACAGAAGGGAAAGAAACCTTTGGATCAAGAATGTTGTTAGGAAGTTGGGGTTGTATTAATGTATTAAATTGGGACACCTTACCGCCGAGGCCGCCAGGATTTCGTGTAGCTTTTCCCCTTTTTTTCCGGGACTGGCAGCCTCTGGTGCATTCACAGCAGATGCAGCAGGAGGGGCGGAGCTGCCTTGAGTGAGGGCTGCCTTGGAGGTGCTCAGAGGTCAGGGCGCAGCCTCCAGAATCTTCTTCCGGGGTGGAAGAGGTAGCGGCAGCGAGGGTTGCGAGGCTGGAAGTGGGACAGGTGCTTGGTGCTCGGGCGCGAGCACAGGGGAGCAGGTGTTGGATTCTGCTTTCGATCAGCCCCTCCAGCCCCAACAGCAAGCAGTTCATGGGAAAGCAGATCGAGGAGATATATCGCTGAGGAGAGATGAGGGCATAGGAAATCAAGAGAAGGGTACACTGGAGGGGAGACAAGGGCTGACTCGATATACCCTGAGGAGGGCGGGTAGAGCGAGAGTTGCTGGGGGAGAGTGCTGAAGACGTTGTAAGGTCCGCGGACACTGCGGTGTCAGACTTGTGGTGATACAAAGGGAGGCAAGGAAGGGGGGGGCAGAAAGACAGTAGTCCATCTGCTTGTAAAAGCTATCGATATCTAAACAAATAGGTCAAAAACAAAGTTTTGAAGACTAAACAGAAAACAGACAAACAGAAGAATTCAGACCCAAAAGTTAGGTTTACTCCGTCCCTTAGAACCTATTTCAAGGTGCTGCCTAAAACACTAATATTAAATGAGAGCAATAAAGCTGATATGGCAAAGTTAGTGAATAAGGATTCGGTTAGTAAGCTTACGAGCAAGGAGAAGTCAGACTCCCTGGTAAATTCAGACCTTGCAATTTTCTCAGACATGTTAAATCCAAACCCCTTCCAACCTTTGATGGAAGAGGTTTCATCTGCTCTAGCCACAGAGGAAGGAGGAGAAAATGCTCAGGTGCATCTAGTAGCAAAAGGACCCCCTGCCCTAGCACTAGCTTTGACCTTAAGCTACTCAGGAGGGAAAAGGTCCCGAAGGAGAAGGAGAAGGGGAAAGGAGGTGGAATTTTGGAAAATGAGGAACCTTCGGTAGGTTATCTACTGTTGGTGCTTTCCCCTGAGATTAAATCAAGGTTTAAAGTGTCAGAGCTAAACCAAAAGGAAATAAGGTTAGCCTGCGAAAACCTGGAGAAAAACGTAGATGATCTAACAAGTAGGACAGTGGTTCTGGAGAAAACTGTATGAGCTCTCAAGGGTAAAGTAAAGGTTAACAAGGCAGAGATTGGGAGCTTAAAATTGAAAGAGCAAGAGCAGCTAAATAGCCTGAAGAGAGTGCAAAACTTCCAGAGGCAAAACAACTTGAGTATTTTGAAAGTGCCAGAAGGGAAGGAGGGAGGAGAAATTAAGTTATTTGTATTCAAACTGATCAAATACGAATTGCAATTGGAAGAGTCAGTGCAGGATATTGCCATGGATATCCAAAGTGTTCACATAGATCCTTTAAGGTTGAATACCAAAAGAACTAAGCCAAGGAGAATAGTGGTGAATTTCCTTACTTACACGTTAAAAGGAAAAATGTTGTCGAAGGCTCTAAGCAAGAAAACTTTGGATGTTGATGGAGCTAAGTGCAAAATTAAGTCAGATTTGTTAAACCTCACCTCTAAATGACAATGGGAATTAGGAAAGAGGATCGATCCTTTAAAGGAATTGGAAGCTACAGTTCAGCTAAAATTCCCGGCAGTTTTGAGAGTGATGTTGAGCAATAAAATGTGATGATTGAGCAATAAAATGTTTAATCAATTAGAGAAGAAGATGAATTCATTGAGAGTAGGCAGTCTGGCATCTGAGCAATCAGAATACATCTTTTTTTACACTTTTATATTTGTTTTTTTACCTTCCCTTTTTCTTGAAACTAAATTAGGGCACACTCAGGGGGCTCCCATTAGGCTTAAGCCATGGTGAGTCAGGTATGGTGTCTCCAAAGGGGATAGGGGTATGGGTCACAGGGTGAGGAGCATGTGGGAGAAAACAAACAAAATAGTCCTCAGGAGGCGCAGAAACTACAGTCACTTAGTCAGGATAGGAAATGGGTGAGCAGCAAACACTTGCTATAAAAATCTTATCTTGGAATGTTACAGTTTAAGGGTAATGGGGAGACAGGAAAGTCTACTGCAGTACATAAAGGACTGCCTGGCACATTTGATAATCTTACAGGTGACACATTTAACAGAAAAGAGTGTCTAGATGTTTTCAAGGCAAAAAGATGGCTGCAACAGGTAGTATGCACTAAACAATCTTTTATCACTAAGTGGATGGCCATCTTGGCAAAACATGATGCGAAAATTAATATTAGTATATGTGTCTCAGATAATGCAGGAAAATGGGTTAATTCCAAACTTAGGGTTTTGGTTGGCTACTATGGTCCAAAACAAAAAGATATTACTCCCCTTGAGGAAGTTTTATCAGAGTTATTAAACATCCTGTATCAAATTATTATATCAAGAATTTTTAATGTAGTCCTTGATAATTTTCTTGATAGATCCACAAACAGTAGAGCTGCTGTAAATCCTAAAATGGTGTGACAAATAAGACAAATCATGGGACAAATTGACTTATGTGACATATGGCGCCAGAGGGTAAGATTACAGAGAGGATGGACATATAATAAGAGGAAATACCGCCACCAATCAAGAATCGATTACTTTTTAATTAACATAAACTTAAGGTATATGGCACTGAATATTCAAAATACTGGTGCACATCTTTCAGATAACTCAGCAGTGTTGTTAAAGCTTAACAGCACTGCAAGGAATACTCAATCTAGGTGTACATTGGACTGCATTTTGTTAATGGAGGAGGAGGCAGTGGAGCTATTAAACAAGGAAACAAAAGATTTTTTTTAAATCAGTCTAGGTTCTGCCTTGATGGAGATGGTTTGGGACGCATTTAAAGCCTATCTTAGAGGCCTGATTAGTAGCTTATCGGTGGCTGGAAGGAGGACCTATCGAGAAAAAGTTACAAAGTTTGAAAAGCAAATCTGTGAATTTGAAAAGAAACTGGTTACCCCAAACTTAGAACAGAAAATCCTTCCGATTGAAACCACAGAGGCCAACAATGATTTAGTAAATGTGATAAAGGGCAGAGTTAAAAAAAATGGGAGGCCATTAGCTTATCTCATTTTGAATATGGAGAGAGTTGCAGCATATTCTTAGCATGGAAAATCAAAAGGGATTAGGTGAAAATCACTTTTAAACAAATCAAATGCGAGCAAACAGGGGCCATTTTGAGCAGCAAAATGGAGATTAAGAAAACCTTTCACAGGTATTTTGCAAATGTGCATAAGGAAGAGGTAGACGCAACTGAAGAAGAGGTCGGAGACTGGCTAAAACAGGAACATTTTCAGATTCTCACAGAAGAACCTAATATTATTGGCATAGCTGCATTTACATGCTTATCAGCCTCTATGGTATATAAGTGTCTAGGTCTTCAGAGAATGGATTGAATTGAAGCAATGATTGAACTTCAATGAGAAACAGATTGGTCTATTGCTGTGTGGGATAAAATATTGATTAAGATAGACGCCAAGGCTCGTTCAGCCAATTCAACTCAAACTGATAACACAATGCACTTTACTCCCAGTCCCTTCTCTAAATTCCATTTAGCAGGTCAAAACACTTGTTGGAGGTGTGATAGTGTTGATGCTTCTTATAGACAAATTTGTTTTCATGTCCTAAAGCAGTCCATCTTAGGTTGTGAATGCGGTCTAAGATTGCAACTTAATGATTTTTCTCCCTTTTCCATTTTGATTGTATTTCTGGATGGAGCAAATGCACAGTGGTATCAAAATGCCTTTCCTGGGAAGTTAGTTGACATCTAAATTGCAAACGCTTTACTGGTGAATCTGGTACATTTCAAGTTGCATGATAACATATCTGTACAACTTTGTTGGAGCCCAGCATGTCATAATCATTAACTAGACAGATATTCTGTGTCTTCTGTACAATTAGCTATTAAACATCATAGACTATGATTACCTGTAACAAATTACATATCTAACATTGATTCACAAGCTCACTCACTTTTTTTTACACTTTAAACATTTCATGATTCTTTTTTTATGTGTTCGGCTATATCTTTGTATATGGTTCTTAATTGCAATTGTAATCTATTGATTGTAGTCATGTATTTGCAATAGTCTCTTCCTTATTTTTCTCAATTGCAATAAGTAATTGTTCGCTAATTTCTTCACTGTACTCTCTCTATATCTTTCCTTCTGCCTCTATTTTTCTCCCTTCAGGACTTTTACTTGCACATTAATAGTTTATTAACAATCTATCATTTGCCAGTTCATGAGGCCCTGACCAGTTTGTGTTTTTCCATTCCATTTGCATTTATATTTTTTGTCATGTGAGAAGATTTCGGGCCATATGTATCAAAACGAATTTTGCGAATCTCTAATTGCGATTTTTTGCGAATCACAATTAGAGAATCGCAAAATGCAATGTATGTAGGATTTGCTAAAAATGTTGTGAATCCTACGTATTCCTTATTTGCGATTCGCAAATTGAGATTCGCAAATAAGGAATACCTTCCCATTCAATCCTATGGGCTAGGAGGCCCATAGGAATGAACAGGAAGACATTCTCAAATTGCGATTAGCAATTAGAGAATCGCAAATTGAGAATGCAATTTCAAGGTTGCAAGGGTGCCAAGAGGCACAAGGTCAGCGCTGATTTGCATATCGCCATTGTCTAACCCAGGGTGGTGTGGAGTGGAAAAACGATGGATTTGGGCCCAGATCTTTGGACTGGGGTGAATGTGTGACATTGATCCACATTCTGTCCATCATTGTTGTGTTTGCAGTTACCGCTCTAAGTGTACTGGGGATGCTCAGACGTGAGTCCCAGGCACTCCACACCACTGGAATCAAGCTAGCCGGGCTGAAGAGAGGTGTTACCTCGAAACCGGGCCGGTCCTCGGATGCTTGTTTCCGTTCTGGGAAGGACATGGCTTTTGTAGTTCGGACTGGACTGTTCCCATGGGGCACAGGGTCAGCGCTGATTTGCATATCGCCATTGTCTAACCCAGGGTGGTGTGGAGTGGAAAAACGATGGATTTGGGCCCAGATCTTTGGACTGGGGTGAATGTGTGACATTGATCCACATTCTGTCCATCATTGTTGTGTTTGCAGTTACCGCTCTAAGTGTACTGGGGATGCTCAGACGTGAGTCCCAGGCACTCCACACCACTGGAATCAAGCTAGCCGGGCTGAAGAGAGGTGTTACCTCGAAACCGGGCCGGTCCTCGGATGCTTGTTTCCGTTCTGGGAAGGACATGGCTTTTGTAGTTCGGACTGGACTGTTCCCATGGGGCACAGGGTCAGCGCTGATTTGCATATCGCCATTGTCTAACCCAGGGTGGTGTGGAGTGGAAAAACTATGGATTTGGGCCCAGATCTTTGGACTGGGGTGAATGTGTGACATTGATCCACATTCTGTCCATCATTGTTGTGTTTGCAGTTACCGCTCTAAGTGTACTGGGGATGCTCAGACGTGAGTCCCAGGCACTCCACACCACTGGAATCAAGCTAGCCGGGCTGAAGAGAGGTGTTACCTCGAAACCGGGCCGGTCCTCGGATGCTTGTTTCCGTTCTGGGAAGGACATGGCTTTTGTAGTTCGGACTGGACTGTTCCCATGGGGCACAGGGTCAGCGCTGATTTGCATATCGCCATTGTCTAACCCAGGGTGGTGTGGAGTGGAAAAACGATGGATTTGGGCCCAGATCTTTGGACTGGGGTGAATGTGTGACATTGATCCACATTCTGTCCATCATTGTTGTGTTTGCAGTTACCGCTCTAAGTGTACTGGGGATGCTCAGACGTGAGTCCCAGGCACTCCACACCACTGGAATCAAGCTAGCCGGGCTGAAGAGAGGTGTTACCTCGAAACTGGGCCGGTCCTCGGATGCTTGTTTCCGTTCTGGGAAGGACATGGCTTTTGTAGTTCGGACTGGACTGTTCCCATGGGGCACAGGGTCAGCGCTGATTTGCATATCGCCATTGTCTAACCCAGGGTGGTGTGGAGTGGAAAAACTATGGATTTGGGCCCAGATCTTTGGACTGGGGTGAATGTGTGACATTGATCCACATTCTGTCCATCATTGTTGTGTTTGCAGTTACCGCTCTAAGTGTACTGGGGATGCTCAGACGTGAGTCCCAGGCACTCCACACCACTGGAATCAAGCTAGCCGGGCTGAAGAGAGGTGTTACCTCAAAACCGGGCCGGTCCTCGGATGCTTGTTTCCGTTCTGGGAAGGACATGGCTTTTGTAGTTCGGACTGAACTGTTCCCATGGGGCACAGGGTCAGCGCTGATTTGCATATCGCCATTGTCTAACCCAGGGTGGTGTGGAGTGGAAAAACGATGGATTTGGGCCCAGATCTTTGGACTGGGGTGAATGTGTGACATTGATCCACATTCTGTCCATCATTGTTGTGTTTGCAAGAGGACACCCTGTTGCACCCCTGAAATATGCATGTGTGCACATTTTGCGCACATACATACCCTGTATGTGCGACATATGGCACTTTTAAAAAATCATACAAGTGCTTTTTTAAAGAAAACCACTAATTTGTGCTTCTTACATTGCATTTAAGGAATCACAATTTGTGATTCCTTAAATGCATTTGCAAAAAAGGGAATCGCAAATGTTGCTATTCCTTATTTTGCGAATGGGTTTTTATGCGATACATTGCACACTGCTAAACTGCTTTTGTGATCGCAATTTAGCTTGATACGTATGGCCCTAGATCTTAATAATGTATCATTGTTAGCCTTGTCTTGGCAGTATGGCAAATGTCTTGTATTATGAGTCATAATAATTATTTTTATTAAAGTGTAACTAAAAAAACATTAATTTGTCTACTTTGCTCTTTTTCAAGCTGAGCTAGGTAGCACGTAATGTAGTTTTGAACATGATTGTGTACATCATGGTACTGTCAGTCTAATGTGAGCATCGGAATTAGCTTTTCGGGGACCCGATTCTTATATATTATGCCGAGCTGAGTAACATAAAATGTCCTTTTGGCCAACGTGAAACTGTAAGTAGCTACTGTCGATGTACCGAATGCTGACATTCAATGGAAAAAAACACTGTCAACTGTGCCTGACCTCTACAAGTGAAACTTTTCTTCTTTTTAAACTTGTAGTTGCCTTAGCAACGGAAATATGGACTTATACTAAGTAAAGCTTTTCATAGAAAAGGCTCAATCTTTCCCCGTAGGAAAGAACCTGCTTTGAGTTAAATGTATGAAGAAAACCTACAATAATGGATATCAGAAGATCAAATATATATTTTCTCATTTAATGAATAAATGACGTTTAAGTTAGTTGAAACGCTACTATAAAGGTTAGATTTTAATTAAAATATCTATAAAGTGCAGACATTTCAGGCACATTCGAAGCAGAGCTTTGAAGCTTCAAAAGAAAACGCATACAATGGTTACTTGACCTGCAACTCTAGTGACAGACATATTCTGTGTAGAGGAAACCATCATTTTGAGGTATTGCAGGACACTCAAATTCAACTTGGGGCTACCAAGAAAAAAGTTCAATAAAACATTTCACCTGACACATATAACTCCATAAGTTTCTCTTATCAACTGACTGAGGTCTCTATTTGTCCTGTTACTCTAGAATTTTATTATGACTGCAAAGTCATCCAATCAAAGTGTACAAATATTTTAGAAAAAAATATATATATTTTTTACAAAGTGTATTTTCTAAATATACAGATTTCACTGGTCTATTGCTGAGCATTGTCAGTCTCGTCTTTAGCTTCCCTATTTTCACCAGTCGCAGAGGCTGAGACATAAGTAGTTACGTCATACTAATTTAGGATCTTCCTGTGATGGATATGAAGGTCAAACAAAAGCGGCACATATCGGACTGGGGAGTGTAGTATGTGTAGATTTTGCAGCACTTTCCCACTGAGGTACTGTTCATGTCTATTTGTTTATATGGTTCCGTGTTTCAGCACGTTTATGGCTTTACGAGTCTGAAGTAGAGCGCAAGAGCCTCAAGGGCACCATGGAAATATACTCCTGCGGGTGAGTGACTTTTTCCATTTTTTTATATCAATTCCATCTGTTTTTTGCCTCCTCCAAAGTCCTGTATTTGAAGGCCCCACTAAATAATCATAAAACCTGGCAATTTATCTGGGTGAAATATTCTCAATAATTATGCATAGGTGATACTAACTCCACTTAATACTGTGTTAGTGAAAATCTCTTTATGTTAGTTAAACGAAGGAGGTTCCAGTAATCTTCCTGAAAGTGTTGTGTAAATGCCATCCTTTCACCCATATCATTCAACGAACATGCTTTTCTTAGTGATTGTCTGACACCTTTCCAGAGGCAATTCAACATTTTACTTGATCAAAAGGTTACACATACACCTACATTGTCACCAAAAAAACCTACGCTTTTCAAAATCTATAACAAACATGATTCCTTAGAACCACCATTTTTTATTTTTACATTTAAACATGATTTTGAGCACAAATCTTTGAGACTTGTTTCACGTGCAAATTCTCATTTGCTCCTAAATAAGAATTTGCATCATGGGAGGTATGACGTCTGGATCGTCTGAAAACATACTTAAAAAACGACTAAAAAGGTCAATTTTATCTTCGCCATGCAACTTACTCTAAAGTTTTTCAACTTTTATGTGATGGTGCATCCAAAACAGGTTACTATCAGCATATGCTATCTTACTAAACCTTGAGCCTACATTTCCATATGTTTTGAATTTGAAGAATGGAGAATTGTGTGCCTCCAGGAGTTGTCATGATACTAATGTTCTTTCACCAATGGCTCTGAGCCTTTTCTGTTCCCCATACGACTCAAATAGCTTGTGAGAACATGTTTTTAACCAAACCAATGCTCGGGCATCGTGTCTAGATGGGTTAATAACAAAACAGCAGACACCCAGAGTCATGAGAGATTCGGTATGAAGAGTAGTTTGGTGAAGCCTGAAACCCTCTTAATTTGGGAAACTTATGACTTACCAGAGGATCACGTATTTTAACAGTGCCTAGTTATGAGCAACCCAGCCCTGAAATGATGAAGGAATGTGCCCAATGCAATCTGGACTCATCAAGGCGATTAGTAGAGATACTAGTGAAATATGCGGAGATTGATAGAGCGGTGCTACAACTCCCCATTGAGAAGTTGACTGATGAAATTACTGCCAAGAGTCTTACAGATGAAACTGCAAAATTAAATCAAGAGATGACCAATCGTTTACCTAAGGAATAAGATAACGTGAAAGAATGGAAAAGCATTTGAATTCCACCGGGAACGAGTGGACTATGAAACCGGCCGTATTTTTACCTTTTCGTGCAAATATGAAGCAATGAAGTCAACAAAATATGCTGCCTCCAAAGTCCAAAAACCTGGTACTTCCCTCAACAAACAAATAACTGCTGACACTTCCAATTCAGATTTCAGCTCGGTGATCGAAAGTGAAGCCGAAGGGGACTCCATTAGACCTTTGACAGGTGGAATTCGTGTGGCACCTTCCCCCGCAGAAGAGCTGAATTTTTTAGCAGAGGATCGGAGATCAACTCTCCGACCAAGGCCCCAGAAAAAACCAGCAGGCAGAGGAGAAACTACAGTCGGAGGCAGAGGCGAAAGGCCAGAAGAAGAACCAGTTCCGAGCAACAACAGCAAAAAACGCAGGAGGGGCTTGTGGCACCGCCGATAAATGGAAAAGAGGAAAACGAAAGAACAGTGATCAATCTATCTGAAGCTGTTCTCAATCAAGCAGAAATCCAAATTCTGGCCATCGGCTTCTCGTATTGTGCAGAATCAAATTTTGAATACTCAATACACGAATGGACATCTACACATTTGTGCAAAAATTAAAACTTCAAAAGTTTCATTCTATAAGAAAATCAAAAGCAGGAACCATTTTGACTCTCCAAAATGATCGAGAGATAGAGGATTCTTGCAACCCATGCCCTCAGCTGATCAATCACTATTACAAGTGCTTACTGAATTAAATCAAGAAAATCAAAGTGTGAAAAGTGAAGAACTTTCTCCCACCTTAACCATCAATACTTTAGCCTCACAGGAAACATCCAGGAGAAGTACACCTTTCAAAAAGAAATCCAAATTTACCACAGTAATAGTGAGAGATGGTATTGACATCTTTAGTGAAAATGTGATTGTTTTTTGTTTTCACAATACCTTTGGCGCCGGTTGACAAATCTTCGCGAAATTATCAAAACTAATTGGCCCGTTGCGGTCAGCTCCTATCTTAAAAGTTTCGGGGTGATTCGGCAAGCGGGGGCAGGACATTTTAGACACGACTACAGCCCTAACTGCTGAACGGAATTACACCAAATTTGGAAAAAAGGTAGCTCCTAGTTCAGAAAGAGACCTTTTTAAATGGTGTAAATCTGTTCAGAAGTTCCTGAGAAATTCAAAAAATAGAGATAAAAAAAATCAAGTTCCAATAGGAAACTTTAGACATGGTTATAGCCAAAACTGCTTACCTGAATTACACCAAATTTGGCAAAAAGGTAGTGCTTGCTTCAGAAAGAGACCTTTTTTTAAATGGTGTAAATCTGTTCAGTAGTTGCTGAGAAAATCATAAGAATACAAGTTTCAATATCTGTGGCCGCGGAGGATCCGCGGACCCTCCCGACCGCAAGCTTCATTCTAATTGGCTGTCACCACTCCAAACCAGGAAGTGTTGGCAGCCATTTTGTAACTCGGTAGAACAGAGTCAAACCAAGGTGACACAGAAGAAAGGGGGGCAGGGTAGAAACACTCTGACCCCCTAGGCCTGCTCAGGGGGTCTCACAAGGACCGCCTGGGCCCCAAAAAATATATATTTTTAAAACAGCGGAATGCGCGCTGGGTGCTCAGATCCAAGTCACCTCCCCGGGGCTCTATTTTTTAAATAAATAAAACAAAATGTGGGAGAGTGCTCCAGCCCCCAATTCCCTGGGGATCACCACCTCCCTGGGGCACTAACTCTTAACCCCTTCGACGCTCATGACGAGCTGGGCTCGTCATGAGGTAGCCTCCTCGCACGCTCATGACGAGCCCAGCTCGTCATGTAAAGTGCGAATCCGCAAAATCCAGCGTACGGGCGGAAATCATGCCGCACACATGCGGTTAAAGTGCAGGGGTCCATTTTGGACCCCCGAGCCCCGGGGACCACCACCTCCCCGGGGTCATGAGGCTCCCTCCTGAAGCCTTCGATGGCCCTGGGGACTGCCACCTCCCCGGCCGGCTTCTGCAGTGTCCTGGGTTACCCACCCTTGGGACACTGCTGCTTGCTATGGTAGGGTGGGAGTACTGTAGCAAACTCTGGTTTGGATTTTGAAAGAGAGAGCAGGGAAACATGCTCTCTCTTCCAAAATGCAAATCAGAATTGCTTTTTCACACGGGGAGCTGCATGTCAGCAGCTCCCCATGTGGAAAAGCAATGCCTGCTCTCCCAGGACGCGGGGAGCTGGCGAACCGTGTGGGCATTGGGGCTCCCCCCATGGTCCCTAATGAAGTGAGTAGGCCCCGGGGGATGGGTCTCCGGGGCTAGTAAAAATTAGTAGTAGGAGCCGGATTTAAAAAATAAAAATAAATTGGAGTTGCGTCCCCAGTGCGGTGCTCAGCGCGGCCCCCTGGTGTGCATGAAAGGGTTGCGTGACTTCCAGCGTGGCCCCCCGGTGTGAACGAGAGGGGTGCATGACTCGAGGCATGGCCCGTGGTGTGAATGCGAGGGGTGCACAACTCCGAATTGCACTAGGTGCGTGACTCCTAACACAAAAATGTAGGATTTTTTCATTAAAAACCTATTTTATATGTTAGCATCTTGGGTGGCTCTAAGAAGAGCCCTTGTGTTTATTGGGAGATTTTTGTAGCTACATGTAAGTGCCGATGCAGAGTCTTAATTGTTGAGAAGGACTCTGTTTCCCCATCTGTGAAGTGTACACCATCACTCCTGTAGATACCATCCATATCAAAACGCAGATTGTTGTTGTAAATGGACCCCATACCATGGTCTCTGTCATAAGCAGAAACAGCTTTATTGACATTTTTTCTAGCTTTCTCAATATGTGTACAAAATTGATTGGACCACATCCATTTCTGTCTTTGGCATATGTTAGAGTAGACAAAGGCAGTCTGGGGGAAAAGCAACATCAATTCTGCAAAGGTGTCCTTCATTAGCATGTCCTGACCTTCCCCAGTCAAATGTGCCTAGGTCATTGCCACCACAGTGCACAGTCATGAGGTCAGGGGGTTGGAAGTGCATAAAGGTTTTAACCAATGGCATCAATTGGTGACAAATCAATCCTCTCTGTCCAATCCATGTAATATCTACATTTTGCAAAGCTAGGTCTTTGACAATACCTCTGCTTTCAGCATACCTTTTGCACCAGAAAACATAGCTGTGTCCAATAATCCACACTGAAAGCATCTTGAAGGGATCTCTGTAGGTAATCAGAAGATGTCTGTAGCTGAGCTAGGCAGGTGTTAGAATGCAATATATCTAAAATGGTGGACAACATGATGTTTTTAAGAAAGTAGAGATTTGATTGGCTGTTTACTTTGTTTGGAAAGCATGTTTCTTATTGGTTATTTTGAAATGTTTGAAAGGTACAGCAAAAAGAATAAGGGCATGCTTTGCAAAGCCAACCACACCTGCTGTTGTCATTTGCAACATTGTGTGGTGAACTTGTGACCTGGCAGCGAAGTTGAATGTTGCATAACCTTTTACTATGGAAACTTGTAATAAGGACAAGGGGTGAAGATGTCAGTTGAAAAGTATTATTCTGTGTGACCAATGGAAAATCGTTTTTCAATTTGAAAAACACTGGGAAGCAATGTCATTTGTGGCTTATGTGTATTTGAATGGAAAATTAAAGGGAACGTTTGCCATTACTGGTTTTACATCGGAGAGTGTGCTTATCTACATTCTCTATGTGAAAAAGAAAATCCTCACTGAGTGTTTGAGATTTTTCATTCAAAAGATTTATTTAAAAGGTGAGTTATATTTTTAAGAGATTTATGTGATATAGATTTGACATTTTTATTAAACTCTGCTGGTTAAATTATTTTATTAAATGTACAAATATATATTGGAATTATTTCTATTGTATTTTAACTTTGTTTAAAAATAGTATGTGCACTAATATATATATTATTAGGTGTCTTGAAAGGTATAGTTGAATCATAATTCTTATTTATTATGAATTGGTTAAATCTGCATGAAGTATGTGTATTTTCAAAAATGTTTATATAAGGTGCAGTTTATTAGGCATGCATTCTTTTTTGAGTAAAAAGGTATAGTTTAATAAAATGGCATTATTGTAGATAGTTTGGGAAAATGAGGTACAACTGAGGTGTTTGCAAATTGATCATATAAGGTGTTAATGATTATAATTTTGTTATTAGTTTGTACAGTTTGTGTGGTTTTAGAAATCCTCATTAAAAAGGTGTTGTTGATTACTCTTCTTAATTAAGTTTGTTGGAAGGTACAGTTTGATGATGTTGCATATTTGTTGATTTAATTGGCAACATGTAGTTGAAAACAAAACCACTAGATTTTACTCTTTCTGGTATGTATTAGTTGTCTCCTTAATAGATAGTATGTCATGAGTCATGTATTTGTTTAGATTGTATTCATATAGTTGTATATATATTTACTGAATTAATTAGAGGTACCTGATAGATTACAGGAGTGCAAAGGGAGTGAATATGTGATTTTATTAGTGCATGAGAACTGTTTTTGTGGTTATATAAAGTCTAAATTTGTAGTTAGTATGTAGGTAAATGTGCACCATCTATGCAGTCCTATAACCCACTGCAGTCTAGTAATCAACTCCTGCAAAAATCCAAGTAGTAGTTCAGTAATCACACTGCCCACTCTGCCTGTCATCCTGACAGAAGCATATCCTTATGTTATCTCTGTGCCAAAACAGAAGCACTTAGAAACTCACCCTGCTCTCCTCTACCACCACTCTAACAACTCAGTCACTATCTATGCACTTGTACAATGACT
Organism: Lissotriton helveticus; assembly: GCF_964261635.1. Taxonomy (NCBI): domain Eukaryota; kingdom Metazoa; phylum Chordata; class Amphibia; order Caudata; family Salamandridae; genus Lissotriton; species Lissotriton helveticus. The sequence continues at coordinate 641,115,521 of NC_136059.1, forward strand.
CAGGCATAGAGACACACTGTGCTACAGTCAAATATGTACAAACTATGCAGGCCCCTAACCCTGTGTAGACTACCAATTCACTCCTGCAATAATCCAGATTCTACTCATGCATGCCCCAATCACAATGTCACTCTCTTTCCACTCTTGCAATCATCCTGACAGAACCGTGTCCTTATCAAATCTCTGTGCCGAAACACAAGCACTTATAAACTCACCCTGGTGTCAACCAACAGTACTTTACATACTCAGTAACTATCTATGCACTTGTACAATGACTCAGGCACAGAGACACACCGTGCTACAGTCAAATGTGCACAATCTATGCAGGCCCCTACCCCCCTGTAGACTACTGATTCACTCCTCTAATAATTTAAGTAGTACTCATGCAGTGCACCAATCACACTGTCACTCTCTCTCCACTCTTGCAATCATCCTGACAGAACCATCTCCTTATCTAATCTCTGTGCCTAAACACAAGCACTTATAAACTCACTCTGCTGTCAACTACCAGCACACTAGCTACTCAGTCAATATCTATGCACTGGTACAATGATTCAGGCATGAAGAGACACTGTGCTACAGTCAAATGTGCACAATCTATGCAGGCCTCTAACCCCCTGTAGACTACTGATTCACTCCTGCAATAATCTAGGTAGTAGTCATGCAGTGCCCCAATCACACTGTCACTATCTGTCCACTCTTGCAATCATCCTGACAAACCTTTTTGTGAACGTATCTAGGACCCTATTTGAATATTCCCGATTTATGCCCTCATGTGGTTATAACAAATCATATCCTTATAAAGGCATAAGAATCATATCCATATTTAGTCATACCCAATGCAGTCCAAATACCCGTAGGGTGACAGTTGCACGATACAAATAATAAATACAATACAATACAATGCAAATACGGCAAGGCTACTGCTATAGACTCCTAGAAATCACAATGTTTCCTTAAACAAACCAAGCCTTCAGCAGCACGGGAATTCCCCCTGCTTCTGTATTGATTTGTCCTAGAACTACTGGAGTCTTATAAAGAATTGCGAGTTCTTAGTGACGTTTTATGTCCAAACTTACGTCAAACTCGGCACCTTCCAGGTATAAATATACCAACAGCTACCCTAGCAAACACACAGTGGTTTGGAGCAGGTCAGTTATCTACTTGCCCGACGCCCTGCTGAGGCAAGTGCCGAAGGATGCCGACCCTCCCATTGACGCACTGAGAGAGACGCTGTCTTTTCTCCTGCCGAGAAATCCAGCTCCAGTGTTTCCAGTCACCCTTACGGGTTGCTGGGAGATCAAGTCCTGAGAACGAGATACTTCATTCTATAAACAAGGTATGGAGCTGATTAGACCCTTGGAGAATTCTTGATTCAGATTCTTGGCAAAAACTACCTTAACTTAACTGCAGCTCACTTACTCCTTCCCACGTACTAGGCTTAGGTTAGGTACAAGGGGGGAAGGCATATTTTAGAAGCACCAATTGAGTACGTTTAGTCAATAATTTTATATATGTATATATTTTATCTATTTTAAACACGGTATGGCTTAGAAACCGTACCATGCTTTTAAAGTATTATTTCATAATACTCCTTTTACTGTACGCACTTTACTTCATGATAAGTATTGCAATTGTGGCAACTCACTTCTCTTGCATGAGAAAGAAGACTGTTCAATAAATAAACTCTTTTATTGAAAACGCCCGTTTCTCTGTTTCTCTGCGCTTCTGGTGAAACTAAGCATGCACGATTGACTGAGTGAAATAGCTATCTATTGTTTCCGCGACTCTGGAGGTATACTCCTTATTCTGGAGGGAGCAAAGTTGTCATGTTTATGCGGTTGTCAGAAACTAATCCCTTCTTGTCTATTCAGGAAAGTTAACACCTTCTTGTTTACTCGAGAACGTTTCTAGTGACCTCTGAGCTAGCTGGCATTCATAATTAAGTCTAACATATTCAATAGAGACCTAATCGACCTCAGTCCTACGTCTAAACTATCGTTTATGTTATTCCAATGCACAGAGCCTATTGGGAATATAGGAACTACACTACAAACTATGTTCTTATCTAATCTCTGTGCCGAAACACAAGCACTTATAAACTCACCCTGCTCTCAACTAGCAGCAGTATACCTACCCAGTGACTTTCAATGCACCTGTAGAATGACTCAGGCATGAAGAGACACTGTGCTACAGTCAAATGTGCACAATCTATGCAAGCTCCTAACCCCCTGTAGACTACTGATTCACTCCTGCAATAATCTAGGTAGTAGTCATGTAGTGCCACAATCACACTGGCATTCTCTGTCCACTCTTGCAATCATCTTGAGAGAACCATGTCCTTATCTAATCTCACTACCCAAAACACAAGCACTTATAAACTCACCCTGCTTTCAACTCCTAGCAGCGTACCTACCCAGTCACTGTCCATGCACTTGTACAATGACTCAGGCATGAAGAGACACTGTGCTACAGTCAAATGTGCACAATCTATGCATGCCCCTAACCCCCTATAGTCTACAGATTCACTCCTGTGATAATCTAGCTAGTATTCATGCAGTGCCCTAATCACCCTGTCAATCTCTGTTCACTCTTCAAATCACCCTGACAGAACCATGTCCTTATCTAATTTCTCTGCCAAAACACAAACACTTATAAACTCACCCTGTTGTCAACTATCAGCACTCTATCTACGCATTCACTGTCTATGCACTTGTAGAATGACCAGAAGTGTGCTACAGTCAAATGTGCACATTCTATCCAGTCCTCTAACCCCTGCAGAGTACTGATTCACTTCTGCAATTATCCAAGTAGTAGCCATGTACAACGTTAAATACAACGTATTTCTTTAGTAATACAATAGTATATTTTACAAATTTGTTTTAATAATGCCATATATAATTTTTTTACAGGAATTGTTTATCATCATTAAAAAAAAAATAATGACTAGAATAACACAAAAGAGGAAACAACAAAAAAGGAGTATTATTTGAAAAAAACAGAACAGCAAAAATTAGATGAACTACAACATGTGGGAAAAAAGAAAAAGTCTTCTGGTAAGTGTCAATGGGCAAGTACCTGAAATTCCAGATTTCCGTAGGAACGCCTGGCTGAAGATGTGATGCTAATTTCCCAACTCCCTTTCACCTCTGTGCCAGATTTCTCTGATCTCAGAAGTAAAGGGGAAAGGGGAAGTGGATGACAAACAGAGAGACAGACACACTGGTGACTTCCTTCTTCTTCAGAAAATGGTTGTTCACCTGCAAGAGTTAACAAACCATTACTACATTCTCACAACATTTGAATTAAACTCACAATATACTTTACTCTAACCCCTTGTGTTACCTGACTGAGTGTGTGCATAAGCTTCCCTCTGATTAGACTCAAAGCTGGTTTGACTGATGGCTGGTTAACAAGAGAATTGACTCCAAGTCTTTAAAGCTAAAAATAAGACTGAATTAAGGTCTGTGAATCTTGTACTACAAGGCTTGTAAAGTCTCTAAGGATGGCGTTCTCCTGTAGATAAGAACTTTGACGCTGATAAATAAGTTGGTAAGCAAAAATATATATATATATTTCTATCTACTTTCTGGAACCTGCATGAAGAATAATCCAACTGCTGCCAACTTCCAATGAGACTTAAGAGGATTGAAAACTGATGCTTAATTCAGTAAATAGCGTTCTCCTACAATGTCTGAAATATTCTGGCGCTGTACTGAAGTCTTAACTTAATGAGAACTAGGGTCTCTCTCAAAATCCTTGTCTGAACTCTCACAGGCTGAATATATATCTCAAGTAGAATGCCAAATGCTGGACTGACCCAGCTCGAGTTTTCAATAGCTTACACAAGCGGAGATATCACCGGTATTACAAGGAAAGTTCTTACCGGGTAATACAGTCTTTGTTCTGACACGACTTGACAGGAACTGAGCTGCATTCACAGGAGCGCTCAGAAACAGCTTACTGGAAACGCGCTGACTTCGCTGGAAAGCTCAGACACGGCTTGACTGAAATCGCGCTGACATCACTGGGAGGCTCGGACACAGCTTGACAGGAAATAGAGCTGTCATCCTGGGTTACGCTTCCAAGGAAAACTCTGTAGCCGCTTGACTGCAGACGAAGTTCGAATGTAATAAAATATATTAACTCAAGTCACCAAATATTTACTGAGAAGGGGTGACAGGAGCTTCAGTGACAGACGCCTGAGCTTCTTTAGATTTACCGCGATAAGCGGTTCAAAGAGATAAGAGAGAGAGCACGGAGAGCAATCCGTCTCTCTAAAAATTACAGTTGAAGTGCGCTGAGGAAATGTTGCTCGCGCATCAAATTGCCTGCGATGACGCATCAGAGCGCAGGACTAGAACGCTGCTCTGCTGAACAGTCAGTGGCATGAAAGACTGCATCCTCCATCTTGTGTCTGAATTTCGCTACCAGTAGCGTCCAGCTGGCAGCGCAACTGTGCAACTTGGTGTCAGTAGAAAGCCTTTGATGAGGGGTTATGAGCGGATTTATGTTTGTGCCTAGACCACTCCTGACAGTAAGAGAACAAACAAATTTGTTTACAACCTTTCAAAGGCTAAAAACAGTGTGCACAATATGAGATGTATAAAGAATGCCCCAACAACAAAGAAGAATAAAAAGAAAAAAAGGAGAAGGTAATGGAAAAATGCATTGTGAAGAATCAATGTATGGTAAAAGGAGAAAGAATCAGTTTGAAGAAATTAGAAAGAGAATGTTTTACAATAGAGTTGTTTTCAATTTGTTGAAGGAAGTGAAGAAATATAAAAATAGATCAGTATGTTATAAAAAGAAGAAACATATTGAAACTGTTGATGAGAAGACTTTTGAATTAAAAAGGAAATTATTCATTTTAGTTTTAAACAGATTTCGACCACTTCATAAGCCAATACATTTTATGAAGGCCAAAAGTAAGAAGAAGAGACTAATTAACAGAAGCAACTTTTGTGATATTTTTTGGGCTGAATGTAAGCACAGTTCAAGTTCAGTTAATGAAGAGAGTTATTTTCAAACCAATACATTATAGCTTCAAGTTGATACCAGTGATCGAGCTTATGAGCTTGAAAATGGTTGTCCAATTGAGAAAGAGAAGATGGTTCCCAGAAATGTAGAAGAAGTGATAGCTGATGAATTACTAGGGAAATGTCCTAAAGCTCCAGTGTATACTTGGGATTGTAGTAGTATTTGTAGTATACAACAGGACTCCATTGATATTTTACACAATTTCTTACGAGTCAATAGTAAAAGAGATGTTAAACAAAAGATTAAGACATTGCAAGGACTAGATCCTGGCAGAGCTAGAAAAAAATAGGTTTGCAAGGTCATTCTCTAGCTTGTCTTTCCAGAAAAGTATGTCAAAGTGTTTTTTATCATTTTAGAATGTTAGCAGTACATCATTCTCAAATGTAGATGTTTGTGAGAAGATTGTATTATGCTAAAAGTCCAGCAATAATTTTAAATGACTTAAACAGTGCTATTTTGCATGGAACAGTTTCAGATGTTATAAAAGTTTGTGATGAAATAGAGTTTTGTTACTTTGGTCCTTGAGAAGAGAGTGGACAAAGTGAGAAATTGATAGAAGTAGATATTGAAGAAACTGTGGAAAATAGTAGTACAGAGAAGTTTGAAGAACAAATTACGGTAATTTTGTTTGAAAGGCCAAATTACAATTGTATTTGTTGCAGATGAACTCACTAAAGAAATAAGACCAGGACTTTTGATCTATATTTAAAAAGTGAAAGAGAAGAAAATATTGAGTAAATGGAAGGAATTTGCAACTTATTTGTTGGTAGAGGATTGCTTTGATTTGGGTACTGATCAGCGTATTTGTAAATATTGTTATAACAAATTAGACGATAATAAAATGCCTGCTATCCATAGCTGTCCATAATAATCTAGAGTTACTAACTATTGCTCCAGAACTGATATTTTTAAACACATATGAGTCTATTCTGATTCAATGTGTGCACCCATTTCAGGCTATTGTTCGCATGGAACCTAAAATAGGTAAATTGCCTCCTACAGATTTACAGCGGGGATTAAAAAGAAGAGTTGTATATTTACCTCTAGATTGAAAGAAAAATATTGAAACTATTGGTGTAGAAAATGTAGAAAGTGAACCACTAGTTATTCTAGTTAATGGTGTTCCTACAAAGAGTAATACAATCTGGCAGGAATTAGTTGATGTTAGGAAAGTGCAAAATGCAACATTATATCTAATAAAAAACGATGATTACTACAGAAATGTGTATGTTGAAGAAGAAGAAATAGTTTTAGGAGATGATAGTGAAACGTCAACTGGTCAAATTGAAAAAGTTGACATGTCCAAAAGTGAAGAAATATATGAACATTACAGTGCACATCCACTTCATTCAAAAGAAGTGATGAGGAATACTATTGAATTATTCCAAATGAAGAAAGCGAAGGGGACTCCCATGAGTGTATGGGTAAAAGTTTGGAAGCTTGTTGTTTTCTGCAGCTGTTCCCAACTGGAAAAGGTGGCCAATATGACGAACGATCAGTGCGGATTCCTGCATCAAAATATCGGACAACAAGATCGTATGCAGAAGATCCAAAATGTTGACAATGTATCCCATATATCTTTAATCTTTTGTTTGAGAGTGACTTGTCTGGACTTTCATATGCAGTCAACCACATATTAAAATACAGGAGTACATCTTCAAAACGTTTCTGCAAAGGAATTTATGGATAAAGTACATCAGAGAGACGATCATTTAGAATCTCAACTGATTCATTTGATGGCATGTCAGCGTGGTACTAATGAGTATTGGTATCATCATCATGGAGAACTTAAATGCATGCCAAGGAACTTAGGAACTCCTATGTGGTTTGTTACCCTAAGCTGTGCTGAATACGCTTGGGATGATTTACTTGAATGGTTTCGAGAAGCAAATTAAAATATAAAAAATATTGAATACAAGACACCTGGAGAATTATGCTCTTTGGATCTTGTGAATTAGGGGTGGGCGGACATTGCGCAGTCACTCTACGCAAAGTTCCACGAAACGGTTGAAAATCTCTGCCAACACGCAGAAATTCCGCGAAGACGCGGAATTGCTGGTTCGCGATGCTTTTTTCCGGTTCGGGATCGCTGTTTACGTGCTGGGGGAGAAATATCTCACGAATTTTGAGAACGCGAACAAGCAAAAAATTCTGCGAAGCCGCGGAACACAGAATTTTGGGCAATTTCGCGTTCTCCGCGGAAAGCAAAATTACCCAAATTCCGTGAATTTTCCACCCAGGCCTACTGTAAATGCAGATATTTCAACCATAGGTTTGAAGCTATGATGTCTTTTATCTGCAATAAAAAGAATCCTCCTCTTGGAGAAGTTATTGATTTCGTTTGGAGAAAGGAGTATCAAGCTAGAGGTGCTCCTCATATACATATTCTGTTATGGATCATGGATGCACCCACATTTGGAACTGATTTGGATGACACTGTGTTATCTTTTATACAAGATTATGTTACATGTGTTATACCAAAAAGAACACAAGAAAACACCCTAAGGCAACAAGTGTTACGATTCCAAAGTCATCCATGTGGCAAATATTGTTGACGGAAATACAAGTCAAATGAAAATTTTTGTACCAAATGTCGTTTTGGATTTCCACGTCCATTAATATCCAAAGGGGGAGTAAACAGTTTCATGTCAGCAGTGAGACATACCATCACTAGAAAATCTCCCAAAAATACGTACAATTTGAGACGAAGTGAAGAATCAAAGTATATCAATGATTATAATCTAGTTATTCTCTCAATGTGAAATGCTAAAATGGATATCCAGTATGTTACGGACAATTCCATTGCTGTTACTCGGTATGTAGCATCATACATAACAAAATCAGAAAAGACGGAGTTGAAAGAAATGTGGGAAGGAATTTCCTACAGGAAGAGTCTTAGTAAGAAATTGTACAGTTTTAGTTTGAAAATGTTATCCCATCAAGAGATTGGAGCGTACGAATGCTCGGATTGTTTGTCGTCTGCAAGTTTATATTCTTGCAAGTGGGATCATTTGGGTGAGTCTAGGTCTTGCTGCAAGACAAAATCGAGTACTTAAACCTATACAAGAAATCAAATATTTAGCAGTAAATTAACTGGAAAGTACAGATATTGTCAAAACAAACATGTTGGATACATACTATCCAAATAGAAGTCCTCATCTTGAGAACATATGTCTCCATGAAGTGCTCCAATTGTACAGTTTTAAGAAAAATACTACAGAAAACATAAATGAAGGAAAATATGCAGTGATTGGTTCAGATGGGTGTTTGGTGAAACATAGTAAAGGAAATCTGATCAATCACAGGAAACTGAGTTGTGATACTGGTGATTGAAGAGAATTCTACTATTTAGCACTTTTGCAACTGTTCAAGCCTTGGCATACGGAATTGGAATTGCTTGGAGATTTTCAGTGCTATAAAGATTCTTTCAATGCATGTAAAGATAGCATGGAATGCCCAGTTTTTGCAAATTATCTGAAAATATTGAATGAAGAAATTGATCAAGAAGCTACTATTGCAGCTGAGTTTGCTAGAGACAGTTCTTAAGACAGTCAAAGTTCTGCTCCCCTGAGTCAAGATCCACTAGGACAACCAATTCTTGAAAATGAAGAAGCAATCGCTATGCATGAAGTGGAAACAGCAATGCATCAAGCTCCAGAAGACATTATGGACTTAGAAAAAATGGAAGAACAACTAAATATTGAACAGAAAGAAATATATCAGCAAATTAGACAACAGATCGACAATGGTTTTCTTCATGAAAAGAAAGAATGCACATGCACATCATTTCAACCTATCTGAATGTATATCAGTGGTCAAGCTGGTACAGGAAAAAGTTTCTTGATTAAAGTTTTGACTACTTATCTACGGAAAATAACTGACTCACATTTGTTTTGTGTTGTAACTGCCCCAACTGGATTGGCAGCACACAACATTAAAGGAATTACGTTACATCGTTTACTAATGCAACCTGTGGAACATGAAAATAAATTGGAATATCACAAGCTATCTGGAGAAGCTTCTTTTGAAGTTTAAAGAGTGTAAAGAAAATGAAACTTCTGAATATTGATGAGGTGATCATGGTCTCAAACTTAATGCTTGCCTTTGTGCATTTAAGAATTCAGCAAATTTTAAAAACAGTATACGGTGTCTTATTTGGAGGAAAACATGTGATAGTTTTTGGTGATCTACTGCAACTTACTCCTGTAAGAGGGCAACCAGTATTTAAAACGCTTGTGCACGAAGACACCAGAAAGTCTTTGGGAAGTGTTGGAAACGTTGACATTTGGTTATATTTTGAGTACAAAGAACTCATTAAAAATATGCAACAAGCAAATGATGAAGATTATGGAACCATTCTTCAAGATATAAGAATTGATGTATCGACAGAACATGGTAAACAAGCTTTGAAAAGTAGGCTACTTACCAACTTGTTTCCAAATGAAAATATAGTTCCTGAAAAAACATACAAAGAAATTGCAGAAAATAAGGGGACCCACCATCCAAAGGTCTCTGGAGAGACAGGCCACAACTTGGGGGTACTCACCATCGCCGTGAGGGCAACGGTCATCGCAGCAGGAGCCTTCATTCCAGCCATGAGGAGAACGGCTCCCGGGGCTCACGCATTACCAGGAACTACATCCCACAGAGTCATCTGCTTCGTCATGTGGTTGACGCGGCAGAGCGCGTCTGGAGGCGCGATTTAAGCAGCACCAGACCCCCGCACCGCGGGACGTGCGCAGGAGCGTGCCCAGGCCAAGGCAAGGCCCATCTGTGCCCGTTCGTGACCGTTCGAGGCCGACTGGGCCACCCTCCTTCGATTTTACTACACTGCAAACATCTGGACCCTGTAGTGGTAAGTGGGATACCTTTTGATTATTTATTGACCGTTTGGGACAAACAGCATTATGGTGAAACGGAACACAAGCACTGGAGCACGTAATATTATGTCCATAGACTGTATGCTGGAGAGGGCTATGGATTTAGTCAGCACTGAAATCGAACTGACCGAAAGATGTCTGTCCCTAGGCCCTATAAAATCCCACCTTCCAGTACAAACTGAGATTAGCGATGCACAAACAATGGTAGTCTGTGAGGATGTCCCCCGTGCATATTCGTTATCTGGAGAGAACATATTGAATGTGGGAGGGCCTAGTGATACAGGAGTAATAGCAGATCCAGATCTTGTACTTGTAAGCAGCCCAAATGCTGCACTAGTTCTGACTACTCCGGCCATATCCCCTAACCCAGAAGTAGGCGGAGCAAAAAGGAAAAGGAAGGCAGAGAAGCCAGTCTACTCCAAACGGAAACAACCACCACGCCAGAACTCAAAATTAAACAACTGGGTTAAGGGCTCAAAAGCCGCAGTAGATCCAATACCCAGTAACGATGCAACCAACCTAGTTTCAATGGACATTTCAAGTAACTCTGCACATACTCAGACGGAATCTATACAGACTGCCTTTTCTAATTTCACACTCAGGGACACTGCTATGGACATTATTATTGATACACTGTATGATAGTGTTAAGGGGCTTGAGGATGAAAGTTTTGTAAGGCTAAGGAAGCATTTAGATCACTTGGAATCTTTAATTACCAAGGTAAAGCCACCTTGTATGGAACCCAAACAATCATCACAAGAGGCAAGTTCCCAGGAAAATTGAGTCCTGAACCTGCAACTAGCGCCTCAAACTGCGAAACTGCCACCTAATAGTAAAACTAAAAACTCTACAGTCCCTAAAAATCGTAGTGGATCTGCCAATACCCAAAACATAACCCCTAGTGATGTCCACGCTGGTCCAATAGACTGCACGAGTACAGCCGACACTTGTACCAGTGGGGACGTGGAGCCTAATAAGGATGTTCTAAATTTACCCCCTGCCTCTTGTCCGTATGGTTTGATCCTTGCAGGGGTCCCCCCATTAAAGAAAAATAAATCAGAATACTGGGACCAATTACGGAACAAATGTATGGATTGGCTGGCGAAATATAACGGATATAGGAGATCTGATATAGAGGAAATCATAATGTCACAAAGGGTGGGATGGGTGGGGCCTGCAGAAAAAATCAAAAGGGGCGATTGCATTGTCATCAATTTTCGTCGCCCAGGCACTGTTAGATCTATATTGAATACTAGAGAGACTAATTGCCCCTTACTCACAAATATTTGTGTATTATCTCTTGTTTTTTTTTATAGACCACTGCTTACACAATGCCCATTCACTAGCCCACCCTTCCAGCTGACAAACAGGTTCTCTGCCATTTTCGATCTAGATACCCTTGATTGACCCTTACCCCAATATCAACCAACTTACCCCGGTTTTATTGCTCCCATTGAGATTGTTATAACTAATACTGACAATGGGGTGGAATGTGTCATTTTAGATGATCGTTCTGACCCATCCTTATTACAGGTGCTGAGCTGCAATGTGGTCAGTTTGGCCTCTAAATTAAATATTGAAGAATGGGTTAACATGATCAATCATTTTGACATTCTTATGCTCCAGGAGACCTGGGCAACTAAAGAGGAATACCTTGAAGGATATGAGTGTTTCAATATTATATCTCCTCATCCTAAGCTTGGCAGACCTTTGGGTGGTTTATCGATTTGGGTCAGTATTATTTCAGGTGGTGGAGTGAAATCAGTCCCCACCAATAATGCTAATTTTTAAGTACTGATCTACACACCGGGTATCTCTATTTGTTTTATACATTTTTATAATAATGATTTTTTAACTTCACCTAATGTTAATTTTGTTAATCTTTTAGATTTTATTTTGGGCATGGATAACTTGCTGGAAAAATATAACCCGGTAGGGATATGTCTGGGTGGAGACTTTAATGCAAAAATAGCAGGGGGAACCATTGAGAGTCCCACCAAACATACCTCAGTTAATCCTTGCAAGAGAGGATATGAATTAATATCCCATTTATCAAATAGTAGTTTTTTAAATGTCATGGATATCGCAGCTGTAAATAACGAGGATAACCTAATACCTTCTTATAGAGGTTCGGACGAGCGTCAACTATAGATTATGTTTTTATATCTGCTCAGTTGAAAGATTTGGAAGTTGGAAATTATTATTTTTACTTTATTTGCTGTGTAACGCTGCAACTATAGCAAGCGCATTCCTACCTGCATTCTTCACGCTCGTGGCCCCGGTCCGCCCCGGCTTGTGCCGTTTGTGCGGAGGGTCAGTTCGAGCGTCACTTCCTGCAGGCAAATACACTTCCGCCCTGCACCTACTCATTGCAGGTGAGCGGTCTAGTGCTCCCTCACCCCTAGTACATAATGGCGGCATGGCAGAAGCGCAGCGGACGAGCGCAGCGGGAGCGCCGACTTCGCGCCGAAGTCGCGCATAAGTCAAGCCCGTCGGCGCCCGTCCGCGGCCGACCAGGACCAGGGCCTCGTCGTAATGCCCAAATTTTGTCATACTCTACTAGGGAGCTCATTACTCTGCAGGGCCATTGCCCGCTGTCACAGTCAGTCCGCTGCCACATCGCCTCATTAGGCCTTATCCCTTCTCCCTCGACTCCTTCGCTCTCCCCCCCTGTAAGTTTGCTACCGCCCCCTTCCTTGCCTGTCCCGCCCCTTCCCATCCCTCCTCTATCCGTCATCTTGCTTAATACCAGGTCAGCGGTCAAACACCACCATGAGCTGTTTGTCCTGCTTGACTCTGAAAAGCCCGACTTACTGCTCTTGACCGAAACCTGGTTCTGTGACTCTTCCCTACCTGCTCTCCTGGCTGCCCTCCCCCCTCCTATGTCGCCCTACGCGCCGACCGCCCAGCGGGCAGGACCGGTGGCGGCGTAGCTTTAATTGCCCGCTCAGATTATTATTTTCAACTTTTGCCATCCCCCCCTATCTCTTCCACGGAATACCTTGTGGCCCGCTCTTCCTTTTTTTCTCCTCCGATTACCTGTCTTCTAATGTACCGCCCACCCCAGCCTACTTCCTTGTTTCTACCAGCATTTCAAGACCTACTGGCCAACTTGGTGGTTAACTACGCCTTAGTCCTTGTGTTAGGCGATTTTAACTACTGGCCCTTGGACCCTCTAGAGTGCACCCCCTCCAAACAATTCACCGAATCCCTTCAGTCCTTGAACTTCGTCCCTCATATATTCGTCCCTACCCATTCCCATGGTCACACCTTAGACCAGGTTTGGTCCCTCAATCTCTCTGTATCCCCTGTGTGTGTATCCCCCTGCCTTTGGTCCGACCATGACCTTATTTCCTTTTCTCTCTTTCTCAACCCCGCCACCAAGGTTCCGCTCGCCAAAAACACCTGGGCGCGGAATTGGAACCGGGTTGATTTCCCCTCACTGACCTCCTTGCTCATGAACTCCTCTCCCAATCTTTTAGGCCTTTCTTCCAATTCACAAGCCACTGCTATTAACACCTGGCTTGCTGGAAATTGCGACTCGGTTGCCCCACTTCGCCGTATTTCAACTCGACGACTCAAGGACTCCAATAGGTGGTTCTGTGAAGATTTAAAGGAACAAAAATTGGCCGTACGACAAGCCGAGAGGCAGTGGCGAAAAAACTACTGCCCCCTACTGAAAAACCAATACTCTTCACTGTTAACAAAGTACAAAAAATCCATTTTAGCCACCAAAACTATATATTTTTCTACAAAAATTCATTCAGCGGAAAATAAACCTAGGGAGATTTTTACCATAGTTAACGATTTAGCCTACGCGGACAGGACCTCACCCCAATCCTTTCCCACTCAGGCCCTGTGTGACCAACTAAATTCCTACTTTCTGGACAAGATCGCAACTATCAAGGCAAATATCCCCCCTCCCTCCCCTTATTTTGTTGACCCTTGTCCCCTTATTGCTCAGTCCCGTCTCACCTCAATCACTCCCCTTACCAAAGAAGTATTTTTAGAGATGCTGCCCAAAGTTAAATCTGGCTCCCCGGCAGACATCTGTCCGGCTCGAGTCCTGCAACAGATTTACTCTGCCTGCCCCCAGCCCCCAATCACCTTCCTCAATAGCTCTCTTACTCAGGGAGTCGTGATCCCCGCACTTAAATCAGCTACAATAGTGCCCATTTTAAAGAAGCCCGGCGCTGACCCGTCCACTCTAGCCAACTACCGCCCCATTTCCCTACTGCCCTACTTGGGAAAGGTGCTTGAGCGCCATGTCACCTCGGTACTCAGCACCCATGTAGAGGTAAATGGAGGCTTGGCGTCTCGTCAGGCCGGCTTCCGCCCTAGGCACTCTACCGAATCCGTTGTGGTGTCGGTCCTGGACAACCTCAGGGAAGGCTTGGACCAGAATAAACATCAGGCGCTGGTGCTCCTCGATCTCTCCTCCGCTTTTGACACGGTGGACCATACCATCTTGCTTTCACGTGTCAGAGCGGCGGGAATCGAGGGCTCAGCCCTGGTCTGGCTATCGTCCTTCCTGAGGGACCGCACCCAGGCGGTTCGGTTGGGGGATTTCACGACTACCCCACTTCATGTCACCTGTGGTGTTCCTCAGGGCTCTTCACTTTCTCCTTTACTCTTTAATCTATATATTTCTCCTCTAATCTTTGCTCTTCAGCAGCTGGAGGTCACCGTATATAACTATGCGGATGACCTCCAGCTCATTTTCAACCTCACCTCTTCTCCCCACTCTATTTCTAATTTCCAGTCTGTTATGATTTTCATCAGGGACTGGATGAACCACAACCATCTCAAATTGAACCCGGACAAAACCGAGTTGGTTCTTCCAGGCGGTTCTTCCAGTCCCTGGAACTCTCTCTTTTGGCCCCCCTCGTTTGGTCCTCCCCCCACTCCCTCCTCCACAGTCAAAACCCTGGGTGTCAGGGTGAATAACCAACTCACCTTACACTCACAAATTAGTTCTGTTGTCTCCTCCTGTTTTCTCACTCTCCGCACTATTCGCACTGTCTCCCGTTTCTTTTCCCCTCTGGCACTTAAACTGATCATGACCCCTAGAACTGCAGGATCTTGAAGTCCTGCTTAATAAGATCAAATCCGGCTCCCCTTTGGATACTTGCCCTCTGAAAATCATCAAGCAGTGCAGGGAGTCCTTCCTACCACCACTGCTAGAAATTATGAATCTAGCAATAAGAGATGGTGTCTTCCCCTTGGAATGGAAGAAAGCAGTAGTAAAACCTCTGCTAAAGAAGGCCTCCCTTGACCCGGAAGTCCTGAAAAACTTCCGTCCAATCTCGCTGCTTCCCGCCCCTGCGAAGATGCTTGAGGCACATCTGAATAAGCATCTCGCCGCTTTTGTGGAAAGCTCGGGTTGTCTTGACTCTTCCCAGCATGGATTCAGGAGGGAACATAGCACCGAGTCGGCCCTCACTGTCGTGCTCGATAACATCCGCACGACAGTGGATAGAGGCCAGACCACCCTCCTGGTCCTGTTAGACCTAACTGCGGCCTTTGATACCCTCTCTCCCTCAGTTCTTTCATCTCGTCTGAGGGATGTGGGGGTGAAGGGCGCAGCTCTAGATCTCCTGACTTCCTTCCTTATTGGGAGGGAACAAAGAGTCAAGATGGGTGAGTTTCTATCTCCATCCCGGCCTGTGCTATGTGGGGTCCCACAAGGGTCGGCTCTTAGCCCGACCCTATTTAACATCTATGTGACCCCACTGGCCAGATTAATAAGAACTTTCGGGATGGAGGTAGTTTCCTATGCTGACGACACCCAAATACTCGTCTCTCTCTCCCATTCAGATGTGCAGACCGTCTCCAAATTTAGATCATGTATGGAGGCGGTTGGTCACTGGATGATTCAGAACTCTCTCAAACTGAATGGGGAGAAGACTGAGGTGATGGTGTTTGGTGGGAACGAAAACATCTGGTCTTCTAGCTGGTGGCCTGACTCGCTTGGAGTATGTCCCTCCCCCACTACATCTGCAAAAAATCTTGGGGTGATGGTAGATCCTGCCCTGGATATGGGCAGACAGGTTAGTAGGACCATTTCCACCTGTTGGGGCCTTATCCATACCCTGCGAAGGATCAGGAAATATCTTTCTGTGCAGTCCAGAAAACAAATAGCTGTCGCGCTCATTGGCTCTCGCCTGGACTACTGCAATGCGCTGTATGCGGGGCTAAACAAGACCCTCCTGCAGCGCTTGCAGGTAGTCCAGAATGCCGCGGCCAGATTAGTCCTGGATGTTCCTAGACGCTCATCGGCCACCTTGGCCAGAAAAACGTTGCACTGGCTCCCTGTAGAGTACCAAGTACGTTTCAAGGTCTTGTGCATGACATATAGAGCCATTGCAAGAAACTGTGACTCTGGAGTGGGTTCTATTATCTCCCACTACATCCCTGGAAGGAATTTGTGTTCCTCCGGGAAATTGCTTCTGTCAGTCCCTCGTGTGCGAAGAGCTAAATGGGGTGGCAGGGCTTTTTCCACTTTAGCTCCCAAATGGTGGAACGATCTTCCTTTGGACCTTAGGTCCCTACCTTCCCTGCAGACATTCCGCGGTGCCTTAAAGACCCGCCTCTTCCTGAAGGCCTATGTGTAATGATGATTGATTCAGACTTCTGATATTATTGTTAGGCGCCTTGATACCTGCGGGTTATTGTTCTGCGCAATATACATTTTTATCAATCAATCATGTCCGCTCTGGTGATTTCACGGCTGGATTACGCCAATGCCCTTTACAACGGCATTCCTGCGTACAGCCTGCGGAAGCTCCAGCTGGTTCAGAACCAAGCGGCACGATTGGTGTATGGTCTTTCGCGCTCTCATCACTCCACTCCCCTCCTCAGAGAGCTTCATTGGCTCCCTGTCAAGGAGCGTTCCCTTTTTAAAACTGGTTGCATGATCTTCCAGGCTCGCCAGGGGTCTGCTCCCGCTTTTATTTCCTCTCTGATCAGTGAATACGTTCCTGCCAGAGAGCTCCGATCATCGTCCAAATCCCTCCTTCAAATTCCGCGCTTCAAACGAAAGAAGTGGGGAGGTGCCAATTTTTCAACTCTGGCTCCCACTTTCTGGAATTCCCTCCCCGATGTTACTGTTAGGGCCAGTCTGCCTTAGCTTCGTTTGTCGAACCTTGTATATATAGCGCCAAGAAACCGCATGGTGTATGCCGCGCTCTACAAATGTTTTAAATTCAAATTCAAATTCAAAGATTATTTAGTTTCAGCAGAGGTCAGGGCATCAACTTTTGGGGACCACAATGCTATCCTAGTTTCTTTTAGGGCAGCCCCTAGACCCAAAATTAGAAAGGAGCCATGGTCTGGTAATTTAGTCATCTCTTCTGACAATCTAAGAGTTAAATGGAAGGGTATGGACTGCACAAAGGTGTTTCAACAGATGGTAAAAATGTATCCATCACTCTGTGAGACTTGTCTGACATTTGCAGATTCTACCCCAGCGGCAGTATCTGCTTTCACCTCATTATGTGCAGGCATCAAATAATTAATCTCTAGACCCATAGCCACACCTAAATCTGACCCTACGTGGTTTGATAGTATCTGTTCTAGGGCCAACAGGGAACTTAGAGCTGCTCTGTTAGTTTTACCCAGAGTCCCTGACCTTATCAGAGTACTAAGGCATACTTATAAAAGCGCAGTAAAGCATAGGCGAGATATGGTTTTAAAAGAGCATTGGATAACCTGGCCAGCGCTACCAAGCTTAACAATACAAATGGTTTCTGGTCAGCCACTAAATCGTTAAGAGCTTTTGGCACTGTATCTACCCCGTTAAGCTGTAATATAACAAGCGAAGCCAGGGTAGCTCAGTTTTCAAAAGTGTATGCCTCATCATCTCAATATGAAGACATCCTTGAAAATTATAATCCTGTCCAAATTCCAATATCTCTGACAGAAGTTGAGGATGCAATAGGCCAGAGCTTTGGAAATAAAGCCCCGGGCCCGGATGGGCTTCCAATAGACCTTATTAAATCTAGGCCAGAGTTTTGGGCCCCTTTGTTACTTAATGTCTTTAATAGTCCCCATTTTCAAAACGGGAGATAGATCTAAACCAAGTTGTTATAGACCTATCTCCCTGATAGACAACACTCTTAAGATATTGGGGAGAGTTTTATTAAACAAGATTAGAACCTGGGCAGAGGATGCAAACATATTAAATAAATGCCATTTGGGTTTCCGAAGTCATCTTGGAACGGTGAAACAGTGTCTGAATCTCAACTTAATTATAGGGAAATATATCATCGCCCGACACAGTCCCCTTTACCTGCTAATTGTGGACGTTGCATCTGCTTTCAATTTTGTTAATCGATCCAGGCTCTGGCAATGCCTCTTAGATTATGGGCTGGACAAAGATATGGTGTACTTCCTAGCATATTTGCACAGGGACCTCAGGGCTCCGGTGAGAATAAGCTAGGAGGGGGCAGTTTCAGGGGACATAGTAGTAGGTAGAGGCGTTAGACAAGGGTGCGTCCTTGCCCCACTTTTATTTATTTTATATATTAATGAGTTACACATTGTCTTGTCCAACCAAACAACAGATGTCCCAATAATTAATGGTAATAAACCGCCCTCCCTACTATACGCGGATGACGCTGTTTTAATGGGGCGCACACCCAATGCCCTACAAATTGGTACAAATTTTAAGAAATCTTTTTTAATGTGTTGTGGCCCTAAAAAATTATCCATTAAACCATTACTTTGGGCACAGATTCTTTGTTATGCACCCGCACTTTCCCATATCTAGGCTTACAATTCTCAGATAATGGGTCCTGGAGACCGCATCTGGCATATGGACGAACCAAATTTTTAAAAGCAATAAACTCAGTTATAGGCCTCCCCCAAACAAAAAGAATAGAGGTGGTACTGTCCTTACTTAAAATCTATAGGACACAATGTGTACCAGTCATGACTTACGGGGCTGAACTCTGGTGCTATATAAACCTCAAAAGTGTCCAGGCTGAAGAAAATAGATTTTGTAGGAGAATTTTAGGTTTCATCCACTTTCATCTGTAATAATGAGCTAAGATTACCCTATTTGGAGGACTATCTCAGATCCCGCCCTGCCTTGTTTTGGCTAAAAGTTTGGCAAAATCCAGTAGCCACATTAACAAGGGAAATTTTGGCTGATTGCCTAAAATGTGACAGGGGTGGTGATATACCGTGGATTCCGAAAGTACGGGCAAATTTGACAGCTGTTAACCTTAGCCATATTTTTTATAATCCCAATCAACTAGATAGCATTAATGGAAAGTCTATTCGCAAAATAATATATAAACATTATGGGGACATAAGACATACCCAGGAGTGTATTAAAGTATCCGTGGGACAATATATGTAATGGCAGAAGAAGAAGGACCTCCATCCTGTCTACTTGCCAGTTATCTGTTAAAAGATATTACTCGCTGAGAGCAGAGCCTTCTTTTCCGCCTTAGATCGGGTACAATAAAATATTTTTGTGTTTCCCCTTAAGATATCAACCTAATATTGATGATCTGGATTGTCCATGTGGCAATATAGGAAAACAGACCATGCTGCATTTTTTGTTTTTTTGCACCTTTTATCAAAAATATAGTATGCAGTTATTGATTTCGTTTTTTAGGTCAAAGGGGATAACTGATTTAAAGGTCGCTTATAAAATAATTCTGCAGGTTAAAAATGTTGATTTAATATACCGAGTATGTACCTTTTTGAAAATGGCTATCTGTTCACGCTCTTCCATGAATCCTTGAATGTTGGACTAGGTCGCATTTTATATATACCTCTGGATCGTATTTTTAAATAGGGGAATATGTAATACAATTAATATGAGGGCGCATAGAGTACTTTACAATGCTGCTATTTGTAATTTTAATGTTATTTATTAATTTGTCTACTCCTTACATATTTGCACATTGCACACTGCACTTTAGCATTGAAGTTGCAATTGGCTCTGTGATCTTTCATTTGCAAATTGCACTCTGGCACTTTAGTATTGAAACTGCAACTGGCTATGTGACTTACTACTTTGTTTGCTCCCTGCATATTTGCACACTGCACCTTGCCACTTTAGTATTGAAGTTGCAATTGGTCATGTGATTCACTAATTTGCCTACCCCCTGCATATTTGCACATCGCACCCTGCACTTTAGTATTGAAGCTGGAATTGGTTATGCGTGATATCCTTGTAAGATGTTATTGATTAGCTGTAGAACTAAACTTGGTTTTATAATTTTTATTGATGAAGGATTATGTAACTGACAATGAGAAATGCTTAAACGATAAGCTTGTAGTATAATCCATGTTTAGTCACAATCTTTTATTAACGATGGATTATGTGAAATGTATGTACTTTTATGGATAACACATATCCGAATAAAGATCATGATTGATTGATTGATTGATTGATTGCAGGAAATAAATCTATCATCTGCCTCATGCCAACACTGCAAGAGGGTTGTACATTCAGTGTAGAACTTTTAAATCTGGAAAATGAACATATAATAAAAATGGAAGCTATTGATAAAATAGATCATGAAGGAATTACTATTATTTTGACAGAAAAACTGGAAACAAAATTGTATTCTTTAGAAAAATCTATATCTAAAACTGTAGGTTTAGAAAAGAATGTATATGTATGTGTAAACTGTTGGTTTATTTTACTGCGTGATTTGAATGTGGAAAAAGGTTATTAAATGGAGCAATGGGAAAAGTTGTTGATTTTGGTAATTATCAAAAAAAATATGGATTTGATTGTTTGAAAATCAAATTTGATCAGATTGAAGAAGTAAAACAAATTGCTCGTTGTTCTGCTCATTTTGTGCTTGTTAAATATTTTTATTTTTGTAGAAAACAGTTTCCTCTTTTTTTGGCATATGTGGTGACTATTCATAAATCTCAAGGTTTAAGTGTAGACAGTGCTTTGGTAAAAATTGGAAGTACCATATTTAAAGAAGGTATGGTATATATTGCTTTGTCCCGAGTCAGAACTTTATTTGGATTGCATTTGATTGATTTTGATGAGAGAAAGATAAGTGCAGATGTAAATTGTGTAAGAGAGCATAATCGGTTAAGGAGACTGTATGCTCTCAATTTAGGTGAATATCCTGTAAATGAAAAGCGTGTAGTAGGTCACAAAAGAAGGTATGAGAATATCAGTATTGAAGTTAAAAAGAAGAAAACAATCTGGATAATGTTGATATTCCAAGCAAATAGAAAAAGGACACTATTGAAGAGATTGTCGGATATCAGTAAGAATATAGTTCAGGTATCAACTGCTATGCTAATGTAGTGGTAAATGTTGTATTTTTTCTAGAATATCTGCAACAGCGAATTATGGAGAATCATGAAAAAAAGTTTTGTTCCGTGTTGCGCTCTCTTTTTGAAAAAGTAAAATATAAAGTGTTTCTGATATTCGGAATCTTTTGGATATATGTTCTGGTTCTACGCAATGTACACTGAATGTGGAACAAAATGCTCAGGAACTTCTAATGTATATGCTTGCAGTATTAGAAGAGGAAGGAATACAAATTGAAAATCTATTTTGACTTTGTTATGAATGGGAACATGAATGTGAAAATTGTATATTTGCTTCTACCACTAACATAGATACTGAAATATTTATATATTTAACAATACCAGAGTGTAAAACTGTTTCTTTCAAAAAATTTGTTAAAGCAGCAAATCAAAACATGGAGTTTAGCCAATGCAAATCAGAAATGTTATCAACACTATTTATAGAAAAATGTGGGCAATATATAATTTTAATGATACAACATTGTATAGCTGATGGAAGAAAATTGGAAACTTAAATGAAAAATTTTGTAGCAAGTCAACTATCAATATCAGGAAGAACCTTTGTAGCAGTAGCAATTATTTTCCACAATGGTCCTTCTACAACATCTGGACATTATACTATCTATTTAAAATGCAATAAAGGATGGACATATTGTAATGATGCTCATTTAGTTTTTAGATATTGTTTGCCAAACGAATTACCAAATTCATACCTAATATTCTTAAAGCCAAAGTTCTAAGAACATAATTCGGCCTATTGGGAATATGTTAAACTGTATTAATACTATTACTTTGGAGAATTTCAGTGTAAAGTATTTCAGGATAACATTTGACCTACAGGAAAGATATTAATGTGAATTAAGCACTTTTTTGGGATGTTCCGACAGCATATATTTTAAAGAACATAATTTAGAGTATATGGAAGTTATGAAGAATTATTGATTACATTATTGTTTTGCTTCTTTTATCTTGTAGTAACAAAATTATCTTAAAAAGAAGCATTTCATTTATGTGTGATTTGAATTATGTGCTATGTTATTGAAGAAGTTATTTTTATACAATGCGCAGAGATAGTTCAATATGTTGAAAATATTTTGACACAGATTTGTTTTTTTTTAAAACAATCTTCCTGATTGTTTTATTTTGCCCGCTGTTATGCGATGAGTAACATTGAAATCACTATTTATAGTGAAATTCAATATATACATAACTAAAATGGCAATCAAAATAATGTATATTATGCTTAAATTATGCTGTATTTATAAAATGACAATGTTATATATTATCAATATATTATAACTGTATTTTTCTTCTCTTTTACAGATCCTAATTCTAAAGTTAAAAAATGTTTAAACTTTAAAATATAACAAACAACTGCAAAAATATTTTACAATATTTTGACTTCTACTACTGTAAAGGTAAGGTTACATAATCCAAGCACTATCCATCCACTACTACCTCCATCCAGGCACTATTCATACACACCTTTAAACACCTACTCATTGCTTATTAATCTCTAAAATACATCAGGTACTAACCATTCAGTCCACCAATCACTATGTTACTGGTAATGCAGTTTTTAAGTAATTTACTACTAACAGGTACTAATTCAATACCTCTATCAGTTCCTAAGCAGGTATGCATTTCCTCAGATGATCTCCTTACAATACTCTAATCATTTAGTAGAACTATGTTCTTATCTAATCACTGTGCCAAAACGCAAGCACTCATAAACTTACCCTGCTGTGAACTACCAGCACTCTTATTATGCAGTCTAGGTATCCTCCTGTCTATCCCATGCACTTCTCCAATCCCTTATCCACCACTATTTACTTATCCTATTACTCTGCCAATACCTGCACTATCTTCTTATCCCATCACTCCGCCAATACCTAAGCACTCATAAAGTGACCATGTATTCTATTTGCAGCACTGTAATCATTCCAATTACTAGTAATGTACTTATAGATTGGCCTAGCCACTAACACAACTACACCTCCAATATTCTGTACAGTATGGATGCAGATTTCCAACCAGGTATATACTATTTATACATTCATGCAAATTCCCACTTACTACCCATGCAGCCTAGCAAGCCTCCTATTACTCCCATGCACTTCGTCAATCACCCATTCAGCACTATCTTCTTATCCTATCAATCTGCCAATAGCTAAACAATTATAAACTGACCAGGCACTCTCTTTGCAGCACAGTAATCATTCCAATTATCATTGATGTACTTATGGAGTACCATACCTACTAACACAAGTACACCTACAATATTCTCTGCACTATGCATGCAGAACTCTATCTATATATATACTATTATAACACTCTTGTAAATACTAAGGTACTACCTATGCAACCTAGGAATTCTCCTGTCACTCTCATGCACTTCCTCAAACACCCATCCAGCACTATCTTCTTATCCTATCACACTGCCAATACCTAAGCACTTATAAATTCACCAAGCACTCTCTTTGCAGCACTGTAATCATTCCAATTACTAGTGATGTACTTATGGAGTGGCCTAGACAGTGACACAAATGCACCTACAATATTCTCTACACAATGCATGCAGACCTTTAACCAGCAACATAGTATTGGTACACTTCTCTAAATATCTAGTTAGTACTAAATGCAGGAATCCTCCTATCAGTCCCATGCATGTCTCCAATCACCCGTCCGGCACTATCTACTTATCCTATCACTTCACCAAAACCTAAGCACCTATAAATTCACCATGCATTCTGTTTGCACCACTGTAATCAGTCCAGTTACTAGTCATGTACTTATGGAATGGCCTAGTCACTAACACAAGTACAGGTATAATATTCTGTACAATATACATACAGAGCTGTAACCACATACATACTATTGATACACTCTTGCAAACACAATGCAGGCTAAGAATCCTCCTGTCAGTGCCACACTACAGCACTTCCTCATACATCTGCTCCTATAAATTCACCATACACTACTAATGCATTTTTTCAGTCAATCATGCTCTACACATATATTCAACCAAACTTTCACACATTACCACAAGTTTCAAAGGTTTTGTCCTTATCTTCAGAGGCCACACAAGCAGAAAGTAATTTCTCGACGCTACAAATACTGCTGCCTGGTTTTAACCCCTCTAATGAGCCTCCGGTGTGCTCGTGATGTCACTTGTTTCCAAAATGCAGGCTGGGTGATGTAGTTTATTTTTGTCATTTCTGCATGTGTGGCCTCTGATGAACTGGGGGAAAAGCTGCATGCTTAATAAATTAAAAGGTTGCTCACCGAACTGCAACGTAGTGCGGCCTTAAATCTGAGCAATTTGGTTTGATATATATATATATATATATATATATATATATACCACAAGCGCCGTCACAGTCCATGCACAAACAGACGAGAACGGACCCAAGTTATAGTGCAGAATTATCGTTTATTTTCTTCCCCACACCATCGCCATGACGCTTTTCAGCCTCCCACGAGGCCTTGATCACATGAACGCGCTGAGAAGTGCAACAGTATATAAAAAATCGCCTAACTTCCCCTGCAGCGTAATGGTAGACAGAGACAAGTTAATACAAAACGAGTTGAAGAGCAATACTAACAAGCCTAAGCCCGTTTCCTATTACTGTTAAAACAGGGACTGTGCAAAATAGGCAATATGTAGTTTGAAATAAATAGATAAAACTCAATAAATACAAATGTAAAATAGAGTTTTAAAAATTTGATCAGCAATAGAGTATAAAACTGTTAAAAAATATATATAATTAGCATTTTTTTAAAACAGTTTCAACTATGTGCAAGACAAATGCTAGATAGACACGAGAATCATCTTAAATCCAGATGCACTCGGTTATTCAAGTGATTGCTTGATGATATACCAACTCATAATATAATATGCATATTCACAATTGAGCCCAAGTTGGCTTTCCCATGTCTGAACCTGTTCATGTATAGTATAATCTAAAAAATGTAAGTGCAATTCCATAAAGTGCTAGAAGCTAAGCCAATACGTGCAAAAAATGCAAAAAATAATAAAGATATAATAGAAAAAGGAGAGCAGAAAAACTCATTATGATGGATGTTATCGCATACTATCACTGTGCACAGAATATCTGACTTTTCTATAGGAGCATACTTGACAATTTCAGTCATCTCCTGTAAAGATTATAATAAAGCTCAATTATCTTAAAAACAAGTATACATATCTTCACTAGAGTTCAATCCATTGGGTATCCTATTATCTAACTCCAGTTTATAGTATGTTTCCAACTTGCGTAGTACAGCTACCCGGTTTCCCCCGCGTTTCAAAGAAGGAACACTATCAATAATGAAATAACTCAAATCCTTGAGATTATTATTGTGGCAGGCCTTGAAATGCCTGGCAACCGGGTATGTTGTATCATTGTTTGCGATAGCTCACATGTGCTGGAGCACCCATTTATGTGCCTGCAACTTGGTGCTACCAACATATTGCAGGCCACACGGAAACCCCAGCACATATATCACAAACTCGGTTTTACAGGTTAAGAATTTTGAAATGGTGACTGGTTTAGTTGAGAAAGGGGTAACATAGGTAGTCTTCTTGCTGCCGTGTTGACAAGCTTTTCAAGATTGGCATCTAAAGAACCCTCTCTTTGTGCTCAGCTAAGCTTTGGGAGTGATGACTTCAGGGCTGCTGTTAACTAACATGTCACCCATAGAGCGACCTTTTCTAAATGTCAAAATTGGCATTTTAGAAACCATGTTACCAATGATGGGGTTGTTACGCCCTAAACCCCAATTATCATTGAATATACGACGTAGGGCCTGGTGTTGCCTACTGAAGGTCAGGATTACCCTGGATGACTTCTCTGTCAGATTACTGTTGTTGACTTCTGCAGTTTTAGGTTCTAGAGCACTAGACCTAGAGATGAGCGTGGTTTTATTGATAGCTTTTTCCACTACCTTCAAAGAGTATCCTCTGGCTAGAAACCTTTGCTTGCTTTCATTTTGAGCTGATAAACAGTCCTCCTCTGAGCTACAGATACACCTAATTCGAAGCATCTCCCCGTAGGGGATGCTTCGAAAGAGGTGGTCAGGGTGGTGACTAGAGGCATGCAAGACACTATTTCCAGCAGTCTGTTTTCTATAGAGGCAGGTTTCCAATTTACCTTTGTTGATAAAAACCTCCACATCTAAAAATCATACTGTTTTTTTGCTGACATTTGCAGTGAGTTCCAAATTGGTGTTATTAACATTCAAATATGCAATACATTGATGAGCTAGTGTCTCAGAGCCCTTCCAAATTATAAACAAATTGTCTATAAAACGATACCAATGAAGTACATGATTCTTAAAGACATCACCAAATTTCATCCTGAGGGCCTGCTCCTTCTACAGCCCCATATTCAAACAGGCATAGCTTTGGGAGAAGCAGGCCCCCATCGCAACACCCCTTGTTCGATGATACAACTGATTATTGAAAAAGAAAAAAATATTCAATAACATCATGTTATGATGGTAAAAACAGAGGGGCCTTGAGGATAAGAAATGTTCAATTGCTTTTAATCAGTTGGATTGAAGGTCGACTGAGGTTTAAATTTGTTTTTTATTAACCCTGGGATATATATATATTTACATTAAATAATCAAGTTATGTCTCATAGAACATCTTTCTATCAGGGACGCAAACAGCTTTCATATAAATGTTGGTAAACTTGAAAAAATCCATTCTTTGGGCAACTGAGAAATGCATGACAATGGAGGTGGACAAATGGGGGCTAGTCAAGTGCCTGGCACAAAGGATACTTCCTTTTTAGGTTTTCACATTGGAAGTCAGCAAGGAGGACAGTACGATGAGCCAAGCAATCTCATTGTTGCATTTGCTACAGGACCAGTTGAAAATGGTGGTCAGAGGTACACTGCTGTTAAAAAAAGATGTTTATGTGTTGGTTCAGAGCTTCATCCTTCGCTTGGTGGTTCATGTAAGACAGCAAAAGGAGATTGTGTCCTCCAAAGAGTACATATGTGTCACAATATTTGGCACACTGTACAAAAAATTAATGGTAAATGTCATTAAATTTATAGAAGGGTATGTTTCACTTTACAAGACTTGGATTTTCGGTCAAGCAAAATATCTTGAAGAAGAATATCTGGATGTTAGAGGCCCAGACAGAAGGTTTGGTGTGCAGCTTTCAAACTCCATAGAAGGCAGTGCTGTTTCCTCACAGGCAACACCAGCATCACCAGCAACACCAGCAATAGAAGAATTTGACCCAATGTCTGCAATTGATTAGTTTCAAGTAGCAGGGCTTAAGTCAATTGCAGAGGCAAAGGCAACATAAGTCGAGCAAGTGGGAGCACCAATAGCCCATTAAGAGGATGGGCCAAGACTATCTAGAAGACCTAAAAGAGGTCTAACTGGATTAAAACCCATTGGTCCATTGGTATGTGAAAATACTATAATGGCCAGAGGTCAGGTGACTGGCAGTGAATTATCTGGCTTTTCCGGTAGCCAGAGTGTTCAATGCAGCTGACAGAGATATCACAGTTAGAAGGACCAGTCTCTTGTCTCAAAAAGTAGATAGATTGAACATGATTAAATTGAAGCAACACTTAATATCAATAGGTTTTGCTGTTCCTGAAACTGCATAAGAGGAGGATAAGGGCAACTGGTCAGACTCAAATTTGCTAGCTGGTGCACTTCAGCGCGAACCTCATCAAACTGCTTTGAAAAAAATATATATAGAAGAATGCAAATGCACTGTACATTTTGGCGTTTTTATACTGGAGATTGTTTTTAACAACAATAATTTTTAGAACTGTGTGGATTCTTGCTACTTTGTATTTTTTTTAAGTCTAGATAAGATACAAATTAGATAATGTGGGGCTCTGTGGCTGAAGGACTGTTTGCATTTGGTAACTGAACTGTCTATTTCCTTCCACAACAGATGTGATGTGAACTCCTTACCCTCTTTCGCTAGGTTATGCAATCCATTTCGATGTTACTTGTATACCATAGATGGATAGTACACTTGGCGGGGCAGATGTGGTTAATGAAACACCAACTGGTACAGGATCTTCCTAACAAACAATAGGCAATGCCAGCCCTACTACCCACCTAGGCATAAAAGGGATATCATCATAGTGTAGAGACTTAGAACAATATCTGTGCAAAGATAGGTGGTACTACTGTTTGTGTAATTTTGCAGTGCAACTGTACTACCAGTAACTTTATGAGCAGTAACTTTACAAGTAGTAACTATCTAGTAGTTGTAATTCATTTTACAATAATTGGAAACACTACTCGCAAAGTTACTTCTCGTAAAGTTACTTGTCATAAACTTATACTGGAAGAGTAAAGTAATACTAAAGCTTGAATTTACCTTTGTGAATTAGGCCTTATGTTACATACACAATCCATGCAACATGGAGTATCCATCACCTGAGTCCTCACTTGAAGTTTTTGAAAGTTTAGTTTGAATTATTTTACTACATTAAATTCTAGCTCCACAGATTGTTTGCTAGCTATTGTTTATTTGACATTTTTTCATTGTGGTGTAAGTCTTTGATTATCCACCAACTGTTTATTTTCTTACAATCTAGTTGCCTGTGATGAATAATCATTCTGAATAATCCTACAGTTGGATTTCACCTCACAGGCATCATTCGTAATAGGTGAGACCTATGTTGATGCGATATTTCTCCTTTTAACACTAGCCCACTTCTGCCAGTTTTAAGAAGACCCTTTGGAAACCCTTCAATATAGTTCGGGAAGATTGAGAAAGGTAGCATACATAACATAAACTATTCAGATAAGAACTAGTTAAGAACTTAGTACTGAAGTTGTTCTCAGGAAGGAGAGACTGTGCTTTTTGTGTATGTTGTTTGGAGGCCCCATTAGAGGTCAATAGCTGCAGAGGATAGAACAAGGACAGTAACTAACTAGTATTGAAGTATCAATGATAAGGGGCTGTGTGCTGCAAAACATCATCAAGCAATAAAGTCAAACATATAGTCAGTTTTCTGTTTTCACTTTGGTAGCATGGTATTCTGGACTGCAGAAATAGGTAAGTAACCTACTGAAGAATACATAGAGGGCAAGGGACTTCAGGTAGGGTAACTCTAGGGTGAAAAGTGGATGTACAGTATGATGTGTAACAATTTCAGAGGACAGTTTACATCTCGCTCTCGTCACTAAACCATAATACTGCACTAAGTAGCAATGCTAAGACAGATATTAAAGATGAAGGCCCCTTTACTTTTTTTAACATGGGAAACCAACTCGCTACGCACTATAACAGGCCCATCCACTTCCCCAAGCAAAACCACCAAAATGACCAGTACCCCAACTCCCCTTCGCACACCTCTCCACCCACATCAGGCCCTCTTACTAAAAAACAAATCTAAGTAAAAGGTCCTGGAGGGCATCCAGGTCCTTCTTAACTATTCCAACTCTCAGGCCAGGTTCTGATAGCCCATCCTAATGAGCACCAGCTCAGGGAGGATGCAGCAGACAAGGCAGTCAGATAATGATGATGACGAGGAGGGTGGCTCTTGGTGTTCAGGGTGGCAGTGGAACCCAGATGTGGGCAGCAGCAGAGATTGCATTGCCTGGTTGGAAACAATGTCCATATTCTCCTTATCTATGGCTACCAGCCAGTGGTATTCATAAGCCATTGCCTCCAACTTGTGGCACCACAGCCTGGTGGCTACCTCCAAAAGCAGGAGTAGCTATATCAAGAAAGAAAAAAACATAAACTGTACTGCAAACACTTGTTTATACTATAGCGGTACAGTAGCAGAACATTTCTGGTCCTCTAGGGTCATTGGAATTTCTGATTTGTGATTAGTTACAGGACCAGGTTTTTCCCACACATGCATCAAATAATACAATAGCTCTGACTTCAAGAAATGAAATCAGACCACCATCATAATCAAAAAGTGATTTAATTTTAAAGTATTTTACAGGGTGAACTTTATGTGTGTTAACAAATGAATTTGCTGCTAATAAGTAGGGTGTAATATCTGAGGTCATAAGCAATGCAAGTGATATTCTCTTGTCGAGAGTCTTAGCTGGGTCCGTGCACAAACATTTCCATTTTACATGTTCACATGTTAAACATCTTTTTTAGACAAGTGATCTTTAAATACCTTTGCACGAATGTGATAATGTATTCAGAAAGCACATTCCTTAGTAAGCATTTTTATCACAACACTGTACATTATGTTGAAGGATAAAGTACACAGAGCATGCTGCCCCTGTGTATTGTTGTTGTACCTTTGGGAGGCAACTCTGAGTAAGAAATACAAACATTGAATACCACCCACGACTGATTCCAGCCCTTCTGACTTATGTCATCATCCTGCTAAGGGCGGAGGACTGTTCCATACCAGACTGGCTCCTGATACATTACTCATACAGGTAAATGGGTAGCCAATCTGCTCCAAGATATCTGGCAGAATGCACTTCTTATTACAGTCTCCAGAGTAGAGTTATGCTAAGTAGGGTACTTGCTATGATATATTCATCCATGCATATAATCACTGCACATTATAATGGTTGAATTATTCATCTTTTTCACCATTTGTGTAATTCTGGTGACAATGTTTTGTATCCTTTTATCAATATTTGCAGCTCATGTATTTTGCAAAAAATCCAATTGCTTAAATACATTTTGAAATGTTAATTTGCATTTTTCTTGTGTCTCTCTTTGGGCATGCCTAAGGTAACCATGATGGTTTGATCTGTTTCCATAGTTTCCTTAGGGGAGTCAGAGTGGTTATGTACTAAGGTTGCAGACATCATCGGGTGTCTGTAAGTTTTAGGGGTTAAAATGGTGCACTGTGATCTATCCAGAAATTGGGCCAACATATTCTGATTTATGTGTGGACCACCTTCCCATACTCTGGCACATATGTTGTTCAACCACACAGTCTTACTTGATTAGCAGGTACCGTACAACACACTGCTAACTATAACTGATAAAATTCTGTGGTATTTTGAGTTGAAAACGTTAATGTTGTCACTGAGATATTCACCGAGCTATAATAACACTGTAATCTTTGGTTTTTCATTGAATATCTGAGGTTTAACACAGATCAGGTCTTTATATCATGCCTACCTATAACATTACTTTATCATTTCTGTTTTTTTTTTATTCTAGGGTTTGGTTTAAGATGTCATCAGTGACCTTATAAATTATGTCATAGAACATGTCATGAATTATGTATTATGTGAGATTATAAGCAGTGCATGGTGGGGTAAATGTATAGTTAGCTCTGCTAAATATAACTGGCAAGTTTTTTTTTAGTTCAACATGTTAATGTTATCACTAACATTTTTACCTAACTATAATATTAGTTTACCCTTTGTTTCTTTCAGTTAGTTGCTAAGGTTTATTTTAAACAAAAATAAATCTATTTTTATGACCCACCTAAATGTTACTTTACCCTTTATTTTTTCAGGTACTTCTAGATTTAATTAACATAAAGACAACCCCCCACAGCACATGGACAAAGGCTGTGACTGGTGGGGGATGGACAAGAGGACCTGGCCTGAGGCCCAGCCCTGTGGCAAACTTCCCACAGGTAGCCAACCTCCCGTTTTACAAGTTCCCCATGGTGTTGGCCGCAGGGCCTAGCTTGCGGCAAGGACCGATATCCCCCTTCAGACAGGCTTCCACCCAGCGGCAACCAACCCATGCTTAGCACAGCCTTCGGTTGTGCATAGCATGTGGTTGGCCACAAGGCCTGTCTAGCAGCCAAGTTCTGTTTCCCCCTCCGTACAGGCAGCCACCACCACCCTGTATACATTGTTAGGCCGTACGCAGTGGTGTGTTGGCCAAAGGGTTTGGCCTACCTACTGCCAGGCCATGTGGCCCAACTCCTATCAGGCTACTAACCCCACCCCATTCACAGCCTTTGGCATGCACAGGGTACGATTAGCCTTGGGGCAGTGGTGGACCCCATCGCCTGGGGCAAAGCATTGTATATTTTACGGGGAGGGGCTATGCAGCCATCTCACCAACCCTTAATTGCCCTGGGGACCTCAACCCTTGGGCAAGATAGAATAAAATGGTTAGTGGCTGTGTGGCCCCCTCCCTAAGCCTCCTTGGGCCGTGGTGACCCCATACCCCGGGCCAAATTCTAAGTGTAGAGGGGCATGCAGCCCCTTCCCTGATCCTCATTAGGCTTTGGAGACCCCATTTCTCAGTACCTTAAGAATTTTAATGGGGTGGGCGGTAACATGGTTTCCCTGAGCCTCATTAGGCCCTTTGGTCCCCATCCCTCAATGCCAAATTATTTGTTTAAAGGGGAGGTGGCCTGCATGGCCCTTCTCCCCAAACCTCATTAGGTCTGTGGGGGAGTTCTCACTGTCCCTCTGAATTATGTAAATTGAAAGCCCCTGGGGAGGTTGGGACCCCTTTGGCTGTGGGGGGGTAGTCCACAAGGCCCCCAGCTTTGTTTATAGATAAAGCCCCGGGAAGGTGGTTGTCCCTGGGATTTGGGGAGTCTGTGTGACCCCCATAATATGTAAATTGAAGCCTTGGAGAAGTGGCAGCCCGCTTTGTTTATATATGAAGCCCAGGGAGGTGGCAGCCCACAGGGCTTAAAGGTATACTAAGAGCCCATCATTTATAAATCTATAAGTCCCAGGGAGACGGTGGCCCGAGAGCAGTGGGGAAGGCCCGTACAGCTTTCATTTATTTTTAAAGAAGCCCAGGGGAGGTCTTGGTCCCTGTGGCAATATTAAGCCCCAGGAGGGGGTTGCAGTGTGCCCCCATCCATTATAAAAAAAATATGTGCCCACCACCTGGCCCATATGGGGCAGATAATGAAATAATCTCAGGAGACCATGCTTCATTTTTTAAATTATTTTGGATCAGATCCACAGTTCTCTCTAAAAAGTTTTTTAAAATTATTTTTGGGCCCTGGGCCATCCCTGTGGAGACACTCCAAGAGGCCTAGGGGGTCAGGGTCTTTCTATCCTACCACTTTTCTTTTTTAAAAACACTTTTTGTGGTTCTCACTTCAACTAAGTCGCAAGATGGCTGGTTGAAGTGTTGGCAGCCAACCAAGTTGCATTTCAGTAGGTTTCAGGGCTACCAGATATCTATATTTTTTAAACTTACATATCTCTGCAACTACTGAAAGAATTTGTACCAATTCAAAAAAGGACACTTTTCGGACCAACATGTAGCATTTTGCTAAATTTGGTGTAATTCCGTTCATCGATTTGGGCTGTAGTCGTATTCAAAAATTGAAATTCCCCTTAGACTTAACATGGGGAAAATGCATTGTGGGGCCCCCTTTTTTTTGGGCCCCTCTTGATGGATGACCCTTTGACTTTCAACATAGTAGCTGAACCAAAACAGGGACTTTTTTTGAAAATGTCATTAAGATTCATCAAGCAGTTCATCAGACAACAAAACAAAAAGCGCTTCTCCTATGGAAACTTTGGTCCTAACTATAACTACCTACTGGCAACCACCAGTAGGTTAGATATAATCACCTACTGGCAGTCACCAGTAGGAATAGTTAGGATTTAGGGCCAGATGTAGGTCGGTCTGTAACGGACGAAAATCGGTATTTTCGGCCGTTACCGACTGGTATTCCAGAAATGGTATGTAGGGCCCTTAATTTTACAGAATCAGTAAATTTACCGATCGGTAAATTTACCGATTCTGTAAAATACCGAATCGGTATTTTTACCGATTCGGTAAATTTGAGATGTAGGTGGGACTCTTCTGAGTCCCACAATCCTTACAAAATCGGTATTTTACCATCAAATCCAATTTGATGGTAAAATACCGATTCCTGTGTGCATGCACATGTGTGCATGCACACCTCTGCCATATGACAGGCAGACCTGCCCTTGGGGCATGTATGCCTGCCACATTTCACCCGAGCCTGTTTTGGGGGGGCCAGAGGGTGTCAAAGTGACACCCCCTGCACCCTTGCTAAAATCGGTAATTACCGATTCTGTAATTACAGAATCGGTATTGCCCATTGATTCCTATGGGCTTCACAGCCCATAGGAATCAATAGGAAATACCGATTCGATATTTCCAGATTCGGTAAATACCGAATCTTAAAGATTCGGTATTTACACATCTGGAAATACCTACATCTCCCCCCTTCATATTTACCACTTCTTAAATACCGAATCGGTAAAATTCGGTATTTAAGAAGTGGTAAATAAGAATTACCTACATCGGGCCCCTTGTTTCCATAGGAAGAGCGTTTTTTGATTTGCCAATAACTTTGGTGCTGATTGACAAATCTTCATCTTCACTTCAGGTGCTGTCTTGAAAAGTTGGTGGTGATCAGTCAAGTGGAGGTGGGAAAAAAGGGGGGGCATTTTTTTTTCTTTATGTTGATTTTCATTGGAAACATTAGACAATGCTACAGCCCAAACTGCTGAACGGAATTACACCAAATTTGTCCGAAAGGTAGCTCTTGGTCCAGAAAGCACCTTTTTGTTAAATGGTGTAAATCCATTTAGTAGTTGCTGAGAAAAGTAAGTATATCAATGGATGTGAAGGATTCAGGAACCCTCCTGAATCTCGTGCCTGAGATCTGATTGGCTGGCTACAATTTTAACTAGGAAGTGTTGGCAGACATTTTGTGACTCAGTTGAACCAAGTCACGAGAAAAAACATAAAAAAGAAAAGGGGCAGGGTAGAAACACCCTGGTCCTGTTCAGGGAGTCTCACAGGGACCCCCTGGGCCAAATATGATTTTTTTAAACAAATATCTGGTGGGATCAGCAATGGATCCACAATCGGGCTGACATTTATTTAAAAAAATGAAGCGTAGGCTACCACACTGTGTGAAGTTGGCCTGGTATATGCTGTCTGCTAATTAAAGTGGGCACCTTGCAACATTCCAAAAACCCTTATGACGTAAGAGGTCAAAGTTAACCTTTAGAAAGCTATCCTAGTGGTAGCTGTGGAGAGCAGCCTTTAGGCTTAATCTTGAAGAAATGTAAAGCAGCTTGTTTTACCAGAATATCACCTCCTATATTGACTAAATGAAAGAAGGACCACACAGTAGTTATATAAAATATGTATTTATTAATATAACACTCCCTACTATCCTCTACAGAAGGATGGAGCACAAAGCACACAATACGAGATCAATAGAGCAATTGTAAGTGGCACAATACACAGTGGGCTCCACGAGGAGACCAAACCATATACTAAAATAGTGATATAAAAATCACAACTTGAGTCAAGACACAGTTTAGAGCACGTAGAATGGCTGGGACTCCAAGGAACCACCCATGGTGAGTAGCTAGGCACCACACGGAGGACAGGTGCAGGGTGTTAACACGACAGCCATCTCCTTACAATTCAATGGGAAAGTCGCGGTTACAGTTTAAAAGTTTAAGGACCCTTCTAGGAGAACTTTGAGCAAACTCTTTCAGACTTAAGAGGTTGGAGAGCCATCCACCGTCGATACCGTAGTACCCAAGTTATCTATCCCAGAGGATCCGGGTGCATAGGTATTGAGTGGTGTCGGAAACCGCAGTTGTTCTCAATGGAGGGCTGTGAAGAAGTACTGCTGCCGTGAAGGTGAAAAGAGTCCGGGGGAATCAAAGCCAGGATTCTGGAAGGAAAGAACCTGAAAGCAGAGGGAACAGAGTTTGGGTCACTTCAGGGTGACCAGGGGCTTGGTAGATGAATGCCCACTGATGTCAGGTGCTTCAGGCGCGAAGAAGGGATGCTTGACTCTGCAGCCACGAGGACCAGGAGATGTTGAGGACAACCAGGAGCCAGAGGAGAGCTTTCCTACAAAAGATGTTGAGTGCTGAGGGGTCAGTGTCCAGCTGGAGCACCAACAATCCTTGGTAGAAGCAACCCACGCAGGAAGGTTAAGCAGGTTACGGTGTGGACCAGCAAGATCCAGGAGACTCACCAAGCAATAGGGAGTCAGGGCACATCTGGAGAAAACAGGAGAGCCCAACAGAAATCAGAATGACCCTCAAGGGGACCCACAGTCCATAGGAGCAGGAGTTGCGAGGGAACTTTGATTAAGATTGCAAAGTACCAGTCCATGGAGCACTCGGTGCAAGGAGGCCAAAGTCCTTCAATGGAAATACTGCTCTGGGTTGGGACTACAGGGAGTTCAATGCACAAGCTCAGGAATTGCCAACAAGCTTATGCAATTGTAAATGTACACGGTGCACAGGGGTTCAGGTTATGCAGTCCCCACAAAGGATACTGGCCTCAAACATGCTGAGAGGGCATATCAACCTCAGGCACCTTCGAAAACCTATCTGCAATGTTGCTGAAATCATTGGAGTACACAGGAGCTTAGGAAAAGCAGACCGGTCAGTTGCGTTAAGGTGACTCCTGCACTCCAAGGGAGATTCTTCTGTTGTCCTTAGTGCACCGAAGGTCCTGCACAGAGCCTGTATGGAGCAAGGGCACAGACAAAGCTTGGGACGGAGCTTTGTCTGTGTGAAGGGTGCAAGGGTTCCACCCTGGGGCTTAACTTTGGTTGGCCCAGGGGACTTTCAACAACCAGGGCCTGCTCCAGCAATGTCCAGGGTACCCATCCTCAGGACATTGCAGTTTACTATTGCTTGCCGTCAGGACAAAAGCAGCCCAGCACCCGGAAAAAAGCCATCAGGACAAAAGCAGCCCAGCGCCCCGAAAAAAACAACAACGGCAGGTCTGCGAACCCTGACACGCAAACTCAAAAAATGCATAAGGATGCTAAAAAGACCAACACCTGACACAGCAGCATGGGATAGTGCAAGAATGCTCAGGAAATGTTATAAAAAAGACCTCTGGGAAGAAAAAAGAACGACAAATTCTGGGCAAAACTTCTCTGTAGCTCAAAGAAATCCAACTCAAAACAGTTCTGGATTATCATCAACAACTTGAACCGACCGATTACAGTGTTATCCTCAAACATACAAGAATCTGAGAGGGCGGAGTTTCTATCCGGGAGGTTCTGGGAAGCTCCCCTGCAAGAACCAATCGTGGGAAACACCTATGATCGAGGGGCAGTTCATGTAAAGCACACCGGGTTCTTAGAAACCACCTGCCCAGAAGACGCCGCAACTTCAAAAGAGAAGTAGCAATTAAACATAGTCACAAATCCAAGGGAGGGAAACGTATCCCCGATTCGAGACATAAGTTACTCGTCCCCTTCGACTGAAGGAGTTAGACGTATAATTAAGAAAGGCAGAAACGACGGCGCACCATGCCCCAACGGAATCCCCCAAGCAATCTTCAAATACGATATTCCGTTTTGGGGCAAGCACCTTTCTAACTTATATCAAGAAATAGAGAAACTAAACATCATACCAGTCAACTGGCAAAGTTCGATTCTGACACCTTTATTTAAAGGAGGAGACAGAGCAAATCCGGCTTACTACAGATTGATAGCCCTGCTGGACGTAGAGGCCAAATATTATGCCTCCCTGGTACTTGAAGAGCTTAAGGCATGGTCTGACGACCTTAACCTAATTCCGGAAAACCAGACGGGCTTCAGACAAGGCCTTGGAACGACGACGAATATTTTAGGTCTTTCGCTAATTACAAACAAGTGTAAGCAGAGGAAATTGCAACTTTACCTCTGCTTTATAGACCTAAAAGCAGCCTTCGACAGTGTTGATCGCCATCTTCTGTGGAAAAAGCTGCGAGCCTGGGATATCCCTGAAAGGCTTTTAAAAGGCATTCTGTTATTCTATTCAAACACCTGGCTAAGGATCAAGATAGGTGATGGGTCCAGACTCTCAAGGAAGCTGTCATCCACCAGAGGCTTAAAACAAGGGTGTGTTCTGGCCCCCCATCTTTTTAATTTATTTTTATCTGACCTCTCTCAAAGGCTGGACTGTACCAACTCCCATCCACCAAAGCTTGGTGAACTGAGACTTTCGCATCTCTCATACGCGGATGACGTGGTGTTAATGAGCCAAACAAAGATCGGCCTGCAAAGATGCCTGAACGAAATGTCAGTTTACATTTCAGAAAATAAACTTGAAATAAACACATCAAAAACGAAAACTATGGTGATTGGGACAAAACAGCTAAGGAAACAGAAAAGCTGGCTTAACGGTATCCAACTTGAGGAGTTAAAAAAATACAAATACTTAGGTCTTTACATCGACAACTCAAGAAACCTTATGGAGCATAAAAAATATATGTCTCAGAGATCAAGTGCACTAACATTTGCCTTCAGCCTATTAGCTAAAAAGCTGAAGGGCCCCTCCTATAAACCTTTGCTTGCCGTAAAGAAGGCAAAAATCCTGCCAACTCTAACATATGCCAGCGCGGCCTTCCATGGCGAGGATGGAGAGCTCCTAAACCAATTGATAGCCTCCATCTACAAAAAAGTATTCCAGACTCCAAGGTCAGCTTCTCCAGCCCAGGTTCGTCTGGAATTCGGCCTTACAAATGAAGAAGTTGGCAGAATGTACGCGACGGTGAAAACCTGGTACCGCTTCAAGCTAAACGCTGATACATCAAAAATCAATGACGCAATCTGGACTGAATTAAACCAAGACAAATCTTCTCCTTTCAATCAATACCTTTGCAAATCCCTTTCGGCCACATGTACGACGGAATTATGGAACAAAAACTTGCCATACCAATCATTTAAACAAGCTGTCAATAAAGCATCAAAAACCCATTCATTGCTATTGGACAAAAATATCTTAAGATCAAGGTCGCATGCCTGGATGGTGATAAACCATTACAAGCCCCTTGCACAGACAGCTTATTTGAGCAAAAGTTACTCAATCAACGTAAAAAAACAACTTATGGCACTGCGTTTTGGATCACTACCATCCCAGGCTGAGCAGCCAGCTTGGCAGCACACAGGCCCTAAATCATTTTGGCTGTGCAATCATCACAAAGAAGACTTCATCCATATAATTTGCACATGTAAAAAACTGCGGGCTGAACGTATAATTCTTCTAAAGACAAGTTTCAACGAAAGAGGAATTAGATCCTGCAGAGCCGCAATAATAGCGAGCCTAAGCCCCTCAGACCCCCCACTGCATGGCAGATTGATCAAATTTATTAAAGCCTTTTAAAAGCTTTGCTAAAAGTGTCAGAAGTTGGGCAAACAAGGTCTAACTCACTATATTGAACTTTTAAGAAACAAAATGATTTTATAGATAAATTTCTGCTTTTTAACTGTTTATTGTAACATTGCAGTTTTGCTACTTGTTTTAAATTGTTATGGTTTTAGCTAACTAAACAATAAACATTACTTACTCACTTATTGCTTGAAGCCATAGCAAACTCTTCTCCAATTCATGGAACCAAAAGCACTAAAATGCTCTCATTTCTATGAAGCCGAGCATAATTGCTTTTGGACAGAGGGAGCTGCATGTCAGATCCCACAGGAGGTGGGGTCCCTCAGGGACCACAGGTGTCTTGAGGCTCCCTCCGCGGTTTTCCAACGAGAGGGATGGAGTGCCTGCAGAAATATTGTTGAAGGCCTGCATGGGGTGGGGGTCCCTGGGGCAAAAATAAGCCTGGGGAGGGGGCAGCGCTGCCCCCCTCCCATGTCAAAAAGAAAAAAGAAGACCTGGTCTGAGGGGTGGGGGTCCCAGGAGCCGAAATCAGGCCTTGGAGGGGGGCCACGTGCCTCCCTCCTCCTTTTTTTTAATTTAAATGGTCATGCCCCAGGGGATGGGATCCCCGGGGCTAAAGTAGGCCTAGGGGCCGCCCAGCCCCCTCCAATTGTAAATATAATTTTGTTTTTTAAAGGATCAGGTCACCATGGCCCAAAACGGTCCAGGGAAGCAGGGCATGCGGCCCCTCTTTCCTAAAAAATATATTTTAAAAATGCAGCCACTCCCAGGTGGCCGCTCCCTTTTTCCACTACTCTGCAAATGTGAATCCTGGCATGCTTCTGGTTAAGGGATGGAGTCCCCTTAGCTACTGCTGGTCCTTAGGGCCAAGAAGACCTCCTATTACCTCCAGTAAGCTCTACTTATTGGGATTGCTGAGAGGTGGTCAGAGGCCATGCCCCTTTCTCCACCACACTGCAAAAATGCTTCTCAGTGTACTGCTGGTGGGTGGATGACTTCCCCTTGCCTACTGAGTGCCTCAGGACCATGGCAAGCTTCTCCCCCCAGGCAGCAGTGCTTCAGGAGGCATGTTTGCAGAGTGGTGGAGAAAGGGGGCATCACCTCTGACCACCTCTCATCAAATCAGCTGGGTTAGATGTAACAGGAGGGCTAGTTGTACCCCAAGAACACTCAAGAGCCCAGCGGACTTTGTCCCCAAAATTGTACTACGCCAGGATGCGCGTTTGCAGAGTAGTTGAAAAAGGTGGTGTGGCCTGCTATCAGATCTCACCAATCCTTCTGTATGGGACTTACTGGAGGTAATATGAGGGGTAGTGGGCCCCCAAGGACATCCTTGGGGGCCAACTACCCCTTTGGTTATCTACAGTAACTTTCACACAGCAGGATTGCTGAGCAGGTGTCAGAGGCACGCCCCCTTTCTCCACCACTCTGCAAGCATGCCTTCTGGCACACTACTAGTTGAGCACCTTTGCTCCAGAGCTGGCACCTCTTGTTAGTCCTACTCAGAAGAATTCCTGTGGGATCGTCAGAGGACCTGCCTCCTTTCTTCACTACTCAGCAAATGTAACTACTACTTTAAAAAACATAGAAATTTACATAACAATCGAAAGGTGACAGGGATACTATAGTTAGGAGTTAGCTTTTAAAAAACCTTAGAAATTCACTGAAAAGAACAAAGGTTACAGGGGCGCTATAGTTAGGAAATGGAATTAAACAAACCGTAGAAATTCACTGAATCAATCAAAGGGTACAGGGATGTTATACTTAGACTGATCTTTCACTCTTACAGAGCCAGAAAAATTCAGTAGTTAAAGTTAGCTGCGCTAACTGTAACTCGTGCCCCCGCAATGCACTGCTTATGACCTCACATAATACATCACTCATGACATGGTCAGTGACATCACTGAAGACATCTCAAATGCTTCACTGATTACATCATCCAGTAACTGTGTGCTGAATTTCTCTGGTTTTGTGCATGTGAAATCTGAGCCTAACAATAATGACCTTGTAACCTTTGTTTTTATCAGTGAATTTCTAAGTTTTTTTTTTAAATCTGAACTATAATGGCACTGTAATCTTTGTTTTCAGTGAATGTATATATAGATATATTGATATTAGGGTTTTAAGTGGGACTGACTTTTTGGGTGGCAAAGCATTTTTTTGGGTGGTAAGGTATTTTTAGGGTTTAGGGTGGGTATGGGTTTTATTGGTGGCAAGGGAATTTTTAGGGATTGGGGTAGGTATGGGTTTTTGGGTGGTAGGGGATTTTTTAGATTTTAGGATGGGTACGGGTTTTTGGGTGGTACTTTTTTTAAGGTTAACCATTTGTTTGAGTTTTTGGGTGGCAAGGATGGTTTAATGGATTACGGTGGGTATGCGATTTGGGTGGCAAAGGAATTTTTGAAGGTTTTGGGTGCGTATGGGTTTTCGGGTGGTAAGGGATTTGTTTAGGGTGGGTTTCAGTTTTGGGTGGCACTGAATCCCTTAGGGTTTAGGGTGGAAATGGGTTTTTGGGTGGTGCTGAATCTTTTAGGATTTAGTATTGGTATGGGTTTTTGGGTTGCAGGGGATTTATTAGGGTTTAGGGTGGGCATGGGTTTGTGGGTGGTAAGTGAATTTGTAGGGGTTAGGGCGGGTCTAGATTTTTGAGTGATGAGGGATTTTTAAGAGTTTAGGGTGGGTAATGATTTTATGGGTGGCAAGGGAATTTTTGAGGTTTAGGGTGGAAATCATGGGTATTCATCTGCAATCACCATCATGTGATGTTCGTTGAAAAGTAGACTACAAAGGTCAATAGCTATTATCTCCCAGGCATACTTCAGGAGTTCTGACATGTTTTTGGTGTGTTTAGTAACTTTTGTAGATAGACAATTGCATAGATAACAAGCCTTTACTGCTTCACCAACTCGCTCATTGAGATATGGAAAGTAAATGTAAATGTAAATGTAGCAGTACTTGTAAAGCG
This sequence comes from Lissotriton helveticus, assembly GCF_964261635.1. Lineage (NCBI taxonomy): Eukaryota > Metazoa > Chordata > Amphibia > Caudata > Salamandridae > Lissotriton > Lissotriton helveticus. The sequence goes on from NC_136059.1 coordinate 641,157,746, forward strand.
CACTGATACTCCTGAGTGTCCTGGCGCTCTACTCATACCGCTAGGGAACCCTTCCTGGCTTTTCCCCGTGAAATGTCCACTCCTGGGCATCCCCAGGGTGCAACCAGGCATCCCTAGCGCTGTAGGGAGCCGTTGTGTAGACTAAGCAAGCTATTGCCCAGAGTTGCAGCGTGGGACCCATGATTACAGTAGGCACCGAGGCGAGAAATCAGGTCCGAGGAATTATGAGCCCAAGATCCACCGAGACCAGCCAAGGCAGGAATTGAACCCTGGTCCCGGGCCAGACCTCTGCATCAGGGTCTGCCGCTCTAACCATTGAGCCACACTTCTCCACGTAGACTAAGTCTCGGAGAGTTCTTTTTGTGGCAACAACTCCCCTATGTAATTCTTGGGCCACTTTAATAATTTTCTGCCACATACTCTCCAGAATCATGATTCTCAACCCTTGTGCTATAACGTCTGAGTTATGGACAGTTAACCTTTGACATTTTTGTAATTTTGATATTCACCCTCAATATTCAGAGGTTGAGTTTTCTAGGACTGATGTGTAATTATATCTTTCAGCTTTAGCATGACGCTATAGTGACTCATGGCAGTGATGATCTGTGACAACAAAATGGCAGCTTGTGTGTTTGATTTTAAGTTGAAGTTGCTGTAGTCCCCAACCTTCAATGTGAGGAGGCATCTTGGCATTTGGATTGCCAAATATTGTTAATAAAGCTTGGCGATCCATTACCAACAAAAAAGGCTTTTCATATAGAAATACATAGAAGTGTTCACATGCTCTCACCATGGCTAAAATTTCATTCTCAGATTTTGAGTCAGCATTTTTTGGTGGAGATAAACTCCTACTTGCATATGCCACAATATGCCTTTAAGCTTTCGAGTGTGTGCTTTGCTGTGCAAGGATAGCACCTAACCCAACTGGGTTAGCGTTGACCACAGCCTCTGACTGAAGTTTGGGCTTGAAATAAACCATTTAAGTAGCATTCTCAATGGCTTCTGTGATTTTCTTGAAACTGTTCTCACATTCATGGGACCACTGAAAAAATCTTTTTCCTCAACTCTCTGATTGGAGCACATCCAGTGGCAAAGTGTTATCATATTTGCAATATGGGGACCTGGATCTTATTCAACTGCCTTGTTTGCTTGACATATGTTAATGCATATGCCTACCGTTCCTTCACTGTCCTTTGTGGACGCTACCACAATAGGAGAAACCTATTGCATTAGACCTGTGGTATGCTCATTGATACCATGCTTAAGGAACAATCCAAGTTATTTTTAAAAAGCCTCCTGTAAATGAAAAGCAATTTGCCTGTCTTTGAGCAACAGGACAGATGTTCTCATTAATGACAAACTCTACTTTCATAGTCTTAAGCTTTCCCAAACAATGAAACAATGAAGTGAGCTGACTTACTGTTTGACAGAGAGCATTCATGTCGGCCGGGGAGCATGACGGCCGGAAGCTAACGGCCGTAGGAGGAGTCCCGACGATGTGTGGTGCGCACGCATCTTTCCAGTGATGCTTCCTGGGTAGCTGAGTCGGCGGTGTCGGCAGATCAGCATCAACGTCTTTTTTCTCCTTTTCTCTCTTCTGCTTGCTAAGTGGAGTTCTCCGCATCTTATACCTCTGTTTCTACCTGAAGACGCTTCTTGCACTCGGGGAAGCAGAGCAATAGTCGCAAAGGTCATACGGTGAGACCGGGACTGAAACGGCTGGTGAAACGGCTGGTGCTGGGGCTGAACAGGACTAACACGGTGAGAGAGGTATTTTCCGATAGTGTGTTTAAATGCACCTTTTCCTGTGTTTCCCGCCCTGCCCGGAAACCCGCGGAGCTGCTGGGCTGTAGATTGCTGGAGGTAGCAAGGGAGCGGAAGAGGCTCAGTCCCTGCGTTTCTGGCAGCGTTTCCGGCAGGGTGAGGCAAGGTGTTCTGGCCCCCCACATAGCTGCTGGCACATTAATAATAATCACCGTAGCTGCCTCACCCCCCCCTCATGGTGCCAATATACTACAAGCATATAGTGACAAGATAGGAGTGGGGCACCCTGCGAATGTTTGTAGCCGCAGTTCGTATAACTCTGGAGGGGGGTTAAATAGCCTGCTGTGCATGGAGAACAGGGAGGAGGCGGAGGAGGCTGATAAGGTGGAACGAACCCAACCTGTAGATAACTTGATTAAAACTAAAACTGATGTTAAAACAGTCAAAACAGACACCTCATCTAAAGCAAAAGTGGGACGCTACACACTTCGGAATAGAGCCCTGGTTGACTCCCCTGTACAGCCTGAGCTAGCAAAGAGTGCGCCACAGGTGGTGGAAGTGAAAGCAGATATCAGACATATAAAGCAGAGGGGTGATACGCAAGAGCCCCCACGAGAACCGCTAGACTCTTCTGGAGGGGGAAAGCAGAAGAACAAAGGCAGAGAAAGCCCGGTTTAACCCCTTCCATGCTGATGACGAGCTCAGCTCGTCATGGAGTACCCATTCATTTCAATGGAAATTACATTGAAATCGTTGGACATGCCTTAGCATCCAAGTGCAACAAACTTAAAAATAACCCCATCTTTAAAATCTTACTACAAAATCTGCGGTACTACTTCTACCTCCTCTACTCCACCATCCTCCTCTACTAAGCGGGAGATGGCTACCTAAGGGTCTTTAGCCCTAAACAACTTTCCGGCTCCCTCTATAGCCCTCAGTGCGTCAACGGCCCCGATAGCCTCCATTGGAGCATATTCGAGTGAGGTCTTGGACCAGGGTCTCCCACGGTCATCTAACCTTACGGATACCACTTCTAATACAACAAATACAACTATTATTTCCATCACGTCACTCCTGGCACCGATGGCTCCAAAAGCGCCACTTGTACTGCGGGTATGGGGCCAGAGTCCCGGTTGGAGACCCCTCTGCTTAGTCCACTGGAGGAGTATGTAGAAGTTCACCCATCTATCAAGCTCGCAAATAGCTTCTCAGCTTTGGAAATGAGGGACTCGGATATGGATATGGAGAACCCGCCTGGCACGCTTGCTGAACCTGGTACTTTGGTAGAGATGGGTGCTAGGCCCAAAGAGCCTATGAGCCGTGGGAAAGTACAGCACAGGGAGAGTTCCACGACTCAAGCCTCTGAAGTACATCCTGAGCCTTTGGAGGTTTACGAACACTCAAGGGACCTCGAGGCACGTGACATGCTTGAAAATTTACCTGAGGTATCTCCCTCCCTCCAACCTATAACATTTACTTCGACCCCCGGATCACTGGCTGATATTTTGCTGAGTATACGGGATGATATAGGAAGGAGATTTGACGATATTGGTAGGAGATGTTCTACATCAGAATCTAACCAGGAGGCGATCCGAGCTTCCTGTGATCTTTTGTCACAGAAAGTAGAGGCGGTCTCAAAAAGAACTGAGGTGCTTGAGACCGAGATGCCAAAAATCAAAGAGAGTATAAAATCCTCCTCCACAATGGTTAAACATTTGACCCAGCAAAATCAAGAGCTATACGATGAGATAGAGAGATTGGAGAATCACTCTAGAAAAAATAATCGAAAGCTTTTGAATGTTCCAGAGGATATAGAGGGGAGCGACATAAAGAGTTTTGTGGTATCCCTCTTGAGGACATTAATCTCACCCGCGGAGGAAGAGTTGGATTTAAAAATAGACATACAAAGGGTCCATCGTGATCCTTACAGAAGAACTCCTGGGAGAGAGAGCCCTAGGAAAATATTAGTACATTTTCTTACTTACTCCCTCAAAGAAAAAATCTTGTCCATAGCTCTAAAGGCCGGCCAACTGAAAAGTAACCTGACCCCCACCCCATTCACGTTTTCTATTCGGTTAGATATATATTCCATCGGACAGCCGCAAGACAATGGGAACTTGGCAAACGGATGTCAATATTGAATCAATTGGGGGCTAAAACCCAACTTAGATTCCCCGCCTCCCTTCGCATTATGTGGCATAATCACATGTACAACCTGCACCACCTAGAAGAGGTGGACTCCCTAATAGATAAGATCCAAAAGAGGGGAGGGGGAGGAGCAAGAGCAGGGGCAGGAGGAGGAGGAGGAGAAAACCAGGACAGAGGGGGAGGCGAGATAGCTAATAAAGAGTGAACTATACACTACTAAGATGTTGTACATGATCCAATAAGAAACATTATGATTTAGATTAAGGGGTTAACACTAAAACTAGATGCCGACATCATTTTGTTTATCGTTAAGAATCACTGTTTCTTTTTTATATAAACACACATCGAGGGGGGCTCCACCAAAGGGCATATGCCCAAGAAGAAAGGGAGGGTTCCCCAGGGGGGTAGAGGGTTAGTGGGGTCACCGAGGAGCGGGGCTGGTGTGGGTGTGGCACGGGTGGGGCTGCATTGGAAAAAAAATTAAAAATTCTTTGTCCTCAAACCTAGCTTTGTTAAGGAGAAGTAAGTTAGCCTGGAACATCAATTCTAGAATGGAAATAGAGTACCATAGACATAAATGGCTGGAGATAGGCTAAAGTTCCTATCGTGGAACGTTAACGGATTGCGGTGCAGTAGAAGACAGCACCTAGATATGAAATACCTTGAGCAGTCTACCGCCCAGATATTCCTTATTCAGGAAACCCATTTAAGTCATGTAGAAACCAAAGAAGTCTTCGATAGGTATAAATGGATAGAGCATTCCATCTGCTCCCAAAATAGGACACACAACAAGGGGGTGGCGGTATTGATAAGGAAGGAAGTCATCAACGCTATGAAAAAGGTAACAACTGACGTCTCTGGTAGGTGGATTTTGGTGCAGGCTCAGTTGGGGGGGACTGAGATTGCTATAGTGTCCTATTATGGGCCAAATATAGATGACCCTGGTTGCCTCCTTAAAGTTCAGGCTATACTAACAGAAGTCACAATCCCAATAATATTAGGGGGGGACTTCAATGTTCTCTTAGACCCTGCCAGGGATAGGTCTAATTATAGCAAACACATAGCTGCACCGCGCACTCGGAGAACAATGATCAATATGATCCACGATTTGGGTCTGGTGGATGTGTGGGAAACCAAGGGGGGAATAGGATCAAGGTTTACCTATTTTAGTAAAAAACACGGCCATTCCTCTAGAATAGATTACATCTTAACAGACGCAGTAGGAGTAGAAAATATGGAGGATATCCTTGTTCAGCCATCTATCCTTTCAGACCATGCACCTATAACGTTCACCTATGTAGGTAGCATAGCTAAAACACCTGCCCGTTGGACGCTAAATAGAGGCATACTGGTAGATCCAGAGCTGATTACTACCATTAAGGAATCTACAATCAAATTCTTTTTAGATAATGTAGGGTCAACGACCCCTGCTGTGGTATGGGAGGCTTTTAAGCCCTATATCCGGGGAGTATTTCACATTGTTGACCGGAGACCCTCCCTTCTACATTAAAAGAGCTAGAACAAACTCGCTTATACTATCGAGGCAAGTTGAAGGAAAAAGTAAAAGCCAAATGGAATGTCCATAAAATGGAGCATTACGATTATGGGGAGAGAGCTAGTGCCATATTAGCCTGGAAGTTGAAAACAGATAGAGTTAAAAACAACATTAATCCACTAGCAATAGATGAACTAGGCACTACATCTGGCAAGCATGAAGATATGGAGCGATGCCTGGTCAACTTGTTTTCGGAACTATATAAAGAGGAGGCAGTCCCCGACATTGACTGCATTCAAGAGTGGCTCAATAATAAAGAGCTGCCGAGACTGACCATCGACAGCAAAGAGTCACTCGAAAGACCCATAACGGAGGAAGAGATAAAATTGCATATTGCTAAAATCAAAAACAACAAGGCAGCGGGGACGGATGCACTCCCTGGGGAAGTCTATAAAATCCTTGACGAGGCAATAACATCCAGACTTCTTGAGCTATTTAATCACATCTACATAGGGGGAGGGGGAAATACCCCCGTCTTGGAAGGAAGCAACTATCGTCCTTATACTAAAACCTGGTAAGAGCCCACTGAAGGCAGACTCCTATAGGCCAATCTCCCTGCTTAATGCAGATTATAAGATCTTCACAAGTGTTCTGGCAGGGAGATTGGTCAAGGTGATACCACAGGTAATAGGAGAGGAGCAGAAGGGGTTTACTCCGGGCAGATTTATACAGGAACAGACATTACAACTAATTGGTTGTATAGACTTAGCGATAGCAAAGTCAGAACCGCTTGCAGTGGCAGCGTATGACGCCGCCAAGGCGTTTGACCGCGTTAGCTGGATCTTTCTCTGGGAAACCCTTAGGGTTATGGGATTTAGCCCACTCCTTATACAATCATTAGTCAAATGCTACGACGGCGCATCAGCTAAAATTCTTCTAAATGGCAATTTAACATCTAGATTTGAAATAAGGAGAGGCACCCGACAAGGGTGCCCGATCTCACCCTTATTATTTAACATTTATATACAGCCACTGGCGCAAATGCTCAGGCTAGATCCTCAAATAACTCCTTTTCGGGTTCAAGACCTTAATATTAAACTCGCTCTATATGCGGTTGATCTGTTAGAATATACCAGCAACCCTACTGAGGTCTTCCCAAAGGTCGAGCAGTCCCTAAGCGAGTTTGGAAGATTCTCCGGCTATGCAGTTAATACTCTCAAGACCGAGATAATGTGCTGGGGAGTTGAAGGTTGGGAAAGACAAGCGGGTCCAGGATTTAAATATTTGGGAATTGGTATAGAGCAACACCTGATGAACATACCCTTGACTAATTTAAATAGAGTAATAAAGGAAATCGACCATCTTTTCCTTAGGTGGAGAAACCTTCAACTTACAATTTATGGCCGTGTAAATATAATCAAGATGGTTATCTTACCCAAGCTAACATATCTCTTTAGCGCTATTCCCCTCGAATTCTCCTCTAAGCTTATTGGGAAAATTCAGAGTAAGATCGGTAGTTTTGTATGGGCCAACAAAAGCTCCATACTGTCCTGGAAAAAGCTGAAGAGGAGTCTACTTAAGGGGGGACTCGCACTACCGGATATTTTTTGTTATTGTCTTTCTTTTCAGTTTAAAAACATCCGAAGTCTTCTGACCAGTCCTTTTAATAACAACTGGGGGATGATCTTGAAGGCAATGACAACACATGAGGGGGGTGAAGATGGGTTCTTATATAAATTTGGAGCTATAAGGTTCTTCAGGAAAGTTCGATTGAAGGTGATCCAGGCAACACTTAATTTATGGCAGAATTAGAAAACTAGGTGGGCTATAAAATATTACTCAGACTTCGCCCCAATCTGGAGTTCTCCTGGGCTTCCTGAATGTCCGAAGGACGGTCTGGCGGTGCCAATTGAACTTGCAGATATAAGCACATGGTCAGAACTAATATCTGCAGATGGGGTCTATCCATGGGAGGCCCTGAAAGCAAGGATTGAGGAATCTTTTTCACGGTTCAAATTTCTACAACTACGCTCATGGTTTATAGCAGAAAAGAATAATATTGGTGGAAACTGGGAAATAGGGTTTAAATTGCAAAATCCCTGCCCCCTTAAAAAGGAAGTTGGGATATGGTATAGGAGCCTATCAAATAGAGAAGATATCGAACTACCTCCACCCCACCTGGTATGGAGAACATCAATATTAGAAAATAGAGCTGCAGAGTACTATCTTCCATCTACCACAAACCTTTACAAGTTCGTAAAATCAGCCTCCTTGAAGAAAAATCATTTCTTTACTCTTAATAGGATTTATTATACCCCATACAGAGTTGCTAAGTTTGTCGACGACCCAACCCCTAGGAGCCCTAAATGTGGTATGCTTAAGGCAGATGATCTGCATATGTTTTATGAATGTTCCCAACTCAAGGAGTACTGGCAGAACGTAGAGCAGGCACTAACAGGTATATTTGGATATAAGGTTAATTTAGACCCAGCACTAGTTATTTTTGGTTTGAATTCTTCACTTGAAAACTCCATTTCTAGAGCACAGATTGGCCTCTTTTTAAACCTGATTCTGTTGGCCCGTAGGGAACTATGTATACTATGGAAAGACCCAGCTGCTCCCCTTTATGAGACGTGGCTCCGGGCCGCACTTGCAATGGCAGTGCTTGACCGTACAGAAGGTAACGTTTGGGCGCCCTTAGTGTGCTGGGGGAAGGCACTAAGGTTGGTTTAAGATAGTCCAAGGATTACACCAAGTCTCGTACAAAGAAGCAGGCCTGGCGGCCCGTAGTGTATGCAGGAACATGGACCAAGGGCGCCCAGGATCAAGGAGGTCTAATGTTACGATTGCAGACGCTTACGGTGGTATGAGGACAATCTAAAAAAAAAAAAAAAGACAGAGAGCATTCATGTTGTAGTTCACGGAAATCATTCCCATGTCAGCAGCTGTGCTGAAGCTGAATAGACAGGCACTTGTTGCTATCGCTTGAAGCAAATGGATGGATGCTTCTATGTTTGGTTTCTTGTGTTTCATCATTGCTACAAAAGAACCTTGACTTTCTAAGAGTGTTGATGCAGCCCATTTATACACTTTTGCTTCTCACTGAGTTGTGGTAAGAGATGCAATTCCTTATATTCTCCTCAGGCATAATGTTTATGAATATACCAGTATTAATTATGAAAGGTATCTAATAATCATTTACTTTCAGTGTAATTGTTGAACAATGTTTGAATGACTTCAGTAATTTGGCAGGTCGACTTTTCTTTGACTGTCAATTTTCTTTACCTCCGGCTAGGCCAACAGGTGCAGGGTTTTCTTAAGGAAACATCCACATTGCACAACCATCTTCTTCACTTTTACTTGATACTGATATGGCTGAACTGTTTGACAATGCTTTATATGACAATCAACTTCATTCAGTGTAAATTTGTTGCACCTGATGTCTCCATTTGGCTATGTGGGTGCATGTCAAATGTTGTTTATTGAACGCTCCAGTGGCCCAGTGGCCATTGTGTTTGTGTTCCGTGGTGCACTTGTTTTTCCCTTTGTTTTGTAAACTTTCACAAAATGGCTCTCCTTTTCACAGTCTTTACATATTTGTCCAATGGCCCAATATTTGTTGTTGCTTGGAAACGAAGTTCCACATCTAATGTGTAACCTCATTTTATGTCTAGACATCATCTTGTGTCTCTCAATCTGATTTATTCTGGGCACCTTCGTCCTCTATGTCAGCAGCTTGTTGATCTGCATGCTCTTCATCTCTAGCAGCCATTAACACTCGTTCAAGACTCTCTCAACATACACATCAGAAAGAACCAGACAAACATACTTCAAAGACCCAGAGGCTTCTACATCATTACATTTATTGACCTTATAGTGTACACATTCATTGATGGTTTTGCCAGTTTTCTGTCATTCTTGACTGGAAATATGTCTTTCATAGTCAACACTTGGCATTGGACTGAACTTGAGATTCAAGGTTTCTTTAATCTGATAGTATGCAATTTCTTCATTATTTCATGGACTTTTGCCTTATGACTTCCTTCATCCCATAACCAGTAAGATTTTTAAGGTATTTTATAATCTTTTTGTTATGAGTCTCTTCAAGTTCATCAATGAAATATTCAAATATCTCTATCCAAGTAGTCCATTGGTCACCCATATTTTTATCTTTGGTGTTATCGAATGATATTTGTGGTTCCAAGAAAGCAGCGGTGTGATAAACAATTTGTTGAAGTGTCTGAAATCAAAGATGGAGTTCTCTTTGACACTGTCTGCCATTTGTTAGGACCCGGTTCATTCATACCATTTCTGAGGCCTTGTGATTAATTAGCCTCTGAGTCATTACGAACACTGTTTGGAAATTATCACCTTTCTCCTTGTCTCCATTGTAATTCTTCACTTTCTTGGAGACCTTTGGCATTATTCTGAGCTGCCACCCGGCAGATTTGATGATGTGCTACTACAGGTATTGGACAGCTCGTTAAGCATAACCCCTGTGCTTCTTCTTTTGCCTCTTCACCCATGCAAGAGGTAGTATAGCTCTTCTTTTTTCAAGGCTCTGATAAGTACATTGATAGTAGGTGATTGTCTGCTTTCAACAAGGCCAGGGCGTAGTTCACGGAGTTTTGCTACGCAGAACTACACGAAGTTACAAAAAAATTCAGCGAAGTTCCGCAAGTGGTGCAGTGTAGTGTGAACTGCTGTTCACGCTGATCTTCCTGCCGCTCTGGTGGAAATTCTATTTCTTATAACCACTTAATATAACTGGACAATCCAAGATTCCGTTGGTGCTAGATGCCTTTTTTCTCCCGGGGAGCACTCTTCATGTGGACTGTTACTCTGCTCAGGTAACTTGACTGTGCCATTTATCTGTTATTCGCCCTTCTTTTTGCTTGTGCGACCTGCATGAATTCATCTATTGCATATAGAAGGTTTTATTAATACACCTATGCACAAATTTGTACCTTGTAACTTTACATCGCACGGACGAGGAATTTATCCCTTGCATATTTAAAGCTATACCCAGGCATTCATTTGTATCTTGTAACTTTACGCCGCACGGACGAGTAATTCTCATAAAGTTTTTATAGACCTTGAGGTCTGTCCTTACATCCTAATATGCCCAGAAATTCTGTTGTGTCTGTGCACCTTGATGATCAATACACTCTATCATTGCACTCGTACATGATACCCGATGTATAATACTGGACCGCTTTTGTTAGTTCTTTAGTTAATCTATTTGACCTCTTTGCTAATGAGGTTCTGTTTCTTATTTCTCTGTCACCAGCAATTATAGTGTGAATTGTTATGTGTGTCTTTTGTCTTATCATTTTGTGTTGCATATAGGTTGGTGGCTTATGAAATTTAATACAATATTCTCATTGCTATTAGGAAAATATAAACTACACACATTTACTTACGATTGAGATTTGAGAAGGTAGCGTTTCTCTAGTGGATCTCTATTTACGATTTCGATCTGAGTATGGCCTAAAAGCCTTTACACATGATTATGATAATGTTTTCAATAATGTCCTTCTTCACAATGTTGTAACTATTGTTCCAGTTAATTACCTTGATTAGTGATTACTATGAGTAATTTCCCACCCTTCACATTAGATATAGATGCCTTACCATTGTGCCTGCCGGCACTACAGAAGTTACTGATTTGGACTTTGTACCTTTGCAGTTTTCTAAAATTCCAATCTAATAGATAGCAGTTTTAGTGAGTGGTCTAAATATGTCTCCGCTCTACTTGGGGAACGCATGTTGGGCGTTTCCTTACTTCGGTCTTTGTGGCTCTATGCCATCATTTTTTTTCTTAGTTAAAGCACAATTATCTCATTGCTTTCGTATATCTCTTGGGGTTTTTGCCAACCCCTGCATGTTTTGATGATGGCTGTATAGCACCTACTTTATTTCTTTCTATTTCCTACTTTATTTCTTTGAGCTGGGCACGTCTGTGTTTGCCTATACTACTACTACTAAAACATTATTACTTTTCCATTTTAAAGTGTGTTTCAAATGTTTTACCATTTTAATTATTTTAAACTCAATAATATTAATTTTTTATCTGTATTTGTTGACCTCAGTTGAAGTCTGAACCAAATAAATAAATAAATTACAAAAATTAATTACACGTTTCTTCATTTTGGACATCACATGCCCTTTCTTCACTCTTCTGTGGATTTTCTTTACTATGGGTCTCTGCTCACTGACACTTGCACCATATAACTCACTGTTCATTCATTTGCCTTTTTGGTTATAAGTTATGCCAATTAGCATATCCTGACTTGTAACCTAGGACATTACAATAGAATATAAAAGAAATGAAATAAACAGAGACAATATTCAGCAAGGGAAGGTACCACACCTTCCTCCCAAACAGAATGAGGAAGGCAAAGTACTAAGGCTGTTTCATTAAAAAGTCTTTGTGCCATTTTGGTGTAGTCACATGACTTTTGCATGTATCTCATCGGTTGACCGAGGAATCTGGTGGATCACTTGCATGAGTGGTGTTACTGGAAGAGGTGACATTAGGACCCTGGCACCTCGCTACCCTGTCCATGCTCCAACTCTGACCATTCTCAAGGACAACTGTATTATGTTTGATTTTTATGATCTGCTTGGCATGATAGAATTTGGATTCAATCTCCCCAGTGTGAGTGGGTATTTTTATGGATACCGAGTTTCCAATGGCCCAATTCTGAGATCTGGTCCGATGCTTTGTACTTGGCTTGATGAGAAGTTATTCCATCTCTTTCCCCTGCCTATCGAGTTGAAGAAGAATTTGGTGCTGGGTTTCCTCCTTTTAAGGGATGCCAATGACATGGTTGGGAGTAGTATGATACCCCCACAACAGATCCTGTAGTGCCCGTTCTACTGGCACGTGGTTGATGCAAGCAAGTTGAATATTCTCTTTGATCATCCTGTTCACTCTGTCGACTAGGCCATTGCCCATTGGCCTGAGGACAGTACAGAGCAGTTTTGAGGTGAGTAATGGCTAATTTGGATAAAAAACTACTCATGGCTGAAGAAGTGAATTGCACCCCAATGTCGGTAACACTGGTGGATAAAATGCCTTCTGGGGCAACCGTGTCTCATAGAAAGTCAAGGAGAATCTTGGCAGTAGTTTGGTTTACAATTCTAATGACCACCAAGTGGGAGTGATAATCAGTTAGTACGAAGGCAAATTTACTCACAACACCTTTTCTATTGATATGATCAATGATATCTAGTGCTAGTTTTTCCCATGGTTTATTGGGGATGGAAACCGGGGGAAACTGAGCCTTCTGGGTTTGTTTAGATTTGTTGCTACTGGCATACACATTGCAGTTCTTCACCTTAGCTTCTACTAATGAATCCATGTTAGGAAACCAATACTGGTCTCTGAGTCTAGATTTAGTTAAACTTCTCTCTAGGTGACCCTAATGTACGAGATCTATCATCTTGTCTCTCAGCCCTTCTGGGGTATTATCTTGTTCTTCCTCCTTGTGTATGTTGATTTCATGCCAGACATCTCAAAATGTACTTATTTCCTGATTGACTTTTTGTGTGCTTTAGGCCTAGCCTGCAAGATCTAAGTTTTGAGAAGGGTCAGGGTGGCATCTTGACTCAGGGTTTCAGCCCATTCTGGATGAATTATGAGAGAAGAGTGGATTTCCGAAATGGGGTATTCAGGGGTTTGAAAATGATCCTCAATGCCTAAGGGTACTCTGGACAGAAAGTCTGCAGCTGAATTGAGATCACCTGCGACAAACTCTAGTCCAAAGCAAAAACTTTCCAAGCCCAATACCCATCTGGCCTCCCTACTACCCATGCTATTGGAAGTACCCTTAGGATTGAACATGAAAACGAGGGGGTTGTGATCAGTGCGTAAGGTAAATTTGATCCCCCATAGGTTAAATTCATAATGCTTGAAAGCCCAGAAGAAAGCAAGTGTTTCTTTCTACACCACCAAGTAATTGTTTTCTGAGTTACTGAGGGTGCATGAGGCAAAGGCTACAATGCGTTTTTTACCACCAATGACTTGGGAAAGCATGTCCTTGAGCCCCTTGTTGCTGGCGTTGGTGGTAATGGGTTGAAATTGCATAAGTAAGGCACAGAGAGAATCGCGCTCTTCGGTTTCTCAAAAAACAGTTGGTGTTCATTTTGGCAACTATATGGCGTATGATTTTTTGTAAGTTCCTGTGACATTATTAGTTAATTCAGCAACGTTGTTCACATATTTTACCATGTATTCTGCGAGGCCCAAGAAGGAATGAAGTTCCTGTTTAAAGTAGGCGCTGGGGTTTTCTCTACCATGTCACATTGGCTAATCCTGGGTTTAAACCATCCTTAGAGAAAGTCAAGATAGTCAACTGCTCCCACCCCTATTTGGCTTTTTTCTTGTTTCAAGGTTATGCTCACTTCTTTCAATTTCGAGACAACTTGTCTTAGGGAGGCATCATGCTCCTCAGTGGTGGCACCGTAGATTAAAACTTCATCTTGGAAGCAAAATGTTTTGGGTATCCCCTCTAAAGTATGTTGAATAACTTTTTGAAATACTGCAGCCATTGAGGCTAACTTAAAAAGGCATTCTTGGGAACATGAATGACCCTAGAGGTGTAGTACAGGCAGTTAATTCCTGGAGTCCGGGTGTAATTCCACCTGATGGTATGCTATTGATTGGTCTAGAATGCTAAAGCACATTGCTTCCCCCATAGCACTAAGTTTTTCTTGAATGCAAGACAATGAGTGCCTTTCTATGAGGATATTATAATTAAGATCCTCCAGATCAAAATATAGCCTAATTTCATCCCCATGGGCCTTCTTAGTGATAACAACCGGGCAACCGAATCAGAGCAATCAATAGGTTGGATGATGCCTAGGGTTTGTAATCTGGATAGCTCTTGCTTGAGAGGTTCCCCCCTGAGGTGTGGTAAGGGTCCAGTGTTGTGAACCATTGGTCTGGAATAGGGTTTAAATGTTATCTAGTGCTGGAAGTTTTTTAGAAGGCCTAACTTGGACGTGAACACCTTAGGGAATTGAATGCACATGGTTTTGCCTGCCTGGAATAGCAATATAATAATACTATTTTATTTTGCTTGATTAATGAAAATCTTTGCAATTTTATGTCAGAAAGATTTATTGTGCACAGATAAATACCTTTAAAAAACTATAAAAAGCTGCATAATATAAAAGGGTCAACAATTGCATATTCCTGATGTGTACAATCAGCCGTTTTAAAAAAAAGATTCTCATAAACTTTTACATCTCATTTGGTACTAGCAGCCGTGTCTACTACAACTTCTCAAGTAGATGGCACAACTTAACCAGGTCCATTGTCCAAGTTAGAGGCTTGGTAATTAAAGTGCAAGTACAACTAATACAAGTTAGGGAATTGATGTACTTAAGTAGTACTTTAGCATGTTTCGGGTAACAACAAGATCTTAAGTCTCTTAGTTACCAGCTCAAAAACATGTGTAAGCCGACTGTTGAGCTGAACGTCAATAGGATTAAAGCAAAGCTTCACTACCTGCCTGCAGGACGGGATGCCGTAATGCCTGAAAAAGGGACGTAGCAAGGTGCATCTTATGTCCTTTAAATTGGGACAGTTGCAGATTACGTGAGTGATGTCTTCCTTACCACTTACGCATAGGCGACAGGTCAGAGTGCCACCATTCCTTTCCCAAGGTGGAAGATGGGGTTTGATCGCAATTACCCCCAAGCGTAACCTTAGAAAGTTTTCCTTCCTGCTTATCTTAATTCCGGCACTCAAGTAGGCTTGGGGTTTTTGCCTTAAATAGTCACTGAGCACTATCCAGCCATATGCCTTATTGGTAAGAATTGCTTTGTCTTCTAGAACAGAAAGCATGGATGTTGTTTTTCTCACTGCTTTTTTGAAGGAAAGACGATCCATTGGAACGGTCCAAAGTTCGGTTAAGCCTAGTAACTCAATACTAGATAGTCCCTGGCTGGACGTTTTTCTTGATTGTGCAAGGCTTTCCAGAGGTGGGAATTTAAAGGTCCGGCCTCAGCACTTCGGATTTTGTGCCAACTTTTAACATAGGTATTCCTGCTTTCCACCGTTTGTCTTGGGATCCCAAATTCTAACCAGATTTGAGACGGGAAGACATATTTTGGGAGATGGAATATTTCTCTATAGGAGTTGGCTGTTACGATGGCTAAGGCTGCTGCATCTTTACCTTTGAGAGCCTCACTCCCGTATGTCAATGACGGCAGCAATTTAGCTCTCAGGACCAGTAAAAAGAGGTCAAGCGTGAGGTCGGGAAGCCGTCTCTTCAGTGACTTCAGTGCTAAATATGTTGTGATCCCCATTCTTCGCATGGACTCTAGCTGAGGTTTAAATGAGCTGTTATGGTCCATTAATATTCCCAGGTATTTGTAACTTTGTACTTGATCCAAGCATTGGCCAAAAAGAAACCAGCTATTGGTCTTCTTTTTATGGTAGTTGACTGCCATGATTTTGGTCTTCTTGAGATTTATTTTGAGGGAGTTCCGGTTAAAAAAACTGCTTCTTGTGTTTAATAGGTGCTGAAGGCCAATTGGTGTCTGACTGATTAAAGCCAGGTCATCAGCGTATAGCAAGATTCATATTAGCTTGTTTCCCAGTTTTGGAGCATGGGATACACAGCTGTCCAGCTCCCCAGGGAGATCTGAAGCTCAAGATGTTAGCTCGTCCAAGATTGTTCCGGCGTAGTATTTGGCTTCTACATCAAGAAGGGCGATCAGTCGATAATTATTTGCATCATTTCTTTTGCCTTGTTTAAAATTTGGGCTAATGATAGATGCTTTCCAAGATTCTGGAATGGTGACTGTGGTGTTTAAGCCCTTAAACACTGGTAGTAGGGCCTTGCTCCAGAAGACGACGTCATGTTTATACAGTACCGGTGGGATCCCGTTGGGGCCGGGTGCTCCCATGTCTCTTCCCTTGTTTATTAGGTTTTTTATCTGTTTTTCCGTGGG
This sequence comes from Lissotriton helveticus, assembly GCF_964261635.1. Taxonomy (NCBI): domain Eukaryota; kingdom Metazoa; phylum Chordata; class Amphibia; order Caudata; family Salamandridae; genus Lissotriton; species Lissotriton helveticus. Next base: position 641,174,121 of record NC_136059.1, read on the forward strand.
AGCATATACTTCTTCATTAGTGGGGTATGTAGAGTCTAAATCACTAGCCAGCAGACTCCCCTGTTGCTTGTGGATGTTAGTGCTGCTAACCAAGTAAGCTTTGGTTGTGCAGTTTTGTGTCACTTTTCCCTTATTGGGGGATTCGATGTCCGGTACCACGATGCCAGCTGCCTTGTTTGGTTCCCCTCCCTTGTTGTTAAAATGGGCGGAGAGGTAGTCTACCCAGTCGGCTTCTGTTATATTGGAATTAATTCCTGGGTGGTTTGGTCGCTCTAGCTTGTGGATTGTTTGCCAGAACTTTGCGCTGTTGTATTGCTTGGCATCGTGCAATGATTTAGGCCATGTTTCGTCATTCTTTTGCCTTATTTTTCTCCACTTCCTCCTTCTCAATAGTGCCTTCCTTTGTCGAAGGGTCAACTGCAGCTCAAGGTTTCCTGGTGTTTTTTGCAGTTGTCGAAAGGTCTGGTTTGTAATACGTTTGAGGATCTTGGTTTCTGGACTGAAATTTACTTTTGTTAATTCGTCTTCTGAGTGTCTTGATTTGGTCCCGATCCTGGTCGCAAAATTGCCACTGAAGGTTTTAATGAAGATTTCCCATGCTGTTACAATTGTGGTACCACTTTCTTTTTCTCTCTCAAATAGTTTTTTAGCAGTGGCTGGAAGAGCTTCAATGTTGTTGATGTTGCACCTTAAACGCTTTAGATTAGAGAGTTCTTCATTTGCAGCCGAATTCCGGGTGTCTGATGTAGCAGCAGGCCTCGCATTCAACAGTACTTCTTGTGGGAGGTGATCACTCTGAACATTATCACCTATTTTAAACGTTGCTATTTTATCGAACATGGCTGGTGTTACAAACATGTAGTCTAAATAGGAAGATGTTTTTGAGGAGTGAAAAGTGCCAACTGGTGGATTATCCTCTAAGAAGTGGCCATTCAGAGCTCTTAGATTTAAATGTTCTAGTTCTTGTAGCAGGTACTTGACCCATCTTGTAGGTTTGGCAGTGCTTACTTGGTCCTGGTTTGGTATCTCCCAAATTGATGTAAGTTCATACACAGGGCCGTCGTCTTGGCTTGATCCAAAAAGATTTAAATTAAAATCGCTGGCGACGATTATGTGGTCGGTGTCTTGCTCATCCATAATCCGTTTTATTTCATTTGACAGCTCCTTTACTGTTTTTTCTTTTAGTTTGGGGTGCACGTAGGTGTTAATTATTTTAACTCCTTGTGTCGTATTGTTGAATTTAAGCTTTATCTGTATTGCATGAATGGCATTGGGTGATGTGATTTTCGCCTCTAAAGGCTTTATTGAGCCCATTGGGGTTATTGAAGCCAGCATCATTAGTCCCCCTGAACTGCGACCAAAGTTAGAGCCCATTGTTGCCGGGACGAAATAGGAGGAATATCCTTGGAGTTCCTTGACGGTTTAATCCCAGGTTTCCTGGAGGAGTATTAAATCAAATGTTTTCAAGTAGTTGACTACTTCGTGATTGACCAATTTGGCTGCCAGGCCATTAATGTTCCAAATGCAGAGTTTAATTTGACCTTGCACAAGTAGAGCTGTCTGTTTGGACAGTCTGTTAATATTGTCCGTGTTATTTGTGACCGAGCTTCTGGCCCGGTTTCAAAATTGGAATTAATGGCCCTATGCTTCTGCTTAAATTAGAACCCTCTATTCTAGCAGGGAGTTCGCCAGTGGTGCTGCTTCTTGCCCCTCTTAGTACTTAAGTGATGTTTTTGTCTGAGATGATAATTCATGCTTTTAAGAAAGGGGTTGGATAAGGAGGTTTCAATGTGACAGCCATTTTTATACCCCATTTTTTGAGGGTGCTTTCTTTCTCCTTGATTTTGTTCGCAATTTCGCTTGAGTTCCATTTTGTCCTGGTCACCTCCGGGCACTGGCGGTTATTACTTGGACGGAAATCTATGGGAAGTAGGTCCGATGAATTTATATTCCCAAGGCTCAGGATGGAGTTTAAGAGTCGTAAAATGTTCCCCCTGTTTAGTATATCATCTCTTCCCCGTGATTCATATTCGGGAATGAGAGTGATGCTGACCAGTTCTTCAGTTGTACTTTCCTTAGTTCTGTTAGTGGGGGTTTTGACCTGTAAGTAAGGCCTTTGTTCCAGAAGATGGTTCTGGTCTGCACCTTGATCGGCAGAATTACAAGAAATTGATCGGAGGGCAGATAAAGACTTGTTTTTGCTGGGAGTGCAGCTTTGTTTTGCAGGGCCCCCGACTGTTTTTGTTGATACTTGTTTTTTGCCAAGAGAAATTAGTTGGATAGTGTCCTCTGGGGTTGACCCTCTCCGGTGTATTTCGGAGTTGCTGGGTTGTTTGCTGTTACTCCTGCCTCTCCTTCGTTGTTGGTATATTCCTTTTTGCTGGGCCTTTAGCTGTAGGTGTTACCTCCTGCCTCTCATTCACTTTGGGGATGTCCCTGTTTGCAGGTCTTGGTGATGACCCCAAGGTGACAGCCGTATTTGGTGTGGGCTCTACGGAGAAGTGATCCAACCTGCCAGGCAAGAAGGGACAGAAAGTGGACCCTGTTTCTTCAAAATATGGGTCTGTTTCTACCGCTGTAACAGACGGTTTGCTTAATGTATATAAAGTATCAGATAGTGGCTTCTTGTTGCGACCCTTCCTTTTTTGTTTGTTATGAGCTTTTCGTGGTGTAGGGTTTTTATTTGAAGGGGGTTTGTGCCAAGGCTGGTGCAGGTGGACCCCGTGACTGGGATACTTTCTGTGCTATCCATGCTTTTGATGGTGAATGCTGACCCCAGTCGTGGGCCACTTAACTCTTCAATCAATCAATCAGGAGTTTGTTAAAGCGCGACTACTCACCCGTAAGGGTCTCAAGGCGCTAGGGGTGGGGGGGGTTGGGGGGTGCAGGTTCCATTCCATCAAGGAGGGGGTCTGTCGAAGAGCCAGGTTTTGAGGTTTCTTGCGAAGATGGGGAGCGATGTTGTCTGTCTGAGGTGGAGCGGAAGGGCGTTCCATGCTTTGGCCGCGAGGAAGGAGAAGGAGCGGCCTCCTGATCTGGTCTTTCTGGTGCGGGGGACCACAGCGTAGGAAAGCTGGGCTGATCGTAGGGTCCTTTGGGGTGCGTGGAATTTGAGTCGGCTGTTCAGGTATGCTGGTCCGGTGCCGTGGAGGGCCTTGTGTGCGTGGGTGAGCATCTTAAAGGTGATTCTCGCCTCGACGGGGAGCCAGTGGAGTGTGCGCAGGTGCTGGGAGATGTGGCAGTGTTTTGGCAGGTTGAGAACCAGTCTTGCGGCGGCGTTCTGGATGTTCTGTAGCTTGCGGATGAGGTTTTTGTTTATTCCGGCGTAGAGTGCGTTGCCGTAGTCGAGTCTGCTGGTGACCAGGGCGTGAGTGACTGTCTTTCGGTGTTCGAGGGGGATTCATTTGAAGGTCTTACGAAGGAGGCGGAGGGTGTGGAAGCAGGAAGATGAGACAGAGTTGATCTGGCGGTCCATTTTGAGCTCGGAGTCCAGGATGATTCCCAGGTTGCGTGCGTGGTCTGTGGGGGTTGGCGGGTTTCCGAGGGCGGTGGGCCACCAGGTGTCACTCCAGGCGCCAGGGTTTGGGCCCATGATGAGTACTTCTGTTTTGTTGGTGTTTAGTTGTAGGCAGCTGTTTTTCATCCATTTGGCGACGGCTTCCATGCCTTCTCGAAAGTTGCGTCTGGCGGTGTTGGGCTCGTTGGATAGGGAGAGGATGAGCTGGGTGTCGTCTGCATATGACACGATGTTGAGTCCGTAGGTTCTGACGATGGGGGTAAGTGGAGCCATGTAGACGTTGAAGAGCGTCGGGCTGAGGGAGGAGCCCTGGGGGACTCCGCAGGTGATAGGTGTGGGGTCCGAGAGGAAAGGGGGGAGTCTGACCCGCTGCGTCCTGCTGGAGAGGAAGGAGCAGATCCAGTCGAGGGCCTTCTCCTGGATTCCTGCATCGTAGAGTCTGCGTATTAGGGTGCGGTGGGAGACTGTGTCGAACGCCGCTGATAGGTCGAGGAGGATGAGGGCTACTGTTTCTCCTTTGTCCAGTAAGGTGCGGATGTCGTCTGTTGCGGCGAGGAGAGCGGTTTCCGTACTGTGGTTTTTTCTGAAGCCGGATTGGGAGGAGTCGAGGATGTTGTGTTCTTCAATGAATGTGGCGAGTTGGCTGTTGATGGCTTTCTCGATGACTTTCGCTGGGAACGGGAGCAGGGAGATGGGTCTGTAGTTTTTGAGGTCGGTGGGGTCCCCTGAGGGTTTCTTTAGGAGGGGGTTGACCTCGGCGTGTTTCCAGTCGTCGGGGAATGAGGCGGTCGCCAGGGAGCGGTTGATGGTTTGGCGGAGCATGGGTGCGATGGTGTTGGCGGCTCTGTTGAAGATATGGTGGGGGCAGGGGTCCGTGGGGGCCCCTGAGTGGATTGACTTCATTGTCTTCAGTGTGTCTTCGGTGGTGAGGGCTGTCCAGTCATCAATCGCTGGTTTCCGGGTGTCGGGGGTGGTTGGTGAGGGTTCAGTGTGTTATTATTAAAAATATTTATACAGCGCACTATCACCATCGGTTTCTTGGCGCTCTTGATAAAGATTGCGGTGATCCAGGAAAGGGGGATTAATCATAAGCCGCTTGAAAGAGCAAAGTTTTTAAGAGAGTACGGAAGCTATCGTACTTAGGACAGAGACGAAGAGAGAGGGGTAGGGAATTCCAGGTGGCGGGAGCCAAGACAGAGAAGCTCAGGCCACCGTGCCTTTTTCTTTTAAATCTGGGGACCTCAAGGAGATTCAAAGATGCTGAGCGCAGAGCTCTGGCAGGAGTATGACGGGTCAAGGCTGATGAAATAAACTTAGGGGCCGCGTCCTCTAGGGCCCTAAAGGTGGTGCATGCCAGTTTGAAGATACACCGTTTTGAGACAGGGAGCCAATGCAGACTGCGGAGTAAGGGAGTGACGTGCTGGTGTTTGGGCTGGCAGAAAATCAAGCGGGCAGCTTGGTTCTGCACCAACTGAAGTCGATGAAGGTGACATGCCGGAATTCCTGCGTACAGGATGTTGGCGTAGTCAAGCCTGGAGGTGATGAGAGCAATGACTACCTGGGTCAGGGCTTCTTTGTTTAGAAACCTACTAATCTTGCGAATTCGCCTGAGATGGAAAAAGCAGGCAGAAGTTACCGCGTTGATGTGGGGTCTCATAGAAAGATCTTGGGAGATGGTCACCCCCAGGCTTTTGACTGAGCTCACAGGGGTGGGTGCCGTCCCCAGAGATGTAGGCCAAAAGGAGGCATTCCATGGGTGATTGGGGCCACCCACCAAGACGAGCTCAGTCTTGGTGGGGTTTAACTTTAAGTGGCTGTGGTACATCCACTCAGCTATGGTTAGCATAGTAGACTGGAAATTAGTGCAGGAAGGGGGGAGGGAATCGACAGGGAAAATTAACTGCAGATCATCGGCATAATTGTAAATTGTGACCGGGAAGTGGCGGAGTGTGGCTAGCAGTGGTTGGAGGTATAAATTAAAAAGAAGAGGGGATAGTGCCGAGCCTTGTGGGACTCCACAGTGAAGGAGAGTGTAGGGCGCAGAGAAGGTGGAAAAGTGAACGGACTGTGAGCGTTGGTGGAGGAAGGATGTTGGTTGTCTTCGTCGAAGTTGTCGTAGATGCTCTTGATTTTGTGGTGGAAAAAGATGCTGAGTTTGTCGCAGAGGTCTTGTGAGGGAAGGATGTCGGTAGACTCGCTGGTGGGTTGGGCGAACTCCTTGATGATGCTGAAGAGTTCCTTGCTGTTGTGTGCGTGGGTGGAGATTCTGTCTTCAATCGCTTTTTTCCTCGTTTCTCTGATGAGTTGATGGTGGGCGTTGGTGGCGGCTCTGAAGTTGTTGTGGGCTTCTGTGGATTTGGTGTTTCTCCAGGCCTTTTCGAGGCGGCGGCATGTGCGCCTGGACTCTCGAAGTTCGGTGGTAAACCATCTGGCTTTCTTGGCACGGGTATTGTTGTTTTTCTTGAGGGGGGCTATGGTGTTGGTGCTGTCTAAGATCCATCTATGCAGGGTTCGGGCTGCGGTGTTGGGGTCGTCGTTTTCCGCGATGGTTGGGGTGGAGTTGTTGAGTGAGGAGGTGAGCTGGTCATCGGTGATTTTGGTCCAGTTTCTTTGTGGAAGCAGGTGCTGGTGTCTGTGGATGGTGGGTGTTCTGAAGGTGAAGTGGACGCAACGATGGTCGGTCCATGGGAGTTCGGTGGTGTGGCTGAAGGTGATGGAGTTTCCTGTAGTGAAGAGGGGGTCGAGGGTGTGTCCTGCTGAGTGCGTGGGCTCTTCTATACTCGCCTTTGCTTTACCTTGTTTTTGTTTGGACTTGGGCTTGGACCTTAAGGGGATTTTCCTTACTCGGCCCGATCGCATGATGGGCTCTGTAGACCGTGTCTGGTATAACTCGTAATTTGTAATAATTTGAATCTACTGAACAGGTGGAAGTTCTGGGTGGATGCTGCGCCGAATGAGGAGGGGGTGGCTGCCGATGCCCGGGATACTGGAGGTTCCAGACCTAGATGTGGCAGTTCGCAGTTGAGCTCCTTACACACTTCCATGCACCTAGGGCAGCCTGCCGCTGGGTTGGGAGACCGGCTGCTATTCGCACTCCACTCCTTCCTTCTCACTGCTCTCTAGGGGACCCTAAGTGCCCCAAACAGTGGCCCAGAAGTCCAGCAGACCAACAAGGGGGAACTTAGCCTTGCCTTTGCCTCAGCGCACCCTCCTAAGGTCACACTGTGGGCTGCCTGAGATAGATCTATGGTGAGCAATTGTTCTGGATTATTAGGATCAAGTTTAATTCCTAATTCTTTCTAATGTTGCCAACCAAGAAGATTTGACCCTTCTTCGACTACCTAGACCTTCCCTAGGGTAGATCGGTCTTTCAATGTAATATGGGTTTTGACCATGCCTATTAATGGAATAGTATCCTTAGTGTAACTACTAGGGGAGATGTCAGCAGACAATAACTTTTCTTCTTCGCAAATGTTCATGCTCTTGAAATCAGAAATGTTAATAAATGAGAAAGGGGAGCATGAATCTGCATACATTTTAAAAAGCTTGCATTCAGACACATTTCGCATTTGGGGATAATTCATTTGGTTAATACTATTAATTCAAACACTTGGAAAACAATTGTCTTCATAGATTTCATGTAGGTTGTCTCACCACCAAGATTCTATTCTGTCCTGAAGACAAGGTTATCTCTGCAATAACTTCTCTGTTTTTTTGGAATTGTTGGTACACCTTACCATCTGATCTCTTATGAGGGAGTCATTGAGTTCCCCCAAATTCACAGAGTTCACTTAATCCTCTTAACCACATCGCTGCGGCGGCTATTCCGCCGCAGCGCTAAGAGTGCGGGGAGGCCGCGCGGCGGGCCCATGCTGGTGATGGAACCGCTCCATCACCAGCCGCGGTTGAGCTGTGCTCATGATGGAGCGGTTCCGTCATGGCCCCGCCCGCTTAATAGAACGCACCGCGCAGGCGCAAAATCAGCACCACGCATGCGCATCGGGCGGACCATGACGGAACCGCTCCGTCATCAGCACAGCACCACCGCGGCTGATGACGAAGCGGTTCCGTCATCAGCATGGAAGGAGTTAAAACAGTGACGTCATTAGTAATACTTTCTTGTTTTCCCAGCATCCTACAAAAAAACTTGTGGTGTTCCAGGACTATGTTATCTTTGATGCCAATGTGCATTTTTTATTTAAGCAGGGAGATCTCATATACATACTCTTCACCATCATTCGCGTTGTTACCAAGTACAGGGTCTGGTAAAGTGTCAAATCTTTTCCTGCCATGAGTGCCCAGGTTGTGAAGCAAAATATGTTGTTTCCTTATGGGGCTAAATGTCTACCCCATTGCTATTATATAGGATTCAAAGATTGTTACCCACCCTTTCCAGGGGTTAATTGGCTCCCCAAACTCATTAAGGAATGGTGGTAGTTGGGCCATGCTAGCAGCAGCCATATTAATTGCCAAGGCACCATGAAAGAAATTAAGGGAAGTGGGAGATGAGGTACAACAATGCAAAAATGGTGTTAATACTCAGCGGGATGTGAAATACAATGCTATAAAAATGCTTCAAGGGCAGAGACGACAACAGTTTCCTTTGGGGTGCATGTCAGTAGTGAAGATTCCGCACCACGAGCCCCGTAATTAACACAAACTGTGCTTATTACTGAGGAACGCTGGTTGAGAAGGCTGAATAGTTATATTATTCATGAACAAGTAAAATAAGTTATTTTGGGGTACGTGTCAATGTGGTAAAGATTGCGCACCAGGAGCCCCATAAAGAGCACTGAAGTGTGCGTATCACTGAGGAATGCTGGTGACATGCTGAGCAGGCAGGAAAGAGCTATATTATTTAGGAGCAAGTAAGGAGGTTTCCTTTACATAGGTGTCCATGTCACCAGTGGTAGGGGTGTAAACTTATTCCAGAGAGAACATTAAACGAAGTGTACCACAGTGAAGGGTGTGCATGTCAACAGTGAATACCATTAGAATAGAAGGAAAGTGAAGGTCAGGTGAGCTTCCCAGCTCCGCCTGCAGGTGTGTGAGTCACCAAAGTAGGGCGTGGAGGCAAGCTCGCAGGAACGCCTCCAGGGACAGGAACGTAGATCAGCTCAGTGCTTGGTGGAAGGCTCACAGGAATACCTCTGAGAAATGTGAAGGCTGGTGTAAGGCTTGGCAGCAGGCTCATAGGCAGGGCTTTAAGTGGGCCGGGTCTCACCGGGTCTGACCACCGGCAGTTTTTTAAAGAGGGCCTCGAAGCAGGTTTCTATCGGGCTCTGTTTTGTGCCCTGGCATGTAGTGTAGTTCCTATATTCCCAATAGGCTCTGCGCATTGGAAAAATATATCCTATAGATATGATGTAGGACTTTGGTCAGTAGGTCTCTATTGAATATACTAAACTTAATTGTGAGTGCCAGCTAGCTCAGAGGTCATTAGAAAAGTTCTCGAATTCACAAGAAGGGATTAGTTTCTGACAACCCAATAAACATGACAACTTTGTTTCCCTAGGACTGGAATATCTATCTTCAGAGTCATAAAAACAGTAGATAAATATTTCACTTAGTCAATCGTGCATGCTTCGTTTCTACAGAGTTTGCAGAGAAATAGTGAGACGGGCATTTTCAATAAAAGGTTTATTGAACAGTCTTCTTTCTCATGCAAGAGAGTTGAACTGCTACAATCGTTAGCCAGAATGCAAAGTATAATGAGTACAGCGAGAATAGTATTATAAAATAATACTGTAATTGCAGTGTATGGTTTCTAAGCCATATAAAAATACATACATAAATAACACAGGCTAAAATACTCAACTGGTGCTTCTAAAATACGCCTACCCCAATGTGCCTAACCTACATCTAGTACGAGGGAAGAAGTAAGTATGGTCTTTAGCATTGGTTTAGTTTTTGCCAAGAACCTATCAAAGGTTTCTCTAGGTTCCAATCAGCTCCATACCTTGGAATGAAGGAGGTCTGGTATCTCTGTCTCGGGAATCGATTTCCCAACACCCCGCAGGGGAGTCAGAAACACTGGAGCTGGAGTCTCAGCAGAGGAGGGCAGCTTCCTGATCAGTGCGTCAGCTGGAGAGTCGGCTTCCTTCGGCACTTGCTGTAGCGAGCTGCTTCCGGGAAGTAGGTCGTCAAACTGCTCCGAACCACCGTGCTTTGCCATAGCAAGTGAATGTGTATTTATACCTTGAAGGTGTTTAGGAATGCCATGTTTGACGTAAAGTCGGGCATATGAACGTCATGAATGAACCCCAAAGGAATAGATGTTCATTGTAAAACTAACTGAGTTCTTGGTGAAATCAATATTGAAGCAAAGAGAAGTCCCTAACGGCTTAAGCTGGTTTTCCAAGAAATCGTTGTGACGTTTTTTTAACGGATGGAAGTAGCTATGCTTGTATTTGGGTTGCATGGGCTATGCCTAAATAAGGTCTTGATTTATATGCCTCTATATGGGCAACGTGATTTGTACCTATATAAGGGCATGAATAAGGAAAATCCATTTTGAATCTAAAATGCCATACAACAGGCACAGGCAGTCTGTTTTCTTTTCTGGACTGCAGTGTCAGCAGGCATGTCGATGTGCCATGGTGAGTTTTGTAGAGGAAGGGAAATCCTTTAAAGAGTGTCATTTTCTCTCTGGATTCTCCTTCTCCTTTTGAAACTCAGGAGCAACAACATTGTTGTGGTGTCACCAGGGCTTTAATTGGAAGTTTTTTCAATATTATATTCAAGACATAGTTGCTGCTTATTTTTCTCATGCAACTAGCAACCATTGACAAAGTCAATAGTCCTGACTTGTAGGTATGATGTGACTTGTGGTATCATATATATGGATGCAATGACAGGAACAGCAAAATACAAGTCGGGCGGCACAATGTACTAAACACAGATTTTTAGCTTACGTGTTTTTAAGTCACGCCCTTAATTACATTGACCACGCCCCTTTGAGAGAACCCTAGTTTTTTCATCCCACTTAATGCCCTGCTCGTAGGGCCGCCTCGGAGCCGAGTCAAGGCTGTTGTGAGGCGTGGTGGCAGGCTTGCAGGACCACCTCTGAGGATAGTGACGGCAGTTGTAAGGTGTGGCGGCAGGCTTGCTGGACTGCCTCATGGAAGAGTGAAGATGCCTCGGCTTACTTGGGAGTGCACGAAGAGCGTGTGCACCATTGTCCTCGGGGATTACAGGGCTCCGGCAGCAGCGGATATCAGCGGCCGTGGGAGGCAGGGGGTACCAAGAGCGTGGACCACAGTGGGAATGACCGCATAAAAGCTGTGGAAACAGATTGATTATGGAGGCAAAGAGGTCGGACCCACTGGGTAATAAGAAACAGATTTAGAACAGTCCGTGAAGAAGGACGGCATAAGGAAGGGCTGAAAATGTCCAAACAGGATAAGCTGAGAGGTATGAGGAAGGAATTCGATGGGGTTCAAACTACAAAGCAGTCAACAGTATCTTAACCTTGTGAGCCACAAGGTGAACACACAAAGGAGCTGGTTGTGGATGCAGCCAGAAGGGCTGGAGATCCGTCCTGCTCCCTTACGAAGACCAGTCAATGTCAGTGTAACAATTTACAAGGATAATCCAGATGCAGGTCAGTTCAATTGTTTATTTCGCTCTCCACTATTTCACCAGCGAATGCAGCTACAGGTGTCGACAACCACAACGTTCGCTATCTCAACTCAAGTGTGGCTCCCATAGCCAACCTTCTAAGGTAGCCTCTAGACCAACTGAATGGCAGAACGAACTGGGACAGAAGGGGGAGGAAAGGAGGAAGAGTGGCACCAGGAACGAAGGCTTCCCCCATAATTCAGTGCAAAACAATAGAAAAGAAATAAAATAAAAGAGACAATATTCAGCAAGCGAATGTAGCAGTTACTTATCCCCATCTCTTTGCCATTCGTAGTGTCTTCCCAGCCGGGGTACCACAACACACACAGAGTGTGGTGTCACACGTCTTTATTCATCGGCATGCAATATATACTCAACATTCTAAAGCAACCTTTACGGCAATAAACTCTAGTCATTACGTTATACCTCTATGGAGTACATTAAGATCTAAAAGGATTCCTTGATTGTTAACTCACAAGACACTACAATGTGTATCAGATCTCTTTATAAAAGTATGTTGTGTTTCAAGAAGGTAAGAGAAGGTCGACAAGATAACAGGAGTAAATAATAAAATATGATGGGTGAAACCATTAACAAGATAGCTGTATGAACTGAGAGCAGCCTTGACAGAGATCGAAAGGCAGGTGCTACAGGAAAAGGTGTGCTCTTTACACTTACGGTAAGTACCCAGTCACCTTCTTGAACAAATGGATTTCTAAACATTTTTGTAAAAAGACACAACATGTGCTAGAAATCTAACCAGCACAGAGAAAATGATAACATAATCGTAAATTGGAATAATTCGCAAAATCCCTCATTGCAAGTTTCTTCAGTCATATTTCATGAGGCGCTTAAGAGATGACTAAAGCTGCATGCGTCATAACTGGGCGTGCCTAAATGCCCAAGTTCTAGAGTGACATACTCCAAGCATGAGTCTTCTGCTAGACTTTACACACGTCTTGTCATATCATGAAATCACTTCCGATACTCCTACATCTTTTCACTGTTTTTAGAAAGCTCTTCGAAAGGACTGTACTGAACATATTGACAAGGCCGCTGATTTGCCATCTATATAAACACCTACATTAAAATAAATCAAATGTGACCATCTGAAAAATGGCTTTTTGTGTTTGTAAAGACTTGAAGAAGATGTGTTAATCTGATCCTGTATGTAGAATGTATGACGACAAAACATTTTATTTTCGTTGTCTGTTATACATGTTGATACAGGGATTTACTTCATTTCTTTTCACAAAGATAAATATTACGTTTTCTTCCACAGAGTCAGACTGCTCTGCATTTATTTCCACTGAATTGTCACTTTTCACCCAAGATCTCTGCCTTGTCTACGTATTCGGTAAGTCGCTCCATTATTGGTGTATTAGTCTTTCTGTCCGCTGCCCGTGTGCTCTCTATCATAATTTCGACTCAGAAGCAGCAATCAGGTGTGTGAGGTTCAACACACAATCGTGTCCTCTACCTTCAGGAGTTACAAAAGGATTTCTATTTAGGGATCCGAATTATTGAATGATTGTAGTAACATCAAATGTTAAGTGCTTTTCTTTTTTGGAAATTGAAAACACGATAGTAATAATTCATGAGCAATAACGTTTTCGATACCGCGGAGCTAAAAAATTGTTAGGATGGACACACGAGAAGCTAGCCATCGTTCTAAATGTGAGCTGTAAACTGTAGCCGACATTGTAAAACTGGGGTTAAAGATAGTGGTCAAAAGCCACCAAAAATCTAAGCTCAAACATCTAGCTAAGAACAAGTACGTTTAAAAATATATCTAAAACCAAACATACATCTGAAATCTAAGGGGGGAAAAGTAGATGGGAAGTTGCTAACCAAAGCTACGGTATTCAAATTAGAGAGAATTTAACCAATATAAACAAGACGACTTTATCACAATGAAGCTCTTGAACAGAGAATATGAAAAGTTGTACGGACGTCTTTCGAAATAATATTGAAAGCTAAGTAACACTAGCAATAATTAAGCGATAATTCTCCGCTATATGTGTGCTATTACAAGAATTCCGCTGTAAAGAGGCGTATTTGATGTGCAGACCGAAGTTAATTGCTTGGAGTTTATAATTGTAATATCGAAAGTTTAGACGTGGCATCATTTGTTTCAGTATGAATTCAAAGTACATTTCTGACCTGATTTTCAGAATGCTTGTTGTTGAATAATAAGTGTATCCAATTAATGCTACATTAACTATGCACTTTCTATAATTTCGCCATAATGAATATTGCTTTGAAATGACCACTCTACTAATAATTATTTCACATGAATGGACAATAATGAAGGATGTGTCCTCATTTGTGGCACTTGTCCAGGTGCATTACATGAATGATTGCAATTACATTTGTAGATGTGAACCTTAATGGTTCATTGAATAATATCCTCTTCATAATGTAATCTACATCACAGCTCGTTTAAATCCTTGATTAGGACTAGATTGGCATGTGTCACAAGGACATACTCGTTTGATTATGTAAATAGCTTTATCATTACAGCCTTTTTTTAAAGGCGTGTTCTTAAACATCAAGGTGGGTTTGTAGTGCTGTATTCAGATGTGTTATAGTTACATGCAGACAATATTTTAATACCGAAAGGCTAAGAAACATTACATTGATTTATAACCTACATTTATGTATGCACAGAAACGGAAACATTATTAGTTTTTCACCAGCTGACATAATTAATTTCATTCTTTTAATGACAAAAGTATGTGTCAAGGTTTATTTTAAAAAATCTACCCATTAGTCTAATGCCACGAATACAAGTGGCGCAAAGCATATTTTCATGCATTTCTGTATCTGGATTTTCCTGATGGTGGAAGGTCAGAACTTCTTATACTGGCCTGGAAAATCCAACTGGTAAAATAGCATTGGGAAAGGGCTGCCTTACATCCCTGACTGTACCTTAGCTACCACGCAAACCTCAGGAAAGACACAGGGAACAGGCAATTGTCGCAACCTGCCGTGCAACATTCTCCCCTTGTATCCTTCTTCCTGCCAACTTCCCTTGCTCTACCCTCTCCCTTGCATCAGTCCCTCTGCACACATTTATCACCTGCTTAGGTAGAAAATGTGTGCAGTAAACCGCATGGAATTTCAGCCCTATTTCATTTGGCTTACCTCTTAAATGCCTTTTGCTGTCAGGGTGTAACCCCCACAGTAGCAGTGTTTACAGTTGCAGAGTTTCCACCCCGCTAATACAGTATCATTTGTAATTGGGCCTGATATTGATTTGTGGTATCACCCCTCATCAGCCAGGCTAGATTGAATCCAATGGCACGGTGATACCAGGACCCACATCTGGGCATACCTGGAGCACTTAGGGTGAGAAGGCAAACAATCAAACATTCACCCCCAGTCTTTTCTCAGTGTAGGTCTTTTGCTTTTAGAACTGGGCCAAGGCATGGGCAGTTTCCTGCCGATAAAACGGCGATAATTTTAACGAGGTTCCTTGCTAATATGCCCCCATGTTTTCTTTCGGAAACGTGTGTTACACAAATTAAGCGTGTTATTATACCTCATGTAAAGAATAGTCAGCTAACACATACATGTTTAACTTTTCACTTTGTATCATATCTCATGCATATTTTTAACAAACATTGGACGCCATTGCCCCATTTCAGAATCATAACATTCAGGACTCTACCTGTCAACTGTCAGAAGGATGTAAACCTGCGAACTGTTGTAGCCGTTACGATTTCAGAACCTTATCGCTATCGTGGGACTCTTTCATGTTTTTTATTTCAAAGGAAAGGAATGGCTGCTGTGAAATGTTTAAGGAAAAGTCTAATCTCAATTTCTTTGGTTCTTTGTTGCCGTTGAAAAGCATGCATTTCCATCGAGTTGCTCTAAGTTGTTAGGAATGCTATCTCGGAGCCCTAATTAGGTCTGTGGAGCAGATAACAAATGTGCCTTTCCAGCGTGTCTGCATTACTAAATATTCATAATTTGCAGCAAGAAACATATCATGAAGGAGAAACATCGCATTTCGGGACATATTATCAAGTTAAAATTATCGCCACTTTAGCGGCAGGAAACGTGTAGAGATTGAGGGGGGCCCAAAGTGGGTCCAAAAGGGCTGCTTGTTTATACTTTATTAGGCTGATGCTTTTTTGGGCACCCACACAAGTGAGGAATCATTTTGCTCGGGAGACCAAGGGGAATGCTGGGTAGTAGGAAATTTGTTTCTGCGTGGTGATCCTACAACTTTCCCACACAGAAATGTGAAGAAAATGCGCCTTTGTAAGTACATTATAGGTTTGGGGGATCCATACAAGCCACACCACCAGCCAAGAGTCAGCACACGTACGCCACCATCCACACACACCACCAGCCAAACACTATCCACACACACCTGCAGCTAAGAGCCATCCATACACACCTCCAACCAAGCACCATCCATGTATACTGCCAGTCAAATGCTATCAATGCCCACAATCAGCCAAGCAATATCCATACACACCTACAGACAAGCGCCACCCATGCACTCTGCCAGCCAAGCACCATCCCCGCACACCGCCAGCCAAGCAGGGCTGGATTGGGAGCAGCAACTATACCGGGCAGATTGCTGCTCAACCGGCCCTGGGGAGGCATGCTAGTAAAAACCAACACCCCTGCTTTAGTTACTGGGTCTTGATATTGAAGCACTGCAGCAAAACCAGCCCCCAGTGACAAAACCACCCTCAAAGCCAGAATACCTGCCGCACCCCACACCACTGGGGAAAGGCCCGGTCCCTACTGTGACCAGTCCAGACCTGCAGCCAAGCGCCATCCTTGCACACAACCAGCCAAACCCCAATCCACGTACACTGCAGCCAAGCACCACTCCACACACACCACCAGGTAAGCACCAATCTACACACACTGTCATCAAGCGTGAGTCCGCCCACACCATAAGCCAAGTGCAGGTCCACACACACTGTCAGTAAAAAGCCAGCCAAAGGTCAGTACACGAAGACGGTCAGCAAAACTCCAGTTTACACATACACAAGCTCTCCCTGGTTTCTAGTGGTTTTCTGCACCCACTTTGGTGCAGATTAGAATAAAAATATCACTGAAACAGCCAAAATGTTTACCTAAAAAAACGGAGGCAACCCTTGCCTATGGGGCTTCTCACTGGCATGCCCATAAACATATCTCATAATGGGCTAATGCCCTGATCTGCCTTCTGGGGGGGTCAGAAAGCTTTTTTTGGCAGTGGGGGCATAAGCCTGCCCATTCTTGGTAACACTCGACTCTATGTTTAAAAGAACAACAAAATCCCTGGTGCCTAGTGGGCTTTCTGACCCCTCCAAGGGCAGATTAGGGGCTCTTGCCCCCATCTGCCTCTCGGTGGATGCAGAAAGGCTGTGGCATGTGTGGGGCGGTTGGGGGCATTGGCATGCCCATTTGGCCAGCGCCCACCCCTATGTATAAAGAAAACGAATCCCTGGTGCCTAGTAGGCTTTTTGCCCCCTAGGTGGTAGATGAGGGGCTACTGCCTCCATATGCCTCCAGGGGGGTCAGAAAGACTGAGGAATTTTTTGGGGGGTGGGAGCATAGGCGTGCCCATTTTGGGCAGCCCCATCTCTATATATATATATTTTTTAAACTAGTGCCTAGTGTGCTTTCTGCCCTCCGGGGGCGGATCTGGGGCAATTGCCCCAGGGGGGCAGAAAGACTGGTGAATTTTGTAGGGGGTTGGGGCATTGGCATGCCCATCTTGGGTAACCCCTACCCCTAAATATAATAAGACAAATAATCTCTGGCAGCTAGTGGACTTTCTCCTCACAATGGCTGAAAGACTGTGGAACTTTGTGGGGTGGGGGCCACCCCTAAATCTAATAAAAATAAAAATACCTGTCTTCCAGGGTCTTTCCGTCCCCTGGGGGGCAAATTGGGGGCTACTGCCCCATCTCCCCCCAGAGGGGCCAGAAAGACTGGAATTTTGCTGGGGGAGTGGGGACATTGGCATGAAAATCCTGAGCAGCCCCCACCCCTAAATAACATTTAAAAAATCCCAAGATTCTAATGCGGTTTCTGGGCTATTACCCCATCTACCTCTCAGAGCAGACAGAAAGACTGGAACTTTGCTCAGGCGTTAAGGGTATTGGAATGCCCATCTTGGGCCACACCTCTAAATCAAATTTACAAAAAAATCCTTGGTGTCTAGGGTGCTTTCTTCCCCCTCCTGGGGGGCAGGTTGGAGGCTACAGCCCCATCTGCCCCCCTGGGGAGGGGGGGGGGAGAAAGACTGACTATGCCAGACTTTATTTAGGGAAGCAAAGGTCCTTGCCCAAGGGGCTGCTCCCCCCTCCCTGGAGCCTAGTGGGTTGATCCACTAGGGAGGGGTACTATTAGCAAGGGGAGATTCTCCCCTTTGCAATGATACTGCTCCTGTCTTTCTACGTGCTTAGGGTCTAACATAGCCCCCTGATCACGTAGAAAGACAAACTGAAATGAGCCTATCACCTCATTTCAGTTTTGGTTTCTGTGCAATGACGTCTGTGTGACCTGCACGCTGATCGTCATTGCACAGAAACCAAATAGACAGCCTCAGGAGTTGGTGAAGACCTTCCCCAGCCAAAAAACATAACCTCTTATCTGACCTATCGTTATTTTAGCTGTGGTAAGTACTCACAAAATTGGCATTTTCCCCATAGGCAAACAATCCTTTACATGTAGTTATTTCTTTGGAATTTGTATTATTTTGACATAGATTATTAGATATTATACATAACAAGATTGTCTTTTCTCAGTTCTTTTGTTTAAATAAGCATAAAGGCATTATTGAATATCAGTTAAACATTGTGCAATACATTAGAACATTGATATTTATAGTTGATAGTATTCCGATTTGATGTGTATTTTATAGTCCTTTTTTGTATGGTATGTTTGAGAGTATGATTGATGAGAATGTAAGTTGTGAATGTTGAGATGATGTTATTTTCTAGGGGGGGTTTCTTATTAATGCTTTTTCTTATGAATGTTTTTCTTATCAATGTTCTATTGTAACTGATGTTCGATAATGCCTTTTTGAACTACGAGCCCTAAACAGCAGGGAGAGAATTAAAGCGATATCGCGGGATGGGTAAGGGGCTGTGGGCACCTGGCAAGATGTCCCGCATCGCTGGAGGCGGGGGAGAGCTGAGGGACGGTGCATGTTGGCCTGCAGTGAAAGGACATTAAACGATGAGCCCTAAACAGCGGGGAGAAAACAGCGGGGTGGGTAGGGGGCCGTGGGCACCTGGCACGATGTCCTGTATGACTGGAGGTGGGGTAGAGATCAGGGACAGTGCATTTTGGCCAGCAGTGGGTTATGCAGCTGTGGCACACCATGGTAGCATAACAGTCTCGCAGGGCATGGGGGTTCACTGCATGGAAAAAGTCTCCAACAGTGGGGAAACCAGCTGAGAGAGGCAGCGAATGAGGGAGTCGCGTCTGCCACTGGCAGTCCGGGGGGCGGGGAGGGGTGGGTAGGGGGCCGTGGGCACCTGGCAAGATGTCCTGTATCACTGGAGGTGGGGTAGAGTTCAGGGACAGTGCATTTTGGCCAGCAGTGGGTTATGCAGCTGTGGCACACCATGGTAGCATAACAGTCTCGCAGGACATGGGGGTTCACGGCATGGAAAAGGTCTCCAACGGTGGGGAAACCAGCTGAGAGAGGCAGCGAATGAGGGAGTCGCGTCTGCCACCGGCAGTCCGGTGGGCGGGGAGGGGGAGTTGGGCTGTGAGGACCTCAGGGCGCACCGGGGTCTGGAGTGGAATTCCTCAGGGGGTGACACACTGAAGGATGGGTAATTCAAAACTAAGAGGGCCACTTACTTCGAATAATCAGCAGTGTTGGATCAGGGCGCTGTGGCCGGCGTCAGTCAGGCAATGCGAAAAGTGCTCGGGCGGAAAAGGAGAAGGACGTGCAGCCATTCATGTGGGTGCTGGGGAATCAGCAGTTAGAGCGCGCTAGGAGTGCAAGAGTAGCAATGGAGGGGGAAGAAAAGAGGAAACACTACGAAAGGGAAGTTGAGGAAGAAGGAAATGAATTGTGAGGAAAAACAGATCTTAACACATATTACAAAATAATACAGTGTGTGGCTTATATATATAATCATATATAATGCTTGTTACATACATAAAAAGGGGGAATACATATACATATATATATATTTGGGGTGTTCCTGGGAAGCAAATTAAGTCAGCGAAAGTCTAAACAATACTTGGAAATAGGTGCTATTGAACATTGAGCATTGATAATACATATGATAAGCATTAAAGTTCTGCGAGGGGTTTGTGAGTATTCAGAAATATATTGGCGCACAACAGGTAGTGGTTGGGTCAAAAGAAATGTTAGCTTGTGGTTGGTGCAAATGGATCAGAGAGAACCCTAAACTCTGAAAAGCAGGGGTGGAGGAATTCCTTCCCTGTAGTTAATTATAAGCAAAGTCCGATGCACACAACAAGTAAGTGTGATATGAATGATCACCAAAACAAGTGACAAGGATGGAGTCACACAAATGTGTTCTTTTTGTTGGAATGCATATATTAGGAACATGAGACCAGCCGACACGTGCTTCGTCAAGCAGGGTGTTAACCCGTGACTCTTCAGAGCTGTTGAGAGGTCATGAAGGGCGGGGTCGGGGGAGCAGTGATATTTCCAACCCGGTCCTGATCGGGTGTTTCACAAGATTGTGAACGTACTTTAGGGTACGTGTTATATGTTCCAGTTCGGAAAACGTCGGAAGAAATCCAGATAGTAGTGCTGGCGGCGAATAATGCCGTCTTTGGTTGCCGCGGTATTTTTAAACTGGGGTTCTCAGTAGGTCCGGGTATTCTTGATGGCGGGTCTCGCCGGGTGCGGAGAAAACAACAAAAAAAGAACACATTTGTGTGACTCCATCCTTGTCACTTGTTTTGGTGATCATTCATATCACACTTACTTGTTGTGTGCATCAGACTTTGCTTATACATATGATAAGCAGTTATCTAAGCTAATTAAGGTCAAGAATAAATGCATTAGGTGGGGGAAAAGGGGTGGGAAAAAAGGGGGAATAAAGGGGGCAAAGGAAGGCAGTTGCATTATGCCATTGTGGTGTTCCATTCATCCAGTGTTCAATCCTTGTTCAATAGTGTTGCAACGAGCAATCCAGCGCCATTCACATCTGCTTAAGAGTCTCTGGATATCGCCACCCCAGATTGGGATAGATGTTTGATCAATCACCATCCAAACAAAGTCAGTTTTGGGGTGGTTGTGTTCCTTAAAGTGTGCTACCAGGGGTGCTGTGAGCACATAGCAACCTGATCCGGCTGCGATGTTGTAGGATGCAATATTTTACCATCTGGGTGGTTCGGCCGATATACAGAATGTTGCATGGACAGCGTATGCCATAGATGACGTTCTTGGACCTGCAGTTGGTGAAGGATTTCAAGTCATATTTATGTCCATTATGTTCGAAGCATTTGGTGTTCAGTGTGGTGGCGGTGGCAGAGCATCTTTGGCATTTGTAATGTCCAAGATATGGAGGGAGGTCCCATCGTCCTCTCACTGTTTCAGGTCTGTTGTTGGTTTGTGGCCAGGTAATGGCATGTACCAGATGGTCAAACAGGTTTTTTCCCCTTTGGTACGAGAACAGGGGTGGTTAGTTGAATGTTTAGAGGCGCCAGTGTATTCCAGTTGGATTTAATTATTTTAGAAAGTTTGTTGCTGGCAGCGGAAAAGATTGAAACAAAGGAGATGTGAGAGTTGGTCCTCTTTTCATTGGGTGTGAGTTGGGTCTTGCTATGTTTGTACCATGCTCGTTTCCGCTCTTGGGTGACCAATTTCTTCGGGTGGCCACGTGAGATGAGTTTCTCAGTAAGGACAGCCGCTTCTCTCAGGAAATCTCTTCGCCATTTGCAATTGCGGTGGATCCGTAAGAACTGCCCAATCGGTAAACGATCACGTAGGCCACGCGGGTGGTAGCTGGAGTAGAGCAGTAAGCTATTTCTCTCCGTGGGTTTCCTAAGAAGTGCAGTACCTGTTTTATTGTCTTACACACATAATGTCAGATCATGGAAAGGTAAGTTATTTTCCTTACAGTTTGTGGTGACTCTTGGATGTTTTTGGCAGGTGTGTAACCATTCCACGAATTGGTTGAGGTTCCTGACCAGATAAGCAGGATATCGTCTATGTAGCGACGCCAGAAGGTAATATTGTTCCTGAAAGGATTGAGTTTTGTCAGTATAATGGTGTTCTCCAGGTGATGGACATGGAGAATGGCAAAGTTCGGTGCAAAACATGCGCCCATCGACACTCCTTTGATCTGGAGGTCATAAGTGTCAAACTCTGTAGGAATTTTAGTAGGCTGTGCTCTAGTATTCAGGATTCCTCTCAATACCGCCAGGCCATCTTGGTGGGGTATATTAGTGTACAATGACTAGATATCCATTCCGACCATGAGATCAGAGCCTGGGGTGAAGGGAGAGTCTTTGATGAGATTGATTAGGTCCATACTATCACGGACATAGGTGTCAGTGATGGATACACATTTTTTGATGATGCTGTCAATATATTTTCCAATAGGCTCCAGGATGGAGCCACAGCCGGACACAAAGGGCCTGCTGGGGGGATTTTGTTGATTTTTGTGGTTCTTTTGAAGGACATAGATTACTGGGGTGCAGGGCTGGCTGTTATTGAGGTCATAGCTTCCTTGTCTGTAATGATGTTGTTGGATTTGGCGCTTTCAATCACTAGTCCAATCATGACTTTTATCCAAGGCAGGGGGTCTGAAGGAAGGGAACGGTAGTGTTCCTTATTATTCAATTGACGTAGGATTTCCTGGTCATATTTCTTTTGGTCTTGGATGACGATACCTACGCGTTTGTCGGCAGGCTTGATTATGTCTTTTTGGGTTTTGAGGCTGTTGAGTGCCTGCTTTTCAGCTAGTGAAAGGTTGTAGGGCACAAATTCATGTTGGCGTTGGATGTTCTTCATCTTGTGTAAGATCCTCCGCTCGAACGTCAATATTTCAGTTGGCATCAGCACTGATGGTGGGTTAAATGTTGAGGGTGGTTGAAACAGTGAGCGGTTTCTTTGCTCATGCGGTAGTCTCTCAGAGAAGAACTGTTTGAGGCGTATCCTCCTGAAGAATTGGAGCAGATTTTCCTGAATTTCAAAGAATTTGCTCTTGTCAGTGGGGACAAAAGATAGTCCTTTACTTAGGAGGCTGATCTCATAGGGAGAGAGGACATGTTGGGATAGGTTGAATACGGGGATTGTCTTGGTAATATCCATGTTGGTATTCGCAATGGTTAGTTCGGTCCCCAATGGTAGAACTTGCGTCTGGTTTGTTGTTCCCCGGATTATTGGTACTGGTAGTTCCTTCTCGGCCAGCCTCTCCCTCTGCCTCTGTTGGTGTCTAAAAAACTGACTGGTAATAGTGGCTGGGGTCTTGGTTGTTGGACTTGCTGATGTCTTGAGGCACTTGGTCCCTCGTTCGGGCTGGACCCTTCCGCTGAGGTGTTGGATGATTCAGAGAAAGACACTTCTTGATGGTTCCAAAAGCTCCCTCAATTACTTTGTTGTCTGGGAGGCTGGTAAGGTGTGTTTAAATCGTCTCTCAGATAAGGATAGGTCTGTTCGTTGTAGTTGCGAATGTCCTTTTGTATTTTATTTATTTTCTTGTTTTCTTGTTTTGTTCAAATGTATCAAAGTTGGCAATGGTTGCACCTATTTTATCCAAGAGGGTATTCACATCTGTGATTGTGCTGTCCTCTAGGATAAGTTTTTCCAATTCTGCTATTTCTGCCAACTCCTTGAGGCTATGTTATGGCTATGTTCTAAATCCGTGTCAATGCCCAAGACCATCCAGAATCTTGAGCACGTTGTAGCCAGATGGCTAAATCCTGACCTGAATTTGGGGTCTTGTGTGAAGATGGCTGGGAGGTTACGGATCTGTAATCCCAAGGGGATAACGTTTAATTTCAGGTATTCAGTGAGCATACAGGTTTGTATCCTGTAGTCTGATACTTCTTATCAAGTTTTAGCGTACTGAACAAGAAGGAGTACATTTTCCTAATTTTCAATCTTATCATACCACATTCTTTCAACTAGCAGGAACGTCATTTGGAGGCAGCCTTGGAATTAAATTTTATTCATCCCTTTACTTTTTCAGAATTCTTGTCTTTTTTTTATCGTTCCTCTAATATGTAATTGCCTATCTCTAAAAAATGGTTGTAAAGCATAGCATCCTATCTTAATTTCTAATCTCTCCAGTCTCAATCAATTTCTTGAATTAGCATACCGAACTTATTAAATGTAATAACAGATATACACTTTGGAAACCCTGGGCTTGTTGTGAACTAATCAATTAATACAAAATCAGTCAGTGTTCTCTTTCTCTACAGCCAAAGACATTTTATTTTTCCTAATGTATATCAGTCTAAATATCAAATTTTAAACACAATTCTCTATCAATCTTATCTTTCTCTCTCCTCCAATACTCCCAAATACCTATGACTTCTTCTTTTCAACAACTATTGTGAACCCTTCCCTCTGCCTCTAAATTATATACTCATTCCACCGCCTTGCCTCAACCCAGACAAAAAACGTTCATGAAATTACAGTGGGAAAATGATTTACAAATCTCTTTCCCTATTTTTTTTAAGGAATACAATTTGGACGAAAATTTTTAAAACTTCACATGCGGCTAATGCTACCCAAACACTATTTTTCATTTATAATAGACTAATGTATACTCTAGATACTCTAACTGAAATGAATCCTAATACATCATCTACAAGTTGGACATGTCATCTATCTAACTCAACATTTAAACACATTATTTGCGTGCCCATACATCTATCAATTTTGGCAGTGAGTTTGGTCACACAATAACCACATTTTTCATACACATGTCCCTTTTTCTGTCATAAATTCATTTTTAGGATGGCTTTCAGAAACATGACAAGATTGTGATCTTAATGTACACATTATTAATCTAATAATTGCTATAGCTTTCCAGCAAGAATTGGAAAAATGCTCTCAATATTTCTTTTCAAGCATGGTGGTATGGTATTTGTTATAATCATAGACTGGAAAGCAATTTTGTAACTCCACTCTCACTGGCTATTAAGAGAGATAGCCTTTACTGCCAGTAACCGCTTTACTAAATTTTTCTGCTTTAGCTCTTAATCTGCACCAGCCCGGTATCCAAGACATTTCAAAACCTATTTAGCTTTCCTTTATTTCTTATCTTCTTTTTTTCTTTTTTTCAGTTTTCTTTTATTGCTTTTTTATGTGTACATTTCATATTTAATTCATTCTCTTCTTTGCTTAGAATTCATTGTATTAACTTATAGTTTTGTTTAACTTACATTAGGACTAGTTCCTTGTTTCTATTTTGCATTCTTTATATTTCAATAAAGTTTTTCAAAATATGAAAAGATAAATGTGTATAATTTTGTGACATTGTCTAAACTCATGAACATATTAATGTTTCCACATGCCTAACTTAAAAGTTAAGACTTGAAATTGCAAATACTAATCAAGAGTGCAATGGAGTACTTTGTTACACACAGTTTAACTTAATGCGAAGTTTATGCCCTTGATTCATGATGTGCATCCAATCTGCTATGTCTCTGTGTATTTCTACATTCTATTGTTTGCTACTGACCTAATAATATCAGGATATAACTTTTCCTTCAGACATAGGGGGCATCTCTGTTTATGATATTAAACCTTAACACTGAGCCATAGAGTGCATGACAACACCTTCGATAATGTGCTAAAAAAATATACGGTATGTAGTTAATAGTTGTACAAAAACCAAGCAAAGTATGTGTTGTGCTGTGGGGTCGATGGGTTAATGGACACCATACTCCGCAGTGAAAGCATGGACTGCTAACATGATGCTACAGGAAGAGCAGTATTGCTTGGAGTTTGACCCTCCTGGGTTTAAATTAGGTACAATAACTATACAATGACCTAGTGTGTTTTGAAGATGGACGAAGATGAGTTTCCTTCAAGGAGAAGAAGCGCAGTGGAGAGAATGAAATACATTTTTGATGGAGAACTGTGTGGAGAAACTCTGGTTGTACAATTTGGAGGAGGGCAGGGTCAGATTATTTGATATGTACACGCCTTTCCAGTTAAATGTCTACTTAAAAAAGAGGCGTTTTAATTTTCCTTAATTAATTGTATTGATCAAACGTTGCAAATCTGAATTTAGAGCACATTGCGACGTACGTTCAGCTTGTTCTCAGTTATTTTTCTATTCTACTTTTATTGTTATACCTGCATGTGATATTGTGATAGCGCATTTTTCCCTATTCTTACTCAAATGAAACCTCCACTTGGGAATATTGCTTTAAATAAGCCACAGATGGAGAAGATACAGCTGTATTCGTGTGGCAGTAATCACTATCTAATCGCATGACATACAGACAACATATCTGCCTCAGAGCAAATGGCATTACATTAATCGTGTGGGTGTTCCACGAAGACAATAAATGCATGGCATATATCACCAGTGCACCAGTGTCAATAACTCTAGCTCTCGCAGGTTAAGGTGCTAATTATGTCCTTGAACATGGATCACAACCTCATTGCCAATGCTCCCAACATTTTTCTTCAATCTAGTTGTTGTAGAGATATTGTGTGACCTCATTTCGAAACATCCCTGTCCAACTCTGGTTCATGATTGTGTCCTTCATCATAATGCTATGTAACAGAGCATCCTATGTTTTAACAGACATTTTTATTACTATAGGTTTCTCGCCTGCTATAAAACGGTGACAGCTGAGAAATTGCTTTGGGAGTTCTTTAAGTGCTTTGGTATGAGGTTCACTTTTATCGTCGCAGAAAAATAACCCAACTGAGTCTCTAGCAATATTAAAAGATGAGCATAATCCCGTGCTGAAAAACGACCGGTGCATCCCCAGTGGCATTTTAAAATACCATTTCGTTTAATTGACTACAGGATGCCTTATGCATGGAAAATGCTGTATTATAGCACTGTTTGGGACAACGAATATATTTTTAAATTACCAGGGAAGGGCAAAAAGAAAGTAAGACACTGTGAGGCAGAATAAATACAGATATGGTAGAGAGCTGAGCACTTCAGTAACTTTCTCTTTGTCTATAAAATATACAGATTGTCATGGGCTATATATGTTGCTTTGCTTTTATTTACTGCAACGATTTTATTGAAAAAAAGCTGCAGTTGGTGAAATCATTATGAAGCTCGCAACAATCTGAAAAAAATCCCAAAACGTTTTACACATATGGGGGTATTTGCTGAAAAGTGATCACATTATGATGAATGGATAGGCGGGATAGTTTGCTCTCTCTGTGTCAAGTCCCTTTCAGACTTTCCATGCCCTTAGCCATCAGTGATGGCCGCCTGTGTGGCCACATTTACTAGAACATTTGTGGGCAGAATTCTGCATGGGGAATTCAGCTCCTCATATTTGGAAATGACCCGTTGTTTGCGCACCTGGTTTCTTGTCGCAACACTTACTTGACTCATTTTTTCAGCTGGAAAATCCACCCAGTAAAATTGGATTGAGGAAGAGCTGCAGGGCTGCCTGGATCCAGTCCTCAGCCCCAAGTGAACCCCTTCTAAGGCACAGAGGGAACATAATGCTCCCCATGCGGGCAGCAAGTTACCTTTCCCTCACTCACCTTCCCCACCTCTTTCCCTCTATTTCCCATCCGCCGCCCTGCCTACGCCTCCTTGCACATACTAACCAACTGCTCAGTGCAGCAGGAAGATGTAGTCTAAGACTGCAGAGCTCTGTGAGCAGAAGTTAAATGGGAACACGCCTGACAGTGCTAGAGGCACTGAAGACATACATTCCCATAAGTTTTTCAAAATATATTTCATTAAAAACGATCTGGAGCATCCCTTCTCCTTCTCTCAAAGGAATTTACATTATTCTATGTTTTATTTATTCAATTTCTTCCATAGGGCAGACATTAACTTAAGTGATGTTACAGCATGATACAGGCATTTCTCAAGTAGATGCCTCGTTCATTACAAAGTTGCAACACTTATCGATTGAATTATTTTTCATTATTGAATAGTTAACTCAAAAGCTCATTGTAGTTAGTAAGTATACTATTTCCATTCACTTTGAGATAAGAAATATTTGCGCTCCAGGTTCAATGCTAAGAGTTTTAGACCTGAGAAACCATCTACTCCAGATCACTTTAACACAGCATGAATAATACATTTTCCACACCTTCCCTCAAAAATATCTGGATTCATTATTATTGCTGAATGTTAGACCAGGCTTTTCCAGCGGGGTTATTCACAAGCTTTTTGCTTTTTGGCATCCTGTTTTGGTCCCTGTTTTGTTGGTTTTAAGACTCTGGGCACTTTACCACTGCTGATCAGTGGTAAAGTGCATATGCTCTCCCTGTAAATTTTATTAGTGGTTTGTTGATTCCATGATTGGCATATTTGATTTACAGGTAAGTCCCTAGTACAGTGCACTGTGTGTGGACAGGGCCTGTAAATCAAATGCTGGCGGTGCATGAACCCTGTCCCAGCTGCCTAAATACATGCATCGGCTGTGACGCAAGAAGCGGGCTGTGGAAGAAGCATTGTGAAGAGCCCGGCATGTTCTAACACGGCGCGGTAAGTCTGACCGCGGCAGCAAAATACCTGAGGGGAAATTAACTCGGGCTCCTGCCTCCCCCACCACCTCGCCAAAAAATAAAAAAATATGAAATCTAAAGACTAGGGCAGGTGGCAGTGCTTTGTGAAGTGAAGTGGCACTTGGCTCCCGAGGGATGCATTGTGGCGGGACTGCCTAACCCTCCAGGTAATTGCTGTGGGCAGGGCCCGAGGCCTAATATTAGGCAGGATCCCCTACATCAGTAACGGCGCTTGTTGAAGGTGTTTGCGAGAACTGAATGCTCAGGAGTGCCTGTCCTTCCCCGGTAGGTCCCTGACCCCAAGATGGCGTCGGCGGTGACTGAAAAGCTAAGGGGTGGGCAAAGGCATCTCCAATCAGGCAGGGCCTGAATTAACGGTGCCAACAGAACTCCATTCCCTCAGGAAAGAGAGCCCGCATGAGAAGGGGGGAGCACTCAGAGTTGTGAGACACTGGGGGGGCCTACTCTGGGTCTGGGACCGAATTCCTTCACAACGCAGACACATGGAGCGCTGCCACAATGCCTTACTCTCAATTGCCTTACTCTCACTTCTGCTTCTGGGAATTGGGGTCGATCTGCTTACCTTTGGAGCTGTCCCTTCCACCTCTCCTCTCATGGGGCAAACTGGAGGAGGAGGCTGACAGTGCTTCCTAGTAACACCGGGGCTGCTACCGTCGAAGGAACACTGACGATGCCCCATGGGCAGAAACCGAAACTGTTTGTACTTACCTCGTAGACCGAGTACCCTTGGCCGTTGCCCGGTGGAGCTGTCCTATGCAGGCTATAGAGGATTCTGGTCCTGGTTCACCCCTCAGCCGTCACCCACCCAGCCGAACATCGGACCTTGTTTTTCACGGTTCTTCTTGGTTTATCTGTATTTCAAACTGACTGCTTGGTTCCCCCTGATGGACTTCCCCTCCATGCCTTTGACTCTTTTGGCATTCCCCTTCCCTGTTTTCCTTTCCCTCTCTCTGTTATGCCACAAACTAGTAATGCATACTACTGTGTACTGTGGCTTCATCATGTGTCCATATGTGCTATTCGCTAGTAACTCTTGGTCTTAGTATGAAATTACTGTGTAACTTATGTAAACATTTTGTAACTTGCAATTTGCTGTTCCTTATGTAAAGTCCTCTGATACCTCCGAGTCTAGCCAGCGCTGTATAAAACTCAAATACATAAAAAAAAGACATAAAAACGGAGACCTGCCACTGCAGTGTCTGTGCAGAGTTTGGTACTGCCATGTCGGCCTGGCAAAGTGCACCCACTTGCCAGGCCCTAACCTTCCCTTTTCTCAGATGAGTCACCCCTAAGGAAGGCCCAAGGTAGCCCTGTGGGCAGCGTGCAGTGTATGTGAAAGGTAGGACATGCCCTGATGTGTGTTGCATATCCTCATAGTAAAATACTGCCAATTTCGGTTTTCACTATTAAAAGGATAACTGTCCCTTAAGATAAAATTGGAGTTTATTTATAAAATCTCATACATATAACTTCCCATTGGGACAACGTAGGCAAATTAAGTTTAGTAGGCCTGAACTCAGACATAAAGATGCATTTTTAGTAAGGATGAATTTTATATTCTGGGTTTGAAAATACCACTTTTGGAAAGTAGGTATTTTCTTGCTTAGCCATTGAGTGAGTCTCTGCTAGGTTTGTGTTTTAACTGTCCAGCTCTGGAGTGGCAGGGGCTGGGGATGTGCATTCTGTTCAGACAGCCATTTGGAGGGTGAGATATGTCCTGTCTTTCCAGGGTGATTCAGGGCTGGGCTGAATAGACCTGGCTGCATTCAGAGTAGGGGGAGTAGATTTATTTCACACCTGAATGGGCCTGGTATGCCTTGGATAATGCTGTCTCCACTTCCTGCCGGGCAGCTGCACCACAAAAGACATAACTGGTTTGGGATGGGCAAAGAGCTCCTCAACCACCAGAGAACAAAGGAATTTGTGCTATAAAAGATCACTTTTGGACTTCAGGAGGAACCTCTCCCAAAGAGAAGAGCTCCAAGAAACTGGAGGAGAAGTTCTGCCCCTTTGTTGTGTGCTGTCAGGGATTGGCCTGCAGTAGCTGTTTCTGCCAAGGAGAGGAACGGTGTGAGTATCCTGCTTGAGAAAGTATCCCCAAGTGCTTGGAAGAAGCTTGCCTCCTGTTCAAGAGGTCTCAGGAACAGCAAAGACCTCACCATCCTTCTGGGCACCATCTCTGGGACCCCTGGTTTCAGTCACCGCAGGAAAAAAGGAAAACCAACTCTGTCACCCAGTCCATCGCAGGATTCTGTGTCCTGAAGGCCCCGCAGAGGGCAATGCCACACTTCACACTGCACCCTTGGTCTTACCAATGCCATCTTGATGATTGTCACTGAGCCGCTGCTTTCACTGTGTCCTGTGGGCACCGCAATCCGCACCACCTCACTTCACCCTGCCATTACGTCACTGACACTGCCCGACCCGAACATCGACAGGCACCATTGCCTGCACTGTTACCTGGCAGCACCACATCGAGGACCGCCTCACCCTGCACAGTAAGCCTTAGTCTCACAGAAGCTGTCTCGACAATCGTCACCGAGCCGCTGCCTGCACCGCATTGTGAGGGCACCACACCCTGCACCGCTTCCATCTATGCAACGCAACCACAACGGTTGCCCCAACTGACTTGTACCCACATCGAGAAAGGTACTTTTTTCAAGTCTGTTGTTGCTTTAGCTGACCCGTACTGATTCGGTCAGCTGGAATTTTTAGACACTGTCATTTTCAGCATCGCGGTAGCCTCGGATTTAGCTACCGACTTGGAAGAATTGTGTTTCTCAGCTATTTCTAAAATGTAAAGGTTATCTTGCAAAGTAAGTGTTTTTACAGTATTGTATGTTGGATTTTTATAATTATTTGTCATGTTGGTTTAGATAAAGTTTTGCTTAATTTTCTAAACTAGTGTGGTGTCCATTTGTAGTATTGTTACTGTGTTACTCTATGCATGCACAAATACTTTACACACTGCCTCTGAGTTAACCCTGTCTCCAAGTGCCAAGCTACCAAGGGGGTGAGCAGGGATTGTTTTAGAAATGTACCCCCCTTACCCTGACTAGGAATAAGGGTCCCTACTTGGAAAAAGATGCAAACCATTGCCAGCTAGAGACCCCCGTTTCTAACTCTGATCATCTAGGTTGCTGAAACCTACTCCCCCTAACTATACCCAGTCTCTCTCTTCTACTATCATCTACTCTCCACACCCTTCCACTTCTACTCTGCCTACATTTCATATTTCTCTGTCGTAAACCCCTATTTGATCCTAATTAACACTGGTGCAAAGTTCTTTTTTGTGTGTGTGTCCATAACCCTTACGGCAGTTGCATTGAAGGCCTTTTCGAATATTGTGGAGGCATCTGACTAGCGTCATTCAATACCCTATCTGAAAGATAACCAGTGCCTGAATGTGTTCGTTTAATTTGTTTAAGTTAATCAGTTTCTTCATTGAATTCAAAGGTTTTATTAGTTTATAGAGGTCACCGTTCGGGACAGATTTGAAATTGGAAGATGACTTTGCTACCTTGTAATGGCCCATGTGATCTTGCAACATGTAACATTTTTTGAGAAGAGAGGTGTTTCTTGTATTTTCATTAGTTTCTTGTGTGTCTTGGTTCAAAGTCATATAGGGCAGGTGTGAACTCCCTATAGAGTGTATTCAGAGAATGGCTTGTACCAGCCTCTCGATAATAAATACATTGTTTTCTGTATCCAACTACTGCGGACAGGAGGGGACGATTTTTGTTTGTTATTTGTCTTTTGGCACTCCCTGTGAGTGCATCACTTTGCTTTCTCTCTTTCTGCTCCAAACCTTTATATTTTATTTTTCTCGATATACATTTGTATTTATTTATTTACGTAAGGGCTTGTCAGCTGCACACTGCTACTGGACAATATGCTTTTTGACAACTGCTTACCTCCTGTTCCCTCCCATGTACATTTACAACCCTTTAATCCCAAAATTTACATTGTATTTATAGATTTCGAGATTTTTGTGACACAGTTCTACCAGGCCCTTGCTTTTTGTAAGCTCCTCTCCCCTGCTCATTTGCCCATGCCCCCATCCCACCTTCTACTCCACACGTTACTTGCAAAAGAAACCTACCCATCCCTCTATATAGGTTTTTTTTCTTTTTTTTTACATGATCCCCGTTGCACAGAACTACTGGTCCTCTTCCTTTTCGCTGCAGCCACATAACCTTTTTC
The DNA here is from genome assembly GCF_964261635.1 of Lissotriton helveticus. Classification (NCBI taxonomy): domain Eukaryota; kingdom Metazoa; phylum Chordata; class Amphibia; order Caudata; family Salamandridae; genus Lissotriton; species Lissotriton helveticus. The sequence goes on from NC_136059.1 coordinate 641,206,121, forward strand.
TTTTAATTTACCATTACACAAAAGGTCATTTGCCGTAAATTATAGTAAAAGAAATGCCGCCAGAGCGTTTTTATGGCAGCCATTATTGCATTAATCTTTTCTTCTTTCAGAACATTTTCAGAAATGGCCACAGTGTGTGCACACACTCACAGGCGAAATCACCACCTTTGAAAGGTTTTCTTCATACAAAACAAACATTATTCAAAGATATAAAAAATAAAAAAAGTGATGGGAGGCCCCCTATTACTGGTTATGTGGGACCAGGGGGAAATTGCGAAAGTATATGGGGTGTCCCTTTCTCTTGCAGGACCAAAATGGCCTGCACCTCAATATGGTTATCCTGTATATCTCCAAGTACTCAAGGTTTGGGACCAGACTCAATGGTTTTTACACAACATCCATTCTTCAATATATGATACGTTGACAGACTGTATATACTATTTCTGGGTTACACGTGTGTGCAGTAACAAGTTACAATTACAACAACTACTTCGTCTGATATCAGATATATGAATTTATTATTCCTTAATACAAAAATATTTTTCAAAACAATTTTTACAAAAATTTTTTGGACATGTCACATCTTTAAAATTACATATCTATGTGGTCAACACAATTTTATACATGATTCATGGTTTAAAAACACATTTAATACACAGTAAAAGACGTTTAAAATGCACAATTGAAAAAAGTCAATACAAAAGAATCACAATTTTTAGTCGACGCAGCGTTTCGGTTTTTCTTATCTCACACCTTCTTCAGGACTGATTCTTTAAAGCTAATCTTTTTGATTAGTTCCACCTAAATTTTTGGTGATGTTTTTGTGCCCCAGTCTTATCAGAGCTGATGCCGGTAGTCATGCATAGTACCGATTTCAAATTTCTCCTGATCTGATTCAGGATCTTTTCTTCCACACTGTGCGAGGAAGCCACCGTTAAATTGCAGGACGTAAGGAGTCCTAATTGTTAGTGGTTCAGACTGATGTCGTGATTTTCCTCTCAATTATCGTCGACTTGAGCAAGAACCCGCAAAGAAACCGAAGCTAGATACGGAGCAGACGCCGCTGTGACGAGGAGCAGGGAGGCCGAATATAATTGAAAAAAATACAGTGGGTATAGAGGAGCAAGAAGGACAATTAAAACCCAAAGCTTCCTGCAGTCGACGATAATTGAGAGAAAAATCGCGACATCAGTCTGAACCACTAACAATTAGGACTCCTTACGTCCTGCAATTTAACGGTGGCTTCCTCGCACAGTGTGGAAGAAAAGATCCTGAATCAGATCAGGAGAAATTTGAAATCGGTACTATGCATGACTACCGGCATCAGCTCTGATAAGACTGGGGCACAAAAACATCACCAAAAATTTAGGTGGAACTAATCAAAAAGATTAGCTTTAAAGAATCAGTCCTGAAGAAGGTGTGAGATAAGAAAAACCGAAACGCTGCGTCGACTAAAAATTGTGATTCTTTTGTATTGACTATTTTCAATTGTGCATTTTAAACGTCTTTTACTGTGTATTAAATGTGTTTTTAAACCATGAATCATGTATAAAATTGTGTTGACCACATAGATATGTAATTTTAAAGATGTGACATGTCCAAAAATTTTTTGTAAAAATTGTTTTGAAAAATATTTTTGTATTAAGGAATAATAAATTCATATATCTGATATCAGACGAAGTAGTTGTTGTAATTGTAACTTGTTACTGCACACACGTGTAACCCAGAAATAGTATATACAGTCTGTCAACGTATCATATATTGAAGAATGGATGTTGTGTAAAAACCATTGAGTCTGGTCCCAAACCTTGAGTACTTGGAGATATACAGGATAACCATATTGAGGTGCAGGCCATTTTGGTCCTGCAAGAGAAAGGGACACCCCATATACTTTCATTATTCAAAGATAACCACTGCATGTGCATGCACACACACAAGAGCCATCGAGTAAAAAAAGAAAACTTGGCAAAGCCAATTGGCTTTACAGGACACATCCTTTTGGCTTTGCTAATGCTTATTTTTGAATGCCACTGTTAGGGTACCAGCTGATGATGTGCACTATGGTTTATTTTGATTCCTTTATATCTGGTAATTAGTCATCCAGGTTTGTCCTTTAGATGCACCTTCCACTATTAAATCAATAAATAATTGGTGATGTATGTTTACATCCGAATTTCATGTCACATTGGTAGTTGAAGAGGCCAAGAAGTTTCAGAATATCTCCTCGTGGTTTCATATTCGCGTTAAAATGAATGGTGTAGGTACTGCAATTTGAGGAAACCAAAATGAAGCCTCTAAAGGAAAACTGTAAGTAGGTATTGTCTTAAAATTGTGGCAGCATTGTGATATGTTATGTTATAAAAAAGTAACACAGCCTAATAACAAGGGCATCCTGGCACTGAAAGCAACACTATGTATTAGCTTATAAAAGGGAAAAGAAAAATATTTGAACCATGTGAAAAGCCACGTTTTACACTTATTTTTAAATTATAAGAAGTGCGGCTCTAATCTAATTCAGAGGGCAGTTTATTCCATGACTTAGAGGAAAGGAAAAAGATGGTACCACTCCCAGTCCTACTATGTTTTTATCTTAGAAACGAATAGCAGAAAAAATATCCACCAAATGTAAGCAATGTCATAATCAATCATATTAGAGAGTTAATACAGGGCGTTTCCATTCACAGTTGGATGAACGAAACCAAGAGACTCAGGGGTTGATTTCGAGTTTGACAGACCTATAGTGGAGAGTGCAATGCACCTTCCGCTGTAAGCCTGCCAAACCTGTAGAGCGACCACCTGCCAGATTAGGACTTCAATCCCGGTCTGGCAGGTGGTCGTGCATCGATCTGAAAGCGTCGGTCTATTAGGCTCATAGAAGAGCCTAACACCAAACCACCACTCTCAGAGCGCTTGCTGCCCGTTCCTGCACCGTATAGCATACGTGCCACACCGTGCAGAAATTGGGGGTGCAATTCCAGGGGGCACTACATGTGTCTCCCCGCATGCACTCCCTGGGACCTGAGGTGTCAGGTCACACTATAGGGCTCACTTAATTGACTCACTGCCACCCTTTTTATGGCAGACTTAATGCCATGAAAAGGGTGGTGGTGGGGCAGCTCGAAATATGCTCAGCGGTGCTGCTGCATCTCCGCCAGCATATTTACTGACTGTGACCGCTGCACAAACACCACCGGATCCTGGATCCCTGGCAGTAACAGTGGTCATGTGGCGGTCTGACTGCTGCAGGTGGTCCCACAGTGCAGGGGTGGTCGGGCTGCTACCACAGATTCAGCAGTCCTATGGACCACTGAACTGTTAATCAAGCATTTAACCAGAAGCCAATGTAGTAACTTTAATGAAGAGGTGATATGTGTTGTGTGGTCCTCCCTGAACCGGAACGCAAGCACCCCAGGACCACTTTTGCCCTTATCTTCAGTCAGGCATTCAGGGAGGACCTGGGCTGTAATTTATGCTGGACTGTTCCTACTGGCGCAGGTTCAAGACTGGTTTGCATAAGGTTGGGTCCAAACTGAGGTGCCACAATGCACATAATACGGAGGAACAGTGATGTGGGCCCAAGCAATAACAACCATGAAATAGTTTAAATAAAGACAGTGGGTGTGATGAAGGTAGTCCTTAGTAGGAGACCTGCCTATGATTAGACACTCTGAAATACACACTCTGGAAGTGCATCCAGAAGGATTAGTGAGAGGCACAGCTAATCTAATTTTGTTCATTGTGTTACGAGTGCTTTAATAGTGAGCTATAGCTACTTACACACATTCAGAAAGGTCTAATATGTCCGCATGAGGACATAATCAAGCACAAGACAACAGATGTGCCCTGTATTATTTATATGAGGTCACAGGTGTGCATGTGTGAAGAAGAGTCCTGTGACAGTTTCTTAGGAGACTGAATGGGAAGCAGATTAGCATGTTTGAACCACTGTCTCAGGTTGATCTCCTCAAATGCATCCGTGAAACCAAACCCTTCAATCATTCCTCCAACCCCATTCCCAGTGGCATCGCCATTGATTTCTATACTAACACTCTCTCCTACTGGACTAGGCTAGTCAATCTCTTCCTCAGTCAAGGATCCCTCCCAATTGTCCAGGACAGGTTACCCCCTTCTAAAAAAAACCTCTGCAGCTGCAAATGACCTCAATAACGTCCGCCCCCTCACCAATCTCCCTTTTCTTTCAAAGATCACAGAAAAATGTGTTGCAAAACAACTCTCCCAACACATTATGGACCATAATCTCCTCGACATGTTCCAGTCGGGCTTTATTCAAAACTGCAGCACTGAAACAACCCTGCTGCAAGTGATCGATGATGCGCTGCATATTCTCGACTCGGGGGAATCTTGCCTTCTGATTCTTCTTGACCTCTCTGCAGCTTCTGACACTGTTAATCACAACACCCTCCTTAACATTCTTCAACAGAGAATGGTCCTGGAAGGCACAGTACTCAAATGGTTTGCCTCTTTCCTCTCTGACAGATCCCAAATGATCAAGATTGCAAACAGTCTCTCGTCTCCACTGGTGGTTGATCAAGGCGTCCCTCAAGGTTCTATCCTTGCTCCCACTCTGTTCAATCTCTATCTGGAACCATTAGGGAACCTTTTAAGCAAATCTGGAATCCTCTACCATCTCTTTGCGGATGACACCCAAATCAACCTCAAGGTGTCTTCCTCTCATGATCTCTCACTACTCAGCTCTACTCTCAATACTATTCACAACTGGATGTTAGTTCACCAATTCATTCTCAATCCCTCCAAAACAGAATTCCTCCTCTTATCTAGCTCTCTCTCTCCGCCTCCTGTTCAATCCTGGATGGATCAATCGAATCTACTCAACAGTAAACCCATCATTGTGGACTGCGCTAAATCCTTAGGTGTCATACTTGACAAAAGACTCAACCTAATCTCACACATCAACTCCATGGCCAAGAGCGCACGTAATCAACTGCGCCTTTTATGGGGGATTCGTCGGTTCTTCCCGGAGAATGACCTAAAAACCTTGGTCCAATCGCTAGATCTCTCTAGACTGGATTATTGTAATTGTCTTCTGACTGGCCTCCCCAAATCTCACCTCTCCCCCCTGAAATCCATGCTCCATTCAGCAGGTCGCTTCATTACAGGGTCCAAACGTAGTGACCACATCACTCCTATCCTGTCTTCTCTCCGATGGCTTCTCATCGAGGCTAGAGCTATCTACAAAACAGCGTGCATCACCCACAAAGCTTTGCACTCTTCCTCCCCTCGCTATCTGGCGAATAAACTCAAACTTTCTGGAGGCTCAGGACCTTCTCGGAATGCGGAACAGTTCCTTCTTGAACCCCCCTTCTTCAAAAGGGAAAAGTTGTTGGCACAATCGTTCTCAGGTAATGCGGTGAGAATCTGGAACACGCTTCCTCCTTCGCTCCGTGCCATCACCTCCATCCATATCTTCAAAGCGGACCTCAAATCTCTTTTATTCCAAAGACACTTTCAGAACTAACTCCCTCCTTCTCAGACCCCACCAGGAAGTTCTTTAGTCATTGTAAATTTGTCACAAATATTTGTATTTTTGTTTGTACATCCTGTGCTTGCTGCGTTTGATATTGTGTTCCTTTTGCCTGCGTTGTTTTGATTCTATGGCCTGCTATTGTTCGCCAGGAAGTTCTTTAGTCATTGTATAATTTGTCATATTTATTCTTATGTTTGCTTGTACAGTCTGTTCATGCTGTGCTTGAGATTGTGTGCCTTTTGCCTGAGTCGCTCCGATTCTATGACCTGCTTTTTTTGTTTGTTTTATTCCTGCAACAGTTCTCTCATGTAACGTAACTGGTTCTATTGTACAGTGCTCTGACACCTTCGGGTAAAGTCTGCGCTTTATAAAAATGCATTAAAAAAATAAAAAAATAAAAAGCTCAGGGTTACAGTTTAACATGGCTTAATTATTTTTTACAAAGGCCATATTCAGTGTTTGGCTACTGCATATTTGTTGGGTAAAGAGGGACTATTCATAGTGTCAACCACTGGATATCTTAATATCGCTTGATGCAACTAGTCCAAGATGTAGGTGGAAGGTGAACGGATTTTGATTAATAAGATAATTACTCAGATAAATGACTGACAAGGTCATATCTATATGACAATCTTTGATTCTCAGATATATTCTGAGCGATCATTTTACATTCTGTAAGTGGTGACTAGGGGTTCACATGGGAAGCCTTTATTATGTGAGATTAAGAACTTGTAACGATGAGAACAACCCACATGAGACATTGGGAGCCAATGTCTTGCTAGACCACTGTGTCTCAAACACTGACAGCAGTGGGCAATGTGCTGCTTTATGTTTTACCTATTACGATTCATTTCGCAACCTTGACTTTATGCTGAGATATTTAGTTGTTTGCTAAGAAATTCCAGCACTTGATATGTAATTGTTACATGCACTCCTATTTTACTCATGGTTGTCTGTTACAACTTATCAAGAATTGTTATTTGCTCTTGAGAGCGCCTGTCCAGTTAAAGGCATTGTAATCATCCACAGGTTGAAATGGTGTCACTTTTTAAGGTGCTGATAAATTATGAAGATATTAAAAGTTTTTGCGATATGGGAGGATGCCTAACACATGGTTCCAAATACAAGTTATTGCCTTCATCTGCCTTTTTATCCTTGTATATGCCCTATTGTGCACATTTTATAGATTCTCTTTTAGAGTCAGATCAGCACCAAGCACCATTTTATTTTGTTATTTTTTTTACTGTTGAAATTGTATTACATTCTTTGTTTGTGGTTAGCTGCATCTTATATCGCTCTAATACTATAGTCATATTTGTAGATCTCTCAGACTTCATAGGCAATATAAATGCATGATAATTATCATAAGTGACACTATATACAACTGCTGTTGTTGTCTCTATATATCTACATTAGTTTCACTCTTTTCTTAATGACAGAGAACAGTTACTTAACCCCTCCCCTGCTGGTGACGGAACCACTCCGTCATCAGCTGCGGTCGCGCTGTGCTGATGACGGAGCGGATCCGTCACGGCGCGCTCGGAGCGCCTGCGCGGCGCGGATTCCGCGCCTGCGCTGAGCGTTCCATTGAGCGGGCAAGGCCATGACGGAACCACTCCGTCATGAGCACAGCGCAACCGCGGCTGGTGACGGAGCGGTTCCGTCACCAGCATGCGCCCGCTGCGCGGCCGCCCCGCCCGCCCCCTTAGCACTGCAGCGGAATAGCCGCCGCAGTGAAGGGGTTAAACTCCTCCTTTTCAGTAAGTGTTTCGCGGTGAATGATTTTATGTGTGTATGTAGCATTTTTCAAAAAGCCAGAGGAGTGCTTCATGTCATCACAGTTAAAGAGGCAGTTATTCTAAACCAGAAGAGGTTTGGAGTGTTGTATGTTTTGCCTCTTATCTGCCTCTGTGCCCTCTCAAAACACATACACTTTAGAGACTGTTAATTCACGTATATGCATTTACAGTGTAGCTATGTGTTACTACGTTTTCTAGCTCATTTGCTATGTATCAAGGAAATGTGACATTTGAAGCAAAACACAATGGCTGTGGATGAATATGCAACCGAATTCGCATGCTTCCGCTCACTCCTTACGTCATACATTACAGAATTAATTGTTCGAAAAACAAGGGCAAAACATATTGTAAAAAGCCTGTTCACATGCCTCCTGGGTAAAAAACATTTTCCAAGATTTCATAGAGTGCATCTATTTCAAACAGTCTGCCCCAGTTTTGTCTTCACTCGTTTGCTGTCTAAGAGCGACATAACAGAGACGAGAACCAGCTTGCGCAAGGAAAGGAAGCGGACTTGAAAATCATGACTAATATACAGGTATGTTTGTATGTCACCTGGGAAGCTCTTATTCATGACAACATTTTGTACTAATGCAGACATTAGTTATAATAAGGAAATAAGGGATTTCATTCAAGATTTCCTCAAAATATGTCACAATTTTCATATAATTCACATGGGGTTCCTTTATATTAATCATTATATTCATTTTACCTACAACTATGCTTTTTATATACTCTGCAGTGCCACTACGCTTCTATCTTTTAATAAAGCCTTTAAGAATAACAATGTGGATTTCTTGTGAGTGAGCATCTTTTGGGTGAAATATTACTAACAATCCACTAGAAATATAAATGGATTTCTGACAGTCTCTGGCAGCATCTAATTGTTTGTCCAATAAATATTATCATCAAGTAAGTTGTGGGAGATGCACGCTACAGCCTGTCTGTTCCTTTCCTTTCACTCAAGGTGAATAGTTGGGATGCACCAGTGCCTAATTAAGCCCATGCCGGTTCTTATGGGACTAAAGGCACCTACTGTGGGACCTGGGAAAAACTCATTGGATTGTACCAGGATGTGGGGTCCCATGGAAGAGAAGCTGGAAAATCTTGCAGAGCTAGAGAGAAGACTATTTTCATTACAAGGCCTAAATGACTTAGGGCCTGACTATGAGTTTGGAGGTGTGGGAGCAGAGCAGCATGCTACCGGCCCGCTCCCACACCGGCAAACCTCACTGCAGGCCGCCTGCCAGGCTATGCAAGTTTTCTTGTAGTCTGGCCGGAGGTCATTTGGCCTTCCCATGGTGGTGCCTATTAGGAAGGCACAACAGTGGGAACTCCAAAGCCTGTGCCTGCATGGCAAGGATTGTGAGGGCCATGCCGTGCAGGAAAGGGGTGAATGCAGGCAGGTAGGCACACCATGTGTCCCCCTTCATGCATCATCAGACCATGGGGGAGCAGGGGTCCCTGTAGGGATCCCTTAGTTTCCTCACTGCCACAGGTTTCATGGCGGGTTAACCGCCATGAAATCTGTGGCATTGAGGAAACTCACCAGGCAATATATTGCGGCCCACAGACAGATGTGCCACTGCCTGGTGGTGCGGTGGCAGTATGGAATTCCAACCACTGTAGTGTAATACGGTGGTCAGACCACTGATGTGGAGGTCCCCACCCGCAACCGCACCTCCACTGTGAGTTTGGTGGTCCTAAGGGCTGCCAAACTCGTAATTAGGCTCTAGGGCACATGGGAAGATGGATATAGCACAAAGATTACTTGCTTGGCTCGCTAAATCAGAAAATATCCCAAATCCTAGAGCTTTATGTGCTTAGTGGTGCAATGATGATTTTTGTGAGAAGTTGGCCTGGCATTTGCTGTCCACTATTCTAGTGGGCACCTTGCACCAGTCTAAACAACCCTTATTGATGATAGGTTTAAAGACAACCTTTATTGAAAGCTATCCTAGTGGTAGCTATGGGGAGCAGCCTTCAGGCTAAGTCTTGAAGGAGTGTAAAGCAGCTTGGTTTACCAGATTATAACCTCTTGAATGTCTAAATGAAAGGAGAACCACACAAGGTATGAATATAAAATATATGTATTTATTACTAAACACTCTCTAGTAATCTCTTTATGTGATTACAGAACAATGTACACAATTTCAATGCAATAGAACTTCAGTAAATAGCACAATATACACTGGGCTCCAGGGGGAAACCAAACTATATATTAAGAAAGGGGTAAAAGAACCACAACTTGACTAGACACGAGGCCTAGAGCCTGTAGAATTGCTGAGACCACAAGGAACCACCGAAGGTAGTGACACAGAGGACCCACGGGGTACGCGTGCAGTGTGAGAACACAGCCGCGAGATGCCGCTAGCTTCTATGGGGAAAGTCGCATTGGAAATTTAAAGATTAAGGACACTGAGGAGAGGACTTTGAGAAAACCCCTTTAGACTTAAGGGGTTCTAAGGCCAACACCCATGTGACCACCAGAGTTTCCAAGTTACCTCACCCAGGGTAGCCGGGTGCATAGGTGTCTTTTGGTGTCGGGAATCATCAATGATTTCAATGGCGATTTGCTGCAAAGCGCTGCTGCCGTCGAAGTGGAAAGTGTCCGGTGTGATCCAAGCCTGGATCAAAGATGAGAAGAATCTGAAAGCAGAGGGGACAGAGTCTGGATCCCTTGCCAGTGACCAGGGGCACGATAGACGAATACCCACCGATGTCGGGTGATTTCAGGTTAAAGAGGTGAAGCTTGACTCTGCAGCCATGAGGACCAGGACAACAACCAGGAGCTGGATTCAAACTGTGCACAAAGGATGTCGAGTGCTGCGGTGTTGGTGCCCTGATTGTTCCAACAAGCCTTGGCAACAGCAACCCACACTGAAAGAGAAAAGATGCTTTGGTGCGGACCAGCAAGGTCTGGTGGACTCACGAAGTGGTGGAGAGTCAGGGCACGTCTGGAGAAACCAGGGAAGCCCAAGGAAAGTCAAAGTTGCCTTCTCAGGGACCCACCAGTCAACGGACCAGGGCTCGCGAAGGTACCCCGAGCAACAACACAAAGGGCTAGCTCACGGAACCCTCGTGGAGCGTAGGCCAGCAATCTTTGGTGGAAAAGGTGCTCAGGTCTGGGCTACAAGTAACCCAGTGCACAGCCTCAAGGGACGTCGAGAAGCTGATGCACTTGCAAATGTGCACGGTGTCCAGGGGTTCCGGTTCCATGTTACCCACAAGGGCTGTGGGTCTCAGCTTTGCTTGGGACTAAGGGCGGCCTCAGGGAGGTCTGGAAACCCACCTCCTGTATTGCAAATACTTCGGAGTCCAGAGGGAGCTTCAGAGATGCAAACCGTTCAGATGCATCTTTGGTGCCTGCCAAGCAGGGAAGTAACTCCTTTACTCCAAGGGAGATTCTTCAGTCATCCAGCATCGTGCAGATCATCAAAGTTCCAGGATTCAGTATCAGAGGTTCATCCAGGTGTAATCTAAAGTCCTATAGTCAGGGGTTCCTTTCTTATACCCAAGGAAGTGGTTGGACATCCTCTGGGGACCCACCTATGAGAGGGTTTGGAAAGAGAGGTGGATACACCCATTTCCTTAGTCCAGTTTCACGCCAGAGCAGGGGCTGGTAACACCAGCAACCGGTTTGAACAGGGCTATGCACAGGGACACCAAATGTGCCCCCAGTGCTGACTTCAAAGCACTCTTGGAGTGCACCCACCCAGCCTCAATACACTAAAGCCTGTCTGGGAGGTAGTAACACCTCCCAGTGACAGGAAACCTATTGTCTAGGCCTCTCCTGCCGGATTTTCGCCCAGCATGAGGACGCCAGACTTGTGTCTGTGGCTGCAGCATCCATTTTGTGATGCGAGGGCTCTTTTAAACTGATACCGGGTATACCGGTGTGTACATGTCCTCCCCTCTAGAAGGGTGTAATTCTACCCCCGCCGCCAGAACTGGGATTCCAAAGTTTTTGACACCAAACACAATATGTTTCCTTGCAGCCATTCCAAAGTTAGCATTTACCGCAATGATATAATGCACTTAAGAGTAAATGGTCTGGCTGCATCACAGAACAGCCTCAGAGAATAGATTCCGAAGGCTGCAGAGGGGCCCTGCTCATGCATGGGCACCCTCTCACACAAAACCCAGCACCATGCCTTCAGGATTGATTAGGCCTGTCATGGGGTGACTGATAGGTTTATATGTGTAGTGATATAAGGTAGATATAGGGAACCTATATCTAAGTAAGGGGTACATACACCACCTTACACTAGGTGCAATAGCAGACCTGTGGTTTCATTTTGGAAGGCCTCCCAGCGGTGGCATAATACACGCTTCAGCCCCTGGTAGGCCTCTGGGGTATCTATGCCCTTGGTACCTAAGGTACCATATGCTAGGGACTCATAAGGGTACCCCAGTAATCAAACTGGAGTGTACCTAAAGTATTTGGAATCAATTTTGAGAGGAAGCAGCTAGGCTGGGGTCCTGGATAGCAGGGACCCAGCCAGACTAAAGTCGAAAAACAGTGAAACACCAGCAAAGAGTGGGGGTAAACATAAGAAGCAGATCCTACTCTGCTACAATTTTGACATTCAGTAAACGGTGTCATGGTGTATGCCAATTGCTATTGGTGAAATTTTCATCTAAAGTTCCACAGCCAGAAAGGCACCCAAACAGTAGTATATTACTCCAGCAAAAACCAATAGTAAGTTTACACACATGGCCAACCACTGGCACTGCAACCCCCTGCAATTGATAATAATGGAAGCAGGGACTTAAAATAAAACACCACTGGAAATATAGTTATTTAAATTGTTTAAAATATAAATAAATATATTTCAATGTTAAAAAATCTAATTCTGGTACACATTTATAATTTCATTATAAAGTATGTTATTCGTTTTTTTAATTTTAAAACTATAAAACATTAATGTTTATTAAATACAATTACATTATTTGTTATTTATTCTTGACACTATCTGTAATAAATCTTAATGCATACTATTTTTTTTTACTTTAGGTGGGTATTTATTTTATATTTAACTTTCCAAAAAGTACTTTAAATGCAAGTTAATCTATTTTAGGATGTACATGGGCATGTGTTGTAGCAGGTATAACACCTGAGGTAGCAGAATCATTTTTCTAAGGACATTACGACCCATAAGGACCATCGAGAAGTGCAACTATCTACATATATGTTTGTCCAGGCTGCATAGTAGCACATCTACATTGCTTGTATATCTTTCATTCAAATCAGTATTGATTGAAATCCCTAAATATCAACACGGAGTAGTTACTCACATGACACAACATTTCGGACAGTGTATGCTAAATCCTCAATGAATCGCCAACGACCATGAAAATAATGCGCTCATCATGGCACACATCTTAAAAACTTTAAACATTCGAATAGATTACATACTGTCAGTAGGTGATTTTAAGGATCTTTAACTTTATTGTAGATTTAAGACCATATATAGTTTTCTAAACGTTTGTGGTATTACATGTTGTTGTATCTGTGAGCATGTATTGAAGAATACAATTGAGGAAAGTTTGAACTATGTTAACTATGCTTTAATGTTTACTAAGGTGAGCTTTTAGTAGTCTGGCTGGAATATAGCCGAGTATAATTTAGTCTTAAACTCCATCAAAGCTTTCCCCCTCTCTCTCCCGCTGTAACAACCAGGCCAGTAAGGGCCCAATCTTTTGTCCTTGCTCGTGTTGTTGCTCAGAGTGCAATCTGTATTCATGTTTACCCAAACTGTACTAGGCCTGTTTTAAATCCTCTGCCAGTATGGGGCATGTGTCACAGTCCTCCAGCGTCATTGTAGTTCATTTGTCTATATAAGCAATTTGGGTCTCCAGTTTTTTCGATCTGCACCCTCATAAACCTTATCCTGATAGTCACCTACAGGTCTCCTATATCTTTCCAGCTGATTTCACTAAACCATTATTTATGCTATAGAATTCTCTGATGGCTTCCATTTTCTCGTCTCTAAACACTCGATCTTGCAGTGCATGCACCTGTAAGCACCACTGCAGAATTAGCACTGTTAAGCCTCTCCTCTATCTGCGATTGACATATTCCGCCACCCCATAGGCCCCCATCTGTTTAGGATGTTTAAAAATAAAGGGGCATATTTACGAGTTCTGGCGCATCTCTGCATATCAGCAGGGATGCGCCAGAACAGATGCGTCACGCAAAACTACCCTTGCGTCACGGCAGATGCACCGCATTTCAATGCAGTGCGCCGTGGCGCAAGGATAGGCAGATGCGTGACGCATCTCGTGACGTAAGGGCAGCGCATCGCTGGAGTCGCGTCGCAAGCACGACGCAACTCCAGCAATGCTCAGGGCCACCCAATACTTAACATGTTGTGTCAGTCCTTACGCCTGCTTCAAGCATGCGAAAGGAATTGACGTAGCAGCGTCGCAGAAGTGCCTGCGTGAAATCTTGTAGATTTCACCCAGGCACTTTTGCGGGGCGCACAGGCGCCGGAACGCCCACCCTGCGTGGGAACGCCCCCATTGTGGTGCTGGGCTTTATAACGTGACGCATCTCCCTAGATGCATCACGTTGTAAATGCCTCGCAGGGATGCGCCACGTTTACGCCGCTGTTGCGTCACGCAAGGTGGCGTAAACGTGGCGCAAGGGCCTTGTAAATCTGCCCCTATAGTGTGTTTATTTAGGTACCTATATTGATACTCCTATTTCTGACCCTTGTCCGGTTATTAATTCACTAATGTCCATACACCGGCACAGAAACCCGTTTTCAGATTAGGTCATAGCGCATGCTGTCACATTAAGCAAGCACTATCCCTTCAGCCCCCTAGAAAGCACACCGAGTTCTCAAAACAAATCAAACCCCCAACAGACCTGGGAAATCCCCCGCAGCTATTGTTTTGATTTCGCTCGAGAACTCCTGCAAAGAATGTAAGAACGACCAGTCCTTATGACATTCTTGCTGACGTCTTATGTCCATCCTTACGTCAAACACGGCACCTTTCAGGTATAAATATACCGACGCTGCCCTAAGCTAAGACACGGTGGTGACGAGCTTGGAGCAGCGCTACTTGCCGGAGAGCCCAGCTGAAGCAGAAAAGCCCAAGGACGCTGCCCCTCCCTTTTGACGCGCTGAGAGAGACGCTGCCTTTTCTCCTGCCGAGAAATTCAGCCTCCGGCGTTTCCAGCCGCCCTCGCGGGTAACTGGGATATCGAGTCCTGAGACAGAGATACCAACCCTCCAGCCTTCTAAATCCCAGGTACTGAACTGACTAACCCCTTACAGAGAATTCTTGAGTCAGATTCTTGGCAAAACAAACTTAACTTAAACTGCTACTTACTTACTCCCTCCCAAGTATTAGGCTTAGGTCAGGTACACCGGGGTAGGCGTAGTTAGAAGCACCAGTTGAGAACGATTAGTCAATGTATATATGTATGTATATCTTTTATCCATTTTAAGTATCATATGGCTAAGAAACCATATAAATGCTTTTACAGTATTATTTTAGAATCCTGTTTTTACTGTATGCACTTTACTTAACTATACGTATTGCAATAATAGCGATTCATTTCTCTTGTATGAGAAAAGAGACTGATCAATAAATAACATCTTTTTATTGAAGCACGCCCATCTCTTATTTCTCTACAAACTGGTGAAACTAAGAATGTACGTACTGACTGAGTAAAATAGTTGTCTTTTGTTTTCACACGACTCTAGAGATATACTCTTGATTAGGGGAGGGCAAAGTTGTCATGTTCTATGGTTGTCAGAAACTAAATCCCTTCTTGTCTATCCAGGGAGGTTAAACTCCTCCTTGCCTATTCGAGAAAGTTTCTAGTGAACTCTGAGCTAGCTGGCACACATAACTTTAAGTCTAATATCATCAGTAGAAGACCTAGTTAACCACAGTCCTACGTCTATACTATTGAAGATATTATTCCAATGCGCAGAGCCTATTGGGATAATAGGAACTACACTACATGGTGCCCAACGGTTTGGATAGGCGATAAATCTAACGCAAGACATTAGAGTAACTCAGTCGTGCTTTTTCACACAGACCCTTTTTCCCATAAAACTCCAAAGACGTCTGGAGTGGGTGAAAGGTTAAAATCCGCCAAACTTAGTAGGAGGAGACTCCTATGTATGGTTTTGGTTTATTCAACGTTGAAGGATACAGTGTTCCAAAATATTGTGCATCTAATCTTTGTTTCCGTGGAAACCTGATCTGCAACAAAAACCCTTCTTGACAGTAAAATGTCAGAAACTGAAGAAGAAAGGGAGACAGCTAGAGTAGCAGCTCAACTCCTAGCGGAAGACACAAGTCTCGTACAGCAAGACCCGGATGCAATACTCATCCCGGTCAGCATAAGAAAAACTATAACCTTAAAACTTATAGAAAATGGACTGACACCAAGAGGTGGTACAGTCATATTCGTAATTGAGGCACACGAATATCGGCAGACAGAGGTATTCTATTCATGGATTAATTTTCCAGCAGCAAACGCTGTAACAAAGGAGTTCCATTATTACAAGATAGAGGAACCTCTGGATGAGTACACCCCTTTCGAGGAGGTGGAAATACCACTCAAATACCAAGAGCACCTGCTCTGGTTTAAAGGCGCCCTAAAACATAATGATCACATCACCAGGCTCGGTCCACTAGGTAGACCAGGAGCAACATGGCCGGTTCTAGCCAGCTACACACCACATCCAGACATTGAAAAAATGTCAATACCAGAACTTTTAACACAGTTAAAACAACTGATTAAAATACACAGACAACTAGTCCAATATGTAATGTGGACTTCAACAGTCCAACCAGCTATTAAAATTCCACAGCTGACCCCTCATCAGGGGAACACAAATAAAATCACACCACAGAACATACAGTCCTGTCTAGGTAAAGTACCCATTAAAAGGGAACAAATTCCATTCTGGTTAGCACAGAAAATCTCTCAAATAGAGGCGGTATTTCCAGATACCACCCTTGTGGAGAAACACAGAATTCTGACTATCTGTCTCCCAATGGGGATCGCACCACATGTGGAGGACTGTGACACTTGGGGTACAGTCTTTGCTTCCATTTACACAAAAACACATGGTGTTCCATCCATGGCGGTAATACCAGAGGTGCTAAAACAGATTCAAAATGAATACGGTCCAGAACCTGCTTTAACTCTGGGTATGAAATTACTGAAAGACTTCAAGCAGGTCTCGGCAATATTACTAGCAAACATAAAAGGGGAAGCAGCAAATGTGGCAATCCGCCAAAGATTGAAGGAAACAGATATAGCAGACCAACCATTTGAACTTGCCAGAATCATAGAAAAATCCTATGAAGAACTAGGAAGAGATAGTTTGGGTGGGAAACCAGTGAAACCCCAACTAATAGAAAATCCTGAAAAGGTATTTATTAAAAATAATCTAAACACTTCAAAAAAGAACTGGGATGGAAATAAACAATCCACTCCCAAAGAAAAAAGATTCCAGTCCAGAGGAAGGTCTCCTCGGCGGAGAGAAAGATCTCCGGACCAAGGACACAAGTCTCCCCAGAGGGAGCCCTCTGAGAAAAAATACAACCTTAGAAATAGGGATAATTTGAAGAAACCTGATAGATATCAAGATATTGATACACGTCCCTCTCGATCTTTTCAGACTTCCTCGCAGAAATCGGAAAGAAGAGGACGGTCAGAACACAGGGAAGAGCACGTCAAGTCCAAAGACAAAGAACCTGCTCATCAAAGTAAAAAGTTACAATTTCCAAAGAAGAAGGTAGCCAGCATTAAAATAATCAAACATGCCGAGGATCCTGAGGACTCAGCTGAAAAACGGAGAGTGGGCTCAGACAATGTCAGACAGCGCAGCAGAAGTGAGCATAGCTCGCAAGATCCTGATGAATCATCTGGAGACAGTGGACACGAATGAATACATTCAGGTGGAAACTGCAGATACCAGAATTAGCAAACCTCATAAAATATATGAAATAACCTTACGTATAGAGGGAGATAAGACTAGGAAAATAAGGGGTCTATTTTGGGATAATCTCTCCAAGGGCTATGACATCCTTCTAGCTGAAAAACACTGGCAACCAGAGTTTGTCAGGGAGTGCCCTCATGGCGAAGAAATGATTATGCCTGCCTTCTCAAATCATATTCCAATTCATATAAAATATACACTTGCAAGAAAGTGGGCAGTAGCCCAGGCTCCTGCACTATATAAAAATCATGTGGGATGGGATGAGGACTCTCCTCCTCACAAGATCCAGTTAAAATCTCAACCGACTGCACAGAGGTAGTACCCAATTAAGCAAGAAGCTAAAAAACAGGTCAGGGAGATCTTAGATCAACTTGAATACCAGGGGGTGATTGAAACATGCACCTCACAAATGAACAATCCTTTGTTTCCTGTCTCCAAACCAGATGATTCATATCGTCTAGTTTTGGACTACAGACACCTTAACTCATGCTGCAAAACGTCTGCAGTACAAAACTCACACAGTGCGGCACTAATGAATAGCATAGTGCGCAAAAAATACAAAACAATATTAGACATCTCTAATGGATTCTTTTGTCAAAATATAGCACCTGAAAGCAGATATTTGACCGCTTTCTCAATAAATGGCTCGCAGAAAAATTTCTGTCATTTGCCCCAAGGGTTCAAGAACAGCCCAGGATTATTCTCAGCGAGGGTAACAGAGTTACTTCAAATGTATGATGATGAGGCATTATCTTATGTCGATGACATCTATCTAACAGACGATGACTTGGATACTCACTTGAAAAGAGTGAACACCATAATACTTGGGTTCGCAGCAGAGGGTTACAAATTCAACTTCAAGAAGTCAAGAATTGCCCATCTGACTGTCCTATTTTTAGGATATGAATTATCAAGTGAAGGCAAAAGCCTGGCTGACAATTTCCTAGAGAAATGTGCTGTAATCCAAGCACCTAGAACACTGAGAAACTTGCAATCAATTCTAGGTTTCCTGAATTTCGGAAGAACTTACATTATAAACTATGCAGAGAGGGTTAAACCTCTCTATGATCTAATAAAACCAGATTTTAAAAGAATCAATTGGACTCAAAAACACACAGAAATTTTGAGATCTTTGCAAACAGACATGTTAGTTAAAACAAAACTGAAAACACGTGATAACACACGCAACCTTGTGATTCGAGTCATCCCAGGAAGATGCGGATTCACATACCTAACTTCAAATGAGGGAGAAACGTTACCAATAGCATACAAATCACATTTGTACACAGAAGCTGAAAAAACATTCAGCATTAAGGAAAACATTGTTCACGCGGTTCAAACAGCTGTAGCAAGAGAAAGATACCATGCTGACGGCAGACAGATTACAGTCAGAACAGCAGAATCGGCCTTTGAGGCATTAACAAGCCCATGTAATTTACCTACAATGGCACTAAATCCAAAATGGATACAATGGGAAGATTCTCTTGCTACAGACAGAGTGAAATACTATTTTGATCCAGAGATGACAAAATTAAAAAATGTAGAATATGAAAGAGAATATCCTCTGCCAATCGACATTCTGCCCATACGACAGTACGCCTGTGTGATACATACAGACGGACATGTTCAGCCCTCAGTTTGGGGAGAACAAGCTTATAACGCCACATGCGAGATTACAAAAAACGTGTGGCGCGGAGGTAAATTAAAACCTCTGTTTTCAAAAACACACTCAGTGGAAAATAATTCAGAGCAACAAACTGAAATAATAGCATTAAAAATGGCGCTAGATAATGCCGATCGCGAATTCCCGACACTAATAGTGTGCGATTCGTATTACTGCGTCAAATCATACAATAACGATTTAAAGAAATGGATTCAAAACGGTTACAAAGATGACACAGGTGCAACAATAAAGCAAAAATCGCTTTGGGAACAAATAGTTCTTTTAAAGAAAGAACTACCAAAGACTCACGTGATACATACACTGAGTCATCAGCGTGATGGCGTTCACGTTGCAGGGAATTCATTGGCTGAGACAGCCACAGCGGAAACAACTAAATCGGCTTCCTTAGCTACAAAAAAGCGTTCAGTAAAATACATTGACGGGGAAACAATGCTGGCGGTAAAAACGTCATCAAAAGGTGACTGCTCAGCGCTACCCCTCATGTATCCACTCAATTATACATACATAATCGATGCAAACTCCGTTCCTTTTGCTCGAATCCCTGGAGTGGGGGATAGAGTGATTCCAAACATGGACAGGAGAGGCTTGTTAATAGCAGACGCACATATGGGTGAGGGTCTTAGACACCTTACACTTAAGGATTCTCTAGAAGAATTACAATCAACATACTGGTGGCCAGGAATGAGCCTGCAACATCACATATTTGCAAAAAAACTGTCCAGACTGCAACAGAGACCGCAGTGGTGACCGAGACGGTGTATTCCAATGTCTTTTCGCTAAATAAAAGATTAGGCTATCGACATAAAATACCCAGTATGAATAATGCGTCATATTAACATATAGAGACTATTTTCACTTATAATGTAGACCCCAGCTCTCGGCTGACGTCTGAACTGTTATAAAAAGATTTGCGAGTCTTTATCGGCACATACGCAATTGACATGCTACATTCTGACCAGGGTCCTGCGTTTAGCTCTCGGGCTTACAAGGAGGCCATGACCAGCATGGGCATTGCATTGCGGTACTCTTGTCCCTTTCATCCTGAGGGAAACGGAATTGTGGAAAGAAAAAACCGTGACATAAAGCAATCTATAACAGCAAAGGTAGTAGGTTCGGGAGCTGGGTGGGTCAAACATTTAATAAGTGTCCAACGTAGTCTTAATAATCTGCCAAGAAATTCTCTGAGAGGTCTCAGTCCGTACGAACTATTGTTTGGGACTAGAATGTTAATCCAGGACCTTGATAGTCAAACTTCAGTGGTTAAAGAAAAATGCTTTGATATCAAAGATCGTTTGGCTATTTTTCAGGACTTAAACGAAACAAGAAAAGACCTGAGCAACATAAAGTTGAAACAGCAGCCAATAACCACTGAAGAGAAACCACCTGTCCCAGCAAGGCCTGTCTGGATTCCAAAAATCGGGGATCTGGTCAGAGAGAAGATCGCGGTGAAGAAGGAATTTGGGCCTTCTTACAGAAAAGCAGTTCCTGTCTTGTCTATCAACGGGACAAGATCAGTAGTACTACCGCCCCTTGCTGGTAAAAAGGAGAACCGAGTTGTATCAATCGACCTGGTTAAACCACAATCATGTGGCCGATAACAAGTAGTAGGCCAAGTGGACTCCCAAGAAGTAGCAGAACACCAAAGTTTGCTACAAACACAGAGGTTCAAACTGAAAGACTATTCACAATTGATAAAACTACAGTAAAACAACAAGGACTATACAACAAAGCCATGGAACTTAAACCTCTTGAAACCCAAATTAAAATCTTAAATCAAGAAACACCAGTCTACAATGATGTAACCACAGACTATGCTAATGAAACAAAGAAAATTCCAAAAACGAAAAGGAATCCAGAAGCAATTGAAACAATTGACAGAACAGCATCAGGCTACTTCATCAACTTCGATGATTTTTCTGAAGATCTGAGTGAACCTGAGGAACAGCGGACAACAAAAACTTTTAGAGATAAAGCAAAGGAACTCTTTCATCAACTAAAAGAAACCTATCTGATTTCTCCATGGATTGAACTTTGGGTGGCACTAGGAGTATTCATCCTCATACTTTGGCTCATCATGGTACTATGCTTGGGACATTTCATTGAGGGAAAATATGCTACAATGGACACCGCAAGTCAGAACATCAACTTGGTCCTGAAACCACACAAGTCTTCACACATAGAGAAAAGAGAACTTTCTTCAGTAAACTTCACAGCCAATCCTATACCCGGTGGGGTAGCATGGGACAAAACTGATTACGAAATATATGGCCCGGTTGAGCTCCTGAAGTAGCCTCATCAATTCAAGATTTCATTGAGTGACTTTGTAAAACCAAGCACGTTTGCTGATGATTGGGACTTTGAAAGTATTAATGATATGATGTCTGATCTAGTAATGTCAGCAAAATTTACAGAATATGATTATTTGCAATGTTCATCTAATTACGATCAAATGTTTTGTTACAACCATTATGGTAACCATTATCTGCATAAATCTACTCAACCTAGAAATGTTGTAAAATTTAACCAATGGGAACATTGTGCGACTCCACCAAAAGGCAGTTCAAAGACATTTTTTGATAAATATTCATACTTTACAGGGTTCAACACAAGTAATGCAGAATCATTTTATTTCAAATTGTTAAATAAGACAGGAGTGAAAACCATGCTTACAAACACAAAATTGATATATTCAGACTCATTTTTTGAAAAAATGAATACATTCGGTTTTGATTTCTGGAACAATAACATTGAAACGAAAACGATCTGGGGCACAAAAGATTGGCAAGTGCAAGGTATAGAATCATTATTTAGAGCCTGCATGATCCCAGAATAAACTATATTTTTGAATGATACAATTCAACAGACATCCTGTCTTGGCCTAGCCAAAATTAAAGACTTAAATAAACCGTCTATTCCAAAACCAACACCTAACAGTAATAGCACTACGGAGGTAGAGATAGACGTATCCCATATTTTAAACCAAAACAGAACACATGCTGATTGGAAACAATGGTTGATCTGGCCCACAGGCACAAATAACTGTCAAGACAGATTCCTGAACAAAATACAGGGGTTCACATTGACCAGGCCAGACCCAAGATACTCCCAGAGACAACATCCAGGGATTGTAACTACTTATAGTGTGGGGAAACTCTGCCTTCAATGGCTACATACATCCACACTGTCAGAAATTAAGCAACACTTAACTTTACTTAAAGAAGGTGCTGACTTGCGTGATTTCATCATGGGACCACGCAAACAGCGTCAAAAACGTTTCATAGCGGCCTCTATATATGCAGCTTACAACGAAGCTTGGAAAGTAACTCAAATTGAGACAGCAGAAAAAATACGGGAAATTGACCGTGTTAATTTGGAAAAATCACTTTCTGTTGTGGACAATGGGTTAATGACTCTGTCTTCCAGAATATATTCACTGGACAGTATTGTATCTTCTGCAATCGATATAATAGAACAAGACTTACTGATGTTGCAACACGGTCAGTCTCAATTACGTTCTATTGTACAGCTTGGCTGGACGTTACAAAATCTGCGTTCAGGCTATGTGCCTTGGCGTTTAATCAACACAACGTCACTATTTAATATCTTTAACCTTACTGATAAACAAATCAGTTTGGCACAAAAGGGTGCTGACTATACAATTCTGAGCATTGAAAAACTTGAGAGATTACCATTGACAATGTCAGAACGACCTGTCATTGAATGGATAATACATGGGATAATAAATATACCGATAACAACTTTCCAGTTTCAATACTGCCAAAAATATATACAGGCAGGCCAGTATGAAAGGTTGGGTAAAGGATACATTAAGTCCACATGGAACTTGCCCTATACACACACATGTGTCAGTAATAACGGACAGAGTGTATTTCTTAGTGGTAATAATTGTGAAAAATCACTAAGTGGCATACTTCTGTGTCAGGGTATTAGTTTGCATGGGGCCTGTGAAGGGACTTCAAATAACCTTTCATGTCACCAGTTAGGCACACCTGCAACACAAATAGAACCATTCTTTAGAAGACTTTCGAACGGGAGTTACATTCTAATTGTAGATCACAGATGTTGTGGCTTGCTGCCAGGAAAACCTCATCTTGTAGGCGTGACTTCCAGGGTCATGTGCTGTGAAAGAGTATTGTTCCCGAATGATGCTCCAGACAGGGAGGGAAGGTTATGGCCCAGTTTAAAAATCTCTTCTATTCGAATTGATACTTTAAGCAGAATGAAGACTGTGCTCCTACAGACGCCAACCCAGTTGACGTCATCAAAAGAAACGTATGATCTCCAAGTTGCAAGGACAACGGCAGAGATTCATTCAATGTTATCAACAAATTGCCCCCTACACTTCGCAGAAATACTGAACGAAATCTTAAATATTTCTGATACAAGTGGTATCGCGAGTGTATTTAAGACAGTTTTTTCAGGCGCTTTAACCCCATTCAAAGCGATCCTGGGTATCTTTCCAAATTTCGTCCATTCCATCTTTGGCGGACTTCCACTCCTGTTGGGACTCGTAGCAGGCATTTTATTCTTGCTACTCTTGCTTCGTTATGGCAAGCCATGTCACAGACAAGACTCCAGCAACAATGGAAGAAACGATCCTAGCTATCCGCTACCGGGACCGCATAACTAAAGTCCTTGGCTTAGCCCGGCTACGAGATCTAAATATGACCTGGTTTCTTTCATTCAGACCCATCTGGCAGAATTGTGTTATGCCTGTATTAAGGTGCATGCTATGTGGCGAAGAATGCGTGTTGGACACCTGTCTTACACTACAATCAGACGTACCATTGGATGCAGATACTTTGTTGGGTCCAGTAAAGGCTCATGCATTGTGCTGTCCCCAGCGGCTATCTATCCTGATGACGGCATTCGTGGAGAGTTCACCACTACGATTGAAGGGTAGTGAAGTACAAGATGAAAGCAGCATAAACCAGGTACGACCTTCTGTAAGCAGTTCTGATCAAACCATCATTGAAAGCAATCATGCGCATGACTGCATGGTAGCGACATTTTCTAACCTAGTCGAACTTTCACCAGAAGCTGTAGACTGTTTTTTCGAGAGTCTGTCTGAAATGATGTTTTCACCAGAACAGAGAGAATGACTTTAAACAAACTTGCACACGGCGTTCCCTGAACTCTGAATTTGGCCTTCAGTCTTTTGAAAACAAAGTGACTGTGAACTATTTTTTCTCTTCTCCCCTGAATAGCGAAAACTTTTTTCCAATTCCAAAATATTTACCTTTTTGGCACTTATCTTCTGCTTAAAGTAAAACTATTCTTAGAGAACAGAACTTCTATTCTTAGGAATACTAGAGACATTACATTACCTCAACCTCTAGTTTATATGCAATTAATTGTGTTTATATGTGATGAGATGGTCTCACAATTTTTTTCTGTATCAAGAGCCATTTCATGTGTAATTTCGCAAATCATTCATGCTGATATCAAATATGCATCTCCTTATTGAATAATTATACTGCTTGAATGCATACAGTACCTATACTCATTTCGTGCATTTCGCATACACCATTTTTCAAATACAAAAAAAATAAAATGTTTTTGGGGTGGTTCGGTATACACATGCACTGTTAGTTATGTTTACTATTGCTTAGGTTAGTAAATATGTACATACATTCGTGGAGTGGGTGTAGTGTGTTTATCTAGGTACCTATATTGATACTCCTATTTCTGACCCTTGTCCGGTTATTAATTCACTAATGTCCATACACCGGCACAGAAACCCGTTTTCAGATTAGGTCATAGCGCATGCTGTCACATCAAGCAAGCACTATCCCTTCAGCCCCCTAGAAAGCACACCGAGTTCTCAAAACAAATCAAACCTCCAACAGACCTGGGAAATCCCCCACAGCTATTGTTTTGATTTCGCTCGAGAACTCCTGCAAAGAATGTAAGAACGACCAGTCCTTATGACATTCTTGCTGACGTCTTATGTCCATCCTTACGTCAAACACGGCACCTTTCAGGTATAAATATACCGACACTGCCCTAAGCTAAGACACGGTGGTGACGAGCTTGGAGCAGCGCTACTTGCCAGAGAGCCCAGCTGATGCAGAAAAGCCCACGGACGCTGCCCCTCCCTTTTGACGCGCTGAGAGAGATGCTGCCTTTTCTCCTGCTGAGAAATCCAGCCTCCGGCGTTTCCAGCCGCCCTCGAGGGTAACTGGGATATCGAGTCCTGAGACAGAGATACCAACCCTCCAGCCTTCTAAATCCCAGGTACTGAACTGACTAACCCCATACAGAGAATTCTTGAGTCAGATTCTTGGCAAAACAAACTTAACTTAAACTGCTACTTACTTACTCCCTCCCAAGTATTAGGCTTAGGTCAGGTACACCGGGGTAGGCGTAGTTAGAAGCACCAGTTGAGAACGATTAGTCAATGTATATATGTATGTATATCTTTTATCCATTTTAAGTATCATATGGCTAAGAAACCATATAAATGCTTTTACAGTATTATTTTAGAATCCTGTTTTTACTGTATGCACTTTACTTAACTATACGTATTGCAATAATAGCGATTCATTTCTCTTGTATGAGAAAAGAGACTGATCAATAAATAACATCTTTTTATTGAAGCACGCCCATCTCTTATTTCTCTACAAACTGGTGAAACTAAGAATGCACGTACTGACTGAGTAAAATAGTTGTCTTTTGTTTTCACACGACTCTAGAGATATACTCTTGATTAGGGGAGAGCAAAGTTGTCATGTTCTATGGTTGTCAGAAACTAAATCCCTTCTTGTCTATCCAGGGAGGTTAAACTCCTCCTTGCCTATTCGAGAAAGTTTCTAGTGAACTCTGAGCTAGCTGGCACACATAACTTTAAGTCTAATATCGTCAGTAGAAGACCTAGTTAACCACAGTCCTACGTCTATACCATTGAAGATATTATTCCAATGCGCAGAGCCTATTGGGATAATAGGAACTACACTACACCCCAAAGTCTATTGGTGTTTACAAACGCAGTGCACTAGAGAAATAGCCTTGACCCAGGATCTATCGAGGCAACGGTCCAATATACAGTTAAAATCTTCCATTCATAATATATTTTAATGTGCACATGGCGTTAATAAGTGTACCATCCCTACAAAACAATCAGAATTATCTGTATTGGGTGCATAGGTTCTCCACAGAGTTTTCCCACAACCCCCACGTATTTGCTATTTACTTCCCTGAATATGGTATCCACTTTAGGTAGATCAGAGGGCAACTCTGTGTCGGGAACATAAAAGTGGGATACACCCCAATCCACCCACAATTCACCTGCAATCTATTCTGTTCCCTGAACATCCAGTGTGTTTCTTGTAGAATAATGGTGTGCTTGTGTTTCTTTTCCAAATATAACCCAATTCTTTGCTGCTTGACAACGTTTTGGATCCATTTCACATTCCAAGACATAGTTATCAACCCCATTTCAGAGCATTCCTCATTTCATTATTCTTCTGTGCATATTGAGGATGTGGTGCTCTATCTTTGTCATCAATCTTCCACTCATTTTTCCCACCCCTCCTGTGTGGCAAAACCCAAAATGGTACACACAGTACCCGACCCCTCCCTCCCCCCATTATGAAATAACAAAATTAAATGTTCCCCACAAGTGGATGGTTTCCTTTTAGTTCCTTTGTGAGGGTCGTCTTGGGTGCTACTATTACTGCGCTCTAAAGGAGAGAAATGCTAAGAGATAAGTTGAATTAACACTTTGGCTTACACAATTCCTGCCACGCAAACTGGTAACAGAAAATTCCTGTAAATCACCTCCTTTCATCTCAATGAGTGATTGCATGGCTTCACGCTCGCCAGGCATAAACGCATATCTATAGCATAAAATACATACTGTATATGTGGTTACTAGTTTTCTATAAACAACATGGTTTCCTTTGCACTTTCAAAAAAGTGTCTTTTCCTTCAACTTCTATCCTTAATTGTGCCGGAGGAAGCAAAGCAAAGGGCAAGTTCTATTCTTTTAATTTGTGCTTGACTTTCTCGAAGGATATCCTCTTTTTCAGGGCCACAGTTACATAGTCATGGTAGAAGGACATCTTAGTATCACTTTACATAAAACTGACCTGTTGTTGCACCACTGACAGAATGCAGAATTCACCGAGGAAGTGTTGCACTCTTGACATTGCTCACCTTCAAGTACAGAGGAGAAAGCAGGCCTGTGTTAATGTTCCGAGTTCCGTTCCACCATTGAACACATCTGACGGTCAGAAAAGGGAGAATAGGAGATGTGCTTTCTCCAGTGGTACTTATGCGGTCAAAACAAATAAAGAAGGGTGGGCCCAGGCTCTGTCACCTCCAGTGCCACCACTACCTGAGGAGTACCAGCACCGTGCAGACCCGAGAGCAGCCTGCACCTGCACAGACCACTTCAGGGGCCAGGACTCTTCTAAAGCTTTATCGTCGTCCAGCACCTTCACCATTTTCTGTCATCAGCCACAGTCTCTAGGGTCAGCGCACTGCCAATCAGCCATGAGGCACAGCTCTGGTTAAGCCGCGACTCTCTTCTAACCCATCCTGGATTTGCCACACATCTTCAGTCACCAGCCCCAACTTCCTGTACTTCTTGGACACATCAGTCATCTGCTGTATGTAAAATAAAGGTAAGGGTAGTCAAAGTGGGTACTGTAAATAGGGCCACATCGAAGTAAGTTGGATCCACTTAGGTGGCTATCTTGGTTCCTCTAATGGACTGCCAAGAGATTTGTATGCACCCTGAATGAACCAGTTACCCCTGATTTTGTTAGAATTATTTAATAGTACGTAGGAATCATTGGTAGTCCTGCTCCATAAACAAGAGAGGGATCTGGCTGATGTATGAATATATAGGCCACTGTCCATGCTCAATGTAGACTATAAGGAAGAATAATGGATGTCATAATTGGGGCTTGCCCTTGATAGAGCGTGGGTTCACCTGCTCAGGATTTTACCATACTCACCTGGGCCGATAATACCATACACACTTTGAACAGGTAAACCTACGCTTAACCAGTCATTTAATTTTAATCTTTTAGGACCTATACCTCGACTTACCAATCCTTGTCACTGGTACCTAGGGTCCTAAGGGATCAAGGGAGTTAGCAAGAAAATAGGTAGTAAATAAACATTTGCACTCATAAAATAACCACAGACTCGGGAAAGATTTAAAAACTTTATCTAAATAATTTCTTTAAAAGTCAGTGTCCATACTAAATTAATCTGCTTGATAAAATAAGATAAAATCAAAGCAAGATGATGTGGCAGTATTACAAAACGTTCTTTAAGCATTGAATTATAGGAAGGGTAAGAAAAGGGATACAGCACAATGACATACCCACACAACTTTTATATTTACCTAGAATGGTGTGAAGACCAACCCTGGCCACGGGCTGGGATAAAGGACAGGACCCCCGATTGTGGAGGTGCCAACAGGATAGAACAGGTGTAGACCAGAATCAGGATAAGTACAGACCAAATTGGATCAGGACAGGACCACCACTGGTCAGGACCGGCACCCACATCTAAAGTGCAAAGCCAGCGTCTCACCCCTCTCTGCAGCTAATAGTCGGACCCCGATTGGGTTAGTTAATCTTCTCCCTCAGGAACCCCGATTGGGTTATCAAACTCCTTCCCAGAATCCCAATTGGGTTATCGAATCTTCTGACAGAGTGCTCCGCCAGCACCTCTGCTCTCAATCGCCTATTAAGTGCGTTGGGACAGTCACAGGTCAGCTATTCGGACAAGTCGGACAATCTAACTAACTAAGCATACCATTTTCCAGGGCAATGTACCTCCCCCCAAAGTTGCAAACGTGTGTATTCCCTCAATTTGTTGGTCAAAAGACGAGGAGAGGTCATCACACCATACCAGTTATGAGGTCATGCTCTTCAATATTCAGATAAATGTTCCCGGCCAATATTTTATTTTCCCATGTACTTTTATTCAACCCGGCAGTGAATGTATCAATAAGAATTACAATGTAATATAACAATTTGTTCAGCTTCCTTCCAAAGGGTCAGAAGGTAAGGTTCCCATGAGCATCTTCTAGCAAGTCAGGAGTTGGCTGAAATTCAATGCCATGGCTTGTAGACTCATGTGATTTCGACGCATGCTCAGTTTCAGGACCCAAAATGGAGCAACATTGTTCTTGATTGGTCTGAACATGAGCTAATAGCAAAGTCAAAGAAAAACAGTTTTAGAATAAAGAATAAATGGATGCACTGTATTCCACTTACCTCGACTCTAATCCCATTACTTTATTTTAACTATAGGATTAGGGATTATGCAGAACCAACAACTTAGTAAAAGCAGAAATGCAAGTATTAGAGCATTAGAACATAGAGCAGCCATCTTTAGTTCTAGTGCGCAGAAGCAAAGTTTTCCCACCAAGCTTAAGAATACGTCATGTCAAGTGAGTATGAAAGACACGTGCGCAGAAAAGTTCCCGCGTTGCGGTGGCCATTTTAGGTTAATTGAGTTACGGTTAGTGAAAAGCACATATGCAAGCTTCCCCAGCTTACTAGAAATTTCGTGTTTTGCATTGTTAATGAAACTAAACATGTTGGTTAATACATTACTTATTATTTTGAGAGGGTTGAGTCCAAAGCAAGTCGCTTTACGTGCGAAACCTTTCTCCATCACCCTACAAATCCTGATGCCCTGCTCCTGTCAATTGATATTGAAAAGACTTACAGTTCTTTGCAATGGGTGTAACTCTATAAGGTGATATATGGGATTGTGGGAAGGACTCATATTCTGAAGTGGTCTGCTTTGTACTGATCACACAGCAAGATTCCACACAGCCCTATAATATCGGAGGCACACAAATTGGAGAGAGAGACTGGACAGTCTTGCCCTCAGTCCACTCTCTTTTTCGCCATTGCCATTGAGCCACTGTCTAATAGAGGTAGAATAGAAGACTTCTAGAAAGGCATTGACTATGGGTCAATAACATATACTTAGGGAATATGCTGGGCTAATCTGCGAAAATAGTAAGTGAATCAACAGATTTGGAATAATTTTTGTTTGAGAATAAGCTGGGGAAAATCCAGTGTCTATCAGACATGACCACCAGTGAAGTGAACGGGCCTTTCACATAACCTATGTAGATTTCAGTGTGAAACAATCACAGTATGATGCCTGGGTGTCCAGATCTATTGCAGAGAACATGATATACTTGAGGGAAACATTTGCTGAGCAATATAGGCAATAAGAAAGAGTGTGCAGTTCTTGGGCATACTTCTAGTGTCATGTCAATCATGGATTGGATGGCAGTAGACATAATGGTGACACTCTCCCGGTTACTACATTATTTTGTAACAATACCAGGGAAGTAGGTTCAGCAAAATTAACACCATCCTTACTGATATATTATAGGCCCCAAAGTGATACAGGGTGTCATTATGCAAGCAGCAAAAAACACAGTTGATAGACAGAATGTAGAACAATGTCATACATTGACCCCAGTACAAGGATCTGGGCCTAAATCCATTGTTTTTTTGCACTCCACACCACCCTGGGTTAGACACTGGCTATAAGCAAATCAGCTCTGACCCTGTGCCTCATGGGAACAGTCCAGTCCGAACTACCAAGCCATGTCTTTCCCAGACCGGAATCAAGCATCCAAGGACCGGTTTCTGGCTATCAGCCTTCATCAGCCTGGATAGCTTGACTCCAGTGGTGTGGAGAGCCTGGGACTCACGTCTGAGCATACCCAGCCCACTCGGGGTGAAAATTGCAAAAAACACAGTTGATGGACAGAATGTAGAACAATGTCATACATTCACCCCAGTACAAGGATCTAGGCCTAAATCCATCGTTTTTTTGCACTCCACACCACCCTGGGTTAGTCACTGGCTATATGCAAATCAGCTTTGACCCTGTGCCTCATGGGAACAGTCCAGTCCGAACTACCAAGCCATGTCTTTCCCAGACCGGAATCAAGCATCCAAGGACCGGTTTCTGGCTATCAGCCTTCATCAGCCTGGATAGCTTGACTCCAGTGGTATAGAGAGCCTGGGACTCACGTCTGAGCATACCCAGCCCACTCGGGGTGAAAGTTGCAAAAAACACAGTTGATGGACAGAATGTAGAACAATGTCATACATTCACCCCAGTACAAGGATCTGGGCCTAAATCCATCGTTTTTTTGCACTCCACACCACCCTGGGTTAGACACTGGCTATATGCAAATCAGCTCTGACCCTGTGCCTCATGGGAACAGTCCAGTCCGAACTACCAAGCCATGTCTTTCCCAGACCGGAATCAAGCATCCAAGGACCGGTTTCTGGCTATCAGCCTTCATCAGCCTGGATAGCTTGACTCCAGTGGTGTGGAGAGCCTGGGACTCACGTCTGAGCATACCCAGCCCACTCGGGGTGAAAATTGCAAAAAACACAGTTGATGGACAGAATGTAGAACAATGTCATACATTCACCCCAGTACAAGGATCTGGGCCTAAATCCATCGTTTTTTTGCACTCCACACCACCCTGGGTTAGACACTGGCTATATGCAAATCAGCTCTGACCCTGTGCCTCATGGGAACAGTCCAGTCCGAACTACCAAGCCATGTCTTTCCCTGACCGGAATCAAGCATCCATGGACCGGTTTCTGGCTATCAGCCTTCATCAGCCTGGATAGCTTGACTCCAGAGGTGTGGAGAGCCTGGGACTCACGTCTGAGCATACCCAGCCCACTCGGGGTGAAAATTGCAAAACATACAGTTGATGGACAGAATGTAGAACAATGTCATACATTCACCCCAGTACAAGGAGTCAAGCTATCCAGACTGATTTCCTCTCCCCGCCCAATTATTGCACTTCATAACATTTCCTAATGCCCATTGCATTTTTCATAAAATTTAAGACAGCAGTACAAATACCAGGATTGATCAGTGATTACAGATATCTGTACTCCTCAATAGATGTACATGGGCTCATATTCATGAGTTAGGGTACCAAAAATCTACTCCTTTGTTCTGTATAAAGTGCACAAAAAATAGTAAAGTGCAAGGTGCTCTGGGAAGTTCTATTATCACATGATCAAGAAATAAGGTTGTCCAACCACCCAGATTATTTGGGGAACGCTGCCAAAAAAGTGCAGAGTGTAAGGGGGAATCTTGTTAAAAGAAAACGCATCTGGATATTTGTTGTAAAGGATATGTAATATTGCTGATGGGCATGAAAGGGCAACTAGGGCCGGGTACCTCCAATTGTAAATGACGCGAATTTGCCCAGACCCTACACTCCTCTTTAATGATATGCTTTGCGTTTGGGGGGATACTCGACAGAGTGTCAAAGTACTCCACCAACCCAAACTCAGATAACCTATCCCTCACAAACTAAAGCCAGGGAATCTTCACAAACATATCCAAATTAATACAGTATTCGATGATCTCCCTGGAAAACTGTAGCTCTTCTGAGATCCAAATGTTTGCCCATAAGAGCAAGGGAGCAGCAGCGATGCTATCTTCTATGTATTCCATCCCCTTTTCTCGATGAGAAAATGAGGTGACAGAGCTGCTTGGAATCATCAACAGCCGTTTAATAAACTTTTTCTCCACTACTTGTAGCAAACGACTTTTTTGATAGCCCCATACGCCCGCCGCATACGATGCAACCGACAAGCATTTTGCATTGTATAGGGTAACCACCTCAGGCACTGGCTTATGACCTAACTTGCAGGCGAACCTAAAGAGCCCCTCCACTACTTTCCTTGTCTGCTGTGCCCTAGCCGTAATCAGGGAATCCCATATCAAAATCCTTACTAAACATGTTCCCCAAGTAAGTGAACTGTTCTACCCTTTCAATGGACTAACCCCTTACATTGAAAATTCTGGTTTTAACCTTTTTTGGGCTGCATACCATTATGTAAGACTTTGCAAAATTAACCCTCAAGTTTAACACCACCATAACATTTATAAAGGCATCCGGAGAGGTTTGGAGGCTATTGGCTGTCAAGGCCATAAGTACAGTATTGTCCGCATACGAGAGTAGCAGAACTGGCTGGCCTTTAATGGGGGGAAAATTGATTTTCTTGCCTAATTAAAACCCTTCCAGGCCATTCGTATAAGTTAAAAAAGAAAAGGAGCTAAGATGCACCCCTGCCAAACTCCTTCAGGTGAGGCAATAGGATTCATCCTTTCCCCGCGGTCCAAATCTTATAGAAACAGATGTATTAGTATGTAGCCTGTGTAGAAGCAGGATTAGTGCACTTTCAAAGCCCATATCTGTCATTAGTGCTTGCAATTTTCCCCTGTTCACAGTATCAAATGCACAAGACAAGTCCATGAAGGCAAGGTGGATAGAACCACTTTTTTCCTTCATGTACTTGCCCATGATCAGGGACAAATTTAGGCACTGCTCAGTTGTTCCCATTCCCCTCAGAAAGTCATACTGAGACTTTGAGATGATCCCCTTACTTTTTGCCCATGACTCTAATGGGGTAAGAATTACCCTACCCAATACCTTAGCAAAAAATTCAATAAGAGAAATAGGCCTATAACAGGCAGGATCATTTCTGTTCCCTTTTTTAAACACGGGTATGACTATGGCCCCTTTCCAAGATACTTGAATTGCACCAACCACCTCCGATTTAAACTTGTGTTAGCAGGGGTGCCCAAAGATTTATATTTAACTTAAAAAGGTACAGTGGAACTACATCTGCACCTCAAGTTTTCCTACTAATTCCCAACTGATTGCCTCCTCCACCTCAGTCACCGTAAGTCAGGCACTAAGTTCAATAGCCTGCCCCATAACGGCCTGGAACTCCTCATTAAACATCAACAGCTCCGTTCCATTTGGGTTAAAGATGGGCACAAAATATAATTCCCAGGTATCACCCAGGATCAATTACTCAATTCTTCCCACTTCCTCAGCGAATTGTGGTCGATTGATGATGGCCCAAAAGCTTTTACTATCTCTAAGAGCAGTAGCTCTCTCCAGATCATCCCATGCTATACGCCTCAGCTCCTCTTTTCTCTCACTGCTGGTGGTTTTATATAGATTTTTATTTGTTCTCTGTTATTGGGGTAAGTCTAGAGGGCGGTTTTTAAGATCTTATGGGCTCTAGAGTATTCTGCATTAAACCAGCGGCTCTCATGGTGCTGCTTGGGCCTAGCTGGGCATGTTAATCTTCTAGCTACATTAATGCAGAGCCGTTCAAAGTTCTGTAAAATCGTGGATGAGGGAGAGACCTGCTCCAAACAATCCATGATCAAACCGAAATTAGATCTAACTATTTCCTCCTCGAAAAATATTGGATTTATTTTTCCCCAGTTTACTCCAACACATTTATTGTGATTATAATCAATCAAGCGACCATCCCCCCCCTGTAGTTTTGGCTATTACTTTAAGTGAAACAATTAGTGGGTTGTGGTCACTTGCTACTTCCGGGTCCACTCGAAAACTGCACACCAATGAGGAGCACTCCTTGGAAATAAACGTAAAATCAATGGAGCTTTCCCTACCCCCACCAACAAAGGTAGGACACTGAACTGAAAAACTGTTAGTTAAACTGCCCAAATTGTTCTCAATGATTATGGTATTTAGTGCCTCTGCCTGCGGGGTGTGAATAAAATACACCAAAGACTGATCATCTGTGTCCAAGAGTCCACAAACTCTATCATTACTGTATTCACAGGTTGTGCAGTTAAAGTCCCCCACCCAAAAAACACATAAAGGTTGCCACTTCCCAGAAACTTTAACGATTTCCATTTGCAGGGCTTCTATAACTTGACAGTTATTTGGGTAAAAAATATTACATTACGAGTGTACAAGAAGGACTCTTAGCTGGAGCATGTTAACAATCATAATCAAATGAAACCACTGAGAAGATCCTTCACAAAAGACTTTTATGGAACCAAATCTGACAGAGAATAAGGTTACCACCACTCCCTTTGCCCTCCCTGACGACGATGCTATAGCGGGCACATCAAAGACCTGATAACCATCCATCTCAATACTTTCTTTAGCCCACATCTCCTGTAGACAAGTTACATCGAAACCCCTGATGTATTGCAGCCAAGCCTCATCTGTTAGTTTCAGGCAAATACCTGCTATCTTCCAGGAGATTAGCTTAACTTGGGGTATATGGAGGGCCAGATCCGTAACCAGTGATGTGACTGGTGGGACCAATAAACTGGCCGCTGGTGTTTGCAGCAACCCCTCCCCCGAACACCTGTTATCAGGGTTTGTATTTGCGGCCGCCGTGCAAAATGTTGGGTTATTCATATTCACCTTTCCCAAGGGACCAGCAAGATTTATGATATGGTCTTTGTGGGACTTTATGTTGCCATATGCCTCATTAGTCCCAACCCCCCCTGCTTCGCCGTGTAAGTGGATTTTTATGTCTTTATCTATATACCCACCAGATTGTCTAGTTAGTCAGTCAATGTCGATTAGGTCTGAGAGTGCCTCAAACCTATTATGGTGGAAGGTGGGGCATCAATAATATGTCTAGGCCAAATTGGCCTCATGTTATAATGGTAAAATCTGACTTGGGGGTAAAAGAGACACAAAGGTCGAGCCTTCATCTGTTCAGTAGGTAAGTCTTTCAACTGGTTTAGTGCATCATAGACACACCTTGCGTCACTAAAATTAAGCACAACACAGTCCCCTCCAATGCATTTCTTAGTGCTACCAATCCAGCAAACCCCCCTAGCCATAATAATATACTCAAACCAATTAAAATGAGGTAGGTTTTTTTAGAGCACCAGTGAACCACTTTATTTATAGGACTCTGGCAACTTTCTTTTTGATTGGGGGTTAAACTCTGAACCCCCGTTAAGATGAAGGTATGGGGAGTACTTTCTCGGGGCAGGTGTAACCGGTCTACAATCACACTCCGCTAGCGTACTCTGTAAGCCGCTATGAGACTATATGTCTCTAGAGGGGGATCTACCCCCACCCCTTAAATTGGAAGTTTTGGGGGACGGGATGCCCTGACTCAGAAGTTGACTCTGCAGGAGGGAATTTTCATGGGGAGCAGGATTCTCTGTTAGCTCCACCAGCGCTTTTTTTGTGGTCTCTTGTATACGGCCACGGCATAGAGGGATAACACTATGAATAAGGGGTACCTTCCTGTGGGCCTCCCCATTAGATATAGCATCTGACCGTTTGCCTCCATTCCCTTCGGCTATACTGATGGAGCTATGTTTCATGGGAAAAAAACTTGCTCAGATGCAAGACACTCGTTTAACTTACTAACAAAGTTATTAACAAAAAAGTGTTGTGAATAACTCATATGCACCACATGAACACGCAGGTTAATCTCAAAACAATACTATAAAGATAAATGATTATCACTGTAATAACAAATCTCCTGAAGAAAGAGAGGCTGTTAACCACTTGGGTGCTCATGACTGCTCTAGGCCGTCATGAGTCAAGGTAGTCGGGTGCTCATGATGGCCTGGAGCCGTCAGAACGTTGCAGCTCTGCCCACGCGCAATTAATTCTATGTCAGGACCGGAGGCTTCTAATTATGCTATTCTTCCTTCGCTTTATTACAATTAGGAAAAACACAGCAGCCTTAGAAAAGCTCAAAATCCATGTCCAAACTGCAGGAAAAACTTGGAAACAAACAGCTTTAAAGTTTGTGAATCCAGAACAAACTACAGCTCCCATGAGCCTTCCGACATTAGTCCTTCTATTATGTCAATCCAGGTACTAAAGCCAGTCCCCTCTCAACCTTCTTCCTCTTTCTTCGCTGCTCACGCAGCAGTCAGTTAAGTGTTCTTTCCCTATTTCTGGATTTGGGGCCTGGGGCGATGTATTTCCCGTCGGCGGTTTGGCGGGGGTGTGTGGGGCTCTGTTGATGATTTTTTATTGTCTTTTTCCTTTGCAGAGCCCTGTCGCGGGAGCGCTCTCGCTCCTTTCGCGACGTTAGCCCCAG
This sequence comes from Lissotriton helveticus, assembly GCF_964261635.1. Lineage (NCBI taxonomy): Eukaryota > Metazoa > Chordata > Amphibia > Caudata > Salamandridae > Lissotriton > Lissotriton helveticus. Next base: position 641,242,999 of record NC_136059.1, read on the forward strand.
CGGCGGTGCGGTGATTGAGGCGCCCGCCAGAGGGCGCTCGGCGTCTCGTCTGCTCCTCGGCGCGCTTCCCTTCATGCTGGGGGGGCCGCGCTGCGGAGCAGGTCGGGCCCGGAGCTTGCCCTCTCCACCCCTTCTACGCCCGGTGCTCTGGGTCGGTATCTGGCCCCGCATTCCTGTCCCTGACGCCCTACGGGGTCTGTATTGGCGGCTGAGACCGTGGTGACGCCGGTAGGCGACTGCACGTTTCTCCTGTACTTCTGTGTGGTGCAACGCGCATTTGGGGGTGGTTGGCCCGGTCCCTGTGTGGAGGGCCAGCGCGTTGGGGGGGGTGTCGTGCTACCCTACCTTGCCAGTTAGTTGGCCCAAAACGTTATTGCAGTCTGTATGGTCTGCCCATATTCTGGTTATCTGACACCCTCTGTCAGGGGGGTAAGGTTCACAGCGCTGTTGTGCTATAGGCTGCCTTTTACTGCTTTGCAGCCAGGGAACAAGATGGTTCTTTTGATGCTTATTTCATTATTTACTACATTGATGGTACTTTTTGCCTAGATGGTTATTTATTTATTTATTCTTTACGTATCTCCTATTTACAGGATGAGACCTTTTAGTAAGCGGTCACCAGCTTCACCATGATGGTTCTTTTGATGATTGTTTTCATATTAGTTTGATGGTTCTTTACTGCCTAGATAGTTTTTGTCTATCTCCTATTTACATGATGGGACCTTTTGGCAAGCGGTCATCAGCTTCACATACAGGATGGATATTTCTTTCTCTCCTATTTACAAGAGGAGCACTTTCTCATGCGGTCAACAGCTTCCTATGTCGCTGTACGACGGAGGCGGTGGGTCCCATGGAGGATCGCCTGTCTGTGCGCTTTGTAAAGGAATGCGCCAACCTGGTCCCCCTGCGCCACTCTCGGGCCCTGAGCCGGCAGCGGGTTGGGGACCGCGCCTCCGTCCCCGGGACCGGTCCTCCCTGACGCGGGGACGCTGGTGGGTCGATGCGCTTTTGGCGCCCTTCAGGCTCGGCCGCTGCGCTACCTGAGCCAGTTCCGCTATGTGGTCCCGGGTGAGATTCAGCATCCACGGCCCGCCGCCTGGGCACCGGTTGACACGGTGGCGAAGTTGGTGGCAGGGTCGCCTGCGTAAGTCTTTGGAGGGTAAAGTGTCCCTAGCACCAGAGTTACGCGCAAAGTGGCCACCTTTTCCTAGCGGAAGGGCATTGCCCGCTCCTGCCGGTCGTGCCGAGACACATTGGCGCGGTTGGGCCGCAACGTAGATCCTCGACATGGCGGAGGAGGCGTACGCCACTGGCACGGTCGTTCCCCTGAGTTTGCCTAACTGGGCTCAGAGAGTGATCCTTTTTGGGGGACGTTACCTGCTCCCTGTCCACCCTCGGCGGAGGTCTTTGCTTAATAAGCTGGACCCGAAGTTTCTTGCCTTGGCTTCTTTGGAAGCGGGGTCGGTGTCGCAGGGCGGCCTTCTTTGGGGAGCCTTTCCTTGTTGTATTCGACCATGCAGGGCAGCAGGCCACCGGTAGGGGGCGAGGCTCCGGCAGGGGCCGGTACCAGACCTCCGCGAACTTCGGTGATTTTTTACCCCACGAGAGGCCAACGCTTGGCGGTCGAGGCTACCGCTAGACGCCTGGACCCAACAGTCCCCACGGTAAGTGTCCTGTCTTCGGACCGGGTCCTCGTGGCGGGCAGGCTCGCGGCCTTTTACGGGGAAGGGGCGTCGCTTCCTACGGGCGCCTGGGTTCGCGAACCGTGCGGGGTTTCCGCATAGCCGCCTGCTACCAGCCTTTTCAGGCTTCGGGCCCACGGCCGATGGTGCTTCCGACCCCGGCGCGCGCTTGATAGACGGGGAGGTCTCGGAGTTACTCCGGAAGGGGGCCATCCGCCTATCAACGCGGCATCCCGATGTTTTTCTCAGCAATACCTTCCTGGTGGACAAGACGGATGGCGGCGTTCCTCCAGTTTTGCTGGAACTGTGTGTTCGGGTTCCGCCTCCCTGCCCTTCGGTATTTTCCTCGGCCCTTAGGGCTTCACGAAAAGTGCTCCACCCGGTGGTGGAGTTCCTGCGGGGACAAGGTATTCGGATGATCGCTTACCTTGCCGACATCCTTTTGATGGCCCAGTGTTCCAAGGACTCTGGCTGGTCCCTTCAACAAGAGGTTCTGTTTCTCCAGAGACGGGTTTTTCGTCCTCAACGAATCCAAGTCGTTTCTGGTTCCGTCTCAGGACATCGTGTTCCTCAGTTGTCATAGGCTCTGTCGGGGCCTCTCTCAGTCTTCCCTCGAGGGAGATGGCTAGGATCAAACATACGCTACGGCAGACGGTTTCGAGGGATCGGACTCCTGTTGTCCGCCGTTCCGGCGATTTTTTCCCAGGGCCGTTACACTACAGAGCGCTCCGGCGCCTCCGGGCCCGACACCTCCGACAGAGCATGCCCTACGACCTGATGCGCCCTTTCGGAGGGCGTGACGGTGGTGGTGGCCTGGTGGCTCTCCCGTATGGCGGCTAGGTGTGGCCGGGCGACCTTCGGGTCGGTCCCGGATTTAGTGATGGTCTCCGATGCCGGCAGGTCGGGTTGGGGGTACCCGCTGCGGGGAGTTCTCCACAGGCGGCGCTGGTCCTCCGACGACCAAGGTTACATATAAACTGTTTGGGGCTCTTCGCAGGGTCTTTTGCGATCCGAGGTTGAGCCAAGGATTCTATGTAGTCCTGCACCCCTTTGGTGATGGGCTACGTCTCGGCTGTCTGATACGTCGATCAACAGGGTGTACCTCGCCCCGAGCTCTGGCGGGTTTGGCAAGGGAGTTCTGGGACTGTTGCCTTGCACGTCACATATCGGTGGCGGCAGTCTCCTTGCCGGTCCGAGACGCTCAGGTGGCGGACTGGCTCTCCCGCTACATAGAGGTTGCCAGTCGGCGGTTGCTGGACGTCCCAGTTTTTTCCAATGGCTGAGTACCCGGTGGGGTCTGTTTTTCGTGGGATCTGTTTTGCGTCCTGGCTGTGCCACCACCTCCCGAGATTTTTCGGTTGGAGGCCGGATTCTCTGGCAGTTGCCATGGATGTTTACCCCCAGGATTGGGGTAGGGGGCCGCCTTGGCGTTCCCTCCGTTCTCAATGGTGGTGAGACGGCGACTCAGGTTCACCGTCAGGACGTAGAGATGGTGTTGATTACGCCGCTCTGGGGGTCTCAAGTCTGGTTTGACGATTTTTCTGGTCCTTTCTTGGGTTTTTCCAATCCTATTCCCCCTATTTTTTCCTCATCTCTTGCTCGATCCAGATTCGGGAGCCACATTCCCTTGTCACTCAGGGCTCTCTCCGCCTCATGGCACGGAGGCTTTCTGGAGACGTTGGTCGCTCCCGGGCCTTTCGGGATCGGCTGGGGGCCCGCTATCCACAGCCTGGGTCGACAGTACGGCGAATCGGTACAAACCTGCTTGGCTTAAGTGGCTGCGTTGGTGGGTTCGGAAGGACTTGGATCCCGTGGTCGCTTCCCTCGTTTCAGTTTTAGATTTTAGCCGAATTGGCAACTACACGCCTGGCTAATCAGGACGATTGCTGCTATGCGTCCCGCAGTCTCAACGGGACACCGACCTGGGGAAGGTTCTCCAGTGGGAGGACACCCTTTCGTTTACTGGCCCTTGCGAGGCGTTCGTCTCTCTTTAACCCCGGTGCCTCGGTATTCGGTTCATTGGGACGTCATTGTGGTCTTGCACCTACTTTGTCCTGGCAAGCTACAGCTTGTTTATCTTTAATGGAACTTTCAGCTACGTTGGCTGTGCTTTTGTGTTTGGTTTCTTGCCAAGCGTGTGTCGGATGTGTGCGCCTTGGTCATTTCGGCGCGGGTTTTTTTCCCCTGACGGGGGTCACTTTTATAGTGGGATGTCGCACAAGGTCGGCGTCACGTACTATTTCGTACCCAGCCTTTGTGGACTCTCCCAAGTTGTGTGTCGTACAGTCTTTGCAGGCTTATGAAATATGACGTTGGACATCTGCCCTCTGGGCTAACTACAATTGCTAATTGCCCTGCGAAAACCACACAGAGCTGTCTCTCCCCCCACTCTTGCGGGTGGGTGCGTTGGGTCATGCGAGAAGCAGGCATTGCTACTATATGTTTGGAGCTCACTCAGCCAGGGAGGCCATGGCTTCTAAGGCGTTCAGTGGGAGCTCGTTTAGAGGCCTTGATGCGCACAGCTGCTTGGTCCTCGGATTCCACGTTTACAAGGTTTTCCTTTAAACCGGTGGTGGATTTGGCTCATTTTGTGGTGAGTAAGCTTTGAACTAGCATAATCCGAAGCCTCCGGTCCTGACATAGAATCGAAATTTGCCTAGCTTATGTAACGGTAAGTTTCAATTCTATTAAGGACACGGAGGCGAGGATTATCCCACCCGTATCTCAGTAAGTAAACTGTTTTCCATTTTTGCGTGGTGCATGTTCTAATGCCAGTCTTGATGATGTTCTCAACTCGCGTGCTGTCAGTTATGTTTTCGGTGCTTCTCTTACGTTGTCGTTTTTTTCCGCTAGGAAATGACGGCTCCGAACAGGACCAATGAGGAGTGTGCGTAACCAGCGCGAAGAAAGAGGAAGAAGGTTGAGAGGGGACTGGCTTTAGTACCTGAATTGACATAATAGAAGGACTAATGTCGGAAGGCTCATGGGAGCTGTAGTTTGTTCTGGATTCACAAACTTTAAAGCTGTTTGTTTCCAAGTTTTTCCTGCAGTTTGGACATGGATTTTGAGCTTTTCTAAGGCTGCTGTGTTTTTCCTAATTGTAATAAAGCGAAGGAAGAATAGCATAATCCTCGCCTCCGTGTCCTTAATAGAATTGAAACTTACCGTTACATAAGCTAGGCAAATTTCGATTCCCCACCTGTGTGGGCCTAATAATCAGTGGGTAGAGTTCTGATGGCTCCAGGCCGCCATGAGCACACGCCTACCGCGACTCATGATGGTCAGGAGCTGTCATGAGCACTGCGGCGCGGCGCCCACACCAACCCCACCGCACCGCGGCAAAATTCGCGCCGCGGCAAAAGGGTTAAAGCAAAGCATAATCACAAAACATTAGCATTTTATGTTCTGAGATCTCTCTAATATCATCTCCTCTGGTCATCTGTCACAGATTAGGAATTCACATTTAATTGAAGAGGTAACAATCATAATAACTGAGTTGATAAGGTAATTTAGTTTGGTTATTAAATTTAAAGAAATCAAGTGCATCAATATTTCAGGTTATAGACACTTATTTCAAATCTGATTGGAAATTGAAATAAGATACCAAAGCTCAAGAGTTCAGGAACGGACATTAAATATGCCCATTCAAGCAGTTTCCCAAGAAGGAAGTGACCACTAAGCGCACACAGCGGGTGTGTCAGTTCATAAAGGACGCCAAGTGAGTCTGCATCGGGTAAACCAACCTTTGCAAAGTTTGGTTTACCAAGAATTTAGTAAGTAAGGTACTAGTGAGCCACCTATCCATCCATCCAGCTCCAACTACTGCTGTGCTCCGCGAGCCTACCATCAGTTAAATTAAGCAATATTACATTCTTAAAGTTTCGGAGATGACACCTCATCTGATCAGACCACTCAGTCTATTGGTCAGTTGATTTAGGATGAGTGTCAGGCGACATAAAGAAGACACAAAATGTGTAGAAATAGGTGGGACAATTACGCTGTCTTTAAGCAATCCATTGTGTGAAACATGCTCCTTCAGCAAAAAACACCTATTTGAGTAAAAGAGAAGGAGTTTCCCAGGCAGCTTGTTAGGATTGTAACAAATATTGTAGCAAATTATCTCATACAGTACATGAGAAATCAGGAAAGAAAAACACGGTTACGTGTTATTTGTTATACAGAGGAATTCTCTCACGAGCAGTAGATTGAGAAAGTCAAGAAACTTCACATATTCAGTTTGGCCTACATCAAAACATGCGAATATAGCATGAAAAATAAACCTTTTAGTATGATTTTAGTATGATTTAGTAACCTTTTAGTATGATTTACAAATAATGTACTACAGTGTAAATAAATGTAAAATGTAAATGAATTTAAATCATTCTGAATGCACTTCATTAGTACATGTATGGAATACAATCTATGAAAGTTTAATGGAAGGAACAATAATTATAAATGAAAGGCACTTACTTTTCTTTTTTCATTTTGGTGCACACGTTTACACAAGAAAGATACATTTAATAGAATCCATCATCTTATTTGGGTTAACTTGTGATTAACTAGTTTACATTGGATATAGACACATATGAATGACATTAAAATATGATTAGAGATAAACTCCATAACATGAGAGTTTACCCTTTACACTTTTTGTAGCACTCATTGCCAGAGTATAGTTTGTTTCGTTAATAAATAAAAATCTATGGGGCATATTATCAAGAATGGTGATAAAATTATCGCCGCTTAAGCGGCAGAAAACTGCAGCTAAAGCGGCGATAATGGGCCTGATAATATGCCCTGAAGAATTCCAATAGAACCCCATGTTCACACCAGAACATGGGCTTCTATTGGAATTTTCAAGGGCATATTATCAAGCCCATTATCGCCTCTTTAGCTGCAGTTTTATGCCGCTAGAGCGGCGATCATTTTTATCGCCGTCCTTGATAATAGGCCCCTAAATTATTTTTACGAATGATATCAACTCAGCTACACTTTTTTGTCATGCTTTTACATTGCAGTAACAAAAATGATTTTATACGTGGTGCAAGTTTATTAATTTTCTTTCAGAAAGTGTCATAATCCGTTTTCTCAGGTCTCTAAAATTTTAATGCGATTTTCTCTCCAACATAAGACATGGTTTCGACCTTGACCTGAATCGCCAGGGCCAAATTGATGAGAGTCATTGGACAGTAACTGTCACAGGTATTACCAGGTATGGGGACAAATGATATTACAACTTTGCAAGAGTCATGATAATGTGATCTCTTGTCATCTACTTCCTTGAATACTTTCAGCAGGGCCAATGCCCATTGTGGAAAACAAACTAGGGAAGCCCTATCCACTTGGTGCACTGCTAGAAGGGAATTCAGTGATGGCTGCTGCATTCTCACACGCAGTGCTTTCACCATCCAGCATACATTTTACCCCTGAGAGTTATCTTAAGGATTCTCAAAGTGGTTTAAAGGTTCTGTAAAAAACTGAGAAGATGTTCATAGTGTCCAGCAGACCCAGAATCACTCATAATATGCAGCAGGAATGAATGAGTGAGCATCTTGTTGTGCTAATTAATTGCACCAGATGTAGCCAATTGTGGTTTTGTAGAGCTGCCGTTTGGGCCTGGGCATTATAATTCAGCTTTTGTGGTGAACAAGAAGCTGAGATCAAACGTTTACTTTTCCAAATTTAGTTAGATCTACAATCCACTGCCACTAAAAACCGGTCCATCCCAATCGGGCTTTAATTTCTGAGATTACAGAGATTAGAGAGATGTTTTCTTGCAGAAGCGTTTTGATAGGGCATTTGGTGGCCCCACACCATCAATGACATGCTCATGGATTGCACACTCCTTTCGTCCTACTACATTGACAAAGTCTTATAGCTTACATTTTTATTCCAATCAGAAACATCTGCAAAAAACAGTTTGCGTTGTACAGAAGTAATGGAATTTAATTACAGGAAATAGGACGTGATCTGGATTGTATTTTATACCTTTCACATTCTTAATATTTAAAATGAATTTATCACAGAACTGCAACAATAATTTGGAACCATATTTTCAAAAACATGATTTTACTATGTTTCTTACTCTTCCAAGGTATATAAGAACCGCGGTTCTTCACCATGACCTTCTCCCGAGGAGCCGGCATAGCAAAAGCACCCAGAGACCGAGGACGGCAAACAATACTTAATTCAAACAATAAACAATATTAAAATTTAACAATTCTAAAAGCCTACATTTACCCCGTATTCTAAAATACCTAGGCGAAATATGGATTAGTTCACACCTTTCACTACGAAAGAGCTCAAAGTATAAAAAACGTATATTAAAAACGACAGATAGTGTTGAAAAAGGCTGAATATGCCGTTTCTCCTTAAGTTGATGACAATATCGGATGTTTTTATGATCCAGAAACTACTGTTGTAGTTTTAACTTTGTGCCGTGAGGTAAGGTGCATTCTTGCATTCTGCCATACTTGACATTTCTACCAAAATGTCAAGAGCAATTTTTCTGCAAACATGATTGTTGTGATCTGTACCAAGTGGAGACCTCATTGCTCCCATAGTCATATTTGTTCATTTGCATGTGTTTTTTCCTGTGGATATATTGTTCAGATGAGAGAAATAATAGCTGGCATATTTGTGTCCTTAAATTCAATTTATGAATGGAACAGTTGACTTAGCTTTGAAGGATGCTTGCAGGAACTGGTACATTTACTCAGCCATAATTGGGTAAAGTATATGTATTAAGTATTTACATTTACAGTGATGCGGAATTCCTACTAAAAGAAGTAATATATAGTTACAAAGAGCTGCATGAAAGCAGTAGCGGACAGCAAGGGAGAGAGAAACTTTAAAGATCAGTATAGTGTGCCTTGTCTTTGAAGAGTGGAAGAGTGCAAAGAAATTGAAATATGGAAAAATGCTTTGTATACATATATACATACACTTTCAGGAGATATGACAATACATTTTTGTTAGAAATAGGATTTCTGGTTGGTTAGGGCAAAAGCCTAAGCCAGGCAGAAACCGTAACTCTAGTCAGGGCAAGAGAGTTACACGCTGAAGATAACCCCTGCTCACCACCTTGGTAGCTTGGCACGAGCAGTCAGGCTTATTCCAGAGCAATGTGTCAAGTGTTTGCACAACACACATACACAAAGCAGTAACTCACTAGGCACATCACAAAAGAAACTCCACACAAGGTTATATAAAAATAGCCTTTGTATTATCCCTGACACATCAGAGCATAATCACATATGTACACTGTGCCACCTGGCACTAGGTCAGACTTTACAGGGGATTATATACAGGACAGGGCAAATCGGGCCACTGTCAGAACCCTCAGAACAGGTAAGTAGTAAACAAGCAGTAACTACTGGTACCAACACTTTGCATAATTCACATTAGGCATAAATCACAGTATGCATAAATCATATTGGCAATGCACCTCAGTGACACTCCCCAGGTGCATACATCACCTTAGGGCCTTGCGCACTACCAGCACACCAGGTTCCCCACAGGCCAACTGGCCTTCCTCGGGGGGCTTGTCTGGGACTTCCCCGCAATGCCCTATCTGCATCAAAAGTCTGGGCTCTGCCAGCCCATGCTCTCATGGAGCGGGGATGCATCTCACCTTTGTTTCTAATATGCAGAAAAGAAATGCACCCGTTGGTGAATAGACTTCCCTCAGTCCCTTTTCCACCAGAAAAAAACAATGGCCAAAGGGCGTCTGCCTGTTACTCCGTGGTGCATCTGACTCCGTGTAGGCAAGAAGTGGATTCCTCCCTCTGGTCAGCCCCTCCGGACTCACCTTCACTCCGGGAAGCCTGGGAATCTTCTCCACACGTCATTCTCCTCACTGTCTGGGCAATGCCTACAATTAGGCGAAGACTGTGTCTGACTTCAGGAAGCTCCACAGACTCTCTGGTTGATTGGGCCCAGAGCCAGGATCTCTTGTTCGAAGCTCTGTCCCCAGCCAGGGAGCACGGAGGAATCCCCACGTCAGGATTCCTCTTCAGTGGAATTCCTCAAGGGAGTGAGCTGCGCAGCAGAGCCCTTTCAAGCGCAAAACTCTTGGCACGTTCTTCACGCATTGGCAGAGTGAGCCCATACCTGGGGCTCCGATAACATAGGAGGGGGGGCACTGCCCACATTGCAGGGCACAAAGCGCCCCTCTCTTGATCAGCCAACTCCTGGGACTGAGAGGTAATTTAAATTAGCCAAACAGGTATAGACCAATCTTACCACGTTTTACCAGAGAGAGCACATGCACTTTACTTTTGACAGCAGTGATAAAGTGCCCAGAGTCTTTAAACCACCAACACCAGTTCAAAATAAATATTAGGAGAAGGCAAAAAGTTCAGGAATAACCCTGCAAAAAGGGCCAAGTCCAACAATTTCAATTCTGTGATTGAGGGACGGCTCTGAGTTGGTATGGAGCTCTCTGAAGAATGCACCAAGTAGTCGAGTGGTTCAAACCTAGAGGAGTCACAGGAATGTCTTAGAACAACAAGAATATGAATGATGGTATAATGTAGGCCTGAGTTAGGGTGTGTGGCATTGGAGAGAGGTATATGAGACCTCCTGCCTGCATCCTTATTCTCCCTGCCTGGTTCACTCCTCAAAAGCGATTTCTATATGGTGGTGCTTCGGATATATGGCAACATTCCAGGTTATTTTTTGTGCCTTTACCATAATACATTGTGCAGTTTCATCAGAATTGCTTAAATCTAACAACACTTCCTGGCTCTGATAGGAGCTATCTGTTATCTTTAAAGTTTTCAAAAGCCAAGTGTGAACTGGAGGTCATGCTGCGTGTGGTCTTTTATGTAAAAAAACACATTTTGGAAATTGTCTCTTGCTCTGCTATTACGTTGCAGTTGTGCAGTTAAGAGTGGTGGGGCCTGGTGGTGGGGAATTTGAAGGACGATGACTAGGGAAAATTAAATAAATAATACATTTTTCCTCGTCGTCAGTTGGCCCACCACTCCTCCGTGTACGGACCGTGGCTGTACCCCAGATATATGCAAAATTGACCTTTGTGCCTATGAACCAGATAGACTTTTTTCTTCTTGTCACCTCAAAATATTATCTAAAGAAGAGGAGAATATCAAAGTCTAATGTTCACATATACATGCAAGTTTAAAATGTGGAACAGTACATCAAATGTATCCATAAAACATATGGCAACAGATTAGTAAACCAAGAAATATCAGGCACTTTATGACAACAGAAGATGATTAAGGAACAGAGAATTGCATGCCTAAAAGATCTCTGTCTACTCTGTGACCCAGTATTATTAAAGGAGGTAGGTCTCTGCAGAACTAAGACCGTGGCAATTCACCTACAAAACATTTTTTGGGAATGCAGTCACCCAATCAAAAGCAACTATAGCAAGATAAAGACCTTCAATATGTAGAGGACCTAAAAATCAATGCAAGGAATTTCATTCAGATATCCACTACAGCATGTGTGTTCATGTAGATATTAAGCTTTTTCTAATGTTTCTATTAATTAACTGACCTCCCAACCTGTCTCATGACTGAATACTGTTAAAAGATCTGTGGTGAGGTATGGTTGTTATTGAGGAGAGAACTGTGTGAAACTTGACACTACTTCCATAATTTATTTTTGGTGTTCAAAATATTTTATTAGTTTGAGCAAAAATGCCATACAAACAGATGAAAAATAAGCGATACAGGCTAAATCATCTCATGAGTAGTGCCTCTTTGAAAGCTATCTTGGTCTTTTGAAGGAGTGCTATGTCCACCATCAGCTCTTTACAGTAATCCAAACTTTTGGCCCTTTTCATCGGATGATTCAACCCTTTGTTATTTAAGCAAACAATTTCCAAGCTGGGCATTTGGGCAATATGTGAACAGCAGATATACAATGGTTTGTGAGGGGCTTGGTTTGGAACTGAGCAGATAAGAAGTACAATGGGGGTGATGCAGATATCCCACTTGGAAAGGAAAAAGGGAAGGAGGTACGAGGGAAGAGAAATCAAAAGTGGGGATTCACACCTTCTCTGTACCATATCAGAAAGGCAATGTGGCCCCTTCCCACCAGTGTACATCAAGGGCTGTCAAAATCAGTACAGAAGTTACCGCCAGTAGAAGTTGCACAGGCGGTGGGAGGCAAAGAACAAAAAATGCAATAAAAAACAAGTATTTAATAGGAAACCGTACATTACAGTAGTATGTAACACCAACGTGTGCATAAACAACATATGTCTCAAGTCAGGTCTACTCATATTCGAACAATGACATGTTTCAAGTAAAATTATAAACAAGTGCACAGGTGGGGAAGAAGTATCTAAGCTACAGTGAGTGAGGTGACACTGCAGAAGCCAAGGGTGTTACAGAATGAGTGAATTGCGTGAGGTGAAGGTGCGCAGTTGACCAAATTATAGAAAATCTCTGTAGTAATTAAAGCTTGATGAAGACAATATCTAATGATAAAGGGACAGACATGTTAAAGAGCTCATGTAAGGGGTTGGTTTGCTTAATAAATGTAAAAATACGGATGAAAGAGTATAAGCTCCTGTATACTAAGGACGTGAAAAAACAAATTTGGATGAGAATGGTCAAAGGGACTAGTTAGATACCTATCAAATGAAATTGAAAATGGATGTTCTCGGGGGCATGGCAAGTCCCGAAGCCAGATGGCCGCCTAATATTCTAGCTTTGTGATATCTGTCCGCCCCACGTCAATCGGGCACAAGAATCCGGTTCCCCGAGGTCGGGAAAAACACCGGAATGCAAGCAGGACATCTTGCACTCCCTCCTGCCACAGAAAACTGCCTGTGCCCACAGCTATAGGTCCCGCAAGTCGAGGGCCTACTGCAGCGTCAGAGCAAGGGGATCAATTTCTACATTCCGCCGCTGCGGAGACCTGCAAGTTCGGCCTGCACCGTCCATGCGCACTGGGAGCTACGCACACTCTGGGACTGTCGCGTTTGGAGCGGGTACCCGTGGAGATCCGCGCTGAGCACCAGTGAGACATTGATGACTGCACGGAGGGTCCGGTGAGACCCGCAAGCAACTACCCGGTCGGAGGTGGGGATCGGGAGACACGACCAGCGGCTGCCTTAATCCGATCGGCGGAAAACACCGGGAATGAGGTGAATCGGCGGGGGCCCCCAGGATTTTGACTGGAGGCACGGGACCCCGCCCACTTCCCTCTTTCCTCATATTGTCCTACACGCATCACAGGAAAATGACCAGAGGTGTGGGGCCCGCCCTTCCCCATCTTCCCGGAGGCACGGCGGCAACATGGTGAGAGGCGGGAGCCGTGAATAGTGCTAGGTTTTTGGGAACCACCCATAGGAGGCTCTGGGCCTCCCGGGCAACTGAGCATTGACACACATATGTCTGAAAGCCACGTCTGTGCTCCATGCGGTGTCGAACCGGGTTCACACTGAGTCGTGTGTGGCCAGATTAATTTGCCTGTGTTGTCTGGCCCAGGAAAGACTGAACGCTTGTGGAATGTGTAGTGGTGTCATCATCTCTCCTTGCTTCCTTGCCTGATGTTCGCCTGGTGCCTGATAGCCAGAGACTGGGGTATACCATAGCGCCGTGTGGGCTTGCGGTTGGAACCGGGAACAGAAGCATTCAAATCTCTTGAGTCCCGCAGGCCATTTGAGGCAATAATGGAAAAGGGCAAAATTGCTGGTGTGAAGGGGCCTAAGACAGTGCAATCACACAGGCTGGACCACTATACCCTCCCAAAGGACATGCTCCAGAGCTGGCAATTCAGGGGCAGTTCCACCAGTGATCAAGGAGGGGAAGACCAAGAGTTGTTGCTAAAAGATGTTAAGGGTGCAATAGTTAGTGTCAAAACCTGCTTAGAACATAAAATGGATACCATTGCTATTGATGTCAACCTGATCCGTGCCGACCTCACCAAACTTAATGAAAAAGTAAAACAGGTGGAAATCACCACATCTAGATTGGTGGGAGACATCGCCCAGCTCCAGCGGGAAATCCAGGACGTCCAATCGTTCCGCAAATTTGCCGATCTCAAACTGGACGATTGCAAATGGCACCTACGTCGCAACAACCTACGTATTTTAGGAGTACCGGAAAAGACCGAGGGACAGACCCCAGATCTCTTTGTGAAGAACATCTACAGCCCAAGGGCCTCAGTAAGTTGTTTGCATAGAGAGGGCGTATACGGTCCCTGGAGGGTGTCCCAAACCAGGGGCCCCTCCGCGCCCGATACTCGCGAGCGTATTACATTTCCAGGACAGATGTAATCCTTCAGAGCACTAGGATGGGGGCCACCCTCCGCTACGAGAACGTAGACATCTCTTTCTTCCTGGACTTCACACAAGAAGTGCAGAGACAGAGACGGACATTCATTGTGGTGAAATGGAAACTCAGAGAGAGGGGATTGAAGTACTCCATGCTATTCCCGGTGCGTCTTCGTGTTTAAGCAGAGGGGAGAACCTGGTTCTTTGAACAACCGTAGAAAGCAGCTGACTGGCTTGAGCACCGGACAGATTGGGCCCCACGTGATCGCAATGCTGGAGACGATGCTGCCTCCCAGCCGCATGGCTGACTGGGCCGAAATGGACACAGTTGCTCCACTGCACTGACAGGTAACGGGCCACGCTGTGGCCTACCCTCAAGGGGGTCTTCCCCTTCTAATGGCCGACACCCAGAACTGTGGAGCATGAATCTCTTAGGGAACTTCATGGTTACAATTTTGTGGGGGGGACAGGAAAACGGTCTTACACTTTTAGTTCTTCTAAAGGGCGACAGGCACTCTGCAGAGTTTTACATGGGCAGTTCCACGCCCAGAGTGCAGGGCAGCAGGGTGGAGGGTTGTTGGTTTTATGTTCGTTTGACGTTATGGTTTTTACATCGGTATTTGATTTTGATTTTATTGCAGAGAATGCTGAGACTTACGCATTAACCAATGAGTACACAGGGGGACAAAAATGTTACAATATTGAGTTGGAATGAAAATGGAAAAGGGGACAGGATTAAACATGGTGTGGTCCTCCAGTATATTAAATGGCAGGCCCCAGATATTGTCATTCTTCAGGAGACGATTCTGGTTGGTAATTTATGTAAGACGATGCACAGATGGGGGTATAAATGGTGTTGCATGCAGGATTCACCTCCGGTACATGGGGTGTGGGTATCATGATGAAGAATTCATTCCCCCTTGCTGTGAGCTCCACATGGACGGACGATCAGGGCAGATACATTGGGTTGTTGGGCATATGGGAGGGGAGTCCCATCACACTCATGTCCATATATGTTCTACCAGGCTTGCAGAGTACCACCTTTGCGGACCTGGGCTCTGTCCTACTCACCTTTCCAGATGGCCTATTAGTCCTCGGGGACGACTTTAATGCGGTGGTCTCAGGCACACTGGACTGATACCCCCCACGGGAGTTGGGGCCCTCTTCCTGCTGGTTGCCTGATTTTCTTGATGCCATGGGGTTGGTGCATGGGTGGAGAACATATCATCCAGATCAGATACAACACTCCTTTCATTCCGGGGCTCATCGTAGCCTTTCCCGCTTAGACTATTGCCTAGTTCCCGCTGCACAATTCATCCACATACACGAAATCAAGCACTTAGCCAGGGGCATCTCCGACCACTCGCCGGTATGGATCCATATAGTCCTCAACCAGATCAAGGTGGGGAGCCTAGCCCCAATTAATTCATGGTACCTCAGAGATCCGAAGATTCGCAAAGACCTCATGAAAGCAATGGATAACTACTTCTTGGACAATGAAGGGTCCGTGTCCTCATCCCAGTCATTATGGGAAGCATTTAAGATTGTAATCCGGGGTCAGGCCTTGTCGTTGATCTCTAGAATGAAGAAAGATAAACAATAAGATGTCCTAGACATCGAGGCGGAAATTTACAGGTTAAAGGGTGACCTAGAATCTGGAGTGACGCCGGAAAAACTCCATTTGCTGAGCCTGAAACAACACGACTATAAGGCGCTAGTGACAGGTAGAACCAACATTCTTGGCAGGGAGCGACTGGGCAGGATATACAACCTGGGAGGCAAAGCATGGAAACTCATAGCGTGGCTTGACAAAAAAGAATGGGGGAGCAGACTGTTCCGGAACTCAAAGTTGATTGAGACACTTCTCTCACTGAGTCGCAGGAAATGGTAGACAGATTCGCCAGCCATTTCCATACTGTTTACACAACCGTAACCTCACACACTGAAGAGGACTCTCAGGAATTACTACGAGACATTAGGCTCCCCAAACTCTCCTTAGAAGACTGTAATTTTATGGACGGTGACTTGACAACGGATGAGATAGCGCAAGCAATCCAATCCTTAAATTAGGGGAAGGTCCTTGGACCCAATGGACTTCCCATTGAGCTGTACAAACTTAGACTTGATAAACTTGCACCATACTTGAAATCTATGTTTGAGGAATCCAGGGAGGGTGGGACGCTACCCAGGGATCAGAGGATTGACACCATAGTCACGATACACAAAGAGGGTAAAACCAAGACTGATTGTGCCTCATACAGACCAATTTCCCTTTTGAATGCCAAACCCAACATTTTGACCAAGCTCCTGGCTAATCGCCTGGTTAGAATAATACGTAACCTAGTACACCCAGCTCAATTGGCTTTATGCCCCACAGAAATATGACCTTGAACTTGCGTAGAGTTCACAGAGTGCTGGGTAGAGCGCCTACCATCCAAGAGCCGGCGATGATCGTGTCCTTGGACGCGACCATGGCGTTCGACACTATTGAACGACCCTATCTCTGGGCGTTTTAGCAAAGATGGGATTCAGCCCAAAGTAAATCCAATGGATACTTCTCTTTTACAGGGAGCCTTTGGCTCAGGTGGTAGTCAATAATAAACTGTCAGCCACATTCCTGCTTAGTCGGGGAACCCATCAGGGATGCCCACTTTCACCTTTCCTTTTCACCCTAGCCCTAGAACCACTAGCAGATTGGATCCGAAGGGATCCAATGATACGAGGATTGAGATGGTCCCCCGAATGGAAAGCCCGTATCTCACTCTATGCTAACAATATACTGCTCTACCTGACCTCACCTAAGAAATCCCTGATAGCGGTAATAGATATTCTGGCAGTATTCAGTAGATTTTCTGGATTCACTGTCAACTGGGGTAAGTCCCTTTTGTATGACCTCAGGGGGTACCCACCCATCCCCCTGAGAGACTGTCCAATACAGATTAACACTGTCGGCTTTAAGTATTTAGGAATCTCTTTCTCTCTGGACTCTTCATTCTGCTACGCCCAAAATCTTCTCCCACCCTTGAACAAGCTCAAAACGATATGGCCAGCTGGAAATCGTTCCCCACTCTCTCTTGGATAGGGCTGCCCTGTTTAAAATGATGTCTTTGCCTAGATTCCTCTACGGTCTGCAGAACACCATGGACCATGGACCCTGTTCCAACACCATACTTCAAGGAGGTCAAGGGCCTCCAGAGAGACTCGCTTTGGGATCGAAGACCACACATAACCCTGAATAAGCTGATACTAAACTAGTATGATGAAGCAGTAGCCTCCCCGACATTAAAAATACTACTGGGCAGCACATCTAGCAGCCATCAATCATGAAACCTACTATCGTCTTGATGAGTCCGGCTATACCATGGATAGATGGCTCCTTCCCGGAGGGAACTGCAACAGGGCATTATACTCATGGCCTAAACGATACACATTAACAGGCCCCACAAAACACTGACATTAGCAACTCCACTATGGGACTCTGGGAAAGCGGGCACCCTATGGAGGTCCAAGGAGTTCGACAGGTACCCCATAGAAATTTCACGTATCAAAGACATTTGGGGAGAGGGAGGGGCCAAGTCCTTCACCATGCTTCAAAAGGAACTGGCAGGCACTAAATATTTTTGATATGCACAAGTTCTACACTCACTTCAATCTCTTCTACCACGGGTACTACTCCTCCCGAGTCCTCACCATTGGAGGACAGAATATTAGATGGCCACCTACCCGAAAAAGCTATTTCCTTAATATACAAGAAATTGATAAACAACATGGCGTATCCCATCCATTCATTGCGAGAGAAATGGGTAAGGTATGGGATTGAGATGGATAAGGACTGGCGGGAGGCAGTGTCCTCCCCTAGACTGGTCGCCATTCCAGTGCGCTTTAGATTAGTACAGCTCGAAATCCTCCACAGGGTGTATATCACTGGACCCCGTCTGATACAAATGGGGAGGGCTGATGGAGGGGAGTGCAAGAGGCAATGTGGCCATATGGGAACATTCATGCACATGATATGGGAGTGTTATTACATCAGTTCCTTCTGGCGCAAGGTACACAACACAATCAATGAAGTGCTCCCAGTCTGTCTCCACCCAGAGGCGCACAGGTGCCTCCTGAATATATGGGAACCTACAGACCTGAACACTCAACAGACCCAATGGGCCACATTGGTGTTCATGCTTCCTAAAAGAAATATCGCACAGTTATGGGGCACAGCTCAACCGCCCACACTAGAAGCCTGGGAAAAGAACCTTGAATGGTGCATGTATAGGGAAAAGATGGTGTATTCGGCTAGGGGCTGCCCCAAAAAGTGGTCCCGTATTTGGAGCCCTTGTAATACCTATCATGGAGATACACGTTCGCCGCCCTGTTGTATTGAGCAAGATCTCCTCACCCCGTAGCATTCCCCTTCCATGTAACGGTGTAACCTATTCCCCTATATGTCATTACAGTGCATACATTTGTCGATTCCTCTGTATTGTTTATTCGAACCGATGTATGTTTAATAAAAAGATTTATTTTAAAAAATGGGCGCTCTCGAGAAAAGTGACCTCTAGGAGAGGGGTACACTAAAAGTGTGGAAAATTGCTGTTAATGACCAAATAACACAATTGAGCGCTTTAGAATCTCAATAGCATAGTAGAAATGTGTAAGGATGTCTGTGAGGGTGGAGACATAAGAAATAAGACAACTGAGGCAAGTGTGGACACAGTAGTACAAAAATAGGGACAATTGCTCACAAGCCCCAATACCTCAGAGAAGATAGCATAAGGAACGGAACTAGTAATATTGAAAAAGGATATAATCCGTGAGCCAGGATATAGAGCAACAGGATTTAGAGCAAGTTAGGCATGGAGAAGAGGTGTCCAAGAACATTGCCAAGTCCAACGGTTCTACAAAAAATTTCTGACTGACCTCTAAAAGTTATATGAAATTTTGAAGGACCAAAAAAAGAGAAAGATATGCTCAATTCCAACAGTCTTTTCTGCAGATACAAGAATTCTTTGTGAAGGATGACAGTGTCTCTGGCATAGTCCTGCGAAATGTAAATTTTGTGATCTTACCATTGTAACAACCAGATCTTCCTCATTTGACCTAAGATTTGTGCCAAGTGCTGATGACACAGGGGGTGAAGATCAATGGTCTTAGGTTTGTCTTGTTTATTAGCTTGAACTATGGAAAGCAATGGGCTCTTTCAACATAAAAGTCCTTTTTAAAAGACAATTGAAGGGCTTTCGGAATCCAAGAGATCAACAAATCAGCAACCAATGGAGCACAAGATTCGATACCTTCTGGTAAGTCAAAGATATGTCAATTACTTCCTTCGGCTGCAGTACTCCTGCTCTGTGAAATCTCTCCTTGGAGATGAGATAGAACATGCTAGACTTTAAAGCTGCTTAGTTTGGGAGTCTGTAAAGTCACCTTTGCCTATTCTGGTTTCAGCTTTGTATAGCCTTATTTATAGATCTCTGCAGTTTTTGCAGACACCTGTTACATCCAGTTGGAGGAGATCCATATTCATTTGATACTCTGGGCAATAGCATGCATGGTGTTGAGTTTAAGCAGGATGGCCTCCAAAGTAGAAGCAAATTCTGGGAACTCTGGGATTGGTGGAGATTGTCTTAAACATTTCAGAGTCGTTTTAGAGTCTTTTTCCTTCATGTTTGTATTCACACCCTCCGCCATGTATCTTGAGAAGACTGATAGCATTAGTTACGGGGAATTGGAGGGCCTGCTGTGTAGCTAATTAATGACTGCAGACCAGAAGCCAACTGTTTGGACGTTAAGCTGAGGAACCAGAATACAGTCAGTAATACCAGATAGAAAAGGAGTAGGTAATGGCACTCGATAGGAACAGATACGATGATGGTGAGAGCTTCTAAATTGGATTGCTTATATAATAAAGTCAACTAGAGCCCCTGGACTCGCTGAGCATCAATGATACCACACACTTTATTCGCAGACTGATGGAAGAAGGAGCAACATACACAGACTTCTTGTGCTCAGACAATAAATATGATGAAATACTACACGGTCTTGTGTGAATATATAGGAAGGTGTCGTCCACTATATACACGTAGCCACACTCTGCTTCCCTATTCCCACCTGCTGAAACATAAAAATTGAATCAGAGATCAAGTCAGTTCCATAGTAGGTACCTGATGAAAAACAATTTTTACTGGTATTCACCGGAATCCAACAGCAGGGTAGCTCAAACCTTCCAACAAACAAGATTGATTGGCAAACGCAATGGCGAAGGAGGTAGCCACGGGAGTTGGCTCTGAGTGAAGATTACAAGGCCACCATATTGTCAAGCTGAGGGGCCACACTGCTGACGCCAGGAAACCAATGTTGCACAGTTATGGACATAGCACAAAGGTGGGACTTACTGATGAGTGCCGGCCGAGAACCCAGTTAACAAATTCTGTCACTACCTAACATCAGTGGAATAGAATAAAGTTACAGGTCCCTGCTCCAGTGTTGCAAACCCTGCCATCTTCACCATCTTGGGACGCACAAAGACAAAAGGTTAGCTCAGTGGGGCCAGCTTCCAAACGAGCGAGTACGATGCCCAATTCTGACAGCTGTACCGATTTATTTTTAAGTAGACAAAACGGCATTGGTAATCAGATTTGGGGGGGCTGTAGCTGTAGTTCAATGGGAGTCCGTCAGAACCGAGTCTGAAACTATACGGACAAATTGAAATTGGTTGCTGGGACTCACAGAGCACTACTCTTTCTGAAAGCCCTGGAACCGAGATGTTCAGAGGGCTTTCCTAATGAGATCGTAATCTGGCCCATAGTGCTTAGTCCACACCAGGAAAACCAGGACCTCTGCCAAGACATAAAACTGATCCATCAGAATGGTGCAGAGATGAATCTCTTCTTCACAACTGTGCCATTTTCACAGATAAAATCAAAAACTGTTTTATCAGCATATGTTTATGCATTCTATACACGGCAAGTTTTCAAATACAAAGTAGCGTTCCCATGACTTGTTGGCTTATTTCTATTTTACCACATGTAATCGGCTAATCGTACGATACACCTGGAAAAAAGAAGAATGATCTTCCTTCATTTACAAAGGTTTTTATAATATGTTATGAGCCCAGGTAGTCATCGTACTACAACGCTTACTCTGAATTAATTGAGTTAATAAGAAACTTCATACAGGTGCAACAAAAGGAAGCATGACGATACGGTCATGATAATCAGACAAGAAGCTATTCGAAAACAAACACCTGCAAAGCCAGTTTGCCTTGCCTGCCCAATTAACTGTGATAATAGATGTAGGATTGAAATATGCTGCTTGGTTGCTGTGCAAGCACTACCAAAGGTATTTGCAACATTCAGCCATGGTGAAGTGCTATTGTCTATACGTTTTATTGTACAATTCTAAATGACATTAAGTTGCACTGGAATGCCTCTTAAAGTCTGAATCCAAAATCAAAAAAGACATAATTTTAGAATAGTACATTAGTAAAATACCGAACATATAATTTCAAGATGTCCACATGGGTACTGTTATCTTTGCAAATGCTGTGAAACAAACAAGCACTTTCAAAACTAATACCAAAGGATAATGACAAGCCATATTTTTTTGTATTCAGTGTCCATTTGGAGGCTGGTCCAAGGATAATCAAAAACTAGCACAGTGTGCTGGTGCTGGACCAACAAACACATACATAGTGGATGGAACAGGATCAAAGCATTGGAAGTGAGACAGCGAGAGTAGGCAATATGTACAGACATACGGGTGATGGAGCAAAGTTTCGTAAGTAAAGAAACTTGCTTGGACTCAACCCTCTCGAAATAACATGTAATAAATTAACCAACATGTTTTGTGATTACTAATATTTTCACCACACAACATTTTCTTCATCTAGGGGAAGCTTGTAAGTGTGCTATACTAACCAGTAATCCGAGTGTCTAAAAATGGCTGCTGAAAACACAGGAACTTCTCTTCATATGTGTCTACTGCATCTACGTAGTGTGGCGTCTTTCGATTTTGGTGGGAATTCTTTGCAGTTGCGCAGTAGTACATAATATGGCTGCTTTGAACCTTACATGCTAATGCATATGCTTTTGCTCAAACTAAACCTTGCATGTTCTGCTAAACTATTAATGCCATAGTTAAAATAAAAGAATGGGAGTAGAGCAGAAATAAGTGGTATACAGTGCATTCATTTATTTTTGTAGTCTAACATGTTCTTAATCGACTTTATTATTAGCTCGTATTTTTGCGTGGAGGGTGACTGAATACTCCATCTTGTTTGAAATCCTATGCATGCTTACTGAAACCCTGAACCTCCTGCGACAGTGACATTGAAGGTTCACCAAGAACTGTCTCACAAGCAATGCGCCTGAGAACTTTACCTCTTGACCCGAAGAGGGAAAGAAGATGCAAACAAATAAAATACATTGTATTAAAAGTATTACGAATGTTGCTGGGAGTAAATTAAGGGCTGGATCATAAAACAATTAAACTAAAGAAGATGACTTCATATTAGTATGGTGTGATGACCTCTCCCCATCCCATTGACCAATCGAATGCAGGGAATACACAAATATTGAAACATTGGGGGGTGGTACATACACTGAGAATAGTATAACTAAGGTAGGCTTAGTCAGTTAGATTGTCCTACTTGTCACAGACCTGTCACTGACCCAACGTTGCTGAAGAAGATCGTGGATGTCAAAGAGTGCTGAGGGCTGGTCCAGTACTCTGACAGAAGAATCGGGAGATTACTGAATGAGAAGAATCGATCGATCTAGAAGGGATCGAAAGTAGCACTAGAGTAATACTGGCGTTGCACTTAGAGAAGGTTACCTGTCCTGTCCTGCACCTGTCCTGACCTGTTGGCTCCTGATAAGTCGGGAGCCCCTTTCTTTTCCAGTCCTTGGCCAGGAGTTGGTCCTCGCACCATTCTAGTTAAATATAAATCTGTGTGGTATGTCCTTGTACCGTTTTCCTTCTCCACTCTTCACAGGTTCCAATGTCTCCAGATTTTACTAGGTCTTTAAAGATTTTTGCTTTGATCATCATTTCTATTCTTGAGAAGCTGGTGAGTGACATGTATTGGTATTTGACTAACAAAATATTGCATAGATAAAGGTTTTAAAACTCTCCTGAGTCTGTGATCATTTTATGAAATAAGGTAAATAAATTGTTCATGCTTATTATGCTAACAACCTGATTCATTGACCTGAGTAAGTTAAAGTGACAAGGAATTGGTAAGTTATGGAGTTCAGGTATAAGTCATTATAAGGTAAAATAATTCCTGATCAGCAGCAAATAGATTACCGGCTTATTGTGTGTATGTTTATGGGCCCAGGTGAGTTTGGTATTGTGAGTAACCCAAGCTGGTAATCTCACTCCATCACAGGGACAAAGATATGGAACAGACAGAGGAAAGATAAGGGGCCATACACTTCCATCGATTACAAAAAGTGAAATGCCATAGAACTATTCAAAGGAAACAGCATTGGCAAAGTCAATTGTACTAGTGAGCACTGTCATTGTATGTATTCATCGTTAGCATTGTAGAGGTTTAAAAAGTCAGGAATATGGAAAATTGCCAGACGACACAAATAGTCCATGAGCCTTTGTACATGCCTGTGTTTGCATACAGTAGTATCTTAAAGCTAGAGTTATTGTTTTGCCAACGGTTACATTTTCAGTTGCAGTCTTTTCTTTTGAGTTTTAGTGCACATTCATTTATAAAATACTTGTTAGTAATATTTTAGCAGCGCTGTGCACCACAGTGTATGTGAAGGAAACCTGGATTGCTGCTACATCTATACTGTTTGCTGCAGCCTGATTTGTGTCTGCTCGGTGTTAGCAGAGCCTGCCCCTACTAATGCTATTTGTTTTACGAAAAAGAAGACTGTTGGGATGTCAACTGCATGGTGTACAGTCATGTCCCCTGCTCTGAGTGCCCAACTTCAAGTATCTAGTATCCTAGTTTTTTGACCGATAGCCCCAGACTCATGATAGTCTAGCATGTTCATGTGCCCAAGATAAAGCTGGGGTTACTTTCACAGACAATGGAAGTGTAGTAGAAGGTCTTTATTCGATCAAAATAGAGATCATTCACAAAATGGAAGTGTATTGCTGACAATAATAAGCATGAAAGGAGTGCAACTAACTCTGAATAGGGATACCAATCTGCAAAGCCCTGCTGATTAGTCTTTCTGAGTCTGCCATTTGTAGATAGTTTGAGTGGAGTGTTGGGCCTGCAGTCCATGTTGTTCCGAGTGTGAAGGGTTGTTCAGTTGAGGTCAGCCTTTTTATCATGCTCATCATTGTCAGAGTGTTTGTTGATAGTCAGATGCAAAATGCCAAGGCATATTTGTGCCTCTATTTTGCAGCACTCCATTTAGGAGATTACCTGCTGCAAGTAGCTTCACTCTACACGAGGGCTGAATCTGCTAGTCAGCCTGAGATAAGCATATGACACAAGAACTAACCCAATCCAACTCTGAAAGTGCACACAAAGAATACACATCACTGAGTCCATTGTACCTGTATAAAAGAGGGAGCTTAGGATCCTCTTGTTGCCCCAGTTCCAACAACTCTCTGACCAATGTGAGAGTCTTCCTCAGAGTAACCAGAGGACTGCTGTGCTACCAACGCTGGGGTCCATCTGACAGCAAGTTTCCTGATTGTGAAGGAACATTACTTGGAGCCTGATCTACAGAAAGAGTTGTCTTCCTATCCTGATCACTTGGAAATATCCTGCATGAGAGAAGAACCAACCCAGCAGAAAGAGCTGGCTGCTAGTGTGATCGAGAAGCATCTGACCCTGAAACCGAGGGTGCATCCCACAGAGACTCCTGAAAATGTGATCAGCATGCTCCCGGTCAGAGCCGGTCACCCTTGCTGAAGCATATGAAGTGCAGTACTTGCCCAGAGTGTGCCAGAGCAACTATGCCACTGAAATCTGCCTCCTACAAGCCTGCACAGTTGCTTGAAGTATGTCTGAACAGACTCAAATGTCACTACCCAGGGCACTGTTCAGAAGTGTTCCTGAACAGCCTCTGTAATGGTTAGCCTACGGAACAAGGGTCTAGTGCGTCTGAGCAGATTCTGCCACTGAACCTGAAGCCGCTAGCCCCACTTGCCTGAAGAGTGTCCGAGTCAACTATGCCTTTATTAGCTTAAATGCGGCTTCCCAAAATACTGACCTGAAGTGTTCTTGATTGGACTTAATTGTCACAGTCTGACCTGAAAAATTCCCTTAAGCTGCCCAACCAATGCCAGCCAAAATAATGATCAAAAGCAGTCTGAATTGTCACCTGAACCTCGGCACCTGCCTAAGTTGAGTTACTGACTCATCCTCCAGTGCACGCCATAAGAGTCGCATCCTCAATGAAGGAGAGAACCCTGCAGTGAGCTGCAACCTCCAACTTCAATTTGACTCACCATGTGTCTGGAAAAGGACCAGCATTCTGAAATCTGCCTGTGATCCTGCCACCTGACTCTTCTGTGAAGCCCCCTGCACCTGGCCCTGTGATGACAGGGGAGGGCTAGCACACCCACCGTTGTCATGCCTTTTGTGAGAGTTGGGTGAATGGTGATCACTAGAGGTACCCCTGAGGCGAAACAGTGGCACTGTGCCAGAGACTCCTAGTACCTGCATCTTGTAGTCTGCAGAATTGAGTTTTAAATTGTACTAAAGTACTTTCTTTGTAAGAAGCCAAGCACAGGGTGTGACAATCAGTTGTATCGCTCGTCAGTGCTTGTTTAGTGATTAGCTTGTTGCACCCCCAACACTAAGCTGCCTGAAAAGCCTGTGACTTCTTGCTGTCACTATCAATGAGAGCCACATTTCAAACGAGGTGTACTTTGCTCAGTTTCATAGCCCTAGCAGAATGGACTTTGAACAGATAGCACCAGTCTCCACAACTGAGGCCCATTAGACCCTGCCTGCTTTGTGCCCCGAAGAATGGCAGAGACAAAACTAACACATTACATTTCAGCTAAAAAACCTATGTCAGTGTATCACAGAGAGTCAATAGTATATGGTCGTACCATGCTATCCTGGTTTTGTCTGTGCTATAAGTGCTGTGTGTTGCATGCATTTGTATGTGTGCATGCACACACATGCACTTTCTCTTCAGTCTGCACATTGTGACTTTTTTGTTTAGTAAATTAGTATTATTTTTCTGTCCATAGTATTATGTAACTTAAAAAATTATTGGACCGGTATATGTTACATGACTTTAACTGCATGTGTCACTATTGCTAATTTATTTTGTATATATTTACCATATTTGAAAGTGTTCTGTTTTTTTATTCCACTGGCTCGGAGGAAAGGTGTCTGAAACTCAGACTGCTCACTGTCTCTTTAAATGTAGAGCACAAAGCGAAAATATATAAAGGATTGCCACCTGACTGAGTGTGTTTGATTAATGTATTCCTTCGGACAGCAAGGGATCGGCAGCTGGCTGCAGTCAGATGGTGCTGGCCGTGTACAGGACTCACTGTAGCTCACAGAAGTGTAGTGTCCTGGCATGGCTTAATGTTCCACTATTGCTTATTTATTTTGCATATATTTACCATTTTTGAAAGTGCTCTGTTTGTTTTATTGCAGCTCGGAGAGGAGTCTGAAACTCTGAATCTCTTTAAATGTGCACACA
Source organism: Lissotriton helveticus (assembly GCF_964261635.1). Lineage (NCBI taxonomy): Eukaryota > Metazoa > Chordata > Amphibia > Caudata > Salamandridae > Lissotriton > Lissotriton helveticus. The sequence continues at coordinate 641,269,575 of NC_136059.1, forward strand.
GCAAACATATAAAGGGTTACATGTGGCACTTGAACCATTACTGCTCACCACTGCCTGGCAACCTGAATGTCCAGAAGCATTTAGTTTACCCTAGCATGTGTGTACTAGTGTAGCATGTTTAACCTGTGGGGCGCATAAAGACTGGGTCCCTCAGCAAAGATGGGACACTTGTTCCATGACTCACATTTTGGGGTCCACTGACACTACTTATCACTATACTCGGAAGGTGCAGGGAGCTTTCCCAGCTTACAGACAACAGTACAGTAATTTACAGCAGAGCACATCAGTTTTCCATCCCATAACTGTAAATCAACTATGCTGGCCGGCGCACATCTGGCTAAATTTATTCGCTGTAATAGCCATGTCCAGTGTCCCACATTTGCGTTGCAAATTTTAATGCGTTCAGTGATGCAAAAATGAAATGACCAAAAAGTGTCTGACTAAGCGATGCCTAGCAGTTGGCAGGGCAGATATCCTGAAACTGTAAGACAAAGGTTCAACAACTTGTGGCTAGTGAACCACATAAAATATGTACTCAGGATGAAACTGGGAAGCTTTCTGATTGCATCACATTCTGTTAAGAGTTTCTACACACAGGGGCAAAGCACACAGGCATGTGAGAGCAGCTGGGCTAGACATCGGTGCACCTGGCAACATGGGCAGTCTGAGAAAAACATAAATCCGGTATTTGTAAAGTGCAACCTACTCACCCTTTCGAGTCTCAAGGCACTGGGGGCCGTCGTGGGAATTAAGTGAGCTATTGCCCAAAGTCACATGGTGCTGAGCTGATCTGCCACCGGAGCCGGGGATCGGTGAGCCCTGTGAACAAAAGTCAGCTGCCCTGGCTGCTGCACCACACCTGCCAAACCATGGTGGGAAAAATACCTCCAGTGGATTATCTTGTAGACTAAGTACTTCCTTCCATGAATTTGTGAATACTTGATTGCCACCTACCTCTCAACCGAGCCCCTAAGCTGCTGACCGAAAGAGTACTAAAATACTAGCCATTCATCTGTTGTAGTTACAGTCTAGGAAACTCTTGATTCTTTCTCTCCCTCCTCTGACACCATCACTTTCTTGGTATTCATTTCTCCCTCTCTCCCGTTATCTCCTTCATCTACAGTTTCACTTCCCACCCCCTCTTCTCATTGTACACACCTTCTCCCTCCCTTCTCTCCTTCTCACTTTCCCTCGTTTTACCCCTCTTTCATCTCATTCTCTTGATCCTTCCTACCTTTGATCTTCTTCCTCTTGTCCCTTCTGCCTTTGTTTTACTTTCCTCCCAGTCACTTTTATCACTTTGCTTCAGAACCTCCCATTTCGTCCTCCCTCTCCCATATTTCTTAACTTCCTTTAGTCTCTGTGGGGCATATTACCAAGCTATAGCGATAATTATCGCTAAGCTTGGTTAGCGGGTATATAAATATCGCCGCGCTCCGACGATTTTTACCGCTGAGATACCTTGATATTATCAAGGTTTATCTCAAAAGCGGTAAAAATCGTGGGAAATGCATGAATATTGCTGTAAAATCAGCGATATTCATGCATTATCGTGACAATGCTCTTAGCCATGCTATCCACCTTCCATTGGATAACATGGCTAAGAACTGCTCTGGGCAGGTGTTAGCTTTTGGAGATAATCGCGCTTAGCGCGATTATTTCCAAAAGTTGGTAATAGGTGATAGCGATGTTAGCGACTGTTTCCAGTCGATAACATCTTGGCACGCCCACTTTGCATGTCATTAGCGATAGTTATCGCTGACATGCATAGTGGGCCCCTAAATGCCCGCTATCGCCTATTAGCTGTCGCTAACTGGTGTTAGCGACAGCTAGGTAATAGGGCGATTAAATTATCGCCGCTTTAGCGGGAATAATTCCCGCTAAAGTGGCGATAAGGCCCTTGGTAATATGCCCCTGTATTCCTCTCCCCCTCATCACCCTATTTCATCTATTTTCTAACTTCTTTTCTATCTCAGTTCTTTGTCTTTCCCTAAGCCTCCCCCTCCTCCTTTGCTTCCTCCCTATCACAACCCTTCTCCTCCTTTTGCCTCTATTCCCACTTTCTGTCATACCCTCCTTTGTTACTCCTTCTCTTTTCTCCTTCCATTTCTGCTTTTGTCCATCTCTCTCTCCTCCTATACCACCTATACCCCTTCTTTTTCTATCGCTTTACCTGTCACCTCTCTCCTGTTTTGTCTTCCTCCTTCCCTCTCACCCCTCTTCTTACTCCCATTGTCTCCCTCCTTCCCTCTCTCCCCCTCCCTCCTCCTGTTGTCTCTCTTCTTCCTTCTCATCCCTCTCCCTCCACCTTTTACAAATGCATACATACATAGTCTGCAGTGAATGACATGTGCTGTCTTAATGACGAGCTTGTAATCTACAGCATGTTCACAACAGGACAGTATGGCATGCACTGTCACTGCCCCTGTGACTTCAGTACTAAAATAATGAGAATAGCTGACAGGCGACTGGCTGCCGGCCGTGGCCCTGGCTGTGACCAAGTGTGTGTTTCTGTGCCCTCCTTTACGTTTGCGATTTATCAAAACCGCCGTGGGTAATTTAAAACAGGTTTCTGACAGTCATAAACTGTCAGACACGCTGTATGGGAGATTACTGCCCCTCCTCAGCCTGTAAGGATACTGCAAAATGATGTTCAACAGGCTGTCTGCGCGCGACTCAGCTGAGACAGTGTGACACTTAGGCCGCTGAGATGCCTCCATGTGTATCTTGTTCATGTTGGAACCAAACACATCCTTCCCGTTGGGCTGGGTCCCCATGTTGAGAGAGAGATCATTTTGGGTGCCTTGCAGCAATTTTCAGATGTTCTTGGAGTTTCTTGTGGCTCAAATGTCTGTAATTTCTGATATTTATATGTTTCCCTCATCTTAATTGCTTGATTGTGCTGTCACTCATAGTCATTGAAATGCCACTCACAATTGAGCTAAAATTATGCAAATATCACACATAGCAATTTGAAACCTTGACAGCTATGGTAAGACAAATACCAATGGTCAGAAAATATTCCACTGTAGAGACACCAAACACCAGTACCAAGAAAAAAAGAATGTAGCTTGTAAAACTAAGGAAGAGCGGCACTTCTGGATCAATTAAATAATCGACTTTTCAAATACTACACATATATTGTAGAGGAAAGAAACATGTAATAACTGCCTAATCTGCTGTTGTGTCACAAACTTTGGCTTTTCACAGAACATACTTCAAATTCATAGTGAAAGGCCAGTGCCTTTGATGAGAAGGGCACCTATTTATCACAATGAAAGCAAAACCTAGCCTCTCAAGCGTTACCTGTGTCTTGAGCCACTCAGTAGCTTATGCAGAGCTGGAGAGATGAGCGGAAGCAGGAGGTGAGCAGGTGGTCCTGCGCAATGAACCCCAAATTGTGCATCAATATTGCAACAACTAAACTCCACTCTTCTGGGGTGAGGCAAATGCCATTGTTAGCTAATAAGTGCAGCACGTTTCACCTACCAACATAGCTGCCAAGGTTTCAGATGGCTTAGGTGTGATATTTTCATGGTTTCCGTGTACCTAGGAGTGACATTCAATGACTAAATGTGTGACACTTTTATGGGAACAGATACATATCAGACATGACACCATTTTAAGTAATGAGAAGCTCTACAAAGATCTTAAAAGATCTTGAAAGTACTGCAAAGTACCAAAATGAATCAATATTGATCACAAGTCTTGCATTTTTTAATAACCAGGTGTACTTTGTATCATGGGCGTCCGCAGAAATTTTTCCAGGGGGGGCAACATTCTTACTTCATCACCATCCTCCGACATGATTGAGCACAAGTATTAAATAAACAAATAAAAAAATCTATTAAGACAAAGAGCTTAAATAAACAAAGAAACCCATGGGGTGGGAGAAAAATCATGCGAGGCTTCACAGCAGATTATCTGGCAACCACAATGAAACAGAGGAAAAAACAAACAAGCATTGGCATAGCCAATAGGTCTCGCCTTTGGGACCTTATAAGTGTATAGCCATGCAACACTTGAAGTTGTTGCACCAAGGATATTGTACTAGACAACTAAACACTTATAAGGTCCCAAAGGGGAGACCTATTGGCTATGTCAATGCTGGGTTTTTTTAAAATGACAAGCTGTGCTATATGGCTCCGCTGCCACTTAGTCCACCTCATCCCACGTAGATGCTGCAGCCATCTTTGAATGGTTTTAAAGCCAATTCAAAAGCTGTCACCAGTGTATGTTAAACCCTATCTCAACTGTGAGACTGCTCTCCTGATTCCCAATTCTATTAAATACAAATGATGTAAAAAGAACATCCCTTTCTGAGCTGCACGGCTCATCCTACCCACGTTTCATGCGCAGATTTGAAATACTGATGGTTTGGGCTTCCCGGAATTCAACTGGTTGAGAGGTAGACAGGTGTAGAGAGGTAGAGAGAGGTAGAGAGAGAGAGGTGTAGAGAGGTAGAGAGACAAAGGTAGAGAGAGGTAGAGAGAGAGGTAGAGAGGTAGAAAGAGGTAGAGGTAGAGGTAGGGAGAGAGAGAGGTAGAGAGAGAGGTAGAGGTGTAAAGGTAGAGAGAGAGGTGTAGAGATAGAGGGAGAAGTAGAGAGAGAGAGGTAGAGAGAGAGATAGAGAGAGAGGTAGAGGGAGAGAGGTAGACAGAGTGGTAGAGAGGTAGAGAGGTAGAGGTAGAGAGGTAGAAGTAGAGAGTGAGTGGGAGAGGTAGAGAGGGTGAGAGAAGTAAAGAGCTAACGAGGAAGAGAGAGAGGTAGAGAGAGAGGTAGAGAGAGGTAGAGAGAGAGAGAGGAAGAGAGAGAGGTAGAGAGAGAGGTAGAGAGGGGTACAGAGGGGTAGAGTGAGAAGTAGAGAGAGGTAGAGAGAGAGGTAGAGAGAGAGAGGTAGAGTGAGACAGGTAAAGAGAGAGGTACGGAGAGAGAGAGAGGTAGAGGTAGAGAGGTAGAGAGAGAAAGAGGGGTAGAGAGAGAGGTAGAGAGAGAGAGAGGTAGAGAGAGAGAGAGAGAGAGAGAGAGCAGTAGAGAGAGAGAGAGGTAGAGAGAGATGTACAGGTAGAGCGAGAGAGAGGGAGAGTGGTAGAGAGAGAGGGATAGAGGTAGAGAGAGTGAGAGAGAGAGAGAGGTAGAGTAATAGAGGTAGAGAGGTAGAGAGGTAGAGGTAGAGGTAGGGAGAGAGAGAGGTAGAGGGAGAGAGGTAGAGGTAGAGGTAGAGAGAGAGAGGTAGAGAGAGAGAGGTAGAGTGAGAGAGGTAGAGTTAGAGGTAGGGAGAGAGAGAGGTAGAGAGAGAGGTAGAGAGAGAGAGGTAGAGAGAGAGAGATAGAGGTAGAGAGAGAGAGGGATAGAGAGAGAGAGAGAGGGGTAGAGAGAGAGGTAGAGGTAGAGAGAGAGCAGTAGAGAGAGAGAGAGGTAGAGCGAGAGAGAGAGGTAGAGGCCGAGAGAGAGAGAGAGAGAGAGAGTGGTAGAGAGAGAGAGAGGGGTAGAAAGAGAGAGAGGTAGAGGTAGAGAGAGAGCAGTAGAGAGAGAGAGAGAGAGGTAGCGAGAGAGAGCTAGAGCGGTAGAGGGAGAGAGAGAGAGAGAGAAAGAGAGAGTGGTAGAGAGAGAGAGAGAGGTAGAGAGAGAGAGGTAGAGAGAAGTAGACAGAGAGAGGTAGAGGTAGGGAGAGAGAGGTAGAGGTAGGGAGAGAGAGGTAGAGAGAGAAAGGTAGATGTAGATGTAGAGAGGTAGAGAGAGAGGTAGAGGGAGAGAGAGAGAGAAGTAGAGAGAGAGGGGTAGATGTAGAGAGAGAGAGGGGTAGAGAGAGAGAAAGGTAGAGAGAGAGAGGTAGAGAGAGAGGTAGAGAGAGGTAGAGAAAAAGGTAGAGGTAGAGAGGTAGTGGTAGAGAGAGAGAGAGGTGGAGAGAGAGAGGAAGAGAGAGAGGTAGAGAGAGAGGTAGAGAGAGAGAGAGAGAGAGAGACAGAGAGGGAGAGGTAGAGAGAGGTAGAGAGAGAGAGGTAGAGAGAGAGGTAGAGGTAGAGAGAGACATAGAGAGAGGTAGAGAGAGAGAGAGGTAGAGAGAGAGGTAGAGAGAGAGAGGTAGAGAGAAAGGTAGAGAGAGAGGTAGAGAGGTAGATTGGAGATCCTAGCATTTCCAGAGCATTAAAGGCACGACTCATTTGTAACGTCATTCCTTTCACTGCACATCCTGCTTTATCTAAATAACTAGGACCCTCAAATACAAAAGGATGTTGTGGTCATAAAGCTTACAATTTGCAGCATCACAGTGGTTTTTACTGCAAATCCCCTTTTTAGAGTTGTGTATAACCTTCATGATTGACAAAAGGGGTTCTGCATCTTACTTCATATTGGAATTTGGAGGGGCAGTGGAAAGGGTGCTATCTTCAAATTGCAATTTACAATGACATATATCAATGGTTTTCAAACGCAATGGCAGTCGCAAACCGTTGATCTGATACCAACACTGAGCTGCAGTTGGTACATGATTCAGAAAAAAAAAGTTGTCCCTGTCGGACAGCTTTCCCTTCATGAATCATGGCAGGCGACAGTGAGTACAAACAGTGGTCCAGTAGCTACACTTGATTCTGCAATGAACATGAGGGACTGCCCCTTTGGAGCTCAAGGCCTAAACTCGTTAATCCATCTCATATGCAGACCCTTCTGTAATACTAGTGCTTATGGTGCAAAAAACAGGCATATCATGTGTGATGCAGACACTTCTGTTCAGTTTTAACTCTTTTTCAGTTGTCAACAAAATATTTTAATTCATATTTTGGTTTCCATTAACTGTTTTTTAATATATCCATTATTTTATTTTAGAAATAATGGATATATTAAAAAACGTATAACAACAGTTAACAATGGAAACCAAAATATGAATTAAAATATTTTGTTGACAACTGAAAAAGAGTTAAAACTGATTATTACCATGGAAAAGAAATTGATGAAACTTTAATGTTCGCTGAAAAGTGCACACATCCATCGGATCAGAAGTGTCTGCACCACACACGAAATGGTATACGAAAGGGCACCTAAAGAGTAGGTACCAGGATGTAGTAGCACCAACAAAAGAAAGGAATATAGTATGAGTAAGAATAAATCACGAGTGCACAGAAGGACTTTCCAATTGATCTCGCAAAAAACAGGCAGACACACCCATTGCATCTCTGGGCGAATTGTGTAATTCGCGTTAATGAGGCTTTGGTGGTTTTCACCCCTTCCTAGGGCCCCTGGCTGCAGCTCCACTCTTCCTTAGCTTGAAAAATGTGCCCCCTCCCAAAATCCGACTCTAGGTGCGCCTCTGCTTCAAGCTGTGGGAGCAGCCAGGCCCGGACCTTCTCTCTTGCCCATCAGCAGCAGTTTTCCCGCTCATCAAGCAGGACCGTCATTGCAAGCGCTTTCTCACGCTTTTAAAATTGACGGGCCTGCAGACAAACACCACTGTGGGGGCTGTCAATAGTGACGGACCGGTGTTCCGGGGGGGGCAAGTGCCCCCCCTGCCCTCCCCTGCGGACGCCCATGCTTTGTATACTGGGATTTGTATGCCCATACTGTAGGATAGGAAAAAGTCCCAGCATGCACAGTGTTCAGGATTTAACAGTCAGGATTCATAGTGTTACAATTCACATGAAGTGCACAACAGTTAGCAGCAAGGTATTGCCCACATTACAATCCTGGTGCCATGTGACACTCAGAGCCACTCGCTGACACAAATGCCAACACCAAAGTAAGTTGGACCTTGTAGAATAAGGCAGTGGGAATAACTGATGCTAGAACAGAGAGCAGCGAGAGCAGCACACAGAGCGTAGTGCGTAGAGCAGGTGGGGGCGGAGCTTTAGGTAGCAGCGGTCCGGCCGCGGTTGAGGTTGCGGTTGTGGTCACGGTTGCGGTGGTGACGGTCTGCGGTGTGCAGTGTGCGGTAAGGAGCAGAGACGTGGCGGGGACTCCTGTGGACTCCTGTAGGGGGCAGTGGGCCAGTGACGGTGAGGCCCCAGCTGAGCTGAGGTGAGTCCTGACCCTCTCGTAACCCCTTCCTCCGCAGGAGGAGCCCTGTATAGTTTTCCACACAGGTATTTGTTGCAACAGGCTGTTGATGCTCCTAAATCAACAGTGTTATTCCCTCCTCCTCCACACACCCAGTTTTGCCCTGTTTCCCCCCAGCGGTGCCGCTTGTACCGCACCAAGGGCAGTATTAGTTTGCATTAGCTTTCATCGGCTTGCAGCTGTCATACCTGCTGGCCTGGTCTGCTCTAGCCCGTCCCTGTCGGTTCAGCTCTGGTGCTGTCCTGACCTGCCTTGCCCTGTCTCGCTGGTACTGCCCCTACCAGCACCCTCTCTCCTCTCTCACCCTGCCCACAATCCTCCACTGTTCACACTGACCGCTTGTTGAGGCCCTTGCATATACTCCACGTCACACCCCATACTCTGTACCAGCTCTATTACAAACTTGGCTGAGGTTGCGGGGTCCCGAGGGTCACAAGGCAGTTATTGTGGGCAGGGAAGAGGAGGGGGGAAGCAGGAGGGGTGCCTAAGCTGCAGCAGCAGTAGCTACCAGCTGCTGAGTTTGAACCCAGGTCCCAGCAGAAGGGGCCAAGCTAGGTCTGTGTGTGGCTTGCAGCGGCCTGGTGTGTTCCCGCTTGGGCTTCCCCTACCCCCCCACCCTGGAATAATACTACTTGGGGACCCCTCTACCACTGCTTGGGTCACTGAGCACAGGCCAAGAGGTGGTGGTGTGGTGGCTTGATGAACCCGGAGGCCCATTGGCAAGGCAGCCCAACAAATCAAATGATGAGATCTGGGAAAATAAGGATGGCATTTCTATCTCCTAAGCCAAAAAAACTAAAACGGTTGGGAGTAGTTGTAGAAGGAGCCACAGCGCCCATTACTAAATAATTTATGGTCATGTCCCCACTGCACTTATCAAGCCCGCTTCTCCAACGTTCAGACCTCGACAGCAACAAGGATCACCCTTCTCCGTCCGGCTCTAAGCACCCTCAACCCCCTTCCATCCTAGATTACTTAAAAAAAAATCTGGAGGGTTCAAGTTCCCCCCTTTTCAAGTTTTGGAGGCGCCCAAGGCCAGAATATCACAACAAAGAACAACAGAGGCTATTGTCCACGTGCCGCCAAATAATGAAACTCTATCATCGTTGGACTTCCCCAGTGTATCGCGGATGATCAGTAAATGCCCTTGGTCCACCCTTTGGGGGCACTCTTAGTCTCTCAGCATTCTTTACCTTGTTACCCATCTTACCCCCAGGAAAGCCTCGTATCACACGTTTCAAAGATCATTCTTGGTTAGAAACCACTGAGTCAATACCTAACAGGTCAGGGAACAGGGAAACATTAAACCACTCCTGCCTTAAATCCCTTCTAACACAGCCACAGAAACAGCTCCAATAAAGTATCAAACAGGAACCGACCCAAATGATCAATCATTATTGGAATTATCTTTTTTTCTTTAGGATGAAGATAAACAATTCTACCAGAAATCGGATCCTGACACACGGGGCCTTACTCCCACACCTACGTCAACTGTATGGCCACAACTGCTGCAAACCTTCCAAACTACAGTCACAACACTAAACTACCACTCAGATAAACTGTACATTCAAGTTGATCTTTTGAACACCCTAACCCTGTTTACAGCAGGTTTCGACAACAAGTTAGAGAATCTAAATAATTTAATATCAAGGGCTCAATCATATTCAAACCTGATCCAGTCAGTTTGTTGTTGTTCATCCATTATTGACAGCCTCTCAGTGCTTCCAGCCTTCCTAAACTCTTGGACAACAAACAAGTTCCAGTTTTAATCCACAAAAACAGGATTAATAAATCATTACTACTAACTCTACATTAAACGCTCAGCAGTCTATTTCTGTAAACCATCAGGTCCAACATGCTTGCCCCTCCTGCGTAGGAAGACCCCCATTAAATGGCCAACTACAAGAAGAGAAAACAAACTTGCCAACAGATTTGACTATCCCAACTCAACGTTCTCCTTACTCTCGCCCTCAAATTGTCCGACCAATTGTTGGAGACAACCGCCTAAAAGTAACCTTCAAGCATGCACCAATGTCCTCTGGGATCCCCCGACAAGTTGGCAAGAGGCTGCAGAAAATTGCCTGCCTAAACTAGGAATAGCTCCTGGCTCACTATCAGAAAACTATGACCCATGCATGCCCCCCTAAAATGGCGATCCTCTGCCCAATAAAAGGGACAGAAGTTTAAAATAAAAGTTATCGAAATATGACTTTGGTTCCAGACTCAGTCACAGAAACTGAAGAAAGATTCCTTGCCCGGAAATGAAGACCACCCCAAGAGGGCCCCGGCAAAATAAAACACTTGTGACACCTCCAGGACATAGGATTCTGCGGAGGACTGGGCAATAAAAACAAACAAAGGAATACTAATGCTGTAATAGATAGTCTCAACCAAGGGGCGGCCATCTTTGATTGACTTTGTCCTGTTTTCGTTTCCAAGGAAGTTACTATTGCCTTTCGATAAGCGCAGGGAATTGCCTATGTTTTACATGCCCTAGTTAAACAATATTTGTGTTGGCTTTAGATTAGAAGAAGCGTGGCTCAGTGGATAGTGGAGAAGCGTGGCTCAGTGGTTAGAGGTGGCAGACCCGGAAGCTGAGATCGGCTGTGGACCAGGGTTCGATTCCCCGCCTCGGCGGATCTCGGGGTCAAAAAATTCCACGAACTCGACAATTCTTGCTCCGGTGCCTACTCGACTCACGGGGTCACACTCTGCGACTCTGGGCAATAGCTTGCTTAATCTCCACTATGGCCCCTCGCGGCGGGATGCCTGGCATTCACCTTGTGGATACCCTGCCGGGGTATCTCACAGGGGAATACCAGGACAGGTTCCCTAAGCAAGCGCCTTGATACCTTCGGGTGATACGTGCGCTATATAAGTCGCAATACATTTACATTTACATTATCACTATCTACACCTCCCTGCTAGAGGTTATACTTGATGGTCCCATGCTTGATGCGTTTCTGAGCGGCATCCCCTAGTTATCAGTCTAATGTTATGCATTATCCCTGGATTGCCCTCTACACTGGGAACTGAATCATCAGATCTAATTGATCTACCTCATTTTGATGATCCCCTTAACTCTTCGATTGACATGTTTTGGTGACTTTTCAAGGCCGATAAGCCACCCTTGTATCCAGCCTGAGCAGCGACAGGATAATGTTAAACCTATGCGTGATTTACATCCTATGTGTTCTACCTTACCTAGTTCTATGATATATCGAATGTTTATGGTGACCTTGTTCTTGGGTCTTCTCTAGGTGGAGTACCAAATCTTGTAGGTAAGCCTGAACAGCTAAGGTTTCTTGTATTTAATGAACCGGGTGCAGCCAAAAAATTTATCTCAGTTTGTTTCTACTGTACTGAATGTCTCTTTTCTGGCTGCAGGACACCCCATAATTAATGTCGCAGTAGAAGCCAACCTGATCTACTTCATTTTGTCGCACTTTATTGATTGTTACCTTACATGCTGCCTGACAATCTGCAATTATTGCCTGAAAAGCTGGAAGAATTCAGCCACCTATTGACCTTTACTCTACTTGTACCTTTTTCCTAATCTACCGCATAGTGAGTTATTGAATGTTATTTTGAGTTTGTACTAGTGACTTTTTGAGGCAGAGCGCCCACCATAGTAGATTAACCTGAGCAGCCGCAGGACATTAGTGTTAAGAGCTGCCATCCAGACTCCTACACAAATAGTTTGCTCTCTTGTGGTACTGACACAGTATCAATTATGGCACCTTCATGGTGTACAGCCCACTTTGCTGCATAACTGTCCCTATAGGTTCTCGAGCTGCCCACCCGAGGCCTGGAAAATTCTTACACACTGGTCTACCCACCAACCTCTCAAAAACCGCCACAAAATTCTTCAAGCACTCCTCCCTGAAAAGACATCCTGAGAAACTGATCTCTGACCTGCATTACAGCGCCGACATCTGCACAATCATCAACTACCTAATTTTCTACTCTAGAAGAACCTCTGCCTGGCGCAAAATCTTGACTCACCACCTCAATGTACGTGCAACCATGAACATTCCTTATGGCACTAAGCTAACTATAGCACCCTCCTCACTCTCTACAAAAACTGCATTGTTTTGATCTAAGCCTCTACCAAAAACCTTCATACATTCACAGACCTTTTTACCCTCCTCAAAAACCACGTGCACAACACTGGCAGGGTGACTAACTCCCGCCCTGATGAGTCCTCATCCAGCCCATTCAACGCGGCTAGCCTCTCACAAACCCCACTAATGTCCTCCAACACAGGCCACCCTAATCACACCAGCACGTCTCTCGGCCTTGTCAACAGAATCACCTCTAGACCTTTGATCCGCTCCCTACTAGCACCCCAGGTAGACCATGCCACTGGTACACCCTCTAAGTACTATGATACAGGTCACACTTGCCCTTCCTGCCCTGATCAGTCCTCATCCAGCCCATCCAGCCTGGCTAGCCACGCACAAACGCCTCTAAGGTCTCCTAACACTGACCACTCTATCCACCCCAGTATGTCCCCCGGCCTTGCCAATAGAATCACCCCTAGACGTTTGGTCCCCTCCCTACTAGCTCCCCAATAAGACCATGCCACCGGTATGCCCCTAAAGAACTATGATACAGGTCGCGCTTGCCCTTCCCACCCTTATGAGTCCTCAACCAGCCATTTCAGCATGGCTAGCTCCTCACAAACCCCTCTTAAGTCTCCCAACACTGACCACTCTAACCACTCCAGTACATCTCCCGGCCTTGCCGACAGAATCACCCAGACCTTTGGTCCCCTCCCTACTAGCTCCCCAAGTAGACCATCTTACCGGGACGCCCCCAATGACCTACAACAAAGTTTGTGCTTGCCCTTAAAGCCCTCAATCCAACGCGCAAACGGACTCCATCATAGATCCAATGGCTTACAACACAGGCCGCACTAGTCCTTCCCCCTATCACCTATTCACATCGTTAAAACTGCTCCGGAACCACTGACCCCTTGCCCTCCAACACCTCCCTCTTATAGGGACATTGAATCCTTGCATTCCATCCTGGAGCTAATGACCCTCCTTCATCTCGCTGAACTCTCCCTCACCAATCTCATGCCCCTTCCTATTGCCACCCCCCGCATTTGTCAGAGCTCCCTAAACAGCTGCTTCCGCAATCCTTGAGACATCTACGCCTCCGCAATCACTCATGCAGCCTCTCTCAGGAAGAAACCCGGGCTCTTGTCCTATCCTACTACTCTACCTTTGCCACTCCAAGTCCACTAGACCTCACTGAAATGGAAATCCTTGCCATCCTCTGGGACTACGACTCTACCCTAGCTAACACTTATCCTTTTGACGTAAAGGCCGAACATGCCATTCGTACATTCAAAATCAACCCCAAGAGACCAGCTACCCTCCGCAACAGAATTGTGGTCAAGAGTAATCTAGCGCCTGTTCACCTGCCCGCCCAGACTCTCAAAACACCTTCCAACTCTTCTCTGTCTGGTCTTTTAATCAATTGGCGATCGGCAACTAAGCATGCCACGGATATCGCTGATCTCATCCTTTACAAAAATGTAGACAGCGATCCTTATCTAATCATGGCTCAACGACTCCACATCCCCATGCCTGGATCTCCTAGTCCCTCCTAACTACAACATCGCAAGGCTGGATAGACAATCTATAAAGAAAGGAGGAGGCATTGCCTACATCTACAGCTCTAACCTTCTTGTGTCGGAACTTCTGGCAGACACCACCGAATCCTGCGAATACCTAGCCCTCGCTATTCACAGCAACTCCACACAACTGTGCAACCTGCACACCTTTTACCACCCCCCAGGCATGAAAGACTCCTTCGCTGACCACCTCATGGAGATCATTTCTGCCTAGAGTTCCAACAATGCTACAGATATTTTCCTGGGTGACTTTAACTTGCATTGGAACGACCCTCAGGATTCACATGTCAACACCATCAAAGACCTCCTGACTGATCAAGCCCTAACCCAAGCCTGCTCACTACCAACTCAAAAGGGGCCACTCTGGAATGGTTCATCTCCAAAGAATCAACAGCCAAAATAATCTCTATAGACCCATGGGACTGGTCGGACCACCACGCCATCACCTTCCTTCTACCTGCCAAGCACAAAATCCGCTCCGCTCGCGAAATTTGCGAATGTTCGGCAATTTCGGATCCTCGAATCTGGCGAAATTGCCGAAAAATTCGCCAATTTGCGAGAGGGCAGATTTTTTTTTGGGCCCCAGGAAGCACAGTTAAGGCAGGTGCTCGAGTTGAAGCTAACTTTGTAACCATTTTAGAATGGCGCCGGCAAGCTGCCAGAGTGCTTGCTGGCGCCATTCTAAAATGGTTACAAAGTTAGCTTCAACTCGGGCACCAGCCTTAACTCTGTAAGTGCTTCCTGTGGGCCAAAAATTAAACCTCAACAGGAAGCACTTACAGATATAAATAAAGCAGCTGCCCGAGTTGAAGCTCAAATTCAGTAACGTTTTAATCAGCCCAAAACATTAGTGAGCACGGTCGAGGGTGGGCAAGTGTGCTTTAACCCCATATCTGCCGTTGAAAATTATCTGTAATACCCGAGGGAGGTCTTTGCATCCCTGCGTTTCTCGAGCGCAATCCCCGTGTAGTTCCTGTGACCATCCCTGAACGAAGCCTTGAAACTCACTGTCCAATGGCTTGCATCCAATGAACTCAAACTCAGCGCAAAGAAAAATGAATTTCTCCAGATCTCCACGCCCAATACCAACCTTGAGATTCAATCATGGATCAAGACTACCACAGTCTTATGAAGGCAATTAACTAGGCACACAAACCAACGGAGCAAACACCGCTGTGGGACTGCTCATGGCTAAAGGAAGCTGAGAGGGTTTCAGGGATGGGACGCCATAGGTATCTCTACTCTAGGAGACGTAATTAAAAGTGGAGAGCTGAAGTCCTTTCCAACACTGCAAACAGAATTTGGGCTCCACCGCTCCCAGTTTTTTAAGTATATGCAACTGCGACATGCAAGGAGAGTGGAGGGGACGTTGACAGAGCCACTTCCTGAATACGCCCCACTGGAAGGCCGCCTTTTACAGGAATGGATCCCAGAGAAGGCAGTATCACTAACATATAAAACCATCATGAATAACAGACCAAACAAACTAGAACGCCTTAGAGCATAGTGGGAACAGGAAGTGAGAGACATGGATGACGTGGACTGGGGAGTAGTACTGATGCACCCTAGGGAGGTGGCCATTAAATCGCATCTCTGTTTGATCCAGTTTAAGATTTTACATAGGTCCTATTTCGACAGAGTGAGGCTATATAAGATGGGGAGGACACCTGACCACAGCTGTCTACGCTGCGGCCATGATAGCGGGGATTTTTTTCACACAATCTGGACCTGCCCTCGTATTCAAACTTACTGGGGAGAGGTACTAACCGAACTAGGAGAGGTATTAGGGGCGGACATCCCATCAGATATGAAGTTTATACTACTGGGGATGACCAATGATGTAGACTTGGTCCGCCCATTGCTGATTCTTCTGGTACTAGCCCTGGTAGTGGCCAAATGGGACGTAGCCAGGTAATGGGGAGCACCAGACACACCGCAGATAGAGGAGTGGAGGAGGGGTATGGACCTCTACATGGCAGCCGAAAGGGTCACGTACAAATCCAGAGGGTGCCCAAAGAATTTCCGAAAACTGTGGGGAAAATGGCGACAGTACCATGGCTGGATGGAGGGCTCTAAGGGGTCGCAAACATTTGCAGTATGGTTGCCATAGGGGATATGGGCTTCTCGGAACAGGAGACATTCCTGAAGTGGATCTGGAGGACTGTTATGGCTGGACACTTGGGAGAAGATATCTGGGTTCTGAATCAGGAGGGGGGTGGGGAGGGAGGAATGTGGGAGTGTGGCTCGACGTTGACATTGACATGCTTGTTGTATGTTCTTTCTGGCTGTAATACAATAAAAATGGTTTAAAAAAAAAAAAGACTAACACAGCCTTAAACTGCCCACCAACCATTATGGATTAGGCCAAATCCCTGGGAATCACCCTAGACATCAACCTGAACATGCGGAACCACATCAATTTGATGGCCAAATCAACCAGATTTCGCCGGAGCTACATTTGGAAACTGAAACACTTCCTCGTTGCCCCAGACCTAAAAATGGCATTTCAAGCTCTTGTCATCTCGAGACTGGAATATGGCTGTTCTACCCTCTCGGGGTTACCCTAGATCTCCCTGGCACCTCTAAGAGCCTGCCTCAATGCGGCCGCCAGACTACTCACCGGTACGAGGAAATATAACCATATTTCCCCTCACCTGAAAGCTCTCAACTGGCTTCTCCTGGAGGCAAGAATACAGGTCGAAGTAGCTTGCATCACGCACAAAGCTTTATACTCTGAATCCCCTGCATATCTGGTGCAGAAACTTGTGCTCTCCGGAGGAATCAGAAACTCCAGATCTGCCAGAGACTTCCTGCTACAACCTGCGCTCTTTCGGAAAAAAAAAAAACTTACAACTGGGCTTTCTCGGGGGCTGCTCCAAGAATATGGAACTCTCTCCCACCTGACATCAGAAGAATCCCCTCTCTGAATTGCTTCAAAAGGGATGCCAAACCTTCCTTATGGGTACATTTCTAGCTTAAACCCAGCCTTCACCATCACTATGGCCCTGATCTATGGCCGTCTATTGCCTCCCATCGGATTATCTAGCTACCCAACCTGAAACGTGGAGCCTTGTCTTGAACATTAGTAAATGTAATCTGTAATATGTTATCGTGTCATGAGTTTTGGATATCTAACCTGTAAATACATGCCCTTATCTCCCTCATGTATTCTGCACCTTGTCCTCTACTACTCGATCCGTAACTGGTTGATGTTAAACCTGTTCTGTTTATTGCTATATTTTCTTGTAACGCGCTCTGATACCGTAATGGGTCAAGTTCGCTCTCTATAAAACTTATAAATAAATAAACAGAGAGTCGCCAACGATCATCAGTACTCCAAAATTATACTCAAACCTGAATACAAATCAAAAGGACAGCATGATGTCCTCAACAGAGCTAACATCTTTAAATTATTAAAAGGAGTACCAGGACTTGACACGCTGGCATCTGAAGACATTGAGTACATCGAATTTCTCCCTTAAGAGGGTTACAACCCTCTGAAATAACATTGGTAACATTCAAATCTTCTACATGGGCTCAAATGTAAATGTAAATGTATTTCGATTTATATAGCGCACGAATCACCCAGGGGTCTCAAGGCGCTTGCTTAGGGAACCCGTCCTGGTATTCCCCTGTGAGATACCCCGGCAGGGTATCCACAAGGTGAAAGCCAGGCATCCCGCCGCGAGGGGCCGTAGTGGAGATTAAGCAAGCTATTGCCCAGAGTCGCAGAGTGTGACCCCGTGAGTCGAGTAGGCACCGGAGCGAGAATTGTCGAGTCCATGGAATTTTGAGCCCGAGACCCGCCGAGGCGGGGAATTGAACCCTGGTCCACGGCCGATCTCAGCTTCCGGGTCTGCCGCCTCTAACCACTGAGCCAGGCTCAAGCCTTTCTAGCCAGCAAAGACATCCTCCGGTCATGGGAAATCAAAATCTACCCACATCATAAACCAGGCTATCCTACAGTGCTAGCCAAGCTACCAGTCACCCAGCCAAGTTCTCTTCAGACCCCGAAAGGTGACAGAAACAAGCTGTACTCTAGCCTAAAAACATGCTTTAGGCGATGTATCCACAACAGATAGTTCATGGACCATACCCTCGAATTTCAATAAAGTACAAGATTGGGGATGGTTGCCAGCAGCTCTGTCCTGTAAAAGCTCAGCTTGACCATTCGGGCAACACACATTAAAATCAAAACAAATGGAGGTTCCTAAACTTCAGCTTCAACCTGCAAATCTTTCTAACCCCCAGTCGCAGCCTTGCTTATCTCTGTTCTTCTGGAACATTAGCGGTCTTCATTATAAAATGGCCTCATTAGAGACCTGAAATTTCATCCTCTGACATGACCAACTTGCCCACTAGGAAACATCGGCTACTCATAACTGCCCCATAGTCGGATACATCGAATTCTGGAAACCAGCTGTAAGGGACTGTAACTACGGACGTCCCAAGGGTGGTCTGTCCATTTACATTTCCTGCAGTCTAGAAGGCCCAACTGAGTTACTAAACTTGATGAGGACTGGCTGCTTGGAGTTAAAATCAACCTGTGGAGACAACAGCGCTCCCTGCAGCTTCTCAATGTTTACATCAACCCAAGCGCACAAACAAAAAGGGCTCCCTAAAACCGATTGCTCAAAATCCTGTGTGACCTGGCCGGGGACTACCCTCATGCAGACTGTTTGCTTACTGGGGACTTAACGCCAACCTTTTCCAGGGAAACTTGTTAGATTTGGGAGGTCTCCCACCATTTCTTCTGCCGGCATTAAAGGATCAGATTAAACCCCAATCTCGATTTCACAAACTTTATTCGACAATTAAGTCATAAAAGTATACATACATATATTTACACAAATGTTTATTAAAAAGTCATAAAACATCCATACAATAAATATTTTAAAAAGTATTAAACTAAAATAGACTATGCCGAATTACAGTTTAAAAAGAGGATAAAAACAAGTTCATCAACATACATTTAACCAGAGGAGTATTGCACAAAAATTCAAAAGGGTTAGCCCCAGTATACATGGGCAATACAGCTTAATCTTCACATAGTTACCGCTGTATATTTTGTGCGGATTACCCAAGCCCATTTCAAGAATTTAGCCACAGCAAAGCAATTCTAGGAGTCGGGTCTGTAGTTAAAATTCTCAAAGCCTCAGCATGTCTGTGTATCCGAAGCAGTTTACATAATGGCTTGATCCACATCGTTCTGGGGGCAGTGTACAGGGGACAACAAAATAAAAAGTGATTCTTGGTCCTCCCCACAATTGGGACATCTGTTGTTTCCACTTTTATCTGCCCATTTAACCGTAAAGTATCTAACTGGGAGTGATCCTACCCTAAGCTGGAAATAGAGCTTGCGATCCTGTTGTTTACCAATAATATCCCAGTATTGTTCCAGTTTTGGTTGGGCTTTAAAGTCCATGAAACGACCAGTTAAATGAGCGGAGAGACCCTCTGACCTTACTTCTGTGAACACCATCGCCCAATATTTTTCTTTTAGCAATTATTTAGAGGGAAACTGAGCGTTTTCCGGGTCCTCCCATAGGTCACTCATTCCTAATTTGAGGAGTATCGACCTGATGTTCTTAAGCCAATGTATTCTTTGGCCCGTGTCCTTAGCCATTATCTCCCTTAAACCCTGGGCATAATGCTGTAATTCTTCTGTTGTCCATAAACGGCGCCAGTAAAGGACTGGACGCAAAAGGGCAAGATCCTGGACCGCCTTTTTTCCAAGATCCCACATTAGCGGTATTAACGGGGTATTTATAGGAATACTAGTAGCTTTTCGGAGAAATTCATTTTCAGCTAGCGTTAGCTTTCTAAGGTCTTCAAAACCCCAGAGTTCGGCTCCATATAGGGCCGAACCTAAGACCTTCATCCCGTATACTTCAAATAAGGGGCTAATGGGCTTAGTTGTTGAGGAGGTAAATTTTTTCAAAAGGATGCCTGCCTGCTGGCGGAGTTTTAGGACCGCTATGTCCAATTGGCTAGACCACCCCAGGTCTTTCTGGAGGGTAACCCGCAGGTAGGTGAAAGCATCTACCCGCTCCAGCGGGGAGCCATTCATATTAATCAGCCCTCTAAAAGGTCTATTTGACCCGCACGTTTTACGGCCAGTCAAAACCATATACTTAGTTTTTGTCATATTTATTTCTAGGTCCCTATTCAAACAGAAATCTTCAAACCGCTTCAGTGCTTGCTGGAGTCCACTCGGGGTCTTTGAGATGATGAGAGTGTCGTCCGCGAACATGAGGATCGGGACCCGCTCACCGGACATCGCAGGGGCATCGGTCGGGACCAGGGAGAGGAAATCCGCAACCTCATTCACGAAGAGTGAGAATAAGGTGGGCGCCATAACGCAACCCTGCCTCACTCCACGCTCCACCCGAAAGGGCACGGTAACCTCCCCCTGGGAACCCCACCGTACCCGAGCGAAAGTATCCTCATACAAGCGGACAATCAAACTCAGCAATTCAGGTGCCATCACCAGATCCGCTAAAACTTTCCATAGAGTATTACGAGGGACCAGGTCAAAAGCCGCTTTTAAGTCAACAAAAACGGCATACAAAGTGCCCTTTTCCAGGACCACAGTATGCCAGTATAACATGATGAACCGGAAGACCTGGTCTATGGTACTTGTTTTTGGGCGGAAACCAGCCTGGAGGTGACTTAAAATATTGTCATTGTCCATCCAGGTCTGAATTCTGCCCAAAACCAGCCGTCCCATGATTTTTTGTAAGCAGTCAATTAGACTTATTGGTCTATAATTGGCCGCAAGTGACTTATCACCCTTTTTATACACCAGATCAATTTCTGCCCCTTTCCATGAGATGGGCACTTGCATCCCTTGGGCTATGGCGTTTGCCACATACAAGATATAAAATCGCCAGCGCCCTATGTTGTTCAGAAATAAATCTGCGGGGACACAATCCATGCCGGTAGCACGACCCTCAGTGAATTGGTCCAATACCCTATCCACATCATTCAGGGAAAAAATAGGTTCCTTGTACACAATATGGAGATAGGCTCCATCGCTATTACCAGTGGCACCAGCAGCATATTGGGGCTTGAAATAGTCGCCCCAGGAATTGCGCTC
This sequence comes from Lissotriton helveticus, assembly GCF_964261635.1. Classification (NCBI taxonomy): domain Eukaryota; kingdom Metazoa; phylum Chordata; class Amphibia; order Caudata; family Salamandridae; genus Lissotriton; species Lissotriton helveticus. Next base: position 641,290,367 of record NC_136059.1, read on the forward strand.
AACATTATTATGAGGGCTCTCTCGATGTCCTCCCCTGTCCCATTTAAAGATTTCCCAAAAAAGTTTGGGATTCTTTGCAGAGCACGCCACTTTCAAATCCTGCCACAGGCCCTCTTTCCAGTCCCTTTTAGCAACAAGTTGCTTGAGCCTGTAGTTCGCACGAGCCAGTCTTACTGCACCCATGTCTTTAGACTTTAAGGCTAGACCCAAATCCCTCCTAGCTTGGCGACAGGAGCTATTATACCAGCTCTCTGGTTTTTTAGCTGCAGTTCTTCTTTTTCCTAAACTAGGTTTACAGAAGTAGGTCTTCAGTTTAGTAAAGAGCCTATTGTGTACCTCTAATAAAAGATGAGGGGGAGAACCATTCAGTATAACATCCTCCATAGCCTTTAAGGCCCCTTCCAGGTCTCCCTCGATGAAACTAATTATTTCCTGATGCTCAGCGACTTGACACCATTTAAGGTGTCGCTCATCGTTTGCCATAACTAAATCCGGGTAACGATGCCCTTGATGAGCTTCCTCCCCTATGTGAATACCCAAGTTAAACTTTGCACTCAGAGGGTTATGGTCGCTTTCAATACGTGACACAACTTCCATATCGAGGAGAGTTGACCACATCTTGAGAGGGACAAGTAAGTAGTCAATGTTGCTTGCCCTAGCACCATTGTCAAAAGTTTCCTTCCCCATTTTATCTGAGAGTGTGCGCCCGTTGGCAGCTCTCAATTTGTTTTCTAAACAAAAGCCCTTTAACTGAATAGCAGCCTCAGTCCATTTTTTTATAGGTTTAGTACTGAGCTGGGGAATTCCCCAACTAGCGTCCTCCTCCTCTGTCAAATGGATATCGTCCAAACCAAGGGGTTCGAAAGTGGTATTGAAGTCCCCAGCAATAAATGACATAATGTTGTTTGGGGAAGCCTGTAGTAATGTTTCGAGTTTAGCTACAACTTCCGATTTCTTGCCACCTTGAAGCCCCCTAGCATAAACATTAAAAATGTTGATTTCTAAATTTGCATGAAAACTAAATCTAACGCAAAGAATGTCATCACATACAATAGGGAGTAACTGGGTTTTACATTTTAGGGACTGCTTGACCCATATAACTAAACCCCCCATAGGTCGCCCTTTAGCTTTTTTTACAGCAGGGACAAAAAAGTTCAAATAGCCAACTCTAAACATTGGTTCAACCGCCCAGACTTCTTGAAACAAACAGATGTCAAAGTGGTCAGTGAAGTCTGCCCAAGCCTGCGAATTAAGTTTTTACCCTAAACCTGCCACATTCCAAGAAACCAGCGATGTCTGGCTTAGTGGACCATCTGATAATATTGCCAAATTGTCCCGTACGGGTTGTCCCCCTATACCAGAATGTATATTATGCTGTCTATTCAAGGACTGTTCTACCTCTAAAGCCTGAGGGATAATGTCACATGTGGTGCGTTGCCCAACCTCAACCAGCCCTTCATCTTTACTACACTGGACCGGGACATTCCCTTTCCCAGTCTCCATCCCCTCCCTTCCAGCCCCTCCCCTACTACTCAGAATGGACTTTTGTTGTTCATACTGTCAATCACAGTCCCCTAGCCCCGACAGGGTCTGAAATCTGTTGAACAACCTTATGTTCCCTAAGGGGCAAAAATTAGATACGGACCCCTGAGAAAACATATCCCTCTCGAAGGAAACTGGGATTGGGGGGCCATAGAAATAAGCTAAGGGTAGAACTTGTATCCCATTAGACATATCATTATGAGGCCAATTACAGATGAAGTTGACACACATCTGGTCTCTAAAATTAATAACGATACAGTCTCCTGCAACAGTCTTACATCCCTTGCCTATCCAGTTAACTCTCCTGGCACCCATAATATCAGCACGCATGTACACTGGCAATGGGCGGTATATATTTAGCCAGAAAATACATTTATGCTTTAGATCTTGATATGATTCTCGTTTCCCATGAGCTAGTGGGGGGACCCCTACCAAAACTACCACAAAAGGGGCAGATTGGGGAGGAAGGTCAATATAAGGTAGGGGAGGCTCGCTATGGGATCTGGTTGAGGCAGGTAAAATTGGCAGTTTATCCTTCAACTTAGCTCCATCGCCCAAAGTTCTATCTTTGTTCAATGGCTTTGCTCCCGCCCCTGTGTGATTAGGTACCGGGGGAGTATCTGTCCGTGACAGGGTGGTTTGTGGTATCACACTAGCTTGATGTATTTTTCCCACTCCCGTCTGGGTGACTGGTTGTGAATTAACAATTTGCCCCTTATCAACAGCCAAAATAGGCCTTGCAGTCTGGCTTGACCCGGTAGCACTGTTGGAATTATATGGACCATTGGCTACAGTAGATTTTGGCCTTAGAGTATGGGTGCCACGACTTGGTCCTGCCTGTTTCTGAGCTGATGCCAATGAAAGTTCAAGGCACACCAGTCTGTTTTCAATGGAGTCCAGCCGTTCATGCAATGGGTGACACATTTTCTTAAAGGTGGCTTCCAGTCTTTTCCAGAAAGAAGGACCCAACTCCATATGTGGATCCTCCCCCCTATGGTCCAAACGGCTTCCCTGCCCACTTCTGTCGACCCCGTCCAATTGTACGGGGGTGGTTGGTGACATCACTACTTTGTCATCAGGTGGAGCATTACTTTTGCAAGATCTTGCTTTTTTTCCAACAGCATTGGTTTAAGGACCAGGGCGTTTCCTTTTTGTTTGCTCCCTCCCCTTTGGTTGGACCATAACGGCTTTCACTTGACCAGCAGATCGAGTCTTAATTTTAGGAGATGGAACTCTAACTATGTCGCTGCTTGGTACTACTTCTTTTGGGGAGGTGTCACTTATAATCATAATCGCTGCTGATTGAGATGGGGAAGCAGTTACCACTCCTGAGGGGGGAAGTGAACCCTGCGAGTTAGATTGTAAGTAGGTCGGTGATCTGGCATGTGCCAGGGAGCCCAGTGAAGACCTTTCATCAAAGGGTATATCCAAGGATAGTCTTTTTTCGGTAAGTTCTATATCCTTGGCAAGTGCAGTTGATACCCTTATAAGAAAATTGTCAAGAGTTCCTAATAGTGAACCACCAGTTGATTTCCTACAGTTAGGATCACCATCTTGTACGGTAGCCATCCTTTCTGTACCTTGTGTACTACTTGAATCGGTATCAAATGAATTCCAATATGTCACTGACCTTAATTATGCTGTGGCAGGTGTCAGAGGGATGGCCCGTCCCGTCCTTATTCCCAGCGCGTCCCGCAAAGCGGGCCTCTGCGCCTGCTTTATGCACCTCCTGGTGCGCGCGCGGCGTCAGCGGTGTGCGGCGCCGCTGTGCCTGCCGGGATTTGTGGTCCCGGGGCGGCGGTGCGAAGAATGGCATTTGCTGACTCTTGGCCGGTGGCGGCGTTGGATATGGCCCTCTGGACTCTTGGCAGTGGCGGCGTTCCAAACAGGTAAGATTTTGTGCAGTTTCCCCCACTCCGCCGGCCTCTGCACCTGCTTTATGCACCTCCTGGTGCGGGCGCGGCGTCAGCGGTGCGCGCCACCGCTGTGCCTGCCGGGAGTTGTGGTCACGGGGCGGCGGCGCGAAGAATGGTGTTTGCTGACTCTTGGCCGGTGGCGGCGTTGGATATGGCCCTCTGGACTCTTGGCAGTGGCGGCGTTCCAAACAGGTAAGATTTTGTGCAGTTTCCCACACTCCGCCGGCCTCTGCGCCTGCTTATGCACCTCCTGGTGCGGGCGCGGTTTCAGTGGTGCGCGCATATCCAACGCCGCCACCGGCCAAGAGTCCACAAACGCCATTCTTGGCGCCGCCGCCCTAGGACTGCAACTCCCGGCAGGCACAGCGGCGGCGCCAAGAATGGCGTTTGCGGACTCTTGGCCGGTGGCGGCGTTGGATATGGCCCTCTGGACTCTTGGCAGTGGCGGCGTTCCAAACAGGTAAGATTTTGTGCAGTTTCCCCCTCAATCATATTGTGGTTTAGGGGAGCACTGCGTGTTGCAACTTTACAGTGCCAGTTTTATCGTAATGAATGGTAGGTTCACACAGGACATTCCACAGAATTGGACATGGACAAATGGTCAAAAGTACTCTTACCAAGACTATACCATCTGTAATTCAGCCCTGCTTTCACACTTAGAAAATTATAGCATCATAGCGCTATCAGAAAAGGACCCCCGCACACAAGTCATCACTGTCACCCTAAACTCAGTCCATCATAATCTAGCTCCAATTACTCACAAGGGAGTTCATACCGAAAACTTAAAACGTTTAAGATGGAACGATGACATCAGCATTAACATCGTGAAGGAATGTCTATTAATCACAGCAGGCAGTTTCCTATTGACAGCCTCTCGAAACGCTGATTGGTCAAACTTCTGTTCTCATTAGTTAAGCCTTTTCCCATCCCCATCATACTTCCATGCTGATTTTTGCAGCACCCAGCCCCCTATTTTAAATCAAACCATGGTGCTAAAAAAGATTAGAAACACTGCCCTATGGGCAGCCAGGAAGCACTCTGACTCTCAAGACCTACTGAACGGGTATAATGTCACACAAAAAACTACAGATGGGCATATCAAAAGGACACTACCTTGAACAATTCTGGTGGAAGCTTCTCTGTCAAAGGAAACATCGGAACTCAAGAACATTGTGGACACTAGTGAACAGGCAAACCAACAGAACCACCAGCCAGGGGAGTGCAAACATTATTGAGGCAGAGTGGGCAACATTTTTGTCTGTGCAGGGGCTATGGGGAATCGGTGGAGTCTTTGGAGCATGTTGTATTCCTCTGCCCATTACGGCTGGCTTTGCACAGACTAAAATTGAGGACATAGTGGAATAGATTGGGAGTCCGGTCTTGCAGGTAGGCTATCATTGTGGCATTGAACCCAGAGAACACCGCTTTAAACATAAACTTCACACTCTGTATCCACCTTGCATATCGCAAGCTTAACCAGCAAACTCTAGGCCCTGTACTAAAACCAAGGAATGTGCACAGGTGGCTAAAATAACAGTATATCTACAAAGCATCCTAGCAAAATATGTGTACTCTGCCCCTGCCACAATACAGAACGCAAATTCAATGACCTGTCATCGACTATTGATTATTAACTGTTGTCACTCTGAACTGTACATTAACTTTGGGACACTGTTTTACAATTTGGTGCTTTATCTGTAGTTTTTAGAAGTAACCTCTATTTTCCTTTTTTATTATTAATTGTTTTAACAATACTATGCTGCCATGTCGTTTTACATAAGCAATGGTTATCTTGTATTAGAAGAAACTTTATATCAACAATTTTAATGCTTTATTTTTACTGAGAATAATGGTCGGAGCCTAGTGTAAAAATTATTTTAATGTTCTTCTACGTTTCGACCTTTTACATGTGGATTGTAATGATTTAAGTAATCAAACAATAAAATATATGTACCTAAGTAATTTAAGGCCTCCTCCCACCACAATAGTAAGAGGCTCCAATCAGGCCTGAACCGAATCAAATGCTCCAGTAAATGCCGCTCAGCCTGCACATTCACAATTCTCCCAATATTAAGAAATGGTTTAAGACCCAGGCTGTACTGGCCTCTTTAAATTATTTCCTTTAGTAACTTCGCCAGTTCACAAGTAGGTCCTTCTGAATCAGCCTCTTACCAGCTACCCCTTTGGTGTTTTTCCTAGCATGACCAGTATGTCATTTTCATGGCCTGTTCAAAAAAGCACCCTAAGCTGACATTTTTGCCTTCATCAGCACGTACTTTAAATAGTAAAAACAAGAAAATGCACTTTGCAAAGTTCTGGAGCTGCCAAATCAATGACAACTGTATGATAGTTAAAGTAAAGAAAGACAGAAAGGCCATCATAAAAATAAATAAACTTCATGAAGATGCTTTTTTAATAACATTCTATATCATGTTTGACCCTTTTCAAAATCTTAAAACGACATGAACAAATGGCTGGGATTTCATTAGTTAAGGAGGCAATCATACATACCACTGAGAAATGCTGGAGGTGACAGAGCGGTCTGAGAAAAATAAAAACTTGAAAGATCATTTGGTTAGGGCTGCATTACCAGCAGTAAGAAACATCACACTCCATGATCATTGGCAATTACCACCGCTTTGCGGCCACTCCAAATGTGGTTCCTGTGTTGTATGCGACTTTTCGCTAGATGGCAAGGAATTTGTATACAAAGATGTTAGAAATGTCTTGAAAACGTTCACCAATTGTAATAGTTGCAATATCGTCTATGCTATTTTTTGTCCATGCAACCTTATATATGTGGGCCAAACAGAGCAAAAAATTAAGCTGAGGATTTCACAACATCGAAGCCGTGTCCGCTGCAAGACACTCAATGCTCCTCTGGTTGAACATTTTCAAGACAAAGGACACACAGAAAATGACATTCGCTGGACTGTGATCTCACAGGTGGTCGTTCCGCCCAGGGGCGGTGACCTCACTCGCCTACTGAATCGAGAGGAACTCAAGTGGATTTTAAAGACAGATAGTCTGAATTCCGGACTAAATCTGCAAGACGAATGGACTGCCTTAATCTAATCTGGGCCTGAATCAGCTTTTGTTGCTTATTACAGTTTTGTGAATTAATGTGTGGTATTTTTTATCTTTTAATCTGTCACCTTAACGCACTTGGGCACTCCACCTCCACCATCACTTCCTCTCCTAAGATGGCCGCTGTCGTTTCCCATCTTCTATTTTCATATCACATACACTCCCCTCTCCTAAGATGGCCGCCGACCTTGTCCATCGACTATTTTTATGCCCCTCAACATCACATGCTCTCTGTCCAATCGGCGTTCTACTTATTGGGCATCCGGCTTCCCTCACGAGCACGCTAGGGAGAAGATCGCCTGACTGACTAACCCGGTAAGCTCTCCTCCTGACTCTATCACCTTCTCCGGTCTATTGCTTCTAGTAAGCCCCCTGATGCCTTGGATCTCTCTTCCAGGTTCCCTAGGCTCCGACAGACAATCCCTGCTCCGCGGAACTGCTCGCTCCATTGCGGTAAGCCCCGCTCCTCCGGGTCCGCTTTAAGACCGAATTTTCACACGCTCACGCCTAATTATTTCTTTCCGTTTACAGAGCGACCACAACCTCACCCACCTTGTGCCGACCGCGACCGGGCAATATCGGTATGCAATTTCAGGCAGTATATTCTCCCCCCGTTGAAAATACTCACTCACAGTTACAAGCTCCCTTCACGTCCGTGCATGTATCACTACCTCAAATACCGGTATAGTGTCCACAGTGAGACGGTCGTACCCCGCGGCACACAACTCCTCGTCTGCACACTTTTTTGCTCCCACCCGACCGTGGCTGTTGCCTCCACACGGCCTCACCAGACTCCAGCAATTGGTACTAGCATGCCCAAAGGGGACTAATTCGTGAATATATTGATGCATTTTCACCTTAAGATACCGTTTGTGCATGGTAGCTAATGTTTTACTTATCCAATTCGTGAATATATTGATGCATATTTACCATAGACACCGTCTGTGCATGATAGCTAATGTTTTACTTACCGGCTGACTTTCTCAATTTTTTGGCATGATCAAAACCACAAACTCACGGCAATCATTCTGGACCCCGACAGTCCTTTAGTCCTGTGTTTCACTTGTCACTACCATTCATCTGTTTATTTTTCCTGTAGGTTATGTACCTAAATATATAATTTTCCTTTTCTCCCTTTCTAGGCATTTAGAGGCTAATTTATGTTAAGGCTTTCATTGCAATGTCCTGATGATGGACCCCATGATTTACTAGGGGGTCCGAAACGCCGTCGACTTATTTAGCACCTTATACTAAACGTGATTACTATGTGATGTAATGGTGCTATAGTTACAAAATCTGTACAATTTGTATTTTGACAGAAAACGTTCTTTTGCCTTAAGAAGCCCTTCTTTGCTATCCCTGTTCACCTCTGTACCCGTTCTGTCAGTACTGGGCACAGGCTTGTGTACCAGACTGGTTGAATTGTGGAAGGTATCCTTTGTGTTTTTAACCTGTATATTGAGTAAAACTTGAAGACCTCTGTCCGGCTGGACATGTCACTCGCAATATAGATTGACTCTGTCTATATTTATTTTTCACTTACCCTGTATGCATGGGACCACTGTTGCTAATACATAGTATGTTCCCCGAGGTCCCTGCTGACTGATTTGGGGCCCCTTGTTGTCACTAAAATAACTTTGCGCAATCGATAGATTGCAAGGGCTTTTGCCTTCTTCCACTTCTCCCAAGTGGTCACTCCCCCTACCCTGGTACAGGCAGTTGCGTACACTTTGTCCTTTACACTGTTTGTCCCTCTGTAATGTCTGATTCAGCCCCTCTTTATTCTGTTGAATACATTAACAAAATCTGTGCAGGCCCATCGTTGTTTGATACTCTAGATGAACCCATTGTCGCTGGTAAAACCAGCCTATCAGAGGAACTAGAAAAACAAAAGAAAAAACATGCTCGTCTAGAACTAATGACCCTCATGCTGACTCAATACTTGAAATCCAACACAATTCCCCTGGGGCTCCAAGTGAGAAATATCCCCGGAGTGTTTACCGACAATCCAAAATATATTAATGGGTTTAGCAGTATTGGCACCACATGCTCCCGGCACTGGCTAGTGCTCGGGATTGAAACTGCAGTTGAGGAACTTAAAAAACTGGATGACACCATTAGGGATCTTGGTAAACAGATCCTTGATGATAAATAGATTACTGACTCAAAGTCCTTGTTGGAGAAAATTGATAAAACAGTGGCAGAATTCCACCGCATTGAGCAGAGCAAAAAATCCAACAAAGTGAAGAAAGACATTAAACTCTTCTCACTTGAACGCGCTTATCCTTATTTACAGAAAGATTTCTACGCAAATCGCAATTTCAGTTCTAACCAACAAACCCCCATGCCTTGGGGACGTTTCAACAGAAGAAACACAGTGGTTGGCTTTACCGACTCTTCAGCAGGATCATCTGACAGCTCTGATCCAGGTGAAGGCATCAGTGGTCAGGCACACAACCAACCCCATTTTTTATCCCGGGGAAATTCAGAACCCCAAAAGAAAGGAAGGGTGAAACAACAACAGAGATGGCACAACCCTCCAGGAGAACGCCAGACCAGACAGAAATTTTACCAATGGTAGGCGTTAACTCTACCCCTGACCTGATTCCCATTTTTAATATTTCAGGCCATAATCTCTCCCCTCAAGAATCATCCCTCCTAAGGAGAGGACTATCTTTTGTCCCTGCCACTTACCCTAACTTCCTGGATCTCCAGTCCGAGCTTATGGCCTTTTTTCGTAAATTAAGACTACGCTCCTATTTCGAGATAAATCCTTCGGAGCCTAAAATGGTTGCCACACCCTTTAGACCACCTTCTACCTTCTCACCCACGACCAACATGATCCCAAGAGAGATTGTTACTTTTGAGAAGGTTATTCTTAAAGAAGTCGCGGCCCTTGAGAAAGCACACCTCTTCATACCATTCAACATTTCACTTGAAGAGAAGACTGCCATTTCCACATTAAAAAACAATAATGAACTGATTATCAAGCCAGCCGACAAGGGTGGAGGGATTGTATTACAGGATATCTGCAATTACAAAAATGAACTGCAACGCCAAGTCTCTAATACTGATCATTATTGCAGACTTTCCTGTAACCCCACTAAAGAGCTGCAGACCCTGATCAGGAACCTCACCACCGAGGCCTTGACCAATGGCATTATCAGCAAACATGAATATAACTTCCTCAATATCTCCAACCCCAGAATCCCGGTTATTTATACCCTGCCCAAAATTCACAAAAGACTTGAGAATCCACCGGGCAGACCTATAGTTTCCGGCTGTGGCTCGGTTCTGGAACCATTGGGCCACTACGTCAATTACTTCCTCAAGGACTTTGTACCAGTAACTCAATGTTATATTAGAGACAGCATGCACATGATTAATCTAATTGAAAACCATCCATATGATCCAGTTAATGAGACGCTATGTACCCTTGACGTGGAGTCTCTTTATACAAACATACCCCAGAGAGACTCCTTGGTAGTCATGGAAAGCATACTGAACACCCGGCCCAACCCTCACAGGGTGCCCACCATATTCATTGTACAACTTTTAGAGATCTGCCTCACTCAGAACTTCTTTATGTATGATTCGGAATACTACCAACAGGTGAGGGGTACGTCCATGGGCGCTATTTTTGCCCCAACCCTGGCGATCCTCTATATGGACTGGCTAGAAACTAACACGATCCTGTCCCCCAGCAACCCATTCCACCAGGGGTTGCTTACCTGGAAGAGGTACATAGATGATATTTTTCTCATCTGGGGAGGTACAATAGCTGAGCTTCAAGGGCTATTGCACAGGCTTAACAACAATTGCAACGGCCTCACTATTACACTATCCCATAATAGGCAGAATATTTCGTTTCTTGACCTCAATATCCAACATGAAGAGGGGTCTCTGTATACGTCATTATTCCGTAAGCCTACGGAAAGAAACACCTTACTGAGCTACGACAGCTGTCACCCCAGGGCCCTGAGGGATAGCTTGCCATATTCTCAATTCCTCAGACTCAGGAGAAATTGCTTTAAAAAGGAGGATTACTTCTGTGAAGCCAACACTCTTTCTGAAAAACTTAGAGTGAGAGGGTATCCAAGGCGCTTAATAAAAAACTCCATGAAAAGAGCGTGGTATTGTCCCTGTGAAACACTGCTTGAGCCCAAAGCCAAACAAACTTCTGATAAATTGGTGTGTGTAACCACCTACTCACCCATCTCTAATCGTGTCAAGCAGTGTATAAAAAAGAACTGGCACATACTGAATTCAGGCCCACTTAATTGGGATACCCCCCTCTTTGCATTAAAGAAAAATAAAAACTTGAAAGATCATTTGGTTAGGGCTGCATTACCAGCAGTAAGAAACATCACAGTCCATGATCATTGGCAATTACCACCGCTTTGCGGCCACTCCAAATGTAGTTCCTGTGTTGTATGCGACTTTTCGCTAGATGGCAAGGAATTTGTATACAAAGATGTTAGAAATGTCTTGAAAACGTTCACCAATTGTAATAGTTGCAATATCGTCTATGCTATTTTTTGTCCATGCAACCTTATATATGTGGGCTAAACAAAGCAAAAAATTAAGCTGAGGATTTCACAACATCGAAGCCGTGTCCGCTGCAAGACACTCAATCCTCCTCTGGTTGAACATTTTCAAGACAAAGGACACACAGAAAATGACATTCGCTGGACTGTGATCTCACAGGTGGTCGTTCCGCCCAGGGGCGGTGACCTCACTCGCCTACTGAATCGAGAGGAACTCAAGTGGATTTTAAAGACAGATAGTCTGAATTCCGGACTAAATCTGCAAGACGAATGGACTGCCTTAATCTAATCTGGGCCTGAATCAGCTTTTGTTGCTTATTACAGTTTTGTGAATTAATGTGTGGTATTTTTTATCTTTTAATCTGTCACCTTAACGCACTTGGGCACTCCACCTCGACCATCACTTCCTCTCCTAAGATGGCCGCTGTCGTTTCCCATCTTCTATTTTCATATCACATGCACTCCCCTCTCCTAAGATGGCCTCCGACCTTGTCCATCGACTATTTTTATGCCCCTCAACATCACATGCTCTCTGTCCAATCGGCGTTCTACTTATTGGGCATCCGGCTACCCTCACGAGCACGCTAGGGAGAAGATCGCCTGACTGACTAACCCGGTAAGCTCTCCTCCTGACTCTATCACCTTCTCCGGTCTATTGCTTCTAGTAAGCCCCCTGATGCCTTGGATCTCTCTTCCAGGTTCCCTAGCCTCCGACGGACAATCCCTGCTCCGCGGAACTGCTCGCTCCATTGCGGTAAGCCCCGCTCCTCCGGGTCCGCTTTAAGACCGAATTTTCACACGCTCACGCCTAATTATTTCTTTCCGTTTACAGAGCGACCACAACCTCACCCACCTTGTGCCGACCGCGACCGGGCAATATCGGTATGCAATTTCAGGCAGTATATTCTCCCCCCGTTGAAAATACTCACTCACAGTTACAAGCTCCCTTCACGTCCGTGCATGTATCACTACCTCAAATACCGGTATAGTGTCCACAGTGAGACGGTCGTACCCCGCGGCACACAACTCCGCGTCTGCACACTTTTTTGCTCCCACCCGACCGTGGCTGTTGCCTCCACACGGCCTCACCAGACTCCAGCAATTGGTACTAGCATGCCCAAAGGGGACTAATTCGTGAATATATTGATGCATTTTCACCTTAAGATACCGTTTGTGCATGGTAGCTAATGTTTTACTTATCCAATTCGTGAATATATTGATGCATATTTACCATAGACACCGTCTGTGCATGATAGCTAATGTTTTACTTACCGGCTGACTTTCTCAATTTTTCGGCATGATCAAAACCACAAACTCACGGCAATCATTCTGGACCCCGACAGTCCTTTAGTCCTGTGTTTCACTTGTCACTTCCATTCATCTGTTTATTTTTCCTGTAGGTTATGTACCTAAATATATAATTTTCCTTTTCTCCCTTTCTAGGCATTTAGAGGCTAATTTATGTTAAGGCTTTCATTGCAATGTCCTGATGATCGACCCCATGATTTACTAGGGGGTCCGAAACGCCGTCGACTTATTTAGCACCTTATACTAAACGTGATTACTATGTGATGTAATGGTGCTATAGTTACAAAATCTGTACAATTTGTATTTTGACAGAAAACGTTCTTTTGCCTTAAGAAGCCCTTCTTTGCTATCCCTGTTCACCTCTGTACCCGTTCTGTCAGTACTGGGCACAGGCTTGTGTACCAGACTGGTTGAATTGTGGAAGGTATCCTTTGTGTTTTAACCTGTATATTGAGTAAAACTTGAAGACCTCTGTCCGGCTGGACATGTCACTCGCAATATAGATTGACTCTGTCTATATTTATTTTTCACTTACCCTGTATGCATGGGACCACTGTTGCTAATACATACTTGAGTACCCCGCGGCGCGGGAGCGCCCGGGGCGAAGCCCGGGCAAAGGGCTGGCCCTCTGAGGCCCTCCGAGTCCTGAACAGGCCGGGCTGGGAACCTTTATTGCATCTGTTCTCTTGTAAGCAAGGCTCGCTTTTAATTGGTGCCTTTTTTGTTTCCTTGCTCCTTTCAATCACATCTATATTATTGCTAAATCTTTTATAGTTTTTTCCTTTCATATTGTTAACTAATTTTTGAAATGTCTTCACCTATTTCTAATCTAATTGTGGAGGGGGGAGCCAAACAAGGCACGTTAGATAATTTTGTCATCAGGTCGGCCTCTAAGGTCGATAGGGACCTTGCATTAGCGGAGCGACGAACTAATAGGCGCCGCTCGATTGAACATATTAAAAACCAAATTCTATCACAGGGACCCACTTCTCTGGGTTTGCCTTTGGATAATGATAGAGATGAAGGTCATAAGAGCCTAGAGCCCTCGCTTGATTCTAGTATTCCCTTATTACTCCAGGAAAGGGTTACTTCCCCAGACTCTTTGTCTGTCCATAATTCTATTATCAATCTTTCCGCCTCGCTGGTTTGTATCCAAGATGAAGTGGAACTTTTGACAGATACCCTTCCATCGGTAATTGAGCCATCTCCCAAGACTAATAAACGGCGTGTAGATGTGGATAATCACCGCTGCCCTGGCCCTCCACCCAAGAAAAAGCGCAGGAAGGGACACGGCACAGCTAGGAAAAAAGCTAAGTCCTTCCCTTGCACTAAGAAGCCTGACCAATTACCTTCAGGTTCATTTTCCCCGCCTGTTAATACTATTCCCGCCTCAGACCAGCAGGGATTGGATTTGCTGGGGGGTATTGAGAAATTGATTAGATCTTTTACTTTGCCCTTGGTGGAGAGGCTTATGAGGATTACTGTGCAGTTGGAGGAGTTAGAGAAAGTCATTAAGGGGTCCCACAAGTGCACTAAGGGTCCAACTGTGGAACCCTTTGCCCCTATTCCCAGCATCGTCCCTCCGGTTCCTGTGCCCCGAACTCAGGACAAACAGCCGAGTAACATTGTGTCACAGGATGCTTCATCTCCTGGACACGATGTTAATAGGCTGAAAAAGGAACTATCGGGGCGCGTGACATCAGGTCGTCCTTTACCCAAGCCCTCAGCAACAGATGACACTGTTAAGACCCACATCCCTAAAAGACATAGAGTAAATCTGCCCCCTGAAGCAGCCCCTTTTGTGGTAATTTTAACGGGTGTTCCAGTCCTAGAAGTTGGCAAGAAAGAAGACCAAGTCCAACTCAAAAATAAAGCCATTCACTGGTTAAAACAGAATCGGCCCCTACCTCCCCACTTACATGGAGTAATACTTATGGTACGTCGACTTGCTTGGTTGGATCCCAGTCCAAAAAGTAGTACAGGGGACATTGTTATAATTAGTTTTAAAGACAAAGGGACGGTTAGTTATATCTTGAACTGGTCCTCCTTCACAGGCAGTAGCTCCATTATACCAAGAGATCTGCCCTATTTCTATCCCAGAAATTTGTTAAGTCCAGTAGTGAAGCCAAGATCGTGGATTCCCAATGCGGACAGTCTACTTAGATCATTTAAGCACCCGCAGATTAACCGATTGAGGAGACCACGTTATCATCTTGAGGGACATTACAATACACTTAGATCCCCACTTGCTCCGACGTTTTTAAACCCTGCTTATTCTGCTCATCAGGCCTATTCGGATTCTTGGAACCAGTATTCAAATGATCCCTGTATTCCACCTGATACATGGTCATTAAATCAGTTCCAAATTCCCCTACATAACCGATATGATAGTCTGCGTGACCTGGAGGGGGTGGACTGACAGAGTTGTAAACCTTCGCTTGACAGGTTCTTCATCTTCTGCTTCCTTTGCTAGTAGCCCAGATATTCCAGATGGGCTACGTCAGGAATTTACCCCAGTCACTGTTTTAGGGAAGCTTGAGGAAACAGACCTAGTAATTACTGATAAATTGGACCCTGTTACCCCAGAAGCTCATGACACCTGCACAGAAGTCATTACTTGTAACCCTGGTTTTGTTTATATGGAAGCTCCTGCTTCCACTACAGTTAGGCAGATCAGAGAGCTTCCTACTATTCGTAATAATAGTGTAACAGCTGCTAATTATAGCTTCCTATATTGGAATATTGCAGGTATCAGGGACAGGGTCTCGGATTCATCCTGGATCGAATTTGTTAGCACATTTGGATTTCAGTGCTTCCAAGAAACTTGGACCACTGAGCCTGTTCACATAAATGGGTATAGCACTTTTCACGCTGCTGCTTTACCATCTAAACGTGGGAGGAATAGCGGGGGGCTCTGTATATTTATTTCTAACCTGTTGGGTGTTGAGAAAACTAAGGTAGTTAAAGTGGGAACCTGTTATCAGATTCTATTAATCCGGTTGGCCTTTAAGGTTGATATCATCCTGACTAACATTTATAACAATTTGGATAAACGTTTAGTAGCAGATTTGGTTTCCTTATTGAATAAGGACCTACATGGGGTTATTACCCCAAAAGGGAGGGATTGTATTATTGTTTGCGGGGGAGATTTTAACCACAATTTGTGTGACTTAGCGGGGGGGGCTGTGGATTTATTGGGGCAGGAATGGATGCTACACCCCCACACTTTTCTCATTTGGATGGGGGTGAATCATTGAATGAATTGTTGGCATCCTTTAATCTAGGTTTTGTAAACAGATTGTGTTCTCCATGTGCTGATTTCAGTGCAACATTTGTAGGGAGAGGTCACGGTACCACTATAGACTATATTGTAGCCTCTGAAAGTCACACCTCTTGGTACACAGGCTACTCTACTCATCCTGTAGGGTTTAGTGATCATCTTCCTCTTTCCTTTTCTATCAGATTTCCTCAGGCCCAACATAACACTCTGGTAGAGAGATTGTCATGGCTGAAATCCTGTGAAATGCCCAGACAAAATGGGTACGCTATCAAATGGAGTCATGTTGATGCGGAGGCCATGTACAATAAGATTGTCAGGGGATCTCTTGCCTCAATTGAGAGGTGTTTAGATGTTGAGGCCTCTCATGAGGAAATCATGGCAGCCTTTGAGACTATCTCACGTAACGTCCGAGACAGTTTGTCCCAGAGGGGGAGTGATTCCATTTCTAGACCAAAGATCAATTCTTGGTTTGATGCTGCCTGTTCTAAGGCACATTCCCATCTTAAGGCCGCATTACATAAAAAGATCAGGGACCCGGCCGAGGTGGCTACCTGCAGAAAAATGTATCGATCATCTAGAAAGAACTGCAAGAATAATATCAAACAGGAGGCCTGGAACAATTTGGTTTCTGCCGCTGAATCTAAGGATAGTGCTCAATTTTGGCGGGCAGTTAACGCACCCTTTTTTAATACATTAAACAATGCTAGGATTGAGGTCGCCATTACCGAAACTTCCTGGATTGATTTCTTTTCGGAAGTTTACAATCCAGGGGAGACCATAAAGGTAGTCGATATGGAGGGCATAGAAAAGGAGGCATCTCGGATTTTCAAAAAAGTAAATCTGGGAATTTCAACTGGTGAAATGTCCACCGCTATAGAGCAGAGCAGGGGAAGTAAAGCTCCTGGAATTGATGGGGTTCCAATTGATTTGTTTAAATATTCAGTCGATTTATGGTCCCCTATATTGAAGAGAGTGATGGATGCAAGTCGTGAGTTGGGCTTTCCTAGGACCTGGTCTGATTCTATCATCGTTCCTATTTTCAAGAAGGGAGATAGAGAGAGCCCCTCTTGTTATCGCCCTATCTCCCTTCTTGATTCTTTTATGAAGATCATGGGAAGGGTTGTTTTGAATCGATTGACATCCTGGGCAGATGAAACAGGAGTCCTATCCCCGGTGCAGTACGGATTCCGTGAAGGGATGGGTACTGTTGAACAGGTTCTGAATTTCAACACTCCTTCAAGGGAAATACGTCCAGGCTAAGGCCGAAAAACTTTATGCTATTTACGGGTTGAAAAAGCTTTATTCGAGTTGTACACTCATAAAAGCACACACATTAAAAATTTATACATTTAAAACTTTAAACATACATTGACAATAAATTTACAGTTAAAAATACATGATACACACACAAAAATAGTTACCAATAATGATTAAAATAAGCTTTCTCATAAAGTGCCGAGACTATGTGCATGTTAAGATGCAGAATCCTCCGTTTTACAGGGCATACCCAAATTCATGCAATCAAAAAGCTCTTAACATACATATTAGCAGCATTTTTGTAATTAAAAATCATATCTTCCTCCCAGTAGGTACTAACAGGGATAATTCAGGCAAGCGGAAAAGGCAAAATTCAAAGCATATTAGGGGATAGAGCCCGCCTCCTTAAGGACCATGCCCACCCCAGATATTTTGCCGTTCCAACTACAATAGGCAATTCAGTGGAGGAGCAAACAATTCTCAACCCCTCAGCACCACTTAGCACACCAAGATTCCTACAAACAGGTGCCAACCAAGATTTTCTTGGACTTGCATAAGCCTCGCATAGAAATAAGAAATGTGCAATACTTTCATTTGGGGCGCCACATGACGGGCAACACGAACTACTACTAGTTCTCCAACTGGACGTCAAACACCTCAAGGGGAGAGAGCCTGCCCTTAACTGGAAAAATAATTTCCTGTCTAATGGAACAGTTATAATGTCCCAATACTGTTCTAGGGCTGGTCTTGTTTTAATTTCCATGAATCTACCCCCCATGGATTCCGAGGTTGCGCTCCTCCAAAGCTTCTGATCAATGTAATCCCAATATATTTCTTTTATAGTGGTTTTACTAGGGAACACTTCCCCGAGGGGGGTTTCCCAGAGTTTGGAGAGACCAAGCCCAGCAAGGACGTCCCTCAGCATTTTTAGCCATGTAATTTTATGAAAGACGTCTGATTTGGCTAATGCTAAGAACCCCTCAGCATAGTGTCTTATTTCTATGGTTGTCCATAGCCGTCTCCAATAGAGGATAGGCCTCAGTCGGGCACGATCACTAAGCGATCTCCTTCCTAGATCCAAGCCCAACGGTATTAATGGGGTGCTTTGAGGGAGACTAGTTATCCCTCTCAGGAACCTATTCTCAGATCTTTGAAGGGTAGTGAGCCTCTCAAAGCCCCAGACTTCAGCCCCGTAAAGGGCTGTGCCCAAGGCTTTTGCATCATATACCATGAGTACAGGTTTTACAGGCCTAGTTTTGGATTTTACTTGTTCTACCCGGAGGGCTCCTGAAATCTGCTGATGTTTCAGCACCGCCTTCTCGATGTGTCTCGACCAACCAAGTTTACTTGATATCTCCACCCCGAGGTATGTAAAAACATTTACTAACTCTAGTTTGATGTTATTCAGAGATACCCTAGGTTGGGATTGGCGCTTTTGCCCAAAGGCCATCAGCTTGGTTTTATTTACATTAACCTCGAGACCTCGTTCTTTACAGAACATATCAAATATGTTCAAGGCTCGCTGGAGTCCCGACGGGGTCTTGGACACGATCAGGGTATCGTCAGCGAACATCAGGATTGGAACCCTGATGCCCGCTAGCGAAGGTGCGTCTACCATTGCGTCCAATATCCTGTCCACTATGCCATTAATGAACAGGGAGAACAGCAGGGGTGCCATAGCACAACCCTGCCGTACCCCCCGCTCAACTGGGAAGTTGGTAGTAGATTCACCATTCCTCCCCCACTGAACCTTGGCGAAATTACATTCATGTAGACGCATTATTAATGTAAGCAAGTCAAGTGGAACCCCTATCTTGGACAAAACAGCCCACAGCTTGCTTCTAGGCACCAGATCAAAGGCAGCCCTCAGATCTACAAATGCTACATAAAGGCTGCCTTCGCCCAGGAGTACAGTCCCCCACCGTAACATGGTGAAGCGAAAGATTTGATCAACCGTACTGGTCGCCCGTCTAAATCCTGCTTGGTAGGGGGACAGAGCATTATTGTCATCTACCCAAGCCATAAGTTTGTCGACCACCATCTTCCCCACCACTTTTTGCATAGTGGCCAGCAAACGTATCGGTCTATAATTTGCCGGGAGTGACCGATCACCTTTCTTAAAGATCGGTATTATTATTGCCCCCTTCCATAAATTGGGGATTTTTGCCCCTTTGGCCAGGCCATTTCCCAGCATAGTCACGTATTTTGCCCACCGAACCTTGTCATGTTTGAAAATGTCTGATGGAATTCCATCTAGCCCCGGGGCTTTCCCTCCCTGCAGGGTTGAGATTACAAGTTCCGCATCTTTAATTAAGAATAAATCTCCCTTGGAAAATACCACAGGGATTGGTTCTGTAGCCACTAAATCCCTACTCTCCGCATACTGTGGTTTAAAATACTCGACCCACAATGCCTCATCGACATTGTTGTCAGGGTTATTGGGGGTACCACCTCTTCCCCATTTCACAATTTTCCAGAATAGTCTGGAATCTTTTAGCCCAGAGGCCTCAAGTAGCTCCTCCCAATGCTCCTTGTCCCACTGCTTCTTAGCCTTACGAATGCTGTCATTATATTGTTTCCTACCGGCGCTAATCAAGGCCCTATCCCTGCTTTTTATTGCCCTGCCCAACTCCAGTCTGGTTACCCTGCACTGCTTATTAAACCACCTCGCCAATTTGATAGATGCTTTTCTATTTACCTTCACTGACCTGATGAAATGCGGTTTTATCAAGGAGAAAAATGTGTCGTGTATGTCTGTTATTTGGGAGGAGCCCGGTATTACAGGATCTACTATTTCCATGGCGGCGATAGCATTATCTACCTCCAAGTTAATGTAGTCCAAGGTGGCCAAATTGGCCAGCACATTTGGCCATTTCACCCTTCTTGAGTCATTAGCAATAACAGGAGCGATCTCACTACCTGAGACTGGATTGGCACATGTGGCCCTCCACCATGAGTGAGTAACACAGAGGGGGTTATGGTCACTTTCTACTCTCCCCTTGATTTCCATATCACCCACTCCACACCATAACTCAAGACTACAGATGACATAGTCGATCCTACTTTTATTATGGCCATTGTCGAATGAACAATTTCCTCCTTGGTCGCTTTTTGTCCTGCCATTAAGGGCCCTCAAACCATATTCCAAACATAACGCATTCAACAGCAATATGTCTTTTGTCCACCGCTTCACGGGTATGAGGTTTAAGTTTGGGATGCCCCAAAGGGCATCTTCCTCTTGTCCTATTGGATATACAGTATTTTCCAAAGGCTCAAATGTCCTATTCAGGTCACCAGCCACTACCACTCTATTTCCAAGTGACTGGGATTCAAGGGAGGTGGATAGAACTTCTAGGGTGGCAGAATTCCCAACACTCACACCCCTAGCATAAATATTATAAATGTCTATCACACCGCCCTTCCCTACTGATAATCTCAATAATTGTATATCCTTACAACCTAGATCAATCATTTTTATTTTGACTTTTGAATTCTGCTTGATCCAGACTGTGAGACCTCCCATAGGTCTTCCCCTAGGGCCTCTGGTCGCTGGTATACAAAAATTTAAGTAACCCGGCAGATAAATTGGCTCACAGGCCCAGGTCTCTTGGAATAGGCACATTTCAAACCCGCTTACAAAATCTATCCAATACTGTGACATCAATCTGGCCCCCAACCCCGCTATATTCCATGACAAAAAACTCCCCGTGGTAATTTCAGTACAGATCCCCTTGTCATTAGGTACCATGGGCGGTAAATCAGTCAGCCTCCCCCAATCACTGTCCTCTCCTGGAACAATATCTACGCAATTTACATCTGTTCCCTCCTTAGTGCAAATGCTTGGTGAAAGTCCGGGTTCACCCCCCCAATCCTCCGGACATTCAATGATGTTCCCCCGCATGCTAACACAATCCCTCTCATTAGCCACTTCAAGTATTGTACTCATTACATCTTCATTGGATACCATTGTTACATCTGGGATACTTCCCCTGACCATTTTCCCTCCACAATACATTTGTTCAGCAGGTTTCTGTCAACATCCCCACCTCGTCTGCCCCTGCCCATTATAAGGGTTATATGCCTGGTTATAACAAACATTTGGTCTTAGGATAGGGGCAGGGAGGGGGCCGGCCTCTACCCAGGGACAGAGACTAGATCTCGATTGTTCCCTACTGCCTCCAGGATAGATCGCCACCGGTCTGGGATAGAAGAAGGTGAGGTCCACAACACCAATCCCACCAATACTAATGTTCCAACCTGGTCCCGTAATCAACCCTACAACCCTTGGGTCCTGGAAATTGATTATAATACACTCACCCCCCTGTTTTTTTGAAGTGTTCCCTATCCAATTGACCCTTCTGACCCCAATTATTAAACCATCCACTCCCCCTGGCAGGGGTCTATTGACACGAAGCCAATGCATGGCCTTATTTTTTAGCGTGTCATAGGATTCTCTTTGGCCCTCCAGAAGGGGTGGAACATTGGTGAGTATAGCCACATATGGATAAGAATCCGGGGTGAGCTGTACTGGGGGTATCCTAGTCAGTGGTTTAGTCACTTGTGGCTTTATTTGGCCGTGATCTGAAGCAGCACGGCACTGTGAAACAATGTTTTCAACTGCCACGATAATATTATTCCCATCTCCAACACTATGAACATCCCTTATGGAACCATCCCCCGTTACTATCTGGGAGGTTGGCCCCACATTATTTCCAGCGCCATTATTAAGGCTAATTTTGTCATTTCCTGGCAAAGTACCCAGAGATTTATTCGAGCCGGTCGGCAAGGGTGGGGCATTTTTACTAATGGTGGTAGCTGGGTTTTTTATACTGTCCTTTCTACCCTTAATAGTAATACTATTGGGCTTAGTTTTCACACCGTTACTTTTAGTTGTGGTGGACAATAATTCAGATACATTCTTACTAGTCAGCCCGTTATTACCCTGCACAGAAACACCACTCACACTCGACGATTGCGAGTCAATCAACTCGACTCCTATATTTCGGTCGGCTGCCTGTTGATATTTCCCATTCTCACCCATTTTATTGCCAGACTTAATTAGGGATTTTATTGAGAAAAAATTATCTAAGCTAGCTTGTTCTAGATGGTCAAGTTGTTCTGCTAACTTTTTAAGTCTAAGCTCAACGGGGTTTAAAAGGGAACGCATTAATTTTTCCACTTCCAACAGAAAACCATGATTAGGAGATGGTGATCCAGGGGGTGCTGTAGTAGTGGGATCTAAACTTGGTGACACCAGTGGTGTAGTGGGCACCATTATTATGGAGTCCACACCTACTGGGGCGACCTCGCCCCCTCCCATTAACACTGCAGCGCCATTCTTTGCAGGGACATAGCTTGGGGGTGATTTAGTACCCAGCTTCCTGTACTTTCTTGCTGGTTTTTGTGGTTGTAATTTTTTTACAGTGGCTCCCCATTTCCTTTTGGGGCAAGGTTTAGATTTAATCACTTCCAATTGTACACATGCTTTTTCTAATACTTCTTGCCCTTTGGGTAGTTGGCTAGATACATTTAAATGCTCAACAGATAGAGTAGTAACTACAGTGCCTGTCGAAGATGTGCCCGTTAACTCAGTAGACAAGGGCGAATCAAGTAATATATCCTGGGTTGCTGGTAATACAATAGATGACAAAGGTGTAACTAACGCAGGGAAATTTTGACCTTGGTGTTTCTCAAGTGGGTTTTTCAAGAGCTCAATCGACAACCTACGCCCGGCTCGTCTTTCCGCCAGAGCGATCTCCCTGTCAATATCCTGCGGCAATCGTTTGAAATAAGAATCAAGAGGGCCCATGACAGCTATCTCGACCTCACCCGTAGATGGCAGCAGGGTTGAAATGCTTGTTGAACAAGCCATGGCGCAAGAAACCCCACTTCTACCTAACAATAAACTGGCGGGTCAAAATACAGTTGCTAAACAAATCGGATTTGACAGTACCAGCGCCGTAGATGTTGGTGGGGTGGCCCAGCCCAGCCTCCTGCGGCCCCGGACGGCCACAGACGGTCCCGCCCTTGTCCCGGGCTTCTCCCGCGCGCTCTCCCGCGCTGCGGGAGTAGTAGTGGCTTGATATGGAGCGTGCACACAATAGGTGGAAGGGGTAGGAGGAGTCGGGGAGAGCGGCCCAGGTGTAGCTATTCAGGGCTGGCGGGTGCTCCTGGGGAATGTAGTCCCAGAGAGCCCACGCGCTCGCTCGCAGCCCCGAAAAGTGCTTCTCCTCGGTGTCCCCTTCAAGGCGCAGCAAACAATCACTCCTCACGCAGCGGGACCCGCGGAGCGGGTTCCGCAAGAAGTAGGCTGGTGGCTGAAGACAAGGAAAATCCAAGCAGGTAGGAGCAAAAACAGCAAGGTGTCCCACTCGCTAACACAGCGAGAGCAGCTGATAAGGGGTCGGTGGAAGGGTAGGAGGAGTCGGGGAGAGCGGCCCAGGTGTAGCTATTCAGGGCTGGCGGGTGCTCCTGGGGAATGTAGTCCCAGAGAGCCCACGCGCTCGCTCGCAGCCCCGAAAAGTGCTTTTCCTCGGTGTCCCCTTCAAGGCGCAGCAAACAATCACTCCTCACGCAGCGGGACCCGCGGAGCGGGTTCCGCAAGAAGTAGGCTGGTGGCTGAAGACAAGGAAAATCCAAGCAGGTAGGAGCAAAAACAGCAAGGTGCTATTTACAACAAGGGGTGGTGATGGACAGAGTCTCTGAATTAAGCAGAATACTCTCACCCAGTCAAGAGATCAGGGCTAAATCCAACACAGTTTTTTAGCTCATTGCACCATCCCAGTTTCAGAACCTGGCTGTATGCAAAATTAAAAAACTTTATGCGGCATTTGTCGACCTAAGTGCCGCATTCGATTGTGTCAAGCACGATCGATTGTGGCAGGTGCTGGAAAATCTCGAAATAGACAAGCCCATTATTTCCTTTTTAAGACAACTTTATGCCGGGGCAAGGGCAAGGGTGAGATTCGGAACCAGCGGTGAATGTACCAAACCCTTTTATGTGAAACGTGGAGTGAGACAAGGGTGCGTCCTTGCGCCTCTCCTTTTTAATTTATATACGAACGATTTAGAAGAGGCCTTGGTGTCCAAAGTTATTGATTCACCTAGAATCAATTCCAAACAAGTAGTGTCCCTACTTTATGCGGACGACGCTGTTATAATGGCTAGGACTGAGAGAGGCTTGCAGATAGCTTTAGACACATATATTAATTTCATGGATGCTAGGGGCCTGAAATTAAATGTTAAAAAAATCTTTGCGATGGTTTGCACTAGAGGCAAGTTTAAAACCTGCAAATTGTTTGCATATAGGGAAAAAGTGCAGACCACCAAAACCTTCTCTTATCTGGGTGTAGTCCTTGAGGGTGGGGGGCATTGGGGTCCAGCCTTAAGGAGTAGAACCCTGTCATTTAAAAAAGCTACTGCAGCACTCATGGCCTTTTCGCATAAGATGGGAAAACAACCCCCAGCAATCTTACTTAAGATTTATTCGGCCAAATGTGTCAGTACAGCCATTTATGGGGCAGGTGTCTGGGGCATTCTTGGAACTAGGGAACTACAAATTGTAGAAAATGCTTTTTTAAGGTTTATTTTAGCTGTTCCGTCTAGTTCATCTGTATTTAACTGCCACGCAGAACTAGGGGTCCGACATATTAGTGATCTGATCGCAATGCAACCAATACTACTCTGGCACAGGGTCTGGACCACAGACGAGTTAGATTTAAACAGAGAGATCATTCGTGATGTCATGGCTCTTGATAACTCCCATAAAATAGCATGGCTATCATACATCCAAAAGTTTTGCTTAGATATGGGAAAACCTGAGTTTTATACTGCTCCAGAGGGGCTACATAGGATCACGAGGGAAGTTCTAAAAAAAGATTGCTGGTTTCATCTGGAATCCCTGCGGCTAGGGGTAGAGCTGAACAAGGTTACGGTAGTGCGGCACCATTTGCTGCTTACTTCAGGCAATATGCAATCTTATCTGAATTGGTGTATTGGGGGCTTCGACAGGTTCTTACTTACCAGATTCAGATTTGATATTTTTTTCCAATTAGTCTCATTTCCCCAAATCAACGATTGGTCTAAAAAGCTTATCAATTGTCCATGCGATGGGATAACTGAACAATCAACGCTGCATGTGATCTGTTTCTGTGTTTTTCATCAAAAAGAGAGAGCCCGATGGATTAAACCTTTTTTGAATAAATATGGCCCGTGGCACCATTGTCGCCTAGCTTTACTGTATCTCCAGCTCTTGAATGATGAACTTTGTGTGGCTACTATGTCAGGATTTTTAAAAAGTGTTTTTAGAAAAAGGAAGAATTTATTATGTTCTTAAAATTTTTATTGTGAACATAGTCATTTTTTTTCCCGTTATATTGTCATATATGTGTACTATATGTAAAGATTTATGATGATGTTGCTTTTATGATTTTTCATTTTACAAAAATCGAATAAAGCTTTTTCTACTACTACAATCAGATTTACATGCACCGATGCACACACACATGCGCAATAGTGTAATGCTGCGTATGTTCTGAAAGTGTTAGACCTGGCATCCATGACATGGTTTCTCCTGAGTTTTTGCCTTCTGACCTCCCATTTTGTTTACTTTAGGACACTGGGCAAATTACCACTGCTAACCAATGCTAAAGTGCATTCGGTTTGGTACTTAAAACATGGTTACATTGGCTTATCCACAACTGGCATATTTAATTTACTTATAAGTCCCTAGTAAAGTGCACTACATGTGCCTAGGGCCTGTAAATGCAATGATATTATTGGACCTGCACACTCATTGTGCCACCTACTAAAGTGCTCATTTAAAAAAATGCTCAGGCCTGCCACTGCAGAGCTTTTGGTTACAGTTTTAAATTGCTATGGCAAGAAAAAAAAAAAAAAGAGAAAAAAAAAGAAAACCCTCTTGCCAGGCCCAAACCTTCCTTTTTAATACCTGTAAGCCACCCCTGAGATAGGCCCTGGACAGTCTGATGGGCAGAATGTAGTGTATTTAAAAAGTAGGACACGTACATTCAAGTTTTACTTGTCCTTGTAGTGAACCGCTTTTCACTATTGCAAGGCGTAGGAATTTCAAAGGTTAACATTGGGATTACCTTATTATACATTATAAGTGAAATTTCCAACAGGGAAAAGATAGACTTTTGAAGTTTGGTGTCTCTGGACTCAAAAGTTAAAATCACAACCTATGGTGAAGTTGGATTTAAATTGCAATTCTGAAAATGTCACTTTTAGAAAGTTGCCATTACCCTAATTTAACCATTCTGTGTCTTCTACTTCTGCCTGTCTCTGAATACATGTCTGGGGTTTAAGACATCTAGGCTTTGTGCTTTCCCTGTAGACAACCACCCACAAAGGGAGCTTAGGGTTGACTTGTGGGCCATCTGCATCCTGATGGGACCTCCTTGGCAGGATGGGAAGGGGAGCTTACACTTGTACCTGAGTAGGCTGTTGTGAGTTTGAAGCTAGGGCAAGCAGCGCAGGGACCCTGTGCACTTCAAAGGAATCTCTTTTAAGTCTTACCCACTTCAAAGCCACAACTGAGTATACGTATTGGGCCTCAGCCACCACCCCTTCAGTATACTTCTGGACCTGAGGAAGCCAGGGAGAAGGACTGCTGTGCTGCTAAAAGGACTGCCACTCTGATATATGTTTCCTGCTATACTTTTCTGGACTCCTGCCTTGCAGTGTCTGCTCTGGGAGTGAGAAGGACAGCACCTGCTGAACAAAAGTGACTCCAAGAGTTTGCTGGGTTGCCCCCTGCTCTGAAGTCTCAGGGCCATCAAAGACTTCCAACACACCTGCTGCAGCACGGAGAACATAGAGGGTGAAATGCGGGCAGGTCACTAGAGCACTGGTGCCCGCCACTACTCAAGTTTTAAACCCTCACCCCCATACTGAAAAGTAGGGAATGTGGCTTACTGCTTCGGTTGAGGCCAAGGAGGGGCTACAAGCTGCATAAATGCCACAAAGACACATTGGTCGGAAGCTGCCCTGGAGCTCAGGGAGAAACCCCAGAGCAGCAGCGCGAGGTCTCCTCCAAGTCAATAGTAGCAGTGTCAGCAGATTTTGCTGTTTCAGAAGCAAATCAAGGAGAAATACTCAGTTTTTGTGAAGACCTTGAGAAAA
Organism: Lissotriton helveticus; assembly: GCF_964261635.1. Taxonomy (NCBI): domain Eukaryota; kingdom Metazoa; phylum Chordata; class Amphibia; order Caudata; family Salamandridae; genus Lissotriton; species Lissotriton helveticus. Next base: position 641,317,447 of record NC_136059.1, read on the forward strand.
AGATAGACCTTCTGTACATAAGGACGCAGACTCTTGAGATTACCGCTGGGGAGCTGAAAGAAGATTTGACTAATAGTAAGATGGAAAATGGCTTGAGAATTTTGAATATCCCGGAGGGGAAGGAAGGTGATGACCTAAAGACATTTGTGTTTTCTCTTATAAAGGTACATGCTCAGATTGAGGAGAGTGAGGTGAATATAGCAGAGGATATGCAAAGGGTGCATTGAGATCCATTTAGAATAAATCTCAATAGGGTTAAACCGCGGAAGATTCTCCTTAACTTTCAGACTTTTTCTCTATAGGAAAGCATTCTTTCAAATGCATTAAAGGTGAAAGACTTCTCCTTTAAGATTAGATCAGACCTATCACAAGCTACTCTAGAAACGCAATGGGAGTTGGGAATGTGCCTAGATGGATTTAACATAGTTGGGGCCACTGCACAGCTTACATTTCCTGCATCCCTAAGAGTCATGCACAATAACAAAATTCATATTCTAAGGAATAAAAGAGGTGGATGAGTTTTTAGATGCTAGTAAGAAGAGAGGGACTGAAAATTAGCTTAGCATGGCAAGGGGGAGGAGATGATATAGAGGATAAGAGTAGGTTGTAGGCCACAGTGCCCTGTGTCGGGTAAAGGGAGTCACATTAATATTCTTATATTTTTTTACTGTTTGGTGGTGGGTGCCTAGAGGTACCTAAAAATGGACTAACATCAGTTCTAGGAGGAAGTAAGGGTGGGTTCTCCAGGGAGGGGACGGAAGTGGAGTGGACAGGGGGTAGCACAGGGTTGTGAGCATATAGGAAAAAATATTGAAAATTTTTCAAAAACCTCAGTGAGCCATAAATAATCTATAATAGCTATATGTGCCAAGGTAGAAAACAGGGAGATAGAAGCAGGAATATGTCTATCCAGGTTTTAACATGGAATGTTAATGGGTTGCTCACGGAAGGGAGGAGGGATAGAAGTGTACAATTCTTAAGAGATTCTCTTGCACAGATATTAATTTTCCAAGAGACCCACCAGGTGCAAAATGAGTACGTTGAGTTATTCAGAAAACAGGGATCAGTACAGAAGGTGGTTTGCATGGATCAGAGCGTGAATATAAGAGGAGTGCCTATACTGGGGAATAAAACAGGTTACGGTACACATATTAGATACGATTGTGGATAAGGGAGGTAGGTGGATCATAGCAAAAAGTAAAATATATGATAGATTATTAACACGTAGGTACTATGGTCCAAACTACAGTGAAATTGAGCCACTAAAAACACTGTTTACCAATCTGTTGGAGTTTCTGGGTCCTGTAATTATGGCAGTCAATTTCAGTGTGATAATGAATTTGAAAATAGATACATTGGAAAAAGCAGAGCAATGCCTACTCCCAAATCACTGGCATTTTGGAGACCATGATAAAACAATACGCTCTTTGAGACTTATGTAGTTAATGGTTTGGCTGTTTGCAGGGTGCTTCCTCCCACAATAAGAAATATGTGCACACATCCAGAATAGACAATTCTTGGTTCATCTGAACCTGAGATAGGAAATTCTGCATAGTTGGTATAAGATGGCCCACCTTTCAGACCACTGCGCAGTAACACCAACGATTAGAAATGGACTCTAGAATGTACTACACTTGCAGATACTGAAGTAATGGACTCTTTGAAATTAGAGGTTGGACAATTTCTTAAGATTAATATAGTATTGGCACCCACAGGGATAATTTGGGACCCACTTAAACATATTGTTAGAGGTAAGATCACAAGTGGTGTTTGTTTTAAAAATAAATGACACAGAAGCAAGGTGAGTTGACTAGAAGATGAAATTAAAAATTTAGAGTCTGATATACCAAAAAATATAGAGGAGGATAGTAGGTCCCCTGTTAGAGAAACAATTGCATACATTGAAAGACCAAATGGAAGATATCCTCTATACTCACCAAGACTATGTTTGAATGGGAACTTAAACTCATCCTTCAAAATAGCCTGAGGTATAAGAGAAGGTTGCTCCTTATCCCCTCTTTTGTTTAATCTTTATATAGAACCCTTAGCATACAGACTCAGATTGGCAGCTAACAGTCCGCCTTTCTTTCATGAGGACTGGGTAAAGAAGGTAGCATTATGCGCAGAAGACCTTATGGTTTTCACCTCGGTTCTCACAGTGGCCTTGACGGATATTCTACTGATATCCTCAGATTTCGGCAAAGTGTCTGGATACTCAGCAAATGAAGGAAAAATGGAGATCATGATACGGAAACAGGGAAAAGATAACGCAGTGATAAAGAAGATGAGAGACTTGGGTTTAAATATTGTACAGAATATTAAGGAAATCCAAGATATAAACCTGGGTAAAGTATTAATAGAAATTGCATGCGTAATGAAGTGATGGGTACATCTTTCCTTAACAATCTTTGGGCAGGTCAATCTGGTGAAGATGGCGATACTGCCAAAAATCACCTTCCTGTTCAATATAATTCCCTTGCTTTTTGAGAATCCACTGATCAACAAAGTACAGCAGGCTATAAATGCCTTCATGTGGGGATACAAGGGGATCAGAATCTCATGGAAAATAATTGAGCAGGAGAAGGGAGAAAGGGGAGTTATCCCTGCCAGACATCCAATACTATGCCTTGGCCTTCCAGTTGACAAACTCTAGAATGCTTTTCAATATGCCAACTAGAGACTATGTTTACGGTAATGATAATTAATACGGGTACAGATCGTTACCTATTTAAATTTATAAATCCAAAATTCTTTAAAAAGATTCAATTAACAGTATCACAAGAAATGGTTAGAATGTGGTTCACAATCAGTCGATTGACAAAACTAAACTATTATTCGCATTCAGCCCCTATTTAGGAGTCTCCAGGGACTCATGAGTGCCTTAAAGACAAACTAGCCCTACCAAAAAGGAATGCATGTGTGCATTACTGGGGTGATCTATTTTAAGATGGTAAGCTTTTATCATGGGATAAGCTAAGTTAGATGCTGGGGGGAAAACTCTCGAAATTTAAATATCTACAGTTGAAAAGTTGGGAGCAAAGCCGGAGGTCATGCTTGGGCTATGGCAACCATCTGGAAGAACAGCTTGTGGGGAAACCGCAAGGAAACAATGAAGTTTCAATTTGGTATTGGGAACTGCTAGAGATCACGGAGGGAGAGTTCAGTCTGGCAGAAGAGCAGTGGGGAGAAAGCTTGCTTACGGAGCAGCTACAAAACAGTTGGCAAGTATTGATGGGCTCATTATATTACATTTTTAAGCCTACCTTTTTAAGGAGAACCCACTTCTTTTCACTTCACAGGGCATACATAACACCAGGGAGGCTGTCAAAGATGGGGAAAGGAAAAAACGCTAAATGTACAAAATGCGGTTTAGAAAAGGCAACAGGTGTTAACATGTTTCTACAATGCCCGGGTCCTGAGGTTTTGGGGTAAACTGGGTAAGACCATTTCGTGCATTTTGGAGCTACATGTTAAGGTAAGCCTTTCATTGATAATTTTTGGAGTAGATGAAGGCTTTACAGGAATTTTCAGAGATGTCTCCCTTAACATTCAGAGTGGCTAGACTCCCTTTTCTTTATGTCCAAAATGGACTGGGGAAAACGACTAAGAAGAAAAGATTCTGGTGTTTGCTATTGAATTGGGCTAGTGTGTAGTTGGAAGGGGTGAAAATATGAAATGCAAAAGAACATATACCCTGCCCATGGATTACACCTACATAGCTCTCCTGGCTGCAATGGCCTCCCACTCAATGCAGCTGACATTAATCCGACAATCTGTGCTAGATGCACCCTTTCAGGGCAATGTCTACACTTGTACCGGTTTAAGGCATGTTTTGAATTATGGGTCGGGCTAATAGGCATTGGAGCTTGAGGTGGATTAGGACAAAAGCTTGCTGAAGCATCTGAACTTTGCCAACTGTGAGTCTTGCCCTGCCAAGTGGTGCCAATCCAGTCCAAGGCCCTTGGAAGTGGGTATTCTGTGCTGGTGCCATCAAAATCTAGTCATCGCCAAAGTTGCAGCGGGCGAAACTGACACATTTCTTCTCTGCGCCAACACATATCCACTGCCACCAAGAACAAAGATGTCGCATTGCTGGCTGTGCGGCTTGATGGCAACGAATCGCCTACATCAGAAGGAGCTGATGACGGTGTATATCTATTTTCACAGCTCGGAACCAATGTGTCGCCTACATCCAGAGGGATCAACGACAACGCATTGCCTCCTCTGCCCACGCATCGGGCCCCATCAAAGTCCCAACAAGGTACTTTTTGGGCAGGACAAGGTTGATCCCTGTATTTGACCTGCACTCCATAGGTGTTAGTCTGAAATCTTGCATTTGACCTGATCAAGCAACCCAGATAGCCGCAGTTGGTGCTTAATGCTTTTAATGACTATATTTGCAGATATTCTATAAAAATGTATAACTCCGGTTCCGCTGAGGAGTATTTTTGTGTGGTGTTTCTACTCATTGGGTGTTTTCAGTCTAGAACAAATATTTGCCTTTTAAGTTGTCTGAGTGTTATGTGCGAAACTACCAGAGGGTAAGCACGGGTTAATTTAGAATGTGTATCTGACTTACCCTTACTAGGATTGTGGTCCTAACATGAACAGAACACATACATCTGCCATATAGAAACCCAATTTCTGACTGCAAGGATTCATTTTTGTACAGGAAAGGTATCCTTTAACACTTTGCTTGCTTTGGGGGCATGGCTACCGGCCGAGCATGGTGGACGTGAGCTAAGACAGCTCCGTCTTCAACCCTCAACATAGGCTGATTATCCTGATATTACCCGATTCCGCGAGTGCCCCACTCTCACCCTGCTGTAACGGAACATGCCCGGAGTGTGCGTGGCTAGTTTGGTGGGCTGAACGGGCTCCCGAGAGGCGAGGCCGGTCGCTCGGTGTACAGAGGCCTTGCCCGAAAGCACAAACCGCGCTCTCCAGTAGGAGGCGGAGCCGAGTAAAGACTGCGGACGCGGACGGCGCTTGGGCCGCGAGCTCCGGGAGAAGGCTGCACATAACGGAACATACCAAAGCGAGGTACGCGGCACCCCCAGCACCACGCAAAGGCATGCAGTCGGGCAGTAATACTTATAAAGGCACGAGCGCTGCTGCTAAGTGATCCGGAGTCCGGAGTCATCGGGAGAACGCGGGCTAGTCACGCTACATTGGCAGAGGCATAGCCGGGCTTGGGGGGTCGAACTGGAGTGCCGAGCGCGACGAACTGCCGCAGCGAACGCTGCCGGCACCGGTGCGGGAACGTATACCCTTCTTCCAAGGCCCCTTAGGATCTTTGATGGCAACGCGAGCCGCCGCGGTGATCATCGGACGGACGACGCAAGATGGCAGCGTGCAGTTTGGGAAGGATATCCCGGCCATAGTAGCGAGAACCCGACCTGACACACGGTGATATGCCGCATATAGTGATACCTGCAGGCTGCTAGTGGCGTGCCCCTCCCCACCCACGGACAGGGAACTACCCACGGGCCGACCATCAATTCCGGTCAGGCACAGCCACAGAGCGACGGATGGTGGAGTGAGGCTGGACAGGGCCAACCTGACAGCAGGAGTGCAGACACCAACGAGAGAGTGCCGGGGACACTAATTGTTGCACTGTACCGCGAGGGCGATCACCCACCAGACAAGGGCGACCTCCTGAGAAGTGCGAAAGAGGACAGGTCGGGGGCGCGAAAAAGCGCCTGCGCCTATAAAGATCCATTAAACCGGACGCGAACTCACCTGGGACATGTGGCAGAGCCGCAGTGGAGCTCCTCAGACATGCGGGGCAGAGATTTTGTCGGTGGAGGGAGGAGCTGCACTGCGAGGCAGGACACTGAGCTGGATTCGGACCATGGGGCGCAGACTAAAGCAACAGGAATAACTAGCGGGCGCCGCGACGCAGTCTACCGGCTCCGAGGACCCTCTGGCCTCGTCCAACAACGAAGTAGTGCCGCCAACAGGGATGGTCTCCCAAGAGGCGAAGTAGGACTTAATCCTAACTGAATTCAGAGCATCCAGGGAGGCACTGGAGACGCGAATGGACACAATGACCACGGGTCTGTGTCTGCTAAAGGTGGATCACAAAAAGCTGACCAAAAAAGTCACGGAGCACAAACTGGCCTTAGACGATCTCATACCACAACAGACAGAACATTCCACAAGACTGGAAGAGCTCGAAGGACAACTGAAAGGCCTACGGGACAAAGTGGATGATGCGGAAGGGCGTTCAGGCTGCAATAATGTTCGCATCCTGGGCCTTCCGGAACGCAGCGAAGGGGCGAATCCAGCACAGTTTTTGGAGGACTGGCTCAAGACGGTGGTGGCGCCGCTGGGCCTCACTCCACTCTACAGTGTGGAACGTGCACACAGAGTGCCTCCGTGACCGCATAAGCCTGGAGCGCCTCCGCGCCCCCTGATTGCGCGTCTTCTCCATTATAAGGATAGAGACACGATCCTTAAGGCTGCACGGGAAAACGGACCGGTGAGATATGAAAATAAGACAGTCTCACTCTACCCAGACTTCACCCCAGCGGTCCAGACAGCAAGATCGACTTTCATGGCCGTGAAACACATATTGCGTGGCCGCAACATTAAATACGCCCTCCTATTGCCAGCGTGACTGAAAATCATGCATGATCACAAGTCTTATTTCTTTGAAACCCCAGAGGAGGCATCGGAGTGGATGGAGGTAACATTGACACAGCCTCCGACGCAGGCCCCCCTGGAAGAGGCATCAAGGGATCGCTCCCCACATAGATCGGACTCACCTAAGGACCAAGCGAGACACACGACTGCCGAAGCGAACAATCGCCTGGAACAGACACCAATCATGGTGGAGGCAACTGCGGAGGCGGCGATGCTGACGACGGCTGCTTTGGCCGCCCACGATGACGGACACACGGACATTCGGTCTGGCACGCACACAGAAGTTTCGGACTCGGACACTAGCCTACAATTGTTCCCACTTATTACAGCGCAAAGGGCAAACAAATTCTGAGGGACTATGGCGAAGCTGACTATTGGTAACGTATGTAACTGAATGTTCTGTCATACAGCAGTGGGCACACGTGGTACAGGGTATTGATATTAGTAGGGTGAAAGTGGAAGCTTTCAGTAGTATTTACCGGGGAACTCTGCCGAGGGACCAGCAAATAGCCACAATCGTGGCTATCCCCACGGAGGGGAAACCTAGAGAGGTGACTGCATCCTATAGGCCTATATCGCTTTTAAACGCCGAGCCGAAAATCCTGGCTAAAGTTCTTACCAACAGGCTGAAGCCGGTTCTAAGTTCATTGGTGCACCCGGACCAACACGGCTTTGAACTTGCGCCGTCTCCACGGAGTATTGGGGCGCTGCCATTTGCTACATGAGGATGCCGTGGTTGTGTCCTTGGACGCTGCAATGGCGTTTGACACGCTGGGATGGCCCTACTTTATGGCTGTTCTCCGAAAGCTGGGATTTGGTCCGAACTTTAATTGGATGGGTGCGCCTCCTTTACACCACACCTCTAACCCAGGTGGTGGCTAACAACAAAGTCTCAGAGGTTTTCACACTAGAAAGAGGGACACGACAGGAGTGCCCTCTCTCACCTTTACTGTTCGCCCTCTCCCTGGAACCGCTGATTGTCTGGATTAGACAGACTCCCTCCCTGACAGGGCTCCGATGGACGGACAGATGGGAGGACAGGATCTCGCTGTAGGCGGACGACATCCTCCTATACCTCACAAAACCTCACGAGTCCATTGTAACAGCATTAGATATTTTTTATAGTTTTGGAGAATACTCTGGGTATAGCATCACTCCCTTATGTTCTCCATGGCACCCCCCCCGTTGATCCCGAACGGCTGCCCGATTCAGATAGCCACAGATGGCTTCACATACTTGGGAGTCTTCATCTCCAGGGACAGGGCCACCAGGTACGAGCGAAATCTCTTGCCGCCCCTACAGAGGCTCAAGCAAGATCCTGCCACCTGGAAAAAGCTTCCACTGTCCCTGCTGGGCCGGGCAGTGCTATTTAAAATGATGGCGCTGCCACGATTTCTATACGCCCTCCAAAACTACCCAGACTTAGTCCCGCAAAGGTACTTTGCTGCCATCGAGGCCACACAGAGGGACCTCCTCTGGACCAGAATGCCCCGGATCTCCTTGCAAAAACTCACGCATGGGTGGTTTGACGGGGGATAGCACTTCCAGACATCCGGAAATACTACTGAGCGGCACATCTCGCGGTCATTAACCAGGGTACCTACTGTGCTGGGAATGACATGGGGTACGGGATGGATAAATGGCTCCTTCCGGGCGGAGACTATGAGGCCGCCCTTTACTCCAGACCGGGTAGGTACCGTCTCACGGGACCTACTAAGCATTCTGTACAGCTGTGGCACATAGTTTCAAAGAAACTGGGTTGGGCTGGCAAACTTACACTGGCTACGCCACTCTGGGCCTCGGAAAAAACTGGGCACACTTAGCTGCACTAAAGGATTCCGCAACTGGGACCTGATAGAAATATCCCAGATCAAAGACCTGTGGGGACCGGATTGGGAAATACCATTCGACACTCTCCAACAAACTTATGACCTAGCCCGGACAGAACACTTCCGCTACATGCAGGTTAGGCACGCACTTCAAGCCAATATCACCCTGGGACTCAACTACCAGAGTCCTCCCCTCTCGAAGACAGTCTGCTCGATGGCCACCTCCCGGAGAAGGCCATCTTGCTCACATATAAAAAACTCATTAATCACACCCCGGACCCGTTACTAGCTCTCAAAGGGAAATGGGAGGCAGATGGTCTCGAAATCGATGAGGAAGAATGGGGAGAGGCGCTCGCATCCTCCAGGGAAATAGCAATCTCGGCAGAACTAACACTGATCCAATTGAAGATCCTGCACCGAGTTTATATCTCAGGCACAAGGCTGGTCCTGATGGGCCGCAGTGACGACAGACTCTGTCGCAGGGGTGCGGGGAGGTGGGCACTTTCCTACACATAATATGGGAGTGTCAAGTGATAAAAAGCTATTGGACAAGGGTACTCAGATGCATGCATGAGGTGTGGGGTGTAGAATTGCGACCAGAGGCTAAGAGATGCCTTCTTAATATCTGGGAGCCCTCTGACCTACCATCGAAAGGCAAAATTTGGGTAACGCTAGGGCTCGCGATTGCAAAGAGAAACATAGCGAGATTGTGGGGGGCAGCCACGCCACCAACACTCAGCTCCTGGAAAAGGGACATGGACTGGTGTATGATCCAGGAAAAGACAGTATATGTGGCCCGGGGATGCCCTCGAAAGAGGGTTGCGTGTGATCAAACTGGAACGAATACCGTGGCAATATCTGTGTACCCCCCAGCGTTCCCTCCATTGACGAGCTAACTGAACTGTAACTTCCGATGTAATTGATGTAATCCAGTTATGCACTGTAATAGTAATAATATGGCCAACCTTTGATCTTCCTGCAGATGTTATGCAACTAATGTTTCCTTGTATGTGGTGATCTCCTTACCTAATTCTTTTTGCAAATAAAAAAAATATTTAAAAAAAAACTGTTCAACAGTGCAGTGTAGATGTGTGGCCACCCATGTGGGTAACCCACCCGATGGTCTACCTCTGCCCCCATGGTTGCTGGCACATTAAAAATTGCAAAACCCCTCATAACAGTGTCTTCTCTTAACCAAGTCTCCTGGAACATGCATATATCGCGGTTCTGGACAATCTGTGGCCAATCAGGATTTTGAAGTTTGTTTTTGATATCATCAATGTTCCATGACACTGTAGACCCGGATTCAAGGTGGCATCACTTTCACTAATATCAGTGGGAGTTGTAGTTTGTGTGGTGTTTGACTCAGGCATGGGGTCAGGTACTCTCATTTGCGCTGAGGATCGATCCCCCTCCTGCATTGCCGCTGTCAATTCTGTAGTAAAGGGAGACTGGTACCTCTAGGTTAACACCTGCCAAGCCTTGGAAACCCAAAGGGGTTTGTGAGGAGGTTCGCGGAGGGCGACTGGAGTCTAGTGACATTAGGGGGGCTGCAACCCTATACATTTTAATTTGGGTTCTCTGTTAGCCCCCCTAGTCTCTGGGTGGTAGTGAAATCTGATAGGTTTGAGAGTCAATTTACCTCCTCAAGGGCTCCAAAACTATTTGCTACTGGTAGGTTCAACTGTGTTCTGGGTGGTTGACCAAAAGTAATAGGAGTTTGAAGCCAGTGTGTTGAGGCACTTGTGTGAGATGTCCATTGTGGTGGGTAGTTACAGGGGTAAAACAAGGCCAAGTTGTGAAGTTGGATCCCTGTGGGCGGTGCACTGGGACTGAGGATTTAATCAACCAAGAGTTTGACTGTCCTAGGGTTACTAAAGTTGACAACTATACAATCTCCATTACTTGTTTTAGAGTTCTTCACGACCCATCCTACTCTCTGCACCAATGGTATCTCACCGGCCCTTTTATAGAGAATGTGTCTATGCCTAGTGAGCCAATAAAGACACTTGTTTCTCAGTTCAAGATGTGTTTCTACCTGACCAGTTTTAGATTCAGGTATCCCAGTTAAAAGTATAACGTAGGGGAGTAAGGCTGGAGGTAGGTCGATAATTGGAAGTGGAGGGTGGGCTGGGCCTGCATGCATGTGGTCTTTTGGGGTGGGCTCTTGCCTGTGTATCTTTTGGTGAGAATGGGTGCTCGCTCTCTGAATGCAGGATCCCCTAGGGCTAGGACTAGGCCTCCTACTTTGAACCTTGTATGAACCAGGTTCCTTACCAAGGGGGTGCTTGTTGACCATGGGTCAGCTCTAGATGTCCCCAACTCAACAGTACTCGTGGTGGTTGGGCATGTTACGGTAATGAGTGGTGGAGGATTCTGTACTTTATCCGTCTGGGTACTACCATCTTTCTTTTCCACTACGGTCGGCGAGCTGTTGGCAACAGAGTAGCCAGGTGCTTCCAGGACGGGCAAATGGCCACTAGTATTGCTACTGAGATGAAGCGCTAGCTCTTCCTTTACAATAGCCCTCATCTGTACCTCTAGTTCCACTATCAAATTCCTCACCCATGGGGGACAGTCAGGGTTTCTATAAGGGATTAAGGGTGGCTCTATCACTCCTCCCGATCTTACTGGTTCACCCTCACTGGGGCAGGTTTCAATGCTAGATTTATTGTCTGATCCTGCCCCATTGCCAAGCGTTTGCCTCAGAGCTTTGGGCAGTGTGCTATTTGTTCTGCCTTTGCAAGTTCTTGGTTTTACTGGGGATTGGTGTATGGGTGGTGACAAGATCAGGTGTTGTACTGTACTGGTAGGGATTTAGAAGGACTATGAATGGAGCCCGGGATATATTCTGGTGAGATATGTGGCCCTGTGGGTTGGGGGAAAGGTTCTGGGGTTAGAGATAGTCGCCTCTCGGTGAGCTCAATTTCTGTTGATACTACCCCAATAGCTCTCTGGAGCATCCTGTCAATTGAAGTTTGGGGGAGTGGGGCCGTTAATGGCACCAAAGTTTTTTTTTTAGTTTTTTTATACACAACCACGCTTCCCCATAACCAAAGTAGGCACACACTGAAGGGTCAATTAGGTCGACCAATTGCCGAACTACAGAGTTCGGAGCTGATCGAGAGCCTAGCAAAAACCTTGGCCTCAAAGGCCAGAAATACAACGTGTAGATTTAACTGCAATGGGGCATAAAAGCACAGTTCTTTTTTTTCAATGTATAAAATAAAATGTCTTGCCTGGAATGTTGCAGGGCTTAACAGTAAAAACAAAAGACGTCTTGTGTCGGAAGAACTGAGATTGTACAACCCTCATCTTATACTTCTAACTGAAACACACATAGCCGGCAAGGACAAAAAATTATTCTCCCAATTAGGTTATGATATTGTTTGCTGTTCCACTTTTGGAGCTTCAATTAGAGGGGTGGCAATTCTTAAAGATAAACGTTTCAACGTAGAAACTTTACGAATCAACTATGATAAAGATGGTAGATGGGCTATTACCCAATTGAATATTGAAAATCATAAATACATAGTTTGTGTGGTGTATGGCTCAAACCAAGATGAACCTAAACTCTTTGACTATTTAAACATAAAACTTTTAAATTTGGAGGGAGAGCTCATTATAATGGGGGATTTTAACTGCATTATGGATTACCAATGAGATACTACTAGGCCTAGGAGCTTCCAACGTATGCGCAAAACTAGAGCCTCAATCCTAGACCTATGCCATACACATGATATCAAAGATGCTTGGCGATACCTACATCCACATATTCCTGGCTACACATACTATTCCGCATCTCATAAACTCTGCTCCCGACTAGATATGGCCTTAGTTAATGCCAGACTACTGAATATCAGTACAATGGAAATATGTCCTCGTATCTCTTCAGATCACAACCCAATAATACTGACTTTTGATACTCCACGTACTGGTACATGCCATAGACCATTTTCATTTCCCAAATACTTAACATCAGATTCTGTTTATATTTCACAACTAAAAATTCATCTCACTGAATTTATAGAAACTAACTGGAATTCTGCCTCACATAATACTGTTTGGGATACGTGCAAGGCAAGCATTCGAGGATTCACGCAGGGATATGTGCTTAAACAAAACTCTGAACGCCGTAAACTCAGTGAAGTTTTGATCACCAATATCTCTGACTACGAAGCACAATTAGCTATAGCACTTCAGGTAAATTCACCCACTGTAACAGAGATAGGCCTCAAATTAAACCAATTGAAATCTGAAACAAAAATAAAGTTTATTAAAAAAAATGTAGCCAACATACATAAATTTAAGATCGCACAATATGAGGGAGGGGACAAAATCGGCAAAATCTTGGCCTACAAAGTGGCTGAAGATAGAGCTAGCACCTCAATCACACACGTTCGAGGCTCTGACAACAAAATATACGACCAACCACATGATATACTGGAACAATTTGTGGATTTTTATAGGATTTTATATACACCCGAATCTACTCCAAACGAAACTGCTATACAGAACTACCTTGACGAGACTTTAACAACTATCCTTAACTCGTCGGAATTAGATTCACTGTCTGAAAATATTACAGGACAAGATATACGTCAAGCTATAGCCACTTTACCGATAGGAAAAGCTGCAGGGGAAGATACCATCCCTCTGGAAATATGTAAAATATGCCTAGAGGAACTTTTACCTTTACTATTGCAGGTCATACATTCCATTGGGGTGACCGGGAGGGCCCCCAAATCATGGAACAGAGCTAAAATAATTTTTTGTCTTAAAAAGGGTAAACCAAAAGAGGAGAGGGGGTCATATAGACCCATCTCTTTGATTAACACCGATGCAAAAATATTTGCAAAAATCTTAGCCACTAGGCTAGCCCCCCACATGCCCAAAATTGTTAATCCACAACAACACGGATTTGTCACCAGGAGAGACACTACCACTCACGTTAACATGGCTATAACTGCGTTCGACGTTGCTGAGATTAATTCCACCCCGCTCGGCATGATCTTGTTGGATGCCGAAAAGGCTTTCGACCGAGTGGGGTGGAATTATCTTTGGCAAGTCATGACTAAAATTGGGTTCAGCGGGTACTTCTTAAAGTGGATAAAGGCATTATACGATAACCCTCTAGCCCACGTCAGCTATGGGGGGCAGACCTCCACAGATTTTAAGATTTCTCGCGGTACCCGCCAAGGCTGCCCCTTATCACCTTTATTATTTGCCCTCTCACTCGAACCATTTTTATACTCCCTTCAGACACAACATAGAATTGTTCCTTTTAAATCTAACGAACAAATACTGAAAATTACGGCATATGCCGACGACATCGCCATTTATTCCTCAGACATTACTAAGGCGCTACTAGGGATTAACATCGAGGCTTGTAAATTTGGCAAAGTATCCGGCTATAAGCTAAACACAAACAAAACTCAAATTATAGCTAATTACACACCAGCGGTAAAAATCCCAGAGATCTGTAAAACTGCCACATACTTAGTAGTCAGAATCACATCCAAAATACAAGAAATAAACAATCTTAACTATAACGAACTAATCAAATCTACTACCATATTGCTCAAAAAATGGCATAGATTGCCTTTGAACCTAATAGGCAGAATTCACCTTATTAAAATGAAGGTACTACCGAAATTTTTATACCTCTTTCGTTCTATTCCTTTGGTATTAAACAATTCCTTTTTTAAACAACTAGATGGAATATTTAGTAGTTTCATCTGGGGATACAAAAAAGCTAGAAGATCGCTGAAGCTCTTAAAAAATAGTATTGACGTTTAAACTTCCCTGATGTTAAATTGTACTTTTGGTCCTCTTTTTTTAAACGTCTTCGGTCTTTACTACAAACTGAAAACACCTTTTCGTTTAATACTTTTTTGTTAAACTCAAACTCAAAAATGTTTTTACTAAGAGCAAATGACCCTAACTACTACAAGAGGGTGAAATTCGAGACCGCTAAAGATATCCTTAGGATTTGGGCCAACATTCTCTCTTACTGTAAAACATCTCTTTACCATCCGAAACTACAGCTATGGGGTAACCCAGGCCTTCCGGGTATTTTCAACGATGGCATGGCCCTTAGATGGTCTGCTCATGGAATTAAAACTTTGGGAGATTTGTATGGCGCGCAAGGGTTTTTAGATTTTGATACACTTCAAACTCTGTATAATCTGACGGAAACAATGAGATTCAAATATTTACAAATATATGACTTCCTAATAAGGAAGAGTCAGATACATAATATCTCTGACTGTGATATTTGGAACTGCTTATACAGCATTAAAAATAAATCTCTGATAAGTGAGGCCTACAAACAACTTAGCGTCATTAAAACTGACGATTGTCAAAAACTTGCAGAGAAATGGAGCAGTAAAATTGGCTCAACTGTAACTTCCAAACAAATATCACGCTCTTTATCTAATATTAACAATTCTGTACGATCGTCCTGCTTAAGATTACAGCAGTTTCGAACAACATGTATGCTATATTACACACCGGAAAAGATCTCTAAGTGGTCCCTTAATAACAATCAAAGCGACCGTACCAAATGCCCTAAATGTTCTGTTTATGCAGAAGACTTAAGCCACATGCTGTTTCCTGTCCAACTCTTAAAGATTTTTGGGGAGAAATGCTTAAAGTCTTGGAAATCAAGAAAATGTTCTTACCTTCTCTCACAATACCAATAATATTACTCGACATCTACCCTGTCTTTCTCCCCCAATCTGCCTTGATAACCATACTTATCTCCTGCGCTAAACTCACATTAGCCCGAGCATGGATATATCCTGATCCCCCTAGCATATGGGAATGGTGGTCACTAGTAAACGAAATCTACTCTATGGAGTTAGGGCTCGCAAAGCTCAGAGGTGTTCGCTCACTAAAGAAATTTGAGAAAATTTGGGGTAACTTCCCTCTTTGAAGACTTACGAAGACCTTTTTTTTTTTTTTGGTTAATTAACGTTTTTCTTCCTGTTGGATATTTATTTTGTTAAAGTGGATAATTATGTTTTTACTGCTATCTCTGCCCTCAATTTAAATAACTGAGCTACTGTGTAAATATGCTCCAAGTGGAAAATGAAATAATTTTGTTATGGAACAAACTATACTTACCATGTAAATTGGCATGTCTTCCTAACTAATTTGCGAATAAAAACTAATAAAAAAAAAAAAGCACAGTTCATAAGGTGCAAGGCGCTGGAGTCTAACGAGATCTAAACTCTGCAGTCAAAAAGTGTGGGATGGGAATATGTTTAGCAGAACAGGGGCATAAAAGACACAGACCATAAGGTGCAAGGCACTAGATGTTAACAGAATCAGGCCCCTGAGGACAAAAGTATAATGTGGGAATAAGTTTAGCATTAGTAGGGCATAAAACACGATCCATAAAATGCGGAGCACTAATGGCTTGCAGCGTCTAAACCCTGAGCACAAAAGTGCAATGTGGGAATATGTTTAGAATCAATGGGGCAAAAAAACACAGACCATAAAGGGCAAGGTGCTAAATGTTAACAGGATCTAAACCCTGCGGTCAAAAGTGCGGGATGGGAAGATGTTTAGCAGCAGAGGGGCAAAAAAGACACAGACCAGATCTTATAAGGGATGAGACACCTGACGTGTTCTTCATGACGGAAACATGGCTTCAGGAAGTGGACACGGCAGCCGTGAATCTTGCACTCCCTCCTGAGTATTCCATCTTCACTCACAATCGGGCATCTAGGGGAGGTGGCATCGCTGTGGCCGTAAAGTCCTGATACCCATGTGACTGGAGGGTAGTGGATTTGGTAGGATGTGAAAGCGCGTTTTTCAGAATTTCTATTAGCCATCATTTTACTTTCTCTGGCCTCTTAATTTACCGTCCTCCCGGTTGTGACACTGCTTTTAGAAAGGCTCTCCCGGAATGTGTCAGTTCTTTGGCAATGGGCTGCGCAAACTTCAGCATACTTGGAGACCTTAACCTTCATTTTGATTGCGGTCATATTTCTGCCATTAGCAGTACTCTGGCGGATCTGGAGGCTCTTCAGCTAAATCAGATGGTTACTTTCCCCACTCATGTGGGGGGCCACATCCTTGATCCTTTATTTACGAATTTGACTGGGGCAAAGGTGTATAGGCCCAGCCCAGTTGCTTGGACCGATCACTTCTTAGTGAAAATTCTTCTTTTGATCAAAGAGCACCCATTTAAGCCCCTGGATAGAGTAGTGCATAAACACCACTGGAAGAAACTCAAACTGGAGGATTTTCTTCATCTTCTGGAGGTCAACCCACTAGGCCCCTTTCTCAATGTAGAATCTGGGTATGACCTTTTCTGTGATTGGGTCTCTCGGGCCTTGGATGCATTGATCCCCGCTGTCTGGACTAAATGTCGTTCCAGAGAACCCAGCCCATGGTATGACAGTTCCCTGGTGCCGTTAAAAAAAGCTTGTAAACAGGCAGAAAGGGACTGGCGGAAATCCTATGAGGCTGGAAAAAAAACTCTGTATTTCTCTAAAATTAAAACATATCATAGAGCTGTGTGTAGAGCCCGTGCAGCCTATTATTCCCAGGAATTTAGAAATAGCCTCAACCCATCCAAGTTAATTTTTAAGGTCCTTAAGGACCTAACGGCCAAAAGAGCTCCTGCGGCGGAAATCTGTTCAGTGGCTCATTGCGAAGATCTGGCCGCTTTTTTCATTGAAAAGGTCCAAGCTATTTATCGTGCCTTTCCCATCACTTAGCCGGTAGCTGAGCCCACTAGCCCTACACTGGCCATATGTGAGGCCTTAGTCTCACTCCCTAGTCTGTCGATGGAGACATTTCATAAGCTGGCCTATAAGATAAAATCTGGCTCGCCAGCGGATCCCTTGAGACCTGCTCAGTTCAGAGACTCTGCTGCTATTTGTCTTCCTCCAGTGCGCCACCTTATAAATCTTTCTCTCGCCTCGGGTGTTGTTCCATCTAAATGGAAACAGGCTGTTGTGACACCCATATTGAAAAAGGCTACAATGGACCCCCTTAAACTCGAGAGCTATCGCCCGATTTCTCTCCTCCCCTGGGCCGCTAAAATTGCTGAGGCCTATGTGAATGGGGTGCTGTCTGAAAATTTTGTGAGGGCAGGTATTCTGGATCCCTCCCAGAATGGTTTTTGTGCTGGTCACAGCACCGAGACAGCCTTGCTCTCAATGACGGAGCATCTTCGTTCTCTGCTTGACTCTGGTCAGAGTGCAGCTCTAGTACTACTTGATCTTAGTGCAGCGTTTGATACGGTCTCTCACAGGTTCTTACTCCAATGTCTTGGAGAGGCGGGTGTTACGGGCACTCACTCGACTGGTTTCGCTCCTTCCTTGCTGATCGGACCTTTAAGGTAGCTACCCTGCCTTTTGAGTCCAAGTCCTACCCGCTGGAGCTGGGTGTGCCTCAGGGTTCGTCGTTGAGTCCCACATTATTCAACCTTTATGTGAGACCGCTGGCGGCTGTCGTCAAGCATTGGGGCATGACTATGGTCTCTTATGCTGACGACACGCAGCTGGCGGTCGCCCTGAGTGGGGACTCCGAACTTGACACCCCCAGATTCCGGGATGGACTCTTGGCGGTAGCTAGCTGGAGGAATGCCAACTGTCTCCAGCTTAATGCTAAAAAAACTGAGGTCATGATTTGGGCAAGCGGACGGATCTCTGTGGTGACATATGGTGGCCCCCTGAGCTGGGTGTAACTCCTATTCCAGTCTCAGAGGTAAAAAACTTGGGGGTTTGGTTAGATCCTGCCCTCAGTTTTTGTGGCCACACAAAAAAAGTGGCGGCCACCTGTTTTGGCATCTTACGAGGGTTGAAACCTATTTTGAGGTTCTTTGATGCTCCTACCAGGCAGTTGGTCATACAGGCATCCATACTATCTCTGCTTGATTACGCCAGTTCGCTACTGTTGGGGGCCAACCAGGCTGAAATCGCCCGGATGCAACGTGTCCAGAACGCCGCAGCTAGAGCCCTGGTAGGCTTACCGAGGTTCTGTTCTGCGGAAAGTACCATCCGTTCTCTGCACTGGCTGCCTATGGCACAGAGGATCCACTTTAAGACCCTGTGCCTTTCCTTCAAGATCCTCAAGTTGGCCTCTCCCCAGATCCTTGATAATCTTTTGGTGCCTTACGTGCCCTCGCGTTCCTTGAGATCTTTGGGTCAAAACTTGGTGGTGGTCCCACGGTCCAGGCTGTGCAGGGCTGGAGGTCGGTCCTTCCGGGTTTTGGCTGCAAAATTGTGGAATTCTCTTCCGTCCCACATTCGTGAAATGGATGAGCTTCTGAAGTTTAGGAGGGCTATTAAAACGCATCTGTTCCCTCATACATCTTAGCACTCTGATCTGTGCGCTTCTGCCCTCGTACTGCTGTGTTGTGTTTGGGTACTCTCTCTGAAGCGCCGGGACGCCCCTTGGCTGGGGCAGCTGTGCGCTATGGAAGTGTTATTAACATAACATAACATAACATTTAGTGCAAGGCGCTAGATGTTAACAGAATCCGGCCCCTGAACACAAAATTGCAATGTGGGAATATGTTTAGCAGCAATATAGCATAAAAAAACACAGACCATAAAGTGTGAGGTGCTAAATGTTAACAGGATCTGGCCCCTAAGGACAAAAGTGCAACACATAGGAAATTTAGCAGCAAACGGACAGGTGAGCACGGTCCCTGGTGTGCAAGGAGCAGAAGGCTGTCAGAAACTGGCCCCAACTATGGTGGACATCTAAGCAGGATACCATTAAGACAGTACATTGAATATTGTCCCAGTGTTAGCTGTTAAACAAGTCCAATAGGGTACAGTTATCCAACTACAAAATATAGATGAGCAAAAATAAACTAAAGAAATATATATGTTAATAAGATGTCCTATCGGCTGGAAAAAAAAAAGAAAAGAAAAACCAGTTCCAACTAACTACATGGGGGCACTGTTCACAGCAAACACAGGGGCTGTTCTGGTGGATGGTTCACAATACCTTTCTGCTAACTCTTGTAGGATGCAGAGACCTGGGCCCTTGGACGTAAGGGGTGGCCCTGCCCTGCCTCTTCCTAGCTATGACGGCAAGGACGGGCCCCCATTTGGCCCGTGCTTCGCCCGGGCGCTGCCCACGCGTGTCCCGCACTGCGTGGAAGAGTCGGCGCTTTTGTAGCACGATGGCCAGACAGACTCCTCCTGCCTCCAATGAGGCACCCTGGGGCTTGGAGTCCTTGTATGGGCAGTGGCAGCTGGCGGCGTTGTAGCAGCGCGTCCTGTGCTGCGTGGAAGAGTTGGCAGTTTTGTAGCGCGATGGCCGGACAGACTCTTTCTGCCTTCAATGAGGCACCTTGGGGCTTGGAGTCCTGGTATGGGCAGTGGCAGCTGGCAGCCTTGTAGCAGTGTGTCCTGCGCTGCGTGGAAGAGTCGGCGCTTTTGTAGCAAGATGGCCGGACAGACTCCTCCTGCCTTCAATGAGTCACCCTGGGGCTTGAAGTCCTGCTATGGGCAGTGGGAGCTGGCAGCCTTGTAGCAGCATGTCCCACGCTGCGTGGAAGACTTGGCGCTTTTGTAGCGCGATGGCCGGACAGACTCCTCCTGCCTTCAATGTGGCACCCTGGGGCTTGGAGTTCTGGTATGGGCAGTGGCAGCTTGCGGCGTTGTAGCAGCGCATCCAGCGCTGCGCGGAAGAGTCCGCGCTTTTGTAGTGCGATAGCCGGATAGACTCCAGCTGCCTTCAATGAGGCACCCTGGGGCTTGGAGTCCTGAATGGGCAGGGGCAGCTGGCGGCGTTGTAGCAGTGGGTCTCCGCATATTTATACCTTCAAGGTATTTAGGAATGCCAGTATTGATGTAAAAGTCGGGCATAAGAGCGTCATGAATGAACCCCTAAGGAATAGATGCTCATGATGAATAAATGAGTTCTTGGAGAAATCACTATCCAAGGAAGGGGAAGTCCTAAAAGCTTAATAGTCTGGTTTTCCAAGAACTCGTTGTGACGTAGATGAACGGATGTTGGTGGCCATGGCTGTATTTGGTTAGCATAAGCAATGCCTAAATAAGGGCAGGATTGCTATGCCTAAATAAGGGCAATGTGAATTATATAAGGGCATGAATCGGGAAATCTAGATACGATATCTAAATCGACACACAACAAATCCAGTGACTGATATCGCTAAATTTCAAAACCACTCTGAACCCCCCATTTCTTTTTTGAGCTAACAAGATATTGCAACTGAATCCTCTGGGATGTCATTCTGCCAGGTAAAATGCCTCTTTGTCTAAGAAAGTCTGAATTCCACCATCAATGAAACTCCCTCCTTGATGCGACAAAATGCAGTTGTCGGGGAGCCATGTCTTTGAGGGAAGTATCATAGAACTCCAACTTGAAGCCTACACTGCATCAAGGACCCAGACTTCTTGTGTAAGTGGTTGCCAATTGGATAGGAACAAAGCTATTCATTCGAAATCAACAGGGAGGGAGAAGGAAGATTAATAGTCCATTCAGCTTCCTTGCTTAATATTTAAACAATCAAAATGAGGAAGAATGGACAACTTGTAACTGCGTTTCCAGGGTTTCTTTCTTTCTATATTCAAAAACCCTCATACACGCATGTGAAAGGATGGCAGTATATCTTGATTCTCTGCCTCCAACAGTGCACTAATGCATCATCATCATCGGCTCTTTGTTTGTCGTATGCTTACCTCTAGCCAGAGGCAACCACTGGATGTGTAGTAGTGTCCAGAGATAATATATTTAATCCAAAACAGATGAGGCAAAAATTGTTAAAATCACTGGTGTATAGATGTGAATCATGTAACTAGATCCGCTATATGTTCAATTAAATGTTAGGTCGACATGTTTCTGTCCCATTGTGCCCAGCCGGATCTATGGGACATTCACCAGGACTAAGAGTAAGTACTTACACAACTTGTGAAGCTACTTTTAGTGGGCCTTGTGTTCCACTGTTAATCCCCCGGGGCAGAGACAGCACAGGATAGCGAAATACGACAAGCTGCTCTGGAGAAAATATCGTGACCTCCGCTGAAGCTCGTGTCATGATAATATGAGGCACAGTTGATCCACGTCTATGGATGGCCATGATAGAAATAAGAAAATTGTCTAGTACAGCTATCACACCTAAAAACACTAGCAAAGTAACATGTGTATGTCTAAGGTGCCAGCTGAGCTAACATGCCTCCATTTATTTTGCTCGACAAGAAAGAGAATACTTATATACTCCATAGTGCTTAATGTCTGAAACTCTAATCACATCAAAATTGAATGGCCCAAGGATTCCAGCAAATGTACTGCTACTTTACCACTATATAATGTTATGTGTTTTGCATAGAGCATTGTTTACAATTTGTCTTTTTTCTTTCTTGATATTGCTACTCCTGCTGATCTGACTTCTGACAGGCAGGAGATAGCACCCTGGACCTGGCAGAGGAAATTGGAGGCCCTCAGGTCAGAATACCAGTGGCTGGTGGTCATGGAAGAGGAGGAGTAGGTGGTGGCAGCAGAAGCTGCACATTCCCCTGGCCCTTGCCAGGCCCCAGTGCCTCCAGTACACCTGCCGCCATTCCTGCACTGCTGCTCCCTCCTATTTCCATGCTTGCCAGTGGCACATAATGTAGAGGTTGGCGCACATGGAAGCCAGGCTGAAGGAACAGTGGAGATACACTTGAAAACTATTAAGAAGCTCCTAGCCTGCTGTTAGTGCACTCTTCTGCCCGTCTCTTTTAATCCTTTTTCTTGGTGGTTGGGACTTGTGGAGAGAGGGTGTAAATGTGGGAGTTGGGGCATTTTCTAGATTTTCTTTTATGGACAATTTTGTTTTTGGACTTTACTTTGGAAACTATTTGGGACATTAGTTGGGGACTGTGAAAGGGGTTGGCCAGATGTGCGTCTAGTTTATATTGTTGGGGGAATAAATGTTTTATAGTTTTACATTATAATTTTTATTTTATCATTTTTAGGTGTTACTGTTTTGCCGCAGCCCGTCATAAAAATCTGCTGGTAGTGTAAAAACAAAATAGGTATGCACACCCTCCCTTGCCCAACTACTCTCTCCTCTTAGTCTCTGAAGTCTGCAACTTACCCCCTAAGGACTTGGAGTGGGGGGGTGAATTTTTTTGGGATGTGGATTGCAGTTCAACAATCTACCATGGTTCACTTCTCGTACCTAATTAGATGAATCAAGGGCTGCATGGTTTCCCAAGGGGCCATTGTGGTGGTAGTAGTAGCATGCTAGCACACTAACAGTGAAGGCATTAGAAGCTAGGTCCCACTCGCTCCTAGGCAAGCTCAAACTGTAGGACAACGACTATTCATCGTAGGGAACAAACTAAATTGAAATTACAACTCAGTCAAATCTTTTATTATATACAAGCTTTAAAATTGAGACAGTCACCAGGCAGGACTATCAGTAAACAAGAATAGAGACATTAGAGAAAATATGATAAGCAATGCTAAATTGAATTCTTCAGGACAAGGGTATGCTAGTAAAAGTTAGAAAAATAAGTCGACTTGAACTATGGAGTGGACTTTGGTAAGCTTTGACGCAATGCAGTGCTTTTAATGATGATGCTGGCAATGACGTTCCTCTGAAAATATTGAACACTGTTTTTATGCGTCAGTGGGTACATAATAAATATGGCCAGTGTGGGCATACTTAGAGCTGAAGATCTTAATCCTGCACTGAGTTGGTGTTACTTTCACCACATCTGACCCACCTATGTGAAATCAACTAATGGTGTAAATTATTAAGTCACAACCCAATAAATAAGACAGCCCGGGGGAAGAGGGTTAGGGGTTTGATGAATGGATGGTTAGAGGGATTCAGGGACAGATTTGACAAAGACAAACTCTACACAAGGACAACATTCATCTTGGCAATTAGTAGCCGACCATCATAATTCTGTTATGGGGAAAAAAAAACTGATGAGTGCAGGTAAACCATACCAAATTGTCTGACTGTCCTCAGGGGATCCAAGGCACTCAGGGAGATGCAGCTGACGAAACACAATGGAATAATCCTTGGACAATGAATGCCGTTGCACACCTATAGAGACATGAGATTGATTCATTGATGCCAGATGTTATAAAAATAGTTTTATTTAAACTATGATTTAAAATAAATTAAAACTGATTACAAAATTAGATTAAAATTAAAATAACTAAAATTTAGTCAGCAACAACAAACATGAGCAAGAAGGCATTGGGAACAAAGAGAAGGCATGCAGGCCTATGGCAATAGCACACTGACTATCTACACAAAATAGCCACCAGTCACATGGTCACAAGCAACAACTAGTAATAAGGATTGGGGACAAACTAAAAAGAACACATGCAGGCCTATGGGGAAAGTTCACAGGCTGGCTAGTGGCTATACAAAATAGGCATCAGCCACATGGTCATTGGTCACACAACAGCAACAACCAGCAAGAAGGCGTGGACACAAACAAAGAACACATGCAGGCCTATGGCAAGAGCCAAAGCACACTGATTGCCAAAGCAAACTGCCCGCCAGTCACATGGCAATAACAACCAAGAGACCTGAAAAACAATGAACACATGCAGGCCTATGGACACTGACTCTACAAAATGGCCCCTGGTTGCATGGCATGGGGAATGAAGGCAAATGGTAGACTATAGCAAACATACACAAGAGGCATGGTTAGACAGAGAGAACATAGCATTGATTAATTCAGTAATACCAAAAATAAACAGGGTTAAGAAACTTTACATCACACATCCTACAAAGGCATTGCCCCACATATACACTGTTTTCAGAAAACCGAAATACCATAAAAAACACTTTTTTGTATTTTCATCCAATGCCATCCATGCCCAATTTAACAGACACTAAAGATGTATTAAAAACAAGGAGAACATTTACTCAACATTTTTACTGTAGAAAGCAAGAAAAATCACATGCAAGAAAACAAAAACAACCAGCAAGAAAACAAAGAAAACGTGCAGGCCTATGACAAAAGCACATTGACTGCCTGCACAAAATGGCCGCCAGCCACATGATCAGAACAACAACCAACAAAAAGGCATGGCCACAAGAAAGAGGACATGCAGCCCTATGACAACATAACACTGGGTAGCTATACAAAATGGCCACCAGCCACATGACCACAAGCAACAACAAACAAAAGGCCTGGAAAACAAAGAACATATGCAGGCAAAAGCACACTGGCTGTCTACATTAAATGGCCACCAGCCACATGTTCATAACAACAAGGCCTGGAAAACAAAGAACACATGCAAGCCTATGGACACTGACTATTCAAAATGGCCCCTGGCCACTTGGGTAACAAAGCCAAATGGTGGCCTATCGCAAACACAAACACACAGGCCAGACAAAGGAGGCATTGGTAACACAGAGAACACAATATTAATTCAGCAATGCCAAAAATGAAAATAACAGGGCTAAACATGTTTGCAACAACACACATCCTCCAAAGGCATTAACCCACCAAATAACTGTTTGCAGAAAGAAAAATATGTGACATACCACTAAAAAACACATTATGTACTTTAATCCAAATCAATCCATGGCCTAAATGATGTTATAAAATACAACAGACACCACAGAACTAGCACTGGGCCTACTGGCTGGAATGCCCATTGGCAGACTAGGCCACAGAGTGAATTAAATCAATATTGTAAATGTATTTAAAAATGGAAAAAATGTAGTGAACTGTGCAACATGTTTCCTTTATAAAAGAAGAGCAATTAGTAACAAAGAAATAACTAGGCCCCTACTGAAACTACAGGCCACCCACCACAATACATTTCAAAAATCAACAAACAACATCAGTTTTTTAACTTACTTGTGAACTCTCAAATACAAAGTCCATAAATCCAATTCCACAAACTCAATTAGCGGAGCTGAGTTGTACACGCAGACCTACCTAAGGCCTGCATTAAGGATGCCTTGCACAGTGGAAATTCCTGGAAGTCTGTGCGTGGTAATGCAAAGTCCTGCACACAGTGGTTCTGATGCAGAGTCTGGTGAAGCAATTCATCACACAGCGGCTCCGGAGCCGAGTTTATGGTCAGCGATGGGTCATGCTGTGGCTACATGTGTCAGTTCTGCTAGGACCACAGTTGCACTGGCAGATCACCTTCAGACTGACTTCCAAGGGCCAGGTCTGGGTTGGTCTGGGTTGACACCACTTGGAAGGGTAGAATTCACACCAGGCATACTCTAGGTGCTTGATACACAGTGGTTGGAGCTTGCTGTCCTTGAGGCTTTGGTCAGGATGTCAGCCCATAAGTCCTTGGAGTCACTCCTACCATCTTGGGTTCAAGAAGCAGGTCCAATCCTTCACTCAGGAAGCTGTGCAGCAAAATGGCAGTCCTTCTTGCAGAGCAGCAATGCAGTCCTTCTTCTGAGTTTTCTCACAGGTCCAGATGTGCACTGAAGAGTTTGGTTGAATATTTATACCAGGTGCCCACTTTGAAGTAGGTGAAGATTGTAGAGATTTCCACCCCCTGAAGTGCTAGGCAGAATCTTCCTCCCGGCCCTGGCCCCAGCTTGTCTAATGTCACAAAAGGCCAGCATCAAACCCTTTCCCAACACCTATCTTCCCTTTGTCCTACTGTCTGGGAATATTACACAAAGACCAACTGCCACCTACACCTTGGTATGTGACCTCAAGTCTCACCACTTTATTTATCAGCTTGCTGATTATTTATTCTACATAAATAACACTGCAGATAAGAGAATGTGAACTGTGCAGGATGTTGGTATTCCAATAAGTGGATTATGATTTTCAGAATAGATGCATTTAAAACTAGCCTGCAAGAAACAGCTTCTCCTATACTCCAGCTCAGTGTTATACAAGATTGAACATGTTTTGTTAATAGTGTTTAAGGGCAGGCTGAGTCCTGCACAGTATCACCAGCTGGAAAGGGAACCAGTCTTAGTTATACTGAAGGTATTGAAAGGCTCAACTCAAATTGACTCAAGGGGTTTTCCATAGTAAGAGGCTTTGTGCGAAGCAGGATAATTTATGGGGGATTTAATGTCACTTCATGTCACTTGTTCTGATCAATGATTGAATTCAATGAATGAAACCCATTCTTAAAGCTACAGATTAACTGTTTAATTCCTTTAACAAATACTATTCTTTGTGGACATTCCCATACTGGTAAATCTCCATGCCAAAAAAAAGTGTAGTGCAAATAACAGCATCCTCCAGGAATCTAATGTACTGGTACAAAATGGAATTCACTTGGGACATAAAATGGCAAGTTAGGATACCAAAGGAAAATGTAATGATAATTTTCATCTTAAAAAGCAGGTTGCTAAGATTTGCATTGTGTGTAATTTCTTTTTTAACTAGCAGTATGTGCTTTGCTTGGGTGTCATTGTAAAATGATCAATAATAATACTGTTTAATATTTTTAATTTATTTAGAGTTTCTTAATTGGCTGTTGGACCTGGCATTTTCAGTGGTTTCCCTCTAACATTTTGTCCTCCAGCATCTTGTTTTGCTGACTTTGTTTTAGCAGGTTTTAGTACTCTTTGGGGACAGGGAGAGAGAATGCTGATACTGTGCACCCAGGCCACACTGCTCACCTGCTGCCACTGGTGTGTCTCCAATCACGTGCCGGTATGTAGTGCAGTTCACCAGGTCCCACATCTGAGACAGACCCTTCATCTGAAACAGAGCCCAGATACATGAATGGCACAGTACATACAATTGTACACAACATCTTCTCCTGTCTGCCCATGCGCACCCAGGCAGCTGCACCCCAGCCCCTCCTGCCACCCAGCGGTGCATGCTTGATCCTGTGCACCCACTGGGCTGCATCCCAGCCCCTTCCAAAACCCAGCGGTGCATGCCTGCCCCTGCGCACCCAGGCCTCACTGCTCACCTTCTGCCATCGGCGTGTAGAAAAGAGAGACCACCACGTGCCGCTGCAAGCCACAAGCAGATGCCCGTGAAGATGTCTCCCTCCACATCATGCAGCTCCGCTCCGCAGGCCACCAGGTCTCACTTTTGATGCTGGGTCTTGGTTTCAAGAGGACATACCAGTGCACAAGGCAGGCATCATCGCAGGCTGCACACCCGATCAGCACTTACGGTGCCCCTACCCAGGTGCACTGAAAGTCACCGTGCCGTGGCGGTGTGCCTGGGCCGGCCGCAGTGTATCCGGTGCCACCTAGTCTGTGCCCCACTAGTCATGGACACTCTATGATTGGGTATCGTGGTGCGGACGCCATCATGTCACCCCCGGGCCTGCGGAATGTGATGTCCCAGGCCCTCAGGGCCCCCATGCCTACATGTACACCACACGGATACACCCTGTGAGAGGTTGGAAATGGCATCGAGGACGTGAGCCCAGCCCTTTTTATAGGGAGGGTCACTTGTGCTGTGATGTGTGTGCTGGATGGGTGTGGTGTGTGTGTACACCAGCCGTGAGGGAGTGCCTAAGGCATGCTGACAACTAGACCTTAGAGCAGCAGATTACTACAGGGAAGTTCTGGCACATGTTGCTTTGTTGTCCCCCCTGGAGCTTGAGCAAAGTGGCTGGCCTGGCTTATGCCAGTCCAGCGTAAGGGTTTCAACAATGACCCTGGGGCTCTGGGCGTTGTTCCGTATGGGGCCGGACAAGGAAGTAACAAATGAATATGTCACTGTTGAGGCGTTGGCACCACCTGGACAACTTTCGACAATGTGTCACCCTGTGACCCAAGTCCAATGACATGAGCCACATGGACGTAGGAGGAATTCACTGACCCTACATTCATCAATACTACCACACTTGAAAGACCATAGACACAACACATCTCTGTGATTAAAAATGTTTAATGCACATTGTGAGAAGTTGGCCTGGTATATGATGCTCACTAGTTCTAGTGATCACCTTGTACCATGCCAAGCAACCCTTATGGTGCAGGTTGTAAAGTCAACCTTATAGACAAGCTATCCTAGGGGTAGCATGGACTAAGCAGTCCTAGGCTAAACTCTGTAAAGGCATGTGAAGCAAGCTGTTTTACCATACACAATCCCTTGAATACCAAATGAAAGGACACCACACAGATATATATTGAAAATATATATAGATTTATTTCTACAAATATCCCTGATACTCTTTATGAGCACAGAAGCAAATGCGGTAAAACAAAACACAGTTTAAATACACAAAAGTTGCACAATTATGGATGAGCCCTAGGGGCCACCTAAACCATATACTAAAATAGTGGTATAAGAACCACTATGGGGAAAGTGAAGAGGCCTAGGGCCTGGGGAATCGCTGGAGCTGTTCGGGACTAGCAGTGAAGAAGTCGGGAAAGGCCCGCGGGACTCGGGTGCAGTGCGGAAAGTGCACGCTTTACCAATGCAATGTCAATGGTGCGTAAAAGTTACAAAGTTAGTTAAAAAGGAACCTTCCGAGTGACCTAGAAGGATGAAACTTTAGACACAGACCCTAGAGGTGTGTACCAGTGTGGGAACACCGGCGGAGCTGAGTTACCTCACCCACAGGAAGCGGGTGCATAGGGTCGAAGTAGTGCCGGGTTTCGTCACGCAGGTCGATGGTGCTTGGAGCTGAAGATGCTGCATGCGACTCGATGTGAAGAGTTCCGGTGGATCCAAGGGTGGATCTGAAGATGTGAAGACCTGAAAGCAGAGGGGACAATGTTCAAAGTCACTAGCCAGTGACTACCGTGGAACCAGAGTGGAACCAGGCGATGTCGGGTGCAAACAGGCGTCGAGGTGTAGCTTCTCTCTGCAGCCACGTGGACACGAGGGGTCGAAGACGTCCAGGAGTCAGTCACAAGCTGTCCCACGCAGGCTTCTCGCTGTTGGCGGTGTCGGCAACTTGATAGGAGCAAACAGGCCTTTGCTAATGCAAGCCACGCAGGAATCGAAAAAGGCTTTTTACTCGGACCAGCAAGGTCAGAGCAGGTACTCCTTTTTACAGGAGCAAGGGCAAGTCTGGAGCAATCAGAACCGCAGTGTAAGTCGAAGGTTTCATCGCCAAGATGGCCGCTAGCCACGTGGCAAGTGGCCGGGATGGCGCGTCAAGTGGCACAGTGCAAAAGGGCCCCACGCAGATCATGGAGATGCTGGGGGGCTGATCTTCGGTGCAAGGGCTGCTCGGGGTTGGGGCTTCTCAAACCCCAAAGCACAGCGTCGAGGGTGCCTCTGATGCTGCGCAGTCAGCGTTTCGGGGGTCTTACAAGAGGTCCGGTCCCACGTCTCTCGGTGCCTCCACGGGTCCCATCTTTGCAGGGACTGTGGATCGGGCTGTGAGAAGTCTGGGAGTCTGTGTCTTGTCAGGCTCTGGGCTCGGGCTCCGGCGGGAGGCGGCGGCAAAGCAGACGTCGAGTTGCTGGTTGGTGCCTGTGTTCACAGGGTGGTCACTCCTTGGCCACAAGGGAGATTCTCTTCCGTCTTCTGTGCAGCAGAATGTCGAAGTCCAGTCTTCTTCTGTATTTCAAGTTGATTCAGGATGATCTGAAGTCTCAGGACACAGCTCCCACTCTTATTCGAATCTGGGGGGCCGGATCACCTACTAGGTCCCTCCTCTGGGTGGAACCAGGAAGGGGGGTGGTTACACCCCCTTTCCTTTGTCCAGTTTCGTGCCAGGACTGGGGCTGGAAAGCCCCAGCACCGGTTTGAACTGGCCTATGCACAGGGACACCTTGTGTGCCCCAGGCATGTCTGATTCTATTCAGCCCTGTCCTACCCAATACACAAAATCCTGTCTGGAGTGGTGCTAGCACCTCCCCAGGCAGGAAACCCTTTGTCCAAGCTGCCCTCGCTGGAAGGACTCCCAGCAGCAGGAGGTCAGGCTTGTGTCTGTGGTGGCAGCATCCATTTTGGGATGCTAAGGCTCTGTTTAACTTTAACCGGGGTTCAGGCTAGGTACATGTCGTGTCCCTCTAGAAGGGTGGAATGCTACCCCCGTCGCCAGAACTGGTGAGGGGGTAGTATTCCAATTCGTATGACACCTTACTCGACATGTTTTGATAAAGCCAAACCCAAGATAGCATTTAACCGCGAGGTTCATAATGCACTTAAGAGTATATGGTATGGCAATATCATGAAACAGCTAAAGGACATGGTTTCGAAAGCTGCAGACAGGCTCAGCTCATGCCAGAGCACCATCTCACATATTTCCAAGCACTCTGCCTCCAGGATTGATGAGGCCTTCCATAGGAGTGACTGATAGGAACATATGTGTCCATTTTAGGTTAGGTATAGGCATACTACACCTAAGTAAGGGGTGGTTACACCGACTTACCCAGCTGAGTGATCAGCCAGTTGTGTCAAATATGGAGGCCAGGCCAGGGGTGGCACAATACATGCTGCAGCCCCTGGTAGGCCTTGGAAGCACCTATGCCCTAGGTACCTGGGTACACTGTTACAGGGGCCAATAAGGTGAACCAGTTCCAATTGTGTATGTACCTAAGGTACATGGAGTCCATTTTAAGGAGAGAGCAATTAGCCTGGGGCCCTGATTAGCAGGATCCCAGGCCAACTATGTCAAAAACCAGCTAAACACCAGGCAAAAAGTTTGGGGGTAACCATAGTCAGATATCCACCTTCCTACATAACCCCCCCTCAAACGAAAGGAGATAAGGCTATCCTTGACCAGGTAAGCCTATATTGCCTAAGTGGCCATATAAGGAAGTACCAGCTCTGGCTTGGTTACCCCCTGTCTCATGGTCCACTAAGCAATCCCTCACCCTAAGGGTATCTGAGGGTCTCCACCATAGGGAATCTCTACCTGTGGTGTGTCTTTGCAAAGGTAAAGGCTGGTGTTGGGATGGAGTACTGAAGTGAGATTCCTCTGTAGGACTCAGCTTCCTCCAATCACTCTCCACCATGTGTGCCTTTCTTTCTTTGACTGAGTTGCACTGTGCTCTCAGGGTCAACCTCTGGCTACCTAAAGCTGGAGGCTGGGTCCCTCTTGTTGGCTTACTGGAGGGACAGGTCAGGTGTGGGGCCTTGGGGTCCCAGGTTTGGCTGTGCCCAACAGAATCCATCTGTGGGAGGTCCCTAACTACTTTTAAGGGGGCTCCCTCAGGAGTTTTTAAAGTTTTCACCTCACTAGGGCTACTAGTTTTAGTGCCCCTAATCTGTTGAGGGTGGTGCTCTATTTGACAGGGGGCCCTTTGGGGATCACTGTCCTTCTTGTCCTCTGCAGCCCTGGGCTGAGCAAGGCAAGGTAGAGAGTGGCAGGATACCTGCTCCAGACTGGTTCCCACCTGAGAAGGGTCCGCTGTCATCAGAGGCTCTGTCAGGCCAGGCCTAACAACCTCTGGGACAGTTCCTTCATCAGGGGTAAGATCAGTTCCCTGAGGAGGCTGATCCTTTCCTAAAGTCTGGGGGGAGGGAGATTTCTCTTCCTCCTCAATGCTCTCTGTTTGTGTGGAGTGATCCATCTTTTCAGGCTTCACAACACATTTATCAGTTTGAGTTTGGGCTGTGGCCGTCACAACCCCACCAACCTTTTCAGGAGGAGACTCAGTTTGGGTATGGGCTGTTACCATCACAGCCCTGCTAATCTTTTCAGGAGGGAAGTTAGCTAAAGATGGGGCTGAGGTTTGCTCAGCCCTACCAACCTTTTCAGGAAGGACATCTTGGGTTGGGGCTGTAGCCATCACAGCCCCACTAACCTTTCCATGGAGATTTACCATTTTAGAATGGGTTTCTTGTTCCACCTCAGCCCAGGCTGAGATTTCTAAATCATTCCCCAGTAGACAATCTACAGGCAAGTTTGATGACACTGCCACTCTCTTTGGGCCAGTGACACCTCCCCAGCTAAGATTTACTACTGCCATGGGGTGATTGGTTTCTATTCCATCAATGTTTGTCACCTGATATGTGGCATAGAGGTAAAAGTTGCCTTGAGGGGACTAGATATTCAGCCTAAGCATGGGCGGATTTTGCGGATTGGCAATCCGCGAACTTGCGTATTTACGGATTCGCAATCCGCGAAGATCCGCAAACTCTAGCGGATTTGCGGATTTTTCCGTTTTTTGTGTTGGCGCGTGTTCGCGCCGATTTTGGGACAAGTTCGCAATTGCGAACTTACTTTTCGGCTTGCAACGGCCGCGACTATGTTGTTTCTACGTCTGGTTTATCATCACAGGTTCACAGCACCCTCTGTTTCACCACTGCCACCCTCTGGGACACCCATGCCACCCTCTAGTACATCCTCACTGGCACCTATTAGGTTTATTTATCACTGTAGATTATGGTGGTTGAAAAAAGCAAGCACACCTGCTCTTCTTCAACTGCCATCAATTAATTTGTGTTTCATTAATGTGTCAGTAATTTTGAAAGTTCCAGTCTGGCTGGCACCTGCTTCCTTCCTTATCTGTAATTTGCTTTTTGTTGCAGTGAATTTTTTTTTTCACAGGACCTTTATGGTGCTATTCTATGAGCCTGCTGTTTGGGTCATAGCAGGGTCATAGAATAGTTGCAAACTCTGGAGGGGCCCATCAGGAAGCACTACCTTGAATGTTACTAATGTTAAGTTTGAACTTTTGCACCTGCTCATTGCTTTCAGTTTAGCTAAAATCGTTTTTTCTGCAATTTCGCGCGTTTTTTGGGGCGCGAATCCGTGCGAGATCGATTTCGGAAGCCGCGAATACGTGCGAATACAAAATTGTTTTTGTTGCGACGTGTATGTTCGCGTGATCTTGCGCGTGTTCGCGAGGCGCTTCTAGCTATACGTTTGCCAAGTTACCCTATCGGTCGTACACGGGCGCGGCCATCTTGTTGGCGTGACGTAATTCCGTTTCCGCCCGCTATGTGTAATCTCGCAAAGTGTGCTGCTCGCTAGTACAATTTCGCGCGTACTCGCAAGGAAAATCTCGCGCAAACTTACCCACGCGGTCGTGAACGGGCGCGGCCATCTTGTTTCTCATTCATTGCTATGGTTCTGGGCATGCTTTCTCTATCCTCTCTCAATCTCTGCCATCCTTTGCTTGTTTGAAGTTTTTTTGATCTAATTTTACTTATTATCTAACCCTCTATTTTTCTAGCTCTATATTTTTGTGTTTTCTGCAGCTTTTAGTTACTTTTAAACTACTTTTTTAAACTCTTTTCTTTTCTTCTTCACTATTCTATTTCTTCTTTATCATTTAAGTTTATTTCTGCCCAGACCATGGTAAAGGGAGCCGGGAAGCACCCTGAGAAGGGGAAGGGTCCCGCACCCCGTGCCCGGCTCCCGTGCGGGCGTTTAAGGGGGGAGCAAGTGGTCCCGAGGGAGATCTTCAGCGCGGAGGAAGTGGCGGCACTGATCTTCCACGTCCAGCGCCGCCTCCCCAAGACGATCCTGGGAGGCGGCAAGATCGCGACCGGCTATGGCATCCGGGAGCGCCGCCAGCGGTGGGAGAAGGTGTGCCGGGCCATGTACAAGATCTCTGGGGTCCGGCGCACATATAACCAGGCCACCCACCGCTGGACCGATGTCATGGACCGGGAGCGGGACTTGCTGGACGCGCTCGGCGTAGAGGTCCCCGGGCTTGGTGAGTAGTAGTAGTAGTACATTTACTACTCTGTTTTATCCTGCTCTGTTATTTGCAAATCTTTGTTCTTTACCAAGAGCAATAATGCTGCCGATTACATTGAGGTAAATTATATTTCAAAATCTTCTATGCATTTCATTTTCAGGTGCACTGCTCTCCTTCTCAGTAGCCTTGCTTGCTACTATGCTTCTTTGTTTTGTATGTTGTGTTCAGAAGCATTTCATTGGCCTGAGAAATTATGTATGAGTGTACTGTAAAGAAAAGAACTGCGTAATGCTAGACAGTAAGGGTCATATTTTCAATTACCGGCGCATCCCTGCAAAGTAGCAGGGATGCGGCAGTAATTGTGTGCCATGCCACCACCACCCATTGGCCCAAAACGTCACAGAAGCCTTACGCATCTGTGCCGTAAAGGCAGCGCATTGCTGGAGTTGCGTGCCAACGATGGCGCAGCTCCAGCAATGCTCTGGGGTACCCTATCTCCCCAATGCTGCATCAAGCCGTACGTCGGCTTCAAGCGCGCAGGGTTTGAGTCATGCATCATTGTCCTAAAAGTGACTGATTGACATCTTGTAGATTTCCCTCAGCCACTTTTAGGATTCGTTCCTGCGCAGGTACGCCCTCCCTTGCGCCGGAACGCCCCCTGATGGCGCAGGGCTTTACAACGTGATGCATCGCCCATATGCCCATATGTGTTTTTTTTTTTAATATATACGCCGCACCAACACCATGGCGAGTCTTTTGTTCTGCCACTGCGTCAGAAAAGGCACGCAACAATGGAGGAAAATCAGCCGCAACTTCCGCAAGGGACTTATAAATCAGCCCCAACAGACTGAAGTCCAGTCCTTCCTTTAGACAGTCACATGGCTATCAGAAGAAATAGTGGCGGTGGTGGCGGGTGGATTGATAGTTTGAGTATTCACTGATCTGCAAGCAGGATGGACTTTGTCTGTCACGTGTTGCGCACTGCTGCCTGCAGTGCCAGGCCTAGGCAAACCTCTTTAGTAGTCTGTTTTTTGAGTTACATAGGAACTTTCTAAGTCAACGTTCCGCAAATCAGGCAATACGAATAACGTAGTATACCACATGAGATAGATCCCGTGGAATAGTTGTCTATCTATTTGCTATTTTTCCAAAATATGTTGTTATTGTTCTTTTCAAATGTTTGATTTGGTTGAAAAATCTCATCCATGTTTTCTGGTTTTTCTTTCTTTCATGTTGTACATCAGCTCCCCCCAAGGGCAAGAGGACACAGGAGGAGGGTGCTGAGGATGCAGGCCAGGATCGGGCAGGCGAGGGCTCCTTTGCTGGCCCCAGTAAGTTTACATTTTAATAAACAGTACCTATTTTTTCCTAGCGTTCCTCATTCGATTTTTTTCTAAATCGTCTTTGATCTTCTTGTAGACTGGATATAAATTCTTATCCTGCCTCGAATATGACTCCCTGTGGTATTACTAGACTATTCTTATTAGTCTGTCTGTGTAGCTAACTAAGATTGGACATTTGGCAATTCCATTGGACTCCCATTATATTCAGCAATACCTCTATGCACTGTCTCCTTACTGACTAGATAGTGTGGCAGAGTCATTCAGCTCCCGAAGTCACCGATTATAGATCCCCAATGATCTCTAGATTATCGTACGCAGGACAAGAGAGTAGTACGGAGTCACAGCACAGTCAAGAAGTGTCAGAGGCACTCATGCTTGCAAAAATTCCAAAACCTTTAGCTCATCCACTCTAGTCTAGAGGAACAAAAACCACAGAGTCTATTTAAGTGTAAAAGCTTTATTAAAAGTAAACACATTTATTAAAATCTACTTTGTCATAAAACTATTTAACTGTAAACGGAAAAGTGGTTAGTGCTGACGATTAATTGGACACATTTCTTGTGGTCGAGCCGAACTCTCACCTAGTTTGAACTTGATCCTGGTCGTGTTCTTAGGACTCAGGAGTCAAGCTTCTGTCTGTTAGGAGAAAAAGTGGTGCGTGTTAAAAATCAAAAGCAAGCATTCATCAGTTGTGCATAAAAGTGCAGCAAGACAACAGCCTTCCCTGGAAAATGGGACATTTTTACTATGGAGTAGACAGTCACAAATTATTACATTGTATTCTGTTTTTTTAACATTTCTCCTAGACCAAATATTATATAGTAGTGAGTGGTGTATTCTAACATTCTTAAATGTACTTTGTAGGTGTAACATCTGGTGACGGGGCCAGCGCGGAGGTGGCTGTGTTGGACTTGGACTCGGAGGCCTCTGGGGAGGAGGCGGCGTTAGAAGAGCTGGTGGCCGTTCCTGTGGGGGATCAAACGGTGGTGGCGGAAACAGGTAAGCTATATATTCCTTACTTATTGAGATTGAAGACTGCATAGTGTGCTTTCTGCACGGGTGTATTACAATTACAAATCAACCAGGTAGTAGCCTCCTCGAAATGTACTTCGACTTAGCTGTGAAGTTTTTGGTGAGAAGAATCCCAATAAGTTCTTAGACGAACGTGATGGATGGGATGAACGAAAAGCGAAAGAAGGGTGTAAGTAAGTGGGACGCGAACTTGTATGATGGCTGGCAAAGAAGAACGATATGTGTTTGCTTGGACCCAGAGGTGGCTGGGAAGGAAAGAATATGGTATGGTGCATGGCTGGGTCAATGATGAAGCAAGGATGGGTGGAAGGACAGCAGCCTGGGTGGGTGAAACAGAAACTGTATGTGTGCGTATACTTTGACTGAATGGATGCCTGGAGCATGGTATTCTCTGACTCTTACATAGCACATGTGTATCTAGAGAGAGTAGATGGTCGCCAGGTGAAGTAAGTGTTACCTTGAAGAGCATGTACCACCGCACCCGCACGTCCGTCCCAGTGCAGGGAAGGCAAGGAAAAGAAATTGTAAATGTGTCCAATACTACCATGAATAGTAGCAGTACTTTGTATTGCGTTTGCATTCACAGCATATATCTGGTTATTACGGTGGACACTCCGTACCTCTCTTAATAACTTTAGTTTACTTGTAGTACGTCATTCATGTGTGGGTGTATCACTGTTCACTCAATATTAAGCAAAGCACCTAAAGTCATCTCATCTGTCATTAAATACGTCCCATGTGAAGTGATAGATAATCAAATTAGTTAGCTTCTTCAGTTTCCTTTTCTAGTACTCATTTGCACTGTAGGGTGAAAGGTAAATTAATTAAGCAGTAGCCCTTGTAACAGAGTATTCTCAGTGCCACCCGTAATAGAAAAGTAATAGCTTCACCACCTGCATGTACTGGACCGGTACAGTAACGCAAGTCTGTCTCCATCATCATGGTGTGCAACTTTTTTTCTCGGGTGCAACTTCACTGTGCTGTGTCCATGTCATTCTGCCGGCTTGCATAAGATAACGTACCCATTTCCCTAAACAAGAGAGAAGAAGAAGAATAAGACTGGTGTACTGTCATAGTCGACTGTAATGGAAGTCCATAGTGGTCGTAGAATTAGTTCATTAAACTACCACTACTGTTAGAGCAAGGATGCAGAAGTGGGAGGTTACATAGATACTGTCCTCAATAGTTATGTACTGTGCTTTCAATTTGCTACTTGTACTCTGTGACCCAACTTTCGGCTCAATCACTTTGTGTTATTAATAAGGAGCATTGGTTACAGACTATGTCTTTCTTTCTTCATATAGTTGCTCCTTCCAAATCAACAACAAGGAGGGAGCAGGCTAGATTGGCCCGGCAACGGAGGCTGGAGGCCACAGTCGCCGAGTATCGGCGGCTGGTGGCCCTGGAGGAGGAGGAGGACACGCAGTCGAGCGGGGCAACATCTTCGACTGTGACCACTGCATCCTCCTCCGTGACTAAGCCAGCGGGACCGAGCCGGGCTAAGAAAGCCGACCGCCACCGCCAAGCAACCGAAATACCAGCTGCCCCCCACAGGAGCTGCAAGGAACGCCAACGCCGCCTACGAGTCCGCATGTCCAACTTGGAGCAGGAGGTCCTGAGGTATAAGACCTTGGTTAAGGGCCTCCGCTCCGAGCTTGCCACCCTCCGCAAGGAGTATGATGCCCATGCCGCATCATGCACCAGCACCAGCACCCTCCAGTAGTGGAGTGTCCCTTGCCCTTTTTTTATAGACTTTTGGGGGGTGGGATTTGGGAGTTGGGATCGTTTTGGGACGTTTCAGAGACAATCGTTGGGGTTAGGGTGGGTGAGGGAGATTATTTTGTTAGGGATAAATAAATATATTTTTCAACTTTATCTGACCATACCTGTTTTTTACTGCTTTTCAGTCTGGTGGGTGGGGGGCGGGGGTGTAACAGTAACTTTGTTTTCCTGAACAGTCGTAGGACTTTAGTAGTACAACCGTCAATCTCTTGTCTACTCCGAAATAATACTCCATTATACTACCTCCCACCAAACGCTTATCTTACCTGTAATTTGTGTTAGAAATTAGGGCTAGGCCCAGGGCTGGCTCCAGGTGAAATGGGGATTAACGTTGTCATTCCTGGGCGGGTGACATTTCCTCATTGCGGTGGTACTAGTGGTGTGACACAGTGGCAGTTGCATGCCTATGGAAAAAAAGAAAACGAAACCTTGTTTGTACTCCTTACTGTAGCATTACAACGGTTACGGTACGATCGAGAAAATAGCAGGTGACAGTACACTAGAACAGTGCCATAATGTAGCCTAACAAATGGTAAAGTATTGCAAGTATAACTAGTACTTGCGTTGAATTTATTTGACATTGGCTACTACTACTAGAAGATATAGTACTGAAGCTGAGTAAGTCTAGAAGATATCCTCGTATTCCTTCACCAGCCTGTTGCTGCTATCACCTTATCCTCCCCAGCAAGTGTGTGGAATTATTGATGTCATTTTAGTCAGACATCAAGCAAAACAACACAGCCCGGGGGAAGAGGGTTAGGGTTTGTAAAATGGATGGGAATGGGGGTTTCTTTTTGGGTAGGTTTTGTTGAGAGAAGAAAAAAAAAGCAGAGCATGGACAAACAATAATTGAAGATACAGAGTTTACAGACAATCTTTGGTTACAAACTAAAGGTAAGCACATGCAGTCACACTCATAGAATAAAAGACAACAATGGATACTGTATCTGTATTGCGTATGTTGTTGGAGTTGTC
This sequence comes from Lissotriton helveticus, assembly GCF_964261635.1. Lineage (NCBI taxonomy): Eukaryota > Metazoa > Chordata > Amphibia > Caudata > Salamandridae > Lissotriton > Lissotriton helveticus. The sequence goes on from NC_136059.1 coordinate 641,356,530, forward strand.
CTGTTGAAATTGGTAAGTAAGTTGCATGCAGCAAACAATTCCTCTTATTGGCGGCACTCCTCCATTCCAGCTGACGCTTCGTCCATCAATGTGGTGGTGACCACTGACAGAAGAGACACCCTGTCCACTGCCTGCCTGGCGGATGTTGACTGAAACCCGGCCTGTAATTATTGAACGGAAAACAGGAAGTGCTATTACAATACCACTGATAAATAAATAAAAGGTATGTACGCTGTGTGGTTCAAAAAGTGACACTTTGATTTCCCTAATAGACAGTACAATATTTTTGAAATTGCGTGCTCTGTCTGAGTCACCTTTTTAAGGATCAATAAGTATGGCCAAAATATTATAGCGGATCTTTCCCCTCAAGGTGGGTGTACTACTGTGTTTTAGAACAAAATTTGACCTTCCCAGCAATGCTCCCACCAAGACCCTTACTAAAGCCAGTCGCAAAAATGTAGAAGAACCCAATCATATCTCCAAAAACGATGCCTAGCAGAAAAATGGTTACAAAACGTACTTTGAAAGTAACAGTAGACCCAAATACAGACCGTGGATTGTATTCAAACCACTTGCCTGCAAGCAAAAGTATCCATAGCCAGCATCGCTCCAACAGTGCTCTACAACAACAGAACCGCGTTGCAATAGAACCCCCCTAAACACATGCAATCCTGCTGCTAGGGCTAACCCTAACGAACCCTAACTTACAAAAAGTGCCAAAACTGGTGTTTCCTTATGGATTTTGTCCAACAAACTTCTAGCCGGTATTAGACCTTCCCAGGAATGCCCCAGGCAAGACCCGCCAACCCACCCGCAAAAAAACACGCGACAACACCCCCAAACAGCGAAAAAGCGAAATCTCATACTTACAATATCTCTCGGCCTTCGGTCCAAAGTAACGCGCTGTGCAGCTAGGTCATCATCAATCATCATAACTCCTGTTTTCCACCACGGATTTCCTGAAAAGCAAATGCAATCAAGATTAGACTGTCGCAGCAGTGCTTCGACAGAGACCCCGGCCGCAACCCACCCACGAACAGCAGGAAGCCCCCCAAAACGCTACATTGAGCAAGATGTCTGAAGAAATGGCAAAAAAAAGGCTTTTCCTTAAGGATTTTGTCCAAAACACTTCTATCCGGCATTAGACCTTCCCAGGAATGCCCCAGCCAAGACCTGCCAACCCACCCGCAAAAAAACACGCGACAACACCCCCAAACAGCGAAAAAGCTAAATCTCATACTTACAATATCTCTCGGCCTTCGGTCCAAAGTAACGCGCTGTGCAGCTAGGTCATCATCAATCATCATAACTCCTGTTTTCCACCACGGATTTCCTGAAAAGCAAATGCAATCAAGATTAGACTGTCGCAGCAGTGCTTCGACAGAGACCCCGGCCGCAACCCACCCACGAACAGCAGGAAGCCCCCCAAAACGCTACATTGAGCAAGATGTCTGAAGAAATGGCAAAAAAAAGGCTGTTCCTTATGGATTTTGTCCAAAACACTTGTATCCGGTATTAGACCTTCCCAGGAATGCCCCAGGCAAGACCCGCCAACCCACCCGCAAAAAAACACCCGACACAACACCCCCAAACAGCGGAAAAGCTAAATCTCATACTTACAATGTCTCTCTGCCTTCGGTCCAAACGCGGCGCTGTGCAGCTAGGTCGTCATCATCATCAATCATCATAACTCCTGTTTTCCACCACGGATTTCCTGAAAAGCAAATGCAATCAAGATTAGACTGTCGCAGCAGTGCTTCGACAGACAACAAAAATTACACACAAACCCCCGGAACCCCGCCAAAGAGCACCTCAAAGGCAAGCAAGTCAGCAAAAACGGCAAGAAATTTCCACCTCATATTTGGTCCAAAACACTTTTGTCCATTATTAGAGCTTCACAGCAATGGGCCCAAAACCGTCAACTCACCCGCAAAGAAGTACAACACCCCCACAAGTGCTGAGTCTTTCTTCATTGTGCGTAATCCAGCACTCTGCTTGGAGGGAAATCGCAGTCTGGAGGAGGAGGATAGAGGAGCATGTTCTTCAGAACTTGTGAACCTGAGGAATGTAGACTGCGGCACCTTCAAATCAATAAGCAAACAAGTGAGACAGTTCTGATGATGGTCTTGTTTTTGGGATTAGGTGACTAAAGTTTGAATTAAATTAACTGTGCAAAACAAAGAAAGAGAGACACAAAGCACACAGGAATAAAAGTGAATAAGGACGAAAAAGAAAGTTCTTGATTGATTGTCTCATTTTCAGGGCTCGGTGTCAGGGAATAAGAACAAGATTTCGTCATCATACTCTGCGAATTCAGGCTGGATGAGGTCAGTGGCACCGAACAGAGAAAAAATCCCCTCATCTACGTTGCTGTCCTCCTCGTCTTCATGCGGCGTGCTTTCTCGTACTTTGTAATCTGGTGGTATGAGGTGCTGATTCATCTTGATCATTGTCAGCCGCTCCACATTTTTGGGCGAGAGGCGGCTCCGTTTGGGAGTTACAATGCCACCAGCAGCACTGAAAACACGTTCAGAAGACACACTTGCGAGTGGGCAAGACAAATAGTTTATAGCCAGGTTGTAGAGCTGTGGCCACAATTGTTTTTTGCCATGCCAATACTGCAATGGCTCCTCATTAAGAAAGACCACTGTTGAGTCATTCAGATAGTCCTGCACCATCGACTCAAGGTCATCAACTGTTCCTCCACTTTGCTTACTTTTTGCTGTGCTGGCTGTGACATTTTTTCGAGAACCATACCCCATCAAACTTAGCCAATCCTCCTCCCCAGCCACTGTTAGTGTTGTCATTGTGTGTGGTGCAGATGATCCAGTTGCCGGTGTCTTTAACGGCTGAGAGGTCACTTGTGCCCCAGCCACAGGTGCAGAAGTGGATTCTTGTGACTGCGGATGGCCTGCTGATGCTGATGCTGATGTACTGGCTTCTCCTTCAATAACCTGCCGTTCTTTTTCAAACCTCTTGGCTGACCAGGCTAACCAATGTTTGTACTTTTGAACATCTGCATCAGCGAAAGGAAAGAATGCGTTGTCTGCCAGCGCCTTTTTGTAGCGTGGATCCAGAATAGTAGCACAAATGTAATGCTGATCTGAGTTGATGTTTTTAAGACGTTCATCACCACGTAGGCGATGTAATAATTTCTCAGACAAAATGAAATGGGTTTTTTTTTTTTCATCTTTTTGAAACTCAGAAGAAACCGCCATCAGTTGGTGCTCCAGTATGCACAACAATGGGATAGCTTTTCCCAAATTACAGTCCTCCTGGCTGACTGCACGCGTGAAGAACTCAAAAGGACGAAGCATGTCTGTCAGGCTTTTAACTATGGCCCATTGCGCCTTACTCATCCGCAGGTCCTCCTTCTGAGATGTAGCCTCTGTCAAGAAATAGTGATCGAGCACCGTATACTGCTCATACAGACGCTCAAGCATGTAGAAGGTTGAGTTCCAACGTGTTGGCACCTCCTGGATGAGTGCTTTCACTGGCATTCCACGTTCAAGTAGCAGTCTCCGCAGATGCTTCCGGGCCTTAAAAGAATGGCTGAAATGGTTGCACATTTTGCGGCAGGTGGCCATTACCTCGAACGCTGGACTCTCTTTATCACTCAAGAATTTTTGAACTACCAGGTTGATACAGTGCGCCAAACACGGCACTCTAACATGGTCACCCTTCGACATGGCCTTAACTACATTGGCGCCATTATCCGTGGAAACATAACCAATCTTGCGTTTTAGGGGGGATAGCATTGTCAAGACCTTTTTGTCAAACTCTTCCAAAAGGTTTTCTGCTGTGTGACTTTTCTCCAAGCCAAACATGGCTAGTGTTGCATGTTTCCGAGCAGCTTTGAAAACTTGGTCCGGGTCAACACCTGCGTTTAGCTTTGCTATAACACCTGAAAAAGAGACCCAGTGTGCAGTGATGCACATGTAATCATCGCCTGGGCCACTGGTCCACATGTCTGTTGTCAGATGTATTGTGTGAACAGCACTCTTCTGCAAAGCTGCCCCAATCGCCTGCAGCACATCTTCATGTAGTGCTGGAACCGCAACTCTGGCAAAATAGAACCGGCTCGGAACCTTCCATTTAGGGCAGAGCGTTGCCACTAATTCAAGAAAACCTACCGCTTCTACAAAAGAAAAAGGTAGAAGGTCCACAGCTAGCATTTTAGCCAGCTTAGTGTTATACAGACGCGTCAGTGGGTGGTTGCGTTCATATGGCACGTCTGAAGTAAGCATTGTTCTAATGTTGCCCTGGACCAAGCATTTACGGGCTGATAATGACTTCGTTGACCCAATTTTGCTCGCTGGTGAACTTTTGTGCGTTGGTGTCTCACTCGCTCCAACACTCTTAGTGTGCCTCACATTGGGTGTGCTGCTGACAGGGGTACTGGGTGTAAGGGAAGTGTTTGACACGTCTTCTTCCTGCTCGTCATCATCAGATGAAACATCAACGTTTCCTTGAATTTGGCCTTTCTTGATCGCATCTAGGTGCGCAAACCATTTGACAGTGTGCTTTCTCTCAAGATGACCTCTCTGGCCGCCGGTACCATAGTTGGTACCTGACTTACCACGACTAACTGCAAGCTTACAAAGGGTACAAATGGCAAACTTTGGATTTTTTGGACAAACAGTAAAGAAGTCCCAAACTGGGGACTTGAAGTGTCTGTGGGACATGGAGGAGGCGGCGATACTGGTGGTGGTGGTCATGAAGCTAATGCCAGATGAAGTGGAGGATGTGGATTGCCCAACTTTTGTACGTTTTGCACTTTCACCGCCACTAATTAAGGTCGAGGTTGACGGAGGTCTCTTCTTGCCAGAAAGAAATATGGAAGCGGGACGAGTTGGTGTACTACTTAACTCCAATGATTGTGGTGTTTCCACTGCCTCCTCATCGACAACATCATCATCACGCTCAGCAGCTCTTCGGGCTAGGGTCAAAATGTCTGTTTGCTGCATGCCCGCTGGGGCTGCAGTGACCTTTATGATGACTGGGTCGTCGTTGGCAGAGTCTTCATCAGCAGCAGTATCCGCCACTTCTTGTTGAGACTCATCACACTCCATAACTCTGAGACTTTGGACGAGCTTCCTTTTACGCTTAACTACCTTTGTTTGTTCCCAAGTTTGATCCGTATCATCAGAAGGAGGTGTGCTTGAAGAGGATGTAGACACCACCCTTGATCTCTTCCTTGCTAGGGGTGTGGAAGACAATGAAGGATCATCAGGAGGAGTGGCTTCCTCAAATGATACCTCGCCTTGATTGTCGATTTCCAGATGTGCCCCTACTTCGGGAGGAACAACTATTGTGGGCACTTGTTGTGACCCTCCATGCACCTCTGCTTGCGCATCTCCTTGCGCTGCCTCTCCTTCCACATGTACTTGGGCTTGTACTTGCACATGTGATTGTTGTTGCCGCTGTGGTTGTTCAACACTCGTCAGATGAGCTACAACAACCTGTGTTGATTGAGGGACATTGCTGCTGCTTTCTTGCGATGAGCCAACATCACTGGTCGATGGTGATTGAAGAAGTATACTGGCTGCCTCTGCAGCACTCAAGGGCTTGGACTTAAGTTGGCGTGGTGGTGGTGGTGGCACTGAGCCCAATGGAGCGGGGGTGCTGCTGCCAGCTTGGTCCCCAGCAGATCCCGCTGCAGCTGCTGCAGGCATACTTTTTTTTTTACTCACAAAAAAAGGGGCGGGCGGCACACCAGTGTCCTTGGTAACTTGCTTCTTCTGCTCCTTACTGGCACCTTTCTTGCTAGAGGAGCTACGGGTTACTTTTTTTGGGGCCATCTTCTTCAGAGCAGGTCAGCAGGCAGCAGTTGCACGAATTGCAGAGGGTTCTGTGTCCAGACGTGACGTCGCGTGACGTTATGCTGCACACACCGCTGCAGGACTTCTTCCTGGCACTGGTGGTTCTATTGAGTCTTCTTGTGCACCTAAAAGCAATGGAAGACAGAGGAACATCAGTTCAGTTATACACCCCAAAAAATCGACAAAACACAGAAAAATGAGCACAATCCCATGCCATCCATGATGTTTACATTGAAGACACCCCACAGAAAGACTAGGGACATGCAAGTATGCAACACTCACTACCCCTGGGCATAAGGGATGAAAAGTAGGCAAAATAAGTGCAGGCCTCAGACACTGCCTCTCCTCAAAATGGCCCCCTTACACCCCAAGCACATGTTGCCTGTACCAGCCAGCACTCAAGATGGCCACCACCACCACCCACATGGCCAGTCCACATCAACAGTACACCCCCAAAAAACAGAAAAACAGCCAGAAATCACCACAATCCAATGCCATCCATGATGTTTACATCAAAGAGAGTGAGACAACACCACAGGCACACTCAGTCCATGCACCACCACCACCCCTGGGCAAGCAAAAGGCCACACCAGCAGCCCCCAAAAACGACAAAAAACACTAAAATAAGCACAATCCCAGCCCATCCATGGCCTCAATTATGTTTAAATTCAAGAAGACATCCCACAGAAAGACTAGGCCCATGCAACACTCACCACCCCTGGGCAAAGGGCCACACCAGCAGGCCCAAAAAAACGACAAAAACCAATAAAATCTGCACAATCCCAGCCCATCCATGGCCTCAATGGTGTTTAAATTCAAGAAGACACCCCACAGAAAGACTAGGCCCATGCAACACTCACCACCCCTGGGCAAAGGGCCACACCAGCAGGCCCAAAAAAAACGACAAAAAACAATAAAATCTGCACAATCCCAGCCCATCCATGGCCTCAATGGTGTTTAAATTCAAGAAGACACCCCTCAGAAACACTAGGCCCATGCAACACTCACTACCCCTGGGCATAAGGGATGAAAAGTAGGCAAAATAAGTGCAGGCCTCAGACACTGCCTCTCCTCAAAATGGCCCCCTTACACCCCAAGCACATGTTGCCTGTACCAGCCAGCACTCAAGATGGCCACCACCACCACCCACATGGCCAGTCCACATCAACAGTACACCCCCAAAAAACAGAAAAACAGCCAGAAATCACCACAATCCAATGCCATCCATGATGTTTACATCAAAGAGAGTGAGACCACACCACAGGCACACTCAGTCCATGCACCCCACCCCTGGGCAAGCAAAAGGCCACACCAGCAGCCCCCCAAAAACGACAAAAAACAATAAAATAAGCACAATCCCAACCCATCCATGGCCTCAATTATGTTTAAATTCAAGAAGACACCCCACAGAAAGACTAGGCCCATGCAACACTCACCACCCCTGGGCAAAGGGCCACACCAGCAGGCCCAGAAAAACGACTAAAAACAATAAAATCTGCACAATCCCAGCCCATCCATGGCCTCAATGGTGTTTAAATTCAAGAAGACACCCCTCAGAAACACTAGGCCCATGCAACACTCACTACCCCTGGGCATAAGTGATGAAAAGTAGGCAAAATAAGTGCAGGCCTCAGACACTGCCTCTCCTCAAAATGGCCCCCTTACACCCCAAGCACATGTTGCCTGTACCAGCCAGCACTCAAGATGGCCACCACCACCACCCACATGGCCAGTCCACATCAACAGTACACCCCCAAAAAACAGAAAAACAGCCAGAAATCACCACAATCCAATGCCATCCATGATGTTTACATCAAAGAGAGTGAGACCACACCACAGGCACACTCAGTCCATGCACCACCACCACCCCTGGGCAAGCAAAAGGCCACACCAGCAGCCCCCCAAAAACGACAAAAAACAATAAAATAAGCACAATCCCAGCCCATCCATGGCCTCAATTATGTTTAAATTCAAGAAGACACCCCACAGAAAGACTAGGCCCATGCAACACTCACCACCCCTGGGCAAAGGGCCACACCAGCAGGCCCAAAAAAATGACAAAAACCAATAAAATCTGCACAATCCCAGCCCATCCATGGCCTCAATGGTGTTTAAATTCAAGAAGACACCCCGCAGAAAGACTAGGCCCATGCAACACTCACCACCCCTGGGCAAAGGGCCACACCAGCAGGCCCAAAAAAACGACAAAAAACAATAAAATCTGCACAATCCCAGCCCATCCATGGCCTCAATGGTGTTTAAATTCAAGAAGACACCCCTCAGAAACACTAGGCCCATGCAACACTCACTACCCCTGGGCATAAGGGATGAAAAGTAGGCAAAATAAGTGCAGGCCTCAGACACTGCCTCTCCTCAAAATGGCCCCCTTACACCCCAAGCACATGTTGCCTGTACCAGCCAGCACTCAAGATGGCCACCACCACCACCCACATGGCCAGACCACATGAACAGTACACCCCCAAAAAACAGAAAAACAGCCAGAAATCACCACAATCCAATGCCATCCATGATGTTTACATCAAAGAGAGTGAGACAACACCACAGGCACACTCAGTCCATGCACCACCCCCACCCCTGGGCAAGCAAAAGGCCACACCAGCAGCCCCCCAAAAACGACAAAAAACAATAAAATAAGCACAATCCCAGCCCATCCATGGCCTCAATTATGTTTAAATTCAAGAAGACACCCCACAGAAAGACTAGGCCCATGCAACACTCACCACCCCTGGGCAAAGGGCCACACCAGCAGGCCCAAAAAAACGACAAAAAACAATAAAATCTGCACAATCCCAGCCCATCCATGGCCTCAATGGTGTTTAAATTCAACAAAACAGTTGTATCATGCACCCATAACCAACCCTGGTCCTACTGGATACTGTGGCTACCCACAATATAATTTATTTAATTTTCTGAAAAAGTTCCAAAATTGTACTTGCAGCAACTGTAATGCCCCAAACAAACTTACTTGTGAAAGTTGATTTCTAATCCAAAAGTGATCCAAAGACAGTCAAAAAGGCCTCAAATCCAAATATCCAGCAGCACCCACAAAAAGTAATCCTTCCAGCTCCAGATCCAAATGAAAGTGACCAGGAGATGGACAAAGCACTGGGAGGAGCCTGCTGGACAGGAACAGGAAGTTGGAGACTGTGGGGCACTTCCTTCCTCCCCCCCCCCAAAATGGACTCCTTGCAAAAAAAAAAAGCCATGCAAATGTCAACCTGAGGAGTGATTCTGATAAAAATCATAATTTTCTGAAGGTTTATCCTGTTTGCTGGTGATTTTCTTGTGCGAAATTGCAAAATCTCTATTTCGCAAGTGCGAGATTGTTCCTTTCCGCCGCAACTACGTGTTCGCAATTGCGAACTCTCGCGAGGTGTGCTGTGCAAGGTGGCAAGCCGCGAGTACGTATTCGCGGGCGACAAACTCCCGCGGGAACACGCAGCAAGATCTAAAATGGCGCGTCACTCGCAAAGAAAAACAACTCGGCAAACGCTAAAATGACGGAAAGTGAACGCCGTGCACCACGCCGTGCGCCGCAACCAAGCAAAAAATCCGCCGCGAGCGGATTCACGGATTTTCGACAAATTCGCGAGCGTTCGCGGATTGCGGATTTGCCGAAAATCCGAAAAATCCGCGAGCGGAGCGGATTTTACGCCCATGAATTCAGCCAACATGGTGATGCTAGCCCCTGTGTCTCTAAAGGCCTCAACTTTCAAGCCATTGATGAGGGGCTCCTGTCTATACTTGCTCCAAGTGTTTGGGCAAGCAGTGAAATTGGCAAACCCCATGCCAGTCTCATAGACAAGAGTATCTGAGGTAGGGGACCTGGTTAGGCCAGAATCCACCTGTCCTCCAAAAGTAAACCCACCCAGATTCCTGGGTGTGCTCCCACTTCCTGGGGGATTACTGCTGACAGTAACAGGAGGTGTTGGAGCTGGCTTTGGAGGTATATTCTCTTTATTGCCATTCTTGGGACAACAGCTGTCTGTTTTGTAATGCCCAACCTGTTTACAGACATGACAATAAGGCTTTTTCTGGGTTGAAGAAGTGTCTTGGGACCCACCCCCATCCTTGGAGTTTTGGGGCCCTGGGGAAGTCTTTTCCTTACTTTTATCCCCACCCTTCTCTTGAGGCTTGGTAGTCTCTTTCTTTTGGTCACCACCCTGGTTCTTAGGCCTGATCCTGGTTCCGACCCATTTGTGTGCCCTCCTACCCAATTCTTGTGGGGAGGTCAGATCAGAGTCAACCAGGTGCTGATGTAGAAGCTGATTTTGACAATTACTTAAGATTTGCTCTCTCATAATTAAATTATACAATCCTGTATAGTCAGTAACCTTACTTCCCAGCAACCAGCCCTCCAGAGCCTTAGTGGCACATTCAACAAATTCAGACCAGTCCTGAGTCTGTGTCTTCTGGGTGTCTCTGAACATTAACCTGTACTGTTCAGTAGTTAAGCCTAACCCATCAATCAGAGCACTCTTCAGGCCCAGGTAGTTTCTAGAATCCCCATCACTAACTGTGAGGAGTCTGTCTCTGCCTCTACCTTCAAAGGAGAGCCACAAGATTGCTGCCCACTGCTCCTGAGGGACCTGCTGTACTTTGCAAGCTCTCTCAAGTGCAATCATCCACTTGTGGATATCATCCCCAACTTTGTAGGGGGGCACAATCTTACTCAGGTTTCTATTGTCATAGGACCTGTCTTTATCCTTAGGGATAGTGCTGCCACCAGTGGAATCTAATCCACTCTCTCTAGGCTGCCTTGCTCTAGCAAGTTTCTCTTTGGCCAGGGCAACTTCTAATTCTTGTCTCTGGATCCTAAGTTCAGCCTCTCTCCTTTTGGCCTCATGTTCCCTTCTCTGAGGGCTAGAGAACTCCCTTCTGGAGTTGCCATGAGAACCTCTAGAAACATGGGAAGTATTGGACTCACCTGAGTGATTCCTCCTCCTCCTATGCTCCTGGTTAAGTCTATTTGAGGGTCTGAATGGGTTGGACCCACCTTCAGTCCCAAATAAACTTAGGTTAGCCTGGTTAAGCCTGCTGACTAACACCTGGCTATCTCTATCATCATCAGACTCACTTTCTTCTACCTCCTCTCCCTCTTCTTCTTCCTCAGGCTGAGAATTCCCAGGGGTCTGGTCTTCCTCATCTATCTGGATGACAGGGGCAGGGGCATCAGGGTTATCATCTTCAGTGGGAGATCCTCCATCTCCAGTCCCTGAGGGGCCTGGTTTGGAGCTTTTTAGAGCTTCAGACTGGTCTAACAGCTCTCTGAGGTGTCCTGCTGTAGGAGTAGGACCTGTTTTGATTCCTCTCATGGAACACAGTTGCCTCAGTTCCTTAAATGGAAAGATAGCAAATTTGGATGGTGCCCTTGGAGGGTCACTCTCAACAGAGGTGGTTCCAGTGGATCCCTCTGCTCCAGACATTGCTCTAGTGTGGTGGATGTGTTGCAATCTACCTACACTTGTGTTTTCTTACAAAACCTATCTAGTAGTTGTAGTCAGGGTGTGCTACTCCCTATCCTCTACAACAACTAAGTTCAGTAGAACTTAAGTATATCTAGTCATGTTTTAGTGTACCCATCAGGTACCTGTATGATCTTTCAAATGATATTTTCAAAGATTGTAATGGTAAAACAACAGCAAGCTCAAATCCCAATCCGCTGCTCACCAATGTGAGAAGTTGGCCTGGTATATGATGCTCACTAGTTCTAGTGATCACCTTGTACCATGCCAAGCAACCCTTATGGTGCAGGTTGTAAAGTCAACCTTATAGACAAGCTATCCTAGGGGTTGCATGGACTAAGCAGTCTTAGGCTAAACTCTGTAAAGGCATGTGAAGCAAGCTGTTTTACCATACACAATCCCTTGAATACCAAATGAAAGGACACCACACAGATATATATTGAAAATATATATAGATTTATTTCTACAAATATCCCTGATACTCTTTATGAGCACAGAAGCAAATGCGTTAAAACAAAACACAGTTTAAATACACAAACGTTGCACAATTATGGATGAGCCCTAGGGGCCACCTAAACCATATACTAAAATAGTGGTATAAGAGCCACTATGGGGAAAGTGAAGAGGCCTAGGGCCTGGGGAATCGCTGGAGCTGTTCGGGACTAGCAGTGAAGAAGTCGGGGAAAGGCCCGCGGGACTCGGGTGCAGTGCGGAAAGTGCACGCTTTACCAATGCAATGTCAATGGTGCGTAAAAGTTACAAAGTTAGTTAAAGAGGAACCTTCCGAGTGACCTAGAAGGATGAAACTTTAGACACAAACCCTAGAGGTGTGTACCAGTGTGGGAACACCGGCGGAGCTGAGTTACCTCACCCACAGGAAGCGGGTGCATAGGGTCGAAGTAGTGTCGGGTTTCGTCACGCAGGTCGATGGCGCTTGGAGCTGAAGATGCTGCAGGAGACTCGATGTGAAGAGTTCCGGTGGATCCAAGGGTGGATCTGAAGAGGTGAAGACCTGAAAGCAGAGGGGACAATGTTCAAAGTCACTAGCCAGTGACTACCGTGGAACCAGATTGGAACCAGGCGATGTCGGGTGCAAACAGGCGTCGAGGTGTAGCTTCTCTCTGCAGCCACGTGGACACGAGGGGTTGAAGACATCCAGGAGTCGGTCACGAGCTGTTCTACGCAGGCTTCTCGCTGTTGGCAGTGTCGGCAACTTGATTGGAGCAAACAGGCCTTGGCTAATGCAAGCCACGCAGGAATTGAAAAAGGCTTGCTACTCGGACCAGCAAGGTCAGAGCAGGTACTCCTTTTTACAGGAGCAAGGGCAAATCTGGAGCAACCAGACCCGCAGTGTAAGTCAAAGGTTTCGTCGCCAAGATGGCCGCTAGCCACGTGGCAAGTGGCCGGGATGGCGCATCGAGTGGCACAGTGCAAAAGGGCCCCACGCAGATCGTGGAGATGCTGGGGGGCTGATCTTCGGTGCAAGGGCTGCTCGGTGTTGGGGCTTCTTAAACCCCAAAGCACAGCATCGAGGGTGCCTCTGATGCTGCGCAGTCAGCGTTTTGGGGGTCTTCCAAGAGGTCCGGTTCCACGTCTCTCGGTGCCTCCGCGGGTCCCTTCTTTGCAGGAACTGTGGATCGGGCTGTGAGAAATCTGGGAATCTGGGTTTTGTCAGGCTTTGGGCTCGGGCTCCGGCGGGAGGCGGCGGCAAAGCAGACATCGAGTTGCTGGTTGGTGCCTGTGTTCACAGGGTGGTCACTCCTTGGCCACAAGGGAGATTCTCTTCCGTCTTCTGTGCAGCAGAATGTCGAAGTCCAGTCTTCTTCTGTATTTCAAGTTGATTCAGGATGATCTGAAGTCTCAGGACACAGCTCCCACTCTTATTCGAATCTGGGGGGCCGGATCACCTACTAGGTCCCTCCTCTGGGTGGAACCAGGAAGGGGGGTGGTTACACCCCCTTTCCTTTGTCCAGTTTCGCGCCAGGACTGGGGCTGGAAAGCCCCAGCACCGGTTTGAACTGGCCTATGCACAGGGACACCTTGTGTGCCCCAGGCATGTCTGATTCTATTCAGCCCTGTCCTATCCAATACACAAAATCCTGTCTGGAGTGGTGCTAGCACCTCCCCAGGCAGGAAACCCTTTGTCCAAGCTGCCCTCGCTGGAAGGACTCCCAGCAGCAGGAGGTCAGACTTGTGTCTGTGGTGGCAGCATCCATTTTGGGATGCTAAGGCTCTGTTTAACTTTAACCGGGGTTCAGGCTAGGTACATGTCGTGTCCCTCTAGAAGGGTGGAATGCTACCCCCGTCGCCAGAACTGGCGAGGGGGTAGTATTCCAATTCATATGACACCTTACTCGACATGTTTTGATAAAGCCAAACCCAAGATAGCATTTAACCGCGAGGTTCATAATGCACTTAAGAGTATATGGTATGGCAATATCATGAAACAGCTAAAGGACATGGTTCCGAAAGCTGCAGACAGGCTCAGCTCATGCCAGAGCACCATCTCACATATTTCCAAGCACTCTGCCTCCAGGATTGATGAGGCATTCCATAGGAGTGACTGATAGGAACATATGTATCCATTTTAGGTTAGGTATAGGCATACTACACCTAAGTAAGGGGTGGTTACACCGACTTACCCCAGCTGAGTGATCAGCCAGTTGTGTCAAATATGGAGGCCAGGCCAGGGGTGGCACAATACATGCTGCAGCCCCTGGTAGGCCTTGGAAGCACCTATGCCCTGGGTACCTGGGTACACTGTTACAGGGGCCAATAAGGTGAACCAGTTCCAATTGTGTATGTACCTAAGGTACATGGAGTCCATTTTAAGGAGAGAGCAATTAGCCTGGGGCCCTGAATAGCAGGATCCCAGGCCAACTATGTCAAAAACCAGCTAAACACCAGGCAAAAAGTTTGGGGGTAACCATAGTCAGATATCCACCTTCCTACACACATTCAGCGTAGTGTGCCATCTGGAGCTGTACAGGGCTGTGCAAACCCCACTTTACAATTTTGGCCCATGGAGGGCCAACCAAAGTCCTTCAGGGAATGACAAGTCCAAAGGAAGAGGAAGACTTCAGTCCGCAGTCTGCTTTCTGTGTCATTGGCGATCAAACAGATTATGGCAGTCCATTGCGAGGTCCAAGGTGGGTGTCGCAGAGTGTATCGGGGAACAGTGGAAGGTGATGAAGCAGAGGGCAGAACCAAGCTGAAACCGGTCATTTGGCGGAGGTGAATGCTACTGCGTCTTTCTTACCACAAGGGTACTTTCATCCACCTCTTCGTCCTCTGCTGTTCCATGTGCCTCACGTGTGTGTAATGCTGGCCTTTCTCTAGCACTGTGTGGCAGTAAAACCTTAGGGGCCAGAGGTGGAATGTCTGCTGCACTGTGTGGCACTGACACTTCAGGGGGCAGAGATGTCAGCTCCAGGCCTTGTGGCAGCAGTGCCATGAGGATGGTTTTGAGGTCATTGATGAACCCACCTACCACTCACTGGTGTGCAGCGGTGGCAGCCACTCTTTCTGCATTGGCCCGCTCCATGGTCTCCATGTGCCTCTGCATATTTCCCACCCCACGGGCGAGCTCGCTGGAGCCAGTCTGACTAGACAGTAGCTCTTATCTCTGAGTTAGGACTCTGGCAATGTGAGCCATGGTTCATTGGAGAGCATGGAGTGGACTGTGGGTGTCCGTTAGGGTCTTGGAATGGTCCCTGATGGGACTTAGACACCCACGTATGGCATCTAGTTTGTCTGCCACGCGGTTGAAGCCCACCCGCACCTGTTTAGCCAGGTGCTCCTGGCATCCCAACACATGTCGTTGGAAGGCAGTGTGTTCTTTGTGGGGGTCCTGGGAGGCAGCCATGGTGGTGGGTGCTGCCTGCTGTGTGGTCTGCGCAGGGGGTGGGGTGTCCTCATTGCAGCTCGGCTGCCCTGCTCCTGGAGGTGGTCTGCGGAGACTGTCAATGAAGTCTTGGGGGGTGTCGGAGTCGAAGGTGTAGGGGTCCTCTTCATCATCAGAGAAGAGAGGTTAGGGCTGCTCTGCAGGAAGTGTTTATTGTCCCTCTGCAATATGAAGGGGAGATACAGTTTACCAATGTGTTCTCATGTGTGTTATCGCATTGTACACGTTTGTATACAGACTGCATGACTGTGTACATCATGGCTGTTTGGGAGGAGCTGCCTATTTGAATGGGGACAGTGGACATTTGGACTAGGCCTGGGTGGTAAATTCCGTTCCGCTCGCGGAATTTGCAGAATTTGTGGAATTTGGGTAATTTTGCGGTCCAGAGAGAACACGGAATTGCCAAAATGTCCACGATCCATAGCTTCGCAGAATATTTTACTTGTTCGTGTTTTTAAAATGCGTGTTCGCAAGATATTTCTCCCCAAGCAATGAAACAACTTTCACGGACAGGAAAAAAACATTGCGCACCAGCGGAACAAGCAATTCCGCGCGTTTCCTGAACTTTTGCGTGCTCGCAGAGATTTTATACCTTTTCGCGGAGCTTTGTGTAGCACGACTATGCAAATTCCGCCCACCCCTAATTTGGAAAACGGACGTGTATGTGTCCCTGCAATGCCACTTGTGATTGGCCAGTGTCTACACCCAGTCAGCACAAGTTGTGTCCTGTGTTCTGTTATGGACGTGTTGCAGTTTGTGCCACATTGTTGTCAGTGTTGATGTGCTCTGCATGATATGTGTGTATGCTGCATTTTAAGGGTGTGGTCCCTGCTGCTTTGTTTTCCTGTCCCTTATCCCTTTTCTGCAATGTGCCTTGGACGTCTGTGCTTATACAGGGCTTAGATGTTGCATACTTGGGTACATTGGTGGGAGTTGGGGTCTGGGTCATGGTTTGCCCGCAGATGTGCTCAGCTCCAATGTGCATGTGTGCCATTGTGGCCATCTCCCCCTGTCCCGGCAGTCCCTGGTCATTACTCACCCTGGTGCTGTTGTGTCTGGTCATGTTGAGCAGTGTCCTGTCCCCCGACTCCAAACACCGTCTCCCCACTGATGACTGTGGGCACCATTTCCTCCATGTCGTCCAGCTCCTCCTGTCCCACCTCCAGTATGCATTCCTACCTTCCGGTTGTTGGCAAGTTTCAGCTTGGTTTTGTGCTTGACGTCATTCCAGTTCCTCTTGACCTCTTCCATTGTCCTCTTCAGCACTCCAACTGCATTCACCTTGTCCACGATGGACTGCCGTAGTCCATTTTTGTTGCTAATGACTCAGTGGAGGTGACAGTTGTTGATGGTGTTCAACCACCTCCATCATCAGGATCCTGTTTGTCTGTGGACTTCTTCCTACTTTTCTTCTTCTTGGCCTTCTCGACCCGAGGTCCCAGGCAGGTCCTCTGGGGGCTTGTGGGGTTCTGGTTCTGTACTTGCTTCGGCAACATACATTGTGCTTCGCTGTTGTTTGGCATTTGTTTGTCAGTTTTTTTTCTAGTTTTATGGTGATTTTTCCCACCTGCCGCTTGTGAATTTCAGGCCTGTAGCTGGTTTTTGCTTATTTTTGTATCACGATTGTCCTCATTGCAGCTTTTTTTGCGTTCGCATTTTGCATTTTTGCAGCGTGGCGTTGATTTTAATGCGGTGAGTTGACACGTTATCTGGGGAATATCGCATGGTGCCGTCATGTTGAGAATGCTTCGTTAACACGGCGTTATTTTCCCGCAGTAGACTGCAGTGTTGGGAGTTGCATTAAGTTACTTTTGAGATGGTTATGGCACGTTGTTGAGAATATGCCCCACAGCACTTTACCACTGCCAACCAGTGCTAAGGTGCTTGTACTCGCTCCTTCAAACACGGTGAAATTGGCTTACACCAAATTGACACATTCAATTTACTTGTACGTCCCTAGTGCCAAGTTAATACAAGTACCCCTGGACTGTAGATTAAATAACATGCCCGCGGGGTGTGCAGAGATTTGCCTACTCCACGTTCCGTGGAGAATGCAGAGTAGGCAAATCTCCACACACTCTGCGGCGGAGCGGAGTTGGCCAGCCCCCGCCTCCCAACCCCCTATTAACAACTGATTACAAATTAAATAAAAAGACGTTAAAGTAAATTAAAACCATTTACCTTAGCTGCAGTAACCCCAGACTGCCCTCCTCCTCTTCATTGCTGTCTCTAGGAAAACTCTGCATGTGTGCGGGCCCGTGCAGGTGCATTTCTCGCAATGCACCATCACCAAGGGTGACCCAGCAACTCTCATAGGTCGCCTCGCCTTCTGCCTATATACCAATCCTAGGACCACGATTACAGCCACCCTCACTTACAGACAACCGGGGACCCTACCAGCCTTCTGTAATGCCATATCCAACTTCATTGACTCCCACCACTATGTCCTACTCGGGTATCTCAGTTTCCAAGTCAACAACCCCAACCGTCCTGGAGAGCCTGAACATTATCGACTTCACTGAACCTACTCACAAAGCTGGACACACACTTGATGCCATTTTCACCTCCACCACTCGGGCCGGAGATTCTGATCCAGAGGCGGAGCTTCCGGGCTAGAGGCGGAGCTTCTGGCCCGGAGGTGGAGATTTCGGCCATGGCTAAATCTCCTCCATCGGCCGGAATCCCCACCTCCGAGCCGGAAGCACCGCCTCTGTGCCGGAAGCTCCGCTTCTGAGCCGAAAGCTCTGCCTTTGAGCCGGAAGCTCCGCCTCTGGCCCAGAAATTCCGGCCCGAGTGCAGACGTAAAGTTAGTAGTCGTACATCCATTCTGTGAATACCAAAAGTAGTAAGTGCATTCTGTGAATACCAAAAGTAGTACGTTTAGGATTTTGTCTCAAGTTAATTCTGTGAACGGGCCCTCAGTGAATTCTTTTTATTGTTAATGTCTCATGAGCTTTTTTTTTTTGCTGTAGTGTGAAAATATAATCTTTTAACTTTTTTAAGTAACAGTTATAATTCAAACATATATCTTTACTTAGCAAGATATTTTATATAGGCCATCAATATATAAATGCCCAAATGAACATGTCAAAACTAAATTATTGTACGTTTTGGTGTTGTGCACAAGGCATACATTACCCATAATGCATTGTTTTGGACTCTACGAAAACCTAAAATTGATTAACAACTTTACAGCTTCATTTGTATCTTTACAAAATACTATTTGTAGTGCTTCCTAAATGAAGAACATATTATTACCACATCTAGTCATCCTTTTTATTCATGAAAGTGTTTGACTAACTTTTTTATGATATATATTTATGTGAATATGTTGTAATGAACTGCCTTGGAATATCAGATACAGGGAGTGATGTGTCAATGTTTGATACTCCAGCAATGGCTTCAAGCTTGTTGATGGTCTCAATTAATTTTTCAATAGGGGTGTGTGAAGATTCTGTGTATGTTCCCCCACCTGTGGCTGCAGCTTCCTGTCTTGTTGCTACCTCCACCTTGGTGCAGGAACCCATGGCATACCAGTTCTTCCCGATTTCTTCCACTGCCCTCTTTGTGACACCCATAACATTAATGCGTTTTCTGTTTCATGGTCCACGTTTCTTTCTTGGTTGCCTCAGCAACAGACATTGATGATTCCCAACTGCTCATGTTTAGAGACTTACACGTATTTTCAGCTCTTTGTCCCGAAGGTGGATTTCTCTTCTTGCCCCCCTTCTCATGTGGTTGCTGGCTAAACATGGTGCTTAAAAATAGTCCTGTGCTGGGAGAAAAGCTATTGTACTGCTGTGCAGCTGAAATTAAATGTGTCTACTGAAATGGGTGAAGTCATCACTCACTGCCAGTGTGTCAGTCACAATTTGCGAAACATACTGATTCACAAATTTAAATTTAGTGTCCAACAAGAACCATGTTGTTGCAAATCACTATTTATCTAAAGGAAAAGTACGTAAACCATATTTAGTGATTTCCAATTCAGTATTTGTCACAATTTAAGAATTGCTAACTATCTTTTTTGTACATCAGGTAGTATATGTGTATAGTTTACCACTTTTATGATGGATGTGGAAGTACGAGAGATAGTGAGGCTTTTGCTGTGGCTTTGTCCCTGAAGAAACTAAGGCCTGATGTATAAGGTGATTTTACAGATATAGAATCGGTATTCGGAAGAGGCATTTAAAGGCTGTGCCTTTCAAATGCTGATTTCTTAACTTATGTATTATTGTTCTGCAACTGTAATCCAGTTGCAAAACATTAATATTTTTTCACCAAAGCCAAGTTAGTGATAACTTAAGTGACCCCTTCTTTCCCTTTGTGAATGTTGACAAAAAACATTTCAAGGAGAAAACCCACTCTCAAACACTTTTGTAAAATTATCCATTTTCTTTTTTAAAACATCCCATTTTCCTTTGGGGAACACATTCTGCATCTTTTTTTAAAATGGCTTCATTTACAAGCAATCACAGATATGGTGGTCTGCTGACCCTAATTGTAGTGGGTCTCAAATTGCGCCTTACCTCAAGCCTATGAATGAGGTATGTAGAATTATGACCGATAAGAAATTGGTAGTTTGTTAACCAACCTAACAATTAAGTTTGGTCAAAAAATACCAATTCATTTGGTAGACGTCAGTAGGAGAATTGCACCCACCTTCTAATTAGAAATCTCAGATGGCTGATTCAAATGAGAGATAAGAAAACAAAATTGTTGTGCCAGTCTATTTTCTCACAGGGAATTGACTTTGCCATGGATTACAGAGCAGCAGTTAGCACACCAGTGCAGATGGCCTTCTGAGATATTTTTCACATGCACAATGAGAACTACTAAAGGTAATGATTAGTTGCGTTTTGCCAAGGGCAGTGTGAGAAAGTACTTCTTTTTGTGTGGTCACTGCCATTTTTTGTGGATTGATGTAGCTGGTTTTTAAACTCTGCAAATTAGGGGAACTGGTTTCCCATGCCCATTCTATGTATTTTGACTCATAAAGTAATGACAGATTTGGTTGACTCCTAGTTGACATTTTTTACTTTTCATTAAGGACATGATAAATCATGCAGGGAAATAAACCAATGGCATGGACAGTTAAATGTCACCTGCTGACTGCAACACAAGTTGTGACAACCACTTGGCTGACAAATAAAACATAGTTGCAGGATTACACGTATAGCCAGACTGTTGCAGCTGTTAAACATCTAGCAAACCAGGAAGGAACCCTACTTTTAAATATCAAAAACGGGCGCCCCTATGTAGCCAGCAAGGTAGAGTGTGTATTATCTAAAAGTGGAAAATTGAATACTTTTAGGTTGGCATCTTCCTACAGTGACCTACTCCCAAAAGCAATTTTAAATGCATATGGCTGTAGCTGATCCTAACAGAAAAGTTCAATGCTATTTTTGTTAACTTTAGTTTACATGAACTTGGATTTTTTATAAATATCGAGGAAAAGAACAAATTGAATACAAAGACTTTGACTGTCTGAAGCTCCAGTAGCTGATTAGAATTAACCTGTCGGCAGCTACTCTATAGCAGTGCTTGCCCTTTGATGACACATTAAAATTGCTCCTGGATCAGAACCAATGGCATGGGCATTTTGACAGGAAGATTTATCTGTGGGGTATGTGACTTACTCTTTCTCAGGAAAGGTAGTTGAGGAGAGCTCAGGAACCTCAATAACTTGAAAAGAACCAGTGTAAAGCCTGCCCATTCACAGATAAATGTAAATTGTGACCTTGTGAAGAGGAGTTCTTTGGTCCCATGGCCATCTATAACCAGTCTGACACATCCCAGTATGAAGGGAACCTGGTGCCAGAGCCATTTTGGTATAGTTAAAGAGGAGGAGACTTTTCATTTCCCTAGACACAACCCTGGCTGTCCCACCACCCTCCTCCAAAAGCTGACGTGTTCTGCCATGTTGAATATTACTTTGAAAATGTGCACTGTGGGATATTATGCAGTAAGGCTAACATGATGTGTTGAAGAGGGGGAAGAGTTTGATCTGGGTATATTTTTGACATTGGTTAAAGAGTGGCTAGAAATCACGTCTGGACCTGTGGATGAATGGAAGAGGAATTGACCTGCTCTATGTGACCTTTATGGAGACCGTAAGAGCTGGACCTGCTGCTATTGGTACTCAGGATTGAGATGTTGCTACAGGGACACAGCAAACTGCAAAAGGCCTTGTAGTTGAGGGATCAACTGACCATTTCCAGCAGGATCTGGATTGACACTGCTCATGACTTGACCTGGACTGAGGCCTGGCATATAAGTCCTGTCCCTGAAGTCCCGGAACTCTTACATGTGACAAAACAGAACTGGTCCAGAAAGTCTAATATGATGGCACTTAGAAAATGATTTGACACACAGACCTCTGAAGCTTCCGTGGAAACTTGTGGCAAAAGTATCCAATTTCACAAGGACTTCATCAGATACAGACTTCAACCTTGCCCCACTGGATGATTTTATCTTCAATAAAGAAGACTTAGTTAGAAGGTTAAAAATTTGACCTGGGCATCCACTTGATGTACCTGACCTCTGTTTTATCATTGTCTGTTTAAAATTGTGCCTTGGTTCTTCATGTTGAAAAATAATAATTTCTGTGCCATTTTTCCTATTACATTGTTATTGATTTTTAGAAATTGTTTGTGAATTTCCTAATGGATTGCTTAGCCTTTTTATTGTTTTGGTTCTTTTAAATATGATAGTCGATGCTAGTTCTGTAGGTGATTTCATTGACAATATAACTGCATTTGCCTATCATTATAATTTTTAGGAGATTAACTATATCACTAATCTATTTTTTATCTTCTTTATTTCTTTAATCAGCACCCATAGGCAGGAAGAGGCGCAATGCAGAGGCAGATCCGGGAAGAGCTTGGGATGAGGCGCTGACCAGCAGCACTACTGCTGACGTCTCTGCTCAGCCCAGTAAGTTCTATTATTAATATTTCACTAACTTTTACCCCTGCCCACTATTAAACAACATTTCATTTTGTCTCCTTTTTTTCTAATTACCCTATCCAATCTTGTTATCCCTGCATTATGTATTTTTTTCCTTATTTCACTTTTTTTTCGGGGGGTAGCTGCCTTTTTCTGGTATGTACTAGTCTGTAGGTTTCTTCTGCTTTGTTGTTCATCTTTCCCTCTCCCCTATATATGTTGTGGTACTGTAAGACTAAGAACACATACATGGTACTCCTATTTCTACTGTATGGATTGAAGGCCCAACTAAGCTAGTTTCAGAATAACATTCACAATGCATGTTTGCTGAGAAGGCTTTCTATTTCTTGCTAATGCTGTAACAGTTAACAAGAGAGTGGCCATGGTCAGGGACTACCTTCTCCCAACCCCCAATATTGTACTGTGTAGTTCATTGATACAGCATACCAGCAGTTCCCATGACAGTGCAGCATGGATGGAAAGTATGAGGTCCATTGCATTTGCCAACCAACACCATATGTCGTTCATTAGTCATTATTATTCCACCCCTTCATTGCGTTTCAATGACTAAGAGTCATCATCATCATAGGCTATAGCTCTGCCTCTCCATTATGAAAAGCTTTGATTTGCTTGTTCACGTGACTTTTCTAACATTGATAACCAGCAAAATGCTCAGAGTTATATTTTTGATAGGAGATACTGCAGTGCTAAACAAACTGTAGTGATGTGTTGTGGTTGCATTTTTTTTAATGAAGAGAAGGTATATCTGGCATCTAAAAAATGTATGTTTTTTTACTAGCAGTATTAATAGTAATTTTTCCTAGGCCACAACATACCTGTCTGAAATCAGGTTAGACTTAAAATTGGATGGACAAAAAGCCTCAATATACTGACAAACAATACAATTGTAGTAAAAATATATATATTCTTTTATTTTTTTTAAAAAATTGGTACATAGAAAAAAGAAATGTAAATACATATAGAAAGGCAGTGCAAGAATTACACAGTCTCTATGTGCGTTTTGGCGTTGAACCGCCTTCTTCAGGAGAGCACCAAGATGTTCTAGAAAACAATATATAATATATGTAAAAGAACATTCAAATGAGTCATTGCAGTACGTGAGGCAACAAATGGTGGTGCAAGAAACTACCTATTTCAAATAGTCTTGTGATTTCACTATAGACAGATTCAAAAAGATCCGAATACCAATAAGCACCCAAGTGAAGAGAAAAACAGTAGGAATAAAGTAAGGGTTTATCCAGATATTTACAGATCAAGTGATGAAAGGGACCATAAAAAGTGGTATTAAAGAATGAAAACAAGGCCACCCAAGGATTTGGAAGGGAAAATATATGAAATCTTACTTATACAGCCCAATGTCTGTACATCAAAAGGACAGGTCTTGAAAATCTGACTAATATATATCTATAGAAACCAGAAAATTGGAGAGAACAGTGACATAAGTGTTTTAACTAAATCAAATATATGCTGCCTCTAGACACTAAAAGATAAAAACTAATGTCTTAAGTTAAAGAAGAAGAAGAAGAGGAAATACCTGATAACAACAAGATCAATTATGTGAAGACAAAGGATCGGCGATGTGTCAATTAATTTGAAACTAGGCCATTAAAGGGATAAATCTGAAAAGATAATTGTAGATTAGTTGGACACGTGTTTCTAGACAAGAGTTATAGTAATCTAGCATGTAAACCTTTTACCAGCACATATATGTACCTGATATAGAACAGACGCAGCTACTAATGTTAAAAGCAGTGCATGTCGATTACACGGTCTGCATGATCAACTGAACGTGAGCGAAGATCTGCGTAAAATAAAAAACAGATGTACTAAACCTAAAACGTGATATAATATTGGAGTACATTCAATGTATTGAGAATTATACTTCTCATTACCTGTATCTTTTTAGATCCGAGCAAATCAAGGATATGTGAAGAGCTGGATGGCTACTTGAAAATCGGTGCACTGAATATTGAAACCGTGTACATATACAAATATGAAACACAAAAATTACAAGGTACTAAGTGTTGGTTAGATCTAGGGCGTGAACTCGACTACAATGAGCTGCTAGTTTTATAGAAAAGGTGTGCTCTGTTTCTTTAATCAAAACTCCCTAGAAACTGGGTGAATGCTATAGGGCCAATTACCTTTGTTTGTAGCTGCCTGTTGGGGTTCAGAGGTATTTGAACTCCAGGATTGCTGCAGTAGGATGCAAGCATTAACGTCAAGACCACCTGAATAATGATGATCTGAAAGAGATTTTCCGGAGGAAAATTAAAAAATCGTTCAATATGAGCAGCTATAAGTGTATAATTCATTTAAGCACAAAAGCAAAACGCTGTGCTCTCCTTATCTTATGAAGCTAAGGGCGAAGAATTAAGTATAGCTAAATTGATAAATACATTAAAAAAATCATAAAAAAGGAACACAAATAATTCGCTCTCCTTAAGTATATTGGTGAGTGCTAAGGTTGATAGACACGTTAAAACAAGGAGCTAAAATAATTAGCTCTCCTTAAGTATTTAAGTGGGCACTAAGATATAATGCTACTTCCTTAAAAAACTTACTCCGCGTGTCCGCGTAGAAAGTTCTGTCTGTGGCCCGATTCAGCAAAAACAATTGCGGTTAATACCAACGTGGTTTAAATAGTCAGTGTATCTTGCGGGGGAATCACACTGACGTAAAGAAGAAACCACGTGGTACAGACGTCTGCGTGCCGTAGAGCCCAAGGAAGTAACTCACTGCTATGTAAAAGCCGAGAATACCGAAAGCCTAGAACGCTAACTGGATGAACCATATGAGTTACTAGCGCACTGTGAAGGCGCAACAAGATACCACGTGATCCAAGTGTTGCATCCCGCAGTGCCTGTAAATTAAACGCATGTCTAAGTAACAGGCTACTAAGAAAATATATGAAATAAAAAATAAAATGTGAAATAAAAAAGGTGAGGAAAAAGCCGCAGCGCTAATCTAATCACCTTTAATAAAAAGTGTATTGCCAGGTCAAGGTAATGTCTATGTGAAAATATACGAATATCAACAAAACACGAGATGAGAAAGATTTAATTGAATACTCTACTAAATGGGAGTGGCAATCAAAACAAGAAAACTGGTGATGTCTATCTAATTCCTCCCTAAATAATAACTAGTTCAACATGAAATAGATCAACCTACCTACTTACTGAAATCAATGCTCGTGCAGAGTAAAAGAGGGTGCAACACAGAACATGCCTCATATAGGTACAGATATGAGTCATAAACCAACCCTCATTTTCTATGTATTGCTTGTTATATTTAATTGCGTTTTTCCACAGGATCTTGTTATTTAGTCCCTTGGTGTTTGCCGCCAAAGTGAAAATCCAAAAAAATTCAAGTTTTTTCTGATAATCATCCGTGCTGATATAATCCTGGTTGTCCAGATTTTCTATAATGAACCATCGTAATTCATTAGGTTTTTGTTGAAAATCAAGACAGTGTCTCACCAAGGGAGCATTAAGTTTGGAAGTGTGGATGGCTGAGCGGTGCTCGGTTAGGCGGGTACAGAATGATCTCACTGTTTTGCCCACATATCCGAGGCCACAGGGACAAATCAAAAGGTAGATGACATTTTTAATTTTGCAACTTGAAAATTTACGGGGACGAATGGTAAATCCCTGATATGTATAACTGGTGCCAACGATCGCCATATCAAAGGCTTTACAGGAGTTGCATTTATATGTGCCTGTGATTGCTGAAACACCATCAATAGTTTGTTGTACAAAGGGAATACCTTCAATGATACTAGAGTGGGTAATGTGGTCTTTGAGATTTTTATTCCTTCTGTGCGCAAAAATAGGTTTAGGAATTTTCTTATTTTCCTCTAGGTTACTATTTAAAATGTGCCAGTTTGAATTAACAATCTGCAGCACTATATTCTTCATTGTTGAATGCGTTGTGATGCATACCAATAACAAATAACAAAAAATAGCAATAGTAACTTCTTCTGAGCAATGTGTAGCTAGTTTTTATTTAAAATTAAAGTTATGAAATCCTCTAGTCATGACATTGGATTTAAAGTCTGGAGTGGATAAGGTTAAGGGTTTAAGCAACACAAGACCTGAATGATGATGCTGACAACTGATGATCTTCTATATCTAAATTATTTATCACTTTCATGCGTGGGTGGGTAAGTATGGCGAGTGTGGGCTATTGCAGTAAGTTATTGTTGCTTTCACCACGTCCACCCACCAAGTTTGTGATACATTTGTGGTGTTAATTAAGTCACATGCCTCAATAAATCACACAGCCCGGGGGACGAGAGTTAAGGGTTTTATGAATGGATGGGTAAGGGGATCTGGGGAAAGTGGCGACAAATACAAACACTATACAAGGAAACGATTCATCTGGGCCATGAGGAGCACATAATTGTCATCAATCTATTTTGGAAGGAAACGAAGGAATGAGTAGACACAGTACAGATAAATGCTTAGCAAACAGTCTTTCTGCCCCAAAGACCCACGTTATCAAATATGTAAATGTTATGTCTTCTAGGTTTGAAAAATCTATTTATGGAGGATTAAACCTATGCAGTTCTAAAGATATGATTGTTAAAAGAAAAATGATACTTTATTGCCAAATTGGGTGGTGTATCTACATTTTCCTCTGGAATGTCCGTCCCTCATGGGTGCCAGTCCAGCTGGTAAGCAGGAGTGTTGAGCTCAGCTTCTGTCTTTCATCCATGAAGGAGACAAGAAGGCCTGCAGATTGTAAAACAGAAACTGTATTTTAGAATCAAGGAGAAGGACAGAAGGAAGGTAAGCTTCATGTGGAGTGTACCAAGAAGACTCAGAGGCAGAGCAAAAAATAAGAGGACCCGGAGGTTCACTTTTGCCACCAGTGTAACACACACACTCAGCAGTGTCTCCCAAATCATCTCAACTCTCTCCATTCCACATAGCTGGGTACTAGGCCTCTGAGTCATGGTTTCCCTTTGAAGTTGAAAACTTCTTCCTTTTAGCTATAGATGAGGTAGTCCCACCATGAGTTCTTCTATCCTCCTCCTAACTCCGTCCCTGTCCTGACCTGCTGTTGAAGATCAAATAGAGAAACAGAATTGCAGTGCTTTGTATAGGTTTATGTTTGTTAATTCATTTGACTGGTCTGGTCTCTGAAGAACTAGAAGATGGAGTGGACCCTGCAAGTAAATCTGACTAAGTGTGAAAGGGGCAATTATCTCCTGGAAAAATGATTCTCCATCATTCAGGCCCCAAACATTGCAAATCATCTCCAGATTACAGTTCAACGCCCTCCCTCATTGCCTGCCACCTCAAGAATCATCAATCATCACTAGTAGTCACTCACTAATATATCACTCATTGGTGCAATAGTTACCTGTTCCAAACCAAGTACAGTGGTAGGTATACAATTATATCTCCTCTTTGATTTAAGCAACAGATGGAAATTTGGTAGTCTTGTAAATCAAATGATCTTCTAGGGTAACCCTTCTGTGAGATCAAAATAGAAGGATCATAGGAGTGGACCATACAGATTAATTTTTGCAAAGTAAGTTTGTAAAGGCCATTTACCTCTAGGAAAAATTATCATCCATCATTCAGGCCCCAAACACTGAAACACCATCTCAATTAAATTAACAAATTACAGTTGAACACCCTGCCTCACTGTCTGGTACCACATAAATCATCAAACATCACTCATAATCACTCACTTACTCACTCACTCACTCACTCACTAACTGTTCCAATATTTGTAGTTACCCCTACCAATTCAAGCATGGTTAAGTTAGAAAGTAGGTACACAATTGTGTTGTTGATACAGGCAAAACATTTGGAATTTGGTACTGGTACTCATGTAAATTATTGGTGTTCTTGGGCAGCCCTGCCAAGTGAAGCTGAAAATGGAAAAGCATGTGAGGGAGCCAGGCATTGTCTCAAATGTCATGAAGGAATTGTGGTGACTTCTTCACTGAATACTGGTCCAACTGCAATTCAGCAATATGTGTGACAATAAAATGGTGGAGAGCTTAAATCTGACACAAACATTATGTTCTACTAACTAATTCTATTTGTACTTATTTTTCGGGAAAGTAAGAAGTTCCTCGAGAATTAAAAAGTTCAATGGTGGCACTAAAATACTCAGTGGGAGAAGTAGAATTTGTACTCAAACCCAAAAGTTAGTCAGCGAACAAAGTTGATTCTTACCAATCCTCCTCCTCCTGTGCTGTTTCAGGAAAGGTGTAATTGTATGGTATGAAATGTTAGTTGATCATAGTCAATCTCTCCACATTTTGAGGCAAGAGACTGGTCCTTCTCACTGTAATAATGGCACCAGCTGCACAGAACAGGCCCTCAGCAGACACGCTGGCTACGTGACTAGCCAGATACTTCCTTGCCGACCTGTTGATCTCATGCCATTGGCACATCTTCCCATACCAATGGGTTTTGATCCACATAGACCTCTTTTGGATTATCTAGGTACTCCTGGAACATCATCTGGATGGTCATTGGTGCCTCCACTTGCTCAACCTCTTTTGCCATAGCCTCTGTACTGGACTTCAGCCCTGCCGATTGATACCAATACAATGCAGAAGTTGGGTCTGGTCCTTTTGTTACTGTTGTTGCCGGTGTTCATGTTGATGGTGCAGTTGGCTGCTGCTAGACCAGACTGCCCTCTCTGGAAGTTGAAGGAGGCACCCCAGACCTGTGGGGTGGGACTCTAAGTTCTAGCCATAGTTATTCGAGGTTCTTTGTTTTATTAAACATCCCCTTCAGAAAAAAGGAATAAAAGTAGGCACAGTATCTTTTTACTGTGGATCAAGTACCGTGGCACAGATGTACTGTTTGGATGAGATGAAGTTGTCTTACGGCCTTGCATTGGCAGCCAATTGAAAGAATAAACTCTCAACCAAGGTATGCGCTTCTGTGTTTTCGTTCACACCTGCAAAGGCTATCCTTCAGACACCTCCTTTAGCTGGTCCTGTAGCAGATGCAGCAATGGTAAAGCATGGCCCATCGTATTGTCCTCCTTGCTAACTTTCCGTGTGAAAACCTCAAAAAGGAGTTGCATCTGTGTCAGCATTGAATAGGCCCCATTTCTCTGCATCCATGGTCACTGCTTTCCAAACTGCGTTCCTTTTATGTCAAAATCTTTTTATTTGGTTTTAAAGAGAACACAAAGAGATAGCGCAGTTGTAACATGCTTGTTGCAAGTCAAGATTTACAAAAATCACATAGCTTCTTTACAAGGTCTCGACGAGCCAGATCCGCTTCATACTTGCCCCTTCCCAGAGTACACAAAATCCTTCAAGGAAGAAAAACTGAGCTGGAAAGGCTCCCATCTTATACAAGACAAGGAAGATCTGCATCCTGCAAATCTATGACGTGTTACAGTGGATTTCAATTAACATTACACGTTCCTTGCAACAAAAAGTATAAACGGGAACCTGAGAAGAAATAAAAGAAGAACATTTAGACAATGGTGTCATGGTGTATACGTTGTTGTGTAGGTCAGGAGAGGAGGGCATTTAGCCGGAGAGAGAGCCATCCCCCCGGGTACAGACTCGCATCATCCACAATGGAAACCCTATGATTTTATATGTGAAACAAATGGAGGGCTCTCAGCCACGCATTGCATGCTAACAGTAGAATCCCTTCCGATAAGTAACCCATCAACGGGGACCAAATATAGTCAAACCCTTTTCTTGTGTCCTCCACTATGTCAGTCATGCATTCCAGGGCCAGTGCCCTCCACAGCCGTGCATGCCATTGGGTTAAAGATGGTGCCTCTTGTCTCTTCCATGCTGCTGCTACTGCCATTTTTACTGCACTTAGGCATAGCCACATGATCGATCAGTCCCCTTGTGTCTGACGCTTTAAGATCGGGTCCCTCAACCCCAGCAGTGTGTGTTCCATAGAGTTCGGAACTGAGTTCCATAGTATGCCTTTGATTTGAGACAAGATCTCTTTCCAAAACGGCTGGATACAGGGACAGTCCCAGCATATGTTGCGGAAATTAGGCCTCATCCCCGCCAGTATCTGACGAGTTTGGGAAGATCTTGTTTATTTTCTGAGGGTTGAAATACCAGTCATACATGATTTTATAGTGAGCTTCCCTAAGAAACATTGATCTATTTTATTTGGTAATGTCCCTATTTAAGTGTTCCCACTGTTTTTCCGCCACTGGGGTGTCCAGAAGTGTGTCCCAAACGTTTCTGTGTCTCGGGTTGACCTCAGGCTCAGTGGCTGAATGAAGGCATACAGGAATGAAATACACCCCTTGGAAGTGGACCCAGACTGGGAACATTTCTGTATTGGGAGCAGGTCCCCAGTAGCTGCCTGCCACTCCAGAGGTTGCTGAACCCAATGTTTAATCTGTAGGTAGTGGAATTCCTCCTAAGTAGATAATTGTTGCATACATTCTCTAAAGGTGATTAATTCCCCTTTGCTGAATAGGTCTGAAATCATAAGGCAACCCCCTGTCCGCCATGCATCAAAAGGTCCCTCATGCAGTGCGGGGGGAAAGGCCGCATTAAAATGAATGGGAGTGTAGGGAGATGAAAAAGTTGTCAGCCTCAGCCACTTGGTGAGGTCGTCACAGACCCGTAGAGTGGTAGCTGTGCGTGTGCCAAGGTAGGTATTGGCCGGTCTATCTTGTTTTGGCTTCCAAAGTAGGTCCCAGATAGTCCTGCCGGTCACCTTTCTATCTATGTGGAGCCAATGTTTTACCAAGGCTCATAGCGACCACTCCGTCATTACTTGCAGCTGGGTCACTCTGTAATAACTCAGAAAGTCCGGAAGAGCCAGGCCCCCATCTTTGCACGGTCTAGTGAGAATGCGGTGTGACATGCGCACTCTCTGTCCCTACCAGATACTTTTATTGATCATCTATTTTAGTTCCCTAAAAAGACCTTGGTCCACTGCTCTAGGCAATCCCTGCAAAATATAGGGCAGCCTGGGGAGGGCGTTCACCTTTATGGCGTTAATCCTGCTGATCCAGGATAAATACTTGGTGCTCCATTTGCCAAAGTCTGTCTTTAACTGTCTCAGTGGGGGGGGGGATTGGCACTGTATAGGTCTGTGATATTGGGAATGAGCTTATTGCCCAGGTAAGTGATTTCCTTACTTGTGCAATGTAAAGGTGACACTCCCTCCACCCTCCTCCACTCTTCCGGTGGTAG
Source organism: Lissotriton helveticus (assembly GCF_964261635.1). Taxonomy (NCBI): domain Eukaryota; kingdom Metazoa; phylum Chordata; class Amphibia; order Caudata; family Salamandridae; genus Lissotriton; species Lissotriton helveticus. The sequence goes on from NC_136059.1 coordinate 641,387,880, forward strand.
GGTCAGATTAAGTAAGAATGACTTGGCTAGGTTGACCTTGAATCCCGCTACACTTTCAAGCAATGAGAGCTCAGTCTGAATTGCTGGGAGAAAGGTCAAAGGATCCGTGACTGGGAGAAGCACATTGTCAGCGAAAAGCAAGATCTTGTGGTTATCCGTGCCAAACCTCACTCCCTGTATGTCAGGATGCTCTCCAATTTTGTGTGCTAGAGTTTCAATACAGAGGGCCAACAGAAGAGGGGACAGCGGACACCTCTGCCTTGTCCCTGTCGCCAAATTGAAGGAGACCGATGCGGCTCCATTCACCTAAACTCGGGAGCTGGGAGAGTGATAATTGGCCCGAATCATCCATATACAGGGCTTGCTGAACTAGAGGTGCCTCAACACGCAGAAAAAAAAAGTCCATTCAATGCGGTCAAAAGTCTTCTACGCGTCCAGGGAGAGCAGAGTTGCCGGGTTGTTTATCTTCTGAACCTTTTCCATGATATGAATAATGCGCCTTAGTTTATCATAGGTATGGCACTCCTTAATGAACCCTGATTGGTCTGAATCAATAAGACCGGGAAGTACAGATTCTAGGCGACTAGCCAAGACCTTGGAATAAGTCTTTGAGTCTAAATTGAACAGGGCTATCGGGCGATAAGAGGCGCAAACTTTGGGATCTTTTCCTGGTTTGTGAATCACTGTGATGAGCGCCTACCCCATGGTGGGAGTGCCCTGATATTTAGAGGCTATATCATTAAATAGGGTCGTTAAGTTAGGGGTCAGTTCCAGTGCGAACGTGTAGTAGAAGTGCGCTGTGAACCCGTCAGGTCCCAGTGCCTTCTGTAATTTAAGTGCATCTATCACTCTCTGAACCTATTTGATCAAGATAGGCTTATCTAATTCGGCGTTGGAGCTTGATTTGACCTACGGGAGGTCTAGGAGGTCTAGATAACCTGCTTGGAACTGCAACCTTGGTTCCTCCGAGGTGTAAGGAGTACGATAAAACTCCCCAAAGGCATTTGGCTTCCCCCTACTCCATCAAGTTAGAGATGTCCGCGTCATCCGCTATTAGTTTGATGTACTCTTTTTCTTGTTTGGCTCTGAGCTGGCGGCCAATAATAAAGAGCATCTGCATCCTGTAGTTCCCTTTCAAGCATGAGTCCCTCCTCCCTCTGCTTTTTTTTTAGGGTGATTGCCAGTTCTATGCATTTACCCGAGATTACTGCCTTAAATACGTCCCAGGTGGTGCATGGGAGGTGAGTGTGGGATCGTTAATCTCAAAGAAGTTCTTGGTTGCCTGTCTAAGTTCGTCCCTCAGGAGCCTATCCCCACACAGGAAATTAGGAAAGTATCAGCAAGCATGCTTTGGTCTGGGAGCAACTGGGCAACTCAAATTTCCAGCCGCTTTGAAAGTGATGTTTTAAAAAAAAATGCATACATTTAGACGGGTGGAGGATGCAGAAGCACTTTTGCAGCATATCACAGAAAAGAGCACTGAACTAATGGTTCGATAAAAAAAAGGATTTCTTCATCTCGAGTCTCTAGGACAAGATCATTAGGAGATATTGGAAATCTATCTTTAAATAATATACAACAGGTACAAAAAAAACTAAATTCAGCAGCTATTCATGGAGTTTTAATGAATGTAACATTGGTCTTGACCGAGGGGAAGCCTCGAATGCCAGGGTAGGGCCATTAGAGAAATAGTGGGGGTTCTCCAGGGGAGCACAGGGGTGGGAGGAGGGAGGGGTCAGGGTAGGTCACTGGGTGGGGAGCATGGGGTAAAAAAACAAAAAAATTTGTCCAAGTCGTCATGAAAAATCTTTTAAAAGACCATTACACACTTTAATTACTAATGAATGACACAGGTTTTAGATGATCAAGCTGTTTATCTGAAGACGTTGACATGGAATCTAAACGGGTTAAGGGTAAAACATAGAATGTAAAAGATATTCCAGGACTTAAAAGATGCCCCAGAACAAATTTTAATTCTTCAAGAAACACACCTAGTTGAAGAAAAGGGATGAGGGCTTTGTGTAAAACCAAAAGTTGGATTAAGGAGGTTTTCTGTACCTCACAGCATATAACAAAGAAGGGTGTTGCAATAATTTTAAAGAAAAATCCTGCTTTAACAGTCGAAGGGTCCAAAGCGGATAAGCTGGGAAAATGGGCCATAGCAAATATAAAGTTCCAATCTCATACATTTGCAATAGCAAGATACTATGGTCCTAATTTGGATAATATAGTCCCTTTGAAGGATCTTTTTGTTCAGTCGGTACCTTTCCAAGATCCGTTAATGCTTGCAGGAGACTTTAATTTAGTCTTGGATCCTGTAATGGATAGATCTGTAAACACACAATTGTAGAATGAGGTCTTTTTTCGTAAAAGTACGATGAAGCAATTAGGATGGACGGATATATGGAGAGAAAGAGAGGGACGTAGGAGATGTTATACTTTTCACGTTAAGAAGCATGGCCATAGATCTAGGCTAGACTGTTTCTTAATCAGCGAGACCCAGAGAACTTGTGTAACAGAAGTGAAACATTTAGGAAGTCATTTATCTGACATTGCTGCTGTAACATTAACGTTGAGACTTCCCAGCAAACCAATAGGTAAAAGAGGGACGTTAGGTCGTGCTATCTTGTGCGAGGAGGAAATAGTAGAAAGATTAGTGGTACAGACTAATGCCTTTTTCTCACAAAATATTGATAGTACTCCTATTAGAATTGTATGGGACACCTATAAGGCTTTTTTTAAGGAGCTGTATTAACTCTATTCATTTTTCAAGGAAGAGGAAATATAAAGCAGAGATTAAAGAAATAGAGGACAAAATTCAAGAGTTAGAACAAAACCTCATGGCGCAAGGAGAAAGTATAGACAGGGACATCATTGACAGACTACTATCTTACAGATTGAACTTGGCAGGGGTATTGGATGCGAGATGGAAGAAGAGGTGGGAGGCCATCAAAATGGCACACTTTGAATATGGGGAAGGCTCCGGTAAACTTCTTGCGTGGAAAACTAAGCAAGAATTAGCAAGGAGTAATATAAGAGAAGTAGCATATAACGCTACGGGAACAGTGTGCCAGGGTTCGGCAGATATTGAAGAAGCCTTTCGGAAGCATTTTGAGAAAGTTTATAGAGAGGAACTTACTCCTCAGGATAGCATAAGAGAATCCTGGCTTCAGAGCTATCCTTCAGAAACAGCTAGTGATGAGGCCTCCAGCATTACTAATAAACCAACCGAGATTAGGAAGGCAATAGAGTCGTGTAAGAAAGGCAAGGCGCCAGGGCCAGATTGTCTTCCGGCTGAGCTTTATAAATCTTTGGCTGAAGTTTTGATCCCAATAATGGAAGAGTTGTTTTCGTATGTTTTTGATAAAGGTAGGAAGATGCCTCATGGGAAGAGGCCACGGTAGTCTTGATTTTAAAGCCAACTAAGCCAGCGAACCAGTGTGACTCGTATAGACCAATCTCTCTGCTTAACCTTGACTATAAGATCTTTGTCAAGGTTTTAGCATAGAGATTGAATGGCCTTATGAGTGGTCTGTTGCATCAGGACCAAAAGGGTTTTGTTAGAGGAAGAGGTATTCAAGATCTAACCTATAATTTGATTGGGGCTATTGATCTTGCAACAGCTTATAAGATACCATTGGCTGTTATCACGCGGGATGCCACCAAGGCGTTTGATCAGGTCAATTGGACCTATTTGATTAAAGTATTAGAGAAATCAAACTTGGGGGAAACATTCTGTAGGGTTATCTCAGCCATCTATCACACCTCAGTAGTTAGAATTTTGATCAATGGTAATCTTTCCTCTTCAATACAAGTGCAAAGAGGCACAAGGCAGGTCTGTTTCCTTTCGTCAATGTTATTTAATTCATACATAGAGTCCTTTGCAGAAAGCATAAGGAGACAGGAGCCTATTCTGCCGTTTAGATTTGGTAATTGGGAAAAATGGTCTCGCTATATGCCGATGATATCATGGTATATACTTCAGATCTTGAGAAAACCATTCCTATGATATACAGTCTAGCTGAGCAGTTTGGTATTGTTTCTGGATATGAGATACACCATTCAAAAACTGAGTGTATTGCCTGAAATTACACAGTCTGTTCCCTTCAACCAAATTGAATATATTTAGGTATAAATATCATTCAGGACATTAATGATATAACCAACACAAATCTACGAAAAATAGAGAAAGACATTTCTGACTCTCTAAAAAGTTGTGTATATTTTCCTCTAACGTTATTAGATAGAGTCAATCGAGTAAAAATGATGCTCTTATCCAAATTGATTTTTATTTTTTAAAATATACCACGAGCCTTCAAAGAAGAAAGCTTGAGGAAAATTCAGTTGAAAATTAACTCATTTATATGGGCTTCTAAAGGGACTAGGATTTCCTGGAAGAAACTTCGGAGAAGGAAAAATAAGGGAGAGCTAAGTGTACCGGATATAATTATTTATGCATGGGTCTTGTTAATGAAGGCTGGTAAGATGCTGATGAATGAGGCCAATCTTTCAGACATAGGAATAATGTTCAGGGAAATGCTGCAAGAGCCAAAAGGAGCGGAATATGCTTATATTTATACATTTGGAGATCCTCGCTTCTTCAAGAATGTCCAATTGAAAACTTTAAGGGACTTAGTGATCACTCGTAGCAAAATCAGAACGTTTTTAAAAATCAGCTATTACACCGCAAAGGCACCTATATGGGGCACAGCTGGCTCACCTGAGTGGACTAAAGATTCACTAGCAGCACCATTAAAATTGGCTGATGTGAACCGCTGGGAACAACTTAGTCCAGAGGAAATTCTGTTACCCTGGGAAGATCTAAAGTCTATAACGGATAATCAATTAGCAAAATTGAAATGCTTACAGATAAAAAGCTGGTCCCAAGCGGTTGGTATTTCGGCTGGTTTTACAAATGAGTTTAAGAATGCTTTGAGATCCACACAACGAAACAAGAAAGAAGTCGCAAACTTTTACTGGCTCCTGATGGATCTGGCAGAAGGGGACTTCACCCTTCCAGTACAACTGTGGGGCGAGTGCTTGCCTGGTGCAAGTACAGAAGATATATGGCAATTATCTTTTGACTTACTATATTCTACAGTCCAAGCTACCAATTTAAGGAGGAATCACTTTTCTCCCTTCACAGAGTATATTGGTCTCCTCTCAAATTATCAAAGTTTGCAAAAGGTACCATTCCATGTTGTGAAAAATGCCGGAAAGAGAAAGCTGATGATGAGCATATGTTCATAAGCTGCCCTAGCTTACAGCAATTTTGGGGTTTGGTAATAAAAGGTATGAAAGATATATTTGGGTTTGACATTCAGGTGAGCACTTCCTTAATATTTGTTGGTACCTTCCCGATTATAATTTGTTATCATTAGATATCAACAAGTTGTGTTGTATCTCATCCTATTAGCGCGTAGAGAAATTTGCAAATGTTGGATTAAATGTACCCCTCCGATCTACCTAGATTGGCTTATCTCTTTAAAATGTGTAATGAAATTGAATATAGCCACACGCAAAGAAAACAATAAGAAGAGGGCTTTTTGGAAACCATGCATTGAATGGATGGATAATCTTTGATTTAGGGGTACGTTTGTCCAATGATTATGCCACTACATGGAATTACTTTACCCCTCGGGTCAGTTCTGGGGTCCACAGATAAAAGAAGAGAACAGACAAATCACGAGAGGTTCTGTGTAAAGTGCAAACAATTAAAAAGAGAGCTCTTGCGTTGGTCCCAGCAGACTGGGGGGACAGCAGACGTAATCAAGATGGCTCTGTAAAGATTTAATGGCGTATGACAAAAAAAAAGAGCATGCTTTGGTCTTGAAGCCAGCCAACTGAGGGCCACTTCAAGTGGAGCATTGTCAGAAAGACATATCGGATGGAAGTGGGACTTCAGAAAAGAGTGGAGTAAAGATTGGCTCATGAAGATATGATCAATGCAGGAATAAGTCCTGTGTGAATGGAAGAAGAAAGAATAGTCTTGTGTGGTGGGATTACCACACATTGACCAAGCCCAGGTGTCAAAGGTTTGCCTTAAGTGCTTTTCAAAAGACTCCATCCGCTACCCTATTTGGGTGCGTTATGTCTAGTCCCTGATCCCAAATCAGGTTAAACTCCACCAGTAGGATAATGTCCCCCCAAGCGAAGTCCTGCAGGGTCACAAGAAAGGAGAGTAGAAAGTCCTGTTGACCAACATTAGGTGCATTTACTACTGCGAACATATACATTCTGTCCAGTTCCCCCCTTACCATTAGGTATCTGCCCGCCTTATCATATTTTGTATCATTAGATTGAAATGCACCCCCATGTGTGAGAGAAGCACCACCTGATCTGTTTTAAGGCATGCGAGGATCTAAATATGGTAGGGAAAGCTTTATGTTTTAGATGGTGTTCCTCAGCTTTTTCGAGGTGCGTTTCCTAATGTGCGGCCACCTTTATATTATGATCTAGTAAGTATTTACAAAGGTGCTGCTCTTGCTAGGGGAATTAAGGTCCCTAACGTTCCAAGTAATACAACTAGCTGACATTCCCAGTCATATGGGTGCCAACCCCACCTTCCCTGGCACATTGCTCCACCTCCCCCGCCTGTCTCCCTCCCCTGACCAAAGATATATAAGGCTCATCAAAGTCACCATGATAATAAATTCTCATAACAAGCAATATGAACCACAACTGCGAGTTTGGAGTTTCCCTATCTCAGAAGAGAACCCCTCCACAAGTAAAGCGAGCCTACTTCCGCTCCCCTGACCCCTTTACTCTTGGCATTCAAGACGTGTAATTAACAATACTGTGGTACTATAGAGTTCTTATTGCCCCGAACCCACCCTTCAATGGCTATTCAAGTCTGACCTGAAAGGGGTCACCGCTCTCTACAAAGCAAGTGAGAGTGTTCAGCCTCAGGGTGCCTCTGTCTATTTACCCCCTTACCACACCCCTGGCGGGAATTGGTCCAGATCACTGACAAGAGGGACAGTTCAATCATGAGCCCCCATGTTCAGTCTACTGCCTTTTGATCCCACGTCCCATCCATTGCCACGGTCCTCCTCGTTATCACTCTTTCTGCTGCTCCCCTTCCTGGTCCCTCTGAGATGTTGTGTGTTCATTTGAGGGAAGCTGGATTCCTGTGAGGTCTGCTGCCTTCTCCAATTCTGTGCAATGGAGGTACTTGTTGTCCCATTGAAACGCTATCCCAAATGGATATGTCCATTTGTACTTTATCTTCCCCTCCCTCAGAGTGTCAGTGATCTGTTGCAGTCGCATTAGCATGGCCTGGGCCACATCCTGGAAGAGCATGCACATGTTGTTCTGGAAGATGACTGTGTTGGTGCTCCTCGCTTTCTGCAGAACTGTTTCCTTCGTCTTAAAGGAGCTAAATTTCGCCAGGATGTCACAAGGTTTTCGATTATCTCCCTGAAGTTGCGGCCCCACTCTGTGGACTCAGGACCTTCCTCTCCCACCACAGAGGAGAAGAGGCCCACCATGAAGGTCTCCAGGTCTGGCCCATCGCAGTCTTCTACCAGGCCTCTGACTCAGATGTTATCGCGGCAGGACCTATTTTCCAAATCCTCACACTTCAGCAGAGTGGCCCGAAACTGGCTGCGTAAATCCACTGTGTTTTCTTCCAGGGGTTTTAGATGATCCACTTATTCTTGATATTTCACCTTGAGGTCAATTGTGCGTGTGCCCATCGAGTCCACGTCAGCCTGGAGAGCCACCAACTTCCCTCTCATATGCACTCCGATTGATTCAAAAGAGCCGTCCATATCTGCTTTGATGTCTGCGCGGAGCTCCTTTTAAAACTCCCTTAGGGAAGTCAGTAGATCATCCCTTGTGAGTGACATGGAAGCGTCCCTGCTCCTGTGGTAGCAAAATAACTAGAGATTTTGTTGGTAGGCACTTTTTTCGGTGGCATAAGGGGCCCCGCTCTTTGGTCAGCTCTGAGCTGTCCCTCCGTCTGCGCAGAATGAGACCAGTCTCCCTTAAAAGGAGCATGGGGCCCACCTCTTCTTCTTCTCCTTCCCTGTGGGGGGATTTGAGAGGCCCACAGTAGCTGCTGTAGGGACTGCCTATTGATCTCTCCGGCGTGCTCACAGGGAATCTCGCCCTCTGACTCTCACCCTGCTTCCTCTGAGCCAGCCGGTTCTATAGAAACAGGGCCTCCTCATTAGCCTAGTGTCCTTCTTTCTTCCTGGGTAAGGAGCGAAAACTCACCTTTAGTTTATTCACCCTAGTTGCGCTGCCTTTCAACCTCTCCCGATGGTGGCCATTTTGAGGTCAGGCACCGGGCGATCTGCAGAACCCAATGGGCCCTTTCACTTCTGTTTTTGCTGCTTGTGAATTCCTCTATTAGCGGTGGTCCACAGCGAGCAATCCCCCTACCTCTTTCACCTTCTGTTGGGCCCCCTGACGATGCATTGGATGGGCCTGCCGATTCCCGTCATGAGTCTTGCGCCTCCTGCCGGCCTCCGTCTTGCACAATAGCCCTCTGTTGAGCTCCGGGGCATGATGTTGCTCACCTTCTGGGAAATTCTTGCTCTGCTGCACAAGTCGCCGGCCAGTGACAGTCCCTGAAGAGCGCTGCCCGGTCCTAATGCCTGTTGTTGCTCCCAACGGGGAGAGCCGCCATTTTGTCAGTCCTGTCTCTAAGGCAGTTGCGGCTCCGTAAGTACCTTATAGCTGCAAGTCAGGGTCCCCCACAAGCCTGTAGATCTCACTGAGCAGTTCCCCCTTTTTTGTCTGGGGCTAAGGGCAGTCGGGGTGCACTTTAGGATGCCTTTATGTCTGGAAGCATCGGGCCTGGGACGGAGCTGTTTGTATTCAGGTTTGAACGGCCATGATGGTTGGCCATGCCCCCTTCATCCTCTTTTAATGACATAGTCATTGATCTGTTTGTACTGCTCAAATAGATGTTGCAACATGTAAAAGGCTGAGTACCAATGTATTGGCACCTCCTGTACCAGGGCATTAACTGGTATTCCATTAACATGTTGATTGAATAATCCTCAACTGCTTCTGGGCTTTAAAAGAATGACATAAATAAGTGCAGGTTCTTCTGCAGGTGGTCAGGATGCTGTTGATTTGTCTTCATCAAGATGCTTGCAGCTGGATTTGATTTCTCCATGGTGAACATGGCCACTGTTGCATGTTGTTGAGCACTCTTTTGCTTTACTCCTGTAAAAGAGATCCTGTGTGCAGTGATGCATGTTATAATTTGCCTAAAATCTGATCCACATGCCTGTTGTCATGTAGATAGTGCGAGCAACACTTGACTGCAAAGTTTATCCAACCAATTGTAGCAAATTGTGATGCAGCACTGGAACAGCAACTCTGGCCAAATTGGTCTGATTTTGAACCTTCATTTTATGCAGATGTCTGCCACTAATTCTAAAAATCCCGCTCCTTCCACACAAAAAATATAGGTGGTCCAGCACTGACATGTTTTCCCGCTTCCCTTTGTATAAGCATTCCGTTGGGTGGTTGCAGTCGTAGAGCCCCTCCTGCCTAAACATGCCCATAATAGTAGCTTCTTTTCTGGGGCCACTGACTCAGGTGACTTTTGAGAAGTAGGTGGTGGTATACTCAGTGCATGTTGTGGTGGGGCAATGAATGTATGCTGAGGTGCCTCCATCAGTTTCGAGTCTTGGGCCATTGTGAAGTCACTGAGGCTGGTGATTCTGCTGTTGCAGTGCTTGAAACAGAGTTGCTTTACACAAGGATGTCACTGTCCTCTTCCTTATCATCACCTCCCACTGTGATTGGACTTGTAGCTGATGTTGCCCAGCTCGCCTCACTTTCACCACCACAACCACAGCAATTTTTTTAAGGTACTCTTCCCTTCCGATTGTGTGATTTTTTTAATATGGATTGTTTGGCCTCCAGTACCATAATGTGAGCCACAGTAAGGAACAGGGTTTTAGATGTGAGGGAAATTCTGGGCACACTGCTAGGTTAGCGCACAATTGGATGCTTTAAGGCAGAAGGTGCGTGCAGATGAGAGGCAAGGCCCTGTAACCCCTCAAGGTGTGTTTTGGGGACACACCAAGTAAACGAAACACAAATTCTGCAGCACTTTTATAGGCAAATTTAAGTTAAAGCGATGTCCCAATGGACATAAAGTTCAAAGTTCAAGGGCGAAGAAGTGGTCCACAATAGTATCGATTCTTCTTTTATTAATCATACATGAGCCAGCTGACACGTGTTTCGTCGCAAGAAACCACACTGTTTCCGCGACTCCTCAGGGCTGTAGGAGTGAAGATATAGGACCAGCAGGTCACGGTGCCGGTGATAATTCCGACCCGGCTCCGCTCGAGACCGGGTATTGATGAAAATCGGATACGGATTTCACAAGAATGGAGCGTAGTTTATCCAGCAGTATTAGGTGGAGATCCCTTGATGAAAACCTATATGAGGACACTGTTTCTCGAAGTAGGAATATTGATGAAAGTCTCAAGGTCCGTGTCTTCAAAGTTTAAGGCAAGTGGCCTTAACGGTCAGTAAGTCCCCGAGGTGCGGGGATGGTTCGGCGAAAACTCTTTCGAGTCCGCGTTTCTGTTCCGGGTGCGGTGACCATTTCTTTTTCATGCTGGATGTCTGGGAGCCAATGATTGTAAAAGAGGAGGTTCTTGCCCGGCAGGTGGCATCCAGTGCTGATGTACTATTCTTGGCTAAGGCTGAGGTCCAATTTGCTCTGCATTCTTGAAATGATTGGGCTTTCTTTGCGAAAGGGACAAACCCAATTCAATTTTACTGCTTGTCGGTGTTGCCATGATTGCAGTGGCTGCCTCACTGACAGACATGGTCTTCGGCTTAGGTTGGGTTGGTGCTATTGAAGCAGGAGTGTTGCTACCAGCTTGCTTTATGGGGGCCGGTGAGGCAGGCACACAACGTTGTCCGAATGAGGTTTGGGACAACACACCACTGGTGGAAAGCTGCTTCTTCTCACTGACCACTTGGTAGCAACTTTCTTTGTGGCCATCTTAAAGCTTTCAGATGGCAGGGGCACTACGCTGCACAAGTGAAGAGATTAGAGGACTGACGTGTGATATCATGGTATAGGCCTTCTGTTTAGCAGTACTGAAGGTGATGTCTCTTCTTATTTTGTGCAACTAAAGGCAAACAAGTGAGAAAAACATTTAGTGAAACATGGCATTGTGGCAGTTTATGTACAGATATAGGTAATATTAGGGTGGTTGGTTACTTAGGTGATATAATCATTTTAAAGTCAAACCATACCATCATACCATAAAATTGGATTCCTCATCCGGATAACAGACACTATGTAGATAGAGTTATTTCCTTCATGTCCATATATTCTAAAGGAGACACTGGTGGCACTCAGGGACCTGCATGGGTAAATGGAATATTAATCTTTATAAAAATGGAGGTTGGTTGTGCAACAATGGCAGGCAATGTGGTCCAGGGGAAACTGGAATAATCATTAAAAAAATGAAGAATGCTGATGTGTCTGCTGTGCACCGCAGTCAGGGTGTCCAGGAGCAAATAGAATTATATGTAAAAATACTGAAAGCTGTTTCACGGCTCTCTGCCTATGGTGAATGGACGAATAGATGGATGGCTCGGCCGAGACAAAGTGGAAAAAAGTCTAAAAGAAAGTTTTAAAAATGTATTAAAAAAAACATGAAAATGAAAAAAACACAATAATTTAAAAACAATTAAAATTAAAAAGAAAACAATTAAAAGAAAACAAATGAACAAGATAAAACAAAAATTACATTTTAAAAAATCAACAATTGTTGATGTTTGTACGACAGGTTAAGAAGAAAGCAAGGCGGTGCTAAATAAAAATAATGCAAACAATGAACAATATAATATATTATACTAGCTTACCCGTCGCGCGATGCTGCGATCTCGGAAGAAAAGAAATTCAAGGAAACTCGTCATGATAACATTCAATTTACATTGTGTCATTTTTATTGAAACTTATTCATTTCAATATGGAAAACATTTCAAAGTGTCGTTTTAATTCTATTTATTTATTCGAGTGCTTGTGGATACACGATTTTTTGTTTTTCAGTCCGGTGCGCACATCAGTATTCGAAAGATTATGAGGGCCCTGGGGGCCAGATATTAAAAAAAAATGTATGGCAGAAACCTTCGCGGGAGTGTACTCAACAACTTCCCAAAGTTTCATGGCTATCGGATGAATGGTGTTTTATTTCTATTTATTTATTCGAAGTGCTTGTGGATACACGATTTTTTGTTTTTCCGTCTGGTGCGTACATCAGTATTTGAAAGATTATGAGGGCCCTGGGGGGGGGCGATATTTAAAAAAATGTTATGGCAGAAACCTTTGCGGGAGTGTACTCAACAACTTCCCAAAGTTTCATGGCGATCAGATGAATGGTGTTTTAATTCTATTTATTATTGGAGTGCTTGTGGATACACGATTTGTTGGTGCGTACATCAGTATTCGAAAGATCATGAGTGCCCTGGGGGGCTTATATTTAAAAAAAATGTATGCCAGAAACCTTTGCGGGAGTGTACTCAACAACTTCACAAAGTTTAATGGCGATCGGATGAATGGTGTAGTAATGCATATACCAGAAACCTTCACGGGAGTGTACTCAACAACTTCCCAGAGTTTCATGGCGATCGGATGGATGGTGTAGTAATGCATAAGCCAGAAACTTTCGCGGGAGTGTACTCAACAACTCAACATCAGATAAATTTAATTAATTTTTACATAATTTATGTTATGTTTAATTCATGCATATTCTGAAATCTGACACTGGAGTGAATGAAGAGTGTTTTAACTTAGATATCTTTACTATGCAAGGTTTTTTACTTAAGGGGATCTCCTTTTGTTGATTATGTAAATAAATGCACCCTGTTTCTCAAGAATCATTCTTTAATTGGCAAGAACGTGATGTCAGACTGGATATTTGAAGAATGGTTATTTATTCAGCTTCCCTCGTCTTTAATCCTCTTTAAATGTTTGTAAAATGTAACATAGTCCTCAATTCTTTAAAATTATTATTTCTAGTCACATTGTCCACTTTCAGGGACAAAGAAATATTACATAAAAAACAATACGATCTACTCAGCAGATACAGAATGCAATATGAATTAATCTTAAAAAATATATTTAAGGGGTCAATTAGAATACGGCTTGTCATCACACCACGTTAAAGGAGACTTTGGACTCTGCTCCTTTGGCAGATGACTGTTCACCATACTTAGAGAGCCCCAATAAATGGAGGTGATCTCTGTATTCAGTATACATCGTTTGGTGTGGTTGAATGCATTCCTATGACACTGCCTGCTCTGCATTTCTTTTTTGCAGCAATAAAACCTTAAAGTTAAGTTTTCTGCTACAAAACATAAGACAATTGCCCCTGATGCGCAGGGAGTTTTCTCCATGTACCTCAGGAACGTTTGATCATTTTCCTTCCTAGGAAGAAAAAAGCAGCGGCCTTCACCTACATTCAATAGGACATAGATGACTACTATCGAAATTGACATGGTACCAGATCAAGCGTTTCAAAAAGTAGAGTCCACCGAAGTTCTACAAATAGAAAGTACAATTTCTTCCACCTCTAAATGTAACTTAGGGCTTCGGGGCACCCGCAGTAATGCTTAATTCCATTCACTACAGAAGCAGGGCTTAGCAGTGGGATCAGAATTTAACCCCCCCCCCACTTTGATATGTTTGTAAAAGTACCATGTTTAATCTTTTTTTTTTGTAAATAATTTCATGGCCCCATCTGTGCTGAGAGCAGCAACTCATAGAGACACAGTTATGTTGAATATAGAAACTGCATTTGAGACAGGAATCTCAGTCTAAATTAAGGAATCACTGTTGTCTTTCTTGTTCACTGAAAGTGAAGGTGAAGCCGTTTTTGGTAATTTCAGACTGTACAACTATCATCACAATCATAAAAACACAGAAGAATATACATTCTTCTATGCTAGTAATGATCAGGGTTGATAATAGTAGAGTGAATCAAAACAGCAGGAAAGACAATGGGACAATAAACCTCATCATATTTTGAGATGATTCACAAGATCTATTATGTATTGATTAAAATAAGTGGTGCATTCAGAATGCACATACTTGTAGAGAATTTGTATCTGCCTACTTAATTCAAATGAGAGATGAAAACGTGAACTGGGAAGCCTAACCACAATAGCTCAACATCTTTTTTTTTAAACTATGATAAAAAATATAAAAGGCGCACACAAGCATCCTATGTTACATTAATAGCTTTTCATTTCAGCTTATCACATATATTTCTGCTATTAAGCCATGTTCTTTTCATATAGCTGCTGAAAGCAAACTTGGATAATCAATCATCGAAAATGAAACCTGTGCATTTTTAATTGCTGTGAAGCAAAACGTTTGTACATAATGTGGTCACATTGCATGAACTCCTTTGAGAAAAGGCTCTGATTAATTTAGACACGTCCCAGAAACTGAATCTTTGCCCTCTTACCGGCGCTCACGTCTGGTCCGGCTGTGGGTATTGTCACCAACCAACGTTGGCCCTGGAGGTGCTGCCTTGCTGCTCAACCACCCTAAGGACTCCATTCCCCAGGGTAGAACGTGGCCTCGCACAGCTGTTCTGGGACCCGCTTACGAGGGGGAGGCACCGGTCGACCTCAGCACATAAAGCGCAGACTCTCCCCTGCAGCGCCGGTCCCAGAAAGTGACTCTTTGCCCTCTTACTGGTGCTCATGTCTGGTCCAGCTGCGGGTGTTTTCACCCGCCAAGCTTGCCTTGGAGGTGCTGCCTTGCCCCTGCTCAACCACCCCAAGGACTCCAGTTCCCAGTTTGCAACGTGGCTTCACACAGCTGTTCAGGGACCCACTGACGAGTGGGAGGTACCGGTCCACCTCGGCGCATAAAGCGCAGCCTCTCCCACTGCAGGGCAGGTCCCAGAAACGGACTCTTTGCCCTCTTACCACTGCTCACGTCTGGTCCAGCTGCGGGTATTGTCACCCGCAAACACTTGCCGTGTAGGTGCTGCCTTGCCGCTGCTTGCTGCTCAACCACCCGAAGGACTCTATTTCCCAGGGTGCAACGTGGCCTCACACAGCTGTTCCGGGACCTGCTGGCAAGGGGGAGGCACTGGTCCACCTCAGCGCATAAAGCGCAGCCTCTCCCACCGCAACGCAGGTTCTAGAAAGTGACTCTTTGCCCTCTTACCGGTGCTCACGTCTGGTCTGGCTGCGGGTATTGTCACCCGCCAATGCTTGTTCTGGAGGTGCTGCCTTGCCACTGCTTGCTCCTAAACCACCCTAAGGACTCCATTTCCCAGGGTGCAACGTGGCCTCGCACAGCTGTTCCGGGACTCACTGACGAGGGGGAGACACTGGTCCACCTCAGCGCATGAAGAGCAGCCTCTCCCCCCACAGCTCCGGACATGCCGGGCAAAGCCCGGGCCAAGGGTGGGCCCATCCGAGAATGATTGAGACTGGGCTCGGCCACTCCCCTTTAATCTGTACGTTGTGAGTACTGGTGTATGGACATTGCTCTCCTCGAGCACTGTCGAATTGGGGGTTTTGGAGAGCAACAATTTCATTGCCCGTAGGTTTTCCAATAAGTAACTGGGGATTCTGTATTGCTGTAGCACATTGATCATACACAACAGTTACCACAGCTGCAGGTTTTATTTGGTCTAGATAGGAAACAACCATGGGGAAAACCAATCCTCCTCGCACTAGACAGAAACCCTCCAATCAAACCCCCATAATCCAGCCAACTGCGATTGATACAATGCTACAACAGGTCTCCAGTGAAATAGAACGCACAGAGAGGCGACTCTCATTAACACCAATGATCCCTAGCACCTCACAACCTATGGAGACAGACACACCTGCTGCATCCCAATCACTAGTCCTCTCCACTTCTCTAGAATTACCCCCTGCACAAGTCAATTTAGCTGCAACGAGAACTGGTAGGGTTGGCACGGGTGGGAGGGTGAAAAGGAAAGGAGCCCCTCGGAAAAATAGTGCTCATAGGGTTGGAAAACATGTGGACCACTCCCCAGGGACTGTGTCAAATAATACTCTAGTGGGGGAAACTCGGATGACAATGGGAATAAAATCACCGAGCCTACGGGTTGGGTATCATCGGTGACAACGGAGCTTAAATCATACCTAGACCAGCTCATAAAATCTGAATCTAGAGATGTAATGAAAAGCATCACTAAACTAAAAACACTTAGAGACACATGGGGATCTAAAATTGATGCTGCCCTGAATACTATTGGTACAACTGTTTCCATAGAAAAGGCCACAACCCCTCAACAAATACAGTTTACTCTGCCTCTCCGTGCCCAGCATCTTCCACTTGAAGCCCTATGGAATGCCCCACAAGTGAATCCGCATGTCATGACCAACTGCCCCTCCCAATCGACCCAATTACCCAGTAGTTTCCATCGCAGGACGCCACACTCTCCTGCTAATGCGCTAAACCCTAGGGCTGCGGCGCCTACCACAATTACATTAGATGAACAGCAGGTACAAACAATAGCACCAAACGTCGATAGGAGCCCAAAATCACCCAAGCCAAGATTGACAAATTCTACTCTCCCTTTTATTGACCTGCCTAAAGCATCAACACCTTATGTGTTAATTCTAGCCACAGAACCTCTGCTGGAAGCCGGTCGTGAGGAAACACACCCTGAGTTAAAAAATAAAATCATTCATTGGCTGAGCAAATATAGACCACTTCCCCACCCAGTACATAATGAAATTCTATTTACCCGGAGGGTTAGTTGGCTTGAGCAGAGACACAAAGATATTGCAGGGGATTGTGCCCTGATTAATTTTAGAGATAGAAGGGTGATCCAGCACATTCTTATTTGGGGACCAACAATAATGACCGGAGGCATCCAGACAGTTCCCTTGGGTTACTTCTACCCTCCAAGCCCTCTCTTAGATAGAGTGGGTAGAGTCTACAAAAAATGGGAACTGCATGCTCAGAGTAATGGTTTGCCACAGATAGGTCAGGATTGGGGTAACAGAGAGCTATTCAATATCCCTATAAGTAATCGATTTAGTCCTCTAGATATGGTCGACTGACTAGCACCCAGGTATAAAAATTTGAATCTGCTACAAAACCGATTATCTAATTTGCATCGCCCAGAACGATCTAACATTAGTATTCAACCCTCTGAAAACCATTCTGAGATTATACCTCTGGTTGGTCACTCTGGAGCACCTGAAATCCTTTTAGGTAACTTAGATTGCACCACTCAGGATGAAGTAGGGCGACACGAGCAGGACCAAACTATTCATCAGGCAGTACAGCAGGGAGTGCCCCCTGCACAGAATACATAGATTTTATCCTGGAATATAGCAGGTCTTAACTCCAAAATGGATCTCCCAGATTGAGGAGCCTACATAAACACTAATGAGTTATGCCTCTTCCAGGAAACTTGGTCAAGAAAGGTTATATATAGAGTGGGGTATCTAGCATATTTTTCTCTATCCGTTCAGGGGCTATGGGGGAGACCCTCTGGTGGCCTCTACATTTGGGTTGGTATCCACCTGGGCTGTACCTTAAAAGTGATAGACACCCTAACCCCCGACATTTTGTGTATTCTCCTTACTTTTTATAACAACCTGAAAATTGCTATCATTAACATCTAATCACGCCCAGTGAAATAGGGGCTGAAATCACAGATTTTAGACTGCCTGGCATCTTTTTTACATACATTGCCCGAGCCCTCGCACATAATTATTGGGAGGGATTTCCACTGTCACTTCGAACAATTAAATGGTTTGAGTACTACTATTATCAGTGAGGAGGACTCGGCCTGGTCAATCCCCGAATGCAATACATATCAGGTAAGGGGTTGGACCCCCCCTAGTCCTGCAGATGAACTCCTTTATTCTTTCTAATATGCTAAGGGTATGTAATGGCCGGTTCCCTCTGACAGTCCGGGCATTCCTACTTATAATAAGATGGGCCATACATCTATTATTGATTATATACTGGTAGATGTGGAGTTATGGCACAGAACTGTCGACTTTGCACTTAACCTCCACTGTGAAAGTGACCATAACCCGTTGGTGTTAGAAATAACACTGCCACAACTCGAGCAGTGGAGTCCAGTGGAGTGGCTGAAGGAGATGTGCTTGCTGGAGGAGAAGATGGGGTCAAGCGAGTCATGCTGAGGCGTTCTGGATGCGCTGGAGTCTTTTCTGGAGTTTGGCTGGGGTTCCAGCGTAGAGGGTGTTTCCATAGTCCAGACGGCTGGTGACGAGGGACTGGGTGACCGTCTTCCTAGTTTCGGTGGGGATCCATTGGAAGATCTTTCGGAGCATGCGCAGGGTGTTGAGGCAGGATGATGAGACTGCGTTCACTTGCTTGGTCATCGTGAGGGAGGAGTCCAGGATGACGCCCAGGTTGCGTGCGTGGTCCAGTGGTTTGGGTGCGCTGCCCAGGGCAGGCGGCCACCAGGAGTCGTCCCAAGTGGAGGGTGATGATCCTAGGATGAGGAATTCCATCTTGTCTGAGTTCAGTTTCAGGCGGCTGTTCTTCACCCACTCGGCAACGTCTTTCATCCCTTCATGCAGGCTGGTTCTGGCGGTGGCGGGGTCGTTGGTGAGGGAGAGGTTCAGCTGGGTGTCGTCGGCGTAGGAGATGATGTTGAGGTTGTGTTTGCGTGCGATGGCTGCGAGAGGGTTCATGTAGACGTTGAACAGGGTTGGACTGAGTGATGATCCTTGTGGTACGCCACAGATGACTTCGGTGGCCTCGGATCTGAACGGGGGAGGCGGACTCTCTGGGTTCTTCCGGCGAGGAACGAGATGATCCACTCCAGTGCCTTCTCTTGGACTCTGATGTTGCTGAGGCGCTGCACTAGGGTGCGGTGGCAGACAGTGTCGAACGCTGCAGAGAGGTCCAGGAGGATGAGGGCCGCTGTTTCCCCGCTGTCGAGCAGGGATCTGATGTCATCAGTGGCTGCGATGAGGGCGGTCTCGGTGCTGTGGTTGGCTCGGAAACCGGACTGCGAGGGGTCGAGGGATCCGTTCGTCTTGAGGAAGGTGGCAAGCTGTCTGTTGACGGTCTTTTTGATGACTTTGGCAGGAAAAGGGAGGAGCGAGATGGGGCGGTAGTTCTTGAGGTCGGTGTGGTCTGCTGTTGGTTTCTTCAGGAGGGCTCTGAGCTCGGCGTGCTTCCAGATCTCCGGGAAGGTGGCGGTGTTGAAGGAGGTGTTGATGATGTCCCGGAGTTGGGGTGCGTTGTTCTTCTGAAGCTGAAGTGGATGCAGCTGTGGTTAGTCCAGTGGAGTCCGGTGGAGTGGCTGAAGGAGATGTGCTTGCTGGAGGTGAAGATGGGGTCAAGCGTGTGGCCGGCGTAGTGGGTGAGGGTGTTCACCAGTTGCTTGAGTCCTAGGTTGGCGAGGTTGTCCAGCAGGGTGGTGGTGTTGCTGTCCTTGTTGTTCTCCAGGTGGAAATTGGTGTCCCCTAGGAGGATGTAGTCAGCGGAGGGGAGGGCGTGCGGGATGATGAAGTCTGCGATGCCTTCGCTGATTTGTGTGCGTGGTCCCGGGGGTCTGTAGATGAGGGTGCCTCTGAGGGTGGTCTTGGGATCGGTGTGTATCTGGAAGTCGAGTTGTTCGGCGGCGGTGAAGGTGTCGTCGGGGTTGGTCGTGATGTGGATGCTGTTCTTGCGTACGATGGCGATGCCTCCTCCAGTCTGGTTAACACGGTCCTTAAGGGTGATCTTGTATCCGTCCGGGATGGCTATGGCAATGTCAGGCGCTGAGGAGGCGTTCATCCAGCTTTCTGTAAGGAAGGCGACGTCCGGTTATGTTGTGTCGAGCAGGTTCCAGAGTTCCACGGCGTGCCTGTGGACGGAGCGGATGTTGAGCAGGATGCACTTGAGGTGGTTGCTGCTGGTGCTCGGCTTGTCGGGTGCGGTGCAGGTCCGGAGGCAGGTGAATTTGCAGGCTTGGCAGATGAGGGGTCCGTGGATGCATTTCGGGGTGGCTCGGTAGCAGGCGGGGGTTCGGCCGGCATTGAGTGTGTTGAGGGTGGCGGTGTCGTAGGTTCATCGTGAGGTCTGGCGTCGTCGGGGGCCAGGGGTCCTGGCGCTGGGCGCGGTCCAGGCGCGGACGGGCGTAGACGGGCGTAGACGGGCTTGCCTTTGGCGCGCCATCGGCGCACAATCGGTGCGCCCGCTGTGCGTGAACGCTGCGCGTACGGGCGGGTTCCTTTTAAGGCGAATTGGTAGGGAGGAGCAGCTGGGAGGCGGGAGCGGGGAGCCAATGGGGTTGACAGGGGTGAAAAGGGGTGGGGCCGCGAGGAAGCAGCGGCGGGAAGCGGGGAGCAGAGGGGGGTCACACTAGGGGAACAGTGTAAGAATACAAGGCGCAAAAACCTATTTACAGAAAAGAAGCACTAAACATTAATCACAGTAGAAAACAGAACAATGACAGCTGGGCACAGAGGGGCAAAAGCGGGAAAAAAATGGGCGTAAAATAGAGAGCAGCAGCGAGGGGGCACTTGAGGTCAGGGATGGACCTGTGGAGCTGGGGGAGATCCGCACCTACAGCTGGAGGGCCGTGCGGCGTGTGGGTGTCCTGGAACAGGTCACACTCGCCTACGCCATGCGGGGACCATTTAAGGCCAAGTGGGAGGGAGGAGCAGCTGGGAGGCAGGAGCGGGGGGCCAATGGGGTTGACAGAGGTGAAAAGGGGTGGGGCCACGAGGGAGCAGCAGCGGGAAGCGGGGAGCGGAGGGGGGGTCACACTAGGGGAACAGTGTAAGAATACAAGGCGCAAACACCTATTTACAGAAAAGAAGCACTAAACATTAATCACAGTAGAAAACAGAACAATGACAGCTGGGCACAGAGGAGCAAAAGCAGGGAAAAAAAGGGCGCAAAATAGCGAGCAGCAGCGAAGGAGCACCTGAGGTCAGGGATGGACGTGTGGAGCTGGGGGAGATCCGCACCTACATCTGGAGGGCCATGCGGCGTGTGGTGTCCTGGAACAGGTCAGCGCGGTAAGGTAAGCGTGCCTTGGTGCTGGCGGTTAAAGTTAAGGACAACCAACGTACCAAAGCAACCAGGGCTATATATAACAAATCTGTAGTTGAAGCAAAGTCATCCTGGGAGCTAGAAAAATAGGAAGCAATTAAAATGGCTCTGGATAATAGAGATATGAGAGGCTTTTGGAACCTTGTGACAACTGGGAAGCCCGAAGGCAACTCAGCAATCAAACCAAACCTGGGGAAGGAAGTCTGGAAGTCGTATCTCCAAACTTTATACTCTAAACCTTCGGATGGAGTTGTATGCATTAGGGATTCAATATCTTCTAACTCTCCCCTGGACCTTGATGCTCCTCCTTGTACTATAAAGGAGGTTTCTGCAGCATTGTGTAAAATGCTCCCAGCAAAATCGCCTGGGTTGGATAAAATCCCCGGCGACTTATTTAAGAACGATGGATCTATGTGGGTACCCTACCTCTTGGTGTTATTTAAATTTATCATCCAAGGGATAGAGTTACCTTCGACTTGGGCAGGTGCAGAAATTATCCCGATCTACAAGAAGGGCTCCTCGCTTAACTCGGCTAACTATCATCCAATAAGTTTAATTGACGTGACTCAAAAGCTATTTGCCCATGTTCTCCTGGGTCGATTGCAGTCTTGGAATGATGATAAAAATGTTTTAACATCTTTGCAAGCTGGCTTTAGAAGTAAAATTTCAAATATTGACCAGATTTTCAGACTGCAACTGATCTATTGGAAAACGGTGATCTTGTAGGGAGGCAGTCTTTACATAACCTTTGTGGATCTTAAATCCGCATTCAATATGGTGCAGCTTGATCAGCTATGGGGCATACTCCAGGATATAGGAGCACAAGATTATCTATGCACCAACTGAAGCGTCTCGACCAGGATACTTATGCGAGAACTAGATATGGTAAAAATGGGGAATTGACATCCCCCTCCCCAGTAGAGAAAGAGATGAGACAGGGTTGTGTGTTTGCGCCTACTCTGTTCTCCCTCTTTTTAAATGGTCTAATTGAAACCCTGCTGGCGATAAAATGTTCGCGGATGATATGCTGCTACTCTCCAAGACCCCAATGGGTATGCCGGGGGTATTGGAGGAGTTCTGCAAATTCTGCAAGAAGAGGGATTTGGAGATAAATCTCCCAAAAATGAAATACATGGTATTCCATGCTCATACCAGCAATAGCCCACAACCACAAATGGATGGCAAATCCCTAGAAAGGGTATCTACTTTTGGTTACTTTGGTCTTAACCTTAATGTTAAGATGGATTGGGGCACCCAAGTAAAGAAAGCAAATTTAAAACTCACACAATCCATTGGGGGTATTTTAAAAGTGCATACAAATTTTACCCCAAAATTGGTAGGACAACCTTCAGAAATCTACAAAATACAGGCCAGGGGAGTGTCACTCTATGGAGCTGAACTTTTGGGGCTTTTGCCTCTCTAATGATCTCTCCATAACAGAGAATACTTTCCTTAGGCAACTCTTGAACTTACCGAAAAGTACTCCCTTAACACCACTGAGAATGGATTTGGGGATCAGTCCGATAAGTGATATAATTGCCTCCTGTCCGCTTTTATTTTGGCGCTGCTTATGGAGCACGCCTGAGCTATTACTCTATAGGGATGAACTGAAGGATGTAATGTCTATTTTAGGAGCAGGGAATATCCCATGGCTGTCCTATATTCGCAATACATGTTTTACACTGGGACAGGCAAATGTGTGGTTATCGCCTGAGGAGACCTGCTCCTCTACCTAAAAAAAAACCCCTTCCACTCGCCATCAAAGAATACAAATTAGCACTACTCTTGCACTAATACTTGTACTTTGACCTCCAGGTTTCTGGAAATCAAACAGCAATTTAAGCTTGAATTTTTTCTTGACAACATTCATCCATTTTTTGCCAAGAAACAATTTCTTCAATTTAGACATGGGGTGCTTCCCCTTAGAGCATTTACAAATAAATGAAAGGGTAGCCCCAAACTTGACTGCCCAGGGTGTATGTTGACCAAAGAGACAGATCTTCATGTTCTTCTCTTCTGCCCTGCTTATAGAAGGCCAAGGTCCAAATGGGTCCTTCAGTTGTGTAGAAACATGGGAATTAGAGATCACACTACTAAAATAAGAGAAACACCCATTATTTGTTTTTGCTATTTCTATTATTTCTATATTCTTGCTTGCGATGTGGATTATGTGTAGAGTTACTATAGCGAATCAGAGCTCTGGAATAAGCTAAGCGTGCCTACTTAATGAGTTTGTTGCCATTTTAAATCTGCACAATCTCCCATGAGTGAATGTGTACAGAAGATTGTTTTTTTATTTTGAGCTTCTTAAATTGTTCTTACTGGTTTTAACAATATTTATTGTACTGGTTTTAAATGGTTTTAAATGTGAGTGTATCCATCCTGCTTTGGATTGGTACTTATGGTTCTACTTACTGTGAAATGTCAGCTTTATGGGCCTGAAAGTATTTTTTCTTGCACCTATTTTGACATTGTACTCGCCTTAAACACATTTCATATTGCCCTTATAATGTTTAAATTAATGTGCAATAGTAGTTTGGTGTTTTATGTAAGCTTTTATCTGTGCTTTTATGGCTCATTGCCGAAATAAAGTTCTTTTGACTGACTGACTGACATTTATTTTGAATATAGAAACTGCATTTGAGACAGGAATCTCAGTCTAAATTAAGGAATCACTGTTGTATCTTTCGTGTTTACTGAAAGTGAAGGTGAAGCTGGTTTTGTTAATTTCAGAATGTACAACACTATCATCACAATCATAAAAACACAGAAGAAATGATCAGGGTTGATAATAGTAGAGTGAATCAAAACAGCAGGAAAGACAATGGACAATAAACCTCAGCATATTTTGAGATGATTCACAAGATCTATTCTGTATTGATTAAAATAAGTGGTGCATTCAGAATGCACATACTTGTAGAGAATTTGCATCTGCCTACTTAATTCAAATGAGAGATGAAAACGTGAACTGGGAAGCGTAACCACAATAGCTCAACATCTTTTTTTTTAAACTATGATAAAAAATATAAAAGGCGCACACAAGCATCCTATGTTACATTAATAGCTTTTGATTTCAGCTTATCACATATATTTCTGCCATTAAGCCATGTTCTTTTCATATAGCTGCTGAAAGCAGACTTGGATAATCAATCATCGAAAATTAGACCTGTGCATTTTTAATTGCTGTGAAGCAAAACGTTTGTACATAATGTGGTCACATTGCATGAACTCCTTTGAGAAAAGGCTCTGATTAATTTAGACACGTCCCAGAAACTGAATCTTTGCCCTCTTACCGGTGCTCACGTCTGGTCCGGCTGTGGGTATTGTCACCAACCAACGTTGGCCCTGGAGGTGCTGCCTTGCTGCTCAACCACCCTAAGGACTCCATTCCCCAGGGTAGAACGTGGCCTCGCACAGCTGTTCTGGGACCCGCTTACGAGGGGGAGGCACCGGTCGACCTCAGCACATAAAGCGCAGACTCTCCCCTGCAGCGCCGGTCCCAGAAACTGACTCTTTGCCCTCTTACTGGTGCTCATGTCTGGTCCAGCTGCGGGTGTTTTCACCCGCCAAGCTTGCCTTGGAGGTGCTGCCTTGCCCCTGCTCAACCACCCCAAGGACTCCAGTTCCCAGTTTGCAACGTGGCTTCACACAGCTGTTCAGGGACCCACTGACGAGTGGGAGGTACCGGTCCACCTCGGCGCATAAAGCGCAGCCTCTCCCACTGCAGGGCAGGTCCCAGAAACGGACTCTTTGCCCTCTTACCACTGCTCACGTCTGGTCCAGCTGCGGGTATTGTCACCCGCAAACACTTGCCGTGTAGGTGCTGCCTTGCCGCTGCTTGCTGCTCAACCACCCGAAGGACTCTATTTCCCAGGGTGCAACGTGGCCTCACACAGCTGTTCCGGGACCTGCTGGCAAGGGGGAGGCACTGGTCCACCTCAGCGCATAAAGCGCAGCCTCTCCCACCGCAACGCAGGTTCTAGAAAGTGACTCTTTGCCCTCTTACCGGTGCTCACGTCTGGTCTGGCTGCGGGTATTGTCACCCGCCAATGCTTGTTCTGGAGGTGCTGCCTTGCCACTGCTTGCTCCTAAACCACCCTAAGGACTCCATTTCCCAGGGTGCAACGTGGCCTCGCACAGCTGTTCCGGGACTCACTGACGAGGGGGAGACACTGGTCCACCTCAGCGCATGAAGAGCAGCCTCTCCCCCCACAGCTCCGGACATGCCGGGCAAAGCCCGGGCCAAGGGTGGGCCCATCCGAGAATGATTGAGACTGGGCTCGGCCACTCCCCTTTAATCTGTACGTTGTGAGTACTGGTGTATGGACATTGCTCTCCTCGAGCACTATCGAATTGGGGGTTTTGGAGAGCAACAATTTCATTGCCCGTAGGTTTTCCAATAAGTAACTGGGGATTCTGTATTGCTGTAGCACATTGATCATACACAACAGTTACCACAGCTGCAGGTTTTATTTGGTCTAGATAGGAAACAACCATGGGGAAAACCAATCCTCCTCGCACTAGACAGAAACCCTCCAATCAAACCCCCATAATCCAGCCAACTGCGATTGATACAATGCTACAACAGGTCTCCAGTGAAATAGAACGCACAGAGAGGCGACTCTCATTAACACCAATGATCCCTAGCACCTCACAACCTATGGAGACAGACACACCTGCTGCATCCCAATCACTAGTCCTCTCCACTTCTCTAGAATTACCCCCTGCACAAGTCAATTTAGCTGCAACGAGAACTGGTAGGGTTGGCACGGGTGGGAGGGTGAAAAGGAAAGGAGCCCCTCGGAAAAATAGTGCTCATAGGGTTGGAAAACATGTGGACCACTCCCCAGGGACTGTGTCAAATAATACTCTAGTGGGGGAAACTCGGATGACAATGGGAATAAAATCACCGAGCCTACGGGTTGGGTATCATCGGTGACAACGGAGCTTAAATCATACCTAGACCAGCTCATAAAATCTGAATCTAGAGATGTAATGAAAAGCATCACTAAACTAAAAACACTTAGAGACACATGGGGATCTAAAATTGATGCTGCCCTGAATACTATTGGTACAACTGTTTCCATAGAAAAGGCCACAACCCCTCAACAAATACAGTTTACTCTGCCTCTCCGTGCCCAGCATCTTCCACTTGAAGCCCTATGGAATGCCCCACAAGTGAATCCGCATGTCATGACCAACTGCCCCTCCCAATCGACCCAATTACCCAGTAGTTTCCATCGCAGGACGCCACACTCTCCTGCTAATGCGCTAAACCCTAGGGCTGCGGCGCCTACCACAATTACATTAGATGAACAGCAGGTACAAACAATAGCACCAAACGTCGATAGGAGCCCAAAATCACCCAAGCCAAGATTGACAAATTCTACTCTCCCTTTTATTGACCTGCCTAAAGCATCAACACCTTATGTGTTAATTCTAGCCACAGTACCTCTGCTGGAAGCCGGTCGTGAGGAAACACACCCTGAGTTAAAAAATAAAATCATTCATTGGCTGAGCAAATATAGACCACTTCCCCACCCAGTACATAATGAAATTCTATTTACCCGGAGGGTTAGTTGGCTTGAGCAGAGACACAAAGATATTGCAGGGGATTGTGCCCTGATTAATTTTAGAGATAGAAGGGTGATCCAGCACATTCTTATTTGGGGACCAACAATAATGACCGGAGGCATCCAGACAGTTCCCTTGGGTTACTTCTACCCTCCAAGCCCTCTCTTAGATAGAGTGGGTAGAGTCTACAAAAAATGGGAACTGCATGCTCAGAGTAATGGTTTGCCACAGATAGGTCAGGATTGGGGTAACAGAGAGCTATTCAATATCCCTATAAGTAATCGATTTAGTCCTCTAGATATGGTCGACTGACTAGCACCCAGGTATAAAAATTTGAATCTGCTACAAAACCGATTATCTAATTTGCATCGCCCAGAACGATCTAACATTAGTATTCAACCCTCTGAAAACCATTCTGAGATTATACCTCTGGTTGGTCACTCTGGAGCACCTGAAATCCTTTTAGGTAACTTAGATTGCACCACTCAGGATGAAGTAGGGCGACACGAGCAGGACCAAACTATTCATCAGGCAGTACAGCAGGGAGTGCCCCCTGCACAGAATACATAGATTTTATCCTGGAATATAGCAGGTCTTAACTCCAAAATGGATCTCCCAGATTGAGGAGCCTACATAAACACTAATGAGTTATGCCTCTTCCAGGAAACTTGGTCAAGAAAGGTTATATATAGAGTGGGGTATGTAGCATATTTTTCTCTATCCGTTCAGGGGCTATGGGGGAGACCCTCTGGTGGCCTCTACATTTGGGTTGGTATCCACCTGGGCTGTACCTTAAAAGTGATAGACACCCTAACCCCCGACATTTTGTGTATTCTCCTTACTTTTTATAACAACCTGAAAATTGCTATCATTAACATCTAATCACGCCCAGTGAAATAGGGGCTGAAATCACAGATTTTAGACTGCCTGGCATCTTTTTTACATACATTGCCCGAGCCCTCGCACATAATTATTGGGAGGGATTTCCACTGTCACTTCGAACAATTAAATGGTTTGAGTACTACTATTATCAGTGAGGAGGACTCGGCCTGGTCAATCCCCGAATGCAATACATATCAGGTAAGGGGTTGGACCCCCCCTAGTCCTGCAGATGAACTCCTTTATTCTTTCTAATCTGCTAAGGGTATGTAATGGCCGGTTCCCTCTGACAGTCCGGGCATTCCTACTTATAATAAGATGGGCCATACATCTATTATTGATTATATACTGGTAGATGTGGAGTTATGGCACAGAACTGTCGACTTTGCACTTAACCTCCACTGTGAAAGTGACCATAACCCGTTGGTGTTAGAAATAACACTGCCACAACTCGAGCAGTGGAGTCCAGTGGAGTGGCTGAAGGTGATGTGCTTGCTGGAGGAGAAGATGGGGTCAAGCGAGTCATGCTGAGGCGTTCTGGATGCGCTGGAGTCTTTTCTGGAGTTTGGCTGGGGTTCCAGCGTAGAGGGTGTTTCCATAGTCCAGACGGCTGGTGACGAGGGACTGGGTGACCGTCTTCCTAGTTTCGGTGGGGATCCATTGGAAGATCTTTCGGAGCATGCGCAGGGTGTTGAGGCAGGATGATGAGACTGCGTTCACTTGCTTGGTCATCGTGAGGGAGGAGTCCAGGATGACGCCCAGGTTGCGTGCGTGGTCCAGTGGTTTGGGTGCGCTGCCCAGGGCAGGCGGCCACCAGGAGTCGTCCCAAGTGGAGGGCGATGATCCTAGGATGAGGAATTCCATCTTGTCTGAGTTCAGTTTCAGGCGGCTGTTCTTCACCCACTCGGCAACGTCTTTCATCCCTTCATGCAGGCTGGTTCTGGCGGTGGCGGGGTCGTTGGTGAGGGAGAGGTTCAGCTGGGTGTCGTCGGCGTAGGAGATGATGTTGAGGTTGTGTTTGCGTGCGATGGCTGCGAGAGGGTTCATGTAGACGTTGAACAGGGTTGGACTGAGTGATGATCCTTGTGGTACGCCACAGATGACTTCGGTGGCCTCGGATCTGAACGGGGGAGGCGGACTCTCTGGGTTCTTCCGGCGAGGAACGAGATGATCCACTCCAGTGCCTTCTCTTGGACTCTGATGTTGCTGAGGCGCTGCACTAGGGTGCGGTGGCAGACAGTGTCGAACGCTGCAGAGAGGTCCAGGAGGATGAGGGCCGCTGTTTCCCCGCTGTCGAGCAGGGATCTGATGTCATCAGTGGCTGCGATGAGGGCGGTCTCGGTGCTGTGGTTGGCTCGGAAACTGGACTGCGAGGGGTCGAGGGATCCGTTCGTCTTGAGGAAGGTGGCAAGCTGTCTGTTGACGGTCTTTTTGATGACTTTGGCAGGAAAAGGGAGGAGCGAGATGGGGCGGTAGTTCTTGAGGTCGGTGTGGTCTGCTGTTGGTTTCTTCAGGAGGGCGCTGAGCTCGGCGTGCTTCCAGATCTCCGGGAAGGTGGCGGTGTTGAAGGAGGTGTTGATGATGTCCCGGAGTTGGGGTGCGTTGTTCTTCTGAAGCTGAAGTGGATGCAGCTGTGGTTAGTCCAGTGGAGTCCGGTGGAGTGGCTGAAGGAGATGTGCTTGCTGGAGGTGAAGATGGGGTCAAGCGTGTGGCCGGCGTAGTGGGTGAGGGTGTTCACCAGTTGCTTGAGTCCTAGGTTGGCGAGGTTGTCCAGCAGGGTGGTGGTGTTGCTGTCCTTGTTGTTCTCCAGGTGGAAATTGGTGTCCCCTAGGAGGATGTAGTCAGCGGAGGGGAGGGCTTGCGGGATGATGAAGTCTGCGATGCCTTCGCTGATTTGTGTGCGTGGTCCCGGGGGTCTGTAGATGAGGGTGCCTCTGAGGGTGGTCTTGGGATCGGTGTGTATCTGGAAGTCGAGTTGTTCGGCGGCGGTGAAGGTGTCGTCTGGGTTGGTCGTGATGTGGATGCTGTTCTTGCGTACGATGGCGATGCCTCCTCCAGTCTGGTTAACACGGTCCTTAAGGGTGATCTTGTATCCGTCCGGGATGGCTATGGCAATGTCAGGCGCTGAGGAGGCGTTCATCCAGCTTTCTGTAAGGAAGGCGACGTCCGGTTATGTTGTGTCGAGCAGGTTCCAGAGTTCCACGGCGTGCCTGTGGACGGAGCGGATGTTGAGCAGGATGCACTTGAGGTGGTTGCTGCTGGTGCTCGGCTTGTCGGGTGCGGTGCAGGTCCGGAGGCAGGTGAATTTGCAGGCTTGGCAGATGAGGGGTCCGTGGATGCATTTCGGGGTGGCTCGGTAGCAGGCGGGGGTTCGGCCGGCGTTGAGTGTGTTGAGGGTGGCGGTGTCGTAGGTTCATCGTGAGGTCTGGCGTCGTCGGGGGCCAGGGGTCCTGGCGCTGGGCGCGGTCCAGGCGCGGACGGGCGTAGACGGGCGTAGACGGGCTTGCCTTTGGCGCGCCATCGGCGCACAATCGGTGCGCCCGCTGTGCGTGAACGCTGCGCGTACGGGCGGGTTCCTTTTAAGGCGAATTGGTAGGGAGGAGCAGCTGGGAGGCGGGAGCGGGGGGCCAATGGGGTTGACAGGGGTGAAAAGGGGTGGGGCCGCGAGGAAGCAGCGGCGGGAAGCGGGGAGCAGAGGGGGGTCACACTAGGGGAACAGTGTAAGAATACAAGGCGCAAAAACCTATTTACAGAAAAGAAGCACTAAACATTAATCACAGTAGAAAACAGAACAATGACAGCTGGGCACAGAGGGGCAAAAGCGGGAAAAAAATGGGCGTAAAATAGAGAGCAGCAGCGAGGGGGCACTTGAGGTCAGGGATGGACCTGTGGAGCTGGGGGAGATCCGCACCTACAGCTGGAGGGCCGTGCGGCGTGTGGGTGTCCTGGAACAGGTCACACTCACCTACGCCACGCGGGGACCATTTAAGGCCAAGTGGGAGGGAGGAGCAGCTGGGAGGCAGGAGCGGGGGGCCAATGGGGTTGACAGAGGTGAAAAGGGGTGGGGCCACGAGCGAGCAGCAGCGGGAAGCGGGGAGCGGAGGGGGGGTCACACTAGGGGAACAGTGTAAGAATACAAGGCGCAAACACCTATTTACAGAAAAGAAGCACTAAACATTAATCACAGTAGAAAACAGAACAATGACAGCTGGGCACAGAGGAGCAAAAGCAGGGAAAAAAAGGGCGCAAAATAGCGAGCAGCAGCGAAGGAGCACCTGAGGTCAGGGATGGACGTGTGGAGCTGGGGGAGATCCGCACCTACATCTGGAGGGCCATGCGGCGTGTGGTGTCCTGGAACAGGTCAGCGCGGTAAGGTAAGCGTGCCTTGGTGCTGGCGGTTAAAGTTAAGGACAACCAACGTACCAAAGTAACCAGGGCTATATATAACAAATCTGTAGTTGAAGCAAAGTCATCCTGGGAGCTAGAAAAATAGGAAGCAATTAAAATGGCTCTGGATAATAGAGATATGAGAGGCTTTTGGAACCTTGTGACAACTGGGAAGCCCGAAGGCAACTCAGCAATCAAACCAAACCTGGGGAAGGAAGTCTGGAAGTCGTATCTCCAAACTTTATACTCTAAACCTTCGGATGGAGTTGTATGCATTAGGGATTCAATATCTTCTAACTCTCCCCTGGACCTTGATGCTCCTCCTTGTACTATAAAGGAGGTTTCTGCAGCATTGTGTAAAATGCTCCCAGCAAAATCGCCTGGGTTGGATAAAATCCCCGGCGACTTATTTAAGAACGATGGATCTATGTGGGTACCCTACCTCTTGGTGTTATTTAAATTTATCATCCAAGGGATAGAGTTACCTTCGACTTGGGCAGGTGCAGAAATTATCCCGATCTACAAGAAGGGCTCCTCGCTTAACTCGGCTAACTATCATCCAATAAGTTTAATTGACGTGACTCAAAAGCTATTTGCCCATGTTCTCCTGGGTCGATTGCAGTCTTGGAATGATGATAAAAATGTTTTAACATCTTTGCAAGCTGGCTTTAGAAGTAAAATTTCAAATATTGACCAGATTTTCAGACTGCAACTGATCTATTGGAAAACGGTGATCTTGTAGGGAGGCAGTCTTTACATAACCTTTGTGGATCTTAAATCCGCATTCAATATGGTGCAGCTTGATCAGCTATGGGGCATACTCCAGGATATAGGAGCACAAGATTATCTATGCACCAACTGAAGCGTCTCGACCAGGATACTTATGCGAGAACTAGATATGGTAAAAATGGGGAATTGACATCCCCCTCCCCAGTAGAGAAAGAGATGAGACAGGGTTGTGTGTTTGCGCCTACTCTGTTCTCCCTCTTTTTAAATGGTCTAATTGAAACCCTGCTGGCGATAAAATGTTCGCGGATGATATGCTGCTACTCTCCAAGACCCCAATGGGTATGCCGGGGGTATTGGAGGAGTTCTGCAAATTCTGCAAGAAGAGGGATTTGGAGATAAATCTCCCAAAAATGAAATACATGGTATTCCATGCTCATACCAGCAATAGCCCACAACCACAAATGGATGGCAAATCCCTAGAAAGGGTATCTACTTTTGGTTACTTTGGTCTTAACCTTAATGTTAAGATGGATTGGGGCACCCAAGTAAAGAAAGCAAATTTAAAACTCACACAATCCATTGGGGGTATTTTAAAAGTGCATACAAATTTTACCCCAAAATTGGTAGGACAACCTTCAGAAATCTACAAAATACAGGCCAGGGGAGTGTCACTCTATGGAGCTGAACTTTTGGGGCTTTTGCCTCTCTAATGATCTCTCCATAACAGAGAATACTTTCCTTAGGCAACTCTTGAACTTACCGAAAAGTACTCCCTTAACACCACTGAGAATGGATTTGGGGATCAGTCCGATAAGTGATATAATTGCCTCCTGTCCGCTTTTATTTTGGCGCTGCTTATGGAGCACGCCTGAGCTATTACTCTATAGGGATGAACTGAAGGATGTAATGTCTATTTTAGGAGCAGGGAATATCCCATGGCTGTCCTATATTCGCAATACATGTTTTACACTGGGACAGGCAAATGTGTGGTTATCGCCTGAGGAGACCTGCTCCTCTACCTAAAAAAAAAACCCTTCCACTCGCCATCAAAGAATACAAATTAGCACTACTCTTGCACTAATACTTGTACTTTGACCTCCAGGTTTCTGGAAATCAAACAGCAATTTAAGCTTGAATTTTTTCTTGACAACATTCATCCATTTTTTGCCAAGAAACAATTTCTTCAATTTACACATGGGGTGCTTCCCCTTAGAGCATTTACAAATAAATGAAAGGGTAGCCCCAAACTTGACTGCCCAGGGTGTATGTTGACCAAAGAGACAGATCTTCATGTTCTTCTCTTCTGCCCTGCTTATAGAAGGCCAAGGTCCAAATGGGTCCTTCAGTTGTGTAGAAACATGGGAATTAGAGATCACACTACTAAAATAAGAGAAACACCCATTATTTGTTTTTGCTATTTCTATTATTTCTATATTCTTGCTTGCGATGTGGATTATGTGTAGAGTTACTATAGCGAATCAGAGCTCTGGAATAAGCTAAGCGTGCCTACTTAATGAGTTTGTTGCCATTTTAAATCTGCACAATCTCCCATGAGTGAATGTGTACAGAAGATTGTTTTTTTATTTTGAGCTTCTTAAATTGTTCTTACTGGTTTTAACAATATTTATTGTACTGGTTTTAAATGGTTTTAAATGTGAGTGTATCCATCCTGCTTTGGATTGGTACTTATGGTTCTACTTACTGTGAAATGTCAGCTTTATGGGCCTGAAAGTATTTTTTCTTGCACCTATTTTGACATTGTACTCGCCTTAAACACATTTCATATTGCCCTTATAATGTTTAAATTAATGTGCAATAGTAGTTTGGTGTTTTATGTAAGCTTTTATCTGTGCTTTTATGGCTCATTGCCGAAATAAAGTTCTTTTGACTGACTGACTGACATTTATTTTGAATATAGAAACTGCATTTGAGACAGGAATCTCAGTCTAAATTAAGGAATCACTGTTGTATCTTTCGTGTTTACTGAAAGTGAAGGTGAAGCTGGTTTTGTTAATTTCAGAATGTACAACACTATCATCACAATCATAAAAACACAGAAGAATATACATTCTTCTATGCTAGAAATGATCAGGGTTGATAATAGTAGAGTGAATCAAAACAGCAGGAAAGACAATGGACAATAAACCTCAGCATATTTTGAGATGATTCACAAGATCTATTCTGTATTGATTAAAATAAGTGGTGCATTCAGAATGCACATACTTGTAGAGAATTTGCATCTGCCTACTTAATTCAAATGAGAGATGAAAACGTGAACTGGGAAGCGTAACCACAATAGCTCAACATCTTTTTTTTAAAACTATGATAAAAAATATAAAAGGCGCACACAAGCATCCTATGTTACATTAATAGCTTTTGATTTCAGCTTATCACATATATTTCTGCCATTAAGCCATGTTCTTTTCATATAGCTGCTGAAAGCAGACTTGGATAATCAATCATCGAAAATTAGACCTGTGCATTTTTAATTGCTGTGAAGCAAAACGTTTGTACATAATGTGGTCACATTGCATGAACTCCTTCGAGAAAAGGCTCTGATTAATTTAGACACGTCTATGAAATCCTGTATCGAGCAAGAATGAAAAAGATATTTGCAGATCCTCTCTAAAAGCTCAATGAATTTCTGCACCATATCAAAGGCTTTTAAAAGTGATAGTGGCATGTGCTCCATAATGCTACCCCAAAACAGGTAGAAAGCAGTGGTGGCTCCTCTATAGGGGAGTTTGGGCGACCCCCCCTGCTTTCTCGCAGTGCGAGAAGGCAGAAACATAAATGGTAATAACTACCATTTGTGTGTGTTTCTGCCTTCTCGCACGGCGAGAAAGCAAGTTCCTGGTTGGGGGTGGGTGGTCCTGCTCGAGGGAAGGGGGGAGTGGCTTGGCCACTGTTATTCATACTGACTGTTTGGGCAGCCGCAGGCCGCCCAAACAGGCAGTGTGAACAATAGTGGCCAAGCCACTCCCCCCTGCCCTCGAGCAACACCGCCCACTCTCCCTGTTCTCTATGTATGCTGCAGCCTACATTGAGAAAATGACTCGTGTGGGGCAGCGGCCTCACCAATCACAACGCTGCCATAGTGCCATGGCAGCGTTGTGATTGGTGGAGGGGAGGGAGGCTGCCTTCCTGATGACGCACGCTGCAGCTTCAACGTAGGACAGCGGGAGTCTTTGGATGGTAAGTTTTACTTTTATTTTATATTTATATTTTTTTCCATTAAACCCCTCCCGCCTCCTCCCATCCCCTCCGTGGGACTGATTATTTGTTCATTGTTTTCTTTCTTGGTGCTAGTGGGAGACAACAGCAGGTATGGATTGCACCAGCCTAGACACAATGCACCATGCCGGGAGGGAGGGTGAGGGGAAGGGGGGCTTGAAAGAATGATGCACTGAGAGGGCTGCCGTGTCAGAGCTGTGTGCAAGGCGTAGGTACCAGTCAGTGCGCGCAGTCAGCCATGCATGGGTAATCTTTACACAATGTAGGTGTGCCCCAATGTCAGGATCACTGCGCCCCTCAGCAAAACTTAAAACCAACGACGTGTGACCCACCTGGAGGGCACAGGACGTACCGGTTACCGCAGGAATGCTCGGATGTTTACACCCCTCCCCCAAGAGACATCGTTATTTACATCAAGCTTCCATGCTCATGTTAAAATGTAAGGCGCCCGAGGCCCTGCTGAGAGGTTGGCGTTATAATATATGTATAGAAGTAGAAGGAGCACTAGGGAAGGCGCACATACTCATAGCATTATGGATTGTTGGCAGGCTGGGGTGTAAACACTTGTTGGAAGTAGATAGTAGTAGGCCTTACATGATGTGAAGAGAAAGTCTTTGGCAGCGACTTCACACTCAATTAGTGTTTAAAAAGCTGATATAGTGAGCTTTCGAACGACTAAGATATCATAGTTGTATGAGGTTGTGCATGCGTTTTCCTCACAATACAATCTACATTTCAAAATTGGCACTTTTATAGTCAGAATAGATTTGATCGTAGCAGTCGTTGGACTTCTCTTTCCATGGATGCTGCTCTGCTACAGATGTCTAGAGCAATGTATCAGAACCCTACAACTGGACTGAGGCATAACTATAGTGCCTAAAAGCCACTGAGTCAATGCACGGACAGATGTAAAACCAGCTTAGTGCAGACATGACGTGAATGTGCATGTTCATTCTGTTACCCGCCGCACCTGAACCACAAGACTCACTTGCTCACAGCTCATTACAGTTTATAAAGATGATTTGCACACCACAAAAACCTAACTGTTGAACATCTTTAATGCAGAAAGATATGGGATC
Source organism: Lissotriton helveticus (assembly GCF_964261635.1). NCBI lineage: Eukaryota > Metazoa > Chordata > Amphibia > Caudata > Salamandridae > Lissotriton > Lissotriton helveticus. The sequence continues at coordinate 641,423,787 of NC_136059.1, forward strand.
TTTTGAAATGTGTTTTACTCTTTCAAGTCTACAGATTCACATTTGCTTTTTAAACCACCTAGGTCTCAATTTTTCCTTAAATGCTCCATTTGCCCTTTCTTTTTTTCTCAAAAGTAATGCGACTAGCACTTGGCCCCAACCTTCACGCCCTTCCACTTTCAAATGTCATCAGCCACCACTGGTAGAAAGGTATCTCATCAAAGTGGTCAGCCTGGACTAGTGACCTTCATGGCTTGTATCCCTGCCGGGCCCATTCATGGGTTCATTCTTCTGAGGTGGATACAAATGAATTGAGTAATAATACCAGTACATATCTAATCACCTAGAAGGTAGCAGAACAGTCATGATTAGTGACTGTTATGCTACCTTCTAGGTGATTGAAATGTACTGGCATTTGTGTTTAAGGACTACACATGTATGTATTAAAAAAAAACATATGAGAACCAAAAAGCAGCACCCAAACATTTTTAAGAGCGTTTACCAGTTCTTCCAGTACAACATTCTGCTACAAGGAGCAAGGGGTTAGCAACAGACAATTTATTAATTCTTCAAAAATAAATAAATGAACTACTGGATTTTCAATGACAATTAACCATTTTTGGAGCTATTTATTAAAACTGTTCATGAAGGAAACACTAAAATGTCCATGACATTAGCATATCTGTAGTAGTAATGCAAAATTGCTACAGTGTATTAACAACCATATTGCATTTTATTCCGAATTGTATTAAAATAAAATGAGTAATTTAGCGGCTGATGTATCAAGAGTGTGGTTTGCGAATCTGTATTAGCGATTTTTTGTGAACCGCAAATACAGATTCGCAAAACTCGATGTATGTAGGTTTTTGCGATTTCTTAAAAATCACAAATTAATCGCAGAATTTTTAGCGATTTCTTAAATTGCGAAATTCGCAAATTAAGGAATCGCAAAAACAGGAATCTGCCAATGCTGGAACAGGGTGATGACATCACAGTCAGGAAGTGGGAGTGATTACCTCCACCTGTTTGCCTGAGCCACACCCAGTGGCAGTTGGAAGATTGTTTGGGAGCTGAGCAGACCTGTTTTCCTTGTCATTGAGTCTCAATACCCACGGGAGGGAATGACAGGGGAGAAAAGGAAGAGGAAGCACAAGTTCTCAGAAAAAGAACAGGAAATATTGATAGAGGAGATGGCTTGCAGCCATGAGCTGCTTTTTGGAAAACAAGCACTGAAAGTGCCAGAAGCACGTAAAAGGAAAATATGGTTGGACATACAGCAGAAGGTGAATTCAGTTGGTGTAACAACACGTACCATCGAGGAGTTGCACAAAAGGTGGTATGATATGCGCCTCCGGTCCAAGGAAAGAGTTGCAGCACGACTGAAGGAGTCCAGCAAGACAGGAGGTGGAACATCTACTGCTGAGCAGCCTACTCCACATGAGGAGCTTGTGGAGGCCACTGTCTTGCCTGAGAGTGTGAGTTGTGTGGCGCAGATTGACAGCTCTGACCCTTCCCAAACAGCACAAGGTAAGATGCATGTTTGTGTGTTACTGTAGTCTTGGGATATGCGTGTGCATGAAATAAGTACAGGTACACAGCTGTATGATTTTTAAGACTAGGTACACAGATTCACATACAGTGAGCAATGCATCATGGGAGTTGTAGTTACCCTTTTACATGTAAAACTGCAAATAAAAGAAATAAAGCTTTACTTCGTGCATTTGAAAGTAATAATGAAATGCACTACCAAAGATGTTTTTTTAAAGGAGAAATACTTTATTAAGCTCATAAAGTACTCCATACACCAACCTCATATGTCTCAATCTACATCCACAGCACAGGCAAGACATTCCAGGGATGAAAGTGATGGCAATCAATCGCCTCTTCAAGATAATTGTGCTGCTGAAGACAGTAACAGTGATGACACTGTGTCCATTTCCATTGCAAGGCAAAAGTGCAGACATTTGGCCCCTCTGCCTCCTTTTGAAGATGATGTTATTGAACAAGGTGGTGCGAGTGAGAGTGTTCAGGAAACAGTTGTCCCTCGAGTACCTGTAGAGCAAATACACCCACAAAGAAGGTCATGAGTATATACTTTGGAAAGATCTAGGAGCAGCAGAAGTGGACATGAGGATAATCCTACTGTCTTTGCAGGGCTAGAGCAAGACATGCTAAATGTACAGCGCCATCCACACAAGGCCCTACGTTCCCCTAACAGGCAGCTGTGCAAATTAAATAGTAATCATGAAAGCATGGGAGATGGGATGAGAGCAATGTCTTCATCGATGGATAGACTGTGTTTGGCTATTGAGCGCAGTGAGGAGTCACGCAACAGGGCAGCTCACCGTTCCCATGTCAGGATGCATGGCTACACCAAAGCCATAAACAGATTGTGCAGTGTCACATCAAATTTTACAAGGCGTAGTATTACTATGCAGAGAGAGGTCAGTGACTGTACAAAGAACATTGCCAAAGGCCTAGACAAGGTGACATCTGCTGTTGAACTGCTCCAGACAGCAAACTCAGGCGCAAGGGAATTATTAGAAGCAGCAGACAGTGAGGAACTCCAGGAGTAGCAGTAACCCCACTCCTACATTTCATCTAATACAGCATAGGAGTGGAAGGAATGCCGGACATTCAGCTGCCATGGGGAGCATGGAATCTGTGGAGCGCTCTGCTCAATGCCGCAAGCGCAAAAAATGACATTTTTGCTGATTCTAATTTTGTTCTAACACATTTACCTTTTTTTTTTAACTCATAATAATGTAACTGTGCCTGTGTATTAACAGCACATGTTGCCCTACATTAGTAGCATCAATGTTTTGAAATTAAAAACATTCACTTCAAAAGCCAATACATGTTTTGGAATTCTTTGTCGTACCTAAAAGTAATTGCGTGTTATCTCAGTACGTCTCTGACGGCCAGCAGCAACTCCTACTACTGCAGTAGCTCTTCTAGGTGGAGGTATGTCATCATCATCAGATGTGTCTGAGTCACTCACTTCAATTTCAGTCCCCTGTCTCATAGCCATGTTATGTAGCATAGCACAGCTACTTACAATTTTACAGCATGTGGCAGGATTGTATTGTAAAGCACCACCACTTTGGTGTATGCAACGAAAACGACTTTTCAAAATTCCAAATGTCCGTTCAATGACACCACGGGTTGACCGGTGTGCCCTATTATACCTTCTTTCATGTATATGTAAATGTAAATGTAAATGTAAATGTAAATGTAAATGTAAATGTAAATGTAAATGTAGTATACTTGTAAAGCGCACAGCTGCCCCAGCAACGGGGCGTCCCGGCGCTGTATAACTCTGGGGAACCCGTCCTGGCTTTCCCTGTGGGATGGTCCCTGCTGGGAGTCCCCAAGGTGGAGCCAGGCATCCCTGGAATTGGTGGGGCCGTTGTAGAGATGAGGCAAGCTAATGCCCAGAGTTGCCGAGTGTGATCCCTGATTAGAGTAAGCACCGAAGCGAGAATTATCAAGTCCGCTGACCAAGGTCCACGACCCTGCCGCGTCGGGAATCGAACCCTGGTCCCGGGCCGACTTCTGCTCTCGGGTCTGCCGCCTCTAACCAGTGAGCCACACTACTCCACGCCAATATCTGAGGGTTTCAAATATGGCGTCAGAATGAAATCGCGCACAGCATAGGCACTGTCACCTGCATGATGAGAAAGAAAGAATAAGTGTGTGTGTGTGACATAAAAGAATAATTGTTGTGAGGAAGACTGTAAAATAGTGGTACATTTACCTAGTAGATATCCCTCTCCAAACTGTCCAGCACTCAAACGTCTATGTAGTCCACTATGACGAAAGATAAAGGAATCATGAGTGCTCCCTGGGTACTTAGCCACAATATCAGTGATAATGTACTTTGCATTGCACACCATTTGAATGTTCAGAGAATGATAACTTTTCCTATTCCTGTACACATATTCTGTGGCTGCTGGTGGAGTGATGGCAATATGGGTGCCATCTATACAACCAATCACATGTGGAAAACGTGCAATTGGATACAAATCCAGTTTAGTCTCTTGTATTGCTTGTTGGGTGTTGGAGAAGTAGATGTGATGTTGTAGCCTATTCGTCAATGCATCCAGAAAGACATTAAAAAAACGTAACAGGGCACTCTGAGACACCCCTCCAACTTCTGCAATGACCCTTTGAAAAGAACCAGAAGCCAAAAGGTGCAGACAGCACAATACCTGCACATGAGTAGGAATTGATTGTGTCCTGTCTGTTTGATGTTCCAAAAAAGGTTTCAATTCAGCAATGAGGTCCAAAATGGTTTGTGGGTCAAGTCTGCATTTTTCAAAGATGTCCTCTTCTGTCTGCTGGAACAAAGTGATGCGCAGTCTGAAGATTCTCTCCTGTCTCTGTCTCCTCTGTGCAAGGGCTTCGATATGCAGCCTCCTAGCTATCAGGTAAAGTTCTGCCATTTGGAAAGGTCAAATTGCATTGTGGGTTCCTTTTTATACTTTCAAAAAGTTTACCACCTGCATGTAGTTGGTGGTAATTGCGATTTCTTATTTTGCGCATTTCATGTTTTCGCAAATTGCGAATTTTTTATACATCTCTTTGCGATTTCTTATTTTGCGATTTCTCGATTGCAAAATGCGCAAAAGTTAAACCATGCAAAATAAGAAATCGCAAAATTATTCGCAGAATATGTACTTTCGCAAAATAAGTAATCGCAAAAATAGCAATTACTTATTTTGCGATGCGAATTCTTACATACATCCCACATTCCTATTTTTTATTCGCAAACGCTGTTTTTTTTGCGATTCGCAGCATTTGCGACTAAAAAACTAGCTTGATACATCAGCCCCTTCGTTTGTTTTGCATAGGAGGCAATAAACAACCCCTTTGAAGATTGTCATTAAAGTCGTCTCGAGATAAAAACGAAGGGTCATTTAGAGGTAGCAAACTTCCCACTTGCCAAACTTATAGTTCCTCCATCCCCTTTAGAGGTGGCGGAAATGGGACTTTCCAGGGGTAGAACATCGGCCTGCTCTCCTGGCTGAAACCCTTGATCTGGTACCCTGTCAACTGTGATAGTAGTCATCTCTGTCCTATTCAATGTAAAAGTTCACTGCTTTTTTCTGATTAGGAAGGAAAATTATCAAAAGTTCCTGCGGTACATGGTGAAAATTCCCTGCGCATCAGGGGCAATTGTCTTTTATTTTGCAGCAGCAAACTTCACTTTAAGGTTTAATTGCTGAAACAAAATAAAAGCAGAGCAGGCAGTGTCACAGAAATGGGGCATGTAGCATTCAGCAGTCATAAAAATGCATTTAACCACACCAGCAGATGTATACCGAATACAGAGATCTCTATTTATTTGGTGATGTCTAAGTATGGTGGGCAGATCTCTGCTGGCGGAGCAGAGGCCGCGGCTGACTTGCTAACTGCTGTACTCTAACTGACCCCTAAACATATTTTTTAAGATGAATTTATATTGCATTCTACATCTGCTGAGCAGATCATATTGTTTTTATGCAATATTTCTATTGTGCCTTAAAGTGGACAATGTGGCTAGAAATAATCATTTTCAAAAATTGAGGACTATTACATTTCACAAACATTTTAAGGATGATGAAATGAGAGGGACGCTGAATAAATAGCTATTCTGCAGGCCATTCTGACACCACCTTCTTGCTAGTTTAAGAAAGATACTTCAGAAACAGGGTGCATTTATTTATTTTATGGTTTTCTATAGTGGAGGCAAAACCTAATAGTGAGTGAGCGTCTTGCATAGGATCAGTTTCACACTGTCAGAAATATGGAATTACTATGCAGAGGACATAAGGAAGAACTGTTACACTGAATACATTTATGGAGAAGATAGAATTATTATAAAAGTCAATGTTTAAAGGCAACAGATTAATACTTTCTTTCTGTCAGGTAATTGGTTATTAACAGGAGGATGTGAGTCCTTCCCAAGTAAAAATCTGAATTGTTTTCAGGTCCAGCATACAAATTCAGTGTACAGGCAGTGCAAGACTTGCTGGGACTGCTAGGGAAGGGAGCAGGAGATGGGTCGAGACCGGTCTAGGGGGCGCAGGCTGCAAGATGCCCCAAGTCCCAGCTCAGCCTGAATCCGCTGCAAGCGTGCCCTCTGACGAGGTCCTCCTATCAAGGGTCTCACTCTGCAATTGATTATGCATGTACTTGCCAAGAATGCTGTACTCTCACGTTCCTTCTAAGTGGCTATTGGCCTCTTCGGCTCCTTTAACCTTGCTTTGCTCTTTCCCCTCCTTTCTCCTTATTCCTTTCAAGAGCCACCACCACTCTCCCTTGTGTAATGGCAGTATCAGCAGGTCAGACTGGCCGCTCTCCTTATGCAGGGGCAGAGTTGAGTGCCTGTTTGAGTGTCGTGGAAATTAGGTGGCTACATCCAGGTGGTGAGAGGCGGGTGGGGGATGCAGGAGGCAGAAACAGGAAGCGGGTGACAGCAGGCAGGAAGTGGGTGCAGGGGTTATAAGCTCCGTGAATTTTTGAGCTCCTCTAGCCTATTCAATGGTCCTCCTGCGGCCTCATTGACATTTTAGGGTTATTCCGCTCTTCACGCCAATTCCAACGCCTGCTCCAATCCATCCCAGTCCGGTCTTAGTATTAGCAGTAACAGCAGTAACAGCATGCTCGCCTTGATGTCTGCCCTGCTGTCCATCCACGCTGTACTGGAAGGCCATGCCCACCGCAATTCCACATTTCCAAGAACAACCTTGTGTAAAAAAGGGAAGGTAGAACAAGAGAGCCCAGAATCCTCATACAAATGAAATGTAGTCCCGGGTAGTAAACTTCACTCTGCTTGCAGAGTTTAGCGATTTCGGGCACTCTGCACTCCATGGAGGAGCGGGAGTTCCTGAATTTTGACTTCCGGACACAAAGCAGAGTTTTTTTTTAGTTTGCAAGCTCGAGATTTGTTTTGACGCTCGCAAGGGAGCACCACAATAGTCTTGAGCACTAGCGGCATGTGCGAGTCTTCCCACCCACTCGCCTGGCTTACAGCTGCAAAGGCACCAATGAGGTGCCGGTCGCGATTGCACCACAGAGTAGCTTTTGTGCTCAAGAAGCATCTAAAGTGTTTTTTCGAGTGTATTTATTTCTCCAACTGACCGTTGGAGTTGTTTTTTGTGCAAGCATCCTTTTTTTTAACTTTTTTTCCCAACAGGAAGGTAGTGCACCAGAGACTCCAGCTCCTGGCAAGTACGCTCCTCCCAGTGTTTCTTCCATCTCCTGGTCACTTTTCATTTGTATTTGGAGCAGGAAGGATTACTATTCTATTAATAGTAGTAAAGATACAAGTAGTAACTTACCTGTGTGAATTGCCAAAGTAGTAAACTTAGAGCTAAGTCAAAGTTTACCTTTGCAAATTGGGCCCTCAGTCTGCGCTCACTGGTCTGCACTGAAGTTTTGCTATATTTTACCAGGTTGTGCTATATACAAACACACTCACTTATAGCATACACAAACTCACCATGTGTGTGCTGCACAACATTCCCCCTTTCATGGTGTTCTTTACACCAGGATACATAAGCCCAGCACAAGCTCTCATTGTGTACACACTGCACAGCACTACATCTTCCAAGTCATATTTCTCACAAATATACATGCACCAATTACATACAGCAACCACACATGCACTGCACAGTACTGCTCTATCCACTTACTGTATTCATCCCAGACACACATAGATCCAGCGCAGAGTGACCACTCCTGCTGTATGCAGCACTCCACATCTGACTGATGTAGTCCAAGGGTGAGTTAGGCGCACAGCAGCAGCACTTTTAAACAGGTGAGTGGGCCTGTTGGCCTCACTCCAGCGGCAGAGTAGAAAGTTCCTGTTCACTACTTCTGATCACTAAACGGTTTGCTGCCACACTCTGCCAATATATTGCAGGCCACACACATATGGCTGGCCACACATATGACAGGCCACACACTGGACTTGTTTTTCACAAACTCTTCACTCTTGATTAGTAAATAATTCCTTATCCTCTCCTGGACAGACCATCATTTGATTAAGTTCCAGATTGCTTTGACTGACTCTATAAATCAGTCTGCTATAGTGGGGAAAAAGACTTATAGAGCTTGGAACAACTTCTCACTGGAACATTTCTCTAAGGATGTTTCTAAGGAGCTGTGATCCAGGGCTCAGATAATAATGTAGCATTAAATAAATATTGCAATGCTCTGTCTACCCCATTTGATGAAATGACACCCCGTAAACACTATAAGTAGATTTGTTCCAGGCCTCATGGCTTTGATTTTCTTCTGAATTAAGTAAGTTGAAAGCTGGGTGCAAAAAGCTTGAAAGATCCTGGTACTATTCATAAACTTTAAATGACAAAGCAGCCTTTAAATCTGCCCTATCTGAATACCATACCCACATCAGTAAGACTAGGAGGACTTTTATCTGCAGTGCGATTTCAAACACGGTAACTTTTCTAAAGAGCTTTATAAAGTGCTTCATTAATTTATCCACCCCTGTGCTTATGTTTCAGACATTTCTGCCTCTTAAGAACTATGGGCCATATAATCAAGAAAGGGTGATACATTATCGCCGCTTTTAATCGGCAGGAAACTGCCACTAAAGCAGCGATAATGGGCTTGATAATATCCCCTTATGAATTCCCATAGAAGCCCAGGTTAACACCAGAACCTGGACCTTTATGGGAATTCACAAGGGCATATTATCAAGCCCATTATCGCCGCTTCAGCTGCAGTTTCCTGCCGATAAAAGTGGCGATAATGTATCGCCTTTTCTTGATAATATGGCCCTATGTAGCTCCCTAGCAGATTTTTTTTTAGGGCAAAATAGTTGTTATAGATAAGAAATTTCCCATTAATCAGTGGCAGATTAATTCCATTCCATAGATGACACCATTGTAATGACATTTCTCTGCACTGGGATAGGTTTGAACCCCTCACCTTTGATCGCATTCTAGCATTACCTTTCTCTGGAGTCAACAAAATACCAATAGCTTGGAAGGCTGCTTTGGTCTGTCCCATACTTAAAAAACCTAACGCAGATCCTAAAACCCTGGCCAACTATCATCCCATCCTCACTTTTTTGGGGAATAGGCACGAAAACTGTGTGAACAAACAGATTTGGAGAATTATGCGATTCTAGATTCCTCCCAATTAGTATTAGAGTGGCCCACAGAACAGAAACTGACTGGTTGCAGTCACAGATTCTATCCTCCTTTCTTTAGATGTGGGCGCCCCTGCTATGCTTGTGCTGTTGGATCACTCAACGGCTTTATGACAACGTTTCTCATACAATATCGATTAATAGATTGCATGAGACCATATCAGAGATATTGTCCTTTGTCCTTCAATGGTTGGCTGAACTTTTAGATGGTGAGAAATAAATGATCAGCCTGGGTCCATTCAAATCTCACATGGTTTTCATCACCAAAGGAGTACCATAGGGCTTATCATTGAGCTTGACGCTGTTTAATATCTATATTGCTCTTTTGGCTCATATTGTTAAAGCATCAGGTTTTGAAGTAAATCCTTATGCTGACGATACCCAGTTGATCGATTTTGAGACTGTGTGAGGAATATTGCAGCTTAGATGTCTAAGAACTGTCTTTAGTTGAACAGCCAAACATCTCTGATCTACTGACTATTGGCCTCCTGAATTTGGGACAGCCCCCTGTCTAAGCCAATCTGCACAAAGCCTAGGTATCAACATTGACCAAGAATTGTCTATCTGAAGCCACATAGCCAAAACAAAAAGAACATGCTTTGCTACCATGCGTTTTTTGGCTTATGGCGGCGAACAACACACTCCTGACAAAAGTACAGGTGGAAAACAAGGCTGCCCATCTAGTTTGTAACCTCTTGGCAGGTTCTTCTTCTGTCCCCACCCTCATAGCCCTTCACTGGCTTCTGGTCAAAATTGACATTGTTTTAAAAAATGCTGTGTTACCAACAAAGCTTTTTTGGCAAATCTTATTTGTATCTGAACGATAAATTACATTTTCATTGTCCTTCTTGCGCATCAAGATCCAGCCACAAGGTGCTTCTCACCAATCCTCGCATTTGTGCCAGGAGAATAAGGCAGGTCTCCAGGATCACACAGTCCTTTGGGGAACAAGTAAGTCATTCTTCTGTAGTGTCAACAAGTACAGGAGTATACACAAGAGGTAGTTCAAAAGGTCCAAAATGTATCCACTGAGGCAGCCTTTGAAGTGGGGGTGATATCCTGTCTACCCCAGCATCTCGTTTTTGTTCTGGAAAGTTCTTCCATTCCCTTGCTAAAGCTCCAAGTAGTCTCGAGCAAAAAACTAATGGTGTCAGTTACCTTTGTGTGTGTGCTGGAGGAAGCCCTTTGAAATAGATGAGGAGCAGCTCCAACCCACCCATCCTTTCCCAATCTCCTAAAGCAAGTCCACTTTTGTCTTACTGTCTGGGAGGAATAAACAAAGGCGAACTGTCAAGCTATTCACAGTCATGTGTTCCAGGACATGGGCTGCAGGAACCAAATGGTTAGGACAAGAAAATGTAAACTTACTGTAACTTAAAATCTGACTTCACCATTAAAGAGCATTGTAAAATACAATTCAGTTGAGTCCAAACTAAGAATTCCTATACTTTCCCCTAGTGTAATCCAATGGCAAAGAAAGGCCTTGCAGTAAAAACACATTTAGGAGTTTTTCACTACCAGGACATGTACAACTTAAAAAACACATGTCCTTCTTTTGAAATACAATGCACCCTGCCGTATGAGCTGTTTAGGACCTACCTTAGGGGTGAATATTATCCCCTATGCCTATGACACCCAACACATCCTCTACCTGATGCACAAAACGACCACCACCAGAACTAACTCCACCAAGTGCATGACCATGGTAGCAGACTGGATATGATCCAACTGCCTGCAGCTCAACTCTGACAAGATGGAAGCACTGGTCTTCGGCAACAAGATCTCCCCACGAGACTCCACCTAAAGGCTGTCAGAGCAAGGACCAACACCCACAGCCACAGACACACAGGAAATCTTTGAATCATCCTAGATGACAAGTTCAACATGACGGCTCAAGTCAATGCAGTGTGTACCTTCTGCCTTCACATCCTATGCGCGCTATGAAACATCATCAAATGGTTGCCTCAGAACACTAGACAGCCATCATGCAAGCACTCATAACCAGAAGGCTGGACTATGGCAAAACTCTCAATGCCCGAGTCCCCACACAACTCCTACTCAGACTCCAGCCAATCCAAAACACCACTGCAAGACTCATACTTGACCTCCCATGCTGCACTCATATCACACCATACATCAGGAAGCTTCACTGGCTTCCCAGTCATGGGTGCAGTCAATTCAAACACCTAACGCACAATTAGAAAGCCTTTTCACCAAACACCTACGCTCTGCCTCACTCTAACTCACACACATTCCCTGCATACACAAAATCAAAATGGGAGGCCACTCATTTTCCTACATTGCACCCAAGACCTTGAAAGACCTCCCTCAACACATCAGAGCATCCTCTCTTCTTAAGTTCCCCAAGAAGCTGAAGACCTGGCTCTTTGTATAAGCACCTTGGTGACCGCAAACTTACACACCTAGATACTGGATACCCTTTGGGGTGATGAGTGTGCTATACAAATCAATGTAACGTAAAATAATATCATTTATATGTTATAAAAAGAAAGGTATAAGTCTTGTGAAATGTTCATCTTGTCATGTCGAAGGGACAGTTTTTAACTTGCACTACAGACTGCCATGGACGGCGTGAGACATATTAAAAAGTGCTAATTAAGTGGGTGGCAGAATGAGTGCTGCAAACCCATCAGTAGCATTTAATTCACAGGGCCTGGGTACATGTAGTACGTTAAACTAGGGACTTACAAGTAAATTAAATATGCCTATCAGGTGCAAGGCAATTGTACCATGTTTTAAGGACGGAGCACAAGCACTTTAGCACTGGTTAGTAGTAGGGGTCTGTCCATTTTACCACTGGTAATATTGGACTACACTTAATTTTCACATTTGATTTACTTGTAAGTCCCTAGTAAATGGCACGACATGTACCAAGAGCCTGTAAAGTAGCTACTACTAGTGGTCAGCAGCACCCAGTTTGCCACCCACTAAAGCAGCTTGTTTAAAACATGTCTCAGGCTTGTCTCTGCACCTTGTAGTGACAGTTTAAACTGTAATAATTTTGACCTGGCAAAATAAACTGTTGGAAAGTGCATCTTTTGACATGGTTAGCCCCCATTTTTTGCCTGATATCTAATGTAATTTCAAACTGTAAGTTCCACGGGTCCCTGCTAACCAGACTTTTCCATGCCAGATCTCTTTGAAACTGTACCATGATTGGCACCACTTCAGTTGCTCATGTACGTCCCTAATAAATGGTACCCCTGGTACCTAGGGCATGGCTACTAAAGAGGGTCCTCTGGGGCTGCAGCGCTGATTGTGCCACCCCAGGGACCCCTCACAAAAACTATGCATTCTGCCATTGAAGGCTGTGTGTCTTGGTGCAGATAAATTCAAAGAGTCAACATGGCACACAGTCCTTTGTGCCGTGCCTCACGTACACTGCATGGGCTATAGGTAAGTCAACCCCAATGCAGGACTGTAGCCATAAGGCAGGGTGCACTATATCCTATGTGTGAGCATATCAGCATGAGCAGATATACCCATACAATGTCCAGTCCAGTCTGAGATTTTGTAAGTGCACAGCGAAGCCATAAAGAGTACATGGGCTGAATACTTTTGAACACAAGTTTCCTACCTCCATGATGGCTTCAATTAATTCTAAAGTGTTTGGTACCCAACATCTTGTCCTAATAAAATCTCACTGATGCCAGTGTTGTATATATTAAACAATTCACCCAGTGGACCCTTTTAGCGGGTCCGCTGAAATCCCACCAAGCACTAGTGTGGTTCCTGACTTGTTTTTGCCAGCCTGCCACTGCCAGTAATGCTTCTGACCTCATAGGGTGAGAGCCTGCGCTCTCAGAGTACAAAGACAAAGCCTGCTCTGGGTAAAGGAGATTCACGCCTCCTCCAAGACAGGAAGGCCTTCATTGGCAGCAAGCTTCAAAGGCAATGCAACCTTTGAAATCCACCCAAGGACTGCTAGATGGGGGGGGGGCAGCCCCCTTTCATTGACGGGAGGAAGGAAGGGAATATGTATTTGATTAGGAGGAGGGTCCCCACGTTGCCTACACCACTCCTAGGGTAGGGCAGGCAGGTGAACCCCCTTCCTGCAATTCCACTGACTTGGAATGGTAAGAAAACCTCCTATCAGGGCTAATATGCTGACTCTTCCCACAGGAAGTGGCCACTATAAGGTGTATACACCATAAAGGCAAGTAGCCCATTGGATACTACCTGCCTCTCATTGTAACGACCCTAAATTCAGTATTTAGGTGACACCAAAGACCTGACCATCAGATTCAAGGACAAGAGAAGACTAGGACAAAGAAGACCCTCTGATCGAGAATTGAAGCCCTGCTGAAGAAGAAAAAGGCACCAACCCTGCCTGCTGCTCCAAGAACTAGACAATCACTGCTACTGCATCCTCATAAAACCTGAAAGGACTCTAAGAACCCTGGAGCACCTCCAACTTTCAAGAATTTGCTGTGAAGCTCCCCTTGGAGTGAAGGTATCACTCCCCTCCGCACTACAGGCACTGAACCTGTGAAGTCCAGTTTGTCAACATGCTGCTGCCCAATGACCTTAAAGCAGCACTGAAGTGAAAAAAGGTACAACAGCTCCTGAGGGTCAGATCTGTTTCCCCACCAGGTTTGGAAAAATCAGGACCTATCAAAATTGTGACATACTGGACCCCCGACAGCTGACTCTGAGAAGAACACTCCACTCCAGACTCTTGAAGCACCAGGAGCAAGCACCCATTGAGGGATGTCGAGACACCCAAGACTCACTTCCTGAGTGACCCAGCTGTCCTAAGTTTGCCTCTCCAAGTTGCCTGTTCCTTATCGTGAGGAACTCAAGACACACAAAGTCCAGCTGACCTGTGCATTTTACACGCAGCCCCACCACCGACCAACCAGCCCTGCTCACCTGATCCTCAGGCCCTTGCAACCTCCTCCCTAGGAGGAGACCCACCAGTAAGTCTCTCTGTGCAATGCCTTTTCAAGTGGCCCCCTTCATCTTTGTGCACCAGCTTCTAGGACCTCAGCACCTTTCCTCCTAGCTTATCAGGGACGCTACCAAACTTCTCTGGCTGGAAATTTAGACCTGGTGCAAACATCAATCTGAGACCAGTAGGTGAACTTCGTGAAAGCATTGCTTGAGCTTCCATGCATTTTTCAGCTTGTTCCCCATTATTTCCTATGGTGTGTATTTGTACATAGAACTGATATATTTATCGTACTTTGCAATATCATATCTCCAAAAGTAGTTACCTTAAAACTGTGCTTGAGGTCTTAAAAATTATATAAAAACGTTTATATAAAAACGAAGGGTCATTTAGAGGTAGCAAACTTCCCACTTGCCAAACTTATAGTTCCTCCATCCCCTTTAGAGGTGGCGGAAATGGGACTTTCCAGGGGTAGAACATCGGCCTGCTCTCCTGGCTGAAACCCTTGATCTGGTACCCTGTCAACTGTGATAGTAGTCATCTCTGTCCTATTCAATGTAAAAGTTCACTGCTTTTTTCTGATTAGGAAGGAAAATTATCAAAAGTTCCTGCGGTACATGGTGAAAATTCCCTGCGCATCAGGGGCAATTGTCTTTTATTTTGCAGCAGCAAACTTCACTTTAAGGTTTAATTGCTGAAACAAAATAAAAGCAGAGCAGGCAGTGTCACAGAAATGGGGCATGTAGCATTCAGCAGTCATAAAAATGCATTTAACCACACCAGCAGATGTATACCGAATACAGAGATCTCTATTTATTTGGTGATGTCTAAGTATGGTGGGCAGATCTCTGCTGGCGGAGCAGAGGCCGCGGCTGACTTGCTAACTGCTGTACTCTAACTGACCCCTAAACATATTTTTTAAGATGAATTTATATTGCATTCTACATCTGCTGAGCAGATCATATTGTTTTTATGCAATATTTCTATTGTGCCTTAAAGTGGACAATGTGGCTAGAAATAATCATTTTCAAAAATTGAGGACTATTACATTTCACAAACATTTTAAGGATGATGAAATGAGAGGGACGCTGAATAAATAGCTATTCTGCAGGCCATTCTGACACCACCTTCTTGCTAGTTTAAGAAAGATACTTCAGAAACAGGGTGCATTTATTTATTTTATGGTTTTCTATAGTGGAGGCAAAACCTAATAGTGAGTGAGCGTCTTGCATAGGATCAGTTTCACACTGTCAGAAATATGGAATTACTATGCAGAGGACATAAGGAAGAACTGTTACACTGAATACATTTATGGAGAAGATAGAATTATTATAAAAGTCAATGTTTAAAGGCAACAGATTAATACTTTCTTTCTGTCAGGTAATTGGTTATTAACAGGAGGATGTGAGTCCTTCCCAAGTAAAAATCTGAATTGTTTTCAGGTCCAGCATACAAATTCAGTGTACAGGCAGTGCAAGACTTGCTGGGACTGCTAGGGAAGGGAGCAGGAGATGGGTCGAGACCGGTCTAGGGGGCGCAGGCTGCAAGATGCCCCAAGTCCCAGCTCAGCCTGAATCCGCTGCAAGCGTGCCCTCTGACGAGGTCCTCCTATCAAGGGTCTCACTCTGCAATTGATTATGCATGTACTTGCCAAGAATGCTGTACTCTCACGTTCCTTCTAAGTGGCTATTGGCCTCTTCGGCTCCTTTAACCTTGCTTTGCTCTTTCCCCTCCTTTCTCCTTATTCCTTTCAAGAGCCACCACCACTCTCCCTTGTGTAATGGCAGTATCAGCAGGTCAGACTGGCCGCTCTCCTTATGCAGGGGCAGAGTTGAGTGCCTGTTTGAGTGTCGTGGAAATTAGGTGGCTACATCCAGGTGGTGAGAGGCGGGTGGGGGATGCAGGAGGCAGAAACAGGAAGCGGGTGACAGCAGGCAGGAAGTGGGTGCAGGGGTTATAAGCTCCGTGAATTTTTGAGCTCCTCTAGCCTATTCAATGGTCCTCCTGCGGCCTCATTGACATTTTAGGGTTATTCCGCTCTTCACGCCAATTCCAACGCCTGCTCCAATCCATCCCAGTCCGGTCTTAGTATTAGCAGTAACAGCAGTAACAGCATGCTCGCCTTGATGTCTGCCCTGCTGTCCATCCACGCTGTACTGGAAGGCCATGCCCACCGCAATTCCACATTTCCAAGAACAACCTTGTGTAAAAAAGGGAAGGTAGAACAAGAGAGCCCAGAATCCTCATACAAATGAAATGTAGTCCCGGGTAGTAAACTTCACTCTGCTTGCAGAGTTTAGCGATTTCGGGCACTCTGCACTCCATGGAGGAGCGGGAGTTCCTGAATTTTGACTTCCGGACACAAAGCAGAGTTTTTTTTTAGTTTGCAAGCTCGAGATTTGTTTTGACGCTCGCAAGGGAGCACCACAATAGTCTTGAGCACTAGCGGCATGTGCGAGTCTTCCCACCCACTCGCCTGGCTTACAGCTGCAAAGGCACCAATGAGGTGCCGGTCGCGATTGCACCACAGAGTAGCTTTTGTGCTCAAGAAGCATCTAAAGTGTTTTTTCGAGTGTATTTATTTCTCCAACTGACCGTTGGAGTTGTTTTTTGTGCAAGCATCCTTTTTTTTAACTTTTTTTCCCAACAGGAAGGTAGTGCACCAGAGACTCCAGCTCCTGGCAAGTACGCTCCTCCCAGTGTTTCTTCCATCTCCTGGTCACTTTTCATTTGTATTTGGAGCAGGAAGGATTACTATTCTATTAATAGTAGTAAAGATACAAGTAGTAACTTACCTGTGTGAATTGCCAAAGTAGTAAACTTAGAGCTAAGTCAAAGTTTACCTTTGCAAATTGGGCCCTCAGTCTGCGCTCACTGGTCTGCACTGAAGTTTTGCTATATTTTACCAGGTTGTGCTATATACAAACACACTCACTTATAGCATACACAAACTCACCATGTGTGTGCTGCACAACATTTCCCCTTTCATGGTGTTCTTTACACCAGGATACATAAGCCCAGCACAAGCTCTCATTGTGTACACACTGCACAGCACTACATCTTCCAAGTCATATTTCTCACAAATATACATGCACCAATTACATACAGCAACCACACATGCACTGCACAGTACTGCTCTATCCACTTACTGTATTCATCCCAGACACACATAGATCCAGCGCAGAGTGACCACTCCTGCTGTATGCAGCACTCCACATCTGACTGATGTAGTCCAAGGGTGAGTTAGGCGCACAGCAGCAGCACTTTTAAACAGGTGAGTGGGCCTGTTGGCCTCACTCCAGCGGCAGAGTAGAAAGTTCCTGTTCACTACTTCTGATCACTAAACGGTTTGCTGCCACACTCTGCCAATATATTGCAGGCCACACACATATGGCTGGCCACACATATGACAGGCCACACACTGGACTTGTTTTTCACAAACTCTTCACTCTTGATTAGTAAATAATTCCTTATCCTCTCCTGGACAGACCATCATTTGATTAAGTTCCAGATTGCTTTGACTGACTCTATAAATCAGTCTGCTATAGTGGGGAAAAAGACTTATAGAGCTTGGAACAACTTCTCACTGGAACATTTCTCTAAGGATGTTTCTAAGGAGCTGTGATCCAGGGCTCAGATAATAATGTAGCATTAAATAAATATTGCAATGCTCTGTCTACCCCATTTGATGAAATGACACCCCGTAAACACTATAAGTAGATTTGTTCCAGGCCTCATGGCTTTGATTTTCTTCTGAATTAAGTAAGTTGAAAGCTGGGTGCAAAAAGCTTGAAAGATCCTAGTACTATTCATAAACTTTAAATGACAAAGCAGCCTTTAAATCTGCCCTATCTGAATACCATACCCACATCAGTAAGACTAGGAGGACTTTTATCTGCAGTGCGATTTCAAACACGGTAACTTTTCTAAAGAGCTTTATAAAGTGCTTCATTAATTTATCCACCCCTGTGCTTATGTTTCAGACATTTCTGCCTCTTAAGAACTATGGGCCATATAATCAAGAAAGGGTGATACATTATCGCCGCTTTTAATCGGCAGGAAACTGCCACTAAAGCAGCGATAATGGGCTTGATAATATCCCCTTATGAATTCCCATAGAAGCCCAGGTTAACACCAGAACCTGGACCTTTATGGGAATTCACAAGGGCATATTATCAAGCCCATTATCGCCGCTTCAGCTGCAGTTTCCTGCCGATAAAAGTGGCGATAATGTATCGCCTTTTCTTGATAATATGGCCCTATGTAGCTCCCTAGCAGATTTTTTTTTAGGGCAAAATAGTTGTTATAGATAAGAAATTTCCCATTAATCAGTGGCAGATTAATTCCATTCCATAGATGACACCATTGTAATGACATTTCTCTGCACTGGGATAGGTTTGAACCCCTCACCTTTGATCGCATTCTAGCATTACCTTTCTCTGGAGTCAACAAAATACCAATAGCTTGGAAGGCTGCTTTGGTCTGTCCCATACTTAAAAAACCTAACGCAGATCCTAAAACCCTGGCCAACTATCATCCCATCCTCACTTTTTTGGGGAATAGGCACGAAAACTGTGTGAACAAACAGATTTGGAGAATTATGCGATTCTAGATTCCTCCCAATTAGTATTAGAGTGGCCCACAGAACAGAAACTGACTGGTTGCAGTCACAGATTCTATCCTCCTTTCTTTAGATGTGGGCGCCCCTGCTATGCTTGTGCTGTTGGATCACTCAACGGCTTTATGACAACGTTTCTCATACAATATCGATTAATAGATTGCATGAGACCATATCAGAGATATTGTCCTTTGTCCTTCAATGGTTGGCTGAACTTTTAGATGGTGGGAAATAAATGATCAGCCTGGGTCCATTCAAATCTCACATGGTTTTCATCACCAAAGGAGTACCATAGGGCTTATCATTGAGCTTGACGCTGTTTAATATCTATATTGCTCTTTTGGCTCATATTGTTAAAGCATCAGGTTTTGAAGTAAATCCTTATGCTGACGATACCCAGTTGATCGATTTTGAGACTGTGTGAGGAATATTGCAGCTTAGATGTCTAAGAACTGTCTTTAGTTGAACAGCCAAACATCTCTGATCTACTGACTATTGGCCTCCTGAATTTGGGACAGCCCCCTGTCTAAGCCAATCTGCACAAAGCCTAGGTATCAACATTGACCAAGAATTGTCTATCTGAAGCCACATAGCCAAAACAAAAAGAACATGCTTTGCTACCATGCGTTTTTTGGCTTATGGCGGCGAACAACACACTCCTGACAAAAGTACAGGTGGAAAACAAGGCTGCCCATCTAGTTTGTAACCTCTTGGCAGGTTCTTCTTCTGTCCCCACCCTCATAGCCCTTCACTGGCTTCTGGTCAAAATTGACATTGTTTTAAAAAATGCTGTGTTACCAACAAAGCTTTTTTGGCAAATCTTATTTGTATCTGAACGATAAATTACATTTTCATTGTCCTTCTTGCGCATCAAGATCCAGCCACAAGGTGCTTCTCACCAATCCTCGCATTTGTGCCAGGAGAATAAGGCAGGTCTCCAGGATCACACAGTCCTTTGGGGAACAAGTAAGTCATTCTTCTGTAGTGTCAACAAGTACAGGAGTATACACAAGAGGTAGTTCAAAAGGTCCAAAATGTATCCACTGAGGCAGCCTTTGAAGTGGGGGTGATATCCTGTCTACCCCAGCATCTCGTTTTTGTTCTGGAAAGTTCTTCCATTCCCTTGCTAAAGCTCCAAGTAGTCTCGAGCAAAAAACTAATGGTGTCAGTTACCTTTGTGTGTGTGCTGGAGGAAGCCCTTTGAAATAGATGAGGAGCAGCTCCAACCCACCCATCCTTTCCCAATCTCCTAAAGCAAGTCCACTTTTGTCTTACTGTCTGGGAGGAATAAACAAAGGCGAACTGTCAAGCTATTCACAGTCATGTGTTCCAGGACATGGGCTGCAGGAACCAAATGGTTAGGACAAGAAAATGTAAACTTACTGTAACTTAAAATCTGACTTCACCATTAAAGAGCATTGTAAAATACAATTCAGTTGAGTCCAAACTAAGAATTCCTATACTTTCCCCTAGTGTAATCCAATGGCAAAGAAAGGCCTTGCAGTAAAAACACATTTAGGAGTTTTTCACTACCAGGACATGTACAACTTAAAAAACACATGTCCTTCTTTTGAAATACAATGCACCCTGCCGTATGAGCTGTTTAGGACCTACCTTAGGGGTGAATATTATCCCCTATGCCTATGACACCCAACACATCCTCTACCTGATGCACAAAACGACCACCACCAGAACTAACTCCACCAAGTGCATGACCATGGTAGCAGACTGGATATGATCCAACTGCCTGCAGCTCAACTCTGACAAGATGGAAGCACTGGTCTTCGGCAACAAGATCTCCCCACGAGACTCCACCTAAAGGCTGTCAGAGCAAGGACCAACACCCACAGCCACAGACACACAGGAAATCTTTGAATCATCCTAGATGACAAGTTCAACATGACGGCTCAAGTCAATGCAGTGTGTACCTTCTGCCTTCACATCCTATGCGCGCTATGAAACATCATCAAATGGTTGCCTCAGAACACTAGACAGCCATCATGCAAGCACTCATAACCAGAAGGCTGGACTATGGCAAAACTCTCAATGCCCGAGTCCCCACACAACTCCTACTCAGACTCCAGCCAATCCAAAACACCACTGCAAGACTCATACTTGACCTCCCATGCTGCACTCATATCACACCATACATCAGGAAGCTTCACTGGCTTCCCAGTCATGGGTGCAGTCAATTCAAACACCTAACGCACAATTAGAAAGCCTTTTCACCAAACACCTACGCTCTGCCTCACTCTAACTCACACACATTCCCTGCATACACAAAATCAAAATGGGAGGCCACTCATTTTCCTACATTGCACCCAAGACCTTGAAAGACCTCCCTCAACACATCAGAGCATCCTCTCTTCTTAAGTTCCCCAAGAAGCTGAAGACCTGGCTCTTTGTATAAGCACCTTGGTGACCGCAAACTTACACACCTAGATACTGGATACCCTTTGGGGTGATGAGTGTGCTATACAAATCAATGTAACGTAAAATAATATCATTTATATGTTATAAAAAGAAAGGTATAAGTCTTGTGAAATGTTCATCTTGTCATGTCGAAGGGACAGTTTTTAACTTGCACTACAGACTGCCATGGACGGCGTGAGACATATTAAAAAGTGCTAATTAAGTGGGTGGCAGAATGAGTGCTGCAAACCCATCAGTAGCATTTAATTCACAGGGCCTGGGTACATGTAGTACGTTAAACTAGGGACTTACAAGTAAATTAAATATGCCTATCAGGTGCAAGGCAATTGTACCATGTTTTAAGGACGGAGCACAAGCACTTTAGCACTGGTTAGTAGTAGGGGTCTGTCCATTTTACCACTGGTAATATTGGACTACACTTAATTTTCACATTTGATTTACTTGTAAGTCCCTAGTAAATGGCACGACATGTACCAAGAGCCTGTAAAGTAGCTACTACTAGTGGTCAGCAGCACCCAGTTTGCCACCCACTAAAGCAGCTTGTTTAAAACATGTCTCAGGCTTGTCTCTGCACCTTGTAGTGACAGTTTAAACTGTAATAATTTTGACCTGGCAAAATAAACTGTTGGAAAGTGCATCTTTTGACATGGTTAGCCCCCATTTTTTGCCTGATATCTAATGTAATTTCAAACTGTAAGTTCCACGGGTCCCTGCTAACCAGACTTTTCCATGCCAGATCTCTTTGAAACTGTACCATGATTGGCACCACTTCAGTTGCTCATGTACGTCCCTAATAAATGGTACCCCTGGTACCTAGGGCATGGCTACTAAAGAGGGTCCTCTGGGGCTGCAGCGCTGATTGTGCCACCCCAGGGACCCCTCACAAAAACTATGCATTCTGCCATTGAAGGCTGTGTGTCTTGGTGCAGATAAATTCAAAGAGTCAACATGGCACACAGTCCTTTGTGCCGTGCCTCACGTACACTGCATGGGCTATAGGTAAGTCAACCCCAATGCAGGACTGTAGCCATAAGGCAGGGTGCACTATATCCTATGTGTGAGCATATCAGCATGAGCAGATATACCCATACAATGTCCAGTCCAGTCTGAGATTTTGTAAGTGCACAGCGAAGCCATAAAGAGTACATGGGCTGAATACTTTTGAACACAAGTTTCCTACCTCCATGATGGCTTCAATTAATTCTAAAGTGTTTGGTACCCAACATCTTGTCCTAATAAAATCTCACTGATGCCAGTGTTGTATATATTAAACAATTCACCCAGTGGACCCTTTTAGCGGGTCCGCTGAAATCCCACCAAGCACTAGTGTGGTTCCTGACTTGTTTTTGCCAGCCTGCCACTGCCAGTAATGCTTCTGACCTCATAGGGTGAGAGCCTGCGCTCTCAGAGTACAAAGACAAAGCCTGCTCTGGGTAAAGGAGATTCACGCCTCCTCCAAGACAGGAAGGCCTTCATTGGCAGCAAGCTTCAAAGGCAATGCAACCTTTGAAATCCACCCAAGGACTGCTAGATGGGGGGGGGGCAGCCCCCTTTCATTGACGGGAGGAAGGAAGGGAATATGTATTTGATTAGGAGGAGGGTCCCCACGTTGCCTACACCACTCCTAGGGTAGGGCAGGCAGGTGAACCCCCTTCCTGCAATTCCACTGACTTGGAATGGTAAGAAAACCTCCTATCAGGGCTAATATGCTGACTCTTCCCACAGGAAGTGGCCACTATAAGGTGTATACACCATAAAGGCAAGTAGCCCATTGGATACTACCTGCCTCTCATTGTAACGACCCTAAATTCAGTATTTAGGTGACACCAAAGACCTGACCATCAGATTCAAGGACAAGAGAAGACTAGGACAAAGAAGACCCTCTGATCGAGAATTGAAGCCCTGCTGAAGAAGAAAAAGGCACCAACCCTGCCTGCTGCTCCAAGAACTAGACAATCACTGCTACTGCATCCTCATAAAACCTGAAAGGACTCTAAGAACCCTGGAGCACCTCCAACTTTCAAGAATTTGCTGTGAAGCTCCCCTTGGAGTGAAGGTATCACTCCCCTCCGCACTACAGGCACTGAACCTGTGAAGTCCAGTTTGTCAACATGCTGCTGCCCAATGACCTTAAAGCAGCACTGAAGTGAAAAAAGGTACAACAGCTCCTGAGGGTCAGATCTGTTTCCCCACCAGGTTTGGAAAAATCAGGACCTATCAAAATTGTGACATACTGGACCCCCGACAGCTGACTCTGAGAAGAACACTCCACTCCAGACTCTTGAAGCACCAGGAGCAAGCACCCATTGAGGGATGTCGAGACACCCAAGACTCACTTCCTGAGTGACCCAGCTGTCCTAAGTTTGCCTCTCCAAGTTGCCTGTTCCTTATCGTGAGGAACTCAAGACACACAAAGTCCAGCTGACCTGTGCATTTTACACGCAGCCCCACCACCGACCAACCAGCCCTGCTCACCTGATCCTCAGGCCCTTGCAACCTCCTCCCTAGGAGGAGACCCACCAGTAAGTCTCTCTGTGCAATGCCTTTTCAAGTGGCCCCCTTCATCTTTGTGCACCAGCTTCTAGGACCTCAGCACCTTTCCTCCTAGCTTATCAGGGACGCTACCAAACTTCTCTGGCTGGAAATTTAGACCTGGTGCAAACATCAATCTGAGACCAGTAGGTGAACTTCGTGAAAGCATTGCTTGAGCTTCCATGCATTTTTCAGCTTGTTCCCCATTATTTCCTATGGTGTGTATTTGTACATAGAACTGATATATTTATCGTACTTTGCAATATCATATCTCCAAAAGTAGTTACCTTAAAACTGTGCTTGAGGTCTTAAAAATTATATAAAAATAAATATTTTTAACACAAATTGGTCTCTGATTCATTCTTGAGTGTGTGTCTCATTTATTGCCTTCATGAGTACAACCAATGCTGAAAACTACCCTCTGATATAAGCCTAACTGCTTGCCCACGCTACCACAAAAAGAGAGAGTTAGTATTATCTACTTTTACCTCTACCTGCCTTTTGATGATTTCTCGCACTCTCTACATAGTTTCATTTTACCTCATTATATTTTATAAGTGCTGACTTCAGATTGGGAGAAGATATAGATGTGCCTTTTAAACTCAAATGTACTGGTAATTGAATACCATCTTCAAGGATGAAGTCAAATTGCAAGTTACAATTCAGAAATAGCCACTTTTAGTGTTTGCTTTGGACTTTTAGAAAGTTGGAATTTTTCTTTTGCAAACGGCTGAGCCTTTCTGTCCATGCCCTGGGTCATACGATTGTGAATGGCTCTGCTGTTGGGGTTAATGTATTGCTTCCAGTCAGTGAGGGGGCTTAGATATGAAATGGATGACAGGATGCCTGGGGAGGAGCTGCACCCTGCCCTGATTACAGTTCAAAGGACCTTGCCCACTGCACACATATAGGAACCAGACACTCAACAACAACAACACGTAGTCATGGATATGCTAGACATGTGTAGATTACACAATGTGACTACTTCACTGCACTGCCTCATTTACCTGCTTTATATATCTCACTGTATACCATGTATTTCGGCACTTAAATGTTTGATGAAATGATCGGCCGAAAACAGAAACTTTTCTCACTAAACAGATTCAAACAACAAATTAGCAGTATAATATTGCTTTGACTTGATTCTGTGAAATGCCAATGTACAGATTGGTCTCATTAAAATGACTGACATAAGTACGTTTTTAATATGTTATTCGGGTATTTTAACATACAGGAACCGTTTTCTCAATATAACTCAATGTGGGATTGTTCATTTCTTTGTGAAAACCTGTGTGTAAATGTGGGTGTGCATGTCTGTTGGCCAAAGTCACCTCATTTAAGGTTATTTGCTGACCTCTAATGTAAATAATTTGCTTAATATCTATTAATGCTGTTGAAGATTCGATCAAATTGGCATCAACTCAATACTGGATTGGTATGTGAAGGTCGGCGGTGGGCAAAATCTTAAGGATTGTACCAAATGTGAATTTCCTCCTGTTAATTCTGGTAGGAAAAGTTCTGTCCGATATTCAGCAAAACCCGTTGTCGCATTATCATCAAACTTGGATGACGGGAAACTGCTTGGTCAAGCTCAAGATCCTTATTTGGTCTTGTGAAAATGCATCCACCATTTTTTAGAAATAAAAAAAGAAATATTGATCAAATGAGAAAGTTATGACATTTCAATGAGTTGATATCTGAATATCAAAATGGAGTTTTATGTGAATTGCAATATGTTAGATATGAGTGCTCTGTGAGAGAGTTCACTTTTTTTTTCAAATCACGATTCCCTGCTGAAATCAGTAGTTTTCCCGAAAATTGCAATTTCATACTTTTCGTTTCTTACCAGTAACTGCGTTTTGTTGTCAGTAACTACTGCTCATAAAATGGAAGTTTCAATCTTAGACAGATTTCGCATTCTGGAAAAAGACACAATCTGCAAGATGTGCCTGTCGACCCTTCAGATAAGAGTCTAAATATCATTAGCACCATCTGCCTTCTGCTTGATCTGATTACATCAAATTGTAATTCAAGATCATTTAGATGACTTTACCATCATGTTAACAATGTATACTCATAGGAGTGCTTAATGTGAAAAAAAAGAAAAGAAAACAATGCTAAGGGCTAAAGATTTTCTTAGCCGACCCACTGAAACGGCTACTTCTGTCCCTATCATTCTGCAGTTTTGTGTGACATCTTTTTTAGTCATGACCTTTAGCAGCTTTTGCTTCAGTGTTTATGTGGAATACTGCAAATGTATCTGGTTCACAAATTGTTGCACGCATTGTGCAAGGGCCTAAAAGCTACTATTTACAAACGCTTTTCAACACACAGCCTGACGTGCTCAGCCTTTGTACTTGTACTTCTGTCTCAGCTCTGCCAACACAATGTAGCCTTTTATTGTGAAAAGGGGGACAAGCATTGCATTTCAAGCATTATCATGTGATATTACAAAAATACGATAAAAATACATATACATCGTTTAAATTGCATGAAATAAAATAATACTGGTACCATCGTAGCATCCTTATCCTCCTTTTCCCACCCTTTAATCTATTCAGTCCCCTGGTCTAACCTAGTGTCCTTATGTGTATGTGAATATACCCCATATATAGTCACATTTCTTCAGTTACCGCCCTCCTTTAGCTCTAGCCAGAGCCTTCTCCCTTTCATAAGTTTCCCTCACTATTTCCCATCATTCTGCCGTGCTGGGAGGTTTTGAAGAAATCATAACCCTGGCTATAGCACTTTGAGCAGACACAAGGTTAATTGAAAGTAGAGATCTCAAGCTAGGGCTGGCTTCCTTATAACCTGACATCATTTCATTCACTGTTGGAGAATAATCTAAACCCAGACGTAAATTCATAATGTACCTTATCTTATACCAGAAAGGCTCTAACTCAGGGCAAGTAGCAAACATATGCACTATATTGGCAGCATTCAACCCACATTTTTGGACATTTGTCCCGGTCTCCACCCCAGTTTCCCTCTTTTTTGTCTCAGCTAGCGATCCTCACTTGAGTGTAGTTTACCATGCATATCGTACAGAACTGTTGAAGCTTTAAGTTGACAGAGTGTATTGATCTGTCTAAAGTTTCTAGTGCTTGTTTAACTACTGAAGGCGTAATATCTGCCCCCAGGTTCTTGCTCCATTTTGCAGCCAGTTTTTCGCAGCTGTCCATCCTGAATTGGCAAAGACATTGATACATGGTGCTAATTACTGATTTCTGAGTGTCCCCGTGAAAAAATGTCCATACTTCAGACCTTGCCACTGTTTTCAGCGACTGACATCTCAGAAAATAATCCCTAATCTGTAGGTATTTAAAAAACATCTGACGCGGGAGTTCAAATGCAAGTTGTAAGCTTTTAAATGACCGAAAACCGTTGTGATCATATAATTGCCCCAAGTGATCAATCCCATAGCTGGCCCATACTCTACAAGTCGGATCCTGGAACACTTCAGAGAGCAGCGGGTTAAACCATAGAGGAAGATCGTCATGCATGAGAAACAAAGAGCATTTAGTTAAAATTTCAGGCCATATGCGTACAGTATCCCTGATAGTCTTAGAGCAAACTCGTTTAAAATAATTAGGATCACTAACTCTGTATAAAAACATTCTTCTATCAAAGCCCAAAACAAAGCAATGGCAAAAATCTTGGAGCATATTAGCAAGAACCTCGTTAAAATAATTGCCGTTTTAGCGGCAGGAAACTGCCGCTAAAACAGCGATAATGGGCTTGCTAATATGCGTTATGGAATTCCAATAGAAGTCCAGGTTAGATGTCCTGCACATCTAACCTGGGCTTCTATTTGAATTCTATAACGCATATTAGCAAGCCCATTATCGCCGTTTTAGCGGCAGTTTTCTGCTGCTAAAACGGCAATAATTTTAACGAGGCTCTAGCTAATATGCCCCTCGTTTATCTGAGACTAAGGAGATGACTAGCCAACACTGCCTAATAATACATTTTGAAATCAGGGAGATCTAAGCCCCCTTGATTATACGGGAGTTTCATAAATCCTATTACTCGTTGTGCATTCTTTTAGCCTCATATAAAACTACTTATCACCCCCTCTATTTTCCTTAAACAAAAGTTAGGAATGCGTAGGGGAATAGAGCAAAAAATAAAAATAGAAATTTTGGAAGTACTTTCATCTTTATAATGTTACATCTCCCCATAATACCAATGGGCAATTTGTGCCAACTTCCCAGTTTTTAGGTCTGGTGCCTGCGATTGCAGGGCGAAAAGCCCTGCTGTCGCAAAGCGAGTCTATTGTGATCGTTTCAGTCGTTTCAGCTTTCAAGGACTCCCAAGAGGAGACAGGAGACTGGCACGCGCACGCAGCCTGCCGGAATCAGATCAGGTCGCGCGCGTGAACACGCGCTCCGATTCTGGCAGGCTGTTCACCACACATGCACACGGAGGCAGGCACACACGCAGGCACACACAACACACACACAGGCAGGCACACGCACACACACAACATACACACACACAGACAGACGCACACACACACACACAGATGCACACACACACACGCGCACTCACACGTGCACACATCCCCCCCCCTCCTGGGACTCAGGACTTCAGATGGCGCACTCCGCTTTGGCGCCGGGGCTCGGAGCGCGCATGCGTGGGCAGCCCCCGTCCTCTCACTCTCAGTCCGGCCTGCTTTCAGTTTCGCTGTCTTCCATGTTGCTTGTTACAAGTCTGGTCCGTTGCGGGCTGCTCCAAGCTTCCACATTTCTTAGATGCTTTGTCCCGTGCACGCCTCTGCAGCGCTGGCGTGTAACACAGATTTTATTTATCACCCCTCCCCGAAGTCACCGCTGCCGGCCCAGTTGAGCGCACTTTTGGAAGTTAAGAACAGTGCCCAGGTGCGTTTGAACAGCATTCTATTTGCCCTAAAAAAAACTTTGAAAGTAAGTGTGCCTGCCGCAGCCATGATCCCGGCAGAGCAGCAGTGATATACACTCATTCATTTGTCCTGCTGCAGTTGCGGGTCTGAGGTCGCACTCACTTGTACCTGGATAGTTGTATTACCTCTAACAAAGAGAGCTTTGCCAGGGCTCGCCCTCCCCGCCCCCTCTGTCAGTTCGGCAAAGAAGCGCTGGAGGGTTCATGTCAGCGTCATCAAAGCTTTCTCTGTCGAGTCCTATGAGATCTACCCGGGCAACGTGTGGTACAACAGCCCCTGTCATACAGGTGCAGAGCGTAGGGACACATCTCTTTTTGTAAAATCATTTGTTCTGTTTACTATTTGGTTCTGTTGATGGGAGGGAGGGAGAGAGTGGTTGCACCTAATGTGTACCCCCAGCACTAGTTCTGGAAGGCGCGTGCTTCCTCATACCAGTGTGCTTGGCATGGCATGGCGGGGGAAGGAACAAGCAGACCCATTTCAAAGACCACTGCCCTCCGCTCTCTGACAGAGGGTTCTGTGCCTTCGCCTCACAACCAATCACGCTGCGCCCCAGTGTGTCTGACATAAAGTATATAGCTAATTATCCTGCAGGTTACTTGAAGCCACGGGGCTGTCGGGCATACATTGCTTGCTGTTAGTCAAGCTCCATGAGTGCGTGCTCCGTCTGCACTGAGGGGGTTGGAATGTAGTGGAAAAATGTTTGACTGCTATGCTGAAGGCCCTCGTTGCCTTCAGCTGAGTGGATGCACTGTGGATGGAGAGAGGTACAAGAACTGGGAAAGCATGTTTGCTTGTCGAGGAACACAACACATGGGAAACTCTTGCTGTGCGTTTTGTGTATGTGCACGGTTGTGTGTTTGTTTGCGCTGTGTGTTGGTGGCCTCATCATGTTAGCAGACTGTCTTTGCGGTGCACGATGAGGTTCGTCTCCACACTGTTGTTGAAGCATTCCTGTGATTAAAAGGCATGCTTTCTTCAAAGCTTTCAGGAAGGAGCACTTTTTTTAATACCACCGTCTGTAACCAGCGGCACAAATTAAGCAATGTCGAAGGAGGGGGAGCAATAACAGCTGGGGGAGATTAAGAAAGACAAAAACAAACAAGCATTGGCGGCCGCAAAATTAAATAAAACATGCTATTGGCATTGTAAATAACAATGCTTTTTATTTATGTTTTAAAAATTAACAAGTAAATAAAAGGCATTGTCATTTACAATGCCAATAGCTCAAACTCTAGTAATTGCGAGACCTATTGCATTGCAAATGCTTGTTTGGTTATAGTTTGCAGTATTTGATCATAATTCAGTGTCAATATGTATTCGATCTGTGAAGAGATGGGAACCCCCAACTAAGTGGCTACAGAAAAAGCCCCCAGAACAGGCCTATCAGACCGAAGTTAAGGAGTACTTGTGTCTTATTGACGTTTAGGTAGTATCCAGAAAAGGAGCCAAATATGCTGGCTTTAAGTTCAATGGAGTCTAATGCAGATGCTGCATCCGTTGTGAAGACAGCATCATGAGAGCCCAGGCCCCATCAATTCTGGAAAATTGTTTATGTAGAGAAGAGTAATATGTGTAGCCTGGGGATACCGGATAATGTTCTGTACATGCATCTCTTAAACAACGCAACTGGCCAAGTTCGAGGATCGAAGCCCTAACCTTCACCATTCTAGGGGTTGCAGTTTTATTAGTAGAGTCGCTGGTATAATTCAGAACCGAGTTAAAATCCCCCATGATTGGACACTCCCCATGACATTCTAGCAGGTCTAGGTTTAAAAAATCGAAGACCTCTGGATCGTCAACATTAGGTCCGTATACTGTACAAAAAACGTACATGGAGCCATTAATCTTGAGCTGCGCATTTGCTCATCTTCCTTGATAGTCAGCACATACCTTAAGAATTCTGTCCTCAAATGAGATAAACACTAATATGGCCACTCCTCTTATAGAGGCGTTCTGGGATGTGCATACAGTTGTTTGGTAGTTGAGATACTTAAGGAGCGCTCGATCTTTATAAGCCAAATGAGTTTCTATAAGAAACACAATATGGGGCCTATACGGCTTCAGCTCCTCCCGAACTAGTTGGCCTGTGCTACCACTGTTTAGGCCTGATAAAATCCAAGCCATACATCTAATTAGCCCTATTGACATTTATGTCTTCTAGCATTTCCAAAATCATTAAGTGCTAGCCCATACTTCTCCACTGAGACATCTATGCTGAGGTACCTAGCAGCCTTGTATATGCTCATGTGTTCTATAGTATGGCTCCCTGCCACTTTGTTTGTCCCCTGGTTATCACCCCTTTGGACATTTTATCTTACAACACCTCCCTTCCCCACCTTTTATCCCCTCCCCCCAGCCATCCCTACCCCATACCCTGAAGAAGTAATCATCATCCTTATGTGCTATCGATGAAGTGACAGCTATAAGGAGGCAGACCACCCAGAATCCCTCCCATTCCCACACACCTCCAGTGCCAGAGAAGAGAAAAAAGAAGGATGCAGTGAATATATGCTAAAAACGTGCATGAGAGAGCTTAGTCTCATATCACAGACCCCTATATCAGCCCATAATTGATTTGGGCTGCTAAGACTTCTTGGCGGCCACCAATTGCCATTGATTTAAGGCTCTCTTAGCCTCCTGATCAGTAAAGAAAAACTGAGAATGTCCATCTTTTATGGCTTTTATATGAGCCGGCTACTGTAGAAAGACCTGAATTCCTTCTGGTTTTAATTGGTCGATAAGCTGTCGCAACTTCCAGCGTCTGTCCATAGTGGCTTGCATAGGTCTGATCTCTGTGTACAGTGCAGAAGTGGCGTTTTGGTAGCATCCGCCCCCGCTTTAGAAGGACCAGGTGATGATACCTTACCCAGGCTGTCAGGGCTTTGCATCTGGTAAGCAGATTGTTTATGTGGGCCCTGGATAGTACCAGGGACAGGTTTAGGATCTGAGCTGTACCCAATTTCTGAGTTTGATAGCTGTGATATCTCAGCTTTCACTTCCCCCTTGTATTTTACCCATTTCCGCAGAGGGCTGCCATCCGGAGCAGCCTTTGTTCGAGTGGCAGAACTGTTATGCTGCTGACTGCCATACAATTCAGTAGCTTGCTTCAAATTTTTGACTATTTTAGAATTTTAGAATTACCCTTCAATTTCCCGGGGATGGGCTTGGCACAGTATATACATCCTCTGTAGGTTTGGAGGGCCCAAGAAAGTGCTCAAATCGGTCTGTGGCATAGTAATTAATGTTGCGCTATTGTTTATTTTCATGCGACGCATACGCCCCTCCAGTAACCTGGTTCAATCTCCCTTCCACTGTCTGGGCCCAGATGGCAGATGTGCTCTCATCAGTATTATCCTCCTCATAATCCAGAGCTAGTCTTGCCCCCATGTGATCTTCTGTGCTAGGACAATCCAGTTTGGTATTACCTCCCTTAAACAAGCTTGCTATTGTTTGGTCGAGCAGAGGCGCAGCTGTAGCCTGCATCTCAGAGAGATTGCAATTAGATATAACACTGTAACCACTGCTACCATCTTCAAACAGGACATTGATACTGGCTTCAGGTAGGGAAGCACTCAGATTCAGTTAAAACATTGTGTCTGCTATTTGGTTAGGCTACCTGCCGCGCCTAACATCTCGGAACATGTCGAGGATCTACCTTCCATGCTTTGCTAGCCTAAGGGAATCGCCCCCAGCATAACCCATGCCTAGTGCCTCCTCCAGGGTACATGCTACATTTCCCCACTGTATTCCTTAGAATGAACAAGCCAACATGCATTTATGTTTGTAGTGGTCATTTGTTGGCCGCAGTTTTATTAGGAATACATGGATATACTTTGGTATTATTTGCATGCCCTGTACATAAACCATCGCCATAGAACTGTCATATTTGCGTCATAAATCATATGCATTTGTCATACGTAATATCTGTCAGAAATCATATGTACATCACCAATTAGTAAATTGGACTGACAGTTCGTTGGTTAGCTCATTTGGATGCTTGTCTTGTTTCTTGTCCCTTCCGGGTCATCTCTTTGTACGGTTGGATTTGCGCTCTCTTTGCGCGGGGTAGCTTCTGTCCCTGGAGTTAGGCCACGACTCGCTAACTTGTTGGACTCTTTTGTGCCCTGCCATACGGCAGGGGCTAGCTGCGAGCGCCGTCTCCGTTTGCTACCCCCTTTTTGTAGGCCAACTCGCCCAGCCATGAGGCATCCCAAAATGAGCGGTCCTACACACCGCCCTTAGGCCAACTCACCCAGCCGTGAGGCATCCGAAGGGGAGTGGTCCTATTCCGGCATTCACCCTTTGGTGTGCCTCCGTACCAACCATTATCCTCGTAGCTTTCCGCCATAGCCTTGCCTGCTTCCAAGCACTGCGAAATCGGTGTTCCTTAGGTGTGGGTGGGTGGGACAAAATTCTTGTTGTGCTGCTGCTTCTCCCCCGCTCCATGAAGATAAGAGCTACCTGGGGGAGCAGCCCTTTTATCCCCCTGTGTCCTTGCCGCCTATCTGACAGACTCCCCCATTGGAGGGATTGTACCCTGCTCGCCTCCCCATTGGCCAGGTGGGGGTCAGCGCCTTCCTGGCGGCTGACGTGGGGGGCACGGGGCCTTCTCCCGCTTCTGGGTGCCTCAGCGTGCCCACATTTTTTTTTTCTGGGGATCAGCGTCGGTTATGGCGCCGGCCCTCTAGCCCCTGTTGAGGGTGCCCTCTGCTAAAGTATTAATAGTTTAGGCTTCAGCGAGTCCTGATATTTCCCCCAGCTTTACCTAACTGTATTAGCCTCAGTGTTGGCTTCCCCACTCGGGAAAGAGCACGTAATAATGTGCTGTCCTTCTGAGTTCCAAGTAGAGAATCATCCGCTGCTGCAGGCATTGTGGTGCCTCCCGGTGCAATGGTCGTAGAGACGCTGGTGTCGCCCCCTCCTCAAGCTGTGGTAGCTTTCGGGCGAGCCATGCCTCTCCCTCTGGTTGAAGGTAAAACCAGGGCTGAAACCAGGCCAAACCAGTGGATAGTGAAAGGATGCTCGCCGGTGAGCCAGCCCGCGATACGCCAATGGGCGTGACGGGTCAATAGCCAGAGATGCCTGAGGACCCCTGTAGCTAGAGAAAACAACAAAAAGGTCCATTGGATGAGCGGATCTGCTCGTAGATCTGTATTCTCGCTGCTCTCACTGACTTCTCCCTTTGCTTTTCTACTGTATCTTTACATCTTTACAAATACGGCATAGTAGTCGTGGGAGCTACTATGGATGCCTGCCCTCCGTGGCCGCATCAATCTGCCATCTTCCTCCTTCCAAGCCTGGGAGGTAGAGTTCGATCTAATAATATCTCTCACCTCTGTCAAGGCACCGCACTCTTGATCTGTAGCATAAAAACTTGCACATATGCCTCACTTTTGTATTTTGTAATTCGTTTATTTCAAGAGCATAGCTCCTTCTTTATTTTCAACTGGCTGTTTAAGGTTAGGCCTCTATTGGGAGGGAGACACTAAAAATGGCCCCAGCTTTTCTGGCAAAAGCAACTCACTCAATGACATGTCACTGTATCTTCTTATTCTCCTGTTTCTTTCTGTTATAATGCATTGCTTTTTTCAGAGAAATACAGATGAAGATTTTCTAACTATTTTTGTCTTTGCAAATAGCAGCTGCTCTTTTAGACTACCCATTCTAATCTTGCATCACAGCAGCAATAATTTCCAGCTCAGGAGGCTTGAAGACAATTCTAGATTTTCAGGAAACTGAGCTGTGGTTTTGATGCTGATGTGAAATATTTATCCTTTGGTGCTTTTTAGGGCCCCGTATTGTGCACTTGCTTAGGCCATATATATTATTATTAATTTGCAATAGCTAATTAGTTTCTTTTCCTTATTATGCAACACTGAACATTTATTGTTTTGTTTGATGGTCCATATATTCATGTATTCCTTTCAATAAATGGTACTGAATAGAAAGCATACTAGTTTTCGGCTTTAACATGAGTGTGCAAGGAGAGTCACACATTATTTCTCGCCCCTAAATCACAATCATAAAGTTCATTTTTTTAATGTAAACCTCTTCAAAAGTATATAAAAGCTGTGCAAAGCCCTCTCCTTGAAATAGGTTGGCACTTCAAAAACACCATTCCAGACAGGGTAGTGTGGATCAGAATGGAGCCACTCTAAACATGTTTGCACTGTTTGTCTCATAAGACATAACGGAAGTGTGTGGTTTCTATCAAAATGCTAAAACCCTCATTATGGAAATACTTTGATACAGAAGAAGTAGGCATATAGAGATTCTTCAAAAAGTATTTAAAGATGCACAATATATAATTTATGAATTATATAATGATATATATATTATATATTCACTGAACAAAACATAGGTTTCAGGCACGTTATAGTTAGTTGGACATTTCTCTCATACAAAACCATAGAAATTATAGTTAGTTCAGCTAACTATAACACGTGCCCCCGTAATGCACTGCTGATGACGTCACATATTACATCCTTCATGACATGGTCAGTGACATCACTGATTACATCACTGATGACATCTCAAATGACATCACTGATGACATCATCCAGTGATTGTGCGTTCCTATAACGTTTAAATATGTATTATGTATATGCCAAGGTGTATTGAAGAATGAGTTGGTGTATAAGTGTCTGGATGGAGGATTTAGTAGGTGTGTGACTGACTGTTTAAGTGATTGATTACATGTGGTTTACTGAATGCATGGTTTATTGACTAAACTGTGTGAATGTCTGTATCAGTCTGTCTGTTTTTGTATAAGCTGCTGCATGGGTTGGTCAGTAGCTACATGAGTGTCTATATGGGTTATCAATGGGTTTGTGTGTGGGTGGGTGGAAGGTGTGTGAGTATGTGCATATATGTTTGAGTGGTTTATTCAGTGTGTGTATGGGTTCAAGAGTGCATGTGAAAACAGACAGCTGTATGGGTGGGTTAGTGTGCGTATGGATGTGTTGATGAGTGAATGGATGTCTCAACGGTACATGTCCAAGTAACTACATATGTAAAAGGCAGTGTGTGTGAAAGTTGAAGTATATAAATGCCTATACGTAAGTGCCAGTGATTGTGAGTGTGACTGTATGGATGAAGGTGTACTTGTATCAGTGATTGTGGAAGAGAGTAAGTATGCATTTGTTTCTGTTTGAATAAGTGATGTGGTGTGTGCATAACTATATAGGGATTAGTAAATGGAAGTGTGATTGATTCTTTGCATGACTTACTAGGTGTGTCAGTAACTCTGGATGAGTGGTGGTGTGTGAGTGTCTGTATAGGTGTATGAGTCCTTATGATAGTCTTGTATTGATGAATGACTACATTTATGAGTGATTGTATGGATTAATGAGTGGATGTGTATGAAGACCCAGGAATCAGTGAGTATGTATGTAGCAACTGGTATTGGTGTGTCGATGATTTCGAAAATGGTAGTTTGTATTTTACAGGGAGTGTATCAAAGGTTATATTAGAGTGTAAGGAGGTGGATCAGATTTTCACGTGGATGATGTCATCAGTGATGTCATCGTGATGTCATTTGAGAAGTCGTCAGTGATGTCATTGGTGATGTCACTGACCATGCCATGAATGATGTAATATATGATGTCATCAGCAGTGCATTGCGGGGCGCGAGTCATAGTTAGCTGAACTAACTATAACGGAGGACTTTCTATGGTTTTGTACAAGAGAAATATCCAACTAACTATAACGTCCCTGAAACCTAAGGTTTTTAAAGAGAATTTCTAAGGTTCTTCAAATGCTAATTTCTAACTATAACGTGCCTGAAACCTATGGTTTTTTCAGTGAATTTCAAAGGTTTTTTAAATGCTAATTTTGAATTATAATTTTCATTAAACGAAAAAATAAAAAAAACTATGGGGCGTATTCTAAAGGACTTATCCCTGAGTTATCAGCACTTCAACACAGCAAAAGTGGCGAAATAATTATCATCCCATTCTCAATGTGGTGAAAACTGCTGATAATGCAGTTTTATAGCAATAGCTTCCACAAAAAACAGCGCCAAGAATGAGCGCGACAACTACCGCTAATGATATGCAGCATAGGCTATCCCGTGCAAAAAAACACGAAAACACCACTTCCCAATATTTGGGACAGATGATAAGCCGTGTTAGCAGTAAGAATTTAACATCTGCCTTTTACTAGCGTAAAGCAGGATGAAAGGGAGCCCAGCCCAGAGCCACATCTGAAGATCAACACATGTCAATGAGCTACTGATCATGCAGCTGTGTCACCCAAGAAGGCCACAACACCCACCGCCACCACCCCCAGCATCTCCCCCCTGGAACATCCTCCCCTACTACCACCGAGGCATCGCAGAACAGGACAGCGGACCTTCACAAAACGGCATGGCCCCTCAGCCACAAAATAGCTGACTGTTAGGAGAGGTGGGAACCAAGTATGTGTGAAGGAGGCAAGTCACCCATCAATAAGAATGCACACAATGCCCAGTGTAACGGTGATCTGTTGGACAGACCTCACTATGCAGAGCACAGACCTCACCATGTGTACATATACTGCTGGTGCTTGTATTGTTGTGGATAGTGGACGCAATCATGTTACCTCAGGCAGTGGGGAAGATCTCTGTCTTGTAGCTGTGTTGTCCACCCTGTAAGCGGAGTGGACTGGTCCAATGTATGCCACTCCAGCGTAGGAGTGTGAATAAATATGTTTTTTTCTGTCATTTTGAATTTTCTTTTAGTGATATTTTATAACTTTAATATCCTGATAATAGTTTTTGTAAGTACATGTCCCAGGTATTCCCTGTAGTGATCTGCTGATCACAGGTCTAGTTGTCAGCATGCCACCGCCACTCCCTCATAGCTGGTTTACACCCACACCCCACCCATGCAGCACAGGCATCACAGGACATGTGACCCTTCCAATAAAAAGGGCCAGGCGCAGGTGCTCAACACCATTTCCACTGTCTATCTGGGTTTATCTGTGTGCTTATTTTGTTGGTGGCAGCCAAGAAGCTTTGGCCGACACGGGCCACCCGCAACGTGGTGATGACTTGAGGTGCACAGAGTTGGTGGCAGCCGAAGCACTTTGCCGGACACTACCCTCCTGCCAAGTGGGGATGACTTGAAGTGCCCAGCGTTGGTGGCAGCCAAGGCATTTTGGTCGACACTGGCCTCCCACCACGTGGTGATGACTTGAGCTGCAGTGAGTTAGTGCCACCAGAGGTGAGCGGGTATGCAGCCTGCGAGGATGCCTTGGCCTCGATACATCATCCTGGCAATCAAGACCCGATTTGAATTGTGAGCTCAGCTGGACCGTGTGTACGCCAAAGGCATCTGGTTGTACAGACATGACTCCTCGGCGCGGTGCAGCAGGATGCACTGGGGGCCTTTGCAATGGAATCCAGCGACAGCTGAGAAGGTTGCTCCGGCACGAGGTGGGCCATCTTCGAGACACGCCAGTGACGGCAGGTGGGCATTGAGGTCTGGGTGCGCAGGGTCAGGCAGTCATCGCTGGGCGGTGGACTGGTCTGGGGACCAGGGCTGGCATGCTTGCAAAAGATGTAGGAATCATGCACACTGCCTGAGAGTTTGAGACAACATTAGTGTACAGGCCTGGTGGTCCAGTTTTGCCTACACATTGTTGGAATGCCTGTGGATTCTGTTGCAGTGATTGTATGCAGTGTCGGCAGGGGGAACAAGTAGTACATATGTGCAGTCAATTGCCCCCAACATGTGGAGTAAGCCTGCTATGGTGTGGTTCCCTTGCTTGGTCTCTAGCTTTTCCTGTGCAGTGTGGGTGAAGTGAACATGCTGGTGTATCAAGCTGAAACGAACCGTGATGCTTACAGGTATAATAAATCCTGCATAATGAGACTGTAACAGAAATTTGTGTGGTTGTAACGTTCCTTTTCTTTCCTATGAAGGTTAAGACAACACAAACTTCTGTTACGGTCCTTTTGTGCAGGATTGATCATAGCTGTAAGCATTCCGGTTTGTCCAAGTGCAATACATTATACCATATTATGTTTGTGACCATACTAGCGCTTAACCATTGTCTTCATTTATCCAACAGGTTTCTGAATAGGGAATTTGGGGATTTCCAGGACGATCTACAGTTATTTCGATCAACGAGTTGATGTTCCCCGTTAGGAATGCCACATGTTGTTTGATGTTTTTGCGTTGTCAATTTATGTTTTTCAAATAAAGTAGTTTTTCCACTACTGTTGACTACTAGACTTCATGACCTGGCACACCCCCATTTCAGTGACTACAATCTTGGATCTGGAGCACAGAGGCATCAAGCAACGGCTGGGGTTGGGGTTCGTTGTGCAGGAATACTACAAATTGGGACGAGTGCGAGGTGCGGATTCAGGGGCCCTTACGTTGCTTTTGTGGACATGCATCCAAGACGTGTGGGGAAGTTTAATAGGGCTGGCTGTGAGACTCCTCCAACTCTCTTAGTTGTTATTTGGATGGTACCAGAGGCCAACACGTGCAGCACAGCCAGCAGCTTTGTCTGCGGAAGGATGCTAATTGTCCGCTGTGTTGGTACCGTCAGCCTGTGGGGAATTTGGCAGTGTGCACCAACTTGAGAATGGGGCGATAATTCTCTCACCACCTTTGCTGCGCTAAAGTGCCAATAACTCTGTGATAAGTCCCCACTGTTGGGTTCTAGGGTGACTCTAAAACGGGCCCTTGTGTTTATTAGGACTTTTTTTTTAGCTACATGCGAATCACAAAAAAAAAGATGAAATAACAAGAAAAGTGGGCAGGGTATAAATACCCTGACCCCCCTAGCCCTGCTCAGGGTATCCCACAAAAAGCCCCAGGGCCCAAAAATTATTACTATTTTTTTTTAAGTGGCTGAATGCACGAATCTGGAAAAAAAAAAACCTATGGGGCGTATTCTCAAGGACTTATCCCTGAGTTATCGGCACTTTAACACAGCAAAAGTGACAAAAGAATTATCGTCCCATTTTCAACGTGGTGAGAACTGCTGATAACACCAGTTTTCCAGCAATTGCTTCCACAAAAAACAGAACCATGAATGAGAGCGACAACTACCGCTAATGATATGCGGAATAGGCAATCCCGTGCAAAAAAAACACAAAAACACCACGTCCTGATATTTTCAATGACCAACCAAATCTGAAATGCAATCCAAAAACAGATGATAAGCTGTGTTAGCAGTAAGAATTTAACATCTGTCTTT
Source organism: Lissotriton helveticus (assembly GCF_964261635.1). Lineage (NCBI taxonomy): Eukaryota > Metazoa > Chordata > Amphibia > Caudata > Salamandridae > Lissotriton > Lissotriton helveticus. The sequence goes on from NC_136059.1 coordinate 641,463,541, forward strand.
TACTGGTGTAAAGCAGGATGACTACCTACAGTATGAAAGGGAGCCCAGCCCAGAGCCACATCTGAAGACCAACACATGTCAATGAGCTACTGATCATGCAGCTCTGACGCCCAAGAAGGCCACAACACCCACCGCCACCCCCCAGCACCTCCACCCTGAAACATTCTCCCCTACTACCACCGAGGCAGTGCAGAACAGGACAGCGGACCTTCCCAAAATGGCATGGCCCCTGAGCCATACCATAGCTGAATGTTCGGAGAGGTGGGAATGCACACAATGCCAAGTGTAACGGTGATGTGCTGGACAGACCTCACTATGCAGAGCACAGACCTCTCCATGTGTACATATACTGCTGGTGCTTGTATTGTTGTGGACAGTGGACGCAACCATGTTACCTCAGGCAGTGGGGAAGATCTCTGTCATGTAGCTGTGTTGTCCCCCCTGTAAGCGGAGTGGACTGGTCCAACGTATGCCACTCCAGCGTTGGAGTGTGAATAAATAGGCCAGGGGTCAGGGCGTTGTTTACTTCTGAAAAGGCCAATGAGCCTGCCAGAGCAGCGGCCCTCAGCCTGCCATGAGGCCAACGCCGTGACCGCCAGCCTCTTCAACAGAGGCCCCCTGCGAATCCAGCGGCACAGCGCCCCAGAGTTATGTCTGTAGAGACTACTGTCTTCTAAGTACACTGCGGACAGCATGGTTCACAATTCAGATCGAGTCGCAATTGCAGACGAGGCAGTGCAGTAGGCAACAGACATTGCTACCAGTGCGGCCCGCCCAAAAGCAAGCATCATCGCTGGCTGCGCACACCCTGAGTGCTTCAGATGCCACTAACTCAGTGCACCACAAGTCATTGGCAAGTAGCCTTATTAAGGCAGAATTCATTAGGCAAAAGACATTGCTCCTAGAGCAGCCTGCCCGGACCACACATCATCAAAGGCTGCGCACACGCTAAGTGCTTCAGGTGCCACTAACTCTGTGCAGCTTAAGTGAACCGTATGTGGCTGTTGGCCCTTGCTGACTGCTGCCTTCAGCCTACACTGCGGTCAGCAGGGCTGACTCCCATCTGACTTTAAAAGAGAGCATTTGATTGGTTCATAAGGTTTCCCATTCTAATAGTTGATGGACCCCACCCATTTAGTAATTTTCTCTGCAGCTTGACAGGAGAGACACCTGTTGTGTTTTTGCGGCTAGTCTGTAAATTTTTTTTTTTTTTTTTTGAAAGATTTGGGAATGGCTTCTTCCGATCCTCAACAAGAACGTACTTCTGATGAAGAACCACCTCCCAACAACAGACCAGAATCCGTCGTGTGGACATTTTTCACGATTCCAGATGGTGAAAAGAGAGTCAATGTAAGGAAGGTCAGTTGTGGTTCTGTCCTTGGATTTTGTCTAGAGGTAGTGACAGAAAATACTGTGGCACGTTGAGCATGTACGAGTACCTTCAGACAATCCCCCCAGACATTTTGCATGGGGGCAGATGCAACGTGAACAACAAAATATGCAACAAGGTGACCAGGGAGTGGTACCAGCACTTCAGGAGCGTCAGGTACATCATCTCAAATGCAGAACATACGCTGTTGGCCCTTGTTGACCACTGCCTCGGGCCTACACTGTGGTCAGCAGGTCTGACAATTCAGATGGAGTCGCAATTGCAGATGACGCAGTCCAGTAGGCAACAGACATTGCTCCCAGTGCGGCCCACCCTGACTATGCATCATAGCTGGCTGTGCACACGCTGAGTGCTTCAGGTGCCACTAACTCTGTGCAGCTCAACTCACTACCACGTGCCTGTGGGCCCTCGCTGACCACTGCCTCCGGCCTACACTGTGGTCAGCAGGGCTCACAATTCAAATTCAGTCTCGATTCATTAATTTCAGAGTCCAATAGGCAACTAACTATAACGTCCCTGAAACCTACATATTTCGACAATGTATTCCATACATATTTCATCTTTTGTTCCATATGCCTACACTGTGGTCAGCAAGGCTCACAATTTGAGTTCAGTCTTGATTTAGTATTTGCAGAGTCTAGTAGGCAGCATACATTGCATCCACTGCAGCCTGCCCGCATGACGCATCATCGCTGGCTGCGCACACGCTAAGTGCTTCAGGTGCCACTAACTCTGTGCAGCTCAAGTCAACGCCTTGTGGCTGTAGGCCCTTGCAGAACGCTGCCTCGAGCCTGCCCTGCGGTCACCAGGGCTCACAATTCAGATCGAGTCTCGATTACAGATGAAGCAGGGTAGTAGGCAAAAGACATTGCTCCCAGTGTCGCCCGCTCAGACTATGCATCATCGCTGGCTGCACACTCACTGAGTGCTTCAGGTGCCACTAACTCAATGCACCACAAGTCACTGACACATGGTCTTATTGAGGCAGAATTCATTAGGCAAAAGTACACCCGTTTCAGGCTATTGTACGCCTGGAGCCTATAACAGGTAAGCTGCCTCCATCAGATAACAAAGAGGCTTAAAAGGAAGAGTTGTGTATTTACCTTTAGATTTGAAATATAATTTTGAAACTATTGCTGTAGAGAAAGAGGAAACTTAACCTGTAGTAATTCTAGTTAATGGTGTTCTTACGAAGAGTAAAAAAAATGGCATAAATTAGCAGATGTCAGCAAAGTGCAAAAGGCTACGTTATATCTCACAAAAAACACTGTTTACTACAAAAATGTGTATGTGGAGGAAGAAGAAATCGATTGAGTTGATGATAGCAAAATTTCAAGTGGCCAAATTGGAAAAGTGGACATCTCCAAAAGTGAAGAAATTTATGAACATTATAGTGTACATCCTTTACATTCAAAGGAAGTGATTGGAAATACTATTGAATTATTCCAAATGAAGAAAGCGAAGGGTACTCCCATGAGTGTTTAGAAAGAAAAGCTCGTTGTTTTCCACAGATCTTCCCCAGTAGAAAAGGTGGACGATATGACAAACAACCAGTACTGATTCCAGCATCAGAATATCATACAAAAAGAGTGTACTCAGAAGAATGAATATTTCAACAGTGTATTCCATATTTATTTCAACTTTTGTTCTAAACCCTACACTGCGGTCAGCAGGGCTTACAATTAAAATTGAGTCTTCATTTATTAATTGCAGAGTCCAGTTGGCAACAGACGTTGCATCCAGTGCGGCCCTCCCGGATGATGTATCATCACTGGCTGCGCACACGCTGAGCTCTTCAGGTGCCACTAACTCGGTGGATCAAACCCAGATCTTTTGACTGGGTGTGAGTGTTTGAATGGTTCAGATGCTCCGTCCATCACCACCCCCTTTTGTACCACTAACTTGGTGCATCACAACTCATGGACCCTTCATGATTGACTTTCATGCTGTAGACACCTGATGCAACAATGTCACCTCAGGCTGCAGGAATATCCTGAAGGGACATTTACAATTTCTTCTCATGAGCACGCTCATCTCTAGTGCCCCAACCTCAGTGCACCACAAGTCATGGTGATTGAATCTCTATTTGTGATCCGATTATCACTGTAGTAGTTGTTGCCAGCACCAACCATTCCCTGAGGGCTGGCTTACACTCACCGCACAAGCATCCAGCAGATTCATCACTAGACATTTGACCCTGGTAATAAAAAGGGGCCGGCCGCACGTGCCCGTAGCCAGTTTCACTATCTATCTAACTGTGTCTGTGTGTTCATCATGAATGCATGATGGCCCTGGGCCCTACCACATTACATTGTGCGATTGACTGCTCACTCAACCATGTTCATTCTATGAGTACATGGCTAGAGACTGGGTGATTGGAGTGCTGCAAAGAGAGTGTATGGTGACTTAATAAGCGCTTGGGGATTGTCGGAGTGATTGGATAAGTACATATTTTGGCGGAGCCTAACCACCGAGCATGAGCTTGGTTCTAATTGGATGCCAACCAGTGGCAACCCCAACAGAGAGTCAGGATTGGAAACCAAGCCTTGGGAGAGCAGACGCTATGCACGGAGCATGAGTAGGCACTGCACCGGTTCCTGAGGCACCTGCCTTCTTTGCTACAGGATCTCCACAGCCTTTGCTCAGGTACCCTGGGTTCCCGCCCACTAAAGTCCGTGCCACTAGCTAGCGGGAATACTGCATAAATGCCTGGAAACCAAGTCCAGGAGCTTGGAATTCTCACTGTGGCATACTGCATTCTCATTCAGTGGATACCCTCCCAGGTCGTTGATCTCTGGATCAAGGAATTCTGGCTGTTGGATCCCCTGAGTCTCTTCCACTGGATACCCTAAAGCGAGCTGCTGGATCCATGGAGCACCGGTAATAAAAGGCCCAGAATCCTGTCTGCAAGATATTTCCAGCCCCACAGCTGGATCATTGACATACGGCAGATAGAAACTACAAAATTCTATAAGCATAAGCGGAGTCGGCAGATAAGTTGTCTTTCAAAGACCACGTTCACACTAGGGGGCTGAGCTGAGAGCCAAGCACCCAGTGTGTTCACACTAGGGGGTTGCTCTGAGAGCCGCGCACCCAGCGTGTTCACACTAGGGGGCCAGGCTGAGCGCCATGTTAGGATCGCCACTCCAAACTTCTCGTCCGAGGACCACATCCCCGGGGGCATGCACAAATCTTGAATATTTTTAATAATCATTAGGAAGGGGGGTCCCATGGTCCCCCTTCCCTTGTCCACTTCTGGCCCCGGGGGACTCCATCCACCGGGGCCTTGCCTCTTAGTTGGGGACCGTGGGGGAGCACCAATGCCACCACGGTCCCACCAGCTCCCTGCCTCCTGCGGGAACCGGCATTGCTTTTGGGCAAGGGGAGCTGCTATCGTGCAGCTCTCCATGCCCAAAAGCAATCCTGCTTTGCTTCATTGAAGCGAGAGCAGGTTTTCCTTCTCTCGTTTCAACAAAGCAAACCAGGGTTTGCTATGATAGGACAGGAGACATGCTTCCACCCTGTCATAGCAAACAACAATATCCCGGGGTCGGCTCCCCGGGACATTGGAGGAGCCGGCCCTCGGGGTGGCAGTCCCCAGGACCTCAAGGTCTCCAGAAGCGGGCCTCGCAGCTCCCTTCCTCTATTTTCAAAGTCCAGGGGAGGTGGTGGGCCCCAGGGCTTTGGGGGGGTCATGAGGCCCCTTCTGCATATTTAATGAAAACCCTAGGGGGTGGTGATCCCCCGGGGTTTGGGGGACCTCGAGGCCCGCCAATAATTACAAAACAAGACCCGGAACCCCGGAGAGGTAGTGGTCCCCGGGGCTGCAGAATGGCTGTGTGCCCTCTTGCAACTAATTTGCATAGCCCCGGGGAGGTGGGGGTCCCCAGGGCTGTGGAGGCCCCGCAGGCCCCCACAATATAATTATACGATTACCCCCGGAACCTGGCCCAAGCCGGGGGCTCATTTAAATGAAGCGAAGGAGCCCCTGCTTCATTTTTTTTTTCACCCGGATTCGCTCAACCAGCTTGCATTCGGACGTCCTTGTGGGACCCCCCGAGCAGGACTGGGGGTCAGTGTGTTTCTACCCTGCCCCCTTTCCTTCTTTTTTTCAACTGTTATCTTGTGACTTGGTCTACTGAGTCACAATATGGCTGAAAACACTTCCTAGTTTGGAGTGTTGGCAGCCAATCACAGTGAAGCTCTTGGTCTAGGCAGTTTGGGCGTAAAATCCGCTTCGTTCGCGGAATTTGCAGATTTTTGGCAAATTCGCGATCCGCGAATTGCGCAAATTTGTCCCAAAATCTGTGAATTCGTAAGCTGCGGATTTCTTTGCTTGGTCCCGCTTGAGAAATGCAATATCGCACGCGCTGCGCTGACTTACCGTGATTCTGAGTCCGCCGAGTTGTTTTTCTCCCGGTTTGCGTGTGCTGCACAATTTTGGATCTTGCTGCGTGATCGAGCATAGTTTTTCGACCGCAATTACGTCATCGCGGTCAGCCATCTTGCACAGCGAGAGTTTGATAACGCGAGTATGTCATAAGGGCCCGCGATAACGCATCGCGGGAGTAAACAATGCAGAACACGTAGATGCGGTGCGCAGCTGACATCCAGGGGGGGGTTTGGAAAAGCTCGCTTTCCCGAAATTGCAAAAATTGCAATTCTGCACAAGAAATCCACTGCAGGCAGCATAAAACTTCTGAAAATCATGATTTTGATCAGAATAACTCCTCAGATTGAGATTTGGCTGCACTTTTTTTGTGGAAGGAGTCCATTTTTGGGGGGGTGGGAGGAAGGATGTGCCCCAGAGGCTCCAACTTCCTGTTCCTGTCCAGCAGGCTCCTCCCAGTGCTTTGTCCATCTCCTGGTCACTTTTCATTTGGATCTGGAGCTGGAAGGATTACTTTTTGTGGCTGCTGCTGGATATTTGTATTTGAGGATTTTTTGGACTTTGGAGTTTTTGGATCACTTTTGGATTTGAGATTTTACAAGTAAGTTGGTGTTGTTTGTTTGGGGCATTACAGTTGCTGCAACTACAATTTTAAAACTTTTTCACAACTTTAAAAAAATATATTGTGGGTAGCCACAGTATCCAGTAGGCCCAGGGTTAGTCATGGGTGCATGATACAACTGTTTCTGTGAGTTTTGTTGAACTTAAATCTCATTTATGTCATTGAATTTTAGCTCACTATATGTGGATTTTTATTTTTTATTTTGGGGTGCCTGTAAAGCAACACTAGCCAGTAGGCCCAGGGGTAGTGAGTGGTGCATGGACCAAGTCTTTCTGTGGGGTGTCTTGAATTTAAACATAATTGAGGGCATGGATGGCATTGGATTGTGGTGATTTTTGTGTGTTTTTTGAATTTTTGGGGTGGTGTTTATGCCTGGCCATGTGGGTGGGGGCCTTATTGAGGCCTGGTCCAGGCAGTGCCTGGCCATGTGTTGGGGGTCAAGGGGCCATTTTGAAGCCAGGCAGTGTGCTCAGGCCTGCACCCAGGTTGCCTTGCTTTCTTCTATTAGGCCCAGGGGTACTCAGTGGTGCATGGACCAAGTCTTTCTGTGGGGTGTCTTGAATTTAAACATCATTGAGGGCATAGATGGCATTGGATTGTGGTGATTTGTGTGTGTTTTTCGACTTTTTGAGGTGGTGTTGGGGCCTGGCCATGTGGGTGGGGGCCATTTTGAGGCCTGGTCAAGGCAGGGCCTGGCCATGTAGCTGGGGGTCAAGGGCCCATTTTGAACCCAGGCTGTGTGCTTAGGCCTGCACCCAGTTTGCCTTGCTTTCTTCCATTAGGCCCAGGGGTACTCAGTGGTGCATGGACCAAGTCGTTCTGTGGGGTGTCTTGAATTTAAACATCATTGAGGGCATGGATGGCATTGGATTGTGGTGATTTGTGTGTGTTTTTTGACTTTTTGGGGTGGTTCTGGGGCCTGGCCATGTGGGTGGGGGCCATTTTGAGGCCTGGTCCAGGCAGGGCCTGGCCATGTAGCTGGGGGTCAAGGGCCCATTTTGTAGCCAGGCTGAGTGCTCAGGCCTGCACCCAGTTTGCCTTGCTTTCTTCCATTAGGCCCAGGGGTAGTGAGTGGTGCATGGACCAAGTCTTTCTGTGGGGTTTCTTGAATTTAAACATCATTGAGGGCATGGATGACATTGGATTGTGGTGATTTTTGTGTGTTTTTCGACTTTTTTGGGTGTTTAACTGATGTTCCTCTGGCTTCCATTGTTTTTAGGTGCACAAGAGAACCACCAGTGCCAGGAAGAAGTCCTGCAGCGGTGTGTTCAGCACACGTCACGTGTGGCCACAGATAAGACAACTCTACAACTCGTGCAACTGCGGCCTGCTGTTCTGACATCTGAAGAAGATGGGCCCAAAGAAAGGTGGCCATAGCGCCTCAGCGAAAAAAGTTGCCAGTGCCACTGCCAGTAAGAATGAGCAGAAGAAGCAAGTGGCACCACCTACCAATGAGACTGGTGTGCCCACCGACACCTTTTTTGGGAAAAAGAAACTACGCCTGCAGCAGCAGCGGTGTCCGCCGGGGACCAAACTGGAAGCAGCACCTCCGCTTCATTGGGCTCAGTGCCACTAAGCCAAGTTAGGTTCAAGACCATGAGTGCTGCTGCGGCAGCCACTTTGGTTGTTCAATCACCATCGACCAGTGATGTTGGCTCATTACAAGAAAGTACCATCCAATCAACGCCGGGTGTAACTCAGCTGACGAGTGTTCAACAACCACAGCCGCAACGACAACCATAGGAGCAACTAGTACAAGCGCAAGTACATGGGCAAGGAGAGGCGCAAGGAGAGGCGCAAGGAGACCCACAAATGCAGTTTGAGTGAGGCACACCATGAGCCGACAAAGGTAGCTAAGCCTAAAAGGAAGGCTCCCGCAAGACTTCGACTTATGTGTGATGACGAGGAACAAGAAGTAGCATCTTCTGCTGCTGATGAACAGTCTGACGATGACCCAGTCATCACAGACGTCACTTCAGTCCCAGCGGGCATGCAGCAGACTGACATTTTCACCCTATCCCGAATGGCTGCTGAGCGGGATGTGGGCGGCGTGGCACTGGTACCACCACCAACGCAGTTAATTACAACACCAACACGACCTAGAGCTTCCATCTTTTTTAGTAAGAAGGGCAGGCAGGGACCTCCATCCAGCTCGACCTCCATTACCTCAAGTAGTGGTGCTGTAAGTGAACAACAGAAACAAATTCAGCCACGCCCATCCTCCACTTTCATCTGGCATTGAAAGTCAAAGTAGCACCTCCACCACCAGCAGACATCTCCAGTCCCAGTTTGGGACTTCTTAACTGTTAGCCAAAAGGCGGAAACATGGTTGTTTGTTCGATTTGTGAAGTTTCAATTAGTCGGGGTAAGCTTGGTACCAACTATGGTACCGGAGGCTAGAGAGATCATCTCAAAAAACACCACCCTATCCAGTGGTATGAGCACCTAAGTAAGATCCAGGAAGTCCAAAGTAGTACTGATCCAAATGTATCCATTCACATTGCATCTGATTCTGACGAGGGGCTGATTGTGCAGGGGGGAAGTCAAGAACCGACCGACATTTTTTCTGGTACACCCAGTACCCCTGGCAGCAGCACTGCAGTGGTAGCACCCACACCCTCTACCCCTGCAACATGTATGAGGCACACTAAGAGTGTGGGACAGACACCAATGCAAAAAACTACATCAATGAGCCTAACTGGTGTGAAGTCTGCATCATCATCATCATCATCACTTAAAACGGTCCAGCCCACCATTAGCAGCATGTTTTGGTCGGAGGCGCCATTTGAACGCAACCACCCAACGGTATGTCTGTATAAGGCAAAGCTGGCTAAAATGCTAGCGCTGGACCTTCTCCCTTTTTCTTTCGTGGAAGGGGTAGGTTTTCTAGAATTTGTGGCAACAGTCTGCCCTAAATGGAAGGTTCCTAACCGGTCCTATTTTGCCAGAGTTGCGGTTACAGCACTACATCAAGATGTGCTGGAGGTGATTGGGGCAGCTATTCTGAAGAGTGCTGTTCACACTATCCACATGACAACATATATGTGGACCAGTTGCCAAGCCCTTGATTACATGTGCATCACTGCACACTGGGTCTCTTTTGCAGGGGTTAAAGAACAGTTAAAAGCAGGTGTTGACACAGACACAGTTATGAAAGCTACTCGGAAACATGCAACATTAGGCATGTTTGCCATGGAGAAATCTCACACTGCACCAAACCTTTTGGATGAGTTTAACAGGAAGGTCTATGAATGGCTGCATCCAAGAAATAGTTAGTTATGTTTCCACGGATAATGGCAGTAATATAGTTAGGGCCATGACTGATGGTGAATATTTCAGAGTGCCATGTTTGGCGCACAGTAAGATTTCTTGAAAAAAGAAGACACTGTCAGCAAGTTACTGACCACCTGCCGAAGAATCTGCACACATTTCAGCCATTTTTTTAAGGCCCGGAAGGAGCTGAGGAGCATTCAACATGAACGTAGACTGCCAGTCAAAGGACTCATCCAGGAGGTGGCAACATGTTGGAACTCAACCTTTTACATGCTTGAGCATCTGTCTGAACAGTGGGGGGCAATAAATGATTATGTCTATAAACTGGGTTCTACTATGAAAGACATGAGGCTAGAGTTGGAGGAATGGGAGCTAGTTGCAAGCCTGACAGACATGCTTCGTCCTTTTGAGGTTCTCACGCGTGAAGTCAGCAGGGAGGACTGTTCTTTGGGCAAAGCTATCCCATTGTTGCGCATGCTAGAGCACCAACTGAAGGCGGTGTCTTCAACGTTCAGAGATGATGCTGAAAAGCAAGAGGCATATGATTTGCCGGAGAGGTTATTAAGGCGCCTAGTTCACAATGAAAGGCTTAAAAACATACATACAGAACAACATTACATTTGTGCCACTATTCTGGATCCACGGTACAAAAAGGCAGTGGCCAGCAAAGCATTCATTCCTTTTGATGAAGTAGATGTTTCAAAGTACAAACATTGGCTAGCTGTGTCAGCCACTCGGTTCGAAAAAGAGCGGCAGAAAATTCAAGGAGGCAGCACAAGTACAACTGAATCAGCAGGCCATCCGGCGTCAAGTTCCACTTCTGAATCTGTTGCCGAAGGGAGTCACTTTCCCTCACAGCCGTTAACGACACCAGCAGCAACCGTATCATCACCCTCAACGGCACCAGGCCGAGCCAAAATATTGTCGGAAAAGGATTGGCTAACTCATTAAGGGTTTGCTCGTTACAGTCCTGCAAAGGCCACAGATGGTACGCAAAGTGGAGCAAGCATGGAGAACCTTGAGTCAATGGTGCAGGCCTATCTGGATGACCCAACAGAGGTCTTTGTTAATCAGATCCCATTGCTGTATTGGTATAGGAAAAGGGCTCTATGGCCACTGATCACCAACCTGGCTCTACATTATTTGTTTTGCCCACTCGCAAGCATGTCTTCTGAACGTGTTTTCAGTGCTGCTGGTGCCATTGTAACTTCAAAAAGGACCCGCCTCTCGCCCAAAAATGTGGAGAGGTTAACACTGATCAAGATGAATCAGCACTTCATACCACCTGATTACAAAATACGTGAATTCACACAGGTAGAAGAGGACCCCGACTTAGGTGACAGAAGTTCTTCTCTGTTAGCTGACCTACTCCCGTCTCAATTCATCGAATTTGAGGACGAGCTTTATTTCACTGACACCGAGGCCTGAAAATGACTTCCTTTTTTTTCGTCCTTGTTCAATTTTATTCCTGTGTGTCTTTCTTTGTTTTGCAACTTTTACCACAGCAAAACGCTAATCACCTAATCACAACAAGTCCATCAGCAGCACTGTCTTCATCTTATGTTCCTTATTGATTTGAAGGTGCCACAGTCTGCATTTCTAAGGTTCACAAGTTCACAACTCAATCATGCTCCTCTATCCTCCTCCTCCAGACTCCCCTATCCATTCCCCTCAAGGAAGATGGATGGATTACGAAGAATAAAGAAACTTTGTCTTCGTAGACGAGTCCCCTCAAGTGGGACTGAAATTACTGACTGACTACATTCTTGCTGATTGCTGACAGGGTTACTTCTGATATTGACAGGAGAGGCTGCCCTGTGGGCCCTCACTTTCCGAAGAAGATGCGGACAAAAAGTAGAACAGGTAATGAATAATTGAGAAGATGGCATGCATAAGTGTCACATTTTGCATTTTTGCTTTTTGCCTGTTTGGGGGTGTTCTACTTGTTTGCGGGTGGGTTGGCGGGTCTTGGGCCATTTCTGGGAAGGTCTAATATCGGGCGCAAGTGGTTCGGAGAAAATCCATGGTGAAAAAGTTTTTCAGTTTTTGCTCACTTCCTTGTTTTTGGGGGGCTGTTTGGGGGAGTTCTAGGTTTTTGGGGGTGGGTTTTGGGGTCTGGGAGCACTGCTGGCACAGTCTAATTTTAAGCAAGGGCGGATTTTGCGGATTCGCAATCCGCGAATTTGCGGATTTGCATATTCGCGGATTGCGAAAATACGCGAAATACGCGAATTCTCGCGGATTTGCGTATTTTTTGGGTGTGTGTGTGTTCGCACGGGTTTCTGCAAGTTCGCGAGGGTTTTGTACAATTTCGCAAATTGGGAACTTACTTGTCGGATCGCCAGTTTTGCGAACTTGTTGTTTCTATGTGCCCAGCCTGTTTGCTAAGCTTTCTTCATCACTGCCACCCTCTGTCACCACTGGCACTCTCTTTGGTCACCCATGCCACCCTCTGGCTCACCCATGTCACCCTCTGTGTCATCACATCACCCTCTAGTTCACCAGTGTACATTATTGGGGCAAAGCAAAGCACTGCCATCCTCTGTCAACACTGGCACTCTGGTTCACCCATGCCACCCTCTGGCTGGCACACCCATGCCACCCTCAGTGTCATCCCAACACCCTCTGATTGACCACTGAGTGAACAAACACCTGCTAAGTGCTTTAAGTTTTGCAAACAACAACACCTGCCCTGCCCCAACTGACATTAATGAAGGCTGGCACCTGCTTGTCTGCTCCCTTTCCTTTTTGTTGCAAATGCAATGTAAATATTTTTTTTTAACAGGATGCAATGGCATACTTGTAACTATTCTGTGACTGTCAGAGCAGGGTCACACAATAGTTGCAAGTAGGCAACCGGATTCTGGAGGGCCCCTTCAGGAAGCACTACAGGTAAATGGTTACAAATGATGAGCTCGAACTTTTGCACCTGCTCGTTCGTTTTGCTTTTGCAAAACTCGTTTTCCGGTAATTTCGCCCTATTCGCGAGGCGCGTCGTAGTGCGAACTCGCCCGTTGAAGCCGCGAACTCGTACGAGTTACCCCAAGGTTGAGTATGGGCGCCGCCATTTTGTTTGCGTGACGTATTTCCGTTTCCGCCCGCTATGTGTAATCTCGCGCGATGAGCGCCTTGCGAATACAAGTTCGCACAAGTTCGCGAGAGAAATCGCGTGCGAACTTACTTACGCGCATGTGATCGGGCCGCCATCTTGTTTTTCATTCATTCCTATGTGTCTGGGTATGGTGTTTCTATCCTCTGTATATCTCTGCCATTCTTTGCTTGTTTTAATATTTTTTTGATCTATTTAACTTATTTTCTATCCCTCTATTTTTCTAGATCTATATTTTTGTGTTTTAGGCTACTTTTGTTTACTTTTGAACTACTTTTTTAAACTTTTATTTCCTTCTTCCCTACTCTTATTCTTTTTCATTTTGTCTCTTCTTTACTGCTAACACCTGCCCAGAACATGGTCAAGACAGCTGTCAAGCTGCCCAAGACGGGCACCGCAGCCCGTGCCCGGCTCCCGTGTGGTCGCTTGAGGGCGGAAATGGTGGTGCCCCGGGAGATCTTCAGCCCTGAGGAGGTGGGCACACTTGTTTTTTATGTGCAGCGCCGTCTCCCCAGGACCATCGCGGCAGGCGGCAGGATCGCTGCTGGTTACACCAACAGCCAGGAGCGACGGAAGCGGTGGGGGCAGGTGTGCCGGGCCCTTTTTAAGATCACGGGGGTCCAGCGCACCTACAATCAAGTCACCCACCGCTGGACCGACATCCTGGACCGAGAGCGTGACCTGCTAGACGTGCTGGGAGTGGAGGTCCCCGGGCTTGGTGAGTAGTAGTAGCAATTTTTTCATTACTCACTACTCTGTTTTTTCTCCTGCTCTATGTGACTGTGTTATATTGCAAATGTTTGCTTTAACTTTTTTACAAAGAGCAATAATGCTGCTGGTGATTACATTGATAGGAGAGGTAAATTACTATTTCAAAATCTTCTGTGCATTTCAGGTGCACTGTTCTCCTTCTCTGTGCCGGTGCCACTGCTTATTTGTTTTCTATTTTGTGTTCATTTAATTGGGCTGAGTAATGTATGAGTGTATTTTACAGAACTGCGTAATGCTAGACACAAAGGGGCAGATTTACAAGCCCCTTGTGCCACGTTTACGCTGCCTTACCTGACGCACAGCGACGTAAACGTGGCGCATCCCTGCGAGTCATGTACAACGTGATGCATCTAAGGAGATGCGCCACGTGAAGGCCTGGGCCTGCGCCACAATGGGTGCGTTCCCACGCAGGGGGGTGCCGGTCAGGGAGATGTGTGCCTCGCAAAAGTGCCTGCGTGAAATCTACAAGATTTAACGCAGGCACTTCCGCGACGCTGCTATGTCAATTCTTTATGCCTGCTTGCTTGAAGCAGGCGTAAGGACTGATGCGGTATGTTGAGTATTGGGCAGCCCTGAGCACTGCTATAGTTGCATCGCGCCCGCGACGCGACTCTAGAGATGCGCCCCTCTTTCGTCATGAGATGCGTCACGCATCTGCCTACCCTTGGGCCAGGGTTTGCCGCATTGTAATAGCGGCGCATCTGCCGTGACGCAAGGTTAGTTTTGCGTTACGCATTTGTTCTGGTGCACATCTGGAGGTGTCCAGCTCAGAACTCGTAAGTATGCCCCTAAGTGTCAGATTAGCAATTACCTGCGCATCCCTGCAAAGTGTGCGGCACGCCAGCACCACCCATGGTGCGCCGTATTTACAATGCGGCACACCATGGTCCCAAAACGTCACCGAAGCGTTACGCATCGGTGCCGTAAAGGCGGCTCATTGATGGAGTTGCGTTGCAACGATGGCGCAGCTCCAGCAATGCTGCGTCAAGCCGTAAGTCTGCTTCATGCAGGCGCAGGGTTTCAGTGACGCATCATTGTCCTAAATGACTGATTGAAATTTTATATATTCCCCATAGCCACTTTTAGCATGCGTTCCTGCGCAGGAACGCCCTCCCTTGCGATGGAATGCTCCCTAATGGCGCAGGGTTTTAGAATGGGATGCATCTCCCATATGCGTCACGTTGTTAATATACGCCACACCATGGCGCCTCTCTTGTTGTGGCGCTGCGTCACAAAATTGACGCAAGAATGGAGCAAAAGAGCTGCAAGGGGCTTGTAAATCTGCCCCTAGAGTAGAGGCTCAGGTGCAGTCCTTCCTTTGTAGCCCTCTTTTTGGATGAAATAGTAGGTTCTTGTTCTTTCTAAATGTTTGATTTGGTTGACAAGGACATCGGCAAGCAGCAATCATCAATGTTTTCTGTTATTTCTTTCATGTTGTACGTCAGGTCCGCCCAGGGGCAAGCGGACCGAAAAATCGGATGCAGTGGCTCCAAAGGAGGAGGATGCAGGCCAGGGCGGCGAGTGCTCCTTTGCTGGCCCCAGTAAGTTTTCATTTAAATATAGAGGACCTATTGTTGTCCAAGCATTCCTAATTTAATTGTTTCGAAATAGTGTTTAGATAGGAGCAAAATCAATAATACTACTGTTGCAGGGACAATTCTCCACAAACCGAACTATGGACACCAAAGACCAGAGTAATAATATTTCAGAGTGGCGTGTTTGGCACACTGTATAAATATAAACCTGGTAGTGTCAGCAGCACAGACTCCTCCTTGCAAAAATTGCAAAACTTTTCGCTCAGTCACTCTAGTCTGGAGGACTAAAAACCACAGAGTCTATTCAAGTTTAAAAGCTTTATTAAAAGTTTAAGTAAACACATATATTAAAATAAAGTTAGTTGGAAATGGAAAAGTGCTTGGTGCTGAGTTGATGAGTAATGGATTGGAACACATTTCTTGTGGTCGAGCCGAGCTTTTACCTGGTTAGAAGTCCAGTTTCTGTCTGTTCAGAGAAAAATAGTGTGTGTTAAAATTAAGCAAGCATTCAACAATTGTGACAAAAAAATGAAGCAAGACAACAGCTTTCCCTGGAAGGAGGGACATTTTTACTTTAGACTAGAGTAGACAGTCAATTAATTTTTCTGTTGTTTTCACATTTTTTCATTCATAGACCAAATACTAGTGGAGTGGTGTAATCTAACATTCTTAAATCTACTTTGTAGGTGGAACATCTGGTGGCGGGGCCAGCTCGGATGTGGTGGTCATCATTGACTCGGAGTCCGAGGGTCAATCTGGGGAGGAGGCGGCGCTAGAGGAGTCGGACCAAGAGCAAGAAGTACAGACTGTGAGGAAGCAGACAGTGGCGGTGGCGAGTACAGGTAAGCTGGATCATGGTACTATCTGACTCTTAGATAGGATATGATGTGTATCCAGTGGTGGCCCAGTGACAAATTACAATATGGTAATTACAGCAGGCTGGGACCGACAGACAGATAGAGGCAGAGACAGAGAGAGAGGAAGACAGAAGGAGAGAGAGAGAGGGAGGGAGCCAGAGGGAGGGTGAGGGAGGGAGACAGAGAGAGAGAGACAGCGAGGTAGAGGGAGACAAAGGGAGACAGAAAGAGGGAGACAGAGAGAGAGAGAGAGAGAGAGAGAGGGAGGGAAACAGACATATCGCCTGGGCCTGGTGCAGATGATACGGTTGCTGGTGTGGTTAACGGCTCAGAGGAAAAATCACTCACTTCTGCCAGATCTCTTTCATATGAAAGAGCACCAAACCAAGGATACAAGTGAGTTGTGGGAAGGGAAATGGTGATTCAAGCGCCCCCCCTTGCCCCTCCCTGCGGACGCCCATGATACTGGCCTGAATAGTTTTGTACTGCCCTGGCTAGTTGCTAGTTGTACTGTGACACAACTTCCTGCTGAATCATTTTGTGTTAATCATATTCTTAAAGAGCATTGGTTACAGATTATGTCTTTCTTTCTTCATATAGTTGGCAATACTAAAACCTCCAAACCAACGAGGAGTATGCTGGCTGTACTGGCCCGGCAACGGAGGCTGGAAGCAACTGTTGCCCAATATCGGCGGCTGGTGGAATTGGAGGGGGACGACACACAGTCCAGTGCATCAACATCTGCATCCTCCTCCGTGACCCCACGTTCTGCCGGTAAGCGCAGTGCTCCAGCGAACCGGAGCCGTGCTGGAAGACGCCACCGCCGAGCAGCAAAAGCTGCACCTCGCAGTACTGTTAAGGCTCGCTTGCGCCGTGCACTCCGCAGAGTGTCCGACCTAGAGGCGGAGGTCCAGAAATGGAGCAAATATCAGAATGTGGTGGAGGGCCTCCGCCTAGATCAAGCCATCCTCCAGGAGAAGTATGATGCCCTGGCCCAAAGGCATGATGCCCTGGAGGCCAAACTTAACAGCTTGCATCCCTAGAGTGTCCCTTGCCCCTTTTTTTGAGACTTTTGGGGGGTGGGAATTGGGAGTTGGGTTTTTTGGGGACTTTTGAAGGACTATTTATTTGTTGGGGTTAGGGAGGGTCTTGCGGGAGATTATTTTGTTAGGGATATAAATATACTTTTTCAAACTTTATCTGAGCATACCTGTTTTTTTACTACTTTTGAGCTGGGTGGGTGGTGGTTTTGCAGTAATTTCATTTAACTGAACACTGTCATCGTGTTGGTTCACGTGCAATAGGCCAAATGTTTTCCTAAGTAAATGCCTGTCACAGACTTTGTTAATTCAAGAGCCCTAGGACTTTGCTGCTAGTACCACTGTCACTCTCTCGCCTCTCCGAATACTCCATTATACTACCTCCCATCCAAACGCTTATCTTACCTGTAATTTGTGTTTGAGGGCTGGCTCCACCTGGAATTCACAGAGTCCTAAAGCGTTCTGCAGCAGGGCCACAACTGGAGTTTCCCGGCGTGGATTTTCTGCAAATCAAAAGCAATCAACATTAGAAATGTGGCAGCGGTGCTCACACAACCCTAAAACCTAGAAGCCCCACAGACAGCACCCCTGAGACAGGCAAGCGAGCAATAATAACGCCTACACGTTCACGTGCAATAGGCCAAATGTTTTCCTAAGTAAATGCCTGTCACAGACTTTGTTAATTCAAGAGCCCTAGGACTTTGCTGCTAGTACCACTGTCACTCTCTCGCCTCTCCGAATACTCCATTATACTACCTCCCATCCAAACGCTTATCTTACCTGTAATTTGTGTTTGAGGGCTGGCTCCACCTGGAATTCACAGAGTCCTAAAGCGTTCTGCAGCAGGGCCACAACTGGAGTTTCCCGGCGTGGATTTTCTGCAAATCAAAAGCAATCAACATTAGAAATGTGGCAGCGGTGCTCACACAACCCTAAAACCTAGAAGCCCCACAGACAGCACCCTTGAGACAGGCAAGCGAGCAATAATAACGCCTACACGTTCACGTGCAATAGGCCAAATGTTTTCCTAAGTAAATGCCTGTCACAGACTTTGTTAATTCAAGAGCCCTAGGACTTTGCTGCTAGTACCACTGTCACTCTCTCGCCTCTCCGAATACTCCATTATACTACCTCCCATCCAAACGCTTATCTTACCTGTAATTTGTGTTTGAGGGCTGGCTCCACCTGGAATTCACAGTGGGGGACTCGTCAACGTTAAGTAAGTTTCTTCATTGTGCAGAATCCAGGCATCAGCATTATGGGTAATGGATAGGGTGAGTCTGGAGGAGGAGGACTCAGGATAGACGACCAGGACTGAGTTCTTGTCAACTAACTGTTGTGAACCTGAGGAATGCTGCGGCATCAAAATCAAGACAGTTCTGTTGATGGGCTTGTTGTTTTATTGGTTGATTACAGTTTTGTTGGGAATGTGATGAAGCACTTGCTAAAGAAAGACAGACACACAGGAATAAAAGTGAATAAGGAGGACTATTTACAATTAATGAATGATTGAGTCATTTTCAGAACTCGCTGTCAGGGAAGCAGAACTCGTCCTCATACTCTGCTAAATCATCAGTCGGGGTTACTTCTGGTAACTGAGGAGAACTTTCCTCAGGTAGGGCGGTGTCCTCTTCTTCCTGCGTGCATTCTCGTACTCTGTAATCTGGTGGTATGAAGTGCTGGTTCATCTTTATCAAGGTGAGCCGCTCCACATTTGCGGGCAAGAGGCGGGACCTTTTGGAAGTCACAATGCCACCAGCAGAACTAAAAACACGTTCTGAGGACACGCTTGCGAGTGGGCAAGACAAGTAATTGATAGCCAGGTTGGTGAGCTCTCGCCATATTTTTCTTTTCCCATGCCAATACGCCAATGGGTCCTCAGTAATATTGACCTCTGTTGAGTCATCCAGATAGGCCTGCACCATTGAAAGAATGTCCTCCCGGATTCCTGTACTTTGCACTTCTGTGTCCTTTCTAGGACCAGGAAACCCTAGCTGAGTTAGCCAACTCGCTTCAGACATATCGCATGCGCCTGGTGCAGATGATACGGTTGCTGGTGTGGTTAACGGCTCAGAGGGAAAGTCACTCACTTCTGCCACAGGCACAGATGCAGAAGGGCTTTTTTGGGACGCCTGATGGCCTGCTGATTCACTAGTAGTACTGTCTTCTCCTACAGTTTCCTTCCGCTCTCTTTCAAAACGAATGGCTGACTGAGCTAGCCAACCTTTGTACTCTGTAACATCCGATGTTTCAAAAGGAATTATTACTTTGCCAAACAATGGCTTTTTGTAACGTGGATCCAGAATAGTAGCACAAATGTAGTGCTGTTGTTTCTTGATATTTACAAGCCGTTCATTGCTAACTAGGCGTTGTAATAATCTCTGCGCCAACTCATGTGCTTCGTTCTTTCCAACGTCTTTTAATTCTGAAGACACCACCTTGACTTGGTGCTCGAGCTTCAGCAACAGTGGGATAGCTTTGCTCAAAGAACAGTCCTCCCTGCTGACGTCACGCGTGAAGACCTCAAAAGGCCGAAGCATGTCTGTCAGGCTTTTAACTAGCTGCCATTGCTCCACCGCTAGCATCATTTCTGTCGTATCACCACCCAGGTTGTAGAAATACTCATTGACTACTGGAAACAGCTCATGCAGACGCTCAAGCATGTAGAAGGTTGAGTTCCAACGTGTTGCCACCTCCTGGATAAGTGCTTTCACTGGCATTCTACGTTCATTTTGCTTGCGCCTCAGCTCCTTCCGGGCCTTAAAAGAATGGTTGAAATGTGTGCATATTCTTCTGCAGATGGTCAGTGTTTTGTCGACTGCAAGTTCTTTTTTCAAAAAATTTTGCACAACAAGGTTGATACAGTGCGCCAAACACGGCACTCTGAAATAGAAACCGTCCGCCATGGCCTTAACTACATTACTGGCATTATCTGTAGAAACATAACCAACCTTGCAATGTCTTGGGCGCAGCCATTGCAAGACCTTTTTGTTAAAGTCAGCCAAAATGTTGACTGCAGTATGACTTTTCTCCATGCCAAACATGGCTAATGTTGCATGTTTACGAGCACCCTTAAAGATCTCAATCAAGTCACCACCTGCATTTATCTGTTTTGTAACCCCCGAAAAAGAGACCCAGTGTGCAGTGATGCACATGTAATCAAGGGCTTTGCAACTGGTCCACATGTCTGTTGTCAGGTGTATAGTGTGAACAGCACTCTTCTGC
Organism: Lissotriton helveticus; assembly: GCF_964261635.1. Taxonomy (NCBI): domain Eukaryota; kingdom Metazoa; phylum Chordata; class Amphibia; order Caudata; family Salamandridae; genus Lissotriton; species Lissotriton helveticus. Next base: position 641,483,753 of record NC_136059.1, read on the forward strand.
AAAGCTGCCCCCACCAACTCAAGCACCTCTTTGTGTAGTGCTGGAACAGCAACCCTGGCAAAATAGTACCGGCTAGGAACCTTCCATTTAGGGGCCAATGTTGCCACGAGTTCAAGGAAACCCACACCTTCGACAAACGAAAAAGGGAGAAGGTCCACCGCTAGCATTTTTGCCAGCTTAGTGTTATAGAGGCGTACAGTTGGGTGGTTGCGTTGAAATTGCGCATCTGAGGAGAACATGGCTGAAATGGTGCGCTGGACAAATTTACGGGATGATGCTGATGCCTTCTTCTACCCACTTCTGATCAGTGTTGACATTTTCCGCATTGGTGTGTCTCCCAGACTCTCAGTGTGCCTGCTATGTGTTACGGAGGGTGTGGTGCTGCCAGGGGTACTGGGTGCAACCGGACACATGTCTGACGCTTCTTCTACCTCCCCATCATCTTCAGATGAAACACCTACTATGGGTATATTTTGGCCACTTGCCCTTTGGGATCGCTTTCCCTTGACGTTTGCTAGGTGCGGAAACCATTCGACAGCGTGCTTTCTTTCAAGATGACCTATCTGGCCTCCGGTTCCATAGTTGGTACCAGTCTTACCACGGCTAACGCTAGTCTTACAAATGCAACAAACGGCTATGTTATCATATTTTTCATGGACACTAAAAAAGTTCCAAACTGGGGACTGGAAACTTCTGGTTTTGCCGCACGAGGTGATACTGCTGCCAATGCCAGATGAAGCAGTGGTGGATGAGCCTTGCAGACATCTACTGGGTTGTGCAATTATTGCAGCAACCTTACTTGAGGGAGTCGAGCTGGATGGAGTCCCCCTCTGGGGAGAAAATATGGGAGCTGTAGGTTTTGTTGAACTTGTGGTACTACTTGACTGCGTTGGTGGTGCTACCAGTGGCACGTCGCCAGGGTCACGCTCAGCATGACATCGGGATAGGGTGTAAATGTCTGTCTGCTGCATGGCCGGTGTGGCTGGACTGACATGTGTGATGACTAGGTCATTGCTGTCATCCTCTTCAACAACATCAGAATGCACCACTTCATCAAGTCGGACGTTCGGATCCATAAGTATGAGCTTTCCGGGGCCCTTCCTTTTAACATGTGATACCTTTCGCAGCTCATGGTGTGCCTCCCTCTCAGACGTCAGAGATGGTTGCCAATCTAGATCCAGATCATCATCTGATGGAGCGGGGCTTGAAGAGGAACTTCTACACACCCTCCTTGATCTTTTCCTTGCTGGGGAGGTGGGAGAAAATGAATCATCAGGAGGAGTGGCTTCGTCTTCCTGACATGATACCCCGGCTCCAAAGTCAATTTCCTCCTGTGCCCCTACTTCTGGAAGAACAACCATTGTGGGCACTTGCACCGCTCCATGCGCCGCTACATGGGCATCTTCACTGACCTCTACTTGCAAGTCTCCATGGACCTCTCCTTCTCGGCCTTCTCCTTCTCGGCCTTCTCCTTCTCGGCCTTCTCCTTCTCGGACAGCTCCTTCTCGGACAGCTCCTTCTCGGACAGCTCCTTCTCGGACAGCTCCTTCTCGGACAGCTCCTTCTTGGACAGCTCCTTGCGCATGTACTTCTGCTTGTACTAGTAGCCCATGCAGTTGTTGTTGCGGCTTTGGTTGTTGAATAGTACTTGTGAGATGAGTTACAACCTGTGTTGATGGTGTGCTGCTACTTTCTCGCGATGAACCAACATCACTGGTCGTTGGTGATTCAACAACTAAACAGGCTACCTGTGCAGCACTCATGGTGGGCATTTGTTTTTTTTGTTGTTGTTGCCCAAAAAATGTATTGGTTGAGCCACCAGTCTCCTTGGTAAGTGGTGCCACTTGCTTCTTCTTCTCCTTAGTAGAGACATCTTTATTGCAAGAGGACCTACGGGCACCTCTTTTTGGAGCCATCTTCTTCAGATTTCGGAACAACAGGCCGCAGCAGCACTTCTTCCTGGCACTGATGCTCAACGATGATGCGGAGTTTTGTGCACCTAAACGCAAACGAAGACAGAGGAACATCAGTAAATATAAATGTTGCATATGTAGCGCTTGAATAAACAGTTTGCAAGTAGGCATTTATGAATACACACGTGCACACCACACAATATGGAAATTTCAAAATTAGGATTTGCTAAATTTTTGGGAAACAGGAATTTAACATTGATCCAAGAGAGCACACACACAGAGGGTTGTACTTTCATGTACCCCTGACTCCGCCTGGGCACAATGGGTGAAAGCAAGGCACAATGGATGCAGGCCTATGTCTTAAAGCTCACTGCCTGCCTTCAAAATGGCCGCTTGACCCCCATCCACATGGCCAGGACCATGCCTCAAAATGGCCACCACCAACATAGCCAGCACCCAACCCCTACTCCAAAAAGTAAAAAAACACAACACAAATCAAATCACCACAATCCAATGCCATCCATCCATTTTCAGAAGGCTTATGCTGCCTGCTGGTGGTTTTCCGGTGCAAAATTGCAATTTTTACAATTTCGCGAGTGCGAGATTGTTGCTTCACGGTGCGAACGTGGCAAAAACCCGCAAACAGACCGATTCTGGGCCCCCCTGGGCATAATGGATGACATCAGAGCACAGTGGGTGCAGGCCTATGGCACAAAGCACACAAACTGGCTTACAAATGGCCCCTAGACCCCCACCCACACGGGACCAGACAATAAAATGGCCCCCACCCACATAGCAAGCCCCCAACACCATCCCAAAAAGTCCTAAAACACACAAAAATCAGCACAATCCAATGCCATCCATGCCCTGGCCAGAATCATGTTAAAAAAAAATTCAACAAAACAGTTGTATCATGCATGCACCCATAAATAAGCCTGGTGGTTTTCAATTCATGTGCAGCAGAATTGTAATTTTTACAATTTCGCGAGTGCGAGATTGTTGCTGCGCGGGACACGAGCAGTGCGAACACAAGCAAAAACATCCTCAGCTCGCGAACTTGCAGATTTTCCCCCCAAAAAGTCGGAAAAAAAGCAACACACACAAAAATCACCACAAACAAACAACATCAACTTACTTCTTTGTGAAATCAAATTTCGAATCCAAAAGTAATCCAAAAGGCCTCAAATCCAAATATCCAGCAGCAACCACAAAAAGTAATCCTTCCCAGTCAAGATCGAAATCAAAGTGGCCAGGAAATGGAGGAGCTTGCTGGACAGGAACAGGAAGTTGGAGACTGGGGCACTTCCTTCACCCCACCCCTATGGGAGGAGCTTGCTGGACAGGAACAGGAAGTTGGAGACTGGGCCACTTCCTTTACTAATTTTTGTACTTTCGCTAGTGCGAGATTGTTCCTGCCCGCGCCGCGGACCGCGAGCAGCGCGAGCAGTGCGAACACAAACAAAAAATCCGCTTCGCGCGGATTTGGCGTATTCTCGCCGCATCCGCGAGAGTTCGCGGATTGCGGATTCTCCGAAAATACGAAAAATCCGCGAGCGTAACGGATTTTACGCCCATGCTTAATTTTGATTGCATTTGTGTTTAAGGAAATCCATGGTGGAAAAGGGGAGTTATGGCCTAGCTGCAGAGCGCGTTTGGACTGAATCGAAGGAAAGCCCTAAATTTTCTGAGTGAGATTTTGCATTTTTGCTTTTTGCCTGTTTGGGGGTGTTCTACTTTTTTGCGGGTGGGTTGACAGGTCTGGGGGCATTGCTGGGAAGGTCTAATATCGGGCGCAAGTGGTTTGGAGAAAATCCATAGTTAAAAAGTTTTTCCGTTTTTGCTCACTTCCTTGTTTTTGGGGGCCTGTTTGGGGGGGTTCTAGGTTTTTTGGTGGGGTCTGGGGGTCTGGGAGCACTGCTGGCATAGTCTAATTTTGATTGCAAGTGGTTTGAAGGAAATCCATGGTGGAAAAGGGGGGTTTGGGCCTAGTTGCAGACAGCGTTTTGGCACAATTTAAACTGAGGCCTAGCAGTATTGGGTGTTTTTGGGGGGCTGTTTGGGGGGGTTCTAGGTGTTTTGGGGGTCTGGGGGTCTGGGAGCAGTGCTGGCACAGTCTCATTTTGATTGCGACTGGTTTGAAGGAAATCCATGGTGGAAAAGGGGAGTTATTGCCTAGCTGCAGAGCGCGTTTGGACTGAATCGAAGGAAGGCCCAAAATGTTCTGTGTCACATTTAGCATTTTTGCTTTTTGGCTGTTTGGGGGTGTTCTACCTTTTTGCGGTTGGGTTTACGGGCCTGGGGGCATTGCTGGGAAGGTCTAATATCGGACGCAAGTGGTTTGGAGAAAATCCATGGTGAAAAAGTTTTTCAGTTTTTGCTCACTTCCTTGTTTTTGGGGGGCTGTTTGGGGGGTTCTAGGTTTTTGGGGGTGGGTTTTGAAGTCTGGGAGCACTGCTGGCACAGTCTAATTTTTATAGCATTTGTTTTTAAGGAAATCCATGGTGGAAAAGGGGAGTTATGGCCTAGCTGCAGAACGCTTTTGGACTGAAACGAAGGAAGGCCCTAAATTTTCTAAGTGGGAGATTTTGCATTTTTGCTTTTTGCCCGTTTGGGGGTGTTCTACTTTTTTGCGGGTTGGTTGACGGGTCTGGGGGCATTGCTGGGAAGGTCTAATATTGGGCGCAAGTGGTTTGGAGAAAATCGATGGTGAAAAAGTTTTTCAGTTCTTGCTCACTTCCTTGTTTTTGGGGGGCTGTTTGGGGGGCTTCTAGGTTTTTTGGGGAGTCTGGGGGTCTGGTAGCACTGCTGGTATAGTATAGTTTTCATTGCAAGTGATTTGAAGAAAACCATGGTGGGAAAGGGGAGTTAGGGCCTAGCTGCAGAGCGCTTTTGGACTGAATCGAAGGAAGGACGAAAATATTCTAAGTGTGAGATTATGCATTTTTGCTTTTTGCCTGTTTGGGGGTGTTCTACTTTTTTGCGGGTGGGTTGGCGGGTCTGGGGCCATTGCTGGGAAGGTCTAATATCGGGCGCAAGTGGTTTGGAGAAAATCCATGGTAAAAAAGTTTTTACGTTTTTGCTCACTTCCTTGTTTTTGGGGGCTGTTTGGGGGGTTCTAGGTTTTTGGGGGTGGGTTTTGGGGTCTGGGAGCACTGCTGGCACAGTCTAATTTTGATTGCATTTGTTTTTAAGAAAATCCATGGTGGAAAAGGGGAGTTAGGGCCTAGCTGCAGAGTGCGTTTTGGCACGATTTGGAGTTAGAGTTCAACCTGGTAGCAGTATCGCATGTTTTTAGGGGGCTACTTGGGGTGTTCTAGATTTCTGCGAATGGGTTCAGGGGTCTGGGAGCACTACTGGTAATGTCTAATTTTGAATGCAAGTGTTTTTAAGAAAATCCCTGGTGGAAAAAGGGGGTTTGGACCTAGTTGCAGAGTGAGTTTTGGCACGATTTGGAGTTAGGGTTAGCACTTTCGCATTTTTTCTTGGGGCTACTTGGGGGTGTTCTACATGTTTGTGACTGGGTTCAGTGGTCTGGGAGCACTCCTGGGAATGTGTAATTGTGATTACAAGTGGTTTGAAGAAAATCCAAGGTGAATTTTTCTTTTTTTTTACCAAAATTGCTTTTCTGCGGAGGGCTACTTGGGGGGGGTTCTAGATTTTTGCGACTGGGTTTAGGGATCTGGGAGCACTCTTGGGAATGTCTAACAATTCTTGCAAGTATTTTGAAGAAAATCCATGGTGGAAAAGGGGTCTTTTGGGCCTAATTTCAAAGTGCGCTTTCTGCTTGACTTTCAACTGGGCCTCATCCCTGTCGCAGTATTGCATGTTTTTGGGGGGATCTACAGTTTTGCGCCTGGGTTACGGGGTCTAGGGGCACTCCTGGGAATGTCTAATTTTGATTGCAAGTGTTTTGAAGAAAATCCACGTTGGAAAAGGGGGGTTTGGGCCTACTTGCAGAGTGCGTTTTTGCACGTTTTGAAGTTAGGGTTCAACCTGGTAGCAGTATTGCATGTTTCTAGGGGGCTACTTGGGGATGTTCTACATTTTGCCGACTGGGTTCAGGGTCTGGGAGCACTCCTGGGAATGTCTATTTTTGTTTGCAATCTTCTTAAAGGAAATCCATGGTGGATCAGCAGAATTCAACCATAGTTACTATTACTATCCTTGTAAAGGAGAACCAGATTACGCACTTTTGAAGTGATGATTGTATATAATAATAATGTCAGCTCTGAAAACTGAAAGTGTTATTTTTGCACTACACAGCGTACCTTGGATTTTTTTAACTGGTTCACTTCCTGTTTTTTCCCATAAAAAATTACAGGACGGCTTTTACCATGTGCCATGGAACAAACGCTGAACTCAGACGCAATTACTCATCAGGCAGCCAGTGGACAGTGTGTCACCAATATTGATCGACGGAGCGTAAGATGGAATGGAGGAGTATATCGCGAATAAGAGGAATGGCTGGATGCATGCAACTTCAACAATTCAACAGAACAACTACAACATAAAGTTACAGTATTCTCTCTTAACTGCTCCTTATCTTTTAAATGTTATTGTTGTAAAAAACTTGAACTTCGACGAATGTGACTTGGTGCGTTTCTTCTTTGTTCTCTGCTTCAAAGTCATCTCTCCAGCTATTTCATACGTGTCTTTGCTATTTTTATAACTAACTTAATGTACTAATAATAAGTGTTTATTCTCTATGAGGGCAGAAAGGCAAGTGAAATTGCGTAATTAATGCAGCCCTGTACTAGTGTCAATATCAAATTGTTTCCTCATACTTACTAATAAGATGTAGTAAGTACAACTTTTCAGTAACCTAACCATCCGTTTAGCAAACAACTTCATGCATGCAGTAGTGCACTACCTTTATGTCCCTTAAAAGATTTATGGATATCTATGAATCCAAAAATGTGTTTCTCTTCATTTGTTGTTTGCGCATGCATTGTTTTTTTTTTCTCATCTCCACAAAACTTTTCCCAAAAAACCCCATTCCCATCCAATCTTCAAAAACCCTAACCCTCTTCCCCTGGGCTGTGTGGTTTTTCATTGAGGTATGACTATGACAACAAGAAATTCCACACACTTGCAGGGGAGGATAAGGTCTAAGCACCAGAAAAATGTTGGAAAATGGTATTTCATTTGCGACATCGTGAATTGAGCATCAAACATCATACTCGTACACATGACGAATCAAATGGTTAATTCTTATGTTTAAGTATCCTTTGCCTTCATAATATTTCTTATAGTAGCCATAGTCCACGAAACTAATACTTATATTTAGAATACTTTAGCACTGCTTAGGCTCCAATTGTTGGCACTGTTCTGTAGCGTACTATCTATCGTACTGTTTCTAATGCTACGCTCAGGCCACTCAATGTTTCATTTCCTTTTTTTCCATATGCTGCTACTGCCAGTGTGTACCACTACTACCACCAGCACAACAATGATATTTCATCTGTCGAGGATTCATGTCAACAACCAACCATTTGCCATGCAGGCAGGCCTGTGGCTACCCCTATTCTCAAACACGAATCACAGGTAAGATAAGCATTTTGGAGAGGTAGAATAATGGGCTAGGACTGGGAGGAGAGCATAGACTGCCAGTACTACTAGTAAAGTACTAGTAGGGCTACTGAATTCACTAACTCGGTTACTGGCACTTTGGTACATTTCAGGACTAGATGTTTCATTCATGCTGGTAAGTTGGAAGAAACCAAACGTCCAGTAACCACCGCCCACCCCCACACAAAATAATATGAAAGCGTATACTATGTTTTGGAATGAAAAATAATTATTAAGAAATATATTCATCCTTCCTCCCCGCACGTCTATCCTGACGGTAATCCTGTGCGAGGCTTGTCGATCTAAGTTGCTGAAGAGAAGCGATCACTTACCATCTATTTCTGGGGCTCCACCGTGCAGTAGATCCGAAGACCTGTCCCCGTCTGCTTGCCGGCCTTCGCGGCGCTGATGCCGGGGCCTCAATTGCAGAGGTCGCCCGGCAGTGTTCGTAGTGTTGGCGGCCCTGGTTTGGATGAGAAGCCGGTCAGTGGGAGCCTTAGAGCCGCGAGCCGGGAGAGTTGGTACCAACCCACTCCGAATAGTGGGTTGCCCCGTGAACCCGAGATATCGCTGAGCCGGAGAGAGGCCGTGTCGCCCGGTTTCCCCTGGGTGTGGCGCTCGGCCATGTTAATATTTCCATCCGGGAACCGGCAGCTGGCTCCCGGCGAGCTGCGGGGAGCACACCCGGCCTTTTGTTGACTCTCCTTTCTGCGCCAAGCGCCGACTGTCGTATTCCAGCCGTGAGACCTGTTGACTCTGATGGTCGGACTGGACTCGGAGGTGGAAGGGAAGTGACGGAGAACGAAATGGCTGCAATGGCGGATGGCGTCCTGGAACGCACCTCTCCCGGGGACGGTAAAACCGCTGAACTTGAGACCTCCGGAATTCGGCTACATGGGGAAACGCTTCCGCGTAGCCACATACTGGCTGCATTGATAACCCTGCGGACTGCTCTACTCCGGAGATCCCGGGACTTAGAGGGAAGGATCGTTGCCATTACTGACCCGCCATTTTGTAGCGTAGTGGTTTGCCCCCGAGTCGGTGCCGATGAGTCTCGTTCTGTCGAGGTGTCATGTTCCCCGGCTGAGTCTACAGTCTTGGGGGCGAGAATGGATGTGGTTCCTGAGCTAGTTGTCGTCACACCTGTTCCACAGGTGGTTGTCTCATCGGGGCCTTTTTCTGACCAGCAAGTGGAGAGGCTCCAACGATCCATGGCGCATGGGGCCCGGGCTATGCTGCGATGCTTCCCGCATCCCGTGCTTTCCTTTCCGTGTTTGGCGGACCTGTTTTTGGACTTGGAACTGTTGGTGGTCTGTGTATTGCTGCATTCTGGCCTCCGCCATGCATCGTCAGTTGTTTCTCGGTGGCTGGGACGATGTTGGGCGGCGGCGCTACCTGATTTGCTTGGGACGATTGAATCTTTTGTATTGAGTTGTCTCCCGACTGCAAGGCTGTTTAACATTTTTACTATTAACAGAAGTGGCCATGGGTGACCTCGTTTGGGACTTGGAGGGGCTTCTTGCTGGTTAATGGTGATTCAGGGACACGTATTGTGGGACTGTACTTGATTGCGTTTTATGTGCTTGCTGATATTTGTACTTTTCTATGGCTTCTGTTTATACGATTTTAGTATGCGGGGGTGGGAGGGACCGGGTCACTGAATCGCCGGCCCTTCTCCTCAGAATTTTCTTTATTGTTTTCCTCTTTTTCTTATCTTTATTTCCTTTCTTTCGGGTACTTCTGGGGCGACAGGCACGCTGTTAGTAGGGTAGGCCATAGCCATTACGGTGATGTAGGGTGGCGAGTGTTGTTTTTTTTTTGTTATTTTAGTTTGTTTTGTTCTATGGTCCCTTTCTTCTTCCTTCTTAGAGGGGTTGGCTGTATCTCCCTCTTTCATCTCTTTTCTGTCGGGCATCTGCGCTTGCCTCTATTTTCTTGTCTTGGACGGGTGGGTTTTCTATATGATGTTCTCGCTAACTTGCTCGCCATTGTTTGACCTTTACTCCTGGCCTGCCTTCGGCGGGCGAAGTGTATTTTCGGCTTGGTTGTTCACCATCGATTCCCGATTGCTCGGAGGGATGCACCCCTCCCGTCTCTTTTTGTATATTGTGTAGTGTGCTGCCCTTGATGATATCGCCTCCGCTTCTTTTTCAATATTATAAAAATGAAACCTCTCTTATCCTTGTGCTTCGTTGTACTACAACCACGTATTATGACTACAACGTGATTAATCCTTGAACCGTAAATATTTGCACTGCTCCTGTTTCTATCTCCTGAGTTTGCGGCCGGCCCCCGTGGTTGTAGGCCTGCGCCTGTACTGCTTTGATTGCACCAATAAAGGTTTTTAAAAAAAATATATATATATTCATGTAGTACAAAAATAAAACAACTCACCCCCCTACCCAACCCCAACCAATGTCCAAAATTCCAAAAGTCCCCTTTCCCAAATACGCAATTCCCACCCCCCCAACAGTCTTTAAAAAAGGGGCAAGGGACAGTCACTTCCTCCGGTGGCGTAGTGTGGAAAGCTGTTGCTGCACGTCCCGCAGCTCTTTGCGGAGGTCCTGGAGCTGGCGCTGATGTTTTCGGGAAACCGCTCCAGGTACTCTACTCTTTTATGGAGGCGGCGCTGATGTACAATCCAGGCTGTGGGGGGCAGCTGATTGTGTTGCTGCTGTGCTGCGGTGGCGGGAGGCTGTCGGGCCATGGCTCCATTTGGCTGGAGACTTCTGGCTGGTGGACACTGGGGCACTGGAGGAGGATGCAGTGGTTGCTGTCTCCTCCTCCTGCTCCCGAGCCCACAGCCGCCGATACTCGGCACAAATAGCCTCCAGCTTACGGGCCCTGGCCCGGACAGCCATCTGCTTTCGGGTGAGTGTTTTCGGAGTAGCATCTATATGAAGAAAGAAAGAAAAATACTGTAGCCAATATTCTTTAACATAAAGTCAAAATAATTCAACGGAAAGTTGACTCTCAGTAACACCAGCAACTAGCAAACTCAGTATAACATTTTGGCATGTATCTTTCCGCCGTCTTTGTAGGCCTGTGACATTACTGGGAGTTTCAGGAATTCTATTAGCGGGACTAGGGATGGACTTACTAATACATACATAGTCAGAGAGTACTAAAAAAGTCTTCTGTTTTTTTCTCTTGTTTTGTAAAATAAATTACTGGTACGTGAACTTGTGGTAGCCGGCATGGCAGCTTGCACCCAAGAAAAACAAACACAGGCCATGATGATGCAGACTCGCAGTACTTTAAGCAGTACATGCAGGTGGGGATAGGAAGCTCTTCCTTTTCTATAGGGGTGGCTCTGCCACTGGCCATACTCGGTTACATCAAGGGCTACTGCTCAATGTAATGATATCTTTCGCACTGCCCCCCCCGGGCCTTTACTACAACAAAAGAAGAATGAAGATTATTCAATTCTGATCATATATCATTATCCTGCCGATCACGTGATCTTTGGTTATATGACGGATGCCTTTAGGTGCTTTGTTTTTATAGATTGAGTGAACTACAGCAATAGTCCACCCATGACACAGCTGAAATAAAATTATTACATAGGGAGTGAGTGTGGAACCCATAATTGGCGGTGGAAGGGACTTGACTTGATATAATGTTGTCAACTATACAATCCATACACAATAGATGCTGCGATTGCAAAGTAAAGTACTGTACTGTTAGTCAAGGCAGGGAGTATTTGTGATCAATCACAAATTCTAGTATTTGGATTTCCTCAGCTTTGCTACTCTGGTACGGACATGCTGTTCAAAGTAACAATCTTTATCCACTCAGCGTCTGCTCTACTACATCATACACCTCTGCTATCGATGAGGAAAAAGAAGATAACATCCAGGCTTCCAAAGTAAATGTAAATGTGTTTGACTTGTAAAGCGCACGGCTGCCCGTAAGCGTCCCGGCGCTGGAGACCGCTGGGGAACCCGTCCTGGCTTTCCCTGTGAGATGATCCCTTCTGGGTATCTCCAAGGTGAAACCAGGCATCCCCGGCGTCTGTGGGGGGCCGTTGTAGAGATGAGGCAAGCTTAATGCCCAGAGTTTCCGAGTGTGATCCCTGGTTAGAGTAGGAACCGAGGCAAGAATTGTCGAGTCCGCTGACCCTGGTCCACGACCCTGCCGCGTCGGGAATTGAACCCTGGTCCCGGACCATTCTGTGCTTCCAGGTCTGACGCCTCTAACCAGTGAGCCACACCACTCCACTCCAACAAGTACGTCTATCATTCTTCTTAATGTCTCAAGCGTACCAAGTTTTCTTTTTCTCAATAACCAACTAACACCCGTTTCATTATATTTTGGAAACCACCGTCTTCTTCTCTTGACTTGCATTGAAAAACACCATTCTTTGCAGTCATAAATGTTAAGACTCACTCGTCCTTCGTTTCACCCTTCTTTTACTTTTCGTTCTTCACATCCCTAAAGTACATCTGATATGACTTGGCTTTACGATAAAAGTTTGCCAGCTGAGTTGAAGTAAAATAGAGGGGGCCATTGCTCACCCGAGAAGTACCGCCGCTAATGCTATTACAAGTCAAGGTTGACTGTCTTCTCCGTGATAGCCAAAAAAGTAGTTCTACATTAGTAACTGTTCTTAACAGTACAGTGTACTTGTACTAGTGTACTGTACAGTACATCATACACTCCTTTGCGAGCCTACTCAAAAATGTCAATAAGTAAGGAGTATAATAACTTACCACCGTCCGCCGCCGCTGAGCCTTCGCCCCATCTCCTCCTGGTGGCACCGCCGCATCCGCCCCTAGACTGGAGCCCTCCGCAGTGCTGGCCCCGGCACTGGTGGTCATCTGTGCCGCATCAGATGTTGTGACGTCTAGAAAAAACATGTCATATTTTCAGATGCCATACACAACCCCCTATTTCGTCTCGTAATGAAAGGAAATGTTACATAACACATTTTTTATTACTGGGATTGAAAAATAGTAACGGTTTAGGGGAGGGTGTTAACTTTTCATATGCTTATTCCATTAAATGCTACACTTCTTAGGACAACTACAGAAAGAAGATTACATTGCCCTTCTGCCAACAGGACGATTCACCAACTACTAGTAAGTCATCACCAGCAGTACTTTAAGTACTTTAAAGAAGGTGGTGGCTCCCGCACAGTTTTTCTAATAATTTCATGTGTCTGTTAACTGTTACGTTAAAGTATATTGATTCATGGGAATGTTGTTTAAACTTTAACGTCATCTATCAGCAGTGCTCGCTCCGAATAGTACGCTATTAAAAATAAAGAAATAATTTTTTCATTTCTTAATTGAAAATAAAACTTTAAAACGAACAAACACTGTGTGGTTTTTGTTCACAAGTGAGTGAGCGGAAGGGTTTGAACTACTGCACTTGGCAGTCATGTTTCTGTGACTCAGATAGGCCGGGACTCGGCGGTAGTCTTCTTCTGTTCTTCTGGGTCGTAAAATCATTGGTCAGACACACTAGATAGTCGGTCAGGGGATTGGGGGTTCAACTTCTGTTCGGACTGAGGTATGTGGAAAGTTGAACTGCACCTATCATCAATAATGTCCTATTTCTCTTGTCCATACTTGTTTATGTGCAGAATAGTCCTTGAAACACTAGCAGTATGGTATGTGCTCCTAGCAAATCAAAAAGGCAACTGCTGCCTTTTTCTTGGTGTAAACATTGTAATTTTTTTGTTGGAAATTGTCAAAGCAATTACATTAAGAAGACTGGAATAGATAGCAAGGGCAACCCAGATGACTGCACTCGGTGCCTAGAGCTATTGCTGGATCAGAGTTTTGTTTAACACCGTTTGCCGACTGGGCATGCTTAGCTACCTACACAGACCGACTCACAATCGTAAATAGTAGTAGCACAGAGAGTGATGGTAGAGGCAGGATAAGAATGTAGAAAGTAGTCTAGATTAGAAGAAGATCAACGACTATTTTGTAAAAAATAGAATTAGGAAACAGTTTGTACTGAATAGGAGCTGTAAAAGTTAGGGAAGTATAAGTATTAATATAACAATAGAACAACTTACTGAGGTCAGCAGAAGAGCCTGCAAGGTACTGCTGTGACTGTCCACCTTCTTCCACCTGAGTCTCAATGGTGCTGCTAGTCGCCTTGCACCTGGGAGGTGCTGATGATCATGAAATAAAGAAACACAACATGGATGATTGTTTTTTTGAAATATTTGATTTCTTTGACCACAATCTAAAATTATCTCGGGGAAACAAATTAGCAACAATTGCACTACATGTATTAACCTATCTGATCAGGTCAACTAGGAGGATACTACTAGTACAGTATTGCTGGATTCGCAGGCCGTCTACCTGGAAAGTTATGTAAATCACCAACTAAACCAACAACAAAAAGGTTCTACTACGACTGCCAGCACTCAGCAGCACGCAACGTGACAGACACAGTCCGTCATCATGATTGCATAGCACTAAAAAATGTCCTACTACTACTAATAACAAGTTATAATATACTCAACCTATCAATCCATACCTATCTTTTCTTCTTAGTGGCAGCAGGAGTACAAAGGAAGGACTAGACTAGAGTCTCTATTCTCTCCAGCATTACGCAGTTCTCTAAAGTACCAAACTCATACATATTCTCAGGCCAAATGAGCACAAAGTTGCAAACAAGTAAGCATAGTAGCAACACCACTGAGGAGGCGAGCACCTGCAATCACAGAAGCTATTTAAACACTATTTTACCTGCAATGTAATCGAATAGGCAGCATTCTTGCTCTTTGGGAAAAACATATATTAGCAATATAACACAGAGCAGAAGAATACAAAGTAGTTATTAAATAGCTACTCACCAAGGCCAGGGATCTCCACACCTAGCAGGTGGAGCAGGTCCTGCTCCCTGTTGAGGACGTCGGCCCACCGGTGCGTCGCTTGGTCGTAGGTGTGCCGGACCCCGACTCCCTCCGCATGGCCCGGCACACCTTATCCCACCACTGGCGATGCTCCCGGAGGCCATACCCTTGACCGGGCCTGCCCCCTGCTGCCACGGTCTTAGGGAGGTGGCGCTGAATGAAAAATATCAGGGCTAGCCACCTCCACCGCTGTAAAAACCTCCCTGGCCACTACATCAACTCCCCTCAATCGCCCGCAAGGGAGCCGGCTACGGGGTGCGGGATCCTTCCCCTTTGATTTGCCGGCTCCCTTTGCCATGGTGCTGGCCGAAAGAAGAAAAGAATAGGAGTAAGAAAAAAAAATGAAAGAGAGAGCTAAACCAAAAAAGTAGTTATAAAGTAACAAAACTTTGAAAAAAACACAAAATATAGATCTAGACAAATAGAGAGATAGATAATGAGCAAAAAAGAGCAAAAAAAAGTTCAAAGAAAGAAAGAATGGCAAAGATTCAAGCAGGATTCAAAAAGCATGCACAGGACCATAGCAATGAATGAAAAACAAGAGGGCCTCACCCATTGAGGACCGCGTGGGTAAGTTTACGCGATATTTCCCCCGAGAGCATGCAAAAACATGCGCGAACTCGTAATAGCGCGCCGCACACAACGCGAGATTGACAATAGCGCCCGGAAACGGAAATACGCAACGTGCACAAGATGGCCGCGCCCATGTACGACCGCATGGGCAACCTCGCAGTCGGTGCGCGGCAAGCGGTCCGCGAATACGCAAAAAACCCAGTGAACACGCAAAAAAACCACGCAAATTTGCACGAATTCGCGGATTATGTGGATCGCGAATTCGCTTTCGCACGATTTCGCCATCCACGAATTCGCAAATTTCGCCTATACTTAATCTCGATGTACAAATGGACCGCCTGTCATAAGTGTGGCAGTCCCGTGGGGGTAATCAGGATGCACCTTTCCACACTGGCGGGCGCATCCTGCATTTTCAACATTGCGACGGGCGGTGCTTTCAGCACCGCCTACCGCAATGCCAAAAATGCATGTTGTGCATTGGCATGCACAATGTGGAAGGCACCACGCGGTGCCTGCCATGTTGTGCATGCAAATGCAGGGTTACCATAGCTACCCCCTATGTCCACCCCACCCCACAGAATCCCTGGGGCCCGCTACAGGCCCCCAATGTAAAATACCACAAGCCTTTCCGTGGCAGCATGGAAAGGCAAATCCCCCCATGCATCCTGATATAGATGCCGGTCTGCAACAGACACCGCCACCATATTAAAAGCTTTTCCACCCGGTCGACTTATCGACCGAGCAGAAAACCGACAGACGGTTTTTCCGTCCACCGGGGTACCCCCCGCCCCAATAATATGGCGGAGGAAATGGCATGCGGGCGGGAGAAAATGATAGGGCATATCGCCACCACAATGCGAGCGGTGGCGATCCGCCCGACATTCTAATGGGACCCCTAAGTATTGGTGGGCTATACCCAGTTAAAATGAAAGCCTTTTCAGATACCCAGAAGGATAGAGGCTGGAGGAGTTGTGGGAGCAGGAACAACTTATAAGACAATTTGTTGAAATGCTTGAAAAATACTGTCAATATATAATCGTGACATTAGGGAAAATAATAGAAAGACACCTTCCTAATGCTCCGTTAGTTCATAGAGGAATATGAGCCATCCATCATTCATTAAGCCACTTATGTAATCAGCTTTAGTAAGTGTCAATTAAGAAAAAGGGAGACAGTCTTAATTTAGCTGAGCAATATGTGGTCGATGTTGCAAATTGAACAAATATTTTAGAGAGACATTAAAACATTTTGTTCAGAAGTGGGGACCAGATCTAAAAATATAAGAAAGAAGGGAGCAAGCGTGCCTAATACGTCTTAGGGCACTTCAGCTGTTGTTTTTGTCAGGACGCAATTTAGTACCCAGGGCTCATTCCCATGTACTCTCATATGGCCTTCAGGAGGAGAGAAGATTACAAGTAGAAATGGGCTTCAAAAATGAATATGTGTAAGCACTGATTTTAGAGAACCATCATAATGTTTGTTTCAAACTGCTAACAATGTCTTATAATTTCTGTGTCTTGTAGTACTTTGTATCTTGCTTAGTCTGCCCACCTAGTAAACAGGTCAGTGATATAAGCAGTTAGGCAAGTTAAATGTCAGTGAACATTAGAAGATATACACATTCAAAATCTTGTTAAATAATTATAAGATAATCCATAATATGAAACAGTGGCTACAATGAACAGGGTTTTAGTGGACAGGAAGTAGTGGCGCTCAGCTCGTATTTACGTAAGATATTAGAGTGGACACAAATTTAGTATGTTGCTGACAGGGAAGGGAGACCCTCAAAACCCCTTAATCTGTGCAGGAGAACCCAAACACAAGTAAAAATAGCAGCTGAACTGCGCACTCATACAATATAGAAAGACACGAATGTGCATATTATTCAAAAGCAAAACAACTAATCCAAGACTGAAATCTTTTTCTTTCTTTAATTGGTCATCAAGCACAACACACAGCCAGCCGACACGTGTTTCATCAGAGAAACAGTGTTCTCCGACCCTTCAGGGCTGGAAAATGACACAAGAGATGACCTTAGAACAAGGTATCATATGACAAGGTCTGTCAAGCACATGTCCCCCAGTAGGGGAAAGTCAGACATCACCCAGCACGTGTGGAAACCATTAAAAATAAACGCACAAACCCACAACATTTGATGCAGTTCAAATGCAAAATTTGTATGAGTCAAATAAATAATTAACACATGTGGGCAAATACAGGAATTCAAAATATATACGCAAAGGATGCTCAACAATCTAGGAGGGAATTACTACCATTAAAATCCCATGAATGTGTTAGCGACCAGAAATGTAAGTATCAAACGTATTGTGAAACCCGCAAGGCCCGGAAACTAGTAGTTGCAACATAGAATTCCCCGTCTGGAAGACGGCGACTGGAG
Source organism: Lissotriton helveticus (assembly GCF_964261635.1). Classification (NCBI taxonomy): domain Eukaryota; kingdom Metazoa; phylum Chordata; class Amphibia; order Caudata; family Salamandridae; genus Lissotriton; species Lissotriton helveticus. Next base: position 641,501,082 of record NC_136059.1, read on the forward strand.
CAAAGGTGCCAGTCCTTACCCCAAAGCCGGTGATAATTCCAACCTGGTAAGGGTATAATATTCTGGGTGGAACAGTAATAGGTCCAAAATCAGGGTAACAAAGTGGTTAATCCAAAACCAAGTACGAGCTACAGGTTAAAGGGAAAAAAACACGAATGTGGCCTCATAAGAAGAAAACATGGGTTTAACTCAGAATTGAATTAAGCAAGTGCATACACTGCCTAAAAAGTACCACGCAGTAAATGTAATGCGAGTACAGATAATGGTGAGATACCGGAGGAATGGAGCCAGAAAACAAGGAAGTGAATCAGATTAATAGCGCGGTATGGAGAGCATCATATTGAGTTACCAGACCATACCCCCCAATTTCAGGGATAGGGAAGAATACGAGTGTTAACAAGTGCTCCGGTTGATACCTAATCTTGGTGTATGGGACTAAAAACCTCACCTGGAGTGTCCTGGTACACCCCGCATCCAAAATCAGCTGGAAAGTATAAAGCCACTCTAATACCCGCTAGATCATTATCTAGTTCGAAAAAAGTGTAAGTCTTACCTAATAGTTGGAAGAAAGTAAATCCTGACGCCAGTACATGTAAACTTCTGGAATCCTCACAATTGAAACTGTTCCCTGAAAAAGTGTGACAAAGTAAGTTCACACTCGGGAAGATCAATACCATGAGTATTCATAAAATAAATACATGACTGGATGCGAATATAAGGTATACGCAAACAACTCATGTGAAGAGGATAACTTCAGCGTACAATAAAACTGGTTTTGCATGTGTGAGTGCAATTCGATGGAGTACGAAGAGAGGGGGGGGTGTATCAGAAAATGGGAAGAATGTGTTCACACGGCACGGCATTAAGTGCCCATCCCAAAGTAACCTGTCACGGAAATCCTCCTTGTTCTCAGGTCATCTCTTGTGTCATTTTCCAGCCCTGAAGAGTCGGAGAACACTGTTTCTCTGATGAAACACGTGTCGGCTGGCTGTGTGTTGTGCTTGATGACCAAATAAAGAAAGAAAAAGATTTCATCGTTGGATTAGTTGTTTTGCTTTTCGATAATATGCACATTCGTAGTTTTCTATATTGTGTAAGTGCGCAGGTCAGCTGCTATCATAATATGAAACAGCACAATTAGCGATATATTTCCCTCACCTCCACACACCCTCTCTCCTTCACCTCAACAGTCTAAATTCTCCTTCTGAAATAATGAGAACACCTCTTCCACATAAAAAACAAAAGGCATTTGTGACATATTTCAGAGTCACACATTAAATTACTTAGATCACACCCACCGACACACAGATACACCCACCTCCTCCCACACACCCATCATACATGAAACTTTAGAAGATTAACTCATACAGGACACTTGCATGCAGCACTGCAAAAGTTATGCCCATGAAAGGATAAATGGTCAACATGAAAACATTGTTTTGAATGAGCTGCATTCTAATAGGAGCTAGTCATGACCAGGTGAAGTCACTAAGTACTGAGGGATCTGTTTGGACTTTGAAATCACAACATTACCTGCAGCAGCAAATACCTTTCCTCAGAAGTGCTCTATAAAACATTGCAGTAGCACACTTAAGAGGCATCTAGAAGAACCTTTGTCACTGAACTGGTCCACAGCACAACCATCATCAAAGAAAACACTGACACACGTTCCAAACACAACAATAATGAGCCCAGAGTTTTTTTTAGTCTGAAAGAAAAAGTTTATTGATGCAACAAAACACATACTATCAGTTGAATGCAAAACATGCTATTAATGATAATAAAAGAATTAGTTATGCAATAAAGGTCAATAAAATCCTAGTTGTTGCATATATAAAAGAGAATGCAACAAATTTAAAGACGGAAAGAGCATCAAAAAAGGGAGGTTACTGATTTGGCAATATGAGCATAACAACAAAAGGGAGCAGGAGAGCATAGACATAATACAAATATAATTAATTTAAAAATCAGAATGCTGTAATATACAATGAAGGAGAAGAAGAATAACAAGAATTTATGGTGGTTTGGGAACTTCTGCCAAAAGTGGATGGTAGTGAGTAAAATTCCGAGCAGAAGTATCTACTAAAATAGTTATAGAGGAACACATATGTTCTCTTTTTGGGAGAAGAAATAAAGGGTAAACATGTGCGCGATCTAGTTGGTGATTGAAGCAAACACTGTACTACCAAGCTTGAAAAGAAAGTTGAGTGGATTGTTTCCAATTGTTTGTTATTTGTTGGTAAGCAACTGCAATCAGTAGGTCTATTATAGCAGTGTTACATGTAAGAGACTGTCATTGATCAGATAGTGTTCCTAGAAATATGTGTATAGGAGAGAATGGAAAATGTGTGTGAACAAATATATTCATTTGAGACCATACTTTCAATTAAAATTGATAGGTGAATGGACATGAAAAAAGCATATGGAATAAATCAGCATGTAAAGCATTGCATGCCCCACAATTTGAGAGTAGAATTAAATGTATGCAAAGTAGATGGAGTAATAATGAGTCTATTGAGTTGTACTGGCTGATCTTGAGGTCTTACAGAGTTTTATCCACAGTTTATCCTAGAACAAAGTGGGCCACAAGGTATGAAAGTCATGTTCTCATTGTAATGTTTGTCTTATTTCTTTGATGTGGAAGTTTAATAAAATGTTTATAAATAGAAGAGGCATTTGACTGAGCACTTAAGATAGGGTGAATATTGTGATGGGGGAGTGGTAATGGAGAAAGGGAGGATAGCAAGGACAGGGAGGTGAATATGGTTTGGACCAAAATGGTCCAAATATGATTTTGGTAAATTGTATAGTGATTGTGCATCTAGAAATGTAATAAATGTCTTATTTGAGTAAAGCGTGTGAACACAAAGCACACCTTTATCCCACAACGACATCCAAAAGATAGGTTTATTGTTAAATGTTATAAGTTGGTTATGCCAAATTGAGGATTCGAGAAAATGTTCAGTATCTGAAAGGTGTGGAGCAGGATTGAAAATCTTTGTAAGTAGTTTTGAGTATAGCAGAAGATAAATAGAGTGTCTTGTGAGTAAAAGATAGAAACGAAAAAGGAGAGGAAAAAGAGAGCTCAATATCTTTTCACCATCAAAAGAAATCCTAAGGTGATTGATCTAAACATTTAGAAATTTGTTTGAGAAGAGAAGCATTATGATATGGTTGGAAATCAGGAAACTTTAACCCACCATGAAATTTATCGCCTTTAAGCATGAACCGTAGGCAAACGCGATTTTTTTATGATTCCATAAAAAAGAAGATAATTCAGAATCATTTCTTTTGGGATAGTAAAAGGTATAGCAGAAATGTTATAAATGACTAAAGGGGCAAGCATAATTTTAATGGTATTCAGTCTACCCCACTAAGATAAATCAAGAGGGTGCCATTTAGATAAAGAACTAGATACCGTGGAAAGAACTTGATCTATATTTAAAGTTAGAGTTTGTTTTATAGAAGAAGCAAATCAAAGCCCTAGGTATTTAATTCTTTTGGAGTTCCATGAAAAATTAATAGAGGAATAATCTTGTTTAAAACAGAAAACATTTAAAAGGGAGGATTTCACATTTATCATGATACAATTTATAGCCGAAGAATAAAGTAAAATTGTCAACTTCCGCAGTAAAGGCTGGGAGAGAAGACTCTAGTTAAGATACGTATAATAGAATATCCTCTGCATAGACACTCATCTTAATGTGAGTATTACCACGTTGAAAGACAGATATGCTTGAATTTTGCTTAAGTTTAGCCAGAAAAGGTTCTAATGCAGGAATAAAAAGAAGAGAGAAAAGAGGACATCCTTGACTAACCCCTCTTTTCAAGGGGAATTAGGTGGAAATTGAACCATGAGCAAAAATAGAAGCTTTTGGGACAGTATATAATAAAGATATATAAGATATTTATTTAGAACGAAAACCAAACCAAGAAAGTATGTAGAAAATAAAAACCAATCCATGTTATCAAAAGCCGTTTCTGCATCAAGAGAATTTGCCACTAGGAAATGAGTCAATGAGGGCATTTATTAGATTTATTCAAAATTTTGAGGTAAACTCTAGTATTATCAGAGATATTTCTGCCTTTAATAAAAACCTGTTTGTTTTCTGCAAATAATATAAGGTAATAATGGATCCAGCCAAATTGTGAGGATTTCAGCAAATATTTTATGATCAGAATTAACTACGGAAATTGGCTTGGAATTTTTACAAACATGTGGGTCTTTCCCTTCTTTAGGGATCAGACAAATAAGAGCCTCTTGAAAGGTACCACTGAAAGCTTTAGAAGTAATTAAGTGTAGAAATAAATAATGAAGATGCAGAAGAAGAGATTTAGAAAATAGGGAGTAAAATTCTGCAGGAAATCCATCCAGACCAGGAGCTTACCCAGTCTTAATGAGTTTTAAAGCATTCAAAAAGTCTTTTAGGGAAATGTCTCTTTCTAATGATAAAAATTCTAGATCATTTGGAAATTGTTTTCACGGGGAGCAAAGATAAATTTGTATATCAGTAGAGTCTGGAATATTTTCTGGGAAATAGTGAGTAGTATAGTAGGTTTTGAATTCCTCTCAGAGATGTAGATCTTTAACAATTGGAGGTGAGTCAGAATGCAAAATATATTCAATGTTTATATGCTCTTTACTGATTTAAAGATATGTGGCAAGAGGTTTTCACTCTTTGTTTTGACCTCCATATGACCTCCATAATAACGGGCGCTGCCTCCAAGAAGATAGGAGTACGCGTTTTCTATAGATAATTTATTATATTTGAACTTTTCAATAATAAGATTATTAGGATCTGCTTTAGAATTAGATGTAGTATAGAGCGACTAGTAGTTTGATAGGTTTAAGAATTTCAAGGGCTTTTTGAGAATGACCTTCTTTATTTGAGCAAAATGATATATAAGTCTCTATCTGAAGCTTTAAATGCATCCCATACAACAGGGAAGGATAAGTCAGAGACAATATTATGATTAATACATTCAGTAATAAAGGATTCAAAAGTATAGTTAAAAATCTGATCAATTATTAATGAAGTGTTAAAGCATCATCTTCTATTGGTCTTTGCAATAGGGAGCGATTGTTAAGTTTAAAATTACTGGAGCATGGTCAGAGCTCAATATGCATCCATTAGCTGCATTTAAAATGTGTTGTGTTAAGGATTTAGAGACAAATAAATAATCTCTACGATATTGAGATAGGTGAGTAGGGGAGAAAAATGTATATTCACGTAATTGTGAGTTCTACAGGAATCCACAAAAGATCTGTGAGCAAGTAGTGTAGTGAAGCATTGGTGCATTAGACAAGGGACAAAAGGTACCTTTGAGGTATGATATAAGTAGGAATAAACAACTAAATTACAATCATCACCAAAAATAACATACTGTGAGGAAATAGACATCAATTGAGTAGATATGATAGGCTAGAAACTATTATCAGTTTTAGTAGGTGCATAAACTTTAAACAAAGAATTAGATGCATTGTTAACTTTTAGATGAACAATCAACCAACAACCCTCATCATCTAAATTCTGAGAAAGAAGGGAAACTTTAAGTTTTTTTATGACAGACAATCATTACCCCATTTCTTTTGCCCTTACCAGCTGAAGAAAAATCATTTTGCACCCAGTGGTATTTCAGCCTTAAAACAGCTGATACAACTATGTGAGTTTCTTGCAAAAACACACTATCTGATGTGCATGTAGTTTTTGTCTCTTAATGAGCAAACTCAAACCTTTAACATTCCAAGAAATAACACACAACATCATTGAACAAGATATAAAAGAGAACTAGTAAAAACTGAGACATTACAGTTGTAAATAATGACACATGTAAAATAGCAGAAAACCAGGCTCTCATGTAGAAGTGGAGCTAGAAAAGAAATACAAGGATTTATGATCGAAGAAGAAAAAAGGAAAGTTGGTAAGAAAAGAACAGAGAGGCAGGGGGGTAGATAGAGGAGTAGACTAACATAATTTACATAGTAAGATGTGTAACATAGCACAGACACAAACATGAGTGGAGGGTATTGAAGCCCTAAAGGGAAGACGGAACAGTTGGTCGAACTCCAGGACAGGCAAGGAAGAGGGTAATGATCCAAATGGACTATAACACAATGGATGAAGCAGAAAAAACAGCACCTAATAAGAAGAAGAAATATTAGGATGAAAAGTTACATCATACAAAATATTATTCAAAACAAATATAATCACCACAAACAATACTTAGCATGGAAAAGTTAACATACAAAAATTATCAAGTGGAAGACAGTCTCGTAATTTCTATGTTTTCTTATTTACAGTTGTCTAGGAATCGCTGCAACAAAACAGGGTCCCCATAGTTAGTGGTTCTATTTTTGTAAGTCTCTTTGAAGAGTCAGGGATGAATTAAGCCAAATCTGGCATTTAGATTTCATACTGCTGGACTCATAGCTAAGAAACACTTCCTCCTATCTACTGCGATTTTAGCATAGTCTTGAGAGAAAATTATTTGGAGCCCTGCCAACAAATACGGAGTTTGAAGTTAAGTGCTTGCAAAACTTTCATTAAGTCAGTATATTCCGAAAAGTATAACATTGCACCCCTTAGTTTGTGTGAAGAAGAAGCAGCATGTAGAATATGACCAGGTATATGTGCTTGTTGTATATATTCAGTTGTGGGGAGTCAGGTAAGTCAAGGATCTGTGGAAGAAAAGACTGACAAAATTAAATAGGATTGGATCCTTTCAAACCCTCAGCAAAACCATAAATGTGCAGTTTTTACATCTGGTATGGTTTTCAAGGTTCTCCACCTGTTTTTAAAGTTGAGAGATTTCTATCTTTATAGGATGAATGTGTTGAGAGGATGTTTAAAGAAATTCAACTTGCCGTTCCATTAAAATGATTTTGTTATCAATAATGGACCATTTGTCATCTAAGCTGTGCATGCGTTCATTTGTTTCCTCTAAATAAGGTTTAAGAGCTCATATTTCCTCCAAGAGTAACTCTAGAGATATTAGTGGGGAGATTTGTTTGTGAAGTAGGGTCCTTTTTTAATTCTTTTCGTAGATGACAACGATTAAGAAGCAAACACAAGGAGGTGGTGGAGGGAGCACTGAAACTTTTCGGAAACTCACCCCCAGTCACAGATCTGGGTTGAATCTATCATCGTTCTTTAGCTCACTTTGCCACCCCAGTTCAGACACAGCTATATGCAAATCAGTCTTGACCTGTGCCTCGTGGGAACAGTTCAGCCCAAACTGCCAAGCCATGACTTCCCTGGACCGGAAACAAGCATCCTGGGACCAGTTTCGGGCTAACAGCCCTCATTAGCCAGACTAGCTTGAATCCAGTGGCAAAGTGAGCAAGGGACCCGCGTCTGGGCATTCCCTGCCAACTTAGGGCGAACGAAGCCAACACAAGGAGATGATGGACAGAGCGCTGACATTTTTCAGACACTCACCCACAGTCACAGATATGGGGTGAATCTATCATCGTCTTTAGCTCACTTCGCCACCCCAGTTCAGACACAGCTATATGCAAATCAGTCTTGACCTGTGCCTCATGGGAACAGTCCAGTCGACCTGCCAAGCCATGTCTTCCCTGGACCAGAAACAAGCATCCTGGAGCCCCCTAACTTAAATTTATTTTTTATATTTGAAAGAGGTGGGCTTGGATTAGATGTAGGGAGAAATGTAAATGCAGGTGACACCACCCCCAACAGGAAGAGTTATGCAGCAACATGCTACATATATTCTATAACATCTTGTAGCACAGAGAACAGATTTGATGTTGCCAGAGAAGGAGATTTAGAAGGAAGCACTGGTTTGGGAACAACACCTCTAACAGATTTAGTTCTCCCCATAGACATCCAGTCAATAAAAGAACAAGATTTTAGGAAAATTAGCAACATTGTCCACAATGGCTACACTGAAGTAAGTTTAAGCAGCAGAACTTAAGAGCCATTGATATTTGAAAGATGCTGGCAAAGTATCAGAAAAATGACTGTAAAATTGTAGCAAATATTAAATAAGGAGTTGTGTGGAAAAGCGCATCAATGTTCTGAACCAGCATAAATGTATTATGAGGCAGACTGCATAAATGTTAGAAGAGGAATTGAAGCATGTTTGTCTGGCAATACACTCTATGTGTAGAGGAGTTCCAGAATTAAATTGCTGTGTTGTTAACAGGCTGCAGGATACATGTGCAGTGTAACTTCTTGAAGGGAGCGCTCTCTAACGGAGGAAAATGCGGCACTCCTCCCAGCCCGGCGTGGAGAGACACTAGCCTGTTGCCATCTTCGCTGGCGTCAAAACCATGCCCCTCATGAGCCTACAGTCCTAACTTAGATTTAATATATGGAGGGCTTGCTCTGGATAATGAAGTAAGGTCAATATACTGTATTGTTTAGGCGAGGCACCGAACACCCTGCAGAAATTAACTTGGAAGCACATCGTCTGCAAATTGTCTGTTCAAAGAAATAGCAAAATAAAACAAAATGTTGCATAGCTGTAATTTAATAGAATACATGTTAAATTCTCTTTCAAGCAAAGAAAGATACAATGGAAAGATACCAGGGGTGCTGTTAAAGGTACCTTTAAGCAGTTATCCTCTATGCAAACAGGGAAAGTGTGCCCTATTATGCTGAATGTGCTGCCCACAGGGTAGCTGCGAAATTGCACTGCCCCTAGGGAAATTTATTTAAGGGAATTACAGAGAAATGAACATTTAAGAATTTAAGAGAAAATTGCATCGCAAAGCACCTGTAACACAATTGGGGTATTAGTTGAGGGGGTGTGGACTCATCGCAAACAATACGTCAAAACATTTGCCATGTGAATGACTAAAGTTGCTAAATAAATCTGAGCTCAATTCCCTGGTAGTTATGGCATGGAGCGGAAATGTTTAATTGAGATGCAATGTGTAAAGTATTTATGTATTACCAAAACAAATAAAGTCAAAACATAAAACAAGAAAAATCCCCAACCGACTTGGAATAATATAACATATAATGAATTAAATGACACTACAACAACAAAATCTAATTAGGGAAATCAGAGTTCACAATTTTTTTTAAGTTTAAATGTAAAAATAGCACCAACATATTAAGTGACAACCTTGGTTATCTGGTTGCACTTGACATTTACCTAGGTGCAAATTAAGGCTGACACAGTGGTGCACGGATGAGGTACAGAAAACAGGTTTTACCCAGTCAGATGTTTTACTTTCTCACATACTCTCCGAGGTAGAAGTAAAAAATCCACAGTATGACAGTGCAGCAGGCGGTGACCAAAGAGGACTCCACAATGATGGATAGCTGTTGGATGAAGTTCCAGTGTAGCTGTTCATCTTTGGTGGGAAAGCTCAGAGATGTAGAAATCTGAATTTTGCGTCCAAGGAAGGCCCCTCTCTGGGCCAGAAACTTTTGCTTCTTTTGCTCAGTGAAGATTTCTATGTTTGGTCTTCGTCACATTTTTGGTAGTGCTGCAAGCAGTAGCTGAAGAGTGCTCCACAAGGCGAGATACTCTCTCCTGATCTAGCTGAATCAAATTTGCTGCTGTGTAAGAGCTCAGAGTGTGAACAGCCTGAATTTTTGGAATAGTGGTAATGCACCTTTATCAGATCGGCTTGGTAGGCTGGTCCAGGACCTCTGAAGGTTCTTGAAGCCAAATAGTTTCTAAGTCTCAGATTTCAGGAGATTATAGGAAGAGTACACTTTCACATTAGTCAGGAGTCCAGGAATTTGGGGGCAGCACTTGTGGGTCAAGACTCAGACCAGCATAGGCCATTAGCAGGGTGCAAGGCCAGTTCCAGCTAGAACTGGTCAGCTAGGCAATTTTAGAAAAAGCTCTTACAGCTGTTTTTGTCCCTGTTGACTGAACAGGAGGTCAGGCTTATGATCCTTGGAGTTCACTTCTCTGTCCTGGGTACAAGAGGGTGAGGAAGGTTTTGACCTGTCTTAAGGAGTCATTCTGACATGTCAGATATGCAGTTTTAAAAACTTGCACAGGAAGCCTACAATCGGTAGGCATGCAGTTATGATTGCACAGTCAATGCACTGAGTTGCACAATCTGTGCTGCAGTCCACTAGTGACATTTAATTAACAGCCCTTTGGTTCACTTTGTACCATATACCAGAGACTTATAGGTAAGTTAAATATACAAATAACGGGTATGCCAGTTTAATCATGTTGAAAGTAGGAGCACATGCACCTTTAAAACTGGGGTAAAATGCACTGAGTTTTGCAGCCATCAAAAAGAGTCTAGGCAAAAATCTGAGGGTACAACATGCAAAATATAGTAATTTTAAACAGTGCCAATGATAGTCTATGAAAGTGGTAGACAAGAATATAGATGCAATTAAGGTCAAACATGATTGAGCCTTGGTTGGATACAATACGTGGATTGAACCTGATAAAAGTTTGAAAGTCAAAAGGTTCTAAAAGGTTTCTAAGCCTGAAGGCTGAAAGGGTCTGGCAATTTTTGAGACGAAAAACTTTCTTGAGTGGGATGCCAGAAGAATTGCAGCCACCACCATGGAATCACAGCCCTTACACTTGAAGCAGATTGGTCCTGTTGGAGCTCTGGAGCTTTTTAGATTTCATGCTGAAATGCAGAAAGGGACTCAGTTGTATTTATCAGAGGTGCTGGGAGCCTTAACCAGGATGACGCTGAAATATAGTCTATTGCCCTGGAACTTCTGGCCCTCCTGAAACTCTGCAACTGAGAAAAAAGGTTTTTCAAAGCTTCCAAACTTTCTTCTAATGCTTAAACAACCACAGGAATATACTTTTACGGTCACCAGAATCTTGTGTGGAGGTGGCTCATAGAGAATCTCAGAGTGTCAGAAAGAGGGCAACAGCAACATCCAGTGCAGGCCCAGTTGTCACTGGTAAGCTGGGTGCTTTCAGTAAAAGGCCTTTTGCAACTTACTGTGTCCCTGTAGCCACTCAGTAGATCAGCCAACTGACTCTTGAAGTCCACTTCCTTGACCTGGGTACAAGAGGGAGGATTTCTAGTCCTTCCGGGTTCATCTCATGTCACAAACAGCAGGTCCAGTCCTCTTCTGATCTCCTATAGGTCCATAAAGTGTTCTAGGAGCCACATTCATATCTGGAACCAGCAAGTGGGTAGATGACTCTGCACCATGTCCTAACCAATGAAGTAACAGTTTCCGTGGGTAATCATATCTACTTTTTCAGTACTTCCTGTTTGCCCAAGTGCAAAAAATCTATCAGTGCTCCTCACTCTCAAAATTCAAGTTATAGAAACTCTTCTGTCGTAGAGCAAAGCCTGTTTCCCCCACCCAGAGGTGTAGCAAGTGTAATGAGCAGTCCCTTGTTTTGTGGTCACTTAAATCCATTTCTGGGGGTAGCTTTCCTCAAACTGGGTTTGATTCAAGCCTGACAACATCTTGGGCTTTCCAGGTGGCACCCAACATTTGATTATGACAGGACACCCACCTTTGAAGATAATTAAATTCCTGTGCCCATCACAACTGTTCTTTCTGGGGAAGAAAACATGTCTACTACACTTGCAGGTCATTTTCTCTCTTCAGGGAGCAGTTTTCACACCTCTTTCAAACCTACTTCAGTCCAAGTATAGGCCAAGTATTTGCTGGATAGCTGATGTAAATTTATGGCTGGACTTGTACTGGCTTAGACTCTATTAAACCTTCGTCTCCAACCCACTGTAGGAAAATAAGGGGTGTACATGTTGAATTATTAACTGATACTGTGCACTTGACTTGTTGTTCTTCTTTGATTTTCTTCTATAATAATAGAGGAATTGTGTTCTATAGTAATACTTTGATTTCATTTTCCACATACACCACATCTTGCATGAATAATCTGTAGTGCTTAATGATTACTGATAGTGTAGGATATTTTCAGAGGGGAGCTTGTTATGCATGGCCACCAGATGTTTTTTCTAATGTCACACCTTTATACCCTAACTTACCTAGTTTGGGGCACACATGTTTTTTGGATGTGGACAACCCAGGAGTGTCTATGTACTCTCCCCCCTCCAGACTCACAGGAACTTTGGTTAAAGATTTTAGCAGTTAACTTGAAGTTGCACAGGCCATAACAACAGTGCTATGTGTGTGGGGAGGCTTTGCCTCTTTATTCAAACACTCTCAGAGTTTTAACTGTAAGGATTCTGTTGTGCAGGAACCTTTGCATTTTGATCATAAGGCTTGTGGCTGAATAAAAGTAGGAAGAAGTGGAACAGGGAACAAGTGTCACGGAAGACTCTCACCTGTTCTCCTTGCTCTTGATGACGACGACCGAACCCCAATCCACTCGAGAGCTCCCTAAGAGTCAGAAGGATTTAACACTCTGCCACCCAGAAAGCCCCCGAAGGGAAAGAGGGAATGGGAGAAAAAAAGAGAGAGAATCTTTCTGAACGATCAGTACCTCTTGCGTATCAGGAAATTGCTTCTTGTAATTTGTATGAGGGGAATTATCTTCAGGCAATCGCTGTAATTCGATCTAGGAATGCACATATATTAAGTGTAAGTAACAAATTACTAGACAAAAACTAATATTACATCAATCACATTACTTACTATCACTGTATAGAATGTACCTAAATCAAGGACTCTTTGTTTAGCTCTTTTGTATTTTTTGTACATATGCTTGAGTTGCCTTCAAATTCTTCTTGTAGTTCTGCAAGAAATAATAAATTGTAAACAACATTTCTAATCTCCTAAGACTGCTAAAAGAATGCTAAAAACCTTTTGTTTACCTCATAATATATGCAAATCACAAAAGAATAATGTTCTCAGAAAAGAATGCACAGAGTTCAAAGTCTTTTGCACAAACACTTGTTATAGTCTTTTGAACCAGTTCCATCTTAATTCAGGTGTTTGCTATAGTCACTGTCTTCTCTTGGATTACCTCTCCAAGATTCAGTAATCAAATATGCATTTAAGCGTTCTTTCAATTCCTTGGTATAATCTTAAAAAACACTCACCAAGCTTTGAAATATTGCGTGTTCTTTTTACATTTATCTGTGCTTGTTTTTTTTTTCTTTTACAGGGTTCCGGTCAAGTCAGGAGCCTCACCGAATGTCGAGGAAACCGGAAAGGGAAGCTGCTGGGACAGGGACAGGAAGATACTCTGGGTGAAGGGATTCCTTAGGGTTGAGACTTAAATGCGGCCAAACGGGAAATGCCGGGAAGCGTTGAAGGGCCGTTGTCCAAATACGGCCAAGCAGGAGATTCCGGGAAGCCTGGGTTGCCGGCTCGATCGAGTGAAAAAGGTATATGCTGGTGCTGCCTCTGCTGTCGATGAGACCAATCGCGTGTGTCCTGATGCGAGTGGTTTAAATACCTGCTGTCACTCGCAATGGTCTTCAGGCCCGGGCTTTCACGTGTTTGACAGTTTACACGTGAAATGTGCACACGGGTCTCAGAACAAGTTATCAAGTGGAATATGCAAGCAAGTTTTGGTTCATAGTTTTAATCAAACGCTTGCTTCTTTTTAAACATGAAAAAAGTCTTTTATACTGGTACTTTCTCTGGGGCTATCTTTTATCAAAAATATATACATGCAGACCCCTCACGTTTTATTACTAATTAAAGTACAATCCTGGATCTTAAAACACTGTTTGTTTCACAGCAGTTTCGGCACAGATGGAAACATGAGTGCCCATGACAGTTCTCCCCCACAAAGGCCGTCCCACATATTTTGGTTTACTGGGATTGAGTGCATAAAACTGTCTAACCAAGCGAGAGGCATTTACATGTGAAGAAGGTTCCCAGAAACATTCAGTTATATCATATACCTTCCAATCTATGAGGAAAACAGTTTCTTATTAATCCTTTTAGAATCAATTATTCGATTAACCTCGTACTCCAGATGATTATCAATGATGATTGGAGGAGGGGGATTCTCCTTTCTAGTGCCTGGGAAGTGAGGTTTCAATAAGGAAACATGGAATACTGGATGAATCGAATACTCAGGTGGAAGGGCTAGCTTCATGGTTATGGTATTTATTACCTTTTCAATACTGAATGGACCTAAGAATCGTGGTTGTAATTTCCTTGGACCTTCTAAACGGATGTTGCGAGTGGATACCCACACCGGGTCTCCTGTCTAGTAAGAAGGTTCAGGAGATCGATGTTTATCAGTCTGTTTTCATATTGAATTTAGAGCACACCAATTATCACAATCCTATCAGAAAATTATTTCATATGAGAACATCGCAATAATCAATTAGGCACTTGAAGATCTTTTGTTTCGTTTTATTTCATCCACTCCAATCCCTTTTGCCAACGCGTTTCACCGTGGTTGGGTAACTAATCGGCTTTCTCAGGGCTCAAAACTGCTAGTATCAGATTCCTCTTGTATGGTGTATCATCACTCAAACCATAGAGTGAATCAGATAACTATTGTAGTATGAATGAAATTATGTCCGTCTTAACCCTCTATTTTATCACTAGGGTGCGGTGTATATGAACTGCCAATAATGCCGTATCCTATGTATCACCCGTTAAATTAACTCCACAATGTCTATCAATTCCGCCTCTCGGTATTCTAAAATGTATATCCACACCGCCGCCTGTCTTCAATTCCACCTTTAACACGCTTTATTTCTTAACCAACGATCCTCCGAACCCGAGTACAGGCAACCTGAATACCGAGAGGCTGAATTGATAGGATTGTGATAATTGGTGTGCTCCAAATTCAATATGAACATTGTTCAATCCTAGGATTGCCTTTAGGGAAGTAGGATGTTTTCTTCTCTTGTTTAATTTGGAAGCACCTTAAGTAACCTGACTGCGTGTAGATTTATAGTGAGATTACTATATGAGTCCCAGTGTATCCTGTACACCCAAAGATAGAGAGCTTATCAGCCTGTGCTTTTACTAGAATCCTATTTTTTGCTAGACAATGTCTTGATTTATCCTGAATTAACTGCAATTCTTTTATTTTTTCAGATGCTGATGGTATTTGAGTCTGGATACTTGGTTTTTGTGTTGGGATACAGTGGGGATGATAACCAGTAGAAAAATAAAAAGGAGAACATCCTGAAGCTGAATGAAGACTGATATTATAGGAAAATTCAGCTAGAGAGAGAGCTTTATCCCATTGAGAGGTTAGACTCATAGTAAAGCATTGTAGGGTTTGTTCTAAGTATTGGCTTACTTTTTCGGTTTGCCCATCCGTTTGCGGATGAAAAGCGGATGATAGGGCTACTTCAATTCCCAATTGTTCACAAACCTTTTTCCAAAATTTAGAAATGAATTGGGGGACTCTGTCTGATACAATTTTACTGGGCGAGCCATGTAACCTAACTATCTGTTGAATAAAGATATCTCAAAACTCACTTGATGTTGATAACTTTTTCAGGGGAATGAAATGACCCATTTTTGATAGTAAGTCAACAAATACTACTATTGTGGTTTAATTATTAGAAATCAGGAGATCAGTAATAAACTCTACACTAATTGTATGCCTGGGAATTCTTGGAGTGGGTAATGGATGTAAAAAGCCAGCTGAAGCTACGTTCGTAGATTTATTTCGAAGGCAAACAGGACACTTTTTAATGTATTCTTGAATATCCCATCTCATACTGTTCCACCAGAAGTTTATTTTGCATAACTCTAGGGTTTTATGGGAGCCTGGATGTCCAGCTAAACCTAAATCATGATGCCACTCAATGATTTGTTCTCTTTGGTCTTTTATTGGGATGGATAGTCTCTGTTTGTGAAAAAGAAATCCATCCTGTACTGAATTATGCTTTCCTTATTTCCAATCATCCTGATTGATCTTTTGGGACTCTATTATTTACCTTGGTCAGAAATGTGTCTGAGTGAGTTGTTGCTAATATATGTTCAGTTGGAATAACAGTTTGAACCTAGTTGTTAGAGTTTTTGGCTTCTTTCTCATTTAACCTAGAAAAGGTGTCTGATAACACTTGTTATTGACCAGGCCGATAAGTGATGAGAAAATCGAATTTGCTAAAAAAGTGTAACCACCTCATCTGTGTAGGTGTTAATGCCTTAACCGAGGTAAAGAACTGTACATTTTTATGAATGGAGTAGATGATTACGGTATGTTTTGCTCCTGATAAATGGTGTCTCCATCTTTGATAGCCAACAATTCTCTTTTAGCGATAGTGTAATTTTGTTCTGCTGGCAGGAGCTTTGGCGAATAAAATGCCAAAGGATGGAGATGACCGTTTTTTAGGACTTTTTGCATCAAAACTCCCCCTACCGCTGTTTGAGAGGCATCTGCCTCTACAAAGAATGGTTGATCTGGGTTAGGATGAGTTAGTACCGGAGCTGTTGTAAAGGCTTTTTTAAGAATCTGGAATGCTGCATTAGCATCATCAGTCCAATATAAGACCTGCCCCTTTTTGAGTAATTGAGTAATTGGGGCAACAATTCTAGAAAAGTTGGCGATAAAACGTTGGTAAAAGTTGGCAAATCGCAATACCCTTTTTATGTCTTTTACGGAATTGGGAAATGGTCAATTAAGGACGGCATCAACCTTTTTGGGATCCATAGTGATACCAGTAGGTGAAAGGACATAACCTAAAAATTATTCCACTGAATGGGCGTGGAAAACACATTTCCCAGGTTTTGAATAGAGAGAATTGTCTCTTAGTCTTTGCAAAACAGTTGAAACATGACTCACATGTTCTTCATGGCTCTTAGAAAAGATCAAAATGTCGTCTATGAAGACTATTACACAGACATCAAGAAGGTCATGAAAAATGTCGTCGATGAAATACTGAAATGCCGCCGGGGCATTACATAACCCGAACGGTATAACAGTATATTCAAATAAGCCAAATTTGGTACAAAAGGCTGTCTTCCATTCATCCCCTTCTTTGATGTGTATCAAATGATACGCGCCCCTAAGATCCAACTTGGTGGATATTGTTGAACCTTTCACTTGATCTAAAAGGACGGGGATCAAAGGAACGGGCTATCTGTTCTTGATGATGGCCTTGTTAATAGTGCGATAATCTATGCAAGCCCTTAAGTCTCTGGATTTCTTCGCTACAAAGAAAAGTGGTGAAGACACAGGCGAAGTGGAGTGACGAATAAACCCCTTTTCTAGGAGTTCATCAAGATAGCTTTGCAGATATTGAATCTTGCGTTCAGTAAGGGTATAAAGACGACTAAAGGGTAGAGGAACCCCAGGTATTAAATCTATCCTACAGTCGCATGTTCTGTGGGGTGGGAGTTTAGTAGCTTCGACTGGATCAAAGACGTCCACAAAGTCTCTATAGTCGTTAGGTAAGATGTCTAGGTCGTTTTCAGTGTTAGCACAATGTAAGGGATATATAGGATCCTGTGCTTCTTGATAACAATTATTCAGACAGAAGACTGAATCCAACCTCACTGTCCTTTGAACCCCATCAATTCTTGGATTATGCTCTTCAAGCCAAGGAATTCCTAGTATTATTCAAAAAGTTGGGGTATCTATTAAATCAAACATTTTTTGTTCCGTATGACTGTTTTCGCTCACTATGGTCAAAGGAGTGGTATGAAATCGGATTAAACCTGAGGATAACGCAGAGCCGTCAATGGTCCCGACCAGCTCTGGTTCAGATTTTGGTATTTGGGAGACCCCTAATTGTTGCGATAACTGGATGTCAAAAAGAATTTCCAGTTGCCCCTGAGTCTACAAGAATAGTTAAAATATTTCTTAGTTGAACTGTGACAATAATAATCATTAACAACATCATGTGTCTTGGGGTACTTTTAGTAATATTGTTTATTCGTTTTGAGATCTTAGTATTCCTTTTTCTTGGAGAGACGACCTCTGCTTTCTCCAAGATGATTAGTTTCCCAATTCTAGGTGTTCTAGTTGAGCTACTGCGATGTTCTTTTTGTTTTGCGGTTTAGCTGTGCATTCTATGGTGAAATGTCCAGCTTTTACACAATAAAGACATAATTTCTCCTTACGTCTTCTGTCCTTTTCTTCTTGAGATAAAGGACCTCTAAGGCCTCCAATTTGCATGGGTTCTGGTTCATTTTTCTTTGGTTCTTTCCTTTCTACCTTGAACTGTAAAGGACGTAAGTCTACCTTAGTTCTTTCACCTTTTCTTTCGCTTAATCTATGATCGAGCTTAACGACCAGATCAGCAAACTCAGCATAATCCTCAGGTAACTCAACTATATGTGCCAGGGAATCCTTAAGGTCATCCCTCAAACCACGGTAAAATAAAGAAGTGCATTTCCCTTCAGGCCAACGCGTTTTAGCAAGGAGTCTGTTGAAAGTGGTAATATAGGTAAGAAGATCTTTGGTACCTTGAAGGAGGTTTAAGAGCTTGTTCTCGCTGGATTGTATGAAAACATGTCGAGCAAACAAGCGTGTCATAGTATCCTTAAAAGTATCAAAGTCTTGTAAGAGAGGGTAATTAGAATGTATAAGTGGGATAGCCCAATTAGCTGCCACTTCACCTAAATAGGAAATCACAAATGCTGTTTTTGCAGAATCAAAAACCTAAGGTTTACAGAGAAAGTGGAGCTGGCATTAGTTCATAAAGGCCGCAAACCGAGAACTATCTCCAGTGAAACGTTCTGGGTTAGCTAGAGGCACCTGAGTAGGAGAAATAACCGTTACCTGCAAGTTTTGCTCAGATTGTTGTGCGCTAGAAGAAAGGGTTTGAGGAATGAATTTAGGAACAGCCAAAACAGGGTGCATGTCTGGAAATGTTGGATCCCTCCATTGTGTAAACCCTGCTCTACTTTTAGCTAGTTCTTCCTTAAGTGTCTGATCTTCACACTTTAAGTGTTGCATTTCCTCTTGTAACACTCTAATTACTCCTGTGAGTAGTGATAGCTGCGAATTATCCCAGGAAGATTCCATGTTTGATCATCGTCAGAAAGAACGTTTAATTTACTTGGTCTTCTGTCAAGGAAGACGCTCACCTGTTCTCCTTGCTCTTGATGAGGATGACCGCACCCCAATCCACTCGAGAGCTCCCCAAGAGTCAGAAGGATTTAACACTCACCCAGTCCTGAGGCGGAAAGCCGGGAGCTGGCGGTACTAAGATCTTTGCAATCTCGTGTTTTTAAACATTTGTGTGGTGTCACTTACTGTGTAATTAATCTGCCTTTTTAAAGCTAACTGTGCCAACAGTAAACCCTCATCTAGCACACAGCCAATCTGATCGCTGTCGCGCTATCTTCTTTGTTGAGCGGCCGCCATCAGCCCAGGCGTGCTCGCCGAACACGCCCACTTTAGGCCACGCCCCCCACCCGCCTACTTAAACGCTGATCACTAGCGTCCTGCAGAATTTCCTCACCCAGTCCTGAGGTGGAAAGCCGGGAGCTGGCGGTACTAAGATCTTTGCAATCTCGTGTTTTTAAACATTTGTGTGGTGTCACTTACTGTGTAATTAATCTGCCTTTTTAAAGCTAACTGTGCCAACAGTAAACCCTCATCTAGCACACAGCCGATCTGATCGCTGTCGCGCTATCTTCTTTGTTGAGCGGCCGCCATCAGCCCAGGCGTGCTCGCCAAACACGCCCATTTTAGGCCACGCCCCCCCGCACTAGAAATGTGCATGCACAGGAAGCGCAGCGGACGAGCGCAGCTGGGGCGCCGATTGCGCGCCGAAGGCACTGGAAACTCTGCCAATATCACCACGCGCATCAGGTACCTCCCTAGCGACCTCCACATACTACGTGGTAAGAACTACTGCTCCTGCAAACTTGATATGTCAAACCTTACCGGCCTGTTCAGTTGCAAACTCTGCCGATGGTCCTCTAGCAAAACCCCAGCCCTCGCGTCCACTCCCCCACCCCTCCCCACCGCTAGTCAGCCGCTCTTTAAAGGTGGGCTTATAAATGCCCGCTCCGTGTGTAAGCATAGTCAAGATATACGAGATCTTATCCTTGACTTAGACCTCGACTGCCTCCTGATTACCGAAACCTGGCTAACGGAAGACAGCAATCCAGACTTAGCCATCGCCCTCCCTCCGGACTTTTCCATATTCAAACAAGACAGACAGAAAGGAAGAGGCGGAGGAGTTGCAGTAATACTGAAAAATAGATACACCTGTCACACCTTTAACCTAGACCCCTTAAAAGACACCGAAGGACTTGGGTTCTCAATTAAACTCAATGATTCTTCATCCTTCTCTGGTGGTCTGATCTATCGCCCACCCGGTAATGCTTCCAAGTTCCTAGACACATTGAGCGACTCCCTGGGTCATCTTTTACTTAGATACCCACATTTCACCCTACTTGGGGATTTCAACTTACATCTTGAATCTAAATCTGACCTACAGACAAACAACTTTCTACAAACTCTAGAACTATTCGATCTTCAGCAAAAAGTCACAATGCCCACCCATTCTTTAGGGCATACACTTGACGGTGTTTGCACCAATTTTTCCCCTCTAACTACCCTACCCCCTGTCCCTCAAATCTGGATGGATCACTGCCTGATCCAGTTCCACATTATAACCTTACGCTTACAAACCTCAAGCAAATCCAATCCACATTTTGACAAATACGTCAACTGGAAAAAGGTTCAAGAAACTTTTACACTTAATCCTATCGCCCAATCTCAGGCCCCCACCTTCAATGGCGACGTTGAACACGACGCAAACCTTTTCCACAACTGGATCTCCCAAGAAATCAAAACTCGGAATCCTCCCAGTCGCCCCCGCAGAACAGATAAAAACCCCAAAACCAATGCGCCCTGGTTCACCCCCGACCTAGCCACATTCCATCTACAGTGTAGAAAAGCCGAACGTCAATGGCGTAGAACGTATGATACTGCGGACCGTCTCGCATACATCAAATCAAGGAATAGTTACCATCTCAATATTAAATCTGCTAAAAAAAACTTCTATGTCAATGCTATTAAGGAGTCCAATCAGAAACAAAAAACCCTGTTCTCCATAGTGAAATCGTTCACTCAGCCCAGAGCTTTACTACCCGAAATTCCCCCATCCCAAGATCTTTGTAACAAGATAGCTGACTTCTTCGAGGAAAAAATCAACGCCATACAACAAAACTTTCCCCCCCGCAAACTACTCAAGATCCAAGGGATTTGCCTCAGAAAGAACCACCTAGCGGCAGTCTCAAAAGCTTCTCTCACGTTTCCTTCGATCAAACCAGAGAAGTCATCCTGGCGTGCAGATCGGGTTCCCCTTCCGACCCTTGCCCTCCCAAAATTCTTCACCTACTTATTGACGAGGTTAATCCCATTATTAATCACATTGTTAACTCGTCACTCTGCACTGGCTCAGTACCTCGCCTGTGGAAACAAGGTATAGTCAAACCCCTTATGAAAAAAGCCAATAAATCCCCGTCCGACCTCACCAATCTTCGTCCGATCTTGCTTCTTCCAGTTTTGGGTAAAATCACCAAAAAATTGGTCTACAGAGAACTCAAACAATATCTTGAAGATCACAACATACTTCATCCTCAACAATCTGGTTTCCGTCCCAACCGCTCTACCGAAACAGCACTGATTGAACTCTCAGACTCAGTTAAGATGCTACAAGATAAAAAGAAGAAAGCCATTCTCATTCTCCTCGACCTCACTGCGGCGTTCGATACCATCTCCCACTCCATCCTGATCAATAGACTGGTGGACATAGGGATCTCTGAAGTGGCCTTATCTTGGATAAAATCCTTCCTAAACGACAGATCCCAAACTGTCGCTCTCGGCTCTTTCCACTCCATTGAGAAGAGGGTCTCCTCCGGTGTCCCCCAGGGCTCCATCCTGAGCCCCCTCCTCTTCAACATTTACCTCATACCACTTATATCCCTCATTGAGTCATTCGGCATACCAGTAACATCGTATGCCGATGACACACAACTCATTGTGCCTTTAGAAGATAACTCAACCAAAGCCGAGCTAAACCTCAAAAACTGTTTAAAAGCTGTCTTCCAATGGATGGACACCAACCACCTCAAATGCAACTCCAGTAAAACAGGGATCCTTCCCATTGGTAGAAACACCATTTTCTGCCCAGCCCTTTGGTGGCCGGAAGACTCAACGGCACCCCCCCAGACCGTAACAACAGCTAGGAACCTCGGCGTCCTATTTGACACAGAACTATCCTTCGACGAACAAGTCAGGACTGTAGCGGGCCGATGTTTCGGAATCATAAAATCTCTAAAAAAATTCTTCGACTTCCTACCGCTAGAATCCAGGAAAACAGTAACAGTGGCCCTAATAATCTCACGCTTGGACTACTGTAATGGTCTTCTTGCTGGAGCAAAAAAAACTACACTCAATAAACTCCAAAGCGTACTCCACACCACCGCCCGCCTGGTTCTGAAACTGCCCAGAAGAACATCTATATCCGCGGCTCTAAGATCCCTGCACTGGCTTCCACTTCACAAGAGAATACTCTTTAAGATGCTAATTGTCGCCTTTCGGGCTTTCAATAAATCCGGCCCTAAATACCTCACCAGACGCTTGCCCCACTACAATCCTAGTAGGTCCCTCCGCTCCTCCCATGAAAACCTCATACAGCCAGTCAGATTCAACATGAAGACAAAAGGTGGAAAAACCCTAAGCTTCTTGGCCACAAAAAACTGGAACCGGATGCCCAAAAACCTTAGACACCAAACTCAGGAAAAACCCTTCAGAAAACTGCTAAAAACGTGGATTTTTAACCTCCCGGATGACCACACCAAGGCAGCCATCTAAATTCCACGGCCACCACGATTTGTTTTCTGCTCCTCGACCTGGAAATTCAGCGCCATGATGCTCCTTCCGGAGCGACCGCCGCGCTTTACAAATACCCCCACGAATCACGAATCACAAATCACTCTGCCACCCAGGAAGCCCCCGAAGGGAAAGGGGGAATGGGAGACAAAAAGAGGGAGAGATTCCTTCTGAACGATGAGTACCTCTTGTGTATCAGGAGGTTGCTTCTTGTAATTTGTATGAGGGGAATTATCTTCAGGCAATCCGTGTAACTCGATCTAGGAATGCACATATATTAATAGTAAGTAACAAATCACGAGACAAGAACTAAACATTACATCAATCACATAACTTAATATCACTGTCTTGAATATAGCTAAAGCAAGGACTCTCTGTTTAGCTCTCTTGTATTTTTTGTACATATGCTTGAGTTGCCTTGGAATTCTTCTTGTAGCTCTGCAAGAAATAATAAATTGTAAACAACTTTTCTACTCTCCTAAGACTGCTAAAGGAAAGCTAAAAACCCTTTTGTTTACCTCATAACATACTCAGTAGCAACAAGAGAGCGAGGAATAGACAATGGTGCTTGTCCTTTTCCCAAATGTATATGCCGGGTCCTGCTCCCTGTACTAGGTTTGGATTTTAAGCTAGAGGAGACGAACGGTCCCCTAGCACTCCAACGTGAGGCAGGATCCATGTAGCCAGTTACTCGTAAAGTTAACATACTTTACGAATTGGATCTGTGAGTATATTGATCCACCACATACACAACGCGCTTTAGAGTGCGCGTTGATATACCTAGACACTGCTGTGGCCACGTAAAGCCTTTTTTGGCCCCGCACACCATTGGTCCTGAAGAAAGCCTCACGACTATCGTAGAAGGCTGAAACTAGTAGACCTACACTTTTTTGGACTGTGATATAGAGGGACATCTTTACCTCAATTATATTCTAACTATGTTTTTACCCATGCCATAGGACCCTTCCATTAAAACGTTTAAAAGGGCATTGCATGTAGGCATTTTTAGCACATAAACTCACTACACATAGCACTTTTTCACTTCCACAGAAAATCCCGCTCTGCTGTAGACAGGCGTTGCAGCACAGCTGGATCGCACTCGGTGATCCAGCTGGGCCCCGATGATGAAGCATGCCACCTACCAGGTAGGTGGGTGAGGGGTTTCTTAACAACAACAATTTGTTGTTAATACCAATTGACCAGGAGCTAGGGTAATATCCCTGACCTGTACCTTCTTGAGGTCTTGTCCTCGTTGTTCTAACATACCTCATAACATGGGCAAATCATAAAAGAATAATGTCCTCAGAAAAGAATGCACAGAGCTCAAAGTCTTTTGCACAAACACTTGTTATAGTCTTTTTAACCAGTTCCATCTGAATTCTGGTGTTTGCTATAGTCACTGTCTTCTCTTGGATTACCTCTCCAAGATTCAGTAAACAAATATGCATTTAAGCATTCTTTCAATTCCTTGGTATAGTCTTAAAAAACACTCACAAACCTTGAAATATTGTGTGTTCTTTTTACACCTATCTGTGCTTGTTTTTTCTTTTACAGGGTTCCGGTCGAGTCAGGAGCGTCACCGGATGTCGAGGAAACCGGAAAGGGAAGCTTCCGGGATAAGGACAGGAAGATACGCTGGGCGAAGGGAATCCTGAGGGTGGAGACATTTAACGCGGCTAAACGGGAAATGCAAGGAAGCGTTGAAGGGCCGTTGTCCAAATGCGGCCAAGCGGGAGATTCCGGGAAGCCTGGGTTGCCGCCTCAATCAGGAGAAACAGGTATGTGCTGGCACTGCCTCTGCTGTCGATGAGACCAAGCGCATGTGTCCAGATGCGAGAGGTTTCAATACCTGCCGTCGCTCGCATTGGTCTTCAGGCCCCGGCTTTCTCGTGTTTGACAGTTTACACATGAAATGTGCACACGGATTTCAGAACCAGTTATAACGTGAGTTAGACCTGGCACCATTGGCGTGTGTCTCCCTTCCATTTTTGCTGGTGTTAGATGCTTTCAGCACTGTGCCACATTACAAGTGCTCCCTACTGTAAATTGATATATTAATCAGTGGGTCCATGTTTGGCTATTTGGTTTACTTGTCAGACCCTAGTACAGTGCACTGAGTGTGCCCCGGGCATGTAAATCCAAATGCTGCTGGTGGGCCTGCAGCACTGGTTGTGCCACCCACTGAAGCAGCCTTGTAAAATGTGTATTAAGTCTGCCATTGCAGAGCCTGCGTGTAGTCTGGTACTGTCATGCTGACTGGGCAAGTGCACCCACTTGCCAGTCCCTAAACCTTCCCTTTTCTTCATATCAGACACCCCTATGGTAGGCCCAAGGGCAAGGTGCATTGTAAGTATAAGGTAGGACAAGCCCTGATGTGTGAGGCATGTCCTAATAGTGAATTACAGACATTTTATTTTTTCATTATTGCAAGGCTACCTGTTCTCCACAGGCTAGAATGGGCACGTAGATTATTACATTATTATAATCCTAATTATAGGCAGCAGGTGATCAGTCAGGATCACATTGGATTTACTGGGAGAATGGTCTCCTGTATAGTGAGCCTAAGGTTGCTGAACCTGGGTCAGCCCGTGTGCTGGTGGTACCCCAGATTGAGGCAGGCTCATGATGTGCCATTGGCAAGACATTTGGGGCAGAACAATGCCTTTGAAAGGCTTGTCAACCACTTTCATTGGCCCCAAATGCGCAAGAGTTCAGATAGGACTTGTCAGACTTGCCAGGCAAGTGGAAAGAGTAGGAGGAAGCACAAGGCTCCTCTCCAGCCATTCGCTGTGGTCAGTACCCCCTTTGAGCGGGTGGGGATTGACATTGTGGGGCCACTGGACCCCAAGACAGCCATGGTAAACAGGTTCATCCTGCTCTTGGTGGACCATGCCACCCGGTACCCGGAAGCCATACCCCCGAGGACAGTGATGGCCCCGTGGTGGAACGAGCACTGATGGGAATTTTCTCACAAGTAGGATTCCCTCGCGAGGTAGTGTCTGACCGTGTCCCCAACTTCATCTCTAAGTATATGAAGTCCCTGTGGCAGGAGTATGGTGTAACTTACGAGTTTACCACTGCTTACCACCCCCAAGGAAATGGGTTGGTTAACCGAACCCTGAAAGGCATGATAATGGGTTTTGAGGAACCCATGAGTTGTAAGTGGGACGTCCTCTTACCATGCCTACTCTTTGCATACCTTGAGGTGCCACAGAAATCTCTAGGGTTCAGTCCCTTTGAGCTTCTCTATGGACACCCAGTCAGAGGGCCTCTGAGTCTGGTCAAAGAAGGGTGGGAGCAATCTACCAGGAAACCTCCCCAGGATGTATATAGCTACATGTTGGCCATCAGGAACCAGACTAGGCGTTTCAGGCAACTCGCTGGGGCGAAACTGGAAGCCAGCCAGGAGGGGTGAAGTGATGATATGACCAGAATGCCACTCTGGTAGAGCTTCAACCTGGCCAGAAAGTGTGGGTCATGACCCCATGGAGCCTTGCATGCTCCGGGATAAGTGGACCAGACCATTTGAGGTTGTGGAGCGCAAGAGTCCAGTTACCTTCTTGGTGGACTTGCGGTCTACCAGGAAACCCTTGAGGGTCCTGCATGTCAACCGCCTTAAGCCCCACATAGAGAGGTCTGAAGTGGGCATGCTCTTAGCAACAGATGCTGGAATGGAGAAGGCTGAGCCTCTTCCTGACCTCCTGTTTTCAATAGAGCAAGATGGGTTAGTGGGTGGTGTTAACCTCTCTTCCACCCTGACCCATGAGCAACAGAATGACTGCCACCAGTTGCTGGGACAGTTTTCTGTTCTGTTCTCCCTGGTTCCTGGTGTCACAGATTGGTGCGTCCATGATGTGGACACAGGAGACAGCTTACCTGTGAAGCATAACACTTACAGGGTAACTGACAGGGTGAGGGTTTGCATCAAAGAGGAGGTCTCAAAGATGATTGTGCTAGGGGTGTGTTACAGGTGCGGGATGAATAGGCAACAAATGTATTCTTGTTTTCTTATTTTTTATTTTATGGAACAACAAGTCCGAGCTTTTCTTTCCCTTAAGTATAGTCCCACGTGGCGAACGGCTTCTTGCTGTTCTTCTATGGCTTGACTGTGGGGGTTCTGCTCGACTGCCTCTTTCGTATGTCCGTCGATACAGGGATTTGTCCGGATCCATCTTGTGGCTCAAGGCAAACAAAAAGGAGAATACAGCGTATAAGTTGGATGTTCACTTTTCATACGATGATTTAAAGGGAAGGGAGTGAGGACCTAATAACCCGTGCCACACATCTAGCAAAATTGACGACGTGAGGTGTAAGTGCTCAGGGCGGGGACCCAATGCCAAGGATGTGGGAGTGCGCAGGTTATTCAGCGGGCTTCCCCTTATCACGGACCCAGCCCCTGATCTTGTCTTGTACCTGTGCTAGCCATACACCTCCCGCGGGTGTATGGCTGGGCGAGTCGCGGGGTCGTTGGCCTCCTGGCGTCTCCCGTTTCTCGTCTTCTTCTCGGCATCTTTTCTCCCTCTTGCTGAACTCCTCCGAACTCGTCTCCGCGTTGTCGTCTCCTTCCTCTCCGCTCCGGCCTCCTACTCGCTCCCTCCGGGTGAATAAACACACCGTTGATTCGTCTCTCTCCGTATAAGACGCCTCCCCGTCCTGACGTGACTCCTCCCACTCGTTATTCCAGTCACAGTTAAAGGGCCATTGACCCGTCTCCTCTTCTTGTCGTTCCAGCTCATCATCGACGTTCTGTGGGGAGTATAAGTGATGAGCTATGGTACCAGAGTTCTGTTTAGTCTCTCTTTGTATATTCCCTTGTTTTAGGGACAGTCCCGGCCCGTTAGAGGGTGATTGAGTCCTCTAGCAGTCCTAGGGACAGTCCCGAAGGCTGCAGAGCTGGGTGCCACACCCGAACTCCGGTTCTGTGTGGACTACAGAGGGCTCAATTTAGTCACGAAGACTGATGCGCAGCCCATCCCCAGAGCTGATGAGCTCATTGAACGGCTAGGGTCTGCACGGTACCTCAGCACGTTTGACTTAACGTCTGGGTACTGGCAGATCGCCTTGACTCATGGGGCAAAGGAGAGGTCAGCATTCTCCACACCAGATGGGCATTTTCAGTTCTGTGTTATGCCCTTTGGGATGAAGAATGCCCCTGCCACCTTTCAGAGGTTGGTCAACCAGGTGTTGGTTGGACTGGATGAGTTCAGTGCCGCCTACCTGGATGACATCACAGTGTTCAGTGCCAGTTGGGAGGAACATCTGCACCACCTCTGGGAAGTGTTGTTGGCACTGCGGAAGGCAGGCCTCCCGATCAAGGCGAGTAAGTGCCAGATCGGGTAGGGTTCCGTGGTGCACTTTGGACACCAAGTTGGGAGAGGCCAGTTGGTGCCCCTACAACTCAAGATTGAAACCATCCCGGCTTGGGAGCCACCCAAAACCCAGACAGAGGTGAGGGCCTTTTTAGGACTCACAGGGTATTACAGGAGGTTTGTCAAGGGGTACGGCAAGACTGTTGCACCCTTGACAGAGCTGACTTCCAGGAAGCAGCCCAAGAAAGTGATTTGGACTGACACCTGTCAGAAAGCTTTTGAGGCCCTAAAAGCTGCCATGTGCAAGGCGCCTGTGCTCCTGGCATCCAACTTCTCAAGAGAGTTTATCGTTCAAACAGACGCTTCAGAGCATGGTGTGAGGCTGTTGTGTCACAGATGAATGAGGAGGGCCTATATCAACCTGTAGCCTTCATTAGTAGCAGGTTACTTCCATGGAAACAGAGGTGAAGTGCTATTGAGCGTGAGGAATTTGCTTTGGTCTTGGCACTGAAGAAGTTGAGACCATACCTGTTTGGGACTCACTTCTGGGTTCAGACAGACCAGAGGCCCCTCAGATGGTTAATGCACATGAGAGGTAAGAATCCAAAGCTGTTGTGGTGGTCCATTTCCCTACAGGATTTGGACTTTACGGTGGAACACCGCCCTGGTACAGAACACGCCAATGCTGATGGTCTGTCCAGATTTTTCAGCCTTAGTGATGAGAGCTCCCAGGAGTTAGGGTAGTTCTCCCCACATTTCAGCTGGAGATGACACATGTTAGACCTGGCACTATTGGTGTGGGTCTCCCTTCCATTTTTGCTGTTGCCTCATGTATTTTTGCTGGTGTTAGATGCTTTGGGCACTGTGCCACTGCTGTCCAATGCCACACTGCAAGTGCTCCCAACTGTAAATTGATATATTAATCAGTGGTTCCATGTTTGGATATTTGGCTTACTTGTCAGACCCTAGTATAATGCATTGAGTGTGCCCCGGGCATGTAAATCCAAATGCTGCTGGTTGGCCTGCAGCACTGGTTGTGCCACCCACAGAAGCACCCATGTAAAATGTGTCTAAGATCTGCCATTGCAGAGCCTGTGTGCAGACTGGCACTGTCATGCTGACTGGGCAAGTGCACCCACTTGCCAGTCCCTAAACCTTCCCTTTTCTTCATATCAGACACCCCTATGGTAGGCTCAAGGGCAGGGTGCATTGTAAGTATAAGGTAGGACAAGCCCTGATGTGTGTGGCATGTCCTAATAGTGAATTACAGCCATTTTCGTTTTTCACTATTGCAAGGCTACCTGTTCGCCATAGGCTAGAATGGGCAGTTAGATGTTTACATTCTTATAATCCTAACTGACTCGGAGAACATGGTGGAAATTCGAATTTAGTATGCCTGGACTCAGTATGATGCAATGCATCTTTTAGTGAAGTTGATTTTAACATTCTGTGTTTGAAAATACCACTTTTAGAAAGTAGGTATTTTCTTGTCTAACTTTGTAAGCCTGCCTCAGCTAGGTTGTGTATTCCTTGTCTGGAGTTTGTGAGTGACAGGGCTGGGGGATTCCAAGAGACAGGATGAGTCAGCCCAGTGGTTAATAGAGAGATTTGCATCTAGATGGGAGGGAGGAGTTGCACCTGAACCTTGAATAGGGCTGTGCCTGCCTTCCACAATTCTGGCTCCATCTCCTGGGGAGCGGCTGATGTCTCTGCCCTGCACACTGAAAGAAGAGAAGGAGTCCTGTCAAGAAAGTGATCCTGGGCTGTACTTGCCTTCCACAATGGTGGCTCCACCTCCTGGTGGGCGTCAGATGTTTCTGCCCTCCACTGTGAAAGGAAAGGAGAGGTCTGGTAAACAGAGTACTTCTGAACTCGTTTGGACTGGGCAAAGGCTCCTCTCCCCTCAGAGATCAAAGGATTTGGGGTACAAATATTGGGACCCTGATCCCATGAAATTA
Source organism: Lissotriton helveticus (assembly GCF_964261635.1). Lineage (NCBI taxonomy): Eukaryota > Metazoa > Chordata > Amphibia > Caudata > Salamandridae > Lissotriton > Lissotriton helveticus. Next base: position 641,530,987 of record NC_136059.1, read on the forward strand.
GATCACTTTTGGACAAACAAGAAGAAACCTCTGCTGGGGAGAGGAACCTGAAGAAACTGAGGTGAGACTATTCCTAAGCTGAAGTTCTGATTAGGGGATTAGCCTGCAGTGGTTGCCTTACTGCCAAAGAGAGGAGAAAGAACTTGGTGTACTTTGCTTTCAACTTGTGAAGGATCTTCAAGGGCTTGGAAAAGAACTTGCCTCCTGCTGAAGTCTCAGGGACAACAGACTTCAACCCCCAGCTCCCCAGAGTTCTTTTGGAAGTGCCTGCTGCTGTTTTGGGCCTTCTGAGGGACTGCGTGTCACAAGGAGCTGGAAGTGCGACTCAACGAAAATGAAGCGTGTCGCCGTCACTGCTGCTGCTGTCGCACTCCTGAACAAGGGTGTCACTGCTGGAGTTGGCGCACTGCACCGCATCGAGAGAAGCATCTCGCAACAAAGAGGGAGCATGTCGCCATCGCTGCTGCCTGCCATCGCACTTCTGAACAAGGCTGTCACCACTGGAGTTGTCGAACTGCACTGTATCGAGAGAAGAGTCTCGCAACGAGGTAGAAACGTGTCACCGTCGCTTTTGCTGCTGTCGCACTTCTTAACAAGTGCGTCGCCGCTGGAACTGTCGCATTGAACCGCATCGAGGAAAGCGCCTCGCATCCTCCGAGAAGCGCGCCGCCTTCAGAGCTGCTGCCGTCACATTTCTGAACAAGGATGTCGCCGCTGTAGTTGTCGCATCGTGTGGAAGCTTCACATAAACGTAGGAGAAGAGTGTCGCAGCTGTTGCCGTCGCACTTCTGAACAAGGGTGTCACCGATGCAGTCCACGCATCGAACCTAGAACTTCTCGCATCCCCGGATTAGCATGCCGCATCTGGAAGATCTTCACGTCTTTATTTCTTTGCACCTGAACTTTGCAGCATTTCCCTCGCTACTAAATTGCTTGTCATGGAAGCGCAACGCATCATAAGGTACATTGAGGCAAAGTGTCGCATCTTAAGAGCTGGACTAAACTAAGCTAAAACTAACATTTTAAAGTAACAGTATTGTGTATTTCTTTCGTTTATGGTCTTGTGGTAAATCTGTAAACAGTATACTTATTTTTTATATAAAACCTTGTGTGGTGTCCATCTGTAGTGTTGTCACTGGGTTACTGTATGTGGTCACAAATATTTTACACACTGCCTCTGAGATAAGCCTGTCTGCTTGTGCCAAGCTACCAAGGGGGTGAGCAGGGGTTATTTTAGGAGTGTAATCCCCTTATCCTGACTAGAGGCAAGGGTCCCTATTTGTCACAAGTACCTACCTGTGCCAACTAGAGACCCCCAAATCTAACAACATGGAATATGCAATCAAGTCTGTTATACTGGTATTTTCTCTGGGGCTATCTTCCATCAAAAATATATATATACAGACACTTTGTGTTTTATTACTAATTAAAATACACTTCTGGATCTTAAAACACTGTTTGTTACTAAGCAGTTTGGGCACAGACAGAAATATGAGTGCTCATGACATCAAGCATCTGAGGGTTCAAGGCAGTATTCAGGCTGCAGAGCAGACCTACTAAGTCCAGCATTTCAGTCTTCTGAAGCACACAACAAGCCACAGAATCAGGCAGTCCTCTGAAAGTCCTTCTGGAGGTCCAGCAAATAAACTGAGCAGGTCCATTTTCATACCTAGTGCCTTCTTTAAAGTAAAAGGCGTTTCTAGAATATTCCCTTTGATGTGCTTAAAGTTTCCTGCCTCCCTTGCGCTGGAACCAGGCTGAGTGCATGAAAATTCAGTAGTGACATGTCATTTGTGTAAAAGAAGAGTACAGCCTATTGATTTGCAAGTGGGGCTGTGCCCAGCTCCGCACCCACCCTGCCGGTGATGGCTCATCCAGACACACTTATTTCCTCTGTCTGTCAGTAAGAAAAAAAAATCCTATTGCCAATTACAACCAGTCATGTGACCCAGGAACAGACTGCTGGAAGCAATTAATAGGAGCACATAAATGTCACCTTTGTAAAGGTGGCATTTTCAAAATTGTAATTTAAAATCCAACACCACCATTAAAGAACATTTTACGTAGCAATTTCCTAGACACCTGTATCTAATCAAAATATAGCACTTATTAAATGTAATAAGGCAACCCTATGCTATCCTGTCTGAGAAGTAGGCCTCATAGTAGTCAAAAACAAATGTAGTTTTTCATTACCAGGACATATTAAACATAGAAAGACATGTCCAACCTTTTAAGTGCAATGCACCTTGCCCTATAGGCTACAGAGAGCCTCCCTTAGTGGTGACTTATATGTAAGAAAAGGGGAGTTTAGGGCTTAGCAAGAGGGTTATTTTGTCAAGTTGAATTTGGCTTTTCAAACTGCATTCAGACTGCAATGGCAGACTTGTGACATGAAGTAAGTAGCAAAATAGGTGCTGCAGGCCCTATAGTATAATTTGATTTAGAGGCCCTAGGTATACGGTATGCTACTCTACTAGGGACTCATATATAACTTAAATAGTTCAATCAGTTGTAAGCCAATTTTACCATGTTTCAGGAAGTGAGCACAAGCACTTTAGCACTGGTTAGCAGGGGTAAAGTCGCAGAGTCCTAAGGTCAATCACATTGAATTAATCAAACATGGGAGGGCAAAAGCAAAACGTTTGGGGGATGACCTTGCATAGAGAGTCAAGTGCAACAATTGGGCTTTCATTTTCTTTTATTTTACATTGTTATGTTTATTGTTATTGTAATACACTGCTAAAGCCAGAATGTCTGACTTTAATGACTCACTGTATTATGTTTTGTTCAGTACCCATAGCCGGTATTTTGGATTTTGACATCAGAGCTTACTGAGTCCCAAACAGTTGGAGGCTGTCACTATAGCATATTTTACTTGCAACCATGTATATATAATGCATAGAATTGAGTAATGTGTAAGCAATAAACTATTTTTCTTTTTTATAAGAAAAAGTAATGGGTTGACAGTGATTGATAAGCATAGTTTGTTGAGTGCGTGAGGGGAAGTACTCACGTACTCAACAAACTATGCTTATAGTTCGTTCATCATCAGCCCACATCACCTCTTCTGAGTAAGCCCTTGACTGCCTTCCCTCACTACACTGAGAGTCACGTGCTACAAAGGGTTAGCTGTTTCTCAACAAAAGGAATATTTTGGCCATATAACCTGTAACGGAATCACATCCTTCCCAACTAATAACTTGCTTTCTTACAAGCTGCATGAACATATTAAGATTCACATATTTACTAAAGTAGGCTGCTCAATGCACAGAAGTCTGCAGAGGAACTACCAACAACGTAACAGGTTAAAAGATCACATACAGGGATTTCCGCCACATCTGGTGGTACTGTCCATTGCTAGCCACCTATTGGAAGAAGATCCTCAGTCATATTAAAGAGGTAATTGGCTACCCTATACCTGAGACCCAAAAAGTGATTATCCTGGGACTTAGACCTATGGCCCTCCTTGCCATGACTCAAGCAGATTGGTGTATAATATCCATATGCTTGGAGCAGCCAAACAGACAATAGTGGTGTACTGCCTGTTGCCTTGTGGTTCACCCGTATGTGGCAAACCATGGCGATAGAAATTCTCACAACACGGATAACCTTTTGCCAGAACAATTCACTAACACATGGCAGCCGCTGGTGGATTACTTTTCTAAGCTGGAATACTTCTTTTTCCAGCCACCAAAACTCTGAGCCTTGCAACTCTTTGAGGATAACCTCCTACCTTCATGCGCAGAAAAACTTTTGGTGATAGACCAAATGATACATATAGAAGACTCACTGTCCAGCCCCCAACACACTCACTAAAGCAACCTCTGTCTCTTTTCTCCCCCCTCTCTCCCGATTTTAGGGTTCTCTTTATTTATGAACAATGCCCCATTTCATATTTCCAATCGCCTAGCTCAGAAACATGGTAAAATTGCAGTGCCAAGTACAATATACCTAATGTTTATCAGATGTGGGACATTTGATATTGTAAAGTGGATCAGATGTAGAGCAAATGTTATTGCTGGAAGCCAGTTCTCTGAAAGATTGAGCGCTTTCTTTATCTTCTTTTCTTTTCATTTTTTCTTTTCTCTTTCTGCTTAATTGTTGTTAAGATGTTGTAATCTTTAATAAAAAAGATCTTAATGAAAAAAGATCACATACAACAACACTGAAGACACTATAGCAGGTAAATCAATGTCACATTTGTGCAAAGAGAGTGCTATCTAACCATGCACAGCATACACATTTGTGTTTTGTCCTGTTAACTCCGAGTTAACTTTAGACAGTTACATTTGCTGAGCACAGTACTTGTGACAGATGTAAAAAGATCATTTGAATCGCTTGTAGTCTTGCCTTTCTCTCACCACCAGGAAATAACAGACACTGGCACTTGTAATTATTAACCTCCTGTGAACTGAGCATGTACTCACTAGCTTTCATCTTCAGACATATGCTTGTATCTCTCCAATTATTGCGGGTTGTGAAATCACTGTTCAACATATGAAAGTGATTTAGTTAGTCTTGTTTGCCTATGTCCATTTGTCTCCCTATGTCATGACAAATGGTGTTGTGTAACCCATTGCATTATAGAGCAGACACAGAAGTTAAGCAAAAAAAAGAAAGGCCTCAGTGAGTGTCCTTTAATGGTAGAGGATGCTACAATATCATGAGCCCTATCAATTTCCAATCTTAAACTCCTTATGTGGATGACATGGATCAGGTGGTTTGTGGCCTAATCAATAGTGGATGGCTTTCATGATGATGAAAATGGCACACCAAAGGATTCTGAGAATAATGTAATTTTAAAAACCTTTTCTAGTGCAAAAATTACTCTTAGGGTCAAAACACTAGAAGGTACATGAGGGACAACTAACCAGCAGACTTTGTGTGCTTCTGAACAGTCACACTTTTAAAGCATTGCACAAAACAAGTGTCAGAACTAACCCTGGGCAAAGTACTATGCTACGCTTGCGTAGTTTGCGAAGTTTGCGCTACTTCGCACTACACGAGTTGCACGCAGCACATTGCAAACACACGTAGCGTAGTAGTAATTTTTTGCTTGCTCGTGGTCCTCAACGTCAAGTTTGCGACCGCGAGCGAGTAAAATGACATTGTGGCGAGACTTTTTCCTCGTTCGTGATCAGCAACATCAAGTTTCCGATCGCGAGCGTGGAAAATAAACCTCCCAGCGTGATTCTCAACGCGGGGAGGTCATGTTTCTCATTGCGAGTGGTTGCGTATGCTCGTGGCCGCTCGCAATGAGAAACTACCAGTTCGCATTGAGAAAGCTGCCTCTCGAGTAGAAATCTACTCGAGTGGCAGAAAATGACCGTTCGCACTGTGCAAGATGAGGTTTGCACTGATTGCACAGTGTGGACAAGCATCCGGCACTGTGCAATCAGTGCAAACAGCATTTTGCAGAGTGCACTACGCAGTTCGTGTAGCTCGCGTAGTGCGAAGTGCACTTTCCGTAGCTACGCTTAGCGCTACTACGCGAGCTATGCCCAGGGTTAGTCAGAGCCCAGTTCAGAGGGCCACAGGCTCTCATGGGATACTGGGCCCAATCGTGGTGGTTAAGGCCTTTTACTCCTGATGTCCTGGGTGGTTCCGTCTGCTGGTTGTCTTCGTCGAAATTGTCATAGATGCTCTTCATTTTATGGTGAAAGAAGGTGCTGAGTTTGTCACGGAGGTCATGTGAGGGAGGGATATCAGTCGACTCGCTGGTGGGTTGGGCGAACTCCTTGATGATGTTCAAGAGTTCTTTGCTGTTGTGTGCGTGGGTGGAGACTCTGTCTTCAATCGCTTTTTTCCTCATTTTTCTAATGACTTGGTGGTGAGTGTTGGTAGTGGCTCTAAAGTTGTGATATTCTGTGGATTTGGTGTTCCTCCAGGCCTTTTCGAGGCTGCAGCACTTGCGTCTGGATTCTCGAAGTTCGATGGTGAACCATCTTGCTTTCTTGGCATGGGTGTTGTTGTTTTTCTTGAGGGGGCAATGGTGCTGGTGCTGTCGGAGATCCATCTGTGCAGGGACCTCACTCCCGCCAGTGATTCCATCTTCCTCACAGGACACACTGGTCTTGGCAATCAGGCAGCACTGGTGCTCTAGGTCAGGTGATCTTGATTTTCCTGGGTGATGTCTCCACATCCAGCAGTTAGACTAGCAGGCCTTGGCTCACAGTCCTGGCCACAGGCAGAATTCTTGTGGAGCTTTCCCTCCTCACAAGGTCCATCTGGCTGCTTGGCAGATGACAAAGCATGGCATCTCAAAATGCCCTTCTTTAGTCCATCTCCAGGTACTAAATGTGAGATAGTGTCTGAGTCTTTGAAATCTTATGTTTGGTTATGCTAATTTTGAAGTGTACATTCTTCCTTTACTTCTTTCCTTTTGAAAAGATGTCTGACATAGGAGGCAACACAAGTTCACATCTGGATGTCAACCACAGTGAGATGTGCATCAAAAGGTTATTCCTGGGCTCCAAGACCTGCTCTTTATGGTTCCCTTAACAGCGCTGTCTCTTTTGCTGAGATTTGTCAAGGCCTCTTCATTGTGGTCTGTCACTAAATCAAAGAGCAACCTTTTTAGGGTGTAGGGGCAGTCTCTTCCTTCTTTCCTTCAGTGTGTGTTCTGGCTAGTCCACAGAATGCCGCAACGCACACATTGGCATGGGGGGATTCTGCTACTCCTCATGTCTTCACCAGGCAGGCCTTGGCTTCCCAAAAAGGAACCAAAGTCCTCCATGTAATGTACCATTGAAGACACACTTGCACTCAGTGTACATCCACCACACACTTATAGTCCAGTACTGTTACTACCATGCATTGTGCCATTACAGACAAACATACATTCAGCACACAAATTCAGTTTGTGTGCACTGTGCAGTACTGTAGCTTTTATGTATTGTACCAGGCTGTGCTATTTACAAACACTCACACTGCTAGCACACACACTGACCATGTATGCTGTACAACTCCTAACCTTTCGTGTATTGCACTTCACACAAGCATACATAAATCCAGCACATGCTTTTATTGCACACTTACTGCCCAGCACTACATCTCTCATGTATTGCATTCCTTACAAGCAGACAACCAGTAAATGCACAAACCACCACTATGCTGCACAGTACTGCTGATTCCTGTACTGTACCCTTCCAAGGCATACATACATTCAGGACAGAGCCACTACTCTTGAGCTGCTCAGCCCTCTAAATCTACCTGATGTAGGCCAAGGGTGAGTTAAGCACAAAGGTGGAACTTTTAAAAATGTGAGTGAGACTTCAGACTTCACTCCAGTGACACAGAGTAAGAGATACCTATTCACTACTACTGATCATTGCAGGGTGAGCTGCCACAACTGTTCTTGTGCTGCCTAACTCTTGGTGAAGCCAATAGCCTTCCATCAGTATGAGGGCACCTGTTTGGATGACCCTCCTGGTCTAATAAGACAACAGTCCATTAGGCATGCCTATTTTATGGCACAAACACATGAAAAAAATCTGCATTAGTGATCCAGACAACAGTACAGTTATCACCCAGGGGTAGACATGTTCTGTCACAACAGCAAGCAGATTGGGAATTTGTCTTAGTCAAAGAGGCTGGGCAATCCAAAGCTTAGAGGCATCAGAAAAATGCATGACTCATCATCCTCCATGCTTTCAATTAGTGCATTTGAGCAAATAATCAGAAAGGAATAGGTCTTGTATCCTGGAATGTAAAACAAAAAATGTTTGAAATAGAAAGACTCATGATAAAAGACATCCTTATGAATGATGCACAAGATTTTGAAGGCCATCCTAGTAGTCCACAATATGTCCAATCTAGGATCAATTGAACGTTCTGGCATAATGTGGGAGATAATCCTGGGGACCTTCCTGTGCTGCAAGGCAAAGCAAGATACCCCAGCGTTTACTTGGGCATCCAGTTTTTGATCAATGTCCCCTTCCAATTAAAACCAATCCTTATACCCTCTTGAGTCTTTAATGGGTCATCTCTATCCCATATTTTTGGGGGGAATTTTTGTGTAACCTTTAGGAGATGACATATGATCTTTTGGTGTGGAACCTGTATGGTATACAGTTTGAGTTTCAGCATCCCTTCAGTTGTGAAGAGCAGGAATGTGTTGAAGGTTAGTGCCAGCAAGAACGAGGTCTTCCTTTTCTGCCAGACAGTCTGTGGATACATGCCTTTTCGTCTGCTTGTTTGACAGTAACACCTTCCAAAGTCTCCTCTGTTAAATTCCTAGTTTTACTTAGAGACAATGTGCAAATTATTTATGCATCATACAAACAGTAAAAAAGTGAAAGCACAACACAAGAAAAATCTTCCAACAGATTAGGAAAATGCAGTAAAATGAAGTAAATCAATTGACTCCAAAACGACAAAAATCCAAACAGTAGAACCAGAGATATGCAAATTCAGAAATTTAGGAAAATACTATAAAGCAGAAAATAGCACTCATGCTCATCTGGGGGTGCTAGACAGGCTGAATGCAATAGAGTGTGGACTGGCTACAGGGACCAGGTTAGTCCCACTGAAAAAATCTACCTTCTCAGTGCCTGGAGTGAAGTGTTCAACTGGCAGTGGAGGAGGCCACATGGAGCAGGGAGAGTGTCAAGATGATTGTCATGTAGTGCAAAGGTATTGTCGGGATGGTAATTTCTGGAGCGTTATGTTGGGGTATAATGGACTGCTGGTGCTGCATCATAAGTTGCAGATCTTGTGTTGCCGGTTGTCACTAAAGTCACTGTAGAGTGAAGAGTCAGGTCCATTGGGGCTTCATGTTAGCGGTCATCATGGGCAGTAGGATCCCAGCATGAAGGGGCCCATTTGCGGTCACAAAAAGCCCCAAACTTTAGGATTTTCCTCTTCTTCACATTAAAAGATCTACTGATGCCAGCCAAGGATCCCGGACCTGAGTTGGCACCTATTGGGGATATGTAACTCAGTTCAGCAGTGCCAGCAAGGCTCAGGTAGGGCCAGTTGAAGGTCCAGGCATATCCAGTGCAGCAGGTCAGCTGGACAGCTGCAGGGTGGCCTTGAAAGCTTGGTCTATTCCTGTAGCTCCAAACAGGAGATCAGCAACCTGACCCTTGGAGCAGTGCAAATTTACCAGATGAATCTGTAATAAATGATAGCACACCAGTCTCATATACAAAGGCGGGAGCAGCAGAACCCTATGTCTCTAAGTGTCATCTAAATAGTTTAGAAGGTTAAATGAAAAATCTACATGGAAGTGCTCAAAGTCTTCTTATAAAGCAATCAATTCACTCAAGAATACTTTAAATCTATTTCCTATATTCAATAAGGAAGGGCCCAACAATGAAGACAAGCCCATTGGAACTTAATCTATGACTATCAATGATATCTGAATAGAGAAACGTCATCCGCTACCTAACACAACCAATGATTTTCAAATCGTTCTTCATCTACTTTAAGAAAAGGAAACACTGTTATCTCCTTGGGCTCTACAGACTGCAGCATAATCTAATTCAATAAGTCTGGCAAAAACAATAGCTAATGGCTTTTCTCTTTTTCTCCAAGACTTTACTAAATACCAAGTATCTAACATGATATCAACCTCTATGCTGTCAAACCATCCCCATAATAAAGTTTACCACATGACCCAAATGTAGACCAATCAGATGCATCCCCTGACAAGGCCCACCCACTGAATGTATTGGGACCAAAACTTCATAGCAACATTCAATGTCCGATAATACAGCAGCTGTTTTAACTCATTTTCCTTTTGAGAATTATGATCACTATACCTTACACTTCATCCTTGATTATGTATCACTCTGTCACTATGATATTTTAAACTGTCAGAACTTATTAGACTTGCTGTCTCACTTTTTTGAGTTACAAAATATTACTACATTAGATTTAATTGGTGTACAGTTTCTTTGTAAACTGATGAGGAAATCTGTAAGTGCAGGTTTTCTTGGACATCAGACTCAATAATGCAAACAATACTGTAAAAGAAAGAGGAATTAGCTGACTGGGGAATTTTGTTAACTATTCTAATTAAACCAATATAAGGGCACATAGTACAAAGGCAAATTAAGAAGCAGGAGCAAACCCTAAATTTAACCCGTGAGATAAACATTTGTACCAGCCAAAAAACATTTTAAGGAACAGGAACTTAGACATGCACATATTTAAAAACCTTGCAGCTGGAGATCGCAAGAATTCAACAGCCCCATCCATGGGTAAAGTAAACCAAGATTCAATTAACTTACCAACTGCAAGTTATTCATGATCCATTCCCTCCTGAACCAGTGATCTGTTCTTGGAATATTGCGAGTCTTGAACTTCATTTGGCGTCCAGCTGATCCAGTTTTGTTTCCCTTACATCTTAATATCTTGTTGTTCGCCTGCAGGAAACGTAACATATTAACGCTGTTTTGTTACCCGATTTTCATATGTATGAAGTCAGTGCCACTTATAATAAGATGTTTTTAAGAAAGGGGGGCTTTGGTCCTAATGAGGTCAGGCAGGACGTGTATGAACTTTTTTAAGCAAAATGGGCCTGACCTACTGTTTTATAAATGTTGTTTTAATTAATAAACAGGTTTAAGCCTTTTATCCTTTTCGAATGGTCTGGGGGTAGTTTAATTACCTAGTTATTGAAACATGTATTTGACAAGTTATTACGATTTTTCAACATGCCTGTCAAAGAGACACACAATACCTAATTCCATATTCAGAAACATATAAAACATATAATGTGTCAAAATAAACATGTTTTTAACATTACAGTACAGACAAAAAAACTGTCAATTATTATAACCAATAGCAACAACCACTCTGTCATATCATGGTACGTCACATTGTGTGCATATTACAGAGGTTGCTGCACTCCTGGGTAAACATTTACAAATTTAATGTACATTTCTATTCAACCAACATGCTACTCTTGGACTGCTATTATTATAGGTTGTACAAAAGGGGGTGGTGATGGACGGAGCATTTGAACCAATCAAACACTCACACCCAGTCAACAGATCTGGGTTTAATCCATCACCGTTCTTTAGCCCACTCTGCCACCCCTGATCAGACATGGCCATATGCCAATCAGTCTGACTCTGTGCCTCATGGGAACAGTCCAGCCCGAACTGCCAAGCCATGCTTTCCCTGGACCGGAAGCGGTACAAAAGGGGGTGGTGATGGACGGAGCATCTGAATCAATCAAACACTCACACCTAGTCAAAAGATCTGGGTTTAATCCATCACCGTTCTTTAGCCCACTCTGCCACCCCAGTTCAGACATGGCCATATGCAAATCAGTCTGACCTTGTGCCTCATGGGAACAGCCCAGCCCGAACTGCCAAGCCATGCCTTCCCTGGACCGGAAACAAGCTTCCGAGGACCGGTTTCTGGCATTACAGCCGTCTTCAGCCCGGCTTGCTTGAATCCAGTGGCAAAGTGAGCAAGGGACTCACGTCTGAGCATACCCTGCCACACTTATGTCGGCCAAAAGCGGTACAAAAGGGGGTGGTGATGGACGGAGCATCTGAACCAATCAAACACTCACACCCAGTCAAAAGATCTGGGTTTAATCCATCACCGTTCTTTAGCCCACTCTGCCACCCCAGTTCAGATATGGCCATATGCAAATCAGTCTGACCCTGTGCCTCATGGGAACAGTCCAGCCCCAACTGCCAAGCCATGCCTTCCCTGGACCGGAAACAAGCTTCTGAGGACCGGTTTCTGGCATTACAACCGTCTTCAACCCGGCTTGCTTGAATCCAGTGGCAAAGTGAGCAAGGGACTCACGTCTGAGCATACCCTGCCAACTTATGGCGAACAAAGCGGTAAAAAAGGGGGTGGTGATGGACGGAGCATCTGAACCAATCAAACACTCACACCCAGTCAACAGATCTAGGTTTAATCCATCACCGTTCTTTAGCCCACCCTGCCACCCCAGTTCAGACATGGCCATATGCAAATCAGTCTGACCCTGTGCCTCATGGGAACAGTCAGCCCGAACTGCCAAGTCATATTATTATTATAGGTTGGCACAACAAAGATCCCGGATAAACAATAGGGTAGTCATAGCCCCAATTGTGAACCATTTCTTGGAACTGAATCACACAGAACGGGATTTCAAATGGACAGTATTAAGTGTAATGAAGTCTGGCCCCAGAGGTGGCGATGTGGAAGAATTACTTCTCCGAAAAGAGGCATATTTAATTTTCAAGTTTAATTGCACGACATATGACCTTAATGAACTATCAGAGATTGGAAGAACTTAAAAAGTAATCATATAAATCATATTTGTGTAAATAAGGACTACGTCAATCACAATGCCATGCGCCATTAAATCAGGAAACTTGTGAACGAAAACCGGAAATCCGCGCAGCTGCTCGAAATTGGGAGATGAAGTCTTGTGGAATTGAGCCTGAGTAAAGTAAAACACCTTTAGAATCAGACGCCTTCCCTAACTGCAACAAAATTGCCAGCCAGCCTAACAGCGTGTTTCTTTTCTGCCCGAGAGAGCTACGGAGCATTAGGCAACAATGTTTCATTAATTGAAGCTGGAGGAATGCCCTTGTTCTGAGAAGCGCTGTACCCCCATGACTGGCTGTACCCCCTACGTCACGGGGGTGCAGCAAATCTCAGCACCGAGCTATTCGCCATCGTCCCCCCATGGCGCTTTGTACCCCCTACGTCATGGGGGAGGAGCTGTTCAGGTGCTTTAGTGTATTCAGAAAAAAAGGCAGGCGCGCGTCGCCTTGATTCAAACAAGCCTCAATAGCTCAGTTGGGAGAGCGTTGTACTGCAGAGCTAGAGGACACTGGTTCAATCCCGGGTTTCGGCATAGATGCAACTTGTGCTTTTATTTTTATTTTATTTCTGTATTTATTTATTTATGCGATTTTATATAGCGCGGACTTTACCCGAAGGTGTCAGAGCGCTTCACAATAGGACCAGTAATGATACAAGAGGAAACAATTGCAAATTAACAAATTACAAAAGCAAACGTTAAGTTACATGATCAAAAGTGACAATAGTGAGCAACCAAAATACATGAGGTAGCAATCGGTACATTAGAGGAGAAAAAAGTGATATGTGTGCAGGTTACAAAAGCACACAAAGTACAAGTAGAGGTATAATACTGCAATAAATGGCAGACACTCCAGCACAAGAACAAACGTTACGTAGGCAATGGTGGCACTTGTGCAAGTATCTAAAGCAAACAAAATGTGAGAGGTAGCAAACAGTGTGTTACAAGAGAAAAGTGACATGTTCAAGTTACAAAAGGGTACCATAACAGGTACAAGGATAATACTGGAAAAAATGGTAAACATTCAAACTACCAGAACACACTCGGAAGGAACTTCCATAGTCCTGGACAATAGACTTTTCAATAATGGGAGGTCTTCCTTCAGATGATAGCGAGGGTGTGAATTAGATTTGGAGGTGTCTTTGGGGGAGGAGTTGTAACGTAGTGGTTACCATAAATGAAGACACTGCAAGTGTAGAGGGTTTGCGTCAGGTTTATTTAATTTATAACCTCTAAAGAGCGCCGAGCCGATGGTGCACCGCTCTCGGCTTTCGCGCTAATCCTGGCGCCTGTGTGCGCGCAGCCAGAACATGGCCGCCTGCACGTCACGTCGGTACGTGACGTGCATACACTAGACTGCACCACCACATATCTCGCCCTTTTTCCCAATACAGAAACTGTTAACTCACAGTCCGCCGTTCATGTCAAAGTCTCTGAACCAGGCTGTTTTGACCACCGCTCTCCCCCTCCGGGTCAGTCTCACCGGGGTGGATGGGGTACCTCCTTCCTGAGTCCTTTCATCGCTCCTTCCACTTCCAAATGCAGCCTCACTATTTTCTCTTCTATTCACGTTACCTTCACTAGCCAACGCTTGGTTGGCACCACCGGGTATCTCTTCCTGCTGCTCTCGGCTCTTCTCATCCGGATGCATCTCAGAATGTTCTTGCTCTGCAGCTCCTTCCTCCTTGTCTTCCAGGTCTGCTCCAACCTGGTCCCAACGTAGTACTTTGTTGCATCTTGCCATGCCGTCCAGTGACCACACGTTTCCGTCACTTAGCAGAGCTGCTCTGCCCATCACTTCCTTGACCTGCATAGGCTTGATATACTTGCTGTCTCCTTTCTTTTGCAGCGTTGCCAACTTTACTCGCACCCATTCTCCTTTTTCCAATCTTGTCTCCTTCACGTTTTTCCGGTTGTTGTAGTGTTTTGAGTAAATGGCTTGCGCCCTTTCCAAGTTGGCTCGCACCACTGCAGGGGACCATTCGCTCACTATAGTCTTTTCCTTCCACACTCTATTGTCTTGAGTGAATGGTTCGCGGCCTCTTAATATCTGGAAGGGGCTGTACCCTGTCCCTGTAGGGGTGATCCTGTACGCCCATACCAAGTGCCATATCTCCTTTTCCCAATCCTTGTTGTTGGAGATAGCTGCTTGAACGGACCCCGTCACCACTCTATTAAATCTCTCCACCAGTCCGTTTCCTGCGGGGTGATATATTGACGTGTGCTTGACCAGTATGCCATTTCTCTGCATGAAATTGTTCCATTTCTCTGACCTGAATTGGGGACCATTGTCGCTCAGGATGGACTTAGGGATGCCTTCCCTCACAAATGTGTCGGCCAGGAACTTAATAATGGTCTCCGCATCCATCGCCTCATCTATTTTCAGCTCAGGCCACTTGGAGTACCTATCCATAAGAACACATACATACTTTTGGACTCCGTGTATGTCCAGTATCGGGCCCAGAATATCCGCTGATAACTCTTCCCATGGGTTCCTAGGGGGATCGAACTTGCCGAGAGCCGGGCGTAGTGGTTTAAGTGTCTTATCCGCCCCTTGGCACTGTGAGCAGTCCCTGACATGCCTCTCAGCCTTTACGTCCATCCCTGGCCACCAGTAGTTTTGCTTGGCTCTCAATTTCAATTTCCCTATCCCCAAGTGTCCTTCATGGAGAATGTCCAATAGTTTGGGGATGATTCCTGCCGGGGGGATGACTTTCTCCCCTCTGTATACAAACACTCCTAGGTCGTCCATCGACAACTCTTCTCTGACTTCGAAGTATGGGTTGAGGTCCCCACGGGTTTGTATTTTGTCTGGCCATCCCTTCGTGATGTATGATTTTACTTTTTCTAGGATCTGGTCTTCTCCATATGCTTCCTTCCATTCCTGATGTTCTATGGTTTTCTCTTGGTCTTCTGTGAGTGCCACCATTTCTTCCGCCCCTGCTTGGTCTTCTCCAC
The DNA here is from genome assembly GCF_964261635.1 of Lissotriton helveticus. NCBI lineage: Eukaryota > Metazoa > Chordata > Amphibia > Caudata > Salamandridae > Lissotriton > Lissotriton helveticus. The sequence goes on from NC_136059.1 coordinate 641,546,228, forward strand.
TCTGATCCATGGCCACTGCTCTACTCAGATAGTCTGCCACCCTGTTCCTACTGCCGGGGATGTGTTCGACATCGTATCTAAATTCTAGCAGTTTGAGAGTCATCTTTGAGATTCTGGGCGTAGCACTTGCGTGTCCGCTGGACGTTAGTACCTTCAGTAAGGGTTTATGATCTGTTTTCAATAGGAAACGTGTGCCCCACAAAAACTGCCTGAATCTGGTCATGGCCCATACGACCGCTAGCATTTCTTTTTCAATTACGCTGTACTTCTTTTCAGTTTCACTCAGTGCGCGGGATGCGAAGCTGAGCGTTTACATTCTCCCCTGACCTCGGTCTTGCATCAGGACGGCAACCAGCCCCTTGTCGCTGGCATCGGTGGTGAGCACTGTGTTACCTTAGGGGTCATATCCTTGGAGTGGTACTGCTCCTGCCACCTCTCTCTTGATGACTTCAAATTTGCCTTGCGCTTCCTCCGTCCAGCAGAATTCTGTGTTGTCTCTCGTCAGTTGCCTCATGTGGTAGGTCTTGGAGGCGAAGTGCTGCACGAACTTACTATAATATTCCGCCATTCCAATGAACGATCGGACTTCTTCTTTGTTGGAGGGCGGTGGTGCTTCGCAAATGGCTCTCACGTTGTCTGCTTTCGGGGTAACCCCTCGCACCTCTATCTCGTGTCCTAGGTACGTCACGGACTCCATCCCTATCCGGCACTTGGTCCATTCAGCTGTGAGGCCCTTACCCTCAAGGATCTTTAGTACTTTTCCGAGTTTGTTGTCATGATCCTGTCTGTCCCATCCCATTACCAGGATGTCGTCCTGGAAGTATTGGACTCCATCTGTGTCTTTGAATAGTTGGTGCATCAGCTTTTGGAACACCGCAGCCGCTGATGCTAGCCCGAACGGCATGCGGCGGAACTGATAGCACCCAAATGGGGTGATACACGAGGTTAGTTTGCGGCTCTCCGGGTGCAGGGAAATCTGGTGGTAGGCGGAGGTCAAATCTATGGTTGAGTACCATTTGACCCCCCTTGTGCTGGCCAGCATTTCCTTGATCCTGGGCAAGGGAAATTTCCCCACCACAATGTTCTTGTTCAGTTCGCGTAGGTCGACACACAGCCTGACCTTCCCGCTTGGCTTCATCACTACTACCAAGGGCGCGAGCCACTCCGCGCATGTGATGGGTTCGATGATCCCTTTCCTCTCCAGATCCTGTAGTTCCTCTTGCACTGCGTCTCTCACCGCCAATGGCACATTCCTCACCTTGTGGGCGACCGGTATGGCATCTTCCTTCAGGATTATCTTGTGCGCGAACTTCTCCATCCTTCCAACTGTGCCTCCGAAAACCTTAGGGTACTCACTTTTCCATTTGTCCAGGTCCGGCCATGTTCCCGGTTCCGTGAGTAGTATCTGTTCTTTGCCCCCTGGATCCAACTTGATGCCCAGGTCGCCTTGGTCAAGCCATCCTAGGACCGAGGGTCCTCTCTCTGATATGTAGAGTTTGCAGAACGCAGATCGGCCTCTGAACTCGAAATGTAATGGTCTGAACCCAGCCATGGGTATTCGGTCCCCATTGTACGTCACTGGTCGGATGTCCAGCTTTTCCAGTTCTGGGCCTAGGTGTGGTGCAAAGCTCTCCTCCCATACTGCTCTCTGAATGATGGTGTAAGGTGAACCCGTGTCAGCCACCACGTTTATCGGTATTCCTCCAATCGACATCTCCAGGACGGGTTTCATTGTTCTCTTGCCGTCAACACTCGGTACTTGACCATCTACGCCTAGTACTTGATCCTCGATATAAATGACTGTGACGACATCTTCCTCCGTGCCCTCTTCTTGTTCTTCACTGTCCTGTCCGATGTATTTCACCACGCTCTTCGCGGCCTTTCTCCGACACACCTTCTCATAGTGGCCCACTATCCCGCAGTACATACATTTTGCGCGTAATGCTGGGCACTTCCTGTCGTGCGCCTCGTGGGACCAGCTCCCGCACCGGTAGCATGACTTCTTGTTGCTTCCCGCTTCTTTACCCGGAGGGCCTGGGTTGCCTTGCCATCTGTTGGGTCCCTTCGCCGCCGACCCCTTGTACTTGTGGTCCCGGCGCGGTTCCTCATCGTCTACTCTGTTCACCATGGCGGTGGGTGCCGTCTCCTTCCTCGTTGCTTCCGCACACCTGCGCGCCAGTTCTGCTCTTTTGACAATCACCATCACTTCCTTTAGGGTGGTGTCTCCGCTGGCCCACAGCTTGTCCTGCACTGCTGTGCTCGTGGTGTGCATCACCACCTGGTCCTTGATGAACTCTTCTTCCCAATTATCGTACTTGCACGTGGACGCCAGTCTCTTCAGGGCTGCAACATATTCCTCCCCTGTCTCGCCTGGACGTTGTTTCCTCTGCTGGAAATTAAATCTGTCTACCGACACACACACCGCCGGTCTGTAGTGTTCATTTAGGTCATCGATGGCATTGGCATGCACGTTGTCGTCCGTGCTTCCTCTTTCCTTTGGCACCAGGCTCTTGTATATTCTCAGACCTTCTGGGCCTAGGTTGAGTAATAGGATACGTTTTTTTCTTTTAGGATTGAACACCTCCTCGCTCTCGTCTTCCAATACTTCTATAAAATTGTCTATGTATTCTCTCCAGTCCTCCCACTTCATTAGTGGTTCCCCTGGCCTGGGTAGAAATTGTACTGGCGCCATCGCGTATCCCGCCTGCGCACTCATCTTCTCACTCTTGATCGCGGAGGGCGTGCTCCCTTGGTTCCTGGGACTGCCTGGTGTGTTGTCTTGCTCTTCCTTGCTTGTGTGAGACTGGGGACTACTTGCGTCCGCCCCCTCGCTCTTCGGTGGGGGATCCAGCGCTGTCTCTCTGTCTCGCCGGTTGCTGTTTGGTTTGGCGCGCTTTGCCTTGGGCTTGCTTGGTTTGGCGCGCTATCTTGTGGGCTTCTGGGTAGTGCCCTGTCCCTTCGGTAGGTTTGTTCTGCCTTTCTGGGCGATCCTGGGCTCTGCCACGCTCTTTAGGGCTGGTACCTGTGTGTTTGATTCTGGCTAGTCTCGCCCCGACCTCCAGCTCTCTTGACCTTTCAGCGCTGTGGTCCTGCTCCTCTGCCACGTGTCTTCTGTACACCGGTGTGGTTGTTGGTTCCCTCGGTGGCTCCTGCTCGTGTCGTTCCTCGTGGTGGGTGGATCTAACATCCCACCCTCGTCGCCATTGTAACGTAGTGGTTACCATAAATGAAGACACTGCAAGTGTAGAGGATTTGCGTCAGGTTTATTTAATTTATAACCTCTAAAGAGCACCGAGCCGATGGTGCACCGCTCTCGGCTTTCACGCTAATCCCGGCGCCTGTACGTCACGTCGGTACGTGACGTGCATAAACTAGACTGCGCCACCACAGGAGTCAGTCTTAAGTCAAAATCAAAATCAAATTAAGATCAAAATACGGCGGTCTATCCGCAACGCGGGTGGCCTTATTAGACTTAGTTTTTATACCCGTTTACACCCCTTTTACAATAAAGGCCTGACGGATCTCTGTTATATGTGTTCATATGTACTTCCACCTGTTATAGAAGGGATCTTGCAGCTTTTCTGTATTATTTACTGTCCCTTGGTTTCTCACGCTTACTAAGTGTTCCCGCCAGGAATTGTTTTCGCCCACGGGCGGGATACTTGAAATGTTCCTTGACCGGTGGGGTTTTACCAATGTGCGCTTCTAGTTGCAATGCCTGTGCAATTTGCATATAAGCTTCATGCCTCAACTGCCTAGACGATGTCTTTGTGTCATAACACGAAATGGTTAACACTTCCGGTCACGCAGCCTTAAGACGCTCACGTTGGTGTGGAGATGGCGTGCTCTCATTTTATAGATTGACTCTACATACGTTGGCCCAACTGGACGCTAAATCCAGACGGGGCTGGGAGAGCTTGGCCCCGCTCTGGGGTTCCAGCGTTACTACTACGCCACTGTCGGTGGTGGTAAGGTATCTTACTAATGCCAAGGGTTCCGTATTCAGTGCAGGTAGGTACTATATATTGTCCCAAACTAGTACCTTCACAATGTACTTCCATGGGTACGTCGGGGACTACTTCCTATCATGGCGCAGTTTCGCGCTTATCCGCTACAGGCCTTCCCAAGTGGCTGAGTGCGGATTAGAGCCGATTACGAGCCGGGGGGCGTAACCCAATCAGGTTCCACTTATACCAGTTTGGATTACGCCCTTCGCTTGTGTTCCCAAATTGCTCCTAGGCTCTTAATGCCTCAAGGTCAGACGGAGCAATTTTTTGACTTACGCCTTACCGGCTGTAACAACAAGAGGGCCCTCGGAGTGCGCACACGCTCCTTATAACTAGACATGGCTCTTACGCCTTTGTGGGCTGCAATGATTTGGACTACAGCTCTGCTCAGGAGCCGGTTATATTTTTAATTTCACTTCTGGTGTGCAAAGGGTTGGCTCCCCCTCTTACTCCTCCGTGATTGGTGCCTTGCACTACAATATTACATTCTGACACCCTTACACGGGCGTGATTGGTGCTTGGCACTACAATATTACATTCGGACACCCTTACAAGGCTGGGTGAGTTACAAGGAGGATCAAACGTACATTAAAGGAGCATTCGCTCCAGAATGCACTCGGTGCCAATCGGGATTTTTCCGTCCCAGTGTCGGTCACCAGGGCCCCAGGTATACAGTCCTCAACACGGTGTGGTAAGCCCTATGACCGCCCATCATTATCTGGATGCTCCTCTCACAGCGGAAGAACTGGGAGATGCTCTGGGACAGCTTAACGCGGGCAAAGCCCCCGGACCGAGCGGTTACCCTTGTGAATTCTATAAAAAGTTCCACACGCAACTAGGGCCCCACTTTCGGCGTGCGCTTGAAGCGGCGCAGGGTAGGCTTTTGTGGTTTTCCAGAAACCGGGTAGGCCCCCTGATAGGCACGACTCTTATCGCCCTATCTCGCTGCTTAACATAGAAGCCAAAATACTGGCCAAGGCCCTGGCTAATCGGTTGCTTCCGTATATCACGAAACTGGTACACCCCGATCAATCGGGCTTTATGCCCGGTAGGGCTACACGCCATAATATTCGGCACGCGTGGGCTGCGATTGATGCCATGGGGGCCACAGGTGAGCAGGCGGCCTTGTTGCTTGCTGATATTAACAAAGCGTTTGACTTGGTGAGCTGGACGTTTCTGTTCGCGCTCCTGCCCCGTCTTAACCTGGGCCCCGTATTTCTATCATATATTAAGCTGCTCTATACGGACATCACAGCTACTGTGCGTGTTGCCGGGGCGGTGTCAGAGACCTTCCACATTGGCCGGGGGACCCGGCAGGGATGCCCTTTATCCCCGTACCTCTTTGCCCTTGCTATGGAGCCGTTGGCCGCCTGGGTCCGTATGGACGCGCAGATGCGTGGCTTTGTGTGGCCCTGGGGCCTCTCTGATAGGATCGCGTTATACGCTGATGACGTTCTCTTCTTCCTTACGGACCTGCGACGCTCCGGGCCGCGAGTGTTGGAAATTATGCGGGTCTTTGGAGAGGTCTCGGCCTATATTTGAACATGGGTAAATCTACCCTGTGGGTCCTTGGAGGTGGCACAGTGTCGGACCCTTGGACATTGGACCTGCAGGTGGCGACCACTGGCTTGCAATACCTGGGAGTGTTCCTGTCGGAATCTGCGACCCTCACGTGGGAACGTTCTGTACTTCCGGTCTGGGAGCGGGTGCAAGCCGACGTGAAAACTTGGTCCCGAATGCCCCTTAATATCTTTGGCCGATCCGCCATCTTTAAGATGGTAGCGCTTCCACGCCTTCTGTATCAACTGCAAAATTATCCCCATCCGGTCCCGACCTCATGGTTTCGGCAGGTGAATTCGGTCTTGGGGCGGTTCCTATGGGCTGGGGGTTCTGCCCGGGTGGCGCTACGTACGTGCTTTTTATCTACGTACTGTGGGGGCCTCGCCACCTCGGACCTCCTGTCCTACTACCAAGCAGCTCACCTGCTCATCCTAAATGACTGGCAGTGCTCTTAAATCGTTCCAGGACCTCAGTGCGGAGTTCCACATGCCACGGTCCCAATTCTTCCGGTATTTACAGCTCCGGCATGCGCTAACACCATACATTGCCGATCTTGACTCGCTCCCCGAATTCAGCCCTATTGAGGCGAAGTTGTTCATGGGTGATCTCGGTGACAAAAAAGTATCCCGGATATACCAAACGGTGGTCACTCATTGCGCTTCTGATTTACTTCCCCTGCGGACGGCCTGGGAGGCAGATGTTGGTCCCATGGACGAGGATGATTGGCGAGAGGCCCTGGAATCCCCACGAGACACTGCCATCGCAATGAGGCTCAGGTTTATTCAATTTAAAATTCTCCACAGGGCTTATTTTACCCGTGAACGCCTCTGGAAGGCGGGACTGATTGAATCGTCGGAATGCCTGCGTTGTGGGATGGAGATGGGCTCGCTGCTTCATACGGTGTGGCTGTGTCCTGGGATAGCTGGCTTTTGGAGAGGTGTGTGGAATTGCCTGTCTGAGGTACTACACTGGGATCTACCCCGCACCCACCGGCTGGGATTGCTCCATATTCTTGCAGGAATGGGGGGGAATTGCTATAAGCGCCATCTATTGCTGTTGGGACTTGTATTAGCCAAAAGAGACCTAGCCAAGAGACCATGGAAAGACGAACGGGCACCTCCTTTGTGTGTATGGAAAGCGGGACTAGACTTCTGTATGGGTCTGGAGCGCCCGATCTTTGAAGCGCGAGGGTGCCCTCGCAAGCACTTTAAGATATGGAAAAGATGGGCCGATTACAGGGACTTGCCACTGGACCCCCCGATCGACCCCGAAGAGGAGCCCTAAGCTCCCCCATTGCATGGGCCTGTGTCTTGCGCCTTGGCGGATACACTATACTCACACAACGCTGTTTCCCCCTTTTTACACGTGCACAGGGTTAGGGTGGGACTGCGGGGTGGAATTAGTTGAGGGTGGTGGGGAGTTGGGATGGGATGGGGTGGGGGGTTGTTTCAAATAAATAAGATTTGTGATGATTTCATTTCGACCTTCGATCCTGCTAGATGTAATGTATCCAAATGCTTGGTGGTTTCTCCTGATTGTGGGGTGCCACATTGATTGCCTTGCTTGAATTCCTTAATAAAATCGGTTGTGAAAAAAAAAAATTGGATTGGGAAGTGAAGAACAAATTTATTCGGATAATGCTTCCTCTTCCAACATTAAAAATAGTCAAGACAGGTAAAGATATACACTGTCTAATGGTGGAACGTGGTCAACATGTTTCAGCAATTCACGGCCATTATGCCTTGCTTTCTTCAGGACCTATTTGACTATGGCTACTGCAGCAAATGAATACCAAAACGTGTAATCAAATTGTGAAATAAATAAACAAATAGTGAATCAATAGACAGACTGGCACAAATATCACCTGGAACTCCTAGGTGCAATGTCCCGTCTCCTCTTACAATTTCAGTTATTCACCGAATTGTAAGGTGTGAAGACCTCACCCCACCTGGCAGCGGCTCAGGGCAAAAGTGAAGCACCGCTCTTTCAGTCGGTACTTCAAACCGGCATCTGTGCCGACTGGGGAGGGACCAATGGTCATCTGCTCGGCCCATTCCTGTTTGTGATAAGACATCTTGGTGTGTGTGTGTGGGGGTCTCTCACGGAACCCCAAATGATGACGGGCGGTTCCGAGTGGTGACTGATGGGTGTTCCAAGACCATCCACAGGTTTGGCTTATCTTACTAGTTTTATAAGAGTCAGGGTGTAGCTGCTGGTATCAGTATCTAGTCCCAGTCCGAGTACACTTGCCACTATTTGACCCTCTGGTACCTTTGTTGTTATGAGTATACTGTAGGGAATGTATCCAGAGCTCGGTCGTTAAACTTTCCCTTGGGTCCCCTCCTAATTGTGTTTGTGTAGTTGTTCCGAAAAGTCTCCCCAAACTGCAGATTCAATTCAGTTCATGTGAGCCAGGCGCGTGCACATCACCAGCCACATCCCACACCATGCCTCGGCATCAGACTTGAAAGGAAGCCGCTCCCCCGCCCCACTCCGCGCAATGCCAGAGCTAGTTTTTCTCGCTTTTTATTTGGTGTTCTTTGCGGCCCATGCTTCATTCCACCTACCACTTTACACTGACTTGTTCACTTTCCTCCCATTTCTATCACCTTCCCTCAGTCTCCTCCTTCATGTATTCCTCTTTGTCAATCTCCGTCTCCCATTCTTCATCTTCGATGCATCTTTTATTTTCTTACATGCTTTGGTGTACTTTCTCCTTTCTTCCCCTTCCTCCATATTTTCTACAACTTCATCACCTGTATTCTCATATCTTCTTTATTACTGCCTTCCTTATTTGATTTCCTCTTCTTCATTCAACCTTCCTTGTTCTCGCTCCGGTTTTCTCTTTCTTACCTCATTCCTCGTTCTTTCCAACATTGCCCCATCCTCTTCAGTCTCTTTCTCTGTGCTCCTGCTTTTCTCCGTCTCTACTTCTGCTCATTATTTCTTGTGTCCCCAATGTGCAGCTTTCCAGCTTTATTCCTTCCATTCTCTTCTTTCTATCCTGTTGATCTTTCCCCTCTACTCCTTCCACCCTGCATGCCTGCCTCAACTGCTTCCTTCGTTTTCGCGCTTTATTTCCGTAGTCTGTATTCTGTCAATCCACTTCTGTTCTCCTCCCTCATAACCCCCTCCTCCGTTTATCCCTCTCTTCGCCCCTCCTCCTTCTTCCTTATCATATTATTTTCTTCCTCCTCTCCTTTCCTTCCTAGTCTTTCCCGCTCTTTCTTGCTTCCTTTGTTCCTCCGTCCCTGTCTGTGTCCAGCCCCCTCTCCCTGGTACCTCAGACCTTTCCAGCTGCCTCCCGACCACCCTGACAGTCGGGAGCTGGTGCCTGTGGGTACAGAGTCTGGCTTGGCGTGATTTATGCCATTGGTATAACAGCAGACACACTGCAGTCCATCACTGCAGTCCCCCCCCCGATTAAAATTCAGCTCCGGCCCGACTGCAGCACTCCACAAAAGGAATATTCTACATAATTTCCGAAAATGCTTGTTTATCTGGTTTAAAAAGTGACCTTGTGTGATGTAACTAGTGTTCATTTAAAGCGCTGCAATACCTTCCGATAGGGTTCGCGCTAAATAAAAGTGCAGAAAAAACACAAGACAAATCGAACGCTTTAAAGCAAGAAAGGAACACCTCGGTGGGTGAATCACCCAGCTGGTGTCACAAGGCCCCCATAGGCAGAGCGGATATTTCTTGCCATCCCCACCTCTGCTCATTATCCAGAGGCTACCAGGCCTTACAGTAACACCTCGTCACCCAGAATACCCTCGGCCCCCTCTCCAATCTCACACCTCAGCAAAGAGCCTTTGATCAGCATTAAACAGGCAAGTGCTCCCCCCTGGGGCGCTACCTCCGGGCATAAAACACATTATACACCACCTTGAGTGTACCCGTTCTTTGAGGTAGACAGTACCATATAGGAGAGGTGCAAAATAAGTGTATAATCTTGTTGTAAGCCTTTATTACTGCAGGACATAATCAGGGTTTCTTTGCTACAACAGCTTGAATTATATACAACACTACATTGGGCGCTAAAAACTGAGAAAAAAAAATCACATTGGAATGTTTAGAACCCAAACTGCTCAAATTTCCTCAAAACGTAACCATGAACAAATCAATTTACACTGGAAGAATACTGACGCATTTGCTGTGCTTAATACAAGCTTTAGTTTAATAAAAAAACTAAACTTAAAACCGGTTTGCCCATAGGCAATTAAAACAGAAGTGGAATGCATGCAGGGTGAACGAACTGCTCAACTTTGCGGAAAATTGTTCTTAAAGTCCACCAATGCAGTGTGCTAAAGTGTTTGGTCTTTCAGGGCAGTTTCTCAACTACTTTTCATCAGTGGTTGTTAAGTCCCCAGAGTAATCATTTGGGTCAGCAGCATCATCCGCATCTGCACTTTCTGCCTCCACATTATCTGCTCCTCATTTTCATCGTTTTCACCATCAATGTCCTCCTTTTCGTTTTGGTCATTGTCTTCATCATTCGCATCAGTTGTTTCCTCAACTACCGATTCTCCCGTTTGTTCAACGATTTCAAAGGGATTCTCACCCTAAAAGTAAACACAAGTTTTAAACCATCTTTAGCAAAATTCTCAAGAACAAATGCACACCAACTATTACAAAAGTAACAGCAAAAGTCTTGTGTACAGTGCAAGTAAAGAAATCAGATTTCAGATCACAAAAAAGCAGAAAGAATATATTATTAGAAAAGGCATCTTACAACGGGGAGAACATATGCAGGACTTCTAAATTTTAGAGTATGTCCAGACAGACCATAGGATGGAAAAATCCATGCCAGGTCTATGAACGCCCATGAGCTCCGAGGAGTCCTTGTACAGAGGGGGCGATGACTGGAATATTGAGGGTGGGCATCACATTTCCAAGAAATTCATTTCCTGCGAAACTACAATTTTTTGGGTGAAACTCAGTACGGAAGAAGTGTTATTTGCAAAGCTGAGGAAGGAGTACACAGATCTGAACATTCAATATGCAGTGTGAGCCCTGGTGGCAGGAAGGGTGCAAGTGCATCCACAGCATTACAGGCTGCAAGCTAATTGTTGATGGTAACTAACTTATCCGTTTGCAGCATGTGTACCTGTTTAATTTAATTAATGATTTTATTTAATGTGTATAGCGCTTGAATCACCCCCAGGGGGGTATCTCAGCGCTTGGAAGCACAGCATAGGTCATGGGTACTCACAAACGTTCTCTCAGGGGCCAAATTTACACTGTGGTTTGTGCCTGAGGGCCGCACCAGTGGGGTCAGTGGGGTGTAGTGTAGTTCCTATATTCCCAATAGGCTCTGAGCATTGGAATAATATCTTCAATAGTATAGACGTAGGACAGAGGGTAACTAGGTCTTCTACGGACTATATTAGACTTAAATTTTGTGTGCCAGCTAGCTCAGAGTTCACTAGAAACTTTCTCGAATAGGCGAGGAGGATTTTAACCTCCCTGGATAGACAAGAAGGGATTTAGTTTCTGACAACCATAGAACATGACAACTTTGCTCTCCCTGATCAAGAGTACATCTCTAGAGTCGTGTGAAAACAAAAGACAGCTATTTTACTCAGTCAATACGTGCATTCTTAGTTTCACCAGATTGTAGAGAAAAAAAGAGACGGGCGTTTTCAATAAAAGGTGTTATTTATTGATCAGTCTCTTTTCTCATACAAGAGAAATGAATCGCTACAATTGCAATACTTAGGGTTAAGTAGAATGCATATAGTAAAAGCAGGATTATAAAATAATACTGTAAAAGCATTGATATGGTTTCTTAGCCATATGACACTTTAAAATGGATAAAAGATATACATACATATATACATTGACTAATCGTCAATGGTGCTTCTAACTACACCTACCCCGGTGTACCTGACCTAAGCCTAATACGTGGGAGGGAGTAAGTAAGTAGCAGTTTAAGTTAAGTTTGTTTTGCCAAGAATCTGACTCAAGAATTCTCTATACGGTTTTAGTCAGTTCAGTACCTGGGATTTAGAATGCTGGAGGGCTGGTATCTCTCTCTCAGGACTCGGTATCCCAGTCACCCACGAGGGCAAGCTGAAAACGCACCAGGACTTGACTGTTGGGTTGTTTAGGATACTTGTAGCAATGAGTACGCTCTCCCTTTTTATTTGTTCCTTGTAAGCCTGGAATTTTTTTTAGATAAATAAACGTTAATTTATACACATACTGCTAGTTCAACTACAATAACTTGGTTGGAACCTAGAAGAGAAGGCCTTCAATGTGGACAGAAACCCTTTAGAAACTACTCTGCCACCAGGGTGTGCCAGATAAGCGTTTAAAAAACACCAGGGACTCTTATTAGGGAATGACCCGCAATCTCGCTCCCTCCACAAGCAAGCAATCAAACCCCACCAAGCAGGCCGTGACCTGAAACCCTCAAGGGAAAAGAGCACAGCCAAGAGACAAGGCGAGCAGGACTCCAAGGCAGACTGCAAGGCAACGGGTTACACCGAGTCTGATTGAATGGTTTGAAAAACCTCTGGTAGATTTTCTGAAGACAAATAAAAAAACATTGTCATTTACAATGCAAATAGATCAAAGTCTCTCAAATGCGAGACCTTTGACACACTCGTGCTTTAGCTGTAAACATCGTAAGATAAAGACAAGGAGGTGCAATTGCTTCAAAAGCAAAGCTATATAAAATAAGCATTTGCAATGCAATAGGTCTCGCAGCATTTAAGTTTGAGTTACTGGCATTGTAAAGGACAATGCTTTGCATAAATTCTTTTTTGGTGTCCGTGTGTGCATGGCAGTGGTGGTGTGTGTGTGCATGGCAGTGGTGGTGCAGAGATGCAAATCAAAGTATCATGAAACAGCAGCCTCTGAATTTAATGGAATGTCGGCAGATAACAGAACATAGCCAGAGATGAACTGCCAGCAGTGTTTGGTCCACCAGCCATGTTTAGAGGCAATGTATTCAGGTTTACTCAAGAGAAGTGCCTTGTAGCTCACACAACACACTTCGAGGTGGATTATGAAATGGAGAGGGAACTCATGTAATTATTTCAAAGAAGGGCAAACAAGCTCACATTGTCTGTTGTTGGCGATTAGAAAAGCGACCGCGTAAGAGAAACTTTGACAGGTGTTAATGAGAACTGTGGGAGAGTAGTGTGGGGCCTCATTGGGCAAATGATAAGACAAGTTCCTGGAACGTGAACCACAAATGTTTAAGATGAAGGGCAAGCTTTATAATGTGCTTTAATGTAAGCTGGGACTCAGAAGTCTGTGCTCTTTTCTGGACATGCCCTTTGAAGGACACAGATTGGTCAATGAGAGAGCCGAAGGATTTGGAAAAAAATGAAATAGGGAGAAGAGGCCATCCAATTTCAAAGACATGCCCTTCACATTGACAAAGCCTTTATTTTGAGATACCCATAATTAATATTATAACCACCACACTGCCCAATTATTTCAACTATCAAACCAATGCCAAGGTGTTGGCGATGTGAAGGTCTGTAATTGTTAATGACGTGATGGATTGCACTGACATTCATATAGAGCCACTCTCACACAGACAGAGCGCCCCACACAGACAGAGCGCCCCACACAGACAGAGCGCCCCACACAGACAGAGCGCCCCACACAGACAGAGCGCCCCACACAGACACAGCCGCGCACACACACACAGACACAGCCACACACACACACACACACACACACACACACACGGCCACACACACACAGACACAGCCACACACACACAGACACAGCCACACACACACAGACACAGCCACACACACAGACACAGCCACACACACAGACACAGCCACACACACAGCCACACAGCCACACACACAGCCACACACAGACACAGCCACACACAGACACAGCCACACACAGACACAGCCACACACACACACAGACACAGCCACACACACACACACACACAGACACAGCCACACACACACAGACACAGCCACAGCCACACACACAGACACAGCCACAGCCACACACACACACACACAGACACAGCCACACACACACAGCCAGACACAGCCAGACACACACAGACACAGCCAGACACAGCCACACACACGCACACAGCCACACACACACAGACACAGCCAGACACAGACACAGACACAGCCAGACACAGACACAGCCACACACACACACAGACACAGCCACACACACACACAGACACAGACACACACACACACAGACACAGACACACACACAGTCACACACACAGACACAGCCACACACACAGACACAGCCACACACACACAGACACAGCCACACACACACAGACACAGACACACACACAGCCACACACACAGACACAGCCACACACACAGACACAGCCACACACACACAGACACACACACACACACACACACACACAGCCACACACACACACACACACACACAGCCACACACACACAGCCACACACACAGCCACAGCCACAGCCACAGACACAGCCACACACACAGACACAGCCACACACACAGACACAGCCACACACACAGACACAGCCACACACACAGACACAGCCACACACACAGACACAGCCACACACACAGACACAGCCACACACACAGACACAGCCACACACACAGACACAGCCACACACACAGACACAGCCACACACACAGACACAGCCACAGACACATCTTCTCACCTGCACAATGGAAAGGACAAAAATGCACACAGGCTTCGATCAAACACCTTCCAGATTAACTGCCCAGAATGCAGCAGCACGCACAGCTTCAGACCCAGCACTTACCCACCAAATACACTTCCGCCACAGAAGCAGCACTGGCTGATGAGACTAGCCAGCCACCAGGGTAAAACCAGACAGAGCAGATGTTCTGAAGTGGCCGCTACCCACAAGACAAGGAGGCCACCAATTTCCAGGACATGGCTCACCAAGACTAACTATTAGTCAGTCAAAGCTCTAGCCTGTAGAAGGGGCAATCCAAAAACCACTTGTAACCCAACCGTGTCCCCGTCCTCCCTCGCCCCAAAAGAATGTACAGTTAAATGAGATTGATAGGACACTTTGTTAGGCTGAAACAGGGCACATTAACTGTAATATCCAGACGCGGGTAGAAATCTAAGCTCGGAATCAGAAAGGGGGGCCCTGAACACTGCAGGGGGGCTGGGGAGTTCAGCAGTCAATTATACTCTGCCTTGAAAATAGTACTGTGCCAAAATGGCCTCTTACCCAGAGTGACTAGTACATGTCGCAACTCAGCGCCCATCACAGAGCCATTGGCTTCTTTGTCGAAGACCCTCAGCCCCTCCACAAAGTCATCGTAGGTACCCTAGTCCTTGTTCTTCGCAATTGTCTGCAGCATGGGCAAGAACTCGTCAAAGCCAATCATCTTGGTGTTAAGCTCTGGGAAGGAGAGAAGAGTTCAGAGGAGCAGTCACCGGCTGCAGCAGCGTGCCAGGCTGGCGAGTACACATTAACAGTGACAAACTTTAAACAATGTGATCGTCCAAGTTCCCCAAAACCCCCCTACCACCTCCAGTCAGGTTTTTGTCCCATCCCAGACTGCCAATGAATATTACTGATATGGTCCATCTATCAACTGTGAACGAGGCAGAGATCTCCAATTCAATGTGTGGCACAGGGTAAGAGCTGAGGGCAGAGGGGTAAGAGCTGAGGGGTAAGAGCTGAGGGCACAGGGGTAAGAGCTGAGGGCACAGGGGTAAGAGCTGAGGGCACAGGGGTAAGAGCTGAGGGCACAGGGGTAAGAGCTGAGGGCACAGGGGTAAGAGCTGAGGGCACAGGGGTAAGAGCTGAGGGCACAGGGGTAAGAGCTGAGGGCACAGGGGTAAGAGCTGAGGGCACAGGTGTAAGAGCTGAGGGCACAGGTGTAAGAGCTGAGGGCACAGGTGTAAGAGCTGAGGGCACAGGTAAGAGCTGATCTGCCACGATTGTCACATTTTATGTAATATCCTAAATCAGATACAAGCAACACGTTGCGTCCAAGTGAAAGGGGCCCATTAGACTCTAATGGAAGCCTAAGGTTTAGTAATAATAGCCAACTAGGATATAGTGAGCACTTCTGACTTGCCCCCTAGGTTCAATGCACCACAGACCTAATAAGCCCCTGGGTCTCATCGTAACAGACTTTGCACTCTGAAATACACCTTAAAATGTAGCTCCTTCAGATTCACCCAAGTTAATTTTCAACTGGGGGGTGCTCTGGTCCACGGATGAGTGGCGTGTGCTCAGATCCAGGGGTGAGTGGCGGGTGCTCTGGCCAGGGGTGCGTGGCGGGTGCTCTGGCCAGGGGTGCGTGGCGGGTGCTCTGGTTCAGGGGTGCGTGGCGGGTGCTCAGATCTAGGGGTGAGTGGGGGTACTCTGGTCCAGGGGTGAGTGGCGGGTGCTCAGGTCCAGGGCTGAGTGGCGGGTGCTCAGGTCCAGGGCTGAGTGGCGGGTGCTCAGGTCCAGGGCTGAGTGGCGGGTGCTCAGGTCCAGGGCTGAGTGGCGGGTGCTCAGGTCCAGGGCTGAGTGGCGGGTGCTCAGGTCCAGGGCTGAGTGGCGGGTGCTCAGGTCCAGGGCTGAGTGGCGGGTGCTCAGGTCCAGGGCTGAGTGGCGGGTGCTCAGGTCCAGGGCTGAGTGGCGGGTGCTCAGGTCCAGGGCTGAGTGGCGGGTGCTCAGGTCCAGGGCTGAGTGGCGGGTGCTCAGGTCCAGGGCTGAGTGGCGGGTGCTCAGGTCCAGGGCTGAGTGGCGGGTGCTCAGGTCCAGGGCTGAGTGGCGGGTGCTCAGGTCCAGGGCTGAGTGGCGGGTGCTCAGGTCCAGGGGTGAGTAGCGGGTGCTCAGGTCCAGGGGTGAGTAGCGGGTGCTCAGGTCCAGGGGTGAGTAGCGGGTGCTCAGGTCCAGGGGTGAGTAGCGGGTGCTCAGGTCCAGGGGTGAGTAGCGGGTGCTCAGATCTAGGGGTGAGTAGGGGTACTCTGGTCCAGGGGTGAGAGGCGAAACCTAAAAAACAGAAGCTGTCTATCTAGAAACATACCTTTTTTGACCGCATTGCCATTTGATCCAGGTTTTCTCAATTTAGGTTTTTTGTCGACAAACGCCCCTCCAATGGGTTTATTAAGCGATTGCATCATCTTTCTTTTCATCCACCTTCCAGCAGGCCGACCAAATACCAGATTTGTCTGGTAGTCGACAACAATTCCAGGTCTCTGCATACCGCCATAATCCTGCAAATTGATAACATAAAATTAGCAGAGAGTATGCAGATAAGGCAAGTTACATGGTGTGCAAAAATGTGTTAACAGTTTTATAATAATGGCAGGCATAATCCAAGAACCAATGTTGGGTGGTCAAGGAATTCGTCGGCTAAGCAGCAATTGTTGCCATTCTGGTAGGTGTAGATACTTCTTGGCTACAATTCTGAAAACTGCAGTAAGGACACTGCTGTACAGGTTTTCATTTGCATTAGTGAGCTTGAGAAATAAAGAAGATAAAATGCTTATAAACATGTGTGTGGTTGTGTCTGGTTGCGCGTGTGGTTTGGTTGTGTGTGGTGTGGTTGTGTCTGAGAGAACCGGGAGTTAGAGAAGGAGGCGGGGTGAAAGAGAAAAGCAGATAAGCACAGTAAAAGAGAACAGGGAGTTAAAGAAGGAGGTGTGGTGGAAGAGAGCAGCAGATCAGCACGTGAGAAGAGAAGAGAACAGGGAGTTAGAGAAGGAGGCGGGGTGGAAGAGAGCAGCAGTTCAGCACGTGAGATGACAAGAGAACAGGGAGTTAGAGAAGGAGGCAGGGTGGAAGAGAGCAGCAGATCAGCACTTGAGAAGAGAAGAGAACAGGGCGCTAGAGAGAGGGAGGGCGATAGAGAGAGATGGGAGGGCGATAGAGAGAGATGGGAGGGCGATAGAGAGAGAGAGGGAGGGCGAGAGAGAGAGAGGGCGAGAGAGAGAGAGGGCGAGAGAGAGAGAGGGCGAGAGAGAGAGAGGGCGAGAGAGAGAGAGGGCGAGAGAGAGAGAGGGCGAGAGAGAGAGAGGGCGAGAGAGAGAGAGGGCGAGAGAGAGAGAGAGAGGGCGAGAGAGAGAGAGAGAGGGCGAGAGAGAGAGAGAGAGGGCGAGAGAGAGAGAGAGAGAGGGCGAGAGAGAGAGAGAGAGGGCGATAGAGAGAGAGAGAGGGCGATAGAGAGAGAGAGAGGGCGATAGAGAGAGAGAGAGGGCGATAGAGAGAGAGAGAGGGCGATAGAGAGAGAGAGAGGGCGATAGAGAGAGAGAGGGCGATAGAGAGAGAGAGGGCGATAGAGAGAGAGAGGGCGATAGAGAGAGAGAGGGCGATAGAGAGAGAGAGGGCGATAGAGAGAGAGAGGGCGATAGAGAGAGAGAGGGCGATAGAGAGAGAGAGGGCGATAGAGAGAGAGAGGGCGATAGAGAGAGAGAGGGCGATAGAGAGAGAGAGGGCGATAGAGAGAGAGAGGGCGATAGAGAGAGAGAGGGCGATAGAGAGAGAGAGAGGGCGATAGAGAGAGAGAGAGGGCGATAGAGAGAGAGAGAGGGCGATAGAGAGAGAGGGCGATAGAGAGAGAGAGAGGGCGATAGAGCGAGAGAGAGGGCGATAGAGAGAGAGAGGGCGATAGAGAGAGAGGGCGATAGAGAGAGAGGGCGATAGAGAGAGAGGGCGATAGAGAGAGGGAGGGCGATAGAGAGAGGGAGGGCGATAGAGAGGGGGAGAGAGGGCGATAGAGAGGGGGAGAGAGGGCGATAGAGAGGGGGAGAGAGGGCGATAGAGAGAGGGAGAGAGGGCGATAGAGAGAGGGAGAGAGGGCGATAGAGAGAGGGAGAGAGGGCGATAGAGAGATGGAGAGAGGGCGATAGAGAGAGGGAGAGAGGGAGAGAGGGCGATAGAGAGAGGGAGAGAGGGCGATAGAGAGAGGAAGAGAGGGCGATAGAGAGAGGGAGAGAGAGAGGGCGATAGAGGGAGAGAGGGCGATAGAGAGAGCGATAGAGGGAGAGAGGGCGATAGAGAGAGAGAGGGCGATAGAGAGAGAGAGGGCGATAGAGAGAGAGAGAGAGAGAGAGGGCGATAGAGAGAGAGAGAGGGGGCGATAGAGAGAGAGAGAGAGGGCGATAGAGAGAGAGGGCGATAGAGAGACCCCCAATTCTACTACTCTCTTGTAGCCCAACAAACAAATCATCAGAAAATGAAGCAGAGTTGAGGGGCATGCCAGGTAGAGATCCATGCCACACAAGCGTCCGGTGGGGATGTATGGCATAATTACAGCACCAGGACTCCTCAGCGACCTATCATATTCAGAACACTGGTACTCACAACAGCAAGGAGGTAGGGAGACGGTGGGACGGTAACTACTTCACACAAGTCTATCTTCGTTTTGAACAAGAGATCGGCTTCTTTTTAGACAAGCAACCATCCTCAACTTGTCCCAAGTACAATATCACTCCTAATTGGAGTCCAAGGAGAAATAAAGTTGGTTGTGTCTCGGTTGCAAATTCGCAACCTTGACCGCCCCCCAAACTTGGGGGCTTATTTACAAGCCCCTTGCGCCACTTTTGCGTCATTTTTAACATAGGAAAAGTGACGCAAAAGTGGCGCAAGGGGCTTTTAAATCTGTCCCTTGGTATTTAAGTCACCTGCACTTCTGTTGAACGTTGTAATACCTAAGAAAGGAATTCTACTCTAATATGAATTAAAATCTCCAGAGCTGATGCCGCAGCCATTCCTTTGAAGGGGAGGCTGAGGTCAGTCAGGAGAGCTGCTGGTTGCGCCCGGTGCCGCCTGCACAGCCAGTGACCGTAGCCGGTGCGTCGGACCCTGGCTCCCCGCTTCCCACAGGCCCCTCCCGGCGCGGCGCCGCTGCACTCACCGGTGTCCAGACGCACTACCTGGGGCAGCCGCCAGCCTGTAGGAGCTGATGAGCTGGTCCAGGGGCAGCGAGGCCGAACTCCAGTGCACCTCCTTGAGCGGGGGCACGGCGGCGGCGGGCTCCATGCTCACGGGCGGGGGTCGGCGGAGAGGTGGCGGCAGCCCCGGGCTCCCCCGTCAGCCGCAGCGGGACATGCTGCTGCTGCCGCCGGTCAAAGCAGGGTCGCCTCAGGCTCACGGGCGGGGGTCGGCGGAGAGGTGGCGGCAGCCCCGGGCTCCCCCGTCAGCCGCAGCGGGACATGCTGCTGCTGCTGCCGCCGGTCAAAGCAGGGTCGCCTCAGGCGCGTCCGCCCGCAGCGCTGCCCCTCTGCCGCCGAGGCTGCCTCTGGTAGGAAGCGCCATCGCAGCGCCTGCCAGAGCTGACTAATCACAGCGGCGGAGGAGCTCGCGCACGCGACGGGCAACGTAGAACTGGCCCCACCCACACTTGCGTAAATGTGTGCACAAACAGGGGGTACAGTCCCTGATGGGCGGGGTAGTGAGACGTCATGAAAATTAAAATGCGCATGCGCACCATTAGTGCGCATGCGCACAACGATGAGGGGACACTGCCACATGGGGGACAGTGGATTATAGAACACCCTCACTGTATTGAATTTGGAAGCAATTTTATTGAACAACGTTCCCACCAGAAGCGCATTAACACATGTAAAGTGTTTTGATGCTGGCAGTTCACGTAAAGGCACCGCGCACGTGGTTCTCGAACGTAAAACTTGAACTTAGCCCCATTTTTTCTTCTCCCACAGACCTCTTTTAACCACCAAAAGTTCTTTTCCAAATAACCGCAAGAATTAAGGGTACGTTTTTCGTTTCTACTCGTGGGTGATGTGCCAACTAAACTATTACAGTTCATAAAGTAAACAAATGTGTTTATTTCCAGATTCCTTAGAGCTACTCCTTGAACCAACGTTCAAAAGTTTTTCTTAAAAAAGCTTATAATAAGATGGGCAGAGCAATATCCAAACCCATCTGCATTATTGGACTTTAAAGGACAGCAACAATTATTGATATTAAATATTTACTTTCCATCAGCACTAATAAATAATAGAACACAAATATTTAGTGCCATCCAAATAATTGAGGGCATCTTAGAACATTTTTCATCTGCAAATGTGTTGATTACTAGAGATTTTAATAATACCTTTTTTATTCAGTTACTGGAGCAAGATGTCACCAGAGGATCTGCCTGACTCGCTTTCGATGTTCCATCAGTCATCACTGACAATTAACGAGAATCTAAGTGGCTAAAATGTAAGTACACATGTAAACTTCTATTTGCTTTGGGTTTTCAGATATTAAACAGGAGATTCCCTACTGATCAACCTGCTCACCCTATAATTGCTTCACAGCACTCAAAAAGTATAATTGATTATACTTTTGTACACTTTCCTCCCTTTTCAACTTGTATGAATTATACGTTTTTTCCTAGTTCGGAAAACAGCCATGACTCACAAATAATCGCTTTGAAGTTTGATCATTGATCTTTGGGCATAAGTCACTCTTATATTAACAAGTTCCCTAATGGCCATTAATCATCATACATTCCGATGGAATAATGTGCTACAATTTAAGACAAAGCAACTTAGAACAAACTATGTTATGGTTACTATACTTGAGAGCTGGAATAACAATGGTGACGTTTACCAAGCTAAAAGATTAGGACAATTGGTATGTCAATTTTTCATTTAATATCCTCAAAAATAGTTCCTGGGTCATGAAACCAAGTGAACTCTAGTGGCTATAATATTATAATTACAAAATGAAAATATTTAAGACAATTATGATGACTTCCTATGGATCAACCCTCTTCACTCCAGGACTTATAAGTAAAAGCAGCAAAAGAAAGCTATAAGAAGAAAGTACAGGAAATCAGTTGTGTCACCAAGATGTGTCATGGATGTTACTACGTCTTGAAATTAAAACAAACCGCTCCAAACGTTTTTGGTCACTACTTGGCTTATTATCCTGAAAATGATAATTTTATTCCATTTGATAAATGGGAGATGTGCAACAATTACATTTATGGTAATAAATCTATGATCATCTACCCATTATCTGCTCACTCTACAACAAATTTGAGCATTACCATTAAGAAATAACAGCATTGATAAAGAAGTCAGGTCCGTCAAAAGTTGCAAGACTAAATTAAATTCCTATTGATATTTTAAAGGCTGACCCCAAATCCTCATGAAAATTCTAAATGTACTATTTTCATTTATCCTGCAAACATGTCAAACCCCGGCGTCCCAGAAAGGTGCATTAATTTATCCAATCTATAAAAAAGGATGCAAGGAAGACCCAAACAACTATTGTCTTATCGCCCTCCTTGACTCAAAGGGAAGCTTTTTGCACAATTTTCATTAACTTACTTGCTTTACTAGGCATTTGACAGCAAATTAATTTCCAGTAACCCAGCTGGGTTTAGATCAGGTTGCTCTATAAATGATAATATCACAGCGTTTAAACTTCTGGTGAATAAGAAATTAAAAAGACATTTGCCGCTGTATTTAAGTTACCTTGACTTTTCACAAGCCTTTGACAAAATTAATCAGAGCAAATTTTGGGTTAAGTTATGTGGGTTAAGTTAACAAGATGGAGCAACAATCAAACTTTTCTGCTTTTTTGATGTTGTTGAATGACAATAAATGGGTGCAAGTCTTGCTGGGATGGTTCTGTTAGGTTGAACACTGTGAACCATCTAAAACTAGAATGCATTTAAAGGCCTATTTTATTTTCACTATACATAACAGACTTTCCCCTGTTCTAGGATCACCTGAATGGCTTAGCCCTCAACTTAGGATCCAAGTCTTTCAGTGATCTCGCCTATGCTGGTGAAAGTGCCCCTTTCTTATTTACCCCAAGAGGCTTTCAACTTCAACTGGCAAGGCTGTGTGAGTTTACCAATCAGAATGACCTACAAGTTAATTGTGACTAGACAAAAGTATGTCTTTTGGAAATGTCAGAATCTGCACAACACTAACACTTGGCAGTAATCCCTTAGAAGAAGTGGCACACCATAAGTATATGGGTGTAATATTTGACTGAAAGCAAACTTGGGCTGAGCACTTAGGTAATAAGGAAATATTAGCACAGCTAATTTCTTGCTCAAAGTACAAATATGTTCAGTACTATGGGGGCCAGGCCATTCTCCCCTCATTTGGGCGCTCAGTTGTAAACACGTCCCAACTCTCTGCTAGCCTCTATGATCTTTAGTGATGAAATGATCCTCAAGCTGGATAAGGCTTACATTAAACAAAATGAAGCTCTTACCTGGTCTCTGTCCTGCCACTCACTATTGTAAATCACGCTAGAGCTTGTCTCAACTTTGCTACCCTTGTACCGTACAGAGCAGTTTTAAACTATATGTGTGACTGCATTTATGCCAAGGAAGACACCTTGAAACATCATACATATATCTAAAGAGCTGCAATTGTCATGCGGTCCTTCTTCAATCCTGAATCATGTAGAAATTAATGTTATAATTAAACATTATTTCCGCAACTTTCCCGCATGTCTCATCTGGCCCAGGAGGTACCATAAGGAAGACCCTGATCTAACTTGCTTACAGTCATATGAACATTTTGATTATATCATTGACATCTATTCAGATGCATTTCAGAGTTATTTGTCTCACACTTTAAACCCACGCTGTAAACTTAAGTATCAGAGATTTCATCTTTTGTATATTCCACATGCCCAATTTGACAGCTCATGGAACAATTTCCAGTAACCCAGCTGGGTTTAGATCAGGTTGCTCTATAAATGATAATATCACAGCGTTTAAACTTCTGGTGAATAAGAAATTAAAAAGACATTTGCCGCTGTATTTAAGTTACCTTGACTTTTCACAAGCCTTTGACAAAATTAATCAGAGCAAATTTTGGGTTAAGTTATGTGGGTTAAGTTAACAAGATGGAGCAACAATCAAACTTTTCTGCTTTTTTGATGTTGTTGAATGACAATAAATGGGTGCAAACCTTGCTGGGATGGTTCTGTTAGGTTGAACACTGTGAACCATCTAAAACTAGAATGCATTTAAAGGCCTATTTTATTTTCACTATACATAACAGACTTTCCCCTGTTCTAGGATCACCTGAATGGCTTAGCCCTCAACTTAGGATCCAAGTCTTTCAGTGATCTCGCCTATGCTGGTGATAGTGCCCCTTTCTTATTTACCCCAAGAGGCTTTCAACTTCAACTGGCAAGGCTGTGTGAGTTTACCAATCAGAATGACCTACAAGTTAATTGTGACTAGACAAAAGTATGTCTTTTGGAAATGTCAGAATCTGCACAACACTAACACTTGGCAGTAATCCCTTAGAAGAAGTGGCACACCATAAGTATATGGGTGTAATATTTGACTGAAAGCAAACTTGGGCTGAGCACTTAGGTAATAAGGAAATATTAGCACAGCTAATTTCTTGCTCAAAGTACAAATATGTTCAGTACTATGGGGGCCAGGCCATTCTCCCCTCATTTGGGCGCTCAGTTGTAAACACGTCCCAACTCTCTGCTAGCCTCTATGATCTTTAGTGATGAAATGATCCTCAAGCTGGATAAGGCTTACATTAAACAAAATGAAGCTCTTACCTGGTCTCTGTCCTGCCACTCACTATTGTAAATCAGGCTAGAGCTTGTCTCAACTTTGCTACCCTTGTACCGTACAGAGCAGTTTTAAACTATATGTGTGACTGCATTTATGCCAAGGAAGACACCTTGAAACATCATACATATATCCAAAGAGCTGCAATTGTCATGCGGTCCTTCTTCAATCCTGAATCATGTAGAAATTAATGTTATAATTAAACATTATTTCCGCAACTTTCCCGCATGTCTCATCTGGCCCAGGAGGTACCATAAGGAAGACCCTGATCTAACTTGCTTACAGTCATATGAACATTTTGATTATATCATTGACATCTATTCAGATGCATTTCAGAGTTATTTGTCTCACACTTTAAACCCACGCTGTAAACTTAAGTATCAGAGATTTCATCTTTTGTATATTCCACATGCCCAATTTGGCAGCTCATGGAATAAATAGTATCTCACAACTATATTGTGTCAACTTTGTGGCTATAAGATTGAATGCCTAAACCATATCATGTGCTCATGCTTAATGTTTTTGTTCATAAGGTAAACGTACTTGAAGTCTGGCTTTATTAAAGCAAACTGCAGAACAATACAAGAAGCAGTTACATATAGCAGTGCTATAAAAGACAGTCAATTTATTGGGAAGCTTTTAACATTTATTGATCTTGTGTATCACTGAAAAGTTACTCCATAATGTATATCTTGGGAACTTTTTTAATCTTTGGAACTATTTAATGATTTTAAATAATTTTATGATTGCAATTGATATTTCATTACATCTATACAATTAATATTTACTACTACTGCCTGACCCTTAGAGTTAATCCGCCTTGGATGAAGAGAATAGATCCAGTCTTCCTTCTCAGAGGGCTGGACAGTCCTTATGCAAGCAGCTTATGTAGCATCCGTAAGTCCACATGTGTACTGAAGGGTGTGTTCAGCATCCAATATTTACCCCTAGTGCCCGCGTTGAAGTGGGAGAAATTTCTAAACTTCCCTCCACATCTGCTTCTGGGATTTCCTTCACTTTCCTCTCCAGACCCCAATATGTCTGGGGTGACTAAAGGAAAGTATGCAGTGCTTTGTGAGTGCAGGATGCAGCCTTTATTGAAGTACAAGTGTATTAGGTGACAGCTCTGCCTAATCAATCTGTCAGGATGGTTCTTCCTGTCAACAAGTCCTCCTTTGCGACATTGTCTGGGAGGACTACACAAAATCCAACAACACTTTGTCATGTGATCCAGACACAGGCTGCAGGCATCAAGGTACAAGGAAGTGCCAACTTTCTAGAAGTGTCATTTTTGAAATTGTGACTTAAAATCCAAATTTACTATTAAATAGGGTATTAAATTACAATTTCTTAGACACCAAACATAACATTTCTACTTGTTCCCAAACAAAGGCTATCACTTATTGAATGCAATATGGTAACCCACATATCACCCTATGGAGGAGGTAAGCCCTGCAGTAGTCAAAAATTAATTTAAGACTTTTCCACTAGCCGGACAATTCAAATGTACCCTGCCCAAATTAATAAATACAATGTACCCTGCCCCATAGGCTATTTAGGAAATACTCTAGAAGTGACTTATATGTATTCTTCTTCATCATCATCATCATTAAGCTTTATTTCGACTGTTCAAGTCATAAAAGCTACACATAGCTTACCTACTAAAACACAGTTAAAAGTATCAAAGAAGAAGATTTCAAACAAGGCAACAGACAATGGACTTGCAAAAACTCTTATCTCAAAATTGTAATTTGACAGCAAATTACGTGCATGGCTAAAGCATGATAGACCAATATGATCAAAATTGCTTTGGGTGCTCAATTCAATTACGCACACCAGATAGAATAGAAAGCACACCCCGGTAGCAACCGGCAAGTGCATTTCTTGTCTGTTCGACAATGGACAGTTGAGAGTTGTACATCATAAAATCTTTTGTACATTTAAAAATAAGATTCAATAATTAAAAACAAGTGTGGAATATAAAAACTAGTGAAAGATGGTAAAAGCATTTAGCAGAGGATGTCACAGGTTGACCTTAAGGTCCACCCCTAGCAATCAGGTTATGCAATCAACCTGCAATAAAGTATTGGTGCAACATCTAGAACAAGTGGGGGTAATCTAAGTTTAGTCACTGGGACCCAAAAGGCAACTCAAACTAAGGGTCAACCTAGCACGTACTAAGATGATCTCATAAGTGCCTTCCTTCTAATGCTGCACATGTGGCTTAATAACTTAGCCACAGCACAGGCAAAAAGGAGCCTGGCATCCAAATTCAGTATGCAAAGTGCAGCTCAGTGGCTCTGTGTGCCCAGTTGACAACAGACCGGTTTTAGCCACTTGTCCCTGGGCTGCTTATAAGCAGGACATGCAAATAGGACGTGGGCTACGGACTCCACTGGGGCGTTGCAACCGGGGCAATTTCTTAAACTTGAAGAGTCAGGGTGCCACTTAGCTGTGTACCACACCTGAATTGAATGTTTAACGTTCTGTCCTGGGGGACCTGGATTATGTCTAGATAGGGTTCCAATGATCTAACCTATTTATGAATCAAATCCTCAGTAAGTTTCCCCAGAGTAGTCTTGGTAAGCTCACTTTGCTCCACCCATTTCCAGTAGTATTGCTTCAGGACCTCTTTTCGTAGCAGGGTGGGATCTGGCTTGTCCCAAAGACCCTTGAGCACGACATCTGACACCAAATTCCTGACATTTTTAATCCACCCTACCTTATTGCACATGTCAAGACGGGCGACCTCTGCCAGTGCTTCTGCAAAGGGCAGTAGCTCGGGTGTCCTCTCCATGCATGCCCAGTAAAGCAGCGGGTGGAGCTTTGCTCTGTCACAAATCGTGCATCTGCCCATATGGAACATTAGCGGTGTAAGGGGGGTACTTTCAGGAAGCATCACACGGTTCTTAAGAAATGTATTCTCTGAGGTACTAAGCTTGGGTGTCTTGTCAAAGCCCCACAACTCTATGTCATACAGCGCTGTGCTACCCTCTTTCAGATCATAGACCTGCAAGGTGGCAGGGACCAGTCTACTAGGCGAGGAGTTATGTCCCCTCCCTAGAACTCCCGTGACACGCTTGTGGTCCAGTAAAATCTTGGTTATGTGTGGATACCAGGACATTCTATCTGAGAGGAGGACACCCAGGTAGTCGAAAGTACCAACTCTTTCCAGGGGGGACCCATCTAGCACTACACTGCTTTTCAAGGTCTTTGAAGGACTTATGTGGGTTAAAGGCCATGAATTTGGTTTTGGTAGTGTTAATGACCAAATCCCTGGTATCACAGAGTGATTGAAATCTATTGAGCAAAAGCTGAAGTCCAGCCGGGTATTGGACACCAGCAGGGTATTGTCTGCAAACAATAAATAGCGTTGGTACCTTGCCCCCCCAAGGTTGGTGTGTCTGCAGGTTCTTGTTGCAGAAAGATGGCCACCTTGTTTATGTACAATGAAAAAATGGTTGGAGCCAAGACGCAACCTTGGCGTACTCCCCTACTAACTGGGATACGCTCTGTAAGTTGTCCCTGTGGCCCCCATCTGGCCTGTGCATATTTCCCCACATGCAATCGAACTAGCAAGCTGAGGATAGGTGTCATTAAGCACAAGCCATAGCTTATGCCTGGGAACTAAGTCAGAGGCAGTCTTTAGATCGATAAAAACTAGCTGAAGACTGCCCCGACTGATCACAACGACTTTCCAGTAAAGGAGCAGGAGACTAAATACTTGATTGATAGTCCCCGTTATTTCCCTAAAACCTACTTGGTAATGTGATAAGATTGTATTTTCTTCCTCCCAAGTCGGAATCTTGTACTTATGTGTAATAAAAAGGAAGATTTACGCCTGGCAAAGGATTTATTTTACTGGGCTCAAATGGCAAAAAACTAGTCACAGGCTGCAATGGCACGTTAGTGATATGTATAAAAAGGTTACTTTTACAGTGTGGTATAATGAGTGCTGCAGGTCCAGTAGTAGCATGTATCTCACAAACCCTGGGTACAACTAATACCACTTTAGTAGGGACATGTGAGTCAATTACATATGCCAATTAGTGTAAGCCAGTTTCACCATGCTTAAAATAAAGAGCATACGCACTTTAGCAAAGGTTAGCATTGGTAGAGTGAAATGATTCAGAAACAGGAGGGGTGAAGGCACAATGTTTGTGGGGTAACCCAGAAGAGAGGACAAAGTCCAACAGGATGGGAGTACATTATTTTTGGCAGAGTCTTACGTTTTAAGGTGAAATATTTTGACCTCCCCAACTGTAGTTCTTGATCATTTTATTCAGTTTAACTAACATAGATTTCTGGTACCAGATTGCAATCATTCTAATAAAATATTCAGACCATTTTAATTGTTTAGACTCGCCCACATACTGAGAATTTCAAGCAGGTTCACTTTTCAAAGTTAGACATAGTTTTAGTGAGCAAGAACTGTATTTTCTAAGGAACTGCAGCTACTCTTTAAAGGACTCTAAATAGATAGGGCATTTGACCATAGTGAAGTGTTTTCTGCATCAAAAGTTGCGTATAATTTGATGGACTGGTCTTTCCCCGATTGCCAGATTATATGAGATAATAATCTAATGTGGTGAGAAGATGAGCATTTTGCCATAAAGCCAAATTAATTTCTATTCTTCAGGAGTCTTACTTAT
Organism: Lissotriton helveticus; assembly: GCF_964261635.1. NCBI lineage: Eukaryota > Metazoa > Chordata > Amphibia > Caudata > Salamandridae > Lissotriton > Lissotriton helveticus. Next base: position 641,574,948 of record NC_136059.1, read on the forward strand.
GTACGGATGTTCCCTTGTAGTCTTGTGGCTAGCACTGTAGCTAGTATCTCAATGTCAGTATTTAACAAAGAGATAGGCTTATTTATGCTGCATTGCAGAGCTTCTTTCTATTGTTTTAGAAGAAGTGTGATTGAAGCCCTGTTGAGTTCTAGGAAAATTGGATCTTTATCATACATTTCGTTAAAAACATTGCACAATAATCTAAATGTTGAATAGAAGTAACATGGATGGAGGGTATAAAAGGAATGGTTAGATTTTAAAAAAGGTCTATATTCTTTGTTTTTAGCTGATTGTGTATGGAATTTTGAATTTTATTCGATTGTTTAAAGACTACGGTCTAAATAAACAGAGTTCCTCTCTCTCATTGCACAATAGCAGCATCAGGATCTGTGCAGTGACATCATAGTAATAAATTGGGAATCAAATATGTCCATGATGGCATACTTTTGATGGCTTGTTGTATTTCCTCTTTATTGATTTCATGCTCAAGTCTTTCTGCTGCTTCTTCACTCAATCGGGCAAGTGGTAGGTGATCAAGGGAATTGATCCTGTTTAAGTGAAGCTAATATTGGTTTTCAAAAAGCCTAAAGATGCAACTGTAATTTTGTGTCGGAGTAGTGATCAGATCATATGAAGTTCGAATGGCCGGGATAAAGCATTGAGCCTCCATTTGTTTCAGCTGATGGGACAGGAGCTGTACAACTTCTTACTGTATTGATAATGGCTGTGTTTCCACCTCTCCAAACCTTATTTACCACAGGACATACAAACAGAGTAAAAGTTAGGGTAGGCCAGGGCATATCTATTGTAATTCTCCCTATCGTAATTACTGCAAAACTGTGCGTAATTATGCATAATTATGAGAAACATAAAACAGCACTTAGTGCTATTTTCTTACTGAAAAATGCAGGCCCGCATCCAAATGGTATAGATGATGCATTTGCGCTAAGAAAATAGCACTAAATGCTACCAGACATGAACAGCCGTAGTCTGCATCCGCTCTCTTTTAATTCATTGTTTCTGTGCTCCTGTGGTAGGGTTTTGTAGTGAGGAGGTCCACGCAGGAAGGTTGTAATTAATGATGCTTTATTCAAGCAGGTGACAAGGAGTGTAGTTATAGACAACAGGTAGTAAAGGTCCAAAGGAGAGCCCCACCAGGAGCAGCCTGACTGCTGCTCAGCCCATGTCCAACTGTCACCTAACCTCTCTGTCCCAACATTCCGAGGCACATCATGACTCCAACATTCTATTGTTAATTTATAACAATGGTCCTTAAAAAGTCAGTTAGAACATTTAAATAAATATAGTTTGTAGTAAGTACTATATTTAACGGTGTCCAGCCAGTCACATAGTTTAATCAATCAAATGTTTCCAATATTTTCAAAAGCAAGCAACATTAAAGTGGGATACAATCCTGTACCCAGTACATGAGAAACAAAACATACAGTGAACTTAAAGATTTTCAGGCAAACAAAAAAGGAAAAGGAAGCTTCAGATCAAATGAGATTAAGGAAAAAGCTATCCTTAATAGTTATCACACCAATATAACACAATGGTTGTCTGCGTGACACTATTCTAAAAGTCAAAGACGTTTCGATCCCTTTAAACGAATATTGGGATCATCATCAGGACGGTTTTATAGACATGCCTGAATATTAGAAAGATGCCTGTGGAGAAAGAGAAGGAGAAAAAAGGCAGAAGGAATAATAAAAAAAAAGGATCTCGCTTGTTTGAAAACTCAGATGTAGAGTGTGGCCATGTACTGAGGCGGATGGTGAAGGACATGGTATTCCATGTCGTGAGTCATGCTTATGTACATGGGGGATTATGTTCTGCAGACTTAAAAAGGAGTGTGGTTCCACAAAGCATTAAATGTGAATCGATGAAAGCCTCCTTTAACTGGAGTGATAAAAGAAATACATGCGGCAATTGACGCAGTGGTTTCGCAGACGAGGAGTAAACAACGAGTAACTCGGCCAAATCTTGAAGCGAGATGGATGGCGGTGGCGAGAAGCATGCTCTTGTGTAAAAAAGGCGTGCGAATATATTGGGGGCATGCACAAGAAACAAAACTTGATGGCGGAATATTCTACTTTCGAAAAGCAAACTAGGTATTTAAGTGGAACATCGGGGCAATTGTGAATCCTGTGAAGAGGAAGCGTTTCTTATAAAAAAGTAAACACTAATTAATAAATAATAAATAATTGTGGTGAAGGTAGTGGTGCTGGAGCATCTGTGCAACAATGAATGAGCAATGTGGACAGTTCCACACTACCTAAAACCGCAGGAAAATTCCTTAGTAAACGCCGGGACAGTAGGTACTGGTAACGATACCTGTGGGAAAAAGGTTAACCCTTAATCATATCGCCAGTTGGCAAAAGCGTAACAGAAGCAGTATGAGAGCAAGGAGCTCTTACCTTCAGTACCGGCATCAGTGGCCGTATGGGGTATTCTCAGTGCGCAGTGGCAAGAATCATGTGTGGGCCATGAGTGCTCATTTCAAATCGATTCACAGTGAAGTGCGATTGTGGCGGCCATCTTGAGTGAGTGGATGTGGTGAAAGCGATTCAAGAATCGAAGTGGATCAGAATAGACATCATTGTTAAAAGAGAGGTAATGCAAGTGATAGCCTGTACTTAAGCTGAACAATAAAAGAGATAAATAATGCTGTGTAATAGCAAACAATGGGACAATAAAAGCACATTATTGCTGCGGTATGGAAAGGACGGAAATAAATGAGTTGTGCAAAAGCGGGTTCTAAATACATACATTATGATAGCTGGTACCTGAATGTTTACATATATACATACATTGTGGACTAGGCTGAATCAAAAAATTGTACAACATTAAATAGGTCGTGAGCGGCATTATAGAACGGATAATTCATGGGCAGCATACTAAAGCAGATTTCGCATTCTGAGTATTTATATGGAATCAGAGTACATTAATAGCATGAAATTGCATGGAAGAGTAGAAGAGTCACAGCAGCCGGTTAATTTTTCAAGTATCAGAGAAGGGACGTCCAATCCTTAGTCCTATTTAGTCCATTTCTGATTCTGTCCATGCAGATTATCATTTTCAATTCCTCCTTATTCAAAAGAATGGACATGTCTCCGCCTCTTTGGGGGAGTTTGAGTACGCTCAATACTGTCCATTTAATGTTGTCTTCATTGTGTCCTGCCTGCGTGAAATGCTCTACTAATGGTGCATTTGGGTTTTACATCTCACTCTGCTCCGGTGTTGGCCAATTCTTGTATTGATTTTCTGTGTGGTTTGACCAATGTATACTTTTTGGCAGGGGCACTGAATCAAGTAGATGACATTACATGTATTGCAACTGGTAAAGTTATGACATTTCACATTTGTATTGTTAAACGTGAAGGATTTACCTTCCATGGTAAAATCACATACATTACATGTACCACACTTAGAATGACAAACTAGTGGTGCCAATCCCCAATGAGCATTAAGGGTAGAATGTGGTGTGGGGTTGGGAAGTGCTGCTCTCGTAAAAGTGGTCCTTTAGGTTCTGGCTTTTTCGGAACCTGATTTTTGGGCATTCGGTGTTCAGGGTACCTGCATTTAGTAAAAGCCAATGGTATTTGTGTATAAGACAATCCCTAAATTAAATGTACCAAAAGCCAGAATTGAAATGCATAAGGTGGAAACACAGCAAAGCATGCAATAGGCCTAAAATACAAATCACTATGGGCTAGATGTAGGTAATTTAAAAAAACAGATTCTAAAATACCGAATTTTACCAATTCGGTATTTTAGAATCGGTAATTGTGATGTAGTTAAAAATTCAGTATTTTTTACCGATTCCGATTCCCATTCAATTCTATGGGTCTTTTGGTCATAGGAATGAATGGGAAATACCGATTCGGTAAATACCAAATTGGTAAATACCGAATTGGAAAAGAAAGAAAATTGAAACTTAGGAGTCAGCCAATCAGGTGCTACCACCCACCCCCTCTCAACCAGGAAGTGGCTACACCCAGGCAGGTGCAAGTAATTAGAAGCTTCTGGAAAGGCAGAGAAAGCAGAGCTGAGTCCCTGAGCCACAGGAAAACTTTTTTGTGCATTTAAAGTTTGGAAATGGCAAGCAGCAGTGAAAAGGAACTTCCAGAGAGGAAGAGCAAAATTAAATTTAGCACCATGGAGCTGCAGGTCCTCGTGGAGGAGGTGGTTAAAGAACACCAGAAATTGTTTGGTAAGCAGTCCCTGACTGAGGCTGAATCTGTCAAAAGAAAGATTTTTCGGGAAATACAGTCGAAGGTGAATGCTGTAGGAGTGACTCCAAAGGACATAGATGACCTGAAAAAGTAGGTGGGATGACCTCAGGAGCCTGATCAAGAAGAAAATTGCAGAGTTGCACAAAGAGGCAAACAAAACTGGAGGAGGGAAGAACTGTACACCTCCCCTGAGTGAGCTGGAGGAGCTGGTGGGGTCCACCATTGAACCTGAGAGCGTCTGTGGACTGGGACATGCAGACAGCTCAGCCGGAGCTACCACCAGAAAAGGTAAGACGCATGCACAGCAATCACCCCCACCCCATCCCCTTCCCTTTTCCCTATGTGGCAAAGTTTACCCCACTCCAGTAGAGGTAGTAATATACAGGAGCAATGCATTATGGGACATGTAGTAATTGAAAGACCTACCATGTCATACAGCACAGCAATCAACAAGTTAGGCAAAACATATCAGTCATAATGAAGCTGAGGCAATATGTATAGTGTTACAGTGTTCATAATTTAATTGTAGAAGCAGTAAGGCAGGAGCGCAGAGCTAATGTACGCTTTTATGTCCACAGGCGAGACATCTCGTAAGCGTACCAGGAAGAAGGTAGGCACTACACCACAGAGGGATGACAGCCAGGAGGCAGGCACAAGTGCAGAGAATGTCACAGGGGACACTGATGCACCAACACCACTGCTACCATCCCAATACCTTGAAATGTCTCCACATCTGCAGGCGTCCCCAAAACGTTCAGGATCCCCTCTGCTACTGTCCTCACCTGAACTGCCTGCGTCACTGCCGCAAACAACACCTGCACCTCAAAAGAGCAGGAGGCATGCAATTGCCCCACTGGTTGAAATGGAAACCTCAGCAGGTAAAATGGAGGGGGATGACAACGAAACCTTGGCTCCGGAAACAAGCACTGCCACACAGCAGTCCAGTGCAGAGGTTGCCCGTACAGTTAGCAGACGCAGCAGGCCCAGAGATAGCAGTGCTGCACAACATGTGGAGGGTCCCAGTGTCTTCCGTGGGCTGGAGGATAGCATGGTCAAGATTCAAAGAATGCAGGGGAAGGCCATCCAGTCCGTACAACATCAGATGAGGCACCTGAATACACATATGGAAAACATAGGGAAGGGTATCAGTGCACTGATTGATGAGAACAAAGAGATGGCATCAGGTATGAGGGAGATTGCTGCAGGGATGTGGGAGATGGCCACAGGTGTGCGGGACATGACACAACCGGTGCAGCTTCTGTGCACTAAAATGGATGAGGACAGGTTAGCAAGGCGCAAGTACAGGCAACATGCGCAGCAACAAACTAAGGCAGTGAACCGCCTGGCCACAGCCACTTCCCTTCTATGCAGACGATGCATCAACATGCAGGAGGGACTGACACACAGCAGCAATCAGGTGTCTAGGGGCCTTGCAAGGGTAACCAGTGCTGTAGAGGTGCTGCTTAATGCACAGACAGCACAAACTGCTGCTCTGGATGTACTGGAAAGTGAGGAAAGTACCAGTAGGGACAGCATGACAAGCCCCCCTGTTGTTGACACACGGAGGAGCAGCAGGTGCCATGGTGAGCCAACAGCCCAAACACCCAGTGAGGACAGCCAGCCACTTTCATCTGCCACTGGTAGGCGTGGCCAAAAATGACTTTTCAAGCCCACACTCCATGACCTTAAATGGGGAAGTGAGCCAGGACTACCATTAGTAAATGGATGACATTTGTGTTGCACATTTGTGCTTTTGAATTCCTGCGTAGTGCCAAATATTAATCTACGTTGGGTGCATACTCCACCTGTCTGTGTCTCTTTACTTACTCAAAAAAAGTTCGGTGTGATCTCTGCCCGTCTCTGTCTGCCATCTGTTGGTGGCGCAACTCCTGCTGTGTGTGGTTCAGGCAGTGCATGTTCATCATCGTGGTCCTCATAGTCGCTCAATTCCACCTCTGTGCCCTTCTTTGTAGCAAGGTTATGCAACATTGCACAAGTTGCAATTATCTTACAGCAGATGATTGGTGAGTACTGACGTGCACCTGCTTTTTAATAGCCCAAAGGTGCGCTCCACAATGTTCCTAGTAGATTTGTGTGCCACGTTGTATCATCTCTGGCTGCGGGTTGAAGGGTTGAGGTAGGGTGTCAGGATGAATGAGCGGACGGCATATGCACTATCCGCTATATGTAAATGAGAAAGCCATTACTCACATGCACACATACACATACATCTGCTATATCTATCAGGGTGTGTCACAGTGTTTTACCTAGCAGGTATCCTTCGCCAAATTCCCCCGCTGTCAGGCGTGTGTAGATCCCACTGTTCTGAAAAATGTAGGAGTCGTGGGTACTTCCTGGGAACTTGGCCACAATGTCTGTGATTATGTTGTTGGCATCACAGATTACCTGTACATTGATAGAGTGGGTTGACTTCCGGTTTCTATAAATGTACTCTGTGGCAGCAGGTGGGCATATAGGGATGTGGGTGCAATCAATACAGCCGATTACGTGTGGGAAATGTGCAATTGGATAAAAGTCAGTCTTGGTCTTCAGCAGTTCCACATGTGTGTTAGGGAAGCAGATGTAAAGACGCATCCTCTGCATCATGGCCTCTAGGTACTTCCTGAAGAAACGGGAGAGGCAGCTCCAAATCACCCCCCCTACCACAGGAATCCTGTCCTGGTAACTCCCAGATGCAAGCAGGTGTAGGTTACATAGCACCTGCACATGGGGTGGGATGGCATGCGCCCTTGGGTTGGGTGCTCCAAAAGTGGGTGCAGGTCCCTGATCAAGTCCAGGATGGTTTGGGGGTGTAGCCTGTACCTTTGCAATAGCTCTGGCTCAGTGAGTTTAAAGAGCTTTATCCTCTGTCTGTACACTTGCTCCTCCCTTCTCCAGACCCTCTCTCCTGCTGCCTCTAGCCGTAGCCGCCTTGCTATCACGTAGAATGCCGCCATTCTGGTCACATTGTTGCATTTTGGGGCCTTTTTTACGGCCTGCACCTGGTTACTACCTGCTTTCAATCCATGGTAAATACCGACTCTTAAATACCGAATTTGATGAAATTCGGTATTTGAGAAGTTTCCTACATCTCAAAACTCATTTTTTACCATTTCCTATTTTCCGACTCGGTAAATACCGAATCGGTAAATTCCGATTCGGTAAATTCCGATTCGGTAAATTACCGACTCGTATTTACCTAATAGGTCTTTTTTGAGCCCCTACATCTCAATATCCAAATACCGGTCGGTAACGGCCGAAATTCGGTATTTTTGGCCGTTACCGACCGGTATTTGGCTACTTACATCTGGCCCAAAATCATTTAATTTGCTAACTGTAGGAGTAATGGGTGTTCGTGTCATTGTAGTCCTGTGTTACACACTAGAGTTTGAGATGAAACAAGCTTTTAAGTGATAAATAAGAGATGACTGTGACTTGAAACACCTTAATGCACTGTCAGCTAGAATACAACGTGCATTGGGAAAGCGGCTGTGATCCTCATGCACCATAAGCACATAGGAGAAGTCCAGTATGGTTGTATGATCCTGTTGTAGGTACCCAGATAGAAAAATGTGCAAAAGGAGTAATCATTGAGCCAGCAATTGGTCCAGACATTACAGCCGAAACAAATGTACTTACATTTTTTCTTTTCACGCAAATGTGTAAGCTCATATAAAATGGCCTTCAAAAGTGAGATCATCGAGGTGAGTCGCGCGGCATAAAGTGTGAGGTAAAAAGCATATGAACTTTTAAACAGTCTAAAAAAAGACGGATTAACGGTCACAGTTAAAGCATAACAATAACAAAGTAGTAACTGAGGAGATCACAAAAATGTTGAGACACTCACCCCAGTTTGTGTGAAAATATATAGAAAATAGTCCTCCGAGTCCTCCGCTACCTCAGACTTCAGGAAAGATGTAGAGAGAGAGAGAGTTAAAACTCAAGCATATGTAGAGTTACATCACATCAACAACATGACTCCAATCACACTGATACTGATGCTTTCTTGTGCACAACAATCTAGGTCTGGAGTGACCCCTGGGATTTCCTTGGTGTGAATTCGAGTTCACTAGAAAAACACAGTGATCTTCCGCTTGGGATGTGACAGAAGTGCACTGTAAGCATCTGTGAAGCTACCATGGTGAGGACACTGGTGGGGCTGAATGGCCTAGTGCCTCATCTTACTTGTGGTGTTTTCTTCTTTTCTTTTCCGAGAAAAGCTTGTTTCTACTTTTTTGTTGTCTTTGTGGTTATAAGTGGTACACACACATTTCTTCTTCATTTTTTTGTGGATACCTCCTAGTGTACTTCTTGTGGTTGTTGCAGCTGTAGACTCAGTAGATTGGGCAATCTCCGGTTCCTCTTTTGGTAGCCAGGTTACTGGGATCCACATGGAACATGTAAGTTCTTCGCTAGCTTGTCGCCAAATAAATGTAGTGACGAGGTCCACGTAGGAAGGTTGCAATTAATGATGCTTTATTCAAGCAAGTAACAAGTAGTATAGTTCTAGACAACAGGTAGTTAAGTTCTGAAGGAGAGCCCCACCAGGAGCAGCCTGACTGCTGCTCAGCCCATGTCCAACTGTCACTTCACCTCTCTGTCCCAACATTCCGAGGCACAGCATGACTCCAACATTCTATTGGGCACAGAGCACAGGCACTGGCTGAGCAGGAGTGGTAAAATACATTACATAACAAATGCAAGATACTACAGATTTGTTCACTAAATTACTCAATTGCTCTAGCTAGGGAAGTAGTGTCATTTTGTAAATTTCTCATTACTGGAGTAATGGATATTAACTGAAATTGCTACAATTACTCCTGCATCAATAACATTTCACACAGGCCCACTTTAAGTCCATGTTGGCTTGAGTAAGAAGCCTAGGTTTCTCCACTGATGGCAAAAGCTAGAAGGCAGATTTGCTTTTCTAATTTTGGAGCAGGTCCCAGGGCCAGCTCTCATCTGCCACTCATTCCTGCCTTAACTACTGCACTCCTTTGAACTTTCAGTCCCTCAGCTTGCTCTCCACAGTTTGCCATCTGTCTCTTGTTCTCATTCTTGCACTTCTCACCAGCCTAACCACTCATCTCTTTCTGCCTCTTTCTCACTTCTTTCCCCTCATTCTTTGCACTCTTTCTGTCCTCTGCTCTTCCAGAAACCTCAATTTTTCTACTCACAGATTCCCTAATCTTTGAGTGTTTTTTTCAGATTCCCTAACTTGTCTTTTCTTTCAAATTCCCCAAATTGTCGTTTTAATTCAGATTCCCTAACATTGTTTCTTCTTTTTTTCCACTCAATCCCTGTACATACCAGCTCTTCTACACAGCTGTTCTTCCCTCTCTTGCATCCCTTGCACCACACCCAGTGCCCCACCCCCCTGGGTAACCTACTTGATGGAGGCTGCGTGTGGCCAGACCACGAGCTTTCCAAAGGCCCACGAAAGGCAAGCCCATCTGCGCCTATCCCTGCATAGACTGTGTCCATCGCCTTGACCCCTGGTTCCCCTCTACACCACCACAAGTACTGATGAAATCAAATTCGAGCCCTAAACTCAGGCCACCACAACATCAATAGTTACCATGCATCCCCACACCACATGTCTGAACATTTCACCTCCTGGTACTGCCCTCCACTTTTTTTTATCGCCATATTTACAAAGTGTTGCTCGACCTCTCTAGAGTCACTTTTACATAGCTAGTGCCTATTTTAAACAATGCCAGTTCAGTTAGCAGGATTAACCAAAAATGATATGCTAGGTAGGCGTTCCCACTGTAAAACAACCTCAAAACACAGAACGTCATATGTACATTGATTTTCTTGAATGCCGCCAAACATTTAAAACTGCCACTAGGTCCCATTAGTGACAGTTTTTTTACCACTTTCAAATATCTGGTCTTAAAAATGATGCTCACTTGCATAAACTTAGAACAGACCCAATTCACCTAGCCAATCTCAACTACAGCATGGACCTTCTGCTATTGCAGATAGGAGCACCAAGGAGACCACTACCACCACCACCACCACCGGGCAAAGCTGGAGAAGGGAGCGGACATACCATCACAGGATCAGCCTCATTGACCTTAGGCAAGAGGAGATCATAGCTTATTACAGGCTGAAGAGGGGCTCCATCTCCTGCCTCCAGTACTAGATTGCACCAAGGCTGCAGCCAATATCCCTCCGTAGGCCAAGCTACTCACTGTGCTGCACCTGCTAGCATCAGGAACTTTCCAACCCACCACTGCCAGAGTGGCAAGAGTATCCCAGGCATCATTTTGCAGGTTCCTTCTCACCGTCCTGGACTGCCCCAACGCTGCGCAAGAACAACAGGACAGCAAGGCTTTTATGCCATAGCTGGATTCCTGCATGTGTTGGGGGCAATAGTCTGCACACTTGTACAAATTGTGCCTCCTGCGGAAACAAGCGCACATACACCGCAACAAGAAGCACATCTATTCAATGAATGTGCAGGCAATCATGGACCAACTGGGCTTATTCATAAATGTACTTTCAAAGTACCCTGGTAGTACATCTTACAACAATCTGCCATCAATCAGCGTTTCCAAAATGGGACCTATGGGAATGCTTGTTGGGAAGTACATCTGAAACTCACAACAGACCACAAGGCACTCAATAATGTTGGAAAACAATGTAAAATTTGTCTAGTGTTGAATTCCACTGTGCAGACATTGTTGCTGTGGCCCCATATGCTTCTCACATATAAAATGGCAAAAGTACCACCCATAGTTAACAAGTCGCACATGTTAACACTGACTGAGACAGTGTGGGCCACTTTGACCAGTATAATGCTATGGTGGAGCACATACCCATTTCATGTGAACATGGTAATGGGACATATGTCTGCATAACATTGCAAGACCTAATAGGTATGAAGTAAGGCAGGCCACTACAAAGGACAAAATTAATTTTTCTAATGTCAATAATGTATACACTGGTCAATGTGCTAACCATTCCCAGGCAATAACAATGTAGACCACAACATCATTAAACAAATCCAATATACAGGGACCATGTGACAGTAGGCAAGTGATGTGCCACAGTAGGGGAGCTCAAAAGAGGATAGATAGGAATATGGCTCATTTCTATTTCCAATATTTATTTAGACCAGTAATCTGTAACACATATTGTAAGAGGGAGAAACACAGAATCCATGAGCATGATTTGGAATCGGTTAATCAAAACATAACTGTATGTCTAAACAACAAGCTGACACATGCACACAATGGTGAAATGATGGTTGGTGGTTTTGCCAATAAACACCATTATGTCATGAATTGAACGTAGAATGCCATGGATGTGCTGGATGTCCAAGAAATTTCGTATACCACAACTTTGCTTCAGATGCAGGTTAGCTCAGCTCTTTTCACACTCATCAATGTACCTTTGTTGAAAAAGAACATCAGGACCTATGAGCCCATCCGATTTTTGCTAAGACACTTACTTAACAATATATCAGAACGATTAGGCACAAAAAGACTTTGTGAAAACAAAGCATTCCCAGTGTGAAAACTGTGTACATAAATATTGCAATAGTTTACCACAACAATGCAGCATCACATCACAAATCATAGACACATATCACACTCAGGGGGATATTCTCAAGAACGTGTGATAATCAATGCAAAATAAGCTTAACGCAACTCTTCACATTGCACTCTATCATGGGAAAATAGCGCTGTGTTAACATTGTATTCTTAACACAGCGGTACCATGCGATAGACTCACGATAACGTGTCGAATGTCCGCAACTAAAATGAGAAAAACGAATGCAAAAAAAGTTGTGATGAGGCCAATTGCGATATAAAAATCTGCAAAAACCTGAGACAGGCCTGCAATTCATACACGTCAGGCAGGAAAAATCACTATAAAAGAAAAAAAATAACAAACAAACATAAGCCAAACAACTGCGAAGCACAATGGAGGTAGCTGGAGCAAGTACAGAGGACAACCAGAACCTCACAAGCCCCCCGGAGTACTAGCCTGGGACCTCTAGGTCAGGGAAGGGCAAGGACAATAAGTGTATGAAGAAGCGGTTCAGTCCGCAGGAAAATCGGATCCTGATAAGGGAGGTGGTCGAACACCATCAACAACTGTTTGTCACCTCCACTGTGCCATTGACAACAAAAAATGGACTGTGGCAGTCCATCGCGGACAAGGTGAATGCAGTTGGAGTGCTGAAGAGGACAATGGAAGAGGTCAAGAGGCGCTGGAATGACATCAAGTGCAAAACCAAGCTGAAACTCACCAACAACCGGAAGGCAGCAATGCAGACTGGAGGTGAGAGTCCTCTGCCACAGGAGGAGCAGGACGAGATGGAGGAAATGGTGTCAACAGTCATCAGTAGGGAGACGGTGACAGGAGTTGGGAGACCGGACACTGCTCAACATGACCTGACACAACAGCACCAGAGTGAGTAACGATCAGTGATTGGGGGGATGGGGGCGGATGGGCACAATAGCACACATGCAAAATTAGGTACAGCATTTCTGCGGACAAACCATGGCCCAGACCCCCAACTCCAACCAAGAGACCAATGTCTCCAAGTATGCAACATCTCAACATTGTACAAGCACAGAAGTCAAAGACACACCGCATGAAAGGGAGAAGGGGCAGCAAAATCAGAGCTGCAGGGGCGACCCCCAAAATGCTACACACACACATAACAGGCAGAGCACATCCACATTGACAACAATGTGGTACAATCTGCAACATGCACACAACAGAACAGAGGACACAACTGGTGCCGCTTGTGTGTAGAAACTGGCCAATCACATTTGGCAATGCAGGGAAATGTGAGATGATGATGTACAAGTACAAACACACATCTGTGATGGTGTCCAAATGTCCACTGTCCCGCATCAAATAGTCAGCTCCTCCCAGGCGGGCACAATGTACACTGTCATGCAATCTGAATGTAAACGTGTACAATGCGTCAACATACATGTGAACACAATGTTAAAAAGCATCTCCCATTCACATTGCAAAGGGAAATCCTACGCCTTCTGCAGAGCAGTCCGAACCTCTCTTCTCTGATGATGTAGAGGACCACCACACCTTCGACCCAGACACCCTCCAACAGCTTGTGGACAGCCTCCACAGCCCACCTCCAGGAGCAGGGCAGCCCAGCTGCTATGAGGAGACCCAACTCCCTGCACAGACCACACAGCAGGCAGCACCCACCACAGCTGCCTCTGAGGACCCCCACAAAGAACACATGGCCTTCCAACCCCATGTGTTAGGGTGCCATGAGCAACTGGCTGAACAGGTGCGGGTGGGGTTTGACCGCATGGCAACCAAACTAGATGCCATACGTGGGTGTCTAAGTCCCGCTCTTTTTTAAAGATTCTCTTCTATTGTTTTCAGCCCCTCTCTGCCAGATAATCCACTCTTCCTTTTCCTCTGCCTTGGTGCCCACTCGGTGGAAACAGGCTTGGGTGTCCCCCATCCTTAAGAAACCTGCAATGGATCAGGCTAAGCCTGAAAATTTCAGGCCCATATATCTTCTTCCCTGGGTGGCGAAAGTGGCGGAGTCACATGTTAACACCATATTAACCAACGTTTTGCATTCCAATGACATTCTGGATATGTCACGAAACGGTTTCCGTTCCGGACATGGTACCGAAACTGCCCTCCTGGCCATGACTGAGCATCTGCGGACCATTCTTGATGCAGGTCAGACGGCGGCACTGATCCTGCTGGATCTCAGTGCCACCTTTGACACGGTCTCACATGGCATATTGATACAACGACTGAAGGAGGCAGGTATTACGGGTGTGGCTCTGTAATTGTTCAGGTCCTACTCCACCTGTCTGTGTCTCTTTACTTACTCAAAAAAAGTTCGGTGTGATCTCTGCCCGTCTCTGTCTGCCATCTGTTGGTGGCGCAACTCCTGCTGTGTGTGGTTCAGGCAGTGCATGTTCATCATCGTGGTCCTCATAGTCGCTCAATTCCACCTCTGTGCCCTTCTTTGTAGCAAGGTTATGCAACATTGCACAAGTTGCAATTATCTTACAGCAGATGATTGGTGAGTACTGACGTGCACCTGCTTTTTAATAGCCCAAAGGTGCGCTCCACAATGTTCCTAGTAGATTTGTGTGCCACGTTGTATCATCTCTGGCTGCGGGTTGAAGGGTTGAGGTAGGGTGTCAGGATGAATGAGCGGACGGCATATGCACTATCCCCTATATGTAAATGAGAAAGCCATTACTCACATGCACACATACACATACATCTGCTATATCTATCAGGGTGTGTCACAGTGTTTTACCTAGCAGGTATCCTTCGCCAAATTCCCCCGCTGTCAGGCGTGTGTAGATCCCACTGTTCTGAAAAATGTAGGAGTCGTGGGTACTTCCTGGGAACTTGGCCACAATGTCTGTGATTATGTTGTTGGCATCACAGATTACCTGTACATTGATAGAGTGGGTTGACTTCCGGTTTCTATAAATGTACTCTGTGGCAGCAGGTGGGCATATAGGGATGTGGGTGCAATCAATACAGCCGATTACGTGTGGGAAATGTGCAATTGGATAAAAGTCAGTCTTGGTCTTCAGCAGTTCCACATGTGTGTTAGGGAAGCAGATGTAAAGACGCATCCTCTGCATCATGGCCTCTAGGTACTTCCTGAAGAAACGGGAGAGGCAGCTCCAAATCACCCCACCTACCACAGGAATCCTGTCCTGGTAACTCCCAGATGCAAGCAGGTGTAGGTTACATAGCACCTGCACATGGGGTGGGATGGCATGCGCCCTTGGGTTGGGTGCTCCAAAAGTGGGTGCAGGTCCCTGATCAAGTCCAGGATGGTTTGGGGGTGTAGCCTGTACCTTTGCAATAGCTCTGGCTCAGTGAGTTTAAAGAGCTTTATCCTCTGTCTGTACACTTGCTCCTCCCTTCTCCAGACCCTCTCTCCTGCTGCCTCTAGCCGTAGCCGCCTTGCTATCACGTAGAATGCCGCCATTCTGGTCACATTGTTGCATTTTGGGGCCTTTTTTACGACCTGCACCTGGTTACTACCTGCTTTCAATCCATGGTAAATACCGACTCTTAAATACCGAATTTGATGAAATTCGGTATTTGAGAAGTTTCCTACATCTCAAAACTCATTTTTTACCATTTCCTATTTTCCGACTCGGTAAATACCGAATCGGTAAATTCCGATTCGGTAAATTCCGATTCGGTAAATTACCGACTCGTATTTACCTAATAGGTCTTTTTTGAGCCCCTACATCTCAATATCCAAATACCGGTCGGTAACGGCCGAAATTCGGTATTTTTGGCCGTTACCGACCGGTATTTGGCTACTTACATCTGGCCCAAAATCATTTAATTTGCTAACTGTAGGAGTAATGGGTGTTCGTGTCATTGTAGTCCTGTGTTACACACTAGAGTTTGAGATGAAACAAGCTTTTAAGTGATAAATAAGAGATGACTGTGACTTGAAACACCTTAATGCACTGTCAGCTAGAATACAACGTGCATTGGGAAAGCGGCTGTGATCCTCATGCACCATAAGCACATAGGAGAAGTCCAGTATGGTTGTATGATCCTGTTGTAGGTACCCAGATAGAAAAATGTGCAAAAGGAGTAATCATTGAGCCAGCAATTGGTCCAGACATTACAGCCGAAACAAATGTACTTACATTTTTTCTTTTCACGCAAATGTGTAAGCTCATATAAAATGGCCTTCAAAAGTGAGATCATCGAGGTGAGTCGCGCGGCATAAAGTGTGAGGTAAAAAGCATATGAACTTTTAAACAGTCTAAAAAAAGACGGATTAACGGTCACAGTTAAAGCATAACAATAACAAAGTAGTAACTGAGGAGATCACAAAAATGTTGAGACACTCACCCCAGTTTGTGTGAAAATATATAGAAAATAGTCCTCCGAGTCCTCCGCTACCTCAGACTTCAGGAAAGATGTAGAGAGAGAGAGAGTTAAAACTCAAGCATATGTAGAGTTACATCACATCAACAACATGACTCCAATCACACTGATACTGATGCTTTCTTGTGCACAACAATCTAGGTCTGGAGTGACCCCTGGGATTTCCTTGGTGTGAATTCGAGTTCACTAGAAAAACACAGTGATCTTCCGCTTGGGATGTGACAGAAGTGCACTGTAAGCATCTGTGAAGCTACCATGGTGAGGACACTGGTGGGGCTGAATGGCCTAGTGCCTCATCTTACTTGTGGTGTTTTCTTCTTTTCTTTTCCGAGAAAAGCTTGTTTCTACTTTTTTGTTGTCTTTGTGGTTATAAGTGGTACACACACATTTCTTCTTCATTTTTTTGTGGATACCTCCTAGTGTACTTCTTGTGGTTGTTGCAGCTGTAGACTCAGTAGATTGGGCAATCTCCGGTTCCTCTTTTGGTAGCCAGGTTACTGGGATCCACATGGAACATGTAAGTTCTTCGCTAGCTTGTCGCCAAATAAATGTAGTGACGAGGTCCACGTAGGAAGGTTGCAATTAATGATGCTTTATTCAAGCAAGTAACAAGTAGTATAGTTCTAGACAACAGGTAGTTAAGTTCTGAAGGAGAGCCCCACCAGGAGCAGCCTGACTGCTGCTCAGCCCATGTCCAACTGTCACTTCACCTCTCTGTCCCAACATTCCGAGGCACAGCATGACTCCAACATTCTATTGGGCACAGAGCACAGGCACTGGCTGAGCAGGAGTGGTAAAATACATTACATAACAAATGCAAGATACTACAGATTTGTTCACTAAATTACTCAATTGCTCTAGCTAGGGAAGTAGTGTCATTTTGTAAATTTCTCATTACTGGAGTAATGGATATTAACTGAAATTGCTACAATTACTCCTGCATCAATAACATTTCACACAGGCCCACTTTAAGTCCATGTTGGCTTGAGTAAGAAGCCTAGGTTTCTCCACTGATGGCAAAAGCTAGAAGGCAGATTTGCTTTTCTAATTTTGGAGCAGGTCCCAGGGCCAGCTCTCATCTGCCACTCATTCCTGCCTTAACTACTGCACTCCTTTGAACTTTCAGTCCCTCAGCTTGCTCTCCACAGTTTGCCATCTGTCTCTTGTTCTCATTCTTGCACTTCTCACCAGCCTAACCACTCATCTCTTTCTGCCTCTTTCTCACTTCTTTCCCCTCATTCTTTGCACTCTTTCTGTCCTCTGCTCTTCCAGAAACCTCAATTTTTCTACTCACAGATTCCCTAATCTTTGAGTGTTTTTTTCAGATTCCCTAACTTGTCTTTTCTTTCAAATTCCCCAAATTGTCGTTTTAATTCAGATTCCCTAACATTGTTTCTTCTTTTTTTCCACTCAATCCCTGTACATACCAGCTCTTCTACACAGCTGTTCTTCCCTCTCTTGCATCCCTTGCACCACACCCAGTGCCCCACCCCCCTGGGTAACCTACTTGATGGAGGCTGCGTGTGGCCAGACCACGAGCTTTCCAAAGGCCCACCAAAGGCAAGCCCATCTGCGCCTATCCCTGCATAGACTGTGTCCATCGCCTTGACCCCTGGTTCCCCTCTACACCACCACAAGTACTGATGAAATCAAATTCGAGCCCTAAACTCAGGCCACCACAACATCAATAGTTACCATGCATCCCCACACCACATGTCTGAACATTTCACCTCCTGGTACTGCCCTCCACTTTTTTTTATCGCCATATTTACAAAGTGTTGCTCGACCTCTCTAGAGTCACTTTTACATAGCTAGTGCCTATTTTAAACAATGCCAGTTCAGTTAGCAGGATTAACCAAAAATGATATGCTAGGTAGGCGTTCCCACTGTAAAACAACCTCAAAACACAGAACGTCATATGTACATTGATTTTCTTGAATGCCGCCAAACATTTAAAACTGCCACTAGGTCCCATTAGTGACAGTTTTTTTACCACTTTCAAATATCTGGTCTTAAAAATGATGCTCACTTGCATAAACTTAGAACAGACCCAATTCACCTAGCCAATCTCAACTACAGCATGGACCTTCTGCTATTGCAGATAGGAGCACCAAGGAGACCACTACCACCACCACCACCACCGGGCAAAGCTGGAGAAGGGAGCGGACATACCATCACAGGATCAGCCTCATTGACCTTAGGCAAGAGGAGATCATAGCTTATTACAGGCTGAAGAGGGGCTCCATCTCCTGCCTCCAGTACTAGATTGCACCAAGGCTGCAGCCAATATCCCTCCGTAGGCCAAGCTACTCACTGTGCTGCACCTGCTAGCATCAGGAACTTTCCAACCCACCACTGCCAGAGTGGCAAGAGTATCCCAGGCATCATTTTGCAGGTTCCTTCTCACCGTCCTGGACTGCCCCAACGCTGCGCAAGAACAACAGGACAGCAAGGCTTTTATGCCATAGCTGGATTCCTGCATGTGTTGGGGGCAATAGTCTGCACACTTGTACAAATTGTGCCTCCTGCGGAAACAAGCGCACATACACCGCAACAAGAAGCACATCTATTCAATGAATGTGCAGGCAATCATGGACCAACTGGGCTTATTCATAAATGTACTTTCAAAGTACCCTGGTAGTACATCTTACAACAATCTGCCATCAATCAGCGTTTCCAAAATGGGACCTATGGGAATGCTTGTTGGGAAGTACATCTGAAACTCACAACAGACCACAAGGCACTCAATAATGTTGGAAAACAATGTAAAATTTGTCTAGTGTTGAATTCCACTGTGCAGACATTGTTGCTGTGGCCCCATATGCTTCTCACATATAAAATGGCAAAAGTACCACCCATAGTTAACAAGTCGCACATGTTAACACTGACTGAGACAGTGTGGGCCACTTTGACCAGTATAATGCTATGGTGGAGCACATACCCATTTCATGTGAACATGGTAATGGGACATATGTCTGCATAACATTGCAAGACCTAATAGGTATGAAGTAAGGCAGGCCACTACAAAGGACAAAATTAATTTTTCTAATGTCAATAATGTATACACTGGTCAATGTGCTAACCATTCCCAGGCAATAACAATGTAGACCACAACATCATTAAACAAATCCAATATACAGGGACCATGTGACAGTAGGCAAGTGATGTGCCACAGTAGGGGAGCTCAAAAGAGGATAGATAGGAATATGGCTCATTTCTATTTCCAATATTTATTTAGACCAGTAATCTGTAACACATATTGTAAGAGGGAGAAACACAGAATCCATGAGCATGATTTGGAATCGGTTAATCAAAACATAACTGTATGTCTAAACAACAAGCTGACACATGCACACAATGGTGAAATGATGGTTGGTGGTTTTGCCAATAAACACCATTATGTCATGAATTGAACGTAGAATGCCATGGATGTGCTGGATGTCCAAGAAATTTCGTATACCACAACTTTGCTTCAGATGCAGGTTAGCTCAGCTCTTTTCACACTCATCAATGTACCTTTGTTGAAAAAGAACATCAGGACCTATGAGCCCATCCGATTTTTGCTAAGACACTTACTTAACAATATATCAGAACGATTAGGCACAAAAAGACTTTGTGAAAACAAAGCATTCCCAGTGTGAAAACTGTGTACATAAATATTGCAATAGTTTACCACAACAATGCAGCATCACATCACAAATCATAGACACATATCACACTCAGGGGGATATTCTCAAGAACGTGTGATAATCAATGCAAAATAAGCTTAACGCAACTCTTCACATTGCACTCTATCATGGGAAAATAGCGCTGTGTTAACATTGTATTCTTAACACAGCGGTACCATGCGATAGACTCACGATAACGTGTCGAATGTCCGCAACTAAAATGAGAAAAACGAATGCAAAAAAAGTTGTGATGAGGCCAATTGCGATATAAAAATCTGCAAAAACCTGAGACAGGCCTGCAATTCATACACGTCAGGCAGGAAAAATCACTATAAAAGAAAAAAAATAACAAACAAACATAAGCCAAACAACTGCGAAGCACAATGGAGGTAGCTGGAGCAAGTACAGAGGACAACCAGAACCTCACAAGCCCCCCGGAGTACTAGCCTGGGACCTCTAGGTCAGGGAAGGGCAAGGACAATAAGTGTATGAAGAAGCGGTTCAGTCCGCAGGAAAATCGGATCCTGATAAGGGAGGTGGTCGAACACCATCAACAACTGTTTGTCACCTCCACTGTGCCATTGACAACAAAAAATGGACTGTGGCAGTCCATCGCGGACAAGGTGAATGCAGTTGGAGTGCTGAAGAGGACAATGGAAGAGGTCAAGAGGCGCTGGAATGACATCAAGTGCAAAACCAAGCTGAAACTCACCAACAACCGGAAGGCAGCAATGCAGACTGGAGGTGAGAGTCCTCTGCCACAGGAGGAGCAGGACGAGATGGAGGAAATGGTGTCAACAGTCATCAGTAGGGAGACGGTGACAGGAGTTGGGAGACCGGACACTGCTCAACATGACCTGACACAACAGCACCAGAGTGAGTAACGATCAGTGATTGGGGGGATGGGGGCGGATGGGCACAATAGCACACATGCAAAATTAGGTACAGCATTTCTGCGGACAAACCATGGCCCAGACCCCCAACTCCAACCAAGAGACCAATGTCTCCAAGTATGCAACATCTCAACATTGTACAAGCACAGAAGTCAAAGACACACCGCATGAAAGGGAGAAGGGGCAGCAAAATCAGAGCTGCAGGGGCGACCCCCAAAATGCTACACACACACATAACAGGCAGAGCACATCCACATTGACAACAATGTGGTACAATCTGCAACATGCACACAACAGAACAGAGGACACAACTGGTGCCGCTTGTGTGTAGAAACTGGCCAATCACATTTGGCAATGCAGGGAAATGTGAGATGATGATGTACAAGTACAAACACACATCTGTGATGGTGTCCAAATGTCCACTGTCCCGCATCAAATAGTCAGCTCCTCCCAGGCGGGCACAATGTACACTGTCATGCAATCTGAATGTAAACGTGTACAATGCGTCAACATACATGTGAACACAATGTTAAAACGCATCTCCCATTCACATTGCAAAGGGAAATCCTACGCCTTCTGCAGAGCAGTCCGAACCTCTCTTCTCTGATGATGTAGAGGACCACCACACCTTCGACCCAGACACCCTCCAACAGCTTGTGGACAGCCTCCACAGCCCACCTCCAGGAGCAGGGCAGCCCAGCTGCTATGAGGAGACCCAACTCCCTGCACAGACCACACAGCAGGCAGCACCCACCACAGCTGCCTCTGAGGACCCCCACAAAGAACACATGGCCTTCCAACCCCATGTGTTAGGGTGCCATGAGCAACTGGCTGAACAGGTGCGGGTGGGGTTTGACCGCATGGCAACCAAACTAGATGCCATACGTGGGTGTCTAAGTCCCGCTCTTTTTTAAAGATTCTCTTCTATTGTTTTCAGCCCCTCTCTGCCAGATAATCCACTCTTCCTTTTCCTCTGCCTTGGTGCCCACTCGGTGGAAACAGGCTTGGGTGTCCCCCATCCTTAAGAAACCTGCAATGGATCAGGCTAAGCCTGAAAATTTCAGGCCCATATATCTTCTTCCCTGGGTGGCGAAAGTGGCGGAGTCACATGTTAACACCATATTAACCAACGTTTTGCATTCCAATGACATTCTGGATATGTCACGAAACGGTTTCCGTTCCGGACATGGTACCGAAACTGCCCTCCTGGCCATGACTGAGCATCTGCGGACCATTCTTGATGCAGGTCAGACGGCGGCACTGATCCTGCTGGATCTCAGTGCCACCTTTGACACGGTCTCACATGGCATATTGATACAACGACTGAAGGAGGCAGGTATTACGGGTGTGGCTCTGTAATTGTTCAGGTCCTTTCTGTCTGGAAGATCCTATCGGGTCAATACCATTTCTGTCTCAGGCACACTCCATTGAACAGGGAGTACCTCAGGGCTCTGCCCTGAGTCCCACTTTTTTCAATCTATATGTTCAGCCATTAGCTGCTGTCTCCAAGCAGTGGGATCTTTCCATCGTCTCATATGTGGACGACACGCAGCTGGTGGTGGCATTGACAGAAGGGTCCACTATGCATGCCTCTAGATATAGAGATGGCCTGACGGCAGTGTCAAACTGGATGACCTCTAACTACCTACAGTTAAATGCAAGTAAAACTGAGGTTCTGATAGCGGGTAAGAATGCTAGCCTGTGGGGTGAACATTGGTGGCCGATGGTGTTAGGTAAGACTTCTGAACCTAAGGTGGAGATTAAGATCTTGGGGGTGTGGATGGACTCCTCCCTCAGCTTTTGGTCCCACACAAAAAAAGTCTCCAATACATGTTTTGGTTTATTCCAGGGGCTCAAACCTCTTTTAAAGTTTTTTGAACCCTCAACTCGCCAGCTGATTGTCCAGTCAACTATTTTATCTCGACTGGACTACGCTAGCTCCCTGTTTTTGGAGGCCAATCAAGCCGAAATTGCTCGATTGCAACGTCTTCAAAACATGGCAGCCCGAATTCTGTTAGGGCTTCCTCGGTGCTGTCCTATCTCCAAGACTATTCGGAAACTCCATTGGCTTCCTATGGCGGAGCGTATTAAGTTTAAATCTTTGTGTCTTTCATTTAAGATACTAAAACTTGCTTCGCCTGGCCTGCTTTGCAACTTGCTGACTCCTTATGTTTCCTCTCGAGCGTTGCGCTCCTTTGGGCAGCATCTGGTTATGGTTCCCCGTGTGAAGCACTGTAGAGCAGGGGGACGCTCTTTCCGTTATCTAGCTGCCAAGTTATGGAACTCTTTGCCACTTGAGATCCGGGACCTGGAGGGCCTGCTGGACTTCAGGAGAGCGATTAAAACCTATCTTTTTCCGTCACAATAGTTTTGCCATCGGCTCGTATTTGAGTCCCTTGCAGTGGTTTTTGGGATAGGTCTGTGTGAGTGAAAGCGCCGGGACACCCCTTTGCTGGGGCAGCCGAGTGCTATACAAGCTCAGATCACATAACATCAAGGACCACTCACAGTCCCTAACGGACACCCACAGTTCACTCCATGCCCTCCAATGAACCATGGCTGACATCGCTGGAGTCCTGATGCTGAGACAAGAACAACGGTCTAGTCAGAGTGGCTCCAGTGATATCACCCGGAAGTTGGGACACTTGCGGAGGATAATGGAAACAATGGAGCGGACGTAGGCGGAAGGAGCGGCTGCCATGGCCGGACACCAGCAAGAGATAGATGGGTTCCTCAATGATCCAAAGACCCACCTCATTGCATTGCTGCCACAAGGCCTGGCGCTGATGAATGCTGCTGCTACCACTACATCCACATCTCCACCCCCTGGAGTGTCACTGCCACACAGTGTGATGGACATTCCATGTCCAGCCCCTGAGGTATCACTGCCACTGAGTGCTAGAGACAAAACACCACCACCCGCACGAGAGGCAAGAGAAACAGCAGAGGACAAAAATGCGGATAAATCTGACTTATTGTAAGAAGAAAACGCTATATGTAATCAAGAGAGGACTAGCCTATTTAGTGCATGATACAGGACTCAGGACTGTATGGAGAAGAAAATCAGGGAAACTGTTTGGTTTTCTTAAGCAGCCCTCACCCACCAACCTAGTTGGTGGCATGCTTCATCATCGGGATCACCCAGTGACACCGAGTGTGTCCCGGGTGTGCTTCAACGCCTATATTAGAGAGGAGCAGGTATTTTACTAAGTGTGCAGTGACAGTGGAGTGAAGGTGAAATTTAAAAGCTATCCAGTGGTCCCAATACCGAAGGGGGTTTCCTTTAATATCTGACCCTCTGGTAGCGGTAAAAACAAGGCAGTGGATGTGGAGTAATAGTTAGGAACTATTGCATCCAGTGCGTGGTCTACATGTTTCAGCCAGGCCTTTCATTAATAACTGGCTTTCCTCAGGACCTTAATTATGTGAGTGTGAGATCTACACTGAATGTGAGTGTGTAATCTATAATGTGTTGCATGCGCTAAGGTGCCATATGTGTGGGAGGGGGATTCCCTCTCCGAGCATTACTGTACGAAAACCATACAGGACAGACAAACATACAGGGTAGAGGTTTAGCCTGATTTGGCATAATCATAATCACGGCGATACAAAAGGGGATGATGGACGGAGCGTTTGAGCAAATCAAACACTCACCCCCAGTCAACTGATCTGGGTTTAATCCATCACCATTCTTTAGCTCACTCCGCCACCCCAGTTCAGACATGGCCATATGCAAATCAGTCTGATCCTGTGCCTCATGGGAACAGTCCAGCCCGACCTGCCAAGCCATGCCTTCCCTGGACCGGAAACAAGCATCCTGGGACCGGTTTCGGTTTCATAATCCTCATCAGCCAGGCAATCTTGAATCCAGTGGCAAAGTAAGCAAGGGACTCACGTCTGGGCATACCCTGCCAACTTAGGGCGAACAAAATGATACAAAAGGGGATGATGGACGGAACGTTTGAGCAAATCAAACGCTCACCCCCAGTCAACTGATCTGGGTTTAATCCATCACCATTCTTTAGCTCACTCCGCCACCCCAGTTCAGACATGGCCAATTGCAAATCAGTCTGACCCTGTGCCTCATGGGAACAGTCTAGCCGAACTGCCAAGCCATGTCTTCCCTGGACCGGAAGCAAGCATCCTGGGACCGGTTTCGGATTCATAATATATAATCAGGTCAATACATAATTGTCAGTAGATCTGTGCATAATTAGCGCAACGAATGCTGCAAAAGTGTGACCGTAATGGTGGTACGGTTTGGTGATTTACTGTCATATACGCTTTTAAGTGTAGTGAGCTATGTCACACACACAATGATAGAGGAGAAACTCTAGATTATCCTCACACTTGCGATTTGCAGCGATTGCCCCTAGAGATTCCAGCAGAGGTTCTGCTTCTGTGGAGAGAGAAACAGTGGTCCTTTAAAAGCTGAAAAGGAAAATCTTACCCGGTGACTGGGTTAGTAGCTCTTTGCAGTGTACTCACGTCTTCATTGGTCAGGACCCTCTTGAAACCTGTTGCTCTGTGGCAGATCTCCATTCGAAATGAGCCTGGGTTTCTATGTGGGTTATATATCAATTTTCGCACATTCAGGTGTTCCTCATAGCTCCGGTTCTGTGAGTAGCGTCTATGGGGGAGAGAACATAGAAAAAAAGACTTTGTGCGCACGGTGACGTCGGGGCGGGTTTAAGCCTGTTGTCATGGCAATGGTCTATGGGTGCTTGCCGGTAACTATGTGCACATTTAGACCCTAGCTGCCAGCCGATCTATTAGAAGCATGTTGTCTGCCATCATCATGGTTGGATCAAAATGGCCCTACATGGAAATAGCAAACAATGACAAGTAAATCACGAAACATCAGTTGAAAATTCAAATAATGGCAATATGCCAATAACAATTTGCTCTTGGAACATAAATGGTATAGGCAAAAAATTGAATAATATAACTCAATTATGTAAGAATTATCAGATAATTTTATTACAGGAGACCTGGGCAACAGCTCTGTTTATAATCCACGGCTATAAAGGATACTTTGAACCTGCTATTAAGCAAAGCAATTATGGACGCCCCTCTGGCGGCCTAGTTATTTTCATTTCAATTGATCTAAATGCGGAACATGTGGAACTAGTCACAAACAACTCTAATCTTCAGTCTGTATTGCTAAAATACAAGATTTATGAACAAAAAAGATCGCTAAAATTGGTTAATATATACATTCCAACAACATTTACTTCTAGGAAGACCATGTGTGCTGCTCTTTCCACCTACTTGGTAGAGCAAAGGATAGAGGACCCCTTTATGGATTTTATTATTACAGGAGATTTCAATCTAAATCTCCTAGTACCATTTACAAGAGATGAGGTGACACAGTCACAAGTTCACCAATGGTTAATTCCTGCTCAAGTATTAGAGACCTCAACAAAACCGAGACAAAATCAAATAGGTCTAAATTTTCTGAAGGATATGGAAGCTTTGGGGCTACGAATACTTAATGGTAGATTCCCAACACATTCGCCTCCGGCATGGTCCTGCTATACCCATAACACCAAATCTCGTATTGACTATACTATGGCATCATTGAATATTTTTAACAACTGTACTTCATACTATTTAAAGAAGGTCCTAGAGAGTGATCACAGTCAGCAAATAATCACTACATCATTTATAAATAAAAAACATCTATTCTATTTAACAACGCAAGGTCAAATTGGAACCATTAATTACCGGAAATTAAACTGGGAAACAAATAACAACTAATTGACCAGTGATCTGGCCTTAAAACTGGCTAGGGAATGTTTCAAAGAAACACCAGCTATATCAACAATTGATCAATGGGCCAGTTTCATTTCCAAACTACCTACTCACAACGACTCGAGCAGTAAAAAGGGTAACCCATATTAACCTTCCATATGCAGTACAGAAAATGAAACGAGATAGAAATCGACTAAGGAAAGAGCTGACAAAGTTCCTCAATAAAGAAGAAACCAAAACCGCTTTAAAGGAATTAAATCAAAACTTAAGGGAATTAATCTGGAATGAAAAAAAATGGCAGCGAATAATGATCTTTGGACTCGAATTTTTTATGCCAGTAACCAAGGAAACTCAAGGGAGTTTTGGAAGATAATAAATAGCCTAACTAGGCCGGACAAAGCCGTAG
The DNA here is from genome assembly GCF_964261635.1 of Lissotriton helveticus. NCBI lineage: Eukaryota > Metazoa > Chordata > Amphibia > Caudata > Salamandridae > Lissotriton > Lissotriton helveticus. Next base: position 641,601,805 of record NC_136059.1, read on the forward strand.
TCTCATCAGTATTAACTGAGACGGAATGGGTGAATTTTTTGGGGCACCATCTAAATCCATATTCTACAAAAACCTGGAACCAAAGAGCACTGCTCACGGAAGGAAACTCTAATCCCAAGGCAAGAAACTGATCTCGAAATAACACAAGATCAAGTTGGTAAGCTAATAAAGAAACAGAAAGATGGAGCACCAGGGCCAAACGGTATACCCTTTGCCCTGTATTAAGAGGATCCGGACGCATGGGCAGAACATCTTGCAAGGGTCTTCAAAGAAGTAGCCAGGAAAGGGATGATACCGGAAAGCTGGATCCCGTATACAAACAAGGAGATTGGGCGTTGCCAGATAATTATCGATTAATAACCTTACAGGACACCGATGCAAAACTATTTGCAGGGCTTTTGTTAACAACTTTATCTGAGTGGGTAAAGAATAACAGCATCCTACCGCCTAACCAAACTGTCTTCATTAAAGGACTACGAACATCTACCAACATCTTAGCCCTATCTGTTTTAATCGACAAAGCTATTACAAAAAGACAACCTTCATACTTATGCTTTGTTGATTTTAAATCAGCTTTTGACTGTGTAGACAGAAAATGCCTATGGGGAAAACTACATGCACAAGGGATTCCTCCCTTTTTAATACACCTGATCCGTCTTCTGCACACAAAAACTTGGGCTAGAGTACGTATCGGTAATGGTCGCTCACTAACTAAGGAAATACCAACGCTAGGTGGAGTGAAGCAAGGGTGTGTATTGGCTCCTTTATTATTTAATTTGTTTTTAGCTGATTTGACTGAGGCTTTGCGCAACATAAATGCGCACCCACCTAAGCTTGCCGATAAACATATATCAAATCTACTCTATGCAGATGACGTCATCCTTCTAAGTAACACAAAGGTGGGCTTACAACGGTTAATAACACGCATACAGGAATATGCAATAGAAAACAAAATGGTAATAAATGAATCTGAATCTAAAGTTATGGTTGTCACTAAAAACGCAAGAAGGAAGTACAATTCTAAATGGTTCTTGGGAAAGGAAAACTTGGAGCAAGTTAAAACCTATAGATATCTGGGAATCATATTTAACGATAATGATGACTTTAGCCCTCAGAAACTGGATATCACCAGGAAATCAAATGCATTAACAGGTGCATTTGGGATAATTAAAAAGTCTACAAGCAATTTAACTCATCAACCACTTCTCAAGGTGATATCGGCAAAACGGTTACCTTCTTTATCCTACGGCAGTGAGGCTCTAAACAGAAAAGATGCTATAATTATTAATAATACTATCACAAAAACTTTTCGATACCTCTTTCTTTTACCTAAAAACGCCTCGCAGGCCCAAGTCAGGTTGGAATTCGGCTTGAATAACCAACTGTATGCACGAAAGGGTCATATAATCAAAGTATGGAACAGAGTCAAAAATGACAAGGAGAACCTTATTTCGCAGCTTTTATGGAAAGAAATTGAGGGTAATAATAAATCATCTGCCTGGAAATACCTGGACAAGGTTCTGGATGAAATTGGGATTAGGGGGGTTTGGACTAATACCATAACCCAGGAATCTTTCAAAAAAGTTGTGAATAAAACAACAGATTACCTGTCATTGATAATTGATAAAGAGACCTTTGCTAAAAGGAAACACGCATGGTCCATAATAAACGGCTACAAAAAAAAAGAGGACTTAGCAGTATCTGGACACAGCATGGTCGTGGAGAAGTAAACATATCTTCATTAAAGCACGATTTGGAATATGGCCAGGAGAATCGCATGCACTACCTTGGAAAAAACTCGAAAACAACATATTGTGTCGGTTGTGCAAAGCTGGAGAGGAAAACATTATACATCTCCTGTGCCGCTGTCCAGAACAAAAAAATTAAGACTAATATTATTAAAAAGGTTATTTAATGAAAGAGTGATAAGGACTTGCAGACAAGCAGTGATTCGATGTCTTTGCCCAGATGATGTATCCATTAATTCTGCTTTCACAACATTTTTAACAATTGTATCGAAAAAATTAGAACAAAACAACATTGATCATTATAATGACTATATTCTCCACTAACTCTTAAACATATGAATTTGTTTTATTTTAAACAGTTTTAATAATGTGTGTGTATAATATTAAAGATTCCCTGCTATTTAAAAAGCACTTTTAATGAGGTATTGTAATTCAAATGTATATAATGGAGCATTTACTCGTTGTAAAGATTTTAATTAATCAATCAATAAATACCTACCTACCTACCATCGTCATGGTAGTGCGTCTAGACTCAATAGGCTCATTGGTGCCAACTGACTCGTTAGGGTAAACAGAGTCACGTTGTCAACCAGCGCTGAGGCTATTCTATCGGTAAAATCCGCATTAATAGTAAATATAAACCCCACGGTGCTAGGGCTAGTGAGGAGACTTGCTTGCTATGATTGGAGTCGTGGTATTGATGAGCCCACATGTTATTTGGAGGAGGGTAATCTGAATCATCTAGCTTATAAGCCTAGATAGGCCCAGACCCCAGATAGTGTATACTTGGCAAGAATGCAAATAAATACCCACAATCGGGTTAATAGTGTGGCTAAAAGAGACAGGCGGTTCTTTGATTGTACTGTGATATCTTTTGAATTGGGGTGGCCTCATTGGTCAGGCCATAATCCGTAAGGGTGTTCAGACCCTCAAAGTGAACAACGGAATGGAGTCATTCAACCCCTGGTGTTGGGTTGACAGGCAGTAAATCCAGAGCTGTTCCTTGGTTAATGAGGTTTTTTCATTGTTCCGTTGGTTGAGTTCGAATTGTTCTATAACCGTCCATATCCTGTCATTAGGTGTGTGGCCCAGTTGTAGGTAGTGGTCTGTGAGGCGACTGATGTTTTTTTTGCATCTTATTGTGCTGCGGTGCTCAACTATTCTAGTTCTAACCTGGCGTGCCATCATGCCCACGTAGTGGAGGCCACATGGTCATGTGATGAGGTAAATAACATTGGTGGAATTAAAGTTCATATGTTGTAGTTGTTTCTATGTTTTGCCAGGTTCCAAGTCAAGTGTTTCGAATTGATGGGTTAAGTGGCATACACTGCAATCATTGCAGGGGTAATGTCCAGTTACTTTGGGGAGACCCCATGTGTTCAGGATCGTGTTGGTGGTAGGTCTTTGGGGTGTTCTAGCATGAGGATGATCTAGAGTTTCTCTTCTCTCATTGTGTGTGTGATTTTCTAGCTTATAAGCCTAGATAGGCCCAGACCCCAGATAGTGTATACTTGGCAAGAATGCAAATAAATACCCACAATCGGGTTAATAGTGTGGCTAAAAGAGACAGGCGGTTCTTTGATTGTACTGTGATATCTTTTGAATTGGGGTGGCCTCATTGGTCAGGCCATAATCCGTAAGGGTGTTCAGACCCTCAAAGTGAACCACGGAATGGAGTCATTCAACCCCTGGTGTTGGGTTGACAGGCAGTAAATCCAGAGCTGTTCCTTGGTTAATGAGGTTTTTTCATTGTTCCGTTGGTTGAGTTCAAATTGTTCTATAACCGTCCATATCCTGTCATTAGGTGTGTGGCCCAGTTGTAGGTAGTGGTCTGTGAGGCGACTGATGTTTTTTTTGCATCTTATTGTGCTGCGGTGCTCAACTATTCTAGTTCTAACCTGGCGTGCCATCATGCCCACGTAGTGGAGGCCACATGGTCATGTGATGAGGTAAATAACATTGGTGGAATTAAAGTTCATATGTTGTAGTTGTTTCCATGTTTTGCCAGGTTCCAAGTCAAGTGTTTCGAATTTATGGGTTAAGTGGCATACACTGCAATCATTGCAGGGGTAATGTCCAGTTACTTTGGGGAGACCCCATGTGTTCAGGATCGTGTTGGTGGTAGGTCTTTGGGGTGTTCTAGCATGAGGATGATCTAGAGTTTCTCTTCTCTCATTGTGTGTGTGATTTTCCGACATAGCTCACCACACTTAAAAGCTTATATACCGGCAAATCACCAAACCGTACCACCATTACGGTCACACTTTTGCCGCATTCGTTCTGCTAATTATGCACAAATCTACCGGCAAATATGTATTGATTTGATTCTGATTATGCTAAATCAGGCTAAAATTCTACCCTGTATGTTTGTCTGTCCCGTATGTTTTGTGTACAGTAATGCTCGGAGAGGGAATCCCCCCTCCCTGACGTATGGCACCTTAGCGCGTGCTACACATTATAGATCATACACTCCCTTTCAGTGTAGATCTCACACTCACATAATTAAGGTCCTGAGGAAAGCCAGTTATTAATGAAAGGCCTGGCTGAAATATGTAGACCACCCACCGGATGCAGGAGTTCCTAATTATTACTGCACTTACATCCACTGCCATGTTTTTACCGCTACCAGAGGCTCAGATATTAAAGGAAACCCCCTTGGGTATTAGGACCACTGGATAGCTTTTAAATTTCGCCCTCACTTCACCGTCACTGCACACTCAGTAAAATATCTGCTTCGCTGTAATACAGGCGTTGAAGCAAACCCGGGACACACTCGGTGTCACTGGGTGGGCCCAATGATGAAGCATGCCACCAACTAGGTTGGTGTGTGAGGGCTTCCTAAGGAAACTAAACAGTTTCCCTGTTTTTCTTCTTAATACAATCCTGAGTCCTGTATCACACACTAAATAGGCTAGTCCTCTCTTGATTACATATAAATACCCTGTGGATACGGACTGGCTACCTAGTCCTCTCTCCCTCTCTTTGATATTTGAATAAGAAGAAAACTCTAGCATTCATCTACGCCATATGGACTGTTTCTGCTTGGCTCTGCATCATCACCTTCCACTGTTCCCCGATACACTCTGCGACACTCACCTTGGACCTCGACATGGACTGCCATGTTCTGATTCGTCACCTATGACACAGCATTCAGACTGCGGACTGAGCTCCCTTGAGCTTGTCATTCCCTGAAGGACTCTGGCTGGCACTCCAGGGGTCAACAATGTAAAGTGGGGTTTGAATGGCCCTGTACTGCTCCAGCTACAACACTCCACTCAATGTGCATTAAACATTCATATTCACACAGATGTGTCATACCTATGATCTTTCAAGTGTGGAAGTATGGATGAATGTAGGGTCAGTGATACCCCCTTACGTCCATGTTGCTCATGTTGTGGGACTTGGGTCACAGGGTGACACATTGCCGATTGTGGTCCAGGTGGCGCTGGCCCTACAACAGGGACACACGCATCAGTTATTTCCTTGTCCAGCCCAGGACGGAACCACGCCTAATGCCCCTGGGGTCATTGTTCACACACTTACATTGGACTGGCATACGCCAGGCCAGCCCACTCCGCTTACGCTTACAGGGGGGAAAGACAATGCTACATATCCCAGGTCTTCCTTGTAGTGATCTGCTGATCACAGGAGTAGTTGTCAGCATGCCACAGCCACTCTCTCACGACTGATTTATACCCACACCACACCCATCCAGCACACACGTCACAAGACATGTGACCCTCCCAATAAAAAGGTCTGGGCCCACGTGCTGGATGCCATTTCCACTCTATCTTGGTGTGTCTGTGTGCTTAATATTTATGCATGGGGGGCTAGGGCCCTACCCCATCACATTCCCCAGGGCTGCAGGTTACATGATATGTCTGCACCAATCATAGAGGGTCCATGACTTGCGGGTCACATACTTGGTGGCACTGTACGCACTGCAGCCGGCACAGGCACACCGCCAGGGGACGGTGACTTTCCGTGCACTGAGGTAGGGCCACCTTAAGTGCTGAGCGGGTGTGCAGCCTGCGATGATGCCCCGTCCTGGCAGTCCAGACTTCTAAGGATTTGTGCGCCCTGCTGAACCGCAGTGTAGGCCTGAGCCAGTGGGGCAGTGCCGGCCTACCACCTTGTGGCATTGCCTCGTGGATCCCACAGTTAGTGGCACATAAAGGGCTGAGCAGGTATGCAGCCTGTGATGAAGCCCAGTGCACTGATATGTTCTCAGCCATTGCCATATCAAGACGCAAAATCAAGTGTGTGACCTGGTGGCCCGTGGTGCAGGGCTGCATGATGTGGAGTCTGCCAAGGTTGCGGGCCCCGGGCTTGGAGCTGGTACCGGCATGTGGTGGGCCCTCTTAGAGACACGCCATTGGCAGAAGGTGAGCAGTGAGGCCTTGTTGCGCAGGGGCGGGCAGTCACTGCTGGGTGGCAGGAGGGACTGGGTTGCAGCAGCGTGTGTGCACAGATGGGGGCAACCGATGATGGCATGTGCAATTGTATGTACTCTGCTATTACTAAATCTGGACTCTGTTCCAGATAAGGGACCTGGTGGACTGCAGTGTGTACCGGCACGTGGTTGGAGACACACCAGTGGCAGTAGGTGAGCAGTGGGGCCTGGGCCCGCAGTGTCGGCACTCTCTCTCTCTCTCTCCCTCTCTTTGTTTCTCTCTCTCTTTCTCTCTCTCTCTTTCTCTCTCACACTTTCTCTCCCTCTCATTCTCTCTCTCACTTTCTCTCCCTCTTTTTCTCTCTCTCATTCTCTCTCCCTCTCTTTCTCTCACTCTCTTTCTCTCCCTCTTTTTCTCTCTCTCATTCTCTCTCCCTCTCTTTCTCTCAATCTCTTTCTCTCTCACTCTCTTTCTCTCTCTTTCTCTCTTTCTCATTCTCTCTCGCTCTCTCTCCCTCTCTTTCTCTCTCACTCTCCCTCTCTCTCTCTTTCTCTCTCTTTCTCTCTCACACTCTCTCCCTCTCTTCCTCTCCCTCTCTTTCTCACTCTTTCCCTCTCTTTCTCTCTTTGTCTTTTGATGTGCGCATGACGCGGTACAAAAGGGGGTGGCATGACGCTCCTTCTTATCTTGAATTTTGTCTTGCAGGCTCTGACTTACAGATTGTCCAGAGATTACCTGCCATGGCCCTTCCAAATAGCTGTTTTGAGGTCAATTTGAATAAATTGTTTTGTTTGGTAATTCAAAGATGACTGAGTGGTTCTCCTTTTTCCGACCTCACATACATGTTTAGTGTAGTACTTGTGCGACATCAAGCAAATTGTTTTGTTCATGCTTTCGTAAAGTTGATGTCACATACCTTTGATGGGGAAGTCCGGGAGGGGGGGTGGGGGTCCTGGGGGGGGGGGGGTGGCTGTGGATGTTGTGGCCCTCTTGGGGGTCTGAGATGCATGACCTTTGGCTCCATGGCATCTGTTGATGTTCTGGTGTTGCTCTGGGCTGGGCTCCCTTTTGTGGTGCAAGTTGTCGTCTGACTTTACACCAGACAAACTGGTGATGTGGGCTGTTAGCTCCAGCTTGTGAATGGGGCAATATATTTATCGCCACTTTGGCTGTGATAAAGTTACGATAACTCGGCGAGAGGTCCTTGAGAATATGCCCCTCAATGTGCACATCTGAAAAAAGTGTTCTGCCAAAATCAATACAGCTCTCATCCAAGCTCCCAGATTGTGCAGCAAGGTGACCCCTCATACACAAACTATATCACCTCTGACAGCTACCTAAAATGTTTCAAAAGGCATATTGTCTATGTCATTGAGAAAAGCTTCACTGCTCCTACCAGCGCAGACACACAATGAAGGGATACTGATTAATGTCAAAGCAATGGCCTACGCTGTCCCGTAGGTGTCGTTCATTGTAGTGTACGCAGTCTACTTGTTCAACTGTTCTGTTCAACATCACAATATATTTACTAATGTCTGTATGGAATCCCCACAGTGGACTCTACCATGTGTAGTTTAACATGTCACACGCTCACATACATCCACTTTCATTTCCATGCCTGACACGTAGAAAAAGGTCGATGCAATCAAAAATGTGGAAAAGCTGTGTGCCAGAAGGAAGATAATCCAACAGCTACTTTCATGTGAGATGTAATTGCAAAGATAAAGCTTTAGATTCAGGCAGAGTACACATACACCAACACAATTAAATTGTGTCAGACAATTGTCTAATAAATGTCAATGCACATATTTCATTGGTGGCTAATTAAAACCTACATGGCATTGCCACTTAGCTTAATGTCAAGAAATGGAGGCATCACAGGGGCACCACACTTGGCTGTTTTGATCCAGCTTTGCCATTACCAATTGTCACTTGTATGTAAGTAGCGCATAGTCATTGCATGTACGTTACAGTGTACAATGGTGACCTCCTCATAATGAGTGCTGACTAATGTAACACCTGTTTCTTTCTCTCAGTTGACACCAGTGAATAATCCCCAAGCCCAAGCACAGATGAGATACAACCAAGTTCTTGGCCACACCAGGTCTGTTATGGAGCAGACATTTGGTGTACTCAAGGCACAGTTTCAATTGCCTTGATTCATCTGGGGGTCGATTACTATATTTGTCCCCCATGGTCGGTAAGATCATCCTGGTATGCTGCATTCTGCACAAAATATATGTCAGGACAAATATTTGCAGGGGACACTCTAGAAGCAAAAATGCGTGATGAAGGAGAGGAACGAGAGGAGGAGCCTTTGCAATCTGCAACATCATCGGCAGCAACAAGGCGGAGGGATAATATCATCACCCATTTTGTCTCTGACTAACATGTAACATAAATCTTCCAAAAAAATGTTGTCTAGTGAGAGATAGTCCTCCATCCATTAACAAACATTCACAACACTCAGACCTTGTAAACATTTCTTTCTTATATGCACACTACACTTCTGGCATACAATATTTGTGAAACGTATGCCTGTCACACAGACTAGTCATCTAGCAGAGTATAAGATGCAAACTATAACATCATCCGGTACCACAAAATATTTTGTGCATGCCAACTGAAGATGCAGATGGGTCACCATCGGGAGCCACAATGATTCTGGTGTTGTTACATAGATGGTGGGTATCAACTGTGTGTATGCCACTCCTGATGCTAGCCATGTGTTTGGTCTCATACTTGTGCTTCCCAGTAGAGTTAATTTTTGTTAGGTGTACTTTGCAGTATTACACATACAATGTGCATGGAAACACACTCGCACAACTACAGCCAGCATATACCAGCCACAATTTTGTTTTTTACTTGTCACAATCAGAGAATTATCTCACTATCAAACTTTGCCAAGATACACTGTCTTGTTGCATACTGCAGATATGGAGTCATGTGAGAGGACAATACTGTCAATAAAAACTATACAAGACCATACCAAGGCATGCATAGTGATAAACCATTCTACATTTGCCATAAATATTGGTAGTGGTCCCCACAAATGTCCACACTGCCACTGTTGTATGAAAATGGTATTTGGATGCAATTGGTACTCATGCCCCATTAAAATACCCCCCTGAGTGTGTGTGTAGGCAAATGTTGGGCCCTTACACTTCCGGACTGCTACCTAAGGCCGCCAATGTTCTACTAGAGCCATTTTGCCCTTGCACAGAGTTTTAGTACATGTATTACAGTATCACCATTGCATAGTTTTACTCTTCCATCATAAGTGGAATGATATACATAGTAATAGGTAGGATTGAAATAACTGCCACATATCACACCGATAGAAATGTGTGCAGACGTTTTATCGTTGTATTTGATCATGTATCAATATTAGAACAATGGCACAGATGATCTCACACATCTTTGATTATTTACACACATTTTACACAGGAGCTACCAACGGCATTAGTACCACAACACACATCACATAGAACACAACATGTACTGTCATTAGGAACATGAGTAGCACATCACAATAAAAAAAATACTATAAATGTCTTCCTTAGCATTAAAAGAAATCACACTAGACACATCAGCAGGAGCTATTTTTCCCACCGCATACCAAAGAAAAAGAAGTAAAGTCCGCTAGCATGAACAAAAAAATCATGCATAGCCTAAAAAAATCTTGCACCAACACAGTGATGAATTGAATATTGCATGCAGGAAATCGGGAACAGCAAACTTACTTTCACTTTCACATTTACTCAAAATGTATCTGTCTGTTCTGGGGAGTGGTGATGTTTGTGAAGCAGCAGAGTCCAGTTTGGAGTTTGTAGAGTTGCTTGCTGTGTTATGTCTGCTGTCCCAGTTGTGTATATTGTGTCCAATTGATCGTATATTTTATGTAGTTTATTGTCAAGTGTACAGTTATGACGATTTGTATTTTGGGTTCGTTTGCATTTTGGGTTTTAGGGGTTAAGTTAGGTTATAGTACTTATAAGTGGGTGTGATTTTGCCAGGCCCATATGCTCTAGGCCCATGAACTCCAGAGAGTCGGGCACTTTTCTGTGGCTGGTAGTGCAATACCTGTCCATAATGCTTGCAGCTGGTGGTTCAGTGATGCAGGGGTACCCTATGAAGGTGCTGAAAAGCAGTTGGGAGAACATCTGGCACCAGATCTTGCGGGCACATACAGGCACATGCATCAAAGGTTTTTGCAAGCGCAAACAGTGCGATTGCAAAAATCAACTATTTGTGATCACAAATTGGCCTTTAGCGATGCATGAAAGTGTTTTGCAAGTGCAATTTAACAATTCACAATTTTTTGCGAGTTTTTTAAATTGCGATTGTATTTAAGGAATCACAATTTGTGATTCCTTAAGTGCAATTCAGGAAGTACTTTGAAATAGCAATTTTGCTATTTGGGACCGCAAATTACAGAGAAATTAAACTGGTCTGTAATTTACAAAAACTTTGAAAAGTGCAAAAAAATGCATGTTTCAACGTTTCAGGTTACACACACACATTCCCTTGGGGCATGTGTGTGTGCAACATAGGTGCACATCACAATTACAGGGGTGCACAGGGTGTCCATTTGCGAGGACATATTGGTACTTGCAAATTGCGCATGCAATTTCCAATTCATTCCCATTCATTCCTATTTCTATTCACATTTCCATTCATTCTTATGGGCCTGTAGTCCCATGGGAATTAATGGGAAGCCATTCCTTAATTGCTACTAAGGACTCGCAGAAGCATTTCTTGATGCATGCACCACATAGTGTGGATCGCAGTTGGTGGACCTACACGTAAGTAGATAATAGTTAATGCAATGTGATGTGTCTCATGTTGCATTTATAACTGTTAGGGATCATGACGTAAGTGTCACAATGATGTGCTGTGCTTCCTTGTCTTGTTCAAAAGAAATAATTAACACATGGCTAAAGTGCATTAAAATATTTGGGAACCAGTAGTTTCTGTGTTACAGTGTGACCATCACTACTGTCACTATTACCATAGGTGAGTGAAATGCATTCCTGGTAAGCATGGAATTGATACCCATTGACATGCATGTACTGAAACTTACGGGCAATTTTACAAGGATTCAGCATCATCAGTACATATAATTTCTAGACGTTCTGGTGGAATCTAGTCATTCAACTCATTTACAAGGGGCTGTTATGCTACTTAAACCCAACTTGTAAATACGGGCCCTACTCACACAGCACTTTGCGTGGAATAGACAGATAATGTGTGGTGCAGTGAGTATTCCACTGCAACATGCATTGCTGTATGATGCTGCCCCATCTTCACATGGTATGGGGCTGTGCCAAACAACCCACCAGGAAATACCTGCTCTGAAGCAGGCGATTCCATGGGAAATGTGATATAAATCCTTGTATTTTGATATTTCTACTTGTGCTGCTTACTGCTGCACACAAATATATAGAACATTCCCTGCACAAATTGATTATGTGCAGGAAGGTGCCCCTTCCTCCTAATGAATAATTGTCCCTGCAGAGCAGGCACCCCAGGGAAATAGCACTATGGTGCCTGCTGTGGCACTTCGCTGCTTCATTTGGGCCTGCACTAGGGGTAATGTAAGGGTGGGCCACATTCTTGTACAAAAGGCGAATCCTCACATTTTTAAACTGTAGGAACACAGCTTTACCAATAAAGGCTTTACACCATGCTCAGCAACTCTCTCAATAATGTCCCTTGTTGTGATTAAATGTCTGACAGTACCCATGTGTTCCAAAGGAGGTAGTCCTGCTCAGGCATGTGTCATTTCCAGTATGAAATGTGCATTACAGCACCAATTCCTTATATAAAGGGAGCATCGTGCAATGCGCTTGCACAGCTGTCATTTACCATCTTACATACGTGCCAATGTTTTCTGTGGCTGAGTGAATGCCTTGTGAACGGGCAACACAGTGAGGTCCCTTTGATGATTCTTGGCATACCACCTCTTATCTGGCGAGCATCTTTGATGTCTACCATGGCTTACTCTGTTTTGCTACTTCCTAGTAGTTATCTGTTGTACAAGCGTTAGGGATATGTGTAAATTAGGTTGTATGATAACATACCCTCAGCAGCACTGACAGGTAGGTTACACAAGTTGATTTGTGAACCGGTACATATGATTACAAATATATGTAGGCTCATTTTTTAATGATGTTTGTTTAAAGAGGGCCTGATAAACCATTACCTGTGTATGTATGTGAATTATATAGGTGTACAACGTCATCTGAGTTCTGTCACACTGCCCATAGATGCACATGATTTGACACGCATACAATGTTGACCAGGATATGTTGCTTTTCTCATTGCATGATGAACAACTGCTAAATATGTTGTCCAATATGAGCTTAATGTGTGTTTCTAATGTTATGTGTCTTGGGGGAATGTTGTGTCCTATGACTTATGCACATATAGTTGGTATGTTGACCGATACACTGATCGCTGCATCATTACTGCTTGCACCTGCTGCGTGTATTTGACCCCCCAAAGAGGTATGTTTCACTAGTTACCAAGGATGGGCCTAACACTTGCAGATTGAATAATATCACCCTTCACGTTGACTGCATGTCACCAGTGCACATTATTGTGGCCACCTTGATTTTGCACTCAAAGCTAATAACACAGTTGGTGCTTCCAACCTTATTTGAACTCTCACTGCCTATCATTGTCCCAGAGTCTGCAGACACAATGAGATCACTTTTCTCAGTACTTGATGTAGTAGCTACACAGATTATCCATTGGCCACACTTGTTCTGATTCATTGTGACAGACAACATGTGTAAATCTCATTCAATCACACGGGGACAGTTTACAGGTTGACAACCAGGAATGATGTATAGAGCCAATGTATATCCAGACAGAGTCCTTGTGGGGAACATGTCATTGAACATGTTGAGGATTTGGGAATTATTGGGCAGGAGGATGACCATAGTGTCATTGGGGAGAACAGGCCACATTGGCAGTATACAATAGTCGAAGTTCAACAGGGCAAAGTCAAGATGATGACAGTGATAGCGGATGCTCCCAGGAATGTTGGTGAGCACAGGGCTAAGCAGAAACTGGACATTTGACACAGATGAATGCTACTGCATACTTTACTTTGAAAACATGTACTGTCTACATCTTCTTCTTCTGGTGTGTACGGTGTCGCCTAGGAGGGTGGTGTTGTACATGGGGCAGGGGAGGGAGACACAGACACATCATGGGTGGAAGATGTGGATGCTGTGGCTGCAGCAGCATTCATCTGTGCCAACACATGAGGCATCACTGCAGCGAGGAGGACCTGATGGTTTTGCAACAGAGTAGCAACAACGCTCCATGTTCTCCAAGATATTTTGGATTGTCCCCAGCTTTTTGACCACATCACTGGTGCCATTTTGGAAGGGCAGTTGTTGATGCCTCCGCCTCATGACACCAGCGATGTCTACCAGGGACTGTTGGAGACCAGTGAGCTGAGAGTAGGTGTCTCTGTGGCAGCAGAGTTGTCCTTATTTGGACTGAGGCACCCACAGACCCCCTCTACTGTGGCTACCAAGGTCCCCATCTCTGCCCGCACCTCATCTGCCAACTCCCACTAGACTCCTACCACAGTCCATTGGAAGGATTACTGTGGGTCCTCGGAGCCCATTGGCATGGCTGTGGTGGTAGGTGGTGTTTGACATGGTATGTGGAGACGCCAGAATGCTGCTGACTCTTCCCAGGAAACGGAGATGGTGTTTCAATGGAGTCCAGGAGCTCATAGATGGTATTGTGGTTGAGGGTTAGTAGGTATTCATCATCATCACCATCATCTGTGATGTCTGAGACAGAGTGCTGACCAGTAGGTAAGGGTTCATCCCCTGCAAAGGAAAGGGTAAATACTATTGTTGCTGTCTGCTACATGTTTTTGAGAAGTTGACATTCAAAGTGCATGACATGACACTCTGTGATACATGGGACACCTGTTACACTAGGCTATGGGTGGCATATAGCACTGTCCAAAAATGTTACATGAGTGGATGGGGCCTATCCTAGTAGTAAGAAAGGAATCACTGACATCCATCCTCTTTGATCATGTGTAGAATTGGTCATCTGCAGGGTGTCAGACAGTTCATAGATTTATTCCAAGCACATGCATGTGTGTATTGACCCCTCTGGTAGTTTCAGCAAAAGGTCCTGACAACTGATTTACTGTCACTCAGTGATAGGACCATGATCATGAGTGCATTATCCTGCACCTATACCACTAACATCATGTGTGGATACCTCAAACAGGCTGATATTGCAAGCTTTTACATGGTAACATATGTCATGCAGCACCCCAGATGATAGATTTGTTTGGTGGTGAGATGTACCTCCAAGGAATTGTTAACATCCTATGGCACATCAGGCATTTTATCTATGAAGCCTAGCATCATTACACATACACAGGACAGCATCATACTCTGAATGAGTGTGCCCTGCCCTCCTTGTGTTTTCCTCTGCAATGGCAAAGATGAAGACAGTCAAGCAGCAGCCAAGCAGCAACACACACAACTTTGAGCCAGCAAGGATGGCTGCGTTAGTGCACCATTGACCTTTTTCCAACGGCACGGGGTTCTGCACAGAGAAGATACATACTTCACTGTATATGGCCTTTCCATGCATTTGTGAAAGGATGCATGTTGGCACAACAAATATGTATACAATTATGCCCTGCCCCTTTGACTTTACCTATGGCCCATATTTCACTTGTGTACGTAGGTTGCATTCATCCCCACACCAAGGGGCACATTAGGATGGCGGACGGACTTGCGTCCGTCCGCCACCCTAGAGTAGGAGGGACCGTCCGCATGGGCTGCGGCGGTCCCTCTGTGCAAATTAGGATGTGACCGCCACCCTGGCGGTCACATCCTGGATATTTAACATTGCGGCGGGTGCAGCTTCAAGCTGCACCCACCGCAATGTTAAAAAAGCATACATTGCATATGTATGCAGCAAGCAGCAGGCACCGCGCGGTGCCAGCCGCTTGCTGCATACATATGCAGGGGGGTACCATAGGTACCCCCCATGTGCACCCCCCAACCCCCCTTCACCCAGGGGGCCCGCAACGGCCCCCGCAGTGAAGCACCGTATGCTTTTACACGGCGGAATATCCGCCGTGAAAAAGCATTTCTTTCTGTGCATCCTAATATGGTGGACGGTGTCTGAGAGACACCGTCACCATATTACAGCTTTACCGCCGTGGTTGTAAGCCAACCGCGGCGGAAAAGCTGCGGACGGAAACCAGGACCCACCAGCCATCCTAATGTGGCGGTGGGTCCGCTGCGGTTTTTCCGCATCCTCCGGGCCGGCGGTGGATTCCGCCGGCCCAGAGGATGCGGAAAAACCGCAATCCTAATGAGCCCCTATGTCTTTTCTGTTTATAGGAGAGGGGTTCTGGTTGACCCTACCATGGCAGCAGACCAATGTGTAGTCTGAGTATGCATGGAATGACAGCTGTAACTAACTAATTTCCTCTAGCTGAGTTTTGAAGGGACAATGTCCATGTCCCCATATACAGGTTGTTAGAACCGGGGTCTCTAGTTGGCAGGGGTATGCACCCTAGTCCAAGTAGGGACCACCGCTTCGACCTGGTAGCTTGGCGCAGAGCAGCAAAGGCGTAACTTCAGAGGCAATGTGTAAAGTATTTGTGCAACACACAACGGCGATGACACAGTAAAATCACTCACAAAAGGAACACCACACCAGTTTTGTATAAGAATAAGAATTTCTTTATCTAAAAATGATGCGAGAACCAAAAGCAGATAAATCCAGCTCTAGGCAAGATCAATAATAAAAAGGATTCCAGTTTCCAAGCAAGGTCAATAATCAATAAGAATGAATCCAATTCCCAGGCCTGATCAATAATAAAAAGGATTCCAGTTTCCAAGCAAGATCAATAACCAATAAGAATGAATCCAGTTCCCAGGCCTGATCAAATCACCAAAAGCTCATGTGTGCCAAGGGCTCCTGCTGGTAATGTCTTTCTCACAGTGTCCTTGGATGGCAAAAGTTCACTTGAGGTAGGTTCTGATGGTCAAAATTCACTGTGGGAAGGTTCTTAGGCCAAAGTTCCCTTGTAGCGTAATAAGTGTGCCTCTCATAGAAATGATGCTCCCAGCATAGGAAGTGCGGGTGCCCAGGCGCTGCTGGTAATGCTACAAAATGCCCCAGTGTCAATTACCAAGTAATTATGCCCCTGTAGGCCGGTCAGTGAAGGACGGTTCCCAGCCAAGCACAATGCTCACACTCCAGGTACCCGGCCAACCCGCACCCCGCCCCTTCGCAGCAGCCTGGTTGCACTGAGGCGTTACCTGGGGTGGTGGTTGCGGACGCAGGTGCGAGGCTCCTCTCCCCCTGGGGCCTTGGGCTCAGCAGGCGCTGCACGGGTGGGGGTCACAGCCACACAGCGCTCCTTTAGCACAGCGCTTAACAGTGCCTCCAAGTCCTGGGCAACGACGGAGCCTCCTGCCACACAGCGCTTCGCTTCTCAGCGCTACACAGCGCGCTCCGGTCCCAGTAGCGGTGACCTCAGGGCCAGTTTCAGTGGGCTTGCGCCAGAAGCAGAGGCAATCACAGAGCCCTGGGAGGATCACGGGGCAAGCAGTGCTGAGGGCAGGCACAGCGTTGCAGGGCAAATCTTGAGAGTGTTGTTGCTGTTCCAAAGGGCAGTCTTTAAAATGCTGTGGTCCAAGGACAGGTAGTTTCCTTTAGCTTAAAAAGGGTGCAGTCCCACAAAAAAATCTTTAAAAGATTGAAGACTCTTTAAAATGCTGTTCAAAGAAAAGTAGTTCCTTTGGGATGTTGTGGAGACACTCTAGTGGTGATGTTGCAGTCTCCCATGCAGGGCAGGATCAGCAGACAGTAGGGCAGCTCAGCAGGTTGTGGGGCAGCAGTTCCTTGGAGCAGTCAGCCTCCTTCCCAGTGGCAATCCTCTTGCGCAGCAGTCCTCACTCCAGCAGGGATTCTTCCAGGTCCAGCAGTGTATTAAGAATGTGAGGCCAGGACCCTCCCTTATATATCTTTTTAGTCTAAGGGCTAGAAAGTGGTGGAAGTCTCTGGAAGGGTCTGGGGCAGGGGCTTCTGGAAGAGTCCAGGGAGTTCTGGTATGTTCCCTGCCTTCCCTGACCTAGCTGTCACAGTGACGAGAGACAGGCAGTTAAGACTACAGTGGCCAGCCTATCACAGCTCATCCCAGGGAAGAAGGTGTGAATCACCACTCCCACCTCAGTATGCAGAGGGGAGGGGGGAGTCTGCAGCCTAATCTAAGTGTAGGCAGGAAAAGGTCCCCGTTATAAAAGTGGGATCCCTAGCGTAGTAATGCCCAAACCCTATATATCATTGGAAAGGGTTCCCCGCCCAGAGTCCAACAAGACCAAACATGACAGACTTATTAGGTCCCTGTCAGAAGTTAGTCCATAAGGGGAGGTTCCCAATGTTAGCCTATGGAGGATTAAACCTTACTGCGGTAGCAGTGGCTTGTGGCACATATGCCAGCCTCACAAGGTTTTAGGGAAGAGCACCTGCACCTCAGCACTGTTTAGCAGTGGTGAGGCGCCCAGAGTCCTAAGTCCAACGAAATGTAAGGTAAAAATGTGAGGCAAAAAGGGCGAAAATGTAGGGGAGACCACCCTAAGGCTGACAGGTCTAACACGTGTCCCCCCCAGCTGAAAGTGGGGAGAACTACCCAACCTCCAGGGAGTTCTCATCACTGAGGCGGAAAAACCGAAAGCGACCGTCAGCATTGGCGTGGTCTACTCCGGGTCTGTGTTCCACCCTGAAGTCCATCCCCTGTAGAGAAATGGACCACCTCAACAATTTGGGATTCTCGCCCCTCATTTGCATGAGCCACCTGAGGGGCCGGTGGTCAGTCTGAATCAGGAAGTGGGAGCCAAACAAGTATGGCCTCAGCTTCTTTACAGCCCAGACCACCGCGAGGGCTTCTCTCTCTATCGCACTCCACCGCTGTTCTCGGGGGAGCAGCCTCCGGGAGATGAAGGCTACTGGTTGGTCCCTTCCCTCCTCATTGAGTTGCGAAAGTACCGCCCCTATGCCATGCTCTGAGGCGTCCGTTTGGACAATGAACTCTTTGGAGAAGTCAGGGGCCCTGAGCACAGGAGCGGTGCACATGGCCTGCTTTAGAGAGTCAAAAGCTTTTTGGCAAGCCTCTGACCAGATCACTTTCCTAGGGTATTTCTTAGAGGTTAGCTCAGTCAAGGGGGCCACAATGGTGCCAAACCACTAGACAAATCTGCGGTAGTAACCTGTGAGGCCCAGGAATGCCCTGACCTCAGTCTGTGTTTTGGGAGGCTCCCAGGCCAGGATGGTTTCTATCTTGGCCTGTAGGGGTTGCACCTTGCCCCCGCCCACCAAGTGTCCTAGATAGACTACCGACCCTTGCCCTATCTGGCATTTGCTAGCTTTGATAGTCAGGCCTGCCTGCTGCAGAGCCTGAAGCACTTCCTGGAGGTGACCCAAATGGTCCTCCCAGCTGCTACTGAAGACAGCTATGTCGTCCAGGTAGGCAGCAGAGAAGGCTTCTAAACCGGAGAGGACCCGGTTCACCAGCCGCTGGAAGGTGGCAGGAGCATTTTTCAGTCCAAAGGGCATCACCCTAAACTGGTAGTGGCCCTCTGGGGTGGAAAAGGCGGACCTCTCTTTAGCTCCATCTGTTAGGGCGATCTGCCAGTACCCTGACGTGAGGTCAAAGGTACTCAGGTATCGGGCAGCCCCCAGCCTGTCAATGAGCTCATCCGCCCTCGGGATAGGATGAGCATCAGTCTTGGTCACAGAGTTCAGTCCCCTGTAATCCACACAGAACCTAAGTTCTGGTGTGGTGCCCAGTGGGGCAGCTTTTGGTACCAGAACCACCGGACTGGACCAAGGGCTGTTGGAGGGCTCTATCACCCCCAACTCCAGCATCTTAGTGACCTCACTCTGGATGCTGGCCTTCACCTTATATGACAACCTGTAAGACTTGGACTTGACAGGGGGCTATCTCCTGTGTCCACATCATGGGTACACAGGTGGGTAATCCCAGGGATAAGGGAGAACACTGAGGAGAACTGCCCCAGGACCTGGCGGCAGTCCCTCTGTTGCTCCGGAGTCAAGGATGGGGAGAGGACCACCCCTTCACCGATCCATCCTTCTCTTTGGAAGCAAAGAGGTCTGGGAGAGGTTCACTTTCCTCTTCCTCAGCCCCATCAGTTACCATCAGTAAGGTAAGCTCAGACCTCTCAAGGTGGTGTTTGAGGCGGTTGGCGTGTAGCACCCTGTGGGGCTGCCTGAGGGTTTTAAGGTCCACTAGGTAAGTGGCCTTGCCCTTCTTCTCCAATATCTCATAAGGGCCTCTCCAGCGATCCTGGAGGGCACTAAGCTCTCCAGGCTCCATGACCCACACCTTCTGTCCAGGTTTTAGCTCCACAGGGTGAGAATTCTGGTCGTACCATTCCTTCATTACCGCCTGGCGGGCCTCTAAGTTGTCAGAAGCTTGTTTCCACAACTTAGCCATTTGGCTACGGAAGGCCAGCATGTAGCTCACTATATCCTGGGGAAGCCTCCTTGGAGTCTTCTCCCACCCATCCTTCACTAAACTGAGAGGCCCCCTAACAGGGTGACCGTACAAAAGCTCGAAGGGGCTGAAACCCACCCCCTTCTGCGGTACCTCCCTGTAGGAAAACAGCAAACAGGGCAAGAGGATGTCCCACTTTTTCCTCAGGCCCTCAGGCAGACTCCTGATCATGCCTTTTAGGGTCTTGTTAAATCTCTCCACGAGACCATTGGTTTGTGGGTGGTAAGGGGTGGAGAACTTATAAGTAACCCCACTCTCCTTCCACATGGCTTGCATGTAGGCAGACATAAAGTTGGTACCCCTGTCGGACACCACCTCTTTGGGAAAACCCACTCTGCTAAAAATCCCCATCAGGGCCCGTGCCACTGCAGGTGCAGTGATGGTTCTCAGAGGAATAGCCTCTGGGTACCGGGTGGCGTTGTCCACCAGAACCAGGATAAACCTGTGACCAGAAGAAGTCGGTGGATCCATCGGCCCAACAATGTCGATGCCCACCCTCTCAAAGGGGGTGCTAACGACAGGCAGCGGTTCCAGGGGAGCCTTCAGCTTAGCCCCTGTTTTCCCGCTAGCTTGGCAGGTCAGACAGGTCCTGCAGAATGTATCTGAGGAGATCCTCATCTGCGGCCAATAAAAATGTGGGAAAAGCCTAGCAAAGGTCTTGTCTTGGCCCAAGTGTCCTGCCAATGGGATCTCATGAGCCAACTCCAAAAGAAAGGCCCTGTAGCACTGGGGGACCACTAAGGCCCTTGATGACCCATGCACAGGAGCCTTGGGCTCACTGTAAAGGAGCCCATCCTCCCAGTAAATATGATACTTCGCGGAGGCATTGCCTGCTGCTTGGGCTTCGGTCTGTCGCCTCATGCCCTCAAGGGTAGGACACTCCTTCTGTGCCCAGGAAAACTCCTCCCTGGTGGGCCCTCCTTCCACCTGCCACCCTGCAGTGGTAGGTAGGTCCCCCAAGGGAACAACATCCCTCTCCGTGGACTCCGGTGCGACCTCCTCAGGTGCCCCATCCATCTCACGGGGTGACTGCCCCGGGGCGGCCTTCCCACGCCCTCGGGCTCCTCCCTTCTTAGCAGCTGACTGGGCCATTTTTCCAGGCTCCAGCCCTGGTTGACTCCCTTTCCGGGCAGCCATAGACCGTGTGGTAGCACAAATCCACTCCGGTAACCCCAGCATCTCCACATGCGCTTTGAGCTCTACCTCCTTCCAGGCAGTATGCTCTAGGTCATTCCCTAACAGACAGTCCACTGGCATGGCAGGGCTCACAGCAACTCTTAAAAGGCCTGAAACCCCTCCCCACTCAAATGGAACCTGTGCTATGGGATAGTGACCCCCCCTGTTGTCAGCCATCACAACTGGATGGACTGCATCGGGAATTATTTGCTCTGGGGACACCAGCTGACTCCTTACCATAGTCATGCTGGCACCTGTGTCCCTCAGGGCCTCCACCCCCCGACCATTGAGGGTGACCCACTGCCTATACTTGGTAGTATTTGAGGGCACATGGACCTTAGGAACCATCCCACTGTCTCCCAGAGACACTAGGACAAGCTCTGCCCCCTCACTCCCATCATCTAGGGACAGCTCCTCCCCAAGCACTACACTAGCCACCCCGGGGTTTTTACCTCCAGTGGGCTGTGGTGCTCTCTTGCGATACTTGGGATCCCCCTTGTAGTGTCCAAGTTCACCACACTCGTAGCACCGGACAATTCTGGGCTGCTGACCTTTGTCAGGATAAGTGGGCTTCTGGTGGCCAGATTGGGGCTGGGACCCAGACCCTTTCCCTTGTGAATTATTTTGGGGGCCTTTGGAGAACTCTTTCTTTTTGTCTCCCCCCTCTTTCCTCTGGTGGGAACCCTGACCACCCCTTTGGGAGTCCCCCCCAGAACCCTTGTTGGACACCCTGGTACTGACCCAGGTGTCCGCCTCCTCCGCAAGCTTCCTAGGATTGGTCAACTTGCGGTCAACCATGTGTTGGCGCAGCTCTGGAAAACATTTCTCTAGAAGGTGCTCTTTTAAAAACAAGTCATACAACCCTTCATAGTCATGCACATTGCTGCCCCGCACCCAACCATCTAAAGCTTTACTAGCGTAGTCCAGGAAGTCTAACCAGTTCTGTGTGGGAAGTTTGTGGCTATTCCTAAACCTCTGCCTATACCTCTCAGGGGTAACCCTAAACCTCTTAAGCAATGCGGCTTTCATGACAGAATAGTTAGTCTGGTCTTCCTTCTCTAGGTAAAGGAGGGTGTCCCTAACATCTGGAGGTAGGTACTTATACAAACCACCCCCCCAATAACTCTCTGGGACCCCAAGGGCTCTTAAAGACACCTCATAGGCGGCTAACCACTTATCAATATTATCCCCCACCTTAAAACTGGCCATCACATCTTTAGGCATAAAGACCCTGGACTCACGTGAAGCTTCCATAGGTACGCTGCCACCATTCTTGTTGCTGTTGGCCCCTACTTCTAGGGCCCGGATTTCCAGTTCCTTCAGGCTGAGCTCATGGGCAAGTTCTTTTTCTCGCATAGCCTGTCGCTTGTTCTCGCGATCCTGCTCCATGGCCTACCTTTCTCTTTCCCGCTCTTTCTCCAGCTTGGCAAGCTCCAACTTGAGCTGTCTCTCCTCCCTCCTGTCCTCCAGGTCCTCTACGGACAGGCTCTTCACTGACACACTACTGCCTGCCCTGGAAGGTACCCTTGTACCTGGTAACAAATTACCATTTCCCGCCAAGTGCAGTAGGTCAAGGTTTCCTGTGGCGTCATGCTCTGGTCCTTGCTCGTCCCCATCTCCTTCTAGGTGGGCTGTTACCCATGCTCTCAAGGCTTTCTGAAGCTCTGCCTTCTTGGCGCTTCGCTTGAAGGGCACCCCTTTCTCCTCGCAGAATTCCTTGAGTTGTGCCACTGTGTAAACTTCCAGATTGGCCAGCTCGAATTCCATCTTGCTAGGTAGGGCCTCAGATGTTTGTAGAGAAAACCAAGTGGGACTTAGGCAAAAGGACTTTTAAAAAGAGCAGCCCGTCAGGGAGAATTTAAAAAAAATTCAAAACAATGCCAATTGGAGAGGGTAGACAAAAATTCAGTAGAGTCAGGTGTAGGGTTGCGGTGTACACTGCGTCGCTGCGTGGTGTTACACAAGCACAAGTCCGATCCCACAGCTCGATCACCAATGTTAGAATTGGGGTCTCTAGTTGGCAGGGGTATGCACCCTAGTCCAAGTAGGGACCACCGCTTCCGACCCTGGTAGCTTGGCGCAGAGCAGCAAAGGCGTAACTTCAGAGGCAATGTGTAAAGTATTTGTGCAACACACAACGGCGATGACACAGTAAAAACACTCACAAAAGGAACACCACACCAGTTTTGTATAAGAATAAGAATTTCTTTATCTAAAAATGATGCGAGAACCAAAAGCAGATAAATACAGCTCCAGGCAAGATCAATAATAAAAAGGATTCCAGTTTCCAAGCAAGGTCAATAATCAATAAGAATGAATCCAATTCCCAGGCCTGATCAATAATAAAAAGGATTCCAGTTTCCAAGCAAGATCAATAACCAATAAGAATGAATCCAGTTCCCAGGCCTGATCAAATCACCAAAATCTCATGTGTGCCAAGGGCTCCTGCTGGTAATGTCTTTCTCACAGTGTCCTTGGATGGCAAAAGTTCACTTGAGGTAGGTTCTGATGGTCAAAATTCACTGTGGGAAGGTTCTTAGGCCAAAGTTCCCTTGTAGCGTAATAAGTGTGCCTCTCATAGAAATGATGCTCCCAGCATAGGAAGTGCGGGTGCCCAGGCGCTGCTGGTAATGCTACAAAATGCCCCAGTGTCAATTACCAAGTAATTATGCCCCTGTAGGCCGGTCAGTGAAGGACGGTTCCCAGCCAAGCACAAAGCTCACACTCCAGGTACCCGGCCAACCCGCACCCCGCCCCTTCGCAGCAGCCTGGTTGCACTGAGGCGTTACCTGGGGTGGCGGTTGCGGACGCAGGTGCGAGGCTCCTCTCCCCCTGGGGCCTTGGGCTCAGCAGGCGCTGCACGGGTGGGGGTCACAGCCAAACAGCGCTCCTTTAGCACAGCGCTTAACAGTGCCTCCAAGTCCTGGGCAACGACGGAGCCTCCTGCCACACAGCGCTTCGCTTCTCAGCACTACACAGCGCGCTCCAGGTCCCAGTAGCGGTGACCTCAGGGCCAGTTTCAGTGGGCCTGCGCCAGAAGCAGAGGCAATCACAGAGCCCTGGAGGATCACGGGGCAAGCAGTGCTGAGGGCAGGCACAGCGTTGCAGGGCAAATCTTGAGAGTGTTGTTGCTGTTCCAAAGGGCAGTCTTTAAAACGCTGTGGTCCAAGGACAGGTAGTTTCCTTTAGCTTAAAAAGGGTGCAGTCCCAAAAAGGCAATCTTTAAAAGGTTGAAGACTCTTTAAAATGCTGTTCAAAGAAAAGTAGTTCCTTTGGGATGTTGTGGAGACACTCTGGTGGTGATGTTGCAGTCTCCCATGCAGGGCAGGATCAGCAGACAGTAGGGCAGCTCAGCAGGTTGTGGGGCAGCAGTTCCTTGGAGCAGTCAGCCTCCTTCCCAGTGGCAATCCCCTTGCGCAGCAGTCCTCACTCCAGCAGGGATTCTTCCAGGTCCAGCAGTGTAACAAGAATGTGAGGCCAGGACCCTCCCTTATATATCTTTTTAGTCTAAGGGCTAGAAAGTGGTGGAAGTCTCTGGAAGGGTCTGGGGCAGGGGCTTCTGGAAGAGTCCAGGGAGTTCTGGTATGTTCCCTGCCTTCCCTGACCTAGCTGTCACAGTGACGAGAGACAGGCCGTTAAGACTACAGTGGGCAGCCCATCACAGCTCATCCCAGGGAAGAAGGTGTGAATCACCACTCCCATCTCCCAACCCAGGCAGGCTATCAGTATGCAGAGGGGAGGGGGAAGTCTGCAGCCTAATCTAAGTGTAGGCAGGAAAAGGTCCCCTTTATAAAAGTGGGATCCCTAGCGTAGTAATGCCCAAACCCTATATATCATTGGAAAGGGTTCCCCGCCCCGAGTCCAACAAGACCCAACATGACAGACTTATTAGGTCCCTGTCAGAAGTTAGTCCATAAGGGGAGGTTCCCAATGTTAGCCTATGGAGGATTAAACCTTACTGCGGTAGCAGTGGCTTGTGGCAGATATGCCAGCCTCACAAGGTTTTAGGGAAGAGCACCTGCACCTCAGCACTGTTTAGCAGTGGTGAGGCGCCCAGAGTCCTAAGTCCAACGAAATGTAAGGTAAAAATGGGAGGCAAAAAGGGCGAAAATGTAGGGGAGACCACCCTAAGGCTGACTGGTCTAACACAGGTACTAGCCATGGCCAACAGCTCCCCATCCTTCAGGTGGTATGTAGTTGATTCTGTAAGATGACATTTGCATGAATGAAAGAATGAATACGAACTTGTATAGCGCATGGCTACCCGAAGGCATCCGAGCGCTTTAATGCTATGTATGATCACCCTTGCTTGATGTGCATTGGCTCACATGTGATGGAGAGACATCATTAGAAAACAACAGTGTGCTACACAGAGCAAGAAAGGATAAAGCCATCCAAACTGTGGGAATAGGGAAGTGCAGGTTTACACTGTGTGTAGGCGAGTTATACACATCCCCATTCTTTCCTTTCTGCTGGTGAACAATCAGCTCCGTAGGACTTACACAGGTACCCAGCGAACTATGGTGCAGGGATTCTAGCATTGGCTTACCTCTACTATATGTGCCACAGCACATGTACTTACTCCTGAAAAGCACAGTATATTGACAGCAATGCACATGGCTGCTCTTGCAATGTGTGTTAATATAGTCCAACTGTGAGGTTTGCAATGCTGCCCTATGGAAACATTTGTTCTAAAAACACATGACTGGTCAATTGTTATTGTTTTTATGCATAGAGTACCAGGGTGGCTACCATTTGACCTGCACACAGTTTGGTGAGCACTTAGGCATAGGTGCCTGGACTGGGCAACATAACATATTTCCCCCCAAGTCCATTTTTGGTACTTACCCTGCTGCTGATATAGTTAATCATTGTCCTGACCCTTCACTTCAAACACTGACTCTTCGCAGATGACTGCTCCTCCAAGGGATTTAACTCCTCCTTGTGCTCCTGACCACCACCTCTGGTCTGCAATGCTGACTGTCAATGGCTTGCCAGTTTCTGCTTAGTTTTGCAGTTGGCAAAGTGCCAGCACTTCTTGCAGTCCATTACTGTCCTCTTGACTTCTGTGATGCAGTTTATCTTGTCTGCTATGGACTGCCATATAGCCTTTTTGGTCCCCAATGACACCTTGGAGCTGACAAAGAGCTGGTGTTGATGCTCCATCACCTCCGCAATCAGGATCTCATTCTCCTCCTGACTGAATCTGAATTTCCTCTACCTCGTCCCATTGTACTCAGGCTGTTCTCCCATTGTACTCAGGCTGTTCATCCTGTATTTTAGTGGGGTTGGGGGTGTTGTTGTCCTGTGCTAAACTGGTTTCTGGCTGCTCCATTCTGCAATCAGTTGTTTTTCCATCCTTATCAGCACTTCTCTATGGTTTTTTTTCTCTCTGGATGCAGAAATATGACGTTTGTCCACCTAGTGCGATTTTTCTTCCTGCTAATTGGCTGGCCGGTTCTTTTTTCAAGACTAATGTGTATTTTTTTACCA
Organism: Lissotriton helveticus; assembly: GCF_964261635.1. NCBI lineage: Eukaryota > Metazoa > Chordata > Amphibia > Caudata > Salamandridae > Lissotriton > Lissotriton helveticus. Next base: position 641,628,204 of record NC_136059.1, read on the forward strand.
ACTTGACACTCACATTAGCATCAGTTGTTAATGGCTGCTAGCTGTTCCGAATGCCACATGGCGCCATGCTGTAAATATGAAGCTAGCATGGCTTTAGGAATTGACACACGGCTGCGTTACAAAAAATTACGCTAAGCAGCGTCAAAACAGTGGAGCAACAAATCTAATAAATATCCCCCATGGTGGTGTAATAACCATCATCCACAAAGGGAACATCAACTGCACGTCCACCACAGATGCCCCCCTCCTATTATGGAATCCCTCAATTTTTTGATAAACATCAACAGCAAAGCCACACTAAAGAGACACCCTCGCTTTTGACCCCACCCCGCCTTCTGTAAAGACATCACAGATTTCATCTCCCCACTAGCTAGCCACTCCAAAGAATTTCTTCTCCTAGGGGACCTCAACTTTCACCTAGATGACTCCTCTGGCCCCACCACCACCAACCTTCTTGAGATTCTGGAGAACCTTGGACTCTCCAAGCTGGTAACAAACCCCACACTGCTGGACACCCACTGTTCCCCGTTTCTTCCATCAGCAACAACATTCCCTAGAGCGACACCAGCTAAATCACTTGGTCTGACTACTTTATAGCACACTTTCTCATCACGTCCACCACCAAGCTCCAGGCTAACCTTTCAAGTACCCTCCACAGGAGCTGGAGTAAGATATAATTGGACCTCTGGACACATACCCTTGATGCATCACTACCTTCCCCCTCCCACAACCCTGACAACGTCATCAGCAACCTTAATACCTGGATCACCCAAAGTACAGTAAAAGTCACCCCCTCAAACTCTCTAGACCCCGCAAATCCCTGCTCGAGTTAATTGCTTCGAAGATGTACTCGTTAAAACCAAACAAAACTGCAAGAAATGGAAAGGACCTGGCACTCCAACAAGACCCCCTCAAATGGAGAGGATCTGAAACAAGCAATGAAACAAATACCACTCACAACAAAAGAATGAAAAGAAAGAGGCCCTCAACAACAGCCTAAAAGTCAGCTCCAATCAAAACAAGGAACTCTTTAACATCGTTCGGGAGTTCACCAACCCAACAGCAACAAAGAATGCCATCACCCCCCACCCAGGCCCTCTGTGACTCCCTCATAGACTTCTTTCACAACAAAATCACAACAATATGCACACACTTCGACCCCAACCTCTCCTTGATACCCTCGGCATTCTACACACCATCAAAGACAACACCCCAGCCACCATCACAATCTGGAAACCCCTCGCCATGCCGACCACTGCCACCCTCATGAGCTCCATCCAGCCTGGACCCCCAGGGGACCCTTGCCCGCACCACATGTTTAACAAAGGAACTATCTCCATCAACAAGGAGATTACCATTATCCTGCATGCGTCCATCACCCTTGCATTCATCCCCACTGTATGGAAGCAAGCTGAAGTCAAATCACTTCTAAAAAAGACTCTGTAACCCCTCAGACCCTAAAAATTACCGAACTATCTTGCTACTATTCTTTCCAACCAAAGTCCTAGAAAAATCAATCAACATTCAACTGACCATCCACCTTGAAACCAGCAACCTCCCGAATCCCTCACAATCAGGAGTCCGCACCAACCATAGCATGAAAACTGCCCTCATAGCAGCCACTGATGACATCAGAGCTCTCATGGGCATGGGCAAATGCCTCATCATCCTTGACCTCTCCGCAGCCTTTGACACTGTATTGCACTACACCCTCCTCCATGGCCTCCACCAGATAGGAATCTAAGGAAATGCCCTCAAATGGATTACCTCTGTTCTCACAGGCAGAACCCAAAGCATCCGCCCTACTCCACAGCTCCAAAGGACATCATCTGCAGAGTCCCCCAAGGCTCCGCCCTTAGCCCCACTGTCTTCAACACATACATGGCCCCCCTTGACACTCTGGTCAAATCACATAACATGAACATCATATCCTACATGGATGACTCCCAACTCATCCTTTACCTTCCTCCAACCCTACCAACACAAAAGTCGACTTCCATAGGTGCTTGGCCAGCATCACCAGTTGGATGTAGAACAAATGTCTCAAACTTAACACTGATAACACTGAGGTACTCATCTTTGGGAGCTCTGCCTCCACCTGGGCCTACACCTGGTTGCCTAGCAAACTAAGCCCACCTCCTGAGGCCACAGAACATGTAACAAATCGAGGCATTATTCTCAACAGCCATCTATCCATAAAAAAAAATAGGTGAACACTGACACCCCTGCATAATTGCACATCCTCCGTATGCTGAAGAAAATCTTCAAATGTCTCCCCAAAGACACCAGAAGCAGCATTGCACATGCACACATCACCAGCTGACTAGACAACAGCAAGGCCCTCTATGTAGGGATCAACCCCCATCTCCAAAACAGGCTCCAGACAAATCAGAAAATGGTGACTAGGCTCATACTGGAGCTCCATAGATTGATCAAAAGTGGGAGGTATGGGGTGCACACCTTTCTTCAACATTATTTTTCATCCAGTTCTGCAATCTCCTCATTTGCGTGCACATCGGTTTAGTGCCAAACCCTGAAGGCACCTGTGATACAAACAATGGAGGGGGCAATATATTGCTCCAACCGGCCGCACAGTTGCTTGTCGCCGCATTGGCTGTCAATATCTTCACGTTACTACTGTCAACATATTTTCAATCTTTTTTAACCATTATTTATCCATCTTCAACTTTTACTCCAATCCATACACGGGTAATTATCCCATTTTCTATATTTCTGATGTGAATGCTGTGCCCATCCGGACCTCTTCGCATAAACTTGACAAATGCAGGGGGTTCATTCAAAACAGCGTTTATTAAAACCAATGCATTTCGAGCATCAAGTGATCTTCATCAGGGCACGCTGAAATTAATACAGAGATATATATTCATTAATACCATAAGCAGCATTCAATATATTAAGTCATGTTACAGTTTGACATTTTTATAAACTCTCCTGTTTTACGTAAATAACGAAAAAACAACCTTCTCATAAGACAACATCTGAGTTTAACTCTAATTGTGCATAATTTTGCACATTTAAACATGAACTACATACCAACTCTACGGTGACTCATGTGCTCTCTGCATATCAGGTCTATACTGGCTTTCATCCCTCGCGATACCTCCTAAAACGTACTGCTGTACCCCAACCTACAGGTATCCCATTTTCTTCCCTACTGCACTTGGCGCATTATTAAAAAAACGGATTCCTCTTTGAACTGTCGCACCACAGTGCGTTAACCTTTCAGACATTCTCCCGTCTACAGCCGTATCTCCTTATCTAGAAACATCTGTTATTCCGCTTTTCTTTTTACATGAAAACCTTAAAGCTGAAACGCTAAAGCAAACAATTGTTTCCGAATAATAACTTATGTGCTGAATGTTCTTTATGCCTACGCATGCTGCTGCCTCCTACAGACGCACAATATAAAAGCGACAACAAACAATTTCTCATAACTTCATATTGGTGCTCTAAGTACAGCCTCTCTCATACCTGTTTCTGGACGCTCTCACGTTTACATCAATCAAATGCGTCTCTCCAGCTAAACCCGATAGTAACCATTATAAAAGCCCCGCCCTCTCAGCACCACCCCTATCAGTGACGGTGCTAATTACTAGTTTCCCACCATAGCGGTTTGTAAGAGACTTCAAATATAAAGAAAACTACATGTCCCATAGTTCAGTTCTCTGTGGAGTTAAATGTCTTGTATCACCTTCGTTTTTATAAAACTCATGTATATCACTGCTAAACATTAAACATTAAAAATACTCTGTTGATCAACAGAGTATTTTTAATGTTTAGCAGTGATATACATGAAACTAGTAATTAGCACCGTCACTGATAGGAGAGAGGCTGTACTTAGAGCACCAATATATATTGTGCGTCTGTAGGCGACAGCAGCATGCGTAGGCATAAAGAACATTCAGCGCATAAGTTATTATTCGGTAATAATTGTTTGCTTTAGCTTTTCAGCTTTAAGGTTTTCATGTAAAAAGAAAAGCGGAATAAGAGATGTTTCTAGATAAGGAGATACGGCTGTAGACGGGAGAATGTCTGAAATGTTAACGCACTGTGGAGCGACAGTTCAAAGAGGAATCAGTTTTTTTAATAATGCGCCAAGTGCAGTAGGGAAGAAAATGGGATACCTGTAGGTTGGGGTACAGCAGTACGTTTTAGGAGGTATCACGAGGGATGAAGGCCAGTATAGACCTGATATGCAGAGAGCACATGAGTCACCGTAGGGTTGGTATGTAGTTCATGTTTAAATGTGCAAAATTATGCACAATTAGAGTTAAACTCAGATGTTGTCTTATTAGAAGGTTGTTTTTTCGTTATTTACGATAAACAGGAGAGTTTATAAAAATGTCAAACTGTAACATGACTTAATATATTGAATGCTGCTTATGGTATTAATGAATATATATCTCTGTATTAATCTCAGCGTGCCCTGATGAAGAGCACTTGATGCTCGAAATGCATTGGTTTTAATAAACGCTGTTTTGGATGAACCCCCTGCATTTGTCATGTTTATGCGAAGAGGTCCGGATGGGCACAGCATTCACATCAGAAATATAGAAAATGGCATAAATACCCGTGTATGGATTGGAGTAAAAGTTGAAGATGGATAAATAATGGTTAAAAAGATTGAAAATATGTTGACAGTAGTAACGTGAAGATATTGACAGCCAATGCGGCGACAAGCAACTGAGCTCCATAGATTGACCCACATGGACCCCTACCCCAAAGCACTGCACTGGCTCCCCGTCAACAAACACAGGCATTTCAAACACCTCACCCACACTTACAAAGCACTCCACAACGAGGGTCCAGCCTACCTTAACCAGAGAGTGAACTTTCACCAGCCCACAAGACAGCTTTGCTCCTACTCTTTCCACCTTGCCCACTGTTATTAAATCCTTGGAAGCGGCAGCTGCTCCTTCTACCACCTTGCCCCCAAACTCTGGAATGACCTCCCCCTACCTCTTTGATCAGCACCAACACTAATAGAGTTCAGATAGAGTCTGAAAACCTGGCTCTTTAACAAATAGTTCGGAACAGCAGAACAAAACCCATCACAGGTGATTAGTAGCACTCTATAAATCCAGTTTGATTGCGAAGGGCCACCTCAACTTTTTCTTTTTATTGTGGAGGGCCAAATCTCTTATTAGTTAACCTCTCATATATGCCTTGTTAGCTGCCCATTGGATTTGGAGTGAATCAAGAGAGTCAGCATTGTATGCAATACATTCTTGTGTAAGCATTTGTAATTTCTTTGTAGTATCAGGATCTATGTACGTCCGGACAGGCATTCTCCATCTGAAGTTGGGAGGTTTATGATTCCCAATTCCAGCTGTATCTGTCATAGGGAAAGATCTGAGAATGTGTTGTTAAGTTTCACATGAGGAGAGATTGGAATCCACAGAGTTGGAAATCAAAAAAAAAAACAATCCTTGTTTCCGTACCGTGTGGATGAGAGTACAAAATGTGCCATTTGTGTCTGGGATTATCAAGAAAATTACAGAACCTCCTATTTTTATGAGCTTTGTGGGAATTGCTTTACATATATTCTGCAGCAGCTTCCACCTAGGCCGCTTGGTTTCTCCTCACTAAAGGATAATCCTATGTGTCGCTGTCTGCACCTCAATGACTCTGAAGTGATAAGGCTGCTTGCCTGTGTTATAAAATCTTGTCACCCTACTGCGTGCTTTGCATCCTTTCTGAGGATGGGCAGGCACAAGCTATGTGTGAGAACGATAGTTGTAGTGCCTCTAACAGGTGAGTGATGTCAGGAACCTTCCGGGTCACGTTTCCATATCTGCTTAGAAACGATCACTCTTTATGATGGAGTGGATGGCATTTAAGCAGTCACAGAAGAAAGTATGTGCTGAATTCCAGTGTGATAATGCTCCAGCACAGGGGCGGTTTCTCCATTAAGGCTGAGGGGCTGTGCCCCTCTGAAATTCCTACACATTTACGTAAAAACATATTGAATAGATTGATTTATTTAGAGATGCAATTGTATCTCTAAATAAATCTATTTAAATCTGGGCTGTCTGTTTGAGGCTGCCTACCCGCCTCGCGCTGAAGCAGTATAGGGAAGCCAGGCAGTAAATCAACATTCTGAACTGTGATACAGGATGCAGAGCTTTCTGTTTTAAAGCTCTTCATTGTCATTGTGGTCTATGGTTGTATGCACTCTGTAGGCCAGTGACACAATCAGCGTCATGGTTTCGGGCGCGGGAGCCTTCATCCCTGCATTATTTCAGATGCCCCTCATTCAGAGGCATGGATTCCACCCTTTCTTCATACGTGAAAGTGGATGCAAGCACATTTTATCTGGTGCCTTGTTCTCTGTAGTAGTAAGTGTTTGGAAGTTAATGTTGTGTTATGTATATTGTGCTGGGACCCCTCACCACACTATCCTCCCACAGTGTGACACCCCAGGCCCTTTCTGCAGATTGCTAGCTCCTTTAGAAGTGGAGCTGCGGTATTTGTTCCTCTGAAAAATGCATCCAAATATTGAGGAGGGTTCTTGTTCCCTTGCTAAGTTTATCCAAATATCCGAGTCAAGAAAGGGAAGAAATAGGTTCTTACAGTGGGCAGTTCTCTGATGTATGACATTAAAACTAGATATGTCTTCATTGCCCTAATGTTAACACTGATGCGAAAAACATGGATTGACTTGCAAACAATGAATAGTAAAAATGTTAAGGGAATGTATTTGAGTGATTTAGTTACTTTTTTATTTCAAATGCTTTACTTAATCTTGCATTCCTCAAGAGTAAGCTATTTTATAATTTTGTTGATTTATCTGTATTTTGTTCAGTGCGTACCTTGAGTCTTGATCTATGCCATGTGTGTATGAGGCGCTTTAATTGAGCACACAGGTGCTAAGACTGAAGCCAAACAAAGGTGTGTGTCAGTGGGTTGGCCTCCCAGCAGAGCACACTGAACAATATTTATGTATTCCATTTGCAACTGAAATTCGGTGGGTTTGTGTGTTAAGGGGGTACACAGATGTAAATAAAATTGCAAGGCAAAAGTAAGAGAAATTAAAGTGCTTAAATTTGAGGAAGTGCAGTGCATGTTTGCGAGCGTTGAAGTGACAATGATGCGAGGAAATGCATTCAGGGAAGAGTGAAAAGAGGAAGCTCTAGAGGAAAGAGAGGTTGTTGAAGATGTGCAGATGGACAACATATGCAGAAAAAGACGATACATATCTAACATAAAGCACACCGAACTCAGGGCCAAAACTCCTTCCACAGGCCTGAATGCTATTTAATTCACAGACTCACAATTTCAGAATTGAAACATTTCTAACGTTAATTATTTATAACATCATTTTTGTTACTCATTTATCTTAAACGGCAAACAACCATTGACAAAGCCAATCATACCGACTGGCTTTAGGTGTATGTCAGTTGTTGTGTCATTTATCTGGATACAAATATTTCTCAGAGAGAAACTAAAATAGCAGTCAGGTGGCACACTAGGGAATGACAGAAATGTATTTGGCATGTTTCTCTATAGCGAGCCCCCACTTTTTTGTATCCCACTTAAAGACCTGTACACACATATTTCTATATGACTGGTTGCAGCCAGCAGCTGTGGGTGCTCCTCAAAGTCTGGTTAGAGCATATTTTTCCACAGTTAATGCTGCATGCAGGGAAGATACTGGGCAAGCATACATTTTAATGGGCTAAAGTTGTCATGCTGTACAATTCACACATACCAATAACTGTTGAACATATTAATACAGTAAGATATGAAGCAGTTTTTTATGTGTTTAATAATTGAAGACTACACGTTACCATTGCTTTATATGCCTTCCTTTATCGCCACATTAATTTGCTTTAAAATGCACCATTTGCCAATCTTTCTTTCATTTCTTCCTCAGGAGAGGGACTCACACTGGACCCCAGGTTCGTCCATTGGACTTGTGCACATCACTCACTAAATAAAAGCCATGCCCAACGTTTACGCCTCACCACTTTCAAATGTCACAAGCCGCCACTGGCTACATTTATGTAATTTGGGGCACGATCTGCAGAGCTCACTCAGATAGCATCCATGCTGCTCGGTGACAAGCTCTGCTCCCCAAGTATTTTGTCAAAATTAGGCCATGTACATGTCCGGTGGAGCGTTTTCCAATAGGAACGATTCAGAAACTTTAAATTGTATAGAATATTGCAGTCGAACACATTTCGCAGGCTTAGTCATATGCCATGAACAAAACTATTTTCTATTGTGTCAGGAGAGGGGCGGTGTGAATGTGAGGCTACTGAGCACAGTGATAAATGTGCGCGCTCACCCAGCCCTCTCTTAAAAACCCGGGATATTGATCTGTTTTTGTAACAATGTCGGGATGCCGGGACAGTCATCAACAGACCGGGACTGTCCTGACAAATCTGGGACGTCTGGTCACGCTAGCCATACCTCCACTGGCTCGAGTTCAGACCCTCGCACCCTGTACAGCCTTGTTGTGTTTGGATGTGAATCATCTATGTCCTTCAGACCATTTGTGTTCCAAACCTCTTTCGATTCTCAATGTTTTAAGCATATGCAGATCAGGGGGTGGGAGGCGGTGCCTTTCCTGCTCCAGCCCCACAGCTTTGGAACACACCACCTATTGTCAGCTCTTCTCTGTCTATTACTCTTTGACTCAGTATACTGGTGCCTTTCAGAAACCTTCACTGACAAGTTCCTCACTGACTCACTAGGGTGTGGTAAGCATGGGTAAAATTTCAATGATTTTAGTTGTATCCTTTATGGGTGCTAATGTGACGCATGTATTGAACCAGGTGGGCTGAGGTTCCTTTTTCTAGGTGTATGCGATCCTCCTAAGCGCAGACATCACAATGCAAATGAGCATCAGTTGCTGGATTTAGCCTTCCGTTTCTTTCGATAATTTTTTTGCAATGAAGAATTCCTTCATAATAGTAGTCCCTTTCTTTATTATTTGCATTTCCTCCCCTAATTCTAATACAGTCATTTCGCATTACAATTTATTTTTAGATTAGGCCATTGCCCCGTGACATTTTTATTTAAAGGCTACAGTTTCATGTTCATTTTATATAGACCCACAGACGATGTAAATGTGTTTCAAACTTTCTATTCCTTCAGAATTCATGTGTATTTATATATATATATATATATATATATATATATATATATATATATATATATTACCTACTGGCAGTCGCCAGTAGGTATATATAGTTAGGATTTTTTCTCTATGGGATTTTTGAAAATTCTATGTCGAATAACTTTGGCGTTTGAGGGAGGAATTGGCTGAAATTTTCAGGAAAATTGCACATTTTGTTTCTGAGCAGCCCCTGACAATTTGGGGGGGTTTCGTCAAGGGGGGGCCGAGAAAAAAGGGGGGTCCCAAAACGTGTTTTTCCCATGCAATTTTCCATAGGGCGGTTGGCCTCACTTTTAGCTCGAACGGCTGAATGGATTTTCACGAAACTTGGCAAAATTGTAGGGACTGGTAGCCCGATGTGCCTTTGCTAGGTCTCAATATATGTGCTCCAGTGGATTTTGAGAAATTAACGTTCAAAAAAATATATATATCTGTAAGCGCGCTCCGGGCAGCGCCCCGGTTCGCGTACCTGACGCGTAACGGAACTTCGCGAAGCGAAGCTGATTGGCTCTCCGGTGTCTGTCAACATTCTAAACAGTCCGGAGCGGCCGCCATCTTGTCTCTCGGTAGGATCGAGAAACAAGAGGAGGCCAAAACAAAGGGGGAAATGACCATAAGGGGGCATAATAGATCCTCCCTGACCCCCTAGGTTTGATGTGGAGGCTTTAAAAGGGCCCCGCGGGGCAAAAATAAAAAAAAATAATTAATTGTTTTTTTTTGTGTGGGGAGCGCCCGGTACGCGCACCGGGAAGCGGTCTGGGGAGCGTACTATAAGGAAAAAAGAATGATAGACTATGATATTTTGAAATATTGTATGTTTATTGATTGTTCTTTTTGTTGTTTTTTTGTTTTTTTTATTTAAGTAGCAGTATTTATGATTATTAAATATAAATGTATTTTTGTGATTGTGCACAGTATACTATAAGTCTGACTTTACATTATAATCAATTTGGTACTAGTTTATGAATTACATATAAAAATGATTAAAGACTCAAACAATTTTTGATTATTAAATATAAATTCATTTTTCTGATTCTTTTTCAAAATTTAATAGAACGTCTAACATTTGGCTGTCTGATATGTCTTCTTTTTGACTGAACATAACTTCCCACATTTGACCGTCCTGATAATGAAGTAAGAAATCCACAGATTCTACACATTGTAGAAGTTCATGGTCCCGTGATTCATCCATGAATTCCAAGTCAATGGGTTCAATGATTTCCTCATTGTTAATCTCTAGGACAATTTCAAAAGAAACGTTCTGTTCTCCTTCCATTTTTGTGCTAAAATTTGCATAAAAAATAAATATATCAGTAGAGATAGGGCACTGTTGGGGTTTAAGTTCAGACAGGTACTTTTCAGGCGTGAAGTAGTACTATTAAAAAGTGATGTGAAAAAGCCTAAGTAAATTCATAATTATACCACAGAAACCTAAATCAATCCATAATTATAATAAACAAGCCTTTCTCAATGTCTAACTCTTACAGAGGGATAGTATATAACTATCTGAAAATGTTTTCAAATTTATAAAATAACATCTTACCTTTTAAAAACAAGTTTAAGTTGTCAGTGAAAATTATTTTGCAATGTGGTTCAGGAAGTAGTAGTAAAAATGGCTGTGTTTCTCTCTCTTTCTTTATATATATTCAGGTACATAACCAATCAAATGTCAGGTAAAAAAAGTAGAAAATGAAAGTAACATTTTAATTGGTTGTCAATTCCAACACTTCAGATGTGTTTTGTGAAGTAATTTACCTCAGGGTATTTAGAGAGGTCTACAGCCTAAATGGCTAAATGGAATTCCAATCAAATTTGTGAAAATGGTAGGGATTGGTATGTAGTATGAGCTAATCTATATTTGGTGAAAGTGTCTCCAGTGGTTTTTCTGTGAATTACTTTCCCACCTTTTTTGAGCGAGCTCTTCCAGGTGCGCGCCCCGGTACGCGACCCGGCAGCGTTACGGGAGTCCTCCATTTTGTGTTTCGGTAGAATTGAGATACAAGATGGAGGGCAAATAATGTTCAGAATGGGTAGAAGGGGGCACGGTAGACGTATCCTGACCCCCTAGGTTTTTTGAGGGTAGCAGAGGAGGACCATATGTGCAAAAAAAAAACATTTTTTTTCAAATTTTCGCGCGGTTAGCGTCCGGTGCGCTTACCGGGTAGCGCTCCGGGGAGCGTACTTTGGTGAAAATTAGTGAAAAAAGTTAGAGTAAAATAATAATTGTGAGTCATCAGATGTAGGGTAGCTCTGAAAAGAGCTTTTGGGTCCTGTGGCTGATGTAGGTACCTACAAGTAGGTACCAATGCACAGTCTTAAATTGAGGATGAAAATTCTGTTCCCCTCATCTGAGAAGTGAACTCCATCTGCTCTGTAGATATCTTGCATGTAGTAACGCAAGTTATTGTTGTAGATGGAGCCCATTCCATGGTCTCTCATGTAAGCTGAAACAGACTTATTTACATGCTTCCTCGATTTCTCAATTTGTGGACAAAATTGGTTGGACCGCTTCCATTTCTGTCTTTGGCATATATTTGAATATACCAAGGCAGTTTGAGGAAATAGTGCCATCAATTGCTCAAAGGTGTCCTTTAAAAGCATTTCCAGACCTACCCCAGTCAAATTGCCCAAGTCATTTCCTCCACAGTGCAAAATTAACAGGTCAGGTTTTGGCAAATGCAAAAAGGTTTTCACCAATGGTATCAATTGGTGACATCTTAATCCTCTGTGACCAATCCAGTTGATTTCCACATTTTGTAAATTGAGATTGTGTACATTTCTGTTATCAGCATACCTTTGAGCCCAGTGGATGTAACTATGTCCAACAATCCAGACAGAAAACATGGTGAGAGGAGGTTCTGCTGCAGTCAGATGAAGTATGAGAATGAAATGGCAGTTGAAATAGTAGGAGTATGTAATGAAAAAAACTGTGGAGTTTCTGTGCTAATGATTCAGTAGCAGTGATTGGTGGATTTTGATTGCTGAAAACAGAAAGTTAGGGTGCAAGGATGAGTTCTTTGAAAGATGTAATTTGAATGGTCAAGAAAAAATCATTTTATGAAAGATTGCACTGGATACGCAGGTGTACTGAGAGTTCAGAGTTCAATTGAAACATTGTTGTGTGAACTTGCAAACATGAGAGGTCTTTCAGGAGGTGGTTGCTATGGAAAAAAGGCAGAAAGGGCAGAGGGGGGTTGGGTGTTGATTTGAAAAAAGTGAGGGAAGAGTTTTGATTGGGTGACATGAGAGATATGTGTGATGAATTACAGCATGTTTGTGCCATTGATGGTTGCAGCCTCTGGAGTGCATACCTTTTGCTCTGCTGAAGACAAATTGGTGTGTGTCTGAGACTGTTTTGAAACTCAAAAAGTATTTGCTAAGGTGAGAAAAGATTCATTTAATTTAAATAGAGAATAGTATGCTTTAAGGAGAAAATTATGAAGAAAGTTGTATATTTAAAATGTTGCTTTGTGTCAAGTGTTTTACAAATAGATTTTGTTTCTTTGAGTTACATAGCCATGTTACATAGGCATGTTAAAAGTGACGCAAAAATGGTGCAAGGGCCTTAAAAAAATGCTTTCATGTGTCTTAGGGCATTTTAAGTCACTTCCCCATGAATGTAGGTATATAATTACTTTACATGATGTGTTTAAAAACGTTTTTTGAAATCAATTAGATTTCTTGATATGTACTGCTAGAGTTTCATAGGTTGCTTGGGGCATATTTACAAGGCCTTTGAGTTCCTTTGATGTTATTTTTCCCATTTTAATTTAAGACATTTCCTTGTGGTGCAAGGTCCTTGTAAATACGCCCCCATGTGTGCTTGGCAAATTTAGATTTTGATTCTTGGAGTTACATAACCATGTTAAAAGTGACACAAAAATGGTGCAATGGCCTTAAAAAAACGCTTTCATGTGTCTTAGGGCATTTTAAGTCACTTCCCCTTGAATGTAGGTATATAATTGATTTACATGATGTGTTTAAAAAAGTTTTTGAAATCAATTAGGTTTCTTGATATGTACTGCTAGAGTTTCATAGGTTGCTTGGGGTATATTTACAAGGCCTTTGAGTCTCTCTGATGTTATTTTTCCCATTTTAATTTAAGACAGTTCCCCGTGGTGCAAGGTCCTTGTAAATACGCCCCCATCTGTGCTTGGCAAATTTAGATTTTGATTCTTTGAGTTACATAGCCATGTTAAAAGTGACGCAAAAATGGTGCAAGGGCCTTAAAAAAACGCTTTCATGTGTCTTAGGGCATTTTAAGTCACTTCCCCTTGAATGTAGGTATATAATTGTTTTACATGATGTGTTTAAAAACGTTTTTTGAAATCAATTAGGTTTCTTGATATGTACTGCTAGAGTTTCATTGGTTGCTTGGGGTATATTTAAAAGGCATTTGAGTCCCTTTGATGTTATTTTTCCCATTTTAATTTAAGACATTTCCCCGTGGTGGAAGGTCCTTGTAAATACGCCCCCATGTGTGCTTGGCAAATTTAGATTTTGATTCTTTGAGTTACATAGCCATGTTAAAAGTGACGCAAAAATGGTGCAAGGGCCTTAAAAAAACGCTTTCATGTGTCTTAGAGCATTTTAAGTCACTTCCCCATGAATGTAGGTATATAATTGCTTTACATGATTTGTTTAAAAACATTTTTTGAAATCAATTAGGTTTCTTGATATGTACTGCTAGTGTTTCATAGGTTGCTTGGGGCATATTTACAAGGCCTTTGAGTCCCTTTGATGTTATTTTTCCCATTTTAATTTAAGACATTTCCCCGTGGTGCAAGGTCCTTGTAAATACGCCCCCATGTGTGCTTGGCAAATTTAGATTTTGATTCTTTGAGTTACATAGCCATGTTCCATACAGTGCTCACCTTCTGCGTAGTCTTTGATATGCTAGACTCCATCTGGACAATGAGATATCTAAGCAAAGGAAACACAGGTGATTTGATTGTGAAATGAGCAAAACAAATTCCACATTTTTCAATTACATCACCTGTGTTTCCTAACATTACGAATCACATTGTGCAGATGAGGTTTAGGCCTGTCCACGGACACAGAAGAGGTCTGGCCTTTGTTCAAGAGTGCAGTGGACATGACTCACTTCATTGGTAGGCCTGCACATGTATTATCTCCTCTGTACTCTTCAATAAGCCTAAATTTCATCTGCAACCCTGAGTAGGCCTCACCTCAAACAAATCTCTGGATAGGCCTCAGCTTATCGTCATCCTGAATCAATCATTTAAAATGTTAGGGGCAGATTTATGATGGGCGTGCGCCTCTTTTGCGCCGCTGTTGCGTCACCTTTGTGATGCAGCAGTGATGCAAAAGATGCACCATGTTGCAAGATAGGCCTCACTTCATCTCCAACAAGATACCGTCAGTTTAAACTGTAAACATTTAGGACTGTGTAGGGGGCATGGAGAAGCTGAATCTTCTGTAAATGTCAAAATTTTTGTATACAGTGCTCAACTTCTGTGTACTCTTTGATATGCTAGACTCCATCTGCACTATGAGATACCTAAGCAAAGGAAACACAGGTGATGTCATTGTGAAATGAGGAAAAGAAATTCCACATGTTTCAATTACATCACCTGTGTTTCCTAACATTACGAATCACATTGTGCAGATGAGGTTTAGGCCTGTCCACGGACACAGAAGAGGTCTAGCCTTTGTTCAAGAGTGAAGTGGACATGACTCACTTCATTGGTAGGCCTGAACATGTATTATCTCCTCTGTACTCTTCAACAAGCCTAAATTTCATCTGCAACTCTGAGTAGGCCTCACCTCAAACAAACCTCTGGATAGGCCACACCTTATCGTCATCCTGAATCGATCATTTAAAATGTTAGGGACAGATTTATGAAAGCCGTGTGCCTCTTTTGCGCCGCTGTGCGTCACTTTTGTGACGCAGCGGTGGTGCAAAAGATTTGCTATGTTGCGACATATTTACAACTTGATGCATCTAGGCAGATGTGTCATGCTGTAAAGTCCTGTGCCACATGAAACCAATGCAGCAGTGATGCAAAATATGCGTCAGATTTCATGTGAGCGTTTTGTTGTAGGGTGGCCAGTCATTTGCATGAAAGCCCTGTAAAACTAACACAGTAAAATTAAGAAGATTTCACTGAGTCACATTTATGGCATTGCTGAATCAAATCCTTACGCCTGTTTGAAACAGGCATAAGGAGTGATGCACCATGCAATGTGTGGCTTGCCCCTGTGCATTGCAGTAGACATGTCGCGCTTACGACGTGATTCGTGCAATGCGCCGTTTTTGTGGAACAGATGCGTGACGCATCTGTGCTGTTTTTGCTCAATGGTGCTCTGCATTGTAAATGCGGCACATCATGGGTGGCAGAGCAGTGGCGCACGTTAACTGGTGCATCCCTGGGGATGCGCCAGTTAACATAAATCTGCTCCATTAAATTTAAGTATTAGCAGGGGACACAGTGTTGGTGAGGCTTATCCAAGGTTAAGAAGAGATGAGTCCTGTTCACTGAAAAATTGGACATAGGCCTCACCTCCTCAGCATCGCTGGACATGGTTAAATAATATCTGCAAAATGTTACTCTTGGTAAACAATTTTACTATTATAGTCTCTGAGATTTGTCTCTTACTCTGCAACATCTCATTGTTGTTCTCTTTCTTTAAAGATAACGACAACATCAAGCATGAGTGATAATGAGCAATCTGTTGATCTCAATATTATCATTGAAATTGTGATTGAAACATCAGTGGAAGTAGATCCCTTGGATGATTTAAATCCTGAGGATGATGAAGAACATGATGAGGATGCCGATTTGTCAGAATTGTATGACATAGGGTGGGAAGCTGACCTGCTTGAGCCTATGGAACTATAAACATTTATTTTTAAAAGTTACTGGAAATGAAAAGTAAACATGTAAACTGTTTCATTTAAAATTAAACACAACTTCAAAAACAGCTTGTGTGTAGTGTCTTTAATAAAATAGTCAAATATGCTCATAAAATTAGTTCAGATTCACATATAAAACAGCACAGGTCAAATGTAGAAGCATTCCATTTCTTTGCTACTATTTGTGACTACTAAATTTGCCAATGCACTAAAAATTATTTTATGTAAAAATGACAAGTAGTGTGTTACATTTTTGACGACTGTTATTGATTTACTGTTTGGTAATAGTGGTTAATAACATTTTTAATGATATTTTACCACAGATTCAACTGCAGATCATTTCAAAAGGATATAATGCCATCTAAACAACGAAACCGAAAGGCTACAAAACGTCAAAGACAGCAGCTTACTAAATGCTTGCAGCAGTCCTCTACAATAAAAACTTGTCAAGTCACCAAGAAAGCTCCGGGTAAGACAACGAAATCATTCCTAAGAAACATTTGTAGAAAAAAAAGTAGTACTACAGAAAATGTTTTAGTCCAGAAAAAGAGAACCAATTTAAACGGAAAGGAAAGGCCAATCAAAAATGTTACTGCTAGAGCAGGAGATAACTCTGTGCATGGTAGTAGAAGGGAAAATCAGTTTAGGGACATTCGTAGACGAATGTTCCGCAACAGGATAATTGGCAATTTGTTAAAAAATATTAAGAAAGGTCAACAGAAAGTGGTTTTTTATAAGAGAAAAAAAAAGTTGAGAAAATTATTGATCAGGCATTTGAAATTAAGCGAAAGTTATTTATTTTGATAATTAGGAAGCTAAACAAGGCAATTTATGATTTCAAAAGAAATAGTAGATGGAAGAGAACAGTTAATCGTAGTAATTTTTGTGAAGTTTTTTCAGGAGAATGGATGCATAGTTCAAGTTGTGAGGCATTTTTTAATGAGGAGAATTATTTCCAGGATAATGATTTGGTGCATGCAGTTGACACCAGTGGTCGAGCTTATGAGGTGAAAGATGGTTGTCCAGTTGAAAAAGAAAAACTTGTGGCAACAGAGGCAGAAGAAGTGTTAGGTAATGAGGTTTTAGGAAGACGTCCTAAGGGACCAGTGTATATCTGGAAGTGTAGTAGTATTTGCAGTGTGCGACAGGATTCCATCAATTTGCTTTGTGATTTTGTACGGACATTTAATAAGAAAACTTTAAAACAGAAAATGAAGTTGTTGCAAGAATTAGATCCTTGCAGAGTGAGAGAAGTGACAGGTTTGCATGGTCATTCACTGGCCTGTCTTTCCAGGAGAGTATGCCAGAGTGTTTTTCATCATTTCAGGATGCTAGCAGTGCATCATAATAAAGTGAGGAAATTAGTTAGAATGTTGTATTATGCTAAAAGTCCAGCAATTATGCTTAAACAATTATGCACTGCTCTTTTGCATGGTTCTGAAGTAGATGTGAAGAATATTTGTGAAGAAATTGAGTTTTGTTACTTTGCAAGTAAAGAGGAGAATGTTGAAATTGACCCAGAAGAAGAAGGCAACGTGGAAGATAGTGTACAGGTTTCCAGTACAGATAATTTTCAGAAGGAAATTGCCACGTTTCAGGTGAAATCAAGTGAGAGGCCTAATTTCACTTGTGTGTGTTGTCTAAATTTCATCTGCAACCCTGAGTAGGCCTCACCTCAAACAAACCTCTGGATAGGACACACCTTATTGGCATCCTAAAACAATCATTTAAAATGTTAGGGACAGTTTTATGATGGCTGTGTACCTCTTTTGCGCTGCCGTTGCGTCACTTTTGTGAGACAGCAGCAGTGCAAAAGATGCACCATGTTGCAAGATAGGCCTCACTTCATCTGCATCAAGATACTGTTAGTTTAAAATGTATATTTTTAGGACTGTGTAGGGGGCATGGAGAAGCAGAGGCTTCTGTAAGTGTCAAAGTTGTTGAAAAACTGTTTGTCCTTCAATCTTTTCCCTTGTCTTTTCTAATTTTTAAATACATGTTTTAATATTTTTCAAATGTTTGTTCTCTCTTTCACAGATTGAAAGTATAAAAATAACAAGTGACTAAGTTAACGACAATTATAAGGTAAATGTTTTGTACTCTTTTCGTTACATTTCAATCACATTTAACTTCTATTAGTTCCACTACTTCATTTCTTTAACCCTCACTTTCCTGCCTTTGCTACTTCCCTCATTCCTTTCTCTATTACTTACTTACTCTACTCCTTCCACTCTTTTTCTCAGTCCCTCTCTTCTCATACTTCCTCACTCTTGTTCACTCACTCCGTCTCTATTACTCTCACTGTCTCTGACTGATCACTCTTTCACTACTTGTTCATTATGCTTTCTCTCTGTAGTTCAAGCACACTAAGGGGCATATTATCAACACAGGCAATAAAATTATCGCTGCTTTTATCGGCAGAAAACTGCCGCAAAAGCGTCTTTAGCAGCAGATTTCTTCCGCAAAAGCAGCGATAATTTTATCACCTATGTTGATAATATGCCCCTATGTTATTTACATTTCTTTGCTGTTTCAATCATTCCTTTTCTGTTACTTCTTCTTTTCTGCTTTCAGTTTTTTCTCTCTGTTATTCCACATGTTTTAATCTTATTTTGAACATTCACTCACATTCTCTAAGAAACTCTTGTTTATTATTCTTCTACTCTACTTTTTTTCTTCCACTTCCTTATCTATTTTGTT
This sequence comes from Lissotriton helveticus, assembly GCF_964261635.1. Lineage (NCBI taxonomy): Eukaryota > Metazoa > Chordata > Amphibia > Caudata > Salamandridae > Lissotriton > Lissotriton helveticus. Next base: position 641,646,926 of record NC_136059.1, read on the forward strand.
TTTCACAATTATACCCTCTTCCGTCTTTTCTTCGGTAAATAGATCTATTAAACAGTATCTCTGTGTTACTCCCTATAGCTGTCTTTCTTTTAACATTACTCTCTGTTTCCTTCCCTTATACTTACTCTTCTTTTTTTTTTTTTAAATGTTTTGGTTCGCTCCCGGTTCGCGTACCGGCGAGCGAACCGGGAAGCGAACCAAAAGAAATAGAGGTTGCCAGAGTGCTAAACATTCTAGCAATTTTTTTATAAAGGGGAGGTAGTTCTGAAAAGAACTTTTTTTTAATTATTTTTGTTGTTTTATATTTTTTTTATTATTTTTCTGAACAATTTTTTACTTTTTTTGTATTTTTTGAACGGTTTTATATTTTTTTTGTTTTTTTTGAGGGGGAACAACGAAAACAGGCATTACAAAGGGCTGAACAGGAGCAAATTTTTTTTAATTTTTTGAGGCGTTTTGAGCACTTGTGGTTTTCAAATGCTCTGTTTATCAAATTGATACTCATATTTGCACATGAGAGTAGGTCACCAAAATAAAGACACACTATCTTCATGTGCACAAAATTCTGTTGAATGTTTGGCACCGTTTCCCGCGCCTCTGGCCCCGACAGAGTTATCTGTAATGATGTACTGGCCACAGGAGTTGGTGGGTTGTCTTGGAGGTGACGCATCTCTGCAACGCTGTAATTCAGTGAATGCCACCTCTGCATATGACGGTGCATAGTATAGTTGCCGTAACTATACTTTTTATCTGTGCCTCTAGATAAAACATCTTTACATATGAGGCATGTCAAGTGGCGAGCATTCACTTTTTTTTGGCCTTGAGGAAAAGAAAAAAACTGCCAAATAAAACTATCTTTGTGGTGAGATATCCGGGGCTCCTCACGTAAAAACTGTCTTGGCTGTACTTCCTCTTCCTCTTCTTCGTCCTCTTCCTCCTCTGGGTTGGGAAGGAACTGTGGAGGTGGTCCTTCCTTCCTAGGTGGTTGTGGTGGTGGTGGGGGTCCACCAGCTGCAGCTACTACAGATGCCATTATTTTAATAAGCAAAAACAGGTCTTCCTCTCACAAAGATGAAAGTCAGAGTGAGGAAAGAAGGTGGGGGCTTTCATCATTTGGGAAAAAAAATGTTCTAAACCAATGAAAAGTGTCATTTTTAGGTCACATGACCTAGCCTTACATCATTAGGAAACCAAAAGTGAAATGAACCAATAGAAAGTTTTATTAACAAGTCACATGACCTGTTACGCTTACGTTACGCGCTCCGCGCTGCGCCCCGGATCGCTTCCGGGGAGCTGCGCTTCGCGCCTCGGTTCGCGCTCCGGAGCACTTCCCGGTGCGATAACGCGGCGCGTCATAAGACGCATTACGCGGTAACGCGATACGTCGCGCTTACGCGACGAGCCCCGGATCGCTTCTGGGGAGCTGCGCTTCGCGCCTCGGTTCGCGCTCCGGAACACTTCCGGGTGCGCTAACGCGGCGCATCATAAGACGCATTACGCGGCAACGCGATACGTCGCGCTTACGCGACGCGTCACGATGTTGTTTTCTAACGCGGCAGTTGCGCTAACGGAACGTTTACCGGTTCGCGGACCAGGTCGCGGCACCAAATTGAGCTAACGGGAAGCTACCCGGTGCGCGGACCGGTAGCGAAACAAATTTTTTTTTTTAAAAATGTATATATATACATAAAAAAATTATATTAACAACATATAAAATATATTTTTCGATTTAAAGAAGAATACATTTTAAAGCTTTTGATATTTGCTATTAAAAAACCATTGAAATTCACTGAAAAAACCATAGGTTATAGACCATATATAGTTAGGAATTAGCATTTACAAAACCTTGAAAATTCACTGAAAAAACCATAGGTTATAGACCATATATAGTTAGGAATTAGCATTTACAAAATCTTGAAAATTCACTGAAAAAACCATAGGTTATAGACCATATATAGTTAGGAATTAGCATTTAAAAAACCTTATTTTACTCACACAAAACCATTGAAATTCCATATATAGTTAGTTGCACTAACTATATATCGCGCACCCGCAATCCACTGCTGATGATGTCACATATTACATCATTCATGACATGGTCAGTGACATCACTGATGACATCACTGATGACATCTCAAATGACATCACTGATGACATCACTGATGACATCTCAAATGACATCACTGATGACATCACTGATGACAACATCCAGTGACTGTATATTTCTGTTAAGTTAAAATATGTCTTACATATTGAAGAATGAGTGGATTTATAAGTGTCTGGATGAAGGATTTAGTAGGTGCATGACTGACTGTATGAGTGAGTGATTAAATGTGTCTCACTGAGTGCATGGGTTAGTGACTAAACTGTCTTAATTTCTGCATCATTATATCTTTTGTTCTGTAAACTGCTGCATGTGTTGATCAGTAGCTATATGAGTAACTATATGGGTTATTGATTGGTTGCCCATGTATATGTATGGGAGACTGAGTGTGTATGTGGGTGTCTGGGAGGTGTATGACTCTGTGCATAGATGTGTGAGCAGTTGATTCACTAGATGTATGGGTTCAAAAGTGCATGTGGAAACAGCTGTATGGGCGGTTGACTGTGTGCATGAGTGTATTGGTGAGTGAATGGATATCTCAGTGCTACATGTCAAAGTAAGTACATATGTAAAACACAGTACATGTGAGAGTTGACATATATAAATAACTGTGCATAAGAGCCAGTGAATGTGTGAGTGGCTGTATGGATCATTGTGAACTTGTATCCAGGATTGTATAAGAGAGTAAATATGTGTTAGTATGTGTTTGAATAAGTAAGGTGTGTATAACTGTATAGTTGAGAAAATGGAGGTGTGATTGATTCTTTGCATGACTGACTAGGTGTGTGTGTAACTTCATGGATGAGTGACAGTCTGTGAGTGTCTGTTTACACTGAGTGTATCTAAGGTTATATTAGAGTCTAAAGAAGTTCATCGTATTATCACATGAATGATGTCACCAGTGATGTGATCAGTAATGTCAAATGAGATGTCATCAGTGATGTCATTTGAGATGTCATCAGTGATGTCATCAGTGATGTCATTTGAGATGTCATCAGTGATGTCATCAGTGATGTCACTGACCATGTCATGAATGATGTAATATGTGACATCATCAGCAGTGGATTGCGGGTGCGCGATATATAGTTAGTGCAACTAACTATATATGGAATTTCAATGGTTTTGTGTGAGTAAAATAAGGTTTTTTACATGCTAATTCCTAACTATATATGGTCTATAACCTATGGTTTTTTCAGTGAATTTTCAAGGTTTTGTAAATGCTAATTCCTAACTATATATGGTCTATAACCTATGGTTTTTTCAGTGAATATATATATATATATATATATACGCACTGGATCCTGCACTTCATCACAACACACTTGTATACTTTTCTAAGAAGGTGTGCACACCTCCAGTAAACCACGCGCAGTCTTTCTTATAGCAGCAGGTGCTTTTTTATTAACGGTTGATTTATACTATCTTTTGTACTAATCTGAAGAAACGCTTTCCACATATGTTTTAATAACGGCCCTGATTACATCGCTTCCTGGAGGAAATTATCAAGATGTATTTTCTATATTTGCTACTTCGCGCATCTGAGATAAAACAAGGGTTCATTTGTTACTTGGGATGTGAGACCGAAACAAGCTGAACACAATAGAAAGCGGAAATGAAAGATCCAATCATCTGCGTATACAAAGGGCTGCTATCTGTTATTGTGTGTCTCCGTTTATTAGCGGCCACATATCAGAGCACATAATATATGAGCAAAATTCCAAATAATATATTAGAAAAGATACAATTTTCTTCGTGCCTTGGTATATGTACGTGATCCGCAATATTGTTTTCTTCTACTTTCGGAATCTGTTTCTTTTATTGTTTGTAGACACAACCGTGCGCTACAATAGATTTTAATTTGCGATAAGGCCCAACAAAGAACCAAACATAAAAGAAAGGCAAACTGATTTGATCCTCGAATATTGCAAGAAGGAAGCAAAATTGACCCCACGTTTCATTTGCCTTGGAAGACCTGTGATTTTTCCAGTTGAATAATTAGGCAGCAAGGCTGGATCCAAAATATTTCCTCAATCAATTTTTGGCAGCTAGAAAAGTGTTTTCATTTGAACTTAAGACGTGGTCTGTACCAGTCGTCCTCCTTCAGTCTGTCTCTCTTTCCCTCTTTCTAGCTCCAAATCACTCTCTGAATTCTTCTGTTTCCTAGCATCGCTGTCTCTTTGTCTCGATCCCTCTGTATTATTTCTCCTCTCTCTCTTTCTCTCTGTACCAGATTATCCACTGCTACTCTTACAACATACAAAGTCAAAGAGAAACACACACAAATACACAAGCACACATTATTCATTAGCACATTCACTAGAACCTTATTATTTGGTAACTGATGCACAATTTTTGCTTAACTTGGACCAAGTGCTCAGGATGTACATATGTGTACACAATAATGTAATTGACTTCTGTTAGCCTTATGACTTCCCTATATGTATGGTGTACTGACTGATAAGGGGAGGCGAGGGATTGCAGGGAGATTACTGTTTAAACGAATTTCTCGAGGAGTAGGGAAAGGATCTTCTGTTCGTCTGAAGTGCAGGGTCAAAGGCAATGGCAGTGGGTGCTCAATGACTGCCCCATTCCGAGTTTCAGGCCTCATAATGTGGCATGATGTGCTGATTGTGTGTGGTTTCCCTATTTCGGATGTAGGCAGATCCAGAATGTGTCGTTTTTGCATTCACAAGTTAGGCATTGTAAAGGAAATTTACAAGCAAACACCTGTGGGGGCATAATTTGCACTGACCTTTGAATGCCACATGAGGGCTATGAATGTATGTTTTATTAACTGTTCAATTAATTACAATCTTTACAGTAAAAAGAAAGATCAATACAAGAGATCAATTTAAAAAGGCTAAAAACTATGATTCAGAACCTTTAAAACTGGTTGAAAAATTATAATTTTTTTTGTTTGTTTTTGAGGCCCCTCCACAAGACCCGTATAGTCTTTCCCCAGCATGTGAGCACGTATTCTTAATGCCCCATTTGTGCCCTGAAGATGATGTAGTATGCAGGGTTCTTAAACTGCCCTTTGTGGCGCAGTAAGTGTCATATGAGGGCTATCATTCCACTGACGGACAGGCCATTCGTACTCTTGACAATCGGTATCTATTCTTTATACTGATGTCGAGCACTTGACTTCCTAGTTGTAGTCACGGTGGCTATGGTGGCAAAAAAGTGTCTTATTAGAGATTGTTTTATTATGAGAAGAAATCCTTATTTTTCTGGCATATTTTCCACAAATAGTATTGCTAAATTGTGTTCTTTTATTGGTATTTTAGCACAGTGCTGCAGTACTTTACTGCATTAAATTGGAGGTTCAGAATAATGTACTTCTTTCAGTACAGAGCTAGCCTATACTTTTATCAGAATCATTGAAGTAAAAATTGAGCTTTTTAAGACGCCAATAACGCTTTTAAGTTGGCAGACACTTAAGTTGGATATAACTTTGCATATTAAATCCCATCTAAATTCAGAATTCTAACTCTTGGGCATCTCAAAAGTCACTAGCTTCATGATGAGAGTCGAATTTGTGCTAAGTGAGTCAGATGAGTGCAGCTATCGATGTCTTGGAGAATATGGCAAAAGAACATTAGCGCCTCCGTTAGGCAGTGGTGCGTTTTTAGTGGTTGATTGGGTTGTGGCATCCCCCAAATAAATATATTGTTGGCTTGGTAGTAAGGACTGGGGGGCATGAGTCGATTCTGCTACGCCTGTGTCAGTTTTTTGTTATCCTGATTACACTACCAGGTTCTTAATTTGTTCATTTTTTGAAACAGGAACTAGAATATATTCAGGCCCAGATTTACAAAGATTTTGCGTAGAGGATGAGTCACTTTTTTTGATGCAGCCCAGATGCAAAATCCTTTTTGGTTTTTTCAAAGACACACAATTTGTGTGGGTTGTAAGAAAAATAAAGAAGCACATTGTCAGTCGCAGCCAGCATGGCTCGTGGCTGGGGTGCGGGGGTCGTGTGGGGTGAGTGGTTCGCGGTGTAGATGGCGCAGGGTTTTAATTTAAAAAAATAAGAATAATTTCAACTTACCTAGAGGCTGGGACCCGCGTCTTTTCGCCTCCTGCTTTCCTGCCTCTGACAGAAACAGGAAGCAGGCAGCCAGGCTCTCTACCATAAGCCAATTACAGCACTGCACGCAGCGTTGTGATTGGTCAAAAGGGCAGAGTGCGCATGACTGGTTTGGGTGGCCCAAGAGGGGCTATCAAACAATCTTTACGCACTCAGGAGTGGGCACACCACTCCTCCCCTGCCCTGCATCAAGAGAAAAGCAGACCTGCCCACCCACCTTCCCACAACACAAATATAAAATAGTAATAACAAAAAGTTATTACCATTTTATGTTTCTTCTTCTTGCGCTGCAAGAATGCAGTGGGGCGACGCCCCTGCACATTGTGCTGCTTTTGTTACTTTGCATTAGGTACTACGCAAACAAATGATGGACGGAATGGTGAATGAATCATACATCCACCCCCAGTCAAGTGATATGGGTTAAATCCATCGTTTTGTAGCTCAATATGCCACCCCAGTTTTGACCCAGCCATATGTAAATCAGTCTTGACCCTGTGCCTCATGGGTAACAGTCCAGACCGAACTGCCAAGCCAGGTCCTCCCTGGACCAGAAACAAGCATCCTGGGACCGGTTTCAGGGTATGTCACCCTTCATCAGCTAGGCTAGCTAGAATCCAGTGGCACAGTGAGCAAGGGACCTACGTCTGGGCATACCCATCCCACATAGGGCGAAAAGTGCTACACAAACAAATGTTGGACAGAATGCTGAATGAATCATACATCCACCCCCAGTCAAGTGATCTGGGTTAAATCCATGGTTCTTTTGCTCACTATGCCACCCCAGTTTAGACCCAGCCATATGCAAATTAGTCTTGACCCTGTGCCTCATGGGAACGGTCCAGACCAAACTGCCAAGCCAGGTCCTCCCTGGACCAGAAACAAGCATCCTGGGACCAGTTTCAGGGTATGTCACCCTTCATCAGCTAGGCTGGCTTGAATCCACCAGACTAAGAACTCAATAACTCTCAATAATTAAACTGCCTAGCCCATGTTTTAACTTGATAAACAAATATACTTCCATCTTCCAGCACACAATATTAAACTAACAAATTAGGACTCATATGGGAATTACTAATAAATAAGGGAATTATTAGCTACTATGAGAATCGGATAATCCATGCTTCAATATGCATCTAGTGATTCACGGTTGCCGCTCGCAGCCGTTGCCTTTGGAAAGCGAACAGTGGGCTCTTTACTTTACTGCCTAGCCGGATTGCCCAAACCCACCACGGAGCCTGATTGAAGAGGAGCTTAACATCTTGGGTCATCCATCGTTGCTGCCGGGGCCGGGACTGCGAGACCCAGGGTGCATAGCGCTTCAACAACACAGCGCACCTGGTGTCTCTTCCCGCCCCCAGCTCTCCTGCGGCTATTTACAGCCCGCGGCCCCCGCTCGCAGCCGTTGCCTTTGGAAAGCGAACAGTGGGCTCTTTACTTTACTGCCTAGCCGGATTGCCCATACCCGCCACGGAGCCTGATTGAAGAGGAGCGGAACATCTTGGGGCATCCATCGTTGCTGCCGGGGCCGGGACTGCGAGACCCAGGGTGCATAGCGCTTCAACAACAAAGCGCACCTGGTGTCTCTTCCCGCCCCCAGCTCTCCTGCGGCTATTTACGGCTCACGGCCGTTGCCTTTGGAAAGCGAACAGTGGGCTCTTTACTTTACTGCCTAGCCGGATGGCCCATACCCGCCACAGAGCCTGATTGAAGAGGAGCAGAACATCTTGGGGCATCCTTCGTTGCTGCCGGGGCCGGGACTGCGAGACCCAGGGTGCATAGCGCTTCAACAACACAGCGCACCTGGTGTCTCTTCCCGCCCCCAGCTCTCCTGCGGCTATTTACGGCTCCCGGCCCCCGCTCCGCGGGAGCCGCTCACAGCCGTTGCCTTTGGAAAGCGAACAGTGGGCTCTTTACTTTACTGCCTAGCCGGATTGCCCATACCCGCCACGGAGCCTGATTGAAGAGGAGCAGAACATCTTGGGGCATCCATCGTTGCTGCCGGGGCCGGGACTGCGAGACCCAGGGTGCATAGCGCTTCAACAACACAGCGCACCTGGTGTCTCTTCCCGCCCCCAGCTCTCCTGCGGCTATTTATGGCTCACGGCCCCCGCTCCGCGGGAACCGCTCGCAGCAGTTGCCTTTGGAAAGCGAACAGTGGGCTCTTTACTTTACTGCCTAGCCGGATTGCCCATACCCGCCACGGAGCCTGATTGAAGAGGAGCAGAACATCTTGGGGCATCCATAACCAGACCCTCCTCCGCGTACGTGGGACACGCGCAGGTGGGCTCTGGGCTAAGCCCGGGCAAAGGGCAGGCCGTTTGAGGCCGTTCGAGAACGGCAGAGACCAGGACCGGGCCACCCCTTTTGCATTTTCAACTCTATCTATTACCACCCTTTCCACTCTCCAAACTTTGGAACTATGGCCACGAGAGAGACAAGGAGTAAGAGCACGCTAGCTGCTGGCAAAAGGTACTTTGGACACCTATTTTGCAAAAGCGGGGTCTCTCCTTATTGATGAAATCACGATTCTGGAAAGGCGAATATCGCAAGAAATAGATTGGGTAAAGAGATCCTCTATGGGTCCAATAGCGCAGGCCAGGACCCCGGAAAAGAGACTGGAGCGTATAGTGTCTGAAAATGGGGAGAATGGAGTCAGTGGCACACCAGATATACCTGACCTAACCAATTCTACCTCTTTAAACAACGATATCGATACCAGCGCCCCTGTAGAGTTAAGTTTACTACCCCTACCTCAGCCCCCTCCTCCCCCATTTACTGTCACCGTCAACCTGGTTAACACGGATGACACCACTGATATAGTTAGCTGTCCTACGCAGGGGGAAAGGGAAGGAGCCATTCCAAAAAGGAAAAGAGGGGCACTAAACCCAGGGGGACGCAAGGCCAAGGCAGCAAAGCATAACCCCGTAGTGGAGGGAACCAATCCGGGATCAAGTGGTAAGGGACAAACACCCCGAGGAAAAACATGCCATTACCCCCGCCGAATCCCCTTTCACAAACACCACTTTGCCACAGTGTAACTCCTGGTGACGAAGATATCACCCTCTCTGATATCGGCGATCTTCTGAAGTCGATACTAAGGCCCTTAGAAGCTCGCCTAACTAAGATTGAAGCTAGACTAGTGACCATTGAAAAAGCTACGGTCCAATTAGCAGATACCTCTAAAAAAGATAGCAATGTTGCCAGAGGTGGGGGGGCTTAGGAATAAGAAGCCTACATCCACACCACTAGCAAAGGAGGTGGCCCCGGCCTCGAAGCCTTCACAATCCCAACAGCCCACACCTCAACCGCGCCCCCTCAGTTGACTGAGTGTGCCATAACTTCTCGTCCTCCAGAAAGGTCAGCGGCAGCTACACAGGGATTCCAGGGCACTAACAAAAAACACAGCGTAGTAAATTTACCGCCGGAGGCGAGCCCATATATAGTTATCTTAGCGGGGGTTCCAGAGTTAAAATCATCCTCCAATGAACCCACTGTTGCTCTAAAAAATAAGGTGGTCAATTGGCTTTCCATCAACAGGCCCCTCCCTCAAGGAATATCGAGTGATGTCCTCATGGTGAGGAGGGTCCCATGGTTAGGCAACACACGAAAATTGATTAATGGGGATTGGGTCCTAATTAATTTCAGGGACCCCTCGACCGTCGCACATATTTGCAGATGGTCTTATCCTGACTTTGGGATATCCATCCAGCCCCTACCTTTATCATTCTTTTACCCACCAGTGACCCATGTGCAAGATGAGGAGGGATGGGAGACTATCCATAGGAGGGAAGGAAGCTGGGGCGACAGAGAGAGAGGAGCCACACTTCGTCCCGGACCCCACCATCCGGTTTACATCCCAACCTTCAATAGGTACAGTACTTTGGATATAGTCGACTGACAGAGTGGGTCCACGAGGGCGGAGGCTGCCAAGCGACCTAGGGGCTTTAAGGAAAGGAAAGCCACTCCCTCTCACCTTGCTCTGACAACTCTCGCAGGTCAGTTCGTTGTGAGGAGCAATATTCCAACAGAGAGGCTTATACAAACATAGCCGGGATTCTGCCCAGCCTGAGTGAAACCATAATCGAACAAGGAGAAAGACCCTATAGTAACACGCTACTAATGACTCCCCCTGACATGGGCACCCCTCCCCTTTTGACTCTGAACCCCAGACCGCCCCTCCTAAACATACTATCTTGGAATGTGGCTGGCCTGGGGAACAAATTAAATTCCCCGGATTGGAGTTCATTCATTGAGGGTAGGGATATATGCTTGTTCCAAGAAACCTGGGCGAGAGAGGAAGTCCCTTGCACAGGTTTTGCAGCATATTCCGTCCCCGCAAAGTGGGGGGTACGGGGCGCCCCTCAGGCGGTCTTGCGACCTGGGTGGTGGTTGACTTGGGATGCACGGTCACCGTACTTCCCCTACCCACAGAGGACATTCTTGGTCTTTTGTTGGAGTGGCCGAACTCGAGTAGACTCGTGGTGATAAATGTCTATTCTAGGCCGGTTGGTATTACACAAGAGTCACGCACCATCGACGAACTCTCTGTCGCCCTTAGAGACATTTCTCAGGGCACTCCCCTCCTGATTGGAGGGGATCTAAATTGCCACTTCGAACCCCTCTTAGGCTTAGTGGATGGACTTTCCCAGGAGGAGGACGCACTATGGTCCGTACCCCCAACTGCAGCGCCTGCACCCAGAGCCTGGACTCCGCTGGCCGTTCAAATTACTGCTATGACCTTGAAATACGGTGTGCGGGCCTGCAATGGACGTACAAATTCTGATATTCCTCCTAAATGTACTTACAATAGAATAGGTAGGGAGTCGAGACTAGACTACATCCTAGTCCCACTTTCCTTGTGGTCCTACATGAACGACTTCCGGGTGACACCTAGGGAGGACAGCGACCACAATGCATTGGAATTGGAATATGCCCTCCCTGGCCTAGGCGACAGAGGGCAGGTGGCGGACCCCCCCTGGAAATGGGCTAGTACTGACGAATAACAGACGGAGAGTTAGGTGGGAGAAGCTTGCCTCCATTCCAGAGAAGGTCTCAGGGCTTTATGCCCGGTCATTCCCACACTTGAAAAGGTTTGTACACTAACGGAGCAACCAAGCATGCTGGGTACTAACGAGCAACTGTGGTCGTTGCACGAGGACTTGATTAAGTCTGTGGCTGAAGTTTTCTTCTCGACAGGAAAGAGTGGTGGCGGTCGCCACACCCGCCCCACCTGGTATAATGTTGCATGCCGTAAGGCTAAATCTGACCTGTTGACTTCGATCAAGGAAGGCAGAGACAGATCTGTGATTAGGGCCAGGAGAAGGGTCTACAAGTCCCTGATTTCCCATGCTAAAAGTGAATGGGAACAGGAGAAATGGGAAAATCTCACCATTTCATTATCTAGTAGGGATTCACGCAAATTCTGGCGTATTGTTAATACGGGGTCTGAGGAGTTAGCCTCGGCAATTGAACCTAACATCTCAGCCAAGGCCTGGCAAGATCATTTTCAATCCCTCTATGGGGCTGACGATGGCGCCCTTAACAACCCTTTATCGCCCATCAGCATTGTACCAGAGGGGGATCTCTTTACCGAAAAGGAGGTGCGAGTAGCCATCGCAGGGTTGATACCAGGTAAGGCGCCTGGTTTGGACGGTCTACCGGGAGACCTATTCAAACAGGAGCCCGATGTTTGGGCACCTTATCTGATGACGTTATTCAACGCTGTTTTGAGGGGTATGGAGGTACCGGGTACTTGGTTGGGCGCAGAGATTGTCCCTATAAATAAGAAGGGGTCGCCTCTGCTCCCAGCCAACTACAGGCCTATCATCCTTATTGATGTAACTTAGAAAATCTTTGGTAGGCTGATACTTGACCGTCTCCAACATTGGATTGAGGAACTTGCTATTCTGAGTCCATACCAGGCTGGGTTCAGAAGGGGGGTTTCAACGACGGACTAGATCTTCCGTTTGAATCTTTTGTTCTGGAAGACTGTGCCAATCGAGGGCGACAGCTTGTACACGGTAACCTGCACACGTCACTTTTTCCTCCTGCAATACAACGTTTGCTACCTCTTGTATTTTGTTGGCTCACGATTGTCACTTTTGTAATGCACCGTTTGCTACCTCTTATATTTTGTTGGCTCACGATTGTCACTTTTGTAATGCACCGTTTGCTACCTCTTATATTTTGTTGGCGCACGATGTCATTTTTGCTTCATTTAATGTAACGTTTGCCTTTGTATTTTGCTCACGTGTAATGTTCTCATGTATCAGTTCTGTTCCTATTGTGAAGCGCTCTGACACCTTCGGGTAAAGTCCGCGCTATATAAAAATGCATAAATAAATAAATAAATAAAAACGGTATTCGTGGACTTGCGAGCAGCCTTCGACCTAGTGCCGAGAGATAGACGGTGGATCGTCCTGGCGGAGTTGGGGATTCCGGCGGACATTTTGTCAATCTTGATAAAATTACATCAGGGGAATTTCGCCCGGGTTAGGTGTGGCAGAAGTGGTGCACTCTCGGGTAGTTTCCCCGTTGACAGGGGGGTAAGACAGGGTTGTGTGCTAGCACCGACCCTGTTCTGCCTCTTTGTCAACGGGGCGATCGACCACTTGAACATGTTGGTTGATATCGACGCTCCTAAGCTTAATGGCAGCAGGGTGCCCGCTATTATGTTTGCGGACGACACCCTGCTGCTATCTAAGTCTCCCATGGGTATACAGCGGGTCTTGGATGGGTTTTCGATCTTTTGCGTGGAGCGAGGGCTGGAGATCAATGCCCTGAAAACAAAATTTATGATCTTTAACTCTCCCTCCTCAACTCGCCCAAATCCTACCATAGGGTCGATGGGACTAGAGAGGGTCTACACCTTCGAATACCTGGGGCTAACCATCAACCAGAACATGACATGGGACTCACATTGCACCAAGGCCAATATGAAACTGGTCCAGCTAACGGGTGGCATCTGTAGGAATGCAAGTAGATCGACCTACAAGCCTTTTGGTCCCCTTCTTCATATCTACAAAATGCAGGCAAGAGGGGCCGTTACCTACGGCGGAGAACTGTGGGGTCATACAATCGCCCAGAAACTTCAGATTAGTGAGAACAACTTTTTAAGGCAGCTGGCAGCTCTACCACCTGGTACCCCCCTCCTCCCACTGAGATTAGATCTGGGCCTTAGACCCATCACTGAAGAGCTGGGACTAAAACCCATAACCTTTTGGCGCAGAATCTGGAGCACCCCTGAATTATCGAACTATAGGGCTGAGCTCGAGGAGATCCTACGCTTACCAAATGCTACTCTAATACCTTGGCTGAGATATGTTAAACAAACATGTGAGTCTCTAGGAAGGCCGGATCTATGGCTTGATCCGGGAAATGCTTGTTGTAGAACCCCACGCAAACTTCTCTCTTTACGAGCAAAGGTTGCTTGTCTCGTTCGAGAGTACGCGCGAGGGGTCTCTAACAAATCTGTTTATCAAGTCCAAGGATTCCTACCTCCTAGAACCTGTCTTTGATGGAATTAGTCCCGTCCTGACAAGAAACCTATTCATGCAGTGGCGATACGGCATTCTCGCTCTCAGGGCCTTTACGGATCGCTGGGCTAAGTCCCAGCCCTCCACACAGTGTCCAGCTTGCCTAAACCCCCAAGAAAATGATCTGCACATTATATTTTTTTGTAAAGCTTACCAAAGACCCAGGAAATACTGGCTTGTCCCCCTCTCAAAAAACCTCGGCTTTAGGCTCTACCTTCCAGCCTACAGAATATTAAAGACAGAACTATCCCCCCCAATTGTGTTTGCAGTGGCAACATTTTTAACAGCAATGTGGTACACTCGCAACCGCTGCATTAAGCTAAATATTGATAAAAGCACTGCTTGATGATTTCTAAATGTAATGTTTTGTAACTGATTTTTAAACATGTTTTCGGTATTGTCTTCAACTCTTGTTTAACCTGTATTGTTTCTTTACTTTTTCCAACCTTTTTATATTTGACATTATTTTGAAATATTTTAAATTGATGTAATCTTTTATGATCTAAAAAGATCAAAATAAAGATTGTAAAAAGAAAGATTCACTTTGTCTAAAGTTACACTAGGAGGTCTGTCCTTATAATTTCTTGAGCCAAATTTCTGGCCATGTCCAAGGTATGTCGTATGTCACAGCAGTTCCAGGGGATTGTTACTTCATGATCACTGCACTGATGGCTCAGGTCACATGGGGGAAATTACTGATTGCAGATGCCCACTTCCTTCCTTGCCGCCTTCTTTCCCTAAGTGCCTCTGCGGTTGGCAGAGCTGTTGTGGCCTGTCAAGAGTACAGTCATGCTTCTCCAAACAGCTGTTACAAGTGCAAAGAGGATCAAAGTCCACCCTAATAGCTTTCGAACACCGGTGGGGTGAGAGTCCTTTGAGGCACTAGATGCCCCTGAAGCTCACACTCTAGGATCCTGAATCACAGCAATGTAGAGGAGACAAAGGTGACAGAGGTGCGCTTGGAAGAGCTGGACATAGGTTTTAGGAAAGAGATGGGACTAGCAGATAGTAGTCACACGCATCAAATGGAGGGGACACTTGGTGTGTCCCATGGAACGACAGAGGCGGGTTCTGGATTCCAAATTGTTAAATAATTGGCGATTATTGGAAGCACGTCATGGTCATGTGCACTGAGGCTAAGAATAAGGGTAAAGAAATCATAGAAATACTTTTTATGTAGCTTGAAGCAGGTGTGCATGTTTACAAAAACCATGCATGTTATAAGGGCTGATTGACATGTTCTCCAAGTATTGATGGTGTACATTGGGGATTGCCTTGGGGCTACTTCAGACTAAAACTGAGGTCTTATTTAGATACTTTCCAGATGTTTAAGCAGCAGGGCTGTCTTTGGACCTTTTTATCCTCTCATGAGATGTCATTCCATATCATTGGTGCATGACAAGTGTCTTTGTAGGTGTCAGAAAGTCATCCTTTTTGGCCTGATCACCCCCATTTTTGACTGCTAACCAGGGCCAGGGCTAGGGATCTGTTTAAAAGACATCTGGCACTTGGTGAAATTACAATGGGTTCAGACAGCCAACCTGTAAGTCTGCAGCATTGGGTAAAGCATGCATGTTTAGAGACCCCAGTGGATTTAATGCACTCACGTGTGCACTACTGTACTGTCTGCAGTCAGGCTGCTTTTAAAATAAAACGTTGTCCAATTTTGACTTTGGAACTAAAAGTACTACCAAAGGCTAAAACTGCCTTCTTATTATGAATGTCACCCCTAGGCCTGCCATAGGTGCCCCAGAGGTACGATCTTTTGTAATTTAAAGCAGGGACATTATAAAAAATGTTTTTTATGCTGCAGTGAGGGAAACAAAGTTGTTTTTTCCCGACTGTAGTGCTGCTAGCTGTATAGCTCACATGGGAAGGCCTTATTAACCGATTGATCTAGCATCTTAATTCAAAGTATCAAAATGATAGTTACAATACATTCAACAACCTTCCAAGCTTTGACTTGTTACAACTTTTTCAGGGAAGAAGTTTTAGCATTTTAATTTCCTGAAGTTACTCAAAGCAGCCCTGTAGCAACCTATTATGTCTGGCCAGCCTCTGATAGCCTAAGCCAAGCTGCTCCCTGATAGGAATAAAGATCCCTGGGACTGAAATAATAGAAACATCTTGTGGGAGGAGATTTGAGGTTCTGCAGATTTCAGGGAATGAAGGGGGCTAGGGAGCTAAACTGGTCTTTAAAGGGAGAGGCACAGATAGCACAGGAACCAGGCCTATCCCCATCTCCTGCACCACCAGCCAGATGGGAGCCCCTCTAATTAGATTAGGAAAGGGGCTAGAAAAGGAGCATAGGACAATGTTAGCCACATCTGTATGTTAGGTTAGCCAGACCTGAATTCCAAAGAGAGATTTTCTCTATTTTGATTTTTGTGGAGATGTGCATTATTGGACAGAAATATGCCACCCTTCCCAGGAAGTGGTCTTTACCGAGGGTGGCAACTTGTACCCCATTGGTTTGGGGTGCCCACCTCTTGCCAGCCCAGAATACGGAATAAATATGGGAGAGCTGCACTGCACCTCAGATCCCTGCTCGGAAACACCTGGAGAAAAAGGACTGCCCTGCTGGACCCTTAGACTATTCAAAAAGCGTACTGCACTCATAAGGGCTGCATCTGCTCCACTCTCAAGGCTTCACAAAAAAGGACTTTGCCTGTCTTAAAAGATCAAGGAGTTGACTTCCTGATCAGCAACAGGAAGAAAAGTGCTGAGAGAAATTACCTGCATTATCTACAAGGAAAGGACAAGCCCAGCTGACCAGCTTCACCTGGACATTACTTGGATTATTATTGAAGATAGTTCATGTAACGGTGCCAGGATGTCAATTTGGGAAATAGAGGCCTTGAATTAAGTCCAGTGGGTCTTTGGGCCCATTCATGTGTTGGTGTATACTTTAAATCCTATTTTTCTAACTTTTCTTCACTGACTGTGGAGGGTCCTGTTGCGGTCACTTTCTCTGATCATTATATTATTGTACTCCAGGTCCCGCTAGCAAACTTAGCTCCTCTTAGTCATAGAAATGCAACAAAAAAATCAAGGAAATTGGCCAAAATATACTTGGAGGTCATTACCAAGGTGCTTTTAGCTAAAAAAAACGCTTTTGGGGATGATGTTGACACAGCTCTGTCAGACATTGAAAATTGGATTACAGGATAATTGGATATAAAAGCTCATTTGCCCCAGAGGCAGAATCTGCGGGCCTCATTACCCACCCACTGTTATAATGAAAACTGAGCATCTGTAAAAAAAAAAGTCTTCCAAATGTCTGGAGTGCTCATGGCACAAGGATTACAGTGCTGACAGTAGGAGTAGCTATTAGGAGGCACTTAAACAATACCATAGCTCATTAGAAGCACTCGTAAAGAGTTTTATACCCATAACATTGAGTCTTCTATGTGGTTAACTGCCTAACATGGCAGGCGCACCTTGAAAGTGCTCCATGATCTGGCCCCCTGAATCTAATGCCCGCACTATCATCCAGCACTTCAGCCATGCCCTGAAATGCCACGATTGATGAGGACTGCCTGGAGCCGTACATAGCCCTAACGCAGACTGCTGTGCAGTGATCAGTGACATCTCAGGCGGCCTGTCGGCCTTTGATGCTCTGAAGCCCCTGCAGGGTGACTGCCTCATAGCGAGGGACCTCCTGTAGTTGCACCCTGTGGAGCCACTGCACAGCAAGCTCGGCCCGTGGCTGAATTTGCTGAGCCTTCCTTGTGGCAACTGGGAGCAGCCCTTACCAGACCGACCCCAGCGGTATCTTGGAGAGGCCCGGAGCACGGACGGGTCCTAGCACTGTGGCTGAGGTGGTCTACTCTCCACTGGACCTGACTGTGGCTGGTAGCAAGTGAGAGCTGTGCTGCCTTGCAGCCCAATCTACAACAAACAAAGTGGTAGGTCGAACCCCTCTACCCCTCTTGGATGGTGGCAGCCCCTGCGGCAGGAGAGTGCTGGCAGGCATCGGGGTCATATCGGGCCTTGGCCCAAAAGACATGTGGAGGTCTGCCAGACCTGACTTACCTGCTTTGTATCGGAGGCCCGGGGGAGCCTGTCTGCCCTCTCCTGCTGGCCAGCACCGCTGGGACTGTCTTGCCGCCTGTACACAGCTTTGGGCCCCTCCAGCGGCACATTGAGTGACCCGCTAGTGGGGTAGAGAGAGGGGGAGTCATCGGGCCCTGGGGGCCATGTCGGGTCCATGCCTGCACAGGCAAGATGCTCGGCTGAGATGGCTCCCCGGGGGACTGCTAAGGGACCCAGAGGGGAGATCGCCCCCAAGGCTGGGGGCTGTGCTGGACTTGTGCCTGCCCTGGCTGCAACATCTTCCTGATAACCCACCAACTTTGGATACCTCATGCGGGATCCCAGAGATATAGGTACACCACGAGGCCTTTTAGATGTGGCCCCCCCACCCCTGCCGTTAGTAAGAGCCTTGCTGGACACCTGCCCACATGCAGGGTTGGGACTGAGTACGCTGCCTTAGTCCCTCATCTTCTGCATCCCCCCTTCCTGGCACCCCCACCACCTGCCTTATATCTTATGCCCTCTCTAACACACATGGGGGTTGATGTGGCTGGAAGCTACACTACGGGGTCCAAGGATCAGATCGGACCCAGGCCTACTCCCCTAGGGAAACACAGACTTGCTGTGCTAGTAGCAACTGGTTCCTGTCACACTGTTTGGCCAGATCTGACTTACCAGAAGCACACAACTACAGGCTCCATCTTCCATTTAGCTCCCACCCGCTGCCTTGCTTCCCCATTTCTCGCTTGGTGTGCTGCTGGGTGCGGACACATGAGAAAACATAGTGGACTAGGACGCATCCTTGCAGAGCCACCTTCAACAGCGTCCATCCCAACGTGGTGCTGTCACCTTAACTGCCACACCTGTGGATGCCACAAAAGAAAGATGCCCACATTAGACCCGTCCTTTCCTGGCCACTGGCTGCATCCTCTACTTTCCAAGAGCAGCACTCCGGGTCACTCTAAGAAGATGGGGCAATGACCGGCTCCCTCACATCAGCCTCCTGGCAGCCAGACACCCCCTCCATGCCTCCAACGTGAGGAGAGCACACACCTGACGCAGTGTCCTCATTGGTGTTAGACACCAAATTAGACTCAGCGGTAAAGGCTATGGAAAGGCTGGGCACCTCCCTGGCCCGGACAGAAACCTCTCTTGAAGACCAAATCAACAAAATTGCTGTGGACACCCCTTTACTGCACAACGATCACTGCAAGCTCGCAGACAAAGTGAGAGATTTGGAACTCACTCTTGGAGAAGATCATCATACAGTTGCAGACACAGCTGCAAGGGTACATGACTTGACCAGATGGGTCCATCTTCTAGAGCTGCAAGCTGCGGATGCAAAAGGGTGATCCCGCAGGAACAATGTCTCTGTTATTATATTGCCTGAGGGCGTGGAGAGATCCAACACAATTGAATACACCGAGCAATGGCTTCATGCCCTGCTCCCGCTGGGCTTGCTTTCTCCCTTTTTCACAGTTGAAAGGGCACATTGAGTTCCGGCGAGGCATCATCCACCTGGCTCGAGGCCTCGTCCTTTTCTCTTCCGCCTCCTTAACTACAAAGATCACAACGCGGTGGTGCACAAGATTCACAGGCTCGGGTGAGTGCAGGTAGACAATGCTGCTGTTCTCTTTCTCCCTGACTATGCCATGGCAGTCCAGAAGCAGTGGGGCTCCTTCGTAAAAGTAAAAAGATGCTTGCTCGAGCTAGACATTTCGAACTCACTTCAATGTCCAGCCCTCCTAAAAGTCTCAGCTGATGAAGCTACGCACTTTTTTCATGTTGCAGAGAAGGCCTGGTCCTGGCTGGAGTCTACCACCCGACAGGGAACATCCAATAGACACACGGATGGCCCAACCCTGCACATCCTTGTTCGAACACTCATGGGAGAAGACATCTCCGTGCCCACCCCGCTCGGCCCTCCCAACCTCGTACAGTACCAAACCTGGAGCAGGTAATCCAGAAACGTAGAGAAACCCTACAGGCTGTGGCAATGTGCTGGGTACCCACCAGCCGCATAGAAACTTGGACACCACTTCTGATCTCCCCTTAAGTAATGACAGCACCCCTGTGGCTTCACCTCTCGGAGAAGAATCTGGACAAACTTCTGCTGTCACGCCTCTAACGGTGGATGAAATGTTCTTATCACCTTGTTCCTCTCATGTATTGTACAAAACAATGTCATATTTTGTATGCCTCTAACACTCTAGCATAGCACACTTGGCTGGCCTTTGCCGACCACCCACAATAGTGCTCCATAGGCATCCAGGCGATGCCCTCCTGTTAAACCTATGGACCTGACACACCATCTGGCGGGCAAACTCTTGCGTCATAAGGGGGTCGGTAGCTCAGGCACTCATACAACACCTCCAGTTCCCCTGACACGCCACATCACCACTCTCATGGAACAAATAAGTTGAAATGTTTAGTGGGTCATTTTCTTCCCCACTGTTTGGTCGGATACATGTTGTCTCTCTGCCCCAATCCATTTACCACATGTTTTCCTTCCCCCATCCTTTTCCATTTGTTCATACCCTCTCCTTTCTCTCTTCCTTCATAATCTCCAACTATAGCTTGTTTTTGCACATGCCCAGGCGACACACACTTCAGCAGGTGCAACCTCCTGCCTACTCCTCCTGTTTTATACCATGGCCCTCCCCAGGTGCAGACCATATACACACCCATATGCTTCTTCTTAGAAAATGTTGTCCGTTAACATCCTCTCTTGGAAGGTGAGGGGATGCACACTCCCTCTCGTTGCTCTAATACATGCGCCTATCTTAAATGACAATCAGTACACATAGTGGTATTTTAGGACACGCACCTCACTTTGTTGGAAACACATAGTCTCAGCTGTAGGTGGCGCAGGCAGGTATAGCTGCCAAATATTCTGCACATACCAGAGGAGTACTAATCTGGGTGAGGCCAGGCACTCCACTTCAAGCTGATGAATCTCTGACAGACAAAGACAGGAGCTATGTATTTGTACGTGGCCCTCTTGATGGACAACACATGGTAGTTGGGGCGATATACGCCCCTAACTATGAGTAGGGCTCATATTGACAGTACCTATCAGTAATCACAGTCCACAAGCAAGGGCCCTCACTTTAGCAACATAGCATCCCAACTACTTAGCAAGGATGTGAATTACAAGGGGCGTTATTCCAGATAACTCGCAATGGCTGCTGCTATCTCCATGTTTCTTGACAATATGGGAACCCCTTGGAACTTTCTCTTATTCTTGCTTGGGCAGTATTGCATAGTGCAGTCTTCATGAGCAGGAACCTTTACACAGAATACATACACTTTCTTAGTGCCCAAAGACAAGTACTTATTCTTTACTGTGTGACATGTTTATGCTGCATGGTGCTTGATATAGCTCTTGCATGTAAGAATTCCTGAATTCCTCAGAACCTGGGCTGACATACAGTATCCACAACATTTGAATACGTAGCATAGATCCAAGAGATCCATTATTGTATATACTGATATATATATTGCAGCATTGGGAATGTCTGGCTATAGGGGAGCCAGTAGGATTGATAGAGACTGGTGGGGAGATTATTTCAAGTCACGGTAGAAGATAAAAGGCGCTGTAAGAGACATACTTGCGAGCTTCCTTCAGGAGAAAAGGTTTTATGGCCCTAAAAATGATGAACTAGTTGTACGGTTCTTTTGCCATACCATCTATGTGGGTGTCAATTTGTAGCCTGGGTGCAGGAAGGTGTATCTTCCTGCACAAAAACAATCATGGCAACAACACAGCCACCTTTGCACCACGTTACAAGGGGGCCTGCGTTGGTGCTCAGCTGTGGTTTGAGAGCTGGCAGAAAGGACAGGAATGCACAATATCTTGTAGATAAAGCACATTCCTGCCCTTTTCTTTTGAGGTAGGTCAGCACAGCAAGAAAGCGTGAGGGTCTAACCTATGCCAAAATATTGTAAATAAGCCCCTAACATCCTTACCTTCTTGATAGTATGTTAATTGTTTGGCTGTTTCTTATAAGAAGCCCTGTTTAAGGTCCGCTCGGAATATGTTTAAGTAATGTGGTGTCATCCATATGCCTATGTCTCTTGTAAATAACTATTAGAATACATCTCATGAGCTCCATGACCAATGCAACTGCAATGATTCTGTTGTTCTTTCCTCTTAGTCGTAATATCAGCATGCTGCAATACCAACATCACGTGGCATGCTTCACATAGAAAGAGGTGAAACTGTGTACAAAGGCAGTATGTCAAAATTTCAGTATCTTTTTTATATTATTAGCAAAAGCGCCCTTTCCTATGCAAATGCATTCACATAGGAGTGCGAGAATCATTGAGAAATGTCATAACCTATGCTCTGATATTTCCATCCTTACAGAGTCGTTGTTTAGTGTATTTCAGCAGTTCACAAAACATACCCAGGGTATGCTTAGAATGCTGTACCAGTTGCCTGAGCCATCTTGCCATTATAAGGTGATATTAATGTGCCCAAAATGGGTAGTTGAAATCAGTTGAACTAAGCTCAGTGCAGTGTGTCTGGGAGTTTTTGCTGTTTAATTTCCTTTTGTTTTGATGAGAAATGTGTGTACATACGTGAGTAACCGGCAAGTGCTCATCGCTACATGATCCTCCCACCTATTTTTTTTCTTCTAAATTATTGTGTTTATCAAGAAGACACTGGCAGTAGGATTTAGGTTCTGTACACCGACATAGTTGCATATACTTGGTGAAAATCCCTACACGTTCATGTTTTCAAATGTCTCTTGATCATCAAGGACGTCATTTTCTAATTCTTTCTCACACTAAACAACTCTAAATTGTGGGAAATGCAGTCATGCTTCATTACAATCGAACCCAGTGGACAAACGTGAAGGCTTAAATTGGTTTGTAGGTGGAACACGTGGGCAGGAGCATAGAGTCCTCTCTGCATTGGAGACATCTGGTATTAATACACACATATCGATCGATTTTCCAAATTGCAAAACATGCAACGTTTCATAATGCCTCCATGAGTACTTCTACCCGCTAGCACTAGCAACTGGAAGCTCAAGATCAGTGCTAAAAAACTGCGTCGCTCCTTTGTGTGACCTCCATGGGTACATAAAAATCCATAGCATCTCAAGCATGTATTATAATTTCATTATAAATAAGCATGATAGAAATATAAATGAAATTCTTGCATCTGGCTCTTAAACTATAAGAAATGTTTTTCAATAGGTTTCGACTTCTGATATTAAAGCATCAGCAAATGCGACCAAACATTTCATATCCTCTAAGCCAAGCAAACTACATTTGTAAATGTCAAATACACCTCCGTAAACTCGGAGCTGTAGTCCGTATTGTTTTTGTTACTCTATGCACGTTTCTTGAACTGTCACTCGGAATATTAAAACAGTTATGAACAGCAGGGAAAACATACTTGTGTCAGGGTCTGTAAATATATGTCTAACTAGAATGTATTTCACAATTGTCAAGGTAGAGCCCTTCTGCTTGGTAAAAAAAATGTTTTAGACGGAAGAAAGCCGTGCACAGTCCTTAGGTGTGTTTCACAGATTAACTAGTTTAATCTATTGCCCTCGCTCCACCCACGAAAAACACATTTTGAAATGCAAAGACAACATTTACACTTACAAAAAGATTACGAGTTAACACTTGTAAAGTGGGGAAAAAGGGAAAAGATCAAATGTATTAAAATAGTAGATGGGAGCACATTTAACACAATTAGATTTCACATTCAACCCTATTTTTCTTTACTGTTAGAACTATACATAAAAAAGCTTTTATTAAACCTGCACATTGATAGCATAAAACACAATGGAACACATACTGCATGATTCATCTCACACATTATCCCAACATCTGTCTATTTGTAAAGAATTTTCAATGATAAATAAAATAAAGTGGCAAGCATTTTTGTATTAATCATTAATTGAGTATGCCCTTGTACATTTTACAACATCCCATTTAAACTGGATAGATTTGATGGGACTGCCTATCTGTCAGAGGATAGCCAAATTGGGTGAACTGACTTATGAGATTTTCAGATAAATAACATTGCTAATGGTAAGTATTCAAGCAAAGCTAATTTGTGACTGGATGCTATAAATGAATATATGGTTTTGCTTCTTGAAAAAGAAAACAAGGATTTGGCTCTAGGAATATTTGTAATTTTTTTTCAAGCTGGGGGAACAGATGATCTTCATGGCAATATCTAATGGGATTTTAAAGAGGAGTATAAAGAGTAAGATAAATGCTAATCACAAGATGCATTTTAATTCTGCTACACACACACACACACACACACATATATATATATACCATAGGTTTCACAGAAGGTATAGTTAGGAATTAGCATTTAAAAAACCTTTGAAATTCACTGAAAAAAACATAGGTTTCAGACAAGTTATAGTTAGGAATTAGCATTTAAAAAATCATAGAAATTCACTGAAAAAACCATAGGTTTGAGGGGTGTTATAGTTAGCTAGACATTTCACTCGTATAAAACCATTGACATTCCCCCGTTATAGTCAGTTGTAGTAACTATAACTCGCGCACCCGCAATCCACTGCTGATGATGTCACATATTATATCCTTCATGACATGGTCAGTGACATCACTGATGACATCTCAAATGACATCACTGATGACATCATCCAGTGAATGTGGTTTGGTTCAATATTTAAATAAATATTATATATATATAGCAATCTGCCTTGAAGACTGAGGGCATGTATACGTGTCTGAATGGAGGATTTAGTAGCAATGTGATTGACTGTGTAAGTGACGAATTTAAAGTGTCTCACTAAATATATGGGATAGTGATTTAACTTTGTGAATACCTGTATCACTCTATCTTTTGTTGTGTAAACTACTACATAAGTTGGTTACTAGCTATGTGAAAGTCTATATAAGTTATTAATAAGTTAAGTGAGTAATTGTATGGGATAGTGAATGAATGTGTATGTGGTTGGGTGGGAGGTGTGTGACTGTCTAAAGATGTGTAAATAGTTGATTTCGTAAGTATATAAGGTTAAGACTGTATGTGGAAACAGTTGTTTGGGTGAGTGAATCTCTTTATGGGTGTGGTGATGAGTACATATATTTCTCAATGATACATGTCCAAGAAACTAGAAATATAGAAGCAGTGTGTGTGACAGTTGTTGTATATAAATAACTATACATAAGACTCAGTGATTGTATGAGTGACGTATGGATAAATGTATACTTGTAATAGTGATTTTATAACATACGAAGTATGAGTTACTATCTATATCAATAAATAAAGTGGTGTTTGTGTAAGTGTTTTAGCTTAGTAAATATAAGTATGATCAACTGTCTTTATAAGTGAGTAGAATGACTGCATAAGTGAATAGGATGTGCTGGTGTGTAATGTTGATGTAGGTGTATAAGTATATTTAATAGAGTTCTATTGATCTTTGTTAGCATGTATGAGTGAATCTATAGGTAAGTGTTTAGATGTGTGTGTAGATGTAGGAATGACTGAGTGGGTTTTTAGAAACTTGTATTGGTGTGTCAATGGTTTCAAATATGGCACTCCATATTTTATAATGAGTGTTGAAAGGTTATACTAGTGTATGATAAGATGTATCAGATTGTCACGTGGATGATGTCAACATTGATGTCATCAGTGATGTCACTGACCATGTCATGAATGATGTAATATGTGACATCATCAGCAGTGGATTGCGGGCGCGCGAGTTATAGTTAGTACAACTAACTATAACGTGGGAATTTCAATGGTTTTATACGAGTGAAATGTCCAGCTAACTATAAACACCCCTGAAACCTATGGTTTTTTTCAGTGATTTCCTAAGGTTTTTTAAATGCTAATTCCTAACTGTAACTTGTCTGAAACCTATGTTTTTTTCAGTGAATTTCAAAGGTTTTTTAAATGCTAATTCCTAACTATAACTTCTGCGAAACCTATGTTTTTTTCTGTGAATTTCAAAGGTTTGTAAATGCTAATTCGTAACTACAACATATGAAAAACCTATGTTTTTTAGTGAATTTCAAAGATTTTTTAAATCATAATTTTTAAATATATTTATTGTTTTTTTATATTTCCTAAGTATATTTTTTTCATCATTTTATTTTTAGATGTTATTTTTAAATTACATTACACATGTTTCTTAATATTTTTTTTTACATAAAAATATATATTTGTTCATAATATACTCAAATTTTTTATTTTTTTAAAAACATTTTTGGGAGTTGCGCACCGTACAAACACCCTGCTTGTTTATTGCACAAAACGTGTCCGCCATTTTACGGTCGTTGTGTAGGATCCAAGTAGGGTGCGCGACGGGTTTAACTTCTCCAACGCGGTTGCTATGCGACCTGTACTCGACGCCTGGCGCATACGCGAGATGTACGTATAACGTGACGTGACGGACGCGGGGTAGCACGTGACGTCATATGCATATCAGATGCAGTGGATGTGCTGCTTCCGCGATTTCTTTAACTTATTTCTATATACTTAATGTAAATATTAGGACAAGAGATTTTCTGAGGTTATTATAAAAATAATATTCTTTAACTTTCTTAAAAAGTACATAACTTTTTAATGAAATTTCGCGAAGTCGCACTGGACGCGAGCACGATGCAAGCAGGGTGCGTATTGAGTGTGTACATATTATGCGCATCCTACGCGCACCCCTTGTGACTTTAAAAACAGAGATTTGATTGGTTCATTACACTTTCTATTGAAACTATTATACGACCCTACCCATTTCAAGCACTCTTATTAGAACTTTTCCCGAGAGAAAGACCTTCTGAGAAGATCTGCTGCTGTTTCTTTTTTGGAGAAGAGATTCATTTAAAGATAGTATGGCTGCTAATCCACCATCATCCTCTGATTCAGAGAACTCTTCAGAGCAAGAATTTGTTCCTGAACCTTCACTAAAGCAAAAATATACCAGCATTGTCTGGAAATTTTTCACCTTTCCACCAGGCTTGAAAAAGGGGACTGCTACAAAAGTTACTTGCCGAATGTGCAATGAAGTGCTTTCAAGGGGAGACCCCAACAAAAAGTATTCATGCGGAACTGGAAGTATGCGGAAGTACTTGCAATCTCAGCATCCGGTCAACTTTGCAAAGGAGGAGTTAAGGAGATTGAGAGAGGCTCCTCCTGCATCATCAGAAGGCCGAGTACGAGTGGACCAACACCATCAACCTCTACTTCACACCCTGATATTCATCCTCAATTTGGGAAACTTAGAATGAGCTGTGTAAAATGTGGATGGCTGATAGCATATGGAGAGCAGTCGGTGGATCTGGTGTGTCGAGCTGTTGACCACGGTATACACCCGTTACAACGCATCTTTTACTCCGCACTACCATTACAACGCGACTTTTACTCCGCATACCATTACAACGCATTGCGCTGGGGGGCGCTCTAGGATAGGGAATAAGTATAATTTACTATCCAACACCTTCCCTAGGGTCCACGGGGACTGGAGTTAGAATAGTAAATTATACTTACCACTATCCAGCGCCCCAAGGCGCTATGCGTTGTAACGGTATGCGGAGTAAAAGTCGCGTTGTAATGGTCTGCGGAGTAATAGTATGCGTTATAACGTCATACATCCGTTGACCACCACCATTGTTAGATTCCTTTTCTCCCCTTCTCTCAGTTTTTAGTTCTCTTTTCCCAGTTCTCATGTTTCCCCTGTTTAAATAAAAAACAAAAAAAATACAAAATCCCCCCCCCAAAAAACAAAAAGAAAAACAAAAGGTCTTTTCAGAACTAACTACTCTGGTTAAAGAAAGATCTAAACTAGTATGCTAGTGTGTGAAAGTTGAGATGAATGTATGTGTAGTGCATAATTGACTGTAAAAATACATTTCTAATGTGTGGTAAATGCATAAGTGCAGAATTATAAGGAAGTGCTGCAACATGACAGTGTACACTGTTTAATTACAGCATGCTGTGGTATTTCCGAAGCACAAGGATGTAACATATGTACAAAAATATGTTGCAACTCTGTGCTTCCCTCTACACAGCTGCAGAAATGGCAGGCATGTAGAGACACAGGCACCCTTACACCATGGTGCAAGGATGTCCGTGTCATGTGGAGATTGTTTTTGAGCAAGAAGGGACACCTTCCTGCTCAAAAGCAATCAGTAAAGGCATTTGTCTTCTTCAATATATGCTGTGCATTGCAGCATATATTGAAAGTGAAAAAATGAGGAGAAGTGAAAACAATTTTCCTCGTTGTGCTTTGCTATACCAATAGAAGGATTTTGTAGCATTCACAGACATGTCCAGATTTATGATTTCTGATGAATCTGGAAATGTGCCTTATTTTATGAGTGTTCTGTGCAAACACGCATAGCAAAACCTATAGAACAACTTTTCAACGCAAAGTACTGTGTATAATGAGATTATATTTACATGGAAAAGAAAAGGTATACAGAATGCCTTTTCCTCACCTTATAACTAAGAAAGAGAGTTAATCGCCAGTTCAATTGTTACTATAGGAGTACATTATTGTACTGATAACAGAGAACAAGATACATGTACAACTGCTGACGTTTTAGGGAACTGATAGGACATGTTTATATATTACTGAAGGGAAGGGATGCGACCTAATATGACATTTGCAAAAATACTGACTGATGTGGTTTAAATCAAACAGTTTCATTTCTTTTAATTCTGAAATTATCAAGACCTGCACAATTACCATATTTGTCTATTCTGTACTATAGCATATATCTTGCAGACAGGTGTTTTGAAGCTGTCCCCTATTTTATACCTTTTTGCATTGCAATTTTCTGACAGAAATCTAGTCCATCCGTGTTCCTTTTCTTCCACCGTGTGGAAACACAGTTCATTCTGCATTTTAAGACTTACTAAAACTTACGTCAACAGTAATACACATAAAAAACAGTACACATTTTATTCACTTGTTTTTTATTATCTAAATGGTGGTAAATTTGATATTTTAAAATTAAGATCTGTTAAAAAAAAAGAAAAAATAGTTATAACATATAATAATACATTTTTAACAGTACAGCATAGTTTTAATATTTTATAAAGTAATTTCTTTGCCTTTTTTGCTGTTCTCAGAATATATTGAATTTCACTAGAAACAGTGATTTCAATTATACTCATCACATAACAGTGGGCAAAAAAAACCAATCAATTAGATTGTTTAAAAAAACAATAATTCATCTGCAGTAAAATGCTAGATAATACAAATCACACGTATATAAAATGATTACTGCTAAAAAAATGTTATAACTTAAATTTATAAACACTATAAATAATGGCACTTAAAATTATACACCAAGACAATGTGCAACAAAAAGTCCATAATTCAAATAAATACATTTCCTTGAGGCCAAATTGTATTTTTGCAGTAATTTTTATGTAAGTTGTCCCATGATAATCCTATAAAATTATAACAATTAACTCCTATCAGGGGAAAAATTATCTTCTCAAAACTTTGGCTTTAAAAATATTAGATAGGAATTTGGCAATTCGAAAGGCAAACGTTGTTTGAAAACCAACTCAGCATCATTACAAAGACTCCAGCCTTTCTCACTTTTGAGATATGCAGTGTAATGTCCTGATGTTATTGAGGGACCATTGTGGAACTGTATTGCTACTGCTACATAAGTCCTTCCAGATATTGATAGTTGTGTAGCAACAAAATGTTTTATTAAAGTGTCCAATTTTCTTCCATCAGTTGTAAAACGTTGCATCATTAAAAATGATATATTTTCCATATCTTTGGATAAATAATGTTGATAATATTTCTGATTTGCATTGCCTACACTCCATGTTTTAGTTTGCAGCTTTAAATAATTTACTGAAAGACACTGATTTACAGTCCGGTAATGTCAAATATAAAAATCTTTCAGTGGCTACATGTATACATACAATTTTCACATTGATGTTCCCATTTATAACAAAGGCCAAAAATATTCTCCATGTCTCCACTTCATTTTCCAAATCTGTAAGCATATACATTAGAAACTCCTGAGCATCTTGTTGGATATTTTGTGTAAATTGTGTAGAACCGGAACATACATCCAAAAGAATATGAACATCCGAAACGCTTTGTATTTTACTTGTATCTTTTCTCAATTTTTCATAAAGAGAATGTGACAAGGAACAAAATCTTTTTTCCCAATTCTTCATTATTTACTGTTGCAAACTTTCATGAAAAAAACAAAATTGACCACTACATTAACATAGCAGTTGACACCAGAACTTTTCAAACTGAAAACCAACAATCTCTTCAACAGTGTCCTTTTTCTTTTTGCTTGCAATCAAAACATTTTCTTGTTTTTTTCCCTTCTCTACACTTTCAGTACAGATATTCTCATACCTTCTTTTTCGAGCAACCACATGCTTTTCAAATACAGGATATTGACCTAAATTAGGAACATATGTTCTTCTTAACCTATTGTATTCTTTGACACAGTTGGCATGTGCAGTAATCTTAGTATCATCAAAATCAATCAAAAACAAACCAGATAATGTTCTGACTCTGGACAAAGCAACATATGCCATACCTTGTTTAAACACAGAATTTCCAATTTTCACCAAAGCACTGTTAACACTTAAACCTTGAAATTTCTGAATAGTCACTGCATATCTCATTTAATCTTTATTGCGGCACGTTCGGCCATAAAAGATACATAACATCAACAATACATTAGCACGGAGGATACACAACAATCGATTCATATATAAATAGGAAGCAGAAAATATACAATACATCGTCGAATACAATAAATATACGAGTATATAAAAAAGAAAAAGGCATGTAACAAGTGTATATACAAAAATCACCACTAGCCAATATCAATGCAATATACCACAGTTTGCTTCTACAGGTCAAGAGCCATGTTTTTGAGGGTATAACTAACACTTAATAAAAATCTGCTAACACAAAACACTGTGAGACGTCCAGTGTTTGTTTTAATAATTCTAAATGCTTCAAGATATGAGCGTATACCTAATGTTTTACACAAGGGTTTGATCCATTTTCTCCTCGCTTGTTCATAAACTGTGCAGAAAAATAATATATGGCTGTCATCCTCTCTCTGCTTCAACTGGCAGCATGTACAAGTTACATTTCCTAATTGCCCTGTAGACTTGTCCCATCTTGCTAATACAGATTTTGTTCTTAGTATACCATATCTGAATTTTATATACAGACTTTTTGCTAGGGGTGGTTCAATCTCGTCTAAAGAATCTTCAAAGAGTGGAGAGTCCTTAAACTCCTGGAAACTTCGTGTAATGGATCCACATGAATCACCATTTTGGAGATTGTGAGTTATATGAGACCAAAATCTCGCCTTTACCAAAGACTTGCAGCTTTGTCTCAAACACGTTGGATCATCCCAAAAATGGGCAAGGCCTAAACGATAAAACCAATTTTTAACATACTTAAGCCAGGGATTAGTGGTATAGACATCAAGGTTCTTGACTTCCAAGATTCCATGTCTATAATCTTCAAGATCCGGGATACTCCAGAGTCTAATCCAGAACAGAAGTGGCCTAAGCAGTGCAATGTGGTCTGTCCTTTTCATATTTAAATCCATAAATAGTGGTACAAGTGGTGTACATTTAGGCAATCTCAAAAGCCTTCTGTAGAAGGTGTTTTCGCTAACCGTAAAGATGTTACCTGCCTTTACACCCCAGATTTCTGCTCCATATAAGGCACCAGATTGGGCCTTAAACTTAAAAACTTCTAGAGCTTGTGAAATGGACTTGCTTGAACTTGCCCCATGGCGCTTAATAATAGGAAAGGTACTCTGGTTAAATATTGTTTTACTTTTTTCTATTTGCGTTTTCCATGAGGTAGGGTAGAAACCCCCAAATACGAGAAGTTTGGAACCAAATCAAGCCTCTGATTATTTAATATGAATTGCCCTTTAAAAGATTTATGGGGATTTATGGACATACATTTAGTTTTTTTGTGTTTATTTCAAGGCCTTTTGCATCACAATACATTTTGAAGGAATTTAAGAGTGTTTGGAGACCCATAGGCGTTTGCGAAATCAAAATTGTATCGTCCGCAAATAAGAGTGAGGGGATCCTCACACCATTCAGTATTGGGGAATCATTATTGCATTTATCTAGGTATTCTGGGATGTCGTTGACAAATAAAGAAAAAAGTGTAGGGGCCAACACACATCCTTGGCGGACTCCCCGTCTAATAGGTATGGGTTCAGTTAGTTCCCCTTTTGGGCCCCAGCGTACTCTAGCAAAATTATTGTCATGTAATCGTCTGATCTGCTGGAGTATACATGATGGTAGGCCCAGTTCAAACAAACAATCCCACAAACGATCCCGCAAAACTAAATCACAAGCTGCCCTAAGGTCAACAAAAGCTACATAAATATGTCCTTTAAGTAAAGAAACATATTTCCAACAAATGCAACAAAACCTAAATACTTGATCTATCATGCTCGTATTCCGTCTAAAACCTGCTTGGAACTTTGTAAAGATCTCATTCTCACTGATCCACAAATCCATTCGATTTAAAAGATGCCTTGAATAGATTTTTTGTAAAATGTCTAAAAGACAAATGGGACGATAGTTAGAAGGATCATATCTATCTCCCTTCTTAAAAACTAAAATAATTTCTGCTCCTCGCCAACTATCTGGTAGGTTTCCTCCGGCCACTAGCATATTAAAAAGCTTGTTTATATAAGGCACCCAAACACTGGTCTCGTGCTTATATAAGTCCACCGGTATTTTGTCAAGTCCCGGGGCTTTTCCGCTTTTTTACAGCGGATATTGCCAACTCTGTTTCCTCTTGGCTGAACTCTCTAATATTTACAGGTGTTGTCAGCCATGGGCTGTTTCCATCCACAGTCACCTCACTACCTGGTGCTTCGTACAAATGAGTAAAATGGTCAACCCAGGTTTGCTCATCGATAAACACATCATCCGGTTGCCTTTCTCCAGTTTTCTCATTAGCCACTAGTTTCCAAAAACCCACATTATCCCTTGCTTTGACAGCATATTCTCCCAACATTCCTCATCACAACTGTTTCTAGCCTTTTTCTGCACCCTCCTAAATTCTTGTCTTAGGGTCCTAATAGCACATTTATTTTTACTCTTAAGTGCCTCTAAGAGCAAGCCCTTGGAATTACGACATTCTTTATTATACCAAGGTTTAATGCCAATAAAGCTAGTTTTTTCCAATTGTTTTTTTTTTTGGCATTTTCGACACAAGGGGTACCAAGGCTTTAAAAAATTCGGTATGTAGGTCAATAAAACCTTACCCTCTACTGGTTGGGACAAATAGTCAACAAAAGAGTCAGCAAAAAGTAAATAAATACTGGATAATGCCTCTTTGTTACTCAATAGGCTAGCCCATTTGAGTGAACGCCTATTGTTACTCATCAAAGGGCCACTAATAGTTGAATCATCCAGCATGATGTGATCGATCGGACTACTAGTACCAGAGATTAATCTATGATCTATAGTAAAGTGCAATGGTCGATGGTCGCTTTCGAACCTAGGGTCAATTACAAAGTCAGATAAGAAAGACCAGATATCAAAAGATACCAAAATGTAATCAATACTGCTTTGGGAGTCGTTTTTTAACAAAGGTTGGTGCTTTTGGGGAATCTGATGGAAATCGGCCTTTACAGGCCCTCAGACCATATACAGACACCAATCTCATTATCTGGGTGGCTAATGTAGTGCAACGCACACCCTTCTTATAGGATAGAGAGGGAATATTGTTAGCCCTATCCTCATTAGTAAAAACATCTCCAAACCCTATGATTGGTTCAAAATTACAGTTAAAATCACCACAAACTATTACACTGCTAATCTCATCTACATGATCTAAGAAAAGCTTTTCCAGTTTATCAAAAGTAACAGATTTGTTAGATAGCCCACATGGACGGTTGTAAATATTAAACACAACAATGCGCCTACCATCCTTCGTGATAGCTACAAGGCCTAAGTGTCCTTTTTCTTTTTGCTTGCAATCAAAACATTTTCTTGTTTTTTTCCCTTCTCTACACTTTCAGTACAGATATTCTCATACCTTCTTTTTCGAGCAACCACATGCTTTTCAAATACAGGATATTGACCTAAATTAGGAGCATATGTTCTTCTTAACCTATTGTATTCTTTGACACGGTTGGCATGTGCAGTAATCTTAGTATCATCAAAATCAATCAAAAACAAACCAGATAATGTTCTGACTCTGGACAAAGCAACATATGCCATACCTTCTTTAAAACAGAATATTTTCATCAAAGCACTGTTAACACTTAAACCTTGAAATTTCTGAATAGTCACTGCATATGCATATGCCAGAGAAAATGGAAACTGTGTTCTACGGACATATAAATCTTTAATAAGCAAACAACGAACAGAACAACGACCTATTTGTTTCACTTCTTCAATCTGATCAAATTTAATCTTTAAGAATTCAATACCATCTTTTTTTGATAATTAACAAAATCTACAACTTAGCCCATTGCTCCATTAACTAAACCTTTTTCTACATCCAAATTATGCTTTAAAATTATCCGACAGTTCCTACATGCATACAGATTCTTTTCTAAACCAGCAGTTTTAGATATTGATTTTCCTAAAAAATCCAATTTTGTCTTCAATTTTTCAGTCAAAATAATAGTGATTCCTTCATGTTCTATTTTATCAATGGCTTCCATTTTTTTTATTTCTTCATTTTCAAATTTTTAAAGTTGTCTGTTGAATATAGAACACTAACGCAGTGTTGGCATTAGGCAGATTACAGATTTCTTTTCTGCAATTTCCATGTATATTTTCTCAGGAACTATATTTCCATTTATAACAAGTAATCGAGTCTGTAAAGCTTGTTTGCCATGTTCTGTCAGTAGTCTGTTAGTAGTCCAATTCATATATCTTGGAGAATAGTTCCATAATCAACATCATTTGCCTGTTGCATTTTTGTAATGAGTTCTTTGTATTGAAAATATGACCAAATGTTCACGTTTCCGACACTACCCAGAGACTTTCTGGTGTCTTCATGCATGTTTTAAAGACTGGTTGTCCTTTACAGGAGTCAGTTGCAGTAGCTCTCCAAAAACTATGACGTGTTTTCCTCCAAATAATACGTCATACTCTGTTTTAAGAACTTGCTGCATTCTTAAATGCACAAAGGCAAGCATTAAGTTTGAGACCATGCTTACCTCATCAATAATGAGAAGATTCATTTTCTTCAATACTCTAAAAACTTCACAGCAAGCTTCTCCAGATAGCTTGTGGTATTCCAATTTGTTTTCATGCTCTACTGGTAGCATTAGTAAACAATGTAAAGTAATTCCTTTAATGCTGTGTGCTGCCAACCCAGTTGGAGCAGTGACAACACAAGACAAATGCGACTCAGTTACTTTTTGTAGATAACTTGTAATTACTTTAATTAAAAAACTTGTTCCTGTTCAAGCTTGTCCACTCACATACTTTCGGATCGGTTGAAATGACGTACATGAGCACTCTTTCTTTTCAGGAAGTAATCCATGGTTATTTCTGTTGTTTCACTTGCTCATATATTTGGTTTTGCCCAACATTTAGTTGTTCTTCCAAATTTCCTAAGTTTGTTACATCTTCTTGAGCTTGATACATTGCTGTTTCCACCTCATTCATGGCGATTGCTGCTTCGTTTTCAAGAATTGGTTGTCCTAGTGGATCTTAACTCAGCACAGCAGAACTTTTACTGCCTTGAGAACTGTCGCTAGCAATCTCAGCTGCAATTGTAGCTTCTTGATCAATTTTATCGTTCAACATTTTCCCATAATTTGCAAAAGCACTACACTGTATGCTATCTTTACAAGCATTAAAGGAATCTTCATAGCTCTGGAAATCTTCAAACTGAAACTGTATAATTTTTTACTTAGAGTCTTCTCGTGAGAAATCTCTTCCCACATTTCTTTCAATTCCGTCTTTTCTGATTTTGTAATATAGGATGTTAAATATCGAGCAACAGCAGTGGAATTGTCCGCAACATATTGAATATCCATGTTAGCATTCCACATGGACAAAATAAGTGGGTTGTAGTCATTTATGTACTTTGACTCTTCATTTCTTCTTAAATTGTAGGTATTTTTTTGAGAATTTCTTATGATAGTATGTCGCAAAGATGACATAAAACTATTAACTCTTCTTTTCGATATTACAGGACATGGAAATCCAAAACGACATTTGGTGTAGAACTTGTCCTTAGATTTGTACTTTCGTCGACAGTATTTTCCACATCGGTGGCTTTGGAATCGTAAGACTTGTGCTCTAAAGTTGTTTTCTTCTGTGCTTTTGGATACAGCACATGTTCCATATTGTTCAATAAAACTCAAAACAGTATCATCCGCATCTGTTTCAAATTTGGGAGCGTCCTTAATCCATAACTGCATACGTATATGAGGAGCACCTCTTGCTTGATACTCCTTTCTCCAAAAGAAATCCACAACTTCTCCAAGAGGAGGATTTTTTTATTGGAGATAAAAGACATCATAGCCTCAAATCTATGATTGAAATACCTGCATACATTAACAGGATCCAAAGAGCACTATTCTCCAGGTGGCTTGTATTATGATTTTTATGTTCAAATTTGCCTCTCGAAGAAATTCTAGTAAATCATTCCAAGCGTACTCGGCACAGCTCAGGGTAAGGAACCATGTTGGAGTTCCTAAGTTCCGTAGCATACATTTTATTTCTCCATGACAACGGTACCAATATTCATTAGTCCCACGCTGACATGCCATTAAATGAATGAGCTGAGATTCTAGATGATCATCTTTCTGGTGAACTTTATCCATAAAATCTTCTGCAGATACATTTTGCATATGTATTCCAGATTTTAGAATATGGTTGACTGCATATGAAAGTCCAGACAAGTCACTTTCAAACAAAAGATGAAATATATAAGGGATACATTGTCGAAATCATGGATCCTCTGCATATATTCTTGTTGTCCGATATTCAGATGCAGGAATCTGCACAGGATGTTCATCATATTGTCCTCCTTTTCCAATTGGGAACAACTGTGGAAAACAACGAGCCTCCAAGCTCTCTTCCCATACACTCATGGGACTTCCTTTTACCTTTTTCATTTGGAACAAATCAATTATGTTTTCCATCACTTCTTTTGAATGAATTGTATGCACACTATAATGTTCATAGATTTCTTCACATCTCAACATGTCCACTTTTTCAATTTGTCTACTTGACGTTTCAGTATCCTCTTCTAAACGTATTTCTTCTTCTCCTATATATAAACATTCTTATAGTATGTATAGTTTTTTATCAAATACAATTTTGTAGTCTTGCACTGACACTTCCACCAGTATGATTTACTACACTACCCAAACACCACTACACTATTGTAAACACTTAATCTACCTCCAGCATGACCACCTACACTACTTATTCACCACTTTACTACCCTAAACTTTAAATCTACACCAGCAGAACCTCCTACACTAGCCAAACACCAGTTTATTTCCTAGAACATTCCCCTACCATGACCTCCTATATTATACAAACACCACAGCATTATCTTAAAGCCTGAAAAGCTATCCCTAGCATGATCTCTTATGGTACATAAACACCACTGCACTATGCTAGAACACTACCCCAGTATGAGTTCTTATACTACCTAATAACAATTTCAGTACTCTAAAGCATAAATCTATCACAAGAGGATCCCTTACACTACCCAAACACTACTATAGTATCTTACTACTGTATTTATAAGGAGTATTGTTATTTGTCTAGAATCATACAGTCAGTCTGTGCATTTAGGATTCAGTCTTAGAGAAGTATTTTGGTAGTGCATGTGTCTTTATGTGACCCCCTGAGCATGCCTAGGGGGTCAGGGTGTGTCTACCCTGCCCCCTTTTCACATTTTGCACACATATTTCACTGACTTCCTCCCCCATGCGTCTACCGAGGCACAAAATGGCTGCCAACAGTTCCTGATTTCAAATGTTTACAACCGCTTGACAGCCAATTAGAATTGAGCGCGTGATTGGGACTGTGCGTATATCCTACGAGGCCAATCCTCGCACAATCCATGGATCCTCTGCGCCCACAGATATATAAATGACTTTAACTGTAATTTTCAAAGAAACTACTGAACAGATTGACACCAGATATGCGAAAGGCACACGTCGGAACTGAGGACTACCTCTCTGCCAAATTTGGTGTAATGAAGTTCAGCCGTTCGGGCTTTAGCCGTGGCTAAAGGTCCTACGGGAAATTACATGGGGAAAACACGTTTTGGGACCCCTCCTTTTTTCTCAGCCCCCGCTTCAGCAATCACCCCAGGGAAGGAACAGAACTGAGCTGGCCAAAAGTTCGGAAAATTTCAAGACGATTCATCTCTCAACACCAACGTTATTGGCAATAGAATGTTGCAGTTTTCCTATGCATAATAGGTCCTAACTATAACAACCTACTGGCAACCGCCAGAAGGTAATAAAATATATATAAATATATATACATACATATGTATATATATGTGTGTGTGTATTTATATAAATATATGTATATACTAAGCATGGGCGGATTTTGCGAATCTGGTGTACGCGAATGTCCGTATTTACGGATTCGCAATCCGCAGGAACCGCGAACTCTCGCAAATTTGCGGTTTTTTTTTGGGTTTTTTCGCAAGGGTTTCTGCCAGTTCGCGAGGGTTGTGTACCAGTTCGCAATTGCGAACTTACTTGTCGGCTCGCAACGGCCGCGACTATGTTGTTTCTACGTCTGGTTCATCATCACAGGTTTGCGAAGTTACCTAGCGGTCGTACATGGGCGCGGCCATCTTGTTTGCGTGACGTAATTCCGTTTCCGGGCGCTATGTGTAATCTCGCAAAGTGTGCGGCTTGCTAGTACAATTTTGCGTGTGCTCGCGAGGAAAATCTTGCGCGAACTTACCCATGCGGTCGTGAACGGGCGCGGCCATCTTGTTTCTCATTCATTCCTATGGTTCTGGGCATGCTTTCTGAATCTGTATCCTCTCTGAATCTCTGCCATCCTTTGCTTGTTTGAAGTTTTTTTTGATCTATTTTACTTATTATCTATCCCTCTATTTTTCTAGCTCTATATTTTTGTGTTTTCTGCTACTTTTTGTTAATTTTAAACTACTTTTTTTAATCTTTTCTTTTCTTCTTCCCTATTCTATTTCTTCATTATTATTTAGCTTCCTTTCTGCCCAGACCATGGTAAAGGGAGTTGGGAAGCAGCCCGGAAAGGGGAAGGGTCCCGCACCCCGTGCCCGGCTCCCGTGCGGGCATTTGAGGGGGGAGAATGTCGCGCCCCGGGAGATCTTCAGCGTGGAGGAGGTGGCCGCACTAGTTTTTTATGTTCAGCGCCGCCTCCCCAGGACCATCATGGCAGGCGGCAAGATCGCTAGCGGCTACGGGCTCCGGGAGCGCCGGAAGCGGTGGGAGAAGATGTGCCGGTCCATGTACCAACAATCTCGGGTCTGGCGCACCTACAACCAAGTCACCCACCGTTGGACGGATATCCTGGACCGGGAACGCGATCTGCTGGACCTGCTCGGCCTTGAGATCCCCGGGCTTGGTGAGTAGTAGTAGCTATTTCTTTACTACTCTGTTTTCTCCTGCTCTGTGTGTTATTATCTTGCAAATTTTTGTTTTTTACCCAGAGCAATAATGCTGCTGATTACATTGTAGGTAAATTATATTTCAAAATCTTCTGTGCATTTCAGGTGCACTGCTCTCCTTCTCAGTAGCGCTGCTACTATGCTTATTTGTTTTCGATTTTGTGTTCATTTCATTGGCCTGTGAAATTATGCATGAGTGTAGTTTAAAGAACTGTGTAATGCTAGACACTAAGGGTCAGATGTTTAATTACTGGCGCATCCCTGCAAAGTAGCAGGGATGCGCCAGTAATTTTGCGCCACGCCACCACCACCCATGGTGCACCGTATTTACAATGCGGCGCACCATGTGCCCAAAACGTCACCGAAGCGTTACGCTTCTGTGCCGTAAAGGCGGCGCATTGCTGGAGTTGCGTCGCAACGATGGTGCAGCTCCAGCAATGCTCTGGGGTGCTCTATCTCCCCAATGCTGCGTCAAGCCGTACGTCTGCTTCAAGCAGGCTCAGGGTTTGAGTCACGCATCATTGTCCTCAAAGTGACCGATTGAAATCTTGTAGATGTCACTCAGCCACTTTTAGGATGCGTTCCTGCGCAGGAACGCCCTCCCTTGCACCGGAACGCCCCCTGATGACGCAGGGCTTTACAACGTGATGCATCTCCCATATGCGTCACGTTGTTAATATACGCCGCACTATGGCGCCTCTTTTGCCCTGCCGCTGCGTCACAAAAGTAACGCAACAATGGAGCAAAAGAGCCGCAAGGGGCTTCTAAATCAGCCCCTACAGACTCAAGTTTAGTCCTTCTTTTGTACACATGGCGATAAGAAGAAATAGTGGTGGAGGATTGATAGTTTGAGTATTTTAATGACTGGTTAATGTAGTAGGAAACTTTTTAATGTTGTCGCTGATCTGCAATCACGATGGACTTTGTCTGTCACTTTGCGTGCTGCGGACTGCTACCTGCCAGTCCTAGGCGAACCTTTTTAGTAGTTTGTTTAGTGAGTTACATATGAACTTTCCAAGTCGACGGTCAGCAAATCAAGCAATACTAATAACGTAGTAGACCACATGGGATCGGTCAATATATCCCGTGGAATAGTTGTCTATTTGCTATTTCGTCAAAATATTTTGTTATTGTTCTTTTGAAATGTTTGATTTGGTTGACAACCATCATCCATGTTTTCGTCTCTTTCTTTCTTTCATGTTGTACATCAGCTCCCCCCAGGGGCAAGAGGACAGAGGAGGAGGTGGTTGCTGCTGCTGCTGTAGAAGGGCAGGATCGGCCAGGCGAGGGCTCCTTTGCTGGCTCCAGTAAGTTTTCATTTTAATATAGAGTACCTATTTTTTCCTAGCGTTCCTCATTCGTTTTTTTCTAAATCGTCTTTGTTCTTCTTGTAGACTCTATCTAAATTCTTATCCTGCCTCGACTATGACTCCCTGTGGTATTACTAGATTATTCTTATTAGTCTGTCTATGTAGCTAACTAAGATTGCACATTTGGCAATTCCATTGGACTCCCATTCTACTCAGCAACAGCTCTATGCACTGAACCTTCCCTGGAAAAAGGACCATTTTTACTTTAGATTAGACAGTCACAAATTATTACATTGTTTTCTGTTTTTTTTCACATTTCTTTATTCCTAGACTAAATATTATATAGTAGTGAGTGGTGTATTCTAACAATCTTAAATGTACTTTGTAGGTGGAACATCTGGTGGCGGGGCCAGCGCGGAGGTGGTGGTAGTGGATGAGGAGGACACTTCTGGGGAGGAGGCGGTGCAAGTGCCGGACAACACCAATGTGCCTGTGAGGGTTCACACGGTGGTGGCGGGCAGAGGTAAGCTATATATTCCTTACTTATTGAGATTGAAGACTTCAGAGTGTGCTTTCTGCACGGGTGTATTATAAATCAACCAGGTAGTAGCCTCCTCTAAATGTACTTCGACTTAGCTGTGAAGTTTTTGGCGAGAAGAATCCCAATCAGATCTGAGATGAACTTGATGGATGGGATGAACGAAAAGCGAAAGAAGGGTGTAAGTAAGTGTGGAAGGACGAGAAATTTAATGATGACTGGCAAAGAAGAATGATATGTGTTTGCTTGGTCCCCGAGGTGGCTGGGAAGGAAAGAATATGGTATGGTGCATGGCTGGGTGAATGATGAAGCAAGGATGGGTGGAAGGAGAACAGCCTTGGTGGGTGAAACAGAAACTGTATGTGTGCATATACTTTGAATGGATGGATGCCTGGATCATGGTACGATCTGACTCTTAGATAGCATATGTGTATCTAGAGAGAGTAGATGGTCACTGGATGAACAAAGTCATGTAACACCGCACCCGCACGTCCGTTCCAGTGTAGGAAAGGAAATGAAGTTGTAATTTTGTCCAAATACTACCATGAATAGTAGCAGTAGTTTGTATTGCAACTGCAAGCACAGCATATATCCGGTTATTATGGTGGACACTCCCTACCTCTCTTAATAATTTTAGTTTGGTAGTAGTACGTCATTCATGTGTGGGTGTATCACTGTTCACTCAATAAAAAGCAAAGCACCTAAAGTCATCCCATATGTAATCAAATATACATCCCATGTGAAGTGATAGATAATCAGAATATTTAGTTTCTTCTTTTTCCTTCTCTAGTACTCATTTGCACTGTAGGGTGAAAGTTAAATTAATTAAGCAGTAGCCCTTTTAACAGAGTATTCTCAGTGCCACCTGTAATAGAAAAATATGAGCTTCACCACCTGCATGTACTGTACCGGTACAGTAACGCAAGTCTGTCTCACTCATCATGGTGTGCGTCTGTTTTTCTCGGGTGCAAGTTCACTGCGCTGGC
The DNA here is from genome assembly GCF_964261635.1 of Lissotriton helveticus. Lineage (NCBI taxonomy): Eukaryota > Metazoa > Chordata > Amphibia > Caudata > Salamandridae > Lissotriton > Lissotriton helveticus. The sequence continues at coordinate 641,689,126 of NC_136059.1, forward strand.
ATTATGCCGGCTTGCAGAAGATAACGTACCAATTTTCCTAAACAAGAGAGAGGAAGAAGAATAAGACTGGTGTACTGTCATAGTCGACTGTAATGGAAGTCCATAGTGCTCGGAGAATTTGTTCCTTAAACTCCCACTAATGTTAGAGCAAGGATGAAGAAGTGGGAGGTTAGATAGATACTGGCCTCAATAGTTATGTACTGTGCTTTCAAGTTGCTAGTTGTACTGTGACACAACTTTCTGCTCAATCATTTTGTGTTAATCTTAAGAGCATTGGTTACAGACTATGTCTTTCTTTCTTTATATAGTTGCTCCTTCCAAATCCAACAAACCATCAAGGAAGGAGCAGGCTCGAATGGCCCGGCAACGGAGGCTGGATGCCACTGTTGCAGAATATCGGCGGCTGCTGGCCCTGGAGGAGGAGGACACGCAGTCTACTAGTACATCTACTGCGACAGCTGCATCCTCCTCCGGGCCCACACGGGCAGCCAGCCAGCGCAGTGCTCCAGCGGTACGGAGCCGGGCTACCAAAGCCTACCGCCACCGCCGAGCAGCAAAGACATCAGCTGCCCCCCTCAGAGTGTCCTACTTGGAGCAGGAGGCCTTAACTTATAAGAACTTGGTGGAGGGCCTCGGCTCCGACCATGCCATAGTGTCCCTTGCCCCTTTTTTAGAGACTTTTGGGGGGTGGGATTTGGGAGTTGGGTTCTTTTTGGGACTTTTGAAGGACAATCATTGGGGTTAGGGAGGGTCTTGCGGGAGATTATTTTGTTAGGGCTATACAAATATACTTTTTGAAACTTTATCTGGGCATACCTGTTTTTTACTGCTTTTGAGTCTGGTGGGTGGTGGTTTAACAGTAAGTTTGTTTTCCTGAAATTTAAGTCTGTGTCATTTTCTTCCTTTAAGTGTAAATGGCTAAATGTTTTCAACACTAAGTGCCTCTCACAGAGTAAGTGATCCCCCCTTTCCCACCATGGATTTTCTTCAAATCACTTGCAACAAAAATTACACATTCCCACGAGTGCTCTAAGACCCCAGAACTCAGTTGCAAAAATCAAGAACACCCCGAAACACATGCAATCCTGCTGCTAGGGCTAACCCTAACAAACCCTAAGTTACAAAAAGTGCCAAAACCTTTTTCCTCATGGATGTTGTCCAAACCAGTTTTATCCGGTATTAGACCTTCCCAGCAATGGCCCCAGAGCCATCAACCCAGGCCAAAACAAGTAGAAGACCCCCAAACAGCCAAAAAGCAAAAGTACAAAAATGTGGACTTTGTCACTTTTCTGAAAATTTCAAAAATCATTCAACGCGCGCTCTGCAGCTAGGCCCTAACTCCCCTCTGGCTCCATGGATTTCCTTCAAACCTCTTGCTATCTAAACTATCCATGCCCAGTAGTGCTCACAGACCCCGAAACCCACCCACAAACACCAGGAAGCCCTCCCAAACAGGCCCCCGAAAACGCTACATTGAGCGAAAAGTCAGAAAATGCAAAACCTTTTTCCTCATGGATGTTGTCCAAACCAGTTTTATCCGGTATTAGACCTTCCCAGCAATGGCCCCAGAGCTGTCAACCCAGGCAAAAACAAGTAGAAGACCCCCCAAACAGCCAAAAAGCAAAAGTACAAAAATGTGGACTTTGTCACTTTTCTGAAAATTTCAAAAATCATTCAACGCGCGCTCTGCAGCTAGGCCCTAACTCCCCTCTGCCTCCATGGATTTCCTTCAAACCTCTTGCTATCTAAACTATCCATACCCAGTAGGGCTCCCAGACCCCGAAACCCACCCACAAACACCAGGAAGCCCCCCAAACAGGCCCCCGAAAACGCTACATTGAGCGAAAAGTCAGAAAATGCAAAACCTTTTTCCTCATGGATGTTGTTTAAACCAGTTTTATCCGGTATTGGACCTTCCCAGCAATGGCCGCAGAGCCGTCAACCCAGGCAAAAACAAGTAGAAGACCCCCAAACAGCCAAAAAGCAAAAGTACAGGTGATTAAAGTTTTAATTATATTAACTGTGCAAAACAAAGAAAGACAGAAACACAGGAATAAAAGTGAATAAGTACGAAAAAGAAAATTTCTGAATTCATTGGCTCATTTTCAGGGCTCGGTGTCAGGGAAGAAGAGTTTGTCCTCATACTCTGCAAATTCAGACAGGAGTAGGTCAGTGTCACCTAACACAGAAGAAATTCCCTCATCTAAGTTGCTGTCCTCCTCGTCTTCTTCCGTCGTGCAATCTGGTACTTTGAAATCTGGTGGTATGAGGTGCTCATTCATCTTGATCATTGTCAATATCTCCACATTTTTGGGCGAGAGGCGGGTCCGTTTGCAAGTTACAATGCCACCAGCAGCACTGAAAACACGTTCAGAAGACATGCTTGCGAGTGGGTAAGACAAGTAATGAATAGCCAGGTTGGTGATCTCTGGCCACAATTCTTTTTTCTCATGCCAATACGCCAATGGGTCAGCATTAACATAGACCTCTGTTGAGTCATTCAAATAGTCCTGCACCATCGACTCAAAGTTCTCCACGGTTCCTCCACTTTGCTGAATTTTTGCTCGGACCTTTTGAGAACCATACCCAATCTCAGTTAGCCAATCCTCTTCATCACCCGATATTTCTGTTGTGTCTGGTGCAGATGATGCGGTTGCCTGTGTCTTTAACGGCTGAGAGGTCACTTCTGCCACAGCCACAGGTGCAGAAGTGGAGTCTTTTGACTGGGGATGGCCTGCTGATGCTGATGTACTGCCTTTTCCTTCAATTTGCTTCTGTTCTCTTTCAAACCTGATGGCTGACAAGGCTAGCCAACGTTTGTACTTTGTAACATCTTCATCACTAAAAGGAAATAATGCACAGCCTGCCAGCGCCTTTTTGTAGCGTGGATGCAGAATAGTAGCACAAATGTAATGCTGTTCTGAGTGGATCTTTTGAAGACGTTCATCGCCAAGTAGGCGCTCTAATAATTTCTCCGCCAAAACAAAAGCTTCTTGCTTTTCTTCATCTTTTTGAAACTTTGAAGACACCGCCTTCAGTTTGTGCTCCAGCATGCGCAACAATGGGATAGCTTTTCCCAAATTACAGTCCTCCCTGCTGACCTCAAAAGGACGAAGCATGTCTGTCAGGCTTTTAACTAGCTCCCATTCCGCCGCATTTAACCTCAGGTCCTCCTTCACAGCTGTACCCAGTGTTAAGAAATACTGATCGACTACCGCATACTGCTCATACAGACGCTCAAGCATGTAGAAGGTTGAGTTCCAACGTGTTGGCACCTCCTGCATGAGTGCTTTCACTGGCATTCGACGTTCATGTAGCAGGCGCTTCAGATGCTTCCGGGCCTTAAAAGAATGGCTGAAATGGTTGCACATTTTTCGGCAGGTGACCACTAACTGGCATGCTGGACTGTCTCTATCCAAGAATTTTTTAACAACCAGGTTTATACAGTGCGCCAAACACGGCACTCTGAAATAGTCACCCAGTTCCATGGCCTTAACTACATTGGCGCTATTATCCGTGGAAACATAACCAATGCCGCGTTTTTTTGGAGACAGCCAGTGAAAGACCTTTGTGTTGAACTCATTCAAAATGTTTTGTGCTGTATGACGTTTCTCCAAGCCAAACATGGCTAGTGTTGCATGTTTTCGAGCAGCTTTAAAAACTTGGTCCAGGTCAGCACCTGCGTTTAGCTTTGCTTTAACCCCTGAAAAAGAGACCCAGTGTGCAGTGATGCACATGTAATCAGTGCCTGCGCCACTGGTCCACATGTCTGTTGTCAGATGTATAGTGTGAACAGCCCTCTTCTGCAAAGCTGCCCCAATCACCTCCAGCACATCTTCATGTAGTGCTGGAACCGCAACTCGGGCAAAATAGAACCGGCTAGGAACCTTCCATTTAGGGCAGAGCGCTGCCACTAATTCTAGAAAACCAACCCCTTCTACAAAAGAAAAAAGGAGAAGATCCAGCGCTAGCATTTTAGCCAGCTTAATGTTATACAGACGCACCATTGGGTGGTTGCGTTCATATGGCGCGTCTGAAAACAACATGGTTTTAATGTTGCCCTGGACCATTTTACGGGATGATGATGAGTCTGACTTCTTCGACCCAGTTACGCTCGCTGATGAACTTTTTCGCATTGGTGTCTCACTCTGTCCCACACTCTTAGTGTGGCTCACAGGGGGTGTGCTGACAGGGGTACTGGGTGTAAGTGAAGCATGTGACGCTTCTTCCTCCTCGTCATCATCAGATGGAACATCAACGTTTTCTCGACTTGCAATTCGGGCTTTCTTGATCTCCTCTAGGTGCGCAAACCATTGGACAGTCTGCTGTCTCTCAAGATGACCTCTCTGGCCTCCAGTCCCATAGTTGGTACCAAGCTTACCACGACTAACTGCAAGCTTACAAATGCTACAAATGGCTCGGTTTTCCTTTTTTGTGCAAATACTAAAGAAGTCCCAAACTGCGGACTTGAAATGTCTGGGGGGGCCGGAGGAGGCGATACTGGTGGTGGTCATGCTGCTAATGCCAGATGAAGTGGAGGATGCGTATTGCTGAACTTTACTACGTTGTGCACTTTGCCCACCACTAAATGAGGTCGAGGTGGATGAGGTCCCTTCTGGCGAGGAAGAAATATGGAAGCGGTAGGTGGTGGTGTACTAGTTAACTTCAATGATTGTGGTGTTCCCATTGCCTCCTCGTCAACTTCATCATCACGCTCAGCAGCTTGTCGGGCTAGGGTCAAAATGTCTGTTTGCTGCATGCCCGCTGGGGCTTCAGTGACGTTAGTGATGACTGCGTCGTCGTCGTGAGAGTCTTCAGCAGCAGGAGTATACGCCACTTCTTGTTGAGCGTCATCACACTCCATAACTATGAGAGTTTCAACGATCTTCCTTTTACGCTTAGCTACCTTTGTCAGATCATGGTGTGCCTCAGCCTCACTCTCAGGCGGCAGTGGTGCTGGTTCCCAAGTAAGATCCATATCATCAGAAGGAGGTGGGCTTGAAGAAGATGTAGACACCACCACCCTTGATCTTTTCCTTGCTCGGGATGTGGTAGACAATGAATGATCATCAGGAGGAGTGGCTTCCTCGAATCATACCTCGGCTTGATTGTCGATTTCCAGATGTGCCCCTACTTCGAGAGGAACAACTATTGTGGGCACTTGTGCCGCTCCATGCACCTCTCCTTGCTCCTCTCCTTGCGCCGCCTCTCCTTCCACATGTACTTGGGCTTGTACTTGCACATGGGGTTGTTGTTGCGGCTGTGGTTGTTCAACACTCGTCAGATGAGTTACAACAACCTGTGTTGATTGAGGGGCATTGCTGCTACTTTCTTGCGATGAGCCAACATCACTGGTCGATGGTGATTGAACAAGTAGACTGGCTGCCTCTGCAGCACTCAAGGTCTTGGACTTAAGTTGGCATGGGGGTCGTGGCACTGAGCCCAATGGAGCGGGGGTGCTGCTCCCAGCTTGGTCCCCAGAAGATCCCGCTGCTGCTGCAGGCGTATTTTTTTTTTATTCCCCAAAAATGTGGCGGGCGGCACACCAGTTTGCTTGGTAACTTGCTTCTTCTGCTCCTTTCTGCCATCTTTCTTGCTAGAGGAGCTACAGGGAACTTTTTTTGGGGCCATCTTCTTCAGGTGTCACTCAGAACAGCAGACCGCAGTTGCACAAGTTGCAGAGTTGTCTGTGGCCACACGTGACGTTGTGCTGCACACACCGCAGCAGGACTTCTTCCTGGCACTGGTGGTTCTCTTGTGCACCTAAAAGCAATGGAAGACAGAGGAACATCAGTTATACAACCCAAAAAATCGACAAAAACCACAAAATTCAGCACAATCACAGCCCACCCATGGCCTCAATGATGTTTAAATTCAAGAAGACACCCCTTAGAAAGACTACACCCATGCACCACTCACTACCCCTGGGCATAATGGATGAAAGCTAGGCAAAATGGGTGCACCCCAAGCACATGTTGCCTGTACCAGCTCTCAAGATGGCCACCACCACCCACATGGCCAGTCCACATCAACAGAACACCCAAAAAAAAATGAAAAACACACAAAAATCACAACAATCCAATGCCATCCAGGATGTTTACATTAAAGAGAGTGAGAGCCCACAGGCAGACTCAGTCCATGCACCACTCACTACCCCTGGGCAAAAGGCCCCACCAGCAGCCCCAAAAAATCGACAAAAACCACAAAATTCGGCACAATCCCAGCCCATCCATGGCCTCAATGATGTTTAAATTCAAGAAGACACCCCACAGAAAGACTAGGCCCATGCACCACTCACTACCCCTGGGCAAAAGGCTCCACCGGCAGCCCCAAAAAAACGACAAAAACCACAAAATTCAGCACAATCCCAGCCCATCCATGGCCTCAATGGTGTTTAAATTGAAGAAGACACCCCACAGAAAGACTAGGCCCATGCACCACTCACTACCCCCGGGCAAAAGGCCCCACCAGCAGCCCCATAAAATCGACAAAAACCACAAAATTCAGCACAATCCCAGCCCACCCATGGCCTCAATGATGTTTAAATTCAAGAAGACACCCCACAGAAAGACTAGGCCCATGCACCACTCACTACCCCTGGGCATAATGGATGAAAGCTAGGCAAAATGGGTGCAGGCCTCAGACGATGCCTGTCTTCAAAATGGCCCCTTGAACCCCAAGCACATGTGGAGGGCCTGCCTGTACCAGCACTCAAGATGGCCACCACCACCCACATGGCCAGTCCACATCAACAGAACACCCCAAAAAAAACTAAAAACACACAAAAATCACCACAATCCAATGCCATCCAGGATGTTTACATTAAAGAGACCCCACAGGCAGACTCAGTCCATGCACCACTCACTACCCCTGGGCAAAAGGTCACAACAGCAGCCCCAAAAAAATCGACAAAAAACACAAAATTCAGCACAATCCCAGCCCATCCATGGCCTCAATGATGTTTAAATTCAACAAAACAGCATGCACCCATAACTAACCCTGGTCCTACTGGATACTGTGGCTACCCACAATATATTTTATTTAATGTTCTGAAAAAGTTCCAAAATTGTAGTTGCAGCAACTGTAATGCCCCAAACAAACTTACTTGTGAAAGTTGATTTCTAATCCAAAAGTGATCCAAAGAAAGTCAAAAAGGCCTTAAATCCAAATATCCAGCAGCATCCACAGAGAGTAATCCTTCCAGGTCAAGGTCCAAATGAAAGTGAACAGCACATGAAGAAAGCACTGGGAGGAGCCTGCTGTACAGGAACAGGAAGTTGGAGACTGTGGGGCACTTCCTTCCAAAATGGACTCCTTGCTAAAAAAAGTGCAGGCAAATGTCAACCTGAGGAGTGATTCTGATAAAAATCATCATTTTCTGAAGGTTTATGCTGTTTGCTGGTGGATTATTTGTGCGAAATTGCAAAATCTGTATTTCGCGAGTGCGAGATTGTTGCTGCCCGCCGCACCTACGTGTTTGCAATTGCGAACTCTCGCGATGCGTGCTGCTGTGCAAGGTGGCAAGGCGCGATGACGGAATCGCGGTCGACAAACTCCAGCGGGATCCCGCAGCAAGATCCAAAATGGCGCAGCACTAGCAAAATATCCAGAAAAACAACTCGGCAAATGCGGAATGACGGTAAGTGAACGCCGCTCGCCGCTAAATTGTATCACCAAGAAAAAAAATCCGGCGCGTGCAAATTTACGGATTTTCGGCAAATTCGCTAGAGTTCGCGGATTGCGATTTTACCGAAAATCCGCGAGCGGAACGGATTTTACACCCATGCTTAGTATATACATATATCTCGAGCCAACAATGTGGGGGCAGCTGAACTCCCACCAATGGGAGTGTCACACGATATACAATGGAGGGTGGAGCTGTATTCCATATGTCAGCGGCATCTGAAGAAGGCACACTTCGCCAAAATGGATTATGCCAGAGCTGACATTAAAGTGGACCTCCTGAAGCTCCCCGCTGTGTCCTCTGACTACTTGAAATGAAGTGGTCTTTGTGAGACATACATATATATATATATATTTATATATATTTTGTAAAATTTTTCTGTGAAAAAAACAAAAGGTTACCGGGACATCATAGATAGGTTTAGATTTCCCATGTACAAAACCAGTAAAAATCAGCAGTTTAACTACCTGAGCTAACTATAACTTACTCCACCGAAATACACTGCTTATGACCTCACATATTACATCACTCATGACATGGTCAGTGACATCACTGATGATGACCTTGGGACCCCTTCCCCTTTGTGAATGGTTGGGTAAACATTTTTTTAAGAGCAGACAGTGGTTGCAAAAACCACTGCCTACTCTTAAAAAATTAAAATAACACCATTTATTTTTTTTGCAACACATCCGTTTTCCTTTAAGACAAATGGTCTGCATTTAAAACATACAGATTGCTTTATTTAAAAGCAATCAAACACATGGGGGCCTGCTGACCCCAACATACCGCCATCCTTGTGATCGCTGTGATTCCTAATGGTTTGCAAATTGCGACCTATCTCATTAATATTTATAAGGTAGCTCGATTTAGGAATCGCTATTGAAAACCTTTACATTTTCTTACAATACGTGTTGTGATTTAAATATTGCAATTCTCTAACGATCACAATGAGAAAATCGCAATTCCAACCAAGTTATGTACATGTGGCCCCAACTCCCAAGGTAAAATCTCTGGGGCAAACTTGGTTGGTATATCTGATCTGTGCTCCATTATTGTCAGCCTTAAATCACACCTAGGTCCTGGTCTGCCAAGACTTTTTACTATCATTGGGGCTCACTGTTTTTTTAAAGACTAATGGTCCCTACTTTAATAATAATGAATGAAATCATATGAATCATAACAAAATGAAAAGACTAATATCAACAAAAACTGGCAACACGGATGGATTTAACCAGTGTCATTGGCAGTCCTCATGGCGGGATTCCCATTAACCCTGGTTTAATCTGTTACTGTTGTGGGCACTAGGCCAAGCTATACAAGTGAGGTAGCATTTATATTGGGACAAGTGAATGAATACTAGGCTGTAGGAATGTTGGCGATCCATGCAGATTTCTGAAATTACTTCAGAGAAATGCAAGATAAATGTGTGACTTTAGGCAATGTTTAATGGTTTGCAGTGGAGAAGTGTGGCTCACTGGTTAGAGGAGGCAGACCTGGAAGCAGAGGTCAGCCCGGGACCAGGGTTCAATTCCCGGCTCGGCGGGGTCTTGAGTCCTAAAATGTCCATGGACTTGACAATTCTCGCTCCGGTGCCTACTATTCACGGGTTCACACTCTGCGACTCTGGGCAATAGCTTGCTTAATCTCCACAACGGCCCCTCGCAGCGGGATGCCTGGCTTTCACCTTGCGGATACCCTGCCGGGGTTATCTCACAGGGGAATACCAGGACGGGTTCCCTAAGCAAGCTCTTAGAAACCGCTTGGTGATTTGCGCTATATAAATTCCTGTACATTTACATTTAGTACATTGTGAGTAAGCATGCACTCCCCCTGCTGTCTAGTTTTCAGAACTGTCTGGGGTTGGTATGTGTCACTGGGTAGGCTCTGAATCCAGACCCAATCAATCAAGAAATTTGTATAGCGCGCTACTCACCCGGAGGGTCTCAAGGCGCTTAGGGGAGAGGGGTCCGCTACTGCTCGAACAGCCAGGTCTTGAGTTGCTTCCTGAAGGAGAGGTGGTCTTGGGTCAGACGGAGGTGGATGGGGAGGGAGTTCCAAGTCTTGGCTGCCAGGTAGGAGAAGGATCTTCCTCCCATGGTGGCTCTTCGAATGCGTGGAACGGCGGCAAGGGCGTGGCTGGTCGATCGTTGCTGGCGGGTGGGAGTGTAGAAGGTCAGGCGGTTGTTGAGGTACCTGGGGCCCAGGTCGTGGAGGGCCTTGTGTGCGTGGGTGAGGAGTCGGAACGTGATTCTCTTGCTGACAGGGAGCCAGTGCAGGTCTCTCAGGTGTCTGGAGATGTGGCTGTGTCGGGGGATGTCCAGGATGAGTCGTGCGGAGGCGTTCTAGATGCATTGGAGTCTTTTCTGCAGTTTGGCTGTGGTTCCGGTGTAGAGGGTGTTTCCGTAGTCCAGTCGGCTGGTGATGAGTGCCTGGGTGACCGTCTTCCTGGTTTCGGTGGGGATCCTTCGGAAGATCTTTCGGAGCATGCGTAGGATGTTGAAACATGATGACAAGACGGTGTTGACTTGTCTGGTCATCGAGAGGGAGGAGTCCAGGATGAAGCCCAGGTTGCTTGCGTGGTCCGTTGGTTTGGGGGCGCTGCCCAGGGCAGGGGGCCACCAGGAGTCGTCCCAGGCAGAGGGTGATGATCCAAGGATGAGGACTTCCATCTTGTCTGAGTTCAGTTTCAGGCGGCTGTTCGTCATCCACTCGGCTACGTCTTTCATCCCTTCATGTAGGTTGGTTCTGGTGGTGGCTGGGTCGTTGGTGAGGGAGAGGATCAGCTGGGTGGCGTAGGAGATGATGTTGAGGTTGTGTTGGCGTGCAATGGCTGCGAGGGGGCTCATGTAGACGTTGAAGAGGGTGGAGCTGAGCGATGATCCTTGTGGTACGCCGCAGATGACTTCGGTGGCCTCGGATCTGAACGGGGGGAGGCGGACTCTCTGGGTTCTTCCGGCGAGGAACGAGATGATCCACTCTAGTGCCTTCTCTTGGATTCCGATGTTGCTGAGGCGCTGCACTAGAGAAGTGTGGCTCACTGGTTAGAGGAGGCAGACCTGGAAGCAGAGGTCAGCCCAGGACCAGGGTTCAATTCCCGGCTCAGCGGGGTCTTGAGTCCTAAAATGTCCATGGACTCGACAATTCTCGCCCCGGTGCCTACTCGATTCACGGGTTCACACTCTGCGGCTCTGGGCAATAGCTTGCTTAATCTCCACAACGGCCCCTCGCGGCGGGATGCCTGGCTTTCACCTTGCGGATACCCTGCCGGGTTTATCTCACAGGGGAATACCAGGACGGGTTCCCTAAGCAAGCGCTTAGAAACCGCTCGGTGATTTGCGCTATATAAATTCCTGTACATTTACATTTACATTTACATTTACTAGGGTGCGGTGGCAGACAGTATTGAACGCTGCGGAGAGGTCCAGGAGGATGAGGGCCGCTGTTTCCCCATTGTCGAGCAGGGCTCGGATGTCGTCGGTGGCTGCGATGAGGGTGGTCTCGGTGCTGTGGTTGGCTCGGAAGCCGGACTGCGAGTGGTCGAGGGATCCCTTTGTCTCAAGGAAGGCGGCAAGCTGTCTGTTGACGTTCTTCTCGATGACTTTGGCAGGAAACGGGAGGAGCGAGATGGGGCGGTAGTTCTTGAGGTCGGTGGGGTCTGCTGATGGTTTCTTCAGGAGGGCGCTGAGTTCGGCATGCTTCCAGCTCTCCGGGAAGGTGGCGGTGTTGAAGGAGCAGTTGATGATGTCCCAGAGTTGGGGTGCAATGACGGAGTCGGCTTTGTTGAAGACGTTGTGGGGGCATGGGTCGGTTGGTGATCCGGAGTGGATACTGTTCATCGTGTGGATGGTGTCTTCGGTGCTGACCGGGGTCCAGGCGCGGAGGGTGGTGGTGGGGGGCGTCGGTTCGGTGGTTGGGTGCGTGGTCTGTGCGCCGAAGCTGTTGTGTATGTCTGCAATCTTGCTGTGGAAGAACGAGGTGAGTGAGTCGCAGAGGTCTTGTGAGGGATGATGTTGTTGTTTCCGGCGCTGGGGTTGGAGAGCTCTTTGACGATGCTGAAGAGTTCCTTGCTGTTGTGTGCGTTGTTGTCTAGTCATTCCTTGAATGCTGTCTTCTTGGTGGTGTGGAACAGCTGGTGGTGTTTGCGGGTGGCGTGCTTGAGGGCGTACATGTTGTCTGTAGTCGGGTGTTTTTGCCAGGCTTTCTCGAGGGTACGGCAGTTCTTCTTGGAGTTCTTGAGGTCGTCGTTGAACCAAGAGGCTTTCTAGCTGCCGGGCCTGCTGGGATGGTTTTTCAGAGGTGCGAGGTCGTCAGCGCAGTTGGTGATCCACTGTGTGAGGTTGTTGGCTGCTTGGTTGGGGTCCGTTGAGCTGGCGGGAGGGTTCTGGTTCAGTGATGTGGTGAGCTGGTCGGTGGTGATCTTATTCCAGCTCCTGCGGGGAACCTGTTGTGGGTGGTGGTGAGTCGTGGTCCTTCTGAAGCTGAAGTGGACGTAGCTGTGGTCTGTCCAGTGGAGTGGCTGAAGGAGATGTACTTGCTGGAGGAGAAGACCCAAACATCGCGGCTAGCCCCATTGCTAAATTAGGAAATATTGATGCATCCACAATGTGTTTTGTGCCCTTTCCTGTTGAAGACTCTAGGTCCACCTACACAAGGGTGGTACCATTTTTATAAAGAGATGAGTGGGAATACACAGTGGTAAGAAATCTGTGGCTCACTGCAGATTTCAGCGCATTGCCTCACAGAAATGTGAGGAAATATGTTTTAGGCATAGTTTGAGGTTTGAAGGCACACCACTCTCGACACAGCTACCCAAATTGCAAAAAAAAGGATGGTTTTCAGTGGATTAAGTTGATGTGTCCATGTCTCATTTTGGGCCCTTTCCTGTGGTGGGCCTTAGGCCGACCCAGAAAAGTGAAGTACCACTTTTATCGGGAGATGTGGGGAAATCTAGTTTGTAGGAAGTTTGTGGCTCCCCGCCAATTCCAGAACTTTCCATCATAGAAATATGTGGAAAATGTATGTTTTTAGCTAAGGTTTGAAGTTTGCCAGGGCTTTTGGGAAAAAAACCTGGTTAGAGCAACACAAGTCACACCACCCTGGACTCTCCAGGTGCCTAGGTTTCAGAAATGTACAGGTGCTGGTGCTGGTTGAGCTTGAGCCCTCAGCCAAAAACATTGTAGAAAAGGGTTGGTTCTTGGGTGGTACAAATTGATTTGTACAGGATGTGTTATGGACTCCTTCATGTCAAGGGTACCAGGGCCATTTACACAAGTTAGGCACCCTTTTAATTGAGAGATGTGGGGGAACACTGGATAGTGGATCCCAGCAAATTTCAGAACATTCCATCAGAAATATGAGAGACTTGTATGTTTGTATGCACAGCTTGAGGCTTCTGGATAAAAACACTTCCTCCCTGGACAACCCTGTGTGTATAGATTTTAGAAATTCTTGGATATGTTAGGTTTTCCTGGGTGGCAGCTGAGATAGGGCACAAAATCCGCAGCTACCCACATTGTAAAAAAGCATGGATTCTACTGGGTATTATTTGATGCCTCCTGGTAGTATTTTGTGGGGTATTGTGTTGCATTCATTTGCAGCTGCTAGATCCCGCCATAGAAGTGGGGCACCATTTTATCGGAAGACATGTGCATAGATAGGATAGTAGAACATTTAGTATTACCAATTGAATTACTCTACATATGTGCCACTTTGTGTAGCGATTACCTGCCCGCGTACTAACACTCGTAGGTCAGTTCCCAGGTTGAGAACGAGTAAAAGCCTCTTGAACTATGGCTCCCAGCAGGCAATGGGGCGAGCCAAAGTGAGGCAAAGGGCGGGCCAAATATAAGCACCTCCTCCACAGTGGGAAGATGCTTGACAATCTTCCTGAAGATTTTGAAGTGAAGGATGGTGTGTCCCCACCGTAGTCCAGCGTTGAAGAATGTTGCCTTGATTTCCAGTACTTCGCGTCTGCACGTAGCCTGTGATTCAACCCCCGGAGTGTGCCCCATTTTGGTTTCAGGTATTTCACGGAAGGAGCGCGGGCTCCGTACACCCGTTCCTCTGATCATTGTTTTTGTGAGCTGCAGGTATCACGAGAAGCCCGGTCGAGCGTTTAACATTTACGTGACTAGGTATTTAGTTCAGCAGCGTGTCTCCAAAGTTCTTTCATCAACAAGGAATATGCGGGAGCGCTTTCCTTGTGAAAACCAAAAAGCAGACTGTCAGTTTCTGTAAAGTCCTGCTGCTCATTTTACCTTTCGGTAATTTTCCTTTTGCCTCGTATTTCTGAAGGACGTTATCAGGAGTTCAGCTGAAGGTTGCTTTTGCTTAGCGTTTCTTAGTGACAGTCCTTCTTCCAGTTATTAGGATGCTTCCCCAGAGGTTCACCCTCATATTGGTGTGAGGTTTTATACAACACAAGACAATTGGGTTCTCTGAACTTTTTGAGTTATTGTGACAGTATTCAACACATTTTGTTTATTTTTTCTTTTCTCCTGATTTTGTTTTGTCCACATTTTTCCTGCTCTGGGAAGGTTATACAGTGGGGGATCTTTCACTATAGTAGTTTGTGGCAGTTTCATTTACCTTGGTATCTTAGCTGTAATATTACGGGTGAGTGGATGCAAAGAGGTATTTACTCAGAAAGTACATGTTTTAAACAGGAGAGCGATTACCTCATTCTTGTTGTCTTGTCTTCCTGTTCTGCAGTATCACATCGCCATGGGTGCCATGCAGTCTCCCTGACCAGACTTTGAAGATGCCCGAGAACTTACAGCTGGTTTGTTATTTTATCCACTTCCCTTTTCCCCTGGGCAAAATTTCACGCAGCAGGATTTCTACCTCTGCTGGAGGTTGCGTTAAAGGGAATTAGGGGGTTTACGTTTGTCATCATCTCTGCTGGCCACAAGAGGAAGGTTAGTGGCGTTATAAACTCTTGCGCTACTGACGATCATGACACTTTGTAAGAAAGAAGACATTTTTTAAATTGCCTTTTGAATCCCATAGTATTCTTAAGTACCCACAAATTCATGGATGTTCAAATAACCACTGCTCCTAAAGTCAGCATCTGGTGTACATTTCAGAAATACAAAGGTTTCCTTCATACCCATTTTCCGCTTTTTATATTTTACCATATGAATTGCTCTATACCTTATATTCAGTGAAAAAGCAGGGTAAGGGGCAGCCCAGTTGTTTCCTCTGTGTTCCTCGGATTCTTGGAGAACCTACAAACCCTATAAATACAAAAAGGGAGGCACATAGTCAGAAAGCAGTGTGTGTTGTTGTGAATTCAAAAAGTGGAAATGAAACAGAAATTGCACCAGGCTGAAAAATTCCCATCAGCCCACCAAACGTGGCGGAGGCATCGTCATGTGGGAAACGGATGGTATATTCCAAATCTCACCCAACCCATCAACAGATGGTGCAGAGACCGGAAAACCGTAGTAACCTTCGAGCCACAGTGTATTTCGGAGTGGTGCTAATGAAAGTGCAGTGCTCAGAATAAAGTGAAAAAGAAAATGTTAAAAACAACTACAAGAGCAGAAAATATGTTTATTAGGCACTGCTCTAGTGTCGTGATTAAGAACATGCACTGTGTAGTCTGAAATTATAACTACAATGAGGCGCTAGGCAGTGTGGTCAACATGTTTCAGCTCTTAGAGACATTATCCAGCTTTCGTCACGACCAGAGATGAAAAAGATGCAACTGCAAAAAATGGAACGGCAATTCAAAAAAATGAAAAAAGTAATCCTACCAGTACTTTGGAGCCCCAATATTAACCGGAGGAGACTCTAAATGAATTGTCCTTTTCCTAAGAAAAACAATAATGTAAACAACAAGTATCCTTAGTGATCCACTAATAACACAGCAAACACAACAAACACACAAAAAGTAAGGACATTTTCCTTGCTACAACAAAAGACAAAAAGTCCTTCTGTATAATACCAAATGGTTTTTAAGATTTAATTAAATTGAACTTACCCAGCATTATGTGGGAAGTAACCTCACCTCACCCGGCACCCGCTCGGGAAAATGAGGCCCCGCTCTGTTGAGATAGGAAACATAGCCATAATGTATAACTTCTCCATGTGAAAAAATTCACCATGTAAAAAGTGGCTATTTTAGAGTGATTCCTATCATTACAAAAACTCAATTGTCTCATGAAGAAGAAAGGCACACCAAGTACCAGAACATAGACTAGTCTGGTACCATAAATTAAATAAAATATAATGTAAGCTAAAAGCCCAAGCCCTATGAAGAGAGTATGGAATAAGGGAGAGAGCGCACACCTACCTGTCCGTCGGTACCTCTGGCCAGCATCCAAGTGGGGGTGGAGGTAGCGGACAGGTAGGGAGCAAGCCTTTTATACCTGTCTTGATTAGCCCAATCACGCTAATGAGCGTCTTGCTCCAATGGCTGAATGACCGGAACCCCTACCTAAAATTCACTGTTGAGGTTAGCCATGAGAGACTCTCGTTTCTTGATCTTTCCATTTTTCCAGCAGGTGGAAAGTTAGAAAGTGAGCTCTACACCAAACCCATGGCTAGGAACTCCCTTCTACTATTTAATAGTCATCATCCGCGCTCATTACGTGCAAATTTGCCAGTCGGTCAGTTCCTCCGGCTCAGAAGGAACTGCTCTTCCAAAGATCTGTTCAATAAGCATGCTCACCACTTGTCACAACAATTACAAGTTAGACACTATCCCAAAGACCTGGTTAAGAGAGCATGGAAACGTGCCTCGAATAACCATCGAGATTCCTTACTTGACAAACGACAGCATAAACCTCCTTTGGATCGTTTAACATTTGTCAGTACTTTCAGTGTGCTTTCAAAACAACATACAAAAGACAATACGGAAACATTGGAATATTCTGAATATCACAAATGAAAATATTCCCTTACCTCTGTTCTCTTTCAAAAGAGCACCCAGTCTTCGTGACAGTCTAGTCCACACGAGACCACGGTCCCAAGAGATGTCTAGATCTAACACACTCTGGGATCTACCACCAGTACAGGGCCACTACCCATGTAGCTCGTGTAGTGCCTGTCCACAAACTTCTAAAACTCAACAAGTAGACTTAGGGACAGGCAAAACGTGGTTTCTAAAGAAACACACGAATTGTAACACAGAAAGGGTCATATACATGATCACCTGTCCCTGCTCTTTGAGATACATAGGATTTACAACCAGGAAAATAAAACTCAGGATTGGAGAACATAAGATCACCATCCGTTGCCATAAACAATCGACCAGACTCACTGATCATTTCCTCACTCAAAAACATTCTGCCGAAGACCTCAGGTGGGTTATTCTGGAACAGCATTTCATTCCATCCCACATTAGCAATATTTCCAGATTTCTCTTCATCAAAGAGCAGAAATTGATTTTTTCTCTTAAAAGTGATAGAAGGGGTCTGAACGATGATATTGCTTGGACGGCACTTTAAGATATCATGTTGATGCTGTCACTGATAGTTCTGTATCAACATGTTTAGTGCTGTTTCAACTTGTCACAGCCGGCATGCTTGTAATCATTCAATATATATGAGAACAATATCATTATACCAGTCTCTATGTTCTCTGTTGTATTTATTTATGAAATGTTTTCATTCTACAAGTCTGGCTTTCTTCGTTCCGCTGCACCGTATCAAGGCTCACACCCATGATTGGCAGAAGTTAGTGTGGCGTCCTCTATGCACAACAGAACTACCTCTAAGCACCGCCATTCACTGCGCCGCCTTGGCCCACGCACTATTAGGTGGTTTAGCACATGCTTAGTAGAACTCAGAATGCCCCCTGCGCTTGCGCCACTAAATACTTAATGCTTTTAGAATATTATCCGGTATTAGCGCACGCGCGAGACATACACCTCTTGTTGGGCATAAGCTGCGCATAGCGCATGCGCGAGTAGGTATACACTACCCACCATTAGCAGCACCGTTTTTCAGGTAGTACAGCGCGGTTGAATACTTCATGCCCCTTGCGCTTGCGCCATCGATACACTCATCGTTCCTTGAACGCTAACTGGGATTAGCGCAGGCGCGAGCCAAACACTCTGTGTTTGGTACATCTTTTAGACAGCGCATGCGCGAGTAGTTTAACACTACCCGCGAGGTCCCCGCGCCTTTCCATTAAACTACTCCTTGCTTACAACAGCGCTTGCTCGGGAAAGGGCTCATATTCCGAGCATGCGCTGGACGCCCCATTACTACGTGGCATTGTTTAAACGAGCTGATTGCTCGTTCCAAGACGCTCATTAGCGTGATTGGGCTAATCAAGACAGGTATAAAAGGCTTGCTCCCTACCTGTCCGCTACCTCCACCCCCACTTGGATGCTGGCCAGAGGTACCGATGGACAGGTAGGTGTGCGCTCTCTCCCTTATTCCATACTCTCTTCATAGGGCTTGGGCTTTTAGCTTACATTTTATTTTATTTAATTTATGGTACCAGACTAGTCTATGTTCTGGTACTTGGTGTGCCTTTCTTCTTCATGAGACAATTGAGTTTTTGTAATGATAGGAATCACTCTAAAATAGCCACTTTTTACATGGTGAATTTTTTCACATGGAGAAGTTATACATTATGGCTATGTTTCCTATCTCAACAGAGCGGGGCCTCATTTTCCCGAGCGGGTGCCGGGTGAGGTGAGGTTACTTCCCACATAATGCTGGGTAAGTTCAATTTAATTAAATCTTAAAAACCATTTGGTATTATACAGAAGGACTTTTTGTCTTTTGTTGTAGCAAGGAAAATGTCCTTACTTTTTGTGTGTTTGTTGTGTTTGCTGTGTTATTAGTGGATCACTAAGGATACTTGTTGTTTACATTATTGTTTTCCTTAGGAAAAGGACAATTCATTTAGAGTCTCCTCCGGTTAATATTGGGGCTCCAAAGTACTGGTAGGATTACCTTTTTCATTTTTTTGAATTGCCGTTCCATTTTTTGCAGTTGCATCTTTTTCATCTCTGGTCCTGACGAAAGCTGGATAATGTCTCTAACAGCTGAAACATGTTGACCACACTGCCTAGCGCCTCATTGTAGTTATAATTTCAGACTACACAGCGCATGTTCTTAATCACGACACTAGAGCAGTGCCTAATAAACATATTTTCTGCTCTTGTAGTTGTTTTTAACATTTTCTTTTTCACTTTATTCTGAGCACTGCACTTTCATTAGCACCACTCCGAAATACACTGTGGCTCGAAGGTTACTACGGTTTTCCGGTCTCTGCACCATCTGTTGATGGGTTGGGTGAGATTTGGAATATACCATCCGTTTCCCACATGACGATGCCTCCGCCACGTTTGGTGGGCTGATGGGAATTTTTCAGCCTGGTGCAATTTCTGTTTCATTTCCACTTTTTGAATTCACAACAACACACACTGCTTTCTGACTATGTGCCTCCCTTTTTGTATTTATGGATTGCCTAGGGTTGTGAGGTTCTATGGTCATTAAACCAACCCAGATTGACCCCCCTTATATATTTTTGTATTTTGGAACCTACAAACCCTACACATCCCAGTGACCACAATTGTCTAGCTGACGCACCATTGTATTGCTTCTGTAAATATGCCATCGTTTCAAGAAGTTGCAGATGAAAACATTGTCAAACTGGATGCCTTTTCCTACACATTGTTCATATTTGTTTTATTTCAACAGTTAATTTCTTTGGAAAAACCTTGAGAGATCCGCACAATTTACTGCATTTTATCTTAATGTTTTTCAATGTATAGCTTTCCCTCATCACCCATGGGTTTCAATTATTTTCCCTCCACAAGTGTAGGTTGTAAGAACAAAAATTAGGAAAAATGGCCTACATCTTTGGAAAATATCAACATTATGGTAACAGATATTATATAGGTCTGCATGCTCCTGAAAGATGGGAAGATGGTGACTATACCACAGCAAAGTTGTAATAAATGCAATTTTTAGAAGGAAAAAAAGACAGTTTTCGGCAGAGTACTTTTTTCCCCCAAAATAAAACTATAACTAAATATTTGCTATTTCTGGTCCCTCCTCATGGGTATTACCAAACCTTGGGTTCCTTTATAATCCCCATGATGCTGGACACAAATAGTGCAAATTTGGTTTGGATACCTGACATGGAAATAACTTTATGGAAGGTTAAGCACAAAGTACCTCAAATAGCTGAAAAAAGGTTCTGCACTGGGGTGGAATAGCCTAAGCGGTTAAGGGTTTAACATGAGTGGTCAAAAAACATTTCAGGTATATTTCTTTTGCCAAAAGAACCATTGGGGAAGTTTTTAAGAGCAAAACTACAAATTCGAACACAAGCAGAAATGTTTTGAGCATGAATAATTGACTAATTGGAAGTCAACTCAAAATACAATTTTTCGCATTTACCCAAAAAGACTGTTCGGGTAAATGTTTGTTTGCAAAAGGTATTTTCTGTAATTATGCATAATTACACTTAACTTTGCTGCCTTTTCACGTAATTACGCTACAGTAAACTATGCAAGTTTCACACACCACTAAAATGCACCAATGCTTTGTGTTCTACAAGACACTACTTATAATTGACTAAGCTTACCTTAAAAGTATGCTTCTAAATATGTCATGTGGTGTTTGCAGTGTCTTTTTATAGCAATTCAGAATTGTATGGGCAGGGTTCATGCCATTGCGTGACAGTCACTCATTGGGGGGATACAAATGGACACTGCCTTTCTCTTGTGACATCTGACTTTAAAGACAAGTACTATCCTTCTGTGCCTTAATGATGTTGCCTTATGTAGGTCCCCGATACGCTAGTTGAAATTAGCAATTTATTACTATGTTAAAGGAGCACAGCCATGTACTGGGTGGGTTTTAGCAACAATCTAGCACCTATAACCGAATGTGCCAGGCTATTCAGTGATATGAATCTAAAGAAATGTACAGAGATCATACTGAAAGGCACATTTTCTTATAAATATCAGTGTCAAAAAAATGTCTTCAATTCAAGATAAAGCTCATTCAAGCTAAGGGACATTTACATTATTTGGCTAATTAATTGGAACAAACACATGCAAACATTTAGGGGCAGATTTATGAAGGCCTTGCGCCGCCGGTGCGTCATTTTTAACATGGGAAAAAGTGACGCACCGGCGGCGCAAGACCTTCATAAATCTGCCCCTTAGTTCCTTACATCTAGACAGAAGGAAATACTTCTTTAGGTTGCCTAAATTTGAATTTGAATTTTAAAATATTTGTAGAGCGCTCTTATACCAGGAACGGTTTCATGGCGCTAGATAGCTGTGGATCAGTGGAGGCGGAGAAGGGTGCTAAGCTGCTGCAGATCTGGAGAACAAGAAGGTCTTGAGATGCTTGCGAAATTCCAGATAGGAAGATGACGTCCTAAGAGTAAATGGGAGGGAGTTCCAGAAGGCTGGAGCCAGCACTGCAAATCTGGCCCCCCCGGACTTCTGTTTTCTGAAGCGGGGGACTGACAAAAGGGCCAAATGAGTGGAACGGAGTTCTCTGGACGGGAGGTAAGGAGAAATGGCTTCGCACAGGAAGACGGGGGCGGTCCCCGATCTAGCCTGGTAGGTGATGCAACCCAGCTTAAAAAGGGCCCTCTCCCTCACTGGGAGCCAATGGAGGGACTGCAGCAAGGGGGTCGTGTGATTGAACCTGGGGAGCCCATAAATCAGGCGAGCCGCCTGATTTTGAATCTGTTGGAGCCGACGGATCAAGTAAGCCGGCGCACCGTTGTAAATAACATTCCCGTAATCGAGGCGCGAGAGCACCATGACCATGAGGATGAGTTTTAGTGCGGCGGCAGAAAAGAAACGAGAGACCCTTCGGATGATCCGAAGGGAGAAAAAACAAGCAGACACAACTGAATTGGTCTGCGTATGGAGGGTGAGCAGGGGATTAATGAAAATGCCTAGGATTTTGACTTTGGAAACTGGAAGGGGGGCAGGGCCAAGGGCTGGGGGCCAGAAGGAAGGGGACCAGGGACTGCAACCACCCCCCGTCAGGACCAATTCGGTCTTGTCCGGGTTTAATTGAAAGAATGTTGAGTGATAGATGCTATTGAATTTCAATAGCTTTCTCCATAATATATGTTCTGAAATCTAACCTATCTCACCATAAGGAAATCTCCTGGTCTGAAAGTAATACTGAACAGGCTAAAATAAGGGAGAATGATATATGTTAAAAAAAATAGTTGACTGCTAAAGAAATGGTGTAAGACCGGATCAATTTTAGAGAACAGATAGATGTACCACAGAATTTGTAAATCTCAGTAAACATTAATGTAGAGTGCTTCTTTGTAGAAAGAGGAAAGAAAACAAACATTTCACCAGCATGATGCAGCAAACATATGACAAGGAGCCACACAGGGTATAACTAATGAGAAAATGTTCTCATATAAACAATAAAAGGAGAGTAGCCTGAGGCTCGATGATGGAGGAGCTCTTCCGAAGGCTCTGTGGTGCAGGGATCGCCATCGGCGTAAATCCCAGGTAAACCCAGCTCATCGAGCCCAATATATCAAAGTAAATTTTCAGTGACTTCCCTTACCTGCTTTATGAGGTCGCCAGATCCACACGACGGTGGAGACAGACGCCGCTCTGCTGCTGCAGACTTCCGTGGCGATCGTGGGCTTCTTGCGGTGAGCCCCAGACCACAGATCTGACCCCGGAGACCCCTTCCTCGACCTGCGCTGCCGGACCTGAGGTCCAGAGGGGCCCTGCTTCCTGTGTGGTGCTGCAGCTGTGTCTGTCGTCGAGCCGAACTCCAGTTATGGGGCCGACACACTCACTGAGGCAGACGCCCACAAGGGGACGAGTCATCGTAGTGGGAGCTGACCATGACCCGGGACAGAGGCGAGGGAGCCGCAACTCACCAACATCGTGCCCAGGACAGAGGAGAGGGAGCCGTGGCTTGCCCACTGCAACTCTGCAGGCTGCACTCCGAGGCTCTCCTCCCTCCACCCAGACTCGCTCAAGGTAAGGCTGTCCACGCTATTTGTGGAAGCCCGACCGCTGCAGCGGTTGTTGTGCCACCTCGCAGAGAGGCTCGTCCACGACCTCCACCCCTACTGACATTTTCACCGTTGCAATACCGCAGTCTACATCCAGAGGCCCCCCTCTTCCTTCCCTCAGACTTTCCTAGCTACGGATGATGCTCCTATTGGCTGGCAATCACGGTGGCGGCAGCCCGCACCAACAGTGTCTGTGCCCCCTCATGAGGAGATCCAACTGTTGACCCCGACCTCCCCCATTTGAGTCACTGCAGGCTGCAACCAGAGGCTATCCTCCCAGCCCCTAGACTTTCCCTGCATCTTGTTTCACCTATTTGCATAGCTGGCACCAATTTTGTTGGACTCAGGGGGTTTTTGGTGGTGGTTTGTCATCCATTTTGGCCTCCTCTCATGGAAACTGATGGAAGGCGCCCCCCACCAAAAGCAACAGGTACTGCCATACATGGAAACAGAAATGGGCTTGCTGTGTGCTGCTGAGCATGGAAATGAAAAAAAGGGACTGCTGCGGGCATCTTGGAGTGTGTTCCTCCCATATATCACCCTCATAGCCTGCTTTCTTTACATTATTTTTTGCATTGCTGATGGTGAATATCTCCTACATGGCCTTGTATGAAACTGCCTACCTGAACTAACCGGCTTCAACAATCTACAAAAAGCTTGTTGCTTCTTGGGAACTCCTCTCCACAACTCGGCCTATTTGTTATCCATGTCTCCCTGAGCGTGGCCTACCTCTCCTATATGGCCTTGTATGAAACGGCCTACCTGAACAAACCGGCTGCAACAATCTACAAAAAGCCTGTTGCTTCTTGAGAACTCTTCACTTACAACTCGGCCAAATTGTTATCCAGGTCTTCCTGAGTGTGCCCAACCCTTGCCAACATGATTGGTCCTGGTCTGACTGCCTCAAGGGGAAAATTCATACACCCTGGTTTACCCCCCTAAACTCTCTAAAACCGCTACAAAAGCCTTCAAACACCTCACCCTGAAAAACTATCCAGAGGCACTTATCTCAGACCTGCATTTCTGTGTGGACAACGGCACCTTCATGAACGACCTCATCTTCTACTCCAGAAGAATCTCCTCATGGCGCAATACCTTGTCGCTCCTCCTCAATGTACGCTCAACCAAGAACATTCCCTAGGGCACTAAGCTCTCAATAGCGCCTTCAGCCACCCTGAGAGCTGACCTCACCATCACCCTCCACAAAAGTGGTATTGTATTGATCCAAGCTTCAACTAAAAACCCTAATAAATTTGCAGATCTCTTTACCATCCTCCGAAACCACGTGCATGACAATGGGAATGCGACCATCACCCGTCCTGACGAGCCTCCGACCCTCCTGTCCAACCCGACTAACCTACCACAATCCACCTCTCTAAGAGGCTCCAACACAGTTCCTCCTAACCCCCCCAGCTCACCTACCGACCTTGACACGGCGAAGGCCTCGAACACCTGCCCTGACGATCCTCCGACCCTCCTGCCCATCCTGACTAACTGCCCACAAGCCACCCTGCTAAGAGCCCCCAACACAGTTCCTCCAAACCCCCCCACCCCTTCTACCGGCCCTGCTTACACTACCACACCGAGACCTCGGGTCTCCTCTCCTCTATCTTCCCACACGGTCTCCATGGTTTCTAACACAACACACCCTAATCCCCTCAGTCCTCCTACCAGCCTCCTCAACACAATTGACCATAGACCTTTGATCTCCTCACTTCACACTCCCCATTCGGACTCCACGGTTTCCAACACACCACATCCTAACCCCCTCAGCCCTCCTACCAGCCCCCCCAACGCAACTGACCCGAGGCCCTTGGTCTCCTCCCTTCATGCTCCCAACTTGGAACCTAAGACCAGTTCACTTCCTATGGCCTTTGTTGATGTTGATATAACTAGCTCAGTTAACACTCAATCCACCCAGTCTATGTCCCCTAACACAGTCAATCCGAGCACCTCTACCGCACCCCCCTTACACGGATATCGATACTCTACACTCCAGAGCCACTGAAATAATTCAGAGCATCCACTTCTCCATTCTGGATCTAACGAACCTCCTTCACCTCGCCAAACTCTCCTTTGTTAGGCTCAAGCCCCAGATTAATTCCACTTCCCCTCCTATCCCAGAGCACCCCAAACACCCTCTACCGATATCCTTGAGGCGCTTGGTGTTTAAATGGCTTTGATTTATATTTATTGACAAGATTTAGGTTTAATATCTTCTTTCGACTAATAACTTTCCCAAATATGAATAACTGGGATAGGAAGCTATGCAACTGTCCGTGTGACAATATGTCAGTTCAATCAACTTTGCATGCTACCTTTTTTTGTAAATTTTATGTTAATGAAAGGTTGAGGTGGTTTAAACCACTTTTAAAAAAAGTATGGAACATGGAGACAATGCAGGCCGGCCCTACTGTTTCTTTTATCACTTAATGATGTATACACTGTGGCTGTAATGACAGGTTTTTTAAAAAGTGTACTAAAAAAACGGAAAAGCTTAATTATACTCTAAATTTAATTGTTTCTTTTAATCATTTTTAATGTATTATATGAACTACTGTATGTATTAAATTGAATCTGCTGCTTTTATGATTTTATGTGTTTTTAAAATTGAATAAAGCTTTTTCATCCATTCATAAGCACCTTAGCTACCTATCAGAGGAGGAAACCCTTGCCCTCACTGTCTCCTACAACCCTTCCCCTTCACAACAAACCCACTAGACCTCACTGATAACGACATTCTTGACATTCTCCAGGACCATAAAGCGTGAGTGCTGAACATCCCATCCGCACGGTCGATATCAAACCCTGCAGAACAGCTCCCCCCGTAACAGAAGGGTGATCAGAAGCAATCTAGCGCCTATACACCGGTCTGCCCCGACTCCCGACACCACCCCCCCTCCTAATTAAGAGACTGGTCTCTTAATTAACTGCTGATGCTGCTGATGTCACTGCTCTCATTCTGAACAATAACTCTGACTTAGCTATTCTAACAGAATCATGGCTTAATGATTCCTCATCCCCATGCCTTGGCATCCTAGTACCCCCCAACTACAACATTGCTAGGCTAGACAGACAGCATAACAAGAAAGGTGATGGCATCGCCAGCATCTTTCGCTCTAACCTCCTTGTCACAGAGCTTCTGGTGGATACTACAGATTCCTGCGAATACCTAGCCCTCTCAATCTGCTGTAAAACAACGCAACTGTGAAACCTGAACATATTTTACCACCCCCAGGCAAGAACGATCCCTTCACTGACTACCTCATGGAAATTCTCACAGCAAAGAGTTCCTCCAACACCAAAGACATTTTCCTCGGAGATTTCAACCTGCACTGGAACGATCTAAAAGATCCTCATGTCAACACCATTAAAGATCTCCTGACCGACCAAGCCCTGACCCAAGCTTGTTCACTCCCAACTCCTTCAAAAGGGCCACACTTGACTGGATCATCTCTAAGGAGGCAGCCGTCAAGCTTATCTCTATTAGACCCCTGTGACTGGTCTGACCACCACGCCATCACCTTCCTTCTACCTGGCACCCACAAGACTAGGACACCACAACCGATGCTTCCTAAACATGGTGTCAGAGACACCAAGAATCTGGTCCGCAAGGAACTTGATGTCCGATGCAAATCTGACCTCCCCCCCACATATCACATCGGTCAGTGACCTCAATGATCACTACTCTGCAACTATGTCGAACATTCTGGATGACCTAGCCCCCTTTAAACTAAAAAGAACTCAAGTCAAAGATAGAAACCCATGGTTCACTGGTTCCGTCAACAATGAGAGGAGATCCCTCCGACAAGCTGAAAGAATCTGGAGACAGCACTCCTCGGCCGCTCACCTAAAACTTCTCCGCCATGCCAGAAATGCATACAACAAAAATATCCTCAATTAAAAAAAAGAGTTCTTCAGAGCGAAACTGGGAAATGCCCAGAATAGACCACACACACTCTTTGTGCTGGTCAAACACCAATCAAACAAATTGGCTAAAACATCGAAAGAAAACCCCAAGTCTTTCATCTCATCTGAGGAATTTTCATCTTTTTTCACAAACAAAATCAAAACCTTAGGTAACGAATTTAGCTCTGCCTCACTCTCTCTCGAATCCCCCAACTTTCGGACTCCGCCCCCCCTGCCTTTACAGTCCTCACCTAAGAATCAAGCACACTGGACCGATTTCTCATTCTACGACGAAGACTCTATCGCCAAGATCCTTTCCATCTTAAACCCTAACAACCATTTCAGCGACCCGCTCCCCTCAAACTGTCTTGCGACCGCCACCCAATCCATTATTCCTAGCTGGACAGCGATAATCAATGCCTCCCTCCGGCAGGGATCAATCCCTGACTCCCTGAAAGCGGGCCAAGTCTTGCCCATTCTGAAAAAGCCGTCGCTGAAACCAGCCTCCCCAGATAATTTCAGACCAATTTCCAACATTCCTCTCATGGCTAAAGTGCTGGAGAAGTGTGTGCAACTGCAGCTAAGTCGCCACATCAACAACTTCCACCTACACAATGACTGCCAATCTGGTTCCGACCTGGACACAGCACTGAAACCACCATGCTCCACATCGTCGATGATGCCCTTCAAGCCCTTGACCAAGACAAAACCTGTCTCCTAATCCTCCTAGATCTATCCTCGGCCTTCGACACAGTCAACCACGGGATGCTACTTGAACGCCTCAAATTTAGGATGGGATTAGATGGCCCTGTCCTTCACTGGTTTTGTTCCTTCCTCCAAAACCGATTCCTAATCAACTGTAACCTGTCCACTCCTCCTTGGTCACGGTGGGAGTCCCTCAAGGATCAACGTTGTCCCCCACACTTTTCAACCTCTATCTAGAACCCCTTGCCGAAGTCCTTCGCAATGCAAATATCTCCTACCATATGTACGCTGACAACACTCAGATTTACATAAAAATCTCATCTCTCAAGGAGATTCTCTCCCTGAATGAGGCCCTTAAGCTGACCGTCCAATGGCTCTCCTCCAATCAACTCCAACTCAATGCAAAGAAAACTGAGTTCCTCCTAATTTTCTCGCCTAAAAGCAACTCTGAGATCCAGTCATGGATTAAAGCCATCACAGCCCTAAACTGTTCCTCGACCATTGTGGATTCGGCCAAATCTCTGGGAATTACCTTGGATTACAACCTTAACATGCTAGACCACATCAACTCAATGGCCAAATCTGCCAGATTTCAACGGAGCTACCTATGGAAACTGAAACACTTTCTGGACGCTCCGGACCTAAAACTGGCAGTCCAAGCACTAGTTATTTCTAGGCTGGAATATGGCTGTTCCACCTTATTCGGTCTACCCAAGATCTCCCTAGCACCCTTAAAAGGCTGTCTCAATGCAGAGCCAGACTACTTACCGGCACAAGAAAATTTGATCACATCACTCCTCACCTGAAAGCGTTGAACTGGCTTACTCTCAAGGCCAGAATTCACCTCAAGCTGGTAAGCATCACGCACAAGGCCCTATACTCAAACTCCCCTGCATATCTTGCACAGAAACTGGTGATATCCGGAGGAAGCAGAAACTCACGATCGGCTAGTGCCCTCCTTCTCCAGCCTGCACGCTTTCGGAAAAAAAAACCTATAAACGGCCGTTCACTGGGGCTGCACCAAGAATATGGAACTCCTTCCCACCCACCATTAGAAAAATCCCCTCTCTGGCACGCTTCAAAAAGGAGGCTAAATACTTCCTCATGGGTAAATTCCTTAGCTAAACTCCATCCCAGGGCCACCTCAGAGAATATTGCCTTCCTCCTTCGTCTTAGCCCCACCAAGAAACTGGGGGTCCTCAGAGACGGTATATTGACTATCCGTGTATGTCCTTCATCGCTTTGTATGCAGTACCCCCTCCCTAATGTACAGTATATTCTTGTGATATCATGTCTTTTGTATGACTCTTTGATGACTCTTTGACTATGTAAAGCGCTCTGATACCCTAACGGGTCAGGTTCGCGCTCTATAAAACACCAACATAAATAAATAAATAATTATGCCAGAGTAATTCATAAAATTTTGAGAATTTTGCAATATGCTTGATAAGCAAAATTCTTGAAATTACGATATTATGCCCCATCGCCTAATGCACAGCATTTGGGGTAACATTTTACCACAATTGTAACATTCACTCTAAAATATTTACAGCAATAACAGAATGTGAGTGGCTGTTCTTTGTTTTGCTTTAGTGTTTTTGCACTAGTGTTAGGGTGAAATGTATTCTCCAAACAAAAATTGACACAAAAATCCATTTCACACTAAAATAGGAGACTAATAGACGGGCCTGCATTTGAAGTAATTTCCTATAAATCTTCTACAATTTTTGGTAGATATTTGAAAGCAAATTACATAAATGTTGAATACCTCTTAATGAAAGGCACAGTTGGCTCTATTCACGATGGTGCCTTTTCACATGTAGATAGATTTATCTTATTTAGGTCTACATTTACCTGGAAGGATAAATCTCTACTTTGGTGCTGTTCACCATTTCCTAGTGGAGATCTATACCTAGGTTTTGAGTTATGAGTCTCCATAGTCCTCAAATGAGGGGTGCTGCCAACTACAACGTATTTTATAACTGGAAAGTTACCATTAGTAGCTTTCCAGCTATTTGTGGAAATCTCTACCACTGGAACAGCAAACTCTATATAGGAAATAATAATGAATTTTAATGTCATTTCATATTTTTAAAAATAAAACGAATTAAAAATAGTTTAATGGATATTAAAAATAATAAATATGAAACATCACTAAACTCCTGTTCAGATGGACTACTAAAATAAAAAGTACTACCTCCTAAAATGTATTCAAAATTAATTTAATTGTATTAATTATAGTTTTAAAATATAAATGCATTACTTTTATTCACAACTGAAATTCGTCCTCTATCCCAAACATGTATTTTAGACTTAATTTAATTTAATAAAAGCTTTGTCATTCATGTTTTCAATTAATAATTTATAATTGTTGTATATTTAAATTAGATTATTCAGCTAGTTAATACATTTTACATTTAAATGTAGCATTGAGCTATTTATAAAATACAGTTAAATGCATTAAAGTATACATTATTAATAATTACTTGTTAATACAAATTATTTTACATGATATCATATACAAAAGTAACATTGTAATAAATACTATTTAATTATATATGTTTCATTAGTGGTGTTAGGGTCAAGCGTTAAATGTTGTAGCTTGCCTCAATTGATTTGCCAGGCCCTCGTCACCAGCCGACTGGACTACGGGAACGCCCTCTACGCCGGTACGACCGCCAAGCTCCAGAAGAGACTCCAGCGGATCCAGAACGCCTCAGCCAGACTCATCCTCGACATCCCGCGAACCAGCCACATCTCCGGACATCTGAGAGACCTTCACTGGCTCCCCGTCAACAAAAGAATCACCTTCCGCCTCCTCACCCACGCACACAAAGCCCTACACGACCAAGGCCCGAGCTACCTCAACAGCCGAGTCAACTTCTACGCTCCCAAACGCCACCTCCGATCAGCCAACCACGCCCTCGCCGCCGTCCCCCGCATCCGAAAAACGACTACAGGAGGAAGGTCCTTCGCCTACCTGGCCGCCAAGACCTGGAACTCCCTCCCGACCGACCTGCGCCTGACCCAAGACCACCTCTCCTTCAGGAAGAAGCTGAAGACCTGGCTGTTCGAGCAGTAGCGGCACCCCCCCCCAGCGCCTTGAGACCCTACGGGTATGTAGCGCGCTTTATAAGTGTCACTGATTGATTGATTGATTGATTGATTTCTATGTGTGTTGTAGTGCCAGTGGTTGGCATGTCGGTGCTCAACTTAGTCCTAGGCAAGCTGGTGTACATTTAGTTCACATTTACCGGTAATAGATCTATAATATAATTAGAAGGGTATGATGTGAATGGCAATTTTCCTACTCTTATATGGTTGTGTGCTTGGTATTGATATGTCCCGCCTTAAACCCCTCCTTCAGTATCCTTAACCCACCCGTTTTCCTACCACTTACCCTTGTATCTCTCACATATGCTATTACTTATGTATTCAGAGTTCTGTGCCCAATGGTGGAATGCTCACGCCAGAGATTTGTGAAGTTCATATTGAATTCATAAAATTTAAATACTTACTTACTCCAAAATCACTTTTCAAATAGGGCACTATGATTAAAAGTTTTTGAGGTACAGAATATGATAGAGAATATAGGGAAATAAACATGTTGTAAAAGGTCACATGAGGAAATAAACATGTTGTAAAAGATCAAAGGAGATGTTCTACCATAAGTGAGATCTCTGAACCCAAGGCGCATGGCCTTACTTTATATGGAGGTGGAATGAATCACCCAAATTCTGTAAATTCTGCAGAATGCAAAAGCCTTGTTATTGGTCGTTATATTTAGTAGCAGTATAACAACCATCAGATACTTCCTGTGACTATATTGTTATTTTAGGATGGAGGTCAGAGTATCCTTTTGTCCTCTGCATTGATACATTGGAATCTAATGAGCTCTTGAAATGCCCTGAGTGTATACAATATGTAGAAACCTCTTTTTATTGTTTTTATTCACAGTGCTTTCTTTAGTCTTTTTATGCACGGTGCTTTCTTATTAATACAGAACAAATTAGAACTGCTCAATCAGTAAAAAGGACTTAGAACTGACACAAAAATAAACAGAATAGCAAGTATGTGAAAGTTCCCCTTAAACATTTTCTACTAAATTGTATACTCGCCAATGCAGAGATCTCCGCACCTCGGTCAGTATCTGAGTACAGAAAATATAGAAGTGGCACAGGTGAAGATCTTCAGTCGGAAGTTTGGGAATTGTATTTTGGAGTATG
Source organism: Lissotriton helveticus (assembly GCF_964261635.1). NCBI lineage: Eukaryota > Metazoa > Chordata > Amphibia > Caudata > Salamandridae > Lissotriton > Lissotriton helveticus. Next base: position 641,720,641 of record NC_136059.1, read on the forward strand.
TAAAGTAGTACTAATTAACATATTCCAAAATGACTTATATGAATAGGTCCCTATCTCAAAAACCTGCCCCATTTGTTTGCCATCTAGCTAGTACAATACTTGTTAATGAATAGCTAAAAAAGACACATACTAATCCACTCTGTATCATTGAAGGGGGGAGTGAGACCAATATTGACCACTGTCTCATACAAGCCCTACTCAGCATCAGGACAAATGCGTCCAGGAAGATGTCAGCTTAGTTTTAAGTGACAAGTAACTTTGTGGTACTCTAGGCACTTGGTTGTCTGCAATTTTGTTACATAAGTAAATATGTGCTACTTCGTTTAACTTTTTTATTTTCTATTGTTGTAGACCGGATTCAAAGATAATCAGTAACTGACCTACCAATGATAAAGCTAAATCAAAATCTATACAACCTTTTAATGGTTCATTGAACATTTTAATAATTAATGGCCTTTTAAAAAATCTGTTTTCAAATGGACACTATAATTTTTTTAACCATAAGAGATATTACACCTGATGAACTATACCAGCTCATGGTGAAATAGTTTCAGTTTACTCTTTGTAATCTTACAATTGCCAACAGGTTGCATGTCAACCACAATTTCATGATTTTTTTTCTGGTAGAAAAGTACACTCTTTCTCCTCACAGTTTCCCTTAAAGAAGCCTTTAAAAGTCAGTTTCACTATAGGGACTTATCAACTTCACCAGAACTCACATTAAGCCTACTTTCCATGAAATATTTCTTGGGGTTGGAAAATGAAGTCATTGCAAAGAAAGCACCTTTGAAACTAAAGGTTCAAAGGAATTACCCGGTAGATGTTTTTGCTTTTAAAAGACATCATTTTCAAAGAATTATTTTAAGTGGGGTAACCCATTTGCATGAACTATATATTCTCATATGCATTACCTCTAGTCTGAATATGCTGCTTTATGTGTGGCAAAATATATTACAATTGGTGTGTGAGAAATCTCAGCTATCTTGAAGGGTACTAAGGCCAGTGGATAGAAGTTTTTACAATCTTATGAAAAGCAACCTTAAACCAAATGGAAACCAGGAGCTATGTGCTGAATTAAAAAAACAAAAAATAAGGAGCTCATACTTCCTAATGACAGCTTTCATCTATTTTTCAAACTTTAGAAATGATGGAAGGCTTTAGGATCTCTGGCACATATGCAATGTTTTATTTTTCCACTTTTTTCAACCATGTTCGTGCACATCATAGGCCTTGCCCCCTTGACTCCCTGGTGTCCTTGGAAACCAACATGAAGGAGGATGCAGGTCTGCCATAGACTTAACTGGTTTACAACAAGGGGTGGTGATGGACAGAGTCTCTGAATTAAGCAGAGTACTCTCACCCAGTCAAGAGATCAGGGCTAGATCCAACACCGTTTTTTAGCTCATTGCACCATCCCAGTTTCAGAACCTGGCTGTATGCAAATTAGTCTGTCCCTGGCCCAGTGCATCATGGGAACAGGGCAGACCAGACTACAAAAGCCAATTCTTACACTGGGAAGGAAACAAGCTTCCGGGTTGTCTTCGGCCCGGAGTGCTTAATTCAGACACTCTGTTCATCACCACCCCCTTTTCTGTATAGACTTAACTGGAGCTGACCACAAAGTATTTACATCCGCCCTACAAACAGCATCTTGGATTTGTCAGGTTGTACTCTTGCACTCTTAGGAGCAAATTAAAAAAACTGTATTTCAAAGTATGTTTATTAGTACTCTCAGAGTTCTACTAAAGGACTCCAAAATTATATTCATAAACCTATGAGTATACATTTCCGCTCAAAAACAAGGAGATGATGGACAGTGTGCTGAAACTTTTCAGACACTCACCCCCAGTCACAGATCTGAGTTGAATCCATCATCGTTGGTTGGCTCACTTTGCCACCACAGGTCAGATCCAGCCATGCAAATTAGTCTTGACCCTGTTCTTCATAGGAACAGTCCAGCCCGAACTGCCAAGCCAGGTCTTCCCTGGACTGGAAACAAACATTCTGGGACCGGTTTGGGGGTAACACCCCATATCAGCCGGGTTGGCTTGAATCCAGTGGCAAAGTGAGTGAGGGACCATCATCTGGGTATTCCCGGCCAATTTAAGGTGAACAGAGCAAACACTAGGTGATTATGGACGGACCGCAGTAACTTTTCAGACACTTTACAGACACAACATGAACTGGGTGAGTGTCTGAAAAGTTTCAGTGCTCAGCTCTGGCACATAATCCATATGCAACAGCATGTACACCATCAGGATTATGATGTCAGTTTCTGACAGACTTTACTTTGGGTGCCCCTAGCAGGGCCCCTTCTCCCAGCGGTCCCTGATTGGGGGCCAAGGGGGCACCATAAGATCCCTGCGTGTGTGGCAGGCACCATAAGGTGCCTGCCACTCAGTGCAGGGATTAACAGAATACCTCATTTTTCTATGGGAGCTTGTGCTAAGGCTGATTTACAGCCAGAGCACAAGCTCCCATAGAGAAATGGGAGTGTGCAACCACACCATGTGCAGTCGCTTTGTAATAGCGGTGATGGGACTTCCGAATGAAGGTTAGTCGGTCCGTAGACCACACCGCTGCAACATCACAATCAGGCCCTAATCCGAAATAAAATGGGTGCTGTGTTAAACAACTCATAAAGATGCTGTTTCAGTTGAGAGTAGGAGATGCTGACATATCATTTCAAAAAGTACAGTGGTCTAAAATGAAAAAGAGTTCTTGGGGGGCACTAGATTACTACTGAAGGTTTGAAGTCCCAGGGAAAAGGATTAAGGCCTTGCACAAACTATGGAACACTACCTCCATTAAATGCTTAGGAAGGGTAGGCATTTGTATACTTTTTAAAGGAAATTAATAGCGGCATGTAGGGAGATTATCACTTCTCTAACAAAAGTATCAAACCACCATAAATGTCCACAGATTTATGAAGATTGACAACAGCCCAAAATGTGAAAGATAGTATATCTACTCTTCAGTTCCTTGTGGTACATACCTGGTGAGAAATAGAATTTATCATGAAGTTGAAGAAAGGAAATTTAAGGAAACTTGTTATGATAACATTCACTTTACATTGTGTCATTTTTATTGAAACTTATTCATTTTAATATGAAAAACATTTCAAAGTGAAGTTTTAATTCTGTTTTTTAATTCGAGTGCTTGTGAATACACGATATATTTTGTTTTTTCGTCTGGTGCGTAGACGAATAAATCAGAAGGTTTTCCGATGCGTGAGCTGGCCACATACAGTTGTCCATGTGAGAAGCACGGATTCTCCAAATCTAGTCCACACACTTGCAGCGGTTGTCCTTGTGCTCTGTTGATGGTCATTGCAAAAGCGAGTCACACCGGAAAGTGTAAACGTTCAGTATTGGAAAGATTATGAGGGCCCTGGGTGGCGGAGGGAGCCGATATTTAACCAATTTTTTTTTTTTGCCAGAAACCTTCGCAGGAGTGTACTCAACAACTTTTAACAATGTATTTTTTTTAAAACTTTTTTTAACATTTAGTTAGCCAGAAAACTTCGCGGGAGTGTACTCAACAACTTCCCAAAGTTTCATGTCGATCGGATGAATGGTGTAGTAATGCATAAAGGACAAACGGACATACTTTGGTTTTTATATATATAGATATTTATTTCTAGAATTGTGAAATTGTGATCTTCCTCTGGTTTTCAGGTTATTTGGGGATTTTTTAATTTGTACAATTTCATTTTCTGTCCTTTGTATTTTATCATTCAATATTTTTTAACTTATACTTAGTTATATCCTGACTTCAATGGTATTCATGCCCTGCCTGTACAATCTTACAGTGATGACATGCCTTGGAATGTTGTAAGTCAAATAGTCACAGTTGACAGGGATGAGGTGCCTGCTGGCTGCTCCTGGTGGGGTGTACATGTGATCTTGTACCATTGTGAATAAAACCTCTTTGAACCTGTGGTGGCGATCCTGAAGCAAACCTGCGTCTGTCACCTCTTCAAACCTCAAGTAACTCCAAGTACAGACTATACAGTAACTCAAGCTAGCAACTGGCATCTTTGACCCCACCAGTGACCTCCCATCGGTCGCACACATCAGCCTGCCAGTTGCTCCTGTGCCTTTGGGGAAGTACCACGACAGGAGCTGCCAATTCAAGCTTGGGTGTCTACTCCCCACTAACTCTACGGGTCATGTGCTGTGCCTGCGTCCTGTGCTGTGCCTTCAGTGAGGGTAAGCCTGCTTGCATTCTTTGCGCTGTGCCTTCAGTGAGGGTAAGCCTGCTTTCACCAATGTCTGCACTCTACTTGTTTTGTGCAGTGCCTTCAATTGCCACACATGGACGTCTACACTGTCTGGTAAAGAAGTGTGCTATTATATGTGTGCGCTAGCTATGTCATTTTGTCTGCACCTCTCTGACATTAACCTCTCTCAGTTCCTCAACCTGTGTGGGAGAGTTATGGTCTGACAGCTGGGATTTTCCCTCAATCTTACGTGGGACTATATCAACGTTTGTACTAACTGGGGCAAGAGGAGTGCTCAAATCTACATCGTCTTCCTTTTTCAAATAGTGATGCTGCGTTAATTATCTTCTACAACTGGATTAAGCTCAAGATTTTATTTTCACTCTGCCTGCTCGGTTTATGCTGCCTACGTGTTGCTTATGTCCCCACAGCCCCGTGTGAAAGTTCGCAGTCTGCCTATCTATTTCACCGTACCAGAGACTGTCTTTCTAAATTTTCTGTGCACTGTTTAAAATTGGCACTATACCTCCATCTCATGACCTCCAGGGCAGTTGAACCGTTACCTGTCTTTACAAATTGGTCTCGAGGTGACATACCGAGTGCGCGCACTCCCACCTGCCTTTGCGTTTCTCCCCGATGTCTCCATGGTTCTCCTCCGATGTTCCGGATCTTCTCTCACATTGTAGTGTGGGCTGGGCCTTGTTATTCACACTGCTATGTTAGCATGGGCATATCAGAAGTTTTAACACCATTTTTCCTTTTTGCTGCTTTTACACACAACACTGCATATAACTGTTGTTGTAAGTTAGGCTGCATGAAATGCTTCCCATGAGAATGGCTTTTTTTCAGCAGCCCAAGACTTACATCGTGACTCTAGTCTGCACACTAAGTGCTAAAGCCTCCAAGGTTATCATTACAACGTAGCTGTTGTTCGGTCTGATCGGCTCACGTCTTAGCCATAACATATATGCAGCTGCAAGCCAACGCAATTCTGGCGCCTTTAATAATGCACTGTAAGCATGATTTTCCAGATAGAAGGAGAGCTTTTCCAGATCCTGATGTGATTCACACCTGCTGATCTTGGAGATATGGGGTAACCCAAACAAGCCTAAGAGAACTTCTATATTTTATAAAACTTGGGGCCAGATGTAGGAGCCCAAATACCGACCGGTATTTGGTTTTTGAGATGTAGGGGGCATCTGATTTACAGAATCGGTAAAATACCGAATCGGTAAATTTACCGATTCTGTAAATCGAGATGTAGGTGGCACTTCACAGAGTGCCTCAGGCCCTTTAGGAGTTGGTATTTACCACCCAATCCTATTGGGAGGTAAAATACCGATTTCAGGTGTACATGTACATCTGTGCATGTACACCTATGCCATGTGACACACAGACATGCCCTTAGGGCATGTCTGTGTGCCACATGGCACACAAGCCTGCACTTGGGGTGCTACAGGGTGTCAAACCGACACCCCGTTCCCCTGCCAGGATTTGGTATTTACCGATTCGGTAAATACCGAATTGGTATTTCCCTTTGATTCCTAGGGGCTTTAAAGCCCATAGGAATCAATGGCAAATACCGATTCGGTATTTACCGAATCGGTAAATACCGAATTTTAGAGATTCAGTAATTGTGTTTTAAAAATTACCTACATCTGCCTCCTTCTAATTTACCGATTCATAAATACCGAATCTGTAAAATTCGGTATTTATGAGTCGGTAAAATTAGATTTACCTACATCTGGGCCATAGTTTCTAGCTAGGGAGGGTGATTTACTAGGCGCTATAGTACCTATTTTCACCATAATTGTAATATGATTTCTCCTTTTGTGTTTTATGGAATTTTAACAATGCTGATCATAATATTTCTAATCATATGTCTGCTTATGTTAGCAAAAATACTGCATCTTAGAGCACGTCGTTAAAATAAATATTTTAACCTTTCCGTGTCTCTTTTTACTCTTCTTGTGGACTGGTATGAGAGTATAACGAAAGAGTGTTCTTGCTTCTTACCATTCCTGAGTATAACCTAAGTCGTATGTTCTCGGTTGTCTAATGATTGGTTCCTTTGCTATAGGACGAAGAGCTAATGTGACACTGATGCCAGCTTGTTAGGGTTTCTAGGCACTAAAGTGAGTTTTTTGGTACACCACAATTCACTGGGTTCCTGGGTCTCTGTGCACAGTTCTGTGCAGGTGCAGAATCCCTGCGACAACGTCATTGCTTCGATGCCACTCATTGCTCCTGACAGACGCTCTCCTGCGCAGATGTGCCTGGAGCAACCGTGCTCACCGTACGTTTGCGTGCCGCCATCTTTAGATTTCACACATCGGGCACTCGTGCAATGCGTTCTGCCAACCACGTTTTAGATGTTGATCGAAACAGCGGTACAACATTAACAGTTACTCATTTTTATCCTTGTTTATTCAAGTGGAACGTGCTGATGTTCAAAACTGTGGGCTGAGATTTTGTTTTTGCGCAGCTATTATTCTTCAGTATTCTTTGCCATAGTTTCGTTGCCATCTAGTGGCTAAATTAGTTTGGACACTTTTCATTTCATTTACAGGATGACTTTGACCACTACAGCTTCTTTATTCAATTCTTTATGCTATTACTTTTACTTCTAGTCAATAAGGCACTCTACATATGCCAGCTGAGATGCATTGTATATGTTAAGTTTACAGCTTAACTTTTGTTTTCTTTACAGGTTACCTTGGGATGCACAAGATTGCATTACAAATGTCATCACATGATAACGTGTTGTCAATCTGTGTATCACACATTGCACATCGAGCTTATCAATTTTTGTACATTCAAATGTTTTACGGATGCATTGTTCATTGGTACCTTTTCACATGCTATTTCTTTATAGTCTTTGTTCCTGATGGTGCCATTTTAGCTATGCTTACGTTTTGTTCCCTCATGCAAGGGTGAGTAGTCCCTCACCGGTACTCGGGGGAGTAGTCGCTCACCAGCGCGGCTCACAGGTCTTCTTCTAATGCAAATGTTTATGGACCCTAGATATACGCCAAGTTGGTAGACGCCGTCAAGAGTCCATTATGCATCGCTACCCATATATTCGGGTTCCTACCCAAATATTTCTTTCACTGTTTGGAATATGTCATGAGTTCCTACTCATATATGTTTTAAGTTAACTCTTACATTACTCCAGTTTTCCCCTCTTACAAGGATCTATTCAACGGATGGAAAACATTACTACTCTACTAATTGTTCATAAATCGAAGCCCATTAAACAAGTTGGAACTGTACAAATGGTTTTAGTTTAAATGGGGGAGGGAAGGTGTGTGAAAAGGCGATGTTATTCTACTCCACATTAAGATAGTGGCAATTATCAACCATAACATCTTTCTTCTACTATCTTTTAGATGTGGATCTTCAGGGTGCACTATGTCCCGACACGTGGTTAAAGACACACCGGTGAATGAAAGGTGAGCTGTGAATATTCTTTTCAGAGTCACTCTCTCACTCTCTCTCTTCCTCTCTCCTTTGATTAACAAATGACGCAAAATCTTATCTTCCTTTTTATCTAACAGGTTGTGTTTCACAAATTGGCGTCCCCCCCACACCTCCACAGCTCAACGTTTGAGGAATCTGTAATGATGCGTGGCCATCGTAACAACGCCTAAGAAGGTTGCTTCAACACGTGGTGGACCCTCTTTGAAACATGCCGGTGGCACAGGGTGAGCAGAGAAGCCTCTTTCTGAATTAATGATAAGTCACCTCTGAGAGGGGAGAGTGGATAGTGTAGAGCAACTTGAGTGCGTAGGAATGTACAATCACCTCCGGGCGGTGGGCGTGGATAGATTGCAACAGTCTGGGTGCGCAGGAACGGGCACTCACTTCCAGACACCGGGAGTAGATGGGGTGCAGCAGTCTGGGTGCCCAGTAATGAGAACTCACTGCTATGCAGTGGTAGTGCATGGGGTATAGCACCCTGGTACGAAAAGAGCACACAGACACCTCCTTGCAGTGGGAGTTGATGTAATACAGTAGCCTGGGTGTGCAAAGGCGTAACGCAAAAATATATATCTGCAATTGTATGTACTCTGCAATTACTAATTGTATACTATCTTTCAGATCACTAAACTTGAGGGTTCACTATAACCCGGCACGCAGTTAGACACACACCAGTGGCAAAAATGTGAGCTGTGAAGATTTTCTCCGGTATCAACACTACCTCTCCTGCTCCATCTATTACTTTGTCTCTCTCACACTTTCAATGTCTTTGTTTCTCTCTTCCTTGCGCTCTCTCATTTTTTCTTTTTCTCTCTTCCTCTCTTCACTCATTCTCTCTCTCCCTTCCTCTCTCCCACACTATTTCTCTTTTGTCTTTTCAAGTTAATTAAACGCGGTGCGAACAAGCGATATTGTCCTGCATAATGACATGATCTCTCACCTCACTCTGTCTTATCTCTGAATCATTTTAAAGTCCTGCTGGACTATACTGTAGTTCTGAGCCAGTGACCACTTCCTATACATACCTCTTCAATGCGGACCTACGAAAGGGGTGGGAATCATCAGGCAGACTGCAAACTTGTGTATAAGCAATATTGCCAAGTGTTATGTTAATTTGTGATCTTTGACTCAGTCACATCTTTGTCTCTTTCTAAAGAGCATCTGTACCATAAAGTAGGCCTAAGCCTACGAGGAGTGCTGCCTTACAGACTCCTATTGAGGGGGATTCTGCGGGAGGGGTGGGTGCAATAATCCCGTAACAATGGAATCTCAAATCAGTGTATACTTGGCCTTTATGAACCTGACCGCAGCCTCCGACCGGGTGAATCGGAGGAAATTGTGGAAATCCTTGGGGCAGCTTGGTGTTGACCCAGGTCTGATAAATATTCTGAGAGTGCTCAACCAGAACACTACGGCACAGATCAGATTCAATGATGAAGGGAATACAACCATTAATTTTCCTTGCTCAAGAGGTGTGAGGCAGGGATGTATCCTTGCGCCTTTTCTTTTCACCCTATACATAAATGGACTGGATAAGGCGCTCGGAGATCTAAGGGTGGACAGTCCGCGTATAGGTAGGAAAGGTATACCGGTCCTACTGTATGCGGATGACGCGGTACTCCTGGTCCGCGCTGCTCGAGGATTACAGTCACTTATTAATGGTTTTGATAGCTTCATGGAGGACTTGGATCTAACACCAAACCTCACCAAATCATACGTAATGGAAACAGGGAAAAGACTAAGAATTTTACATTTACAATTGGGTCCCACAAATTAGAAAAAGTGCAGGCATTTAACTATCTAGGGATTCTATTCCACCAGCACCTTAGTTTTAAAACATTGGTTAATGACAAATGCAGCTCACAAAATAGTTTGGTGGGTTCAATTATAAATTTTGCAAAAAGATTAGGCCGCTGGTCACCAAATGAAATAATGCACCTGTATAGATCTGTATGTTGCACCAAGACAGAGTATGGAAGCGAGGTATGGGGCTTGAGAGATTGCAAGCTGATTCAAAAAGAGGAAAACAAACTCCTGAGAAGGGTCTTGCAGGTACCACAAAGTACGCCTTCCCATATTGTTCATGAGGAGTTAGTCCTCACATATATCAGCGAGAGGCTAAGCCTCAAACCCATAACCTGCTGGATTAAAATATGGACTAACCCTGAAGCCACATTAAGCAGGCAAATATTAACGGACTGCATTGCCATAGACAGGGGACGAATTATACCTTGGCTTAAATACGTAAGGGAAACCTTGAAGGGGTTGGGTTATGTTAAGTATTTTGATGAACCAACCAAACTCATGCCTAAAGACAAGGGCATTATAAAGACAGAATTTTTAAGGCAAACAGCAAACGCAAGGGAGGACAGAGAATTGATGAAATCCTTGGTGAGAGCTCATTTGCTAACCAAATCAACCCCAGGAATGGAGTTTTATCTGTCTCATATCCACAACAAACACGACAGATTCATAATGACCAGATTCAGGTTGAATCTCCTGCATCACATCTTATCAGTCCCAGCAAGGTACACATCAGATATAGAGACCAAGGGAACGTGCGGCTGCGACCAGAGGTCTCCGCAGGACACTCCATTTCGTTTTAATATGCCCCTTTTATGCGTACTCACGGGCAATTTTTTTAAAAGCAATTTTAAGGCAAAGCAGATTCAACCAGGCAATGGTGGCACTAATATTTCTGAAATTGTCAGTAGACCCATTGATACTATTTTGGGAGACTAAGGAATACTAGAGGCGAGGAATAACTATCGATGATCCCGCTTGGTGACAGAGGGGCGGCTGCACCAACATTCCCCAGGATTACTGTTTGCACTCTATAAATAATTTTTAATATGAATTTTTAAGACTCGAAATAATTTTAATGTACAAGTTCTTATATTTGTTTTTTAATTTTTATGTAACTTCTAATGGTTGTAAAGTTTTTTTAAATGCACTTTGTATGGTATTGTTTTTATACCGAATAAAGTAAATTTGACTTGACTTGAAATCAGTGTATACAAACATGTAATAAAAAGTAAGAGCAAAATTAAAAATATTCATGAGTTCAGCACGTGTCTATGAAGCAAAAAATCTAATACGTGTAAGCACCAAACGTTGCAACTGCTACTAACAAGAAGTCATTGTTGTCATTCATGAACATTTCAGCCATCCAATTAAGCAAAGGAAAAGAACATGCATGTTCCTCGATTGCCGGAGCCTCTAGCACCATCAGAGGACAACTCAGGCTTACTTCAAGATAACTGCGATCCAGAAAGTCATTGGCCGCAGTCCAAATGTTCCAATTGCCTAGAACCCCATGTGCCGCTGCGCAGGCCATAATCCCGGAACTAGAACAATCTATTTCATGAGCAACTAAGGGACTCCTTAGTAGATTAAAATCCAGATCAGGAGACACCGTGTTGCAGAGACACAAATTCAGGGCCCATTCAAATTCACAATCCAGGCAATGGAAAACAGGCTGCACGCAAGTGAAGAAAGAGAACCGGAAGGATAAACCATACGCCACACTTAAAGTCACCAAAGGCAGCGCATCAGCGTACCATAGTATTCTAGCACACGTCACGCAGGTGGAGCAGCCGGAACTGTACGTCGAGGGGCACATAATGTACATCTATTTTGCAATAAACAAAATAAAAGCAGAATGCCAGCGCCCAAAGCCAGGAACAAGGGGAAACCTCGAAATACACTCAAAAAAATGGAATGAAAAAATGCAGGGATCACACCGAATATAGTCTGAAATGAGGTAACAAGGGCGGAGCATACTACTTTAAAAAAATTAGCCAAGCAGTAGTCGACAAGTCATTCAAGATTGTGTGGATCAAAGCACCGAAGTGCAAGAGCAGGTCCGTGTTTAATAAAGCATTCACTTCTGTACGAGTATTTGCAACGTGAAGGACAAATATCTCACGCGCAGATGTAAGGGGAACTTCCTTTTGGGACAATAGAGCTCTCATTCTGCTCATCTTGTTGAACTCTGCTTTCAAGGTCGGAATCGAGGGCCAGATGGAAGCATCAAGCCTGCCATGTGGAGGAGGGAACAGCACAATCTTGCAACAAGTTACACGCTGGGAAACGTTAACAATGTAAGCAACTTAAGCAATACCGGCGGATAACCCACATCACTCTTCATTGTTTAGTAACTAACAAATAACTACCATTAGCAAGCAGTGTGAACACCGGTGTAATGGCCGGGACTGGGGTGCCCTTTAAAACACACGCTAAATTTGGTGCAAGCACATTACAAGAGCTGTGCAGTTGAAGATTTCTGCATGTTAAGAATGATCTGATGTAGAGACACAATCTTCACCATTCAAAAATACCTCTTTACCATCCCTCAAACATCGATAAGTGTAGGGGAGGTTCCAAACCTCATGAAGGAATGCACCACCCAGGGGCTCAAACCTGCCTATAGCATAGTGTTTCATGCAATTCTCGAATTTGAAAAGAGGGAAAGGTAAGGTTATTAACCCATGGATAAGCCAAACAGCCGAATTTGCCTCAGCTACTGAAAATGGCAATGGTTCTAATTTTTCAATATGTAATAGGGAAAACGTGGCATCTTTCATTGACATAAATTGCTGTTTCAAAGTCAAACTAAAAGGTAGAAATAACAAGCTTGTGTTCATGTAATCCATAGAACGCGACCATTCTTAAGGGTCTGCAAAGTCCAGGCAAGCTGCATAACAGAACGCAATTGATTTTGCCCATGATATAACACTGTAACATCTTCTTGTTCAATATCAACCACAGATGACACAATATTATCTAACGTGTAAATTCGGGAAGAAATGGTGTTAATGCTATTATCCACAACAGCAAGCACTTTTCTAAATTGGCCTGATCTATAGCTCTAAGCCTAGAAGCAGCTTCAATTTGAGACAGTTTCCAAACTTCATTGTAAGCAGCATATACCCATCTTTTCGATCTGCCACCCGCAAGGCCTTTCACAAAATCATTTAAATCAGCAGTTTTAATGAGTCTGGACAAATGCGATTTAACAGACGCTAAGGATGAATGTCTGAGCCAACTCTGGCACAATTTGCCTACAGAATAGGTGGTAACTGAATAGTGAGTTTGAAAACGGGTATCAACTCTAACCTCCGTATAGCCAAGGGTCAGACCCAGAAAGCGGTGCTGGCTGGAACCTGCACATTTTTGCCATAGCAACCAGCCTTCGGGATTAATGCTGGAAACATTAAAAGAGGAATTACTAAACAGTGCCTGTAGTTCACTCAGGGGTGTACTGGTAAAATTAGTCCAAAGGGGGAATTCAGCCAAATCTGGAAAGGAAGGATCATTTAATTTTTTAGAAGTAGCCAATCCAAAGCATGTGGTTTGTGAAATAGTATCATTCAGAAACAACATATGGTTTGGGATGAGACATGCACGATGCAAAGCCTCAGTGCCTTGTACTTGCCAACTCTTAGAACCCCAAACAGATTTAAGATCAATAGTATCTCTCCACAGCTCATAGCCCCCATTTGCCAACTGGTCAATGAAGGACTTTGAATAAAGTCATTTAGTGTGGGTAAGTCTAACCTTGGAAAATGATTCTCCAGTCAATCTAAAATAAAATTCATTAGGGTTGGATTGATCAAAATCCATAAAATAGGAAAACTTTTTCACAAATGTTTTGGAGCTGCCTTCTACTGGTGCGGGACAATGTTCCCACTATGTGAAGTTAACCATGCTTCTAAACAAGCCAGACTTATGCAGACAGTGATTGCCAAAATGTTGGTAACAGTACAAATCACCATAACTTCCAGACTCTAAATATAAATCTTCAGCATCGAAGGCAGCAAAATGTTTCAAATCAGTAAATAAAGCTTCAACATCCCAATCATCAGAGCAAATATTTTGTTTAACCACATCCCCCATAGAAACACGGAGTACATTGGGAACATTAATAACCTCTGTGGGACCATGAATCTGGAACTTTACAGCATCCCATACAATCCCATATAAAATGGGTCAAGCAGTTATATTAACAAATGTCCGGTCCCTCTTCATGATGTGCGTAGAGGAGTGGGGAGCCAAAGTTCCATCAATCGCTCGAATCGACGTTCTTTCTTAAACATAGTGTCCATTGATAAAACGAAAAACATATACCACAAATCCTATGGACATGAACAAAAAAATTCCAATCAGCACCAGCCAAATGTAAATCCAAGGTGGGACAAAAAAGTTTTTTTAAACCAGGTCACAAAAACTGAAACTTTTGAAGGGGTCTTTGATGTGGATGAGCCAGTGTCAAATGAAAAACGGGATTGATTAGCCACACGGGTCTCCAAATCAGTCATAGACAAATCCGTCAGGTAAGTATATTCAGTGTCATTAAGAGGATCACCAGCAGGCAGATTCAATATAGGATTCGTAAGTGGACTCATTTTAACAGCAACATCAGGCCAGATGGCACGATCCGGGGCCAAAACAGAGTGTCGCACCATCGCTGGACACAAAACCGCAGGCGTCATACTATACAGTATCAGCCACCCTGTGTGGTTTGACATGGTCAATTGAAATGTACCTGTTCCCCTTTCGCCCAGGAAGAGGAGGTAAAATTACTGTTCTTGTACCCTGCACACCAAGCACGGCAACTGGAGCCCGATAGGAAGGACCAAATTCTTTTTTGTTGTTGATCTTCTCTCGGACCAGTTCTCCAACTTGGGATAGCCAGCCGACTACTGGAATCTGCCACGCTGCTTCAGACGTGGAGGGCAAGTGTTCCTTTGCAAGACTGACTCTGGTCTTTTGTAGGTTCTGCAAAACATTAGAATGTTCATCTACGTCAAAGGATGCGGCTCCCGCCGCCATTTCTAGACCGTCAAGGTCCGGAACAAACATCTTGATGCCAGCGAGCATTTCGTATGGGGTCCGCCCACCAAGAGACCTTCTAGGGAGATTATTAAGTGCACGTTGTACGCTATGCAAGTGGGTGATGTTATACAGAACAAGGGGAACCCAAAGTAGCAATAGGTCTGGGACCTTGGGAGTATACAGTGTTTCAAGAGACAATGGTCCCAAACATCAATTCGAATATAAAGGCAAAAATAAATATAGACCAAAATTGAAATCTATATTAGTTGTCCAGCCGGACACATTTTAATAGTTAATACAATCAAATGTGGCAAAGGTATCAAACAATTTCCTAGTGGGACACAGCCTGTGTCCAACTACCACATATGTACAAACACAAAAACAGACAAATACAAGGCAAGAGAAAGAAAGTCTGTAAATTGATCACAGTTAAAACAGACAATTAATAATTAAGTACACTTTCTGTGATTTCGCAATAAAAAGGTTTTCAAATCATCAAGTGTAAGCTGTCGACGACGTTTCGATCCGTTTTTAATGCGGGATCATCATCAGGACATATTGATTCATGCCTTTACTCCTTGTGGATCAGACTCTTCTATGAGTACATGGCAAAAATGCCTGTACATGCAATAATCTGTAGAAATCACTAGTTGGCTCCAAAAACTGATTATGTGAAGGTAAGGCAATATCTTCAAATATGGTTACAAGTAATCCTGTGGTACATTCCGGTGGAATGACGTAAAGCCTCTAAAATAGGGAGTCTTGGCGTCTTGTTGATGAATGAGACAAACGCCCGAGTCAATGCTCGATCAATTTCACGGTCAGATCCAATGAAATGACGTAAAACCTCTGTTAGAATTGGGGGTCTCTGGTTGGCGCAAGTATGCACTTGTGACAAGCAGGGACCCTTTCCTCTAAGTCAGGGCAAAGGATGACCCCTTAGAATGACCCTTGCTCACTCTCTAGGTGCGTGGCGTGAGCAGCCAAGGCTATTCTTCAGGCGTTTCTGAGTTAAGCATTTGTAATAACACACACAGTAAAAATACCAATCCCCCCACAAATGGACACCAGGCTGTGGTTATATAAAAATACGTCTTCTTTATGTAAAAATATATATGCAGGCAAGTATTTATCACAAGACCATCAGTAACGCTTTTATTAGCCACAAGATTGTAAATAGGCAAATGTTCTCTTTGTATCGCAAGCTTCTTCTTACTTTGAGTCTCTTTATCAGTTCTTAGGTCCTTGAGTCCTTTCAGGACTCACTAGCCACTTTGTTGCGCTTCCGTGTGCTCCTCCCGGTGCGAGCGGCGAACCCTACCGCGTCTCAAGCATCGGGCATTAGCACGGGTTTTGATTTGTACTGTGAGCACTGTCTGTTGAAGGGCGGCTCAGGCAGGGAGAGCGGTGCACAAAGACGATGGCCGCGTGCAGTGCTATTTAAGAGGAAAGAAGAACGTTGCGGGCCCCTAGCCCATGGTGAGCACTGTGCGCCGGTGAGCGGCGTCTCTTGGAGGTTTCCGTGAAGGCGGGTGCGGGGCGCACGGCGGCTCTCAGCAGAGCGAGGCTGGCACCCGAGGCGCCCAAAGATTCACAGAGTCTGTTCTCTGGGTCTGTGGGGTCCGGTGGGGACGTCAGGCGGGAGCGTGGGGGGGGGTGCACCAGTGAGCCTCCAACGGCAGTGATTCAGCGACTTCCCTCAGCGGGGGGAGAGTGGCTCAGTGGAGCGGGGCTCTCCCTCGGCGGGGACGGGGAAGCACAGTTCGATCACGGCCTCGAGGAGGGGCTGGGGGGGCATCTCAAAAGGTCACGGCAGCGAGCCTCCAAGGCGAGGTGACACGGCGATTTCCCTACGTGGGGGGAGAGCGGCTCGACGGAGCGGGGCTCTTCCTCTGCGGGGACGGGGAAACACAGTTGGTCACGGCCTCAAGGAGGGGCTGGGGGCACCAGGGTCACGGCTCCGGCGGGGCAGATGTCCTCGTAATTACTGGCAGACGGGCAGAAAGCAGGTTGAGCCAGATGGTCCTGTGGCTCAGGTCAGGGGGCAAGCTCAGACAAGCCCTTGGAGAAAGTTTCAAGCACAAATCAGCAAAGTCTTTTCAGCAAGTCTTTTCCTCTCCTTCCTCAGCAAGGCAAGCAGCAGGCCAGTCCTTCCAGCGTCTTCTTCTCCTTCTAGTAGGGCAGAGGTTCTTTGTGGGAAACAGGATTCTGATTTACAAGGAGCAGGGCTCCTACTTTTATACAGCATTTCTTTTGTCTTTTCAGGCCAGGGGGGCCTTTGCATAACTTCTTTCAGTCTCTGAGCACTTGTTGGGTGTACTTCTGGCTTCTGCTTTCAGTGTGAGGGGCAGGCACATCAGACGCTCTACAAGAGGTGGAGCCAGCATTGTGTGGACAGGGGCAGCCAGGAGTACGTTGATGACAGTGCTTCGCCCTTCCTGGGCCAGGTGCAGGCTGAGTCATCAGTCGCTCCCCAGGGGGCGGAGCCAGCAATGTGGTGGCAGAGCACAGCCTGATTATGAGTCCAGGGGCACTCCTACCTCCCACTAAGGTGTAATCCTTGCATTCACCACCTGTCATCCCCCAGCCCTGTCACTCACACATCCCAGACAGTCAGATACACATATTAGCAGAGGCGGACTGAAATGGTTAGGCAAGCAAATGCTAACTTTCTAAAAGTAGCATTTGCAAACACAGGATATTAAAATAAACTTTACTAAAAGAAGTATTTTATTATTCTGAGTTCAGGCATACTAAACTTTATTTTCTACCATGTTCCCTGAGCCTGCTGGGATTATAGAGTGTAATAATTCCAGCAGCCCATCTGGCCTAAAGGGAACAGGTGGCCTTACAATAGTGAAAAACGCATTTGGCAGTAATTCACTATGAGGACATGCCACACACATCAGAGCAAGTCCTACCTTACACTTACAATGCACCCTGCCCTTGGGCCTACCATAGGGGTGACTAATATGAAGTTAAGGGAAGGTTTAGAGGCTGGCAAGTGTGTGCACTTGCCCAGCCAGCATGACAGTACCCGACTGCATGCAGGTTCTGCAATGGCAGACCCTTGACACATTTTAAAAGGCTGCTTCTGTGGGTGGCGCAACCAGCGCTGCAGGCCCACTAGCAGTATTGGCATTTGCAAGCCCTGGAACTCCTGGTGCACTTTACTGGGGACTGACAGTAAATCCAATGAACCAATCAGGGAAATCAATCACATATACATTTTGCACAGGGAGAGCATATGCACTTTAGCACTGGTAAAGTGCCCAGAGTCATTAAACCAACAAAAACAGGTCAGAGAGAGTATAGGAGGAAGGCAAAAAGTTCAGGGATGACCCTGCCAAGAGGGCCAAGTCCAACAACCTCCGTGATAGGGGGTCTGGCGCATCAAACAAGTAAATACTCTGGAATTCTCAAAAGCGAATAGGGTATGCGCTCAAATCCATACTCGATCCGTTTGTTTGATGTGCCAGACCCCCTATCACGGAGGTTTTACGTCATTTCATTGGATCTGACCGTGAAATTCAACCGTGAAATCAACACGACGCGCAAGACTCCCTATTTTGGAGGCTTTACGTCATTCCACCAGAATGTACCACAGGATTACTTGTAACCATATTTGATGATATTGCCTTACCATCACATAATCAGTTTTTGGAGCCAACTAGTGATTTCTCCAGATTATTGCATGTACAGGCCTTTTTGCCATGTACTCATAGAAGAGTCTGATCCACAAGGAGTAAAGGCATGAATCAATATGTCAAGATGATGATCACGCATTAAAAAGGGATCGAAACATCTTCGACAGCTTACACTTGATGATTTGAAAACCTTTTTATTGCGAAATCACAGAAAGTGTACTTAACTATTAATTGTCTGTTTTAACTGTGATCGATTTACAGACTTTCTTTCTCTTGCCTTGTATTTGTCTGTTTTTGTGTTTGTACATATGTGGTAGTTGGACACAGGATGTGTCCCACTTGGAAATTGTTTGATACCTTTGCCACATTTGATTGTATTAACTATTAAAATTTGTCCGGCTGGACAACTAATATAGATTTCAGTTTTGGTCTATATTTATTTTTGCCTTTATATTCGAATTGATGTATGCAAGTGGGTGAGCCATTCCATGCCAGCACCTAACACCTTTGCTGTCAATGATTGCTTTGAGTCACGGTTCATCCGCTCCAAAACACTATTGCCCTCAGGCCTGTATGCAGATGAAAATTTGACTTGGACCCCCAATGAAGCCACGGCATCCTTGTACGCCTTAAAGGCTAACGCTGGACCCTGGTCCGAATGGAAGGTTCCACATGCAAAAATTCCCACAAAGACACGGAAATCTCTTATGACAGTTCTGCTATCAGTGCTTCTTAGAGGCCACCGCCACACAAAGTGCGTGCAAGAGTCAACTGCTACTAAGACATACTTATACAAAGTATCAGAAGGGGGAACATCCTTTACGACGCGGATGTTACCCCGCGCCACAATTACGACGCGTCTCTTACAACGCAAGTCGTAACCACGACTTGGGCTTGAGGGCGCTCAAGGACAAGGAATAGTTAATTTACTATTCCAACACCTTCCCTACTATCCACGGGGACTGGTGTTGGAATAGTAAATTAAACTATTTCTAAGTCCGCACCCTACAGCGCAAGTCGTGGTAACGACTTGTGTTGTAAAACACGCGTTGTAACGGTACGCGTGGTAGTAGCCCGCGTCGTACCGTCATACATCCTATCAGAAGCGAAGGGACCGCAGTGATCCAAATAAACACACGAAAGTGGCTTGTTAGATATGTACAACTGAGTTTGGGGAGGGCGTGT
The DNA here is from genome assembly GCF_964261635.1 of Lissotriton helveticus. Classification (NCBI taxonomy): domain Eukaryota; kingdom Metazoa; phylum Chordata; class Amphibia; order Caudata; family Salamandridae; genus Lissotriton; species Lissotriton helveticus. The sequence continues at coordinate 641,740,012 of NC_136059.1, forward strand.
ATCAGAAGAAGGCTTAATCTGTTGACAAATGCCACATTGAAGGACAAAATCACGCGTCTGTTTGTACAAACCCCGCCACCAATACCGCTGCTGGAGGAGAGGTACAGTAGCTGACACGCCGGCATGCACCAAAGCCATCCCCGCATGTGCCGCTGTAATCAAAGCCTGTCTGCGGTCCGCGTTGGGAATCAGTCTGGCACCAACGTCATTAATTCTCACATAAGGAACTTTATCAGGACTTAAGTGATAAGAGTACTTCAAAGGGAAACCCTTAGGATAATTACCTCCCTTCTCAGTCGCGGCAATAGCTGCCAAGATGTCATCATCAATCTTACTTTTGGAACGTGTAACTGCTGCCACTGCAAATGTTGCTACTGCTGTCTTTGCAGCTTCGTCTGCGAGACAGTTGCCAATGCGCTGATGACCGAGAGTATGAATTACAAAAACGAGTGGGAGACGTTCTTTAAGTTCCGCCACTCGAACCCATATCATTTTATGTTTTATTGTGCGACCTTTGGAGTCACGATAATCATTTTGAGTCCAAAAGTGTAAATTGCCATTGAAAGACTGTACACAGTAGTAGGAATCACTCACAATAAGAGTAGTCAAACTGGGGTCCTCGTACTCCAAAGCAAGCATCAGCGCACATAGTTCTGCTAATTGGGCGGTAAAGTCCCCTAATGTCTGTGTATGCACGACATCGGAGTTTAATTCACCATCCACCATTGTACCAACCACAATTTCACAGGCCGGGGAATACGCATGTCTAGAATCCGTAGCCGCTTGAGCACTTCCATCAGTGTAAATGATACAAAGAAAATCCTCCAGTGAGCGCATAGTCAGAGGAGCAGGATGAACAAACTCATACTGCAAAAACTCCTGAGTCTGTAAAGAGGAATCGAAAATGAACGTATCATCAGGGGATGTCAAGGATGTAGCCCATTGTATCCACCGTATGTGCAAAGCCTTGAAATGTGGTACTGCCTCAAGGCAGGATACGGATTAACAACCACAATGCGTTTTTCCAGTGACAGTGCACGTTCCTTTAGAATCGCCCTTTGCACTGCTGTCAAAACCTTTTCTACAGTGGAAAACCGCAACTCGGCCGAGGTATACAGGTGTGGCTTGTAGGCAATAGGAACTATGTCACCCTCATTAAAAGTGAGGTACATAAAACCCACCGCCCCTTGCACGATTCTTATCACCAGGTTAGTGTGGTTATCATGAGTCAACAAGAATTTAGATTCAAGTAGGTCAGCCTGCAAAGATCGCAAGACGGCTGTATGTTCAGGCAGCCAGCACGATTTGGAAAAAGTAGGTTTTATCAATGCATGAAGAGGCTTGATATGCTTGGCATATTCAGGAATGTATGTACGTCCAAAATTCAGAAAACCCAGTAAAGATTGCAACTTTTTCAGCGTTGTGGGAGCGTGCAAACATGCGCATTTCTCCAAGAATTGAGGAGCCACGCCTCTACCTTCATTGTTGAGCTCGTAGCCCAGGAAAAACACTGTGTATTCTGCAATGTGAGATTTCGCAAAGTTAAATTTATAGCCAAGGTCCGCAAACCGGCAAATTATGCGGTCAACACAGCACAGATGCGGCCATAACTTGTCGTCCATGAGATAAATGTCATCCACATACGAACATGCATCTGCGTCGAGTCTCTCAAGCAGAGAGCCTACAGGGGCAGCAATAAACCCCGGACTGTTCTTGTAGCCCATGGGTAAACGAAGAAACTGGCGGTGTTTGCTGTCAGGGGTAAAACTCGACCACTCACTACTAAAAGGGTACAAATTATGGGGAAAGAAGCCATTGGAAATGTCAAGTTTGGTTTTAAACCTCTTACGCACAAGACTATCCACTAGAGCAGAGCTGTGAGTATTCTGCACTGCACACGTACGACAATGTGAGTTTAAGTGGCGGTAATCCAACACCAAACGGTACGAACCATCGGGCTGGGTCACAGTAAAAAGTAGGTTATTCATCGGAGACACAGACATTTCAATTACACCTTGATATTCCAATTGTTCAAGGATCTCGGCTTCAGAGGCTTTTGCCTCACGTCGTACGGGGTATTGGGGTTGTGGCTGTGGCATGGACCGCAAAGGGATCTCGTGTTGAGCGAATTACCGCCCCATCTCTCTCCTGCCTTTTTTCTCCAAAATTTTGGAAGCCCATGTCACCACCTGCCTCTCACAGTTTATTGAGAACTCCACCTTTCTTGAGACTAACCAGGCCGGCTTCAGACCCGGCCACTCTACGGAGACTGTCATCTTGGCTGTGCTGGATGCCCTGAGAGACGGTGCAGACAAGGGTACCCCCCAGGCCCTGGTTTTATTAGATCTGTCGGCTGCCTTCGACACGGTGGACCACAACATCCTTCTCCACCGTGTCGAGCAAGCTGGCATCCAGGGCCTGGCGTTGGCATGGGTCAAATCCTTCCTGACCGGGAGGTCTCAGACCCTTAGCCTGGGCACTTTGATAGCTCCTCGGGAGCACTTGCCCTGCGGGGTCCCTCAGGGCTCCTCTCTGTCCCCCCTTCTTTTCAATCTTTATCTTCGACCCCTTCTCTTTTCCTTGAGGCAGTGGGACATCACCGTTTTCAATTACGCGGACGACCTGCAACTCATCTTCCCTCTTGATTCCCCCTGTGCTATTCCCAACTTTCAGGCAGTTATGTCCCACATCCTATCGTGGATGTGCCAAAATCAGCTTAAGCTGAATCCCGGAAAGACGGAGCTTCTTCTCCCTGGCAAGAGCTCTACCCACTGGGGTCCGCATTTTTGGCCGGCAGAACTTGGCCTTCCCCCCACCCCTGTGGCCTCGGTAAAAAGCCTAGGGATCACTATTGACTCCGGTCTCTCCCTCGGGCCCCAGGTGGGGACAGTTGTCTCCTCCTGCATGTTCCAGCTGCGCAGGATCAGGAAGGTGGCTTATCTCCTCACTCCTGAAGCTCTCCTGCAAGTAATCATGGCCCTTGTCCTCTCCCGCTTAGATTTTTCGAATGCTATCTATCATGGTCTGCCCAAAACATCTCTCTGCAGACTACAATTCGTTCAGAATCAAGCGGCGAGATTGGCCTTTGGGATTCTGAAATGGCAATCCGCCAAACCCCTCCTTCTAAAACTGCACTGTCTCCCCGTCATCTCGAGGGCAGCCTTTAAGATCGGCTGCCTCACCTTTAAATCCTTATCTGGTTCCTGTCCTGTTTTTTTGAAATCTCTCATCAGGACCTACAGCCCCTCTCGGAACCTGAGATCCTCTCATCTGCACCTCTTACTCACTCCCCCTGTCAAACTCTGCAGATCCGGAGGCCGGAGATTTGCATTTCTGGCCCCCAAACTCTGGAATTCCTTCCCCCTCTCTCTTAAAACCTCCAATTCCCTTACCCTCTTCTGTAAATCCCTAAAAACTTGGCTCTTCCCTCAATCTGGCTAAACCCTCCCAGTCCCCCAGTTGTCTGCCAGCGCCAGGAAACCCATGGTGTCAGCGCGCTTTATAAATTCCCCCCCCTTACCTTACAGTATGGTACAACGCCGGCGCAAGCACCTTAGCCCAATCTTCTGCATACTGCAGTGTCTGCTCCTTTGGCACAGTGTGCATGAAAGCGGGGAGGATCACCTCCTCCGATTGCGGAGCAAGCCAAGACAAACGGTGGGGGCCAGTCGACCCCCGCCAATAAAATGTCATAAGTAGTTGTTAGATATTCCCAAAATACCCCTTCAATCACAACGAAGGTGTCAGTCGCTGTCACCTTCAGTAGTGGACGCAGCGCCTCTCGAATGATGGTAATCTCCGCCGCGCTGTCCAGCAGAGTCAGAGCCCATGTCAGATTCTGAAGCTGCATTCTAACTATCTGTGGCATATCTCGCTGTCACATCAGCAACTTTCTTCGTTTGAAACAGGCGTCTCTACCGCTGTGACTCATCCTGCTTGCCTTTTCCGTCAGCCTTACGAGGCTGCTCTCGGCCCTGTTGGGCACCTTGACCTCTGCCGCCGCCGCCTCCTCCACCGGTGGCTCCTATCGATGTTTCCTGCAAAGAGCGAGAGGGAAGTTGTTCAGGAACCTGAAACCTATCAGGCGACTTAATAGTACTGAGGTCGCGCAAATCATATTTACGCCCAACAGGGGCAGGTGTAGGCGAAGTGGGATGGGAACCCTGTTTCTGCTGCTGCTGCTTCCCCTGTTTTTTGTTCTTACTCTAATTTTGTTTCTGAACTATTGGGCGGTCATCCATATTAGATGACCCCTGCTGAGCTTGCTGTTGCTTTTCTCTCTTCACGAAAGGCTTAATACCTAAACTATTACGGCCCATGGTCTTATAAGCTTCCGTAATAATTTTGGGCAACTGACGGGGTTTGTCGGCGTCGGGCACCTCGCGCAGAGCATTAGAGACCTGGAAACTTACAGCATCCCCCTTCACATTAGCAAGGACGAGATCACGTACCATATCAAACGCTCCCACTAGGCGCATTCCCAACTCCACTGCCGCCTCTGGTCCGTGCTCATCCTGAACACGCTTGATCACAGTAGGCAAAACAGTCATTGACGGGGTGCCAAAGCACCAAGTGTAGACTGCAGCAAAAATCAACGCCCAAGTTGTACACTCAGTTACGTCAGGCACTAAGTCTTTCTGCAAACTCACGGTGAGAATCCTGTCTTTCTCGAAAGGACTAGTATTAGGGAACACTGCCTCCAGTTGGTCAAATTTCTTGGCAAGCCAAAAAGGCATTTCTTCCTTATCCTGGGGGTGCTTGCCCATGACCGCATTAACCATGACGGGATTAAGTTTGAGTCCGCCACCGCCAACTGGATGCGCTGCACCAGCCGGGGCCCCACCCGTGAGGTTGCGAGTAATGTAGTGAATCAGACCCCTGATAACTGCCACCGAAGAAGCATACAGGGGTCGCAATTGGACGGCTGTCAAAACACCTGCCTGGGGATGCGGAGTGTAAGCAGCCAACACAGGCCAAGTAGCGCCTGGAATGGACAACGGTCCTTGTCTGACCACTGTAAGAACGTGTGGGAGGGTGCCATTAAACCAAACGGTATGCTGCCAAACAGAAATCGGAATTTCTACCGTCCGATATGGAGCGTACACTGCAGGAGTATCAGCGGTGGTATACGAGTGAAAATCACCAGAAACTGCATCTACTGCGGGAAATGTGACCCATGAGTAATACAACTCCAACGGGTACGCCACGTCAGCCGAGTCCACAAAAACCACCGCCTGTCCCTCAAGAGAAACAAGGTATTCTTGCAAATGATTACGCAAAGCTACACGACTCTGAGCCGGGATATTAACCGCAGCCATATCAAAACAGTACGAGGGAAGTCCAAGACAATACTAGTATGCACAACTGGGTTGTAATACAAAGAAGAAACCTTTGAGAATGAACAAGCTTGAAACAACCTATGTAAATATAGGTAGGTAATATATCCATCACTACTGTCAACCGGAAACAAAAGTGATGGGGTCGTAGACTGATATAAGCACTACTCAAGCGTCTCACAATAAGACCACACTCGTTGGCTGCGCAATGTAACAGGGATTCTGCGCAAACACAGAACTGTGCACAGAGACTTAGGACATCAGTTAATTAGGGTGTGCCAAAACTCACCTCAGTACCCAAAATCCCCTACCAGACTAGCAATCAGTGTCACATTAGCTCTTCGTCCTATAGCAAAGAAACCAATGATTAGACAACCTAGAACATGCGAATTAGGACCATCTCAGGAATGATGGGAAGGGATAACACTCTTTTGTTATACGTTCATACCAGTCCACAACAGGAGTAAAATAGAGACACGGTAAGGTTAAAATGTTTATTTTAACGACGTGATCTCAAACGTAGTATTTTAATCAACATAAGCATACATATGGATACGAATAATACGAACAGCATGTTTACAATTCCATAAAATACAAAAGTAGGAATCATGTTAAAATGACAGTGCAAACAGGTGATAAACGCGCCTATTTATAGCACCCTCCCTATCTAGGAAGTATGTATTATAAAACTTTAGAAGGTCTCTGGAGTTTTCTTAGGGGGACCCCATTTACCTGTCCCCTCAGTGATTGTAAATTACATCAGGATCAGTTAGTCTCTCTGCATGCCTGGAATCTTCCAAATGTGTCCAATTCTGGCAAGTGTGCTATGATAAAGGCACCAGAATCCTACTCGGCTTGCAGCTGCCGAATTGTTGTGTCTAGAATGTGTTACACGGACATGCCGATAAACAGGCTCGCACGTTATGACATCCTTGGCGGCTCAGCACTCACTGTAGGATAGGAGCCCGCGCTTCGTTTTTATTTTTTTTACAGTGGATTCATGCACCCTGCGCACATTTCTCTGTTTTTTCAACAAAAAAACATAACATTTGGGGCCCTAGGGGTCCTTGTGGGACCCCCTAAGCAGAACTAGAGGATCAAGATATTTCTAACATGCCCCTTTATACGTTTTGAACACTTGCTCCACTGATTTCTAGACCCTCGCTTCCACCGAGGCACAAAATGGCTGCCAACACTTCCTGGTTTTGAATGTTGACAACCATTTGACAGCCCAATTAGCAATCAGCTTGTGATCAGGGCGGTAAGCTTAGGGTGCGCTCAGGATGTGCATATTCAATGCGGCCATAGATATATATGTACTTTTAATTGTAATTGTCTCAGGAACTACTGAATGGATTTACACCATTCAAGCAAAAGGCACAAGTCTGAACCAAGGACTACCTCTTTGCCAATTTAGTGTCATTATGTTCAGCAGTTCCTATGGAAAATTGCATGGGGAAAAGACATTTTGGGACCCACTTTTTTCTTGGCCCCCGCTTCACAAATCACCCCAAGACTTTCAGGATAGGAGCGGACCAGAGCGCCCCACATGTTTTAAAAATTTTGCGAAGATTCGTCAACCGGCGCCAAAGTTATTCCAAGTAGAATTTTACAGATTTCCTATGGAAAATAGATCCTAACTATAACTACCTACTGGCGACCGCCAGTAGGTAATATATATATATATATATATCTTCCACCAAAACATCCCAGCTTTCAGGGGCGCACTCCCAACAGGCTGCACCATCCGGTGATAAACATGACACACTCGCAGTACTGCTCCTAGAATGTTTTTGTCGACCTGACGCGTTTCGAGGCACACTGCCTCTTTCTCGAAGGTCATTAGCATATTGAGGCTCACAGGCGGTTCTCTTTTCTGCATTTAATCGCGCTAAGTGCGCGCAGTGCAATATAGGCATTGTAGTCCTAGAGAACAATTGTAATACCTTCAGTAGGTCCTGTGAAGCATTTCAAAGTTTTAAAAGCATTTATTTACCCTCAGTGGGCTCCGGAGCAGTAAGCGAGATAATTAAGTCTCAGTCTGTAGTGCCGTAACAGGGTCTTGAACAGTTCCGACCCTCGGCCTTCCTTAATCTTTTTGCAGAATGTTGCTGCCCCTCACGGTAGGACTGACCGTGCAAAACATCTTCCACCAAAACATCCCAGCTTTCAGGGGCGCACTCCCAACAGGCTGCACCATCCGGTGATAAACATGACACACTCGCAGTACTGCTCCTAGAATGTTTTCGTCGACCTGACGCGTTTCGAGGCACACTGCCTCTTTCTCGAAGGTCATTAGCATATTGAGGCTCACAGGCGGTTCTCTTTTCTGCATTTAATCGCGCTAAGTGCGCGCAGTGCATTATAGGCATTGTAGTCCTAGAGAACAATTGTAATACCTTCAGTAGGTCCTGTGAAGCATTTCAAAGTTTTAAAAGCATTTATTTACCCTCAGTGGGCTCCGGAGCAGTAAGCGAGATAATTAAGTCTCAGTCTGTAGTGCCGTAACAGGGTCTTGAACAGTTCCGACCCTCGGCCTTCCTTAATCTTTTTGCAGAATGTTGCTGCCCCTCACGGTAGGACTGACCGTGCAAAACATCTTCCACCAAAACATCCCAGCTTTCAGGGGCGCACTCCCAACAGGCTGCACCATCCGGTGATAAACATGACACACTCGCAGTACTGCTCCTAGAATGTTTTCGTCGACCTGACGCGTTCCGAGGCACACTGCCTCTTTCTCGAAGGTCATTAGCATATTGAGGCTCACAGGCGGTTCTCTTTTCTGCATTTAATTGCGCTAAGTGCGCGCAGTGCATTATAGGCATTGTAGTCCTAGAGAACAATTGTAATACCTTCAGTAGGCCCCTGAAAGCTGGGATGTTTTGGTGGAAGATATATATATATATATATATATATATATATATATATATATATATATATATATATATATATATATATATATATATATATAATCACACCTACTGGCGGTCGCTAGTAGGTAGTTATAGTTACAACCTAGTTAGTTACAACCTAGTTTCCATAGGACCTGGGTTACGTATAGCATCAAAAACAATGATCCAAGACTATAGGTTATGCATGAATAAAACATATACTTATAATCATCATTTATCCAGCCTCTGAACTACTAAGCTCTCTGTGTCAATCCACTAAGTTATTAAATACCATGTGCAACAATCCGAACACGTGTGAGAATTGGAAGATGGGGTTTATTGAATCACTCCATCATATTAAGCAATTTTGATCAATTTCTTAACATACATTTAGTGGTACAAAGGAGCGTGGTACTTCTAAGGGTGTGCAAAGAAGGAGCGTGCTTAGGTGATTGAAAGAGGGCAGTGAAGATTTGAGGATTAGTGACAAAGAGGGAGCTATTTACACAATTGAACCAAGGGCTGGTCCTACATTCACAGCTATATTGGCATCTGGCCACGTAGGTTTTGAAATATCAATTAAATATAATTGATTTCCACTTATATAGTCCAAAAATAATACATTCCTGAGTGGCACATTTGAGAAAATTGAGCGGAAAGTGGTCCAGATGTGTATTTGAATGGGCGTCGATGTTTCGACCCGACTTTAGGGCTCAGGGGTGGGTGGCAACCTCGGCCTGCGGATCTTCTTCAGGACGATATGAGCAACCTAGGTAACGCTGGTATGGCCGTGTCATATACCTTGGGGTAAATTAATGAGGTGTCAAATTTGTGCAAGCTAGGATTGCTAGTCAAGGTAAGCGGGATCCTAGCTCATAATTAAACAACTCACCCATGATAGTTCATGGGCAGACCTGATTCTTCTTAAATTCAGAGTATCTCCTTGGGTGGTTTTATTCTGCAATGTGAATCGCTGGAAGCCTAAGTGTCCTTATCTAAAAAAAAGGGGGGAATATTAAAAAACTGAAACCCGGTCCTCGTATGGTGTGAAATCTCTAGACAATGCTCACAAGGAGCTGCTCCCGGCACGCAGTAACCCGCGATTGAAGGGTGCAGTGGATTCACAGATCCATCTTACATAAATAATTAAATACTTCCATACTATCCAATTCAGAAGGTAGTGTTTTAGTTGTGAACTTTTTTTATATAGGTACTGAGATTGAAATTAATTCACAGAGTTTGAAATAATATTTAAAATATAAATTAAAAGTTAAAGTTGAAAAGTGAAATGTACATTGAATTTGTGCTTTTGTTGTGTGGATTCGCAAATATGGGAAATATATAGCAAGAGTACATATGTTAAAAAATATATAACTTTCAATGTTGGGTTATAGGGTGGCTCTAATCAGAGCTACTGTGTTCATTATGACTTTGTTGCAGCTACATTTAATTCCTGATGCACAGCTTAAGATTGTTGTGAAACACACTGTTCGCTTCATCTGTGAAGTGAACACCGTCACTTCTGTAGATGTCATGCATGTCAAAACATAGATTGTTGTTATTCATAGAGTCCATGTTATGGTCTCTGAGGTAAGCAGAAACAGCTTTATTGACACGCTTCCTAACCATGTCAATCTGAGGACAGAATTGATTTGACCACTTCCATTTCTTTCTTTGGCATTTTATTTATTTATTTTTGTTTTTATTTTAAAGGTTTTATATAGCGCTGACTAGACCCGGAGGTATACGAGCACTTTACATGAGCATCAGATCATAGTTACAGGTTACATCGTTACAAAGGTTACACAGTTACTAGAGCATGGCAAGTTACAAATGGGGGTGGGGTGGCACACTACTCACACACCGGCGGTGTCGCCCCTAAGGACTCTGGTCAATGTAGTAAAGTGTTCGCGATGCATCATCTTTCGATCTTCTGCTATCTTCGCTGTCTTCGCCATCCATGGACACGTGTTTCGGGGTATCACCCCTCGTCAGCAGGGATAGGCTGTGTACTGGGGTTGCCGATGGCTGCCAATATCTGCCAGGTATAGTACCACTCAGGCGCGTAGGTGCGGGATCCCAGGCTCGTCAGCCCACTGCTCACGGGAGCTTTAAAGTTACAAATGGGGGTAGGGTCGCACACTACTCACACACCGGCGGTGTCGCCCCTAAGGACTCTGGTCAATGTAGTAAAGTGTTCGCGATGCATCATCTTTCGATCTTCTGCTATCTTCGCTGTCTTCGCCATCCCTGGACAGGTGGGGTTGCCGATGGCTGCCAATATCTGCCAGGTATAGTACCACTCAGGCGCGTAGGTGCGGGATCCCAGGCTCGAGCATGGCTTAGAGCATGGCAACATGGTTACTTGTAAGGTCAAGATAAACAATAAGCACAAATATGAAAGGGAAAAAGCAAGCAAGGGAAAAGATTCGGGGGAGGGGGAAGGAGCTGGGGAATTAGACTGGTAATGAAGGCGGGAAAGAGGAGGGGAGGGTGAAGGACATCGAATGGAAAGTGGAGGGAAAGGGCGACGGGGACACACACCGGTAGACGAGTGCCTAGGTCATAGCCACCACAGTGCACAATCATGATGTCAGGGGGTTGGAGATGCAAAAAGTTTTTAACCAAAGGCAGCAATTGGTGCCACTTTAATCCTCTCTGTGGAAACCATTTAATATCCACATTTTGCAAACCTAGGTCTTTGTCAACACCTCTGTGTTCAGCATACCTTTTGTCCCAGAAAACATAGCTGTGCCCTGCAATCCTTACTGTAAGCATTTTGAAGGGATATATAGAAGGAATTAAAAGATGTCTGTAGCTGAGTAAGTCAGTTGGTAGAATGAGAGGTTTCTAAAAGGGTGGAGAAGATTCTGTTTTAGAAAAAGCAGAAACATGATTGGCTGTTCATCAACATTGTATACTCAAAAATAGGATGCATATAATTTTACAGGACCAGCATCTTTCTGATTAGTTATAGAAAAGGTTTGAAAGGTAGAGTGGACAGGATAAGCTAATATTTTGCAAAAGTCAACATTACTTGCTATTTGCATTTTCAAGCTAATGTGCTAAATTTTAAAATATGGTGAACTTGTGACCTACCTGTACAGTTGAATGTTACAGAAAATGTTACCATGGAAACTAAGATTTTAGCAGAATGTGGGAAGGGCTGCAAGTGAGCTGTGGTTTTAAAATATGAAATGGTAAGTTATATAGAAGTGATAGGCTTTTAAACCAAGTTTTCCCAAATCAGTACTATGTTTAGAAGTGGTATGTTCTTAAAAAATAATACTAGTATTGTTGGAAATAGGTTTTTGAACTAATATGATATAACACAATCCTGTGCACACGCTGGGATTCAAATGCTTATTGCAACATAGTACACAGCCCACATAGAAATCAAGAGTACCTGTATTATGTATGTATTATGGGTGTAACCCACGATGAAACATGTTTGCCTGGGAAACCTCTCAGGTTAAAGAAGAACAACAAAATTATGACTGTTGTTAAAATTCTTTACATAATAAATGTACTCTTGATTTCTATGTAGACTGTATACTATGTTGCAATAGGCATTTGAATCCCAGCATGTGCACAGACTTGCGTTATATCATATGGTGACCTCAAGGTCTATTTTTGGAGGGATAGAGGGTTCTCCCTCTCCTGTTTTCACCGCCATACTTGTATGAGCCTTACTTTTATGCACACTTGATTGGTGCCATTCATACCGGATGTATGACATTACAACGCATGCTTTTACATCGCATGCCTTTACAACGCGGTTTTTACAATGCAAACCTTTACAACGCATAGCGCTTTGGGGTGCTGGATAGTGAATAGTTTAATTTACTATTCCAACTCCAGTCCCCGTGGACACTAGGGAAGGTGTTGGATAGTAAATTAAACGTATTCCTTATCCTAGAGCGCCCCCCCAGCGCAATGCGTTGTAATGGTTTGCGTTGTAAAAGTTGCGTCGTAAAGGCACTGCGTGGTAAAAGTTGCATTGTAAAGGATGTTTCCCATTCCTACCACACCTAGGAAACACACCCCTTTGTGTTTAAGTTTTTGAACTCGCATAAGGGTTTGTGACTCCTACACAAAACTACACTCTGGCCAGGCAGAGGGGTTGCAACTCCTGTAAGTGACAGAACCAGACTGGGTACTTTTAGAAGAGAGTAATAAAGGGTAAGTATGTTTATCCAATAGAAATAGGTTTTAACATGTTTGAAAAAGAATAGAGCATTTTGATTTGTTACTCACATTCATTTGTGTGCAAAAAGAGAGGGAAAGTTTGCCATTGCTGGTTTTACTTTGTTGAGAGTGGTGCAATAGTATTTCAGAGGTGAGTTACAAATTCGTAAGGTGCGTTATATATTGTGTAGGAGGGCTCCAGTCTTTGTAATGATATTTTTAAGTTTGTAATGCATTATTTATAAAGCTTGCAAAGAATTAAAGAAATGTGATCTTTGAAATATATTACCAAATGTAGGAATGTGTATTACAGTTTGTTTTATTGTACTGTAATGTAGATTGAAATTGATTGGGCATACTAATAAGTGTGCTTCCTGAGTCTCTAAATAAAGTAGTGGAAAAAACTGATGTTTAAAACATGTTGGCAGATGTATTAAACTGTATCCCAGTTTATATAACTCTGTACCCATCTGCCCTGTATTATGAGCAGAAAAGAATACATACACCTTCTTCAAAACAAATATAGAGAGCATGCGGTCTGAACAAAGGTATTCTACTATTTGTATATTTCTTTTTATGTATCATGTAACTAGGAAACGGCACACTCATGCATTGATGCCTTCAGAAATGGTGACAATTGCAACAGTGACATGGGAAGGGTTGCTGTTTTAAATATGGCTAGCCCCAACATTCTGAGCAGTTGGTGCATGGTGAAGCTTCAAGAGAAAAGTGAGGTTTAAGACATGTTGGCAAAGGTATTACTGATTAGGCTACTGTGAATGAGTCTCAGGAAAGGTTCACTTGAAGTAAACCATATACATTTAGGTGCCTGCTTGAAATGGGAAGTGTCAACTGTCAAGTTTAAAGGTCTCTTGACTGAGGTTTGTGTCTATTTGTACATTTATTCAGACATGTGTTATTCATCTGATGGTGCTATCTTAAAAATCTGATAGCTTCTCCTACAGGTGGACAAATCTTCACAGTTCTGCTCTGTTATTTTGCCACACAGACAGATATGTCTTACCTGCGGTGTTATGGATACAGAGAATTTGCCTTTTCAATATCCACTGACCCTGTATTATGAGCAGAAAGGAATACATACCCCTTCTTCTACATACATTAAGAGAGCATGTGGTCCAAAACACCGGTATTCTATAATTTGTATGTTTCTTTTCATGTATCATGTCACTAGCAAAAGGCTGAGACACACACATTCATGCCTTCAGAAACATGGTAAGACTTACAACAGTGACATGAGGAGGGTTGCTGTTTTAAATTTGGCTAGGCCCAACATTCTGGGCAGTCAGTAAATACTGAAGCTGCAAGAGAAAGGTGACATTTAATACATGCTGGCAGAGGGAATGATGATTAGGCTACTTCGGATTTGTCTCTGGAAAAGTACACTCGAAGTAGGCCATATACATTTCGGTGTCTGCTTGCAATGGGAAGCACAGTTTGTCAAGTTAAAAGATCTGCATGCTCTCTTGACTGATGTATTTATCTACTTGTACATGTATTCTGACATGTGTTATGCATCTAATGGGGGTAGCTTAAAAACCTTATAGCTTCTCCTACACATGGACGAATCTTGTCAGTTCTGCGCTGTCATTTGGCCGCACAGGCAGACATGTCTTTTATATATAGATTTTATGGAGTTCCTCAAATTGATTGATCATTGCCCACATGCCCTGTAATATGAGCAGAAAGGAATACATAACCTTCTTCTGCAAAACGTTAGAGAGCATGCAGCCTGAAACACTGGTATACTACTATTTGTATGTTACATTTTATATATCATGTCACTAGCAAAAGGCACAGGCACACAGTCATGCCTTCAGAAACATGGTGAGACTTACAACAGTGACATGGCATGTGGGTACATTTTGCTATCCCCAACATTATGAGCAGTCAGTGAAGAGTGAAGCTATCAGAGAAAAGTGTTGATTAAAACATGTTGGCAGAGGGATTAGTGATTAGGCCACTTCGTATGAGTCTCTGGAAAGGTACACTCGAAGTAGGCGATATCAATTAAGGTGGCTACTTGAAATGGGTAGTGCAGTCTGTCAAGTTTAAAGGTATGCATACTCTCCTGACTGAGGGATGTCTCTACTTGTACATGTATTCTGACATGTGTTCTGCATCTCAAGATGCTAGCTTAAAAACCTAGTAACTTCTACTACAGGTGGACAAATCTTGTCTGTTCTGCTCTGTCATTCGGTCTCACAGTCAGAGATGTCTTACATATGTAGGTATTATGGTGCCCCTCAAATAGTCTGTTTACTACCCATGTGCCCTGTATTATGAGCATAAAGGAATACATACATCTTCTTCTACACAAATTTAGAGAGCATGCGGTCTGAAACACAGGTATTCTACTATTTGTATGTTTCTTTTTATGTCTCATGTCACTAGCAAAAGGCACACACAAACACACTCATTCATGGCTTCAGAAACATTGTGAAACTTTCAACAGTGACATGGGAAGGGTTGCAATCTTAAATTTGACTAGGCCCAAAATTCTTTTTTTTTTTTTTTTTTTTTTTTTATTAGCAACATGAGTAACATCAGATACAAATAACTCAGAAAAGCTCAAAATAGTAAGGGTATACAAAGGCATAAAAAAAAGAAAAAGAAAAAAAAAAAAACATAAGAAATACAGCATCACTCCAAACGGTATTGAAAATCATTGTATCAGTTAAAACATTAAGGCATAATTGATCCCCATATTTTTTCTACTTTTCGTTTTTTCCCCTGTCCCCTAGTTACCGCCAGAGAGCTTTCCATGTTATAAATGTCTTTAACCAAGAGCCACCATTCCATAACCGTGGGGGGTTGATTTTGAATCCACACCCTGGCAATAGCTAATCTGGCACATGTCAAAAGTATATTCATCAATTCCCGGGCTATGTTGTTTTCCCCAGCGACCCCAATCATAATATCAAGTTGGGTGAGTACAATTGGCCTAGCCATTTTGGCCGAGATAACACTAACTACATCCTTCCAAAAAATAGATAAATCAGGGCACGAAAAAAACATATGAACAATATCTGCCCCTTTAAGTGCACACTTAGGACATTTTGTACGATCACTCAAATCGTTATCACAAGCCCATTTTAGAATCCTGTCTGGAGAATAGTACAATTGGAATAAAGTTCTAAACAGCTGTAGTTTCAGACTTGACGATTGAACTGCATTATTTAGACTGTTCAGTGAAGAAATTATCATATCAGGGGTTACATTCACCTCTAACTTTGTACTCCACTTTTCTGCCACCTTACTGATGTCATCCTTGTGTAAAGCAGAAAAAGTCCTATATCCATAACTGATTAATGCTTTGTCAGAATCTCTATACATACAGCTCCAGACTTCGGATTCGGCTATACTGTTAAGGCCTAATCTGCGAGTAAGATAATCCTTGATCTGATTATATTTAAACCAAGCCCCTTCTGGTAGGTTATACGTTATCTTCAGCTTTTCAAAAGTAGAAAATCCAATGTGGTCAAACAGGTCTCCAAGATTATTTATGCCATGATCCGAGAACATAGTGTTAGCTGAATCATGAAACACTCCTGGCAAACCTGGATTAGACCAGAGGGGCGTTTTGGCATGAAATAAAGAGATATTATTCCTATTAATAATGGAACGCCAAATATTAACCGTGTCTCGCATCGTCTTAAACCGTACTCGTTTGAAGTAATTAGGGTCATTAAGTCTATACAAAAACATCATAGCCTCCCCCCCTAATATGAATCTATGAAAATAAAGACATTTGTCAGGGACAAGCAAGCTGCGAAAACAAGTTAGAAAAGCAGACCAATAGTACAATTTAAAGTCTGATAACCCAAGTCCTCCATGATCATAGGGGAGTTTAAGCAGAGATAAAGCCCGTCGTGCTTCCTTATACCCCCATATGAAGCTGCTGATGATACCCTCCAGTCTACTAAAATATTTATTACACACTCTTAAAGGTATAGACCAAAAAAGATATAAAAATCTAGGCAAGATCTTCATTTTTATTAAATTGATTCGACCCAGAATCCCCAACGGAAGTTTATGCCATTTCTTAAGGAGAATAGAGGTTTATTTTAATAGGAGTTCGTAGTTAAGTGCTATTATTGATTCAGGGTTAGAAGAGATTTTAACCCCGAGATACGTTGCCACATTACATACCCCAACTAGTGGTGTGAGTGGGGGAACATTTATGATTACTTGCGTTTTGCTAATATTTAATCGATACCCTGATACTAAACCATATTTCTCTGCTTCAGTACCAATACCTAGTATTGCATCAGGGACATTTGTAGAGAAAACCGCCACATCATCTGCATAAGCAGTTATTTTTAGTACCTTAAGACCATTTTTGAACGGGATAATCATCTCTTGCTTGTGCAATGCAATCAAAAAAGGTTCTATTACTAAGGCAAATAACAAAGAAGATAAAGGACACCCCTGTCGTGTGCTAGGTTCGATTGGAAAAGTAGGTGAGCATAGTCCTGAATAACATACCTTACCCCTTGATTGATCGTACAGGGATTTAACGCATTTCAAGTATTGGCCTTTTATGCCGAATGCAGCCAGAACTGCCCAGAGGAAGTCCCACCCCACGCGATCAAATGCCTTTTCTGCATCTAAAAGGATCATACCGAGCGGGGTGGGACACGTCCTAGCAACATCAAATGCTACTATAGCAGAATTAATATGGGTAGTAGTGTTCCGTTTAGGGATGAACCCATGTTGAAATGGTGAAACCATCTGTGACAATAATGGTGCAAGCCTAGTTGCTAGAGTTTTTGCAAATATCTTTGCGTCGGTATTAATTAATGATATTGGTCTATAAGACCCTCTCTCTTGTGGGGGTTTACCCTTTTTAAGAAAAAATATGATTTGAGTGTGATTCCAAGATTTTGGAGCTTGTTCTCCTCTGCCAATAGCCTTAATGACCATTAATAGGAGCGGAATTAATTCTTCCATGCACTTTTTGTAAAGCTCTAGGGGAATTGCATCTTCGCCTACAGCCATTCCCAAAACTAGGGAATTAATAGCTGCCTGAATTTCTCCTGCTGTTATATCTGCCTCTAAGCGATCAGCTTGCTCATCCTCGATGTTCTGTACCACATTTTCTATCAGATAGGCTTTTATGTTATCTCCTATTGGGGTCGTTTCAGGTGTGTATAGCTTTTGATAGTAGGGAGCAAACTGAAATAAGATTGATTTGGGGTCTTGATGAAATTGTCCGTCATCGCCTTTTATTTCCTTAATCAGCATTTGGGCTCGGTCTTCTGCCACTTTATATGCCAAAATGTTTCCTATCCTCTCCCCACTTTCATATTGATCCAGCCTGTATTTAGCTAGTTTGGAAATGCTTTTCTCCCTAAAGAGATTTTTCAATGCTAATCTTGATTCCATTAATTTTAAATTTAAAGCCTCGACCTCTTTTGCCCCTGTAGTAGTAGCTAACATCTTAGATAGCCTATCTTCAATATTAGATATATCATCTAGTAACTTTTTGTTTTGAATTGTACCAGCTTTATTTTGTTGCCAGACAAACTGTTGGGTAAGCCCACGGATGCTAGCCTTACACGCATCCCATACCATCAAAGGAGATGTAGAAAACCTATTGATATCAATAAAATCCTTTATATGTTCTTTTAGCATGCTCACAAACTTAGGATCGGAGAATAGATACCTAGGAAAGGAGAAGGGCCTAGGTGGACGCATTTCTGTAACAACTTCTATTGAAAATAAAAGCGGGTTGTGGTCCGATGTTACCCTAGGGCATATTGACATTGTACTGGCTGACAGAATAGAGTCAGAAGCAAAAACCATATCGATGCGTGAGCAGAGTTTGTGAGCAGATGAGTAATAAGTATAACCTGCTATGTAAGGGTATGAGTACCTCCAAGCATCCTTAATTGCATGTATAGTGGCCAAGTCTAGAATTGCTGCCCTCGTCTTACGCATCCTCTGGAACGAGCCCTTTCTAGTTGTGTCCAAATTATAATTCCTAACACAATTAAAATCACCTAACACTATCCGCTCCCCCTCCCATGTAAGTACCTCCATATTAACCTGATCAATTATTCTTGGTTCATCTTGGTTAGAGGCATAAATCCCACATATTGTATATTTAAGGCCTTCCAGTGTCACTTGTACCATGGCCCACCTACCCGCTTTATCAGTCATTTTTCTGTTAACTTACACTTTAAACTGTTTGTGCTTCAGTATAGCCACACCTCGAATTGAAGCATTAAACTCCGTGCTTACCAAAAGATCATAGCCTAATTGATTCAATAAACGTCTATCCTTATACGCAATATGAGTCTCAGTTATAACCGCTATTTGAGGGTTATACATCCAAAGCTCTTCCTATACCAGACTCCTCTTAGTCCGACTGTTTAATCCAGCCACATTCCATGCTAGAAACTTTACCTGATACATTTAATGAATTTTAATATGTATTCTAATATGCCTTCTACCCCAAAAAAGAAAAAAACATTGTACCAAACATGTAAGCTTTCCTTAGTCAACGAAACAAATATATTTATACTCATGATGCATTTTTTTATTTCCTCCCCCCATTTCCCTTGCCTGTTCCCACCCTACCCACCCTTAGATTACCCCCCGCCCCCCTCCCTTATGCCTACCAAGGAGCCCCCCCACTACCAGGCTGCCGCTGTAGTGGCAGCCAAGCGAAGAGGCTGCCCCGAGGGCCCGACAGATCGGTATTCTAAACAACCATGAATCAAATATCACCTTCTATGCTTTATACATCAGAATCACTTCAAGATCAGGATCAAGCAAAAAAAAAGAAAAAAAAAAAGAAGCTTCCTATTATAGCAAAAACAAAGACCATATAATAGCAAGCTTATTGTCCACCTTCCCCAGATTCCCCGGGTTTCCATTTAGACATTGTCTGTTCAATCTCATTTACATCCAAAAAGTAATATGTACAACTGTTTTTGAGAACTTTCAGCTTAGCTGGTTCTTGTAAGAAGGCTTGACCTCCTAGCTCTTTTATAGGGTCAATAAATTGTTTCAGTTGCCAACACCGTTCCATCGTAAGTTTACTCAGATCAGACCTTACAAAAAATGTGGTAGAATCAGAGGTGACCGGGGTATTTGGCCTTGCTTTAATCGATATTGCTTGACGTAATAAAAAGTTTCCAATGCAGAGCAACATTGGACGTGGAAATGTACCCCCTTTGTTTCTCTGTACTAGTGGCAGTCGATGCGCCCTCTGAATCTGAGAGTCCCAATCCCAGTCAGATAGATGGGGGAAAGCTTTCTGGAATAGATGAACCATATATGTTCTCGCATCAGCCCCTTCTGCCCCTTCTGATATTCCAAAAACACGTAGGTTCTGTCTACGTTGCCTGTTTTCCAGGTCCTCCAGCTTTGCCTGCATTTGGCGAATCTGAGCATCATGCTTATTTACTACAACTTCCGATACTGAAGCTGCAAGAGAAAGGTGACATTTAATACATGCTGGCAGAGGGTATGATGATTAGGCTACTTCGGATGTGTCTCTGGAAAAGTACACTCGAAGTAGGCCATATACATTTCGGTGTCTGCTTGCAATGGGAAGAACAGTTTGTCAAGTTAAAAGGTCTGCATGCTCTCTTGACTGATGTATTTATCTACTTGTACATGTATTCTGACATGTGTTATGCATCTAATGGGGGTAGCTTAAAAACCTTGTAGCTTCTCCTACACATGGACGAATCTTGTCAGTTCTGCTCTGTCATTTGGCCGCACAGGCAGACATGTCTTTTATATATAGATTTTATGGAGTTCCTCAAATTGATTGATCATTGCCCACATGCCCTGTAATATGAGCAGAAAGGAATACATAACCTTCTTCTGCAAAACGTTAGAGAGCATGCAGCCTGAAACACTGGTATACTACTATTTGTATGTTACATTTTATATATCATGTCACTAGCAACAGGCACACAGTCATGCCTTCAGAAACATGGTGAGACTTACAACAGTGACATGGCATGTGGGTACATTTTGCTATCCCCAACATTATGAGCAGTCAGTGAATAGTGAAGCTATCAGAGAAAAGTGTTGATTAAAACATGTTGGCAGAGGGATTAGTAATTAGGCCACTTCGTTTGAGTCTCTGGAAAGGTACACTCGAAGTAGGCGATATCAATTTAGGTGGCTACTTGAAATGGGTAGTGCAGTCTGTCAAGTTTAAAGGTATGCATACTCTCCTGACTGAGGGATGTCTCTACTTGTACATGTATTCTGACACGTGTTATGCATCTCAAGATGCTAGCTTAAAAACCTAGTAACTTCTACTACAGGTGGACAAATCTTGTCAGTTCTGCTCTGTCATTCGGTCTCACAGTCAGAGATGTCTTACATATGTAGGTATTATGATGCCCCTCAAATAGTCTGTTTACTACCCATGTGCCCTGTATTATGAGCATAAAGGAATACATACATCTTCTTCTACACAAATTTAGAGAGCATGCGGTCTGAAACACAGGTATTCTACTATTTGTATGTTTCTTTTTATGTCTCATGTCACTAGCAAAAGGCACACACACACACACACTCATTCATGGCGTCAGAAACATTGTGAAACTTTCAACAGTGACATGGGAAGGGTTGCAATCTTAAATTTGACTAGGCTCAACATTCTAAGCAGTCGATGAATAGTGAAGCTACCAGAGAAAAGTGTTAATTAAGACATGTTGGCAGAGGGATTAGTGATTAAGCTACTTCATAGGAGTCTCTGGAAAAGTATACTCAAAGTAGGCCGTATAAATTTAGGTGTCTACTTGAAATGAGAACTTCAGTCTGTCAAGTTTAAAGGTCTGCATGCTCTCCTGACTGAGGTATGTGTCTACTTGTACATGTATTCTGACATGTTTTACGCATCTGTAGATCCTAGCTTAAAAACCTGGTAGCTTCTCCTGCAGGTGGACAAATCTTGTCAGTTCTGCTCTGTCATTCGGCTGCACAGGCAGACATGTTTTACCTATATAGCTGTTATGGAACCCCTCAAATAGACTGTTCACTACCCATGTCCCCTGTTTTATTATCAGAAAGAAATACATACACCTTCTTCTATACAACTTTAGAGAGAATGTTGTCTGAAACACAGGTATTCTGCTATTTATATGTTTTTTTTACGTATAATTTCACTAGCAAAAGGCACAGACACACACATTTGTGCCTTTAGAAGCTTGGTGACACAACAGTGACATGGGAAGGATTGCAGTTTTTAAATTTGGCTAGGCCCAACATTCCAAAAAAGTCGGTGAATAGTGAATTCACCAGAGGAAGGTGAGGTTTGAGACATGTTGGCAGATGGATTAGTGATTAGGCTAGTTTATATGAGTCTCTAGAAAGATACATTTGAGGTAGGTTGTATGAATGTAGGTATCTGCTTGAAATGGGGAGTGCAGTCTTTGAAGTTTAAAGATCTGCATGCTCTCCTGACTGAGTTATGTCTCTACTTGTACATGTATTTCGATACGTGTTATGCATCTGAAGATGAAAATTTAAAAACCTGGTAGCTTCTCCTACAGGTGGACAAATCTTCTCAGCTCTACTCTGTCATTCAATCACACAAGCAGACATGTCTTACGTATGTAGGTGTTATAGAGCCCCTCAAATATACTATTCAATACCCGCATGCACTGTATTATGAGCATATAGGAATACATACACCTTCTTGCACACACATTTAAAGAGCAAGCGGGCTGAAACACAGGTTTTCTACTATTTGTAAGATTCTTTTAATGTATCATGTCACTAGCATAAGGACCAACCACACGCATTCATGCCTTCAGAAACATGGTGATACTTACAAGAGTGACATGGGAAGGGTTGCAGTTTTACATTTGGCTGGGACCAACATTCTGAGCAGTCAGTGAATAGTGAAGCTACCAGAGAAAGGTGAGGTTTAAGACATATTGGCAGAGGGATTAGTGATTAGTCTAGTTTGTATGAATCTCTAGAAAGGTACATTTGAAGTAGCTGTATAAAATGAAATGGGAAATGCAGTCTGTCAAGTTTAAATGTCTGCGTGCTCTCCTGACTGAGGTATGTGTCTACTCGTACATGTATTCTGCCACATGTTATGCATCGAAAGAGGCTAGCTTAAGAATCTGGTTGTTTCTCCCACAGGTGGATAAATCTCAGGTCTGCTCTGTCATTTAGCCACACAGGCAGACGTGTCTTACCTATGTAGATGTTATGGAACCCCTCAAATAGACTCTTCAATAACCATGTGCCCTTTATTATGAGCAGAAAGGGATACATTCACCTTCTTCTACACAAATTTAGAGAGCTTGAGGTCTGAAACACGTGTATTCTATTATTTCTTTTTATTGATATATATTTATATTTTATAGTTAGCAGAACTAACATTAACTCGCTCTCCCACAATGCACTGCCTATGGCGTCACATATTACATCACTTATGACATGGTTAGTAACATCACTCATGATGATCTCATTGCAACTTTTACTCACTCTGTCACTTTCAGTGAGAACCCATGTGATGTACAGCTGTTTGCTGCTAGCACACTTGTGAACAATAGCTGAGCACACTGGTCCCTAACATTTGTGATTGATGTTAACATGACACACTCATGAGGAGGTTCCTTTCGTGCCATTTACGCTTATTTATTTTAGGACTGTTCCAGGTTCTCCTATGTCTACAACACACTTGGTCCACAGGACTTTTTTAATCTAACATTATTGTCCTACACTGGGGATTATACATGTTATGATGCCATCTATTGTAAGTGGTTCAAGGGATATGAACTACGCTAACATGCAACATATGTAGATCAGTGAGTTTTGTTATTATTAATAATTTAAATTGTGTGGCATGTTGAATATATGCATTTAACCATTATATTTTCCTGTTCTCTTGAAAAATATACTTTTCTACATTTCTGTTTACTCCTGAGGCTACAAGTAATCACATGCCCAATCATAATAAGATGGCCAACAAGTTTGTACTGAACATAGATATGTGTTGAATTCTTTTGTTCATTTTGAAACTCTGTACTTATGTCAGTCACAGTGTATGGTTTTCTATGTTTGAGCAAGGCTGCAGGTCTGCTGAAACGTCTTACGAGGAGCCAATAATCTTAATCCTTGACCATATCATGTCGTGGTGTGTCCTGAGAGTGTGTTATTCCAGTTGAGGGGTTTGGACTTCTTCAGATACTTTTACTGGTTTGCTTTTCCGGTGCACACACCACCTTCCACAGGTCCGTGGTATGAGAAGGAGCAATACAAAGGAATGTAACTGACAGAGCTCTACAGGACCAGGCGCTCCCTTTGGAGGACTCTGGAGTTGCCATACCTCCGGGCGATACCAAGGAAACGTGACCCAGAGGTAGGCTCACGATGCTGCAGCCCGGAGGGGAGAGGGGCTGGTTGGTGATTGAGGTCATGTAGTTGATCCCGTTTCCGACGGGTAGTGGGTGTTGGGGGTGCCTATGTCTCTGGGTGGTGGGAGAGACCTCCAAATAACACTGTGTTTATTTACTCACTCACTGTGTCTTTCAAAGGAGTGGCAGGCGGAACCTGCCATTTTCCCGGGTTGACACACACAGAGACAGATTAGGAGTGCCATGACTCAAGAATTTACTTCAGAGGATACTGACAACACCATCAGAGGATGGAGGAGGACACTGAAAGACGAGCAGCAGCACTGTCGCTGTTTGCCAGGGCCTCTGGCATCATTAACAGGTACTCAGAAAATACTGATAAAAATCGAAGCAATGAAGACAAAATCTGAAAATTGGAAAAATAGCACAAGTCTGAAATCTCCAAGTGGTAAGAAGCAATATTGTTACAAGACTATATTGAAAAGATCATGGTACCAAGAGGACCACAGATATATACCATACCCACATCTGTCACCCAACCCAAAAATGCTGGAGGGATGGGCTGAAAACTCTGCTACTAGATCAAGAAGAATGTCAGAGCTCCTAGTGAAGTATGCATGGATAAATAGAGACGCACTACTCCAGAAAATCAAGGTACTCGAGGAAGACCTGGAAACATGCATGGAAGAAGAGGTGCTGAACAAAGAAATGGAAATAATGAGAGGTAGCCTGAAGAATCACGAAGAAGATAGCAAGAAAAGGTAGCAGTGGATATTACATAGACACTGTTAGGACAAGGAGAATGGCAGGATTCTAACTTTCAGCAGGAAATATGACTATATGTACAAGTCACAGACCTCAGGGACTGAGCCACAAGCGAGAGCATCTGTGAGTTCCACTTCTGAAAATTCCACAATGAGTGGAAGTGCAACTGATAACTCATGCTCCTCAAGCAGTCACTTGTCTGGGAGTGATCCTAGCAACAAACTGGCAACCTTCTTTAGATGAGTATCGACTCCTATAGCGGCGCCGTCAGACATCACGTGGAACACCGACTGCGAAACCCAAGGGACAAAGAGGATGAGGCAGAGGAAGAGGTTGAGGAGGAATTGTGAAGACAAACGTCAAGAAAGTGGCAGAGGCAGGGGGTACAGGGGAACCTGTACCAGAAGCTCCAAAACAGCATGGTAATGGACAAGGACATGGTGAATAAGACTACCATTAAGTTATTCAAGAGACCATTGAGTGAAACTGATAAAATGACTTTGTTTAGGTCTCTCCTTTTGCCTTGAACTTTAATTACCCTGAAAATGGTATAGATCTTTTTAAATTTGTCAGGAAACTGAAGTTGAAAAAGTGGCACATCCTCAAAGCGAACAATAGTGCTACTGGGGTTACAGACACAGGTAGAGGGAATGACCTAGATCTTAATATTGGCGACATAGATACCTTGGATGCATGACATCAGTTAGACATGGAAACTGAATCCGCAGTTACTAACACCGAAGTCAAAAATATTTTTCCCAACTTGAACATCAGTTATGACACCACTGCCAAAATACCTTTTAAACAACGTTTGTCATTCTATCCTTTACTGTCGCACGACAATATAGATACATATGACATTACTGTCACTATGAGTCTCATTAGATTCCGCCACAAGAAATGATTCAAGAACCACTCATCCCCTTAATCTTACACAACAACCAGCTGACAAGGGAGGTAACATAGTCATCCTTAGTAGAGAAATGTACATAGCTGAAGCAATGCACCAACTAAGCGATGAAAAATTCCACACGATGGTGTCTAGGGAAACGTATTTCAAAAGTGTAGAGGACATATGGGACAAACTAAAAGACTAGAGGGATAAAGGGGTGCTTGAGTAGGCGGATTTTGTTTCCTGAAAAAAGACTACCCTATACTACCAGTCCTTTATCTTCTCCCGAAGATAAAAAACAATTCTAGTAATCCCCCAGGCAGGCCCAATGTATCTTCCAGGGGAAGTGCTATGGAAAACATCTTTAAATATGTAGACCATTTGCTTAGAAATTCAGTGAGTATCTTACCATCATAAGTGAAAGACACCAAGGATTTCCAGGGGAAATTAGAAGGTATCCACTGGGAAAGGGACTTTCTACTTATCACCCTAGATGTTAGCTTAATCTATATGATAATTGACCACAAGCAGGGCATTCAATCATGCCAACATTTTCTACAAACCAGACATATTAGGTTTAAGTCACATACTATCATGATCTTGGGAAGATCGAGCACTGCCTTTCCAACAATATCTTTCTCTTTGACGGTACACTATATAAACAGATCTTTACTAACCTTTTCTTGGGACAATGGGAGGAGGAGATTTTCAAAGACTGTATTGGCTTCCAGGAAACAGAACAGGTTGTTCTATGGCTTAGATACATAGACAACCTATTCATCGATTGGAAAGGTTCTGAAGAGGAGGCCAATGTTTTTGTTGATAAACTTAACAGTAACAATACTACTTTCACTTGTACCATAAGCAAGGAGATAGTAGACTTCTTGGAAACCAGAAGTAAAATAATTGGTGCTAGGATTCAGACCAAACTGTACCACAAATACCCAGCGGGCAACAGTCTGCTTCATGCTCTCAGAAGTCACCCAGACACTCTAAAGTGAAGCATTCCCTATAGGGAACTTCTGAGAGCAAAATGCAACTGCAATATAGACAAATCTTTCAAAGCAAAAGTCAACATTATGGTCTCAAGGTGAGAGAAGGAGGATACCGACAGTGGATCCTCAACAAAGTCATCAAGAAGGTGGGCAAGGTCCAGAGAAAAGAAATTCTGCTCACATCTACACCTGCAGAGGATGGAGAGAGGGACACCTTACATACAATGACAGCTCCAAATAGATCAGGCACATTCTCACTAAAAACTGGACCATACTCACTAGTGAGCCCAATATAGGGCACATGTTACAGGAAAGAACCGACATCACATACAGGAAGGGATGCAGCCTGAGGTACTCATTGGTCCCTAGTGATATTACCAGACACAACACCCTCAAACATCAGGGATTGAAAGGGTTCTTTCCATATGGCCATTGCAAGGTATGTAAAAATTACTACATGAAAAAGGAACTGACCATGGACAATGGTAACAGGAAACCTATAACACAGTTCCTTAAGTGCAGTACATACTTTGCTATATATATATATATATATATATGCTGGGGTGCCAATGTAAACTGAAGTATATTGAAAGCACCACCCAGATGGTGAAAAAACAGGTACTAGAACACATGAGAGCTATAACGAACAAAGACCAACACTATCCAGTAGCCCACCATTTCAAATGTCACCGGAGCGGAACTGAGCTGGCCAAAAGTTTGGTAAATTTCAAGAAAATTCCTCAATCGACGCAAAAGTTATTCCAAATAGAATGTTGTGGGTAGGGCAGAGGAGCAGCATTTTACAAACCCAATAAATACACGGACACAGATAGTTGAAGTGGGTTCGGGCACGTGTGCTCGACTCCATTTTATTATGTTGTTGTTGGTAAGAAGTAGAATAGTAATCATGATATCATATACAGATATTTAATCATAAACGGTTTATGACTTCTGTTGAACAAAGGTAGGAGCTTTGTATGTGAAATAATGCACAGAAGAGTCTATCGTAGAGAGTTCATGAGTTGTGGTGGACTGACGTAGGGGCGGTTTGTGTGGAGCCTGCGATGATGCGTGGTTCAGGCAGACTGCACTGGTAAAAATGTGTTTTGACTATTGAATTTTGCATTAACAAGGGCATGTGGCATTTATTTACGGTGTACTGAGTTAGTGGTATGTACGGTGTTTATCGTGTGCTCACCCTGCGATGATGCGTGGTCTGAACGGGCTGCACTGAAATCATTCACTGTTGCATACTGGAGTATATGAACTTTGAGGGGGAAAAAAACTAGCATTGATGGTTATCAATTGCTGTGAAAACTAGGTGTACTGATTGCTCCTCATAACAAATTACATGATTCCTCTTTACGCATTGCATTGTAACTTTCACAAATTGGGGACGAATGCCTGGTGGCGATGTTGAGGATGATACCCCAGAGTAATTGAATTGGTATTGCTGGTGGTGGAGGTACATTTCGAAGCAGACTTGTACATTGTTTGTTATCATAGTTGACATGATGCAGCTATTGAAGGTGCTTGCACATACTACAAGTGCAACAGTACTATTGTTTTCTCTGCTTTAAAAAAAAGAGGCTGAATTTAATGCTGTCTGTAGTGCTTATAAGGCACTGATTTCAAGCGGTAAACTCTTTTGATCGCAGTGTACATTTGAAAACAGAACTCACTACAGTCATTGAGGAATGTTTTTTGTGGCTTCCTTTAAGAAAATAATCTATGCCTTACATAAATCAAGGATATCTTGAATGCTGTCCGAAGTATGGATGGTAAGCTGAATGCAAGTTGTGAACCCTGTTGTACGCAGTGTAGATTTAAGGCAGTAGTCGACACATTGATCGAAGCATGCTATTTTGTCACAGAATCTGAGGACACAGTACAATTGTGTCTGCCTTAAATAAAGCAAGGCTGGATTCAGTTCTGTCCATAGTGCTGATGCAAAGCTGAATTGAAGTTAAGAACCCTGTTGTAGGAAGTGTAGATTGAAGGCAGTAGTCGACAAGATCGATGAATGCTATTTTGCACAGTGAACAAAATCTGAGGACACAGTACAATTGTCTCTGCCTTAAATAAAGCAAGGCTGAATTCAATTCTGTCCGTAGTGTTGATGCAAAGCTGAATTCAACTGGTATCAAGTTGTAAACTCTGTCGACCGCAGAATAGATTGTAGGCACTTCTCAGCACAGATACTGAAGACAAATTTAGATCCAAAGTTGAATTCAAGTTGTGAACCCTGCTGTCTGCAGTGTCGATAGAAACCACTAGTCAATACAGACATAAGTCTGCAGTGCTTTGGCGCTGAGTTCGCAATCGGCCTGTATCGAGGAGGCACGTGGTCATGGCGGCAGCCACGTGGCAGGGTGGGGACCTACCCTGCGCCGCAGTCTCTTCTATTTGCAGAAGTGAACCATGCCCAAGGCGTAGCCTAATTATTTATAGTCGTACGTTTGACGTTGTTTACGTTGGACTAGCCCACTCCGCTTCTGTTTCAAAGGAGTGGGGTGAACACAGCTACATGACCGAAATATTCCCTAGTGTCAGAAATAATATGGTTGCGTCCACTATTCAGCACACTACACGTATCAATGGTATATGTACACACTGAAAAGTTTTTGATTTCTATAGTGAATTGTGTACAGTATTTCATCGGTAGTCTGAGTGTTGTGGACATTATTCTTGATGTTCGAGTTT
The DNA here is from genome assembly GCF_964261635.1 of Lissotriton helveticus. Lineage (NCBI taxonomy): Eukaryota > Metazoa > Chordata > Amphibia > Caudata > Salamandridae > Lissotriton > Lissotriton helveticus. The sequence continues at coordinate 641,769,148 of NC_136059.1, forward strand.
TTTCACTTATACATACTTGGTTGCCACATCTTTGTAGATTGAGCTAGTGTGCTGTTGAGGGGATATATTATTTTAGAAAGGTCCGTTGTCCTGTTTTGCATTGCCTCTGAGGTAGTAGAGGGGAGGGGTCCTTGGGGGTTTTTGTAGTGGTAGTGGCACTGAGTATTGTGATTTTGTTGGGTGTCGGAAGTGTATAATTACAATCTCTAAGACATATTGCTCTTTAAACATGGGTGTGAGTTCGATGTAATTCACGTAGTACATGTTCGACGTTCTTACAGTAGTTAAAAGTTGATGTTAATTTGTTAGTGGTAAGTGGAACTGATGCCTGATTTTTTATGTAGCATTGCAGATTTGGTTTGTGGTGGAAAATATGGGGAAGTGGTCAACAGAATATGTAGAAATTGTTATTTTAAAAACCTTTGAAATTCACTGAAAAAAACATAGGTTTCAAGCAGGTTATAGTTAGGAATTATCATTTAAAAAACCTTTGAAATTCACTGAAAAAAACATAGGTTATAGTTAGGAATTTCAATTTAAAAAACCTTAGAAATTCACTGAAAAAACCATAGGTTTTAGGAATGTTTTAGTTAACTGGACATTTCACTCATACAAAACCATTGAAATTCCTCTCTTATAGTTAGTTGTACTAACTGTAACTCTCGCGCCCGCAATCCACTGGTGATGATGTCACGTATTACATCATTCATGACATGGTCAGTGATATCACTGATGACATCACTGATGACATCTCAAATCACATCTTTGATGACATCATCCACGTGACAATCAGACACACCTCATCATACACTACTATAATCTTTCATCACTCACTATAAAATATAGAGTACCATATTTGGAATCCATTGACACACTAATACAAGTATCTAAAACCCCATTCAGTCATTCTTAGATGTAAAAAAAAAGTTATCAATTATCTATAGATTCATTCATACATGCTGTCAATGATCAATCGAACACTATGAAATATACTTATACACCTATATTGACATTACACACCAGCACACATCTCATTTACTTATGCAGTCTAAGTGTGGGCTGAAAATCCGTTCCGGTCACGGAATTTGGGAATTTTTGACAAATTCGCGGTCGGCGAATTGCGCAAAATTGTCAAAAAATTCACAATTTACAAACAGGCGGAATTTTTTGCTTGGTCGCGCTTCCAAAATAAAATCTTGCGCGCGCGGCGTTGACTTCCGTGATTCTGAGTTTGCCGAGTTGTTTTTCCTCCCGGGTTACGTGTGCTGCGCCATTTTGGATCTGGTTGCTTGATCGCGCAAGACTTTTCAACCGCGAGTACGTCATAGCGGCCGGCCATCTTGCACTGCAAGAGTTTGAGAACGCGAATACATCATAAAGGCCCGCGATCACGCATCGCGGGAGTAAACAATTGCGAACACGTAGATGCGACGAACAGCTGACATCCAGGGGGAGATTTGAACAGCTCGCTTTCTCAAACTTGCAAAAATTGCAATTCTGCACAAAAAATCTACCGCAGGCAGCATAAACCTTCTGAAAATTATGATTTGGATCAGAATAACTCCTCAGATTGACATTTGGCTGCACTTTTTTGTGCAAGCAGTCCATTTTTGGAGGATGGGATGAAGGGAGTGCCTCAGAGTCTCCAACTTCCTGTTCCTGTCCAGCAGGCTCCTCCCAGTGCTTTGTCTATGTCCTGGTCACTTTTCAGTTGGATCTGGAGCTGGAAGGATTACTTTTTGTGGCTGCTGCTGGATATTTGTATTTGAGGACTTTTTGTTTGGATCACTTTTGGATTACTTTTGGATTTGAGATTTTACAAGTAAGTTGGTGTTGTTTGTATGGGGCATTGCAGTTGCTGCAACTACAATTTTTAAACTTTTTCACAACTTTAAAAAAAATATATTGTGGGTAGGCACAGTATCCAGTAGGCACAGGGTTAGTCATGGGTGCATGATACAACTCTTTCTGTGAGTTTTGTTGAACTTAAATATCATTTATGTCATGGAATTAAATAGCTCACTGTTATATATAGATTTTTTTTTAATTTTGGGGTGCGTGTAAAGCCACACTAGCCAGTAGGCCCAGGGGTAGTCAGTGGTGCATGGACCAAGTCTTTCTGTGGGGTGTCTTGAATTTAAACATCATTTAGGGCATGGATGGCAATGGATTGTGGCGATTTTTGTGTGTTTTTCGATTTTTTGGGGTGGTTTTGGGGCCTGGCCATGTTGGTGGGGCCATTTTGATGCCTGGTCCAAGCAGGGCCTGGCCATGTGGGTGGGGGTCAAGGGGCCATTTTGAAGCCAGGCAGTGTGCTTTGTGCCATAGGCCTGCACCCAGTCTACCCTGCTTTCATCCATTATGCCCAGGGATACTCAGTGGTGCATGGACCAAGGCTTTCTGTGGGGTGTCTTGAATTTAAACATCGTTTAGGGCATGGATGGCATTGGATTGTGGTGATTTTGTGTTTTTTTTTTTGGGGTGGTGATGGGGCCTGGCCATGTGGGTGAGGGCCATTTTGAGGCCTGGTCCAGGCAGGGCCGGGCCATGTGGGTGGGGGTCAAGGGGCCATTTTGAAGCCATGCAGTGTGCTTTGTGCCATAGACCTGGACCCAGTCTGCCCTGCTTTCATCCATTATGCCCAGGGGTAGTCAGTGGTGCATGGACCAAGTCTTTCTGTGGGGTCTCTTGAATTTAAACATCATTTAGGGCATGGATGGCATTGGATTGTGGTGATTTTTATGTGTTTTTCGATTTTTTGGGGTGGTGTTGGGGCCTGGCCATGTGGGTGGGAGCCATTGTGAGGCCTGGTCCAGGCAGGGCCTGGCCATGTGGGTGGGGGTCAAGGGGCCATTTTGAAGTCAGGCAGTGTACTTTGTGCCATAGTCCTGCACCCAGTCTGCCCTGCTTTCATCCATTATGCCCAGGGGTACTCAGTGGTGCATGGACCAAGTCTTTCTGTGGGGTCTCTTGAATTTAAACATCATTTAGGGCATGGATGGCATTGGATTGTGGTGATTTTTGTGTGTTTTTTGATTTTTTGGGGTGGTGTTGGGCCTGGCCATGTGGGTGGGGGGCATTTTGAGGCCTGGTCCAGGCAGGGCCTGGGCATGTGGGAGGGGGTGAAGGGGCTATTTTGAAGCCAGACAGTGTGCTTTGTGCCATAGGCCTGCACCCAGTCTGCCCTGCTTTCATCCATTACGCCCACGGGTACTCAGTGGTGCATGGACCAAGGCTTTCTGTGGGGTCTCTCTTCTATTAATGTAAACATCCATTTTTGATTAGAAATAATTGCAATTTTAATTTTTGGTCTTTCCGTTTTTGGGTGTGTTGTAATAATAATAAATGCCTAGTTGCAAATATTAATTGAAGCACGACATATGCTACATTTATTTAACTGATGTTCCACTGGCTTCCTTTGCTTTTAGGTGCACAAAGAGAACCATGAATCATCCTCATCGTTCATCATCAGTGCCAGGAAGAAGTCCTGCTGCGGTGTGTGCAGCACAACGTCACGTGACGTCACGTGTGGCCACAGACAACTCTGCAACTCATGCAACTGCGGCCTGCTGTTCTGACATCTGAAGAAGATGGGCCCAAAGAAAGGTGGCCGTAGCTCCTCTACCAAGAAAGTTGCCAGTGCCACTGCCAGTAAGAAGGAGCAGAAGAAGCAAGTGGCGCCAGCACTTACCAAGGAGACTGATGTGCCCACAGACACTTTTTAGGGGAAAAAAAAACTACGCCTGCAGCTGCGGTGTCTGCCGGGGACCAAGCTGGGAGCAGCACCTCAGCTTCATTGGTCTCAGTGCCACCATGCCAAGTTAGGCCCAAGGCCATGAGTGCCGCAGAGGCAGCCACTTTAATTGCTCAATCACCATCGACCAGTGATGTTGGCGTTGACTCATCGCAAGAAAGTAGCATCCAATCAACGCAGGGTGTAACTCATCTGACGAGTGTTCAACTACAGCCGCAACGACAACCACAGGGGTAACAAGGAGAGGCACAAGGAGAGGCACAAGGAGTGGTGCAAGCAGTGGCGCAAGGAGCTGCGCAAGGAGTGGCGCAAGGAGTGGCGCAAAGAGTGGCGCATGGAGAGGCGCATGGAGAGGCAAAACTGCCCACAATGCAGCAGACTGACATTTTGACCCTATCTCGAATTGCTGCTGAGCGGGATGTGGGGGGGGGGTTGGCACTGGTACCACCACCATCACAGGTAACTACTACACAAACACGACCTACAGCTTCCATATTTTCTCGTCAGAATGGCCGGCAGGGACCTCCATCGAGCTCGATCTCCATTACCTCAAGTAGTGGTGCTGTAAGTGCACAACAGAGTAAAATTCAGCCAAGACCATCCTCCACTTCATCTGGCATTGAAAGTAGCACCTCCACCACCACCAGAAATCTCCAGTTCCCAGTTTGGGACTTCTTTAGTATTAGCAAGAAGGCAGAAAACCTAGTCATTTGTTCGATTTGTAAACAAGTAGTTAGTCGCGGCTAAGCTTGGTACCAACTATGGTACCGGAGGCCAGAGAGATCATCTCAAAAAACACCACATTATCCAGTGGGAGGTGCGCCTAAGTAACATCAGGAAAGCCAAAAGTACAAATCCAAATGTAGACATTGATATTGCATCTGATGACGAAGAGGAGCTGATCGTGCAGTGGGGAGGTGAACAACCGAGAGGCATTTTTTCTGGTACACACAGTACCCCTGGCAGCAGCACTGCAGTGGTAGCGCCCACACCCTCCTCTACCCCAACAAAATCAAGGAGGCACAGTAGTCTGGTAGAGACACCAATGCGAAAAAGTACATCAATGAGCCTAACTGGGTTGAAGAGGTCTGGATCCTCCTCATCACATATAAAAACGGTCCAGACCACCATTAAAAGCATGTTTTGGTCAGAGGCGCCATTTGAATGCAACCACCTAACGGCACATCTTTATAATGCACTGCTGGCTAAAATGTTAGCGCTGAACCTTCTTGTTAGACCTGTCAGCCCTTTGGGTGGTCCCTCCGATTATTATTTATTTTTGTCCCCTTCATGCCTTCCAATTCCTTTCATTTTTATGTCCACTTGACTTTTTGGTGTTGTCCTAGGGGTTAGGTGCGTCCTTGACCCTCTAAATCCCTTTTAGGCCTAGATGCCCCTCTTTTATCATGAAAATCTAGTTCTACAAAATGGTGGCTTGTAACTGCCACAACTGATCACCTCAGAAAAATGGACCCATAGTATAACATAGGGACACTCTAGAACCTTCTAGCTGGTTCTAGTAGCCTGAGGCTAGCCTATATAAGGCCAGTATCAGGGCAGCCATTTTGAGTGACCAGAGAGCTTGAGTAGAACTTGGTGAGGAGTGAAGCGTTAGCGTGGGGAGGAAGGCACACTGTTAGTGATTAGATCGTCCCTTGGGCCGGCTGCGCTACTGGTTGACGTGCCCCCTACCTATTGACTAAGCCCTGCCTTGGTTCTATCGCCACTAGTTCTCCAAACCTGACAGAGCCTGAGAGGAATGACCCCAAACCGCTGGTTGAGAACTGTAAGAAGCTAGCTGGGGAATCCCATCGGGAGAAGAGACTGACTGGAGGTTCCCTTTCTCTCGTGACCCAACCAGAAATACCTTCATAGAGCAAGGAAGGGGGGAAAAGGAAATTGGTCTCCGTTACTGTTCCCCAGCGCTTCCTGAGCACAAAAGTCCGCGAAGCAAGTCCTACCTGAACGCGGTTGTTAGCCGAAGTATCCTAGATTTCCGCCACTTAATTACGGGCCCCCTCTGAGGAGGTTCCGCGGGGAGGGCCCGGAGGTCATCAACAGAGCTGCAGGTTGGTGGAGGCAGAGCCGCGGAAGCCAGCAGGAGCTGACGTGTGAGTGCCGAAAGAAGGGGGCGGGGTCTGGAAAAGGCTGTCCCGTGAAAGCACCCTCCCTCTCTTCCTACGGAGCTGTGGGAAGCGTCAGGGGAGAAGTGAGGAAGTTCCGGCATGGTACGCTGCGAGGAACCTGCAACGCTGGGGCCGGGAATCACCGATGAACAGCTGCGACGTGTTCAGTGAAGGTCGCGCAATCGAGTGAGCTGACCAGGACGAACTTTTCAGAACCCGGTAAAATCGTGGAGAGAAGTGCGGGGCCCAGGGGCTAAGTCGGCCTCGTGGCTGCCTCAAGAGGGGTAGCGGGAGGGGAGAGTCAGAATTTCCCGGCCTTCCAACCAAAGTAATCTAACTGACAGCAACCGGTGGCCCTATATTGACAGCAAGGCTTGAACAATCTCCGCTTGTTACCCTGCGCTACTAACATTACCTCAGAAAAGCGCAACTTAGGGTTTTCAGTACTATCTCAGTATAGTGAGGTTATCTGGTTTAAAGCAATTCCTACAGGAAGTTGATTTATCGACATTAGAAGCCAAGATAACAGGACTGTGCTAGGAATAGGAAAACCTTGGTCGGGAAGGAATTCTTTTCCTCAGAGTGTTTAAAAGCCTAGGAATGTCACTGGAACAATCTGTCAAATCATTGTGGGTATAAAACCAACTATATGGCTGTATGAACTGACAAAATATCTTGCTTGTTTGAGTTCAGATACCCCTCTGTGAACCCCAGTACTAGTGGACTAATTGTTGAATGGTTACTGGAAATCTGTATTTTACTTCCAATAATAACATTGAACCCTCATGGGTAAAGTACAGTCGAGTATGACTGCAAGGAACCTTTATGTTTGCTGATTACCTCAACTAAAGTTGTGTATTACTCATTGCTTATCTTAATGCTAAAATGTCAATGTGCATATGCTAACAATCTAAGGTAGAGTTATTCTATGAAACACTGCTAAGAAACAAAAAGAAAACTACGAAGAGATTTTATAAAACAGCCCATATTTTTCTAAACTGGTGTAGTGTCATTTTTGAATGGATGGACGCTGAGTTACTGTAAGGGTGCGACGCAAGCTTAACACTTTTGCCTTTAGGTTAGACCTTCCTACTCTGTGCCAGGCTCCCCTATGTGGACTGGTGACCCCAGGTCCAACACTTCTCCCTTTTTCTTTCGTGGAAGGGGTGGGTTTTCAAGAATTTGTGTCAACAGTCTGCCCTAAATGGAAGGTTCCTAGCCGGTCCTATTTTGCCAGAGTTGCGGTTCCAGCACTACATCAAGATGTGCTGGAAGTGATTGGGGCAGCTTTGCAGAAGAGTGCTGTTCACACTATCCACCTGACAACAGACATGTGGACCAGTTGCCAAGCCCTTGATTACATGTGCATCACTGCACACTGGTTCTCTTTGGCAGGGGTTAGAGACAAGATGTATGCAGGTGTTGACACTGCCACAATTTTTCAAGCTAGTCGGAAACATACAACAGTAGCCATGTTTGCCATGGAGAAATCTCATACTGCAGTAAACATTTTGGAGGAGTTTAACGGTAAGGTCTTTGAATGGCTGCATCCAAGAAAGTGCATGATTGGTTATGTTTCCATGGATAATGGCAGTAATGTAGTTAGGGCCATGAATGATGGTGGCTATTTCAGAGTGCCGTGTTTGGCGCACAGTATTAACATTGTTGTTCAAGAATTCTTGAAAAATGAAAACAAAGTCAGCAAGTTACTGAACACCTGCCGAAGAATCTGCACACATTTCAACCATTCTTTTAAGGCCCGGAAGCAGCTGAGGACCATTCAACGTGACCCTAGAGTGCCAGTCAGAGGACTCATCCAGGAGGTGGTAACACGTTGGAACTCAACCTTCTACATGCTTGAGCGTCTGTCTGAGCAGTGCTTGGTAATCAATGAGTATGTCTTTACACTGGGTTCTTCTATGAAAGACATGAGGCTAGAGTTGGAGGAATGGGACCTAGTTAAAAGCCTGGCAGACATGCTTCGCCCTTTTAAGGTCTTCACGCGTGAAGTCAGCAGGGAGGACTGTACTTTGGGCAAAGCTATCCCATTGTTGCGCATGCTAGACCACCAACTGAAGGCGGTGTCTTCAACGTTCAAAGATGATACTGACAAGCAAGACGCATATCAGTTGGCGGAGAGCTTATTAACCCGCCTAGTTGACAATGAAAGGCTTAAAAAAATACATACAGAACAACATTACATTTGTGCCACTATTCTGGATCCATGGCACAAAAAAGCACTGGCCAGCAAAGCATTCATTCCTTTTAATGAAGCAGATGTTTCAAAGTACAAATATTGGCTAGCTCTGTCAGCCACTCGGTTCGAAAAAGAGCGGCAGGAATTTGAAGGAACCACCACAAGTACTACTGAAGCATCAAGCCATCTGGCGACAGGGTCCACTTCTGTGGCTGAAGGCAGTCACTTTCCCTCAGAGCTGTTACTGACACCCGCAACCGTATCATCACCTGCACCAGGCCCAGCCATAATATAGTCGGAAGCGGATTGGATAACTCATCAAAGGTTTGCTCGTTCCAGTGCTGATGCAAAGGCTACAGATGGTGGAGCACCCCTGGATGGCCTTTAGTGGATGGTGAAGGGCTATCTGGATGACCCAACAGAGGTCTACATTAATCACAACCCTTTGATGTATTGGTATGGGAAAAAGGGTCAATGGCCACTGATCACCAAGCTGGCTCTAAATTATTTGTCTTGCCCACTAGCAAGCGTGTCTTCTGAACGTGTTTTCAGTACTGCTGGTGCCATTGTAACTTCAAAAAGGACCCGCCTCTCACCCAAAAATGTGGAGAGGTTAACAATGATCAATATGAATCAGCACGTCACACCACCAGATTACAAAATATGTGAATCCACGCAGGAAGAAGAGGAGGATACCGACTTAGGTGATGGAAGTTCTTCTCTATTAGCTGACCTACTCCCATTGTAAGTCACAGAGTTTGAGTACGAGCTCTATTTCCCTGACACCGACTAGGTCTGAAATACTGACTTCCTTTTTTTCGAACTTATTCACGTTTTATTCCTGTGTGTCTTTCTTTGTTTTGCAACTTTTACCACAAGGAAACTCTAATCACAACAAATCGATCACCAGCACAGTCTTCGTCTTATTTCCATATTGAAGTTACCGCTGTCTTCATTCCTGAAGTTTACAATTTCACATCTCAGTCATGCTCCACTATCCTCCTCTTCCAGACTCCCCCTATCCATTTCCCTCAAGGCAGATGGCTGGATTACGCAGAATCAAGAAACTGTCTCTTCGTAAACGAGTCCCCTCAAAAGAAGTGGGACTGGAATTACTGACTATATGCTGATTGTTCATGCTGACTATTACTTTGGAAATTGACACGAGAGGCTGCCCTGTGGGCCTTAACTTTAAGAACAAGATGCAGACAAAAAGTGGAACAGGTAATGAATAATGAGATGGCATGCAGTGGACAACATTGGCTGTCTGGCTCTGTTGAAAGCAATTGATGTTTGTTTGTTGTGCATGAAATGAATCATATGTGTTCTGTTATTATTTAATCTTTTACACACTAAATCTAACTCAAGTCTACTCTGTTTTTACCTTGTTTAATTAAAATTGTACTTCTACTGCAGGGGCCACTACGTTGCATTCTTTAATATGGAACATGTCCTTGGACTCACTGTGTGTAGACTGTGACTGCATGATCAACATTGAGTTTGCCAATTTACCATGATGATGATGAGTATTGATGATCAATGTTACATAATATCTTTATTCTTTACAGTCACTCACTGGGTGGAAGCTGTATCATCATCGTCGGTTTACGGAAGAACTATGGCCATTTCGTGAGTGGCAAACAGGTAAATAAGTCAACAACAACAACAGCAGAACTACATGTCTGTCTAGTCGTGGTGTGGAGTGGTCAAGCCAGTGTAGTGTTGTTATGCCAGAGTCCAGACAGCAGTTCATGTAAAATTGCGGATATGTGGGTTGCTACATACAATTAGATATGCTTTGTCTGTCAGTGTCAAAGAGGTATGCTACATCAGGTTGGTTCACTCAGTGGTGCCTGCCTTGACCCTCTGCATTGCCCTGCATGCTCTGTGCTAATTACTATCCTTGTAATACTGTTGCCTCTGAAACGGAAAGTGTTATTTTTGCTCTACACACCGTACCTTATATTTTTTCTCCGTGGTGTTTTAATATCACTTCCTGTTTTTCCCTCAACAATTACAGGCCGGCTTTTACCCTGTTGCGATGGGAAAAACATTAACTTAGGCTTACCATTAGCAATCCGCAATTCCGCATCCGCAAGGCAGGCAGTGGACAGTGTGTCTGGTCACCAAGATTGATCAACGGAGCGTCAGATGGAATGGAGGAGTACCGCGAATAAGAGGAATGGCTGGATGCATGCAACTTTCCAAATTGAACAGGACAACTACAACATACAGTTACAGTATCCTCTTCACTTCTCCTTATCTTTTAAATAATGTTATTGTTGTGAACTTCTATTAGTGTGACTCTGTGTGTTTGCTCTCTGCTTCAAATTCATCCCTACAGCTATTTGATCAGTTTCTTTGCTATTTTTAAAACTAATTTAATGTACTAATACGTGTTTATTCTCTCTGAGGGCAGATAGGCAAGTGAAATTGCGTAATTACTGCAGCCTTGTACTGTCAAATTCTTTATTCATAGTAAGTTGTAGTAAGTACTACTTTTCAGTAACCTAACCATCCATTTAGCAAACAACTTCATGCATGCAGTGCACTTCTTTTATCTCCCTTAAAAGATTTATGGATATCTTCGTCTCCAAACATTTGTTTTTCTTCATTTGTTGTTTGTCCATGCTGTGTTTTCTTTTCCTCCCTCCACAAAACTTTCCCAAAAACCTGCATCCCCATCCAATTTTCAAACCGTAACCCTCTTCCCCTGGACTGTGTGGTTTTAATTGACGTGTGACTAAATGACAACAATAATTCCACACACTTGCTGGGGAGAATAGGTCAAAGCAACAGAAAATCAATTTCAAAGCTGGTGAAGGAATCCGAGGATATATTCTTATTCTTATTCTGCTTGACACTCATGTGTATTTGCAAATCAAATCAGAATTTCATGGGTGCATCAAGTGGATTGATCATCAACAAAATCCTCCTCTTACACGTCACGAATGCTATCGCTGATGTGTCCTTCACCTTCAGTACTATCTCTTGTAGTACCCATACTCTATGCAACTAGTAGTTATATTTGAATACTTTAGCATTGCTTAGGCTGCAATTTATGGCACTGTTCTTGTGTACTGTACTATGTATTGTACTGTTCTAATGCTCCGCTCAGGCCACTCAATGTTTCATTTCCTTTTTTTTCATATGCTGCTACTGCCGGTGTGCACCACTACTACTACCACCACAATGATGACATTTCTTCCGTCCAGGATTCCATAGCCAACCTTAATCGCCATTTGCCATGCAGCCAGCTCTGTGCCTAGCCCTATTCTCAAACACGAATCACAGGTAAGATAAGCATTGTGGGGGAGAAAGAATAATGGAGTAGGAGGAGAGGAGAGACTGACGGTAGTACTAGTAAAGTAGTAGGCCAATTGAATTCACTAACTCTGTCAGTGGCACTTTTGTACAAATTTGGGCGATTAGACAATTTGAATCAACCAGCCAGTTAAGTTTCAGGAAAACAAACATAGTTACCCCCCGCCTCCCCCACAAAACAGTAAAAAAAAACGTGTATGCTATGTTTAAGTAGAAACAAATATTTATTGGAGCCCTAACAAAAATAAACTATCCCACAAGAAGACCCGCCCCACCCCCCTCCCTAGCCCCAACGAATGTCCATATAATCAAAGTTCCCAAAGTCTAAAAACCCCAACGCCCAATTCCCACCCCCAAAAAGTCTTTAAAAAAGGGGCAAGAGACATTCTCTCCTCTACTTCCGCCGGCGGTGTCCTGTGGCCAGGTGGTCATGCAGCTCTCTCCGGAGGTCCTTGAGCAGGGCTTTCTGCCTTGCCACCTCCTGCTCCAGGTTGGACACTCTGAGGGTTAGGCGGTGCACATGAGCCTTGCACCTGCAGGTACTGTGGGGGGCAGCTGATTTTTTTGCTGCTTGGCTGCGGCGGGTGGCTGCCGGACCATGGCTCCGTACCGCTGAAGACTTGCGCTGACTGTATGACCCATGGGCAGCGGAGGAGGATGCAGCTGTCGTGGATGTTGTCGATTGAGACTGCGTGTCCTCCTCCTTCTGGGCCACCAGCCGCCGATATTTGGCGACAATTGCCTCCAGCGTCCGTTGCCGGGTCCGTCTAGCCAACTCCTTCCTTGTTAGTTTGGAAGGAGCATCTATATGAAGAAAGAAAAACATACTGTAACCAATGCTCTTTAAGGTTAACACAAAATAATTCAGCAGAAATGTGTGTCACAGTAGCACTAGCAACGTGCAAGCACAGTACATACCATTTGTGGCATGTATCTAGCTAACCTCCCACTTCGTTGGCCTCTGCTCTACCATTAGTGGGAGTTTCAGGAATTCTACTAGCACTATATGGACTCACTACATTAGACTCAAACAGTACACCAGTCTTCTTCTTCTCTCTGGTTTAGCGAAATTGGTACGTAAACTTGTGGAAGCCGGCATACTGCCAGTGCAGTCAACTTGCACCCGAGAAAAACAGATGCAAGCCATGATGACACAGACTTGCGTTACTGTTACCAGTCCAGTACATGCAGGTGGTGAAGCTCTTACTTTTCTATTATGGGTGGCACTGGCCATACTCTGTTACAAGGGCTACTGCTCAATTAATTTAACTTTCACCCTGGCCTGGCCCTGACTACTACAAAAGGAAAATGAAGAAGATAATCTAATCATCTCTCCCTTCACAGTATATTTGCTAACTTATTGGATGACTTTAGGTGCATTGTTTTTGATTGACTGAACACCGATAAGCCACACATCAATGTCAATGACAGAGTTGTAAAAAAATTATTAACAGAGGTAGTGAGTGGTCCCCAACTCCCTGTAATCGCCGGATATATGCTGTGCTTGCAAACTACTGTTACTAGTCATGGTAGTATTCTGAAAAATTACAACTTCTTTCCTCGGCTTCGCTACTCTGGCACAGAGGTGCGGTGTTACATGCTCTTCAAAGTAACATCCTTCATCTAGTGACCGTCTATTCTGTCTACATACACCTATGCTATATATGAGGAAGATACCATCCCGGCATCCATCCATTCAAAGTAAATGTCAATCACTCTTCATAATGTCTCAACTGGACAAACCTTCCTTTCTCTCACGAAAAACAACCTTTTTATTTTATTTTGTAAACCGCCAGCCATGCATCCGTGCTTGACTTGCATTTGAATTTGAACCAAAGGATATATTGCACACACATACAGTTTCTGTTTCACCCACCCAGGCAGTCCTCTTTTCTTTCTCCTTCCAACCATCCTTGCTTCAGCCTTCAACCGGCCATGCATCAGATTCCCAGCCACCTCGGGCAGCATTCAAATACAACTATCATTCTTTGCCAGTCATTCATTTTAACTCGCTCGTCCTTCCTTACACCCTTCTTTCCCTTTTCATTCATCCCATCCATCAAGTCCATCTCTGATCTGACTTGGCTTCTCGATAAAACTTTCACAGCTGAGTTTAAGTCAAATTTAGAGGAGGCCATTGGTTACCGGTCAACTCCCGCCGCTAATGCTATTGCTAATGAGAAGTCAAGGGTGACTGCCTTCTACCAGGTTGACAAAAACTTAGTTCTAAATTTGTAAGTCTTCTTAACAGTAAAGTGTACTTGTACTGTACAATATATATACCCCTGCAGAGAGCCCACTCTGCAATCTCAATAAGTAAGGAATATAATAGCATACCACTGCCCGCCACTACCGTGGCATCCCCCACACCAGTTCCTGCTGGCTGTGGCACCGCATCCACCCCTGGAGCGCCCATCTCCGCGCTGGCCCCGGCACTGGTGGATGGCTGTGCCGATGGTGTTATGCCTAGACAATACATTTAATTTTTAGATGCCATATACACCACTCCCTATTTTGTCTAGAAATAAAACAATGTTACTAGTACTACGTAAACAAATTTAATAACTTGTGACTCTCTAGTCTAAACTAAAAATGTCCCTTTCTTCAGGGAAGGGTGTTTTTATTTATGCTTAGCCATATCGTGATGCTACACTTTTTGGCACAACTGATGAATGCTTGCTTTTTAACACACACCATTTTTCTCATAACAGACAGAAGCTTCCCTTCTATGAACAAGAGCAAGATCATCATCATATATTAGGCTGAGTCGTCAACGATTCATCCCCACCAAGTCTTTAAGTTCCAACCAGGTGAGGGCTGTCCCACAATTAATGTGTGAAATCAGCCACTGTTTTCAGTCGTTCACCGTTTGTAATATGACATTGATTTTAATAAATGTTTTTATGTAATGCACAATTTAAATTTTTACAGAGTACACACAGAGCTAGTTGTTTTACTTTTAATAAAGCTTTAAAACTTACATAGACTGTGGTTTCTGGTCATGAGTGAGTGAGCGAAAGGGTTTGCAATTTGCAAGCATGAGTCCGTGACTCTCAGAGGTCGGGACTCTGACTCCATATAGTCTTATGTTCTGGGTCGTATAATCATTGAGGATCATTGCTGCATTCGGGAGCTAAATATTGACTCTCTGACACATGAGCTAGTCAGTAAGGGGATTGGGGGTTCAACTTCTGTTATGACTGAGGTATGTGGAAAGTCTAACTGCGCCTAATATAATTGATAACCAATGCCCTATTTCTTGTCAATAGTTCTGTATGTCCATAATAGTCCCTGAAACAGTAGTAGTAGGTCCCCTATCCAATCCAAAAGTAAACTAGTATCTTATTCTTGGTGGCCATTGACATTTTATTGTTGGGAATTGTCAAAGCATAAACATTTAGAAGACTTCAATAGACATTATGGACAACCCAGACGACTGCACTCAGTGCCTAGAGCTATTGCTGAATAGGAGTTTTGTTTAACAGTACACCTTTTGCCAACTGTGCAAGCTTAGCTAGCTACACAGACAGACTAATAATAATCTAGTAGTAGCACAGAGATTCATAGTAGAGGCAGGATACGAATTTAGAAACAGTCTAGAAGAAGATCAAAGACGTTTGGAATAAATAGGTGCTGTAAAAGATAGGGAAGTATAATTAATAATATTAACAGGAAAACTTACTGGGGCCAGCAGAGGAGCCATCGGTGGACCTATCCTGGCCTTCCTGTTGTTGTTCCTGCGCCACTGGCGCCGCTACCTTCTCCTCTGTCCTCTTGCCCCTGGGAGAAGCTGATGTACAACATGAAAGAAAGACACAAAGATGGATGATTGTTGTCAAACATTTCAAAAACACAGTAACAAATTATTTCAGGGAAATAGACAACAATTGCACTAAGTATATTTATTGACCTATCAGATGTGGTCTACTAGGACATTAGTATTGTTGGATTTGTGGACCGTCTACTTGGAAAGTTATTTAACTCACTAAACCAACTAAAAAAGGTTCTACTAGGACTGGCAGGCAGCACTCCGCAGCACGCGAAGTGACAGACACGGTCCGTCATGATTGCAGACCACTAAAGTTTCCTACCAAATAACCAGTCATAATATACTCAAACTATCAATCCACCACCACTATCTCTTCTTAGCGGCAGCAGTACAAAGGAAGGACTGGACTTGAGTCTCTAGTGTGTAGCATTACGCAGTTCTGTAAAGTACACTCATACATAATCACCCAGGCCAAATGAGCACAAAATTAAAAACAAGTAAGCATAGTAGCACCGCCAGTGAACAGGCGAGCACCTACAATCACAGAAGCTTTTGAAACATAATTTACCTGCAATGTAATCTCTAGTGTCTAGCATTACGCACTTCTGTAAACAGTGTAAAGTACACTCATACATAATCACCCAGGCCAAATGAACACAAAATTGAAAACAAGTAAGCATAGTAGCACCACCAGTGAGCAGGCGAGCACCTGCAATCACAGAAGCTTTTGAAACATAATTTACCTGCAATGTAATTCTAGTGTCTAGCATTACGCACTTCTGTAAACAGTGTAAAGTACACTCATACATAATCACCCATGCAAAATGAGGACGAAATTGAAAACAAGTAAGCATAGTAGCACCGCCAGTGCCAGATATTTGCAATATAATAATAACACAGAGCAGGAGAAAACAAAGTAGTGATTAAATAGCTACTACTACTCACCAAGCCCGGGGATCTCCACGCCAAGCAGGTCGAGCAGGTTGTGTTCCCGGGTCCAGGATGTCGGACCACCGGTGCGTCGCCTGGTTGTAGGTGTGCCAGACCCCAGACTCCCGATACATGGCCAGGCGCACTTTCCCCCATAGCTGGCGACACTCCCTGAGCTCTTACCCGGTACCGGGCCTGCCGCGACTGGTCTTGGGTAGGTGGCGCTGGATGAAGAAAATCAGTGCGGCCACCTCCACCGTGCTAAAGATCTCCCGGGCAGTTACTTTCTCCCCCCTCAAGCGCCCGGAAGGGAGCTGGCAACCGGGTGCGGGACCCTTCCCTTTAGACTTGCGGGCTCCGTTTGCCATGGTCCTGGGTGAAAGAAGAAAAGAATAGGGAAAAAAAAGTAAATAAAAGAAAAGAGCTAAACAAAAAAAGTAGTTATTAAAGTAAAAAAAAGTATAAAAAACACAAAATATAGATGTAGAAAAATAGAAGGATGGATAATGACAGTCTCTGTCCTTGTTGGATGTACATGTTTTACTGAGAATGTCAGACTTCATTCTCACATGACTGAGAAAGATAATGTGAATTTACAGAAAATATGCTTTCAGTTTAGCTTATAGATCCCCTTCCAAACCACTGTGGGAAAAGCATGAGATAATAGTTTTCTTTTTCAAACATGATTCATGATATCCCAGCAGAAGGCTTTTTCACATGGTAAAATTACCTTAGAATACAACACGATTCCTAAAATGAGTATGGTACCATCAACAAATGATTTATAATGTAACTAAAGTCCTAAAACCCTCTATTAACTACAATGCTTTTTAATGAGGTGCTATCATGTATATTGGTCCCAAGATGGCTCCCAACACTTCTTGGATGAAGTGCTGACAGCCAATCAGATCTCACGATGAGATGTGTGGTTATGCTCCTCCCAGATATATATGTGTTTTTGAAGTTAATTTTCATAAAAACCACTGGAGCAATTTTCACCAAATATAGCAAAGGCACTTCTGCGTACCAGTCCCTACAATTTTGTCAAGTTTGGTGTAATTCCGTTCAGCGGTTCGGGCTGTAGCCTTGTCAGAACGTCCTACGGAAATTAACATGGGGATAACACGTTTTGGGACCCCTTTTTTCTCAGCCCCCACTTCACGAATCTCCCCGAAACGTTCAGGGAAGGAGCGCAGCGGAGCTGGCCAAAATTTTGGAAAATTACACGCAAATTCCGCAAGCGGCTCCAAAGTTATTCCCAATAGAATGTTGCGGATTTCCTATGGTAGCTAGGTCGTAACTATATAAACCTACTGGCTATCGATAGTAGGTAATATACATATATATATATATATATATATATATATATATATATATATATATATATATATATATACAGATATACAGATATATATATATATATATATATATATATATATATATATATATATATTCACAGAAAAAACCATAGGTTATAGACCATATATAGTTAGGAATTAGCATTTACAAAACCTTGAAAATTCACTGAAAAAACCATAGGTTATAGACCATATATAGTTAGGAATTAGCATTTAGAAAACCTTATTTTACTCACACAAAACCATTGAAATTCCATATATAGTTAGTTGCACTAACTATATATCGCGCACCCGCAATCCACTGCTGATGATGTCACATATTACATCATTCATGACATGGTCAGTGACATCACTGATGACATCACTGATGACATCTCAAATGACATCACTGATGACATCACTGATAACAACATCCAGTGATTTTTTGTTTCTATAAAGTTTAAATATGTCTTACATATTGAAGAATGAGTGGATGTGTAAGTGTCTGGACGAAGGATTTAGTAGGTGCATGACTGACTGTATGAGTGAGTGATTAAATGTGTCTCACTGACTGCATGGGTTAGTGACTAAACTGTCTTAATTTGTGCATCATTATGTCTGTTGTTCTGTAAACTGCTGCATGTGTTGATCAGTAGCTATATGAGTAGCTATATGGGTTATTGATTGATTGCCCAAGTATTTGTATGGGAGACTGAGTGTGTGTGTGGCTAGCTGGGAGGTGTGTGACTCTGTGCAGATCAATCTGTACTTGTATCAATGATTGTATAAGAAGGTAAGTATGTGTTAGTATATGTTTGAAAATGTAAGGTGCTCTATGTTTAATTGTATAGACAAGAAAATGGAAGTGTCATTGATTCTTTACAGGACTGACTAGGTGTGTGAGTAACTCCATGGATGAGTGGCAGACTGTGAGTGTCTGTATAGGTGTATGAGTGCATATGATAGTGTTGTAAAGATGAGTGATTGTATGTATGAATGATTGTATGGGTGAATGAGTGAAGGTGTGTGTAGACGTAGCAATCAGTGAGTGCGTATGTAGTAACTAGTATTGGTGTGTCAATGGTTTCAAAAATTATACTCTCTTTTTAACACTGGGTGAAACAGAGGTTATATTAAAATGTGAGGAGATGCATTGTATTGTCACATGAATGATATCATCAGTGATGTGGTCATTGATGTCAAATGAGATGTCATCAGTGATGTCATCAGTGATGTCATTTGAGATGTCATCAGTGATGTCATCAGTGATGTCACTGACCATGTCATGAATGATGTAATATGTGACATCATCAGCAGTGGATTGCGGGTGCGCGATATATAGTTAGTGCAACTAACTATATATGGAATTTCAATGGTTTTGTGTGAGTAAAATAAGGTTTTCTAAATGCTAATTCCTAACTATATATGGTCTATAACCTATGGTTTTTTCAGTGAATTTTCAAGGTTTTGTAAATGCTAATTCCTAACTATATATGGTCTATAACCTCTGGTTTTTTCTGTGAATTTCATTGGTTTTTTAACAGCTAATATCTGTAGCTGTAAAATGTATTCTTCTTTAAATCCAAAAATATATTTTATATGTTTATGAATACATTTTTTTTTAAATATTTTTTTTTCTTCGTTCCCGCTTCGCGAATCGGGAAGCTTCCCGTTAGCTGACCTTGATGCCGCGAAATAGACCGCGAGCCGGTAAACGTTTCTTTACCGCAAGTGCCGCGTTAGAAAACAACATCGTGACGCCTCCCATCCGCATGACGTTTCACGTTGTCGCGTGATACGTCATATGACGTGCTACGTTAGCGAACTGGTACGCGAAGCGAGTCGCAAAGCGCAGGTTTCTGGAAGCAAACCGGGAGGCCCTGCAAAGCGCTTAACGTAAACACAGCAAGTCATGTGACTTGGTAATAACACTTTTCATTGGTTCATTTCACTTTTGGTTTCCTAATGATGTAAGACTAGGTCATATAATCTAAAATGAACACTTTTGATTGGTTGAGAACTCTTGTTTTTCCCAAATGATGAAAATCCCTCCTTCTTTCCTCACTCTGACTTTCATCATTGTGAGAGAAAGACCCTTTGTGATCACTGAGCAATGGCTTCTTTAGTAGCTTCAGCTGGTGCTTCCCCACCACCTCCACCACATCCAAGGAAGAGTGGACCACCTGCTCAAGTTATAATTCAACAAGAAGAGGTAGAAGAGGAACAGGACGACGAGCACGAAGAGAGGCAGTTTTTGCCTGAGCAGCCCAGGACGTCTCACCGGAAAGAAAACTTCATTTGGCAATTTTTTAAAATTCCCAAAGGTCAGAAAAAAGTAAATGCAAGATACGTAACTTGCCTTATATGTCAAGATAGACTGTCCAGAGGAACCGAGAAAAAATACAGTTTCGGAAACTACACAATGCATCGCCATATGACTAGGTGGCATCCTAACAACTACAGTGCTGCACAGTTTCGGAACGACCTAGATAATCTCCCTATTATGGCCAGAAGATCTGTTGTACCGGAAGTAACGGGACCAGAGGGCAGGGAGATGGTGCCAAATATACAAATGAAATTTGGTGAAGTAAAACACATCTGCGTATTTTGCGATGGATTCATTTCCTACGGAGAAAAAAGCATCACTCTGATCAACAGAGCTATTGACTATCATATGCAAGTTTGTACGAAACGCCCAAAATAATAAATACTTCTTTTTTTGTTTTGTTGCTCCTGTTGAGCCCTTTACAATGAATCGTTTTCATTGCCCCCTCCAAGAAAAACCCAAAAAAATATAAAACTGTTCAGAAAAATTCAAAAAAAGTAAAAAAATGTTCCGAAAAATAATAAAAAAAATATAAAACAACAAAAACAATAAAAAAAAAGTTCTTTTCAGAACTACCTCCCCGTTATTAAAAAATTGGTACAATATTTGGAACTGTGCCAACCTCTATTTCTCTTAGTTCGCTTCCCAGTTCGCTCGCCGGTACGCGAACCAGAAGCGAACCAAAAACAGTAAGTATAAGGGAAGGAAACAGACACTTATGTTAAAAGAAAGACAGCTATAGGGGAGTAAACTAGAGATACTATTACCCGTAATCCACTGCTGATGATGTCACATATTACATCATTCATGACATGCTCAGTGACATCATCAGCAGAGGATTGCGGGTTTTTTGGCAACGTGCCTTATCCACGGTTTAATAACGCTGCCTTTTGCTTTATATAAGTTTTCAAATTGTATGAAATATATACCAATAGGTCGTTATGAACCTTTAGGTAGTGCTTTTCTTCATGAGGTCTGGTCGCTTCCATACACATACAGATGTTTCAAAGATGATCAAGAAGTTTATCTGAATGGAGAGGAATGCACTGAGACGCCAGATCATTCACTAATGTGTAGGCACATACAGTTACACGGTTCATGCAACAAACACCGACCAAATATGGCTTGCGTGTTGCAATGCACGCCAGTTCCTGCTATCATCCCCACGTTCAAGTTGTTGGAAAATGGTAGTTATTTGATGCTCAATAATGAAGATTGTTCTGAGTTAATTAAAAGTATTCCTTTTATCGTAACAGGAAGTGAACGGGTTATTTGCTGCAGAAATGTTCTATTTCCTCCCACACATGAACATAGGGAGTTTGCAATCTGGCCACAAATACCAACCTTGGGACAGATTTCAACGGCATGGCAAGAATAAGAGCTCTTTTGTCTCAGAGAGAGGTGGCCTTGAGTTCGGCCCGTGAAACTTTCGTGCTTCACATAGCGAACACCCGTACAGAGGTGCAGACCCTTTTCAATTCAGATTTGCCTTTCAATTTCAGCAAGATGGTTCCGACTATCTTTAACGCATCCTCCACAAAGACCCTGGCGCACTTTTTTAAAGTTGTTACCAGTGGTCTCGTGACTTCATTTGAGAAAATCTTTGGAGTCATCCCTGCTTCCTTTCATTCTATTTTCTCCACTCTGGTTCGTGGATTTGGCATTTTTACTTGCATTACCAGCGGACGCTCTTGTGCTTTTTTACATTTTTAAATATGGATGTCCCTCCTATGCAACCTCCCACCCTGCAGCTGCTGACACTGTTCCGCAATCGCATGCTAGAATATTATGGCACAATGCCGTTGGCGATATTAAGCACGGCATATGGATTATCTTTTCGATTCTCCTACTTCACCTGTGTCCAGCCTGTATTTCACTGCCTGACCTGTGATTTCGATTGGGCCATTGATTTGTGTCTCTGCGGACCGGTTTCTCCTGACGTCGACTTTAATCAGCTGATGACTCCTATCATTACTCACGAGTTGGTTTGTCCTGGCGAAAGGATTATGGCTGTGGCATTGATGCATGGACTACTTGGTCCCTGGAATTTACTGGCACCAGCACAGTCTATCTTGGAACAGAGCTTTCTTGAAAACCCACCAAGCTGTCCTCTGATGGTGATAGAGGATCCGGTGCTGGGAGAGCACGTATGTTCTTTTCCGCTTTTAAATTGGATGGCTGAACTGTTTTCGGATGAAGACGGTGACTTCCTATTGGAGGCTGTTGCAGCTTATTTTGCATACACAGTTATGTCATAGACCTTTTTCATGTTTGATATGCTGAGTACTAGCATTTCATTGACAATTCATTGACTTATTTGTCAAGTTTTTATTATTTACCTTGCCTATTGGCTTAAGACTCGATAAAGTACTTGGCTGTTTTATTTTTCTTTAGCATAAAATTTTCCTAGTTTTTAATGCTTTACCTTGCGGACCGTCCACATATAAACTTGCAATCTGCTCTCATGAGATGGCACTTCTATTATCTTATTCAGTTCGTTTCCGGATCATGGGGAGGTGTCATCTAGGTCCTGGATATCTTTACACCGTGTTAAGTTAGCATGGGCTCATTACCGGTTTAAACGCCATTTTTCCTTTTTTGCAACTTCTGCACACGACACTTAGTTGTTGCTTTAGCTTTCCACCTAGTAGTTCATCGTGGTTTACATGAGAATAATATGTTATTGCTCTACTATCTGCTTTGCTTGTTAAACTATATCTGTACAGCGAGTGCTAAAGTTTCAAGAACAACACGATACAGAATTGTTATGAGGTCTGATCTCCACGACTTCATACTCATAACATAAGTGCAACTTCTGCCAATTCTGGGCATGAGGCGGGTTTTATATTGCTTTGCCGAACACACATACACAACAGTTGATGCGGTTCACATGAAGAGAGAGCTGGTGTATGCTGATGTGATTCCTTCAAATCTAAGACACTAAAGTATGGGCACGCCCTAAACCAACACAAAGAGACCTTCTTAGCAAATAATATAATATGTGTATTAGGGAGGGTGATATATAAGCAGCCGCGGGCCGTGGAGGGAGTTACGGTGAGGCAGGGAGGCGGGGAGGGGGAGAAGCAGGGTGGAGCCCTCTCTACCTTGCCCCTCCCCCTCCCCGCCTCCCTGCCCCACCGTAACTCCCTCCACGGCCCGCGGCTGCTTATAAGTGTTGCTAACTCTTATTCATTTACAGCATGTTAACATACTGTCACCATTCGCTTTTTATGTACTAGTAACTATGCTGGTAATTTTGCTACTGATAATATGTGTACTTGTATTCTCCACCCTGCTTCTCCCCCTCCCCGCCTCCCTGCCTCACCGTAACTCCCTCCACGGCCCGCGGCTGCTTATAAGTGTTGCTAACTCTTATTCATTTACAGCATGTTAACATACTATCACCATTCGCTTTTTATGTACTAGTAACTATGCTGGTAATTTTGCTACTGATAATATATGTACTTGTATTATCTAAGATACTACGCCTCAGAAGACGGCATTAGTAAATAAACATTTCAAATACACATGTGTTCTTCTTAACTCCATGTTCTGGTTTCTAAGAAATATATAACGACCGACTGTTCATGAGTTCCACGTATCCTGAGGTACTATAAGTTCATATTCTGGATTGTCTAAACATTGAGAGTTTGTTATATCCAATGTGACACTGTACCTAGCTTGCTAAGGAGTTTTTGATTACTAACGTGAGTTTTGGGACACCCTAATTCGCCGAGGTTCCAATCCTCTGTCCACAGTTCTGTGTGAGAACAGAAACCCTGCGACAGGGGCACCCCCGACCCTTGCTGGAGCTTCATCACACTTGCGATACAACTCCAGCAATGCGCCACCTTTACGGCACAGATACATCACGCATCTGTGCTGTTTTTGCCCCGTGATGCGCCGCATTGTAAATGCAGCACACCATAGGTGACGGAACAGCGGCACAGAATGACTAAAACATCCCTGGTGATGCGCCAGTCATCATAAATGTATCCCTATGCTTCTTATCTTGTTAGAGATGAACCGCCATATGTATCATCAAAGTTTTTTGCATTTCCTAAATAGCGAACTTTAAGGAATAAATAGCGATTCTTTACCATTCCTAGTTTGCGATTAGCTTTTTGCTAATTACAAATTACCCATTCATTTCCTTCATTTCCATAGGGCGGTTGGACTCACTTTTAGCTCGAACGGCTGAATGGATTTCCACGAAACTTGGCAAAATTGTAGGGACTGGTAGCCCGATGTGCCTTTGCTATGTCTCAAGATATATGCTCCAGTGGTTTTTACGAAAATTAACTTTGAAAAATATATATTGGGCTACATTGGCCTATATATATGTTGGAGCCCAAATGTAGCCCAATGTAGCCCAATGAAGCCCAATGTAGCCCAATGTAGCCCAAAGATGGCCGCCAGACACACAAAAAACGTGTTTTTAACATTGAGTTTTCGATAGGGCGGTTGGCCTCACTTTTAGCCCGAACGGCTGAATGGATTTCCACGAAACTTGGCAAAATTGTAGGGACTGGTAGCCCGATGTGCCTTTGCTAGGTCTCAATATATGTGCTTCAGTGGATTTTGAGAAATTAACGTTTAAAAAAAGATATATATCTGTAAGCGCGCTCTGGGCAGCGCTCCGGTTCGCGGACTTTACGCGTAACGGAACTTCGCGAAGCGAAGCTGATTGGCTCTCCGGTGTCTGTCAACATTCTAAACAGTCCGGAGCGGCCGCCATCTTGTCTCTCGGTAGGATTGAGAGACAAGAGGAGGCCAAAACAAAGGGGGAAATGACCATAAGGGGGCATAGTAGATCCTCCCTGACCCCCTAGGTTTAATGTGGAGGCTTTAAAAGGGCCCCGCGGGGCAAAAAAAAATAAAAAAAAAATTTGTTTTTTTTGCGTGGGTAGCGCCCGGTTCGCGAACCGGGAAACGTTCTGGGCAGCGTACTATAAGGAAAAAAGAATGATAGACTTTTCAAATACTGTATGTTAATTGATTGTTGGTTTTGTTGATTATTTTTTAATTTTTTTATTTTTTAAGCAATTATTTATTATTGTGATTGTGTTTCAAAATTTAATAACATTTCTAACATTTAACTAGTTTTTGAATTACATATAAAAATGATTAAAGACTCAAACAATTTTTTAATATTACATACAATTTTTTTTTTCGGATTGTTTTTCAAAATTTAATAGAACGTCTAGCATTTAACTGTCCGATATGTCCTCTTGTTGAGTGAACATAAGTTCCCACATTTGACCGTCATCATAATGAAGTAAATGATCCACAGATTCTACACATTGAACTAATTCATGGTCCCGTGATTCATCCATGAAATCTGAGTCATCATTGTCCTCAATATCTTTTTCTGTGTTGTTCTCCAGAACAATTTCGAAGGAAACATTCTGCTCACCTTCCATTTTATTGCTGTAATTTGCATAAAAAATAAATATATCAGTAGAGATAGGGCACTGTTAGGTTTAAGTTCAGACAGGTACTTGTGAGTTTATAACAGAGAAGTAATCTATGGGCACTGTATGGTTTCAGGCGTGAAGTAGTACTATTAAAAAGTGCCTGTGAAGAAGCCTAAGTAAATTCATAATTATACCACAGAAACCTAAATCAATCCATAATTATAATAAAGAAGCCTTTCTCAATGTCTAACTCTTACAGAGGGATAGTATATAACTATCTGAAAATGTTTTCAAATTTATAAAATAATATCTCACCTTCTAAAAAGAAGTTTAAGTTGTGAGTGAAAATGATCTTGCAATGTAGTTCAGGAAGTAGTAGTCAAAATGGCTGTGTTTCTCTCTCTTCCTTTATATATATTCAGGTACATAACCAATCACATGTCAGGTAAAAAAAAGTAGAAAATGAAAGTAACATTTTAATTGGTTGTCAATTCCAACACTTCAGATGTGTTTTGTGAAGTAATTTACCTCAGGGTATTTAGAGAGGTCTACAGGCTAAATGGTTAAATGGAATTTCAATCAAATTTGTGAAAATGGTAGGCATTGGTATGTAGTATGAGCTAATCTATATTTGGTGAAATTGTCTCCAGTCGCTTTTCTGTAAACTACTTTCCCACCTTTTTTGATGGTGCGCTTCCCAGGGAGCGACCCGGTACGCGAACTGGTGAGCGCCCCGGTTCGCGAACCTTAAGCGTTACGGGAGTCCACCATTTTGTGTTTCGGTCGAATTAAGATACAAGATGGAGGGCAAATAATGTTCAGAATGGGTAGAAGGGGGCACGGTAGACTTATCTTGACCCCCTAAGTTTTCTGAGGGTGGCTGAGGAGGCCCATATGTGCGAGAAAAAAAAACATTTTTTTAAAAATTTAGCGAGGTTAGCTCCCGGGAAGCGTACCGGGAAGCGCCCCAGGGAGCGTACTTTGTTGAAAATTAGTGAAAAAAGTTAGAGTAAAATAATAATTGTGAGTGATCAGATGTAGGGTAGCTCTAAGAAGAGCTTTTAGGTTTATGGTACATTTAGGTACTTATAAGTAGGTACCAATGCACAGTCTTAAATTCAGAATGAAAATTCTGTTGCCCTCATCTGAGAAGTGAACTCCATCTCCTCTGTAGATATCTTGCATGTAGTAACGCAAGTTATTGTTGTACAGGGAGCCCATTCCATGGTCTCTCATGTAAGCTGAAACAGATTTGTTTACATGCTTCCTCGACTTCTCAATTTGTGGACAAAATTGGTTTGACCACCTCCATTTCTGTCTTTGGCATATATTTGAATATACCAAGGCAGTCTGAGGAAAAAGTGCCATCAATTGCTCAAAGGTGTCCTTTAAAAGCATTTCCAGACCTACCCCAGTCAAAGTGCCCAAATCATTACCTCCACAGTGCACAATTAACAGGACAGGTTTTGGCAAATGCATAAAGGTTTTCACCAATGGTATCAATTGGTGACATTTTAATCCTCTGTGGCCAAACCACTTAATTTCCACATCTTGTAAATTGAGGTTAGGTAAATTCCTGTTTTCAGCATACCTCTGAGCCCAATAGATGTAACTATGTCCAACAATCCAGACAGAAAACATGGTGAGAGAAGGTTCTCCTGCAGTCAGATGAAGTGTGGCAATGAAATGGCAGTTGAAAAAATAAGAGTTTAAAATGAAAAAAACTGTGGAGTTTCTGTGTTAATGAAGCAGTAACAGTGATTGGTGGATTTTGATTGCTGAAAACAGAAAGTTAGGGTGCATGGATGAGTTGTTTGAAAGATGTATTTTGAGTGGTCAAGAAAAAATCATTAAATGAAAGAATGCACTGGATATGAGGTGCACTGAGAGTTCAGAGTTCAATTGCAACATTGTTGTGTGAACTTGCAAACACCAGAAGTCTTCCAAGAGGTGGTTGCCATGCAGAAAAGGCATGAAATGGCAGAGGGGGGTTGGGTTTTCATTTGAAAAAAGTGAGGGAAGAGTTTTGATTGGGTGACATGAGAGATATGTGTGAAGAATTACAGCATTTCTGTGCTTTTGATAGCTGCAGACTCTGGAGTGCATACCTTTTGCTCTGCTGAAGACAAATTGGTGTGTTTCTGAGACTGTTTTCAAACTCAAAGTATTTGCTAAGGTGAGAAAATATTTCTTTAATTTAGATAGAGAATAGTGTGCTTTAAGGAGAAAATTATGAAGAAAGTTGTGTTTTTCAAATGTTGCTTTGTCTCAAGTGTTTTACAAATAGATTTTGTTTCTTTGAGAAAATGTAATTGGAGAAAATGTGAAGTATTAGTACTGACAGGGTGTTTTTCTGCATAGGAGCTGTGGAGTCTTTTCAAATTATGACTTGAAAATCGTTTTTGAGGAAAATGAATGGTTATAATATTTCTGACAAGGACATAATGGTGTATGCTTCTTTATAATGCAATTGACTGTCTCTGATGTTATTTTTCCCATTTTAATGTAAGACCTTTCTCTGTGGCGCAAATTGCTTGTAAATATGCTCCCACCTGTGCATGGCAAATTTAGATTTTGAATGTTTGTGTTACATAGCCATGTTAAAAGTGATACAAACATGCTGCAAAGGCAATCAAAAAACGCTTTTATGTGTCTTAAGGACATTTGATGTCATTTTTCCCATATTACATTAAAAGACCTTTCTCCGTGGGGCACATTCCTTGTAAATATGGTCACACTTGTGCATGGTAAATTTAGATTTTGACTGTTTGAGTTACATAGCCATGTTAAAAGTGACCCAAAAAAATTGCAAAGGCTTTCAAAAAACACTTTCATGTGTCTTAAGGACATTTTAAGTCATTTCCCTGTGGGCAGTGTTTTCAAATTATGACTTGAAAATCGTTTTTGAGGTAAAGGAATCTTGTTAAAATTTATGTGCGCCATATGCCCCCAAATTTCTTTTTCAGGGGTGCAGCAGGGTGTTCTTGAGACACCCCTGCACCTTTGGAAAAATTCCTAATTTGCGATGAGGTAATTGCTAATCGCAAATTGCACCTTCATTCCTATGGGCATCCTGGCCCATGGAAATGAATGGGTAATTTGCAATTAGCAATTTGCTCATCGCAAATTAGGAATGGTAAAGAATCGCTATTTATTCCTTAAAATTCGCTATTTTGTAAATGCAAAATAGTTTGATGATACATATGGCGGTTGATCTCTAACAAGATAAGAAGCTTAGGGATACATTTATGATGACTGGCGCAATGAAGTGGACATCACTTACTTCATTGGTAGAGCTTTACATGTATTATCTCCTCTGTATTCTTCATCAAGCGTAACTTTAATCTGCAATCCTGAGAAGGCCTCACCTTAAACAAACCTCTGGATAGGCCACACCTTATCGTCATCATGAATTAATCATTTAAAATGCTAGGGACAGATTTATGATAGGTGTATGCCTCTTTTGCGCCACTTACAAAACACTGCCCACGGGGAAATGACTTAAAATGTCTTTAAGACACATGAAAGTGTTTTTTTTAAAGCCTTTGCAATTTTTTTGGGTCACTTTTAACATGGCTATGTGACTCAAACAGTCAAAATCTAAATTCACCATGCACAGGTGGGAGCATATTTACAAGGAATGTGCTCCATGGGGAAAGGTCTTATAATGTAATATGGGAAAAATGACATCAGAGACAGTGAAATGCCTTATAAAGAAGCATACACCATTATGTCCTTGTCATAAATTTACAAACCATTCCTTTTCCCTAAAAACGATTTTCAAATCAAAATTTGAAAACACTGCACATGTGGAAATGACTTAAAATGTCCTTAATTCAAAATTTGCTATTCCATATTTTGCGATTGCACTGAAGGATTTGCAAATTTTGCGATTCCTTAAATGCAATGTATCAAACAAAAAATATGTAAAAAATGACATTAAGGATTTGGAAACTACCACCAACTTCTAGTTTGTGGTAATTTGCGAATTCTTTTCAAAAAGCTTTTTTTCCAAAAAACAAAAGGTGCCATATGACGCCAATACATGCCCTTAGGGCATTTATGTGCGCCATATGCCCCCAAATTTCTTTTTCAGGGGTGCAGCAGGGTGTTCTTGAGACACCCCTGCACCCTTGAAAAAATTCCTAATTTGCGATGAGCTAATTGCTAATCGCAAATTGCACCTTCATTCCTATGAGCCTCCTAGCCCATGGAAATGAATGGGTAATTTGCAATTAGCAATTTGCTCATTGCAAATTAGGAATGGTAAAGAATTGCTATTTATTCCTTAAAATTCGCTATTTAGGAAATGCAAAATAGTTTGATGATACATATGGCGGTTCATCTGTAACAAGATAAGAAGCTTAGGGATACATTTATGATGACTGGCGCAATAAAGTGGACATTACTTACTTCATTGGTAGGCCTTTACATGTATTATCTCCTCTGTATTCTTCATCAAGCGTAACTTTAATCTGCAATCCTGAGTAGGCCTCACTTTAAACAAACCTCTGGATAGGCCACACCTTATCGTCATCCTGGATTAATCATTTAAAATGCTAGGGACAGATTTATGATAGGTGTATGCCTCTTTTGCGCCACTGTGCGTCACTTTTATAATGCAGCGGCGGTGCAAAAGATTTGCTATGAGGCGACAAAATTACAAATTGATGCATTTAGGCAGATGTGTCATGGTGTAAAAAAAACGTGCCACATGAAACCGATGCAGCAGTGATGCAAAAGATGCACCATGTTGCAAGACAGGGCTCACTTGGGGCCATATGTATCAAGCTAATTAGCATTCGCAAAGATCAAAATTCTGCGAATTTCGGCCTTTGCGAATGCTAATTAGACAAATGGTATGTATCAAACAAGTTTGATGCAAAATAAGGAATAGCAAAATTTGCTATTCCTTATTTTGCGATTGCACTGAAGGATTTGCAAATTTTGCGATTCCTTAAATGCAATGTATCAAACAAAAAATATGTAAAAAATGACATTAAGGATTTGGAAACTACCACCAACTTCTAGTTGGTGGTAATTTGCGAATTCTTTTCAAAAAGCTTTTTTTCCAAAAAACAAAAGGTGCCATATGACGCCAATACATGCCCTTAGGGCATGTATGTGCGCCATATGCCCCCAAATTTCTTTTTCAGGGGTGCAGCAGGGTGTTCTTGAGACACCCCTGCACCCTTGGAAAAATTCCTAATTTGCGATGAGCTAATTGCTAATCGCAAATTGCACCTTCATTCCTATGGGCCTCCTAGCCCATGGAAATGAATGGGTAATTTGCAATTAGCAATTTGCTCATTGCAAATTAGGAATGGTAAAGAATTGCTATTTATTCCTTAAAATTCGCTATTTAGGAAATGCAAAATAGTTTGATGATACATATGGCGGTTCATCTGTAACAAGATAAGAAGCTTAGGGATACATTTATGATGACTGGCGCATCACCAGGGATGTGCCAGTCATCCTGCGCCGCTGTTCCGCCACCCATGGTGTGCTGCATT
Organism: Lissotriton helveticus; assembly: GCF_964261635.1. Taxonomy (NCBI): domain Eukaryota; kingdom Metazoa; phylum Chordata; class Amphibia; order Caudata; family Salamandridae; genus Lissotriton; species Lissotriton helveticus. The sequence continues at coordinate 641,799,841 of NC_136059.1, forward strand.
TACAATGCGGCGCAGCATGGGGCAAAAATGGCACAGATGCGTGACGTATCTGTGCTGTGAAGGTGGCGCATTGCTGGAGTTGTATCGCAAGTGCGATGCAGCTCCAGCAAGGCTCAGGGGTGCCCCATCTGCACAATGTTGCGTCAAGACCTATGCCTGCTTAAAGCAGGCGCAGGGTTTTGACGCAGCTTTCTCCTATCTGATTGTAAATGCGGCACACCATGGGTGGCAGAGCAGCGGTGCACGTTAACTGGTGCATGCCTGGGGATGTGCCATTTAACATAAATCTGCCCCTTTACATTTAAGTATGTGCAGGGGACACAGAGTCGGTGAGGCTTATCCAAGGTTAAGAAGAGATGAGTCCTGTTCACTGAAAAATTAGACATAGGCTTCACCTGCTCAGCATCGCTGGACATGGCTAAATAATAGCTGCAAAATGTTACTCTTGTTAAACAATTTTACTATTATAATCTCTGAGATTTGTCTCTTACTCTGCAACATCTCATTGTTGTTATCTTTCTTTAAAGATAAAGACAACATCAACATGAGCGACAATCTGCAATCAGTTGATTTTGACCTCATCATTGAACTTGTAATTGAAACATCAGTGGATGTTGATCCCTTGGATGATTTAAATCCTGAGGATGAAGAAGAACGTGATGAGGATGCAGATTTGTCTGAATTATATGACATAGGGTGGGAAGCTGACCTGCTTGATCCTATGGAACTATAAACATTTATTTTTAAAATTTATAATAAATAAAAAGTAAAAATGTAAACCGTTTAATTTAAAAATAAAGACACCTTCAAAAACAGGTTATGTGTAGTGTCTTCAATAAAATATTAAAATATGCTCATAAAATTAGATCAGATTCACATATAAGATAGCACAGGTAACATGAATATAAATTCCATTTCTTTTCTGCTATTTCTGTATTCTAAAATTGCCATGCACTAAAAAATCTTATATGTAAAAATGTAAAGTAGTGTTTTAAGTTTTTGATTACTGTTATTGATGTACTGTTGGGTAATAGTGGTTAATAACATTTTTTAATATATTTTACCACTGATTCAACTGCAGATCATTTCAACATTTCACCATGCCAACGAAAGAAAGACTGAGAAAGGCTGCAAAACGTCAAAGACAGCAGGTGATTGAAAAAAAGCAGCAGTCCTCTAACAAAAAGATTTGTCAAGTCAACAAGAAAGCACCGGGTAAGAGTACAAAAACATTCATAAGAAATATTTGTAGTAAAAAAAATATTACTACAGAAAATGTTTCAGTCCAGAAAAAGAGAAGCAATTCAAATGGAAAGGAAAGGCCAATCAAAAATGTTACTGCTAGAGCAAGAGATAACTCTGTGCATGATAGTAGAAGGAAACAACAGTTTAGGGACATTCGTAAACGAATGTTCCGCAACAGGATAATTGGCAATTTGTTAAAAAATATTAAGAAAGGTCAACAGAAAGTGGTTTTTTATAAGAGAAAAAAAAAAGTTGAGAAAGTTATTGATCAGGCATTTGAAATTAAACATAAGTTATTTATTTTGATAATCAATAGAATTAGGAAGCTAAACAAGGCAATTTATGATTTCAAAAGAAATAGTAGATGGAAGAGAATAGTTAATCGTAGTAATTTTTGTGAAGTTTTTTCTGGAGAATGGATGCATAGTTCAAGCTGTGAGGCATTTTTTAATGAGGAGAGTTATTTCCAGGATAATGATTTGGTGCATGCAGTTGACACCAGTGGTCGTGCTTATGAAGTGAAAGATGGTTGTCCAGTTGAAAAAGAAAAACTTGTGACAACAGAGGCAGAAGAGGTGTTAGGTAATGAGGTTTTAGGAAGATGTGCTAAGGGTCCTGTGTACACCTGGAAGTGTAGTAGTATTTGCAGTGTGCAACAGGATTCCATCAATTTGCTTTGTGATTTTGTACGGTCATTTAATAAGAAAAGTTTGAAGCAGAAAATAAGGTTGTTGCAAGAATTAGATCCTTGCAGAGTGAGAGAAGTGACAGGTTTGCATGGTCATTCACTGGCTTGTCTTTCCAGGAGAGTATGCCAGAGTGTTTTTCATCATTTCAGGATGCTAGCAGTGCATCATAATAAAGTGAGGAAATTAGTTAGAATGTTGTATTATGCTAAGAGTCCAGCAATTATGCTTAAAAAATTATGTGCTGCTCTTTTGCATGGTTCTGAAATAGATGTGAAGAATATATGTGAAGAAATTGAGTTTTGTTACTTTGGAAGTAAAGAGGAGAATGTTGAAATTGACCAAGAAGAAGCGGGTAATGTGGAAGATAGTGTACAGGTTTCCAGTACAGATAATTTCCAGAGGGAAATTGCCATGTTTCAGGTCAAATCAAGTGAGAGGCCAAATTTCACTTGTGTGTGTTGTCGACGCACTTATTATAAGAATCAGACTAAGTTAGTGGATTTATATGCAAAAAGTGAAAGGGAAAATAATAGTGAATGGAAGGATTTCGCAACATACTTGATGGTAGAAAATTGTTTTGATTTGGGATTGGATCAACGTGTGTGTACTTATTGTTGTTGCAAATTAAATCAAAACCAGATGCCTGCTAGAGCAGTTCATAATAATCTGGAATTGGTTGAGATTCCTTCTGAATTGAAGGATTTAAATACTTATGAATCTATTTTGATTCAAAGTATCCATCCCTTTCAGGCTATTGTAAGAATGGAGCCAAAGACAGGGAAATTGCCTCCATCAGATTTACAGAGAGGATTAAAGGGAAGAGTTGTTTATTTGCCTCTAGATTTGAAGAAAAACATTAACACAATTGGAGTAGAAAAAGTGGACGAGGAACCTCTGGTTATCTTAGTTAATGGGGTTCCGACAAAGAATAAGAAAATATGGCAAGATTCAGTAGATGTTAGGAAAGTTAAAAAGGCAACATTGTATTTGAAAAAAAATAATAAATACTATAAGAATGTATATGTTGCAGAAGAGGAAGTAAGTGAGGAAGAGGATAGCGATTTGTGTGCTGGTCAAATTGAGAAAGTAGAAACTTCTACTAGTGAAGAAATATATGAACATTATAGTGTTCATCCTTTGCATTCCAAGGAAGTCATGGGGAATGCTATTGAGTTGTTTCAAATAAAACAAGCCAAAGGGAGTCCCATTAGTGTTTGGGAGGAAAGTTTGGAAGCTCGGTGTTTCCCACAGCTTTTTCCAACAGGTCAGGGAGGAAGATATGATGAGCGACCTCATCAAATTCCTGCTTCTGAATACCGGACTTTGCGATTGTATGCAGGAGATGCTAGGTTTCGACAATGCATTCCTTATTTGTTTCATCTCCTGTTTGAAAGCGATCTGTCTGGACTGTCATATGCAGTGAACCACATCTTGAAAAGTGGTATACACATGCAAAACATCTCGGCAAGTGACTTTATGGATAAAGTCAATGTCCAAGACAGTATTTTGGATTCTCACCTGATTAATCTCATGGCGTGTCAGCGTGGTACTAATGAGTACTGGTACCGTCGTCATGGTGATTTAAAATGTATGCTGAGGAACTTAGGTACTCCCACATGGTTCCTCACTCTGAGCTGTGCCGAGTATGGCTGGGAAGACTTACTTGAATTTCTACGAGAGGCAAATGCTAACGTAGAAAACATCGAATTCAAGACACCCGGAGAACTGTGCTCTTTGGATCCAGTCAATGTATGTAGGTACTTCAATCATAGATTTGAAGCTATGATGTCTTTCATCATGAATAAGAAGAATCCACCTCTTGGAGAGGTGTTGGATTTCTTCTGGAGAAAGGAGTACCAAGCAAGAGGTGCTCCTCATATACATATGTTGCTGTGGATCAAGGATGCACCTAAATTTGGAACGGATCCAGAAGACTCAGTGATGAGTTTTATACAACAGTATTCTACGTGTGCTGTTCCAAACGCAAAGGAGAAGAAAAGCCTAAGAGAAAAAGTTCTGCGTTTCCAAAGCCATCGATGTGGAAAGTACTGTCGTCGTAAATTCCGAAACAAGGACAAGTTCTACACCAAATGTCGTTTCGGCTTTCCACGACCGGTGATTTCTAAAGGAAGAGTAAACAGTTTGATGTCTTCGCTGCGACATAATGTGATGAAGAAATCACCTAAAAACACATACAATTTGAAGAGGAACGAAGACTCCAAGTACATCAACGACTACAACCCGGTGATTTTGTCCATGTGGAATGCTAACATGGATATACAGTTTGTGGCTGATAACTGTATGGCTGTGGCTCGGTATGTGACGTCTTACATCACCAAAAAAGAGAAGACAGAATTGAAGGATATGTGGGAGGACATTTCCCATGAAAAGAGCCTCAGCAAGAAGTTGTACAGTTTCAGTCTGAAGATGTTGTCGCATCGAGAAATCGGAGCGTACGAATGTTCTGACCGGTTGTCTTCAGCAAGTCTCTATGCCAAGTCCAGGAGTATCATTTGGGCGAGTCTTGGTCTTGCTGCAACGCGTAATCGAGTTCTCAAACCTGTGCCGGAAATTGAGTATTTGGCGGAAAAGGAGCCAAACAGTACCGACATTTTGAAGACCAACATGTTGGATACATATTATCCAAATCGAAGCATTCACCTCGAGAATGTTTGTCTGTATGAGGTTCTTCAAAATTACATATTCAAGAGGAACATCAAAGAAGATACTGAGAAAGGAGTGTATGCTGTAATAGGAAGTGAGGGATGTCTGGTTAAGCAAAGAAAATGCCACTTGGTAAACCATCGAAAATTGAGTGGCGAATCTCCTGAAAAAAAAGGAGTTTTTCTATTTAGCACTTTTGCAACTTTTCAAGCCTTGGCGTGCAGAAGAGGAACTGCTTGGAGATTTTCTCTGTTACGAAGACTCTTTCAATGCCGCCAAGGAGACCATAGAATGTCCTGCTTTTCCCAAATATGTACAAATGTTGAATGCGGAAATTGAGCAGGAAGCAATGATTGCAGCCGAGATTGCCAGAGACAGTTCTCAGGACAGTCAGAGTTCTGCTTCATTGAGTCAGGATCCACTAGGAGGACCTGTTATCGAAAATGAATCTGCCACTGCTATGAATGAAGTGGAAAGAGCCATGGCACATGCTCAGGAGGATGCGGTTAACTTAGAAGAGTTGGAAAGACAACTCAACGTTGAGCAGAGGAAAATATATGACGAAGTTACCATGCAAATTGATCATGGATTAAGTCATGACAAGAAAGAGTGCTCATGTACGTCGTTGAAGCCTGTCCGACTGTACGTGAGTGGAGAAGCGGGAACTGGAAAAAGTTTCCTCATTAAAGCAATTTCATGCTATTTGCAGGAAAGGACAGAGTCATCGCTGTCTTGTGTTGTCACCGCTCCAACTGGACTGGCAGCACATAACATTAAAGGGATTACTTTACATCGTTTACTGATGCTGCCAGTGGAGCATGACAACAAATTACAATATCACAAGCTATCTGGAGAAGCTTGTTTTGAAGTTTCAAGAATCTTGAGGAAAATGAAACTTCTTATCATTGACGAAGTAAGCATGGTTTCCAATGTCATGCTTGCCTTTGTGCATTTGAGAATGCAAGAAGTTCTCAAAACAGAGTATGATGTGTTATTTGGTGGCAAACATATCATTGTTTTCGGAGATCTTCTGCAGCTGACACCAGTGAAAGTGCAACCTGTGTTCAAAATGCTCACGCATGAAGATACCAGGAAGTGCCTAGGCAGCATTGGCAACGTCAATATATGGTTAAACTTCAATTATGCTGAACTGCATGAAAATATGCGTCAGGCGAAGGATGAAGTTTACAAGACTATTCTACAAGATGTTAGAATTGGAAAAGTGACCGAGCATGGGAAAGAAGCTTTACATGCACGATTACTGTCAAATTTATATCCAGAACAAGATGTTGTGCCTGAGAATATTTTTCAGAAAATTACTGAGAAGAAATCTGGAATATGTTTGATGCCAACTCTTGCAGAATGTGCCAAATTCAACAACAAAATGTTGCATTTAGAAAAGCAAGAGATTGTGAAACTGGAAGCTATTGACAGAGTAGAGCATATGGGATCAACAATTATTTTGTCTGAGAATCTGAAAACAAAATTGGATTCATTAGAGAAGAGTATATCTAAAACTGCAGGTTTTGAAAAGACTCTGAATGTGTGCTTGAACTGCCGTATAATTTTAAGAAGGAATTTACATGTTGAAAGAGGTCTGCTAAATGGATCAATGGGTAATGTTGTTGATTTTGTAAAATACAGAAATAGAGATGGAATTGAATTTTTAAAAATTAAATTTGATGGCATTGAGGAAGTACAGCTAATTGGTCGTTGTTCTGCTAGATTTTTGCTTGTAAAAGACTTATATGTTCGCCGTAAGCAGTTTCCTGTTTGCTTGGCATATGCGGTGACAATCCATAAATCGCAAGGTTTAAGTGTAGACAGTGCATTGGTGAATATTGGCAGTTCTGTGTTCAAGGAGGGTATGGCATATGTGGCATTGTCACGAGTTAGAACTTTATCGGGATTGTACTTGATTGAGTGTGATGTCACAAGCATTTGTGCGGATCTAGATTGTGTTAAGGAATACAATAGGTTAAGAAGAGAGTATGCGCCACATTTGCCTCAATATCCTTTGTTTGAGAAACGTGTGGTAGGCCGGAAACGAAGAAATGTGACCAATACTGGGGAGGTTGTAGCAAAAAGACGAAAAGTCGATGAACCTGAAATTATAAGCAGAAACAAAAAGGATTCTGTTGAAGATGTTGTTGGTTTTCAATTTGAAAACAGTTCTGGTGTCAACTGCTATGCTAATGTAGTAGTTAATGTTTTGTTTTCTCTAGAAAATGTAAAAGAAGAGATTGTGGTCAATTCTGATCAAAGATTTTGCAGTTTGTTAAATTCTGTGTTAGAGAAATGTAGCACTGATAGAACAAACATAGAAAGTGTGTCTGAAATTCGAAATCTGTTAGACAGATGTTCAGGCCAAACACAATTCTCTCAAAATATTCAGCAAGATTGTCAGGAGTTTTTAATGTATATGCTTGATGTATTGCATGCTGAAGGTGTAGATGTAGATCAGCTGTTTGGGCTTTCTTATCAATGGCAGCATGACTGCGAGAACTGTATGGTATCAAGTACTACTAGTGTAGACTCAGAAAGATTTATATATTTAACTTTGCCAGACAGTAAATCAGTTTCCTTTAATAAGCTAGTAAAAGCAGCTGATCACAACATGGAGTGTAGCCAATGTAAATCTGAAATGATGTCCACATTATTTATACGAACATATGGCCAGTATGTCATTTTAATGTTCCAACGATGTAGGCCTGATGGAACAAAATTGACAACTTTAATTAAAAATTTTGTGGCTTCGCAGTTGTCAATATCAGGAAGGACTTTTGTAACTGCAGCAATTATATATCATGACGGTCCTTCAATAACATCAGGACATTACACAGCTTATTTAAAGTCTAGAAATGGCTAGTCATTTTGCAATGATTCTGTTTTAATTTTCAAAAAAAAATTGCCATATGACCTTAAAAACTCTTACGTGGTGTTTTTAAAACCAAAATTTTAGGGAAAGAATCTCGGGATGTGCTCTGTGGAATTTCAAGAAGTTCTAATGGCTCCTACACGATTTGGCCTTGAGGATAAGTGTAGTTCAGAAACATAACTTCTAACCATAAGACTGGACGTCATGGAGAAATAAGTGCACTTTGAATGAGTTCAGAAAAACTATTTCTTTTTATAAGCTAATTGAAGCAGCCAATCAAAACATAGAGTAGAGGGAATGTAAGTCTGCAATGCTGTCTACTGTTTTACATTGCTTTGTGATTAAAAGTGATGTAGAGAATTAAATAATTGTAGTAGTCATAGAGGTAGTGTAAGTCTGCTTCATAGTAAGCAGTATCAGTGTCATAGGAAATGTAGAACATGACTGAGCAAGAAGGGGAAGATATTACTATTCCAGGATTGTGAAAATGATCTTCAACATTTTAATTCTGAAAGTTGCAGAAATGCCAAATGACGGGATTGGCTTACAAGAAATCCAAGAGTTATAAATGGCTCTGACAAGATTTGGCCTTGTGGAAACTTGTGGTAGAGAGCAAGAAGTCATTTATTGCATGTAACATGTTTTTAAAAACGATGGAGGTTTTCTTTCAGAAAGTGGCGGGCTGAAAGTAATAACAGCACAACAGAGTGTAAGCTGTTCATAGGACATCCTTTGACGTCATGGAAAGTAAGTTAACTTTAAGGAGTTCTGAATTCTGATTTGTTATGTTGTATGGGTTTTTTAAACACAATCATTTTGATTGTGGGGTTTTTTCCCCGCTGTTATATGATGAATACCTTCAAGTCACTGTTTTTAGTGAATTTTGATACATTCTGAGAACAGCAAAAATAAACCATTTAACATGTATAATTAATTCTGTACTGTTTGCATTTATGATGTATATGTAGAACTGTGTAGGAGGCATGGAGAAGGTGAGGCTTCTGTAAGTGTCAAAGTTGTTGCATGCAGAGCTGCACTTCTGCGTACTCTTTCATATGCTGGACTACATCTGCACAATGAGATACCTAAGCAAAGGAAACACAAGTGATGTGATTGTGAAATGAGCAAAAGAAATTGCACGTATTTCAATTACATCACCTGTGTTTCCTATCATTACGAATCACATTGTGCAGATCAAGTTTAGGTCTGTCCAGGGAAACAGAGGAGGTTTGGCCTTTGTTCAAGAGTGCAGTGGACATGACTCACTTCATTGGTAGGCCTGCAAATGTATTATCTCCTCTGTACTCTTCAACAACTCTAAATTTCATCTGCAACCCTGAGTAGGCCTCACCTCAAACAAACCTCTGGATAGGACACATCTTATTGGCATCCTGAAGCAATCATTTAAAATTTTAGTGTCTTGCGACACTTTTCTGAGACAACAGCAATGCAAAAGATGCACCATGTTTTAAGATAGGCCTCACTTCATCTGCATCAAGATACTGTTAGTTTAAAATGTATATCTTTAGGACTGTGTAGGGGGCCTGGAGAAGCAGAAGCTTCTGTAAGTGTCAAAGTTGTTGAAAAACTGTTTGTCCTTCAATCTTTTCCCTTGTCTTTTGTAATTTTTAAATACATGTTTTAATATTTTTCAAATGTTTGTTCTCTCTTTCACAGATTGAAAGTATAAAAACAAAAAGTGAGTAATTTAACGACAATTATAAGGTAAATGTTTTGTACTCTTTTCGTTACATTTCTATCACATTTAACTTCTATTAGTTCCACTGCTTCATTTCTTTAACCCTCAGTTTCCTGCCTTTGCTACTTCCCTCATTCCTTTCTCTATTACCTACTTACTCAACTCCTTCCACTCTTTTTCTCAGTCCCTCTCTTCTCATAGTTCCTCACTCTTGTTCACTCACTCCGTCTCTATTACTCTTAGTGTCTTTGACTGATCACTCTATCACTACTTGTTCATAATGCTTTCTCTGTGTAGTTGAAGCACACTAAGGGGCATATTATGAACACAGCCAATAAAATTATTGCTGTTTTTATTGGCAGAAAACTGGTGCAAAAGTGGTTTTAGCGGCAGTTTTCTGCCGCAAAAGCGGCTTTAGCGACACATTTCTGCCGATAAAAGCTGCAAAACTTTTATTGCCTATGTTGATGATATGGCTCTATGTTACTTACATTTCTTTGCTGTTTCAATTAATCTTTTTCTGTTATTTTTTGTTTTCTGTTTTCTATTTTTTCTCTCTGTTATTCCCCATGTTTTAATCTTATTTTGAACATTCACTCACATTCTCCAAGAAACTCTTCTTTGTTATTGTTCTACTCGCTTTTTTTTTCTTTCACTTCCTTATCTATTTTGTTTTTCACAATTATACCCTCTTCCGTCTTTTCTTCGGTAAATAGATCTATCAAACAGTATCTCTTCTTTACTCCCTATAGCTGTCTTTCTTTTAACATCACTCTCTGTTTACTTTCCTTATACTTACTCTTTTTTTTTTTTTTTTTTTTTTTGGTTAGCTCCCGGTCCGCGTACCGGGAAGCTAAACCAAAAGAAATAGAGCTTGCCAGAGTGCTAAACATTCTAGCAATTTTTTTTGAAAGGGGAGGTAGTTCTGAAAAGAACTTTTTTTTTAATGTTTTTGTTGTTTTATATTTTTTTTTTATTTTTTTTTATTTTTTGGTTTTTTTGTATTTTTTGAACGATTTTATATTTTTTTTGGTTTTTTTGGGGGGGGGAAACAACAAAAAACAGGCATTGAAAAGGGCTCAACAGGAGCAAAAAAAAAATTACTGGGGGCGGTTAGGGCAATTATGATTCTCATAAGCCAGGTTGATGGCATTTATACTCATATTACCACATGCTATCAACGCACCACAGTGCATACAAGTATGTTTCATGTGGCCAAAATTCTCTTGGATGTTTGGCACAGTTTCCCGTGCCTCTGCTGGTGTCAATGATATTGACGATCTTGACCTGGCCACAGGAGTTGATGTTGGATTTTGTTCCATATCCCGTATTTCCGCCCGGCTGTAATTCAGTGGATGCTTCCTGGTCATGTGCCTATGCATGGTATAGTTCCCATAACTATACTTTTTATCAGTCCCTCTTGATAATTTATCTTTGCAGATGAGGCAGGTGACATACCTCGCATTCACTTTCTTTTGCCCTGGAGGGATTAAATAAAACTGCCAGATGAAACTGGCTTTCCTATGGGAAACCCGGGGCATCTCTTCCAAGAACTGTGGTTCTTCTCTCTCCTCTTCCTCTATTTCTTCTTCTTCCTCCTCTGTGTTGGTCATGACCTGGGGAGGTGGTCCTCTCTTCCCATGAGGAGGTGGAGGTGGTGGTGGGGGTGCACCAGCTGAAGCAACTACTGAAGCCATTTCTCAAGTATTAATAAAGGTCTTCCTCTCACAATGATGAAAGTCAGAGTGAGGAAAGAAGGAGGGGTTTTCATCATTTGGGAAAAACAATAGTTCTAAACCAATGAAAAGTGTTATTTTTAGGTCACCTGACCTAGCCTTACATGATTATGAAACCAAAAGTGAAATGAACCAATGAAAAGTGTTATTAACAAGTCACATGACCTGTTATGCTTACGTTACGCGCTGCAGAACGCGCCCCGGATCGCTTCCGGGTCGCTGCGCTTCGCGCCTCGGTCCGCGCCCCGGGGCACTTCCGGGTGCGCTAACGCGGTACGTCATAAGACGCATTACGCGGCAATGCGATACGTCGCGCTTTCGCGACGCGCCGCGGATCGCTTCCGGGGAGCTGCGTTTCGCGCCTCGGTCCGCGCCCCGGGGCACTTCCGGGTGCGCTAACGCGGTACGTCATAAGACGCATTACGCGGCAACGCGATACGTCGCGCTTTCGCGACGTGTCACGATGTTGATTTCTAAAGCGGCAGTTGCGCAAACGGAACGTTTACCGGTTCGCGGACCGGGTCGCGGCATCAATTTGAGCTAACGGAAAGCTTTCCGGTTCGCGGACCGGGAGCGAAACAAAAAAAATATTTAAAATTTTTTTATTAATAAACATATAAAATATATTTTTGGATTTAAAGAAGAATACATTTTACAGCTATAGATATTAGCTTTTAAAAAACCAATGAAATTCACTGAAAAAACCATAGGTTATAGACCATATATAGTTAGGAATTAGCATTTACAAAACCTTGAAAATTCACTGAAAAAACCATAGGTTATACACCATATATAGTTAGGAATTAGCATTTAAAAAACCTTATTTTACTCACACAAAACCATTGAAATTCCATATATAGTTAGTTGTACTAACTATATATCGCGCACCCGCAATCCACTGCTGATCATGTCACATATTACATCATTCATGACATGGTCAGTGACATCACTGATGACATCACTGATGACATCTCAAATGACATCACTGATGACATCACTGATGACATCTCAAATGACATCACTGATGACATCACTGATGACATCTCAAATGACATTACTGATCACATCACTGATGACATCATTCATGTGATAATACGATGAAGCTCTTCAGACTCTAATATAACCTTAGATACACTCAGTGTAAACAGACACTCAAAGACTGTCACTCATCCATGGAGTTACTCACACACCTAGTCAGTCATGCAAAGAATCAATCACACCTCCATTTCCTCAACTATACAGTTATACACACCTTACTTATTCAAACATATACTAACACATATTTACTCTCTTATACAATCCCTGATACTAGTTCACAATGATCCATACAGCCACTCACACATTCACTGGCTCTTTTGCACAGTTATTTATATATGTCAACTCTCACATGTACTGTGTTTTACATATGTACTTACTTTGACATGTAGCACTGAGATATCCATTCACTCACCAATACACTGATGCACACAGTCAACCGCCCATACAGCTGTTTCCACATGCACTTTTGAACCCATACATCTAGTGAATCAACTGCTCACACATCTATGCACAGAGTCATACACCTCCCAGCCACCCACACACACACTCAGTCTCCCATACAAATACTTGGGCAACCAATCAATAACCCATATAGTTACTCATGTAGCTACTGAACAACACATGCAGCAGTTTTCAGAACAACAGACATAATGATGCACAAATTAAGACAGTTTATTCACTAACCCATGCACTCAGTGAGACACATTTAATCACTCATTCATACAGTCAGTCATGCACCTACTAAATCCTTCATCCAGACACTTATACATCCACTCATTCTTAAATATGTAAGACATATTTTAACTTTACAGAAAAATACAGTCACTGGATGTTGTCATCAGTGATGTCATTTGAGATGTCATCAGTGATGTCATCAGTGATGTCATTTGAGATGTCATCAGTGATGTCATCAGTGATGTCACTGACCATGTCATGAATGATGTAATATGTGACATGATCAGCAGTGGATTGCGGGTGCGCGATATATAGTTAGTACAACTAACTATATATGGAATTTCAATGGTTTTGTGTGAGTAAAATAAGGTTTTATAAATGCTAATTCCTAACTATATATGGTGTATAACCTATGGTTTTTTCAGTGAATTTTCAAGGTTTGTAAATGCTAATTCCTAACTATATATGGTCTATAACCTATGGTTTTTTCAGTGAATATATATATATATATATATATATATATATATATATACAGAGGGACCACAAGACGTTAGAACTACTGAGGTCATCATGCAACTGCTGTGGTCACTTCAGAGTGAAATTGCCAGTTTGATTAAGACTCACTGGAAGTCAAAATGCATCAGAGAAGCTGCCACCCTCTTTGAAATGTTTATAAAAGCCCCTTTGTTTCCCGAGTTGTGATTCAGCACTTTTTCTTTGGACATTTATATTTTTTCCTCACAAAGCAGAAAGTAGGTGGGCACTCCAGACATGGCAAACAATTCACCTTTCTTTATTGCAGTATGTCCGTACTGACACATTTCAACTGATCCCATCCTTTGTCAATGTATACAAGATCCACAAGCCAGTACAAGCTTTAAACATCAGCATCATGGATATAGACAACATACTATTTAAAACACATTTTGTCGCTCTCTTTTCCTTTTTTTTCCATAATGTATAAAAATCATATGCATTTCTGAAGTTAAATTACGTTACATTTTTTTATTTTTTCTCTTTTCAAAAGGTTTTATTATATATAATTTCAACCTTAAAAAGTTATTCAATGTGTAAAGTATTCAAGTCATGAAGGTATGGAGCTCATCAATGTTATATCAGGCCAGTGCCCATATCTCCTGATGTTGAAAATCTCATTTATCAAACTTGTATATTATCATATATTGTCCACGGAGGCACCACAATTAGTACTCCCCTTATACCTCTTATTCTTTATAACCTGTCCTCAAAGGAAAGTCAAACATACCAGCTGACAAGTGATGTCACTGACCATGTCATGAATGATGTAATATGTGACATCATCAGCAGTGGATTGCGGGCGCGCGATATATACAGGGGCGGTGGGTGACATTTGAAAGTGGTGGAGAGCAAAGTGATCAGCATACAGCACCGTAGCGAGCGTAGCGAGCGAGCCCGAACCCCAAAAGGGGGGTTTGGGGGGATAACCCCCCCACAAAAATTTTGAAGAAAAATCGTGCATTTTCAAGCAAATTTGAGAAAGCAGGAAGGTTAATAAAGCAATTGTGAAAGTGCAGTTATTACATTAATAGATGGCATAACGTAGGTAGCTGCTTATTTAGTATAACCACAGAGCTTCATACATTCCGTCCTATTATGCTCTGGTGCTGAATTCAGCATCCCACACACAACTGACTGAACAGTAGACAATTGCTCAACCTCAGTGAATGACATAAATGTAAAATTTCCACAGCTCACTCACACCCTCAACCACCCAAAATATAAACTGCAAAGAGTCGGTGGAAACTCAACTGCAATACTGTAATGGTCCTTTAATCCAACAGGTACAGTCACTAAGGACAACACGGAACAAATCTATAGGTCCATAGACCCATCAAAAAACAATTGACTACTGTGGCTTTTGTCTGTGGAAAGCCCAAACTGTGAAGAAAGCCAAGCATGTACTACCGAAACATCTGTGAGGCAGAAATGGCCAATTCTAATGCTCATAACATAACACTTATTTACAACCCTGCTGTTTTACTATGTAACCTTTTTCAATATAGAAATGGGGTGTAGAAGATTATGGTAGTTATAAATAGTTGAGCTTTTTTGTTAGATATATAAAAGCGATAGAAAACGGAGCAAGGTTTTCTTATATGTTTTCTATTGTGACTGTTAAATTTTCATTTACTGCTTGTGAGATCTTTGTCAGAGAAAGTGAGAGAAATTAATAGGCCGAATTGAGGGGAAAGTTTTCTCCTCTACGTGTGGACTATAGTGGCACTCTCTGGGGAAGCACTGGCATTGGAGTGAGGGGCAATGTGAAGGTGTTTTTAGAAAGAAGGTCAGGTCAGATCATTGTAGGTGGTGGGTTACTGGCGCTAAAGAAATTCCCACAGTTTCAGGTTTTGATTTCAAGGGTCTCAGCAGGGCTGGCTCCCAGAAGAAGAGAAAGGGTAGAAAGGGTGGAGCGATGCCAGCTCGGAGCACTGGAAGGCGTGGATGCTCTGGGGGCATTGCCTGGCATAGGAGGACTTGACAATGTAAATTCAAGCTGTCAGCAGCCGCCGCTGCGACACCCGCCAGCCCCGGGTGTCGAGGAGCACACAGTGAAGCTTCCTTTTACGTTGTTTTTAGAGCAGATGATGGTGCATGGCAACGCAGGTGTGACTGGTCGAAGCAGCGTCTGGCAGCATCAGTGCCACACAGAGGGCGACAAACGGAAGAACTATGGCCATTTCGTGAGTGGCAAACAGGTAAATAAGTCAACAACAACAACAGCAGAACTACATGTCTGTCTAGTCGTGGTGTGGAGTGGTCAAGCCAGTGTAGTGTTGTTATGCCAGAGTCCAGACAGCAGTTCATGTAAAATTGCGGATATGTGGGTTGCTACATACAATTAGATATGCTTTGTCTGTCAGTATCAAAGAGGTATGCTACATCAGGTTGGTTCACTCAGTGGTGCCTGCCTTGACCCTCTGCATTGCCCTGCATGCTCTGTGCTAATTACTATCCTTGTAATACTGTTGCCTCTGAAACGGAAAGTGTTATTTTTGCTCTACACACCGTACCTTATATTTTTTCTCCGTGGTGTTTTAATATCACTTCCTGTTTTTCCCTCAACAATTACAGGCCGGCTTTTACCCTGTTGCGATGGGAAAAACATTAACTTAGGCTTACCATTAGCAATCCGCAATTCTGCATCCGCAAGGCAGGCAGTGGACAGTGTGTCTGGTCACCAAGATTGATCAACGGAGCGTCAGATGGAATGGAGGAGTACCGCGAATAAGAGGAATGGCTGGATGCATGCAACTTTCCAAATTGAACAGGACAACTACAACATACAGTTACAGTATCCTCTTCACTTCTCCTTATCTTTTAAATAATGTTATTGTTGTGAACTTCTATTAGTGTGACTCTGTGTGTTTGCTCTCTGCTTCAAATTCATCCCTACAGCTATTTGATCAGTTTCTTTGCTATTTTTAAAACTAATTTTATGTACTAATACGTGTTTATTCTCTCTGAGGGCAGATAGGCAAGTGAAATTGCGTAATTACTGCGGCCTTGTACTGTCAAATTCTTTATTCATAGTAAGTTGTAGTAAGTACTACTTTTCAGTAACCTAACCATCCATTTAGCAAACAACTTCATGCATGCAGTGCACTTCTTTTATCTCCCTTAAAAGATTTATGGATATCTTCGTCTCCAAACATTTGTTTTTCTTCATTTGTTGTTTGCCCATGCTGTGTTTTCTTTTCCTCCCTCCACAAAACTTTCCCAAAAACCTGCATCCCCATCCAATTTTCAAACCGTAACCCTCTTCCCCTGGACTGTGTGGTTTTAATTGACGTGTGACTAAATGACAACAATAATTCCACACACTTGCTGGGGAGAATAAGGTCAAAGCAACAGAAAATCAATTTCAAAGCTGGTGAAGGAATCCGAGGATATATTCTTATTCTTATTCTGCTTGACACTCATGTGTATTTGCAAATCAAATCAGAATTTCATGGGTGCATAAAGTGGATTGATCATCAACAAAATCCTCCTCTTACACGTCACGAATGCTATCGCTGATGTGTCCTTCACCTTCAGTACTATCTCTTGTAGTACCCATACTCTATGCAACTAGTAGTTATATTTGAATACTTTAGCATTGCTTAGGCTGCAATTTATGGCACTGTTCTTGTGTACTGTACTATGTATTGTACTGTTCTAATGCTCCGCTCAGGCCACTCAATGTTTCATTTCCTTTTTTTTCATATGCTGCTACTGCCAGTGTGTACCACTACTACTACCACCACAATGATGACATTTCTTCCGTCCAGGATTCCATAGCCAACCTTAATCGCCATTTGCCATGCAGCCAGCTCTGTGCCTAGCCCTATTCTCAAACACGAATCACAGGTAAGATACGCATTGTGGGGGAGAAAGAATAATGGAGTAGGAGGAGAGGAGAGACTGACGGTAGTACTAGTAAAGTAGTAGGCCAATTGAATTCACTAACTCTGTCAGTGGCACTTTTGTACAAATTTGGGCGATTAGACAATTTGAATCAACCAGCCAGTTAAGTTTCAGGAAAACAAACATACAGTTACCCCCCGCCTCCCCCACAAAACAGTAAAAAAAAACATGTATGCTATGTTTAAGTAGAAACAAATATTTATTGGAGCCCTAACAAAAATAAACTTTTCCACAAGAAGACCCGACCCACCCCCCTCCCTAGCCCCAACGAATGTCCATATAATCAAAGTTCCCAAAGTCTAAAAACCCCAACGCCCAATTCCCACCCCCAAAAAGTCTTTAAAAAAGGGGCAAGAGACATTCTCTCCTCTACTTCCGCCGGCGGTGTCCTGTGGCCAGGTGGTCATGCAGCTCTCTCCGGAGGTCCTTGAGCAGGGCTTTCTGCCTTGCCACCTCCTGCTCAAGGTTGGACACTCTGAGGGTTAGGCGGTGCACATGAGCCTTGCACCTGCAGGTACTGGGGGGGGGCAGCTGATTTTTTTGCTGCTTGGCGGCGGCGGGTGGCTGCCGGACCATGGCTCCGTACCGCTGAAGACTTGCGCTGACTGTATGACCCATGGGCAGCGGAGGAGGATGCAGCTGTCGTGGATGTTGTCGATTGAGACTGCGTGTCCTCCTCCTTCTGGGCCACCAGCCGCCGATATTTGGCGACAATTGCCTCCAGCTTCCGTTGCCAGGTCCGTCTAGCCAACTCCTTCCTTGTTAGTTTAGAAGGAGCATCTATATGAAGAAAGAAAAACATACTGTAACCAATGCTCTTTAAGGTTAACACAAAATAATTCAGCAGAAATGTGTGTCACAGTAGCACTAGCAACGTGCAAGCACAGTACATACCATTTGTGGCATGTATCTAGCTAACCTCCCACTTCGTTGGCCTCTGCTCTACCATTAGTGGGAGTTTCAGGAATTCTACTAGCACTATATGGACTCACTACATTAGACTCAGACAGTACACCAGTCTTCTTCTTCTCTCTGGGTTAGCGAAATTGGTACGTAAACTTGTGGAAGCCGGCATACTGCCAGTGCAGTCAACTTGCACCCGAGAAAAACAGACGCAAGCCATGATGACACAGACTTGCGTTACTGTTACCAGTCCAGTACATGCAGGTGGTGAAGCTCTTATTTTTCTATTATGGGTGGCACTGGCCATACTCTGTTACAAGGGCTACTGCTCAATTAATTTAACTTTCACCCTGGCCTGGCCCTGACTACTACAAAAGGAAAATGAAGAAGATAATCTAATCATCTCTCCCTTCACAGTATATTTGCTTACTTATTGGATGACTTTAGGTGCTTTGTTTTTGATTGACTGAATACCGATAAGCCACACATCAATGTCAATGACAGAGTTGTAAAAAAATTATTAACAGAGGTAGTGAGTGGTCCCCAATTCCCTGTAATCGCCGGATATATGCTGTGCTTGCAAACTACTATTACTAGTCATGGTAGTATTCTGAAAAATTACAACTTCTTTCCTCGGCTTCGCTACTCTGGCACAGAGGTGCGGCGTTACATGCTCTTCAAAGTAACATCCTTCATCTAGTGACCGTCTATTCTGTCTACATACACCTATGCTATATATGAGGAAGATACCATCCCGGCATCCATCCATTCAAAGTAAATGTCAATCACTCTTCATAATGTCTCAACTGGACAAACCTTCCTTTCTCTCACGAAAAACAACCTTTTTATTTTATTTTGTAAACCGCCAGCCATGCATCCGTGCTTGACTTGCATTTGAATTTGAACCAAAGGATATATTGCACACACATACAGTTTCTGTTTCACCCACCCAGGCAGTCCTCTTTTCTTTCTCCTTCCAACCATCCTTGCTTCAGCCTTCAACCGGCCATGCATCAGATTCCCAGCCACCTCGGGCAGCATTCAAATACAACTATCATTCTTTGCCAGTCATTCATTTTAACTCGCTCGTCCTTCCTTACACCATTCTTTCCCTTTTCGTTCATCCCATCCATCAAGTTCATCTCTGATCTGACTTGGCTTCTCGATAAAACTTTCACAGCTGAGTTTAAGTCAAATTTAGAGGAGGCCATTGGTTACCGGTCAACTCCCGCCGCTAATGCTATTGCTAATGAGAAGTCAAGGGTGACTGCCTTCTACCAGGTTGACAAAAACTTAGTTCTAAATTTGTAAGTCTTCTTAACAGTAAAGTGTACTTGTACTGTACAATATATATACCCCTGCAGAGAGCCCACTCTGCAATCTCAATAAGTAAGGAATATAATAGCATACCACTGCCCGCCACTACCGTGGCATCCCCCACACCAGTTCCTGCTGGCTGTGGCACCGCATCCACCCCTGGAGCGCCCATCTCCGCGCTGGCCCCGGCACTGGTGGATGGCTGTGCCGATGGTGTTATGCCTAGACAATACATTTAATTTTTTAGATGCCATATACACCACTCCCTATTTTGTCTAGAAATAAAACAATGTTACTAGTACTACGTGAACAAATTTAATAACTTGTGACTCTCTAGTCTAAACTAAAAATGTCCCTTTCTTCAGGGAAGGGTGTTTTTATTTATGCTTAGCCATAACGTGATGCTACACTTTTTGGCACAACTGATGAATGCTTGCTTTTTAACACACACCATTTTTCTCATAACAGACAGAAGCTTCCCTTCTATGAACAAGAGCAAGATCATCATCATATATTAGGCTGAGTCGTCAACGATTCATCCCCACCAAGTCTTTAAGTTCCAACCAGGTGAGGGCTGTCCCACAATTAATGTGTGAAATCAGCCACTGTTTTCAGTCGTTCACCGTTTGTAATATGACATTGATTTTAATAAATGTTTTTATGTAATGCACAATTTAAATTTGTACACACAGACCTAGTTATTTTACTTTTTTTTTTTTGTAAAATTTTTATTTTCATTTTCAAAATAACAGTACACACATGGAGTTCACCAGGGAGCAAATCAGTACCTCGCGAGAAGATCCTTCCGGGAGCAAAACAAAAGCAACAGAGCATCAAATTCGTAATAACAGAAGCAAAGTCAGTGCTCGGCATGTGCCCATGGCGGTAGTCTCTCAACAAGTGCAACATATAGCCGAGCCAACATGTCCATAGGCCGGCAGGGCCAAAGAACTAGGCCAGACATCCTCGCCATGCTCCTCGGTGAACTACATACCAATAAACAGAACTCCCCCCCCCCACCTACTCCCTCCCCCCACGGTGGCGACTCACTCAAACCAAACCTCCTCCAGACAACAAAATTAGACCTGAAATAAATGAAGTGACCTCAGGGACGCGGGACAGACCGCGGACGGTAAGCCCTTGGACAGAAAATTCACCAACGGACCCCACTGGAATTGGAAGTTCTTATAATTACCAAGGAAGACGTCCGCCATTCTTTCCAAACTCAGAAGTTTCCACAGGCGCGCGTGCCACAGCGAGATTGCCGGTGCCTCCTTCTGTTTCCAGGCAGCTGCCAGTGTAAGCTTGGCAGCACCCAGGCACAGCCACAAAATCTTCTTGTCCGCTTTGGTCTGGTGCTCTAGGCCGGGGTCTCGGAGACCCAGGAGAACAGAGGCCATTGAGTCCTCAATGGGATACTGCAGCAGTTCCTTAATGTGCGAGAGAATCTCGTCCCAATATGGCCGAATCACCGGACAGTCCCACCAGATGTGGCGAAAGTCCCCCAGAAACCCGCAACCCCTCCAACATTTATCGGAGGCGGCCGGATAAAAGCGATGTAGCCTGGTCGGACATAAATACCATTGCATAAGAGTCTTAAGGTGGGCTTCCCTGAGGTGAAGCGAATGATTAAACTTCGAGATATCCCGCCATAACGCCGTCCACTCAGCATCCAAGACAGTCCTCCCCAGCATCTCTTCCCACTGGTCCATATACCTAGGTCTAGGTGAGACTGCCGACCTAAGCAAGAGCTGATATATGAAGGAGATAACCCCCTTCATCACCGATGTCCGTAGCAGGAAGGCCTCAAAAGTGGAGGGTGGCCGCGTGGCTGCCTCCAGTACCCCCGGCGACGTGGCCCAGTGGAGCAGTTGCGCATGACGGTATTGGTCATTCTGGGGAACCCCATAGTCCCTCACGCAGTTTGCAAAAGTGAGGGGGGCCTGACCATGGAACAGGTGAGTCA
Organism: Lissotriton helveticus; assembly: GCF_964261635.1. NCBI lineage: Eukaryota > Metazoa > Chordata > Amphibia > Caudata > Salamandridae > Lissotriton > Lissotriton helveticus. Next base: position 641,821,094 of record NC_136059.1, read on the forward strand.
AAGCCCTACATCCCCCCTCCCTCCACGCATCGAAGGCCCCCTCCCGCTGAGCCGGCGGAAATGCCGGGTTGAAGTGCAAGGGCGTGAAGGGTGAGGGGAACGTAGTCCAACGGTCGTCCCCAACCAGCGTATCCCACACCTTCAGGGCAGTACCCGTAGGCGTACTTATGTACGCATTTAAGGGGCGGTCCCTCCTAGGCTTCCAAGCCAGGTCCCAAACCGACCTCCCCGCCACACTCCGGTCCATATGGAGCCAATGCTTCTCCGACGTCTGCTGTGACCATTCTACTAAAATTCGCAGTTGCGCCGCCTTGTAATAAAGCTGGAGGTCAGGAAGCCCCACCCCGCCCTCGGATCTCGGCCTACGTAGTAACGCAAAGGACAAACGCGCTCGGCCCCCTTGCCACACAAATCGCAAGATCTGCGTTCTAAGGCGCCGAAAAAAGTCGCCGTCCAGAGGGATAGGGAGGGCCTGAAATAAGTACAAATATTTGGGAAGGAGGACCATCTTCACAGCATGGATTCTACCCAGCCACGATAGAAATTTAGGTTTCCATTTGTCCAAATCGGCTCTAGTCTTTGCCAGCAAAGAGGGGAAATTAGCCGCGAATAGCCCGCCCACAGTGGGGGTCAAGTGGACCCCCAAGTAGACAAGAGAGTCAGCAGCCCAGGCTAAGGGCGTCAAAGTGCGCAAACGTTCCGCATCCGCAGGCGATAGAGTGAGATTCAGGACATGCGACTTGCTGTAATTAACCTTGAAGCCTGCGACCACTTCATATTCCAGCAGGGTCTCCCTAACACAAGGCAACGAGCGTTCAGGATCAGCAATGGAAAGAAGTACGTCGTCCGCGAAGAGCGTGATCGTGTGCTGCTCTCCCGCGAACGGAATGCCCCGTATACCCTCATGTTCCCTAACCGCCACCGCCAGGGGCTCAATGCTCAGCGCGAACAGGAGAGGGGAAAGGGGGCAACCCTGCCTAGTGTCTCTGGAATGCGGGAAGAATGCAGACAAGTGGCCATTGATTCCCACCCGAGATCTAGGACTGCAAAAATTGACCCTCACCATGGTAATGAACTTTTCCGAAAAGCCAAAAGCCGTCATCGTATGAAACAGGAAGCGCCAGTCCACACGGTCGAATGCCTTCTCGGCATCCAACCCCACCAGGACCGCCGGAATGCGAAACCTGTCCGCCTTTTCAATGAGATGCACAACTCTGCGGGTATTGTCGTGAGTCTGGCGCCCCTTGATAAACCCGGACTGGTCAGGGTGTATGATCGCTGGTAACAGATCCTGCATTCTACGCGCCAAGATTGTCGAATATAACTTCGCATCCAAGTTAAGGAGCGCTATGGGGCGAAACGAGGCACACTGGGTGGGATCCTTCCCCGGCTTCGGCAGGACCGTTATAACCGCCTCGGCCAGGGAACCCTTCGAAGAGCCGGTCTCAGCCATGTCGTTAAAGAGGGTCACCAGGAAGTCGCAAAGGTCAGAGGCGAACGTCTTATAGAAGACGGCAGTGTATCCGTCCGGCCCAGGGGCCTTGTGCAGTTTCAGGTTCTTAATAGCCCCGAGTACCTCTTCCCTGGTAATTGGAGCCTCCAGGACCTCATTCCACTCTTTGGACACCTGGGGAAGGGGTAAGCGCTGCAGATACTGCTTCTGAGACTCCGCATCCAGCTCGTCTCCATCATAAAGGTCTCCATAAAAACGGCCAAAAATGGCCGCCTTTTGCTCGTCCCGGTGATGCAGCTCACCCGCAGCATCCCTAATCCCCCCGATATACTCACGCTCCCGCCTATCTCGCAGCTGCCTTGCCAAATGTCTGCCCACTTTGTTACCGCAAGAATAAGACTGCCTGCCTAACCGCAACAGCGTCAATTCGGCCCTGTTATTGTAGTGGGCCCTCAGTTTCCCACGAACTGCGGTCAAAGGCCGGAGGGTAACTCTAGAGGGGTTAAGCTTGTGAGCCTGCTCAAGGACCGCCAATTCAGCCTCCAGAGCTTCCCTATCCTTGCGCCGTGCTTTATTAAGATTTGCATTGAGGCCCAAGCAAGTGCCCCTGATGGAAGCCTTCAAAGCGTCCCAAGTGTTGGAGACCGATGTGTCCGACACTGGGTTCAGCTCGAGAAAGTCCTTGATGGCCTTACGCAGTGCCTTACTAGAGACATCGTCCCGCACTACCGATGCCGGGAAGTACCATTTCCTTTGCCCATCACCAGGTGAGGACCACCGGAGGCTAAGCACCAGGAGACTATGGTCAGATACCGAGAGTGGAAGAATGACGGAGTCAAGGACATCCCCCCTAAGCGCCTGGCTAATAAAAATGTGGTCCAGACGGGAGTATGATTGATGGACATGCGAAAAAAAGGTGTAATCCCGGGAGGCAGGGTGGAAGAAGCGCCAACTGTCGACCAGACCCAGATCCCCAACCACCTGCTGCGAGGAGGGGGAAAACACCCCTGTATGTACCCTACGGGTCCCAGAGCTATCCACATTCGCATCCCATACCAGGTTAAAGTCCCCTAAAAGGAACAAGTGCCCTTCCGCAAAGTCCCCCACACGCTGCAACAGTCCCTGCAAAAACTGATTCTGGCCAGCGTTAGGGATGTACACCACCACAAACGTACAAAGCCTCCCCTGGACAAGCCCCTTCACCATCAGCCAGCGTCCATCCTTATCACTACAGACATCGTGGGGCTGGAAGTGCAGCGTAGAACCAAACAGGAGAGCCACCCCTCTATGCTTCGTGGACGCCGAAGACCTATAAATGATGGGAAACGCCTTATGACGAAGGCGCAGCTCGTCCTTACGCGCCAGGTGGGTCTCCTGGAGCCCCACAACATCCAACTGATGATCAGTTACATACTTCCACACCTTCTGCCTCTTCTGCGGCGAGTTCAGGCCTTTAACATTCCACGTCCCTATACTAATCGGCATGATGGTCCCACAACCCAACACTCTCTATAAACAGCATCGAGCCCCCCCACCCTACAGTCAACCATCTTCCGCACAAGGGGAACAGTGCCATGCGACCCCTAGATCTCTCCCGCGCCTCACCATCCCGACCCCCCGCCTCCCGTAGATCCCCCAGCGCCATAGTCCCCTCCCCACACGCCACTCCCACACCACTCCAGACCCACCGTACATGCCATGAATCACTCCAGTCGCCACCAACATTTCCCACCCCCTCCCCCCTCTCAAACCAACTGTCCCCTGAAGGAAAAGGGAACAGTGAAAGTGTAAACAGAACAGAAACAGTGAAAAAAATACTCATCAGTCCCAGTGGTCCACAGTTCACGAAGCACCGACCACTCCGGGGACAGGGCAGGGAGACCATCTCGGTTCCTCCCAAGGTCACGGTCTGGGGAGTCTTCTCCAAAAGTACATCCATTCACCCAGACCGGGGGGGTCCATGCCCCCTCCAGCGCCGATCCGCAGTATCAAGTCACCGTCACGCCGCTCCGGAGCTGGCCTGTGACGCCGGCACCGTCGCTGAAGCTACTGAAGCCACTGCACTCCCCCTCTCCTGCTGGCTGGCATCGCGGTCCGGGCGCCCCCGCGCCAGAGAGGACCCCACTCTATGCCATGAAGAGGTCCGACGTCGCCTCCGAGATGGGGATGCACTCGACCCCTGGGATGGGGCAACCTCATCCAAACCCAAGAGCTCCTTCGCTTCCTGCAGGGAGCGTATCTGCATCAGTCGATTCTGCCACCTGAAGATGATCCTGAAGGGGTGCCCCCAAGAATATGCGATGTTGCGTTCCCGCAGAAGGGAAGTCACCGGCCGAAAATCCCTCCTTTTTTGAAGTGTAGATGCTGCTAGGTCCTGAAAAAGCTGAGGATGATGGTCCCGAAATTGCAGCGAATTTATGGCCCTAGCCTTCCGGAGGATGCGCTCCTTCAATTGAAAGTCATGAACACAGACAAGGATGTCTGGGGGCGGCCCCCCCCCTCTCCTGGGCAAACCAACGCGATGGACTCTATCCATCTGGATATCCTTCACATCGTCTTCATCCAAGATCTGCAGAAACAATTCCTTCACATAGCCTCGCAGGTCTCCCGACTCGCCATCCCATGGCACCGCTTTAATGCGAATGTTATTCCGCCGGGAGCGGTTCTCAAGGTCTTCCATGTGTGCCTGCAGGTCCAAGTTTTGCTCCGTGAGGCGAATGACGTCTTGTTGGAGTAAGTGGACATCGTTGGCCGTGCTCAAATCATGGTCCTCAAGAGTCGCCACTCTTTCACCAATCCCATCAACATCTCTCCGTACGTCCCGGAGGTCAGAGGCCAGCTGCGCCCGCAGCTCGGAGATGTCCTCCTTGATGGAAGCAAAAAGTTCGGTCATAAAAGCCTTAGTGGCCGGGGCCTCGTCATCGGACATTCTTGGCAACCCACTGGCACCGGGGGATGCCGGCTGCTGTGATGATTTAGCTGCGCCGTCCTTCACCACGCGTCCCTTGCGGGCCTGGTTAGCCATAATGCCGGGCGCCCTGCAACAGGGCGAACGTTCCACCAGTCACCACCAGAACCAAGCAGTGCCCGGATCCGGGCCTGCAGGCGCAATAGTTGGCCCCGGCGGGCAGCCCAACTCTGCGTCCACCACTCCGCTCCAGGCCAGAGGCTCCCAGCGAATCTCCGGCGCCCAGACACCAGGGGCAGGGGTGCGCAAAAACCCAGGGAGCAAGGGGCCCCCAGTCAGCCACGACAAGCCCCGGAGAGGCGATGCGCGGAGGCAATCCAGACAACAGAAATCCAGGAGCGAGCGCTACGCCCTCAAACAGTCGGTCGAGCCAGGCAAAAGGGCGGCGTCACGCTCCTTATTCAGATCACCACCGGACCTCCAGGCACGCACCCCCAACAGCACCTCTAGTACGCACCAGCTCACAGCGTAGGACCGGAGCCCCTCCGGAAATCCGGGCACAGGCAATGGGCAGCAGCAGTCCCCTCGGCCCACACACCATCCAGTCTGGCACCAGACGCAGCCTTTAGGGCCCCTCAGCAGCGTAGGAGGCCGCGCCCGCCTCGATCGCCCTCGCCCTGCTTGGATCGCCGGTCCACTGCTAGCACCCCCTCCGGGCCGGCGCCCGTCTCCACGCGCCGAGTCCAACAGCTCTTGTCCGGTTGAATGCGGCCTCTGGGAAGCGCCCGGGGCCTCCAAAACCCCTCCGGGTCGGTGCTCCGGGGCCTCCGCACTCCTCTCAGGTCAGGTCCCTCCGCCGCGTGGCTACACCCCCACAGCACTAGCGGCGCCGCGCCAGTCCACAGAAGGGGCCCGGGGCATGCACCACCACAGCAGCAGTCGCTAGGTCGCCGCTGCAACAGGGGCCGGCAGCGCCCCCAACACGTCTCTCGTCGGGCCCCGTCAACAGGCCGGGCTCCCTCCTCACCTCTCCTGTCCAGAGCGGGGGGTCACTCACCAGGACTAGGCTTCCCGGGGGCCTCGCGGAGCCCGGTCCTCGCCGCACCACAGGTGCTCCTCCGAACCCCGGTTGGGCACAGTGGCGCCGCCCCTCACCGAGGGCTCCGGGACCCCTCCGCTTTCCGGGCCGCTACTCGCCGGTACCCCCAGGGCTCACCGGAGATCGTGGCTGCCCCTCACCGCCTCCGGCAACAGCCCGCAGCCCCGGCGGCTGCCGCAAGGTGACTCAGGCAGGGCGGGGCGCAGAAAGAGTCTCCTCCGTCGCGATGGGCCCCGCGACACGCCGGGCCGGCCTCTGCTAATTCAGACCGGGGATCCACAGGCCGCAGAGCTCCGCCGGTCCTGCAGCCACTCCGGGTGCCCCCTCTCCTCGCCGACGGCACCGTGCTCCTCCGCAGTGTCCAGGCGACCTCCGCCACCGAATAGAGGCCGAGCTGGACGCCAGGTGCCGCGCTATCAGCAGCTTTGCTGGATCGGCGCCGGAGAGGTAGGAAAAAACGTCCTACTCCGACGCCATCTTGGCCACGCCCCCGTTATTTTACTTTTAATAAAGCTTTAAAACTTACATAGACTGTGGTTTCTGGTCATGAGTGAGTGAGCGAAAGGGTTTGCAATTTGTAAGCATGAGTCCGTGACTCTCAGAGGTCGGGACTCTGACTCCATATAGTCTTATGTTCTGGGTTGTATAATCATTGAGGATCATCGCTGCATTCGGGAGCTAAATATTGACTATCTGACACATGAGCTAGTCAGTAAGGGGATTGGGGGTTCAACTTCTGTTATGACTGAGGTATGTGGAAAGTCTAACTGCGCCTAATATAATTTATAACCAATGCCCTATTTCTTGTCAATAGTTCTGTATGTCCATAATAGTCCCTGAAACAGTAGTAGTAGGTCCCCTATCCAATCCAAAAGTAAACTAGTATCTTATTCTTGGTGGCCATTGACATTTTATTGTTGGGAATTGTCAAAGCATAAACATTTAGAAGACTTCAATAGACATTATGGACAACCCAGACGACTGCACTCAGTGCCTAGAGCTATTGCTGAATAGGAGTTTTGTTTAACAGTACACCTTTTGCCAACTGTGCAAGCTTAGCTAGCTACACAGACAGACTAATAATAATCTAGTAGTAGCACAGAGAGTCATAGTAGAGGCAGGATACGAATTTAGAAACAGTCTAGAAGAAGATCATAGACGTTTGGAATAAATAGGTGCTGTAAAAGATAGGGAAGTATAATTAATAATATTAACAGGAAAACTTACTGGGGCCAGCAGAGGAGCCATCGGTGGACCTATCCTGGCCTTCCTGTTGTTGTTCCTGCGCCGCTGGCGCCGCTACCTTCTCCTCTGTCCTCTTGCCCCTGGGGGAAGCTGATGTACAACATGAAAGAAAGACACAAAGATGGATGATTGTTGTCAAACATTTAAAAAACACAATAACAAATTATTTCAGGGAAATAGACAACAATTGCACTAAGTAAATTTATTGACCTATCAGATGTGGTCTACTAGGACATTAGTATTGTTGGATTTGTGGACCGTCTACTTGGAAAGTTATTTAACTCACTAAACCAACTAAAAAAGGTTCTACTAGGACTGGCAGGCAGCACTCCGCAGCACGCGAAGTGACAGACATGGTCCGTCATGATTGCAGACCACTAAAGTTTCCTACCAAATAACCAGTCATAATATACTCATACTATCAATCCACCACCACTATCTCTTCTTAGCGGCAGCAGTACAAAGGAAGGACTGGACTTGAGTCTCTAGTGTGTAGCATTACGCAGTTCTGTAAAGTACACTCATACATAATCACCCAGGCCAAATAAGCACAAAATTCAAAACAACTAAGCATAGTAGCACCGCCAGTGAACAGGCGAGCACCTACAATCACAGAAGCTTTTGAAACATAATTTACCTGCAATGTAATCTCTAGTGTCTAGCATTACGCACTTCTGTAAACAGTGTAAAGTACACTCATACATAATCACCCATGCCAAATGAGGACGAAATTGAAAACAAGTAAGCATAGTAGCACCGCCAGTGCCAGATATTTGCAATATTATAATAACACAGAGCAGGAGAAAACAAAGTAGTGATTAAATAGCTACTACTACTCACCAAGCCCGGGGATCTCCACGCCAAGCAGGTCGAGCAGGTTGTGTTCCCGGGTCCAGGATGTCGGACCACCGGTGCGTCACCTGGTTGTAGGTGCGCCGGACCCCAGACTCCCGATACATGGCCAGGCGCACTTTCCCCCATAGCTGGCGACACTCCCTGAGCTCTTACCTGGTACCGGGCCTGCCGCGACTGGTCTTGGGGAGGTGGCGCTGGATGAAGAAAATCAGTGCGGTCACCTCCACCGTGCTAAAGATCTCCCGGGCAGTTACTTTCTCCCCCCTCAAGCGCCCGCAAGGGAGCTGGCAACCGGGTGCGGGACCCTTCCCCTTAGACTTGCGGGCTCCCTTTGCCATGGTCCTGGGTGAAAGAAGAAAAGAATAGGGAAAAAAAGTAAATAAAAGAAAAGAGCTAAACAAAAAAAGTAGTTATTAAAGTAACAAAAAGTATAAACAAACACAAAATATAGATGTAGAAAAATAGAAGGATGGATAATGACAGTCTCTGTCCTTGTTGGATGTACATGTTTTACTGAGAATGTCAGAGTTCATTCTCACATGACTGAGAAAGATAATGTGAATTTACAGAAAATATGCTTTCAGTTTAGCTTATAGATCCCCTTCCAAACCCCTGTGGGAAAAGCATGAGATAATAGTTTTCTTTTTCAAACATGATTCATGATATCCCAGCAGAAGGCTTTTTCACATGGTAAAATTACCTTAGAACACACCACAATTCCTAAAATGAGTATGGTACTATCAGCAAATGATTTATAATGTAACTAAAGTCCTAAAACCCTCTATTAACTACAATGCTTTTTAATGAGGTGCTATCATGTATATTGGTCCCAAGATGGCTGCCAACACTTCTTGGATGAAGTGCTGACAGCCAATCAGATCTCACGATGAGATGTGTGGTTATGCTCCTCCCATATATATATGTGTTTTTGAAGTTAATTTTCATAAAAACCACTGGAGCAATTTTCACCAAATATAGCAAAGGCACTTCTGCGTACCAGTCCCTACAATTTTGTCAAGTTTGGTGTAATTCCGTTCAGCGGTTCGGGCTGTAGCCTTGTCAGAACGTCCTACGGAAATTAACATGGGGATAACACGTTTTGGGACCCCCTTTTTTCTCAGCCCCCACTTCACGAATCTCCCTGAAACGTTCAGGGAAGGAGCGCAGCGGAGCTGGCCAAATTTTTGGAAAATTACACGCAAATTCCGCAAGCGGCGCCAAAGTTATTCCCAATAGAATGTTGCGGATTTCCTATGGTAGCTAGGTCGTAACTATATATACCTACTGGCTATCGATAGTAGGTAATATACATATATATATATATATATATATATATTCACTGAAAAAACCATAGGTTTTACACACGTTATAGTTAGGAAGGAGCATTTACAAAACCTATGAAATTCACTGAAAAAACCATAGGTTTGACACCAGTTATAGTTAGCTGGAAATTTTACTGATATAAAACCAATGAAATTCCACGTTATAGTTAGTTGGACTCACTATAACTTGCGCGTGTAATGCACTGCTGATGACGTTACATATTACATCACTCATGACATCACTAATGACACCATCCAGTGAATGTGTGTCTTTCTGAAAAATAAATATGTGTTATATATGTATATATTATTGAATATCTTAGTGAATACATATATTACTGAGTAATGATTAAATATTTAAATATATGTATTAGTGTTTCACTTTGTGTATAAGTGGCTGCATGGGTTGATGAGAAGGTACATGTGTATGTATATAGGTTATTAGATGTTTTTCTTAGTATCAGTATGAGTGCATGGTTTGGTGGGGGTATTACTTACTACATATATGCAAGAATGACTGAGTCTCTGTTTGTATGTGTTTTGAAGACAGCATATGTGCAGGACTGTATGGGTGGATTCGTGTGCATATGTCTGTGTTAGTGAGTGAATGACTGTCTTATTAGTGTCTTTATCAGTAACTACATATGTTTTAATCTAGTATATGTGAATATTGATGTATATAAGTGACTATATGTGAGAGTGAGGGATTGTAAAAGTTCCTGTTTAAATTAGTATGTGTTTCTAGAAGTGATTTTTTAAGAGAGTAAGTATGTGTAAGTTTCCTTAGAAGTAAAGTGGTAGTGTGTGTATATTTGTTTATGCAAATAAATGTATGTTCAATAGTTTATTTGCATGTGTGAGTATGTGTGTGAATAACTTTTGGATGACTGTTGGTGTGTAACAGGATGTGTAGGTGTATCACTACATATGATTAGTGAATATATGTATGAGTGACTATATAGAACTGTTGGTGAATTAGTGCATGTGTATATACATGGTGGAATTATTGAATTGGTTGTTGTAACTGGTATGGGTATCTCCATTTTTTTGAACATTTTAGTTTCTATTTTTGAATATGCGTATCAAGGGTTAGATTACAGTGAAAGGAGGTCTGTCACTGTGTCACAAGGATGGTGTCATCAGTGATGTCATGAGTGATGTAATATGTGACGTCATCAGCAGTGCATTACACGCGCAAGTTATAGTGAGTCCAACTAACTATAACGTGGAATTTCATTGGTTTTATATCAGTAAAATTTCCAGCTAACTATAACTGGTGTCAAACCTATGGTTTTTTCAGTGAATTTCATAGGTTTTGTAAATGCTACTTCCTAACTATAACGTGTGTAAAACCTATGGTTTTTTCAGTGAATTTCATAGGTTTTTAAAATGCTAATTCAGAAATATCTCGTGTATACAACCTATACTTTTGTCAATAAAGTTCTGGCAATATTTTTTTCGGAAACAAGCCGTTTTCTTCACTGTTCAAGTTGCATAGAGACTCCTTGTAAAGCGATACAGAATTAGAAAGTCTGTACCTTGCCTTTTTTTCAACGCATTAAAATTTGTCTGTAAATAAAAATAGCCTTTCTAAACTTTCGTGCAGGACCCGGTGTGCGCACTCTCGGCAACAGTTCTCCAGTGACTTTATGTTTCTGTAAAGTTAAAATATGTCTTACATATTGAAGAATGAGTGGATGTATAAGTGTCTGGATGAAGGATTTAGTAGGTGCGTGACTGACTGTATGAGTGAGTGATTAAATGTGTCTCAATGAGTACATGGGTTAGTGACTAAACTGTCTTAATTTGTGCATCATTATGTCTGTTGTTCTGTAAACTGCTGCATGTGTTGATCAGTAGCTATATGAGTAACTATATGGGTTATTGATTGATTGCTCAAGTATTTGTATGGGAGACTGAGTGTGTGTGTGGCTGGCTGGGAGGTGTGTGACTCTGTACAGATCAATGTGTACTTGTATCAATGATTGTATAAGAGAGTAAGTATGTGTTAGTATATGTTTGAAAATTTAAGGTGCTCTATGTTTAACTGTATAGATTAGAAAATGGAGGTGTGATTGATTCTTTCCATGACTGACTAGGTGTGTGAGTAACTCCATGGATGAGTGGCAGAGTGTAAGTGTCTGTATAGGTGTATGAGTGCATATGATAGTGTTGTAAAGATGAGTGATTGTATGTATGAATGATTGTATGGGTGAATGAGTGAATGTGTGTGTAGACGTAGGAATCAGTGAGTGCGTATGTAGTAACTAGTATTGGTGTGTCAATGGTTTCAAAAATTATACTCTGTATTTAACACTGGTTGTAACAGAGGTTATATTAAAATGTGAGGAGATGCATTGTATTGTCACATGAATGATATCATCAGTGATGTGGTCATTGATGTCAAATGAGATGTCATCAGTGATGTCATCAGTGATGTCATTTGAGATGTCATCAGTGATGTCATCAGTGATGTCACTGACCATGTCATGAATGATGTAATATGTGACATCATCAGCAGTGGATTGCGGGTGCGCGATATATAGTTAGTGCAACTAACTATATATGGAATTTCAATGGTTTTGTGTGAGTAAAATAAGGTTTTGTAAATGCTAATTCCTAACTATATATGGTCTATAACCTATGGTTTTTTCAGTGAATTTCAATGGTTTTTTAATAGCAAATATCAAAAGCTTTAAAATGTCAAGTACGTGGTAGGTAAAAACATTTTCGTGTTTATGCACGCTGATGTGCTTTGAACGCTGCCCCCCCCCCTCTTTTCTTTTAGGAGTATACTCTCTTTGCAGATAGTGAAGGGTAGGTAACGCAGGCCTTTGCCCCCGTTGTAATCCGTCGTGCCTGCTTCCCTCTCCATTTGATTGATTGTTATCCAAGCATTTCCTGTTTTGGAATTGGTTCTCTTTGGTTCATTCTCTATTTATAAACAAGCACAGAGTCGCAATACTCTGTTTAGTCTTTGCAGATACTGAAAAATCGTTAGAAAAAACAAAAGGAATCAAGCAAAATCAGTAGACCACTGATGGGATCTCTTTTTGACCTCGCTAAAATAGAAACATTAAGAACAACCCCTCATGAGAAATATGAAACTAGTGAGAGGAACCGAGCTCGACGCCATGATGACTGCAAGACAGCTCGGCTCCGCCGCCCACCCCGCCCAAAATAACGACAAACCCTATACAAATATTATAAATATATACAACACACCAGCAAAGTAACAGGGTAAAACGTTTTATTAAATAACTATTTACATGGCAGCCTGCTGCAACATCGATCCAAATGCATGCCGCCTCTCCCGGTATTTCTCCCCAACTACTCTGCGGCCTACGAAATGGAGAGGCCGAGGCGTTGACTAGGCGGGGCCTCTGGCCGCAACCACAGCGCCAACGTTCGCTGGTGACGGAGGGGAGCCTTGCCGGTGAGACCACTGATCTGAAGAACCGCTGCCTGCGGTGCCCCCTGACCCGCTTGACGGAGACCCCCAAGAGGCGATGTGTTGGCGCGGACTCGGAGGGGACGCTTGACTCCTGCCCCCTCCCCAAGTCTTGATGCCCTGGTGTGGCCTGAGATTGCCCCCGACATAAGGGGGCGGCTCCCGGGGTCAGGCGGAACTTTTAGCCTTTTGGTGACTCTTCCATTCTGGACCTTGTCCCACAATCCGTTTGACCTGAAGACACGTCCTGCGTTGCCCTGGTCCGACCATCACATATACCTGCGCCAGGAGACGGCGTGGGGTGCACTGGAAGGGAGAAGCGGCGCGAACGAGCCTCCCCCACCTCCCCAGGTGGAGGTTTCTCAGCTGCACCCCAGCGTTTCACTCGGCCAGCTGAATTGCGCCCGCTCTTGCGGCACAGTACCTCGCTCGGCCAGCTGAGTTGCGCCTGCTCTTGCTATTACATCGTCTCACCCGCCATCCGGCTGAATTGCACCCACTCTTGCGGTACAGCGACAGGCGGCTGCCACGGAGCTCACGAAATGGCGGGTGGCTCCACAGACTTGGGCCTGGCCTGCAAGGATGGCTCTGGACAACCCTAGAACTCGGACGCTTGACTGCTAGGGCATGGGCCCCATTCCCAAAAGCGTCCCCTCAGCCTTGAAGATACTACAAGAGTCACCGGGGCCCCCGACTCCCGCAGACTTCCGGTGGGGAGCGACTGCCATGATTGCTCGCGGAATGGCCACGACGTAGCCACGGGGTGCTCTCATGCTGACGCCAGCTTCAGTCTGAAACATCCAGAAACACTGTAGTATCGCTTTGTCGCGTAATGCGCCATATGACGCGCCGCGTTAGCGCATCCGGTGCGCGAAGCGCAGCTTCCCGGAAGCGATCCGGGGTGCGGCGCGAAGCGAGTAAGGTAAGCATAACAGGTCATGTGACTTGTTAATAAAACTTTTCATTGGTTCATTTCACTTTTGGTTTCCTAATGATGTAAGGCTAGGTCATGTGACCTAAAAGTAACACTTTTCATTGGTTTAGAACTAAACCACACCTCCTCAGGTGGTGGTTGAGCAAGAGGTGCCCCCCCTCCCCACCTTCATGTTGCCTGATTCGGCCAGCTCAATCGATCGAGCATGAGACTCTGTTGTGATCTGAAGAACCGCTGCCTGCGGTGCCTCACAGAACCGCTTAATGGAGGCCCCCGAGGGGCGGTGTGGTGGCGCGGACTGGGAGGGGGCGCTTATCTCCTACCCCGTCCCCAAGTCTCGCTTGGCCAGCTGAGTTCCGATCACTCTTGCGGCCTACGACATGGAGAGGCCGAGGCGTTGACTAGGCGGGACCTCCGACCGCAACCACAGCGCCAACGATCGCTGCTGACAGAGGGGAGCCTTGCCGGTGAGAGCCACTGATCTGAAGAACCGCTGCCTGCGGTGCCCCCATGAGCTGCTAGACGGAGGCCCACGAGGGGCGGTGTGGTGTGGTGGCAAGGACTGACAAGGGTCGCTTGGCTCCTGCGCCCTCCCCAAGTCTCGCTCGGCCAGCTGAGTTTCGCCCACTCTTGCGACCTACGACATGGAGAGGCCGGGGCGTTGACTAGGCGGAGCCTTCGGCCACAACCACAGTGCCAACGATCGCTGCTGACGGAGGGGAGCCTTGCCGGTGAGAGCCACTGATCTAAAGAACCGCTGCCTGCGATGCCTCCCTGAACAGCTTAACAGAGGCCCCCGAGGGACGGTGTGGTAGCGCGGACTGGGATGGGGCGCTTGACTCCTGCGCCCTCCCCAAGTCTCGCTCGGCCAGCTGAGTTTCGCCCACTCTTGCGGCCTACGACATGGAGAGGCCGGGGCGTTATGGATCAGTATGAGCAAATTGATCTCAGTCTTGTTGCCCTGGTGTGGCCTGAGATCGCCCCCGACATAAGCGGGTGGCTCCCGGGGTCCGGCGGAACTTTTAGCCTTTTGGTGACTCTTGTCTTCTGGACCTTGTCCCACAATCCGTTTGACCTGAAGACACGTCCTGCGGTGCCCTCGCAATGCGGCCTGGTCCCTGAATGTGTGCAGGGGGACGGTATTGATTGGATCAAGATGGCGGCTTCACACAAAGCTGACTCAAGTGTTGCTGCTGAAGCTATGCAGACAAAAACTGGTTTTCAGTTTGTACATTCTTCAGGCTTTTTCTTCATAAATGTAACAATATGAGACTCACTAGCAGAACGGCCGTTTATCTTTCCTTTCAAAATGCTGCCAACAATATTTTCTGAATGGAAGACACCATCTGAGATCGCCCCCGACATAGGCGGCCGGCCCCCGGTGTCCGGCGGGACTTTTAGCCTTTTGGTGACTCTTGTCTTCTGGACCTTGTCCCACAATCCGTTTGACCTGAAGACACGTCCTGCGGTGCCCTCGCAATGCGGCCTGGTCCCTGAATGTGTGCAGGGGGACGGTATTGATTGGATCAAGATGGCGGCTTCACACAAAGCTGACTCAAGTGTTGCTGCTGATGCTATGCAGACAAAAACTGGTTTTCAGTTTGTACATTCTTCAGGCTTTTTCTTCATAAATGTAACAATATGAGACTCACTAGGAGAACGGCCGTTTATCTTTCCTTTCAAAATGCTGCCAACAATATTTTCTGAATGGAAGACACCATCTGAGATCGCCCCCGACATAGGCGGCCAGCCCCCGGGGTCCGGCGGGACTTTTAGCCTTTTGGTGACTCTTGTCTTCTGGACCTTGTCCCACAATCCGTTTGACCTGAAGACACGTCCTGCGGTGCCCTCGCAATGCGGCCTGGTCCCTGAATGTGTGCAGGGGGACGGTATTGATTGGATCAAGATGGCGGCTTCACACAAAGCTGACTCAAGTGTTGCTGCTGATGCTATGCAGACAAAAACTGGTTTTCAGTTTGTACATTCTTCAGGCTTTTTCTTCATAAATGTAACAATGTGAGACTCACTAGGAGAACGGCCGTTTATCTTTCCTTTCAAAATGCTGCCAACAATATTTTCTGAATGAAAGACACCATCTGAGATCGCCCCCGACATAGGCGGCCGGCCCCCGGGGTCCGGCGGGACTTTTAGCCTTTTGGTGACTCTTGTCTTCTGGACCTTGTCCCACAATCCGTTTGACCTGAAGACACGTCCTGCGGTGCCCTCGCAATGCGGCCTGGTCCCTGAATGTGTGCAGGGGGACGGTATTGATTGGATCAAGATGGCGGCTTCACACAAAGCTGACTCAAGTGTTGCTGCTGATGCTATGCAGACAAAAACTGGTTTTCAGTTTGTACATTCTTCAGGCTTTTTCTTCATAAATGTAACAATGTGAGACTCACTAGGAGAACGGCCGTTTATCTTTCCTTTCAAAATGCTGCCAACAATATTTTCTGAATGGAAGACACCATCTGAGATCGCCCCCGACATAGGCGGCCGGCCCCCGGGGTCCGGCGGGACTTTTAGCCTTTTGGTGACTCTTGTCTTCTGGACCTTGTCCCACAATCCGTTTGACCTGAAGACACGTCCTGCGGTGCCCTCGCAATGCGGCCTGGTCCCTGAATGTGTGCAGGGGGACTGTATTGATTGGATCAAGATGGCGGCTTCACACAAAGCTGACTCAAGTGTTGCTGCTGATGCTATGCAGACAAAAACTGGTTTTCAGTTTGTACATTCTTCAGGCTTTTTCTTCATAAATGTAACAATGTGAGACTCACTAGGAGAACGGCCGTTTATCTTTCCTTTCAAAATGCTGCCAACAATATTTTCTGAATGGAAGACACCATCTTGTAGCATAAAGGGCTGCGTCAAGGGTGGTATTGCCCAGAATGTCTTGTTTTCTAGTGCTCGTAATGACGAAGCCAGAACTGCCGAAAGGGATTCTTATTGGACACATTGAACTATACTCTGGTCCTGCCTGACCTCGACCAAAATGGCGCCAGTATGGGAGTGAATTGCAACTCCTTATGACGTTCTAGTTACTTAGCCTTGACGTTATGGGGGAGGTATGCGGTCTTTATGCACATTGCGGGCGGGGAAGGGTACTGACTAGGAATACGGACAACCCTATTGATGTCGATTTTTCATTATTGATTATTGTATTAATAAAGTTTCGAAGTAATGTTACCCATGATACTCACCCATGGTATGCGTATTGACGATTTTATTGTAACTGATCCTGTTATACTTTCAATTAAAAAATCAACCTTCACTGATCCTGCAACCGTTTGTCACGTTTAGTTTTTTCAATTAAATGGCTCGCTTGTTACATACTCCTATACCCCTGGCTTTTGAAAGACACCATCTTGTAGAATAAAAGGCTGCGTCAAGGATGGTATTGCCCAGAATGTCTTGTTTTCTAGTGCTCGTAATAACGAAGCCAGAACTGCCTTGGTATATTCTAATATATGCCAAAGACAGAAATGGAATTAGTCCAATCAACATTGTGCACAAATTGAGAAAGCAAGGAGACATGTTAATAAATCTGTTTCTGCTTTCCTCAGAGATTATAGCATGGGTTCTATTTACCACAGCAACTTGCGTTACCACATGCAAGACATCTATAGGACAGATGGTGTTCATTTCACGGATGAGGGAAACAGAATCTTCCTCTGCAACATCAGACTCTGCATCGGTACTTACTTATAAATGCAGAAAAAACTCAATTAACACAAGGGCTCTTTTCAAAGCCACCTTATATCAAAGCACTCAAACTTCTGATTTATCTCCATTTTCACACTCTTGTAAATAGGTGTGCGCCCGGGTGCGTGCACCCCGCAACTTAAAAAAAAAAAATATATATATATTTTCGCGTTTAAGGGCCTTACTGCACACCCTGAGAGAACCTATGCAGCAAAACAATCTCTACCTTCTCCCCTTTCCATGTTCCAACGCTTTAAAATGACAATATATTTACTCGCAGTGCCAAAATGGCGGTCAACACTTCCTGATTTCCTTCAAATCGAACGTTAACAGACGTCACGCAGCAAAAAAATAATTCCGCTCGCGCGCAGCCGCTTGAGTGCGCGCACCCGTCCGCGCTTACAGATATATAATTGACTTTAACTTTAATTTTCTCATCAACTACTGAACGGATTTACACAATTCCAAAAAAAAGCGTAATCTGCGAGCCGGACTCTACAGTTTTGCCAAATTTCTTATAAATCCATTCAGCCGTTCGACCTGTAGCCGTGTCTAAACGTCCTATGGAAAATAACATGGAGAAAACACGTTTTGGGACCCCCCTTTTATCTCAGCCCCCACTTCACCAAACCCCCCCAAACTTTCAGGGAAGGAGCGCAGCGGACCGAGCCATCTTCTTTGAGAAATTCGCAAAGATTCATCCACCAGGGCCAAAGTTAATCCAAATAGAATGTTGAGGATTTCCTATGGAAACTAGGTCCTAACTATAACTACCTACTGGCTACCGCCAGTAGGTAATATATATATATATACAGATATACAGATATATGTATATATATATATATATATATATATATTCACTGAAAAAACCATAGGTTATAGACCATATATAGTTAGGAATTAGCATTTAAAAAACCTTATTTTACTCACACAAAACCATTGAAATTCCATATACAGTTAGTTGCACTAACTATATATCGCGCACCCGCAATCCACTGCTGATCATGTCACATATTACATCATTCATGACATGGTCAGTGACATCAATGACCACATGTTTTAGAATTGGTTCTCTTTGGTTCATTCTCTATTTACAAACAAACACAGAGTCGCAATACTCTGTTTAGTCTTCGCAGATAACGAAAAATCGTGTAAAAAAAAAAGAAAAGGAATCGAGCAAAATCAGTAGGCCACTAATGGGATCTCTTTTTGACCTCGCTAAA
Source organism: Lissotriton helveticus (assembly GCF_964261635.1). Taxonomy (NCBI): domain Eukaryota; kingdom Metazoa; phylum Chordata; class Amphibia; order Caudata; family Salamandridae; genus Lissotriton; species Lissotriton helveticus. The sequence goes on from NC_136059.1 coordinate 641,839,286, forward strand.
ATAGAAACATTAGGAACAACCCCTCATGACAAATACAAAACTAGTGAGATGAACTGAACTCCACACAATGATGGCTGCAAAACAGCTTGGCTCCGCCACCCACCCCGCCCAAAATAACGATAAAGAGCGGCTGCCATGATTGGTTGCGGAATGGCCACGACGGAGCTACGAAATGGTGCTGCTCTCATGCTAACCCCAGCTTCAGTCTGAATATCCAGAAACACTGTAGACTACCAATTCGATCAGTTCCGGTAGCGCCCCAATGTAACCCGGTAGAGAAGAACTAGCCCTCCCCTCTTTGACTGATGGTTCTTGTTGCCTGTCCCTTCTGTTGTCATTTAACAGAACTATTTAGCCTGCTGAAAGGGGTTGTGTTCCAACCGCTGGTTGGTGGAGACATTTTGACTATATTCTGGACCTGCGTTGTCGCGTAATGCGTCATATGACGCGCCGCGTTAGCGCATCCGGAAGTCATCCGAGGCGCGCAGCGCGTAACGTAAGCATAACAAGTCATGTGACTTGTTAATAAAACTTTTCATTGGTTCATTTTACTTTTCTTATTCTAATGATGAAAGGCTTGGTCATATGACCTAAAAATTACGCTTTTTATTACTTCCGAACATTATTTTTTCTTAAATATATGTTATAATGTTCCAGGCTAATGTACTTTCCCGGAAAATTTACAACTGTCCTGCAAGTAAAATATATTCTTTTTTCGAGAAAAAGAGCGTTTCTTCGTCCCATGACGGAGCCGTTGAGCAAAAGAGGGTCGACCTGCTGTCTTAGTCGCCGATACGCCTGAATATGAGATTCGTATCGATCACTTTATGTTGCAGGAGTAGAAAACACAACAGCCCTTGACCATTTATCTTTACTGCGTTCCTTCGAATTATACCTTTTACCCTTCATGTAATTGGTCTGCTTTATTTCACTTGCCTTCTAAAACAGTGACTATTATTAAAAACTTTACCAATGTATATACTACTACCATGTTTTCTTTTAAAAACCTTTATTGTGAAAATTTCATTATACAAATACGAGCCTATAACCACGTGGGCCGGCCACGGAGCAAACTGTAATCGTATATGATGAGTAGACATTTACACTGTAGAGGAACGTAACGGGCGGGCCATTAGGTTGCAAGAACTAAGGTGTCTAACAGTTACGGAATCGGTGGACGTACATTTTATAATTAAAATACGACAGGGCCAGTTACAATAAAATTATCTAGATATACGTTTGCGGGCAAGTACCATCGGTGACGTTAATTCGAACTTTCAATAGTACAGTAATCAATAACACATCAGAACTTAATATCAATAGGGATGTCGAAATATTCAATCAATTCTCGTCCCCGCCCGCCATGTGCTTCAAAACTGCATACGTATCTCGTGATTTCAAGGTTCTGCAACCAGTACACAACAAGGAGTTACGAGTCCCATTTATTCCGGCGCCATTTTGGGCGAGGACGGGCAGGTCCAGGATATAGTCAAAATGTCTCTACCAACCATCGACTATGATGATGTTCATATGCTGTATTTATTAGAGTAACACTCATCTGTCCACATGAAATTAATTTGCCACAATCTAAACATGTCATTTTAATCTTTCCAAAGTTCTTCTAAATATTTGGGACCGTTTCCCTTGCCTCTGATGCTGTCAGTGCCACTTCTTTGATGAATGTACTAGCAGGTCAAGGGTTCTCCTCCAAATCTCTCTTTTATGCAGCACTATAATTAATTGGTGCCACCTCTCCATATGACGATGCATGGTATAGTTACCATAACTATATTTTTTTTCGGTTCCTCTGGAGAGTTCATCGTGGCAGATGAAGCGTGTAACGTACCGGGCATTTACCTTTTTTTGCATGTACAGGAAAGGAAAAAAAAAATCGAGCGTCCGAGTTCTAAGGTGTCCCAGGGCCATTTTAGTGGACCAGGCCCAAATCCAAAGAACAGGCCGCCATTTTGAGAGTCCTGTTGCAGCCGCCTGTCGCTGTAGCATCAAGAGCAGCCGAAACTCAGCTGAATGGCAACTGAAACAGTAAAGGGGCGCCCCACTACAGCAGACGAGCCTCCACCTAGGAAGGCCCGTTCACGCCGCCTCCCCCCCCCCCCCCTTCGGGCACCCCACGCCGTTATTCGGAGCAGTATTGTAGGATGGCCACACCAGTGCGGCAACTTGCTAGACATCACCTCGGTGGTAACCGAATCTCAACGCCTTGTGGTGTCTTCTATTCAGAAAACATTGTTATGCTGCCTTCGACCTATTCGCCGCAAGTGCGCACACAACTCAACTGCATAGCTTCCTAGACACCACCTCGGTGCCATCCGGATCTTGGAATCTCAGCGCCTTTTGGTGTCTTCTCTTCAGAAAATATTGTTGCGCTGCCTTTGGCCCCATTCGCACATCGGTCCGCTACTGACGCCATCTCACAGGCTAATGGGGCGCCCCACGCCGACTTTCAGCATTGTAGGATGACCACACCAGTACAGCAACTTGCTAGACATCACCTCGGTGCCATCCGGATCTCGGCGCCCCACTGCAGATGAAGTGCCTCTCAACTATGAAACCACCACGGTGACATCCGGATCTTGGCGCGTTGTGCTGCCTTCGGCCTATTCGCACATCGGTCCGCTACTGACGCCATCTCACAGGCTAATGGGGCGCCCCACGCCGACTTTCAGCATTGTAGGATGACCACACCAGTACAGCAACTTGCTAGACATCACCTTGGTGCCATCCGGATCTTGGCATCTCAACGCCTAGTGGTATCTTCCATACAGAAAATATTGTTGCGCTGCCTTTGACCCCATTCGCACATCGGTCCGCAACTTAGACATCACCTCGGTGCCATCCGGATCTTGGCATTTCAGCGCCTTGTGGTGTCAGTCAGAAAATATTGTTGCGCTGCCTTTGGCCCCATTCGCACATCAGTCCGCTACTGACACCATTTCACAGGCCAACAGGGCGCCCCACGCCGACTTTTACCATTGTAGGATTGCCACACCAGTGCCACAACTTGCTAGACACCACCTCGGTGCCATCCGGATCTTGGCATCTCAGCGCCTTGTGGTGTCTTCTATTCCGAAAATATTGTTGCGCTGCCTTTGGCCCCATTCGCACATCGGTCCGCTACTGCCGCCATCTCACATGCCAACGGGGCACCCCACGCCGACTTTCAACATAGTAGGATGGCCACACCAGTGCGGCAACTTACTAGACACCACCTCGGTGCCATCCGGATCTTGGCGCGTTGTGCTGCCTTCGGCCTATTCGCACATCGGTCCGCTACTGACGCAAACTCACAGGCCAACGGGGCGCCCCACGCCGACTTTCAGCATTGTAGGATGGCCACACCAGTGCTGCAACTTGCTGGACACCACCTCGGTGCCATCCGGATCTTGGCGCGTTGTATTGCCTTTGGCCTATTCGCACATCGGTCCGCTACTGACGCCGCCTCACGTGCCAACGTATTTTCTCCGCATTTTATACCCTATGCCGCATAACAGGTCATGTGACTTGTTTATAAAACTTTTCATTGGTTCATTTTACTTTTGGTTTCCTAATGATGGAAGGCTTGATCATATGACCTAAAAACAACACTTTTCATTGGATGAAAACATTTTTTTTTTCCCAAACGATGAAAGCCCCACCTTGTTTCTGTATGTTTCAGACTGAAGCTGGCTTCAGCATGAGAGCACCACCATCTCGTAGCTCCGTCGTGGTCATTCCGCGAGCAATCATGGCAACCGCTCCCCACCAGAAGCCTACAGGAGTCGGGGGCCCCCAAAACTTTTGATAAATCCTCAAGGCGGAGGGGACGCTTTCGAGAATGGGGTCCAAGACCTAGCAGACAAGCGTCCGATTTCCAAGGTGTCCCAGGGCCATTTCAGTGGACCATGCCCAAAAAGGAAACAGCCTGCCGCCATTTTGAGAGTCCTGTGACAGCCGCCTATCGCTGCACCGCAAGAGTGGGCGCAACTCAGCTGAATTGCGGCTTTTGACACAGTGGACCAAAAACGGACGGAATGGCAACTGAAACGGTAAAGGGGCGCCCCACTACAACAGATGACACTCCACCTGGAGAGGCCCGTTCACGCCGCCTCCCCCGGGGCGCCCCACGCCGTTATTCGGAGCAGCATTGTAGGATACCAAAACCAGTGCGGCAACTTACTGGACATCACCTTGGTGCCATCGTTCTGCTGCCTTGGAACTATTCGCACAACAGTTTGCTACTGATGACCCACCCCCCGCGACGCCCCACGCCAGAAATCTGGACGTTGTGCTGCGTTGGGACTATTCGCACAGCCGACCGCTACTTCGTTGTTTTTCCCTAAAAATGTTTATATGTTATTACTGTTTTTGTTTTCTTGTATATATTTATAAGTTATTAAAGTTTTATAATCTTACTACTTTGTTGGAGTGCTATATATTTTTAATGTGACACATAATTGTAAAAACTTTGATGTACAAAGAGTCATCCCTGGAATCTTCCGCTTCAGGCTCGGTCCCCTCCCCAATCACAATACAGGATGGTTTTCAGATAATAGGAACGCGTCTGCTGTGACGGATCTCATCGAGTGTGGGCCTTGATCTACTATAACTCCTTTGAAGAGGGGTGATTCTTTACAGCTGGGGCCATAAACTACATCTGCAGGGCTAGCTGATACCCTAGGACCGGCCTGGACAATCGGACACAGAGGAAAAGGAGTGTCAGAGGGTGCGGTAGTGAATAGGGCGAAAGGGAGGTGTCGGGCGGGCACAGGGTGTGATTCTCAGGGAAGAGCAGCGCAGATGGGGGGTGGTTTATTACCCATGCATAAGTCAGAGAGCGGGGGTGACCACTGCCTGGGGGAGATGCTTGCGAGGGTGGGGAGTCATGCTAAGGATCGACAGCGTGCACAGAGTGGGTCTGGTCAAGGCATCTAAAATGACTGCCGTGCACGACAAAAGTATGGCATTTGAAAAAAGGCAAGATGGCGCAGACAATGTTTTTCAACACTTCCTGATTTCCTTCGAATCGAACGTTAACAGACGTTGGGGCATATTACCAAAGTTAAGCGATATTTATCCCTAACGATGCTTAGCAACGATTTTTTTACCGCTAAGCATCGTCAGAAATTATCGCAGATAAACCTTGCTATTATCAAGGTTTATCGCAAATACGATAAAAAACGACCGCAATGCATTAATATCGCTGAAAACTCAGCGATATTCATGCATTACCGAGCTAATGCTCTTAGCCATGTTGTCCACCTCCCATTGGATAACATGCCTTAGAACTGCTCAGGGCAGGTGCTAGCTTTTGGAGATATTCGCGCTTATCGCGAATATTTCCAAAAGTTGATAATAGGAGATAGCGATGTTAGCGACTGTTTCCAGTCGCTAACATCTTGGCATGCCCACTTTGCATGTCATTAGTGATAAATATCACTCACATGCAAAGTGGGGCCCAAGATGGTCGCTATCTCCTACTAGCCGTCGCTAACTGGTGTTAGCAACAGCTAGGTAATACAGATATAATTTTATCTCCGCGAAGCGGAGCGCTGTTACAGATATATATCTTTTTTTGAACGTTAATTTCTCAAAATCCACTGGAGCACATATATTGAGACCTAGCAAAGGCACATCGGACTACCAGTCCCTACAATTTTGCCAAGTTTCGTGCAAATCCATTCAGCCGTTCGATTATTATTATTTTTATTTTTTTTGCCTCGCGGGGCCCTTTTAAAACCTCCACATCAAACCTAAGAGGTCAAGGAGGATCTACTATGCCCCCTTATGGTCATTTGCCCCTTCGCTTTGGCCTCCTCTTGTCTCTCGATCCTACCGAGAGACAAGATGGCGGCCGCTACGGACTGTTTGGAATGTTTACAGACGCCGGAGAACCAATCAGCTTTGCAAACCTCCGTTACGCGAAGCGGAGCGCTGTTACAGATATATATCTTTTTTTGAACGTTAATTTCTCAAAATCCACTGGAGCACATATATTGAGACCTAGCAAAGGCACATCGGGCTACCAGTCCCTAATATTTTACCAAGTTTCGTGCAAATCCATTCAGCCGTTCGATTATTATTATTATTTTTTTTTTTTGCCCCGCGGGGCCCTTTTAAAACCTCCACATCAAACCTAGGGGGTCAGCGAGGATCTACTATGCCCCCTTATGGTCATTTGCCCCTTCGCTTTGGCCTCCTCTTGTCTCTCGATCCTACCAAGATGTTTGGAATGTTTACAGACGCCGGAGAACCAATCAGCTTTGCTTCACAAAGCTCCGTTGCGCGAAAAGTACGCGAACTGGAGCGCTGCCCGGTCCGCTGTTACAGATATATATCTTTTTTTGAACGTTAATTTCTCAAAATCCACTGAAGCACATATATTGAGACCTACAAAAGGCACATCGGGCTACCAGTCCCTACAATTTTGCCAAGTTTCGTGCAAATCCATTCAGCCGTTCGGGCTAAAAGTGAGGCCAACCGCCCTATGGAAAACTCAATGTTAAAAACACGTTTTGGGACCCCCCTTTTTCTCGGCCCCCCCTTGACGAACCCCCCCCAAATTTTCAAGGGCTGCTCAGAAACAAAATGTGCCATTTTCCTGAAAATTTCAGCCAATTCCGTCCACAAACGCCAAAGTTATTAGACATAGAATTTTCAAAAATCCCATAGAGAAAAAATCCTAACTATATATACCTACTGGCGACCGCCAGTAGGTAATATATAGATATATATATATTACCTACTGGCGGTCGCCAGTAGGTAATATATAGATATATATATATTACCTACTGGCGGTCGCCAGTAGGTATATATAGTTAGGATTTTTTCTCTATGGGTTTTTTGAAAATTCTATGTCTAATAACTTTGGCGTTTGTGGACGGAATTGGCTGAAATTTTCAGGAAAATGGCACATTTTGTTTCTGAGCAGCCCTTGAAAATTTGGGGGGGGTTCGTCCAGTGGGGGCCGAGAAAAAAGGGGGGTCCCAAAACGTGTTTTTAACATTGAGTTTTCCATAGGGCGGTTGGCCTCACTTTTAGCCCGAACGGCTGAATGGATTTGCACGAAACTTGGCAAAATTGTAGGGACTGGTAGCCCGATGTGCCTTTTGTAGGTCTCAATATATGTGCTCCAGTGGATTTTGAGAAATTAACGTTTAAAAAAAGATATATATCTGTAAGCGCGGACTGGGCAGCGCACTGGTTCGCGGACTTTTCGCGCAACGGAGCTTTGTGAAGCGAAGCTGATTGGTTCTCCGGCGTCTGTCAACATTCCAAACAGTCCGTAGCGGCCGCCATCTTGTCTCTCGGTAGGATCGAGAGACAAGAGGAGGTCAAAACAAAGGGGGAAATAACTATAAGGGGGCATAGTAGATCCTCGCTGACCCCCTAGGTTTGATGTGGAGGTTTTAAAAGGGCCCCGCGGGGCAAAAAAAATAATAATAATAATAATTGAACGGCTGAATGGATTTGCACGAAACTTGGCAAAATATTAGGGACTGGTAGCCCGATGTGCCTTTGCTAGGTCTCAATATATGTGCTCCAGTGGATTTTGAGAAATTAACGTTCAAAAAAAGATATATATCTGTAACAGCGCTCCGCTTCGCGTAACGGAGGTTTGCGAAGCTGATTGGTCATTCTGTCACTGGGCTATAGTTGGGCTACATCTGGCTGATATTTGGGCTACATTTGTTTTTTTGTGTGTCTGGCGGCCATCTTTGGGCTACATTGGGCTTCATTGGGCTTCATTGGGCTACATTCGGCTAATTAGCAAATAGCTCATCGCAAACTAGGAATGGTAAAGAATCGCTATTTATTCCTTAAAGTTCGCTATTTAGGAAATGCAAAAAACTTTGATGATACATATGGCGGTTCATCTCTAACAAGATAAGAAGCATAGGGATACATTTATGATGACTGGCGCATCACCAGGGATGTGTTAGTCATTCTGTGCCGCTGTTCCGTCACCTATGGTGTGCTGCATTTACAATGCGGCGCATCATGGGGCAAAAACAGCACAGATGCGTGATGTATCTGTGCCGTAAAGGTGGCGCATTGCTGGAGTTGTATCGCAAGTGTGATGAAGCTCCAGCAAGGGTCGGGGGTGCCCCTGTCGCAGGGTTTCTGTTCTCACACAGAACTGTGGACAGAGGATTGGAACCTCGGCGAATTAGGGTGTCCCAAAACTCACGTTAGTAATCAAAAACTCCTTAGCAAGCTAGGTACAGTGTCACATTGGATATAACAAACTCTCAATGTTTAGACAATCCAGAATATGAACTTATAGTACCTCAGGATACGTGGAACTCATGAACAGTCGGTCGTTATAGATTTCTTAGAAACCAGAACATGGAGTTAAGAAGAACAGATGTGTATTTGAAATGTTTATTTACTAATGCCGTCTTCTCAGGCGTAGTACCTTAGATAATAAAAGTACACATATTATCAGTAGCAAAATTACCAGCATAGTTACTAGTACATAAAAAGTGAATGGTGATAGTATGTTAACATGCTGTAAATGAATAAGAGTTAGCAACACTTATAAGCAGCCGCGGGCCGTGGAGGGAGTTACGTTGAGGCAGGGAGGCGGGGAGGGGGAGAAGCAGGGTGGAGAATACAAGTACACATATTATCAGTAGCAAAATTACCAGCATAGTTACTAGTACATAAAAAGCGAATGGTGACAGTATGTTAACATGCTGTAAATGAATAAGAGTTAGCAACACTTATAAGCAGCCGCGGGCCGTGGAGGGAGTTACGGTGGGGCAGGGAGGCGGGGAGGGGGAGGGGCAAGGTAGAGAGGGCTCCACCCTGCTTCTCCCCCTCCCCGCCTCCCTGCTTCACCGTAACTCCCTCCACGGCCCGCGGCTGCTTATATCTCACCCTCCCTAATACACATATTATATTATTTGCTAAGAAGGTCTCTTTGTGTTGGTTTAGGGCGTGCCCATACTTTAGTGTCTTAGATTTGAAGGAATCACATCAGCATACACCAGCTCTCTCTTCATGTGAACCGCATCAACTGTTGTGTATGTGTGTTCGGCAAAGCAATATAAAACCCGCCTCATGCCCAGAATTGGCAGAAGTTGCACTTATGTTATGAGTATGAAGTCGTGGAGATCAGACCTCATAACAATTCTGTATCGTGTTGTTCTTGAAACTTTAGCACTCGCTGTACAGATATAGTTTAACAAGTAAAGCAGATAGTAGACCAATAACATATTATTCTCATGTAAACCACGATGAACTACTAGGTGGAAAGCTAAAGCAACAACTAAGTGTCGTGTGCAGAAGTTGCAAAAAAGGAAAAATGGCGTTTAAACCGGTAATGAGCCCATGCTAACTTAACACGGTGTAAAGATATCCAAGACCTAGATGACACTTCCTCATGATCCGGAAACGAACTGAATAAGATAATAGAAGTGCCATCTCATGAGAGCAGATTGCAAGTTTATATGTGGACGGTCCGCAAGGTAAAGCATTAAAAACTAGGAAAATTTAATGCTAAAGAAAAATAAAACAGCCAAGTACTTTATCGAGTCTTAAGCCAATAGGCAAGGTAAATAATAAAAACTTGACAAATAAGTCAATGAATTGTCAATGAAATGCTAGTACTCAGCATATCAAACATGAAAAAGGTCTATGACATAACTGTGTATGCAAAATAAGCTGCAACAGCCTCCAATAGGAAGTCACCGTCTTCATCCGAAAACAGTTCAGCCATCCAATTTAAAAGCGGAAAAGAACATACGTGCTCTCCCAGCACCGGATCCTCTATCACCATCAGAGGACAGCTCGGTGGGTTTTCAAGAAAGCTCTGTTCCAAGAAAGACTGTGCTGCCGCCAGTAAATTCCAGGGACCAAGTAGTCCATGCATCAATGCCACAGCCATAATCCTTTTGCCAGGACAAACCAACTTGTGAGTAATGATAGGAGTCATCAGCTGATTAAAGTCGACGTCAGGAGAAACCGGTCCGCAGAGACACAAATCAATGGCCCAATCGAAATCACAGGTCAGGCAGTGAAATACAGGCTGGACACAGGTGAAGTAGGAGAACCGAAAAGATAATCCATATGCCGTGCTTAATATCGCCAACGGCATTGTGCCATAATATTCTAGCATGCGATTGCGGAACAGTGTCAGCAGCTGCAGGGTCGGAGGTTGCATAGGAGGGACATCCATATTTAAAAATGTAAAAAAGCACAAGAGCGTCCGCTGGTAATGCAAGTAAAAATGCCAATCTACGAACCAGAGTGCAGAAAATACAATGAAAGGAAGCAGGGATGACTCCAAAGATTTTCTCAAATGAAGTGACGAGACCACTGGTAACAACTTTAAAAAAGTGCACCAGGGACTTTGTGGAGGATGCGTTAAAGATAGTCGGAAACATGTTGCTGAAATTGAAAGGCAAATGTTAATTGAAAAAGGTTTTGCACCTCTGTATGGGTGTTCGCTATGTGAAGTACGAAAGTTTCACGGGCCGAACTCAAGGCCACCTCTCTCTGAGACAAAAGAGCTCTTATTCTTGCCATGCCGTTGAAACGTGTCTCAAGGTTGGTATTTGTGGCCAGATTGAAAACTCCCTATGTTCATGTGTGGGAGGAAATAGAACATTTCTGCAGCAAATAACCCGTTCACTTACTGTTACGATAAAAGGAATACTTTTAATTAACTCAGAACAATCTTCATTATTGAGCATCAAATAACTACCATTTTCCAACAACTTGAACGTGGGGATGATAGCAGGAACTGGCGTGCCTTGCAACACGCAAGCCATATTTGGTCGGTGTTTGTTGCATGAACCGTGTAAATGTATGTGCCTACACATTAGTGAATGATCTGGCGTCTCAGTGCATTCCTCTCCATTCAGATAAACTTCTTGATCATCTTTGAAACATCTGTATGTGTATGGAAGCGACCAGACCTCATGAAGAAAAGCACTACCTAAAGGTTCATAACGACCTATTGGTATATATTTCATACAATTTGAAAACTTATATAAAGCAAAAGGCAGCGTTATTAAACCGTGGATAAGGCATGTTGCCAAAAACCCGCAATCCTCTGCTGATGATGTCACTGAGCATGTCATGAATGATGTAATATGTGACATCATCAGCAGTGGATTACGGGTAATGGTATCTCTAGTTTACTCCCTTATAGCTGTCTTTCTTTTAACATAAGTGTCTGTTTCCTTCCCTTATACTTACTGTTTTTGGGTCGCTTCCGGTTCGCGTACCCGCGAGCGAACTGGGAAGCGAACTAAGAGAAATAGAGGTTGGCACAGTTCCAAATATTGTACCAATTTTTTAATAACGGGGAGGTAGTTCTGAAAAGAACTTTTTTTTTTATTTTTCTGAACATTTTTTTACTGTTTTTGAATTTTTCGGAACAGTTTTATATTTTTTTGGGTTTTTCTTGGAGGGGGCAATGAAAACGATTCATTGTAAAGGGCTCAACAGGAGCAACAAAACAAAAAAAAGAAGTATTTATTATTTTGGGCGTTTCGGACAAACTTGCATATGATAGTCAATAGCTCTGTTGATCAGAGTGATGCTTTTTTCTCCGTAGGAAATGAATCCATCGCAAAATGCGCAGATGTGTTTTACATCACCAAATCTCATTTGTATATTTGGCACCATCTCCCTGCCCTCTGGTCCCGTTACTTCCGGTACAACAGATCTTCTGGCCATAATAGGGAGATTATCTAGGTCGTTCCGAAACTGTGCAGCACTGTAGTTGTTAGGATGCCACCTAGTCATATGGCGATGCATTGTGTAGTTTCCGAAACTGTATTTTTTGTCGGTCCCTCTGGACAGTCTATCTTGACATATAAGGCAAGTTACGTATCTTGCATTTACTTTTTTCTGACCTTTGGGAATTTTAAAAAATTGCCAAATGAAGTTTTCTTTCCGGTGAGACGTCCTGGGCTGCTCAGGCAAAAACTGCCTCTCTTCGTGCTGGTCCTCCTGTTCCTCTTCTTCTTCTTCTTGTTGAATTACAACTTGAGCAGGTGGTCCACTCTTCCTTGGATGTGGTGGAGGTGGTGGGGAAGCACCAGCTGAAGCTACTAAAGAAGCCATTGCTCAGTGATCACAAAGGGTCTTTCTCTCACAATGATGAAAGTCAGAGTGAGGAAAGAAGGAGGGATTTTCATCATTTGGGAAAAACAAGAGTTCTCAACCAATCAAAAGTGTTCATTTTAGATTATATGACCTAGTCTTACATCATTAGGAAACCAAAAGTGAAATGAACCAATGAAAAGTGTTATTACCAAGTCACATGACTTGCTGTGTTTACGTTAAGCGCTTTGCAGGGCCTCCCGGTTTGCTTCTAGAAACCTGCGCTTTGCGACTCGCTTCGCGTACCAGTTCGCTAACGTAGCACGTCATATGACGTATCACGCGACAACGTGAAACGTCATGCGGACGGGAGGCGTCACTATGTTGTTTTCTAACGCGGCACTTGCGGTAAAGAAACGTTTACCGGCTCGCGGTCTATTTCGCGGCATCAAGGTCAGCTAACGGGAAGCTTCCCGATTCGCGAAGCGGGAACGAAGAAAAAAAAATATTTAAAAAAAAAATTATTCATAAACATATAAAATATATTTTTGGATTTAAAGAAGAATACATTTTACAGCTACAGATATTAGCTGTTAAAAAACCAATGAAATTCACAGAAAAAACCATAGGTTATAGACCATATATAGTTAGGAATTAGCATTTACAAAACCTTGAAAATTCACTGAAAAAACCATAGGTTATAGACCATATATAGTTAGGAATTAGCATTTAAAAAACCTTATTTTACTCACACAAAACCATTGAAATTCCATATATAGTTAGTTGCACTAACTATATATCGCGCACCCGCAATCCACTGCTGATGATGTCACATATTACATCATTCATGACATGGTCAGTGACATCACTGATTACATCACTGATGACATCTCAAATGACATCACTGATGACATCACTGATGACAACATCCAGTGACTATGTTTCTGTAAAGTTAAAATATGTCTTACATATTGAAGAATGAGTGGATGTATAAGTGTCTGAATGAAGGTTTTAGTAGGTGCGTGATTGACTGTATGAGTGAGTGATTAAATGCGTCTTACTGAATGCACGGGTTAGTGACCAAACTGTCTGAAAGTGTGCATCAGTATGTCTGTTGTTGTGCAAGCTGCTGCATGTGTTGATCAGTAGCTATATAAGTAGCTATATGGGTTATTGATTGGTTGCACAAGTATTTGTATGGGAGACTGAGTGTGTGTATGGCTGGCTGGGAGGTGTGTGACTCTGTGCAGATCAATGTGTACTTGTATCAGTGATTCTATAAGAGAGTAACTATGTGTTAGTATATGTTTCAAAAATGTAAGGTGTTCTGTGTTTAACTGTATAGATGAGAAAATGGAAGTGTGATTGATTCTTTTCAGGACTGACTAGGTGTGTGAGTAACTCCATGGATGAGTGGCAGAGTGTGAGTGTCTGTATAGGTGTATGAGTGCATATGATAGTGTTGTAAAGATGAGTGATTGTATGTATGAATGATTGTATGAGTGAATGTGTGTGTAGACATAGGAATCAGTGAGTGCGTATGTAGTAACTAGTATTGGTGTGTCAATGGTTTCAAAAATGATACTCTCTATTTAACACTGGGTGTAACGGAGGTTATATTACAGTGTGAGGAGATGCATTGTATTATGACATGAATGATATCATCAGTGATGTGATCATTGATGTCAAGTGAGATGTCATCAGTGATGTCATTTGAGATGTCATCAGTGATGTCATCAGTGATGTCATTTGAGATGTCATCAGTGATGTAATCAGTGATGTCACTGACCATGTCATGAATGATGTAATATGTGACATCATCAGCAGTGGATTGCGGGTGCGCGATATATAGTTAGTGCAACTAACTATATATGGAATTTCAATGGTTTTGTGTGAGTAAAATAAGGTTTTTTAAATGCTAATTCCTAACTATATATGGTCTATAACCTATGGTTTTTTCAGTGAATATAGATATATATATATATATTACGATACTTAGCAAGCAGTTGAAGGTTTGCTCGAAATATAAGAGGCACACTCGGAGTCTAATTTCAAAAGCAAAGATGCTTTATTCGGTGCTTGGGTGCCCTCTCCCCTCCATGTCGACAGACGCGTTTCGCCTTCGCGGCTTTTTCAATGTCGATTACCCCACAGTGTGTCATGGTTTATAAACCCACCCATTCATTTCATGGTCATGAAAACAAATGACGTACATATATTCTACCTACTTTGCATTCGCAAAGCGGCGGCCATGATACAGTGGGTGAAAAAATACTGTTATTCCTGTGATAAGATTACACAAATAATATAAAGTGCAAGTACGTGAATGAAAATGATATAATATCAAGTTAAAAAGGAGTCAGCATCCACTCCTACCATTAATTCATAATGTACAGGTCTGTTAGATAAACATTCTACAGTTTACGTTTTTTCACATACTAGCATGACCTGTGTGCTGTACAAAGTCTTAGTAGATGTCATGACTGTGAAAAAAGGGGGAAAGGAAAGTTCCTGAATTCATAGGAACAAAAATAGTCCCCACATAGTCATGTGTAACTATCTACTTAGTTAACAGTATTGAGCCCTGTATGGGCATGAGGCTCCCCACAGAATACTCATAATATGTCCAATTGTTCATTTAATTATATTGGAGTGGCCCTTGTGTCCCTGATTTTATAGGGAAATTAACTTAAAGGAAAAAGACAATTGAAATGCTAAGTGTACATATCAGTTCATGCTGGACCAAATTCCTATATATTACATACTGATTAAGTAAACTAACATTTTCAAGAACCACAATTTCGTGCCAGATTGAAATACAGGTCAAATCAACAGAATACATTTCACGGAAATCCGCTAGTCTAGATGTGCCCAAAGCTCTTCATCATTATTGAGTCCAGCCGGGCTCATGCTTTGGAGTTCTATTATATAGCGGGATTCTTTGGCTCTGAGTTTTTTCAATCTGTCCCCTCCTCTCTCATGTTTTTCCACCCCGTCAATGCAATAGAACTGCAATAGATCCCTTTTGCTCTGATGGTATAATTCAAAGTGTCTTGCGACGGGGTAGGTGGGGTCTTTATTAGAGATAGCCCGCATGTGTTCTAATATGCGTTTCTTGGTAGGATTTTTGGTGCTACCAATGTATCTCTTTTTACAAGGACAGATGAGACAATAGACCGTATATTCGGAATTACAATTGTAAAACTGGTTGATCTTTTTCATGGGCCTATTGGTTCCTGGAGCACCTTCAAACTGTGTCACTTTCTTGCTGAATTTACAAGCCTTGCATTTCTTACAAGGAAAAAAGCCATTAATTCCCAGTTTGTTTTTGGTGGCAGAGGGTTTGGTGAAATGACTATGTATGAGATGGTCGCCAATAGATGAACATCTTTTATAGGTGATGGGTGGGCGATCTGGTATGTGCTTCTTCAAGACAGAATCAGTCTGAAGAATATGCCAGTTCTTTCTGAAGATTTGAACAATTTGCGCAGATTTCTCATTGTATGTAGTGATCATACGTACAATGTTGTCCTCCTGTTTGTTTTTATTCTTACTAGTAGAGGACAATAGAGTTCTTCTTTCAATTTGTTGTACTTTGAGTTCTGCACTTTGTAAATGTCCTCTCTTGTATCCCCTGTCTTTGAAACGTTGCATAGCCTGGTTTTTTGCCGTATCATAACTTTCAAGGGTGGAGCAATTGCGCTTAAGGCGCAGAAGCTCCCCATACGGTATGCTCTTAATGAGGCTACTAGGGTGGTGGCTGTCGGCGTGCAATACTGCATTTCCCGCCGTGGGTTTCCTAAAGAGGCGAGTAGCTAGGACATTATCTTCGATATATACCTGGAGATCTAAGTAATTGACTGTGGTGTCACTGATGTTTCCTGTGAACCTTAAATTGAGGTCATTATTATTCAGAGTTGCCACATACTCCTCAGCCGAGGAGCGGTCGCCTCTCCAAATAATGAAAAGATCATCAATGTACCTTGTCCAAAGTACTATGTTTTCAAGCCAATGGTCATTATGATCTCCCCAGGCCACGTGCTTCTCCCACCAGCCTACGAAGAGATTCGCATAGCTGGGGGCGAAGCACGTTCCCATCGCTGTACCCCGTTTTTGTAGGTACAGTTGTCCATCAAAGATAAAGATGTTAATATTTAAACAGTAGGTCACCATCTGTATAAGCATGTTATTGTGGTATGCACATTTGGGATGCTTTTGGCCCAAAAACCATGTGATTGCCTTCAGACCATCTGTGTGACAGATGCAGGTGTATAAACTAGTGATATCTAGCGTTATCAACAACAGATTATCTTCCCAACAGATTCCCTCTATATGTTTGAGAAAATCCTGTGTGTCCTGTATATAGGATGATAAGTTCTTCACAAAAGGAGATAAAAAAGAGTCCACATAGATTGCAGTATTCATTAAAAGACTGTTGTTAGAAGCAACTATTGGTCTTCCAGGAGGGTTACTATAGTGTTTATGGACTTTAGGCAAATGGTAGAAAGTGGGCAGTGTGGGTTCTTCACAAAGCAAAAAGAGATATTCATCATGATTCAACATGCCTTCTTCTTTCCATTGGCCTAGTAATTGATGGTATTGCATAATACTTTCCACATAAGCACCACGTTGGATTTTGGTGTAACATTCCAAGTCTTCCAGTTGTCTCATCGCTTCTTTTTGATACTGTTCTTTGCTAAAGATCACCATGTTACCGCCTTTGTCCGAAGGTTTTATTTCAATGGTTTTGTCATTTTTTAAGGTTTGTAAAGCTTCCCAATATTTCCTCGGAATGTTGAAATGATCGATCTTTTTCTGGTTTTTATCCGCCAAACTTTTGAGATCATCAATGACTGCTTCGTTAAAGACATCGATCGCGTCAAAAGGAGTCTGAGGAATCTTTCTAGATTTTCTCTTAAAATTGCTTTTGCCTCCAACTTGCGTTATTCCTGCTTGCTCTAAGTATTGTTGGGTGTTCGGGACAGTTGATTCTCCAGCATCCAAACATTCTAAAGCCTGTAATGTAGCCATAGCCTGGAATGAATTGACAGTTGATGAGGCCTCTTGTCTGTTCTCATCCTCCGAAATTATGGGAGGTGTTGATGAAGATTCCTGAGGATTAATTAGAAATATTTTTTGAAATTTAAGTTTTCTAATGAATTTGAACAGATCGATGCGGGTGTTAGCATAATCAAATCCTGAGGTAGGGCAAAAAGTAGGTCCCAGTTCCAAAACCTTGAGTTCATCATGTGTCAATGTTCTATCAGACAAATTGACCACAATGCGTGCTGGTTGGTCCTTTAATTTTTGTTCTTCTTTTGCCGCTGACTCCTGGTTTCTCTCTGGGTTGGTGGTTCTGCCACCTTGTTTCCTACTCCGCCTTGTTTTCCTTTTGGATTTTTCGATTTTTGTTGAACAGGAACGTTTGGTTGTTGCGGTTTTTTTTGGCGGCTCTCTGTGATGATTTTGTACTCCCGAAAAAACGGAGGATCATTTCCATTGCCAGCTTCCGTTGGTCCTCCGTCCCTTTTAGTGGCTGTAGATTCTTCATCCGAGACTTCTACTTCCGACTCGGAAGTTTCACGACCGTCCGTGGCTGTTGTTCCTGCCTTGTTTAACTTTGTTCTCACTTTGTCGTATTTTTTAGCGAAGGTTAATACTCGCCCCGTGACATAGTCCTGCTCATCGCGATCAAATTTGTTCTGTTTTCTTCTCCTGATCGTTGTTTCCTAACTCTTTAATCTTTTAAGCATATTGTCTTTGAGATCTGTAATAGCCGTGGAATCCTGTTCTTTGCTTATTAAATCCTCCAGTCTAGCTATTTCATCTAGAGCTTTCTTTCTGTCGCTCCATGCGTAGTGCACCAGCATTTTTACTAGACCTTTGTCTGACTCAGCTGTATATGCTGCCCAATCTTTCAACAGCTGAGGGTCCGGATTTTCATAGGCTGGCACAGTGTATGTTCTGAGGCCTCTTGGAATGCGGTCACAATCCACATATCCCTGTAACGAGGTGGCCTCCCACCACTTTCTCAGTTCCCTCTCATGGGCTTTCTCTAGATTCTGGAATAGAATTGTTAAATTACTAGCTGGATTCATGGCTGCAGATGTATTCTCACTAGTTTTCGATCGTGCGCCAGAATTAGGTTTGAACATTCCTGTGGCCATTTCCTCGCGTTCTTTGAAAAAAAAAAAAATATATATATATATATATATATATATATATATCTGTATATATGTGTATATATATATATATATATATATATATATATATATATATACAGAGGGACCACAAGACGTTAGAACTACTGAGGTCGTCATGCAACTGCTGTGGTCACTTCAGAGTGAAATTGCCAGTTTGATTAAGACTCACTGGAAGTCAAAATGCATCAGAGAAGCTGCCACCCTCTTTGAAATGTTTATAAAAGCCCCTTTGTTTCCCGAGTTGTGATTCAGCACTTTTTCTTTGGACATTTATATTTTTTCCTCACAAAGCAGAAAGTAGGTGGGCACTCCAGACATGGCAAACAATTCACCTTTCTTTATTGCAGTATGTCCGTACTGTCACATTTCAACTGATCCCATCCTTTGTCAATGTATACAAGATCCACAAGCCAGTACAAGCTTTAAACATCAGCATCATGGATATAGACAACATACTATTTAAAACACATTTTGTCTCTCTCTTTTCCTTTTTTTCCCATAATGTATAAAAATCATATGCATTTCTGAAGTTAAATTACGTTACATTTTTTGATTTTTTCTCTTTTCAAAAGGTTTTATTATATATAATTTCAACAAAAAAAGTTATTCAATGTGTAAAGTATTCAAGTCATGAAGGTATGGAGCTCATCAATGTTATATCAGGCCAGTGCCCATATCTCCTGATGTTGAAAATCTCATTTATCAAACTTGTATATTATCATATATTGTCCACGGAGGCACCACAATTAGTACTCCCCTTATACCTCTTATTCTTTATAACCTGTCCTCAAAGGAAAGTCAAACATACCAGCTGACAAGTGATGTCACTGACCATGTCATGAATGATGTAATATGTGACATCATCAGCAGTGGATTGCGGGCGCGCGATATATACAGGGGCGGTGGGTGACATTTGAAAGTGGTGGAGCGCAAAGTGATCAGCATACAGCACCGTAGCGAGCGAGCGTAGCGAGCGACCCCGAACCCCAAAATGGGGGTTTGGGGGGATAACTCCCCCACAAAAATTTTGAAAAAAAAGAAGAAAAATCGTGCATTTTCAAGCAAATTTGAGAAAGCAGGAAGGTTAATAAAGCAATTGTGAAAGTGCAGTTATTACATTAATAGATGGCATAACGTAGGTAGCTGCTTATTCAGTATAACCACAGAGCTTCATACATTCCGTCCTATTATGCTCTGGTGCTGAATTCAGCATCCCACACACAACTGACTGAACAGTAGACAATTGCTCAACCTCAGTGAATGACATAAATGTAAAAGTTCTACAGCTCACTCACACCCTCAACCACCCAAAATATAAACTGCAAAGAGTCGGTGGAAACTCAACTGCAATACTGTAATGGTCCTTTAATCCAACAGGTACAGTCACTAAGGACAACACAGAACAAATCTATAGGTCCATAGACCCATCAAAAAACAATTGACTACTGTGGCTTTTGTCTGTGGAAAGCCCAAACTGTGAAGAAAGCCAAGCATGTACTACCGAAACATCTGTGAGGCAGAAATGGCCAATTCTAATGCTCATAACATAACACTTATTTACAACCCTGCTGTTTTACTATGTAACCTTTTTCAATATAGAAATGGGGTGTAGAAGATTATGGTAGTTATAAATAGTTGAGCTTTTTTGTTAGATATATAAAAGCGATAGAAAATGGAGCAAGGTTTTCTTATATGTTTTCTAATGTGACTGTTAAATTTTCATTTACTGCTTGTGAGATCTTTGTCAGAGAAAGTGAGAGAAATTAATAGGCCGAATTGAGGGGAAATTTTTCTCCTCTACGTGTGGACTATAGTGGCACTCTCTGGGGAAGCACTGGCATTGGAGTGAGGGGCAATGTGAAGCTGTTTTTAGAAAGAAGGTCAGGTCAGATCATTGTAGGTGGTGGGTTACTGGCGCTAAAGAAATTCCCACAGTTACAGGTTTTGATTTCAAGGGTCGCAGCAGGGCTTGCTCCCAGAAGAAGAGAAAGGGTAGAAAGGGTGGAGCGATGCCAGCTCGGAGCACTGGAAGGCGTGGATGCTCTGGGGGCATTGCCTGGCATAGGAGGACTTGACAATGTAAATTGAAGCTGTCAGCAGCCGCCGCTGCGACACCCGCCAGCCCCGGGTGTCGAGGAGCACACAGTGAAGCTTCCTTTTACGTTGTTTTTAGAGCAGATGATGGTGCATGGCAACGCAGGTGTGACTGGTCGAAGCAGCGTCTGGCAGCATCAGTGCCACACAGAGGGCGACAAACTGAAGCGTGCTCTTTGTAGGATATGGTGCCTCTGCAGTACAGGAGCCAGGGCAGGTGGCCGATTCCGGCCGGCACTGCAGTGCATGTGTCAGCCCTGAAGTGGGTGGCATGGGCAGTCTGGCCTTAGCAGCTGCAGCATTAGAGGTGCCCGCGATGGAGGGCGGAGGGAGAATGCTGTGACCTGTGCAGCCGCTGCAGCAATGTGTTCACCGGAGTGTGGTGCAGCTGCTGCAGGGCAAGTGCTGCCCCGATTAAGGAGGGGATAGAGAAGGGTCTGGTCATTGCAGCCATATTCATGCAGGTGTCAGTACACGTGCCATTCCTGCAGGAGGCCGCCATGGATAGTGGGATGACCTTTACAACCGCTGCAGTACAGCTTGCTGCATTAAAGGGCTGACGAAGTGTAGTGTGGCCCGTCAGCCGCTGCAGTACATGTGACAGTAGCAGTCGGGGTGTAGTGTGGCCCTCCAGCCGCCACGTGCCAGCACCAGACGGGGTGTCATTCCGCATATATATTGCAGCAGTGCAACACAAGAAGCTCTTGTGATAAATCACCTTCCCAAATGTCATGCCACTTACTCGGTTATACTAAATAGCTTGAACGGCAAAGCTTTTAAGTTCACAATTACAAAGGGGTCAGGATGGGACAGGGGCCTCTGTGCAGTAAATCAGGAGGGTTGTAAAAAGTAAAAGTACTACATCCCCACTCAGAGTATTTAACTCCTTCACACACCTTGCTATGCTGTACCAAGGGTAAACAAGCATTAGGAATGCATTAGGGCTCGGGTTTGTTTGAGTTAGAGATAATGGCACTGTAAATGGCAATGTGTTTTAGGCATGTGTTTTGGAGTGGAAGCATGTGATGTGTGTTGGAGATATGCGTGTTGGATTGGAATGTTGTCAATGGTGGCATGCTGCACTTTAACGCATTATCTTTAAAAGGTAAAGTGCAGCATAGTGCGATAGGTACAATATTAATTGGTGTGTGCATTGATGGGTGGCCTTCTAATGTAATTAAACTGAAAATATGGCTCTCTCCTACATTTCTCTGAACAGGCACATCTACAAGTTCAGCACAAGATGACTAGAGCAAGCATCCGAACCTCACATAAGAGATCAAAATACTTCCCACTACCCCACTATCTACAGGATACCATTGTCCATGCAAAACAGAGATGCAACTTAACCACATATACAACACCTTGAGGTCTCTTTGGCCGTATAAAAGCATAGGAAAACAATATACAAATAACCACTTTATTAACCACTGGTCTTGGGTACCAGAGTAGAGTGCTACTACCCGTTAAGAGTTACAATGCATCGTCTGGGGTACTAAGCGCAATATAAATGCAATTCGAGTACACAAATACGACAATATTAATTGTACACAATGTTGTGAAGAGGGAAATTACTACATTCATGCGGCTGCTCTTCTACAGGAAAATTTACCCCATCTGCACCCCATAGAGAAACCATTTCCCCTCCACCAGTTTTGCAGGGGGTCCCTTCCCATTCCCACCTTGGAAATTTATTTACCGTTGCCATTAACTGGAGTACAAAGCAGTCAGTTTGCAGGATGTGATGGGTAAAAGGTTTGAGAGTACCCACACAGCATTGCGCTGGTGGAAGTTCACAACATTCCAAGAGTATCCCGCTGCAGAACGCCCATACCCGGCCCATGGAGTAAGAGTTTTACCTTCTCAGGATATATTACACATGGGTAAATGTATTTAAGAGTGCAGGCTAGCCTTTGATGAGGAACTAGCACAAGCTAAACAAGCCATGCTTGTGTAAGCTGAACACGGGATAAATTATATTTTGAATCGGTCTCTCTCATTAAAATAGACATTTGCTATGAGCTAATGTTTACTTGAAAGTGACTGGCGTCTCCCATTTTCCCCTTGCATTATTATGCATAAAAATGCCGCCTTATGACAACATTCTAGAGAGGTTTCACTTTATTTGCATTGGAAGCCACAGTGGGGACAGACAGGTACAGTAATGTTGTATAACACTGATGTGGTCACGCAATACATGATTTACATATTTCGCACCATAATCCAAACGCTCTCGATGCTTGTTGCACTTATAGTAGATTGTATGGTGCAAGTTATAAACTAGTTTTTAAAATCTGTGCAAAAACTGCTCTTTACAGGTTTACATTCATACAGGACAGAACCAGCCTTTCATTCTACTGAAACGAGATATACCAAGATCAAGTATAAAAGGCTGCCTCAGCTCTGCTACAATACAATTCAGGTTAACAGTAACAGATATCGGCAGCAAGTGCCCAGCTGCGAAGGGCCCACGTGGTACACCATTCCTTTGTGGACAGTCACTTCCTCGCCCAGTGGATTTGCCCAGGGACAGGGTTTGCTGGCATAGTTCCAGATATGACTCACTGTTGGGTGCGCAGCAATGAGAGAAGGGGAACTTCACATGTCACACCTCACGCGCCAGTGTAACACTAACCGCAGCCATTATTAAGGGAGCCAAAGCAGAGCTACACAAAGAGTAAACACTTGCTGCAGCAAAGCCACTTATTAGCGGAAAATCACGGATAAATTGCTCAAGACTAGGATCGCAAAGAAACTAGATCGCAAAGAAACTAGAATATACATGCAGCTTAACAACCCTTTGAAATCAGGGGTTACATTGCTGGACCCCTCTAAACACGGCAAATCGGCAATAACATATTCGTCAAAGGACTAACGAAAGGTCGGCCCTCTCTCATCATTGCAAAGTGTTGAGATCTAGTCTTACCTGACATTAAAAAGAAAACGATTTTCATTGCAGGCCTGTCATTCACAATAGTTACTCCCACAGAGCAGCACCCCATTATTTGTAGCCCTCCACGTATGTGCATTTAGGCTGCTTCTTTCTGCACCTTATTTCATTTTTTGTTTCTGCACAGCAGCATGGGAAGGCTCTCCGTTAGCACAGCTGTTCTCCCGACTTTAGATTTAGAGCGTGATTAAAAACAAGCATGTAAATCTTGTGCCTTTCTTTTATCAGCATGGCACCTGCTTTCATGTTTCACCATTAAGTGCCTTCGATTATATCAGCAAGGAGCCCAATGGCTGGTTATCAGCACTACAAGTACTCCGGTATCTAAAGGCTCAGCCTACGTGCAAGCCTCTTGTTTCTTTTCTTCTCCTCTCTTCGGCGTCTTTGATGTTTCCCTTGTGGGTTCCTTTTGTGCGAGTTTGAGTCTCTTTTAACAAGTTCTTTTATTTGTTACTAGCTTATATTTTCAGCTAAGTAGTGACCACTGCAAAACAATTTGACACGCGAAACAAGACAGAGCTAAGATTTAAAGTTGGAATTGTGGTTTTAGTTTGTGCGGCATTGTGTTTCCTGTTGCCATATTCTGTATTGCTTGGAGTAGTCGCTCAGCGGACACACAGACAGAAGTGTTAATTTCTCTTCTGATCGGCAGATTTTTAAATACCGAGTACAATTCAAGCCAGACTGTTCAGATCTCAGCAGTAGGGCCTGCTTTTTTTTTTTTTAAATTTTTTTTTTTATTGGTCCACCCACCGTTTCAAAAGGTCTGTTATTACTGAGCAATGACCCTCCAGTAGGTCTCTCTTGCCCACTGCTCCCTCTGCAAACATGAAACAAACAGCAGGGAAGAGAGGCATTTCCAGAACTAGCTCATCCTCGCTCGCTTAGTCTTGTTTCCAAAAGTGGCTTGTTCAGTCGTATGTCACTATGTCCGAGGAGTGTGCGGTGAGCAAAGAATATGCTGCAGCTTGTTCTGGCTATGGATGCAATGCTAGCAAAAAAAATACACGTTCTTTTGGCCAACAGCGTTTTGCTATCACCGGAGCTTTAAGTTGGGTGGATTCTGCTAGTACTTGGCATGGACTGTATTCGAACTAGGACATTGAAACAGGCACTTGATTGGCCCTCTACTCTTGGCTTTCCAGATTCTTCTTTTTTATCAAGTTGATGTGCTGTAAAAATAAAATACATGCTGCTTTGAAGCAGAGGACTGTTGTGGCAGTGAAAAGTTCCCAGCTCCACTGCAAGCTCACTGATTGCTCTGGGGCATGTCTGCACACACTGTGGTCCCTGCAGGCTGCCAGAACTCTGGCAGAGACACACTTCTAGGTACCGATGGGCTAGACAGTGTATTTTGATCCTTCCACCTTGCCTGGTCTCTTGACAGTGCTCTGTCAGTTCTCAGGGCCTGCTACACACACACACACACACACACACACTTTACAGTCACTGCACTGAACTACTTTCACTACCTTCTACCCCTCCTCACACACTACGCACTACCACTTTCCTACACTTCACGTTGGTCACTATATCATATAATACCCTATCCCTACAAACTACCACTGTTAAAGAAATGTACTACCATTCGCATACCTGTCAGTACCTAAACTCTCCCACCATCCGCACTCGACCACCGTTACTACACTAGATCACTACCCACACCCTTTCCCTCAGTTCTCTCACTCTAGTTTCCTCCACGTAATCCCTTGTTTTACCAGAGCACTCCCTGTCAGGGGACATCTCTGTGGCCACTGCCTCAACCCTACACAGATGCATCTGTGCCATAAGGATGAAAGGTATATTTGCCTTGCTTGTGTAAAATGTGCCATCTGATGCCTGCATGAAACATGGCATGCTTGCTTAAAATGGCCCTGTGTAACATGGGCTTCTGCCCTGCTAGTGTCAAGTGTGTATCCACTTGTCATCCACGTAAAATAGGTCTCTAACCTGCCTCTCTGCATTATACATCTGTCCTGCTTGTGTGGCGGTCACATATGCACTATTTGTGTGAAGTGCCCCTCTGTCCTGTCCGTGTGAAGTGCCCCTCTGTCCTGTCTGTTAAATGTTCTTTCGCCCTGCCTAGGGAAAATGCACTATGTCCCATTTGAAATGTACCCTAGGACTACCTTTGTGAAATTCACATGCTCTCCTATCCTGCTCTAGTGTAATTTGAGTCCACTCTACACGTGTCTAACCTGCCGTGTGGAGAGTACGTCTGTATAGTTCTGTTCTGTCTTTTGTTTCTACCTCGTTAATGGCAACGAATCTGCCCTGAGTATATGAAAAGGGTCTCCCCACTGCTGCATTCTCGGCTGTCCCGCTGTTCATTTGATTGAGCAGGACCCTGCAGTTCCAGTCCCTGGGGTTCACTATTATAGGCCTTTCCACTGGTGCACTTCAAGCAGGTGGCACTTGCAGACAGAGGGCATCACTTTAACTCAGCTCATGCTGGCCTGCATCGCAGTCATTAAGGAGAGACCCCCCTCCACATTTCCCTCCCAGCACTCTGCTGTGCCCCCTATCGGAGCTCCTCCCTCTGGGTATAAGGAGGGGAATATGGTGTAAAATGGCAAGCAGGGTGCAGTGGCTCCATGAAGTGGGCAGCCATTCTTGACTGTTAAAGCAGCGCTTTTCTGCATTAAGTAACAATCATTACATCTTACTAAAGGTGTTTGTGTTTATTTCCACACAGACAGGACAGGGTTTAAAAATACATTTGAGAATAAACCAGGCCATGGGTCAACCGAGGCGACACATTGCTGGCATCTTCCGCACCCTGCAGCTCGTGATGGAGAGCGGTGCCGCTGTAAACTTAGCCCCAGCAGACTCTGGGGGTCTTACCTAGGACCATCTTTTTCTTCACTCATTTTGCCTGATAGGTGCATATTTTCATAGAAAAAATATCTCTTGGCTAAATTACAACAGCTGGTGTTTGGGGCAGAGCTACACAAAGAGTAAACACTTGCTGCAGCAAAGCCACTTATTAGCGGAAAATCACGGATACATTGCTAAAGACTAGGATCGCAAAGAAACTAGATCGCAAAGAAACTAGAATACACATGCAGCTTAACAACCCTTTGAAATCGGGGGTTACATTGCTGGACCCCTCTAAACACGGCAAATCGGCAATAACATATTCGTCAAAGGACTAACGAAAGGTCGGCCCTCTCTCATCATTGCAAAGTGTTGAGCTCTAGACTTACCTGACATTAAAAAGAAAACGATTTTCATTGCAGGCCTGTCACTCACAATTTACATTTGCTGACCAGTTCTCTTGAGCAATTAGAGAATGTTTCCTTCGAAACTGCACATAATTGCCCTCGGTTGTCAACGACATTAAAGGAAATGGATGTGGTGCACCTTCATCACTGTTGTATTTCACGACCCCGCGCACCGCAAAATGGCCAATCACTGCATGACTACATGAAGTCACACACAGTGATTGGCCATTATGCAGTGTGTGTGCACCACCCATGAGCGGCATCCAATAATGGATTGCCCTGCGGTGACCGCCCAATCCTGGCGCTGCAAGCAGCGCCAGGATTGGCTAGGGGGGCTCATGAATGCTCGCCCTGTGTCGCCTTCGTAAAGCCGGGGACTGCGGCCAGCTTAAAAAAGCACCCCCCTATGGGGGAACACTGATGCGCATGCGTGGGCAAGTTTCTGCCCCACGCATCACTTGCGCGCTAGATACCTTGGCTGGCTGTCTGCTGCTGCAGCTGAGTGTGTCACATGGTCGTGGACAGCCACTCAAGCTGCGCACCAGACCAGACCAGCCCCCCTGCACTCCCCACTCCTGGATAACTCGGGTGCTTCCCGGATTCCCGGCGACGCTCGCTCGAACTTTGAACAACAGTCAGTCACCAGTTTGTTTTATTAATGCAGCAGCGCGTCCATGGGGCTTGTGGGGCTACGCCCCTACGCCCCAATGGACGCACCGCTGCTGGATATATAGTGAGTACAACTAACTATATCGGAGGCATTTCAATGGTTTTGTACGAGTGAAATGCCCAGCTAATTATAACACCCCTAAAACCTATGGTTTTTTCAGTGAATTTCTAAGGTTTTTTAAATGCTAATTCCTAACTATATCAGGCCTGAAACCTATGGGTTTAAGTCATACAGGCAATTTTTTGGGAATATTTTTAGTTTGTGAAAATAGACACTTAGAAACTTTTCTGGTGAAAACCAGACAATGGATTCCTATGGAAGGAAATACAAGTTAATGGTAAGTATGGTTAGAATTACTTTTCAGGGTCAGTGCTGAGCTAAAAAATGCAGAACTGGATTCTCTCCTGATAACAGGTGAGTAAATCGGAACTTCGTTGTTCGGATGATTTAGGGTGAATATTTTAAAGTTCCAAAGCTCCACACTTAGAAGAATTTCCAAGTGAAACCAGTCAATGTTAGCCTATGCAAGAAAATTCAAGTTACTGGTAAGTATGGTTAGAATTACTTTTCATGATTAGTACTGAGCTCAAAGATGCAGCACTGAGGTCTTTCCTGATTAACAGGTCAGTAAATCGGAACTCATAGTTCTGCTGATTTTATAGGAATAGTTTAAAATTCCAAAACTTCACATTTAGAAGTATTTCCAAGTGAAACCAGTCAATATTACCCTATGGAAGGAAATTCACTTAGCAAGTAAGTCGTGTTATCGTTACCTTTTCTTACTCAGTGGTGGATCCTAGATCCAGCACTGCTGCATCTCCTGTAAACAGTTGAAAGAATGCGTTTAAGTCATACAGCCAATTTTTAAAGAATATTTTTAGTTTTTGAAAATAGACACTTAGAAACGTATCTGCTGAAAACCAGACAATGGATTCCTAAGGAATGAAATACAAGTTACTGGTAAGTATGGTTAGAATTATTTTTCAGGGTTAGTGCTGGGCTAAAAGAAACAGCACTGAGGTCACTCCTGATAACAGGTGAGTAAATCGGAATTCGTAGTTCGGCTGATTTTAGAGGAATATTTGTACGTTTCAAAAATCAACACTTAGAAACTTTTCTGCTGAAAACCACACAATGGTTTCCTATGGAGGGAAATACAAGTTACTGTAAGTACGCTTAGAATTACTTTTCTCTCCTGAGAACAGGTGAGTAAATCGGAATTCGTAGTTCAGGTGATTTTAGAGGAATATTTGTACAATGGTGAAGGAAGGGGGCGGGGCCCGAGGTGACATGTGTGCAAACACGATTTGGCGTCTTTTAAGTTGCCTGATTAAGTGCCCTTGAATCCTGCGGTCCCCTGGGGGCCAACTAGCCCACCAGGTACCTCCAGTATGCTCCAGGAGGCTGAATTGCAGAGAGGTATTCAGAGGCCACGCCCCTTTTGACAACACTCTGAAATGCAGCTCCGTGGCGCTTCCTGGAGGTAGCTGGTGGGCTAGTTGGCCCCCAGGGACCCTCAGTATTGACAAGGAATTATTTCCCCAACTTAAACGTGCCACAGGGAGTGTTTCACACATTTCACCTCAGGCCCTGCCCCCTCCCTTCACCACTGTGCAAATGCGCCCTGTGGCGCATTTTAAGTTGGGGAAATAATTCCTTGTCAATACTGAGGGTCCCTGGGGGCCAACTAGCCCACAAGCTACCGCCAATAAGCGCCCCCTTTTCGCATTTTGCGGCTTTTGTTTTTGTTTTCTTGTGCCTCTGTTCTATCGAGGTACAAGATGGCTGTCAACACTTCCTGATTTTGACAGATGTCAGCCAATGAACATTCCGCTCATGCACGGCAGGGTTCTTGTAGGCTGCACGTAGGGTTCGCGGATACTACTGCGGATTTTCAGCGCCCATAGATATCTATATGACTTTAACCGTAATTTTCTCAAAAACTAATAAACAGATTGACACCAGATAAGCAAAAGGCACAAGTCGGAACTAAGGACTACCTCTCTGCCAAATTTAGTTAAATTCCGTTCAGCCGTTCGGTCTGTAGCCATAGCTAAAGGTCCTATGGGAAATTGCATGGGGAATAATGTTTTGGGACCCCCCTTTTTTCTCGGCCCCCGCTTGACCAATCACCCCCAAATCTTCAGGGAAGGAGTGGAACTGAGTTGGCCAACAGTTTGGAAAATTTTGTGCAGATTCATCAACCGGCGCCAAAGTTATTGTCAATAGAATGTTGCGGACTTCCTATGGATAATAGGTCCTAACTATATCTACCTACTGACGACCGCCAGTAGGTAATATTACCTACTGGCGGTCGCCAGTAGGTATATATAGTTAGGATTTTTTCCCTATGGGATTTTTGAAAATTCTATGTCTAATAACTTTGGTGTTTGTGGACGGAATTGGCTGAAATTTTCTGGAAAATGGAACATTTTGTTTCTGAGCAGCCCTTGAAAATTTGGGGGGGGTTCGTCAAGGGGGGGCCAAGAAAAAAGGGGGGTCCCAAAACGTGTTTTTAACATTGAGTTTTCCATAGGGCGGTTGGCCTCACTTTTAGCCCGAACGGCTGAATGGATTTGCACGAAACTTGGCAAAATTGTAGGGACTGGTAGCCCGATGTGCCTTTTGTAGGTCTCAATATATGTGCTCCAGTGGATTTTGAGAAATTAACGTTTAAAAAAAGATATATATCTGTAAGCGCGCTCCGGTCCGCGCCCCGGTTCGCGGACCGGGGCGCGTACCGGAACTTCGCGTAGCGAAGCTGATTGGCTCTCCGGTGTCTGTCAACATTCTAAACAGTCCGTAGCGGCCGCCATCTTGTCTCTCGGTAGGATTGAGAGACAAGAGGAGGCCAAAACAAAGGGGGAAATGACCATAAGGGGGCATAGTAGATCCTCCCTGACCCCCTAGGTTTAATGTGGAGGCTTTAAAAGGGCCCCGCGGGGCAAAAAAAAAAAAAATATATATTTTTTTTTTGCGTGGGTAGCGCCCGGTACGCGAACCGGGAAGCGTTCTGGGCAGCGTACTAAAATGAAAAAAGAATGAGAGACTTTTCAAATGCAGTATGTTAATTGATTGTTGGTTTTGTTGATTATTTTTTATTTTCTTTATTTTTTAAGCATTTTTTTTATTGTGATTGTGTTTCATAATTTATTAAACTTTCTAACATTTCATTGTCAGAAATTTCATAATTATCATGGAATATACATTGTAGTCTCTGAGGGTGTAAAATGTCCTCATTTGCAAGGAGGTTATCTACTGCTTGTACACATTGCAGTAGTTCATTGTCCCAAGTTTCATCGAAAAATTCAATGTCAATTTGATCAATTGTATCAATCAATTCTTGGCTGCTCTCTTGCAGGTCCATTTCAAAAGAAACTTGGTTTTCGCCTTCCATTTTGCCTGAAATTTGGATTAAAAAAATATATATTAGTAGAGATAGGGCAATGTTGGGAATAATTTTAGATAGGCATTTTTTATCAGTGAATTTATCTTTGGGCAGTGTATAGTATCAGAGTGGAAGTAGGAATTTAAAAAAGTGTATGTGATTTAACGTAAGTAAATTCATAATTATACAAGAGAAGCCTAACTCCATCCATAACTATAACAGAGAAGTCTCTCTAAATCTATAACTACTACAGAGGGATAGTATATATCTATCAGAAAAAGTTTACCATATTAACTTATAGTGCACAATATACTTCAGTTTTAAAAATAAAAACTTACCTTTAGAAAGAAGTTGAAGGAATTAGTGAAAATACTATTGAAATGTACAGCAAGAAGTAGTAGTCAAAATGGCTGTGTTTTCTTCTCTTCCTTTATATATATTCAGGTATATAACCAATGAAATGTCAGGTAAAAAAAGTAGAAAATGTCAGGTAAAAAAAGTAGAAAATGAAAGTAACATTTTCATTGGTTGTCAATTCCAATACTTCAGATGCGTTTTGTGAAGTAATTTACCTCAGGGTATTTAGAGAGGTCTACAGGCTAAATGACTAAATGGAATTCCAATCAAATTTGTGAAAATGGTAGGGATTGGTATGTAGTATGAGCTAATCTATATTTGGTGAAATTGTCTCCAGTGGCTTTTCTGTGAACTACTTTCCCACCTTTTTTGATGGTGCGCTTCCCAGGGAGCGACCCGGTACGCGAACCGGTGAGCACCCCGGTACGCGAACCTTAAGCGTTACGGGAGTCCACCATTTTGTGTTTCGGTCGAATTAAGATACAAAATGGAGGGCAAATAATGTTCAGAATGGGTAGAAGGGGGCACGGTAGACTTATCTTGACACCCTAGGTTTTGTGAGGGTGGCTGAGGAGGCTTATATGTGCGGAAAAAAACCATTTTTTAAAAAAAATTCGCGAGGTTAGCTCCCGGTTCGCGTACCGGGTAGCGCCCCGGGGAGCGTACTTTGTTGAAAATTAGTGAAAAATGTTAGAGTAAAATAATAATTGTGAGTGATTAGATGTAGGGTAGCTCTGAGAAGAGCTTTTGGGTTTATGGTACATTTAGGTACTTATAAGTAGGTACCAATGCACATTCTTAAATTCAGAGTGAAAACTCTGTTTAGTTTAGTTTAGTTTAGTTTAAAGGAGTTTGTAGAGCGCTTGGTAACACCTCCCGGTGTGTTGCCCTCATCTGAGAAGTGAACTCCATCTCCTCTGTAGATATCTTGCATGTAGTAACGCAAGTTATTGTTGTACAGGGAGCCCATTCCATGGTCTCTCATGTAAGCTGAAACAGATTTGTTTACATGCTTCCTCGACTTCTCAATTTGTGGACAAAATTGGTTTGACCACCTCCATTTCTGTCTTTGGCATATATTTGAATATACCAAGGCAGTCTGAGGAAAAAGTGCCATCAATTGCTCAAAGGTGTCCTTTAAAAGCATTTCCAGACCTACCCCAGTCAAAGTGCCCAAGTCATTACCTCCACAGTGCACAATTAACAGGTCAGGTTTGGGCAAATGCATAAAGGTTTTCACCAATGGTATCAATTGGTGACATTTTAATCCTCTGTGGCCAAACCACTTAATTTCCACATCTTGTAAATTGAGGTTAGGTAAATTCCTGTTTTCAACGTACCTTTGAGCCCAGTGAATATAACTATGTCCAACAATCCAGACAGAAAACATGGTGAGAGAAGGTTCGCCTGCAGTCAGATGAAGTGTGGCAATGAAATGGCAGTTGAAAAAATGAGAGTTTAAAATGAAAAAAACTGTGGAGTTTCTGTGTTCATGAAGCAGTAACAGTGATTGGTGGATTTTGATTGCTGAAAACAGAAAGTTAGGGTGCACGGATGTGTTCTTTGAAAGATGTATTTTGAATGGTCAATAAAAAATCATTAAATGAAAGAATGCACTGGATATGCAGGTGCACTGAGAGTTCAGAGTTCAATTGCAACAAAGTTGTGTGAACTTGCAAACACCAGAAGTCTTCCAATGAGGTGGTTGCCATGCAGAAAAGGCATGAAATGACAGAGGGGGGAAGGGTTTTCATTTGAAAAAAAGTGAGGGAAGAGTTTTGATTGGGTGACATGAGAGATATGTGTGAAGATTTACAGCATTTCTGTGCTTTTGATAGCTGCAGACTCTGGAGTGCATACCTTTTGCTCTGCTGAAGACAAATTGGTGTGTTTCTGAGACTGTTTTCAAACTCAAAGTATTTGCTAAGGTGAGAA
Organism: Lissotriton helveticus; assembly: GCF_964261635.1. Taxonomy (NCBI): domain Eukaryota; kingdom Metazoa; phylum Chordata; class Amphibia; order Caudata; family Salamandridae; genus Lissotriton; species Lissotriton helveticus. Next base: position 641,872,164 of record NC_136059.1, read on the forward strand.
AATATTTCTTTAATTTAGATAGAGAATAGTGTGCTTTAAGGAGAAAATTATGAATTATGTGGCGCAAATTGCTTGTAAATATGATCCCACATGTGCATGGAAAATTTAGATTTTGAATGTTTGTGTTACATAGCCATGTTAAAAGTGATACAAACATGCTGCAAAGGCAATCAAAAAACGCTTTTATGTGTCTTAAGGACATTTTAAGTAATTTTCCCATGTGCAGTGTTTTGAAATTATGATTTGAAAATCGTTTTTGGGGAAAAGGAATTGTTTTTAAATTTATGACAATGACATAATGGTGTATGCTTCTTTATACGGCAATTGACTGTCCCTGATGTTATTTTTCCCATTTTAATGTAAGACCTTTCTCTGTGGCGCAAGTTGCTTGTAAATATGCTCCGACCTGTGCATGGGAAATTTAGATTTTAAATGTTTGTGTTACACAGCCATGTTAAAAGTGACCCAACCATGCTGGAAAGGCAATAAAAAACACTTTCATGTGTCTTAAGGACATTTTAAGTAATTTCCCTGTGGGCAGTGTTTTCAAATTATGAATTGAAAATCGTTTTTGAGGTAAAGGAATGTTGTTAAAATTTATGTGCGCCATATGCCCACAAATTTCGTTTTCAGGGGTGCAGCAGGGTGTTCTTGAGACACCCCTGCACCTTTGGAAAAATTCCTAATTTGCGATGAGCTAATTGCTAATCGCAAATTGCACCTTCATTCCTATGGGCCTCCTGCTCCATGGAAATGAATGGGTAATTTGCAATTAGCAATTTGCTCATCGCAAATTAGGAATGGTAAAGAATCGCTATTTATTCCTTAAAATTCGCTATTTTGGAAATGCAAAATAGTTATATGATACATATGGCGGTTAATGTCTAACAAGATAAGAAGCTTAGGGATACATTTATGATGACTGGCGCAATGAAGTGGACATCACTTACTTCATTGGTAGAGCTTTACATGTATTATGTCCTCTGTATTCTTCATCAAGCGTAACTTTAATCTGCAATCCTGAGCAGGCCTCACCTTAAACAAACCTCTGGATAGGCCACACCTTATCGTCATCCTGAATTAATCATTTAAAATGCTAGGGACAGATTTATGATAGGTGTATGCCTCTTTTGTGCCACTTACAAAACACTGTCCACGGGGAAATGACTTAAAATGTCCTTAAGACACATGAATGTGTTTTTTTAAAGCGTTTGCAATTTTTTGGGGTGACTTTTAACATGGCTATGTGACTCAAACAGTCAAAATCTAAATTCACCATGCACAGGTGGGAGCATATTTACAAGGAATGTGCTCTATGGGGAAAGGTCTTATAATGTAATATGGGAAAAATGACATCAGAGACACTGAAATGCCTTATAGAGAAGCATACACCATTATGTCCTTGTCATAAATTTTTAACCATTACTTTTCCCCAAAAACGATTTTCAAATCATAATTTGAAAACACTGCACATGTGGAAATTACTTAAAATGTCCTTAATTCAAAATTTGCTATTCCTTATTTTGCGATTGCACTGAAGGATTTGCAAATTTTGCGATTCCTTAAATGCAATGTATCAAACAAAAAATATGTAAAAAATGATATTAAGGATTTGGAAACTACCACCAACTTCTAGTTTGTGGTAATTTGCGAATTCTTTTCAAAAAGCATTTTTTTTCCAAAAAACAAAAGGTGCCATATGACGCCTATACATGTCCTTAGGGCATGTATGTGTGCCATATGCCCCCAAATTTCTTTTTCAGGGGTGTAGCAGGGTGTTCATGAGATACCCCTGCATGCTTGAAAAATTTCCTATTTTGTGATGAGCTAATTGCTAATCGCAAATTGCAACCTTCATTCCTATGAGCCTCCTAGCCCATGGAAATGAATGGGTAACTTGCAATTAGCAATTTGCTCATTGCAAATTAGGAATGGTAAAGAATTGCTATTTATTCCTTAAAATTTGCTATTTAGGAAATGCAAAATAGTTTGATGGTACATATGGTGGTTCATCTGTAACAAGATAAGAAGCTTAGGGATACATTTATGATGACTGGCGCAATAAAGTGGACATTACTTACTTCATTGGTAGGCCTTTACATGTATTATCTCCTCTGTATTCTTCATCAAGCGTAACTTTAATCTGCAATCCTGAGTAGGCCTCACCTTAAACAAACCTCTGGATAGGCCACACCTTATCGTCATCCTGGATTAATCATTTAAAATGCTAGGGACAGATTTATGATAGGTGTATGCCTCTTTTGTGCCACTGTGCGTCACTTTTATGATGCAGCGGCGGTGCTAATTTGCAATTAGCAATTTGCTCATTGCAAATTAGGAATGGTAAAGAATTGCTATTTATTCCTTAAAATTTGCTATTTAGGAAATGCAAAATAGTTTGATGGTACATATGGTGGTTCATCTGTAACAAGATAAGAAGCTTAGGGATACATTTATGATGACTGGCGCAATGAAGTGGACATCACTTACTTCATTGGTAGAGCTTTACATGTATTATGTCCTCTGTATTCTTCATCAAGCGTAACTTTAATCTGCAATCCTGAGTAGGCCTCACCTTAAACAAACCTCTGGATAGGCCACACCTTATCGTCATCCTGAATTAATCATTTAAAATGGTAGAGACAGATTTATGATAGGTGTATGCCTCTTTTGCGCCACTGTGCGTCACTTTTATGATGCAGCGGCGGTGCAAAAGATTTGCTATGAGGCGACAACATTACAAATTGATGCATTTAGGCAGATATGTCATGGTGTAAAAAAAACGTACCACATGAAACCGATGCAGCAGTGATGCAAAAGATGCACCATGTCGCAAGACAGGCCTCACTTGGGGCCATATGTATCAAGCTAATTAGCATTCGCAAAGATCAAAATTCTACGAATTTCGGCCTTTGCGAATGTTAATTAGACAAATGGTATGTATCAAACAAGTTTGATGCAAAATAAGGAGTAGCAAAATTTGCTATTCCTTATTTTGCAATTGCACTGAAGGATTTGCAAATTTTGTGACTACTTAAATGCAATGTATCAAACAAAAAATATGTAAAAAATGACATTAAGGATTTGGAAACTATTGTGGTAAATTGGTGGTAATTTGTGAATTCTTTTCAAAAAGCTTTTTTTCAAAAAAACAAAAGGTGCCATATGACGCCAACACATGCCCTTAGGGCATGTATGTGTGCCATATGCCCCCAAATTTCTTTTTCAGGGGTGCAGCAGGGTGTTCTTGAGACACCCCTGCACCCTTGGAAAAATTCCTAATTTGTGATGAGCAAATTGCTAATCGCAAATTAAACCTTCATTCCTATGAGCCTCCTAGCCCATGGAAATGAATGGGTAACTTGCAATTAGCAATTTGCTCATTGCAAATTAGGAATGGTAAAGAATTGCTATTTATTCCTTAAAATTCGCTATTTAGGAAATGCAAAATAGTTTCATGCTACATATGGCGGTTCATCTGTAACAAGATAAGAATCTTAGGGATAGATTTATGATGACTGGTGCATCACCAGGGATGTGTCAGTCATCCTGCGCCGCTGTTCCGCCACCCATGGTGTGCTGCATTTAGAATGCGGGGCATCATGGGGCAAAAATGGCACAGATGCGTGACGTATCTGTGCTGTAAAGGTAGTGATTGCTGGAGTTGTATCGCAAGTGCGATGCAGCTCAAGCAAGGCTCAGGGGTGCCCCATCTCCACAATGTTGCGTCAAGACCTATGCCTGCTTAAAGCAGGCGCAGGGTTTTGACGAAGCTTTCTCCTATCTGATTGTAAATACGGCACACCATGGGTGGCAGAGTAGTGGTGCACGTTAACTGGTGCATGCCTGGGGATGTGCCATTTAACATAAATCTGCCCCTTTACATTTAAGTATGTGCAGGACACACAGAGTCGGTGAGGCTTATCCAAGGTTAAGAAGAGATGAGTCCTGTTCACTGAAAATTTAGACATAGTCTTCACCTGCTCAGCATTGATGGACATGGCTAAATAATAGCTGCAAAATATTACTCTTGTTAAACAATTTTACTATTATAATCTCTGAGATTTGTCTCTTACTCTGCAACATCTCATTGTTGTTATCTTTCTTTAAAGATAAAGACAACCTCAACATGAGCGACAATCTGCAATCAGTTGATTTTGACCTCATCATTGAACTTGTAATTGAAACATCAGTGGATGTTGATCCCTTGGATGATTTAAATCCTGAGGATGAAGAAGAGCGTGATGAGGATGCAGATTTGTCCGAATTATATGACATAGGATGGGAAGCTGACCTGCTTGAGCCTATGGAAATATAAACATTTATTTTTAAAATTTATAATTAATAAAAAGTAAAAAGGTAAACCGTTTAATTTAAAAATAAAGACACCTTCAAAAGCAGGTTATGTGTAGTGTCTTCAATAAAATATTAAAATATGCTCATAAAATTAGATCAGATTCACATATAAAATAGCACAGGTAACATAAATATAAATGTCATTTCTTTTCTGCTATTTCTGTATTGTAAATTTGCAAGGACTAAAAAATCTTCTATTTAAAATGTCAAGTAGTGTGTTAAGTTTTTGATCACTGTTATTGTTTTACTGTTTGGTAATAATGGTTAATAACATTTTTTATTATATTTTACCACAGATTCAACTGCAGATCATTTCAAGATTTCACCATGCCAACAATAGGAAGACAGAGAAAGGCTGCAAAACGTCAAAGACAGCAGGTGAAAGAAAATAAGCAGCAGTCCTCTAACAAAAAGATTTGTCAAGTCACGAAGAAAGCACCGGGTAAGAGCACAAAATATTTCATAAGAAATATGTGTAGTAAAAAAAATATTACTACAGAAAATGTTTCAGTCCATAAAACGAGAAGGAATTCAAATGGAAAGGAAAGGCCAATGAAAAATGTTACTGCTAGAGCAAGAGATAACTCTGTGCATGATAGTAGAAGGAAACAACAGTTTAGGGAGATTCGTAAACGAATGTTCCGCAACAGGATAATTGGCAATTTGTTAAAAAATATTAAGAAAGGTCAACAGAAACTGGTTTTTTATAGGAGAAAAAAAAAAGTTGAGAAAGTTATTGATCAGGCATTTGAAATTAAACGTAAGTTATTTATTTTGATAATCAATAGAATTAGGAAGCTAAACAAGGCAATTTATGATTTCAAAAGAAATAGTAGATGGAAGAGAATAGTTAATCGTAGTAATTTTTGTGAAGTTTTTTCTGGAGAATGGATGCATAGTTCAAGCTGTGAGGCATTTTTTAATGAGGAGAGTTATTTCCAGGATAATGATTTGGTGCATGCAGTTGACACCAGTGGTCGAGCTTATGAAGTGAAAGATGGTTGTCCAGTTGAAAAAGAAAAACTTGTGACAACAGAGGCAGAAGAGGTGTTAGGTAATGAGGTTTTAGGAAGACGTGCTAAGGGTCCTGTGTACACCTGGAAGTGTAGTAGTATTTGCAGTGTGCGACAGGATTCCATCAATTTGCTTTGTGATTTTGTACGGTCATTTAATAAGAAAAGTTTGAAGCAGAAAATAAGGTTGTTGCAAGAATTAGATCCTTGCAGAGTAAGAGAAGTGACAGGTTTGCATGGTCATTCACTGGCTTGTCTTTCCAGGAGAGTATGACAGAGTGTTTTTCATCATTTCAGGATGCTAGCAGTGCATCATAATAAAGTGAGGAAATTAGTTAGAATGTTGTATTATGCTAAGAGTCCAGCAATTATGCTTAAACAATTATGCGCTGCTCTTTTGCATGGTTCTGAAATAGATGTGAAGAATATATGTGAAGAAATTGAGTTTTGTTACTTTGGAAGTAAAGAGGAGAATGTTGAAATTGAGCAAGAAGAAGAGGGTCATGTGGAAGATAGTGTACAGGTTTCCAGTACAGATAATTTCCAGAGGGAAATTGCGACGTTTGAGGTGAAATCAAGTGAGAGGCCTAATTTCACTTGTGTGTGTTGTCGACGCACTTATTATAAGAATCAGACTAAGTTAGTGGATTTATATGCAAAAAGTGAAAGGGAAAATAATAGTGAATGGAAGGATTTCGCAACATACTTGATGGTAGAAAATTGTTTTGATTTGGGATTGGATCAACGTGTGTGTAGTTATTGTTGTTGCAAATTAAATCAAAACCAGATGCCTGCTAGAGCAGTTCATAATAATCTGGAATTGGTTGAGATTCCTTCTGAATTGAAGGATTTAAATACTTATGAATCTATTTTGATTCAAAGTATCCATCCCTTTCAGGCTATTGTAAGAATGGAGCCAAAGACAGGGAAATTGCCTCCATCAGATTTACAGAGAGGATTAAAGGGAAGAGTTGTTTATTTGCCTCTAGATTTGAAGAAAAACATTAACACAATTGGAGTAGAAAAAGTGGAAGAGGAACCTCTGGTTATCTTAGTTAATGGGGTTCCGACAAAGAATAAGAAAATATGGCAAGATTTAGTAGATGTTAGGAAAGTTAAAAAGGCAACATTGTATTTGAAAAAAAATAATAAATACTATAAGAATGTATATGTTGCAGAAGAGGAAGTAAGTGAGGAAGAGGATAGCGATTTGTGTGCTGGTCAAATTGAGAAAGTAGAACCCTCTACTAGTGAAGAAATATATGAACATTATAGTGTTCATCCTTTGCATTCCAAGGAAGTCATGGGGAATGCTATTGAGTTGTTTCAAATGAAACAAGCCAAAGGGAGTCCCATTAGTGTTTGGGAGGAAAGTTTGGAAGCTCGGTGTTTCCCACAGCTTTTTCCAACAGGTCAGGGAGGAAGATATGATGAGCGACCTCATCAAATTCCTGCTTCTGAATACCGGACTTTGCGATTGTATGCAGGAGATGCTAGGTTTCGACAATGCATTCCTTATTTGTTTCATCTCCTGTTTGAAAGCGATCTGTCTGGACTGTCATATGCAGTGAACCACATCTTGAAAAGTGGTATACACATGCAAAACATCTCGGCAAGTGACTTTATGGATAAAGTCAATGTCCAAGACAGTATTTTGGATTCTCACCTGATTAATCTCATGGCGTGTCAGCGTGGTACTAATGAGTACTGGTACCGTCGTCATGGTGATTTAAAATGTATGTTTAGGAACTTAGGTACTCCCACATGGTTCCTCACTCTGAGCTGTGCCGAGTATGGCTGGGAAGACTTACTTGAATTTCTACGAGAGGCAAATGCTAACGTAGATAACATCGAATTCAAGACACCCGGAGAACTGTGCTCTTTGGATCCAGTCAATGTATGTAGGTACTTCAATCATAGATTTGAAGCTATGATGTCTTTCATCATGAATAAGAAGAATCCACCTCTTGGAGAGGTGTTGGATTTCTTCTGGAGAAAGGAGTACCAAGCAAGAGGTGCTCCTCATATACATATGTTGCTGTGGATCAAGGATGCACCTAAATTTGGAACGGATCCAGAAGACTCAGTGATGAGTTTCATCCAACAGTATTCTACGTGTGCTGTTCCAAACGCAAAGGAGAAGAAAAGCCTAAGAGAAAAAGTTCTGCGTTTCCAAAGCCATCGATGTGGAAAGTACTGCCGTCGTAAATTCCGAAACAAGGACAAGTTCTACACTAAATGTCGTTTCGGCTTTCCACGACCGGTGATTTGTAAAGGAAGAGTAAACAGTTTGATTTCTTCGCTGCGACACAATGTCATGAAGAAATCACCTAAAAACACTTACAATTTGAAGAGGAACGAAGAGTCCAAGTACATCAACGACTACAACCCGGTGATTTTGTCCATGTGGAATGCTAACATGGATATACAGTTTGTGGCTGATAACTGTATGGCTGTGGCTCGGTATGTGACGTCTTACATCACCAAAAAAGAGAAGACAGAATTGAAGGATATGTGGGAGGACATTTCCCATGAAAAGAGCCTCAGCAAGAAGTTGTACAGTTTCAGTCTGAAGATGTTGTCGCATCGAGAAATCGGAGCGTACGAATGTTCTGACCGGTTGTCTTCAGCAAGTCTCTATGCCAAGTCCAGGAGTATCGTTTGGGCGAGTCTTGGTCTTGCAGCAACGCGTAATCGAGTTCTCAAACCTGTGCGGGAAATTGAGTATTTGGCGGAAAAGGAGCCAAACAGTACCGACATTTTGAAGACAAACATGTTGGATACATATTATCCAAATCGAAGCAGTCACCTCGAGAATGTTTGTCTGTATGAGGTTCTGCAAAATTACATATTCAAGAGGAACATCAAAGAAGATACTGAGAAAGGAGTGTATGCTGTAATAGGAAGTGAGGGATGTCTGGTCAAGCAAAGAAAATGCCACTTGGTAAACCATCGAAAATTGAGTGGCGAATCTCCTGAAAAAAAGGAGTTTTTCTATTTAGCACTTTTGCAACTTTTCAAGCCTTGGCGTGCAGAAGAGGAACTGCTTGGAGATTTCCTCTGTTACGAAGACTCTTTCAATGCCGCCAAGGAGACCATAGAATGTCCTGCTTTTCCCAAATATGTAGAAATGTTGAATGCGGAAATTGAGCAGGAAGCAACGATTGCAGCCGAGATTGCCAGAGACAGTTCTCAGGACAGTCAGAGTTCTGCTTCATTGAGTCAGGATCCACTAGGAGGACCTGTTATTGAAAATGAAGCTGCCACTGCTATGAATGAAGTGGAAAGAGCCATGGCACATGCTCAAGAGGATGCGGTTAACTTAGAAGAGTTGGAAAGACAACTCAACGTTGAGCAGAGGAAAATAAATGACGAAGTTACCATGCAAATTGATCATGGATTAAGTCATGATAAGAAAGAGTGCTCATGTACGTCGTTGAAGCCTGTCCGACTGTACGTGAGTGGAGAAGCGGGAACTGGAAAAAGTTTCCTCATTAAAGCAATTTCATGCTATTTGCAGGAAAGGACAGGGTCATCGCTGTCTTGTGTTGTCACTGCTCCAACTGGACTGGCAGCACATAATATTAAAGGGATTACTTTACATCGTTTACTGATGCTGCCAGTGGAGCATGACAACAAATTACAATATCACAAGCTATCTGGAGATGCTTGTTTTGAAGTTTCAAGAATCTTGAGGAAAATGAAACTTCTTATCATTGACGAAGTAAGCATGGTTTCCAATGTCATGCTTGCCTTTGTGCATTTGAGGATGCAAGAAGTTCTCAAAACAGAGTATGATGTGTTATTTGGTGGCAAACACATCATTGTTTTCGGAGATCTTCTGCAGCTGACACCAGTGAAAGGGCAACCTGTGTTCAAAATGCTCACGCATGAAGATACCAGGAAGTGCCTAGGCAGCATTGGCAACGTCAATATATGGTTAAACTTCAATTATGCTGAACTGCATGAAAATATGCGTCAGGCGAAGGATGAAGTTTACAAGACTATTCTACAAGATGTTAGAATTGGAAAAGTGACCGAGCATGGGAAAGAAGCTTTACATGCACGATTACTGTCAAATTTATATCCAGAACAAGATGTTGTGCCTGAGAATATTTTTCAGAAAATTACTGAGAAGAAATCTGGAATATGTTTGATGCCAACTCTTGCAGAATGTGCCAAATTTAACAACAAAATGTTGCATTTAGAAAAGCAAGAGATTGTGAAACTGGAAGCTATTGATAGAGTAGAGCATATGGGATCAACAATTATTTTGTCTGAGAATCTGAAAACAAAATTGGATTCATTAGAGAAGAGTATATCTAAAACTGCAGGTTTTGAAAAGACTCTGAATGTGTGCTTGAACTGCCGTATAATTTTAAGAAGGAATTTACATGTTGAAAGAGGTCTGGTAAATGGATCAATGGGTAATGTTGTTGATTTTGTGAAATACAGAAATAGAGATGGAATTGAATTTTTTAAAATTAAATTTGATGGCATTGAGGAAGTACAGCTAATTGCTCGTTGTTCTGCTAGATTTTTGCTTGTAAAAGACTTATATGTTCGCCGTAAGCAGTTTCCTGTTTGCTTGGCATATGCGGTGACAATCCATAAATCGCAAGGTTTAAGTGTAGACAGTGCATTGGTAAATATTGGCAGTTCTGTGTTCAAGGAGGGTATGGCATATGTGGCATTGTCACGAGTTAGAACTTTATCAGGATTGTACTTGATTGAGTGTGATGTCACAAACATTTGTGCGGATCTAGATTGTGTTAAGGAATACAATAGGTTAAGAAGAGAGTATGCGCCACATTTGCCTCAGTATCCTTTGTTTGAGAAACGTGTGGTAGGCCGGAAACGAAGAAATGAGAACAATACTGGGGAGGTTGTAGCAAAAAGACAAAAAGTCAATGAACCTAAAATTACAAGCAGAAACAAAAAGGATTCTGTTGAAGATGTTGTTGGTTTTCAGTTTGAAAACAGTTCTGGTGTCAACTGCTATGCTAATGTAGTGGTTAATGTTTTGTTTTCTCTAAAAAATGTAAAAGAAGAGATTGTGGTCAATTCTGATCAAAGATTTTGCAGTTTGTTAAATTCTGTGTTAGAGAAATGTAGCACTGATAGAAGAAACATAGAAAGTGTGTCTGAAATTCGAAATCTGTTAGACAGATGTTCAGGCCAAACACAATTCTCTCAAAATATTCAGCAAGATTGTCAGGAGTTTTTAATGTATATGCTTGATGTATTACATGCTGAAGGTGTAGATGTAGATCAGCTGTTTGGGCTTTCTTATCAATGGCAGCATGACTGCGAGAACTGTATGGTATCAAGTACTACTAGTGTAGACTCAGAAAGATTTATATATTTAACTTTGCCAGACAGTAAATCAGTCTCCTTTAATAAGCTAGTAAAAGCAGCTGATCACAACATGGAGTGTAGCCAATGTAAATCTGAAATGATGTCCACATTATTTATTCGAACATATGGCCAGTATGTCATTTTAATGTTCCAACGATGTAGGCCTGATGGAACAAAATTGACAACTTTAATTAAAAATTTTGTAGCTTCGCAGTTGTCAATATCAGGAAGGACTTTTGTAACTGCAGCAATTATATATCATGACGGCCCTTCAATAACATCAGGACATTACACAGCTTATTTAAAGTCTAAAAATGGCTGGTCATTCTGCAATGATTCTGTTTTAATTTTAAAAAAAAAATTGCCGTATGACCTTAAAAACTCTTACCTGGTGTTTTTAAAACCAAAATTTTAGGGAAATAATCTCGGGATGTGCTCTGTGGAATTTCAAGAAGTTCTAATGGCTCCTACACAATTTGGCCTTGAGGATAAGTGTAGTTCAGAGACATAACTTCTAACCATAGGACTGGACGTCATGGAGAAATACGTGCACTTTCAATGAGTTCAGAAAAACTGTTTCTTTTTATAAGCTAATTGAAGCAGCCAATCAAAACATGGAGTAGAGGGAATGTAAGTCTGTCATAGAGGTAGTGTAAGTCTGCTTCATAGTAAGCAGTATCAGTGTCATAGGAAATGTAGAACATGACTGAGCAAGAAGGGGAAGATATTACTATTCCAGGATTGTGAAAATGATCTTCAACATTTTAATTCTGAAAGTTGCGGAAATGCCAAATGACGGGATTGGCTTACAAGAAATCCAAGAGTTATAAATGGCTCTGACCAGATTTGGCCTTGTGGAAAATTGTGGTAGAGAGCAAGAAGTCATTTATTGCATGTAACGTGTTTTTAAAAACGATGGAGATTTTCTTTCAGAAAGTGGCGGGCTGAAAGTAATAACAGCACAAAAGAGTGTAAGCTGTTCATAGGACATCCTTGGACGTCATGGAAAGTAAGTTAACTTTAAGGAGTTCTGAATTTTGATTTCTGATGTTGTATGGGTTTTTTAAACACAATCATTTTGATTGTGGTTTTTTTCCCCCGCTGTTACATGATGAATACCTTCAAGTCACTGTTTTTAGTGAAATTTGATACATTCTGAGAACAGCAAAAATAAACCATTTAACATGTATAATTAATGTTCTACTTTTTGTACTTATGATATACATTTAGAAATGTGAGGTAGATATGGAGAAACTGAGGCTTCTGTAAGTGTCAAAGTTAATGCTTACAGTGCTGCACTTCTGGGTACTGTTTTTTTTTGAAAACTGAATAGGCCTCACCTTAAAGAAACCTCTTGAAAGGACACATCTTATTTGTATCCTGAAAGAATCATTTAAAATGTTAGACACAATTTTATGATGGCTTTACATCTTTTTTGCGCTGCTATTGCATCACTATTGTGAGACATCAGCAGTGCAAAAGATGCACCATGTTCCAAAATAGGCCTCACTTCATCAGCATCAAGATACTGTTTGTTTAAAATATATATCTTTAGGATTGTGTAGGGGACGTATAGCAGCAGAGGCTTCTGTAAATCTCAAAGTTTTTGAAAAACTGTTTCTTCTTGAACCTTTTCCCTTGTCTTTTCAAATTTTTAAATACATGTTTTAATATTTTTGAAATGTTTCTTCTCTCTTTTACAGATTGAAAGTATGAAAAAATATTTGAAAAAGTTAACAAGAATTATAAGGTAAATGTTTTCTACTCTTTTAACCCGCAATCCACTGCTGATGATGTCATTGACTATGTGATGAATGATGTAATAAGTGGACATGACTTACTTCATTGGTAGGCCTTCACATGTATTAATGCATACACTGCTGCACTTCTGCGTACTGTTTCATATGCTGAACTACATCTGCACTATGAGATACCTAAGCAAAGGCAACACAGGTGATGTGATTTTGAAATGAGCAAAAGAAACTCCACGTTTTTCAATTACATTACTTGTGTTTTCTAAGTTTACGGATGACATTGTGCAGATGAACTTTAGGTCTGTCTATGGACACAGAAGAGGTCTGGCCGTTGTTCAAGAGTGAAGTGGACATGTTTTACTTCAATGGTAGGCCTTCACATGTATTATCTCCTCTGTATTCTTCAACAAGCATAAATTTGATATGCAACCCTAAGTAGGCCTCATCTTAAACAAAATTTTGGAGAGGACACACCTTATCGTCATCCTGAATCAATCATTTAATCTATCACATTTAACATCTATTAGTTCTACTGCTTCATTTCTTTAATCCTTACTTTCCTGCGTTTGCTACTTCTCTCATTCCTTTCTCTATTACTTAATTATTCTACTCCTTCCAGTATTTTTCTCAGTCCCTCTCTTCTCATACTTCTTCATTATTATTCACTCATTCTGTCTCTATTAATGTTACTGTTTCTGAATGATCTCAAAAAAAATTTCAAACAAGAACAGTAAGTATAAGGATAGGAAACAGACATTTATGTTACAAGAAAGACAGCTATAGGAAGTAAACAAAAGATACTGTTACTCGCAATCCACTGCTGATGATGTCACTGACCATGTCAAGAATGATATCATATGTGACATGATCAGAAGTGGATTGCGGGTAACAGTATGTTTTCTTTACTCCCTGTAGCTGTCTTTCTTTTAACATAACTGTCTGTTTCCTTCCCTTATACATACTGTTCTTTTTTTTAAAAAAATTTTTTGGTTCGCTCCTGGTTCGCGTACCGGAGTGCGAACTGGAAGCGAACTAAAAGAAATAGAGATTGGCAGAGTTTCAAAAATTCTACCAATTTTTTTTATAATGGGGAGGTAGTTCTGAAAAGAACTTTTTTTTTGGTTTTTGTTGTTTTAAATTTTTTTTATTATTTTTCTGAACATTTTTTATATTTTTTTAGTTTTTTCTGAACATTTTGTAATTTTTTTGTTTTTTTGGGGGGGAGGGGGGAAACAAAAATGATTCATTGAGAAGGGCTCAACAGGAGCAACGAAAAAAAGAAGAATTTATTTTTTGGGGCGTTTCGGGCAAACATGATTTTTGATAGCTCTCATTATAAGAGTAATGCTACTTTCTCGGTAGCAAAGTGTTTGGCTGCACCACACGCACACTTGCTTTACTTCCCCCATGTCCATTTGAATGTTCGGGATCACCTCCCTCGCCTCTGGTCCCGATACTTCTTTGACAGCAGATGTTCTCACCATTGCCAGGGGATTTTGCTGTTCATCACGAAGCTGGGCAGCACTATAATTATTTGGGTGCCACCTACTCATATGCCTGTGCATCGTATAATTGCCGAAGCTGTATTTCTTGTCAGTGCCCCTTGACAGTCGATCGTTGCAAATACGGCAAAACACATATCTGGCATTGACTTTTTTTTGCCCTGCTGGAAATTTAAAAAATTGCCAGATGTAGTTTTCTTTTCTATTGTACCTCCTGGGCTCCTCTGGCAAAAACTCAGGCTCTTCCTCCTCTTCCTCCTCTTCTTGATCTTCCTCTTCTTCAAACATTGGTTGAGCAGGTGGTCCTTTCTTCCCTTGAGGAGGTGGGGGTGGTGGTGGGGGAACACTAGCTGAAGCAACAATGGAAGCCATTTCTCTATAAAGTAAAAGGGTCTTTCTCTCACCAAGATGAAAGTCAGAGTGAGGAAAGAAGGAGGGGTTTTCATCATTTGGGAAAAACAATACTTCTCAACCAATGAAAAGTGTTATTTTTAGGTCACCTGACCTAGCCTTACATCATTATGAAACCAAAATTGAAATGAACCAATTAAAAGTTTTATTAACAAGTCACATGACCTCTCACGCTCATGTTACGCGCTGCGGAACGCGCCCCGGTTAGCTTCCGGGTCGCTAAGCTTCGCGCCCCGGTCCGTGCCCCGGGACACTTCCGGGTGCGCTAACGCGGTACGTCACAAGACGCATTACGCGGCAACGCGATACGTCGCGCTTTCGTGACGCGCCCCGGTTAGCTTCCGGGTCGCTGAGCTTCGCGCCTCGGTCCGCGCCCCGGGGCACTTCCGGGTGCGCTAACGCAGTACGTCATAAGACGCATTACGCGGCAACGCGATACCGTCACTAAGTTGATTTTTTACCGGTTCGCGGACCGGGTCGCGGCATCAAATTGAGCTAACGGGAAGCTTCCCGGTTCGCGGACCGGGAGCGAAACAAAAAAAATATTTAAAAAAAATTATTAATAAACATATAAAATATATTTTTGGATTTAAATAAGAATACATTTTATAGCTATAGATATTTGCTATTAAAAAACCATTGAAATTCACTGAAAAAACCATAGGTTATAAACCATATATAGTTAGGAATTAGCATTTAAAAAACCTTGAAAATTCACTGAAAAAACCATAGGTTATAGACCATATATAGTTAGGAATTAGCATTTAAAAAACCTTATTTTACTCACACAAAACCAATGAAATTCCATATATAGTTAGTTGTACTAACTATATATCACGCACCCGCAATCCACTGCTGATGATGTCACATATTACATCATTCATGACATGGTCAGTGATATCACTGATGACATCACTGATGACATCTCAAGTGACATCACTGATGACATCACTGATGACATCTCAAATGACATCACTGATGACATCATTGATGACATCATACAGTGACTGTATTTTTCTGTAAAGTTAAAATATATCTTGAGTGGATGTATAAGTGTCTGGATGAAGGATTTAGTAGGTGCATGACTGACTGTATGAGTGAGTGGTTAAATGTGTCTCACTAAGTGCATGGGTTAGTGACTAAACTGTCTTAATTTGTGCATCATTATGTCTGTTGTTCTGTAAACTGCTGCATGTGTTGATCAGTAGCTATATGAGTAACTATATGGGTTATTGATTGGTTGCCCAAGCATTTGTATGGGAGACTGAGTGTGTGTGTGGGTGGCTGGGAGGTGTATGACTCTGTGCATAGATGTATGGGTTCAAAAGTGCATGTGGAAACAGCTATATGGGCGGTTGACTGTCTGCATGACTGTATTGGTGAGTGAATGGATATCTCAGTGCTACATGTCAAAGTAAGTACATATGTAAAATACAGTACATGTGAGAGTTGACATATATAAATAACTGTGCATAAGAGCCAGTGAATGTGTGAGTGGCTGTATGGATCATTGTGCTCTTGTATCCAGGATTGTATAAGTGAGTAAATATGTTTTAGTATATGTTTGAATAAGTAAGATGTGTATAACTGTATAGTTGTGAAAATGGAGGTGTGATTGATTCTTTGCATGACTGACTAGGTGTGTAAGTAACTCCATGGATGAGTGACAGTCTGTGAGTGTCTGTTTACACTGAGTGTATCTAAGGTTATATTAGAGTCTGAAGAGGTTCATCGTATTATCACATGAGTGATGTCATCAGTGATGTGATCAGTAATGTCAAATGAGATGTCATCAGTGATGTCATCAGTGATGTCATTTGAGATGTCATCAGTGATGTCATCAGTGATGTCATTTGAGATGTCATCAGTGATGTCATCAGTGATGTCATTTGAGATGTCATCAGTGATGTCACATATTACATCATTCATGACATGGTCAGTGACAACACTGATGACATCTCAAATGACATCACTGATGACATCACTGATGACATCATCCAGTGAATGTGGTTTGCTTTGTTATTTAAATATGCATTATATATATAGCAATTTGCATTGAAGAATGAGTGGATATATAAAAATAAATATTTGGATGGAGGATTTAGTAGCAGTGTAATTGACTGTTTACTTGACCAATTTATAGTGTCTCACTAAATATAGTGGATAGTGACTAAACTGTTTGAATATCTGTATCACTTTATCAGTTGTTGTGTAAACTGGTTCTCCAGTTGGTTACTAGCTATGTGAAAGTCTGTATTAGTTATTGATTAGTTAACTGAGTATTTGTATGGGAGAGTGAATGTGTGTGTGGTTCGGTGGGGGGTGTGACTGCCCAAAGATGTGTGAATAGTTGATTCACTAGATATATGAAGTTAAAACTACATGTTCTAACAGTTGTTTGGGTGAGTGAATATCTTTATGGGTGTGGTGATGAGCAAATATATTTCTCAATGGTACATGTCCAACAAACTAGAAAAATAAAAGGCAGTGTATGTGTCAGTTGTTGTATATTAATAAGTATACATAAGACTCAATGATTGTGTGAGTGACTGTATGGATAACTTTATACTTGTAATAATGATTTTATAATTCACTAAGTATGACTTACTATCTAAATGAATAGATGAAGTTGTGTTTGTAAAGTGTGTAGCTAAGTAAATATGTAAGTATAATCCATTGTTTGCATAAGTGAGTAGGATGACTTCATATGTGAATAGGATGTGTGCTGGTGTAATGTCAATTTAGGTGTATAAGTATTTTTGATAGTGTTCTATTATTCATTGACAGCATGTATGAGTGAATCTACAGGTAAGTGATTAGATGTGTGTATACATCTATGAATCACTGAGTGGGTTTTTAGATACTTGCATTGCTGTAACAATGGATTCAAACATGATACTCTGTATTTTACAAAGAGTGATGAAAAATGTTACTAGTGTATGAAAAGGTGTTTTTGATTGTCACATGTAAGATGTCATCAGTGATGTCATCAGTGATGTCATTTGAGATGTCATCAGTGATGTCACTGACCATGTCATGATTGATTCCGGTCTGGGAAAGACATGGCTTGGTAGTTCGGACTGGACTGTTCCCATGAGGCACAGGGTCAGAGCTGATTTGCATATAGCCAGTGTTTAACCCAGGGTGGTGTGGAGTGCAATAAAACGATGGATTTAGGCCCAGATCATTGTACTGGGGTGAATGTATGACATTGTTCTACATTCTGTCCATCAACTGTGTTTTTTGCAATTTTCACCCCGAGTGGGCTGGGTATGCTCAGACGTGAGTCCCAGGCTCTCCACACCACTGGAGTCAAGCTATCCAGGCTGATGAAGGCTGATAGCCAGAAACCGGTCCTTGGATGCTTGATTCCGGTCTGGGAAAGACATGGCTTGGTAGTTCGGACTGGACTGTTCCCATGAGGCACAGGGTCAGAGCTGATTTGCATATAGCCAGTGTCTAACCCAGGGTGGTGTGGAGTGCAAAAAAATGATGGATTTAGGCCCAGATCATTGTACTGGGGTGAATGTATGACATTGTTCTACATTCTGTCCATCAACTGTGTTTTTTGCAATTTTAACCCCGAGTGGGCTGGGTATGCTCAGACGTGAGTCCCAGGCTCTCCACACCACTGGAGTCAAGCTATCCAGGCTGATGAAGGCTGATAGCCAGAAACCGGTCCTTGGATGCTTGATTCCGGTCTGGGAAAGACATGGCTTGGTAGTTCGGACTGGACTGTTCCCATGAGGTACAGGGTCAGAGCTGATTTGCATATAGCCAGTGTCTAACCCAGGGTGGTGTGGAGTGCAAAAAAACGATGGATTTAGGCCCAGATCATTGTACTGGGGTGAATGTATGACATTGTTCTACATTCTGTCCATCAACTGTGTTTTTTGCAATTTTCACCCCGAGTGGGCTGGGTATGCTCAGACGTGAGTCCCAGGCTCTCCACACCACTGGAGTCAAGCTATCCAGGCTGATAAAGGCTGATAGCCAGAAACCGGTCCTTGGATGCTTAATTCCGGTCTGGGAAAGACATGGCTTGGTAGTTCGGACTGGACTGTTCCCATGAGGCACAGGGTCAGAGCTGATTTGCATATAGCCAGTGTCTAACCCAGGGTGGTGTGGAGTGCAAAAAAACGATGGATTTAGGCCCAGATCATTGTACTGGGGTGAATGTATGACATTGTTCTACATTCTGTCCATCAACTGTGTTTTTTGCAATTTTCACCCCGAGTGGGCTGGGTATGCTCAGACGTGAGTCCCAGGCTCTCCACACCACTGGAGTCAAGCTATCCAGGCTGATGAAGGCTGATAGCCAGAAACCGGTCCTTGGATGCTTGAATCCGGTCTGGGAAAGACATGGCTTGGTAGTTCGGACTGGACTGTTCCCATGAGGCACAGGGTCAGAGCTGATTTGCATATAGCCAGTGTCTAACCCAGGGTGTTGTGGAGTGCAAAAAACGATGGATTTAGGCCCAGATCATTGTACTGGGGTGAATGTATGACATTGTTCTACATTCTGTCCATCAACTGTGTTTTTTGCAATGAATGATGTAATATGTGACATCAACTGCAGTGGATTGCGGGTGCGCGAAATATAGTTAGTACAACTAACTATATAGGAGCAATTTCAATGGTTTTGTATGAGTGAAATGTCCAGCTAACTATAACACCCCTAAAACTTATAGTTTTTTGAGTGAATTTTAAAGGTTTTTTAAATGCTAATTCCTAACTATGTAAGGCCTGAAACCTATGGTTTTTTCAGTGAATTTCAAAGGTTTTTTAAATGCTAATTCCTAACTATATAAGGCCTGAAACCTATCGTTTTTTCAATGAATTTGCAAGGTTTTTTAAATGCTAATTCCTAACTATATAAGGCCTGAAACCTATGGTTTTTTCAGTGAATTTGCAAGGTTTTTTTAAATGCTAATTCCGAACTATATAAGGCCTGAAACCTATGTTTTTTCAGTGAATTTCAAAGGTTTTTTTAATGCTAATTCCTAACTATATAAGACATCAAAGCCCATCAGGAATCTTCAGTATGCGCCAGGGGACTGCATTGCAGAGAGGTGAAATGAAGCCACGCCCCTTTTTACACCTCTAAGCAACGCAGCCCCCGTGCATGTTTGAAGAGGGGGAACTAATTCCCCTTGCATACTGGGGGCCCCTGGGGGCCAACTAGCCCACCTTGAACCTCCAGTATGCGCCAGGGGGCTGCATTGCAGAGGTGTAATGAGGCTATGCCCCTTGATACACCTCTCTGCAACGCAGCCCCCTGGCGTGTTTGCAGAGGGGGAACTAATTCCCCTTGCATACTGGGGGTTCCTGGGGGCCAACTAGCCCACCAGGAGCCTCCAGTATGCGCCAGGGGGCTGCATTGCAGAGAGGTGTAATGAGGCCACACCCTTTTTTACACCTCTCTCCAATGCAGCCCCGTGCATGTTTGAAGAGGGGGAACTAATTCCCCTTGCATACTGGGAGTCCCTGGGGGCCAACTAGCCCACCTGGAACCTCTAGTATGCGCCAGGGGGCTGCATTGCACAGAGGTGTAATGAGACAATGCCTCTTTCTACACCTCTCTGCAACGCAGGCCACTGGCGCGTTTGCAGAGGGGGGACTAATTCCCATTGCATACTGGGGGTCCCTGGGTCATATGCGCCCAAACGCCGAAATTCCGAACGATTGAAAATGACTTTTCTTGAGAAACATTTGGATTTGGATTATCATGTCTTATAGTTTGGAATTTTTGAAAGACTGACTTTGAGGATGCTATAAATTACTCAGGTCTGCCCGAATTGTGTGGGTAAAATTGATACCTAGTCACTTTGAATAAGAATGTACTTACGTCTCGTCTAACATTTGGGAGAAATATCTAGTTATATGATAACAGGATACCGACAGAACTTGAAGGAAATAAGAACGCCCTGAAGAAGTTCTGTTGGCCAGAACGAAACGCGTCAGCTGGCTGTGGTACATAAACTTAAGGAAAATAAAAGCATTTGAATATACACCAAGATTCAGCGCTTCAATAAGGATACTGCACCATCATTGCCCAGCAGAAGCCATTGAAGAAGGGATAGACTCCCGAAACCGGTTTGGCTGAACACGAACAGATGGTGACTGTTTCCCTGCGTCTCCTGTTTGCAGTGGCTCCTAAAAGAAATGGATCCAAATTTTACCATTCCTGTGGCATCTTCCACCGAGGGCTAAAACTCTATGTGGTATTTTGGTGGCTGGAGCCCAGCCGCGGAAGAGAGCCTGCCGCTTGCTGCGGACCCGTGATTGTGCTCAACAGTGCGATCAGTGTACGGGGGATTGGTATCCAGGAGCAGCTGACCATTGACAAGAGGACACCCAGAGCAGCATTCTCACCAGCCCACTTGGGTTTTTAATCATTCATTCAAAAACTGCCACAATGATGAACTCACACGAGTCAAATGTGTATGCACTACAAGACCCAGAAGGCTACTTAATTTGACCACGCCTTGGAGGCAGGCGTTATAAATCACGAGTGCAGACTGCACCATCATTGCCCAGCAGAAGCCATTGAAGAAGGGATAGACTCCCGAAACCGGTTTGGCTGAACACGAACAGATGGTGACTGTTTCCTTGCGTCTCCTGTTTGCAGTCGCTCCTAAAAGAAATGGATCCAAATTTTACCATTCCTGTGGCATCTTCCACCGAAGGCTAAAACTCTATGTGGTATTTTGGCGGCTGGAGCCCAGCCGCGGAAGAGAGCCAGCCGCTTGCTGCGGACCGTGATTGCGCTCAACAGTGCGATCAGTGTACGGGGAATTGGTATCCAGGAGCAGCAGACCATTGACAAGAGGACACCCAGAGCAGCATTCTCACCAGCCCACTTGGGTTTTTAATCATTCATTCAATAACTATCACAATGATGAACTCAGACGAGGCAAAAGTGTATGCACTACAAGACCCAGAAGGCTACCTAATTTGACCACGCCCTTGGAGGCAGGCGTTATAAATCACGAGTGCATACTGCACCATCATTGCCCAGCAGAAGCCATTGAAGAAGGAATAGACTCCCGAAACCGGTTTGGCTGAACAGGAACAGATGGTGACTGTTTCCCTGCGTCTCCTGTTTGCAGTCGCTCCTAAAAGAAATGTATCCAAATTTTACCGTTCCTGTGGCATCTTCCACCGAGGGCTAAAACTCTATGTGATACATATATATATATATATATATTCACTGAAAAAACCATAGGTTATAGACCATATATAGTTAGGAATTAGCATTTACAAAACCTTGAAAATTCACTGAAAAAACCATAGGTTATAGACCATATATAGTTAGGAATTAGCATTTAAAAAACCTTATTTTACTCACACAAAACCATTGAAATTCCATATATAGTTAGTTGCACTAACTATATATGGCGCACCCGCAATCCACTGCTGATCATGTCACATATTACATCATTCATGACATGGTCAGTGACATCACTGATGACATCACTGATGACATCTCAAATGACATCACTGATGACATCACTGATGACAACATCCAGTGACTGTATTTTTCTGTAAAGTTAAAATATGTCTTGAGTGGATGTATAAGTGTCTGGATGAAGGATTTAGTAGGTGCATGACTGACTGTATGAGTGAGTGATTAAATGTGTCTCACTGAATGCATGGGTTAGTGACTAAACTGTCTTAATTTGTGCATCATTATGTCTGTTGTTCTGTAAACTGCTGCATGTGTTGATCATTAGCTATACGAGAGGCTATATGTGTTATTAATTGGTTGCCCAAGTATTTCTATGGGAGATTGAGTTTGTGTGGGGGTGGCTGGAAGGTGTGAGACTCTATGCATAGATGTGTGAGCAGTTTATTCACTAGGTGTATGAGTTCAAGAGTGCATGTGGAAACAGCTACATGGGCAGTTGACTGTGTGCATGAGTGTATTGATGAGTGAATGGATATCTCAATGCTACATGTCATAGTAAGTACATATGTAAAACACAGTACATGTGAGAGTTGGCATATATAAATAACTGTGCATGAGAGCCACTGAATGAGTGAGTGGTTGTATCGATCATTGTGAACTTGTATCAGGGATTGTATAAGAGAGTAAATATGTGTTAGTATATGTTTCAATAAGTAAGGTGTGTTTAACTGTATAGTTGAAGAAATGGAGGTGAGATTGTTTCTTTGCATGACTGACTGGGTGTGTGAGTAACTCCATGGATGAGTGGCAGTGTGTGAGTGTCTGTATACACTGAGTGTATCTAAGGTTATATTAGAGTCTGAAGAGGTTTATCGTATTAGCACAAGAATGATGTCAAATGAGATGTCATCAGTGATGTCATCAGTGATGTCATTTGAGATGTCATCAGTGATGTCATCAGTGATGTCACTGACCATGTCATGAATGATGTAATATGTGACATGATCAGCAGTGGATTGCGGGTGCGCCATATATAGTTAGTGCAACTAACTATATATGGAATTTCAATGGTTTTGTGTGAGTAAAATAAGGTTTTTTAAATGCTAATTCCTAACTATATATGGTCTATAACCTATGGTTTTTTCAGTGAATTTTCAAGGTTTTGTAAATGCTAATTCCTAACTATATATGGTCTATAACCTATGGTTTTTTCAGTGAATTTCAATGGTTTTTTAATAGCAAATATCATAAGCTGTCGAATGTCAAGTACGTGGTAAGTAAAAACATTTTCGTGTTTATGCACACTGATCTGCTTTGAATGCTGCCCCCCACCCCTCATTTCTATTAGGAGTACTCTCTCTTTGCAGATAGTGAAGGGTAGTTAACGCAGCCCTTTGCCCCCTTTGTAATCCGTCGTGCCTGCTTCTCTCTCCATTTGATTGATTGTTCTCTTTGGTTCATTCTCTATTTACAAACAAGCACAGAGTCGCAATACTCTGTTTAGTCTTTGCAGATAGCGAAAAATCGTGTAAAAAAACAAAAGGAATCGAGCAAAATCAGTAGGCCACTAATGGGATCTCTTTTTGACCTCGCTAAAATAGAAACATTAGGAACAACCTGTTGAAAATAGCAATGCGTATGTACATAAGCGGCGTTCATTTGTGTTCACAGTACCCCTTGTTGATTGTTTCAATCGAGCATTGAATTGTTCGATGTTAATTCTCTTAAGGATCTTCTCTACCTGCAAACGAGGAAGAATAGGAATATTCTCTCTCCCTTTGCAGATAGTGAAGGGTAGGTAACGCAAGCCTTTAACACGTCGTACCTATTTCATTCCTCATTGATTGATTGATTGTCCGAACATTGACTGTTTGGGAATTAGTTCTTTTTGGAGGTATTCCCTGTTTGCAAATAAACGTAGGAAAATCTTTGCAAGTAGTGAAAGGGTACGTAATGCGGACCTTTCTCCCCCGTTGTAATCTGTCATGCCTATCTACTCCCCACTGATTGATGCACCTGTTTCACCCGGACCATTTACTAGACATACGTCATCTGGCCCGACCAGAGAGCACCCCTAGTGAAAAGGACATATGCAATAATAACGAAGTGATCACTGTATCCTGTTAACAGAAACTTTAGCATGAAACAACCTGGAAAGAAAAGAATAGGAAAACGAAAATCAGTAGGCCACTGATGAACATGAACTTTTATTAAACAACGAACAAAGAAACGATAACATAACGTAATGATAAAACCTATTAATGTCCTAGAAACAAGAAAACGTTAAAATATGCCAGTGGTGAGAGACCAGAAAAACAGTAAGAGAAACCAAATCACCCCTCGCTGTCCCACCGCCTGCCACGCCAAAAAAATCGATAGACTAGGGAAAATGCAAGTCAGTAGAACATCCGCCCCCACTCTGGAAACTTCCAAGGTGGGGCAGGGTTCCGGCTACGCCCAGCCGGGAGCAGCCCATATAAGGCAGGTCCTGCTGCCACGCCTCGGCCAGGAGATCCTAACGTAGGGTGTAGCCGGAGGAGAGGCCGAGACCAACGGGACCCGGCCAGGGGATTGCCTTTACAACGCTGAACAGTTGCAGGGGGGGGGAATGTCTCCTCGACCCTCCCCTCTCTCTCCCAGTCCGGCCGCGGTGGCCCTTGAGAGTTGCAGGTAGTCCCGCCACATGCTCTTCCGGTCCGGCCACCAACGGTCGGGGGGCCGAGGCCGACGGAATCCGGCTGCAGCCGATAAACCAAGAAACCCGTTCATGGGGCCAGAGCCAGGGGCGTCCGGCCGACATCTACCGGAAGCCCGGCCCGAAGACGGACGGGACACTTCTTCTTTCTTGTATAATTGCTGCAACAACCCTGGGGGGGGATGTCTTGCACATGCCTCCGACCCCCCCCCCTCGTCCTCATCGCCTGGTCCGGCCATAACAAATCTCAAGCGAGACGCCGTGGGGTGCACTGGGAGGGAGAGACGGTGCGAACAGGCCTCTCCCGCCTCCCCAGGTGGAGGCTTCCCAGCTGCACCCTCAGCGGTCCAGGCGCCCGGAAAAGAGTTCTTCCACTGTGGCCATGCTGCAACGTCTCGCCCGGCAGGGTGGAGCCCGTCCGCTCATTTGACCCCGCGATCGCCAGTAGCTACCGAACTCTCAAAATGGCGGTCGACCTGGCAAGAGCGGGCCCAGCATAAAGAAATGGCCCGGTCACTGGTTGACTCCACCACCGTAGTCCTCCACGACCTTGAAGATTCTAGAGGAGCCGCGGGAGTCTCCGACCCCCGATGGGGAATGACTGCCATGATCACCCGTGGAGTGACGAAACTGTATCCGCGGGACGTCGGCGCCAGCCTCACTTTGAATTACTAGAATCCTGCAGACCTCACTTCCGGTGAAAGCACAGTGTGACCCGGTAGGAAAAATTGTTGCACCCCCTCCCCTTTTTGACTGATAGTTCAAACCACCGATCCTTTCCTTTGCCCTTTTAACGGAACTTTGGACTGCCTCCCCCTCTTTTACATTTTCTAGAGAAAACAAAACATTAACCACTACATTAGCATAGCAGTTGACACCAGAACTGTTTTCAAATTGAAAACCAACAACATCTTCAACAGAATCCTTTTTGTTTCTGCTGTGACCCTGCTCCAGCACAGGCATTGTCCCCAGCAGTAATTCTGCAATGCCGGTAAGAATAGCTGTGGTGCCTACTGGACTCACTCACCCCCGCGGCGCCCCACGCCGTTATTTGCTGGGCGGCAACTTGCTAGACATCACCTTCGTGACATCCAGATTTCAGCGCGTTCTGCTGCCTTGGAACTATTCGCACAACAGACCGCTACTGACAAGAATATTTCATTATTGGTGCTGTCAATTTCAATAAATCTATTCGATAATTCAAAAGAAATTGCCACGGTCTCTTCGTTGTTTAAATGTTTTTACTGTTTTTGTTTTGTTGTATATATTTATATGTTATTAAAGTTTTATATTCCTACTACTTTGTTGGAGTGCTATATATTTTTTATGTGACACATAATTGTAAAAACTTTGATGTACAAAGAGTCATTCCTGGAATCTTCCGCTTCAGGCTCGGTCCCCTCCCCAATCACAATACAGGATAGTTTTCAGATAGTAGGAACACGTGTGGTGTGACGGATCTCATCGGGTGTGGGCCTTGATCTACTATAACTCCTTTGAAGAGGGGTGATTCTTTACAGCTGGGGCCATAAACTACATCTGCAGGGCTAGCTGATAGCCTGGACAATCGGACACAGAGGAAGAGGAGTGTCACAGGGTGCGGTAGTGAATAGGGCGAAAGGGAGGTGTCGGGCGGGCACAGTGTGATTCTCAGGGAAGAGCAGCGCAGATGGGGGGAGGTTTATTGCCCATGCATAAGACAGAGAGCGGGGGTGACCAGTGCCTGGGGAAGATGCTTGCGAGGGTGAGGAGCCATGCTACGAATCGACAGCGTGCAGAGAGTGGGTCTGGTCAAGACATCTAAAATGGCTGCCGTGCACGACAAAAGTGTGGCATTTCAAAAAAGGCAAGATGGCGCAGACAATGTTTTTCAACACTTCCTCATTTCCTTCGAATCGAACGTTAACAGACGTTGGGGCATATTACCAAAGTTAAGCGATATTTATCGCTAACGATGCTTACCAACCAATTTTTTACCACTAAGCATCGTCAGAAATTATCGAAGATAAACCTTACTATTATCAAGGTTTATCGCAAATGCGATAATAAACGGCCGCAATGCATGAATATCGCTAAAAACTCAGCGATATTCATGCATTACCGAGCTAATACTCTTAGCCATGTTATCCACCTCCCATTGGATAACATGGCTAAGAACTGCTCAGGGCAGGTGTTACTTTTTGGAGATATTCGCGCTTAGCGCGAATATCTCCAAAAGTTGGTAATAGGAGATAGATATCTTGCATGTTGTAATGCAAGTTATTGTGGTATATGGAACTCATACCATAATCTCTCAGGAAAGCAGAAACTGATCCTTTTGGGACCGCCTAAAAAGGCCTAGGGGGTGAGGAGTACTCTACTTTGCCCCCTTTTCACGTTCCGAACTATTTTATTTTACTCTCTTCTGTAATTACACAAAATACCAGCGATAAGATGCATCGGAGACACACAGTGAGAGAAAGGAGGCCGGAGATGAAGAAGACATGTCAAATACACATTGGAGATAATATAGTGGCAGAAGGGAAGTAAATATGAGTAAACTTACCATGTAACATAAAAATGTTGCACTCTATACTATAAGTCTCATTTTATACTACAATCACTTCGCTACAACCTCATAAATTAAAAATAAAAATAAATAATGTCTCAAACAATTTTTGATTTCTAAATATAAATTTATTCTTCAGAATTTTCTAAATTTGAAACAACTAGTAACATGTCCTCATCAGTAATTTCCTCTTCAATCATCTCATCTGGAATCTCCTCATTAAAAGTCTGCAATGATGATTCTTGTAACTCTATGGTCTCCAAACACTCGATAAATTCGCCATCAAGAGATTGATCAAAAAAATCATTCAAGTCATCTCCTCCTTCTGACAATATTTCATTATTGGTGCTGTCCATTTCAATCAATGTAGTGGAATCATTCAAGTCATCTCCTCGTGACAATATTTCATTATTGGTGCTCTCAATTTCAATCAATGTAGTGGAATCATTCAAGTCATCTCCTCCTTGTGACAATATTTCATTATTGGTGCTGTCCATTTCAATCAATCTAATGGAATCATACAAGCCATCTCCTCCTTGTGACAATATTTCATTATTGGTGCTCTCAATTTCAATCAATGTAGTGGAATCATTCAAGTCATCTCCTTGTGACAATATTTCATTCTTGGTGCTGTCCATTTCAATCAATCTAATGGAATCATACAAGTCATGTCCTCCTTGTGACAATATTTCATTATTGGTGCTCTCAATTTCAATCAATGTAGTGGACAATTCAAAAGAAATTGCCACGGTCTCTTCATTGTGAGCCATTTTATTTTGAAATTGCTTGCTGTAAATTGCAGAAAAAAATAATCACTTTCATTTATCGTTTTTAGTAATACATAATATAAAACTAACTTCATCAAGTATTTAGTATAACAGAAGGACTGCAAATAAATAACAGAAAACATTTTTCAAATTATCTTCAAGTGTACAACATAGTTCCCCTTACAAATTAACAACTCACCTTTTTAAAAGTAGCAGAAGTGTTAGTACTGTGTAAATCAAACACCAGAAATTCACCACCAAAAATTCCTCACAAATGTACCTCAGACAGTAGTATCACAAAATGGCTGTGGTTTCCTCTCATTTGACATATATACATAACCAATTAACTTTCATCACACACAAATACAAAACCAAAGTAACATTTTAATTGGTTCTAAATTTCAACACTTTCAAATGTGTTTTCCCCATGCAATTTTCCATAGGACATTTACATACGTCTACAGCCTGAATGGCTGAACGGAATTACACCAAACTTGGCAAAATGGTACATCAAACCTAAGAGGTCAGGAAGGATCTACTATGCCCCCTTATGGTCATTTCCCCCTTCGCTTTGGCCTCCTCTTGTCTCTCAATCCTACCGAGAGACAAGATGGCGGCCGCTACGGACTGTTTGGAATGTTGACAGACGCCGGAGAACCAATCAGCTTCGCAAAGCTCCGTAACGCGAAAAGTACGCGAAGCGGAGCGCTGTTACAGATATATATCTTTTTTTGAACGTTAATTTCTCAAAATCCACTGGAGCACATATATTGAGACCTAGCAAAGGCACATCGGGCTACCAGTCCCTAATATTTTACCAAGTTTCGTGCAAATCCATTCAGCCGTTCGATTATTATTATTATTATTTTTTTTTGCCCCGCGGGGCCCTTTTAAAACCTCCACATCAAACCTAGGGGGTCAGCGAGGATCTACTATTCCCCCTTATGGTCATTTGCCCCTTCGCTTTCGCCTCCTCTTGTCTCTCGATCCTACCGAGAGACAAGATGGCGGCCGCTACGGACTGTTTGGAATGTTGACAGACGCCGGAGAACCAATCAGCTTCGCTTCGCAAAGCTCCGTTGCGCGAAAAGTCCGCGAACCAGAGCGCTAACCGGTCCGCTGTTACAGATATATATCTTTTTTTAAACGTTAATTTCTCAAAATCCACTGGAGCACATATATTGAGACCTACAAAAGGCACATCGGGCTACCAGTCCCTACAATTTTGCCAAGTTTCGTGCAAATCCATTCAGCCGTTCGGGCTAAAAGTGAGGCCAACCGCCCTATGGAAAACTCAATGTTAAAAACACGTTTTGGGACCCCCCTTTTTTCTCGGCCCCCACTGGACGAACCCCCCCCAAATTTTCAAGGGCTGCTCAGAAACAAAATGTGCCATTTTCCTGAAAATTTCAGCCGATTCCGTCCACAAACGCCAAAGTTATTAGACATAGAATTTTCAAAAAACCCATAGAGAAAAAATCCTAACTATATATACCTACTGGCGACCGCCAGTAGGTAATATTTTTATATATATATATATATATATGTATATATATATATATATATATTAGAGAGAGAGAGAGAGAGAGAGAGAGAGAGAGAACACATATACATGTCTACATTTTGATATTTAATATATTTATATTTACTGCATTTTAATCAAGCAACTTTGTTTTCAATATTTTTGTGCTCACCATTATAAGTACTGAGGCCCAGACTTACTTTTCTTTGAGACGAGTCAATGCTGCATCAAAGTTGCTGCACTGCCTTGAATCAAAGAGAGAGTGACCAAATGCACCATATCTACTAAGATACACTAAGGCACAATGTTGCCAGCAATGCGAACAAACACACCATTGCACCATAGTGCAAGGATGTGTATGTTCTCTTATGCATCTGTTATATATTTAAACGGTTTATTTCAGTACACAAACTATGCTTTAAAGTTGTTCACACTTTGTATATGTGTTAAACAATGAATGCATTTCTCCTTGTTCTGTCTGCATAGGTAAAGCATAGGATTTGAGTGCAAATCCCTCTCTACCAATGTTTGGAGATAGGGATTTGTATCAAAACCAGTAGATGTTTGCAAGGGATTGCCCATACACCACACAGAGGGCGCCCCCTTGATGCAGCATAACACAATGCACAGCATAGCTTTACTATGGGACAGCATCCAATGCAAATAATGATAGCGTTGGATAGGAAATCCCAGTGTAAGACCTTGCAACGGGTTAGTGTCACTAAAGTAACACAAATCTGACACAAAGCAGTAGTAAATCCTGGCCCTAATGTCAATATATTGATCTAGGAATTTTTAGGAGGATATTTTTGTAGCACAATGGATTTATAGCTGACATTACCACAGGTAAAACCCATAGTAGACATGATGATTAATTTGTATGCCAGCAATGGGTTGACAGCATCGTAAACATAATGCAGTGGCTTGTGAACTGAAACTTGCTAGGATTTATATTTCCAGCGCCTTAAAGGATTTTTCCAAAGAAAACATAATTGCCAGCACCTGGATGTTATCAATACGTACCAGTACTGACAGCAGAATGTGATCGGGAAACCAGTCTCTCCTCATACCTCGATTATGTTCATTAAAGAGTACCACATCAATGTTTGATGGGGAAAAAGAAGGCAAATGTTGTAGCTCAAGATTAACGGCCTTTACGGCCACATGCATCAACGTGTTTTGCATTCGCAAACGGTGCGATTCGGAAAAATCGGCCGTTTGCGAATGCAAAATCCGTTTTTGGGATGCATCAAACCTTTGTGCTTAATTCGCTATTTTTAGCATTTCTTAAAAATGCGATTGCATTTAAGGAATCGCATTTGTGCGATTCCTTAAATGCAATGCATCATTTTTTTTAAAATAGCGAATTTGAAAATTGGAAGTGCAAATTAACACGAGGTTGAGCCTCGTGTTAATTTGCGAAAATCCTCAAAAACTTAAAAAAATGCATTTTTAAAACTGACATGTTACAGACACACATGTCCTTAGGACATGTGTGTGTGAAACATCCACTTAAAAATACATTTATGGGGTGCAAGGGGGGTCCTGTGGACCCCCCCCCTGCACCCATGGAATGCATCAACATTATGCGAATTCTAATTTGCAAATTCGCAATTCCCATTGATTCCTATGGGCCTTTTGGCCCATAGGAATCAATGGGAAATGCGAATTTGCAAATTAGAAGTCGCATAATATTTGCGAACCGGCAAAAAAAGCGAATTTTACCGAATCGCAAATATTAAGAAAAAATAATCATGCATCCCGTTTTGCGACTTCCAAATTGCGATTCGGTATTTTTCGCAATTTGGAAGTCGCAAACGGCCGGGATGATGCATGTGGCCGTTAATGATTATACTGATGATAGCCACCCTTTCGCAAATGAGGAAGGGAATAACAGCCCTGAGGCCTCACCTAGTATAAGACAGTACTTACTTTCAAGTACTATCCATTGTCAATGTCGATGGATATTCATTACTTGATAAAGAAGGGGAAAAAAGTATAGGTGCAGTGAATGTTAGGGATGCCTGTGTAAGAGGTACACCTCTCCTATCCGTTGTCACGAAGCTGTAACAATGGCAGTGTGTCAGGTCATTGCTTCGTCTGCACACCATCAGATCAAAGAGCTACTCGTTCTTAGCGTTTTGAGTATGCTAGCAAAGATTTGTGGAATGTCTACCAGGAATTACGTAAACAATATAATGGTTTATAATCAAAACCCTAAGAACCAATTGAAATTGATTTTCATTATTGATGTCCTAGTCCTTGATAATGATATGACAATTTACAAGTAGAGGGCTAAAGGTAGGTCAAAGATTGTGGGAGATAACAGAAAAGTGAAAGCTAGTGCAGATAGGGCGCTCCGTTCAGGACCCCCTTCATTAGTTTTAAATAGAGTAGCTACTCACATGAAAGCCGGGAAATAGAGCGAGTTATCAGAAGTACAGTGGAGTCGAGGTGACCAAACTGGGTTTGTAATAGTTGCACAAAAAAATAATCCACTTTTAGATAGATGTTTTGACAATCCTAGAGGAAGTGCCGATTAATATGCGGTATTGTTTGGGAGTCCTCATAAAATAACACGTGTTTTTATCTACAAGATGGTCTGGTGGTGAAAAAAGTCAATCAGTCAAAATCACTTATTCGTGCAAAAAAAATGGTAGTTTTACGCAATCATTCCTATGACCCTTTCCACTCAACGCATTGAAGCTACGAAAACATTTGAGATTTTGCATGGGATTCGGTATAAAACAGTGAATTTTTGAGGTTGGATGCACAGCTATTTAAACCTTGTTTGTCCTTGTTAGGTTCTCCGTGGGTGGCGTTACTACCTCGTAAGACGCCCTAATACTCCTGAAAAACGTGATGCCAGTGGGTCACTGGGACCATCCCGGTGGGAATTTTTGACTTGATGTCGAATATTTTGAGATTGCAACTATCCTGGTTTGCTCTTCTGAATGACTGGGTTGCAATAACGAGTTTCTGTCTCTCACTGCCAATTTTTGTTTTGATTCCTCCAGAATGTGCTCGGGGTACCCTCTTTGTTTGAATTTCATTTCCATCTCAGATATCCTTTTCTTTAGCGTATTAGGTTCAGATGTGATTCTTTTTATTCTTGCCATCTGCGAGAAGGGTAAAAATCTTTTTAGGTTGTGTTCATGGAAGCTACCATAGTGGAGCATGTTATTGCGATCCGTGCTTTTAATGTGTAAGTCTGTTTCCAGGCCTTTAGCCATTCGGTTTACTCTGACATCTAGAAAAGTAATGGTAGACTCAGACATTTCCCAAGTTAACTGAATTCGTTCATCAATTTGATTGAATTTTGTTAGCACTTCATGTAGTTGTTCTTTTGAACTTGACCAAATAATAAAGATATCGTCGATATAACGAATAAACAGTTTTAGGTTATCACTCCATTCTTGTTTGGACAAAATGTGTTTTTCCTCATAGGACTTCATAAAAAGGTTCGCATAGACCGGCGCTGCAGAATTGCCCATGGCAGTGCCAACTAGTTGTAAGTACCAGCTATCCTTGTATCTGAAATAACTCTGATATAAGGTGAAGAGCATTAGCTCCATTAGAAAGGTTTGA
This sequence comes from Lissotriton helveticus, assembly GCF_964261635.1. Classification (NCBI taxonomy): domain Eukaryota; kingdom Metazoa; phylum Chordata; class Amphibia; order Caudata; family Salamandridae; genus Lissotriton; species Lissotriton helveticus. The sequence continues at coordinate 641,905,089 of NC_136059.1, forward strand.
AAGTTCACATCCAAATCAGTGTTCAGAAGAGCATCTTCTATTGCTTCTATGCCCATGGAATGGGGTATGCTCGTATATAATGATCTTACGTCCGCTGTACATAGTATTATTTGTTCTTCTGGTTCAAATTTAATTGTATTCAGCTTAATAATGAATTCCGTTGTATCCTTTATGTATGTGACCATTTTTCTCACTGAAGGTTGGAGATACTTGTCAAGTAATTGCCCGACAGGTTCATGTAGGCTTTGTCTGGTTGATACGATAGGTCTTAGTGGTGGATCCATCAAATTTTTGTGAATTTTAGGCACGGTGTTCAAAATTGGACTTTTTGGATTCTCTTTCAGTAGAAATTTTTTTGTTCTAGAATTGATTATCCCAGATTCATGAGCTTTATCCACAATGGTTTTGAGATTGTTTGCAAACTCCATCGTTGGGTTTTGTTGGAGTCTCATGTACGTGTTCGTGTCATTTACGTGTTCTACATACTTCCAAGTATGTTGTCGAAAAAATGTCTCAACCTTAACTTAAGTTAAGGTTGAGACATTTTTTCGACAACATACTTCCAAAACCAACTACACAAGAACCTGATCAATTACAGGGACTACGTCCCAGCAGCTCTTTCCAAGCACCCACCAGTCATAAAACCATTGACATATTTGAGAAGATGGTTAAGCAGGATTTAACCAAAATTAAACATCGCCGCAACACCAAGAGGAACATCACACAAAAAGATATGGACACCCTTAGAAAACTATCGCACAATGAAAAAATTATTTGTACCAAAGCTGACAAGGGTGGTGCAATAGTCATAATGGACCGAGATAAATATGAACAGAAGGTACTAGAACACGTAAATGACACGAACACGTACATGAGACTCCAACAAAACCCAACGATGGAGTTTGCAAACATTCTCAAAACCATTGTGGATAAAGCTCATGAATCTGGGATAATCAATTCTAGAACAAAAAAATTTCTACTGAAAGAGAATCCAAAAAGTCCAATTTTGAACATGGTGCCTAAAATTCACAAAAATTTGATGGATCCTCCACTAAGACCTATCGTATCAACCAGACAAAGCCTACATGAACCTGTCGGGCAATTACTTGACAAGTATCTCCAACCTTCAGTGAGAAAAATGGTCACATACATAAAGGATACAACGGAATTCATTATTAAGCTGAATACAATTAAATTTGAACCAGAAGAACAAATAATACTATGTACAGCGGACGTAAGATCATTATATACGAGCATACCCCATTCCATGGGCATAGAAGCAATAGAAGATGCTCTTCTGAACACTGATTTGGATGTGAACTTTCAAACCTTTCTAATGGAGCTAATGCTCTTCACCTTATATCAGAGTTATTTCAGATACAAGGATAGCTGGTACTTACAACTAGTTGGCACTGCCATGGGCAATTCTGCAGCGCCGGTGCGAACCTTTTTATGAAGTCCTATGAGGAAAAACACATTTTGTCCAAACAAGAATGGAGAGATAACCTAAAACTGTTTATTCGTTATATCGATGATATCTTTATTATTTGGTCAAGTTCAAAAGAACAACTACATGAAGTGCTAACAAAATTCAATCAAATTGATGAACGAATTCAGTTAACTTGGGAAATGTCTGAGTCTACCATTACTTTTCTAGATGTCAGAGTAAACCGAATGGCTAAAGGCCTGGAAACAGACTTACACATTAAAAGCACGGATCGCAATAACATGCTCCACTATGGTAGCTTCCATGAACACAACCTAAAAAGATTTTTACCCTTCTCGCAGATGGCAAGAATAAAAAGAATCACATCTGAACCTAATACGCTAAAGAAAAGGATATCTGAGATGGAAATGAAATTCAAACAAAGAGGGTACCCCGAGCACATTCTGGAGGAATCAAAACAAAAATTGGCAGTGAGAGACAGAAACTCGTTATTGCAACCCAGTCATTCAGAAGAGCAAACCAGGATAGTTGCAATCTCAAAATATTCGACATCAAGTCAAAAATTTAAGAACATTATACTGAAACATTGGCCAATGCTCACTCTGGAACCTGATTTTAACAATTGCTTCAAAGACCCTCCGTTATTTGCGTTCACTAGAACGAAAAACATAGGAGAAATGCTCCAACCACAGTCTCCTATACGAGAAATCTATAAAGGTACCAAACCTTGCCACAATTGTGGACACTGTAATAATGTCATCAAAGGAAGCAGCATAAACCATCACATGAAAGGTCAAGAAATAAAATTGAGAGTAAATGCTACATGTGACTCAACTAATGTTATATATGCTCTCAAATGCCCTTGTGGTAAACTATATATTGGGAAGACGGAGCGCAAAATCAAAACAAGAATCACGGAACATAAATCGAACATACGACTAAAAAATGTGAAATCTACAGTAGCGACACATTTCATGGAATCCAAACACAGCATAGCACAACTGAAATTCTTGATTCTGGAAAGTATTAACAAAATAGAAGGCAGAGACAATACGAAATACCTTCTCCAAAGAGAAAACTCATGGATTTATAGACTATGTACCCAAAAACCTTTTGGATTGAACGAGAGAATTGAATTCTCATGCTATCTATGATATAATATGTTAATCTGCTGCGGTGCCCCAGATTGGTAACCCCTGTGTTATTTTTCACATATTTTTTATATAATGTTTTCGCCTATATTGCTCCCAGGTTTTATGTATACTGTTGTCAGTCTGAAAGTTGTCACACCACATTACCCACACTACATGTGCATTATTACACATTCCAACTTGGCCTGGTATCTAGCGTACTGCCTTCAACACAGCCCATAACATCTAGGAACTTTTTACACGAGCGGGTTCGATCCTGATGTCAACATTTTTACCCTGTAAATTCTTCCACTTTAACTTTCCACAATAACGCACTAAGTATTTTCTAGATGAAGGCATACATCCTTCAAGCGTAACGAACTCAAACGCCTTTAAACATTACAGCTTAGTGCTGCTGTCTCGCCGATAGTCTTTCGTTAGTTTCATGAGGTCACATGACCTCCAACAAGTTTGATTACCGTAACGGCTACAAACTTGCAATTCAAACCGACCGAGCAGTACAGAAGCCGCGTCGATGGCGTTTCGGAACACCACATAAAGAAACAGGTCAGTTCATGCCGTAATAGCTTCACCATGAATGTAGAAACGAATGTACTAATCGCGCAATCCTCAGAGCACCCACTGATTCACAACACTTTCTTTTAGAAATGCACCGAACAACACAATCTTCAAATAATCACGCAAGATAAAGACGGGCATGTAAGTCATCAGCTTTGTTGTATAAAGTGTACGTAACATCTACCAAATGTAAATGACAATGGAATGCTATTGAAATGTATTAATGATGCACCCCAACACGCAACATATAGCGATATCTTATTTTGGTTTCTACTTCTACCCCTACAGTGTTATTCCCTGATGAAGGGCTCTATTAGTAGCCCGAAATGCATTGGATACTACACATTATAATGATGCCCCAATTGATGATGCCTTGTATTATGAAGATGATTTGAATGATGATCAACTTAAAGTAATATGATACAATATATACTTTGATGAATACCTTTGAAATTATGAACTTGAATGAATAAAAGAGAATCTGAATGAACTTTGTGGAATCCTCTGTCATTAAGAGGAGTGAATAGTCTTCCCACGGGGATGGTCCCAGTGACCCACTGGCATCACGTCATTCGGTATAAAACAACAGCAAATGCAGGGCAATGAGCTCTATCACAGATGCTGCTGCTTCCTATTTGTAGTACGTTATAAATATTCTCCCAGATCAATTTCATATGATCTGTGATTCGATCATAAAGATGTACAGCTAGATTCATGAACGAAAAATCGGCTCGCAAAGGGCCAGATTCTCAGAATCTGGCCCTTTGCGAGCGCAATTTTTGCATTTGGGATTCATCATCACAAATGCAAAAATCGCTATTTGCAAAATCGCATATTTGCGAGGAATTGCATTTTAGGAATCTCTATTTGAGATTCCTTAAATGCAATTCATTAACCAATTTTAAATTGCGAATTCGCAATTTTTGGCCGCTATTTACCACGAAGTCTGACTTCGTGGTAAATAGCGAAAAAAAAAGGAAAAAGCACTTTAGTGCATTTTTCTCAGTTGCATGTTACACACACACATGTCCTTTGGACATGTGTGTGCGCAACACCTGTGTAAATTTGCATTTCAGGGGTGCTACAGGGTGTCCTTTGGACACCCCTGGCACCCTTGAAATCACATCCTCATTTGCGATTAGCAAATTGCTAATCGCAAATAAGGATGATGTAGGAATCGCTATATTTTGTGCCATTCCTACATGAATCCTGTTTTGCAAGTCCTTAATAGCGATTCCTTAATAATCGCTATTAAGGACTCGCAAAACGGGACTATGATGAATCTAGCTGGTAGCTCCTAAATGATGGCTATTTACAAAATGGGTTAAATATCCTCTCGTGCGAAATTACAAAATTAGGTTGACAACCGCTTTACATGCGTTCTCACGATTTATTTCAAAATGTATTCCATTAAAAAAAACAGAACGATGATGATCCAAGAGAATGTTACCGTAAGCCATGGCACTAAAACCCTGATTAGTTCTGCAAATCGAAAATACATCTATTCTAGAAATGATGGTTCCAAATTCAAGAACCAAGAGACAAGCTGGATGGCTTTCTGATGCCAATTGACCATGATCATGATAGTGGATCTTGTAGGAACAGCTGTATCACTAGCCAACCATGCCAGTATGTGCACTCTCAGAAAGAAGGACACATTGAAAAATGCTTTAAAGCTGATTCAAGGTCATATAGATGTAGTGTCAGCAGGTTTCCTGGCGTGTATGCCTCATTTTTTATCTCCACATGCAATTTGTACATGACACTACTACTAGATTTCCCCCTAAAAATAGTGCCTTAACCCTGACAGCCCTGCGAATGTGAGATGGGACATGCAATAACAGCCAGCTGTTCAGTACTGTGGTATGCTTGTGTGCAACTCACTAGAACCCTGGCATCTGCATGGCTTTCAAAGCAGTTCGGAAAACAATCATTTGGTGGTCTACCAATGGGGATGGTCTGTCAGCAAAGTTTTTCTGATGAAAGAGTTCCACTATTGGAAACTAGGTGGTTCTTCCAACTCTGAATGAGGTTGGGGGTACTTTGCTTGTGGCGAATGGGCAGCTGCCTTTTCTCTTGCAGATACGTCACTTTTACCACTCTAAGGAGCTTATTTATGAGAGGCTTGCATCGCCGGAGGATCACTTTTTCTGACACATGGCAGCGCAAACCTCTCAACTGTATCTTTGAGGCCACGCAAAGCCACTTTGCGTGCCTTTGCATGGCCTCATAGATATGGAGTAAGGCAGCGCAAGTTGCTGCATTGCCTTACTCTGCACCAGGGAGGCTTTCCATGGGCATTGCAGTGGGTTTTCCCATGCAACACCCATGGATTTTGACGCTGTACTAGATTTACTTACTCACCATGGTCCGATGAGCATGCGTTGGTGCTAGGCAGCAAATGTGCGCCCAGTTCAAGGGGAAAGGACAGGAATGGCATTCACTGTATTTCATAAATACAGTGCATTCCTGCCCTTTCATATTGGCATATGGTAGCATAGCAACCCTGCCCTAGGCCAATTCATATAAAGGAGGCCCTAAAATCCCTCCCACAAGTTAGACAGCGCAGGTAAAAGATTGTTTTCTAGTTCACACAACTCTTGCTTATATGTCGGCTACAATGAATCCTATATACACTGTGGCAGAGAGTTTCTGTAGAAGGCTTAGCATGCTAGAAGCCCCCTGGCTATCCAAGAGTAATTTACAAGGACAAACGTTCTACCATGTCTGTCTATCTGCTACATCTGTTGTCATCCAGGATATTGCTATACTGTCTCAGAAGCACTCGAGCATCCTTGCTACCTTTGTTAGGTCGAGCTCTAGCGGCAGCGCACATGCGCTTCTCGCTCTGTGAGGCATGCAGTAGCAGAGATATGGGAGACAAGCTGCCATCACACTCCGCCCATATTTTTCATTAGCTTCTGTCTTTGTCCTTCGTAAATTCGGTCTTCTGATTGATTATGAGGCTTGTTAGTCCCGCCTTATTATGGCCATATCATCATTTGTACCCTCCCATGGCTATTGGCCCCTTTACTTCGAGTGCTACACTGTATGCTATGTGTTATTTAGAGCACTATTTTTCCCCCTCCCTGTCTGCACTCCTGTTGCCTGTGCCTTCTTCCCCCTCCTCCTCTCCCTTACTCCCGTTGTCTGTGCCTTCTTGCACCAACCCCGCACTCCCGCTGTCTGTGCCTTCTCACCCCCTACCCACCCGCTCCCACTCCCGTATGCAATAGGTCTCACTTAAATGCGAGTCTTATTGCATTGCAAATGCTTGTTCGTTTAGTGGCGTGGGTGTGGCTGCAGGTCCCTTGCTCCCTGTGCCAAAAGGATCACGGGCCTGGTTTATACTAAAATACTCAGGTGCCCTAACGATCCACCTCTGCTGTGATAACCACATTTGTCAATCGATGTAACATGTAGCTGCTATGTGTTGATATTTTTGGTTTTTGCACCTTCTATAGACTACACAATCTGAACTTTTATGAGAGTGGCATGGGTTGTACTGATATGAGAGGGTTCGGTAACGATGGTTCAATAGAATGATACACAAATGCCAGGCATCCAGGAGGAGGATGATAGTGCGTTTAGCCGTGAGCCCAAGGACCAATGAGGTACCACAACTCCAGGGCCATCGTCATTTTCCTAAGACTATTTTACTAAAGGAATGCTCAGCAAAAGTGTTTTCTCCCTTTCCTTCTAGCCTCTCGTCTCTTTCTCCCGTTTTGTGGCACACGGAGATACTTTGTTTAGCGGTGTGTCGTATAGAAATACCTCCATGTCTTTTCCAAAGGTCTTCTAACTTAGTCAACATAATCTTGATAACTTCTTACTGTTTGGTGGTACTGTCTAAAATGAAACTTTTTCAATTGTTTGTTCTAGCAAGGCAATGGCAGAGGAAGTCCGGAAGAAGTTGGAAAACTACAAAACTGCCCACTTCGATGTACGATTTCCTAGTGTGAGCCAGACCAGAAACTGCGATCGGAATTACCTGGGTAAGACATCAAATATAAGCATAGGTATAATGATGTATGGTTTTATTTGGTAAAATTTACTTTACACTGTTGTGAATTTCATAACAGCATAACTAAGGCCAGGCTCAAGAGCATCGCATGTTCTAGTTTGCATAAAGAAAATTGATGGTGATTTTTTGTTTCCGAGTAAACGTGAGAAAATCCTTTTGCTGGCGAACCTGAACTCAGAGGTTATTAGTGACTGATTGACCTTGTTGGAAGGGACCATAATCAGGAACACTGGAAATATGTGATTGTGCAGTTGCGGCGATTTCCGCATAATACAAATTTGCCAGATCTGCCACAGAGAACAGCATCTGCAAATTTTAACAAAATAAATTCTGTTTTTAGCTAAAACGATTCAAAAGTTACTAAAAATGCAGCAACATGTGTTGCTGCGCAGTGAAAGGCCCTGTGAAAGCTTGACTGGTAACCTTTCTGTTGCTTATTGCTATATTTGGGTGTTATATTGGTACTAATAAGGCGCAACCAACGCCCATACAGTGTTATCAAGTTTAAAGTGATGAAATAATGAAGTAATGCAATTAGAAAATGTGCTGCATAATGCCGCATAATTTACCTTTTTGTTGCTTCATAATTTACCCAAGTTTGCCGCATAATTTGGCCCTCTCTTGTTGCATAGGTCTAGTGGCCCTTACTGTAATCGCTCATCACCTACGTGCAGTCACAGTTTTACTGCCATTATACAGTGTTCAAATCTGTCAAAATGTGTAAAATAATTGAATTCAGTTTTATGACAAGTTTTTAGCATTGGTGCAACGCGGAATCATGAATCCTTGGAGGATAATTCGAGAATCATAGCAGTCTGATTAGCTGGCTGCAACTGAAAACACGCCAGCATTTTCCATTGGATTTACGGGGGCAGATCTGTGGAAATGGGTCTACAAATCTTTGAAATGAAAAAAAAAACCAGAAACATGTAAATTCACAGTGCGGGAAAAGCCCCAGTTCAATTATCACTATGAACATGTGAGCTAGGCAGAGGGCATAGCTGGTGTGGGTGGGAAAACTGATGATATACCTACAGCATGACTATACTCTAGGTCCTAACCCAGACGCTGCTGTGTGCAGTTGAAGTCTATGCACAGCTGGCTTTGGTGAAATATGGGCTAGACACTGGGCTTGGCTGTAGACACTCCTATGTCACTGTCCATGGACGAATGCCTGGGATTGCTGGTTTAATTATGACAGGCCCTACACTGAAAGTTTGATGCCCATGACCAAAGACCAAACAGCTGATTAGTGTGGATGGAGGCTGGGCCCATGGCCTGGCCATAAGTCAGGTCCTATATCCAGAGCCCGCACTGCATAGCTGAAGGCTGCATGCAGGTGATTTGGGTGGGACAGTGACTGGGAATAGGACCTGGACAGAGGCCATGTCCTACACCCCGAGATCCCTACACTTGGCCAGGCTGGCAGGAGGCCATACAGAGCCTGTTAGCCTTTCTGGTGCTTCTCTTCTCACACCAGGTGGTAGGCTGGAGAGACAGAGCTCACTTTGTAAATTAACCAACAGCGCTCTCTTCTCGGCAACTGAGCGAGGTCCCTCTGAAAGAAATTAGGCCTGAATCTCTGCAAATTAAATATGGCCTGAGGTATGGCATGCCAAGGAGGAGCAGCCCACAGGCATATTGACTAGCGCTCTGACATATGATGGCAGCGTACTATGGCAGAACATCCATGCCATATGATAGTAGTATACCAGACTTAAAATGGCGGCATGACCTGAGCCTAAGAGGGCAGCACTTCTAGAATATAATATCAGCATTTACGTGATATAATGGTGGCACCCTCCACCTTAACATGTGATAGTAGCACATATGTTATACCTCCTACTACAGATTTCTTTTATGTCCATCACCCTTTCCCTGTATTGTATCATATTGTTCCCTGTCATCTTGCGCATGCACATTGTTTTGATTCCAATTGGATTCTGTGTTCTGGAGTGAAGCTAGGGAACTAGAGCTAGTTGCATCTGGACTACCTAGTGGAGAAACCTGAATGCTGTGCTGGGAATAAACTTCTATTAAATTTTACTTGAATACTGATTAATTTCAACAACATCCCTTACACAAGATGGCAGCACGCTTCGGATATGTGATTGCAATAGTGTTGTGAATAAGCTCATAGACGAAGTAGTATTCCTTAAGCTTTAATGGCAACAGGTGCTGCGCAGCAGCTCAACTTGTAGAGAGTCAGCATAAAAATGACAGTTACAAATCTAGTGCATTCTAAATGGAACATAGACATGGAACACTTAAGAAAGGTTCCAGAAAGACTAGAGCAAAGCATTACATTATCCTCTCTTCTTCAATATCAACAATTTTCAAAAAAAAGAAAGAAAGAAACAAGAGAAAAATACAAAGAGAAAAATACATTACATTATCCTCTCTTCTTCAGTATCAACAACAAGAGAAAGATGAAGTTAACGATACCTAGCAGGAATGGAGCGAGGACGGCAACTCCTTCGAACACCCTCCACACGAGGAGAGAAAGAAAGAGAAGAGTCCTTTGCGCACACAGTATCTGAAGACGAAGGATTACATCCACCTGAAATAGAACTAGCAGGTGATATGATAGCTCTGCTGACACAATCATTGGCCTTGACAACCCTGGCTACATTCCACCAATTCTTCATGTTCACCCTCACAGCAACTTAATACGAATTCTATCTCCAACAGAAAACTGTTGAGTCACCACTCTTTTCCTGGAGTCAAACTGAAATTTCTGTTTGGATTGAGCACTAGTAACATTATCTCTAACAATCTCATCCACATTGCACAGGGAATCAAGCTTCACCCAACGTGACATCCACCCAGGACAAACCTTAGAACACGGTTTCCTCCCACGTAACAATTCATATGGAGAGAACTTGGTGGAGGAATGGGGAGTGGTACGATAGAACCACAACATGGACCTGACTGCGTTAGGAACATTGCAACGCTGAGAAATAGCCCACTGAACACAGTTATTCAAGACTCTGTTCATGCGCTCCACCAGGCCGTTTGTTTGAGGGTGATAGAGAGCACTCTTCAAATGATTGATCCCACTTTGGCACAGAAAAGAGCTAAACTCTTGACTAACAAATTGGACACCGTTATCGCTGACAATAGAGGAAGGAAAACCTTCCCGTAAGAAAAGGTCCTTTAAAAAGTCAATGACATTTTTGGAATTGGGCTCACCAACAAAACGCACCTCCGGCCATTTGGAATAATAGTCAACAGCGACAATGGCAAATCTAGAAGAGGAAGGAAGTAAATAAAAAGGCCCATCAAAATCAATACCAATTTTTTCCATGGTCTGTCTGGAAAAGCAATAGGTTGCAAAGGGGGAGAACGTATCTTCAAACTCTTTTCGGCGCTAGAACAAATCACACACTCCTCAACAATCACATCAATATCTTGGTCCATCTGTGGCCACCAGAAGTGTTCCCTGACCCTCCTCTTAGTTAAAGTCTTGCCAAGATGTCCCTCGTGGGCTCCCTTGACAATCCTATTCCTGAGATCACAAGGAGGGATTAATCTATCGCCACGCATCAGCAACCCTCCTTCAATAGAGAGTTCATCAGAAACCTTAACAAAAGTTTGTAAAGAAATATGAACATTTTTCTCTCTCGGCCAAACCCCCTTCACATAGCTGATAACTTCATTAAGGAGGATATCCTTTGAAAGGTGTTCCCTCCATTCAGCTTCACTTATGGAAAACATATCATCCATGCCAACTGAAGCAACAAAACAATCTTCCTCATCATAGTCCTCCTCACACTCACTCTCTCCCTCAGCAAGAATAGGATTTCTTGACAAATAATCGGCTCTGGTGTTCCTACTCCCAGGAATATATGTCACATCAAAGTCATACTGGAGTAATTTAATAGACAGTCTGGCTATTCTTGGGGAATGTTCTTTCACTCTAATACCAGAAAGAATAGAAACTAAAGGACTGTGATCAGTTCTTAACTGAAAATGCTTACCCAGATGTATGGATTGAACTGCTTTATAGCCCACCAGCACGCTAATAGTTCTTTCTCAATCACAGCAAAATTTAACTCTGAACCACGAAGAACCCTAGAAGCATAGCCCAGTGTAGACTCAACTCCATCTACTTCCTGAGTTAGGACAGCACCTAAACCCAAACCACTAGCATCCACCGTAATGGTACACAAGGCATTGGGATTGAAAGGTTTCAACGCTCTGGAGCTCACCAACTGTTGTTTAACCCAAGAAAATACTTCTTCACAACAAACATTCCACTCAAAAGGAACAACTCTTTTTAGCATGTTTGTCAAAGGTTGGACCTTAGTAGCATAGTCAGGAATAAACCGAGAATAAAATTCACACAAACCAATAAACGATTTCAAACCACTCTTATCCTTAGGTGGTGAACTATCTGCTATGGCCTACAACCAACCCCGGTCTTGGCTCCACACCATTCTCTGACAACACATGACCAAGGTATTCCACCTTGCGTTCCCATAACACACATTTTTCTTTCTTCAAAACAAAGCCAGCATCAGATAACGCACCTAGCACAGTATTCAGGTTCTTATCATGAATCTCACAAGTGCTCCCATGAATCAAAACGTCGTCCTGGAAGACAACCACACCCTCGATGTTCTTTAATATATTTGACATGATCCTTTGAAAAACAGCCGCCGCAGAGGCCAAACCAAACGGCATGCGAAAGTACTGAAAGGAACCCACCGGGGACACAAAAGCAGTGAAATGCCGAGAATCAGGATCTAAAACGATCTGGTGGTATGCGGACGCTAAATCCAGCTTACTAAACCACTTAGACCCATTTATAAGCGATAACATGTCAGAGATTTTAGGGAGGGGGAAGGAATCTACCCAAATGCTCCTGTTCAGACTGCGTAAATCAACACAGACGCGAAGCTCTCCATTTTTTTTTTGGGCGACAACCAGTAGGGAAAGCCAAAGGGAAGATTCAATGGGTTCTATTATACCTTTTTTGCAAAGGCTATTTAATTCTGCCTCCAGTTGTTCTCTTACACTGAATGGGACATTCCTTAACCTATGCTTAATGGGGATGGCATTGTCTTTGACCCTAATGGTATGTTTGAAACCCTTCACCTCCCCCAATCTGTTACTAAAAACCATGGGAAATTTCTCATCCTATTTCCTAACAAAATCATCTAGCTGCACGACAGAGATAGGATCCTTAGTGCCGGGACGGAGAACCATCTTAAACAAACCCTGATGAAACCATCCGAGAATGTTTAATCCTTTGATAGAAACATACATTTTACCAAAGATTTTCCGCCCTCTAAACTCAAGAGAATTTTCAAAATACCCCTTGAGTTCTATCCTTCTCCCTTCATAATTAACTGGGGACCTGTCAGGAGTAAAAAGTTTACGGTCACCCCACACCTCCTCGAACAGCTCTTGGGTCAACATAGTTACTCTCGCCCCTGAGTCTACTAACAAACAGACAATCTTATCACCAATGCCAATGTCTGTGTAAGGGTCCACACATTTCATTTCAGAATCGCCTTCACTAAGACCTACAATCGCTACCATATCCCTCAGATCATCTTGAAAACTAGAAGTATCATCTTGAACGAAATCAGAGACATTAGCAACAGAAGGTGAATTGCTCGGATTGCTCCACTGTCTGTTAGAATGTGCTTGAGGAAAAGCATGCTTAATATTTTGACATACTTTGGCGAAGTGACCCAACTTCCCACACAACCTGCATGTGACATTTCTGGCTGGACAGGGACGTCTAGATTTAAAATGAGGAAAGTTACCACATTTAAAACAAATATTGCTTTGTTTGAAAAACTTATTGTCACTACGCCCACCAGGATTTGTTTTATAACCTTGTACTCTCACAACATTGACAGCGTCTTCCTTAGAAATAGAAGGAGAACAATTTGCATCAAGCTCTTTAACAGACATCTTTGAAAATTCAATGCTTTTGGCTACACGTACAGTTTCTTCAAGTGAAGGATTACCTAAAGAAAGTAATTTTTGTTGGATACCTTTGTCCAAACACTTACATATGTATTGATCTCTGATCATTTGATCTCTGAAGTTTTCAAACTCACATTCAGCACTGAGTATTCTCAAGGTAGAAATAAAATCTTCAACCTTTTCTCCTTGTCTCTGTTCACGTTTAAAAAATTTGTGTCTAACTACTACCAAGCTAGGTTGAATGTTAAAACGTAACTCTAGTAATTTTACAGTTTCAGCATATTCATCTAGATCCTCTTCCTCAGGAGGACGTATTAATGGAGGTAAATGTCCTGTAGCTTCCGCAGTTTCTTGGCTCGCCATGGTACACTGAACAGAAACCTGGCATCCGATGGAACCACCCTCAACATATTGTGATAGTCTTGGCGTGTGATGCCATCACCCTCATATGCATCATTGGCTGCACACTTAATCGCACTCTAGCAGATGCTTAGAGCATCATGGCATATATCAACTGTACTGCCATAAACGCATCTCTGGTTACTAAAATTGCATAATCTGCTCAGTAATATGATGTATTTATCTTATGCTTTTTACACAGATTGTAAGATTTTGTATCCATTTTGTTATTACTTTTTTGTGGTGCCATACTGGTTAAAGTTTGTGTGGATCCCCTTCCTGTGATTTCATTGGGCTACAGGTTCATGTGACCTGATGTCCTCTGACGTCACTGGGAGGAAGTCAAAGTGTGTGTGATTTAACTTCTCTAAAGTGTTGATGGAAAGATACCAGAAAATGCTATTTTATTTTATTAAGAGATGCATCTTTTCGATTTCAGATTTTCATTGATATGAGCGCTCTCTGAAGGAGAAAGGTGTTAACCCGTACCCCTGCCAGTGGTACTTTCGTGTGTACAAAACCCTTTGCCCCATGTCCTGGGTAGGTGTCAGTGAGAAATGGTGCAGTTAAAAAATTGTATGTTTATTTATTTTTAACTTAAATAAAAAAAATATTAACGTTTATTTAAGTATTTTAGGTATGTTTAAATTATTTATATTTAATATTTTTTTATTTTTCAATTACTTTTAAGATATATAAAAAATTCGATATTTTTACTATCTTTATTTTTTATAACGATATTTTAGATTCGATATTTTTGCACTTACCTGTTTGGAGATAGGAGGTCGATATTTTTGTAGTCAATATTTTTAACTCGATATTTTGCTACCTCGATATTTGTGGAATCGATATTATGTCAGTGATCCGTTAATATTCTGTGAAGCTCACAGTGAAAGAAACCCAGCACTTGTTTCACACAAACTTAGCTATGTTTTTGTTGTGACCATGTGCTAGACGTGGAAATCCTTCCCCTACATTTTCCTGGCATGACAATGCTTAAAGGACACACAGACGTATGATTGCCACCCTGCCCACTCCTATAACACAGGCACTGGTATCCTCAGCAAGTGTTTAATTTCACCGAGTCCTCTAAAATGAATGATCTAATTGGGGCCTGCAGATGCCATTTTAGAATTGCTGCCTTACTGGAGGAGGATGAGACTAATTGACCATCTTAAAGAGAGACTCAAAACTAATGTTCTTAAGCTCACGCAGGGCTTATCCTTTTTTAGGTCTAGCCTAGCGGCAGTGAGCATGCACTGCTCACTCTGCGAGGCATGGTGTACAAGAGTATGCACTGGAAGCCCCACCCACTCTCCGCCCATATTCGTCTTTGGCTTGTGTCATTGTCTTTCGTAAATGCTGGCTTCTGATTTTTAAATAGGCTTGTTAGTCCCTCCTTGGTTCCACCTTGTCTTCAATTTTCACCTGTAGAAAAGTCAGAGTTGGACTGCTCAGACCAAAAGTATGATGTGTTGTAAATTTGTTGCGTGCTTCTGGGGTATCATCCTCTGGTCAAGGGGTGTGTAGTAAATGAATAAACAGGCATCACCTGTGTAGGCGACATCCCCCTGAGCACAGCGAAGCCCACAGAGGTGTGGGTTGAAAGTAATAAACACCAATCTGTGTCAAATGCTTTGAATAAAAAATAGTGCAAACTTGAAGTTTTAATATGCATGCATCATTGATTTTCAATAGTTCATATCAATCCATGATGCATCTATGCAGTGTAAATCACAAGGAAATCAAAACATGCTTGTTGGAGTCCCAATGAATTTCGAGCTATCCAAGCCCTTCGTCAGGGTCCAATTGTCCGCAAATAATCAGTGAGGATAATACAGTGAGGAAACAAACTCAGTATGACGGCAAAACACTGTTATAGTGGAAAATGGAAACTGAGCAGAAAGCATGCATCTTTTGAGGTTAAAAAAGAATCTGAACCAAGTCGGTGGTGTCACAGAAGGTATAACCGATTCCTTATATCCCTAGTTAAAGCGCAGTGCCATAGGGTGAAGATACATAAAACTAAAATATGTACGCCCATGTGCAGAAAAATGCTTGTAGATCCGAGTGCACATAAACATCAAAACATGGGTTTATAGTAATGCAAGAGCTGAAGTTGAGGAGTGTGTGTACACATGAATTGCGGTGCCTGGTAACATAAACAAGCATTTGCAATGCAATAGGTCTAACATTTACTATAGTTTGAGATATTTGCATTGTAAATTACAATGCCTTTTATTTACTTGAAGCAAATCCATTTTGTGGTAAATAAAGCTAATGGGAAGAGAAGGGAGGATGTGAGGTGTAAAACTGTGCCCTGGTACGGGAGAGGAGATGCTAGAGAGGAGGGTTAGACTTGGAGGTGCAGGATGAAGGGCGAAGAGGGACAGTGGGGAGGAAGCAAACAAGGGTAAGCCATCACTGAGGGAAGTGGGGAGGAAGCACACAGGGTGATCACATAACAGAGGGAAGTGGGGAGGAAGCACACATGGGTGAGCAAATGACAGAGGAAAGTGGGAGGAAGCACACAGGGTGAGCACATCACAGAGGGAATTGGGGAGGAAGCAAACAAGGGTGAGCACTTTATGGAGGGAAGTAGGGAGGAAGCACACATGGGTGAGCACATCATGGAGGGACATGGGGAGGAAGCGCACAGGGTGAGCACATCAGGGAGGGAAATTGGGAGGAAGCAAACAAGGGTGAGCACATCACTGAGGGAAGTGGGTAGGAAGCAAAAAAGGGTGAGCACATCACGGTGGAAAGTGGGGAGGAAACACACATGGATGACCACATCACAGAGAGAAGTGGGGAGGAAGCACACAGGGTAAGCACATGACGGAGGGAAGTGGGGAGGAAGCACACAAGGGTGAGCACATCACGGAGAGCATCCCTTCAGTCTCTCCATTACCAGGGGCCCTGTTCTGTTGTTATCACATGTACAGGTCCCTTCACTGCTGAACCAGGACACGGCAGAGACACAAAGGGGATTGATTTACTCTCTTTACGCCCCTCACACACTCCCCTTGTTTTAGCACTCTGGACACCGAGACAGCCAGACCTAATAGTTCTGTTAACAGAAGGAGGCTCCTACAGTCATTGAAGGGGACTCTCTCTGGTCCCTCTTGTCTATCCTATGCCCGGCCTCTCTGCACCCCGAGACCTCACCTGGAGGGGTGGAGTGCCCACCCCATGACTGCCTGCAGTGGTACTGCTCATCGGTGCATCCCCCCCAACTGTCTGTCACTTCCTGAAGTTCTCTGTGCCTGCTGCCTGTGCACAAATAGGCATTCCTCGCTGCCTAGGTGCCTGTCACAGAATCTGCTTCTCCTGGGTACAGAGGGGTGCGGCGTCTTCACTGAAGGGAGTGCTGTGGTGATCCTGAGGCTGTCTGCTGGTCCACTCTTATGTGCACTCTCACCCTGGCTACCTGTGGCTTTCAGTCTTCCTTTAGTCCTCCTCCATGTAAACAAGGAGGCATTCCCATGTGCACACAGATATTCCCCATTCTCTAGGCTCTAGCCCCAGCTTTAGCCACTAGAAAAAACAAGTATGACGACAGAGGCAGCAGGTTGTTGCATAATATAGACAGAGTCTGTGAGCGGTAGAAGCGCAGAGCTATGCTTGTGGGAACTGCAGTTACACAACCTCGGCTTTGCAGGCAAGAGTCAAGTACAGGGGCGGGTAAAGCAAGAGTTGCCTTCTGGTTGTAAAGCCGGCTTGTGAATGACCAGCAGAAATAAGGTCATGGGAGACTCCGGATTAGCGTTGCGTGACTCAGCCCTGCATTTGCTTGTCTTGCTTGCTGGAATGGCAGAAGGCTGGTGCGACCTTGGTATGATGAATTCCATTTGCAGCAAAGACCTGCATCCCACACAGAATGTGAGATTGCATTTGTAAAATAATTTGTCAGGACACTAGTGCATGGGCAACATCGCCAGAAAAACAAGAAATTAAATACATTTGTGGTAAAATTACTGGTTGCACGTAGTGTAAAAAAACAAAAAAACTCACATCACAAAAAATATATAAATAGATTTGTGTAAAGTGTGCAATCTACTATTTAGTAAATACTGGAAATAGACGTTGCTTCACGATTTATTCTCCTGCTTCGTACGTAAAAATGGAATTAAAGGCGTTTGCATCCCCCCTCCTTATTCAGACAATATATGCAAGAACGATATAGAAAACAGGATACAGGCAGTTAGATTAACAAGTAAGTAACAAAAACAGTAATGCTCAAATGCGCGTGCACAACAGAGGAGCAGGGGAGGGAGCGCGGCAGCAGCAGCTAGGCAAAGGCGCGCTGCAGCGCATGCTGGGCACAGACGGGAATGGGCATTGCAAAGGCGGAACATGCGCCCGCCTTTGCCCAATCGCCTGGCTTATTTTTGTAAACAAAACACGCGAAACCCAATGGCGGCCGGGGAAAGCTTGATCACACGCAGAAGCATGTGGACAGCTTCCAGAACCCTGTACAAGAGGTCTCGCGCTGCGCGATCGTGCTACGCACTGCAACGCTAGACGCGAGACCTAAAAACACAATGAGTGAAATGCTTATGATCGGGTGTGGAAAAACGGTCGCCGACCCGAGTACACTTAAAAATAGAAACGTGCATGTGCTTTAGTGAAGAAATGGCAGGTAGTCCGCAGCCAGTGTTATAATTAAGGTGTACAAGTAACCACATATATATGGTGCCTAATAACAGAGAAAACGCTGAAAAACACTTACATGGGTCATGAATCTAAAAGACTTTTGCAATATTTCCCTGAGCAAGGCACGGTCAATAAGTCTCATGCATGCAATAATAATAAGGAAGAATCCATGTAGTCCCTCTACTTGGAACTATTCCGGGGGCTGCTTAGTTCTTGCCAGATTAGATTATCCAAAGTGCGCAGTTACCCATTTTTAAAAGAATGTTATGCTTTAAGGAATGCTCTTTGTCTGGCCACACTCTGCTTTTCCAAATTGCAAACACATTTGAGCTTGGGAAGAAACTGTTGGTAAACAAAAGCAGAGCCATACAGTTTGTCTCCTAATCAATCTAGAAGCTCCGAGTCCCTCCCTCTCATTATTTTACTACCATATACTAATGTGGGAGTCAGTTTTGCACCGAGGATTTTAAGTAAGGGGCTAAGTGTTGGGCTTTTTATAATGTTGACAAAGTTGCAAAGGCAACATTTAGTGACCTGGCTTTGGCCTTAATCTTTAATTTGCGATGAAAGAAGGCGCCCTGTTATTGAAGGTAACCCTAATATATTTGTATGTTACTTAATTTGCAAGCAGCTCCCCATTTATGCTCCCAGTATCATTTTTATAAATCCTTTTACCGATTTTCAGCACTTTGGTTTTCATGAAGTTAATGTCCAGCCTGTTTGTCGAAGTAAACCAAGCATTTGGAATGCAATAGGTCTGCATTTCCAAGATGACAATGCCTTTTATGTATGTTTTAAAAACCAAATCATAAGTAAAAGGCATTGTCATTTACAATGCCAATAGTTCAAACTTGCATAAATGTGAGACCTATTGAATTGCAACTGCTTGTTTTCTGTTGGTTTCTGGAACTTCGTATTGATTTGGGGATTAATAATTAGCTTGAAAGTTATCAAGGTATTGCCTGCTCAGTTAATGAATCTCCGTAATATCAAACTAGAATATAAAACGATATAAATCTATACAATAATGCAACATAGAATCTGTTTGTGGATTAAGAGATATCAAATCTGTCTAGTTTATTCGTTAGTATGCACACTTTAAATATATTTAATTAAATTGTATAATTTTCTGTAAAACGCCTTACATCAAAAAATAAATCACGACTTGGCACCTGGGCGTTGTGAGACCCATAATGCCTCTCATATACCATGGTGTGTACAACACAGTATGTGACAATCCTGCTTGGTTGGCCTTATAATAGGCTGCAACAATACTGCCAACTGGTGGGAGGTGTGCTGATTGGCAAGTTTCACACTGCGATACTTCCTGCGTGAGGTCTGTCAGTACCAGCAAGAAGCCAGTTTTAAATTGCACAATAGATTTCAAAAAGTGTATAGCCAGGGGATGCATAATTGGATTTGTCACATAATTTAGGTGTAGAGTTTCAAAAGTGTCTTAAAAATAGTACCGACAGCAGAAAAGACCCTGTAGAATTCTTAACAAATGCAAGGTTATCATATAATCTGCGGATGCCCCAGCTTGTTTCTGTAGGAATTGGCGCTTAGCACAATGTTTCAAGTGAACACGATATGGCCTGCCACACACCATACTGTGCATGTCCTCTTCTCCGCATGAAGTTCAAAGGACGCCTATCACATAGAGGGCACCTCATTTCTCACCATCCAGGGTCACTGCAAGAGGTCAAGATTAAACTGCAAGCAAAGCATGCTGGTAGTACACGCCAAATGTGTTAAAGCTCAGCAAGATATGTTTTTCAATCATTTTAAAATCATTTTCATGACTGGATGGGGATCAAAAACTGAAGCTCTTTTTACTTCAATAATCATTTGCATTTAAGGTGGGAAAGGATTTAGATGAAAACTCGGCTTCGAGCTACTAGTTTGATATTTTTAGATGACTAGTTTATGTTATATATTTGTGTACATATCTATATCTTAATATAGATATATATAAAGATAGTACCTACTGGCGGTAGCCAGTAGGTAGTTACAGTTAGGACCTAGTTTCCATAGGAAATCCGCAACATTCTATTTGGAATAACTTTGGCTCCGGTTGACGAATCTTCGCGAAATTCTCCAAGAAGATGGCCTGCTCCGCTCCTTCCCTGAAAGTTTGGGGGTGATTTGTGAAGCGAGGGCTAAGAAAAAAGGGGGGTCCCAAAACTTATTTTCCCCATGCAATTTTCCATAGGGACCTTTAAGATGGGCTACACCCCGAACTGCTGAACGGAATTACACCAAATTTGGCAAAAAGTTAGAGTTTGGTTCGAAGATGATCCCTTTTTGTTAAATGGTGTGAATCCGTGCAGTAGTTCCTGAGAACATCTTCTCAAGAATGGCACCGAGGATATGGAATGCCCTACCACCAGAAATAAGACTGAACCCCTCCACCTCTTCCTTCAAACTGGAAGTAAAAGGCATCCTTATGGCTAAATTTACGTAAACATCGCCTCACATGACTGTGGTGAACCCTTATTCCGTTCTTCTTTCCTCCCAATTTAATGCTTGGCTTTTATATGTACAGCTTTGTTCCACTTATTTTGTCGTTTTCATCATCAAGGTATTAACATCATCCTTCAAAACCGACCGGTACAGTTTTGCACCTTATCTTATTTGCCCTTCTATCTGTTGATTGTCTTTGCTGCCATTCTTTATGGTCCTGCTTATCCTTAAATATTTGATCTGTCCTTTAGCTCTTTTATTAAGCTTTTTGATGTTATACTTATTGTCCTGCTTACTTTTATTGTTTGATAAGCCTATACACTTTTTACTGTAAAGCGCTGTGATACCCGCAAGGGTCTTGTTCGCGCTCTATACAACTTTCAAAATAAATAAATAAAAATAAATAGATATATCAATGGACGAAGTACCATCCGAGGATTTTACGGGTACCCTTACGAGCATGAGCTGCTTGCTAATTGGCTGTCAACTGGTTGTCAACACTCCAAACCAGGAAGTGTTGGCAGCCATCTTGTGCCTCGGTAGAACCAAGGCACAAGAAAACAGAAAAAGAAACGCGAAAAACAAGAAAAGGGGCAGGGTAGAAATACCCTGACCCCCTAGGCCTGCTTAGGGGGTCCCACAAGGACCCCCAAGGCAATTTGTTTTATTTTTAAATCGTGGGATATGCGTAGGGTACGCGTACCCTGCCGATCCCCCCCAAAAAAACAAAGCGCGGCTCCCAGGCTTTAATGTTAATTAGCCCCAGGGGGGGCCAAATCCCAGGGACTTAATAAAAATAAAGTGTGTGGGGGCCTAATCCCCCCCACATTGCCCCGGGGACCACCACCCCCGGGGAAAAGTATGTATTATTGTGCACACTGCCCCCTGCAGCCCTGGGGACCGCTACCCCCGGGGCTTAAATATATATTGAGGGGGGCCTCTAAGGCCCCCCGAGCCCCGGGGACCGCCACCCCCGGTACTTTAATATGCTGTATGCGGGGTGTCCCGGGGACCGCCACCTCCCTGGGCCACTACATATTTAAATTGGAGGGTCCGTGATGGACCCCCAGCCCCGGGTACCACCACCCCACGGGGCTTTTAAAATTTGGGAGGGGGGCCACACTGCCCCCCTCCTGGAGCCTTGTGGTGGCCCTGGGGACCGCCACCCCCCAGGGCTGGCTCCTGCAGTGTCCCGGGGTGCCCACCCCCGGGACACTGTAGTTTACTAGTGTAGGGCAGGAGCCTTGTGGCTCCCGCCCTACCATAACAAACTGCTTTGATTTTTGAAAGAGAGAGCAGGAAACCTGCTCTCTCTTTCAAAAACCAAAGCCGATTGCTTTTCTACATGGGGAGCACCATGTTAGCTGCTCCCCATGCAGAAAAGCAATGCCGGCTCCCGCAGGATGCGGGGAGTTGGCAGGGACCGTAGAGGGCTTGGGGACCACCCCCATGGTCCCCAACGGAGAGGGCCAGGCCCCGGGAGATGGAGTCCCCGTGGCCAGAAGTGGCCCGGGAGGGGGGCCACTTGGCCCGCCTCCCCAAATAATTAAAACATTTAAAAAAAAGAAGGCAGGCCAGCCCCGGGGGATGAGGTCCCCAGGGCCTTAAGTGGCATGAGGAGGGGGGCTATGCAGCCCCCCTCCTTAACTTTTTTTTTTTAAATGTGGCATGCCCAGGGGTATGGGATCCCTGGGGCCTGGAATTAGCCACTGGAGGGGGGCCACGCGGCCCCGTCCCGTTAACAGTGGTGAAGGTAGGGGGCAGGGCTTGAGGTGACGGATTGTACCACTCTCAAACGCACCCTTTGGCACATTCTAAATTGGGGGATTAAGTCCCCTTGAATACTGGGGATCCCTGGGGGCCAACTCGCCTACCAGGAACATCCACTATGCGCCAGCGGGCTGCGTTGCAGAGAGGTGCAAAAAGAGGCGTGGCCTCATTACACCTCTCTGCAACGCAGCCCCATGGTGCATACTGGAGGTTCCTGGTGGGATACTTGGCCCCTAGGTACCCCCAGTATTCAAGGGGACTTAATCCACCAACTTAGAACACACCACGGGGTGCTTTTGCATAGTGGTGAATGGAGGTGGTGGGGCTTGAGGTGACGTGTGTGCAAACACGCACTGTGGCGCGTTTTAAGTTGGGGAATTAATTCCTCTTCAATCCAGAGGTCCCTTAGGGTCCAACTAGCCCACCAGGTACCTCCAGTAAGCGCCACGGAGCTGCGTTGCAGAGTGTTGTAAAAAGGGGCGTGGCCTCTGAACACCTCTCTGCAACGCAGCTCCTTGGCGCATACTGGAGGTACCTGGTGGGCTAGTTGGCCGCTAGGGGACCTCTGGATTGAAGAGGAATTAATTCCCCAACTTAAAATGCGCCAGAGGGCGTGTTTGCACATATGTCACTTCAGGCCCCGCCCCCTTCCTTTACTATTGAGCAAAATATTCCTCTAAAATCAGCCGAACTACGAATTCCGATTTACTCACCTGTTATCAGGAGAGACCTAAGTGCTGCATCTTTCAGCCCACTACTGATCCTGAAAAGTAATTCTAACCATACTTACAGTAACTTGAATTTCCTTTTATAGGCTATCATTGACTGGTTTCACTTGGAAATTCTTCTAAGTGTGGAGTTTTGGAACTTTAAAAAATTCCTCTAAAATCAGCTGAACTACGAATTCCGATTTATTAACCTGTTATCAGGAGAGACCTCAGTGCTGCATCTTTCAGCCCAGTACTGATCCTGAAAAGTAACTTTAACCGTACTTACCAGTAACTTGAATTTCTGATATTATTGCCTGCTATATAAAATATATATACATTAAAAAAATATATAAAATAAAAAAAACAAATATTACAATTGCAATATTTTTAAAAACATTTGTTTTTGAATTTGCATTAAAAATGTGTAATGTCATTTAAAAAATAAAATATCTAAAAATAAATACTTTAAAACAATGTGGTAAATCAGTATAAAAAAAATATAACACTTAATACATTTAAAAATTATTAGCCGGACATTTCACTCATACAAAACCATTGAAATTCCCCTGTCATAGTTCATTCAGCTAACTATATCTCGCGCGCCCGCAATGCACTGCTGACATGGTCAGTGACATCACTCATGACATCACTGATGACATCTCAAATGACATCACTGATGACATCATCCTTGTGAAAGAGTCTCAGACCTCCTCTCACCGTAATATAACCTTTGATACACACATTTAAAAATAGAAACTAAAATCTTTTTAAAAATGGAGATACCAATACCAGTTACAACAACCTATTCAGTAATTCCAACCTCTACATACACATCCACTCATTCACCAACAGTTCTATGTAGTCACTCATACATGTACTCACTCATCATATGTACTCATACACCTATACATCCTGTAACACACCGATACTCATCCATAGAGTTACTCACACACATACTCACACATGCAAATAAACTATAAAACATCCATTTACTTGCATTTACATCTATACACACATCACTACACTTACTTCTGCAGAAATGTACACATACTTACTCTCTTAAACAATCACTTATAGAAACACATACTTATTTATACTGTAACTCTTCCAATATCTCACTCTCACATATACTCACTTCTATACATCAATACTCACATATACTAGTTTAAAACATATGTAGTTACTCATAAATATGCCATTGAGACAGTCATTCACTCACTAACACACCCATACACACACTCATCCACTCATCCTGTGCTGCACACAAGCTGTCTTCAAAACACTGCACACAAGCTGTCTTCAAAACACATACAAACAGTGAGTCAGTCATTCATGCATCTGTGCGCTAAGTAATACCCCCCACCAAACCATACAGACACTCATACTGATACTCAAAAAAAACAACTAATAACCATATAGACACTCATGTCGCTACTCACCAACCCATGCAGCCACTTATACACAAAGTGAGACACTGATACAGATATTTACATATTTAAACATTACTCGATAATACATGTATTCACTAAGATACACTTAATAAGTCAGTTATACAATCAATTTTACAAAAAACAGCATCCATTTAGACACTTATTTACCAATTTATTCTTCCGTTGACCTTTAGATATATATATATATATATATATAAAACATATTTATTTTACAGAAAGACACAAATTCACTGGATGATTTCATCAGTGATGTCATGAGTGATGTCATTTGAGATGTCATCAGTGATGTCATGAGTGATGTCACTGACCATGTCATGAGTAATGTAATATGTGATGTCATCAGCAGTGCATTGCGGGCTCGCAAGTTATAGTTAGCTGAACTAACTATAACGGCTGGATTTTAATGGTTTTGTTTGAGTGAAATGTCCAGCCAACTATAACATGTGTGAAACCTATGGTTTTTTGAGTGAATATACATATATGTATGTACATATAGATATATAGTAAAATCAAGGAGAGATTACCCCTCTAGTTCCAGGGAACACAGTACATTAGACACTAGAGCCTCAGAGAAATCCCTGGAAGCACCTACAATTTACCTCACAACACCTTTCACCTCTTACAGCATGCGTTCAGTGCCCGTATAGAGCCTGATTAATTCCTCAATATATTCACACACTAAAATGAAGTACTTGCATTATTTTATTCAATATAAAATCTAATTTCTTAAAACATTTTTTGTGTGTTTAAAATTGGGAAATAAATTCCAAAGCAATGTAAATGATAAATATATTAAAAAAACTTGTTCACAATGTACAAATTACACTCGGCATGGCCTAACAGGAGGCTATACTCGCATATTAGAAAAAAAACACATAATACATGAAAATGAAACACATAAAAATGACACCCCTCTTAGAGAACAGTAATAATGGTTCAGTTGAAATTTAAATCTGATCCAATGGCCAAATATATTTGAGAGGGACCGATTGTACAGAAATGTCCTTGTATCTTTTATAGTCCCTTGGCTTTTTTGGATTCCTTTTAGCAAACAGGAGTCAACGCGTTTCGGTGGTTGGAGCAAATGGGTATGGGGCCGACTTCTTCAGGACAGTTTTGTATATGGGGTCACTTCTTTCAATTGATCATTGTTCTATCTTGGAAAATTCCTTGGTCATTACACTGTTTGTTGGATGCGACCCTGATACGGTCTATACGTAGATACTTCGAATCAGAATTCCTTGTTTTGTGGAAAACTTGGAGATGTATTACTTCCTTGTGCTTTTCTCCATAGAACAGAATGCTACACATTAGCTGGATATTATGTTAAAGTCCACCTTAATATATGTATCTCGATAGTTAGAGATGCGCTGCCCGAGACAGATGTCGGGTGCCAGGAAATCTCCAGTTACAACTCCCACCGTGTGTGCCTCGTAATCATTTATCCTCCTGGTGGATGAGCTCGACCTCCAGATATTGGTCAGCTTATTCCCCCTTCACTGCATCCAGAAGGAATGCGCTCTGAACTTGTGACCTACTCGTTCCATTGGGTTGCTAGGTATTCTGAGCTAAGAGTATATTGGGGGAATGGTGTTCTGGAGACAGAACATGGTTTTAAAAGTTGAGGAATGATGAAAAAATTGAAGTAATGGCAAGGTTTATTTCCCCACTCAGGGCTATGTAATAAACTGGTGGTATTTCAATTTCACAAAAATGATGCTAGATATAGGTTTGAACTTTTGTTTTTGTATCGCGATGATACTGCGATGATCGTGACTATATTGCGAAAACGTTCCAGCAGGAGCCTTGTTTTGAAAGATAGGGAAAGGATTAATAGATGCTAACCATTCAGAACTGGAGATGCAGTAGTCTAAAATGAGAAACATGATTTCATTTGCTGCCTTTCTCATGATGATAGAGTGGGAAGTTGAAGAGGTTGCCATTTTAAAGTTGCTTTGTATGAGAGTGGTGTACCATTCTGGTGCTTAGTTTTTAGAAATATTAACAGTGTCAAAACTATCCAGAAAGAGCAACAACAACATCATAATCTACAAACCCTATTCAGTGGTCTGTATATAACTTAGTAATTATTTAAAAAATGTACATTAGAAACTAAGATGTATATGGGAGTTTGATTAAAAGGAGTATCATAGTGATGTGAAAAAAATATATGCGATGAATTGTATCTATTAGAGTGTATGTGCTTAAGTGGTTAGTGGTGAATGTTTTGTGAAGTAACATAAACATTAATTAGTGCCAATTTATTACATTGTGTATTTTATCGAAAAATAACTATATAGTCTTATGGAAAGTTGTAATGAGGAACTAAGAATGTTTTAAAAGTCTGAGTAAGTCACACTTAAATTAAAACTAGGATACCCACTAAAAGTAGTAGGACGAGTGGAAGCCCTCCAAAAAAGCTTCCCAGCATGGAGTGTATGAATGCTGGAATAACAGATTGTCTGAAAGGTGCTCAATAGTCCAGAACCTATGCTTTTAAATAGGTGCACTATCCCCCTTGTATCAGACATGTTAAAAATGTGAAGGACAACTTCCCCGAAATGGAGCAGGAAGTTCATATGGACTAGTGCCTGTATCTCAGATGAAGACCTTGCAACCTGAAGATCAAAAGTCTTTCTGGCTGATGTTAAGGCCACATCCTTCTGAAAAAGAATGGCTTTCAGTCTGCTCAGAGAATTAAACAGTAAGAAGGAAGCATTCAACGATGGCCATATCGTTGCATCCCTAACTGTGTGGGCTTTGTGGAAACAATACTTGCATACATCGAGTAACCCTGGAACTTACTGTGACTAGATATGTGATGCCTGAAACCCTCCCACAACAGCCTTGATAATTCAGCATTTAATAGGTCCCATTCGAAAGTAACTCGAACACCAGATCAATCATGGCAGCTGGGGAACCATTCAAATGACGGAACAAGTTAGCAACCAAAGCATTACAAGCTCCAGGAAGTAAAATGTCTTTATAAACTACGGAACAGCTCAAGGCACTTTCAATGTTTGAATCTCTGAGAAAAACTTCAGTGTTCCCATTCCTGCATCTAAATCTGCATGGTCATTCCCAATACTCATGTATGTATCCGTCACTTTTTCCTCCTGTAATGCACCGTTTGCTACCTCATGTATTTTTTTTGCTCATGATTGTCACTCTTGCTTCATGTAATTTAATGTTTGCTTTTGTACTTTGTTCACTTGTAATTTTCTACTTATGTATCATTACTGTTCCTATTGTGAAGCGCTCTGACACCTTCAGGTAAAGTCTGCGCTATATAAAAATGCATAAATAAAATATTTGCCCACCAGGTGATACTGTAGACAGTATTGAAATTGGAATGGTGTGGCTGGCAGTGTGATATAGTCATGGATTAACCATTCTGTGGAAGTTGGCTCAGCCACAGTGAAAGGTAATTGGTCTAATTTTTCAAGGTGCAACATTCAGGTTGAAACGCCGTGGACTACCTAGCCTAGAACTTGGGTGCTGTTGTGGTCAATTTATTTATCTGGGATCCTGTACATCAACACTATATATTTTGTAATTTTGACCACTTTAATCTTACCAATTGTCACTGTTCATGCTGTTCTCTTCACCCCTGTGTCACTGTACCACTTACCTTCACTAGCATTCCCACTGCTCACTTTGGGTGTTATGGTCATTGTATAATAATTTATACTGTAGTGCTGCTTAACTACTTACAATAATAACAATTACATTTTTTCATCTTACCATTCTCGTCTCCTCTCATTTGTTGTCCCTATTGTGAGTTATATCACTGTTTTTTTACTGTCCTGTTTTAATGATTTCTAGTTGAGACATTGTTGTTTGTTGCATACTACGCCCAGTCTTACTAGGTTATTGGGCATTACTTCTGTTATCGTTCCCCTTCCCTCAGGCGTTGGCGTATAGCCACCGCTGCGGCCTCCACTTCTATGTTACCTAACATAATTGTTTATAACTAGGCACAATTTCAACCCTATGTCCAGGGCAGGTTCTGCCCCATACTCCTTCTGTATATGTTTAAATACTTCTGGTATGACTGCTATTGAGGGAGTACCATGAGTTCTGGTATAAACAGCAGTGAAAACTGTACCCCCAGTGATGCAATGCTCTATCGAGAGAGCTATCCCTATTGGCAAGCAAATTGCTAATATTCTATTTTTTTCCAGCTGATCCTCATGTGAAAAGACTGCTTAAAGCTGTGCAATTTTTCTGCTATCCAGATCGGCATTTGCTCACATTTAGTTGGCGTTCTTCCCATAGCTGTGTTCAGCATTTGTGGGCTGATTTTTCTTGTATTCACTTGACCAGTTTTAGTATCCCTGGTAAATTGAATTGTAAGTGTTCGCATTATGAACTGTATAAGGTTTTATTTTGTTGTTTTGTGTTTGTGGCCTCATTACACCATGGTTACTACATTTTGAACTGGTTGTAAACACCCTCGAGACCGTCAATGGTTCAAATAGTACCCGGCCAGTACCTTCCACGGCACCTTAAGGCCTACAATAGGGGGGGTGCGGCTCAGAGCCTTCAAAACCGCTTCTATCCATTGCTTGATGTAATCATTGGACAAGATTCTTTCTACAGCCATGGCCTCTCTGACTACTTATCGGCCTGACCATTTTAAAAAGTCCTCCCAGACTTCTGTAGACCTTCGCATGTCCATCTTGGTATCTATGCTACATGTCAATTTAACAATATTTAACCAGGTAACCTAATTTGGGGGTCCGGGGTTGAGCCAAAGCTTACAGATCTCACGCCTGGCCAGGAGTATCAAGTAAAATAATAGCCCCCGTTTTTTATTACTTAACTCCTGTTTAGATATATAGTGGCCCCTGAGGAGTACCAATGATTCTGTTAAAGTAATGTTTTCTCTTAAAATATCCCTAATGATATTTTCCACGGACCTCCAATATTCTTTTAGCTCTAGACATGTGAAGAAGATATGCAGATCGTTGGCCTTTGGGTAATTACATTTTTTACACCTTGGCTCTGGTTGTAGCACAAATTTGGATAGTCTTTGTGAAGTACAATCTAGCCAATGGATTACGAAAAAGTGATGACGTTTAAGATTTGCGGGTGTTATAACATCATAGTAGTTTTATGGAGTCAACCCACAGTGAATGTACGCTCCCCTCCTGCAATGCGTCTGTCCAGACCTCCAATAGAGTCCTCATTTTCTCTTCCTCTAATTCCACCAGATATCTGTACCAGATTGCAACTTCTTTCTCCTTCTGACCATAATCCTGAAGCAAAGACTCAAATTCCCAGTTCCCTCTCACTTGCTCCTTTGCTGAACAAACCCACGAGGTGAGCTGCAGATACTTAAACCTAGATAGGCTGTTTACTGTCTTCATGTGCAGAACTTCCCATGGGACCAATTTGCCTGCTGTTATAAGTTCTCCCCATTTTGTTACCCCAGACTGACTTATGGGCAGGTTGAGGGCATCCTTCAAGCATTCTGGTGTTCCGGGGGACGCCCAGATTGGGGCAAAGTCTGAAAAGTAACCAATCTTTAAAGACTGTCTCACTGCTATCCACAGCCTTGCGGCTGCATGCAACACCTTTATTCTTACTTTATTGAAATATTTTTGGGCTCTGAATTTGTATAAAAAGGCTCCTCCCTCTTCTTTAAATAATTTCCCTCAGTATTGATAGGGTCACCCACTAACATATGAAAGTTCTTAAATTGAAAGGCCATGCAGTACAGTCTAATGTCTGGTAGTGCCAACCCCCCTTCTTAAGATGACTTCTAAGTTTTTTCCAGGAGAGTCGTATCCCCCGAGATGCCCAAATAAAGCTAGATATCTTCCCTTGTATTTTTTCAATTTCATCTTCAGGGAAGGTGAGTGGTATGCAATTAAAAAGATAGGTTAGTTTTGGGAGGACAGATATTTTTATGAGGTTAACCCTCCCATATATTGACTAGGGTAAGTTCTTCCATTTAGCTAACTTCCTGTCTACCTCCTTCATGACTCTTTTCAGATTTCGGGAAGGGATCTCCTCGATTTGCTCTACTATTGTTATCCCTAGGTACCTAATCTCTGAGCAAACATGGCCCCCCCACCCTGCATAGTTCCAGGTCATTACCTCTGTTTTAGAAATGTTAACCATATAACTCGACAGAGCCCCAAATTCTATAGTTAATTGCTCTATCCTAGTCAATGTTTGTGCTGGATCTGGAGTAAAAACTTCCAGATCATCTACATGTAATGCTATTTTACTGTGCATTGGCAACTGATGGATAGGAATAATCTGATCATCTGTTCTTAGCTTCTGGGCTAATGATTCCATGTATAAATCAAAAAGCAGGGGGGACCCTGTCTCATCCCCTTCATGATTTTAAAACTCCCTGTACAATACTTTGTTTAGCAATATTTTGGCCGTGGGCTGCTGATACAGCTTTTGCACTGCCCGAATAAAGTTGATACCAAAGCCCATTATCTCTAAGACCACCCATAGGAATGCCCAGCTGACTCGTCGAAAGCCTTGGAGACATCGATGATAATCACCGCCAAGGGAGTCGATCTCGCCACTGCTAGGTCACTGGTCCGAATAAATGAGAGCGTAAGTTCTTGTATTTGCCTCTTAGGAACAAACCCTTTCTGGTCAATATGGATGAGCTGCGGTGCCTCCTTAGCTAGTCTGGAACGAGGCTATAATAATGTTAATTCAAAAACCAGCAAAGAATCCAAGAAAGGCCGATTCATATCCCCCAATCTTCATTTTAAATGCTGACCTAAAGATATAAACAGGTATATTGACTGTGTAAGGTTTCTGTATAGTTTAACTATGTCTCTGTATAGTGTACGTAATTCTGCTGCTTGCAAAATCTCTAGATTCAATGTGTAAGCAGCTTGGACCGGCCAGGTCACTCGTGGGGAGGGCACTTTTAAACCAATTGATATGTTCTTGGTGGACTTCTACTTCCATATATTGAGAGTATTCTTAAGGTATCTCACCTTCAATGTAAGTGGAAAAAAACTTTGTGCATTCATCTGCAGGCGGGAATTTGACACAAGAATGGAATACCTCTGCATTGAATGCCTCGTGTACCTCAGTCATGAAGGTAACACTACCATCCGTTGTTGGGAGACCGTATTCCACAAATTTCAAAGTAACTGCATGTCTGCAATTGCCTATAATATTTAGAGCACCTTCAAACTCATCTTCCTCCACATTTGCAACGCCGTCCTGTACAGATATTATGAAAGGTCGTTGTAAGGAAAAAGAGATAAGGTTTTGCACAATGTGGGTAGCTATAATCCTTCAAACTTAAATGAACCTAAATCCAATATAGAGTATATACCTACACAGCTGCAGGAGGTTTTACCCTTCCCACTCCAGATATGTCTGGGTAAATGTGAGTAGAGGTCTCTGAGAAAGCATGACTGAACTATTCAGATTTGACAGTTAAATAAGAACCAAACCAAGGTTGTGTAGTACCTAAAAATAAATCGGATAGCGGCGTTTAGACAACATAAACGAAGGAATTAGTGTCTAGACTGATTCCGGACACCCACAAAGGATATGTTAGCCTTTAGACTAGCTAGCTCACAGTGCCACCATAAGACCCCTAACCTTACCAAAGAGCAAATCGTTTCTGACAACAATCGAACATGACGACCCTTAATACTTCAGTGATCGTGGAAGGAGTACAGTACTTTTCGCTCAGTCAATCGTGCTCACTCGTCTCAGAGAGATACACAGAATAAACGATGGGGAAGTTTAAAATAAGCATTTATTGAACCAGCATCATCCTAGTATAAAACATGTTTGCTGTGACAATCATTATAGAGAAGCAAATGTATAAGATTAAAAGCACCAAGATTAAAAGCACCAACAGAGTACATAAAAGAGAGAATCCTACCATGGTGCTAAAACATATGCAGGCATTTAGACATGACAGTAATCAAGCGTACTGCTACGATGCTGACCCTACCTAAGTGTACCTCATGGTACCTACCATGTATGTGGGCGTAAAGCAAAGAATCCCCCAGGAAAGAAGAGAATGAAGGACCCCATCTTGGTCTCTATTTTGACACCTGCAAGGGATGTCAGACTTCTGCGTGTAGTAGCTTCGGCAGGCCCAGACCTCAGTGTCTAGAGTCAGAGTGGAAGCTTCTCCTCTATCTCTCTAGTGGAAATATGGTTCTTTTATACCATAAAGATAGCCTCGGGGGTCCTAACACAATCGATATGTGGTGAGTACAATTATGTAATTGAGCCTAAATCAATTCCTTCAATTATGCAAAGTAGTTCTTTCGCCCTACGAAGAAAATGACCTTGACTTTTATACGTACGTTTTATAGTATGTTAATCCTGTTATGTATGCCATGTGCAGGGAACTTTTCTACAGATCCTCAAGCATAATAAATTAGGGTAGTTTCAAGTAAACTGATTGACAGTTATCCAGCACATAACTGGGTAAGAGGTCAGTGCTGGAACCGAAATGCAGAGCAAGGTAGGACAAATGTATGTGATGGGTCATTTAGATATTTAGTCCTACATTGGGGTATATAACAGAGGGATGAGTGGCCCCCCTCCCTGAGTCATATTAAGCCCTAGGGACCCCATCCCTCAGGGCTGTTTTTTTCTTCAAATTAAAGGTCTGGGAGGTTGCTTGCCCCCCTTCATGAGTTGTGTTAGGTCCTAGGGACCCCATCCCCCAGGACCACTACTTCAATTAAATGGAAGACGGTTACTTAGCCCCCCTTCCCAAGCCTTTTTAAGCCCTAGTAACCCCATCACCCAGGTAAGAGCCAACCCCATTACCTGATAGAAGAGAATGAAGGACCCCATCTTGGTCTCGATTTGGACAACCCGCAAGGGATGTCAGACTGCTGCATGTAGTACCTTCGGCAGGCCACTGGGGGTTTGCCAGAGGACCTTATGTTTTTTAAATACAAGGGGTTCATGCCCCCTCCTCTCTGAGCATTATTACGTCAAGGGACCCCATCCCCTAGGACCTTATTAGGCACTGGGGACCTCATCCCCATGACCTTTCTTTAAGAAAGGGAAGGATGACCTGTGGTCCCCCTCCCCAAGACTTATTTGGCCCTGGGGAGCCCATCACAGAGGGCTATTTTTTTTTAATTACATGGAGAGAGCTGCGTGCCCCCCTCCCCAAGCCTTATTAGGCCCTGTAGGCCCCTCCCCACAGGCCCTTTTTTTTAAAGGGCAAGGGATCTGAAAGACCCAGTCCCCTGAGCCTTATTTGACCCAGGGGACCCCATTCGCCAGGGCCATATTTTGAATTTAAAGGGAAAGGGGCACTCGTCCTCCCTCCCGAGTCTTATTAGGCACTGGGGGCCCCATCATCTGGGGCCACAAATACAATTAAAAGGGAGGGGGCAGCTTAGCTGCCTTCCACCCCCCAGCCTTGTTATGCCCTGGTGCCCCCAACCACCAGAGCGGTTGGTCACAAAACCTAATGTTTTATATGAGGGAAGGGGTTCAAGCACCTCATTCCCCAGCCTTATAAGGCACGGTGGACCCAACCCTCTGGTCCTGTTTACTTTTAAAGAGGAGGGGGACCACCCTCCTTGAGCCTTATTAGGCACTGGAAACCTTATTCCCAGGACCTTTTTTATGAAACGGGAGGGACCACCAGAGCGGTTGGTCACAAAACCTAATGTTTTATATGAGGGAAGGGGTTCAAGCACCTCATTCCCCAGCCTTATAAGGCACGGTGGACCCAACCCTCTGGTCCTGTTTACTTTTAAAGAGGAGGGGGACCACCCTCCTTGAGCCTTATTAGGCACTGGAAACCTTATTCCCAGGACCTTTTTTATGAAACGGGAGGGAGCCGCATACCCCCTTCCTGGAGCCTTATTAGGCCAAGGGTCCTCCTGCCCCAGGGCCTTTTTAAGAAAGTGGAGGGGGTACATGGCCTCCCTCCCTGAACCTTATTAGGGTTAGGGACTCCAATCCTCCAGACCTGTTTTTGAAAAAGGCAAGGTGGCCACTTGGCTCCTCTTCTTCAGCCTCATTAGGCCCTGGGAACCCTATCCCCAGGGGTGTTTTTTTACTTAAAGGGGAGATGGCCATTTGGCCCCCTCCCTGAACTTTATTAGTTCCCAAGGACCACTTACCCAGGGCCACAACTTAAAATAAAGGGGAGGAGGGTCAGGCAGGTCCCCTCTTCTAGCCTTGTTATGCCCTGTGGATCTCATCCACGTCATCTCCCCTGATGCCCTGAAACCAGACCCAGGATGCTTGTGCCCAGTCCTGGGTGGAACTGGCTTGGCAGTTCGGTCTGAACTGTTCACATGAGGCTCAGGGTCAAGACTGATGTGGATATGGCTGGGTTTAAACTGGGGTGGCATGGTAAGCAAAATAACCATGGATTTAACCCAGATCTATTAACTGGGGGAGAATGTTTGATTTGCAATGTATTCCATCCATCATCTGTGTGTCTTTTGACCTCATCCCCCAGGACCAGTACTACAATTAAAGGGGAGTATGGCTACATGGCTTCCTCCACAAGTCTTGTTAACCTCCTAACTCATCCCAGCAGTGGTAGCAGGGGTGAGGTGCCTGTGGCAAAGGACACCCAAGCCTTTTTACAGGTTCAGGTTTGACCAACTGGGAGGGAACAAGATGAATGGTAGAGATGGGTCTTTGGGTGGTAGACAAGGATGCGGCTGGTACTGTTCCTGTATGGTCCATCCAACATTAGGCACTGTTCACTTGTGGTGGCCTCCAGTAATGATTGATGAGGTGGTAACCTCCCTTCCGCTCCCCTCACCCTCATTCCACTGTGTTCATTAGAGTCCGATGTCTTACCACCTGAAACACAGTGACCAGCTGCCTCATTGCCTTCATGGCCAATGTCCTCTTTACCTGTTCTTGAAGATGCTGAAAAGACATATAAAGTATTTGTAGTGTATATGTGTAAATAGAACTGCTCATGAACATTTCCCTCAAAACAGTTCCCAAATGTTCATATTTCACCTGCTTCTAGGCAGTCAAACATACATGTAGGGAAAAACTTGAGACACCATTTTGTCACGGTTTTGTAATTTCCCCTTATTGCTCATATCTTATTGTTGATCATTTCCCTTAACCATTCTCAATTCTCTCCAGGAACTGCTTAACACCTCTCAATGGTTCTGATTGGTTGTTTTGAATAGTGAACTTATGTCACAAACATCAATATAAAGCAAAAATCCCTTTTTACATTGTGTGTTCAAGGCAAAAACACTGATGTTTTTATTTAAACAAATACAAATATTATTCAATGTGTGTTAATATTTACTGCAATATTTCACCAATATATGTATAAACTGAACGCCTTTTTCTTTCATTTGGGCATTCCACAATGGTGACACCTAAAGTAATTTACATATTTGTGAAATGTTAAAATTAATTTTATAGATTCAATACTTAAGTTGCTTCTTAAGTATCACACCATATGCATTTACTTGTGTTGTTGAAGAAATTCAAAATTAAATCTGTTGGTATGTTAAAATTACTTCTACAGCATAATTAATTACATAGGGCATGATACATTCCTAATTTACTTTAGTAATGAGCAAATAAACGCTACATTTGACTCCAAAATATCTTAAAGATCTTTTTGTTTTACAATTGTGAAACAAATGTAAAATATTCTGATTGTCTATTTAGGCAACAATTGGTACATAATAACAGAAAATGATATATATATATATACAGAATCAGATATATATTTCAAAATAAAAATGCAAATCACAATATGAAAAAGATTACACTTTGATGCATTTCTAAGATTTCCTAATGAGTCATTTTTTTGTGCCTGATTTGGAGTGTTCCAAATGGGATACCACAATATATATGCGAAGGAACATTCCATCTGCAAAAGTCCCATTAACTTATATATTGTTGTTCATTGGACATAAAAATACTGTTTTATGGAATGTGTTACTCTGTCACCAATGTGTTCACATTCCCATCTTCTTTTTTCAAATATGTGTGCCTATCAAATTCATTTTTTCCAAAAAACGACTGGCTTACATGTACATTTGTGAATAAGTAAGACATCATGCAAATCTGTCACTTTTAACATAAATGTAATTGCATTGTTTAATAAAACATATTTGTAATATATTTTTTATAAAAAATTTAGCCATTTATTCTTATGTTTCTGTTCATTTTGGCTCACATACTCACTATTGTTGTTTTACACTGTATCATAAGTGCATTTTATGCATTGTCACCAGTAATAGGGCTAATGTAACATAATTCACAATTGTGACAGAGTATCTCACCTGACACAATTATACATTTTGACATGTTTGATGCGACTGTCCATTATACCATCAAACAAACTCATGTATAATTTTTATTAGGCTGTCATGTGTCTGCTCAAAACAGTCCTTTGCTAGTGATCATAAAGATATTTGTATAATTTTCCACAAACTAATATACAAAATACATCATCATATACCTTGTGCAAAACGTACACCTTCAAGAAATCTTCCCTTACATTGGACTTGTGTCGACCTTTATGTTGATGCAATAATTTGCTCCTGTAACAAGTCATTTAAAATAAAAACTCAAAAAATATATTACTCAATTGCTACTGCTGTTGGGCTCTCAACTACCCATCAAACTGGGGATAGGCCACAGCAAGTATGGGGGGCAAGGGTGAGGAGCACATATTTCGCATGTTGGGAGGAATGCCTGAGCTGGACTTCTGCTGACTTCTTGGGACAGCATCGCAGGTCCTCCCATCAGTTGCCGACAGTGAATGCTGCACCGCTTGTAGACCCTCAGGGTCCGATTCTTCTGTGCAATGTCCTTACATATGTAATTTTTTTGTTATTTAATTGATAGTAACCTTTTGAGTACCCTTATCTCTTGTTATGTCCTTATTTTTCTAATCCAGGCCAGTGACATCAGGTCAGTGACATCATGTAGGATGAGTTATTTGTGGAATATTAGAAATAGCAAAAATACATTTCTTTGGTATCTAAAGGAAAAAAATTAAAATACATATATTTATTACTAGAACATATGTACCGTGGAGTTATCGATATACATGACTCGCACTCCAGGACCATGTTAATCCAAGTAAGATGTTTATTGTCAACGGCAACGCGTTTCGACCTAGACCTTGCCGAAACCCTGCACATCCACAAAACTAGAGAGGGTGGAAGAGCCTTCTCTTACATTGCGGCAAAAGGCGAGGAACAAGCTCCCGATCAACATCAGCTGCTCCCCCACTCTGCACACCTTCCAGAAGACCCTTAAGACCTATCAGACTCGAAGCTGCACCCCCCAATCACCTTGAGACCCTCACAGGTGAGTAGCATGCTTCACAATTCCCTGATTGATTTAATATAAACAATAGGCCCTGGCACCTGTTACTCGCACCGGCCCTGCTGAGGTGGAAGTACCCAACAGTTCCAGTTTTCCTATATATATATATATATATATTCACTGAAAAAACCATAGGTTATACACCATATATAGTTAGGAATTAGCATTTAAAAAACCTTATTTTACTCACACAAAACCAATGAAATTCCATATATAGTTAGTTGTACTAACTATATATCGCGCACCCGCAATCCACTGCTGATCATGTCACATATTACATCATTCATGACATGGTCAGTGACATCACTGATGACATCACTGATGACATCTCAAATGACATCACTGATGACATCACTGATGACATCTCAAATGACATCACTGATGACATCACTGATGACATCTCATTTGACATTACTGATCACATCACTGATGACATCATTCATGTGATAATACGATGAACCTCTTCAGACTCTAATATAACCTTAGATACACTCAGTGTAAACAGACACTCACAGACTGTCACTCATCCATGGAGTTACTTACACACCTAGTCAGTCATGCAAAGAATCAATCACACCTCCATTTTCACAACTATACAGTTATACACACCTTACTTATTCAAACATATACTAAAACATATTTACTCACTTATACAATCCTGGATACAAGTTCACAATGATCCATACAGCCACTCACACATTCACTGGCTCTTATGCACAGTTATTTATATATGTCAACTCTCACATGTACTGTATTTTACATATGTACTTACTTTGACATGTAGCACTGAGATATCTATTCACTCACCAATACAGTCATGCACACAGTCAACCGCCCATACAGCTGTTTCCACATGCACTTTTGAACCCATACATCTATGCACAGAGTCATACACCTCCCAGCCACCCACATACACACTCAGTCTCCCATACAAATGCTTGGGCAACCAATCAATAACCCATATAGTTACTCATATAGCTACTGATCAACACATGCAGCAGTTTACAGAACAACAGACATAATGATGCACAAATTAAGACAGTTTAGTCACTAACCCATGCACTCAGTGAGACACATTTAACCACTCACTCATACAGTCAGTCATGCACCTACTAAATCCTTCATCCAGACACTTATACATCCACTCATTCTTAAATATGTAAGACATATTTTAACTTTACAGAAAAATACAGTCACTCGATGTTGTCATCAGTGATGTCATCAGTGATGTCATTTGAGATGTCATCAGTGATGTCATCAGTGATGTCATTTGAGATGTCATCAGTGATGTCATCAGTGATGTCACTGACCATGTCATGAATGATGTAATATATGACATGATCAGCAGTGGATTGCGGGTGCGCGATATATAGTTAGTACAACTAACTATATATGGAATTTCATTGGTTTTGTGTGAGTAAAATAAGGTTTTTTAAATGCTAATTCCTAACTATATATGGTGTATAACCTATGGTTTTTTCAGTGAATTTTCAAGGTTTTGTAAATGCTAATTCCTAACTATATATGGTCTATAACCTATGGTTTTTTCAGTGAATTTCATTGGTTTTTTAAAAGCTAATATCTATAGCTGTAAAATGTATTCTTCTTTAAATCCAAAAATATATTTTATATGTTTATTAATAATTTTTTTTAAATATTTTTTTTGTTTCGCTCCCGGTCGGCGAACCGGGAAGCTTTCCGTTAGCTCAAATTGATGCCGCGACCCGGTCCGCGAACCGGTAAGAAATCAACATAGTGACGGTATCGCGTTGCCGCGTAATGCGTCTTATGACGTACTGCGTTAGCGCACCCGGAAGTGCCCCGGGGCGCGGACCGAGGCGCGAAACGCAGCTCTCCGGAAGCGATCCGCGGCGCGTCGCGAAAGCACGATGTATCGCGTTGCCGCGTAATGCGTCTTGTGACGTACCGCGTTAGCGCACCCGGAAGTGTCCCGGGGCGCGGACCGAGGCGCGAAGCTCAGCGACCCGGAAGCTAACCGGGGCGCGTTCCGCAGCGCGTAACATGAGCGTGAGAGGTCATGTGACTTGTTAATAAAACTTTTCATTGGTTCATTTCACTTTTGGTTTCATAATGATGTAAGGCTAGGTCAGGTGACCTAAAAATAACACTTTTCATTGGTTGAGAAGTATTGTTTTTCCCAAATGATGAAAACCCCTCCTTCTTTCCTCACTCTGACTTTCATCATTGTGAGAGGAAGACCTTTATTACTATATCAGAAATGGCTTCAGTAGTTGCTTCAGCTGGTGGACCCCCACCACCACCTCCACCTCCTCATGGGAAGAGAGGACCACCTCCCCAGGTGATGACCAACACTGAGGAGGAAGAGGAAGAAATGGATGAAGAGGAGGGAGAAGAACCACAGTTCTTAGAAGAAGTGCCCCGGGTTTCCCATAAGAAAGCCAGTTTCATCTGGCAGTTTTATTCGATCCCTCGTGGCCAAAAAAAAGTGAATGCGAGGTATGTCACCTGCCTCATCTGTAAAGAAAAATTATCCAGAGGGACGGATAAGAAATATAGTTATGGCAACCATACTATGCACAGGCACATGACAAGGAAGCATCCACTCAATTATAGCCGGGCGGAAATACGGGATTTGCAGGAAAATCCAAGATCAACTCCTGTGGCCAGATCAAGAATATCCATTTCATTGACACCAGCAGAGGCACGGGAAACTGTGCCAAACATACAAGAAAATTTTGGCCACATGATCCACACTTGTATGCACTGTCGTGCGTTGTTAGCATGTGGCAATATGAGCATAAATGCTATCAACCTGGCGTATGAACACCATAATTGCCCTAACCGCCCCCAGTAATTTTTTTTTTTGCTCCTGTTGAGCCCTTTTCAATGCCTATTTTTTGTTGATTCCCCCCCCCCAAAAAAACCCCCAAAAAATATAAAATCATTCAAAAAATACAAAAAAAACAAAAAATGTTCAAAAAAAAAAAATATATATAAAACAACAAAAATATATAAAAAAAAGTTCTTTTCAGAACTACCTTCCCTTTCAAAAAAAATTGCTAGAATGTTTAGCACTCTGGCAAGCTCTATTTCTTTTGGTTCGCTTCCCGGTTAGCTTCCCGGTACGCGGACCGGGAGCTAACCAAAAAATTTTTTTTTTAAAAAAAAGAGTAAGTATAAGGAAAGTAAACAGAGAGTGATGTTAAAAGAAAGACAGCTATAGGGAGTAAAGAAGAGATACTGTTTAATAGATCTATTTACCGAAGAAAAGACGGAAGAGGGTATAATTGTGAAAAACAAAATAGATAACGAAGTGAAAGAAAAAAAAAGAGAGTATAACATTAACAAATAAGAGTTTCTTGGAGAATGTGAGTGAATGTTCAAAATAAGATTAAAACATGAGGAATAACAGAGAGAAAAAATAGAAAACAGAAAACAAAAAATAACAGAAAAAGATTAATTGAAATAGCAAAGAAATGTAAGTAACATAGAGCCATATCATCAACATAGGCAATAAAAGTTTTGCAGCTTTTATTGGCAGAAATGTGTCGCTAAAGCTGCTTTTGCGGCAGAAAACTGCCGCTAAAACCACTTTTGCACCAGTTTTCTGCCAATAAAAAGAGCAATAATTTTATTGGCTGTGTTCATAATATGCCCCTTAGTGTGCTTCAACTACACAGAGAAAGCATTATGAACAAATAGTGATAGAGTGATCAGTCAAAGACACTAAGAGTAATAGAGACGGAGTGAGTGAACAAGAGTGAGGAACTATGAGAAGAGAGGGACTGAGAAAAAGAGTGGAAGGAGTTGAGTAAGTAGGTAATAGAGAAAGGAATGAGGGAAGTAGCAAAGGCAGGAAACTGAGGGTTAAAGAAATGAAGCAGTGGAACTAATAGAAGTTAAATGTGATAGAAATGTAACGAAAAGAGTACAAAACATTTACCTTATAATTGTCGTTAAATTACTCACTTTTTGTTTTTATACTTTCAATCTGTGAAAGAGAGAACAAACATTTGAAAAATATTAAAACATGTATTTAAAAATTACAAAAGACAAGGGAAAAGATTGAAGGACAAACAGTTTTTCAACAACTTTGACACTTACAGAAGCTTCTGCTTCTCCAGGCCCCCTACACAGTCCTAAAGATATACATTTTAAACTAACAGTATCTTGATGCAGATGAAGTGAGGCCTATCTTAAAATATGGTGCATCTTTTGCATTGCTGTTGTCTCAGAAAAGTGTCGCAAGACACTAAAATTTTAAATAATTGCTTCAGGATGCCAATAAGATGTCTCCTATCCAGAGGTTTGTTTGAGGTGAGGCCTACTCAGGGTTGCAGATGAAATTTCGAGTTG
Source organism: Lissotriton helveticus (assembly GCF_964261635.1). Lineage (NCBI taxonomy): Eukaryota > Metazoa > Chordata > Amphibia > Caudata > Salamandridae > Lissotriton > Lissotriton helveticus. The sequence continues at coordinate 641,947,319 of NC_136059.1, forward strand.
TTGAAGAGAATAGAGGACATAATATATGTGAAGGTCTACCAATGAAGTGAGTCATGTCCACTGCACTCTTGAACAAAGTCCAAACCTCCTATGTTTCCCTGGACAGACCTAAACTTGATCTACACAATGTGCTTCGTAATGATAGGAAACACAGGTGATGTAAATGAAATACGTGCAATTTATTTTGCTCATTTCACAATCACATCACTTGTGTTTCCTTTGCTTAGGTATCTCATTGTGCAGATGTAGTCTAGCATATGAAAGAATACGCAGAAGCGCAGCACTGCATGCAACAACTTTGACACTTACAGAAGCCTCACCTTCTCCATGCCTCCTACACAGTTCTACATATACATCATAAATGCAAACAGTACAGAATTAATTATACATGTTAAATGGTTTATTTTTGCTGTTCTCAGAATGTATCAAAATTCACTAAAAACAGTGACTTGAAGGTATTCATCATATAACAGCGGGGAAAAAAAAACACAATCAAAATGATTGTGTTTAAAAAAACCATACAACATAACAAATCAGAATTCAGAACTCCTTAAAGTTAACTTACTTTCCATGACGTCAAAGGATGTCCTATGAACAGCTTACACTCTGTTGTGCTGTTATTACTTTCAGCCCGCCACTTTCTGAAAGAAAATCTCCATCGTTTTTAAAAACATGTTACATGCAATAAATGACTTCTTGCTCTCTACCACAAGTTTCCACAAGGCCAAATCTTGTCAGAGCCATTTATAACTCTTGGATTTCTTGTAAGCCAATCCCGTCATTTGGCATTTCTGCAACTTTCAGAATTAAAATGTTGAAGATCATTTTCACAATCCAGGAATAGTAATATCTTCCTCTTCTTGCTCAGTCATGTTCTACATTTCCTATGACACTGATACTGCTTACTATGAAGCAGACTTACACTAACTCTATGATTAGTACAATTATTTAATTCTCTACATCACTTTCAATCACAAAGCAATGTAAAACAGTAGACAGCATTGCAGACTTACATTCCCTCTACTCTATGTTTTGATTGGCTGCTTCAATTAGCTTATAAAAAGAAATAGTTTTTCTGAACTCATTCAAAGTGCACTTATTTCTCCATGACGTCCAGTCTTATGGTTAGAAGTTATGTCTCTGAACTACACTCATCCTCAAGGCCAAATTGTGTAGGAGCCATTAGAACTTCTTGAAATTCCACAGAGAACATCCCGAGATTATTTCCCTAAAATTTTGGTTTTAAAAACACCAGGTAAGAGTTTTTAAGGTCATACGGCAATTTTTTTTTGAAAATTAAAACAGAATCGTTGCAGAATGACCAGCCATTTCTAGACTTTAAATAAGCTGTGTAATGTCCTGATGTTATTGAAGGGCCGTCATGATATATAATTGCTGCAGTTACAAAAGTCCTTCCTGATATTGACAACTGCGAAGCTACAAATTTTTTAATTAAAGTTGTCAATTTTGTTCCATCAGGCCTACATCGTTGGAACATTAAAATGACATACTGGCCATATGTTCGTATAAATAATGTGGACATCATTTCAGATTTACATTGGCTACACTCCATGTTGTGATCAGCTGCTTTTACTAGCTTATTAAAGGAGACTGATTTACTGTCTGGCAAAGTTAAATATATAAATCTTTCTGAGTCTACACTAGTAGTACTTGATACCATACAGTTCTCGCAGTCATGCTGCCATTGATAAGAAAGCCCAAACAGCTGATCTACATCTACACCTTCAGCATGCAATACATCAAGCATATACATTAAAAACTCCTGACAATCTTGCTGAATATTTTGAGAGAATTGTGTTTGGCCTGAACATCTGTCTAACAGATTTCGAATTTCAGACACACTTTCTATGTTTGTTCTATCAGTGCTACATTTCTCTAACACAGAATTTAACAAACTGCAAAATCTTTGATCAGAATTGACCACAATCTCTTCTTTTACATTTTCTAGAGAAAACAAAACATTAACCACTACATTAGCATAGCAGTTGACACCAGAACTGTTTTCAAATTGAAAACCAACAACATCTTCAACAGAATCCTTTTTGTTTCTGCTTGTAATTTTAGGTTCATCGACTTTTCGTCTTTTTGCTACAACCTCCCCAGTATTGGTCACATTTCTTCGTTTCCGGCCTACCACACGTTTCTCAAACAAAGGATACTGAGGCAAATGTGGCGCATACTCTCTTCTTAACCTATTGTATTCCTTAACACAATCTAGATCCGCACAAATGTTTGTGACATCACACTCAATCAAGTACAATCCCGATAAAGTTCTAACTCGTGACAATGCCACATATGCCATACCCTCCTTGAACACAGAACTGCCAATATTCACCAATGCACAGTCTACACTTAAACCTTGCGATTTATGGATTGTCACCGCATATGCCAAGCAAACAGGAAACTGCTTACGGCGAACATATAAGTCTTTTACAAGCAAAAATCTAGCAGAGCAACGACCAATTAGCTGTACTTCCTCAATGCCATCAAATTTAATTTTTAAAAATTCAATTCCATCTCTATTTCTGTATTTTACAAAATCAACAACATTACCCATTGATCCATTTACCAGACCTCTTTCAACATGTAAATTCCTTCTTAAAATTATACGGCAGTTCAAGCACACATTCAGAGTCTTTTCAAAACCTGCAGTTTTAGATATACTCTTCTCTAATGAATCCAATTTTGTTTTCAGATTCTCAGACAAAATAATTGTTGATCCATATGCTCTACTCTGTCAATAGCTTCCAGTTTCACAATCTCTTGCTTTTCTAAATGCAACATTTTGTTGTTGAATTTGGCACATTCTGCAAGAGTTGGCATCAAACATATTCCAGATTTCTTATCAGTAATTTTCAGAAAAATATTCTCAGGCACAACATCTTGTTCTGGATATAAATTTGACAGTAATCGTGCATGTAAAGCTTCTTTCCCATGCTCGGTCACTTTTCCAATTCTAACATCTTGTAGAATAGTCTTGTAAACTTCATCCTTCGCCTGACGCATATTTTCATGCAGTTCAGCATAATTGAAGTTTAACCATATATTGACGTTGCCAATGCTGCCTAGGCACTTCCTGGTATCTTCATGCGTGAGCATTTTGAACACAGGTTGCCCTTTCACTGGTGTCAGCTGCAGAAGATCTCCGAAAACAATGATGTGTTTGCCACCAAATAACACATCATACTCTGTTTTGAGAACTTCTTGCATTCTCAAATGCACAAAGGCAAGCATGACATTGGAAACCATGCTTACTTCGTCAATGATAAGAAGTTTCATTTTCCTCAAGATTCTTGAAACTTCAAAACAAGCATCTCCAGATAGCTTGTGATATTGTAATTAGTTGTCATGCTCCACTGGCAGCATCAGTAAACGATGTAAAGTAATCCCTTTAATGTTATGTGCTGCCAGTCCAGTTGGAGCGGTGACAACACAAGACAGCGATGACTCTGTCCTTTCCTGCAAATAGCATGAAATTGCTTTAATGAGGAAACTTTTTCCAGTTCCCGCTTCTCCACTCACGTACAGTCGGACAGGCTTCAACGACGTACATGAGCACTCTTTCTTGTCATGACTTAATCCATGATCAATTTGCTTGGTAACTTCGTCATATATTTTCCTCTGCTCAATGTTGAGTTGTCTTTCCAACTCTTCTAAGTTAACCGCATCCTCCTGAGCATGTGCCATGGCTCTTTCCACTTCATTCATGGCAGTGGCAGCTTCATTTTCGATAACAGGTCCTCCTAGTGGATCCTGACTCAATGAAGCAGAACTCTGACTGTCCTGAGAACTGTCTCTGGCAATCTCGGCTGCAATCGTTGCTTCCTGCTCAATTTCCGCATTCAACATTTCTACATATTTGGGAAAAGCAGGACATTCTATGGTCTCCTTGGCGGCATTGAAAGAGTCTTCGTAACAGAGGAAATCTCCAAACAGTTCCTCTTCTGCACGCCAAGGCTTGAAAAGTTGCAAAAGTGCTAAATAGAAAAACTCCTTTTTTTCAGGAGATTCGCCACTCAGTTTTCGATGGTTTACCAAGTGGCATTTTCTTTGCTTGACCAGACATCCCTCACTTCCTATTACAGCATACACTCCTTTCTCAGTATCTTGTTTGATGTTCCTCTTGAATATGTAATTTTGAAGAACCTCATACAGACAAACATTGTCGAGGTGACTGCTTCTATTTGGATAATATGTATCCAACATGTTGGTCTTCAAAATGTCGGTACTGTTTGGCTCCTTTTCCGCCAAATACTCAATTTCCCGCACAGGTTTCAGAACTCGATTACGCGTTGCAGCAAGACCAAGACTCGCCCAAATGATACTCCTGGACTTGGCATAGAGACTTGCTGAAGACAACCGGTCAGAGCATTCGTAAGCTCCAATTTCTCGATGCGACAACATCTTCAGACTGAAACTGTACAACTTCTTGCTGAGGCTCTTTTCATGGGAAATGTCCTCCCACATATCCTTCAATTCTGTCTTCTCTTTTTTGGTGATGTAAGACGTCACATACCGAGCCACAGCCATACAGTTATCAGCCACAAACTGAATATCCATGTTAGCATTCCACATGGACAAAATCACCGGGTTGTAGTCGTTGATGTACTTGGACTCTTTGTTCCTCTTCAAATTGTATGTGTTTTTAGGTGATTTCTTCATGACATTATGTCGCAGCGAAGACATCAAACTGTTTACTCTTCCTTTAGAAATCACCGGTCGTGGAAAGCCGAAACGACATTTGGTGTAGAACTTGTCCTTGTTTCGGAATTTACGACGGCAGTACTTTCCACATCGATGGCTTTGGAAACGCAGAACTTTTTCTCTTAGGCTTTTCTTCTCCTTTGCGTTTGGAACAGCACACGTAGAATACTGTTGGATGAAACTCATCACTGAGTCTTCTGGATCCGTTCCAAATTTAGGTGCATCCTTGATCCACAGCAACATATGTATATGAGGAGCACCTCTTGCTTGGTACTCCTTTCTCCAGAAGAAATCCAACACCTCTCCAAGAGGTGGATTCTTCTTATTCATGATGAAAGACGTCATAGCTTCAAATCTATGATTGAAGTACCTACATACATTGACTGGATCCAAAGAGCACAGTTCTCCGGGTGTCTTGAATTCGATGTTATCTACGTTAGCATGTGCCTCTCGTAGAAATTCAAGTAAGTCTTCCCAGCCATACTCGGCACAGCTCAGAGTGAGGAACCATGTGGGAGTACCTAAGTTCCTCAGCATACATTTTAAATCACCATGACGACGGTACCAGTACTCATTAGTACCACGCTGACACGCCATGAGATTAATCAGGTGAGAATCCAAAATACTGTCTTGGACATTGACTTTATCCATAAAGTCACTTGCCGAGATGTTTTGCATGTGTATACCACTTTTCAAGATGTGGTTCACTGCATATGACAGTCCAGACAGATCGTTTTCAAACAGGAGATGAAACAAATAAGGAATGCATTGTCGAAACCTAGCATCTCCTGCATACAATCGCAAAGTCCGGTATTCAGAAGCAGGAATTTGATGAGGTCGCTCATCATATCTTCCTCCCTGACCTGTTGGAAAAAGCTGTGGGAAACACCGAGCTTCCAAACTTTCCTCCCAAACACTAATGGGACTCCCTTTGGCTTGTTTCATTTGAAACAACTCAATAGCATTCCCCATGACTTCCTTGGAATGCAAAGGATGAACACTATAATGTTCATATATTTCTTCACTAGTAGAGGGTTCTACTTCTCAATTTGACCAGCACACAAATCGCTATCCTCTTCCTCACTTACTTCCTCTTCTGCAACATATACATTCTTATAGTATTTATTATTTTTTTTCAAATACAATGTTGCCTTTTTAACTTTCCTAACATCTACTAAATCTTGCCATATTTTCTTATTCTTTGTCGGAACCCCATTAACTAAGATAACCAGAGGTTCCTCTTCCACTTTTTCTACTCCAATTGTGTTAATGTTTTTCTTCAAATCTAGAGGCAAATAAACAACTCTTCCCTTTAATCCTCTCTGTAAATCTGATGGAGGCAATTTCCCTGTCTTTGGCTCCATTCTTACAATAGCCTGAAAGGGATGGATACTTTGAATCAAAATAGATTCATAAGTATTTAAATCCTTCAATTCAGAAGGAATCTCAACCAATTCCAGATTATTATGAACTGCTCTAGCAGGCATCTGGTTTTGATTTAATTTGCAACAACAATAAGTACACACACGTTGATCCAATCCCAAATCAAAACAATTTTCTACCATCAAGTATGTTGCAAAATCCTTCCATTCACTATTATTTTCCCTTTCACTTTTTGCGTATAAATCCACTAACTTAGTCTGATTCTTATAATAAGTGCGTCGACAACACACACAAGTGAAATTTGGCCTCTCACTTGATTTGACCTGAAATGTGACAATTTCCCTCTGGAAATTATCTGTACTGGAAACCTGTACACTATCTTCCACATTACCCGCTTCTTCTTGGTCAATTTCAACATTCTCCTCTTTACTTCCAAAGTAACAAAACTCAATTTCTTCACATATATTCTTCACATCTATTTCAGAACCATGCAAAAGAGCAGCGCATAATTGTTTAAGCATAATTGCTGGACTCTTAGCATAATACAACATTCTAACTAATTTCCTCACTTTATTATGATGCACTGCTAGCATTCTGAAATGATGAAAAACACTCTGGCATACTCTCCTGGAAAGACAAGCCAGTGAATGACCATGCAAACCTGTCACTTCTCTCACTCTGCAAGGATCTAATTCTTGCAACAACCTTATTTTCTGCTTCAAACTTTTCTTATTAAATGACCGTACAAAATCACAAAGCAAATTGATGGAATCCTGTCGCACACTACAAATACTACTACACTTCCAGGTGTACACAGGACCCTTAGCACGTCTTCCTAAAACCTCATTACCTAACACCTCTTCTGTCTCTGTTGTCACAAGTTTTTCTTTTTCAACTGGACAACCATCTTTCACTTCATAAGCACGACCACTGGTGTCAACTGCATGCACCAAATCATTATCCTGGAAATAACTCTCCTCATTAAAAAATGCCTCACAGCTTGAACTATGAATCCATTCTCCAGAAAAAACTTCACAAAAATTACTACGATTAACTATTCTCTTCCATCTACTATTTCTTTTGAAATCATAAATTGCCTTGTTTAGCTTCCTAATTCTATTGATTATCAAAATAAATAACTTACGTTTAATTTCAAATGCCTGATCAATAACTTTCTCAACTTTTTTTTTTCTCTTATAAAAAACCACTTTCTGTTGACCTTTCTTAATATTTTTTAACAAATTGCCAATTATCCTGTTGCGGAACATTCAATTACGAATGTCCCTAAACTGTTGTTTCCTTCTACTATCATGCACAGAGTTATCTCTTGCTCTAGCAGTAACATTTTTGATTGGCCTTTCCTTTCCATTTGAATTGGTTCTCTTTTTATGGACTGACACATTTTCTGTAGTAATATTTTTTTTACTACACATATTTCTTATGAATGTTTTTGTACTCTTACCCGGTGCTTTCTTCGTGACTTGACAAATCTTTTTGTTAGAGGACTGCTGCTTCTTTTGATTCACCTGCTGTCTTTGACGTTTTGCAGCCTTTCTCTCTCTTTCTTTCGTTGGCATGGTGAAATGTTGAAATGATCTGCAGTTGAATCTGTGGTAAAATATATTAAAAAATGTTATTAACCACTATTACCAAACAGTAAATCAATAACAGTGATCAAAAACTTAACACACTACTTGACATTTTAAATAGAAGATTTTTTAGTCCTTGGCAAATTTACAATACAGAAATAGCAGAAAAGAAATGGAATTTATGTTCATGTTACCTGTGCTATTTTATATGTGAATCTGATCTAATTTTATGAGCATATTTTAATATTTTATTGAAGACACTACACATAACCTGTTTTTGAAGGTGTCTTTATTTTTAAATTAAACGGTTTACACTTTTACTTTTTATTTATTATAAATTTTAAAAATAAATGTTTATAGTTCCATAGGCTCAATCAGGTCAGCTTCCCACCCTATGTCATATAATTCGGAAAAATCTGCATCCTCATCACGCTCTTCTTCATCCTCAGGATTTAAATCATCCAAGGGATCAACATCCACTGATGTTTCAATTACAAGTTCAATGATGAGGTCAAAATCAACTGATTGCAGATTGTCGCTCATGTTGATGTTGTCTTTATCTTTAAAGAAAGATAACAACAATGAGATGTTGCAGAGTAAGAGACAAATCTCAGAGATTATAATAGTAAAATTGTTTAACAAGAGTAACATTTTGCAGCTATTATTTAGCCATGTCCAGCGATGCTGAGCAGGTGAAGCCTATGTCTAATTTTTCAGTGAACATGACTCATCTCTTCTTAACCTTGGATAAGCCTCACCAACTCTGTGTCCCCTGCACATACTTAAATGTAAAGGGGCAGATTTATGTTAAATGGCACATCCCCAGGCATGCACCAGTTAACGTGCACCGCTGCTCTGCCACCCATGGTGTGCCGTATTTACAATCAGATAGGAGAAAGCTGCGTCAAAACCCTGCGCCTGCTTTAAGCAGGCATAGGTCTTGACGCAACATTGTGGAGATGGGGCACCCCTGAGCCTTGCTTGAGCTGCATCGCACTTGCGATACAACTCCAGCAATCACTACCTTTACAGCACAGATACGTCACGCATCTGTGCCATTTTTGCCCCATGATGCCCCGCATTGTAAATGCAGCACACCATGGGTGGCGGAACAGCGGCGCAGGATGACTGGCACATCCCTGGTGATGCGCCAGTCATCATAAATCTATCCCTAAGCTTCTTATCTTGTTACAGATGAACCGCCATATGTACCATCAAACTATTTTGCATTTCCTAAATAGCGAATTTTAAGGAATAAATAGCAATTCTTTACCATTCCTAATTTGCAATGAGCAAATTGCTAATTGCAAATTACCCATTCATTTCCATGGGCTAGGAGGCTCATAGGAATGAAGGTACAATTTGCGATTAGCAATTAGCTCATCGCAAATTAGGAATTTTTCCAAGGGTGCATGGGTGTCTCAAGAACACCCTGCTGCACCCCTGAAAAAGAAATTTGGGGGCATATGGCGCACATACATGCCCTAAGGGCATGTATTGGCGTCATATGGCACCTTTTGTTTTTTTGGAAAAAAAGCTTTTTGAAAAGAATTCGCAAATTACCACAAACTAGAAGTTGGTGGTAGTTTCCAAATCCTTAATGTCATTTTTTACATATTTTTTGTTTGATACATTGCATTTAAGTAATCGCAAAATTTGCAAATCCTTCAGTGCAATCGCAAAATAAGGAATAGCAAATTTTGCTATTCCTTATTTTGCATCAAACTTGTTTGATACATACCATTTGTCTAATTAGCATTCGCAAAGGCCGAAATTCGCAGAATTTTGATCTTTGCGAATGCTAATTAGCTTGATACATATGGCCCCAAGTGAGGCCTGTCTTGCAACATGGTGCATCTTTTGCATCACTGCTGCATCGGTTTCATGTGGCACGTTTTTTTTACACCATGACACATCTGCCTAAATGCATCAATTTGTAATTTTGTCGCCTCATAGCAAATCTTTTGCACCGCCACTGCATCATAAAAGTGACGCACAGTGGCGCAAAAGAGGCATACACCTATCATAAATCTGTCCCTAGCATTTTAAATGATTAATCCAGGATGACGATAAGGTGTGGCCTATCCAGAGGTTTGTTTATGGTGAGGCCTACTCACAATTGCAGATTAAAGTTACGCTTGATAAAGAATACAGAGGAGATAATACATGTAAAGGCCTACCAATGAAGTAAGTAATGTCCACTTTATTGCGCCAGTCATCATAAATGTATCCCTAAGCTTCTTATCTTGTTACAGATGAACCGCCATATGTACCATCAAACTATTTTACATTTCCTAAATAGCGAATTTTAAGGAATAAATAGCAATTCTTTACCATTCCTAATTTGCAATGAGCAAATTGCTAATTGCAAATTACCCATTCATTTCCATGGGCTAGGAGGCTCATAGGAATGAAGGTTTAATTTGCGATTAGCAATTAGCTCATCACAAATTAGGTATTTTTCCAAGGGTGCAGGGGTGTCTCAAGAACACCCTGCTGCACCCCTGAAAAAGAAATTTGGGGGCATATGGCACACATACATGCCCTAAGGGCATGTATTTGCGTCATATGGCACCTTTTGTTTTTTGGAAAAAAAGCTTTTTGAAAAGAATTCACAAATTACCACCAACTAGAAGTTGGTGGTAGTTTCCAAATCCTTAATGTCATTTTTTACATATTTTTTGTTTGATACATTGCATTTAAGTAATCGCAAAATTTGCAAATCCTTCAGTGCAATCGCAAAATAAGGAATAGCAAATTTTGCTATTCCTTATTTTGCATCAAACTTGTTTGATACATACCATTTGTCTAATTAGCATTCGCAAAGGCCGAAATTCGCAGAATTTTGATCTTTGCGAATGCTAATTAGCTTGATACATATGGCCCCAAGTGAGGCCTGTCTTGCAACATGGTGCATCTTTTGCATCACTGCTGCATCGGTTTCATGTGGCACGTTTTTTTTACACCATGACACATCTGCCTAAATGCATCAATTTGTAATTTTGTCGCCTCATAGCAAATCTTTTGCACCGCCGCTGCATCATAAAAGTGACGCACAGTGGCGCAAAAGAGGCATACACCTATCATAAATCTGTCCCTAGCATTTTAAATGATTAATCCAGGATGACGATAAGGTGTGGCCTATCCAGAGGTTTGTTTAAGGTGAGGCCTACTCAGGATTGCAGATTAAAGTTACGCTTGATGAAGAATACAGAGGAGATAATACATGTAAAGGCCTACCAATGAAGTAAGTAATGTCCACTTTATTGTGCCAGTCATCATAAATGTATCCCTAAGCTTCTTATCTTGTTACAGATGAACCACCATATGTACCATCAAACTATTTTGCATTTCCTAAATAGCGAATTTTAAGGAATAAATAGCAATTCTTTACCATTCCTAATTTGCAATGAGCAAATTGCTAATTGCAAATTACCCATTCATTTCCATGGGCTAGGAGGCTCATAGGAATGAAGGTGCAATTTGCGATTAGCAATTAGCTCATCGCAAATTAGGAATTTTTTCAAGGGTGCAGGGGTATCTCAAGAACACCCTGCTGCACCCCTGAAAAAGAAATTTGGGGGCATATGGCGCACATACATGCCCTAAGGACATGTATTGGCGTCATATGGCACCTTTTATTTTTTGGAAAAAAATGCTTTTTGAAAAGAATTCGCAAATTACCACAAACTAGAAGTTGGTGGTAGTTTCCAAATCCTTAATGTTATTTTTTACATATTTTTTGTTTGATACATTGCATTTAAGGAATCGCAAAATTTGCAAATCCTTCAGTGCAATCGCAAAATAAAGAATAGCAAATTTTGAATTAAGGACATTTTAAGTCATTTCCACATGTGCAGTATTTTCAAATTATGATTTGAAAATCGTTTTTGGGGAAAAGGAATGGTTTGCAAATTTATGACAAGGACATAATGGTGTATGCCTCTCTATAAGGCATTTCACTGTCTCTGATGTCATTTTTCCCATATTACATTATAAGACCTTTCCCCATGGAGCACATTCCTTGTAAATATGCTCCCACCTGTGCATGGTGAATTTAGATTTTGACTGTTTGAGTCACATAGCCATGTTAAAAGTGACCCAAAAAAATTGCAAACGCTTTAAAAAAACACATTCATGTGTCTTAAGGACATTTTAAGTCATTTCCCCGTGGACAGTGTTTTGTAAGTGGCGCAAAAGAGGCATACACCTATCATAAATCTGTCCCTAGCATTTTAAATGATTAATTCATGATGACGATAAGGTGTGGCCTATCCAGAGGTTTGTTTAAGGTGAGGCCTACTCAGGATTGCAGATTAAAGTTACGCTTGATGAAGAATACAGAGGAGATAATACATTTAAAGGCCTACCAATGAAGTAAGTGATGTGCACTTTATTGCGCCAGTCATCATAAATGTATCCCTAAGCTTCTTATCTTGTTACAGATGAACCACCATATGTACCATCAAACTATTTTACATTTCCTAAATAGCGAATTTTAAGGAATAAATAGCAATTCTTTACCATTCCTAATTTGCAATGAGCAAATTGCTAATTGCAAATTACCCATTCATTTCCATGGGCTAGGAGGCTCATAGGAATGAAGGTGCAATTTGCGATTAGCAATTAGCTCATCGCAAATTAGGAATTTTTTCAAGGGTGCAGGGGTATCTCAAGAACACCCTGCTGCACCCCTGAAAAAGAAATTTGGGGGCATATGGCGCACATAAATTTTAACAACATTCCTTTACCTCAAACACGATTTTCAATTCATAATTTGAAAACACTGCCCACAGGGAAATTACTTAAAATGTCCTTAAGACACATGAAAGTGTTTTTTGATTGCCTTTCCAGCATGGTTGGGTCACTTTTAACATGGCTATGTAACACAAACATTTAAAATCTAAATTTGCCATGCACAGGTGGGAGCATATTTACAAGCAATTTGCGCCACAGAGAAAGGTCTTACATTAAAATGGGAAAAATAACATCAGGGACAGTCAATTGCCTTATAAAGAAGCATACACCATTATGTCCTTGTCATAAATTTAAAAACAATTCCTTTTCCCCAAAAACGATTTTCAAATCATAATTTCAAAACACTGCACATGGGAAAATTACTTAAAATGTCCTTAAGACACATAAAAGCGTTTTTTGATTGCCTTTGCAGCATGTTTGTATCACTTTTAACATGGCTATGTAACACAAACATTCAAAATCTAAATTTTCCATGCACAGGTGGGAGCATATTTACAAGCAATTTGCGCCACATAATTCATAATTTTCTCCTTAAAGCACACTATTCTCTATCTAAATTAAAGAAATATTTTCTCACCTTAGCAAATACTTTGAGTTTGAAAACAGTCTCAGAAACACACCAATTTGTCTTCAGCAGAGCAAAAGGTATGCACTCCAGAGTCTGCAGCTATCAAAAGCACAGAAATGCTGTAATTCTTCACACATATCTCTCATGTCACCCAATCAAAACTCTTCCCTCACTTTTTTTCAAATGAAAACCCTTCCCCCCTCTGCCATTTCATGCCTTTTCTGCATGGCAACCACCTCTTGGAAGACTTCTGGTGTTTGCAAGTTCACACAACAATGTTGCAATTGAACTCTGAACTCTCAGTGCACCTGCACATCCAGTGCATTCTTTCATTTAATGATTTTTTATTGACCATTCAAAATACATCTTTCAAATAACTCATCCATGCACCCTAACTTTCTGTTTTCAGCAATCAAAATCCACCAATCACTGTTACTGCTTCATGAACACAGAAACTCAACAGTTTTTTTCATTTTAAACTCTCATTTTTTCAACTGCCATTTCATTGCCACACTTCATCTGACTGCAGGAGAACCTTCTCTCACCATGTTTTCTGTCTGGATTGTTGGACATAGTTATATCCACTGGGCTCACAGGTATGCTGAGAACAGAAAATTACCTAACCTCAATTTACAAGATGTGGAAATTAAGTGGTTTGGCCACAGAGGATTAAAATGTCACCAATTGATACCATTGGTGAAAACCTTTATGCATTTGCCCAAACCTGACCTGTTAATTGTGCACTGTGGAGGTAATGATTTGGGCACTTTGACTGGGGTAGGTCTGGAAATGCTTTTAAAGGACACCTTTGAGCAATTAATGGCACTTTTTCCTCAGACTGCCTTGGTATATTCAAATATATGCCAAAGACAGAAATGGAGGTGGTCAAACCAATTTTGTCCACAAATTGAGAAGTCGAGGAAGCATGTAAACAAATCTGTTTCAGCTTACATGAGAGACCATGGAATGGGCTCCCTGTACAACAATAACTTGCGTTACTACATGCAAGATATCTACAGAGGAGATGGAGTTCACTTCTCAGATGAGGGCAACAGAATTTTCACTCTGAATTTAAGACTGTGCATTGGTACCTACTTATAAGTACCTAAATGTACCATAAACCCAAAAGCTCTTCTCAGAGCTACCCTACATCTGATCACTCACAATTATTATTTTACTGTAACATTTTTCACTAATTTTCAACAAAGTACGCTCCCTTGGGCGCTACCCGGTACGCGAACCGGGAGCTAACCTCGCGAATTTTTTAAAAAAAATTGTTTTTTTCGCACATATAAGCCTCCTCAGCCACCCTCACAAAACCTAGGGGGTCAAGATAAGTCTACCGTGCCCCCTTCTACCCATTCTGAACATTATTTGCCCTCCATTTTATATCTTAATTCGACCGAAACACAAAATGGTGGACTCCCGTAACGCTTAAGGTACGCGAACCGGGGCGCTCAACGGTTCGCGTACCCGGTCGCTCCCTGGGAAGCGCACCATCAAAAAAGGTGGGAAAGTAGTTTACAGAAAAGCCACTGGAGACAATTTCACCAAATATAGATTAGCTCATACTACATACCAATCCCTACCATTTTCACAAATTTGATTGGAATTCCATTTAGCCATTTAGCCTGTAGACCTCTCTAAATACCCTGAGGTAAATTACTTCTCAAAACACATCTGAAGTGTTGGAATTGACAACCAATTAAAATGTTACTTTCATTTTCTACTTTTTTTACCTGACATTTGATTGGTTATGTACCTGAATATATATAAAAGAAGAGAATGAAACACAGCCATTTTGACTACTACTTCCTGGTGTACATTTCAATTGGATTTTCACTAATCACTTCAACTTCTTTCTAAAGGTAAGTTGTTATTTTAAAAACTGAACTATATTGTGCACTATAAGTTAATATGGTAAACATTTTCTGATAGTTATATACTATCCCTCTGTAGTAGTTATAGATTTAGATAGACTTCTCTGTTACAGTTATGGATGGAGTTAGGCTTCTCTTTTATAATTATGAATTGACTTACGTTAAATCACATACACTTTTTTATATTCCTACTTCCACTCTGATACTATACACTGCCCAAAGATAAATTCTCTGTTAAAAAATGCCTATCTAAAATTAATCCCAACAGTGCCCTATCTCTACTAATATATATTTTTTTTATCCAAATTTCAGGCAACATGGAAGGCGAACAGAAAGTTTCATTTCAAATTGTCCTGCAAGAGAGCAGCCAAGAATTAATTGATCCAAATTATATAGAATTTATGGATGAAACTTGGGACCAAGAACTACTGCAATGTGTGCAAGCAGTGGATGACCTCCTTCAAAATGAGGACATTTTACACCCTCATAGATTACAAGCTATGTTCAATGAAAATGACGACATTTCAGACAGTGAAATGTTAGAAATGTTATTAAATTTTGAAACACAATCACAATAATAAATAATTGCTTAAAAAATAAAAAAAATAAAAAATAATCAACAAAACCAACAATCAATTAACATACAGTATTTGAAAAGTCTATCATTCATTTTTCATTACAGTACGCTGCCCAGAACGCTTCCCGGTTCGCGGACCGGGCGCTACCCACGCAAAAAAAACAAAAAAATGTTTTTGTTTTTTTTGCCCCGCGGGGCCCTTTTAAAACCTCCACATTAAACCTAGGGGGTCAGGGAGGATCTAGTATGCCCCCTTATGGTTATTTCCCCCTTTGTTTTGGCCTCCTCTTGTCTCTCAATCCTACCGAGAGACAAGATGGCGGCCGCTCCGGACTGTTTAGAATGTTGACAGACACCGGAGAGCCAATCAGCTTCGCTACGCGAAGTTCCGGTACGCTTAAGGTCCGCGGACCGGAGCGCTGCCCAGAGCGCGCTTACAGATATATATCTTTTTTTAAACGTTAATTTCTCAAAATCCACTGGAGCACATATATTGAGACCTACAAAAGGCACATCGGGCTACCAGTCCCTACAATTTTGCCAAGTTTCATGCAAATCCATTCAGCCGTTCGGGCTAAAAGTGAGGCCAACCGCCCTATGGAAAACTCAATGTTAAAAACACGTTTTGGGACCCCCCTTTTTTCTCGACCCCCCCTGGACGAACCCCCCGCAAATTTCCAGGGGCTGCTCAGAAACAAAATGTTCCATTTTCCAGAAAATTTCAGCCAATTCCGTCCACAAACGCCAAAGTTATTAGACATAGAATTTTCAAAAATCCCATAGGGAAAAAATCCTAACTATATATACCTACTGGCGACCGCCAGTAGGTAATATATATATATATATATATATATATATATATATATATATATATATATTTTCACAGAAAAAAACATAGGTTATAGACCATATATAGTTAGGAATTAGCATTTACAAAACCTTGAAAATTCACTGAAAAAACCATAGGTTATAGACCATATATAGTTAGGAATTAGCATTTAGAAAACCTTATTTTACTCACACAAAACCATTGAAATTCCATATATAGTTAGTTGCACTAACTATATATCGCGCACCCGCAATCCACTGCTGATGATGTCACATATTACATCATTCATGACATGGTCAGTGACATCACTGATGACATCACTGATGACATCACTGATGACATCTCAAATGACATCACTGATGACAACATCCAGTGATTATGTGTTTCTGTAAAGTTTAAATATGTTTTACATATTGAAGAATGAGTGGATGTATAAGTGTCTGAATGAAGGTTTTAGTAGGTGTGTGATTGACTGTATGAGTGAGTGATTAAATGCGTCTTACTAAATGCACGGGTTAGTGACTAAACTGTCTGAAAGTGTGCATCAGCATGTCTGTTGTTGTGCAAGCTGCTGCATGTGTTGATCAGTAGCTATATAAGTAGCTATATGGGTTATTGATTGGTTGCACAAGTATTTGTATGGGAGACTGAGTGTGTGTATGGCTGGCTGGGAGGTGTGTGACTCTGTGCAGATCAATGTGTACTTGTATCAGTGATTCTATAAGAGAGGAAGTATGTGTTAGTATATGTTTGAAAATGTAAGGTACTCTATGTTTAACTGTGTAGATTAGAAAATGGAACTGTGATTGATTCTTTACAGGACTGACTAGGTGTGTGAGTAACTCCATGGATGAGTGGCAGAGTGTGAGTGTCTGTATAGGTGTATGAGTGCATATGATAGTGTTGTAAAGATGAGTGATTGTATGTATGAATGATTGTATGGGTGAATGAGTGAATGTGTGTGTAGACGTAGGAATCAGTGAGTGCGTATGTAGTAACTAGTATTGGTGTGTCAATGGTTTCAAAAATTATACTCTGTATTTAACACTGGGTGTAACAGAGGTTATATTAAAGTGTGAGGAGATGCATTGTATTGTCACATTAATGATATCATCATTGATGTGACCATTGATGTCAAATGAGATATCATCAGTGATGTCATTTGAGATGTCATCAATGATGTCATCAGTGATGTCACTGACCATGTCATGAATGATGTAATATGTGACATCATCAGCAGTGGATTGCGGGTGCGCGATATATAGTTAGTGCAACTAACTATATATGGAATTTCAATGGTTTTGTGTGAGTAAAATAAGGTTTTCTAAATGCTAATTCCTAACTATATATGGTCTATAACCTATGGTTTTTTCAGTGAATTTTCAAGGTTTTGTAAATGCTAATTCCTAACTATATATGGTCTATAACCTATGGTTTTTTCTGTGAATTTCATTGGTTTTTTAACAGCTAATATCTGTAGCTGTAAAATGTATTCTTCTTTAAATCCAAAAATATATTTTATATGTTTATGAATACAATTTTTTTTTAATATTTTTTTTCTACGTTCCCGCTTCGCGAATCGGGAAGCTTCCCGTTAGCTGACCTTGATGCCGCGAAATAGACCGCGAGCCGGTAAACGTTTCTTTACCGCAAGTGCCGCGTTAGAAAACAACATCGTGACGCCTCCCGTCCGCATGACGTTCCACGTTGTCGCGTGATACGTCATATGACGTGCTACGTTAGCGAACTGGTACGCGAAGCGAGTCGCAAAGCGCAGGTTTCTGGAAGCAAACCGTGAGGCCCTGCAAAGCGCTTAACGTAAACACAGCAAGTCATGTGACTTGGTAATAACACTTTTCATTGGTTCATTTCACTTTTGGTTTCCTAATGATGTAAGACTAGGTCATATAATCTAAAATGAACACTTTTGATTGGTTGAGAACTCTTGTTTTTCCCAAATGATGAAAATCCCTCCTTCTTTCCTCACTCTGACTTTCATCATTGTGAGAGAAAGACCCTTTGTGATCACTGAGCAATGGCTTCTTTAGTAGCTTCAGCTGGTGCTTCCCCACCACCTCCACCACATCCAAGGAAGAGTGGACCACCTGCTCAAGTTATAATTCAACAAGAAGAGGAAGAAGAGGAACAGGACGACGAGCACGAAGAGAGGCAGTTTTTGCCTGAGCAGCCCAAGACGTCTCACCGGAAAGAAAACTTCATTTGGCAATTTTTTAAAATTCCCAAAGGTCAGAAAAAAGTAAATGCAAGATACGTAACTTGCCTTATATGTCAAGATAGACTGTCCAGAGGAACCGAGAAAAAATACAGTTTCGGAAACTACACAATGCATCGCCATATGACTAGGTGGCATCCTAACAACTACAGTGCTGCACAGTTTCGGAACGACCTAGATAATCTCCCTATTATGGCCAGAAGATCTGTTGTACCGGAAGTAACGGGACCAGAGGGCAGGGAGATGGTGCCAAATATACAAATGAAATTTGGTGAAGTAAAACACACCTGCGTATTTTGCGATGGATTCATTTCCTACGGAGAAAAAAGCATCACTCTGATCAACAGAGCTATTGACTATCATATGCAAGTTTGTACGAAACGCCCAAAATAATAAATACTTCTTTTTTTGTTTTGTTGCTCCTGTTGAGCCCTTTACAATTAATCGTTTTCATTGCCCCCTCCAAGAAAAACCCAAAAAAATATAAAACCTCAGAAAAATTCAAAAAAAGTAAAAAAATGTTCCGAAAAATAATAAAAAAAATATAAAACAACAAAAACAATTTAAAAAAAAGTTCTTTTCAGAACTACCTCCCCGTTATTAAAAAATTGGTACAATATTTGGAACTGTGCCAACCTCTATTTCTCTTAGTTCGCTTCCCAGTTCGCTCGCCGGTACGCGAACTAGAAGCGAACCAAAAACAGTAAGTATAAGGGAAGGAAACAGACACTTATGTTAAAAGAAAGACAGCTATAGGGGAGTAAACTAGAGATACTATTACCCGTAATCCACTGCTGATGATGTCACATATTACATCATTCATGACATGCTCAGTGACATCATCAGCAGAGGATTGCGGGTTTTTTGGCAACGTGCCTTATCCACGGTTTAATAACGCTGCCTTTTGCTTTATATAAGTTTTCAAATTGTATGAAATATATACCAATAGGTCGTTATGAACCTTTAGGTAGTGCTTTTCTTCATGAGGTCTGGTCGCTTCCATACACATACAGATGTTTCAAAGATGATCAAGAAGTTTATCTGAATGGAGAGGACTGCACTGAGACGCCAGATCATTCACTAATGTGTAGGCACATACAGTTACACGGTTCATGCAACAAACACCGACCAAATATGGCTTGCGTGTTGCAAGGCACGCCAGTTCCTGCTATCATCCCCACGTTCAAGTTGTTGGAAAATGGTAGTTATTCGATGCTCAATAATGAAGATTGTTCTGAGTTAATTGAAAAGGGTCTGCACCTCTGTACGGGTGTTCGCTATGTGAAGCACGAAAGTTTCACGGGCCGAACTCAAGGCCATCTCTCTCTGAGACAAAAGAGCTCTTATTCTTGCCATGCCGTTGAAATCTGTCCCAAGGTTGGTATTTGTGGCCAGATTGAAAACTCCCTATGTTCATGTGTGGGAGGAAATAGAACATTTCTGCAGCAAATAACCCGTTCACTTACTGTTACGATAAAAGGAATACTTTTAATTCAGATTTGCCTTTCAATTTCAGCAAGATGGTTCCGACTATCGCATCCTCCACAAAGACCCTGGCGCACTTTTTTAAAGTTGTTACCAGTGGTCTCGTGACTTCATTTGAGAAAATCTTTGGAGTCATCCCTGCTTCCTTTCATTCTATTTTCTCCACTCTGGTTCGTGGATTGGCATTTTTACTTGCATTACCAGCGGACGCTCTTGTGCTTTTTTACATTTTTAAATATGGATGTCCCTCCTATGCAACCTCCCACCCTGCAGCTGCTGACACTGTTCCGCAATCGCATGCTAGAATATTATGGCACAATGCCGTTGGCGATATTAAGCACGGCATATGGATTATCTTTTCGATTCTCCTACTTCACCTGTGTCCAGCCTGTATTTCACTGCCTGACCTGTGATTTCGATTGGGCCATTGATTTGTGTCTCTGCGGACCGGTTTCTCCTGACGTCGACTTTAATCAGCTGATGACTCCTATCATTACTCACGAGTTGGTTTGTCCTGGCGAAAGGATTATGGCTGTGGCATTGATGCATGGACTACTTGGTCCCTGGAATTTACTGGCGGCAGCACAGTCTTTCTTGGAACAGAGCTTTCTTGAAAACCCACCGAGCTGTCCTCTGATGGTGATAGAGGATCCGGTGCTGGGAGAGCACGTATGTTCTTTTCCGCTTTTAAATTGGATGGCTGAACTGTTTTCGGATGAAGACGGTGACTTCCTATTGGAGGCTGTTGCAGCTTATTTTGCATACACAGTTATGTCATAGACCTTTTTCATTTTTGATATGCTGAGTACTAGCATTTCATTGACAATTCATTGACTTATTTGTCAAGTTTTTATTATTTACCTTGCCTATTGGCTTAAGACTCGATAAAGTACTTGGCTGTTTTATTTTTCTTTAGCATTAAATTTTCCTAGTTTTTAATGCTTTACCTTGCGGACCGTCCACATATAAACTTGCAATCTACTCTCATGAGATGGCACTTCTATTATCTTATTCAGTTCGTTTCCGGATCATGGGGAGGTGTCATCTAGGTCCTGGATATCTTTACACCGTGTTAAGTTAGCATGGGCTCATTACCGGTTTAAACGCCATTTTTCCTTTTTTGCAACTTCTGCACACGACACTTAGTTGTTGCTTTAGCTTTCCACCTAGTAGTTCATCGTGGTTTACATGAGAATAATATGTTATTGCTCTACTATCTGCTTTGCTTGTTAAACTATATCTGTACAGCGAGTGCTAAAGTTTCAAGAACAACACGATACAGAATTGTTATGAGGTCTGATCTCCACGACTTCATACTCATAACATAAGTGCAACTTCTGCCAATTCTGGGCATGAGGCGGGTTTTATATTGCTTTGCCGAACACACATACACAACAGTTGATGCGGTTCACATGAAGAGAGAGCTGGTGTATGCTGATGTGATTCCTTCAAATCTAAGACACTAAAGTATGGGCACGCCCTAAACCAACACAAAGAGACCTTCTTAGCAAATAATATAATATGTGTATTAGGGAGGGTGAGATATAAGCAGCCGCGGGCCGTGGAGGGAGTTACGGTGAGGCAGGGAGGCGGGGAGGGGGAGAAGCAGGGTGGAGCCCTCTCTACCTTGCCCCTCCCCCTCCCCGCCTCCCTGCCCCACCGTAACTCCCTCCACGGCCCGCGGCTGCTTATAAGTGTTGCTAACTCTTATTCATTTACAGCATGTTAACATACTGTCACCATTCGTTTTTTATGTACTAGTAACTATGCTGGTAATTTTGCTACTGATAATATGTGTACTTGTATTCTCCACCCTGCTTCTCCCCCTCCCCGCCTCCCTGCCTCACCGTAACTCCCTCCACGGCCCGCGGCTGCTTATAAGTGTTGCTAACTCTTATTCATTTACAGCATGTTAACATACTGTCACCATTCGCTTTTTATGTACTACTGACTATGCTGGTAATTTTGCTACTGATAATATGTGTACTTGTATAATCTAAGATACTACGCCTCAGAAGACGGCATTAGTAAATAAACATTTCAAATACACATGTGTTCTTCTTAACTCCATGTTCTGGTTTCTAAGAAATATATAACGACCGACTGTTCATGAGTTCCACGTATCCTGAGGTACTATAAGTTCATATTCTGGATTGTCTAAACATTGAGAGTTTGTTATATCCAATGTGACACTGTACCTAGCTTGCTAAGGAGTTTTTGATTACTAACGTGAGTTTTGGGACACCCTAATTCGCCGAGGTTCCAATCCTCTGTCCACAGTTCTGTGTGAGAACAGAAACCCTGCGACAGGGGCACCCCCGACCCTTGCTGGAGCTTCATCACACTTGCGATACAACTCCAGCAATGCGCCACCTTTACGGCACAAATACATCACGCATCTGTGCTGTTTTTGCCCCATGATGCGCCGCATTGTAAATGCAGCACACCATAGGTGACGGAACAGCGGCACAGAATGACTAACACATCCCTGGTGATGCGCCAGTCATCATAAATGTATCCCTATGCTTCTTATCTTGTTAGAGATGAACCGCCATATGTATCATCAAAGTTTTTTGCATTTCCTAAATAGCGAACTTTAAGGAATAAATAGCGATTCTTTACCATTCCTAGTTTGCGATTAGCTATTTGCTAATTACAAATTACCCATTCATTTCCTTCATTTCCATAGGGCGGTTGGACTCACTTTTAGCTCGAACGGCTGAATGGATTTGCACGAAACTTGGCAAAATTGTAGGGACTGGTAGCCCGATGTGCCTTTGCTATGTCTCAAGATATATGCTCCAGTGGTTTTTACGAAAATTAACTTTGAAAAATATATATTGGGCTACATTGGCCTATATATATGTTGGAGCCCAAATGTAGCCCAATGTAGCCCAATGAAGCCCAATGTAGCCCAATGTAGCCCAAAGATGGCCGCCAGACACACAAAAAAACAAATGTAGCCCAAATATCAGCCAGATGTAGCCCAACTATAGCCCAGTGACAGAATGACCAATCCGCTTCGCAAACCTCCGTTACGCGAGGCGGAGCGCTGTTACAGATATATATCTTTTTTTGAACGTTAATTTCTCAAAATCCACTGGAGCACATATATTGAGACCTAGCAAAGGCACATCGGGCTACCAGTCCCTACAATTTTGCCAAGTTTCGTGCAAATCCATTCAGCCGTTCGATTATTATTATTATTATTTTTTTTTGCCCCGCGGGGCCCTTTTAAAACCTCCACATCAAACCTAGGGGGTCAGCGAGGATCTACTATTCCCCCTTATGGTCATTTGCCCCTTCGCTTTGGCCTCCTCTTGTCTCTCGATCCTACCGAGAGACAAGATGGCGGCCGCTACGGACTGTTTGGAATGTTGACAGACGCCAGAGAACCAATCAGCTTCGCTTCACAAAGCTCCGTTGCGCGAATAGTACGCGTCCTGGGCCGCTGCCCGGTCCGCTGTTACAGATATATATCTTTTTTTAAACGTTAATTTCTCAAAATCCACTGGAGCACATATATTGAGACCTACAAAAGGCACATCGGGCTACCAGTCCCTACAATTTTGCCAAGTTTCGTGCAAATCCATTCAGCCGTTCGGGCTAAAAGTGAGGCCAACCGCCCTATGGAAAACTCAATGCTAAAAACACGTTTTGCGACCCCCCTTTTTTCTCGGCCCCCACTGGACGAACCCCCCCCAAATTTTCAAGGGCTGCTCAGAAACAAAATGTGCCATTTTCCTGAAAATTTCAGCCAATTCCGTCCACAAACGCCAAAGTTATTAGACATAGAATTTTCAAAAAACCCATAGAGAAAAAATCCTAACTATATATACCTACTGGCGACCGCCAGTAGGTAATATATATATATTCACTGAAAAAACCATAGGTTTCAGGCCTTATATAGTTAGGAATTAGCATTTAAAAAACCTTTAAAATTCACTCAAAAAACTATATGTTTTAGGGGTGTTATAGTTAGCTGGACATTTCACTCATACAAAACCATTGAATTTGCTCCTAAATAGTTAGTTGTACTAACTATATTTCGGGCACCCGCAATCCTCGGCTGATGAGGTCACATATTACATCATTCATGACATGGTCAGTGACATCACTGATGACATCTCAAATGACATCACTGATGACATCATCCACGTGACAATCACATACACCTTTTCATACACTAGTAAAATCTTTCATCACTCTTTGTAAAATACAGAGTATCATATTTGAATCCATTGTTACAGCAATACAAGTATCTAAAAACCCACTCAGTGATTCATAGATGTATCAGCGTGTGATGGCCTCTCTTCCCTCCTCCCATCTGGCTACTGCAGGTCAGGCATTGATTTATTTTTTTATTTGCAGCCTGCGCTCAGACATGTTTCATTGGGGTGCTCTGAGCACTTGAGTCATTGCACCCCCTTTCCCTCCCCCTTGTTTTTTCTCGCGCGAGGCCTCAGGCAGCGCTAGGACCCCTGCTGTTCACCTGCGATCCAAAATTTTTCTATGAAGTGGTGTAGAGCACTTGAGTCATTGCACGCTCACCCACTCCCCTTGTTTTTTCTTGCACGTGGCCTTAGGCAGCACAAGGACCCCTGCTTTTCATTTAAATAGGTATGTCAAATCTGCCTGCAGACAAGTCTAGTTTTTATTCTCTGACCAGAGTCAAGCCTGTCTCCTGCAGCTGAAACAAACCAAATCCGGTCTGACCATGCTCCATGCAGGCCTCGTGGAATGAGTTCAGCCTGTCTCTTGCAGCCAAAACAGGCCTACTCTGGCCTGACCATGCTCCACACAGGCCTTGTGGTACTTTTCTCTAAGCTTTCCCGTCTGCCTCACCCAGTTCTCAGTTTATCACCTGCAGCTGCAATTCCAGTGACAAACCCGGAGCCTGACATCCAGGACAGGGAAGGCTGAGTAGTAGGCTCAGATAGACCGAGGGCAGTGTCAGGGGCATTTTGGTAGCGTCCAACTACAAGTCAACAATTGACAGGGGTGCAGGGAGTGCTTAATTTGTGCCGGAGTTTTCCGGTGCTTAGCTCCGGCACCTTTTAAGCAGGGCCGGATCTACACTGCCAACTTACATCACTGCAGTGTCTGCACGCCATCTGTAAAAGTAAATTGAATATGATTGCCGGCTTATTGCATTGTTGTTCACACGTTGTTACAGTCTCATTATCCTTCCATGACGAAGAAGAGTGTTGCTGATAGTGCAATGCTGCTGAGAGTGCAGCGAAACATATAATAAATCTGTATCAATTATGAAAATAAACTTGCCTTCCGTTTCAGTGTCTGCCGATGGGCGGGCCACTAATTGGGCTGCATTTGGTTGGCGGTAGAGGGCTGAGGCAGGCAGAATTTGCCGTGCGTACGTTTTTTCCTTTCACGTACGGTGGACCACGCCCCCGCACACACACACTGTAATGGAAGAGTAACCCGTTAGCAGAACGTCGAGGCGGGTGATTTAAAGCAGCTGTGCAGCAGGGCTCTTAATTAAGGCTGGCAGTGCCACCAGCAGTACCCGATCGCAGTAAGTAATGAAGAACCCAATGCTGCTTTTCTTTGCTTGTGGTGATGCCCGGTCACCTGAACTGAGTCAGAGGCTGTAAGGTACCACAGACCCCAGTACAGGGTCCCTGGCTACACACCATGTGACACAGTAACAGGCTTTTGATGGGGAGATTAGGGCCCCCAGTGACTCACTCTGTCCATGACGATGAGGGATATATTGTGGGCGCGAGCGCAGGGGCGGGGAGGGGCAGAGCAGTTGCAGGGCATCAGTGAAAGTAATGGTTTCTTTCCTCCGAGGGCGCTCTCTCTCTCTCTCTTACTGCACCTCTATTGGAGTCTTCCTCGGGACTCTCCTTTCCTCCACAGTGCCCCTTTTATCACACCCTCTGTCCACCACCAGAGCCCTTCATTATTCCTCTGGGTCTTTTTCTCTGAGTCCTCACTCACATACTCTCAACTTGGCCCCTCTTGGGAGGTTTTCCTCTTGCTCAATTTGTATTCCATATTGACCTCATAATCGATGCCCCTTAAGGGTCTCCCTCATTTAGTATGCCCGTGTGGAACTTCCTCTAGGGTCTGCTCTGTTCTATCCCTCCTCTCCAGCTGTTCAGGGATGGTGGGCATCGTCCGGGGCACAGGGAGGGGTCAGAGCTACGGAGAGAGAGCAGTGTGCGCAGAGGGACTGTCACTGAGACAACACCTCGTGCCCAGCCTAGCCTCCAACCCAAGTGCAGGAACATACCCCCTACTTGACCACTGTGGGGCTCTGCTCCTGCCCTGTCCGTGCACAAGGTTAAGGCACAGGGACAGGTGCACATGTCACTAAGCATTCCTGAGCGTGCCTGCTGCCAGGCATAGAGGGCAGCCATTCATTATGTAAATGAGTCTCATTTAGAAAGAATATATGCAAATATGTGCATCACTGGACAGTTTTAAAAGTTGCAATGCCCAGGCTGGGTGGTTAGGCATGTGTTTGTGCTATTTTAAAACCTTTCCAAAAGGTTTGCACGTGAGAGCCTGACTTCACTGCAGTAATGTATGAGGTGACTTGGCTGCTCCAAATGACACCAGTATAACGCTGAATTTGTAGGGCTTAACATTTTTCTTAAGAGCCGTTTGCGAATGTTGGGGTTCAACAAATACCAAGGCAGCCTTGTTTTAATTCCACTAAATGCCTGTTTCTGCCCCTGTCTATTAATCCCCTCGCTCTTGAAAGTTCTTTTTCATCTCTACTTCCTCCCTTGGCCTCTGCTTTACTAGCTTTCTCTTTCGTTCCAATTTCTGCCTTTCTCTGTCATGTTCAGGGACAAAGGCCTAGATGTATCAAGCCTTTTGCCATTTGTTAAGGCCGAAATTCGCAGAATTTCGGCCTTAACAAATCGCAAAAGGGACATTTTGCATCTTTTGGGATGTATGAGAAATTAGCAAAATAAGGAATCGCAAAAAATTGCGATTCCTTATTTTGCTTAAGCATTTAAGGAATCGCAATTTTGCGATTCCTTAAATGCCATGTATGAAACTTTTTTACATTGCGAATACAGGTTAAGGAATCGCAAATTAACACCAATTTGAGGTTCGTGTTAATTTGCGAAATCCTTTCAAAAACCAAAATATGACAATTTTGAAGGTGGCATGTGACACACATACATGCCCATAGGGCATGTATGTGTGCCATATGCACAAACATGTAAGTTTCAGGGGTGCAGCAGGGTGTCCATGAGACACCCCTGCACCCTTGAAATAATTCTCAAATTGCGATTAGCAAATTGCGAATTCGCAATTTGAGAATTACTTCACAATCATTCCTATGGGCCTCCTGGCCCATAGGAATACATGGAAAATTATTCCTTATTTGCGAATTCGCAAATAAAGATTACTAAGGAATCGCTAAAAAAAAGCGATTTTTTTACATACATTCCATTTTGCGAATTCTAAATAGCGATTCGCTAAAAATTGCTATTTAAGTTTCGCAAAATGGAATTTTGATACATCTAGGCCAAAGTCTGATGAAAAACAAGCCAGAGGAGCTTGCACTGGAGGCAAAGGTAAGGGAGAGACATAAGGAAGCAGGTTCAAATACCTGGATTTAGCAGCACCTATTGAATTCTAGCATATCTGGATGTGCCTGGATGAAAGTGTAATGTAGTCCATGGCTACTGTTGTGAAGTGCTCCTCTGTCTATCCACAATAGGGTTCACACCATATAAAACTGCAAAAAATAAATAAAATGCGGATTCCTCTTGTCACCTCTGCACTAATTGTATGCCCCCTTGGATTAAGGATAAAGAGTTAACCTTTGATGACAGAAATAAATGCAAATCTAATTATAATTGGTGAATTGCTGAGTGTAAAAGTGGAGAATCTGGGGTCAATCCTGGCGTTCATGCTTGACCAAGTGTTGTGATAATAGGCAAATATTTGATTTCAGGATGTGTGCTGCACAAAGCCTCTCTTGTTTTGGACTTATTAGCATTATTAGCTTATTTAGCTCCATCAGTCCTTATCTAGGTCACATTTCGAGGTACATCTCACTGGAGCCAAAGGTAAAAGTGGGTCGAGCCAATGGAGGATGTGGGTGGAGCCCGGAAAGGGGGTGGTAGCCTCCTATGAAAACATTTGAGCACCGGCACTTCTTTTTTAACAAATTAAGCACTGTGCAGGGCTGTGGCGTAATTCAAAATGAACCCTCTCCCTCACTCCTTGCAGAATGTGAATATGGGGCACTGAGTTTTCTGATATCTCAATTATTCATTAACCTGTTTTTTTACAGTTTTGTAGACCCTAAACTCAACCCAAAGGTATTTGAGCGCTTTACATGAGCACCAGTTACATTGCATAATGTAGGGACAGGAACACTTGATTTAGGGTGCTGGAATCAGTGTGCGTGGGCTAGTCACAGTTGGGTAGGGTCGCTTTAGAGCACTTCAAGGACTTCTCTGCGCTGCTTATGGGCCCCTTGGTGGGAGCCTCCACCTTTCATCTCTGTGCAGGGAGTTGCTTGATAAAGCATTTGGAAAACACACCCATGCAAATTGGTTGTATCTGAGAGCTTCAGAGACCCTCCAGTCCCCCCTGTTTATTACACAATACCATTCCTATCACTAGACCTAGAGACTAGCTTGTTAGTTTGCAAAGGATTTCAGCTTTTGATACAGACTCTTACAACGTAAAACGTAATAAGTGCACTTGCCAGGTTTTTTTGTTCACAAATGAAGCAATGTCAGTCAAGACCTGCTCGCTACTGAGTTAAAACTCGTGGTATACTTACGTATGTTATCTAGTTCAAAAATGGCACTTAGTGTGGTTCCCTACTACTCCAACTGTACACTGCAATTGTGGGCATATCTGCATGTTTGGTTGCAGATCTGAGTTTGTTCGGTGTGATGCTAATGTCCTGGCGCTGACCTAACTTATGCGTGTTGATGAGTGTGCTATAGCTCTGTACTGTCATTACATAACTTGCAAGTACAGTAGGCCGAACATGTCTTTTATTATGTTTATTTTCTAGCTGTTCAGAAATGTATTGTTCATTAAA
Organism: Lissotriton helveticus; assembly: GCF_964261635.1. Lineage (NCBI taxonomy): Eukaryota > Metazoa > Chordata > Amphibia > Caudata > Salamandridae > Lissotriton > Lissotriton helveticus. The sequence continues at coordinate 641,976,398 of NC_136059.1, forward strand.
CCACAGTGGCTCTCGGAGAGCATGTTTTAACAGCATAAATAACTGCACTGAAGGTGTATTAGAAAATAGTCTTTCCTATGCGTCCATGATATAATTCAGTTGGCAGTGATTATCTCATGATGTACCGTGTTAATGCTGCCTAGAATCTTAATTAGTGCCTTAGAAATATTTGCTTTTATGCAGACTGCAACACTATGATAAACCAATAAAACTTGGAAGATTATTTTTTAATAATGTACAACACTATATTACTCTTAAGCTCTTGTGTGCATTTGTGTCTCTCGTACTAGGAACTCAAGAGGCTTTTTCCCTGCTATTACTTCTTGTCAGGCCTACTGTTGGCCGGGTGCCTGGCGTCTAGTTTCACTTTTGTCACACAAACTTTCAGTCCTCATTCATTCATCTTCGGAACAAGACAGCGCGGAGATATCTCCCTGGAGATTGAATTCCTGCGCTATACAAGAAACATAAATAAATAAATAAATAAATATAAGGCCTGCCTGCTGTGAGAAATACCCTCCCCCCTTTATTGTTCAATGTTAGTAGTTGGCTGTTTTCTCATGTGTTAGATGGCCAGAATGTAATAGAAGCTGCAGTAGGATTTCTGCATGTGGTGCTCTGAGTTCCGGAGAAAGGGTTTTATTTAAAATATCCCGACTTGGTAAACAACCTGTAATATTTCTTTGTCTGGCGTAGTACATTCACAATTCCATGTGGTACATTTCCGGGAAAAGTTCATGGGGTGTTGCGCACCCTAGTTCCAGCATGCGAAGTCAAAGGGTTAAATGTCACATGCCTTAACAGGTTACATGTCTCTTGCTCGGTGCTTACTGCTTGAAACTATCCTACCCGCTCCCCCATGATTCCACAGGGCTATGAAGCGCCTAACCCTAGCTCTATAGCATTTTCAATTTTAGAGCATGGTGCTATAGTGTTCCAATGCACCAAAGGGCATTGTGTTGTAGTCTCTAGAGGCAGCATCTCTCCATGCCATCGTCATAGTGCCACAGCATGTTGATAAAGACTACTTGCCACTGCAGGCGATGGTAGCACACCCTGTCCCAAGAGGTTTCCTTCACTCCCAGGCAGGCACAGAAGACCACAGTGTTGCAGCATATCTCCTAACCACAAAGTGCAGCATAACATGGGACTTGATGTCATAGCACCTCAGTTGCCCTAGTCAACCATACTTGTATACATTCATAGCATGTGCGCCCTGTATACCATTCATTGATTTGAATATTTATGTTTTAACTGAGGTTACTGCTCCCGCTGTAGTGCTTCTGAGGAATGCTGCTGCTCCTCATATCCAGTCCACAGATCACCCACTCCCCCGGTGTTGAACCGTTCGTAAAATGCAATTGTCAAACCTAATGAGTCCCAAAGGCAAAACCTATTGGCTTTGCCAATGCTTGTTTCAATTGAACCTCATGGGTAACGTACAATGTGTGAAGATAACTTACAATAAGTGGCTTGAATCTCTAAAACATAAGACAAAAGGGCAAAAATGCAACTTGGCAAGTTGAATGATCCCTAAAATCAAGAGAGGAACTATCACAACACTCTAACAGTCCACTAATTACAAAATTCCCCACAAAACAATCACCCATATGAAACACACACGAGAATAGGGGTCAAAACATTGACGTTCAACAACTAGCATGTTTTCAGCCCAGGAAGATCTATAGAGTTAAAGTAGTCTTCTTAGGGTCTTTGTGGTTGCTAGTAATAGCAGAAGAAATATGATTTCAATGTTGATGTTTTTGTCTTTTTGTTAATATTTGTGGAGTTTTTGATGTGCATTGTCACAATCTGTCACCATTTCATGTCACTAATGAGAATATATATTTTTGTGTATTTTGTTGTGTATGTTAAATATTGTCTGTCAATATTTTTGTTTACGCTTTAAATTTTCCAAGTACTAAAAGATTTGATTAATCAACATTGTTGTTGTATGTGCTTCTTACACATATGTTGTGAATTCCCATCAGGATAGGGGGACATAAACAAAAGAGTTTTTTTTTAAGTGGCACTGCTCCTATACTGTATCTATCCCCAGGTTCTGCACAAAGCTGGGTTACCACATTGAGATTACTGAGCTTTCCATTAATGGTATTTTCATAATTGTAACTTGAAATCTGAATTTCCCACAAAAGAGGATTTTAAATTACAATTCATTTGAGTGGAAACATAATTTCTCTATTTGGTCCCAAACTGAATTTGCCCTAGTTTCAACCTAAACGACTTTAGCAAAACTAGGGAGGAAAGGCACACATGTTAATGGAATCTCATGCCAAGGATGTCAGATCTAACAATTACCCAAGTCAATGCCATAACTACTTCATGCTTCCTTACTCTGAAGATGCTGAGGAAAACTTTCAAATATCTCCCAATCTGCCCCCCCAAAAATCATCATGCCCGCCCTCACAGAAATGCAAGCTGAACTATGAGAATACTATCTCTGCTGGGATGAACAAAAAACTCACCAGAAGGCTGCAGACCAGTCATAATTCGGCAGCTGGAATCACTCTCAATGTCCCATGCCACACTCATATCACATCACACCTGAAGGAGATCCACTGGCTCCTCCTGCACAAACAAGCACAATTCAAACTCACTACGCACACTTTCAAGGCACTACATAAAGCTGGCCCAGATTAGCCTCATAATCGCATCAATTTAAAAAACCTTCTTGAGAGAGCTAGTCTACACACATCCCACACATCTTATTAGAGTCTCACACGGGTGCCCACTTCTACCTTTATTTTTCATCTCGAGGGACCCTACCCCTCGTTGTGCCCCAAAGAATCAGTCACCGCCACGGCAAAAACGGGAGTCAGGCCACCAGGTGCCTGACGGCGGATGGGACGTCCGGTTTTGAGGAGGAAGTCCCGCACACGCCCGGCAGCCTGGAGAGGACGACTAAAGCTGCCCCTAGGGAGAACTATGGTGCCTGCCTGCCCAGGGCTCTCATGACTGAAGGAGAGCCCCGCAGGCGCCACCGAGTCATGCTTGCAAATGGAGGGGGCTCGAGGCACATTGACGGTGCCTGCCCCTGCCGCACTTGAGGAAGAGGAGCACCCCTTAGCAGCTGGGTGAGTCAGAAAGGGCTGGGGGGGGCTCCAAGTGGACTACTGAGAGTGCCACCATGTGTTCTAAATTCCCCGTGAGGGACTTGGGGCATCGTGGCTTTCAGCTCCCCGTGGCTCCATGGAGGCATAGTGATTTCCCAATGCCTAGATGGCACCAACCTTGGGGACAAAGTTATTTACCAGCCCTGTGTTCTTTCCCGGTGTAGTGCCCTTTGAGTCACAGGGCTATTTTCGCCTCTGAACGGCCCCGTCTTGCATAGGGCCGCTCCAAACTTGCCATATTTATTTAAAGGGCCCAGTGCGGTCCTCAGGGGTCAGTGCTACTCCAGTTTGCGCATAATTATTTCAGGAGCCCTTGTGCTCCATGGGACATAGGTGTTTTCGGAGCCTAGATGGCTCCAACGTGTTGCTGATGATTTGCAGAGCCTAGGTGGCTCCAACATTGGGCACATTTTTTTCTAAGGGCCATTGAGAGCCCATGCCGCATTTTTTACTTTCACAGCTGCCCAGCAATTAGTGGGCAGCTGCACTGTTTAGGCCTTCCTTTGTTTTAGGGGACATGTCTTGGACTCAGGAGTGAGACGCACTCCTTCGCCCCCATCTTGACCTGCACAACTGCGCCGCACTTAGTGCCAGCTGCTATGTTTAGGCCCTGCATTTGAGATTCACAGATGCCCAGCAAGTAGTGGGCAGCTGCAACGTTTAGGTTTGCGCCAAGTGCGCACCCTTGACTGTCTCTGCATTGGCAGCGCACCTTGATTTATGGACAGAGGGCATTTGAGCCCCTTAGAGATGGCCAGTTGGCCAAGGTGACTGTTAGATTTATAGCGCGCCAGACCCTAGTGTGATTTTTTTTAGGTGCTAGGAAATGTAATTTATATAGTTTGTGTTATGCACCTTGATTAATGCTTATTGATGTGATTTTATGCTTATTAGGTTTTACCGACTGTCTTATGTTTTATTTGGTTCTCTACTGTGGTCTAGGTTTGATTTATTCCCTACTGCAGTTTATGCTAGTAAGCTTATTTCTTAATGCCAGTTATATTGAGAAGATTATGGTCTACTATATTTAGGCTTCTGACGTTGGTGCAGAATAGAGTTCTTGCCTTCTGTGATTTTGTGAATGATATCATTTATGTTACAGGTTGATGCTGAGTATAGAGTCTGCCAGTGATTACTGGCTGTGTTCTAAGTTCATGATATATTCTTACTTTTACTATTTTTACCAAGTGATGATTCTGACAGTGGCCCACGTGGCCCTGTCATGTGTAAATAATCCCCTAACTGCTCGTGCCAAGCTACCAAAGGGGTGAGCAGGGGTTACCTTTGGCATGAAACTCCCTTTCCCTGACTAGAGTGGTGGTCTCTGCCTGGCTTTCGTGCAAGTCTTAGCCAATCAGAGATCCCAATTTCTAACAAGTGGCAATAGAGGAGTTAAAAGGGGCTATGTCCTTTTTTTTTTTTTTTTTTGTACCATGTCGTAACAGTTTATTTTCATTGAGTTTGTTTTATTTTTAGACACGTTAAAATAATATCAAAGTAGACCTACAAAATTCAGATACTATTTTTGTTATATCAGGTAGAATTATTTGCAAAGGACACCCATTTTCTCTAGTTGTTTTGACTTTGAAGAGCTTCAGCCATGAAAAGTTTACCAAGGCTCTGCGCAGTAAACTCCTTGACATTGCGACAATAGGTGTTAATTTGTCCGGCAATGAGCAGCGAGTCCATCCGAGGAGGGGGCAGCGGAGGCTTGAACAGTTTAGTCATGTCTTCCTCTGGCAAGAGAGGCTCTCCCCGAGTCACACGCTGCATGTTTTCTTGCTGACGTCTTTGCTGATACTGATGCTTCTGCTGCTGCTGTTTGCTGGAGTTCCTCAAATAGGTGTTAAACTTGACTATATCCTGGCTCATTTCATCCACTCTATCCATCAGCAGTTGCAGGCTTTTCTCCAGGTGATTACTGCTGGCCAGATTCAATAGCTCATGTTTGTCAGATACAGGTGATTTCTGCTCCAGATCCCACAGTAGCACATTATTCAGATGTGAATTCTTAATTATAATTGGAACTTCTTCAAACATGTGCTCAAATGCAATATTTGCCTTTTTCAAACTTTCAGCAGAAAAGTCCTTCTCTTTGCAAATTTCCATCAGTTTAGGAGCCAATCTAAAAGCTTTCAGAGAAAGAGATCCTTGTGAAGTCTTGATGGGATCATAAATAAGGACGACAGACTCCTCGATTGCATGCTGGTAGCTGAACTGGGAGTCCAGGAGCGCGCGGCTGACGAAGGAGCCGTAGTACGTGGACTGGTACCAGCCGACGTGAAGGTGGTCTATGTTCACGTGGGGCTGACTCCGCATCATTTCCATCTGGTACTGAACTTCATCAAAGTCTGCATCATCTTCGGTGTGTTGAGGGAACGGAAAACAATTTGTGATTTCAAGTCGGTCTTCTACCACAAGCCCCAGCAGCACACGCTGGACCACCTCACTGCCTTGCCCTTCTTCTTGGTAATGTTTAATAATTTTCAGCAAAACCAGCCCGTCGATCTGCACGTGCTTCACAGCACTATCCAGGGACCCAGGAATTGCGACAGTGGTGGGCAGCAAGGGGGTGCCGGCAGCTGGAATACTGACAGCGGTGGAGATGGCGCCAGAGACTGGTGCTGGGCGAGTCGCCATGTCTCAGAGATGCAGCAAGGAAAAAAAAAAAGTCCGTGTAGTCAAGGGCATCTGGAGCCTAGAACAATGGCAGATATTTATGTTTGGAAGGGGCTATATCCTACTCCCTTCTGTGGCACCTACCGGAAGGCATAGAGAAAGCATGAAAGGAGAATGTCTCACTCCTCATTGGCTCAGAATAGCCAATTATCATGCCTTTCAAGGTCTTGTTGAATATCTCCACAAGACCGTTTGTTTGGGTGTGATAGGGTGTGAAGGACTTATAAGTTACTCCATACTCATCCTTCATGGACTTCATGTACACTGACATGAAGTTTCAGCCTCTGTCAGACAAATCCTCTTTAGAGTACCCCACATGGGTAAAAATTGCAGGTGCAGTCAACAACCTCAGAAGGATGGCCTCTGGTTAGCAAGTGGCATGGTCCACAAAGACCAGGATGAACCTGTTCCAAAAGCTGTCTTGGGGTCCACGGGTGCAATAACATTGATGTTTACCCTCTCAAAGGGAGTGCCAATGACAGGTAATGAGATCAGGGGACCCTTGAGCTTTTTCACTGACTTTCACTTGCCTGTCATGTGAGATAGAACCTACAGAATGCATCTGAGGCCGTCTTCGTTCAAGTCAAAATGAGTGGGCATTAAGCCAGGCAAGGTTCTTGTCTTGCCCCATATGTACTGCCAAGGGTACATCATAGGCCAAGCCCAGCAGGAGTGTCCTGTGAAACTTGGGCTAGCCCAGATCCATAAGCCTTAGGCTCACTATACAGGATGTAAGTCTGCCAGTAGATCAGGTGAGTTCCAGAGGTGTCACCTGTTGCCTGGGTCCGAGCTTGCCTACTGAAGCCCACTAGAGTAGGGCACTCTTTCTGCACCTTGCAGAATTCCTCCACGGTGGGCCCAACTTCAGCTTGCCAGCCAGCAAGCTAGAGCAGGTAATCCAGGGTGGCAGCTTCCTCCCCAGTTTGCCAGGGAGAATTCTCCTCAGATTGCCCCATCAACCTCGACTGTGGGAACTTTGGGGCTTTGTTTCCCATGCCTCTTGCCCCTCTTCCTCTGGGCAGCTGTTTGTGCCATTGTTCTAGGCTCCAGATGCCCTTGACTACCTTCCAAGGCAGTCATGGACCTTGTGGTCACTCAGGCCCATTGAGGCAATACTAACATCTCCAAGAGTGACCTGAGGTCTACCTCCCTCCAGATAGTGTGCTCCAGATCATTGCCCAACAGACAATCTACAGGCATACCAGGGCTCATAGCTATTTTTTGAGAACCTGAGGCCTCTCCCTCCACTCATAGGGAACAAGAGCCACCAGTAGATGGTTCTCATGATTGTCATGACTATGTCTTGGTGGAATGTGTTAGGGAAGGCTTGCTCAGAGGAGTCAACACCTTACAGTAGTCATGCTGCCTTCTTTGTCCCTCAGAGCCTCTGCCCCTTGCCCATTGATGGTGATCCACTGCCTGTCTTTAGAAGTATGGGCAGGCATATGGGCTTTCAGCACCATCTCCTTAATTCCCAAGGAAACTTTGACGACCTCTGTCTGCTCCTCAAAGCTAACTGGGATTACGTCCCCCCTGAGCACTACACTCCCCAACCCAGTGTCTGCCTACCAGTAGGGAGCTGTGCCCTTTTTGGACATTTTGAGTCACTCTTAGAGTGGCCATACTTATAACACTTGATGCATTGGGGAACAAACCTCCCTTTCTGCTTGTCAAAGAGCCTTTTCTTCTTAGGCTCGGGCTGGGACTGGTTACCACTACACCCTTGGGAATTATCTTGGAGGCCTTTAGAGATCTCCTTATTTTTATGTTAAGGACTCCTAACTTTAGTACTCCTAAATGCCTTCTGTGAATACCAAAAGTCGTAAAGTTAGGATATTTCTCAGTTTAGGAGTAGTAAAGTTAGGAGTTCTAACTTCAATCAATCAATCAAGTCATTTATAGAGCGCACTACTCACCCGTAGGGTCTCAAGGCGCTGGGGGGGGGGGGGTGCCGCTACTGCTCGAACAGCCAGGTCTTGAGCTTCTTCCTGAAGGAGAGGTGGTCTTGGGTCAGGCGCAGGTCGGTTGGGAGTGAGTTCCAGGTCTTGGCGGCCAGGTAGGAGAAGGACCTTCCTCCTGTTGTCGCTCTTCGGATGCGGGGGACGGCGGCGAGGGCGTGGCTGGTTGATCTGAGGAGGCGCTTGGGAGTGTAGAAGTTGATCCGGTTGTTGAGGTAGCTCAGGCCTTGGTCGTGTAGGGCTTTGTGCGCGTAGGTGAGGAGACGGAAGGTGATTCTCTTGTTGACCGGGAGCCAATGCAGGTCTCTTAGGTGTCCGGAGATGTGGCTGCGTCGGGGGATGTCGAGGATGAGTCTGGCCGAGGCGTTCTGGATCCGCTGGAGTCTCTTCTGGAGCTTGGCGGTGGTTCCGGCGTAGAGGGCGTTGCCGTAGTCCAGTCGGCTGGTGACGAGGGCCTGGGTGACCGTCTTCCTCGTCTCGGTGGGGATCCACCGGAAGATCTTACGTAGCATGCGCAGGATGTTGAAGCAAGACGAGGAGACGGCGTTTACTTGTCTGGTCATGGAGAGGGAGGAGTCCAGGATGAAGCCCAGGTTGCGTGCGTGGTCCGTTGGTTTAGGTGCGGTGCCCAGGGCGGGGGGCCACCAGGAGTCGTCCCAGGCGGAGGGCGAGGAGCCCAGGATGAGGACCTCCGTCTTGTCCGAGTTCAGTTTCAGGCGGCTGGTCGTCATCCATTCGGCTACCTCTCTCATCCCTTCGTGCAGGTTGGCTCTGGCGGTGGCGGGGTCGTTGGTCAGGGAGAGGATCAGCTGGGTGTCGTCGGCGTAGGAGATTATGTTGAGGTTGTGTTGGCGTGCGATGGCCGCGATGGGGCTCATGTAGACGTTGAAGAGGGTGGGGCTCAGTGAGGATCCTTGAGGGACCCCGCAGATGACTTTGGTGGCTTCTGACTTGTACGGTGGTAGGCGGACTCTCTGTGTTCTTCCGTCGAGGAAGGAGGTGATCCATTCCAGTGCCTTGTCCTGGATTCCGATGTTGCCGAGGCGCTGTACTAGGGTGCGGTGGCAGACAGTGTCGAAAGCCGCGGAGAGGTCCAGGAGGATGAGGGCCGCTGTTTCTCCGTTGTCCATCAGAGTTCGTAAGTAATCGTTGGCAGCGATGAGGGCGGTCTCGGTGCTGTGGTTCGCTCGGAAGCCCGACTGTGAGGGGTCGAGGGATCCATTCGTCTCGAGGAAGGCGGCCAGCTGTTTGTTGACGGTCTTCTCGATGACTTTGGCCGGGAACGAACGAGGAGGAGCGAGATGGGACGGTAGTTCTTGAGGTCGGTGGGGTCTGCTGTGGGTTTCTTGAGAAGAGCGCTGAGTTCGGCGTGCTTCCAGCTTTCAGGGAAGGTGGCGGTGTCGAAGGAGGTGTTGATGATGTCCCGCAGGTGGGGTGCGATGACAGCGTCGGCCTTGTTGAAGACGTGGTGAGGGCAGGGGTCAGTCGGAGATCCGGAATGGATGGAGTTCATTGTGTGGATGGTGTCTTCGGTGCTGATCGGGGTCCAGGTGAGGAGGGTGGTGGTGGGAGGCGTTGTTGCGGTTGTGGCTTGCGTTGGTTGGTTGCTGAAGCTGTTGTGTATGTCCGCGATCTTGTTGTGGAAGTAGGAAGCGAGGGAGTTGCAGAGGTCTTGCGACGGGGTGATGTCACTGTTTCCGGCGTTGGGGTTGGAGAGCTCTTTCACGATGTTGAAGAGTTCCTTGCAGTTGTGTGCGTTGTTGTCCAGCCGGTCTTTGTATGTATTTTTCTTGGTGGCGCATTTAGTACTCCTAAATGCCTTCTGTGAATACCAAACGTCGTAGAGTTAGGATTGTGTCTCAGATTACTTTTGAGAATCATGCCCCCTAACTTTACTACTCCTAAATGCTTTTTGTAAATACTGAAAGTCGTAAAGTTAGGATTTTGTCTCAGATTACTTTTGTGAATCAGGCCCAGAGTTTTTTTGCCTTAATCTGCACTCATTAACTTTACTTCCCTGCACTCAACCATTCAGAGCCTTTCTGAAATAATCTACAAAATCTACCCAGGATTAGAAGGGGAGCTTCAGGATGTCCCTGAACCTTTGGTGCTACTTTTCAGGACTCAGCCCAAATTTAGTTTTCAAGATGGCTTTCATGTGAGAGTACCAACTTTGGTCCTCCACGTCTATGATTAGAAATGTGTGCCTTCCCATTGTAGTCATGTGTTTGCACATCATCCCACCCTCCCCTAGTGCTCTTCTGTAACCTTGTAAACCCCCCAGGCCTACATTATTAGCAGAAAACCACTTGTCAATGTCATCTTCCACCACATAATAGGGCACCAGACCCCTGGGAATGTGGACTTTTTTATCTACCCAGACGCTGCAGGTATGCTGTCACTATCACTACTTGATTCTGTCTGGCCTTGAGATCCAGCTCTTTCAAACTCAGTTCATGGATCAATGGTAACATGTTCTCCTCCAAGGCCCTCTCAGCCTTCTTTTGTTCCACCTCCAAATTCAGTTTCTTCTGTTGCATCCTGAGTCTGCCCATTTACAGCTTGTACTCTGTCTCCTCTTCACCACCCCCTCTGGGGACAGGCAAGGGGAAGATACGCTGCTCCATTCCCTAGCATGGAGCTCCAAATTACAGGTCAAGTAATCCCTTTTAGCAGGCTGGTGGCCCTCAAGACTGAGGTCCAAATCCTCTCCTTGGCTGTCCATCTCCCCACCTTGTTCAGTTGGTGTACCAGGTGACTGGTGGACGTTCGCCCAAGCCCTCAGCGCCATTTGCAATTCCACCTTCCTGGTGGTGCTCTTGGCTATACGTCCCCTATCTTTACATAGCACATTGAGCCGGACCAAAGTGTTGGACTCCATTAATATCACTCAAACTCCTTGCTTGAAGAGGTGGATCCACATACATCAGACAAAATGTTTTTGAATAAATAAAAATGTCAATCAGGGATAATTTAACTCGTATTAGTCTTAAATTATTTATACGGGCGGCAGTGTAACACAAAATTACTGTATGGCACTACACAAGCACAGGTCCATTCCACATTGCTGAACACTAGTGTAAGTAATTGGGTTGTTGGTTGACTGGAGTATTAGCCCTAGTCAAGCAGCAACCACAATCCTTGTCAGGGTAAAGCACAACAAACCCTAAATTGAACTGTTCTCAAATCCCTGGTAGCTTGGCACAGAGCGATCAGGCTTAACTTAGGGGAAATGTGTAAAGTATTAGTACAGCACTTCAAAAAGAAATACAGTGAAAACACACCAAAAAAGGAGCCCACAGTAGAGTTAGGGAAATAATAATTTTTAATAAATAAAACAAACCAAAATGGCAAAACTCCTATTGTTGAACTGGAGATGTTGAATTTTAAAGTTTTTAAAGAAAATTGCGCAGAGGGAGAGAAAAAAGCGCCAACTGCAGATAACTGGTTGTGCTGGACTAGGACAAAGTCACAAGTTCAGGCTGACAACGATGAAGTGCAGGCCGGCTGCAAGGGCTCTGTTAGGTCAGCTGCCCAAAAAATAAATTCAATCCTAGTTTGCAGAGAGTTGTGCGGATCCGCAATTAATATGCATCGCGCAGCCAAGGTGATGCATCAGTTCCAAACTGAAGTGAGTCTGCAGTGTGAGGTCCTGTTACATGGAGGATCCCATCATTAGGGCTTAGGATGAGAAGTTTGGTGTCTGGGATAAGACGTGCAGTCAGGCAATACGTCAGTTTCAGATAGCTGCGAGGCTGCGATGCAGAGTCTGGTGTCATCGGCAAGGCTGCTGTCAATTAAAGATGTGAGAGCCTGCACCAGGGAAGTGTCATGCTGAAGTGGTTCTAAAAGTGTTGCGGGTTGAGGCGGTGATGTGAGTCATTGTGATGGATTCAATCCACTCAGCGGAGGTGATGCATTGTTTCTGCTTGGGTTTGCACCAAGCATCAGAGGAGATGCATTGGTTTGCTGGATCCACAGACTAGCAGTGCACCTTAGGCTCACCTCCATGTGTCCAGGACTGGGGTGGCCCCACTTGGCAGGGTAGACTCCAGGTGCCAAGGCAAGGCTGTTGGCAGCCTGTTATGTCCCAGAGGCTTCAGATCAGGAGGCCAGCCAACTAGCACTTGGAGTCACTCTGGGTTCAAGAGATGAAGGTCCAGTCCTTCTCACCCAGGCAAGAGGGCCTCAGGCAGCAGGTCAGCACAGCAAAGCAGGAGTTCAGTAAGTGCAGTCCAGCAGAGTGACAGACCTTCAGCAACACAGTAGTCCTTCTTCTTGACAGAGTATCCACAGGTCCAGAAATTTACTGCAGTGGTGGTGTCTGAGGTCCATCATTTATACCCAGGTGATTTAACAAAAAGCATGTGTGGGCGAAATTTGCAAATTCGCTGTCCGCGAATTCACGTGAAATCGAATTCGCGATCCGCAAAATTCGCAAATTTGTGCGAATTTGTGGATTTTTTTCTTTGTGCTTGTTCGCTGGGTTTTTTGCGTATTCGCAGCCCACTTGCAGCGCACCTACCGCGAAGTTACCCATGCAGTCGTACATGGGCACGGCCATTTTGTGCGCGTTGCGTATTTCCGTTTCCGGGCGCTATTGGCAATCTCGCGTTGTGCGCGGCGCGCTATTACGAGCTCGCGTGTTTTATTACGTGCTCGCGGGGAAAATATCGAGCAAACTTAACCACGTGGTCCTCAATGGACGCGGCCATCTTGTTTTTCATTCATTGCTATGGTTCTGGTCATGCTTTTTCTATCCAGCTTCAATCTTTGCCATCTTTTGTTTTTTACTTATTATCTATCCCTCTATTTTTCTAGATCTATATTTTGTCTTTTCTTCTACTTTTGGTTACTTTAATACTACTTTTTTTTACCTCTTTTTTTATTTACATTTTCCCTATTGTCTTTCCTATTTATTATTTCCATTCCTGTCCAGGACCATGGCAAAGGGAGTCGAGAAGGACAAGGGGAAGGGTCCCGCACCCCGTACCCGGCTCCCATGCGGGCGATTGAGGGGGAGCAAGTCATAGCCCGGGAGATCTTTAGCGTGGAGGAGGTGGCCGCACTGATTTTTTATGTACAGCGCCGCCTCCCCAAGACCATTGCGGCAGGCGGCAGGATCGCTGGCATGTACGGGCTCCGGGAGCGTCGGCAGCTGTGGGGGAAGGTGTGCCGGGCCATGTATCGGCAGTCTCGGGTCGGACGCACCTACAGCCAGGCCACGCACCGGTGGTTCGATATCCTGGACCGTGAACACGACCTGCGCGACCTGCTAGGCGTTGAGATCCCTGGGCTTGGTGAGTAGTAGAAGCTATTTAATCACTACTCTGTTTTCTCCTGCTCTATGTTATCATATTGCAAATGTTATTTTTTTCCGAAGAGCAATAATGCTGCCGATTACATTGTAGGTAAATTATGTTTCAAAATCTTCTGTGATTGCATTGCAGGTGCACTGCTCGCCTGCTCAGTGGCGGTGCTACTATGCTTACTTGTTTTTGATTTTGTGCTTATTTTATTGGCCTGAGTGATTATGTATGAGTGTACTTTACAGAACTGCATAATGCTAGACACTAAGGGGCAGATTTACAATTACTGGCGCATCCCTGCAAATTAGCAGGGATGCGCCAGTAATTGTGCGCCATGCCTCCACCACCCATGGTGCGCCGCATTGTATGGGCCAAAAATGACACAGATGCGTCACGCATCTGTGCCGTAAAGGCGGCGCATTGCTGGAGTTGCGTCGCAAGCATGTCGCAGCTCCAGCAATGCTCTGGGGTGCCCTATCTCCCCAATGCTGTGTCAAGCCGTACGTCTGCTTCAAGCAGGCGCAGGGTTTACTTTTGATGCAGCATTGGCCAAAAAGTGACTGAGTGAAATCTTGTAGATTTCACTCAGCCACTTTTAGGAGGCATTCTTGCGCAGGAACGCCCTCCCTTGCACCGGAATGCCCCCTGATGGCGCAGGGCTTTACAACGTGATGTATCTCCCAGATGCGTCACGTTGTTAATATGCCCCGCACCATGGCGCCTCTTTTGCGCTGCCGCTGCGTCACAAAAGTCACGCAACGAGGGAGCAAAAGAGCCTCAAGGGGCTTGTAAATCTGCCCCTAGAGACTCAAGTCCAGTCCTTCCTTTGTACTCCTGCCACTAAGAAGAGATAGTGTTGGTGGATTGATAGTTTGAGTATATTATGACTGGTTATTTTAGTAGGAAACTTTTTAGTGTTCAACTTCTCACTGGTCTGCAATCACGATGGACTGTGTCTGTCACTTTGCGTGCTGCGGAGTGCTGCCTGCCAGCCCTAGTTGAACCTTTTTGTAGTTGGTTTAGAGATTTACATAACTTTCCAAATAGACGGTCCGCGAATCCAGCAATACTAATATCCTAGTAGACCACATCAGATAGGTCAATAAATCTAGTGCAATTGTTGTCTATTTCCCCGAAATACTTTGTTATTGTTTTTCTGAAATGTTTGATTTGGTTGACAACAATCCTCCATGTTTGTTTCTTTCTTTCATGTTGTACATCAGCACCCCCCAGGAGCAAGAGGACACAGGAGGAGGTAGCGGCGCCGGCGGAGGAGGGACAAGCTCAGGAAGGCCAGGATCGGTCCGGCGAGGGCTCCTCTGCTGGCCCCAGTAAGTTTTCCTGTTAATATTAATAATTATACTTCCGTATGATTTACAGCACCTATTTTTTCCTAACGTTCCTCATTCGATTTTTTCTAAATCGTCTTTGATCTTCTTGTAGACTGTTTCTAAATTCTTATCCTGCCTCTACTATGACTCCCTGTGGTACTACTAGATTATTATTAGTCTGTCTGTGTAGCTAGCTAAGCTTGCACAGTTGGCAAAAGGTGTTAACCAAAACTCCCATTCTATTCAGCAATAGCTCTATGCACTGAGTGCAGTCCTCTGGGTTGTCCATAATGTCTTTGGAAGTCTTTTAAATGTTTATGCTTTGACAATTCCCAACAATAACATGTCAATGGCCACCAAGAAAAAACAAGATACTAGTTTACTTTTTGATAGGATAGGAGGATAATCCATACTACTGCTGTTGCAGGGACTATTCTGCACAAACAGAACTATGGACACGAAATAGTGCATTGGTTATCAATTATAATAGGCGCAGTTAGACTTTCCAAATACCTCAGTCATAACAGAATTTAAACCCCCAATCTCCTTACTGACTAGCTAGTGTGTCAGAGTCATTTAGCTCCCGAATTCATCGATGATTGATCCCCAATGATTATACAACCCAGGATATAAGACTACGGAGTCGGAGTCCCGACCTCTCAGAGCCACGGACGCATGGTTTCCAATTGCAAACCCTTTCGCTCACTCACTCATGACCAAAAAACACAGAGTCTATGTAGGTTTTGAAGCTTTATTAAAAGTAAAAACATTTATTAAAATCAAGTTCATCATACAACATAAACGGTGGATTGAAAATTGAAAAGTGCTTAGTGATTTCACACATTAATTGTGGGCGAGCCCTCACCAGGTTAGAACTTCAAGTCTTCGTTGTGGTGCTGAATCGCTGCTGACTCCGTCCAAGTGATGATGATCTGATCTTGCTCTTGTTCTTAGAAGAGAAGTTTCTGTCTGTTATGAGAAAAATGGTGCGTGTTAAAAAGCAAGCATTCATCAGTTGTGCCAAAAAGTGTTGCAAGACATGTTACGGCTAAGCATAACTAAAAAAACACCCTTCCCTGAAAAAAGGGCAATTTGTAGTTTAGACTAGAGAGTCACAAATTATTAAATTTGTTTGTGTAGTCGTAGTAACATTTTTTCATTCCTAGACAAAATACTAGGGAGTGGTGTATATGGCATCTAAGAATCTGAAATGTATTTTCTAGGCGGAACATCGGCACAGCCATCCACCGGTGCCGTGGCCAGCGCGGAGGTGGGCACTCCTGGGGTGGAGGCGGTGCAACAGCCAGCGGGTACTGCTGTGGGGGATGCCATGGGAGTGGCAGGCAGTGGTAAGCTATTATATTCCTTACTTATTGAGTTTGCAGACTGCAGAATGTGCTCTCTGCACGGGTGTATATGTTGTACAGTACAAGTATACTTTACTGTTAAGAAGACTTACAAATTTAGAACTAAGTTTTTATCAACCAGGTAGTAGCCTCCTCTAAATTGACTTCAACTCAGCTGTGAAAGTTTTATCGAGAAGCCAAGTCAGATCAGAGATAAACTTGATGGATGGGATGAACGAAAACGGAAAGAAGGGTGTAAATAAGTGTGGAAGGACGAGCGAGTTAAAAGTAATGATGACTGGCAAAGAATGATACGTGTTTTTGAATGCTGCCCGAGGTGGTTGGGATTATGATGCATGGCCGGTTGAGGGATGAAGCAAGGATAGGTGGAAGGAGAAAGGGAAGAGGACTGCCTGGGTGGGTGAAACAGAAACTGTATGTGTGCGCAATATATCCTTTGGTTCAAATTCAAATGCAAGTCAAGCACGGATGCATGGCTTGTGGTTTCCAAAATAAAATGAAAATGTTGTTTTTCCGTGAGAAAAACTAAGGTTTGTCCAGTTGAGACATTAAGAAGAATTATTGACATTTACTTTGAATGGATGGATGCCTGGATCATGGTACTATCTGACTCATAGATAGCATATGTGTAAGTAGACAGAGTAGACGGTCACTGGATGAAGTAAGTGTTACTTTGAAGAGCATGTAACACCGCACCCGCACGTCTATTCCAGTGTAGCAAAGGCAAGGAAAAGAAGTTGTAATTTTTCCGAATACTACCATGAATAGTAGCAGTAGTTTGTATTACAAAGCACCTAAAGTCATCCCATATGTAAGCAAATATCCTGTGAAGGGATAGATAATCATATTATTTATCTTGTTCATTTTCCTTTTCTAGTAGTCATTTGCACTGTAGGGTGAAAGTTAAATTAATTAAGCAGTAGCCCTTGTAACAGAGTATTCAAAGTGCCACCCGTAATAGAACAGTAAGAGCTTCACCACCTGAATGTACTGGACTGGTACAGTAACGCAAGTCTGTGTCATCATGGCTTGCGTCTGTTTTTCTCGGGTGCAAATTGACTGCGCTGGCATTATGCCGGCTTCCAGAAGTTTACGTACCAATTTCGCTAAACAAGAGAGAAGAAGAAGAATAAGACTGGTGTACTGTCATAGTCGACTCTAATGTAGTGAGTCCATATAGTGCTCGTAGAATTGACTCCTGAAACTCCCACTACTGTTAGAGCAGAGGCTGACGAAGTGGGAGGTTAGATAGATACAGGCCACAAATGTTATGTACTGTGCTTGCACGTTGCTAGTTCTACTGTGAGACAACTTTCTGCTGAATTATTTTGTGTTAATCTTGAAGATCATTGATTACAGTATGTCTTTCTTTCTACATATAGATGCTCATTCCAAACTGACATGGAAGGAGCTGGCTATACGGGCCCGGCAAAGAAAGCGGGAGGCGATTGTCGCCGAATATCGGCAGCTGGTGGCCCAGGAGGAGGAGGACACGCAGTCGCAGTCCACCACAGCATCCACCGCGACAGCTGCATCCTCCTCCACGCTCCCTGGGTCAGCCAGTCAGCGCAAGCCTCCAGCGGTACGGAGCCGTGGTACCGCAGCCACCCGCCACCACCATGCAGCCAAAAAATCAGCTGCCCCCCACAACAGGTGCAAGGCCCGCATCCACCGCCTAAGCCTCAGGGTGTCCAACCTTGACCAGGAGATGGAGAGAATGAAGAGCCTGCTCAAGAAGAATCTCCGCGGGGAGCAACCGGCCCACCTGGCCAAAGGACACCGCCGGCAGCAGTAGAAGAGGAGAGACTGTCCCTTGCCCCTTTTTTAAAGACTTTTGGGGGGGGTGGGAATTGGGAGGTGGGTTTTTTCTTGGACTTTGGGGACTTTTTCACGGACATTCTTTGGGGTTAGGGAGGGGGGTGTGTCGGGTCTTGCGGGATAGTTTATTTTTGTTATGGATTTAAATAATTATTTACTTTCAACTTAAACATTGCATACGCGTTTTTATTGTTTTGTGTGCGGGAGGCGGGGGGGAGGGGTTAACTGTTAGTTTGTTTTCCTGAAACTTAACTGGCTGCTTGATTCAAATTGTCTAAGTAATCGCCCAAATGTTTACAAAAGTAAGTGCCACTCACAGAGTTAGTGAATTCGATTGTCCTACTACTTTAGTAGTACTGCCGTCAGTCTCTCCTCTCTCCTCCTACTCCATTATTCTTCCTCCCCCCAAATGCTTATCTTACCTGTGTTCGTGTTTGATAATAGGCCTAGGGCTAGGCACAGGGCTGGCTGCATGGCAACTGGCGATGAAGGTTGGCAATCCTGGGTGGATGAAATGGTATCGTTGTGGTGGTAGTGGTGGTACACAGTGGTAGTAGCAGCATATGAAAAAAAAGAAAATGAAACCTTGAGTGGCCTGAGCGGATCATTACAACAGTACGATAGATGTAAATGTAAATGTAAATGTATTGTATTTATATAGCGCACTTCTACCCGGAGGCCTCGTAGCGCTGTATTCATACCGCTGTGGAACCCATCCTGGTTTTCCTGTGAAATGTCCACTCCTGGGCACCCCCAAGGTGAAGCCAGGCATCCACAGCGCTGCGGGGGCCGTTGTGGAGATTAAGCAAGCTATTGCCCAGAGTCACAGAGTGGGACCCATGATTAGACTAGGCACCGAGGCGAGAATTATCAGGTCCGGGGAAATTGAGTCCAAGAGCCGCCGAGGCGGGAATTGAACCCTGGTCCCGGGCCAGACCTCTGCATCAGGGTCTGCCGCTCTAACCATTGAGCCACGCTTCTCTAGATAGCATAGTACTCAAGAACAGTGCCATAATTTAGCCTAACAAATGCTAAACTTTCCAAAGTATACTAGTTGCGTGGAGTTTGGCTTTGGATACTACAAGAAATAGTACTGAAGGCGAAGGGCACAGTAGCGTAATCATTCGCCACGTGTAGGAGGAGGATGTTTTCTGTTGCTTTGACCGTATCCTCCCCAGCAAGTGTGTAGAATTATTGTTGTAATTTACTCACACCTCAATGAAAACCACACAGCCGGGGGAAGAGGGTTAGGGTTTGAAACTTGGATGAGAATGGGGTTTGTGGGGACAGTTTTGTGGAGAGAGGAAATAAAAACACAACATGGACAAACAACAAATGAAGATAAACAAATCTTTAGATACAAAACTATCCATACATCTTTTAGGGGACATAAAGGAAGTGCATGCACTACTGCATGCATGAAGTTGTTTGCTAAATGGATAGGTTACTGTAAAGTAAGTAGTACTTTCTGCAATGTACTAACTATGAAGAAACAATGTGACAGTACAGGGCTGCAGTAATTAAGCAATTTCACTTGCCTATCTGCCATCAGAGAGAAGAACCACTTAGTACATTAAATTAGTTTAAAAAATAGCAAAGAAAAAAGTATACAATGGCTGGAGGGATGAATTGAAGCACAGAGCAAACAAATGCACAGAGTCACACTCACAAAAGTTCACAGCAATAACATTACTTAAAAGATAAGTAGAAATGAAGATGGATACTGTAACTGTATGTTGTTGTAGTTGTCCTGTTGAATTTGGGAAGTTGCATGCATCCAGCCATTCCTCTTTTTCGCGGTACTCCTCCATTCCATCTGACGCTCCGCCGATCAATGTTGGGAACCAGAAGACACCTTGTCCACTGCCTGCCTGGTGGATGCTGAATTGCGGGTTGCTAAGCCTGAGGTCATCTTTATGCCATTGCACAGGGTAAAAGCCGGCCTCTAATTGTTGATGGAAAAACAGGAAGTGATATTAAAACACCACAGAGAAAAAAATATAAGGTACTCTGTGTAGTGCAAAAATAACACTTTCAGTTTCAGAGTTCACAGTGTTACAAAACATACAAGCATCATTTCGAAAGTGCCTACTCTGAGTTTCCTTTCCAAGGATAAATAAGTGTGGGCGAAATTTGCGGATCTTTCCCCTCAAGCTAGGTGTAAAGTGTAAACTGCGATTTTAGAACCCTAACCGTAACCCTAGGCCCTAACCCCCCCTCTTTCACCACGGAATTTCTCCAAATTACTTGCGCCCGATATTAGACCTTCCCAGCAATGCCACCAGACCCGTCAACCCACCTGCAAAAAAGTAGAACATCCCCAAACAGGCCAAAAGCAAAAATGCAAAAACTCACACTTAGAAAATTTAGGGCCTACCTGGCTTCAATTCAGGCAACATGCGCTCTGCAGCTAGGCCCTAACTCCCCTTTATCACCATGTATTTTCTTAAAAACAGATGCAATCAATCAAAATTAGACTGTGCCGGCAGTTCTCCCAGACCCCAAAACCTAGAAGCCCCCCAAACAGCCCCCAAAAACAGGCAAGTGAGCAAATATGTAAAAAAAATTTGACCATGGATTTTATCCAAAACACTTGCGCCCGATATTAGACCCTCCCAGCAATGCCCCCAGAATGGTCAACCCACCCGCAAAAAAGTAGAACACCCCCAAACAGGCCAAAAGCAAAAATGGAAAATGTGCAGCTAGGCCCAAAAATGGAAAATGTGACACTTAGAACATTTTCGGCCTACCTTCAATTCAGTCCAAACGCGCTCTGCAGCTAGGCCCTAACTCCCCTTTCCCACCATGGATTTTCTTCAAACCACTTGCAATCAAATTTAGACTGTGCCAGCAGTGCTCCCAGACCCCAAAACCCACCCCTTAAACCTAGAAACCACCCAAAAAGCCCCCCAAAAACAGGCAAGAGAGCAGAAACGAAAACACTTTGACCCTGGATTTTATCCAAAACACTTGCGCCCGATATTAGACCTTCCCAGCAATGCCCACAGACCCGTCAACCCACCCGCAAAAAAGTAGAACACCCCCAAACAGGCCAAAAGCAAAAATGGAAAATGTGCAGCTAGGCCCTAACACCCCTTTTCGCACCATGGATTTTTTTCAAACCACTTGCAATAATTAGACTATCCCAGCAGTGCTCCCAGACTCCCAGACCCCCCCCCCCACAAATCTAGAACACCCCCAAACAACCCCTAAAAACACACAATACTGCTAGGCCTCAGTTTAAATTGTGCCAAAACGCTGTCTGCAACTAGGCCCAAAACCCCCTTTTCAACCAAGAATTTTCTTCAAACCACTTGCAATCAAAATTAGACCTTCCCAGCAGTGCTCCAAAACACCCCAACCCACCCCCACAAATCTAGAACACCCCCAAACAGCCCTCCAAAAACATGCAATACTGGTATATTCAAAACATGGCAAATTGTGCTGTTCACCAAAAATTGCTTTTCAGCACTTCCACTACTTCGATCCTCTTGAAACTTACCTCGACACTTGTTCCAGCGATTCCCAAGAATCTCAGCAAGGCAGAAGAAAATCGAACCACTGCGCTCTTTGAAGAAGTAGAAGAAGGAGAAGGTCTACGACAAGTTTTCACTTAATTTTCACACAAACACACGCGCCCGCAAAACACCAAAAAAGGCCAACATTTTGCCAATTCTGGACCAAAGAATGCCAAACCCCCCTAAAACTTTGCCAACCTCATTATGAAGGAGCCTCCACCGGACCCTGAGCCCTAGACTCAACGGGAACCCTACCAACTTAAACCCAAAAGCGCTAGTAAATCGCACTGAACCCTAAACCCTAGATATGCTTTGTCTGTCTGTGTCAAAGAGCCTAGGTATGCTACATCAGGATGCTTCACTCAGTGGAGCCTGCCTTGACCGTCTGCATGGCCCTGCCGCAAGCATGGGCCAAAAATCCGTTCCGCCCAAGAATTTGTGATTTTTCGATAATTTTGCGAGATTCACGTAAAAACCGGAAAACAGCAAATCATGCAGACGGTCAAGGCAGGCACCACTGAGTGAAGCAACCTAATGTAGTATACCTAGGCTCTTTCTCAGACAGACAAAGCATATCTAATTGTATTCAGCAAGTCACATAGCCCCAATTTTACATGAAATGCTGTCTGGAGTGGACTCTGCCTGGCATAACACAACAACAGTACACTGCCTCGCCCTCGACCACTACATACCATCAATAGACAGACATGTAGTTCTGCTGTAGTAGTTGTTGTAGACTGGTTTACCTGTTTGCTACTCACGATTTGGCCATAGTTCTTCCGTAAACCGAAGCTGATGACCCATCCATCCCAGTCAGTGACTGTAAAGAAAAAAATATATTACTTAATCAATTATCATGGTATATTGGCAAGTGAGTCCACTCAAAGGACATTTTGCATATTGTAAAATGCAACATAGTGGCCCCTGAATTTGAAGTACAATTTGAATTAAACAAGGTAAAAAAAACAGAGTAGTTGACATGAGTTACAATTACTGTGAAAGAAAGACACACAGGAATAAAAGTGAATAAGGACGAAAAAAAGGAAGTCTTTTTCAGGCCTCGGTGTCAGGGAAGTAGAGCTCGTCCTCAAACTCTATGAATTGAGACGGTAGAAGGTCAGCTAACAGAGAAGAACTTCCGTCACCTAAGTCGGTCTCCTCTTCTTCCTGCGTGCATTCACGTATTTTGTAATCTGGTGGTATGAAGTGCTGATTCATCTTGATCAGTGTTAACCTCTCCACATTTTTGGGCGAGAGGCGGGTCCTTTTTGAAGTTACAATGGCACCAGCAGCACTGAAAACACGTTCAAAAGACACGCTTGCGAGTGGTCAAGACAAATAATTTAGAGCCAGGTTGGTGATCAGTGGCCATAGAGGCCTTTTCCTATACCAATACAGCAATGGGTTCTGATTAACAAAGACCTCTGTTGGATCATCCAGATAGGCCTGCACCATCGACTCAAGGTTCTCCACGGTTGCTCCACTTTGCGCACCATCTGTGGCCTTTAAAGCACTGTAACGAGCAAACCCTTGATGAGTTAGCCAATCCTCTTACGACAATATTATGCCTCGGCCTGGTGCAGGTGAGGGTGATGATACGGTTGCTGCTGGTGTCGTTAACGGCTGTGAGGGAAAGTAACTCCCTTTGGCCACAGATTCCGAAGTGGAACTTGACACCAGATGGCCTGCTCATTCAGTTGTACTTCTGCCGGATCCTTGAATTTTCTGCCGCTCTTTTTCAAACCGAGTGGCTGACACAGCTAGCCAATGTTTGTACTTTGAAACATCTGCTTCATCAAAAGGAATGAATGCTTTGCTGGCCACTGCCTTTTTGTACCGTGGATCCAGAATAGCGGCACTAATGTAATGTTGTTCTGTATGTATGTTTTTAAGCCTTTCATTGTCAACTAAGTGGCTTAATAACCTCTCCGCCAACTGATATGCGTCTTGCTTTTCAGCATCATCTCGGAACGTTGAAGACACCGCCTTCAGTTGGTGCTCTAGCATGCGCAACAATGAGATAGCTTTGCCCAAAGAACAGTCCTCCCTGCTGACTTCATGCGTGAAGAGCTCAAGGACGAAGCATGTCTGTCAGGCTTGCAATTAGCTTCCATTCCTCCAACTCTAGCCTCATGTCTTTCATATTAGAATCCAGTTTATAGACATAATCATTTATTACCCCCCACTGCTCAGACAGATGCTCAAGCATGTAAAAGGTTGAGTTCCAACGTGTTGCCACCTACTGGTTGAGCCCTTTGACTGGCAGTCTACGTTTATGTTGAATGCTCCTCAGCTGCTTCCAGGCCTTAAAAGAATGGCTGAAATGTGTGCAGATTCTTCGGCAGGTGGTCAGTAACTTGATGACTGTGTTTTCTTTTTTCAAGAAATCTTGCACCACGATGTTAATACGGTGCGCCAAACACGGCACTCTGAAATAGCCACCTTGATGCATGGCCTTAAATATATTACAACCATTATCCATGGAAACATAACCAACTGTGTGATTTCTTGGATTCAGGCATTCAGAGACCTTCCTATCAAACTCGTCCAAAAGGTTAGGTGCAGTATGAGTTTTCTGCATGGCAAACATGGCTAATGTTGCATGTTTCAGAGTAGCTTGAAAAACTGTGTCCAGGTCAACACCTGTATTTGTCTTGTTGTCTCTAACCCCTGCAAAAGAACCCAATTGTGCAGTGATGCACATGTAATCAAGGGCTTGGCAACTGGTCCACATGTCTGTTCTCAAGTGGATAGTGTGAACAGCACTCTTCTGCAAAGCTGCCCCAATCACCTCCAGCACATCTTGATGTAGTGCTGAAACCACAACTCTGGCAAAATAGGACCGGCTAGGAACCTTCCATTTAGGGCAGACTGTTGCCACAAATTCTAGAAAACCCACCCCTTCCACGAAAAAAAAGGAGAAGGTCCAGCGCTAGCATTTTAGTCAGCTTTGCGTTATACAGACGTACCATTGGGTGGTTGCGTTCAAATGGCGCCTCCGACTAAAACATGCTTCTAATGGTGGAATGGACCTTTTTAGTTGATGATGATGATGATGATGCAGACTTCAAACCAGTTAGGCTCATTGATGTACTTTTTTGCATTGGTGTCTGTCCCAGACTCTTAGTGTTCCTCATACATGTTGCAGGGATAGAGGGTGTGGGCGCTACCACTGCAGTGCTAATGCCAGGGGTACTGGGTGTACCAGAAAAAATGTTGGGCGGTTCTTGACTTCCCCCCTGCACCATCAGTTCCTCGTCAGCATCAGATGCAATGTGAATGGATACATTTGGATCAGTTCTACTTTGGAATTCCTGGATCCTACTTAGGTGCGCATACCACCGGATAGGGTGGTGTTTTTTGAGATGACCTCTCTGGCCTCCGGTACCATAGTTGGTACCAAGCTTACCCCGACTAACTAATACGTTACAAATCGAACAAACGACCATGTTTTCCGCCTTTTGGCTAACAGTAAAGAAGTCCCAAACTGGGGACTGGAGATGGCTGCTGGTGGTGGAGGTGCTACTTTGACTTTCAATGCCAGATGAAGTGGAGGATGGGCGTGGCTGAATTAGTTTCTGTTGTTCACTTACAGCACCACTACTTGAGGTAATGGAGGTCGAGCTGGATGGAGGTCCCTGCTGGCCCTTCTGACTAAAAAAGATGGAAGCTGTAGGTCGTGTTGGTGTTGTAGTTAACTGCGTTGGTGGGGGTACCAGTGCCACGCTGCCCACATCCCGCTCAGCAGCCATTCGGGATATTGTGAAAATGTCTGTCTGCTGCATGCCTGCTGGGACTGGAGTGACGTCTGTGATGACTGGGTCGTCGTCAGACTGTTCATCAGCAGCAGAAGACACCACTTCTTGTTTGTCGTCATCACACGTAAGTCGAAGCATTGCGGGAACCTTCCTTTTAGGCTTAGCTACCTTTGTCGGCTCATGGCGTGCCTCACTCTCAGACTACATTTGTGGGTTCCAATCAGGATCAAGGTCATCAGAATGAAGGGGGCCTGAAGAAGAACTTGTAGTAGTAGTAGACTTCCTTGACCTTTTTCTTGCTGGGGATCTGGTATGACAATGGATCATCCTTAGGAGGAGTGGCTTCCTCGGATGATACCTCTGCTTGAATATCAATTTCCTGATGTGCCCCTACTTCTGGAGAAACAAGCGTTGTAGGCAGTTGTGCCACTCCATGAACCTCTAGTTGCACCTCTCCATGCACCTCTCCATGCAACTCTCCATGCGCCTCTCCTTGCGCCTCTCCTTGCGCCTCTCCATGCGCCTCTCCTAGCGCCTCTCCTTGCCCATGTACTTGCGCTTTTACTAGTTGCACCTGTGGTTGTCATTGCGGCTGTGGTTGTTGAACACTCGTCAGCTGAGTTACACCCGGCGTTGATTGGATGGTACTTTCTTGTGATGAGCCAACATCACTGGTCGATGGTGATTGAACAACCAAAGTGGCTGCCGCAGCAGCACTCATGGTCTTGGACCTAACTTGGTGTGGTGGCATTGAGCCCAATGAAGCAGAGGTGCTGCTTCCAGCTTGGTCCCCGGCGGACACCGCTGCTGCTGTAGGCGTAGTTTTTTTTGCCAAAAAAGGTGTTGGTGGGCACACCAGTCTCTTTGGTAGGTGGTGCCACTTGCTTCTTCTGCTCCTTCTTACTGGCAGTGGCACTGGCAACTTTTTTCGCTGAGGCGCTATGGCCACCTTTCTTTGGGCCCATCTTTTCAGATTTCAGAAGAACAGCAGGCCGCAGTTGCACGAGTTGCAGAGTTGTCTTGTCTCTGGCCACACGTGACGTCAAGTGACGTTGTGCTGCACACACCGCTGCAGGACTTCTACCTGGCACTGGTGGTTCTCTTGTGCACCTAAAAGCAATGGAAGCCAGAGGAACATCAGTTAAACACACCAAAAAGTAAAAAAACACACACAAATCACCACAATCCAATGCCATTCATGCCCTCAATGATGTTTAAATTCAAAACACCCCTCTGAAAGACATGGTCAATGCACAACTCACTACCCCTGGGCCTAATGGAAGAAAGAAAGGCAAACTGGGTGCAGGCCTGCGCACACTGCATGGCTTCAAAATGGGCCCTTGACCCCCACCACGTGGCCAGGCCCTGCCGGTAAAAGGCCTCAAAATGGCCCCCACCCACATGGCCAGGCCCCACCACCCCAAAAATCACCACAATCCAATGCCATCCATGCCCTCAATGATGTTTAAATTCAAGAAACCCCACAGAAAGACTTGGTACGTGCACCACTCCCTACCCCTGGGCATAATGGGTGAAAGCAGGGCAGGCTGGGTGCTGGCCTATGGCTCAAAGCACACTGCCTGGCATCAAAATGGCCCCTTGTCCCCCAGCCTCATGGCCAGGCCCTGCCTGGACCAGGCATCAAAATGGCCCCCACCCACATGGCCAGGCCCCAACAACACCCCAAAAAGTCAGAAAACACACAAAAATCACCACAAACCAATGCCATCCATGCCCTCAATGATGTTTAAATTCAAGACACCCCACAGAAAGACTAGGTCCATGCACCACTGACTACCCCTGGGCATAATGGTTGAAAGCAAGGCAAACTGGGTGCAGGCCTGAGCACACTGCCTGGCTTCAAAATGGCCCTTGACCCCCACCACATGGCCAGGCCCTGCCTGGACCAGCCCTCAAAATGGCCCGCACCCGCATGGCCAGGCCCCAACAACACCCCAAATGTCAAAAAACACACAAAAATCACCACAATCCCATGCCATCCATGCCCTCAATGATGTTTAAATTCAAGACACCCCACAGAAATACTAGGTCCATGCATCACTGACTACCCCTGGGCCTACTGGCTAGTGAGGCTTTACAGGCACCCCAAAATTTTAAAAAAAATCAACATATAACAGTGAGCTAAAATTCCATGACGTAAATGAGAATTAAGCTAAAAAACAAATCACAGAAACAGTTGTATCATGCACCCATGACTAACCCTGGGCCTACTGGATACTGAAGCTACCCACAATATATATTGTTTTAAACTTGTGAAAAAAGTTTTCAAACTGAAGTTGCAGCAACTGCAATGCCCCAAACAAACAACACAAACTTACTTGTAAAATCTCAAGTCAAAAAGTGATCCAAACTCCAAAGTCCATAAAGTCCTCAAATACAAATATCCAGCAGCAGCCACAAAAAGTAATCCTTCCAGCTCCAGATCCAAATCAAAAATGACCAGGGCATGGACAAAGCACTGGGAGGAGCCTGCTGGACAGGAACAGGAAGTTGGAGACTCTGGGGCACTTCCTTCCTCCCACCCCCCGCCAAAAATGGACTCCTTGCACCAAAAAGTGCAGCCAAATATCAATCTGAGGAGTTATTCTGATCAAAATCATCATTTTCAGAAGGTTTATGCTTCCTGCGGTGGATTTCTTGTGCAGAATTGCAATTTTTCCAATTTCGGGAAAGCGAGCTGTTCAAATCTCCCGCGCCGCATCTACGTGTTCGGCATTGTTTACTCCCGCAAAGCGTAATCGCGGGCCCTTATGACGTACTCGCATTGTCAAACTCTCGCTGTGCAAGATGGTGAGCCGCAATGACGTATTTGCGTTCGAAAAACTCTCGCGCGATCACGCAGCAAGATCCAAAATGGCGCAGCACACGCAAACCGGGAGAAAAACAACTCGGCGGCTTCAGAATCACGGTAAGTCAACGCCGTGCACGCGATATTGTATTTTTTAAGCACGACCAAACAAAAAAATCCGCAGCCTGCGAATTTGCGGATTTTGGGGCAAGTTCGCGAGATTCGCGGACCGCGAATTTGCCAAAAATCCGCAAATTCCGCGAACGAAACGGATTTTACGCCCAAGCTTAGCTCAGGTCAATATGAAGTCCAGATTCCAATAAGTCACAGGAGTAGAGGTTCCTCGGTTAAATCTCTTTATTTCATTAGAAAATTAGAACACAATACAGCCTACACGTTTCGGCCCAGAATGGGACTTCTTCAGGGCGAAAGAAGA
This sequence comes from Lissotriton helveticus, assembly GCF_964261635.1. NCBI lineage: Eukaryota > Metazoa > Chordata > Amphibia > Caudata > Salamandridae > Lissotriton > Lissotriton helveticus. The sequence goes on from NC_136059.1 coordinate 642,004,515, forward strand.
AGAAGAAACATCAAAGTACCCCCCAGAATGGGCGAAGGTATATATATATGGTACTATGCACGGAGGAGAGGCTCCTACCTTCCATCCTGCCAGTAATGCCCATCCAGTCACACATACGCTCCTATTGTCTATGACTGTCTGGGAGGAATACGTAATTCCCACCTGCCAACTGCACACAGTCACATGACCAGAGAAAGTCTACAGGCATCAAATGGCTAAGGGAAGAACTTTTTAACTTTCTAAAATTGGCATTTTCATAATTGCAATTTAAAATCCAACTTCACCATAAGTTAGAATTTCAAATTGTGATTCTAGAGACACCAAATATGAGTCACATATCTCTTCCCATTTGGGAATTACACTTATAAATTGTAATAAGGCAACTCCAATGTTAACCCGTGCGAGAAATAGGCCTTGCAATAGTGGAAAACTAATTTAACAGTTTTGCACTGGCAGGACGTGTAAAACGTAAAGGTGTATGTCCTAATTTTTAAGTGCATTGCATCCTGCCCTCTGAGCTGTCCAGAGCCTACCTTAGGGGTGACATATATATTAAAAAGGAAAGGTACAAATTACACTTTCAAACTGTACACACACGCCCAGCAATGGAAGCCTATAGACAAGTTTAAAGGGCTTCTTAAGTAGGTGGGACAATCAGTGCTGCAGACCCACTAGTATCACATAGGGCGCCCTTTTACAGGGGACTTATAGTTAAATTAAATATGTTAATGGGGGATAAGTCAATAGTACCAAGTTTAGGAGAGAGAGCAAAAGCATTTTAGCACTGGATAGCAGTGGTAAAGTGCACAGAGTCCTAACACCAGCAAAAAAAGATGTCAGAAAAAGTGGAGGAGGAAGGCAAAAATCAGGGGGAAACACCACCCTAAGACTGACAGGTCTAACACTATAACAATGTTATGTTTTTTTTATTTGTATAGCACATAACCCACCCGGGAGGGTATCCCAGCAATGAGACAGCTTAGATCATTGCAAGGCAGTATCTTGCTGTTTCTGGCAATGCTTCTGTTACATCTCAATCCTTCCCATTTTCCCTGCAGACCCCAGGAAGTATGGGCGATTATCTGTGACATCTCACTACCTCTTCTATGCAGACCCCCAGATTTATGGAAGGTCTTTCAGGATACCCCATTCACTATTTTGTTCTCTGCAGATCTTCACAAATGATCCACAGAGTCCCTTCTGTGACATTCACGGTTTCTTCTTTCCCTGGTGAATTTCAAAAGTGCTGCATGTTTCTGTGCAAATTCATATGCGTGTTTGTTGATTTTAGAACTTCAGACTTTTGTAAGATCTTTGGTGATATTCTCTGCAGAGTCACAGAAGTGCTATATAACTTCTATCATATATCTTGGCCTTTTGTGCTTTCTGTGAGACCGTCATCCTCTCCTGATATGTACCCTCTTACTAACGTATGACACAGTTTTGAAGCAAGAAACACATAAAACGTGGAGCTGCTATGCACATTAAGCTGGCTATTCAATGTGCACCAACAGAACACTACAGTAGTTCTCGTGATTCTTATGTCAGCAAAGGCTCAATCAGTGACAGTGCATTCTCCATTCTCATCTAAGTCTTCTTGAAAGGCAGAGAATATTTGTAATTTTACTCAAGTCCAAATTGTTTGATCTGTTTATGTTACGTTTTCCCAATATTTTGCTTCGTGATGGCTGTCATTTTCGCCTAGTGCATGCAGCAGATACTTGGAAATTAGCTTCATCCTAGTAACACTCGCATTTTTACAAAGCCTTGATAGATAGATAGATTCACTGAGGACCGTTCATTTACATAGTGAAATACCAATTTGAAAGACTTCGTTCTCAGTTCCTACCACTTTGGGGCCAACCCAGATGCATGCATTTCTGTTCCTTTAATTGATTGGGTATGATAAAGCATCCTTTGGCGTATATTAATAGGGTTTGTTAGTACGACAGGTGAACTATAAAAAGCACAATTTTCCATCGGCTTATTGCTCCTTGTAATTAATGTGTGTTACTCATCGGGTGAACAACTCTCAATACAATAAAGAGTCACTTTAAATACCAGTGGTCAGTGCCCAAAATGGGCAGAGAGAAGTTGGAGTAAAAGCATCCTGTATGCCAAGTGATTGTTTACTGTGGCAAGAAGAATAGTGCTTGAAAGAGGCCTTCACCGAGAGCCAACAGGAAGCAGGGTGCAAAAATAGTGGGTGGGAGATGGAGTCACAGGAGAGGTTGAGGTTCATTCAACACCTAGCTGTTTAATGTTGTGATGAAGCATTGCTTGAGAAGATGGGGTTTCAGCTCTTTGCACTGGTTAGGAAGAGGTGGAATAAGCAAAGAAAGAGGGAAGCACACAACATTAATCGTAGTTTTCCAGTAAAATAGTTAATATGCAAAGATGATAAGGCAAAGTTCAAGTAAGTGAAGATATCCCTGATTTACTCCATTCCCTTAGATGCTGTGCAGTGCTTCAAACTAGGACAGAAGTTGAAGAACAGTGCATTATACCACAGGAACGCTGCTGGGCAAGGATGACCTTTCAGCCAGAAAATGGAAAAGTTTAGAATGGAAGGTGGGAGATATTCATTTACACGATAAGATCTGGGCCCATTTATGATGACCTTTTAAGAAAATATTAATGCCCATCGGGAGAGATCGCAAAGTGATATTGACTGTTTCACTGTTTTACTGACTAAAATCTTCAACATTCTAGTACCACACCAAGGATAATTAACAATAAGGGGCCGCCTAAAAGTACAATTGAGTACACAATTACACGACAAAAGATGCAATATAGAAAGGAAGGAAGGCATCTGTTGAAGTCCGAAGGGAAGGTAGGCAACATGCCGGCCATACAAAAAACTGACATCTAAATTAAGAACCGAAATTCACCATCTTATAAAAATGATCAAGAACAATAGTGGGCAGAGTTGGACACCGCAATAGACACCCAAAAAATAGTTATTGGGCCATAGCTGTTAAGGGCACTAAGGGCCAGATGTAGGTAAATCTATTTTACCGACTCATAAATACCGAATTTTACCGATTCGGTATTTATGAATCGGTAAAATAGAAGTACTGATATGTAGGTAAATACAGATGTGCATTTACCGAATCGGTAATATTCGGTATTTACCGATTCGGTAAATACCGAATCGGTAATGCCCATTCATTCCTATGGGCTTCAAAGCCCATAGGAATGAATGGGCATTACCGATTCAGTATTTACCGAATCGGTAAATACCGAATTTCACAAGGGTGCAGGGGGTGTCACTTTGACACCCTCTAGAACCCCCAAAACTGGTTTGTGTGCCATGTGGCAGGCATACCTGCCCTAAGGGCAGGTCTGCCTGTCATATGGCACAGGTGTGCATGCACACATGTGCATGCACACCGGAATCGGTATTTTACCATCAAATTGAATTTGATGGTAAAATACCGATTCGGAAAGGCTTGTGGGACTCAGAAGAGTCCCACCTACATCTCAAAATTACCGAATCGGTAAAAATACCGATTCGGTAATTTACAGAATCGGTAAATTTCCCGATTGGTAAATTTACCGATTCTGCCCCCTACATCTCAAAATCCATTTACCGGTCGGTAACGGCCGAAATCGGCCGTTACCGACCGGTAAAAGCCTACCTACATCTGGCCCTAAAATATTTAAAGTGACGTGCGATTACCATATAACATACGATCAGTGGAAGAAGCCCCTGACAGTGCTCTATGGGATGCTCGAAACACACAAAAAGGGTCCAGTAAACTAAGAAGACAGGTCTCAATTTAGAATTAGTCATGTTGATTCCTGTTGCCTTAATGAAAATTAATCCCCCAAAATGAGGCTCTATTATAACAACTATGTGTTGGTCAAATATTCGGGCCTGGTGCTACCTTCGAAGAAATGAGCAATCTTGTACCCCATACATAAAAGAGGACCCAAAAATTTGCCAAGCAGCTATCGCCTAATTTCCTTGCTAGATGTCTCGAGGAAATTATTTTCCAAACGCGTATTATCTCATCTGTAGTTATGGATGGAAAAATTAAAATGATTAACCTTCCATCAGTCAGGCTTTCCCTAACTGCATTACATCAGACGATATTGTACCCAAGACCATGATCGGGCAAAAACAACCTTTTCACTTGTTTCAAAGGTTTCAACAGCCTTCAACAGAGTAAATAGGACTACATTGTGGAGGAAGCCTCAGGGGTGTGATATCCCCCAAAGGCTTTGGCACCTGATAATACAACTCCACAGCAATACATGGGTTAAAGTAGGGATGTCAGATGGTCACGGTTTTTCACCCATAATTCCCACACTCAATGGCTTAAAGCAAGGTTGCATCTTAGCTCCACATCTCTTTAGTCAGTATATATCAGTTTAGCAGATATACTAATTCACAACCTAGACGATTCTCTGTAGCTAGGACAAACTAGCTAATGATGTGGTCATCCTGGCGACAACCCAGATTGGCCTTCAAATGCCTTCAAATGCAACTCAATCGAACTCAACCATATAATCCTAGAAAATAGCATTGTTAACAATTCAACAAAACCAAAGTAATGTATTTTGGCCAAAATAGTTCAAAGTATGTGTGGAAAATAGGTATCATTAAAATGTATTAGGTCGGGGTATATCGGTATTTAGGATTTGACTTAGACAAACATCTTTCTGGGATTTGTCATGAGGGAAATTTATAAATCAGCATCTTCGAAGCTCTCAAAAAGTTTTTCATTCTCTATGGGGGGATTTTTAGGTCCTCTATTGGATGTTATTGAGGCAAAGGTTAACCCTGTACTTTAATACGAGGCCCTAATGGATACTAGTTCTTTTGTGAAAAGCCTGGATCGCATATTCATGAATTGTATTAAAAATGATTGCACATGAGGCAGTCGAACCTCGTTAGTCTCATAAGGCTAAAAGTAGGTTTGACGCCGCTATCTGCACAGGATTATATTAATCAGATCACGTACTTCTTAGAGGTGAAGGAGGCAGGAACCAGCACTGTACACTTATTGGCAAAGCACTTTGCGCATGCTGGGGAGGAGCATTCCCTTCAGAAAGGCGATTTGAAGACCTGCTGGAAGAATACAAGCTTCACTTGATAGCAGCACCTGCATCTATGTCTAGTGAAAAGCCTAACCCTGAGTATGGACATTAAGGTAGCCTCCAGATGTAAGCATATTGGATACATTATAGAAACATTATTTAGATTGAGGTAATCCTAATTTGATTTTAATCTTCAAACCCTAGAGAAGATCACATTCATGCATTTTATGTCTTTTTATCTCCCTTGTAAGATTTTTGACGGCACGTATTGACAATTTGTGAAGGATGTGTAAGTCTGCCGAAGAGTCCATTCAATTCTTAGGGCCGAATGAGAATGTCAGTCAAAGTTGCCTCTGACCGACATCCCTGCGGTGTCGGAACAGACCGACCTCGTGTCGGTGGTCCGAAACTGCAATTACGATGTGACCGCACTATGACTCCCATTTCTCTATGGGAGCTTGGGCGGCAGTCGGAAAGTGGCAACAGCACAAGCTCCTATAGTGAAATGGGAGTTTCTGTATATCCCTGCACCATGTGGTATGCACCTTGTGGTGCCTGCCACATGGTGCAAGGGCGCCCCCCAACCGGAGGCGGCAGAAGAAGGGGGGCCATGCTAGGCGCCCCCGATGTCACTTTCCAATAGGCCTTCCATGCAAAAAGCCTACCGGAAACCAACATCATAATCCTGATGGCAGAAATGCCATCCGTATGGGTTTATATAGCAATTCTGACTGCCTTGAGCATGTCAGAAGCCAGTCAGATTGATGGGCCTATTTCAAATCCGACCGCCGTCATTGTAATACGACGGTGAGATTTGAAGCCATAGATGTCGGTGCAGTAGGAGGCTTTCCGACCGACATCTAAAATTAGGGTCATAATGTGTGTATGTACAGCCCTACTTGACGTGAGAAAAAATACTTAAAGCCAATGTGTAATGCAAAGGGTATAAGAACAATATCTGAGGTTGTGTCATCTTGCTTCAAAGGTGGTTCCGTAAAAGCGATAGTTAACCTCGTAAAATATTTGAGGCAGGCCATTAAGCTTTGGGAGGAAAAGACGGTATTGTACATTTATTTTAATAAGCACAGTTTTCTTAATATGCTTTCCCATGAATGTTTTATGATGTGGTTTATGAAACAATAATTATTGAACATAGTTTTTGTCAAAAATATGTTTATTGATTTTAACAGGAAAAATGCGACATTCCCGCACAGAATCCCTCGCAGGGGAGAGCTTCCCAAGGCTAAACTAAAGAGTCAGAGACTGTGCCGTACAAATAGGCCTAAAATAGTTGCGACCCCCAGCATATACAGCGGCCCAGTAAAGGTTACAGGTTCTAACATTTAATGGGGCTCATAATGCAGTCGTCCCCGCATAGAGAACAGGCCCTAATAACACATGCCCTCCAGACTTTTGCCGTCAGTTGCCAATTTCTGCGCCTCCCATTCAGAAGCCTCCATCCACCATAATCAGCGGTTCTGAACTAAAAGGTCCCCTACTGAGTGCAACCCACAAGAATGGGCAGAACAAGGAAAAACAAAAACCCCTCTCCTACCCCTCCAGCCCCCCCAAACCCTCTCGGTGGCGGCACAGTGTAAGCATGGAGAACAACCTCCCACAATCATGTGTCTTCAGAGCTGAAAAAGATGAAGAGCCCTAATACTGGTCAGGCAAACCGCTGAAGGGAGGCCCCTTGAGAGGAAGGAAACCAGGAGTCCCCATCGGAACTCAAAATTCTTAAAGTCATCTCTAAAAATCTCAGACATGCGCTCTAGGCTCAATAGCTTCCATAAACGGGAGTGCCAAATGGAAATGGCTGGTGTTTATTTCCTTTTCCACGCAGCCGCCAGGGTTATCTTGGCCGCTCTAATACTGAGCCACATGATCTTTTTGTCCGCTTTAGTCCGCTTTAGTCTGATGTTCTAGGGACGGATCTCGTAGGCCCAAAAGGAATGGGATAACCCAGCATCTCCTTAACTTGGGCTAAAATCTCTTCCCAAAAGGGTCGAATAATGTGGCAGTCCCAACAAATATGCTGGAAGTCCCCTAGGAACCCACAACCTCTCCAACATCTATCCGAGGCATCAGGGAAAATCTGGTGGAGCTTGGAAGGGTGTAAGTATCAGTCCATCATGGTCTTCATGTGGGCCTCCCTGAGTTCTATGGAGTGATTAAATCTTGAGATATCGGACCACAAATGAGACCAGTCCGCATCTGAAATATCCCTCTGAAGAGTCTCCTCCTACCAGTGCATGTACCTTGGCCGGGGTGTGGGTGCCGTGCTTAGAAGTAAGTCATATATAAATGAGATTACTCCCTTCATCGTGGAAGTCCTAGTCAGAAAATCCTCAAATTTCGTGAGGGGCCTGGTCGCCACCTCTCATACTTGAGGGATAAGCGCCTAGTGGAGCAATTGTGTATGATGGTACCGTTCCGAGTCCCCTATCCCATAGTCTCGCTTGCAATTATCAAACAAGAGCTGATCGAAATTATGGAAAAGGTGTGTTAAAGCTATACAGCCTAGCTCTCTCCATGCATTAAATGGGCCCTCATGTAACGCTGGAGGAAAAGCTGGATTGAAGTGAAGCGGTGTGAATGGGGAAGGAAAGGTCGTCCATCTGTCATCTCTAGTGTCTGAGTCCCATACTAGAAGAGTAGTGCGAGTAGGGGTACTAATGTAGGCATTCTTGGGTCTGTCACACTTGGGTCTCCAAACTAGGTCCCGAATGGTCCTCCCTGACAGACTGCGGTCGATGTGCAGCCAATGCTGTTCAGATTTCAGTTGTGTCCATTCCACTAAGACCCGCAGCAGTGCCGCTTTATAATATTGGAGGATATCCGGAAGACCCAACCCTCCCTCCTTGCGAGGCCGATGCAAAATATAAAAGGATAAACGTGCCCGCCCCCCTTGCCAAATAAAGCGAAGCATCATGGTCTTCACTTGCCTAAAAAAGTTCCCATCAAGTTCAATAGGAAGGGCCTGGAATAAATACAATAGTTTAGGGAGAAGGGACATCTTTACCGTATGAATCAGACCCATCCAGGACAAGAACAGAGGCTTCCATTTTACAAGCTCAGCTTGAATCCGAGTGAGTGCGGGGGGGAAGTTGGCAGAATATAATTTCTCCACTGTTGATGTCAGCTGTACCCCCAGGTATTGGATGGAGGAGGCAGCCCATGGTAAAGGAGTGACTGCTTGTAGTCTACAAACTTCTGACTGAGGGAGAGTGAGGTTAAGTATGTATGACTTATCTAAATTGACTTTAAAAAACTACCGTCTCAAATCTATCAAGCTCCGTCTGCACCTGCTGGAGGGTCGTGGCCGGGGCGGAGAGGGATAAAAGGACATCGTCCGCAAATAGGTAAATTTTATGCATTTCTCCCGAGAAGGGCAGACCTCGTATATCAGGGTTAGCCCTAATCGCCAGCTCTAGGGGCTCAATACTCAGAGCAAAAAGCAAGGGCGAGAGGCGACAACCCTGCCTAGTGCCCGTGGAATGATTAAAAAGGAGGATTGGCACCCATTCTCTGCGACTCTGGACCGAGGAAGTAAATAGTTAGCCCGAATCATAGTTAGAAATTTCGAGGAAAAGCCAAATGCTGTTAACGTCTGGAACAAGAACCCCCAGTCCACCCTGTCAAATGCCTTTTCGGCATCAAGCCCCACGAGCACAGCCGGGATCCAAAATTTATTAGCCTTCTCAATCAAGTGTACAATATGCTGAGTGTTGTTATGGATCTGGCGCCCCTTGATGAACCCGGACGGATTAGGATGAATGAGGGCCGGCATAAGGTCGTTAAGCCGTTTCGCGATGATGGAGGAGTTTAACTTTGTATCGAGGTTTAGAAGGGCAATGGACCTATAGGAGGCACAGAGGCTAGGGCCCTTCCCAGGCTTGGGTATGACCGAGATCATGGCCTCTGCCATATTACCGGAAGTCTCGCCTTCGTCAGCCATTTGGTTAAAAAGCTGTACTAAGTATGGGATAACATCCGAGGCAAATGTCTTGTAAAATATAGCTGTATAGCCATCTGTACCAGGAGCTTTATGGGGCTTTAAAGCTCTAATAGCAGAGACAACTTCCTCTCTGGTGATTTGGGATGCAAGTTCGTCATTCCACTCCGCTGAGACCTGAGGCATGGGCAATGCCCGCAAGTATTCTTGTTGTGTGGTCTTATCCAAAGTTTCCCCCGAATATTGGTTTCGGTAAAAGGCGCCGAAAAGTTCAGCCTTATCTTCATCTCTATGTATAATATCCCCAGCAGGACCTTGGATACCCTCCATGTATTCCCGCTCTCTCTTATCCTTCAGCTGCCTGGCGAAGTGTTTACCAACCATGTTGCCCTGTGAATAGGACAGGTGCCTTAATTTCAGTAGGGTATACTCCGCCCTATTGTTGTAGAGCGCCCGAAGCTTGCCCCTGACCGCCGTCAAATTACGCTGCGTCTGTCTCGTGGTATTCGCTTTATGAGCCCTTTCAAGAGTGGACAGTTCCCCCTCCAGTTGTTCTCTCTCCCGACCGCGTTGTTTATTAAGAGCTGCATTGAGAGCTACACATTGCCCCCTAAAAAACGCCTTAAAGGCGTCCCACATGTTGTATATGGACGTGTCCTCCGGATCGTTACGGGCAAAGAAGTCAGTGATGGCTTCTCGCAACTTATTACAAGAGACTTTGTCTCGGGCTAGTGATGCCGGAAAATACCATCACGGGGAGGAGCGGCCCTCCACACCCCAATCCAGACACACAGAAAATAAACTATGATCAGAGACTGACAGTGGAAAAATGTTGGCATCCTGGAGGCTACCCTGTAGGGACTGGCTAAGAAAGATATAGTCTAGGCGGGAGTAGGAGCGATGAACATGGGAAAAAAATGCATAATCCCGGAATTGGGGATACAGGACCCACCATGTATCTAATAGCCCCAGGTCCCGAATCCGCTGTTGTATGTCTGGGGAGCACTAGCCCATATCCGAGCGATGCGGATGAGTGCTGTTGTGGTCCTTCTGCCACACTAGGTTAAAGTCTCCCATGAGACACAACGGTCCCTCAGCAAAGTCTGTGATCTTCCCCAGAAGGGCTTGAAGGAACCCTGTCTGACCAGAATTAGGTGCGTAGACCACTATGAATGTATATATTTTCCCCCGCAATCGTCCCTTAACCATGACCCATCGACCATCTTTGTCACTCTGGACGCCCAGGGGTTGGAATTGGAGGGCAGAACGAAACATAAGAGCCACCCCCCTTTGCTTCGTGGAGGCTGAGGAACGATAAATAAGTGGAAACTGTGTGTGTCTAAGACGCATGTCCTCAGATTTTATTAGGTGGGTCTCTTGGAGGGCCACTATGTCTAGATGGTGGTCAATGACATATTTCCAGAGTTTTTGGCATTTCTGGGGGGAATTAAGCCCTTTGATGTTCCATGTCCCGATGGTAATCGGCATCATAATGAAAAAATACCCCTCTGTGCCTTGAGAAGCACCATCCCTCCCTCCTCTCCAATGACCAGGGTCATGCCTCCCAGAAGAAAGTCCCCCCGCCCGTGCCTCCCAGCGTTGCCCCAAATTAGTCTAGAGGTCCCCTCACCTAGCTCCATTAAAAAAACGCCACCACGTCCCTCCCCCGCCCCCCTCAACCCCCACAAAAGGAAAACTAACAACAAGAACAAAAGAATTGCACAAACATCTTGAGTAGGTCTCCCAGTGGGACTAAAAAGCCCCAAAATGGATCAATAGGGACACCAAGGCCCAGGGCCCGGTTCACGCCCCCCTCCGGCGGCAAGGCAAAGATATCGCGACAGGTTGTCGTAGTAGTCAGGCAGCATTCAAGATCTCTCCCAATCTACCCCCACAGCTTCAGACATTGTGAAAACAGCATATGAAGATGGCCACCCAGGAGCCCTTCAACTCTAAACCACTGCTGGGCAACATCCCCCCAAACATAAAGTCAATGTAGGAAAGGTACCAGACATTCCTCATATAGGCCTCTTCAGTAATCTTGTCCTTTCTTCCAGGCCAGCGCCTGACTAAAACGTTCCAAATACTTGGCCCATTGAGAGTCCAGGGAAGGGCCACTGCATCAGCGGCGAGTCTGAGCCTTACGCCGCTCCTCCTGTCTCCTTGCTCCCGGTAGAGGATCACAGGCTCCAGCAAAATTCCAGTAGTGGGGTGAAAACTCCAAAATTCTTATCGCGTCTCTCCCCCTCGACCATCACCTGCGCCCTCTGCGTGCATTCGTTACCCAGGTAGAAGTGGAGTTTTTACCCTGCGATGGTCCTCCGGATGCTTCAGATGACGGGCCCTCCCCCTCGGGGGTCCCCAGGACGTCCAACCCCCTCCTTCAGGTCGACAATATGGCGTTGCTTATTTTGGAACTCAAAGTCTGGTTGTATATATGGAGCATTCCTGCTCCCTACCTTTCATGCAACGCATCAGTGAAACTTTTCTTGCAGCCCTGCTTTGCATGAAATATTGGTAAATATGCAGCTAGATATCATAAATCAAAACCGTGATAGAGCACTATTTTATGGACAATATTAAGGGCTTCGTGGGAAACTTTTAAGTGGGTTGGGAGCCGAGGCAAAGATTTTAATAGCAAGATGATTCTGTCACATGTTGAGATGCGTTGAGATGCGTTGAGATGCTATGAGATGCTTGGCTGCTGCATTTGTTAAATTGACAATTTAAGGACGTAAAGATGTTTTCCTTGCACAGCCAAATATATTGTCATCAGCATTGTCATTCTTAGATTGTATCAAGGTATTTACAACAGATATAATCCCTGTAAGAAATTGGGTTATTGGTTAAGGGGGGTGGAAGCACCACTCCGGCAACAACCACATTCCTTTTCAGGATGAACCACCAAAGTCACTAAATTGTCCTGTGCTTAACCCTTTGGTAGCTTGGCACAAAAGCAGCCAGTGATAACTCAGAGGCATAGTGTAAAGTACTCATGCAGTATACAAACAGTAATAAAGTGAAAACCCAACAAAAAAAATCCCAAACCAGTTTAGAAACATGGATACACTTTGATAAATAAAATGGTACCAAAATAAATTAAGTCTAATCAGTAGAACAAGTTTCGCATTTTTTAAGTTTGTAGAGCAATTTAGTGCATACAAATAAAAAGCGCCAACCACAGGTAGCTGGTTGCTCAAGACTGTGGCAAAGTCAAAAGTTAGGTCGACCGCAAGGGAAAGTGGTTTAAATACACAAGATGGATTGATCGCAGTCTCGGCTTAGAGTTCAGGCGGGGAAGATGGCAGGCTGTGGCCCAGGAGGATTCATCATTGCAGAGATAACAATGATTGAGGTCATGGTGAATCTGACGATGATGGCATGAGAAAGCTCTGAGCAGGAGAAGCCAGATTTATAGGCCTAGAATATTTTTGCCGTCGATGGGGAGTCTGTCTCCATCGTGCCCAGTGAATATTTTTACCTTCGGACTCTTTGGAAGTTGAAAAGCTCCAGCAGAACAAAGTTGCAAGCTGGACCTGAAGAGGGCTCCATAAAGCCGGATGCCACCACTCAGAGGTCCCACTGAACAGGATTTGCTGCTGTGAAAAAGATCATATCTAGAGCTACAGCAAAGTCAGTTTGAAAAGCACCGCACTTTGGGCAGATCAGCTGGCAGGTATGTTCCAGTGTTCTGTTGGTTCCTGTTTCAATTTTTGGTGAACGCCTTTGTGGGCACCACTTGCAAGGTTAGAACCCACCCTATCAGAGGCCAGAAACAGGGTTCAATGTCTCTGGAGCTTGTTATGTCCCTGTAACTCACAGAAGAGGACAACCAACTAGCCCTCCTTGTCACTTTAGTAGTCATGGATTAAGGCAGCAAGGCAGGTCTCAAGCATCAGGATGTTTTTCTGGGAAGCAAGGTAGTCCTCAAGCAGCAAAGAAGTCTTTTGAGGACCAGGCAGTCCTTCTGAAGCCTTCCACAGGCACAACAGGGCACTGAAGAAGTGATCCAAGGGTCCGATATGTATAGCTGTTGCCAGTCTTTGGAGTGAGGGAATCTTCCAGGCTACTCCCACATCTGGTTCTGGAACGTCGTCTTCTTCCCCTGCCAGCCCCTAAGAAGTCTGGGGTGACAAAAGACTAGTATCAGATTCTTTAGTGTGTGCCAGAGTCCGCCCTTTGAAATTTAAGTGAACAGGAGACTGTTTTACCCCCAGCATTCCAGGCAGTATGGTCAACTCTACCAGCACGAAAACGTATTGGTCTCACTGTCTGGGAGGAATACACAAAGCCCAACAGCTAAGCTTTCACTGTCATGTGACCAAGGATATTGGGAGAGGCACAAAAATGCTTAGCCCAGGAAAATGACAACCTTCTAAAAGTGAAATTTTCAGAATTGTGACTTAGAATCCAACTTTTAAAGATGTTTTTATATTCCAATTCATCTGAGTCTAAATATGCTATTTCTTCCTGTTTCCAATAAAGTTAGAACTTATAAAATGTAGGAAAGAAACCCAGGGGCAAATTTATAAGCCCCTTGCACCACCGGTGCATAATGTTGCGTGACGCACCGGCGGCACAAGCTGCTGAGTGATATTTACAAGAACAGGTAAAGTTACCGTGCGTGACTTAACCTGCGCTTGTGAGTATCGCCCCTGTTCACGCAGCACTTTACGTGTTAAGGGTGAGACATGGGTTTTGCTGTGGGTGTTCCCACTCAACACCCTTGTCCACTGTTGCATTTTCAGATTTACTAGAATTCGTAAATCTAGAAATGTGTCAGAGTGCTACGCCCTGCTCCTCGTTCATTTCCTCGTTCAATGCGTGCTGGATTCTACAGCACACATTGGAAGAGGAAATTACCTCAAATTATTGTTTTTTGTAGGAAGGTGCCCCTTCTTGCACAAAATAAATCTCCCACAACTCAGGCATCCTTGCACCATGGTGCAAGGGTGCCTGAACAGGCATATGGCAGCAGTTTGTGCTCCAGCGCAGGGGGAAGCACAGAGATGCGACATATTGTTGTAAATATGTCGCATCCCTGTGCTTTGACACTAAGGCAGTGTGGTGCAGCAAAATGACTTGCAGCACCGCGCTGCGTTAGTTTCTTGTAGATCTGCCCCACAATGTTTGGGAGTGAAAGGTCTTACAGTATTAGAAACAGTAGTGGCTGATACAAGACGGGGTGAGGATTGAATGGAGAAAAAAGAAAATGAACTCCGTCCTCTTCATCTTTCTGTCCCAGTCCCTGTAAACAGCAGGAAGCTCCTGGGCAATAGGCTCTCCTGAGCCAATCACAACTCTGCAATATAGCGTTGTGATTTGCTACCTATAGCACTCAGATGGGTACAGGGATACTTTGTATGTTCCTCACCAGACTGTGTAATGCAGCCTGGTGGGAAACAGGCAAAGTGCTCAGAACTGCTTGGCCAGCCCAAGAGGTCCAGCCAAGCACTCATGGGCACTTAAGGTGTGCAAACCACTCCTCCCCCTGCGTTGCCCAGCCTGGCCCCAAGAGGTCTCTGACTTCCATTGGAAAAATACACTGATAATAACGTTACGTTATATCATTGCATTTTTTCTTTGGAGCAGTGGGGTGGCTCTCCTCCACCTTAGCAGAGGAGCCGCCACTCATTGGAAAGCAAATTTAGGAGGTTTTCTCCAACAGGACATGTAAAACTTAAAAATAAATGTTCTACTTTTGAAATACAATGCACCCTGCCCCATGTATTTTTTAGGGACTACCTTAGGAAGGTTTAGGTCTGGCAAAATTTTGCCAGGTCAAAATGGAAGTTTATAACTGCACTATGGGCTACAATGGCAGGCTTGAGACATGTTTTAAAGTGCTTCTGTAGTGGGTGGCACAACGAGTGCGGCAGGCTCACTAGCAATATGATAGATGCAATGGTTCAGAGAGAAACTTGTTTAAAGAAAATATATCCAATCCCCCATAACAAGATTTGCCAAAATAGAGATATATCAAAATGTGAAAGGGAAGAGCAAAAAGTGCAAATACCAAAGAGGGGAATTATACATAGGTACCCACAGACAAAAAAATGTAGAAAAAGGTTTTTAGTTGAAATTACTTTTTATGGAACGTAAAACATATCAAAAAAGCAATACAAACATGTCCATATGGTGCTCATGAAGTTACACATAACAAACAGAAATGGTGCAAATGACAGTGTGAAAAAACAAACAAACACAATGGCAGAGGAAAAATAATACAAACAATGTTCAATATATAACAGCATCAATAATGCAGTAAATGCGTTCTCCTAATTGCCAAAAGGAAAATCGATGGCTCTTCGACCTTATCAAGTTATTAGGTCATCATCAGGACAAAGGGCAAAATTTTAGAGAAACCATAAGAAATAATCTGCAATTAAAATAATAATGTTTACAAATAAAGGTTTACTGATAATAATAACCAAATAAAGCCCAATGAAGGACTTGAACGTTTAGAGAGAATTATAAAAGATAATCCAACATGCATGACAATTAGACAAATCAGTGGCAACAATCAGTTATGTGACAAGATGAATAAAGTATATTATTTGTGAATGAGAAGTGTAAGTGCACACAAAATTAGAGAGGAAAGGAAATCACAGAAATCGTGTGAGGTTAAAAAACGTATAAAGATTTAGGACACCAAAAGCAATATGTTGAAATTAATTGTAACCTACTCATGATGCAAGATATGGTCGCGAAACGAATCCAAGTTCATTTAAGGGCCTTGACCTAATCATGGGGCTCTACAAAGTAACTGTTTGTAGTACTTTATCTCATTAGAAAATAGGTCTGCATATAATAAATAAGTCTGTAAATTCAATCAGTGGTCTCACTAAGACTAAATGTCTGTGTTACCATGATGTTTCTTACATTGGAAAAGTCTATAGCCTCTTCAGTATATGAGTAAAATATTAAACTGTTCATAAGCAATTATACTTTCCGTCATGTGCTCTTATGATCAGAATGCTCAGATGTCATCTATTTATACAAGCTAAAAGTCTCTTTAGCAAAAAGTGTGAAATACAGATAGTATAAAACTAAGATAACCTATGTCATTTACTGATATACTATGTAGCGTCTCCTGTGTTATAGATTGTAAATACAAAAAGTTTTTAAATGTCTGTATATATTGTAAATAGGTATTTGTTTTTGTATATGTTTTGTAGCCCTGAAGACGTCCCTGCCGGACAAAATGCGTTGGCTCCTGTTCGATTGATGTGATTTCAAGAAAAAAAAGAAGAAGAAAGATGTATTGAAAGAATAAATTATCTTCACATTTTTGTTGAGACTAAAGGATGACATTTTTTGAAGTTACAAATTAAGCACAATCGATATAAGTCTCATAACGTACTCTGAACAAATTTTGAAATTGAGTGCTGAACCACCATCTTGTCAGTTCATTTTGGAAATTAATTCCCTTTCAGGAGTTTAGAAGTGTTGCACTTCAGGTTCGTTGCACCACTGAGATGATAAAAATCTGTTTCTACATTGTGTTGGCGGGTGCAGGATATCAATGCCTTTACCCTTCTAATTCTTTGTATGCTACCTTTATCACTTGTGCTTCTAGCATATGTTTTGAACTCAGAACAATACCTAAATTGTAGACAGCTTTTACAGGAGAAGGGGGATTGCATGACATTAGGCTAGTCACTCTTAAGAAAAGAAGGAGAGGTTTTGAGGGTGAATGTGTAGCTCTGTTTTATCTGGGTTAAGCTTCAGAAATTAGGGAGACAATGGCATTTTATTAGGCAGTGCAGGCATGTAGTAGTATGCCCTTAGGTGTTGAAGAATGAGGTTCCATGTACAGGTTGAATAAGAGTGAGGAGAAGATATACCCTGTGGGAAACCACAGCTCAGAGTATTCAGGGGGTCAAGGATGCAATACGCTGACAGTCAGTGAGGATCCAATGAGAAGAGAATAGTGTCACTGAGTAATTCTTTGGTTAAGGTTTTTATGAGGATAGAGTAGTCTATGATGGGAACAGCCACCAAGAGAACTCACAGCATCCATTCCACATCACTACCATCATCTATTATGCAATGCAAATCATCCAAAACTGAGAGACCCACCAGTTGTGTTAAATGGCATGGCCTGAAGCCTGCTTGGAAGGCATTGAGAAGTTTTTTTCCTTTCTACAATTTCTTTGAGTTTCTAGAAGATTTGTTTTTTGTTATCTTTCCTAAAAGCTGTAAGAAGCAAACTGATCTAAAATTATTAAGGTCCAGAGAATCTAGTGAAAGGTTTTTAAAAATGGCTTTTGCAATCTTGAGGCTTATGACAGTGCCACACTTCAGCAAGCAGTTAAGCAGCTCCAGCAGTCAAGCCTTGCAAGATGGGTATCGAGGTTTTATAAGCTTAAATGGACATGTTGTAAATTGGCAGCAATGGGTTAGCATTAGCAGAAACCATCTTGTATTTAGAAGTTATCTTATCCGCTTTGTGAAAGCCATTTTGTATTTTTGGCTGCCATTTTGTTTGCCATGTGCTCTGTCCTCCCTCAGTGTTAACTGCTCTTGAAATCTGCCTCGAGACAAACTATATTCAGCATCTTCCACCTTCGCACATGCCCAGATGGGCCTAGCTAGTAGAATGCACCTGCCTCTCTAGTATAACTGTCAGGCTATTTTTGCTGCTGTATGGAGAAGTAACTCTCCTCCCACTTTGTTGAGCAAGTAGATCTTGTATGCCTAACTTAGTCATTTTGCATGCTTACATGAGCCAGGACTGCCCCTTGCATTTATGCTTACTATGTAACCCTAAGCATATAAAAAGCCTCTGTTTTCTGTACTCCTCAGACTGCCTCATTCAGTTGCTAAGGCTTCAGTATGACGTAGTCTCACCTCATTTGAGGTCAATAAATATGATCTTTTATATTTCAGTGCTAAATTCTTCTCTGTTGGTTTAAAAGGACTAAGTATCAGCCAGACCCCTGAGAAGTGGATTTTGTTCTAGTTTGGCGCTCCAATGTGAACCTCATCAGAAGTGGCTATCTGAGGGAGTGATCTTGTCAGGAGACACAAATCTACTGAGGACAGGACCGGAGTCTACTAAGGAGGTACTCTGTGCACGGAGATGCTGGGGATTCTCTGTCTCTGCAGCCCAGTATATTTCTGATCTTCCTGATTTTGATCCTCCACATGATGTCACCCCTGACTGAGAACCTTTTTTGCGTGAGTATTTTAAAGAGACCGTTTGGTCATTCAGAACTTGGCAGTTAGAATTTGGACAACCATTTGTTTCGTAAGAGCCGTTTTACGGCACTTGTTGTAAGTTTGAACCCTTGGATTGGTAAGGTAGTTTTAGAAACATTTACTGTGGCATTTTTTATATGTATTGGCCAAATATTGAGTTAGTCCTATAAATATGTAAATGTATGTGTTGCAATACATATAGGCAGGTAATGAGGAGATTTTTCTCTACTCCTAAGAATATTTGAACGGCTCAACGTACGAAGAGTACTTTAAGATCTACTTTGATGATAATACTGCATATTTTGCACTATTTTTGGCATGCCTGTTTCAAGCACACATTGAAGAAAGTGTTGCTTTTTGGAGGTACCATAGTGAGATGTGAATCCAATTAGCCGGCTCTCTTGAGGGAATATCTAAATAGGTTTAGGTATAAAAAACATATTTTTTCCTTGGTGATTCTGTATCCCCAAGGAAATAAAATATGACAAAATACAAACAAGGATCCCTTTACTGCACAATTTTATGAATGGAGAAATGCAGAGCGATTTTTTTTGGTGTTCTGCCAGCAAATGCTAGTGAATTGAGTGTGTTTTGGCTTATTGGAAATAAAATAGTTTGTTGGGGTGTTTTTGCAGACTTTTGGAATACTATTGAGAAGCGCTTCTTGTAAATATGACTTACAACTAGTATTTACAAATGGTTTGGTTTAAGTACAGTCTGTGGGCTGGCCTTTGTTTCTGTCTTAAGTGTTGATCTGTGGGTTAAATGTGTGTTTAAATATCTATGTGGTTCGTGGTTTTACATTGCAACTTCTGTAAGTAAATAGCGATTGCGCTATTTATGAAATATTGGCTATTAAGCGCGCTGTATCATGTGTCCTGAGTGTTTGACCCTTTCTGTACATGTCTGGAATGAGCTCAATTTGCCTGTTTCTGGTTTTTCTTGTTATCTTCAGTCTGTTATGAAAAATGTCATTTAATTAATATAAATTAAAAGTTAAATAAAAATCCAAAAATGAACCATATGATATGCTAAAATAGCTATGTGTTGCCATTTAATTTATAGAGTAAGCAATTATGCACATGTACAAACTGTTAAATGCTTAAAAGATAAAATTAAAATTCACATCCAATAGGAATAAAAGGCCTCAAAAACGAAATTGTGTGTTTTGAAATAAATAAACAATTATAAAGTATTTTCCTTAGATATATTGTATTAGATATTAACAGGCAAACACATCATCTGAATAAATTGGATTTTGCTGAATTGCACTAGAAATGTCTCAGTTTTAAATAGACTGCCACCGTGCTCATGTTTCAACACTGAGAAAAGCTTTTACTGCTGCTAAGCAAACAGCTGTCGTTTTTGTAGGCCACGAATAGACAGGAATGTTCACTCAGCCAGGACTTCGCATTTCAGAATGCTGTTTTAAAAAAAGTTACAAAAATCAGGTTCATTATTTTAGATATGAAGAAAATGTTTAAGGTAGGGATTTCCATTCTTAAAAGTTTTTTTTATAAGCATATTCTTGGTTCTGTTGCTAAATAATAATTGTTCTTTTAAAAAAAAAAAGTGGCGAAAAAATGTGTCATGTTTCAAGTTAGGCTTCTGTGCTTAGGCTTATGAATGAATGCGTCTAAATATGATAGGCAAGGGATGCATCTTGCTTTTCCTATGTGGAATTATCAAAATGATGGGTTTTATTAAAAAAATTAATTATTAATTATTAAATTATTAAAAAAATAAGTGCTTTTAAATTTGTTTTTTAAATATTTATAAAGCTTAATACTCATACTATGACCTCCTAGAATTAAAATGTAATTTAAGTTGTGTTGTACCGCATAATTAGGATATTTGCATATGGAATTTCACTCTGCGCAGGCGTAACAAAACTCATTTAAATAAGGTTATATCTGAATATTTTCAATTTCACAAATATTTGAATAGCGCAGCAACAATTGTGCAGAAAAACATTTTTAAAAATGCCTCCACATAGACCAGGTAAAATACTAAAAGAGGGGAATATTTGTCAGGTATGTGTAAAGAAAGATTTTAAAAGTCAGAGGCTTTATAGGAAGGTGGCCAGGTTTAATCTCGAAATGAATTAAAAATAAATCTCAGGAGTCATTGGTTTACAAAGCACAGAACAGAGATGATCTGAGGGGGCTAGAATATTTTACAAATATATAAACCTTGATGCGAACGCTTAAATGTCCAAGTTAATTCACCCATTGTGTAGCAAACAACTAGTGTTATACTTCCTTCCACAGCTAAAAGTTCTCATTAAAAACAGAGTTTAATGGTACCATCGACACTGCAGGTTGAGAAAGTTATGAAACAGATAAGAATATTTGAAAATTGAGAAAATGCTCATCCCGTTCTGGTGCACTGTAGGGTTTTGTTTTGCACGTATCTGACAGTGCACTGAGGCCTGCTACCAAAACAAGATGTAGTCTAATTATGCTACACTTGACTTAGGACTTTAGCAACCCTGTAAGTCCGTAGTAAATGGTACCCCAGGTACGTGGGGCCTGAGTGTTAAAGACGGTCCCAAAGGGCTGGTGCATCTCGTATGCCAACCTAAGGGGCAATCACACATGTTCCACATAGACGCCCATTGCAGGCTGCGTAACATGGTGCAAGCCATGAGTGAAAACATGACATGACACACTCCTGTGTGTCGTGCCAATGTAACTGCTCACCCACACTACCACAAAAGCGAGCATTTGGGGTGTCATTTGTGCCTCTGTAATTCTGTAGGGATTTACACAGTGTACCTCTTTTGGGTCATCTATATAAAGAGCCAGCTTCCTGTATGCACCAGAAAGAAAAAAAGACAACCACCAAACCATTGTTAAATGCTGCACATTCATCATAACACTGGCAAAGAAAAACGTATAGTAATACTGTTTTAAACATTGTTAGCATTAATAAAATGGATAAATATATAGGTTTTATTACTACCCATCCTATTTGATGAAATAATGACAGGTTCAGTAGTCTAGATTGTTGTTCCCTTATTTTGATCTTTAAGGGGAATTAGATGTGGGTAGTTTTGTTCTAAAAGTCTTAGGTGATAACACCATTATTATTATTTTAGGTTTGCAAGGGCATTGCTAGTTCTTTATTAGCTAGTCTGTGTAAATAAACTGACAGTCCTTATTAGAGCTGATGTTATATAGTTTGGATCATAAAAAGTAGAACACAGGGAAGATGCCCATGTGATCCTTGGCAAAAATGTTTTGAAGAAAATGTTGTTTTATAGATAAAAGCCCCTGTGAAATTAGCAGTTTTAGATTTTTCCTGCTGCTCCTATAACATGAGAGCATGGTCCTAAAACGTGCAATGTAGGTGCTTTTTATTAAGAAGAATCATTTTAGAAGTGTCTGCAGTCCTGTACAAGTAATGTAAAATTTATGAGCAAAAGTGTGGAACATTTCCTTTTTTTTAAGAGTTTTCAGCAGATAGACTTCCCATGTAGCTATCTACCCTTAAATGGCAGAGGATAATGCTCCCACATTGAAGTTAGGGAGGATAATGAAGAGTACCCAATTGAAGAGACTAGAGAATAAAATCGAGCTTATATATGAGAAGATCAAGCAAACAGAGACTGTTGGGAGTAATATCATCAGCTCCTCCCTGACATCACCTATTCCTTCTATTCCTCCTATGTTTCCTGTGTGCGCCAATATCTCACTTATCAAATTTCCGGAGATTACTCTCTCTGAAGTCACTTCTCTGGTTGGTTTAATTAAAACAGGGTCTCCATCAGACCTTCTGCCAGCTAAGATGATGGGCTCATTAGGGAACCTGCTCCTACCTGGAATTCAAACAGTGATCAATCTCTCCCTTAGAGATGGGCATGTGCCAGGTGAATGGAAAAGAGCGGTGGTGAACCCTATTCGAAAGAATGCAGCCTTGCCATGGTCGGACCTTTCCAACCTCCGTCCTATCTCCCTACTTCCTCACATCAGTAAGATGACCGAGAAACATGTGAATACCTATCTATCTAAGTTTATCGAGGCAGCGGGTGGTCTGGACCACTCTCCATCTGGGTTCAGACCTAACCACAGCACTGAGTCGGCCCTCCTCTCCGTGACCAATACCATCAGGATGGCACAGGATAGAGGAGGTTCCATGATCTTGGTGCTGTTGGATTTATCCACCGCCTTCGATACGGTTTCACATGATATTCTTCTCGGTCGTCTGCAGAAGGTGGGAATAGGCGGCTCGGCTCTGGCCTGGCTGGAAAGCTTTCTTTTGGGGCGATCACAAACCGTCAAGTTGGGCTCCCATTATTCGATCTTTAGGGAGCTCACTAAGGGGGTCCCTCAGGGCTCATGCCTAAGCCCCACACTTTTTAATGTGTATGTGGCCCCCTTGGCGGATATTGTAAGAGAATATGGGTTCACCCCAGTATCGTATGCTGACGATACCCAGCTTCTGTTTCCCTTCCATACCATGACACCGGCAATTAAACATGTATTTGCCACCGGTATGAGAGCAGTATCTGACTGGATGACCTCCAATTGCTTACAATGTAATGTGAGCAAGACGGAGGTTGTGCTTTTTGGAGAAGCCCCCCTCCTATGGTCGCCTGAGTGGTGGCCCACGGATTTAGGAGCTGCTCCTTGCCCTAAGCAGATAGTGAAAAATCTGGGAGTACGGCTTGACCAAGCATTATTACTAAAGGAACATGTGAATCTGGTGGCGGGAACCTTCTTCAGGACCATTGGGATCCTGAGGCGTGTGTTCCCATTCCTGGATGATTGCTATAGGAAAACACTGGTTCAGACATTGGTCGTCAGTAGATTGGACTACTGCAATGGACTGCTCCTCTCAGCCAAGGAGGAGCAATTGAGCCGTTTGCAGGTGGTCCAGAATACTGCGGCCAGATTAGTCCTTGACGCTCCTAATAGGTCCCCGTCTTGCCCTCTTCTGTATAAGCTCCACTGGCTGCCCATCTGTCAGAGAATTGAGTTTAAAGTCTGTTGTGTAATTCACAGATGCCTTTGTGGATCTGGCTGAATTATTTCAGCCTTATATTCTGACTCGCTCTTTACGATCTAGCAATTTATTATTGCTGTAGATTCCACGGATCAAGAAGGCAAAACAAGGAGGTTGTGCATTATCTTATAAGGGCCCCACTCTCTGGAACACTCTGCCCCTAACCTAAAGACAAATCACCAATCTACATGCCTTTAAGAAATCCTTGAAGACTTATCTGTTTCCGGCTGTGTATGATCTAGGGCTCCTATGACTATGGCTTTATCTGGCATCTTGGAAGATCTTTAAAGCGCGGAGATACCTCTTGGGGTCGATTCCGGCGCTATATAAGAAATAAAATAAAATAAATAAATAAAGTACTGCCTTTGCCTTTGTATCCTATGAGAGTGACAGTGCATTCTAGACCAGAGTAATCACATGGCATATGACCACTCCCTCGCAGATTGCAGGCGACCCGCTTGCAGTCCCATTGTTAAATACAATGAACATTTTCTGTACTAAATTGAAGGAAACTAACAACTGTGTCACATTTCCTAGGTTCTGCGGGATCTTCCAGAGTAAAAGGAAGAGTCACAATAACCTGCAGAACGATGATAAAGACGAGTCCTAACTCCCATCAGTGACAGCTACAGATGAAGGGCAGATGTCTTGGACCTACAGTCCCAGCACCCAGAAAGTAGCAAGGCTGGACAGCGATCGCCAGCGCGCCATCAATGGCATCTCCAAAGCATCGTGCTTGCTCCATCAGACGGCGTTGGACATCAGACAAGGAGGAGCTGGTCCCTGTTTGCCACAGAACCAGAGTTTCAGTGCAAAAGAGCGAAAGAGAAGGATCCCTGTTGTTGATAGGGGCTGGTTTGAGGCTTCAGTTTTCTACCTGTCATGTGCTTGTAACCTCTGACAGCACGTGGTCCCTTGAGCCCCTTTGCCTGAGTTTTGGCCATCCCCCTTTTCTTTGCTCCAAAGGAAGGGCAGTGCCCCGGAGGATCCAAGATTGGCAAAAGGCACTACATTGTGTTACCCATGTTGAAAGGTAAAATAAAATGAAAGAGCAGCCCGAGTGTCCTCTGACACTGAATAATGAGTGTTGGAGCCTGAGAATGCAGCTGAACATGAAATGTTATTGCTTTTTCTGTTTAAGTAGTACCCGGGTCTGCACGAGATGATCTGTGCCCAAGACCAACTAAGAGCACAATATCTGTAGTGCATGCCGCAGAGGAGAGACACTGGTGCACTGCATTGAGACATTGATACTTTCGAGTGAGTAGTGAGTGTTTGCCAGGAGGGCACTCCAACAGATACTGAGAAGCACTATTTTTATGGAAGGCCTGAATCAAGAGGCCCAACGCGGAAGAAGACAACAGAAGCAGATTTGATGGACGATTGAAGCCTACCAAAGAGGCTTAGAACGGACTTTGGCATAGTTACAAGTGTTTCCAGTGACATTGTATAAAGTGGGTGTTGGATATGTTCCCATTTGACTGAACTGCCATGGAAGAGGAATATCCTCTAGTGGCTCCACCCCTAGCATCCAACATGGTCAACCAGAAGTGAATGTGTGTGATTGTTCTTACTGTTCTGCTGGCATCATTTTAAAGTAGTGTTCTGTCTGTACTCTGATAAAGGGTATTCCCATTTCACCTGAAAGCATTGATAAGGATCGCCACTGTCTCACCTGAGTATATAATAGTCACTGAAATGCATAGGAGCCCTGAAGGTGTTTACTAGATGATTTTAGGATTTGCTTTTGCTTAGGACTAGGAAAAATGATAATTCTGTTTGTAATAGTGATCATTACTTTCTCCTGCTATCTGAATGTTAATTATGACCCGATGCTTTGTTCTGTTTGTATACCTGCTTATAGCTCAGGAAAATGCCCACCTAGCAATGAATTAGGATATTGATAAATTTAAGAACAAAATTAATATGCAAATATTTTCTATGTTCCTACTGGATCATAGGAATGTCTTCAGCTAATGCTAAAATGGTTGTCTGGTGTATATTGGCAGCAATGGGTTAGCATTAGCAGAAGCCATCTTGTATTTAGAAGTTATCTTATCCGCTTTGTGAAAGCCATTTGGTATTTCTGGCAGCCATTTTGTTTGCCATGTGCTCTGTCCTCCCTCAGTGTTAACTGCTCTTGAAATCTGCCTCGAGATAAACTATATTTAGCATCTTCCACCTTCACACATGCCCAGAAGAGCCAAGCTAGTAGAATGCACCTGCCTCTCTAGTATAACTGTCAGGCTATGTTTGCTGCTGTATGGAGAAGTAACTCTCCTCCCACTTTGTTGAGCAAGTAGTTCTTGTATGCCCAACTTAGTCATTTTGCATGCTTACATGAGCCAGTACTGCCCCTTGCATTTATGCTTACTATGTAACCCTAAGCATATAAAAAGCCTCTGTTTTCTGTACTCCTCAGACTGCCTCATTCAGTTGCTAAGGCTTCTGTATGACGTAGTCTCACCTCATTTGAGGTTAATAAATATGATTTTGTATATTTCAGCTTCTGTGCCAATTTCTTCTTTGTTGGATTAAAAGGACTAAGTATCAGCGAGACCCCTGATAAGTGGATTTTGTTCTACAGACAAGTGTTAAGTGAAAAGCCTGTGAAGCAGCTGCTTGACATGATGATGTTGATTTATACCGAATCTATTGATGTAAAGGAGTTTAACGTACGAAATGGCTTTGGTAATGTTTGATTCTGATGTAAGATTGTCAAGTGTGGGGATGGATCTTTTCTTTTTGAATGTTTTCAGGGATTAGGCTGATTTTGTTTTTGAATAAATAATCTTGAGAGAATAATGAAGAATGCAGTCAACTACTATGTGAACCAGTTCTTTGGCAAGATTAACGGGCTGGGAGACAAGGATTGAGTAGATGTTTTTCTTGGCCCGCTAATTTTCACTTTATAATTAGTGGATGTGTTGAACTTCTTAGATACAGGAAACATAAAAGGCAGGATGTGAGAGAGGGAATTATTAATTGGGGTAGATAATAGTCCACAACAAGTATTATGGTCACTATATTGTTGAGTCCAGTTAAACATTTGAGTAATTTAAACTTGAGCTCAATGCAGTTTAAGTATGGCACAGAGCAGACAGGCTTAATTTAAGAAAATGTGTAAACCATTTTGAAGTGCAAAAACAATGTAAAAGTAATAAGTACAACATAGTAAAAATATCACCCCAATTCTCAAAAATAACGAATGATTTCATTAATAGAATGACACCAAAATGAAGAAAAATATCCAGTATGAGGTACCAGCTATATGAATTTTTAAAGCTTTGGATGAAAATAGCACCCAAAATGGTCCAAGCACCAATGCGGGTCAACTGCTCATGTTAGACTGGGGCCTATGAGTGATTTTAAGTCTTTGCTGGAATGTAGGACAGATACAGCAACCTCGTATGACTTCTTCAGGGGTGTTACGTTGGGACTTTTACTTTTTTCTCAACGTCCACATTCTACAGCAGGGCAAGGTAGAATTCTGTATCTGAAGAGATCTCTATGCCATCGGATAAGTATTTGATGAGGTAGTAGTCACCTGGGACCTTTAGGAAAAGGCCTCTTGTAGCCTGTTGCATCCTTTTGGATTACACAAGAGAACAACCAACTGACCCTTAGAGTCACGTCTTTATCCTGGGTACAGGCAAGAGAAACACCAGCACTTCAGTTCTCATCGCTGGTCACAAACAGCAGTTCTGTTCTTCCACAGTTCCAGTAGGGTTGTGAAAAAGGTATCTTGGGTCACCATATATATGCCTGGTGCTAGCTTGTGTGATCCAGTGGCTCCTGGCCTTTCCCTAACCAATAGGGTGACAGTTCCCTGGGTTAACCCTATCTATTTTTGTAGCAGTTCCTGTGTGTGCTACTACAAACAATCCCACAGTGCCCCTTAATCACTAATTTGAAAATGGAGCAATCCTTCTCAGAGCCAGTGTGCCATTACTGAGGCATGGGAAGGGTAATGAGCAGTTCACACTCACCAAAAACCGGACCTGCGGCCAGTTTTCCGCCCCCCCCATGTGTTTTATGCCTACCTGACTGGTAGAACCAAAGAGAGGGCTGGTTAAGGTGTGACTACATTTGCGTGTGACACAGGAGGGCCTTTTGAGGTGAATTTGATGCCTGGGCGCTGCCCAGCTGGTCTTCTTGTAATAGAAACAAAACACCTTCCGACATGCAGGCTATTGTTTCTCCTCTGGGAGCAGTTTCCACACCTCTTCAGGGCAATTCACCAGCAGGATGGAAATTGAAGGATAATGTAAATTAGCTTCCGGAATCTACAAGCAGTAAAATGTTACATTTCTAAAAGTCACTTTGCCTTAATATGTAATAAGCATTAGACTTCACAATGCAATTGAGATTTTAATAAATATTATAAACAGTCCTTGGGTTATTTTTCATGGACAAGCTAGATTTCCTTTTTTAAATTCCAAGCAGCCTGACTTGTGGGTTATAACAGGGTGATACAATACAATGATGTACTGCTCGGTACTGCCAGGATACACCTTAAGAGTGCGTTTTCACTATTTGTAAGGGGTACACATCAATAAAACCCAAGACCTCTGCCCCATACATGGCGTGGAGGAACATTTGGCCTTATGAATCTGAATGAGCTCTACCGGCAGCCTCCTACCCAACTTTCTTGAGAAATTGGCAAGGGCAGCTGTGTTCTTTAAAAACACCAAGGGCCAGATGTATCAAGCAGTTTTACCCATTCTGTGTCTATGGGAAAATGAGTTCATACATCTGGCCCTAATTTTTTTGCTAGCACCCCTTGGGTCCATATGTCATTCTGATCAAAAAGTATACAGAGATATGAAAATATCTTAGTTAAACCTATCTTCTGCTCATCTATATACATATCCCTACACTTCTGACTGCCATGACCACAACCTCATTATAAAGTTTTCAAGGTGGGGGCACATTCTGTACCACGACATACTCTGCATACGCGCGGGAGCCATGAGTCCACTTCTGAGAAACTGGCAGGAAGATAGATCCCGAGGGATGATAGGCACCACTGGAGGGGTTACTGGACGGTCAGCCCATCCTCATAGGTAGCATATATGCCCCCCAACACAGATCAGGCACCATTTTGGGGGACCCGGACGAGCAACCTGGCGCATTTTACATCCTCCCCATGGATATTAGGGGATATTACAACAGCTCCCTAGATCTCACACTGGACAGATCTCATCCCCCGCCAAACACTCCCATGCCCACACACTCACAGTTAGTCATTAATGGATGAGTGGCAGCACACACATCCGACCACAAAAATCTACTCATTCCATTCTACCCCTCACAACTTACGTGTCTGATTAGACTGCTTCATGTGCACACAGACAATCCTCCCACTCATTCAACACTCTGACTACTTGGACAGGGTCATATCGGACCACAATGTGCATGTCATGGCTCTCCGGTGGCGTCAACCCATGCCCCTGATCCCCACATGGCGACACCCCAGGCACTGCCTTACAGACCCAGTATTCCAATACGATCAATCGGAAACGATCCAACACTATTTTTCCGAAAACACGGGCACCACACAAACTAGAGCTAGTACACTTGAGTGGAACGCCTTCAATGTGGTCTTAAGGGGAGCATGCACCCGGCAAATCAAAGGGGTAAGGCAAACACTAGAGAGGTTGGTACAAACCACAGAACAACAAGTGACACGTCTGTCTGAGGCAGCTGACCAACGTAAGATCCCCCCAACACAAATAGCTGAAGCCAAAACCGAAAACGAGGAGGTATGTGCAGGCCTACGGTGATACATTTTTTACTCATGCGCCATCAGAGCCCACAATGAAGTGAACCGCGCCAGCACCCTACTGAACTGGCTCATTCGACAGGACACGCAAACACAATCGATCACCGGCATTTGAAATACCGCTGGTGAGGTGTTATACACACAGGCAGACATAATATCAGTGTTCCACGACTAGTACACCACACTATATAAGGAACAGATCCAGGACAGGAGGGAACACATTTGTATCATACTGGCCACGGACACCATAACCCAGATAACAGATGAAGAATGGGAGTCTTTGGACGGCTCACTCACGGCGACACAGATCAAACACGCCATTCACCACCTGGTCAAAAACAAGGCCTCAGGTCACGGCGGTTTCCAAATAGAACTATATGCCATGTTCTCTTGACACTTAGTCCCACAGCTAGACACAGTCTTTCAAGAGGCGTTGGAGGTAGGGCTACTTCCCCAGTCTATGCGGGAATCTATATTGGTTACGTTTCCCAAGCCAGATCGAGGCCCTCTACTCCGGACCTCATATCGCCCCATCACTCTCCTGACTGTGGATTGCAAAATGCTTGGGATGATGCTAGCAGACAGGATTACAGAGGGTTCACCCCGTACGAACACACTCCGACCAGTGCAGATTCGTCCCTTGGAGAAGTACCTCCCAAAAGATACGCCGGCTGTTCCAGATCCAGGACAGTGTGCAGGGCAGGTTCCCACATGCAGCGTGCCTCCTGCTGGATCTTGAGAAAGCATTCGATACCCTAGCATGGCAGTATTTAATCGAGGTGCGATAGCGGGTGGGCTTGGGTCCCCAATTCATAGCGTACACTCGGCTATTGTATACAAGACTTACCACACGGGTCAGAATAGGCCGGGCCATCTCAACCCCTCTCGATCATGCACAGAAAACACCAGGGATGCCCTCTGTCCCCGTCATATTTGCCAAAGCCATGGATGGGCAAGCGCTGGGGTATACCACTGGGAGGCTGTACACATAGTGTACACATAGTGTATCCCTGTGCGCAGATGTCCTCATCTATGTCAGGGACATCACAGCAGACCGCACTACTCTCTGTACCATGCTCACAGACTTTGAGAAAGCCACAGGATTGAAGGTGAACTGGTACAAATTGTCCATCTACCCCCTACACCCGAAAACACCTCACGGAGAAATTGCGTTCCGAGGCGCCACAGTAGCATGGACGGGAGATGCCCCACAATACTTGGGTGTCAGACTCTATCACACACCTCAGGACCTCCTGGAGAACAACCACTACCGAGTCCTTCGAGAACATTAAAAGCTAAATCAACTTCTGGCAGACTCTGCCCCTAGCCCCAATAGGAATGGTAGCACTATCAAAAATGATCATGGTGCCCCGGCTCCTTTACTATTTCTCCAAAGTCCCGGTCATCCCACTGCGCTCCTTTTTTCAAGAGCTAAACTCATTAGTAATCTCCTTTATCTGGGGGAAGGCCCGGCACAGAGTAGCCCAATCAACCCTACAATTGCCACGAGATAGGAGAGGGCTGGGCGCCCTGTCCTTCAAAGCTTATTCCCTCGCAGCGCAGCTGCAGTGATTGTCGCGCTGGACAGCACATCGCAACCTCTGGGAAACAGACACCCAAACGGGACAAGTAGCAATCCCATATTTAACCCGGATGCTCCTCCCAAGGACAAAATCCAACCCTGCGCATTCTCTGTTGGTTAAAGTGGCCAGATCATGCATCCTA
Organism: Lissotriton helveticus; assembly: GCF_964261635.1. Classification (NCBI taxonomy): domain Eukaryota; kingdom Metazoa; phylum Chordata; class Amphibia; order Caudata; family Salamandridae; genus Lissotriton; species Lissotriton helveticus. Next base: position 642,035,237 of record NC_136059.1, read on the forward strand.
CAAATTCACCGCCTGTCCGGGGAGACACCCATGTATTCTCCATAACTACCGCTAGTAGTCCTCCCCTAGGGACAAGTGTACTATACCTCGGGAGAATTACAAATCTGGACAGAGCATATGCTTACTGAGATTGAAGCCCTGTTCACTGATGGCCAGCTGACATCGTTCGCAGGATTGATGGAAGAAAATGGGCTCCCGGTAGGCCAATTCCTGCTACACCGACAGCTGGTGGCGGACTGCAGAAGGACTTGGGACCCCACGGACGGAGAACCCAAGACAAACATGGTACTACACACACTCCTACACATGGGGACAGGTGGGCATCTTATCATGTGGATCTATAAATCCATTGTGGAATTCACACGCACACCACTGACGTGACTGCGACTCCATTGGGAGGAGGAGTTTGACCGAGCCATCCATGACAAAGAGTGGCGCACAGCCCTAGAACACCATCTGGTCAGTGCGTAAGTTGGGAACTCGACTTCCTTACGAACTTGCCATGGCGAACCGCGTCATGCAAGTAGGCAGCTGAACCGTACCGTGGTTTGCCTTGGCAAGGGAAGGTATATTTATACCTTGAAGGTGTTTAGGAATGCCATAATTGACATAAAAGTTGGACATAAGAACATCATGAATGAACCCCTAAGGAATAGATATTCATGCCTAATAAATGAGTTCTTGGAGAAATCAATATCCAAGCAAGGGGAAGTCCTAACAGCTTAAGAGTCTGGTTTTCCAAGAATTCGTTGTGACGTTGATAGATGTAGTTGATCATGCTTGTATTTGGTTAGCATGAGCAATGCCTAATGGCTGGATTTCTATGCCTAAATAAAGCCAATGTGAATCGTACCTATATAAGGAAATTAATCCAGAAATCTATATATACAGTATCTAAATCGACACACAACACCACAAAAAAGTGTCCCGCAACCAAAGATTCAAAAATATCCAGTTCAACGTTCTACACCGCGCTTACCTCACGCCGGCGCAGCTTAAACGCTTCTTTCCGGTGACACAATTTGACTGCCCCCGCTGCCACAGTCCTGAAGCACCATTTATCCACATGTTTTGGACATGCCCCACGCTACAAGCTTTCTGGGCAACAGTGCACACTACAATACAAGAAGTTGCGGGCCTGACAGAACTTCGGACATGGGCATCTTCAAGCGACATAAGAAAAAAACGTAGAAACCAAATTTGCAACACTAGCCATACTCCTTGGTAAACATAGCATAGCTATGCACTGGCGCTCACCGTGGGGGGCCCAATAACCGCATGGTGGGGGGAGGTCAAGAAAGGGGGCGCAGCCAAAGAAGATATATTCAGGTAGGAAGAAGCACGCGGTGCGCAACAAAACCCCATATCAATGGACTGGGCGATGATCCTCCATAAATTCATACAAACACAGGCTACCCACAGGAAGACCCTGCAGGCCACCCAAAAGGAATCAGGACCCAATGCACATCAACCCTCACAAACCCCCCTCACTAGCTCACCCTTCCAGCCACCCCCAGTAGACCATTCCACCAGCAATGATGTAAACCATTGTCCATAGATAATGGACCAGAGAGGAGCAACGCCCCCTACCCCACCTCCCCCCCTTCCCCACCCACCCACATCTTCCCGAGTTATATATTCCCAGTTTGGTTATGAACATGGATTACCCCCTTTGCACTACCACATACAGACAATAAAGGTCTAGCAAGTGTCATAAGGGACTGGGTGACACAGTAGCCCTCTCAACATCACCTACAAGCATGTTTCCAGCATACCATACATATGCAGAGCGGCACACCCCCCTCATCAACGGAAACGCAGCTATCCCTTGTTGAAATGTTGATACCAGATGTAATACACTGAACAACCTGATTGTTGTATAACATGTATGATGACTACAAAACCCAATGAAACGGTTTTCCCCTAAAAATTAAAGGTGTTCACCCTAAGGCCAAGATTGTGCATAAAAGCTGTTTAAACCCTTTGCAGTCCCACTTGAGTGTGTGACATCAGAACTGCATCATCCGCATATAGAAGAGCAGGTATTGGGCATCCAGCTATTTGGGGGAGATCTTGGCAGTCTTTGATCAGTGCTTCGCCCAGGCCATTGATATAAAGATTACAAAGAAAGGTGGCTAGCACGCAGCCTTGCCTAACCCCCCTCCTCATTAAGAATGGGGCAGAGCACTCACGATTAATACTGTACCGCACTATCGCCTTGGCATCACTGTATAACCGTCTGTAAAAGTGGATATTTAGCATTTCCACTCCCAGGCCCTTGAGGATCTTCCAGAGCTTGCTGTGCCTAACACTGTCAAAAGCTGCAGTGAGATCGACAAAGCTAAAAACAACCTACCCTTGTTGACCAGATTATACTTCCCTATAAAAATAGTTAAATTTAAGCTCTGTTTGACGGTCCTTAGGCCCTCATGAAAACTGTACTGGATGTCAGATAAAACGTTGTTGTCCTCGGCCCAGTCCTGTAGTCGTTCTAAGATAATTCGACCTACCCCTTTTACCAAGGAGTCCAATAATGATATTGGCCTGTAACAGCCAGGATCCTGGTGATCCCCCTTTTTAAAAATGAGCACTATGATCGATTCCGCCCAACATGTTAAAAAAGGGGAAAAACAGCTTGCAGTGATTACCTGGGTTATTAGCGGGCCCCATAGTGTCACATATGACTTATATAAGTGTACAGGGACCCCATCCGGCCCAGGAGCCTTACCAACTAAGCTTGCTGAAATAGCACAGATTATTTCATCCAGCGCGAACTGGAGATCGGTATGGTGGGACAAAGGTGCCAGGGCATCATCCTCATAGTATTGGAGAAATGCTCAATCCATTGTTCTTCGGTTATGGCTATTTCAATTGTCGGACCACCTCCAGGATTCAAAAAGGGAGCTTTCACTGCTTTCAAAAAAGCCAAACCATCTTTCGATCAGTAGACATAATGCAGTGATACCCACGTGTCATTTCTCTGGGATGCTTTACGTTCCTTAAGTGCTGGCCTATAAGCCCCTCTAGCCTGTCTGACATCCCATGGGTTTCTTGGAGTCTTGTATATTTTGTGCTTTAAGTTTGCAGTTGCTTGTGTACACTTTGAATCAAACCACCCCTGTTGTTTTCCTTTTTTGCAGTTCTGTATGAATAGGGCCTCCTTAATGTCTCCTGCTAATTTTTTTTATGAGAATAGAACACTATCATGTGAAGCTGTTTCGCTTAGACAGACATCAAAAGCTAATTTACACTTAGTTATCACTTGTTTTGAGATTTCTAGGGGGTACACCATCAACCAGCGGAGAGAATAACCATTTGTCCTATTAATAGTTAGATTTTGTGAGACGTGATCAGTTTCATCCCATTTACCAGATGGTCTTTTCGGCAATAAGACAGTAATGCTCAATGGGAAGTGGTCACTCAATGAGTTGTTTTGTGTGGTAAATGATTGAAATCTGAATGCGTGACTATTTGACAGCAATATGTAGTCTATAGTGGTAAGGGAACCTCTACCATTAAAAAAGTGTAGCTCATCGGACTAGGCCTAACACATAGCTCATTTGCAAACCCCAAGTCCAGACCAAAAATCACTTCACTATACAGTTCCCCTCAATTTTAAATGTCGAAAATAAGTATTGCTAATTCGGATTACTGGTACCCAATAACTCTTCTCTCAGCTTAGGGAGAGCCGTTGATAAAGGGTAGTTATTCACTTCTTTTAGCGCACAGTCATGTTTGGTTCTACCTTTGGGTAATTTATCGGGTCTATTGCCGCTACAGTCATACTTGTGAGTAGGATAAGGGTCTCTAGATAGAATTTGTCAGTCTATGTCTTCTAGGGTTTTGAAAGTATCAAAACGATTACTAGCTGGGACCCTATACCTATACTGAATGTTACCTAGATGGTTCTCCTCCACAACTTTGGTCCAGAAAACCTTTGGTGGTTGGTAAAAATACCCTAAGGTTAAGATATGACTTCCCTGGGCCATGATGCAATGATTGCCAGCCCTACCAAGGATGGAGTGCACCAAGTTCGGGGACCTAAAGGTTAAAACCACACACTCAACTGCTAGAAGCGTATTTGTTTTGCCGACCCATCCTATTCTTCTAGCCATTTTGAATTCAGAGAAGAGAATATTGGTTAGGCCAGTTCTGGTGTTCAGCAGGTGTAGTGACTTATTCCTCAGAGTCTACCAGTGTTCAGGGGCTTGGAGAGGTAGGGGGGACATTTACCAACACAATCGTATAAGGGGTTACTTCTGGCGAAAGATGCAGGGTCTGGTTTGGGTTTGTAGTGTGTCTCTGGATAGTCCTTTGAGGGTTCTGTGTTAGTATCTCTCCCTGCATCACCCAACGTAGGTATCCCTATGATTGGTGCGGCCCTATCAAAGGTGTTAACAGCCTGTATACGTGAAGTGCTTGGACCTACTGTGCTATCCAAATGCCCTGAATATTCTGAGGATTCTAAGAATTGTTGGGGGTCGAGCTAGACATAAAGCTTCGGCAGTACTGCCATTAGTGCTTGCGTAGTGTATTTGCCCACTCTCAGGATTAGTTACAGTTGGATGAGCCCCAGGTTTTTCCAATTTAGAGAGTCCGTCTTCAATTTGAGATAGTTTTTGTGACAGTGGGTCAATTAGAACAGATACTATAGTCTCAAGCCTTTTCCAAAAGTCCTCCTTGTTCAACCTTGGAGGTAATTTGGAGGGTTCATTGGTCTCCAGCGCTAAACTGGACCCCTGTTCACAATCTCCGTCTCTGATTATAGCTTCGCTACTGGTTACCATTGAAGATTTTTGTTTATATTTCTGAGGATCCCGATCCTTTCTACTTTTGGGAGGCGGCTCACTATTACTGTCTTGTCTTGTTTTAGCCTTCTGGCCCGAGTAGTTATATTTGGCCTGCTTGCTAATTCAGGGGGTGTCGATATTTCCAGGTCTGACCCCGTATGTTGTAGTTGTAAAGCTTATGGGGAAGAATCTTGAAAATTATTATTGGAGGAGTGCCCAATGAGTGAAGACCGTTTCTGCATTGTCTGAGGCTCCAGTGAGAGCCTGCGCTCTGTTAACTCTATCTCATGAATGAGGGCTGACTCAGCCATCAAAAGAAATGCGTCAAGTGTCCCCACAACTCCCGGGCCCCACTGGTCGTTGATGGTCTTACGTTTACTCATTTTGGCACCCGTAGTAATGATGCTAATAGGTTTCACAGTACCTCATACAACGGTGCTCAATAAGCCCGGGGCCATGATGTTAAAGGGGCGGCCCAGCCCAGCCTCCTCTGGTCTTGGAAGGGCGCAGATAAGCATTCCCTTGGCCCGGCTTTGCCCGGGCACAACCGCACACGTCCGTGCCCCAGGAGCCCTCGGGTGCTTTTACACGCCTCCGGCGTGTCTGGAACTACCACCTCCTGGCTCTGTGACTGCTGGCGCATACAGTCCCCAAAGGAGAAAGTGCTGGTGCCTCTGATACTGGGATTAGATGCCTTATATGAGTATAATAAATGTATACATGAATTGTTGTCCCCTTTCCTCATGGCAAATCTAATGATTAATAGGGAAGCTTGGGGTACAAAGAAGAATGATTGTGATGAACACCAGGGTGCATTCTGACAGCATTGAGCTCATGCTGTAAATTTATGAACTTGACAATGTGTTCATCAAAGTCTCATGTGTGGCATCTCCTTCAGAATGATTCATTTAATTAGCCTGTTTGACCCCGCACTGAAAACATCAGATTGTCCTATATATTCTGCACAGTCAATTAAGAGGTGTGGCAATGTAATCCCAGTGATAACATTGTTTGGATCTGGCTTTAAGGTGTGCAACAGGAGATCATCCCTTGGGACAGAAACAGAGATGGGTAATTGGCCCGTTTTCAGAAAGGATGTAAATGCCACGGGGAATATGTTTTTTCAAAGCTCTCATCATTAAGAAACTCCTTACTTCCCATCAGTACCTTCACTGGGACTTGTCATGACTCTATCACTATGGGGTTCTTCTCTGTGCGCTTTTATTATATGTCTCTCTGAATGCATATCTTCTTATTTTGTTGTAATTAACCGTTGACCAGTCTGGCCTTTAACATTTCTGTCTAGGCTATTGATAATCGGCCGTTTTTAACTTTTCTTTATTAAAGCAGTGCTTTGTAGATGTGAACTGGTTAAGCTAAAAAGGAAAAAGGTTCACTTCTATCAAAAGTTACATTTCTAATGCGAAAAGCAAAGTTAAACACAAATTCTTCAATAATCTTTATCACTCTAATATGAGCCGGTTCTTCTAACCTTTGCAACTGTGCGTCTATTTTTACTTTCCTGTCCCTCTGTTCAAATGCTAGCCTAACGGTTTCCATGGATTCCTCCTTAAGAGCTGCTGTGTTGCTGATGTAATTCTCTCGGAAACAGTTTCTTGAGACCACAGATTGCATATAGAATTCCTTAGTCATTACATTTTGAATGCACAGTACTCACCTAAAAGCTAATTATGTATACACTTACTGACAAAAGTATCTGTTTTTGTTCTTGTTGCATACCAGTTCATCAGCATCAGTTAGTAATACACCATTGTGTTACGTTACTGATTTCTCATTACTTGTAGCCTCATATTAGACATCAAGCATATCTGCTCTTATGTTGCTATGGGCTGATTGCAAAGTAACATTGATTAGCATCATCTGCTCCATAACAATTTATCTTTCATTTATATTGCTTATTTTCCATTTAATATCACCTGGGTATCATTTTTCACGTACATTTGCAAACGTTTTTCTTCTGTTGTATTACTGACACATCTAAACTTTGTTTACATGCTCAATAAGCTTGCATTTCATAAATTATTTTATCAGTATTTGTCTATACATTTCAAGAAGATGCATCAAGGTAGAAGAATTTAATTGGCAGGTAGCGATAGTAGATTTGTCTCTAAGCATTACTGCGACATGAATAAAATACATTAGCATTTTTTACGTTTTCACTTCGATGGGTATTATCTACGCGAAAATTTGAACTGTTCCATCCAGCTTCCTTATCCGGCCGTGCTTCTCTTGGAACATGTGTATGTACTTGACCATCTGAAGGGGGCTTAAGTGTCTGGAGGGAGGGAGCTCTCCATGAACAGTTGTACACATGTCAAAAACTGTGCATAGTAGGGGTTTGTACACATAAGAGGCATGGGTGTCTGGAGGCAGTGGGGTCTCCGTGAAGAGATGTGAACCGAGTGAAGCCTTTATGTAGTAGGGTCTTCTCCATCTCAAGGGGCTTAGGTATCTAGAGGAAGTGAGAGCTCTTTGAAGAGTTCTGATGAGGGCAAAGGCTGTACATAGGAGAGGCTTGACCACCTAGAGGGACTTGGGTGTCTGGACAGAGCGGGCTCTCTGTGAACAGTTCTGCACAGAGTGAAGACTGTGTGTAGTAGGTGCTTGACTACCTAAGGGGGCCTGGGTGTCTGGATGAAGTGAGTTCTTCACATAGGTTTATGTATAGAGTGAAGGCTCTGCATAGTAGGCACTTAGCCACCTAAGGGGGCTTCCTTTTCTGGAGGGATTTGACTCTTCGTGAAGAGTTACACACAAGGTGATGGCTGTGCATAATAGTTGCTTGACCACCTGAGGAGGCTTCAGTGTCTGAAGGAAGAGGGCTTTCCGTGAAGAGTGGTGCTCAGGGCAAAGGCTGTGCGTAGCAAATGGGCTTTACCTTCTACCTTACTTATTTGTGCCTACAACCTTTCCCGGGGTATAGGCCGTCAACTTAGACACAGCCATTTCTGTCCTGGGATTGTTTTTCAATCTCATTCTAGGTGTGACAAATCTCCTTGCAGTCAGTCCAGATGCCTCAGCACCAGGTGTTTCTTGGGCTTTCTCTTTTCCTCTTCCCTTGAGGATTTCAGACAGGGCTTGCCTGGTGGCATTTGATACAGGCTTGAGAAGGGTATGACCTATCCAGCCCAACGTCTTTTTATGTTTTCTTCATGAGCAGGGAGTTGGAAAATCTGCTGCCATAGGTCGTGGTTGCTGATTGTGTTTGGTAGGCAGATTTGGAGGACTTTCCTCAAACCGGTGTTGATGAAGGTTTGGACTTTGTTGATGGTGGTCACTGTTGTCCTCTAAGTTTTTGCTCTCACGGAAGTACCGAATTTATGTTGGTGTTAAAAAACATGATCTTGGTTTGCTGCGTTAGGACCATTGAGTGCCAGATATTCTTTAGCAGCCCTTGCCTTGCCAATTCTTGCCTTAATGTCGACGTCTGTCCCTACTTGTCTATGACACTGCCCAGGTAGGTGAAGGTCCCAACCTCTTAAAGTGCATTCCTTGCAAAAGAGACGGTAGTTGTGCTCACCGTGTTATCTTGGATCTTGGTTTTCCACTGTGAATGTTGAGGCCAAATTGTGGTGATGCAGATCCCACTTTGTTGGTCTACTCTTGCATCTGCAGATATGTCAAAAAAAAGTTTTATTTGCATAATTAGTTAGAATTGTTACAAAATTCACGTAATAAAATCGCAATACAAAATTTATTAAAATACTAAAGTGATTGTCTCTCGGCCTCTATTTTGTTGGGGGCAGGGCTTGTAAAATCCAGGGGTTAGAGTGACCCTGTTTGCCCGCCAACTGGAAGGTCCACCTGTTCTGTTAGTTCTAAGTATTTTCTTGCTTCTGCCAAGAATTTAACTCCACGGCATTCTAGAATTATAGAGGAGCCTCCGAGCCAGCTTGTGACTGCGTGTCTGCAAGATCGAATGTTTAGCGCATTGAAGATGGGTTTCAATAAGAGTCGTCTCTGACTTGTCAGGGCCGGACATATGCAGAAAAGGTGGACAAGGGTTTCGATTTTATACCCGCAAAGGCGACATTGTTTTGTCTGGTGTGATGGTTTCCAAGCCGGTAGTAAATCCTTTGTAACGTGCATCCCCATCCGATAGGCTATAAAAGCCTTTTTTAGATGACCATTGAAGTGGGATGTTAGATATGCGTGTATTTTTGGGGTTGTAAAGGAGTTCATGATGGTCCAGGCATGCCGACGTTTTGCCAATAGCTCTTTGTCCTCCAAAAAGGATTTCCGTTTTGCTGCCGAGTTGGCTAATTTTCTTAGACTTGCTTTGTCGGTCCCAGATTTCCAGACGGCTTCCAGCTCTAACTTTTCCATGCAGAATGTCAGATACTTTCCCCAGTTGTTCGTGGTTTCAGTTTCGCCCCGTTTTTTAATTTCCTCCCAGCTTAGCCAGTCCAATGTATCTGGATCTGCAGATCTAAGTTTGTAACAGAATTTCACGAAGCCGCTCATGCTCCGGAACTTCTGATTTTGCAATCCAAATTCGAGCCTGACTTGTGAGGCTGAGGCGGATTTTGGCAGATGGGAGACCGCTTTGTAAATTTTAATCTGTAGATCATTTAAAAGTTCCACCTCCTTGCCACACCACGTGACTAGACCGTAAGATAGAGTGGGCATAATCTGCGCTGCCATTGCTTTTAAAAGATGGTTATAGTTGGGGCAATCCATTTTTTCCTTTAGAGAGCGATACGCGAAAATTAAAGATTGTACTTTTTCTTTTAGTGCTGTTTTGTGATCCTTGTAATTTGCTCCTTTTGTACTTATAATGCTCTTGTTCTTTCACTGGTGCCCCTTGGGCCATCTAGTTGTACTTTAAATTTTGCCGGTCAACTAGACGGACCACTTTGGTTTTCTCTTTGTTAAGTTCTAGGCTTTCCCGTTCTAAATACAAAGTTAATTTATTAATGGCTCTTTGTAAGCTGATTGGAGTCTTGCTCAAAAATACAATATCATCGGCATATTGTATTAGTGTATTGGATTGTTTGCAAAAGATGGAGGATGGCTATCTGCTGATTCGATCGCGCTTGTGAGGTCGGAGAGAAAAAGATTAAAACGGGTGGGGGCTAATACGCAACCTTGCTTTAGGCCTTAGTGCGTTTGGATGCTACTAGTTGTACTGCCTCCATTTCCCAACTTCACTCTTACCCAAGTGCGGTGATGTAGGGCTTTGATGGCTCTTAAAAGTTGGCATGGCATCCCCCAGCTCTCTAATTTGCTCCACAAGCGCTCTCTGTTCACCCGATCGAAGGCAGACTTGATGTCTATGAAACAGGGGTACAAGCGGGTGCCCTTTGCTATCGCTTGGTCCGTTTTTCCGCTACTATTTCCCGTCATCTTCACCTTCGCCTTGTTTTGGTCAATGAGGGCGTTGTTGAAGTCCCCGGAAATAACCAGTGGGTATTGCGAGTAGGTCCTTTGAATGGCCTTGATAAGTGATAACAACGTCGCGTGTTTTTCTGTTTGTGCCTTTTAGTCAGGATGGATGTAAACGTTAAATATTAACATTTTCCATGGTTCGAACCCCGATGACGAGGCTTCGGTGATTCTAATCACTTGGGCCCACTTCAGGCCCACATCTATCTCCTCAGATACCCAGTTATATTTGTGGGTTACGTAAGTTGATAACCCGCCGCGGGGATGACCGTGCATGGAGAGGCTTCCTGCATATATTTGATGTTCTTTGAAACCTTGGACTGGGGTTGATTGCAATTTCCAAAACTCCTGGATCAAAATTATGTCTTGTTGTTGAAGACTCTGGTTTCATAATCGTGGGCCATTTCTCGAAAGCCATGCACGTTCCATGAACAAATTAAAATTGTTGATTTCATTGTTTGATTCTGGGGCAGCATTTCATTCCGCTGGGTTACGAAGGAGTTTGGGTCTGGGTTAGGTAGCTTTGTTGCACAGGACGTTGGGTATCCAAGACCAATCCGTTCTGTCAGCGTGATGGAGACCATTTGTTTGTAATTTGTGACTTTCGCTTGACGGCTGTGGCGTGGATGCTCGGGCGCTGCGTAGACAAGAGGTGTGTTGACCTCTACTCCCTTTTCCCTTGTCTTGGACACATATGTTTGGTTGTAAGGGATAGGGGTACCTCGGACGCTTGTGTCGCATTATGGATATTCTCCATGATTAAAACTGAGGTCTTGCAAGGCATATCCTTTCTACCAGGTCCTTTGAGGCCCAAGTTGTAACTGTTTCTTCAATGGCCGCATTGTTTACATTTTGTTGGAATTCAACGGAGTTGAGATCCTGGGAAGTAATTTCTTTTAGAGCCGATATTTCATTAAACAGTTTTAACAAATTGCCTCGATTCAAAAAGTCCTGCGCCCCCCTAGTTGGATATTCGGGGATAAAAGTTAGCTTTAAGTCAGACGGCTCTGGGTGATTGCTTGGCTCCTTTTGCGTTGTACCTGCTTTGCAAGATGGCGGGTTATAAGGTTGCATTCTCTCGTGAACGGGGAGGATTAATTGTTGTTCTTGCGCTTTCTGTACTACCTCAATTGAGTTTTTTTGGGGTTTGAGCTGTGTTGATTAACTTCATTTGGGCCGTACTTTGCTCCCTTCGTAATAACGAACATTTACGTTCCTTTTCCAGGACAGTAATTTGCATGGGGGTTGACACAGTTTGAAATACAAGGGCTTCTGCTGGGCCATGAAGTTCATGTGCATTTCTTTCAAATATTGTAGGTGGTTGTTGCTCAGTAATAATTTTTGTACCGGGATTACGGCCCTCTTTGAAAATGCATTTAGGCTCCAAACTGGTTTTTGCCAGGGCTGTTGTCAGCTCATGTTGCTCACAGACTCCCTGTTTGACCACTTGTTTTGGCTTCGTTTGTTCTCTTCCCGGATCTTGTGCTTGTGGTTGCTGATTAGATGTTGTGACATTTTGTCTGTTTTCCCCTGTGGTTGGGGATTTGGTTAATTTGGCTCCTGACCTGGGGCCTTCGTCCCTTGATATGAGTGATGTGTTTAGGTGGGCGAATCGGTCTGTCGGAATTTCCTCACCCACTGACGACCCATTCAAAAGATTGGATTTGTTTTCATGGTGAATGTTGGTGTTAAAAATGGGGAAGATTTTGCCCGGTTCTGCGTTTAGTTGGTTCTTGTACTTGAGCCTGGCCTTCCTTGCCTTTTTCCTTTGTCTCTTTGTTGGATTGTCCTCAAATGTGGGTTGTTGGGTAAGTTGAATTTCTTCGATGTCTGAGACTGTTTTATCTTGGCCGCATTCCTTTGTTAATTGGACTTGATCCATTATTTGTTTGCTTCTTTTTGGGCAGTTTATGAGCTTTCTCTTGAGTGTTTGTGGTTTCTCCGGGGTATGTTTAGTTTCTGTCATCTGGCTGTGACCACAAGATTGTTTTACCTCCCCTAGAATGTCCATCAAAATGGCCGGGAGTCTTGCCAACTTTTCAATGATGCTTTCACATCCACAGTTTCGATGTTGATTACTCCTGCTGGTTTTTGGCTCTGATTTCCCCTGAGTTGTCAGAAGCAATGAAAGGGAGTCCAGTTTCGCATTTATACTCGAAATGTGCCCAGCCACCAAAGTAATAAGGTCGATCTGGACTTCCATTTTGTTAGATTGGTAGTTCAGCACCCTTATTGCTTGCTCTAGAGTGCTTAACAAAGATTGGGTCCATGACGTGGCGGGCTCGGCATTTAGGATTTTACTTGGGTCCTTGGGCTCTAAGTCTGACGAGCTCCCCGATGAAATTGTGATTGGGTCAGTATGGGAGAGGTGTAGTTGGTTTGCCTGCATAATGATGCTGTCATTTATGCATCCTTTTTGTTGGTCTCTTTTTGGCTCTAGGCCGCGCGGGGTTCAGACCAGCATACCCGGACTCAGATGTCGGTCATCAAAACCGTATTCTACTCGTGGCACTCTTCCTTGTGAGTCGATGTACTTTGTAATTCTCTCAGAAAGTTCCTCGAGTTGAGAGTCGTTTGATAGGAAGAGAGGCTTTAACCTTGGGTCTCCTTCTTGCCCGGGTGAGATGGATTGATTTTTATGATCTGTGTTAACCTCCTGCTCGCCCTTGCTTGCTGTTCCGCGGTCGCTATATTCTGGTGGCTCCGCAATTGTCTCACTTTTATCCTGGCTTAGCCTTTTGACCATCTCGATACAATTATCTGCAGTGTCCTTTTCGGCTCTACCTTCCTCAATTTCATTTGTGGCTGCAGGAGTACTGGGACCGTGCACCTGGGCGGTGACTAACTCTAGTTTGCCTTGGCGAAAGGGACCCGAACCCGATGGAGGGGATACACCCCCTATGTCGCTGCATGACATGTTCTGCAGATTATTTGCCCGTGGGGAGGGTGCATTCAATGGTACGATGCGGCTCGGTAACTTACAAGCCTCCGCAGTCTGTGCGTAAATCGCCGCCATTGGGTCCTTAAGATAAAAGAGTTTTAGGAGTCCTGATTTCCTTCTGGGATCTGGTTTTAACTCAGGGGTTGGTGCCGATACCAACCTCTCCCTGGGATTTAATTCGGGCCCTATTCCCGATGGCATTTTAAGTTCCGTAGTTATCTTTCTTGTTTTTTTGGGGGATTTTTTGCTTTCCACAGGTTGTCGCGTTTTCCCCGATCTCATTTCCCCCGTCGGGACCTCACGATCCTTTTGTCCCTGTCGGGGGATCTGGTGGTGTTTGTTGGTAGCTGTTTCGGCGGGGACTTGTCGGGGTCGGTGGGGGTATAGACGAGTGCGCAGATAAGTAAATGGCCCGGCCTGGCTGGTTGGATATGCGAGTAAGGGTGCGGCCGGTCGTGCAAGTCATTCAGCCCGTCCTTCAGGGGTTTTCTGTCTCCAGATCATCCCCCTCGATCTTTTTTTCAGGGAGTGTAATTTTATCTGGCGGTTCCTACCGTGCTGAGTTGCAGCGGGTTCCACGCTGGGTGCAATGGACACCCCAGGGATTACTGTGCTTGCTTGCCTCTCCTTACCGCACTGCTTCACGCTGCTTTCCTTAGCTCGGGAAGCAGGCTCTCTCGGGCACTCTCGGGCACCCGAAGCCCTGGGTCCTCTAGTACTCTTGTACACTGTCTCTCTGGCGGTTTTACCCCCGTCTCCTGGCACCTGGCTCCTTTTTCTCCTTGCTCCCCGTTCTCCTGGCGGGCATCAAACCCTTGCTTCCTCTGGTCACCGCCGCGTCTCTTCTCCTCTTTTGTGTTAGCGTGTGTCGTGTGGGAGTGGTGTTGGTGACACGCTGCTCCGCCGCTACTCCTGGGAACCAATGGGCAGCTGTTCAGACTGCCCTGCCTCGTGGCAACGCAACCGCAGGGCATGGGTCTCCTGCCAGTTATGCTGCTTCTTCTGGGCTACTTAGTCCGCCCTGCCCAAAGGTCCGTCCGCCCGGTCCGCACAGCAGCACCTGACACCGAGCAAATGGGGGCGCTGAGGAGGCGGTAGACAGATGGGAATGGTGGGAATGGGAGTGGTTGCGGGTGTGGCACTCCCGCGGCTCTCAGCCGCCTTGGCAACAGGCTAGGGGCAGTGCTTTTTTCACCGGTAGCGGCAGCGTCAGCTGGCACCCGACATCAGCTGACGCCCAGCGTCTCTCCTTGCTGCAGTCTCCGTGCTCCGCGGTCCACGGTTCCCCCGCCTCACCTCGCCTGCCTCCCTCGCCTCGGTGCAGGTGGCTGCAGCTTTGGCTTTGGTGGGTTTGTTGGACAGACTTGGGTTTTTTCTCTTTTTTTTCGGGCGCCTCAGCAAGCAGCCTCGGCTAGCACCCAGCGTCTCCTCCTTCGGCAACAGTCTCCGCTGTCTGCATCTCAGCTTGCTCCTCCTGCAAGATATGTATGGGAGAGTAGGGACAGGTCGTATGCAAAGTCCAGGTCATCGAGCTGCATCCAAGATGTCCAAGGAGTCCACTGGATCCCATTTCTTCTCTTGCTCTGGATGTCTACATGATTCAGTCTATGGCCAGCAGGAAGATAAAAGGTCAGAGCAAACAATCCAGGTGGACTCCAGGCCTCACTTTAAAGGCTTCCATGAGTGCCCTTCATGGACTATGTTGCAGGTCATTCCCTCATAAGAGTTCCTGATGATTCTTACGAGTTTACCAGGCACACAGTTTACAAAGGGTCTCTCTGTCCAAGCTGTCAGAAGCCTTCTCATAACCGATGAAATTGACATAGAAGGGGGAGTTCCATTCCATAAACTGCTCAATGATACTGTGCAATGCTGCAGTTCAATCTGGGTAGGATCTATCTTTGAGGGAGCAACTCAACTTGTTCCTTCATTCTGTTCAGGAGGACTCTGCTTAACACTTTGTCTGGGGATGATAGAAGAGTTAGCCCTATAAAGTTTGCGCAGTTATTCAGATCACATTTCTTGAAGATCTTGATGACATATCCCTCCTTCGAGTCTGGCACCTTTTTCTCTTCCCAGATACTTCAGAACATAGGGTATATCATGTCTACTGATGGTTTTCAATGTCCGCATTCAGTGCCTCTGCAGGAATGGTGTCAGGTCCTTCCCATTTCCTAGATGTTTGATAGCTTGCCATATTCCTTTCTTGTTTGGTCTTCTGCAGTCGATTGGCAAGTCCTTGTCAGCTGGCTGTATGACTGTTGGAGACTGCAGCACAGGCTGGATCAGTAGTTCTTCAAAGTACTCCACCCATCTTCGTTGTTGGCCTTCATTACCCACAATTGTTTTCCGCGCTTTTTCTTTAACAGGTCTTTCTGGTTTGCTCTATCTGCCAGAGTCTTTCCTTTTTATATCATAGAGTTCTTTTTACCTTATAAGTAGGCTTGAATGGTCTGATGGAGTGGACTGTCCATAAACTGTTGTGTGCAGGGCACACAATGTGTGTAATAGGAGTTTAACCATCCAAGAGGGCTTTATTGTATGGAGGAAGTGGACTATCTTTGAACATTTGTGCACAGGGCAAAGGCTGTAAATAGTAGGGGCAGGACCACCTAAGGAGGATTGTGTGTCTGGAGAGAGTGTACTCTCTATGAAGAGTTGTGCACATGGCAATGGCTGCACATAGTTGGGGCTTGGCCACCTAATGGGGGTTGGTGTTGGGAGAGAGTGGGCTTTACATGTAGAGTTCTGTACAGGGTGAAGGCTTCCCAAAGCAGGAACTTGGCCACTCACATCTGATTGATTTCCATCAAGAGGTTTGATACAGGGAAAAGGCTGTGTGCAGTAGAGTCTTGGCCACAGAATGGGCCTAAGTGTCTAAAGGGAGTTGGATTTCCATCTCTTGTGCCCACAGGAGCTTCTGTATTTTGTAATTTATTTTTGAAAATCCCACTGTACTCCTGCAGGAGCCAGCTTGGGTGAGAGAAGCAGTGTTGTATAATGTGACAAGCAATGTCTTGTGATGTTTTCCATGCTGGTGCTGTTGATGCCATAAACTAATGGTTCTTAAGCTGCAGTCCAGGGAACCACTGGCGGTCCAGAATGCCTACTCAGGGTGTCGACAACTGCTTAGAAAATTAAATAATATTAACAGGTGAATAAACTGTATATTAATAAAGAAGCAGTATGTAAAACGTAACAATGTTCTGTAGATGGGATATGTAGGCGCACTGCAAGAACATCATACAGAATATATTATGGGCAATGAGAGACCTTAATTGAATTTGCTAAAGCTATAACCTTTCCTTTAAAATTAATGTTTTGATTTTTTAAAATATTTTTGTGAATTGAATACAGTTTTTCATCATGTGTGTATTTATTTGATGAATGCTAGTTTCTCTTTATTTTGTATATTGCTTTGTGTTTGCCAGATCATCAAAAAGGCACAGACCAGGATCCCCGGCTCCCTGTAATGACACATTGGGGGTCCCTGGACTCCAATAATGATTCAGTGGAGGTCCCTGGGTTCCAGTAATGATATAGTGGGTGGTACACAGAAGTCTAATGTTTAAGAGCCACTGCCATAAAACATGAGACCTGAATTCCTAAAACATTTCATGAGAAGATTCCAAATCTCACCACCTCTATTTCTTCAAGTATAGCTATTCAAGGCCACTCTATAACAGTCCCAGGATCTTGGAAGGACCTCTTCTAAGACTTTCCCAGCTCTCTTGGGAATTCTAGATCATATTATGTATTCCATATTTTCTATTCATCATGTCAAAGTCTGATTTTATATTTATTAATTTTAACATCTGTTCCGTTTGCCACATATTTTTATAATATGTTCTCCTTTTTATTATTGCAAATGTGTGTAATACATTACTGATGTATATGCTTATGCCTTTTATCTGAGGCTGTGGGCTGCTCATTCCCCACTAAGCAATTGAAAATCTTCTAGCTTTTATTTTTGTATGACTTGTGGCCTACAAATAACTATTAATTTTGACTATGTTATTGTGGGAAATGTCTTTGACACATTTACCCCCACATGCATCAAGCATTTTTGTAGTCGCAAACGGTGCGATTCCTTAAAATCGGCCGTTTGCGAATGCAAAAGTGCTTTTTGGGATGCATGAAGCAATTTTAGAATTCGTAACATGTTTGCGAGTTCTAAAATTGCGGGTGCTTTTAAGAAGTCGCAGATGTGCGATTTCTTAAAAGCAATGCATCATTAAATTTAAAACTGTAAATTCGCAATTAGGGTGCCAAATTTACCGAGTGGTTGAACCACTCGGTAAATTTGGAAAAAGTGTTTAAAAAGCTGAAAATGTTTTTTTTCCAACATTCATGTTTCACACACACATGTCCTTAGGACATGTGTGTGTGAAACATGATGCGAAAAATACATTTCAGGGGTGCAGGGGGGGGTCCTTTGGACCCCCCCCTGCACCCATGACATTTTCTAAGTGCCACACGCAATTTGCATTGACTCCTATGGGCCTTTTGGCCCATAGGAATCAATGGGAATTGCGAAAATTACCTTAAGAATTCGGTATTTATTTGGGATTCGGTAAAAATTGCGATTTTTACCGAATCACAAATGAATACCGAAAATAATGATGCATAGCATTTTGCACTTCTTAATTTGCGATTCCTTATTTTTCGCAAATTAAGAAGTGCAAAATGTCACAATGATGCATGTGGGGGTATATGTGTACAATACATTTTGTTAATTTAAGACATCTCCCACATGTGTGGCATAGATTGTTCATGTTTGTTATCATTAAACATGCAACACAGGCAGTGAATGTTAACATGCTAACCTATTTGTGCACTGTTTACTTTGAATGTCGTAATGATAGTGTGAGGTCCAAAAAGAAGCCTGCTTATTGTTCTAACAAGAGCAACTCAGTTTGTGCTACTAATAAAAGCACTGCTTGAAAGTCATGTTTTGTGTGGCTCACACTAACAGACCAGAGAGGGGGAACATGTCCATTATTGGAAAGCTTTTTAAGAATGGTATAAAAAATACAAGAAGATAACTATGAAAGCTCCACCTTGAAGAAGAAGAGGAGATATAGTAGTGGCAATCTTCTGTGTAGTTCCTATAACTCAAACCATGGCATTGTTCAGTGTGTTCTGTCTAACAACACAGAAGCTAAACAGACTTGATCCTTCCTGGTGTTTGGACAAAATATCAGAAATATAAATATCGTGGGACTGAAGATTTTGTCAAAAATATCGAGGGCAAGAATATTGTGTTGGTCATTTTCTATGGCTAAATATAGTTGATTATATAAATGACTACATATATGGACTTATATATATATATATATATATATATATAACCTCCAATGCTCACCCTCCGTCGAAAGTAAGCGGGACACAGCTCCGGATTCAGAACAGGTAGGATTTTTATTGAAATCTACAGCACCTTCCCTTGCAGTCCGTGATGCGCTTATGTTGTGTGGGCAGACGCGTTTCTGGCCGTCATGGCCGTCTTCAGTGCCGATGTCACAGGCTGCTGCCAATTCGTGTGGGCTCTGGGTCGCTGACCACTCCCTTTAGGACAGTCCTACACCTCATTGGGCGGACCCCTCCCTTTGGGGCGGTCTCACGACTCCACCTCCCCGCTGCAGGTGTGTGTGCTTGTAGCTCCTGGCAGACTGCATCCTGGGATATGTAGTTTGGTGTGGTTTCCCTGCTTAATAGCGGAGTCCCAAACATCCCGAGATGTCCCCTTGCCTTGGCACCGCTCCATACATCCTAGCAGTGCGGCCAGGAAAGTGTTGTTCCGTCACTACCTGTGTCTTTGTCCTATCGGGTAGCGCAATGCTACCTCCTCTCTCCCCATCGCAAAAACTGGTCACCTTGCTGGCGATATCTTCGCTGGGGGGGCGCCGCACCTTGTACTCCTCGTACTGTCCAAAGTTTCGTTTCGCTGAATAGGTGCGGTGATATATTGTCAAGGTACGTAATTCTGGAGCTAAGAACATACTTACCTATTTACACTTACCATCTTGATATTCTTGTCCTTGATATTTTATATGATATTCTATGCACGCGATATTTTTGTTTTGTATATTTTGTCACTGAACTCCCCTCCTGTATTTATAGAGTACCAGCTATAAGAAAGGCTTATAAGATACCAGTCTATGGGGCAGGGTTAGACATATTGATCAGTTGCTGGAGGGATGTTGAACTTTGGAGATCCAAAACTAAGCCTGGTGGTACAAAAAGGTATTCAGGGAAACTCTAGGCAGATTAGCATATTCTTATAAACACCTTCAACCATCCTGCTAGAAAGCTGGTGATAACTTTGATGGAGATTAGACTATTTGATTTGGCATGTGTAATGAAATATGATTGGGTTGTATCTAACTTTTATCTAGATCTGTATATTACTTGCTGAGCTGTTTACAATAGTTGCAATTAATCTTGTAAACATCCTGTGGTCTACAATAGCTATATATGTGTGTGTGTGTGTACTTCTTTCTGAGGTCTTGGTGGTCTTGGTTTTACACTACTATGCTCTTCATAGGTAGGAGTCTCGCTGACAGAGTTTGTCTGACTCCTAACACTTCTGCTGTTAAAAACAATCTGTCAATCATATTTTTTCTTCAAAAAAGGTCATAATTTCCTCTTGAGGCCAAGGGAATCTAGTGGGAGTGACCCCCAATAATTTGGATTTTACACAGCTCCCTTCATAGTTGTGGACTGAGTGATGGTTGAACCAGTTGGAGGCTGAAACAACAGTAGATTACCCCACTAGGCAGTGGCAAAAGGTTGTTTACCTCTGGGTCTTTTCACCTGTTACTATAAATGTAGCAGCATTTCATAACTTTTCTCAAGTAAACAGAGGAGCACAACACAATGACATAGAACAAATCAAAACAACAATATTGCAAAAATAGAAAAGGGCCCAATGTAACAAAATGGTCAAAACAGAATCCAACACAACAACCAGGATGAAGAACAACACCACAAAATAGTCAAAACAAAATCCAACACAACAACCAAAGTAAAGCACCAACATGACACAAGAGATAACAGCACAAAAACAACTTACAATATTACCACCACAACAAAATGAACACAACAAATATGCACAAACATTCTGGTCACACATTATCACTTCAACTAATTTGCTTCATCAACATGATGGTAAAAGTTGTTCGCTTCAAACACTGACTTCCTTAACACCAAGACAATGTATTGGTCGCAGTCAAAAATGTGTCTTGATGAGTAAGGTATTGTCCCTTTCTCCTCCATTTTGTTTTCTCTGTATATTGACAAGACTTCACAAGTTTTAATCCAAAATAGGACTTGATTATTAAAGTAGAATCATTGGGGTGAAGGATAGTCCATGAAGATTATTAATTATTGAATTGTCAGTACAGGAGCCATAAAATGTGGCAACCTTGTACTTATCATCAATTGAGATAGTAAATATTACTCAAGTAACAGCTCATTGTGCCTTGTATATATTTAGGTACTTTCCTGTGGTTTTTCCTTATCATTTTGGCTTACCCTTCAGTTGAACTTCTTGGCTGCTGGTGACGATATCTGCACAGTATTCCTTCATGAGGTTAAGCTTAATATTGTGCTTTAATGCAAAATATATATTTGAAACATATTCCTTTGACTAAATGTTTCAGCTCAACCTCTGGAAAAAAGTAGAGTGGTATTTTCTTAAAACCTATTCTCATTCGCTCAGTCTAATACAGCTCAATAAAGTACTCATTTATAGATTACAATACATTAAAAAACACTCACATATATCCTTCCATGTCTTCCTGCATTACGAGGCGCACTAGGCCTTATTATGAATAGTGCATGTTTTAATTCAAGTTCAAGTTTGATTTATTGAATTGATTAATACATATTTGTTCATTAAAATAAATAAAAAATGAGAAACTGTAAATATGTACATTCATTAATAAACGTCCCTATATAGATTTAAAACCATTCTTAATTTCCCCCGGTGCAGTACTTATTTAAGTTCAGATTCTTGGTCAAAGATTTGATGGAATTATGTATGCCTTAATAATCTTCAAGCCTCTGTCAATTCCTTATATCCCACAAGGCTTGTTGTATTTTTCCATTAAATTTCTTGTAACTGTTTTTTTACCTCAATCATGAATTTAAGTCCGCTACAGGCCAGGATGGAAGAGGTACCTCCCAACCAACTTATCACTGCTTGCCGACATGAATGTATATTTAGTGTGATAAAGATGTCTCGTAGGTACTGTCTTATTAAAGCCATGAGTGCCGGGAATACGTATAACAGGTGCATTAAGGTTTCTTCCTGATATCCACACAGTCTGCAATGGGGATTTTCTTTTTGACATTTCCAGGATGGTCTTAAGTCCTTAGAGTAATGCTTGCCCATTCGATAGTCAATATAAATCTTTTTTAAATGCTGACTACAATGCGTGGCTAGATATTCCTGTGGCTTTTGTTGATTGTAGAGGTGATTACTGTCCATGCGTGTCGACATTTAGTTAATGTTTTTTTGTCCTCCAACAATGAATTCATTTTTGCTGCACCATTAGCTACTTTTCTAAAGTATCCTTGGCCAGTTTCTTTTTTCCATTCTTCTAATAATTCCTATTCAGACAGACAGGTACTCAAATAACTTCCCCATGAGTTTGTGGGCGGCTGGCTTTCCTGGTACTTTATTTCTTTCCAGCAAATGTTGTCCATTGTTTATGACATAATTTAACAAAGCTGCTCATTGACCGAAATGTTTTATTTTGTAGGCCGAATTCAAGGCGAACTTGTGCTGGAGAGGCTGCCTGTGGCAGTTTGAACACTGCTTTATATACCTTATTTTGTAATTCGTTTAATATTTTTGCCTCCCTTCCAAGCCACGTTACTAGGCCTTATGACAGTGTTGGAAACATTTGTGCAGCCATTACCCTTAAAAGATGCGCATATTTTGGGCAGGCCATTTTTAGTTGTAATTGACTATACGCATAAATTAGTGTTTGTGATTTCGCTTTTATTGCCAAAGTGTGCTCCTTATTTGAGTAGCCTTGTCCGAGGATTATGCCTAAGTACTTATAGGATTCCTGTTCTTCTGCCACTGTCTCGTTTATTGCCCAATTAAATTTGATTTTCTTTTGCTCCATTAACTGGACCACTTTTGTTTTTTCTTTGTTCAATTCCAGATTTTCCTGGGCTAAGTAAGTTACTAGCCTGTTTATTAAGCATTGTAGGCCTATTGGCATTTTACTTAGTAGGACAAAGTCGTCTGCATACTGCAGAATTGGAACTGAAACATTACCCAATTTTGGGGCGTGACAATTGGTGTCTTCTAGATTTCTGCCTATGTCTGCCAGGTATAAATTGAATAGGCTGGGGGCTAACACGCAACCTTGTTTTAGGCCTTGCTGGGTTTTAATTTTGGATGTTAAACTAGACCCTTGTCCTAGTTTTACCCTTACCCATTTGTTGCTGCACAAGCCGATTATTGCGTTTAATAGACTTTGGGGCAACCACCACTCTTTTACCTTATCCCATAGTCTAGACCTGCTCAGTCGATCGAAGGCGTCTTTTATGTCGACAAAGCACGCATATAATCGTTGTTTTTTTTTTCAGTGTTCTCGGTTAGTAATGCCAGGATGGTCAAGTTTGTTATTGTCCCCATCCCTTGTCTGAATCCTATTTGAAATCTTGGAATTAGGTTATTATTTTCCACCCATACTTGCATCTGCTCTAAGAGACATGAGGCATAAAGCTTGGCTTCCACATCTATTAAAGAGATCAGCCTGTAGTTCCACGGATTTCTACGGTCTCCTTTTTTGTAAATTGGGTGGATAGTATTTCCTTTCCAAGATGCCGGCATTTTAACTTGTACGTAAATTTGATTTAACAGCATAGTTAGATGTTCGGCCCAAAAATGCTCGTTGTACTTAAATACGGCTGTCGGGAGACCGTTTGGTCCTGGGGCGCCCTCTGTTTTGAGCTTTTGAATTAGTTTTTTTAAATGGTTGCGATTAGTCAGAGTGGGTTGTTCGTTAACCCCTTTTTCGCATTCCAAATCTTTGTGCTTTTTTTCGCTAACCTGAGTAATTTTTGAGGTGGTTGATTCCATTTCTTTTGTTAGCCAGTTTTCCGATAGGTTTTGCTAAGACTCCTAAAGTTATTGAAGTTAGGTTTAATTCTCTGTTTTTTCCTTCTCAGTTGGATCCGTAACTCCCGGGCTGTTTTTCTCTTTTCATGTCCTAACTCACTATTATACCAAGGTTCTCTCTGCACTTTTGTACCTCTTTGTGTAACTGCTGGAGCAGAGTGCTTATGGATAAGTTTCCCTACTAAATTTTTACAGTTTTTTACCCGTTCTCCATCTATTTGTTGGCCGAGTTTCGTCATAAAATTTCTTGCTGTGGCCTGGATGTCTTTCGTTTCTCCTCCGCTCCATCTTATTTTTCGGAGATTAAATTTCTCATATTGTTGCATTAAGGAGGTTATTTTTTCTGCACATGTTATTGCGATGTTCATCCTTATGGCTTGGGGAAAATGGTCACTTTTTCTATGCGCTGGACTATGGTATAGTCCTCAATGGCATATTCTAGGCCGTTACCTATTATTGTGAAGTCAATAGTTGACTTGACCTTACCACTCATGTAAGTTGGTACCAGCTGTAAGTCACCATTTTTTCTGCTTTTTAAAATTGTTAAGCCCATTGTTACTAATTTACGCACTGTAGCTAGTTTGTGCCCTTCTGCTAGACCTTTGTCCTGATTGTGGCTTATCTTACCATAGCTCATTAAATGCAGTTGAAGTCCCCTGAAATTATCATTGGATATTGCTCGTTTGATTTTTGTAAGGCTTTGGTTAGTTTGATAAGAGTTGCAATTTTTTCATTTTTTGCTACTCTGTCGGGGTGAATGTAAAGGTTTATCAACAGCAGTTGCAACTGCGGTTTTATATTGATTTTAATTACTTGAACCCAACTCAGCCCTACGTCCTGTTCCTTTGTTTGCCAGTCACATTTTTGTGAGACATAGATTGATAGACCTCCCCGTGGGGCCCATAGTTGTACAGACTCTCTGCTAAAATATGATATTCAGTAAATCCTGGAATTGCAGGGTAAGTCAGGTTCCAGGTCTCTTGTAAAAGATATATATCTTGGTTTTGGAAGAAAGATTGAGTTTTGTGGTCCTGGTCCATGGCACTGAATCCGTGTACATTCCATGAACACATCTTGATCTTTACCAAATTGCTTTTTTCCATATAATGGGCCTGGTTGGATTTTCTTCGTGGTAACTTTGCGTCTTTTCTAGGAATTCTTTTGACTTAATGCTTTTGGGATCCACGACCAGTTCTGGTCAACCCAGAGAGGCCCTCCTTTGTTTATCTGATTTTTTGGGTTGTATATTTTTCCTGAAAATGTTTCCTGGGTCGTTGGACGAGCTCCATGGAGACACGTTGTTTGCTTTGGTCTTGGTGATTCTTCCCCCTTTGAGTGAGATGGGCTTTTCAAAAGGGGATATGGGTATCTTGGGCGCATATGTTGCGTCAGGGTTATTCCCCAACTCTCAAAGAATGATCTCTTAGCGAAGATCCTGGCCGCTAACTCCTTAGATGCCCAGGTGATCACAGAATCTTCTATATCTGGGTTGTCTTTATTTTGAAAGAACTCCACTGCTATTATGTCACGAGAGACTATTCCACTTAGTTCTGGTATTACCTTAAATAGTTTTATCAAGTTCCCTCTGTTTAAAATGTGCTGCCTTCCCTCCGTTACATATTCTGGGGTAAATGACAGTATTGGTTCAATGTCATCCAGGATATTTTTTCGACTTCCTTGAGGGGCCTGTTGATGGTCTTCTTTTCTGGTTACTGGGTTGTTTATATTTCTGACGGTTTCCAGTCCTGTACACGCCTCTTTCCTTTTTCCCCTTTTCTTTTCCTTTCCTACTAAATTGCTTTGCTTGGTTTCCTCGTGTTTTCGGTCTTTTCTTTGTGTAATACATCTCCGAGCGTTTCAGTTTACGGTGATATTGATTGGCATCTGTTTTGTAACTAACTCCGCGGTTTCCCCCCCCGTTTTTGCTTGCTTATATTTTAGTCCAAGCACCCATGGCCGGTCTTTCGTGTACTTTCTTCACTCGAGTGCTTGAGGTCTGACCGTCCTCTAAGTTTGCACATGAAACCCTTGAAGATGATACATCTTTAACTAATTTTTTTGTTGGCGACCTTCCACCAACGCTCTCGAAATCATTTTTGGGCCTCTTGTGGTTAAAAGTGCCTGAAAGTTGTTGTGCACCCTGGTTTGATCCTCTTGTGTTGATGAATCTAGCTCTTGAATAGGTTCCACCAATATCGGCTGCTCAAGCGAGTAGCTTACCTGATCAAAGTCCGATAGTGCTAATCTGCTCGTGGAGTAGTTCCGAGAATCATTTATCCTAGCTTGGTCTCAGCTCATTCTCCTTGTGAATATTGGGAACAAGTTTTCTGTGGTCGTAGTTTGTCTGCTTTTTTGTTTGGGCCTTGCCTTCCTATCTCGTTTCCTTTGTCTTTTTGTTAATTTATCCTGTGGCTGAGGATCAAAGTTGGCCTGTTGGTCTTTTATTTGAACGTCGTTGCTGTCCAGTTCCACCTTTAGGACCTCTTTATGTTCCAGTTGCTCTAAATTACTGTCCCCCTATTTGTTATGCCTTTGTTTTGCTTGATGATTTGGGGCATTTGGCGTTTCTTTGTTCAGTTTTATCTCTAGGGATTTGATTTCCCTTGCGATTACTCGCTGTTTTTACTGCTCCGAGAATGTCTTTTAAAATACCTGGGAGGGACCCAAGTTTCTCAATTATACTCCCGCACTCGCCGTTGTTTTGTTTGTCTTTGTTTGGGAGTTGGTCATTGTTTCCTTTGTTTGCCAGTAAGGACATTATTATATCTGTCTTGGAGCTTATGTTTGCGATGTGCTCTGCGATAATATTTATAAGGTCGATTTGAACCTACATTTTGCCAGACTGATAGTTAAGTGCCCTTATAGCTTGGTCCAGCGAACTTATTGGCGCCTTCCCCCAGTGTATGTTGAACTGTTGGCTGCCTGCATTCCCTGCCGATTCGACTGAATGTTAAGTCATACTTGCCGATGAAATTGAGATTGGTGCCGACTGATGTCCTTTACTTGCTTTACTACCAAAACTTATACTGTCTTCTATGAGTATTGTTTGAATGCCACTGCTGTCAGTTATTTTACGTGGGGTTGATGCCACTGGATCCCACCCGCACTCTTTGGGGATTGGTTGTTGTACTAAAGTGGGCCCTTGTGGGGATGTCCTTTTTGTTGTTGTTTTGGTAATTTCAATCAAATTTGATTCATTTGTTACTAAAAGGGAGTTCGACCAGACTTCCTCCCCTTCTTCTCTCTGTTTTATTAAATCGCCAGTTTCTCCGGATTTAGTCTCTTTGCTTGGGTCATTATGGTCATTGTGTTCCTTGTTGTTCTTATGTCCCATGTTGTTAAACATATTTTCCAAGAATTCCTTTCACTGTAGTGTCGCTGATATCAATGAAGTTTGTTTTTCACTCTTCGGGTCTTGCTTAGTTATTGTTGTTTTTTTTTCCATACCACTGGTCAGTTCCATATCAATAGGTGACCCGGTTGAATTGTGGACTTGGGCCAACACAGTTTCCAGTTTTTTCCCTAGGTGATGTTTTTTCCCTGGGTAGTCGGCTGCAACGTCGTAAGTAAATAATTCTACTGGCTGATTGTCCTGGTTTGAAATTTCGAACATGACTGGTATTTTTAACTTGTCGGGCTGAATTGGGCTCGGTAGGTTTGGTGCCTCCTTTGTTGAAGCAAAAATCGCAGACACTGGGTCCTTTAGGAAAAATAATTTAATGATCTTCTGCTGTTGTTTTCCTAAGCTTGGGTCAATTTTGTCTAATGTCGGGACTGATCATGCCCTCTCTCTCTCTCTCTCTGGTCCGCTGGTTCCCCCTTTTGAACTGAAAAGGAACCCTCTTGGAGGGACTGGCCTGTTTTTTTTATTTTTTATTTCTTACTCGGTAAAGCTTGCTGGTTCGTTCCTGATCGAATTTTTTTTTTTTTTTTGCTTGACGACAGGACCTATGAACTTCTTCTCTTTGGTCGCTCTTTTACTGATCCTTGAACTAATGTTTTTTTTTTTCTTTTTTTTCCTCTCGCTCTCTTTCCTGCCCCTTTTGTATATTGCGGTCTTTTTGGCTGCTAATTTTTTGATCGTTAGCTAGTCACGCTTTGTTGGAGTCTCTTAGTAAGAAAGTAAGAAAGTACTCTGCTTGACTAAGCTTGACTAAGCTTGTCCTCCTCTGCTTGTCCTCCCCCGCCCTCCAACGGCTCCAAGGCGCAACAACTCAGTAGATTGTTTGTCGAGAAGTGCCCCACACCGCGGCTCCTGAAGAGGCCGGAAATCCAACAGGAGCGGATGAGGTGAGCAGAACAGAGCAAGTGGAGCTCACGGTGACCTGCAGGCTGCACCCGGTCCTAGTCAGCCCGCCTCTGCAGCCCTCGGCGGCAGCGGCAGTGGTATAACTCCTTGAGCGAACCTCTGTCGAGGGGAGAGTGGCGGGTGGTGAGCGGAGCTCACAGGGGGGCCACTGGCTACGCCTGACCTAGTCAGGCTGCCTCCACGGTCTACCCCCGGGCTTTTACTTCGCAGCCGCCTCTAACGACGGCCAGGCTTGCTTTTCCAGCCCTTGCTCGGTCCTTGCCTCCTCCCTCGCCGCGCTAATCCTGGGGGAGCAGCTCTGATCTCCTTCGCTCTGCTTTACTGCCGATATGCCAAGATGCCGGGATGTAAGCTGCTACTCCCCGATGATGGACGCAGGGGGTCGCGGGAGACACAGGAGATGTGGGACTCCGCCGCCTTCTCTCCTGCTGCTGCTACTGCTTGCTTGATGCTCGCTCGATGCTTGCTCCTCCTCCGTCACGTCAATGAATAGTGCATGTTTTAATGTTGTGCACAAGTATTGTTTTAATTTAGCTTTCCAAAAAGTAATTGAAAGTTAACTACAGCTGCAGTATGTCACTGTAAGTGAATAATTTTCATTAGCTGTCCCAGCTGAAGGGATGTACTTTTGAGACAGTATGGTCCTGATTTACAAAGGGCCTCCACACTCATGGCAGAGGCCCTGCAGTTGTGGAGCAGTGAATTATTGGTAATCAAACCAACCATGTTGATAGAGTTTAAACACAGCATATAATCATGTTTACACTCTGAATAATCAACAAATATGCAAAACGGTGTTAAGAGCTCTCAAACTTGTCAGTCGGGCGTCCATGGACCAAGCGTGGCTGGTTTCATTTACAAGTGATCAATTGGCTAGTTTCCTACATTCTGCGAGGTCTGACTTATCAGACACACTCACTGTTTGAACACTGGCATTAGAATTGGTTTCCTTGAAAGTGATTAATGTGTATGTGCAACCTTTTCGTCCTGAAGATGGTCCCAAGGATCTGTTAGACCAACGGGGGACTGAAACGTCGACGCTCAACACCGT
The DNA here is from genome assembly GCF_964261635.1 of Lissotriton helveticus. NCBI lineage: Eukaryota > Metazoa > Chordata > Amphibia > Caudata > Salamandridae > Lissotriton > Lissotriton helveticus. The sequence continues at coordinate 642,063,875 of NC_136059.1, forward strand.
TTCGCACATTTGTTGATTATTCAGAGTGTAAACATGATTATATGCTGTGTTTAAACTCCATCAATATGGTTGTTTTGATTACCCATAATTTATGCAAAAGGTGTTATGAACACTACTGTTAATTTTTGTATATCTTTCAGTAGCATGTTTGTTGCCGGATATTAATTGATGAAATACCAAGTGGAATAAAATATACCATTTTGATACATTCAGGTATATGTGCATATATTCCCTGTGATTATATTGATTAAATGTTCATGGATGTGACATTATTACAAATTATAAATATTTCCTAAATGTTTCCTCTAGGGACAATTTGATTTTGTTATTGAACATACCCAGTCCCGGGGGGATTATTGGGTGGCTCTGTGATATCTGTTGTTGCTGAGTGGACAAGGCAACACTGTGGAAAACCAGGAGTCATACACGAGCTGTCTCACATCGGATGTCAAGAGTTGAGGGGTCGGTGAGTTGACGGGTCGGTGCCCGGCGGGAGCACCAACAAGCCTTGGCAACTGCAACCGATGAGGAAGTTGAAGAAGGTGCAACGTCGCGACCAGTAAGGTCCAGAAAACGTACCACAAGCATGGGAGTCAGGACAGGCCCCAAGCAATCAGGGGAGCCCAAAGGAATTCAAAAGTGACCCTTGACAGGACCCACAGGTCGGAGGCACTAGAGTCACAAGAGGACCTCTAGTAGCTTACCAAAAAGCAGGCCCACGGTGCAAATAATGCAGTGTGGTCAAAGATTCTAGTCACTGGAGATGCTTGAGATTGGGGTTACTTGGATCCCGAAGATCTTGATGGAAGGAAGCCAAGAAATCTTTGCAACTGCAAGTCGATGTGGTGCACAGGGTTTCGGTTCCTGCGGCTCTGAAGAGGGATACTGGCCTCAAACCTAGTGAGAAGACAGGGCAGCCCACGAGGGATGTGAAGAACCACCACCTGTGTTTCTGAGCCTTTCATAGTCTGTGGGAGCCTAGGATCAGCAGACCGGTCAGCTTATTTGCAGTGCCTGCAAATGCAAGGAAGTGACTCATTCACTTCAAGCAAAACGCCTTGGATGCCTAGAGGCCTTGGAAGGTTTCCTGTATGGAGCACAGGTACCAATGTTGCAGCAGATGAGCAGGGCGAAGAGGTCAGGAGCAGCAGGAGTCTTCCTGATTGCAGCCTTGATGCCTAGAGTGAAGTCCAGCAAAGTCCAGATTGCCCCGACCATTGAAGTTGAAGTGGTGTCTAAATTGAATGATGTCCCACAATGAATCTAGAGAGCTACTCCCAGGTAAAGCCTTTAAAAACCCTAAGGAAAGGATTGGGATGATTCAGGGGTCCTTCCCTGAGGAGGGACTGAACAAGGGCCAGGATTCTCCCCTGTTCTTTGTCCAGTTTCATGCCAGAGCAGGAGCCAACTTCTCCCTGGACTGGATTGAACTGGACTCTGCATGGAAGGCACCAAATGCCATGCATGCAGACTATAAGGAGCTGGCAAGCAGTCCCACCTGACCCCAATACACTAAACCCTCTGTGACAGGATGCCTATTGATCTGCATTCCTAGCACCAAGAGACTTCCCCACTGAACGTGTGCTTTAGAATAGCCAATAACATAAAATTCCCCTGCTCGAGCTTGGTTCAGCAGCAAGAGGGCAGAATCATATCTCTGGTTGGCAGCAGCCATGTTGTGCTGTCCGGGTCAAGACGACTGGTATTGGGAGCACTGAGGACCTAATCGAGGGCCTCCATTATGTCCTCAGTGTGGGGGGGTATGCTCAGGGGTATGATTCAAATATGTTTGCTATCAAACACGATGGATTTTGTTATAGCCAATTTCGAGATGGTTTATGCGCAATGACGTAGTGCCCTGTTATATCGGTTATATGGCTGTCTCACTTACACCCCAGGAGAATGGACTCCGAAGATTGTAGAGGTGTGCTTCTCATGCAGAGGCACTCTCACACTTAGAACCGATCACACTGCTGTTAGGATAGGAAAGTCCTGCTGTTGGCCTGTTTTTAAGTGCAGTGATCCTAGATATAGGAAACCTATATCTCTCGTAAATGGTATTAGCACCAGCTTACTCAGGGTGCAATGGCATGCCTGCAGTGACAGTTTAAATTGTCTCCCATAGGCGGCATACTACATGCTTCAGCCAGTGGGGGACCTCTAGGCTACCTATGCCCTGGGTACCATATACTAGGGACTTATAAGGGTACCCCAGTATCCAATATGGGATGTACCTAAGTACTTACCATAACAATTTAGAGGAGAAAGCAGAGAGACTGGGGTTCTAATTAGCAGGATCCCAGTCAGACTAGTCAAAAACAGCATAGCACCAGGCAAGAAATTAGGAGTAACCATAAAAGCAGATCCTACTTTCCTACACTGAGCAAGTGACATTTTTGTGATGGCTTTCTATTCAATGGTCTCTAAAGTACAATAGTTAAACAACAGCTCATAAATAGAAAAATGAAAAAGAATTTGGCTGTGATGGTGGGGTGCAAAAAACATGCTCGGTTCTCAGGCCGAAAGCGATACAAATTACGCATTAAGCATGTCACAATTTACAAATTCTGTAAGCAGTCTTTATATCCAATCTAATTATTAAAATAGGTCTGCTTAGTTAGCAACAATGTTTCAAACAACATACACAAAACCGGTAGGCAGACAAAATATCGATTTTTAAATATCGACATACAATAATGTCGATGTTTAAATATCGAAGGGACAGAATATAGAAGGTAAGTAATATCGATATTTTTAATATCGATGGGACAGAATTTGAAGGTAAGTAATATCGATTTTGTTAATATCGATGTTAGTAATATCGATGTTACTAATATCGATGTTAGTAGTATCGATGCTACTAATATCGATTTTTATATGATTTCATGCATATTATTATGTATTTAATATGTATTATTTTTTTCAATGTAATTTATTTAATTTTTGTATTTTAGTACTGTAGCGGGTTGTGGGTTTATAGGGGAATAGGGTGGGAAGTAATTTAATTATGCTAATTTAATTATATTTTTTTAGGAATTATAAATTAATTTAATTAATTGGCAATTAATTTGTATTAATTGGTAATTAAATTAAATTAATTGATTAATTGGTAATTATATTCTCTGGGTTTATAGTGGGAAGTAATTTAATTATACTAAATTAATGATTAATTTTTATGAATTATAAATTCATTTGAATTAATTGGTAATAATTTTTTATTAATTGGTAATTAATTTAAATTAATTGATTAATTGATAATTATATTCTGCAGTGGGTTATGGGTTTATAGGGAAACAGGGTGGGAAGTAATTTAAATGTAGATAAGTAATCATTTATTTTAATTAATTGTTTTTGTTAATTATATTATTGGTGATTAATTATTAATTGGTAATTAATTATTATTAATTCTTATTTATTAATAATGTATTTTTACTTAATTATTCATTGGTAATTATGTATTTAATGATTATTCATTGTATTTATAAATCGTTTAGATGTATTTATATATATTTTTTAATATTTCTAATAACTTCTACGCTATCCAACACTTTTACTACTGTTGCACTCTCTAGAGTTGGAATAGTAATTTTTACCCCTACGCTATCCAACACTTTCCCTACTGTTGCACTCTCCGGAGTGGGAATAGTAATTTTTACCCCTACGCTATCCAACACTTTCCCTACTGTTGCACTCTCTGGAGTGGGAATAGTAATTTTTACCCCTACACTATCCAACACTTTCCCTACTGTTGCCCTCTCTGGAGTTGAAATAGTAATTTTTACCCCTACGCTATCCAACACTTTCCCTACTGTTGTACTCTCTGGAGTGGGAATAGTAATTTTTACCCCTACTCTATTCAACACTTTCCCTACTGTTGCACTCACTGGAGTGGGTATAGTAATTTTTACCCCTACTCTATACAACACTTTCCCTACTGTTGCACTCTCTGGAGTGGGAATAGTCATTTTTACCCCTACGCTATGCAACACTTTCCCTACTGTTGCACTCCCTGGAGGGAGAATAGTATGGTTTACCCCTACGCTATCCAACACTTTCCCTACTGTTTCACTCTCTGGAGTGGGAATAGTAATTTGTACCCCTACGCTATCCAACACTTTCCCTACTGTTACACTCTTTGGAGTGGGAATAGTAATTTTTACCCCTACGCTATCCAACACTTTCCCTACTGTTGCACTCCTTGGAGTTGGAATAGTAATTTTTACCCCTACGCTATCCAACACTTTCCCTACTGTTGCACTCTTTGGAGTGGCAATAGTAATTTTTACCTCTACGGTATCCAACATTTTACTTACTGTTGTATTATTTTGGAGTTATATTAGTATTTTATTTCCTCCGTTATTTAAAATATTTTGTATAGTTTTAGCTAATGTAGTATATTATTTATTTAAAAAATATTAAAAGTACATTACATTTTTGTAATTTGTTTTGCATAATTATTTAATTTTTATTCATTTTTTTTGTAAAATATGTTTTTATTGCAGAATCATAAACATACAATAGGTGATCCCGACCTTCCCATCTCTGACAATATGTTTTTATTGCAGAATCATAAACATACAATAGGTGATCCCGGCCTTCCCATCTCTGACAACTGGAAGCCACAGATCAATAATTAAACAGCACACAGCCATCTAGTCCACATCCCGGGGGCCGGGCGGCATTAGCTACAAAATGCCAGAGATATCAAAGTAAGAGAACGAGCAATTGCATCCTGTCGGCAAAACAGTTTTGTAGCCGCGTTTCTATAACTCCCAACCCATCCCTCAATACAGTCAACTGAATACAAACTCCAGAAGGAATCAAATAATGTCCCCAGAAACACAACCCAATCGCTCTCATTCACCCTGTGGAACCTCCCTCATCTGATTTCCAACTATTCTACATTGAATGTAGCTAACCACAGTACAGGGGACCTGCTCCTCGGTACTCCTCAGAGTGGCTCGTGGATGATTCTGGCATCTGCTAGGCTTCCCCTCCCATTTGAAATAGTTCCCAACTGTCCCTCCCTTATTCCCCCCCAACTGCTGCCGGTGCGGGCCAGGTTCACATACACACAATCATAATCAGCTGCGACCTGAGGGATCAATACGCATCTATCACTACGTCCCATGAAACCTCCTACAGCGGTCTCCCCTCCTATTCCTCGTCTGCAGTCAAATAATCCTTTAGGGCTTGCACTAATGCCTCCCAGGCCCTTGCCATTTCCAAGCCCTTCTCCGTAGCTGTACGGGCGGCCTGTCGAAGCCTAACCGCACTCTCACTTTGGGCCCATTTCTGCAGTTCATTCGTCCATCTCCTGTGAGACGGGCCCTCTTTCGAGTTCCAATGCCAGGTGATTTCTCTCTGGGCCAGAATAAGGCCTAAATCAATGAATTTGCTAGTGATTTTAGTTTTAGCTGTATGAGGAAACCAGAGCACCAGACATGTCGCCATGTCATATTCCACATGGCGATCAGTGACTGCATTAAGGAGCGCCCGCACCTCTGACCAATACAACCCCAGTTTTGGGCAATCCCACAAAATATGGTCCAATTCCGCATCCGGTGACAGGTTTCTAGGTCATGCTGCCCCTTGCACCCGGAAATGCCTCCGGATCTTCTGTGGGGTCAGGGAAGCCCTGTGTATCACAAAAAAGAGCACCTGTTGAAACTGGGCATTCCTGCTCCCTTTCCATGTCCTCCTCAAGATGTGACCCCACGCTGTGTCTGGTATGGGCTTCCCTATACTCGCCTCCCATTTTTTCTTCAGGATTGTAAGTGGTTCTAGGCCTTCGTGTAGCATTCTAGATTGGAGGCAGGTAACCCCTTTAAATGTACCCGCCGCCATCACTACATATTGACAGGCCATGGTCGTGCGGGGTTCCAACAGCCCAGCCCCCCAGTGCTTCCGTATCGCCGCCGTCACGGCTGCGTTAATTTTTATTCATGTTAATATTTTATGTGTATAGATGAATTTGTGATTTATAATATGTTTTATTATTTATAATTTATTAAAATAATTATTAAAAATGATTATTGAGTAAGTATATATATTATATATTATATGTATCTGTTTATTTTTTTAATTACATTATGTATATTACTTATTAATTTTAAATATTATAACATATTTTTAACTATGTTTATTATATTTGTAAGTATTATTTAATTTATTTTATGTTTTCTCATTTAAAAAAACAATATTTTTTTCAAAACGATATTTTTGACATCAATATTTTTTATTGCCAATATGTTTGTACTTACCTTGTTCTAGATAGGATGTCGATATTTTTGACATCGATATTAATGCTCCAATATTTTTGTACCTCGATATTATGTCTTTCTATATTTTGTCAGACATTCCATAAATCCAACATCATCAGGATTGGAATCACAAGTCTACCCGAGACAGTGTAGAGTGAAATCCTAATGCAGTAATATACAGTAATCTTTGTTAAGGGGATGCAAGATATGAATGAGAAGAAAACGGTCTTGTCAATTGGGATATATAGCGGGGCACCAGAATCTCCAAGTGCAATGTAAACTTAATTAGTACTGTGGGTTGCCCAAAATAACATTGCTGGTCGGAGGCAACATGCAATCTGCAACCTGGCGGGGCCCGACATATGAGATTCCGTCCTGAGGACCAATAAATCACCAAATCCCTGCAGTGGTTTGAGGCAGGTAATCAGGCAATGAGGACTCATTGCCTGGGCTGAGGGAGGACACTTGAATACTCGGGTGAGGTAGGAGATGACTGATATGGCAATATTTGTGATCGTTTTGACAGGATGGGGCCAGCAGAGGAAGGTTTGCTTGTGAGTTAGTGTTTTCTGGATCAGATTTAACTACCATTTAAATAAATCTATAAACAGAGAACTGGAGGAAGCCTAATTGTGTATATTTTATCTTAATGTTCTTGACTGATTATTTGAGCCCAAGATTGTCCCTTCCCTGTGAGATGGCCCTTCGTAACATTATTTGAGTTAGATTATCAACATGTCCTTCGAAATTTCACTCCTGCCTACAAAAATTTGGTAGTCTGATTCCCAGTATATCACCCACTACCTCCACACATTGCTTGTTTATTATGCATATTCAGCAAAGCTGTTGGCCTCTCTATCTTCACACAGAGCACATCAACTCCCTCTGCACCACTGTTTGATTCCCTTAATACCCTACACAAAATTACCTCAGTAACCATAACTTGTCCTTCATTATGAGTTTTTATTTGTCTTATCGAGTTCTTGTAAAATACATGTTGTTGGACCTGGCCTTCTCTGCAAGGCCACCCAAAAATGTTTTGCACTCACCCTCCACTATTTGCAGAATTTGTTTTTGCTGGCATTAGGGCTCTGTACACCTTACCACTGGTAACCAGTGTTAAAGTGCTTGAGTTCTCTCCTTAACACACAGTGGAATTGACTTATACCTAATAGGTATATTTAATTTACTTATAAGTCTCTGGTAAAGTAGTAGTGCATGTTCCCGGGGCCTGTAAATTAAATGCTACCAACAACACAAAGGGCTGCATACCCCCTGTAGTTAGTCTGGAGCCACGAATGCAGGCATTTGAGCACTTCAAAAGCATGCCTCCAGGAACTTCTCCCCACATCAAAAGCACAACAAGCTATAAATACTGGACCTCAGACACCAACTCTTCGTACACTTCTGGAACTTTGTATACTATGCCAGGAAGAAGGACTGATGAGCTGCTGAAGGACTTTCTCTCTGCCAGAATGCTGCCCTGGTGGAATCCTGCTTTGTTTTACTGTTGCCTTGATGGGCTGACCTGCTCACTGCCACCCTCATGGCTGGGTGACAAGGACTGGACCTGTGTCTCTTCAACCCAGAGCCCCAAACTGACTCCAAGGGCTAGCTGGCTGACCTCCTGATGTTACCCTCAGGAACAAAAGGCTCCAACAACCTTATTCCTGCACCTTGACTCTGCCATCTGTGAATCACCACTGCCACCTGGTCCCACCCCAGTCCTTGACCATTGGAAGTGGGCCTAAGCTGCTCTGACAGCCTCTGTAGATCCAGCCGAACTGATGCATCTCCTTTACTGAACGGTGCAACCACGAGCAGAACTGACGCATAACCAAAGCTGTGTGTATGAGAGCTGCTGCAAAGACCTGAATTGCAGCCCATTGCTGCATCGGAACTGCTGAGGTGTGACACATCCTCGGCACAGACCCTCTTATCTCTCGTCAATGCCAGACTCGAAGATGATGCCAGACTCTGCATTGCAGCTCCGCAGAACCAACACATTGTCCTGACTGCGTGACACATCCTTGACTCCAGACTTCACAATGCAAGCCGCTGTCGATAGGATCTTTGACAATAACACAGCAGGACCTTGCACAGCAGCTTTACCGCATCTCAGAACAGATGAATCGCTTCGGCTGCATGATGCATCTTTGACCCGAATCCTCGCAACAATCCTCAAACCAGGATTCAAGGTACTCTGTTTAGCAGGCCTAACTGGTTTCCTACCGCCGGCACACGTATCATTGTGGTCAGCCTGAACTTGTGACTTTTGTCCCAGTCTTGTGTGACCAGATACCCACAGTTAGCTCTTTACACTTTTTGGTGCTATTTTACTAAAATGTTTCAGATTGAATATCTCCGGTTCTACTCATTGGATCTTTGACATTTTGCTCTTGTTTTATTCATTAGAAAGTGCTCTATGTTTCTAAATATGTTGAGGGCTCCTTTTGTGGTGTGTTGTCACTGTATTACTGTTTGAAGTGTTGCAAAATTACTTTACACATGCCTCTGAGTTAAGCCTGACTACTTTTTGCCAAGCTACCCAATGAAGGAGCACAGGTTAATTTAGGGATTGCTTGTGACTTCACCCTGAGAAGAATTGTGGTTGCTGCTTGAGAAGGGTTTCACTCCCTCCCCTCCAGTATCCCAATTTATTATAAATGTGCCCAGAGTAAGCCCTTCTTACTTATTGGGAGGCTCAAGGATCTCGAAATAATATAATCACAAGATTCAGTTTCCTTTTGGGAACTCCAGCTATGCACTAAGGTGAGGCACTATGCATTGAGATGTTTCTCCAGGTTACAGAAGATGACAACATCTACCGACCGTACAGGTGGAATGACCATCATTAATGAATTGTAAGTACTTATCTTTGTACATAAAATGTCATTCATTCAAATACATTTGTTCACATTTTTTTCAACTAATAATTAGCCATGTGTGACCATAGCTCAGTGATCTAAACATACACTGATAATAAATGTGCTTCTCCGGATATCACAAGTTTAATAAATAGCAGATCAAAATCAGTTTTGAATTCTTATAGTAATAGTTATGGTCTACAGCAACTTGTTAATGGCAGAAGTGCAGTATTTAGAGCTATTTAAGATTCTAGTTACTGTGTTGTGTCAGAAAGATTAAACAATTGATGTTCATTCATCAGTTACTTATATTAAATACCTTTCTGTTAACTGCTAAGCAGTCTCTATTCAAAGTACAGTGTTATGTGTGTTTGTTCACTTTTTTGTATCGAAAACCCTTGCTGTTCATTTTACGTTTCAAGGAACAGTTTTATTTTACAAATAAACATATAGAGTGAAAGTGTGTTCAGGCGGGAGCCGGGTGCACACTGTTTCACTATGACCAAGCAATATCCGGCTGATGAGCCCATCATCAGCCCAACCATGATGAACCCAACCAGTCCTGGATTGCTTTTGTTCCAGATCAGAGAGGACCTGTTTTGGCAGTTAGGGCTGGACTATTCCTATAGGAGCAGGGTCAAGAGACTTGGGTTCCGTACACACTGTGTCACTGGAACCAAGCTATATCCAGGTGATGAGCCCATAATAAGGGTGAAACCAGTCCTGATTGCTTATGTTTAATTTCAGGGAGGAGCTAGCTTGGCAGTTTGGGCTGGACTGTTCCTATTTGAGCAGGGTCAAGACGGAATTGCATATAGCTGGGTCAAAACTGAGGTGGCATGGTGTACAAAATAATTATGGACTGGGATGCAGCCCAAGTAATTACTATTGGCTGAGATTAATTCAAGCATTCCATTCATCACATTTGAATACTTTACCATGTCACTAAAAGAGGTACGGGTATGCCCAGATGTGTGTCCTGTACACAGTGTGTCACTGGACGCAAGCTATATCCAGCTGATGAGCCCATAAGAGGGGCAAAACTGCTGCTGGACAATTCGGGCTGGAATGTTCCTACTGGAGCAGGCTCAAGACAGATTTGAATATAGCTGGGTCCAAACTGAGGTGGCATGATCTGCAGAATACCGATGGACTGGGATGCGGCCCGAGTAATTACCAGTGGCTGAGATTTAATTCAAGTATTCCATCCATCACTTTTGTAAATGTTACCATTCTAAAAGTGGCATTTTCCAAACTGTAGCAATAAATTTGACTTTGCCATTAAAGAGGATTTATCAATAAAATTCCATATGTAGTAAACATGATAGATTAACCTCCTCTCAATTAGGAATTACAGCTTATTAAATGTAGTAAGGAAGCCCCAATGTTATCCTATGAGAGGGATAGGCCTCACTGTAGTGAAAACTAATTGAGGTATTTTTCACTACCAGGATATGTAAAATGTAAATGTACATGCCCTACCTTTTACTTATACAGACCCCTGCCCTAAGGGCAATGAAGGGCCCTCCTTAGGGGTGACTTATCAGTAATAAAAGGAATATTTAAGGCTCGGTAAGGGGTTTAAAATGTCAAGTGTACATGGCAGTGTGACACTGCCTTCAGGCTGCAATGGCAGGCCTCAGACAAGTTTTACAGGGCTACTTAGGTGGGTGGCACAACAAGTGCTGCCGGCCGACTAATAGCATATAATGTTACGGGCCTTGGATATATGGTATAATGTTCTACAAGGGATTTATAGGTAAAGTAAATGTGCCAATTAGGCATATGCTAATTAAACCAAGTCACCCAGCCCTTCAGAGGTTAACTGGAATAATCTAGAAAGTTCACACAGATCTGAGTGGGCTGTTTTTGGCTGCCCCTGAACTTCTGCCTGTATCGCTATGGGGTCACGCCATCTTTATTTACAAGAATGGCCTTCATGGGAGTGTATTTGGTCTGGTCTTCTACCTCTATTGTTAGGATTGTGTCACCTCTGTAGGAAGCTGGCTCTGTATAAACTATACCAAAGTAAAGTATAGTGTGTGCATAGTCCAGTGGATCCCAAAAGATAGGCAGAGTTATATGTAGATAATACCTTAATCTTTATTTGTGGTAGTGTGGGCGAGCAGTAAGGCTTTAGCAGAGAATAGTGTTAAGCATGTATTGTACACACTCAGGCAAGAAATGAGATAAAACACTCAAAGACTGAACTCAGACCAATTGTTTATACCAAAAATATTTCTTTGTTGTATTTTATTTTTATTACCAAGTCAGAATTGGTGCGGCTAAGTAAAATAATACTTTTCTCATGTAATACAGTTGAATGCAGTTGAATGTTCTTACAGGTAGGTCAAATGTTTAGAAACAGTTGAAATTACTTTTTAGTTACTTTGCAATTACTTTGTGATTACTTTTAAGTTACTTTTCAGATTACTTCTTCTTCTCAGTGTGATACGCCTAGATATCACACCAGGACATTTCCTAGATAAAAGGTGAGTTATCAAAACACAGGGGGATATTCTCAAGAACGTGTGTTAAGTATCGCAAATTTAGCTTAATGCAATTCTTCACATCGCAGTACATTGCGGGAAAAAAACGCTGTGTTAATGTTGTATTCTCAATAAGGTGGTACCATGCGATAGTCTCACAATAACGCATCAAATGACCGCGGTAACATCAACGCAACGATGCAAATATGCGAAACACGAAAAAAGCGGTGATGTCCCAAACCATGATACAAAAATCAGCGATAACCGGCGACAGGCCTTCAATTCCTAAGTGTCCTGCGGGAATATACACCATAAAAGCTGAGAAAATAAATGGTCAGATGATAATGTAGGAGTACAACCCCACATCCGTGATGCAGAACAATTTTACAGTGTCCCACATCAAATAGGCATCTCCTCACAAACAATCACAATGTACATTGACATGGAGTCTGCATGTAAACTCCGCCAATGCGGAAACATACATGGAAGACACTGTGAAACCGCATCTCCTCTTCAGATTGCAGAAGGACAATCAACACCTCCTGCACACATACATGTCATGTATATGATCAACCAAGTATCAAAGCATGGACAAATGTAGGGGCAGTGACTCCCCCTTACGTACATGTTGCTCATGTTGTGGGACTTGAGTCACCGGATGCATCCCTGCATCATGGTGTTACATATTTGACCCCAAAATAAGCCCTGTTGTCACTTGTAGGTCACAAATGACAGCCAATATGTTATGATTTGGGACACAAGTGAAACGCCGAAGAGTGGGATTCCGTACTATCTGTGACACACAGAAATGGCATTTCGAATACTTGACACCCTAAACAGCCTCTCTGTACAAAGGTGACACACCCACCATCTATTATCAAATTATGAAATTGTTAGCACTACATGTCGCACTCACACTTGTCTGAGTGATGTGCTTGTAGAGATGAGTGACATGCACTCAGGAAATGTGTTTTGGAATGCATTTATTTGCACATGCCGCGCCTGTGGTCATTTTCTACTGTCCCATGTTTGCTAAGGACTGTCACACTGTGACGTGCTCATGTGAAGAAATTGTCAATGGTGGTGTTCCAATGGGCTATTCCTGTTGCGGCTGCAGTGGGGTGTGGTCAACCTGCCTCATCTTCCTCCTCATCGTCTGGTGCATCTGGCACTTGTATCTGTGGGGCATTGGTGCATACACATATGTTGCACAACACACAACATGCAACGATCATATTGTGCAAGATGTCTGGGCTGTACAGGAGCCTTCTACCTGTGATGTTCATGCACCTGAAACATGACTTCAACACGCCAAATTTGCATTCCACTATGATCCTGGTGCGTTTGTGGGCCGCATTGTACTGCCTATGGGCCTGTGTGTTCTGAGCTCGGAGGAGTTTCATCATCCAAGTGCAGATTGCATATCCTTGATCACCTGTGAGAGTGCAGAGAGACATGAGTCAATAGTTGGTTCTGGGTGATGAGTTGGCAGGCTCACCGGTTCATTGGTTTGTGATGTGTGTGACTTAGTGATTCCTGTTTGACGTGTACTGCTTGTAGCAAATGAGCGGCATCAATGTGTCTTACGTAGCCTCACTGCTGCTCCTCCCTGCCCCCGACGCAGTTGTATCCCTTACACTCCTCTGGCACACCCTTGTCATACATGTCTGCACATGTCCACAAGCCAGACAACGACACAGTGATGTTGTTCGCTGAAGGTGGGCAGCCACATGTGTATAGGCCTATGGTAAGGATAGGGCGGACACAGATGTAGAGTTCATGGCTGGCTGCACTCACCATGCGGCTGAGAGTAGACCTTTGGCTTATGCTGCGGTAATAACAACATACACAACAAGTTGGCATGTTTGATCCCAGACCCCGAGCGGGCTTGCGCTCCCTCATTTACACCTTTGGCCGAGCCCACACTCCGGGGGCATACTACATAGCAACATTTTTCATTGTGCGACAGGTGGCGTTGACACTGCAACAGAGACACATGCATTAGTTACTTCCTTAGCAAGGCCAAAACTTAACCACACCCACAGCCGGGGGTTGATTAACCACACCCCTACGCTGGACGCAAGTCCACTGCGCTTAAGCTCAGAGGGGGGGTACGACACAGCTACATGGCCCAGGTCTACCCCACTGCCTGAGGTGACATGGTTACGTCCACTGTACACAGCACTATGTAATGTGGTAGGGCCCAGGGCCCTCATGCATACATAATGACCACATGGGCACATTTAGATAGTTTTTGGGACTGTCTACAGGCACGTGCGCCCGGCCCCTTTTATTACCAGGGTCACATGTCCAGTGACGCCTGTGCTGGATGGGTGTGGGGTGAGTGTAAGCCACCTGTCAGGGGGTGGTTGGTGCTGGCAATAACTACAACAGTGATCAGACAATCAGAAGTTCAAAATTCAAACAGCAAGGGTTCTTCACTTGAGCTGCACAGAGTTAGTGGCCCGGATGTACTGCGGCCGCCACAGGCACACCGCCATGGGACATTGACTTGCAGTGCACTGAGGTAGGACCAGGCGAGCTTAGTGGGACCTTGTCGAAGGTGGAAGTCACAGAGGGTTGCGGGGAACAGTGGAAGGTGTCCTTCCAGGGAATGATACAAAGGACAGAAGCCGGGAGAAACAGGCAAATGGAGCAGTGTAATGCTACAGCCTAATTTTTACCACCAAGTCAGTATCACCTACATGATGATGAAGACAACTGCCAGGCTATAGACTCAGACGCCACCAAAGTTCAACCAGAGAGTGTCCATGAATGTTGGGGCACAGACTTAGTGACACCGGAGCTGAAAGGGTATGCAGTCTGCGATGAGGCCTGTACAATGATATAAACTCTGTCATGAATAAATCAAGACTCATATCCAAATGTGTGACCTACTCAACCGCAGTGTAGGCCGTAGGCAGTGGACAGCAGGGGCCCACAGCCACGTGTCATTGGCTCGTGATGCACAGAGTTAGTGACACCAGAGCAGGTGTTGGAAGTGCTCGATCACCTCCGTAACGACTTTAGGTCTAACCTAAACTTCTGGTCTAAACTTAGACTTTTGGTCTAAGTTTACCTTTGTGAATCAGAGCATATAGTCGTACAGGGCTCATGCACCTGTACTCTCACCAGTGGCATAGTGCATCCAGCCAGAGGTGTGACTGACCTATGCCATAGGTAGTGGGTGGTAGGCATGGTACACAGGGATGTATGATATGTCGACTCTTCACTTTGTTCTGCGCCAAAACAGGCAGCCTGCAATGGCAGTGCCTGTGTGTCAGGGTACCAGGCCTCTAAGACTGGCACAATATGTCCTGCAGACCTTAGAGGCCTTCTCAGGTCACAGTGCCCTTTGTACCCATGAAAACGTTTACAATATGTGGCCAAAGAGTTGCCAATTGTGTGTGCAACAGTACAGATTTAGGGAAAGAACATACGCCCTAGGTACCTAGTTGGCAGGAACCCAGGGCACACTCAGTCAAAGAGCATGAACATTAGGCAATAAGTGGAAAGCAACCATGTAAAAAGTGGCACTTTCCTACACAACCCACCCCAAATGAGAGAGGATGAGACTATCCTTTCTGAAGAGAGTGTTCTTTGTCTAAGTGGAAGAACCTGGAAAGTCCATCTCTATTGGCATGGGCAGTGCCTGATCTGGGTTCCACTGTATAATTGCAAACAGAAATATACAGCATATCCCTCCGTATATCAGCATTTATTTGAACTTTAGATATGTACCTATATATGTGTATTGCTCTGTATAAACATGTCGAATAACTATGTTTTAAAAAATGAATAAATAACTTTTTGAAATACAACACTTGAAAACCAGAGTTTATCGAACAACTCTTTAATCTACGTATACTTACTTCCTTTATGCATCTATATACCTTCCATGTACTTGGATCTATGTATTTATTACTTTCCTCCGTTAAAAAAACCATATTCAATGAACTACCCTATTTCTTACCCTATACCTCTATCAATTTATCTTCTACCTCAACTCTCTGACTCATCTCAAACCTCTTTCTACTACTCTTTCCGAGGCACCACCCTATTTCTCACCCTATACCTCCATCAAAATATACTCTACATCAGCTCTCCCATATATCTCAATCCCTCAAGCCTTTTCTAGACTCTCCCCTACTCGACACCTCCTGACACCACTTTTACTATACTAATCCTCCAAAATAAGCCATTCTAAAATCTTCCCTCTGACTCTTCCCCTCCACATCCCTTGTACTCATCCCAAGCCTCCCACTACTGCTATGACATCCAATAAAAATAGTTTAAATCCTTCACTCTTCTATCCCTCCACTATCCTTTTCAATCAAACTAACATGCCTACTTCCCAAATTTCATATTTCATTATACTGATTCACCAATAATCCTTTATGGGTTCCGAGTAGCGTGCTACTTGCAGGGAAAAAAGTGCTTCAACTCCTCATTAAGGGTAGCAAGCACTATATAAATACAAACCTTTTTTCCCTCTTCTATCCCTCCGCTATCCTTCTCAATCCAAATAACTGAGTAATATCCACCACTCAAATTACTATCATATTTGAATATACTAATTCACCACTAATCCTTTATGGGTCGAAAAAGCGCTTCAACACCCCATCAGGGGTAACAAGCGCTATATATATATATTCACTGAAAAAACCATAGGTTATAGACCATATATAGTTAGGAATTAGCATTTAAAAAACCTTATTTTACTCACACAAAACCATTGAAATTCCATATATAGTTAGTTGCACTAACTATATATCGCGCACCCGCAATCCACTGATGATGATGTCACATATTACATCATTCATGACATGGTCAGTGACATCACTGATGACATCACTGATGACAACATCCAGTGATTATGTGTTTCTGTAAAGTTTAAATATGTTTTACATATTGAAGAATGAGTGGATGTATAAGTGTCTGAATGAAGGTTTTAGTAGGTGCGTGATTGACTGTATGAGTGAGTGATTACATGCGTCTTACTGAATGCACGGGTTAGTGACTAAACTGTCTAAAAGTGTGCATCAGTATGTCTGTTGTTGTGCAAGCTGCTGCATGTGTTGATCAGTAGCTATATAAGTAGCTATATGGGTTATTGATTGGTTGCACAAGTATTTGTATGGGAGACTGAGTGTGTGTATGGCTGGCTGGGAGGTGTGTGACTCTGTGCAGATCAATGTGTACTTGTATCAGTGATTCTATAAGAGAGTAACTATGTGTTAGTATATGTTTCAAAAATGTAAGGTGTTCTGTGTTTAACTGTATAGATGAGAAAATGGAAGTGTGATTGATTCTTTTCAGGACTGACTAGGTGTGTGAGTAACTCCATGGATGAGTGGCAGAGTGTGAGTGTCTGTATAGGTGTATGAGTGCATATGATAGTGTTGTAAAGATGAGTGATTGTATGTATGAATGATTGTATGAGTGAATGTGTGTGTAGACATAGGAATCAGTGAGTGCGTATGTAGTAACTAGTATTGGTGTGTCAATGGTTTCAAAAATGATACTCTCTATTTAACACTGGGTGTAACGGAGGTTATATTAGAGTGTGAGGAGATGCATTGTATTATCACATGAATGATATCATCAGTGATGTGATCATTGATGTCAAGTGAGATGTCATCAGTGATGTCATTTGAGATGTCATCAGTGATGTCATCAGTGATGTCACTGACCATGTCATGAATGATGTAATATGTGACATCATCAGCAGTGGATTGCGGGTGCGCGATATATAGTTAGTGCAACTAACTATATATGGAATTTCAATGGTTTTGTGTGAGTAAAATAAGGTTTTTTAAATGCTAATTCCTAACTATATATGGTCTATAACCTATGGTTTTTTCAGTGAATTTTCAAGGTTTTGTAAATGCTAATTCCTAACTATATATGGTCTATAACCTATGGTTTTTTCAGTGAATTTCATTGGTTTTTTAACAGCTAATATCTGTAGCTGTAAAATGTATTCTTCTTTAAATCCAAAAATATATTTTATATGTTTATTAATAACTTTTTTTTTAAATATTTTTTTTCTTCGTTCCCGCTTCGCGAATCGGGAAGCTTCCCGTTAGCTGACCTTGATGCCGCGAAATAGACCGCGAGCCGGTAAACGTTTCTTTACCGCAACTGCCGCGTTAGAAAACAACATCGTGACGCCTCCCGTCCGCATGACGTTTCGCGTTGTCGCGTGATACGTCATATGACGTGCTACGTTAGCGAACTCGTACGCTTACCGAGTCGCAAAGCACAGGTTTCTGGAAGCAAACCGGGAGGCCCTGCAAAGCGCGTAACGTAAACACAGCAGGTCATGTGACTTGGTAATAACACTTTTCATTGGTTCATTTCACTTTCGGTTTCCTAATGATGTAAGACTAGGTCATATGATCTAAAATGAACACTTTTCATTGGTTGAGAACTATTTTTTTTCCCAAATGGTGAAAATCCCTCCTTCTTTCCTCACTCTGACTTTCATCATTGTGAGAGAAAGACCCTTTGTTACCAGTGAGCAATGGCTTCTTTACTAGCTTCAGCTGGTACTTCCCCACCACCTCCACCACATCCAAGGAAGAGTGGACCACCTGCTAAAGTTATAATTCAGCAAGAAGAGGAAGAAGAGGAACAGGACGACCTAGATAATCTCCCTATTATGGCCAGAAGATCTTTTGTACCGGAAGTAACGGGACCAGAGGGCAGGGAGATGGTGCCAAATATACAAACGAGATTTCGTGAAGTAAAACAAGTCTGCGTACATTGCAGTGGATTCATTTGCTACGGAGAAAGTAGCATCACTCTGATCAACAGAGCTATTGACAATCATGCTCATGTTTGTCCGAAACTCCCCAAACAATAAATTCTTTTTTTTTGTTTTCTTGCTCCTGTTGAGCCCTTTACAATGAATCGTTTTCGTTGCCCCCTCCGAAAAAAAAACAAAAAATATATAAAACTGTTCAGAAAAATTCAAAAAAAGTAAAAAAATGTTCAGAAAAATAATAAAAAAAATATAAAACAACAAAAACAATTTTAAAAAAAGTTCTTTTCAGAACTACCTCCCCGTTATTAAAAAATTGGTACAATATTTGCAACTGTGCCAACCTCTATTTCTCTTAGTTCGCTTCCCAGTTCGCTCCCCGGTACGCGAACCGGAAGCGAACCCAACATTTTTTTTTTTTAAAAAGAACAGTAAGTATAAGGGAAGGAAACAGACAGTTATGTTAAAAGAAAGACAGCTATAGGGGAGTAAACTAGAGATACTATTACCCGTAATCCACTGCTGATGATGTCACATATTACATCATTCAAGACATGCTCAGTGACATCATCAGCAGAGGATTGCAGGTAACAGTATCCCTAGTTTATTCCCTATAGCTGTGTTTCTTTTAACATAACTGTCTGTTTCCTTCCCTTATACTTACTGTTCTTTTTAAAAAAAAATTTTTAGATCAGTCAGAAACAGTGAAAGTAATGAAATATAAAAGACTACGTAGAATATGAGCACTGTATGCAACAACTTTGACACTTACAGAAGCCTCACCTTCTCCATGCCTCCTACACAGTTCTACATGTACATCATAAATGCAAACAGAACAGAATTAATTATACATGTTAAATGGTTTATTTTTGCTGTTCTCAGAATGTATCAAATTTCACTAAAACAGTGACTTGAAGGTATTCATCATATAACAGCGGGGAAAAAAAACACAATCAAAATGATTGTGTTTAAAAAACCCATACAACATTACAAATCAGAATTCAGAACTCCTTAAAGTTAACTTACTTTCCATGACGGCCAAGGATGTCCTATGAACAGCTTACACTCTGTTGTGCTGTTATTACTTTCAACCCGCCACTTTCTGAAAGAAAACCTCCATCGTTTTCAAAAACATGTTACATACAATAAATGACTTCTTGCTCTCTACCACAAGATTCCACAAGGCCAAATCTTGTCAGAGCCATGTATAACTCTTGGATTTCCTGTTAGCCAATCCCGTCTTTTCGCATTTCCGCAACTTTCAGAATTAAAATGTTGAAGATCATTTACACAATCCTGGACTAGTAATATCTTCCCCTTCTTGCTCAATCATGTTCTACATTTCCTATCACACTGATACTGCTTACTATGAAGCAGACTTACACTACCTTTATGACTAGTACAATTATTTAATTCTCTACATCACTTTTAATCACAAAGCAATGTAAAACAGTAGACAGCATTGCAGACTTACATTCCCTCTACTCCATGTTTTGATTCGCTGCTTCAATTAGCTTATAAAAAGAAATAGTTTTTCTGAACTCATTCAAAGTGCACGTATTTCTCAATAACGTCCAGTGTTATGGTAAAAAGTTATGTCTCTGTACTACACTTATCTTCAAGGCCAAATAGTGTAGGAGCCATGAGAACTTCTTGAAATTCCCCAGAGCACATCCCGAGATTCTTTCCCTAAAATCTTGGTTTTAAAAACACCAGGTAAGAGTTTTTAAGGTCATATGGCAATTTTTTTTTGAAAATTAAAACAGAATCATTGCAGAATGACCAGCCATTTCTACACTTTAAATAAGCTGTATAATGTCCTGATGTTATTGAAGAACCATCATGATATATAATTGCTACAGTTACAAAAGTCCTTCCTGATATTGACAACTGTGAAGCCACAAAATGTTTAATTAAAGTTGTCAATTTTGTTCCATCAGGCCTACATCGTTGGAACATTAAAATGACATACTGGCCATATGTTCGTATAAATAATGTGGACATCATTTCAGATTTACATTGCCTACACTCCATATTGTGATCAGCTGCCTTTACTAGCTTATTAAAAGAGACTGATTTACTGTCTGGCAAAGTTAAATATATAAATCTTTCTGAGTCTACACTAGTACTACTTGATACCCTACAGTTCTCGCAGTCATGCTGCCATTGATAAGAAAGCCCAAACAGATGATCTACATCTACACCTTCAGCATACAATACATCAAGCATATACATTAAAAACTCCTGACAATCTTGCTGACTATTTTGAGAGAATTGTGTTTGGCCTGAACATCTGTCTAACAGATTTCGAATTTCAGACACACTTTCTATGTTTGTTCTATCAGTGCTACATTTCTCTAACACAGAATTTAACAAACTGCAAAATCTTTGATCAGAATTGACCACAATCTCTTCTTTTACATTTTGTAGAGAAAACAAAACATTAACCACTACATTAGCATAGCAGTTGACACCAGAACTGTTTTCAAATTGAAAACCAACAACATCTTCAACAGAATCCTTTTTGTTTCTGCTTATAATTTCAGGTTCATCGACTTTTCGTCTTTTTGCTACAACCTCCCCAGTATTGGTCACATTTCTTCGTTTCCGGCCTACCACACGTTTCTCAAACAAAGGATACTGAGGCAAATGTGGCGCATACTCTCTTCTCAACCTATTGTATTCCTTAACACAATCTAGATCCGCACAAATGTTTGTGACATCACACTCAATCAAGTACAATCCCGATAAAGTCCTAACTCGTGACAATGCCACATATGCCATACCCTCCTTGAACACAGAACTGCCAATATTCACCAATGCACAGTCTACACTTAAACCTTGCGATTTATGGATTGTCACCGCATATGCCAAGCAAACAGGAAACTGCTTACGACGAACATATAAGTCTTTTACAAGCAAAAATCTAGCAGAACAACGAGCAATTAGCTGTACTTCCTCAATGCCATCAAATTTAATTTTTAAAAATTCAATTCCATCTCTATTTCTGTATTTCACAAAATCAACAACATTACCCATTGATCCATTTACCAGACCTCTTTCAACATGTAAATTCCTTCTTAAAATTATACGGCAGTTCAAGCACACATTCAGAGTCTTTTCAAAACCCGCAGTTTTAGATATACTCTTCTCTAATGAATCCAATTTTGTTTTCAGATTCTCAGACAAAATATTTGCTGATCCCATATGCTCTACTCTGTCAATAGCTTCCAATTTCACAATCTCTTGCTTTTCTAAATGCAACATTTTGTTGTTGAATTTGGCACATTCTGCAAGAGTTGGCATCAAACATATTCCAGATTTTTTCTCAGTAACTTTCTGAAAAATATTCTCAGGCACAACATCTTCGTCTGGATATAAATTTGTCAGTAATCGTGCATGTAAAGCTTCTTTCTCATGCTCGGTCACTTTTCCAATTCTAACATCTTGTAGAATAGTCTTGTAAACTTCATCCTTTGCCTGACGCATATTTTCATGCAGTTCAGCATAATTGAAGTTTAACCATATATTGACATTGCCAATACTCCCTAAGCACTTCCTGGTATCTTCATGCGTGAGCATTTTGAACACAGGTTGCCCTTTCACTGGTGTCAGCTGCAGAAGATCTCCGAAAACAATGATGTGTTTGCCACCAAATAACACATCATACTCTGTTTTGAGAACTTCTTGCATTCTCAAATGCACAAAGGCAAGCATGACATTGGAAACCATGCTTACTTCGTCAATGATAAGAAGTTTCATTTTCCTCAAGACTCTTGAAACTTCAAAACAAGCATCTCCAGATAGCTTGTGATATTCTAATTTGTTGTCATGCTCCACTGGCAGCATCAGTAAACGATGTAAAGTAATCCCTTTAATGTTATGTGCTGCCAGTCCAGTTGGAGCGGTGACAACACAAGACAGCGATGACTCTGTCCTTTCCTGCAAATAACATGAAATTGCTTTAATAAGGAAACTTTTTCCAGTTCCCGCTTCTCCACTCACGTACAGTCGGACAGGCTTCAACGACGTACATGAGCACTCTTTCTTGTCATGACTTAATCCATGATCAATTTGCATGGTAAGTTCGTCATATATTTTCCTCTGCTCAACGTTGAGTTGTCTTTCTAACTCTTCTAAGTTAACCACATCCTCCTGAGCATGTGCCATGGCTCTTTCCACTTCATTCATAGCAGTGGCAGCTTCATTTTCGATAAGAGGTCCTCCTAGTGGATCCTGACTCAATGAAGCAGAACTCTGACTGTCCTGAGAACTGTCTCTGGCAATCTCGGCTGCAATCGTTGCTTCCTGCTCAATTTCCACATTCAACATTTCTACATATTTGGGAAAAGCAGGACATTCTATGGTCTCCTTGGCAGCATTGAATGAGTCTTCGTAACAAAGGAAATCTCCAAGCAGTTCCTCTTCTGCACGCCAAGGCTTAAAAAGTTGCAAAAGTGCTAAATAGAAAAACTCATTTTTTTCAGGAGATTCGCCACTCAATTTTCGATGGTTTATCAAGTGGCATTTTCTTTGCTTGACCAGACATCCCTCACTTCCTATTACAGCATACACTCCTTTCTCAGTATCTTCTTTGATGTTCCTCTTGAATATGTAATTTTGCAGAACCTCATACAGACAAACATTCTCGAGGTGACTGCTTCGATTTGGATAATATGTATCCAACATGTTGCTCTTCAAAATGTCGGTACTGTTTGGCTCCTTTTCCGCCAAATACTCAATTTCCCGCACAGGTTTCAGAACTCGATTACGCGTTGCAGCAAGACCAACACTCGCCCAAACGATACTCCTGGACTTGGCATAGAGACTTGCTGAAGACAACCGGTCAGAACATTCGTAAGCTCCGATTTCTCGATGCGACAACATCTTCAGACTGAAACTGTACAACTTCTTGCTGAGGCTCTTTTCATGGGAAATGTCCTCCCACATATCCTTCAATTCTGTCTTCTCTTTTTTGGTGATGTAAGATGTCACATACCGAGCCACAGCCATACAGTTATCAGCCACAAACTGTATATCCATGTTAGCATTCCACATGGACAAAATCACCGGGTTGTAGTCGTTGATGTACTTAGACTCTTCGTTCCTCTTCAAATTGTATGTGTTTTTAGGTGATTTCTTCATCACATTATGTCGCAGCGAAGACATCAAACTGTTCACTCTTCCTTTTGGTGTAGAACTTGTCTTTGTTACGGAATTTACGACGACAGTACTTTCCACATCGATGGCTTTGGAAACGTAGAACTTTTTCTCTTAGGCTTTTTTTCTCCTTTGCGTTTGGAACAGCACACGTAGAATACTGTTCTATGAAACTCATCACTGAGTCGTCTGCATCCGTTCCAAATTTAGGTGCATCCTTGATCCACAGCAACATATGTATGTGAGGAGCACCTCTTGCTTGGTACTCCTTCCTCCAGAAGAAATCCAACACCTCTCCAAGAGGTGGATTCT
The DNA here is from genome assembly GCF_964261635.1 of Lissotriton helveticus. Classification (NCBI taxonomy): domain Eukaryota; kingdom Metazoa; phylum Chordata; class Amphibia; order Caudata; family Salamandridae; genus Lissotriton; species Lissotriton helveticus. Next base: position 642,087,732 of record NC_136059.1, read on the forward strand.
TCTTATTCATGATGAAAGACATCATACCTTCAAATCTATGATTGAAGTACCTACATACATTGACTGGATCCAAAGAGCACAGTTCTCCGGGTGTCTTGAATTCGAAGTTTTCTACGTTAGCATTTGCCTCTCGTAGAAATTCAAGTAAGTCTTCCCAGCCATACTCAGCACAGCTCAAAGTGAGGAACCATGTGGGAGTTCCTAAGTTCCTCAGCATACATTTTAAATCACCATGACGACGGTACCAGTACTCATTAGTACCACGCTGACACGCCATGAGATTAATCAGGTGAGAATCCAAAATACTGTCTTGGACATTGACTTTATCCATAAAGTCACTTGCCGAGATGTTTTGCATGTGTATACCACTTTTCAAGATGTGGTTCACTGCATATGACAGTCCAGACAGATCGCTTTCAAACAGGAGATGAAACAAATAAGGAATGCATTGTCGAAACCTAGGATCTCCTGCATACAATCGCAAAGTCCGGTATTCAGAAGCCGGAATTTGATGAGGTCGCTCATCATATCTTCCTCCCTGACCTGTTGGAAAAAGCTGTGGGAAACACCGAGCTTCCAAACTTTCCTCCCAAACACTAATGGGACTCCCTTTCGCTTGTTTCATTTGAAACAACTCAATAGCATTCCCCATGACTTCCTTGGAATGCAAAGGATGAACACTATAATGTTCATATATTTCTTCACTAGTACAGGGTTCTACTTTCTCAATTTGACCAGCACACAAATCGCTATCCTCTTCCTCACTTACTTCCTCTTCTGCAACATATACATTTTTATAGTATTTATTATATTTTTTCAAATACAATGTTGCCCTTTTGACTTTCCTAACATCTACTAAATCTTGCCATATTTTCTTATTCTTTGTCGGAACCCCATTAACTAAGATAACAAGAGGTTCCTCTTCCACTTTTTCTACTCCAATTGTGTTAATGTTTTTCTTCAAATCTAGAGGCAAATAAACAACTCTTCCCTTTAATCCTCTCTGTAAATCTGATGGAGGCAATTTCCCTGTCTTTGGCTCCATTCTTACAATAGCCTGAAAGGGATGGATACTTTGAATCAAAATAGATTCATAAGTATTTAAATCCTTCAATTCAGAAGGAATCTCAACCAATTCCAGATTATTATGAACTGCTCTAGCAGGCATCTGGTTTTGATTTAATTTGTTACAACAATAAGTACACACACGTTGATCCAATCCCAAATCAAAACAATTTTCTACCATCAAGTATGTTGTAAAATCCTTCCATTCACTATTATTTTCCCTTTCACTTTTTCCATATAAATCCACTAACTTAGTCTGATTCTTATAATAAGTGCGTCGACAACACACACAAGTGAAATTTGGCCTCTCACTTGATTTCACCTCAAACGTCGCAATTTCCCTCTGGAAATTATCTGTACTGGAAACCTGTACACTATCTTCCACATTACTCTCTTCTTCTTGGTCAATTTCAACATTCTCCTCTTTACTTCCAAAGTAACAAAACTCAATTTCTTCACATATATTCTTCACATCTATTTCAGAACCATGCAAAAGAGCAGCGCATAATTGTTTAAGCATAATTGCTGGACTCTTAGCATAATACAACATTCTAACTAATTTCCTCACTTTATTATGATGCACTGCTAGCATCCTGAAATGATGAAAAACACTCTGGCATACTCTCCTGGAAAGACAAGCCAGTGAATGACCATGCAAACCTATCACTTCTCTCACTCTGCAAGGATCTAATTCTTGCAACAACTTCATTTTCTGCTTCAAACTTTTCTTACTAAATGACCGTATAAAATCACAAAGCAAATTGATGGAATCCTGTCGTACACTGCAAATACTACTACACTTCCAGGTGTACACAGGACCCTTAGGACGTCTCCCTAAAACCTCATTACCTAACACCTCTTCTATCTCTGTTCTCACAAGTTTTTCTTTTTCAACTGGACAACCATCTTTCACTTCATAAGCTCGACCACTGGTGTCAACTGCATGCACCAAATCATTATCCTGGAAATAACTCTCCTCATTAAAAAATGCCTCAGAGCTTGAACTATGCATCCATTCTCCAGAAAAAACTTCACAAAAATTACTACGATTAACTATTCTCTTCCATCTACTATTTCTTTTGAAATCATAAATTACCTTGTTTAGCTTCCTAATTCTATTGATTGTCAAAATAAATAACTGACGTTTAATTTCAAATGCCTGATCAATAACTTTCTCAACTATTTTTTTTCTCTTATAAAAAACCACTTTCTGCTGACCTTTCTTAATATTTTTTAACAAATTCCCAATTATCCTGTTGCGGAACATTCGTTTACGAATATCCCTAAACTGTTGTTTCCTTCTACTTTCATGCATAGAGTTATCTCTTACTCTAGCAGTAACATTTCTCATTGGCCTTTCCTTACCATTTGAATTCTTTCTCCTTTTCTGGACTGAAACATTTTCTGTAGTAATATTTTTTTTACTACACATATTTCTTATGACTGTTTTTCGACTCTTACCCGGTGCTTTCTTGGTGACTTGACAAATCTTTTTGTTAGAGGACTGCTGCATTATTCCATGGTCCTGCTGTCTTTGACGTTTTGCAGCCTTTCTTACTCTTTCTTTGCTAGGCATCCTAAAATCTTGAAATAATCTGCAGTTGAATCTGTGGTAAAATATAATAAAAAATGTTATTAACCACTATTACCCAACTGTAAATTAATAACAGTCATCAAAAACTTAACACACTACTTAAGTATATAATATACTGAAGCCTATCTCCAATTTTTCACTGAACAGGACTCATCTCTTCTTAACCTTGGATAAACCTCACCTACTCTGTGTCCCCTGCACATAATTAAATGTAAAGGGGCAGATTTATATTAACTAGCACATCCCCAGGGATGCACCAGTTAACGTGCACCGCTGCTCTGCCACCCACGGTGTGCCGCATTTATAAGTCGCAATACATACATAGGACAAAGCTACATCAAAACCCTGCGCCTGCTTGAAGCAGGCATAGATCTTGACGCAGGTAGGCTGAAAGCTAAAGCAACAACTAAGTGTCGTGTGCAGAAGTTACAAAAAAGGAAAAATGGCGTTTAAACCAGTAATGAGACCATGCTAACGTAATACAGAGTAAAAATATCCAGGATCTACATCAGTTTGGGGTTCACGAACCTGGCAGGTACAAGGCACTGAGGCATTCCACCGTGCATGTCTCATCCCAAAACATATGTTGTTTGTGAATGAAACAATTTCCCAGACCAAATGCTTTGGATTGGCTACTTCTAAAAAATTAAACACCCCTACTATCCCGGAGTTAGAGGAATATGATGGTTGGAGTAATTTTACTCGTTGTCTATTAAAGATTTACAGGCCCTACTCCGTAATTCTTCCTTTAACATTTCCAGTATAAATCCAAAAGGTTGACTGCTTTGGCAACGTGCCTTATCCACGGTTTAATAACGCTGCCTTTTGCTTTATATAAGTTTTCAAATTGTATGAAATATATACCAATAGGTCGTTATTAACCTTTAGATAGTGGTTTTCTTCATGGAGTCTGGTCGCTTCCATACACATACAGATTTTCAAAGATGATCAAGAACTTTATCTGAATGGAGAGGAATGCACTGAGACGCCAGATCATTCACTAATGTGTAGGCACATACAGTTACACGGTTCATGCAACAAACACCGACCAAATATGGCTTGCGTGTTGCAAGGCACACCAGTTCCTGCTATCATCCCCACGTTCAAGTTCTTGGAAAATGGTAGTTATTTGATGCTCAATAATGAAGATTGTTCTGGGTTAATTAAAAGTATTCATTTTATCGTAACAGTAAATGAACGGGTTATTTGCTGCAGAAATGTTCTATTTCCTCCCACACATGAACATAGGGAGTTTTCAATCTGGCCACAAATACCAACCTTGGCAGCACATTTCAACGGCATGGCAAGAATAAGAGCTATTTTGTCTCAGAGAGAGGTGGCCTTGAGTTCGGCCCGTGAAACTTTCGTGCTTCACACAGCGAACACCCGTACAGAGGTGCAGACCCTTTTAAATACAGATTCGCCTTTCCATTTCAGCAAGATGGTTCGGACTATCTCTAACGCGTCCTCCACAAAGGGCCTGGCGCACTTTTTTAAAATTGTTACCAGTGGTCTCGTGACTTCATTTGAGAAAATCTTTGGAGTCATCCCTGCTTTCTTACATTCTATTTTTTCCACTCTGCTTCGTGGATTCCCATTTTTACTTGCATTACCAGCGGACGCTCTTGTGCTTTTTTACATTTTTAAATATGGATGTCCCTCCTGTGCAAGCTCCCGCCCTGCAGCTGCTGACACTGTTCCGCAATCGCATGCTAGAATATTATGGCACAATGCCATTGGCGATATTAAGCACGGCATATGGATTATCTTTTCTATGCTGATGTGATTCCTTCAAATCTAAGACACTAAAGTATCGGCACGCCCTAAACCAACACAAAGAGACCTTCTTAGCAAATAATATATTATGTGTATTAGGGAGGGTGAGATATAAGCAGCCGCGGGCCGTGGAGGGAGTTACGGTGGGGCAGGGATGCGGGGAGGGGGAGGGGCAGGGTGGAGCCCTCTCCACCCTGCCCCTCCCCCTCCCCGCCTCCCTGCCCACCGTAACTCCCTCCACGGCCCGCGGCTGCTTATAAGTGTTGCTAACTCTTATTCATTTACAGCATGTTAACATACTGTCACCATTCGCTTTTTATGTACTATTGACTATGCTGGTAATTTTGCTACTGATAATATGTGTACTTGTATAATCTAAGATACTACGCCTGAGAAGACGGCATTAGTAAATAAACATTTCAAATACACATGTGTTCTTCTTAACTCCATGTTCTCGTTTCTAAGAAATATATAACGACCGACTGTTCATGAGTTCCACGTATCCTGAGGTACTATAAGTTCATATTCTGGATTGTCTAAACATTGAGAGTTTGTTATATCCAATGTGACACTGTACCTAGCTTGCTAAGGGGTTTTGATTACTAAGGTGAGTTTTGGGACACCCTAATTCGCCGAGGTTCCAATCCTCTGTCCACAGTTCTGTGTCAGAACAGAAACCCTGCGACAGGGGCACCCCTCAACCTTACTGGAGCTTCATCACACTTGCGATACAACTCCAGCAATGCGCCAACTTTACGGCACAAATACGTCACGCATCTGTGCTGTTTTTGCCCCATGATGCGCCGCATTGTAAATGCAGCACACCATAGGTGACGGAACAGCGGCACAGAATGACTAACACATCCCTGGTGATGCGCCAGTCATCATAAATCTATCCCTATGCTTCTTATCTTGTTAGAGATAAACCGCCATATGTATCATCAAAGTTTTTTGCATTTCCTAAATAGCGAACTTTAAGGAATAAATAGCGATTCTTTACCATTCCTAGTTTGCGATGACCTATTTGCTAATTACAAATTACCCATTCATTTCCATGCAGCAGGAGGCCCATAGGAATGAAGGTGCAATTTGCGATTAGCAATTACCTCATCGCAAATTACGAATTTTTCCGACGGTGCAGGGGTGTCTCAAGAACACCCTGCTGCACCCCTGAAAAAGAAATTTGGGGTCATATGGCGCACATAAATTTTGAAAACATTCCTTTACCTCAAAAATGATTTTCAACTCATAATTTGAAAACACTGCACATGGGGAAATGACTTAAAATGTCCTTAAGACACATAAAAGCATTTTTTGATTGCCTTTGCAGCATGTTTCAGTCACCTTTAACATGCCTATGTAACGGAAACATTCAAAATCTAAATTTGCCATGCACAGGTGGGAGCATATTTACAAGCAATTTGCTCCACAGACAAACTTCTTACATTGAAATGGGAAAAATAACATCAGAGACTCTCAATTACCTTATAAAGAAGCAGACACCATTATGTCCTTCTCATCAATATTAAAACCATTGCTTTTTCTCAAAAACGATTTACAAGTCATAATTTGAAAACACTCCACAGCTCCTATGCACATAAAAGCCCTGTCAGTACTAATACTTCACATTTTCTCCAATTACAATTTCTCAAAGAAACAAAATCTATTTGTGAAACACTTGAGACAAAGCAACATTTGAAAAACACAACTTTCTTCATAATTTTCTCCTTAAAGCACACTATTTTCTATCTAAATTAAAGAAATCTTTTCTCACCTTAGCAAATACTTTGAGTTTCAAAACAGTCTCAGAAACACACCAATTTGTCTTCAGCAGAGCAAAAGGTATGCACTCCAGAGTCTGCAGCTATCAAAAGCACAGAAATGCTGTAATTCCTCACACATATCTCTCATGTCACCCAATCAAAACTCTTCCCTCACTTTTTTTCAAAGCAAAACCCTTCCCCCCTCTGCCCCCTCTCTGCTTTTTCTGCATAGCAACCACCTCTTGCAAGACCTCTCACACAACAATGTTGCAATTGAACTCTGAACTCTCAGTGCACCTGCATATCCAGAGCATTCTTTCATTTAATGATTTTTTCTTCGCCACTCAAAATACATCTTTCAACGAACTCATCCATGCACACTAACTTTCTGTTTTCAGCAATCAAAATCCACCAATCACTCTTACTGCTTCATTAACACAGAAACTTCTCAGTTTTTTTCATTTTACACTCTCATTTTTTCAACTGCCATTTCATTGCCACACTTCATCTGACTGCAGCAGAACCTTCTCTCACCATGTTTTCTGTCTGGATTGTTGGACATAGTTACATCTATTGGGCTCAAACGTACGCTGAAAACAGGAATTTACCTAACCTCAATTTACAAGATGTGGAAATTAAGTGGTTTGGCCACAGAGGATTAAAATGTCACCAATTGATACCATTGGTGAAAACCTTTATGCATTTGCCAAAACCTGACCTGTTAATTGTGCACTGTGGAGGTAATGATTTGGGCACTTTGACTGGGGTAGGTCTGGAAATGCTTTTAAAGGACACCTTTGAGCAATTGATGGCACTTTTTCCTCAGACTGCCTTGGTATATTCAAATATATGCCAAAGACAGAAATGGAGGTGGTCGAACCAATTTTGTCCACAAATTGAGAAATCGAGGAAGCATGTAAACAAATCTGTTTCAGCTTACATGAGAGACCATGGAATGGGCTCCCTGTACAACAATAACTTGCGTTACTACATGCAAGATATCTACAGAGGAGATGGAGTTCACTTCTCAGATGAGGGCAACAGAGTTTTCACTCTGAATTTAAGAATGTGCATTGGTACCTACTTATAAGTACCTAAATGTACCATAAACCCAAAAGCTCTTCTCAGAGCTACCCTACATCTGATCACTCACAATTATTATTTTACTCTAACTTTTTTCACTAATTTTCAAGAAAGTACGCTCCCCAGAACGCTTCCCGGTTCGCGAACCGGGCGCACTCCACGCAAAAAAAACAAAAAAAAACGGTATATTTTTTTTTGCCCTGCGAGACCCTTTCAAAGCCTCCACATCAAACCTAGGGGGTCAGGGACGATCTACTATGCCCCCTTATGGTCATTTGCCCCTTCGCTTTGGCCTCCTCTTGTCTCTCGATCCTACCGAGAGACAAGATGGCGGCCGCTACGGACTGTTTGGAATGTTTACAGACGCCGAAAAACCAATCAGCTTCGCAAACCTCCGTAACGCGAAAAGTACGCGAAGCGGAGCGCTGTTACAGATATATATCTTTTTTTGAACGTTAATTTCTCAAAATCCACTGGAGCACATATATTGAGACCTAGCAAAGGCACATCGGGCTACCAGTCCCTACAATTTTGCCAAGTTTCGTGCAAATCCATTCAGCCGTTCGATTATTATTATTTTATTTTTTTTTGCCCCGCGGGGCCCTTTTAAAACCTCCACATCAAACCTAGGGGGTCAGCGAGGATCTACTATTCCCCCTTATGGTCATTTGCCCCTTCGCTTTCGCCTCCTCTTGTCTCTCGATCCTACTGAGAGACAAGATGGCGGCCGCTACGGACTGTTTGGAATGTTGACAGACACCGGAGAACCAATCAGCTTCGCTTCACAAAGCTCCGTTGCGCGAAAAGTACGCGTCCTGGGACGCTGCCCGGTCCGCTGTTACAGATATATATCTTTTTTTAAACGTTAATTTCTCAAAATCCACTGGAGCACATATATTGAGACCTACAAAAGGCACATCGGGCTACCAGTCCCTACAATTTTTCCAAGTTTCGTGCAAATCCATTCAGCCGTTCGGGCTAAAAGTGAGGCCAACCGCCCTATGGAAATTAACATGGGAAAAACGCGTTTTGGGACCCCCCTTTTTTCTCGGCCCCCCCTTGACGAACCCCCCCAAAATTTTCAGGGGCTGCTCAGAAACAAAATGTGCCATTTTCCTGAAAATTTCAGCCAATTCCGTCCACAAACGCCAAAGTTATTAGACATAGAATTTTCAAAAATCCCATAGAGAAAAAATCCTAACTATATATACCTACTGGCGACCGCCAGTAGGTAATATATATATATAATATATGCAAACTTCTGTCCCTCTTCTATCCCTCTGCTACCCTTCTCAATCCAAATAACTAACTTACATATCATCCACCACTCAAATTACTTTCATATGTCACTATACTAATTCAACACTAATCCTTTAATGGGTACCGGAGTAGCGTGCTACTCGCCAAAAAAGCACTTCAATACCCCATCAGGGTAACAAGCGCTATATAAATGCAAACCTTTCATCTATCCCTCCACTAACCTTCTCAATGCAAATAACTGATTAATATCCACCACTCTAATTGCTTTCATATTTTACTTACTAATTCACCACTAATCCTTATGGGTTCCGGAGTAGCGTGCTACTCACCATGAAAGTGCTTCAACAAGCGCTATATAAATTTAAACTTTTTTTCCCTCTTCTATCCCGCCGCTATCCTTCTCAATCCCAATAACTGACTAATATCCACCACTCAAATTACTTTCATATATACTATACTAATTCACCGCTAATCCTTTATGGGTTCTGGAGTAGCGTGCTACTTGCCAAAAAAAGCACTTCAACACCCCATCAGGGGTAACAAGCGCTATATAAATGCCAAATGTTTTCCCTCTTCTATCCCTCCGCTATCCATCTGAATCCAAATAGTTGACTAACCTACCCACCACTCAAATTGCTTTCATATTTCACTATACTAAATTAACACTAATCCTTCTTGGGTTCCGGAGTAGCGTGCTACTCGCCGAAAAAGCACTTTGTTGCCTCGTATGGGGTAGTAAGTGCTATATAAATGCAATTACAATGCAATACTATTAAATTGCATACTATAAGCAAGCACCTACAACGAATGTCTTACACATTCATACTGGATTAATAAAATACCTGCATTTTATGTATACCAATTCCTCGTCTTCCTTTGCTTCTAACTTTATTTAGTTCATATTCTCATCTAAGCTCCCTTCTATTTTGCCTTTTACTATAGTATCTAGTAGCGTATCATTTTCTTTCAGCTTATATACACTCACACTTTATTTAAATGTTCTTTTATATACTGCAACCTAATTAACATACCCGTAAAATCTCTTTGCTGTGGTCCAACTTTCATTGAAATATCTGTTAACATCGGTTTTACACTGCAAAGCTCAAGCCAGAACTATAGAAGGACTCCCAGTAGAAAAGGAGCTAAAATGGCTACCTGCACCATGAAATGAAATACCAGCATTTGTAAAGCGCACAGCTACCTCAGGCAGTCTCTTGTGTTCCCTTCCCCGACACTCTTTTAGCTTCATTTCCATAGTAACCATGTTTCCAATAGTCTCTGCCTACAAGTAGGTGAAAAGTTCACAAGACTTTCTCTAAACACCATACTAGCTTCACAGCAACTGTAGCAAGTGTGGTTGACTGTTGGCAATTTTAAGCATAACCCATACATAATACTTTTTTTTTTGTCCAAAGCCAATCACATAGGTAGTTACTTATTTTTGTTAAACTCAATACTTAATTTTAGTTCCGTGCACATCTCCACCATTCACTCATTATGTTCTTTTGTATTTTACTTGCTATCCATTTTAATTGCCTTTCATCTTCAGAAGTGCCTCTTTCTGCTGCAGCCTTTTCCTGTATACTGCTCCAGCTTGTCTCCAAAATGGAAAGAGTCTGGATAGCAGGCCATAGTTTTTTTTATGGGCCAGAGAGAGTGCCAGAAAGAGCGGCAGTAGGAAACCGTCTCTCTATACAGTGTACCAAAATGAAGTACACTATGCAAAGAGTGCGAGAAATCCCCCAAACTCAGGTAGAGGTAAATGTAGATAATACTAACTCTCTCTTTGTGGCAGTGTGGGCATGCATTTAGAATTATCAGAGAGTATTGTGAAGCATTTGTTGTACTCACAGAGGCAATAAATGAGACACACACTCAAGAAATCTTTTTGTATAATTTTTAAGGCAATACGCAGAGTTCAAAGGAAAGTAAGTTTTGAGTAGAAAAAATATATATTTTGGAAAATATATCACTCTTGTGTGCAATTATGCATCATACGAAACAATAGCGAAAAGTTGAACAATGCATATACAGTCAGACATTGCTTTCCTGAAGTTCACCTTCTCGTTTTAGGTCGATGTCTGGACCAGGTCTAAAATTACAACAGGAGATGTTCAGGTGCGTCCCGGATCGGCTGGGAGCAGAGGTACTGAGGTCTTTGAAGCTGGTGCCTAGGACAAAGGGCAGCACTTGAAAAAGCACTGCACAGTGGGACTTACAGCTAAGTCTGATGGGTCTCCTCAGAGGGAGGAGGTTGCAGGACCTTAGGGACCATGGGAGCAGGGCTGATTGGTCAGTGCTGGTGCCGGTGGAATTGGGTGGATAGCGAACTGGTCCACAGGGCGTCATGCATCTTGAGGTCCTCGCCGTCAGGAGCAGGCAACTTAGAGAGGTGATCTCAGGACAGCTGGGCCATTCAGGAAGAGGGTATTGGGTGTATTAACATTCCTCAATGGGTGCTTGCTTCTGGTTCTTCAAAAGTCGAGAGGGGTTTCTTTTCTTGATGTTTGCTTTTGGGAGTCCAGCACCCCAGGTATTGGTATGCAGCGGCTCCGGTAGGTCTTGGTGCCTCAAATCCTGTTGGAGAGGCAGAACTGACCCTCTGGAGCTGCGGTACCTTTCCTTGCATCAGTGCTGCATTGAGGTCATCGGGGAGCAGCAAGTGGAAAAACCAAAATTCATGGGATTGGTCCCTGTGGTGTGCATGTGTGTGATACCTTCACTGCAAGGGAGCTTAATGACATTTTCATAAATGCTGAAGGTGGTCTGGGGTCACCAAGACTGATGCTCACCCCATCCCCACAGCTGATGAGCTCATTGATAGGTATGGGGCTGCCTAGTTCCTGAGTACCTTTAATCTGACTTCAAAGTATTGGCAGATTATCCTACCTGAAAGAGCCAAGGAGAGGTCCCGCTTCTTCACTCCAGAGGACCACTACCAAATCAAAATGAGGCCCTTTGGAATAAAAAATGCCCCGCCACCCTCTAGAGGCTGGTGAAACTGGTTTTGCCTGGTATGGAGTATTCAGTGCTGCTTATCTTGATGACATATCTGTCTTCAGTAGCAGCTGGAAGGACCACCTGCAAGAAGTGATTCAGGCTCCGCAGAGCACAGGCCTGACTACCAATGCCAGTTAGTGCCAGATAAGGCAGGGATAAGTGGTGTACCTGGGACACCTGGTGAGTGGGGGTAAGGTGCAGGCCCTCCAGGCCAAGACAGAGACCATCAGGATCTGGGAGCCCTCACAACTCAAACTGAAGTGAGAGACTTCCTTGGCCTCACAAGTTATTACATGAGGTTTGTCAAGGACAATGGCACCATTGTTGCCCCCCCTCTTGACTCAGATGACTTCCAAGAAGCAGCCCAAAATGGTTATCTAGACAGAGGCTTGCCAGAAAGCCCTTGCCTCCCTAAAACAGGCCATGTGTACTGCCCCTGTGCTCAAGGCCCCTGACCTTTCCAGGGAATTCATAGTAGAAACAGACGCATCAGAGCATGGCATAGGGGAAGCCCTTTCACAGCTAAATGATGAGGGCCTAGACCAACCTACAGCTTTCATCTCTAGGAGGTTACTTCCCAGGGTACAGAGGTGTAGTGCCTTTGAGAGAGACGCCTTTGCTGTAGTCTAGGCAATGAAGAGGCTGAAACCATACTTATTTGGAGCTCACTAGTGGATTCAGACAGACCACAGACCCCTCAGTAGGCTAATGCAAATTGTTGAGGTGGGCCATCTCCCTACAGGTGAAACACATGCCAATGCCAATGGTCTTTTCAGGTTCTTTTGCCTTAGTGATGAGAAATCACAAGAGGGTTGGTAGGTCACTTTCCGCAGAAGGGAAACACGTTAGACCTGTCAAACTTAGAGAGATCTTCCCTCAAAAATGTTGCCTGTTTGCCTTCAATTTTGCTGGATTCTTTCTTCTGTTGGCCTTAGGATTATCTGGCTTTACCACTGCTAAACAGTGCTAAAGTGATTATGGTCCCTCCTCTAAATATAGTTTGATTGGTATACACATGATTGGTACATTTAATTTACTTGTAAGTCCCCTGTGGAGTGGTATATCATATACCCAGGGCCTGTAAACTAAATGCACCAGTGGGCCTACAGCACTATTCTGCCACCCACTTAAGTAGCACTCTAAAACTTGTCCCAGGCCTGCCCTTGCAGCTTGAATGAAGTGTCACTCTGCCATGTCATCTTGGCATTTATAGGAAAACTCCTTTCCAAGTCTAAAACTCCCCTTTTATACCATACAAATCACTCTTAAGGTAGGCCCTAGGTAGCCCATACAGCATGTGTGGTGTAAGCAAAAGGTAGTACATCTACTTTTAAATCTCACAAGTCCTAGTAGTGAAAAACTCTCACATTTGTTTTTCACTACTGTGAGGTATTTTCCTCCCATAGTATAACATTGGGGATTACTTTTTTTATTTAATAAGCTATAATTCCTAATTGAGAGGAGGTAGATCTATTGTGTTTGGTACCTATGGAATTGTAATGATAAATCCTCTTTAATGGCAAGGCCGAGATTTGTCATTACAATTTTGAAAATGCCATTTCTAGAAAGTTGGCCTTGTCCTGCTCTTATTCCTGTGTGCTTGCAGCCTGTCTCTGGTTGCACGTTGGGTGAACGCTGGGCTTTGTGTATTCCCCTTTGACAGCCACACACAATGGGAATTTAGGTGTGACTTGATGGGCCATCCTGGCAGGATGGCAGGAAGGAGCTGGGCACATACTCACTTACACCTGAATAGGCTGTGTCCTGTCCACACACAAAGGACTACATACCTCCTATTGTGAGCCTGGAGCCCGGGCAGGAAGGGAGGACCTCTGTGTACTTCAAAGACCTGTCTTTGAAGTCTCCCCTACTTTAAAGGCACCATTGAGTATCAGAACCACCTCAGACCACACCACTTCAGTATGTTTCTGGACCTGTGGATACAAGAAGTGCTGTGCTGCTGAAGGTCTGTCACTGCTGGACATTTGCCCTGGAAGACCTGTTGCCTTGCTGTGCTGACTTGATGCCTGTTGCCCTCTTTGCCTGGGTGAGAAGGTCTCGACCTGCATCCATTGACTCCAGAACCCAGAGTAACTTCAAGGGAGATTGGCTGGCCTCCTTATCTGTCTGAAGTCTCAGGGAGATGGAAGACTTCCAAACACCGTAGTTCCACACCTCGACTCGGCCATCTGTGAGTCTGTCCTGTCAAAAGGTGCCATGATCCCAGTACTGGACCCTTGGAAATCGGCATAAGGTGTTTGCTTCATTGAAACCAATGCTTCCCCTGTCAAACCAACGTCTTTCCACTGCTGTGTGGATCAGAACTAATGCTTCACCGCTGCAGCATGGATCAGAACCATTGCATCACGCCGCTGCACAGATCAGAACCGCTGCATCACCGCTGTTGCGTGGATTGACACAGATGCATCGCCGCTGCTATGTGGATCGGCACTGACCCCTCACTACTGCTGTATGGATCAAAGTCGAAGCATTATCTTCAGAACCAACACTGCCTGATGCTGTTCCAAGTGCATGGTCCCCCCATCCCCATCATTGGCAGCGTTGATGTTGCTGCCAAAAGTTCTGCTTTGCAAGCCTCACCGACAGGATCCTCTTTGCATCCAGGAATAAGGTGCTTTGGTTCAGCGGGCCAACCTGGGCCCCTGTAGCCAGCCCACGTTCTATCACAGTTTGCATGAACTTTTGACTTTGAGAGGGTCTGGCATGACCAGCTATCCTATGTCAGCCCTTTGTGCTTTTTGGAGATATTTTCACCTTAATCTTTAAAAATGAATATCTCCAGTTCTACTTATTGATTTTTGTTGTTTGGGTTTTATTTTATTTATTACAATATTGACTATTTTTCTAAACTAGCATGGGATCTTTTTGTGTGGTGTTTTACACTATTTTCTCACTGTTTTTACTGTTTGTAGTGTTGCACAAATACTTTACTCAGTGCCTGACTGCTCTGTGCCAAGGGTAGTAACAGGCTAATTTGGGGATTTCGAGGGCCTTACCATAACAACAATTGTGATTACTGCTTGACCTGGTCTCACATCCCAGTCAACCGGGAACTTAATTTCTAACAGCCATGAAATCCATTTTTTAAAACATGCGTGAAATAAATATGACAATTGTTTTAGCCTCCCCCTATATAGAAAAAGGGAATTGATATATTAATTCCATCTATGCTCTGCTTTTGTAGAGGCCAAGGCCTGCAGCGTGAAAATTCTTTTGCCTTTTATTTCACTCTGAGAGCAAACTAACCCCAATATATAGAGTTCCATATTTTACATATTATCACTCTTCCCTGAGAGTGTACAAGGCACACTTTAGTGGTGACTTAGGAATATATAAAAATAAGCTTTTCCTGCATGGCCAAATGTATTTTTACCTGCCGTGTGCCACTCTGGTTCATTAAAACTGCAGTCCAGCAACAAAACCGTGGTGCCCTTGACAGACATATATTTTGTAATATATATGGGTGCTGTAAATAAACACTGCAGTCCACATATGACATTAAACTTTCCTTGCCCCAGTTGCACTTTAGCCTCCATATACAATGAACATGAAATGAAGTTATGTAAAGTTCCAATATAAAGCACGTTTGACACGGGTAGCTCATGTACTTTACAACTGTTTAGCAGTTGTTAAGTGACAATTTCTAAAGCCAGCTAAATCAGACGGGCAAACACTGGGAAACCGCAACAAAAATTGGGTCATTTCTTAAACCTGCACATTGTAAAACCCTGCCTTGAGAGTAAAGTAAAACTGCTCAATACTTTTTTGTGATATCTACCAGCAATTGCCAATCTGATAAATCCATGATCTGATATGTTCAGGAATCTATAGAAGTTTATCTATTCTATGTATTTGCCTATGGGTTTAGTTTGTTTACTTCCTCTGCCCAGCAAGGCTGCGATCAGGGCTTTGCAGGATGATGAGAGGGAAGATTCTCTACAAAATCTAAATTCCACTCCTTTATCTTAACAGTTTTGGAGAAGGCCTCTTGTATCAACACTCCTAACTGCTTCCTAAAGATTAATGTAGGAGACTGCCATAAAACGCAAGTGTGTTGTGCGATCTCCCACACCATCAGGCGCTGTGCTGTGACTACACAAGTCTGGCACTCTTGAGATTCGATGAACATTCACACAGTCTACTCTACATCCATTAATATCCATGACCTGGAAGAGGCCTCCTATTTCGCTATGGTTGATCAGCTATGGGGTTAGAACTCGTGCACCCCTGGCTAAATGTTCATTGACATTACTTTCCACATAACCAAGCATCGAATAATTGGTTCAGTTTCACTTGTTCCAGGGATTCTCTTTCATTGTTTTAGCTCTGCACCCAAAAGCGAATAAACATTCGCACTACCATACTGCTCCCCCATTATGATCCAGAGAATATGAATGCCCTGTTGCTGTAATGTCTGTATTTTAAGACAGAATGAAAAACACGGCTCTTCATCATTTCCTTAGCACATACACATGATTGATTATTGTTTGATGATGTCCCAGGAAATGCTTTATAATCTGCGTTGTCTTGTTTCTCAGACGGGCCAGATTTATCAAAGATTATGCATCATCCATGCCCCATTCAAGGGGACAGAAGGTGATGCAAAACCTTGAATGAGATTTACCAAGCCAAGCACCACCACCTTGCGCAGCACTGTGTGGCTGGGTAGGTCTGGAGTAACACAAGGCAGCACAAGTTCCTGGCTTGTGTTACTGTGCACCGGGGAGTTTGTCTGTGGGTGTGCCCACGCATGCACCCATGGATTTTGGCACATTCCCAAATTTACAATGAGTGGTAGACCTAGGAATGCATCAAAATGTTATGCCTTCTCAGGGGAGGCATAACGAAAAGAAATGTTTATTTCTCCTAGTTTTTCCTCTTTCTACATGTGCTGCTTTCTTCAGCACACACAAAAAGAGGAAAAAGCTTCAGAGGATTGTTTTTTTTGCAGGAAGGTACCTCTTCCTACACAAAAAACAATCCTGCATGCAATGCAGGTACCTTTCCAGTATTAAGCATGGTTGCATTGGCGCTAGGCAGCACACTGTGCACCAGCCCAGGACAGCAGGAACAAATTATAAATATGGACTGCATTTCGCAGGTATAGCAAATGTTGCTGCACTAACTGAAGATACACGAAATCAGGTAACCATGTCCCTCAAGGAATGAGTCTCACTGACCAGTTTCTGACTCCTCTGTGCAATGAACCTGGACTCCTTGCTCCTGCATTCTCAGCTGCTGCTCCCTCCTTGAACGATCCCCTTTGTGCTCAGTAGGAGGGCCATCACAGGCCTGTGGGATGCGGAAGCTCCGCGAGCATTAGGCACAGCTCACCTCTATATTATTTCATGACTAGACGCAGGGGCGGCCTTAGGCATGTGCAAGCTGTGCACCTGCACAGGGCCACCAAACCCCAGGGGCCACCACACCAATATATATCCTTAATATAATAATCCTCTGAGGATGGATACATATTTGCGTGGTGGCCCCTGGCAGGGATTGGGCGGCCTCCTGCTCTGTTCCACTTCCAAGCACCCTGACCCCCCCTCTTCACTGGCCTCTGCGCTCCGCCCCGCCCGGACACCCTTTTCCGGGGCCCTCTACCTACGCTCCCTGCCCAGGGCCGCCATGAGCCTAGAGCAGCCCCTGCTAGACGGTCCATTTGGAGGAAAGGCAGAACTCATGGGGCCATCTCGTAATTTTTCCCGGGTCCAATCACGAAATATAAATATTGACTGGACGAAGTCCCTATATCCCTTTTTTAAAGAGCACTATGTAAGTAACTCGAAACACAGGGAACAGAAAAGGACGCATGAAAAACGTTGCATAGCTGCACATACCTCGTGTCTATAGTTCTAGTCTTGTATGGTTTCAGGCTGGGTTGAGGTCGGTGTTGAAAATCTGTGTTACAAGCCATTACAAGGCAACATCCCTTTGACGGCTTGCCAGAGGGAAAGTTGGAACCAGCAGTAAGGCCATCGTCGCTCTGAATATAACTCACCTAGAAATACTGAGCAATGTCACTTTGGAGATTACAAAACCTCTGCAGAGAGCATTTCAACTCTTTTAATCTTTACTGCTCTGTAGGGTACTGTCATTAAATGGCTTAAGAACTAACACGTTATGCTAATGACACATTAAATTAATTCTAAATTACAATGGAATTCTTCTGAAAGTGTGTGTGACATCCACATTATTTCCAAATGAATTGATTATGACGGTGTTATTACAATTAGTATCAATGACTCAAGAAGGACAAGGCACTTAGAAAGTGCTAGGATTAGAGCTGACCAGAGGAATAAATCATATTTTCTTAAACTACATCTTCATTGAGCTCTCATAAATGACTCTTCGAAAATGAACTCATTTTTTGCCTATATTAAAACCTCAATCGAAGGGATATCAGATTGAGGTGGTCAACTTCATATTTTGAAAAATATTCACGTACATTGATTTGCAGAGTTTTTACACACTAATTTCATTTGGAATGACCCCCTTACCCTACGCTTCCACATCAAACCTCATTCCAGGACCCTCGAAGTTTCCGATTCTAAACTGGCATTAAATGGTATTCTAAATGCACCCCCAAGGTTTTTGGCTAAGTAATCTTGCGGGCTAACTGCGCATTATGAGTTTACAAACCTTAGAATGTGTGAAAGCTAATGCTATACCATTATATCACGATGATGCAGCAACTACTCACCCTTCAAATGCCATGTTTTTTCACTAGGGGACATATTTATGAGCACCTTTGTATGCCTCTTGTACAACTCGATGTGGTGAAAGAGTGACGCAAACCCAAAAATTAGATTTACGAACTCACGAAAGGCCACTTTCATGGCCCTGTGTCTCGTCACACATCTTGAGTAATGTAACAAAGTGCAAATCGATGCGTTGCATTACTCTGTTCAAGGGAGGTATTTCAATTGGTGTTGTGTGGATGTTCCCATGCAACGACCATGGATGTTGACGCATTCCCAGATTTACAATAACAGGTAAACCAAGGAATGCATCAAAAAGATGTGCCTCACAGGAGAGGTGTAACAAGGAGATATCTTCATTTCTCCTCGTTTCCTTTTTCTATGTGTTTTCCATCCAGCAGCACACATAGAAAGAGGAACAAGATTCTCAGGATTGTTTTTGTACAGGAAAACAAAAACAATACTGCATGCAACGCAGTCACCCTTCACTCTGGTGAAAGGGTGCTTGCGTTGGCACTAGGCAGCCAACTGTGTACCAGCACAGGGGAAAGAACAGGAATTCACCTTATTGCCTTAAATACGGTGCATTCCTGCTGTTTCCCAGTGACACATTTCAGCAGAGCAAGGCGGATTGCTGGGCCACTTTTTCATACATATGTCCCTAGGTGTATAACAATTCTACTAATATGCGTGCAATGAGGCCCTAACTAGATATGCATTTTTAAAATCAAAGTTGAAATACATGATCTTAAACATGATAATCACTGACAGTGGCCATTAGCATTCACCCCGATATTATATGTTCTTGGGAGCAACCTAGAATCTCAAGTAAGACAACCTGACTCTATATAATATATTGCATGGTGTCCTTGGGCCTCATCTACCGAGGTTGTGCAAACTGGGCCAAGTGCTCCCTTTTCATACTTGACTATGAGGGAAGGGAGGGATAGCTGTCAAAGGCTTCTCAGGGTGGAAGCATGGGAGCAGGAACTTAAAACCCAACAATTAACCAACACATAAATATGATTGTAAGAAATGAATGTACTGGTTCGGGGGGGGGGGAACCTTAATCAAGCAGGAACCACAATCCTTGTCAGGGTGATGTCACAATCAAACCCTAAATTAACCTGTGCTCAACTGGTAGAGAGCAGTCAGGCGTAACTAAGTGGCAATCTGTAAAGTATTTGTGCAGCACTACAAACTGACATAAAGCTGAAACAAAACACAAGAACAATTCCACATCAGGTTAGAAAAAAAGAGTACATTTTGATGAATAAAACAAGACCAAAATGACACAATTTCCATCAGTATAACTGACCTGAGATAAGCAGTTTAAACAATTTCAGCGAAAATAGTGGGCTGGCTACAGGTTACAGGGACTCATTTAGGCACACTGAACAAGAGTACCGTAAGTCCTGGTTGCAGAGCATTGTGAGGTTCCACGTCAAGGGGGTGTCATGCAGCTAAGGCAATGCGAGGTCTGGGTGGGAGATGCATTGACCAGCATGGGTTCCAGAGAGCCGCAAGTCTACGACACGAGATCCTGCATCATTGTCGAGGAGGCTGTCAATGAGGGTGCATGCAATGTGAAGTCCTGCATCGAGGATGCGTCTTGCAACAGCTAGATCCTAAGAAGCTGTGTGGCTTGTGATGCAAGGTCCTGCATTGTCAGCGAGGTTGCCATTGATGAGGAGCTTGTGATGCGAGGGCCTGGGTCGAGGATGTATTGCACAGCTGCAGTTTCAATGAAGTTGTGGGCTGCGAGGGTAATGCAAAGTCCTTGCACCCAGAAAATTCACGTAGTAGAGACAAAGCATCGGTTCTTCCCTTTTTTGCACGGTAGGTCTGTAGCTGTTGGAGTAGGTGAGCTCAGCCACGGCCCGTGGAGGGAGTTACAGTGGGGCAGGGAGGCGGGGAGGGGGAGTGCAGGGTGGAGAGTGCTAAAAACCGGCATATGGATAATTGCAGGTAAGTACACAATGTAATTAATAAAACGAAATTCGTAGCGCGCACAGCATCGTATTTTGCCATGTTGTGCGCGCTACGAATTTCGTTTTATTAATTAAATTGTGTACTTACCTGCAATTATCCATATGCCGGTTTTTAGCACCCTCCACCCTGCCCCTCCCCCTCCCCGCCTCCCTGCCCCTCCGTAACTCCCTCCACGGGCCGCAGCTGGGTGAGCTGTCGTCCCTGCATAGAGAGCGTTGCCATAGTTCAGTCGGCTGGAGAAGAGGAGCTGGGTGATGGTGCGTTGTGAGACTTAGGGAAGCAATTTGAATTATTTGCAAACTATGTGGAGAATGAAGAAGCAGGAGAAGGCAGAGTTGACCTGAATCATCATGATTAGTGTTAGACCTGGCTTTTTTTGTGGGTGTATCCCCAGAGATTTAGCTTTTAGGCCTCCTGTTTCTGACCTGTTTTTGTTGGTTTTTGTGACTCTGGGCACTTTGCCACTGCTGATCAGTGCTAAAGGGGATATGCTCTCCCTCTAAATTGTGTTGATGGATTTGCGTTTCCATGATTGGCTTATTTGATGTACTACTAAGTCCCTATTACAGTGCACTGTATGTGCACAGGCCCTGTAAATCAAATGCTGCTAGTGGGCCTGCAGCACTGATTGTTCCACCAACGCAAACAGTCTTTCCAAGGGTTCTCTGACCTGCCACTGCAGTGTATGCTCACCGTTTTACACTGCCATGTCGTATTGGCAAGTACACCTACTTGCAGGCCCTAAGCTTCCATTTTATTACATTTGAGTGACACCTAAGGTAGGCCCAAGTTACCCCTCTGGACAGGGTGCAGTGTATGTGAAAGGTAGGACATGTACTGGGTGTGTGACATGTCCCGATAGCAAAATATTGAGTATTTCGTTTTTACTATGGAAAGGCTATCTGTCCTATAGGATAGAATGGGAGTTTATTTATAACATCTTATAAGTATACCTTCCCATTGGGACAAGATAGAAAGATGGACTTTAGTATATTGGAACTTAGACTATAAAATACATCTTTTAGCAAAGATGATTTTTATGTTGTGTGTTTGAAAATACTACAATTAGAAAGTAGGGATTTTCTGTGTGTCTCTGCTGGGTTGTGGATTGACTGCCTGGCTTTGTAGTGACAGGGTCTGTGCATTCATTGTAGAGTAGACAGCCACTGGGGGGTGAGGTTTGTCCTACCTTTCCTGCATGAGTCAGCGCTGGACTGAATAGACCTGGGTTGCATTTAGAGCAGTAGGAGGAGATTTCCTAGCACCGGAATAGGCCTGGTCTGCTTACACAATTTCATCCCCACCTCCTGCCAGGAAGCTGGACCAGAGGGGACAAGACTGGTTTAAACTCTCTGCCACAAGAGAAGAAAGAGAAATGTGGTATAAATATTTGGGCCCAGACCCCAGTATTTTAAAACTCGTTTGGATCAAGGAACCTGCCAAGAAGAAGAGCTGGGAAGTTGTGAGGAGACACTACTACGTTGCTGTATTGGCCTGCAGTAGCTGCTTCTTATCTTGGGCAGAGACATGAGCGGAAGGAACTCGCTGTAACTTTGTCTACTGAGTATCTCCAAGAGCTTGAGGAAGAGCTTGCCCACTATTCAAAAAGTCTCAGGAACAACAAAGACTTCACCTTCCTCAGGGTACTGCATCTGGGATGGTGCATTACAGTTGCCACAGAGGGAAACCGCAGTCTGACACCGTCACTGACACTGCTGCCAGCTCTGTGATTTGACGGCACCACAGAGGGCACCGAAGCACTTTGCACCACAACCTTGGTCTCACTGACAATGATGACCACCGCCACAAAGCTGCTAAGTGCACCGTGACCTGTGAGCGCCGCACTCTGCACCACCTAAGTTCACTCCGCTGCCCTGGTTTCGATGTCGACGCTGCAAGCTGGCATTGCTGCAGTGGTCTGCACCATGTTCTGGGGGCACCACTCGTAAGCTCCACAAATCACCGCCCTGTACCACACCACAGCCGCAGCCCACCGATGCCAGCTTCCCTCGCAATGAGCATCGACCAAGTTTGCACGGCTTCCACGGTCTCACCAATGCTGCTGGATGACAGTCACCGAGCCGCTGCCTGCACTGTGACCTGAGGGCACCACATGCTGCACTTCTCTACTTCTCTACTTCACACCGCAACTGTGACGGTTGTCGCAACCAACCTTCACCGGTGCGGTCGGCCAGAACCAAAGGTACTGTTTACAAGGCTTATGTCACCGATGCCGGTCCACACCATTGCGGTTGACCAAAACTGTTGGATTTGGCTATAAGCAGGAGTTATCTAAGGGCATAACTCCCATTCCCTGACTAGAAGCAAGGGACCCTACTTGCACAAAAGTGCAAACCATTGCCTACTAGAGACACCCATTTCTATCAGATAGCTTGTTGTCCAGAATGATGCCCAGGTTCCTAGTGTTGTGAGTTGCAGTAGGAGTAGGTCTGAGTACTGGGGGGCACTAGAATGTTTGTTTCCGTAAATCTGTACATCTATCTTGTCCATTCTGAGCTTCATGCAGTTGTCCTTCACCCAGTTGTTGATGTCTGTCATCCTGTTGGTCTTGATGGTGTCTTCAAAGAGGAACAGGATGAGTTGTCTGTCGTTGGCGTAGAATATGATGTTGAGTCCGTGGGTTTCGGCGATGCTGGCCAGTTGTGCTTTATAAGTGATGAAGAGGGTGGAGTTGAGCAAGGATCCTTCGGATACTTCACATATGATTTTGTTGGGTTCAGAAATGAAGGGGGAAAGACAGACGTTTTGCATTCTTTCAGTGAGGATGAGGTGATGCATCTGAGAGTGGCTACTTGAATGCCTATGTTGTGCAGCCTTGTGATGAGTGTGTGGTGGGAGTTCATATCAAAGGCTGCCAAGATGTCTAGGAGGATCAGAGCTGCAGTTTCTCCTCAGTCAAGTAGGGCTCAGATGTCACCAGTAGCCGTGATGGGGTCTATCTTGGTGCTGTGGTTTTTGCAGAAACTGGATTGGAAGGAGTCAAGTAGGAAGTTCTGTTTCAGATTTGAGGAGAGTTGTTGGCTGGTGGCTTTTTCTAATACGTTGGCTGGGAACAGGGGCAGTGAGATTGGTCAGTAGTTGTTGAGATTGCTGGGGTCTGCAGATGGTTTCTTTAGTAGGACATTGACGTTTGAGCCTTTTCAATGCTCTGGGAAGGTGACATTGGCAATTGTAGAGTTGAACAAGATGGTGAATATGTGGCTCATTCTGCGGTCACCTAGGGCGTAGATGTAACTGCATGTTTAGAATTAACTTCTATCAATATTCTGAGTTTAGTGGGGTCCCTTGAGCATTTTGCCCTGGTGCAACTGCTCCTGCTACACCATTCAAATCAGTCCCTTTTAACTGCAAGGGATCTGCAATTGTGACTGGCAATTTCATAGTCAAATATAGTAATATTAAGTGTTTCAAGGAGTTCTCACAACTTGTAATCCCGGTGCTACAGCACCTGTTGCACCATTCAAATTATGACAGTGTTGTCTCCATGATAGCTACACTTGTGGCTGCCTGTTTAGCGGTAAAATATAGCGTAGCTCTTGTATATTAACTTTATTTTTAATGTGCAATGTTTATTAAAAACATTTAGAATTTGATCATAATGACCAAATAAATTAAGATGAATAAAAGCAATCCGATAATGACTACAAAGTGCAAAGAAAGGCACTGAGGCATGAATTGGAAATGGCAGAAATCTTCAAAGGCTAAGCACCTGCTTTACTCAACTAAGTAATAAAAAGCAAGTATTGCAGCATACTGTTTGAAGCTGTCTGCCTTTTCCATGGGAAGAGATGTGATCCTGACGGTGAATCAGTTATTAGGGCTTAAACAGTGAGAACAGCTTGAGTAGAAGTATTGTAAATACGTGCAGCCACGGCAAGGTAAATAAAAAAAGTTCCACACAAAAGCGAATTAACACATTAATTCAGCTATGGGAACTGGTAAGAGCCCCTTTTAAGATATATTAAATACAAGAGATATCACAAGCACGCTGCAAGCGCTGTGCATGCAAAACCTAAAAAGGAGAGTATTGTGTGGCAATTTTTCGGCATCCCATTGTGGCATAAAAAAGTAGTTGTTAAGTAAGTGAAATTCAATCTTTACCAAAAGACCCTATCAAGAGGAACTGACAAGAGGGTACTCTTGTGGTGGTTCAGGTATGCTGAAGCACCTAAGGACAATCCTTTCAAAACACTTTACTTGTGCTTTGGAAGAGTGTAAGAGGAGCCAGCAAACAACACCTGCCACTGACGACACACATCCAGGAACCTCTTGAACTCCTCAAGTGTCATCACAGGTACCACCAAGAGCTTCAGAGTTTGCAATGCTCGGACAATTTTGTTTAAAGTGCAAGAAAAGTTTGACCATGAGTGAGCGAGCAGCTGATTTCCGGCTCTGGTAGAAATTTGCAACAATCATAAGTGGTAGTTTTTTTTTCTTTTATGACATTTGTTGCACAACTTTTGTGCATTTTGCTCTCAAAGACTATGTATTGCAATTTAAAAAAAATCCCCAAAATCCAGAAAGTTTCTAAAAATACAAAAAAGAACAAATATGTTTATAAAATGGTTATTGTTAGGACCACTGATTCTGGTTAAAGAAAGAAACACTATGGGGCTCATTTGTATAGCGGTGGATCGACACAGCCCATATTGCGGTGGTGATCCGCCCGCTAAAAACCACTGCCTGCTCCCAAATTCCCCCGCCAGATTACCATGGCAGGGGGGACCCTGGCGGACATAAAGACTGTCCGCCGGTTTTCCACTTGGTCGCAGAGTCGACCGGGCGGAAAAGCAGCGAACATGGTGATGGTGTTTGGGAGACACCGCCATCTATATTAGCATGTGTGCGGGGATGTGCCTTTCCGTGGCGGCAACGCCGCCATGGAAAGGCAGGCGGTTTCTGCCATTGGGGGCCCATTGCGGGCCCCCAGGGACTCTGGGGGGTGGGAGGTGCACATGGGGGGTATCTATGGTACCCCCAGCAGTTTCATGCACAACATGGCAGGTACAGCACGGTGCCTGCCATGTTGTGCATGGAAGTGCACAACATGCCTTTCTGGCATTGTGGCGGGCGGTGCTGAGTTCACCGCCCACCACAGGGTCAGGAATGCAGGATGCACCCACCACTGTGGTGGGCACATCCTAATGGCCCCCACGGGATCCCCGCCCTTATGGCAGGCGGTCCCATTTCACGACAGGATGGCAGGCGCCATCCTAATGGGCCCCATATGTTATTTGAATTTTTGAAAACTGTCTGAATGCATCTTTTTATGTCTAGGGATGTGTCAGTGATTGTATGGATGAGTGGGTGGGTGTAGGAGTGGCTGTGTAATTGCATGAGTGGGTGTGTGACTTCCTGTAAGGGAGAGTGAGTGCCTGTAGGAGTAAAGGATGGTGTTTGTGAGTGGCTGTGTGAGTGTGTGCCTGGGTGTCTTAGTGTATATGTGAGTGTATGTCTGGGTGTGTTAGTGTATGCATGAGTGTGTGCCTGGGTATGTTAGTGTATACATAAGTGTGTGTATGGGTATGCAAGTGTATGCTTGAATGTGCAGGTATGTGTGTATTTGTGAGTGCCTGCTTGGGGAGTTAGTGCATGCATGAGAGTGCTTCTGTGTGTGTTAGTGTATACATCAGTGTGAATCTGGATACATTGGTATATCCATCAGTGTGTGCCTGGGTAAGTTAACATATGCATCAGTGTGAGCCTGGATGTGTCAATGTATGCATGATTGTGTGCCTGTCTTTGTTAGTGTGTAGGTGAGTGTATGCCTGCATGTATTATTGTATGCATGTGTGTGCACCTGGGTGTGTTAATGTATATGTGAGTGTGTGTCTGGGTGTATTAGTGTATACATGAATGTGTGCCTGGGTGTGTTAGAGTATGCAGGATTGCGCTCCTGGGTCTGTCTGTGTCTGCATTGATGTATGCCTGCATCTCAGTGTATGCATCAGTGTGTGCCTGGGAGTGTCAATGTATGCATCAATGTATGCCTGGGTGTGTTAGTGTTTGCATGATTGTGCACCTGGGGGTGTCAGTGTATCAATGTGTACCTTGGTGTATCAGTGCATGCATCTGTGTGTGTCTGGGTTTGTCAGTGTATGCATCAGTGTGTGCCTGAGTGTGTTAGTGTATGCATGATTTTGCACCTGGGTGTGGCATTGTACGCATGAGTGTGTTCCTGTGTGTGAAAATATATGCATGAGTGTGAGCCTGGGTGTGTTAGTATAAATGTCAGTGTGTACCTGGGTGTCTTACTTTATGCATCAGTGTGTTTCTGGTTGTGTTAGTGTATGGATGAGTATGCTTCTGTGTCTGTTAGTGTATAGATCAGTGTGGGCCTTTGTATATTGTTGAATGCATGAGTGTGTGCCTGGATATCTTTGTGTATGCATTGGCGTTTCTTTGGTTGTGTCAGTGTATGCATCAGTGTGTGCCTAGGTGTGTTATTGGATGCATGGTGTTTGGCTGGGTGTGGAAGCTATAATCCCCACACCTTCAACTCATGTGTAGCGACACCAACACTACGTTGCGCTGATGTCAATTCCAGTCCATGGAATGAGGGATGGACACCGGCACTCCGGCTCCTTTCCTGCGCTACTCTTGGCTTTATAATCGCTGATCATTTGGATCGCATTGCACAAAGCCGAGGACCGGGACCAGACTAGGTTTGAGTAGCGCGGTGAGATCTGAGAGTCAAGTTAGTGAAAAACAGAAGGCGCCGACACTGAGAGTGTCCTATCATGCTAGCGATTAGTTTAAATCGGACCAGGCTAGCCTTTCAACTTAGACTGTTTAGTTTTCTCCTCCAATTCACAATCTTACTCGGACCTTCACTCGATGGTCACCTCAGGACCACCCACATTACCCTCTCTCCTGTGTGACATTCCCAGCCTCCCCAAACTGGGTAAGGTACAGAGTGAATGAGGTAGAATGTATGAGACAGCAGTATGCATGATATGTGGATGTACACAGGTTTTAATTTTAATGGCACAATGTTGAGAGGTATAACGCTGTAATTTGTGCGCAGAGACTGGCACCTGGTGCAGGCACTCTGATATATACAAAGACTAACACGAAGGTAGTGTTAGCATGCAAATAAAATCGCCACTTCACGAATACCTGTCACATAGAATCAGTATGTTGCTGAAGTAGAGATGAGTGGCACAAGAGGGGATGAGACTGATGACACAGTCATGCACATAAACTATGGGATGCTTACATGTCTGGTCTCCATGAAGCACCCAAAATGGGATTAAGCATTACAGTAATTCTGTATGAACGTTATGTTAATGTAATATGTTGTCTGTCCTTGTCCTTTTTATTTCACAGATGGAGGATTACAGATAACAGAATCATTGTCTGTCACACACCTATGAGGAGCAGCTACTCTGCCCTCACTTCACAAATAGGATAGGGACTCCCCTTACCATCATTCCTCACATAGGGGGTAACTTCTTGCCCTGAAGTCCAGGACCTTTATGGCCACCCAGGACTTAAACATGTCGGCACCAGGGTCTTAGGACCATAACACTCCTACGGACCCGTTTTTTAAGATTTTTAATAACCCAGACAGACCCAAGAATAAAGGGAAACCAGAGGTCTGCCTGAGGTGTTTTAATCTTTAACCCCTGCGATCTTCATCTATCTCAAGAGCTCCCAACACTGTGGTTGAGCCCACCCCGGCTTTTAGGAATCGGGATGACCCGGTGATGAAGCATGACACCACTAGGGTGTGTGAGGGTTTCTCCCTCACATTCATGGTTGAGTTAGGTACAACCTTTCACTAGAGAGGCCCTCCTACCTCATTCCCTAACCACCCTTCTTCCTTTTTTCACTGCTTCTAGTTTAGAGCTAGCTATCTTGCACCATGGACCACATGTTGGTCTATTGGGGTATTTTTTGTGATTGTTTAGCTGGGTGTGTCAGTTTCTGTTTTGGTGTATGCCTGGGTGTGTCAGTGTCTCCATTAATGTATGCCTGGGTGTGTCAATGTATGTATCGGTGTATGGCTGGGTGTGTCAGTGACTGTATAGGTGTGTATGCGGTTGTGTCAGTGGGTGTATGAGTATGTACTTGGGTCTGTTAGTGTCTATTGGTGTGTGCTTGGGTGTGTCAATGTCTGTATCAGTGTATGCCTGGGTGGGGCAGTAGCTGTTTCAGTGTGTGTGTGTGTGTGTGTGTGTGTGTATGGGTGTGTGTGTGTGTGTGAGTGCCTGAATCTGTACATACCTAGGTGTGTGAGTTATGTTATGCTAATAAAATGTATTAAGTGCACGAATACCTGGAGGTGTCTTGGCGCTAGGACAGAATTTGGCCCCAAAAAAATCTAATTCTGAAATAGCCAGGTTTTAAGACCCTTTCTGAAAGAGGTCAGTGACCTTGCATTTCTGATATCATTTGGAAGCATGTTCCATAGCTTTGCTATACCATAGGAGATACTTCTGCCTCCCCAACATGTTGTTCGAATCCTTGGAACCCTCATAAGTACCAAGAAAAAAAGTGTTCTAAGAAACACTAGTCTTGTATTGTTCAAGGCCTTGTAAGCTAAGCATAAATTCTTGAACTTAATGCGATGCACTACAGGAAGCTAGTGGAGTCTACTGGAGTGGCTGTACTGGTTTGTGCCTGGGTGTGTTATTAGCTGTATAAGTGTGTGTACAATACAAATTCTAAGTTAGGGAACAACACTTGAAGAACAAATTAGTAAAGTAAATTTCTCTAATTGGTGGTGCTATTCACCTGTATAAAAAAAGGCACAGATTAATTATTTTTACAATTTAGAGAATTACAAAAGTGGTCTCCAAGTGTTTCTTCCAGCTCAGGAAAATTCGGAAGGTGCGACGCTTTTTCACTCCTGCAGCCATGACCCAGGTGGTGATCACCACGGTTCTGTCCCACCTGGACTATGCAAATTCCATATATTTAGGCCTACCCCTTTATCTCCTAAAGCGTCTCCAGATGGTCCAGAATTATGCAGCCAGGTTGATCACTGCGCAACCCAGATGGCACTCAGCCTCTCCTCTGCTTAGGGACCTTCATTGGCTACCCCTGGCCCAACGTTGCTCGTTTAAAACTGGTTGCATGGTCATTAAATCTCTCCATTGCAAAAGCCCTAAATTCATAGACAATCTCCTTACCAGGTACACCCCCTCCCGCAATCTGCGTTCTGCGCACCAAGCCCTCCTCCAGACACCTGCATTCAAAAGCAAATGCTCGGGTGGCTGCAGATTTGCTGTTCTGGCATCTCGCCTTTGGAACACTTTCCCCTTGGCGATCAGATCTTGCCCGGACCTGATGTCCTTTAGGAAAGCCTTAAAAACATGGCTTTTTAAACAAGCGTATCACTGATTGCCACTCTCCTCTCGCCTCAGGACTCGTTCTCTGTCTACTCTAGCGCCAGGAAACCAACCGGTGGTAGTGCGCTCAATAAATACTTTTTAACATTAACATTAACATTAACAAAAGTATTTTACAATTTGAACAATGCATACTAACATAATTACAAGAGATCACTAGACATTTGGCTTGGTGTAAAGGTATGTTATGATGTAAAGAAGCATTTAATTTTTTCTTTTTTACTGTTCTCAGTTTCCATATTCAGAAGAGTTCACAAAGTTTTCTCCACTCTGTGCGGAGTGTGGTGTTATGAAAAACTCTGCGAAGTGACATGAGGTGGAGTTTTCTTTCTCTTAAATGGCTTGCCAATGTTAAGTTGGTGAGCACTTGTGAGAAAAAGTGTGCGCAAGATCTCCTCCCGGCAAGATTTCTCAAAGCGGGCGGTCATGCCAGGTTGCGACTGCTCGCATTGAGAAATAAGTTGCTCGCATCCTGGAAGCTGCATCTTGGGTAGAGTTGATGGAGCAGTTGATGGTGTGGCAGAGTTTGGGGGCGATGGAGGTGCTGGCTCTGTTGAAGATGTGGTGCGGGCAGGGGTCCGAGGCTGCTATGGAGTGGAGGATCTTCATGATCTAGAGTGTGTCATCAGCGATGAGGAAGTCCAGCTGAGTGGAGTCTGCTGGGGTCTGGTGTTGGAAGTTGAGGTGGTTGCAGGTGGGGTGAGAGGGTCTTGAATAACAAGGCTGTCGAAGCTGTCATATATTTCCCTTACTCTAGCTGTGGAAGAAGGTGCTGAGGTTGTTGCACAGGTCTTGGGAGGGTGGGATGTCTGTTGTCTCTGTGCTGGGTTTGCAAATCTTTTGACCAAAGCATAAAGTTATTTGCTACTGAGTGCGTTGGCATTGATGCTTTCTTGTGGGGCCACTTTCTTTGTTGTTCTAATGAGGTGGTGGTGTGTGATGGCTGTGGTTTTGAAGGCTGAGTGGTCTTCCAGGGCTTTGCTACACCTCCATCTCTTCTCGAGCTGTCTACAGGTGCATCTGGACCCCTGAAGGGCAGGAGAGAACCAGCTGGCTTTTTTGGAGTGTCACTTGCCTGGGCTTTATTCAGGGGCACCAGTGTGTCAGGCTGTTGGAGATCCATTTGGTGGAGGTTGCATGCTGAGGTATTAGCATCCATAGACATTGGTGGAGGGCTTTTGCTGAGGGAGGTGGTAAGCTGTTCAATGGTGAGCTTGTTCCAACTTCTGCAAGGGTAGCAGTGAGTGTGATCATGTATAATGTGGTCAGTCCACAGGAGCTTAGAAGTGTGGCTGAAGGTGATGTTGTTGCTGGGAGCTGGCGGGGACCACTGAGGCATTGAGGCAATGTCAATGGGTGCCCTGGTTAAGAAGACAGCACCCAAAATGAAGGGTAGGCACTGGGGGTTGGGGTACCCGGGACCAAAATCCACCCGGGTGGGGGGCCACGCCACCAACCTCTAACAACAAAAAAAGGCTCAGCCCTGGGGATGGGGTCCATGGGGCCAAAATGGGCCCAGGAGGGGGACCGCGCTGCTCCCGCCCTTTTATTTTTATTTAGTTTTAAATGAAAAGGCAGCGCCCCAAAAGATGGGGTCCCTGGGGCAAAATGGGCACTGACGGGCCCTACTCCTTTAAAAAAAGAATGAGAAAAAAACCTCCAGCAAGTCGCGGGAGGCCATGTCCACTTCACCACCACTCTGCAAACGTGCCTCCTGGTACACTAGCGGTTGGAGGGATTAAGTCAACTTGGGTCCAGAGGGTCCTTGGGAGCCAACAAACCTTCCTCTTACCTCCAGTAAGTCACACTCAGTGGAATTGCTTAGAGGTCATCGGAGGCAATGCCACCCATCTCCACCACTCTGCAAATGCGCCTACTGGTGAGCTACTGGTTGGGGAATGAATTCCACTTTACTCCAGATAGCCTCAGGACTAAAGTGGACTTCTTACCCCAACCAGTAGTGCACCAGGATGTATGTTTGTGGAGTGATAGCAAAAGGGGGTGTGGTATTTGATAATCTCTGAGTACTCACTCATATAGCTACTCTCATATTCACTCACTAACCCATACAGTCACTCATATACCCCATCACTCACCTATACTACCTTTCACATACCCAGTTACTCACCCATATAGCACTGACATATCCACTTTCCCATACAGCCATACACACACTCACTGACCCATGCACCCCTCACACATGCACTTGCTTACCCATACAGCCACAGACTCACCCACTCACTCATCCATACAGGCAGTCACACACTATTAACTACCCACACAGACACTCAGACAACCATACAGGTACTCGGACAACCAATCACTCACCAATACAGCCACCCACATACCCACTAACACACCCATACAGCCACTTAGAAACCAACCGACTGACAGAAACAGATATTCACACATCCGGTCACTCACCCATACATTCACTGAGACACCTAATCACTCATTTATACAGTCAGTCAAGCAGCCACTGAATCATCTATAAAGACTCTCATACACCCACTGGTTCACCAATACACCTCGGTATATATTTTTAACACTGATAAACTTTTTTAAAACACTTACAGTCACTGGATGATGTCATCAGTAATGTCATTTGAGATGTCATCATCGGTGATGTCACTGACCATGTCATGAGTGATGTAATAAGTGAGGTCATACGCATTGCATTGCCGGGGGTGTGAGTTTTAGTTAGCCCAGCTAACTGTAACTGCTGAATTTCACTGGTTTTGTAATCTGAAGCCTGGGAATAATAGATATACTATTACCTCTCCACTTTACCCAACAGTAGTGAAAGCATAGGCTTTCAGTGGGGTTACATTTACTATTCCCACTTCAGTCTATGTAAATGTAGGGAAAGCATTAGACTTCAGTGAAGTAAGATTTCCATTCCAGCTTGTGTAACAATAATGAATGATTGTGAGCTTCAGAGGGGTAAAATTCGCTATTCCCACTTCAGTTTGTGCAACAATAGGGAAAGAAATGAACTTTGGAGGGTTTAAACGTACCATCCCCACTCCAGTCTGTGCAACAGTAGGAAAACATTGGACTTTGAGGGGTAACATTTACTATTCCCACTCCAGTCTTTGAAAGAGTAGGTAAAGTGTTGGATTTCACAAGGATTAAACCTAGTATTCCCACTACAGTCATTGCAGCATTAGGGAAAGTGTTGGACTTCGGAGGGGTAAGATTTACTATTCCCTCTCCAGTACGCGCAACAGTAGGGAAAGCGTTGGACTTCTGAGGGATTAAGTTTAATATTCCCACTCTAATTTGTGCAACAGTAGAGAAAGCATTGGACTTCAGAGCGGTTACATTTACTATTCTAACTCCAGTCTGTGCAACAGTAGCTAAAGCTTTGGACTTCAGAAGGATAAGATATTACTATTCCCACTTCAGTCTGCACAACAGTAGCTAAAGCGTTAGACTAAAGAGGGGTCATATTTGCTATTCCCACTCCAGTCTGTGCAGCAGTAGGGAAAACATTGGACATCAAAGTTGTTAAATTTCTATTCCTACTTCAGTCTGTGCAACAGTACGGAAAGTATTCACTTCAAACACTTAACGTCCTACAAGTCTAGCAGTCCACACATAAAATATAACAAAAATAAATATGTATAAACCACTTTACACAATTAGCAATCAAAATAAATAAATAATAACAAATTAATAATTAAAATGTAATTAACTTCTCACACAAAACCCCTACAAACTCAGTAGCCTGCACCTATGTTATGTTATGTTAAAAATACTTATTAAGCTCACGTACACCAGACGGTTTCATGGCGCTGGAGTAACGGCAAGGCAGCGGCAGGGAGGGTGGCTTAGTCATCATATGCCTTGGTAAACAGCCAGGTTTTGAACTGTTTTCTAAACTGTGCGAGAGAAGTCAAGGACCTCATCTCCACAGGAAGGGAGTTCCAAAATTGTGAGGCCAGGACTGCAACTCTTAAACCAGCATGCTACTTACGTTTGAAGTTGGGTGTTGCCAACAGGTTCAAGTGGGAAGACCTAAGGTCTCGAGAAGGAATGTAGCGTTGAAGCCTAGTCAAAATAAAAGCGAGACTATTGCCATGGAGAGCTTTAAGGATAGTGCATCCCGGCTTGAAGGCACAATGCTTGGCTACTGGGAGCCAGTGGAGACTTTTCATAAGTGGCCTAACGTGATGCCACTTGGGTTGGTGGAAAATCGGCCTGGCTGGTTGGTTCTGGCACCTAATATCTAACTTTAAAACTATAATTATTACAGTTTCTATAATTAATAATCAATTACGTAATTATTAGTACTTAAAAAACTAATCGTTAACCAACTATTACTTGATTAACTTCCCACCCCAAAACCCCTACAAATGTAGCAACCCACTATGGTACCATACATTTCTACTCCTCTGGGTTCCGAGATCCAGTTCAAGCTAGTGTTCCCGAGAAGATAGGGCACAACCAAGGGCCCCACAAACACTCATAAAAGGGGACACATAAGCTTTAGATTGAATTTCTCCTGTACCTTGTGCGAGCATGATGGATAAGGACCCGCTAATGCTTTAATCAAGCCACTCACTATATTGATCACAATGGTGACACATCCACTTTGCTACCCACACAAGAGAACCATGCCTTAAATACAACACCTATCCAGAATAAAATGGTTGGAGAAAATACGATCGATAGCAACTAGGGTATCAGTAAAACCAATGAGAAAAAGAAACTCCAACCAAACACATCGGATTATTGAATTGTAACATTGCAGAAATTAAATGTAAGCTAGCTGTTTTTGACTGGGGCAATTTATTGATGGTGTTCATTTATGTATTTCCCAAGAGAGTTGGGCGACTAACCAAATACACAAATTAGGCGTCAATACATATAGCATTGCGGTCCAAACGTCCATAGTGGCCAGACCATCAGACGAGCTAATTATTTGGATCAAACTGTCCCCAGACTGTTCGGTTAAGAACATTGGTACAAATTACAGCCGCCTATTAGTTCTAAGATTGATACCCAAGGAGGGAAAGCCTTATCTTCTAGTGAACATTATAATAGAAACACCCCATGTAATCAGGAATCTACATTATTAAAACCTCTTGATAGTATACTTAAGGCTCACTGAGAAAGACATCATGTGATTATAATGGGAGACTTAAATACTTGCTTTGAGCCCAATGATCTCGTGGTAGAGCTGGCTTAAGAAGAGGATGAGATCAGGGGAATACGCCCCTTACTCAAACCTAGAAGAAAGATGATGAGTGCAGCTGCTTTACAAATGGTAGAGCTTATGACCAATTGTTTAAGAGCTTGTAATCAGGGGCGTAACACAGGCCCCCGCATCCCCCGCAGTGCGGGTGGCCCCAAGCTCTAGGAGGCCCCCTCTGCACTTCCCTCTGGCCGGAGAGTTCCTGATTGAGCTTGGAGGGGGCCCCTTTAAGTTCCGTGCAGGGAGGCCCCCTCAGTTTTAGTTACGCCAGTGCTTGTAATGGTCGCTCTCCAGCAGTGACTTTTAAGAGAGGCAGTAATGCAAGCAATATTGATTACATGTTGTTCGATTTTAGAATTAGCTATGAAATGTCTGATTTGAAGGCCATTGAAAGACCAGAAAGTGACCACGTTCCCCTCTTGTTACAATTTAAGTGGTCACTGATTAGTGATCTGACATGTCCTAATGCGTCTCCCCCTGAAACATTTGTATTATCCAATTATAGAAGAAATATAATATGGGTGGACATGTATAAATCAGGGAACCATATGAAAGCGATCTATAACACATTAGCTGTACCCTTTCCCCATTGGAGGACCAGGCTTGCGGCTCATGAAGAATTATTTTCAAAATTAAGACAGCGTTTTCAGAAAGATGGGAAAAACGGTAAAGACCCGGCTAAGTCACATGAATAGCTCAATCGTGACTGTAGGGGGGTGGAAAACACTGCACTTATTATGGCTGTAAAAGGAGACAGAAGGAGCTATATAACAGAATGAAGGTAGAAGTAAAAAAGTATGATCAAATCCTCTTAGCTCTAGTGAGAAAATAAAATATGGGAAGACTTAATAGAATTGGCCAAGAGGAAAGACAGCAGAGGCTTTTGGCAACTCGTGACCCATGGATGGAGTAAATATTGCATAAGACCTGAAATCCATATCCAACCAGGGAAGTGGGTAGAATATTTTACATCATGTTTTATTTTATCGATAGGAGTGGATAATCCTGACCATATATTGCATAATGCAGTTAATGAAATTGAGGTGAACATTAGAGAAACAAATGCTGGAAGAGACTATAACTGCAATACTTTCCCATAAATGTGGAAAATACCTAGCCTTAGATAAAATCCCTGTGGATCTATTCCATTCGAAGCCAACAATATGGGGACCATATTTCAATAGGTTAACCAACGATATAGCTGCAGGAGAGCCAATCCCTACTTCCTGGAAGGGAGCAAAATTTACACCGATAAGAAGGCATCTAGAAGTAGAACATCAAATTATCACCGTCTAAGTTTTATTAACAATATTCAAAAGGTTGACACGTTAGTGTATAGTCTGTCTGATGGGTATGCCAGTGTGTTCACATTTCTCTTGTGTGTGTGCTGAGCACAGTTTTTCTGCTCCAGTATGGCGGCCCTGTTCACAAGCATTTGAAAGTAATTAGTTTCTTCCTCCAGCCCTGAATTATGGAGGATTGTGTTTCCATTTAAAAAGGGCACGAAAAGAGAAGACTTGTTTTGCTATGGTCGCAATCATGCAATGTGAGGAGAATTCTATGCACGGCTGATTGGTGCTTATCAAGGTATGTTGAGTATGTTGAGATGTATGGTGAATGTATGCAGGATATTACTCATTTAATGGATAGCCAGTGCGGCAGTTATTTGCTGGTGCCAAAGAATTGGTAATTTCTTGATAGGGGTAGTGAGTAGTTTGAATACAGGTGTATTCTAAAATGAAATACACACCTGGAGTTTTTATCTTGGCCCGTTATCTTTAGATTTGTTGCTTTAATTTTTTTCTGCTCCAGTATGGCAGCCCTGATCACAAGCATTTGAAAGTAATGTGCTTCTCGCACCAGCCCTGCATTATGGAGGATTGTGTTTCCATTTAAAAAGGGCACAAAAAGAGATGACTGGTTTGCTATGGTCACAATCATGCAATGTGAGGAGAATTCAATGCACGGCTGCTTGGTGCTTAACAAGGTATGTTGAGTATGTTGAGATGTACGGTAAATGTATGCAGGATATTACTCATTTAATGGATAGCCAGTGCGGCAGTTATTTGCTGGTGCCAAAGAATTGGTAATTTCTTGATAGGGGTAGTGAGTAGTTGGAATACAGGTGTATTCTAAAATTAAATATACACCAAGAGTTTTTATCTTGGCCCGTTATTTTTAGATTTGTTGCTTTAATTTTTGTTTTTCTTCCTTTGATGGATATTAATAAGTTTACACAAGGAGATGATGGACGGAGCGCTGAAACTTTTCAGACACTCACCCCCAGTCACAGATCTGGGTTGAATCCATCATCGTTCTTTAGCTCACTTTGCCACCTCAGTTCATACCCAGCTATATGCAAATCAGTCTTGACCATGTGCCTCATGGGAACAGTCCAGCCCGAACTGCCAAGCCAGGTCATCCCTCAACCCGAAACAAGCATCCCGAGACTGTTTTCGGGGTGGCACCCCTCTTCAGCCAGGCTAGTTTGAATCCAGTGGCAAAGTGAGCAAGGGACCCAAGTCTGGACAACCCTGTCAAAGTCTGAAACCGGTCCTAGCATGCTTTTGGTTGCATTTGTCACCCCGAGTGGGAAGGGTATGCCCAGATGTGGGTCTTGTGCACTCCATGCCACCGGAGTCAAGCTAGCCCTGCTGATGAGGGCTGAAAGTCCGAAACCGGTCCTAGGATGCTTATTTCCAGTCCAGGGAGGACCTGGCCTGGCAGTTCGGGCTGGACAGTTCCCATTGGGCGCAGGGTCAAGACTGATTTGCATACGGCTGGGTCCAAATTGGAATCGCATAGTGAGCAAAAAACGATAGATTTAGGCCCAGATCTCTGTATTGGGGTCAATGTATGACATTGTTCTGCATTCTGTCCATCAATTGTCATTTTTGCATTTGTTACCTCGAGTGGAATGGGTATGCCCAGATGTGGGTCCCGTGCCACTGGAGCCAAGCTATCCTGGCTGATGAGGGCTGAAAGTACAAAACTGGTCCTAGGATGATTGTTTCCAGTCCAGGGAGCACCTGGCCTGGCCTGGCATTTCGGGCTGGACTGTTCCCATTGGGTGCAGGGTCACGGCTGATTTGCATATGGCTGGGTCCAAACTGGAATGGCATGGTGAGCAAAAAAACAATAGATTTAGGCCCAGATCTCTGCACTGGGGTGAATGTATGACACTGTTCTGCATTCTGTCCATCAATTGTTCTTTTAGCATTTGTCATCCTGATGGGGTGGGTATGCTCAGACATGGGTCCCGTGCTCTCCATGCCACTGGAGTCAAGATATCCTGGCTGATGAGGGCTGAAAGTCCGAAAGCGGTCCTAGGATGCTTGTTTCCAGTCCAGGGAGGGCCTGGCCTGGCATTCGGGATGGACTGTTCCCATCAGGCGCAGGATCAAGACTGATTTGCATATGGCTGGGTCCAAACTGGAATGGCATGGTTAGCAAAAGAACAACGGATTCAGGCCCAGATCTCTGTACTGGGGTGAATGCATGACATTGTTCATCAATTGTTCTTTTTGCTTTTGTTATTAAGTTTAGCCTTTTTCACCCTATTCAAACTGCAAGTATCACAATGCGTCAGTTTTAATATATGTGGTATGTCTTTGAATCTAACCACTCCCACTCCTTTTAGACTACAAGTACCATGATGCATCAATATGTGATGAAAGTCAGGGGGATTCCCTACACCCTGTTGGATATAAGAATATGCCACATGGTATGCTTACTAAATATTTAGAGATCTTTTAGAGGTTAGCACGTTTCATTTTACATTTCCCATCTGTGGGTACTATTGAATACAATATGTCAATTCCCACATAGGATGACTACAATGCAGCGCGGTGTTGGTAAAAGTATACTGTTGTAAGCCTTTGAAGCAAACAGCTTGTAAAAATACTGGTCTGATTTTTTCGCCTATTCTACTTGGAGACCTAGGGCCATATGTATCATAGTTCCGTTTTGCGAATTCTAAATAGCGATTTTTAAGGAATCGCTATTTAGAATTCGCAAAACGGTATGTATGTAAAAAATCGCTTCTTTTTAGCGATTCCTTAACATTCCTAATTTGCGATTAGCAAATTGCTAATCGCAAATTACCCATTCATTTCTATGGGCCAGGAGGCCCATAGGAATGAAGGGGAAATTTGCGATTAGCAATTTGCTAATCGCAAATTAGGAATATTTTCAAGGGTGCAGGGGTGTCTCAAGAACACCCTGCTGCACCCCTGAAAATGACATGTGGGGGCATATGGCGCACATACATGCCCTTAGGTCATGTATGAGTGTCATATGGCACCTTTGTTTTTTTTTTAAATTGCTTTGTTAAAAGAATTCGCAACTTACCACCAACTAGAAGTTGGTGGTAATTTGTGAATCCTTAGGGGCATTTTTGCATTATTTTTTCTTTGATACATTGCATTTAAGGAATCGCAAAATTTGCGATTCCTTAAGTGCAATCGCAAAATAAGGAATAGCAAATTTTGCGATTCCTTATTTTGCAGCAAAAATGTTACATACATACCATTTAGCAAATTAGCATTCGCAAAGGCCGAAATTCTGCAAATTTCGGCCTTTGCGAATGCTAATTAGCTTGCTACATATGGCCCCTAGGGGCATATTCACAAGCCCTTATCACCACCACAACGTCACTTTCAGTGACGTTGTGGTGGAGATAGGGGCCTCGCCTTATTCACAAGGCAGCGTTAAGCCACTTAATGCAAAAATGCAATGGTTTTTTTATGTACTGGATGGTTTCCCTTCCTGTAAATAAAGATTTGCGATGTGAGGGTTATTTTGAAATGGGAAGCAGCGTCCCAAGTAGAATGTATTAGGATTATTCACGATATTGACCTGAAGTCATTTATTTACTTTTGATCTGTCACCTGCTCAGGCTTTGTATTAGTGCCATGGGTGTGATGGATCGAGGGTGAAAACAAACATTTATGTATACCCCTCATGAAGTTTCTTCCCCATAACAGTAATATGTATTAATTGTGTGGTTTTGAAATTAACCAACATAGAATAGAATGCACACACACAAATACACGTGGGATACTAATTTGCTTGTGTTGCGGATTTTAATCTATTAATTCAGTGAAATTGTTATATTAATCTGGTACGCAAATGTCAGAATCTGACGAAAATCTATGTGTATATGCTTTTTGTATGTCTTACTGTGGCAAAAATGATAAAGAATGGTAGGTGAACCATGCTTATTTGTGGCTAAATTGCTAGGTAATAACTAACAGGGTTACATTAGAATGGGGGGACGTAAACAGAAGGGCTATACTTTGAAATCTAATGTTTAATTGTGTTAGTTTCTATAATAGTTCCCATAAAGGCCCATGAGGCCTGGCTTAAAATGGAAGTCTGCAAGACTCCAAGACTGTGATGATCTACGCATGCGCGACTGTGCTCGAGAGAAGTGCAAGCAGCTTGTGCCTGTACAGCGTGGGTCAAGGTCAGCCTGGCCTGAAAATTCCACCAAGTGCCAAAAACCTGTATGTCTGCATCGTGAGCATGGGAAACCGGTCTGAAGTGACAATTTAAAGGACACAAGTGGAAAAAAATGTTAAAGAACAATCAAGACTTTTTTTTTTATTATAACGATGACTTGGCGGAAATATGGACAATGAGGAGATGAGGTTATGCTCATCCACCCCTTACTTCGACCAATGAGAATAAACGAGGACCCTAAAAGTTTCAAATCTGAGATAGATGAGTTAGGGAAAAAGGGTATAAAAGAGGACGCTTGGATTTGAGAAAAAAGCTTGCTTTTGATTTTATTTTCGCACCATGACATGCTGTCGAACTGACGAACTTTTCCTATGGTGCAAAGACTTTGAATTTTTCTTGACTTTAACTTTTAATGGGT
Source organism: Lissotriton helveticus (assembly GCF_964261635.1). Lineage (NCBI taxonomy): Eukaryota > Metazoa > Chordata > Amphibia > Caudata > Salamandridae > Lissotriton > Lissotriton helveticus. Next base: position 642,128,445 of record NC_136059.1, read on the forward strand.
GTGGAGTCCAGATGGGAGGTGATCATCAAGAAAGAATAGAGAGGTGTTTTTTTGGGAACTATGCTGTCCTTGCTCTCATGTCCGTGTCCTGAAATCTTGGTAATATTATGTCGAATTATTTTTGTGAACTGTTATGTTAATAAATATAAATGTTTGAATTTAACTTCTCTTTCTCTCTAGGGTATTACAGTGCTTAAACGATTATTAAGATAGGGCAAATAAAAGTAAGGTCATGCTAGGAGATTTAATCTCTTAATAAAAATTTAATAGATGGAGAATTAAGCTGGTCTTGTTGTCCATTAGTTAACTTTTACTAGCAGATCCATTGACTAAATGGTGGGGTGTTTTAATGTTTTCTTATGAATAAAACCATGGTAATATTGACAAACTGCAGACGTATAGTGTATAGATTTTAATATGAAATAAGACACTCCGCTAGAATCCAGCAGTTCTACTCTAGTCTTCACTAATCCTGGGAGCAGGGTGGATGTGTGTATAAATGACTCATGGTGTTATGGGCCCCTCTGACGAGTAATGTGTGAATAGCTCCTAGGAAGGATTGTGATAGTTTGCAGGTTTTGTTTGGAGCCGCACTGGATCCGTTTTACTTGGTAGCAAAGCATTGGTTGCTATAGGTTAACTTGGATGAGTAATGCATAGAATAAGTAGGGCAATGTGTATAGTATTTTGATGTACAGAATTTATGACTAACACTATATGTTGAGTCTGTATTGCGTTATATGTAGTCCAGAATTTGAGGCTTCTGGGAAGTAGGAAGCTGGTTACTCTGCCTAGGAAGAGGAATGTGTAGCATGTAAGTCGCACACATGTGGCATGTAAGTCACACATCACATAGTCTGTTTCAAAGTGGTAACATCGTCGTATGTTACAAGTTTAGGGACCTTTACGTGTAAAAGTGATGAATGTATACTGAAGGGAACATATACAATCTTGGGCTTAAGCACAGGAATCATTGTGTATTCTGATTTAAAATGTATCCCTGAGAGAGCAATAGAGGTTTCACCTAAGCTTGAGAGAAGGGTAAGGTAGAGGGATGTGCTAATTTATCTGCAAAACTAAAAATCTGTGGTAGAGAAAAGGTAAACACTGTCTACCAGAAATACAGAATACTTGTGAGTTTGAGAAAACTATCACTTTCGTTTTAGCGAAACAGACAAATGGAGATTTTTATGTTGTTACTAACCGGTTTTAGTTGTATAAAGGTGTAAATATAGTGTGCCGATAAATTTTGTAAAGGAGGGGTCAGCCTAAGCTGCAGAGACAGGAGCAGCGCTGAAGTAAGAAGGGTTACGCTGGGATTGGTCCGCGTGGCTAGAACGGAGTAAGCGCTGGTTGGTGCGTTAGCAAAAGCTGTAAAAGCATTGGTTGTGAGTGATTGAAACGTATCTTGTTCTGATTGGTGCGTTAGTGTGAACCGCACTGTGATAGGTTGGTGCAGCGAAGCAGTTTGAGGAAGAGTGCACAATTGTTTTGAAAGTCAGGAAACCGTCAGAAAAATTGAGTTTCATCATGGGGAGGAAAAAGAAAAACCTGAATGGTTTAAGAAATTTAAGAATGTGTTTAAAAAGTGTAAGGAAATAGGGACAAGAGAGGAAAATATGCTTCCTCCGCCTAAAACGCCTGCAAAATACATGATGACAAAATACGACTACCATACATGGTTAGAAAATTGGGCAGATATACTAAGAATGAAGGTACATTAGCATTCCCAGAAGTAGGTTCTTTTAGCACTGCTGTACTGCAAAATTTGAGAGAAAGGATGACAAAGCTTGAACCAAGACTCATACCGATGCAATTTGAAGCATTAGCTGAGTGGGAAGATGAGATTCATGAATTGGAGTCAGAAAGGTTTAAAGAGTTTAGAGGACCTAGAGGCAGATTGCGAGGATTATGGGGAACGACTCATGAGAGTAGAATGCAGAGCTGGAGAAAGATTGATATGTGTGATGGAATGTATCCGGTGAGGACAGTTGATGAAATGGTAGGACGGAAGTGTACGGAGAAAAGAAATAATGTAGAGTGAGAAAGGAAAGGTTATGAGGATTGTGAAACAGAGGATGTAGTGCATGAGGAGATATTAAATAGAAGACCCCCTCCATATCATCCAAGTTCTGTAACTGTGACTCCAAATGCTCCGCCAATGGAGACCCGATTTACTGGTACCCCAAAACGATTTTCTAATTTTAAAGACCATCCGGAAAGAGAGGAAATGAGATATGATCCTAATACCTCAGTAATGAAAACCAGACTTACTGGTACTCCCAGACAAAATGATGAAAACAGAGGAAGTGTAGCAAGAGTAGAGAGGAGAATTGAAGAACACCCAAGTACTTCTGAATATGTAGGGTCTACTAATGAATTGACTGAAAAGATACAGGAACTCACTAAAAATATAGAAGCTGTAACTGTCCCAGTAAGTCCTGTAATTCATGTGTTTGAAAACCAGAAAATAAAAGAACAATCGTTAACAATTCCTTTGAATCAAAGTTTACAAAAAGTAAGGGAAAAGGTTTATCCAGATTTGTCCGAGGTTAGGCGTACCTGTCATTACAAGGCCTGACTTGACTTTTAATCAAAGTCTCCCATATATGTTTCCTGCGGCTGTGGAGTCAGAATCTGCAACATCCGAGAAAAGTATAGAGAAATTCGATTTGTCACAAACTCCGGTAGGACCAACAGAGCAGGAATTAAGTGATTGGCTTTAAACATTAAAAGTAAGAGATCAAGAACCCAGAGTATTAAATGTGATTAGGCTGAAAATCGATATGGAAGAATTAATAATTGGAACAATTGGAACAGATAGATTAAAAGCATACCAAGATGATAAATTAATGTTTATGTGTAAAAGCATTACTTGGAGAATGAAAAACCTGCATGATCGACTAGAAGGGTTAGCAAGTGAACTCAATGTAGATTTTGCAAAGAATACATTGTTACAAAAGCCTTACAGAGTAGATTTTACTGAAAAAGATATTGACAACATGAATACTGCTGGAAGATTAACCCAGATAAAAGAGTTAATTGTGTTGCTGAGAAAATGGGGAGATGTGGATAAGTGGAAGGCTAAATGGACAAAGAAAAGGGAAGAGAGTAATGATAAAACAACGTTAGCATTCCCAGTTGGAGAAAAAGAGTCTGTAGCTAATGAATTCCCTATGAGAAAGATACCAGGAGGAGGGTATGTACATGTTCCCTGGGCTAGACAGGATATATTGTCGTTCACGAATGATTTCCCCAGATTGAGAGAAAAACCAGTGGAATGGTATCGACAAGTGGATCGATTTGTAAAGGTTTCAAATGTACTATGGGAAGATTTAGATGGATTGTTTAACATAGAAGTACCAGCAGACCTATGGTCTGAGTGTAAAATTACAGTGGTCTGGCCAAAAACTGAATATCCGAGAGACACTAGGACAGCTGCTCCTGGACTCGAAGTAATGTGAAAGTATGAACAAGTAATCATGTTTTTGAAAAATAAAAATACCACCAAAAGAGACAGATTGGGTAAAGATTGACAGGACATTGCAGGAACCAAAAGAATCAGTACATGCATTTTACGAGAGATTGCTACTAGTGTTTAAGCAATACAGTGGATATAAGGAGTTGAATGAAAAAGTTATTTTGTGTATCGCTTTGTGTTTGGATTAAGGCCGGAAATAGGAGACATGATTAAGCATAATTTGATGGGATGGCAATCATGCTCGGTGGATGAGGTTTTGAGACATGCAAAATACTGTAGTGATGAGATTGAGGTTAAGTAAAGAAAGCTTAAAGAGAAAGCAATGTGGGCACAAGTAAAAATAGCTGAACATCAAGTAGCTCAATTATAAAATAAGAGCTTAGAAGGAGGTCAGGCAAGAATGAAGGGACATTTTAATAAAACAAAAGTGATGGGTAATTTGGATGAGGACAAGAAAAAGTTTCCTTGTCACAATTGCAGCAGGTTAGGGAACTGGATGAAAGAGTATAAGTATCCCCCAAGAGTTAATCAAGAAAATACATCATTGAATCCACAGGTGCAGAACGAGGTAATTCAACAGCCATCGCCACAGCAGCAGGTAGTTACCCAACAGAGTCAGATGCTACTGCCACCACTTCCACACAGTGTAAATCTACAGAAATACAGTGCAGAGACAATATTCTGCAGAGGAGAGCAGGTAACAAGATCACCTAGAGTGAATGTGAGGTTGCAGTATTGTTTGAAGGAGAATGGGAGTGAGTCTTATGACAGCTTCTAACGGTGCCTAAGAGAGAGAGAAGAGTGCGTACTTGGCGCGACACTAGAGGTATATCAATCTGGTCCTTTTGTGAATGGAAAAGTGAATGATGTAAATGTGACTTTCCTTGTGGACACAGGTGCTACCCATTCTACTGTTAGATCAGTAGAAGTTCAAAATCTTCCTCTCTCTGGAGAAAGTATCCAAGTTGTAGGTGTAGCAGATAGACACATCAAAACATCCCTAACAGAACCATTTGAAGTAGAAATTGGAAATGTCAAAGATATGCATTGATTTGTAGTGTTTGACAGTAGTCCTGTTAACCTTCTTGGTAGGGACATACTGTGTAAAATGAACTGTGCCATTTACTATTCACCAGATGGCATTGAGCTTCAAACCTCAGATGAAGATAGCTTGTATAAAATGACTACGTCACTAATAGATTCAGAACAAAGTAGTATGATTCCTGTATTTGACAGAGAGAAAATACGTGTTGAATTGAAAGAGTTAGTCAAAGAGCAAGTGTGGGATTTCACAGGAGAAGATATTGGACTAATCAAAGGTGTAGATCCTGTAAATGTTTCTGTAAAAGAAGAAGTGAGTTACCCAAATATTCCCCAGTTCAAAATGACAGCACAAATAATCAAAGGAATAACTCCAGTGATAAACAAGATGATTGAGCAAGGAATTCTAAGAGAAATAGTAAGCAGTCCATGTAATTCACCTATAATGGGATTGAAAAAGCCTAATGGAACATTTAGGATAGTACAGGATTTGAGAAGAATTATTAAAATTGTTGTCCCATGTTTTCCAATTGTACCAAATGCAGCAGTAATCCCGTACAAAATTCCACATGATGCAGAATGGTAGACAGTCATTGATCTATGTGATGCGTTCTTTACAAGTACAATTACACTCAGATAGCCAGCCAATATTTGCTTTCCGACCGTATTTTGCCATGGTACCGAATTCCTCAGTGGTATACTGAGAGTCCCTCCATCTTTAATCAGTTGCTAAAGAAATCATTGGAGAGTTTAAACATGCCCAGAGATTCAGTACTGGTTCAATATATTGATGACCTGTTAGTGGCATCAAGAACAAAGGATGCATGTGTTTCAGACACCATTGCATTACTGAACCATTGGCAGACGGAGGACATAAGGTGTCCCCATAAAAGTTACAGTTCTGTCAGAAAGAAGTACAATACCTAGGTCACAAAATTGCTAAAGGAATCAGACAAGTCACTATAGAGAGAATCAGGATGATACAGGGAATGCAACCTCCAAAAACTCAGACACAAGTGAGAATGATCCTAGGAATGGTAGGTTACTGTTGACAATGGATTAGTGGATTTTCACTAATAGCAAAACAATTGCAGAGGTTGACAAGAGCAGATGTAAAAGATCCCATAGTGTTGAATAAAACTGAAATGGAGGCTTTTGAGTGACTAAAAAGCAGTTTATGTGAAGCACCAGCATTAGGAATGCCTGATCATGAAAAAGAGTTTGAACTATATTGCAGTGAACGAGAAGGATATGTCTTATCAGTTCTAATTCAGAGACATGGAAAACTGAGAAAGCCAATTGCATATTTGTCAGCTTTTTTGGATCAAGTTGCAAAAGCATTGCCAGGATGCTTAAAAGCAGTAGCTGCTACATGTGTGATTTTGGAACAAATTGAAGGTATAGTGATTGGATATCCTTTGAGGGTATATGTGCCTCATTCAGTGGAGATTCTCCTCACTAGGACAAAGACACAGTTCCTTAATAATAACAGGATGACAAAATATGAGAAAACAAATCTAGGTGTGGATAATGTGACAATTTCACGATGTGTGAATGTAAACCCATCTGCACTGTTACCTGATTTTATGGATGTTGAAGTGAGAAATTAAGTTGAACATAAGTGTCTGGATGTTCTTGAATACTGTACCAAACCAAGACCTGACATTAAAGATGAGCCATTGCCTGAATCTGATTATATGATGTTTGTAGATGGTTCATGTCTGAGAACAGATGAGGGTGCATATGCCGTATGCACAGTGGCAGACGTCCTGGAAGCATCTTGTCTAAAAGGATTTCATTCTGCTCAAATAGCAGAATTGATTGCTTTGATTTGAGCATGTGAACTGGGAAAAGAGATAAGATTCACCATAGTGACTGACAGTCAATATGGTTTCGGGGTTGTCGATGATTATGATCAACTGTGGTCCCAAAGAGGTTACTTTACTTCGGCAGGATCCCTTATCAGAAATGCGGAATTTGTGAAAATGTTGATTGATGCAATCCAGTAACCTGATAAAATTGCTGTTGTAAAATGTGCAGCTCACAAGAAAGGAGATGACTATGTCCCCAGAGGTAATCGTTTTGTTGACTCAATTGCAAAATATTGTGCCAAAAATCTTGCATCTATAAATCGGGCCAGAAAAGCTGAACATGTTTCAAGTCCTTTATTGCTAACCACAGTAGTTGAGACTTGGCAGGAAGTGAGACAGATGCAGGAAGAAGTAAGTGGTGAAAATCAGGATGTAGACAAAAAAAAGAGGATGAAATTTGGGTTTATAAAGATGAAAGACCAGTAATGCCTGTTAACATGATTTTAAATATGGCCCGAATGTACCATGGTCAAGCCCATTTTGGATGCCATGATCCGAATGTTTAGACAGACATGGTATAATCCTAAGTTTAGGATGATCGCTGATAGCCTTTGTCAGCGATATCTTGTTTTGTCAACAGTTGAATCCAAGAAGAAAAATAGTTGTGAGTTTGGGAACCATAGGGCGGGAGGGAGGTCCATTCACACGGATGCAATTAGACTTCATAGAACTACCACCCTGTAATCGACTTCGATATGTACTTGTGATCATTTGCCTATTTTCTCGGTGGGTGGAGGCTTTTCCTACCAGGAGGAATGATGGAGTGACGGTTGCAAAACTGTTGTTGAGAGCAATAATTCCACGCTACGGTTTCCCAGTAACACTTGAGACAGATCGTGGAACACATTTTCACAACAAGTTAATGCAGATGATTTGTGAAGCACTGGACATTTGTCAGAAATTGCATTGTGCTTACAGACCAGAGGCTTCTGGAGTAGTTGATGCAGTGAATGGAACCAAAAAGAACAGAATTGCAAAAATGTATTTGGCCACTGGACTAAAATGGCCTAATGCTTTGCCACTTGTTCTGATGACCCTAAGGAGCATACCTGATAAAAATAATCCACACACCCCTCCTATGTCTGGGCACTGCTGGGGGTCCTGTGCACTTACCCCTCCTATGTCTGGGCACTGCTGGGAGTCCTGTGCACCCACCCCTCCTATGTCTGGGCACTGCTGGGAGTCATATCCACACACCCCTCCTATGTCTGGGCACTGTGGGAGTCATATCCACACACCCCTCCTATGTCTGGGCAATGCTGGGAGTCATATCCGCCCACCCCTCCTATGTTTGGGCACTGCTGGGAGTCATATCCACACACCCCTCAGGTGCCACGCACCGTACCCCAACATTAATGGCGTGTGTGCGGCTCGAATCACTATTGCAATGGTGATATACGCGAACGTGTGACGCACCGTACCCCAACATTAATGGCGTGTGTGTGGCTTGAATCACTATTGCAATGGTGATATACACGAGCGTGTGGCGCACCGTACATGTGCACTTCCGTTGTTGTGGTACGTTGTTCTCACCGTATGCGCTGTCGTCGGTTTCAGTGCACCAGGTCGTAGGCGTACAGGACTGGGATGACACGGTTGATGGGGTTCATGGGGTGTCTGTTGCGTACCGGGGTACGGTTCGAGCCGGCCTCTGCTTTTACGGTAGTTTTCAGCTCCCGTAGCAATCGGGTCGTATGGAGTGTCACCGAGACGAATCGTACTTTCTGGGCCGGAAACTGCTGCCTGTTTACGTACGGATGGCGCGTACAGCATGACCCGGATATGTATCGTATGTATTTTTTGTTCGTATGGTGTTTGGTACGATTCGTATGTAGATATGCTTTGGGTTAGGATCGTACTTCATTGTACGTACGGGGACGTTGTAGGTGTACGAATCGTATGGGAAAAACGTTCTGTACAGCGAATCGTGGGGGATTTTACCGGATCGGAATCGACCCCATGGAGTTACATGTAGTGTATTAGCTAGTTTGTTTTATAGAACAGGTAGATTAGAATCTTATTATTCTAATTCTGATGATGTTTTTGCGAAACTGAAAATTGTAGCTGAATTGAATAAAATCAAACCTGCAAATGTTTTTGCGGAATATTTTTTGGAAACAAGAATTGACCCATGATTATGCGTTTAAACATAATTTGACCTGTAAAATGAGAAATGGAAGAAAAGCCTTTTTGGATATGGTGGAAGAAAGGAGGAATCAGGATAAAAGGAGAGAAAAAGCAAAGCAAACTAAATCTAAAAGGTGGACGTTTGAGGATGATAATATAGAGGGACATAATGTCAATGTTGCTATAAATATAGATACACTATTATTAGGGAAATTATGTATTCAAAGAGATAACACTGTGTATGATAATTATTTTGTGGGAGCATGTCAATGTGAAGATACATACATTATAAAAGGGGGTTGGAGATTTTAGGGAGGTAAAGATCCAGTCTTTCCTGGGATATATTTTTTGTGTGGGAACAAAGCTTATGGGAACAAATTTTATTATAGATTGCCGGGTCACTGGTATGGATCCTGTTATATAGGCCTGGTTTTTCCTTAAATGTTCCATGTACACAGAGGAGCTAATGGAATTCACGAGATAGGTAAACCTTTAAGTCTTAGAAGAAGAGAAAGTGTGATAGAAATAATAGATGATGTTTTTGGTGCATTGATACAAGCAGTGGGTAATTCGGAAATTGTCAACGATAGTAGATCGTTTGTTAACAGATACAGCAGGAGGATTTCTAATGGTGAATACCGAAATGGTTGCTATGAGAGCTATGGTGATGCAAAATCGACTTGCTCTTAATATAATTTTGACAAAAGAAGGAGTCTGTGGAATTTTGAAGGTACAACATTGTTGTACGTACATTCCAGATAAAAGTCAAAACATTGAAAGAAATATTACAAATCTTACAGAGTTGCATAAGGAGATTGAACCACTGGGGGTTGATGGTGTTCTTGAAAAACTTGGTAGAAGTTTTTCAGCAGTTAGAAATTGGTTTTATGAAATAGGTAGATCCATAATAGGGAAGATACTAATTCCAATAACATTAATAATAGTAGTGTTTTTGATTTTAAGATAAGGTTGTAAACTTAGAAAAAGAAGAAATCTTAAAAAGTCTATAAAGAAAGAATTTGAAGAAAGGCAAGAAAGAGAACGTGAAATGGGTGACATTGAAATGGAAGAGTTCAAAGAGAAACTTTATCAAGATAGAAAGAAACTGGAAGAAACTAGAGTATAATTCATGCTAATAAAAGAATTTGAAACATGTTGAGATAAAAGTTACGAAATTGTGGGTGTTATTTGGTGATAAATCACCAAAGGGGGGAGTTGATGGAGCAAGGGTGAAAACCCAAATTTTTGTATACCCCGCATGAAGTTTCTTCCTCATAACAGTAATATGTATTAATTGTGTGGTTTTGAAATTAATCAACATAGAATAGAATGCACACACACAAATACACGTGGGATACAAATTTGCTTGTGTTGCGTATTTTAATCTACTAATTATGTGAAATTGTTATATTAATTTGGCACGCAAATGTTATAATCTAACGAAAATCTATGTGTATATGCTTTTTGTATGTCTTATTGTGGCAAAAATGATAAAGAAAGGTAAATAAACCATGCTTATTTGTAGCTAAATTGCTAGGTAATAACTAACAGGATTACCTTAGAATTGGGGGAGGTAAACAGAAGGGCTATACTTTGAAATCTAACGTTTAATTGTGTTTGTTTCTATATTAGTTCCCATAAAGGATCGTGAGGCCTAGCTTAAAATGGAAGTCTGCAAGACTCCGAGACTGTGATGATCTACGCATGCGCGACTGTGCACGAGAGAAGTGCAAGCAGCTTGTGCCTGTATAGTGTGGGTCAAGGTAAGCGTGGGCTGAAAATTTGACCAAGTGCCAAAAATCTGTATGTATGCATGTGAAACTGGTCTGAAGTGACAATTTAAAGGACACAAGTGAAAAAACTGTTTAAGAACAATCAAGACTTTATTTTTTGATTGTAACGATGATTGGCGGATATATGGACAATGAGGAGATGAGATTATGATCATCCACCCCTTACTTCGACCAATGAGAATGAACAAGGACCGTAAAAGTTTCAAATCTCAGATAGATAAGTTAGGGAAAAAAGGTATAAAAGAGGACGCTTGGAAGTGAGAAAAAAGCTTGCTTTTGATTTTATTTTCGCACCACGACATGCTGTCGTACTGACAAACTTTTCCTATGGTGCAAAGACTTTGAATTTTTCTTGACTTTAACTTTAAATGGGTGTGGAGTCCAGATGGGAGGTCATCATCAAAAAAGAATAGAGAGGTGTTGTTTTTGGAACTATGCTGTCCTTGCTCTCATGTCCGTGTCCTGAAATCTTGGTAATATTATGTCGAATTATTTTTGTGAACTGTTATGTTAATAAATATAAATGTTTGAATTTAACTTCTCTTTCTCTCTAGGGTATTACAGTGCTTAAACGATTATTAAGATCGGGCAAATAAAAGTAAGGTCATGCTAGGAGATTTAATCTCTAAATAAAAATTAAATAAATGGAGAATTAAGCTGGTCTTGTTGTCCATTAGTTAACTTTTACTAGCTGATCCATTGACTAAATGGTGGGGTGTTTTAATGTTTTCTTCTGAATAAAACCATGGTAATATTGACAAACTGCAGATGTATATAGTGTATACATTTTAGTATGAAATAAGACACTCCGCAGGAATCCAGCATCTCTCCTCTAGTCTTCACTAATCCTAGCAGGAGGGTGAATGTGTGTATAAATGACTTGTGGTGTTATGGGCCCCACTGACGAGTAATATGTGAATAGCTCCTAGGAAGGAAAGCTATGGTTTGCAGGTTTTGTTTGGAGCCGCGCTGGATCAGGTGCAAACATTGTGAATGCTCATGTATATGATTTTTCCTGGTTCTCAGGTTCATGAAGACTTAATGAATACTTTGGTTCTCTTAACCGTGTTTGCACATTTCCTTGGTCTCAAATATTCTTCTCTGCATTGTGTTTGCCAGGTACCAATCTCTGGGGTGGATGGGCCCGATTCCTACATCACGATAAAGAGCACAGTGGATGTAACCTTTCGCCACATAACGGGATATGGAATAGGAATGTGTGGCTGCTGAATGGATATTGATTCGCTGATGATGTTCAAAAGACAAATGAAGATGGTATGTGAAATATCTTGACATATGGTATTTGCATGTAGATGTACAAAAAAGTGGCTTTTGGAAACTGTATATATTCGTTGAACTGTTATGAGCCAGAGATGTTACTATGTCATCAAGGGTTGTGACCCATTCTCTGTTTTTTCTTCTATCAGCTAAATATAATTATAAAATAAAATAGCAAGTTTTGACATCATCCATGAGTAAATTAAAGAAGCCTTATCTCAAACTAACTCTTATCTGAAACTAGGAAGTTGTTGATTCAATTGGTTATTGATGCTGTTCTTGTTACTACAAATTGTACCGGGTTACAGAGAAGAATAATGTTATTGATTTTGTAACATAGTGGTTTTTGCATATATGCATATACCTGTACGTATGTTTGGGTATTTGCATATATGTATTTATTATTTTTGTATGAAATCTGTTTTTAAAGTGCAACTAATTAGATTTGGAATGAGTTATAGGTTTTAAAATGTATTCTGTAAGGGATATGTGTCTGTCTTTGGGTAATTAAGCATATTTTTGCATAATATCTTTATTGTTTGAAAGGTGCAATTATGTTGCATGCTGTATCGTCTATGTGAGGACATTGTAGTTATGCACTCTTTTTTGACTTCTATTTACATGCCTGAAGAATTCCAGTTCTTGGACGAAATGCGCTGGCTGTTTCTTTTGCTGTAATGCTTGGATATGATATGTAATTGAAAAAAAGAAGATTCAGAAACCTTCTGCAAAAGGATTTGGACTCTTTTAGAACATATGTATTTATGTTGGTGCACCTCCATCTGTGTTATTGGTATGTCTTGACCATCTGTTCACATCTTAGGGGAGCAGCTTTAAGTGAATGCACACAAACAGAAGATTATATTGTGTTGGATTATATAGCGGCCAAGTTTAAGGTGTGGTTACTTAAAGTTCGATGTCCTGTTCATTTGTGATAAAGATTAAAAAGGTGTATAGCAAACAACGTTTTACTAGGCTTAGTGAATGGACAATTAAAAATTGAAGCAAGTTTTACCGCTAATTCTAACACGTTAGACCTGGATCTCAGTTTCCAAACCTTAAAATTGAAGACAAAACAAGGCACCTTAAATATTTTGTTTGTTGATCTGCGGGCAGCATTTGATCTAGTTCCAAGGAGGAAACTGTAAGAGGTTTTGCAAAAGTGGGGGTTTCAACCAGTATTTTGCATTTGATCAAACACCTCTATATTGACAACTTTGCTAAAGTGAGTTGGGGCGCAAATGAGGAGACTACAGTGGCTATTCCAATTAGACGAGGAGTCTGCCAGTGCTATGTTCTGGCACTGACCCTCTTTCTGTTGTTTATCAATGGCTACATCACATACCTAATGGACTGTGAAAATCACTCGCTAAAAGCTACCGGGGCAAAACCTCCAGGATTACTATTTGCTAATGATAATCTTCTCCTTTCTAAAATTCCTATGGGTCTTTGCTTCCTTGTGGAGAAATTTGATCTGTTCTGCAAGAGCCGCGGGCTGGAACTAAATGGAGGTAAAACTAAATATGTGGTGTTCAATCCTGGAAAAAGAGTAAAGAGTAAAGGGCAGTGTTGTCCTGGAGGGGAAAGTTCCGACGAGGGTGACAAATTTGAATATTTAGGGGTGAGTCTTACCGACTCCCACAATTGGAAAGCCCAAGTTGAGAAAAGCTCCTGAACACTAAAACATAGAGCTGCAGCGATTATCAGATTCACTAAATGGCTTCATCATATCCCATATCTCTTGTATTGGAGGTGGACAAGGCACAGACCCTTGAGGCAGCCCTCTATGGAGTTGAATTGTGGGGTAATGCCAAGTTGGACACTGTTGAGAAATGGGAGAATATTTTTGAAACTCCCACCAAGTGCACAAGAAATACCTCTTAGACTTGAATTTAAAGTCAGTCATGTAGATTGCTAATCTAAAGCCAATTTGATATTGGATTTGTAAATAGCAATTAGGGATTTAGAACCCTACAGAGAATGCCTTTGTGATATATTAAGTAAGTCCTATACGAGCCCTTGGCTAGATTATATGAAGACATGATTGAGCTGCCTAGGGTTCAGTGAGCACTGGCATTATCCTTCTTTAATCCCTAAAATTGCTTCTAAAATTGTGCCATCAAGACACTGGAATAGGGTGTTAAGCACATAGGTTACTACTTTTCCAATAGGTAGTCTGACACATACGTTCTTTCCAATTTGAAGAGCTTGGAGACCTTATTGCTCCTGTGTTCACTAGATCAATGTTCATAAAACTTAGAGTATGTATCCTTCAACTTGTAAGTTTTACTTTCACGTGTCCTAAAGAAAGTACTCTAACTAAGTTATGCCCAATGGGGTGGCAGAGTGAAGAAAATGAGGAGCACTTGTTGCTTTTCTGTAATGCATCCAGGAGACCGCATGCTTGTTGGATCACGTCACTTTGATGTGTCCTGGGTATTAGACTGCGACACCATGCTTTGAGGGTATTCAAGACAGAAACTAGAAGCTGTGTTGTGTTTTTTGTCTCAAAATTTTTGCAATCAGGTGCATTAGAACAAACGGATGACTTTGTTGGAACATGCTTTTTGGACTTACATAAATGTAGATTGTCAAAATATTGTACTATCTTTTAACAAAAGTTGGTGCCCTATGTTTTCTCTAATCATCGAATAACACTTTATAGCAGTTTCATTGAAGATTCTCAGCAATTTATGGTATACTGTGTCTCATATTTCAAAATTCCTATAATCAATGTTTTGCTTTAGAGTCATTACAAAAAGGTTGATATTGAAAGAATATGGTTTTAGAAACAGCACAAAAGCTAGTTGTACTTTTATATATACTTTATGAAACTTCTATTGCATAAATTACTGCCTAGTATATTTTACCAGCCATATTGAAGATTTTTAGCTGTTAATACTGCCCTGCGTTTCATGCTCTAAAATATGTCTTCTAACAATCTAGGCACTTTAGAGCTAATGCACAAGGATGATATTGTTAGAATAGCATTCTTAGATTTATTAAAAATTACAAAGCACTATGACTCTCAGCAAAATTGGTATTATATTGTCTTGAACAAAGTACTAGCAATTAAGATTTCCCAGCTTCCCACAATGAACATGGCAGACCCATTTAAGAGGATTTTGCTGATTGGGATGAGTTTTATATAGTACAACTGCTTGTACACAGACAACATTGTTAATTTGGAAGTGTGTGGTTAGATAATAATCCTTTTTTTGGTGAAATTTGTATGAATGTTCATGTTATGATTAACTGAAATGAAGTACGGTATTCTATCGTATTGTACTATTAGCAATTAAAATAAAAATTATAAATCACTTGCAATTGCAAATTATATTAAAAAATATTATTAACTGTTATGCAAACAATAACACAGAAAGTTAATACATGAGCGGAAAGAACAAGATAAAAAAATTGATATTTTTTGCAACTATATTATTGAAAATGATATTAACGACAAGAATATTCTGAAGGATATTATTAAGGTGGAAAATTCGATATTCTTGACAATATTTCTGCATCACAATATATTTTTATTACAATATTTGTCCTGATATTTTTGAAACTCAATATTTAAACCTTGATATTTTGTCCAAATATCATGTTGTGCTGCTGCTCTCCGTTTTTAGCAGCACCCGTGGTGCTTGTATGTGCACCTGCGCTCACCTCTGCAACTATTCTGCTGATCCAGTATACTGTCTCATTCCATTTCAGCAGTCCCAGATATTCTACTCAGAAATCCAACTCTTGCCCTGATTCCTAGTTGGTCTGAGACTAGTCACACAGTATTTATACTTCATAGTACATGTTTTGAGAGGATGGTTGGATATATTCATATTACTACCATTGAGTTTGTGAGTTACATAATTAATTATACATGAAGGCATTAGGATCAATGTTTAAAGTGTCTGAAATTGTACAATGGCCAACATCAATCTCAGTAAAAGCTATACAAAATGATTGGGTCTTTGGCAACTTTTATAGAAGGTTCATTGATTGTTCTTCTGAAATAGTAAGGCCTATAAAGAGGTTTCCATACAAAGGGGAGGTTTTGAGAGGCCAATGATGTATTTTGTTTCTTGAAAGATTGTTTCTCGAGAGCTCCAGTTTGCAACATGACCATGAATTTCCTATTCTTGTTATGCAATGGGAGGTATTGCGTCTCATATAAAAACAGATACTGAGCATGTTCATCCAATAGCATTTTCTAGAAAAATTTTGAACAATCTTTCCATAGTTTAAATTTATGTGAATTCATGTTTGGCAAAGTATGTACAGCAGTACAGTCTATAAATAAGAAAGCTTGGTTCAAAAAACAGGACAATAGAAATGAAAAGGCTATACTAGGGTATCAATGGAAGGCAATGCACCTGCAATCAGTTTAGTTAACACAATGGTCTTTGAGTTGGATTCATTATTCTGAGACTGTTTATTATCCCTGATTAGCTTAAATGTTAGCAATTGTCAGGAGGTATATTTGGTGGTAAACATTTTTTGGTGTGAAGGGATATGTTCAAACATGCTCAATTTGGGCGTGGCTAGCGACCAGCGAAGATGGTCATAGGATGAACGAGCTGCGTTAGTCGCCAGCCTAAAACCCCACTAAAATCCTTTCAAAATCCACAACCAGCAAGGGAGCTGACTACAGGACATAGCAGAGGGTTGTTTTGGGGCCCACAGGGCAGGAGAGATTTTGCTTTGGCGGAGTCGAACCCAGGAAACAATAATGAACATGCAGCGAGGCCGGAAGGCAAGATGGCGATGCCCACTTGCTAGCAGGGGTCAGGGATGCCGGCGAGACGTGCCTGAAATAAGATCGCCAGCCGGAGTGCAGAAACGACGGCCAAGCTGCCTGGGCTGGCTGGAGATGCACTGGAGGGCTTACCCCCTGGGTTGCAGGTCAGTGATCCCAGGCGAGCTCCCAGAGTAGAGAGACTCAACGAGAACCACCAGCGGAGAAGATGGCTGCGTCCTGGCCGGCCCTCCTCCCTGGCTTGAAAAGCGAGCAGCAGTGACACGGGCACATAGAAGTTAAGCGGTGCGCAGAACACCCACACCTACATTGACCAGCTGTGAGTGACTGTCGCCCCAATCGGCAAACAGCAAGTCCCGTCAACTAACTGAGACACCAGGTGGGGCTGAGGAACAGAGATCCAGTGAGTGGAGCATGGCAGCCCACACTGAGGAGACCAGCCAGTAAAGTGAGAAGCCAAATAGAGACCCTGCAGGGATGAAATATCAGGGGGCTGGGAGAGAGACCGAGTAGCCATGTGTGAGCCCGAGACCTGGCCTGGGCTCCTCGAGCCATATGGGGCAGGTTTGACTGTGGGCCTTGGAGGGGCATCTGCTGGGGCCCTGAGGGAGGCCCATAAATTGAGCCCTGACCCCACGCCTAGGCCTGAAGATCACAGTGGGACATGGGGGAGGTTCGGATTAGGCAGCTGAGCAACCGGCCCCTGCAAAAGCTGGTAGACCTGGTTGGATGGCCATGGCCCTGCTGCTCAGAGAACAAGGAGTACCTCTTGGCAATAAGCAGCCATACAATTGAAACAGTCGAACAAGGCAATACTATAAGGCTAGGCAAGGCACTGTGCATCCCCTGATTGAGACTTTGGGGGCGGCCTCCTCTCTGATCTTGGGGGCTTAAATCTGGTGCCTGAAGAGTGTTGGGTGATCTCAACCTGCATCTTGAGTCCCCAAATGACCCTGGAGTCAGCTGTTTCCTGGACACAATTGAAGTGTTGGGTCTCACCCTTGTGAATCAGGAACCCACTCACCAAGCAGGGCATCTACTTGATTGTATCTGCTCCAACTTTTCTAGTCTGACAATCAAATCCCCTCGACCCCAGTTATGGACAGATCATTTTTTTATTCCTTTTTATATAGTTGGGGCTCGGAAACCCACCATAAACTTTTTAAAATGTAATGATAAATCTTACACCAAACATATTCCAGATTGGAAGGCATTGGCCAGCAGATCTGATATTGCTGATGAACTTAGGAATAGGCTACCAGCCTTTGTTGGTTGTACTTCGCCGGACTATCAGATCTTTTGTGATTGGATTACTGGAGTGGGCACGTTACTCAAACCATCTAGAAACGAGAACTATAAACCCAGGATGACAAAGAAAAATGCCCTTTGGTTTTCGCCAATGCTCAAGCTTGAACTGGGCAAGGTGAAAACATTAGAACGAAGATGGCGTCATAACTACGACACCGCTGCTCGTGCTACCTATTTAGCAGCGAGACGGAAGTACCACGCAGAGATAAAATTAGCAAAAAAAACATACTATTTACAGGCTATCTCTTCCGCTGGCCAGGAACAAAAAGCAATCTTTAAGATTGTCAAAGATTTTATGCATCCTTCAGCTCTGTCGCAAGAGATCCCTCCATCGCAAGATCTCTGTGATGCGATATCTGACTACTTTGACAATAAAATCCTGACCATCACAAAGACTTTTCCGCCTGTAACTACTACAACAATAGCTGCTGACGAGACTGTGAGGATGACTTCCCCTCTCCACTTTGATGAGTTTGTCCCAGTATCCCTGGAAGAATCTGCTAAAGCCATCCTGGCCAGCAAATCAGGTTCTCCGTTTGACCCCTGTCCCCCTCCGGTGTTGCATCTTTTTATGGAGATGGTTAATCCTATGATTAACAATATTATTAACTCCTCTCTAGCAACTGCAAGCATCCCTAATGATTGGAAACTGGCAGCAGTGAAGCCACTTCAAAAGAAGGCCATCGCTGATCCTACCACCCTTTCCAACCTACGCCCGATTTCCCTGTTACCCATTCTTTTTAAGCTGACTGAAAAGTTTGTCAATAGCCAACTGACTAACTTTCTGGAGAAGAATAACGTTCTCCACCCCAACCAGTCAGGATTCCGGTCAGAACATTCTACCGAATCAGCTCTATTATTCACCGCTGAAACCTTAAGGGCAGCAATGGATCAAGGAAAGCAGGCCATCCTTATCCTACTTGACCTGTCGGCAGCCTTTGATACCGTGTCCCATAACATCTTAATGGACCGGTTGGCTGCCGCAGGAGTAGGAGGACAGGTGTTGGCTTGGTGTAGAAATTTCCTTACCGATAGGCGCCAAATAACTGTGTTAGGCCCATATCAATCTGAGGCTAAAAACGTCAGCTCAGGAGTGCCACAGGGCTCCAGTTTGAGCCCTGTTCTCTTCAATCTTTATATGGCACCTCTGATGAGTTTGATCGCGTCATTCAAGATCAGCTCGATCTCTTATGCTGACGATACCCAGTTGATTTTGGTGTTGGATAGGGAACGACCAGGTGCCGAAGAAGATCTTAGGGATTGTCTTGCAGCAATATTCAAATGGATGAACAATAACCATTTGAAGTGCAACGCCGGAAAAACGGAAATTCTACCAATGGGTAATCTCAACCTTTTTTCCCCCACAGCATGCTGGCCTCCAGATGCTGAAGTGCCACCTAATACAATTGCATCCGCCCGCAATTTGGGCGTTAAATTTGATGACCATCTATCTTTTAAACCCCAGGCTGTAGCAGTAGCAGGCATGTGCTTTCAAATTATTAAAGCACTCAGAAAGTTTTTTGACCTTCTGCCTTTATCGGCGAGAAAAACTGTCGCTGTAGCCTTAATCAATTCTAGGCTGGACTACTGTAATGGACTTTATGTCGGGGCAAATAAAATCGTCCTTCATAAACTACAGATGGTCCAAAATGCGGCAGCACGTCTCGTACTACGCCTGCCTCGTAAATCGTCAGCCTCAGCAGCCTTGAACACCTTACATTGGCTGCCAATAGGGAAAAGAATCTTATTCAAACTTCTTTTAATCACTTTTAGGGCTTTCTACAAACGTGGCCCATCCTATCTTCAAAATGGGTTTAAAAGATACTATCCAGCGCGCTGTCTGAGATCTGCAAATCAGAACCTGCTCACTTTACCCCACTTCAAACTCGTCACTAAGGGTGGCAAATCCATCTTTGTACTGGGAACCAAAGCCTGGAACAAACTTCCCCTCTCCTTGCGATCTATTCCACAAGAAGCCCTTTTCAGGAAAGCACTGAAAACTTGGATTTTTTCTCTGCCTGACGCCTTTTGCAGGACCTTAGTGTAATGTGTGTGCAGAAACTAGGACATTCTTTTCCGTTTCCAACCGGTCCATCTAAGTTGGTGAGCGCCAAGATACTCCTTGGAGTGGAAGCTGCGCGGTAAAAATGTCATTTACATTACATTACATTACAAGAGACCCGCATGTGCAGAAGCACAGATTAATGGACAGTAAGAGAAGGGCACACACTTTCCACAGTGAAAGGGCAAAAACAAAGCAAGTGCTGATGGAGTTGCATAATGCTCCAGGATCATCCAAAAGACATGGTGCCCGAAGAAGGGGTACCTCACTGAGGGCCGAAGTCAACCTCCAGAGGTTCCATTGCCTCAGATATCCAGGAAAATGGAGCGGACCAAACATGCAGTATCAGGCCAAGCCAACCAAGTAGACAAGTACACAGTAACGATGAGCCGGGGGTGGGGGAACTGCCGGAGTGGATTCACCAGCTGGATAGGAGGAGCCCTCTCTAAGGGACATCATGCTAGCAATCAGGCTGGAGCCAAAACTGGACTCTGTGACAGAGAACGTGAACCTGCTCTGAGTGGACTTCCGGAAGCTAGCGGACAAGGTGTCCACCACGGAGGCAAATGTCGGCAGCCTGCAATGCAAAATGAAACGCCTGGAGGACCAGGTGAACATGCTAACCAAGAACCCTAGAAAAGAAATCCTAGCCAAGTTGGAAGATCAGGAGGGCAGAGCGTGTCAAAAAAATATTCGAGTGGTAGGGGTTCTGGAGGCATGAAGGGGACATAGATGGACCTCTTCCTAGAGGACCTCATCCTGAGCAAACTCAAGCCAAAGAGCCTATCCGTGCTCTTCTCTGTGGATCGATCAGAATAGGCGATGGGTCAGCGTCCATGTTCCGGGGCTCCCCCTCAAACAATCATAGTGTGGATACTGAACTACAGAGACAGGGATGGTATCCTGCAGACGGTGCATCACGTGGGAGTTCTACAATATGACAACGCCAGTATTCATTTCCTTCCGGACCTCACGTTACAGGTGCAATGCCAAAGACCCAACTTTGATGCAGTGAAAAAGGCACCCCGGGCACAAAATGTGAAGTACATAATGCTCTTCCCGGCAAAGTTAAAGATTCTCGACTGAGGAAAGGCTTATTTCTTCACAACACCAGAGAAGGCGAGTGACTGGCTGGAGGGCTGGCGGACAGTGGGGCCGAAAGGGGGATCGCCCCAGGACGCCCACCGCAAAAGACCAGGTCTCAGTGCAACAAGAGACAGATCATTTACTTGACAGCCCCAACCAACATTATAGACCAGATAAGTGACCGTGAGGGAGGTCGATTGCTGCTAGTGACTCTCTAGCCCTACATGGGGTAGGAAAAGGATATGGAGGGGCACAAGCGTAGAAATTATAAGCAATGATGGGTAATGAAACGCATAGACATGATTAATGTAATAGTGGTTATAAAATCTTGAGATGTCTTAACTTGATACGAATAACCTTCTTACTCAAGGCATACAGATAGAAATGCTCTCATAAGTAGAAGTGGGGTAAGGAATATTCAGATACCGTAATTATTTGTGCAGGTGCTGGAGGCCAGCTTCCGCCCCCTCCCTAATTGTTCACATTACACACTTAGGGTGACAGGCACTCTACATGTTGGGGAGGTGGGGGGTTAATTACTCACCTAGCAGGGTTGCAGGGAGGGAGGCGTTGGGTTATTTGTTTGAATTTTTTGTTTCCCATTATATCGTTGCTCAGGAAGAATATATTCAAAACGTGACGCATGATAACGATCTGTTGACCAGGGTGGAGGGGCACTTCAGGGCTAATAACTGTAACAGCTGTGAGAGTAGGAGACACAACTAGCATGGGGGTCTGGACCTGGAATGTTAACGGTCTGGGGAACACAATTAAAAGGACGCTTATTCTTCAGTATATAAAGCGACATTACCCAGATGTAGTGATGATGCAGGAGAACATCTTACAAGAAGCCGAAATAAGGCGCTTTACCGATTTGGCTATCAACCGGCTGCACACTCGGGATACTCGTCTGACTCCAGGGGAGTGGGAATCTTGATTCGAAATGCACTACCTTTCACAATCGATGGTACCTGGTTGGACAACGCCAGCTGTTGTGTAGCAATCGCGGGCAAATGGGAGGGATGCTCTATAGTACTGTGCTTGTTTTATGTCCCACCAAGACTACAGACAGTGGTCTTCCGCAAGATAAGCATGATCCTAGTGGGACATCCCGCGGGTACTGTCCTGATAGGGGGAGATTCCAACACAGTTTTAGATCCTGAACAAGACCACTCCAGTTCCCAATTGGGCCAAAAAGGGGAGCTGGTTCCCTCGGAGTTCAAGATGACCATGGGCTTTGCTGACCTCTGGCGGGTGCACAGTCCTCAAGTATGCCAGTACACATACTATTTATCAAGAAATGCCTTCTTCTCAAGGATTGACTACCTATTTACATGCATAGACAGTGTGGGGGATTTTGCCTCACCAGTAATTATGGGTAGAGTCATCTGCCCGGTGTGCATCACAGTCTGTGGGCCAACGACCAATAGACTGCCATTCCCTATGATAGATCCCTGGCAATTAAGAGACCCCAAAGCTAATGATAAACTCTGGGAACAATGTGACCTATACTTCCATGAGAATACAGTATCAGTGGAATCCCACCAAATTCTATGGAAAGCCTATAAGACCGTGCTGAGGGGCCAGGCCCAAGCAATTATAGGGAGCATGAAGAAAAATGAAACATTACAAATGAATATGCTGGAAGGAGAAATACGCCAAAGAGAGTTGCGAGCTCTGGCAGACTGCGAGGCGAGGGCCTATGCAATGGCTACGCAACACCGGCTGTACGATGTAGATGACAAGGCGATCAGACTGTTGACTTGGCTTAAAAAGCGAGATAGGTCAAGATCATGGATGGTAAACATATGAGACGGAGCAGGGACACTACATACATCGAATATGGAAATAGCAGAAACCTTAACCTCATACTATGAAGGCCGATATGCACCGGTATGTACAAGATCTGAGAGGGATTGTGATGAATTGCTGCAGGGATTTATGTTGCCGACTCTCTCTGGAGAATCAAGGGAGACCTTGGATGTGAACCTCACGTGTGGGGAGCTGCCTGAACCTCTAGAATCTCTAAAATCAGGGAAGGCAACTGCCCCAAATGGTCTTCAAGTCAAACTATATAAATGCCATGCTTCCAAAATAACACCATTATGTAACATGCTAGTAGAGGTGCGAGAAGAGGGACAATTGCTCGTAGACCAGCGATTGCAGTAATACACAAGACGGGTAAGCTGCCAGATCAGTGCAACTCATACCGGCCAATCTCATTGTTAAAAAAAATTTAAAGAGGAGCAAAGATTCAAACAACATCAAAAAACTAGAGGAAATGTGATTCACAGGTAATTATAAAAGTAGGGCCACTGGAATTATGCAATTGTGCGGCTGTGGTGTTTTGGTGCATAAATATATATTTACCACACAATCCATCATCTGCTGCACAACAGCATAATCTGAAGATTTAAAAGAAAATTGTTTCTAGCTCAAACAGTTCAAAAGTGACTAAAAACCCTGCACCACATGTTTTAGTTCATTTGAAGGCACTTTGCAAAGGTTGTCTGGTCACCATTCGGTTGCTTATTGCTATTTTTAAGAGCTAAACTGGTACTAATGAGGTGCAATCAATGCCCACACACAAGTGTAAAAGGTCAAAATAACGAAGTAATACTATCACAAAATATTTTGCATTGTGCCGCATAATTTGCCTTTTCTTGCCGCATAATTTACTCAACCCTGTCACATAATTTCGCCCTCCCCTGATGTATTATTCCAGTGGCCCTACATATGAGATGTATTTTACATGTGGTGTTACCAGGAACAATTGGCGATGAATGAGCCAGCCCTAGTGCCGGAATTCAAAATCAAACCATGATGTAGCTACAGGAAGAAAAGCGATGTTTATCTAGTTATTAAGTTGTATCACCTCTCATGCCTCTTTGGAAGCCTGGTGCATGAAGCGTAAACCACTAAGATGGCATTAACGCTGGACATGTCTCATTTCCACTCATTATCCATTCCATTGTGAGCATGGTGGAGGGTATATTTTCTGATCCCAGTCTCAATTACCAAGGCACAAATACCTGTCAATGACTTTCATGCAATTTTCACAATGCAAGTGTCAGAGGTATTGATGTCCTAATTTCGGCACTTGACATCCATAAATTGCAGCAGTTGTCTCCTGTAAAACAGAAAGGTAATGGAAGGAATGCATGAATACATCTCAGCCACTGGCAATCACTCAAGACCAAATGCTAGTCCATTGTATTTCCCACTCTGCTGTTCTTGACAGAGGCCCGGCTTATGCAAATTAGTGTTGGTCCTGCTCCAATAGGAACAATCCAGTCTCAACTGCCAGGCCACATCTTCTGAAGATGGGAACACAAGTAACTCCAGACTGGTTTTGACATACTTATGTCTTAGCTGTGAGGTATAGCTCAAGTCCTATGGCACATGGGTGGCCCTAAAAAGAGGTGGCATTGTGGGAAAAATAATAATGAACTGGGATGCATCCCCCAAATAAAAAACAGTGGCTGAGATTAATTCAGGTATTCAACCAATTAAATTTTGTTTACGTCAGCGCAACGGCCTAAGTACCACAGGTATACCCATTACTGGAATTATATTGCACTGACTGAAGAGTCCCATATAGGCCAATACTGGTCTTCAATTGCTTTCTTTATCATTCAGGGACAACTTGGCTTGGCAGTTCGGTTGAGCTGGGCTGGTACCATTGGAGCAGGACCAAGAATGATTTGTTTATGGTTGGGTCTAATCTAAGGTCACATGGTGAGCAAAGTAATGATGAAGTGGGATGCAGCCTGAGTAATTACCATTGGCTGAGATTGATACAAGCATTTCACTCACCGTCATTTTTGTTTGCTGCAGGAAATTGCATTTGCCGGCACGTTTCTCAAGCCATTCGCCATTATATAAAGCATGTATCTCTCCCTACCCATAAAGAGAAATGACATGCCACAAGCATATTTTTATATTTGGCACAATAAATGTTGTGGAGATGACAACATTGCCTGAAGTTTTGAACTTAGAAATTGCCAGGGAGTCAAACAATTATGTTGGTGGCCCAGATGAAGGATATAACAAATGAAGTTCAGTAGGTCATGTTCTGGAGGGGTAGCAAATACATGCGGCACTACTCACAAAGTTAAATTTGGTCATAAACATGCACAAAAATTCAAATCAAGGAATTTAGATAATGGGTGTTCCAAATCATAATAAACCTTGGACATTTTTAACATTCACATACAAGTATGGTTGTGGGAACATATAAACTTATCTCTTTCACCTTTCCCGTCTAGAAATGGTAGGATATTTGCTTCAGTCAACAGCAAGTGAAAATTCATTTTCAGCATAGAAAGGGGAATTAATTACTCCAGGGTTTACTGGTAGTTTTGAGGGAGAAGTTGCTCAATGAGGAAACATATTTTCCCTGCAGAGAAAGAAACTGTGCATCTTCCTAAGGACTGTTATTTCCCATCTGTAGACTTCTCAGCTATATTGAACTTTACACAGAAATAGTAGCATGGGCATCCCAAGAGTATCACTGGAAATCTGCCCCTGGCACAGCTTTCCAGGCTTATTTTGAAATTATATGTGATTACCAAAAAGTCGGAAAAGTGCATGAAGGTGGATTCAGAGGTATCCAGTCATACTTTCTGACTTTATTTGTGAGTAGGGTGCCAAATCCTCCTCCCTCAGTTGACGTCCGATGCTGAGTGCCGATCACTGTACCTGAACCTGCTGCCATGCTTGAGGCTGCCGTGCCATGGCCCGTTTCCTGAGACGTGTAGCCTCTTCCAATTGCCTGTTCATCAGAATGGTTTTCTAAAGATGAAAGGAACGAACAAGGAGCTGGAGTTGTGACGTGAAGGCAGTCAAAATTTCCAGTCTATCTGGAGCCAGTAAGACTGACCAGCCATGTAACCTTCATCCCTTTCATTCCTGTCCAGCCGGACATCCAGTCCAGCCCAGACTTCTTGTCCAGCCTTTCCCAACCCACAGTAGCAGGTCATCATTGTGCTCTTCCCGGCAGGGAGCTGCTGATATAGAGAACCTGACAGGGCATGCATGATATGGGCGGGTCTCACAGGGAACCAGCTGATGGTTAGAGTTGGCTACCGGTACTCACAGGAAAATACTCAGGAGTAATCTATGGATCATGTAGCAGTGTGAAGTGGATCCATGTTAAAATATCAATATCAAAAATATCGATGAAAAAAATATCGATGTAAAAATATAGATAACAAAAATATCGCCTCCCTATACTTAAAAAGGTAAGTACAGGAATATTGACTCCGAAATATCCATGTAAAAAATATAGATGTAAATAATATCGACTTTAAAAAATAACATAACTTAAATTAAATAAAATAAATATTAATATTATTATTGACAAATTAAATTAATTTTAATATATATTTTAACTAATTATATCAAAAAAACTAAACTTAATTAATATAAACACAAAAAAGTGTACTATACATATATTTACTTCAATACATTTTATTAACTATTATCTTTATTTAATTTATAAACGTTATTAATTATATACAAATAAAATAAAAACATATATAAATAAATAAAAATAAATAAAAATATTTAATATATTCTGTATTTAATTAACATATTACACTATTTAAAATATAATACATACATGTAATAACAAAATAAAAACATTAATAGTTAAAACATTAGATAGCGGGAGGGTAACAATTACTATTCCCACTCCAGTGAGTACAACAGTAGGGAAAGCACTGGATAGCGTAGGGGTAAAATTTACTATTCCCACTCCAGAGAGTGCAACAGTAGGGAAAGCGCTGGATAGCGTAGGGGTAAAAATTAATATTCCCACCCCATTGAGTGCAACGGTAGGGAAAGCGCTGGATAGCGTAGGGGTAAAATTTACTATTCCCTCTTCAGAGAGTGCAACAGTAATGAAAGCACTGGATAGCGTAGGGGTAAAAATTACTATTCCCACTCCAGAGAGTGCAACATTAAGGAAAGCGCTGGATAGCGTAGGGGTAAAATGTACTGTTCCCACTCCAGTGAGTGCAACAGTAGGGAAAGCGCTGGATAGTGTAGGGGTAAAAATGACTATTCCCACTTCAATGAGTGCAACAGTAGGGAAAGCGCAGGATAGCGGAGGGGTAAAAATTACTATTCCCACTCCAGTGATTGCAACAGTAGGGAAAGCGCAGGATTTCTAATTTTAACATAATTAATATATAAATATAAATATATTATTATTAACAAAGATTAAAAAAAATTATTTAGCACTCTAAAATCCACAAGTACCTAAAATTAATTACACAATTACATTTTATATTTACTAATTAATTACGGAAATTTAAATGTTTATTATTTAATAATTAAACAATTAATTACTTACCAGCTTTCACACCATTTACACATAAACACCACAACACACACCTAAAATAATTACACAAATACAATTAATAATTAATAATTAATTATTTCAAATTATTTTTTTATTATTTATCAATTAAACAAATAATTACTTATCACCTTTCACACCATTTACACATATATACACCACAACTCACACCTAAAACGAATTCCACAATTACAATTAGTAATTACTAAATACTTAATAGAAATTAATTTTAAACTAATAAATAATCAATACAAAAATAATTATTTACCACCTTCACACCATTAACATATATAAACACAACAACACACACCTAAAATAAATTAAACAATTAACATACCTAATTATTAATTAACTAATTGAAATTAATTAACAACTAATTATTAAACTATAATTAATTAATAAATTAACACATTAATTAATACATTTATTTTACGTAATCAAATTACTTCCCACCCTATTCCCCTATAAACCCACAACCCGCTACGGAACTAATAACGCAAAATTAAACTTAAAATAAATTAATAAGTAGAAAAATTTGAAATCAGTATTGACCTTGTGCCTCATGGGAACAGTCCAGACCGAACTGACAAGCCAGGTCTTCCCTGAACCGGAACAAGCCTCCTGGGACCGTTTTTGGGGTAACATCCCTCATCAGCCAGGCTAGCTTGAATTCAGTGGCTGAGTGGAGCCTTAGTATTATTGCATACTTTTGAAGCTTTTGAAAATGACAACTGGCTGGGTTGCTGTCAGACACTCAGTGAAGGAGGAGGTGAGTGATAGAGATAAATGTGCACAGTTTTACAATGGATGGCTATTGAACTTTGCTGGTAACTGGATGCCCTAGAAAACACAGGGGGGAGCAAGCACAGGCCTTCTCCTGTTTTACTTGGACTTTAGTATAGTTGGCCCTAGTGTCAGGCAGCACTACTAGACATTGAATGATTGCAGGGCTGCATCTGTGACTGTATTTGTTTTTATTCATTTACTTATTCCTACTGATGTATTCTTGGTTGGATCTGCCAATGTCGATGTTCCACTCTTCGGAATACAGAGTTGAGGGTTTTCGGCCCCAGGATGCAGTTGCATGTACCGAGTTGTGAGGTGCGAGAGTTGATAGGTGGTTACCCCTCTTAGTTATTGGGGATGGGTGGTTTTTCAGGATTGTCTGTTTGTTACTGAAATAACTACTAATTGACATTATATAGACAAATATTGATAATCCATTGACAATCTTCTCATCTTAGTTCCTCTGTTCCTTGGTTTGACAATCATTGACTTGCTTGGACATAGTCTGGTGCATTAAACATTTTATACAATGATTGCGAATCATTGGTGGCCATTGTTGGGCTTGATGTGTATTTTTCTGTTGTTTTTTCAAGCAGCTGAGTAGGAGAGCTTTTAATCGGGAATATGTAAGAGGCATCAAATATATATCAAATACAGTGTAATGTTGTTAGTGTGAGAGAGGTCCCTAAGTAGGTCACTGGCAAGGTGTTGAATGGTGGCTGCCAGTTAATGGGGAAATTAATATTAAGCACAAAATTAGTAAAGAGGAAAGAAATATGTCTTAACCCCTTCGACGCTCATGACGAGCTGGGCTCGTCATGCAGTAGCCTCCTGCTACGCTCATGACGAGCCCAGCTCGTCATGAATAATGGTAATCATGATTTTCCAGCACAGGGGAAAAATCCCCATAGCATTCAAAAGGTTAAACCTGACCATCTCAGATTAACAAAGAACTCAGTCAGGACATTTATAACTATACTGAATAGGGGTGAAGCAAAAAATAACATGGTCTCCTTAAGTGTTCAAGGCAGTAAGGCGCATAGTAACCTAATAGAGTTTCTTGAAGGTGGTTTAGTATCCCAATAATCCAGAGAATCAAGAGAAGTTATAGAAGCTAAAGGAACCCACAGAAACCATGGAGGAGGATAAAGGTATTAAAGAGCTGTCAAGTGTATTGTTCTAGTGCAGGTCAACCAGATCAGTCAATACGCAAGTTTCACGAAGGTGCTCAGGGTGGGTGTGCAAGTAGTGGTGCAGGCACAGGTACACTGTGATAGAAATGGTAACCCATCTTGGGACATAATTGAGTCGGTCCAATCAATGGGTTTTGTCTCAGACGAGGAAACCAACATTACCAAGAGATCCTAAAAGATAACTGCCCAAATAGAATTTACATCTGAAGAAAGCAGGTAGACTTCTGCTGATGGGAGAACATGCAACAACAGAACTACTGATGGTGTGGACAGGTCTGCTGCAATTTGATAGACATATGGGTGTTAATTGCAATATGAAACCAGCAACATGTCCTGAATATTTGCATTGAGTCAGCATTGGACCAAATGCAGTATGAGAAGGAACTCGAAAAACGCACTTAGAAGTTTGAAAGAGGAGGTTGAAACAATGGGTGTTAACTAAAGTGTGAGCCATCCAATGTGAAGAGTACTGTGAGAAATTGGGTTGTTGGTTGACTGAAAGGATAATCCTGCTCAATCAACAGCCGCAATAGTTGTCAGGGTGAAGCGCAAAAGTCACTAATTTAACCTGTGCTGAATTATTTAACTCCAACACAATAAAAAAAAATCAGTAGAACTGGAGTTAAGTATTTTTACATTTTAATGTAAAAAATAGTACCTTAAAGATCAATGCGCAAACGACAAACATCTAGTCCTACAAGACTGGGTCAAAGTCGGTGCTTATCTCCGAAATTAGAAAAACTTTGAAGTTCCCTGATTTCCCTACCCTAGCTGCTGGCTGTCTGCAAAAACAATGCAGAGGCGACAAGTCCTTTGTGAGAAGGAAGGAAAATGGCAACTTTCTGAAACAGGCATTTTCAAAATTGTAGCTTAAAATCCGCCATTACCACTAAAGAACGTTTTATATAACAATTTCACAGACACAAAACATAAACTTTTTACCTGTTCCCATTCAAAAGTTAACACGTATTAAATAAAATAAGACACCCTGATGCTATACTATGAGAGAGGTAGGTCTCAAAGTAGTGAAAAAATTATTGAGCAATTTTACTACCAGAATCTGTAAAACATAAAAGTACATGTCCAACCTTTTAATTACAACGCACCCTGCTCTTTAGGCTATAGGGGCTACCGCAAGGGTGACTTATATGTAATAGAACACAGATTTAAGGGTTGGTAAAGAGTTAAAAACTGCATCCAGGCTGCAGTGGTAGGCCTGGGACATGTTTTAGCATAGGTGGGCAGTGAACTCTGCTCCGCTGGTGGAATTTGCTATGTGTTTCCCACTCCAAGCTCCGCTTAAAACGTGGAGTTTGGCAAAAAAACTCTGCCTCCCACGTAGTGTAGCAGAGTTCATTGACGGCAGCCCACCCCTACAAATCTACTTACAACACTGCTTTTATGCATTTTAATTACACCTTCAATCTAGTATTTCATCTGTATGCTTAACCACCTGAATATTTGAGTTGCAATTTTCTGTAACAGCCAATGGAAACTAAGGTGCTTGCTGTTTTTTTACATTTTGTCTTAATCTGCCCTTCACCGTGACACATTAACATTGTGTGTGTGGGATAACGGTTGCTGTAATTGTCTTTCTTTTGTTTCTATAATAAAGAGTAGGTGCGCTTTACCAAAAAAGGGTGTGTTTTGCAGTTGGAGCAGTGACATTCCACTGTTGATAATTCAAGACGGTCGCCCTAACGACGGCTACGGCGTCTGCTGATACCAGCCAGGAGCAGGTACTGTAAAAAGGAGCTTTGTTGTGCAGTTCCTCGCACTCACTTTGGTAGGTTGCTTTACGTGCTTTAGACACAAGGTAAAAAATAGAACTTTAACTTCACAACTGTCGCTTCTGAACAGTTCTTTGTGTTGTCCTTAAGCTTCTTACTGCACCTGCACCCTCAATATTTCGGTCCGCTTCCTCGGTCTACATTAACCGTCTTCCACTCGCCTCAGTGCTACTCTGAGCCCTTCAGTTTCATTAATCCTCTGACACCCCCGACAACAGCCTCAATGGTCCTTTTACTACCACTCTGTGCCTCTGTGCTACTATGAACCACATCCCCCAACAGCTTCCATGCTCCTTCATAGCCTGGGTGCTCCTCTATTCCTCCCTGTTCCTCTGAGCCCTCTCCAACAGTCTGTGGCTGCTAGTTTTCTTCATCTTAAGGGTGAAGCAGAACTCTGCAAGCTCTGCCAACCCCTAGTTTTTTATTGGCTACTAAAGGGGGTGGTCCAATAAGTGCTGCAGGCCCATGAGAAGCATTTAATTTAGAGACTGTGGGTATACAGTGAATCATTTTACTAGGGGCGTATAAGTAAATTAAATATGCCAATCAGGTGTATGCCAATTTTGCTATGTTTTAGGAAGTGAGTGAAAGCACCTTAGCACTGCTTAGCAGAGGTAAAATACACAGAGTCCCACAGCTAAAAAAAACGAAATCAGCTAAATTGGAGGATGAAGGCATAAAATTTGGAGGAACACCACCCTAGGCCTGACAGGTATAAAAAGTGTGATAAACTAATTGCCCTTCAATCTTTGTGCCAGTTTCAGTGGTCTTGAATGGATGTAGTGAAACTCTTGTAGAAGCCAGGGAACCTGTCAGAGCATGTTTCTGTGGTCATGCATCAGGAAGAAATTGCAAGGCTGGCTCGTATGAGTCAAACTCCTCCTTGCTTTCCTATAATTAGGAAGATGATTGTGTACTCATATCAGTCTGTTTATTATTGATGCATCCCAAAGGAAGGTCCAGCCATCCTCAGCTAATCAGCACTCCCTTAACTTGGGCATGTTGGTGGCCGTAAGATTCCCTCAATGACTGATTGGTTTGGAAGTAGGATGTCTGGAGTTTGTTCTTGTTGTTTAGGGATTCATGCTAGGAAACACGAAGCAAACAAGCAGATTTTAAGGCAATTGTTTGTTCTTGCTGATCTCTTAATTCACTATGTGAAACGTTGAGTACCGTTTGTAGTGCATCATGTGCCATTGTGTGCGTTTCATGGTAGTCATATTCAACCATTTCTTGCAGAGACAGCCAGTGTCAATTTTAGAAGGTAAGTCAGGAAGCATTAGTGGTTGGAGATACGTGCATAAACAATGTGTGATATGCACATTTTATTTTGGCTTACCTAGGAGGACACAATTCTTGAGTTGCGATTGTTATATGTCACAATATCAACCGCAAAAATATTGATATATGCAAATATCGATAGAAACACATCTACATCAAAAATGTTGACTTTAAAATAAATACCGATAATGCAAAAGTCAATATTGATTTTAAAAATATTGAAAATAAAAAATATAGTAAGTAGAAACATATATATCATAAAAAATGCAGAAACTTAAAATCAGCATTTGAGCTTGTTGCAGGCAAAGTCGTTTCAATATCAGAGTTATTAAAAGTAAAAACGGGTCAAGCAGACCATACCACAGGACAACATGAAGGCAAAACAATGACCCATACTCTGACTTTAGGACCAGCCCATCAGGCACTGCCTGATTGCCTACAAGGCCAGTCCGACCCTGCTGACAGCTTATGCTCAAACCATTAAAGCGCAGATCCAGCAGAGAGCAGTTCTTGGATGCCAAACTCAGGCAGGTGCCTAATGAGGATGGAGGGTGAGACAGCGTCAAATGCCAGAGAGGTCCAGCTTAATGAGTGCTGTGATGTCTTGTTTGTCAAAGATACTGCAGATGTTACCTGTGGCAACGATAAGTGCTGCCTGAATAAGAACTGCCTAGCGTTCAGGAGGTGGTGGTTTCTGAGGTGGTCTATGAGGCAGTAGTTGATTATTTCTCCAAGACCTTGGCTGAGTATGGGAGGGAGTCGGTGGAGGCATTAAGAATGGGTGTTACTACTTCGCTGATTGGTGGGGGTCCTTTGGTGAAGGCGTGGTGGAGGCAAGGGTCAGATGGGGTCCTGAGTGGATGGTCTTCATGGTAGCAGCAGTTTTGAACTAAGTGAGTCCCTTTCCATAGGAAAAATATTTGTAATGACCAGATTTTGATTAGGAAATACTGTGCCAAATAATTATTTCCAACGCTGATAGTTCTGAGTCATAAATCTGTTCAACTAGTAAACGGGATTTAAAGTGATCCACACCTCTTAGCAGAATATTGTATAGCACAAATGTCCAGGTATAAATGTTCACCATCAACCCTTCCCATAATATAGAAAGATTTGAAAATAACACTCCTGTGACCTGATGCTGGTTTTAAACTCACATCGAATGCTTAGCGTCCAAATGGACCATAAACATTTCTCACACAACTGTTGCCTACTCTTAAGTTTAAGAGAGGAGTAAAATAATTAAAGGTTTCAATTATTAAAAGCAACTGAATGTCAAAAAGTGCTATCAATTGAAAACTGTCATCACCCCTATTTTTAGGTCTTGCTGAGTCAGCGCGCACGTGCTGCTCGGGGAGACATTTAGTGCGGCTTTTGGAAGTACTCCCAAAGCGGCCACCAGCTTACTGTCACGCACACAAGAGAGCATGCTGCTGCACGCGCATCCTCAGCATGCTTTAGCGCCTCATCGTGATCACTTTCGCTTTCAGAGTCATCGCAATGACTTTTGCTTTTACGGCCACACGGCCTTACTTTTACTGCCGCGTGACTAATGCTTATTTAACTCGTTGTCTTCAACATCTCTAATGGTCCGTAAAGCATGGCTGCCCCGTGCCGGATGTACTGCTTATGCTCTATGGCTGCTTTTATGTGAACTGAAATCCCTACGTAAAACATGCTCGTCCTGCGTGCAATTGTACAGCATGTCAGCAACCTGAGACCCTTTGATCGTAAAGTGCTAATGTTTCTCTTGCCTTCCAGTTTTGTTGACAGCAGGCATCGTAAGCCAGTGAGCCTGACTGTGCTCCCGACCCACAGTGTGGTGGTACGCATATGATCGGAAACTCTTAGCCTTTTAATCCTCACCCCTCTTTTTCCCTGTTTCAACCCGGAAATTTCGGCAAGTGAAGCTTAGGGTCAGTCGCACACTTTGTATTTCATGGGACGCTGTTTTTGTTATTTTACTCCAGCCACCTTTACGTACAACATAGGAGGTACTTTGTTTACAATGTGAGCAGGCTCTGTTAATTGTATTATTTAAGTACCAAAAGGGCTCTAGTGCATCTATTTGCACTGTGTATCTGGATGTCCAAGGGGAGAGAATGGCAGTGACTCAGGCTCTGGGGAGGTGGTTAATTAGATCGCATTCTGCGCATCTTCTGGCTCAAGCATCTATTTTGACAGCCTTTAGGGAACCTGCATGGATGCTGGCATATTTATTCCGTTTTTTTTCTGCCTCTTGCACTGTCATCAAGCTTTTTTATACCCCTAAGCCCCACCACATCCAGTTCAGTTTCTGTAGCGATTAATATTAATGATGCCTCTGTAGCCATGTCCGAAGTGAAGTGAATCGTCTGAGAAGCCAGGCTTCATCTCCCATCACCTCCTACTTAACTACCGCCTTCTCCCGAAGTCCTGCTCAGTATGCCGTTTTCCACTGCTCCCCGTATTGTATTTTGTGTCCCATGGATACTCTGTTACCACATTAGTAAATATGCTTGCACTTATGACGACCATCTCTTTCTATGCGCAAACTGTGTTTCAGTAACTTGTAAAATGCACAATTAGTTGTTTCTAGATGAGCAAGTCTGTGGTTTGTGCATTCAAGCTCTGTAATAGCTGACTTACTTAAGCAAGGCATTTTAGTACCTATTGTTACTAGATGTGATACTTTAATTCACTCGATAAGCAAGCCAACACCTACAGGTTCATACAGAATCTTAGGACCATTATTAAAGAGGTTACCCTAAGCTTCCCTATAATCCCCAACCCTGCCTATATCCTTTCTGGCTTCCAACAAGCGCAAAATGGTTTTCTGTTGTTCTTTGTTGATCTTTCTTCTCTACTCCCCTACATAAGAAGAGCCAGTATCTCTTCTCTAGAATTTAAGGGTCACAACTTTCGTGAACTCGACTTCCCTAAGGATTTACAGCGCTCCCCTCAATCTTTTCCCAGGCTCTCAAGACGGATCTAGATACAATGATTTTTCCCCTGGGCTCTACTTCACTCCAATTGATTGATGATTTTCTTCTGGCATATATTACTCCAGATCATTGCAAGGAAGACTTTATCTTCTGATCAGATAAGCTAATAAAGGGCACAAGTCGTCAAAGGAGAAATTACAGGTCAGTCTACATTGAATGAGATAACATGGTCATGATATTTCTGTTGGCAGGTGTAGCCTATCCTAAAACAATTTGCAAGTTGGCCTGCCCTGTAACTGTGTCCCAGGTATGTGCCTTTTCTGGGCATGGCTAGGTATTGTAGTTGGTGGATCCTGGTCAAAATATCAAAGCAGAAAAGATGTCACATAATCCTTACAGTAGTCTACGAAGCTGAGAATTGTTTGAGTGAGAAATTGTATTACAACCATTGATTCAAAAGAATCCTACAACATCATTCCAGAATTAGATGTTGTGCTCAACACACCTCATTAGTTGAACATTACATAAAAAGTAATAGCTCTGCAATGGAAATGTAATGGTAAGGGATTGAAGTAGTCAAAGAAACTGTCAGAAATTAAAATGTTGACTACCTGCACTCATTACATGAGAATAGATGGATTTGGAAGACCAACACTGTGAACAATCGCCTGAATGTGTGCGTAGAATGCTTTTTTCTGGATTATAACAAATAAGATTCCATTGCTATACATTCTTTTTTGTACAGCCTTGATTTATGTTTTAAATTTTTAACACCCGGTTCTTTTTCATTACCTGTACTGACTTACTTTCCTTTACATGTGCAGGTTGCATTATATCACAATTTAGCATGCTGCCCGTTTCATGGATTGTTTAATTCTTTGTATGCTAGTTTGTTGACCTCTTGTATGGCCATGGCCATGGCATAGCTCCTCAGCTTAGGACACAATGACAGTAGATTTTGTTGCTGTGCGATTGGGTTTGTATTTTGTTTGTAATACTGTCAAAAAATGGCTGCCACACATCTGCGCTTGAGTATTTTTTTTCAAACAGTATTGGAATTTTTAGCCTTTCCTTTCCTTTTTATGTATATGTTATGTTATATTGCATTTTGGTTTAGCTGCCCCTTTACACAGCTTGTGTGACCTCTGGTTTTCAAGCTGGCAGACCTCCAGTATCGCCACTGCTTAGCACTTTGGCTTACGTAATGTTGACTGCATAGTGCTTTACTGTTTTTGTGCCATTTGCAGGACTTTCTGGGATACTAGGCAGTGATGGTCACTGGCATAGGACCATTCGTAGCAACAGGGGCACACACACTATCGGATTCAATTATGGACTCCGCCCGGAGTAGCGGGCAGTCCCTTTATTTATACCCGAGGCTATGCCCAGCCTCAAACAACTGGAGCGCAGCCTCATAGGGCCAGATGTAGGTCGCCAATTACCGGTAGGTAACGGCCGATTTCGGCCGTTACCGACCGGTAATTGGTTTTCGAGATGTTACAGATTCGGTAAATTTACCAAAACAGTAAATTTACCGATTCTGTAAAATACCGAATCGGTAATTTTACCGATTCGGTAAAACCCAGATGTAGGTAGAACTGTTTACAGTGCTACAGGCCTTCAGAATTCGGTATTTTACCACCCAATCCAATTGGGTGGTGAAATACCGAATTCAGGTGTGCATGCACATCTGTGCATGCACACCTGTGCCATGTGACACACAGACATGCCCTTAGGGCATGTCTGTGTGCCACATTGCACACATGCCTGTATTTGGGGTGCTAGAGGGTGTCAAAGTGACACCCCCTGCACCCTTGCTGAAATCGGTATTTACCGATTCTGTAAATACCGATTCGGTAATGCCCATTGATTCCTATGGGCTTCAATGCCCATAGGAATCAATGGGCATTACCGAATTGGCATTTACAGAATCGGTAAATACCGAATAATCTGAAATACCTACATCTCCCCCCCTCTATTTTACCACTTCTTAAATACCGAATCGGTATGATTCGGTATTTAAGAGGTGGTAAAATACAATTACCTACATCTGGCCCTATATCCCTCTCAACCTTAACATTTCCTGATGGTACAGGATTGGGGCAGTCACTTAGTTGTTTATTTATTAAACTTTCTTTTCAATTTTGAAACATGCTGTAAAACTACAGAGATGTGTTATCCAAAAAGAGTAGCTGGCATATTTTGCCATTGCATCTTGTATGTAACGAACAATAATGAAACTCTGCAATGCCCACCATGTTAGCATCAAATTCCGTCTCACAATGCCACAGTAAGAATATTTCAAAATCTACACAGTTACTGCACTTCTGAAAAAGAGATGTGCAGAATCTGCATTCCTCAGGGAAGGACCTTTACATTTATTGGGTGGAGATGATAATCCCTCAGAGGCATAGCCAATAGGTCTCGCTTTTGGGACCTTCTAAGTATTTAGTTATGCAGCACAATATCCTTGGTGCAACTACTGCGTGGCTAAACACTTATAAGGTCCCGAAGGCGAGACCTATTGGCTATGCCAATGCTTGTTGTTAGTGGGAACATAACAGAGGTGCCATAATAAATCATCTCTGCAGTTCATACCCGCTGTTTTATTGCACGCCTTGTGTAGTTTCTTCAGTCAAATCTCTATACATCTGTCCTTTCAATGTGTGCATGACAAACTATTTTATTCAACATTCATGGCAGACTATACTGTGTCAGTAAAGGATTTTACCATACTATAAATATTAAGAGAAAAAGAATGCCTCTTGCTTCACTGCAGTGAAACTGAGCTGTTTTGATCGCTGCATGAGTAATAGCAGAATGTTTAGTTGTGAACTCAACAATTTTCACACAAAATATATGCACATAATCTCTCCCTAATGTTTTCTTTCCTCTGGTACAAACAAAATATGCAGGAAGGAGTCGAAGTCTGAGCCTGAATTAAAGCAGCGCATGAATGCTAAAGGCTTTCCCTGTCATGATCTATTATAAACCAGCTTCCATCTTTCATGGTTCTACTTAAGCAGAATACGGTGTAAGCAATTCTGCCCTTTCCATGTACCGATTTCCTCTCAAACTGTAGCTTTGTTTTATAAGAATGGTGTCTCCATTTTCAGAACAAGTGCTAAAAAATCCAATTGGGAACTGCTGATGGTAACGAGTACTGCACAATTCTGTGCCTAGATTTAATATTATGTATTAATCTATTTATTTATTTAGGTGGTTCTCAATTCCAGAGGCAAAATGTTTCTCTTAGTTGCAATGTAAATGTACCACAGCAAAGAAATGAGGACTGTGAGGGCGAAGGTAATGAGGAGGGGGAAGTTGCAGATCAGCAATTGGAGCAGGAGAAACCAAAAGAGATGGCAGTTTGTGTTGATGACTCGGGACTCCATTATTCCTGGAGTTCAAAGAAAGGAAGGGCTTTTGCAGTCCGAAATGACCGCTTGACTGCCCATTTGGGTGAACAAGCTCCAAGTGTGTGCTTTGGGAGTCTCAGAACCAGTATGAATATGATAGATGGGAGAGTTCTAAGCGCTAGAGTATACATACCATAAGTGGTCAATTGCAGTGTGCACACTATCATCAGCACTATTTTCAAAAAGTCACAAAATTATGCTTCAGTAACAGATTTCAGGAGACACGAGTCTAGTAAGAATAGAAAATATATTTTAAACATGCATGAATTCTGTTTAGAATTGATGTCCGCAAAACTAGTTAATTTTTTATCCCTGGTGCATTTTTAAATCTAGAATAACCAGAGCTTTAGCTGTCTCACATAGATTTTTAAATATTATATATAATAAATAATATTACTATAAGATGCGGTGGCAGACATTTGAAAGTGGTGAGGCTAATATTTTGAACCACTGACAGGCACTGTGAGAAACTAGCATAGTCCGTAAGGTCAATCCTGGTCTGTTACAAGCAGCTTTTGTAACGAACCATGACCGAGAGCTCTGGAGTTAAGGCTGAAGGCAGTGAGAGCTTCTGACAGTGTCAAAAGCCATTTTGAATTTTTGAAAAAAAGGTACTTACCCACTACCTCCTGGATGTCTCCAGTCCCGGCAGTCTGTGGCTCCTAGCCGTGGGTCATAGAAACAATTCCCCTAAGCAATCGAGAGTCTGCCATTATGCTGGTAATAATATTAACCAGCATCAGAGAAGCTACAGAATTGGTTGGAGCAGGCTGGCTCGGTGCTCATTCAAAGACTGGGGCCTGTGCCTGCTCTCCACTTTGCTGTCTAACCCAAGCTGTTGTAGAGGTTTAAATGAACATGTTGGACTGGCCCACGTGCAACAGTAACCATCAATACCACATTACTCCTCCATTCTACTGCCAATCAGCAGCAATAGCTCAGCTCGGTCTGGCAGCACTGAAAAATAAAATGATAATAAAATAATTGTATTACCATTTTATTTTTTTATGTTTGCTGCACTGGAGGGGGAAACGCTCTGCCACCCTAATGTTGCAGTCGCCGCTGATTAATGCATGAATACACTTTTGGTCATCTGCCTTCAGCCACTGCTCAGGTGAAGTGTAATTTACAGTTAACATATAGCTACAGTGGGGCAATAGGCCAGGTTCATTTTAGCCTTCAGATTTGCTTCCAGTGCCATTCAGTTTTTGACTCACCCACACAAGAGTTATTCAGTATTTGATTTGATAGCCAGAGTGAGTGTCAAAATGTAGTACACACACACACACACACACACATACACACGCATGCACGCACGCACACACACACACACATATTTTCTTTTTCTGTCTTTGGGTAACCATCAAACTACCTTTTCTGGAAAATCCCATTACCTCCCTTTGTCTCTACTAACCGCCTAATTTCACCCTTACCTACCTTTACCTCTATCAACCCCTTAACCCTAAATTCACACTAACCTACCTTTACCCTACCCCTACCCACACCTTAACCCTAAAATCGCCTTAAACTACCTTAACCTCTAACCACCCCTAAACCCTAACATTAGCCTTACCTTCCTTTACCTCAACCTACCTCTTAACCCTAAATTCAGCGATACTCTCCTTTACTCTAACCCACCACTTAACCCTGAAATCACCCTTACCTCTCTACTTCTACTAACCTCTAAGCTCTAAAGCCACCCTTTTGCCCTTTACCTCTCCCCATGCCTAAACCCTTTTTATATTTAAATAACGTACAAATGTATGTTATTTAAATATAGGTACCTGTGTGTTAACGTACTGAGGGAGAAAGAACACATGCTAAGGATAAAAAAAAATATTAAATGTACTTACCTGTGGGGTAAAGGCATTGAGGGGTAGAGACTGTGGTGTAAAAGTAAGATACCCCCATCCAATTTGTGACCTCCTGCTCATTTGAAACTTTGTAAACAGTGCTCTCAGTGAGTCACAAAAACGTTTTTCTGTTCATATACTCACCTGTGCAGCTGTCCAATATCACACATTGCTTTGAGTTACCGTTGAGGCCATACTTCATCTTGGGGATGTCTGCAGGCCATAACTAGTTTTGGCTCAAACACGTATGTTAGACATGGGCTGTGATGCTCCAAAATGGAGGCCAGATCAACAAAATGGAAAAAAAAAACATCCTGCTAGGCTCAAACTCAAGTTAGAAAGTACATGGGGCAGTCAAGTGTACATGGATAATAACATCTACTCTTATCCCAAATGTGTTAGTTCTGTTTTTCGCTGCTGGTATTTATATATTTTTACTGTTACTTAGTTTAAATAGGTAGCATTTAAGGATGCATACTATAGTCTTAGAGCCTGCTGCTAAGGGCTATACCAGATGTTAAAAGCCCTAAACCCGGCTCAGGTCTATAACGAGGATGAGGGCTTTTAACAACCTGTATAGCCTGAAGTTTTTAGAACATTCCCCACACTGAGGGTAGAATGTTCTAAATTAAAAGGGGAGAATCATGAAGACAAACATTGAATGTTGGAGCAGAAGATTTATGCCAGCATTATTGGCACAAAACCACTCCATTATCTTCCATGGAG
Organism: Lissotriton helveticus; assembly: GCF_964261635.1. Lineage (NCBI taxonomy): Eukaryota > Metazoa > Chordata > Amphibia > Caudata > Salamandridae > Lissotriton > Lissotriton helveticus. The sequence goes on from NC_136059.1 coordinate 642,169,584, forward strand.
GTGTAGACATTCCAATGTTCTAATATAGCCTTAGAGCCCGACCTTGCGGGCTCTACCGGACATCAAAGGCCGCTCCAGCGTTAAAGGTCCGAGACAAAAGGCTACGGCCTTTAACAAGGGAGTGGGCCTTTAATGGACAGTAGAGCCCGATAGAAGGGCTCTGAGACTATTAGAACATTCCGCCCCAGAAGGTAGAATGTTCTAATTGGTCAAAACAAAGGCCTCTCAGAGCCCAAGGGGCTGAGAGGCGTTTGTTCCCAGCAGCAGCTGTCAACAAAAGCATTAAAATGTTGTTCTGTGGGCTTCTATTCGCCCGCAGAAGTCCGGAGCCCTCCATTTTCTGCTAAGAAGTGCTCAACATTCTAATGTTCGAATTTGATAATACATCATCATATGGATTCTACCTTTTTTGCAGGACCACCCTTGAGATGGCCACAATCTAGGTTTTAGGCGCACCAGGCATATAGGGCCTTTCAGTCTAGAGTATAAGATCTGTGTGTAGAACCATGTCCTTCTGAGAAAAACACTGCATGTTACCTCTTGGCTACTTTAGTGAGCTGACAGATACAGTGAAAGGAGCATAGGGTGTAATAGATACGACGTTAGAAACCAAAATATATATTGAGGTTGAAATGCTGAATTTGGAAGTGGATCTTCTCTTTTTCTCTGATGCTTTTAGTATTTTATTATTTTGCAGCATTTATATAGCTCTTACTACCCCTATGTTGGGCACTGAAGTGCTCAATAAAGGTGGTACGCCAGGTTTACATCATATATTGAGCATTTGTGACCAGATTTGAGTGTCTCTTATGCTCCTGATTTTTCAGTCAATACGATTGTGGTACATGTGGCACAAATAGTTAATATACACGTGTGTCTCCTGTTTGCATGCATATTCAGGTCAAATCTATTGACTTTGCCACTTATTCTTATCTTATTTTTGTTTTTTCTTAATTTAGTTTCCTGTCAGATGACTTATATACCATTTTTAATGCTTTTGCTTATGTTGTTGTCCATTTTGCCCCCCTAATCTAAGCCATTTTTACTCTAGGATTCCACTCTTCACACTTGGAACATTAAAGTGCTTTTGTGTAAGGTTTGTCACCATTCTTTTTTTAACTGTTTGTCAGCTTAATGGACTTTGTTAACGGGTTTTTAAGCTTATGTAGACTTTGCACACTGATCCATTGCAAATTGTTATTAGGAAGCTTTGAGCATTTTAGAAATGTTAGATGTTTAGTTGGTTAATTTAAAAATCATTATTGAGTCCCGTCACTAAATTAAGTTTACTGTGTCTTTCAGAGGTTGCTGGAAGGACACCATGCGTTGATCTTATGCATGTAGAGTGTGAGGTGGTGCTTGAGGAGGGTAAATGCTGTACTTTTACACAGCATTAAGGGAATGAACCCTGTCTACAGGCCAGCTTGACTTAAGAGAGAAATTAAGGTGTTCCGATACCTATAAGTTTCCTAGTACTGGATGGACTGTTGTCTTTTTCAGCCATAAACTGAAGTTGCTCATTTACATAATTGTACACTTTCGCTTAATCATTCTGTCAATGAGTGCTGTAGGTTATTGGATGAGTTTATGAAGGAGCCAGGGAAGATGGCAGATATCAAAATTTATTAAGAAGCTTCTACCTGTTGAATCGTGCAAAGTTTTTTCCAAGGAAATGGAAACAGGTGTGTCGATTATCATACGGAACTAAGGGCCTCATTTACAATATGACCATTTTTCTATCATGGAAACGGAGCAAATTACTAAGTCTCTTTGATGGAGGTTGCGCCTGTCAAATCTAGAAATGACAACCAAGCTTGTGGGTACTTTTTAAACATTGGGAGGAACCACCACCATGCCAGTTCCTGTCAATGCTTTTTACAGTTTACTGTTTTCTCAGTTTTTTCAAACAGAAAATCCTGAAGCAGTGATCTCCCATAGTGAAGGGAACATTTAGCAGCTTTCACTGCCCCTTGTAGCCAGGGTTTCTTTCATTCCTGCAATCTAAATTAGATGGGCATAATTGGAGATTTGCCTCCAGCCGTCCTTACTTCACAGGGCCATCAGAGGTGTTTAATCACGGTGGAGACAGAGTAGTCTCCTCTGTGGTTGATCCTAAAGTCCGCCACCATCTAAATACTCCATAGCGACTGAGTATGTATATCAACAGGATATAAATGAGTCCCTAACTTATGCCTGTTATGTCAAATTTAAATATGGATGTGTTACTCTCTACCAAAAACTCTTCCAAATAATGTGTGGATCTAGACGTTTTCATTCTGCATACCTCTTTACCTCCTTGTCGCTCACATATGAATTTACATTAAGTGTGAAGGCTTGCCTTCTGCAAGTGTATTCAAAATTTGGACACAGTCATCCATAGTCTGAATGAGTATGAAGAGATAAATAGATAATAAATTCTCTGCAGCAATTTTTATAAATAATTTTCTATTCTTTTTTTTTTAGGACACACTTGCACATTGGTTGTAAACTTAGTTTGCTCTGTATCTTAGCCCTTGTATTGATTTATTGTTCAATTTTTTTACATAATTTAATATAGCGCAAACTTGACCTGAAGGTATCCGAGCGATTTACACTAGCACCAGTGGCGTTACATGAGGACAAATTCAAAGCACACTCAGTTTTTTTCTTTAGAGAATTTTTGTGAGGAAGTATTATGAGTGTCTTTTTTTGTAAAGAAAAACAGCATTTGAGGGCATCCTAAGCCCTATCACACTAGTGGACTTGTGATGAGCGGCCATCTTTAGGAAAGAAGAAACATTGTTTCTCCCAGAACACATGCATTTGGATGCAGTTTCTTACTGCTTCTCTTGGATGCGCTACTTCAGCAGTCAGTTAGCCCGACATGCAATGCAGGGTAGGATCTTTGTTTCACTCAGAGGGCTCTCTGGCTGGTTCCTCTGCTATGAGCGTGAATTGATACTAATTTCCTTCTCTGACCTCATCTTTTAGAAGCACAGTGTGAGATGTAGATAATTGAGAGGAAATATCAGTAGCGGCCACTTGTCGTATAAAGTAGTGGGGAGGGGGAGGTCAACACTAAAAACGAATGTAAATTAAAAAAAGGATAACCTCTCTCCCAATCCTCGCTTCCTTGCTAGGATCCTGCTGCACATCGTGCAGGCTCCCAGCTCCCAATCCCAGTGCTGATCATATGCTGGGAATGCTATTCCCAGCATGTGAGCAGTGCTGGGACTGGTCTTAGCACCTTGGTTCAGCACTCAGACATAGAGTGAAATCCTGTGTAGTTTTCTCCAATCAGGTGTACCAATGCAGCTCGGTGGGGAAAGGCTAAGTGCATATGATGGTTTGGTTGTCCCCAGAGGCCTGGCCAAACTTTTATGAGCACTTGGCAGTGCCCACCACTCCACCTCCTCCCTGGTGGCGTCAGGATGGGAGACCTGACCACTCACTGCAGCCTGCAAAGCTAAAAATAAAATGATAACAACAATGTTTTATTATCATTTTATGTTTGTCCTGATGCCTTTGCCTCTTCTGGCTGTCAGCAGGGAGGCGATGCTCCTCCGGCATAACGGAGGGCCATCACTGGTAATTGTACTCCACAAGCTCACGCTTTCCTAAGAGTCCATCTTTTTGTAAGTTTAAAGAGCTTTATTGAAGCAAATAAAAACATAGGTACAACATTATACAAAAATTAGCATGACAAAAGAGCAAAAAGGTAACGAAACAGAATATAAATGATGAGGGAATAAACATTACAAGATAGCTACGAATGATACAATATCCCAAAATGTAAACCAATAATTTAAAGTTGCATCTAGAAAAGCAATAGTATTTTACATTTTTCAAAAAGGGGGAAACAGGAGAAGGAAAGAAAGGAAAGACAAGAAATAGAAAGAAAGAAAAGGAAAAAAGAAAAGACGAGAAAAATGAAGGAAGGAAAATAAATTGAGAGCTGACCTCATCAAATACCATATAAAGATCACTAAAATACATTATCTATCTATCTATCTGGTCATTTCTAGAGCGCACTACTCACCCGTAGGGTCTCAAGGCGCTGGGAGGGGGGGGGGGTGCCGTTACTGCTCGAACAGCCAGGTCTTGAGCTTCTTCCTGAAGGAGAGGTGGTCTTGGGTCAGGCGCAGGTCGGTCGGGAGTGAGTTCCAGGTCTTGGCGGCCAGGTAGGAGAAGGACCTTCCTCCTGTTGTCGCTCTTCGGATGCGGGGGACGGCAGCGAGGGTGTGGCTGGTTGATCTGAGGAGGCGCTTGGGAGTGTAGAAGTTGATCCGGTTGTTGAGGTAGCTCGGGCCTTGGTCGTGTAGGGCTTTGTGCGCGTGGGTGAGGAGACGGAAGGTGATTCTCTTGTTGACCGGGAGCCAATGCAGATCTCTCAGGTGTCCGGAGATGTGGCTGCGTCGGGGGATGTCGAGAATGAGTCTGGCCGAGGCGTTCTGGATCCGCTGGAGTCTCTTCTGGAGCTTGGCGGTGGTTCCGGCATAGAGGGCGTTGCCGTAGTCCAGTCGGCTGGTGACGAGGGCCTGGGTGACCGTCTTCCTCGTCTCGGTGGGGATCTACCGGAAGATCTTACGTAGCATGCGCAGGATGTTGAAGCAAGACGAGGAGACGGCGTTTACTTGTCTGGTCATGGAGAGGGAGGAGTCCAGGATGAAGCCCAGGTTGCGTGCGTGGTCCGTCGGTTTGGGTGCGGTGCCCAGGGCGGGGGGCCACCAGGAGTCATCCCAGGCGGAGGGCGAGGAGCCCAGGATGAGGACCTCCGTCTTGTCCGAGTTCAGTTTCAGGCGGCTGGTCGTCATCCATTCGGCTACATCTCTCATCCATTCGTGCAGGTTGGCTCTGGCGGTGGCGGGGTCGTTGGTCAGGGAGAGGATCAGCTGGGTGTCGTCGGCGTAGGAGATTATGTTGAGGTTATTATATCATTTGTGTGAGAACTACTTAACCTTGACTAATAAAAGAAAAAAGAAAAGAAAATATTCATGTTGATTGATAAACAAAAGAAGAGTCTTATTGCAGAGTGCAGACAAGGATAAATAATTGATGAGTGGAGATCAAAAGGCTTCCTTTCGATTCATTTACTGAGATGTGCTGACAGAAGCTCTATCCAATCTGTATTGGTAACAGAGAATATTCCACCAAGAAGAGTAGGAGACCTTGGAGGCATTTTTCCAATTAGAGGTTATTACCTGAAAAGCAATTGCAATTAACAAATCCACAAGGATACCAACCTTGCAAGAACCCATCAATATTGCAGAGTTACTTCCAAAGAAAATAGAATATATATCAAAAGGAAAATTAGTAGATTCACATACTTTAATCCAAAAGCAGGAAACGTTGGGACAATGACGCAATAACGAGCCAGGGTTGTGTTGACATGACCAACAATTTGGGGATAATTCTACGTTATACTTAGAAAGGGATAAAGGTGTAAAAAAAATTCATTGATAAAAATAATAAAGGGTCTGTCTGAGTGGTGCTAGCATTGCAGGAGGTATGGTGTACGCTAGCCCATATAGAATTCCATGTGTGAACGGAGAGGGTACGCAGCAAATCAGATTCCCATAGAAGTTCAACTTTGTGTTGGGATGATCAAGGGAGGAGAAATGGAGATATTTATAAATGTGAGAGGCCCGAATAGAGGGAGAAGTAGGAAGGGGTTCAAACAAGGAGTCCGAAGAAGACGGAGGAGAAAAGAAAGAGAACTGATCAATTAAAAGCACTCTCAAAGACTAATATCTAAGTAGTGGGGAAACTGGTACATCAAACTTAAACTATACCTCTTGGGGGATAAAAAGAAAGAGAATCTTTAATCAAATGTTTAACAAGGAAAATCCCTTTAGCGGCCTATGGTTTCCAAAAAATTGTACAATTTGATAATTTAATGAGTTTGTTATGCCACAGAGGTGAGTCTAAAAATAAATGTAGAGGAGAAAGGGATTTGCACTGGGTGAAGGGTTGAGATAAAGTGTGAAATCGTCAGTTAATTAAAAGAACGGGGAGGATTGGTAAAATTAGCCAACAAGGAAAAAGGAAAAGGTTGAATTAGCAATTCCTCCAATCTGCACCAAACAGAACTGGAAATCCCTTCAGAGGAAGTTAAATATGGTAGCACTTGACAAATTAAAAAGGAAGAATAATATTGTCGAAAATTGGGAAAGTGAACACCACCCCGATCTTTAGGGGCAGATAAGAGGGCTAAAGAAATTGGGGCCTTCTGTCCATTCCAGAGAAATTTACTTAGAATCCCATTAAGGGTTTTATAAAAACTGTAAAGGAAGTTGAACGGGTAACATGGACAAATAAAAGTTAATGACGGGAAGCAACATCATTTTGATTGTGTCCAATCTACCCCACCATGACAGGAAGAGGGGAGACCATTTGTTTGTCATATTGTTTACTTTTAAAAGAACCTCATCTAAATTAAGCTGGATAGTTTTTGCAACAGAGGAAGAATATTTAATCCCAAGCAAGTAATACTACTAATATTCCACTTAAAATCAAACCCTTCAAACATGCTTCTTAAACAGTATTTATTTGGAGAATGTTAGTTTGTACCCGGATAAGGAGCACAAGAAAAAAGAAGGTCTGTGAATGCGGGCAGAGAAACAGATGGATCTGAAATGTATAACATATTATAGTCTGCATAAGCTGTATATTTAATTTCAATAGCCTTGTGCTTAAAGCCTCGGAAGGAAGGTGAATGATGCCAAGAAAGTAGAAAAGGTACAATGGAAAGAATAAAAAGCAAAGGAGAGAGCACATCCTTGACGGGTGCCCCATTGTAAAGGAAAATAAGACAATTGAGAACCATTAGCAAAAAACTGAGGTAGTAGGCGAAGAGTATAGGAAACTGATTAGAGATAAGATAGAAGGGCCAAACCCATGCCATTTGAGAGCATGCATCATAAAAAGCCAATGAACACGATCAAAAGCTTTATCTGCGTAAAGGGTTATGGCAGGGATAGGGGAAGAACTCTTAGATGCTAAATGAATAATATTGGGAATTGTTCTGGAATTATCAACTATTGTCCTCCCCTTGACAAACCATGTCTGCTCAGGAATAATCAACTCTGGGAGAACTTGCTTAATACAAAGTGCTAATACCTTGTCAAAAATGTTACAAATGTTACAATTTAGATTAATCAATGAAACAGGGCGGTAATTAGCACAAAAGGAAGGGTCCTTATCTTTTTTAGGAATTAAACAAATCATAGCTTCCAAAAAAGAACTACGAGCTTCATTGCTAGAAACAAAGTGTTGCAATAAAGATAAAAGATGAGGCAAAAGGATATGAGAAAAACAGAAATAAAATTCTGCAGTAAGTCCATCCGGGCCTGGTGCCATATCATTGGGTAACTTATATAAAGCAGATTTGATCTCAGAAAGGGTTATGTCAGCCTCAAAAATAGAACAATCTGGAATTGGGGAAGAGCAAGGGAGTAATGAATCGAAATATAAGTCTAAGGCCGCTTCAGAAGGAGAGAATTCAGGGGTGTATAAGGTCTTATAGAAATCTGTAAAACATTGTAACATTTCCTCATCCTTGAAGCTATGAATACCACAATCATCAGTAATCTTGACAATTCTGGAACTTTGAGATTTAACCTTCAGATAGTTCGCTAACAGTTTACTGGCTCTATTATGGCCACCATAACATTTTGACTTAATATTTATTAATGTTCCAGAAGCGTCCTCCGTAGATTTCCTATTAAAAGCAAGTTTTCTCTGGACCAAATTCTTGAGGGTGTTGGCATTGTTAGATGAAAAGTATGCATGTTCCAATTTGTTAACCTCTTCGAGGCTCATGACGACCTCAGCTCGTCATGAGGCACAGTGGAGCTGTTCTCATGACGAGCTGAGCCCATCATAACGGCCGTGGAATTCCCATGCGGGGCTAATTCCCCTCCTGTGCGGGGCGTTCCATTAGGTGGGCAGAGTCATGACGAGCTCAGCTTGTCATGAGCACAGCTCCACTGTGCCTCATGACAAGCTGAGCTCATCATGAGTACCTTGGCGCCGCGCGCGGCCTTCCTCACCCCTGCGCCGCGGGGGAATTAGCCCCGTGGCAAAGGGGTTAATGGACGATAACATAGAAGCAGACTCCTTATGATATTGTTTTTTTTTGCTAGCTACATCATCAATAATAAATCCCCTAGCAGTCGCCTTAAAAGCGACCCATGTGGTATGAAAAGGCATATCTGGACTAGTGTTACGGAAAAAAATTCTGAAATGAAATCCTTAAAGCGTCCGATAAACAAGGGATCCTTAAGAAGATAGTTATTAAATCACCATCGCTGGTATTTAGAAGGCCGGGAAGGAAGATGTAAATTGATAAGGACAGGAGTGTGATCAGAAAAGGAGCCAATTTGAGCATGTGATAAGTTGGGAAGAAGAAATGGGCTCAGAAAAATTGAGTCAATTCTAGATGTAGAGTTATGGGTCATGGAAAAGAAAGTAAATTCTAAAGAATCAGGATTGAATATTCCCCAGGCATCTACCAACCCTCTAGAGTATATAGTGTTAGCAAAGGTTTTTAGCATTTTATTAAGAACATACCTGGAAGACGATTTCCTGTCAATAAATGGATCAAGAACCTCATTACAGTCACCCCCCACAACAAGATTAGAGTCAGAGCATGTATGAAGAGTGTGCAACATTGATTGCCAGAATTGGGAGTCGATGCCTGTGGGGCGGTAAATATTAAGGAGAGAAATATGTGAACCATTAATGAGAATGTGAAGAAGGAGCTAACGACCATCAGTATCCCTCTCCTCACTCTCCACAGTAAGGGAAAGGGACATATGAAATAGTATCACCAATCCATTCTTCCCATCTCTAGATGGGGAACTATAAACATCACCAACCCAATGCTTTTTAAGGGAATTAATATCACTGGGATCGATTCACAGAACTAACTTAAGACAAAATCTCAAACTTACTACTTTTGGCATTCACAGAATGCACTTACTACTTTTGATATTCACAGAATGAACGTACAACTTTTGGTATTCACAGAATGAACTTACAACTTTTGGTATTCACAGAACGAACTAACAACTTTCGGTATTCACCTAATGAACTTACTACTTTTGGTATTCACAGAATGGATTTATGATTACTAACTTTACGTCCACACTTTGGGCCGGAAATACCACATCCTGAGCAGAATTTCCGCTTACGGGCCGGAATCTCCGCTTATGGCCGAAATCTCCGCTTACGGACCGCAATCTCCAATTTCAGGCCCTAATACACGCACTGTGGTCGTTGATCATTTTCCTGAAGGGTAAACACCTGTCCAAGTGCCTACCAACCCCCACCATGCATCAGCTGACACACTGAAGCCAATCCCAGCCCCACAGGATGTATAAATGCAGAGCAGACACACACAAACCCTTTCAACATGTAGCTGAATGTGTTGCTCTGCCCCTTGCCATGCAGCAAAACTACTTGAGAAGGAGGAGGAGAGCAGAGAGGATCTTCAGACAGAGGATCAACCTATTTGGAATGTCCAGCTAAGATGTAAGGGCCACGTAACGTTTCCCTCCAGATGTCATCTTGGATATGGCGAGTGGAAGCAGGTACTTGACTCTGTGACCTGCTGCTCCCATGTAATACCAGCCCATCTCAAGATGCTTTCTGCTCTCCATTTCTTTGCCACTGGGTCTTTCCAAAGAGTCTCCAGTGACCATGTGGGCATTTCCCAAGCAAGCCAGTCACAGTGCCTGCATCAGGTAATGAGATGCATCACTGTTAGCGCCCACAACCACATACAAATGCCCCGTTCACTGGCCAGGAGACAAAGGGCAGCACAAGATTTCTATCTAATTGCACACTTCCCACGTGTACTGGGTGCAATTGATTGTACACATGTGGCCCTTGTGCCACCCCGCTGGATTGCACACATCTTCTTCAACAGACACCAATGGTATTCCGTCAATGTGCAAGCTAACTATGATGCCAATGGGAGGTTCATGCAGTGTTCCCAGGCAGTACCTGTGACAGCTTCCTATTCCGCATGTCACCTCTTGCCCGGCGGTTGGCTGCAGGAGAATTTGGCAAAATGTGGCTACTGGGTAAGTACCAAGCACAAAAAATGAGGGATATGTGTTATTGAAATGTCTAAATGCCACACAACATTAACCATTGTACAATAAGAATCATAAAGCTACATACAAGCCCAACAGACATTGCATGTACTAAAGTATAGATCATGTCCTGTGCAAATCAAAGAGGTAGATGTAACCAACTGCCCTTACTTCCCTCCTCAGGCGATGCTGGGTATACACTCCCCCCACACCTCCTCACCCCTTGCAGGCGTGCAAACACTGTACCTCAGCGTTGATACAATAGGGCACACATACGGACTAGAGCCATCATAGAGCTCACTTTTGGTCTGTTGAAGTCGTGATTCAGATGTCTTGACCGTACAGGGGATGTGCTGCTGTACACCCCTGAAGTTGTGTGCAAGATCATATTAGCCTGTTGTATTTTGCACAACATTGCTTTAACGCATGGCATACACATACCTCTGGAACCTCGGCTAGCTCTGAATCTGGGAAAGCAGGCCATTGCACATAACCAAGGTCAGGGTATGCAATAACCCTGGGAAGAGAACTACACTCCGCTCGCGCTCACCGTGAAGTTGCCGACTACTTCGCAATCTACAGCGTAGCGTAGTAGTTTTTCTTCCTTGCGCGCTCAATAGCATTTTCACGTGCGTGGTAAAGACTTACCGTGGTTCTGCATTCGCTTTCTCGCTTTTCTCTCCCGGTCGCGTTTGCTACGATGTTTGCAATCCAGCCGCACAATCCCATGCAACTGTGAGAACGCGATAACGTCATTCGGACGCGCAAACACTTCTTTAGGACGCGCGATCTTCCTTGCAGCGCCATGTTGGTAAGATCGCGTTTCGGAACACGCAGAAACTGCAATATGGCACAGAATATCTCTCGAGCATGTTAAAACCTTCTCAGAAATGATCATTTTGCTCAGGAAAACCCCTCAGATTGTGATTTGGCTATATTTTTTTGGGCTAGGAGTCCTCTTTTTGTTTCTACTCTTTTTTTTCAAGAGAAAGGAACTTCCTGTTCCTGTCCACCAGGCTCCTCCCAGTGCTTTGTCCATGTGGTGTTCACTTTCATTTGGATTTGGAGCTGGAAGGATCACTCTTTGTGTATGTCTGCTGCATCATAACATTTGATTGGATTTATTGAGGAATTTTGGATTTGAACTTTTCTTTTACAAGTAAGTTTGATAATTGAGAATTGGTGTACTGTAAATTATTATTATTTTTTTTTTTTAACGACAGTTTTCTGTGCTTCTCAATCTTTCTTAAAAAATATTATTGAGGGAGGCCTATACTTTCATGAGGGGGCAAGTTGTATGTCTTTGAAATTTCATCCAGTAGGCCTAGAGGTACCCACGGGTCCAACCATGTTTCTGTGGTGTCTGTAAAACATCATGGATGGCATTGGATTCAATTGCAAACTCTGTTGTAGTGGAATTTCATTTTTTTGGGCTAAAATTAGGTAACTCTAGTAGTTCATGCAGTTAGTGTAGGCCTGCTTGAGTTCATTTACTTACTGTGGGTGGCTTGGCCAGGTGGTGGCGGCCATTTTGTGTTTGTAGCCACTGTGTTTTTGCCATAGGCCTCCAAGCTTGTGGCCTACTCTGCCTGTAGGCCCAATGGTACTACTAGAGTCATCATCATGGGTGCATGAAAGTTGTTCAACTGTTATTGTGGTGTTTAAGTTGTAAGTGTAACATCATGCAGGTCATGATGGCTTTGGATTGATTAGCAAAATGTGTTTTTGGTGTTGAATTGCAGGTTTTGAGTGTGTGTTGAATAATATGGCTTTCTCTGCGCACTAGGTAACCCTAGAATTCATCTTGCGTAGTTTTGGTAACTTTGCACAGTGTGACTACGTGACCTTACAGTTTTGGTCTTCTTCGCGCACTCAATGTGCGTGCTCGGGCACGCGATAACAACGTTTTGTACAATTCGCGCTACCGAACACGCCGAATTTGCAACCTCGCGAGCAATATGTCTCGAGTTGCATAAAACCTTCTAGAAAATGTTGATGCTGTTCATTTTGCTGAAGAAACTCCTCAGGTTGTCATTTGGTTGTAGTTTTTGGAGCATGGACCACTTACTGTTTCTGTCCTCTATGTACTTTGTTGTTTGAGGGTGGCCTGACCATGTGGGTGGCCGGGCGGCCATTTTGTGAAGCCAAGCATTGTCCTTTTGCCATAGGCATGTATTGTCTGTCTTCTCTTTCTTTTCATGTTGTTGGGGGTGGCCAGGCCATGTGGGGGTGGCCATTTTTTGTGACCTTCCATCGTGCTTTAGTTTTGTCGCAGGTCCACAAACTTGTGATTTTTTCTGCCAGTAGGCCTAGAGTCCCAGAGGTAGTCAGCAGGTGTGCTTGATGTAGCGGTTTCCATTTTGTCTGTTGAATTTAACATCATTTAGGGCATGGGTTGCAATGCATTGAATTTCCAAATGTGGTGTTTGGGGTGTGGTTAACTGTTTGGGTGTGTGTAAAAAACTGTAAATGCCTTTGTTGTTTGTGTTGTTGTTGTGTAACTTTCAAACCTTTTAGCCATGGGGATTTTCTTGTTTGCATTAACCTGTGATGTGTAACAGGCATCCTCCTTTTTCTGGCCATATAGGGTTACAGATAGACCTGCTTGAGTTTATTTAGTGTACTTTCTTGTTGGTGGGCTGACCATGGGGCTGGTGCCCATTTCCATTTGGTGAAGCCATGCATTTTGCTTTTCCCATAGGCCTGCTTTGTCTGTTTTTTATTCCTTTCTTATTTTTGTTATTCCTTTTTTTTTTTTGTGACCATGTTGTGGCGGCCATTTTCTGGTACTAGTAGCCACTGTGTTTTTGCCATAGGCCTCCAAGCTTGTGGCCTACTCTGCCAGTAGGCCCAAGGGTACTACTAGAGTCATCATCATGGGTGCATGAAAGTTGTTCAACTGTTATTGTGGTGTTTAAGTTGTAAGTGTAACATCATGTAGGTCATGGATGGCTTTGGATTGATTAGCAAAATGTGTTTTTGGTGTTGAATTGCAGGTTTTGGGTGTGTGTTGAATAATATGGCTTTTTCTGCGCACTAGGTAACCCTAGAATTCAGCTCGCGTAGTTTTGGTAACTTTGCACAGTGCGACAACGCGACCTTACAGTTTTTGTCTTCTTCGCACGCTCAATGTGCGTGCTCGGGCACGCGATAACGATGTTTTGTACAATTCGCGCTGCCGAACACGCCGAATTTGCAATCTCACGAGCAATATGCCTTTGTTGTTTGTGTTGTTGTTGTGTAACTTTCAAACCTTTTAGCCATGGGGATTTTCTTTTTTGCATTAACCTGTGATGTTTAACAGGCATCCTCCTTTTTCTTGCCATATAGGGATATAGGCCTGCTTGAGTTTACTGTTTTCTGGCCTTTACCCATGTACCTGTGATGAGTGCCCATGTGGCTGGGAGCTGTGGTGGTAGTAGTAGTGTGCTGTTTTGTTTTTGACAAATTGGCCTGTGTCTTGCCATTGTTCCTGTTGGCTTACTACTGTTCACAACCCCATTGCTATCTGCTGCAGGTCACTGATGCTGCATCCATCCGAAATGATGCACAAATTAAGGATTAACAAGTTCCACTTCCACTACATTTGCATTTTAGTTATTTGCTATTCTTACTCTTACTGAGTGTACTAATACTTCTAGTAGTAATTAAAATTAAAGCTAAAACAAATCCACATTCGACTGATGATATTCTGCCTTCTTTGCTTGTAGGTGCACAAAAGACTGAAGAGGAGGTGTCTGTCATCATTCATCGCCTGTTCTACTGCCAGACGGGCGTCCTTCTGTACTACGTCACATGTGGTGTGACTCACCTGACCAGACATCATTCTCAGCAACTTGTGCAACTGAGTGCTGCTGCTGAAATCTGAAGAAGATGGCCCCAAAGAAAGCAGGTACCAGGTCCTCCAAGACCATGAAAGTTGCTGAGAAGAAGAAGGAAGAACAGAAGAAGGAAGTAACACTTAAGTCTGGTGTTGACCCGAAAACCTTTTTTGGGAAAAAAAGTACGCCTGCAGCAGCGGTGACCGGGGTCCAAGCTGGGGCCAGCACCTCCGCATCAGTGGGCCCAAGCCACCAACCCAGGACCAAGCAGATGAGTGGGGAAGAGGTAGCCAGCCTAATGGTGGAAAGCAGTGATACTGAGCCTGACCTGAACTTATCGCTATCTCAAAGTAGTACACATTCCACATAAGAGGGAACACAGCAGAAAAGTGGTGAACAACAACCACCGCCCGCAATAGTAGATGTTCAACCTGAGCCACCGCCTGCAAGAGTAATTGTCCCTCAACCACCGCCCGCAATAGTAGATGTTCAACGAAAACAACAACCACAACCACCGCCTGCAATTGTTGTTGTTTAACAACCACCACCCGCAATAGTAGTTGTTGTTCCTCCCGAAGTCGGGGCAGTTCAGGAAATTGAGCCTGATGCAGAGCAAGAAGAAGAGGAAGCACCTCATGCTGGAGATCTATTGTTTTCCAAATCCCCACCAAGGAAAAGGAGAGTTAGTCCAGCGAGTTCTTCGCCAAGCATCCCTTCTGATGATCTTGATCTCAATTGGGAGCCACAACAATCTGAGCATGAGAGGGAGAGAAATCCCAAGAAGACCAGGCTAGGGAAAAGGAAGGTTCCAGGAAGCCTTACACTTATGGAGTGCGATGTTGAACAGCCGGATAATGATGATGATGACGAGTCAGACCCATTACTCCTGGGCCTGAGGACATGGAGACCAACATTTTAACCCTATCGAGAATGGCTGCGACTAGTAGGGATGTAGCACGTATACCTCCAACACAGGCCACACCAAAACTACCTCCAGCTTCCATTTTTACATTTGCACAGAGCCGGCAACGTCCTACATCCAGCACAAGTTCCATCTCAGCAGAAGTAGGTAGTGGTACTACTGCGCAGCCACATAGTGAAATTCAACACACAACCTCCAGTTTATCTGGCATTGGAAGTGGCACCTCTAGCAGGAGACGAAAGTTAATCTCCCCAGTGTGGGACTTCTTTACAGTTAGCGCAAATGAGGACAATATTGCTATATGCTCCATTTGTCATTGATCTGTTAGTCGTGGTAAGCTCTGTACAAACCATGGTACCGGAGGCCAAATGACCCATTTGAAAAAACACCTCGCAATCAAGTGGGAGGACCACCTACGTAGCATAAAAGAAGGAACCATTAATGTTGGTGGGGAAGCAGTAGAAGGTCCACTCATGGTCGAACAGGAAGAAGAGGGAGACATTCTATCTGGTAGTGGTACACAAAGTACCCCTGTCCCCAGCACTGCAGTGGTAGAGCCCACATCCTCCGCATCAGCAACATCTCAGTGGCACCAGAGTAAGAGTAACCCGGAGACACCAAGGAGTACGGGTGCGAAGTCTGGGACGCGAAGTACTGCATCGAGCATAACTGAAAGAAATACCAAGCAGCGTACCAGTATTAGCATGTTTAGGCAGGAGGGAAAGTACGAGCGCAACCACCCAATAGCACGTTTGTACAATGCTAAGCTTGCTAAAATGTTAGCACTGGACCTTCTCCCTTTTTCTTTTGTTGAAGGGGTGGGTTTCCTGGAATTTGTGACAACCATCTGCCCAAAATGCGATGTTCCCAGCCGCTACTATTTTGCCAGAGTTGCTGTTCCAGCACTACACCACGACGTGCTGGAATTGCTTGGAAAAGCCTTGCAGCAGACTGCTGTGCATACTATCCACCTGACAACAGACATGTGGACCAGTTGCCAAGCCACTGATTACATGTGCATCACTGCACACTGTATCTCTTTTTCAGGTGTTAAAGCCAAGATATCTGCCGGCATTGACACTGCTGAGATTTTTAATGATACTCGCAGACATGCTACTGTAGCCATGTTTGCTATGGAGAAATCGCATACTGCTGCAAACATTTTGGCTGAGTTTAACAGCAAGGTCTTTGAATGGCTGCGACCAAGAGGCCTTAACATTGGTTTTGTTGCCACCGACAATGGCAGTAATGTAGATAAGGCCATGCAAGATGGTCGCTATTTCAGGGTCCCGTGTTTGGCACACTGTATTAACATTGTAGTTCAAGACTTTCTGAAAAATGAAAGCAAAGTCAGCAACTTACTGACCATTTGCAGAAGAATCTGCACGCATTTCAACCATTCTTTTAAAGCCCGGAAGCAGCTACGGGTCATTCAACGTGAGTATAACATGCCAGTCAAAGCACTCATCCAGGAGGTCCCAACACGTTGGAACTCTACTTATGACATGCTTGATCGGCTGTTTGAGCAGAACATACCACTTAATGCCTATGTCATGACAATGACAAGAAGATCAGGGATCCTACTGTTATTAAAGTCATGACCGTTGAGATGTGGCAATGGGACCTCATTAAATGCCTGACAGAGATGCTACTTCCTTTTGAGGTCTTCACACGTGCAGTCAGCAGGGAGGACTGCACTATGGGCCAAGCTATCCCATTGTTATACATGCTAGAGCAAGAGCTGAAGGAGGTGTCTGAAACATACGAAGGTGTTGAAGGAAAACTGGAAGCATGTTATTTGGCGAAGGCCTTAGCTGGCCGCTTATCTGAGAATACAAGGATTCAAAATAAGATTGTGTCACATCAACATTACATTACTGCCACAATTTTGGATCCATGGTACAAATTATTTGTGAACAGTAATGCAGTAATTCCTTTTTCAGAAGGGGATGGTGCCAAGTATAAAATTGTAATAGCCGAGGAAGCCACTGATTTAGAAAACGAACGGCTCTCAATTAGAGGCCTGACAGTGCCAGCCCAGGACAGGGCAAGTACTACTGAGCATCCTACAGAGTCAAGTTCTTCTTCACAGCATGAGAGCATTGCGTTTGCTTCCCAGCAGTCACCAACACTACCAATAACATCAACAGCACCAACAGGATCTGATTAACCACCAGACACAACCAAAAAAATAGCTGCTTGGTTTCTACAGAAAGGGATGGGTAAGTCCGTTGCTGTCGCAAAGCCAAAAGAGGACGAGCAAACCGGAGCACCACTGAACATTGAGCGGTTGGTTCAGGCATATCTGGATGACACAACAGAGGTGTTCATGGAGCAAAGCCCATTGGTGTCTTGGTATAGGACAAGAACCCAATGGCCAGTACTCAGCAGGCTGGCGATAAAGTATCTGGCTTTCCCTGTTGCAAGTGTCTCTTCTGAGCATGTTTTCAGTGCTGCTGGTTCCATTGTAACTGTGAAAAGGACCAGTCTCTCGCCCAAAAGCGTGGAGAGGTTAACCATGATCAAAATGAATCAGCACTTCATACCACCAGACTACAAAATACGTGAATCACAGCTGGAAGAGGAGAGCGAGTCGGAAGACATAACTAGTGGGATACATGACCTACTTCTGTCAGAAGAACCACCAGGGTTCGAGGACAAGCTCCTCTTCCCTGTCAACTAGGCTTTTAAATTGTTACATTCTCCCTTCCTTTATTTGTGTGTATCTGTCTTTCTGGTTCAAACATCAAAACCAACACCATCCTTTCTCTTACTTTTTTATTTACCTATTGGAGTTGCACATCTGTGCATTTAACTGTGCACTCCACACCTCAGAGTCCTGCTCCATCTTCCTGACTCACCCTAAATACATTTCCATCTTGCCATACATTGGATGGAGATGGAGAATAGTACAATAATGTAGCCTCTAACAGTCCCTCCATAACAAGTGAAACGTACGTGACTATAGCCATCTTCTGTTTTGTTTCCAATCTGAAACGCATCACTGTCTTAAGGCTACCACCTCTGTCTGCACTGGCATACACAACTCTTCAATGTCAGAACTTGAGCAGGGCTCCAAAATTAAAGTAAACTCATCATCACTTTCAGAAGGCTCTGCTGCATCTGTGATCTGACATCCACAAAGAAGAGAAAGACAGGTATATGAAATGAATGATGCCATACATTGCATTGGATGCTTGCTGACTCAGAGCAAATGTGCATGAAGTAGAACTATACTAGTAGTTTAATATAATAACAAAGTACTTGTGTCTCAAGTGATGGTCAATGTTTCCATGTTGTTTAATAATATGTATCCAATCATACTCCTACTACTGCAGGTACAGTCTGGACTTAATCGTGGTCACTTACTACAGACTGAGTTGTTGTTGGTGGTCTGTTGGACAACACGTACACGTGCCACACCGGATGATGATGACCACCATACCATCTTTGCAGGCTGTCAGTCAGTTTGATCAGAGATGATTGATAGAATACGTTCAGGAAGTGGACTACAAGGTAAACACAACCAATCAACAAGAACCACAGCAGACCAAGGCTACTTGTGTGTGCAGTGGTGGAATAGAATAGTGGTATGATTGACTGACAATGGCGCATTGATTTAATCACTTGATTTGGAAAATGCTAGGTTGCTGTATATGCCTTTTGTCTGGAACAGTGAAAAATTTAGGTAAATGGAGTTTGGGCCACAGACTCATGGCCCGGTGTTGTGATGTGGTCCTGTAACTGTTCTGTGCTGGCTCCTATCTTGTTGTTCCTTTCGATGACTGCTGTGCAACTAGAAGAGTAGAGTTAATCAATGTATCCAAGCCACGTCAGTCTGAAAATCTTCTCGCTCACTAATCTTGTCTTTTTTGCACAACACCGTAATTGATTTTTATGTTTTCATTCAGTTAACTTATTTTGTAATAGCCCATTTCTTTTCTCATCAAGACTTACAGGCCGGCCTTTCACCAATTCTCCTCATCATCCAGCCAGAGGCACCCAAGAATGATATTCAGTCACAGTGTCCATGGAAGGGAGGACAAAGATGAATGATGAGATACAACTACACATTTGGACCTGGATAATACATTAACTTTAGTATCATTTTCGTAATTTTTTTTGATTCCTTTTTCCTCTTCATTTATTTTACGCTTGTGTTTGGTAATTGATTGTTCACTTAAACTATTGCCTAATTGTCTTTGCTAGCTTTCAGCCCGCTACAGCAGGTATTACAGTTTCTCAGAGGGCATACAGCCTAGGCAAAAGTCATATTCATATCATATATAAGAAATACTTCCTTTGAATTGTGTAGTAGTAGTTAAGTACCACTTATTATTAACCATCAAGTTATAACTTATCTTCATCATGCATGCATTTTGGTTTTCCTAACTTTAGATTTATTGGGTAGTAGTGGATCATCAATCATCGTCTTCATTGTTTTGCTTTTGTTGTCTCCATGCGCACTGTTTTTCTTTGTCAAACCTTTCCCCAAACCCCCGTTCCCATCCATTCAACAAACCCTAACCCTCTTCCCCCGGGCTGTGTGGTTTTATATTGAGGTGTGATGTTACTTACTACATTAAATCTACACCAAAAATTGATCACACGCTTGCTGGGGCAGATGTGGTGAAAGCAACACTAATGAAATCAAATGTCAATGAGGCAGGGCGAGGATCTTCTTCTGCTTGCCCACCCAAGCTCACTTTATGTACTAGTGTACAAGGCAATTAATTTCCCAAAGTGACCCAACGAATAAATCTAAATAATTGCTGGCATTGTTTGAATTTAATTTTACAGCATTTAAGTTTACGAATTGGATTGTGTTTTACTGACTCCTTCAACACAACTACAGTTATCTTCTTGTACTTGGCAGTCCCCGACACCATTGATTTCTTTGAGTTTAGCAGTTGCAATATTGTTTGTATTTTTTTGTCAGTCTTATGTACTGTATTTTTCTACTTCTCCCACATTCTCTCTCAGGCAAAAGACTATGGGGTCCATTAGGAAGTCGGGCGGTGGCACTACCGAAACAATGGCGGGGCGGAAAAACAGCTTTTACCGCCCGCTAGCAGTGGAAATCACGTCCGCCACATTAGGATATGTAAACACAGGTCATTTCCCGTCCGCCGCGGAGCGCCTCGCTCCGCCATCAAGGTGCGCCCGCCACCGCGGCGGCTGCAGCCAATCGAGACCCTCCACCGCGGTCGATGACGTCCGCCCCGCTCGACAAATTAGGATGGGCCAAACAAGCTGACGCACCGCACCGGAGACACCGCACAGCTCTAGCAGGCGGAAAGTCTACAGCGGAGCACGCACGCCGAGACCCGACATGAACCCCATGGACCCAGCCCTCCACATGCATCCGGTCATGTACCTGCTGCAACACTATCGCCATTGGGCCGCCGCGGACGCCGCCGCAGGTACGTCACTACACATATACACCACACAACACACATGCCGACACAGGTCCCAAGCACCACACTGGCATCCTGCTGGGGGGCACAACACATCCACATGGGCACCCACACATCACCCACCTCAGAACAAGGCACCCCACGGCATCCGGAACACACAACGTCGGCCAACCTGCAGCAACGTCACGGTCACGGACACGTCACCGCCGCGGTCAACACATGCGCACTATGCAGAAGGCAGGGCAACACCAAGGCATGGACACTTTCCAAACATCACAGCGACACACCACCCCGACCAACACTGCACACCACCCGAAGTAGTCACAGGCCAGGTGCCAATCCCGTGCACCCCCTTGCACATCAACAAGCACTGTAACAACAAGCACAATACACACACACTGCGACACACAACCAGGGACAAAGGCACAGCAGGATTGCCTGACAACGGACACACAACACCAGTGCACTCCCCACAGCCCACACAATTGTATACAAACATCCACACAGGGCAAGACAAAACATACAACAGGCATACAACTCCTGCCTGACACATGTGTGTCTCACACCATACAGGGGCACACATACATACACTACAAACTAACACCCTTCACACTGCACACCTCTGCCACACACATGCCATGTAAGCCATGCCACCAGGACCAAGGGCCAACACAAGACGACCATACACATACACCCCAGGGTACACAGAAAGGGAAACACACACCTCATCACATCATAAACATCGACTACACCACAGCACAGCTGCACACCCTGTGCTGCCAGTGTCCCCCTAGGTGACCTGTGAACAGTGTATGCAGCAATAGCAATTCACCCACACGAAAACTGAATGGCCTGCCAAACAACCATCACAGAGTACAACATCAGCAGGGCCACAATGGACTGAAGACCCTGTCCCCCTGTCTAAAAATCATATGGGCACATAGAACCTTGCAATGGTGCTGTACAAAAGAGACCATGGAACTCTGTCAAACAAGAAAATGACTGTAATCAGTAAGGAGACAGAGAAAACACACCATAATGTACTGTATTCATTCACATATTGCACAGATGTAGCTACACAACATAAGTAGACACCAGCTAGTCTCAAAATCATGTGCAAATGCCATAGACTATGCACTGGTGAATCACAATCGGGAAGTGCAAAGTCCTTGGCAGGGCAGGGGAGAGCACATCAGAGCAACAGGCCCAGAGTCCTTGGCAGGGGAGAGCACATCAGAGCAACAGGCCCAGAGTCCTTGGCAGGGGAGAGCACATCAGAGCAACAGGCCCAGAGTCCTTGGCAGGGGAGAGCACATCAGAGCAACAGGCCCAGAGTCCTTGGCAGGGGAGAGCACATCAGAGCAACAGGCCCAGAGTCCTTGGCAGGGGAGAGCACATCAGAGCAACAGGCCCAGAGTCCTTGGCAGGGGAGAGCACATCAGAGCAACAGGCCCAGAGTCCTTGGCAGGGGAGAGCACATCAGAGCAACAGGCCCAGAGTCCTTGGCAGGGTACAGCACATCAGAGCAACAGGCCCAGAGTCCTTGGCAGGGTACAGCACATCAGAGCAACAGGCCCAGAGTCCTTGGCAGGGGAGAGCACATCAGAGCAACAGGCCCAGAGTCCTTGGCAGGGGAGAGCACATCAGAGCAACAGGCCCAGAGTCCTTGGCAGGGTACAGCACATCAGAGCAACAGGCCCAGAGTCCTTGGCAGGGTACAGCACATCAGAGCAACAGGCCCAGAGTCCTTGGCAGGGGAGAGCACATCAGAGCAACAGGCCCAGAGTCCTTGGCAGGGGAGAGCACATCAGAGCAACAGGCCCAGAGTCCTTGGCAGGGGAGAGCACATCAGAGCAACAGGCCCAGAGTCCTTGGCAGGGGAGAGCACATCAGAGCAACAGGCCCAGAGTCCTTGGCAGGGTACAGCACATCAGAGCAACAGGCCCAGAGTCCTTGGCAGGGTACAGCACATCAGAGCAACAGGCCCAGAGTCCTTGGCAGGGGAGAGCACATCAGAGCAACAGGCCCAGAGTCCTTGGCAGGGGAGAGCACATCAGAGCAACAGGCCCAGAGTCCTTGGCAGGGTACAGCACATCAGAGCAACAGGCCCAGAGTCCTTGGCAGGGTACAGCACATCAGAGCAACAGGCCCAGAGTCCTTGGCAGGGGAGAGCACATCAGAGCAACAGGCCCAGAGTCCTTGGCAGGGGAGAGCACATCAGAGCAACAGGCCCAGAGTCCTTGGCAGGGGAGAGCACATCAGAGCAACAGGCCCAGAGTCCTTGGCAGGGGAGAGCACATCAGAGCAACAGGCCCAGAGTCCTTGGCAGGGGAGAGCACATCAGAGCAACAGGCCCAGAGTCCTTGGCAGGGGAGAGCACATCAGAGCAACAGGCCCAGAGTCCTTGGCAGGGTACAGCACATCAGAGCAACAGGCCCAGGAACACACCCACATCGCTAACAATGGTGTACTGTAGCACACCTATGTGTGGCACAGGCGTCTGAGGGTGTTGACAACTCACTCCTGGCTGTCATGTGGAGTGGAACCTGGCTGTGTGTCAGGGACTGCAGGTCGACTTGACTGGTGTGACAGAGGGACATGTGGTGTGGCTATAACAGAGGGCCTGCAAGGTGGAGGGCTGTGCGGACCAGGTGGCACCGTGGCACGTGGAGGTGGAGTCATGCACGCCCTTGACACAGTGTGGGTGGGAGAGGTTGGAGGGGTGCCCTTCCACTTCTTTGGAATATGAATTTGCTTCCCTGTCATGGGGTTGATGGGAAGTGGCGTTGGCACCACCTGCACACCCCCCAACTGTTCCACTTCAGGGGCAGACACTGCCACTCCCTCTGGAGAAGTGCTTGATCCTGCAGTACGCTTGTGCTGGCTACGCCTCCGGACCACTTTAGCCTCTCTGGAAGGTGTACCCCCCACAGTGACCACCTTCCCACTTACCCCAGGGGTGGTGTCTACACTGCCCTCCTGTCCCTTCTTGCCAGGGATGGCCACTACACTGCCCTCCTGTCCCTTCTTGCCAGGGATGGCCACTACACTGCCCTCCTGTCCCTTCTTGCCAGGGATGGCCACTACACTGCCCTTCTTTGCCACAATGACTGGGTTGGTCACGACAGGGGTCTCCACTGCCACAATGACTGGGCTGGTCACGACAGGGGTCTCCACTGCCACAATGACTGGGCTGGTCACAACAGGGCTTCCCTCCACCTGCCTCGATGTACTTTGTTCTGGGGTTGATGTGGTAGGTGGGTGTGTCCCTGTGTTCACCCCAGGTGTAGTCATGACATCCCACACATCCTCTGTGGGCATAGCAGAGTCAATATCTGGTGATGGCTCAGCAGCATGTGAGCCTGATGTCTGACACAATGCTCTTCTGGCCTTGCTCTTCTGTGACTTCACCTTGTCTGTGCATATTGGGGGGTCCCTGCCCTTCTTTGGGGATGGAGTCTGTGGAGGGGATTGTTTGCTTTGGGTCTGAGCTGTGCTCCTAGTGTTGTAACGTTTACTTGATGTATGTCCCAAGTGCTCACTGTCATCTGATGTGGCCACTGACTGGGTGGACGTCACAGGCACCTGAGCTGCAAAGGGGGCATGTTGGAGGGCTGACGTCACTGTACCTGACAATGACAGGAGTGTACGATGTAGGCCACCCACGTCAGAGTGTATGCCCTCCATGAATGCCAGAACCTGCCCTATTTTGTAATCGTGGGCACTGAAGGCATTCAGCAGGGCGGTCTGGCCCACGCAAAGTTGCCGCAGGAGCTCTACGCACTCTGCACTGAGGGCAGCAGGGGGGTCAGGTGCAGGTGCTGCGGTGCCATGTGTGAATGTCACACGTCCCCTCTTAGTGACACGGATACGGCCAGCCCCAGAGGAAGTGGATGGGAGGGTGGGCAGTGGCCGTTGGTAGTCAGATGCAGCAGCAGAGTCCCCATCCCCTGTGGCTGCTAACAGGGACTCATCCCCCCTGCCATCAGATGAAGTGGTACTCTGTGTCTCAGCCACAGATTCCTCATGCATACTCCTGTCACCCTCATCAGCGCTGGTGTGGTCAGTGTCACTTTGCTCCGTCTCACCCTGCTCTGCTGCCGCTGTCGTGCTGGTCTCGCCACCACTTTCAGGATCATGTTCCGCCGTGGTGTCTTCCGAATCTGCATTAGTGACAGAAACATGGTTGTATAAGTGTCATAGTCTGGTCACACGATATCAGAGCAATGCAGCACATGAGAGGCCTAGAGCTACATGGTAACCACCACACCCTCAAATCATTGTGCTGCTACACACCAGTTACACCACAACTGTGCCTGTCATGCGGACAAACAGGCAGGAGTGGACCAATGTCGATGACACACAGCACTACACCCTGCCCATGGATGGTGTTCCCCTAGCCCACATGGACCTGCCCCACGGACATGATGTAGCCACAACTAACATCACCACTTCCAGAGCCTAAAGGGATCCAGAGGGGAATACACACACCTGTTTTGTCTACACATGCCACATTGTCAAATAGGCCATTACAATCACCATGTGCCAATGTGGGTTCACATTGTTGTCAGATGTGTGGGCCACTACCATGCAGGTGCATGCAAAGTAGACTGACATGGTGTAACACTCATTAAGTGGACACAGCTGTACAGCATAATAGGGACTACACCCACCATCACAAAGAAGAGTGACCATGTGGACAACAAAATATATGTCAAGGACTGAAAACTGCAGCCAGGAGCTGCAGAGTAAGGCCATGGTGGGCCAATGCCTCATACAGACACACATCACAGTTGCCACTCACATCACATATCACAGCATGGCAGCACACGCACATCACATGTGTCACCGCAGACACAGGCACTCTACACATGCATCCACTCCCAGACAAACTCTCCCTCCCCGGATACTCACCATCTCTGTCTTGCTGCTGAAGCCCCTTCAGACGTGCATCCAGGTCTGGATAGGTCACTGCCAGTATGCGTGCCATCAGCGGAGTCATGGTGCGGCGTGCCACACGCCCTGTGCGTGGTACCATCCCCAAGTTCATCTCTGCCACTTGCTTAGCCAGCCGGCTGATGTCGTCCCACCTCTTGTGACAGTGTGTGTGTCGTCTGTTTGATACCCCCAAGGCTCGCACCTTTGCTGCTATGGCCCTCCAGACAGCCTTACGTTGGTGTACTTTGAGCTGCAGGTATGAGAGTAAAGAAGGACTAATGAACATTTACACATTGTCATATGTCAGCATCTATCAGTACAGCAGCCAGACACTGAATCTGGACGCACAGTGACCTCCCTCCCTCCAGAACTGGGGGTACCCTCACAAGGCCACTCTGCATGGCATAAACATTAGTGAATGCATGCACACATTGAGCTTCGTAGTCTCCATGATTATCACACTGAAGAATGATGATTCAACACAAATGCATCGACAGCACTGTGTAAATCATAAATTGTACAGGGCATTGATGTGGCATATCCACTAATCAGTGTGCAGCAACTGTAGCATGTAAGTTGGCTGATGGACAAACTTTGGAAGGGCAGCCACTGAACCTACTCTGTGGGGCACACTGACTATGACTACAGGGGCACCCTGAAATTACATCACAAGCGGACACTGTCCAACCAGCTACAAGGCAAACAACCGTTGGTCACGTCTGCCCCAAAAAGTAGCACATCCCACTCACACATACAAGTATTGGCCTAGGACAGAGTCATAATGCAAAACACACACTCCCACCACCTGCAAACATCTTGTCTGTCAGTGTTTGTCTGCACCACACATCCAAAATAACATACAGCTGCATCATGAATACACGTCTGACACCACCCTGCCCTACTGCTCCCTACATGGTGACTTACCACGACATTGGGGCCACCAAACAGCCGTGGGTACTGTGCCAGCACCTCGTTCACAAGGACATCCAGCTCCTCACTCGTGAATGGACTGGCACGGATCTTATCTGTTCTTGACATCCCTGTGGATATGGCAGACCTGTGGCGGAAGTGAGTTGTGAGGTGTCCCAGGCAGCAGGCTCTGTGAGCAGCAGGAGAGGGTCCCAGGCAGCAGCAGGAGAGGCTCCCAAGCAGCAGGCTCTGTGAGCAGCAGGAGAGGGTCCCAGGCAGCAGCAGGAGAGGCTCCCAGGCAGCAGGCTCTGTGAGCAGCAGGAGAGGGTCCCAGGCAGCAGCAGGAGAGGGTCCCAGGCAGCAGGCTCTGTGAGCAGCAGGAGAGGGTCCCAGGCAGCAGCAGGAGAGGGTCCCAGCAGCAGGCTCTGTGAGCAGCAGGAGAGGGTCCCAGGCGGCAGGCTCTGTGAGCAGCAGGAGAGGGTCTCAGGCAGCAGCAGGAGAGGGTCCCAGGCAGCAGCAGGAGAGGGTCCCAGGCAGCAGGCTCTGTGAGCAGCAGGAGAGGGTCTCAGGCAGCAGCAGGAGAGGGTCCCAGGCAGCAGCAGGAGAGGGTCCCAGGCAGCAGCAGGAGAGGGTCTCAGGCAGCAGGCTCTGTGAGCAGTGGGAATGTGTGGCTCACTCCCACAGATTTATAGGCCCATGGGGTCGTTAGGAAGCTGATAAGGTGCTACAATTGGTTGTCTGGGTCAGCCTTATTCAAAAGCATCCAATGACCGGCTCCGCGGCGGCGGCGCGCCGCTTCCGCATTATTCAAATCTGCATCATGCCACATTGAACACCCATGCCATTGGCTGTATGCAATGCACCATGGCGGTGACGCACCGCGGGTGTCCGGGGTGCGCTACCGCGATGGTGCATCATTCAAAAGCATCCAATGACCGGCTCCGCGGCGGCGGCGCGCCGCTTCCGCATTATTCAAATCTGCATCATGCCACATTGAACACCCATGCCATTGGCTGTATGCAATGCACCATGGCGGTGACGCTCCGCTGGGGACCGGCGGTAGGTACCGCGACTGATGCGGCGGAGCCTAGCCAGCGGCATGGACACCAGTCCATGTGCCAATGGCTACCTTGGCTGGGTAGATGGTGGTGCTGGGGTCACACCGCCGGGGACTGGCGCTAGGTTATGGCATTTTCGTACACATTGCTGTGTATGTCAATCATGGACAATGTATAAGTGCCATGCAGCTACATGGTGTAGGGCACATCATTGTACACACGATGCCACAGAGCCATTGCATCCACAGGAGGACGCACGTTCTGTCTGAGCCACTTTAGCATGTGTTTGTGCCATTTTAGTAAGGCTTTTGATGGGTGATGATAATTGACAGACGTCAGGTGCTCTACATAGATGTAGTGAGGTTTAATGTGTTGTTGGTCAGTGCAGACCTTGACCAGGCTGGTGGCACTGCATTGTATCGTACCTGACTTGTGCATTCAGAACTGATCATGCACACAACCAGAAGTGTCCCTGCTATTGTAATCATTGTGTTGATGAATGCTTCCACAATGTACATGATGCATTGAGGTCTGGCAGGTACGGCAGATGGGTATGACAGACATGTTAAGTCACATTAGATTTGTGGCTCTTGTAGCTCCATGTCTGCGCATGTCACTAGTTTAATCATTGTATCCACATTATTGTCACTTGGGTATTGTCACTGGAGAGGCCTGCCCTCTGTGTGTAGCTATTGGGCAGCCATGTAACCAGATGTGCCATACAGCTTTCTGGCCATTGTTTTTTACCCATTACATCATTGATGTTTTGTGCTATGGCCATCTCATGATGCTTGTCATTGACCTATTGTTTTTAATCCTAAACTAGGAGGAGGCCAAATCTCCTACGTCAAGTGATTGTGCTTGAGGACATGGAGAATGAGGCAATCATCAGGAAATTCCGGTTGGACAGACCGACATTGAAGATCTTGTGTGATCTATTGGAGCCCCACCTGCAGCCTCGCCGTCACTATCCTACGGCATTCACACCCGCCCACAAGGTAATGGCAGCACTACACTTCTTTGCGACTGGTTCCTTCCAGGAGACCGTGGCTAACGCTGGGGGAATGTCGCAGCCCATGTTCAGCATGGTGCTGAGGGATGTACTCGAGGCCATGATGATCTATCGGAATCGCTACATCCATTTCCCCCGGGGACGTGAATTGGCTGCCGTTAAGGGGGACTTCTATCCACTTGGGCACATCCCACATGTAGTCGGTGCGATCGATTGCACCCATGTGGCTCTGGTGGCACCGCAGGCGACGGAGCACATTTTTCGAAACCGGAAACACTACCACTCCATGAATGTGCAGGTGGTGTTCCTTGCAGACATGACAATTTCACATGTGTGTGCTAAGTATCCCGGTTCGGCACATGACTCTTTCATCATGAGGAACAGCATGGTGCCACGGATGATGGAGAATCTGCATCCCGAACGTGCCTGGATTGTGGGTGAGTTACACAACTGCTATCACGTGCTGTGTGTCACTGCCTTTACTGTGGCCGTACAACATTGCAATGTGTATTTTTTATTCACAGGGGACTCGGCTTATCCCAGTAGGCCATGGCTGTTGAGCCCACTCCGTAATCCCCAGACACCTGCAGAGATCCGCTACAATGAGGCCCATGGCAGGACACGACGGGTAATTGAACGTACTTTTGGGCTGCTGAAGGCAAGGTTCCGGTGCCTTGACAGGACTGGAGGCGCACTTGCATACTCGCCTGGGAAGGTGTGCAAGATCGTTGTGGCATGCTGTATGCTACACAACCTGGCCATCCACAAGGGGGTCCCCCTGCTCCTGGATGACGGTGAGGAACCAAGGCCACAACCTGCTCAGGGACCTGAATCCAGTGATGAGGAGAGTGGAGAGGAGGAAGGAGTTGACCAACGGCAGCAGCTAATCCAACGCTACTTCACTTGAAGGTGTGTGACGAGTTACAACGTCTACATAGTCTAGTGTCTTAGCTTATGTTGTGAATGGTTATGCGCAGATGTTACCAATAGCCACATGTTCTGTCACCTATGTATGGTATTGTTGGAATGGACGTTACGTCCGGAGATGTATTATGGACGGCATTACAGCATTTCAGATAGACACTGTGTAGGGTACCTGTGATAATTAGGATATTTGTGGATCAGTGATCTGTGTGTGTTGCCACGATGAGACCAGTGACTGTAGTTCTGTTGTGTCTCCCTAGGTTCTCCAGCGTGTTCCTGCCCTGCATACTGTACATCATGTTTACATATCATGGACATTATCATCATTGTAAATTATGCACTAAAGAATTCACTACACAAAATCTGGATTGTAAGGTATTTTATTTACGGGGTGGACATGTGAATTGTGCGTGAATATTTACAGGAAGGTGGGGAATGAGCAGTGAGTTGACAGTCATGGTCGCTGAGATGCAAGAGTAGACACCACATGAATGTGGTGACCCAGTCCAACAGACAGGTGCCATTGCCAAGGCAATGTGGGGAAAGATAGTCCAAAAGAGTCAATGCAGTTGGGGAGAGGGTTGTCTTCAAGGCTGGCTCCGTGACTGGCGTGTTGCAGGTGCTTGGCTTCCAGAGACTCCCAGGCTCTTCTTTGGACGCCCCCTAGATCTTTTTGGCGGTGGGGGGCCTGCTGAATGGCCAGCGGCGTCAGAGGACTCGCCCCTCTCTGTTGGCGCAGGGGAGGATGGTGGACTGTCATCCTGCTGCACAACAGGAGGGGATGGCGGTGATGGTTGGGACACAGGCCTGTCCCTCTGCAACTCCACTTGCTGGCCCATGAGGTCCACCATCTGTCCCATGTGGTTATTGATGGACCTCATCAGCAGGATGAGCTCCCTGAAAAATTCGTCCGACCGGCCACTTTGTCCCTGGACCTCTTGGTAGGCATCCACAACTCTGGTGAAGTGGTCCAGGGATGGTGTCCACTCCGCCCGAGGTCTGGTGTTGGCCCTGGCCCTCCCACCTGCTCTGCTGCCACAAACCTCTTCCCTCGCCACTGGTGCGCCACGCACTGGCTCCCTGCCCTCCACAGTTGTTGGTGTGGGCTGGTCATCCCTAGGGACAGGGAGGGTGCTGCAGGTGGTACTGGTGGTAGTGGTGGTGTTGGTGGCAGTGGCTGCGGTGGTGGTTGCGGTGGAGGCAGAGGCCGTGACAGCAGGGGTCTGCTGCGTTGTCGTTGCAGCAGAGGTGGTGGTGGGGAGGATGGGGGCCTGGGACCTCTGGGTGTGTGGAACACCGGATGGGCCGGCCTGGAGCTCATCGTCCAAACTGTCCTGGGAGTCTGCATCTGTGAGTCCATGTGCCGGAGGTGGAGACTGGCTCTGCGGGTCATTGGTGTTGTCCCCAGCAGTGAGTTCTTCATCACCTGTGGAGTAGATGGGGAGTGGTCAGTGTTTGTGTCATCTGTGTATCATCAGCTGTCTGTACACTAGTGCATTGTGCTGTCATCAGTTGTACAAATCATGGCAACATCGTGTTACATTACATAGTGGATAGTTAGATCATGGTGTCCTAAAGGTTGATTGTCTATGCATTTTGTACAATAGTAAATAGATTAATACACACACACTTCATGAAGATAAACGGTAGTTACATACCTGTAAGGTGAGCGTGCAGGGTATAATGGCTGACACTTGCTCCTGGGTGGGGGAGGCCTCCATGCTGCTGGGCTGTGGGACAGGGGGCATGCTGGGAGTAGTGGTACAGGCCTCACCCCCACAAACACCCTCCAAGTGAAGATGGCTACCTACCTGTAAGTTTGTTTGTTAAACTGTGCAATGGCTGACACTTGCTCCTGGGTGGGGGAAGCCTCCATGCTGCTGGCCTGTGGGACAGGGGGGCATGCTGGGAGTAGTGAGACAGGCCTCCCTCCCTCACAGCCACAAACACCCTCCAAGTGAAGATGGCTACCTACCTGTAAGTTTGTTTGTTACACAGTGCAATGGCTGACACTTGCTCCTGGGTGGGGGAAGCCTCCATGCTGCTGGCCTGTGGGCCAGGGGGCATGCTGGGAGTAGTGGTACAGGCCTCACCCTCCAAGTGAAGATGGCTACCTACCTGTAAGTTTGTTTGTTAAACTGTGCAATGGCTGACACTTGCTCCTGGGTGGGGGAAGCCTCCATGCTGCTGGCCTGTGGGACAGGGGGGCATGCTGGGAGTAGTGAGACAGGCCTCCCTCCCTCACAGCCACAAACACCCTCCAAGTGAAGATGGCTACCTACCTGTAAGTTTGTTTGTTACACAGTGCAATGGCTGACACTTGCTCCTGGGTGGGGGAAGCCTCCATGCTGCTGGCCTGTGGGCCAGGGGGCATGCTGGGAGTAGTGGTACAGGCCTCACCCTCCAAGTGAAGATGGCTACCTACCTGTAAGTTTGTTTGTTAAACTGTGCAATGGCTGACACTTGCTCCTGGGTGGGGGAAGCCTCCATGCTGCTGGCCTGTGGGACAGGGGGCATGCTGGGAGTAGTGGTACAGGCCTCACCCCCACAAACACCCTCCAAGTGAAGATGGCTACCTACATGTAAGTTTGTTTGTTACACAGTGCAATGGCTGACACTTGCTCCTGGGTGGGGGAAGCCTCCATGCTGCTGGCCTGTGGCCAGGGGGCATGCTGGGAGTAGTGGTACAGGCCTCACCCTCCAAGTGAAGATGGCTACCTACCTGTAAGTTTGTTTGTTACACAGTGCAATGGCTGACACTTGCTCCTGGGTGGGGGAAGCCTCCATGCTGCTGGGCTGTGGGACAGGGGGCATGCTGGGAGTAGTGGTACAGGCCTCACCCCCACAAACACCCTCCAAGTGAAGATGGCTACCTACCTGTAAGTTTGTTTGTTAAACTGTGCAATGGCTGACACTTGCTCCTGGGTGGGGGAAGCCTCCATGCGGCTGGCCTGTGGGACAGGGGGGCATGCTGGGAGTAGTGAGACAGGCCTCCCTCCCTCACAGCCACAAACACCCTCCAAGTGAAGATGGCTACCTACCTGTAAGTTTGTTTGTTACACAGTGCAATGGCTGACACTTGCTCCTGGGTGGGGGAAGCCTCCATGCTGCTGGCCTGTGGGCCAGGGGGCATGCTGGGAGTAGTGGTACAGGCCTCACCCTCCAAGTGAAGATGGCTACCTACCTGTAAGTTTGTTTGTTAAACTGTGCAATGGCTGACACTTGCTCCTGGGTGGGGGAAGCCTCCATGCTGCTGGCCTGTGGGACAGGGGGCATGCTGGGAGTAGTGGTACAGGCCTCACCCCCACAAACACCCTCCAAGTGAAGATGGCTACCTACCTGTAAGTTTGTTTGTTACACAGTGCAATGGCTGACACTTGCTCCTGGGTGGGGGAAGCCTCCATGCTGCTGGCCTGTGGGCCAGGGGGCATGCTGGGAGTAGTGGTACAGGCCTCACCCTCCAAGTGAAGATGGCTACCTACCTGTAAGTTTGTTTGTTACACAGTGCAATGGCTGACACTTGCTCCTGGGTGGGGGAAGCCTCCATGCTGCTGGGCTGTGGGACAGGGGGCATGCTGGGAGTAGTGGTACAGGCCTCACCCCCACAAACACCCTCCAAGTGAAGATGGCTACCTACCTGTAAGTTTGTTTGTTACACAGTGCAATGGCTGACACTTGCTCCTGGGTGGGGGAAGCCTCCACGCTGCTGGCCTGTGGGCCAGGGGGGCATGCTGGGAGTAGTGAGACAGGCCTTCCTCCCTCACAGCCACAAACACCCTCCAAGTGAAGATGGCTACCTACCTGTAAGTTTGTTTGTTAAACTGTGCAATGGCTGACACTTGCTCCTGGGTGGGGGAGGCCTCCATGCTGCTGGGCTGTGGGACAGGGGCTATGGTGGGAGTTGTTGTACTGACATTCCGGCCCTATACAGGCCTCCTCAGCAGAATGGCTGGCTACATCTTGCTTAGGGATGGACAGTGTATTGGTGGTTGGGTATTGCAAGGAGGTAATAGTCAATGTGGTGTTAAACATTTGTCTGTACTTACCAGCCTCCGCTCCCCCGGCTACTCCTGTGTAACTCTCAGGTAGCAGGATAGCAAGCACCTTCTCCTCCCATGGTGTGAATGTCTTCAGTGGGATGGGAGGGCCACTGCCAGTCACGTTTGCCAGATTCCAGTTCTTGCTCCTCTTCTCCTTGACAACCCTCTTGAGATCATGCCACCGCTTCATGATCTCCTTCTTGGATCTTGGGGTGGCCCCAACTGCATTCACCCTTTGGACAATCCTTTCCCACATTTGTGTCCTGGTGGCTAATGGTGTCTGTTGGACTAGGTTCCCAAATAGTTGTGGTTCTACTCTCACAATCTCGTTGACCATGACTGTCAACTCACTCTCTGTGAATTTGGGCATTTTTTGTGAGGTCATGGTGTGGGGGTGTTGAGGTGTTTGTGGGTGCAGGGGTGTGTGGGTACAAGGGTGTGGTGTTGAGGTGTGTTCTGTGCTGGGGGTTTGATTGTGATGGTGTGATGGTGGTGTTGATGGTGGTGGTGGGTGTTGTGTGCGATTTTGCCTCTCCTCTCAGATGTGGTGTGTGGCCTTCTGTTCTGGGAAGATGCAAAGGATTGTGGTGAGTGGAGGGTGTGGATTTGTACTCAGCTGTGTGGGTGTGTCCAATTGGATAGTGGTTGTCAGGTGTGTTGTGGGTGTGGTTATGTAGTATTGTGTATTTATTTGCCATTTCTGTATCTGTGTGTGTGTGTTGTATGTATTTGTGGCTGGGCTACTTTGTTTATGTAGTATTTTGCATCGCTGCGGTGCTTTGACATCGACCGCGATGGATTTCGTGTTCGTCCGCTGCGGTGACTTTGCTGGTGCTTGTCCGTCATTTCTCCCATGCAATCCTGCCTTCGACCGCGGCGGTCGGTGCCTGCCGGTCCGGCCGCGCCACCCTCGGGGATATCGTAATTTCCTGTGCGGTGTCTCCGCTTTCCCTGTGGGCGGTGTTGTATTTCCAGCTGCTTTTCCGACCGCCGCGGTCGGAGTTTTGTCATCACCGCACACGTCGGGCGGTTTCATTTTCACCGCTACCGCCGCGGTCGGTCTCTAGTGGCGGTCAATCCTAATTTGTCTGCCGGTTGCACCGCCTCGTTGGCGGGCGGTTGTTTCCCGCATCCATGGCGGGCGGGGTGGTTTTCCGCCCGCTATCCTAATGGGGCCCTATCTCTTTGTTTTTGTTTGCAAATGCTAGTGCCAGTGTCTAGTCTACTACTACCATCACACAACCACGGCATATTCTCCGTTGTCTTGGGAAACCATGCAGCCCTTGCGGTGCCAAACTTAATCATCATCAATCACAGGTAAGAAGAGAAGTTTGCTGGGAGGTATAATGGAGAAGAGGCTGGTAGTACTAATACGACAAATATAACTCAGTGAGGGGTACCGCATCTATCTGTTTGCATGTTACACATGTGGTCAAATAAGAAATTATTTCAATAAAACACTGGCCGCTGTCCTGCATCTAGAGTAAACCTTGTGACGTACAACAGTAACCCCACCACAAAACAACATCATATGTGTACGTTGAAAATAAATAACATTTATTCATGTACATAAAAAAATATCCTCCTAGTCCTATCCCACCCCAATCCCCACCCTAACCCCAACCAATGTCCAAGTCCAAAGAATGTCCCACAAAAAAAAACCAACACCCAATTCCCAAAGTTTAAAAAAAGGGGCAAATGAACAGGGTCCATTGCAATCGGCGGGCTTTGAGGTGTTTGTCCACTATTATTTTGACGGGCTCCTCTAATTGGTCCTCCAGCTTGGCCACCCGGAGGAGAAGTTGTTGCCGAAATGCACTGCACCTACATTTGCATCCATGGTGTGGGGGGACGGCAGATGTTGTGAAATGCCGGCGGTGAGCGGCTGCCTGACCGCGGCACCGTACTCCTGCAGGTGGGGCCTTTCTGGGGCCTGGGGCATTGGAAGAGGCAGCAGCTGCTGCCGCCGCCTCTTCCTCCTCGGCCTCAGCTACCAGCCGGTGGTACTCCTGCACAATGGCCTGCAGTTTCCTTTGCCGGGTCCTGGCTACCAACTCCTTCCGTGATGGTTTTTGGGAAGGAGTATGAGTATCTATAAAAAAAGAAACAGAATTGTAACTGAAACTCTTCAAAATTAATTCAACACATAGTGGCATAGTAGCACTACCAAGCACAGTACATACAATTGGTGGCAACTTTTAGTATCTATCTAATCTATCCTCCTGCTTCCCCTGCCTGTAACATTTGTTGAAGTTTTTTCTGGCATTATACTTGCCCTAGTACTATGGGTGGGCTTGAGTACACAGAAGAACACCAGTCTTTTTTGTATCTCCTTTTATATTTTCAAAGTAAGACTCTGCTTCCAGTGACAGTCTCCACCTATGATGAATACAATACATTTAGGAGGCATCCACCCATTAAAAGTAAATGTCTATCATTCTTTATTATCGCCTTAGCTGGTTTCACTTTCACCAACAACCACCCATGCGTCCACTCCTTCCTTGCCTTGGGTTTCATTGACACAAACTCCGCTCATGATTCTTGCTATCCACTATATCTATGCACCCATATTGTTTTGCCCAACTAGGCATGCATCTTCTTTCACCTTCCAGTTCTACCCATCCTTCAACAACCCATGCATCGGATTCATATCAGCCACGTGCATGAACCTTCCAAAGTATCCTTCTATGGTAGTCTTATTACATCTCTTTCGTCCTTCCTCCTTCCACCGTAGTTCACTTCTTTCCCTTTTTGTTCAACACATCCCTCAAGGTCATCTGAACTGACTTTTAGTCTTCTCCATAACTTTCACAGCTGAGTTGGAGTCTGATAGAAGAGGCCTTGTTTACTCAACTCACGCTGGTAATGCTGCAAAGGGTGTCTTCTTCAACCATTGTATATTGTCCAGTACAACTTCAAATTCATACTTTCTTAATAAGTCTCATAGCACAGTGAGGGAAATGTTCCCCTTCCACCTAGTAATGCAAATAAGTAATGAATATAACTTACCACCGCCCACCGCTGAAGTTTCCTCCCCCACTGGTGCTCCTGCAGGTGCCGCAGCCACTGTCTCCTCCTGGATGGCATTAGCATCGCCGCTGGCCCCGTCGGCACTGGTGGTTGGTAGTGACTGTGCACCTATAAAAGCAAGTACACCTTTTTAGATGCCTGCACACCTCCCCCTATTTTACTAGTTGTACTTTTTTCACCAGGAAGGAAGATTGAAAAAACAGTTACGTACAACATAAATCGCTGTAACTAGTCCAAATTGCATACTACTGTACAGCAGTCGTTAGACAGAGTTTAGTTTTAATTTATTAGATGGTCCCTAGGGTCATCTAATCTCTACTCCTACTCTAGTCTTTGGAAAGTTAGACTGAGCCATGTAACCATTTTAGATCCGGGTCTACTGTTTTGCCCATGTTACCTCGCAGCTTGTTGCACAGTAAAAAAGACACCTTTGAGGCGACATGAGTGTTGTCTACAACTAAAGAGGTTGACAAACCAGTATTGTTAGTCCCTTTTGCTTTTCCATAATTTTACACTTTTTGGCATGACTGCTAAAAACTGGCATAGTTGTATTCACTGTCTAACGTGCAACATTTTTCTCATAGGCAGATGAGAAGATTGCCTTCTACGAACCAGAGATTTGCAGAGCTTTCGAAAGATGCATGTGTAACCAGTATACGTTCAACGGTGAGGGGTCTCCCACAATTCCCACAGTTCTCTATCATGCACTAGTTGTACAAAATGTATAGTATTTAATCTTCTTTATTTTGCATGGTGGAGCTGGATGTTTTTCATGGAACAACTTACAAGTTACAACAATAAAAAGCTTGTTATTAAAAAAATTAAGTTTTTGAACTTGCACATAGACTCAGTGGTATATTTTGAGTGTCTGGGGTGTTGTGGACTTAAACGAGTGAGTGAGCGAAAGGGTGTTCTTCTGTTCTGAGTTGTGTAATAAAATCATTGGGTATATCTAACTATCTTCGTGTGGGGGTTGGGAGTGGGACAAATGACCTTGACTGAGACACTTAGGTAGGTAGACGGTCATTGAATTGTGGGTTCTTCTGACTGAGTTCTGTGACTAGGGTGTAAGTAAGGTCCAACCTCCCTATCACCAATATCCTATTTTCTTGTGCATAGTTCTGCATGTGGCTGTGCAGAGAATAACCACAGCAGTAGTAGTAGTATACTAACCTAACAAAAATTAGTAGGCAATCATCTGGTTGCGCATTTTTTTGGTGGGAATTGACAAAGACTAGAGTTTACAGAGGACAACGCAAAAGACAGGAGTGGACCCAGTGGCTACAGCTATTCTATCACAGCTTTATTCAAAAGAATACTTAACTAAACAGTGGCCTACAGGGCAAGCTTAGCTACAGACAGTCTAATAGTAGTAGCACAGAGAGTCACCGGGCAGAGGCAGTTTGAAGGAACTGAAAGTCAGGGATGGCATTGGATACCCACAATTTGGAAAACAAATTGAAGACCAAAGAAGGTTTAGCTAACATTGAATTAGGAAGGAGGCTTAATAAGTTGGAAAAAATAAGGTGCGTTAAAAAGTTAGGGAAATATAATTGTTAATAATATAAGCACTGTAGGACTTACAGGAGCGCTCCTCAGGTGGTTGTCCCGCCGACTCGGACCCCGTCTTCTTGCCCCTGGGTGGTGCTGATCATGTAAGAAATAATAAAGAAAGAGAAACATTGAGTGCTGTGAAACAAATACATCATTCAAAAATCCTCTCAAACATTTTAGGAAACAACAATTGCAATAAAATTGACTTCGAAGTCTAAATGACTACTGGCTTGCAGGATTTACAGACCGTCTACTTATAGAACCCTAATCAAATGTTCCATAAACATTCTGATTGCAGAATATACTAACTAAGCCAGTACCACCTGACCTACACCACCTATTCCAGAATCCAGACGGGCCAATTGTTCAGTAAGTCGGCATTTCCATTTTATTTTTGCCCGCAAGCATGCATAGATGAGATGGAGGACACATGCATAAATTTGTGCATACACGAAATTGTTGGTTGCTTGCGTCATATGACATGCTACTGACTGACTTGACAATGCTATTGCTGCTAAGACTACCACTCAGTAAACAAACTTCAAACCGGTTCTATGGAGGGGTAGGATAAATAAGAACTAACTAAGCATTCAGTGACAGAGGAGGCGTCATGCAGACCGTTAAAAAAATATGAACTAATATTATCCATCCACCACTATTTCACTAAAGGACAAGGTAAGGACTAGACTCTAGCAATAGCATTAACTAACTTCAGTTCTCTAAAGTAAACTGTAACATCAATAATCACCAGCCCAAGCTAGCGCAAAGTTACAAACCAGTAAGAGAAGTGGCGAGCAGCACCTGTGTCATACAATAACAGAAGATTTTGAGACGGAATTGATCTGCAATGTAACTAAGCGCACCAGTAATCGTGTTACTTATTCGTTCAAGAATTATACACAATACTTATACTACTATATATATATATATATTAATATTACTAGCTACTCACCAAGCCCCACGACCTCGACACCTAGCAGGTCCAACAGGTCCTGCTCCCTGTCCAGAATGTCTGCCCACCGGTGGGCCAGCTGCTGGTGGGTGCGCCGGATATCTGAGCGGCGGAAGACTGCCCGGCGCACCTTCGCCCACCGGCGGTGACGCTCCTCAGGACGGTAACCGGAGCCTGGCCTGCCGCCTGCTGCCAAGGGCAGGTGGCACTGGATGAAAAAAACCAGGGTGGCCACCTCCGCCTCCCCAAAAAGTTTCCAGGCCTGCACCCCTGCAGGTCGCATTCTGCTGCAAGGCAGCCGGCTCTTGGGCGCAGGCACCTTGCCCTTCGAGCCGGTTCTACTGCTCCCCTTTGCCATGGTTCTCGGGTGGAGCTGGAGGTGGAAAAGAAAAGTTAGAACAAAAGGTAAAAAAGTTAGGGGGAAGAAGTAGGAGCTTAAATAAAGAAGTAAAATAAAACAGTAGAAAAGTAAAAAAAAAAGGTGGAAAAGTAGAAATAAAATGCAAAATATAAACTTAGGGACAGAGAGAGATAGATGATAAGTAAAAAAAGTAAGAAAAACTGAGAAAATAGGTAAAGATTGCAAAGATAAAAGGTGGATAGAAAACTAGGCCAAGAACCATAGCATAGAGTGTGGAAAACAAGATGGCCGCGCCCATCGCGAACACGTGGGTAAGTTTGCGCTCAATTTTACGCGAACACGCACTTTGTCAGCGTGATCAAGTAGTTGTGTTCCCGAACATGACGTGCACAACGCGAACACGTTATGCGCGACCCAGAAGAGGAAATAGGGGACGCGACTGGGCGGGACAATTGAAAAAACAAGATGGCCGCGTCCATATCCCACCGCATGGGTAAGGTCGCATGCTACAATCCCCCGAGCACGCAGACAGCGCCCCGAACACGCACAATGCACTCCCGAGCAAGAAAAACAGCTCGCAAATGGGTCCAGCAAGCTACTACGCACGCTCGCAAAGCTACGCGAATCTACGCAAAGCTCGCGTAGTATGAGAACGTCTTCGCGTAGCTTCGTGTAGCGCGACTACGCGTACTATGCCCAGGGTTAGTATGCAAGTCCGTGATCAGCTTGTTGCCACGTTTTTCACATGATAAACCTGTAGTGTCTTGGACAAAATGTGGTTTGCTGTCTGTTGTCAATGAGGAAACTTGGATAGACACAACTGTGTCAACATACTCCTTCCTGAGACTACTTTGCAAGTCACACTCACTGCATGTAAATCACAGCTGTTGAACAGTAGTCAAAAGGTTGAACGTGCCTTAGGTCATGTGCCCATGTCAGCGATCAGCGTAGTGGATGTCCCTAAACAATATATTCATGCAGATGTCAAACTATACATGTTCTGAGATACCTTCCTGGTCCTTATGAGGATGGGTCACTCAGTCACAAATGGCCATAACCATTGCAGTCTCAGGCCTGTGCACTCAACAGATTTGACTGCCCCACAAATGATGTGCCCACAATGTGAGAGATGATGTCATGGGTGACTCAGGCACCATGTGTCTGTGGTATACAGCACTGCTCCACCCCATTGTTAAGTAACACATCACACAAATCTTGTAATGAGCAAACAATATGGACTACATGTACCATAATGTAAAGAAGGAGAAAACAAAACTGGGGTTTGATGTTGTGTCACCCCCCCTGTCCGTGCAGAAATTTCATTAAATGGTCTGTTCCCCCTTTTGTTACATGTTCATGATTTTAACCTGCACTGTCATTTCAGGTTTTTCCACAACAGAATTGCAGGATGGCAGTGGATTTGATTAGTGATTGTGGATGGATCAGGATGAATGTAAAAGGGCTGCCAACAATTTCCTATAATGTATTTCTTGTCTCCCACTTCCTGTATAACATTTCCTGTATGAAATAATGTGTTCCTGGTCAATTTCGGAAGTTACGGCCCGAAAACATAATTTTCGGTTTCGCACCGTAATGCGTGGATGCGGACACGCCGCTCCGGAACCGGAAACTACATTTTCGGGCCGTAACCTCCAAAAATAACCCGGAACACATAATTTCATACAGGACATGTTATACAGGAAGTGGGTGACAGGAAATACATCACAGGAAGTTGTTGGAAGACATTGTGTGTTTATTCTGAGATCCTCTATCACAGATCAGATCCTCTGCCATCCAGGTGCTCTCATTAGACTTATTTGCCCCACAATGGCTGAGGGTTATGCGGAGAAAGTACCCCCTTTCACAGAAAGGGATATAGGGGCCAGATGTAGGTAATTCTATTTTACCGACTCATAAATACCGAATTTTACCGATTCGGTATTTATGAATCGGTAAAATAGAAGGTGGGAGATGTAGGTAAAATCAGTATTTGAAATACCGATTCTGTAAAAATCGGTATTTACCGATTCTGTAATTACAGAATCGGTATTTCCCATTGATTGAATCAATGGGAAATACCGATTCTGTAATTACAGAATCGGTAAATACCGAATCCTGCAAGGGTGCAGGGGGTGTCACTTTGACACCCTCTAGCACCCCGAATACAGGCATCTGTGCCACGTGGCACACAGACATGCCCTAAGGGCACGTCTGTCTGTCACATGGCATAGGTGTGCATGCACACATGTGCATGCACACCTGGATTCGGTATTTTACCACCCAATTGGATTGGGTGGTAAAATACCGAATCTGTAAGGCCTTTGGGACTCAGAAGAGTCCCACCTACATCTGGCAGTTACAGAATTTGAAAAAATACTGATTCTGTATTTTACCGATTCGGTAAATTTACCGAATCGGTAAATTTACCGAATCGCCAAAATTGGCCCCCTATATCACAAATACCCATTTACCGGTCGGTAACAGCCAAAATCGGCCGGTACCGGTCGGTAAATGGCCTCCTACATCTGGCCCTTAGACATCTTGATAGAGGGGGTGCTGGCCAAATAGCCTCAGCTATATGGGGACCCCGAATACCAGCTGAGCACTGCAGCCAGGGCCAAGCTATGGCCCACATCGGTTAGCGCTGCAGTGCAGTGGGCGTCCACACCAGGGGTGCAAACACGGGGAGGACCTAAAACGCTGGTCCTGTCACAAGGGTGAGGAGCTGATGGGCAAGTCTTTCCAGCTCCATGTGCATTGTCCTCGCCTCTTCCTACTGTACAGGAGGGTCCTGCAAGCAGCTTGGCCGACCCTCCATGCTCAGCTGGAGGAGCATGAGCAGGAGAGACTTGGTAGGCATCCTATGCATAATGTCTCTGGGAGTGTGATGTGAGTGAAGACAGTGCTGTACCATTGCGTGTTCCCTGCCTCCATTCACCTATAACATGTCCATGCAGCAGTCATCAATATTATAAAAGGCACACTGTGGCATATGGACTGTACAGGGCAGAGTGCATTTTGGGAGTTGTAGTTTATTCCTGACAACTGGGTAAATGAGCCACACGTGTGCATTTGTTTCGTAATTTGCTCTGCCATCACCACTACCAGTTAACCAAGGGAATCATAACTGATGTGTGCATTGGATGAGCAATGGTACTGTAGTGTAGTTCCTATATTCCCAATAGGCTCTGCGCATTGGAATAATATATTATATAGATTTGACGTAGGACTTATGTCGACTAGGTCTCCATTGAAAATATTAGACTTAATTGTGAGTGCCAGCTAGCTCAGAGGTCACTAGAAACTTATTGAATACACAAGAAGGGATTAGTTTCGGACAACCGCATAAACATGACAACTTTGTTTCCCCAAGATTAAACTGATCTTCAGAGTCGTGGAAACAATAGATAGATATTTTACTCAGTCAATCGTGCATGCTTCATTTCACCAGAGGTGCAGAGAAATAGAGAGATGGGCATTTTCAATAAAAGTATGTATTGAACAGTCTTCTTTCTCATGCAAAAGAAATGAACTGCTACAATCGTAATACTGGCTGTAAAGTATAATGCGTACAGCAAGAAGAGTATTATAAAATAATACTGTAAAAACATGGTTTGGTTTCTAAGCCATAAAATACATACATAAATAACAAAGACTAAAAGTACTCAACTGGTGCTTCTAAAATACGCCTACCCCAATGTACCTAACCTAAGTCTAGTACGAGGGAAGAAGTAAGAATGGGTTTAGTTTTTCTGCCAAGAATCTATCCAAGATGTCCCTTAGGGTCTAATCAGCTCCGTACCTTGGTTTAGAAGGAAGGAGGTCTGGTATTTCTGTCTCAGGACTCGATTTCCCAACACCCAGCAAGGGGAGCTTGGAAACACTGGAGCTGGATTCTCAGCAAGAGAAAGGCAGCCTCTCTATCAGTGCGTCAGCTGGAGGGTCGGCTTCCTTCGGTACTTGCTGTGGCGAGATGTGTCAGACAAGTAGATAGTCGAACTGCTCAAAACCACTGTGTGTTTGCTAGGGCAAGTGTGGGCATATTAATACCTTGAAGGTGCCTGGTTTGACGTAAAGTCGGACATTAATACTAATACCTGGGTTGATAGTGATGCGGCAAGTAGTGGCGCCTCTAATTTAAATGTTAATATAGTCCAACACAAGTTTTCAACGGTGCTACAGGTGAGAGGATAACTCACAACCTCCAAATCGGAGAGTATTTCAACTATATCAAGATCATGAAATATATGACAGATTTATAAGTTTTCCAGGTGCCCAGCCAACACTTGTTTCGTCTGGGTGTAACCCACGACTTCTTCAGGGCTATTGGACAAATGGCTATAATGTCAAGATACCTCTTGTCGGACATAATAACGTCACCAAAAAACCCCAAGAGAATGGTAGTTCTTTGAAAACGCCATGATTCAAGAAAGGGGATGTCCCTGACTAATGAAGCCGAGTTTTCCAATAAATCGTTGTGGCTTTTTGGAACTAGTGGAAGTAGCCATGCCTGTATTTGGACTGGATGGGTTATGTCTAAATATGGTTATGATTTCTATGCCTATATCAGGGTAATGTGAATTATAACAATATAAGGGCATGAATCGGGAAAATTACGCTAGGGTCCTAAAACGCTATACAACAGTACAGACACTGCCCAGTGT
Organism: Lissotriton helveticus; assembly: GCF_964261635.1. Lineage (NCBI taxonomy): Eukaryota > Metazoa > Chordata > Amphibia > Caudata > Salamandridae > Lissotriton > Lissotriton helveticus. Next base: position 642,213,265 of record NC_136059.1, read on the forward strand.
GTGTATGGCAGGCAAACGTTATTGGATGTTGTGACTTGCATTGCATTTGTTGAGTTTGGGTTCTTATTGAGACAGATCATCATGTGCCATGGAGTCAAGACAGACTTTGAGATCCTTGCCTCACTCCTAAGTGTTTCTAAATTTGCAAAGTGTGTCCACTGACACGTCTTACGCTCAGTGGCTTGTATGCCATTACACATGTACCGGTAGCTGTCAAAACGACCAACCACTGGTCACCGGTGTACTGCACTACCTATCAGTCACCAAAGCCACTATGTGGCACTGGATTGTCATATTTTGTTAGGGGACATCAAAAGCCTTGACTCACAATGTAGCAAAACAAATAGCCCAGAGCCATGTGGATGTGTGACCCACATTCAGAATTGTTCTTGTTCCATACAATGCTATACAGCAGATGACATTTGTCCAGATGTCAAAGAGCTGTGACTATATATCACTGGGCTATTTTTATTAAATCTGGACTCTCTCTGTTCCCCTTTGGTGTACTGGTTTTGGAACCTGCACATGTAGCAGTGACAGGACATGCCAGTCACAAGAATGCCAAAGTTGACGGTTGGCCAATACTTTTGTATAAGCCACAAATATTTATGTGAGATGTCCATGTCAGATTCAAATCAGGGGATGACAGTGAACATACACGTAATGTAAGCCCATTAGCACTGACAGTTGTATAGTGTGGTCAGAGGAAAACAAAGTCTGACCTTGTCTCATCTAAGTATGTATCCCGTCCTGAATAAAACAACCACTGCATCATGATTTTGCCTACTTTTCAGCAGGTACAGCTGGCCAAATGGCCGAACAGCAACTCCAGGTCCAGAGCGAGAGGCCATCAGTGCGTAGGCAGCTACAAACTCTTTTGACCAGTGAGGAAGAAGAGGATGAGGAGGGACCCTCAACATCTGGAGGCAAGGGGATTGTGCCCACCCGGACTGACAAGGAACATGGATCAGGTGCTATAGACCGGGTGGAGGCTGTGGACATTGAAGTGGGGGGAGAACCTGACACCTCTGGCCATGGGGTGGTAGAGTTCTACTCTTCCCCAAACTCTTCACCTGTGGGTTTAGTAGAGGTGTGCTTGGGGCAGGCCAATACACAACCTGAGCCTGCCACCATTCCATCGGAGGCTCCAGCTGCATCCCCTGCAACCAGTCCCCCTCATCGTAGCTGCCTGCTTGACCACAACATCGGCTCTGGACCTGAAGCACCACATCCCTCCACTCCAACCCATGCCCTTACCTGTGTGGTTCCTCCTGTGGCTGTCCCAGAGGACTTGAGGTGGATGTGTGAGGGTCATCCAGACATGTCCGCTCGCATCACGTTGCAGATGAGTCTGGAGATGCGCATGATGCGAGCGGAGATTGTTGTAACTCTGGCCACCCTCATCACCAGTATCAATTTCCTGGCCTCAGCCAGGTCGTCTGTTGTTTCTCAACTCCCTTCCCATACCACCGTCAATGTCTCCCCCTGTCTGTTGGCCCGAACTGTTTCCCCCCGTACCTCTCGTGTGTCACAAACCGATGTGGTGCCTGTTCCTGCACCGACCAGCCATGTGCCTGCATCAGACTCGGATGATCTGGACATTGTGGTGTTAGAGGATGACCAGAAGGACACTTGACTTTTTGACTGATGCATCTTTGTGAACAAAAATGTATTTTCCCCTTGTAAATAGACTGGTTTCCCTGACGCTCCCTGACGTGTTATATTTTTGTTGCCCAACCCAAATCCAAGTTCCCCTCTCCATATGCATTAAGATCATCATTTGTTTTCCTTTCTCCCTTCCAAACGGACGGTTGTTCTAATGATCTAACATAAATATGTTTGAGGAATCCTACTTACTTTAACGTGTTAGACTCCATTGTGAATGTCTGGTACAGAAAATGGACACATATCTGGCGAGACATCTGTATTGCACATTATGGGTTGTTGCAATGATGGCTTACACTTGTAACTGTGTCGCACACACACATACCTCCTCACATCTCCAGGCCACCTACATAATTATACAGGACATGATACACAACAAAATCTTACTTGGGAAGATCATTACTTTTTCTGTACACATATTCACAGTGGTCAATCTAATTTTGTGATGTTGTCAATTGCGATTGTGCTTGCGACATCGCAATTTCGGATGTGATGATCGCTGTGAGGGATCAGGTCTGGCTTGTCGCCTACGTGTATGTAGGTGTTGTCCATCTGCCTGTACAGGGTGAACTAAATGTACAGGGGCCGATGTTGTATGCACAGTTGGTGATTGTGCCTGGCCAAAAACTGGTTGTACAGATGGTGGCACTGCCTGTACAGGAGTAGCTGGTGGTTGTGCAGGTGGTGGGAGTGCCGGTACAGGGGTTGCTGGTGGTTGTGCAGGTGGTGGGAGTGCCTGTATAGGGGTTGCTGGTGGTTGTGCAGGTGTGCCTGTTCCGGGCACTCCCACCACCTGTGGATGTGTACCTGTGCTGCAGTCCTGGGCAGTTGGTGGTACATGTCTCTCATATTTCTGGACATGTCCTGCCAAGTTCTATCTATCCTATCCAAAAAATGGCTCAGTCTGTCCACCACATAAGGGAATTGGACCATGTCCTGCAGGGACTCAGACATGTCTGACAGGGTAGCCTCTATGGCATGAATGTCCTGCCTCACATCTGTCTGCTGTTGGAAGAAGTCCTTCTCCCACTGGCCACCATAGCCAGGTGCAGGCCCCCTCTGCAGGTGTCTGCCTTGGTTGGGACCAGCAGGTCCAAAAGCAGGGGGGGTGGCAGGTAGAAGCCTGTGGGCAGGAGCATGTTTCACAGGGGATACCTGCCCCACAACAGGGTTGGGAACCACCATGTCCGTCCTGGACGTGAGGGCTGTGAGGGAGTGATGTCTGTGTTGGGCAGCGTGAAAGCCGTGGCTGGTTCGCCCTATGCTGTGGACAGGCAATTGTTTGTTTTGGAGGAGGCTGACGGACGTTGCTGGGTGGAGGATGAGATGCCGTGAATGATATTGGCGATGTGGTACTATTGCTGTTGATGGCATCTGAATCGTCATTCCCGGAGTGGATAGACATATAGTCGACATCCTCATCCAAGTCTTCATCCTCAGTGACTTTCTCCTCCTCTTGCACAGTACTTGCTGCCGAAATAACTGCCTGGAGGATATGTGGATTTTCCCCTCCGATTGCCCGTCAGCCCACACTGGTTGTAGGTCCGTCATTCTCATCCTCTTCATCCCCAGGAACACATAGGTTGCAACTGTGTTTGCGATTGACCTGGTATTACATGTAATGCAACACAAGGGTTGGACTAACTGTACTTTGCATCAACGGATGAGGATCATGTGACTTGGTTAGTGTACCACCACAAATGACAGCTCACACCCTATCACTGAGGTCTTAAACTGAGATGTACAATATACAAGCAAACTCACCAACTCCAGCCACAACTTTCTGTCCCTTCCTGATCACCTCTGTTCTCAAATGCTGAACCTGTCTGCTCATTGTTGTTGTTGACATGGCTGTCCAAGATCCAGCAGCTGTAGAGGGAAGTGACGACATTCTCAATAATCAGCATTACTAATTGACAAACAGTCAAATGTGAGACTCATAATATGTATGTCACTTTGTAAATAACAACTGCTGATTCCTTACAGAAAGGGGTCTTGATCTCTGTCATGGATTAGTAATCTAAACTAGTGACACACTTTATGCCTGAATTACCTGATGGACGGGTGCGAGAGGGTTTCACTGCTGCAGCCAGCATGTCATGCATTCCACAGGATGGTGTATGTTGCACTGGTGTTATCCTGTCAGCAGCTGTGATGAGACATACATGTCCATATTTCAGTACAACAGATGGTAGCTATGAACTAACATGTTATTATCAATAACCATTGACCGGATAATCCAGGACAATGTGCTGCATGTTTTCCTCATGGACTTTACATGTGGGCCCCTGCTCACATGGAATAGTTGCCAGCTGTTACCTCTACGCAGCACTGACATCAATAAGATGAAACATCAACAGACAAACTTGTATGAGAAGGTTACTGAAATTTGAAGGAAGGGGATAAATAACCCGGACTCCTCCGCATTACACTGATTTCCCATTCACCTTAAAGACCAACAGGTTTAGGGAGTGTAATGTTGTCTGTTGACAAGTCATAAGGTGTTCATGTGTGAGATGTGCAATAGGCAGGTACATACCTACCCAGGAAGTCACAAAGCTCATTTCTGATTGAGAGAACACAGATTTATTTTGTCCATCTTTTGAGTGTCTTCTGTTTGTATACCCTAATTCGAACATCATGATAGTATTTAGCTGACAACGTATGGGGTCTTGTACAGCAGACATCTTAACCTCATATGTCAACTATTCACCTATATGTAAAAACGGCAGAAGAGGAGGCAAGCAGAATGCAACATTTGGTAATGATTCCACATTGTGGCTAAGTTGAAAAGCTTTGATGCTTTCCGCCTGCACTGGATTAGCGTGTTGCTTTTTAGCCAAGTGATTTGAAAATGTAACTGTATGGAGATTCAGCTTAGCAGCCCATACACCCATCTTAAAAGGTGCACAACTGGCAACAGTGTGAGCCTCATCCATACCAATTTCAATATGATTTTGCCATAGATATTTTGCTTGGGAGTTTTCATATCATTGAATTGCAAGCCATGACACATTGTACTATTTTATGTCCAGTCTGCACTCACTTGGCATACATTTTGTGTCATCCTTTCATTAGCCACCAAAGTCTGATCTGGTATGTGATGCAGGACAAGAGTGTTGTACAACAAATACAACATACGGTGGAGATCAAAGGTACATTTAATGAGCATTCGGGTACATTCTTATTCAGTTTTCTCACCTTGGCCCAGCACTTGCCCAGTGTGTGGTCCCGGACCAGATGTCACAGCCAACCTTGTAGCGGAAGTCAGTGTCTGTCTTTGATTCTGAGAGGACCTCATTGTACCTAAAATGATAAGTGTGTTTGCAACTTTACATTTCTGCTGGCACATGTGAACCACTCAATTCCAGGCACAAAGAATAAGCACAAGCAGTTGTGTGCACCACCGTTGCAGAAGTGTGCGTCACTTAATATCATGAGTGATCCCACATATAACTTATAATGGGCCCACTACCTAGAAGCGACGTATATCAGAATGACATGACTCCGAATCCTGAAATAAGGTCCACTATCGTGTTTTGCTGATGGCCAACAAACAAGCCATCCAATGTGAGAAGTACATGACCAGCTGGGTGGACTGGGCGATTTCATATATAGTGAAAACATTCTGAGTTGGACAGTGTATGCATTGTTAATACTACTGACAATGGTATCTCACTTCTTGTTCCTCTTTGTCATATTTGTTAACATTTGAATTATTGATTATGTCTACTGACACTATTACAATATAGTGGGGACACCCTTTTGACTTGTGGCACTCGATTGCAGGATTGAATTCCCAGGTATGATGAGCCAAGACATATTATATTTTATCTTTCGCTATTCACATATGTCTTTTGCTAAAGGTAAATGTCCATTGTCAAATCCAATAGTTGTTAAGCTATTTTTTCATCTCTGGTTACCTTTCACATTCAGGCACTACATGTCCCTCTGTTGTCTCCTGGCAATGAATGGCTTTTGACCATCTCCTGACCTGTTTGACTTACCAGTTTGTGAGGGTGGTATGCCTTGCTCTGGACGATGTTGTTTCCTCCCAGAAGATGCAGGGACCACTGCTACTGTGGTGCTTTGTGCTCTGGCTGAATATATCAATAGGTGAGAAGAGAGAAAAGTAACCAAATGGGAAATGTACATGTGGAAATTTGCAGGCATTACCCCATATCGTATGCATGCTAACTGTGTTGTAAAGTTCTGCAGCAGATGGGGCAGGTAGGTGCAGTGGGGCATTGGGCATGGAATGGTGTGGCAGGGTGGACAATGAACAATGGAATATGTGATTGACATACTTTGATCTGAGGATTCTCTCACCTCCTATTTTGTGATTTTTGCTGGCATAGGGTGAGTTACTTCTTGGATAATAGGTGGCAGATTTACAGGCCCCTTGCTAGATATTTAAGCCGCCATTGCATCACTTCTGTGACACAGCGGTGGCGGAAACTATGTGCCATGTTGTGACTTAGTTGCAACGTGACGCATCTAGGGAGATGCGTCACGTTGTGTACCCTTGCGCAACATTAGACCTGCGTCAGGTTTTATGTAAGCAGGGTGGGCATTTCTTTGTGAAATGCCTCGTGAAAGTGATGCAGTGAAATCTACAAGATTCCACGGAGTCCAATTTTCATAGGCCGCTGCGACGAAACCATAAGCATGCTTGAAGCAGACGTAAGGAGTGGCACAGCACATTAGGTAAGGGCGGTCCAAGGACATTGTTGGAGTTGCATTGCACTTGCGACACAACTCCAGCAAAGCGCCACCCTTACGCCATCAGAAGAGACACACATCTGTCTATCCCTGTGCCACGGTGCGCAGCATTGTTAATGTGAAGCATCCGTGGTGGAGCAAGGGTAGAATTACGTGTCGTATTGGTGCTGGCGCATTCCTGCTAATATGCAGGGATGTGCCAGACCTTGTAATTCTGCCCCCTTGTATTGTCCCAATTCATTTGTCAGTTGATTTTCATATTCTCCGCAACCCCTTACATTTTTGACTGATTCAGACACATCTGGATGAGTGGAAAGGGTGCTTTGTCAATTGCTACTTAGCAGGGTTAGGTATATACGGCAGCAGTACTCTGCCCATGTTTTCAATAGTGGGAGATGGATTTGTCATTTCTATTACATAGGATTCTGGGACTTGTGGTGCAACATACAAAGGGTAACACATGAGTCTCTGACTGACTATATTTTCATATACACTTTGTACAACTTCCTTACTCACAATGCCAGTGCAACACAGACAATCTTTTCATACAGTTTTTTGTCATCCATTTTTACCTGGTACCACGTTGTGGACTAGTATCAGTCACAGGTAGCCCATGGAGCATGTGGGGGTGGATTGTAGTGAGAATATCCTCCTCTAGTGGGATGAGACGGAGGCGGGTTCCGGAGAGTGAGGCAGGGAGGATCCTGTTCAGTTCGACCCGGGAGTACTTCTCCTTCACCCTCTGCTTTTCATCCTGGCACTTCTTCTTGATGTCCTGGACTGTGCGCCTCTCCTCCCCCAAAGCTGTGACAGCAGTGGTTAATTGCCGCCATAGAGCTGCCTTCTGTGTGCCACTGGTGCAGTAAGGTGGGAGTCCATATAGGCATCTGTGGTGCCTAACTATGTACTCCACAGGCATGGTGGTCTCCTCAGTGGTAAAGTTCTCCTTACTCCTCATTCATTTTCCTCTGGCGATGTACAGCGATTGTAAACACAAACTCTCTGTGGCCAAACCTGTTCCTTCGATGTGTGCTGCTTTTATATGTTTGGGGCTGCTGGTCTTGCAGTTAGTGTTAATTGACTTCAGCTGGAGTGTGGTGGGGGATGGTAGGCACTTGAAATGTTCATCAGGCCAAAATGGTGGTATTCTGGCAGAAAATCGGGAGTTCCAGCCCAGAAGTGGAAATTCTGAGCCAAAAGTGGAGATTCCGTCCCGTAAGCGGAATACCCGCTCCGGGTGCGGAAATTCCGGCCCGAGTGCGGACGTAAAGTTAGTAGTCGTAATTCCATTCTGTGAATACCAAAAGTAGTAAGTTCATTCTGTGAATTCCAAAAGTAGTAAGTTCATTCTGTGAATATCAAAATGGAAGAAAGTTTAGGATTTTGTCTTAAGTTCATTCTGTGAATCGGGCCCACAGTCATTAAGGTGCGTTTCTTATAACATTGCGTAAACCCTTTACATTCCATGAAATAATTCGGACATTATTAGTCATCTCAATGGGAAAAGGACAATAATCAATAACATAAGTAATGTAAGGTTTAACAGAAACAGAAACACTAGCAAACGGCAAGGGATTTTACTAACAATATGACAGCAATCAAAAACGTAGGGGGGAAAAGCAGCAAATATCACCGTGAATAATTTGAAATTGAGAAAAACAAGTAAATAATCTGCATGCAGAATTTGGTCAAATAACACCATTTAAAAACATTTTTTTTTTTTGGTCCTCACCTATCAAGCCTCTGCGGGTCTTATGAAGCCGCTTTTGCGATCCGTGGCCCCTGTGGCTTACCGCACTCGCTTGGTTCGTCCGACCGGTACCTTTTTGTAAGGGAGCCTGGTGTAATCATTAGACCAATTATATCAATCTTAAACTTTGGCTCCAACTCACAAATCTTCTGTGCCCTCGTAGTCTAGACGAGCCATGGAGAATGAGGCCTTAAATAACACCATGAATACTTTGAATTTAAAGAAAACAAACGCAATCAAAAAATCAATATGCTAAATTTGAAAAGACAGCATGTCGAAAAATGAAATGAGTGTGGAAATAAATAGAGAGCAGAAGGGAGAGAAAAAGAGAAGAGAGTAAGAAAGAAAAAAAAGAGATAGCAAAAGAGAGGTTGACAAGTAGTCAGAAGGCTACCGTCAAGAATAACGGAATACACATCCAGATGAACAAGGGTGACAAATGGAGATTGGGAGCCGCAAAGGAAAGACGGACGGCAGAGCCAGCGAGAAACCATAAAACAACAGGAACAGAAGGAAGAACAGAGTGAGGAGCATAATATAAGAACATAGGAGAGGGGACTGACTCATAGAAAAAGGGAGACATAGAGCGATATAGGGAAAACTATTCAACATCGCTGACAGGGGTAACATAAGGAGAGAGAATAATAAAAAGGAAAAAGAAATTTGCCAAACAATGGAAACAACAATAAACAGTGAGGGCGATATGGGGAGGTGAGGGGGAGGAGACATCAAAGGAATGAGGCTGTACTGAAGGGGGAACACCTGTGAAGAAAATCGGAAGGAAAGATGAAAAAACAACCACCTTTGGAATATGGACAAAATGCAACAGTCAACAGTGAAACAGTAACCTACAATTAACAACAACAAAAGGAAGACACTGTCTTCACAACATATTGATGGAAAAAAGAATGCAACTGATTTTAAACACTGCAGGAGAGACAATATTTATGGTCCTCCAAAGTCCATCTCCTCTCCTTTATAGTGAGATATAAACTGACGCAGGTCTTCAGGGTGATCGAAGGAGTAAGAGCGGTCCTTATAGGTAACTTTAAAAAAGCAGGGATGTACCAGGCCATATCTGGCATTCATTTGTCGAAGAGCCGGACGAAGAGAGAGGAATTCATTACAACAAGCAGCAGTTGCACTGGCTACATCTTGGGAGAAGAAGACTTTGTGGCCGGACAATAACATTTGCTTTCTAAGTTTTGTCGCTGAGAGGACCATTGACAATTCGGTGTATTCTAGAAATAGAAAAATTATCCCTCGAGGGCGAGTAGCTGAGGAATTGACTGAAGAACCACCGGATCTTGGACTGATGTGGTGGGCACGTTGCAAATTAAGGGGAGTACCCTCCTTGAGACCAACAATTTTGGGAATGGGAATTTTTAGGAAGGCGAGCATATCTGATCCCTCCTCTCCCTTGGGAATACCATAAATGCGTAGGTTGGGGCGCCTATTGCCGTTTTCCAAGTCCTCAGTCTGCACCTTAAGGAGAACAATTTCTGTAGACATGGTTGCAACTTGGGGAATGAGATCTTGAGTGTCACTAATCCTTTGCTCCACTGCAGAAACCATAGATTCTATTTTTGACCATTTTTCTTCTAACCGTTGAATGGTGGCATTAGTGTCTATAACAAAGGGTTTCATGAGTTAAGTTCTTCCATAAGTTCCTCCATAGTGATCAGAAGTGGGGATTTGGTAGGAGAATTAGGCTCCTTCTTGTGACATTTAGAAGAGGCAGCTAAAGTAGAGTCTTTACGCAGAGAGGACATAGCTGCGGAAGTAGTCTTCTGACCGAGGGAAGATGTCATGGTTACAGGCTGCGGCTCTAGGGGCATGGGCAAATACTCGCGCTCACTGTGTGGCAAGATGCATAATGTTATTTTCAAAGAACACTATTGGTGGTTTTGCTATTGAGCACGGAACCCTTAGTTCTGTTTTCATATTTATGTTTCTTACCTGTTTCATATCTGTGCTTCTTTATTACCTCTGAACCATCAAAAACACATGACAATAAGTTGATGCTTAAAGGGCATGTTATTTGACAAACTGTGATGTTCTATGCAAGCTTTACAAAATCCAGTGAATACCAGCTCTTATATTCTGAATCTGGCTATTGGTTAAATGTCTATTAGCCAGTTTATTACGCTTTTTCCTTGCACTTTAACTGTATTATTTCCAGTTTGTTAATCCGTTCTCACACCGTGCCTGGTCGCCGGTAATCTGAGGCCACGCCCCTTATACAACTTCCTTCCGTTTGGCGAGCGTGCCTAATACACCTGCAGCTCCAGGGGCGGCTCCCTCCTGTAAAAGGAAACCACGCCCGCATTGAGCCGCTCGCTATTCTTCTCCCTACCCCGTCTTGACAGCGTTCAGTGAGGGTCATCTGCTGGAAGTTTCCCGGCAGCTCAAGGACAACGGGCTTCATCTGTGAACTTCTGGAGCCTTGCATCGGACCTTCGAGCTGATGTCTGAGACTCGGTAGGATGATTTTGAGGGAACACGAGTGTCATTGACAACAAACCTTTCTAATTTTTGAACAACAATGTAAGGGGCTCATTACTTAATCATTAAGGAACAAACTTTTGGAATCTTTTCCTATAAGACATTCTTGAATGAGTCAATCCTGATTTACGAGGAGAATTTTTGGAACTTGCCAGAGACAAATGCATTTTAAAGGCCCACTTGTAAAAAGTTGCTTGGCTGTTCCAGCATTTCTCCCTTCATATTGAGACTATAGAACTATAGAACACTAAAAAGGAAAGAACATATGGTGGGTATTAGCTAGGTTTGTTCAATACCAAGTTTAATTATTCTTTAGAGTATGATGTCTCAGGTGAACTAATGACTTTATGTTTCTATCCTCAGCTAGTTCTTTTTCATTAAGCTGATTATAACAGTAGGGAAATTCAGGTGAATATATGATTATATACCTATGTTATAACACAAAGAATCACTTATGTTAGAGGACTTTTATTGATGCCAGTCATATTTGTTTTACAGATCTCCTTCCCCGCTGTTCCTTTCCCAACACCCTTTCCCCTCACCTGGCCACATTAAAACTCTGTGTCATAACGACAATTCAGAGTTGGAGGTGCCTGGAGGTGGGTCCTTCTATCATTGTGCAAGTCCCGAGGAATAACAGTCCTGACAGAATAGCGAGCCCACGGATAATATTCCTCCTGACTTGCCTGATTGCAGAATTGCTACTTTAGATGATATTGTGAAAGCATTAGGACAGGTGCAACAGGAGTTAGCAGACTCCAAAGCACGCACAACTGCATTAGCTGAGAGTGTTTCTCAATTGCAACTTAGATTTGATTGTAGGGTCAGAGTAGAACGCAATCCCTTTGATGTTCCTTTGGGTAAATTTCCAAGCGCTCATCACCCTGTGGGACAGGGTGCTACAGGGGGGAACTTCTAACCCTACCAATATATCTGTAACTGTTCCTACCCGGTGAACAGCCTTTAGGACGTGGCTGTTACACCGCCGTGCCGTTACAACGCGGTCTTTTCAACGCAAGTCGTTACCACGACTTGCGCTGGAGGGCGCTGCAGGACAAGGAATTTTTTAATTTACTATCCAACACCTTCCCTACTGTACGTAGGCTGGTGTTGAAATAGTAAATTAAAAAATTCCTAAGTCCGCACCCCCTCAAACGCAAGTCGTGGTAACGACTTGCGTTGAAAATACCGCGTTATAATGGCACGCATTGTAAAAGTATGCGTCGTAATGCCGTACATCCCAGGTCGAACTGCACTTTACTTGTAAACCGACCACCTTTCCTGATGCTCAATCAAGAGTTGCATTTTTAATCTCTTATCTGGCTGGAGATACGACATCATGGGCAGTTCCTCTAGTATGCGAAGATAATCCTATTTTATATAATTGGAAATCTTTTATGAAAGAATTTGACGGGCAGCCACACTGTCTGCTGACAGAGAATTACTGGAATTGCAACAAGGAAACCGTGATTTAGTCACATTCCTTACCTATATTAACCGTTTGGTGTCTGAAACCAAGTGGCCAGAAGAAAAAAGATCTGCAGTCTATTATCATGGTTTAAGAGACGACCTTAAACATGTGCTAGCACAAATTGATCCACAGCCCAAAGGTTGCACTGAATTGATAAACCTAACTTTACGATTGGATCACAGACTATCTGAAAGAAAAGGTCGGTGGCCAGAACCGAATAATGTACAGTTTGAAAGAAGTAAACCTGTAATTAGTATTCCATCTTCAGACATTCATGGTGAACCTATCAGTTCATCCTTACCTAACTAAAGAAGAAAAAGAAACACGCCGAAAGAATGGGTTGTGTTTATACTGTGGAAAAAAATGACACTTTGTTTTACCAAGCCCAAGAATCGGATCTGTACCCCATCCAATAAAACAATAAATACAGTAACTAATCCGACGGAAAACTGAACATCTCAAAAGAAAAAGAAGGGAATCTTTTGATTATCTGGCAAATCCCTTCAGCAAATATACTCAACAGTGAAAAAGTTGCCCATTTGACTTTGGAAATGCTTTTAGAAATCACACCTGATCGGAAGAAAAAAGTAATCATCGTCCTTATGGATTCAGGGGCAACTGGTAATTTTGTGGATGCAACCTTAGCTCATCAATTGTCCCTACCTTGTGAGAATAAGAAAAGACCTGAATTAGTACAAACAGTTTACGGAAGAGTATTAACCTCAGGTCCCATCACCAAAAAAAACTCACTGTAAGCAATTAGAATTTATCGTGACTAACTTGAGGGATGTAGAAGAAATCTCTTTCAATTTCATCGATGCCCCCCAAAATGGTTTTATTCTTGGCATGCCTTGGCTGCAATCTCATAACCCGCAGATTGACTGGGTTCAAAGAAAAATTATTGTACTGTCTACATCTAGCACTCAACACAGTATTGTGGAAACACCCAAAGAACAAAGTATAAGTCATTCTCTAGCCACAGCAGAAAAAAAAGAAACCAAGTTGCCAAAACAATATGAAAAATTTGGAGATGAAATGAAGGAAACGCAGAAAAATTACCACCTCATAGGGAATATGACTGCCAAATAGATCTTGTGCCTGGTGCTGCAATACCTAATTGTAGGATATATGCTCTAGCAGAAAAAGAGAATGAACATTTGAGAAACTTATCAAATGGTTTTATTAGACACTCCAAGTCAGCGGCAGCCTCTCCCTTATTTTTCGCGCCGAAGGCTAATGGGGAACTCCGCTTGTGCATCGATTACAGAGCATTGAACAAAGTTACGGTTAAAAACAAATATCCACTTCCACTTATCCCAGTTTCATTAGATCAAGTAAAATCTGCAGTGGTATATACCAAATTAGATCTAAAAGGTGCATACCATTTAGTACGAATGAGACCTGGAGAGAGTGGAAAATGGCATTCAAACCAGATATGGCCTTTTTAAATACACAGTTATGCCGTTTGGGCTCTGTAATGCCCCCTCGGCATTTCAATTTTTTCTGAACAATGTTTTGCAAGAGTTTCAAATGTATGCATGTAGAGGCACTGATTTCCACCACAGAGGCACAGATGTGTGCCACGTTCATGGAAAACTTTGAAAGGAGAGTAAAGGTAACTTGTTTTCATAAATCCACCACTGGGCTTTGCCCTCTTCCCTCAGACTATTTGAACCTATGCACACCAGAAACCAGATCCAGCCTCCAGGATGCAAATCACTACATTCAATAGCAAGCGAACATTCACAAATCTTGGTACTACATGGTCTACCTCCATACACCCTTAATTTAGCAGAAAAGGAAGTCATGTGGCATGAGTTTTCCGACTCTGCCAATATATTGAGGGTGGAGGTATGAAATGTGAAGGACCTCAAGAAAAAGTGGCAAAATAATCGGAAGGGGTTGAAGGAGAAGTTCTCCAAGAAATAGATGGCAAAGGTTCTTGACTTGGCTGTTCCAGGAAAAAGAAAAACCAAAGGGGATGATGGACGGAGTGTTGACAATACAAACACTCACCCCCAGTCAACTGATCTGGGTTTAATCCATCACCGTTCTTTAGCTCACTCCGCCACCCCAGTTCAGACATGGCCATATGTAAATCAGTCTGACCCTGTGCCTCATGGGCACAGTATAGCCATTGGGTGACAATACAGTAGATGAACCCAAGAGATAAAATCCGTACCTAAGCCCATTCTAGGCAAAATCTCCCATAGATAGTCTCACCGCAGGGTATCAAAGGCTTTCTAGATATCCAAGGTGACTGTAGCCGCCTGCATATCAATGCCTCTGTGGAGTGTAATATAAGAGAGAGTCTGAGAAAATTGATGTGGGTTCCCCGGTCTGGCATAAACCCACATTGATCTTTGGGAACTAATTGTGTGACCACCCTACCTAGGCCATTGCTAGTACCTTAGCCAATATTTTGCTGTCAACCCCTAGCATGGCTAGAGGTTGGTAAGAGCCGAGCAGATTTGGATCCTTGCGTGTTTGGGGAGCATGACTATCAGGGCCTTCCTCATGGAGGAAGGGAGAATCCCCACTCGCTTGGACTCATTTAGGGTCTCCAACAACCTAGGGAGCAATATGTCTGCAAACGTCTGAAAGTACTCCACTGGGAGGCCATCTGGACCTGGGGTGTTGCAGCATGCCATACTCTGCGCTGCTTCTTCGAGGTCTTCAAGTCAAATATCACCCCCTATCTCATCACTGAGGCCATCCGTGCATCATGAAAGTAATATATCTTCAAGGGACCTTCCTATTTCAGATCTGTTAACCACCTTGTCCTCCCTACACACAGCTTCCAAGTGAGTGCACAGTAAGGAGTTAGTGGTTGTCTACATGGAGACAAGACCACATCAGCCCACTTATAATGTCAATATAATAGGAGGGCGTTCTCACCTAAGGAGCCAGGCCATCAGCTTTCCAAATTTATCTCCTTCTTGGTGCAGGAGCTGTTGGTATTCCTGGTGGACCAGGCAGTCTGATCTGTCCCATATGTCCCCCACTCTGAGCTGGGCACACAGCAAAACCTCCCTGCATGGCTCCATGACAGGGCCCCTATGTTGTAGAGTGGCCAATGTTTTCTCTGCCTCTGTAAAGTCCTTCTCTAACCATTTTCTCATACCACCTACTTTAGACAGGCATTCCACTCATGTCACCACCTTCAAAGCATTCCTCTCAGTCCCCCTGGCTGCAAGCAGCCAGTTGGTGAGAAAATAGCCGCAGGTCACCTCTCTAAGTTCCTCCCGAAAAATGCTATATTTCAAGGCCTTAGGTTGGAGGCGCCAAAGTAGGAGAGTGGTCTGAAAGAAATCTTCCTAATACCCATATCTGTAGGGCCACTGCAGCAGCACTGCCAGAAAGCAGGAATCGATATAAGCGGCTAAAGGCCTAACGTGCCGTGTAGCTCCATTCATCTGGCTGTGTCGTGCACCACAGATCCATACAACCTATGTGGTCCATGACCTCCTAGAGATCTGCCGGCATATTAGGTTTCATATGTGCTTTTGGGGGTTACCTATTCAAAGCACCATACAACAAACTTAAAATCAGCCGCGCTCACAAAATTAGAATTCCAGCATATGGCAATAGTTGTTTCTCCAGATCTAGATAGAAATCACTGTCATCCACATTTGCGGCATAGACATCCAGCAGGCATACTTGCATGCCATCCAACACTCACTGCTCCGAGACATATCTTCCTAATATGTCTGCTAATCAACGGTAAATGGTCAAAATATCGATTCCAAAATATAGACTAACCTTAATATTGAGTCCAAAATATCGAATGGACAAAATATCGAATGGACAGAATATAGACATCAAAAATATCGTTTTGAAGGTAAGTAATGTAATATTGTTTTTAAAAATATAGACAGTCAAAATATCGAAGTACATAATATAGTTTATTAAAAATATCGAATTTTTAAGTGTTTTGTATGTTAGTATATGTGCGAAAAGTGTATATATTTTTGTAATTCATTTTAAGTAATTAATTTTATGTTATTTAATTTTTGTGTAATTTAATTCTGTAGCGGGTTGTGGGTTTATAGGGGAATAGGGTGGGAAGTAGTTTAATTATAATTAATTAAATATGTTAATTAAGTCATTGGTATTTATTTAGAAGAAATGGTTAATTAATTTTTAATTGGTAATTAACTAAATCTTAATTGATAATTAATTAATATTAATTGATTAATTGATAATTATGTGAATTACATTAATTTATTTTCTGTAGCGGGTTGTGGGTTTATAGGGGAATAGGGTGGGAAGTAATTTAATTATAATTAATTGAATATGTTAATTAATTAATTGGTATTTATTTAGAATAAATTGTTAGTTAATTTTTAATTGGTAATTAATTCATTCTTAATTGATAGTTAATTATTATTAATTGATTAATTGATAATTATGTGAATTACATTAATTCATTTTCTGTAACGGGTTGTGGGTTTATAGGGGAATAGGGTGGGAAGTAATTTAATTATAATTAATTAAATATGTTAATTAATTTATTGGTATTTATTTTGAATAAATTGTTAATTAATTTTTATTGATAATTAATTAATTGTTAATTGATAATTAATTTGTATTAATTGATTAATTGATAATTATGTGAATTATATTAATTTATTTTCACTAGAGTGGGAATAGTAAAATGTACCCCTACGCTATCCAACACTTTCCCTACTGTTGCACTCTCTGGAGTTGGAATAGTAATTTTTACCCCTACGCTATCCAACGCTTTCCCTACTGTTGCCCCCTCTGGAGTTGGAATAGTAATTTTTACCCCTACGCTATCCAATGCTTTCCCTACTGTTGCACTTTCTGGAGTGGGAATAGTAATTTTTACCCCTACGCTATCCAACGCTTTCCCTACTGTTGCACTGTCTGGAGTGGGAATAGTAATTTTTACCCCTATGCTATCCAACGCTTTCCCTACTGTTGCCCCCTCTAGAGTTGGAATAGTAATTTTTACCCCTACGCTATCCAACGCTTTCCCTACTGTTGCACTCACTGGAGTGGGAATAGTAATTTGTACCCCTACGCTATCCAGCGCTTTCCCTACTGTTGCACTCTCTGGAGTGGGAATAGTAATTTTTACCCCTACGCTATCCAACGCTTTCCCTATTGTTGCACCCTCTGGTGGAGTTGGAATAGTAATTTTTACCCCTACGCTATCCAACGCTTTCCCTACTGTTGCACTCACTGGAGTGGGAATAGTAACTTTTACCCCTACGTTATCCAACCCTTTCCCTACTGTTGCACTCTCTGGAGTGGGAATAGTAATTTTTACCCCTACGCTATCCAACGCTTTCCCTCCTGTTGCCCCCTCTGGAGTGGGAATAGTAATTTTTACCCCTACGCTATCCAACGCTTTCCCTACTGTTGCCCCCTCTGGAGTGAGAATAGTAATTTTTACCTCTACGCTATCCAACGCTTTCCCTACTGTTGCACTCTCTGGAGTGGGAATAGTAATTTGTACCCCTACACTATTCAACGCTTTCCCTACTGTTGCCCCCTCTGGAGTGGGAATAGTAATTTTTACCCCTACGCTATCCAACGCTTTCCCTACTGTTGCCCCCTCTGGAGTGAGAATAGTAATTTTTACCTCTACGCTATCCAACGCTTTCCCTACTGTTGCACTCTCTGGAGTGGGAATAGTAATTTGTACCCCTACGCTATTCAACGCTTTCCCTACTGTTGCCCCCTCTGGAGTGGGAATAGTAATTTTTAACCCTACGCTATCCAACGATTTCCCTACTGTTGCCCCCTCTGGAGTGGGAATAGTAATTTTTACCCCTATGCTGTCCAACGCTTTCCCTACTGTTGCACTCTCTGGAGTTGGAATAGTAATTTTTAACCCTACGCTATCCAACGCTTTCCCTACTGTTGCCCCCTCTGGAGTGGGAATAGTAATTTTTACCCCTACACTATTCAACGCGTTCCCTACTGTTGCCCCCTCTGGAGTGGGAATAGTAATTTTTACCCCTACGCTATGCAACGCTTTCCCTACTGTTGCCCCCTCTGGAGTGGGAATAGTAATTTTTACCCCTACGCTATCCAACGCTTTCCCTACTGTTGCACTCTCTGGAGTTGGAATAGTAATTTTTACCCCTACGCTATCCAACGCTTGCCCTACTCTTGCCCCCTCTGGAGTGGGAATAGTAAGTTTTTACCCCTACACTATCCAATGCTTCCCCTACTGTTGCACTCTCTGGAGTGGGAATAGTAATTTTTACCCCTACACTATCCAACGCTTTCCCTACTGTTGCACTCTCTGGAGTGGGAATAGTGATTTTTACCCCTACGCTATTCAACGCTTTCCCTACTGTTGCACTCTTTGGAGTGGGAATAGTAATTTTTACCCCTATACTATCCAACGCTTTCCCTACTGTTGCACTCTTTGGAGTGAGAATAGTAATGTTTACCCCTACGCTATCCAACCCTTTCCCTACTGTTGCACTCTTTGGAGTGGGAATAGTAATTTTTACCCCTACGCTATCCAACGCTTTCCCTACTGTTGCACTTCCAGGAGTGGAAATAGTAATTTTCACACCCCCACTATCATACGGTAATAATATTGTGTATTTTTTATTAATATTAAGTTAATATATATATATATGTTTTAACAGATATGATTGTATATTTTTTTATAAGTTAAATTAGTTATTTAATAATTTTAAGGTAATTTAAGTATATTTTAGCTATTTATTTTTAAAATTTTACATTATTTTTAAGAATTGCGATATTTTTACAATGTATATATATATCAACGATATTTTGGGTTCGATATTTTGGTACTTACCTGTTTGTAGATAGGAATTCGATATTTTGTCTGAAGATATTTTGGAATCTATATTTTGGGTAGTCGATATTTTGTCCCGCGATATTTAGTCAGTGATCTCACTCAACAACTGACCTCAAAAGGAACGTGCGGGCCACCCAGATCACCACAGCCTTGGCATAAGTAGAGTAGGTGGTGGAGGACATCTGCACATTTTCTATGTAGCTTTTGAATCTCCGGGTCTGACAAATGCGTTTCCTGCAACAAAATTATATGAATCCCATGTCTAAAAAAGATACATGTGTACCCCAAATCTCTTCACAAATGAATTGAGCCCTCATACATTCTAAGTTGCAAAATTAAAACATGCTATCTATATATCTAAGTTCTTGCAAAGTTCCCGCCAATGCCACCATCTTAACGAAACATAATCATAAACATTCCCACCCACCCAGCGGGTAAATACATTAAGAACAAGACGTGCCTCCCCAATCATAGCCCAACCCACAACTTTTAGCATAGGGACCTAGATTGAATCAAAACAAACGGTCACCCCACTACACAATCACAAAAGAAAATGTACACAAAACATGAACACATTTGCAATCAGCCCACACACCAGTCGTACAACTGCACACTCAATTACACCACAGCCACTTCACTGCTAACACTGTGCTGGGATGACGAGGTGCTCCAATCACTGTAGTTGCCAATGAGTCTCGAGTGCACCCATCCACCACCAGCCTCACCATGCACTCCTTTTAAACCTCAACATTGTTGATTCTGGTGCTCACTTCTGTTCTGGTAGACAATAAACATGTGTGACAGAGCTGTATGCTCATGTAACTGCCTGCATCGAAAAAGCTAGAGTAGACTAGCGTACTGGTGGTCACTGCACTGAATCCTGTCCTTGTTTAGAGGCAGTAAAACATTCTGATCATTGAAAGATCCCTAAATTAGGTGAGCTCAGTTAACTGCAAACAACCGACTGCTTTCTTGGTCTACCTTATAAGGAGATACGATTAAATAGGCATTTAACTCATTATATATAACTGTTAATAGTAGCAGTAGCAGTTGGTGTCAGGGAAATGTGGTGAGGCAGGGGATGCGGGTAGACGACAATAACAAACAAAACAATAAAAGTATGTGTCTCCCGCTGTAGGACCGCTATTCTGCTCCTCTGGCTCAATGCAGCACAGGCTCCCAGACTCCCCTATGGCCAATCCAGTTGCTGCTGTGATTGGCTTGAGTGGGCTGCATTTGCACTCCCAGAGAGACTGGGAGCCTGAGCCTGCCATCTTCAACGCGGCAATGTAACACTGGTTGGAGAGGTCACAGTACACATGTCGGTTTTGCCATCGTAAGTTGGCTGGCCAGACCCACATATGCACTTTCAGTAGTGCCCATCACTCCTCCTCCATGCCTGTCATCTACAGCCCTGCCCCCAGCCCTGCGAAGAAAAATAAAATGATTATAAACCTGTTTTATTATCATTTTATTTTTCAAATTTTACATTTGCTGGTGGGGGTGATGTTTCTCCACCATAACAGAGGAGCCACTAATGCATGGTAGATGTATCTCAGTTCTTAAACCTACATAACTCTAGAACACTTTGGGCACAGGCAGTCCAATTGCTGTATAGCGAGTTTGGCGATCGGAACATCAGAGCACCACTGCCCCCGCCAGGGATCCATGATGCCTTGTGGTCTTGCAGTGGTCTCAGGCCCCCAATATGCCAGCAGTGCCGCGCCGGCACCACCAAGCATATTACGAGTTTCCTCACTGCCACAGTTTTCATTGCAGTAAGAACACCATGAAAACTGTGGCAGTGAGGAAACTAAGGAGGCCCTACAGGGCCATCTTTTGCCTCAGGGCCATGGGGATGCATGAAGTGGGGCACATGGTGTGCCCCCCCATATGTATGCACCCCCAGTTCCTGCACAGTTAGAACTAAACAGTTAATGTCATGCAGGAACTTGCTTTGGCGTTCCTATTGTGGTACCTTTCTAAGGCTCACTGCCTGGAATTGCCAAAGCAAGTTTGGCGGTGTGGGAACGGGAAGCTGGCATGGCTGTCCGCTCCCACACTACCAAACTTGTAATCAGACCATAAGACTGGACTGCTTGCTTTCACTTCTGTATCTCTATAGGATTCTGTTAGATCTGGGGGGCTCTAGTTGGCAGAGGTAGGTACCAATGTCCAAATAGGGACCCTTGCTTCTAGTCAGGATAAGGGGAATACACTCTTTAGATAACCCCTGCTCACCCCCTTGGTAGCTTGGCACGAGCAGGCAGGCTTATCAAAGGCAATGTGTAAAGTATTTGTACCAACACTCACAGTAACACAGTGAAAACACCACAAATGGACTCCACACCAGTTTAGAAAAATAAATGTATTTAATCTAAACGAAACAAGACCAAAACGATAAAAATCCAACATACACAAGTCAAGAATATGATTGTAAAAGTGTTCTAGGGTTTGCGTCAAAATAATCCACAGTTGCGTCACGTTTAGCTAAAAGTACCTTTAGTTTCGACAAAAGTTCTAAAGTGAAAGCTGCAGCATTGAAAAACAAGTGATGCGTCACTCCGGAGACCCTGGGGAGGCAATGAGACAGCCCTACTGGACGCAGCGGGTGTGTTGCGACGAATCCGGTCTGTATGGGGAGGGAGGCGATACCTTGTATGGATTCCGGTGCGCAGGTTTCGTAGGAAGCGTCTCGCAAAGGTCCGATGCAACGATCTTGGGACGGTGACGATCTCAGTTGCGGCAGCAATGTGCAGCGCAGCGTCGATCTTCTCCTCTTGCGGCCCCTCGATGCGATGGCTCTGCTACTACACTCGCAGCAACGTGATGCGGTCCGCAAGCAAGTGGTGTGGCGATCTCACCCAGTGACGACAGGCTCAGCTACGATACTCGCAGTGATGGTAATCTTCCCGCATTGGAGTGATGCATTCCGCAAGCGAAGGATGCATTGGTTCTTGCAGCGGCAACAGGCACTGCGACGATCTCGATCTTCGCGGCCGCGGGAATTTCATCGCACTGTTGGGCATGTGCTCCGCAAGCGAGCGATGGGTGAAAATTTGCAGATTGTCTTAGTTTCTCCTTGTCCAGTTTTCCAAACAACAGGTACAACTTCCAGAGGCACCACAACTGGATAAAGCACTCTAGGAAGGACAGAACTCTCTCAGTAGAGTTGAGTTCATGGGGAAACTGGGGGTGCAGTCCTTTTGTTCCTGGGCCTTCTTAACAGGGAGCCAGCTCTACTCAGGCCCTTGGAGATCTCTTCAAGCAGAGGGACACAGCACCAAGCAAAGTCTTTCCCCTCTCCTTGGCAGCAAAGCAACTGCAGGTCAGCTTTCTCCTTGGCAGAGGTTCATTCTTGATTCCAGGATGATCTAATTTTTTGTAGTTTGGAGTCCTGTACTTATACCCCAAAAAGTCTTTGTTCCCTTTGTGCAGAAGGGCTGTGAGCCCTGTCTGAACCAGTACTGGGTGTTCCTTGAGCACTTTGTTTTCCTTGCTTTTCCTTTCCTTTCAGAGAGAGGGGCAGGGTCCTAAGCCTCCCAGCAGGAGGTGGAGCCAGCATTGTGGAAGACAGGAACAACCGTATTCAGGTGCTACCCACTCCCACCAGTCTAGATGCAGATGGGGCTATTCAGCCCAGGGATGGCCCACTCAGCCTCTGGGAGTCACCCAGCCTCTGTCACTCACAAACCAGACAGTTAATTCACAAACAGGCAAAGGCACACAGAAAGGTCAGACAAGAAAATAGCCACCTTCTAAAAGTGCTGTTTTCAAACACAGGATTTAAAAAACATCTTTCCTAAAAGATTTGTGATATTAAATTCAGAGTTCAGGGATACCAGGCTTTCACGTCCTATATTGCTTCTATGGGAAGATATGCAGGTAGCTGTTTTTTTTAGTTGGACTAGTGAATTGGTGCCCAAAACTAAAGTGAATAGTGATTTAAAAGGTGGTCAGCTATTCCCTGTACCGACTTTAATAAAGGGACAGCCAACGATCAATAAAAACAAGTGAAACAGACACTTAGTGATTGGTAAATTTGAACCACTGTGTCCTAAGCAACTGTGGAGGTCAACATGTTTCTGCTGTTTGGTGCTAATTACGCTCAGCATTCATCAAGACCAGAATGTATCTATCCAATTTGTACAGAAAGGGAAGGGTTAGGCCTGGTCAGTGGGGACACTGGCCAGGTTGACATGGAAGTTCACAGACTGCACACAGGCACTGTGGTGGCAGGCCTGAGACACCATTTTAGGGCTACTCATGTGGGTGGCACAATCAGTGCTGCAGACCCACTAGTAGCATTTGAATCACCAGCCCTGGCACACTCTGTGCACTTTACTAGGGACTTCTTGGTAATACAAATATGGATAACCAATTACAATAACAATTTACTCACGAGCACTTGAACTTTGACACTGATCAGCAGTGGCAAAGTGCCCAAAGCATCTAAACCAGCAAAAACGAAATCCAGCACAGCTTCCAAAATACAGGAGGTAGAGGCAAAAAGTCAGGGGAAACCACACCACAGATGCCAGATCTAACATATTCCAAGGCCCAAATTATGTATTCTTGGCATTTCAGGGAGCGGCACAGCAGTATCTTGGCACTCAGGTCCAGACATAACAGTTGTACAAGGAGTGCCAGTACCTTTGACTCCCCCAGTTCTGAATAATTGTTCTGAAAAAATGGGAACAAACTGCAGGATTATAAAACTATTTTCATAAGCGGTGACTGTAGATGATTGACTGATGGGAGTATTTGGTTCTAACTCAAGTTGACTTTTATGCCTCAAGACTAACATTTGAACTTGCATTCCTAGCATCGTATAACTCCAAAGAGATGAATGTGACAGTCAGAACAAAAGTGCTACCCCGTTAAGGTACTAGTGGAATGGAAATATCTGAAACTAGTTTAAAAAAAAAAAATCAGCCATCTCAAATTAAGTACACTGGTTAAAATGGAATTTGACTTATTGAAAATTGCGGCATGTGTATTTTTAAATATTGCAAATATTCCACCATAAATAACCAAAAACCTGTGCAAAGAAAGATGCCACTTGAATCAACTGGAATTTTCCAGATAGAATAGATTTTGTGACTTAAAAACAATTGCTACTAACTGGATCTATTTGAAGTTATTTGCTTCTGGTCACCTGGAATGACCTTTAGAGCACCTTCCTAAAAGCTGAATACAGAAATGGTCAACTTAGTGCAGGTCGTATGTGAAAATGTTCCCATGATTTAGTGGAATAATATCAATGTGAAGAGCAAAACATATATATATATTTTAAGTTTGGAGGTTACATCTTTTCTAGGCTCTCTTAAATCATTATGCACAGCGTTTCTAGTCGCCTATGGTATCTTTAGGAATGATATTGTGCCCGTTTGGGCGAAGGACAACATTCACAAATGGATGCTTGCCATATACCTTGCTATCGCCGTTTTCAAAGTGACATTTCTGGATTGGAAAGATGGTGTCCATGAATATACATACTTAATTGCACCCTAACCACTTTACATTGACAGTAAACCGTACTTTAATTTCTCCTACGGCTAAGCAGAATTGATAGACTGCCAGTTGTTTATTTAATAGCCTTGGAACTGGCAAGTCGAGGAAGGAGCAGGCAGCTTTTCCCACTGTCAGTCATTTCTGAGTTTTGATTCATATCTTTTAATTACTCCTCTTACTGCAGCAAATACAAAATAAACGTGTTTATCCAAAGCAATCCTTAATTAAGGGTACTGTTAATATGTTCCCCGGAAAGCCTCGTTAATTGTCACTAGCTTGGCGTTTTCCCATTGTCTTTGGCAAGTTTAGAACTGCGCAGAACAGTTAAACTAATCTGATGTTTACTTGATTTAATATTCTGTGTATGTTGTTTAGCTTTTATGTGTGAACTAGGATGAGTAAATCTTCACTTACTCCCACAGCTGCCCGTAGAAGACTTGGACGGTGAATTCAAATATTGCAACTCCGTTATTGCAGATGCAAAATCCAAGAACTCAATTTTCTCTGAGTGGGAGAGAAAATTGTTTTTTGGATCGTAATCCTGATAATAAACACTGCGGGTCGCAGAAATACTCTGCAATGTGCACACATTGCACCGTGGTTCCTGTTATTTTCTTTCGTTTGAAGCAGGATTTTGAGGCAAATAAACAAAACGCTTCAAAGGATAACAATGGTTCGAAGTTTTAGCAAATATACTTTTACACAGACTCTTATTTAGAAGATCCAAAACATGTGAAAAAGTACAGCACTAGAATTGCCTTATACCAATCTGCTTTAGCTGGCAACATGTTTAGTGGTATTATTAATTTGCAAATGCTATTATTGCAATACAAATGTGACAAACCAACCATATTACCTCATATAACAATTATGTTAATCTCTCACCAAGTAAAAGGTCACAAATAGGATCTGGAGAAACGCAGGAATACATTATTTTTTTAAGTTATTCACATGTATGGGTGTAAAAGCTAAAGTAATGACAATACTGTATATCCTGACTGGAAATATGGGATTACCACATGAGCATATTACCAGTCAACAATCTTTTGCAGTATGTGCCTGAAAGCTGTAGCGAGAATATATTTAGGAGTATCTCGGACTAGGCCACTGCAAGCAGACAATTCGAGCCTGGAGCTTCACTCTAAACATTATAGTCTGGTACTGCCTAATACCCCTCCCCTCCATAGGATAAATACCCTTGGTGAAATGAGGGACCCTCCCCACTCCCCTGGGAGGCTCACCGACCCTCACTTCCCCGTAGGCAAAACAATGCAAACACCACAACTGTTTGAATTAGGGGTCGTAGTAACCCTGGCCGTATTTTATTACATAACATCTTAAAAACATTAATAATCATTTTATTTACATTATGTACAACATGCAGAAAGTCTAATACATTGATAGGTACATGGTGTCAATTGGCTAACTTTTACATGTTTCTAATACAGAGCCAATCCTAGGTTAATCTAAGTGATGAAGATATTAACTTTCTGAGTATCCCTGTTAGAGCCTACAGCAAGGTCACTGACTGACGTTCCCAGATCCTGATCCAGCTAGGTCCACACCTCCTTACTTGCATGACCTTGCGGCGTAAGGGGCCCAGCTTACTGGATGGATACCTCCCCAGCCCCCCCCCACCTCAACGTTAAAGTCCATAAAAAAGAGCCGCAACAATTATGCCTCCTTGCGCCCTTGAGCGCATTCGCGTGCGGGGATTGGCCAACCAGCCTACTGGAAGTGATACTTCCCTTCCCCCCGCACCCCTCCAGCTTACCGGCTGTAACTGCCCCTGGAGTTCCATGAGAGACCCTCTGTCTCCCCCACGGGCGTCCCCATTTTACAATAGTAATGCCCGCTAAGGACCGAAAACTATGTTTACCAATCATGACCTTACCGCCTGACCAACTAAAAACACATAAAAATACGACGAAATTAGTTATCCTGAAATTAACTGTTCATTTAAGAAAAACGCAACTCTTTTATTACAAACATTCACATCAAACCATCACATTAATTTACATTACTCCTCCTCTAAATGAATAACATACTTATTAAACCACAACATTTGCCTTAGGGGATGGTGAGTGGGTCCCTGCATGTCCTGTCGGTAGGCTGGGGAACGGTGAACAGAGACTGTTTGCTCCACTCCCCAGCCTTTTAATCTCCTTTGTGCCAGGCAAGCGGTTCTGACCGGCTTGCCTGAGGTTGTTCAAATGAGTGAACAGTAAGCACTTGAAGTGCTTACGGTGTACCCTGGCTAACTAATCAGGTGGATGTTAACAAGGGGAGGCAGGGCACCACTTCACTACTGTGCACTGCGCTCTCTGTCTTCCCCTGTGTGAGGGGGCCTGGCGCGACCGCCATAATGGCAGCGTGCCCGAGTTGGGCCCGTCTTCCAATATGGTCTGGTACTGCCCAATACCCCCTCCCCACCATAGGTCACATACCGTTGGTGAAATGAGGGACCCTCCTCACTCCTCTGGGAGATTCACCGACCTTCACTTTCCCCCAAGGCAAAACAATGCAAACACCATAACAGTTTAGATTAGGGGTCGTAGTAACCCAGGCCGTATTTTATTACATAAAATCTTAAAAACATTAATAATCATTTTATTTACATTATGTACAACACACAGAAAGTCCAATACATTGATAGGTACATGGTGTCAATTGGCTAACCTTAACATGTTTCTAATACAGAGCAAATACTATCATAATCTAAGTGAAGAAGATATCAACTCTCTGCGTATCCCTGTTAGAGCCTATGGCAAGGTCAATGATTGGCCCTCCCAGATCCTGATCCAGCTAGGTCCAGACCTCCTTACTAGCGTGACCTTGTGTAGGGGGCCCAGCTTACCAGATGGATACCTCCGCCGGGCCCCCCTTACACCCTCAAAATTAAACTCCATAAACAGGGGTGCAGCAATTATGCCTCTTGCGCCCTTGAGCGCATGCGCGTGCAGGGATTGGCCAACCAGCCTACTGGAAGCGAGATTTCCCTCCCCCCGCACCCCTACAGCCTACCGACTGTAACTGCCCCTGGAGTTCCATGAGAGACCCTCTGTCTCCCACTCGGGGGTCCCCATATTACGATGGTGATGCTCGCTAAGGACTGAAAACTATGCTCACCAATCATGAACTTACTGCCACAGGCCAGTATAGTTGTCCGACTATCTGGCCTCCCCCCTCTACCTACTAGAAAGGTCATATCCTGCGCCTTGCTCCCTTTACTCATGCCATTATGTTCTCCATGAATATCTGATTGTCCTGACTTGAGAGATGCACCCCATTCCGAAGTAAAAACTATTCCCTCAGATGTACCCATGACCTATGGATGTTAGTTTCGGGGTCCTGAATAACTTTTCCATTTTCTTGTTAATCTGTTTAACCAAAATATTTAAGGCCCATACTGACTCACCCCCTCTCCACTCTAATCTAGGAATCATAGCTGACCACACTATCATTGACTCGGGCATCTTTTTGTCAACCACCCTACCTCAGTCAGCAGCACCTCAATTACTCCCCTCCACCCCAGGTGCACCAGGTCATTACCCCCTAGATGTAAAATCCACACCACAGAAAGCCTCTTACATTTTTCGCGGACGTCTTTGCTTCTTGCTTCACCTTTCCAGGTAAGTGCCTTGCACACCGGCTGTCTTCACCCCGTCAGGGCCGCAAAGGCATTTGTAACATTCCTAGCAAGTTGGGGTTCACTAATAATTGTGTAGGACCGGTTTTATTTTTATTTTAAACCTCACTCACCCAACTCACGGTCTTTGAAGCTCCGTTTGACCATGCGCATGATCTTGAAACATTTCTAAACTGCACTTAGACAAGTTTTAATTTTTGTTAGATCGATCTTAGTTTTTAACCGCACATACCAGGTACCACATGGGACACCCTGATAGCGCGTGCCTATAAGCTTTATTGGACCGCTTGTACTCAATTCTTAACTTCACGTAGAGAGTTCGATCTTTGCCCTTAACCTCACACACCGGGTATCACACTAGACACCTTTATAGCGCGTTTCTTTGAGCTCCCTTGGACCGCTTGTACGAGTCGTACATAACCATTAACTTCAGTTAGACGGGGGAGATTCCATCCATGTCCGCCTCCCACAGCCTCCCTGGGTACCTTTAGCACATTTTTAATCGCTTTTCACAGACATACGCTCCACGCACTGCCACAGTTATTTGCTGTATCACTTCGCTATATAAAACAGGGCAGTGTACTCACCCGCCATGCACTTCTCGCGTACTGCCCAAGTTAAAAGCTAAATCACTTCGCTGTTACCTCACAGAGACAGCTCACTTACTCGCCACCTTCCCGTTTTTCACATCAGATCTGCCTTCCTGAGTCCTTAAGACCATAGGCACGATACTCACCCCCTTTACACCATGTGAAATAGTAAATTATTCATTAGGGGGCACTTGGAGGATCATGAGCATGCCTGGTAGACTGGTAGCAGCACCTTTGTTATCAGCTCCACTTCACCACCGCAATGCATTAGTCCGGAGACCCTGCTTATCTGTTGATCTTATTAGAGGTACCCCCTTTTCTCATTCCAGGTGATCGCTTCGGCGGCACCCACACAGAATCTTCCACTGGCTGGGGTAGCAGATCACTAAATAAACTTACAAGGTATGTGCCTTTCTATCCACATATGTACTTGGGTAATAAATTACCATTGATCCGTAGTAGAGGCCTGATTCATACCTTACTTGCTTTCTAGAATTTACTCCATGAATGGCTTTTGAATTTGTCGGCCTACAGTCTCCCACCCATAAAGACCCACTGAAGAAAGCAAACACGCTTCTTTAATTCATTCAGGTGAGCCTCATCGGGTCTCCTCCACTACAAAGTCCATCCCTGACACACACTCAGGTCTTAAACCTCCCCCCCCTGTTTTACATTCACAGGTTGTCCTACCCCCGACTTGAGTCCTGATGAAGACCCGAAACAGATGCATACGAATCTGCACTAAGTTATAGGGTCGAAACGTCGACGTTCTTTACTTGTATCCGCCCACACAGAGTCACAACAAAAAACAAAGAAATACTTCATCCGGTTGTGACATTTGTATTCTAAAGTGGACATCCTTGACCTAATGTTTCGTCTATATGTATAAATATATGTCATTTGTTTTATCTTTGCACAGCACCTTGTCACCAGTCACGACCAATCACTAAATGTCTATTACAGTCTATATGTCTCCTTGCCTTGGACAGCTATGTATAATTTGTCGATTGATTCTTTACAAGGTTTTCACTAAAGATTGACCTTCAGAACTATATACAGTAGTGTGTGCCTTCTTATATCCTTCTATGTGATATGTCTATTGATATGTATTAAGTACAGTTTTTCAAATTGATTGTTACTCCCGACCGAACCATTGTTTTTGTTTTGCCTTGCGTGTCTTGGCCTTGTAGGAACCTGCAACAAAAAACTGTTTTAACCTACTTGCATATGAGTGTCTGATTAGCCACACCTCCTATTCCCCGCAGTCCCAGGCGTGCATCTGGTCTGTAACGTGTGCTGCTTGATGATGACCCGCTGATCATTGTCTTCCTTCCTCACAGGATGTTGCGGCCTTTGTTGGACAATGGACCAATGCAGGCTTCCCCCCTGCATCACAGGATGTAGAAACTGCAAGAACCATAAAAAAAAACAACTGCCAGCGCGTTATTTTGACACTTCTATAACATGGGTTGGTGCATATAGCGTTTATTACAATTTGAAGACCATCTCCCGATCCTTTGCACCTCACTCACAGAGAATCCCCTGGCCTCTGCTGTGGTGGCAGCCCCTATCCTGAAAGAGTGGGTCCCAAAGCTGCCTGGGTCAAAACCAGCCTTCTGCATGGCTAGGCCCATGACCCTTTTGAACTGGAAGAGAGTAGGGGGAGTCCCATCTGTGTGCACCAGTAGTGGTACACCCGCACCCCCTGGACGTTGTGCCAGAAATGTATCCAGGCTGGCAAGGGGGCAGCAAATACTCCCTTCAGTCCAACGCAATAACACTCCTTCAGCCCCGCCTACCTGGTCAGTTTTGGACCTAGGTGTAGATATCAATAGGGAGTTGCCCTGAATCAGCACATGGGCCAACTGGAGCCCGCCTTGCCAATCTGTTTTGTTTTTCACTACCAATTCCCCTATTCCTGAAAGCGCCATAGAACGCTAGGCAGAAAGCTGTCTGGAACAAAAGTGTTTCCCCCACTGAAGGGCACACCTGGTGTAAAGCATCCCTCAGTGTGGCCAATGTCTGAATACCTATTGGGCTCCTTACATCAGGCTGTCCCCCCTGCAGGCGTAGCCATCCTTTTAAGGCTTTCCGCACTATGAAAGTGCTAGTGGGATCCATCTTTTCCCTAGTTTTTGCAAAGAAGGAAATGACTGCCATATGCCGCCTTGCCGATGCTACTGAACACCCCTCATCTCTCATGGCCCTCAAATAAGAAATGACAGACTCAGTGTCGTGCCATTTGTCCGGCCAACTGTCCCCCAGAAAATAGCAGTAAGCCCCAAACGCCCCTTCATATTCCCTCCTGGTCCTGGGTGCTAGGCTAGCTGCCACGAGGTCCAATAACTGGGGGCACCAAGTTGCCAAAGATGTTTTGGGAAAGACGTTGGGCTCTCTGCTGCCTCTAGGTGGTGAGAGAGAGCATCATCGGTGTGGTTTAAGACTCCTGCACATGTTTGGCTCTAAACAGCAATTTCAATCTTATGCACAACAGTACTATTTCCTTCAGTAAATGCAGTATGATGTTACATTTTGCAGTTTGATTATTTATGCTTTCCACCACAGCCATGTTTTCAGACCAGAAGACCACTGATTGATTCCTCAGTTGTTCTGGCTAACTGTCAATGCGACCAGGATGGGGAAAAGCTCAAGAAAGCTTATGTTCATTGAAAGCCCGGTGTCAACCCACTAAACTGGCCAGCATTGTGCAACCCATGCTGTACCTGGAATGGCACCAAAACCTTCACTACCTGCTGAGTCAGTCAACAGACCTATCTCGGGGCTGGACTTTTGGGCAGCAGGTCAAACACCCCTACCGTTGAAATCTCACTGGAAAACTTTCCAAATCTGCATGTCCTGCTTGACCTAACTCAATAGTCTGATGTGATGATGGTTCTCCCTGAGTACTGACGTGGCCTGTGCGATGGTGCGTGAGAAAGGTTGTGCCAAGGAATTTATTCTCGAAGCACAATTCAATTGTCCCACATCCTGCTGTAACTGATAAAGCGTAACTTTATCTTTTTCCAAGCACTGCTTCAAAGCAGCCTTTAAAAAATTCTATTTTTGCCTGTGGTAGCCGTGACACTCCCTGTACTGAATCCAACTCAATCCCCAGGAACTCAATTTCCGTGCTTGGTCCCACAGTCTTGCCTTGTGCCAATGCACACCAGAGTCTTGCATTAGCGCACAGAACTTCTGCAATGCGCACCTGCACTCATGTGAATCTGGCGCCCGCAAAAAGAGGAAGTCATCCAGGTAATGCAGTACCCACTTGGGCCCAGTGGCTCGCTAAAAAACTCATTCCAAAAAGGAGCTGAATTTCTCAAAATATGCGCAAGACACTCAACATCCCATGGGCATACATTTGTCCACATAATACTTCCCCTTGAATTGAAAGCCCAGCAGGTGAAAATCAAGTGGTTGCACTGGCAATAGGCGGAAAACTGACTCATATCTGATTTTCCCAACCAAGCGCCCCTTCCCAAACCTTTGAGTATCTCAACTGCCTGATCAAAACAAGCGTACTTAACATTGCATAAGTCGTCATTAATGACGTCATTTAGTGAACCACCTCTGGGGGCCAAAAGATTCTGAATCAATCAGAATTTCGCTTTGCTCTTTTTTGGGGACTACTCCCAACGGGGAGCAGACCAAATCCTGCATTGGGGGGCCTCAAATGGGCCAGCAACTCTGCCCAACCAAACTTCTATCTCGATTTTAGCAGCCGCCACCACTTCATTAGTCCTGACTGAGAACTGATTCTGGCAGAGTGACACCCCTACATACCCAGGCACGGGGATCCTGAAACCATTCCTGAAACCTTCAAATAAAATTCTCGCAGACTTGGGGCAGTTGTAGCTGTTCAACTATGGTATCAAAGTGCCGGTCATAATGGGAGATATGGCCAACTGAGGGACATACTCCCAGTCATGTTTTTTGCCTCCTTTGTCCTTAGTTTTCTTAAAACACCTTGACTCTGGATGCGAGAAGTTCACACAGAAAGAACATCTGTGCTTTCATTTACATGTGCCTACTGCTCTGTGACACGAGCATCTGTTAAAGTCCCAGCATGCCCCCTTACTTTTTCCTCTGCCCCCCTGAGCCATTTGGGTGGCCTGGGCAAAAGGGCTGACTCCTGAAGTGTCTTGTGCCGGATCCCAGGTGGCATCCTGTGGACCCCCTCTGAAATGTGTCAGGTATTTGATCATGTCAATCTGAGTCCAGCACAGAGCCGGGTCCGACACCTCAGCTCTCCTAAAATCCTTGTCATACTCCTTGCTCCTTGCTACCATAAGTATCATGCGCACAAGCGATCCTATTTTGGTAACAAGCCATTTCTGAAGCAAGGCCTGGGAAACGCTTGCCCATTATGGATGTGAATACTGTGAAACAGTTGATCCAGTTTATCAATTTTTCCTCAACCCTAAACTTCAATAGCATGCTCGCCCACTCTCTTGGGTGTGTCCATTCTTTATTCTTTTTGGCCTCCTCCCTTTTTGACTCATCCAGCAACAGGGAAATCATATTCACATAGGAGCCCTTCCAAATTTTTTCTTTAGTCTCCTGAGACCCATTTCAGCCTAGTTGCTCTCTAACGGAGTGGACTTCGCCTAAACCCTAAGGTGGCAATATTTGTGGTATACCTATTGGTGGTGCTGCTGTTGGCTTTGCTGCTCCTGCATCCATTGGTGGTGTGACCCTGAGAGAATATTTTATCACACTGAGTTCCAGGTGAATCATTGTGCTCCTAGATATTTAAAGAACCTAGACCCAGATGTACAACATTTGGTATTAGCGATTTCCAAATTTTGAATCCACAGAAATTGTGATTTAGGAATCGCTAAACAATATGTATGTAACCGGCGAATCCACAAATAACAATTCCTATGGATTTGCATTCACAATTAGGAACTCGCAACATAGGAAATCGCGAATATGCTGGCTGCAGAATGATGATGTCAGACAAGGAAGTTTACAAGTATAGAGTGTGGTCACAACCCAGAGGCCTGCATGACCACTACCACTGAAAAACACCATCCCAGGAGAAGACCTTGGCCACAGAAGATGGGAGCAAGGACTCAGGGTCCAAAAAGAGAAAAGTAACATTTTCTGAGAAGGAACTGGTGCTCCTGACAGATGAATGTGTGGCCATATTGACCAACTGTTTGGAAAGGCCACTTTCTCTGTTCCAGAGAACTAAAAGACCTGGATCTGAACCAGCATATTGGAGAAGATGAACTCCCTAGGAATCACCCAGAGGACCATTCCTGTGAAAATGTGGTATGACCTGAGGTCTTTTATGAAGGAGGCGGTGGACAGAAATAGGGTGGGAAAACATAGAACCAGTAAAGGACCCTTAAAACAACCCTCCTCCAACCACCAAGGAGACCCTCTTAGATGGTACCGTGGAACCAGAGAGTGTGGTGGGTGTAGTTGATATCGACACTTCAAATTCAACAAGCACCATACAAGGTAAGTCATCTTTGCTTTGCTTACCTAACAAATCCATACAACATACATCCCAGCATGAATAAGTCAACTGAGATGCTTTCCCCACCCTGGCAATTCATCAATGAAAGTTGTAGTACACATCATTTGCTTGCTGAACTGTGTCCTGATGACTACATCAAACACATCTATACAACATTAACATGTCACAAACACATGAAGCAAAGTCACAACAATATGTTGGGCAAACTTTAACCATTTATTTACACTAGCTATTTACAGTATTTACACAGATCACAGTCCCGATGTGTCAGGAGCCATCACAGCCAAACGCCCTACTGCTACTGATGTGGTAATTCAGGACACAACACCATCACCCCAACTCAAACTGGCAGGCGAGCAACTATGTCACTGCTGCCAGAGTTTGTGAACAGAAATAAGGATCAATCACACTGCAGGAACCCCACAGCATTGAAGGCCAGGACACTCAGAAAGCGCTGAGGGCAAAGATCAGCAGTCTGTACTGAGAATGTGTCAGATGACATGTCAAAGAGGGCTCATGTGTATTGTGGGGTGGAGATGTCCATCATCTGTTCACAAAGCCTGCAGACAAAACCGATACAGACTGTCAGAAGGCAGCTGCGACGTATGTCTAAGTCGCTGTGGAACTTGGAGAAATGGCAAGGCCAGTGGCCAGTGCAATGGAGAAGGAGCACCAGTTGTAGAAACAGAGGCATAGGCACTACCTGGAAAGGTTTGATTAATTCCCCCAGTCCATTAACCACCTGACAGCAGTCACAACAATGCTAGCAAGGTGCAATGCAAATATTCAGACTGACATTGGGCCCTGCTGTCAGGACGTTCCATGTAGACTCGTGCAGATGACTACAGTCCTAGAGAATATCCAGACCCACAACCTCTGTGTTCCCAACATCCTGCTCCCATCAGAGAGTGAAGAGGGCTCTAGCATCAGTGCCACATCCGTTCAAGAGTTATGCTGTACTATCCGTTCATGCAGACACACTTCTGGGACTGACATGCCATGAGTCCCAAAGCCCAATGTTGCTGACAAAGCTAGGGGTGGGTGAAATTTGTGTATTCGTGCTACACAAAGCTCCGTGAAACAGTAGAAATCTCTGTGAGCACGCAGAGTAATGTGAACATGCAGAATTGCTTGTTCCACCCGTTCGCAATGCTTTTTTCATGTTTGCGAATGCTGTTTGCGTGTTCGGGGAAACTATCTTAAGAACACGCATTTTAAAAATGTGAACAAGCACACAAATTTGCAAAGCCACGGATTGCAGAATTTTTGCCAATTCCGTCTTCTCAGCAGATCGCGTAATTACCCAAATTCTGCAAATTCCACGAGCGGAACAGAATTTACCGCCCAGGCATACAAAGCACCCAACACCAGAGGCTAATAGAAGTGAAGGACTGTACACTCAGAGGAATGAGCTGCCTTTGTCTTGTTTGACATTAGGGAACTTTGTTGTTAATTTTCTAATAATGTTACATCCACAAGGATACAGTTGATCTTTGAGTGAAACAATGTTTTTGCTACCTGAATAAAAAGTGGTCTCTCAGTTATGCAACACACATTACCACCATGTGTGATGTCATTAATCGATATACTGATTTCTCTGACCTCTGAAATAGTTTCATGAATGTCCCCCTGCTGCGCGTGTGCCCTCCCGCTACACCTGTAGTGGTGGTCACTCATCATCAGAGTTGGAATCAGGCTCTATAGGGTTATCATGCAGACAGGTCTTCATTGCAATATTTTGCAGTACGGCACAAGTGGTGATTGTCTTGCAGCATGTATCCTGTCTGTACTGTTATGCCTTCGGTCTTGTGGAGGCAGCGAAAACAGGACTTCAGGATCCAAAAGATTCTATCAATCATTGAGTGCATTGTCCTGTGACCCTGTTGAATTGCCTCTCACTTTTTTCCTCAGAGTCAGGTACGGTGTGAGTAGCCAGGGACGTGAGTCAAATACACTTTCAACTTAAGAGCATGAGAAATAAAACCATTAGGCCACATTACACAAACATTCCTGGCCACTGTATTCATTTAGTCTGTGATTCTCTTGCCAATAAGAAAACCATTGCCAAATTCACCCTGTGCCTGTCTGTTCTGTATTCCAATGTGATGGAACATAAATTAGTTGTGGGTGCTACCTAGGAATCTGGCCACAAGGTATGTTATGATGCAGGAGGCGTCACACACTACTTTCATATTGAGTGAGTGAGTCCTTTTCCTATATATGTATTCAATTGCTGAGGGGGGATATATGGAATATGTGTGCCATATACCCAGCCAATGACATTGGGGAGCTGTGCTGCCATGTCGAACATCAATTTGGTTTGCCACAATAGTTGGAGGTGAAGAACCGCGATAAGCCATTCACTGGGTCTCGGCGGCGGGGGGACCGCCCAAGTCTTCCATACCTTCCATACTTAGTAAAAAGAGACACAGGAGCCTTCATCTGCAGGAGGAACCCAGATTTATTTCAATACCCCGGGCTATGGAACAGAGTCCCAAGCTAGTCAGAGACAAGACAGAGGAGGCTGCTACTTCACTCTGTATCTTACAAGCCTTTTATACATTTTTCATCCCAGTCTTTTGGTTGTTAGTCCATTGTTCAATCAGGGCAGTGTTTGCAGTTGATAACCAGACCCAGACGATGATTGTAGTTGGTGACCTGGTCAAGGCTTGGTACACAGATCATTGTTCACTCGGGTTGATCAAAGCCGTTCTTTCAAGTCATTGTTTAAGCAGCCTGATCAGGGCCCAACAGTCAGACCATTGTCCAGATAACCTGATCACGGTGTCAAGGACGTTTACCAGGCTGGGAGCAGGAGATGGAAAACAAGATTGTTTACACAGGGCGTGGGTGTTTCATGGCTTTCTGTTGAACTGCAAAGAACAGGGGGTTGGGTGTGCGACAGTTCCTGTGAAGAATTGCAGGCTGCAAGATGGTCTCTGTCGTGTCAGTTTAGATGTTCCTCAGGTATCAGCATAAATGACCAGGTGGGTCGTGTGGAAGTGTTTGACACAAGTTAGCAATGAAAAAAACAATGGAGTCCTGGTACAAATGATACAGATCAGAAAAAACACTTTTCCTCAGACCCTCCTTTTGCCATTGAGTGGCAAATACTTTAAGAAATGTCAATGTTCATAAGACCATCTGTTTCTTGTTGGAGCATCATCATCGTTTGGTGTTGTGAATGTTAGAGGGCGGAGGCTTGGTGGTCTGGACACACATTGTGCAGAGTACTGGCAGGCACTGAAAGCACAAACAGCAGGAGACCAGGACAGCTACTCCCAAGGCAAGGAAGATGAGGACCCTCCAATCCCACTGGGAAAGAAGACCCCAGATCCAGCCTGTGAGGGACCAGTTGCCTTCATCCAGATGAATTTCAGAAGAAAGGCGATGCAGACGTTAGATGGCATCGTGCACTGTAGGTGCGTTGTCTGGGATGTACACGCAGCAGCTGGAGCCGATCAATTTACACACACCACCACGATCAGCAAGGATGATGTCAAGGACCATGCGGTTTTGGAGCATTATAAGGCGGTCTGCCTGTTGCTCTGCATTAATGTTGGAGAGGACACCAGATGTTACTGTGATGGTGGCCTCAAGGACCCTGGTCAATCCTCGTACAGCTCGACTGTTTGTCATGGGGCTCCAGAATGGAAAGAAACCTTTAAAGAAGTCCCCAGCTTCCTGGCCTGCTGCATCCTCGGCTGATATGACGCCCCTACGTGAGCAGCGCTGAGCGCCCTTCATTGACAGGTGGTAGTCTCCATGGGTGGAATATGTTGGTGGAAGGAGGAAGGCCAGATAGCACGTACCAGACCAGTTACGGGAGAGTCAAGTGTAGGCGGCAGTGCCACAGATGAAATAGGTGTTGGGGATGCCACCAGCTTCGGAGGAGATGTAGAGTTTAAAGTTTTTGTGATATCACACGTACTGGTACCAACTTTCTTAGTCCCTAGGCCATGAATGCAGACACGGCCTTGCACATTTATGACATTCACAGTGTCTCGTTCATCATGCAGTATCCTTCTGGTGCGGAATCTAGAACATTTTGTCGAGTGGTTGAGTTGAATACTGTCATCTCACCGAGTTCATCTGGTGGTAGAAGCAATGTGGAAGAGCTGGTCGGGCAAAAAGGAGCATTGGCATGGCTGGATCTGTTCCCCCAGCAGTCATCCCAGAATGTTCCAAGGGCAGATTTGGCAGTACCATTGACAGTGTAGGCCTCCTGGATCAACATTCACCATGCAAGAAAAGAGACCCAGAGATGGAAAAGGGGTAGGGAAAGAATGGGACAGGGTGTATCATGGAATGCGGCATCAATCCACACACCCAGCAGTTGGAAGTGTTCATGATCAGTTGGTGATGATGCAACATGTGGATGAAGGTGTAAATAATTCTGCATGGCGGGGTAACTCGTGGGCTGGTAATGTGTAATACTGGTGTTCTGCAGGAGTCGGGGTAGGAGTTGGTGCGGTAACAAGATGGTAGATTAGTAACAGCCAACCAAGGATGGACAGGATGAGGGAGACAAACAGTGTCACCGCGGTGACCATGAAGCATTTTTTCATCGTCGGAGGCTGACATCTGGTTTCTGGATTCTGGCGTTTTGGACGGCTGCCATTGTGCTAAGCCAGAGACCTCTAGTGGCTGTCTGTGATTGGTGGTTGCTTCACTGGGCACATGTGGAAAGGAGCCCTATGGCATACCTTAGTCTGACACACCATCACTACTCTCATCTTGGAAGATCACAGCCCTACAGTCTATAGGTACTTGGCAAAGTCAAGAGCAAGCCATCCCTCGGGGGCACAAGTTATATTGGTCGGAAGTAGGAACAGTATGGTCGGGAAACAATTGTTCTTGGTGTTGAGCAGAGTTAAGGGAGGGTTCCACCTATCCTTTCAGTATGCTGTCACTCTCTGCTTCCGTAGATGTAGAATGCAGTCCGGCATCGCTTAACGGGACAAACATCGGGACTGTTTCTGTTTCTGCGTCTCCTTGTCCTTCCCTTACCCACTGATCAAAGGGGAGGGGCAGAGGCACACGCCTGCAATGCGGCGCATGCACCCAATTCTTCCGACCTTCTACTTTCACGGCGGTGCGGGTGGCCAGCAACACCTGACGGGGCTGTATCCAGCGGGGCTCGAGGCTCTTGGTCCATTGAAAATTTCTTATTAGGACATATTCTCCAGGTGGGATAATGTGTCCTGGGCCCTCGCTTTTGTAAGGTATGGCTTCGAGCACCTGGTGATAAAGAGTACGAAAGGTATTAGTTAGAGTGTACAGATAATCAGTTAATACAGTTTATTCAACATCAGACAGTTTCTTAGGGCGTGGGACACCCCATATATTGGCAGAGCTCCCGTACACGATCTCGTGGGGGGATAGCCCTATCCTGGTGTGAGCCATTGTTCTTGTCGACCGTAGGGCTAAGGGCAGAGCATCAACCCAAGTGACACCTGTCTCGGCTACTATTTTGGCCATTTTAGTTTTTAGGATGCTATTGTACACCTCTACTAGACCTGCTGACTGGGGGTGGTTAGCTGAATGAATTTTTTGTTTTATACCCAATGCTGTACAGACATATTCCATAATTTGGGCTGTAAAGTGTGTCCTATTGTCACTCCAGACCAAGCGGAGCAAACCAAATCGTCGGAGGTACTCCTTTCATAGTACTTTGGCGGTCATGATAGCGGTGCAGTCTTTGACGGGGTAGGCCTCCACCCATCGGCTGGAGGTACAGACTACCGCCAGGACATATTTTAGATTGTTACATCTGTCCATCTGGATGTAATCCATTTGGAGGACTTCAAAAGGGAAGGTAGGAGGAGAGAATCCTCCCTTAGGAGTAACTGTGCCTTTTCGTGGGTTATACATTAGGCAAATCATGCATGTTTTAATCAGTTTGTCAACCATTAATATAAATGGGGTAGCCCAGTAAGTCCAGGACCTGGGAATATGACGATACCAAAAAACAATGGTCCAATGGACTGTTAGTTCCAATATAACAATTAGTTCAACATTTTATATTTCACATGGTAGAATAATCTTGACCGTCATGACGCTTATTACAGATTATTGACCTGGACCATTATTATTTCCGTTTTATGTGCACAGGATGTACTAGTCACAACATGTCTTAAAAAACTTGAATGATTTGTTGCTACATTGATATATGGTCAGGTCTTGATGTGGGGATGATTATTGATCCTTGTATTTGAAGTATACAATTGTTTTTATATCACTATCTTTGCCAATTTCCTTCTTTTTCTTCTTCATCACTAAATCCACTCAACTTTTCTATTTGTGCACGCTCTGATTGGGGCAACCATTTGACCCTGTATTACATGTAAATATAAAAAATAATATTATGAGGATTAGTGGTAGAGAATACATTTATCACCACTGGTTATGTGTTCTGGCTGTTTTTCGCTTCAAGATTATTCTACCATGTGAAATATAAAATGTTGAACTAATTGTTATATTGGAACTAACAGTCCATTGGACCATTGTTTTTTGGTATTAATCAGTTTGTCAGCATATGCTGGTATCTTAGAGTTGTACCATGTAGGTTCCAACAGTTTACAAATCCCTTTTGCACTGATCTGAGCAGGACCTTTGGCCATCGTAACTACTGGTAGCACGTGACTGTCAGGTAACATCCATTGTATTTCCAAAGTCGTACGGACCCAGCAACCATCAATTCACTCCTTTGCTAATTGCTCCTTCCACACCCTTAGTTCCTCAGGATTAGTATGGGAATGAATATCCATCACACTCTGTACTGAGTTTTCAACCATGTCCTCCTCTGCCACCCACCTAGCTGGACCTCCTACATACATTCGTTCCCTTTTCCTACGAGCTGTTTGTCTGGCCGTCTGGTCAGCCAGAGGAGTGGCTTTCCCAAAATCATCTGTCACCTTCTTATGGGCCTTACATTTTATAATGGCCACCTTTCTGGGGAGTGTCAGGGAGTCTAACAGTCGGTGAATTAGGGGGCCATGTTGAATCTTGGTCCCATGGAAAGTAAGGAAATTCCTTTCTTTCAACAACCTCCATAAGTTGTGGGCCACCCCAAAGGCATACTGACTGTCAGTATAGATATTTACTGTTATTCCCTTGCTTATCTCACAGGCGCTAGTGCGGGCCACTAATTCTGCTGCCTGATTAGAGCACTGCGGAATCTGAGCTGTTTCTACTACTTTCCCCAATGTCGTGAGGGCGTAGGCAGCTGAGGTGTTACCATCTGGCCCTCTGAGACATGATCCGTCCACATACAGTTGACCTTCTGGTTCTGCTATCGGGGTATCCTGTAAGTCAACCCGTCCCTTCGACTCCTCCTCTGTCCTCAATATACAGTCATGTGGGTCTAAGCGGGAATCCTGAGCATCCAGTGGGAGTAATGTGGCGGGGTTTAGTGCAGTGCAACGTTTGATGTTAATGTGGCTGGCAAAGAGTGTCAGTTCATATCCTGTAAGTTGTGCGCTAGTGAGGTACTGTGTCTTGGTGTTATTAAGGAGGGTATCTACCGAATGGGGGACCATCAGAGTCAGAGGGGAGTTCATGACGATTCCCGCACTCTGACAGACCATGAGGGTGGCCGCAGCTGTCGCCCGAAGGCATACTGGGAGAGCCCTTGCAACAGGATCTAAGGTGGCTGAAAAATAGGCACATGGCCGTTGGTGACCTCCAAACATCTGGGTCAGGAAGGCGCATGCACAGCCGTCTGTCTCATGTACAAAAAGAAAAGAATTGTTTGCTAGTCAGGACTACCGAGGACTGGAGCAGTACATAGAGCCCTCTTCAAATCTTGGAAGGCCTGAGCATGCTCTGTAGTCCATGGAAAGGAACTGTCTGATATGTCTTTTGTGGTGAGGGCAAGAAGAGGTTTGACCATGGCCGAAAAATTGGAAATCCACTGTCTACAGTATGAGGTTAGGCTTATGAAGGCTCGCACCTGCTTTTGTGTTCGTGGGAATTGCAAACACAACAGTGATGGACAGAATGTGGATCAATGTCACACATTCACCCCAGTCCAAAGATCTGGGCCCAAATCCATCGTTTTTCCACTCCACACCACCCTGGGTTAGACAATGGCGATATGCAAATCAGCGCTGACCCTGTGCCCCATGGGAACAGTCCAGTCCGAACTACAAAAGCCATGTCCTTCCCGGAACGGAAACAAGCATCCGAGGACCGGCCCGGTTTCGAGGTAACACCTCTCATCAGCCCGGCTAGCTTGATTCCAGTGGTGTGGAGTGCCTGGGACTCACGTCTGAGCATCCCCAGTACACTTAGAGCGGTATTTGCAAACACAACAGTGATGGACAGAATGTGGATCAATGTCACACATTCACCCCAGTCCAAAGATCTGGGCCCAAATCCATCGTTTTTCCACTCCACACCACCCTGGGTTAGACAATGGCGATATGCAAATCAGCGCTGACCCTGTGCCCCATGGGAGCAGTCCAGTCCGAACTACAAAAGCCATGTCCTTCCCAGAACGGAAACAAGCATCCGAGGACCGGCCCGGTTTCGAGGTAACACCTCTCATCAGCCCGGCTAGCTTGATTCCAGTGGTGTGGAGTGCCTGGGACTCACGTCTGAGCATCCCCAGTACACTTAGAGCGGTAATTGCAAACACAACAGTGATGGACAGAATGTGGATCAATGTCACACATTCACCCCAGTCCAAAGATCTGGGCCCAAATCCATCGTTTTTCCACTCCACACCTCCCTGGGTTAGACAATGGCGATATGCAAATCAGCGCTGACCCTGTGCCCCATGGGAACAGTCCAGTCCGAACTACAAAAGCCATGTCCTTCCCAGAACGGAAACAAGCATCCGAGGACCGGCCCGGTTTTGAGGTAACACCTCTCATCAGCCCGGCTAGCTTGATTCCAGTGGTGTGGAGTGCCTGGGACTCACGTCTGAGCATCCCCAGTACACTTAGAGCGGTAATTGCAAACACAACAGTGATGGACAGAATGTGGATCAATGTCACACATTCACCCCAGTCCAAAGATCTGGGCCCAAATCCATCGTTTTTCCACTCCACACCACCCTGGGTTAGACAATGGCGATATGCAAATCAGCGCTGACCCTGTGCCCCATGGGAACAGTCCAGTCCGAACTACAAAAGCCATGTCCTTCCCAGAACGGAAACAAGCATCCGAGGACCGGCCCGGTTTCGAGGTAACACCTCTCATCAGCCCGGCTAGCTTGATTCCAGTGGTGTGGAGTGCCTGGGACTCACGTCTGAGCATCCCCAGTACACTTAGAGCGGTAATTGCAAACACAACAGTGATGGACAGAATGTGGATCAATGTCACACATTCACCCCAGTCCAAAGATCTGGGCCCAAATCCATCGTTTTTCCACTCCACACCACCCTGGGTTAGACAATGGCGATATGCAAATCAGCGCTGACCCTGTGCCCCATGGGAACAGTCCAGTCCGAACTACAAAAGCCATGTCCTTCCCAGAACGGAAACAAGCATCCGAGGACCGGCCCGGTTTCGAGGTAACACCTCTCATCAGCCCGGCTAGCTTGATTCCAGTGGTGTGGAGTGCCTGGGACTCACGTCTGAGCATCCCCAGTACACTTAGAGCGGTAATTGCAAACACAACAGTGATGGACAGAATGTGGATCAATGTCACACATTCACCCCAGTCCAAAGATCTGGGCCCAAATCCATCGTTTTTCCACTCCACACCACCCTGGGTTAGACAATGGCGAAATGCAAATCAGCGCTGACCCTGTGCCCCATGGGAACAGTCCAGTCCGAACTACAAAAGCCATGTCCTTCCCAGAACGGAAACAAGCATCCGAGGACTGGCCCGGTTTCGAGGTAACACCTCTCATCAGCCCGGCTAGCTTGATTCCAGTGGTGTGGAGTGCCTGGGACTCACGTCTGAGCATCCCCAGTACACTTAGAGCGGTAATTGCAAACACAACAGTGATGGACAGAACTTGGATCAATGTCACACATTCA
Organism: Lissotriton helveticus; assembly: GCF_964261635.1. NCBI lineage: Eukaryota > Metazoa > Chordata > Amphibia > Caudata > Salamandridae > Lissotriton > Lissotriton helveticus. Next base: position 642,257,426 of record NC_136059.1, read on the forward strand.
CCCCAGTCCAAAGATCTGGGCCCAAATCCATCGTTTTTCCACTCCACACCACCCTGGGTTAGACAATGGCGATATGCAAATCAGCGCTGACCCTGTGCCCCATGGGAACAGTCCAGTCCGAACTACAAAAGCCATGTCCTTCCCAGAACGGAAACAAGCATCCGAGGACCGGCCCGGTTTCGAGGTAACACCTCTCATCAGCCCGGCTAGCTTGATTCCAGTGGTGTGGAGTGCCTGGGACTCACGTCTGAGCATCCCCAGTACACTTAGAGCGGTAATTGCAAACACAACAGTGATGGACAGAATGTGGATCAATGTCACACATTCACCCCAGTCCAAAGATCTGGGCCCAAATCCATCGTTTTTTCACTCCACACCACCCTGGGTTAGACAATGGCGATATGCAAATCAGCGCTGACCCTGTGCCCCATGGGAACAGTCCAGTCCGAACTACAAAAGCCATGTCCTTCCCAGAACGGAAACAAGCATCCGAGGACCGGCCCGGTTTCGAGGTAACACCTCTCATCAGCCCGGCTAGCTTGATTCCAGTGGTGTGGAGTGCCTGGGACTCACGTCTGAGCATCCCCAGTACACTTAGAGCGGTAATTGCAAACACAACAGTGATGGACAGAATGTGGATCAATGTCACACATTCACCCCAGTCCAAAGTTCTGGGCCCAAATCCATCGTTTTTCCACTCCACACCACCCTGGGTTAGACAATGGCGATATGCAAATCAGCGCTGACCCTGTGCCCCATGGGAACAGTCCAGTCCGAACTACAAAAGCCATGTCCTTCCCAGAACGGAAACAAGCATCCGAGGACCGGCCCGGTTTCGAGGTAACACCTCTCATCAGCCCGGCTAGCTTGATTCCAGCTGTGTGGAGTGCCTGGGACTCACGTCTGAGCATCCCCAGTACACTTAGAGCGGTAATTGCAAACACAACAGTGATGGACAGAATGTGGATAATTGTCACACATTCACCCCAGTCCAAAGATCTGGGCCCAAATCCATCGTTTTTCCACTCCACACCACCCTGGGTTAGACAATGGCGATATGCAAATCAGCGCTGACCCTGTGCCCCATGGGAACAGTCCAGTCCGAACTACAAAAGCCATGTCCTTCCCAGAACGGAAACAAGCATCCGAGGACCGGCGGAAAAACGATGGATTTGGGCCCAGATCTTTGGACTGGGGTGAATGTGTGACATTGATCCACATTCTGTCCATCATTGTTGTGTTTGCAATTACCGCTCTAAGTGTACTGGGGATGTTCAGAGGTCAGTCCCAGGCACTCCACACCACTGGAATCAAGCTAGCCGGGCTGATGAGAGGTGTTACCTCGAAACCGGGCCGGTCCTCGGATGCTTGTTTCCGTTCTGGGAAGGACATGGCTTTTGTAGTTCGGACTGGACTGTTCCCATGGGGCACAGGGTCAGCGCTGATTTGCATATCGCCATTGTCTAACCCAGGGTGGTGTGGAGTGGAAAAACTATGCATTTGGGCCCAGATCTTTGGACTGGGGTGAATGTGTGACATTGATCCACATTCTGTCCATCATTGTTGTGTTTGCAATTACCGATCTAAGTGTACTGAGGATGCTCAGACGTGAGTCCCAGGCACTCCACACCACTGGAATCAAGCTAGCCGGGCTGATGAGAGGTGTTACCTCGAAACCGGGCCGGTCCTCGGATGCTTGTTTCCGTTCTGGGAAGGACATGGCTTTTGTAGTTCGGACTGGACTGTTCCCATGGGGCACAGGGTCAGCGCTGATTTGCATATCGCCATTGTCTAACCCAGGGTGGTGTGGAGTGGAAAAACGATGGATTTGGGCCCAGATCTTTGGACTGGGGTGAATGTGTGACATTGATCCACATTCTGTCCATCATTGTTGTGTTTGCAATTACCGCTCTAAGTGTACTGGGGATGCTCAGACGTGAGTCCCAGGCACTCCACACCACTGGAATCAAGCTAGCCGGGCTGATGAGAGGTGTTACCTCGAAACCGGGCCGGTCCTCGGATGCTTGTTTCCGTTCTGGGAAGGACATGGCTTTTGTAGTTCGGACTGGACTGTTCCCATGGGGCACAGGGTCAGCGCTGATTTGCATATCGCCATTGTCTAACCCAGGGTGGTGTGGAGTGGAAAAACGATGGATTTGGGCCCAGATCTTTGGACTGGGGTGAATGTGTGACATTGATCCACATTCTGTCCATCATTGTTGTGTTTGCAATTACCGCTCTAAGTGTACTGGGGATGCTCAGACGTGATTCCCAGGCACTCCACACCACTGGAATCAAGCTAGCCGGGCTGATGAGAGGTGTTACCTCGAAACCGGGCCGGTCCTCGGATGCTTGTTTCCGTTCTGGGAAGGACATGGCTTTTGTAGTTCGGACTGGACTGTTCCCATGGGGCACAGGGTCAGCGCTGATTTGCATATCGCCATTGTCTAACCCAGGGTGGTGTGGAGTGGAAAAACGATGGATTTGGGCCCAGATCTTTGGACTGGGGTGAATGTGTGACATTGATCCACATTCTGTCCATCATTGTTGTGTTTGCATTTGTGTTCGTGGGGCCATCACAGCATTGATAATGGCTACACGATCAGCGGTGAGCTGCCTTCCCTCCTTCGAGAGGAGATGACCTAAGTAGGTCACCCTCTCTTGACAAAACAGAAGCTTTTTCAAAGAGACTTTGTGGTTATGGAGGGCAAGGTGGCGTAACAGACAGAGAGTAGCTTCTTTACATGTTGGGGCAGAATTTGCAGCAATGAGGAGGTCATCTACATATTTTAATAGTGTGGAATTATCAGGGAGTTCCAAGGAATCTAGTTGACTTATTAGGGCTTGACTACAGATACTGGGGTTCTCGGTGAAACCTTGAGGGGCGCGGCAGAATCTAAAGCTCCACCCACCAAGGGAGAAACTAAAGAATTGTCTGCTGTCAGGATGTATAGGAATGCTGAAAAAAGCATTCTTCAGGTCTATGACAGAAAAGTGCGTGGCGTCAAAAGGGACCATTGTTAAGAGGGCTGTAATGTCGGGGACAACGGGGTATTGGGAGATTGTTATTTTGTTAAGGGCTCTCCGGTCAATCACGAATCTGTATATTTTAGGGGAGAGAGCATCTCCATTGGTCTTTTTAAGAACCGGAATAATGGGATTGTTACAGATATTGCCACGTGTCTCTTCCACTACGCCCTTGTCCATCAATTCAGATATTATTGTCAACAGGGCCATTTCTCTTTCCGCGGGTAGTCGATATTGCCGGAGGCGGGGGAGAAGTGCACCTGGCTGGATGCGTACCACATGAGGGGCTAAGTTGAGACACCCTACATCATTGTCTGATGATGCCCAGAGGGAGGAAGGTAAAGACTGCAACTCTGGTGAGAGGGGACCGGACAGATACTTGTAGGAAGCTGCGGTGGTATAAATTGTTAGGGATACACCTTGCGGACTACATGATATGGTCGTATACAGAGCTTTCAGTAAATCCATGCCTAACAAGTTTTCACTGCAACCTGTAGTAAGGACCAAGGGAGCGTCAACATGTGCAGGGTCAATATCGAGAGGCAGGGGTTCAGAGACAGGACTGGTCACGGGTGTCCCTGCAAAACCCACGGAGACATTCATATTGCCAGAAAGGGGTGCCTCCGGGACTGACAGACGTGCAATAGAAGACCTGGTATCCCCAGTATCCAAAAGAAAATTCTTATTGTTCACCACAACTGACATTTGAACATACGGGCCCCTTTAATCCACTGGAATTTGCACTCTGGTAATACCCCTTTCCTGGCTGTCCTATGCTTGGTAGGATCCTGTATCATCAACTTCATCATAATCATCATTGTAATAAGTGCGTGTTGCTTCGTACCCATCAAACCTATTGGCCGGGCGCAGCTGGACGGGAGCGTCATCCCTGGGCCTACGTTCTTTATCCTGTGGATGGGGCGGGCCATGATCCCTAGTCGGCCTCGCTTCCCTAAGAGCACGAGGCCGAGTCTTCCCTGTTCTTATGTTTTCAGCTAATACGGGACCCTCATCTATCCAATGGCCGTACCCCTTACAATAGGCACACTGATCTGTTTGGAGGGCTCCCGTACATTGAGGGCTGGAAGGGGTAGACTGGCGAGCCCTCAGAAGTGGTTGGAGTTGAGGTCTAAAATTCCCACGGGCATTGGGACCTCGGGGAGGGTAAGCTGCCGCAGAAGTGCCTTAGTCTTAAGATCCCTAACCTTCTTACTTTCCCTGTCTCTATCTTCATTCTCCCTATTCTCGTGATATTGTGCCATAGCCAAGATACCAGGTACATGTAGAAATGGTCCCAGAACACTTGAGACATACAATTATCACAAAGTAAGAAACATCAGGAAGAAAACAAATGAGAGAAATTCACAGCCACATTGTTATTTATTCACAATGTGATCAGGTTTTATAAATAGAAGTATCCACATTACTTATCGTCATATAATAGCGTGCCCCAAAGTGGGAGGGAAGGGAAGGAAATAGTGCGTGACTGTAGGGCGGGTAGGGGTAAAGCCGCAGGGGTCGGGCGGATGGAGACTTGTTGTTATTCCCTCAGCGAAGACAGGGTTAAGGGGCATGCTCGGTGTCATAGGAAAAGTCGGTAGGGTTGATGTGACAGGGAGAACAGTAGGAGCCGCAGTGGGGGCAGGAGTGGGCGGTGGTGGGGGGACATGCGGGGTATGAGGCATCTGGGCATGGTACATTGGGGCATATGCAGGAGGGCTTTCTAGCATGGTATCAAACAAGGAATCACTTTCTTATCCCCCTTCCATATGGCCCTTTCCTTTCTCCTCACGGGCTGGATAACATTTTTGCACCCGGGCCCCATGCTCCCTATCGACTATTTCTACTGATTTTGTCATTTGATTTTGTAAATTTTCTCTGGCGTGGTCGGCCATCGACATACGTTCCGGTTTTCTTTCTTGAGCCTTCTGTTTTCTAGCGCTCTGCTCTATCTCTTTCCACCAAAATCTGACAGATTCAAACATAGACGGGCGTGTTTTTCTTTTCATTAATTGTTCCTCTATGTTGACGAGAACTTGGGAATTAAAGGAGCCATAAAGTGGCCACTGTAATTCTGCGTTACTTTTTTTTTTATATTTTACCCAGAATGAGGAAAACAATATGGCAGAAGGGTCATGTTTAACATACATCGTATGGCCAGGGGTCCCTTCTGGAGGAAGCGGACAGGTCGCCTCCAGCTGGGAGTCCTGCATACACATACAACAACATAATCTCTTGAACTTACTACTGACTGGCATGCTTAAAAACAGATAACAGACACCAGCGAGTTTCTAAAACTCACCTCGCTTGCTTGGCTTTTGCAAAAGTCAATAACAGCAGAACCCTACAGAACAGACACCAGCGGGTTTATAAAACTTCACCTCGCTTGCTTGGCTTTTGCAAAAGTCAATAACAACTTGGCTTTTGCGAAAGTCAATAACAGAATCGTAGAGACTTGGTGGATGATCAGTCTACCCTTACCTTACAGGGGTAGTTCTCTTCTGCAGACGTAGGACTGTGTCCTGCTCCAGAAATTATTTGCTAGGGGACTCCAGCGAGGACGCGGTCATGTGGCCCAGACCGGGTGGGGAGGGACCGCGGGCGAGTCGTTCGGTCTACCGGAATACAAGAATCCCATGGAATCTCTCCGTGCACCCCCTTACATCCATCGGGCCTGACCTTCGTGCTCCTGGAGTCCCTGTTCAGGCGCCATTTGAAGAACCGCGATAACCCACTTACTGGGTCTCGGCGGCGGGGGACCTACCAAGTCTTCCATACCTTCTATACTTAGTAAAAAGAGACACAGGAGCCTTCGTCTGCAGGAGGAACCCAGATTTATTTCAATAGCCCGGTCTATGGAACAGAGTCCCAAGCTAGTCAGAGATAAGACAGAGGAGGTTGCTACTTCACTCTGTAGCTTACAAGCCTTTTATACATTTTTCATCCCAGTCTTTTGGTTGTTAGTCCATTGTTCAATCAGGGCAGTGTTTGCAGTTGATAACCAGATCCAGACGATGTTTGTAGTTGGTGACCTGGTCAAGGCTTGGTACACAGATCATTGTTCACTCGGCTTGATCAAAGCTGTTCTTTCAAGTCATTGTTTAATCAGCCTGATCAGGACCCAACAGTCGGACCATTGTCCAGATAACCTGACCACGGTGTCAAGGATGTTTACCAGGCTGGGAGCAGGAGATGGAAAACAAGCTTGTTTACACAGGGCATGGGTGTCTCATGGCTTTCTGTTGAACTGCAAAGAACAGGGGGTTGGGTGTGCGACAGTTCCTGGGCAGAACTGCAGGCTGCAAGATGGTCTCTGTCATGTCAGTTTAGATTTTCCTCAGGTATCAGCAGAAACGACCAGGTGGGTTGTGTGGAAGTGTTTGACACGAGATGGCAATGAAAAAACAATGGAGTCCTGGTACAAATGATACTGATCAGAAAAACACTTTTCCTCAGAGGATATTGGGGAACAATATATATTGGTTGACTTTGCTCAGCATGATGTCGAGGAACCTGCAAAATGCTCGTTGTGACACCCATTCCCCTGCCACTGCTATGCCCTGGTTCCTACTGGCATATGAGTTGCTCTTGTTTGTTTTCATACTTGTGGCCAATATGTCCCACTTTCGTTCCCTGCTAAACCCTCCACACAGTAAAAAGGGGATTATATGTTGTTACTGGTCGGTGCAGGTAAAGTTTATTTGCAAATATTCAAACTTGAAACATGATTCCAGTATTATACAACTTTGCACCAACAAGAAGCTAGAGGCTGATTAGAGTAATGAATGAATAAGGCTTTATTTCGATAAAAACATATCTTAAAAGCACACATATATTATAAAACATTGACATCTTAAAACTTCACAGAAGAAATACATTTTTGAATATTTTACAGTTTACCTTATAAGATACACAAATTTCATCAAAAGTAAAGTGCATAGTGATAATATCAGGATAAAATGCCTAGTAATAGAGACTACTACATATGCATAATTTAAGATATCAAATTAAACAATTTCCTTTAACCTTTTCATTCTAATCGACCAAGCCCATCTCAAAAACTTCGCGAGGCCACATGCATACAGTGCTCTTGTATCGGACTTAAAAATACCGAGCGCTACTGTATGGCATCTAGTGCCCAATTCTCTACATAATGGTTTGAGCCAGCAGTTTCTCGGAGATTTGTATGCCGGACATTCAAAGAAAATATGGGCCATTGATTCCGGCCTAGAAGGACAATATGGGCAAAAGGGGGATGTTTGATAAGGAACTTTCCAACAAGCAGTCAATTCTCGTATTGGCAATGAACCCACCCAGAATCTAAAATACAGAGCCCTATCAAAGGGTTTCTGTATAATATCAAGGTACGGTTCACAAAATTCAACATCTTTGGCTATTAGGAATTCGTCAGTTATTCTACCCAGCTTAGGATCAGAATTGCGCTTACTAGTTAGCCAGTTCCAATATAACTTCTTCAGAATTGCCTTTCGGAGGCGCAGATCGATTTTCCCAAGCTACCACTAGGACCAAAGCATAAAGCAAGGATTTTACATCTTTTAACCACTTTATTTTGTGCCATCCCTCCATGGACATGAGTTCTGACAGGCCCTCTGCATATTTTGCCAACTCGGGCACTTGCCACAGCCGTGCCCATTATAATAACGGTCGGACTTTAGCCAGATCAGAGATCGAGTGGCACCCTAAATCAAATAAAAGTGGGACTGTAGGGGTACTTTGCGGTACTACCATTAGATCTTTAAAAAATTTGTTTTCAGACCTCGTTATCTGATCCATGTTGCTTGTGCCGCGTAATTCGGCTCCATAAAGGGCCAAACTTACTCCTCTGGCCTTATATATTTCAATGACCCTAGAAATGGGTCGAGTGGATGAGGAGCGCTGTTCCTTTAGGATTGCCCCCGCAACCCTTTTATGGCATAAAAGCATTTTCTGTATGTGTAGATTCCACTACATTGTGTCAGAAATGCGTATGCCAAGATAGTCAAATTCCGTGACCCTCTCTAGAGATACATGGTTCAGGACGGGTGGCCTGCTCTGTTTTTTTGGTGGGTTCAGAACCAGATACTTGGTCTTATCTGTGTTGATTACAACCCCTCTCTGAGTGCAAAAGGACTGGAAACCAACCAGGAGGTTCTGGAGGCCCACAGGGGTTTTAGAGATAAGAAGAGTATCGTCCGCGAATAGGAGTGTTGGGATTCGCTCTCTCACCAGGGATGGTGCGTCAGATGGTAGTTTCAGCAGGTGCTCAACAACTCCGTTCACATAAAGTGAAAATAGAGTTGGAGCAAGAACACATCCCTGGTGGACACCCCTATTCACTGGGATTTTACTTGTCTTCTGCCCTTGAACACCCCACCTGATCTGGGCAAATTTTCCATCATTGAGCCTTACTAATAATGATAGGATGTACGATGTGATCCCCATCTCAGACAGTACACCCCATAGGCGGCCCCGGGGCACCAGATCGAAGGCAGTCTTCAGATCGATGAACGCTAAATAAAGGCTGCCTTTTCCTATTTGGACCACTTTCCAGTAGATGAGAAGCAATCTAAATGCCTGCTCTATGGTCCAAGTGCAAGCCCTGAAGCCAGCTTGATAATCCGAAAGGATCTTGTTACTCTCTGCCCATTCTAGGATTCGCTCGAGGACCACCTTCCCGACAACCTTCTGGGTGGAATCAATCAGGCTTATCGGGCGGTAGTTGGCAGGGTCGCCCCTATGGCCTATCTTAAAAATTGGGACGATCTCTGCCCCCTTCCACGAATCCGGTATTGGAGCACCATCTCAATTGCTAATCAGAGTACAGATAAGCTTCCCCCACTTTGGGAGGTCTGAACGAAGAAGGTCTCCAGGGATGCCATCTGGGCCTGCCGCTTTATTAAGTACAATAGGCCTGATTGCATTTTCTACTTCTTCTTCTGTGAATGTATAGTAATTAAGACTCCCCACTGTCTCTGGCCAACTTTGTAAGGTGCACTCACTTTGAGTGTCCTGAGGGCACGAATACAATCTTGAGAAATGATCAAACCACGTTTGGCCATCAAGATTGCATGTTATGAGGTCATTTTCCGGCCTATTCTTAGATCTTATGATACTCCAGAAGCGGCTGGCCTCCCTCCGCTTACCAGCCTCCTTAAGTGCCTGCCAGTACTGGTCCTCCCATTCTTTCTTTGCTTCTAGGATGGCCCGCTTATACTCCTTCCTGGCTTGCTGGATCAGCACTAAGGACTTAAGCTTGACTGCCTTAACTAATTCAGTTTTCTTGAGACGGCATTTAGCTGTATACCAGCCCTCTTTACGGTTAGGCTTATTTGATTAATTCCTCCCCCCACCCTTGTTATGGACTAAGAATAAATTGCCTAATTTTGTAATGGTGTCTTGGAAGATCACAGGTTCAGGACATTCCATGTGAAGTAGGTCCAGTCTAGTCTGAGCTGCAATCAAGATGGCCATGATATTCTGAACTTTCCCATCATCAGTAGCCACTTTACAGCATTTCAGACGTCTCCCACAGTTAGATGGGATAACGTCTAGAGTAGACAATTTCTGTGGTGGGGGTACACAACTTCGTTCACTTAGCCATAGGGAGTATAAACTCAGAGAGAGCAAGTTATGGTCACTATCTATAGTCTGGTGGACCTTCATATCCTGCATGAACTGCCAGAGCTTGAAGTTGAGGAGGATATAGTCAATTCTTGACGAGTGGTTGACCCTATTGTAGGTGTGAGTCCCAGTTGGGTCTGAGGTGGTTCTACCATTTGCGGCCCTTAGGCCAAATTCCATGGCTAGTGAGTTCATCTGGATAGCCCGTTGGGACCACCTCTTTATAGGTTTGATGGTGAGAGTAGGAATGCCCCTCCCAGCATCATCTTCGAAGATGTCAAGGATGTCCTCAGCCGCCAGGGGCTCAAAAGTACAGTTAAAGTCCCCGGCGACACGGACATATGTGCTAAGGTTGCATTGCCTAAGTTCACCTTCCAAGATATTGACTATGGGGGATACTGCCCCCCCCTTCATGGCTCAAGCGTATATATTGAATCTTTCCAACACCCTCCCTATCCTTGCATCACTAACCGAGATCCTCAGGATGTCGGGGGACATGCATGGCATTTGCTTAATACTGCAGCCTAAATTGATACTGGTCGATATTAAGAGCCCACCTGACAGGCGACCTCTCCCTGTCGAATTGGTTACTGCTGGCAGGAAAAAGGTATTCCAGTCTGGCAGGTCTAGTTTTTTAGATATTCCCGCTATGTTCCAACTCAGGATCTTTATCTGAGGATTATCTACAACTATAGCTGAGGATAATTCTGTTTGGACTGCTGGCAAATTTGCCTGCGAGTCAGTGGAAAGTACTTCTAAAGACGATGTGGTGACAATCTTCGCACTAGTTGCTCCTGCTAAACCCGGCGTCTCCACTGGTCAGTAAACTCAAAAACCCCAGAGAACCAGACTGCCTTGTGACTCTGACTACCTGGGTATCCCACGAGCAGTAGTACTGCTCAAAGCCAGTAACAAGCCCTGGAACTGCGAACCCTGCACACTCTGCACGCGCCAAGCCTGGCCCGTGCTGGAGTGAATCAAGACCTTGAGGACCTCCCCCCGGCGATTCTGACCAGAAATCCAGTGCCCAAAGACCCTCCTTGACGACGCCTGCAGCCTCAGGACAAAGGACCCCTCCGACCGCGACCAACAGGGGGTATGATTTCCCGACCTCAAAAGCAGTGGTGGTTTCTCCCCAAGGGCGTCGGGGCTCTGCCCCGTTACCAAAGTGCTCAATGCTCATATATAATTTAATTAAAAAAATGTCAGTTTTTTATGCTTTCTAAATAAAAATTAATATAGCTGTCAGGTGGGAGTGGTTTCTCCCGAAAGTACTGGGATATCCACATCCTACCAAGTAGATGACACATCCTTAAGTATAAGTCCAAAGGAAATCGAGTCCGCGCTGGCAAAAATAGCACCCGGCAAAGCCCCAGGCTTGGACAAGATTCCAGGGAACTTATATAGGAGTGAGGCATCTATATGGACTCCGTACCTTTGTGTCCTGTTCAATGCCATACTGGGTGGTATGAAGATACCCTCTAGTTGGTTGGGAGCAGAGATAATTCCCATCTTGAAAAAAGGTTCCCCACTCCTTCCATCCAACTACAGGCCAATCAGCCTTATAGACCTACCCCAAACATTTTTTGCAAGAGTATTGCTAGCACGGCTACAATCCTGGATTAGGGAAAATGCGGTATTATCATGACTTCAGGCTGGATTTAGGGATAAGCTGTCGACCCCTGATCAAGTCTTAAGACTACAGCTACTACATTGGAAAACTGTTAGCCTAGAGGGGGGCAGCTTATACCTAATTTTTGTTGACCTAAGGTCGGCATTCGATCTGGTGCCGCGGGAAAAACTTTGGTCAGTTCTTGGATCAATGGGTGTCCCGCCATATCTAGTCGAACTCCTCAGGCGTCTTCACCAAGACAATTTTGCCCAAATAAGATATGGCAGAGAGGGAAAACTCACCGCCCCCATACCAGTCAAATGCGGCGTACGACAGGGCTGTGTCCTGGCTCCTACGCTTTTTAGTCTCTATATTAATGGGCTGAATATTGCCTTACAATCAGCAAAAGACCTAGATGCCCCTAAATTAGCCTCCCGCCGTATATCAGCAATGATATTTGCCGACAACACTCTGTTGATTTCAAAATCTCCAATGGGGATCCAAAGGGTTTTAGACAGATTTGAACTTTTCTGTAAGGATAGCGGTTTAGAAATAAACCTCCAGAAAACAAAATTGATGGCGTTCAATAGTCCTAGAAGTACACGCCCAAACCCTGTTCTAAACGGCAAACCTTTGGAGAGAGTCGCATCATTTATATACCTAGGCATCACCATAACTGACAGTATGGATTGGGGGGCCCATATTAAAAAGTCAGCATTAAAATTAGCCCAATCTACAGGGGGAATCATGAAGGTCTATAGTAGGTCTGATAAGAGAGCAGTTAGCCCGGCGCTAGAAATATACAAGATACAAGCACGAGGCGGAGCAATATACGGTGCTGAGCTATGGGGCCACTCAATATTTGAGTCCTTGGTAAAGGTGGAAAACCAATACCTTAGACAACTATTTAGGTTACCCATAAACATCCCATTGCTCTCACTGCGCTTGGATGTAGGAGTGATGGCAATCACAGATTTACTAGGTCTGAAACCGCTAATGTTTTGGCGGCGCATGTGGAACACCCCAGAACTCATAGTGTATAGGGAGGAACTAAGGGAAGTTATGCTGCTACCGGGTGCCGCAAAAATCCCTTGGTTTGCTTACATAAATAAGCAAATAAAGAATTCTATAAAATACTCAATGAATTTCGAAAACCAAATTGCCTAGAAGGAACTCATCCTGTTACTCAAGATTTCACAGACAAACTGGCAAATCATTACAAGGACAAAGCAGACACGTTGGACTCGTACTTACAACATAAACAAAGCACCAGCACTAACCCTTGTACAAAACAACTATCCAAGAATGCTCTAATCAAGCCTCTCCGTTCCTTCCAACACATCTCACACGATAAATTTATGGACCTGGTCAAAGCAAGCAGGCCTGCCGGCAACCCTTCTGACCCATGTCCGCCACAAACTTTCAAGACAATTCTTTTAACAACCTCTGCTGCCATTCCAGTAAGAAGAATCATCAACGATTCCTTAACTACTGGTCATACATACGCCCTTTACTAAAGAAAACAAACTTGGACCCGCTGAACCCCGACAACTACAGACCCATTACAAATGGACCTTTCCTGGGCAAACTGATAGAAAGAGCAGCGTTCACCCAGATGTCACAATTCATTGAAGAGAATGACATACTTTCAGATTTCCAAACAGGATTCCGTCCGGGAAGAGGCACTGAATCTTCCCTCCTTGCCATCTGGGATGACCTAAAGAATACAGTTGACCGCAACGGGGTTGCTGCGCTACTCCTCTTGGACCTCTCAGCTGCCTTTGACACGGTTGACCATGACACTCTGAAACAAAGACTTTATGAAGCAGGCATAGAGGGAACTGCTTTAGACTGGATCGCGTCCTACCTTCGAAACAGAACTAATGTCATCCACACTCCACCTTTCTCGTCCAAACCGTACTCAACAAAAGCAGGGGTCCCTCAAGGTTCTATCATCTTGCCCATGCTTTTCAACATCTACATGAAGTCTTTACCAGTACTGAGCAATAAATTTCACCTCACGTGCTACAACTATGCAGATGACACGCAAATACTCCTTCAACTGGAATGCCCCAAAGACATTGGAAAATCACCTATTTTCAGCTGTCTCAGAGCCGTGGATCAGTGGATGACTTGGCGCCATCTCAAATTGAATGCTTCAAAAACTGAAATACTCACGTGTGGCGATTGGAAAAAATTACAACCCGCTTGCCGCATGGCCTGATGAACTGGGATCACTACCTAAAGTATCGAAGGAAGTAAGAAACCTCGGAATGACCATGGACTCCAAGCTGTCGATGAATGTCCAAGTAAATAAACTAGCAAGATCTAGCTTTGCTACTATAAAAACGCTGCGACAAATTTTCCCTCATTTGGGATTTCCACACAAGGTCCAAGCTACCATCTCCCTTGTTCTATCCAAACTTGATAACGCCAATAGCCTCTACCACGGATCCCCTTTAACGACCATGAAAAGACTACAACGGATTCAGAACTCGGCTGCCAGACTACTCTTGCATATCAAACCACGAGACCACATCTTCCCTGTCTTGAAAGCCCTGCATTGGTTACCGGTTGCCAGAAGATCAACGTTCAAGCTGCTTTGTATTACCGACAAAGCAATACATGGAATAGGACCACTCTTCATCAGGAATAAAATCACCAAACACATTCAACAAAGGAACCTACGCTCTAAAGGAGCATCTCGCCTCAAAATCCCACCATACAAGAAAAAAACAATGGGTGGCACATCCTTCTCTGTTCAAGCAGCCAAACTATGGAACTCTTTACCCCCCAAACTTAAGATCCACCGACAACCACCTTATCTTCAGAAAACTACTCAAGATCTGGCTCTTCCCCACATAAGCACCATACGGAAATAGAAATTTACAGCATATCCCTCTGTATATAAGCATTTGTTCTCACTATAGATATGTACCTATCTTTGTGTATTACTTTATAAAACATGTAAAACAATTATGTTGTTAAGAGAAGAAAAAATAATAATAATAATCATCAATAAATAAAAATCATTTTTGGTCTACATGTACATACTTCCATTGTACATCTATGTACCTTCCATGTACTTGGATCTGTGTGTCTGTTACTTTTCTCCTGAAAAAGCATATCCAATGCACTACCCTATTTCTCATCCTGTGCCTCTATCAATATATTTAATCTAAATATACTTACTTCTTTTATGTATCTATATACTTTTAATGTACTTATGGATCTATATATTTATCACTTTCTTCTAATTTAGCATTTCCAATGCACTAGCCTATTTCTCAGCCTATACTTCGCTCAATATATCTTCTAGCCCAACCTTCTGACTCCTCTCAAACTTCTTTCTACTACTCCTTCTAATCCACTACCCTATCTTTCATCCTATAGATCAATTAATATTAATCTCTACATCCACTCTCTCATTTATCCCAAACCCCATACCACTACTATGATCGCCAAAATAACCTTTTCTAGACTCTCCTGCTCTACCCCTCCTTGCATCATCTGACCTCTCTTTACTACACCGATCCCCTAAAACAAACATTTCTGAACTCTCCCTCTGACTCCTTCCCTCAAACTCCTTTTTACTCATCCAAAAGCCTCTTACTACTGCTAAGACTTAAAAAAAAAAAAATCCTTCACTCTTTTATCCCTCCACTATCCTTTTTCAATCAAAATTAACAGACGAACCTGCTTCACTTCTCAAATTCCATATTCCATATTCAACTTTACTAATATACTGCCCAAATAACTGAATAACATATCTACTACTCAAATTACTTCATATTTATACTATACTAATTTTCAACACTAATCCTTTACGGGTTCCGGAGTGGCGTGCTACTCGCCAGAAAAGCGCTTCAACCCCCATCCGGGGTAACAAGTGCTATATGAATGCAAATCTTTCTTCCCCTTTTATCCATCCGCTATCCTTCTCACTCCAAGTAACAGACTAATATCCACCACTAAAATTACCTCATATTTCACCATATTAATTCACCACTAATCCTCTATAGGCTCCCTGAATAGCATGCGTCAACAAGCGAGTGATAAATAAATACAAACCTTTGTCCTACTCTATCCTTCTGCTATCATTCCAAATCCAAATAACTGATTAACCTATCGCCCACTTAAAATGTACTTGCATGTTTCACTATACTAATTCAACACTAATCCTCTGTGGGTCCCGGAGTAGCGTGCTACCCGCCGAAAAAGCGCTTCGACGCCTCGTCAGGGGTAGTAAGCGCTATATAAATGCAATTACAATACAATACAATACAATTACCCCCGTTAAACAGAGGGACTGGCCAAAGTAAGCTCGATTCTTGGGAACCATTATAAGAGGCCAGAGAGTCAGCTGTAGCTGTCCTTGTCCCTAGCTCTTGGGGTTTGCCCTCTCTAGTGGTCTTACCAATACACCGCGTGTTTTGTGTATCCAACCCTGGACTATTAATGGGGCTAGTTAAACTGGTAGCAGAGATGAAATCAGAAATTTCCAAAGTCTCTTGCTGTTCTAAAATCGTCCTGCAGCAAGTATGCCAAAATCTACTAGTGCCGTTTACTATCAAGGCAGAGGGGCAGTAACGATCGTGTCAGAACCCATAAGCCATTCCAAATTGGTTAAAATTTCTGTTAGTGGCTGGCGCTAAATGGGTAGGATACTCGTTCAGATAATTATTAGTAAAGGGCCCACCGTGCACCTCCCTCCAAAGTGGGCAATAGGTATCCTGATCGTGCTGCAAGTAGGTGGATTGCAAGTGGAAGTGGCTTAGGTCATAAGTGCCGATTCCACTGCTGTCCTGGCCAGGTTCTTGCCTGCATATAAACCTTGCAACACGCGCATCCCTGAAGTTTATAAGAATG
Source organism: Lissotriton helveticus (assembly GCF_964261635.1). Lineage (NCBI taxonomy): Eukaryota > Metazoa > Chordata > Amphibia > Caudata > Salamandridae > Lissotriton > Lissotriton helveticus. The sequence continues at coordinate 642,273,555 of NC_136059.1, forward strand.
CAATCTCCGGTGGTATCCTTAATCCTATTGCCCACCCAAATTACCCTTTTCACAAGCAGAACCTGTCCATCAAGTCCACTAGGGAGTGCTCTATTCTTGTTCAGCCAATGCATGGATTTGTTTTTGAGTTCTTGATAAGTTTCTGTCTTGCCAGGCATTAGCCATGGAACGCCAGTTAAGACCACTACATAAGGTAGGCATTCGGGTGGTAGGTTAACATGGCCAAGATTTTGGGGTGCAGGCGTAGCAAGGTCATTTGCTGGTTTTGAGGTGTTTTGTTTTGCTGTCTCGCTGCCCAACGCAGGAGGGCCTCCGGCTGAGTCTCCAGCCCCTTTGGCTATAGACTCGCTCGGAGCGCTCCTACCAGGTTTGGAACTACTTTTTGGGTTTCCTGCCACTGGACAGTTTACTGTAGGCGGGGGTGCAGGAATTACAACATTAGCTGCTGGTGCTGGAATAGGGATAATCACGGGATCCTCCAGGGAATTTAGTTTTGGATTGTACTCATCCTGTCTTCTCCTGGAATGGAGCTTAATTAATGCTTTTACAGAGAAGAAATTGTCTAGAGTGTCCCTGGATGCAAAACTGATCGTCTCCATCTGTCCTTGTCCTCGTTCTTGCATGAGCACTGCTCCCAGGCCCTTGTCGCTGGCATCGGTTGTGAGCACGGTAGCGCCCTGTGGGTCGTATCCTTTTAGTGGCACTGCTCCCGTGACATCCCTCTTGATGGTATCAAACTCCTGTTGTGCCTCTGGTGTCCATTCAAAACTGGTGCTTTCCCTGGTCAGCATCCTCATATGGTGCGTTTTGGAGGCAAAGTGTACCACAAACTTACTGTAATACTCCGCCATGCCCAAAAATGACCTGACCTCCTCCTTGTTGGTGGGGGGTGGAGCTTCAGCGATTGCCTTTACGTTGTCTGCTTTTGGTGTGATGCCCTGCGCCCCGATCTCATGACCTAGGTAGGTCACCGACTCCAGGCCCAAACGGCATTTGGTCCATTCTGCCGTGAGGCCTTTGCTTTCCAGGGTTTTCAGCACTCTCCCAAGTTTCTGATCGTGGTCCACACTGAAAGCACAAACAGCAGGAGACCAGGACAGCTACTCCCAAGGCAAGGAAGATGAGGACCCTCCAATCCCACTGGGAAAGAAGACCCCAGATCCAGCCTGTGAGGGACCAGTTGCCTTCATCCAGATGAATTTCAGAAGAAAGGCGATGCAGACGTTAGATGGCATCGTGCACTGTAGGTGCGTTGTCTGGGATGTACACGCAGCAGCTGGAGCCGATCAATTTACACACACCACCACGATCAGCAAGGATGATGTCAAGGACCATGCGGTTTTGGAGCATTATAAGGCGGTCTGCCTGTTGCTCTGCATTAATGTTGGAGAGGACACCAGATGTTACTGTGATGGTTGCCTCAAGGACCCTGGTCAATCCTCGTACAGCTCGACTGTTTGTCATGGGGCTCCAGAATGGAAAGAAACCTTTAAAGAAGTCCCCAGCTTCCTGGCCTGCTGCATCCTCGGCTGATATGACGCCCCTACGTGAGCAGCGCTGAGCGCCCTTCATTGACAGGTGGTAGTCTCCATGGGTGGAATATGTTGGTGGAAGGAGGAAGGCCAGATAGCACGTACCAGACCAGTTACGGGAGAGTCAAGTGTAGGCGGCAGTGCCACAGATGAAATAGGTGTTGGGGATGCCACCAGCTTCGGAGGAGATGTAGAGTTTAAAGTTTTTGTGATATCACACGTACTGGTACCAACTTTCTTAGTCCCTAGGCCATGAATGCAGACACGGCCTTGCACATTTATGACATTCACAGTGTCTCGTTCATCATGCAGTATCCTTCTGGTGCGGAATCTAGAACATTTTGTCGAGTGGTTGAGTTGAATACTGTCATCTCACCGAGTTCATCTGGTGGTAGAAGCAATGTGGAAGAGCTGGTCGGGCAAAAAGGAGCATTGGCATGGCTGGATCTGTTCCCCCAGCAGTCATCCCAGAATGTTCCAAGGGCAGAATTGGCAGTACCATTGACAGTGTAGGCCTCCTGGATCAACATTCACCATGCAAGAAAAGAGACCCAGAGATGGAAAAGGGGTAGGGAAAGAATGGGACAGGGTGTATCATGGAATGCGGCATCAATCCACACACCCAGCAGTTGGAAGTGTTCATGATCAGTTGGTGATGATGCAACATGTGGATGAAGGTGTAAATAATTCTGCATGGCGGGGTAACTCGTGGGCTGGTAATGTGTAATACTGGTGTTCTGCAGGAGTCGGGGTAGGAGTTGGTGCGGTAACAAGATGGTAGATTAGTAACAGCCAACCAAGGATGGACAGGATGAGGGAGACAAACAGTGTCACCGCGGTGACCATGAAGCATTTTTTCATCGTCGGAGGCTGACATCTGGTTTCTGGATTCTGGCGTTTTGGACGGCTGCCATTGTGCTAAGCCAGAGACCTCTAGTGGCTGTCTGTGATTGGTGGTTGCTTCACTGGGCACATGTGGAAAGGAGCCCTATGGCATACCTTAGTCTGACACACCATCACTACTCTCATCTTGGAAGATCACAGCCCTACAGTCTATAGGTACTTGGCAAAGTCAAGAGCAAGCCATCCCTCGGGGGCACAAGTTATATTGGTCGGAAGTAGGAACAGTATGGTCGGGAAACAATTGTTCTTGGTGTTGAGCAGAGTTAAGGGAGGGTTCCACCTATCCTTTCAGTATGCTGTCACTCTCTGCTTCCGTAGATGTAGAATGCAGTCCGGCATCGCTTAACGGGACAAACATCGGGACTGTTTCTGTTTCTGCGTCTCCTTGTCCTTCCCTTACCCACTGATCAAAGGGGAGTGGCAGAGGCACACGCCTGCAATGCGGCGCATGCACCCAATTCTTCCGACCTTCTACTTTCACGGCGGTGCGGGTGGCCAGCAACACCTGACGGGGCTGTATCCAGCGGGGCTCGAGGCTCTTGGTCCATTGAAAATTTCTTATTAGGACATATTCTCCAGGTGGGATAATGTGTCCTGGGCCCTCGCTTTTGTAAGGTATGGCTTCGAGCACCTGGTGATAAAGAGTACGAAAGGTATTAGTTAGAGTGTACAGATAATCAGTTAATACAGTTTATTCAACATCAGACAGTTTCTTAGGGCGTGGGACACCCCATATATTGGCAGAGCTCCCGTACACGATCTCGTGGGGGGATAGCCCTATCCTGGTGTGAGCCATTGTTCTTGTCGACCGTAGGGCTAAGGGCAGAGCATCAACCCAAGTGACACCTGTCTCGGCTACTATTTTGGCCATTTTAGTTTTTAGGATGCTATTGTACACCTCTACTAGACCTGCTGACTGGGGGTGGTTAGCTGAATGAATTTTTTGTTTTATACCCAATGCTGTACAGACATATTCCATAATTTGGGCTGTAAAGTGTGTCCCATTGTCACTCCAGACCAAGCGGAGCAAACCAAATCGTCGGAGGTACTCCTTTCATAGTACTTTGGCGGTCATGATAGCGGTGCAGTCTTTGACGGGGTAGGCCTCCACCCATCGGCTGGAGGTACAGACTACCGCCAGGACATATTTTAGATTGTTACATCTGTCCATCTGGATGTAATCCATTTGGAGGACTTCAAAAGGGAAGGTAGGAGGAGAGAATCCTCCCTTAGGAGTAACTGTGCCTTTTCGTGGGTTATACATTAGGCAAATCATGCATGTTTTAATCAGTTTGTCAACCATTAATATAAATGGGGTAGCCCAGTAAGTCCAGGACCTGGGAATATGACGATACCAAAAAACAATGGTCCAATGGACTGTTAGTTCCAATATAACAATTAGTTCAACATTTTATATTTCACATGGTAGAATAATCTTGACCGTCATGACGCTTATTACAGATTATTGACCTGGACCATTATTATTTCCGTTTTATGTGCACAGGATGTACTAGTCACAACATGTCTTAAAAAACTTGAATGATTTGTTGCTACATTGATATATGGTCAGGTCTTGATGTGGGGATGATTATTGATCCTTGTATTTGAAGTATACAATTGTTTTTATATCACTATCTTTGCCAATTTCCTTCTTTTTCTTCTTCATCACTAAATCCACTCAACTTTTCTATTTGTGCACGCTCTGATTGGGGCAACCATTTGACCCTGTATTACATGTAAATATAAAAAATAATATTATGAGGATTAGTGGTAGAGAATACATTTATCACCACTGGTTATGTGTTCTGGCTGTTTTTCGCTTCAAGATTATTCTACCATGTGAAATATAAAATGTTGAACTAATTGTTATATTGGAACTAACAGTCCATTGGACCATTGTTTTTTGGTATTAATCAGTTTGTCAGCATATGCTGGTATCTTAGAGTTGTACCATGTAGGTTCCAACAGTTTACAAATCCCTTTTGCACTGATCTGAGCAGGACCTTTGGCCATCGTAACTACTGGTAGCACGTGACTGTCAGGTAACATCCATTGTATTTCCAAAGTCGTACGGACCCAGCAACCATCAATTCACTCCTTTGCTAATTGCTCCTTCCACACCCTTAGTTCCTCAGGATTAGTATGGGAATGAATATCCATCACACTCTGTACTGAGTTTTCAACCATGTCCTCCTCTGCCACCCACCTAGCTGGACCTCCTACATACATTCGTTCCCTTTTCCTACGAGCTGTTTGTCTGGCCGTCTGGTCAGCCAGAGGAGTGGCTTTCCCAAAATCATCTGTCACCTTCTTATGGGCCTTACATTTTATAATGGCCACCTTTCTGGGGAGTGTCAGGGAGTCTAACAGTCGGTGAATTAGGGGGCCATGTTGAATCTTGGTCCCATGGAAAGTAAGGAAATTCCTTTCTTTCAACAACCTCCATAAGTTGTGGGCCACCCCAAAGGCATACTGACTGTCAGTATAGATATTTACTGTTATTCCCTTGCTTATCTCACAGGCGCTAGTGCGGGCCACTAATTCTGCTGCCTGAGCAGAGCACTGCGGAATCTGAGCTGTTTCTACTACTTTCCCCAATGTCGTGAGGGCGTAGGCAGCTGAGGTGTTACCATCTGGCCCTCTGAGACATGATCCGTCCACATACAGTTGACCTTCTGGTTCTGCTATCGGGGTATCCTGTAAGTCAACCCGTCCCTTCGACTCCTCCTCTGTCCTCAATATACAGTCATGTGGGTCTAAGCGGGAATCCTGAGCATCCAGTGGGAGTAATGTGGCGGGGTTTAGTGCAGTGCAACGTTTGATGTTAATGTGGCTGGCAAAGAGTGTCAGTTCATATCCTGTAAGTTGTGCGCTAGTGAGGTACTGTGTCTTGGTGTTATTAAGGAGGGTATCTACCGAATGGGGGACCATCAGAGTCAGAGGGGAGTTCATGACGATTCCCGCACTCTGACAGACCATGAGGGTGGCCGCAGCTGTCGCCCGAAGGCATACTGGGAGAGCCCTTGCAACAGGATCTAAGGTGGCTGAAAAATAGGCACATGGCCGTTGGTGACCTCCAAACATCTGGGTCAGGAAGGCGCATGCACAGCCGTCTGTCTCATGTACAAAAAGAAAAGAATTGTTTGCTAGTCAGGACTACCGAGGACTGGAGCAGTACATAGAGCCCTCTTCAAATCTTGGAAGGCCTGAGCATGCTCTGTAGTCCATGGAAAGGAACTGTCTGATATGTCTTTTGTGGTGAGGGCAAGAAGAGGTTTGACCATGGCCGAAAAATTGGAAATCCACTGTCTACAGTATGAGGTTAGGCTTATGAAGGCTCGCACCTGCTTTTGTGTTCGTGGGAATTGCAAACACAACAGTGATGGACAGAATGTGGATCAATGTCACACATTCACCCCAGTCCAAAGATCTGGGCCCAAATCCATCGTTTTTCCACTCCACACCACCCTGGGTTAGACAATGGCGATATGCAAATCAGCGCTGACCCTGTGCCCCATGGGAACAGTCCAGTCCGAACTACAAAAGCCATGTCCTTCCCGGAACGGAAACAAGCATCCGAGGACCGGCCCGGTTTCGAGGTAACACCTCTCATCAGCCCGGCTAGCTTGATTCCAGTGGTGTGGAGTGCCTGGGACTCACGTCTGAGCATCCCCAGTACACTTAGAGCGGTATTTGCAAACACAACAGTGATGGACAGAATGTGGATCAATGTCACACATTCACCCCAGTCCAAAGATCTGGGCCCAAATCCATCGTTTTTCCACTCCACACCACCCTGGGTTAGACAATGGCGATATGCAAATCAGCGCTGACCCTGTGCCCCATGGGAGCAGTCCAGTCCGAACTACAAAAGCCATGTCCTTCCCAGAACGGAAACAAGCATCCGAGGACCGGCCCGGTTTCGAGGTAACACCTCTCATCAGCCCGGCTAGCTTGATTCCAGTGGTGTGGAGTGCCTGGGACTCACGTCTGAGCATCCCCAGTACACTTAGAGCGGTAATTGCAAACACAACAGTGATGGACAGAATGTGGATCAATGTCACACATTCACCCCAGTCCAAAGATCTGGGCCCAAATCCATCGTTTTTCCACTCCACACCTCCCTGGGTTAGACAATGGCGATATGCAAATCAGCGCTGACCCTGTGCCCCATGGGAACAGTCCAGTCCGAACTACAAAAGCCATGTCCTTCCCAGAACGGAAACAAGCATCCGAGGACCGGCCCGGTTTTGAGGTAACACCTCTCATCAGCCCGGCTAGCTTGATTCCAGTGGTGTGGAGTGCCTGGGACTCACGTCTGAGCATCCCCAGTACACTTAGAGCGGTAATTGCAAACACAACAGTGATGGACAGAATGTGGATCAATGTCACACATTCACCCCAGTCCAAAGATCTGGGCCCAAATCCATCGTTTTTCCACTCCACACCACCCTGGGTTAGACAATGGCGATATGCAAATCAGCGCTGACCCTGTGCCCCATGGGAACAGTCCAGTCCGAACTACAAAAGCCATGTCCTTCCCAGAACGGAAACAAGCATCCGAGGACCGGCCCGGTTTCGAGGTAACACCTCTCATCAGCCCGGCTAGCTTGATTCCAGTGGTGTGGAGTGCCTGGGACTCACGTCTGAGCATCCCCAGTACACTTAGAGCGGTAATTGCAAACACAACAGTGATGGACAGAATGTGGATCAATGTCACACATTCACCCCAGTCCAAAGATCTGGGCCCAAATCCATCGTTTTTCCACTCCACACCACCCTGGGTTAGACAATGGCGATATGCAAATCAGCGCTGACCCTGTGCCCCATGGGAACAGTCCAGTCCGAACTACAAAAGCCATGTCCTTCCCAGAACGGAAACAAGCATCCGAGGACCGGCCCGGTTTCGAGGTAACACCTCTCATCAGCCCGGCTAGCTTGATTCCAGTGGTGTGGAGTGCCTGGGACTCACGTCTGAGCATCCCCAGTACACTTAGAGCGGTAATTGCAAACACAACAGTGATGGACAGAATGTGGATCAATGTCACACATTCACCCCAGTCCAAAGATCTGGGCCCAAATCCATCGTTTTTCCACTCCACACCACCCTGGGTTAGACAATGGCGAAATGCAAATCAGCGCTGACCCTGTGCCCCATGGGAACAGTCCAGTCCGAACTACAAAAGCCATGTCCTTCCCAGAACGGAAACAAGCATCCGAGGACCGGCCCGGTTTCGAGGTAACACCTCTCATCAGCCCGGCTAGCTTGATTCCAGTGGTGTGGAGTGCCTGGGACTCACGTCTGAGCATCCCCAGTACACTTAGAGCGGTAATTGCAAACACAACAGTGATGGACAGAATGTGGATCAATGTCACACATTCACCCCAGTCCAAAGATCTGGGCCCAAATCCATCGTTTTTTCACTCCACACCACCCTGGGTTAGACAATGGCGATATGCAAATCAGCGCTGACCCTGTGCCCCATGGGAACAGTCCAGTCCGAACTACAAAAGCCATGTCCTTCCCAGAACGGAAACAAGCATCCGAGGACCGGCCCTGTTTCGAGGTAACACCTCTCATCAGCCCGGCTAGCTTGATTCCAGTGGTGTGGAGTGCCTGGGACTCACGTCTGAGCATCCCCAGTACACTTAGAGCGGTAATTGCAAACACAACAGTGATGGACAGAATGTGGATCAATGTCACACATTCACCCCAGTCCAAAGTTCTGGGCCCAAATCCATCGTTTTTCCACTCCACACCACCCTGGGTTAGACAATGGCGATATGCAAATCAGCGCTGACCCTGTGCCCCATGGGAACAGTCCAGTCCGAACTACAAAAGCCATGTCCTTCCCAGAACGGAAACAAGCATCCGAGGACCGGCCCGGTTTCGAGGTAACACCTCTCATCAGCCCGGCTAGCTTGATTCCAGCTGTGTGGAGTGCCTGGGACTCACGTCTGAGCATCCCCAGTACACTTAGAGCGGTAATTGCAAACACAACAGTGATGGACAGAATGTGGATAATTGTCACACATTCACCCCAGTCCAAAGATCTGGGCCCAAATCCATCGTTTTTCCACTCCACACCACCCTGGGTTAGACAATGGCGATATGCAAATCAGCGCTGACCCTGTGCCCCATGGGAACAGTCCAGTCCGAACTACAAAAGCCATGTCCTTCCCAGAACGGAAACAAGCATCCGAGGACCGGCGGAAAAACGATGGATTTGGGCCCAGATCTTTGGACTGGGGTGAATGTGTGACATTGATCCACATTCTGTCCATCATTGTTGTGTTTGCAATTACCGCTCTAAGTGTACTGGGGATGTTCAGAGGTCAGTCCCAGGCACTCCACACCACTGGAATCAAGCTAGCCGGGCTGATGAGAGGTGTTACCTCGAAACCGGGCCGGTCCTCGGATGCTTGTTTCCGTTCTGGGAAGGACATGGCTTTTGTAGTTCGGACTGGACTGTTCCCATGGGGCACAGGGTCAGCGCTGATTTGCATATCGCCATTGTCTAACCCAGGGTGGTGTGGAGTGGAAAAACGATGCATTTGGGCCCAGATCTTTGGACTGGGGTGAATGTGTGACATTGATCCACATTCTGTCCATCATTGTTGTGTTTGCAATTACCGCTCTAAGTGTACTGAGGATGCTCAGACGTGAGTCCCAGGCACTCCACACCACTGGAATCAAGCTAGCCGGGCTGATGAGAGGTGTTACCTCGAAACCGGGCCGGTCCTCGGATGCTTGTTTCCGTTCTGGGAAGGACATGGCTTTTGTAGTTCGGACTGGACTGTTCCCATGGGGCACAGGGTCAGCGCTGATTTGCATATCGCCATTGTCTAACCCAGGGTGGTGTGGAGTGGAAAAACGATGGATTTGGGCCCAGATCTTTGGACTGGGGTGAATGTGTGACATTGATCCACATTCTGTCCATCATTGTTGTGTTTGCAATTACCGCTCTAAGTGTACTGGGGATGCTCAGACGTGATTCCCAGGCACTCCACACCACTGGAATCAAGCTAGCCGGGCTGATGAGAGGTGTTACCTCGAAACCGGGCCGGTCCTCGGATGCTTGTTTCCGTTCTGGGAAGGACATGGCTTTTGTAGTTCGGACTGGACTGTTCCCATGGGGCACAGGGTCAGCGCTGATTTGCATATCGCCATTGTCTAACCCAGGGTGGTGTGGAGTGGAAAAACGATGGATTTGGGCCCAGATCTTTGGACTGGGGTGAATGTGTGACATTGATCCACATTCTGTCCATCATTGTTGTGTTTGCATTTGTGTTCGTGGGGCCATCACAGCATTGATAATGGCTACACGATCAGCGGTGAGCTGCCTTCCCTCCTTCGAGAGGAGATGACCTAAGTAGGTCACCCTCTCTTGACAAAACAGAAGCTTTTTCAAAGAGACTTTGTGGTTATGGAGGGCAAGGTGGCGTAACAGACAGAGAGTAGCTTCTTTACATGTTGGGGCAGAATTTGCAGCAATGAGGAGGTCATCTACATATTTTAATAGTGTGGAATTATCAGGGAGTTCCAAGGAATCTAGTTGACTTATTAGGGCTTGACTACAGATACTGGGGTTCTCGGTGAAACCTTGAGGGGCGCGGCAGAATCTAAAGCTCCACCCACCAAGGGAGAAACTAAAGAATTGTCTGCTGTCAGGATGTATAGGAATGCTGAAAAAAGCATTCTTCAGGTCTATGACAGAAAAGTGCGTGGCGTCAAAAGGGACCATTGTTAAGAGGGCTGTAATGTCGGGGACAACGGGGTATTGGGAGATTGTTATTTTGTTAAGGGCTCTCCGGTCAATCACGAATCTGTATATTTTAGGGGAGAGAGCATCTCCATTGGTCTTTTTAAGAACCGGAATAATGGGATTGTTACAGATATTGCCACGTGTCTCTTCCACTACGCCCTTGTCCATCAATTCAGATATTATTGTCAACAGGGCCATTTCTCTTTCCGCGGGTAGTCGATATTGCCGGAGGCGGGGGAGAAGTGCACCTGGCTGGATGCGTACCACATGAGGGGCTAAGTTGAGACACCCTACATCAGTGTCTGATGATGCCCAGAGGGAGGAAGGTAAAGACTGCAACTCTGGTGAGAGGGGACCGGACAGATACTTGTAGGAAGCTGCGGTGGTATAAATTGTTAGGGATACACCTTGCGGACTACATGATATGGTCGTATACAGAGCTTTCAGTAAATCCATGCCTAACAAGTTTTCACTGCAACCTGTAGTAAGGACCAAGGGAGCGTCAACATGTGCAGGGTCAATATCGAGAGGCAGGGGTTCAGAGACAGGACTGGTCACGGGTGTCCCTGCAAAACCCACGGAGACATTCATATTGCCAGAAAGGGGTGCCTCCGGGACTGACAGACGTGCAATAGAAGACCTGGTATCCCCAGTATCCAAAAGAAAATTCTTATTGTTCACCACAACTGACATTTGAACATACGGGCCCCTTTAATCCACTGGAATTTGCACTCTGGTAATACCCCTTTCCTGGCTGTCCTATGCTTGGTAGGATCCTGTATCATCAACTTCATCATAATCATCATTGTAATAAGTGCGTGTTGCTTCGTACCCATCAAACCTATTGGCCGGGCGCAGCTGGACGGGAGCGTCATCCCTGGGCCTACGTTCTTTATCCTGTGGATGGGGCGGGCCATGATCCCTAGTCGGCCTCGCTTCCCTAAGAGCACGAGGCCGAGTCTTCCCTGTTCTTATGTTTTCAGCTAATACGGGACCCTCATCTATCCAATGGCCGTACCCCTTACAATAGGCACACTGATCTGTTTGGAGGGCTCCCGTACATTGAGGGCTGGAAGGGGTAGACTGGCGAGCCCTCAGAAGTGGTTGGAGTTGAGGTCTAAAATTCCCACGGGCATTGGGACCTCGGGGAGGGTAAGCTGCCGCAGAAGTGCCTTAGTCTTAAGATCCCTAACCTTCTTACTTTCCCTGTCTCTATCTTCATTCTCCCTATTCTCGTGATATTGTGCCATAGCCAAGATACCAGGTACATGTAGAAATGGTCCCAGAACACTTGAGACATACAATTATCACAAAGTAAGAAACATCAGGAAGAAAACAAATGAGAGAAATTCACAGCCACATTGTTATTTATTCACAATGTGATCAGGTTTTATAAATAGAAGTATCCACATTACTTATCGTCATATAATAGCGTGCCCCAAAGTGGGAGGGAAGGGAAGGAAATAGTGCGTGACTGTAGGGCGGGTAGGGGTAAAGCCGCAGGGGTCGGGCGGATGGAGACTTGTTGTTATTCCCTCAGCGAAGACAGGGTTAAGGGGCATGCTCGGTGTCATAGGAAAAGTCGGTAGGGTTGATGTGACAGGGAGAACAGTAGGAGCCGCAGTGGGGGCAGGAGTGGGCGGTGGTGGGGGGACATGCGGGGTATGAGGCATCTGGGCATGGTACATTGGGGCATATGCAGGAGGGCTTTCTAGCATGGTATCAAACAAGGAATCACTTTCTTATCCCCCTTCCATATGGCCCTTTCCTTTCTCCTCACGGGCTGGATAACATTTTTGCACCCGGGCCCCATGCTCCCTATCGACTATTTCTACTGATTTTGTCATTTGATTTTGTAAATTTTCTCTGGCGTGGTCGGCCATCGACATACGTTCCGGTTTTCTTTCTTGAGCCTTCTGTTTTCTAGCGCTCTGCTCTATCTCTTTCCACCAAAATCTGACAGATTCAAACATAGACGGGCGTGTTTTTCTTTTCATTAATTGTTCCTCTATGTTGACGAGAACTTGGGAATTAAAGGAGCCATAAAGTGGCCACTGTAATTCTGCGTTACTTTTTTTTTTATATTTTACCCAGAATGAGGAAAACAATATGGCAGAAGGGTCATGTTTAACATACATCGTATGGCCAGGGGTCCCTTCTGGAGGAAGCGGACAGGTCGCCTCCAGCTGGGAGTCCTGCATACACATACAACAACATAATCTCTTGAACTTACTACTGACTGGCATGCTTAAAAACAGATAACAGACACCAGCGAGTTTCTAAAACTCACCTCGCTTGCTTGGCTTTTGCAAAAGTCAATAACAGCAGAACCCTACAGAACAGACACCAGCGGGTTTATAAAACTTCACCTCGCTTGCTTGGCTTTTGCAAAAGTCAATAACAACTTGGCTTTTGCGAAAGTCAATAACAGAATCGTAGAGACTTGGTGGATGATCAGTCTACCCTTACCTTACAGGGGTAGTTCTCTTCTGCAGACGTAGGACTGTGTCCTGCTCCAGAAATTATTTGCTAGGGGACTCCAGCGAGGACGCGGTCATGTGGCCCAGACCGGGTGGGGAGGGACCGCGGGCGAGTCGTTCGGTCTACCGGAATACAAGAATCCCATGGAATCTCTCCGTGCACCCCCTTACATCCATCGGGCCTGACCTTCGTGCTCCTGGAGTCCCTGTTCAGGCGCCATTTGAAGAACCGCGATAACCCACTTACTGGGTCTCGGCGGCGGGGGACCTACCAAGTCTTCCATACCTTCTATACTTAGTAAAAAGAGACACAGGAGCCTTCGTCTGCAGGAGGAACCCAGATTTATTTCAATAGCCCGGTCTATGGAACAGAGTCCCAAGCTAGTCAGAGATAAGACAGAGGAGGTTGCTACTTCACTCTGTAGCTTACAAGCCTTTTATACATTTTTCATCCCAGTCTTTTGGTTGTTAGTCCATTGTTCAATCAGGGCAGTGTTTGCAGTTGATAACCAGATCCAGACGATGTTTGTAGTTGGTGACCTGGTCAAGGCTTGGTACACAGATCATTGTTCACTCGGCTTGATCAAAGCTGTTCTTTCAAGTCATTGTTTAATCAGCCTGATCAGGACCCAACAGTCGGACCATTGTCCAGATAACCTGACCACGGTGTCAAGGATGTTTACCAGGCTGGGAGCAGGAGATGGAAAACAAGCTTGTTTACACAGGGCATGGGTGTCTCATGGCTTTCTGTTGAACTGCAAAGAACAGGGGGTTGGGTGTGCGACAGTTCCTGGGCAGAACTGCAGGCTGCAAGATGGTCTCTGTCATGTCAGTTTAGATTTTCCTCAGGTATCAGCAGAAACGACCAGGTGGGTTGTGTGGAAGTGTTTGACACGAGATGGCAATGAAAAAACAATGGAGTCCTGGTACAAATGATACTGATCAGAAAAACACTTTTCCTCAGAGGATATTGGGGAACAATATATATTGGTTGACTTTGCTCAGCATGATGTTGAGGAACCTGCAAAATGCTCGTTGTGACACCCATTCCCCTGCCACTGCTATGCCCTGGTTCCTACTGGCATATGAGTTGCTCTTGTTTGTTTTCATACTTGTGGCCAATATGTCCCACTTTCGTTCCCTGCTAAACCCTCCACACAGTAAAAAGGGGATTATATGTTGTTACTGGTCGGTGCAGGTAAAGTTTATTTGCAAATATTCAAACTTGAAACATGATTCCAGTATTATACAACTTTGCACCAACAAGAAGCTAGAGGCTGATTAGAGTAATGAATGAATAAGGCTTTATTTCGATAAAAACATATCTTAAAAGCACACATATATTATAAAACATTGACATCTTAAAACTTCACAGAAGAAATACATTTTTGAATATTTTACAGTTTACCTTATAAGATACACAAATTTCATCAAAAGTAAAGTGCATAGTGATAATATCAGGATAAAATGCCTAGTAATAGAGACTACTACATATGCATAATTTAAGATATCAAATTAAACAATTTCCTTTAACCTTTTCATTCTAATCGACCAAGCCCATCTCAAAAACTTCGCGAGGCCACATGCATACAGTGCTCTTGTATCGGACTTAAAAATACCGAGCGCTACTGTATGGCATCTAGTGCCCAATTCTCTACATAATGGTTTGAGCCAGCAGTTTCTCGGAGATTTGTATGCCGGACATTCAAAGAAAATATGGGCCATTGATTCCGGCCTAGAAGGACAATATGGGCAAAAGGGGGATGTTTGATAAGGAACTTTCCAACGAGCAGTCAATTCTCGTATTGGCAATGAACCCACCCAGAATCTAAAATACAGAGCCCTATCAAAGGGTTTCTGTATAATATCAAGGTACGGTTCACAAAATTCAACATCTTTGGCTATTAGGAATTCGTCAGTTATTCTACCCAGCTTAGGATCAGAATTGCGCTTACTAGTTAGCCAGTTCCAATATAACTTCTTCAGAATTGCCTTTCGGAGGCGCAGATCGATTTTCCCAAGCTACCACTAGGACCAAAGCATAAAGCAAGGATTTTACATCTTTTAACCACTTTATTTTGTGCCATCCCTCCATGGACATGAGTTCTGACAGGCCCTCTGCATATTTTGCCAACTCGGGCACTTGCCACAGCCGTGCCCATTATAATAACGGTCGGACTTTAGCCAGATCAGAGATCGAGTGGCACCCTAAATCAAATAAAAGTGGGACTGTAGGGGTACTTTGCGGTACTACCATTAGATCTTTAAAAAATTTGTTTTCAGACCTCGTTATCTGATCCATGTTGCTTGTGCCGCGTAATTCGGCTCCATAAAGGGCCAAACTTACTCCTCTGGCCTTATATATTTCAATGACCCTAGAAATGGGTCGAGTGGATGAGGAGCGCTGTTCCTTTAGGATTGCCCCCGCAACCCTTTTATGGCATAAAAGCATTTTCTGTATGTGTAGATTCCACTACATTGTGTCAGAAATGCGTATGCCAAGATAGTCAAATTCCGTGACCCTCTCTAGAGATACATGGTTCAGGACGGGTGGCCTGCTCTGTTTTTTTGGTGGGTTCAGAACCAGATACTTGGTCTTATCTGTGTTGATTACAACCCCTCTCTGAGTGCAAAAGGACTGGAAACCAACCAGGAGGTTCTGGAGGCCCACAGGGGTTTTAGAGATAAGAAGAGTATCGTCCGCGAATAGGAGTGTTGGGATTCGCTCTCTCACCAGGGATGGTGCGTCAGATGGTAGTTTCAGCAGGTGCTCAACAACTCCGTTCACATAAAGTGAAAATAGAGTTGGAGCAAGAACACATCCCTGGTGGACACCCCTATTCACTGGGATTTTACTTGTCTTCTGCCCTTGAACACCCCACCTGATCTGGGCAAATTTTCCATCATTGAGCCTTACTAATAATGATAGGATGTACGATGTGATCCCCATCTCAGACAGTACACCCCATAGGCGGCCCCGGGGCACCAGATCGAAGGCAGTCTTCAGATCGATGAACGCTAAATAAAGGCTGCCTTTTCCTATTTGGACCACTTTCCAGTAGATGAGAAGCAATCTAAATGCCTGCTCTATGGTCCAAGTGCAAGCCCTGAAGCCAGCTTGATAATCCGAAAGGATCTTGTTACTCTCTGCCCATTCTAGGATTCGCTCGAGGACCACCTTCCCGACAACCTTCTGGGTGGAATCAATCAGGCTTATCGGGCGGTAGTTGGCAGGGTCGCCCCTATGGCCTATCTTAAAAATTGGGACGATCTCTGCCCCCTTCCACGAATCCGGTATTGGAGCACCATCTCAATTGCTAATCAGAGTACAGATAAGCTTCCCCCACTTTGGGAGGTCTGAACGAAGAAGGTCTCCAGGGATGCCATCTGGGCCTGCCGCTTTATTAAGTACAATAGGCCTGATTGCATTTTCTACTTCTTCTTCTGTGAATGTATAGTAATTAAGACTCCCCACTGTCTCTGGCCAACTTTGTAAGGTGCACTCACTTTGAGTGTCCTGAGGGCACGAATACAATCTTGAGAAATGATCAAACCACGTTTGGCCATCAAGATTGCATGTTATGAGGTCATTTTCCGGCCTATTCTTAGATCTTATGATACTCCAGAAGCGGCTGGCCTCCCTCCGCTTACCAGCCTCCTTAAGTGCCTGCCAGTACTGGTCCTCCCATTCTTTCTTTGCTTCTAGGATGGCCCGCTTATACTCCTTCCTGGCTTGCTGGATCAGCACTAAGGACTTAAGCTTGACTGCCTTAACTAATTCAGTTTTCTTGAGACGGCATTTAGCTGTATACCAGCCCTCTTTACGGTTAGGCTTATTTGATTAATTCCTCCCCCCACCCTTGTTATGGACTAAGAATAAATTGCCTAATTTTGTAATGGTGTCTTGGAAGATCACAGGTTCAGGACATTCCATGTGAAGTAGGTCCAGTCTAGTCTGAGCTGCAATCAAGATGGCCATGATATTCTGAACTTTCCCATCATCAGTAGCCACTTTACAGCATTTCAGACGTCTCCCACAGTTAGATGGGATAACGTCTAGAGTAGACAATTTCTGTGGTGGGGGTACACAACTTCGTTCACTTAGCCATAGGGAGTATAAACTCAGAGAGAGCAAGTTATGGTCACTATCTATAGTCTGGTGGACCTTCATATCCTGCATGAACTGCCAGAGCTTGAAGTTGAGGAGGATATAGTCAATTCTTGACGAGTGGTTGACCCTATTGTAGGTGTGAGTCCCAGTTGGGTCTGAGGTGGTTCTACCATTTGCGGCCCTTAGGCCAAATTCCATGGCTAGTGAGTTCATCTGGATAGCCCGTTGGGACCACCTCTTTATAGGTTTGATGGTGAGAGTAGGAATGCCCCTCCCAGCATCATCTTCGAAGATGTCAAGGATGTCCTCAGCCGCCAGGGGCTCAAAAGTACAGTTAAAGTCCCCGGCGACACGGACATATGTGCTAAGGTTGCATTGCCTAAGTTCACCTTCCAAGATATTGACTATGGGGGATACTGCCCCCCCCTTCGTGCCTCAAGCATATATATTGAATATTTCCAACACCCTCCCTCTCCTTGCATCACTAACCGAGATCCTCAGGATGTCGGGGGACATGCATGGCATTTGCTTAATACTGCAGCCTAAATTGATACTGGTCGATATTAAGAGCCCACCTGACAGGCGACCTCTCCCTGTCGAATTGGTTACTGCTGGCAGGAAAAAGGTATTCCAGTCTGGCAGGTCTAGTTTTTTAGATATTCCCGCTATGTTCCAACTCAGGATCTTTATCTGAGGATTATCTACACCTATAGCTGAGGATAATTCTGTTTGGACTGCTGGCAAATTTGCCTGCGAGTCAGTGGAAAGTACTTCTAAAGACGATGTGGTGACAATCTTCGCACTAGTTGCTCCTGCTAAACCCGGCGTCTCCACTGGTCAGTAAACTCAAAAACCCCAGAGAACCAGACTGCCTTGTGACTCTGACTACCTGGGTATCCCACGAGCAGTAGTACTGCTCAAAGCCAGTAACAAGCCCTGGAACTGCGAACCCTGCACACTCTGCACGCGCCAAGCCTGGCCCGTGCTGGAGTGAATCAAGACCTTGAGGACCTCCCCCCGGCGATTCTGACCAGAAATCCAGTGCCCAAAGACCCTCCTTGACGACGCCTGCAGCCTCAGGACAAAGGACCCCTCCGACCGCGACCAACAGGGGGTATGATTTCCCGACCTCAAAAGCAGTGGTGGTTTCTCCCCAAGGGCGTCGGGGCTCTGCCCCGTTACCAAAGTGCTCAATGCTCATATATAATTTAATTAAAAAAATGTCAGTTTTTTATGCTTTCTAAATAAAAATTAATATAGCTGTCAGGTGGGAGTGGTTTCTCCCGAAAGTACTGGGATATCCACATCCTACCAAGTAGATGACACATCCTTAAGTATAAGTCCAAAGGAAATCGAGTCCGCGCTGGCAAAAATAGCACCCGGCAAAGCCCCAGGCTTGGACAAGATTCCAGGGAACTTATATAGGAGTGAGGCATCTATATGGACTCCGTACCTTTGTGTCCTGTTCAATGCCATACTGGGTGGTATGAAGATACCCTCTAGTTGGTTGGGAGCAGAGATAATTCCCATCTTGAAAAAAGGTTCCCCACTCCTTCCATCCAACTACAGGCCAATCAGCCTTATAGACCTACCCCAAACATTTTTTGCAAGAGTATTGCTAGCACGGCTACAATCCTGGATTAGGGAAAATGCGGTATTATCATGACTTCAGGCTGGATTTAGGGATAAGCTGTCGACCCCTGATCAAGTCTTAAGACTACAGCTACTACATTGGAAAACTGTTAGCCTAGAGGGGGGCAGCTTATACCTAATTTTTGTTGACCTAAGGTCGGCATTCGATCTGGTGCCGCGGGAAAAACTTTGGTCAGTTCTTGGATCAATGGGTGTCCCGCCATATCTAGTCGAACTCCTCAGGCGTCTTCACCAAGACAATTTTGCCCAAATAAGATATGGCAGAGAGGGAAAACTCACCGCCCCCATACCAGTCAAATGCGGCGTACGACAGGGCTGTGTCCTGGCTCCTACGCTTTTTAGTCTCTATATTAATGGGCTGAATATTGCCTTACAATCAGCAAAAGACCTAGATGCCCCTAAATTACCCTCCCGCCGTATATCAGCAATGATATTTGCCGACAACACTCTGTTGATTTCAAAATCTCCAATGGGGATCCAAAGGGTTTTAGACAGATTTGAACTTTTCTGTAAGGATAGCGGTTTAGAAATAAACCTCCAGAAAACAAAATTGATGGCGTTCAATAGTCCTAGAAGTACACGCCCAAACCCTGTTCTAAACGGCAAACCTTTGGAGAGAGTCGCATCATTTATATACCTAGGCATCACCATAACTGACAGTATGGATTGGGGGGCCCATATTAAAAAGTCAGCATTAAAATTAGCCCAATCTACAGGGGGAATCATGAAGGTCTATAGTAGGTCTGATAAGAGAGCAGTTAGCCCGGCGCTAGAAATATACAAGATACAAGCACGAGGCGGAGCAATATACGGGGCTGAGCTATGGGGCCACTCAATATTTGAGTCCTTGGTAAAGGTGGAAAACCAATACCTTAGACAACTATTTAGGTTACCCATAAACATCCCATTGCTCTCACTGCGCTTGGATGTAGGAGTGATGGCAATCACAGATTTACTAGGTCTGAAACCGCTAATGTTTTGGCGGCGCATGTGGAACACCCCAGAACTCATAGTGTATAGGGAGGAACTAAGGGAAGTTATGCTGCTACCGGGTGCCGCAAAAATCCCTTGGTTTGCTTACATAAATAAGCAAATAAAGAATTCTATAAAATACTCAATGAATTTCGAAAACCAAATTGCCTAGAAGGAACTCATCCTGTTACTCAAGATTTCACAGACAAACTGGCAAATCATTACAAGGACAAAGCAGACACGTTGGACTCGTACTTACAACATAAACAAAGCACCAGCACTAACCCTTGTACAAAACAACTATCCAAGAATGCTCTAATCAAGCCTCTCCGTTCCTTCCAACACATCTCACACGATAAATTTATGGACCTGGTCAAAGCAAGCAGGCCTGCCGGCAACCCTTCTGACCCATGTCCGCCACAAACTTTCAAGACAATTCTTTTAACAACCTCTGCTGCCATTCCAGTAAGAAGAATCATCAACGATTCCTTAACTACTGGTCATACATACGCCCTTTACTAAAGAAAACAAACTTGGACCCGCTGAACCCCGACAACCTGGACCTTTCCTGGGCAAACTGATAGAAAGAGCAGCGTTCACCCAGATGTCACAATTCATTGAAGAGAATGACATACTTTCAGATTTCCAAACAGGATTCCGTCCGGGAAGAGGCACTGAATCTTCCCTCCTTGCCATCTGGGATGACCTAAAGAATACAGTTGACCGCAACGGGGTTGCTGCGCTACTCCTCTTGGACCTCTCAGCTGCCTTTGACACGGTTGACCATGACACTCTGAAACAAAGACTTTATGAAGCAGGCATAGAGGGAACTGCTTTAGACTGGATCGCGTCCTACCTTCGAAACAGAACTAATGTCATCCACACTCCACCTTTCTCGTCCAAACCGTACTCAACAAAAGCAGGGGTCCCTCAAGGTTCTATCATCTTGCCCATGCTTTTCAACATCTACATGAAGTCTTTACCAGTACTGAGCAATAAATTTCACCTCACGTGCTACAACTATGCAGATGACACGCAAATACTCCTTCAACTGGAATGCCCCAAAGACATTGGAAAATCACCTATTTTCAGCTGTCTCAGAGCCGTGGATCAGTGGATGACTTGGCGCCATCTCAAATTGAATGCTTCAAAAACTGAAATACTCACGTGTGGCGATTGGAAAAAATTACAACCCGCTTGCCGCATGGCCTCATGAACTGGGATCACTACCTAAAGTATCGAAGGAAGTAAGAAACCTCGGAATGACCATGGACTCCAAGCTGTCGATGAATGTCCAAGTAAATAAACTAGCAAGATCTAGCTTTGCTACTATAAAAACGCTGCGACAAATTTTCCCTCATTTGGGATTTCCACACAAGGTCCAAGCTACCATCTCCCTTGTTCTATCCAAACTTGATAACGCCAATAGCCTCTACCACGGATCCCCTTTAACGACCATGAAAAGACTACAACGGATTCAGAACTCGGCTGCCAGACTACTCTTGCATATCAAACCACGAGACCACATCTTCCCTGTCTTGAAAGCCCTGCATTGGTTACCGGTTGCCAGAAGATCAACGTTCAAGCTGCTTTGTATTACCGACAAAGCAATACATGGAATAGGACCACTCTTCATCAGGAATAAAATCACCAAACACATTCAACAAAGGAACCTACGCTCTAAAGGAGCATCTCGCCTCAAAATCCCACCATACAAGAAAAAAACAATGGGTGGCACATCCTTCTCTGTTCAAGCAGCCAAACTATGGAACTCTTTACCCCCCAAACTTAAGATCCACCGACAACCACCTTATCTTCAGAAAACTACTCAAGATCTGGCTCTTCCCCACATAAGCACCATACGGAAATAGAAATTTACAGCATATCCCTCTGTATATAAGCATTTGTTCTCACTATAGATATGTACCTATCTTTGTGTATTACTTTATAAAACATGTAAAACAATTATGTTGTTAAGAGAAGAAAAAATAATAATAATAATCATCAATAAATAAAAATCATTTTTGGTCTACATGTACATACTTCCATTGTACATCTATGTACCTTCCATGTACTTGGATCTGTGTGTCTGTTACTTTTCTCCTGAAAAAGCATATCCAATGCACTACCCTATTTCTCATCCTGTGCCTCTATCAATATATTTAATCTAAATATACTTACTTCTTTTATGTATCTATATACTTTTAATGTACTTATGGATCTATATATTTATCACTTTCTTCTAATTTAGCATTTCCAATGCACTAGCCTATTTCTCAGCCTATACTTCGCTCAATATATCTTCTAGCCCAACCTTCTGACTCCTCTCAAACTTCTTTCTACTACTCCTTCTAATCCACTACCCTATCTTTCATCCTATAGATCAATTAATATATCCTCTACATCCACTCTCTCATTTATCCCAAACCCCATACCACTACTATGATCGCCAAAATAACCTTTTCTAGACTCTCCTGCTCTACCCCTCCTTGCATCATCTGACCTCTCTTTACTACACCGATCCCCTAAAACAAACATTTCTGAACTCTCCCTCTGACTCCTTCCCTCAAACTCCTTTTTACTCATCCAAAAGCCTCTTACTACTGCTAAGACTTAAAAAAAAAAAAAATCCTTCACTCTTTTATCCCTCCACTATCCTTTTTCAATCAAAATTAACAGACGAACCTGCTTCACTTCTCAAATTCCATATTCCATATTCAACTTTACTAATATACTGCCCAAATAACTGAATAACATATCTACTACTCAAATTACTTCATATTTATACTATACTAATTTTCAACACTAATCCTTTACGGGTTCCGGAGTGGCGTGCTACTCGCCAGAAAAGCGCTTCAACCCCCATCCGGGGTAACAAGTGCTATATGAATGCAAATCTTTCTTCCCCTTTTATCCATCCGCTATCCTTCTCACTCCAAGTAACAGACTAATAACCACCACTAAAATTACCTCATATTTCACCATATTAATTCACCACTAATCCTCTATAGGCTCCCTGAATAGCATGCGTCAACAAGCGAGTGATAAATAAATACAAACCTTTGTCCTACTCTATCCTTCTGCTATCATTCCAAATCCAAATAACTGATTAACCTATCCACCACTTAAAATGTACTTGCATGTTTCACTATACTAATTCAACACTAATCCTCTGTGGGTCCCGGAGTAGCGTGCTACCCGCCGAAAAAGCGCTTCGACGCCTCGTCAGGGGTAGTAAGCGCTATATAAATGCAATTACAATACAATACAATACAATTACCCCCGCTAAACAGAGGGACTGGCCAAAGTAAGCTCGATTCTTGGGAACCATTATAAGAGGCCAGAGAGTCAGCTGTAGCTGTCCTTGTCCCTAGCTCTTGGGGTTTGCCCTCTCTAGTGGTCTTACCAATACACCGCGTGTTTTGTGTATCCAACCCTGGACTATTAATGGGGCTAGTTAAACTGGTAGCAGAGATGAAATCAGAAATTTCCAAAGTCTCTTGCTGTTCTAAAATCGTCCTGCAGCAAGTATGCCAAAATCTACTAGTGCCGTTTACTATCAAGGCAGAGGGGCAGTAACGATCGTGTCAGAACCCATAAGCCATTCCAAATTGGTTAAAATTTCTGTTAGTGGCTGGCGCTAAATGGGTAGGATACTCGTTCAGATAATTATTAGTAAAGGGCCCACCGTGCACCTCCCTCCAAAGTGGGCAATAGGTATCCTGATCGTGCTGCAAGTAGGTGGATTGCAAGTGGAAGTGGCTTAGGTCATAAGTGCCGATTCCACTGCTGTCCTGGCCAGGTTCTTGCCTGCATATAAACCTTGCAACACGCGCATCCCTGAAGTTTACAAGAATGCAATCTCCGGTGGTATCCTTAATCCTATTGCCCACCCAAATTACCCTTTTCACAAGCAGAACCTGTCCATCAAGTCCACTAGGGAGTGCTCTATTCTTGTTCAGCCAATGCATGGATTTGTTTTTGAGTTCTTGATAAGTTTCTGTCTTGCCAGGCATTAGCCATGGAACGCCAGTTAAGACCACTACATAAGGTAGGCATTCGGGTGGTAGGTTAACATGGCCAAGATTTTGGGGTGCAGGCGTAGCAAGGTCATTTGCTGGTTTTGAGGTGTTTTGTTTTGCTGTCTCGCTGCCCAACGCAGGAGGGCCTCCGGCTGAGTCTCCAGCCCCTTTGGCTATAGACTCGCTCGGAGCGCTCCTACCAGGTTTGGAACTACTTTTTGGGTTTCCTGCCACTGGACAGTTTACTGTAGGCGGGGGTGCAGGAATTACAACATTAGCTGCTGGTGCTGGAATAGGGATAATCACGGGATCCTCCAGGGAATTTAGTTTTGGATTGTACTCATCCTGTCTTCTCCTGGAATGGAGCTTAATTAATGCTTTTACAGAGAAGAAATTGTCTAGAGTGGCTTGTTCAAACTGTCTAGCCTCTCTGCCAATACCTTTATAGTCTCCAGGATCGGAAGTATAAGTGATTTTGTGATCTGCTCTACTTGGGCTACGAGAGGGATCTGAGATGTGCTATTTGTGGTGGTGGATGGATTTTGGGTCGGGGATACCAACTCAGGTGAATCGCGGCAGACTAAGCTGCCGTCAGAAGGATTGGCTCTTTGAGATACTTGATTAGGTTTTGCCAAGCTCCCCTGCCATGGTGGTTTCTCGTTCACACCGTGCGGCTTTAATTTAAATTTATTAGAGGTTTGTGTGCGACCCCCCCCGCTTACCACTACCCACTCTTTTCCTTTTGGGATGAGAAACATTCTGCCCTGTGATGTTTGCGGGCTTGGAGTGCATCATGGGACCCTGTGGAGGCTTGGTCTTACTAGCACTAGCTTGGGCCCCATCTACCAAAGCTGTCTGCGATGGAATCAAGGGGTCCAAGGGGTTTGTGGGCACCTCTCTCGTGACAGCATCAGAGGCTGCCCCCAAACCAGATGGACCCAGTAGAGGGCTACCACGCGGGACACCCTCTACACACGCTTTGGTATTTGCAGGAGAGACCTCCAACACCAATGGCCCCAGGGAAGAGCGCTTATAGTTCGATAGTTCGGTGGATATGCGTCGCTTAGTGATAGTGATTTCATTATCAAGAACCGAGAATGCTCGGATAATAAATTGATCTAATGTGCCACCTACACAACCCCCCCACCTTTCTTCCCTTTCCCGACCGTGTGGACATTGGCATATGCAACAAGGCTGTTATAAAATGCAATAAATCCAGAAGTCATACGATATAAATGGATTAGAGTAATACAACTTCCTTAAAAGGTGCACCGTGATCAGGACTAAATGAAACAGTGACATCTGAGGACCACCTGGATTCTGTGAATGAGGTGTTGATGACACATTCATGTTACAGACTATGACTATGTCCTGCAGTCTGACTACAGAAACCTATAGCTGTAAGTTGTCCCTCCATTTTCTAAAACTCATTATCTGCACTCTTTACAACTGCACATGAACTCTGTGCACTGGCAGTTTCATTCAGCACGCTGAATGCTAGGACAATTTCGCCTACATAGATATATTATGTATGCACGCAATGGTACCAAGTTGAACATTGGGCACAAGCTCTGAGATACACATCACGAATGTTAACAGAAGATAGATAATACATAGTGTAATGTTGTCTCATTCAATGAAATCGCTGACTCAGTTAGCGTTATAACTGCTTCTTTATTTAATTTACAACTCTTCCTGAAGAGCGCCGAGCCGGCGCTGCGCTGCCGCGGGTGCCACGCCTCTCAATGCCTGCGCGCGCAGTCCGCCCCAAAATGGCCGCCGCACGTCACGTAGCTACGTGACGTGCATAGACTAGTGCGCGCCACTACATATCTCCCCTTTTTCCAAACAGTATAAGAGTCACTTACAGTTCAAATGTTCATTTCAAAATCCCGAAACCTGGCTGGTTTCACCACAGACCTTCCACTCCTGGTCACCTGGGTCGAGCTCTCCTGGGATCCTTGATTCGGCACCTTGGCGCTTCTTCCCTCTCTCTGTCCAGCCATGTTCTCCTCCATGCTTCTTCTTTCCTCTGTTAGTTCATCTCTATCGCTTCCTTCTCCATGTTGCTCGCCGGTGCCTTGCTCCCCCTCTGCATTCGGTTCTTCTCCGTCGTCCCACTCAGCTCCAGGTTGCTCCCATTGTAGAACTTTGTTACACCTGGCCATGCGATCTTGGGACCACACGTTGCCGTCACTCAGCAAGGCCGCTCGATCGTACACCTCCTTGACTTGCATGGGCCTGCTGTATTTACTGTCTCCCTTCTTCTGTAACGTTGCCAACTTTACTCTTACCCACTCATCCTTTTCCAATCTTGTCCCTTTTACATTCCTTCGTTTGTTGTAGTGGTTGGTATATATCAACTGTGCTTTTTCTAGGTTGGCACGTACCACCGCCGGGGACCATTCGCTGGTGATAACCTTCTCCTTCCAAATCCGATTGTCATGGGCGAAGGGTTCTCGCCCTCTCAGGATCTGAAAAGGGCTATATCCTGTTCCCGTTGGGGTAATCCTGTAGGCCCATACCATGTTCTCTATGGCTTTCTCCCAATCTTTGTTGCAGGAAATCGCTGCTTGTACGGCACCCATCACCACTCGGTTAAACCGTTCCACCAAGCCGTTCCCAGCGGGATGGTAGATCGCTGTGTGTTTGATGGCTATGCCGTTCCTTTGCATGAATTTGTTCCACTTTTCTGACGTGAATTGGGGGCCATTATCGCTCAAGATGGACTTAAGTATGCCCTCCCTCACGAAAGTGTCCGACAGAAATTTCAGGATGTTCTCAGTGTCCATGGTCTCATCCACTTTCAACTCGGGCCATTTGGAGTATCGATCCATGAGGACACATACGTACTTCTGAGTGCCCTGGCCATCAAGGATGGGTCCCAATATGTCTATTGACAATTCTTCCCACGGGTTCTGCGGGGTTTCGAACTGTCCTAGCGCGGGGCGCAGGGGCTTGAGTGATTTGTCCGCTCCCTGGCACTGTGGACATTCTCTGACATGCCTCTCCGCTCTTATGTCCATGCCTGGCCACCAGTAATTTTGTTTGGCCCTTAACTTCAGCTTCCCGATGCCTAGATGGCCCTCGTGTAACAAGTCCAGTAACTGGGTTATGAGTTTTCTCGGAGGTATTTCCTTGTCCCCTCTGTATGTGAACACTCCTTTGTCCCCCACCGACAATTCTTCTCTGACTTCATAGTAGGGCTTGACATCTTCGCTCACATGTCTTTTGTCTGGCCATCCCTTTATAATGTACCTCTTCACTTCCTTCAATACGCTGTCCTCCTCGTATTCTTCAGTCCACTCCTGGTAGCTGATGACTTTACCTTGATCCCCCACCAGGGCCACCAGTTCCCTTTGGTCTGTGGGGTCTTCTTCTCCAGGCTCCATTGCTGCTGCCCTGTTCAGATAGTCAGCCACTCGGTTGCGATTCCCTGGGATGTACTCCACATCATATCTGAATTCGAGTAGTTTCAGAGACATCTTCGATATTCTGGGCGTAGCGTTGGCATGCCCACTCGATGTTAGCACCTTTACCAATGGCTTATGATCCGTCCTGAGCAGGAATCTGGTGCCCCATAGGAACTGCCGAAATCTCGCTGTGGCCCACACTACTGCCAGCATCTCCTTCTTGATCACGCTGTACTTGCTTTCGGTGGCCGTCAGCGCCCTGGATGCAAAACTGATCGTCTCCATCTGTCCTTGTCCTCGTTCTTGCATGAGCACTGCTCCCAGGCCCTTGTCGCTGGCATCGGTTGTGAGCACGGTAGCGCCCTGTGGGTCGTATCCTTTTAGTGGCACTGCTCCCGTGACATCCCTCTTGATGGTATCAAACTCCTGTTGTGCCACTGGTGTCCATTCAAAACTGGTGCTTTCCCTGGTCAGCATCCTCATATGGTGCGTTTTGGAGGCAAAGTGTACCACAAACTTACTGTAATACTCCGCCATGCCCAAAAACGACCTGACCTCCTCCTTGTTGGTGGGGGGTGGAGCTTCAGCGATTGCCTTTACGTTGTCTGCTTTTGGTGTGATGCCCTGCGCCCCGATCTCATGACCTAGGTAGGTCACCGACTCCAGGCCCAAACGGCATTTGGTCCATTCTGCCGTGAGGCCTTTGCTTTCCAGGGTTTTCAGCACTCTCCCAAGTTTCTGATCGTGGTCCATTCTGTCTCGCCCCATTACCAAAATGTCGTCCTGGAAATACTGGATGCCAGTTAAGTTCTTAAACAGTTGGTGCATTAACCTTTGGAATACCGCAGCCGCGAGGCCAGTCCGAACGGCATGCGGCAGAACTGGTAGCATCCGAATGGGATGATGAAAGACGTAAGTTTCCTGCTGTCTGGGTGCAATACTACTTGGTGGTACGCGGAGGTTAAATCGATGGTGGAGTACCATTTGACCCCTCTGGTCTTTGCCAACATTTCGTCGATCCTTGGGAGGGGAAATTTCTCCACGACAATGTTCTTATTTAGCTCTCTCAGGTCGACGCAGAGCCTGACCTTTCCATTCGGCTTCATGACTACCACCAAGGGTGCGAGCCACTCTGCGCAGGTGATGGGCTCAATTATCCCCTTACTCTCCAATTCTTGAAGCTCCTTTTGGACTGCCTCTCTTACCGCTATGGGTATATTTCTCACTTTGTGGGCAACTGGAACGGCGTCCTCCTTGAGCACGATCTTATGTTGGAATCTTTCAAGTTTTCCCACCGTGCCTCCGAACACTCTTGGGTAGTCCTCTTTCCATTTGGTGAGATTGGGCCACGTGTCTGGTTCCGTGAGCAAAATCTGTTCTTTGCCTCCCGGGTCTAACTTGATTCCCAGGTCGCCCTGGTCCAGCCACCCTAAGACGGACGGTTCTCTCTCTGAGATGTACAGCTTGCATAACGCTGATCTGCCTCTGAACTCAAACTTCAAGAGTCTATACCCCACCATTGGGATGCGATCGCCATTATATGTGACCGGTCGGATGTCCAATTTCTCCAGCTCCGGTCCTATCTTCGGTCTGAATGTTTCCTCCCACACTGCTCTTTGTATTATCGTGTAGGGGGAACCTGTATCCGCCACTACACTGATGGTTACTCCTCCCATCTTCATTTCCAACACGGGTTTGTTTGTCCTTTTCCCATCTATACACATTATCTGGTCGTATATGCACAGGACGGTGATGACCTCTTCCTCCGCCGTCTCCTCCTGATTCTCTTCTTCCTGGTCTACGTATTTTACCACGCTCTTGGACATTTTCTTCCGGCACACTTTCTCATAATGGCCGATGATGCCACAGTGTAAGCACTTGGCCCTGAACGCGGGGCATCTTCTGTCGTGTGCCTCATGGGACCAGCTCCCACACCTGTAGCACGTTTTCTTGTTGCCACTGCCTTCCTGTCTCTTTTGCAATCCGGTGTTGCCCTGCCATTTGTTGGATCCCTTCGGCGTAGCGCCCCTGTACCTCAGATCTTTGCGAGGTTCTTCTTCCTGTATCTTGTTCACCATGGCTGCGGTTGGCGGTTCTTTCTTGGTTGCGTCGGCGCACCTCCATGCGAGTTCTGCCCTCTTGACGATGACCATTACATCCTTGAGTGTGGTGTCTCCACTTGCCCATAGCTTGTCCTGGACGTTCGTGCTGGATGTGTGCATTACTATTTGGTCTTTGATAAACTCTTCCTCCCACAGGCCATACCTGCACGTGGTCGCTAGTTTCTTCAGGGCCGCTACATATTCCTCAATCGACTCTCCGGCCCGTTGTTTTCTCTGCTGGAAGTTGAATCTATCGACCGACACACATACCGTGGGCCGATAATGTTCATTCAGGTCGTCGATAGCATGGGCATACACATCATCGTCTGAGCCATCTCTCTGTTTGGGCACCAGGCTTTTATATATTCTGAGTCCTTCTGGCCCCAGATTGAGAAATAGTATGCGTTTTTTCCTGTTGGGCTTGAAAGTCTCTTCATTCTCGTCCTCTAGGACCTCTATGAAATTGTTTATGTATTCACGCCAGTCTTCCCACTTCATCAGTGGTTCTCCTGGCTTCGGGAGGAACTGGACTGGTGCAATGGCGTATCCCGCTGGTGCGCTCATTTTCTCCTCCTTGACCGTCGTCGCTCTGTTACCTTTCCCTGTGGGGCTCCCTGGGGTGCTATCCGTCTCTTCCTTCTTGGTATGCCCTTGGGGACTCTCCGTGTCAGCCCACTCACCCTCCTTTAAGGTAGCCAGTTCGGACTTCTCTGTGGATAGCGTGGGCTGGGTGCGATGCGCTGTCTGACTTTTATGGGGCCTCTATGCCGCCTCTACTCGTGTGGGTGGTAATGGCCCTGTCGCGCTCTTCAGGGTGCGGTACCTCGTGTGGTGCTTGTAGTCCCGGTGGTTCCCAGTTGCGTTGCACAGGGTTGCTGCTCAGCTGGTTCTAGTCCCCTTCAGACTGTGTGACATCTGCTGCTTGGAGATCTGCAGGCTCCTCGTGTTTGCGTGGATGGGGCTCTGCAGCGTCTCCCTCTGCCACGTGGTGGGTGTGTTGCCCTCCGTTTTTTTTCTAGATGTTCTGGTCGACGTCCCGACCTCGTCGCCACTGTAATGTTGTCTCATTCAATGAAATCGCTGACTCAGTTAGCGTTATAACTGCTTCTTTATTTAATTTACAACTCTTCCTGAAGAGCGCCGAGCCGGCGCTGCGCTGCCGCGGGTGCCGCGCCTCTCAATGCCTGCACGCGCAGTCCGCCCCAAAATGCCCGCCGCACGTCACGTAGCTACGTGACGTGCATAGACTAGTGCGCGCCACTACACATAGGTTTCTATTGAGTAGGTGAATAATTCTTTCTGCATTGCAGGAGGTTTAAGATACTCTGGTTTTGGGGTATTGTTGAAAGAACGTTAGTGTATGGATGATACATGGTCTTTTCATTTTTACATTGCTTTATCTCTTGTCTGGTGGTACCTTGGCTGCTGGCTTCGTACTCTGCACCTGGGGCTGGTATTTTATTGAACTAGAACGCAGAGGTGTTGTTTCTGATGACTTTCTAGGTGATGCAGCTGGTCTTGAAGACTGAATACTGATTCCGATTGAACACTACTTCCGATTGAAAAGTGCTTCGCAAAAAACATTGCAAACTTGATTTAGGAGGAGCAGTAAAGTTATTTCACAATCCACACAAGCAATTAAATTCAAAAGCTAATCAAAATCTTGAAAGATCTACAACTAATGGAATATTGGGAGGAAGGGACAGAGTAAAGCTAGTTTAAAGCTGAAGTGAAAACAGGGGTACAATTGTATTCATATAAGAAAAACCTCGAGACATTTAGAAAATGTTCCAGAGCCAAATAACATATCTTCATATGACTCTCACAATATGGAACCAGTTGTACGAACGTAATTTACTCGTTTTTCTGTTACTTCCTTCCTCCTAATTTTTTAGAATCTTGGAAGAATTCCTCTGATTGTGAATGTTCCCGGGGATGTAGTTAGCGTGGAATCATTGTCATACATGATATGCATACAGGCACACTTTCTGACCATAACAAGAGAATATCTTCGCCCGTATTTCAACCGACGTGGTGTAAGAACAGTGGAGACAGCAGCCACAGTAGGGTGTGATGTACAGCTTACAAGATACCATTAAAGTATTTGGATGAAGTAGCAATTGAGCTACAGAAGGCAGAAATGTTAAAACATGATTCCTCTGGGCCATACTACAGAAGGCACTTTGAATCCCTTTAGTACTGGGGTCCTGCATTACAAGGACTTTCACAACAAGGAACGTGTGGTTAGAGCTCAGAACATCGGTGTTTATTCCAGCATGCTCAGCAGTATAGAGAACTCGTAATGAGGATATTGCTGCCAGACGTACTTGTTTATTAATATCACATTTAGGCCTATTGGTTCATTTAGTTGTAGGCACTTTGACATTGTGCCCTGAGGTTCGCAAAGCAGTACGAATGATGCACTTTAAGACTTGGGGAATAATAAATACCTGTTAGGTGTAATCTAGCCTTAGGCATCCTTAAAATGTGCTCCGATACTGGGGAACAGTAAGCTATTTGTCAAGCTTTTTTCCCAGCACCCATAGCACCTCTAGGCCCTTTGGCTATTATCGTACTACTAATGCCTTTAAAAATGCATTTTAAGGTATAGGAAGCAAAGAACCATTTGCATGTTGCCCCTCAATAGCATATTACCCCTTATTCCACGACAATAAATTATTAGTCACGCTGTTTTTCCCAGCACCTTTAGGACCTTCGGCCATTGTCCCATTAATGCCCTTTAACGATACATTACAGGTATGAGAAGCAAAAAACATCATTCGTGTTGCCCCTCACAAGAACACCACCGCCTATTCCGTGATTGTAAGCCTTGTGGGGGATTTAGTCTGAAGTATAACAATAGTGTGCAACATTTTATTGGAAGATAATGGTTTTTAATAGTTGTAGGGTTTAGATTTTTCACAATGTGTGAAATTTGTTATATTTTAATAGTTTATCTGGATACTTCAGTACATTGCATTTTAAAATCAAATGTATGAGTTTTACTGCAATATGTTTTTATGATGTGATATATGATTTCTATTATAATGGTTTTTATTAACCGAACAATACATTTGATTGATTATTTGATTGGTCTTGAAGACGATCTAGTCGTGAAGGAAAGCAATGCAGTTTTGTCTGTTTTGGTGTTCCGAGGTGATAATTTCAACTACCTTAAGCCTGTGGCATATAGGATACGGTTACAGGTGTAGATGTTTCGTCAGGGAGGCTATTGAGCAGAAGGTTGCCTTCATCCAGATGAGAGAGGACGAACTCTTACACCGTTTTTCTCATGTGATGATCAGATAAGTAAATTCTCTCCAGCGACAGCAAGGAGCGCTATTAACATGGTGTATTGGTTACAACTGTGATGTATTCTTTGAATCATAGAAGCATAAACATTTGACCAAAAAAGAATTTCCCAACTTGGGCATTGATTCACTAAAATGCCAAGAGTAGTGGAAGTGACATCGCACATACTTTGACCATAATGACATCACAGGAAGTGACATTATGTGACCTTTGACCCTAAATATAGCCAGAAAGTGGTGTCACATGCCCTTAACTCTGAAGACATCACAATAATTAACATAGCTAATGCTCAATATTTGGATGATTACTATAACACAACACAGAAAAATGTCATTTTAGAAACCACCTATATTAGGGCTCTAGCATGATCTTTGAAATTGGAGAGTAGTAATACGTGGCCTGAAACATAGAGAGCAAGACCTCTTCTAGGAGGGGTCAGAGGGGTACACCCAAGAAAACTTGGAATAAGATGGGGACAATTGGTGCATTTAAAAACACACGTTTCACACACATTTTTTATAAAGCCACAGGTCCTGAAAGAACACTTTAATATTCATTTACTTTGATGGTGTGCCAACCAATAAAACACACAAGGAGATGATGGATGGACCGATGAAACTTTGCAGACTTTAACTCCCAGTCACAGATCTGGGCTGAATCCATCATCGTTCTTTAGATCACTTAGTCACCCCAGTTCAGACCCAGCCTTATGCAAATCAGTCTTAACCCTGTGCCTCATGGGAACAGTCCAGCCTGAACTGCCAAGCCTGGTCTTCCCTGGACCAGAAACAAGCATTCTGGGAACGGTTTAGAGGTAGCATCCCTCATCAGCCAGGCTAGCTTGAATCCAGTGGCAAGGTGAACAAGGTACCCACATCTGGGCACACCCTGCCAACTTAGGGCAAACAAAGCATACACAAGGATATGATGGACGGAGCGCTGAAACCTTTCAAACACTCACCCCCAGTCACAGATCTAGGTTGAATCCATCATCTTTTTTAGCTCACTTCGCCACCCCAGTTTAGACCCAAACTTATGCAAATCAGTCTTGACTCTGTGCCTCATGGGAACAGTGCAGCCCGAACTGCCAAGCCAGGTCTTCCCTGGACCACATACAAACATCCTAGGACCGGTTACGGGGTAACGCCCCTCATCAGCCAGGCTAGCTTGAATCTAGTGGCAAAGTATGCAAGGGACCAAGCAATAATGCCTAATGCTTCTGAGGAATTGACCCCATTGTTTTACCAATGTTCTACGGGTTCCTCCATATTTCAAAAATTACCTACCTTGTATCAGGGACAGCAGTTTATCATGTGTACTCCTCAAATGCCTTATGCCAGAAAGTATAGCCAATATTCCAGTGTAGAAATTTTGCAGTTAATGCCACCAATATACCTTATGTCAAAATTACCTCTAGTATGCTAGCACAAGCATTTTTCTATAGGTGCCCCCATGCCAACAATATCCTCAAGTATGCCAGTACCAGCATTGTTACAAAGGGAGCCCCTTATGTCAAGAATTGTCTCAGGTATGCCAGTATCAGTATTTTACTAAGGGTGACTATTATGCCAAGAATGAATTCCAGCATGCCAGAGTCAATATTTTGTCACAGGTGACTATCAGGCTAACAATTGCCTCTCGTATGTCAGCAGCAGCATTCTTCCATGGGCACCTGTATGAGCAACATTTACTGTCAGTATGCAATGACCAGCGTGGGACTCACAAGCAAAACACCACATTCTTGCCCATGCTGACTCACCCATTCTCACTCACACAAACACTCTCAATCATTCTAACTTACACTCATCTCTTTTATTCATTTTTTGCACTCACTTTTACTCACTGACACTCAATCGCAGTCATTCTCATACATTACCTGTAACTGACCTCCACTCACTACCTGTAAGAAATTGCATTTTTGATTGAGAGAGGGGGAGAAAACAACAACCACAATCCCTGTCAGGGTGAGCAACAACATTCATTAAATTAACCTGTGCTTAACCCTATGTTAGCTTGGCATGAAAGCAGTCAAGCATAACCTAATGGCATTGAGTTAAGTATTTATGCTGCTCACACACACAGTAATGAAGCAAAAACACAACCCAAGGAAAATTCCAAGCCAATTTAGAAAAATAGACTACATTTTAATAAAAAATATGATACCAAAATGACAAAACGCTGGATAAATGACACAATATCATGGTAAAAAATACCATTGACAACAATATTGCGAAAATAATTTACCACAATACCCTTTTCCTATACTTATAATGATGAGTGCAAAAATATTGGGGGAAAAATGTCATAAATAGTAATATCATCCAAAAAATATACACAATATTGATTTTGTAAAAAATATACAGTTTAAGGTAGTAGATGTTAAATATTATAATACATAAAATTAATATATTATAAATTAAACAAATCCAACTAATATTTAATACTAAATAAATATATATATATGCATATAAAACCCCACACATATCTATCAATCCATCTATCTATCTATCTATCTATCTATCTATCTATCTATCTATCTAGCTATCTATCTATCTATCTATCTATCTATCTATCTATCTATCTATCTTGCTATTGAGCTATCTATTTATTTATTTATTTTGAGTTTTATATAGCACCATTGTTCCCAATAACGTGCGCGCATGTGCACACGCGCAGCTCTGGTAAATGTAGCGCGCAGTGCTGTGTGTGGAGCGCGCACACACAGCACATCAAAGGAGAAAGATCGTGCCACTGCGGCCCGAAAAACGGGTGTTTCTTTCAGGCTGTGGTGCATACTGTTGTGCTATTGTTGAAGTATTCAAGCTAATTGCAGCGCCATCACCAGCAGCAATTGACATCAATACTTTAAACAAAAGCAAACAATCTGCTCGTCATCACCCCTGCAGCTGCGGCACTCTATTAAGAAAAGAAATTCAGCAAGCTACAACATGGCGTGAAAAGCACACGTCATGTTTGTAAACTTGCTGATTTTTTCATCTTACTAGAGCTGGGCTGCCGGTGATTGTGAGACTTTGTTAAAGTGTTCAGGTTAATTGCAGCTCCAGACAGGCGCTGCGATTAACCTGAAATCTTTAACAAATGCCCACAATCACCTCCCAGCCCAGCTCTGGTAAGAAAAGAGATGCAGCAACTCTACAAATAAGGCGTGAAAAGCACACGTCATGTTTGTAGACTTGCTGGATCCTTCTTAACAGGGCTGGGCTACATCTCACCACAGAATGTCACATTTACGTTTTCCCGAGGTACAGAGTGAGACTTTGGGAAAACATAATAAGAACTCAAATGGAGAGGGCGGAGGTAGCAACTCCAAGCGCTGCAGCTCGAGTGGAAAAAACACAAA
The DNA here is from genome assembly GCF_964261635.1 of Lissotriton helveticus. NCBI lineage: Eukaryota > Metazoa > Chordata > Amphibia > Caudata > Salamandridae > Lissotriton > Lissotriton helveticus. The sequence goes on from NC_136059.1 coordinate 642,309,182, forward strand.
TATCTACTTGCCAGAAGAACAATACTTTAAATGTAGAATACCTTAAATTTTCGATTCCGTTATTGATTAGCTGCTTTTTTAAACTGCCACCTACACCAATACGCAAGATAAGCTCTCCTCCCAGATTCTTACAAAGGAGGATCCCACAGATCACAAAGATGGCAAGGACGGTGTTAAAGCGAGCTATTTAGCACCACAAACAAAAAGTGTATAAAATCCATTTTGAAATACCTAGAGCAGAGTTTCCCTCTAATGCCCTTACTAAGAAAGCTCTTGGAATGTGTGACGTTAATCACAAACAATGATTTCTATGTGTTTCTACTTTCGAGCTGCTTGCACATTGAAATACCTTGTCATGCATTACCTATTAAACGTAAATATGTACACCGAAATATTAAGGCACCTGATATGAAGTATCAAGATCTCTTTTGAAATCCCTCAATGCAAAAGAAGCATGGAATATTTTCAAAGGGGCGTGGCCAGTGTAATTAAGAGCGTGGCTTAAGACACATAATCAAAAAATCTGTACTTAGCATAGTGTACCGCCCAACTTATATTTTGCTGTTTCTATCATTGCATCCAGTTTTATGATACAACAAGTAACATCATATCTACAAGTCAGGACTATTGCCTTTGTCAATGGTTGTTAGTTGCATAAGATGAATAAGCCGCAGCTATGGATTCCATATAATATTGAAAGCTTCCACTTAAAGCCCTGATGACACCACAACTATGTTGCTGCCCCTGAGTTTCAAAAAGAGAAGGAAAGCAAGTGTTAGTCAAGAGAAAAGTCCAGACAGATGGATCAGTCATTTACAAACTTGCATCTGCCATCTGCTCAGACCTGCCTCTTGGCAAGACTAAAAAATTTGGCAAGGCCTAACTAGCCTTCCACCCTTCTTAGTTTGTTCAGGTGAGCACGGTTACATAGAGCACGCGTTTAGAAATGACAAGATGGAAAAAAGGCTCCTTATATAACACCCCAACGTCGATATACAGAGACGCTACTTCTGGAGCATTGCCATACCACACTTTCTATCTTTTCTGACATATCTGTTTTCCTTTTTTCTTCACTCCCCAGCTGCTCTCGCCGTCTCCTTCTCTTCTTTTTCTTCTTCCTCATATCCGTCCCACTCCACATTTACCCATTTTCCCCTTCTCCCCATCCCATTCTTGTCTCCATTTCCCTCTCACTGCCTGTTCTTTTCTTTCTCTGTTACTGGTTTCCCATTCTCCGTTCTCCGTCCCAGTTCTCCAAAGCCTCTGGCTGACTTTCTCTTTCCGTCCCTCTCTTACCATTTTCTACATTACTCTTTCCCCATTTCTCGTCTTTGCGCCCTGACTTTTTTTCTACTTTGTTCCTCTCTCTCCCCCTTTCTCCGCCACTAAATCCTATTTCTCAGTAGTCTCCTCTCCTTTTCCTTCATGCTATGTTACAATTTAGAAAACACATACCACTATCCCTGAATATTGGCTGCAAGCACATTTAGAATTTGGACCAATGTGGCTCTGCAGCGTTGGAGACCTGGCCAAAAAGGACATGAAAATGCTGAAAATGGATCATAAATCCAAAGCTGTTCCAATCAGGGGTCTACACAAATAAGTTTGGGCCAGGCACTCAAAATCCTTAAGATGTCCCTGCGCATTTTTAAAGTTTTCATGTTAATCGCAGCACCCATCATGAGCTGCAATGAACACGAAAACATTAACAAATGCACACAATCACCCACAGCCCATCCCAATTAAGAAAAGAAATGCAGTACCATAGCTGCCATGGTTTCATATTGCAATGTGGGATGTTTTCATAATTTCACCATAATTATTAGTGCCATTTGAACAGGGCCGACTTTAGTGCTGGTGGTGCCTGGTGTGACAATGTTTGTTGGCGGCCCAATGACCACCTCAGCCACAGATACTCTCATTACCATCCTTTAACAGTGACCCTCAAGTCTCCATAACCCCTCTCACTTTCATATTTATTTTGTTTAATAGCACTTTACTTCGCATACACATTACACAGAGACTCTGAATCACTGTGTGTAAATCACTGTATAGGAAATGTTACACTAGACAGAGGAATAAAATGTCTCTTCTTAACAGAGCTGGGATGCTAGGGTTTTAAGCAAACGTTTGAAGTGATATTTGGCGCTGCACACACACGCGGTCTGGTTCCTGGCGCCCATAGCCATGGCTGTAGCGCACAAAGACCCTACACTGCCGCGCACAGAGACAAAAAATTAGAGGGAACATTGTATAGCGCTGTCTAGACCCAGAGGTACCAGAGCGTTTTACATGTTTAGAGAATATGTTTTCATAAGTACATGATGAGGGTCAGGTGGGAATTACAGACAGCAATCTAGAAAATATATGACATTCAGAGCATTAAAGTAGACACAGTGAAAATACCGCAATATATATCAATCAAGCAATTGGGTACTGGGGAAAGGGATTGACTTTGCATCAGCGTAGTCAAATTGTCAATGGACTTCCCGGGCAATCATTTTTCAAGAGAGTTGTGACTTTAGGAGGCGTAAGTCATCCCATGTTCTAGTTGAAGTACTTGTTGAGTAATAGAGTTTTGAGGTCCCGTCCGTTTAAAGCAAGAAAAGGAGGGGTTGCAGCCAGGTCCAAAGGGAGTGAGTTTCAATTCTTGGGCCATTTCCAGAGAAAGAGTGTGCCTGTGACGATTTTTATTAAAGTCTAGGAGGTATGAGAAGAAGTGAATTGGAGTGTCTCAGAGCCTGGCCTTTTCCTGCTAGTGATAGTTTAGATTCTAGGTATTTGGGGGTTTTAGTATGTAGGGCTTTGTGGTAGATACATGCTGTCTTAAGGGTGAACCTTCCTTCAATGGATAGCCAAGAGAGTCTTTTGAGTGCTGGAGGACTAGAGATTGTGCTACCATTTTAAGATCTTCAAGTGGAATAAACCATTTGATTTTCTTGAGATGTTTCCATGTGTAGAGTGCACCTTTGGCTAAATTTTTTATATGTTATTTCACTGACAGGTTTATGTCTAAGGTGATGACCAGGGATTTAGTGGAGTTATACAGCATACTAGGGGTGTTTAGTGCATTCAGAATTTTAATCCATTCTTCAATTATTAGGGGATTGCTCTTTGGAGAGACGAGAAGAAGTTCAGTCTTATTGGGGTTCAGCTTAAGGTGGTTGGTATTTAACCAAGTTAAAATCATGGTTAGACTGGCGCTAAGATGTTGGATGTCGCTGAATTATATTATTCTGTAGTGGAGTTGTGTGTCATCGGCATATAGGTGATATTTGATGCCAGCTTGTTTCAGAATAAAATGTGAGGGGTTCCATGAAAAGACTGAATAGGGCTGACAAGAGGACGGAACCTTAAGGTACTGCTTAATGTATTGGGGCAGGCTTTGAGAGACATCTCAGAACGGTGCCATTCATAGCAGTGCAGTTTTGGAGTGTCTCAAAGTAAAGCTGGCTCATGTACTGTATCAAAAGCCGATAAGAGGTCATGTAGGATTAGGAGGCAGGAGACGCCTTCGTCTAAGGCATTGTGAATGTCGGTTATAGTGAACATAGCTCTCCTGAATTCTAGTTGGAAGGTGTCCTGGAGGCTGAATTCTTCCATGTGTTGATTGAGTTGAAGTAGGACACATTTTGTAATGTGTTTTGGTGAGGAAAGGAAGATTGGTGATGGGTCTGATGTTGTTAAGATTCTTGGTGTGGGCCCAGGTTTTTTTTAGCATTGAGGTGACTTGGCCGAGTGCATATACATATGCATATATATATATTCAGCGGAAAATTGTTCCTGTATCATTGGCAGTTGCTGTCAGTAAATACATGACAATTTCCAATGGACTTGAGTGCAGGTTTTCTCTTATATAGGAAGAAAATATTTGCAGTCTTTAATAAGCCAAGGGTGGCATCGCCTCCTTCTCTGCACCACCGATGATCTGGATGGATATTCAACAAAAGCCACAACCTGGATGAGTTGATAAAAGTTGGCAAGCCCCCGAACACCACACTGGATGAACAACAACTGGATGAGAGAGAAATAAAAGTGTGTATTCGGCACATATATTTATTACCTACTGGCGGTCACCAGTAGGTAGTTATAGTTAGGACCTAGTTTCCATAGGAAATCCGCAACATTTTATTTGAAATAACTTTGGCGCCGGTCGACGAATCTTCACAGAATTCTCCCAAAAAGTGGCCTACTCCACTCCGCTCCTTCCCTGAAAGTTTTGGGGTGATTCATGAAGTGGGGGCCAAGAAAAAAGGGGGGTCCCAAAACGTGTATTCCCCATGCAATTTTCCATCGGGTTCTTTAAGTGAGGCTACATCCCGAACTGCTGAACGGAATTAAACCAAAGTTGGCAAAAAGGTAGAGTTTGGTTCGCAGGTTACGCTTGTCATTAAATGGTGTAAATTCGTTCAGTAGTTCCTGAGAAAATCAAAAGTAAAATCATAGATATATCTATAGACGAAATACCGTACGCGTACAGTGAGCGTCCCGTAAACCGTACGATTACGAGCATGAGCTGCATGGTGATTGGCTGTCAACTGTCTGTCAACACTCCAAACCAGGAAGTGTTTGGAGCCATCTTGTACCTCGGTAGAACCGAGGCATAAGAAAGCAGTGAAAGAACTGCAAAAAAAACACAAAGGGGGCAGGGTAGAAACATCCTGACCACCTAGGCCAGCTCAGTGGGTCCCACATGGATCCTTAGGCCCAAATTTTTTTTTAAATTGCGGGGTACGTGTATGGTACGGTGAAAAAGAAAAAAAAACCTGAAGCCTACTTTATTGTTAACTAGCCCCCGGGGGCAATTTTTTTTGATAATGGTCCCTGCCCCGGGGACCGCCACCCCCCAGGGCCTCTTTTTATTAAAAAAACCTGTGCGGGGAGGCTCAATCTCTCTCACACGCTCCCGGTGACCGCCACCTCCCCGGGGCTCTAATATAGAAAATAGGGGGGTCCGTGACAGACCCCCCAGCCCCGGGGACCACCACCCCCAAGGGCTTTTGAATGTTGGGAGGGGGCCCTCCCTCTTGGAGCCTTTGATGGCCCTGGGGACCGCCACCTCCCAGGGCCGGCTCCTGCAGTGTCCCGAGGTGCCTACCCCCGGGACTCAGCTGTTTGCTATGGTAGGGCGGGAGCCTCGTGGCTCCCACCCTACCATAGCAAACTGCTTTCCTATTTGAAAGAGAGAGCAGGAAACCTGCTCTCTCTTTCAAGTAGGAAAGCATATTGCTTTTCGTCACAGAGAGCAGCATGTAAGCTGCTCTCTCTGACGAAAAGCAATGCCGGCTCCCGAAGGACGCAGGGAGCTCAAATATAACGGTCCGCCAAAGTTATATTTGAGCCCCGGGGGATGGAGTCCCTGGGGATTATAAAAATTAGTGATAGAGGCTATTTTTTTTTATGATAGATTTACCGTACGCGTACCATGCAGGTACGTACGACGTATGGTGCGAAGTCTGTAAGTCGTCCCATAAGTGTACCTAAGCTAGAAAAATTAAAATATTGTTCAGTTATTTATGAATTGTATGTGTTTACATGTCGGGTGGCTCTACAAAGAGCCCTTTTGTTTATTAGGAAAATGTAATACCTACTCAAGTAAGTACAGATGCAGAGTCTAAAGTTCATGAGGAAGACTCTGTTCCCTACATCTGTAAAATGTACACCATCTCTCCTATAGATGTCTTGCATATTGAAACGCAGATTGTTGTTGAAGATGGACCCCATTCTATAGTCTCGGAGAAAAGCAGAAACAGATTTATTCACATGTTTCCTAGCTTTCTCAATTTGTGGACAAAATTGATTGGACCAGTTCCAATTCTGCCTTTGGCATATATTAGAATAGACAAAGGTAGTTTGGGGGAAAAGTGACATCAGTTCAGTAAAGGTGTCCTTCATAAACATTTCAAGACCTACCCCAGTCAAACTGCCTAGGTCATTGCCACCACAGTGCACGATTATGAGGTCAGGGTGTTGGAGATGGAAAAAGCATTTCACCAAAAGCATAAATTGGTGCCACTTTAACCCTCTCTGTCCAATCCATTTAATGTCTACATTTGGTAAACATAGGTCTTTGTGAATTCCTTTCTGTTCTGCGTACCTTTGACTCCAGAAAATATAGCTGTGTCCCACAATCCACACTCTAAGCATCTTGAAGAGAGGTCTTGATGCACTCAGATGGTCTCTGTAAATGAAAGGGCAGTTTCAAGATTTTTTTTTTCTAAAATGGTGGATAAGTGGAGTTTTGAAAAAAGCAAAGAAGTGATTGGTTGTTTGAAAACTTTTTAGATAGAAAACTAGGGTGCAATTTTCTGTTTTTTTAAAGCCTGTTATTTATTGGTTGAGAAAAAGTAATAGAAAAGAACATTACTTAAGATAAGCCGGTATATTGACAAGTCAAGCACACTTGCTGTTTTGATTTGCAACAATGTATGAGGAACTATTCACCTGTGTGCTCAGTTAGGTGTTCTCTGAAGTGTTTCTATGGTAACTGGCAGAATGTGGAATGGGGGTAGGGTTGTCAGGTTTGTCAGTTGGAAAGGGTTCAAAAGTTCAAGTAATAGAATTGTGTGTTTCGTTTTGATTTAATGTGGGAATACATGTGATTTGTTTTTTATTTGTATATGTGTGTAGAGTGAGTGTGTAGATTGTCAGGAAAAGTTTCTATTTGCTGTAGGACTTTCTGACCCCCTAGACCCCCAAGGTCAAAATCTTATTTATTTATTTATTTTCTAAATCACAGAGTATGCCTACGGTACGCGTACGCTGTTAAAAAAAAAATAACCCGAAGCCTGCTTTATTGTTAATTAGCCCCCGGGGGAATTTTTTTTGATAATGGGGGGCCTCTGGGCCCCCCTGCCCCGGGGACCACCACCCCCTAGGGCTTTAACTATATTTATGCCCCGGGGACCACCACCCCCGGGGCTTCTTTTTATTAAAAAAACCTGTGTGGGGGGCTCAAGCCCCCCACATGGCCCCCCCGGGGACTACCATCTCCCCGGGGTCTAATATAGAAAATAGGGGGGTCCGTGATGGACCACCCAGCCCCGGGGACCACCCCCCCCCGGGCTTTTGAATGTTGGGAGGGGGGCCATGTGGCACCCCTCCTGGAGCCTTTGATGGCCCTGGGGACTGCCACCTCCAAGGGCCGGCTCCTGCATTGTCCCGGGGTGCCTATGGTAGGGTGGGAGCCTCGTGACTCCCACCCTACCACAGCAAACTGCTTTCCTATTTGAAAAGGAGAGCAGGAAACCTGCTCTCTCTTTCAAGTAGGAAAGCAGATTGCTTTTCATCAGAGATAGCAGCACGTAAGCTGCTCTCTCTGACGAAAAGCAATGCTGGCTCCCGAAGGACGCGGGGAGCCGGCTGGGACGTGGCGGCATTGGTTATATTTGAGCCCCGGGGGATGGGGTCCCCGGGGATTATAAAAATGAGTGATAAAGGCTATTATTTTTTACGGTAGATTTATCGTACACGTACCATGCACGTACGTACGACGTACGGTGCAAAGTCTGAAAGTCATCCTGTAAGCATACCTAAGCTAGAAAAAAATCAATCAATTAAAAATATATAGTTTAATGATATCTTTCAAGTTTATATGTTGGTTGGTTCTAATGAGACCTTTTCTCTTTATTGACACTTATAAGTAAGTACTTATGCATAGTCTAATTATTATCTGTTGGGGGCAGGGTGCAAAGTTATGTCAGTTGGAAAGGGTTGAAATGTTGAACCAATAGAAATGTGTGTTTGGTTTTGAATTAATGTGTTTAGTAATTTGATTTGTTATTGCCTTGTATATATGTGTAAATTGAGAGAGAAAATATGCCATTCTTTGGTTTTGCTGCAAACACTGAAGTAGAGAGCTTCTGTATAAGAATATCTGCTGTGTGAGTGGCATTCCTCTTAATCTACAAATCAGTTTGAGAGGTGAGTTGATAACTTAGAAGGGAAATTATGTGGTGCATTTTATTTTTAGTAAGAGTAATGTGTTTATCCTTCTAAAGTTTGTAGAATCATATTCTGAGTGTGTCTGCATTTGGATAACTATTGTGATTAAATTATTTGGTGAGTTAATGTGTATAGTGAGTCACCTTTGTGCAATAAAGTGCAGTACTAAAAAATTTAGAATGTGTGCAGTCACTTTTTTAGTTGTAGAGTAGTTAATAGTGTTGCTTGCTTAGAATTAGACTTGTGTTCTAAATCTACAATTTTGCAGTCAGTATACATACACTGCTGTATACACTCTTGGGCAGATTTACAAGCCCCTTGCACCTCTTTGTTGTTCTATTGTGTCACTTTTTGGAAGTAATGTTGGCAAAAATAATGCAGCAGATTGGAAATGTATTTGCAAAATGAGTCAGGGTTGTCCACTGAAATGTAGTAGTTATATACATAGAATGTGTGCCGTCACTTAAACGTTTTAGTGTAGTAAATGTGTTTTGGTAAAATGTATGGTCTCATTTGTTTTGTCTTGAATCACACTGAGCGTCTGTGTACATTAAGGAATTATACTTGCCCCTTTTTTCATAATCTCCCCTCTCTCTCCTTAGAGTCTACCTCTCTCTACTTATAGTGTCCCCTCTCTTCTGATATTCCCTCTTATTGGGAAACATCCTTTAAAACACGGTGTTTACACCGCGCGACCATTACGACGCAGCCATTACAACGCAAGTCATTACTACGACTTGCGCTGGATATCACTCTTGCATAAGGAATAGTTTGATTTTCTATTCCAACACCTTCCCTACTGTTTCATGGGCTGGAGTTGGAATAGAAAATTAAATCAATCCACAATCCAGCGCCCTCCAACTCAAGTCGTTGTAACGACTTGCGTTGTGAAAACCGCGTTGTAAAGTACTGCGCGTTGTACTGAAATACATCCCTCTTATTCCTTATTCTCATTTTTCTCTTCTCATAGTGCTCTTTGTCCTTATAGTCCCCCCGGTCCTCATATTTCCTCTCTGTCCTCATTGACTCCTCTATATCCTAATACTCCCCCTTCTTTTTATACTCCCTCCTCTGTCCTCTTACTCCTCCCTCTCTCATCACATCTGCCTCTTTACAATTCCCCAGCCAGTATAAATACACTGCTGCATACACTCTTGGGCAGATTTACAAGCCCCTTGTGCCTCTTTGTTGTTCTATTGTGTCACTTTTTGGATGTAATGTTGGCAAATGTTGCAAATGTTGGCAAAAATAATGCAGCAGATTGGAAATGTATTTGTAAAATGAGTCAGGGTTGTCCACTGAAATGTAGTAGTTATATACATGGAATTTGTGCTATCACTTAACCGTTTTAGAGTAGTAAATGTGTTTTGGTAAAATGCATGGTCTCATATTTTTTGTCTAGAACCACACTGATCGTCTGTGTACATTACGGAATTATACTCGCCTTTTTATCCACGTTTTTCCCCCTCTGTACTCACAGTCTCCCTCTCTCTCCTTATACTGTCCCCTCTCTTGTGATAATCCCCCCTCTTTTCTTATTCTCACTTCTCGCTCCTCATAGTGCTATTTGTCTTCATACCACCCTTGTCCTCATATTCCCCTCTCTGTCCTGTTAGTCCTCCATTCCTACTCATATTCCCCACTGTCCTCATAGTCCCTCGTTCCTCCTATTTTCTGATATTTCTCCCTCTTTCCTCATAGACATCCCTGTCTACTTATGCACATCTGTGTGTTTTTATACTCCTCTCTGTTTCTTCATTCTCACTCTTCTCTCTTCATATTTCTTCCCGGTTTCCTCATACTATTTGTGTGTCCTCATTCGCTGAAGCACTTATAAATTCAGTTAGGCACTCTCCTTACAGAAGTGTAATCTTTTATTCATTACTCATGTATTGATGCAGTGAAGCAGGTCTTAGTAGATTAACTGCTTAATTGTTTTTTAGATTGTTATATATACTTTTTATAACAGATTCTATTAATCAACAGTAAAAGAAATTCATCACGCCTTCAAAAAGTGAAAAGAGGAAACAGCAGAATAAAGCTTATTATATAAAGAGAAGTCATCCACAAGATTTACCTGAACAACAATGTGTGAACAAAAAGAAAAAAGTTCTGGTAAGAGAACGAAGATTTTTTTGAAGAACTTATCAAGTACTAGGAGTAGTGCGCACAATATCAAAAATACAAATTGTGTATCTGCAACTAAAAAGAAAAGCAAGAGAAAAGAAAACAACTATGGGAATTCATTTTGTAAAAAAACAGTGTATAGTAAAAGGAGGAAGAATCAATTTCAGGAAATTAGAAAAAGAATGTTTTATAATAGAGTTTTGTCGAATTTGATCAAGGAAGTGAAGAAATGTAAAACAAAACAGCATTTTATAAGAAGAAACATATAGAAAATGTAGTTGAGAAAGCTTTTGAATAGAAAAAAAATTGTTTATTTTAGTGATTAATAGAATTCGATCACTAGATAAGCCAATCCATTTTATGCAGGCCAAAAGTAAGTGGAGAAGAGTAATTAACAGAAGTAATTTTTCAGAGGTTTTTTTGGGTGAATGGAAACAGTTCAAGTTTGCAACTTATTTGTTGGTAGAGAATTGTTTTGATTTGAGTTCTGATCAGTTTATTTGTAAATATTGTTATAACAAATTAGATGAGAACAAAATGCCTGCTAGATCTGTGCATAATAATCTTGAGTTGGTAAATATTCCTTCTGAACTGATGGATTTAAATACCTATGAGTCTATTCTTATTCAATGTGTGCATCCATTTCAGACTATTGTGCGTATGGAGCCTAAGACCGGAAAATTGCCTCCTTCAGATTTACAGAGAGGATTAAAGGGAAGAGTTGTATATTTGCCTCTAGATTTAAAGAAAACTATTGAAATAATTGGTGTAGAAAATGTAGAAGATGAACCTTTAGTTGTTCTTGTTAATGGCATTTCTACTAAGAGTAAAAAAATCTGGCAAGAATTAGTGGATGTTGGGAAAGTGAAAAAGGCAACGCTGTATCTGGTTAAAAATAATCAATATTATAAAAATGTGTATGTGAGAGAAGAAGAAATACCTGTCGAAGAAGATAGTGACTTGCCATCTGGACAAATTGAAAAAGTGGATGTGTCCAGAACTGAAGAAATCTATGAACATTACAGGGTTCATCCACTTCATTCTAAAGAAGTGATGGGGAATACTATAGAGTTATTCCAAATTAAAGAAGCAAAGGTAAGTCCCATTAGTGTATGGGAAAAAAGCTTGGAAGCTCGTTGTTTCCCTCAGTTGTTTCCCACAGGAAAAGGAGGACGATATGATGAACGACCTGTGCAGATTCCTGCATCTGAATACCGGACATCAAGATTGTATGCAGAAGATCCAAGATTTCGACAATGTATTCCGTATTTGTTTCATCTTTTGTTTGAGAGTGATTTGCCTGGACTTTTTTATGCAGTAAACCATATATTGGAAACAGGTGTACATCTGCAAAATGTTTCGGCAAAGGAATTTAAGGATAAAGTACAGCAGAAAGATAATGTTTTGGAATCTCAGCTAAATAATCTCATGGCATGTCAGCGTGGTACTAATGAGTACTGGTACCGTCGTCATGGAGAACTAAAATGTAAATGTAAATGTAAATGTAGTATACTTGTAAAGCGCACAGCTGCCCCAGCAACGGGGCGTCCCGGCGCTGTATAACTCTGGGGAACCCGTCCTGGCTTTCCCTGTGGGATGGTCCCTTGCTGGGGGTCCCCAAGGTGGAGCCAGGCATCCCCGGAATTGGTGGGGCCGTTGTGGAGATTAGGCAAGCTAATGCCCAGAGTTGCCGAGTGGAACCCCTGATTAGAGTAAGCACCGAAGCGAGAATTATCGAGTCCGCTGACCAAGGTCCACGACCCTGCCGCGTCGGGAATTGAACCCTGGTCCCAGGCTGACTTCTGCTCTCAGGCCTGCCGCCTCTAACTAGTGAGCCACACTACTCCACTAAATGTATGCTAGGGAACTTAGGAACTCCTACATGGTTCCTTTCTTTGAGCTGTGCTGAATATGCTTGGGATGATTTACTTCAATTTCTTCGAGAGGCAAATCCAAATATACTAAATATTGAATATAAGACACCTGGAGAATTGTGCTCTTTGAATCCAGTTAATGTATGCAGGTATTTCAATCATAGATTTGAAGCTATGATGTCTTTTATCACCAATAAAAAAAATCCTCCTCTTGGAGAGGTTCTGGATTTCTTTTGGAGAAAGGAGTATCAAGTGAGAGGTGCTCCTCAGATACATATGCTAATATGGATCAAAGATGCTCCCAAATTTGGAACAGACTCAGATGATACTGTGTTGTCTTTTATTGAAGAATATGCTACATGTGATATACCCAAAAGTAAACAAGATAAAGACTTAGGACGATTCTAAAGGCATCGTTGTGGGAAATACTGTCGTTGAGAGTACAAATCTAAAGAGAAATTCTACACCAAATGTCGTTTTGGATTTTCACGTCCTGTAATATCGAAAGGAAGCGTGAACAGTGTTATGTCATCTTTGCGACATACTATCACAAGAAAGTCTCCAAAAAATACCTACAACTTAAGAAGCTTTACAGAGACGATTACTTTCCAATTTGTTTCCAAATGAAAATATTGTTTCTGAGAAAATATATATGAGAATTGCAGAAAACAAATCTGTAATTTGCTTAATGCTAACACTGAGTGAATGTTCTATATTCAATAAAGAAATTTTAAAGTTGGAAAATGAAGACATTATTAAATTGGAAGCTATTGATAAAATAGAACATGAAGGAATCACTATTATTTTGACCAAAAAGTTGAAGAGGAAATTGGATTCTTTAGAGAAATCGATAGTTAAACTGCTGGTTTACAAAAGTATTTATATGCATGTGTAAACTGTAGAGTAATTTTACGACGTAATTTGAATGTGGAAAAAGGTTTAGTAAATGGAGCAATGAGTACAATTGTTGATTTAATTAATTATGTAAATAGAGATGGTATTGAATTTTTGAAAATGAAATTTGATGAAATTGAAGAAGTACAACAATTGAGTCGTTGTTCAGCTCGGTTTTTGCTTGTAAAAGATTTGCATGGTCGCAGAAAACAGTTTCCTATTTCTTTGGCGTATGCGGTGACCATTCATAAATCTCAAGGTTTAAGTGTAGATAGTGCTTTAGTGAATATTGGAAGTACCGTGTTTAAAGAAGGTATGGCATATATTGCTTTGTCTCGAGTGAGAACTTTATCTGGATTGTACTTGATTGATTTTGATGAGACAAAAATTAGTGCAGATGCGAACTGTGTGAAAGAGTATAATAGGTTAAGAAGAGAATATGCACCAAATTTTGGTCAGTATTTGAAAAGCATGTGGTAGGTAGAAAAAGAAGATTTGAGAATATCTGTAGTGAAGCTGTAGAGAAAGAAAAAAACAAGATGAAATTGTGATTGCAAGCAAAAAGAAAAAAGACAGTGTTGAAGACAATGTTGGTTATCAGCAGGAATTTCTAATCTATATGCTTGTTGTATTAGAAGTGAGAGATATATATATTTGAGTTTACCAGACTGTGAATCAGTGTCTTTTGACAATCTAGTTAGAGGAGCAAGTCAAAACATGGAGTGTAGCCAATGTAAATCAGAAATGTCATCAACATTATGTATACAGAGATATGGACCGTATGTAATTTTAATGCTGCAACGGTGTAGAGCTCAAGAAAATTGGAACCTTTTAATTACAAATTTTGTAGCTACTCAACTATCAATATCAGGAAGGAATTTTGTAGCTGTAGCAATTATTTTTCATGATGGACCTTCTACAACATCTGGACATTACACTGTTTATTTAAAATGTCTGAAAGGTTGGATACATTGTAATGATAGTCAATTGGTTTTTAAACAACGTTTTCCTACAGAGTTACCAAATTCTTACCTAATATTTTAAAAACCAAAATTTTAGGAACAAAAATTGGCCTTTCAGGATTACTGCTGTAAAGGTGGGTTGGTCTGGTGTTGTAGAGTACTTTGTAAGTGAGGGTGAGGAGCTTGAAGGTGATCCTCTTGTTGACGTGAAGGCAGTGTAGATCTCTCAGGTGGTGGGTGATGTGGCTGCGGCAGGGGACATCAATGATCAGTCGGGCGGAAGTGTTTTGGACTCGTTGTAGTCGTTGTAGGTGTTTGTCCGAGTTGAGATTTAGAGAGTTGATCCTCATGCAGTTGGTTACGTCTTTCGGTGGTATGTGGCTCCTTGGTGAGGGAGAAGATGAGTTGGGTGTCGTTGTCTTAGCAGATAATGTTCAGGTTGTGATGGCGGGCCACTTGTGTGATGGTGCCATGTAGATGTTGAATAGCGTCAAGTTGAGGGATGAGCCCTGGGGGACGTTGCAAATGATGTCAGTAGTTTTGGATCAGAAAGGTGGGAAACGGATGCTGAGAATTACTATTGAGGAACTTCTGAACTAAGAAATTGAGATATACTATTTGGCCTTGAGGAAAAGTATGTAAAACTATTAAGGACTATTTGTTTTCAGTGTATGAAAATTAATGATTGTGTTTTGGTATTTTAAGATTGTTTGAGATATCTCATAGTTACGTAAGACATTGCTGTTAGAAAAAAACATTTAACATATGTTTTATTTCTATTTTTTAGATTGGTATTGAAAATGTTGAATGTTTGTTTTTAAGATAATCTTTTTTATTGTCTTTTTTTTGCCCACTGTTATGTGATGAGTACTATTGAACTCACTTTTTCTGGTGAAATTCAATATATTCTGAGAACAGCAAAAAAAGCAAATGAAATGCTTTACAAATTATTTTGTGTTGTAAAAGATATATTGTAACTTTATTTTTTTTTGTCTTCCACAGATGCTAATTTTATAATGTATAATGTTTTTATTATTTGTTATGTTTAAGGTAAGTATAAGTAACTGTTAAAAATGGCAGATGGAATGTGCTTTAACAGAGCAGAAGTAACAAAACATTGATGGAGTACATAAGTGTGCAAAGATGGTTCGTATCTTTTAAAGACAGTTGAAAAACCTAATATATATATACTGAGTGTACCAGTATTCTTTGCATTTTACTACAACACATGTTCTAGTTTGGAACAGGTAAGGTGAATTGTACTTTTTTTAGTACTGCATTTTATTATAACAGCCTGAGTTTTTTCCTATAGTGATAAGGAGTCACTGGTTTGAACATTTAAGAAAATTTAAAAACTAAACATTCATATAAATAATTATATTTATATAATCTTATAAAGTAGTTGAGAATGGTATTTGTATATTATTTTTTGAAGAGCAAAATAGTTGATAAAGCTAGTTTTGTGTTATGTATTAGAAAAAAGGATAAAATGAAGTGTTTATGTTTTTGTACAAGGACCTACAACATAAGAAATTCACTATTGAAAATCAACAAAACAATATGGAAGACGGTTGTAATTATTAACAGTGTCATAGAAGAGCTGAACATATCTTTCACGAGCAGCGAGAATGAAGGGGAAGAAATGAATGCTGCAGATATCAGCTGTGATTTTCTAGACGAAACCTTGGATGTGGATTTTGTGGAAGCATTACATGACATCGTGTTTGATCATATGACTTTTGAAATTGATAACCAGGAAAATGAAATACCTGATGAAATTATTTTAGAAGCTCTAATAAATTATGAGATGTTTCAAGAATACATGTATTATGACATAATAATAGTAATGATTTGAGACACTATCCTTGCAGAATTGTAATCATTCTGCTAGTACCCAAGTACTCATGGTGCAAAGTGGGCCTTAGGGCATGGACTGTTTCAAACCCCTATAGACTATGCATGCACTCTTCTATGCACCGGCAAACTTGTCTTTTATAGCTTCTGTTCCCCAGTCTATATCCTTACACTTCCAGCAAACTCTCTGTGATTGCTGATTCAGTATTGTACTGAGCTATTCAGCAGAATGTCCTTATCTATGCACTGTGCTAAAAATGAAGCTCTTTTAAATTCAGTCAGATACTCTCCTTGCAGAACTGTAATTATCCAGTCAGTATCCAAGTAATCATGGCGCAACGTAGGCCTTAGGCCATGGACTGCTTTAAACCCCATAGACTATGCATGCAGTCTTCTATGTACCTGCAAACTTGTTTGTTATACCTTCAATTCCCCAGTCTGTATCATTAGACTTTCACCAATCACTCTCACACTACTGTTTCAATATTGTAGTGAGCCGTTCAGCAGTATTTGCTTATATATGTACTGTGGTAAAACTGAAGCTGTTATAAATTTAGTCAGGCACTTTCTTTGCAGAACTGTAATCATCCACTCAGTACCTAAGTACTCATGCATTAAATAGGCCTTAGGCCATAGACTGCTTCAAACTCCTATAGACTTTGCATGCAGTCTTTTATGCACCTACAAACTTGCCTTCTATACCTTCAATTCCCCAGTCTGTATTGTTACACTTTCGCCAAACACTATCACACTACTGTTTCAGTATTGTAGTGAACCATACAAGAGTATGCGCTTATCTGTACCCTCTTCTAAAAGTGAAGCTGCTATATATTCAGCCAGACACTCTCCTTGCAGAATTGTAATCATTCAGCCAGGACCCAAGTACTCATGGTGCAAAGTGGGCCTTAGGGCATGGACTGCTTCAAACACCTATAGACTACGCATGCACTTTTCTATGCACCTGCAAATTTGCCTTTTATATGTTCAATTCCCCAGTCTCTATCCCTACACTTCCACCAAACACTCTGTCACTCCTGTTATAGTTTTGTAGTAACTCATTGATCAGTGAGTAGTAATCCATTAACTACATTAAAACACTAATCATCAGATATACAATAAGTGGTACATCCCCAGAGATATGGCAGCTATTTTGCACTGTGACATCACCACCATGGATGCACCGTAGTTACAATGTGGTACACTATGGGGCAAAAATGGCACAGATATGTGATGTATCTGTGCTGTGAAGGCGGCGCATTGCTTGACTTGCGTTGCAAGCGCAACGCAGCTCCAGCAATGCTCTTGAGGCCCTATGCTCACAATGCTGTGTCAATCCTTACACCTGCTGCAAGCAGGTGCTGGGTTTTGATGCAGCATAAGCCCAAATGTGACTGAATTTAATTTTATAGATTTTACTCAGTCACTTTTAGGAGGTGTTCCTGCGCCAGAACACTCCCCCCCCGCGCAGGAAAGCTTCCTTCTGGTGCAGGGCTTTACAATGTGATGCACCTTCCAGATGCGTCACATTGTAAATACCACACACCATGGCACATCTTTTGCAACACCGCTGCGTCACAAAAGTTACGCAAGGGCTGTGTAAAAGAGTCACAAGGGGGTTGTAGATCTGCCCCAAACACATACAAATTCACCCAGGCAGTTTCACCAGCAGTACAAAGGGAAGCACAGACTTGTAACATATTTATGTACATATGTTACATTCAAGTGCTTCGGAATCACTATAGTATACTATAAGTAAACAACTTATAGATTGATGCTGTAGCACTGCCTTATAGTTCTGCACTTTCACATTCACCATACACTACTAATGTATTCTTTCAGTCAATTATGCACTACACATACATACATCTAAACTTTCACACACTAGCATACAAGTTTAGTTCTTTTTTAACCAGAGTAGGTAGTTATGAAAATAACTTTTTTTTTGTTTTGTAGTTTTGTATTATTTTTTTTAACAGTTTTTTTTAAAGGAAAAAAAGGAACTGCAAACAAAAAAGTCTTCAACAGGAACAAATAAACAAAAAAAAATTTAACGGTGAGAGCATTGGTGCTGATGTATCCTCCTGCAAATTAAATCAATTGACTGCTCGCTGTAGCATAATGTTTCTTTACAAAATTTGCAAAGAATAATTAAATCGGCGAAATCAGGATGGATGTCCAGATGTGGACTTGCAGATCCTGTTCATGTGCTTGCTTGAGCTGGTGGAATCTCCTCCCTGACTCTGGTGCATGCAGCACGGGCGCAATTTACAGGGTGTAGGTTTTTGACATGCCTCACCATGCTTGCAGTCCGGAAGGAATAATGCTTGTTCGGATTCCCTCTAGAGAGCCCAACAGAGCAGCTTTTGCAGGTTACTTTTGCAGCAGTTACCTTTTTTTCACCCTCCGGAAATTATTTCTTTTTATGAATTAATGCCTCTTTTCTTTTTGTGGGTGGATCTTCTGCCACAAATTCTTCCTCTGAAGTGGATTCTTGCTGGGCAGCCATAATAAAGCAATGAAGACCCAGCTCCTTCACAAAAAGGTGTTCCTTCAATGAAAGTCAAAGAAGAATGAATAAAATGGGTGGGGTCTTTCAACAGTTGCAATAGGAAGTGTTATGAACCAATCAAATCTGTTCTTTTAAAGTCACATGGCTTTGCGAACACTTATGGTGCACTTACGGTGCTCTTACGATGCGAGTACTTACGACGTACCGCCGTGATTTGCGTAATTGCTTTTAAAAGTAATATACGCTTATTAAAAGTTAAAAAAAACAATTTTCATGATTATCCCAGATAATGTCTTACCTTAATATTTACATTAAATACATAAATATATCTTTTTAAACGATTAGAAACTTTCGCTCTGTACGCGTACGGGGCGCCATACAAACGTACAAGCGACGCGTAATGTCAAAGCGCATTCGTAACCTATGCGTGGGTACGCGCAGACTATGATTAGCCGTACAAAGTATGGTGCAATCACCGTAAGCGTACGGTACGATTGCCAAAAAAAAAAAAAAAAAAGTAAATATATAGAATTACATTTTAATATATATTTTTTTTAAACTTATTTAATAAAAAAAAATGGGGATTTTGTTTTGTTATTATTTAACATTTAGAATAAGAAATATAACTTAAAAAATTAAATAAAAAATAATTATAATAAAAATGTAGGAAATTAGTATAAAAAAAATAATAATTAATACATTTAAAAATTTGCATCTACAAAACCTATGAAATTCACTGAAAAAACCAAAGGTTTCACACATGTTCTAGTTGGCTGGACATTTCACTCGTACAAAACCATTGAAATTCCCCCGTTATAGTTAGTTCAGCTAACTATAACTTACGCGCCCGCATTGCACTGCTGATGAAGTCACATATTACATCACTCCTGACATGGTCAGTGACATCACTCATGACATCACTGATGACATCTCAAATGACATCACTGATTACATCACTGATGACATCATCATTGTGAAAGAGTGGCAGACCTCCTCTCACCGTAATATAACCTTTGATAAACACATTGAAAAATAGAAACTAACATTTTCAAAACAATGGATACCAATACCAGTTACAACAACCTATTCAGTAATTACAAAATCTATATACACATCCACTCATTCACCAACATTTCTATATAGTCACTCATACATGCACTCACTCATCATATTTACTCATACACCTATACATCCTGTTACACACCGATACTCATTCATAGAGTTACTCACACACATACACACACATGCAAATAAACTATCAAACATCCATTTACTTGCATATACAGCTATATAAACACTACACTTACTTATTTATACAGGAAGTCTTCCAATCTCCCACACTCTCTCATATATGTAGTTACTCATAAAGACACTATTGAGACAGTCAATTACTCACTAACCCACCCATACACACAATCATCCACCCATACAGTCTTGCGCACATGCTGTCTTCAAAACATATACAAATAGTGAGTCACTCATTCATGCAACTGTGCACTGAGTAATATTCCCCACCGAACCATACAGACATTCATACTGATACTCAAAAAAACAACTAATAACCCATATACACATTCATGTAGCTACTCACCAACCCATGCAGCCACTTATACACAAAGTGAGACACAGATACAGATATTTAAATATTTAAACATTACTCGCTAATATATGTATTCACTAAGATACACTTAATAACTCAGTTTACCAATCAATTTTACAAAAAAACACCCATTTAGACATTTGTTTACCCATTTATTCTTCCATCAACCTTTACATATACATATATAAAAAATATTTATTTTTCAGAAAGACACACATTCACTGGATGATGTCATCAGTGATGTCATCAGTGATGTCATTTGAGATGTCATCAGTGATGTCATGAGTGATGTCACTGACCATGTCATGAGTGATGTAATATGTGACATCATCAGCAGTGCATTGCGGTCGCGCGAGTTATAGTTAGCTGAACTAACTCCAACGGGGTAATTTCAAAGGTTTTGTATGAGTGAAATGTCCAGCTAACTATAGCATGTGTGAAACCTATGGTTTTTTCAGTGCATTTGCAAGTTTTTTAAATGCTAATTCCTAACTATAACGTGTGTGAAACCTATGTTTTTTCAGTGAATTCCTAAGGTTTTTTCAATGCTAATTCCTAACTATAACGTGTGTGAAACTTTGTTTTTTTCAGTGAATTTCCAAGGTTTTTTCAATGCTATTTCCTAACTATAACATGTGTGAAACCTATGGTGTTTTAAGTGAATTTCAAAGGTTTTTTAACTTTCTAATTTCTGTATCAATTTTTATATATTTATTTTTCCACAAACATCCTTTGTATATTGTAATACATTGACTGTATCCTGTAATATGCAATGGCACAGCTAGTTTTGATGATTTGGATAAAGTCAAACAGTATAGTCTACATCTTCAATCAACATATAAACACTCAAATTTGTTATTTAACTTTTTTTTTAAAGTGCGCGATTTAAAAAAAAATGTTTTTTTGGCTTTTTTGGGTCCTTCAGGGACCCCCCGAAAAGGCCTAGAGGTCAGGAGTCTCTACCCTGCCCTCTTTTCACGTTCTCCTCTATTGTTTTTGACTCACTTCTACCTCGCGGTTTAAAAAAGTAATATATATTTTTTTTTGCCCTTCGGGGTCCTTCAGGGACCCCCTGAGAAGGCCTAGGGGGTCAGGGAGTCTCTACATTTGCTTAGTGGACCATGAGATAGGGGGTAACCATGCCAGTGCATGCACCTCCTCATATGGCCACTCAGGCAATATAGGCTTACCTGGTCAAGAATAGCCTTATCTCCTTTCATTTGGGGGGGGTTATGTAGGAAGGTGGATATCTGACTATGGTTGCCCCCATCTTTTTGCCTGGTGTTTTGCTGGTTTGTGACTTAGTTGGCCTGTGATCCTGCTATTTAGCACCCCAGGCTTCCTGCTCTCTCCGTTAAAATGGATTCCATGTACCTTAGGTGCATATCTAATTGGATACTGGGTCACCTTATCAGTCCCTGTACAGTGTCCATTAGGTACCCAGGGTATAGGTGCATCCAGGGCCTACCCGGGGCTGAAGCATGTATTATGCCACCCCTGGCTGGCCATCTAAATCTGACACAACTGGCTGCATGACAGCTGGGGAAAGGTGGTGTAAACACCCTTTGCTGTAGATATAGTATACCTATATCTAAACCTAAAATGGACACATATATTCCTATACGTCACTCCTATGGAAGGCCTTATCAATACTGAAGGCAGAGTGCTTGGAATTATGTGAGATGGTGCTCTGGCATGAGCTGAGCCCGTTTGCAGCTTGCGGAACCAAGTCCTAATAGCTGTTCCATGATAACGCTATACCATATACTCTTAAGTGCATTATCAACCTCGCGGTTAAATGCTAACTCTGGTATAACATTATCAAAACATGTCGAGTAAGGTGTCATACGATTTGGAATACTACCCCCTCACCAATTCTGGCGACGGGGGTAGCATTCCACCCTTCTAGAGGGACACAACATGTATGTAACTGGGAACCCCGGTTAAAGTTAACTCGAGCCTCAGCATCACAAAATGGATGCTGCCACCACAGACACAAGTCTGACCTCCTGCTGCTGGGAGTCCTTCCAGCGAGGATGGCTTGTACAAAGGGTTTCCTGCCTTGGGAGGTGCTAGCACCACCCCAGACAGGATTTTGTGTATTGAGGTAAGGAGGCCTGAAAAGAATGAGACATGCCTGTGGCACACAAGGTGCCCTGTGCATACACCGGTTCAAACCAGTTGCTGGGGCATCCCTGCCCCAGCTCTGGCGGGAAACCGGACAAAGGATAGGGGGTGTAACCACCCCCCTTCCTGGTCCCACCCAGGGGAGGGACCTAGTCAGTAGTGCAGCCCCCTTTAGGAGAATAAAGGTAGGAGCTGGTCCCATTCTAAATTGGATTATCCTGAACTATTCAACAAGAAGAAACTCTGGCCTTCGACGTTCTGCTCCACAGAAGACTGAAGAATCTCCCTTGTGGACAAGGAGTGTCCACCCTGCAACTGCAGGCACCATCAAGCGTCCAGCGGCTTCCCTTTGTTGTCTTCCCTCGAGGCTCCAGACTTCAGAGCCTGACGAGACCCAGATTCCCAGACCTCTCCGACCTCAACTCACATCTACAGCAAAGCTGAGACCTGTGGGTGCGACGAGACACGTGGGACCGGCCATCTTGGAAGAAACTGCACTTCGCTTCCAGCACGACTCCCGAGGTAAACTCGACCAACTGCTTTGGTGATTGAGAAGCACCAGCCCCGAGCAGCCCCTGCACCGAAGATCAGCCCTCCAGCATCCACGAGATCTGCGTGGGGCCCTTCTGCTTGTTTGCTGCTTGACGCGTTATCTGGTCACTTGCCGGCTGACTAGTGGCCTCCTAGACGACGAACCTTTGAATCTTTGCTGCTGGTCTGGTTGCTCCAGACTGGCCCTTGCTCCCTTCCAAAAGAGGGGCACCCCGGACTCTCCTAGTCCGCACCAGACGCTTTCTTCACTCACCGCGTGGGTTGCCTTTGCCAAGGCCTGTTGATGCCGATTCTGAATCCAACACCGCCGACAGCAAGAGCCTGCGTGGGACAGCTCGTGCCTCCATCCTGGTTGTTGATGACGCCTCCTGGTCCACGTGGCTGCAGAGTCAAGCGTCCACTCTTCACCTGATCACGACGACGACATCTGGTTCCTTCCTGGTTCCACTCCAGTCACTGGCTAGTGACTGTGAACATTGTCCTTTCTGCTTTCAGGTCTTCTTCTTCAACAATCCACCCTTGGATTGCACCGGACATCTTCCTCCTGGTCGCCTGCAGCATCTTTTCTTTCAGGCTCCATTGACTTCAACGCGAGAACCCGACGCACTTTGACACCTATGCACCTGCGGCCCGTGGGTGAGGTAACAAGAGCATTTCGGTGCTCAAGGGTAGTTTAACTGTCCTAGTGTCCAGTTCCACAGTCGTTATAGTCCTAACTAGTCAGGATTGTCCGTACTCACCTTTAACTTGAACTGTACTGTCCATAGACGTTGTTACGCATCTCGCGTGTGAGTTCACACTCTGCACACGCGTTCCGTGGGCCTCCTATTACTTACCTAGAGTTAGTGTAGCGTGGTCCCATCGATCCTACAGCCTCTGGACAGCTCCATTCCTTTTATCGACTTTCACATTCCACTTACTTAGTATATGGTTTGTCGTGCCCCTAGGGCACCATTGTAATTTTGTGCAACTTGTCGTATTTTTCGTAAGAGATTGTCATGTGCTTAGCCCTCTGACCTCATAAAGAGTTCAGAGGTGTTGTTATTAATAAATATACTGTTTATTTTCATAACAACCTGTGTGGTGTCCTTTCATCTGGTATTCAAGGGGTTATATTGTGGTAAAACAGCTGTTTAGCCTAAGACTGCTTTGTCCATGCTACCATTAGGATAGCTGGTCTATAAGGTTGACTTACAACCAATCACCATAAGGGTTGTTTGGACTGATACAAGGTGATCACTAGAACTAGTGAGCATCATATATCAGGCCAACTTCTCACACCGGGCACTCTGCCATGCCGTCAGCCTGGATGGAGCCCCGGACGCCCGGGGGACGAATGCCCGGGACGCACAGACCCCGTCCTGGGCACTTTTCCATGCCGTTGGCCTGAAGCCCCCCCCCGACACCCAGGGGAGGACCACCGTGAAAACCATGGAGCCTCACCCAGGCATAGCCCATCTGGTCCCCCTGGTAGAGAACCACCAGCCCTGGAGGGGTGTCAGGGCGTACCCTGTCCCTAGTAATCCGGAGGAAAATTACCCCCCTTTCTTGTAATCTGTGCACGCGAGGTGACAGAGGGGACCCAAGGCGTGAAAGTCCCCGACCTCCTGGAGCCCTCGCTGGGATCCGGGAGGCGAATGGCACCTCATCGGGACTTCCAGGGAAGTTCGCCCATCTGGTCGCCCCATAGGAAAGCGTTGCGGCGGACCAGATGGCCGGGACCGAAAGGACTCCCTGCTTCCCACCCGAGCATTCGCGGTAGGGCTTCTGCCTGCCCACGCCGGGCAGGGCTCGGGGACACCAGCTGGGCCTCAGGCACAGTGAGGACCACTGGAGCTCTCAGGCCCGGACGCCAGGGGGACGAATGCCCGGGACGCATGGAGCCCGTCCTGGGCACTTTTCCATGCCTTCGGCCTGGAGCGCCCCGACACTCAGGGGAGGACCACCGTGAAAACCATGGAGCCCGACCCGGGCACTCTGCCATGTCGTCAGCCTGGATGGAGCCCCGGACACCCGGGGGACGAATACCCGGGACGCACGGAGCCCGTCCTGGGCACTTTTCCATGCTGTCGGCCTGCAGCCCCCCGACACCCAGGGGAGGACCACCGTGAAAACCATGGAGCCTGACCCGGGCACTCTGCCATGCCGTCAACCTGGATGGAGCCCCGGACGCCCGGGGGACGAATACCCGGGACGCATGGAGCGTGTCCCGGGCACTCTGCCATGCCGTCGGCCTGGATGGAGCCCCGGACGCCCGGGGGACGACTGCCCAAGAGCCATGGAGCCCGTCCTGGGCAATTTGACATGCCGTTGGCCTGGAGGAAGGAAGCCAGCCCCGTGTGGCCTAAGGAGGTGTTACCCAGGCATAGCCCATCTGGTCCCCCTGGCAGAGAACCACCAGCCCTGGAGGGATGTCCGGGCGTACCCTGTCCCTAGTAATCCGGAGGAAAATTACCCCCCTTTCTTGTAATCTGTGCACGCGAGGTGACAGAGGGGACCCAAGGCGTGAAAGTACCCGACCTCCTGGAGCCCTCGCTGAGATCCGGGAGGCGAATGGCACCTCATCGGGACTTCCAGGGAAGTTTGGCCATCTGGTCGCCCCATAGGAAAGCGTTGCGGGCAACCAGATGGCCGGGACGAGAGGGGCGACCAGATGGCCAGGACCAAAATGACGCCAATCTGCCTGCCCCGAGCCTCCGCGGGAGGGCTCCGAGGCTCCTGAGCTCCAGGGCTCCAGGGCTCCAGGGCTCCTGGGCTCGGGCTGCAGGGCTCTGGGGCTCCGGGCCTGCAGGGCTCTCGGGCTCCAACCAGGTCGGGGAGATCAGGGAGTCTGCCCAGGCACGAGGGACCCCTGTCCATGGCACACGGACAAGCTCCCCCATTTTCCCCAAAAAAATTCCAAAATTTTGCGTAGTGTGCGTAGTGGCACTACGCCTAGCCCTAGTCTTGTCCCCCTCTATACGCAATGTTATTTCATATAATTTATGGGGTTTGCTAACTCTGGTATCTGCAGTTTTCACTTGAATGTATTCATTTGTGTCCACTGTCTCCAGAAGATTCATCAGGATCTTGTGAGCTATTGTTACTTCTGCTGCACTGTCTAGCATTGTCTGGGCCCACTCTCCGTTTTTCAGTTGTGTCCTTGGCATGTTTTATTTTAATACTGGCTACCTTCTTCTTTGGAAATTGTAATTTTTTACTTTGATGAGCAGGTTCCTTGTCTTTGGACTTGACGTGCTCTTCCTTGTGTTCTGACCGTCCTCTTCTTTCCGATTTCTGTGAGGAAGTCTGAAAAGATCGAGAGGGACGTGTATCAATATCTTGATATCTGTTAGGTTTTCTCAATTTATCCCTATATCTAAGGTTGTATCTTTTCTCAGAGGGCTCCCTCTGGGGAGACTTGCCTCCTCTTTCTGGAGATCTATCTCTCCTTTGAGGAGACCTTCCTCTGGAATTAAACCGTTTTTCTCTGGGAGTGGATTGTCTATTACCCTCCCAACTCTTTTTTGGAGTATTCAGAATATTTTTAATAAACGTTTTTTCAGCATTTTCAATTAGTTGGGGTTTTACTGGTTTCCCACCCAAACTATCTCTACCTAGTTCTTCATAGGATTTTTCTATGATTCTGGCAAGTTCAAAAGGTTGATCTGCTATATCTGTTTCTTTCAATTTCTAGATGTATTTTATATCGGCAATTGCCAATTGAACTAATTCTCTATATGCCTTTGTTAATTCATTTAGTTTAACTAAGAGTTCTTCGCTTGACATTTTTTCAATGTCGGGATATGGTGTGTAGCTGGCTAGAACCGGCCATGTGGCTCCTGGTCTACCTAGTGGACAGAGCATGGTAATGTGATTTTGATGTTTTTAGGGCGCCATTAAACCAGAGCAGGTGCTCTTGGTAAGTTAGTGGGATTTCAACGTCCTCAAAAGGGGCGTATTCCTCTGGAGATTCCTCTATTTTGTAATAGTGGAAGTCTTGTGTTACAGCATTTGCTGCTGGAAAATGTATCCATGAATAGAATACCTCTGTCTGCCGATATTCATGGGCCTCTACCACGAATATGACTGTACCACCTCTTGGTGATAGTCCATTTTCTATAAGTTTAAGAGTTATAGTTCTTCTTACATTGACCGGAATGATTATAGCATTCGGGTCTTCATCTCGGAGACTTGTGAAGTTTCAAGGAAATAAAGATTAGGTGCACAATATTTTGGAACACTGTATCCTTCAACGTTGACTAAACCAAAAACGAATACATAGGAATCTCTTCCTACTAAGTTCCGGCGGATATTAACCTTTTACCCACTCCAGATGTCTTTTGGAGTTTTTACAGGAAAAGGGGTCTGTGTGAAAAAGCACGACTGAGTTACTCTAATGTCTTGCGTTAGATTATTGCCTTACCAAACGTTGGGCGCCATGTAGTGTAGTTCCTATATTCCCAATAGGCTCTGCGCATTGGAATAATATAAACAGCAGTTTAGACGTAGGACTGAGGTCATCTAGGTCTCTACTGACTATATTAGACTTAATTAGGTTTGCCAGCTAGCTCAGAGGTCACTAGAAACGTTCTTGAATGTTCAGGAAGGAGTTAACTTTCCCAATTTGACAAGAAGGGATTAGTTTCTGACAACCGCATAAACATGACAACTTTGTTCCCTCAGAATAAAGAGTATATCTCTAGAGTCGTGTGAAAACAATAGACAGCTATTTCACTCAGTCAATCGTGCATGCTTAATTTCACCAGGAGTGCAGAGAAATAGAGAGACGGGTGTTTTCAATAAAAGGTGTTATTTATTGAGCAGTCCTCTTTCGCATGCAAGAGAAATGAGTTGCCACAATTGCAATACTTATCATTAAGTAAAGTGCGTACAGTAAAAGTAGTATTATGAAATATTACTGTAAAAGCATTGATATGGTTTCTTAGCCATATGATACTTTAAAACGGATAAAATATATGCATACATAAAAACATTGACGAAACGTACTCAACTGGTGCTTCTAAGATACGCCTACCCCGGTGTACCTGACCTAAGCCTAATACGTGGGAAGGAGTAAGTAAGTTGCAGTTTAAGTTAAGTTAGGTTTTTGCCAAGAATCTGCATCAAGAATTCTCTTAAGGTTTTAATCAGCTCCGTACCTTGGTTCTAGAATGAAGGAGGTCTTGTATCTCTCTCTCAGGACTCGATCTCCCAGCAACCCGCTAGGGGGACTGGAAACACCGGAGCTGGAATTTTTCGGCAGGAGAAAAGACAGCGTCTCTCTCAGTGCTTCAAATGGGAGGGTCGGCTTCCTTCGGCTTTCACATCAGCTGGGCTTCAGGCAAGTAGATAGCCGCTCTGCTCCAAACCACTGTGTGTCCCCTTAAGACAACGTTGGTATATTTATACCTGGAAGGTGCCGGGTTTGACATAAGGTTGGACTTAAGACCTCACTAAGAACTAACAGTTCTTTCTGGACTCCAGGAGTTCTTGTGCAAATCAAAACAAAAGCAGGGGGAATTCCCGGGCTGCTGGAGGCTTGGTTTGTTTAAAGAACGCGTTGTACTTTCTAGGAGTCTATGGGAGTAGCCTTGCCGTATTTGGACTGCATGGGCTATGACTAAATATGGACATGATTCTTATGCCTTTATAAGGATATGTTTCGTTATAATCACATAAGGGCATGAATCTGGATATTTAATAAGGGTCCTAGATACATTCACAATATCTGAACTAACTATAACGGGGGAATTTCTGTGGTTTTGTATGAGTGAAATGTCTAACTAATTATAACGTCCCTGAAACCTATGTTTTTTTAAGTGAATATATATATATATATATATATATATATATATATATATATATGTATATAAAGTATGTGAGTGTCATCTGTGTAACTGTGTGTATCTATGTGTGTGTGTGTGGCGGTATGCATGAGTGAGTGTATGTGTGACTGATTTTATAAGTGAATATGTGGGTCTATGAGTAGATGCGTGGGTGAGTAAGTTACTGTGAGTTACTTTGTCGGTGAGGGAATGGGTATGTAAGTGGAGTGTGGATGAGTGAGTGGATATATGAAAATGTATCAGTGAGTGAGTGAGTGTGTGAGTGGCTGTATGGGTGCATGAGTGCATGAATCAGTGGCTACATGAGTAAGTGGGTGGCTGTATGGGTATATAATTGAATAGGCATGTTAGTAGTATATTTGATGAGTGAGTGAGTATGTTAAAGACTGTATATGTGAGTGAGTGGGTATGTGAGTGGTTACATGGGTGAGTGAGTATTAGAAAAGGGGGTCTCTAGTTGGCAATGGTTTGCACCTTTGTCCAAGTGGGGACGATTCGTCCTAGTCAGGGTGATAATATATCACTTCAAAACTCGCTGTGGCAACCTCCTAACAGACATATGTGGGACACTCTCAACAACTATTTTAGCGCACACAAGCCACCATGAACCTCCTACCCTACACTCACGAACCCATTCAATATGACTTTGCTTGATCTCTCAATGCTATTCCTCTGGTCACCTCTCCTGCCAAAGCCAGCGACTGTTACCATCTGTGGGTCAATGCACTGATACTACATATGATACATTTATGATTTATGTTATGTTATTTTTTGGTTTCCTAATGTGTACTACTGCCCATTCAAATACTGTCTCTACAGTCATTGTTTAATCTTAGTATGTCTCTTTCCTATGTTCTTATGATTTCATTGTCTGTATTACTTTTTTGGAAACAACAAATAAAAAACTTTTGAACTGAAAAAAAAGCATGATGGGATACCCACGTGGTTGCTCTGCATATCTCCTTATTGAAACCAAACCAGCCTCTGCACAAGAAGCGGAAACTGACCTAGTCGATCATTCATGAAGTTGGGAAGGGGGACCCTCACCCAGAGATTTCTAGACCTGGCAAGTAGCCTGGCAAACCCATCTGCTGTAAGTCAAGGCTGCACATTTCTTGCTCTTATTCTTTATTTAGCAACATGTGTGCAATAAATCAATAACATCCTTTCAAAAAAATAATTAAATATATCCAATATTTTTATATATCCAGAACAAGACCAAAATGTCAAAAATCCAAAATACAGTACTTAAAAATATGCACTTTGCAAGAATAACTTAAAAAAGGCAGGTCCTTGAATTTGGTAGCTCTTTCCAGTGCTATTGCGATACTGAAAATGACAAAATCCAACAGATCCTGCTGCCCATGTCAGAGTGGGTCAGCGGTAGGGTCAACAGACTCATAAACAGAACCTTCTTTGTTGCAACCGATGCAGCCAGATATGGCAACCATCGCGGTCGGGAGGCGTAGCGGTGCACCTTGTGGTGTCCATAGGTTACGGTGCAGGCAGCGGTTGTTGGGCGGTTGTCCAGCAGCGTCATTAAGACCATGGTTGCTGTGCAAAGCGGGGAATCGCTCATTGCGTTGCTAACAGATCGTGGTGGAGGTGACAAAGCCGGTTGAAATTCAGCGACGTCATCGGTGTGACCAGGGCAGTGAGGTAAAGCAAGAAGGTGAGGAATGCGGTGCCCACAGGTTGCGGTGCATGCGGCGGCTTGGTGGCGACAGTGCCATCGTCGTTGAGACCAGGATTGCGGTGCAAGATGTACTTGTGCCATCTGTGGTGCCTTCAGGACATGGAAGGGTAAAGGTACCTTCAAGGGATTTGTTTGTGTTAGTTATAGCTTAAAGCGAACCGTGCTGATTTATTACCCAAATTAGTATAGGTCGGTCGTGCAAATATGCAACACTGATTAATCATTCAATTTATAATAGTCAAAGTAGGTGATCAAAGCATAAAGAACAAATATAAAACGGGTGTATATGGAATATTTGTATTTAATACTTTTCAAACAATTAAAAAGAGTACAGAATCAATATCAACAATGTTGCAAGAAGTACATATTAAAAGAATAAATCAAACACTTCTTTGGAACAATTATCTACGCTTTTCTTCCTTGTTACAATTGGTGTACTAGATTTAAACAAAGAAAAAGCGTGGGTCGACGTTTCGGTCTCTATTAATTGATTAATGAGACCATCTTCAGGACAAAGGGATATTTCTGAAGACCCTAAAAATGATATAGAGTTTTCATTATTATCATATTCTATATCTTGTCTGTCAAATAAAAACGTTACATTTTATACATAACACCCGAAATCTGTTCACCTTGAACAGATATTTTATCAAAATCCGTGTTTTTATGGCTAAAGATAGTCTTGGCCTATTTTTGAACATATGTCATCCACTATGAGTTACATGTGGTCAGAAAAAGCTCAAATTGTATACATACATTCAAAGTGTCATTTCTTATTCATTATGTACATAATCCATTTAGTATATACAATTGATTAAAATTGGTTACACATCTCTATTGATTCTCAGCGATAAATGCACTAAGTGGCGAACAAGTTCAATTTTCAGTATTTTGAGACAGAGCCTAGTGCACCTCCTTGCATAAAAGTGGAAAAATCTTTTTTATATATCTATATATACCTTAGCTGCAGTATGACGCGTATCCTGTGTACTGAAGGCTATTATCTTTGCCGATGTTTCACACGGTACAGGTTTCTGCAATATATAAATATATAGACACCCTATTGTCACAGGGCATTGTCATAACGAGAGCAAAAAATATTAGAGGTGCGTACGTGTTCATGCTACAGCTCGTGGACATGGATTAAAGAGTCACAGCTTTGTGCATAATTGCAGCATGCATGTCGCCTTAGTACAAATGTATCAGAGCGATGTCTTGCAGGAGATGATCATGTGGCATTACAATATATCCACTACAAAACACCAGATTAACCCGCAGTATATTTATTTAACTCGGACCTCACATAGTTATAATGCCAGACCCTCGAACTTCACTGGCTTGGGTCAAACATCATTCCGGGTTATTTTAGCTCATTGCTACTTTATTGTTAAGCATGCATGCGGCACGTGTTAACTATGGCTACTGCATGCACAAGTGAATTAGATCAGCCCTATTTAGTTATCCGAGGTGTATGAAGCATAAACATATGCAGATATATATTGATGTAAACTGAAAGCACTAAATGAATACCTGAGATTGAAAAAATCTTCAATCAGAAACGTAACAGCTTATCGTATTAGTCAGCACTGTCGGTATCGGTAGGTCACCTAGATGAGAAACCATGCCGTGTGTTAGGATGTTTATTATGTCTATGATATGTAACGATTCAGATCATGGAGCCAGCGATGGAGTTGGTGATGGAGTTGGCTGCTTTTCCTCCTCTGCGGCAACTGAAACCCATGGTTCCAAAGGCAGTGTCCAGAGGTGAGTGAAGTATTTGCTCTCCCCGAGACTTTGTGAACAGGAGCCCTTGGAACAAGCCCTTGGAGATACTCAACAACAAATTATAGAAAGTTCAGTCCAACCCTTTCACTGCCCAAGGCAGAAGCAGCAACTGCAGGCCAACCCAACAAAGCAACAAGGCATCAAAAGAGCAGTACTCCTCCTGGCAGCTCTTCAAGTTCTGCTTCTTGTCAAGTTCTGGGGTCTGGGCCCCAATATTTATACACAAAAAAATCCTTTGTTCTCTTGTGGCAGAGAGTGGCTGTGCGCAGCAAAAATCAGTTCTGTCCAGCTGTCTAGCCCAGCTTCACTGCAAGAGGTGGGAACAGCATTGTCCAAGTCAGTCCAGGCCCATTCATGTGCAAGGAATTTTCTCTTACACCTACCATTGGTGATCCATTCAATTTGGCAATCTCCACCAATAGGTCATTTGTAAGTAATCTTCAGTCCCCTTTGCACTCAGCAGTGCACCCAAAAAATCCGCAGTTGCTGACCAAACATGCACATTGATACCCCCCGATAAAAACCTCCACTTGAATTGGATAGTAGCAGACAAGGGCCTTATTGACAAGGAGTTAACACAGCGTGGTGACCCAAGCCATTTGTCAATCCACAAACCCAGTAAATGCGCACGGGATGGCTATGCAAGAAAAGACCTACCTTCTAAAAGTGATATTTTCAAACACAGAACATTAAAATCATCGTTACTAAAATGTGCATTTTTACATTCTGAGTCCCGGCATACTAAACTCCATTTTCCTATCTTTTCTCAGTGGGAAGTTATGCCTATAAAATGTTAAAAGTAAACTTACATTCTATCCTATAGGACAGATAGCCTTTCCATAGTTACAAACAAAATGCACTGTAATTCATTACTAGGACATGTCACAAACACAAGTACATGTCCAACCTATAACTTACACAGCACCCTGTCCAAAGGGGTACCTTTGGCCTACCCTAGGGGTAAAGTACATTTAGGAAAAGGGGAGATTAGCGCCTGGCAAGTGGGTGCACTTGCCAGGTCAACATGTAAATTATAAACGGCGTGCAGACTCTGCAGTGGCAGGTCTGAGAACCTTTTTCAGGGCTGCTTGAGTGCGTGGCACAATCAATGCTGCAGGCCCCCTAGTAGCATTTGATTCATAGGTCCTGGTACCCTCAGTGCACTTTACTAGGGAATTACTAGTAAATCAAATATGCCAATCACGGAAACACCAATCTATAATACAATTTACAACAGAAGCACTTGCACTTTAACACTAAACAGCAGTGAGAAATTGAGCAGAGACATTAAAACAGCAAAAACAGAGCCAAAACTGGGAGGTCAGAAAGCAAAAAGACAGGGGAAACATGCCAAAGGATGCCAGGTCCAACAGTGAGTAAATGCATGAATAGTGTAGAAGTGGGTGAGCGACTGTATGGGTAAGTAAGTGAGTGTGTGAGAGGCTGTATAGGGGAGTATGTGCTTGTCTCAGTGACTGTTTAGGTGAGTCAGTACATGTCTTATTATCTGTATGAGTACGTGAGTGGGTGTGTGAGTTTCTGTATGTGTGAGTGAGTGACTGTGTGAGTGCCTGCATGGGTGAATGAGTGGGTGTGTGAGTCACTCTATCTGGGAATGGTTCGGTATCTGAATAGCTGTATGGTTTTATGAGTGGGTATGTAAGTGTCTGTATATCTGTATGACTGAATGTGTGAGTGGCTATATTGGTGAGTAAGTAGATGCATGAGTGGTTGTATGGATGAGTTAGTGGTTGTGTCAGTGTCTGTATGAGTAAATGAATGTGTGAGTGGCTCTATGGATCACTGCGTGGGTGTGTGAGTACTTGTATGGTCCTCTGAATGGGTGGGTGTGGGGGAGTGGGAATGGTTTTGTTGATGATATAATCAGTGAAGTCACTGACCATATAATGAATGATGTAATAAGTGCAGTCATAGGCATTGCATTAGGGCATAAGTTAAAGTTAGCTCAAGTAACTATAACAGCTGAATTTCTATATTTTTGTGCGAGTGAAATGTGAGCAAATCTATAACGTCCCTGTAATCTTTGTTTTTTTCTGTGAATTTCGAAGGTTTTCTACTGTTAGTTCCAAACTATAGTGTTCCTGTGATCTTTTTTTTTAGTGAATTTCTCTGTTTTTAACATTCTATTTCCTAACTATAACACCCCCATAAGCTTTGTTTTTTTAAAGTGAATATATTTATATATATATATATATATTATTATTTTTTATTTTTCAGAGTGAGAGAGATAGATAGATAGATAGATAGATAGATAGATAGATAGACAGATAGAGCTATAAATAAAATAAATACATTAAACAATTAACAAATCAAATGCAAAATATTAAATAAATTACAAAATCGAATATTTATGGAACAAGATATTTACTAAAAATATTGAAAGAATATTTTAAAATATACATATATATACAAATAATATAAAATTAAACAAATGTGCAAATGATGATATTCCATATTTTTAAACAATATTAAAAAAGTATTAAAGTCTGAGAATGATGGATATTTTGTTTCCACTCCAGTGTGTGCAACAGTAGGGAAAGGGTTGGACTTTGAAGAGGTTACATTTACAATTCTCACTCCAGTCTCTAAGACAGTTGGGAAAGCATTAGAATCTGAAGGGGTAACATTTACCTTTTCCCACTCCAGTCTGTGCAACAGTAAGGAAAACATTGGCCTTCAGAGGGGTTACATTTACTATTCCTACTTCAGTCTGTGAAACACTAGGGAAGTGTGGAACTTTGGGCGGGGGGGTAAATTTACTATTCCCATGCCAGTCCGTGCAACAGATGGAAAAATGTTGGACTTCGGAGTGGTTAAATTTACTATTCTCACTCAAATCTGTAGAAAAGTAGGGAAACCGTTGGAATCCGGATGGGTAACAAGTACCACTCCCACTCCTGTCTTGCAATGGTAGGGAAATTGTTGGACTTCAGAGAGAATAAATCTACTATTCCCACTCCAATTTGTGCAACTGATAACTGACATAATATCAATCACAACAATATTGTGATACAGAAATATTGTGTCAAGAATATCAATGAAAAA
Organism: Lissotriton helveticus; assembly: GCF_964261635.1. Lineage (NCBI taxonomy): Eukaryota > Metazoa > Chordata > Amphibia > Caudata > Salamandridae > Lissotriton > Lissotriton helveticus. Next base: position 642,344,000 of record NC_136059.1, read on the forward strand.
TATTATTTCCCTGTACCTATAAAGGTAATTAGAAAAATATTGAAAACATATATAGTTTCACACTAATATCATTAATAACAAACACAAATATTGCTTTTCAACATATACACAGTTTCATACAGTAAATCTTAAATGTTTTAATATATAACATTAATATAATGTAAATTAAATAAATGTAGGTAACATTTAATACTATATATAAATATATACTTATATAAATATATACACATCGATATATATGTGTGTATATGTTTATACATACACATATGATTGAATACTGTTATTAGAAATATATGTTTTACACAATATAACATTTTTGTTTTTCAAAATTTACTATTATAATAAGCATGTATATAATATGCATATACTGTATGTATACATATATGTGTGTGTGTGTGTATCATATCAAATATTAACAAATCAGATGGAAAATGTTAAATACATTTCCAAACTTAATAATAGAAATAAAGAAAATTATTGAGAATATATCTTTTGAGAATTATGCACATAATATGCATATACATGCAAATAATATAAAATTAAACACATCAACAAATAGTAATATTATATATATTTAAAAAACTAATAAAAAATGTATTAATACCTGGGAATAATAGATTTACTTTCCCCACTCCAGTTTGTACAACAGTATGGAAAGCGTTGGACTTCAGAGGGGTTACATTCACTATTTCCACTCCAGTCTGTAGTGTTAGGCTTGAGATTAGGTCCCATATCTCTGTGGCATACTTACATAGCGAGCGCGTGTTGAAGAGGGTGCAAGTGAGCTGGTGATGGGGTGCTGGAGTGGGGTGGAGGGAGGTTGGTGTTGTGGTTGTGCGTTGGGAGGTCTGTGTTGTGCTAGGGGTAGGCCAGTGGTTGTGCTGAGGCAGGCAAAGCTGCAGTGCAAGCAGGAGGAAGGGCTTCTCGTAGAGCGGAGAGGCACAGTAGCGACAATCACTAGTGAGACATGGGTTCAGCGCTTGGAGTTTGGAGGCAGAGGCTATATACATAATGGGTCAGGTTCAACAATCATTCCAATTCACAAAAGCGACAGTAGGAACTTGCCAGACAATTATCGGTTAGTAGCCCTGATTGACAATGAAGCCAAATATTTTGCGGGAACATTGCTGGAGGAACTGACAATCTGGGCAGAAAATAATGAAATAATCCCGCTAAACCAGACAGGATTCCGAAAAAACTCCGGCACAATATCCAACATCATGCCAATGTCATTGACAATGGACATGGCAAAAATTAAGAAAACACAGCTGCATGTCTGTTTCATTGACTTCAGCGCCGCGTTTGATAATGTGGAAAGGTCTAGATTGCGGTCTAAGTTAGCCAGATGGGGCATCCCTAACAACCTTCTATCAATGATACGCTCCTACACACTGACACCAGGGTTCAAGTCAAATTGGGCTCAGGGACCCATCTCTCAAGAAAAGTCAAAACATCCAAAGGTCTCAAACAGGGCTGCGTGCTGGCCCCTATGTTATTCAACTTATTTATGGCGGACTTAACCCAGGCACTCAATAACTGCAATTCACACACACCCAGACTAGGGGGCACTTTACTATACAATCTACTTTATGCGGACAACGTAGTCCTACTTAGCCACACGGCAGTTGGTTTGCAACATCTCCTGAACTGTCTGGAGGTCTACGTAGAAGAAAATAGTCTCTCAATAAACTTTAAAAAAAAAACAGGACCATGACAATCAATAGGAAACAAAAAAAGAGCTACCCATGGTACTTGGGCGACAAACACATTGAAACAGCGGAGGCTTATAAGTATCTGGGAGTCTACATAGACAAAGAAGCATCATCCAGCCGTCAACAAGATGAGATCAAAAGGAAAGGGATAATCCTTGCACTGACCATTACAGGTTTATTAGCTAAACTACTAGGCCCTACCCTGAGCCCTCTCTTAATGGTAGCACGGGCTAAAATCCTACCTTCTATTACCTACGGTAGCGAAGCACTTCGAGGGAGAGCTAGCAATCTTCTGGACAAAATGCTTGTAAAAGCATATAGAATGATGTTCAGCCTCCCGTCCTATACCTCAACGGTGCAAATCCACTGGAGTTTGGTCTGATAAAGCAAACCTGGGCCAGTTACGGAACATTCATCAACTGCTGGCATAAGTTCAGGACATCAAACTCCAACACATTAAATCATCTTCTGTGGCAAGATGTACAACAGAGGGAGTATTTGCCCGCTAGACTGTATCTTCAGGAGGCACTGACAAACACAGGCCTTTCTCCCTTATGGCACACACACTGCCACCATGCAGTTTTTCTAAAAAACGGTGTGGAAGTCGCTGACAATACACTCATTGCTGGAGGACAAAGCAACTTTTTCTGTCAGAGTGCACGCTTGGATGACTCTGAATTCATACAAGATCCTAGCCCCACAACAATATACCAACTTGGGATACTCAAAAGCACTGAAATAAAAATTCCTAAAGCTCCGTCTTGGAGCGTTAGCCACTACGCAGCACCTCCCTTACTGGAAGAGGGTGCAGACCTTCACACTATGCAGCCTGTGCAAAACGGCCAAGGGGACATCATACATACCATCTGCACTTGTACGGAGATGCTTCAAAAAAGGAGGCAGCTGCTAAAAACTCCCTTTAACCAAAGAGGGATTCAAACAAGGAGACAAGCAGTCTTGGCATGTTTTGACCCCGCATCGCCACAATTGAACACTAGACTAGTTAAATTCCTTGAAGTGGTTCGGGCAAAAATGCCAAACTGACTCTTAAGCTGCAGGGTATTAGAACAATGGGCTACAAATTTTACTAGGGGGATGACAAACTGTCACAGCTGACCCGACTTTTCTCACAGGTTGCTACTTCATGCCCAATTCCCACATGTAATTGAGTGTATTGATGGGACACATGTAGCCATCTGTCCCCCCAGTAATTAAAGAAAAGGGGTGACCCTGTGTCCCTCAGAACCTGGGTAATTAATGGTTAAACAAAAAAGGTGGTTCTGTTGGGTAAGACAAAATTGCTTTAACACTGCTAATAATGCCTTCTGGGGTGAACGCTCTCTGAGATACACAGTTTACAGAAAATAATGCTTAACAGATAAGTCATGAGATCAATTGATTGTATTGTTTCTTTTTATCTGAATTACGTGTTTCATATAAATCAGTAGCTGGCCCTTGAAACTCTTGTATATATGTGTATATATGGAATTGGTTCCACTGTATATATCTTTCACCTTTAGAGCACTACACACAAATGTCACTCAATTGCACTTTAACACCCGTTCTGACAGTCCGCGTATGTATTGTATGGTATCATTGAATGAAAAATCTTCCCTTGAGCGAGGGAAATAAACTCCGCTCCGCGTCACTCGGAGTGCGCAAATCTCCGCACACTACGCAAGCAAAGCTGAGTTTACTGCCCACACTTAAAAAAAACAAGGTGAAATTATTTCTCCTCGTTGCTCCTCCCTATGCCTCCTCTGGTGGGCCAAGAGGTCATATTTACGAGGACACCAAGAGCCATGCAGAGTGGCTTTATGTGTCCTTGTAAATATGGGAGAGCAGGTTGTACCTCCGGTGTGTATCAAGTTGTGACACACCGGCAGAAGTAGGGCCTTATAAACAAACCCCTCATTTTTTATGACCGATGTTGGGAGGATCCCATTGATGAAGCATTCCACCCATTTGGTGGGTGAGGGCCTAAGATCCTGAAGACAACAATATACACAAAGAATTCCTATAGTCCACAAGAGTACTCACATTCTAGCAAGGAAAAGCTTTTTGTGTTTCTGTAATTGGAGGGTGTTCCGCTTTTTCTCTTTATTTTCACTTTATTGTGAGACGAGAAAACATATGAATGTCATCCTTAAAAGATCTTATCCAAGGAGCACTGTAAAAGCACATAAAGTGGAATTCCTTATGCCCAAGTCAGGTGCAAATGACAGTTTTACACTCATCTCCTGCTTTTAAACAAAGAATATTTAGCCGATCCAGTTATATTAGGCATGGCTCACTTGAATGTCTCAGGGGGAACAGCAGCAAAGGAAGACGGGAGTGCTGTAGGGAATTCCAGCAGTAACATCCCCGAGGGAGAAAAAGTTTTAGTAGATGAACTCTAACAGGTTAATCCAGATCTGCCGATAATTGCCTTGCTACAGAAATTAGATAGAGACATGCATGAGGGATTTGAGGTATCAAAGGCTAATCAAGAAAGCATTCGTGCGTCCTGCAGTTTGCTAGAGGCTACATTTAATGAGTTAAGCTCACGCACAGAAGCCTTAGAGGCAGAGACAAAAAAGCTGTGGGAGTCTGTAATAGACAATCGTAAGGAAGTCGATGAGATCAAGTTTAGAGAAAGGGCGCAGGAAGATAGAGTGGAGAGATTGGAGAATATGCAAAAGCGCAACAATCTAAAAATTTTGAAATTACCTGAAGGTAAAGAAGGCGCAGATGTTAAAAAATATGTGGTTCACCTTTTGAAATCTGAGCTAGATCTGGAAGAGGACGAGGAGTTGATTTTTGCAGACATACAGAGGGTACACCGCGATCCCTTCAGGCGGAATCCAAATACAACAAAACCAAGGAAAATATTAGTTAATTTTTTGACGTACAACCTAAAGGAAAAAAAATTTGTCAACTGCTCTAAAAAAGAAAGGTATAACAGTTGATGGAGCCAAGGTAGAAATAAGATCTGATTTGTCCCCAGCAACGGCGAATAGACAGTGGGAGCTAGGCAAACGGATAGAGCCTCTTAGAGATTTGGGTGCCACAGTTCAACTCAAGTTTCCGGCGTTTTTGAAAGTAATGTGGCAAAACAAGATGTATTCGTTCCGTGTTGTCGAAGAAGTAGATACCTTTATTGAGCAGTGTAGAGAGATGGCTCATGAGGCAAACATTTAATTTAGTGTCTGGCTCTGAATTGTCCTTTTATTTTCTTTCTTTCTTCTTTTTTTTTTTCCTGTACAAAAATGTATGTGTTGAGCAGCACTAAGAGGGTTAGCACCATTACCATAGGCACTCGAAGGGCCGAGGCCATGGGCAGGTTGGTCGGGTTTTCCAAGGGTGGGGGGGGGTGGGAGAGAAGGGAGAGGGGGGCGGTCTGGGCGGGCTGAAGTGGGGTCTGAGGGGAGGGAAGAGGTGGGGAAAAAAGTATAAAAATAGTCCTCAGAAGCTTATTTGTCACTAGGTTGGCTTTTGTATTTTGTTTGGTACCGGATGAGCGGGACTAGTCCGATGGATTTAAAAATGTTGTCATGGAATGTTAATGGGCTATGCGTAAAGTCCAGGAGACGTTTAATTTTAAAATATTTAGAAGATTCATTGGCCCACATTATCATTTTACAAGAAACGCATCTAACTGCCACCGAGTGCAAGGATATTGTTGGGGCTCAAAGGTGGGTCGCACCTTTGTTTAATACACCTCAAACTTTAGTTACAAAAGGGGTGGCGATTCTGGTCAGGCAAGGAGTGCAATTTTGTTTTGAATCTATGGCGGTAGATGCTAGAGGGAGATGGCTGATTTTGCAGGAAAAGGTGGCAGGGGAAATGTTAAATATCTTAGGATACTATGGGCCAAATCAAGATGATGTAGGACCTCTGGACACTTTGGCCAGCGAATTACTAAGTTTTTCGGGGAAAATTATTATGGCGGGAGATTTCAACATGGTCATGGATAATATTCTAGATCGCTCAGGAAAAAGGGCACAAGGCAATGTGAAAATGTCAAATAGAGTTAGGCTGCTTCTGACCCAGTTTGGTCTATGTGATATATGGCGGGTAAAAGCAGGCCAGCAGGTTGGATACACGTATTACAACCAAAAGTATTAACATAAATCACGAATAGATTATTTTTTGCTGGATTTAAGATTAATGGATTATGTAACAGATACTAGCCATGTAGGCGTTCATATTTCAGATCACTCCGCTACAACACTGAATCTGAGGTTTAAGACACACAGATCGGATTCAGCCTGGAGGTTAGACCGCACTCTCCTCCTAGACCAGGAATATTTAAAAGTAGCAGCGGAGGAATTAGGAGTTTTTTTAGAGAAAAATCTGGGTTCGGCTAAGGTTGAGACGGTCTGGGAAACATGTAAAGCATTCTTGAGAGGTAGGCTGGGAGCTTTGGGCGCTAAGAAGCGCAGAGACTATTATAGAGCTGTTTCAGAACTGGAAGAGAAAATCCGCTTAAATGAAGCTAAGACTACTGACGAGGGAGAATCTAAAATAGCGGAGCAGGCTACACACGATATAGCAGAGTAGAAACTTGATCTTATGGCAGTTCTCACGCATAGAATTAAGGAAAATGGGAAGCTAGCAATTTGGCACATTTTAGTTATGGGGAAGGCTGCAGCAAACTTTTAGCCTGGAAGGCGAAGAAAGACCAGTTACGCAACTTTATTAAGGAAGTTAAAACTGCTGACTTAGACACAGCAATTACAGACAGCAGAGGAATTGCAGAGGCTTTTTTTGAGTATTTTTCGAAAGTTTATAAGGAGGATTTAGAACCGGAGCCTCCGGCCATTAGGGAGTGGGTGCAGCTTGTTAATCCACTTCCAACCCAATTTAAACAAATCCTAAACGCTGAAATATCTTTAATGGAGGTGGAAAAGGCTATAAAATCGGGTAAGAATGGCAAAGCCCCCGGGCCGGATGGTCTTACGCTGGAAGTATATAAAACTCTGATAAGACAAATTGCCCCAGTATTACATCAGTTATTCAATAGTATATTTCAAGGGCAGGCAGCAATGCCTGAATCTTGGAATGAGGCGGTTATTGTTTTAATTCCTAAACCAGGAAAATCACCTAAATATCTTGATTCATACTGGCCAATATCACTACTAAATTGTGACTATAAACTTTTTGCGAAGATCATGGCTGACAGGTTAAGCTTGGTTATTTCAAAATTAGTACAGTAGGACCAAAAAGGATTCATCAGGGGTAGATTTTTAAAGGAGCTCACTTTCTCACTGATAGGTTCTATAGATTTGGCCACAGCCTATAAACTTCCATTGGCAGTAATTGCACTTGATGCTGCCAAGGCTTTCAACCGAGTTAACTGGTCTTTTTTGAAGTCCCTAATAGGTCATCTCGAGTTAGGGATGTGTTTTACCAATACATTGTTATCTTTATATTGCGCTCCCACCTCCAAGGTACTGATTAATGGTACGCTAACACAATCTATTAAGGTGATGCGTGGCACAAGGCAGGGATGCCCCCTGTCTCCATTATTATTTCATTTGTATATAGAACCACTTGCCTGCAGGATTAGGAATGCAGAAAACGTATCACCTTTTGTCGTAGAAGGATGGGTTAAAAAAATAGGTCTTTACGCAGACGATATCATCATCTACACCCCCAATTTGCATCAATCAATGCGTAGTTTGTTGGAGCTCACCAAAGAGTTTGGCCGGGTTTCTGGCTATGAAATAAACGAGGATAAGACGGAAATCATGTCGTGGAATTTGGACTCAGAAGATATAGCGTGCAAAAAGGAGATGAGACACTTGGGGGTAAGGATCACACACGACATTGGTGAACTAACTAAAATCAACTTTTTGAAGATTAAAAAAGAAATAGGTTCTATACTGCGAGGCTGGGGGCATCTACCACTCACTTTGTATGGCCGCACAAATCTGGTTAAGATGGTGATCCTGCCAAAAATGACTTTTCTGTTTGAAACAATTCCCCTGGCATTTAATAAGGACTGGTTTAAGAAGTTACCAAGCGAAATTTGTTCTTTTATATGGGCCTCGAAAGGGTCCCGTTTGTCCTGGAAGAAACTTAGGAGAAGATGGTCTAAAGGTGGATTGGCGGCCCCGGACTTTTTGTTGGATTTATGGGCTTTTCAGTTAAAGAACTTTAGGGTATTATTGGGCGTTCCGATGGCCACAGATACTGGACGCATGTTTTTGGCCATGCTTAAGAAGAGTAACTATAATGAGGATGGTTTTTTGTGCAAAGTTTCGGATCCTAAGTATTTCAAGAAAGTAAGGCTAAAAATGTTGCGTGAAGCAGCAGAACTTTGGTATAAAATCAGGAGAGTTATAAAATTATGGATATAAGGCTTCAATATGGGATGCCCCAGGTTCACCTCTTTGGTCCCAAGATGCGCTAGCTACGCCGCTGAGAGCAGCGGGTCTAGAATGCTAGGGAGATCTATTTCCGGATGGAAAATTGATAGATTGGGGGCAAGGGGAAGCCATTTGGGGGAGGGGGTTTTCAAAGTTTAAGTATCTACAGATACAAAGTTGGCTGAGCAAAACGGACATTGTCATTCGACTTCAGAATGAGCTGGAAGATAAACTTTTTTCAAATCAAGTGTATAAAAAAGAAGTGGCTATATGGTATTGGTCAATGTTGGATACGGACGATGGTCCGTTTCTACTTCCAGTGGTCCTGTGGGGTGAACGCTTGCCGGACATCGCTACGGAGAATGAATGGCAAGTAACGATGACTATGCTATATAAAATAGTCAAGTCTGCAAATTTAAGGCAAAATCTTTTGTTCACTATCCACAGAGCATATTGGTCTCCCCGTAGACTCTCTAAATTCAAGGGCGGCGGTTTGGTGGAATGTCCCAAATGTAGAAGTGCCAATGTGGATGACTTGCACATGTTTGTGGAGTGCCCAAACATCAGGGAGTTCTGGGAGGCCATAAGTAATTGCTTGTCTCGGTCTGCAGACCTGAAGATTGAGGTAAGCGCTGAATTTATTATTACTGGAAGGTATGACCTACAGAGTAAGACCATTAATGATAAAGCTAAATTGGTGTTTTATGGTGTCCTGCTTGCCTGAAGGGAGATTTGTAAACTATGGGTTTCGGCCATACCCCCGACTCTACTGGACTGGGTGAAAGCTATGAGATATTTTGCCAAATTAGACTCTATGGATCAGAAAAGGAAAAAGCACAGATTTTGGTTATTTTTCTCACAGTATTTTGATTAGGGGGGGCAACGGGGCTGGGAGTTTAGTTAGGTCTGTTAAAAATAACAGTCCAATGATTAAGGTCTTAGCCTATCTCCCCGACTGTTTTTCCTCCTTCTAACAGGGGATATACAGATAAGGTAGCGGCCGGCAGGGGTTTTTGGCCTTGTAGTCCCCGGACAGTACGATAGGAGAGGCCCATCAGCCGCTGTCGTATCGCACAAGCCTAGGTCTGTAAAGTTGGCTAATGAGATACAAAGCCCATGGGCGGTATAGTGTCATTTTTTTTTAAGTTGGGTGGCGAAAAGGCTAATGAGGACTAAAATGTATAGTGTCGATTTTTTGAAGTTGGGTGGCGAAAAGGCTGAGGACAAAAAAAAAAAAAAAAAGAGTACTCACATTCTAGCAAGGAAAAGCTTTTTGTGTTTCTGTAATTGGAGGGTGTTCCTCTTTGCTTTTTCTCTTTATTTTCACTTTATTGTGAGACGAGAAAACATATGAATGCCATCCTTAAAAGATCTTATCCAAGGAGCACTGTAAAAGCACATAAAGTGGAATTCCTTATGCCCAAGTCAGGTGCAATTGACAGTTTTACACTCATCTCCTGCTTTGAAACAAAGAAGATGTTAAATGGCACATAGATATAACTTAGTGAGACAGTTACTCCATGGACGGCTTCCAGTTTGTATGTGATCAGTATGTAGCCATTATCTACACAATAAAAACAAAGACATAAAAGGCAATTTCAGTTATGATATACTGTTCACAATGCATTTCAGACAAAACTGTTCTTCAGAGAGAAAATATATGTACAACTGCAAACTGAAACATAGAAAACACCAAATTTACCAAACAATATAGAACCTGAAAATAGCCATAAGAATGCAGGTACACTGTCTCTTCTTGGCTTATAAACTATTTTACCATTACCTTGCTTCTAAACATAGTGCCAGATATACGATCATTCCATATTGCGAGTCGCAAATTACGATATTTTGCGACTTGCAATTTGCTACTCTCAAAATGAAATGTACAACAGTGTCTGAGGCACTGGTTGCTATTCTCAAATGGGTCGCAAGGAACCTGCTCCTTAATATTCATGAGGCAGGTCGCAATTTGCGACCCATTGGAATTGGCCTGCTAACACAGGGATGGTGGCTAGCTGAGGACAGCAGAGCCTCATGTCTGTGTTTGATTTTTCAATAAAGCAACTTTTTTTCCTTTAAATGCAGCCCGTTTTCCCTAAAGGATAATGGAATGCTCTTAGAAAATATTTATGCACCCATTCACAAAGGCGAACGGGTCCCCTGGGTGCCCCTTCCCATTAGTGATTGGCTTGTCACTTACTTGAAGTAGGCGCTAAACTGCGAGTGTTTTGCGACCACAAATACAATTACAAAACAATGGTATATACCATTCTGACTCGCTATTAGGAAGGGATGCCCTTGGCATGCCTCTTCTCAATACGACTAGCAAACACTATTTTGTGAGTCACTGACTCTCTAAATAGCGTTTAAATACCACCACCCTTTTCTTCAGTCACAAACAATCATACATCTGGCCCATAGTCATAATACATTTTCACATGCCGTAAATATCTTTGATAATCAACACCCATTCCCTTACTTACAAAACAGTCAGAACCACTGTATCAGCCCTAAACAAAATGAATTTAGGGCAGAAAAGAGTTCCAACACAGTGTACACTGTCAGATGTAAATTCTAAAGAACAAGAAAAAGGAAATGGAAAACCACAGTGTATTTATTTCCCTTTATGTTACATTTTGTGACATTTTATATAGCACAAACGTGGCCCAAAGGGATCAGCGCCCTTTACCGGAGCATCAGATTACAGTACACTAGGAGATTAATTGATTTGCTGAAAACCACAGGATGTTGAATCTCGCTGGGACACAGACCTGATTTCCCAGTTACAAAGTCGCCAGATGTAGCCGTTAGGCCGCATCTCCTTCCTAAAACATGAATCCAGATTTTAATAAAGGTATGTTGTTAATCTCAGCAATCATATACTATGTTTGAAAAAAAAAATTGAGCAATCAAATAATCTTTTGCTCACATTATTCGACCTGTAAAAACTCATTAGTACAATCTAAAATATCTCCTAACCGAAGTGTTGAAAAAGCTAAGAAAATTGGTTACAAGATAAATATTTAAAAAATAATTCTGCACTGGACGTTTTTCAAACCTTCATTGCATGTAAACATACGGCAATTTTTCACAACTACATCTATAGTTCAGAGTGAAAAAAACCTGATACGAATAATGGGAAATAAATCGCTAGACACAAAGGGGTGTAATATAAAAGCATAATTGATTGGAATGTCATTCTGGTTTGGAGCAAGTAATGCTCAGTATGTCCGCCTGCCATATTAACATGGTGGAAGAACTGAACAGGGAGCAAGCACTGTATGATGCATCCTATTGCATTGTGGACAATATAGTGTACTTTAAACGGCCAAACCTCTCCTCTCGCCTCATTATTTGATATTAGCTAAACCCTGCCATATAAATACTTGAGTGAAAAGGAAAGGTATGCAGTTGGATGTTAAGGTTGGAAACAGTAAACATGCCGTAGATTCAGGGGAACCTTAATAAAACCAAGTGCCTAGTAGGTGAAAGAATATAGAGGCAGATGTTTGCTAAACACGGCCTCCTGGGTACAAGAGCTATAAAAATGTACATGCGTAAATGCTGATGATGGAGCAAGTAAAAAAATTGATCACAAAGATCCTTAATAAAAACAAAACTAGTATTGGGGAATTAGAGGCATGGAAAGATGCTCATGCATAGGTGCCTGTGACTTACAAATAAAAATACTGTCTATGTCGTGTGTGCTCAGTTAAGAACTGGTAAAACCCGGAACGGATTAATCGAGCAAATAATGATACAAAAGATTTCGGGACTCAGGTGGTTACCTAACCAGAAAAGAAAGTAACTTGGGAAAGAAAGTAAGTTATTAAATTAAAAGATAGCTTGTGGGGGGCGTGGCTTGGGTGCCGCGCAAGATGGACGGCTAGGTGAAGAACTCCTCCGTGCCGTATCACCTCCTACTGTCTTCCCAGCGGTGAAGTGGGATATTTCTGTCGCAACTCTACGGATTTCTCAACCGGACCATGGTGTGAGCAGTTTGTAACTTTTGTGGCCTTTTTCGGACCTCCCCATAGGTTTTGAAGTCGGAGACCGAGATGCCGAGATCCGCCATTTTGAGCAATGCCTCGGCGTCAGCGGCTCCTCTGACGAACTTCTACCCTTCTACTTGCTGAGAAGATTATCCCTATTTCGGTCCCTGCATTATGCCGACAATTCTTGGAGGTGAGCGTTGGGAATTACTTCATGGCTCTTGCCACCCCTCTTGTGTTCAGACGCGCCTTTCACCTTGAGGTGTTGCAGCCGCCATTTTAAGATTACCGCGGCTGATTTGAAAGTCGCGGTTCCTCCTTTTGGCGCATTATCTCCATCCTGTTACACGCTTCCTTCACTATTGTGACTGTGACCTCCTGCTGCACACGGACCCTTAGCTGCGACATGTCCTGAATTCAATGTTATATGACTATCCATGCGTTATTGGTTACTGTGTCATGCGCACGTTCTTTTCTCTGAGGGATTCATGCTTTTTGCCCGATACTTTCTTGGATTTTGTAATTGAGCTTTGATCTAGATTATCTACAAATACAGCTGAGTAGGCTTTCTGCCTGTTTATATGCAGTATATCATCCTATATTTCTTTCATTTGGAAACAGTCACTCATACCAAATGGAGTTACCTGCACCTTGGATGCTGTTATAAGATAGTAAACGTTATCTTCAACTGACTCGCTGTATGCTAACCCACTTGAGGCTCTGTGTGATTTACTCTGGATGAACACTTCAAAGCTTTCGTTGCATCAGCGCCTTTGTTATTGATATTCTGGTGGATTAAAAGTCCCTACTGTTCGCTGGACGGAGTTTCTATATACATTCCTTTGCCAGGTATCTTCCTCTTGATTCACGTTCATCTATAGTGAGGTTACGCACACCCAAGTTTGTGTTTAATCCCTCTGAGAGGATTCCTGTGAGTTCTTCCATCTTGGGTACCTCCTCACATTCTGTCAAAATGTCGACTCCCGTCACTCAGCGCTCTTCTTCAGGCAATCCACCATCAAATAAGTCTTCACCCTCTGCATCGTCAATCAAAAGGTTGAAGCAGATCTCTCCTACACCTGACTCTCCTCCTCCACCTTCTATGGACTTGATTTTGGAAGAGATCCGTGCGTTGCGTCCATTCATTGAGGACACGAGCAGAGATATGCAACTTTTGAAGGACAAATGGGAAGTAATGGACACTCGCATTTCCTCAATAGAACAGCAACTTCCTGAGGTCCACTCCAACACGCAACGCATAGAGTCCCTGGAGAAGACTGTCCTCTCTCTGCAAAGACACACAGAGGATTTGGAAAATCGTAACAGAAGGAACAACCTACGCCTTTATGGTTTACCGGAAACTCTTGAGGGGGATGATCCAGTCACCTTTTTTACCTCTTTTCTTCCGAAATTATTGGACCTGCCACCGTCCACCTCCATCAGCATTCAGAGAGCCACAGACTTGGAGCACACTCGTCCACCTCTACTAAGCCTCGTGGTGTTATCATTTTATTTTTGAAATTTACTGATTTATTATCCATCCTCTCTGCTGCTAGAGGCAAAAGACAGTTAACCTGGCAAGGTCAGCGTATCTACATATCTCAAGATGTTTCTAATGCCACTGCATCCAGACGCAAGGAATTCCTGGCTCTACGACCATCTCTGCGTTCTCTAGGGGCCCGTTATGGCTTGTTCCATCCATGTACCTTCAGAGTCACCCATCAGAATAATAGCAAAATATAGCACAAAGTTCCCCAGTAGGAATAGGAAAGAGAAGTGTGTGAGTATAGGGAAAGGAAAGAAAGAAAAGAGGAAGAGGGAAAATTCCCTCTTGGGAACTAGAACCCTCACACACCCAGCAAGCTAGGTGTCATGCTTCATCATATGGGTCCTGCTCCTCGTCAGACTGGCGCTGCAATGTCTGACGGGCACCCGCAAAGGGGCTCTTTAGCGGACATCTTTTGTTCCAGCCATATGGTGCATGCGTGTGAGAGGGCAGAAAATAAGTGTAGTCGTGGATGAGTGGTGGTGATTTAAAAAAGGTAAGTTAGTCCACAAGGATTTTTATTAACGTGGCTGACTTCCTTGGATAAAACAGGGGGAGGGGAGATAGACGCTAAGAAGGTTGGTGGCGTAAGTATCTGCAACCCTCTGTTTAGGTCGACATGTTTCATGCTAATCTAGCAATTCCTCAGGACCTTGGTGTTAACGTACTACACAGTGAATAAAGATTTATATACAACCTTAATTTTGTAGGTCTGTGTTGAGCAGGCCAAATGGTCCTGCCTCAATTGGTGCTACCTAGAGGAGGGGAAAACATATAGGAAGGATTGTCATCATGATTTTCCTTTCAAAACTAGGCAGATTTGCCTAAACGTTGAAAAAACACACACTAATTATTTACACAGACTCAGAAGAGTCAACAACAATAAAAAAATAAAAAAAAAACATCAGAATAAGTCTTGGTCCTTTCAAGAACCTGGCGAGCTCCGTAACTTCCTTCTTCTGCACAACAACGATGGAATGGAATCCTCACCTTCTACTAGTGGCTGATTGATTCTCTTATACTCCTTGTGTATTTGATCCTATTTGCTGTTGTTTGCTCTTTCCCTGCATTGACCAGTTTTTTCGATTGTCCTCCATTATATTGGATCCCTCTTGACTTAGATCTTTCTCATAGTGCTTAGAATATATGTAATATGTTCCTGATCTCATTGTTTTTTTTTCTCTCTCCTTCCCCATACAGATGTGTCTCAGTCTCCCCTTCTCCGTGTATTATCCTTTGTACCCCTGTGAGGTTTCGGCGCGGCTGTGTTCCTGATCCTAGTTTCCCCGTCTTGTTCCGCATCACCACTTCCCCACCTCCCTTCGTGTACCCTTCCCTTCAGGTATGTCTCCTACAGTCATCCGTATGGATTTGCACTGTCTTCTATGCATTCTCTCTTTTCTTTCCTTTCTACCTTTCTCATTCCATATTCCTTTTTCTCCACTATTTCCCCTTCCTCTTTTCTTATTCCTTTTCCTTTCTCCCCTCTTTCTCCTATTTTTCCTTATTCTTCCTTCTACTACTCTACTGGTTACCGTAATTTTTATCAAGCTATTGCTTGCTTTATTTCTTGTACAGTATGTTCTTGCACCTTTCAATTTTGACCAGTTATTATGTTGTGATTTTCAAAGTTATTTCATGGAATGTGAAAGGATTTAACCATCCTATTAAACGGCAGAAAGTACTCTCCCACCTCTCCTCTTATAATCCAGATATTGTTCTCATTCAAGAAACCCATCTTTCAGATGTTGAATCCTTGAAACTTAAAAGACTATGGGTTGGCAATGTTTTGTTTTCTCCGGCCTCCCATAAAAAGAATGGTGTTGCTATTTTAATTCACAAACGTCACAAATGTAAAATACTTCTCGAAGACAAAGATGATGAGGGGCGTTGGATTCTAGTTAAATTGCTTCTTAATAATATCCCAATTTCCTTTTGCAATGTTTATGGTCCTACAGGTTTTGATTCCTCTTTTTGGCCCGTAATTACTGCAAAATGTATCCAACATAAAGATGATTCCTTCCTTTTGGGCGGGGATTTTAATCAAATCATTGACCCCTTTTTAGACCGCAAATCCTCTGTACGATTCACCCCCCACAAACCCCATAAACAGTTTCTCTATACTATCACACAGGTTCACCTTGTAGACTCATGGAGGCTCACACACCCAGACACTATAGATTTTTCTTTTTTCTCCCCACCACACGCCTCCTTTTCCCGTTTAGATTATATTTTTCTCTCTTCCTCCTTATCTCAAAATCTTATATCCTCGTCTATTGAACCTATTGTCATTTCTGATCATGCCCCTATTATCACTGATTTTGATCTTTCTCTTCCACCTCCTAAATCTTCTCGTTGGCGTTTTAATTCTTCCCTACTTACAGACCCTCTTTTTTCCTCCTCTTTTCGCTCTTTCACGTCTGAATTCTTCCAACTTAACTCTGATCCCCATATATCTCTCCCCATGTTCTTTGGGACTCTTTCAAGGCCACAGCCCACGGATTTATTATTGATTTTGTTTCCAAAAAAAAGAAAGTTTCTCCAAAAGCGCAAAGTTGCTCTTACACATATCAAATCGCTTGAACACCAATTTTATACCTCCCCTCCAACTCAAATACCTTCTGAACTTCTTCAAGCTAAAATTGCATTTAACAAACTTACTACAGATTCGGCTTCCTCCTTTCTCCTTCGAGGTAGTGCGCGGTATTATGGGGGGCGCAACAAATCGGGCAAATTGCTTGCTAATTATCTGAAATCACGTAAAGAAAGAACTCTCATAGACTCTATCTATTCCCCTTCCAATGTCCTCTTGCACACAGATAAAGACATTCTACAACAGTTCCAGTCCTTCTATGAGTCTTTATATTCTCCTGAGAATCCCCCCTACCCCAGATCTCCTACAATCATATTTTGAGGGCTTGCCTAAACCAGATGCTTCTACACTTAATTTCTCAGACATTGAGGCGGATTTTACCCTCTCTGAATTAACAACAGCGCTATCTTCTCTAACCAAGGGCAAGACCCCGGGGCCTGATGGCTTTCCCGTTGAATTTTACTTACACTTCTCTGATCTCCTCTTACCTAAACTTCTTTTTCTTTTTCAATCTTTTTGCTCCGCAGGTTTGGCTCAAGGCTCCTTTCAAGATGCGACCATATGCCTCATACCTAAGGAAGGGCGTGACCCAAAATACTGCAAGAATTATCGCCCAATTTCCCTAGTCAATGTGGACTATAAAATCTATGCAAAACTATTAGCCCTTCGTCTTGATCTTTTTATACCGCATCTTATTGGGAAGGAACAATGTGGTTTTGTTAAGGGCCGCCTCACCTCAGACAACTCCAGACTCCTCCTCAATGTTCTCAACAAGGCTACCTCTCTCTCTATCCCCCTCGCGGCTATCTCGGTTGATGCCGAAAAAGCCTTCGATCGAGTTGATTGGTCCTTTCTGATGGCTTCACTGAAATGGCATGGCTTTGGTTCGAAATTCATCTCCTACGTTTCTTTGATATATTCTATGCCCAAAGCATCGGTCCTTGTTAATGGTCAACTTACCTCCCCCTTTACCCTTCAACGAGGTGTGCGTCAGGGCTGTCCTCTTTCCCCTCTTCTTTTTATTTTAGCTCTTGAACCCTTCATTTCTTCTATTCGTAACTACCCTTCCATTTCTGGTTTCCCATATGGTGAGCGTCAACTTAAGTTATCGGCTTATGCGGATGACATCCTTTTATTCATTTCAGATCCACATACTTCTGTCCCAGCCCTAATGCATGAATTTGAGAGATTTTCCCAGGCTTCAGGATATAAAATTAACTCGGATAAGACGGAGATTCTCCCTATAACTAAATTCTGCCTTCCACATTTCTTTGCTTCCACCGGTTTTGCCTGGAACAGTACGAAAATAAAATATCTTGGCGTCCTCTTCTCTAATTCTATCCTCTCTTCTATCCGACTTAACATGACTGCAGTCATTTCTAGAATTGATTCGCTTCTCTCTTCCTGGAATCCTTTATACCTTTCCTGGTGG
The DNA here is from genome assembly GCF_964261635.1 of Lissotriton helveticus. Taxonomy (NCBI): domain Eukaryota; kingdom Metazoa; phylum Chordata; class Amphibia; order Caudata; family Salamandridae; genus Lissotriton; species Lissotriton helveticus. Next base: position 642,361,628 of record NC_136059.1, read on the forward strand.
GGTCGTCTTGACTCGATTAAAATGATGATTGCTCCGATTTTGATCTATTTACTCTCCATGCTCCCTGTACATATCCAAGCTCTCTACTTCCGTCGCATTGATTCTCTTTTATCCAAATTCCTTTGGAGGCAGAAGAAAGCTCGTATATCTCTCTCAGCTCTTCGTAAATCTAAATCAAATGGGGGGATTAATTTTCCTAACTTCCGTCTTCATCACAAGTCCTTCTCTCTTCGCCAGGCCTCACAATGGTTATCGCAAGATGTGAACCCTTTGGCCCCTTTATGGTTATCGGTTGAACGTGAGTTACTCCTTCCTTATTCCTTTCAGGATGCGCTGCGCTTTACTACCAAGGCTCCTTGTCTAAACCCTCCATTGTTCAAACATACCTCCTCTCTTTTGCGACCCTTGCTGTCCACATCCTCTCTCTCTCGTGAATCCTTTTTAACGTCACCCATTTGGTATAACTCATCCATTCTCATACGGAATAGACCTATTGCCTGGACTTCGTGGAAATCAAAAGGTATTATATGGGTTCATCATCTTTTTGACGGTTCGTCTCCTCGTTCCTTCCCCCAATTTCAAGCCCAGTTTCATTGTCCTATATCGTTTGCAAAGAAATATTACATTCTCATGGACATTGTTCTTGATCGTTACTACTCTTTATCCTCTGATGAACTCTCCACCTCCCTTTCCTCCTTACTAACCATTCTCTCTACTATTCCTAAAGCTTCTCCTATTTATCGATACTTCTCTGCTCCTGACCCTGATCGCCCCAAATCAAAATTGGAACTCTCTTGGGAAAAGGACTTAAACTGCTCGTGGCCGACCTCTCTTTGGGACAAACTTTGGGCGAAATCCTTGAAGACCTCTCGCACTGCATCTCTCACTCAATCCTTATTCTTTTTCTATCACAGACTCTATCTTTCTCCTCTTTCTCTCTCTCGTTTTCTTTCTTCTTCTACCACCAACTGTTGGACCTGTGATGCTTCTAATGCTGATCGCTATCATCTTTTCTTTTTCTGTCCTTCTGTCCGTCGCTTTTGGTTTCAAGTGTGGTCCCGCATCTCTCGAATCTTTCATCTCTCTATTTCCTTCTCTACCTCTTTGGTTTTTCTAGGTAGCCTCTCAGAAGCTTTAGATCTCCCCCCACATTCACGTGGTCTTTTTGACCTTTTTTTAGCACTTGCACTCCAACATATCGCCTCCAATTGGAAATCCTTGAACAACCTCTCCATAACCTCCTGGTGGAATTTACTATGTCATTCTCATAGATTGGATGTTGCCTTTGCATCCTCCTGCAAACCCCCTTGAAATGTTGAACTCTACTGGTTACCTCTCACCTTATACTTAGATCATTCCACCAAATAGACTTATACTTCATTGTCCCCTGACAATTTTAAACCCCCTTGAACGTTTGTACTTCTGCTTGTCAGTTTATACTTAATCACACAGCAGCACTTCTGAGGTAAGAAACATACATTATATTTTGAAAGATATTTTCTTCTGATACTTGTGTAATTTTTTTTAACAAAATATAAACCTTTTTTTTATTTTCTATTGTAAACACAGAAAAGAGACAAATATAACATCCTCCTGCTTTTTTCCAGAAAATTGCAATACAATAAAAAGTTCACAGATACCTTCCTTAATGTTTCTTTTGTCCATTAGTGCCTTTCTGAGCACCTAAAAACATACTATCGTCTGCCGATTCTGCCCTGTAAAATCTTGCTCGCCTCAGTGTTTGAGTGCCAACATAGATGCACTACAAACTGTGCTAGCATGTTCTCTTTTTCTGTGTAGGAGTACAAATCAATCTGCTTGTCATTTGGATGTTATGGAATGCCTCCAGTGCACTTCACTACTTATGTAGCAATATCACATCTGTCGGGTGCCATTTTGATTTTGAATGTTAACTGTGCACCCCGGTAGGAAGGCAGTGGTAGATGAGAGCCTATCTATAGATCTCACATGAGAAATTAAGTGCATTTCCAAGTCTGATTACCAGTGGTATGCCACGAGTGAAAGTGGTTTGAGGATTGGTTTATAACGTTTTGGAAAGGAATACTACCAGTATGACATTTCACATAACAAATACACCAGACAAGTTCAAGCCTTTTTGAAATTGGAATGTACAGACCTTGGATGGAGCTAGGCAGAAAAATGTCAAACGGCACTACGAAAGTAAACAAGGTATTTCCCGAAATCTCCATCTCTGATGGTGGAGAACAACAGAATTTTACCAGCATACTACACTGTGTCCAATGTTTCCAAATATAAAGTTATCCAATATAAAGAACAAGGACATGCAACTTGTCGGTCCCTGTTACCGAAACTAGGGTAAATTACATTCAATAAGGTGCATGGTGTAGGAAGCACTAACATTCAGTGAGTAAAGATGTGATATGGCACCTTGGTAACTTTACCAAGAAGAAAGATATGTGAACAGGCATGGACTGTATTCTTATTGTTATATACTCACAGAGGACGCATTATAAATCCAAAAAAAACTAGGTGTGACAATTTTGTTTCATTGCTTTTAAAAAGGGCATGCGATTGAGATCGTTGCACAAGAACATGTACTTCCAGTGCTGTTCCATTACTTTCTTTGATTGCACAAAAAAAAACAATAAATAGGTTTTGAAGAATATAGGCCTCATTTTGACTTTGACGGGCAGCCTGTCAGTCTTTCCATTCATAATAGAGACATACATGATGGCCTTCATTCTGCGTTGTGTGGTATATAAGTGGTATCTCAAACTTTTACTCAGGTTACTGAGGCTCCCATTCTCTGGAATTCTCTTCCCTTGCACATTCGCAGCAATCCTGACCATCAGGTCTTCAGACGTCTAGTGAAGACCTGGCTCTATTCCCAGGTATAATTAATTTTGTCCTGTCCCCTACTCTTCTCCCAGGCTTAATTCCCTGTGTTTTGTCCCCTGCTCAGTCTTGCTTCAGCGCTGGGACGCCTCTTTGCAGAGGCAGCCATGCGCTCTACAAGTATTTTAATCTAATCTTTCCAATCTAATCTGAGATCTTTCAGTCATTCAGCAGTTGTCGATTACTTACGAAAGACAGAAGAGCTATCTTTCATGCAACACATAAGGTCAAGCTCATATCTAAGTAGGTGTATATCCCAGGCTTAGGCTTCAAGCAGAAATTTACCACTAATGATATATAGATATATATAATGTGAAGGTAAACACCCAGGCTATCTGTCTAACAAAACACTAGCTATGTATTCAACTGCACCATTACCAAAAATAAAGAACTTAAACCATAACACAAACAATCATAATGATATCAAAAATAGTGTGTTTTAATAAAAACAGGGATACATTTTTACAATGTAGTTATACAGTTATGATGAATTGTTGATAGAAAGTGATGTATTTTTATATTAAAAAAACATAAATTAAAAAACATTAGAAGGACAGTGATACATGTCCTATCTATTGTTGCTGTGGCTGTTGTATGTGAGTCAACGCGTTTCGACACGTCGTGGTGTCTTCCTCAGGACTTTTATAGTTTCAGCCAATTTATCTATAAAGAACAAAATGATATTAGTTACAAGCCGCCTATTTGGACCATTTCGTGAGGGAGAAAAAGCGCCAAAGAGGTAAGCATCAAAAGAAACGGTCCCCTTGGCCCCTACTTGCTAAACGCAATAGCTTTAAAATAGCCCACAAACTGATGGAACTATGTCTTAAAATTTCCCAGGGTCTCTGCCAAACATCAGAGCCCTGATAGAAGCGAGCGCTCAGCAAAACAAACCGCTGGTGTCCGCGGTTTGAAGGGGAGAAACGAAGAGACCCGTCCGACGGCAGCGTTGTCTGCAACATTTATGACTCCGAACGGTTTTTTCATCTATAAAGAGATTTTATTAAGGTATGAACACAGACTGTTTTCCCGACCTCGCGGGGCATTAACAGTAGCTTGTTTTAAAAAATAAGTCAGAATAGTTAAACATGCTTTCCTTTTTATTTGCTCCTAATAGTTCCATGTTGACGCTGTCATTTTATGCGGAGAGCTGTAATCTTTCACTGGCACTACGTGGGCTAGTTTGAAAATTAACCAGTTACTGCCCTATGGTGTGTCGCCCTGTATATTTGGAAGACTTCTTGATACGTGATGAGAAAGATACCATTATAAGCCCAATTAATCGTATCCTAGTAAGAGCTTTATGTCTCATCATAACGTTTAGTTTAAATGTTTTTATCTATAGCCAAGAGGCATTTGTTTACTTGAAGAAAACCACTGAAAGTGTGAATACAGGCTAAGTGAGATGGGAGCAGTGGATCCTTAACACTGAGGTAGGCGACTTGAGATAAAGAGAAAAATTAGGATATTTAGATGCCGCTCTCTATTGTGCCAAGGAAATAAACAGAATTTTGATTACAAAACACAAAATTATGTCCTCTGCAGGTTACACATGCCAATTTTAGAGGAAGAAAATAACGGTGCCTCACTTATTCTGTTTTTAATTGAAGAAATCTACAGACGAACCGTCTAAACAGAGTTCTATGTCAGGTAAAGACATGGGAAGTTTAACATTCTGGGACAATAAGAATAGGTATACACAGATTTAAATGGAACAAAGTGTTGGCGAGAATAGAAACATAGTATTAGTAACGTGGAAAAAATATAGGATAGGATACCAGTTGCAGGCGGAGTCAAGGCTAACACTTGAATTTCTTTGAAAAATATGACTGAACCTTTATATCTCTGCAGCTGCAAAATCTTTTTTCTCTTATCTTGCTGCATAAACTTTTTTTCTGGGTTTCTCTCTCTTTTTCTTGATAGAAGGTTAAAAACTTGATGTTATTGAATGGAATTTGAACAGGATTTTTAAAGAATAACAACAGCGAAACAATTGTACGTTGTAGATAAAATAGAACATATCAAAATTGTAATGTTCTAGGCCTGTTCACCTTAGGTTACCTCCAGTAATAATGTATCCCTTGTACACTATGCTATGTATTAAGTAATATTCTAGATAAAATAACGAACTGCACTAGATACCTCCAGGCCAACTGAAGTGAATTAAATAACAGAAATGAAATGAATAATTGTTCTGGGGTTCGTTATCATCAATCATGAATCAAAATGAAACTGTAAACTGTGACACTGTTTTTAAGAAAAAAATGAGAACTAATATCATTTTGTTCTTTATAGATAAATTGGCTGAAACTATAAAAGTCCTGAGGAAGACACCACGACGTGTCGAAACGCGTTGACTCACATACAACAGCCACAGCAACAATAGATAGGACATGTATCACTGTCCTTCTAATGTTTTTTAATTTATGTTTTTTTAATATAAAAATACATCACTTTCTATCAACAATTCATCATAACTGTATAACTACATTGTAAAAATGTATCCCTGTTTTTATTAAAACACACTATTTTTGATATCATTATGATTGTTTGTGTTATGGTTTTAAGTTCTTTATTTTTGGTAATGGTGCAGTTCCCTGACCCAGGATTCTCATCCTTACCAGGGGGCCCTTGTTACTTCACAAAATATAGATATATATATACATATTCACTGAAAAAATCATAGGTTTCAAGCAGGTTATAGTTAGGAATTATCATTTAAAAAACCTTAGAAATTCACTGAAAAACCATAGGTTTCAGGGGTGTTATAGTTAGCTGGACATTTCACTCATACAAACCATTGAAATTCCTCCGTTATAGTTAGTTCTGCTAACTATAACTCGCGCGCCCACAATGCACTGCTAATGATGTCACATATTACATCATTCATGACATGGTCAGTGACATCACTGATGACATCACCGATGACATCTCAAATGACATCACTGATGACATCACTGATGACATAATGCAGTGACTGTGGTTTAGTCTAAAATTTAAAATATGTATTATATATATACTAATCTGTATTGAAGATGGAGAAGGTATATAACTGTCTGGATGGAAGATTTACTAGCTGTCTGACTTTCTGTTTAAGTGAGTAATTAAAAGTATCTCACTTAATACATGGATTATTAACTAAACTATGTGAATGTGTGCATCACTGTCTCTGTTGCTGTATAACATGTTGCATCAGTAGGTAACTAACTACATGAGTGTGTATAATAGTAATTGAATAGTTGGGTGAGTATTTGTATGGGACTCTGAGTTTGTGTATGTGGTTGGATGGGCTGTGTGTAAATATATGCATAGATGTGTGAATGGTTGATTGACTAGGTGTATAGGTTTAAGAGTGTATGTGGAAAAATTTGTTTGGTTGACTGAGTGTATTTATTTGGGTGTTGGTGACCGAATATATGTTTTAGTTGTACATCGTCAACAAAGTAAAATAATAAAAAGCATTGTATGTGACACTTGGTGTATATAAATAAGTATATGTAATAGTCAGTGATTGTGAGAGTAACTATATGAATGAGTGTATAATTGTAATGGGGATTTTTTAACATTAACTATGAGTTACTATGTGTTTGAATAAATGAGGTGTTGTGTGTATAATTGTGTAAGTGAGTAAATGTAAGTGTGATTAATTTTTTTCATGAGTGAGCAGGATGACTGCATAACCCAATAAGATGACTTCTGATGTGTCAATGTCTATATATGTGTATAAGTGCATTTCATAGTGCTCTATTAATGCACGACTCAAAATCTGTAGGGTGCCCGACTCCAGCGCGTTTGGTGCACAACTTCTACGCATTTAGGAGCCTGCCTTGCTTTTCCACATGGGGAGCTGCTAACATGCAGTTCCCCATGTGGAAAAGCAATCTGGTTTGGATTTTGAAAGAGAGAACAGATTTCCCTGCTCGCTCTTTCAAAATCCAAACCAAGTTTACTATGGGAGGGAGTCTCGCGGCTCCCGCCCTCTCATAGCAAACAGCAATGTCTCGGGTTAGGTAATCCCGGGACACTGCAGGAGCCGGCCCGGGGGGGGGGGGGGGGGGGGTGCCGGTCCCCAGGTTCCAGGAGGAGGGCCACGCAGCCCCCCTCCCACAATACAAAAAGCCCAGGGGTGGTGGTCCCCTGGGCTTGGGGGGGTCGTTGAGGCCCCCCACCACTAGTTTTGCCGGTTGGGGCTTTGGAGCCTCCCAAACCATTTATTTTATAGCCCGGGGGTTGTGGTCCTCGGGGCTAGGGGGCCCCTCTGGGCCCCCCATACATTTTTAAAATTTGCCCCCTGGATTTGGCCTCCCCGGGACTTATTATAAAAGAAGCCCCATTATATATATATTTTTTTTACAGCAGAATCTGCGAACCCTGGCGCACCTGCCGGGTTCTTTAAAAAAAATTGAAAATAAGAATTTTTAGCCCTGGGGGTCCCCTAAACAGGACTAGAGGGTCAGGATATTTCTACCCCGCCCCTTTTATACGTTTTGCACACTTGTTCCTCTGACTTTTTCAGCCTCGCTTCTACCGAGGCACAAAATGGCTGCCAACAGTTCCTGGTTTTGAATGTTGACAACCACTTGACAGCCAATTAGCATTCAGCACGTGATCGGAAGGGTGTGCTTATGGTGCGCTCATGGTGCGCTCAGGGTGCGGCGATCCACCGGGGCCAAAGATATATAAATGATTTTAACTGTCATCTTCTCAGGAACTACTGAACAGATTGACGTTATTTAAGCAAAAGGCACGAGTCTGAACTGTAGACTACCTCTTTTCCAAATTTGGTGTAAATGTAAAATGTAAAAATGTAAATTGATACTTGTATAGCGCACTACTCACCCGCAAGGGTCTCAAGGCGCTTGTACGAATACCGCTGTGGGACCCATCCTGGCTTTCCCTGTGAGGTGTCCACTCCTGGGCACCCCCAAGGTGGAGGCCAGGCATCCTTAGCGTTGTGGGGGCCATTGTGTAGATTAAGCAAGCTATTGCCCAGAGTTGCAGAGTGGGACTCCATGATTGGAATAGGCACCGAGGCGAGAATTATCAGGTCCGTGGAATTTTTGAGCCCAAGACCCGCCGAGGCAGGGAATTGAACCCTGGTCCATTCTTGGTGTAGTTATGTCAAAAGGTCCTATGGAAAATTGCATGGGGAAAACACGTTTTGGGACCCCCCATTTTTCTCAACCCCTGCTGCACGAATCATCCCGAAACTTTCAGGATAGGAGCAGACCAGAGATAAAAATTAGTTTGGGAATTTTCGCCAAGATTCGTCAACTGATGCCAAAGTTATTCCAAATAGAATGTTACGGATTTCCTATGGAAAGTAGGTCCTAACTATAACTACCTTCTGGCGACCGCTAGTAGTTTATGTATAAATATATATATATATATTACCTACTGGCGATAGCCAGTAGGTATATATAGTTAGGACCTAGTTTCCATAGGAAATCCACAACATTCTATTCTAATAACTTTGGCGTCGATTGAGGAAATTGCGTGAAATTTTCCAACATTTTGGCCAGCTCAGTTCTGCTCCTTCCCTGAAAGTTTTGCGGGGATTCGTCAAGTGGGGGGCCGAGAAAAAAGGGGGGTCCCAAAACGTGTTTTCCCCAATGTTAATTTCCATAGGACGTTCAGACACGGCTACAGCCCGAACCACTGAATGGAATTCCACCAAACTTTGCAAAATTGTAGGGACTGGTACGCAGAAGTGTCTTTTCTATATTTAGTGAATATTGCTCCAGTGGTTTTTATGAAAATTAACTTCAAAAACACATATATATCTATATAAGCTTACTGTAAGCTTACTGTAAGCTTACTGTACTCTGTACCTTCCCGAGTACAAGCTGCATTCTGATTGGCTGCCAATGTCTGTCAATACTCCAAAACAGAAATTGTTGGCAGCCATCTTGTACCTCGGTAGACTGAGGCGCAGAAAAACAAACGTGTAGAACTCAAAAAGGGGGCAGGGTAGAAGCACCCTGACCCCCTAGGCCTGCTCAGGGGGTCCCACAAAAATCGCGGGGTACGCGTGAGATCTGATTGGCTGTCAGCACTTCATCCAAGAAGTGTTGGCAGCCATCTTGGGACCAATATACATGATAGCACCTCATTAAAAAGCATTGTAGTTTATAGAGGGTTTAATGACTTTAGTTACATTATAAATCATTTGTTGATGGTACCATACCCATTTTAGGAATTATGGTGTGTTCTAAGGTGATTTTACCATGTGAAAAAGCCTTCTGCTGGGATATCATGAATCATGTTTGAAAGAAAACTATTATCTCATGCTTTTCCCACAGTGGTTTGGAAGGGGATCTATAAGCTATACTGAAAGCATATTTTCTGTAAATTCACATTATCGTTCTCAGTCATGTGAGAATGAAGTCTGACATTCTCAGTATAACATGTACATCCAACAAGGACAGAGACTGTCAGTTGATTCCTTTGTGTTCTACTGCAGCCTGCTAGAGTGTTCTAAAGAACAACTAGAGCGCTAACAGTCCTACTTATTACAAAGGTATGGCACACCTGAAGCCATCTTGATTGGAATAAAGTGGTAACTCTTAAAACATTTAATTTAAAAAGGAACAAAATGAGGGGGTTCATTTTGCCAAAGAAAGTATGATTAGTGCTTCAGAAAGAAAAATTAGGGCACATTTTGAGTGACTTCTCAAATCCTCTTCTATTTCATTAAAGAAATTCTGACATGCAGACTGAAACATGCACTTTGCATACCAGCAGCAGACTTCCCCGGTGAGCAGTAGCTTTACTACAGTGATCTAATGAGCAACTAGAGTGCTAACATTCAGAATTCATGGCAAATGTGTGACACATCTGAATGCCTTCTTGTGGAACCAAAGTAAACAAGCATTGAAAATGCAATAGATCTCGCCCTCGTTTAAGTTAAAGCCATTCTGTTTGTAATGAGGTGGCTTTTTAGCTTTGCTTTTATTAGTGTTTTTAAAACTTTCATGTAAATAACATGCATATGTATGCATATATGTATATGTATGCATGCATTTATATATGTATTTATATAGATATGCAGATTATATATGTTTATATATGTATGTATATATACACATACATATATATAAATGCATATGCACTATATTGTAACCAATGCAAGGCCTGCAAATTTAGCAGTAGCATTAAATCCTTAAAATTTAACAACAATGAAGCTCCATGGGTCATACAAAAACATCTAAATTGCAATACTGAATATGCCATCTATACTCTTAAATGTCCATGTTCAAAGTACTACATTGGGAGTACCATTCACAAAGGTAAAAAACGGGTGTTAGAACATCTGAGGGCAATTAGCAAAAATGATAAAACTTACCCGGTAGCCCGCCACTTTCATGAGCATCACAAAAGCAACGCTAATCTTGTTAAATTTGCAGTTATTGACTGTGTTTCTCCCAACATGAGAGGTGGTAATAGATTATTGGAACTTAGAAAATTGGAGTCCAAATTTATTATCAGATTTAACACCATGGTGCCCCATGGGTTAAATAAGGACGAGGAACTGTCAGTGCATTTACATTAACTTAATTGTAACATTGAACATAATTTTGCTGCTATGAAACTTTCTGATTGCTGTTTTTCGAATTTTGTGTGTTTTCTTCATAAACCACTTTTTGGCTATGAAGATTTTAACAGGACTTTGCCTCTGTTATCTTATTTATTACAGATGTACATACAAGATTGATTGATGAAGAACTACGCAGATGACCAGGAGAGTAGTAGCCCACTGGGGCAAAATTAAGTTGGACACAACTGCATTTCAGTTTTGATGAACTTGTTTTTGCTCATATGAGCAGACCGGGCCCACTAGGGCAGAATTTCCTTTCATTCGTTTAATGACAATAACCACAGTTATATCATGAGAAGGGTTTTCAATACCCAATTTCAATAAATATGAAGATATCACGTAATTCATAGATCGAGCATGTTGAATCTGACTAGCTCAAGTGATTAATAGGCTTCACGGAAGCGCTGTCTTTTGAGACCGTAGGTTCGTGTCTTGGAGTTGCCGAATTTTGTTAAAATAGGATGTTTATCTATTTAATACAGTAATGTATTGGGCAACCATAATTTATATGATTTCATCATTTGGATACATTGTCAAACAATATAACAAGTTAATACACAGAAATGTGAAATGAAATGCTTGGGTCGCTGATATTCTTATGAATGTGTATCTGGCATGTAGCTATCATTTTAACAAACTTAAAATGTAATTCATACTATGTAGTTATATCTGAAATGAAGTACTGCAAGATTTAAGAGGACGAAGTATTTTGTTTATGTTTGTTATCACGTGATACATTATTTTACTTTATTATCCATATTGAAATGCACAAACTTTGCCTGTGATGAAGGAGTAGAATCACTCCGAAATGCGTAGGACGTTGTGTTTGAATAAACCTGCACAAAATAATAGAGGCCACGGCTCCTGTGTGTTTCCTGTCCACGAGCGAAGGAGGGGATACGCTGGTTTGAACGTGTTTGATATGCATATATATATATATGTGTATATGTGTGCGTGTAGTGAGAGGTGGAGAGGTAGAGGTGTAGAGGTAGAGAGGTAGAGGTAGAGAGGTAGAGGTAGAGAGGTAGAGACTAGTAGAGAGAGAAGTAGAGAGAGGTAGAGAGGTAGAGAGTAGAGAGTGAGTAATAAAGAGTAGCGAGTGAGTAATAGAGAGTACTAGAGAGCAGTAGAGAGAGTAGCAGAGAGTGAGTAGTAGAGAGTAGTAGAGTGAATAGTAGAGTGAGTAGTAGAGAGTAGTAGAGAGTGAGTAGTCGAGAGTGAGTAGTAGAGCGTAGTAGAGAGTAAGTAGTAGAGTGAGTAGTAGAGAGCAGTAGAGAGTGAGTAGTAGAGAGTAGTAAAGAGTGAGTAGTAGAGAGTAGTAGAGAGTGAGTAGTAGAGAGTGAGTAGCAGAGAGTAGTAGAGAGTGAGTAGCAGAGAGAGAATAGTAGAGAGTAGTAGAGAGAGAGTAGTAGAGTGAGTAGTAGAGAGTAGTAGAGAGAGAGTAGTAGAGAGTGAGTAGTAGAGAGTAGTAGAGAGTGAGTAGTAGAGTGAGTAGTAGAGAGTAGTAGAGAGAGAGTAGTAGAGAGTGAGTAGTAGAGAGTAGTAGAGAGTGAGAAGTAGAGAGTGAGTAGTAGAGAGTAGTAGAGGGTGGGTAGTAAAGAGTGAGTAGTAGAGAGAGAGTAGTAGAGAGTGAGTAGTAGAGAGTAGTATATAGTGAGTAGTAGGGAGTGAGTAGTAGAGAGAGAGTTGTAGAGAGTAGTAGAGTAGTAGAGAATGAGTAGTAGAGAGTGAGTATTAGAGAGTAGTGGAGTAGTAGAGAGTAAGTAGTAGAGAGTAGTGGAGAATATTCCAAAGTTTGGCACAGCACCACTTGCACAATAAGTCCAATCAAATCATATCACTTAGAGTCCTTATTGAAGCGCTGAATCTTGATGTATATTCAAATGCTTTTATTTTCCTTAAGTTTATGTATCACAGCCAGCCCACGCGTTTCGTTCTGTACAACAGAACTTCTTCAGGGCGTTCTTATTTCCTTCAAGTTATGTCGGTAACCTGTTGTCATATAACTAGATATTTCTTCCAAATGTTAGACGCGATGTAAGTACATTCTTATTCAAAGTGACTAGGTATCAATTTTACCCGCACAATTCGGGCAGACTTGAGTAATTTAAAGCATCCTCAAAGTCAGTCTTTCAAAAATTCCAAAGTATAGGACATGATAATCCAAATCCAAATGTTTCTCAAGAAAAGTCATTTTCAATCGTTCGGAATATCGGCGTTTGGGCAGATATGACCCAGGGACCCCCAGTATGCAAGGGGAATTAGTCCCACCTCTGCAAACGCGCCAGTGGCCTGCGTTGCAGAGAGGTGTAAAAAGGGGCATAGCCTCATTACACCTCTGGGCAATGCAGCCCCCTGGCGCATACTGGAGGTTCCAGGTGGGCAAGTTGGCCCCCTGGGACCCCCAGTATGCAAGGGGAATTAGTTCCCCCTCTTCAAACATGCACGGGGGCTGTGCTGCAGAGAGGTGTAAAAAAGGGTGTGGCCTCATTACACCTCTCTGCAATGCAGCCCCCTGGCGCATACTGGAGGCTCCTGGTGGGCTAGTTGGCCCCCAGGGACCCCCAGTATGCAAGGGGAATTAGTTCCCCCTCTGCAAACGCGCCAGGGGGCTGCGTTGCAGAGAGGTGTAAGAAGTAGCATAGCCTCATTACACCTCTGCAATGCAGCCCCCTGGCGCATACTGGAGGTTCAAGGTGGGCTAGTTGGCTCCCAGGGGCCCCCAGTATGCAAGGGGAATTAGTTCCCCCTCTTCAAACATGCACGGGGGCTGCGTTGCAGAGAGGTGACAAAAGGGTCATGGCTTCTTTACACCTCTCTGCAATGCAGACCTTTGAAATTCACTGAAAAAAACATAGATTTCAGGCCTTATATAGTTAGGAATTAGCATTTAAAAAACCTTGCAAATTCACTGAAAAAACCATAGGTTTCAGGCCTTATATAGTTAGGAAATAGCATTTAAAAAACCTTTGAAATTCACTGAAAAAAACATAGGTTTCAGCCCTTATATAGTTAGTAATTAGCATTTAAAAAACCTTTAAAATTCACTCAAAAAAATATAAGTTTTAATGGTGTTATAGTTAGCTGGAAATTTCACTCATACAAAACCATTGAAATTGCTCCTATATAGTTAGTTGTACTAACTATATTTCGCGCACCCGCAATCCACTGCCGATGATGTCACATATTACATCATTCATGACATGGTCAGTGACATCACTGATGACATCTCAAATGACATCACTGATGACATCACTGATGACATCATCCACGTGACAATCACTTACACCTTTTCATAAACTAGTAAAATCTTTCATCACTCTTTGTAAAATACAGAGTATCATATTTGAATCCCTTGTTACCGCAATACAAGTATCTAAAAACCCACTCAGTGATTCATAGATGTATACACACATCTAGTCACTTACCTGTAGATTCACTCATACATGCTGTCAATAAACAATAGAACACTATCAAAAATACTTATACACCTAAATCGACATTACACACCAGCACACATCCTATTCACATATGAAGTCATCCTACTCACTTATGCAAACAATGGATCATACTTACATATTTACTTAGCTACACACTTATACAAACACAACTTCCTCTATTCATTTAGATAGTAAGTCATACTTAGTGAATTATGAAATCATTATTACAAGTATAATGTTATCCATACAGTCACTCACACAATCATTGAGTCTTATGTATACTTATTTATATACAACAACTGACACATACACTGCCTTTTATTTTTCTAGTTTGTTGGACATGTACAATTGAGAAATATATTTACTCATCACCACACCCATAAAGATATTCACTCACCCAAACAACTGTTAGAACATGTAGCTTTAACTTCATATATCTAGTGAATCAACTATTCACACATCTTTAGGCAGTCACAAACCCCCCACCGAACCACACACACATTCACTCTCCCATACAAATACTCAGTTAACTAATCAATAAATAATATAGACTTTCACATAGCTAGTAACCAACTGGAGAACCAGTTTACACAACAACTGACAAAGTGATACAGATGTTCAAACAGTTTAGTCACTATCCACTATATTTAGTGAGACACTATAAATTGGTCAAGTAACCAGTCAATTACACTGCTACTAAATCCCCCATCCAAATATTTATTTTTATATATCCACTCATTCTTCAATGCAAATTGCTATATATATATAATGCATATTTAAATAACGAAGCAAACCACATTCACTGGATGATGTCATCAGTGATGTCATCAGTGATGTCATTTGAGATGTCATCAGTGATGTCACTGACCATGTCAATAATGATGTAATATGTGACATCATCAGCAGTTGATTGCGGGTGCGCGAAATATAGTTAGTACAAATAACTATATAGGAGCAATTTCAATGGTTTTGTATGAGTGAAATGTCCAGCTAACTATAACACCCCTAAAACGTATAGTTTTTTGAGTCAATTTTAAATGTTTTTTAAATGCTAATTCCTAACTATTCAATTCAATTCAATTCAAAAATCTTTATTCGATTGTAGATAATACAATCATAAAAGTACAATTCATAAGTACACATTTAAAAACATTCCGGACAATTCATTTCATGTGGCAAGTGAGAGACACAGTATACAGTACAAAGAAAAAGATCGTACAGCGGGCACTAAAGGCATGAGCAGTGTTTAGTTAAAAACATAAATTACTATATTGTTTAAAAGCACCTAAAACATTCGCAGCATAATTATCCATCCATACTTTTCCTAAAACAGATGGCTTTTTTAAAAAAGTTACAGACAAATAAGGTACAGTCACAATTCAGTAGTTGTAAGTAGTAAAGTGCAGGTTTGATTTGTACAAAATTCAGTTTTTTTAAGGCACGGTATAAGGTATAGTTTCCGTGGGGTGGAGTAATAGGGGCAGATAAAAAGAAAGTGGGCCAGATCTTGAGGAGACTTTCCGTCGCAGCCACAAGCTGGCAACACTTCACCCCGTTGTGCCCCACTTGGTACCGCCAGTAGGAGATGATATAAATCAAAACGGAACCTTATTAACAAAAAACTGTTCATAACTGGTCATAGGCCATGTCAAATAAGGTTCCATTTGTGGACTGGTTTTAAGTAGTAAGTGTTTCCTAACACTGTCCTTCTGTATCTCAACCTCTTCTCTGTCAGTACATCTTAACAATAATAGAGCATTTTTTACCGAGGTAACATCGGATATTGTAATCAAGTTGGGAGCATAAAACAAATCAGAACGGCCAATTGCCGTCAAACAATCCTTTATATACTTCACCCACGGGACTTTAAACCTCCCGTCTAACAATAAGGCTTCTTTCAGCAGGGCATGTGTGAGTGGAATGTCGGTATTAAGCCAACAATTCAGCCAACACAGAACCGGGCTTACTGCTATTCTATCACCTAAATAGGGGACCCCCAACTCCTCATGTACAGAGTAGTTCCCAATACCCCTTGGCAACCTCAGTATCTTTTTCAGGACGTTATTTTCTGTAACCATTAGGTCTTTTATCTTACAATAGCCCCAGAGCTCGCTTCCATAGCAGGCAACAGCAACACTTTTTGCCTGGTACAGTTTGAGCAATGCGGCCGTAGGGCAGTTAACGATTTTTTTTGCAAAGCCAAGAATGGCCGCATTTACCCGTGATATTTCGCCCTTCTTTTTAGACACTGCGGGGCCCCACGATAATTTATGATCTAAGAGGACCCCAAGGTATGAAAAGGAATTAGTTGAGGGGATTTTCTCCCCATTTATACTAAAGGAATCAGTTTTCCGGGTACCCTTTCCTGTTTTCATGACATAGGACTTGGAGTTGTTAATGCTTAGGCCACGTGACTCCATAAATTTAAAGAAGGAATTTAATAACTTCTGAAGACCGATTGCTGTCCTAGATATAAGAACAGCATCGTCTGCATAAAGTAACACGGGCACCCCCTTGCGCTCAACAAAGGGGTAATCTGCTTCAGTATTTAAAAGAAATTCCTCCAATTCGTTAATATATAGGTTAAAGAGGAATGGGGCCAAAATGCATCCTTGACGAACTCCCCGGTTTATTCTGAATTCGTCCGTTACTTTAAGGTCTTGGGTGTAACGGACGTTAGCTCTAGTATCCGAATGCAGATCGGCTAAGAAGTTGACAAGATTCCTCTCTACACCCATTCTCAACAGGGTAGCCCATAATAAGCTCCTGTCCACACAATCGAAAGCGGACGACAAGTCCATAAATGCCATGTAGACGGTTCCTTGTCTAGCCAGGGTATATTTGCTTAATATCAAATATAGGTTCAGGCACTGTGTAATAGTCGAATGGCCAGGTCTGAACCCATATTGTATAGGTAATAGAATATTGTTATCTTTAGCCCATGTGGATAGCCTGTTAAGAATTACCCCCCCTACTACTTTAGCTATTGAATTTATTAAAGAAATCGGCCTGTAACATAATGGACTGCTGCGATCGCCCTTTTTAAAAACGGGGACTATAGTCGATAGACCCCACATATTTGGGCACCCCGTTATCACTGCTGCATTTATTACCGCCGTGAGAACAGGGGCCCAAAAGGGGATACTAGACTTGAACAGGTCCGGTGGCAGACCATCCGGGCCTGGGGCCTTGTTGCTAGTTAGACCCTGAATCCCCCTTGCAACCTCGTTAACTGTAAAGCATATTGGGTTCACAGATGATATTAAAAAAGCATTTTCTGCACAGTGCTCATTACTCTTAAAAATTGTACTAAAGTGAGTCACCCACTCCCCCTCTGAAATATTTGTACCAGGTACTGTGTCATTAGGGTTATCAAACAAGGGTTTGTTGATAATTTGCCAAAACTTGCTGCTGTTCTCCAACACTGAGGAATCGAGGAGGGATTCTATGATATTGACCTTAATTTCCTTTTTTCTATCGGCTAATGCCTTCCTGTAAGTCAGGCGAAGACTTTTTATCAGGTCAGGGTCTCTAGGTTTAATTTTTAGAGCATTCTTCAGATCCCTACTTGCCTTTGAGCAATTGTGGTCAAACCATTTAGAATTTTTTCCACTTTGCCCCTTTGTCGGAGCTGTTAGCAGAGAACCAATCTTTGAAATCAACCCCGCAAACCCGGTCAAGATATTCGCGGGAGATGAGTCAAAAGATGAACATGCAGACAGCTCCTCCTCACATGCACTGTTTATTTTGGAATACAAAGTGTCTTGGTTTATCATTGTCCACTTAATGCGGCGTCTACCATTTATGCAACTCAGCGTGCCTCGGTCATTGCGAGACATTCGTTTTGTGAGTAAAGACCCACCCAAACTAATAACTAGGGGGTTGTGATCGCTGTAAACACTGAGAAGGATAGTAAATTGCGAGACCCGATGTACAAGATCTGAAGATACTAATATATGATCTATAAAGGATCCCTGGCCGTGTCCTTTGAAGGTTGGAGCGTCAAAAATATTTGAATCAGGGACCATAGACATAGCTACAGTTAAGTTATTATCATTCACTAAGTCATTTAAGTTCTTTCCTCCCCTAGTATGAGAAAAGTGGAAGCCTTCAACACTGTTACATCCCAGGGAGCCCATTGGGGTAGAGCCTGGATTACCACATGGGTGAACATTAAAATCGCCTACTATCATTATGTTCCGTGATACAGTGCATGCATTTTTACTCATTAAATCTGTTAGGGATGCAATGTCACAAACACCATTACCGCTATTAGCATTATAAAAATTAACCAGGGTCAAAACATTCTTGCCATTTTTTATGTCAAGCATCTGGATGTTCAAATTATCATTGTGACAGATGCTTGTTTTGCAAAGCAAGCCCAAATTAATAAAGGTAGCCAGGCCACCCTTTGCTCTGCCCCTAGTCGAGGCAACCGCTGGAGTGATGAAGCTTAGGAAACCTTCAATGTGGACGTTTTTATCCTCCACCCAAGTCTCTTGAAGGCACACAATAGTAAATTTTTTGATAAATGATACCCAGGCTGGGTCACATATCTTGTCGGCCAAGCCAGCTATGTTCCACGAGATTAGGCTCACACAATCATCAGATGCTGGACATATAAGAGTTTCTCTGGTAATTGGAGCAGATTTTGGAATAAGTGACTCTATGTGTGTGTCCCCAGAGTCCATAGTACTTGCTACAACCGGTTCTGAGTGCTCCAGGGTAGAATCAGGAACCCCATACGGGGCAATTCCTAACTATATAAGGCCTGAAACCTATGGTTTTTTCAGTGAATATATATATATTACCTACTGGCGGTCGCCAGTAGGTATATATAGTTAGGATTTTTTCCCTATGGGATTTTTGAAAATTCTATGTCTAATAACTTTGGCGTTTGTAGACGGAATTGGCTGAAATTTTCAGGAAAATGGAACATTTTGTTTCTGAGCAGCCCCTAAAAATTTGGGGGGGTTTCGTCAAGGGGGGGCCGAGAAAAAAGGGGGGTCCCAAAACGTGTTTTTAACATTGAGTTTTCCATAGGGCGGTTGGCCTCACTTTTAGCCCGAACGGCTGAATGGATTTGCACGAAACTTGGCAAAATTGTAGGGACTGGTAGCCCGATGTGCCTTTTGTAGGTCTCAATATATGTGCTACAGTGGATTTTGAGAAATTAACGTTCAAAAAAAGATATATATCTAGAGCCGCGCCAGGAGCGCTCCCCGGTACGCGTACCGGGGAGCGCTCCAGGCGCGCCACGCGACTTGCGCACGGCAAGCTGATTGGTTCTCGGGTGTCTGTAAACATTCGAAACAGTCCGCAGCGGCCGCCATCTTGTGTCTCGGTAGGATTGAGACACAAGAGGTGGCAAAAATCAAAGGGGGAAATGAGCAAGAGGGGGCAGGGTACACACCCCCTGACCGCCTAGGTTTCATGTGGGGGCCATAAAAGGCTCCCGCGGGTGAAAAAAAAAATAAAAAAAAATTCGATTTTCGCGGGGGTGAGCGCCCGGTACGCGCACCGGGGAGCGTACGGGGAGCGTACCATGGAGATTAAAAATGACAGACTTTTAAAAAAATAAAGCTGCTTTTTAAAAATTGGAGGTAGTTCTGAAAAGAACTTTTTTTTTGATTTTGTTGTTTTATATATTTTTTTTTGTTTTTGTTGTTTTATATTTTTTTAGACTTTTTAAAACAATTTTATATTTTTTTTGGATTTTTTTCAAGGGAAAAACAAAAACAAGGATTCCAAAACTGCTCAACAGGAGCAAAAAAAATTGAAAATTTAGGGACTGGAAGAGCAGCGGTGTTGCTGTTTCTTTAGGGCAATCAGTTCAACACTCTGCTCCCCATAGCAGAGCAGTTCGTCACACTCTGTGCACAAAAATTTGATGCCCGCAAACACCGGCTGAATGTTAGGGACCATTGTTCCACGGGGTGGTCCCGAAGGTGTTGCTCCACCAGTGGAGGTGCTGCCGCCATCTGTGGGTACATTCCGTGCCAGCTCTCTGACACTCTCCCTGGCAAAGTTGTTAGGGTGTCTTCTTTTCACATGCCGGATCAAATTAGCATTCCCAAAACTATATTTTTTCAGAGGATTGCCTCTGGATAAACTACTCCCACATATTTTGCATGTTACTTTGGGAGCGTTGACTTTTTTCTGTCCTTCTGGGATTTCGTAAAATTTCCAGATGAAATGGGTTTTTTCTTTTGCTGAGGAGGGTCCTCATCTAAAAATCCCTCTGAATCACTGCTGGATGACTCTCTTGCAGCCATTGCTGGAGATCAGAAAAGTAGGAGATAGAGTAGACACAACAGCTCTTGCTCTCTCCAAGTACAAAGCAATAGTAAGAGAAATGGGTGGGTTTCACACAATTTGGAAAAAAAAAGTTCTGAACCAATGAAAAGTGTTATTTTAAAGTCACATGGTTTGACGCGCTTACGCTACGCGCCCCGGGGCGCGTCCCGGACGTGTATCGTAAGCGCATCGGGGCGCTTACGTTGCGCGATCGTATGCGCTTCCGGGTGCGCTTACGCGGTGCGTCATAAGACGCATCTCGCGGCTACGCGATACGTGTCTTATGACGCAAGGCGTGGCGGCTACGCGATACGTCACGATGTTGTTTTCGTTCTCGGCAATAGCGCTTCCGGGACGCGCATTAGTACGCGCCCCGGGGCGCGCCGCAAGATTGCGCTTACCCGTGCGTTCACCTGTCCGCGCCCCGGGAGCGCACTAAAAATAATATTAAAAAAAATAAAAAAATTATACAATATGAAATTAGATTTAAAATGTATTATTTTTATAAAGATTTGCTATTAAAAAACCTATGAAATTCACTGAAAAAAACATAGGTTATAGACCATGTATAGTTAGGAATTAGCATTTACAAAACCTTGAAAATTCACTGAAAAAACCATAGGTTATAGACCATATATAGTTAGGAATTAGCATTTAAAAAACCTTATTTTACTCACACAAAACCATTGAAATTCCATATATAGTTAGTTGTACTAACTATATATCGCGCACCCGCAATCCACTGCTGATGATGTCACATATTACATCATTCATGACATGGTCAGTGACATCACTGATGACATCACTGATGACATCTCAAATGACATCACTGATGACATCACTGATGACATCTCATTTGACATTACTCATGACATCACTGATGACATCATTCATGTGATGATACGATGAACCTCTTCAGACTCTAATATAACCGTAGATACACTCAGTGTAAACAGACACTCACAGACTGTCACTCATCCATGGAGTTACTCACACACCTAATCAGTCTTGCAAAGAATCAATCACACCTCCATTTGCTCAACTATATCGTTAAACACACCTTACTTATTGAAACATATAATAACACATATTTACTCTGTTATACAATCCCTGATACAAGTTCACAATAATCCATACAGCCACTCACACATTCACTGGCTCTTATGCACAGTTATTTATATATGTCAACTACCACATGTACTGTGTTTTACATATGTACTTACTTTGACATGTAGCACTGAGATATCCATTCACTCACCAATACACTCATGCACACAGTAAACCACATGCACTTTTGAACCCATACATCTAGTGAATCAACTGCTCACACATCTATGCACAGAGTCATACACCTCCCAGCCACCCACACACACACTCAGTCTCCCATACAAATACTTGGCCAACTAATCAATAACCCATATAGTTAGTCATATAGCTAATGATCAACACATGCATCAGATTACAAAACAACAGACACAATGGTGCACAATTTAAAACAGTTTAGTCACTAACCCATGCACTCAGTGAGACACATTTAATCACTCACTTATACAGTCAGTCATGCACCTACTAAATACATCATCCAGACACTTATACATCCACTCATTCTTCAATATATAAGACATATTTTAACTTTACAGAAACATACAGTCACTGGATGTTGTCATCAGTGATGTCATCAGTGATGTCATTTGAGATGTCATCAGTGATGTCATCAGTGATGTCACTGACCATGTCATGAATGATGTAATATGTGACATCATCAGCAGTGGATTGCGGGTGCGCGATATATAGTTAGTACAACTAACTATATATGGAATTTCAATGGTTTTGTGTGAGTAAAATAAGGTTTTTTAAATGCTAATTCCTAACTATATATGGTCTATAACCTATGGTTTTTTCAGTGAATATATATATATATATATATATATATCACCAAAGTTTTTCCTTACTGAGTGTCCACCTACCCAGACAAGGCGGCCTCGGCGTAGCAGGAAAAGGAGCAAACTGCTTCTGTACACCAGCACAAGGAAATGCCAAGACTCGACATCAGAGAACAGCAGTGCTCTTTCTAAGACATAGGACGGCAGATTAGAATCGCTTCCAGACGCGTTTCGGCTAATTAGCCTTAATCATTGGAGGGTGGGTTATGTTGCCAAGTAGTCAGATTTAAAGGTGCATACCTCTGAATGTCTAAAATACAAAAGTCCTTCCTTACCCAAAATGCAGCAAATGCGAAAATTCACGTCAGTTCAGGGTGCAATGCTTTTCAATGTAAATACTTTGTTGGCTTGGTGCCTGCGGTTTGCAAACTGTTCCATATACACGCTCCCAAGGTGCTCTTGATTCAGCACTGCCACAGATAATGAAAGTCCACAAGAGTTATGGTCTCCGATGTCATCGAGAAGTGGTGGAATACCCTTCTCAAAACTCCCTTGCTCGCCTTTCACTGTTTTCAGGTAAATCCTTTGTTTCATTTCTGGATGAGGCGGGCGAGTCATGCCCCCGAATTTGAATCACCAAGGTTTCTCCTTACTGAGGGGCCACCGACCAAGACAGGGCGGTCTCGGCGTCGCAGGAAAAGGAGCAACCTGCTTCTGTACACCAGCACAAGGAAATGCCAAGACTCGACATCAGAGGACAGCAGTGCTCTTTATTAGACATAGGGCGGCAGATTAGAATCGCTTCCAGACGCGTTTTGGCTAATTAGCCTTAATCATTGGAGGATGGGTTATGTTGCTATGTGGTCAGATTTAAAGGTGCATACCTCTGAATGTAAAAAATCCAAAAGTCCTTCCTTACCCATAATGCACAAAAAGCGAAAATTCACGTCAGTTCAGGGTGCAATGCTTTTCAATGTAAATACTTTGTTGGCTTGGTGCCTGCGCTTTGCAAACTGTTCCATTTACACGCTCCCAAGGTGCTCTTGATTCAGCACTGCCACAGATAATGAAAGTCCACAAGAGGTCCGGTCTCCGATGTCATTGAGAAGTGGTGGAATACCCTTCTCAAAACTCCCTTCCTCGCCTTTCACTGTTTTCAGGTAAATCCTTTGTTCCATTTCTGGATGAGACGGGCGAGTCATACCCCCGAATTTGAATCACAAAAGTTTCTCCTTACTGAGGGGCCACCGACCCAGACAGGGCGGTCTCGGCATCGCAGGGAAAGGAGCAACCTGCTTCTGTACACCAGCACAAGGAAATGCCAAGACTTGACATCAGAGAACAGCAGTGCTCTTTATTAAACATAGGGCAGCAGATAAGAATCACTTCCAGACGCGTTTCGGCTAATTAGCCTTAATCATTGGAGGGTGGGTTATGTTGCCAAGTAGTCAGATTTAAAGGTGCATACCTCTGAATGTCTAAAATACAAAAGTCCTTCCTTACCCAAAATGCAGCAAATGCGAAAATTCACGTCAGTTCAGGGTGCAATGCTTTTCAATGTAAATACTTTGTTGGCTTGGTGCCTGCCGTTTGCAAACTGTTCCATATACACGCTCTCAAGGTGCTCTTGATTCAGCACTGCCACAGATAATGAAAGTCCACAAGAGCTCCGATCTCCGATGTCATCAAGAAGTGGTGGAATACCCTTCTCAAAACTCCCTTGCTCGCCTTTCACTCTTTTCAGGTAAATCCTTTGTTCCATTTCTGGATGAGGCGGGCGCGTCATACCCCCGAATTTGAATAACAAAAGTTTCTCCTTACTGAGGGGCCACCGACCCAGACAGGGCGGTCTCGGCATTGAAGGAAAAGGAGCAACCTGCTTCTGTACACCAGCACAAGGAAATGCCAAGACTCGACATCAGAGAACAGCAGTGCTCTTTATTAGACATAGGGCGTCAGATTAGAATCGCTTCCAGACGCGTTTCCGCTAATTAGCCTTAATCATTGGAGGGTGGGTTATGTTTCCAAGTGGTCAGATTTAAAGGTGCATACCTCTGAATGTCTAAAATACAAAAGTCCTTTCTTACCCATAATGCACCAAAAGCAAAAATTCGCGTCAGTTCAGGGTGCAATGCTTTTCAATGTGGCTTGGTGCCTGCGCTTTGCAAACTGTTCCATATACACGCTCCCAAGGTGCTCTTGATTCAGCACTGCCACAGATAATGAAAGTCCACAAGAGCTCCGATCTCCGATGTCATGGAGAAGTGGTGGAATACCCTTCTCAAAACTCCCTTGCTCGCCTTTCACTGTTTTCAGGTAAATCCTTTGTTCCATTTCTGGATGAGGCGGGCGAGTCATGCCCCCGAATTTGAATCACCAAAGTTTCTCCTTAATGAGGGGCCATCAACCCAGACAGGGCGGTCTCGGAGTCGCAGGAAAAGGAGCAACCTGCTTCTGTACACCAGCACAAGGAAATGCCAAGACTCGACATCAGAGAACATCAGTGCTCTTTATTAGATATAGGGCGGCAGATTAGAATCGCTTCCAGACGTGTTTCGGCTAATTAGCCTTTATCATTGGAGGGTGGGTTATGTTGCCAAGTGGTCAGATTTAAAGGTGCATACCTCTGAATGTCTAAAATACAAAAGTCCTTCCTTACCCATAATGCAGCAAATGCGAAAATTCACGTCAGTTCAGGGTGCAATGCTTTTCAATGTAAATACTTTGTTGGCTTGGTGCCTGCGCTTTGCAAACTGTTCCATATACACGCTCCCAAGGTGCTCTTGATTCAGCACAGCCACAGATAATGAAAGTCCACAAGAGCTCCGGTCTCCGATGTCATCGAGAAGTGGTGGAATACCCTTCTCAAAACTCCCTTGCTCGCCTTTCACTGTTTTCAGGTAAATCCGTTGTTCCATTTCTGGATGAGGTGGGCGAGTCATGCCCCCAAATTTGAATCACCAAAGTTTCTCCTTACTGAGGGGCCACCGACCCAGACAGGGCGGTCTCGGCGTCGCAGGAAAAGGAGCAAACGGCTTCTGTACACCAGCACAAGGAAATGCCAAGACTCGACATCAGAGAACAGCAGTGCTCTTTATTAGACATAGAGCGGCAGATTAGAATCGCTTCCAGAAGCGTTTCGGCTAATTAGCCTCAATCGTTGGAGGGTGGGTTATGTTGCCAAGTGGTCAGATTTAAAGGTGCATACCTCTGAATGTCTAAAATACAAAAGTCCTTCCTTACCCATAATGCACCAAAAGCGAAAATTCACGTCAGTTCAGGGTGCAATGCTTTTCAATGTAAATACTTAGCTGGCTTGGTGCCTGCGCTTTGCAAACTGTTCCATGTACACGCTCCCAAGGTGCTCTTGATTCAGCACTGCCACAGATAATGAAAGTCCACAAGAGCTCCGGTCTCCGATGTCATCGAGAAGTGGTGGAATACCCTTCTCAAAACTCCCTTGCTCGCCTTTCACTGTTGTCAGGTAAATCCTTTGTTCCATTTCTGGATGAGGCGGGCGAGTAATGCCCCCGAATCTGAATCACCAAAGTTTCTCCTTCTGAGGCGACACCGACCCAGACAGGGAGGTCTCGACATCGCAGGAAAAGGAGCAACCTGCTTCTGTACACAAGCACAAGCAAATGCCAAGACTCGACATCAGAGGACAGCAGTGCTCTTTATTAGACATAGGGCGGCAGATTAGAATCGCTTCCAGGCGCGTTTCGGCTCATTAGCCTTAATCATTGGAGGGTGGGTTATGTTGCCAAGTGGTCAGATTTAAAGGTGCATACCTCTGAATGTCTAAAATACAAAGGTCCTTCCTTACCCATAATGCACAAAAAGCAAAAATTCACGTCAGTTCAGGGTGCAATGCTTTTCAAAGTAAATACTTTGTTGGCTTGGTGCCTGCGCTTTTCAAACTGTTCCATATACACACTCCCAAGGTGCTCTTGATTCAGCACTGCCACAGATAATGAAAGTCCACAAGAGCTCCGGTCTCTGATGTCATCAAGAAGTGGTGGAATACCCTTCTCAAAACTCCCTTGCTCGCCTTTCACTGTTTTCAGGTAAATCCGTTGTTCCATTTCTGGATGAGGTGGGCGAGTCATGCCCCCAAATTTGAATCACCAAAGTTTCTCCTTACTGAGGGGCCACCGACCCAGACAGGGCGGTCTCGGCGTCGCAGGAAAAGGAGCAAACGGCTTCTGTACACCAGCACAAGGAAATGCCAAGACTCGACATCAGAGAACAGCAGTGCTCTTTATTAGACATAGAGCGGCAGATTAGAATCGCTTCCAGAAGCGTTTCGGCTAATTAGCCTCAATCGTTGGAGGGTGGGTTATGTTGCCAAGTGGTCAGATTTAAAGGTGCATACCTCTGAATGTCTAAAATACAAAAGTCCTTCCTTACCCATAATGCACCAAAAGCGAAAATTCACGTCAGTTCAGGGTGCAATGCTTTTCAATGTAAATACTTAGCTGGCTTGGTGCCTGCGCTTTGCAAACTGTTCCATGTACACGCTCCCAAGGTGCTCTTGATTCAGCACTGCCACAGATAATGAAAGTCCACAAGAGCTCCGGTCTCCGATGTCATCGAGAAGTGGTGGAATACCCTTCTCAAAACTCCCTTGCTCGCCTTTCACTGTTGTCAGGTAAATCCTTTGTTCCATTTCTGGATGAGGCGGGCGAGTAATGCCCCCGAATCTGAATCACCAAAGTTTCTCCTTCTGAGGCGACACCGACCCAGACAGGGAGGTCTCGACATCGCAGGAAAAGGAGCAACCTGCTTCTGTACACAAGCACAAGCAAATGCCAAGACTCGACATCAGAGGACAGCAGTGCTCTTTATTAGACATAGGGCGGCAGATTAGAATCGCTTCCAGGCGCGTTTCGGCTCATTAGCCTTAATCATTGGAGGGTGGGTTATGTTGCCAAGTGGTCAGATTTAAAGGTGCATACCTCTGAATGTCTAAAATACAAAGGTCCTTCCTTACCCATAATGCACAAAAAGCAAAAATTCACGTCAGTTCAGGGTGCAATGCTTTTCAAAGTAAATACTTTGTTGGCTTGGTGCCTGCGCTTTTCAAACTGTTCCATATACACACTCCCAAGGTGCTCTTGATTCAGCACTGCCACAGATAATGAAAGTCCACAAGAGCTCCGGTCTCTGATGTCATCAAGAAGTGGTGGAATACCCTTCTCAAAACTCCCTTGCTCGCCTTTCACTGTTTTCAGGTAAATCCTTTGTTCCATTTCTGGATGAGGGGGGCGAGTCATACCCCGAATTTGAATCACAAAAGTTTCTCCTTACTGAGGGGCCACCGACCCAGACAGGGCGGTCTCGGCATCACAGGAAAAGGAGCAACCTGATTCTGTACACCAGCTCAAGGAAATGCCAAGACTCGACATCAGAGAACAGCAGTGCTCTTTATTAGACATTGGGCGGCAGGTTAGAATCGCTTCCAGACGCATTTCGGGTAATGAGCCTTAATCATTGGAGGGTGGGTTATGTTGCCAAGCGGTCAGATTTAAAGGTGCATACCTCTGAATGTCTAAAATACAAAAGTCCTTCCTTACCCATAATGCACAAAAAGCAAAAATTCACGTCAGTTCAGGGTGCAATGCTTTTCAAAGTAAATACTTTGTTGGCTTGGTGCCTGCGCTTTGTAAACTGTTCCATATACACGCTCCCAAGGTGCTCTTGATTCAGCACTGCCACAGTTAATGAAAGTCCACAAGAGCTCCGGTCTCCGATGTCATCGAGAAGTGGTGGAATACCCTTCTCAAAACTCCCTTGCTCACCTTTCACTGTTTTCAGTTAAATCCTTTGTTCCATTTCTGGATGAGGCGGGCGAGTCATGCCCCGAATTTTAATCACCAAAGTTTCTCCTTACTGAGGGGCCACTGACCGAGAAAGGGCGTCAGATTAGAATCGCTTCCAGACACGTTTTGGCTAATTAGCCTTAATCATTGGAGGGTTGGTTATGTTGCCAAGTGGTCAGATTTAAAGATGCATACCTCTGAATGTCTAAAATACAAAAGTCCTTCCTTACCCATAATGCACCAAAAGCGTAAATTCACGTCAGTTGAAATGAAATGAAATGAAAAGGAGTTTTGGGGCGTCCAAGCGCTAAGATCCAGGTTAGTACCTCCCAGTGTGGTCAGCCCAGAGGCTAGTCTGATCTATTAAAAGAGAAGGTTTTAAGCTGCTTGCGGAAGGCCATCAAATTAAGATTAGATCTTAGGTAAAGTTGGAGTGAGTTCCATAACTTGGCTGCGTTATAGGAGAAAGATCGGCCTCCAGCTCTGGATCTCCTGACACAGGGGACTGCTGCCAAAAAGGCATAGGTGGAGCGAAGCTGTTTTTTGGAACGGTGAGGGGTAATCAAGGAGTGGCTAATTTCTGGGCCAGATTTCCACTATGCTTGGTGAGAGATAGACATAGACTTGAATTTAATTCTCTCCCTAACAGGGAGCCAGTGCAGAGTTCTCAGCCCAGGCTCCACCGAGACTCTACGTGGAAGACTGAGCAATGTGCGTGCTGCACAGTTCTGAATACGCTGAAGTTTTTGCAGACAGTATTCAGGTGCCCCTAAATACAAGGCACTGTTAACATCAAGGCATGATTGAATTAAGCCCTGCATAACAACTTGCTTGGCCTCAAAAGGTAGAAGCAGAAAAATTTTCTTCATCATCCTGATGAGTCCAAAGCAAGTCGCTGATAATTTGGTTGCTTGGGTGTTAAAGGTCAAAGATTTGTCCAGCCACCCCCCAAGACTTTTTATGTGGTCTCTGGGTGTGGGGGGCATCCCCAAGCTGGTGGGCCATGAGAGGTCAATGAAAGAAAGAGATGGTGGGCCGAGAAGCATGAGCTCAGTTTTGTCCCCGTTGAGCTTGAGACACGACCTCATCATCCAGGTCTTGACCTGTTCCTAGCAGGTAGTCAGACTAATCTGTGCTTGCTGGCAGTTCTTTTGCGTGAGAGAGACCACTAGCTGAGTATCGTCCGCATATGTAATGATCTTAATGCCGTAAGGACGGAAGACCTCAGCCAGTGGTCTCATATACGCATTGAATAGCGTAGGGCTCAAAGATGAGCCCTGCGGTACCCCACAGCCGAGGGGCTTACTTGAAGAAACAGAAGCTCCCTCAAAGACTTGAAAAGTCCTGTCACTTAGAAAGGACTTAAACCAAGCCAGAGCTTTACCTGACACTCCTAGACTGTAGAGACAGCGTAAGAGGATTTTATGGTTCACCGTGTAAAATGCGGCGCTCAGATCAAGGAGGATAACTGCCACTGATCCCCCCCTGATCCAAGAGCGGCCTGGCTTCCTCTGTTACCGCCAACAAGGCATTTTCCGTCCCATGTTTGGAACAGAAGCCCGTCTGGGTGACATCGAGCAGATGTCACCCAGACGGGCTTCATAGTTAGATAGATGTTAACATAGAGAAACATAGTTAGATAGATGTTAATGTCTTTCTCGAGGAGTTTGCTCACCCAGGAGAGTAGGGAAATCGGGTGGTAGTTGTTGAGATTGCCGGGGTCGAGGGTAGGTTTCTTTAGGAGTGCTCGCATCATGGCATGTTTCCAGGTGGGTGGTACATTGCCAGTCGCTATGGAAGAATTGAGAAGTTCCATGATCGTAGGGAGGATAGCTTGGCTGGATAGAACCAGTGTACACGGGGTGCAGGATCAAAGGGGGAGCCTGACTTTACTTGGTACATCAGAGGCTCAAGTGTTTCTAAATCCAACGGGGGAAAGTGATCTAAAGTATTATGATGCAGATGCTCAGCTTCTCTGGGGAGGTGTGATTCTTGGGTAGGGAGATCTAACTCCTTATCTGAAAATGATGAGTAAATTTTATTTATTTTTTGGTAAAAGAATTCCGCTAAGTCATTGCATCGGGATAATGGAATGTAACTGGCAGCCGCAGATGGTGGGAGCCTGGTCAGACTTTTTACAATTTGATACATTTCTTTAGGTTGTGATCTGGCCGACATGATTTTCTCACTATAGTAAACCGACTGTGTTGGCTTTATTTCTGACTTATAGGCTCTGATAGCCTCCCTGTATGTAGCTTTATCCATGGCAGCGTATCCCAGGCGCCATCTCCTTTCAAGCTACTTACATAGGCGTTTTTTGCCTCTAAGCTCTTCCGAGTACCAGGGTGCAGTGTTCCACTGCCTTCTTAAGCTGGTATTACGGAGAGGAAGTATGGAGTCAAGTGACTCCAAAATCCAATTGTCGTATTCCTTGTTGTTTAATAAGGGATCCCAACTGAGTGAGGGCCTAGAGGTTACGAGAGTACTGGTCCACTGGTTCAGAGGAAGTCTGGACCAGTTTCTCGTTCTTTGAGGGGTAGGGGTATAAGGTAAGGGTTTGTATGTAGTCCAAGTGAAAGGAATCAAGAAGTGGTCAGTCCAAGGAAGACGGCTGGTGGCCCCTACTTTGAGGCCCGCGCAGTTCAGGGTGCAATGCTTTTATATATATATATATATATATATATATATATATATATATATATATATATATATATATATATATGTATATATATATATATATATATATATATATATATATATATATCAATCATGAAGTACCGCGTCTTAGTACAGGCAACAAGCAGCTCCCGCCCTGCCGCCAAAGACTTCTCGGACACGGACCAGTTCAGTGCGTAGTAATTTTAGTGAAGCAGAGTATGCCGCATATCTTAAAGGGCCTGTGCAGCATTTTGGGAGCCGATTGAACACTAAGTGTTCTCGAGGAGCACCAGATAAACCTGGTAACCTGCCAACCTAAGGAGTAGGGAGACAGTGAAACCAGGGTAAAAACGAAATAAAAAAGCACACCTAACCAGGAACGGCTACATCAATCAGAATAAAGATCGCAACCAAGCTCTAAGATCATGGCAGACAAATCAAGAAGTCGCCTGATGAGGGCAAGCGAGCTATTAAATGATGAAAATCTCCCCGCAGAGAGTATGAACCAAAGGGGCAACACGGGGGAAAAAGAAAAGGACAGGACAGTCATAACCATAGTGCGAGAACTGCAACAACAGAAAATATTAGAAATAAATAAATGGTGGGAGAAAACCACTCTGGAAAAGTATATCGAGTACAAGAGAGTCCCAAGGGGACTGCGAATACTCATTATGCCCACGCTAAATGATTTGGATGCAGACCTAATAAAACTGTGGCAAACTGACACCAATGAATGTTCTTTTAAATTAATGAGAACTCTCATTATCCACGCGGAAAAGAAAATTTGAGAAAATAACAGCGATCATTGAAGCTCAAGAACTAGAACTAGCAGACATTCCCTCATCGGAGGAAAACAAGGAGACCATTGAAAACATGGAAAAGAAGGTAGCAAAGCATTAACTGGAGGTAGAGAAACGCAAGGCCAACAAATTCACTAGGGATAGATTGGACTATGCGAATGGTCGAATATATACATTCGCCCGGAAATACGATACCTTGAGGAGTCATGTAGCAATGGATATGAAGACTGGACCGGAGCACACAGAGGTAGTGGACAGCTCAGAATTAAGCTCAAATGATGAAGAAATCAACACCACACCCTTGGATTTTCGTGGGGAGATGCAGTTGGCCCAAATGGTCACGCGGCAAAGGGGAAGAGGAAGAATCAATACGTGGGGAAGGGAACAGCAAATACTCCAAAAGAAACCCCTACCAAAGCCACAACAAGAAGGGGCGGTAAGAGGAGCCAAAGCAAAAAGAGGCAAAGGAAAGCAAAAGTAGCTGCAAAAAAACAAACAGTATCAGACAACATAGTGATTAATCTCTCAAGTAAAGAGTTGTCTGATACACAATTGAAACTTTTAAACAGAGGACTTTCCTACTGCCCAAATAAAAATATGGATGTTCCCAACACACGAATTGATTTATACAAATTCTGCAGAAAAGTGAAGTTAAAAAAATTCTTCACAGAAAAGCCCCAGAAAAAGTCGTAGTACGTACGACCAAAGATAACTACATCTGCCATCCGACATAAGGATTTACCAGCGATTGTCACACTAGCAACAATAAAGGACACAGTCTCCTTGAGTCAAAAGGACCATACAAGCACAGTCCAAAAGGATATTGAATTTTGCCAAGAATCAGGAACCCCGACTAATGTAGGAGGTGAGAGTGGTTTAAAGAGGAAGTCAAGATTTTGTCCACAGCTTCCCCCAGGAAACAAAGTGGACCTTTTCCATGAGGTCATGATAGAAGAGACAACAAGGATTGCTGGCAAATCTCTTAACCACAAGATCGAAAAGGACAAAACTCAAAACTTAACAGCAGAAGAGTACAGAGCAATGTCTGAACTGAGGAATGACCCCACCCTAATAATAAAAGCATCAGATAAAGGGGGAAATCTGGTTGTGCAAGACGTGACAGACTACATTGATGAAGCTAATAGGCAATTGGAAAATGAGGAACATTACGAACGACTAGAGGTGAATCCACTTGAAAACTGGATGAATGAATATCACTCTCTGTTGTTAGGTTGGAAGGAGAGAGGTCTCATAGACTTCAATGAATATTTATACCTGAAAACTAACAACCCTAGTACCGCTACAATATACTTTTACCGAAAGTACATAAGTGCCTCAGTAAACCACCAGGAAGACCTATTGTCAGTTCCATGGGGTCATTGTTGGAAACAACGTCAAGATTTATAGACATCTTTTTAATGACCTATGTAACTGTCCTACCTTCCTACCTGAGGGATACAATGGGCTAAGCATGGGCGTAAAATCCGCTCCGCTCGCGGATTTTTCGGATTTTCGGCAAATTCGCAATCCGCGAACTCTCGCGAATTAGTCCAAAATCCGTGAATCCGCTCGCGGCGGATTTTTTGCTTGGTTGCGGCGCGCGGCGTGGTGCACGGCGTTCACTTTCCGTCATTTTAGCGTTTGCCGAGTTGTTTTTCTTTGCGAGTGACGCGCCATTTTAGATCTTGCTGCGTGTTCCCGCGGGAGTTTGTCGCCCGCGAATACGTACTCGCGGCTTGCCACCTTGCACAGCACACCTCGCGAGAGTTCGCAATTGCGAACACGTAGTTGCGGCGGAAAGGAACAATCTCGCACTTGCGAAATAGAGATTTTGCAATTTCGCACAAGAAAATCACCAGCAAACAGGATAAACCTTCAGAAAATTATGATTTTTATCAGAATCACTCCTCAGGTTGACATTTGCATGGCCTTTTTTTTTGCAAGGAGTCCATTTTGGGGGGGGGAGGAAGGAAGTGCCCCACAGTCTCCAACTTCCTGTTCCTGTCCAGCAGGCTCCTCCCAGTGCTTTGTCCATCTCCTGGTCACTTTCATTTGGATCTGGAGCTGGAAGGATTACTTTTTGTGGGTGCTGCTGGATATTTGGATTTGAGGCCTTTTGACTGTCTTTGGATCACTTTTGGATTAGAAATCAACTTTCACAAGTAAGTTTGTTTGGGGCATTACAGTTGCTGCAAGTACAATTTTGGAACTTTTTCAGAAAATTAAATAAATTATATTGTGGGTAGCCACAGTATCCAGTAGGACCAGGGTTGGTTATGGGTGCATGATACAACTGTTTTGTTGAATTTAAACACCATTGAGGCCATGGATGGGCTGGGATTGTGCAGATTTTATTGTTTTTTTGTCGTTTTTTTGGGCCTGCTGGTGTGGCCCTTTGCCCAGGGGTGGTGAGTGTTGCATGGGCCTAGTCTTTCTGTGGGGTGTCTTCTTGAATTTAAACATAATTGAGGCCATGGATGGGCTGGGATTGTGCTTATTTTATTGTTTTTTGTCGTTTTTGGGGGGCTGCTGGTGTGGCCTTTTGCTTGCCCAGGGGTGGTGGTGGTGCATGGACTGAGTGTGCCTGTGGTGTGGTCTCACTCTCTTTGATGTAAACATAATGGATGGCATTGGATTGTGGTGATTTCTGGCTGTTTTTCTGTTTTTTGGGGGTGTACTGTTGATGTGGACTGGCCATGTGGGTGGTGGTGGTGGCCATCTTGAGTGCTGGCTGGTACAGGCAACATGTGCTTGGGGTGTAAGGGGGCCATTTTGAGGAGAGGCAGTGTCTGAGGCCTGCACTTATTTTGCCTACTTTTCATCCCTTATGCCCAGGGGTAGTGAGTGTTGCATGGGCCTAGTGTTTCTGAGGGGTGTCTTCTTGAATTTAAACACCATTGAGGCCATGGATGGGCTGGGATTGTGCAGATTTTATTGTTTTTTTGTCGTTTTTTTGGGCCTGCTGGTGTGGCCCTTTGCCCAGGGGTGGTGAGTGTTGCATGGGCCTAGTCTTTCTGTGGGGTGTCTTCTTGAATTTAAACATAATTGAGGCCATGGATGGGCTGGGATTGTGCTTATTTTATTGTTTTTTGTCGTTTTTGGGGGGCTGCTGGTGTGGCCTTTTGCTTGCCCAGGGGTGGTGGTGGTGCATGGACTGAGTGTGCCTGTGGTGTGGTCTCACTCTCTTTGATGTAAACATCATGGATGGCATTGGATTGTGGTGATTTCTGGCTGTTTTTCTGTTTTTTGGGGGTGTACGGTTGATGTGGACTGGCCATGTGGGTGGTGGTGGTGGCCATCTTGAGTGCTGGCTGGTACAGGCAACATGTGCTTGGGGTGTAAGGGGGCCATTTTGAGGAGAGGCAGTGTCTGAGGCCTGCACTTATTTTGCCTACTTTTCATCCCTTATGCCCAGGGGTAGTGAGTGTTGCATGGGCCTAGTGTTTCTGAGGGGTGTCTTCTTGAATTTAAACACCATTGAGGCCATGGATGGGCTGGGATTGTGCAGATTTTATTGTTTTTTGTCGTTTTTTTGGGCCTGCTGGTGTGGCCCTTTGCCCAGGGGTGGTGAGTGTTGCATGGGCCTAGTCTTTCTGTGGGGTGTCTTCTTGAATTTAAACACCATTGAGGCCATGGATGGGCTGGGATTGTGCAGATTTTATTGTTTTTTGTCGTTTTTTTGGGCCTGCTGGTGTGGCCCTTTGCCCAGGGGTGGTGAGTGTTGCATGGGCCTAGTCTTTCTGTGGGGTGTCTTCTTGAATTTAAACATAATTGAGGCCATGGATGGGCTGGGATTGTGCTTATTTTATTGTTTTTTGTCGTTTTTGGGGGGCTGCTGGTGTGGCCTTTTGCTTGCCCAGGGGTGGTGGTGGTGTATGGACTGAGTGTGCCTGTGGTGTGGTCTCACTCTCTTTGATGTAAACATCATGGATGGCATTGGATTGTGGTGATTTCTGGCTGTTTTTCTGTTTTTTGGGGGTGTACTGTTGATGTGGACTGGCCATGTGGGTGGTGGTGGTGGCCATCTTGAGTGCTGGCTGGTACAGGCAACATGTGCTTGGGGTGTAAGGGGGCCATTTTGAGGAGAGGCAGTGTCTGAGGCCTGCACTTATTTTGCCTACTTTTCATCCCTTATGCCCAGGGGTAGTGAGTGTTGCATACTTGCATGTCCCTAGTCGTTCTGTGGGGTGTCTTCAATGTAAACATCATGGATGGCATGGGATTGTGCTAATTTTTCTGTGTTTTGTCGATTTTTTGGGGTGTATAACTGAACTGATGTTCCTCTGTCTTCCATTGCTTTTAGGTGCACAAGAAGACTCAATAGAACCACCAGTGCCAGGAAGAAGTCCTGCAGCGGTGTGTGCAGCATAACGTCACGCGACGTCACGTCTGGACACAGAACCCTCTGCAACTCGTGCAACTGCTGCCTGCTGACCTGCTCTGAAGAAGATGGCCCCAAAAAAAGTAACCCGTAGCTCCTCTAGCAAGAAAGGTGCCAGTAAGGAGCAGAAGAAGCAAGTTACCAAGGACACTGGTGTGCCGCCCGCCCCTTTTTTTGGGAGTAAAAAAAAAAGTATGCCTGCAGCAGCTGCAGCGGGATCTGCTGGGGACCAAGCTGGCAGCAGCACCCCCGCTCCATTGGGCTCAGTGCCACCACCACCACCACGCCAACTTAAGTCCAAGCCCTTGAGTGCTGCAGAGGCAGCCAGTATACTTCTTCAATCACCATCGACCAGTGATGTTGGCTCATCGCAAGAAAGCAGCAGCAATGTCCCTCAATCAACACAGGTTGTTGTAGCTCATCTGACGAGTGTTGAACAACCACAGCCGCAACAACAATCACATGTGCAAGTACAAGCCCAAGTACATGTGGAAGGAGAGGCAGCGCAAGGAGATGCGCAAGCAGAGGTGCATGGAGGGTCACAACAAGTGCCCACAATAGTTGTTCCTCCCGAAGTAGGGGCACATCAGGAAATCGACAATCAAGGCGAGGTATCATTTGAGGAAGCCACTCCTCCTGATGATCCTTCATTGTCTTCCACACCCCTAGCAAGGAAGAGATCAAGGGTGGTGTCTACATCCTCTTCAAGCACACCTCCTTCTGATGATACGGATCAAACTTGGGAACAAACAAAGGTAGTTAAGCGTAAAAGGAAGCTCGTCCAAAGTCTCAGAGTTATGGAGTGTGATGAGTCTCAACAAGAAGTGGCGGATACTGCTGCTGATGAAGACTCTGCCAACGACGACCCAGTCATCATAAAGGTCACTGCAGCCCCAGCGGGCATGCAGCAAACAGACATTTTGACCCTAGCCCGAAGAGCTGCTGAGCGTGATGATGATGTTGTCGATGAGGAGGCAGTGGAAACACCACAATCATTGGAGTTAAGTAGTACACCAACTCGTCCCGCTTCCATATTTCTTTCTGGCAAGAAGAGACCTCCGTCAACCTCGACCTTAATTAGTGGCGGTGAAAGTGCAAAACGTACAAAAGTTGGGCAATCCACATCCTCCACTTCATCTGGCATTAGCTTCATGACCACCACCACCAGTATCGCCGCCTCCTCCATGTCCCACAGACACTTCAAGTCCCCAGTTTGGGACTTCTTTACTGTTTGTCCAAAAAATCCAAAGTTTGCCATTTGTACCCTTTGTAAGCTTGCAGTTAGTCGTGGTAAGTCAGGTACCAACTATGGTACCGGCGGCCAGAGAGGTCATCTTGAGAGAAAGCACACTGTCAAATGGTTTGCGCACCTAGATGCGATCAAGAAAGGCCAAATTGAAGGAAACGTTGATGTTTCATCTGATGATGACGAGCAGGAAGAAGACGTGTCAAACACTTCCCTTACACCCAGTACCCCTGTCAGCAGCACACCCAATGTGAGGCACACTAAGAGTGTTGGAGCGAGTGAGACACCAACGCACAAAAGTTCACCAGCGAGCAAAATTGGGTCAACAAAGTCATTATCAGCCCGTAAATGCTTGGTCCAGGGCAACATTAGAACA
This sequence comes from Lissotriton helveticus, assembly GCF_964261635.1. Taxonomy (NCBI): domain Eukaryota; kingdom Metazoa; phylum Chordata; class Amphibia; order Caudata; family Salamandridae; genus Lissotriton; species Lissotriton helveticus. The sequence goes on from NC_136059.1 coordinate 642,399,005, forward strand.
ATGCTTACTTCAGACGTGCCATATGAACGCAACCACCCACTGACGCGTCTGTATAACACTAAGCTGGCTAAAATGCTAGCTGTGGACCTTCTACCTTTTTCTTTTGTAGAAGCGGTAGGTTTTCTTGAATTAGTGGCAACGCTCTGCCCTAAATGGAAGGTTCCGAGCCGGTTCTATTTTGCCAGAGTTGCGGTTCCAGCACTACATGAAGATGTGCTGCAGGCGATTGGGGCAGCTTTGCAGAAGAGTGCTGTTCACACAATACATCTGACAACAGACATGTGGACCAGTGGCCCAGGCGATGATTACATGTGCATCACTGCACACTGGGTCTCTTTTTCAGGTGTTAAAGCAAAGCTAAACGCAGGTGTTGACCCGGACCAAGTTTTCAAAGCTGCTCGGAAACATGCAACACTAGCCATGTTTGGCTTGGATAAAAGTCACACAGCAGAAAACCTTTTGGAAGAGTTTAACAAAAAGGTCTTGACAATGCTATCCCCCCTAAAACGCAAGATTGGTTATGTTTCCACGGATAATGGCGCCAATGCAGTTAAGGCCATGTTCATGGGTGACCATGTTAGAGTGCCGTGTTTGGCGCACTGTATCAACCTGGTAGTTCAAAAATTCTTGAGTGATAAACAGAGTCCAGCGTTCGAGGTAATGGCCACCTGCCGCAAAATGTGCAACCATTTCAGCCATTCTTTTAAGGCCCGGAAGCATCTGCGGAGACTGCTACTTCAACGTAGAATGCCAGTGAAAGCACTCATCCAGGAGGTGGCAACACGTTGGAACTCAACCTTCTACATGCTTGAGCGTCTGTATGAGCAGTATACGGTACTCGATCACTATTTCTTCACAGAGGCTACATCTCAGAAGGAGGACCTGCGGATGAGTGCGGCGCAATGGGACATAGTTAAAAGCCTGACAGACATGCTTCGTCCTTTTGAGTTCTTCACGCGTGCAGTCAGCCAGGAGGACTGTAATTTGGGAAAAGCTATCCCATTGTTGTGCATGCTGGAGCACCAACTGATGGCGGTGTCTTCTGAGTTTGAAAAAGATGAAAAAAAAAAAAAACATTTCATTTTGTCTGAGAAATTATTACATCGCCTACGTGGTGATGAACGTCTTCAAAAGATCAAGTCAGATCAGCATTACATTTGTGCTACTATTCTGGATCCACGCTACAAAAAGGCTCTGGCAGGCGAAGCATTCTTTCCTTTTGCTGATGCAGATGTTCAAAAGTACAAACATTGGTTAGCCTGGTCAGCCAAGAGGTTTGAAAAAGAACGGCAGGTTATTGAAGGAGAAGCCAGTACATCAGCATCAGCATCAGCAGGCCATCCCCAGTCACAAGAATCCACTTCTGAATCTGCACCGGTGGCTGGGGCACAAGTGACCTCTCAGCCGTTAAAGACACCGGCAACTGGATCATCTGCACCACACACAACAAAAACAGTGGCTGTTGTAGAGGATTGGCTAAGTTTGCTTGGGTATGGTTCTCGAAAAAATGTCACAGCCACAGCAAAAAGTAAGCAAAGTGGAGGAACCGTTGATGACCTTGAGTCGATGGTGCAGGACTATATGAATGACTCAACAGTGGTCTTTCTTAATGATGAGCCATTGCAGTATTGGCATGGCAAAAAACAATTGTGGCCACAGCTCTACAACCTGGCTATAAACTATTTGTCTTGCCCACTCGCAAGTGTGTCTTCTGAACGTGTTTTCAGTGCTGCTGGTGGCATTGTAACTCCCAAACGGAGCCGCCTCTCGCCCAAAAATGTGGAGCGGCTGACAATGATCAAGATGAATCAGCACCTCCTACCACCAGATTACAAAGTACGAGAAAGCACGCCGCATGAAGACGAGGAGGACAGCAACGTAGATGAGGGGATTTTTTCTCTGTTCGGTGCCACTGACCTCATCCAGCCTGAATTCGCAGAGTATGATGACGAAATCTTGTTCTTATTCCCTGACACCGAGCCCTGAAAATTAGACAATCAATCAAGAACTTTCTTTTTCGTCCTTATTCACTTTTATTCCTGTGTGCTTTGTGTCTCTCTTTCTTTGTTTTGCACAGTTAATTTAATTCAAACTTTAATCACCTAATCCCAAAAACAAGACCATCATCAGAACTGTCTTCACTTGTTTGCTTATTGATTTGAAGGTGCCGCAGTCTACATTCCTCAGGTTCACAAGTTCTGAAGAACATGCTCCTCTATCCTCCTCCTCCAGACTGCGATTTCCCTCCAAGCAGAGTGCTGGATTACGCCCAATGAAGAAAGACTCAGCACTTGTGGGGGTGTTGTACTTCTTTGCGGGTGAGTTGACGGATTTGGGCCCATTGCTGTGAAGCTCTAATAATGGACAAAAGTGTTTTGGACCAAATATGAGGTGGAAATTTCTTGCCGTTTTTGCTGACTTGCTTGCCTTTGAGGTGCTCTTTGGCGGGGTTCCGGGGGTTTGTGGGTAATTTTTGGTGTCTGTCGAAGCACTGCTGCGACAGTCTAATCTTGATTGCATTTGCTTTTCAGGAAATCCGTGGTGGAAAACAGGAGTTATGATGATTGATGATGATGACCTAGCTGAACAGCGCCGCATTTGGAACGAAGGCCGAGAGATATTGTAAGTATGAGATTTAGCTTTTTCGCTGTTTGGGGGTGTTGTCGGGTGGTTTTTTGCGGGTGGGTTGGCGGGTCTTGCCTGGGGCATTCCTGGGAAGGTCTAATACCGGATAGAAGTGTTTTGGACAAAATCCATAAGGAACAGCCTTTTTTTTGCTATTTCTTCTGACATCTTGCTCAATGTAGCGTTTTGGGGGGCTTCCTGCTGTTCGTGGGTGGGTTGCGGCCGGGGTCTCTGTCGAAGCACTGCTGCGACAGTCTAATCTTGATTGCATTTGCTTTTCAGGAAATCCGTGGTGGAAAACAGGAGTTATGATGATTGATGATGATGACCTAGCTGAACAGCGCCGCATTTGGAACGAAGGCCGAGAGATATTGTAAGTATGAGATTTAGCTTTTTCGCTGTTTGGGGGTGTTGTCGGGTGGTTTTTTGCGGGTGGGTTGGCGGGTCTTGCCTGGGGCATTCCTGGGAAGGTCTAATACCGGATAGAAGTGTTTTGGACAAAATCCATAAGGAACAGCCTTTTTTTTGCTATTTCTTCTGACATCTTGCTCAATGTAGCGTTTTGGGGGGCTTCCTGCTGTTCGTGGGTGGGTTGCGGCCGGGGTCTCTGTCGAAGCACTGCTGCGACAGTCTAATCTTGATTGCATTTGCTTTTCAGGAAATCCGTGGTGGAAAACAGGAGTTATGATGATTGATGATGATGACCTAGCTGAACAGCGCCGCATTTGGAACGAAGGCCGAGAGATATTGTAAGTATGAGATTTAGCTTTTTCGCTGTTTGGGGGTGTTGTCGGGTGGTTTTTTGCGGGTGGGTTGGCGGCTCTTGCCTGGGGCATTCCTGGGAAGGTCTAATACCGGATAGAAGTGTTTTGGACAAAATCCATAAGGAACAGCCTTTTTTTTGCTATTTCTTCTGACATCTTGCTCAATGTAGCGTTTTGGGGGGCTTCCTGCTGTTCGTGGGTGGGTTGCGGCCGGGGTCTCTGTCGAAGCACTGCTGCGACAGTCTAATCTTGATTGCATTTGCTTTTCAGGAAATCCGTGGTGGAAAACAGGAGTTATGATGATTGATGATGATGATGACCTAGCTGAACAGCGCCGCATTTGGAACGAAGGCCGAGAGATATTGTAAGTATGAGATTTAGCTTTTTCGCTGTTTGGGGGTGTTGTCGGGTGGTTTTTTGCGGGTGGGTTGGCGGCTCTTGCCTGGGGCATTCCTGGGAAGGTCTAATACCGGATAGAAGTGTTTTGGACAAAATCCATAAGGAACAGCCTTTTTTTTGCTATTTCTTCTGACATCTTGCTCAATGTAGCGTTTTGGGGGGCTTCCTGCTGTTCGTGGGTGGGTTGCGGCCGGGGTCTCTGTCGAAGCACTGCTGCGACAGTCTAATCTTGATTGCATTTGCTTTTCAGGAAATCCGTGGTGGAAAACAGGAGTTATGATGATTGATGATGATGATGACCTAGCTGCACAGCGCCGCGTTTGGACCGAAGGCCGAGAGACATTGTAAGTATGAGATTTAGCTTTTTCGCTGTTTGGGGGTGTTGTGTCGGGTGTTTTTTTGCGGGTGGGTTGGCGGGTCTTGCCTGGGGCATTCCTGGGAAGGTCTAATACCGGCTAGAAGTTTGTTGGACAAAATCCATAAGGAAACACCAGTTATGGCACTTTTTGTAAGTTAGGGTTCGTTAGGGTTAGCCCTAGCAGCAGGATTGCATGTGTTTCGGGGGGTTCTATTGCAACGCGGTTCTGTTGTTGTAGAGCACTGTTGGAGCGATGCTGGCTATGGATACTTTTGCTTGCTTGCAAGTGGTTTGAATACAATCCACGGTCTGTATTTGGGCCTACTGTTACTTTCAAAGTACGTTTTGTAACCATTTTTCTGCTAGGCATCGTTTTTGGAGATATGATTGGGGTTCTTCTACATTTTTGCGACTGGCTTTAGTAAGGGTCTTGGTGGGAGCATTGCTGGGAAGGTCAAATTTTGTTCTAAAACACAGTAGTACACCTACCTTGAGGGGAAAGATCCGCTATAATATTTTGGCCATACTTATTGATCCTTAAAAAGGTGACTCAGACAGAGCACGCAATTTCAAAAATATTGTACTGTCTATTAGGGAAATCAAAGTGTCACTTTTTGAACCACACAGCGTACATACCTTTTATTTATTTATCAGTGGTATTGTAATAGCACTTCCTGTTTTCCGTTCAATAATTACAGGCCGGGTTTCAGTCAACATCCGCCAGGCAGGCAGTGGACAGGGTGTCTTCTGTCAGTGGTCACCACATTGATGGACGAAGCGTCAGCTGGAATGGAGGAGTGCCGCCAATAAGAGGAATTGTTTGCTGCATGCAACTTACTTACCAAATTCAACAGGACAACTCCAACAACATACGCAATACAGATACAGTATCCATTGTTGTCTTTTATTCTATGAGTGTGACTGCATGTGCTTACCTTTAGTTTGTAACCAAAGATTGTCTGTATCTTCAATTATTGTTTGTCCATGCTCTGCTTTTTTTTCTTCTCTCAACAAAACCTACCCAAAAAGAAACCCCCATTCCCATCCATTTTACAAACCCTAACCCTCTTCCCCCGGGCTGTGTTGTTTTGCTTGATGTCTGACTAAAATGACATCAATAATTCCACACACTTGCTGGGGAGGATAAGGTCATAGCAGCAACAGGCTGGTGAAGGAATACGAGGATATCTTCTAGACTTACTCAGCTTCAGTACTATATCTTCTAGTAGTAGTAGCCAATGTCAAATAAATTCAACGCAAGTACTAGTTATACTTGCAAGCAAATACTTTACCATTTGTTAGGCTACATTATGGCACTGTTCTAGTGTACTGTCACCTGCTATTTTCTCGATCGTACCGTAACCGTTGTAATGCTACAGTAAGGAGGACAAACAAGGTTTCGTTTTCTTTTTTTCCATAGGCATGCAACTGCCACTGTGTCACACCACTAGTACCACCGCAATGAGGAAATGTCACCCGCCCAGGATTGACAACGTTAATCCCCATTTCACCTGGAGCCAGCCCTGGGCCTAGCCCTAATTTCTAACACAAATTACAGGTAAGATAAGCGTTTGGTGGGAGGTAGTATAATGGAGTATTATTTCGGAGTAGACAAGAGATTGACGGTTGTACTACTAAAGTCCTACGACTGTTCAGGAAAACAAAGTTACTGTTACACCCCCACCCCCCACCCACCAGACTGAAAAGCAGTAAAAAACAGGTATGGTCAGATAAAGTTTAAAAATATATTTATTTAGCCCTAACAAAATAATCTCCCTCACCCACCCTAACCCCAACGATAGTCTTTGAAACGTCCCAAAACGATCCCAACTCCCAAATCCCACCCCCCAAAAGTCTATAAAAAAAGGGCAAGGGACACTCCACTACTGGAGGGTGCTGGTGCTGGTGCATGATGCGGCATGGGCATCATACTCCTTGCGGAGGGTGGCAAGCTCGGAGCGGAGGCCCTTAACCAAGTTCTTATACTTTAGGACCTCCTGCTCCAGGTTGGACATGCGGACTCATAGGCGGCGTTGGCGGTCCTTGCAGCTCCTGTGGGGGGCAGCTGGTATTTCGGTTGCTTGGCGGTGGCGGTCGTCTTTCTTAGCCCGGCTCGGTCCCGCTGGCTTAGTCACGGAGGAGGATGCAGTGGTCACAGTCGAGGATGTCGTTGTTGCCCCGCTCGACTGCGTGTCCTCCTCCTCCTCCAGGGCCACCAGCCGCCGATATTCGGCGACTGTGGCCTCCAGCCTCCGTTGCCGGGCCAATCTAGCCTGCTCCCTCCTTGTTGTTGATTTGGAAGGAGCAACTATATGAAGAAAGAAAGACATAGTCTGTAACCAATGCTCCTTATTAATAACACAAAGTGATTGAGCCGAAAGTTGGGTCACAGAGTACAAGTAGCAAATTGAAAGCACAGTACATAACTATTGAGGACAGTATCTATGTAACCTCCAACTTCTGCATCCTTGCTCTAACATTAGTGGTAGTTTAATGAACAAATTCTACGACCACTATGGACTTCCATTACAGTCGACTATGACAGTACACCAGTCTTATTCTTCTTCTTCTCTCTTGTTTAGGGAAATTGGTATGTTATCTTATGCAAGCCGGCAGAATGACATGGACAGCACAGTGAACTTGCACCCGAGAAAAAAAGTTGCACACCATGATGAGTGAGACAGACTTGCGTTACTGTACCGGTCCAGTACATGCAGGTGGTGAAGCTATTACTTTTCTATTACGGGTGGCACTGAGAATACTCTGTTACAAGGGCTACTGCTTAATTAATTTACCTTTCACCCTACAGTGCAAATGAGTACTAGAAAAGGAAAATGAAGAAGCTAACTAATTTGATCATCTATCACTTCACATGGGACGTATTTAATGACAGATGAGATGACTTTAGGTGCTTTGCTTAATATTGAGTGAACAGTGATACACCCACACATGAATGACGTACTACAAGTAAACTAAAGTTATTAAGAGAAGTACGGAGTGTCCACCGTAATAACCAGATATATGCTGTGATTGCAAACGCAATACAAAGTACTGCTACTATTCATGGTAGTATTGGACACATTTACAATTTCTTTTCCTTGCCTTCCCTGCACTGGAACAGACGTGCGGGTGCGGTGGTACATGCTCTTCAAGGTAACACTTACTTCACCTGGCGACCATCTACTCTCTCTAGATACACATGTGCTATGTAAGAGTCAGAGAATACCATGCTCCAGGCATCCATTCAGTCAAAGTATACGCACACATACAGTTTCTGTTTCACCCACCCAGGCTGCTGTCCTTCCACCCATCCTTGCCTCATCATTGACCCAGCCATGCACCATACCATATTCTTTCCTTCCCAGCCACCTCGGGGGCCAAGCAAACACATATCGTTCTTCTTTGCCAGCCATCATACAAGTTCGCGTCCCACTTACTTACACCCTTCTTTCGCTTTTCGTTCATCCCATCCATCACGTTCGTCTAAGAACTTATTGGGATTCTTCTCACCAAAAACTTCACAGCTAAGTCGAAGTACATTTCGAGGAGGCTACTACTACCTGGTTGATTTGTAATTGTAATACACCCGTGCAGGAAGCACACTATGCAGTCTTCAATCTCAATAAGTAAGGAATATATAGCTTACCTGTTTCCGCCACCACCGTTTGATCCCCCACAGGACCGTCCGCCGGCTCTTGCACCGCCTCCTCCCCAGAGGCCTCCGAGTCCTGGTCCAACACAGCCACCTCCGCGCTGGCCCCGTCACCAGATGTTACACCTACAAAGTACATTTAAGAATGTTAGAATACACCACTCACTACTATATAATATTTGGTCTAGGAGAAATGTTAAAAAAACAGAATACAATGTAATAATTTGTGACTGTCTACTCCATAGTAAAAATGTCCCATTTTCCAGGGAAGGCTGTTGTCTTGCTGCACTTTTATGCACAACTGATGAATGCTTGCTTTTGATTTTTAACACGCACCACTTTTTCTCCTAACAGACAGAAGCTTGACTCCTAAGAACACGACCAGGATCAAGTTCAAACCAGGTGAGAGCTCGGCTCGACCACAAGAAATGTGTCCAATTAATCGTCAGCACTAACCACTTTTCCGTTTTCAGTTAAATAGTTTTATGACAAAGTAGATTTTAATAAATGTGTTTACTTTTAATAAAGCTTTTAAACTTAAATAGACTCTGTGGTTTTTGTTCCTCTAGACTAGAGTGGATGAGCTAAAGGTTTTGGAATTTTTGCAAGCATGAGTGCCTCTGACACTTCTTGACTGTGCTGTGACTCCGTACTACTCTCTTGTCCTGCGTACGATAATCTAGAGATCATTGGGGATCTATAATCGGTGACTTCGGGAGCTGAATGACTCTGCCACACTATCTAGTCAGTAAGGAGACAGTGCATAGAGGTATTGCTGAATATAATGGGAGTCCAATGGAATTGCCAAATGTCCAATCTTAGTTAGCTACACAGACAGACTAATAAGAATAGTCTAGTAATACCACAGGGAGTCATATTCGAGGCAGGATAAGAATTTATATCCAGTCTACAAGAAGATCAAAGACGATTTAGAAAAAATCGAATGAGGAACGCTAGGAAAAAATAGGTACTGTTTATTAAAATGTAAACTTACTGGGGCCAGCAAAGGAGCCCTCGCCTGCCCGATCCTGGCCTGCATCCTCAGCACCCTCCTCCTGTGTCCTCTTGCCCTTGGGGGGAGCTGATGTACAACATGAAAGAAAGAAAAACCAGAAAACATGGATGAGATTTTTCAACCAAATCAAACATTTCAAAAGAACAATAACAAAATATTTTGGAAAAATAGCAAATAGATAGACAACTATTCCACGGGATCTATCTCATGTGGTATACTACGTTATTCGTATTGCCTGATTTGCGGAACGTTGACTTAGAAAGTTCCTATGTAACGCAATAAACAGACTACTAAAGAGGTTTGCCTAGGCCTGGCACTGCAGGCAGCAGTGCGCAACACGCGAAGTGACAGACAAAGTCCATCCTGCTTGCAGATCAGTGAATACTCAAACTATCAATCCACCCGCCACCACCGCCACTATTTCTTCTTATAGCCATGTGTCTAAAGGAAGGACTGGACTTCAGTCTGTTGGGGCTGATTTAGAAGTCCCTTGCGGAAGTTGCGGCTCATTTTCCTCCATTGTTGCGTGCCTTTTGTGACGCAGCGGCAGAACAAAAGACTCGCCATGGTGTTGGTGCGGCTTATATATTAAAAAAAACCACATATGGGCATATGGGCGATGCATCACGTTGTAAAGCCCTGCGCCATCAGGGGGCGTTCCGGCGCAAGGGAGGGCGTACCTGCGCAGGAACGAATCCTAAAAGTGGCTGAGGGAAATCTACAAGATGTTAATCAGTCACTTTTAGGACAATGATGCATGACTCAAACCCTGCGCGCTTGAAGCCGACGTACGGCTTGATGCAGCATTGGGGAGATAGGGTACCCCAGAGCATTGCTGGAGCTGCGCCATCGTTGGCACGCAACTCCAGCAATGCGCTGCCTTTACGGCACAGATGCGTAAGGCTTCTGTGACGTTTTGGGCCAATGGGTGGTGGTGGCATGGCACACAATTACTGCCGCATCCCTGCTACTTTGCAGGGATGCGCCGGTAATTAAAAATATGACCCTTACTGTCTAGCATTACGCAGTTCTTTTCTTTACACTACACTCATACATAATTTCTCAGGCCAATGAAATGCTTCTGAACACAACATACAAAACAAAGAAGCATAGTAGCAAGCAAGGCTACTGAGAAGGAGAGCAGTGCACCTGAAATGCATAGAAGATTTTGAAATATAATTTACCTCAATGTAATCGGCAGCATTATTGCTCTTGGTAAAGAACAAAGATTTGCAAATAACAGAGCAGGATAAAACAGAGTAGTAAATGTACTACTACTACTACTCACCAAGCCCGGGGACCTCTACGCCGAGCGCGTCCAGCAAGTCCCGCTCCCGGTCCATGACATCGGTCCAGCGGTGGGTGGCCTGGTTATATGTGCGCCGGACCCCAGAGATCTTGTACATGGCCCGGCACACCTTCTCCCACCGCTTGCGACGCTCCCGGATGCCATAGCCAGTCGCGATCTTGCCGCCTCCCAGGATCGTCTTGGGGAGGCGGCGCTGGACGTGGAAGATCAGTGCCGCCACTTCCTCCGCGCTGAAGATCTCCCTCGGGACCACTTGCTCCCCCCTTAAACACCCGCACGGGAGCCGGGCACGGGGTGCGGGACCCTTCCCCTTCTCAGGGTGCTTCCCGGCTCCCTTTACCATGGTCTGGGCAGAAATAGAGTTAAATGATAAACAAGAAATAGAATAGTGAAGAAGAAAAGAAAAGAGTTTAAAAAAGTAGTTTAAAAGTAACTAAAAGCTGCAGAAAACACAAAAATATAGAGCTAGAAAAATAGAGGGATAGATAATAAGTAAAATTAGATCAAAAAAACTTCAAACAAGCAAAGGATGGCAGAGATTGAGAGAGGATAGAGAAAGCATGCCCAGAACCATAGCAATGAATGAGAAACAAGATGGCCGCGCCTGTTCACGACCGCGTGGGTACGTTCGCGCGAGATTTTCCTTGCGAGTACGCGCGAAATTGTACTAGCGAGCAGCACACTTTGCGAGATTACACATAGCGGGCGGAAACGGAATTACGTCACGCCAACAAGATGGCCGCGCCCGTGTACGACCGATAGGGTAACTTGGCAAACGTATAGCTAGAAGCGCCTCGCGAACACGTGCAAGATCACGCGAACATACACGTCGCAAAAAAAACAATTTTGTATTCGCACGTATTCGCGGCTTCCGAAATCGATCTCGCACGGATTCGCGCCCCAAAAAACGCGCGAAATTGCAGAAAAAAACGATTTTAGCTAAACTGAAAGCAATGAGCAGGTGCAAAAGTTCAAACTTAACATTAGTAACATTCAAGGTAGTGCTTCCTGATGGGCCCCTCCAGAGTTTGCAACTATTCTATGACCCTGCTATGACCCAAACAGCAGGCTCATAGAATAGCTACAAGTAGACCATAAAGGTCCTGTGAAAATTTTTTTTCACTGCAACAAAAAGCAAATTACAGATAAGGAAGGAAGCAGGTGCCAGCCAGACTGGAACTTTCAAAATTACTGACACATTAATGAAACACAAATTAATTGATGGCAGTTGAAGAAGGGCAGGTGTGCTTGCTTTTTTCAACCACCATAATCTACAGTGATAAATAAACCTAATGGGTGGCAGTGAGGATGTACCAGAGGGTGGCATGGGTGTCCCAGAGGTTGGCAGTGGTGAAACAGAGGGTGCTGTGAACCTGTGATGATAAACCAGACGTAGAAACAACATAGTCGCGGCCGTTGCGAGCCGAAAAGTAAGTTCGCAATTGCGAACTTGTCCCAAAATCGGCGCGAACGCGCGCCAACACAAAAAACGGGAAAATCCGCAAATCCGCTAGAGTTCGCGGATCTTCGCGGATTGCAAATCCGTAAATCCGCAAGTTCGCGTACGCGAGATCCGCTAGATCCGCCCATGCTTACAATGGGCTTCTTGAATAAAATCTCAAAGATTGAATGGAAAACTAACTATCTAATGGCGACCATTGACGTCGCCTCTCTGTACACCTCAATACACCATAAAGATGGTGTTGAAGTTGTCAAAAAAACTCTGGAAATGAGGTCCATAAGTCATTTGGAACATTCTACAATGCTTTTGGATATGTTAACCTACTGCCTGACGCATAACGCATTGCTGTTTCTGGGACAACTGTACCTCCAGAAAGAGGGGACCGCAATGGGGACATCATTTGCGCCCACATATGCGAACCTCCTGATGGGAGCATGGGAAACAGCAGTAGTGGACAAAGAGAAGGAGCATGGATCAAAAATCAAACTCTGGTGTCGTTTTATTGACGACTTGTTCATCGTATGGGATGGAGAAAAGGAAACACTGCAAATATTTATTGACTCGTTGGAGGAAAATGAATATAATCTCCATTTCACTTACACAATCAGCTCGACCAACCTCATCTTCTTGGATGTTAAAATGTATGTGAGCGATAACAAGCTGTGCTCCAAAATTCACAGAAAAGCAACTTCATGGAACAGCATACTCCATGCTAATAATGGACACCCAGCTAACTTAAAATGGAGTATCCCGTATGGACAAATGCTGCGGGCAAGGAAAAATTGCTCAGAAGAGAACGACATGAGAGATGAGGTTGAGAGGATGGCTCAACGCTTCCGGGAAAGAGGCTACCCCGAGGAAGTCATTAGCACCGCACAAAGCAGGGTGGTTCAAAAGAACAGGAATGACCTTTTGATTCCTGGTGGCAGCAGGAAGGATCGTGGTAGTGATGAGCAAACCAGAGACGATGAAGAGACACGATTGATCATGGATTTTAACAATCAGAGTAGGGACATGAAAATAGCTCTACGGAAAAATTGGAACATACTGCTCCTGGATAATACCTTAAAACAACAACTAACTCAATATCCAAGCATTACATATAGGAAAACTGCCTCATTGCATGACATCTCAACCCAAAGCCATCTGACACTGAAGGAACAACCCCCAAAAAAATCAATCTACATGGCTGACAACCCCGGGCTTTTGGAAGTGTGCCAAATGTAAGACCTGTGAGCATGGCACAAACGTCAAAGAGTACAAATTACGGAATGGCAAAATTGAAAAAATAAGAGATCATATAACCTGCGAATTTAAATGTGTGATCTATAGGCTGCCATGCCCATGTGGGAAATTTTACATAGGGAGCACAATCAGCAAATTCAAATTGAGGATTTTACAACATCTAAGGGCAATTAGGAACAGAGACCCAAGCTACCCTATGGCCACACATTTTGCCAAATGCCACAATAGCAATCCAGATCTGCTAAGATACCCAGGGATCAAACTGAGCAAACCATCGGAGAGGGGTGGTGATCGTACTCTACAGTTGCGAAAACTGGAGTCCAGGATGATTCTTGGCATGGGAACTGAATACCCAGATGGACATAATCTGGATGCTGAACTATTTGTACATCTGCTATGAAATTCCAAACTATGGGAAAATATTAGAACTAATTGAGAGTGACATTTTGGCTCCATTCATGTAAATAATTGTAAATAGGCGTCAAACTTGAGAAGTCAAGATAAGTCATAAAGGGACATGTAGCACACATGGGCAGACATTGGGACATGAGTAAAACATCAAAAATGGATGAGTATAAATATCCTTAGTCTGTAAATGTAAATTTATGTAAAAACATCACCTGGATCTGGTGTTGGGTTAAATGAGTTCAAGATATTCAGGGATCATGAAATATTGAATGTACTTTACCGGAACGAAACAATTTAGACCCTCTAATAACAATGTTCAACCCAACAGATATACTTTTAGCTTACGATATTGTTGAGGATCCTGGATGTAAATACCTTGGGGTCATTAATTGGCCTTGGGAATTGTAAATAGTGTATATATAGGTTGCACCGTTTTGCGGACTACAAAGGAAAAATGATCATGTTTGAAGGAGACAATTTTGAGAAATTGTGGAAATGTATTCAGGTACTTTACTGAGAATAATGGGCCTAAGTTTAACCCTCATAAAAACAAATATTGTACATGATGAAGACATAAATGAAAATTATATGAAATAATTGGTTCAAAATCTGGGTAAATCCTCATCATGTCCAACAACAATGTTTGAGTCTACTAAGGCGACATGAGGAACATATGGCTTGTTCTCAAATTGAATGCAATGTGTGTAAATATTTAGATATATGTATATATCTATACATAAGCCCAGTCTTTTTGTTAAAATGTGTACTTCACAGGAATGTTGAGCAACAATGGCGCTCAAATGAAACCATGTAAAATGAGCGAGGTTGCTGGTCTAGATTTTTAATAGACATGGAAGAGGGTACTTTCACATTTCACTATAAGTTAAGGTCTAGATCCCTGGGACTCTATGGTCCAGTGGAAGGCTAGAGTAGCCGAAACGCGTAGGCCGTCAGTTTTTTGATGAGCTGCATCCTGCACATGGTGTGTGAATAATAAAGAAGTTTTGAAAAACGTACCTGCTGTTGTGCTGTGACTTCTGCCAACAAGTGGGGGGCGAGGAGAATCCAGGAATATATATATTTATATATATATATATATATATATATATATATATATATATATATATATATATATATATATATATATATATATATACATATATATATATATATGTATATTACCTACTTGCGGTCGCCTGTAGGTAGTTATAGTTAGGACCTAGTTCACATAGGAAATCTGCAACATTCTATTGGGAATAACTTTGGCGCCGGTTGATGAATCTTCGCGAATTTCTCAAAGAAGATGACCCTCTCCGCTCTGCTCGTTCCCTGAAAGTTCTGGGGGATTCATCAAGTGGGGGCTAAGAAAAAAGGGGGGTCCCAAAACGTGTTTACCCCATGTTATTTTCCATAGGACGATTAGTCACGGCTACAGCCCGAACTGTTGAACGGAATTACAAGAAATTTGCAGATCACGCTTTTGCTTAAATGGTGTAAATCCCTCCAGTAGTTCTTGAGAAAATCAAAAGAAAATATATATATATATCTATCGGGTGTGCGTGAGCGGAATTCTGATTTGCTGTTAGACGTCTGTCAATATTCCAATCGGTGGAAACCAGGAAGTGTTGGCCGCCATTTTGAAAAAATCGCGGGGTGCGCGCACGGTGCACCCTCGAGGCAGAAGAAAGTTAAAAACAAAAGTGGAGAATGAGAAAAGGGGGCAGGGTAGAGACTCCCTGACCCCTAGGCCTTCTCTGGGAGTCCCTAAAGGACCCTGAAGGGCAAAAAAAACATTTAAAAAAAGAAATTTGCGAGGTGCGCGCACGCTGCACGCACCCTCGAGGCAGAATACAGTCAAAAACAAGTGTGGAGAACGTGAATAGGGGGCAGGGAGAGACTCCCTGACCCCCTAGGTCTTCTCAGGGGGTCCCTGAAAGAACCCAAAGGGCAAAAAAAACATTTTTAAAAAACCCAAAAAAACGCGATGTGCGCGAACGATGCACGCACCCGTACGCGCACGGTGCGTGTACGTCGGCAAAAAAAATACAGTTAAATAACAAGTTTGAGTGTTTAGATGTTGGTTGGCTCTAAAAAGAGCTGTTGTGTTCATTGAGTGTTTTTTTGTACCTACAAGTCAATCAATCAATCAATCATACCATTTGTATAGCGCACTACTCACCCGGGAGGGTCTCAAGGCGCTTGGGGGAGGGGGTATGCTACTGCTCGAACAGCCAGGTCTTGAGTTGTTTCCTGAAGGCGAGATGGTCCTGGGTCAGCCAAAGGTGGATGGGGAGGGAGTTCCATGTCTTGGCAGCCAGGTAAGAGAAGGATCTTCCTCCGGCGGTTGCTCTTCGGATGCGTGGTAGGGCTGCGAGGGCGAGGCTGGTAGAACGTAGCTGGCGGGTGGGCGTGTAGAAGGTCAGGCGGTCGTTGAGGTACTTGGGGCCCAGGTCATGGAGAGACTTGTGTGCGTGGGTGAGGAGCCGGAACGTGATCCTCTTGTCGACGGGGAGCCAGTGCAGGTCCCTCAGGTGGTTGGAGATGTGGCTGCGTCGGAGGACATCCAGGATGAGTCGGGTGGAGGCGTTCTGGATGCGCTGGAGTCTTTTCTGTAGGTTGGCTGTGGTTCCGGCGTAGAGGGCGTTTCCGTAGTCCAGTCGGCTGGTGACGAGTGCCTGGGTGACAGTCTTCCTGGTCTCGGTCGGGATCCAGCGGAAGATCTTGCGAAGCATACGTAGGGTGTTGAAGCAAGTAAGTACCGATCCAGAGTCTAAAGTTCAAGAGGAATACTCTGTTTCCCTCATCTGTGAAATGTACACCATCTCCTCTATAAATACCTTGCATGTTGTAACGCAAGTTGTTGTGGTATATAGAACCCATACCATAGTCTCTGAAGAATACAGAAACAGACTTATTCACATGTTTCCTTGCTTTCTCAATCTGTGGACAATATTGGTTGGACCAGTTCAATTTTTGCCTTTGGCTTATATTAGAATATACAAAGGCAGTTTGTGGAAAAAGTGACATCAATTGCCCAAAGGTGTCCTTTAAAAGCATTTCCAGACCTACCCCAGTCAAAGTGCCTAGTTCATTGCCACCACAGTGCACAATTATGAGGTCAGGGTGTGGGAGATGCAAAAAGGATTTTACCAATGGCATCAATTGGTGACATCTCAATCCACATAATATCCACATTTGGTAAATCAAGGTTGAGAAAGCATCTATTTGCTGCATACCTTTCACTCCAGAAAAGAGAGCTGTGTCCTACAATCCACACTCTAAGCATCTTGAAGGGAGATCTGGTTGTACTCAGATGGGCTCTGGAAATGAAATGGCAGTTTGAAAAGTAGGAGTTTAGAAAAAAATGTGGATGCGATTCAGTGCACTTGAAAATAAAGAAATGATTGGTGGTGTCTGAAAATTCAACATTGAAAACTATGGTGCATGCTACTGTTTTTTAAAAGGAGAAATGCTAATGGTTGAGAAAAAGTCATTGAAAGGAACATTGCACAGGATAAGCTGGTGTATTGAGAAGTCAAACACCCTTGCTGGTTTGGTTTGCAGATGAACTTTTCACCTTTGTGTTCAGTTAGGTGTTCTATGGAGTGTTACCATGGTAACAGGCAGAGAGAGCAGTGGAGGAAGGTTGAATATTATGTGAGATTGAAAGTGTTGCAATGTAGAGCCAATTAAAATGTTAGTTTGGTTTTGAATTCATGTGGGAAGAAATTTCATTGGGTATCTACATGAATATGTGTGGAAAATGAGAGGGAAGCAATGCTATTCTATGGTTCAAGTGACTGGTGCAACAATTCAGAGATTCAGCTTAAGAAAATCTGGTGTGTGATTGGCACTGTTCTAAATCTTCAAAAGGATTATTAAAGGTGAGTTGTCATTTTGTAAAGGGATCTATGTTGTGCACTTTAAGTTAATAAGAAAAATGTGTTCTAAAGTAGAAGCAGGAGTTTATTTGTATAGCGTCTGATTCTGAATTTGTCTGCTTTGAGAAAAACATTGCGATAGGTGCATTTGGTATGTTAATGTGGTTGAGGAGATATTTTCTTTCAGTACAGTGCTGTTGTTAAAAATGTAGAGTGTGTACGCGAAGTGGTCTAACCACTTACACACTTGTATATCAGGCTTAGAATTCTCAGATAGTCTCCTTGCAGTCTAATAAACATTCTGGGTGTGCTGCACAAATGCCATAGAAAATCTTTCAGTAGCATGTGGCAGAATAATTTGCTTAGTTGATGTGTTTAAAAATATGGGAATACGTGTACTCATGGAGTGAGTCAAGCTTTAGGACATGCAGTGCTGTATAGTCCTAGCACTTGCATGATACCATACACTGCCCAAACACAACTGCATTGCTCTAAACTCAGAAATATCAGTCCCACCTTGACCCCCTACACTGCCTGAACACCACTGTACTGTCCTAAAGCCTGAAACACCATCCCTAGCAAAACCTGCTAAAAGTCTTTCAACACTACTGCACTGCTCTAAACCCTGAAACAGCACTACCAGCATGACCTTCTTTCACTGTAGTAATCATTTTACTGAATTGCAAGGGATACTGTCATGTGTCTAAGATCACAGTGTGAGTCAGTATTCTTTTTTGAAAAATGTGGCAGAATAATTTGCTTAGTTGATGTGTTTAAAAATATGGGAATACATGTACTCATGAAGTGAGTCAGGCTTTAGGACATGCAGTGCCTTATAGTCCAGGCCCTTGCATGATACCATACTCCGCCCACTAACAACTGCATTGCTCTAAACTTAGCAAAACCTGCTAAACTCTTTCAACACTCCTGCACTGCTCTAAACCCAGAAACACCATCCTCAGTGAATGCCCCTATAATGTTGAAACACCACTGCACTGCCCTAAACCCTGAAACAGCACTCCCTGCATGATCTCCTACACTGCCCGAACACTGCTGCTGTGCCTTAAACTCTGAAAGAACACCTCCTGCTATACCCCCTACATTGGGTGAATACTAGTGTAGTTTTCTAAACCCTGAAACAGCACTCCCAGCAAGACCCTCTTTCACTGTAGTAATCATTTTACTGAATTGCAAGGGATACTGTCATTTGTCTAAGATCACAGCGTGAGTCAGTATTCATTTCAGAAAATTGTGGCAAAATAATTTGCTTAGTTGATGTGTTTAAAAATATGGGAATATCTTCCACCAGCTCTCTGCATGCGAAGCACCATCAAGTGTGTGTGGGTGCGCTGCGTGAAGTAATACAAAACGTGCCCAAAGCCAGAATTTGGTTGCCGCTGTATGTATGTTATGTCTAGGAAGGTGCGAAGATCAGACCACACAACAATCACTGTGTCGTGCTATCCATGAAGGCTTCAGCACTCAGTGTACAGGCACAGTTCACTAAGCAAAGCTGATATCAGAGTAATAACATATCATTCTCGTGTGAATCCAAAGCGCTCTACTAGGCTCAAAGCTATAACAACAGTTTATGTGTCGTGTGCAAAAGCAGCAGAGAGGAAAAAATGGCGTTTAATCTTCTAATAAGCTCATGCTAACTTAAAACAGCATATAGGCAATGCGTATCAATATGACATCCCCCCATGATCCGAGCCCGGACCAGACAAAATAACATAAGGGGCTCAACGTTGAAGTGCAGAATTCAAGAACGATAGTCAGTTCAAATTTGAGTAAGTGAGAAAAAAGATTCTCATCACTTCAAAAAAAAAAAAAATTTGTATCCTCTTGACAATTTGAGCAAAGTCAATAGTTCTCGGAAAAGAACAAAATGGGACATAACTCTCAAAAAAATTTAAAAATTGAAAAAATTCAACGTTGTCAAAGTCAATAGTTCTGGGACATGTAAATTTAGTCATAATTATGTAAAAAAAAATTGAAAAAAGTTAAATGTTAATAAAAGCTTCGATTGCTTTCAGCCAAGGAATATGCAAGATAAGCAGCAACAGCTTCCAAAAGGAAGTCACTGTTATCATCAGAAAACAAATCAGCCATCCAATTCAATAGCGGGAAAGAACAATCATGCTCTTCAATTACAGGAGCCTCCAGCACCATCAGAGGACATCTTGGTGGGTTTTCAATGAAGCTGTGTGCCAAGAAATCTTGCGCCGCTACAAATACATTCCAACGACCAAGTACTCCATGCATCGCTGCCAAGGCCATAATCCTTTTGTCGGAACAAAGTAACTTGTGAGTAACTAAGGGACTCATGAGATGATTAAAATCCACGTCCGGAGAAACCATCTTGCAGAGACACAAATCCAGGGACCAATCGAAATCGCAGCTCAGGCAATGAAAGACAGGCTGGACACTCGAAAAATAGGAAAATCGAAACGATAATCCATACGCTGCACTTAAGGTGGCAAGCGACAGCGTACCATAGTATTCAAGCATTCTGTTCCGAAACAGTGCCAGGCAGGACTGAGCGTCTTGAAACGCAGGACGGGCATCCATTTTTTACAAAACAAAATATCACCAGAATGCCAGCAGCCAATGCTATTAACACAGGAAACCCACCAAACAGGCTTGAAAAGATTGAATTGAGGAAACCAGGAATGACTCAAAATATTTTTTCAAATGAAGTCACAAGACCGCTGCTAACTATTTAAAAAAAATGTGCAAGGCCTGAAGTGGTGGACGCGTTAAAGATTGTGTGAATCAGCTCACTGATATGCAACGGTAGGTCAGTATTTAAGTGTGAATGTAGTGTACTTGTATAGCGTACGAATCAACCCCAGCTGGGGTATCTCGGTGCTTGTACGAATACCGCTGTGGAACCCTTCCTCGCTTTTTTCCTGTGAAGTGCCCACTCCTGGGCACCCCCAATGTGAAGCCAGGCATCCTAGCGTTGTGGGGGCCATTGTGGAGATTAAGCAAGCTATTGCCCAGAGTTGCAGACTGGGACCCATGATTAGAATAGGCACCAAGGAGAGAATTATCAGGTCCGAAGAAATTGAGTCCAAGACCCGCCAAGGCGGGAATTGAACCCTGGTCCCGGGCTAGACCTCTGCATCAGGGTCTGCCGCTCTAACCATTGAGCCACACTTCTCCACTAAATAATAAGGCTTGCACCTCTGTGCGGGTGTTGGCAATGTGAAGGACAAATGTTTCACGAGCCGAAGTCAGAGCAACCTCTTTTTGTGACAATAGGGCTCTTATTCTACTCATTCCATTGAACTCTGCTCTCAAGGTTGGAATTCTCGGCCAGATGGAAACATCTAAGTTCCCATGCGGAGGAGGATACAAAACATTTTTACAGCACACCACACGTTCAGATACTGTAACCACATAAGCGTCGCCTTTTACTAGCCCACAACAACCTTAATTATTTAAAAGTGAATAGCTGCCGTTTGCCAGTAAAGTGAAAGTCTGGACTATTGCGGGAATGGGAGTACCTTTCAAAACACAGGCTAAATTAGGCTGTTCTTGGTTGCAAGAACCGTGCAATTGGATATGTCTACACATTAATGAGTGATCAGGCATTTCCGTGCACTCTTCACCCTTGAGATAGACTTCCCTCCTTTCTCTAAGGCATCTGTAAGTAAAAGGAAGCAACCAGGCTTCATGGAGGTATGAACTACCCAGTGGTTTGTATCTACCAATGGCCAAATATTTTAAACAGTTTGTAAATATAAATAAAGCAAACGGTAACGTAATTAAACCGTGGATAAGACAAGTCGTAGCCGTGTTCTCTGCCACAGAGAATGGTAAAGACTCCAACTTTTCAATGTGTAACATGGAAAAAGATGCATCTCTCATTGAAAGCAAACGTTGCTTTTCGGTCAAATTAAAAGGGGCAAAAAAGAGAGGGGACATTCATGTAGGACCAAGGCATTTTATCGGCTTTAAGCGTCTGTAGGGTCCATGCAAACTGCATAATGGAACGCAATTGATTTTGACCATGGTATAACACAGACATTTCATCTTGTACAATATCAACAACAGACGATACAATATTATATAATGTGTAAATGCGGGAAGAAAGCGTGTTAATGCTATTATCTACAACTGCAAGCACTTTCTCCAAGTTAGCTTGATCAATAGCCCTAAGGCGGGTAGCCTCTTCAATCTGTGATATTTTCCAAATTTCATTATAAACAACATATATCCATCTTTTTGTTCTACCACTAGCAGGGCCTTTTATAAAATCATTTAAATCAACATCACCCATCATTTTCGAGAGATGCAGTTTAACTGAAGCCAAGGTAGAATGTTGAAGCCAATTCTGACATAATTTGCCTATTGAATAAGTGGTGACAGAATGATCATTCTCAAAACGGGGATCGGCCCTTATTTGTTTGAAGCCATCAGCTAAACCCAGAAAACAATGTTGGTACGAATCAGCACTTCTGTGCCACATCAGCCAACCTTTGGGATCCAAACTGGATATGTTAAAGGACGAGTTATGCAACAGAGTTTGCAATTCCCTAATGGAAAATTTTGTAAAGTTACCCCAACCTGAATATTCTTCTAAATCAGGGATGGAAGGAGAATTACATTTTTTAGAAAAGCCAATCCAAAGCATGTTGTCTGAGAAATGGTAGAATTAAAAAATAACATATGATTTGGGATGAGGCATGCCCGGTGCAAAGCCTCATCGCCTTGCAACTGCCAACTTTTAGAACCCCAAATTGATTTAAGGTCAATTGTTTCCTTCCACAACTCGTAGCCTCCAACAGCTAACTGGTCGAGGAAGGACTTCGAATACAATAACTTAGTATCGGTAAGTCTAACCTTGGACATGGATTTTCCTGTCATTTTAAAATAAAATGAAGCGGGATGAGACTGATTAAAGTCGGTAAAATAAGTGTACTTTTTCAAAAATGTACTTGAACTGCCTTGTATAGGAGCCAGGCAATGCTCCCACTGTGTATAATTTACAGTATTTCTTCTGGAACTAGTTTTGTGTAAAAAGTGGTTGCCAAAATGTTGGAAGCAATATAAATCACCATAATTAGCAGAATCTAAATATAAATCCTCAGCATGAAAGGCAGCATAATACTTCAAATCAGAAAACAATGCTTCCACGGCCTGAACATCCCAATCATCAGAACGTATGTTTTGTTTCACTACAGCCCCCATGTTAACTCTAAGCACATTAGGGACAATAATGACTTCAGTAGGCCCATGGATTTGAAATTTAACAGGATCCCATGAAATCCCATCAAGGACAGGCCAAGCAGTGATGTTAACAAATGTCAAGTCTCTCTTCAGTCTGTGGGCAGAATGTGAGGAGGAAAGGGTTCCTAATGTTCCATTTAGATGTCGAATGCATGTCCTCTCTTCAACGTAGTGTCCGTTGACCAATCGGAAAAAATAAAACACAAAACCAATTGACATAAAAAGGTAAATTGAAAAAAGCACCAGCCAAATATATGTCCAAGGAGGAATTAAAAAATGTTTTTTAAAGAAACTTGTATGTACTACAATCCGAGAGGGCTTTCCTGACGTGTGCGAGACAGTGTCAAATGAAAATCTGGATTCTGTGGCCAAACATGTTTGTAAATCAGGCATTGATAAATCAGTAGGGTAAGTGTAATCAATTTCATCAACATTAGTACCAGGCAAATTACTTAATAAAGGACTGGAAATTGTAGGCATCTCGATGGCCACCTCTGGCTCAGGATTAGAAGCAATGGCCAAAACAGAATTTCTCACAATCGAAGGACAGGAGACTGCCGGTGTCATACTAAGAAGAATCTGCCACTCTGTGTATCTTGACATTGTCAATTGAGATAAACATGTTTTCCTTACGACCTGGAAGTGGTGGCAAAATGACTGTTCTTGTGCTCTTCACACCAAGCACAGGAACTGGAGCTTGGTAGGAGGGACCAAATTCTTTCTTGTTCTTGATCTTCTCCCGAACCAGTTCTCCAGCTTGGGGTAGCCAGCCAACTACCAGGATCTGCAACGCATCATCCGAAGTGGAGGGCAAATGTTCCTTTGCAAGACTGTCTCTCGTCTCTTGTAGAGTCTGTAAAACATTGCAATGTTCATCTACGTCAAAGGAGGTAGCGCTAGCCTCCGAGTCTAGACGTCAAGGTCCTGTACAAACATCTTGATACCAAAGAGCATTTCGTATGGGGTCGGCCCACCCAGAGACCTTCTAGGGAGAATATTAAGAGCACGCTGCACGCCATTGAGATGGGCCAGCCAGTTCCTACCAGTGCCTATAACTCGGGCTGTCAAAGATTGCTTTAAGTCACGGTTCATTCGCTCCACTCCACTATTACCCTCAGGTCTGTACGGAGACGAAAACTTGACTTGGACTCCCATCGAAATCATGGCATCCTTATACGCCTTAGAGACGAAAGCCGGACCCTGATCCGAATGAAAGGTACCACAGGCAAAAACCCCTACAAAGACACGCAAATCCCTGAAGACAGTCCGTGAATCAGCGCTGCGGTGGGGCTAGAGCCATACAAAGCGTGTGCATGAATCAACTGCAACTAAGATATACTTATATGCAGTATCAGAAGAAAAAGGACCGCAGTGATCCAAATAAACACATCCCAGTGGTTTATTAGAGATGTACAACTGTGTTTGTGGCAGACGTGCAGCAGTCGAAGGCTTAATCTGCTGGCAAATGTCACATTGAAGGACATAATCGCGTGTCTGTTTGTACAGTCCCCGCTACCAAAAACGTTGTTGTAAATAAGTCACAGTCGCCAATACGCCCGCATGCGCAGACGCAACACCTTCATGCGCAGCTGTGATCAATGCATGTGTGCGATCCGAGTTGGGAATCAATCTATACCCAATCTCAGGAATTTTCACATAAGCAACCTTATCGGGACTTAAGTGGTATGTGTACTTAGAAGGGAACCCCATAGGATATTTACCTCCCTTCTCAGTGACAGCAATAGCCGCCAAGATATCATCATCAATCTTACTTTTGGACCGTGTAACTGCTGCAACCAAATATGTCGATACAGCAGATTTCGCTGCTTCATCAGCAAGCGAGTTGCCAACAGCGTGTACTCCAACGCGCTGATGACCCAGAGTATGAATTACAAACACGAGTGGTAACCGCTCTTTAAGCTCAGCCACTCGGACCCTGATCATTTTATGTTTTATTGTGCTACCCTTGGAATCACGAAAGTCATTCTGAATCCAAAAGAACAAGTCCTCATTGTAAGACTGGACACAGTAGTAAGAATCACTCACAATAAGAGTCGTCACACCAGGATCAGCGTACTCCAATGCAAGCACCAGAGCACGAAGCTCTGCCAATTGTGCAGTGCAGTCCCCTAGTGTCTGCGTGTGCACAACACTGGACTTGAACTCATCGTTCACCATGGCACCGACCACAATGGCGCATGTGGAAACGTAGGCATGTTTAGAGCCATGCGCAACCTGCGCCGAACCATCAGTGTAAATGATGCAATGGAAATACTCCAAAGGTCGCATAGCTAATGGAGCTGGATGAACGAATTCATACTGTAAGTAGTCCCGAGACCGTAATGAGGTGTCAAAGATAAACGTGACGTCCGGGGACGTCAAGGAAGCAGCCTATTGTATCCACCGAGGGTGCAAAGCTTTTGAATTAGGTAACTGGCTTTCGTGCCTGCCTCCAAAGCAGGACACGGGGTAACAACCAACATGCATTTTCCCTGTGACAGAGCACGTTCTTTAAGAATCGCCATTTGTACAGCCGTCAAAACTTTCTCCACAGTGGAAAACCGCATTTCAGCCGATGTGTACAAGTGTGACTTGTAAGCAATAGGTACTGTGTCTCCTTCGTTAAAAGTTAGGTAAGTGAAACCCACCGTCCCAGGGATGATTCTTATCACCAGGTTGGTGTGGTTGTCACGAGTCAGTAAGTATTTAGAAGTGAGCTGATCAGCCTGCAAAGACTGAGGGATAGTTGAGTGCTCAGGCAGCCAGCATGATTTGGATAAAGTAGGTTGTATCAAAGCATACAAAGGCTTGATACGCTGGGCATAATCAGGAATGTATGTTCTCCCGAAGTTCAAGAATCCCAGCAAAGACTGTAATTTTTTCAGAGTTGTAGGAGCGCGCAGTTGTGCACATTTCTCCAAGAAGTGAGGAGCCAATCCTCTACCTTCATTGTTGAGCTCGTAGCCCAGCAACAACACTGTATATTCTGCAATGTGCGATTTTGCAAAATTGAATTTGTAACCCATATCTGCAAAGCTACAAATTAAGCAATCAACTCGACACAGATGCTCCCAAAGTTAGTCGTCTGTGAGATAAATGTCATCCACATACGAACAAGCATCAGGGTCGACTCTCTCTAAGAGAGAGACAATGCGGGCAGTAAAAATCCCAGGACTATTTTTATAGCCCATAGGTAAACGCCGAAATTGTTTTTGGACACCGCCGCAAGTAAAGGAGGTCCATTGGGAACTCAGACCATCCAAATGGTGGGCATAAAAAACGTTCGATATGTCAAGCGTGGTCTTAAACCGCTTACGCACAAGACTATCCACTAATGCAGAGCTCTGAGTATTCTGTTCTGCACAGGTACGGCAATGCGAGTTTAAATGCCGGTAATCCAAGACAAAACGGTACGAACCGTCAGGCTTGGTCACAGTAAAAAGAGGGTTATTCATTGGTGACAAACATGTTTCAATCACTCCGTGATATTCTAATTGGTCAAGGATTTCCGCAACGGAAGCCTTAGCTTCACGTCTAATGGGATATTGGGGTTGCGGCTGTGGCTGAGACCGCAAAGGAATCTCGTGGCGTGGGGAAAATGTATCCCACCCACAATGTGTACGGTACAGAGCCGGCGCCAGAGCCTTAGCCCACTCTTCTGCAAAATTCAGCACATGTTCCTTTGAGACTGTGTGTGCGAAACTAGGGAGGATTACCTCCTCCCCTCGCGGAGCTGCGAGCACAAAAGGTGGGGGCCAGTCAGCCTCCGCTAACAAAATGTCATAAGTAGTCGTAAGATCTTCCCAAAATATCCCTTTTATGGTACGCTGTATGACACCCTCTATCAAAAGGACAATTTCATAGAGTATATCAGGGGGAGCAACTCTAGTATCAGCTGTTTACACAACAACATAACGGTCAGTCGCTGTCACCTTCAGTAGTGGATGCAGGGCCTCTCGTACTATGGTAATCTCCGCCGCGCTGTCCAGCAAGGTCAAAGCCCATGTCAGATTCCGAAGCCGCAATCTCACTATCTGTGGCATATCTCGCTGTTAATGCGGCGACTTTCTTCTTCTGAAACTGGGGTCTCTGAGGCGTAGAGCCGTCCTGTTTTCCTGCACCGTCTTTTGGGCGGGGCTGGTCGCGTCCCTGCTGGCCACCCGACCCCTGCCGCCTCCTCCACCACCGGTCGCCGAGGCCGATGAATCCTGAAAAGAACGAGGAGAGCGGTGATCAGAAACCTGAAATCGATCAGGTGATTTAATCTTCGCGCGATCGCGCAAGTCATAAACACGTTCTGTGGGGGCAGGCACTGGAGATGCGGACGAGACTCCTGTTTCTGTTGCTGTTGCTTTCCCTGTATTTGTTTCCTAGGCCAATTTTGTTTTTTGGTCTTGGGCTGGACATCAGTCTTCGACTTCTGTCCTTGGGGTTGTGTTTTCTCTTTAGTAGAAAATGGCTTGAGGCTCCTACTATTGCGGCCCACGGTCTTATAAGCCGCCACAATAATCCTCGCTAACTGACGGGGTTTTTCGGCATCGGGGAGTGCCTGCAAAGCATTGGCTGCCTGAAAGTTCACTGCATCTCCCTTGACATTAGCAAGTACGAGATCGCAAACTACATCAAAGGTGCCACATAGGCGCATACCCATTTCAACCACAGCCTCAGGTCCGTGTTCGTCCTGAACACGCTTAAGGACCGTAGGCAGTACAGTCACAGACGGAGTGCCGTAGCACCTCGCATAGACCGCCGCACATGTTCTACCCCAGGTCTTGCAGTCACCGATTTCAGGGGCCAAGTCTTTAGGTAAGCTTATTGTTAGAATCCTGTGTTCCTCACCAGGAGTATGCTAGGAAATACAGCTTCAAGCTGGTCAAATTTCTCAGCAAGCCAGAAAGGAAAATCATCCTTATCCAGGGGACGCTTGCCCATCACTGCATTGACCATAACGGGACTGAGCTTCATTCCGCCCTGTCCTGCCGGAAGCACCGCACCACCCGGGGCTCCGCCCAGGAGATTACGGGTAATGTATTGTACCAACGACCAAATAACGCTAATTGCGACTACATGTAGTCGTCTTAGCTCAACAACGATACAATTGCCGTGTTGAGGATGAGGACTAAATCCAGCCAAAACAGGCCAATTTGTGCCCAGAATGGACAAAGGACCTAACCTCGGAGCTGTCAAAGAATGGGGGAGGGCGCCACCAAACCAAATGCGATGCTGCCAAGTATCTATAGGTACTTCCTGTGCCCTGTACTGCGTATATTCATTTGGCACAGGAGTGGGAGTGTATGTGTGGAACACACCTGAAGTTCCGTCCACAGCCGGGAAGGTAAAATATCTCGTATGGGTAAGCCAACTCTGCACTCACTGTGATGTATTCCTATAGGTTCTGTATCGATCCCCCTATTCCTGACCCTATTCTGGTTAACAAGTTAACTAGCAGCCATCCCATGAGGCAGAAAACCCCCATGATGCAGAAACCGTTATCTGAAAAAGCCACACTACGGCACAGGAACGTGTTATCTGATTAGGTCATAACGCTTGCCATCTAATTAGACAAGCGATATTCCTCCAGCCCCTGATAAGGCATACGGAGTTCTCAAAACAAATCAAACCTATGACAACCTGGGTAAAACCCTGCGGCCATTGTTTTGATTTCATCGAGAACTTCAGCAAAAGAATGTGCTAACGACCAAGTCGTATGACATCCTTATTGACGTATCTATGTCCATCCTTACGTCAATCTCGGCACCTTAAAGGTATAAATATTACCGATATTGCCCTATGCAAACACACGCGGTGGTGACGAGATCGGAGCAGCCAGACTTGCCGAAGCCCAGAGCAGAGCAGACCCCGCTGGCGCAGCCCCACCTTCCTGACGCGCTGAGAACGACGCGCTGCTTTTCTCCTGCCGAGAAATCCAGCTCCGGCGCTTCCGGGTAGCCCTCGCAGGCAGCCTGGAATATCGAGACCAGAGACGAGAGATACCATCCCTCATTCATCCTAGATTCCAGGTACAGAACTGAATAACCCCTAACAGAGAATTCCATAGTCAGTCGCTTGGCAAAACAAACTTAACTTAAACTGTAACTTTCTATTCCCGCCCACGTATTAGGCTTAGGTCAGGTACACGGGGTAGGCGTAGTTAGAAACACCAGTTGAGTACGATTAGTCAAATGTATATATGTATGTATCTATTTTATTCATTTTAAACCTTCATATGGCTTAGAAACCATATCAATGTTTTTACAGTATTATTTTATACTTCTGCTTTTAATGTATGCACTTTACTTAACCATAAGTATTGCAATAATATCGATCCATTTCTCTTGTATGAGAAAAGAGACTGATCAATAAATAACATCTTTTATTGAACACGCCCGTCTCTTCCTTTTCTCTACAATCTGGTGAGACTAAGAATGCACGTACTGACTGAGTAAAATAAGTTGTCTTTTGTTTTCACACGACTCTCGAGATACACTCTTGATTAGGGGAGAGCAAAGTTGTCATGTTCTATGGTTGTCAGAAACTAAATCCCTTCTTGTCTATCCAGGGAGGTTCAACTCCTCCTTGCCTATTCGAGAAAGTTTCTAGTGAACTCTGAGCTAGCTGGCAAACCCAAAACTTTAAGTCTAATATCGACAGTAGTAGACCTAGTTAACGTCTGGTCTAGGCCTATACTATTGAAGGTATTATTCCAATGCGCAGAGCCTATTGGGATAATAGGAACTACACTACATGGCGCCCAACGCGTTTGGAAGGGCGATAAAACTAACGTAAGACATTTAGAGTAACTCAGTCGTGCTTTTTCACTCAGACCCCTTTTTCCCATAATACTCCAAAGACGTCTGGAGTGGGTGAAAGGTAATATCCGCCAGACCTCGCAGGAGGGAACTCCTATGTATGGTTCTTGGTTTAGTCAACGTTGAAGGATACACTGTTCCAAAATATTGTGCATCTAATCTTTGTTTCCATAAGAAACCTGATCTGCAAACAAAAGAAATAACCTTCCTGTCGGTAAAATGGTAGACAGTGATGATGAAAGAGAGGCAGTTAGGATAGCAACTGAACTCGCAGCAGCAGAAAATGCACTGCAAGACGCTGACCAGGATATAATACTCATCCCGGTCATCAAAAGAAAATCTATAACTTTAAAACTTATAGAAAATGGACTGACACCTAGAGGTGGCACAGTCATATTCGTAATTGAGGCACACGAATATCGGCAGACAGAGGTATTCTACACATGGATAAACTTTCCAGCAGCAAATGCTGTAACAAAGTACTTCCACTATTACAAAACAGAGGAACCTCCTGAGGAGTACACTCCTTTCGAGGAGGTGGAAGTACCACTTAAATTTCAAGAGCATCTGCTCTTATTTAATGGCGCCCTAAAACATAACAATCACATCACCAGGCTCGGTCCCTTAGGTAGACCAGGAGCAACGTGGCCGGTCCTAGCCGGATACACACCACATCCAGACATCGAAAGAATGCCTGCACCAGAGCTTTTAACACAGCTAAAACAATTAATAAAAGTATATAGACAATTAGTCCAATATGTGATGCGGACTTCAACAATACAACCAGCAATTAAAATTCCACAGCTGACCCCTCACCAGGGGAACACAAATAAAATTACACCACAGAACATACAGTCCTGCCTAGGTAAAGTACCGGCTAAACGGGAACAAATACCATTCTGGTTAGCACAAAAAATCACCCAAATAGAGGCGGTGTTTCCAGACACCACCCCGTTAGAAAAACACAGGATTCTGTCTATCTGTCTTCCAATGGGAATCGCACCACACGTGGAGGACTGTGACACTTGGGGTACAGTCTTTGCTTCCATCTACACAAAAACGCACGGTGTTCCATTCATTTCGGTAATACCAGATGTGCTAAAACAAATTCAAGATGAATACGGTCCAGAACCCGCTTTAACTCTTGGTATGAAATTACTAAAAGACTTCAAGCAGGTCTCGGCTATATTATTAGCCAACATAAAGGGAGAAGCAGCAAACGTGGCGATCCGCCAGAGGTTAAAAGAGACAGATATAGCAGACCAACCAGCTGAAATTGCCAGAATCATAGAAAAATCCTATGAGGAACTAGGTAGAGATAGTTTAGGTGAAATACCAGTGAAACCACAACTGATTGAAAGTCCCGAAAAAGTATTTTTTAATAATAATTCAACATCACAAAAAAAGAGCTGGGATGGAAACAAACAATCCAATCCTAAAGAAAAGAAATTCCAGTCCAGAGGAAGGTCTCCTAGGCGGAGAGAAAAATCTCCGAACCAAAGACATAGGTCACCCCAAAGTGATCCCTCTGGGAAAAGATATAACCTTAGAAATAGGGATAATATAAAAAAGCCTGATAGATATCAAGACATTGATACACGTCCCTCTCAATCTTTTCAGACTTGCTCGCAGAAATCGGAAAGAAGAGGACGATCAGAACAAAGAGAAGAGAACGCCAAGTCCAAAGACAAGGAACCTGCTCATCTGAAAAAGAAATTACAATTTCCAAAAAAGAAGGTAGCCAGCATTAAAATAGTTAACAATGCCAAGAATACTGAGGACACAACTGAAAAACGGAGAATGGGCTCAGACAGTGCTAGACAGCGCAGCAGAAGTGAGCATAGCTCGCAAAGTCCTTATGAATCATCTGGAGACAGTGGACACGAATGAATACCTTCAAGTGGAAACTGCAGACACCAGAGTTAGCAAACCTCACAAAATATATGAAATAACATTATGTATAGAGGGGGATAAGACTAGAAAAATAAGGGGACTATTTTGGGATAATCTCTCCAAGGGCTATGACATCCTTCTAGCTAAAAAAGACTGGCCACCAGAGTTTGTCAGGGAGTGCCCTCATGGCGAAGAAATAATTATGCCGGCCTTCTCAAATCATATCCCAATTCATAAAAAATACACACTTGCTAGAAAGTGGGCAGTGGCTCAAGCTCCTGCTTTATATAAAAATCACGTAGGATGGGATGAGGACTCTCCTCCTCACAAAATCCAGTTAAAATCACAACCTACTGCACAAAGGCAGTACCCAATTAAGCAAGAAGCTAAAAAACAGGTAAAAGAAATCCTAGATCAGCTAGAATACCAGGGGGTGATTGAAACTTGCACCCTCACAAATGAACAACCCTTTGTTTCCGGTCTCCAAACCAGACAATTCATACCGTCTAGTTTTGGATTACCGACACCTTAACTCATGTTGCAAAACTTTTGCAGTGCAAAACTCGCATAGTGCTGCACTAATGAATAACATAGTGCGCAAAAAATACAAAACAACATTAGACATCTCTAATGGATTCTTTTGTCAAAACATAGCACCAGAGAGCAGATATTTGTGTGCGTTCTCAATAAATGGCACTCAAAAACAATTCTGTCGGTTAGCCCAGGGGTACAAGAACAGCCCGGGAGTATTCTCAGCGAGAGTAACAGAATTACTACAAACATATGATGACGAAGCATTATCTTATGTCGATGACATATACCTAACAGATGATGACTTGGATACTCACTTGAAAAGAGTGAACACCATAATACTTGGGTTCGCAGCAGAGGGTTACAAATTCAACTTTAAAAAATCCAGAATTGCCCATCTGACAGTCCTGTTCTTAGGATATGAATTATCAAGTGAAGGCAAAAGCCTGGCTGACAATTTCCTAGAGAAATGTGCCGTACTCCAAGCACCTAGAACACTAAAAAACCTACAGTCAATTCTAGGCTTCCTAAATTTCGGAAGAACATACATTGCAAATTACGCAGAAAGGGTCAAACCCCTTTATGATCTAATAAAACCAGATTTTAAAAGAACCAATTGGAATCAAATACACACAGAAATTCTGAGATCTTTACAAACAGACATGTTAATTAAAACAAAATTAGAAACACGTGATAACACACGCAATCTTGTGATTCGAGTCATCCCAGGAAGATGCGGATTCACATACCTGACCTCAAATGAGGGAGAAAAGGTACCAATTGCATTCAAATCACACTTGTACACAGAAGCTGAAAAGAAGTTCAGCATTACAGAAAAAATTGTTCATGCAGTTCAAACCGCAATAGCTAGAGAAAAAGATAAAGCTGACGGTAGACATATCAGAGTCGGAACAGCAGAATCAGCCTTTGAGGCATTAACAACACCATGTAATTTACCAACCACAGCATTGAATCCAAAGTGGATACAATGGGTGAATTCAATTACAACGGACAAATTATACTACTATTTTGATCCAGAATTAAAAGAATTAAAAAATCTAGAATATGAAAGAAGATTCCCTCTGCCAATCGACATTCTGCCCTTACGACAGTACGCCTGTGTAATCTATACAGACGGACATGCTCAACCCTCCGTTTGGGGAGAACAAGCATACAACCCCACATGTGAGATTACAAAAGAAGTGTGGCGCGGAGGCAAACTAAGACCTTTATTAACAAAAACACACTCAGTAGAAACTAATTCAGATCAACAAACTGAAATATTAGCATTGAAAATGGCGCTAGATAATGCGGATCGCGAATTCCCGACACTTATAGTGTCCGATTCATATTACTGCGTCAAATCATATAACAAGGATTTGAAGACATGGATTCAAAACGGTTACAAGGATGACACAGGTGCAACAATAAAGCAAAAACTGCTTTGGGAACAAATAATTCTGTTACTAAGAGAACTACCAAAGACTCACGTGATACACTCACTGAGTCATCAGCGTGATGGCGTTCACGTTGCAGGGAATTCATTGGCTGAGACAGCCACAGCGGCAGCAACTAAATCGGCTTCCGTAGCTAGAAAAAAGCGTACAGTAAAATACATTGACGGTGAAACAGTGCTGGCGGTGAAAACGTCATCAAAAGGCGACTGCACAGCGCTACCGATCAACTATCCACTCAATTATACGTACATAATCGATGCAAACTCCGTCCCTTTTGCTCGAATCCCTGGAGTGGGGGCTAGAGTGATTCCAAACATGGACAGGAGAACCTTGTTAATTGCAGACGCACATATGGGCGAGGGTCTCAGACACCTCAAACTAAAAGATTCTCTGGAAGAATTACAATCAATGTACTGGTGGCCAGGCATGAGCCTGCAGCATGACATTTTTGTAAAAAAATGCCCAAACTGCAACAGAGATCGCAGTGGCGAGAGAAACGGTATACTACCGTGGCGTTTCACACCAGAAAAAATCAACAGTAAAAAGCAAAGCGTCCGATTAACATATACAGGCTAGTTTCCACTTATAATGTAGATCCTCAGCACTCGGCTGACGTCTGGACTGTTATACAAAGATTTGCGAGTCTAAATGGCATATACGCTAGGAGCATGCTACGTTTGACCAATGTTTTCACTTTAGCCCTCAAGCTTGTGGGAAAGCTCGGCCAAATGAGCATAGCATAGCGGGATTCTTCTCACTTCCTTCCTGAGGGATACGGGATGGTGTAAAGAAAAAACCAAGGCAGAAAGCAATCTATAACTGAAAGGATATTAGGTTCGGGAGCTGGGTGGGTCAAACATCTAATAAGTGTCCAACGTAGTCTAAATAACCTGCCAAGAAATTCTCTGAAGGGATTCAGTCCGTACGAATTATTATTTGGAACTAGGATGTTAATCTCTGACCTCGACAGTCAGACTTCAGTGGTGAAGGAAAAAAGCTTTGATATCAAAGACCGTTTGGCTATTTTTCAGGACTTAAACGAAACAAGAAAAGACCTGAGCAACATAAAGTTGAAACAACAGCCAACAACCACTGAAGAACCACCACCTGTCCCAGCAAGACCTGTCTGGATTCCAAAAGTCGGGGATCTAGTCAGAGAGAAGATCGCGGTGAAGAAGGAATTTGGGCCTTCTTACAGAAAAGCAGTTCCTGTCTTGTCTATCAACGGGACAAGATCAGTTGTACTACCGCCCCTTGCTGGTAAAAAGGAGAACCGAGTTGTATCAATCGACCTGGTAAAACCACAATCATGTGGCCGATAACAAATAGTAGGCCAAGTGGACTCCCGATAAGTAGTAGAACACCAAGATTTGCTACAAACACAGAGGTTCAATCTAAGAGGCTAATCACATTCGAAAGGCCTACAGAACTACAACAAGGACTATGCAACAATGCAATGGAACTTAAACCTCTGAAAACCCAAATAAAAACATTTAGCAGAGACACACCAACCTACACTGAAGTAACAAACGAATATGCAAGAAACAATAATCCTGAAGCAATTGGAACAATTGACAGAACTGCATCCGGCTACTTCATAAACTTCGATGATTCCTCTGAAGACCTAAGTGAATCAAAAACACAGCCATCAACAAAAACCTTTAAAGATAAAGTTAAAGAACTTTTGAAACAACTGAAAGAAACATATCTGATTTCCCCATGGATTGAATTTTGGGTGGGTTTTGGTGCATTTATCCTCATACTTTGGCTCATCATGGTACTAACTTTGGGACGCTTCATTGAGGGAAAATATGCCAAAATGGACACAGCAAGTCAGAAAATCAACTTGATCCTCAAACCACACACATCTTCACACGTCGAGAAAAGAGAACTTTCTTCAGTCAACTTCACAGCCAATCCTATACTGGGTGGGGTAGCATGGGACAACACTGACTACGAAATCTATGGTCCGGTTGAAATCCTGAAATATCCACACCAAATTAAGATCTCATTGAGTGACTTTGTAAAACCAAGCTCATTTGCTGATGATTGGGACTTCGAAAGTATAAATAATATGATGTCTGACCTAGTGATGTCTGCTAAATTTACCAAACATGATTATTTGCAGGGTTCTACAAATTATGATAGTATGTACTGTTATAACCACTATGGTAACCATTTTCTACATAAATCTGCACAACCTAGAAATGTTTTAAATTATAATCAATGGGAACATTGTGCAACCCCTCCAAAAGGAAGCTCAAGAACCTTTTATGACAAATATCCATATTTTTCAGGTTTTAACACAAGTAATGCTGAAACATTTTATTTCAAATTGTCAAATAAGACAGGGACAAAGACCATGATAACAAACACGAAATTGATATATTCAGACTCATTCTTTGAACAAATGAATACTTTTGGTTTTGATTATTGGGACAAACATGTTGAAGTAAAAAGTGTTTGGGGTACGAAAGAATGGCAAGTACAAGGTATAGAATCTTTGTTTAGAGCCTGCATGATCCCAGAACAAATTATATTTTTAAATGACACTGTTCAACAAACCACCTGTCTTGGCCTAGCCAAAATCAAAGACTTAAATAAACCGTCTATTCCAAAACCAACAATGTACAGCAATAACTCTACAGATGAGGAAATAGACGTAAACTATGTATTAAACCAAAACAGAACACATCCAGATTGGAAACAGTGGTTGATCTGGCCCACAGATACTAATAACTGTCAAGACAGATTCCTGAACAAAACACAGGGGTTCAAAATGACCAGGCCAGACCCTAGATATTCCCAAAGACAACACCCAGGAATAATAACCACCTACAGTGTGGGCAAATTATGCCTTCAATGGCTACAAACTTCCACACTGGCAGAAATTAAGCAACACCTAACTTTACTTACTGATGGTGCTGACTTGCGTGATTTCATTATGGGACCGCGCAAACAGCGTCAAAAACGTTTCATAGCAGCCTCTGTATATGCAGCATACAACGAGGCCTGGAAGGTGACTCAAATTGAAACAGCAGAAAGAATACGGGAAATTGACCGTATTAATTTGGAAAAATCACTTTCTGTAGTGGACAATGGGTTAATGACTCTGTCCTCCAGAATTTTTTCTTTGGACAGCATTGTGTCTTCAGCAATCGACATAATATCGCAAGACTTACTGTTGTTACAACGCGGTCAGTCTCAATTGCGTTCTATTGTACAGCTTGGCTGGACGTTACAAAATCTGCGTTCAGGCTATGTGCCTTGGCGTTTAATCAACACAACGTCACTTTTCAATATCTTTAACCTTACTGATAAACAAATCAGTATGGCACAGAAGGGTGCTGATTATACAAGCCTGAGCATTGAGAAACTTGAGAGATTACCAGTGACAATGTCAGAACGACCTGTCAGTGAATGGATAATACACGGGATAATTAATATTCCAATATCAACCTTCAGGTTTCAATACTGCCAAAAATATATACAGGCTGGCATGTACGAAAAGCTGGGAAAAGGGTACATTAAAACAACATGGAACTTGCCCTATTCACATGCATGTGTCAGTAATAAAGGACAGAAAGTGTTTCTTAGTGGCAATAATTGTGCGATGTCACTAAGCGGTACACTTCTGTGTAACGGAATTAGTTTGCATGGAGCCTGTGAAGGGAACTCAAGAAACCTTTCATGTCACCAGCAAGGCGCACCTGCAACAGAGATAGAACCATTCTTTCAAAGACTCTACAATGGGAGTTACATTCTAATTGTAGATGGCAGATGCTGTAGTCTTATGCCCGGGACTCCTTATCTCGTAACTACGACTGCGAAGGTCAAGTGCTGTGGACGCTTATTGTTCCCCAGCTCCTTTCCAGACAGGGAGGCAAGGGCATGGCCCAACTTGAAAATTACTTCTATTCGAATAGATACTTTGAGCAGAATGAAAACAGTGCTTCTTCAGACGCCGACCAGGCTCACGTCATCAAAAGAAACGTATGATCTCCTAGTCGCAAGGACGACTGCAGAGATACACTCTTTATTATCAACTAATTCCCCCATACATTTCGCAGAAATCCTGAATGAAATCTTAAATATTTCTGATACCAGTGGAGTCTCACAAGTATTTAAGACAGTATTTTCGATGGCATTAACACCATTCAAAGCCATACTGGGTATTTTTCCAGAGTTCGTCCATTCGATTTTTGGCGGACTTCCCCTCATTTTGGGACTAATTGCAGGAATCCTATTCTTGGTCCTAATATTTCGTTATGGCACACCATGTCACAGACAAAACACCTGCGACAAGGGAAGAAACAACCTGAGCCATTGGATACCGGGACCGGATATCAAAAATCCTGGGACTATCCCGGCTTAGAGACCTGAACATGACTTGGTTTCTATCATTTCGACCAATGTGGCATCGATGTGTTTTACCTGTATTAAGGTGCCTGCTATGCGGAGAAGAATGCGTGTTAGACACCTGTCTGACGCTACAATCGGATGCGCCAATGGATGCAGAAACATTGTTGAGTCCAATAAAGGCTCATGCTTTGTGCTGCCCTCAACGGCTACCAATCCTGATGACGGCATTCGTGGAAGCTTCACCATCACGATTAAGGGGTAGTGAAGTTCAAGGTGGAAGCATCATCGATCAGGTACGACCTTCTGTCATCAATCCAAATCAATACGCCAGTGGAGACAATCATGCGAACGAATGCATGGTTACCCCTTTTTCCGAGTTAGTGGAACTCTCCCAGGAAGCTGTTGACAGCTTTTTCGACAGTCTAAATGATATGATGTTCTCTCCAGAGCAGAAATAGAGACTTTTGAGCAAGCTCGCACACGGCGTTCCCTGAATTTGGCCTTCAACTTTAATAACAGAATACCATGAACAATTTTCCCTCCAGTTCACGGACAGCAATTTTTTTCAGCAGCCCCAAAAATATTTTTACGATTTTTTCGGGACACTTATCTTCTGCTTAAAGTAAGAACTATTCTTAGAGAACTAAAATTTCTATTTTTAGATACTTTATAGACATTAGCTGCCCGCTGGTATGTTCATAATTATTTTATTCTGTGATGAAATGGTCTCGAACCTTTTTTCTGTATTAAGAGCCGTTTCATGTGTAAATTCTCATATACCAATTAGCAATAATGTATACATATGCGTGATTACTTTAGCATTATTCTACAGCTTGAGTGCATATATTACATATGACTGCCTTTTTTCCGTATATTTGATAATTTCAAAATGCATTCATGTATTTTGGGGTGGTAAGGTATACACTATACTCTACAGTATGTTTTACTATGCCTAGATTAGTAAATATGTCCATAGTTAGCGTGGAGTGGGTGTGATGTATTCCTATAGGTTCTGTATCGATCCCCCTATTCCTGACCCTATTCTGGTTAACAAGTTAACTAGCAGCCATCCCATGAGGCAGAAAACCCCCATGATGCAGAAACCGTTATCTGAAAAAGCCACACTACGGCACAGGAACGTGTTATCTGATTAGGTCATAACGCTTGCCATCTAATTAGACAAGCGATATTCCTCCAGCCCCTGATAAGGCATACGGAGTTCTCAAAACAAATCAAACCTATGACAACCTGGGTAAAACCCTGCGGCCATTGTTTTGATTTCATCGAGAACTTCAGCAAAAGAATGTGCTAACGACCAAGTCGTATGACATCCTTATTGACGTATCTATGTCCATCCTTACGTCAATCTCGGCACCCTAAAGGTATAAATATAACCGATATTGCCCTATGCAAACACACGCGGTGGTGACGAGATCGGAGCAGCCAGACTTGCCGAAGCCCAGAGCAGAGAAGACCCCGCTGGCGCAGCCCCGCCTTCCTGACGCGCTGAGAACAACGCGCTGCTTTTCTCCTGCCGAGAAATCCAGCTCCGGCGCTTCCGGGTAGCCCTCGCAGGCAGCCTGGAATATCGAGACCAGAGACGAGAGATACCATCCCTCATTCATCCTAGATTCCAGGTACAGAACTGAATAACCCCTAACAGAGAATTCCATAGTCAGTCGCTTGGCAAAACAAACTTAACTTAAACTGTAACTTTCTATTCCCGCCCACGTATTAGGCTTAGGTCAGGTACACGGGGTAGGCGTAGTTAGAAACACCAGTTGAGTACGATTAGTCAAATGTATATATGTATGTATCTATTTTATTCATTTTAAACCTTCATATGGCTTAGAAACCATATCAATGTTTTTACAGTATTATTTTATACTTCTGCTTTTAATGTATGCACTTTACTTAACCATAAGTATTGCAATAATATCGATCCATTTCTCTTGTATGAGAAAAGAGACTGATCAATAAATAACATCTTTTATTGAACACGCCCGTCTCTTCCTTTTCTCTACAATCTGGTGAGACTAAGAATGCACGTACTGACTGAGTAAAATAAGTCGTCTTTTGTTTTCACACGACTCTCGAGATACACTCTTGATTAGGGGAGAGCAAAGTTGTCATGTTCTATGGTTGTCAGAAACGAAATCCCTTCTTGTCTATCCAGGGAGGTTCAACTCCTCCTTGCCTATTCGAGAAAGTTTCTAGTGAACTCTGAGCTAGCTGGCAAACCCAAAACTTTAAGTCTAATATCGACAGTAGTAGACCTAGTTAACGTCTGGTCTAGGCCTATACTATTGAAGGTATTATTCCAATGCGCAGAGCCTATTGGGATAATAGGAACTACACTACATCACCACCAGTATTACGGCCATGCCATCCACATGGACATTATACTGCTGTAAATGGTTGCGCACCGCAATGCGACTATGCTGCGGAATGTCCACGGCAGCGGCCAGAACGACACAGAAAGTAAAAAGGACAAAGTAAACTTTGCAGCACAACTGGGTTGTAATCCAAGGAAACCGTTTCGAAAGATTCAAGCTTGAAAAGACCTATTTACAAAAATAGGTAGGTTTTTCCGACACCACCGTTTTCCGGAAACGATAGTGAAGGGGTTAAGGATTGAAAGATGAACTACTCAAGTGTCATGTTTAAGGCCACCAGAACGTATGGGCGCCATGTAGCAGGGATCCTGTTCTCCTACAGAACTGTGCATAGAGACTTGGAACCTCAGTAAGTTAGAGTGTGCCAAAACTCACCTTAGTACCCAAAATCCCCTTACCAGACTAGCTACAGTGTCTTATTGGTCATTACAAACTCCCAATATTTAGACAAACCAGAACATGGACTTAAATTACCTCAGGTAACGTGGAACACATGAACACTCTTTCGTTATGCAATCATTTCAATTCCAAACAAGGAGTAAATGAAGGCACGAGCATTTTTGATATGTTTATTCACTAATGCAGGGTTCTCAAACGCAGTATCTTAGATAATACCAACAAACATATTATAAGAAGCAAAATAATCAACATATTTACTAGTCCATAAAATACACATAGTGACAACATGCTAAAATGTTGAAATGAATCAGGTTTAACAGCTCCTGATTCTCACCCTCCCTACCTAGCATATTATATTATATCTAAGAAGGTCTCATTGGGTTTTAGCAGGGCGGCCCCATACCTCAAGATCCTAGTGGTAAGGGATCACATTATCTTCCACCAGCTCTCTGCATGCGAAGCACCATCAAGTGTGTGTGGGTGCGCTGCATGACGTAATATAAAACATGCCTAAAGCCAGTGTTTGGCTGCCGCTGTATGTATGTTATGTCTAGGAAGGTGCGAAGATCAGACCTCACAACAACCACTGTGTCGTGTTATCCTTGAAGGCTTCAGCACTCAGTGTACAGACACAGTTCACTAAGCAAAGCTTATATCAGAGTAATAACATATTATTCTTGTGTGAATCCAAAGCGCTCTACTAGGCTCAAAGCTATAACAACAGTTTATGTGTCGTGTGCAAAAGCAGTAGACAGAAAAAAATGGCGTTTAATCTTCTAATAAGCTCATGCTAACTTAACACAGCATATAGGCAATGCGTATCAATATGACAAGGAAAGTGAAAAAGGCTACGTTGTATTTCGTAAAAAGTAATCCATACTATAAAAATGTATATGTAGGAGAAGAGTAAACAACTGTAGAAGAGGACAGTGATTTGTCAACTGCACAAATTGAAAAAGTGAATGTGTCCAGAACTCAAGAAATTTATGAACATTATAGTGTGCATCCACATCACTCTAAAGAAGTGATGGGGAATACTATTGAGTTATTCCAAATGAAAGAAACGAAAGGAAGTCCCATTAGTGTATGGGAAGAAAACTTGGAAGCTTGTTGTTTCCCTCAGTTATTTCCAACAGGCAAAGGTGGACGATATGATGAACGACTTGTGCAGATTCCTGCATCTGAATACCAGACATCAAGATTATATGCAGAAGATCCAAGGTTTCGCCAATGTATTCCATATTTGTTTCATCTTCTGTTTGAGAGTGACTTGTCTGGACTTTCTTATGCAGTGAACCATATAAAAAAAAGTGGAGTACGGTGAACAACCTTTACAACGAAACTTTTACAACGCACTACCATTACAACGCAAACCATTAAAACGCATTGCGCTGGGGGGCGCTCTAGGATAGGGAATACGTTTAATTTACTATCCAACACCTTCCCTAGTGTCCACGGGGACTGGTGTTGGAATAGTAAATTAAACTTTTCACTATCCAGCACCCCAAAGCGCTATGCGTTGTAATGGATTGCGATGTAAAAACCGTGTTGTGAAGGCAGGCATTGTAATAGCCTGCGTTGTAACGTCATACATCCGTGGAGTACATCTGCAAAATGTTTCGGCAAAGGACTTTATGGATAAAGTCCAACAGAAAGATACTGTTTTGAAATCACAGCTAATTAATCTCATGGCATGTCAGCGTGGTACTAATGAGTATTGGTACCGTCGTCATGGGGAATTGAAATGTATGCTAAGAAACTTAGGAACTCCTACATGGTTCCTTACTCTAAGCTGTGCAGAGTATGCTTGGGAATATTTACTTCAATTTCTTCGAGAGGCAAATGCAAACATAGAAAATATAGAATACAAGACACCTGGAGAACTGTGCTCTTTGGATGGAGTTAATGTATGCAGGTATTTCAATCATAGATTTGAAGCTAGGTTGTCTTTTATCACAAACAAAAAAAATCCTCCTCTTGGAGAGGTTCTGGATTTCTTTTGGAGAAAGAAGTATCAAGCAGGAGGTGCTCCTCACATACATATGCTGCTATGGATCAAAGATGCCCACAAATTTGGAACAGATTCAGATGACACAGTGATGAGTTTTATTGAACAATATTCTACATGTGCTGTACCAAAAAGTACAGAACAAAAGAATTTAAGACATCAAGTCTTTACGGTTTCAAACCCATCGTTGTGGAAAATACTGTCGTCGAAAGTACAAATCTAAGCATAAGTTTTAAACAAAATGTCGTTTTGGATTTCCACGTTCAGTGATATCAAAAGGAAGAGTGAACAAATTTATGTCATCTTTGCGACGTACTGTCACAAGAAAATCACCTAAAAATACCTACAACTTAAAAAGAAATGAAGAGTCAAAATACGTAAATGACTATAACCCAGTCATTTTGTCCATGTGGAATGCTAACATGGATATTCAATATGTTGCAGACAACTCCATTGCTCTGGCTCGATATGTTACATTACTAAATCTGAAAAGAAGGAACTAAAGGAAATGTGGGAAGAAATTTCTCATGAAAAGAGCCTAAGTAAGAAATTGTACAGCTATAGTTTGAAGATGTTGTCTCATCGAGAAATCGGAGCATATGAATGTTCAGATCGCTTATCATCTGCAAGTCTATACTCCAAATCTAGAACAATCATTTGGGTGAGTTTAGGTCTTGCAAGAACACGAAACCGAGTTTTGAAATCTGTAGAAGAAATTGAGTATTTAGCAGAGAGAGAACCAGGCAGTACAGATATTTTGAAGAAAAATATGTTGGATACATACTATCCAAATAGAAGTTATCATCTTGAGAACGTTTGTCTCTATGAAGTACTGCTAAGCTATACTTTTAAG
Source organism: Lissotriton helveticus (assembly GCF_964261635.1). Lineage (NCBI taxonomy): Eukaryota > Metazoa > Chordata > Amphibia > Caudata > Salamandridae > Lissotriton > Lissotriton helveticus. Next base: position 642,442,069 of record NC_136059.1, read on the forward strand.
AGGAATATTACAGAAGATATCAATAAAGGAGTATATGCTGTGATTGGATCTGAAGGATGTTTAGTGAAACAAAGAAAAGGACATTTGATTAATCACCGAAAACTGAGTTGTGAAACTCCTGACAAAAGGGAATTTTACTAATTAGCTCTTTTGCAACTCTTTAAGCCATGGCGAACAGAACTGGAACTACTTGGAGATTTTGACAGTTATGCCAGTTATGAAGATTCATTCAACGCAACTAAAAATACAATAGCATGTCCTGTTTTTACTAATTATCTGAAAACGTTGAACAACGAAATACAGCAAGTAGCTACAATTGCAGCAGAGAATACTAGAGACAGTTCTCGAGACAGTCAAAGTTCTGCTTCGTTGAGTCAGGATCCACTAGGAGAACCAATTATCCAAAATGAAGCAGCAACTGCCATGGATGAGGTGGAAAAAGCAATGCAACAAGCTCAAGAGGTTGTAATAAACTTAGTAGAATTGGAACTAAATGTTGAGCTAAAACAAATATATGATCAAGTGACAGAACAGATTGAGCATGGTTTATATCATGAGAAAAAAAGAGTGCTCATGTACATCATTTAAACCTGTCCAACTGTACGTGAGTGGAGAAGCAGGAACTGGAAAAAGTTTTCTAATTAATGAATTGCAACTTATCTACAGAAAAGAACAGAGTCGTCACTCTCTTGTGTTGTTACTGTTCCAACTGGGTTGGCAGCACACAACATTAAAGGGATTACTTTGCATTGTTTATTGATGCTGCCAGTAGAGCATGAAAATAAATTAGAATACCACAAGCTATCTGGAGAAGCTTGTTGTGAAGTTTCTAGAGTCTTGAAAAAAATGAATCTTCTCATTATTGATGAGGTAAGCATGGTATCAAATTTAATGCTTGCCTTTGTGCATTTAAGAAAGCAACAAATCCTTAACACAGAGTATGATGGGTTATTTGGAGGCAAACACGTCATAGTTTTTGGAGATCTACTACAACTAACTCCTATGAAAGGACAACCAGTATTTAAAACAGTTACACATGAAGACACAAGAAAGTGCGTTGGGAAGCATTGGAAATGTTAATATTTGGTCATATTTCAAATATTCAGAACTCATTACAAATATGCGACAGGAAAAGGACCCTGATTATAAAAGTATTCTTGAAGATATAAGAATTGGAATAGTGAGTGAACATAGCAAAGAAGCTTTACAGGCACGATTACTTACAAATTTGTTTCCAAACAAAAATATTCTTCCAGAGAATATATATAGAAAAATTGCAGAAAAGAAATCAGTGATATGCTTGATGCCAACTCTGCAAGAATGTTCAATATTCAATGAAAATTTTTTAAAGTTAGAAAATCAGGAAATTATAAAACTGGAAGCTATTGATAGAATAGAGCATGAAGGTGCTACTATTATTTTGTCAGAAAAGTTGAAGTCAAAATTGGATTCTTTAGAGAAATCAATATCTAAAACTGCTTGTTTAGAAAAGAATCTATATGCATGTGTAAATTGTCGGATCATTTTACGACGTAATTTACATGTGGAAAGAGGTTTAGTAAATGAAGCAATGGGTAATGTTGTTTATTTTGTGAATTACCCAAATAGAGATGACATTGAATTTTTGAAAATCAAATTTGATGAAATTGAAGAAGTACAACAATTGAGTCGTTGTTCAACTCGATTTTTGCTTGTAAAAGATTTATATGTCTGCCGAAAACAGTTTCCTGTTTGTTAGGCATATGCGGTGACTATTCATAAATCTCAAGGTTTAAGTGTCGATAGTGCTTTGGTGAATATTGGAAGTACTGTGTTTAAAGAGGCTATGGCATATGTTGCTTTATCTCGAGTCAGCACTTTATCTGGATTATACTTAATTGATTTTGATGAGACAAAGATTAGTGCAGATGTATATTGTGTAAAAGAGTATAATAGGTTAAGAAGAGAACATGCTCCCAATTTAGGTCAATATCCAGTATTCGAAAAGCGTTTGATAAGTCGAAAAAGAAGATATGAGAAAAATTGTAGCGAGGTTGCAGAGAAAAGAAAAAAACTAGATGAACCAGTGATAGTAAGCAAAAAGAAAAAGGATTCTATTGAAGAGGTTAATGGTTTTCAGTTTGAAAACAGTTCTTGTGTCAACTGCTATGCTAATGTAGTGGTTATGTTGTTTTTTTTCTTGAAACTTTACAACAACAAATTGTTGAAAATCGGGACAATAGATTTTGTTGTTTGTTGAATTCTGTGTTTGAGAAATGTAGTAGTGATAAAACTAAAATAGAAAGTGTTTCTGATATTCGAAATGTTTTAGACATATGTTCTGGTTTAAATCAATTTTCACAGAATATTCAGCAAGATTGTCAGGAATTTCTAATGTATATGCTTGTGTTATTGCAAGATGAAGGTATAGATATTGAAAATCTTTTTGGCCTTTCTTATAAATGGCAACATGCCTATTACAATTGTTCGTTTTCAAGTAGTACTAAAATAAACACTGAAAGATTTATATATTTGACTTTACCAGACTGCAAATCAGTGTCTTTTAATAATCTAGTTAGAGAAGCAAATCAAAAAATGGGCTGTACCCAATGTAACTCACAAATGTTATCAACATTATTTATACAAAGATATGGACAGTATGTAATGTTAATGCTGCAGACCTGATGGAAAAAAAATTACAACTTTAATAAAAAATGTTGTGGCTTCTCAACTATCAATATCAGGAAGAACTTTTGTAACTTTAGCAATTATTTTCCATGATGGTCCTTCTACAACATCAGGACATTACACAGCTTATTTAAAATGTACAAAAGGCTGGACTCATTGTAATGATACTCAGTTGATTTTTAAACAACGTTTGCCTTATGACTTACCAAATTCTTACCTAGTGTTTTACCACCAAAATTTTAGGGAAAATAATTGGCCTGGGAAAATGACTGCTGTTAAGAAAGGGTAGTCCGGTGTTGAAAAGTACTTTGTGAGTGAGGGTGATCAGGTTCGAAAAATTCTTGTTGTTGACGTAGAGGTAGTGTAAGTATATCAGATAGTGGGTGATGTGGCTATCACAGGAGATGTTGATCATCAGTGAGGCAGAAGTGTTTTAGATTTGTTGGCCCAGGGTCCACCACCCCCGGGGCATAATAATTTAATGTAGGCGGGGTAGCCCCAGGGACCGCCACTCCCTAGGGCTTTCAGAAAACAATGGCGAGGAGGCTTACGACCCCCACAGCCCCGGGGGACCGCCACCACCCAGGGCTCAATTTAATTTTGATTGCAGGGGGGCACACTGCCTCCCCGCAGCCCCTGGGACCTCCACCCCCGGGGCTTTTTTAAAAACAATACCCTGTTTGGGGGGGCTCACACAATATTTAGATTGGGGGTCCGTGACGGACCACCCAACCCCGGGGACCACCACCCCCGGGGCTTTGAAATTGTGAGGAGGGGGCAGCGCGGCCCCTCTCCTAGAGACAATGATGGCCCTGGGCACTGCCACCACCCAGGGCCGGCTCCTGCAGTGTCCCGGGTTGCCCACCCCCGGAACACTGCTGTTTGCAATGACAGGGCGGGAGCCTCGAGGCTCCCACCCTTTCATTGCAAACTGCTTTGCTTCATTGAAGCGAGAGCAGGTTTCCCTGCTCTCCCTTCAATGAAGCACAGCAGATTGCTTTTCTACATGGGGAGCAGCATGTTAGCTGCTCCCCATGTGGAAAAGCAATGCCTGCTCCCGCAGGGGGTGGGGAGCCAGCTGGGATGGTGGGGGGATTGGGGACCCCCCACGACCCCCACGAAGAGGGCCAGCCCAGGGAATGGAGTTCTCTGGGTACAAGAGGCCTGGGAGGGGGGCCATGCGGTCCCAGTCCCCTTAAAATAAAAAAAATTAAAATGAGGCAGGCCCGCCCCGGGAGATGGGGTTCCCTGGCCATAATAGACCTCAGGAGGGGGGCCACACTGCCCCCTCCCAAAAAAAAAAACTATCCCATATATTTATTGAGACACTTTAAATTAGTCACTTAGACAGTCAATCATAGTTCTACTAACTCCTCCATCCAGACACTTATACATCCACTCAGTCTTCAATGCAGATTGCTATATATATAATACTTATTTAAATATCGAACCAAACCATATTCACTGGATGATGTCATCAGTGATGTCATTTGAAATGTCATCAGTGATGTCACTGACCATGTCATGAATGATGTAATATGTGACATCATCAGCAGTGTATTGCAGGCGCGCGAGTAATAGTTAGTACAACTTACTATAACGGAGGAATTTCAATGGTTTTGTACGAGTGAAATGTCCACCTAACTATCACACCCCTAAAACCTATGGTTATTTCAGTGAATATACATATAAGTATATATACATATATGACCATTTTTACCTTAGAGAACATAATTTTGCAAAGCCAGGAATTTTGAATTGAGACCTTTTTTGGGGCAATTGCATTTGATTTGTATGTGGAATTGTTCAAAGATGGAACGTGTGGTGGAAAAGGGACGGAGGACTATAGAGAGTCCAGTTCCAGAAAAACTTTATTAGATCATTATCAAATAAGATCATAAATGTAAAATAAACCCCAGATAAAATCTAAAAATGACACTGGCAGCCGGCGTACTATGACATTACAGAGGTTCCAGGAATACCAAAGAATTATTGAATGGATAATAAATTCATTATGGAACTCAATATGTAGACTCACAGATGACAGGTTAAAATACAAGTTAAGATGAATTAAAGGGTAGAATACACAGAACAATATCAAATGGACGTCAGATTGGGGTGAATTCCTGTCACAGGTACAGAGGGACAGCTCTGAATGGTTAAACCTTTTTGCTGGAACCCAAGCAGCAGAGGTATCATATTTATGCAATATCGAAATAATCTAAATTTATGTTGTATTTTTGGAACATCCTCTAAGTAGAAGTATCCTCCCTCTAAGATGGAAGGAACGAACTGGTAGGTGAGGACTGACTGCATTTTTACTGTAGTTCTTCTCCCTATGGTTATATTGAGCATTTAAAAGGAATGTGTCCACTACCCTTTGTCTTGAGGCCAGTCTACAAACTGCTGGGTCCTTGAACAGGTCTGACTATCGAGAGAGTGTGGAAATTCCGCGAACATACGGAATTTCTTGTCCCGTCCGTTCACGATGTGTATTTGCATGCTCGCTGGGAAATAAATCGTTAATTTGCCCATGCAGTCGCTAATGGGCGCGACCATCTTGTTTTTCACTTGTCCGCCAGCTTGCGATTCTTGTTTCATGTTGCGGGTCACGTATTGCGTGCTCCCGCCCGTTTGTGATGAGTATTTTCTGCTCGGGACCCCGTATTAAGTGTTTGCGATGCTTTTTGCATGCTCGGTAGAGAAGTATCTCTCGATCTTGCCCATGCGGTCACAATGGGCGCGGCCATCTATTTTCCACTCTATTGCTATGGTTCTGGGCCTGCTTTTCTATCCTACCTCTATCTTTGCAACCCTTTGTTTCTGCACACTTTTTTTTTACATCTTTTTTATTTATTATCTATCTCTCTGTTTTCCTGATTACATATTTTGAGGTTTTTTTTACTTTTAGTGACTTTTTCTACTACTTTTTCACTCTTTTTTTGTAACTTGCTTTTTTTCATTTCCTTTTCTTACTTTTCTAATTCCTCCCTTTCCTTTTCCACCCTTCCACCCCCGGCTACTCCCAGAACCATGGCAAAGGGCAAGGGAAAGGGCAAGGTTGCTCGCAGTCGCAACCGCCTTCCGCACATGAGGTGCATCCACAGGCCTTATTTAGTGAGGCGGAGGTGGGCGCACTTGTCTTTTTTTGATCAGCGCCACCTTCCCTTACCCCCTGGCAGCAGGCCTGGGTCTGGGTACGGGCTACGGGAGCATTGCCAGCTGTGGGGAAAGGTGTGCCGGGCAGTGTTTCGCTGCTCTGGTATCCAGCGCACCAATAACCAGCTGACCCACCGGTGGGCCGATATCCTGGACCGGGAGCAGGACCTGCTGGACCTGCTAGGAGTGGAGATCCCGGGGCTTGGTGAGTAGCTATTTAATATTACTACTTTGTGTTCTTCTGCTCTGTGTTATATATTGCAAATATATATTTTTTCCGAGCAACAAGAAAGCTGCTGCTTATATTGCAATTAAATTGAGTTTAAAAATCTTCTGTGATAGTTATGACACAGGTGCTCGGCGCTACTAATCTTACTTGTTTGCAACTTTGCGCTCGCTTGGCCTGATTATGTAAGAGTTTACTTTAGAGAACTTAAGTTAGGTAATGCTCTTGAGACTCTAGTCCTTCCTTTGTCCTCCTGCCACTATGAAGAGACAGTGGTGAATTGATAGGTTTAGTTACTTATTAGTATTAGTTGTTCAAATTCCCACAAAACAGATAGCCTACTCTTCCTCCCAAATCTATGCTCTAAGGCCCCATGTAGCATACTCGATCTGTATAGTCATTGTCCCAGTTCATGCTTAAATTGTGAATTTTTCCTGAGTCCTCCTAAAATGTGCCGCAGATATTTGCTGGTAACAAAGTCTACCTTGAATTTCTCCTTTCTCAGTTTAAACTGTCGCTCACTCCCCAAACACAAAAGGGACATGTACAACCTCCTGACAAACGAACGTCCTGATGCTCTGTTTCTCACGGAGACATGGCTTCACGATAGCTCGGTCCCTGACATCGCCGAAGCTCTGCCATCCAATTACGCGATTGTTAGAGCAGATAGAAAAAATAAAATCGTGGAGGCATTGCAATAGTCTTTAAAAACACTTTCCAATGCAAGTTTGATCTGCTCAATGTACAGAACAGTGAGGTCGCTTTTTTCAAACTCTCTTTACACCCGAATTTCACTTTCACAGGTCTACTAGTATATCGGCCACCGGGATCCCTGCAGTCATGGGCCTCACATTGTCGAACTTCGCAGCCTCATTACTCGTGAACTCACCTAATTTTTTTGTTCTTGGTGATTTCAATTTATATCTTGAGGACACTCAGAACTTGACAAGCAGCAACCTTATTGCTGACTTAGCTGCCATGAACATCCTGCTCTGCAACTCAGGTCCCACGCATAGAGCCAGACATCTACTAGATCCGATCTTCTCCAATATCCCCCATATACACTATTCCCCAGCACTTCCCCTTCACTGGTCAGATCATTTTCTAGTGAAATTTAATATCACTCCTCCTGTTGCCACAGTCCCCTCTTGTACAAGATCTAACACATATAAAAGAGACTGGAAAAAATTAGATATAAATACCTTTAAACATACCTTAGATGCTCTTCTTCCTCCTGATTTAGCCATTAAGGAAGATATAGAAAACACATCTAAAAAGATAGACATCTGGCTTACAGATGCCACTAACGCATGTCTCCCTTTGTCCCAAAAAAAATTCAACTATCACAAAATTCCAGCTCCCTGGTTCAATGATTCGCTAAAAATTATTAAGACCAAGTGTAAGCGACTGGAACGGAGTTGGAGGAAAAATTACTCCCCTGAGGCCGGTGACATCGACAAAAAAGAATTAAAACTATATCATAAGGCATGCGCCACTGCTAGGGCCAGCCATGTAGCCACAACCATCTCAGAGGCCACAAACAAATCTAAAATGCTTTTTGTACTGGTTAAAGAGCTTGCGGGCTCCGAAACCACAGCAAAACCACCTCCCCTGAGCAGCAATCAATGTGAAGAACTAGCTCAATTCTTCACACAAAAAATAGAAAAAATCTATCAGGACATAGCAAAACATCACTGTAATAGACCACAGCTTTTACAGTCTCCCATGTTGAATAGCATTAACTGCGTGACATCTCCTCAACTGTCTCATACCCAGGTATCCCTGACTGCAAGGCCCCATCTCAGTCAGGAAGCCTTAACCAACATTTTAGCTAATCTAAAATCGGGCTCACCGAATGATTCGCTTCCCATTCCAATACTCAAACAACTTAGCATCTCCCAACTTTCCATGATCTGCAAAACCCTTAATCTCTCCTTGCGAGACGCTATTGTCCCAGCCAGTTGGACGCACGCCATGGTGACGCCTCTTTTGAAAAAATCTACGGCCGACCCAAATGTCCCTTCAAACTACCGTCCCATTTCTATTTTACCAGCCTTTTCCAAGATCCTGGAGAGGCACATTCATTTTCATATCGCTCATTTCATTGAGACCAATCAAATCCTACACCCTTCACAATCTGGATTTTGCCCTGGTTTCTCCACCGAAACTACCCTGCTGGGACTTACGGAGAACTTACGCCAGGTCTTAGACAGAGGGGACACAGTAGAATTGATATTACTGGACCTCAGTGCTGCATTTGATACCATCTCCCATACCATACTCATAGAGACACTAACCTCTATGGGTATAGGCGGCACTGCTCTGAGCTGGCTGGTCTCCTTTCTCACCAACCGTACGTTTCAAATCTTTTCCAACAAAGCTTCCTCCAAAATGTATGTTTCTCCCTATGGAGTACCCCAGGGCTCTGTGCTTAGTCCCCTTCTTTTTAATCTTTACGTCAAACCTTTGGCCTATTTAGCAGAGCAAGAAGGTCTCACGCTGTCCACCTACGACGATGACTCCCAGATCGCATTTTCATTCTCAAATCCTGACCAGGGCTCTACATCTCTCCTGCAGTCAGGTCTGCGGAAAATTGCTGACTGGATGAACTACAATCTATTGAAATTAAACGGAGATAAAAGTTTTAATTCTGGGTCAAAAACACAACCGGTGGTGTTCTAAACACTAGCCTTCTGAGATGGGTCCCCTCCCTCTCCCTTCTGATCATGTCCGCAACTTCGGTTTTACCGTTGACAATGCTCTGACTATGCAACACCAGGTTAAAAAGGTCTCGGCCATTTGCTTCACTATATTGCGATGGCTTAAGAAAATTATCTGGATGCTGCCTTGTGACACCCAAAAATCCGTGGTCCATGCCCTCATAACCTCTCGGCTGCATTATGGAAATGTTCTCTATCTCGGGGCTAACAAGGCGGTAACAGGACGTCTACAGCTAGTCCAAAATGCCGCGGCAAGACTGCTGTGTAAAATTCCCAGATCAAGCCACATTTCAGGACCCCTCCGTGATCTACATTGGCTCAGGGTTGAGAGTCGTATGAAATTCAAAACCCTGAGCTACATGTTCAAGATCAAAGTTGGCTCAGCTCCCCATTACCTGCAATCTCTTGGTCATACTTACACTCCAGCACGTAATCTTAGATCCTCGCACTTGGCCTACTTTATTGTTCCCAGAGTAAGACTTGCCAAAATGGGAGGCCTGTCTTTTGCTTTCTTAGGCCCTACTCTCTGGAACTCCTTGCCCTTGAGTATCCGTATGGAAACCAACTATGTCTGTTTTCGCAGAGCCGTTAAGACCTGGCTTTTTAATCAATAATCTCTAGTAATTGTCGAATTGGTGACTCCCAAGTATCTTGCCTGTTCTAACGCCGGGAAACCCTTTTTGGGTAGCTGTCGCGCTTAATAAGCTCAAATAATAATAATAAATAAAGCCTGATTGGTGCTGGTCTAGGAGTTGGTAGTTATCAATGTGGGCACAGAGTTGAGATTGTACACATTTTTCTAGTAGTTTCGCTAAGGTGGGGATGTTGGAAATGGGGCGGAAGTTATTGAGATCAAATTTGTCAGCGTTAGTTTTTTTAGTAAGGGTGTTACCTGAGCTGCTTTGAGGCATTCAGGAATCATGCCTTGTGCTAGGGAAGCATTAACAATCCTAGTCCATGTGGGGATCAGAGCATTCTTGATGGCGTTGAAAATAGAAGGGGGCAATGGGTCGCTGAAGTGGTTGGAAGGGTTGATATTCTGAAGAATCTTGAAGGTATCATATTCGCTAAAGTTGGTAAAGGTGCACCATGATGCATTGTTCTTGGGATTTGTGGAGGTCGGTTTAAACCTCATAGAGGAGTCAATGGGTGAGGTAGTAATAGGAGACGGAAGTAAAGCCTTCTTAGCGGCTAGGTCAATGGAGATGGTTCGAGATTTCTCCGTGAAGAAAGCGACAAGATCATCGCAGGAAAGTGGGTTGCCACCATGATCAGATTGGTTAGACCCAACGACAGATTGTTGTTTGACCAGTTCGAAGAGTCTCTTGGGACGGTTTGCAGCTTGAACCAATTGGTGTCTGAAGTAGGTCACCTTAGCACACTTGATTTGCTTGTTGTATAAGCTCCTGGCATCTCTAAGGAGTTTTAGTTGGTCCGAGGAGGGGATTGACTCGCCATGACTGTTCAAATACCCTAAGGTTGCAGCGTTCTGAGTTTAGGTTTTCATTATACAAAGGTTTGGATATTTTTGTTGAGGCATTTTTTAGTTGAAATGGAGCAATATTCTCCATGATGTTGGAGATGGTTGAGTTGTAGGCGTTGGTGAGTGATTGCACCTCAAATATATCCGCTTGAGAAGAAAGGGCACATTTACAGTGGGCAGATAGATCGTCAGAGTTTATAGCTCTTAAGTCCTTTTTCAAGATCTTAGATTTAGGTTGAACCTTTCTCATCAATACTTCCCTGTTTATATAGAAAAGGATGTAGTGGTGGTCGGACCAGTCACAGGGGGTGATGGACTCAATGGAGATATACTGCTCTTTAGAGATAATGAGGCCTAACGTTTCTCCTATGTTATGAGTAGGTTGGATACAGTGCTGAGTAAAATCTTGATCAGTTAAGAAAGATTTAATGCAGGATACAGCGGGGTCGTTGGTGTTAGACCAATGAAGGTTGAAATCACCAAGGAAGATTTGTGATACCGCTGAGTCGATATTACTAGAGATGATTTCCATTAGTTGCTCAGTGAAAGGGAGATTGTTGCCCAGGGGGTGATAAAAGATGTGAAGTTTGCAGACAAGTAGGTTCATATTTGATATAGTGAGACAGAAGTATTCACAGGAGGTAGGCTTCAGTGAGTCTGATTGAGAGACCGAAAGTGTGTTTCTGTGAATACATGCTAGTCCCCCCACCCAGTTTCAGATCTCTGTCAAGCCTAATTATATCATGAGTGGGAGGTACTAGGAGGTCTAAGATGGGAGTGGAAGCTGAATTTAACCAAGGTTCAGTAAGGATGATAATGTCTAAATCGTTGTGTTGGTTGATGTCGTAGATATCCATGGCATGTTAACTAGCGGACCTGCAGTTTAGTAGTACACATTTAAGACGGGGTGGATTTGGGGAGGTAGACGACAGGGAGATCTTTACACTAGTGAGGTTGTTAGTGTTACTGCAACTAAGATTGTGACGGGGTTCTCTGCACGGGTTAGATGGAATGGAAGGAAATTGTCTCGGAGGGTCAAGGTGAGATTTTGACAAAGTCCTGCTGGCGTTGTGAGAGACATCCGGATCAACGGTCGAAAAGTGGGACTCAAATTCACTGTGACAGGCGTTAGGTCATTGGTTAAGTTTGGAAAAGGACGCGTTAGTGTTGAGCGAGTCACGCGGATCAGTGGTCGAAGGTTGCACCTCATCTCCTATATAACAGGCATTGATGTTGACTAGGGGGATCGTTTCGGATGTGTAGGGACCTAAAGGCCGGACCATGTGATCCATAGTCCAAGAGGCCTCTCTGGGCCTGCTCGTAGAAGAGAGAAGGGAAATAATCCTAGGGACGAGATCTGTTGATAGGACTTTCAACTTGTGTAGTTCAGAGGAGAGAAGGTGTCGCTGTAGAGATATATCATCAAAACGTGAAGTCAAGTCAGAGTGTTGGGCGAAGGGAGGTGAGAGTGGGGGAAGAGCGATCGGCAATGGGGGACCTTGAGGAAGGCCAGAAAGGGCTAGAGGTGGCGATCGAAGCCCGGGCTCACTACTAGTGTGCAGCAGTGTTATAGGGAAGGGGAGGGGGGCATCATCTGCGGTAAGTGAGGGCTGTACTAATAGAGAGATCAACTCCACTCTAGCGTTTTCCTGTATCAAGTTGGCAGTAGGAGAAGAGATTAAAGCCATTGGGACTCAATGGAGCAACTCCATTCTAAAGTCAACAGATGATAAGCTAACCGAAGGTGAGGAAGAAGAGGCCATTGGGGCATGTAAGGGGGATTGAAGTCCTGACTCAAGACTAGTATAGGGCAGAGTTAATGGGTTGGTGAAAGGGGCAATATCAATTAAATAGGAGGACTGAGTGACTTGGTGAGGTAACTCCACTCTGAGGTCCTTATTTGTTGAGGTGACAGTCAGTGAAGAAATAGAGGCCATAGGTACGTCCTCCTGTTGGGGAGGTGAAATAATGAGATGATGGGATCCGACTGGGGACACTGTAGTTAAGTGAGTGGGATATAGGGAAAGTGGAGTGGTCATGACCGTTAAAGAGGGTGTTCTAGTGAGTTGAGGTAATCCTATTGGTGATGTGTAGGCTATGGACTCAGTAGAAGGAGGTGAGGGGTTAATGGAGACTGGGGTATTTAATGATGTTGAAGGAATAGTAATATTCAGGCTCAGCATGGATGTGGTGTTTGACATAGGGTCAGGGGAGTCACTATAGACCGCTTTCCTGAGAGTTGGGTAAATATTCGCTATGTTTGCTAGGCTGATGTTAGAGCCTTGGATTAGGATGATACCATTATTGTAGAGGGTGATAGTAGGGGTGGCTTTGAGAAAGGAGGAGGGAGACGTTGTTAATTTGAGGCCATGTGCAGTTTTCTGGGATCCAGTTATTCAAAGCTTGACGTAGCGCACAGACCGCCAGCAGGCCCGCTTTCTAGTATAAAAAATGAGGTTGTTAACCACAGAACCTATGTTGTTGCAGGAATAGTGATCAGAGATTAAGGTTTCTGGCTTAGCTTTGAGTAGGCGATGTTTGTATTTCTTTGCCGCGTTCTTGGAGAGGCCAGTTGGGTAATTATTGATGAAGGCTTCTAGACCATTAGTGTCGGGACTTATCTCCATTCTGGACAGAGGTGAAAAACACAGGCAAGGATCTCCTGAGGACTCGCAGTGGGTCATGCGGAAGTCGTGGTGGCGAGACCAGAAGGGTTAAATCAGCTATGAAGTGAGAGCCTTAGCAAGGGGAGTGTTCCTCATGTAGTGCACGCCTTGCATCAGCCCATAGAATGAACGATGATCATATGCTACTAGCAGGTATTAAATGCAGGTATGGAGATCACAGATGAAAGATACGATGCCAAATCAGGTGTTAGATTTTCCCCTTCTGCTGAAACAACATCCAGGAGAGCTCTAATATTAAGAGACCAAGTAAAAGGCTTTTTTTTTCTTTCCCTTCTTCTTCTCCCCTTTATTCCCTCCTTTTTTCACTTTCCTCTTTCCTTCCCTTTTTTCCTTTCTTTTTCCTTCTTTCTTCCCCTTTTTTTCTTCAACCCCCCCCCCCCAAAAAACAGGTGTAGGGCAATCTAAGGAAGTACGAGCAATTAAAATCCAATCATTTATAGTTCAAGCATAACCTTAAACTACAAGCAAGACTTTAGCATTTCAAATCCGGGTGCCAACAATCTATGGTAGCTCGAGCAATATAATCCAAGTATTTTTGTCCAAGCACAATGTTAAAGTACAAGCAGAGACGTTAGCCTTTAAAATCCAGGTGCAAGCAATCTGAGGTAGCTCGAGCAATTACAATCCCAGTATTTACAAACCACCTAGGGGCAATTTAGAGACCAAATCAGAGGCATTAAAAAGTAAAAGTAATCCTTACTGTTGTAGGGATTCTGCACATACAGAACTTTGCACCAGAAAATAGGACATTGGTGATGGGAGGTTGGACCTTCTTCACACCTCAGAACCCACACAATCCCCTTACATCAAGCGATAGAGTCTCATTAGCTTCCCGAACCCCCCCCCCCAAGATACCCAATGATTAGACAACCCTGAACATAACACTCCCGACCTCTCAGTCGCGGAAGCAATGCACACCATTTCGATCTCTCACCTGTGTAACTCCACACCAAATACCACATAGTCTATGTAAGTTCAAAAGGTTTATTTTCAACTGACAAGCTCTGTACTTTGTTCTATAATGCAGTATATGAGCCAGCACCAACAGCATAAAAGACAAAAGGCGAAATCATGATAACTGAACAGTGTTGGAAGAACCACCCTCCCCTTGGTAGGAATATAGTTTATATAAAATTATAAATGAAGATCTCTAAGCAAATTCGCGGGGACCCCTCACCTTAGAAGAACCTAGTACTGGTTACATCATAAGCTCTGCAAAGCTCTGGTTTGTAGAAGGAAATCTTCTGTCTGTTATGAGAAAAATGGTGCACGTTAGTATATTGCAAGTATTTCTCAGTCGTGCCAAAAAGTGTCGCATTTTTATGGCTAACACCATAACTCCATAACAAAGTGGCATGTTTTTCGACCTTGTACGCAGGGCTCAGACAGTAGCTCATGTAGGCTCAAAGGTGTCTTACGCAACAAGCTGGGAATAAAAGACACAAAGCTAAAATGGTTGCATGGCTCAGGCTAACTTAGCAAAGACTTGAATGAGCCTATGGACCATATAACACTACTAGTGTCTACTCTACTACCTGATTTGTAGTAGTGATGTATGTTGTATATGTATATTAACTTTTTTTTCAATCTTGCTAGTGAAAAAGAATAAATAGGGGGAGGTGTATATGGCATCTAGGCATACTACCGACCACCAGCGGTGATGGCAATGTGACCGCTGAGGGAGCAGAAGGAGATGCAGCAGTTGCAGGAGGAACTGTAGGGGGTGAGCCAACAGCAGTGGCGGACAGTGGTAAGTTATATTCCTTACTTATTGACATAACACTCGCTGCACAGGTGAACACTATACTGTTGAAACTCAGTAAGTGAGAAGTTGTTGTGAACCATTGAAGAAGACACCCTTTACTTAGCATTAGCAGTAGCATTATGGGCGGGAGTGTTCAGTAACCAATGGCCTCCTCTACCTGACTTCAACTCAGCTGTGAAAGTTTTATGGAGAAGACTAAAAGTCAGATCAGATGAACTTGATGGTTGGGTTGAACGAAAAGGGAAAGAAGGGTGGCAGGAGGAAGAATGGGCGAGATGTAATATTTATGACTAGCAGAGAAGGATACGTGGGATACATGCGTACATGCGTAGGTGGCTGTTAGGAATCCCATGCATTGGTGGTTGAATGCCTGAAACTCCCACACATGTAAGAGGCTGAGGAAGTGGGAGGATAGATACATACCACAAATGTTATGTACTGTGCTTGCTAGTGGTACTGTGCCACTATGTGTAGAATTAATTTGTGTATTACTGTTTTGCTAGGAGTATGTTGTTACAATAGTCTAGTTTTTTCTTCTTGATAAAGCTACTACTTCCAAAGCGAAACCAGACAGGATGGAGTTGGCAGCCATAACCCGGCGCCAGAAGCTGGAGGCCATACAAACAGAATACCGGCGGCTTGTGGTTTTGGAGGAGGAGGAGGAGGAGACGGCAGCTGCTGCAGCCTCCTCCAATGCCCCCTCCAGTGTTATGGCACCACCATCTAGCAGCTGCCCGTCGCTGCACTTCTTTATCTAGCACTGCTCCCCCCTGTGAATGCAATTGTTGCGCATTAAAGAGCCGCAAATGAGTTGAGACCCTGTTTGATTGCCACTTTTTTATTGCTTCTTTTGTGGGTGGGAATTAGGCATTGGGGTTTATTATGAACATGGACAATTGATTGGACTTTTTCATTTCAGCCATTGGTTGGGGTGGGACAGGTGTTGTTGTGGGATTTTTTAAATAGTTTATTATTGTTAAGAGATTAAAATATATTTATACTTTATATACGATGTCGTTAATGTTTTGTGGGTGGGGTTACTGTTTTACGTCACACTGTTTCCTTCCTGCTGCAGGGCCACAGCCAGTGTTTGCTTTAAATAATCGGCTGACTTTGTAAGACACAAACAGATAGATGCGGTACCCCTCACTGAGTGACTTGCCCTACTAGTACTGTCAGTCTCTCCTCCTAGTCTATGCATTCTGCAACTGGACTCAAGGGGTGTGTGAATTAATGAAAATAGATCCATTATTAATTATGCCTTCCCCAAACTTCTTCTATTACTTATGCTTGATGCTTTATCTTAGGCACAGCGATGGATGCATGGTGATGATGGTTTGGTATCACAACATGCCATGGTTGTGGTAGTAGTAGACACTGACAGTGGCATTTGCAAAATAAGAAAATGAGACAGTCAGTCGCCTGAGAGAGGCTGTGGGAGGAGTAGTAGAATAAAGTACAGTACAGAACTTCCTGCCAAACAATAATATGCCAAAATAAAATAAAACATAATGGTGGTGGGGATAGCCTAGTACAACACGTTACAAACTGTAATTGTGTGGAGTCAACCAGCAAGCGTGTGATCAATTATTGGTGCACATTTAATTTAATTTAGTCACACCTCATCAATTCACACAGCCCGAGGGAAGAGGGTTAGGGTTTGATGAATGGTTGGGAAGGGGGGTTTGGGGAAAGGTTTGACAAAGAAAAACACTACACATGGACAAACAACAAAACATAATCTTGGCAGACGACCATATCCATGTTAAGGGAGGAAAAGGAAATGCATGCATGATGATGAAATTGATAACTTGATGGCTAATGATAAGTAGTGCTTACTAACTACTACTAGACAATTAGACAGTACAGGGCAGCAGTATATTATGCAATGTGCCTTGCGGGTCTGCCCTCAGAGAGACCCAAATTACATACAGTTTCTGTTCTGCTGTACCGGGCTTACTTTTGATGATAGCAAAGAAAATTAAAAAATAGCTGTTGGATGAATTTAAAGCAGAGAGCAAACATAATAACAACAACACATAGTCATAATGATTGAAGATAAAAAATAAATCAAATTATTTAAAGTTGATGAATGTTGATACTGTTACTGTATGTTGTTATCCTGGTCAAAATGGGGAGTTGCATCTTGTCATTCCTCCTGGTCCTCCCTTCCATGGACGCTCAATCGTGGGTGACGCCACTGCCTGCCTAGCAGATATGGATTGGTAAGGTAAGTGTGAGTTGTTTTTCCCAGTATAGCACATGGTAAGGGCCTGTTATTGTAGATGGAAAAACAAAAGGGATAATGAAAAATCAAGGAGAAAAAAATGCATAAATTACGGTTTAGTGCAACAAGAACACTTTCAGTGGTGGCATGGATACATTATGTCTACTCTGTTCCTGCATTAACATACAACAACAACAACAGGACAGATCAGGCCCACGGCACCCGTGACTCATCCTCCATTTAGCATACATTTTTTCACAGAGGCAGACAAAGCACATATATAGCAACATAGCATTTTACAAATTGAGTGACTAAATCAAAGCACTGCTGTCAGTCATACCACTATACTCGACTCAACTCCACCACTACACAGACATGTAGGTCTGCCGTGGTTGTTGTTGACTTTTTTACCTTTTACACAACTCATGAAACACCCTGACTTATTCCATCAATCATCTCTGATACTACTGAGTGGCTGCAAAGATATTATGTCACTGTGGTCATCATTATGGTGTTGTCCAACTCAGTATGCAGTGTACAGAGTGAGTCCACATTACAAATTCAAAATGCAATGGATCGGCCTGCAGTAGAAGTACAATTTTGTTATTAAAAAACAAGAAGGGAAACATTGACTTGTGTTACTTTTAGTGTGTAGGTTAAATAATAGTACACAATGAATTCACTTCATGCACAACAAACAACAACAACACAAATCACTCAGTCAGCCAGGGTCCAATGCATGCCATCATTCATTACCTGTTCCTTCTCATCTTAAGTTAAGGGGCAGTCCCTCTCGGCTCGGAAAGGAGAATAGCTATAGTAGTCATCATGTTTCACTTATTTTGGAGGGACTCATCGAGGCAACATTTTCTTTTTTCTTCTATTCTATATCCAATCATCATCTGGCTTGAAGGAAATGGACTTAGTGCGAGTCAGGAGGATGGAGGAGCAGGACTCGGAGGAGTGGACTTCAGTGAAATGCAAACAGCTGCAACTGCAATATGCCGATTTGTACCGTGGATCCAGAATTGTGGCACAAAATAATTGTTTTTCTGACATAATCTTAGTTTGCACCCTTGTATTTTCAGCTAAGTCACGGGATAAGCTCTCTACCAACTCATATGCTTAATTTTTTTATCCATACCTATGTACGCTTCAGACGCCTCCTTCAGCAGTTGCTGTAGCATGTGCAACAATGGGATAGTTCGGCCCATATTACAGTCCTCATTGCTGACTTCACATGTGAAGACCTCAAAAGGAAGAAGCATCTCTGTCAGGTATTTACCTAGGCACCATTGGTCCTCCTGACGGGTCATGCCTTTCACAGTAGCATCCCCTCTTTGCATGACATATTCATTGATTGGTCTGTACTGCTCAAACAGACGGTCAAGCATGTAATCAGTTGAGTTCCAACGTGTTGCCACCTCCTGGATGAGTGCTTTGAGTGGCATTCTATATTCACATTGAATGATCCTCAGCTGCTTCCGGGGCTTTAATAGAATGGCTGAAATGTGTGCTTAATCTTTGGCAGGTGGTCAGTAAGTTGTTGACTATGGCTTCTTTTTTCAGAAATTCTTGAACAATAATGTTAAGGCAGTGCACCAAACACGGGACCCTGAAATAGGCACCATCCTCCATGGCCTTAAGTACATTACTGCCATTACCGTGGCAACAAAACAAATGTTAAGTCCTCTTGGGCGCAGCCATTCAAAGACCTTGCTGTTAAACTCTTGCAAAATGTTTGCAGCAGTATGAAATTTCTCCATGGTGAACATGGCTGCAGTTGCATGTTTCTGAGTAACATTAAAAATCTCTGCAGTGTCAACAGCATCTGTTTCAGATATCTTTTCTCTAACCCCCACAAAAGAGATCTAGGGCCCGATGTAGGTAAATGTCATTTACCGATTCTTAAATACCGAATTTTACCGATTCGGTATTCAAAAATCGGTAAATGAGATGTAGGGAAAAAATCTGTATTTTTTTCCGAATTGGTAAAATTCGGTATCGGACTTTCGGAAATTACCGATTCGGTATTTACCGAATTGGTATTTAACGAATCGGTATTTCCCATTCATCCCTATGGGCCAAAAGGCCCATAGGATTGAATGGGAAATACCGATTCGGTAAATACCGATTCGGTAAATACCGAATCGGTAAATTCCGAATCGGAAAGCAAGCAAAAGTGAAACTTAAGACAACAGTCAATCAGGTGCAACCACCCTCCCCCTCACTACCAGGAAGTGACTACACAGGCAGCTGCAACTAATTAGAAGGTTCTGGAGAGACAGTTGGAGCAGAGAGACTGGGAGCAGCAGCAGACAGAGTTTGTGCAGTTTAAAACCTTAAACATGGCAACCAGCAAAGACACAGAGCAAACAGAAAGAAAAAGAAAGCTGAAATTCAGAAGCATGGAGCTCCAGGTCCTTGTGGAGGAGGTGGTAAAGGTGCACCACAAATATTTTGGAAGGCAGTCCCTCTCTGTGGCTGAATCTGCAAAATGTAAGATTTGGCTTGATATCCTCGACAAAGTCAATGCTGTGGGAGTGACCACCAGAGTCACAGAAGATTTAAAAAAGAGGTTTTATGACCTGAGGAGCCTCACAAAAAAAAAATTAGCAGACCACCACAAACAGGCCTCGCATACAGGTGGAGGAAAGAACACAGTACCCCCCCTCACTGACCTGGAGGAGATGGTGGCCACAACCTTGGAGCCTGAAAGCGTTTGCGGCTGGGAGAAGTGGACAGCTCGGCCAAAGCTGCAAGTAGAAAAGGTAAGATGCATGCACAGCAATCCCCCTCACACCCTCATCCTTCCCTCACCCCTTGAAGCTAAGTTACCCCGGTCCCAGTGTGTCTGCGCCAAACAGTAGCAATGCATCATTGTACATGTAGTCAGTTAATGAAAGACCATGTCATACAGCACAGTAACCACCAAGTTAGGCAAATGATTGCAGACATAATGAAGGGCTGGCAACATGTAAAAAGTGCAATTTCAAACGTTTTTATTGTAGTGGCTGTGAGACATTTGCGCCTAACTGATATACGCTCATATGTCCACAGGTCACACATCCAGAAGGCAGTCACAGGAGGCAGAAGGCACGGCACCCGAGAGAGATGAAAGTCATGAGCCAGGTCCCAGTGCATCACAGGACACAGGTGTACCGAGTGGGCTGCCACCTTCCCAAGAACCTGACATCACTGAAGAAATGCAGGCATCCCCAAGACCTTCACAGTCCCCACTATTATTGTCGTCACCAGAAATGCCAGCATCACTGGATATTGAAACACCTGCAGCACAACCTAGCAGGAGGCATGTCGTTCCCCCACTGATGGAAATGGAGAGATGCTGGTGAAATGGTGGGTGAAGACCCACACACCTTGCCTGGAGCTGACATCTCTGCCACACTGCAGCCCAGCGCAAAGCTTGTCCCTAGTACCACAAGACGCCGCACAGTACAAGGAAGGAGTGTAGGTGCACATGGGGAAGGGTCCAGTGTCTTCCAAGGCCTGGAGGGATCCATGGTAAAGATTCAGAGGATGCAGAGTAAGGGCATCATGTCCTGTCAACGACAAATGCGCAACCTCAATATCAATATGAAAGAAATGGGAAAGGGCATCAGGGAACTGGTGGAAGTAAACAAGAACATGGCTACAGGGATACATGACATGACACAATCCATGCAGCAACTGTGCACAAAACTGGACTCAGAAATATCATCAAGGCGCAGGGAGAAGCAGCGTGCACAGAGAACTGACAAAGCAATTCACCGCCTGGCCACAGCCACATCCCTGCTATGCAGGCGTAGCATGAACAGTCAGGAGGTCTTGACTCAAAACAGCAATCACCTAACAAGGGGCATAGCCGGAATGACCGGTGCGCTAGAGGCTCTAATTAATGCTCAAACAGCACAAACTGCTGCTATTGAAGTGCCTGAGAGTGAAGGAAGCACCAGTAGGAGCATCATGGCAAGCCCCCTTGTTGTAGAGACAAGGAGGAGCAGCAGGCGACAAGGTGAGGCTACAGGCCAAACGCCCAGTAAACAGAGTGAGCCACATACATCTGGCATGTGCGAAGCGTGGACGCAAATGAACAGTTAATAGTATGGGCTACTGACATTGAACATACAATTTAGAAATTTTAAAGTTTGTGTTGCACATTTGTGCCTTTGAAACCTGCGTAGTGACAATATACAACTACGGTGGGTGCATTCAACACCTGTCTGTGTGTGTTTACTCACTATGAGCATTGCAGTGAAATGCTTACTGGTGCACTTTTGTTCTTTAACATACCGAGATATATACAAAATTAAACACATTTTTGTGTATTCAACATAGGTCTCAGTCTCATTACTTACTCAGAAATAGTTGCGTGTGATATCCTCACGTCTGTATCTGCCATCACTTGGTGTTGACACTCCAGCAGGTTGTGTTTCAGGCACAGCAACCTCGTCGTCATGATCCTCAAAGTCTGACAACTCCACCTCTGTGCCCTTCTTCACAGCAAGGTTATGCAACATGGCACAGGCAGCAATGATTTTACAGCAGGTGATGGGGGTATACTGCCGGGCACCTCCACTCTTATGCAGGCACCTGAACCTGCTCTTCCATATACAAAAGGTACGCTCCACAATATTTCTTGTGCTCTTGTGGGCCCTGTTATATCTCCTTTGACTGGGTGTTGAGGGGTTGAGGTAGGGGGTGAGTATGAAGGAGCGGAGGGCATATGCACTGTCTCCTAAAAGGAAATGGGAGTACATTACTCACATGCATACATGTACATCTTTCTGCAATAGGTGTTAATGGGGTCGTACACTGTGTCTTACCTAGCATGTATCCTTCACCAAATTCCCCTGCTGTCAGCCGTGCATATATACCGCTGTTTTGAAATATGTAGTAGTCGTGGGTACTCCCAGGAAATTTTGCCACAATGTCAGTGATGGTGCACTTGGCATTGCAAATCACCTGCACATTGATGGTGTGGGTGGACTTTCTATTCCTATATATGTATTCTGTGGCAGCAGGGGGACAAATGGGAATGTGTGTGCCATCAATGCAGCCAATGATGTTGGGGAAACGCGCCATCTGATAAAAGTCTGATTTTGTTTGGAGCAGTTAAGCATGGGTTGCAGGAAATGATATATAATGGTCCATCCTCTGTAACATGGCATCTATGAATTTGTGGAAAAAGCATGACAGGCTGCTCTGGGTCACCCCACCTACCGCAGCAACCACACTCTGGTAGCTCCCAGACGCAAGCAGGTGTAGGCTGCACAGCACCTGCACTTGGGGTGGAATGGTGTGTGCCCTTGGGGTAGTGTGCTCCAACAGTGGTTGGAGGTCCCTGATGAGGTCCAAGATGGTGTCTGGGTCCAACCTGTACCTCTGGAGTATCTCTGCCTCTGTGAGCATGAACAAGGTGATCCTCTGTCTGTAGACCTGCTCCTGTCTCTCCCATTCCCTCTCTCCTTCCTCCTGTAGCCGTAGCCGTCTCGCAATGACATAGAATGCCGCCATTGTGAAAAAAAAATGCATTTGGGTCCTTTTTTATTGGCTGTACCTTGTTACCACCTGATTTCAATCCATGGTAAATACCGACTCTTAAATACCGAATTTCAAGCAAATTCGGTACTTAAGAGCTTCCCTACATCTCAAAATTCAATTTTACCACTTCTTATTTTCCGATTCTGTATTTTACCGATTCGGTAAATTTACCGATTAGGTAAATTTACCGATTCACAAACCGTTGCGATTCGGTAATTTTACCGATTCTGAATATTTTCCAATTTGGTAACTTTACCGATTCGGTAAATTTACCGATTTGGTAAATTTACCGAATCTGACGATTTTCACTCTCCTACATCCCAAATGCTCAATACCGGTCGGAAACGGCCGAAAATCGGTACTTTCGGCTGTTACCGACCGGTATTGGCTACCTACATCTGGCCCCTAGTGTGCAGTGATGCACATGTAATCAGTGGCTTGGCAACTGGTCCACATGCCTGTTGTCAGGTGGATATTGTGAACAGCACTCTGCTGCAAAGCTTGTCCAAGCAATTCCAGCACATCGTGATGTAGTGCTGGAACAGCAAATGTGGTGAAATAGGATCGGCTGGGAACCTTCCATTTACGGCAGGTGGCTGACAAAAATTCAAGGAAACTCACCCCTTCCACGAAAGAAAAAGGGAAAAGGTCCAGTGCTAACATTTTAGTCAGCTCCGCATTGTACAAATTTGCCGTTGGGTGGTTACGTTGATACTGCCCCTCTGACCTAAGCATGCTGTCAATGGTAGGCTGGATTATTTTCCTTTGTGGTGCAGCTGTCTTCTTGTACCCAGTTAGGCTCAACGACGACGCACTTTTTTTCATTGAAGTACTCGGTTGCCTTGGTGTCTCAGTTTGACTCTGAGTATGCCTCTTCTTACTACGGTGTCACTGAGATGTGCTGAGGATGTTGGTGGTACCTATACACTGCTGGGGACAGGGCTAGAAATGTGTCCCTCTTGTTTACCTTCCACCACGATCATATCTTCTTCTACTTCTTCATCCACACTAACAGCAATGGATGCAGTTTTACTTTTTTGTACGTTTTTTAGATGACTTATTTGGCCTCTGGTAACATAGTTTGTACCACGCTTACCACACCTAACAGCGTCTCGACAAATTGAGCATATAGCAAAGTTCTTCTCCATAGTGCTAACCGAAAAGAAGTCCCAAACTGGGGAGGTGTATTTTCTGGTGCTGCTGGAGGTGCCACTTTCAATGCCAGATGAACTGGAAGGTGGGAGTGGAATTTGACTCTGTGCACTTACAATACCACTAACGACTGAGGTGGTGGTTGAGCTTGATGTAGGTCCCTGACGGGCCTAAGCAAAAGTAAATATGGCAGCTGAAGGTGGTGTTACCTGTCTTGGTGGAGTCTGTGCTACATCCCTCGCAGCGGTTTTGGATAGGGTAATAATGTTGGTCTTGATGACTGGCTCGTCATCATCATCATCATCCCCCTCTTCTACATCTACCTCCATAACTCTAAGGCTTTCCGGAACCTTCCTTTTCACTAGCCTTGTCTTGTGGCATGCATCACTCTCAGACTGAGCCGGTGGAATCCAAGTGGCATCTAGATCATCAGAAGCGGGGGATTCAAAAAAAAAGTTGATGGACTAACTCTCCTTTTCCTTGCTGGGGATCTGGAAGACAATGGATCTTCTGAAACAGTGGCTTGCTCCTTTTCATCTGCAGGAAGCTCTATTTCCTGAACTGCCACTACTTCAGGAGGAACAACTACTATTGTGAACTGTTGTTGCGGCTGTTGTCGTGGCTGTTGGTGTGGCTGTTGTTGCGGCTGTTGTTGCGGCTGTTATTGCCCACTTATCGGCTTAGTTTCCACCTGCATTGATTGGTTACCACTTTGCGATAATGACATTTCAACATCACTGCTCGTTAGTAGACTGGCTACCTCTGCGACACTCATGGGCTTGGACCTAGGTTGGTGGGTTGGGCCCACTGATACAGAGGTGCTGCTCCCAGCTTGGTCCCCGCCGGAAACTGCTGCTGCAGGCGTAGTTTTTATTTCCCAAAAAACAACAAGGACGGAACGCCAGTCTTGGCAAGTGCCACTTCCTTCTTCTGTTCTTTCTTCTCACTGGCAACTTTCTTGGTACTGGAGAACCTGGCAACTTTCTTTGGGGCCATCTTCTTCAGATGTCAGCAGGATGCTGTTGTACACGTTGCAGAGATGTCTGTGGCCACACGTCATGTGCCGTTGTGTGCAGCGGGACTTCTGTCTGGCAGTACAACGGGTGATGATGGCACCTCCTCCTCTGTTTTTTTGAGCACCTAAAAGCAAAGAAGCGAGGAGAACAACATCAGTGAAATGTTGCATTTGTTACTGTGGTTCAATTACTACTAGT
This sequence comes from Lissotriton helveticus, assembly GCF_964261635.1. NCBI lineage: Eukaryota > Metazoa > Chordata > Amphibia > Caudata > Salamandridae > Lissotriton > Lissotriton helveticus. The sequence continues at coordinate 642,466,910 of NC_136059.1, forward strand.
ACAAACAAACAAATATAATATATAACTTAGTGTGTGCTGCTCACACTTGTTAGTGTTATATTATTAAAGTGTTATATTATTAAAGTTTAAGTTATAAAAAATAACATAACAGTGTAGCCATTTGTGAGACTTTGACACCAAGGGCTTTCATGGTATACTGTGTACACTAAGGAAGGATAGGAAAGAAGAAGAACAAAAACAAAAATACAAATGTAATCGAAGTGGAACCTCTTTATTAGGCATTAAAGTATTTGCTCATCAAGTCATTCAGGGAGCTGCAGCTGGCAAAGGGGATGGATGGAAGCAGTAAGACAAGAGGAACATAGGAAAAACTTGCAGGCCAATGGCAAAATCACACTGACTGGCTTCAAAATGGCCACCAGCCACATGGCCGTGCACACAACAACAAGAAGCCTAGGCCAAAAAGCGACAATGGAAACACATGCACGCCTATCTGGCAAAAGCAGAACACTTATAACTATCACCACAAAACGGCCACCATCCACATCAACAGTCACAAGCAACAAGCGAGAGGCCTAGAAAACAATGAACTGAAACAGGCCTATAGTAGCCAGGCAAAGGAGGCACGCTTAACAACACTGCTTTAATGCAATAAAAAAATGCAAAAATGAAAATCCACAGGGCTAAACAAGGTGTTCAAGGTACACAACAAACAGACCACACACAACAAAGGCATTTATTTAACACACACCAAAAAAGTGAAATACGGCAAAATAAACATGTTGCAATTCAATCCAATGCCATCCATGCCTTAAAAGATGTTTAAATTCAACAGAACACATGGAAACAGTTGTTTTATGCACCCATGACTACCTCTGAGCCTACTGGATGAAAGGCCTATTGGCATAATAGGCCACAAGCTTGCAGGCTTATTGCAAAAGCACACTGCCTGGCTTCAAAATGGCCACTAGCCACATAGCCAGGCCCACAACAGCAACAAGAAAGCAATGACAGACACTGCAGGCATATGGTAAAAGCACACTGCCTGGCTTCAAAATGCCCACCAGCCACATGGCCAGGCCCACAACAACAAGAAGCTTAGGCCAAAAAGCAACAAAGGAAACACATGTAGGCCTATATGGCAAAAGCAGCACACTTAAAACTACCACCACAAAATGACCACCAGCCAAACAGACACTTACAGTTACAAGCAACAAGCAGGAGGCTTGGAAAAAAATAAACTGAAATAAGTCTATAATAGCCAGGCAGAGGAGGCATGCTAAACAACACAGCTTTAATGTAATAAAATGCAAAAACGAAAATGTATAGATATAAACAAGGTGTGTAAGGAAGGTACACAACACACCACACACACACACACACAACAAAGGCATTTATTTAACACACACCCAAAAACTGATATACCCCAAAAACTACACAGTTTGCAATTCAATCCAATGCCATCCATGCCCTAAATGATGTTTAAAATAAATTGAACACACACCAAAGGAACAGTTGTTTCATCATGCACCCATGACTAGCTGTGGGCATACTGGCTGCCCACAATAAATGTTATAAAAACATGATGAAAAGTACCAAAATTGTAGTTACAGCAACTGCAATGCCACAATCAAACAAACAAGAACACCAACTTACTTGTAAAATCTGAAATCCAAAAGTCCTCAAATCCAATGATATATGATGCCGCAGACACAAAGAGTGATCCTCCAGCTCCAAATCCAAATGAAAAATGAACAGGAGATGGACAAAGCACTGGGAGGAGCCTGCTAGACGGGAACAGGAAAATGGAGAATCAGAGGCACTTCCTTCCTCTAAAAAAAAAGGACTCCTTGCACAAAAAAGTACAGCCAAATGACAATCTGAGGAGTTTTTTTTAATCAAAATCATCATTTAGAGAAGGTTTTATGCTGCTCGAGATATTCTTCTTCTCCAGTATGCAATTTTTGTGTGTTAGGAATCGCGAGCTTCAAACTTTTGCTGTATGTCCGGTGGCGCATTGGAATGACATGTTTGCGATCGCACACTCTTGCGGGATTGCGCGGCCGGTTACCAAAATCTTGTGGTGCATTCGAACGGATAGGAAAACTCGTCGGTGAACGCAGGGATCCAGGTAAGTCGCTATTGCATGCACCAAAAACACATTTTTAAAGAGCGAACAAGAAAATAATTCTGCTACGCCGCGGATCGCAGAATTTTCAGTAGTTCAAAAATTCCGCTAGCGGAGTGGATTTTACCGCCCGGGGTTAGTTTTAATTACAGAGTTAAAACGGGACAGGCACTCCTCTACATTGACTGAGTCAAGATTCTGGGGTGTAGGGAATATCTCTTGAAAATCAGGCCACAACTTCCCTAAAGGAACTGTTTAGGGTTGTTAAATCTCTCATGATAGTCGAGCTCCGCACGATGTAATGAGTTAGCAGCTTTATTTCAATAAACTTCCTTGCCCTAATATATACTAGAGACTTATAGGGTGTTTGAATGCCCTTTGCCCTATTATATACTAGGGGCTTTTAGGGGTCTGCCATTGCCAATTAGAAGTATACCTGACCATGTACATTTAATCAGAGCACAGGCCCTGGGTCTGGTTAGCATAGCACAGGGCACAATCAAAGTCAGAAAGCCAGCATTTAGTAGTCATAATTGGGGTCAAAAAGTGAGGGACACTGCAAACAGGTCCTAATATCTGATGGATAATTTATTTATTTATACCATTTGTAGAGCGCGCTGTAACCCTGCGGGGAACCTGGCGCTTAACAAATGTGCAACTAAGAACAATCAGTATTGAGAGTAAGAGGAGGATTTCTCGATGAGAGTCTGTTACTGCTACCCCGGGAGGCGGGGGGGGGGTGTTATCCCTTAGGAAAGAGCCAGGTCTTGATTTTTTTGCAGAACAGCAGTAATTTGCTGATTTTCCTGATCTCGATTGGAAGGCTGTTCCAGAGGCGGGCTGCTGCTTCACTAAAAGCTCTGCCACCCTGGGTCGCTTTCCTAATCCTAGGTATTCTGACAAGGTTAGTGGACGAGGAGCGGAGGGTCCGTGCGGGCTCGTACCACTCCAACTTGTCTTGGAGTGGTTTAGGGGCCTGACCATGTACTGGTTTGAAGACGGTGCATAGGGACTTGAAGAGGATCCTCTGAGGCACTGGGAGCCAGTGCAGGTCAGCCAACGCTAGAGTTGTAGAGGATCTACGGGCTCGTGAGAGTGCCAACCTAGCTGCTGCCGCCTGGATACTCTGTAGTCTGGAAATCAGATATCCAGGTGATTCCAGTAATAAGGCGTTGCAGTAGTCCAGGCGGCTGAGGATGGCACTCCTGACTACAGTTGTTCTTGCCTGTACTGGTAGAATAGGCAGCAGCCTTCGGAGGCCTCGCATTAAAGAGAAGCACCTGCCCACCAGTTTATTGACGTTGGTCTCCAGATTTAAATTTTCATTAAAGCTGACCCCCAGATTCCGCACCGTCTTTACTGGTGTCAGCGGTCCGTCCGAGGCTAAAGGCCAAATGTCTGCAGGCAGGCTTTTGGCAATTCTCCCCACTTTGCACCGCATGATCTCTGTTTTTCCGCTGTTGAATTGGAGCGAGTTTCCCTTTAGCCATGCCCCCATTTCATGCATGCAGGCATGGAAACTCTCTAGTGAGTCCGCCTGAGCGCCATTAAGGGAAAACATAAGCTGTGTGTCGTCAGCGTAATTAATCACGCTGATGTCATAAGCCTTAATGATGCCCATCAGGGGTTTCATGTAAGCATTAAATAGGATGGGACTGATGGAGGATCCCTGCGGAACCCCATGTGGAACTTTGGCAAATTCAGATTGGTATGGAGGGAGTGCCACTGACTGCCATCTATCTGATAGGTACGAACGCAACCAGTTGAGCGCCATTCCCTTCCCTCCAAAGGTTTCCAGCCTTGTCAGCAGAATATTGTGGCTCACCGTATCGAATGCGGCGGACAGGTCCAGCAGGATTAGAATTGCTGAGTCGCCCCTGTCTGCCCTCATTCGCATGATGTTCTAAGTAAAGTTAATAAACTGATTTTTGTGTAGTGCTTTGAAAACTTTCCATCATGAAGCAGATTTGCATATTTGACACTTGCATAATCCAGCAATTCTAGGCCTGAGTCACCCATATTTTTAGGTTGAGCCTAGCAGCAGACCGCACATACTGCTTGCACTGCTAGACTGCTGTACTAGAGTATGGGAGAGAAGCCATCGCCCACCCTCCACCAATATTTTTCATTGGCTTGTATTAATGTCTTGCATAAATGGTGCCTTCAGATTCGTTGATAGGCTAATTAGTCCCTCCTTAGTATCGCCTTGTCTTCATTTGTTCCCTCCAATGGCTACTGGTCCCTTTAATTTGATTGTTACATGGGACCTGGTATTTAGTCTGTAAGCACTATTTACTTTTTGAGTTTCTCTTAGTGCAGGCTGGACATGTGCTGCTTCAGCTGAAACTGCTTGTGTTTCTTAAGCAGCAAGGCTGCCCCGTAACATGGGTGCCCGCTTTCCGTCAATTTAACCTGGCATTATCTTGTGTCTGTTTCAACTCCCCATGTAAAATGGATTTAGTCATGTGAACTGCATAATCGTGTAATGGGCTGAAGCTGACAACAGCACATCTGTGTTACTTCATCTGCACTACAGCCACCTAACAGTGTTGTGTTCAAAAACCTGTTTTCTAACAACAAGAACGGCACCAACCATACCTCCACCACCAATACCACTACCACGACCAATTCCACCACCACCACTAATACCACCACCATCAATACTATGACCACCAATACCATCAACCCCAATACCACGACTAACAATACCACTACCAATAATACCACCACCAAATCCACCAACAATGCCACCATCACCACCAACACCACCACCACCAATACCACCACCAATGCCACAACCACCACCAATACCACCACCAATGCCACAACCACCACCATCACCAACAATGCCACCATCACCAATCCGATACAATCACCAACAATACCAATACTACCACCACCAATACCACCACCACCAATACCATCACCCCCAAAACCACCACCGATACCACCACCACCACCATTCGAATATCACAAGCACCAATCCCAATACCACCACCAATAATACCACCACAACCGCAGATACCACCACCACCACCAATAGCACCACCACCAATACCACTACCACCAATACCACCACCACCAATACCACCATCAATACCACCACTACCAATACTACCACTACCACTATCACCAATACCACCACCACCAATACCAATACCATCACCACCAATACCACCACCACCAATACCACCATCAGTACCAATACCCCCACCAATAATACCACCATCACCACTAATACCACTACCAAAACCACCAATAACATCACCAATACCACCACCACCAATGCCACCACCACCACCAATACCACCACTAATACCACCACAACCACTAATACCACCACCAATCCCACCCCCCCAATACCACCAATACCAACACCACCACAGAAACCACGACCAATAGCACTACCACCACCAACAATACCAATACCACCAGCAATACCAATACCACCACCACCAATACTGCCACCAATACCATCACCACCAATACCCACACCACCACCTATAACACCCATGCCACCACCACCAATACCACCACCAATACCACCACTACTAATAGCACCAATACCAGCACCACCAATACCACCACCACCAATACTGCCAATACTAATACCACCACCACCCATACCACCATCACCACCAATACCACCAGTACTAATTCCACAACCACCACCACCAATATCAATACGACCACCTCAGCAATTCTCGCTCACTAGTTATAGCACAGGGCACTGTACGAGGCCGGAGCTGCAGCCGACACCATTCCTCCCTCCCATCATGCCTGCCATAAAGCACAGCCCGCCCTGCACCAGGAGGAGAGCCTTGGCCCTACTACAGCTGGGGTGCTTTTTATTAGGCCAAAGATAGCAATGACATTTCGCAATGCCACACTGCACACTCAAATCACAGAGATGGCAGAAAATAGCCCCCTCCTGCTCTTTCCCCTGATCCGTGACAGTGTAATCACAGAGCGAAAGGGGATGGAGCGCTTTGTTAGTGTTTATAGCTCGGATCATGTGTAACCCTCACTTCACACTTTGTGTCTGTGCAACTTACAACACTTACACATCTTCTTCACTGCACTATTCATCACTACCTTGAAGACGTAGCAGGCGAGTCTCTTCCTCTCACATTTACAATCTAACAAGCGGTTGAGAAGGCCCATTATTGCAATGCATTTGCCAGAGTTTAAGCTATTAGCATTGTAAATGACAATGCCTTTTATTTATGTTTTAAAACCCAAAACATAAATAAAAGGCATTGTCATTTACAATGGCAATAGCTCAAACTCGTGTGAGCGAGACCTATTCCATTGCATATGCTTGATTTCTTATTACAATAGTCTTCCTTCTCGCTTACACTCTTCATTTCATCTGCTTTATAGTCTTACACCCGCCTATCCTCTTTCCCGAAAATCCTTACACCTTTCTTTAACTGTAGTTTTCTTTGCAACTAGAATCTCCTCCCACACATGTGCAGACTAGTCATGTCTGCCACATTTAATCAAGGCAAGCCTTTATAGCAAACAGCAAGTATGCTAATGTTGATTAACGAATTTGTGTAACTTCGAAACTACAAGATACCGGACACAAAGTGTTGTTGGCTAAAAAACAGATCTAATAAATTATACATCTTGCGAACTACATGCAGTCCTAAAGTGGTTCTCTTTTGAGGATGCCCTTTGTTTAAACATAAAATAAATGTTATATTTTCATTTGTGTAAGAGATCAAATGAAGCAGAACCCAAAGGTCATTAGCCCTGCAAGTAACACTCTTTAGGTCTGTGTTTACAGAAACTTCCAAAAGGCTTCAACTATCACAAGTATCTGTGTCCTAATCACTGAGTATTTGGTGAACTCAAACTACACGTAAAATCAGCGCAATTTGAGTTCAGGCCAAATAAATCTGCTCAGGATTATGAGTAAGAACTGTGTCTTTCAAGTTGAGAGTTATATGTACGATTCCTCCCGTGCTACACATTTTAACAGACGATTCATATACATTTAGCTACCAAATAAACCTGGGTTCTTGCAAATTGTAATACATCGATATGCTATGAAATAAAACGTGACCGCGACATATAGTCAATATTAATGTGGCACATGATGATGACGATGGTATCAAATACGTGCATGCCTTACCAGTCATAATAATTACCAAGTGAATCTGCATTGGATATGGCATAGAGACTGTGACTTGTGTTGCCTCTACAAAGCTTTTCGAATCGGGTGCTTAGGCTTTAAAAAAACATATTGCCTGATATCTCCACACACTGAATTCCCATCTAATGTGAAAAATAGAATCAAAGTTATGTGTTCAATTGTTTTATTTCAGGGGAATCAGTAGCAGTCAAATGTTTTCCTTATTGAACAATACTAGATTCTGGTAATTTACTAATTGCTTACATTCCCACAAGTATGTGATTACTTGTGCTTTCAGGCTAGTAATGATCAGGATGGGAGTTTTAGCGTCCGGAGAAACTGCAAAGGTTGTAGTTGCCAGGAGAAGTATCATGGACCCCTCCAAACCCAGGCAATTCGTTTTAGGGTTTTTGTGTTTTTGAGGTCATATTTTATGAGCCATGGGCCCTCCTCGCTCATGCTAAAGGCCGGCCCTGTATGCATGAGTGGTGTTGGCTTATGCTGGCTCTCCCACTTCTGCTTTCACGGGTATCAGAGTACAGAGACTTAGATGTGCTGGAACCTGTAATGGTATCCCACTGGACGCCCAGCAGTGCAGCCCGTTGTTTACACATCGTTGCCCATTGCTTGATAGTCCCGCCATGGCCGTACTGGGCAGAAACCCAGAACTATGGAAAGGTAACCACTACATGTGTCGTCGCGTGCTCCCGATACCCCCCGATTCTGTTCTGAAAGAGGCATTGGATCAAACACAGTGCATTTCGAGGCAGCTTTGGCGCTTGTTGGACTTGAGCTTCTGGTAGTTTCTGGTAATTGGCAAACACAGGTCTGCCTCGGAAGGAACACTGATGGTGGTGCCAGTATAACCCGAACTTTGACCTTACGATGTGTTGTATCACTCTTCTCGTCTGCATTGTCCACCTCTGGCAGGCCAATGGAGAATGATAGTATTGGCTCTTTGTTGTTGTTATAATACCTGGCTTGAGGGGCAGGCCCCACTGTTGGAGTTATTTCTTGCTTGTAGTTATTCAATTTAAGCTGGGGCCTAAGCATATTTGCAGTTTTTGCCATTCAGGATACTCTGCTGCTCTGTTTGAGGGTCTTGTTTACAGATAAAGGGGCATATCATCAAGGGACAGCGATAAATAACGCAAAGCGCGCTTATTGCTTTTTTATTTATCACCGTCTATATCTGGATTTTATTGCCCTGGCAGTACGTTATTAACAACGCATTCTCAAAGGCGATAAAAATTCTATCGATAGCAGGGAAATGGCCGTTTTGCAGGGAACATCGCTGGTTTTCCAGTGATGTTCCCTGCAAAATGGCAATAACTTTGCTGATACAACTCTGTGGTTGTATCAGCATAATCCACCCTAATATTAGGGATAGGTAAGTCTGCAATTTAGCCAACATTCGTTTTTGGCAAAAACAGCGGTTTTCTCCAAAAACTAACGTCTGCTTAAATGCTGGGGCAGCCTTGCAAATATCATGATGTGCACAACAGCGATATTTGCAAGGTTGTACTGCCCAGTGACGCCCTTTGCATCTCATTAGAGATGCAAAGGGAGTTGTTGGGTAAAAAGGTGCTAACATGCGCTAATGCATGTTAGCACCCACTTGTAAATAGAGCAAAAAGATTTTCTCTGCTTTTTTGCCTTTTAAAGCCAAAAAAGCAGGGACAATGTCCTTGTTAATAAGCCATATAGTTGTTTACATAAATGAAAAATAAGGGGCATATCATCAAGGGATGGCGATAAATAACACAAAGCGCGCTCGTCGCTTTTTTATTTATTGCCATCTATCTCTGGTATTTATCGCTCTGGTAGCGTGTTAATAATAACATGTTTCTCCAGGGCGATAAAAATTCCAGCGATAGCGGGGAAATCGCCGGTTTGCAGGGAACATCGCTGGTTTTCCAGTGATGTTCCCTGCAAAACGGCGATAACCTTGCTGATACGACCCTGCGGTGGTATCAGCGTACTCCACCCCCAATGTTAGGGATAGGTATGTCTGCATTTTAGCAGATGTTTGTTTTTGGCAAAAACAGTGGTCTTCTCCAAAAACTAACGTCTGCTTAAATGCTGGTGCAGCCTTGTAAATATCGCAATATTTGCAAGGTTGTACTGCCCAGTGACGCCCACTTTGCATCTCATTAGATATGCAAAGGGAGGCGTCCGGTAAAAGGGTGGTAATTTGCGCTAATGCATGTTAGCACCCACTTGTAAATAGGGTGAAAAGATTATCGCCGCTTTTTTGGCTTTTAAAGCTAAAAAAGCAGAGATAATGACCTTGTTAATATGCCCCTAAATCTCTTATTTGTCAGAATGTGTGCATAGAAACATGCTTGCCTGCACCAAATGCTGTAGAGAAAAGCGGACATTTTCATATATTAACACTGTTTGATTTGGGGGTCTCTAGCTGGCACAGGTAGGTAATTTTGACAATAGGGACCCTTGCCTCTAGTCAGGGTAAGGGGGTATACTCCTACAATAAACCCTGCTCAACCCCTTGGTAGCTTGGCTTGAGCAGACAGGCTTATCTCAGAGGCAGTGTGTAAAGCACTTGTGAACACATACAGTAATCAAGTGACTACTCTACAGATGGGCACCACACAAGTTGTATATTAAAAAGAAGTATTCTTTATATAGATTTAACACTAGACCATGAACGGCAAAAATCCACACTACTGTACTTAAAATGGTAGGTTTAGCTTAGTTCTCTTTAGATCTTAAAATGCGACACTTTGAGTCAATATACCTTAAGATGCGACACGCAGGGCAACAAAAGTGTTGCAAAGATGGAGATGCGGCAAAGATCCGGTGCAAAGAAATATAGACGTCATTTTCTTCTTCATGCAGCACGCTTCTCTGATTATGCGAGAAGTCTCGACGCTATGCGTCAGTTACAGCGGCGACACCCTTGTTCCCTGATGCGACAACAGTGGCTCCGACGGTGGCACGCTTCTCCGTGGATGCGATGCACGTTTCTTGATGTGGTGCAATGCGACAGCTACAGCGGCGACATCAACGATGCGACGGCAGCGGCTGCGGCGGCAACAAGCTTGATCCTCTTTGTGAGACACTTTTCTTGATGTGGTGCAATGCGACAGCTACAACGGTGACATCCACGATGCAACAGCTGCAACGGCGACACGCTTCTTCGGGGTTGCGGGACGTTTCTTGAGATGCGGTGCAATGCGACAGCTACAGCGGTGACATCCACGATTCAACCGCAGCAGCCGCGACATGCTTCTTCCTCTTGATTCGCGCTTCCAGCTCCTTGCGACACGCAGTCCCTCAGAAGGCCCAAAATAGCAGCAGGCACTTCCAAAGAACTCTTGGTGAGCTGGTGTTTGAAGTCTGTTGTCCCTGGTACTTTAGCAGGAGGCACGCTCGTTTCTCAACCCCTGGGAAATCCTTACAACTTGAATAAAGCAGGCAAAGTCCTTTCTCCTTTCTTTGGCAGTCAGGCCACCACTGCAGGCCAATCCCCCAAGCAACACTTCTGCTTAGGGATAGTCTCTCCGCAGTTTTTTCAGGTTCCTCTCCTCAGCAAAGGTTTCTTCTTGTTGTTCAAAAGTGATCTAAATTATTGGGATCAGGGTCCCAATACTTATACCCTCAAATCCGTTGTCATCTGAGGGCAGAAGGGCCTTTGCCTAATCCAAACAGTTCTGGTCAGTCCTGGAGCCCTCTGTTTACATGACTCCTTCTTTCCTTTCACAGTGCAGGGCAGAAACATCAGACACCCCACAGGAGGTGGAGACAGAATTGTGGAGGGAAGATACAGCCCTGGAGCACTCTGGTGATATTACTCTTTCTCTCCTTTCACAGTGCAAGGCAGAGGCATCAGATGCACCACAGGAGGTGGAGCCAGTATTGTGGAGGGAAGGCACAGCCCTATTCAGGTCCCAGGTGCAACTCCTCCCTCCCATCTAGATGCAGATCTCTCTATTCACCTCTGGGCTGACTACCCCTGTCTCCTGGAATCCCCCAGCCCTGTCATTCAAATTATAGACAAGGAATACACAACCTAGCAGATTCAGGCTTGGATAGTTAGACAAGAAAATACCTACTTTCTAAAAGTGGTATTTTCAAACACAGAATGTTAAAACCAACTTCAGTAAAAGATGCATTTTATCATTCTGAGTTCAGGCGTACTAAACTCGAATTTCTACCATGTTCCCTGGGCCAGTTAGGATTATAGGATGTAATAATCTAACTGCCCATTCTGGCCTATGGAGAACAGGTAGCCTTGCAACAGTGAAAAATTAAAATGTCTGTAATTCACTATTAGGACATGCCACACACACAAGGGCCTGTCCTACCTTATACTTACAATGCACCCTGCCCTTGGGCTTACCATAGGGGTGTCTGATATGAAGAAAAGGGAAGGTTTAGGGACTGGCCCAGTCAGCATGGCAGTACCAGACTGCACACAGGCTCTGCAATGGCAGGCCTTAGACACATTTTACAAGGCTCCTTCTGTGGGTGGCACAACCAGTGACGCAAGCCCACTAGCAGCATTTGATTTACAAGCCCTGGGCACATGCAGTGCACTGTACTAGGGTCTGACAAGTAAACCAAATCAGTCAATCACTAATCCATACATCGATTTACAATAGGGAGAGCATATGCACTTTAGCACTGATCAGCAGTGGTAAAGTCCCCAGAGTCATAAAACCACCAAAAACAGGTCAGACACAATACAGGAGGAAGGCAAAAAGTCCAGGGATAACCCTGCAAAAAGCAAAAAGGGCCAAGTCCAGCACAACCCCCTTCCAGCCAAAACACAGGGTAGTCCAATCACTACCTTGATGGATTTCTCTGCTTTGGACGATTGAACATGGACCTGCCCTACAACAGCAGGGGCATATTCCAGTTCTACGCCAATCCGAACCCATTTCAATCCCTCTGTCCTTACTCTCAGGGTCCATCAAGCTAATCCATGGGGAACCCTTCTCTTCACCTGTGGACACCACCTATGCAGCATCTAACCTTAACTTGCTCACAGGTGTGTCCCAACAGACAGACAGCAAGTAACAATGGCCACTGACAGTAGTCAGGGATGCGACCCAGGCCTTATGCCTCTCGGGGCTCTCAAACCTCTGTGGCGTCAGATAGCGGGGGGCAGTAGCCACAGCTGCTTGACACCCTTTGTTCACTCTTCCTCCTGTCAGGTCCGGCATGACATCCTGACACTGACCCACCAGCCCCAGGCCTGAACCCAGTGGCTGGACAAGAGATTGGGGTGGATTCTCCCACACCTGGTCCTCTTCCTTGGGGCTCTCTACCCTCCCACCTGGAGTGGTACCCTCTTCCAAAATTGTCAGGGTACCTGTAGCAGGTGTCCTACAAAATTACCCTACCAGTTCAGGGGTTCTATCCTGCAACTTGGCTTCCAGGTCAGGGGGACATCATGAACTTGACCCTCAAACCTAAACCCTCCAGTTGAACCGGGGTCACAGGCAAGGACTCCCTCCCTCTGCACCCCCTTCCAGAGCACTGCACCCTCCCAACTGGAGTGGCACCCTTAGAAGCTACCTTAGTCAGGACATTGATTACAGTTGCCTCTTCCTCCAGGTCAGACAACACCTGAACCTGGCTTCCTAACCCAGGGACCAAACCCGGCAGTTAAACACTTGCGAGGTGTACCAGGACTTCCTTGGGAGCATGCATGCCCCCCCTGAGGGTAACACATAACTCATGTGTTGTGTGATAGTCCGCCTGGTGCAGATCTCTAGAACCCTGTGCATCTGACAGTGCGCGTAGATCCCCCAGTACAGAAGTGGTGTTACCATGGTCATTCACTGGTGACGCAGCCCTTCTGATTGGCCCCTGACCCACTGGTTCTTCCACTGGGGACTCTTTCCCCCTCTCACCCTTCAGTCTGGACTCCTGCCCCCTCCACTCAGGAGTGGCACTGCCCGACACCAGACACCAGAACTGATGGAGGCCTGCTTAAAGACACTCCCAGTTCACCAGACACTAAGGGATCCCCCTCAATGGGCGGCCCATCAGGACAGCCTAGGCTCCCCACCTGGTGTTCCCTTAAAGAACCATCCAGGCTCTGAGACTGGGTTTCTGGCACCTGGAAACACGCAGCCCCACACTCACTCCTTCTCTACAGAGACATGACATGTGCCCCTACACCCATCCCACTACAATGAGACCTAGCTGGGCTACTCTGCACCACTTCAGGGTTGGAAGATGCCCAAGCCCCACCCACAGAGTCATTCCCCAATGCCTCTTCAGACCCTCTGAAATCCACCAAAAGGTCTGCATCTAAAGTGAGCTCACAGAACTCACTCTCCAACAGGTGTTGGCATAGCTCTGGAAAACAGGGACTTACAATATGTTCTCCCACAATTGGATCAGACAGCCCCCTACAGGGGTTAACTAAACTACCCTTCACCTCACCTTCCAGTGCCTCACACACGTACTCCCCCGAGAGGGGAACCCCTCTCCCTGTACTTCTCATCTAGAGCCAGTAGAGTGTCCCTCCCACCACTAGGACCATGAACCCCAGTGTCAATTACCCCATTCTCCTCAGGGACACTGCACACTACTGGAGCTACCTCATGTCCTTGAATCTCCTGGTGTATGTTAACCCCCTCCAAGTCAGGCACCACATCTCTGGGTATATGTATTACTCCCTCAGCACTGGAAAATTCAATTTTGCTGCCACCATCTGAGCTGGAAACACCTCCAACTCAGCAAAGCTCACTTCCTGAGCTACACACATTTCTTTTTTCTGGGCTGAGACACTCATGGCCTCATGCCTCTTGAGCTCCAAATCAAGCTCCCTCATTCTTAACTTATGCTCCAACTGTATTTTATTTTCCTCTAGGGCCAACTTCCTAGTTTGCATTTCCCATTCCAATTGCCCATTTAACATGAGCTTTGTCAGCTCCATCTCATGCCCCCTACATCTTTCTTTGTCCCCCAGCCCCTCTGGAGACATACTCTTGGCAGAAACACTGCTACCTGTGGGGGAAGGTGCTCTCCTTCCTCCTGGACACAATGGCCCTTCCAGCTGCATATCTACATTCTCACCACTATCTTCATTCGCAGGGGTATTCCTTGCTACTACCCAGGCCCTCAGCGCCTTGTAGAACTCCTTCTTCTTGGTGAGCCCAATAAGGGAGATATTACATTTCTTGCAGAAGTGCTTCAGCTGTTTTACTTTGTAGCTTTCTAGTTTCTCCTCTTCCCAATAAAAATCAACAGAGACTATGGAATCTGCTCTATACATGATGGTTAAACTTGGCAGTTCTCAAAAATAGAAAATCCCAAAAAGAAATCTACCAAACGTATGTGGTTGCGTTTTGGTCTGCACTCACTAGTAGTGTTCACAAATCACTGTACATGAGTCTCAAATGCAAGTCCAGAATCCTCACAACTGACCACCAATGTTAGATCTGGGGGTCTGTAGTTGGCACATGTAGGTACTTGTGACAAATAGGGACCCTTGCCTCTAGTCAGGGTAAGGGGGTACACTCCTAAAATAACCCCTGCTCACCCCCTGGTAGCCTAGCACAAGCAGACAGGCTTATCTCAGAGGCAGTGTGTAAAGCACTTGTGAACACATACAGTAATCAAGTGACAACACTACAGATGGACACCACACAAGTTGTATTTTAAAAATAAGTATTTGTTATATATATATATAGATTTAACACAAGACCACAAATGACAAAAATCCACAATACTATACTTAAAATGGTAGGTTTAGCTTGGTTCTCTTTAGATCTTAAAATGCAACACTTTGAGTCAATGTACCTTAAGATGCGACACGCAGGGCAATGAAAATTTTACAAGGCTGCTTCTGTAGGTGGCACAACCAGTGCTGCAAGCCCACTAGCAGCATTTGATTTACAAGCCCTGGGCACACGCAATGCACTGTAGTAGGGTCTGACAAGTAAACCAAATCAGCAGTGGTAAAGTGCCCAGCATCGTAAAACTAACAAAAACAGGTCAGACAAAACACAGGAGGAAGGCAAAAAGTCCAGGGATGACCTTGCAAAAAGGGCCAAGTCAGACACGCACTGTATCCGCTGCTCTACTTTTATTTTTGCCTAGGCCCCCCAGTATCTTTTGTAGCAATTGTGAGAGAGGTCACCTATTGCAAAAATATATTTGTTCCTAGTGAAGGGGCACGTGACCTAATGCACTGTTGAGTGTGAGGTGTTTTGAAAATTTTGAATTAGGATGTGCAGTCCGCGACAATGGTTCTTCTTGCCTTTCACAACTGCATGAGGTACAATGAAACATTTTTCTTTGGAGGTGGGCTTTTGTGGTTGCTGAATACATCATTTTGTGGTGAATGGTATGCACACGCGTGTATAGAGGGTTTGCCTGGTTGTGTCTGGTTTAGGGGGTGTGGACATTGTTGTAGCAGATGTATTAATCTCTGGCCATGGTGTTCATAAGCACATGCTTTTTTCGAGCAGTTTGTGGCGCACGTCCGTACCCTCAGAGCAGGATTTGATGTTTGTCGATACGTGTATTTTTGTGGCAGATACGCCTTTTTCACTGCCAAGGCTGGTGCATCCTTTGTAGTGTGAGCTGTAGGTAAGTTTTCGTTTTTCTTAAGTTGGATTTATGTTGCTCCACTTTTTGCTTTTGGACAGTGGATCTATCGCTGTGCATACCTCATACCTGCATGTTTTGTTCTTGTGGGCGGGAGTGGGAGGGTAAAATGCACCTTGGCATCTGCACCACACCCGGCTAGGCTGCTTATTAAGACCCACAGTCTTAATTTGTTTATTTATATTTACATATGTACGTTAAAATCGTTCACTCACCTTGGCCACAAAGGTGCCACTTTACAAGGCTGTTCTCAAGGCGTGTTATAAGATAAATCAAACCGCACCAACATATTTTCTGCAGGCAGCTCGAAGCACACACGCGCTGGCCAACATTATGTTCAGGGAACTAAAGAGTTGGGTAGCGCCTTGTTAACGCAGTGGACAAAAACTACCTGAAGTAACCTGACTTGTTATGCACTTTGCGATCCCTTATTAGATAAGTAGACTGTACACTGTGGATGCTGCTCCAAGTGGTGCACATTCCTGCATCTGGAGAAGAGCTAGTCCTCAATGAGCCTCTTACATATACAAATGTAGCAGTCCACCTTTCAGTTGTTTATTTGAAAAAATCATATGTTTTTGTTGACCTGTAAAGTCACCCATGAAATCTGCTGAGAAGGGTGGCTGGCATGGTGTGGGATGCTGTGGACAGGAAGACATGGGACAGGGCGGTTGATTTTCGTGTAATACGAATAAAATAATGCTGCAGCCGCATGTATAGTTCAGATGGCATTCCTTCTAGTGAACCCTCAAAACAAACAATGAGGACTCATCTGTGACTCTGTGCATGAAAACAGATGTGAGTGCAAATTAACAGTAACAGTGTGGTCAGTAGAAGTTGGTGTGCACTGTCTCCCTGGAAGGTGTTTTATTTGTTCAGCTTATTGTTTTGAGTTAAGCAGTTGATGGGCACTGGGAACTTATTCTTTTCAGCCACGTAAACAACAGTTTGCCCTGCATTCGTGCTGTGGAGTGTACTGCATTTTAATGCTGTGGTGCTGAGGTGCTCTGAGTATATTTTAGATATTTTGGGGCATATTATCAAGAATAGTGTTAAAATTATCGCCACTTTAGCAGCAGGAAACTGGTGTGAACATGGACTTCTATGGGAATTCACAAGAGCATATTATCAAGTCCATTATCGCCGCTTTAGTGGCGATAATTTTAACGCCGTTCTAGATAATATGCCCCTTTGTGTCTGGTACTTCACTTGCTTGCCTGTGGAAGTTTGTGCGCAGTTTGCAGGCGCAATGTGCAGAGGTTCTTGGGCTGACTTCCTGCATTTGTTGGTGCTAGGGTGTTCTGAATGTATTTTGCATATGTTTGTACACTGTGTTCCTGCCTAAAATGTCCATGTCAAAAAACAAGAGAACTGAGGCAGCTACCTTTCCTGAAAAAGGAAAGGTAAATTTCAACACTTTTACATTTCAAATGTCTTCCAGGGTGCGCTCCTGGCATAGCCTTTGTCTAGTGATGCCCCTCATGGCAGAGCTGTCTTCAGCCTGGAGCACCCACAACAAAGGCACAAAGAGGTGTGAGGGCTCTCCACTAAAAGTGTGATCAAGGTAAACAAATGCTTGGCCTCATCTAAAGCGTTCTCTTCAACCTGCAGCTCCACCCCTACTCACCCATAGCATCTACAAAAAGGGCAAAACTTCATGAAGTCTAATCAGCAGCACTTTGTAAAGGGGGCCCTTTCACCATTCCCTCAAACCAGTGTTTGCATCCCTTGCCCTCCAGCCATTGGAATGCAGGTAACACACTTCCACTGTCTGGGAAGATGTCCTCACCTTCTATCTGGTGCCAATGCAAACCAGAGACACTTAAATGTATCACTCTCTGCGGTATAATTAATACTCTGAGGTAAAACAAAGTAAACACAATAAAAATGATGGACGCAGCGCTGAAACGTTGCATACACTCACCCCCAGTTACAGATCTGGGTTGAACCATCACCGTTCTTTAGCTCACTTCGCCACCCGAGTTCAGAACCAGCCATATGAAAATCAGTCTTGACCCTATACCTCATGGGAACAGTCCAGCCTGAACTGGCAAGCCAGGTCTTCCCAGGACCAGAAACAATCATCCTGGGATCAGTTTGGGGGTAACACCTCTCATCAGCCAGGCTAGCTTGAATCCAGTGGCAAAGTGAGCAAGGGACAAACCATCTGGGCATACCCTGCCAAAACTAATATTGAGTCAAATCTGAGGATGAACAGCAGCATCCCCTTTTCATTGTGCACATTATTTCCCATGTATTTTCTAAACATATGCATCCAGCCATTATTGTTCACTTTCAGCCCTGAAACTGATCAACTGAGGTGGATGGATTGGTAGTCTGGCTGAAGCCTAGGATTGGAGAGATAATTTACCTAATTCTAATACTTATTGAAAATTTCCAATATAGCCCAATCTTCACAAGTAAATAGTGTTGTTTCTTTCTACATTCTTGAATCCTTAAACTGCATACTGTCTCAAAAATATTCACTACATTCCTTAAACCTGGCATTAAAAACTGTCCTTTCATTAAAATTTCTGTACACCGGCTCTCCTTTTTTCTTCTGTCTTTCAATGTGCATTTCCCTCCCTTCCATCCTCTGCATGCCTCCTCTCTCTGAGCACAACCTACTCTGACACATGCATTTTTGATTATTCTCTATTTCAGCAAATATCCCACAACTCATTTGCAAGATCACAATCTCTCCCCCTTCCGCTGAAAGACATACCTATGCAACCCATCAATACCTAATCTACTCTAACTCATGTAGACAACCAACCACTATTACGTTAGTCTACCATAAAAAACTGAGATGATTGCATGGAATGGCTTGCTCTGAGTGAACATGACTAAACCCAATAACTAACAGTAACTACTAACACTGAACTTACCATTAAACCTTGGGTTCGGGAATAGCGTGCTGTTCCCAGTGTAAGGCGGTTCAACACCTCACCAGTGAGAGTAAACACTATATAAATGCAATTACAATAAAATTAACTTTTAGCATTCCTTCAAATCCATGTTAGCTGACATTTCTCTTACTCATTCATTAAACTACAGTGTTGAAGGGCAGATGACCCACTCATCAGAAGGGTTTGGAGCTCTTTATGTATTTTATGGGATGCAGAGGATACGTTCTCTCTAGATAATATACCCCTGGATAATATCAATTGAAAAACGCATGCCTCTGCCTGATGAGGAAAAGTGCAGTGGCGTGTGTGTGTCACGACTCAACACCACTTCAGTAAAAAGTGAGAAAAATGAAAAATAATACGTTTTTTATTTACAACCCTAATCCACTCTAGTAGTAATTATAAGTCCCCTGACTAGCAATATACAAAGAGCTCCCTGGAATCCTTTTGAGCCCTCCCTGACCTTTAGGAGTCAGAGTGAACCCAATGATGGAGCATGCCACTACTAGAGCGGGTGAGGTAACTAAAAAAAGATTGGCACACTCTACTGTAATTTTCCTCATCAGGCAGAAGGATACTTTTTTGTCTGACGTTTCTCTTACTCAGCCTGCAGCACTTTCCCCTGTGACAGATATACTATAAATTAGCCAAGAAGAACATGCAGGACTATTAGTAATACTGACAGTGGACGCCCTTGAAAAAAGTGAGAGATGTAAGTAGTCATGAGGAAACTGTTAGAAATGGGGCTTCTGGTTGACCAAGGTATGCACCACAGCCAGGCAGAACCCACCATTCTTGTCAGGGTAAGTAAGATACACACCAAGATAACCTGTGCTCACCCTCTGTCAGTTTGGCACAGTGCAGGCAGGCTCATCTACTGAGGCAATGTCTAAAGCATGTGTGCAACACACTCACAGTAACACAGTGAATACACCACAAAAGAGACTCACACAGAGTTATATAAAAATATATTACCACATTGGGCCTGAAACCATAAGTCCAAAAAGATAAACATCATTTGTATGTCTTGCAATAAATGTAAGACTTTAGAAATAATCTCATGCATTTCAGGGAAATCATAAATTATTGCATGAATAAGAAAACAGGGTGCACCTGCGCTTCCAATATATGGTAAGTCCCGTGAGCTGAACTCGGTTCAAGAAGAGCAATGGTCCCCAAATTTTGGCAAGCCCTTCGTTGTCACCCGGGTCCTGTCCGTTTTGTTCAAAGGAAAATGGAGCCACCTGTGAAGGGTGCCCAGGATGGCTGTACAACTCCCCCAGGAAAAGGGAACTGACAAACTCTCCGTTGCTTGCTAGGGTGCAGGATGGCGAGCAGTACCATGTAGGTCTGATGCCAGGGACAAAAGTACCCTACTTAGTGCCAGCAGAGGTCCAGTCCGCTTCAATCTTCAGAAAGGACCTTATTGCTGGGAAGCAGACGGACCGTAATGAGCTGTACCTCACTTGGTGGAGGCAGCCTCGGCCGTCCGCTGGTCAGCACATGGACCTTTGGGCTGATGGTCTCTTCCAGTCAGCTCCTTAGCCCAACGAAAACACTGCACTGGTTTTCCCTTGCGACGGCACTGCTGATGTCACAGCCGTTGTCCATGTTGCCCAGGCAACGTGTTTAGCAGGAATATGGCTTTCTTGCACACAGCTTGAAACACAGCTTTTAGAGACACATTCTACACAACAGCTGTCATGTAGCTGAGCAAAGTGCTTGTTCTAAGCACAAGGGAAGTACTGGTTCCTGTCTGTCCCAACTGCCAGACTCACTTCTTCTCAAGTCCCATGACAGTCAGGAAAGGCAGGAATCTTTGTTGGCCCTGAGATTCCAAGAAAACAGTGGACAAGCCATCAAGCCCTTGGAGAACACTTTTGGGGGCACATCGAAAGTAGCAGGCAGCAGGCCAGCACATCAAGGCAAGTTGCAAAAGTGGTCGTCCCTCCTGCAGTCCAGCATTCAGCAGGTAGCAGGCCATCACAGTAGATCAGTTAGCAAAATGGCGGTCCCTCCTGGGAGCTCAGCAGTCCTCTGGCAGAGTCAGCAGTGTCTGGTTTCAAGTCCCACGCTGTGACTAAGGATAGGGGGTCAGAGCCCCTGGACTTATGCTAAAAAATGCGCTTGATGTTGGGGGTGACTCCAAAAGAATCCTCAGAATTGCACAACAATTCCTTTCAGTCCATACCTGGCTCCAGACGATCAGTAAAGGGTAAATCAGCCCTTTGTGTGAAGGCAGGACATAACGTATTCAAATTTAAGAGTGAAGGACCTCTCCCTCTCCCTGCCCAGGAACACTACTAGTATGCAGATTAATGCAGTTGAATCCCCTGTCACACCCTGCCCTTCCTGTGTTGTGGATGTCTGGACAAAAGCTGACACCTAGAGACAGGCTGCAAAGCATAAAGAGTTATGAGTACAGAGAAACATCCACATTCTTAAAGTGACATTTCTAAACAGTAATGTCACATCCATATTCACCAGTGAGTAGAATTTATCACTACCATTCTAAACATGGCAGCACCAGTACTTTATGATCAGGAATTACCACTTAAAAGTGGATGTATGACGTTACAACGCAGGCTATTACGACGCCTGCCTTTACAACGCGGTTTTTACATCGCATACCATTACAACGCATAGCGCTTTTGGGTGTTGGATAGTGAATAGTTTAATTTACTATTCCAACTCCAGTCCCCGTGGACACTAGGGAACGTTATTGGATAGTAAATTAACCTATTCCCTATCCTAGAGCGCCCCCCCCAGCGCAATGCGTTGTAATAGTTTGCGTTGTAATGACCGCGTTGTAATGGTAGTGCGTTGTAAAAGTTTCGTTGTAAGTGATGTTTACCCTTAAAAGTATTTAAGAGAATTCCCAATGCTAGCCGCCTATGGGAGGAGTAAGCCCCACAGTAGTGAAAAAGAAAATAGGCTGTTCCTCAATACCATGACATGCAAAACTTAAAGGTTCATGTCTTACCTATTTTGTATACACCACCCAGTCCATAGGGCTACCTAGGACCAATCTTAGGGGTGACCTATGTGTAGGCTTGGAAAGAAGTTTTAAATGGTAAGTCAAAGTGGCAGTAAACTGCGCACGCAGGACCTGCAATGGCAGGCCTTAGACAGGTTTAAAGGCTACTTCTGTGGGTGGCTCGATCAGTGCTGCAGGCCCACTAGTAGCATTTAATTTACAGGCCCTGAGTATATGGTATACCACTTCATAAAGGGCATATAAGTACATCAAATATGTCAAAGAGGTGTAAACTAATATCGTAACATGTTTAGAGGAGAGAGCACATGTACTTTAACACTGCTTAGCAGCAATAAAGTGCCCGGAGTCCAAAAACCACAAAAAGATCAGAAAAATAGGAAAAAGAATGCAAAAAATATGGGATAACCCTAGAGGAAAGGCCAGGCCCAAGAGAAAATCTATTTTTGTCTTGCTCACAAGGAACTCTGATCACTGCTCCCTCCATTAGTTAGCAGAAGAGTCATATTACTTTACTAGTCATATTACTTTACTACATTATCAATCTTCCTCTTACAGTTTGTACTATTTGACAATAAATATCTAGGACACTGGTAATGTTGCTTGCTGCTAAGAACAATATTTACTCCTTCGTTAGTTGTACACAGCAAAGTCCTGTTTGCCTAAATCCCCAGAAGAGCAAAATGCTAGATACGGATATGTTGCTGATCTTGATGAGCACTTTCTTCATACCTTTTCGGAATCTCTCACCTCTTATTTGCTATTCTCCATGTCAGTTTAGATGCTTCCTGCTCCATGAATTGGAGTGAGCTCTCAAAGATAACTAACTATGGGGCTTGCATCCTACACCTCTGGTACCTAATTCTAGTATGGAAGAATGACCTGCTGTCTCTGGGTGTATATGTAATTCACCAAATGCATTCAGTGTGGTCTGTTGACCACTCTGATTGCACTCCAATGCAGCACACTTGTTCAGAACATAATGAACATGTTTGTTTCCTGATTACTGTACCCTGCATTTTTGTGTTTCTTATTCAGGCATTCAAGTTCTGACGATAATTGTTTTCAACATTCTCAACTCATCTACCTCTGTATGTATTTGGAAAATTTAACTTAGAGGGACTATGTCGTCTTACTGCTTATTGGGTTTACAAATCTTGGTTTCACTCCCCCGTTTTAACCCTGTTTCTGAATGGTTTCCATTTACTGTTGTCTTTTATTAACATAAGGGTTAAAGGTGTAGTCTTTACCAACAGGTTAGTTGCAACAAACTTGCTTTTGTGATTCTTTTACAATGATGGACGGTCATTGAAATACACGCCTTCTGTTGTATTTACTACACTTTGGTGTGGGCATTTGAATAATCTGAATCCTGGTTGCTGTGTTCATTTTCTGTTGTTTCAGTTTCTTTTAAAGTGTTCGCTCCTGGGGGATTTTTTTTCCAATACACACTGATGGAGCTGATGTTCATGGTTTTCATGAACTACTCTGCAATTTAGTTACACTTGATGACTGCAGCCACATTATGAATATTTTGTGATTAAGCATCCACTACAGGCACAGCTATGTTTGTTAAAAGGTCAGCTGGGACTTCAGGTTTTGATGTTTCCCCCTTTCTTCACACCATGTACCTTCTGCCTGTTATCGGCAGACATCTTAGGAACACTACCTTCATGCAGGAATAGGATATGTTTTCCCTATTTTTACACATTACTGCCCCTCTAGTGACAATGTGGTCCACCCCTGTGAATATTCATTTTTTGCCCTGATGTAGCACTCATTTGTTTTCTATTTTTGTGTATGGAACTGCTTGATGATGAGAAGGGTCCTGATTGTTGTTAGAAAGTCACCCATTTCGGCCGGTTAACCCCCATTTTTTGTGCTGAATGGTGGTAGCTGACTCTGATTTTTCCTGGGCTCTGCTAGTCAGGGTCAGGACCAGTACTATGTTAAACACAAACACATACATTGTGGTACACTTATAATTGGCATGCCCTACCTTACAAGTCCCTAGTAGATAAATGGGCATCGCAGTTCAGAGGCCAACAGTCGTTGTTGCACTTGCATGTGTGCACTGTTGAGAGCCCTGTGTGGCAGCACTGCTTTTGAAAGTACAATTCACTGCAAACTCAACTTTGGTGGTATGGGAACTTTAAATGTGATTATCACCTTTATTTTACTTTGTGGGTACCCCCAAGGTCTACCCTAGGTGTTCCAGAGGTAGGAAGTCATGTAATTATAAGCAGGGTTCCTATAAAATATATTTTATGAACTCTGGAGAGTGAAAGCTGCCCATTTTATTTTTCCCCAATGCAGCAAATTCACTGCAAAGTCGACTTTGGTGATGTGGGCACTGTGAAGTAATAACCAAAATCACTTTTGCATATTAGGTAGCACACAGGTCTCCCCTAGGTTGAGGTCTTGCACTTATCAGCCAGGGCTTTATAAAAGAAGATTTTATAAACCCTGGAGAGGAAGAAATTGCACATTTCATTTTTCCCAAAGAAGATACTTGGCCTCATAGGCTAATATTGCAATATTTTATGGATGCATAACTATTGCTCGGAAAGTATCAAAAATATATTTCAAAGACTTAACAGAATGATATTGATAAATCAAACATATTGCAGTTGCTGAATGTATCCTAACTTATACATAAAAGAAGTTATAACACTTTCTTGTCTATAATCCAAAATCCAGCCTTCCTGTGGTCTTTCCTGATTGGTCAGTATTAACAGGCTTAGCTAGGCTGCCTTGATTAGGTGGTAATTGTCTATCCAGGGAAGAGGCTTTTAGATGGAGAGACCTCTGCAGCTACACTGGAGTGTCAGGGCAGGTGAGAGGGGACATAAAGCATGAGACTTCAAAGAAGGATAGGGCAGGCAGGGAATGCCAGGCCTACGTACCCCTAGTCTGCTGGGCTCCAGCCAGCTAGCAGGCTTGAGAAATGAATTTGCAGATGTTAGGTGCTGGAGAACTATGGGAATGGCCATACTGAAAGTTGGTTTAGTTAACTCTTGCTGCTCTGCTGAGATTTCAGCCATGATGGATTCTGGTGAATAGTCCTTTCTGGGGCAAGAAGAAGCCACACTTTGAAGGACGTGGTCTTGCGCCTCTGTGGCACCCTGCAGTCAATTGGTCAGGGCTGCCCCCCCCCCCGCTTGATGTCCAGATGCTAAGATTAAATATGTGAGAAGTGCATATTTTCTCAGTTCTGCTGCCTGAAAGTACAAGAAGAACGAGGATTGTCCTGCTGGAATCCTGATCTACACCCAAGGGCCTGCCAGGTGAAGTTTACGCCTGCTGCACTATCTGAGACTATAGCTCTGAGGAATTTGGCTTGCTTCAAGAAGGCATAAGGAGTGGACTCCCAGCATCTACAGTTTAACATAGATTAACTGAAGTGTGTCTAGTGGAGTTTTATGGGGATGACCGAGTACATTGTAGGAAGTGAAGTCCAGGCTTGCCAATGACCATCTTGGAGATCTTGGATTTGTTTGGATACTTGAAACCCAGCAGGACACCTTCTGGGAGTATAGTCACAACGTTGGGAAAGTTTGGGAAACTTTTGGGAGAAAAGCTCGAGGAGGTAACAGATCTGACCGCAAGAGCCAAGCAGGCCTTATTCAACTGCAAACTGGCCTAAATTCCAGGTTTGCCTCCCTGCAGAGCTCCAGAGCTCCACCTTCCAGAGTTTTACTGTAAACTCGCTGAAAGTAAGCCAGCAAACCCTAACCGAATCCAGACTGGTGGAGAGCAGCGAGGGCCCTTGGTGGAAAAAGCTCAAGAAAAGTGCCTATGTCTGAACATAAAATTCTGACTGAGGCCTACCTACTTGCGTTATCTGAGCAGGGCTCCATCGTTGTCAGCCTCAAAATTTGACTTTGTCACGATTAAGCAGCCCAGTTGTCCAGGATTATTGCTATTAGTTTCTAAGCACTAGAAAGGATGTATTATTTACAAATGTATATCTATAGTTCTCCTCACTGGATAATCATGGTTTTGGTGACACTGTAAAGATAGAAATAGTTCCTATTTATATAAATTGGTGTCTCCTAAGTTAAGCCGT
Source organism: Lissotriton helveticus (assembly GCF_964261635.1). Taxonomy (NCBI): domain Eukaryota; kingdom Metazoa; phylum Chordata; class Amphibia; order Caudata; family Salamandridae; genus Lissotriton; species Lissotriton helveticus. The sequence continues at coordinate 642,492,704 of NC_136059.1, forward strand.
ATTGCTCAGTGTCAGCTGCCTAGGGTTGAGCAAGGGACTCATTTATAGAGACCATATTTAGGATACAGTAGCGTGTTGTTGGCTTTGTTGCTGGTGGTAGATTCCTACCTACCCTTCCCAAAAACCCATCTTCCAACAAATGTTACCCCATCCCGTGGTTCATGTTAACTAATTCAGTAGACTACTTTTTGTTTGGTCTTAATTTCCAGTGATGTTCCTGTATCAGAACTTCAGAACTGTTGCTTCTACCTGAATCTAGAAGCAGGTTTTGTTGGAGATTTGTGTTTTGATATCTGGGCTTCTTCCTTGACTTTTTTTCATAAACCCATGCTTCCTGAGCATGAGTTTTCCTGATGCAACATCCTTATTATGGGTCATGAGTGTTGGGTCACATTTGTCCGTGTTGTCTTTTGTTTATGGTTAAGCATTGGTAAAACAAGATTGATGAGCAACAGGTTTAGGTCCTGATGCACGTTCTGTGGTAGCAAGGCCTGGAATTTGCTTAATCACAGCCTATTTGACTTATAAAGTGCAAACTTGACCCAAAGGCAGCGAGTATCAAAGCACTTTACATAGCACCAGTTGCGTTACATGAGGACAAATTTATTTTTTTGTTAGTTATTTTCTTCATGCAAAATCATGTATTGTACTCAATTACTCTCAAGTCAGAGAACAAAAATCAGGAAGCAATCCTTTGCATGTCGCACCGAATAATACATCATGTGGTTTCATGATAGAATACTGCTATATGAATGTTATGTTTTTGTTTCCTTTGATTTCAATGTGTGACTTAAGATATGTTTGCACCATTATGTTCTCTCGCTGGAAAAGACGTAAGCGTTTGTACACACATTCATTGAAACTGAATGATATTTTGAACATCTTCCCTAAAAAACACTTATGTTTTCATTTATCAATTAGTATATTAATATTACGTATACTTAAATTATGTATATTCTTTTCTACTAATGTTTTAATGTTAACAGCACCTTTGTGAATTTCAACTACACAAATGAATGCAACTGTAAGAAGCGTGTGCGGCTTTGTCGTTTTCTAAGTGATTTTATGAAATGCAACTTTCATTTTCCTAGTGAAAGTTGTTCTACGGTGATTTTGTATTCTCTTCGAGTTTTTTTTAAAGATTGCTCGTTATTTATTCCTTTTGATTAGCTGGCATTGGAGAACATTGAGGACCAGTCTAAAAATGTGTAGACTGGGTTAGCAAGTAATGGTCATGGACCTGCCACTGTTTCAGCCAGCATGCGAATACAGATGATTCAACGATTGTAGTACGAGTCCCAAGACTTACTTCATACGGAGAATGTGAAAAGGAAACACGTGCACTCCAACTGCTGAAGGGCAGCAACACAAGGCCTAGAGATAAGGAAATAAAAGGAGTGATTTGCAGAGATACCTCAGCTCTCGATTTATGCGTCAAGATGGGAAAGATTGGTATCACAATATGTAAGATACTCAAATGCACCCTCTGCCATCCTTTCAATAATATATGCATCAATCCTTTACTCTGCTGCACAGAGATTAGAACGCATGCAAAGCCAAATCCCTCCTAGAAGGAACTTAATTTACACCAGGTCAAACAGCAGGATATTGTCCTTGACACTGTCTTTAAAGTATCACTAAAATGATCATAAACCTGCCTTTATTTAATGTGTGATCACAGCCTTGCTTGAGCCAGAAGAGAAGGAACATAGATTCGATGTACTGCAGTCTTTTAAAAAATAGGCTATGAAATCTTTTAAGGATGCACTTTCTTCCACGATTTTTGTGCTTTTTCAGATACCTATTCAGTTTGCCCCATTAACCTCACCACCCACAAAGTTCCATTTACTGCGGTAGTTTACAGCCTCTAGTTAATGAAAAAACATTTTTTTTATGTGAAGCTACTTTATTTTCAGAATCCTTGATCACTTTTGGTGTAATCATCCTGAGAATGTCTCGCCAGCGGCTTCAAATATTTGTGACAGGAAAATTATAGCATCATGCAACTCTTGTTGTAGCAGCAATAATGATTAAATGAAATGTGGAAAGATTTAAAAGCTACAAAACTCATGCACATATGTTTATTTTTGCTTGTCCTATTTAAGTCTGGCCGAACAGTTTTAACTGTGCCCCAGCTCTCATCTCAGTACACAACGTGCAACATACAACATAACATAGATGCAGAGATGGGCTGTGGGTCAGTCCTTTTTAGGTATTAGGTTGCTGGGTGTTCTGCAGTGGCGACTCATCCACTATGGTGGAGGAGCATCGCCCCACTGCTTTTAAGCACTACAAAGTAAAGGAAACATAAACGATAATAACTTTGAGTTAGTATCATTTTATGTTTCTGTGCTGCTTGGTCAGCGGGCGGGTCTGCTCTGCTGTCGGACCAGGGCAGTTGAGGAGTGGTTTGCTCACTCCTAAGTGCACATGACTGTTTGGCTGGCCATCTCATGCACACTTTCCCTGTTTCCCTGTTCTCCATGCAGGCTGCATTACAACCTGTGTGGAGAAGGGGGGACCCAGGGAGAGCCGTGCAGGGGCCGGTCTCTCCCTGGGTAGGTTCGCGCAAGGCTGGCCACGGACAGGTGGTAATCAGGGCGCGAGGTTTCATATAGGGACGGCGCGGGGTGGGTAACGGCTTTTTTGCAGGGAGGCGGGCTACAGAGGTCGTTTTTGTTTTATGAGCGGGAGCTTTTGTTGCGTACGAGTTGGTGCCGCCATGGAGGCATCACCGGCCGTCCTGAGAGCATTGCAGCTCTTGCGGGAGGCGGGTCGAGAGGACCTTCTCACCCCTGGTGTCTTAGGCGCGGTGGGGGTGGCGACGCAGCGTCCGGCCAGGAAGCCCGCTGGCGGCGTGTCTAAGGCTGTCTCTGCCTGTTTGACGTCGGGGCAGAGGAGGACGACGGCCAGGCTGCCATGCCGGAGCCTGGGCTGGACGTGGAGACAGGACCGGCCCCTACTGCTGCTGGCTCCTCCGCCTTGCCGGGCGCTCCCCTGCAGGTATGTCCGGTTCCTACAGGAGCTGCCTACAATATGGGAGCGGCTGGTGGGCGGCGGGGGCGGGCTGGTGGGCGGCCTGCCGGCTTGTGGGGTGGGGTTTCCTCTTCCATTCCTCCCTGCTTGTTAGCTAAAGCTCGTGGGAGGCGTGGTAGGAGCCTGGAAACTCCGGTTTGTGCTCGTTTGCCCCCAATGCCCCCAACAAGGTAGCCCAGGATACTTTGCTCGGTGCTGCCAGTAATGACTTGTCCCATTTTTTGCAATTCAATGGGCAGAATTATTTTTTGTCCTCGCCTGCTGTTCAGACGCAGGGAGTCTTCCATAGTCAGGCTGTCCCCCAAGCTTGTTTAGTGGATGGGCAAGAGGGTGTTTCCACGTGCAGCATTTCCGCTCAGTTTTCAGGGCAGTTCAGGTTCCCTGAACCCCGTGGTCCTCCTGCACAATTTTCTGCTGTTTCTTAGTCCCCTTTCGCTCCCTCTCATGCGCCCCCTCCCAACCCCCAGAGCTTTTCACAGCCCCATCCTGCCCAGTTGTCTGGTGGGGCTTTACCAGGTACCTGCATCCTTTATCCACAGGCGCGTTTACCTGTGCCCATTGTGTCGAGTTTGGACACACCTGGTCAGGAGCTGGGTTTGGGACAGGGGTGCGGCCGATGGGTTTGGCTTGGGCCGGTTTCGGATGGGGCGCCTGTTGCCCAGGGCGCAGTGGGGGCGGTGGGGTCTGTTAGTATGACACAGTTGGAGCGACTTTAATGGCAAGAACACAGCGGCAGCAAACCGGTCATTGACTGGTAAATGGAAATTGGGGGCTGAACAGGTGGTGGTTCAGTCTGGGGGGGTTGGGAGGAGGGTCTGGAGCGGATTTCTCTTCTTCTTCTTCTGCTTTTCGGATTGGCGCAGTGCGCGATGATGATATTCAATGGGAATTTTATGATGGGGGAGTTGGTAATGGCGAGTTGCCAGGTGGCAGTGGGGATTTCATTCATGGTAATGTCATACCTTTGGATATTGATGATGATGACCTGGAAGAAGGTGAATTGCATGATGGCGATGTGGGGAATATTACTACAACTGTTCAGTCGGGTGGGGCGGGCCAATCCAATGTGTTTAGTATTTTGCAGTAGTCAAGTGCGGACCACGCAAAAGTACGAATATCCTCCACGAGCAAGTCACGACAAGGGGACTCGGCTGTCTTTCAACAGAAATTGTCACAGTTGCCTAAAGGTAAGGTGGGTTGGTGGTCTGTTTGGCAACCAGGGGAGAGTCTTACACTTAAAAGTACTCGATCTATTGGTACTGGGAATGCGGTGATTGGGGAGCAAGTTGCTGTTACCACGCTGCCGGTGCGGCAGGCTACTGAGTGTGATACCTCTGGTGGGCGAGTTGCCAATGTTTCAAGTGGGAAGGCAGGGGACATTATTAACTCCAAGGATTCAGTTGAAGATGATAAGAACATCCATAAAAGATTGCCTGACACTGGTATTGGTATGCCTTTGGGTTCTCATTTGTCAGAAAAGACGAAATGTAGGATTTGGCCTAATGAGTTTGTTGATGTTTTTAAATTGCTTCATTGTGATATTCAGGCCAAGGAGGGGTCTAAAGAAGAGGAGTGGGAGTTGGCTCGGAGCCCCCGGGTCCCGAAGTCAATTGAGAATTGGACGTCTGCATTCTTGATATATGCTAGTGTCTATTGCGAGCATCATCCGGAGAAGGCGGTGGCAGTTTTCAAATACGTGGACGTCATTAGGAAAGCGCACAGTTATTTTGGAGGCTATGCCTGGCTTTCGTACGATGAAGAGTTCCGTGCTAGAATGAGTTTGTTCCCTGAGCGTTCTTGGGGAGAGGTGGATGCTGAGCTGTGGTTGCAGTGGATGGCTTCTGCCCAGCCGCCGGCGACTACGCACATGGCTAGCGGCTTGCCGATAACATATCATCCCTTTCAATTTTGTCCCGCCCAGTTTGGAGCGGGAGTCGTGGGCAGAGGGCAGACAACTACGTCCGGTGCATGCTGGCACTATAACAAAGGTTTTTGTACCCGACAATACTGCAAATATAAACATGAGTGCTCGCAATGTGGGGGTAGGCATCCTCTCACCCAATGCTTCCCGGGAAAGCGTTTTGGAGATCAAGGGAGGGGTCAAGGGAGCAGAGGCCAGTCTTATCAGTTTGTCCCAAAGGGCTCCCACTCCTATTAAGGTTGATGTATTGGAACATTGGTTGCCGGATTATCCAGACGCTGATGCGGCGAAACGCTTGCTATGGGGTTTCAAGGTGGGTTTCAAGATTGGTTACAGGGTGCCGCGGCAGGGTAGGTGGTCGGATAATTTGAAATCTGCTAAAGAGAGCCCCCAGGTTGTACGAAAGAAATTGGATGCAGAACTTGCTGCGGGCAGGGTTGCTGGTCCATTCATGTACTGTCCTTTGCCTGATTTGATTGTTTCCCCTCTGGGGGTGGTGCCCAACAAGGCAGCGGGTGAGTTCCGGCTCATACATCATTTGTCTTGGCTTGAAGGTTCCTCCTCAATGATTTCATTGCCCCAGAAGATTCAAGTGTGTCGTATGCTTCTGTGGATGATGCCTTGGGGTTGGTGCGATCTGCCGGGCACGGGGCACAGTTGGCGAAGAGTGACATTCAGTCGGCTTTATGGCTTTTGCCTATCCACCCCTCTGATTTTGGCCTGTTGGAAATGCACTTTCAAGGGCAGTTCTACGTGGACAGAGTTTTGCCAATGGGGTGTTCTGTGTCCTGTGCTTTGTTCAAAACTTTCAGTAGCTTCTTGCAGTGGCGTTTCACTTTCATCAGTGGGCATAGGCTGGTCTGTCATTATTTGGACGATTTCCTTTTCATAGGTGAACGGCAGTCCAGTCAGTGTCATGCGGCATTGCAGACTTTTCAAACAATGACTGTGGAGCTGGGGGTGCCTTTGGCTCTTGACAAGACAGAGGGTCCTTGTACCTCAATGACTTTTTTGGGGAATGAAATCGACACGCACATGGTGCCGCGGCTGCCCACTAAAAAGGTTCAAGAAATGTCAGCATTTTTGTTGCTAGTGATGGGAGAACGCAAGTTGGAACTCAGAAAGATTCAGAAATTGCTGGGATATTTGAATTTCGCATGTTGAGTGGTTCGAGCTGGCAGGACATTTTGTAGATGGTTGGGTATGTCGTTGTCTGGGGCGTCTCTTCCAAATCATCGGGTGCGCATCACAGCAGCGGTTAGGGCGGATCTGTCTATTTGGTTGACCTTTTTGAAAGATTTTAATGGCGTGTCCTTGTTTTTTACGGATGAGGACATGATTTGGCAGGTGCAAATTTACACAGATGCGGCTGGTGCCCGCGGCTTTGGCATATTTGGCATATTTTGGGAGGGGCGCTGGTGTGCTGCAAGCTGGCCTGTTCACTGGCTGAGTCAGGGCCGCAGTATTGCATTTCGAGAATTGTTTCCCCTGCTGGTGGCACTGTACATTTGGAGTGATGAATTCAGGAACAGGACAGTGTTATTCCATGTGGATAATTTGGCAGTGGTCAAATTGATTAACAAGCAGAAAGCAAAGGACTTGCGAGTGCTGAAATTGTTGTGTGCATTCATGTTGCGGTGTTTACAGCTGAATATTGTGTTCAAAGCGAGACATATCCCGGGGGCCACTAATCGTATAGCAGACGCTTTATCTCGATTTCAGTGGAAGGAATTCCGCAGACTGGCTCCTGGGGCAGATCTCGAGCAAACACCGATCCCACAGTACGTATGGCCCTGGGAGGAGTGAGGGTCGCCCAGTTGGTTGAGAATTCAGTAGCTGCTTCTACTTGGCAGAGTTATTTGCAAGGATGGTGGGAATTTTTTAATTTTGGTGAGGTGTTTCATTTTCCACAAGGGGGTTTGACTGAAGAACAGTTTCTGTTGAGTTTTGTTTTGCATTTGGTTGACAAAGGTCTTTCTCACACCACTATCTCTGGGAAACTGGCTGGAATTTCTTTTTATGGGCAGCTGCGGTGGGGTAGGGATCCAGTTTGTGGGGTACTGGTCAAAAAGGTCTTGAAGGGTTTGGGTAGGCTACAGGCTAGTTCTAAGCGATTGCGGCAGCCGGTCACTTTTGATTTACTTCAGCAGATGTTCTCCCAGTTGCCTTCTTGCTGTTACGATGCTTTTGAGTGTCTTAAATTTAGGTTGTGTTTTGTGTGGTTATTTTTTGGGGCATTTCGGGCTTCTGAGCTGTTGGGTTTGCGCAACAGGTCAGGCATGACCAGTGATGAAGTTGCTGTAGAGCGGGATAGGCTGCGCCTTTGGCTGCGAGTCTCTAAGACAGATCAGTTGGGTTGGGGTAAATGGGTTTTCTTGGGTAGGAGCGGTTTGATTTCTTGTTGCCCAGTTCAAGAATGGGAGCTATTCAGGGAGTCTTCCTCTTTTAAGCCGGGTGTCATTTTTTGCCATGCTGATGGCAGCCCGATTTCTGTTGCCCAGTTATTGGCAGTTTTGCGAAAGGTGTTGTTGTTTTTGGGGCAGAATCCTTCTCTCTTTGGCACTCATTCATTTCGGATTGGGGCGGCAACTGAGGCCGCCAGGTTGGGGTGGGATTGGTCTCAGATACGCAGAATTGGGAGATGGAAGTCGAGATGTTGCGAGAAGTATGTTAGAAAGTAGATCATTTTTGTCTCCTGTTAATATTTGTTTTTCTCCTAGGTAATTTGCACAGCATCGACAGAGTTAAGCGGAGGGTATGGATAGTTGGACATTCCTTCGTGAAATGGGCCATAGTCTCTGCAGAAAGATTAATTTGTGGGAGATCCCTGGGCCTCAGCAGTTTCACGCACAAGGTTTTTTGATATGGTAAAGGGGGGATGCAATTCCATTTTTGTCTGTTCTTTGTCACAAAAAGGGGGCCCGCCAGACTTGCTAGTCATTCACCTGGGTGAGAACGATCTGGTTTCTTTATCTGGTTTGACTCTGATAAAATCGATGCAGATGGATCTGGAAGTCATCCAAGTAGCCTGGGCGAGCACCATGGTGATCTGGACGGAGTTTGTACCACGATTACACTGGACTGGGGCACAGAATCACACAGCTATGGACAGAGTGAGAAGGAAGCTGAACCGATCTATGAGAATTTTTTGTAAGGACATCAATGTTTATAGCTTGGCTCACCCTCATTTACAGGTTTCTGAACGTCATTTATTTCGTGAGGATGGGATCCACCTTTCCCAGTTGGGTCAATCGTTTTATTTATTAGAATTACGAGATTTAATCACCAAAGTATTGGATGTTCAGTTATGGTGCTCTCAGAGTCAGCTTTAATTTTTCGCTTTTTTGGTGGGGCAGGAAAACTCTAAAGGTTTTCCTGGTTGGCGGGTTTTTAGTGGGGGTGGGCAGCCTGGAGCGGGTTGGTCCATCCTCAAAGGGCAGTTAAAAGAAATGAGGGGGTAGCTAAAAGAGTTAGTTGCTCTGGGTTCATTAGGGTTAACTTGGTGGGGGGTTTTACTATTTGGTAAGGATGCTAAGTTAAGCTGAAAGAAGTTTGGTTATTAAATAAATAAATAAAATGTGTTGTTCAGATGTTTATTTCACACCTGTCTTAATAAAAGTGGCCTTTCTTGCTTACTAAGAAGTTGTGTACAGTGAGTTCTTGCGCGACATGCCCAGGCTCCCATTCCCTGGCTGAGCTTCGAACCAGGGTGCTCAGACCAATCACCATGCTGGATTGCAGCGTGGATATTGGTCAGGGGAGATTGGGTGCTTACCAAACACAATGCTGAATTGCAGCATTGTGATTGCTCAGGAGAGCCTGGTTGTGCTTCCTGTTCATCGAGTCTGCCGAGGAGAGCAGGAGCCCCCCACACCAGCATCCCGCCTCACCATCCGCGAGCCATGCCGGCCGCCACTGGTATTCTGTCACGTTTTGAAAACAACACTATGAGAAATGGTGTTGTTTGTCGACTGGGATGTTGACCCAGATCAAGCACCAGCCACAATCCCTGTCAAGGTGACCCACTAAAGTCACTAAACTAAACAACGTTTCACCCTCTGGCAGCTTGGCACAAAAGCAGCCGAGCTTAAGTTAGTGGCAATGTGTAAAGAATTTATGCAGCACACAAACAGTAATAAAGTGAGAACACAACAGAAGACAAATCCCACACAAATGTAGAAATCTAGAGTGCATTTTTGTAAATTATTTGACACCAAATTGACAAAATATTCAATCTGTGGAGCCGGAGTTAGGAATTGTTAATGTTTTTTGTAAAAACTAGCACCTAAAAGATCAAAGCGCCAAACGCGGACATCTAGCCACCGGAGACCGGGTCAAAGTTAACAGTGAGTAAGTAAAAACGTTATTGTTCATTTAATTAAAATTTACAATATATCACAATATAATTACCAATTAAAACATCATCAATAGATAACATCATAAAATCCATCTTCAATCGATTTGAACCCACTAGGTTTAAGTCATTAGGCCTCGAGTGAGAAATCGTTAGCCTAAGTCATAAGTGTCCTGTAATACTGATCCACAGAAGTGGACCACCCACTATGAAAAGTAACCCTGATAACATCGCCCAGTTAAAAGTTAGTAAGGAGGACATCAATATTCAAATATTACAGAGCATGGACCTTATTGCACCATCTTAGCATGATTACATTTATAGAGTTCCTACAAACAGTATTAAAACACTGAGGACCATATGTATCAAGCAAATTCACATTCGCATTCGGCCTTTGCGAATGCGAATTTGCGATGTGGTATGTATTAAGCAAAACCTGGTGCAAAATAAGGGATCGCAAAATTTGCGATTCCTTAAATGCAATGTATGAAGCAAAAAAAAACTTGCAAAATGTCCTTAAGGAATCGCAACTAGAAGTTGGTGGTAAGTTGCTAATTCCTTGAAAAATGCACATTTTTGCATTTTTCAAAGTGCCATGTGACACACATACATGCCCTTGGGGCATGTATGTGCACCACATGTGCACCCATGCATATTTCAGGGGTGCAACAGGGTGTCCTTTGGACACCCCTGCACCCTTGAAATTATTCTCAATCTGCGATTAGCAAATTGCGAATCGCAATTTGAGAATAATTTCCCATTCACTCCTATGGGCCTCCTGACCCATAGAAATGAATGGGAAAATATTCCTTAATTGCGATTCGCAATTTGCAAATCGCAATTAAGGAATTTTAAGAAATCGCAAAAAAAATGTGATTTTGTACATACATACCCATTTGCGATTCTCAAATAGCGATTCTTAAAAATCGCTATTTGAGATTCGCAAATGGGTATCTTGATAAATATGGCCCTGAGTGACTAATTTGTGCAAAGTAGTCGAAACAAAGTGCTACATGCCTTTAATAAATTACCTATTTCATTTTACGACTATCTTATGACAACAGTAAAAAGACAACCTGGTTTAGCACTATCAATCGTACACAACTATAATGTTCATTGTTCGGGGTAAAACCATTAAAGTTCATACCGATTAAGACCACTTTATATCAACATGTTTTTTCGTTTTTTTCTTAAGTTTCACTTAATTCCCTAAACACAATTTATATAGGCCTCCGGCACACTACCTTTACAGATCACTCTTTGCTAATTTGGACTTAATATTAGATATGAATTTCAGGAATTTTCCACCAAATATCAAATTGCCCCCTCGAAGACAGGCTTTTAGTGTTTGCTGACGAGTATTTTTAATAAACAACTATCAACATACTTTTGTGCTCTGCCATTAGGGTGGGCAGCAACAGACAATATGACAAATGTCTCCCTAAAAAACTCACAAAGGCAACATGATTTCTTTTTGGACAATCTACGACAAGAGGGTGAATGCAAAATTCAGATTTGGAAGTGCAACAGCTTTAATTTTGGTATTAATCCGTTCAACTCTCCTATATATGAGTGGTATTTTAAAAGTTCATATGAGGCAAATTATTCATGCCTGCATTGGCTCTTTCAGACAGCACATCTCTATCTTTATGGATGATTTTTTTCTCCAGTTCCATTTATAACTCTGTTAAAAGTAGCTTGAGAAAGGAATAAAGCCCAAAGCTCCTCAGCCTTGAAAGTGAATAGGGCCAAATAAAAATATTCATGTGCCTCAATGTTTCTAGGGTCACTTATTGCGTCCAAAACAATAATGCATAGATATTGGATAATTTTTTAGCTTATAATAGAATTTCAGGTACGCACCGAGAATACTTATACACTGTCTCCTAAGGCCAAACTCAAAGTAGATATGAGCCTGCTGAGGTAAATTAAACAGGCAACGATGGGTTCCTGCAATTGCATTGTCTAATATTTAATCCGCTTTTCCTCGACACCATACATCAGTGAAGAGGCATATTTAATGGTCATTACTTGAAGGAGTGGCTTGAGGGACTGTCCTATTAAAGAGTTGTGCAATGAGGAAAATGCAACAACTAGTGTGTTATTTTTTCTTAAACTTGCAGAACTCCAGTTCTTTTTTTTGTCCTCATATCACCACAGATACTAATAAGCACCAACCAAATTCGCCCTTCCCTGGTACTCAATATCGCTCTCCAGTTCTGTCAGAGTTACTAGATTATATCGAGTAGTCACAACCTCGCCTGCTTACTTGGTTGCAATGGAATATTCATTGAACGAAAAAAATCTAGTCACAATTTTAACAAAATCCCAAAACCCATTGTTTCCCTTCCTACTACTTCTTCTGTCCACGTCTTTATAATAGGCCACCACTCTCTTCCCAGATTTCAGGGTAGGGACCATAACTTGGGTCCAAAGCTTACAGATTTCTCTTCTCGCTGATAGGATTAACCCCTCCCATGCTCGTCATGAGCCACTGTTCTCGTGTGTGCTCGTCATGACCGTTAGAACGCTCAGGTGCGGGGCTAATTCCCCTCCTGTGCTGGGCGTTCTAACGAACAGGTGTGGTCATGACGAGCTCAGCTCGTCATGAGCACACGAAAAACGTGGCTCATGACAAGCTGAGCTCGTCATAAGCACCGGGGCGCTGTGCGCTCCCCCCTCCCCCAGCACAGCGGGAGGAATCGGCCCCGCAGCCAAGGGGTTAAATTAAAGATCAGGCAACAACACTTTACTTGCTGCTTAAGATTGTCCTCATCTTACTGTAATATCCCAAACATTATTAAAGCAGTGCTTACCTCAACATTTATTCCTGTGGAGGGCACAATAGCCTTACCCACAGCTAACCAACATTCTTGCAGTCTTGGAAATGTGGCAATTATGTGCAGATTATCCTCCGCTCCTGCACCACATTGCTTACACTTGGTGTCACCATTTCCCCTTATCTTTGCCAGCTTTTGTGGGGTTCAGTAAATTCTATGCAAGGTAAAACAAATGGTTCTTTCTTAGTGCAGCAGATTTAACCACTGAATAAAGTTTAGTAAAACATACTTGCCATAAGTCCGGCAACTTTGCATCCAGCAAGTGTCCATCCCAGGCTCTCTCCGAGACTCTAACCCAGTTCCCAGATTTGAGGTCGACCACATTAGCCGTTAGGCCAACTCCTCCCCCTGTTTGTTGATTGTGAATTGTGAATTATGGATGAGTAATTACTTTCTAGCTTGCACATACCCTTGGAGACTGATAGCAAATTGGAAGGAGGAGCAAGAGTGAAGTGGTCATTTCCCACCTCCTTCCAAGTACACTATAAAAAGCTGTATTGAGGGCAAGGAACAGGACAGGTCCCGGCGATGGATTTACTTACTATTTTAGAACGCAAGTGCAAGCCAGGAGTACAAGTGACATTAAGGAATTCAGGGGTGACCGTGGAGTATTACAAGAGTAACTCGCATCTAATCATAGCAAAATCTTTGCAGATTGAGTCCATAATGTTGGAATGCTTTACCTACAATAGTGTTTTGGGGGTGTTTACAGTCAAAGCAGTTTAGCACAGTCATTTTCTTCATGCAAAATCATGGGGTATTGCCCCGCCAGCAGTCTTGCCCCCGGGTCTAGGGCCATCACCAGAAACATACGCGCGGTCCTCGCCAGGTCCGGCATCCTTGACCACCAGAGCCACGGGGTTGGCTAGCCTCATACCCCTAGCAGTAAAAGAAAGGATCTGGAGGAAGGAGTTTATAGATATATTCTCGTTGCTGGAGATTCAGTTAGAAGGGCTGGATTTAACAACGTGTGATAAGACAGAGGAAGATAGGAAGGAGAGAAGGAGGGAGCGAAAGCAGCGGACATCTGACAATTGGTTAGATGCATTCAGGATCATGGCATGCATTATAGTCGAAGAGTTCCTGCGCTGTGCGGCCGATCTATGGCTGTACGAAGCCAACATACACAACGCGCAGCGACAGTTTCAGGGCGACGCATGGCTAGAATATGACAAGGGCTTCAGGCAAAAAATGCAGATACACCCTGAGATGGAATGGAACGAGGAGGACGTATCCGGGTTCATCCATAAGATGATGGTAGCAAAAGAGGTCAGGACATGGGGGGGAAAGCAATCACTCCTTTTGGCCCCCCTTTCAGAAGGGAAGAGGGAGGCCTTTTCAGCCATTTCAGAAGCATAAGCACGCCAGCGCAGGTAGAGGGGCTCACACCAACAGGCCACCAGCTATATGCTGGAAATTTGAGGCTGGGGAATGTACATATGGGTCGGCATGTAGATTCCAACACACATGTTCCACGTGCGCGGGAGGGCACCCCACAGCAAGCTGTAGGCGCAAGGACGACCCCAAACGCGACAAAAGGGAGAAAAAGACGCAATGAGGCAAGTGGAAGGGGCGGAGAGGGGGAGGAGGAACATGACAGCCCCCCGCTAGCGTGGTCCCCCATTAACACACAGAGATTAAGGACGCTAGCCAATAGTTACCACAACAAATCAGATGCGGAGACACTAGTACACGGCTTTAAGAATGGCTTTCCTATCCCCTTCAGCGGCCCCCACCCCCCCGCCTGTGAGAAAAACCTGAAGTCAGCAATGCTACACCCGGGGGTGGTGGCCAAGAAGATAGAGAAGGAGAGACAACTAGGCAGGATTGAGGGCCCCCTCCCAGCCACAAGGGGGAGGGAACTGATCATATCACTGCTGGGAGTGGTACAGAAAAAGGAGCGAGGGCAATTCCGGTTGATCCACCATCTCCCGTTCCCAGAAGGCAGGTCAGTGAACGATGGAATTGAAGCTGAGGTGTGCTCAGTAACGTATTCCACGATCGACGACGCAATAGACCTGATAAAGACCACAGGCAGCGGCACCCTCATGGCAAAGGCAGATACCGAGTCAGCGTTCCGCCTGCTCCCAGTCCACCCAGAACTGATTACACACGCCCTTGCCCCCGCAGCAGCCAAACGCTACAGTAAAAACATAGAGACAGTGATGAGAGTGGGGGGCATCCAATCCCTAGCTAACAACGAGGCCACCAACAGGGCAGCGGAACAGTTCATTGGCTGGGCCTACAGGAAAGGGAAATCTAGTTCGTGGGCACAGGCCCACCTAGCAGCCGTGTCACACTACGCAAAACTAGAAACAGGGCACAACCCTTGTGCATCCCATTACATCAAGGCAGCAATGAAGGGGTGGAGAAGGAAGGAAGGAAAGGTGGTGGACACAAGACGCCCAATAGACTTTGAAAAGCTGGGAGTGCTACTAGAGGCTCTGCAGGGCGTAACAACAGACGGGTACGAGCGGCTGCTCTTCCGGGCCGCGTTCTCCACGGCCTTCTTCGGGGCATTCCGCATCAGCGAGTTAGTAGCACCGGCCAGAGATGGGCTGGCCGAGCACTGCATTCAGGCCAGCGATGTGACGCCCAGGGCGAAGGGAGTAGAGATGGTCCTAAGGCGGTCAAAAACAGACCAGGCAGGAAAAGGGGCCTTAATCAGGTTACATTGTATTCAGGATCAGAAACACTGCGCCGTGTGCTGCTTGCGGGCATTCATAGCGGTGCGCCCAGCGGGGGAGGGGCCACTGTTCAAACACAGGGACGGCACGCACCTCAGCAAATTCCAGTTCACGGCAGTATTGCGCCTAACGCTCAGCAGGGAAGGCCTGCCGCTGGGGGGCTTTGGATCCCACTCCTTCTGTATAGGGGCGGCCACGACCGCTGCACAACATGGGATGTCCGAGGCAGGAATACAAGCGGTAGGAAGATGGCGCTCGCAAGCATACAAAACATACGTACGCCCCCAGCTGCTATGACCAAAGGGCGCGCGGGGTAGCCTTGTTAGTGACCGACCGTGTTTTCATTGCTCCAACAGGCAACAGACCGCACCTAGTCTGGGTGGTGGGCCACTCATTTGTCAGACAAATGGAGGCGTGGTGGAAAACAGCGGGGCGTTCACTAGGGAACAGACCGACACACACATGCATCCGGTGGTTCGGTCGGTCAGGCATGCGTTGGGAACAATTGGCGGCAGCCCTCAAAGGCCTACGCAAAGACGCAGGCCGGCACCCAGACGTCTTGATCATACACCTGGGAGGGAACGACCTAGCCGGGATGGGGCGGAGAGCGCTGCTCCTTGGGATACAAAAAGACCTAATCGATACGTCAGGGTTTTTGGGCGCACAGCAATAGTATGGTCCGAGCTAATCAGTAGAATGGAATGGCGAGGAGCAGAATCCTACAAAGGGGTGGAAAACTCAAGGAAAAAGTTGAACCTCGCAGTTAGCAAGTTTTGCAGGATAAACGGCCTGGGATGGGTCAGGCACGGGTTGATACACACGGGCCGCCCAGAGTACTACGTCAGCGATTGGGTGCACCTCTCTGAGGAGGGCATGAGAATCTTCTGGGCCAACCAGTGGGGCGCCATGGTACTGGCGGGGTGTCAGTAAAAAGCAGGACGTAGGGGGGGAGCCGCAGGAAGACGGCAGCCTCCCTGACGGCGTGGCGAAGGGCTACGCTCAGAACGGTTGGTACGGAGGCACACCGGAGGGCGGTGCGCCAGAATAGGTCCACTCACCTTCAGATGCCGCAGGGCTGGGTGAGGTGGACTAAGGAAAGCGACCTTGGGATGCTTTACGGCTGGGATTCGTTGCTACAAAAGGGAAGGGGTAGCAAGCAGAGACGGCGCTCGCAGCCCAGCCCCCGCCAGATGGCAGGGCACAACAAAGTCAGACAAGGTAGCGAGGCGGCCTAACTCTGGGGACAAAGGCTACCCCCTTCCCCGCGCATACGAGGTGCATAGAATAATCCAACCTACCAAAGAACCGGCCCAAAAGGGCCAAGAGATGATCACAAGGAAATGTAGAATGATATAACATGCAAAGTACAAATATAACAGTTTCCTTGTAACCCTAATAAACTGCGGCCTACAAATGACCACCACAAGACAAGAAGTGTAGTGGCTTTTCTTGGCGGGAGGGGAAACAACCGAGGGGGTAAAAATGATGTATGCATGTAGAGTGGGGCAGAGTGCGAGGGTTATCGCAGAGGCGCACCCCCGAAGGGGCTCAGAAGCCGGCGCCATAACCCGGCAGAGCCCCCGGGAAGAAAAGGGGAGGGGGACACGAATTGGCGCGAAAAGGCAGGTGCCAGGCAAGGTGTCCCCCACTCAGCCCCCCCCCCCTGGCGGGGCAACGGCCAATCGGGAGGGCGCGCGGGGTTCAAATCCCCAAAGTGGTGCAAACCCCGGAGTTGCAGTTGGGGGGCTTAAAAGCGCGGCTCCCCCAGGTAAGCTGCTAGCATCCTGGAGCGGAGGAGCAGCGCGACGGAAGTGCGAAGAGCTTGTCGCACCCACCCACACCAAAGGAACAGCGATGTCGCAGGGCTGTAAAGGGCAAACTATGTGGCGAAGGGCTACGCTCAGAACGGTTGGTACGGAGGCACACAGGAGGGCGGTGCGCCAGAATAGGTCCATTCACCTTCAGATGCCGCAAAATCCAACCTACCAAAGAACCGGCCCAAAGAGCCAAGAGATGATCACAAGGAAATGTAGAATGATATAACATGCAAAGTACAAATATAACTGTTTCCTTGTAACCCTAATAAACTGCGGCCAACAAATGACCACCACAAGACAAGAAGTGTAGTGGCTTTTCTTGGCGGGAGGGGAAACAACCGCGGGGGTAAAAATGATGTATGCATGTAGAGTGGGGCAGAGTGCGAGGGTTATTATGAAATGCAACTTTCATTTTCCTAGTGAAAGTTGTTCTACGGTGATTTTGTATTCTCTTCGAGTTTTTTTTAAAGATTGCTCGTTATTTATTCCTTTTGATTAGCTGGCATTGGAGAACATTGAGGACCAGTCTAAAAATGTGTAGACTGGGTTAGCAAGTAATGTTCATGGACCTGCCACTGTTTCAGCCAGCATGCGAATACAGATGGATTAACGATTGGAGTACGAGTTCCAAGACTGACTTCATACGGAGAATGTGAAAAGGAAACACGTGCACTCCAACTGCTGAAGGGCAGCAACACAAGATAAGGAAATAAAAGGAGCGATTTGCAGAGATACTCCGCTCTCGGTTTAAGCGTCAAGATGGGAAAGATTGGTATCACAATATGTAACATACTCAAATGCACCCTCTGCCATCCTTTCAATAATATATGCATCAATCCTTTACTCTGCTGCACAGAGATTAGATTGCATGCAAAGCCAAAACCCTCCTAGAAGGAACTTAATTTACACCAGGTCAAACAGCAGGATATTGTCCTTGACGCCGTCTTTATAGTATCACTAAAATGATCATAAACCTACCTTCATTTAATGTGTGACCACAGCCTTGCTTGAGCCAGAAGAGAAGGAACATAGATTTGATGTACTGCAGACTTTTAAAAAATAGGCTATGAAATCTTTTAAGAATGCACTTTCTTCCACGATTTTTGTGCTTTTTCATATACCTATTCAGTTTCCCCCATTAACCTCACCACCCACAAAGTTCAATTTACTGCGGTAGTTTACAGCCTCTAGTTAATTAAAATGTTTTTTTTATGTGAAGCTCCTTTATTTTCAGAATCCTTCATCACTTTTGGTGAAATCATCCTGATAATGTCTCGCCAGCGGCTTCAAATATTTGTGGCAGGAAAATTATAGCATCATGCACCTCTTGTTATAGCAGCAATAATGATTAAATGAAATGTGGAAAGATTTAAAAGCTACAAAACTCATGCGCATATGTTTATTTTTACTTGTCTTATCTAAGTCTGGCCCAAACGTTTTGACTGTGCCCCAGCTCTCATCTCAGTACACAACGTGCAACATACAACATAACATAGATGCAGAGATGGGCTGTGGGTCAGTCCTTTTTAGGTATTAGGTTGCTGGGTGTTCTGCAGTGGCGACTCATCCACTATGGTGGAGGAGCATCGCCCTACTGCTTTTAAGCACTACAAAGTAAAGGAAACATAAATGATAATAACTTTGAGTTAGCATCATTTTATTTTTCTGTGCTGTGTGGCCAGCGGGCGGGTCTGCTCTGGTGTCGGACCAGGGCAGTGGAGGAGTGGTTTGCTCACTCCTAAGTGCACATGACTGTTTGGTCGGCCGTCTCATGCACACTTTCCCTGTTTCCCTGTTCTCCATGCAGGCTGCATTACAACCTGTGTGGAAAACATGCCCAGGCTCCCATTCCCTGGCTGAACTTCGAACTAGGGTGCTCAGACCAATCACCATGCTGCATTGCAGCGTGGATATTGGTCAGGGGAAATTGGGTGCTTACCAAACATAATGCAGAATTGCAGCATTGTGATTGCTCAGGAGAGCCTGGCTGTGCTTCCTGTTCATCGAGTTTGCCGCGGAGAGCAGGAGCAGGGACGTGGACCTGGCGGCAAGGTAAGTCTTTAATTTTTTTAGAAAATGTGTTTACAATGCACCCCCTCTACCTGCATGCCCCCCACACCAGCATCCCGCCTCACCATCCGCGATCCATGCCGGCCGCCACTGGTGTTCTGTCAAGTTTTGAGACCAACACTGTGAGAAAGGGTGTTGTTTGTCGACTGGGATGTTGACCCAGATCAAGCAACAGCCACAATCCCTGTCAAGGTGACCCACTATAGTCACTAAACTAACCAACGCTTAACCCTCTGACAGCTTGGCACAAAAACAGCCGAGCTTAAGTTAGTGGCAATGTGTAAAGTATTTATGCAGCACGGGGGCGCTAGGTGGCGCCAGACCAGGATGGCCGCGCTGTTGTGAGGCTCTCGCTCTGCTGAGCCTAATCGCCATCCTTTAGCCCATCCTGACCAGTCTCGTTGCCTTCTGAGCGGCGGCATCCTGACCGCCTTAGCGCTGTGACCGCTCCGGTGCCTGCTGCTACCGCATTGCTCAACCGGGGCTGGCGGAATTCGGCCCGGACCTCGCGGCCGGCGCCTGGCGCTCTGCCACCCCATCACCCCTCTTGGTCACCCAGGCTGGGAAAGCCCGGGGCTTCCGGGCCCTGGGCGGAGGAGTCCCAGGCCCTGCATCGCGTGAGGCCGGAATTGCCGCCCCGTTACCTGCTGAGTGGTCCCGCCTCGTGAGTGCCTGCTTCCCCCGCCAGCTCCGCACTGCCGGCGCTGCTGATCTACGCTCTGCCCCCGGGCTCTTCTGCGTGCTGGGGGCGGCCACGCGCCTGGACTGCTGCGGGTCGCGCTGCGGGCCCTGTCACACCCGCGCACCTGTGGCGCTGACGGTCTCGGCCGCTGCGGACCCCGGGCACAGAATCTGACGCTGCGGGAGGTGCTCGCATGCTACATGCTTCCTGCTGTACCCGTGTTGGTACGGCTGCCCCCCATGTTGACGGCGGCTAACTCCTCTCTGGCTTGAACAGACCCTCCCCGCCATTACCTCGGCTGGCAGTGCCTTGTTGGCTGACATTTTGTGCGAGCTCGCCCTGCTGCTGTACTTGCACCCCCTGGAGTTGCTGGTCACATTTGTCTTCCTGTTGCTTCTGTGCATCTCGGAGCGCTGCTCCATTACAGGCCTTGGCTGAATTCTCCTTCCTTCGTGTGAACCCTGGGAGGACTCGATAGCACCACCTATGCTGTTGCTGATTGGCCCTGGAACACTGCCTCCCCAGCGCAACTGTCTCTAGCTCCTAGGGAAGGGTCTTCACCCTCTACACTCCTTGCCCCGAGCTGTCGTCGACACCCTGAGGGCGATCGCCCACAACTTACTGGCAACGACTCCTGGCTCCGTCCTTCTTCCTGACCTGCTCCCTCTCGAGGCCTGGCGCCCATCTCCTCTGCAGTGAACCAGACGCAGCTGCGCAACATGGGACGCACTGATGCACGGCAATCGAAAATCCCATTTGAATCGAAGAGGACCTCCAAGACAACATCAGATGGCGGTGGGAGTCCCTCGACCTCGCCCTCCCCGGAGGACTGGAAAACGCTCTTACTAGGCATGAAGCAAAGCCTATCGACGATTGACACAAAAATTTACACCATTAATGCGCACATGGACGGCGTGGTGGCGAAACTCGAACATCACGACACTCGCATAAAGGAGGCTGAGGAGAGGATCTCGGGGCTGGAAGACAACGCTACTTCTTCGCAACGCCACATTACCCAAATGGACAGACTGCTCAAAATCATCGCGGACAAGAACGAAGATTTAGAAGCGAGATCGCGACGGAATAATGTTCGCATTTTGGGCCTTGCGGAGACTACCAACACGGGGAAGATGGAACTTTTCGTTGAAAATCTCGTTGCAGACCTGTTTGGTAAGGACTCCTTCTCCCCACTCCTTATTGTTGAGAGGGCCCATCGCTCCCTGGCTGCCCCACCTCCCCCCGGTCTCTCGCCTAGACCCATCATAGCGCGCTTTCTTAACTACAGAGACCGGGATGCAGTGTTGCGCCGCGCGCGGGAACTGAAGACAGTGCGCTATGAGAACACGACGCTTTCTTTTTTCCCTGACTTCACCCCTGCTGTCCAGGAAGCAAGACGCAAATTTACAGAGGTGAAGAAAAAATTGCAATCCCTGGAGATTCCCTATGCCATGTTATACCCGGCCAAGTTAAAACTCTCTCACCAGGGCAAACACCGCTTCTTTCAGAATCCGCAGCAGGTGGAAGACTACCTTAAACAATGCAAAAAGGACCAGCTCAGAGAGGAGTCCACCCGCCGCCGCTCCAGATCGCAATCTCCACTATCCCAACAAGACTGACACGTGACATTGCTCGTTGGCCCCTTTGAACTTCTTATTCCCTGTGCAAAGGCCCTGAGCGCATCGACTCCTCTATATCCCGGTGAGGTCTTTGATTTATTGCACATGTAACTGGTCTAAATGTATACTGTGTGCTCACTTGACCACCTCCGTCCCGTGGTTTCGACCGGGCCGACCTGGTTGTAAACGGGTGTGAGTAGGGAGGTGGTTGGCAGGTTCTGGTGCCCCTAGTTTCAGACCCCCAATGGGTATCCCCCAGATTCCCTCTCCCCCACTGCGGGTTGAGGCTTACGATGCCATATTCTTGGCTTTTGTTCTAGTTGTGTTTGGGTTAATGGAGGGGGGGTGGGGAATTACTACACGGCGAGTTGGGATAGCCGTTGTGGGTGGGTTGATGCTCCAGTTTTACAAAGCCATAGATGCTGGGGGGTTGTGGGGTGGGATGGACCTGACTGCGGGGTGGGTGAAGGGGGGGAAATGTTGTTTTCATGCACCTAATAATGAAGTGAACCGATTTGAGTCATTACTACGCTACACGCGCTTACACTCTGACACATGGGTGACGTAATGCCGCCTCACCCGACACAGCAGTTCCGCCTAGCGACTTGGAATGTTAGGGGGCTGAATGACCCTCGAAAGAAGAGACAAATCTTAAGTTACCTGGACAGACAGGGGGTCTCTATCGCCATGCTTCAGGAAACTCACTTGCGGCCGGACAGCTCCCCTATGTTTGCCTCTAGATGGGCTTCTTGTAAAGTTTTCTCCTCTTACTCTAATTATGCCAGAGGGGTTACGATCTTAGTTAGGCGAGGGTTGCGCTTCCTACCTGCTGGCACTGAGGCAGACCCGGGCGGGAGATACTGCTTGCTGTGGGGGACACTACACTCGCACACGATCCTCCTAGCTTGTTATTATGGCCCTAACACGGATGACACTTCTGCACTCCTTACGATGTGGGGTAAGATTCAAACGCTAGGTATCAGCCACGTCATACTCGGAGGAGACTTCAACACGGCATTGACACCGACTTGCGACAGATCCCACCCCCAGACACTCCATTACACACATACCCAACGCACGTTAACTGACCTGATCAGGGACCACCACTACATTGATGCATGGCGGCACCTACACCCCACTCTGGATCAAGGTACTCATCACTCAGCGGTACACTCTACCTGGACACGGCTTGATTATGTGTTCCTTTCGGCTGGCCTCCTCCCTTGGCTGGCTGGTGCTCTTCACCTCGCTAGAACTTTCTCCGACCACTCACCAGTCCTC
The DNA here is from genome assembly GCF_964261635.1 of Lissotriton helveticus. Classification (NCBI taxonomy): domain Eukaryota; kingdom Metazoa; phylum Chordata; class Amphibia; order Caudata; family Salamandridae; genus Lissotriton; species Lissotriton helveticus. Next base: position 642,515,008 of record NC_136059.1, read on the forward strand.
CTTACTATGAGCATACCCATTGATACCTCCCCGTACCTGAGCTGGCGCCTCAACCCCGCGCACCTCACTGACTCAGCGTTCAGGGGGGAACTTGAACATGACATTCAGGATTTTTTTGACCGAAACACTGGCTCCGTCACTTCTTTCACTACGGTTTGGGAGGCCTTTAAAGTTACTGTTAGAGGCTGGTGTATGGCGAAAGGTGGTGGTGTCCTTAAATCGCTACGTGGGCTACTACACAAATTAGAGGCTGAACTCAAGATACTCGAGCGCGACGTGACCCGTGACCCACAAAGTCCTACTCCTAAGGCCCTCCTAAGGGACAAGCTAAATGAATACGCTGAGGCTGCCGAACAGGAATGCAAATTCCTTGGGAAGCCGTACACGGCCCGTTTATATGGCGAGGGCGACAGGCCCGGCAGGGCCCTCGCCTTTGCGGTTAGGCCTGCGAAATATCACAATTATATCTCGACCCTAATGGACGAACATCAGGCACCACAGAGAGACCTTAAGGTACAAATGCGAATCCTGACTCACCATTACTCTACCCTCTACACTTCGCACCGTCAGGCGTCCGTCGACTTGCAATCCTATCTAGAGGACACTGCGGTCGCGTGGCTCGGCCCCTCCCAACAGAAATTTCTACATCACGAACTTGAACTGGACGAAATTAAAGACGCCATCATGTCTATGAAATCCGGCAAAGCGCCTGGGTCGGACGGGCTTCCAATAGACTTTTACAAGGCCTATATACACTTGTTTGCTCCCCTGCTGAAACGGGTTTACTACTCTGCACTGGAGGAAGGTACGCTGCCGTCCACCATGCGGGAAGCCCTTATTGCTTCCTTGCTGAAACCTGGTAAGCCTCCGGAATTCTGTGATTCTTACAGACCCCTGTCGCTGCTTAATACAGACGTGAAAATTCTGGCAAAAGTGCTCGCGACACGCCTGAACTTACTGATGGAGCGTCTGGTCTTACCAGACCAAGCTGGGTTTGTCCCCAACCGTGCGACGTCTCACAACTTGCGCACCCTACAAGCTGTCCTGCAGGACATCAACCCACGCTGCGAGGCGGCGGCCGTCTTCCTGGACGCGACGAAGGCGTTCGACTCTCTAGAGTGGGACTACCTTCTGGCCCTCCTGGAACGAATGGGGATCCCCTTCTCCTTCCTTGATTGGATCAGGCTGCTGTACTGGAGACCCCAGGCCACCGTATTATTGAATGGATCTCGCTCTGCCCCGTTTGTGATCCATAGGGGCACCCGGCAGGGCTGCCCGCTCTCGCCGGTCCTCTTCGTGATTGCCATTGAGCCCTTGACGGCCAAACTCCGGCAGCACCATAACCACCGATCATTGATCTACCCGGAGAGGCAGTTGCTTGTCGCCTTATATGCGGACGATGTGACCCTATACGTAGACAACCCACGCGAGAACCTTAACCCTCTGCTGCGGGAAATAACTAAGTTTGGGGCCATATCTGGGATTCAGATTAACTGGTCAAAATCGGCCCTGTTTCCCTTGACGGACAAGACCGTCCCCTTCCCGCTGGATTACCCCTTGGTATGGGAAGCTGACGAAATAAAATACCTTGGTGTAATTGTGACCAGGGATCGGGAAGCCCTCATCAGAGCTAATTATGGTACTGCTATAGACAAGCTGACCGACACCATCACCAGATGGATCCACCTTCCGCTCTCGATGGCGGGCCGTATTTCCCTTATCAAGATGGTGGTTCTCCCCAAGCTCCTGTACCTATTTACTAACATACCGTATTCTCCAGGGGCCAGCTTCTTTCGTGTCCTGAATTCCCAGCTGTCTAGACTGATCTGGGGTGGCAAACAAGCGAGGCTCGGTCTCACGACGCTTATGTTGCCGTACCACCAGGGCGGATTCGACGTCCCGAATTTTCAGCGCTACTACGAATGCGCCCAGGGTCACTTTGCTGTGTACTGGCTGCATCCCCCTCCCTTCATGGCTCACCTTGCGGTGGAAGACGGCTATATGAGGCCGGCTCAACCATCGGGGTACCTCTATATCCCGACCCGGGCGACTGACCGGGACCCTACCACGGTTGATTGCACGGTACGGGCCTGAAGTCGTATTGCGACTCAGATGGGGGTCGAGTTCTTATACTCGCCACGTATGCTCTTAGCGCACGACCCCAGATTAAGTGTTGCTTGCGAGGAGATAGGCCGTAAACTGCTTACGAAATGCGCGTTCCATACCTGGGGAGACTTGTATCTTGAGGGGCAGTTTCGCACCTCGGCCCAATTCTTTGGGGACCTTACCCCTTCGATCATGGACACGTTCCTCTATACCCGGCTACGACAGAATGTCAAGTCGGTCACACCCGATTTCCCATCTGAGCCGGAAACAGTGGCTGCGCTACATGCTCTACTCCATCCTGACCCCCCGAAACATGTGGTGTCTATGCTGTACAAACACACCCAGGCACCCCCTTCCCCCCCGACGCTCAGAGCGCGCGGTGAGTGGGATGGAGACCTGGATGAGCCACTGTCGGACGAGCAGTGGGAAGAAAGCTGCTCTCACACAAATGCAGTCACAGGTAACGCGCGCCTCCGGCTTGCTCATTATAAATTTTTACACCGACTCTATTATACCCCCGCCAAACTACTCCGCTTTGGCTTGCGCGATGACGACAGGTGCTTGAGGTGTGGTTCCGAAGGGGCGGGCTTCCTCCACTTGGCCTGGTCGTGCCCGGCTGTTGCTGCATATTGGGTGGAAATATTTCAAGCACTGTCCGATATGGTCGCCGTGGACGTCGCGCCATGCCCCAAGATCGCTTTGCTGGGCCTGCCACCGCCTTCGATCAGGGTGCATCGGAAATTTTTTGCGCTGAGCCTCCTCTTGGCCAAGAGACATGTGGCGTGCCGTTGGGGTAGGGGTCGCGCACCCAAATTTAAGGTATGGCTTTCTACGATGTCAACGTGGCAAGAACATCTCCACACATATGCCGATCTCTTACCACCGAAGTCGCGTCCTAAGGATCTCTGGACCCCCCTGACCACGTATCTCCTATCGCTGTCAGAGATAGGTGACCCCCGGACTGGAGGAGCTGAGGGTGATTGCTAGAGGCGCTATTTCCCTTGGTCCGTAATTCGCCCCTGCGTCTCCCCCCCCCCCATGCATTGCCCTACTGCACGACTGTTTGATAGCTGCCAACACTTGGGATAGGCTACAACCACTATTCTGGACACACTTCCACAGGGCGCGTATTCACGAGTTGGGCCTACTTCCCCACCCCCCACCTCCCCCCTCCCGCAGAAGCCGCGCAGACACCGCTCCCCGTCTTTGCCGCGTCCGTGCCTCACTCCCCAAGCCTCGTGAGGTGTCCAGTTCGTTAAGTCATGTGCTACTGCTATCTAAATGGGTTCACCGGCTTCCCCCCCCTTCTCCTTATGCCTTCGTACGCCACTTCGCACCCCCTAGACACCCCCTACATCACACTTAAATGATTGGGTCATCACAGTTGGGATTGTTTTCGTTTTTGTTGCTTTCTTTGACTGCATTACTAGATAAATGAAACCTCACGTCATAAGACTATGATTGTGGGCGGCCAACTTGTAGGCTTGTTGTACTAAAATTTAACAGTTATTTCAGCCTTTGCACCGCGGCCGGCCCTATGGGTTGTAGGCGACTTGCTGTGTCTTTAATACCGACTTGCTTTTCAACATTGATGCGCCTCCGTACAAGCTTGAAGTGTGATCGCTGCCGGCCTGCGGTAGTCAGGTTGTAGGCAATTGGCTGTGTAGATTCTCCTTGCCACCAATAAAGGTTTTTTAAAAAAAAAGTATTTATGCAGCACACAAACAGTAATAAAGTGAGAACACAACAGAAGACAAATCCCACACAAATTTAGAAATCTATAGTGCATTTTTGTAAATTATTTGACACCAAATTGACAAAAAATTCAGTCAGTGGAACCGGAGATAGGAATTGTTAATGTTTTTAGTAAAAAACTAGCACCTAAAAGATCAAAGCGCCAAACACGGACATCTAGCCACGCGAGACTGGGTCAAAGTTAACAGTGAGTAAGTAAAAACGTTATTGTTCATTTAATTAAAATTTACAATATAATTACCAATTAAAGCATCATCAATAGTTAACATCATACAATCCATCTTCAATCGATTTGAACTTACTGGGTTTAAGTCATTAGGCCTCGAGTGAGAAATTGTTAGCCTAAGTCAAAAGTGTCCTGTAATACTGATCCACAGTGGACCACCCACTATGAAAAGTAACCCTCATAACATCGCCCAGTTAAAAGTTAGTAAGGAGGACATCAATATTCAAATATTACAGATCATGGACCTTAATGCACCATCTTAGCATGATTACATTTATAGAGTTCCTACAAACAGTGTTAAAACACTGAGGGCCATATGTATCAAGCAAATTCGTATTTGCATTCGGCCTTTGTGAATGCAAATTTGCTACATGGTATGTATTAAGCAAAATCTGGTGCAAAATAAGGAATCGCAAAATTTGCGATTCCTTAAATGCAATGTATGAAGCAAATATTTTTTTCAAAATGTCCTTAAGGAATCGCAAATTGAAAAATGCACATTTTTGCATTTTTCAAAGTGCCAGGTGACACACATACATGCCCTTGGGGCATGTATGTGCACCACATGTGCACCCATGCATATTTCAGGGGTGCAACAGGGTGTCCTTTGGACACCCCTGCACCCTTGAAATTATTCTCAATCTGCGATTAGCAAATTGCGAATTGCAAATTGAGAATAATTTCCCATTCATTCCTATGTGCCTCCTGACCCATAGAAATGAATGTGAAAGTATTCCTTAATTGCGATTCGCAATTTGGTAATCGCAATTAAGGAATTTTAGGAAATCGCAAAAAAAATGCGATTTTGTACATACAAACCCATTTCCGATTCTCAAATAGCGATTTCTTAAAAATCGCTATTTGAGATTCGCAAATGGATATCTTGATACATATGGCCCTGAGTGACTAATTTGTGCAAAGTAGTCGAAACAAAGTGCTACATGCCTTTAATAAATGACCTATTTCATTTTACGACTATCTTATGACAACAGTAAAAAGACAACCTGGTTTAGCACTATCAATCGTACACAACTATAATGTTTATTGTTCGGGGTAAAACCATTAAAATTCATACCGATTAAGACCACTTTATATCACCATGTTTTTCCGTTTTTTCCTAAGTTTCACTTAATTCTCTAAACACAATTTATATAGGCCTCCTGCACACTACCTTTACAGATCACTCTTTGCTAATTTGGACTTAATATTAGATATGAATTTCAGGAATTTTCCACCAAATATCAAATTGTCCCCTTGAAGACAGGCTTTTAGTGCTTGCTGACATGTTTGCAGAGTATTTTTAATAAACAACTGTTAACAGACTTTTGTGCTCTGCCATTAGGGCTGGGCAGCCCTTTCAATAATATATGCATTGATGGAGCGAGGTTTAGAATAATATTTTGTTCTGACTCGCAAAGTTAAACTTCCATAAAACCATAACCGTATTAATCAGTGTATGTTGAAATATTAACCAACTTAGTTTAAAATGCATATACACAAACACGAGGGACTAATTTATGTGCTCTATGTTGCATTTGCAAGTGCGTAGAAAATAATAAACTAACCTTGTCTATTGTCTTTGTCAGTATTAAATGCGGCTGTTACACTAAATGACATGTGCTTATTTTGTGTGCTTATGTTATGTCTTTTCGTCTTTTATGTGGCATCAGTTCGTGGAGAATTCTTTGCTGCCTAAATGAAGATGGTAGATACAAACACGCTGCTTTGTGTGCTTCAGCTAGGTAACATAGATTAATGGGTTAATAATTAGCAAAGGGGGTGGGTAACAGAATGGGTTTCAATACTTTAATTAATTAATGTCTTGTGTTTGTTTGAATACTAGTTTCCAAGGGAGAGGCTTAAGGCCTAGCGTTTTAAAGATGGTGTTTAGAATCCTGTCCAGAGTGGAGCCCTGCACGTATTCAGAAGTGGAAACTTTTACCACATCGACAGTTGTCAAAGTAATACAGATGAATAACTTGTGCAAGACGAGCTCTGAGAGTGACAAATTCAAGGACAGGATGCGGCAAATCTGCCAAGCTAAGGAAGTAACGGACTGTTACTCGTAGAATGTTGCATTTCCGAGGAAGCCAAAAGACAAGTATTTAGTTGGACAATGGAGTCAAAGAAAAGGCTAGATTTTGGTATGGAAACGTGATGAGCTGACATGGACTGACATCTGTCAGCCAATAAGAACACTGGATGGCGAAGAAAATGATACAATTTAGTGAGATTAGCTGGACAGAAAAGGTATAAAACTTGGTCCCACGGGCAGGAGGGTGCTCCTCACTTTCCAGATCCCGGGTGACGTGACATGCTGTCGGACTTCTTGCTCACGTAAGGATAGCAGAGATAATTGGTTTTTCCTTTCTAGGTGGAGTGAGAATAGTCAGGGAAATAGCTATAGGGAATGGAAACTGTTATTAATTAATAGTCATGTTTTCTGAATATGCTTTGAAATATCAGACTAATTGCTCATTCCTCATTAAAATGCTGCTATTTTGCTAATAAAATAATGATTTATTAAAGAAAATGTTCTTTCTATGATTGATAAAGTTAATAAAATTAGATTTTGAAACGACAAGCTGGTCTTGTTTATTCATGGTCTAGTTACCATTAGCTGATCCATTTGCCTTAGTGACTTAATTGAATGATATATGTTTAAAAAAACATGGTAAGAAATGATAAACTGCAGTTACAATAAATATGTAAATGTATATTGTGAATAGTTGTGATTAATTAGGTCACATTATTCAGTTGCCCAAAATTTGTCTTGTTGGTTTATGGGCCTTGTGAGTGATTTATGATTAATGGTGAGTATCATGGTGTTGGGTAGCGTTGCTGAGACAGATTTTCTATAGGGGCGCTGAATCAATTCTTTGGTAGCAGAGTTACGGTTGCTGTGGTAACTGTCATGCTATATGGTAATTACATAGGATCGATGTTTAAGATATGTTAAGTTTGTTGAGTTTGTTCAATTGTTATTTGTAGTCGAAAGGTTTTTTCCAGCAGTGTGAAAATTCCTAGTTGTGCCGGCAAGAGTAGTGTAATAGGTGAACTTGCACAGTGCATTTGTTCTGTTTCAAAAAAGTGGTATTGTCATATATCACTAGTGTTGTGGTCGTACAGCACAAGTTTAGGGATTCTAGGTGTGCTTGGTAAAATGTATAGTGAGGATTGTCTATGAAATTGTAGATTTTGAGTATAGGGACTTGGAGCCTGTTTTAAAACTCACTGTGAAAAGAGTAGTAGAATTTATCCAAGCTTGAGTGAAGGGTAAGGAAGTGTTGTCTAATCTTACTGGCGAGAGAAGATTTCTATGGTTGGTTAAAGTCCTACCAAGATTCATGTATACATGGTTAGGGATTTTTCTGTTTGAATGTGCGTAAATGATTCTGTAATATTCGATTGAGTCTAACTTTGAATTGTAACTATATGTGGATACGGTGAGAAACAAGTTCATCATTACCTGCTAGAAGGGTAGAGTAGCCTTACTTTATCGACGAAACTAAATATTCTGTGAAAATAGCGTCATCTATTTCACGCAAAAGAATACTTGAGTGACTGTAAAAGCTATCACTTTATTTTAGCGAAACAGACAAATGGTTTGTTTTTCTGGAGTTACTAACTGAATTCAATTGAAAAGTTTTTGTTAAAATGGCGCTGCGAAAATATTTTATGAAGGAGGGGTGAGCTCAAGGAACGAGAGACGAGAAGCTGCAGCGGCAGTGTATGTCACAGGGTCCGCGCTGTGATTGGCTAACATACGTCACAGCAAGCGCGCTGATTGGTTCCCGTGACTAAGACGAGCTGACAGTTGATTGGTTCATCCTCAAAGCAGTGTTTCTATTGGTTGAGCAAGGTGGTGACGTAGCTTAACCTGATTGGCTTGTTAGTGAGTTTCGCGCACGGATTGACTGGTACAACGGAATACTAACTTCCTTGTTACGATCTTTACTGAAGCAAGGGAAACAGATTTAAAACATGGATTATTATTATATTAAACAGAAAAAGAAGCTTTCATGGTTTCAGAAATTGAAAAATAAATTGAAATCTGACAAGAAAATTGAAACGCGAAGTGGAAAGTTACTTCATAAGTACAAAACACCTGCAGCTTACATGCAAGTTGAATATGGTTATCATACTTGCCTTTGGATTGAGAATTGGATGGATTATACCAAGAATGATGGTGTTTTAGCATGGCCGGAAGATGGATCGTTTAACATTAAGGTTATGAAAAACTTAAGAGACAAGATGATGACTCTTGAACCAAAGCCTAGACCTACACAATTTGAGGCATTTTCTGAATGGGAGGATGAGATGTTTGAATTATAACGAGAGAACAAAGGTATAACAAGAGGTACCAGATTAGACCTTAATCGGGAAACTCATGAGGATAGAATGAGTCGATGGAGACGTAGTGCATGTGATGGTCTGTATCCAGCGAGATTTGGTGAGGCAACTAGTCAAAATTATGTTCAAAAGAAAAATAATAATGCTGAAGAAAGTGAATTAGAAGATCCAGTTTTAGAAGAAATTTATATTACAAAACAGAAACAGACTCCTTATCAACCAGCTTGTACATGGTCTTCCCCGATGGTTCCTCCAGGAACTAATCCAAGTGCTCCTCCTAGAGAAATTATTGATGAGGCATCACCCAGATTATATCCGAATAATGCAAAAACTCCTGAAAGAGTAGAAACAAGATCTAGTTCCAGTATATCTGGTGAAAACAGAAATTATGCTGAAACCCCAGTTCGTAGAAATGAAGCCCCAAGAAATGTAATGAGAACAGAAGGATGTGGGGAAATGCCAAATACTTCAGAATATTTTCGAACAAAAGATGAATTAATACAGCAGTTAACTAAAAGCATGGAAGCAGTAACGGTACCAGTAACGTTTGGGCCCGTTCAACCAGTATTTGATCAAAGAGAAGTTAGACACTCAGCTTTAACTATTCCATTAAATGCAGAAATTCAGAAAGTAGCTGAAAAATTTTATTCAGATTTAATAGAAATTTATTGAGACAAAACAATGATGCCTGACTTAACTTTCAATCAAAGCTTTTCGAATAAAACTCCGTCTGGTGCAGAATCTGATTCTGGAACTCCGGAAAAGAGCATTAATAACATAGATTTAACGCATTCTCCACAAAGGCCAGAATTTAAATTACTTTATGTTGCAAAACTGAAAGCAGATTTGGAGGAATTAATTATTGGCACAATTGGACCTGACAGTTTAAAGCTATATCAGGATGATGAATTACTGTTCATTTGCAAAAGCATTCAATGGAAAACGAAAACCAAGTATGATCTATTAGAAGAAATGGCTGCTGAATTAGAAATAGATTTAAGTAGGCAGACAAATTTGCAGAAACATTATAGAGCGGATTTCTCTAAAAAAGACATTGAGAACATGAATACCACAGGAAGAATTATTCACATAAAATAATTAATTGTTTTCCTAAAAAGATTACGTGAATTAAGTAAGTGGAGAGTGAAATGGACAAAGAAAAGAGAGGAAGACAGAAGAGAAAGAGGTGAAGTAGCAAATGAGTTTCTAATGAGAGAAATAGCTGGTGGTGGATATGTGCATGTTCCTTGGTCAAGACAGGATATTTTACGGTTTACAAATGATTTTCCTCGGCTGAGAGAAAAACCTGTGGAATGGTATCGTCAGGTAGACAGGTTTGTTAAGAATTCAAAAGTTCTGTGGATTGATCTTGAAGGATTCTTTGACATTGTTGTCAAGCTGGGTGAGTTACTGTCTCCTACCAAGGCCGTGCAATGTGGGGTCCCCCAGGGTTCTTCTTTATGTCCCATATTGTTCAACGTCTACGTGACCCCCCTTGCTAGGGTTGTGAGATCCTTTGGGTTTGAGGTGTTGTCATACGCTGATGACACCCAAATCATGGTCTCACTCACCCAGTCGGTGGCTGATTCTGCTTCTAAGTTTAGGGCCTGTATGGAAGCGGTCTTGCAGTGGATGATCCGAAATTGTTTAAAACTTAATGGAAAAAAAACGGAGGTCCTGATGTTCGTGGGCAAACAGGACATCTGGTCCAGTGACTGCTGGCCGCCCTCCCTTTGGGACTGCCCTGTTCCCTCTCACTCGGCCAGAAATCTGGGGGTCCTGAATGATACGTCACTTTCCTTTGACCTTCAAGTCAGTAGGACTGTTTCCACCTGCTGTGGTATCATCAGGATCCTCAGAAAGATTGCTTCCTATCTTTCTCCTGCCGCCCGGAAGCAAGCCATAGTGGCTCTGGTCTCTTCGAGGCTGGACTACTGTAAGGCCTTGTATTGGGGTATGAATCAGATTTCGGTTCACCGTCTTCAGATGGTACAAAACGCCACGGCCAGGATTGTTTTGGATCTTCCTTGGCTCTCCTCAATATCACTGGCCTGGAAAAATCTTCACTGTCTTCCGGTTTAAGCCAAGGATTTCCTTCAAACTTCTCTGCCTTGCTCATGGGGCCTTCTATGGTTTGGGAGCTGAAGGCATTAGGTCTCTCCTTCAACCCTACAGTCCCAGTAGAGTTCTCCGCTCCTCTTCTAAAAATCTTCTCTTGGTTCCGAGATTTGCAAAGGCAAAATGGGGATGCAGAGTCTTTTCCACTCTGGCGCCCAAGCTCTGGAATTCCCTCCCCCCAGAGCTGGTTGGTCAATCCTCGCCGGGGCTTTTCCGTAAGCAAATAAAAACCTGGCTGTTCTTGGAGGCTTATCCGTAGATCCTGGATTTGGTGCTGTGAGTCTATATGCCTTTTATTCCTCCATCTTGTTGTGGATGGCGCCTTGATGCCCTTGGGCTAAGTTGCGCCCTACAAGTCCCCCATTCATTCATTCAATACATGTACTTATGCAGTTGATAAAGCTAGTTTTGTATTATCTATTAGTGAAAATGATATAATTTAGTGGTTTAATGGTTACCGCACTTACTGTTAAGACTGTGGGGGCTTTGACTGCTTTACCTTTCCTTGCTACTTGGCACTCGGGGGCTCCTTACGCTGCTGGTCCTCTCGCCACCGCTCCCTACCACCCGAGCAGGCCACCGAGAAGAGCACCACAAGACCCAGGCTCCTTAGTGGCTCCCCAGCGGCGGAAGTCACCACGCCATCTGAGGCGCTTGAAATACCGGACAGCCCCCGCGTCGCAGGCCCGCGCACGGTCTGCACCGGGCTAAGCCCGGGCAAAGGGCAGGCTGTGGCTGTCCGGGGACGGAGGAGGACGGGACGGACCACCTCCCTAACATTGTGATATTCTTGATATGACAGTATAATTGTTAATCTAAGAGTCCTGCTCGTCTGTTTTAACTTGGGGTAGGAGGGTTCACCAATTAATTAATTTGGTTCTGGAAGGCTGTTATTATCACCAATAATGAGCAAAACTATGCTGAGGGGTGGTGGTGGTGCTGGGACAATGGACGCTTTTTTAAAACGGGCTGAAGTGGAAATTAATAAGGAGATAGCACTAGTTGAAAGGAGACTCTCACTACAGCGTTACAAAGTTCACATTATAACCTTGATTTAGTTGCGGCCCCACATGTCTCTGATAATATATGCCCAAACTCTGATTCCTCACAGGTGCCGGTACCGCCCCCCTTGGATGATAGTGTGGCAGTTTTGCATATTCTAAATTCAGATGGTTCGTCTACACATAGCCTTTCACCCTCCCCTCCAGTTACATGTACCAGGCAGCCACGACTACCTCCTGGGGCTAGAAAGAAAGATCAACCAGTGAAGAGAAAAGCTCATGGCCCCCCGAAAGGTAGTCGCCAACAAGCAAAGCTAGCCAGAAATAAAAATTCTGCAACCGGGTTGGGTGAAAATCAAGAAATTTCTATTCCTCAAATGTTTTGTTCAGCACCCGATCTCAGGTCTGATACACAGTCTCTTCCTCCAAATGGTCCTACTGAAGGAACTATGCCCGAGTTGATTGGGCATATTGAGGAGGTATTTGGAGCCCTTCTTCGTCCAGTAATGAAGAAACTTGAGATAATAGAACGCAGGCTGGATTCTATGGAAAGCCATCTTAGAAGTGACCGTCAGCCTGACAAAGGGGTTCAGAAAACATTAGCACCAATTACAAATATTCCTGTTCCCGTAGGTAAAAAGCCTAATGATCTAGGGAGCTCGAAGACTACTAGTACTTAAGTCCCTACAGTCCCGGGGCTACCTCTAGTTACTCCAACCATAAATCCCCCAGTTAAGTCTCCCCCTAAGGGCCCGAGTGGGAGATTATTCCCAAATGTAAAAAAATTCTTCAAGGGAAGTCACCCTTCATTTACCCCCGGAGGCCTGTCCCTATACTGTTATATTGGCTAATGTCCCCAAACTTCCAGATGGTGAGGTAGAGCATTGGTCAGCATTGAAAAATAAGGCCTTACATTTCTTGAGTATTAAAACTGTTTTGGGAGAACATTTATATGCCAATTTCAAGATGGTTCGTAGAGTATCTTGGTTGGGACATCTAAACAAGGGGATGCAGGGGGACTGCGTTATTGTAAATTTTGGCTCACCAGAATCGGTCAGACTTATTCTTAGGCAGACCGGATCGTTTAGGATTCGTCACGACTCTGTAAATGTCCTTCCATTGGGTTATTTTTACCTCCCATGTCCCGAAGTAGGAACACTTACAAAGGACCAGGGTTTGCCATTGGTTGTCCCTTTAAGCAGTACCCTACCGCTAAGTAATAGATTTGAGGTTTTTAACTCTCTAGATATGAATGATTGACTCCCTCCAACTGAGGGGGGAGACCACGAGAAATCACGGCTATCTAGAAATGCTACAGAACTTTGCCCCTCGGTAAATATCTCATTGGAAGATCCTATCTTTTTTGGGATCGATGGCTTAGCAAAGAACAGAACTGACCCAAATCATGAGATAGAAAAGGCTTCCAAATTCGGGGGTGTATTAACAGAGGAGGGTATGGAGGGTACTGGTTCCCCTGTCCAATCTAACAATACCAACCACCCATATGTACCCACTTTGGTTTCATGGAATGTGGCAGAACTAAGAAGTAAAGTAACATCCCTGGACTGGTTAGCATTTTTAGATTCCAGGGATATAATTCTTTTCCAGGAAACATGGCAGGTAACCCCGGAATTTAAGCAAGGATATTTAAATTTCTATATTCTACCTAGCCCTAGCTTGCGGGGGAGACCAAAGGGAGGTTTACTTACATGGGTAAAGCAGGATAGTAGGTATTCCACTACCCAGCTGGCTACTAACAGCCCAGGTATCTTGTTAATCAAACTTAAATGTATTGATCATAAGGATTTATATATTTTTATTATTTACTCTAGGGGGCTGCCAGGTGGTAAACCCACTGAAGCAGTAGACCAACTAGACGCTCTTCTTAAGCGTTACTGCCCAAAGGGTAATATTATTGTAGCTGGAGATTTTAATTGTTGTTTCGAACCTCTAGACAGCTATGACATAGACCTAGCGGTGGAAGAGGACTATATCTGGAATACCCCTCAGTTGACAATACCACCCAGTACAAGATGAACTGAGGCCGTGCTGCAACTTAAAGTCCTATGCGTATAGCACGGCTTACGTGCTACAAATGGAAGAACGGGTTCCGACAAACAGGGCGCTTCTACCTTTAACAATGGTGTATCCCATAGCCGTATAGATTATATCCTCACTAATAAAGAGAATTGGGCCAGCATTGAGGATATGCGGATAGTGGTACGGGTAGAGAGCGACCATGACCCATTAATTCTATCATTCAGGCTATTTGAATTATCCAAAAGCAAGGGCCATAATGACTGTGTGGAAATAGCCCTCTCAAACGAATATAGACGAGTAAGATGGGCTAACTGTGCAATGAATGAAGAAAATATAGTTGCAATGAGGGATTTAACAGTCCAGGCTATAGTGGAACTCCAGAACAACCCCACTGTGGAGGAAGTCGTATCAAATACTGGCCTGATCCATGATACATTTTTTAATCAGTTAAGATGTTACTTTGTTAAAAAGGTGACTAAAAAACAGAGTAGGCCAGTGAGGAAGGAAGGAAGACTAATGGTATGGCAAGTCTTGTAGGGTTGCGTATAAGGCCCTATCCGACGCAGTTAAAACCAAAGATATAGTCAGGATCAAGACTGCCCGTGTCATGTATAAGAAAACCCAATATAAGGCAAAACGTGATTGGGATGATGAATACTGGAGGGAGTTGCTGAGTGTCAGTGGAGAAAGATCAATGTGCTCCTTCTGGGATATGGTCAAATGGGCAAGGGGGGTTAAAAGGGGCGAACCTATTAATTATGTTTCGCCTGATGCCTGGGTTGCTCACTATGCATCCCAGTTTGCGTCTACTGATAAAAATGGTGATGAGTGTGAGGTCCTTTCTAATATAACCCAGGGCACAAATCACCTTTCCTACTCCAGAATAGAAGTTATCAAGACTTTGAACAGTATCCCTAAAGCTAGAGCTCCAGGCCTAGATTTAGTTCCAGCGGACCTCTTAATGCATGACAAAGATCTTTGGGCTTCTTATATCCACTTGTTAGCCAACGGCATTGCTAAGGGCTCACCTATACCGGAGTCTTGGAAGGGTGCTGAGATTATTCCAATCTTTAAGAAGGGGGAATGCTCGGACCCAGGAAATTACAGGCCAATCAGCCTCATAGCATGCATACAAAAGGTGGTGGCAAGGCTTCTATTGCAGCGTATCCAGGGTTGGATAGAGGCAAACAATGTCCTATCGCCCGGGTTTCGCAGCCATACCAGTACGGTTGACCAAGTTTTTAGATTTGTTTTAATATACTGGCGTGTAGTTCTACTAGGGGGGGCTATGCTCTTTGCAGCTTTGCACGTGCAAAATTGTGGGCAGTTTTACAAGATCAGGGCATCCCATTAGATATCCTGTCTCTCTTAATTAGACTACATGAGGAACATTTTGCCAGAGTCCGTTGGAACCAGCAGGGGAGTGTAACTGATAAATTTCCAATCGCAAGGGGAGTTCGCCAAGGGTGCGTACTAGCCCCTACACTTTTCTCACTATACATCAACAGGGTGATCAGCTACTATGATCAGCAACCAACTGATGCACCGAAGTTGGATGGTAAGCTGATCCCCCTGTTGATGTTTGCAGATGACACGTTACTAATTTCCAAAACACAGCAGGGCCTTCAGAAGGACATTGATGTTTTTGAAGTCTTCTGCAACGACCATGGACTTGTCATTAACACAACTAAGACTAAGTTCATGGTCTTACATAAAAGCAAACATGTCAGAGGGAAGGTGGTTATGGATGGGGTCCAACTGGAACAAACCCAAGTCTTTACCTATTTGGGTATCACCCTATCATCCAAATTAGACTGGAGACATCACACTAACCAGCTGGTTACGAAGCATGCACATCTGACGGGAGCACTCACCAAGGAATTTTATTTGTCACATACTAGGCCAATTACCCCGGTTTTAAAGATCTATGATGCCAAAGTTGGCGCGGCAGTCCTCTACGGGGCGGAATTGTGGGGACTTAGTGACTTAAAGAAGCTGACGGGCGCGCAAAGTAAATTCTTGCGCAATATTACAGGCCTCCCGGCTTCTACCGCGCTGATTCCTCTCCGCTACGACCTGGGAATTCAATGCCTCGAAGATATGGCCAGATATAGATCAGTTGCCTACTGGAGGAGATTATGGGTCACTCCAGAACTCTCCCAGTATGCTCGAGCCTTTCTGGAGGTTAGAGACACTGATAGGGCTCACAAAATATTATGGTTAAGGGAGGTAAAAGCAATATATATGGCTATGGGCCTATCCCCATTGTGGGATGACCCAACAGGGAATTCCTTTCCACCTAGAAAAACATTTAGAGACCTGTACTGGAACATGCTTGAGGTTAAAAGATTTGGCCGCTCTATTGAACCAACACTTACGGCGGAATTCCTAGGAATGAAACATTCTCCAGCCCTTGAGGGCTATTGGGACTGGATTACTATCCCGGGGGTCAGGAAGAAATATCATCAGTTCAGGGTGGGGACACTACCACTCAATGCCTTCACTGCGAGGTGGCGAGGGGGACAAGGCTCTGTATGCCCCTTCTGTCCCACTCAGCGGGAAGGCATTGGGCATATACTATTTGCCTGCCCTGAATATAAGGTTCCTAGGATATCTTGGTTAAAACCCATTTGTGTTCAGTTAGGTCTCAAAACACGTTGCAAGTCTGTCAGGATCCTTCGAACTGACAATTCCCAGGCCCTGGTTAAAGCTGTGGCTAAGTTCCTCCACTGGATGTGGATCATCCGGGCTCGTAAAATGAGCCTACAGTGACATTTTAGTGGCTCTTTTAAAATGGTTTTTCATGGACTCATGTCACCTGAGATTATAGAATGTGTTTAATTATGAATTTATAAAATCATAATTTTATAATAATATAAATGTTTTTTTAAAATAATATCTGTAAAATGAAATGAATTGTATATATATATATATTCACTGAAAAAACCATAGGTTATAGACTATATATAGTTAGGAATTAGCATTTACAAAACCTTGAAAATTCACTGAAAAAACCATAGGTTATAGACCATATATAGTTAGGAATTAGCATTTACAAAACCTTGAAAATTCACTGAAAAAACCATAGGTTATAGACCGTATATAGTTAGGAATTAGCATTTAAAAAACCTTATTTTACTCACACAAAACCATTGAAATTCCATATATAGTTAGTTGTACTAACTATATATCGCGCACCCGCAATCCACTGCTGATCATGTCACATATTACATCATTCATGACATGGTCAGTGACATCACTGATGACATCACTGATGACATCTCAAATGACATCACTGATGACATCTCAAATGACATCACTGATCACATCACTGATGACATCTCAAATGACATCACTGATGACATCTCAAATGACATCACTGATGACATCACTGATGACATCTCATTTGACATTACTGATCACATCACTGATGACATCATTCATGTGATAATACGATGAACCTCTTCAGACTCTAATATAACCTTAGATACAATCAGTGTAAACAGACACTCATAGACTGTCACTCATCCATGGAGTTACTCAGACACTTAGTCAGTCATACAAAGAATCAATCACACCTCCATTTCCTCAACTATACAGTTATACACACCTTACTTATTCAAACATATACTAAAACATATTTACTCACTTATACAATCCTGGATACAAGTTCACAATGATCCATACAGCCACTCACACATTCACTGGCTCTTATGCACAGTTATTTATATATGTCAACTCTCACATGTACTGTATTTTACATATGTACTTACTTTAACATGTAGCACTGAGATATCCATTCACTCACCAATACACTCATGCACACAGTCAACTGCCCATACAGCTGTTTCCACATGCACTTTTGAACCCATACATCTAGTCAATCAACTGCTCACACATCTATGCAGAGAGTCATACACCTCCCAGCCACCCACACACACACTCAGTCTCCCATACAAATGCTTGGGCAACCAATCAATAACCCATATAGTTAATCATATAGCTACTGATCAACACATGCAGCAGTTTACAGAACAACAGACATAATGATGCACAAATTAAGACAGTTTAGTCACTAACCCATGCACTCAGTGAGACACATTTAATCAGTCACTCATACAGTCAGTCATGCCCCTACTAAATCCTTCATCCAGACACTTATACATCCACTCAAGATATATTTTAACTTTACAGAAAAATACAGTCACTGGATGTTGTCATCAGTGATGTCATCAGTGATGTCATTTGAGATGTCATCAATGATGTCATCAGTGATGTCATTTGAGATGTCATCAGTGATGTCATCAGTGATGTCATTTGAGATGTCATCAGTGATGTCATCAGTGATGTCACTGACCATGTCATGAATGATGTAATATGTGACATGATCAGCAGTGGATTGCGGGTGCGCGATATATAGTTAGTACAACTAACTATATATGGAATTTCAATGGTTTTGTGTGAGTAAAATAAGTTTTGTTAAATGCTAATTCCTAACTATATATGGTCTATAACCTATGGTTTTTTCAGTGAATTTTCAAGGTTTTGTAAATGCTAATTCCTAACTATATATGGTCTATAACCTATGGTTTTTTCAGTGAATTTTCAAGGTTTTGTAAATGCTAATTCCTAACTATATATGGTCTATAACCTATGGTTTTTTCAGTGAATTTCATTGGTTTTTTAAAAGCTAATATCTATAGCTGTAAAATGTATTCTTCTTTAAATCCAAAAATATATTTTATATGTTTATTAATAATTTTTTTTTAAATATTTTTTTTGTTTCGCTCCCGGTTCGCGAACCGGGAAGCTTTCCGTTAGCTCAATTTGATGCCGCGACCCGGTCCGCGAACCGGTAAACGTTCCGTTAGCGCAACTGCCGCGTTAGAAATCAACATCGTGACGCGTCGCGGAAGCGCGACGTATCACGTTGTCGCGTAATGCGTCTTATGACGCGCTGCGTTAGCGCACCCGGAAGTGCTCCGGTACGCGAACCGAGGCGCGAAGCGCAGCGACCCGGAAGCGATCCGGGGCGCGTTCCGCAGCGCGTAACATAAGCGTGAGAGGTCATGTGACTTGTTAATAAAACTTTTCATTGGTTCATTTAACTTTTGGTTTCATAATCATGTAAGGCTAGGTCAGGTGACCTAAAAATAACACTTTTCATTGGTTTAGAACTATTGTTTTTCCCAAATGATGTAAACCCCTCCTTCTTTCCTCACTCTGACTTTCATCTTTGTGAGAGGAAGACCTTATTTCATACTAGAGCAATGGCTTCAATGGTAGCTTCAGCTGGTGGACCCCCACCACCACCACCACCTCCTCATGGGAAGAGAGGACCACCTCCCCAGGTCATCACCAACACAGAGGAGGAAGAGGAAGAAATAGAGGAAGAGGAGAGAGAAGGACCACAGTTCTTGGAAGAGGTGCTCCGGGTTTCCCATAGGAAAGCCAGTTTCATTTGGCAGTTTTTTTCAATGCCTCCAGGCCAGAAGAAAGTGAATGCGAGGTATGTCACCTGCCTCATTTGCAAAGAAAAATTATCAAGAGGGACTGATAAAAAGTATAGCTATGGGAACTATACCATGCATAGGCACATGAGCAGGTGGCATCCACTCAATTACAGCCGGCGGAAATACGAGACATGGAACAGAACCCAACAGCAACTCCTGTGGCCAGGTCAACTTCGTTGATTTCTTTGACAGCAGCAGAGGCACGGGAAACCGTGCCAAACATCCAGGATAATTTTGGGCATATGAAGTTTACTTGTCTGCACTGCGGTGCATTGATATCATGTGGCAACATGAGTATCAATTCAATAAACCTAGCTTACAACAATCATAATTGCCCTAACCGCCCCACACAGAAATTTTTTTTTTGCTCCTGTTGAGCCCTTTTCAATGCCTGTTTTTTGTTGTTTCCCCCCCCAAAAAACCAAAAAAAATATAAAATTGTTCAAAAAATACAAAAAAAACAAAAAATGTTCAAAAAATTAAAAAAAAATATAAAACAACAAAAACATTAAAAAAAAAGTTATTTTCAGAACTACCTCCCCTTTCAAAAAAAATTGCTAGAATGTTTAGCACTCTAGCAAGCTCTATTTCTTTTAGTTCGCTCCCAGTTCGCTTCCCGGTTCGCGAACCGGGAGCGAACCAAAAAAAAAAAAAAAAAAGAGTAAGTATAAGGAAAGTAAACAGAGAGTGATGTTAAAAGAAAGACAGCTATAGGGAGTAAACCAGAGATACTGTTTAATAGATATATTTACCGAAGAAAAGACAGAAGAGGGTATAATTGTGGAAAACAAAATAGATAAGGAAGTGAAAGAAAAAAAAGAGAGTAGAACAATAACAAAGAAGAGTTTCTTGGAGAATGTGAGTGAATGTTCAAAATAAGATTAAAACATGGGGAATAACAGAGAGAAAAAATAGAAAACAGAAAACAAAAAATAACAGAAAAAGATTAATTGAAACAGCAAAGAAATGTAAATAACATAGAGCCATATCATCAACATAGGCAATAAAAGTTTTGCAGCTTTTATCGGCAGAAATATGTCTCCAAAGCCGCTTTTGCGGCAGAAAACTGCAGCTAAAACCACTTTTGCACCAGTTTTCTGCCAATAAAAACAGCAATAATTTTATTGGCTGTGTTCATAATATGCCCCTTAGTGTGCTTCAACTACACAGAGAAAGCATTATGAACAAGTAGTGAAAAAGTGATCAGTCAAAGACACTAAGAGTAATAGAGACGGAGTGAGTGAACAAGAGTGAGGAACTATGAGAAGAGAGGGACTGAGAAAAGGAGTGGAAGGAGTTGAGTAAGTAGGTAAAAGAGAAAGGAATGAGGAAAGTAGCAAAGGCAGGAAACTGAGGGTTAAAGAAATAAAGCTGTGGAACTAATAGTAGGTGAATGTGATAGAAATGTAACGAAAAGAATACAAAACATTTACCTTATAATTGTCGTTAAATTACTCACTTTTTGTTTTTATACTTTCAATCTGTGAAAGAGAGAACAGACATTTGAAAAATATTAAAACATGTATTTAAAAATTACAAAAGACAAGGGGAAAGATTGAAGGACAAACAGTTTTTCAACAACTTTGACACTGACAGAAGCTTCTGCTTCTCCAGGCCCCCTACACAGTCCTAAAGATATACATTTTAAACTAACAGTATCTTGATGCAGATGAAGTGAGGCCTATCTTAAAACATGGTGCATCTTTTGCACTGCTGTTGTCTCAGAAAAGTGTCGCAAGACACTAACATTTTAAATGATTGCTTCAGGATGCCAATAAGATGTGTCCTATCCTGAGGTTTGTTTGAGGTGAGACCTACTCAGGGTTCCAAATGAAATTTCGAGTTGTTTGAAGAGAACAGAGGACATAATACATGTGGAGGCCTACCAACGAAGTGATTAATGTCCATTGCACTCTTGAACAAATGTCAGACCTCCTCTGTCTCCAGGAACAGGCCTAAACCTAATCTACACAATGTGGTGTGTAATGTTAGAAAACACAGGTAATATAATTGAAAAACATGCACATTTTTTTGCTCATTCCACAATCATATGACCTGTGTTTCCTTTGCTTAGGTATCTCATTGTGGAAATGTAGTCTATCATATGAAAGACTACGTAGAATATGAGCACTGTATGC
Source organism: Lissotriton helveticus (assembly GCF_964261635.1). Classification (NCBI taxonomy): domain Eukaryota; kingdom Metazoa; phylum Chordata; class Amphibia; order Caudata; family Salamandridae; genus Lissotriton; species Lissotriton helveticus. The sequence continues at coordinate 642,536,258 of NC_136059.1, forward strand.
AAGAACTTTGACACTTACAGAAGCCTCTCCTTCTCCATCCCTCCTACACAGTTCTAAATGTACATCTTAAATGGAAATAGTACAGAATTAATTATACATGTTAAATGGTTTATTTTTGCTGTTCTCAGAATGTATCAAATTTCACTAAAAACAGTGACTTGAAGGTATTCATCATATAACAGCGGGGAAAAAAAAACACAATCAAAATGATTGTGTTTAAAAAACCCATACAACATAACAAATCAGAATTCAGAACTCCTTAAAGTTAACTTACTTTCCATGACGTCAAAGGATGTCCTATGAACAGCTTACACTCTGTTGTGCTGTTATTACTTTCAGCCCGCCACTTTCTGAAAGAAAACCTCCATTGTTTTGAAAAACATGTTACATACAGTAAATGACTTCTTGCTCTCTACCACAAGTTTCCACAAGGCCAAATCTTGTCAGAGCCATTTATAACTCTTGGATTTCTTGTAAGCCAATCCCGTCATTTGGCATTTCCGCAACTTTCAGAATTAAAATGTTGAAGATCATTTTCACAATCCTGGACTAGTAATATCTTCCCCTTCTTCCTCAGTCATGTTCTACATTTCCTATGACACTGATACTGCTTACTATGAAGCAGACTTACAATACCTCTATGACTACTACAATTATTTAATTCTCTACATCACTTTTAATCACAAAGCAATGTAAAACAGTAGACAGCATTGCAGACTTACATTCCCTCTACTCTATGTTTTGATTGGCTGCTTCAATTAGCTTATAAAAAAGAAATAGTTTTTCTGAACTCATTCAAAGTGCACTTATTTCTCCATGACGTCCAGTCTTATGGTTAGAAGTTATGTCTCTGAACTACACTTATCCTCAAGGCCAAATCGTTTAGGAGCCATTAGAACTTCTTGAAATTCCTCAGAGCACATCCCGAGATTCTTTCCCTAAAATTTTGGTTTTAAAAACACCAGGTAAGAGTTTTTAAGGTCATACGGCAATTTTTTTTTGAAAATTAAAACAGAATCATTGCAGAATGACCAGCCATTTCTAGACTTTAAATAAGCTGTGTAATGTCCTGATGTTATTGAAGGACCGTCATGATATATAATTGCTGCAGTTACAAAAGTCCTTCCTGATATTGACAACTGCGAAGCCACAACATTTTTAATTAAAGTTGTCAATTTTGTTCCATCAGGCCTACATCGTTGGAACATTAAAATGACATACTGGCCATATGTTTGTATAAATAATGTGGACATCATTTCCGATTTACATTGGCTACACTCCATGTTGTGATCAGCTGCTTTTACTAGCTTATTAAAGGAGACTGATTTACTGTCTGGCAAAGTTAAATATATAAATCTTTCTGAGTCTACACTAGTAGTACTTGATACCATACAGTTCTCGCAGTCATGCTGCCATTGATAAGAAAGCCCAAACAGCTGATCTACATCTACACCTTCAGCATGCAATACATCAAGCATATACATTAAAAACTCCTGACAATCTTGCTGAATATTTTGAGAGAATTGTGTTTGGCCTGAACATCTGTCTAACAGATTTCGAATTTCAGACACACTTTCTATGTTTGTTCTATCAGTGCTACATTTTTCTAAGACAGAATTTAACAAACTGCAAAATCTTTGATCAGAATTGACCACAATCTCTTCTTTTACATTTTCTAGAGAAAACAAATTATTAACCACTACATTAGCATAGCAGTTGACACCAGAACTGTTTTCAAATTGAAAACCAACAACATCTTCAACAAAATCCTTTTTGTTTCTGCTTATAATTTCAGGTTCATCGACTTTTCGTCTTTTTGCTACAACCTCCCTAGTATTGGTCACATTTCTTCGTTTCCGGCCTACCACACGTTTCTCAAACAAAGGATATTGAGGCAAATGTGGCGCATACTCTCTTCTTAACCTATTGTATTCCTTAACACAATCTAGATCCGCACAAATGTTTGTGACATCACACTCAATCAAGTACAATCCCGATAAAGTTCTAACTCGTGACAATGCCACATATGCCATATCCTCCTTGAACACAGAACTGCCAATATTCACCAATGCACTGTCCACACTTAAACCTTGCGATTTATGGATTGTCACCGCATATGCCAAGCAAACAGGAAACTGCTTACGGCGAACATATAAGTCTTTTACAAGCAAAAATCTAGCAGAACAACGACCAATTAGCTGTACTTCCTCAATGCCATCAAATTTAATTTTTAAAAATTCAATTCCATCTCTATTTCTGTATTTCACAAAATCAACAACATTACCCATTGATCCATTTACCAGACCTCTTTCAACATGTAAATTCCTTCTTAAAATTATACGGCAGTTCAAGCACACATTCAGAGTCTTTTCAAAACCTGCAGTTTTAGATATACTCTTCTCTAATGAATCCAATTTTGTTTTCAGATTCTCAGACAAAATAATTGTTGATCCCATATGCTCTACTCTGTCAATAGCTTCCAGTTTCACAATCTCTTGCTTTTCTAAATGCAACATTTTGTTGTTGAATTTGGCACATTCTGCAAGAGTTGGCATCAAACATATTCCAGATTTCTTCTCAGTAATTTTCTGAAAAATATTCTCAGGCACAACATCTTGTTCTGGATATAAATTTGACAGTAATCGTGCATGTAAAGCTTCTTTCCCATGCTCGGTCACTTTTCCAATTCTAACATCTTGTAGAATAGTCTTGTAAACTTCATCCTTCGCCTGACGCATATTTTCATGCAGTTCAGCATAATTGAAGTTTAACCATATATTGACGTTGCCAATGCTGCCTAGGCACTTCCTGGTATCTTCATGCGTGAGCATTTTGAACACAGGTTGCCCTTTCACTGGTGTCAGCTGCAGAAGATCTCCAAAAACAATGATGTGTTTGCCACCAAATAACACATCATACTCTGTTTTGAGAACTTCTTGCATTCTCAAATGCACAAAGGCAAGCATGACATTGGAAACCATGCTTACTTCGTCAATGATAAGAAGTTTCATTTTCCTCAAGATTCTTGAAACTTCAAAACAAGCATCTCCAGATAGCTTGTGATATTGTAATTTGTTGTCATGCTCCACTGGCAGCATCAGTAAACGATGTAAAGTAATCCTTTTAATGTTATGTGCTGCCAGTCCAGTTGGAGCGGTGACAACCCAAGACAGCGATGACTCTGTCCTTTCCTGCAAATAACATGAAATTACTTTAATAAGGAAACTTTTTCCAGTTCCCGCTTCTCCACTCACGTACAGTCGGACAGGCTTCAACGACGTACATGAGCACTCTTTCTTGTCATGACTTAATCCATGATCAATTTGCATGGTAACTTCGTCATATATTTTCCTCTGCTCAACGTTGAGTTGTCTTTCCAACTCTTCTAAGTTAACCGCATCCTCCTGAGCATGTGCCATGGCTCTTTCCACTTCATTCATAGCAGTGGCAGCTTCATTTTCGATAACAGGTCCTCCTAGTGGATCCTGACTCAATGAAGCAGAACTCTGACTGTCCTGAGAACTGTCTCTGGCAATCTCGGCTGCAATCATTGCTTCCTGCTCAATTTCCGCATTCAACATTTCTACATATTTGGGAAAAGCAGGACATTCTATGGTCTCCTTGGCGGCATTGAAAGAGTCTTCGTAACAGAGAAAATCTCCAAGCAGTTCCTCTTCTGCACGCCAAGGCTTGAAAAGTTGCAAAAGTGCTAAATAGAAAAACTCCTTTTTTTCAGGAGATTCGCCACTCAATTTTCGATGGTTTACCAAGTGGCATTTTCTTTGCTTGACCAGACATCCCTCACTTCCTATTACAGCATACACTCATTTCTCAGTATCTTCTTTGATGTTCCTCTTGAATATGTAATTTTGAAGAACCTCATATAAACAAACATTCTCGAGGTGAATGCTTCGATTTGGATAATATGTATCCAACATGTTGGTCTTCAAAATGTCGGTACTGTTTGGCTCCTTTTCCGCCAAATACTCAATTTCCCGCACAGGTTTGAGAACTCGATTACGCGTTGCAGCAAGACCAAGACTCGCCCAAATGATACTCCTGGACTTGGCATAGAGACTTGCTGAAGACAACCGGTCAGAACATTCGTACGCTCCAATTTCTCGAAGTGACAACATCTTCAGACTGAAACTGTACAACTTCTTGCTGAGGCTCTTTTCATGGGAAATGTCCTCCCACATATCCTTCAATTCTGTCTTCTCTTTTTTGGTGATGTAAGACGTCACATACCGAGCCACAGCCATACAGTTATCAGCCACAAACTGTATATCCATGTTAGCATTCCACATGGACAAAATCACCGGGTTGTAGTCGTTGATGTACTTGGACTCTTCGTTCCTCTTCAAATTGTATGTGTTTTTAGGTGATTTCTTCATCACATTATGTCGCAGCGAAGACATCAAACTGTTTACTCTTCCTTTAGAAATCACCGGTCGTGGAAAGCCGAAACGACATTTGGTGTAGAACTTGTCCTTGTTTCGGAATTTACGACGACAGTACTTTCCACATCGATGGCTTTGGAAACGCAGAACTTTTTCTCCTAGGCTTTTCTTCTCCTTTGCGTTTGGAACAGCACACGTAGAATACTCTTGTATAAAACTCATCACTGAGTCTTCTGGATCTGTTCCAAATGTAGGTGCATCCTTGATCCACAGCAACATATGTATATGAGGAGCACCTCTTGCTTGGTACTCCTTTCTCCAGAAGAAATCCAACACCTCTCCAAGAGGTGGATTCTTCTTATTCATCATGAAAGACATCATAGCTTCAAATCTATGATTGAAGTAACTACATACATTGACTGGATCCAAAGAGCACAGTTCTCCGGGTGTCTTGAATTCGATGTTTTCTACGTTAGCATTTGCCTCTCGTAGAAATTCAAGTAAGTCTTCCCAGCCATACTCGGCACAGCTCAGAGTGAGGAACCATGTGGGAGTTCCTAAGTTGCTCAGCATACATTTTAAATCACCATGACGACGGTACCAGTACTCATTAGTACCACGCTGACACGCCATGAGATGAATCAGGTGAGAATCCAAAATACTGTCTTGGACATTGACTTTATCCATAAAGTCACTTGCCGAGATGTTTTGCATGTATATACCACTTTTCAAGATGTGGTTCACTGCATATGACAGTCCAGACAGATCGCTTTCAAACAGGAGATGAAACAAATAGGGAATGCATTGTCGAAACCTAGCATCTCCTGCATACAATCGCAAAGTCCGGTATTCAGAAGCAGGAATTTGATGAGGTCGCTCATCATATCTTCCTCCCTGACCTGTTGGAAAAAGCTGTGGGAAACACCGAGCTTCCAAACTTTCCTCCCAAACACTAATGGGACTCCCTTTGGCTTGTTTCATTTGAAACAACTCAATAGCATTCCCCATGACTTCCTTGGAATGCAAAGGATGAACACTATAATGTTCATATATTTCTTCAGTAGTAGAGGGTTCTACTTTCTCAATTTGACCAGCACACAAATCGCTATCCTCTTCCTCACTTACTTCCTCTTCTGCAACATATACATTCTTATAGTATTTATTTTTTTTTTTCAAATACAATGTTGCCTTTTTAACTTTCCTAACATCCACTAAATCTTGTCATATTTTCTTATTCTTTGTCGGAACCCCATTAACTAAGATAACCAGAGGTTCCTCTTCCACTTTTTCTACTCCAATTGTGTTAATGTTTTTCTTCAAATCTAGAGGCAAATAAACAACTCTTCCCTTTAATCCTCTCTGTAAATCTGATGGAGGCAATTTCCCTGTCTTTGGCTCCATTCTTACAATAGCCTGAAAGGGATGGATACTTTGAATCAAAATAGATTCATAAGTATTTAAATCCTTCAATTCAGAAGGAATCTCAACCAATTCCAGATTATTATGAACTGCTCTAGCAGGCATCTGGTTTTGATTTAATTTGCAACAACAATAAGTACACACACGTTGATCCAATCCCAAATCAAAACAATTTTCTACCATCAAGTATGTTGTGAAATCCTTCCATTCACTATTATTTTCCCTTTCACTTTTTGCATATAAATCCACTAACTTAGTCTGATTCTTATAATAAGTGCGTCGACAACACACACAAGTGAAATTTGGCCTCTCACTTGATTTGACCTGAAACGTCGCAATTTCCCTCTGGAAATTATCTGTACTGGAAACCTGTACACTATCTTCCACATTACCCGCTTCTTCTTGGTCAATTTCAACATTCTCCTCTTTACTTCCAAAGTAACAAAACTCAATTTCTTCACATATATTCTTCACATCTATTTCAGAACCATGCAAAAGAGCAGCGCATAATTGTTTAAGCATAATTGCTGGACTCTTAGCATAATACAACATTCTAACTAATTTCCTCACTTTATTATGATGCACTGCTAGCATCCTGAAATGATGAAAAACACTCTGGCATACTCTCCTGGAAAGACAAGCCAGTGAATGACCATGCAAACCTGTCACTTCTCTCACTCTGCAAGGATCTAATTCTTGCAACAACCTCATTTTCTGCTTCAAACTTTTCTTATTAAATGACCGTACAAAATCACAAAGCAAATTGATGGAATCCTGTCGCACACTGCAAATACTACTACACTTCCAGGTGTACACAGGACCCTTAGCACGTCTTCCTAAAACCTCATTACCTAACACCTCTTCTGCCTCTGTTGTCACAAGTTTTTCTTTTTCAACTGGACAACCATCTTTCACTTCATAAGCACGACCACTGGTGTCAACTGCATGCACCAAATCATTATCCTGGAAATAACTCTCCTCATTAAAAAATGCCTCACAGCTTGAACTATGCATCCATTCTCCAGAAAAAACTTCACAAAAATTACTACGATTACCTATTCTCTTCCATCTACTATTTCTTTTGAAATCATAAATTGCCTTGTTTAGCTTCCTAATTCTATTGATTATCAAAATAAATAACTTACGTTTAATTTCAAATGCCTGATCAATAACTTTCTCAACTTTTTTTTTCTCTTATAAAAAAGCACTTTCTGTTGACCTTTCTTAATATTTTTTAACAAATTGCCAATTATCCTGTTGCGGAACATTCGTTTACGAATGTCCCTAAACTGTTGTTTCCTTCTACTATCATGCACAGAGTTATCTCTTGCTCTAGCAGTAACATTTTTGATTGGCCTTTCCTTTCCGTTTGAATTGCTTCTCTTTTTCTGGACTGAAACATTTTCTGTAGTAATATTTTTTTTACTACAAATATTTCTTATGAATGTTTTTGTACTCTTACCCGGTGCTTTCTTGGTGACTTGACGATTTTTTTTTGTAGAGGACTGCTGCTGTAAATGATGGACCTGCTGTCTTTGACGTTTTGTAGCCTTTCTCATTCTCTCCTTAGTTGGCATTCTCAAAATTTGAAATTATCTGCAGTTGAATCTGTGGTAAAATATAATAAAAAATGTTATTAACCACTATTACCAAACAGTAAATCAATAACAGTCAACAAAAACTTAACACACTACTTAACATTTTTACATATAATATTTTTTAGTGCTTTGGCAAATTTAGAATACAGAAATAGCAGAAAAGAAATGGAATTCTTCTTCATTTACCTGTCCTGTTTTATATGTGAATCTGATCTAATTTTATGAGCATATTTTAATATTTTATTGAAGACACTACACATAACCTGTTTTTGAAGGTGTGTTTAATTTAAAATTAAACAGTTTACATTTTTACTTTTCATTTATTGTAAATTTTAAAAATAAATGTTTATAGTTCCATAGGCTCAAGCAGGTCAGCTTCCCACCCTATGTCATATAATTCGGACAAATCTGCATCCTCATCACGTTCTTCTTCATCCTCAGGATTTAAATCATCCAAGGGATCAACATCCACTGATGTTTCAATTACGAGTTCAATGATGAGGTCGAAATCAACTGATTGCTGATTGTCGCTCATGTTGATGTTGTCTTTATCTTTAAAGAAAGATAACAACAATGAGATGTTGCAGAGTAAGAGACAAATCTCGGAGATTATAATAGTAAAATTGTTTAACAAGAGTAACATTTTGCAGCTATTATTTAGCCATGTCCAGCGATGTGAGCAGGTGAAGCCTATGTCTAATTTTTCAGTGAACAGGACTCATCTCTTCTTAACCTTGGATAAGCCTCACCGACTCTGTGTCCCCTGCACATACTTAAATGTAAAGGGGCAGATTTATGTTAAATGGCACATCCCCAGCCATGCACCAGTTAACGTGCACCACTGCTCTGCCACCCATGGTGTGCCGCATTTACAATCAGATAGGAAAAAGCTGCGTCAAAACCCTGCGCCTGCTTTAAGCAGGCATAGGTCTTGACACAACATTGTGGAGATGGGGCACCCCTGAGCCTTGCTGGAGCTGCATCGCACTTGCGATACAACTCCAGCAATGCGCCACCTTTACGGCACAGATGCGTCACGCATCTGTGCCATTTTTGCCCCATGCTGCGCCGCATTGTAAATGCAGCACACCATGGGTGGCGGAACAGTGGCGCAGGATGACTGGCACATCCCTGGTGATGCGCCAGTCATCATAAATCTATCCCTAAGCTTCTTATCTTGTTACAGATGAACCGCCATATGTATCATCAAACTATTTTGCATTTCCTAAATAGCGAATTTTAAGGGATAAATAGCGATTCTTTACCATTCCTAATTTGCGATGAGCAAATTGCTAATTGCAAATTACCCATTCATTTCCATGGGCCAGGAGGCCCATAGGAATGAAGGTGCAATTTGCGATTAGCAATTAGCTCATCACAAATTAGGCATTTTTCCAAAGGTGCAGGGGTGTCTCAAGAACACCCTGCTGCACCCCTGAAAAAGAAATTTGGGGGCATATGGCGCACATACATGCCCTAAGGGCATGTATGGGCGTCATATAGCACCTTTTGTTTTTTGGAAAAAAAGCTTTTTGAAAAGAATTCGCAAATTACCACCAACTAGAAGTTGGTGGTAGTTTGCAAATGCTTAATGGCATTTTTTGCATATTTTTTGTTTGATACATTGCATTTAAGGAATCGGAAAATTTGCAAATCCTTCAGTGCATTCGCAAAATAAGTAATAGCAAATTTTGCTATTCCTTATTTTGCATCAAACTTGTTTGATACATACCATTTGTCTAATTAGCATTCGCAAAGGCCGAAATTCGCAGAATTTTGACCTTTCCGAATGGTAATTAGCTTGATACATATGGCCCCAAGTGAGGCCTGTCTTGCAACATGGTGCATCTTTTGCATCACTGCTGCATCGGTTTCATGTGGCTTGTTTTTTTTACACCATGACACATCTGCCTAAATGCATCAATTTGTAATTTTGTCGCCTCATAGCAAATCTTTTGCACCACCGCTGCATCACAAAAGTGACGCACAGTGGCGCAAAAGAGGCATACACCTATCATAAATCTGTCCCTAGCATTTTAAATGATTAATTCAGGATGACGATAAGGTGTGGCCTATCCAGAGGTTTGTTTAAGGTGAGGCCTACTCAGGATTGCAGATTAAATTTACGCTTGATGAAGAATACAGAGGAGATAATACATGTAAAGGCCTACCAATGAAGTAAGTAATGTCCACTTTATTGCGCCAGTCATCATAAATCTATCCCTAAGCTTCTTATCTTGTTAGAGATGAACCGCCATATGTATCATCAAACTATTTTGCATTTCCTAAATAGCGAATTTTAAGGGATAAATAGCGATTCTTTACCATTCCTAATTTGCAATGAGCAAATTGCTAATTGCAAATTACCCATTCATTTCCATGGGCCAGGAGGCCCTTAGGAATGAAGGTGCAATTTGCGATTAGCAATTAGCTCATCGCAAATTAGGAATTTTTCCAAGGGTGCAGGGGTGTCTCAAGAACACCCTGCTGCACCCCTGAAAAAGAAATTTGGGGGCATATGGCGCACATACATGCCCTAAGGGCATGTATGGGCGTCATATGTCACCTTTTGTTTTTTGGAAAAAAAGCTTTTTGAAAAGAATTCGCAAATTACCACCAACTAGAAGTTGGTGGTAATTTGCAAATCCTTAATGGCATTTTTTGCATATTTTTTGTTTGATACATTGCATTTAAGGAATCGCAAAATTTGCAAATCCTTCAATGCAATCGCAAAATAAGGAATAGCAAATTTTGAATTAAGGACATTTTAAGTCATTTCCCCATGTACAGTGTTTTCAAATTATGATTTGAAAATCGTTTTTAGGGAAAAGGAATGGTTTGTAAATTTATGACAAGGACATAATGGTGTATGCTTCTTTATAAGGCATTTCAGTGTCTCTGATGTCATTTTTCCCATTTTACATTAAAAGACCTTTCCCCGTGGAGCACATTCCTTGTAAATATGCTCCCACCTGTGCATGGTAAATTTAGATTTTAACTGTTTGAGTTACATAGCCATGTTAAAAGTGACCCAAAAAAGTTGCAAAGGCTTAAAAAAAACACTTTCATGTGTCTTAAGGACATTTTAAGTCATTTCCCCGTGGGCAGTGTTTTGTAAGTGGCGCAAAAGAGGCATACACCTATCATAAATCTGTCCCTAGCATTTTAAATGATTAATTCAGGATGACGATAAGGTGTGGCCTATCCAGAGGTTTGTTTAAGGTGAGGCCTACTCAGGATTGCAGATCAAAGTTACGCTTGATGAAGAATACAGAGGAGATAATACATGTAAAGGCCTACCAATGAAGTAAGTAATGTCCACTTCATTGCGCCAGTCATCATAAATGTATCCCTAAGCTTCTTATCTTGTTACAGATGAACCGCCATATGTATCATCAAACTATTTTGCATTTCCTAAATAGCGAATTTTAAGGAATAAATAGCGATTCTTTACCATTCCTAATTTGCAATGAGCAAATTGCTAATTGCAAATTACCCATTCATTTCCATGGGCCAGGAGGCCCATAGGAATGAAGGTGCAATTTGCGATTAGCAATTAGCTCATCGCAAATTAGGAATTTTTCCAAGGGTGCAGGGGTGTCTCAAGAACACCCTGCTGCACCCCTCAAAAAGAAATTTGGGGGCATATGGCGCACATACATGCCCTAAGGGCATGTATGGGCGTCATATGGCACCTTTTGTTTTTTGGAAAAAAAGCTTTTTGAAAAGAATTCGCAAATTAACACCAACTATAAGTTGGTGGTAATTTGCAAATCCTTAATGGCATTTTTTGCATATTTTTTGTTTGATACATTGCATTTAAAGAATCACAAAATTTGCAAATCCTTCAGTGCAATCGCAAAATAAGGAATAGCAAATTTTGCTATTCCTTATTTTGCATCAAACTTGTTTGATACATACCATTTGTCTAATTAGCATTCGCAAAGGCTGAAATTCGCAGAATTTAGGCCTTTGCGAATGCTAATTAGCTTGATACATATAGCCCCAAGTGAGGCCTGTCTTGCAACATGGTGCATCTTTTGCATCACTGCTGCACCGGTTTCATGTGGCACGTTTTTTTTACACCATGACACATCTGCCTAAATGCATCAATTTGTAATTTTGTCGCCTCATAGGAAATCTTTTGCACCGCCGCTGCATCAGAAAAGTGACGCACAGTGTCGCAAAAGAGGCATACACCTATCATAAATCTGTCCCTAGCATTTTAAATGATTAATTCAGGATGACGATAAGGTGTGGCCTATCCAGAGGTTTGTTTAAGGTGAGGCCTACTCAGGATTTCAGATCAAAGTTACACTTGATGAACAATACAGAGGAGATAATACATGTAAAGGCCTACCAATGAAGTAAGTAATGTCCACTTCATTGTGCCAGTCATCATAAATCTATCCCTATGCTTCTTATCTTGTTAGAGATGAACTGCCATATGTATCATCAAACTATTTTGCATTTCCTAAATAGCGAATTTTAAGGAATAAATAGCGATTCTTTACCATTCCTAATTTGCAATCAGCAAATTGCTAATTGCAAATTACTCATTCATTTCCATGGGCCAGGAGGCCCATAGGAATGAAGGTGCAATTTGCGATTAGCAATTAGCTCATCGCAAATTAGGAATTTTTCCAAGGGTGCATGGGTGTCTCAAGAACACCCTGCTGCACCCCCTGAAAAAGAAATTTGGGGGCATATGGCGCACATACATGCCCTAAGGGCATGTATGGGCGTCATATGGCACCTTTTGTTTTTTTGGAAAAAAAGCTTTTTGAAAAGAATTCGCAAAATACCACCAACTAGAAGTTGGTGGTAATTTGCAAATCCTTAATGGCATTTTTTGCATATTTTTTGTTTGATACATTGCATTTAAGAAATCACAAAATTTGCAAATCCTTCAGTGCAATCGCAAAATAAAGAATAGCAAATTTTGCTATTCCTTATTTTGCATCAAACTTGTTTGATACATACCATTTGTCTAATTAGCATTCGCAAAGGCCAAAATTCACAGAACTTCGACCTTTGCAAATGCTAATTAGCTTCATACATATGGCCCCAAGTGAGGCCTGTCTTGCAACATGGTGCATCTTTTGCATCACAGCTGCATCAGTTTCATGTGGCACGGTGTTTTTTACACCATGACACATCTGCCTAAATGCATCAATTTGTAATTTTGTCGCCTCATAGCAAATCTTTTGCACCGCCGCTGCATCACAAAAGTGACGCACAGTGGCGCAAAAGAGGCATACACCTATCATAAATCTGTCCCTAGCATTTTAAATGATTAATTCAGGATGACGATAAGGTGTGCCCTATCCAGAGGTTTGTTTAAGGTGAGGCCTACTCAGGATTGCAGATGAAAGTTACGCTTGACGAATAATACAGAGGAGATAATACATGTAAAGCTCTACCAATGAAGTAAGTGATGTCTACTTCATTGCGCCAGTCATCATAAATGTATCCCTAAGCTTCTTATCTTGTTAGAGATGAACCGCCATATGTATCATCAAACTATTTTGCATTTCCAAAATAGCGAATTTTAAGGAATAAATAGCGATTCTTTACCATTCCTAATTTGCAATGAGCAAATTGCTAATTGCAAATTACCCATTCATTTCCATGGGCCAGGAGGCCCATAGGAATGAAGGTGCAATTTGCGATTAGCAATTAGCTCATCGCAAATTAGGAATTTTTCCAAAGGTGCAGGGGTGTCTCAAGAACACCCTGCTGCACCCCTGAAAAAGAAATTTGGGGGCATATGGTGCACATAAATTTTAACAACATTCCTTTACGTCAAAAACGATTTTCAAGTCATAATTTGAAAACACTGCACCCGGGGGGAAATGACTTAAAATGTCCTTAAGACACATGAAAGTGTTTTTTTAAAGCCTTTGCAAGTTTTTGGGTCACTTTTAACATGGCTATGTAACTCAAACAGTCAAAATCTAAATTTACCATGCACAGGTGGGACCATATTTACAAGGAATGTGCCTCACGGGGAAAAGTCTTTTAATGTAATATGGGAAAAATGACATCAGAGACACTGAAATGCCTTATAAAGAAGCATACACCATTATATCCTTGTCATAAATTTACAAACCATTCCTTTTCCCCAAAAACGATTTTCAAATCATAATTTGAAAACACTGCACATAGGGAAATGACTTAAAATGTCCTTAAGACACATGAAAGCGTTTTTTGATTGCCTTTTCAGCATGGTTGGGTCACTTTTAACATAGCTATGTAACACAAACATTCAAAATCTAAATTTGCCATGCACAGGTGGGAGCATATTTACAAGGAATGTGCCCCACGGGGAAAGGTCTTTTAATGTAATATGGGAAAAATGACATCAGAGACACTGAAATGCCTTATAAAGAAGCATACACCATTATATCCTTGTCATAAATTTACAAACCATTCCTTTTCCCCCAAAACGATTTTCAAATCATAATTTGAAAACACTGCACATAGGGAAATGACTTAAAATGTCCTTAAGGCACATAAAAGTGTTTTTTGATTGCCTTTGCAGCATGGTTGGGTCACTTTTAACATAGCTATGTAACACAATCATTCAAAATCTAAATTTGCCATGCACAGGTGGGAGCATATTTACAAGCAATATGCTCCACAGAGAAAGGTCTTACATTAAAATGGGAAAAATAACATCAGACACACTCAATTGCCTTATAATGAAGCATACACCATTATGTCCTTGTCATAAATATTATAACCATTCATTTTCCTCAAAAACGATTTTCAAATCATAATTTGAAAAGACTCCACAGCTCCTATGCACAATAACACCCTGTCAGTACTAATACTTCACATTTTCTCCAATTACATTTTCTCAAAGAAACAAAATCTATTTGTAAAACACTTGAGACAAAGCAACATTTGAAGAACACAACTTTCTTCATAATTTTCTCCTTAAAGCACACTATTCTTTATCTAAATTAAAGAAATCTTTTCTCACCTTAGCAAATACTTTGACTTTCAAAACAGTCTTAGAAACACACCAATTTGTCTTCAGCAGAGCAAAAGGTATGCACTCCAGAGTCTGCAGCTATCAAAAGCACAGAAATGCTGTAATTCTTCACACATATCTCTCATGTCACCCAATCAAAACTCTTCCCTCACTTTTTTCAAATCAAAACCCTTCCCTCCTCTGCCATTTCATGCCTTTTCTGCATGGCAACCACCTCTTGGAATACCTCTGGTGTTTGCAAGTTCACACAACAATGTTGCAATTGAACTCTGAACTCTCAGTGCACCTCATATCCAGTGCATTCTTTCATTTAATGATTTTTTCTTGACCACTCAAAATACATCTTTCAAACAAGTCATCCATGCACCCTAACTTTCTGTTTTCAGCAATCAAAATCCACCAATCACTGTTACTGCTTCATTAACACAGAAACTCCACAGTTTTTTTCATTTTAAACTCTTATTTTTTCAACTGCCATTTCATTGCCACACTTCATCTGACTGCAGGAGAAGCTTCTCTCACCACGTTTTCTGTCTGGATTGTTGGACATAGTTACATCTATTGGGCTCAGAGGTATGCTGAGAACAGGAATTTACCTAACCTCAATCTACAAGATGTGGAAATTAAGTGGTTTGGCCACAGAGGATTAAAATGTCACCAATTTATACCATTGGTGAAAACCTTTATGCATTTGCCAAAACCTGACCTGTTAATTGTGCACTGTGGAGGTAATGATTTGGGCACTTTGACTGGGGTAGGTCTGGAAATGCTTTTAAAGGACACCTTTGAGCAATTGATGGCACTTTTTCCTCAGACTGCCTTGGTATATTCAAATATATGCCAAAGACAGAAATGGAGGTGGTCAAACCAATTTTGTCCACAAATTGAGAAGTCGAGGAAGCATGTAAACAAATCTGTTTCAGCTTACATGAGAGACCATGGAATGGGCTCCCTGTACGACAATAACTTGCGTTACTACATGCAAGATATCTACAGAGGAGATGGAGTTCACTTCTCAGATGAGGGCAACAGAATTTTCATTCTGAATTTAAGACTGTGCATTGGTACCTACTTATAAGTACCTAAATGTACCATAAACCCAAAAGCTCTTCTCAGAGCTACCCTACATCTGATCACTCACAATTATTATTTTACTCTAACATTTTTCACTAATTTTCAACAAAGTACGCACCCTGGGGCACTACCCGGTACGCGAACCGGGAGCTAACCTCGCTAAATTTTTTTAAAAATTGTTTTTTTTTCGCACATATGGGCCTCCTCAGCCACCCTCAGAAAACCTAGGGGGTCAAGATAAGTCTACCGTGCCCCCTTCTACCCATTCTGAACATTATTTGCCCTCCATCTTGTATCTTAATTCGACCGAAACACAAAATGGTGGACTCCCGTAACGCTTAAGGTTCGCGTACCGGGGCGCTCACCAGTTCGCATACCGGGTCGCTCCCTGGGAAGCGCACCATCAAAAAAGGTGGGAAAGTAGTTTACAGAAAAGCGACTGGAGACAATTTCACCAAATATAGATTAGCTCATACTACATACCAATGCCTACCATTTTCACAAATTTGATTGAAATTCCATTTAACCATTTAGCCTGTAGACCTCTCTAAATACCCTGAGGTAAATTACTTCACAAAACACATCTGAAGTGTTGGAATTGACAACCAATTAAAATGTTACTTTCATTTTCTACTTTTTTTACCTGACATTTGATTGGCTATGTACCTGAATATATATAAAGGAAGAGAGAGAAACACAGCCATTTTGACTACTACTTCCTGAACTACATTGCAAGATCATTTTCACTCACAACTTAAACTTCTTTTTAGAAGGTGAGATATTATTTTATAAATTTGAAAACATTTTCAGATAGTTATATACTATCCCTCTGTAAGAGTTAGACATTGAGAAAGGCTTCTTTATTATAATTATGGATTGATTTAGGTTTCTGTGGTATAATTATGAATTTACTTAGGCTTCTTCACAGGCACTTTTTAATAGTACTACTTCACGCCTGAAACCATACAGTGCCCATAGATTACTTCTCTGTTATAACCTCACAAGTACCTGTCTGAACTTAAACCCAACAGTGCCCTATCTCTACTGATATATTTATTTTTTATGCAAATTACAGCAATAAAATGGAAGGTGAGCAGAATGTTTCCTTCGAAATTGTTCTGGAGAACAACACAGAAAAAGATATTGAGGACAATGATGACTCAGATTTCATGGATGAATCACGGGACCATAAATTAGTTCAATGTGTAGAATCTGTGGATCATTTACTTCATTATGATGACGGTCAAATGTGCGAACTTATGTTCACTCAACAAGAGGACATATCGGACAGTCAAATGCTAGACGTTCTATTAAATTTTGAAAAACAATCCGAAAAATAAAATTGTATGTAATATTAAAAAATTGTTTGAGTCTTTAATCATTTTTATATGTAATTCATAAACTAGTTAAATGTTAGAAATGTTATTAAATTTTCAAACACAATCACAATAATAAATAATTGCTTAAAAAAATTTAAAAAATTAAAAAATAATCAACAAAACCAACAATCAATTAACATACAGTATTTGAAAAGTCTATCATTCTTTTTTCCTTATAGTACGCTGCCCAGAACGCTTCCCGGTTCGCGAACCGGGCGCTACCCACGCAAAAAAAAAAAAAAAAAATTTTTTTTTTTGCCCCGCGGGGCCCTTTTAAAGCCTCCACATTAAACCTAGGGGTCAGGGAGGATCTACTATGCCCCCTTATGGTCATTTCCCCCTTTGTTTTGGCCTCCTCTTGTCTCTCAATCCTACCGAGAGACAAGATGGCGGCCGCTCCGGACTGTTTAGAATGTTGACAGACACCGGAGAGCCAATCAGCTTCGCTTCGCGAAGTTCCGTTACGCGTAAAGTCTGCGAACCGGAGCGCTGCCCAGAGCGCGCTTACAGATATATATCTTTTTTAAACGTTAATTTCTCAAAATCCACTGAAGCACATATATTGAGACCTAGCAAAGGCACATCGGGCTACCAGTCCCTACAATTTTGCCAAGTTTCGTGGAAATCCATTCAGCCGTTCGGGCTAAAAGTGAGGCCAACCGCCCTATGGAAAACTCAATGTTAAAAACACGTTTTGGGACCCCCCTTTTTTCTCGGCTCCCCCTTGACGAACCCCCCCCCAAATTTCCAGGGGCTGCTCAGAAACAAAATGTTCCATTTTCCAGAAAATTTCAGCCAATTCCGTCTACAAACGCCAAAGTTATTAGACATAGAATTTTCAAAAATCCCATAGAGAAATAAAATGGAAGGTGAGCAGAATGTTTCCTTCGAAATTGTTCTGGAGAACAACACAGAAAAAGATATTGAGGACAATGATGACTCAGATTTCATGGATGAATCACGGGACCATGAATTAGTTCAATGTGTAGAATCTGTGGATCATTTACTTCATTATGATGACGGTCAAATGTGGGAACTTATGTTCACTCAACAAGAGGACATATCGGACAGTCAAATGCTAGACGTTCTATTAAATTTTGAAAAACAATCCGAAAAATAAAATTGTATGTAATATTAAAAAATTGTTTGAGTCTTTAATCATTTTTATATGTAATTCATAAACTAGTTAAATGTTAGAAATGTTATAAAATTTTCAAACACAATCACAATAATAAATAATTGCTTAAAAAAATTTAAAAAATTAAAAAATAATCAACAAAACCAACAATCAATTAACATACAGTATTTGAAAAGTCTATCATTCTTTTTTCCTTATAGTACGCTGCCCAGAACGCTTCCCGGTTCGCGAACCGGGCGCTACCCACGCAAAAAAAAAAAAAAAAAAAATATTTTTTTGCCCCGCGGGGCCCTTTTAAAGCCTCCACATTAAACCTAGGGGGTCAGGGAGGATCTACTATGCCCCCTTATGGTCATTTCCCCCTTTGTTTTGGCCTCCTCTTGTCTCTCGATCCTACCGAGAGACAAGATGGCGGCCGCTCCGGACTGTTTAGAATGTTGACAGACACCGGAGAGCCAATCAGCTTCGCTTCGCGAAGTTCCGTTACGCGTAAAGTCCGCGAACCGGAGCGCTGCCCAGAGCGCGCTTACAGATATATATCTTTTTTAAACGTTAATTTCTCAAAATCCACTGAAGCACATATATTGAGACCTAGCAAAGGCACATCGGGCTACCAGTCCCTACAATTTTGCCAAGTTTCGTGGAAATCCATTCAGCCGTTCGGGCTAAAAGTGAGGCCAACCGCCCTATGGAAAACTCAATGTTAAAAACACGTTTTGGGACCCCCCTTTTTTCTCGGCCCCCCCTTGACGAACCCCCCCCAAATTTCCAGGGGCTGCTCAGAAACAAAATGTTCCATTTTCCAGAAAATTTCAGCCAATTCCGTCTACAAACGCCAAAGTTATTAGACATAGAATTTTCAAAAATCCCATAGAGAAAAAATCCTAACTATATATACCTACTGGCGACCGCCAGTAGGTAATATATATATATATATATATATGTATATGAATTGTATATTTATGTTTTTAACCTGTCTTAATTAATAATTGAACATTTGCTTATATGCATTTAATCCATGTGTTTAAATTTTTGATGGATGTCCAATAATTGATGCGGCGCATTGTGATTGCCATTAGCTGTTACTGGAGGGTTACTTTAAATTTTTACTATGGAATATGCTCAGCTGTTGTAAACGTCTTTTATGATTTATTAATCGAAATAAAGACTCTTGAATTGAATTGAATTGAATTGATATAATTTAGTGTTTATATTTTTTTGCAAGGTCCAGCAACATTAAACTTGATAAAATGGATCAAAATCAGGACAACATTCAAGTCAATTTTGAAATTTCCATTGATTTCATAGAAGACTTAAATGTACCTTTTGAGGATGACATTGATCAACATGATAATGGAGAAGGAGATTTAAGCAGTGATTTTTTTGATGAAAGTTTGGACATTGAGTTGATGGAAGCAGTAGAAGAGATTGAGTTTCAAGTTGCACATTTTGAAGTTGAGGACAATGGAAACGAAATCTCAGATGAAATCATGCTGGATGTTTTGCTACATTATGAAATGTTTGAAGAATAACTTTATGATTTTGAATTACAAATGATTCGAGAGAGTCTTTTTATACAATTGTAATAATTTGCTTAGTTGATGTGTTTAAAAATATGGGAAGACATATTCTGATGAAGTGAGTCAGGCTTTAGGATATGTAGTGCTAGAAACTGCTATGCAGTACATCTGTCAGGCTTCTTAATTCGCAAATAGTCTCCATGTTGTGTACTGAAGATCCTAGCTGTGCTGTAGAAATGCCATACTTATTCTCTCTGTAACATGTAGTGATCATTTCAGTGATTTGCAAGGCATATTTCTATCTGTTTTCATTCACAATGCGAGTCAGTGTCTTTTTTAAAGATTGGGACAGAATCACTTGCTCGGTGTATCTGTGTTAAGACATGGGAATACATGTACTCATGGAATGAGATAGGCTTTAGGACATCCAGTGCTTTTTACTTGTAGCCCTTGTATGATACTATACACTGCCTACACACAACTGTATTGCTCTAAACTCAGAAATATCAATCTCACCACGAACCCTTACAATGTCCGAACAGCACTGCACTGTTCTGAACCCTGAAACACCATTCTCAGCAAATTACCCTATAATGTTGAAACACCACTGCACTGCCATAAACTCTGAAACAGCATTCACTGCATGATTTCCTACTCTGCTCAGACACAGTTGCTGTGCCTTAAACTTACTTATGAAGTAAACCAGTGTTTATATCATTTAGTGGTTGTAATTGCTATGTAGTATGTCAGTAGTGGTCTATAACATGTTCTTTTTTCTTCACAACAGACTGAAATTATCTACAGAATGAAAAACCAACATGCCTACTAAGAACGCAAAAAGAAAAAATATAAACAGGCTTCCTTTTCCAAGAAAACACAATTACAAGATTTATCTAAACAACAATGTACGGAGAAAAAGAAGAATGCTCCTGGTAAGACAACAAAGGATTTTATAAGGAAATTAACCCAATGTAGTAAAAATGTGGATAATGTGCAAAAGAAAAAAATGTCATCTGTAACTACAAAGAAAAAGCAGATCCCCCAAAAAATGTTGGAAAAGTATGTGGCGATCATATTCTCTACAGTAATAGACGAAAAAAACTGTTTGTTCAAATTCGCAGGAGAATGTTTTATAACAGAGTAGTTTTAAATTTATTAAAAAATGTAAAGAATTGTAAAAGGAAAAAAGCTTTTTATAAGAAAAAGAAAAATATTGAGAGTATAGTTGATCAGGCTTTTGAAATGAAAAAGAAGTTGTATATTTTAGTAATCAATAGAATTCGTACACTAGACAAGGCAATCAATGTTTTGAAATTGAAAAGTAAGTGGAAAAGACTAATTAATAGAACTCATTTTTGTAATGTTTTTTCTGGAGAATGGAAGAATAGTTCAAGTTGTGATCCATTTTTTAATGAAGAGACTTACTTCCAGACTAATAATTTGTTGCATGCAGTTGACACCAGTGGTCTAGCATATGAGGTGAAGGACGGTTGTCTGATTGAAAAAGAGAAAATTGTGCCTAGAAATGCAGAAGTGGTGTTAGCAGATGAAGTTTTAGGGAGACGTCCTAAGGCTCCAGTGTACACTTGGAATTGTAGTAGTATTTGTAGTGTACGACAGGATTCAATTGATTTGTTTCGCAATTTCTTACGTAAGTATACTAAGAAAAGTCTTAAACAAAAGATGAAGATGTTGCAAGAATTAGATCCTTGCAGACTGAGAGAAAAAACGGGTTTGCAAGGGCATTCACTGGCTTGTCTTTGTACAAAAGTATGCCAGAGTGTTTTTCACCATTTTAGGATGTTAGCAGTGCATCATACTGAAGTGAGGAAATTAGTGAGAACGTTGTATTATGCAAAAAGTCCAGCACTTGAGCTAAAACAGTTAAACAGTGCTCTTTTGCATGGATCTGTATTAGATATAAAAAACATTTGTGAAGAAATTGAGGTTAGTTACTGTGGTGAAAAAGAGGACAGTGCAGAAATGAATACAGTAATAGAAGAAAATGTGGAAGAAAATGTACCGAATTTTAGTACAGAAAATTTTGACCAAGAAATTACAAGGTTTAAGGTCATTTCAGGTGAAAGGCCAAACTTTTCTTGTGTGTGTTGTCGACGAACTCATTATAAGAATCAGACTAGGTTAGTTGATTTATGTGTAATAAGTGAAAAGGAAAATAATAATGAGTGGAAGGATTTTGCATCTTATTTGTTGGTAGAGAATTATTTTGATTTGGGTTCTGATCAACATATTTGTAAATATTGTTATAACAAATTAAATGATAACATACATACTGTACATAATAATCTTGAGTTGGTAAATATTCCTTCTGAACTGATGGATTTAAATACCAATGAGTCTGTTAAGATTCAATGTGTGCATCTATTTCAGGCTATTGTTGGCATGGAGCCTAAGACAGGGAAATTGTCTCCTTCTGATTTACAGAGAGGATTAAAGGGAAGAGTTGTCTATTTGCCTCTAGATTTAAAGAAAAATATTGAAACAATTGGTGTAGAAAAAGTGGAAGAGGAACCTCTAGTTATTCTACTTGATGGCGTTCCTACAAATAGTAAGAAAATCTGGCAAGAATTAGTGGATGTTAGGAAAGTGAAAAAGGAAATGTTGTATTTGGTAAAAAACAATCAATACTACAAAAATGTAAATGTAGGAGAAGAGGAAACAACTGTAGAAAAGGACAGTGATTTGTTAGATGAGCAAATTGAAAAAGTGGATGTGTCCAGAAGTGAACAAATTTATGAACATTATAGTGTTCATCCTCTGCATTCCAAAGAAGTAATGGGGAATGCTATCGACTTATTCCAAATGAAAGAAGCAAAAGGAAGTCCCATTAGTGTATGGGAAGAAAGCTTGGAAGCTTGTTGTTTTCCTCAGTTATTTCCAACATGTCAAGGTGGACGATATGATGACCGACCTGTGCAGATTCCTGCATCTGAATAAAGGACATCAAGATTATAAGCAGAAGATTTAAGGTTTTCTCCAATGTATTCCTTATTTGTTAAATCTTCTGTTTGAGAGTGACGTGTCTGGACTTTCTTATGCAGTGAACCATATACTAAAAAGTGGAGTACATCTGCAAAATGTTTCGGCAAGGGACTTTATGGATAAAGTCCAACAGAAAGACACAGTTTTGGAATCTCAGCTAATAAATCTCATGGCATGTCAGCGTGGTACTAACGAGTATTGTACCGTCGTCATGGGGAATTGAAATGTATGCTAAGAAACTTAGGAACTCCTACGTGGTTCCTTACCCTAAGCTGTGCAGAGTATGCTTGGGAAGATTTACTTCAATTTCTTTGAGAGGCAAATGCAAACATAGAAAATATAGAATAAAAGACACCTGGAGAACTGTGCTCTTTGGATCCAGTTAATGTATGCAGGTATTTCAATCATAGATTTGAAGCTATGATGTTGTTTATCACAAACAAAAAAAATCCTCCTCTTGAAGAGGTTCTGGATTTCTTTTGGAGAAAGGAGTGTCAAGCAAGAGGTGCTCCTCACATACATATGTTGCTATGGATCAAAGATGCCCCCAAATTTGGAACAGATTCGGATGACACAGTGATGAGTTTTATTGAACAGTATTCTATATGCGCTTTTCCTAAAATGACAGAACAAAAGAATTGAAAACATCTAGTCTTACGGTTTCAAACACATCGGTGTGGAAAATACTGTCGTCGAAAATACAAATCAAAGGACAAGTTCTACACAAAATGTTGTTTTGGATTTCCACGACCAGTAATATCAAAAGGAAGAGTGAACAATTTTATGTCATCTTTGCGACATACAGTCACAAGAAAATCACCGAAAAATACCTATAACTTAAGAAGAAATGAAGAGTCAAAATACATAAATGGCTATAACCCAGTCATTTTGTCCATGTGGAATGCAAACATGGATATTCAATATGTTGCAGACAACTCCATTGCTGTGGCTCGATATGTAACATCTTACATTACGAAATCTGAAAAGACAGAACTAAAGGAAATGTGGGAGGAAATTTCTCATGAAAAGAGCCTAAGTAAGAAATTGTACAGCTACAGTTTGAAGATGTTGTCTCATCGAGAAATTGGAGCATATGAATGTTCAGATCGCTTATCATCTGCAAGTCTATATGCCAAATCTAGAACAATCATTTGGGTGAGTTTAGGTCTTGCAAGAATACAAAACCGAGTTTTGAAATCTGTACAAGAAATTGAGTATTTAGCAAAAACAAACAGTACAGATATTTTGAAGACAAATATGTTGTATACATACTATCCAAATAGAAGTAATCATCTTGAGAATGTTTGTCTGCAAACCTATACTTTTAAAAGGAATATTACAGAAGATATCAATAAAGGTGTATATGCTGTGATTGGATCTGAAGGATGTCTGGTGAAACAAAGAAAAGGACATTTGATTAATCATCGAAAACTGAGTTGCGAAACTCCTGAAAAAAGGGAATTTTACTATTTAGCTCTTTTGCAACTCTTTAAGCCATGGCGTACAGAAGAGGAACTACTTGGAGATTTTCTCAGTTATGAAGATTCATTCAACACAACCAAAAATACTATAGAATGTCTTGTTTTTACTAATTATCTACAAATGTTGACCGAGGAAATACAGCAAGAAGCTACAATTGCAGCAGAGATTGCTAGATACAGTTCTCAAGACAGTCAAAGTTCTGCTTCGTTGAGTCAGGATCCACTAGGCGGACCGATTATCCAAAATGAAGCAGCCACTGCCATGGATGAGGTGGAAAGAGCAATGGAACAAGCTCAGGAGGATGTAATAAACTTAGAAGAATTGGAAAAATAGCTAAATGTTGAGCAAAAACAAATATACGATGAAGTGACAGAGCAGATTGAGCATGGTTTATGTTATGAGAAAAAAGAGTGCTCATGTACGTCATTTAAACCTGTCCGACTGTACGTGAGTGGAGAAGCAGGAACTGGAAAAAGTTTTCTAATTAAAGTAATTGCAACTTATCTACAGAAAAGAACTGAGTCGTCACTCTCTTGTGTTGTTACCGCTCTAACTGGGTTGGCAGCACATAACATTAAAGGGATTACTTTACATTATTTATTGATGCTGCCAGTAGAGCACGAAAATAAATTAGAATACCACAAGCTATCTGGAGAAGCTTGTTGTGAAGTTTCCAGAGTTCTGAAAAAAATGAAACTTCTCATTATTGATGAGGTAAGCATGGTATCAAATGTAATGCTTGCCTTTGTGCATTTAAGAATGCAACAAATTCTTAAAATAGAGTATGATGTGTTATATGGAGGCAAACATGTCATTGTTTTTGGAGATCAACTACAGCTAACTTCTGTGAAAGGACAACCAGTGTTTAAAACCGTTACATATGAAGATACCAGAAAGGGCCTGGGAAGCATTGGAAATGTTAATATTTGGTCATATTTCTAATATTCAGAACTCATTCAAAATATGCGACAAGCAAAGGATGCTGATTGTAAAAGTATTCTTCAAGATATAAGAATTGGAAAAGTGAGTGAACATGGCAAAGAAGCTTTACAAAAGCGGCTTGTAGGAATCGCACACCAGTGTAACAAGTTGCTTAATTGTCCATTCAGTTCGGTGGTGCCCATGGGGTAGCACCCCCTGTACTTGGGGTGGTTTATACGTGAAGTAGCACTGTTTCCCTCTAGAGCAGTGTCCCCCCAGAGCACTCTGAGAATAAGTTCCTTGGTTTGTTCAAAAAATTAATGAATCAAAGTTCTCTTCTGTTGTTACATATGTTTTTCTTTATTTTGAATTGATTGTAGATATGTGTTCATCACATTATTAATTTCATAATGTAAATGCAAGTGGCCCAATGCATTTCAGGCATCGCCCTTCTTCAGGGGCCATACAGTATCTGAAAGTGACGAAGTACAACGATTCGTTTAGATTCTGTTTTAACACAAATGGGTACAAGAACACAATTTATACATTCCTCACATATGGTTCATTTATCTACATGCACATGAGACATTGGGAGTTTCAAAAGGTGATTCGGTGCGTGAAATGATGTGTAAGGGATAGTGCAAAACGGTTAGCAGTTGCTGCAAGTAGCGATTCTAAAGTGCATACGGTGCGTGACGAATTTATAGGTGTGCTCGTGATTTTCAACATTCAAAGTACGTGACATGCAGTACTTTGAAAATATACGCATCTGACCTGATCTATTTCGTTTTAGGAAGTTCACGGGGTGATGTGAATCTGTAAATAAACTTTACTACACTACACGTACACTTGTTTAGAAGGCAAGAAACAGAGTTTGGATACTGCCGGGACTAATATCGGAGCAGCGAACACCAAACGGATTCTGTTGAGCACATCGCGGTAAGCCACCATCACGGATACGTACTTCGTGGGTACTATTGCACACGATCGTGTACCACTGTCATTTGTGAATCGTACTTATGACTTTTGTTATCATTTATTTACAGATTCACATCGGTGCAGTCAGCTTCTCGGGGGCTCTGGGCTCGGGCTCCGGCGGGAGGCGGCGGCAAAGCAGACGTCAAGTTGCTGGTTGGTGCCTGTATTCACAGGGTGTTCACTCCTTGGCCACAAGGGAGATTCTCTTCAGTCTTCTGTGCAGCAGAATGTCGAAGTATAGTTTTCTTCTTAGTTTCAAGTCGAGTTCAGGATGATCTGAAGTCTTGGGACACAGCTCCTACTCTTATTCCATATCTAGGGGCCGGATTACCTGCTAGGTCCCTCCTCTGGGTGGGACCAGGAGGGGGGGTGGCTACACCCCCTTTCCTTTGTCCATCTCCGCGCCAAGACTGGGGCTGTGAAGCCCCAGCACTGGTTTGGACTGGCTTATGCACAGGGACACCTTGTGTGCCCCAGGCATGTCTCATTATATTCAGCCCTGTCCTACACAATACACAAACCCTGTCTGGGGTGGTGCTAGTACCTCCCAAGGCAGGAAACCCTTTGTCCAAGCCTCCCTCGCTGGAAGGACTCCCAGCAGCAGGAGGTCAGACTTGTGTCTGTGGTCGCAGCATCCATTTTGTGATGCTGAGGCTCATGTTTAACTTTACCCGGTTTTTAGGTTATGTACATGTCGTGTCCCTCTAGAAGGGTGGAATGCTACCCCCGTCACCAGAACTGGTGAGGGGGTAGTATTCCAATTCTTATGACACCTTACTCGACATGTTTTGATAAAGCCAAACCAAAGATAGCATTTAACCGCGAGGTTCATAAAGCACTTAAGAGTATATGGTATGGCAGTATCATGGAACAGCTAAAGGACGTGGTTCCGAAAGCTGCAGACAGGCTCAGCTCATGCTAGAGCACCATCTCACATATTTCCAAGCACTCTGCCTCCAGGATTGATGAGGCCTTCCATAGGAGTGGCTG
Source organism: Lissotriton helveticus (assembly GCF_964261635.1). Lineage (NCBI taxonomy): Eukaryota > Metazoa > Chordata > Amphibia > Caudata > Salamandridae > Lissotriton > Lissotriton helveticus. The sequence goes on from NC_136059.1 coordinate 642,563,160, forward strand.
ATAGGAACATATGTGTCCATTTTAGGTTAGATATAGGCATACTATACCTAAGTAAGGGGTGATTACACCGACTTACCCCAGCTGAGTGATCAGCCAGTTGTGTCAAATATGGAAGCCAGGCCAGGGGTGGCACAATACATGCTGCAGCCCCTGGTAGGCCTTGGAACCACCTACCTAAGGTACATGGAGTCCATTTTAAGGAGAGAGCAATTAACCTGGGGCCCTGAATAGCAGGATCCCAGGCCAACTAAGTCAAAAACCAGCTATACACTAGGCAAAAAATTTGGGGGTAACCATAGTCAGATATCCACCTTCCTACACTTGATGCCAACTCTTCAAGAATATCCAATCTTCAATGAAAAAATGTTAAAGTTAGAAAATCAAGAAATGATAACACTGGAAGCTATTGATAGAATAGAGCATGAAGGAGCTACTATTATTGTGTCAGAAAAGTTGAAGTCAAAATTGGATTCTTTAGACAAATCAATATCTAAAACGGCTGGTTTAGAAAAGAATCTATATGCATGTTTAAATTGTTGGATAATTTTACGACGTAATTTACATGTGGAAAGAGGTTTAGTAAATGGAGCAATGGGTCATGTTGTTGATTTTGTGAATTATCCAAATAGAGATAACATTGAATTTTTGAAAATCAAATTTGATGAAATTGAAGAAGTACAACAATTGAGTTGTTGACTATTCATAAATCTCAAGGTTTAAGTGTATATAGTGCTTTGGTGAAAAGTGGAAGTACTGTGTTCAAGGAGGGTATGGCATATGTTGCTTTATCATGAGTCAGAACACTATCTGGATTATACTTGATTGATTTTGATGAGACAAAGATTAGTGCAGGTCTAATTTGTGTGAAAGAGTATAATAGGTTAAGAAGAGAATATGCTCCAAATTTACCTCAATATCCTTTATTTGAAAAGCGTGTGGTAGGTGGAAAAAGAAGATATGTGAAAAATTGTAGCGAGGTTGTAGAGAAAAGAAAAAAAGTAGATGAACCAGTAATTGTAAGCAAAAAGAAAAAGGATAGTATTGAAGAGGTTGTTGGATTTCAGATTGAAAACAGTTCTGGTGTCAACTGCTTTGCTAATGTAGTGCTTAATGTTGTTTTTTTTCTTTAAACTTTACAACAACAGATTGTTGAAAATCGGGATCAAAGATTTTGTTGTTTGTTGAATTCTGTCTTTGAGAAATGTAGCAGTGATAAAACAAAAATAGAAAGTGTTTCTGATATTCGAAATGTTTTAGACATATGTTCTGGTCTAAATCAATTTTTACAGAATATTCAGCAAGATTGTCAGGAATTTCTACTCTATATGCTTGTTGTATTGCAAGATGAAGGTATAGATATTGAAATCTTTTTGGCCTTTCTTATAAATGGCAACATGACTGTGACAATTGTTCGTTTTCAAGTAGTACTAAAATAGACACTGAAAGATTTATATATTTGACGTTACCAGACTGCAAATCAGTGTCTTTTAATAATCTAGTTAGAGAAGCAAATCAAAACATGGTCTGTACCCATTGTAACTCTCAAATGTTATCAACATTATTTATACAAAGATATGGACAGTATGTAATGTTAATGCTCCAACGATGTAGACCTGATGGAACAAAATTGACAACTTTAATTAAAAAATGTGTGGCTTCTCAATTATCAATTTCAGGAAGAACTTTTGTAACTGTAGCAATTATTTTCCATGATGGTCCTTCTACAACATCAGGACATTACACAGCTTATTTAAAATGTCCATACGGCTGGACTCATTGTAATGATACTCAATTGACTTTTAAACAACGTTTGCCTTTTGACTTACCAAATTCTTACCTAATGTTTTTACAACCCAAATTTTAGGGAAAATAATTGGCCTAGGAAGATTAGTGCGGTTAAAAAAGGGTAGTCAGCTGTTGATAATTACTTTGTGAGTGAGGGTGATCAAGATAAAAAAAACTTGTACTTGTCATAGAGGTAGTGTAAGTATATCACATAGTGAGTGATATGAGTATTACAGGAAATGTTGATCATGAGTGAGGTAGAGGTGTTTTAGACTAGTTATAGTTCTTGTAGATAAGCAAAAAACAAATACCAATTGCACACCAAATTACAGTAAAGACAGAGATGCCTCAATGGACATGAAGGAGCAAATGAAGTGGTCGAAACAGATGAAGAAATGGATGTTGGATGACTCCTCTTTTATTGTATGGATGGCCAGCCGACACGTGTTTCGTCGTCAAGTTGTAACAGTACTTGCACGACTCATCAGGGCTGTGACTCGGAGGGGAAGGACCACAGGTCGCTTGGCCGGTGATACTTCCGACCCGGCCCTAGCTCAGGACCAGGTTGTAGGTTTGCGGGTGTAAGATGTAGCTCCAGATCCAGTAGACGGATTGTAGAAAGGGGAATGCTCAATGACGGAGACAGTGCCCGGAACCGCTGCTTGGGAGCACCCTCCCTTCTGATCAGCATCCAGACTTCGGATTCTACTGCAATCTGACTTTCTATCGTCTGCCACAACTGGGAATACATACCTGCATATTCCATGTGAATGCCCGTATCATCTAGTGGCACCACGCACTCCAGGATTTTGGAGCACTGTAATAAAAGAGGAGTCATCCAACATCCATTTCTTCATCTGTTTCGACCACTTCATTTGCTCCTTCATGTCCATTGAGGCATCTCTGTCTTTACTGTAATTTGGTGTGCAATTGGTATTTGTTTTTTGCTTATTACTGCGTGTGCCCTGCACACACTTGGAGGGGTTTAGGGTCTTTGTCCCCTCACCTTTTTGCACCCGCACCTACATTCCTGTACACTAACGTGAGCAGTGCGCCTAGTTTTTCCCTGTGCCCTAAAAAACCCTTTCTCCTAGGTTTTTTATAGTTCTTGTAGATGTTGTTGACATTTTTGATTCTCTTAAATGAGTTTCTTTTAATGGTATACAGCTCCTTGCTAAGATAAAGGATGAGCAGAGTGTCATCAGCATACCACATGACTTCCAACAAAGGACTTTCCATATACTATTTGGCCATGTAGAAAAGTATATCAATCAAAAATGAGTATTTCGGGTAAATGTTGTTAATATATGTTTCTACATAAGTTTACTTTGAGAGTATAAAAACAAGTAATAATGTTTTATTACTTTGTGATTGTTGATATTTACGTAAGAAATTGGTGTTTGGAAGAAAACATTTAAGATATGTTTTTTTCTAATTTTTACATTATTTATTGAAACGTTGTATGGGTTTTTTAAACACAATCTTTTTGATTGTGGTTTTTTTTGCCAGCTGTCATATGATGAGTAGTATTGAACTCACTGTTTCTAGTGAAATTCAATATATTCTGAGAACAGCAAAATAAAACATGAAACATATTGTACAAATTATTTTGTATTTTGTATTGTGAAATATGTATTATAACTCAATTGTTTATTCTCTTCTACAGATATTATATTTATAAGGTAAGTACGACAAACAAAAAATACTTTTTCATCACTTTCTTACTTCTCTTTCTCTTTCTCTCTATCATTTCTTCACTCTCTCCCTTACTCCTTTACTTTTCCTCATCTTACTCCTCTTCCCTCATTCAACTTACTCCCCTTCATTCACCTTTACACTCCTTCTCTCACCATCAGTACTCTTCTTTCACCCTCACTCATCTTGTCCAAATCCCTCTTTCCACTGTCTGTCCCTCACTTGTCTTTCCTATCTTCCTCCATCACTACCCTTGTCTGGCTGTATTGATCAGTCTCTTCTCACTCCCCCTTACTCTCTTTCCATAACTTCATCTCTCATTCACCTTCACTCACTCCACTTCTCTCACTCCCTCACTCTGTTTCGCTCAGTTCCCTTCCTTTATTCCCTCCCTCACTCTCCTTTCCTCCATATTTCACTTCCCCTTATTCACTTTCCTTCACATCATCCCTCAGTGACCTTCACTCACTTCACTTCTTTCACTTCCTCAACTCCCTTTCGCTCACTCCCCTTTCCTCCTTCAGTCTCTAAGTCTGTTCCTCTGTGACAGTCACTACAACTGATTTACTCCCTCACAGTCCGTCACTCTCCCTCTGTTTCTCTCTCTCACTGTCTCCCTCTCTCTGCACCAGTCTTCCTTTTCTTTTCTCTCTCTTTCCATAAATCCTTCTCTCTCACTTACTTCTTTTTCCTTTCTCTTAATATGCTTCTTTTTCCATCACTCCCCTTCCCTCACCCTTATATCCCTTACCTCACTGTCACTGCCCTTCATTCAATGTGAGTCTCCTTCCTCCACTTCATGTTCTCTTCTCTCTGCATCACTCTCATTCTATTTCTCCTGCACCCATTCCCTCACTCTCCCTCATACTCTTTCGCTCACTCCATCCGTCGATCTCCTTTCCTTTTTCCCCGTACCTCAATCCCTTTTGGTAACTCCCATTCCTTTAGTCTCTCACTCCTTTCACTCTATTTCTCTCTTCCTCTCTCCCTTTGTCTCACTCAGTGTAACCACTTCATTTCGTGTCAGTCACTTCCTCTCTCTCTCTTTCTCTCTCACTCTCTCCCTCTGTGTTTCTCCCTCACCCTTTCTTTCTTTCCCTTTCTGTTTTTTCACTTCTACTTTCTTTTGTATTATGAAATATATATTATAACTCAATTTGTTTTGTCTTCCGCAGATACTATATCTGTATACAAATATTCTATTAAGTTGTCATTATTTATAAGGTAAGTATGACAAACAAAAATACTTTTACTTCACTCTCTTACTTCTCATTTTTCTCTTTCCTATTCTTGAATCTCTCTCTTACTCCTTTACCTTTCCTCATCTTATTGCTCTTCCCTCATTCTACTTACTCCCCTTCATTCACCTTTACACTCCTTCTCTCACCATCAGTACTCTTCCTTCACACTCACTCATCTTGTCCAAATCTCTCTTTTCCCTCTCTGTCCCTCATTTGTCTTTCCTATCTTCCTCCATCACTACCCTTGTCTTGCTGTATCGATCAGTCTCTTCTCACTGCCCCTTACTCTCTTTCCTTCACATCATCCCTCAGTGACCTTCACTCACTTCACTTCTTTCACTTCATCACTCCCTTTCGCTCACTCCTCTTTCCTCCTTCCGTCTCTAAGTCTGTTCCTCTGTGTCATTCACTATAACTGATTTACTCCCTCACAGTCCGACACTCTCCCTCTGTTTCTCTCTCTCACTGTCTCCCTCTCTCTGCACCAGTCTTTCATTTCTTTTCGCTCTTTTTCCATAAATCCTTCTCTCTCACTTACTTCTTTTTCCTTTCTCTTAATATGCTTCTTTTTCCATCACTCCCCTTCCCTCACTCTTATATCCCTTCCCTCACTGTCACTGCCCTTCATTCAATCTGAGTCTTCTTCCTCCACTTTATGTTCTCTTCTCTCTGCATCACTCTCATTCTATTTCTCCTACACCCATTCCCTCAGTGTGCCTCATACTCTTTCGCTCACTCCATCCGTCAATCCCCTTTCCTTATTCCCCGTACCTCAATCCCTTTTGGTAACTTTCATTCCTTTAGTCTCTCACTCCTTTCACTTCATTTCCCTCTTACTCTCTCCCTCTGTCTCACTCAGTCTAACCACTTCATTTTGTGTCACTCACTTCCTCTCTCTCTCTCTCTCTCTTTCTCTCTTACTCTCTCCCTCTGCCTTTCTCCCTCACCCTTTCTTTCTTTGCCTTTCTGGTTTTTTCTCTTCTACTTTCTTTTGTATTATGAAATATATAGTATAACTCAATTTTTTCTTGTCTTCCACAGATACTATATCTATATAAAAATATTCTATTAAGTTGTCATTATTTATAAGGTAAGTATGACAAACAGAAAATACTTTTACTTCACTCTCTTACTTCTCTTTTTCTCTTTCCTATTCTTTAATCTCTCTCTTACTCCTTTACCTTTCCTCATCTTACTCCTCTTCCCTCATTCTACTTACTCCCCTTCATTCACCTTTACACTCCTTCTCTCATCATCAGTACTCTTCCTTCACACTCACTCATCTTGTCCTAATCCCTCTTTCCCCTGTCTGTCCCTCACTTGTCTTTCCTATCTTCCTCCATCACTACCCTTGTCTTGCTGCATCAATCAGTCTCTTCTCACTGCCCCCTTACTCTATTTCTTTCACATCATCCCTCAGTGACCTTCACTCACTTCACTTATTTCACTTCCTCACTCCCTTTAGCTCACTCCCCTTTCCTCCTTCCGTCTCTAAGGCTGTTCCTCTGTGTCAGTCACTATAACTGATTTACTCCCTCACAGTCTGTCACTCTCCCTCTGTTTCTCTATTTTACTGTCTCCCTCTCTCTCCACCAGTCTTCTTTTTCTTTTGTCTCTCTTTCCATAAATCCTTCTCTCCCACTTACTTCTTTTTCCTTTCTCTTAATATGCTTCTTTTTCCATAACTCCCCTTCCCTCAGCCTTATATCCCTTCCCTCACTGTGACTGCACTTCATTCAATCTGAGTCTTCTTCCTCCACTTCATGTTCTCTTCTCTCTGCATCACTCTCATTCTATTTCTCCTGCACCCATTCCCTCACTCTCCCTCATACTCTTTCGCTCACTCCATCCGTCAATCCCCTTTCCTTATTCCCAGTACCTCAATCCCTTTTGGTAACTCTCATTCCTTTAGTCTCTCACTCCTTTCACTCCATTTCTCTCTTACTCTCTCTCTTTGTCTCACTCAGACTAACCACTTCATTTTGTGTCACTCACTTCCTCTCTCTCTTTCTCTCTCACTCTCTCCCTCTGTGTTTCTCCCTCATCCTTTCTTTCTTTCCATTTCTGTTTTTTTCACTTCTACTTCTTTTGTATTATGAAATATATATTATAACTCAATGTGTTCTTGTCTTCCACAGATACTATATCAATATAAAAATATTCTATTAAGTTGTCATTATTTATAAGGTAAGTATGACAAACAGAAAATACTTTTACTTCACTCTCTCTTACTCCCCTTCCTCTACTCATCTTAGTCTCCGTTTCTCAGTCTCATTACTGCCCTTCATTCACCTTTACAGTCTTTCTGTCACTCTCACTACTCTCTCTTCACCCTCACTCACCTTGTCCAACTCCCTCTTTCCCCTGTCTGTCTCTCACTTTTCTTTCCTATCTTCCTCCATCACTACCCTTGTGTTGCTATATCGCTTAGTCTCTTTTCACTCCCCCTTACTCTCTTTCCATAACTTCATCTCTCATTCACCTTCACTCACTCCACTTCTCTCACTCCCTCACTCTGTTTCGCTCAGTTCCCTTCCTTTATTCCCTCCCTCACTCTCCTTTCCTCCATCTGTGTCTAAATATCTTCCTCTGTCTCAGTCATTGTAACTGATTTATTTGTTCACACTCCCTCACTCTCCTTCTGTTTGTCTCTTTCACTGTTCCCTCTCTCTTCACTGCTGTTCCTTTTTTTCTCTCTCTTTCCATAAAGATGCTTCTTTTTCAATCACTCCCTTTCCCTCAATATTATATCCCTTCCCTCACTGTCACTGCCCTTTATTCAATCTGAGTCCTCTTCCCCCACTTCATGTTCTCCTCACTGTGCATCAGTCCTATTCCCTTTCTCGTACTTGTATTCCCTCACTCACCCTCACTCTCTTTCACTTACTCCATCCGACAATACCCTTCCCTTATTCCCCTTTCCTCATTCCCTTTTCCTCATTCCCTTTTGCCAACTCTCATTCCTTTAGTCTCTCACTCCCCTTCACTCCTTTTCTCTCTCCTTCTGTCTAACTCAGTCTAACCACTTCACTCACTGTCACTCACTTGCTCTCCCTCTCTTTCTGTCTCACTGTATTTTTCTCTTTCTCTCCCTCTCCTTTCCTGTCTTTCTCTTTCTGTTTCCTTCACTCCTACTTTATCACTCAGTCCCCTTTCCTCTCTCTTAATCTCCTTACTTCTCTCTCTTTCCCTTCCCTCACCCTCATACACCTTCCCTAAGTGTCACTGCCCTTCACTCACCATCACTACCCTTCCCCACTCCACTTTCTCCTGTCTGTATTTTTCACCCTTTCACTTTCCCATTCCCTTTTCCTCACTCCCCCTAGCTTTCCTTCTCTCACTCCATTCTTTACTCCCCTTCTCTTACTCCCCTTTTCTAAGTTCCTCCATCCCCTCACACCATTTCTCTCTCCCTCACTTCCCATCTCTCACTTTCCATTACCCCCTTCCTTCACCCTCATACCCCTTCCCTCACCGTCAGTCCACTTCTCTTACCTTCACTCTGCTCTACTTCTCCCTTTTCATCTCTTACTCCCCTTCTGTGTCTCTGTTCCATGCTCCCTTTTTCTCACTCCTTCTCTCTCAATTTTCTTTTCTTACTGCCCTTCCCTTACTCTTTCTCTCCACTTACCTCACTCCCCTACCCTTAGTCCCCTTGTTTCAGTCACTCTTTGACTCCCCTTTCCTCACTCACAATTCTACCCTTTCCTCACTCATTCCATCAATCCTTATCTCCTTTTCACTCAGTCATTTCAATCATTCATTTATACACTACACATTAATTCAAAAAAGTATGACACAGTTTTTAAAAGATATAGCTCTTCTTTGAGAAGTGAGGTTAGTTCTGACAAGAACTTTTTTTTTCTTTTTTGTTTTGTATTTTTTTATAGTTTTTAAACAATTTCATATTTTTGGGGGTTTTTTCCCCCAAAAAAGTAAACAGGTAACAAAAAATTGTTCAACTAGAACAAAAATAATGAATGAAAAAAAATAACTACGGCGGCATACGTGCTGTGAGATCCGAATATCTATCAAGTCCACACTCTGCTCACCATAGCAAAAAATGTCCTTGCAAACATTGCAACAAATATGTACTTTAGAAAAATTTGAACGGTTGTCCAGCACTCTTGTAGTGGGTGATTGTGATGCGTATAGGTGGAAGGCACAGCAGGTGGAAGATCCCTGGCCAGGGCTCTAGTGCTCGCACGAGCATAATTATGCAGATGCACGTTCTTCACATGCCTTATCATCGTATAAATACTAAAAGAGTATTTCTTGTTGGGGATTTCTCTAGACAATACAGTCCCACAGATGGTACACATTACTTTTCGAGCATTTTCTTTTTTTTCACCCTCCGGAAAAGTAAAAAACTGCCAAATGAAGGAGTCCTTCTGCTTCCTGGAACGTTGGTCCTCTTCCACCACAACAGTATCTGAGTCAGATGAGCTCTTAGGGTGCTGTGCTGCCATTTTCAAATACCTGTAGCAAAGCAGAGGTCCTTCTCTCTGGAAACCAATAGAGATAGTGAGGGAAGTGGGTGGAGTTTTTGAAGATTCTGGAACAGAAACTACTATTAACCAATCAAAAGTGTTGTTTTCATGTCACATGACTTTACGTGCGCATAAAAATGGCGTTTTGCCCGATTTTCTAAAAAGTTCAAAAACATGAAAAGGAGGCAGGAAAGAGACTCCCTGACCCCCTAGGCCTTCTCAGGGGGTCCCTGAAGGACCCCGATGTGCAAAAAAAACATTTATTTTTTAAAACCACGAGGTGCGCGCACGTTGAGCGCACCGTCGAGGCAGAAGTCACTCAAAAACAATAGTGGAGAACGTGAAAAGGAGGCAGGGTAGAGACTCCCTGACCCCCAAGGCCTTAAGTTCTCAGGCGATCCCTGAAGGACCCCAAAGGACAAAAAAAACATTTGTTTTAAAAAAAAAAAAAAATTGCGAGGTGTGCGCACTGTGCCCGCACGTTGAAAAAAATCACCCAAAAAAAGGAAAAAAACGAATTTGAGTGTTTATTGTTGATTAAAGATGTAGACTATACTGTTCAACTTTAACCAAATCATAAAAATGAGCTGTGCTATTGCATATTACTGGAAGAGAGAAATCTATTATAATATACAAAGGCAGTTTGTGAAAAATAAATATATAAAACATATAAAAATTGAACAGAAATTGGCCTGTTAAAAACTTTGGAACTTCACAAAAAAATACAATATATTTCAGACCTGATATAGTTAAAAATTAGTATTTAAAAAACCTTGCAAATTTACTGAAAAAAACATAGGTTTAACATACGTTATAGTTACAAATTAACATTAAAAAACCTTACAAATTTACTGAAAAAACCATAGGTTTGACACACGTTATAGTTAGGAATTAGCATTTAAAAAACTTTTGAAATTCACTGAAAAAACCATAGGTTTCACACATGTTATAGTTAGGAGTTAGCTTTGAAAAAACCTTTGAAATTCACTGAAAAAACCATAGGTTTGACACACATTATAGTTAGGAATTAGCTTTGAAAAAACCTTTGAAATTCACTGAAAAACCATAGGTTTCACACACGTTATAGTTAGGAATTAGCATTTAAAAAACCTTAGATATTCACTGAAAAAAACATAGGTTTCACACCAGTTAAAGTTAGCTGGACATTTTACTCATTCAAAACCATTGAAATTCCCCCGTTATAGTTAGTTATACTCACTATAACTCGCGCACCCGCAATCCACTACTGATGATGTCACATATTACATCACTCATGACATGGTCAGTGACATCACTCATATCATCACTGATGACATCTCAAATGACATCACTGGTGACATCACTGATGACATCATCCTTCTGAAAGAGTAGCAGACCTCCTCTCACCCTAATATTATCTTTGATACACACATTCAAAAATGCAAACTACAATTTACAAAAAAATGGAGATACCAATACCAATTACAACAATCTATTAGGTAACTCACTCATCATATGTACTGATACACCTATACATCCTGTTACACACTAATACTCATCCATATAGTTACTCACACTCATATTCACGCATGCAAATAAACTATCAAAAATCAATTTACTTGATTATACTGCTGTATACACACCACTACACATACTACTACAGAAACGTACACATATTTACTCTCTTAAACAATCAATTATAAAAACACATACTTATTTATACAGGTACTCTTGCAAATTCTCACTCTCACATTTACTCAATTATATACATCAATACTAACATATACTAGTTTAAAACATATGTAGTTACACATGAATATACTATTGAGACAATCATTCACTCACAAACCCACCCATACATACAATCATCCACCTAATACACTCTTGCACACATGCTGTCTTCAAAACACATACAAACAGTGAGTTACTCATTCATGCATCTGTGCGCTAAGTAATATTGTCCACCGAACCATACAGACACTCATACTGATACACAAAAAAACAACGTATAACCCATATACACAATTATGTAGCTACTCACCAACCCATGCAGCCACTTATACACAAAGTGAGACACAGATACATATATTTAAAAATGTAAACATTACTCGCTAATACATGTATTCACTAAGATACACTTAATAAATCAGTTAACCAATGATTTTTACAAAAATATCCATTTAGACACTTATTTACCCATTTATTCTTCCATCGACGTTTAGATATACACATATAAAAAATATTTATTTTTCAGAAAGACACACATTCACAGGATGATGTCATCAGTGATGTCATTTGAGATGTCATCAGTGATGTCATGAGTGATGTCACTGACCATGTCATGAGTGATGTAATATGTGACATTATCAGCAGTGGATTGTGGACAAGCGAGTTTTAGTGAGTACAACCAACTATAACGGGAGAATTTCAATGGTTTTGTAAGAGTAAAATGTGCAGCTAACTATAACTTGTGTGAAACCTATGGTTTTTTCCGTGAATATATATATATACATATATATATATATATATATAAAATTCACTGAAAAAACCATAGGTTATACACCATATATAGTTAGGAATTAGCATTTTTTAAACCTTATTTTACTCACACAAAACCATTGAAATTCCATATATAGTTAGTTGCACTAACTATATATCGCGCACCCGCAATCCACTGCTGATGATGTCACATATTACATCATTCATGACATGGTCAGTGACATCACTGATGACATCACTGATGACATCTCAAATGACATCACGGATGACATCACTGATGACATCTCATTTGACATCAATGACCACATCACTGATGATATCATTCATGTGACAATACAATGCATCTCCTCACATTTTAATATAACCTCTGTTTCACCCAGTGTTAAATAAAGAGTATAATTTTTGAAACCATTGACACACCAATACTAGTTACTACATATGTACTCACTGATTCCTACGTCTACACACACATTCACTCATTCACCCATACAATCATTCATACATACAATCACTCATCTTTACAACACTATCATATGCACTCATACACCTATACAGACACTCACACTCTGCCACTCATCCATGGAGTTACTCACACACCTAGTCAGTCCTGTAAAGAATCAATCACACTTCCATTTTCTTGTCTATACAGTTAAACATAGAGCACCTTACATTTTCAAACATATACTAACACATACTTACCTTGTTATACAATCATTGATATAAGTACACATTGATCTGCACAGAGTCACACACCTCCCAGCCAGCCACACACACACTCAGTCTCCCATACAAATACTTGGACAATCAATCAATAACCCATATAGTTACTCATATAGCTACTGATCAACACATGCAGCAGTTTACAGAACAACAGACATAATGATGCACAAATTAAGACAGTTTAGTCACTAACCCATGCACTCAGTGAGATACATTTAATCACTCACTCATACAGTCAGTCATGCACCTACTAAATCCTTCGTCCAGACACTTATACATCCACTCATTCTTCAATATGTAAGACATATTTAAACTTTACAGAAACATAAAATCACTGGATGTTGTTATCAGTGATGTCATCAGTGATGTCATTTGAGATGTCATCAGTGATGTCATCAGTGATGTCACTGACCATGTCATGAATGATGTAATATGTGACATCATCAGCAGTGGATTGCGGGTGCGCGATATATAGTTAGTGCAACTAACTATATATGGAATTTCAATGGTTTTGTGTGAGTAAAATAAGGTTTAAAAAATGCTAATTCCTAACTATATATGGTGTATAACCTATGGTTTTTTCAGTGAATTTTCAAGGTTTTGTAAATGCTAATTCCTAACTATATATGGTTTATAACCTATGGTTTTTTCAGTGAATTTCAATGGTTTTTTAATAGCAAATATCTATAGCTGTAAAATGTATTCTTATTTAAATCCAAAAATATATTTTATATGTTTATTAATAATTTTTTTAAAATATTTTTTTTGTTTCGCTCCCGGTCCGCGGACCGGGAAGCTTCCCGCTAGCTCAATTTGATGCCGCGACCCGGTCCGCGAACCGGTAAAAAATCAACATAGTGACGGTATCGCGTTGCCGCGTAATGCGTCTTATGACGTACTGCGTTAGCGCACCCGGAAGTGCCCCGGGGCGCGGACCGAGGCGCGAAACGCAGCTCCCCGAAAGCGATCCGCGGCGCGTCGCGAAAACGCGACGTATCGCGTTGCCGCGTAATGCGTCTTGTGACGTACCGCGTTAGCGCACCCGGAAGTGTCCCGGGGCGCGGACCGGGGCGCGAAGCTTAGCGACCCGGAAGCTAACCGGGGCGCGTTCTGCAGCGCGTAACATGAGCGTGAGAGGTCATGTGACTTGTTAATAAAACTTTTCATTGGTTCATTTCACTTTTGGTTTCATAATGATGTAAGGCTAGGTCAGGTGACCTAAAAATAACACTTTTCATTGGTTGAGAAGTATTGTTTTTCCCAAATGATGAAAACCCCTCCTTCTTTCCTCACTCTGACTTTCATCATTGTGAGAGGAAGACCTATTTTGCTTGTTGGAAAATGGCTTCATTGGTAGCTTAAGCTGGTGGACCCCCACCACCACCTCCACCTCCTCATGGGAAGAGAGGACCACCTCCCCAGGTCATTACCAACACTGAGGAGGAAGATGAAATAATGGATGAGGAGGGAGAAGAACCACAGTTCTTAGAAGAGGTGCCCCGGGTTTCCAGAAAGAAAGCCAGTTTCATCTGGCAGTTTTATTCGATCCCTCGTGGCCAAAAAAAAGTCAATGCGAGGTATGTCACCTGCCGCATATGCAAAGAACAATTGTCCAGAGGGACGGACAAAAAATATAGCTATGGAAATCACACAATGCACAGGCACATGACAAGGAAGCATCCACTAAATTACAGCCGGGCGGAAATAAGGGATATGCAGGACAATCCAAGACCAACTCCTGTGGCCAGACCAACAATACCGATTTCTCTAACACCAGAAGAGGCACGGGAAACTGTGCCAAATATTCAAGAATATTTTGGGCACATGATTCACTTATGTATGCACTGTCGTGCATTATTAGCTTGTGGCAACATGAGCATCAATGCACTCAACCTGGCGTATGAACACCATGATTGCCCTAACCGCCCCCAGTAATTTTTTTTTGCTCCTGTTGAGCCCTTTTCAACGCCTGTTTTTTGTTGTTTCCCCCCAAAAAAAACCAAAAAAAATATAAAATCGTTCAAAAAATACAAAAAAAACAAAAAATTTTCAAAAAATAAAAAAAAATATAAAACAACAAAAATATAAAAAAAAAGTTCTTTTCAGAACTACCTTCCCTTTCAAAAAAAATTGCTAGAATGTTTAGCACTCTGGCAAGCTCTATTTCTTTTGGTTCGCTCCCGGGTTAGCTTCCCGGTACGCGGACCCGGAGCTAACCAAAAAAAAAAAAAAAAAAAAAAAAGTGTAAGTATAAGGAAAGTAAACAGAGAGTGATGTTAAAAGAAAGACAGCTATAGGGAGTAAAGAAGAGACACTGTTTAATAGATCTATTTACCGAAGAAAAGACAGAAGAGGGTATAATTGTGAAAAACAAAATAGATAACGAAGTGAAAGAAAAAAAAAGAGAGTATAACATTAACAAAGAAGAGTTTCTTGGAGAATGTGAGTGAATGTTCAAAATAAGATTAAAACATGAGGAATAACAGAGAGAAAAAATAGAAAACAGAAAACAAAAAATAACAGAAAAAGATTAATTGAAACAGCAAAGAAATGTAAGTAACATAGAGCCATATCATCAACATAGGCAATAAAAGTTTTGCAGCTTTTATTGGCAGAAATGTGTCGCTAAAGCTGCTTTTGTGGCAGAAAACTGCCGCTAAAACAACTTTTGCACCAGTTTTCTGCCAATAAAAAGAGCAATAATTTTATTGGCTGTGTTCATAATATTCCCCTTAGTGTGCTTCAACTACACAGAGAAAGCATTATGAACAAGTAGTGATAGAGTGATCAGTCAAAGACACTAAGAGTAATAGAGACGGAGTGAGTGAACAAGAGTGAGGAACTATGAGAAGAGAGGGACTGAGAAAAAGAGTGGAAGGAGTTGAGTAAGTAGGTAATAGAGAAAGGAATGAGGGAAGTAGCAAAGGCAGGAAACTGAGGGTTAAAGAAATGAAGCAGTGGAACTAATAGTAGTTAAATGTGATAGAAATGTAACGAAAAGAGTACAAAATATTTACCTTATAATTGTCGTTAAATTACTCACTTTTTGTTTTTATACTTTCAATCTGTGAAAGAGAGAACAAACATTTGAAAAATATTAAAACATGTATTTAAAAATTAGAAAAGACAAGGGAAAAGATTGAAGGACAAACAGTTTTTCAACAACTTTGACACTTACAGAAGCTTCTGCTTCTCCAGGCCCCCTACACAGTCCTAAAGATATACATTTTAAACTAACAGTATCTTGATGCAGATGAAGTGAGGCCTATCTTAAAACATGGTGCATCTTTTGCATTGCTGTTGTTTCAGAAAAGTGTCGCAAGACACTAAAATTTTAAATAATTGCTTCAGGATGCCAATAAGATGTCTACTATCCAGAGGTTTGTTTGAGGTGAGGCCTACTCAGGGTTGCAGATGAGATTTACACTTGTTGAAGAGTACAGAGGAGATAATACATGTGAAGGTCTACCAATGAAGTGAGTCATGTCCACTGCACTCTTCAACAAAGTCCAAACCTCCTATGTTTCCCTGGACAGACCTAAACTTGATCTGCACAATGTGATTCGTAATGATAGGAAACACAGGTGATGTAATTGAAATACGTGCAATTTATTTTGCTCATTTCACAATCACATCACTTGTGTTTCCTTTGCTTAGGTATCTCATTGTGCAGATGTAGTCTAGCATATGAAAGAATACGCAGAAGTGCAGCACTGCATGCAACAACTTTGACACTTACAGAAGCCTCACCTTCTCCATGCCTCCTACACAGTTCTACATATACATCATAAATGCAAACAGTACAGAATTAATTATACATGTTAAATGGTTTATTTTTGCTGTTCTCAGAATGTATCAAAATTCACTAAAAACAGTGACTTGAAGGTATTCATCATATAACAGCGGGGAAAAAAAAACACAATCAAAATGATTGTGTTTAAAAAACCCATACAACATAAGAAATCAAAATTCAGAACTCCTTAAAGTTAACTTACTTTCCATGACGTCCAAGGATGTCCTATGAACAGCTTACACTCTTTTGTGCTGTTATTACTTTCAGCCCGCCACTTTCTGAAAGAAAATCTCCATCGTTTTTAAAAACACGTTACATGCAATAAATGACTTCTTGCTCTCTACCACAAGTTTCCACAAGGCCAAATCTGGTCAGAGCCATTTATAACTCTTGGATTTCTTGTAAGCCAATCCCGTCATTTGGCATTTCCGCAACTTTCAGAATTAAAATGTTGAAGATCATTTTCACAATCCTGGAATAGTAATATCTTCCCCTTCTTGCTCAGTCATTTTCTACATTTCCTATGACACTGATACTGCTTACTATGAAGCAGACTTACACTACCTCTATGACTACTACAATTATTTAATTCTCTACATCACTTTTAATCACAAAGCAATGTAAAACAGTAGACAGCATTGCAGACTTACATTCCCTCTACTCCATGTTTTGATTGGCTGCTTCAATTAGCTTATAAAAAGAAACAGTTTTTCTGAACTCATTCAAAGTGCACGTATTTCTCCATGACGTCCAGTCCTATGGTTAGAAGTTATGTCTCTGAACTACACTTATCCTCAAGGCCAAATTGTGTAGGAGCCATTAGAACTTCTTGAAATTCCACAGAGCACATCCCGAGATTATTTCCCTAAAATTTTGGTTTTAAAAACACCAGGTAAGAGTTTTTAAGGTCATACGGCAATTTTTTTTTTTAAATTAAAACAGAATCATTGCAGAATGACCAGCCATTTCTAGACTTTAAATAAGCTGTGTAATGTCCTGATGTTATTGAAGGGCCGTCATGATATATAATTGCTGCAGTTACAAAAGTCCTTCCTGATATTGACAACTGCGAAGCTACAAAATTTTTAATTAAAGTTGTCAATTTTGTTCCATCAGGCCTACATCGTTGGAACATTAAAATGACATACTGGCCATATGTTCGTATAAATAATGTGGACATCATTTCAGATTTACATTGGCTACACTCCATGTTGTGATCAGCTGCTTTTACTAGCTTATTAAAGGAGACTGATTTACTGTCTGGCAAAGTTAAATATATAAATCTTTCTGAGTCTACACTAGTAGTACTTGATACCATACAGTTCTCGCAGTCATGCTGCCATTGATAAGAAAGCCCAAACAGCTGATCTACATCTACACCTTCAGCATGTAATACATCAAGCATATACATTAAAAACTCCTGACAATCTTGCTGAATATTTTGAGAGAATTGTGTTTGGCCTGAACATCTGTCTAACAGATTTCGAATTTCAGACACACTTTCTATGTTTCTTCTATCAGTGCTACATTTCTCTAACACAGAATTTAACAAACTGCAAAATCTTTGATCAGAATTGACCACAATCTCTTCTTTTACATTTTCTAGAGAAAACAAAACATTAACCACTACATTAGCATAGCAGTTGACACCAGAACTGTTTTCAAATTGAAAACCAACAACATCTTCAACAGAATCCTTTTTGTTTCTGCTTGTAATTTTAGGTTCATCGACTTTTCGTCTTTTTGCTACAACCTCCCCAGTATTGGTCACATTTCTTCGTTTCCGGCCTACCACACGTTTCTCAAACAAAGCATACTGAGGCAAATGTGGCGCATACTCTCTTCTTAACCTATTGTATTCCTTAACACAATCTAGATCAGCACAAATGTTTGTGACATCACACTCAATCAAGTACAATCCCGATAAAGTTCTAACTCGTGACAATGCCACATATGCCATACCCTCCTTGAACACAGAACTGGCAATATTCACCAATGCACTGTCTACACTTAAACCTTGCGATTTATGGATTGTCACCGCATATGCCAAGCAAACAGGAAACTGCTTACGGCGAACATATAAGTCTTTTACAAGCAAAAATCTAGCAGAGCAACGACCAATTAGCTGTACTTCCTCAATGCCATCAAATTTAATTTTTAAAAATTCAATTCCATCTCTATTTCTGTATTTTACAAAATCAACAACATTACCCATTGATCCATTTACCAGACCTCTTTCAACATGTAAATTCCTTCTTAAAATTATACGGCAGTTCAAGCACACATTCAGAGTCTTTTCAAAACCTGCAGTTTTAGATATACTCTTCTCTAATGAATCCAATTTTGTTTTCAGATTCTCAGACAAAATAATTGTTGATCCCATATGCTCTACTCTGTCAATAGCTTCCAGTTTCACAATCTCTTGCTTTTCTAAATGCAACATTTTGTTGTTGAATTTGGCACATTCTGCAAGAGTTGGCATCAAACATATTCCAGATTTCTTATCAGTAATTTTCTGAAAAATATTCTCAGGCACAACATCTTGTTCTGGATATAAATTTGACAGTAATCGTGCATGTAAAGCTTCTTTCCCATGCTCGGTCACTTTTCCAATTCTAACATCTTGTAGAATAGTCTTGTAAACTTCATCCTTCGCCTGACGCATATTTTCATGCAGTTCAGCATAATTGAAGTTTAACCATATATTGACGTTGCCAATGCTGCCTAGGCACTTCCTGGTATCTTCATGCGTGAGCATTTTGAACACAGGTTGCCCTTTCACTGGTGTCAGCTGCAGAAGATCTCCGAAAACAATGATGTGTTTGCCACCAAATAACACATCATACTCTGTTTTGAGAACTTCTTGCATTCTCAAATGCACAAAGGCAAGCATGACATTGGAAACCATGCTTACTTCGTCAATGATAAGAAGTTTCATTTTCCTCAAGATTCTTGAAACTTCAAAACAAGCATCTCCAGATAGCTTGTGATATTGTAATTTGTTGTCATGCTCCACTGGCAGCATCAGTAAACGATGTAAAGTAATCCCTTTAATGTTATGTGCTGCCAGTCCAGTTGGAGCGGTGACAACACAAGACAGCGATGACTCTGTCCTTTCCTGCAAATAGCATGAAATTGCTTTAATGAGGAAACTTTTTCCAGTTCCCGCTTCTCCACTCACGTACAGTCGGACAGGCTTCAACGACGTACATGAGCACTCTTTCTTGTCATGACTTAATCCATGATCAATTTGCATGGTAACTTCGTCATATATTTTCCTCTGCTCAACGTTGAGTTGTCTTTCCAACTCTTCTAAGTTAACCGCATCCTCCTGAGCATGTGCCATGGCTCTCTCCACTTCATTCATGGCAGTGGCAGCTTCATTTTTGATAACAGGTCCTCCTAGTGGATCCTGACTCAATGAAGCAGAACTCTGACTGTCCTGAGAACTGTCTCTGGCAATCTCGGCTGCAATCGTTGCTTCCTGCTCAATTTCCGCATTCAACATTTCTACATATTTAGGAAAAGCAGGACATTCTATGGTCTCCTTAGCGGCATTGAAAGAGTCTTCGTAACAGAGGAAATCTCCAAGCAGTTCCTCTTCTGCACGCCAAGGCTTGAAAAGTTGCAAAAGTGCTAAATAGAAAAACTCCTTTTTTTCAGGAGATTTGCCACTCAATTTTCGATGGTTTACCAAGTGGCATTTTCTTTGCTTGACCAGACATCCCTCACTTCCTATTACAGCATACACTCCTCTCTCAGTATCTTCTTTGATGTTCCTCTTGAATATGTAATTTTGAAGAACCTCATACAGACAAACATTGTCGAGGTGACTGCTTCTATTTGGATAATATGTATCCAACATGTTGGTCTTCAAAATGTCGGTACTGTTTGGCTCCTTTTCCGCCAAATACTCAATTTCCCGTACAGGTTTCAGAACTCGATTACGCGTTGCAGCAAGACCAAGACTCGCCCAAACGATACTCCTGGACTTGGCATAGAGACTTGCTGAAGACAACCGGTCAGAGCATTCGTAAGCTCCAATTTCTCGATGCGACAACATCTTCAGACTGAAACTGTACAACTTCTTGCTGAGGCTCTTTTCATGGGAAATGTCCTCCCACATATCCTTCAATTCTGTCTTCTCTTTTTTGGTGATGTAAGACGTCACATACCGAGCCACAGCCATACAGTTATCAGCCACAAACTGTATATCCATGTTAGCATTCCACATGGACAAAATCACCGGGTTGTAGTCGTTGATGTACTTGGACTCTTCGTTCCTCTTCAAATTGTATGTGTTTTTAGGTAATTTCTTCATGACATTATGTCGCAGCGAAGACATCAAACTGTTTACTCTTCCTTTAGAAATCACCGGTCGTGGAAAACCGAAACGACATTTGGTGTAGAACTTGTCCTTGTTTCGGAATTTACGACGGCAGTACTTTCCACATCGATGGCTTTGGAAATGCAGAACTTTTTCTCTTAGGCTTTTCTTCTCCTTTGCGTTTGGAACAGCACACGTAGAATACTGTTGGATGAAACTCATCACTGAGTCTTCTGGATCCGTTCCAAATTTAGGTGCATCCTTGATCCACAGTAACATATGTATATGAGGAACACCTCTTGCTTGGTACTCCTTTCTCCAGAAGAAATCCAACACCTCTCCAAGAGGTGGATTCTTCTTATTCATGATGAAAGACATCATAGCTTCAAATCTATGATTGAAGTACCTACATACATTGACTGGATCCAAAGAGCACAGTTCTCCGGGTGTCTTGAATTCGATGTTATCTACGTTAGCATTTGCCTCTCGTAGAAATTCAAGTAAGTCTTCCCAGCCATACTCGGCACAGCTCAGAGTGAGGAACCATGTGGGAGTACCTAAGTTCCTCAGCATACATTTTAAATCACCATGACGACGGTACCAGTACTCATTAGTACCACGCTGACACGCCATGAGATTAATCAGGTGAGAATCCAAAATACTGTCTGTCTTGGACATTGACTTTATCCATAAAGTCACTTGCCGAGATGTTTTGCATGTGTATACCACTTTTCAAGATGTGGTTCACTGCATATGACAGTCCAGACAGATCGCTTTCAAACAGGAGATGAAACAAATAGGGAATGCATTGTCGAAACCTAGCATCTCCTGCATACAATCGCAAAGTCCGGTATTCAGAAGCAGGAATTTGATGAGGTCGCTCATCATATCTTCCTCCCTGACCTGTTGGAAAAAGCTGTGGGAAACACCGAGCTTCCAAACTTTCCTCCCAAACACTAATGGGACTCCCTTTGGCTTGTTTCATTTGAAACAACTCAATAGCATTCCCCATGACTTCCTTGGAATGCAAAGGATGAACACTATAATGTTCATATATTTCTTCACTAGTAGAGGGTTCTACTTTCTCAATTTGACCAGCACACAAATCGCTATCCTCTTCCTCACTTACTTCCTCTTCTGCAACATATACATTCTTATAGTATTTATTATTTTTTTTCAAATACAATGTTGCCTTTTTAACTTTCCTAACATCTACTAAATCTTGCCATATTTTCTTATTCTTTGTCGGAACCCCATTAACTAAGATAACCAGAGGTTCCTCTTCCACTTTTTCTACTCCAATTGTGTTAATGTTTTTCTTCAAATCTAGAGGCAAATAAACAACTCTTCCCTTTAATCCTCTCTGTAAATCTGATGGAGGCAATTTCCCTGTCTTTGGCTCCATTCTTACAATAGCCTGAAAGGGATGGATACTTTGAATCAAAATAGATTCATAAGTATTTAAATCCTTCAATTCAGAAGGAATCTCAACCAATTCCAGATTATTATGAACTGCTCTAGCAGGCATCTGGTTTTGATTTAATTTGCAACAACAATAAGTACACACACGTTGATCAAATCCCAAACCAAAACAATTTTCTACCATCAAGTATGTTGCAAAATCCTTCCATTCACTATTATTTTCCCTTTCACTTTTTGCATATAAATCCACTAACTTAGTCTGATTCTTATAATAAGTGCGCCGACAACACACACAAGTGAAATTAGGCCTCTCACTTGATTTCACCTGAAACGTCGCAATTTCCCTCTGGAAATTATCTGTACTGGAAACCTGTACACTATCTTCCACATTACCCTCTTCTTCTGGGTCCATTTCAACATTCTCCTCTTTACTTCCAAAGTAACAAAACTCAATTTCTTCACATATGTTCTTCACATCTATTTCAGAACCATGCAAAAGAGCAGCGCATAATTGTTTAAGCATAATTGCTGGACTCTTAGCATAATACAACATTCTAACTAATTTCCTCACTTTATTATGATGCACTGCTAGCATCCTGAAATGATGAAAAACACTCTGGCATACTCTCCTGGAAAGACAAGCCAGTGAATGACCATGCAAACCTGTCACTTCTCTCACTCTGCAAGGATCTAATTCTTGCAACAACTTCATTTTCTGCTTCAAACTTTTCTTATTAAATGACCGTACAAAATCACAAAGCAAATTGATGGAATCCTGTCGCACACTGCAAATACTACTACACTTCCAGGTGTACACAGGACCCTTAGCACGTCTTCCTAAAACCTCATTACCTAACACCTCTTCTGCCTCTGTTGTCACAAGTTTTTCTTTTTCAACTGGACAACCATCTTTCACTTCATAAGCACGACCACTGGTGTCAACTGCATGCACCAAATCATTCTCCTGGAAATAACTCTCCTCATTAAAAAATGCCTCACAGCTTGAACTATGCATCCATTCTCCAGAAAAAACTTCACAAAAATTACTACGATTAACTATTCTCTTCCATCTACTATTTCTTTTGAAATCATAAATTGCCTTGTTTAGCTTCCTAATTCTATTGATTATCAAAATAAATAACTTACGTTTAATTTCAAATGCCTGATCAATAACTTTCTCAACTTTTTTTTTTCTCTTATAAAAAACCAGTTTCTGTTGACCTTTCTTAATATTTTTTAACAAATTGCCAATTATCCTGTTGCGGAACATTCGTTTACGAATGTCCCTAAACTGTTGTTTCCTTCTACTATCATGCACAGAGTTATCTCTTGCTCTAGCAGTAACATTTTTGATTGGCCTTTCCTTTCCATTTGATTTGCTTATCTTTTTATGGACTGAAACATTTTCTGTAGTAATATTTTTTTTACTACACATATTTCTTATGAAATATTTTGTGCTCTTACCCGGTGCTTTCTTCGTGACTTGACAAATCTTTTTGTTAGAGGACTGCTGCTTATTTTGTTTCACCTGCTGTCTTTGACGTTTTGCAGCCTTTCTCTGTCTTTCTATTGTTGGCATGGTGAAATCTTGAAATGATCTGCAGTTGAATCTGTGGTAAAATATAATAAAAAATGTTATTAACCACTATTACCAAACAGTAAATCAATAACAATGATCAAAAACTTAACACACTACTTGACATTTTAAATAGAAGATTTTTTAGTCCTTGGCAAATTTACAATACAGAAATAGCAGAAAATAAATGACATTTATATTTATGTTACCTGTGCTATTTTATATGTGAATCTGATCTAATTTTATGAGCATATTTTAATATTTTATTGAAGACACTACACATAACCTGTTTTTGAAGGTGTCTTTATTTTTAAATTAAACGGTTTACATTTTTACTTTTTATTAATTATACATTTTAAAAATAAATGTTTATATTTCCATAGGCTCAAGCAGGTCAGCTTCCCACCCTATGTCATATAATTCGGACAAATCTGCATCCTCATCACGCTCTTCTTCATCATCAGGATTTAAATCATCCAATGGATCAACATCCACTGATGTTTCAATTACAAGTTCAATGATGAGGTCAAAATCAACTGATTGCAGATTGTCACTCATGTTGATGTTGTCTTTATCTTTAAAGAAAGATAACAACAATGAGATGTTGCAGAGTAAGAGACAAATCTCAGAGATTATAATAGTAAAATTGTTTAACAAGAATAATATTTTGCAGCTATTATTTAGCCATGTCCAGCAATGCTGATCAGGTGAAGACTATGTCTAATTTTTCAGTGAACAGGACTCATCTCTTCTTAACCTTGGATAAGCCTCACCGACTCTGTGTGTCCTGCACATACTTAAATGTAAAGGGGCAGATTTATGTTAAATGGCACATCCCCAGGCATGCACCAGTTAACGTGCACCGCTGCTCTGCCACCCATGGTGTGCCGTATTTACAATCAGATAGGAGAAAACTGCGTCAAAACCCTGCGCCTGCTTTAAGCAGGCATAGGTCTTGACGCAACATTGTGGAGATGGGGCACCCCTGAGCCTTGCTTGAGCTGCATCGCACTTGCGATACAACTCCAGCAATCACTACCTTTACATCACAGATACATCACGCATCTGTGCCATTTTTGCCCCATGATGCCCCGCATTGTAAATGCAGCACACCATGGGTGGCGGAACAGCGGCACAGGATGACTGACACATCCCTGGTGATGCACCAGTCATCATAAATCTATCCCTAATCTTCTTATCTTGTTACAGATGAACCGCCATATGTACCATCAAACTATTTTGCATTTCCTAAATAGCGAATTTTAAGGAATAAATAGCAATTCTTTACCATTCCTAATTTGCAATGAGCAAATTGCTAATTGCAAGTTACCCATTCATTTCCATGGGCTAGGAGCCTCATAGGAATGAAGGTTTAATTTGCGATTAGCAATTTGCTCATCACAAATTAGGAATTTTTCCAAGGGTGCAGGGGTGTCTCAAGAACACCCTGCTGCACCCCCTGAAAAAGAAATTTGGGGGCATATGGCGCACATACATGCCCTAAGGGCATGTATGGGCGTCATATGGCACCTTTTGTTTTTTGGTAAAAAAGCTTTTTGAAAAGAATTCGCAAATTACCACCAACTAGAAGTTGGTGGTAGTTTGCAAATCCTTAATGGCATTTTTTGCATATTTTTTGTTTGATACATTGCATTTAAGGAATCGCAAAATTAGCAAATCCTTCAGTACATTCGCAAAATAAGTAATAGCAAATTTTGCTATTCCTTATTTTGCATCAAACTTGTTTGATACATACAATTTGTCTAATTAGCATTCGCAAAGGCCGAAATTCGCAGAATTTTGACCTTTGCGAATGCTAATTAGCTTGATACATATGGCCCCAAGTGAGGCCTGTCTTGCAACATGGTGCATCTTTTGCATCACTGCTGCATCGGTTTCATGTGGCACGTTTTTTTTACAACATGACACATCTGCCTAAAGGCATCAATTTGTAATTTTCTCGCCTCATAGCAAATCTTTTGCACTGCCACTGCATCATAAAAGTGACGCACAGTGGCGCAAAAGAGACATACACCTATCATAAATCTGTCTCTACCATTTTAAATGATTAATCCAGGATGACGATAAGGTGTGGCCTATCCAGAGGTTTGTTTAAGGTGAGGCCTACTCAGGATTGCAGATTAAAGTTACGCTTGATGAAGAATACAGAAGAGATAATACATGTAAAGGCCTACCAATGAATTAAGTGATTTGCACTTTATTTCGCCAGTCATCATAAATGTATCCCTAAGCTTCTTATCTTGTTACAGATGAACCACCATATGTACCATCAAACTATTTTGCATTTCCTAAATAGCGAATTTTAAGGAATAAATAGCAATTCTTTACCATTCCTAATTTGCAATGAGCAATTTGCTAATTGCAAATTACCCATTCATTTCCATGGGCTAGGAGGCTCATAGGAATGAAGGTGCAATTTGCGATTAGCAATTAGCTCATCACAAAATAGGAATTTTTCCAAGGGTGCAGGGGTGTCTCAAGAACACCCTGCTGCACTCCCTGAAAAAGAAATTTGGGGGCATATGGCGCACATACATGCCCCAAGGGCATGTATGGGCGTCATATGGCACCTTTTGTTTTTGGGAAAAAAAGCTTTTTGAAAAGAATTCACAAATTACCACCAACTAGAAGTTGGTGGTAGTTTCCAAATCCTTAATGTCATTTTTTTACATATTTTTTGTTTGATACATTGCATTTAAGAAATCGCAAAATTTGCAAATCCTTCAGTGCAATCGCAAAATAAGGAATAGCAAATTTTGAATTAAGGACATTTTAAGTCATTTCCACATGTGCAGTGTTTTCAAATTATGATTTGAAAATCGTTTTTGGGGAAAAGTAATGGTTTGCAAATTTATGACAAGGACATAATGGTGTATGCTTCTCTATAAGGCATTTCAGTGTCTCTGATGTCATTTTCCCCATATTACATTATAAGACCTTTCCCCATGGAGCACATTCCTTGTAAATATGCTCCCACCTGTGCATGGTGAATTTAGATTTTGACTGTTTGAGTCACATAGCCATGTTAAAAGTGACCCAAAAAAATTGCAAACGCTTTAAAAAAACACATTCATGTGTCTTAAGGACATTTTAAGTCATTTCCCCATGGACAGTGTTTTGTAAGTGGCGCAAAAGAGGCATACACCTATCATAAATATGTCCCTAGCATTTTAAATGATTAATTCAGGATGACGATAAGATGTGGCCTATCCAGAGGTTTGTTTAAGGTGAGGCCTACTCAGGATTGCAGATTAAAGTTACGCTTGATGAAGAATACAGAGGACATAATACATGTAAAGCTCTACCAATGAAGTAAGTGATGTCCACTTCATTGCGCCAGTCATCATAAATCTATCCCTAAGCTTCTTATCTTGTTAGACATCAACCGCCATATGTATCATATAACTATTTTGCATTTCCAAAATAGCGAATTTTAAGGAATAAATAGCGATTCTTTACCATTCCAAATTTGCGATGAGCAAATTGCTAATTGCAAATTACCCATTCATTTCCATGCGCCAGGATGTCCATATGAAAGAAGGTGCAATTTGCAATTAGCAATTAGCTCATCGCAAATTAGGAATTTTTCCAAAGGTGTAGGGGTGTCTCAATAACACCCTGCCGCACCCCTGAAAAAGAAATTTGGGGGCATATGGCGCACATAAATTTTAACAACATTCCTTTACCTCAAAAACGATTTTCAATTCATAATTTGAAAACACTGCCCACAGGGAAATTACTTAAAATGTCCTTAAGACACATGAAAGTGTTTTTTTATTGCCTTTCCAGCATGGTTGGGTCACTTTTAACATGGCTATGTAACACAAACATTTAAAATCTAAATTTGCCATGCACAGGTGGGAGCATATTTACAAGCAATTTGCGCCACAGAGAAAGGTCTTACATTAAAATGGGAAAAATAACATCAGGGACAGTCAATTGCCTTATAAAGAAGCATACACCATTATGTCCTTGTCATAAATTTAAAAACAATTCCTTTTCCCCAAAAACGATTTTCAAATCATAATTTCAAAACACTGCACATGGGAAAATTACTTAAAATGTCCTTAAGACACATAAAAGCGTTTTTTAATTGCCTTTGCAGCATGTTTGTATCACTTTTAACATGGCTATGTAACACAAACATTAAAAATCTAAATTTTCCTTGCACAGGTGGGAGCATATTTACAAGCAATTTGCGCCACATAATTCATAATTTTCTCCTTAAAGCACACTATTCTCTATCTAAATTAAAGAAATATTTTCTCACCTTAGCAAATACTTTGAGTTTGAAAACAGTCTCAGAAACACACCAATTTGTCTTCAGCAGAGCAAAAGGTATGCACTCCAGAGTCTGCAGCTATCAAAAGCACAGAAATGCTGTAATTCTTCACACATATCTCTCATGTCACCCAATCAAAACTCTTCCCTCACTTTTTTTCAAATGAAAACCCTTCCCCCCTCTGCCATTTCATGCCTTTTCTGCATAGCAACCACCTCTTGGAAGACTTCTGGTGTTTGCAAGTTCACACAACAATGTTGCAATTGAACTCTGAACTCTCAGTGCACCTGCATATCCAGTGCATTCTTTCATTTAATGATTTTTTATTGACCATTCAAAATACATCTTTCAAATAACTCATCCGTGCACCCTAACTTTCTGTTTTCAGCAATCAAAATCCACCAATCACTGTTACTGCTTCATGAACACAGAAACTCCACAGTTTTTTTCATTTTAAACTCTCATTTTTTCAACTGCCATTTCATTGCCACACTTCATCTGACTGCAGGAGAACCTTCTCTCACCATGTTTTCTGTCTGGATTGTTGGACATAGTTATATTCACTGGGCTCAAAGGTACACTGAAAACAGGAATTTACCTAACCTCAATTTACAAGATGTGGAAATTAAGTGGTTTGGCCACAGAGGATTAAAATGTCACCAATTGATACCATTGGTGAAAACCTTTATGCATTTGCCCAAACCTGACCTGTTAATTGTGCACTGTGGAGGTAATGACTTGGGCACTTTGACTGGTGTAGGTCTGGAAATGCTTTTAAAGGACACCTTTGAGCAATTAATGGCACTTTTTCCTCAGACTGCCTTGGTATATTCAAATATATGCCAAAGACAGAAATGGAGGTGGTCAAACCAATTTTGTCCACAAATTGAGAAGTCGAGGAAGCATGTAAACAAATCTGTTTCAGCTTACATGAGAGACCATGGAATGGGCTCCCTGTACAACAATAACTTGCGTTACTACATGCAAGATATCTACAGAGGAGATGGAGTTCACTTCTCAGATGAGGGCAACAGAATTTTCACTCTGAATTTAAGAATGTGCATTGGTACCTACTTATAAGTACCTAAATGTACCATAAACCCAAAAGCTCTTCTCAGAGCTACCCTACATCTGATCACTCACAATTATTATTTTACTCTAACATTTTTCACTAATTTTCAACAAAGTACGCTCCCTGGGGCGCTACCCGGTACGCGAACCGGGAGCTAACCTCGCGAAATTTTTAAAAAAAATGTTTTTTTTTCGCACATATGGGCCTCCTCAGCCACCCTCACAAAACCTAGGGGGTCAAGATAAGTCTACCGTGCCCCCTTCTACCCATTCTGAACATTATTTGCCCTCCATCTTGTATCTTAATTCGACCGAAACACAAAATGGTGGACTCCCGTTACGCTTAAGGTTGGCGAACCGGGGCGCTCAACGGTTCGCGTACCGGGTCGCTCCCTGGGAAGCGCACCATCAAAAAAGGTGGGAAAGTAGTTCACAGAAAAGCCACTGGAGACAATTTCACCAAATATAGACTAGCTCATACTACATACCAATCCCTACCATTTTCACAAATTTGATTGGAATTCCATTTAGCCATTTAGCCTGTAGACCTCTCTAAATACCGTGAGGTAAATTACTTCACAAAACACATCTGAAGTGTTGGAATTGACAACCAATTAAAATGTTACTTTCATTTTCTACTTTTTTTACCTGACATTTGATTGGTTATATACCTGAATATATATAAAGGAAGAGAAGAAAACACAGCCATTTTGACTACTACTTCTTGGTGTACATTTCAATAGGATTTTCACTAATTCCTTCAACTTCTATCTAAAGGTAAGTTTTTATTTTTAAAACTGAAGTATATTGTGCACTATAAGTTAATATGGTAAACTTTTTCTGATAGTTATATACTATCCCTCTGTAGTAGTTATAGATTTAGATAGACTTCTCTGTTATAGTTATGGATGGAGTTAGGCTTCTCTTGTATAATTATGAATTTACTTACGTTAAATCACATACACTTTTTTATATTCCTACTTCCACTCTGATACTATACACTGCCCAAAATTAATCCCAACAGTGCCCTATCTCTACTAATATATATTTTTTTAATCTAAATTTCAGGCAAAATGGAAGGCGAACAGAAAGTTGAATTTCAAATTGTCCTGCAAGAGAGCAGCCAAGAAATCAATGATGAAAATGATATTGAATTTTTCGATGAAACTTTAGACAAAGAACTACTGCAATGTGTACAAGCAGTAGATAACCTCCTTGAAAATGAGGACATTTTACACCCTCAGAGACTACAATGTATATTCAATGATAATTATGAAATTTCTGACAATGAAATGTTAGAGAGTTTAATAAATTATGAAACACAATCACAATAAAAAAATGCTTAAAAAATAAAGAAAATAAAAAATAATCAACAAAAACAACAATCAATTAACATACAGCATTTGAAAAGTCTATCATTCATTTTTCATTGCAGTACGCTGCCCAGAACGCTTCCCGGTTCGCGGACCGGGCGCTCCCCACGCAAAAAAAAACAAAAACATTTTTTTGTTTTTTTTGCCCCGCGGGGCCCTTTTAAAACCTCCACATTAAACCTAGGGGGTCAGGGAGGATCTAGTATGCCCCCTTATGGTCATTTTCGCCTTTGTTTTGGCCTCCTCTTGTCTCTCAATCCTACCGAGAGACAAGATGGCGGCCGCTCCGGACTGTTTAGAATGTTGACAGACACCGGAGAGCCAATCAGCTTAGCTACGCGAAGTTCCGGTACGCTTAAGGTCCGCGGACCGGAGCGCTGCCCAGAGCGCGCTTACAGATATATATCTTTTTTTAAACGTTAATTTCTCAAAATCCACTGGAGCACATATATTGAGACCTAGAAAAGGCACATCGGGCTACCAGTCCCTACAATTTTGCCAAGTTTCATGCAAATCCATTCAGCCGTTCGGGCTAAAAGTGAGGCCAACCGCCCTATGGAAAACTCAATGTTAAAAACACGTTTAGGGACCCCCCTTTTTTCTCGGCCCCCCCTCGACGAAACCCCCCCAAATTTCCAAGGGCTGCTCAGAAACAAAATGTTCCATTTTCCAGAAAATTTCAGCCAATTCCGTCCACAAACGCCAAAGTTATTAGACATAGAATTTTCAAAAATCCCATAGGGAAAAAATCCTAACTATATATACCTACTGGCGACCGCCAGTAGGTAATTATATATATATATATATATTACCTACTGGCGGTCGCCAGTAGGTATATATAGTTAGGATTTTTTCTCTATGGGTTTTTTGAAAATTCTATGTCTAATAACTTTGGCGTTTGTGGACGGAATCGGCTGAAATTTTCAGGAAAATGGCACATTTTGTTTCTGAGCAGCCCTTGAAAATTTGGGGGGGGTTCGTCCAGTGGGGGCCGAGAAAAAAGGGGGGTCCCAAAACGTGTTTTTAACATTGAGTTTTCCATAGGGCGGTTGGCCTCACTTTTAGCCCGAACGGCTGAATGGATTTGCACGAAACTTGGCAAAATTGTAGGGACTGGTAGCCCGATGTGCCTTTTGTAGGTCTCAATATATGTGCTCCAGTGGATTTTGAGAAATTAACGTTTAAAAAAAGATATATATCTGTAACAGCGGACCGGTTAGCGCTCTGGTTCGCGGACTTTTCGCGCAACGGAGCTTTGTGAAGCGAAGCTGATTGGTTCTCCGGCGTCTGTCAACATTCCAAACAGTCCGTAGCGGCCGCCATCTTGTCTCTCGGTAGGATCGAGAGACAAGAGGAGGTCAAAACAAAGGGGGAAATAACTATAAGGGGGCATAGTAGATCCTCGCTGACCCCCTAGGTTTGATGTGGAGGTTTTAAAAGGGCACCGCGGGGCAAAAAAAAATAATAATAATAATAATCGAACGGCTGAATGGATTTGCACGAAACTTGGCAAAATTGTAGGGACTGGTAGCCCGATGTGCCTTTGCTAGGTCTCAATATATGTGCTTCAGTGGATTTTGAGAAATTAACGTTCAAAAAAAGATATATATCTGTAACAGCGCACCGCTTCGCGTACTTTTCGCGTTACGGAGCTTTGCGAAGCGAAGCTGATTGGCTCTCCGGTGTCTGTAAACATTCCAAACAGTACGTAGCGGCCGCCATCTTGTCTCTCGGTAGGATCGAGAGACAAGAGGAGGCCAAAGCGAAGGGGCAAATGACCATAAGGGGGCATAGTAGATCCTCGCTGACCCCCTAGGTTTGATGTGGAGGTTTTAAAAGGGCCCCGCGGGGCAAAAAAAAAAAATATTAATAATAATCGAACGGCTGATGACCATAAGGGGGCATAGTAGATCCTCGCTGACCCCCTAGGTTTGATGTGGAGGTTTTAAAAGGGCCCCGCGGGGCAAAAAAAAAAAATAATAATAATAATCGAACGGCTGAATGGATTTGCACGAAACTTGGTAAAATATTAGGGACTGGTAGCCCGATGTGCCTTTGCTATGTCTCAATATATGTGCTTCAGTGCATTTTGAGAAATTAACGTTCAAAAACAAGATATATATCTGTAACAGCGCTCCGCTTCGCGGAGATAAAATTATATGTGTATTACCTAGCTGTTGCTAACACCAGTTAGCGACGGCTAGTAGGAGATAGCGACCATCTTGGGTCCCACTTTGCATGTGAGTGATATTTATCACTAATGACATGCAAAGTGGGCATGCCAAGATGTTAGCGACTGGAAACAGTCGCTAACATCGCTATCTCCTATTATCAACTTTTGGAAATATTCGAGATAAGCGCGAATATCTCCAAAAAGTAACAGCTGCCCTGAGCAGTTCTTAGCCATGTTATCCAATGGGAGGTGGATAACATGGCTAAGAGCATTAGCTCGGTAATGCATGAATATCGCGGAGTTTTCAGCGATATTAATGCATTGCGCTCGTTTTTTATCGTATTTGCGATAAACCTTGATAATAGCAAGGTTTATCTGCGATAATTTCTGACGGTAAAAAAATCTTTGCAATGCATCTTTAGGGATAAATATCGCTTAACTTTGGTAATATGCCCCAACGTCTGTTAACGTTCGATTCGAAGGAAATCAGGAATTGTTGAAAAACATTGAGTGCGCCATCTTGTCTTTTTTCAAATGCCACACTTTTGTCGTGCACGGCAGCCATTTTAGATGCCTTGACCAGATCCACTCTGTGCACGCTGTCGATCCTTAGCATGGCTCCCCACCCTCGCAAGCATCTCCCCCAGGCAGTGGTCACCCCCGCTCTCTGTTTTATGCATGGGTAATAAACCTCCCCCCATCTGCGCTGTTCTTCCCTGAGAATCACACCCTGTGCCCGCCCGACACCTCCCTTTCGCCCTATTCACTACCGCACCCTCTGACACTCCTTTTCCTCTGTGTCCGATTGTCCAGGCCGGTCCTAGGCTATCAGCTAGCCCTGCAGATGTAGTTTATGGCCACAGCTGTAAAGAATCACCCGTCTTCAAAGGAGTTATAGTAGATCAAGGCCCACACTCGATGAGATCCGTCACAGCAGAAGCGTTGCTATTATCTGAAAACCATCCTGTATTGTGATTGGGGAGGGGACCGAGCGTGAAGCGGAAGATTCCAGGGATGACTCTTTGTACATCAAAGTTTTTACAATTATGTGTCACATTAAAAATATATAGCACTCCGACAAAGTAGTAAGATTATAAAACTTTAATAATTTATAAATATATACAAGAAAACAAAAATAGTAATAACATATAAACATTTTTAGAGAAAAACAACGAAGTAGCGGTCGGCTGTGCGAATAGTCCCAACGCAGCACAACGTCCAGATTTCCGGCGTGGGGCGTCGCGGGGGGTGGGTGATCAGTAGCAAACTGTTGTGCGAATAGTTCCAAGGCAGCAGAACGCGCCGAAATCTAGATGACACAAAAGTGATGTCTAGTAAGTTGCCACCCAGCAAATAACGGCGTGGGGCGTCGCGGGGGGTGGGTCATCAGTAGCAAACTGTTGTGCGAATAGTTCCAAGGCAGCAGAACGATGGCACCAAGGTGATGTCCAGTAAGTTGCCGCACTGGTTTTGGTATCCTACAATGCTGCTCCGAATAACGGCGTGGAGCGCCCCGGGGGAGGCGGCGTGAACGGGCCTCTCCAGGTGGAGTCTCGTCTGTTGTAGTGGGGCGCCCCTTTACCGTTTCAGTTGCCATTCCGTCCGCTTTTGGTCCACTGTGTCAAAATCCGCCATTCAGCTGAGTTGCGCCCACTCTTGCGGTGCAGCGATAGGCGGCTGTCACAGGACTCTCAAAATGGCGGCAGGCTGTTTCCTTTTTGGGCCTGGTCCACTGAAATGGCCCTGGGACACCTTGGAAATCGGACGCTTGTCTGCTAGGTCTTGGACCCCATTCTCGAAAGCGTCCCCTCCGCCTTGAGAATTCATCAAAAGTTTTGGGGGCCCCGACTCCTGCAGGCTTCTGGTGGGGAGCGGCTGCCATGATTGCTCGCGGAATGACCACGACGGAGCTACGAGATGGTGGTGCTCTCATGGTGACGCCAGCTTCAGTCTGAAACATCCAGAAACAAGGTGGGGCTTTCATCGTTTGGGGGAAAAAAAAAGTTTTCATCCAATGAAAAGTGTTGTTTTTAGGTCATATGATCAAGCCTTCCATCATTAGGAAACCAAAAGTAAAATGAACCAATGAAAAGTTTTATAAACAAGTCACATGACCTGTTATGCGGCATAGGGTATAAAATGCGGAGAAAATACGTTGGCACGTGAGGCGGCGTCAGTAGCGGACCGATGTGCGAATAGGCCGAAGGCAATACAACGCGCCAAGATCCGGATGGCATCGAGGTGGTGTCATAGTTGAGAGTTCTGAGCAGCGGTTGTAACACTGTCTGAAGCTTATTTGCAGCTGCTGCAGCTTCACTAC
Source organism: Lissotriton helveticus (assembly GCF_964261635.1). Lineage (NCBI taxonomy): Eukaryota > Metazoa > Chordata > Amphibia > Caudata > Salamandridae > Lissotriton > Lissotriton helveticus. Next base: position 642,597,927 of record NC_136059.1, read on the forward strand.
GCGCCAAGATCCGGATGGCACCGAGGTGGTGTGTAGGAAGTTGCCGCACTGGTGTGGCCATCCTACAATGCTGAAAGTCGGCGTGGGGCGCCCCGTTGGCCTGTGAGTTTGCGTCAGTAGCGGACCGATGTGCGAATAGGCCGAAGGCAGCACAACGCGCCAAGATCCGGATGGCACCGAGGTGGTGTCTAGTAAGTTGTCGCACTTCTGTGGCCATCCTACAATGTTGAAAGTCGGCGTGGGGCGCCCCGTTGGCCTGTGAGATGGTGTCAGTAGCGGACTGATGTGTGAATGGGGCCAAAGGCAGCGCAACAATATTTTCTACTATATTTCCGGTGTAGAAGAGACCACAAGGCGCTGAGATGCCAAGATCCGGATGGCACCGAGGTGGTGTGTAGCAAGTTGCCGCACTGGTGTGGCCATCCTACAATGCTGAAAGTCGGCGTGGGGCGCCCCGTTGGCCTGTGAGATGGCGTCAGTAGCGGACCGATGTGCGAATAGGCCGAAGGCAGCACAACAATATTTTCTGACTGACACCACAAGGCGCTGAGATGCCAAGATCCGGATGGCACCGAGGTGATGTCTAAGTTGCGGACTGATGTGCGAATGGGGCCAAAGGCAGCGTAACAATATTTTTTGTATGGAAGATACCACTAGGCGTTGAGATGCCAAGATTCGGATGGCACTGAGGTGATGTCTAGCAAGTTGGTGTGGTCATCCTACAATGCTGAAACTCGGCGTGGGTCACCCCATTAGCCTGTGAGATGGCGTCAGTAGCGGACCGATGTGCGAATAGGCCGAAGGCAGCACAACGCGCCAAGATCCGGATGTCACCGTGGTGGTTTCATAGTTGAGAGGCACTTCATCTGCAGTGGGGCGCCGAGATCCGGATGGCACCGAGGTGATGTCTAGCAAGTTGCTGTACTGGTGTGGTCATCCTACAATGCTGAAACTCGGCGTGGGTCGCCCCATTAGCCTGTGAGATGGCGTCAGTAGCGGACCGATGTGCGAATAGGCCGAAGGCAGCACAACGCGCCAAGATCCGGATGTCACCGTGGTGGTTTCATAGTTGAGAGGCACTTCATCTGCAGTGGGGCGCCGAGATCCGGATGGCACCGAGGTGATGTCTAGCAAGTTGCTGTACTGGTGTGGTCATCCTACAATGCTGAAACTCGGCGTGGGTCGCCCCATTAGCCTGTGAGATGGCGTCAGTAGCGGACCGATGTGCGAATAGGCCGAAGGCAGCACAACGCGCCAAGATCCGGATGTCACCGTGGTGGTTTCATAGTTGAGAGGCACTTCATCTGCAGTGGGGCGCCGAGATCCGGATGGCACCGAGGTGATGTCTAGCAAGTTGCTGTACTTGTGTGGTCATCCTACAATGCTGAAACTCGGCGTGGGTCGCCCCATTAGCCTGTGAGATAGCTGTTCTTTGGATTTGGGCCTGGCTCGTCTGCTGTAGTGGGGCGCCCCTTTACCGTTTCAGTTGCCATTCAGCTGAGTTTCGGCTGCTCTTGATGCTACAGCGACAGGCGGCTGCAACAGGACTCTCAAAATGGCGGCCTGTTCTTTGGATTTGGGCCTGGTCCACTAAAATGGCCCTGGGACACCTTAGAACTCGGACGCTCGATTTTTTTTTCCTTTCCTGTACATGCAAAAAAAGGTAAATGCCCGGTACGTTACACGCTTCATCTGCCACGATGAACTCTCCAGAGGAACCGAAAAAAAATATAGTTGTGGTAACTATACCATGCATCGTCATATGGAGAGGTGGCACCAATTAATTATAGTGCTGCATAAAAGAGAGATTTGGAGGAGAACCCCTGACCTGCTAGTACATTCATCAAAGAAGTGGCACTGAGAGCTTCAGAGGCAAGGGAAACGGTCCCAAATATTTAGAAGAACTTTGGAAAGATTAAAATGACATGTTTAGATTGTGGCAAATTAATTTCATGTGGACAGATGAGTGTTACTCTAATAAATACAGCATATGAACATCATCATAGTCGATGGTTGGTAGAGACATTTTGACTATATCCTGGACCTGCCCGTCCTCGCCCAAAATGGCGCCAGAATAAATGGGACTCGTAACTCCTTGTTGTGTACTGGTTGCAGAACCTTGAAATCACGAGATACGTATGCAGTTTTGAAGCACATGGCGGGCGGGGACGAGAATTGATTGAATATTTCGACATCCCTATTGATATTAAGTTCTGATGTGTTATTGATTACTGTACTGTTGAAAGTTCGAATTAACGTCACCCATGGTACTTGCCCGCAAATGTATATCTAGATAATTTTATTGTAACTGGCCCTGTCGTATTTTAATTATAAAATGTACGTCCACCGATTCCGTAACTGTTAGACACCTTAGTTCTTGCAACCTAATGGCCCGCCCGTTACGTTCCTCTACAGTGTAAATGTCTATTCATCATATACGATTACAGTTTGCTCCGTGGCCGGCCCACGTGGTTATAGGCTCGTATTTGAATAATGAAATTTTCACAATAAAGGTTTTTAAAAGAAAACATGGTAGTAGTATATACATTGGTAAAGTTTTTAATAATAGTCACTGTTTTAGAATCATTAAAAGGCAAGTGAAATAAAGCAGACCAATTACATGAAGGGTAAAAGGTATAATACGAAGGAACGCAGTAAAGATAAATGGTCAAGGGCTGTTGTGTTTTCTATTCCTGCAACATAAAGTGATCGATAAGAATCTCATATTCAGGCGTATCGGCGACTAAGACAGCAGGTCGACCCTCTTTTGCTCAACGGCTCCGTCATGGGACGAAGAAACGCTCTTTTTCTCGAAAAAAGAATATATTTTACTTGCAGGACAGTTGTAAAATTTCCGGGAAAGTACATTAGCCTGGAACATTATAACATATATTTAAGAAAAAATAATGTTCGGAAGTAATGAAAAGCGTAATTTTTAGGTCATATGACCAAGCCTTTCATCATTACAATAAGAAAAGTAAAATGAACCAATGAAAAGTTTTATTAACAAGTCACATGACTTGTTATGCTTACGTTACGCGCTGCGCGCCCCGGATGACTTCCGGATGCGCTAACGCGGCGCGTCATATGACGCATTACGCGACAACGCAGGTACAGAATATAGTCAAAATGTCTCCACCAACCAGCGGTCGGAACACAACCCCTTTCAGCAGGCTAAATAGTTCTGTTAAATGACAACAGAAGGGACAGGCAACAAGAACCATCAGTCAAAGAGGGGAGGGCTAGTTCTTCTCTACCGGGTTACATTGGGGCGCTACCGGAACTGATCGAATTGGTAGTCTACAGTGTTTCTGGATGTTTCAGACTGAAGCTGGGGTTAGCAGGAGAGCAGCACCATTTCGTAGCTCCGTCGTGGTCATTCCGCAACCAATCATGGCAGCCGTTCTTTATCGTTATTTTGGGCGGGGTGGGTGGCGGAGCCGAGCTGTTTTGCAGCCATCATTGTGTGGAGTTCAGTTCATCTCACTAGTTTTGTATTTGTCATGAGGGGTTGTTCCTAATGTTTCTATTTTAGCGAGGTCAAAAAGAGATCCCATTAGTGGCCTACTGATTTTGCTCGATTCCTTTTCTTTTTTTTTACACGATTTTTCGTTATCTGCAAAGACTAAACAGAGTATTGCGACTCTGTGTTTGTTTGTAAATAGAGAATGAACCAAAGAGAACTAATTCTAAAACAGTAAATACTTGGATAACAATGAATCAAATGGAGAGAGAAGCAGGCACGACGGATTACAATGGGGGCAAAGACCTGCGTTAACTACCTTTCACTATCTGCAAAGAGAGAGTACTCCTAATAGAAATGAGGGGGGGGGGGCACCATTCAAAGCAGATCAGTGTGCATAAACACGAAAATGTTTTCACTTACCACGTACTTGACATTCGACAGCTTATGATATTTGCTATTAAAAAACCATTGAAATTCACTGAAAAAACCATAGGTTATAGACCATATATAGTTAGGAATTAGCATTTACAAAACCTTGAAAATTCACTGAAAAAACCATAGGTTATAGACCATATATAGTTAGGAATTAGCATTTAAAAAACCTTATTTTACTCACACAAAACCATTGAAATTCCATATATAGTTAGTTGCACTAACTATATATCGCGCACCTGCAATCCACTGCTGATGATGTCACATATTACATCATTCATGACATGGTCAGTGACATCACTGATGACATCACTGATGACATCTCAAATGACATCACTGATGACATCACTGATGACAACATCCAGTGACTGTATGTTTCTGTAAAGTTAAAATGTGTCTTACATATTGAAGAATGAGTGGAAGTATAAGTGTCTGGACAAAGGATTTAGTAGGTGCATGACTGAATGCATGAGTGAGTGATTAAATGTGTCTCACTGAGTGCATGGGTTAGTGACTAAAGTGTCTTAATTTGTGCATCATTATGTCTGTTGTTCTGTAAACTGCTGCATGTTTTGATCAGTAGCTATATGATTAACTATATGGGTTACTGATTGATTGTCCAAGTATTTGTATGGGAGACTGAGTGTGTGTGTGGCTGGCTGGGAGGTGTGTGACTCTGTGCAGATCAATGTGTACTTGTATCAATGATTGTATAACAAGGTAAGTATGTGTTAGTATATGTTTGAAAATGTAAGGTGCTCTATGTTTAACTGTATAGACAAGAAAATGGAAGTGTCATTGATTCTTTACAGGACTGACTAGGTGTGTGAGTAACTCCATGGATGAGTGGCAGACTGTGAGTGTCTGTATAGGTGTATGAGTGCATATGATAGTGTTGTAAAGATGAGTGATTGTATGTATGAATGATAGTATGGGTGAATGAGTGAAGGTGTGTGTAGACGTAGGAATCAGTGAGTGCGTATGTAGTAACTAGTATTGGTGTGTCAATGGTTTCAAAAATTATATTCTGTATTTAACACTGGGTGAAACAGAGGTTATATTAAAATGTGAGGAGATGCATTGTATTGTCACATGAATGATATCATCAGTGATGTGGTCATTGATGTCAAATGAGATGTCATCAGTGATGTCATCAGTGATGTCATTTGAGATGTCATCAGTGATGTCATCAGTGATGTCACTGACCATGTCATGAATGATGTAATATGTGACATCATCAGCAGTGGATTGCAGGTGCGCGATATATAGTTAGTGCAACTAACTATATATGGAATTTCAATGGTTTTGTGTGAGTAAAATAAGGTTTTTTAAATGCTAATTCCTAACTATATATGGTCTATAACCTATGGTTTTTTCAGTGAATATATATATATATATATATATATATATATATATATATATATATATATATATATATATATACATTCTCAAAGAAAGAACCCAGCCAGGCTCCTGTCAGCAGCCCAGATTCTCCACCAGTACAGACGGAATCCAGACGTTTCTTCAAAATTGAGGTATTTTATTTCATTACAACACCATTAGTGCAACATAAGAGGACGGTCAACGCGTTTCGGCGGATGCCTTCAACTGGACCATATATATATATATATATATATATATATATATATTACCTACTGGCGGTCGCCAGTAGGTATATATAGTTAGGATTTTTTCCCTATGGGATTTTTGAAAATTCTATGTCTAATAACTTTGGCGTTTGTGGACGGAATTGGCTGAAATTTTCTGGAAAATGGAACATTTTGTTTCTGAGCAGCCCCTGGAAATTTGGGGGGGGGGTTCGTCAAGGGGGGGCCGAGAAAAAAGGGGGGTCCCAAAACGTGTTTTTAACATTGAGTTTTCCATAGGGCGGTTGGCCTCACTTTTAGCCCGAACCGCTGAATGGATTTCCACGAAACTTGGCAAAATTGTAGGGACTGGTAGCCCGATGTGCCTTTGCTAGGTCTCAATATATGTGCTTCAGTGGATTTTGAGAAATTAACGTTCAAAAAAAGATATATATCTGTAAGCGCGCTCTGGGCAGCGCTCCGGTTTGCGTACTTTACGCGTAACGGAACTTCGCGTAGCGAAGCTGATTGGCTCTCCGGTTTCTGTCAACATTCTAAACAGTCCGGAGCGGCCGCCATCTTGTCTCTTGGTAGGATTGAGAGACAAGAGGAGGCCAAAACAAAGGGGGAAATGACCATAAGGGGGCATAGTAGATCCTCCCTGACCCCCTAGGTTTGATGTGGAGGCTTTAAAAGGGCCCCGCGGGGCAAAAAAAAAAAAACGGGAAGCGTTCTGGGCAGCGTACTATAAGGAAAAAAGAATGATAGACTTTTCAAATACTGTATGTTAATTGATTGTTGGTTTTGTTGATTATTTTTTAATTTTTTTATTTTTTAAGCAATTATTTATTATTGTGATTGTGTTTCAAAATTTAATAACATTTCTAACATTTAACTAGTTTATGAATTACATATAAAAATGATTAAAGACTCAAACAATTTTTTAATATTACATACAATTTTATTTTTCGGATTGTTTTTCAAAATTTAATAGAACGTCTAGCATTTGACTGTCCGATATGTCCTCTTGTTGAGTGAACATAAGTTCCCACATTTGACCGTCATCATAATGAAGTAAATGATCCACAGATTCTACACATTGAACTAATTCATGGTCCCGTGATTCATCCATGAAATCTGAGTCATCATTGTCCTCAATATCTTTTTCTGTGTTGTTCTCCAGAACAATTTTGAAGGAAATATTCTGCTCTCCTTCCATTTTCTTGCTGTAATTTGCATAAAAAATAAATATATCAGTAGAGATAGGGCACTGTTGGGTTTAAGTTCAGACAGGTACTAGTGAGTTTATAACAGAGAAGTAATCTATGGGCACTGTATGGTTTCAGGCGTGAAGTAGTACTATTAAAAAGTGCCTGTGAAAATTATACCACAGAAACCTAAATCAATCCATAATTATAATAAAGAAGCCTTTCTCAATGTCTAACTCTTACAGAGGGAAGTAATCTATGGGCACTGTATGGTTTCAGGCGTGAAGTAGTACTATTAAAAAGTGCCTGTGAAAATTATACCACAGAAACCTAAATCAATCCATAATTATAATAAAGAAGCCTTTCTCAATGTCTAACTCTTACAGAGGCATAGTATATAACTATCTGAAAATGTTTACCATATTAACTTATAGTGCACAATATACTTCAGTTTTTAAAATAATAACTTACCTTTACAAAGAAGTTGAAGTGATTAGTGAAAATCCTATTGAAATGTACACCAGGAAGTAGTAGTCAAAATGGCTGTGTTTCCTTCTCTTCCTTTATATATATTCAGGTATATAACCAATGAAATGTCAGGTAAAAAAAGTAGAAAATGAAAGTAACATTTTCATTGGTTGTCAATTCCAACACTTCAGATGTGTTTTGTGAAGTAATTTACCTCAGGGTATTTAGAGAGGTCTACAGGCTAAATGGCTAAATGGAATTTCAATCAAATTTGTGAAAATGGTAGGGATTGGTATGTAGTATGAGCTAATCTATATTTGGTGAAATTGTCTCCAGTCGCTTTTCTGTAAATTAATTTCCCACCTTTTTTGATGGTGCACTTCCCAGGGAGCGCCCCGGTACGCGAACTGGTGAGCGCCCCGGTACGCGAACCTTAAGCGTTACGGGAGTCCACCATTTTGTGTTTCGGTCGACTTAAGATACAAGATGGAGGGCAAATAATGTTCAGAATGGGTAGAAGGGGGCACGGTAGACTTATCTTGACCCCCTAGGTTTTCTGAGGGTGGCTGAGGAGGCTTATATGTGCGAAAAAAAAACATTTTTTTTTTAAATTTCGCGAGGTTAGCTTCCGGTTCGCGTACCGGGTAGCGCCCCGGGGAGCGTACTTTGTTGAAAATTTGTGAAAAAAGTTAGAGAAAAATAATAATTGTGAGTGATCAGATGTAGGGTAGCTCTGAGAAGAGCTTTTGGGTTTATGGTACATTTAGGTACTTATAAGTAGGTACCAATGCACAGTCTTAAATTCAGAATGAAAATTCTGTTGCCCTCATCTGAGAAGTGAACTCCATCTCCTCTGTAGATATCTTGCATGTAGTAACGCAAGTTATTGTTGTACACGGAGCCCATTCCATGGTCTCTCATGTAATCTGAAACAGATTTGTTTACATGCTTCCTCGACTTCTCAATTTGTGGACAAAATTGGTTTGACCACCTCCATTTCTGTCTTTGGCATATATTTGAATATACCAAGGCAGTTTGAGGAAAAAGTGCCATCAATTGCTCAAAGGTGTCCTTTAAAAGCATTTCCAGACCTACCCCAGTCAAAGTGCCCAAATAATTACCTCCACAGTGCACAATTAACAGGTCAGGTTTTGGCAAATGCATAAAGGTTTTCACCAATGGTATCAATTGGTGACATTTTAATCCTCTGTGGCCAAACCACTTAATTTCCACATCTTGTAAATTGAGGTTAGGTAAATTTCTGTTCTCAGCATACCTGTGAGCCCAGTGGATATAACTATGTCCAACAATCCAGACAGAAAACATGGTGAGAGAAGGTTCTGCTGCAGTCAGATGAAGTGTGGCAATGAAATGGCAGTTGAAAAAATAAGAGTGTAAAATGAAAAAAACGGTGGAGTTTCTGTGTTAATGAAGCAGTAAGAGTGATTGGTGGATTTTGATTGCTGAAAACAGAAAGTTAGGGTGCATGGATGAGTTCTTTGAAAGATGTATTTTGAGTGGTCAAGAAAAAATCATTAAATGAAAGAATGCACTGGATATGCAGGTGCACTGAGAGTTCAGAGTTCAATTGCAACATTGTTGTGTGAACTTGCAAACACCAGAGGTCTTCCAAGAGGTGGTTGCTATGCAAAAAAAGCAGAGAGGGCAGAGGGGGGCAGGGTTTTGATTTGAAAAAAAGTGAGGGAAGAGTTTTGATTGGGTGACATGAGAGATATGTGTGAAGAATTACAGCATTTCTGTGCTTTTGATAGCTGCAGACTCTGGAGTGCATACCTTTTGCTCTGCTGAAGACAAATTGGTGTGTTTCTGAGACTGTTTTGAAACTCAAAGTATTTGCTAAGGTGAGAAAAGATTTCTTTAATTTAGATAAAGAATAGTGTGCTTTAAGGAGAACATTATGAAGAAAGTTGTGTTTTTAAAATGTTGCTTAGTCTCAACTGTTTTACAAATAGATTTTGTTTCTTTGAGAAATTGTAATTGGAGAAAATGTGAAGTATTAGTACTGACAGGGTTTTTTTGCGCATAGGAGCTGTGGAGTGTTTTCAAATTATGACTTGTAAATCGTTTTTGAGGAAAAGGAATGGTTTTAATATTTATGACAAGGACATAATGGTGTATGCTTCTTTATAAGGCAATTGAGTGTCTCTGATGTTATTTTTCCCATTTTAATGTAAGACCTTTCCCTGTGGAGCAAATTGCTTGTAAATATGCTCCCACCTGTGCATGGCAAATTTAGATTTTGAATGTTTGTGTTACATAGCCATGTTAAAAGTGACCCAAACATGCTGCAACGGCAATCAAAAAAGGCGTTCATGTGTCTTAAGGACATTTTAAGTCATTTCCCAATGTGGAGTGTTTTCAAATTATGGCTTGTAAATCGTTTTTGAGGAAAAGGATGGTTTTAATATTTATGACAAGGACATAATGGTGTATGCTTCTTTATAAGGCAATTGAGTGTCTCTGATGTTATTTTTCCCATTTTAATGTAAGACCTTTCCCTGTGGAGCAAATTGCTTGTAAATATGCTCACACCTGTGCATGGCAAATTTAGATTTTGAATGTTTGCGTTACATAGCCATGTTAAAAGTGACCCAAACATGCTGCAAAGGCAATCAAAAAACGTTTCCATGTGTCTTAAGGACATTGTAAGTCATTTCCCCATGTGCAGTGTTTTCAAATTATGACTTGAAAATCGTTTTTGAGGTAAAGGAATGTTGTTAAAATGTATGTGCGCCATATGCCCCCAAATTTCTTTTTCAGGGGTGCAGCAGGGTGTTCTTGAGACACCCCTGCACCTTTGGAAAAACTCCTAATCTGCGATGAGCTAATTGCTAATCGCAAATTGCACCTTCATTGCTATGGGCCTCCTGGCCCATGGAAATGAATGGGTAATTTGCAATTAGCAATTTGCTCATTGCAAATTAGGAATGGTAAAGAATCGCTATTTATTCCTTAAAATTCGCTATTTAGGAAATGCAAAATAGTTTGATGATACATATGGCGGTTCATCTCTAACAAGATAAGAAGCTTAGGGATACATTTATGATGACTGGTGCAATGAAGTGGACATCACTTACTTCATTGGTAGACCTTTACATGTATTATCTCCTCTGTATTCTTCATCAAGCGTAACTTTGATCTGCAATCCTGAGTAGGCCTCACCTTAAACAAACCTCTGGATAGGCCACACTTTATCCTCATCCTGAATTAATCATTTAAAATGCTAGGGACAGATTTATGATAGGTGTATGCCTCTTTTGCGCCACTGTGCGTCACTTTTGTGATGCAGCGGCGGTGCAAAAGATTTGCTATGAGGCGACAAAATTACAAATTGATGCATTTAGGCAGATGTGTCATGGTGTAAAAAACACCGTGCCACATGAAACCGATGCAGCAGTGATGCAAAAGATGCACCATGTTGCAAGACAGGCCTCACTTGGGGCCATATGTATCAAGCTAATTAGCATTTGCAAAGGCCGAAATTCTGTGAATTTCGGCCTTTGCGAATGCTAATTAGACAAATGGTATGTATCAAACAAGTTTGATGCAAAATAAGGAATAGCAAAATTTGCTATTCCTTATTTTCTGATTGCACTGAAGGATTTGCAAATTTTGCAATTTCTTAAATGCAATGTATCAAACAAAAAATATGCAAAAAATGCCATTAAGGATTTGCAAATTACCACCAACTTCTAGTTGGTGGTAATTTGCGAATTCTTTTGAAAAAGCTTTTTTTCCAAAAAACAAAAGGTGCCATATGACGCCCATACATGCCCTTAGGGCATGTATGGGCGCCATATGCCCCCAAATTTCTTTTTCAGGGGTGCAGTAGGGTCTTCTTGAGACACCCCTGCACCCTTAGAAAAACTCCTAATTTGCGATGAGCTAATTGCTAATCGCAAATTGCACCTTCATTGCTATGGGCCTCCTGGCCCATGGAAATGAATGGGTAATTTGCAATTAGCAATTTGCTCATTGCAAATTAGGAATGGTAAAGAATCGCTATTTATTCCTTAAAATTCGCTATTTAGGAAATGCAAAATAGTTTGATGATACATATGGCGGTTCATCTCTAACAAGATAAGAAGCTTAGGGATACATTTATGATGACTGGTGCAATGAAGTGGACATCACTTACTTCATTGGTAGACCTTTACATGTATTATCTCCTCTGTATTCTTCATCAAGCGTAACTTTGATCTGCAATCCTGAGTAGGCCTCACCTTAAACAAACCTCTGGATAGGCCACACTTTATCCTCATCCTGAATTAATCATTTAAAATGCTAGGGACAGATTTATGATAGGTGTATGCCTCTTTTGCGCCAATGTGCGTCACTTTTGTGATGCAGCGGCGGTGCAAAAGATTTGCTATGAGGCGACAAAATTACAAATTGATGCATTTAGGCAGATGTGTCATGGTGTAAAAAACACCGTGCCACATGAAACCGATGCAGCAGTGATGCAAAAGATGCACCATGTTGCAAGACAGGCCTCACTTGGGGCCATATGTATCAAGCTAATTAGCATTTGCAAAGGCCGAAATTCTGTGAATTTCGGCCTTTGCGAATGCTAATTAGACAAATGGTATGTATCAAACAAGTTTGATGCAAAATAAGGAATAGCAAAATTTGCTATTCCTTATTTTCTGATTGCATTGAAGGATTTGCAAATTTTGCAATTTCTTAAATGCAATGTATCAAACAAAAAATATGCAAAAAATGCCATTAAGGATTTGCAAATTACCACCAACTTCTAGTTGGTGGTAATTTGCGAATTCTTTTGAAAAAGCTTTTTTTCCAAAAAACAAAAGGTGCCATATGACGCCCATACATGCCCTTAGGGCATGTATGTGCGCCATATGCCCCCAAATTTCTTTTTCAGGGGTGCAGCAGGGTCTTCTTGAGACACCCCTGCACCCTTGGAAAAATTCCTAATTTGCGATGAGCTAATTGCTAATCGCAAATTGCACCTTCATTGCTATGGGCCTCCTGGCCCATGGAAATGAATGGGTAATTTGCAATTAGCAATTTGCTCATTGCAAATTAGGAATGGTAAAGAATCGCTATTTATTCCTTAAAATTCGCTATTTAGGAAATGCAAAATAGTTTGATGATACATATGGCGGTTCATCTCTAACAAGATAAGAAGCTTAGGGATACATTTATGATGACTGGTGCAATGAAGTGGACATCACTTACTTCATTGGTAGACCTTTACATGTATTATCTCCTCTGTATTCTTCATCAAGCGTAACTTTGATCTGCAATCCTGAGTAGGCCTCACCTTAAACAAACCTCTGGATAGGCCACACTTTATCCTCATCCTGAATTAATCATTTAAAATGCTAGGGACAGATTTATGATAGGTGTATGCCTCTTTTGTGCCAATGTGCGTCACTTTTGTGATGCAGCGGCGGTGCAAAAGATTTGCTATGAGGCGACAAAATTACAAATTGATGCATTTAGGCAGATGTGTCATGGTGTAAAAAACACCATGCCACATGAAACCGATGCAGCAGTGATGCAAAAGATGCACCATGTTGCAAGATAGGCCTCACTTGGGGCCATATGTATCAAGCTAATTAGCATTTGCAAAGGCCGAAATTCTGTGAATTTCGGCCTTTGCGAATGCTAATTAGACAAATGGTATGTATCAAACAAGTTTGATGCAAAATAAGGAATAGCAAAATTTGCTATTCCTTATTTTCTGATTGCACTGAAGGATTTGCAAATTTTGCAATTTCTTAAATGCAATGTATCAAACAAAAAATATGCAAAAAATGCCATTAAGGATTTGCAAATTACCACCAACTTCTAGTTGGTGGTAATTTGCGAATTCTTTTGAAAAAGCTTTTTTTCCAAAAAACAAAAGGTGCCCTATGATGCCCATAAATGCCCTTAGGGCATGTATGTGCGCCATATGCCCCCAAATTTCTTTTTCAGGGGTGCAGCAGGGTGTTCTTGAGACACTCCTGCACCCTTGGAAAAATTCCTAATTTGTGATGAGCTAATTGCTAATCGCAAATTGCACCTTCATTCCTATGGGCCTCCTGGCCCATGGAAATGAATGGGTAATTTGCAATTAGCAATTTGCTCATCGCAAATTAGGAATGGTAAAGAATCGCTATTTATTCCTTAAAATTCGCTATTTAGGAAATGCAAAATAGTTTGATGATACATATGGCAGTTCATCTCTAACAAGATAAGAAGCTTAGGTATAGATTTATGATGACTGGCGCATCACCAGGGATGTGCCAGTCATCCTGCGCCGCTGTTCCGCCACCCATGGTGTGCTGCATTTACAATGCGGCGCAGCATGGGGCAAAAATGGCACAGATGCGTGACGCATCTGTGCCGTAAAAGTGGCGCATTGCTGGAGTTGTATCGCAAGTGCGATGCAGCTCCAGCAAGGCTCAGGGGTGCCCCATCTCCACAATGCTGCGTCAAGACCTATGCCTGTTTCAAGCAGGCGCAGGGTTTTGACGCAGCATTGTCCTATCTGATTGTAAATGCGGCACACCATGGCTGGCAGAGCAGCGGTGCACATTAACTGGTGCATCCCTGGGGATGTGCCAGTTAATATAAATCTGCCCCTTTACATTTAAGTATGTGCAGGGGACACAGAGTCGGTGAGGCTTATCCAAGGTTAAGAAGAGATGAGTCCTGTTCACTGAAAAATTGGACATAGGCTTCACCTCCTCAGCATCACTGGACATGGCTAAATAATAGCTGCAAAATGTTACTCTTGTTAAACAATTTTACTATTATAATCTCTGAGATTTGTCTCTTACTCTGCAACATCTCATTGTTGTTATCTTTCTTTAAAGATAAAGACAACATCAACATGAGCGACAATCAGCAATCAGTTGATTTCGACCTCATCATTGAACTCGTAATTGAAACATCAGTGGATGTTGATCCCTTGGATGATTTAAATCCTGAGGATGAAGAAGAACGTGATGAGGATGCAGATTTGTCAGAATTGTATGACATAGGATGGGAAGCTGACGTGCTTGAGCCTATGGAACTATAAACATTTATTTTAAAAATTTATAATAAATAAAAAGTAAAAATGTAAACCGTTTAATTTAAAAATAAAGACACCTTCAAAAACAGGTTATGTGTAGTGTCTTCAATAAAATATTAAAATATGCTCATAAAATTAGATCAGATTCACATATAAAACAGCACAGGTAAAATGAATATGAATTCCATTTCTTTTCTGCTATTTCTGTATTCTAAATTTGCCAAGCACTAAAAAATCTTCTATGTAAAAATGTCAAGTAGTGTTTTAAGTTTTTGATTACTGTTATTGATTTACTGTTGGGTAATAGTGGTTAATAACATTTTTTAATATATTTTACCACAGATTCAACTGCAGATCATTTCAAGATTTCAGCATGCCAACTAAAGAAAGACTGAGAAAGGCTGCAAAACGTCAAAGACAGCAGGTCAATGAAAAAAAGCAGCAGTCCTCTAACAAAAAGATTTCTCAAGTCACCAAGAAAGCACCGGGTAAGAGTACAAAAACATTCATAAGAAATATCTGTAGTAAAAAAAATATTACTACAGAAAATGTTTCAGTCCAGAAAAAGACAAGCAATTCAAACGGAAAGGAAAGGCCAATGAAAAATGTTACTGCTAGAGCAAGAGATAACTCTGTGCATGATAGTAGAAGGAAACAACAGTTTAGGGACATTCGTAAACGAATGTTCCGCAACAGGATAATTGGCAATTTGTTAAAAAATATTAAGAAAGGTCAACAGAAAGTGGTTTTTTATAAGAGAAAAAAAATAGTTGAGAAAGTTATTGATCAGGCATTTGAAATTAAACGTAAGTTATTTATTTTGATAATCAATAGAATTAGGAAGCTAAACAAGGCAATTTATGATTTCAAAAGAAATAGTAGATGGAAGAGAATAGTTAATCGTAGTAATTTTCGTGAAGTTTTTTCTGGAGAATGGATGCATAGTTCAAGCTGTGAGGCATTTTTTAATGAGGAGAGTTATTTCCAGGATAATGATTTGGTGCATGCAGTTGACACCAGTGGTCGTGCTTATGAAGTGAAAGATGGTTGTCCAGTTGAAAAAGAAAAACTTGTGACAACAGAGGCAGAAGAGGTGTTAGGTAATGAGGTTTTAGGAAGACGTCCTAAGGGTCCTGTGTACACCTGGAAGTGTAGTAGTATTTGCAGTGTGCGACAGGATTCCATCAATTTGCTTTGTGATTTTGTACGGTCATTTAATAAGAAAAGTTTGAAGCAGAAAATGAAGTTGTTGCAAGAATTAGATCCTTGCAGAGTGAGAGAAGTGACAGGTTTGCATGGTCATTCACTGGCTTGTCTTTCCAGGAGAGTATGCCAGAGTGTTTTTCATCATTTCAGGATGCTAGCAGTGCATCATAATAAAGTGAGGAAATTAGTTAGAATGTTGTATTATGCTAAGAGTCCAGCAATTATGCTTAAACAATTATGCGCTGCTCTTTTGCATGGTTCTGAAATAGATGTGAAGAATATATGTGAAGAAATTGAGTTTTGTTACTTTGGAAGTAAAGAGGAGAATGTTGAAATTGACCAAGAAGAAGCGGGTAATGTGGAAGATAGTGTACAGGTTTCCAGTACAGATAATTTCCAGAGGGAAATTGCGACGTTTCAGGTCAAATCAAGTGAGAGGCCAAATTTCACTTGTGTGTGTTGTCGACGCACTTATTATAAGAATCAGACTAAGTTAGTGGATTTATATGCAAAAAGTGAAAGGGAAAATAATAGTGAATGGAAGGATTTCACAACATACTTGATGGTAGAAAATTGTTTTGATTTGGGATAGGATCAACGTGTGTGTACTTATTGTTGTAATAAATTAAATAAAAACCAGATGCCTGCTAGAGCAGTTCATAATAATCTGGAATTGGTTGAGATTCCTTCTGAATTGAAGGATTTAAATACTTATGAATCTATTTTGATTCAAAGTATCCATCCCTTTCAGGCTATTGTAAGAATGGAGCCAAAGACAGGGAAATTGCCTCCATCAGATTTACAGAGAGGATTAAAGGGAAGAGTTGTTTATTTGCCTCTAGATTTGAAGAAAAACATTAACACAATTGGAGTAGAAAAAGTGGAAGAGGAACCTCTGGTTATCTTAGTTAATGGGGTTCCGACAAAGAATAAGAAAATATGGCAAGATTTAGTGGATGTTAGGAAAGTTAAAAAGGCAACATTGTATTTGAAAAAAAATAATAAATACTATAAGAATGTATATGTTGCAGAAGAGGAAGTAAGTGAGGAAGAGCATAGTGATTTGTGTGCTGGTCAAATTGAGAAAGTAGAACCCTCTACTAGTGAAGAAATATATGAACATTATAGTGTTCATCCTTTGCATTCCAAGGAAGTCATGGGGAATGCTATTGAGTTGTTTCAAATGAAACAAGCCAAAGGGAGTCCCATTAGTGTTTGGGAGGAAAGTTTGGAAGCTCGGTGTTTCCCACAGCTTTTTCCAACAGGTCAGGGAGGAAGATATGATGAGCGACCTCATCAAATTCCTGCTTCTGAATACCGGACTTTGCGATTGTATGCAGGAGATGCTAGGTTTCGAAAATGCATTCCTTATTTGTTTCATCTCCTGTTTGAAAGCGATCTGTCTGGACTGTCATATGCAGTGAACCACATCTTGAAAAGTGGTATACACATGCAAAACATCTCGGCAAGTGACTTTATGGATAAAGTCAATGTCCAAGACAGTATTTTGGATTCTCACCTGATTAATCTCATGGCGTGTCAGCGTGGTACTAATGAGTACTGGTACCGTCGTCATGGTGATTTAAAATGTATGCTGAGGAATTTAGGAACTCCCACATGGTTCCTCACTCTGAGCTGTGCCGAGTATGGCTGGGAAGACTTACTTGAATTTCTATGAGAGGCAAATGCTAACGTAGAAAACATCGAATTCAAGACACCCGGAGAACTGTGCTCTTTGGATCCAGTCAATGTATGTAGGTACTTCAATCATAGATTTGAAGCTATGATGTCTTTCATCATGAATAAGAAGAATCCACCTCTTGGAGAGGTGTTGGATTTCTTCTGGAGAAAGGAGTACCAAGCAAGAGGTGCTCCTCATATACATATGTTGCTGTGGATCAAGGATGCACCTAAATTTGGAACGGATCCAGAAGACTCAGTGATGAGTTTCATACAACAGTATTCTACGTGTGCTGTTCCAAACGCAAAGGAGAAGAAAAGCCTAAGAGAAAAAGTTCTACGTTTCCAAAGCCATCGATGTGGAAAGTACTGTCGTCGTAAATTCCGAAACAAAGACAAGTTCTACACCAAATGTCGTTTCGGCTTTCCACGACCGGTGATTTCTAAAGGAAGAGTGAACAGTTTGATGTCTTCGCTGCGACATAATGTGATGAAGAAATCACCTACAAACACATACAATATGAAGAGGAACGAAGAGTCTAAGTACATTAACGACTACAACCCGGTGATTTTGTCCATGTGGAATGCTAACATGGATATACAGTTTGTGGCTGATAACTGTATGGCTGTGGCTCGGTATGTGACATCTTACATCACCAAAAAAGAGAAGACAGAATTGAAGGATATGTGGGAGGACATTTCCCATGAAAAGAGCCTCAGCAAGAAGTTGTACAGTTTCAGTCTGAAGATGTTGTCGCATCGAGAAATCGGAGCTTACGAATGTTCTGACCGGTTGTCTTCAGCAAGTCTCTATGCCAAGTCCAGGAGTATCGTTTGGGCGAGTCTTGGTCTTGCTGCAACGCGTAATCGAGTTCTCAAACCTGTGCGGGAAATGGAGTATTTGGCGGAAAAGGAGCCAAACAGTACCGACATTTTGAAGACCAACATGTTGGATACATATTATCCAAATCGAAGCAGTCACCTCGAGAATGTTTGTCTGTATGAGGTTCTTCAAAATTACATATTCAAGAGGAACATCAAAGAAGATACTGAGAAAGGAGTGTATGCTGTAATAGGAAGTGAGGGATGTCTGGTCAAGCAAAGAAAATGCCACTTGATAAACCATCGAAAATTGAGTGGCGAATCTCCTGAAAAAAAGGAGTTTTTCTATTTAGCACTTTTGCAACTTTTCAAGCCTTGCCGTGCAGAAGAGGAACTGCTTGGAGATTTCCTCTGTTACGAAGACTCTTTCAATGCCGCCAAGGAGACCATAGAATGTCCTGCTTTTCCCAAATATGTAGAAATGTTGAATGTGGAAATCGAGCAGGAAGCAACGATTGCAGCCGAGATTGCCAGAGACAGTTCTCAGGACAGTCAGAGTTCTGCTTCATTGAGTCAGGATCCACTAGGAGGACCTGTTATCGAAAATGAAGCTGCCACTGCTATGAATGAAGTGGAAAGAGCCATGGCACATGCTCAGGAGGACGCGGTTAACTTAGAAGAGTTGGAAAGACAACTCAACGTTGAGCAGAGGAAAATATATGACGAAGTTACCATGCAAATTGATCATGGATTAAGTCATGACAAGAAAGAGTGCTCATGTACGTCGTTGAAGCCTGTCCGACTGTACGTGAGTGGAGAAGCGGGAACTGGAAAAAGTTTCCTTATTAAAGCAATTTCATGTTATTTGCAGGAAAGGACAGAGTCATCGCTGTCTTGTGTTGTCACCGCTCCAACTGGACTGGCAGCACATAACATTAAAGGGATTACTTTACATCGTTTACTGATGCTGCCAGTGGAGCATGACAACAAATTACAATATCACAAGCTATCTGGAGATGCTTGTTGTGAAGTTTCAAGAGTCTTGAGGAAAATGAAACTTCTTATCATTGACGAAGTAAGCATGGTTTCCAATGTCATGCTTGCTTTTGTGCATTTGAGAATGCAAGAAGTTCTCAAAACAGAGTATGATGTGTTATTTGGTGGCAAACACATCATTGTTTTCGGAGATCTTCTGCAGCTGACACCAGTGAAAGGGCAACCTGTGTTCAAAATGCTCACGCATGAAGATACCAGGAAGTGCCTAGGGAGCATTGGCAACGTCAATATTTGGTTAAACTTCAATTATGCTGAACTGCATGAAAATATGCGTCAGGCGAAGGATGAAGTTTACAAGACTATTCTACAAGATGTTAGAATTGGAAAAGTGACAGAGCATGGGAAAGAAGCTTTACATGCACGATTACTGTCAAATTTATATCCAGAACAAGATGTTGTGCATGAGAATATTTTTCAGAAAATTACTGAGAACAAATCTGGAATATGTTTGATGCCAACTCTTGCAGAATGTGCCAAATTCAACAACAAAATGTTGCATTTAGAAAAACAAGAGATTGTGAAACTGGAAGCTATTGACAGAGTAGAGCATATGGGATCAACAATTATTTTGTCTGAGAATTTGAAAACAAAATTGGATTCATTAGAGAAGAGTATATCTAAAACTGCAGGTTTTGAAAAGACTCTGAATGTGTGCTTGAACTGCCGTATAATTTTAAGAAGGAATTTACATGTTGAAAGAGGTCTGGTAAATGGATCAATGGGTAATGTTGTTGATTTTGTGAAATACAGAAATAGAGATGGAATTGAATTTTTAAAAATTAAATTTGATGACATTGAGGAAGTACAGCTAATTGGTCGTTGTTCTGCTAGATTTTTGCTTGTAAAAGACTTATATGTTCGCCGTAAGCAGTTTCCTGTTTGCTTGGCATATGCGGTGACAATCCATAAATCGCAAGGTTTAAGTGTAGACAGTGCATTGGTGAATATTGGCAGTTCTGTGTTCAAGGAGGGTATGGCATATGTGGCATTGTCACGAGTTAGAACTTTATCGGGATTGTACTTGATTGAGTGTGATGTCACAAACATTTGTGCGGATCTAGATTGTGTTAAGGAATACAATAGGTTAAGAAGAGAGTATGCGCCACATTTGCCTCAGTATCCTTTGTTTGAGAAACGTGTGGTAGGCCGGAAACGAAGAAATTTGACCAATACTGGGGAGGTTGTAGCAAAAAGACGAAAAGTCGATGAACCTGAAATTATAAGCAGAAACAAAAAGGATTCTGTTGAAGATGTTGTTGGTTTTCAATTTGAAAACAGTTCTGGTGTCAACTGCTATGCTAATGTAGTGGTTAATGTTTTGTTTTCTCTAGAAAATGTAAAAGAAGAGATTGTAGTCAATTCTGATCAAAGATTTTGCAGTTTGTTAAATTCTGTGTTAGAGAACTGTAGCACTGATAGAACAAACATAGAAAGTGTGTCTGAAATTCGAAATCTGTTAGACAGATGTTCAGGCCAAACACAATTCTCTCAAAATATTCAGCAAGATTGTCAGGAGTTTTTAATGTATATGCTTGATGTATTGCATGCTGAAGGTGTAGATGTAGATCACCTGTTTGGGCTTTCTTATCAATGGCAGCATGACTGCGAGAACTGTAGGGTATCAAGTACTACTAGTGTAGACTCAAAAAGATTTATATATTTAACTTTGCCAGACAGTAAATCAGTCTCTTTTAATAAGCTAGTAAAAGCAGCTGATCACAACATGGAGTGTAGCCAATGTAAATCTGAAATGATGTCCACATTATTTATACGAACATATGGCCAGTATATCATTTTAATGTTCCAACGATGTAGGCCTGATGGAACAAAATTGACAACTTTAATTAAAAATTTTGTGGCTTCACAGTTGTCAATATCAGGAAGGACTTTTGTAACTGCAGCAATTATATATCATGACGGTCCTTCAATAACATCAGGACATTACACAGCTTATTTAAAGTCTAGAAATGGCTGGTCATTCTGCAATGATTCTGTTTTAATTTTCACAAAAAAATTGCCATAGTACCTTAAAAACTCTTACCTGGTGTTTTTAAAACCAAAATTTTAGGGAAACAATCTCGGGATGTGCTCTGAGGAATTTCAAGAAGTTCTAATGGCTCCTACACAATTTGGCCTTGAGGATAAGTGTAGTACAGAGACATAACTTCTTACCATAACAGTTGACATCATCGAAAAATAACTGCACTTTGAATGAGTTCAGAAAAACTGATTCTTTTTATAAGCTAATTGAAGCAGCCAATCAAAACATGGAGTAGAGGGAATGTAAGTCTGCAATGCTGTCTACTGTTTTATATTGCTTTGTGATTAAAAGTGATGTAGAGAATTAAATAATTGTAGTAGTCATAGAGGTAGTGTAAATCTGCTTCATAGTAAGCAGTATCAGTGTCATAGGAAATGTAGAACATGACTGAGGAAGAAGGGGAATATATTACTAGTCCAGGATTGTGAAAATGATCTTCAACATTTTAATTCTGAAAGTTGCGGAAATGCCAAATGACGGGATTGGCTTACAAGAAATCCAAGAGTTATAAATGGCTCTGACAAGATTTGGCCTTGTGGAAACTTGTGGTAGAGAGCAAGAAGTCATTTATTGTATGTAACATGTTTTTCAAAACGATGGAGGTTTTCTTTCAGAAAGTGGCGGGCTGAAAGTAATAACAGCACAACAGAGTGTAAGCTGTTCATAGGACATCCTTCGACGTCATGGAAAGTAAGTTAACTTTAAGGAGTTCTGAATTCTGATTTGTTATGTTGTATGGGTTTTTTAAACACAATCATTTTTATTGTGTTTTTTTTCCCCGCTGTTATATGATGAATACCTTCAAGTCACTGTTTTTAGTGAAATTTTATACATTCTGAGAACAGCAAAAATAAACCATTTAACATGTATAATTAATTCTGTACTGTTTCCATTTATGATGTACATTTAGAACTGTGTAGGAGGCATGGAGAAGGAGAGGCTTCTGTAAGTGTCAAAGTTCTTGCATACAGTGCTCATATTCTACGTAGTCTTTCATATGATAGACTACATTTCCACAATGAGATACCTAAGCAAAGGAAACACAGGTCATATGATTGTGGAATGAGCAAAAAAAATTGCATATTTTTCAATTATATTACCTGTGTTTCCTAACATTACACACCACATTGTGTAGATGAGGTTTAGGCCTGTTCTTGGAGACAGAGGAGGTCTGACATTTGTTCAAGAGTGCAGTGGACATTACTCACTTCGTTGGTAGGCCTCCACATGTATTATCTTCTCTGTATTCTTCAACAAACCTAAATTCCATCTGCAACCCTGAGTAGGACTTACCTGAAACAAATCTGTGGATAGGTTACACCTTATTGGCATCTTGAAACAATCATTTAAAATGTTAGGGTCAGATTTATGGTGGCCATGCGCCTCTTTTGCTCCATTGTGGGTCACTTTTGTGTAAAAGATGCACCATGTTGCAAGATAGGTTTCAGTTCATCTCCAGCAAGATACCATCAGTTTAAAATGTATATAATTAGCATTGTGTAGGGGGCATGCAGAAGCAAAAGCTTTTATAAGTGTCAAAGTTGTTGCATGCAGTGCTGCACTTCTAGGTACTGTTTAATATGCTGGACTACATCTGCACTATGAGATACCTAAGCAAAGGCAACACAGGTGATGTGATTGTGAAATGAGGAAAAGAAACTCCACATTTTTCAATTACATCACCTGTGTTTCCTAAGTTTATGAATGACATTGTGCAGATGAAGTTTAGGTCTGTCCACGGACACAGAAGAGGTCTGGCCTTTGTTCAAGAGTGAAGTGGACATGACTTACTTCATTGCTAGGCCTTCACATGTAGTAGGTCTCACCTCAAACAAACCTCTGGATAGGACACATCTTATTGGCATCCTGAAGCAATCATTTAAATGTTAGTGTCTTGCGACACTTTTGTGAGACAACAGCAGTGCAAAAGATGCACCATGTTTTAAGATAGGCCTCACTTCATCTGCATCAAGATACTGTTAGTTTAAAATGTATATCTTTAGGACTGTGTAGGGGGCCTGGAGAAGCAGAAGCTTCTGTCAGTGTCAAAGTTGTTGAAAAACTGTTTGTCCTTCAATCTTTTCCCTTGTCTTTTCTAATTTTTAAATACATGTTTTAATATTTTTCAAATGTTTGTTCTCTCTTTCACACATTGAAAGTATAAAAAAAAAAAGTGAGTAATTTAACGACAATTATAAGGTAAATGTTTTGTAGTCTTTTCGTTACATTTCTATCACATTCACCTACTAGTAGTTCGACAGCTTCATTTCTTTAACCCTCAATTTCCTGCCTTTGCTACTTTCCTCATTACTTTCTCTATTACCTTCTTACTCAACTCCTTCCACTCTTTTTCTCAGTCCCTCTCTTCTCATAGTTCCTCACTCTTGTTCACTCACTCCGTCTCTATTACTCTTAGTGTCTTTGACTGATCACTCTTTCACTACTTGTTCATAATGCTTTCTCTGTGTAGTTGAAGCACACTAACGGGGGAAATTATGAACACAGCCAATAAAATTATTGCTGTTTTTATTGGCAGAAAACTGGTGCAAAAGTGGTTTTAGCGGCAGTTTTCTGCCGCAAAAGCGGCTTTGGTGACATATTTCTGCCGATAAAAGCTGCAAAACTTGTATTGCCTATGTTGATGATATGGCTCTATGTTATTTACATTTCTTTGCTGTTTCAATTAATCTTTTTCTGTTATTTTTTGTTTTCTGTTTTCTATTTTTTCTCTCTGTTATTCCACATGTTTTAATCTTATTTTGAACATTCACTCACATTCTCCAAGAAACTCTTCTTTGTTATTGTTCTACTCTCTTTTTTTTCTTTCACTTCCTTATCTATTTTGTTTTTCACAATTATACCCTCTTCCATCTTTTCTTCGGTAAATAGATCTATTAAACAGTATCTCTGGTTTACTACCTATAGCTGTCTTTCTTTTAACATCACTCTCTGTTTACTTTCCTTATACTTACTCTTCTTTTTTTTTTTTTTTTTTTTTTTTGGTTCGCTCCCGGTTCGCGAACCGGGAAGCGAACGGGGAAGCGAACCAAAAGAAATAGAGCTTGCCAGAGTGCTAAACATTCTAGCAATTTTTTTTGAAAGGGAAGGTAGTTCTGAAAAGAACTTTTT
Organism: Lissotriton helveticus; assembly: GCF_964261635.1. Lineage (NCBI taxonomy): Eukaryota > Metazoa > Chordata > Amphibia > Caudata > Salamandridae > Lissotriton > Lissotriton helveticus. The sequence goes on from NC_136059.1 coordinate 642,622,069, forward strand.
TTATGTTTTTGTTGTTTTATATTTTTTTTTATTTTTCTGAACATTTTTTATTTTTTTTGTATTTTTTGAACAATTTTATATATTTTTTGGTTTTTTTGGGGGGGGAAACAACAAAAAACAGGCATTGAAAAGGGCTCAACAGGAGCAAAAAAAAAATTACTGTCTGGGGCGGTTAGGGCAATTATGATTTTCATAAGCTACGTTGATTAACGTTATGCTCATGTTACCACAGGAAAGCAATGCACCGCAATACAAACAGGTGAACTTGATGTGTGCTAAGTTCTCTTGAATGTTTGGCACGGTTTCCCGTGCCTCTGCTCCTGACAACGATATTTGAGAAGTTGACCTGGCCACAGGAGTTGTTGTTGGGTTCTCCTGCAGGTCACGTATCTCTGCCCGGCTGTAATTCAATGGATGCCACCTGTTCATGTGCCGATGCATGGTATAGTTCCCATAGCTATACTTTTTATCAGTCCCTCTTGATAACTTGTCTTTGCAAATGAGGCAGGTGACATACCTCGCATTTACTTTCTTCTGCCCTGGAGGGAGTGAAAAAAACTGCCAAATTAAACTGGCTTTCCTATGGGAAACCCGGGGCACCTCTTCCAAGAACTGTGGTCCTTCTGTCTCCTCTTCCTCTAGTTCTTCCTCTTCCTCCTCTGTGTTGGTGATGACCTGGGGAGGTGGTCCTCTCTTCCCATGAGGAGGTGGAGGTGGTGGTGGGGGTGCACCAGCTGAAGCAACTACTGAAGCCATTGCTCAAGTATGAAATAAGGTCTTCCTCTCACAAAGATGAAAGTCAGAGTGAGGAAAGAAGGAGGGGTTTTCATCATTTGGGAAAAACAATAGTTCTAAACCAATGAAAAGTGTTATTTTTAGGTCACCTGACCTAACCTTACATCATTATGAAACCAAAAGTGAAATGAACCAATGAAAAGTTTTATTAACAAGTCACATGACCTCTTACGCTTATGTTACGCGCTGCGGAACGCGCCCCGGATCGCTTCCGGCTCGCTGCGCTTCGCGCCTCGGTTCGCGCTCCGGAGCACTTATTTTAAGAGAAAAACTACCAATTTGTCTCATACCTAAAAAATAAATATGTCAATAAAATACCCAGTGCAAATACTGCAATGTAAACATTATTGTCAATCGTGCGGAACTAATGTGCAAGATAAGGGCAAAAGTGTGCTAATATTGCTGGTGTCTAAAAGTGCTAGGAAAAAGAAAATACTAATGGCAGCTGAAGATGAAAAACATTTTTAAAGATATAAACAATTTGATGTTGTGTTTTGACTCATTTTCATAGTCGTAAGGGAGCCCCTTTCAGTAAAGTGCTTATTGATTAGAACCACATTCTAGTTAACATATTCATCGGTTGCATGCTCGAGCATTATGTTGTAAATCAGAAAACAACCAATAAAATGTTTATCAGGGTCCACTTATCATATAATAGGTAGCCTAAAGCTGAATACTACTACAGATTGTTATGTAAATCTTTGCGAAGTTTAAGACCCTGGGGGGACTTAGTATTGAGTTCGACAATATATCTTGATTCTAATTGTCTTAACTTTTTTTCTAGATTACCACCTCTCTTACTAGCTGGTACAGTGTCGATCACAAAGTATTGATGACAATCAAGATTGTTATTGTGTTCCAAATTGAAGTGTCGAGCCATGGGTAAGCTAGGTCGGAATTCACTATAGCACATAGATGTTGTAGTATGCGTACATATACCTGTAGTTTTGTGCTACCTATGTAACGCAACCCACATTTACAGTGTAGCATATTCGGATCTAATCGTGTAGTGGCCTTCAAGTTCTATATGAGCGTTAGATACATCAGTGGAATATGTGGAGGTATTAATTCCAAATTTGCACTCACAACAAGAAGTACACTTGTAGAAGCCTTTTTTGTGTGGTAACCAGCTCGTTTTTTTGTCAATTTCTGGACTTGTTTTGACTAGGTCATTGTGCATGGAATATGCTTTGTGAAAGGTCAGATTAGGTCCATCAGGTAGTATTTGCTTGAGTGTGGTGTCTGTGAGAACAATAGACCATTGTGTATTAATAATAGATTGAATGGCGTTCACCTGCTTGCTGTAGGTGGTTATTAGCCTACAGTGCGTAGTTTCCAAACTATTGGATGAAACATTTGCAGACACAGTGTTATCCAAAGAGACATCTAATGTTGTTTTCTACTATCACCACTCAACAGTAACCACCTAACTTTGCTGTTGGCCTTTCTGATCGCTATATCCAATTTGTTAGGATTATAACCTCTTTCAATGAACCTTTGCTTTGCTGCCATTTGATGGTATCTAGACAAAGCTCTGCATAATATTGAAAAGTTGGAAGGTGAAATTGAAAAAGATGAGGACAAAACAAAAACAGAGGAATTAAGAGAACAAATGAAAAAACTTTAATGAAGTACAAACTGACAATTAAGCAAAGAAAGCAAGAAAAATTCGAGAGAGAGGAGCGTGATTATGCCCAAGGTTGAGTCTTAACCTTTGCTAAGAAGTTTGGTGGACCAAGAAGGGAACTGACAGCAAAAAAGACAACTTCTGCAGCAGACCGGGTTGAAACATCAGAGTCAGAAGTGACGGGTAGTGAGTCTTCAGGGGATGAAAGTGCCAGCACCTCGATGGAACAACAAAGGAAGACTGCTTTTCAGGAGGAATTTTGACTGATGTGCCAAATATGGTTAAGAGGAGGAAAGAGCAGACCACCAGAGAGGGCAACAGAAAAACAAGAAGGGGTGGCTGGAACTGGAGAAACAAACATGTCACCAAGAATAACGTGCAGAAAGAGAGGCAACAAATGGAAGTAGAAAATGTTACCATTATAAACCTTACACCTACGTTATTAACAACTAACGAAGAGTCAGTGTTAAGGTTCGGCCTCATTCACTGTCCCTCCAACAGATTAGAATACCCTCAGACCCGGATCGATCTCTTCAAAATGATAAGAAAATTAAAGCTACATAAATTCTTTAAATTGAAACCCAATATCATCAAACAAGTAAAGCCGCAGAAGAAACATATGGGAACTGACGCATTAACTGGTAACGATCTAGCAGCCTTGGAAGATATGGAGGCATTGAGAACAGATAATAATGAGGAAGAACAATCAACATTAGATATTGTAGAAAGAACTGTCAAATTAGGGATAGTACAAGAAAAGGGCTCTAGCCCTTTCAAGCCAACATCACAGTTTCTACCCCAACTACCGATGGATGCCATAGACATTTTCTCGAAGGCTGTCTATAAAGATCTTCTAATATTGAGAACACAAACAAGAAAAAGGCGAGAGTATAATGTAACAAAAGAACAACAAAAAGCTGTGATTAATTTTCAATATGATGCGTTGATCATATGTAAACCTTCAGACAAAGGAGGTAATATTGTTCTCCAGACTAGAGAACAATATTGTGCAGAAGCCCACAGGCAACTTTCGGATGAAACTTGCTACAAGAAGATAACTAAAGAAGTCTATGAAGAAAGTATATCCCAATATCATGAATTGATAAAAATCTGTTATGATAAATTGATGTTGATACAGACCTTTTCCTCCGATGCTTCAACCCAATTGTTCCAACTTTTTATCATATCCCTAAAATTCATAAGAACTGTGAAAAACTGCCAGGAAGACCAATAGTGTCATCAGACTGAAAACGAGTCTATATTTAACGATCACGTCTTATTCAAATTTGTGACCGAGCTAGCATCGTACATTAAAGACTCAAAGGACTTTCTTTGTTGCATGGAAGCACTGCATTGGGATACCAGCTGCAAATAGATTGTCTTGGACATTACAAGTTTATATACTTTCATTAATCATGATCATGGTCTCCACGCTGTAAGTTACTTTTTGTCAAAAAGATCACTAAAACTTATGGAGCATAACAAAATGTTACTGCAATTTACTGAATTCTGTCTGACGAATAATATTTTTGTGTTCGGAGAAGACTGCTATAGGCAGGTCTCTGGAACAACAATGGGCACCCGCTTAGCCCCCAGCTACACAAACTTGTTTGTGGGCTAGTGGGAGAAGCAGGTGTCCAGCTCGCCAGACAATGATGTGTGAATGGCTAATGTAATATCTTGGTCTTGCTATATTCATGATTTATGTATAGCATGGAGTGGGTCCACAGAATTGGCTATGGAATTCATTAAACATGTTAATAATAATGACATAAACTTAAAGTTTACTGGGGGCGTAAGTTCGGAGACAGACAATTTTCTTGATCTTATTGTCAGTATAAATGAGGGGTCACCAAGCATGTCAATATATCGGAAGTCTACTGCAGGCAATTCAACGTTGCATGCGAAAAGTAGTCATCCCCTAGTTTGATGAAGAGTATATCTTACCGAGAATTCTTATGGGTAAAAAGAAATAGACAGTGCTTTTAAAATTGCAGAACAAGTAAGTTATGATAGATTCAAAAGAAAAGGTTACGATGAGGGCCTATTAAACACAACCCTGTGTAGGGTTGAGAATATCTTCAGAGAAAAGCTGTTGAAAGACAAAGACAAGAAAAGCGGAAATGAAAACATAACACAGTTCAGAATGATAACAACTTTCACTGAGAATGCGAACCAGCTTATGACGATATTGAAGAAGAATTAGCACATCCTTAAGACGGATAGTGTCATTGGGCCAGATATACCTGCAACTCCCCAAATAACCTTAAAAAAAAGCGAGGCCATTGAGAGATTGTCTTGTACACAGTCACCTCAAGATGAACTCTAATTTAATGGGAACCCTAAAAGAGATGAAGGGATTTTTCCCATGTGGAAAATGTATGGCGTGTACAGCCAGCAAAAGAACGCTCACAAACAAAATACCAGGTCTAAAAGAGCACAGGACATTAAATACATTTCTAACATGCAACACTTTTTAAAACTTTTTTTATGGTTTAATCTTTTTTATTAAGTTTTGCAAATAGAACATTAGCCACCACCTACATCCGGAGGCCAGTGGGGAGAATCGTTTTTTTTTAATGTCTTTTTATTGTTTCACATTATGAAATACCTCATTGCCAACTGTGGCAGCGCACTGTAACAAAACAAAAACAAAAACATGAGATGTCAGTGACAGCAGTACATGCACAATATTACAAACAGGGTATGTCAAAAACTATAGCATGAAATGCTCGCTGGCACAATTCAGGTGACACGACCACACCCATAATCATCATTCACTCAGACCTACCAATAGATTTATCATCACCTCTGGGGTCTGGAATAGCAAGATATTGGTCAAGCGGGCCCCAGATGTCTTTTGGCCTGGACATAAGTTGCGAGATGCTCTTTACAGTAAACCATATCCTTCACCCAATCATCTGGCTTGGGAGTCAATGCACTGTCCCATGTGAATAATATGCGGCGTTTTGCTAGCAAAAGAGCAACCCTAACACATCTACCCATGATGCCTTTAACGTGTGTGACGTGGTGCAACAAGCAAACCAATGGTGTACATGGCAATAGTGTGCCGGTCATGATGTGTAAACGGTTCAGCACTTCCTCCCAGTACCTGCAAACAGGGCCACAACTCTAGGCCAGATGTATAAAGTCTGCACCTGGGAGTTTAAAGCGCTTGCAGTGATCTGATTCCCTGAGGCCCATTCAGAGCAATTTGGAGGGGGTGTGATATGTCTGGTGCAGAAATTTGAAATGAATAATTTCTAAATTCCCGTTGGAGGTCATCCCCAGTAATTTGAGGGTCTAAAAGTGCGTTCCACTTATCCAGACTCTTGTCAGAGCCTCTGTTAGTCTCCTCCTGGACAGCTTTGTAGAGTCTAGTAATCAGTTTTTTCTTTGTGGGTAGTACCAATAACAACTGCAACAACTTAAGTGTCGGAGGCTCCGCCGGGAAGTCAGGGTAGTGATCCTTTATGGCCCGTCTGAGGCGGTAACAGGTATACAAAAATAATGATGTAGGGTTCTGTACGTATTCCAAGTAGCTATGTGCTAAATATTGCCCATCTGGGTGAAGATCGCCCATCTGCGCGATGCCTGCCTCCTTGAGAGACTTAATAGGCCCTGCCTCCCGGGTGACCGACAACGTAGCGTAATGAGCCAGCGGGAGTGCAGGTGCATACAGAGGTGCAGGTGCGTACAGAGGTAGTTTCCCCGTCCGTGCGCCTATCGCCTTCCAAGCTGCTACTGTCATGTCTATTTTATTAATTTCAGTCAGAGTTTGTCTAGCTACCGGTGGGGTGTCGGATGGGCATCTCCATCTTCCACTGCTACGTGTGGTGTAAAGGCAGGCGGCCTGACCCAGTAATAAGCATACTGCGTCTGGGCGCAAAGATAGTACACATAAAAATCTGGCGCTGTGAACCCACCCCTATCATAGGAGAGCGTCAGCGTCTGCCAGCTAATTCTTGGCTGCCCCGTGCCCCAGATCAGTCGCAAATACCTCAATGCTCTAAAAAAATGCTGCGTTATTTTAATGGGTATATTGCTAAAGAGGTAGAGGAAACGAGGCAGCACAACCATCTTTATCACAGCAATGCGATAAGCTAGGGACAGAGGCAGGTGCATCCATCTATTCTATTCTATAGAAGCTGGAGGGGCAATTTCCAAAATCAAAATCAAATCCAGTTCCAACCATGGTGGCAGCCCAACCCATGGATGTAGGGACCGACTTTTCCTCAGCAGATGGGACCTTTCTGCCCGCCACAAATGCAACAAGATCCAAGTTTACATCCTTTTTTAGGGTTTGGCCCAAGACGAACAAGAGGCAGAAGAAGAGGACAGGGACCGGTGCAACAAGTACACTGGGGACCAGCTTCGACAATGGACCTACGGAATGGGAAGAAGGTACCTCAGGTACAACAGGAGTCAGCGGGACTAAGCAAAACAACAGTCTTGTGATTAACTTGAGTTCTCACACACTTACTGATGACGAAGAGAGTCTTCTAAATGGAGAACTAGGTTTTGTGGCCACTCAACCAGGAGACCCATTCACGGCACAGATCGAACTTGCCAAATTCTTCAGAAAAATTAGACTCCACTATTTTTTTGGCAAAGAAACCAATACAGAAATGGAATTGGTGGATAAAAATACAGGTTTAAAGAAACCGTCTACATTTAATCCACCAGCAGTGGGCTTGCCGACGAAAGTTTTAACTGTCGAAGAGGCTGTTGAGAATGACATGAAAAATCTCTTTAACCCCTTCAGCGCTAATGACAAGGGTAACTCGTCATGGACTTTCCATTGATTTCAATGGAAAGTCAATGGACCTCGCACACACCCCTTAGCAGCCAAGTGGTTAATACTCCTAACAAGCCTTTCATGAACTTACCGAGGAAGGACCAAGACGCCTTACGCACATTAACATCTAACGACAATATCATAGTCAAGCCCGCCAACAAAGGCGGAGCAATTGTTATACTTGACACTGAGGTCTATCGTAGTGAATGTCTTAGGCAATTGCGGGATCGCAATGCCTATCGTCCTCGACAGGAGGACCCTACCAAACGATTACAGACCACCATTGGGCACCTAGTGGAAGAGGCTACTTCAGAAGGGTGGATAACATCACAAGAAGGTCAATATCTTCAGACCTCTCATCCCACTATCCCTTACTTTTATTGTCTTCCCAAAGTGCACAAACCCCAAAGACCTCCCGTGGGATGACCAATCATTTCGGGAATTGGTTCTGTTTTAGAACCCCTATCCACTTTTGTTGATTTTTTCCTGAATCCGATGGTCAGAAAAATGCCCACTTTTCTTAAAGATGCAAAGGACGTCTTGAGGATGTTGCCCGGGATACATTTTGATTCTACTACTGACATTCTTGTCTCTTTTGACGTAGAGTCACTTTACACCTCGATACCCCAGACAGAAACATTGGAAGTGGTTGGTAACCTGTTGGAGCAGAGAGACCTGCAATCCATAATGCCTGTACCATTCATCATGGGCCTGGCAGAAATAGCGATGAAGGAGAATTATTTTATATTTGAAGACACTACCTACATACAAACATCAGGGACCAGCATGGGTAGTGTCTTTGCTCCCAGTCTCGCTAATCTGTATGTGCATCGGGGTGCGTGGCTAAGGCGCGTTGCGGAATGGCTGCCATTTGAGCGAGCTCCGCATGCCGGAATTCTACCGGAGCTAATACCATCCTTTTCGCCCTCCCCTGCGGGTGCTGAATTTCCCCCGAGGCACTGGGGATGATCGACAGAGCAGGCTGATGAACTTTGGTATACACATACAATCACAAAAAAGGGGCGAGGGTCAAATAAGTTTAAACTCTGCCACCCCGAACCCCCGAAAACCTATAGTTGTACACACAAAAGGGGTGGATAGAGTAAATCATAAAACCATATATACTAATACGGTAAGGGATAGAGCAAGCCCCAATAGGGCATATCACTCTATTTGAAAATACTGCCCTCACTCACATACCGAGGTATGTGACATGCTTCATCATTGGGCCTGCTTACAATACGCCCTGGTGTACCCCACACAGGACGGAGCATAAGGGAGGAGGAAAAAATAATAAATTTCTCTTAAGCCAACATATAGTCAAACAGACTGAACAAACACAACACTAAACACATTCAATGAGGTGAAAATAGTGCACACACCAAGTGTTTCCAACCGAAAAGTGCGACAAAAAAAATGAACTTTGGTGCCTTGTGCCCCTGTATTCTGCCTTGAGGACCTCCAAGAAAGCTCAGGCGGGTGAGGCCAGAAAATGGCGGCGCTCCTGTGATCGGACTGTGGGTGCGGAGCAGCGGCGGACGCAGACTGGTCCGGCTCGGCGCCTGCAGGGCTGTGACGACCCTTGGGGGCCTCTGGACGTTGGTGGGCTCCCTCCGGTCTACGGCTTGAGATCACTAGCTGAAGCAGTGGTAGAATCGACGGACACTATCGAGCGCGGCATCAGCGGAGGCGCGCCGGACATCGGTGTGCACTTGCCGTTGCTAGAAGGGGCGGACGCCCGTGGTGCTGCTCTGCGGGGGACCCGCGACACAGACTATCAAGTCCTGGACGAGCGGAGTTGCGGCGGCGGACCGGCTTGGATTACCTGACGCTGAGTGGGCCTGCTGGCCGGAGTTAAGCAGGGAGCTAGTCGGGCGGTGCCTGGTGGGCCTTGCCTGCGTAGGTTGGGCGGGGCGCTTGGCCCGGTTGAGGGCTGGTGCCTCGGCTGTCCATGTGGGGCGGCTGCTGCGGGTGGCGGCTCTGGCTGAGCTCCACGCCCCGACTGGCGGGCCCTGGCGCTATCTCCCGTCTCTGGTGTTGCTCCTTGGGGCCGACTGTGCCCCACTGCTGTCCTTCCATAGGACGAGTGGGGAGGTGGGTTCCGGCGGGTGTCCCTCACATGGGAGTGGTGCTGGGGGTGCAGTTCTAGGTCCGGGGCACGAGCCGTGATCCCTCAGGAGGCCCTGGTGGTGGGGTCCTGCTAATTGCACGTGTGTGGGCCCAGCTGGGTCATAACAGTCCCTAGCGCTACCGCGTAGATAGACGGCGGAGAGAGCTTCCCGGCACAGATTGGCTGAGAGTGGGGCGCGTCCCTGCCGGAGAGAGCGAGGGTAACTGTGGGGACGACAAGGTGCTGGGCCACCTGGTGCGCCGACTGCTGGAGCTTCCCATTGAGTCCGGAACAGCGGTGGGGCACTACTGGAGGACGAGGCCTGCTCTTGATTCACAATGGGCAAATCCGAGCCGAGGCAAGCGAAGCTTCAGTTCGAGAACAAGAGACTGACGAGAGCTGCGGATGGTTCGGGTGACTCGGAGGACACCACGAGTGGCACGGGCCAAGCTGAGGGGGCGGAAGATGACATGAGAACCATCCTTCTGGAACTACGGGCGGGAATGAAAACAATAGACACCAAGATAGATGCCCTGGCAGTAGGTCTTGACGTCGTGAAAAAGAAAGTTGAGAAACATGAACACTGGCTCGACGTACTTTAAAACAGAGTGTCGGATGGACATGATACGCAGGCTGATATGCGAACACAGTTCCTCCAGATGGAGAAGGTGTTGGCGGTGATAAGTGCCTAGAACGAGGACTTGGAGGCGCGTTCGCGCAGGAACAACGTTCGCATACTCGGCCTTTCGGAGTCCACACCCATAAACAGAATGGAGTCCTTTGTAGATGGACTGCTCCGCAAACTGTTCGGGCCGGCCCTGTCGTCAGTGATGATAGTTGAGAGGGCCCATCGCTCGCTGGGACCGCGGCCCCAGCCGGGAGCGCCTCCACGACCCATCATTGCACGGATCCTAAACTACGCTGACAGAGATGTCATCCTCAGGGAGGCTCGTGCTAAGGAACCGGTGATCTACAAGGGAGACAAACTATCATGTTTCCCTGACTATACGCCTGCGGCGCAAGCAGCGCGCAAAGAATTTGTACCGACAAAAAAGATACTGAGAGAATGCTATGTTGTATCCCACCAAGTTAAACATCACATATGAGGAACAATCGCATTTTTTCACAGATGCAAAATCGGCTCTAAAGTTTACTAAACACATATGCAAGAAGAAATCCAAGAAGCAGTCCACTGAACTGTCAATGTTGGAGTCGAGTCTAGAGGATGCGGACTGAGAGGACGAGGGATGCATTGGTGACCTCCAGTTCAGGCTGGGGACTCTCAGCGGCTGTACGGAGAACATGGGGGGCCTTGTTGTGAAAGGGCTGTTGGGGGACCGTAGATCTGTTACTGTTTCTGGACAGGATTCCTCTGTCACTAGCGGAAGTTCATTATCATTGTTAGCATCACTTGTGTAAGAGATAAGCAGGGGGGTTCAATAGTGATTCCGGCAACCGCACCTTGGTGCGTGCGTACGTGCCGTGCTTCTCCCCCAATTGGGTGATCCCCATATGGCATCTGGGGCTACTGGGTGCACGGCGACTATGTTGGGGGAGGGTCAATGGTTCCGACCTGATTGGGAGGTTGGAGTAGGCGGCGGGCGGGATGGGATGGAGAGCGAAGGGGCATTGTTGTATGCTTTGTGTTTAGTTATGTTTGTTTGTAGGCACTTCACAGGTCTTGGATGTCTGAATGAGATGGATTCAATGTTGGGCGCTACTTTGGGCTGGGTCCTTGAAGCACTGACCAGTTGGCATTCTATTATGATCTTTACCCTACTACATGGCAGGTAGCTGTAGGTTATTAACCTGGAATGTGCGAGGTCTCAACTCGCCTAAAAAATTACGGCAGGTGGTGGCATACCTGAATAGGCACCAGATACATGTTGCTTTACTGCTGGAGATGCACTTGACTAAACACACTGAGAGGGAGGTGGCACGTAGATGGGCTGTGTTCCGACTTGCTGCGTCATACTCCTCTTTTGCACGAGGTGTGCTGATATTGGTCAAGAGGGGGACAGACTTTACGCCGTTACACACATATACTGATGATGAAGGGAGATGTGCTATGGTGTGTGGTAAATTACATGGTGCGCTGATATCTGTTGTCAATATGTATGGACCAATCTTAGATGATCCGGTGTGTGTGGACCGCAAATGTGGTAAGCTGCGTGAGTGGCCGACCTCTGCTGTAATATGGGGAGGGGATCTTAATACCTTTCTAAATGTGACGTTAGACAAATCTAGCCCAATTTCGCATAGAACTCCTAAGGTAGCCAGGAGCATAGTCAGAGCCATGGCGGAATTTGGTCTCTATGACGCCTGGAGAGAACGGCACCCACGGGCGAGAGAGGGCACGCATGCCACGCCTATTCATGGTAGCTGGTCGCGTCTGGACTACTGGCTGGTTGGGGGGGACGTGATGGACTGGGTGGCTGAGGTGATACCCATGGCTCGGACGCTATCGGACCACAGTCCGGTTGTCCTGGAGGTGACAGTGCCCGGGGCGGTCAGACGTCCCTTCACTTGGAGGTTGCGCTCCGAGGCGCTCCTCGACCCACTCTTTGAGTCTGCGGTGAGAGAGGCCATAGTACAGTATTTTACATTAAACAAAGGCTCTGTGAAAGAAACCACTACCCTGTGGGAAGCCTTCAAAGTTACAATTATTTGCATAGGGACGGCGGCGGGCATACTAAAAGATACACGCACGCAGCTTCAGCGCGTGGAAATTCAATTACGTATGCTGGAGGTGATGTTGGTTAACATACAGGGGCTGGTCAGTGAGTATGAAGACCTAGCCAACACAGAGATAAAATACTTATCTAGAAGACACACGGCGAGACGTTATGGTGAGGCAGGTAGACCGGGTCGCACGCTTGTGCTCAAGATTAAGGAGAGAATGGACCAGCCCAGAGTGGATAGGATAGTCGATGGCATGGGGGGCGAACATTATAAACCTGAAGATATTGTGGAACAGTTCCATAGTTTCTATGCAGGACTTTACGCGTCGCGTTGCTCGGCTATGACACAGGATTTTGAGACCTACCTGGATGGCATTGCATGCGCCTGGCTCTCTGACATGCAGAGAAAATATTTATGCTTACCCATAGATGAACAAGATATCAAGGCGGCGATAGCTGCGCTGACAAGTGGCAAGGCTCCTGGTCCCGACGGACTTACAGCTGAATTCTATAAGAAGTATGCCGATTTGCTAGCTCCATACCTCCTGGAAATGTACGCAGAGGCATATGAGAGCGGGGTACTTCTGTCCTCTTTAAGAGAGGCACTAGTCATCACGCTCCTTAAAAAAGATAAGATTCCAGAGCGGTGTGAATCCTATCGACTGCTATCACTTATTAACATCGATGCCAAGATCTTGGCCAAGATCCTGGTGGACAAGTTGCAGCCTCTACTGCAGGGTCTGTTGCTGCCTGACCAGGCGGGCTTCGTCCGGACAGGTCCACTTCACATAACCTGCGCACTATTTTTTCAATGTTTCATGTGCTAGATCCCAGTCTGGAGGCGGTGGCGGTACTGCTGGACGCGGCCAAGGCATTTGATTCAGTATTGAGTGTTGCGGCGCATGGGCTTCCCCCCGCTTTTCGTGCAGTGGATCAAAGTGCTATACACAGCGCCGACTGCGAGGGTACGTGTGGGTGGGCTAACGTCCGAGCCATTTCAGATCAAGAGAGGCACTAGGCAGGGCTGTCCACTGTCGCCATTGCTGTTCGCGATAGTCCAGGAGCCGCTGGCTTGTGTGGTCTGACAAAGACACAGGGAAGCTGCGCTTAATTTTAATCACAGGCCAGTGGCGATATCCTTATATGCCGAGGATATGGTTCTCTACGTGCGGGAGCCAGCCAAATTTTTAACACAACTGCTCCGAGAATATGTCCGGTTCGGGTATATATCGGGACTACACATCAACTGGGATAAATCATACGTCATCCCACCAATGGAATGCACGCCTAAGCCTAGCCTTGAGTTTCCACTACTGTGGACAACTGATCCCATCAAATATCTGGGAGTCTGGATCCACCGGGACCCTGTAGTTGTAGTCCGCGAGAACTACGGCAAGGCGTGCTCGAAACTGGAAGATTGGGTGGATGTTTGGATCGGGCTGCCTCTCTCGCTGGCAGACCGCATTGCGCTGGTCAAGATGGTAGTGTTGCCACGATTCCTTTATATATTTGTGAATATTCCTGTAGTCCTTACCAAGTCCTTTTTTAAGTCCCTCCGAAGCCAGTTAATTCGACTGATATGGGGAGGCAAGAGTGCAAGAGTGTGGTGGTTAGTTCTCACGAAGTGTTATGACAAAGGGGGCTTTGATGCGCCAGACTTTTATGTCTATTATTTAAGTGACCAAGCTCAGTATGCTTACTACTGGTACAGGCAGCACGCCTTCACGCCCCATGTCGCAGTTGAAGAAGGTGACGCTGCTCCGATACCGCTTCTTAGTATTATCACACATAGTGCTCGAGGTACTCCGAAATCAGAAATTAACGCAGTGGACGCCACAATAGCGGCCTGGGGCAGTATCGGGTGCCTGGCGGGGAAGCTGCCGCTTTATGCGTCGCTTATGCATCTGGAGCATCACCCTGCACTGTCGGTTACACACGAGGCCCCCTCCATGAGATTGCCGCTGGGGGCTGGGTTTGAGCGTATGCGCGATATTTACCCGCTGGGAGTCCTTATAGACTCGGAGGCGCTGCAATATATTAGCATTCAGTCTCTTCTTTTCAGATTTGCATTACATCGCCTGAGGCACGCGATCCGGACACATTACCCTACAGGCTCGCAGGAGCCCCCTGGTTTGACCTCTCTACATTTTCTGAAATCTACACCGACTAATAAGAAACTGGGCTCCAAATTGTATAAGATGGTTAGGGGTGAGGCAGTCGTGGCACCTGATAAAAGCTGGGAACGATGGAATGATTGTTTGCCGAATCCCATTACAGAAGAGAATTGGATACATGTCTGTGCCTTAACAGGGACTCTTTCTATGAATGGTAATCTTCGGATTATCCATTTTAAGTTTTTACATCAGGTTTATCATACTCCAGTGAGACTGTTTCAGTACGGGTTAAGGGAGAGTGCCTGCTGTGTCAGATGTGGTCAGGATGAAGCAGATTTTATGCATCTGGCATGGAACTGTCGGACGGTGGGTGAGTTCTGGGGCACTGTGGTAGATGGCATCCGGAAGATGGTAGCGGTGGATGTGCAATGCATGCCGTTGGTGTGCCTGCTCTGCTATGTTCTGCATCTTCGTGGAGTGACTGGTACCTTTGTGAGGCTTGCATTGTTACTTGCTGTGCGGAGAGTGACGGTCACATGGGGTGGCAGATCTAGGCCCACGCTCAAGTCTTGGTTGTCGGACTTAGTCTACTGCAGAGACAACATTGCCACGTATGTGGAGGAGCTGCCGGTCCGGTCACGCCCGAGAGACATCTGGGAACCGTTGAGATTGTATTTAATTACTGAATCGATGGGACACAACAACCATGAGACAGTTGGGGGGGGAAGCTTGAGTACTGCCATAATCTCAAAGTGGTGGGGTGGATTTTGTCCTGGTTGGTTGGTCGGGAAGGGACATCAGTGCCAGCAAGATGACTGCAGACCTCTCTGTGGATTGCCTTTATTTTCTTTTTTTTTCAGTTCTAGATTTTGCTTTTTTCTTTTGAATTAATTGAAATGATAAGGTATCATACTGTTTATTGCCAGGTGGCCGCTGGTCCCACTGTCGCTACAGGGCTATGTAACGTTATAGACTTTGTATGTTGACTGCTGGCTGCGATAGGGGGATCGGTAGGGGCGTGAATCTGTCTAAATAGGGATGTCAACTTACCTTTCATTTTTTGCCTTTAGTTGTCTTTAGTGTTCCCTTTGTTTGTATAATTGTGTATTATTCATGTTAAATGGATGGAATGTCATTTATGTTGCTTATTTCAATAAAAAAAAAAAGCTTTTAAAAGGGTTGGAAACAGGAAAAAAATAATAATAATCTGTATGTGCATCATTTCGAGCAGACAGAAGTTTTGACATCGACTAACCCTTTCTTTGTATCGCTTCGTACCTGGAAGCGATACATTGACGACATATTCGTGGTCTGGCGTGGTACTGAAGAAGATCTACTAGCTTTCCACCAGTGGTTAAACAGGCGAAACATCTATTTAAGATTCACCATAGAATATAGTAAGACCCAACTAGCATTTCTTGACCTTACCATCAAAGCCACAGAAACAGGTCTAGAATCAGAACTCTACCGGAAGCCCATCGCCCGAAGAAACGCTTTATTGAGCTATGAGAGCTGTCACCCTAGGGCACTTCAAAACAACTTGCCGTTTGGCCAGTTCCTTAGGGTACAGAGAAACTGCTCTAATAAAGAGGCATTTTTGACACACTCAAAGAGATTGGAAGAACAACTTCTTGATAAGAACTACCCTAAGAGAATAATCCGCCAATCAAAAAAGCGAGCATCGAATACCAATCGTGAGGCCCTGCTTGAAATAACGATGCCTAAAGAAAAATCTAACAGGATCACATTCGTTAACACCTTCAATACGAGGTCAAAGGCAGTACAGAACGGCTACTGATGGGAAAATTCACCCCCATGCTTTTGAGCCTGAGTTCACTTAGCATTTGTCACACACAGGTGCATGGTTTGGGCTCTCTCATCACAATTAACAACTGGTTATTAATTTATTCTTTGTTTGACATATCGTGGTCGTAGTTTTGTTCAGTTGAGCGTCACATTTGTTTGACCCCTAGATATAATTTGTGTTATGAGCATCCATCTATTCACCTGCTGTTCCAACGTGTCTTGTGCCAGGCCATAATTCTCCCTGACCACTACTTCAGGGTCACGGTGTACCCAGATACCCAAGTACTTAACTGGGTCTGTTGTCCAGTGCAGTGGATAGTCTAAAGATGGCTGAGATGTTATCGTGGTGAGCGGGATAATGACCGACTTATCCCAATTTATCATGAGACCCGACATCCGCCCAAACCGTACATATTCGCGCAGGACAGGGGACGGATGCTGCTGGGGATGTCTAATGAATAGGACCATGTCATCTGCATACATCAAGATGTTGACCGGTCTGTGCTGAAAGTTGAGGGCAGTTGCTCTTTGCTTTTGACGAAGCTTGCAGGCAAGCGGTTCCAATACCAATGCGAAAAGGAGGGGGGATTGAGGGCAACCCCGCCTGGTGCCACGCTGTATATTCACCACCCCCTGTTGTTTAAGTATATTCAGCGGCACCGACGTGTGACCGCCCACACGTACCCTGGCTGTCGTGTCCGTGTACAGAATCTTGATCCATTGCAGTATAACACTAAGGAACCCCATTTTACATAATATGTGGAACATGTATGCCCACTCAATGGAGTCAAATGCCTTTGCCGCGTCAAGCAAGACCGCGGCCGCAGGCAGATCCGGATCATTGACATGAAACATAGAGAATATAGTGGGCAAATTATGGGAAGTGGACCTGACTGGTATAAAGCCAGACTGATCTGAAAACACCAGAAGAGGCATAAGCGGCTGAATCTTGGTGGCCAATATTTTTGCCAAGATTTTTATATCCAGATTGATGAGCGATAGGGGACTGTATGACTCAACAGAAGTAGATGGTTTATCCTTTTTTAAAAGCGTTATAATCAGGGCCTGACGAAGGGAGGGGGAAGATACCCAGTCTTGTGTGCCTCCGCATACATTTCTAAAAGGTGGGGCACAAGGAGGCCGGTGTACGCTTTATAAAATTCTGCCTTCAGTCGTCTGGCCCCAGGGCCTTGCCATTTGGACGGGAAAGGATAGCATCTTTGACATCCGTCTCATCAATAGGAAGGGAGAGGTATTTACGATGTATGTCCGAGAGCCACGCATATGCGAAATCTGAAAGGTAGTCTGCCATAGCTCCCTCCCCTTCACAGCCCCGAGTTGTGTACAGTGCCTCATAGTATTCACTGAACTGGTCTGCGATCGCCTGCGGGGTGAAGTGTTCCGAACCATTGCTGTCCAAAATCTTGTCTATCTGAAGATGTTGCTTCCGAAACAACAATTTGGTGGCCAGAGCCCTGCCGGGTCTGCCCCCCTCTCCGAACGCCCTGGCCACATATTTCTCGCCCCTATAGCGCGCCTCCGTTGCAGCCATTTCGTTGTAATTTTTCAAAACTTTTCTAATGCGGGCAAGCACCGCAGTCGACGTTGCTGTCCAATATTCCCTCTCCAGTCCCTCCAGCTCCTTTTCCACTATGGAGAGTTGTCCTCTTATATCCTTCAGTATCCCCGACGAGGTGCCAATGCAGACTCCTCTGATCGTCACTTTAAACGCTTCCCAAAGGGATTCCTGACTATCCACAGATCCTGTATTCTCCTCAAAGTAGTGAACTATGGCAGATCTAATAGCCTCATTAAAAACTGGACCAAGCAGTGGTTCGGCGCGGAAGCGCCATGTGAACAGACGGTGTGGGTTGGTAGGAATACGCAGTCGCAAAGCTACCGGATTATGATCTGACAGAGCATAGGGGAGTGTGTGTATGTGCAGAACCCATTCATTTGCACCTCTATTTAGCAACCAATAGTCCAATCAGGACCAGCTATTACGGGCGGGAGTGATATGTGTGCCTTCCTGAACATGTTCATTGCGCAATCTCCAAACATCCAATAGTCCTAATTCTGACATGGCGTCACGAATACACTGGGCAATCTTAAGTGTGCGGGCCCCTGACGGGTTAGACTTGTCTACCTGCGGATCTAGATGTGTATTATGGTCTCCACCCCAGAGCACCAGTGTCTCGGGCCAGGACCGCAGAATGGTGAGCATCTGTGTGAAGGGAGTTGGATCATCAACCACAGGCCCGTACATGTTAATAATAGCTAGAGTAGTCACACCCAACTTCCCCTGTACCATAGCGCAGCGGCGTTCCGTGTCTGTGTAAGTGTACGTGGGATGAAAGGGGATACCCCTCCTAACCAAAAGAAGCACACCCCGCGCATAAGAAGAATATGATGATGCAAGACGAAACACCGACCACCTACAGGCCACCCTGGACTCGGCATGTCTATTCAGGTGGGTCTCCTGCAGTAATGCGATCTGCACAGCCTGTCTGTCCAGGTATGCTAGTACCTGCCTTATCTTCTTCGGTGAGTTAAGACCCCGAACATTCCATGTCATGCAACGATATTCCTCACCCATCGTTACCATTTGCAAAGAACCCTAGTGCATGTCGAGGAATCAGCCAGCTACACCCACCGATCAACCCTACTGCAAACAGAACCTTGACACACACACTGCTCACACACATGACATTCTCAGAACCCCCCAAATACACCCCCCACCCACTCCAGCAACCCAATCTTGCCAAAGACATATCCCTGTAACATATTTAAACTACAGAACAAAGCAGTGGTAGTGGGGAACACACAATAGGGGACGCAGACGCCGCAACCACTCCCAGCAGTGCCAGGGAGGGGCCGCCCCAGAAGATCCGTCGCCCTTGCCCACTCATTCACCGTGCCAACACTACCGGTGTAACTTGAAAGCAGTTTGGAAACCTCCTGTCACACAGGACATTACAGAATCCCCAGTAAAACAAGCAGATCAAAAGGAAGTAGCGTCCCGGAAGTCCGTGCCATCCATTGCCACCAATGCGCTACGGATGGTCCTGTGTGTGCCTGATGGTGCCAGTTACAACTTAGCTGCGTTAAATTACACCGGGCCATCAAGATGCACAAAATCAAATGGCATATCCCAAAACACTTCCCAGCCATAATAGTAAACCTCCAACATAGCATACATCATCCTACAATGGGAAGTAAATAGAAGCAAAAAAAAAAAAAGGAGAGAAGAAGCACAAGGCCATTAGTCATTATACAACCACCTGAGGGGGACAAAGGATATGATATGAAACAAAGAAGAAGAAAACCTGTTTCAATCATTCATCAATATCCGATGTCTGCACAGGGGCGCGTTGATTTCTTTTCAACAGTTTGGCGTGATCCATGGCAACCTTCGGGTTCGAGAAAATCTTAGCGTCACGGTCTGCGCCTATCCGCAATCTAGCCGGGTACAGCATGGTATATGGTATCTGCTCCTTCATAAGAAGTTTCTTGACGGCCTGGAATTCTTTTCGAGCTGCCTGCACCGTGGCCGTGAAGTCCGGAAAGAAGGACAGGATGTTGCCCTGGTGATTGATAGTGCCCTTCTGCCGGGTGATACGCAGTATACTGTCTCGGTCCCTGAAGTTTAACAACCTCGCAATAATGGGGCGAGGTGGGGCTTCAGGTTTTGGACGCGGCGCTAGGGACCTGTGCGCGTGCTCGACAGCGAATGTGGAAGAGAGGCCCTCAGACCCGTAAATGTCTTGAATCATTGACTCCACATAGTCCTCCAGTCTCCCAACGTTTGTGGATTCCGGCAGACCCAAAATGCGCATGTTGTTGCTCCTCGATCGCGCTTTGATGTAGTCATTTTTGGCCTGAATCACTTCCAGGAGCTGCGTTATATCATTGGTTTTTGCCACCACTTGCTGGAGACCATCTTCTGTGTCTGAAATACGTTGTTCAGCCTCGCCAATGCGCGCCACCTGCTTATCAAGTTTAGCGGACATATGGTCCATTCGCCCACTCAGTGCTTCTATCTTGCCATCTATAGATTGCAGGCTAGCCTGAATGGCAGAGAGCGTCTTCTCCAATGCGGATGGGGCCTGCGTAGCAGAATCCATCTCAGAGTCCGAAGCTGCGTTTTGTTGCGTCTTACTCCCTTTGTGCAACTCAAAGGTGAGTTTAGGCTGATTTTTCTCCGGCTTGCCCATGGTCCCACGCGGTGATTGAGTAGAGTATCCGCCAGAGGTAACGCCAAGACCCCCAGTAGCAGATCACCCCCCGGCCCGCTGTGCAATGTGCTCAAGAGGGGGACTCAGTGCACCCAACTAGTATTCCCGTGCCGAGCAGTTTCAGTTATACGCCACTATGCGTGCACACCTCCAAATCGACCAGTCAGCACCGGCACAGGCCCCCAGCCAGCCACTAAGAATGCCCGTTTCTCAAGTTCGGAGGCAGCAATACACACTCATATGTACGGTCCCGTCGCTGTGTATATCCACTGTACATCCACTGATTGCCACTATTACCAGCAGTGTCTTCAGAGAAGTGCACCCGGCCCACCCAGGCAGCGCAGGCCCCAGCTCACGAGCAGCTCCGCTCAGCAGACTGCCACACACAGCAAATCTCTCCCAAAACAACTAGGAATCTCTTAGTGGGTTTTTAGATACTTGTATTGCTGTGTCAATGGATTCAAATATGATACTCTGTATTTTACAAAGAGTGATGAAAGATTTTACAAGTGTATGAAAAGGTGTATGTGATTGTCACGTGGTTGATGTCATCAGTGATGTCATCAGTGATGTCATTTGAGATGTCATCAGTGATGTCACTGACCATGTCATGAATGATGTAATATGTGACATCATCAGCAGTGGATTGCGGGTGCGCGAAATATAGTTAGTACAACTAACTATATTGGAGCAATTTCAATGGTTTTGTATGAGTGAAATGTCCAGCTAACTATAACCCCCCTAAAACTTATAGTTTTTTCAGTGAATTTCAAAGGTTTTTTAAATGCTAATTCCTAACTATATAAGGCCTGAAACCTATGGTTTTGTCAGTGAATTTGCAAGGTTTTTTAAATGGTAATTCCTAACTATAACGTGGCTGAAACCTATGGTTTTTACAGGGAATTTCAAAGGTTTTTTAAATGGTAATTCCTAACTATAACGTGGCTGAAACCTATGGTTTTTTCAGTGAATTTCAATGGTTTTGTAAATGATAATTTCTAAATGTATTAATAGTTATATTTTTATACTGATTTACTACATTATTTAAAACATTTTTTTTTAGATATTTTATTTTTTAAATTACATTACATATTTTTAATATAAATACACCTCTCTGCCACGCAGCCCCCTGGCGCGTTTGCAGAGGGGAAACTAATTCCCCTTGCATACTGGGGGTCCCCGGGGGCCAACTAGTCCACCTGGAACCTCCAGTATGCGCCAGGGGGCTGCATTGCAGAGAGGTGTGATGAGGCTTTGCCCCTTTTTACAGCTGTCTGCAACGCAGCCCCCTTGCGCATTTGCAGAGGGGGAACTAATTCCCCTTGCATACTGGGGGTTCCTGGGTGCCAACTTGCCCACAAGGAGCCTCCAGTATGCGCCAGGGGGCTGCGTTGCTTTGCCCCGGGGGCGGCTGTCACCGGGGCAGTGTGGGGGGTTGGGGACCCCCCACACTTCTTTATCACTATGCCCCCGTGATTTTGTCCCCCAGGAAGGTTTTTAAAAAAAAACATTGGGGCCTTGGGGTCCTTGTGTGACCACCTGGGCAGGCCTAGGGGGTCAGGGTATGTCTACCCTGCCCCCTTTTTGTGTTCTACATGTTTGTTTTTCTGCTTTCTTGTGCCTCAGTCTACCGAGCACAAGATGGATGCCAACAATTCCAGGTTTGAAGTGTTGACAGCCAATGAGCATGCAGCTTTCTCTGGAAAGCATGCTGATTGGCTGCCACTGTCTGTCAACACTCCAAAACAGAAATTGTTGGCAGCCATCTTTAGCCTCGGTAGACTTAGGCACAGGAAAGCAGAAAAACAAACGTGTAGAACTCAAAAAGGGGGCAGGGTAGAAGCACCCTGACCCTCTAGGCCTGCTCAGGGGGTCCCACTTATAGATGTATACATTTTTTGCAAATTCGATTTTCTCAACAACTACTGGAGGGATTTATACCATTTAAACAAAAGGGCGATCTGCGGATCAGACTCTACCATTTTGCCAAATTTCTTGTAATTCCGTTCAGCCCTTCGGGCTGTAGCTGTGTCTAATCATCCTATGGAAAATAACATGGGGAAAACACGTTTTGGGACCCCCCTTTTTTCTCAGCCCCCACTTGACGAATCCCCCCAAAACTTTCAGGGAAGGAGCGGGCCATCTTCTTTGAGAAATTTGCGAAGATTCATCAACCGGCGGCAAAGTTATTCCCAATAGAATGTTGGGGATTTCCTATTGAAACTAGGTCCTAACTATATATACCTGCTGGCGACCGCCAGTAGGTAATATATATATTATAATCCCGCTTCACAGCTGAAAAACGGGTCTGACACATGTTGGGTCGCCTCAAGGTAAGATTTTAATTCACCACTTGGCATAGCAGATTGAATGCATTACATGTTGAAAGCACCTGGCAGACGTGTTTCGGCAAATGTCTTTTTCAATGCCAGCTTCGTATTTACCAATTTGGTTTTCACTGGGTATCTTTAAAATACCAACTGCTGCAATCCTATTGGAGCTTTATTATGCAATCACTGAGAGCAGATGATGAGAGTCTTAGCCCACATATAGTACTGTTCTCAATAGTATTTCAAAGCCCCCGATGTGCAGCTTTGAAATACTGTCCAAACTCCTAGCAGTAGCGGGTGCAAGCAATCCAAATTTGCAAGCTAGGTTCAGTAACCTGCACGTGCACACAACAATATCCCGACAAAGTCAGCTGTTGATCCGCCTACTCCTCGCTGAGGCAGGATCAAATGGTGATTTGCCTCACCAAGAAACTTCCCATCCAGCAGTCCATCTGCTGCTCTCTCCCCAGTGCCACAATCACCGCAAGGTATTACATCCGGGGGGCGCCGCAATGTGCAACATCCTGCACTACTCCAGCAGTTGCCGGCAAGATGCGGTGCTCCAGAACGAGAGGCGTGTCAGTATGCAGCGCCGCCTGCCGCCCAATATCAACCTCCAATCCCGTTTCACAGCTGAAATATATATATATATATATATATATATATATATATATATACACACAAAAATAGCCCAGCACACTTTATACATGAAATGTGATGAATATACAGTCAAGAAATGCAATGTTGTTTCAAAGACGAGTCGATGTTATGTTCCAATTCATCCTTTATTTTTCATTGTTAAAAAACTTTTGAAACCGCGAACGCGTTTCGTCCCATCCAGGGACTTCTTCAGGGCTACAAAAGTACACATAAAAAAGAACTATTTACAATTTATACAAAAACAGTTAAAACAAAATTCCCAACATCGACTTTTTAGGGCGAAAAAGTTATTTCTCATAAGTGTATCAATATATATATATATGTACAATTATCCATTTTAACAGTATCCCATTTCTTTTGTTTCATTTTCATAAAGTTACATTTTTGAGACCCAGACCATATCAAGAGATTGAACGCAAAATGGAGAAGGGAGGAACAACTCCATCTATCGACCCTTGACATAGACTCTGCGTTTATTCAAAAGGAGGCACACCTTATAATGAGTAAAAGATGGGTCCTGTGGTAATAATTCCTCAAGTATTAGGGATGGGTAGTTCTGTAATGTAGTGCTAAAAATTGTATATCTAATTAGTTAACAGAAGACCTATGTTGGGTATATTATGACATATCTGGTTAAGTTCAAGCCACTTACTTTTAGAATCAGTTTGTGCGCCTCCCCATAGGTTTATATTCCATGTAGATTTAACAGGTAATTTTTCTTTAGTAAACACCGTATCCTACAAATAAACAAGTTTACATCACTCAATGCTGGTAGTTATACCATAATATATTCAAGTGCATAATTTAATATATAGCCATTGCGGGGAAGCCTCATCAAGCCACTATCCTCACATATCTTTTACTGATTGTTTGGTATAGCTCAAATCTCTTCTTATCTACCTTGTTACCTACAATCTTATTAAGGAAAGACTAATGGTAACAATGGTATTCACAGTATGTACAACAAAGTGTCAAACTACTTTGAATATAATCATATTTAATCACTTTTAATTTGCGACATAAATGGTCAGGGACCGCCAGTGTAGCCTTGGGTGTACAATATAGTCCCTTCCATAGATTTCGTGGTTAAACTTCTACAAGCGCTATTGGTGACAAACGTTTATTCATACTGCTATGTCGGCCATATTTAAAGGGTGTATAGAAGCAGCTATCAAATTAGAAAGCTCTAGCCAAAGCACACAAAAACACAGGAATGGCCATTCTGCAAAGGGGCAGTAGAATGGCGTTCATGGTAAAGCATACGCGGCTGGCAGTACACAAATTCCATAATTTTTGCAAAGCGACTTCCACAGCCGCTAGTGTTCTTATTAGATCGCACTTAGTTCCATTTCTTTCTAAAAGCAACTGTGCGTAACTACAACAATGGCGTAAAGGTAACAAGGACCCCCTGAACAAATTGATATTGTAAGTCCTAGGTCAGGGATTAACAGAGCGAGAAGTAACAACCAAGGCACTTGAGTAACGAATTGATAATATTGATCAAGGATTACACAAAAGGTGAAGGAATGTAAGTAGGTCTGAAGACAAATTTTATTACTTTTTCGATTAAAAAGGAAAACACATACAATAATACAATTCATATATATCAAAAAGACTTTAAAAAGGGAGAAGACATTGTTTCATAATCAAATCAATAGAATCAGAAAAAGAAACATTCAAAACATAATTATTAAATCTCAAACAAATTAGTTCTCAAACATAAAATGGGAAAACTTTATAAAACTGTGGCATTAACTAATGAATTCTCTACGCGCGTTTCGGCGACCAGCGCCTTCTTCTGGAGTAGCCACGTGTATCCTGTTTGCTAAAAACAAAAAAGGGAGGAAAAAAATCAAATTTAAAAATAATACTGACCTATAACTTATTCACAAAAAGTTATCATCTTTAAACAATTTTATAAAACCATTATGTAATATTTTAAAGTCTTTTTGATATATATGAATTGTATTATTGTATGTGTTTTCCTTTTTAATCGAAATAGTAATAAAATTTGTCTTCAGACCTACTTACATTCCTTCACCTTTTGTGTAATCCTTGATCAATATTATCAATTCGTTACTCAAGTGCCTTGGTTGTTACTTCTCGCCCCGTAACTACAACAATGGCAGCCACTTTTAAGGGGTCTGTGAAGGCGGCGATCAGCTTAAACACCCCGCAGCAATGTACACAGTAGTACAATGATTAACTATGAACGCCGATTGCCAGCAATAACCGTTTTAAAGTGGTTCACTTAAATGGTGCTTAAAAACAATGATCAAATTGGGAACTGTGGCAAAAACACACAGAAACATAGGAGTGGCCATTCTGCGAACAGGTAGTGGAGCGGCATTCATAGTAAAACAAAAAGCAGCTGTCAATACATAGGTTCCATAAGTTTTACAACGAGACTTATAAAACCGCTAGAGGCCCGCTCTTATTAAGACGTACTTGGTTCCAATTGTTTCTAAGCAACTGTAGACACAACAAAACTGGTGGCCATTTTTTAAGGGCGCATCAGAGCGGCGGTCATAATATGGACACCGCAGCAATGCGCACAACAGTATAGTAATGCGCCATTAGCGCAGAAAGACCGTGAGGATATATTCAGGCGGTAGTTAAAATAAAAGGCCGCCTAAGTCAAACATGAGCTAATAACTCATTAGTGTGTACAGCCTCCCCATTTGGTGCGGGACCCCCACCACCACTCAGGAACACAAACTTCTTATTGTAACTCACCCGGATAAGTGGTTCCAGTCCAAGTAGTCCTCCGCAATGTCAGCCCTCAGCAAAATCGGGATGGTGCATAGGGACTGCACAAAAGGGCAGTCCTCATATATGTTAGTTAATTGGTAAACTATCAAATTAGGTTTACCAATTGAAATAATCCGTACTTTTGTCCGCTCACCTGCTCGTATACTAGACGTAGTAACATCAGCGCCATCTTTAAGCGGTGCTGTTATTGTGCAATTCCCGTATTATGGACGCTCTCGTGTCCATTGTTCATCAATCCGCTTATCTTATCTTAGTATATATTATTTGCATGTAAGAATATGAGAGTCCAACCAATTACATTAATTACTGTAAACGAAGATGGACTCCCATTTTGATTTATAAATCCTGAATAGTAATATATAGTTTGGCCCACATCTAGTCAATCAGAATTGTTTACACTGCTTTACGTACAGCGAATTCTGTAGTAAGTAGGTAGATTTAAACCAAGCTCGTCTCACAAACATTTCGTCATACACAGACGTACATGAGCGCCATCTTGGAAGAGTAAACCGTGATATTTGAACGTAAGTCTAGATAAAAGGAGGAATGTATTTCAGAAACCAAAATTACTTTGATTAATATTGTATGCACGCCAACGTAAGGAAATTAATTGTGATATATGTACAAAGGAAGTGTGGCTTCGAGAACAAGCATATAAGTTGTTTAAATTTTATGGGTGCCATCTTAAAAAATGGAGCATGATGTACGCACGAATCCTCACGCTAAAAGTTTATGTGCGCCGGACTGGTCTCAAACCCATATTATTATACATGGACGCGTGTGGGCGCCATCTTAAGAAAATAAAAACGAGATATTTATACGAAGAGTCCATGTAAAAGGAAATGGATATATACGTTGTTTATATTATGTGCGCTATCTTGGAGGAAAAGTGGCTTGATATATACAAGAGACCAAAAGGAAGGGCGTGTTTTAGAGAGTGGACATATGCGTAGTTTATATTATATAATCACTCTAAGCCAACATTTTTGAGCAAGTATTATTAAACAAAATTAAAATTTCATGTTTAATTTATACATCATGCATTAATAACGCTTGGGATAAACCAAATTTGGGTAATGCACATTAAATCAGTCACTATGGACGCATTACATTTTATAGCAATATATCTCAAAGCTCAAGGTTTGTCACCTATCGGAAATAATGAAATTCATGATTAACGTTGAGGACAAAGGGTTACAATTACTTATAGGAAATAATGAAATTCATTATTGATGTTAAGGCCAAGTGTCACACATCTAAGCCTACAAATCCATCGGAATTCCATCTGTCTTAAATGTAAGGTCCTGTCTCCACCTCTTACATTGTCCTTGGTAAGCATGGGCGGATCTAGCGGATCTCGCGTACGCGAATTTGCGTATTTACGGATTCGCAATACGCAAGATCCGCGAACTCTCGCGGATTTGCGGATTTTTACGTTTTTTGTGTTGGCGAGCGTTCGCGAGGATTTGTGGACCATTTCGCAATTGCGAACTTACTTTTCGGCTCGCAACGGCGGCGACTATGTTGTTTCTACGTCTGGTTTATGATCACAGGTTCACAGCACCCTCTGTTTCACCACTGCCACCCTCTGGTACACCCATGCCACCCTCTGGTACATCCTCACTGCCACCCATTAGGTTTGTTTATCACTGTAGATTATGGGGGTGAAAAAAAGCAAGCACACCTGCCCTGCTTCAACTGCCATGAATTAATTTGGGGTTGATTAATGTGTCAGTGATTTTGAAAATTCCAGTCTGGCTGGCACCTGCTTCCTTCCTTATCTGTAATTTGCTTTCTGTTGCAGTGAAAGCAAGCACACCTGCCCTTCTTCAACTGCCATGAATTAATTTGGGGGTGATTAATGTGTCAGTAATTTTGAAACTTCCAGTCTGGCTGGCACCTGCTTCCTTCCTTATCTGTAATTTGCTTTCTGTTGCAGTGCAATTTTTTTTCACAGGACCTTTATGGTCTACTTGTAGCTATTCTATGAGCCTGCTGTTTGGGTCATAGCAGGGTCATGGAATAGTTGCAAATAGGCAACTGAACTCTGGAGGGGCCCCTCAGGAAGCACTAGAGTGAATGGTTACTAATGTTAAGTTTGAACTTTTGCACCTGCTGATTGCTTTCAGTTTAGCAAAAATCGTTTTTCTGCAATTTCGCGTGATTTGCGGGGCGCGAATCCGTGCGAGATCGATTTCGGAAGCCGCGAATGCGTGCGAATACAATTTTATTTTTGCGGCGTGTATGTTCGCGTGATTTTTTGCGTGTTCGCAAGGCGCTTGTAGCTATACGTTTGCGAAGTTACCCTAGCGGTCGTACACGGGCGCGGCCATCTTGTTTGCGTGACGTAATTCCGTTTCCGGCCGCTATGTGTAATCTCGCAAAGTGTGCTGCTCGCTAGTACAATTTCGCGCGTGATCGCGAGGAAAATCTCGCGCGAACTTACCCACGCGGTCGTGAATGGGCGCGGCCATTTTGTTTCTCATTCATTGCTATGGTTCTGGGCATGCTTTCTGTATCCTCCCTGAATCTCTGCCATCCTTTGCTTTTTTTGAAGTCTATTTGATCTATTTTACTTATTATCTATCCCTCTATTTTTCTAGCTCTATATTTTTGTGTTTTCTGCTACTTTTTGTTAATTTTAAACTACTTTTTTAAACTCTTTTATTTTCTTCTTCCCTATTCTATTTCTTCTTTATTATTTAACTCATTTCTGCCCAGACCATGGTAAAGGGAGCCGGGAAGCACCCTGAGAAGGGGAAGGGTCCGCCACCCCGTGCCCGGCTCCCGTGCGGGCGTTTGAGGGGGGAGCAAGTGATGCCACGGGAGATCTTTAGCGTGGAGGAGGTGGCCGCACTCATCTTCCACATCCAGCGCCGCCTCCCCAAGACGATCCTGGGAGGCGGCAAGATCGCAACCGGCAATGGCATCCGGGAGCGCCGGAAGCGGTGGGAGAAGGTGTGCCGGGCCATGTTTAAGCTCTCTGGGGTCCGGCGCACCTATAACCAGGCCACCCACCGCTGGACGGATGTCATGGACCGGGAACGGGACTTGCTGGACGTGCTCGGCGTAGAGGTCCCCGGGCTTTGTGAGTAGTAGTAGCCATTTCTAGCTATTTCATCACTAATCTGTTTTATCCGGCTCTGTTATTTGCAAATCTTTGTTCTTTACCAAGAGCAATAATGCTGCCGATTACATTAGGTAAATTATATTTCAAAATCTTCTATGCATTTCAGGTGCACTGCTCTCCTTCTCAGTAGCCTTGCTTGCTACTATGCCTATTTGTTTTGTATTTTGTGTTCATTTCATTGACCTGAGAAATTATGTATGAGTGTAGTGTAAAGAACTGCGTAATGCTAGACACTAAGGGTCATATTTTCAATTACCGGCGCATCCCTGCAAAGTAGCAGGGATGCGGCAGTAATTGTGCGCCATGCCACCACCACCCATTGGCCCAAAACGTCACAGAAGCCTTACGCATCTGTGGCGTAAAGGCGGCGCATTGCTGGAGTTGCGTGCCAACGATGGCGCAGCTCCAGCAATGCTCTGGGGTGCCCTATCTCCCCAATGCTGCATCAAGCCGTACGTCGGCTTCAAGCAGGTGCAGGGTTTGAGTCACGCATCATTGTCCTAAAAGTGACTGATTGACATCTTGTAGATTTCCCTCACCCACTTTTAGGATTCGTTCCTGCGCAGGAACGCCCTCCCTTGCGCCGGAACGCCCCCTGATGGTGCAGGGCTTTACAACGTGATGCATCTCCCATATGCGTTTTTTTTTTAATATATACGTCGCACCATGGCGACTCTTTTGTTCTGCCGCTGCGTCACAAAAGTCACGCAACAATGGAGGAAAATGAGCCGCAAGGGACTTCTAAATCAGCCCCAACAGACTGAAGTCCAGTCCTTCCTTAAGACACATGGCTATAAGAAGAAATAGTGGTGGTGGTCGGTGGATTGATAGTTTGAGTATTCACTGATCTGCAAGCAGGATGGACTTTGTCTGTCACTTTGCGTGCTGCGGACTGCTGCCTGCCAGGCCTAGGCAAACCTTTTTAGTAGTCTGTTTATTGAGTTACATAGGAACTTTGAAAGTCAACGGTCCGCAAATCAGGCAATACGAATAACGTAGTATACCACATGAGATAGGTCAATATATCCCGTGGAATAGTTGTCTATCTATTTGCTATTTCTCAAAAATATTTTGTTATAGTTCTTTTGAAATGTTTGATTTGGTTGACAAATCTCATCCATGTTTTCTGGTCTTTCTTTCTTTCATGTTGTACATCAGCTCCCCCCAAGGGCAAGAGGACACATGAGGAGGGTGCTGTTCAGGAGGATGCAGGCCAGGATCGGGCAGGCGAGGGCTCCTTTGCTGGCCCCAGTAAGTTTTAATTTTAATAAAGAGTACCTATTTTTTCCTAGCGTTCCTCATTCGATTTTTTCTAAATCGTCTTTGATCTTCTTGTAGACTGGATCTAAATTCTTATCCTGCCTCGACTATGACTCCCTGTGGTATTACTAGATTATTAGTCTGTGTGTGTAGCTAACTAAGATTGCACATTTGGCAATTCCATTGGACTCCCATTCTAGTCAGCAATAGCTCTATGCACTGAGTGCAGTCTTCTGGGATTGTCCATAATGTCTTTTCAAGTCTCCTAAATGTTTATGCTTTGACAATTGCCAACAATAAAAAGGTGAATGACCACCAAGAAAGAATAAGATTCTACTTTACTTTTGTTTTGGATAGGAGGACAATCAGGGACAAATCTGCACAAACCGAACTATGAAAACTAAATAGTGCATTGTTTATCAATTATAATAGGCGCAGGTAGACTTTCTTTCCACATACCTCAGTGATATCAGACTTTGAAGAACCCCCAATCTCCTTACTGACTAGATAGTGTGGCAGAGTCATTTAGCTCCCTAAGTCACCGATGATTGATCCCCAATGATCATTAGATTATCCTACGCAGGGCAAGAGTACGGAGTCACAGTCAAGAAGTGTCAGAGGCACTCATGCTTGCAAAAATTCCAAAACCTTTAGCTCATCCACTCTAGTCTGGAGGACCAAAAACCACAGAGTCTATTTAAGTTTAAAAGCTTTATTAAAACTAAACACATTTATTAAAATCAACTTTGTCATAAAAGTAACCGTTTAACTGAAAATGGAAAAGTGCTTAGTGCCAACGATTAATTGGACACATTTCTTGTGGTCGAGCTGGGCTCTCACCTGGTTTGAACTTGAGCTTGACCCTGATCGTGTTCTTAGAAGTCAAGCTTCTGTTAGGAGAAAAAGTGTTGTGTGTTAAAAATAAAAAGCAAGCATTCATCAGTTGTGCCAAAAAGTGCAGCAAGACAACAGCCTTCCCTGGAAAAAGGGACATTTTTACTGTAGAGTATACAGTTACAAATTATTACATTGTATTTCGTTTTTTTTAACTTTCTTTATTCCTCCTAGACCAAATATTATATAGTAGTGAGTGGTGTATTCTAACATTCTTAAATGTACTTTGTAGGTGGAACATCTGGTGGTGGGGCCAGCGCGGAGGTGGTGGATGAGGAGGACAACACTTCTGGGGAGGAGGCGGTGCGAGTGCCGGACGACACCAATGTGCCTGTGAGGGTTGACACGGTGGTGGCGGGCACAGGTAAGCTATATATTCGAAAAGCGAAAGAAGGGTGTAAGTAAGTGTGGAAGGACGAGAAATTTTATGATGGCTGGCAAAGAAGAATGATATGTGTTTGCTTGGCCCCCGAGGTGGCTGGGAAGGAAAGAATATGGTATGGGGCATGGCTGGGTCAATGATGAAGCAAGGATGGGTGGAAGACAACAGCCTGGGTGGGTGAAACATAAACTGTATGTGTGCATATACTTTGAATGGATGGATGCCTGGAGCATGGTATTATCTGACTCTTAGATAGCACATGTGTATCTAGAGAGAGTAGATGGTCACTGGATGAACTAAGTGTTACCTTGAAGAGCATGTAACACCGCACCCGCACGTCCGTTCCAGTGTAGGGAAGGCAAGGAAAAGAAATTGTAAATTTGTCCAATACTACCATGAATAGTAGCAATAGTTTGTATTGCAACTGCAAGCACAGCATATATCAGGTTATTACGGTGGACACTCCGTACCTCTCTTAATAACTTTAGTTTAGTAGTAGTACGTCATTCATGTGTGGGTGTATCACTGTTCACTCAATAATAAGCAAAGCACCTAAAGTCATCCCATATGTCATCAAATACATCCCATGTGAAGTGATAGATAATCTAATTATTTAGCTTCTTCATTTTCCTTTTCTAGTACTCATTTGCACTGTAGGGTGAAAGGTAAATTAATTAAGCAGTAGCCCTTGTAACAGAGTATTCTCAGTGCCACCCGTAATAGAAAAGTAATAGCTTCACCACCTGCATGTACTGGACCGGTACAGTAACGCAAGTCTGTCTCACTCATCATGGTGTGCGTCTGTTTTTCTCGGGTGCAAGTTCACTGCGCTGGCATTCTGCCGGCTTGCATAAGATAACGTACCAATTTTCCGAAACAAGAGAGAAGAAGAAGAATAAGACTGGTGTACTGTCATAGTCGACTGTAATGGAAGTCCATAGTGGTCGTAGAATTTGTTCATTAAACTACCACTAATGTTAGAGCAAGGATGCAGAAGTGGGAGGTTAGATAGATACTGTCCTCAATAGTTATGTACTGTGCTTTCAATTTGCTACTTGTACTGTGACACAACTTTCGGCTCAATCACTTTGTGTTATTAATGTTAAGGAGCATTGGTTACAGACTATGTCTTTCTTTCTTCATATAGTTGCTCCTTCCAAATCGACATCACGGAGGGAGCAGGCTCGAATGGCCCGGCAACGGAGGCTGGATGCCACTGTCGCGGAATATCGGCGGCTGGTGGCCCTGGAGGAGTCGGAGGACACGCAGTCAACCGGTGCAACCACAACATCCTCGACTGGGACAGCTGCATCCTCCTCTGTGACCCCACGGGCTGCCAGCCAGCGCAGTGCTCCAGCGGTACGGAGCCGGGCTAACAAAGCCAACCGCCACCGCCAAGCAGCAAAAAGACCAGCTGCCCCTCACAGGAGCTGCAAGGCACGCCAGCGCCGCCTAGGAGTGAGAATGTCCTACCTGGAGCAGGAGGTCCATAGGTACAAGAACTTGGTGGAGGGCCTCCGCTTCGAGCATGCCACCCTCCGCAAGGAGTATGATGCCCTGGCCGCAAAATTCACCAGCACCCTCCAGTAGTGGAGTGTCCCTTGCCCTTTTTTTAGAGACTTTTGGGGGGTGGGATTTGGGAGTTGGGTGCTTTTTGGGACTTTTCAAAGACAATCGTTGGGGTTAGGGAGGGTCTTGAGGGAGATTATTTTGTTAGGGCTACATAAATATACTTTTTTTAAACTTTATCTGACCATACCTGTTTTTTACTGCTTTTCAGTCTGGTGGGTGGGGGTGTAACAGTAAGTTTGTTTTCCTGAAGAGTCCTAGGACTTTAGTAGTATTACCGTCAATCTCTCGTCTAGTCCTAATACTCCATTATACTACCTCCCACCAAACGCTTATCTTACCTGTAATTTGTGTTAGAAATTAGGGCTAGGCCCAGGGCTGGCTCCACGTGAAATGGGGATTAAGGTTGGCAATCCTGGGCGGATGAAATTTCCTCATTGCGGTGGTACTAGTGGTGTGACACAGTGGCAGTTGCATGCCTATGGAAAAAAAGAAAACGAAACCTGGTTTGTCCTTACTGTAGCATTACAACGGTTACGGTACGCTCGAGAATATAGCAGGTGACAGTACACTAGAACAGTGCCACAATGTAGCCTAACAAATGGTAAAGTATTGCAAGTATAACTAGTACTTGCATTGAATTTATTTGACATTGGCTCCTACTACTACAAGAAATAGTACTGAAGCTGAGTAAGTCTAGAATATATCCTCGTATTCCTTTACCAGCCTGTTGCTATGACCTTATCCTCCCCAGCAAGTGTGTGGAATTATTGATGTCATTTAGTCAGACATCAAGCAAAACCACACAGCCCGGGGGAAGGGGGTTAGGGTTTGGAAAATGGATGGGGATGGGGGTTTCTTTTTGGGTAGGTTTTGTTGAGAGAAGAAAAAAAAAAGCACAGCATGGACAAACAATAATTGAAGATAAAGAAATCTTTGGGTACAAACTAAAGCTAACCACATGCAGTCACACTCATAGAAGAAAACAATGGATACTGTATCTGTATTCTGTATGTTGTTGGAGTTGTCCTGTTGAATTTGGTAAGTAAGTTGTATGCAGCAAACAATTCCTCTTATTAGCGGCACTCCTCCATTCCAGCTGACGCTTCGTCCATCAATGTTGGTGACCACTGACAGAAGACACCCTGTCCACTGCCTGCCTGGCGGATGTTGACTGAAACCCGGCCTGTAATTATTGAACGGAAAACAGGAAGTGCTATTACAATACCACTGATAAATAAATATAAGGTATGTACGCTGTGTGGTGCAAAAAGTCACACTTTGATTTCCCTAATAGACAGTACAATATTTTTGAAATTGCGTACTCTGTCTGAGTCACCTTTTTAAGGATAAATAAGTATGGCCAAAATATTATAGCGGATCTTTCCCCTCAAGGTAGGTGTACTGTAAACTGTGTTTTAGAACAGAATTTGACCTTCCCAGCAATGCTCCCACCAAGACCCTTACTAAAGCCAGTCGCAAATGTAGAAGACCCCCAATCAGATCTCAAAAAACGAGGCCTAGCAGAAAAATGGTGACAAAACGTACTTTAAAAGTAAAAGTAGGCCCAAATACACCCTTACCCACCGTGGATTGTATTCAAACCACTTGCAAGCAAGCAAAAGTATCCATAGCCAGCATCGCTCCAAGAATGCTCTAAAACCCCAGAACTGAGTTGCGATAGAACACCCTGAAACACATGCAATCCTGCTGCTAGGGCTAACCCTAACAAACCCTAAGTTACAAAAAGTGCCAAAAGGTTTTGCCTTATGGATTTTGTCCAAAACACTTCTATCAGGTATTAGACCATCTCAGGAATGCCCCAAGACCCGCCAACCCACCCGCAAAAAAGCACGCGACAACACCCCAAACAGCAAAAAAGCAAAATCTCATACTTACAATATCTCTTGGCCTTCGGTCCAAACGCGCTGTGCAGCTAGGTCATCATCATAACTCCTGTTTTCCACCACGGATTTCCTGAAAAGCAAATGCAATCAAGATTAGACTGTCGCAGCAGTGCTTCGACAGAGACCCTGCAACCCACCCACAAACACCAGGAAGCCCCCCAAAACGCTACATTGAGCAAGATGTCAGAAGAAATAGCAAAAAAAAGGCTTTTCCTTATGGATTTTGTCCAAAACACTTCTATCCGGTATTAGACCTTCCCAGGAATGCCCCAAGACCCGCCAACCCACCCGCAAAAAAGCACGCGACAACACCCCCAAACAGCAAAAAAGCAAAATCTCATACTTACAATATCTCTTGGCCTTCGGTCCAAACGCGCTGTGCAGCTAGGTCATCATCATAACTCCTGTTTTCCACCACGGATTTCCTGAAAAGCAAATGCAATCAAGATTAGACTGTCGCAGCAGTGCTTCGACAGAGACCCCGCAACCCACCCACAAACACCAGGAAGCCCCCAAAACGCAACATTGAGCAAGATGTCAGAAGAAATAGCAAAAAAAAGGCTTTTCCTTATGGATTTTGTCCAAAACAC
Source organism: Lissotriton helveticus (assembly GCF_964261635.1). Lineage (NCBI taxonomy): Eukaryota > Metazoa > Chordata > Amphibia > Caudata > Salamandridae > Lissotriton > Lissotriton helveticus. Next base: position 642,657,729 of record NC_136059.1, read on the forward strand.
TTCTATCCGGTATTAGACCTTCCCAGGAATGCCCCAAGACCCGCCAACCCACCCGCAAAAAAGCACGCGACAACACCCCCAAACAGCAAAAAAGCAAAATCTCATACTTACAATATCTCTCGGCCTTCGGTCCAAACGCGCTGTGCAGCTAGGTCATCATCATAACTCCTGTTTTCCACCATGGAATTCCTGAAAAGCAAATGCAATCAACATTAGACTGTTGCAGCAGTGCTCCCAGACCCCAAAACTCACCCACAAACACCCGGAACCCCGCCAAAGAGCACCTCAAAGGCAAGCAAGTCAGCAAAAACGGCAAGAAATTTCCGCCTCATATTTGGTCCAAAACACTTTTATCCGTTATTAGAGCTTCACAGCAATGGGCCCAGAGCCGTCAACTCACCCGCAAAGAAGTAGAACACCCCCACAAGTGCTGAGTCTTTCTTCATTGGGTGTAATCCAGCCCTCTGCTTTGAGGGAAATCAGAGTCTGGAGGAGGAGGATAGAGGAGCATGTTCTTCGGAACTTGTGAACATGAGGAATGTAGACTGCGGCACCTTCAAATCAAAGGGGAAACAAGTGAAGACAGTTCTGCTGATGGGCTTGTTTTTGGGATAAGGTGATTAAAGTTTGAATTAAATTAACTGTGCAAAACAAAGAAAGACAGACACACAGGAATAAAAGTGAATAAGGACGAAAAAGAAAGTTATTGATTCATTGTCTAATTTTCAGGGCTCGGTGTCAGGGAATAAGAAGAAGATTTCGTCATCATACTCTGCGAATTCAGGCAGGATGAGGTCAGTGTCACCGAACAGAGAACAAATCCCCTCATCTATGTTGCGGTCCTCCTCGTCTTCATGCGGCGTGCTTTCTCGTACTTTGTAATCTGGTGGTATGAGGTGCTGATTCATCTTGATCATTGTCAGCCGCTCCACATTTTTGGGCGAGAGGCGGCTCCGTTTGGGAGTTACAATGCCACCAGCAGCACTGAAAACACGTTCAGAAGACACACTTGCGAGTGGGCAAGACAAATAGTTTATAGCCAGGTTGGAGAGCTGTGGCCACAATTGTTTTTTCCCATGCCAATACTGCAATGGCTCATCATTAAGAAAGACCTCTGTTGAGTCATTCAGATAGTCCTGCACCTTCGACTCAAGGTCCTCAACGGTTCCTCCACTTTGCTAACTTTTTGCTGTGCCTGTGACATTTTTTCGAGAACCATACCCAAGCAAAGTTAGCCAATCCTCTACAGCAGCCACTGTTACTGTTGTGTGTGGTGCAGATGATCCGGTTGCCGGTGTCTTTAACGGCTGAGAGGTCACTTGTGCCACAGCCACAGGTGCAGAAGTGGATTTTTTTGACTGGGGATGGCCTGCTGATGCTGATGCTGATGTACTGCCTTCTCCTTCAATATCCTGCCGTTCTTTTTCAAACCTATTGCCTGACAAGGCTAGCCAACGTTTGTACTTTTTAACATCTTCATTAGCAAAAGGAAAGAATGCTTGGCCTGCCAGCGCCTTTTTGTAGCGTGGATCCAGAATAGTAGCACAAATGTAATGCTGTTCTGAGTTGATCTTTTTAAGACGTTCATCACCACGTAGGCGCTCTAATAATTTCTCAGACAAAATAAAAGGGTCTTTTTTTTTCATCTTTTTCAAACTCAGAAGACACCGCCTTCAGTTGGTGCTCCAGCATGCACAACAATGGGATAGCTTTTCCCAAATTACAGTCCTCCTGGCTGACTGCACGCGTGAAGAACTCAAAAGGACGAAGCATGTCTGTCAGGCTTTTAACTATGTCCCATTGCGCTGCACCCATCCGCAGGTCCTTCTGAGCTGTACCCTCTGTTAAGAAATAGTGATCGAGTACCGTATACTGCTCATACAGACGCTCAAGCATGTAGAAGGTTGAGTTCCAACGTGTTGCCACCTCCTGGATGAGTGCTTTCACTGGCATTCGACGTTCAAGTAGCAGGCTCCTCAGATGCTTCCGGGCCTTAAAAGAATGGCTGAAATGGTTGCACATTTTGCGGCAGGTGGCCTTTACCTCGAACGCTGTACTGTCTCTATCACTCAAGAATTTTTGAACTACCAGGTTGATACAGTGCGCCAAACACGGCACTCTGAAATATGCACCCAGCGCCATGGCCTTAACTACATTGGCGCCATTATCCGTGGAAACATAACCAATCTGGCGTTTTTTTGGGGACAGCCAGTGAAAGACCTTTTTGTTAAACTCGTCCAAAATGATTTCTGCTGTGTGACTTTTCTCCAAGCCAAACATGGCTAGTATTGCATGTTTCCGAGCAGCTTTAAAAACTTGGTCCGGGTCAACACCTGCGTTTAGCTTTGCTTTAACACCTGAAAAAGAGACCCAGTGTGCAGTGATGTACATGTAATCAGCGCCTGCGCCACTGGTCCACATGTCTACTGTCAGATGTATAGTGTGAACAGCACTCTTCTGCAAAGCTGCCCCAATCGCCTCCAGCACATCTTCATGTAGTGCTGGAACCGCAACTCTGGCAAAATAGAACCGGCTAGGAACCTTCCATTTAGGGCAGAGCGTTGCCACTAATTCTAGAAAACCTACCGCTTCTACAAAAGAAAAAGGGAGAAGGTCCACAGCTAGCATTTTAGCCAGCTTAGTGTTATACAGACGCGTCAGTGGGTGGTTGCGTTCATATGGCGCATCTGAAGAAAACATGGTTCTAATATTGCCCTGGACCAAGCATTTACGGGATGATAATGACTTTGTTGACCCAATTATGCTCGCTGGTGAACTTTTGCGCGTTGGTGTCTCACTCGCTCCGACACTCTTTTTTTTTTAAACTTTATTTTTGTTGCAGGGTAAACACGGATCACATCAGCCCACATGCTGCATTTCAAATCTGCCGGTTTTACATTAATATTATTTCACACTTGTATCACAATTATTATCACGGCCCATCAGCCCACATCCCTGGGGCCGGGCGGCGCAGTGTCTTAGAATCAGTCAGCTGTATAAAGTCATTGACATTTCGGGCTTTCCATATCCAATCGGCGACCTGCATTTTATTTATACCGCACCCTCCCTCTCCCCCCCACTGTGCCCATTATAACCAAGATAACATTCCCCAACAAGTACATTGCCACATCTAGTCCAGAGTCTTCCACGGCGTTCGTGTCCGCCGCCCTGTGGCCTTTGTTCTCCCTCCCCACCACTGCCTCCCACCCAGCACCTCCCAACCGCACATTGTCTTTCCAGTCTTGCGTTTTAAAATTCCTCTTCGGGCGTACACCTGTCCCCTCACGACCACATCATGTCACAATTGGTCTTACTCCCGTGACCTACTCTCCGTTCTCAACCCATCCTACCTCACTGCCCTCCCTCAAGACCATGGTATTGCCTCCACTTCGCCCACACTCTTCGGAACTTTTTGGGGCATCCTCTCGCCTTATAGGTTACCCTTTCTGCCACCATATAGAGATCTAGGCCCCTTCTCCATTCCTCTATGTCTGGTGTCTCTACCGCCCCCCAGTGTTTTGCTATGTCCCTCTTTGCCACTACCAGTGCCAGCACTAGAAATATGATTTGGTCGCGTGGAAGGTCTACTTCATTCGTCATTCCCAGCAATGCCAATTTTGGATCCCGCTCTAATTCAATCCCTAAAACTTCCCCTAGTTCCGTAAAAATGTGTGTCCAATATAGCTGTATTTTATCGCACGACCAGATGATGTGATAGAAGTCGCCTATGTGATGTTTACATCTTAGACACATGGGGTCAGTTGTTTTCCCTGTTCTGAGGAGGTGCACCCTATCAAAGTACGTCCTGTGGAGGACGTTCAGTTGAATGAGTCTCAGCCTAGATTTAATCGCTACCTCACGTGGGTGCATCAGGACTATCTCCCAGTCTAAATTTTCCATTTCTCCCACGTCTGCCTCCCACAGCCTCCTTAATTTAGTGACGTCCCCCAGCATATTATTGGTTAGCGTCATGTACGTGAGGGAGACCGCCTGATGCGTTAATTGTTCCTGCAGGAGTCTACCTTCCAGCGGTGCGTATTCCGGCAAGTCCGTAAGTGTGATCTGCTGAGCTCTCCATGCATGTGCCAATTGTGTATGTTTGAAAAGTTGCGAGCGGTGTAGACCAAATTCCTCTTGCAGCCTGTGAAAAGACTTCAATTCCCCTTTATATATGACATCCCCAATATGTGAGATGCCGATGTCGTCCCATCTTTGAAAACCCTTTAATTTTTGTAATTCCGCTAGCCAATGGCACTGCCATAGTGGCGTCTGTCTAGTCGGTCTCCCGTGCCATCCCATACGTTTTGTCGCTCGTACCCATGCTCGTAGCATGATCATTGTCGCAGGTAGGAGCGATCTGCGCATCTTTCCTCCATATAGGTAATGATGCACACTGTGCGGGGACATCTTCTGTCTCTCCAGTGCATATGTCGGGTGGTCGGCCGGGGCATGAATCCAGTCGTTTATGGGCGTCAGGTGTTCCGCCCAATAATATGCTTCTAGATTGGGTAGGGAAATCCCCCCATTGTACTGGTGGCTCTGGAGTGTCTGCAGGGCAATACGTGGCTGTTTCCCCAGCCATAGATAGGATCAGAGGTCTGCATGCACCTTAGATAATGCAGTAGCTGGAAGCGGGTAGTACTCATTTTGGAGTGCATAAAGGAACTTTGGGAGGGTAATCATTTTATACATTGCCGCTCTGCCCAACAGGGTGAGCGGCAGTTGCCTCCATCTATTCATGTCCTCTATCGCCTCGGTCATAACTCGCTCTACATTCCTGTTGAAAGAGAGTGCTCTATCTAGCGTAACATAAACCCCCAAATACTGAAACCCCTCGGTAGTGGTGAACAGTTGCTCAGGCAGCGTCCCCACCTGTCGGCCCCTTGGGGATCGTATAGTACTGACTTGTTCCAGTTGATGGTGTGACCCGCTCTTGCTCCAAAACCCTCTAGTTCCCTGAATAACTCCGGGACCGAAACCTCTGGTTCGGTAACGTACAGCAGTACATCATCTGCATATAGTGAGATTTTTTCCTGTGTTTCCCCTGAAGCCTCCCCCGAGAAGCCATGTATGTCAGGGTTTTGTCTAATTTTGGCTGCCAGGACCTCTATCGTGAGCGTGAATAGTAGGGGGGACAGTGGGCACCCCTGCCTCGTGCCTCTGGACACCCGGAATTCTCTCGATAGCTCGCCGTTTACCCAAACACGAGCTGTCGGTGCTGTGTAAAGTAGCTCTATCCATCCCTGGAATTTCGGGCCAAGGCCAAACCGTCGCAGCGCCGCCAGAAGGAACGGCCAGTGCACTGCGTCAAACGTTTTTTCGGCGTCTAAGGACAGAAACCAGTGAGGTTCCCCTCTATCCTTGACTTCCTGCAGCCAGTTGTGTGTGCGTCTCAGGTTTAGTTTAGTTGCTCTGTCTGGCAAGAATCCGGATTGGTCTGCATGTATGAGGTCTGGAATCACTGACCGCAGGCGGGCCGCCAGCACCGTTGCCAATATATTCACCTCAATGTTAAGGAGTGAAATCGGGCGATATGAAGCGCATTCATCTGTGGGTTTGCCCTTTTTGTATATTGGGACAATGGTGGCCAGAGTGAGGTCCAGTGGAAGGCTTCTGTCCTGGTATGCTTCAGTATACAAGGCCTTCAGGTGGCGTGTCAGTAGATCTGCTGTACGTTTAAAAAATTCCGCCGGGAATCCATTGGGCCCCGGCGTTTTCCCTGGTTTGAGTTTGTTAATGGCCTCAGAGATCTCATCGAGTGAGATGTCGGCCTCCAGCGCCGCGCTGGATTCAGTCGCTAGCACAGGAAGATCCACCCCCTCCATGTATTGTAGCGCTTCCTCCACCGTCCCAAGGTCTCTTGCCGCGTAGAAGCCTTCAAAATGGGACGCAAAGGCCTCGGCAATCTCCTGTTTGGTGCATACCACGTTGTCATCCGATCGTTTAATCCGTTCCACCCACCTCGCTGCCCTTTCTTTCTTACTTAACCATGCTAGGAGCTTGCCTGATTTGTCGCCCACGTCATACAACCGGTGTAGGGTTGCCAGCGATTGTGTCCGTGCTTCATTCGAGGCTAACTCCCTATATTCTCGCTGCTTGTCTAGCAAGCGCCTCAACACAGTTTCGTCCTTACGTGCCTGGTATTCCTCTTCTAGCTGCAGTATTGTGGCCTCCAGTTCTGCTACCACTGCCTGTTGTTTCCTACGGTCTTCTCGCAATCTACCCCGTGCCCTATCTCTCAGGACCGTTTTCATGGCCTCCCAGAAAGTTACCCCGGAGTCAACTGGGCCTTCATGTTCTGTCACATAGACCTTGACATCTGCCCGAAGTCCCCTTATTATCTCTGGTTTCTGGAGATCCCAGGCTGCCAGTCGCCATTCTGCACCTGCCCTGCCCCTACCCGCCCCAACCTTCGCGTACAACGGTGAGTGGTCGGAAATTCCTCGTGCTTTATATGTCACCTCATCCCAAGTTGTGAGATATTGCCTGGCCATGAAAATGTAGTCTAGTCTCGAGAACACTCTATGGGCCCCGGAGTAGAAGGAGTATTCCTCCATGACAGGGTGTCGCCATCTCCATACATCAGTAAGACCTAGATTGTCCATGTGTTGTGACAGGGCCGTCTTCGCCCCACCTCTACGTGTCGGCCCCGTGCGGTCTAGCTCTTCCGACATGACGTCGTTAAAGTCACCCCCCACTATTTGTATTGTATCTGTAGTCTCTAGAAGGATCGCAGCTATCGTCTTGTGTGTGTTTGCCTGTAGTTTCGGCGGGGCGTAGACCGAAAGTATTGTATACCTTTGCCTCCTCCACATTCCCTGTACACCCGCATAAGTCCCCTGTGGGTCGCTCCATGTACAGAGTATAGTAAATGGAAACGCCTTATTTATCAGTATGGCAACTCCTCGTGAATCTTGAGTGTACCCTGCGTGTGCTAGGACCGCATATCTCCCTCGTGCTATGAATATACATTTTCCGCTTCTGAGGTGAGTTTCTTGCAGTAGAGCAAAGTCTGCCGCCACCCTCTTAATGTAGGCGTTCACTAATCCCCTTTTAATTCGTTATCCCAGGCCATTTACATTCCATGTGAGAATTGACACCCCCCTGCCGTCTTACGGTGGTGAGGTCAGTGTACCTGCCATGGTGGTGGATGGTAATCAAGTTCAGTTGGTGTCGGTGCTGAACGCCCGCAGTGGTGTTGCAACATTCTCAATTGTGGCTGTCTCCCTCCCCCTCTCCCCCCCCGGTCCCAACTTGTGTAACTTTCCCCCCCGATGATCCCCCCCTCCCCACCTCCCTCCCCTTCCAGACTCATCCCAACCGAGGACCGAGCTGTCAGTAGGAGTCGGTCTGTCGCCCGCCCTCACCCACCCACTATGTGTTTATGAAGCACTACCACACAACCCTATAAACTAGCAAACAAACACAATAAAAGGGGGTGGTTACAACTTGCGTGCTTCTCTGCAGCGGGCTGCCTTTTCATTCCTGCCTGTTCACTCGGTTCTTCAGACCCCATCTGTTTCTCCGATGCACTGTAGATCTAGTTTATTATCTATGCTGGCCTCGCACCTTTTAGGATTTGGAGTCTTGAGATTCCGACTCAGGCGCACTGTGTTGTTCCGACAGGTCTTGCTCCAGTCCCCTGATCTCTGTAACCAACGGATGGTCCGATTGTCCTGCTTCTTCCTCTTCTTCTCCGGCCGAGGTGTGGCTGTCCAGTATTTCCTCCTCGTCTGCTCGTGAGCGTGACGTGTTTTGCAGCACCGCAAATCGCGACCCTTGCACCGTGTTACCTCTGGGAGAGGCCGAGCGCCCCTTTCGCACTTGCCCCGTGTCGCGGCCTCTATATGGCGTTGCCGGTGTTTGTCTCTTGGATCTTCTGGATTTCAGTCTTTGGGGTTTCGGAAGTTCCCATTGCGCCGCAGTCCTCAGCGACCTGTTCAGCGCATCACGCCTCGCCATTTCCCTACTGTTGAGGATCGGGCGCTCCTCCAAACACTGCCACGCGTCCTCTGGGTGAGTGAAGAAAAGGGTTTTGTCGTTGAAGATCACTTTTAGTTTCGCCGGGAACAGCAGCATGTATGGTATTGTCAAGTCCCTCAGCTTCGCCTTAACTGAGTCGAAGGACCGCCTCTGCTTTTGCACCTCCTGGCTGTAGTCTGGGAAGATCATAACATGTGCGTTTTCCAGCCGAATCTCCCCCTTCTTCCTCGCCTCCTTCAGTATCAAGTCTCTGTCCGCATAATTTAAGAAATGTGCGATCACCGGACGCGGTCGAGCCCCTTCCGGAGGTTTCGCAAGGAGGGCCCTGTGCGCCCTTTCTATGATGAAACACGGCGAGAATTGCGCTTGTGGAAAAGTGTCTCGTAGCCACGTGTGCAGGAAAGATATCATATCATTCTGTTCAATTCCTTCCCGTAAGCCAACAAAGCGCAGGTTATTGCGTCGCGACCTATTTTCGGCGTCGTCCACCTTCCAGGCCAGCTGACGGTGCGAGGCCTGGAGTTCCGCCATCTCCCTACGGAGAGTATTGATCGAGTCCTCGGCCTCACCCATTCTCGTTTCCGCCGATGTGACCCTGTCGGACAGCTTCCGAAAGTCCTGCCTCAGTAGCGTCACCTCCGACCCAACCTCCCCAATCTTGCCCTCCAACACCGCTCTGGACTCCTGGATATCCGCGCGGGAGGCCTGTATCTCCGCCATCAGTAGTTCCGTGTCTGTGCGAGTGGGCTGCGCCGTTTGGAGGCCCTAGGCTACTGGTCGCGGTGCCGCAAAGTTGTCCATGGGACCTTGTTTTGATCCCTTTGGCGGGATGTCCCTTTTCCCCATTTTCGTGTCTCAGCTACCGCCTGGGCTCTTCTGCCGCCCTTCGATCGCCTTCACCCGGGCGGTTAAATGTGACCTTCCGGCGTCCCCCTCCTGCCCAAGGTCTTCTCCACTGGCTTCTGCAATTGCCCGGCCGGGCGCCTCCTCATGCGTCTTCCTCGTCAAGTCTTTACCGCGTCGGGGCAAGGGTTTGGGGCCAGCGTCTTCTCCTTACACGCTGCGACCGTTTCCCCATCTTACTATCTGCTCGTCAGCCTGTCCCCTTGCCCCACCGAGGGGTAGCCGTGTCCAGGCTGACCCTCAGGCTGAGGTATCCTCGGTCGCGCGCCCTTCCTTGTCTCTGGCTCGCCAACCGCCGCTCTGCGTCTCCGTGTCGCGCTCTGCCCATGCGCTTGCAGCAGTGCGGTGTTCCCCTGTAGACCCCCCTCCGGCGTCGGTGGTGCAAGAATGGCGGGTCGCCCACAGTTGCACTGCCAGGTGCCCCCCCGGGCGAGCGCTGTTGTCCTCTCTCCCGTGGAGCGTGGTCTCTTCCTCTGCCCGGCTCCTGGCTCTGGATCGTTTGTGGTGGTCAGAGTCTCTGGGTGCCCCTGCCCCTCCCTCCTATGAGGTGATCCACTGTGCGTCAGTTTAATGGTGCGTGTGCCCCACCGCCTGGCAGAGGCTCCCGTTATGTTGCCCCACTGGAGCGGGGGTGGAGGAGGGGAGGCCCCGGGGTCGGGTCAGCACATGAGACACTGTCCAAGACGCACGGTCCCGCGGGGAGGGGGAGGGTGGGGGGGAGGGTTGGCCCACCACCACCGCGTTGCCCTCTGCTCTCGCCGGTGAACTGTCGCACACCCGCAGTGGCAGTCCTTGCCCTTCTCTGCGCTCACCTCCCTTCCTCGGCTGGCCGGATACTCCGTCCACGGCTCTCGGCGAGGACTGCTCGGCTAGACAGCTCCGGGCGCCATGTTGCTAAAGGTCCCCTTCAGGCGTACCTCCTCTCGCCGCGCTGGGGTGTGAGGGAGGAGGTGTCAGCACGGGGACTCACTGCGGGTTCCAGTCGGTTCGTGTATGCTCCCCGCCGCCACACATAGGAGCGAAGAAGGCTCTCGTGGTGAACGGTCACTTCGTTCCGCCTCTCAGGAACCGACGGCCGCCATGTTGGTGCAGCCGGGCAGGTGAGTCAGTCGGACCGGGGAAATTTCTCGACTCTGGTGCCAGCAACCTGCGCTTTTTTCGCCTCGTATCGATGCCGGACACCTTTAGCCACAGTTTGGCATCCGTTTGTTGCGTGCAGGATTTGGATTATCGCCGGATCACTGGGCAGCCTCGGCGGAGCTTCGCCGCAGCACGTCTTACCCGGCCATGTTGTTGGCCACGCCCCTCGCTCCAACACTCTTAGTGTGCCTCACACGGGGTGTGCTGCTGACAGGGGTACTGGGTGTAAGTGAAGTGTTTGACACGTCTTCTTCCTCCTCGTCATCATCAGATGCAACATCAACGTTTTCTTGACTTCCAATTCGGGCTTCCTTGATCGCATCTAGGTGCGCAAACCATTGGACAGTGTGCTGTCTCTCAAGATGACCTCTCTGGCCTCCGGTACCATAGTTGGTACCTGACTTACCACGACTAACTGCAAGCTGACAAAGGGTACAAATGGCGAACTTTTCCCTTTTTGGGCAAACAGTAAAGAAGTCCCAAACTGGGGACTTGAAGTGTCTGTGGGGCCTGGAGGAGGCGGCGATACTGGTGGTGGTGGTCATGCTGCTAATGCCAGATGAAGTGGAGGATCTGGATTGCCCACCTTTTGTACGTTGTGCACTTTCACCGCCACTAATTAAGGTCGAGGTGGATGGAGGTCCCTTCTTGCCAGAAAGAAATATGGAAGCGGTACGAGTTGGTGTACTACTTAACTCCAATGATTGTGGTGGTGTTTCCACTGCCTCCTCGTCGACAACATCCTCATCATCACGCTCAGCAGCTTTTCGGGCTAGGGTCAAAATGTCTGTTTGCTGCATGCCCGCTGGGGCTGCAGTGACCTTTATGATGACTGGGTCGTCGTTGTCAGAGTCTTCATCAGCAGCAGTATCCGCCACTTCTTGTTGAGCCTCATCATCACACTCCATAAGTCTGAGACTTTGGACGAGCTCCCTTTTACGCTTAACTACCTTTGTCAGATCATGGTGTGCCTCACTCTCAGACGGCAGTGGTGCTGGTTCCCAATTTTCATCCGTATCATCAGAAGGAGGTGTGCTTGAAGAAGATGTAGACACCACCCTTGATCTCTTCCTTGCTAGGGGTGTGGAAGACAATGAATGATCATCAGGAGGAGTGTCTTCCTCAAATGATACCTCGCCTTGATTGTCGATTTCCTGATGTGCCCCTACTTCGGGAGGAACAACTATTGTGGGCACTTGTGACCCTCCATGCACCTCTGCTTGCGCATCTCCTTGCGCTGCCTCTCCTTCCACATGTACTTGGGCTTGTACTTGCACATGTGATAGTTGTTGCGGCTGTGGTTGTTCAACACTCGTCAGATGAGCTACAACAACCTGTGTTGATTGAGGGACATTGCTGCTGCTTTCTTGCGATGAGCCAACATCACTGGTCGATGGTGATTGAACAACTATACTGGCTGCCTCTGCAGCACTCAAGGGCTTGGACTTAAGTTGGCGTGGTGGTGGCACTGAGCCCAATGGAGCGGGGGTGCTGCTCCCAGCTTGGTCCCCAGCAGATCCCGCTGCTGCTGCAGGCATACTTTTTTTTTTACTCCCAAAAAAAGGGGCGGGCGGCACACCAGTCTCCTTGGTAACTTGCTGCTTCTGCTCCTTACTGGCACCTTTCTTGCTAGAGGAGCTTCGGGTAACTTTTTTTGGGGCCATCTTCTTCAGAGCAGGTCAGAACAGCAGGCAGCAGTTGCACGAGTTGCAGAGTTGTCTGTGTCCAGACGTGACGTCGCGTGACGTTATGCTGCACACACACACCGCTGCAGGACTTCTTCCTGGCACTGGTGGTTCTCTTGAGTCTTGTGCACCTAAAAGCAATGGAAGACAGAGGAACATCAGTTCAGTTATACACCCCAAAAAATCGACAAAACACAGAAAAATCAGCACAATCCCATGCCATCCATGATGTTTACATTGAAGACACCCCACAGAAAGACTAGGGCCATGCAAGTATGCAACACTCACTACCCCTGGGCATAATGGATGAAAAGTAGGCAAAATAAGTGCAGGCCTCAGACACTGCCTCTCTTCAAAATGGCCCCTTACACCCCAAGCCAGTCCACATCAACAGTACACACCAAAAAAATTGAAAAACAGCCAAAAATCACTACAATCCAATGCCATCCAGGATGTTTCCATTAAAGAGAGTGAGACCACACTACAGGCACACTCAGTCCATGCACCACTACCCCTGGGCAAAAGGCCACACCAGCAGCCCCAAAAAAACGACAAAAACAACATAAAACAGCACAATCCCAGCCATCCAGGGCCTCAATGGTGTTTAAATTCAAGAGGACACCCCACAGAAAGACTAGGCCCATGCAACACTCACCACCCCTGGTCAAAGGGCCCCACCAGCAGCCCCAAAAAACGACAAAAACGACAAAATTCAGCACAATACCAGCCCATCCATGGCCTCAATTGTCTTTAAATTCAAGAAGACACCCCACAGAAAGACTAGGCCCATGCAACACTCACTACCCCTGGGCATAATGGATGAAAAGTAGGCAAAATAAGTGCAGGCCTCAGACACTGCCTCTCTTCAAAATGGCCCCTTACACCCCAAGCCAGTCCACATCAACAGTACACCCCAAAAAACAGAAAAACAGCCAAAAATCACCACAATCCAATGCCATCCAGGATGTTTACATTAAAGAGAGTGAGACCACACTACAGGCACACTCAGTCCATGCACCACTACCCCTAGGCAAAAGGCCACACCAGCAGCCCCAAAAAAACGACAAAAACAACAAAAAACAGCACAATCCCAGCCCATCCATGGCCTCAATGGTGTTTAAATTCAAGAAGACACCCCACAGAAAGACTAGGCCCATGCAACACTCACTACCCCTGGGCATAATGGATGAAAAGTAGGCAAAATAAGTGCAGGCCTCAGACACTTCCTCTCTTCAAAATGGCCCCTTACACCCCAAGCCAGTCCACATCAACAGTACACCCCAAAAAAACAGAAAAACAGCCAAAAATCACCACAATCCAATGCCATCCAGGATGTTTACATTAAAGAGAGTGAGACCACACTACAGGCACACTCAGTCCATGCACCACTACCCCTAGGCAAAAGGCCACACCAGCAGCCCCAAACAAACGACAAAACAACAAAAACAGCACAATCCCAGCCCATCCATGGCCTCAATGGTGTTTAAATTCAAGAGGACACCCCACAGAAAGACTAGGCCCATGCAACACTCACCACCCCTGGGCAAAGGGCCCCACCAGCAGCCCCAAAAAAACGACAAAAAACAATAAAATCAGCACAATCCCAGCCCATCCATGGCCTCAATGGTGTTTAAATTCAAGAAGACACCCCTCAGAAACACTAGGCCCATGCAACACTCACTACCCCATGGGCATAATGGATGAAAAGTAGGCAAAATAAGTGCAGGCCTCAGACACTGCCTCTCTTCAAAATGGCCCCTTGCACCCCAAGGACATGTTGCCTGTACCAGCCAGCACTCAAGATGGCCACCACCACCACCCACATGGCCAGTCCACATCAACAGTACACCCCCAAAAAACAGAAAAACAGCCAGAAATCACCACAATCCAATGCCATCCATGATGTTTACATTAAAGAGAGTGAGACCACACCACAGGCACACTCAGTCCATGCACCACCACCCCTGGGCAAAAGGCCACACCAGCAGCCCCAAAAAAACGACAAAAAAACAATAAAATAAGCACAATCCCAGCCCATCCATGGCCTCAATGATGTTTAAATTCAAGAAGACACCCCACAGAAAGACTAGGCCCATGCAACACTCACCACCCCTGGGCAAAGGGCCCCACCAGCAGCCCCAAAAAAACAACAAAAACAACAAAAATCAGCACAATCCCAGCCCATCCATGGCCTCAATGGTGTTTAAATTCAACAAAACAGTTGTATCATGCACCCATAACCAACCCTGGTCCTACTGGATACTGTGGCTACCCACAATATAATTTATTTAATGTTCTGAAAAAGTTCCAAAATTGTAGTTGCAGCAACTGTAATGCCCCAAACAAACTTACTTGTGAAAGTTGATTTCTAATCCAAAAGTGATCCAAAGAAAGTCAAAAAGGCCTCAAATCCAAATATCCAGCAGCACCCACAAAAAGTAATCCTTCCAGCTCCAGATCCAAATGAAAGTGACCAGGAGATGGATAAAGCACTGGGAGGAGCCTGCTGGACAGGAACAGGAAGTTGGAGACTGTGGGGCACTTCCTTCCCTCCCCCCCCCCAAAAATGGACTCCTTGCAAAAAAAAGGCCATGCAAATGTCAACCTGAGGAGTGATTCTGATAAAAATCATCATTTTCTGAAGGTTTATCCTGTTTGCTGGTGGATTTCTTGTGCAGAATTGCAAAATCTCTATTTCGCGAGTGCGAGATTGTTCCTTTCCGCCGCAACTACGTGTTCGCAATTGCGAACTCTCGCGAGGTGTGCTGTGCAAGGTGGCAAGCCGCGATTACGTATTCGCGGGTGCCAAACTCCCGCGGGATCACGCAGCAAGATCCAAAATGGCGCGGCACTCGCAAAATATGATCGAGAAAAACAACTCGGCAAACGCTTAATGACGGAAAGTGAACGCCGTGCACCACGCCGCGCGCCGCAACCAAGCAAAAAATCCGCCGTGAGCGGATTCACGGATTTTCGACAAATTCGCGAGAGTTCGCGGATTGCGAATTTGCCGAAAATCCGAAAAATACGCGAGCGGAGCGTATTTTACGCCCATGCTTAGTCCTTGGTACAATCAATCGCATGAAAGGTAATATCCTTTTTCTCTGGATGACTTTCTAAAATATGCTGTACTATTGGGTTAGTTGTGTCCCCATGTCTTATGTTCCTTATATGTTCCTGTATGCGAACTTTAAGACATCTTACGCTACTCCCCACATGGATTTTGTTGCAGGCGCAGATGATAACATACACTGTATATGTTGTGTTACAGTTAATAAATGATCTTATCTGGAATTCTTTAGGGCCATTATATTTGAAAAATCTCTATTTGTTCAGACCGAATTTGCTTACAGAACAGCCCCCACAAGTATGGAAACCTTGTGGTTTCTCTGGAAGCCATGTCGATAACGTCGGGCTCTGTCTTTTTACATGGCTTAGGCATAGTGACTTTTTTACAGTACAACCCTTACGATAAACAACTTTGGGTTTTCAGATACCAAATCCAATGGAAGGGTCTCAGATTTTAACAAATGCCAGTTTTTTCTTAATATATTGTAGACATGGTTGCTGTAGGTACCATACTCCGTGATAAAAGTGCACTGCCCCTGGTTATTTTTGTCCTTAGTGCCTTTCTTTTGTACCAGAGTGTCCTTTCCTTTCCGATTCCTGATTTTCATTTCTGCCTTTTTCAAACACGTTTCATCATATCCTCTATCCTTAAAGTCACTCTTCAGTCTGCATATGTTCTGTTCGAAATTATTTTCCTCGCTACAATTGCGGCGAATTCTCACCATTTCTCCGTAAGGTATAGAGGTGATAGTGGACTTTGAGTGGCAACTTGATGCATGTAACACACTGTTACATGCAGTCGGTTTTTTGTAAAGATCACTTTGAACTTTCAGATTTTTCACATATAGTCTTAGATCTAAAAACATGATCTCCTGTCTAGAACTATTTATTGTCAGCTTTACATTCCTTCTATTGTTGTACAAATATAGGAAGTATTTATTTAATTCTTCAGCACTCCCCTTCCAAATCAGGAGGATATCATCAATGTATCTAGTGTAGAAAAAGAAACTATCTATCCAGTCTTTGGCGCCTGGGCCCCAGACATGCTCCATCTCATACATTCCCATAAAAAGGTTAGCATAAGATGGAGCAAACCTGGAGCCCATCGCCGTCCCTTGCTTCTGTAGGTACCAATCTTCTCCATGTAGGAAGGCATTCTGAATCAGAATCATCTCTGCCACTGTCAGTAACATTTGCGTTGCATTTGTACAAAAAATATTTTAAAGCTCTTAGTCCTTCTTCCAGCCCTATACAGGTATAAAGGTACAGGTATAAAGACTCTCCATGTCCATTGTAACGAACGTGAAGATATTGTCATCCCATGACTGGTCCTCTAATTTACAGAGAAGTTCCTTGCTGTCTTTGAGGCATGATGGAAGATTATGTACAATCGGTTGTAAAAAAGTATCAACATACTCTGCCAGATGTTTGGTAGGGCTGCACTACTCCAGCAGTTGCCGGCAAGATGAGGTGCTCCAGAACGAAAGGCGTGTCAGTATGCAGCGCCGCCTGCCGCCCAATATCAACCTCCAATCCCGATTCACAGCATATATATATATATTCACTGAAAAAACCATAGGTTATAGACCATATATAGTTAGGAATTAGCATTTACAAAACCTTGAAAATTCACTGAAAAAACCATGGGTTATACACCATATATAGTTAGGAATTAGCATTTAAAAAACCTTATTTTACTCACACAAAACCATTGAAATTCCATATATAGTTAGTTGTACTAACTATATATCGCGCACCCGCAATCCACTGCTGATCATGTCACATATTACATCATTCATGACATGGTCAGTGACATCACTGATGACATCACTGATGACATCTCAAATGACATCACTGATGACATCACTGATGACATCATTCATGTGATAATACGATGAAGCTCTTCAGACTCTAATATAACCTTAGATACACTCAGTGTAAACAGACACTCACAGACTGTCACTCATCCATGGAGTTACTCACACACCTAGTCAGTCATGCAAAGAATCAATCACACCTCCATTTCCTCAACTATACAGTTATACACACCTTACTTATTCAAACATATACTAACACATATTTACTCTCTTATACAATCCCTGATACAAGTTCACAATGATCCATACAGCCACTCACACATTCACTGGCTCTTTTGCACAGTTATTTATATATGTCAACTCTCACATGTACTGTGTTTTACATATGTACTTACTTTGACATGTAGCACTGAGATATCCATTCACTCACCAATACACTCATGCACACAGTCAACCGCCCATACAGCTGTTTCCACATGCACTTTTGAACCCATACATCTAGTGAATCAACTGCTCACACATCTATGCACAGAGTCATACACCTCCCAGCCACCCATACACACTCTCAGTCTCCCATACAAATACTTGGGCAACCAATCAATAACCCATATAGTTAATCATATAGCTAATGATCAACACATGCAGCAGTTTATAGAACAACAGACATAATGATGCACAAATTGAGACAGTTTAGTCACTAACCCATGCACTCAGTGAGACACATTTAATCACTCACTCATACAGTCAGTCATGCACCTACTAAATCCTTCATCCAGACATTTATACATCCACTCATTCTTAAATATGTAAGACATATTTTAACTTTACAGAAAAATACAGTCACTGGATGTTGTCATCAGTGATGTCATCAGTGATGTCATTTGAGATGTCATCAGTGATGTCATCAGTGATGTCATTTGAGATGTCATCAGTGATGTCACTGACCATGTCATGAATGATGTAATATGTGACATGATCAGCAGTGGATTGCGGGTGCGCGATATATAGTTAGTACAACTAACTATATATGGAATTTCAATGGTTTTGTGTGAGTAAAATAAGGTTTTTTAAATGCTAATTCCTAACTATATATGGTGTATAACCTATGGTTTTTTCAGTGAATTTTCAAGGTTTTGTAAATGCTAATTCCTAACTATATATGGTCTATAACCTATGGTTTTTTCAGTGAATTTCATTGGTTTTTTAAACGCTAATATCTATAGCTGTAAAATGTATTCTTCTTTAAATCCAAAAATATATTTTATATGTTTATTAATAATTTTTTTAAAATATTTTTTTTGTTTCGCTCCCGGTCCGCGAACCGGAAAGCTTTCCGTTAGCTCAAATTGATGCCGCGACCCGGTCCGCGAACCGTTAAGAAATCAACATAGTGACGCGTCGCGAAAGCGCGACGTATCGCGTTGCCGCGTAATGCGTCTTATGACGTACCGCGTTAGCGCACCCGGAAGTGCCCCGGGGCGCGGACCGAGGCGCGAAACGCAGCTCCCCGGAAGCGATCCGCAGCGCGTCGCGAAAGCGCGACGTATCGCGTTGCCGCGTAATGCGTCTTGTGACGTACCGCGTTAGCGCACCCGGAAGTGCTCCGGGGCGCGGACCGAGGCGCGAAGCGCAGCGACCCGGAAGCTAACCGGGGCGCGTTCTGCAGCGCGTAACATGAGCGTGAGAGGTCATGTGACTTGTTAATAAAACTTTTCATTGGTTCATTTCACTTTTGGTTTCATAATCATGTAAGGCTAGGTCAGGTGACCTAAAAATAACACTTTTCATTGGTTGAGAACTATTGTTTTTCTCAAATGATGAAAACCCCTCCTTCTTTCCTCACTCTGACTTTCATCATTGTGAGAGGAGGACCTTTATTAGTACTTCAATACTTCAGAAATGGCTTCAGTAGTTGCTTCAGCTGGTGCACCCCCACCACCACCTCCACCTCCTCATGGGAAGAGAGGACCACCTCCCCAGGTCATGACCAACACAGAGGAGGAAGAGGAAGAAATGGAGGAAGAGGAGGGAGAAGAACCACAGTTCTTAGAAGAGTTGCCCCGGGTTTCCCATAAGAAACCCAGTTTCATCTGGCAGTTTTATTCAATCCCTCCTGGCCAAAAAAAAGTGAATGCGAGGTATGTCACCTGCCTCATCTGCAAAGATAAATTATCAAGGGGGACGGATAAGAAGTATAGTTATGGGAACTATACTATGCACAGGCACATGACCAGGAAGCATCCACTTAATTACAGCCGGGCGGAAATACGGGATTTGGAGGAAAATCCTACATCAACTCCTGTGGCCAGATCAAGATCGTCAATTTCATTGACACCAGCAGAGGCACGGGAAACTGTGCCAAACATACAAGAGAATTTTGGCCACATGAAACATACTTGTATGCACTGTGGTGCGTTGATAGCATGTGGCAATATGAGTATAAATGCTATCAACCTGGCTTATGAACATCATAATTGCCCTAACCGCCCCCAGTAATTTTTTTTTTGCTCCTGTTGAGCCCTTTTCAATGCCTGTTTTTTGTTGTTACCCCCCCAAAAAAACCAAAAAAAAAATAAAATCATTCAAAAAATACAAAAAAAACAAAAAATGTTCAAAAAATAAAAAAAAAATATAAAACAACAAAAATATAAAAAAAAAAAGTTCTTTTCAGAACTACCTCCCCTTTCAAAAAAAATTGCTAGAATGTTTAGCACTCTGGCAAGCTCTATTTCTTTTGGTTCGCTTCCCGGTTAGCTTCCCGGTACGCGGACCGGGAGCTAACCAAAAAAAAAAAACAAAAAAAAAGAGTAAGTATAAGGAAAGTAAACAGAGAGTGATGTTAAAAGAAAGACAGCTATAGGGAGTAAAGAGGAGATACTGTTTAATAGATCTATTTACCGAAGAAAAGACGGAAGAGGTTATAATTGTGAAAAACAAAATAGATAAGGAAGTGAAAGAAAAAAAACAGAGAGTATAACATTAACAAAGAAGAGTTTCTTGGAGAATGTGAGTGAATGTTCAAAATAAGATTAAAACATGGGGAATAACAGAGAGAAAAAATAGAAAACAGAAAACAAAAAATAACAGAAAAAGATTAATTGAAACAGCAAAGAAATGTAAGTAACATAGAGCCATATCATCAACATAGGCAATAAAAGTTTTGCAGCTTTTATTGGCAGAAATGTGTCGCTAAAGCCGCTTTTGCGGCAGAAAACTGCCGCTAAAACCACTTTTGCACCAGTTTTCTGCCAATAAAAACAGCAATAATTTTATTGGCTGTGTTCATAATATGCCCCTTAGTGTGCTTCAACTACACAGAGAAAGCATTATGAACAAATAGTGATAGAGTGATCAGTCAAAGATACTAAGAGTAATAGAGACGGAGTGAGTGAACAAGAGTGAGGAACTATGAGAAGAGAGGGACTGAGAAAAAGAGTGGAAGGAGTTGAGTAAGTAGGTAATAGAGAAAGGAATGAGGGAAGTAGCAAAGGCAGGAAACTGAGGGTTAAAGAAATGAAGCAGTGGAACTAATAGAAGTTAAATGTGATAGAAATGTAACGAAAAGAGTACAAAACATTTACCTTATAATTGTCGTTAAATTACTCACTTTTTGTTTTTATACTTTCAATCTGTGAAAGAGAGAACAAACATTTGAAAAATATTAAAACATGTATTTAAAAATTACAAAAGACAAGGGAAAAGATTGAAGGACAAACAGTTTTTCAACAACTTTGACACTTACAGAAGCTTCTGCTTCTCCAGCCCCCCTACACAGTCCTAAAGATATACATTTTAAACTAACAGTATCTTGATGCAGATGAAGTGAGGCCTATCTTAAAACATGGTGCATCTTTTGCATTGCTGTTGTCTCAGAAAAGTGTCGCAAGACACTAAAATTTTAAATGATTGCTTCAGGATGCCAATAAGATGTGTCCTATCCAAAGGTTTGTTTGAGGTGAGGCCTACTCAGGGTTGCAGATGAAATTTCGAGTTGTTGAAGAAAATAGAGGACATAATACATGTGGAGGTCTACCAATGAAGTGAGTCATGTCCACTGCACTCTTGAACAAAGTCCAAACCTCCTATGTTTCCCTGGACAGACCTAAACTTGATCTGCACAATGTGATTCGTAATGATAGGAAACACAGGTGATGTAATTGAAATACGTGCAATTTCTTTTGCTCATTTCACAATCACATCACTTGTGTTTCCTTTGCTTAGGTATCTCATTGTGCAGATGTAGTCCAGCATATGAAAGAGTACGCAGAAGTGCAGCACTGCATGCAACAACTTTGACACTTACAGAAGCCTCACCTTCTCCATGCCTCCTACACAGTTCTACATATACATCATAAATGCAAACAGTACAGAATTAATTATACATGTTAAATGGTTTATTTTTGCTGTTCTCAGAATGTATCAAAATTCACTAAAAACAGTGACTTGAAGGTATTCATCATATAACAGCGGGGAAAAAAAAACACAATCAAAATGATTGTGTTTAAAAAACCCATACAACATAACAAATCAGAATTCAGAACTCCTTAAAGTTAACTTACTTTCCATGACGTCAAAGGATGTCCTATGAACAGCTTACACTCTGTTGTGCTGTTATTACTTTCAGCCCGCCACTTTCTGAAAGAACGTTTTTAAAAACATGTTACATGCAATAAATGACTTCTTGCTCTCTACCACAAGTTTCCACAAAGCCAAATCTTGTCAGAGCCATTTATAACTCTTGGATTTCTTGTAAGCCAATCCCGTCATTTGGCATTTCTGCAACTTTCAGAATTAAAATGTTGAAGATCATTTTCACAATCCTGGAATAGTAATATCTTCCCCTTCTTGCTCAGTCATGTTCTACATTTCCTATGACACTGATACTGCTTACTATGAAGCAGACTTACACTACCTCTATGACTACTACAATTATTTAATTCTCTACATCACTTTTAATCACAAAGCAATGTAAAACAGTAGACAGCATTGCAGACTTACATTGCCTCTACTCTATGTTTTGATTGGCTGCTTCCATTAGCTTATAAAAAGAAATAGTTTTTCTGAACTCATTCAAAGTGCACTTATTTCTCCATGACGTCCAGTCTTATGGTTAGAAGTTATGTCTCTGAACTACACTTATCCTCAAGGCCAAATCGTGTAGGAGCCATTAGAACTTCTTGAAATTCCACAGAGCACATCCCGAGATTCTTTCCCTAAAATTTTGGTTTTAAAAACACCAGGTAAGAGTTTTTAAGGTCATACGGCAATTTTTTTTTGAAAATTAAAACAGAATCATTGCAGAATGACCAGCCATTTCTAGACTTTAAATAAGCTGTGTAATGTCCTGATGTTATTGAAGGACCGTCATGATATATAATTGCTGCAGTTACAAAAGTCCTTCCTGATGTTGACAACTGCGAAGCCACAAAATTTTTAATTAAAGTTGTCAATTTTGTTCCATCAGGCCTACATCGTTGGAACATTAAAATGACATACTGGCCATATGTTCGTATAAATAATGTGGACATCATTTCAGATTTACATTGGCTACACTCCATGTTGTGATCAGCTGCTTTTACTAGCTTATTAAAGGAGACTGATTTACTGTCTGGCAAAGTTAAATATATAAATCTTTCTGAGTCTACACTAGTAGTACTTGATACCATACAGTTCTCGCAGTCATGCTGCCATTGATAAGAAAGCCCAAACAGCTGATCTACATCTACACCTTCAGCATGCAATACATCAAGCATATACATTAAAAACTCCTGACAATCTTGCTGAATATTTTGAGAGAATTGTGTTTGGCCTGAACATCTGTCTAACAGATTTCGAATTTCAGACACACTTTCTATGTTTGTTCTATCAGTGCTACATTTCTCTAACACAGAATTTAACAAACTGAAAAATCTTTGATCAGAATTGACCACAATCTCTTCTTTTACATTTTCTAGAGAAAACAAAACATTAACCACTACATTAGCATAGCAGTTGACACCAGAACTGTTTTCAAATTGAAAACCAACAACATCTTCAACAGAATTCTTTTTGTTTCTGCTTATAATTTCAGGTTCATCGACTTTTCGTCTTTTTGCTACAACCTCCCCAGTATTGGTTACATTTCTTCGTTTCCGGCCTACCACACTTTTCTCAAACAAAGGATATTGAGGCAAATGTGGCGCATACTCTCTTCTTAACCTATTGTATTCCTTAACACAATCTAGATCCGCACAAATGCTTGTGACATCACACTCAATCAAGTACAATCCCGATAAAGTTCTAACTCGTGACAATGCCACATATGCCATACCCTCCTTGAACACAGAACTGCCAATATTCACCAATGCACTGTCTACACTTAAACCTTGCGATTTATGGATTGTCACCGCATATGCCAAGCAAACAGGAAACTGCTTACGGCGAACATATAAGTCTTTTACAAGCAAAAATCTAGCAGAGCAACGACCAATTAGCTGTACTTCCTCAATGCCATCAAATTTAATTTTTAAAAATTCAATTCCATCTCTATTTCTGTATTTTACAAAATCAACAACATTACCCATTGATCCATTTACCAGACCTCTTTCAACATGTAAATTCCTTCTTAAAATTATACGGCAGTTCAAGCACACATTCAGAGTCTTTTCAAAACCTGCAGTTTTAGATATACTCTTCTCTAATGAATCCAATTTTGTTTTCAGATTCTCAGACAAAATAATTGTTGATCCCATATGCTCTACTCTGTCAATAGCTTCCAGTTTCACAATCTCTTGCTTTTCTAAATGCAACATTTTGTTGTTGAATTTGGCACATTCTGCAAGAGTTGGCATCAAACATATTCCAGATTTCTTCTCAGTAATTTTCTGAAAAATATTCTCAGGCACAACATCTTGTTCTGGATATAAATTTGACAGTAATCGTGCATGTAAAGCTTCTTTCCCATGCTCGGTCACTTTTCCAATTCTAACATCTTGTAGAATAGTCTTGTAAACTTCATCATTCGCCTGACGCATATTTTCATGCAGTTCAGCATAATTGAAGTTTAACCATATATTGACGTTGCCAATGCTGCCTAGGCACTTCCTGGTATCTTCATGCGTGAGCATTTTGAACACAGGTTGCCCTTTCACTGGTGTCAGCTGCAGAAGATCTCCGAAAACAATGATGTGTTTGCCACCAAATAACACATCATACTCTGTTTTGAGAACTTCTTGCATTCTCAAATGCACAAAGGCAAGCATGACATTGGAAACCATGCTTACTTCGTCAATGATAAGAAGTTTCATTTTCCTCAAGATTCTTGAAACTTCAAAACAAGCATCTCCAGATAGCTTGTGATATTGTAATTTGTTGTCATGCTCCACTGGCAGCATCAGTAAACGATGTAAAGTAATCCCTTTAATGTTATGTGCTGCCAGTCCAGTTGGAGCGGTGACAACACAAGACAGCGATGACTCTGTCCTTTCCTGCAAATAGCATGAAATTGCTTTAATGAGGAAACTTTTTCCAGTTCCCGCTTCTCCACTCACGTACAGTCGGACAGGCTTCAACGACGTACATGAGCACTCTTTCTTGTCATGACTTAATCCATGATCAATTTGCATGGTAACTTCGTCATATATTTTCCTCTGCTCAACGTTGAGTTGTCTTTCCAACTCTTCTAAGTTAACCGCATCCTCCTGAGCATGTGCCATGGCTCTTTCCACTTCATTCATAGCAGTGGCAGCTTCATTTTCGATAACAGGTCCTCCTAGTGGATCCTGACTCAATGAAGCAGAACTCTGACTGTCCTGAGAACTGTCTCTGGCAATCTCGGCTGCAATCATTGCTTCCTGCTCAATTTCCGCATTCAACATTTCTACATATTTGGGAAAAGCAGGACATTCTATGGTCTCCTTGGCGGCATTGAAAGAGTCTTCGTAACAGAGAAAATCTCCAAGCAGTTCCTCTTCTGCACGCCAAGGCTTGAAAAGTTGCAAAAGTGCTAAATAGAAAAACTCCTTTTTTTCAGGAGATTCGCCACTCAATTTTCGATGGTTTACCAAGTGGCATTTTCTTTGCTTGACCAGACATCCCTCACTTCCTATTACAGCATACACTCCTTTCTCAGTATCTTCTTTGATGTTCCTCTTGAATATGTAATTTTGCAGAACCTCATACAGACAAACATTCTCGAGGTGACTGCTTCGATTTGGATAATATGTATCCAACATGTTGGTCTTCAAAATGTCGGTACTGTTTGGCTCCTTTTCCGCCAAATACTCAATTTCCCGCACAGGTTTGAGAACTCGATTACGCGTTGCAGCAAGACCAAGACTCACCCAAATGATACTCCTGGACTTGGCATAGAGACTTGCTGAAGACAACCGGTCAGAACATTCGTACGCTCCGATTTCTCGATGCGACAACATCTTCAGACTGAAACTGTACAACTTCTTGCTGAGGCTCTTTTCATGGGAAATGTCCTCCCACATATCCTTCAATTCTGTCTTCTCTTTTTTGGTGATGTAAGACGTCACATACCGAGCCACAGCCATACAGTTATCAGCCACAAACTGTATATCCATGTTAGCATTCCACATGGACAAAATCACCGGGTTGTAGTCGTTGATGTACTTGGACTCTTCGTTCCTCTTCAAATTGTATGTGTTTTTAGGTGATTTCTTCATCACATTATGTCGCAGCGAAGACATCAAACTGTTTACTCTTCCTTTAGAAATCACCGGTCGTGGAAAACCGAAACGACATTTGGTGTAGAACTTGTCCTTGTTTCGGAATTTACGACGACAGTACTTTCCACATCGATGGCTTTGGAAACGCAGAACTTTTTCTCTTAGGCTTTTCTTCTCCTTTTCGTTTGGAACAGCACACGTAGAATACTGTTGTATAAAACTCATCACTGAGTCTTCTGGATCCGTTCCAAATTTAGGTGCATCCTTGATCCACAGCAACATATGTATATGAGGAGCACCTCTTGCTTGGTACTCCTTTCTCCAGAAGAAATCCAACACCTCTCCAAGAGGTGGATTCTTCTTATTCATGATGAAAGACATCATAGCTTCAAATCTATGATTGAAGTACCTACATACATTGACTGGATCCAAAGAGCACAGTTCTCCGGGTGTCTTGAATTCAATGTTTTCTACGTTAGCATTTGCCTCTCGTAGAAATTCAAGTAAGTCTTCCCAGCCATACTCGGCACAGCTCAGAGTGAGGAACCATGTGGGAGTACCTAAGTTCCTCAGCATACATTTTAAATCACCATGACGATGGTACCAGTACTCATTAGTACCACGCTGACACGCCATGAGATTAATCAGGTGAGAATCCAAAATACTGTCTTGGACATTGACTTTATCCATAAAGTCACTTGCCGAGATGTTTTGCATGTGTATACCACTTTTCAAGATGTGGTTCACTGCATATGACAGTCCAGACAGATCGCTTTCAAACAGGAGATGAAACAAATAAGGAATGCATTGTCGAAACCTAGCATCTCCTGCATACAATCGCAAAGTCCGGTATTCAGAAGCAGGAATTTGATGAGGTCGCTCATCATATCTTCCTCCCTGACCTGTTGGAAAAAGCTGTGGGAAACACCGAGCTTCCAAACTTTCCTCCCAAACACTAATGGGACTCCCTTTGGCTTGTTTCATTTGAAACAACTCAATAGCATTCCCCATGACTTCCTTGGAATGCAAAGGATGAACACTATAATGTTCATATATTTCTTCACTAGTAGAAGTTTCTACTTTCTCAATTTGACCAGCACACAAATCGCTATCCTCTTCCTCACTTACTTCCTCTTCTGCAACATATACATTCTTATAGTATTTATTATTTTTTTCAAATACAATGTTGCCTTTTTAACTTTCCTAACATCTACTAAATCTTGCCATATTTTCTTATTCTTTGTCGGAACCCCATTAACTAAGATAACCAGAGGTTCCTCGTCCACTTTTTCTACTCCAATTGTGTTAATGTTTTTCTTCAAATCTAGAGGCAAATAAACAACTCTTCCCTTTAATCCTCTCTGTAAATCTGATGGAGGCAATTTCCCTGTCTTTGGCTCCATTCTTACAATAGCCTGAAAGGGATGGATACTTTGAATCAAAATAGATTCATAAGTATTTAAATCCTTCAATTCAGAAGGAATCTCAACCAATTCCAGATTATTATGTACTGCTCTAGCAGGCATCTGGGTTTGATTTAATTTGCAACAACAATAAGTACACACACGTTGATCCAATCCCAAATCAAAACAATTTTCTACCATCAAGTATGTTGCGAAATCCTTCCATTCACTATTATTTTCCCTTTCACTTTTTGCATATAAATCCACTAACTTAGTCTGATTCTTATAATAAGTGCGTCGACAACACACACAAGTGAAATTGGGCCTCTCACTTGATTTGACCTGAAACGTGGCAATTTCCCTCTGG
This sequence comes from Lissotriton helveticus, assembly GCF_964261635.1. Classification (NCBI taxonomy): domain Eukaryota; kingdom Metazoa; phylum Chordata; class Amphibia; order Caudata; family Salamandridae; genus Lissotriton; species Lissotriton helveticus. The sequence continues at coordinate 642,684,768 of NC_136059.1, forward strand.
AAATTATCTGTACTGGAAACCTGTACACTATCTTCCACATTACCCGCTTCTTCTTGGTCAATTTCAACATTCTCCTCTTTACTTCCAAAGTAACAAAACTCAATTTCTTCACATATATTCTTCACATCTATTTCAGAACCATGCAAAAGAGCAGCACATAATTTTTTAAGCATAATTGCTGGACTCTTAGCATAATACAACATTCTAACTAATTTCCTCACTTTATTATGATGCACTGCTAGCATCCTGAAATGATGAAAAACACTCTGGCATACTCTCCTGGAAAGACAAGCCAGTGAATGACCATGCAAACATTTCACTTCTCTCACTCTGCAAGGATCTAATTCTTGCAACAACCTTATTTTCTGCTTCAAACTTTTCTTATTAAATGACCGTACAAAATCACAAAGCAAATTGATGGAATCCTGTCGCACACTGCAAATACTACTACACTTCCAGGTGTACACAGGACCCTTAGCACGTCTTCCTAAAACCTCATTACCTAACACCTCTTCTGCCTCTGTTGTCACAAGTTTTTCTTTTTCAACTGGACAACCATCTTTCACTTCATAAGCACGACCACTGGTGTCAACTGCATGCACCAAATCATTATCCTGGAAATAACTCTCCTCATTAAAAAATGCCTCACAGCTTGAACTATGCATCCATTCTCCAGAAAAAACTTCACAAAAATTACTACGATTAACTATTCTCTTCCATCTACTATTTCTTTTGAAATCATAAATTGCCTTGTTTAGCTTCCTAATTCTATTGATTATCAAAATAAATAACTTACGTTTAATTTCAAATGCCTGATCAATAACTTTCTCAACTTTTTTTTTTCTCTTATAAAAAACCACTTTCTGTTGACCTTTCTTAATATTTTTTAACAAATTGCCAATTATCCTGTTGCGGAACATTCGTTTACGAATGTCCCTAAACTGTTGTTTCCTTCTACTATCATGCACAGAGTTATCTCTTGCTCTAGCAGTAACATTTTTGATTGGCCTTTCCTTTCCATTTGAATTGCTTTTCTTTTTCTGGACTGAAACATTTTCTGTAGTAATATTTTTTTTACTGCAAATATTTCTTATGAATGTTTTTGTACTCTCACCCGGTGCTTTCTTGTTGACTTGACAAATCTTTTTGTTAGAGGACTGCTGCTTTTTTTCAATCACCTGCTGTCTTTGACGTTTTGCAGCCTTTCTCAGTCTTTCTTTCGTTGGCATGGTGAAATGTTGAAATGATCTGCAGTTGAATCTCTGGTAAAATATATTAAAAAATGTTATTAACCACTATTACCCAACAGTACATCAATAACAGTAATCAAAAACTTAAAACACTACTTTACATTTTTACATATAAGATTTTTTAGTGCATGGCAATTTTAGAATACAGAAATAGCAGAAAAGAAATGGAATTTATAATCATGTTACCTGTGCTATCTTATATGTGAATCTGATCTAATTTTATGAGCATATTTTAATATTTTATTGAAGACACTACACATAACCTGTTTTTGAAGGTGTCTTTATTTTTAAATTAAACGGTTTACATTTTTACTTTTTTTTTATTATAAATTTTTTAAATAAATGTTTATAGTTCCATAGGCTCAAGCAGGTCAGCTTCCCACCCTATGTCATATAATTCGGACAAATCTGCATCCTCATCACGTTCTTCTTCATCCTCAGGATTTAAATCATCCAAGGGATCAACATCCACTGATGTTTCAATTACAAGTTCAATGATGAGGTCAAAATCAACTGATTGCAGATTATCGCTCATGTTGATGTTGTCTTTATCTTTAAAGAAAGATAACAACAATGAGATGTTGCAGAGTAAGAGACAAATCTCAGAGATTATAATAGTAAAATTGTTTAACAAGAGTAACATTTTGCAGCTATTATTTAGCCATGTCCAGCGATGCTGATCAGGTGAAGCCTATGTCTAATTTTTCAGTGAACAGGACTCATCTCTTCTTAACCTTGGATAAGCCTCACCGACTCTGTGTCCCCTGCACATACTTAAATGTAAAGGGGCAGATTTATGTTAAATGGCACATCCCCAGGCATGCACCAGTTAACGTGCACCGCTGCTCTGCCACCCATGGTGTGCCGCATTTACAATCAGATAGGAGAAAGCTGCGTCAAAACCATGCGCCTGCTTTAAGCAGGCATAGGTCTTGACGCAACATTGTAGAGATGGGGTACCTCTGAGCCTTGCTGGAGCTGCATCACACTTGCAATACAACTCCAGCAATGCGCCACCTTTACAGCACAGATACGTCACGCATCTGTGCCATTTTTGCCCCATGCTGTGCCGCATTGTAAATGCAGCACACCATGGGTGGCGGAACAGCGGCGCAGGATGACTGGCACATCCCTGGTGATGCGCCAGTCATCATAAATCTATCCCTAAGCTTCTTATCTTGTTACAGATGAACCGCCATATGTATCATCAAACTATTTTGCATTTCCTAAATAGCGAATTTTAAGGAATAAATAGCAATTCTTTACCATTCCTAATTTGCAATGAGCAAATTGGTAATTGCAAATTACCCATTCATTTCCATGGGCTAGGAGGCTCATAGGAATGAAGGTGCAATTTGTGATTAGCAATTAGCTCATCACAAATTAGGAATTTTTTCAAGGGTGCAGGGGTGTCTCAAGAACACCCTGCTGCACCCCTGAAAAAGAAATTTGGGGGCATATGGCGCACATACATGCCCTAAGGGCATGTATTGGCGTCATATGGCACCTTTTGTTTTTTGGAAAAAAAGCTTTTTGAAAAGAATTCGCAAATTACCACAAACTAGAAGTTGGTGGTAGTTTCCAAATCCTTAATGTCATTTTTTACATATTTTTTGTTTGATACATTGCATTTAAGGAATCGCAAAATTTGCAAATCCTTCAGTGCAATCGCAAAATAAGGAATAGCAAATATTGCTATTCCTTATTTTGCATCAAACTTGTTTGATACATACCATTTGTCTAATTAGCATTCGCAAAGGCCGAAATTTTCAGAATTTTGATCTTTGCGAATGCTAATTAGCTTGATACATATGGCCCCAAGTGAGGCCTGTCTTGCAACATGGTGCATCTTTTGCATCACTGCTGCATCGGTTTCATGTGGCACGTTTTTTTTACACCATGACACATCTGCCTAAATGCATCAATTTGTAATTTTGTCGCCTCATAGCAAATCTTTTGCACCGCCGCTGCATCATAAAAGTGACGCACAGTGGCGCAAAAGAGGCATACACCTATCATAAATCTGTCCCTAGCATTTTAAATGATTAATCCAGGATGATGATAAGGTGTGGCCTATCCAGAGGTTTGTTTAAGGTGAGGCCTACTCAGGATTGCAGATTAAAGTTACACTTGATGAAGAATACAGAGGAGATAATACATGTAAATGCCTACCAATGAAGTAAGTAATGTGCACTTTATTGCGCCAGTCATCATAAATGTATCCCTAAGCTTCTTATCTTGTTACAGATGAACCGCCATATGTATCATCAAACTATTTTGCATTTCCTAAATAGCGAATTTTAAGGAATAAATAGCAATTCTTTACCATTCCTAATTTGCAATGAGCAAATTGCTAATTGCAAATTACCCATTCATTTCCATGGGCTAGGAGGCTCATAGGAATGAAGGTGCAATTTGCGATTTGCAATTAGCTCATCGCAAATTAGGAATTTTTTCAAGGGTGCAGGGGTGTCTCAAGAACACCCTGCTGCACCCCTGAAAAAGAAATTTGGGGGCATATGGCGCACATACATGCCCTAAGGGCATGTATTGGCGTCATATGGCACCTTTTGTTTTTTGGAAAAAAAGCTTTTTGAAAAGAATTCGCAAATTACCACAAACTAGAAGTTGGTGGTAGTTTCGAAATCCTTAATGTCATTTTTTACATATTTTTTGTTTGATACATTGCATTTAAGGAATCGCAAAATTTGCAAATCCTTCAGTGCAATCGCAAAATAAGGAATAGCAAATATTGCTATTCCTTATTTTGCATCAAACTTGTTTGATACATACCATTTGTCAAATTAGCATTCGCAAAGGCCGAAATTTGCAGAATTTTGATCTTTGCGAATGCTAATTAGCTTGATACATATGGCCCCAAGTGAGGCCTGTCTTGCAACATGGTGCATCTTTTGCATCACTGCTGCATCGGTTTCATGTGGCACGTTTTTTTTACACCATGACACATCTGCCTAAATGCATCAATTTGTAATTTTGTCGCCTCATAGCAAATCTTTTGCACCGCCGCTGCATCATAAAAGTGACGCACAGTGGCGCAAAAGAGGCATACACCTATCATAAATCTGTCCCTAGCATTTTAAATGATTAATCCAGGATGACGATAAGGTGTGGCCTATCCAGAGGTTTGTTTAAGGTGAGGCCTACTCAGGATTGCAGATTAAAGTTACGCTTGATGAAGAATACAGAGGAGATAATACATGTAAAGGCCTACCAATGAAGTAAGTAATGTCCACTTTATTGCGCCAGTCATCATAAATGTATCCCTAAGCTTCTTATCTTGTTACAGATGAACCGCCATATGTATCATCAAACTATTTTGCATTTCCTAAATAGCGAATTTTAAGGAATAAATAGCAATTCTTTACCATTCCTAATTTGCAATGAGCAAATTGCTAATTGCAAATTACCCATTCATTTCCATGGGCTAGGAGGCTCATAGGAATGAAGGTGCAATTTGCGATTAGCAATTAGCTCATCGCAAATTAGGAATTTTTTCAAGGGTGCAGGGGTGTCTCAAGAACACCCTGCTGCACCCCTGAAAAAGAAATTTGGGGGCATATGGCGCACATACATGCCCTAAGGGCATGTATTGGCGTCATATGGCACCTTTTGTTTTTTGGAAAAAAAGCTTTTTGAAAAGAATTCGCAAATTACCACAAACTAGAAGTTGGTGGTAGTTTCCAAATCCTTAATGTCATTTTTTACATATTTTTTGTTTGATATATTGCATTTAAGGAATCGCAAAATTTGCAAATCCTTCAGTGCAATCGCAAAATAAGGAATAGCAAATTTTGAATTAAGGACATTTTAAGTCATTTCCACATGTGCAGTGTTTTCAAATTTTGATTTGAAAATCGTTTTTAGGGAAAAAGAATGGTTTGTAAATTTATGACAAGGACATAATGGTGTATGCTTCTTTATAAGGCATTTCACTGTCTCTGATGTCATTTTTCCCATATTACATTATAAGACCTTTCCCCATGGAGCACATTCCTTGTAAATATGCTCCCACCTGTGCCTGGTGAATTTAGATTTTGACTGTTTGAGTCACATAGCCATGTTAAAAGTGACCCAAAAAAATTGCAAAGGCTTTAAAAAAACACTTTCATGTGTCTTAAGGACATTTTAAGTCATTTCCCCATGGGCAGTGTTTTGTAAGTGGCGCAAAAGAGGCATACACCTATCATAAATCTGTCCCTAGCATTTTAAATGATTAATTCATGATGACGATAAGGTGTGGCCTATCCAGAGGTTTGTTTAAGGTGAGGCCTACTCAGGATTGCAGATTAAAGTTACGCTTGATGAAGAATACAGAGGAGATAATACATGTAAAGCTCTACCAATGAAGTAAGTGATGTCCACTTCATTGCGCCAGTCATCATAAATGTATCCCTAAGCTTCTTATCTTGTTAGAGATCAACCGCCATATGTATCATCAAACTATTTTGGATTTCCAAAATAGCGAATTTTAAAGAATAAATAGCGATTCTTTACCATTCCTAATTTGCGATGAGCAAATTGCTAATTGCAAATTACCCATTCATTTCCATGGGCCAGGATGCCCATAGGAATGAAGGTGCAATTTGCGATTAGCAATTAGCTCATCGCAAATTAGGAATTTTTCCAAAGGTGCAGGGGTGTCTCAAGAACACCCTGCTGCACCCCTGAAAAAGAAATTTGGGGGCATATGGCGCACATAAAAATTAACAACATTCCTTTACCTCAAAAACGATTTTCAAGTCATAATTTGAAAACACTGCCCACAGGGAAATGACTTAAAATGTCCTTAAGACACATGAAAGTGTTTTTTGAAAGCCTTTGCAATTTTTTTGGGTCACTTTTAACATGGTTATGTAACTCAAACAGTCAAAATCTAAATTTACCATGCACAAGTGTAACCATATTTACAAGGAATGTGCCCCACGGAGAAAGGTCTTTTAATGTAATATGGGAAAAATGACATCAAATGTCCTTAAGACACATAAAAGCGTTTTTTGATTGCCTTTGCAGCATGTTTGTATCACTTTTAACATGGCTATGTAACACAAACATTCAAAATCTAAATTTGCCATGCACAGGTGGGAGCATATTTACAAGCAATTTGCGCCACAGAGAAAGGTCTTACATTGAAATGGGAAAAATAACATCAGAGACAGTCAATTGCCTTATAAAGAAGCATACACCATTATGTCCTTGTCATAAATTTAAAAACAATTCCTTTTCCCCAAAAACGATTTTCAAATCATAATTTCAAAACACTGCACATGGGAAAATTACTTAAAATGTCCTTAAGACACATAAAAGCGTTTTTTGATTGCCTTTGCAGCATGTTTGTATCACTTTTAACATGGCTATGTAACACAAACATTCAAAATCTAAATTTGCCATGCACAGGTGGGAGCATATTTACAAGCAATTTGCGCCACAGAGAAAGGTCTTACATTAAAATGGGAAAAATAACATCAGAGACAGTCAATTGCATTATAAAGAAGCATACACCATTATGTCCTTGTCAGAAATATTATAACCATTAATTTTCCTCAAAAACGATTTTCTAGTCATAATTTGAAAAGACTCCACAGCTCCTATGCAGAAAAACACCCTGTCAGTACTAATACTTCACATTTTCTCCAATTACATTTTCTCAAAGAAACAAAATCTATTTGTAAAACACTTGAGACAAAGCAACATTTGAAAAACACAACTTTCTTCATAATTTTCTCCTTAAAGCACACTATTCTCTATCTAAATTAAAGAAATATTTTCTCACCTTAGCAAATACTTTGAGTTTGAAAACAGTCTCAGAAACACACCAATTTGTCTTCAGCAGAGCAAAAGGTATGCACTCCAGAGTCTGCAGCTATCAAAAGCACAGAAATGCTGTAATTCTTCACACATATCTCTCATGTCACCCAATCAAAACTCTTCCCTCACTTTTTTTCAAATGAAAACCCTTCCCCCCTCTGCCATTTCATGCCTTTTCTGCATGGCAACCACCTCTTGGAAGACCTCTGGTGTTTGCAAGTTCACACAACAATGTTGCAATTGAACTCTGAACTCTCAGTGCACCTGCATATCCACTGCAATCTTTCATTTAATGATTTTTTATTGACCATTCAAAATACATCTTTCAAAGAACTCATCCATGCACCCTAACTTTCTGTTTTCAGCAATCAAAATCCACCAATCACTGTTACTGCTTCATGAACACAGAAACTCCACAGTTTTTTTCATTTTAAACTCTCATTTTTTCAACTGCCATTTCATTGCCACACTTCTTCTGACTGCAGCAGAACCTTCTCTCACCATGTTTTCTGTCTGGATTGTTGGACATAGTTATATCCACTGGGCTCACAGGTATGCTAAGAACAGAAATTTACGTAACCTCAATTTACAAGATGTGGAAATTAAGTGGTTTGGCCACAGAGGATTAAAATGTAGGTAATATATATATATATATATATACCTACCACCAGTAGGTAATATATATATATATATATATATATATATATATATATATATATATATATATTACCTACTGGCGGTCGCCAGTAGGTATATATAGTTAGGATTTTTTCCCTATGGGATTTTTGAAAATTCTATGTCTAATAACTTTGGCGTTTGTGGACGGAATTGGCTGAAATTTTCTGGAAAATGGAACATTTCGTTTCTGAGCAGCCCTTGGAAATTTGGGGGGGGTTCGTCAAGGGGGGGCCGAGAAAAAAGGGGGGTCCCAAAACGTGTTTTTAACATTGAGTTTTCCATAGGGCGGTTGGCCTCACTTTTAGCCCGAACGGCTGAATGGATTTGCATGAAACTTGGCAAAATTGTAGGGACTGGTAGCCCGATGTGCCTTTTCTAGGTCTCAATATATGTGCTCCAGTGGATTTTGAGAAATTAACGTTTAAAAAAAGATATATATCTGTAAGCGCGCTCTGGGCAGCGCTCCGGTCCGCGGACCTTAAGCGTACCGGAACTTCGCGTAGCTAAGCTGATTGGCTCTCCGGTGTCTGTCAACATTCTAAACAGTCCGGAGCGCCCGCCATCTTGTCTCTCGGTAGGATTGAGAGACAAGAGGAGGCCAAAACAAAGGGGGAAATAACCATAAGGGGGCATACTAGATCCTCCCTGACCCCTTAGGTTTAATGTGGAGGTTTTAAAAGGGCCCCGCGGGGCAAAAAAAACAAAAAAAAGTTTTGTTTTTTTTGCGTGGGGAGCGCCAGGTCCGTGAACCGGGAAGCGTTCTGGGCAGCGTACTGCAATGAAAAATGAATGATAGACTTTTCAAATGCTGTATGTTAATTGATTGTTGGTTTTGTTGATTATTTTTTATTTTCTTTTTTTTTTAAGCATTTTTTTTTATTGTGATTGTGTTTCATAATTTATTAAACTTTCTAACATTTCATTGTCAGAAATTTCATAATTATCATTGAATATACATTGTAGTCTCTGAGGGTGTAAAATGTCCTCATTTTCAAGGAGGTTATCTACTGCTTGTACACATTGCAGTAGTTCTTTGTCTAAAGTTTCATCGAAAAATTCAATATCATTTTCATCATTGATTTCTTGGCTGCTCTCTTGCAGGACAATTTGAAATTCAACTTTCTGTTCGCCTTCCATTTTGCCTGAAATTTAGATTAAAAAAATATATATTAGTAGAGATAGGGCACTGTTGGGATTAATTTTGGGCAGTGTATAGTATCAGAGTGGAAGTAGGAATATAAAAAAGTGTATGTGATTTAACGTAAGTAAATTCATAATTATACAAGAGAAGCCTAACTCCATCCATAACTATAACAGAGAAGTCTATCTAAATCTATAACTACTACAGAGGGATAGTATATAACTATCAGAAAAAGTTTACCATATTAACTTATAGTGCACAATATACTTCAGTTTTAAAAATAAAAACTTACCTTTAGATAGAAGTTGAAGGAATTAGTGAAAATCCTATTGAAATGTACACCAAGAAGTAGTAGTCAAAATGGCTGTGTTTTCTTCTCTTCCTTTATATATATTCAGGTATATAACCAATCAAATGTCAGGTAAAAAAAGTAGAAAATGAAAGTAACATTTTAATTGGTTGTCAATTCCAACACTTCAGATGTGTTTTGTGAAGTAATTTACCTCACGGTATTTAGAGAGGTCTACAGGCTAAATGGCTAAATGGAATTCCAATCAAATTTGTGAAAATGGTAGGGATTGGTATGTAGTATGAGCTAGTCTATATTTGGTGAAATTGTCTCCAGTGGCTTTTCTGTGAACTACTTTCCCAACTTTTTTGATGGTGCGCTTCCCAGGGAGCGACCCGGTACGCGAACCGTTGAGCGCCCCGGTTCGCGAACCTTAAGCGTAACGGGAGTCCACCATTTTGTGTTTCGGTCGAATTAAGATACAAGATGGAGGGCAAATAATGTTCAGAATGGGTAGAAGGGGGCACGGTAGACTTATCTTGACCCCCTAGGTTTTGTGAGGGTGGCTGAGGAGGCCCATATGTGCGAAAAAAAAACATTTTTTTTAAAAATTTCGCGAGGTTAGCTCCCGGTTCGCGTACCGGGTAGCGCCCCAGGGAGCGTACTTTGTTGAAAATTAGTGAAAAATGTTAGAGTAAAATAATAATTGTGAGTGATCAGATGTAGGGTAGCTCTGAGAAGAGCTTTTGGGTTTATGGTACATTTAGGTACTTATAAGTAGGTACCAATGCACATTCTTAAATTCAGAGTGAAAATTCTGTTGCCCTCATCTGAGAAGTGAACTCCATCTCCTCTGTAGATATCTTGCATGTAGTAACGCAAGTTATTGTTGTACAGGGAGCCCATTCCATGGTCTCTCATGTAAGCTGAAACAGATTTGTTTACATGCTTCCTCGACTTCTCAATTTGTGGACAAAATTGGTTTGACCACCTCCATTTCTGTCTTTGGCATATATTTGAATATACCAAGGCAGTCTGAGGAAAAAGTGCCATTAATTGCTCAAAGGTGTCCTTTAAAAGCATTTCCAGACCTACACCAGTCAAAGTGCCCAAGTCATTACCTCCACAGTGCACAATTAACAGGTCAGGTTTGGGCAAATGCATAAAGGTTTTCACCAATGGTATCAATTGGTGACATTTTAATCCTCTGTGGCCAAACCACTTAATTTCCACATCTTGTAAATTGAGGTTAGGTAAATTCCTGTTTTCAGTGTACCTTTGAGCCCAGTGAATATAACTATGTCCAACAATCCAGACAGAAAACATGGTGAGAGAAGGTTCTCCTGCAGTCAGATGAAGTGTGGCAATGAAATGGCAGTTGAAAAAATGAGAGTTTAAAATGAAAAAAACTGTGGAGTTTCTGTGTTCATGAAGCAGTAACAGTGATTGGTGGATTTTGATTGCTGAAAACAGAAAGTTAGGGTGCACGGATGAGTTGTTTGAAAGATGTATTTTGAATGGTCAATAAAAAATCATTAAATGAAAGAATGCACTGGATATGCAGGTGCACTGAGAGTTCAGAGTTCAATTGCAACATTGTTGTGTGAACTTGCAAACACCAGAAGTCTTCCAAGAGGTGGTTGCCATGCAGAAAAGGCATGAAATGGCAGAGGGGGGAAGGGTTTTCATTTGAAAAAAAGTGAGGGAAGAGTTTTGATTGGGTGACATGAGAGATATGTGTGAAGAATTACAGCATTTCTGTGCTTTTGATAGCTGCAGACTCTGGAGTGCATACCTTTTGCTCTGCTGAAGACAAATTGGTGTGTTTCTGAGACTGTTTTCAAACTCAAAGTATTTGCTAAGGTGAGAAAATATTTCTTTAATTTAGATAGAGAATAGTGTGCTTTAAGGAGAAAATTATGAATTATGTGGCGCAAATTGCTTGTAAATATGCTCCCACCTGTGCAAGGAAAATTTAGATTTTTAATGTTTGTGTTACATAGCCATGTTAAAAGTGATACAAACATGCTGCAAAGGCAATTAAAAAACGCTTTTATGTGTCTTAAGGACATTTTAAGTAATTTTCCCATGTGCAGTGTTTTGAAATTATGATTTGAAAATCGTTTTTGGGGAAAAGGAATTGTTTTTAAATTTATGACAAGGACATAATGGTGTATGCTTCTTTATAAGGCAATTGACTGTCCCTGATGTTATTTTTCCCATTTTAATGTAAGACCTTTCTCTGTGGCGCAAATTGCTTGTAAATATGATCCCACCTGTGCATGGCAAATTTAGATTTTAAATGTTTGTGTTACATAGCCATGTTAAAAGTGACCCAACCATGCTGGAAAGGCAATAAAAAAACACTTTCATGTGTCTTAAGGACATTTTAAGTAATTTCCCTGTGGGCAGTGTTTTCAAATTATGAATTGAAAATCGTGTTTGAGGTAAAGGAATGTTGTTAAAATTTATGTGCGCCATATGCCCCCAAATTTCTTTTTCAGGGGTGCAGCAGGGTGTTATTGAGACACCCCTACACCTTTGGAAAAATTCCTAATTTGCGATGAGCTAATTGCTAATTGCAAATTGCACCTTCTTTCATATGGGCATCCTGGCGCATGGAAATGAATGGGTAATTTGCAATTAGCAATTTGCTCATCGCAAATTTGGAATGGTAAAGAATCGCTATTTATTCCTTAAAATTCGCTATTTTGGAAATGCAAAATAGTTATATGATACATATGGCGGTTGATGTCTAACAAGATAAGAAGCTTAGGGATAGATTTATGATGACTGGCGCAATGAAGTGGACATCACTTACTTCATTGGTAGAGCTTTACATGTATTATGTCCTCTGTATTCTTCATCAAGCGTAACTTTAATCTGCAATCCTGAGTAGGCCTCACCTTAAACAAACCTCTGGATAGGCCACATCTTATCGTCATCCTGAATTAATCATTTAAAATGCTAGGGACAGATTTATGATAGGTGTATGCCTCTTTTGCGCCACTTACAAAACACTGTCCATGGGGAAATGACTTAAAATGTCCTTAAGACACATGAATGTGTTTTTTTAAAGCGTTTGCAATTTTTTTGGGTCACTTTTAACATGGCTATGTGACTCAAACAGTCAAAATCTAAATTCACCATGCACAGGTGGGAGCATATTTACAAGGAATGTGCTCCATGGGGAAAGGTCTTATAATGTAATATGGGAAAAATGACATCAGAGACACTGAAATGCCTTATAGAGAAGCATACACCATTATGTCCTTGTCATAAAATTGCAAACCATTACTTTTCCCCAAAAACGATTTTCAAATCATAATTTGAAAACACTGCACATGTGGAAATGACTTAAAATGTCCCTAATTCAAAATTTGCTATTCCTTATTTTGCAATTGCACTGAAGGATTTGCAAATTTTGCGATTCCTTAAATGCAATGTATCAAACAAAAAATATGTAAAAAATGACATTAAGGATTTGGAAACTACCACCAACTTCTAGTTTGTGGTAATTTGCGAATTCTTTTCAAAAAGCATTTTTTTCCAAAAAACAAAAGGTGCCATATGACGCCCATACATGCCCTTAGGGCATGTATGTGCGCCATATGCCCCCAAATTTCTTTTTCAGGGGTGCAGCAGGGTGTTCTTGAGATACCCCTGCACCCTTGAAAAAATTCCTATTTTGTGATGAGCTAATTGCTAATCGCAAATTGCACCTTCATTCCTATGAGCCTCCTAGCCCATGGAAATGAATGGGTAATTTGCAATTAGCAAATTGCTCATTGCAAATTAGGAATGGTAAAGAATTGCTATTTATTCCTTAAAATTCGCTATTTAGGAAATGCAAAATAGTTTGATGGTACATATGGTGGTTCATCTGTAACAAGATAAGAAGCTTAGGGATACATTTATGATGACTGGCGAAATAAAGTGCAAATCACTTACTTCATTGGTAGGCCTTTACATGTATTATCTCTTCTGTATTCTTCATCAAGCGTAACTTTAATCTGCAATCCTGAGTAGGCCTCACCTTAAACAAACCTCTGGATAGGCCACACCTTATCGTCATCCTGGATTAATCATTTAAAATGCTAGGGACAGATTTATGATAGGTGTATGCCTCTTTTGCGCCACTGTGCGTCACTTTTATGATGCAGCGGCGGTGCAAAAGATTTGCTATGAGGCGACAAAATTACAAATTGATGCTTTTAGGCAGATATGTCATGGTGTAAAAAAAACGTACCACATGAAACCGATGCAGCAGTGATGCAAAAGATGCACCATGTTGCAAGACAGGCCTCACTTGGGGCCATATGTATCAAGCTAATTAGCATTCGCAAAGATCAAAATTCTGCGAATTTCGGCCTTTGCGAATGCTAATTAGACAAATGGTATGTATCAAACAAGTTTGATGCAAAATAAGGAATAGCAAAATTTGCTATTGCTTATTTTGCGATTGCACTGAAGGATTTGCAAATTTTGCGATTACTTAAATGCAATGTATCAAACAAAAAATATGTAAAAAAATGACATTAAGGATTTGGAAACTACCACCAACTTCTAGTTGGTGGTAATTTGTGAATTCTTTTCAAAAAGCTTTTTTTCCAAAAAACAAAAGGTGCCATATGACGCCCATACATGCCCTTAGGGCATGTATGTGCGCCATATGCCCCCAAATTTCTTTTTCAGGGGGTGCAGCAGGGTGTTCTTGAGACACCCCTGCACCCTTGGAAAAATTCCTATTTTGTGATGAGCTAATTGCTAATCGCAAATTGCACCTTCATTCCTATGAGCCTCCTAGCCCATGGAAATGAATGGGTAATTTGCAATTAGCAAATTGCTCATTGCAAATTAGGAATGGTAAAGAATTGCTATTTATTCCTTAAAATTCGCTATTTAGGAAATGCAAAATAGTTTGATGGTACATATGGTGGTTCATCTGTAACAAGATAACAAGCTTAGGGATACATTTATGATGACTGGCGAAATAAAGTGCAAATCACTTACTTCATTGGTAGGCCTTTACATGTATTATCTCTTCTGTATTCTTCATCAAGCGTAACTTTAATCTGCAATCCTGAGTAGGCCTCACCTTAAACAAACCTCTGGATAGGCCACACCTTATCGTCATCCTGGATTAATCATTTAAAATGCTAGGGACAGATTTATGATAGGTGTATGCCTCTTTTGCGCCACTGTGCGTCACTTTTATGATGCAGCGGCGGTGCAAAAGATTTGCTATGAGGCGACAAAATTACAAATTGATGCTTTTAGGCAGATATGTCATGGTGTAAAAAAAACGTACCACATGAAACCGATGCAGCAGTGATGCAAAAGATGCACCATGTTGCAAGACAGGCCTCACTTGGGGCCATATGTATCAAGCTAATTAGCATTCGCAAAGATCAAAATTCTGCGAATTTCGGCCTTTGCGAATGCTAATTAGACAAATGGTATGTATCAAACAAGTTTGATGCAAAATAAGGAATAGCAAAATTTGCTATTCCTTATTTTGCGATTGCACTGAAGGATTTGCAAATTTTGCGATTACTTAAATGCAATGTATCAAACAAAAAATATGTAAAAAAATGACATTAAGGATTTGGAAACTACCACCAACTTCTAGTTGGTGGTAATTTGCGAATTCTTTTCAAAAAGCTTTTTTTCCAAAAAACAAAAGGTGCCATATGACGCCGATACATGCCCTTAGGGCATGTATGTGCGCCATATGCCCCCAAATTTCTTTTTCAGGGGGTGCAGCAGGGTGTTCTTGAGACACCCCTGCACCCTTGGAAAAATTCCTATTTTGTGATGAGCTAATTGCTAATCGCAAATTGCACCTTCATTCCTATGAGCCTCCTAGCCCATGGAAATGAATGGGTAATTTGCAATTAGCAAATTGCTCATTGCAAATTAGGAATGGTAAAGAATTGCTATTTATTCCTTAAAATTCGCTATTTAGGAAATGCAAAATAGTTTGATGGTACATATGGTGGTTCATCTGTAACAAGATAAGAAGCTTAGGGATATATTTATGATGACTGGCGAAATAAAGTGCAAATCACTTACTTCATTGGTAGGCCTTTACATGTATTATCTCTTCTGTATTCTTCATCAAGCGTAACTTTAATCTGCAATCCTGAGTAGGCCTCACCTTAAACAAACCTCTGGATAGGCCACACCTTATCGTCATCCTGGATTAATCATTTAAAATGCTAGGGACAGATTTATGATAGGTGTATGCCTCTTTTGCGCCACTGTGCGTCACTTTTATGATGCAGCGGCGGTGCAAAAGATTTGCTATGAGGCGACAAAATTACAAATTGATGCTTTTAGGCAGATATGTCATGGTGTAAAAAAAACGTACCACATGAAACCGATGCAGCAGTGATGCAAAAGATGCACCATGTTGCAAGACAGGCCTCACTTGGGGCCCTATGTATCAAGCTAATTAGCATTCGCAAAGATCAAAATTCTGCGAATTTCGGCCTTTGCGAATGCTAATTAGACAAATGGTATGTATCAAACAAGTTTGATGCAAAATAAGGAATAGCAAAATTTGCTATTCCTTATTTTGCGATTGCACTGAAGGATTTGCAAATTTTGCGATTACTTAAATGCAATGTATCAAACAAAAAATATGTAAAAAATGGCATTAAGGATTTGGAAACTATTGTGGTAAATTGGTGGTAATTTGTGAATTCTTTTCAAAAAGCTTTTTTTCAAAAAAACAAAAGGTCCCATATGACGCCAACACATGCCCTTAGGGCATGTATGTGTGCCATATGCCCCCAAATTTCTTTTTCAGGGGTGCAGCAGGGTGTTCTTGAGACACCCCTGCACCCTTGGAAAAATTCCTAATTTGTGATGAGCAAATTGCTAATCGCAAATTAAACCTTCATTCCTATGAGGCTCCTAGCCCATGGAAATGAATGGGTAACTTGCAATTAGCAATTTGCTCATTGCAAATTAGGAATGGTAAAGAATTGCTATTTATTCCTTAAAATTCGCTATTTAGGAAATGCAAAATAGTTTGATGGTACATATGGTGGTTCATCTGTAACAAGATAAGAAGCTTAGGGATATATTTATGATGACTGGCGAAATAAAGTGCAAATCACTTACTTCATTGGTAGGCCTTTACATGTATTATCTCTTCTGTATTCTTCATCAAGCGTAACTTTAATCTGCAATCCTGAGTAGGCCTCACCTTAAACAAACCTCTGGATAGGCCACACCTTATCGTCATCCTGGATTAATCATTTAAAATGCTAGGGACAGATTTATGATAGGTGTATGCCTCTTTTGCGCCACTGTGCGTCACTTTTATGATGCAGCGGCGGTGCAAAAGATTTGCTATGAGGCGACAAAATTACAAATTGATGCTTTTAGGCAGATATGTCATGGTGTAAAAAAAACGTACCACATGAAACCGATGCAGCAGTGATGCAAAAGATGCACCATGTTGCAAGACAGGCCTCACTTGGGGCCATATGTATCAAGCTAATTAGCATTCGCAAAGATCAAAATTCTGCGAATTTCGGCCTTTGCGAATGCTAATTAGACAAATGGTATGTATCAAACAAGTTTGATGCAAAATAAGGAATAGCAAAATTTGCTATTCCTTATTTTGCGATTGCACTGAAGGATTTGCAAATTTTGCGATTACTTAAATGCAATGTATCAAACAAAAAATATGTAAAAAATGGCATTAAGGATTTGGAAACTATTGTGGTAAATTGGTGGTAATTTGTGAATTCTTTTCAAAAAGCTTTTTTTCAAAAAAACAAAAGGTCCCATATGACGCCAACACATGCCCTTAGGGCATGTATGTGTGCCATATGCCCCCAAATTTCTTTTTCAGGGGTGCAGCAGGGTGTTCTTGAGACACCCCTGCACCCTTGGAAAAATTCCTAATTTGTGATGAGCAAATTGCTAATCGCAAATTAAACCTTCATTCCTATGAGGCTCCTAGCCCATGGAAATGAATGGGTAACTTGCAATTAGCAATTTGCTCATTGCAAATTAGGAATGGTAAAGAATTGCTATTTATTCCTTAAAATTCGCTATTTAGGAAATGCAAAATAGTTTGATGGTACATATGGCGGTTCATCTGTAACAAGATAAGAAGATTAGGGATAGATTTATGATGACTGGTGCATCACCAGGGATGTGTCAGTCATCCTGTGCCGCTGTTCCGCCACCCATGGTGTGCTGCATTTACAATGCGGGGCATCATGGGGCAAAAATGGCACAGATGCGTGATGTATCTGTGATGTAAAGGTAGTGATTGCTGGAGTTGTATCGCAAGTGCGATGCAGCTCAAGCAAGGCTCAGGGGTGCCCCATCTCCACAATGTTGCGTCAAGACCTATGCCTGCTTAAAGCAGGTGCAGGGTTTTGACGCAGTTTTCTCCTATCTGATTGTAAATACGGCACACCATGGGTGGCAGAGCAGCGGTGCACGTTAACTGGTGCATGCCTGGGGATGTGCCATTTAACATAAATCTGCCCCTTTACATTTAAGTATGTGCAGGACACACAGAGTCGGTGAGGCTTATCCAAGGTTAAGAAGAGATGAGTCCTGTTCACTGAAAAATTAGACATAGTCTTCACCTGATCAGCATTGCTGGACATGGCTAAATAATAGCTGCAAAATATTACTCTTGTTAAACAATTTTACTATTATAATCTCTGAGATTTGTCTCTTACTCTGCAACATCTCATTGTTGTTATCTTTCTTTAAAGATAAAGACAACATCAACATGAGTGACAATCTGCAATCAGTTGATTTTGACCTCATCATTGAACTTGTAATTGAAACATCAGTGGATGTTGATCCATTGGATGATTTAAATCCTGAGGATGAAGAAGAGCGTGATGAGGATGCAGATTTGTCCGAATTATATGACATAGGGTGGGAAGCTGACCTGCTTGAGCCTATGGAAATATAAACATTTATTTTTAAAATGTATAATTAATAAAAAGTAAAAATGTAAACCGTTTAATTTAAAAATAAAGACACCTTCAAAAACAGGTTATGTGTAGTGTCTTCAATAAATAAATTAAAATATGCTCATAAAATTAGATCAGATTCACATATAAAATAGCACAGGTAACATAAATATAAATGTCATTTCTTTTCTGCTATTTCTGTATTGTAAATTTGCCAAGGACTAAAAAATCTTCTATTTAAAATGTCAAGTAGTGTGTTAAGTTTTTGATCATTGTTATTGATTTACTGTTTGGTAATAATGGTTAATAACATTTTTTTATTATATTTTACCACAGATTCAACTGCAGATCATTTCAAGATTTCACCATGCCAACAATAGAAAGACAGAGAAAGGCTGCAAAACGTCAAAGACAGCAGGTGAAACAAAATAAGCAGCAGTCCTCTAACAAAAAGATTTGTCAAGTCACGAAGAAAGCACCGGGTAAGAGCACAAAATATTTCATAAGAAATATGTGTAGTAAAAAAAATATTACTACAGAAAATGTTTCAGTCCATAAAAAGATAAGCAAATCAAATGGAAAGGAAAGGCCAATCAAAAATGTTACTGCTAGAGCAAGAGATAACTCTGTGCATGATAGTAGAAGGAAACAACAGTTTAGGGACATTCGTAAACGAATGTTCCGCAACAGGATAATTGGCAATTTGTTAAAAAATATTAAGAAAGGTCAACAGAAACTGGTTTTTTATAAGAGAAAAAAAAAAGTTGAGAAAGTTATTGATCAGGCATTTGAAATTAAACGTAAGTTATTTATTTTGATAATCAATAGAATTAGGAAGCTAAACAAGGCAATTTATGATTTCAAAAGAAATAGTAGATGGAAGAGAATAGTTAATCGTAGTAATTTTTGTGAAGTTTTTTCTGGAGAATGGATGCATAGTTCAAGCTGTGAGGCATTTTTTAATGAGGAGAGTTATTTCCAGGATAATGATTTGGTGCATGCAGTTGACACCAGTGGTCGTGCTTATGAAGTGAAAGATGGTTGTCCAGTTGAAAAAGAAAAACTTGTGACAACAGAGGCAGAAGAGGTGTTAGGTAATGAGGTTTTAGGAAGACGTGCTAAGGGTCCTGTGTACACCTGGAAGTGTAGTAGTATTTGCAGTGTGCGACAGGATTCCATCAATTTGCTTTGTGATTTTGTACGGTCATTTAATAAGAAAAGTTTGAAGCAGAAAATGAAGTTGTTGCAAGAATTAGATCCTTGCAGAGTGAGAGAAGTGACAGGTTTGCATGGTCATTCACTGGCTTGTCTTTCCAGGAGAGTATGCCAGAGTGTTTTTCATCATTTCAGGATGCATCATAATAAAGTGAGGAAATTAGTTAGAATGTTGTATTATGCTAAGAGTCCAGCAATTATGCTTAAACAATTATGCGCTGCTCTTTTGCATGGTTCTGAAATAGATGTGAAGAACATATGTGAAGAAATTGAGTTTTGTTACTTTGGAAGTAAAGAGGAGAATGTTGAAATTGACCCAGAAGAAGAGGGTAATGTGGAAGATAGTGTACAGGTTTCCAGTACAGATAATTTCCAGAGGGAAATTGCGACGTTTCAGGTGAAATCAAGTGAGAGGCCTAATTTCACTTGTGTGTGTTGTCGACGCACTTATTATAAGAATCAGACTAAGTTAGTGGATTTATATGCAAAAAGTGAAAGGGAAAATAATAGTGAATGGAAGGATTTTGCAACATACTTGATGGTAGAAAATTGTTTTGATTTGGGATTTGATCAACGTGTGTGTACTTATTGTTGTTGCAAATTAAATCAAAACCAGATGCCTGCTAGAGCAGTTCATAATAATCTGGAATTGGTTGAGATTCCTTCTGAATTGAAGGATTTAAATACTTATGAATCTATTTTGATTCAAAGTATCCATCCCTTTCAGGCTATTTTAAGAATGGAGCCAAAGACAGGGAAATTGCCTCCATCAGATTTACAGAGAGGATTAAAGGGAAGAGTTGTTTATTTGCCTCTAGATTTGAAGAAAAACATTAACACAATTGGAGTAGAAAAAGTGGAAGAGGAACCTCTGGTTATCTTAGTTAATGGGGTTCCGACAAAGAATAAGACAATATGGCAAGATTTAGTAGATGTTAGGAAAGTTAAAAAGGCAACATTGTATTTGAAAAAAAATAATAAATACTATAAGAATGTATATGTTGCAGAAGAGGAAGTAAGTGAGGAAGAGGATAGCGATTTGTGTGCTGGTCAAATTGAGAAAGTAGAACCCTCTACTAGTGAAGAAATATATGAACATTATAGTGTTCATCCTTTGCATTCCAAAGAAGTCATGGGGAATGCTATTGAGTTGTTTCAAATGAAACAAGCCAAAGGGAGTCCCATTAGTGTTTGGGAGGAAAGTTTGGAAGCTCGGTGTTTCCCACAGCTTTTTCCAACAGGTCAGGGAGGAAGATATGATGAGCGACCTCATCAAATTCCTGCTTCTGAATACCGGACTTTGCGATTGTATGCAGGAGATGCTAGGTTTCGACAATGCATTCCCTATTTGTTTCATCTCCTGTTTGAAAGCGATCTGTCTGGACTGTCATATGCAGTGAACCACATCTTGAAAAGTGGTATACACATGTAAAACATCTCGGCAAGTGACTTTATGGATAAAGTCAATGTCCAAGACAGTATTTTGGATTCTCACCTGATTAATCTCATGGCGTGTCAGCGTGGTACTAATGAGTACTGGTACCGTCGTCATGGTGATTTAAAATGTATGCTGAGGAACTTAGGTACTCCCACATGGTTCCTCACTCTGAGCTGTGCCGAGTATGGCTGGGAAGACTTACTTGAATTTCTACGAGAGGCAAATGCTAACGTAGATAACATCGAATTCAAGACACCCGGAGAACTGTGCTCTTTGGATCCAGTCAATGTATGTAGGTACTTCAATCATAGATTTGAAGCTATGATGTCTTTCATCATGAATAAGAAGAATCCACCTCTTGGAGAGGTGTTGGATTTCTTCTGGATAAAGGAGTACCAAGCAAGAGGTGCTCCTCATATACATATGTTGCTGTGGATCAAGGAAGCACCTAAATTTGGAACGGATCCAGAAGACTCAGTGATGAGTTTCATCCAACAGTATTCTACGTGTGCTGTTCCAAACGCAAAGGAGAAGAAAAGCCTAAGAGAAAAAGTTCTGCGTTTCCAAAGCCATCGATGTGGAAAGTACTGCCGTCGTAAATTCCGAAACAAGCACAAGTTCTACACCAAATGTCGTTTCGGCTTTCCACGACCGGTGATTTCTAAAGGAAGAGTAAACAGTTTGATGTCTTCGCTGCGACATAATGTCATGAAGAAATCACCTAAAAACACATACAATTTGAAGAGGAACGAAGAGTCCAAGTACATCAACGACTACAACCCTGTGATTTTGTCCATGTGGAATGCTAACATGGATTTACAGTTTGTGGCTGATAACTGTATGGCTGTGGCTCGGTATGTGACGTCTTACATCACCAAAAAAGAGAAGACAGAATTGAAGGATATGTGGGAGGACATTTCCCATGAAAAGAGCCTCAGCAAGAAGTTGTACAGTTTCAGTCTGAAGATGTTGTCGCATCGAGAAATTGGAGCTTACGAATGCTCTGACCGGTTGTCTTCAGCAAGTCTCTATGCCAAGTCCAGGAGTATCGTTTGGGCGAGTCTTGGTCTTGCTGCAACGCGTAATCGAGTTCTGAAACCTGTGCGGGAAATTGAGTATTTGGCGGAAAAGGAGCCAAACAGTACCGACATTTTGAAGACCAACATGTTGGATACATATTATCCAAATAGAAGCAGTCACCTCGACAATGTTTGTCTGTATGAGGTTCTTCAAAATTACATATTCAAGAGGAACATCAAAGAAGATACTGAGAAAGGAGTGTATGCTGTAATAGGAAGTGAGGGATGTCTGGTCAAGCAAAGAAAATGCCACTTGGTAAACCATCGAAAATTGAGTGGCGAATCTCCTGAAAAAAAGGAGTTTTTCTATTTAGCACTTTTGCAACTTTTCAAGCCTTGGCGTGCAGAAGAGGAACTGCTTGGAGATTTCCTCTGTTACGAAGACTCTTTCAATGCCGCCAAGGAGACCATAGAATGTCCTGCTTTTCCCAAATATGTAGAAATGTTGAATGCGGAAATTGAGCAGGAAGCAACGATTGCAGCCGAGATTGCCAGAGACAGTTCTCAGGACAGTCAGAGTTCTGCTTCATTGAGTCAGGATCCACTAGGAGGACCTGTTATCGAAAATGAAGCTGCCACTGCCATGAATGAAGTGGAAAGAGCCATGGCATATGCTCAGGAGGATGCGGTTAACTTAGAAGAGTTGGAAAGACAACTCAACGTTGAGCAGAGGAAAATATATGACGAAGTTACCATGCAAATTGATCATGGATTAAGTCATGACAAGAAAGAGTGCTCATGTACGTCGTTGAAGCCTGTCCGACTGTACGTGAGTGGAGAAGCGGGAACTGGAAAAAGTTTCCTCATTAAAGCAATTTCATGCTATTTGCAGGAAAGGACAGAGTCATCGCTGTCTTGTGTTGTCACCGCTCCAACTGGACTGGCAGCACATAACATTAAAGGGATTACTTTACATCGTTTACTGATGCTGCCAGTGGAGCATGACAACAAATTACAATATCACAAGCTATCTGGAGATGCTTGTTTTGAAGTTTCAAGAATCTTGAGGAAAATGAAACTTCTTATCATTGACGAAGTAAGCATGGTTTCCAATGTCATGCTTGCCTTTGTGCATTTGAGGATGCAAGAAGTTCTCAAAACAGAGTATGATGTGTTATTTGGTGGCAAACACATCATTGTTTTCTGAGATCTTCTGCAGCTGACACCAGTGAAAGGGCAACCTGTGTTCAAAATGCTCACGCATGAAGATACCAGGAAGTGCCTAGGCAGCATTGGCAACGTCAATATATGGTTAAACTTCAATTATGCTGAACTGCATGAAAATATGCGTCAGGCGAAGGATGAAGTTTACAAGACTATTCTACAAGATGTTAGAATTGGAAAAGTGACCGAGCATGGGAAAGAAGCTTTACATGCACGATTACTGTTAAATTTATATCCAGAACAAGATGTTGTGCCTGAGAATATTTTTCAGAAAATTACTGATAAGAAATCTGGAATATGTTTGATGCCAACTCTTGCAGAATGTGCCAAATTCAACAACAAAATGTTGCATTTAGAAAAGCAAGAGATTGTGAAACTGGAAGCTATTGACAGAGTAGAGCATATGGGATCAACAATTATTTTGTCTGAGAATCTGAAAACAAAATTGGATTCATTAGAGAAGAGTATATCTAAAACTGCAGGTTTTGAAAAGACTCTGAATGTGTGCTTGAACTGCCGTATAATTTTAAGAAGGAATTTACATGTTGAAAGAGGTCTGGTAAATGGATCAATGGGTAATGTTGTTGATTTTGTAAAATACAGAAATAGAGATGGAATTGAATTTTTAAAAATTAAATTTGATGGGATTGAGGAAGTACAGCTAATTGGTCGTTGCTCTGCTAGATTTTTGCTTGTAAAAGACTTATATGTTCGCCGTAAGCAGTTTCCTGTTTGCTTGGCATATGCGGTGACAATCCATAAATCGCAAGGTTTAAGTGTAGACTGTGCATTGGTGAATATTGGCAGTTCTGTGTTCAAGGAGGGTATGGCATACGTGGCATTGTCACGAGTTAGAACTTTATCGGGATTGTACTTGATTGAGTGTGATGTCACAAACATTTGTGCGGATCTAGATTGTGTTAAGGAATACAATAGGTTAAGAAGAGAGTATGCGTCACATTTGCCTCAGTATCCTTTGTTTGAGAAACGTGTGGTAGGCCGGAAACGAAGAAATGTGACCAATACTGGGGAGGTTGTAGCAAAAAGACGAAAAGTCGATGAACCTAAAATTACAAGCAGAAACAAAAAGGATTCTGTTGAAGATGTTGTTGTTTTTCAATTTGAAAACAGTTCTGGTGTCAACTGCTATGCTAATGTAGTGGTTAATGTTTTGTTTTCTCTAGAAAATGTAAAAGAAGAGATTGTGGTCAATTCTGATCAAAGATTTTGCAGTTTGTTAAATTCTGTGTTGGAGAAATGTAGCACTGATAGAAGAAACATAGAAAGTGTGTCTGAAATTCGAAATCTGTTAGACAGATGTTCAGGCCAAACACAATTCTCTCAAAATATTCAGCAAGATTGTCAGGAGTTTTTAATGTATATGCTTGATGTATTGCATGCTGAAGGTGTAGATGTAGATCAGCTGTTTGGGCTTTCTTATCAATGGCAGCATGACTGCGAGAACTGTATGGTATCAAGTACTACTAGTGTAGACTCAGAAAGATTTATATATTTAACTTTGCCAGACAGTAAATCAGTCTCCTTTAATAAGCTAGTAAAAGCAGCTGATCACAACATGGAGTGTAGCCAATGTAAATCTGAAATGATGTCCACATTATTTATACGAACATATGGCCAGTATGTCATTTTAATGTTCCAACGATGTAGGCCTGATGGAACAAAATTGACATCTTTAATTAAAAATTTTGTAGCTTCGCAGTTGTCAATATCAGGAAGGACTTTTGTAACTGCAGCAATTATATATCATGACGGCCCTTCAATAACATCAGGACATTACACAGCTTATTTAAAGTCTAGAAATGGCTGGTCATTCTGCAACGATTCTGTTTTAATTTTCAAAAAATAATTGCCGTATGACCTTAAAAACTCTTACCTGGTGTTTTTAAAACCAAAATTTTAGGGAAATAATCTTGGGATGTGCTCTGTGGAATTTCAAGAAGTTCTAATGTCTCCTACACAATTTGGCCTTGAGGATAAGTGTAGTTCAGAGACATAAGTTCTAACCATAAGACTGGACGTCATGGAGAAATAAATGCACTTTGAATGAGTTCAGAAAAACTATTTCTTTTTATAAGCTAATTGAAGCAGCCAATCAAAACATAGAGTAGAGGGAATGTAAGTCTGCAACGCTGTCTACTGTTTTACATTGCTTTGTGATTGAAAGTGATGTAGAGAATTAAATAATTGTAGTAGTCATAGAGTTAGTGTAAGTCTGCTTCATAGTAAGCAGTATCAGTGTCATAGGAAATGTAGAACATGACTGAGTAAGAAGGGGAAGATATTACTATTCCAGGATTGTGAAAATGATCTTCAACATTTTAATTCTGAAAGTTGCGGAAATGCCAAATGACGGGATTGGCTTACAAGAAATCCAAGAGTTATAAATGGGTCTGACAAGATTTGGCCTTGTGGAAACTTGTGGTAGAGAGCAAGAAGTCATTTATTGCATGTAACATGTTTTTAAAAACGATGGAGATTTTCTTTCAGAAAGTGGCGGGCTGAAAGTAATAACAGCACAAAAGAGTGTAAGCTGTTCATAGGACATCCTTTGACGTCATGGAAAGTAAGTTAACTTTAAGGAGTTCTGAATTCTGATTTCTTATGTTGTATGGGTTTTTTAAACACAATCATTTTGATTGTGTTTTTTTTCCCCGCTGTTATATGATGAATACCTTCAAGTCACTGTTTTTAGTGAATTTTGATACATTCTGAGAACAGCAAAAATAAACCATTTAACATGTATAATTAATTCTGTACTGTTTGCATTTATGATGTATATGTAGAACTGTGTAGGAGGCATGGAGAAGGTGAGGCTTCTGTAAGTGTCAAAGTTGTTGCATGCAGTGCTGCACTTCTGCGTATTCTTTCATATGCTAGACTACATCTGCACAATGAGATACCTAAGCAAAGGAAACACAAGTGATGTGATTGTGAAATGAGCAAAATAAATTGCACGTATTTCAATTACATCACCTGTGTTTCCTATCATTACGAATCACATTGTGCAGATCAAGTTTAGGTCTGTCCAGGGAAACATAGGAGGTTTGGACTTTGTTCAAGAGTGCAGTGGACATGACTCACTTCATTGGTAGACCTTTACATGTATTATGTCCTCTATTCTCTTCAACAACTCGAAATTTCATCTGCAACCCTGAGTAGGCCTCACCTCAAACAAACCTCTGGATAGGACACATCTTATTGGCATCCTGAAGCAATTATTTAAAATTTTAGTGTCTTGCAACACTTTTCTGAGACAACAGCAATGCAAAAGATGCGCCATGTTTTAAGATAGGCCTCACTTCATCTGCATCAAGATACTGTTAGTTTAAAATGTATATCTTTAGGACTGTGTAGGGGGCCTGGAGAAGCAGAAGCTTCTGTAAGTGTCAAAGTTGTTGAAAAACTGTTTGTCCTTCAATCTTTTCCCTTGTCTTTTGTAATTTTTAAATACATGTTTTAATATTTTTGAAATGTTTGTTCTCTCTTTCACAGATTGAAAGTATAAAAACAAAAAGTGAGTAATTTAACGACAATTATAAGGTAAATGCTTTGTACTCTTTTCGTTACATTTCTATCACATTCACCTACTATTAGTTCCACTGCTTCATTTCTTTAACCCTCAGTTTCCTGCCTTTGCTACTTCCCTCATTCCTTTCTCTATTACCTACTTACTCAACTCCTTCCACTCTTTTTCTCAGTCCCTCTCTTCTCATAGTTCCTCACTCTTGTTCACTCACTCCGTCTCTATTACTCTTAGTGTCTTTGACTGATCACTCTATCACTACTTGTTCATAATGCTTTCTCTGTGTAGTTGAAGCACACTAAGGGGCATAATATGAATACAGCCAATAAAATTATTGCTCTTTTTATTGGCAGAAAACTGGTGCAAAAGTGGTTTTAGCGGCAGTTTTCTGCCGCTAAAAGCAGCTTTAGCGACACATTTCGGCCAATAAAAGCTGCAAAACTTTTATTGCCTATGTTGATGATATGGCTCTATGTTACTTACATTTCTTTGCTGTTTCAATTAATCTTTTTCTGTTATTTTTTGTTTTCTGTTTTCAATTTTTTCTCTCTGTTATTCCTCATGTTTTAATCTTATTTTGAACATTCACTCACATTCTCCAAGAAACTCTTCTTTGTTAATGTTATACTCTCTTTTTTTTTCTTTCACTTCGTTATCTATTTTGTTTTTCACAATTATACCCTCTTCCGTCTTTTCTTCGGTAAATAGATCTATTAAACAGTATCTCTTCTTTACTCCCTATAGCTGTCTTTCTTTTAACATCACTCTCTGTTTACTTTCCTTATACTTACTCTTTTTTTTTTTTTTTTTTTTTTTTGGGTTAGCTCCCGGTCCGCGTACCGGGAAGCTAACCCGGGAGCGAACCAAAAGAAATAGAGCTTGCCAGAGTGCTAAACATTCTAGCAATTTTTTTTGAAAGGGAAGGTAGTTCTGAAAAGAACTTTTTTTAAAATATTTTTGTTGTTTTATATATTTTTTTTATTTTTTGAACATTTTTTGTTTTTTTTGTATTTTTTGAACGATTTTATATTTTTTGGGGGTTTTTTTGGGGGGGGGGAAACAACAAAAAACAGGCGTTGAAAAGGGCTCAACAGGAGCAAAAAAAAAATTACTGGGGGCGGTTAGGGCAATCATGGTGTTCATACGCCAGGTTTATAGCATTGATGCTCATGTTGCCACACGCTAACAACGCACGACAGTGCATACAAGAGTGTATCTTGTGGCCAAAATTTTCTTGTATATTTGGCACAGTTTCCCGTGCCTCTTCTGGTGTTAATGCAATTGGTAATCTTGGTCTGGCCACAGGAGTTGGTCTTGGATTGTCCTGCATATCCCTTATTTCCGCCCGGCTGTAATTTAGTGGATGCTTCCTTGTCATGTGCCTGTGCATTGTGTGATTTCCGTAGCTATATTTCTTGTCCGTCCCTCTTGATAATTGTTCTTTGCATATGCGGCAGGTGACATACCTCGCATTGACTTTTTTTTGGCCACGAGGGATCGAATAAAAGTGCCAGATGAAACTGGCTTTCTTTCTGGAAACCCGGGGCACCTCTTCTAAGAACTGTGGTTCTTCTCCCTCCTCATCCATTTCTTCATCTTCCTCCTCAGTGTTGGTAATGACCTGGGGAGGTGGTCCTCTCTTCCCATGAGGAGGTGGAGGTGGTGGTGGGGGTCCACCAGCTGAAGCTACCAATGAAGCCATTTCTCATATAGTAGTAAAGGTCTTCCTCTCACAATGATGAAAGTCAGAGTGAGGAATGAAGGAGGGGTTTTCATCATTTGGGAAAAACAATACTTCTCAACCAATGAAAAGTGTTATTTTTAGGTCACCTGACCTAGCCTTACATCATTATGAAACCAAAAGTGAAATGAACCAATGAAAAGTGTTATTAACAAGTCACATGACCTGTTATGCTTACGTTACGCGCTCCGGTCCGCGCCCCGGATAGCTTCCGGGTCGCTGCGCTTCGCGCCTCGGTCCGCGCCCCGGTGCACTTCCGGGTGCGCTAACGCGGTTCGTCACAAGACGCATTACGCGGCAACGCGATACGTCGCGTTTTCGCGACGCGCCGCGGATCGCTTCCGGGGAGCTGCGTTTCGCGCCTCGGTCCGCGCCCTGGGGCACTTCCGGGTGCGCTAACGCAGTACGTCATAAGACGCATTACGCGGCAACGCGATACCTTCACTATGTTGATTTCTTACCGGTTCGCGGACCGGGTCGCGGCTTTAAATTGAGCTAACGGGAAGCTTCCCGGTTCGCGGACCGGGAGCGAAACAAAAAAAATATTTTAAAAAAATTATTAATAAACATATAAAATATATTTTGGGATTTAAAGAAGAATACATTTTACAGCTATAGATATTAGCTTTTAAAAAACCAATGAAATTCACTGAAAAAACCATAGGTTATAGACCATATATAGTTAGGAATTAGCATTTACAAAACCTTGAAAATTCACTGAAAAAACCATAGGTTATACACCATATATAGTTAGGAATTAGCATTTAAAAAACCTTATTTTACTCACACAAAACCATTGAAATTCCATATATAGTTAGTTGTACTAACTATATATCGCGCACCCGCAATCCACTGCTGATCATGTCACATATTACATCATTCATGACATGGTCAGTGACATCACTGATGACATCACTGATGACATCTCAAATGACATCACTGATGACATCACTGATGACATCTCAAATGACATCACTGATGACATCACTGATGACATCACTGATGACATCTCAAATAACATCACTGATGACATCTCAAATGACATCACTGATGACATCACTGATGACATCTCATTTGACATTACTGATCACATCACTGATGACATCATTCATGTGATAATACGATGAACCTCTTCAGACTCTAATATAACCTTATATACACTCAGTGAAAACAGACACTCACAGACTGTCACTCATCCATGGAGTTACTCACACACCTAGTCAGTCATGCAAAGAATCAATCACACCTCCATTTCCTCAACTATACAGTTATACACACCTTACTTATTGAAACATATACTAACACATATTTACTCACTTATACAATCCTGGATACAAGTTCACAATGATCCATACTGCCACTCACACATTCACTGGCTCTTATGCACAGTTATTTATATATGTCAACTCTCACATGTACTGTGTTTTACATATGTACTTACTTTGACATGTAGCACTGAGATATCCATTCACTCACCAATACACTCATGCACACAGTCAACCGCCCATACAGATGTTTCCACATGCACTTTTGAACCCATACACCTAGTGAATCAACTGCTCACACATCTATGCAGAGAGTCATACACCTCCCAGCCACCCATAAACACTCTCAGTCTCCCATACAATTACTTGGGCAACCAATTAATGACCCATATAGTTAATCATATAGCTACTGATCAACACATGCAGCAGTTTACAGAACAACAGACATAATGATGCACAAATTAAGACAGTTTAGTCACTAACCCATGCACTCAGTGAGACACATTTAATCACTCACTCATACAGTCAGTCATGCACCTACTAAATCCTTTGTTCAGACACTTATACATCCACTCATTCTTCAATATGTAAGACATATTTTAACTTTACAGAAACATACAGTCACTGGATGTTGTCATCAGTGATGTCATCAGTGATGTCATTTGAGATGTCATCAGTGATGTCATCAGTGATGTCACTGACCATGTCATGAATGATGTAATATGTGACATGATCAGCAGTGGATTGCGGGTGCGCGATATATAGTTAGTACAACTAACTATATATGGAATTTCAATGGTTTTGTGTGAGTAAAATAAGGTTTTTTAAATGCTAATTCCTAACTATATATGGTGTATAACCTATGGTTTTTTCAGTGAATTTTCAAGGTTTTGTAAATGCTAATTCCTAACTATATATGGTCTATAACCTATGGTTTTTTCAGTGAATATATATATATATATAACGCTCAAGGAACTTCTCCATGTTTGAAAAGAAGAGAGAGCAGCACTCCGGGGAGTTACTAAACAGCGTGCAGTTTATTTAGCACAACAAACGTTTCGGCAAAAAGCCTTCGTCGGTGTATATATATATATATATTTTTTTTTTTTTTTTGACTGACGAAGGCGGCAACGCCGAAACGCGTT
The DNA here is from genome assembly GCF_964261635.1 of Lissotriton helveticus. Taxonomy (NCBI): domain Eukaryota; kingdom Metazoa; phylum Chordata; class Amphibia; order Caudata; family Salamandridae; genus Lissotriton; species Lissotriton helveticus. The sequence goes on from NC_136059.1 coordinate 642,715,503, forward strand.
TGTCAGCTTAACTAAACTGCGAAAAGTTTCTGCAATTAAATCACTTGGCGAAACCACGCTGTATTGGCTTTGAGTGCTCTTTATTGAAAAAATCCCGAGGATTGTTGGGTTTGGCGTTGTGAATATATATATATTCACTGAAAAAACCATAGGTTATAGACCATATATAGTTAGGAATTAGCATTTACAAAACCTTATTTTACTCACACAAAACCATTGAAATTCCATATATAGTTAGTTGCACTAACTATATATCGCGCACCCGCAATATACTGCTGATCATGTCACATATTACATCATTCATGACATGGTCAGTGACATCACTGATGACATCACTGATGACATCTCAAATGACATCACTGATGACATCACTGATGACAACATCCAATGACTGTATGTTTCTGTAAAGTTAAAATATGTCTTACATATTGAAGAATGAGTGGATGTATAAGTGTCTGGATGAAGGATTTAGTAGGTGCATGACTGACTGTATGAGTGAGTGATTAAATGTGTCTCACTGAGTGCATGGGTTAGTGACTAAACTGTCTTAATTTGTGCATCATTATGCCTGTTGTTCTGTAAACTGCTGCATGTGTTGATCAGTAGCTATATGAGTAACTATATGGGTTATTGATTGGTTGCTCAAGTATTTGAATGGGAGACTGAGTGTGTGTGTGGGTGGCTGGGAGGTGTATGACTCTGTGCATAGATGTGTGAGCAGTTGATTCACTAGATGTATGGGTTCAAAAGTGCATGTGGAAACAGCTGTATGGGCGGTTGACTGTGTGCATGAGTGTATTGGTGAGTGAATGGATATCTCAGTGCTACATGTCAAAGTAAGTACATATGTAAAACACAGTACATGTGAGAGTTGACATATATAAATAACTGTGCATAAGAGCCAGTGAATGTGTGAGTGGCTGTATGGATCATTGTGAACTTGTATCAGGAATTGTATAAGAGAGTAAATATGTGTTAGTATATGATTGAATAAGTAAGGTGTGTATAACTGTATAGTTGAGGAAATGGAGGTGTGATTGATTCTTTGCATGACTGACTAGGTGTGTAAGTAACTCCATGGATGAGTGACAGTCTGTGAGTGTCTGTTTACACTGAGTGTATCAAAGGTTATATTAGAGTCTGAAGAGGTTCATCGTATTATCACATGAATGATGTCATCAGTGATGTGATCAGTAATGTCAAATGAGATGTCATCAGTGATGTCATCAGTGATGTCATTTGAGATGTCATCAGTGATGTCATCAGTGATGTCATTTGAGATGTCATCAGTGATGTCATCAGTGATGTCACTGACCATGTCATGCATGATGTAATATGTGACATGATCAGCAGTGGATTGCGGGTGCGCGATATATAGTTAGTGCAACTAACTATATATGGAATTTCAATGGTTTTGTGTGAGTAAAATAAGGTTTTGTAAATGCTAATTCCTAACTATATATGGTCTATAACCTATGGTTTTTTCAGTGAATTTCAATGGTTTTGTAAATGCTAATTCCTAACTATATATGGTCTATAACCTATGGTTTTTTCAGTGAATTTCATAGGTTTTTTAATAGCAAATGTTTATAGTTTTAAAAAAGAATAAATTTTAAAGCGAATTTTATATTGTATAATTATGTCATTTTTTTTTAATTCTTTTCGGTGCGCTCCCGGGGCGCGGACCGGTGAACGCACGGGTAAGCGCAATCTTGCAGCGCGCCCCGGGGCGCGTACCGATGAGCGTCCCGATAGCGCTATTGCCGCGAACGAAAACAACATCGTGACGTATTGCGTAGCCGCCACGCCTTGCGTCATAAGACACGTATTGCGTAGCCGCGAGATGCGTCTTATGACGCACCGCGTAAGCGCACCCGGAAGCGCATGCGATCGCGCAACGTAAACGCCCCGATGCGCTTATGAAACACGCTCCGAGACGCGCCCCGGGGCGCATAGCGTAAGCGCGTCAAACCATGTGACTTTAAAATAACACTTTTCATTGGTTCAGAACTTTTTTTTTCCAAATTGTGTGAAACCCACCCATTTCTCTCACTATTGCTTTGTACTTGGAGAGAGCAAGAGCTGTTCTGTGTACTGTCTTCATCTCCTACTTTCCTGATCTACAGCAATGGCTGCAAGAGAGTCATCCAGCAGTGATTCTGACGGATTTTTAGATGAGGACCCTCCTCAGCAGAAGAAAAAAGACCATTTCATCTGGAAATTCTATGACATCCCTGAAGGACAAAAAAAAGTCAATGCTCCCAAAGTAACCTGCAAAATATGTGGTAGTACTTTATCCAGAGGCAATCCTCTGAAAAAATATAGTTTTGGAAATGCCAATTTAATCAGGCATGTCAAAAGAAGACACCCAAAAAACTTTGCCAGGGAGAGTGTCAGAGAGCTGGCACAGAATTTACCCACAGATGGCGGCAGCACCTCCACTGGTGGAGCAACACCTTCGGGACCACCCCGTGGAAGAATGGTCCCTAACATACAGCCGGTGTTTGCAGGCATCAAATTTCTGTGCACGGAGTGTGACGAACTGCTCTGCTATGGGGAGCAGAGTGTTGAACTCATTGCCATAAAGAAACAGCAACACCGCTGCACTGCCAGTCCCTAAATTTTCACATTTTTTTGCTCCTGTTGAGCAGTTTTGGAATCCCTGTTTTTGTTTTTCCCCTGACAAAAATCCCAAAAAAATATAAAATCGTTTTAAAAAGTCTAAAAAAATATAAAACAACAAAAACAAAAAAAAGTTATTTTCAGAACTACCTCCAATTTATAAAAAAATGCTATTTTGTTTTAAAAAAAAGTCTGTCATTTTTTATCTCCATGATACGCTCCCCCGTAGGCTCCCCGGTGCGCGTACCAGGCGCTCCCCCCCGCGAAATTCGTTTTTTTTAAAAATTTTTTTTTACCCGCGGGACCCTTTTATGGCCCCCACATCAAAACTAGGGGGTCAGGGGGGTGTACCCTGCCCCCTTTTGCTCATTTCCCCCTTTGATTTTTGGCACCTCTTGTGTCTCAATCAGACACAAGATGGCGGCCGCTGCGGACTGTTTCGAATGTTTACAGACACCCGAGAACCAATCAGCTTGCCGTGTGCAAGTCGCGTGGCGCGCCCGGAGCGCTCCCCGGTACGCGCACCGGGGCGCAGCTCTAGATATATATCTTTTTTTAAACCTAATTTACTCAAAATTCACAGGAGCACATATCTTGAGACCTAGCAAAGGCACATCGGGCAAACAATATCTACAATTTTGCCAAGTTTCGTGGAAATCCATTCAGTCGTTCGAGCTAAAAGTGAGTCCAACCGCCCTATGGAAAAATGAATGGGAAAAACGCGTTTTGGGACCCCCCTTTTTTCTCGGCCCCCCCTTGACAAAACCCCCCCACATTTTCAGGGGCTGCTCAGAAACAAAATGTTCCATTTTCCTGAAAATTTCATCCAATTCCGTCCACAAACGCCAAAGTTATTAGACATAGAATTTTCAAAAATCCCATAGAGAAAAAATCCTAACTATATATAGGTAATATATATATATATATATATATATATATATATATATATATATATATATATATATATATATATATATATATATATATATATACAATGTTAACTTACAGGTGATGTAATAATGTCTGAAATGTAATGCATATAAATATCTGAACAAATTTTACAAGGAATATGCATCTTTTTTCCACAACCCGCCAACCCGCATGTTGTTACAACACGGTCGGTACCACAACCTGCTCCTGGTCGAGGATGTAATCCCAGTGCTGTTTCACTTGCTGATAGGTGCAGGAGGCCCTATTGTGGTAGAGCAAAAAGAACTTTACTTTCCCCCTTTGCAGCCCTAACTCTGACAGGCCTCAGCACTTGCCAGGACTGTCGCCTGCTGCCAGTGTAAGGGGAGGTGGTGTTGCACAAAAAGATTTTATGACTCAGAAAAAACATGGTGGGTATCATGTTTTTGCCCACAGGTGGTGTAGGACAGAATGACGGCGATGCTTGTCTCTGCCAATGCTTAACAAAATAGACAAAACCTAGGAATAAAAATGCAAAATAAACCCGAAGGAGAGTGGAAAACTAATACAAAAGTGAAAATATATTTTAAAAATAGTTATTGGCGGATCAGGATGGGATTAATTGGGTTGGATGGGGCCTAGTAGGCAGGAAGCTCAAGTGGATGCCTAGTCAGGAACAGACTGGAGTAAACAAAATGGCTGCACACTCGCCCACTATGATGTGCTTTTCACACTGTTTTTAAGCTCGAATTGCTTCATCAGCATCATTTTTCTGATGCCAAAAGCTCAAGATGCGCCCCACATAATATTGAGTTTCATGTGATTACACTAAATGAAATATTACACAAGTTATTCTTACCCCTAATACTAGTTTAGAGTCGAAGTTGGAGGCCAATAATCACTATCCAAAAATACAATTATTTTAATATTTCTGAAACAAATGTTTTCCACATGTATTGTAAAACTGTCAAGAATATTACAGTACATACACTGTGTTTCATGGGCAGGCGTATATTTTAGTGATCTACTAAATAATCTATTTAGATTTAATAAAATTTGATGCCACATTTTGTAGAGCATAATTCAAAAATTAAACAAGCATTGGCAAAACAGCTGGTCTTGCTTTGCTAATACTAAAAGAAGTTAGCATGATTTTACTTCCAACGAGAAAAAGCGGAAATGAAATTGGATATTTGGAACATAAAAGGCAATCCAGCACATTACATTGATTAATATGTATCTAAGCTGTTCCCCTCGGCACAAAGAGTAAGAAGAGTGTAAAATGTTGTTATTATTATTATGTGAAATTGAATTTCCTCAGTGACGTCAAAGCAAAAGTATTGTATGACTAGCCTTGTCCAATAATGAAGTTCAGTAATTTATTTCGCAAAATAAAAGTCATAGAGGTCCAATGATATTCTCAAATAGATATGATCCTTTTACTGTTGATTCAACACTATTTATTGCTATCCCCAGTACCGAAGAGATACTAAGCATACCTAATTCACATCCTGGCCCACACAGACTTGATTTCACCTCAGCTATTTCAGACCTCCTGTGCTCCACATTGGGTTTCCCTATTGTGATGAGTGATCCTCTTTCACAACATAAATAGGAAGCTCATTTTTTATCACTACCTGAAAGAGTCACTAGCATTATAACTATATATTTCAATTCTATTCCTCTATTGGATATTTACTTTCTTCTAGCATTACCATTCCCACTTTTCCCACTTAGCGCTTCACGGTCTAGCAAAGTATCTACCAAACGTTTGCTTTTGTCTTTTTAAAATAATATCCTTGCAACACCACTTGTGGGTTTTTTCTCACAAAAGCAGCAAAGTTAAAAATAAACTACTATAGGTAGGCAACACCCATGCTTATTGAAACATTCCACTCAGATTTCATGAGCACCACTCCTACTCTCTCAATAAATGAAACCAAACGAAATAGAAAGCCTGCTAAAGTAATATTGTAAGCTCAATAAAAAACACATTATTTAGATAATTTTAAGTTAGTAAAAGCACTGAAAGGAAGAAACATATTTCACAGTCATTACCTATTATCCAGTTTTATGCGTGCCACCTACAAACTAACCAGTGATTTTTACTGATGAACTTAATCACAGTTTAATAAAACAATGACAGTGTTATCAATAATTTTGCAGCCTTAGGGTTACACAGATTTGTGATTGTCACTGCAAAATAGCATGCACATTACGGCGATTGAACAGCTATAATGATTTTCAGGGCACATCTTGAATATTTTCAATGTAGTACTTTCAATTCTAAAATTATAGAAAGACTACCACGAACCATCTATGAAAGTCGATTCTCTATTTTCTTGCTGCCATTTGTAACTGTAGATATTGAAACAATGTAAAGGTATTTCGTATTATAACATATCGACACCGTTTTTTTATTGCACACAATATAATAGAATCCTATGAAATGTAGAAAGTATTTTATAGGTCCCTGTAACTAGCGGTTTCGTCATCATGCTGTAAGCCCAAAAAAACTCTCATTTTTCAGCATTAGAAGTCCACTAGTACAATTCAGTTATTAAGAACCAAATTATTTTGTAGGGTATACCTTAATTAACAAGGAAAGATGAAATATGCACAGCTATGTCAGAAGGTTCTAATCAAGCGCACGATCACCATAGGTTTCTTGGCGCTAGGGTGGGAAGTAATGCAGCATCAGAGAGAAAGACTAGTCATTATATGCCTGAGAGAACAGCCATGTCTTCAGCCGTTTACTAAAAAGTGCATAGGAGGCGACCGACCTCAGCTTTGCAGGAAGGGAGTTCCAGAACTGAGGGGCCAAGAGAGCAAAACGAGAGCCACCATATTTTTTGCGTTTAAAAGTGGGAGTGACTAATAGGTTCAGGTGGGAGGATCGTAGGTTACGAGTAGGGACATAGCGAAGAATCTTGGATGAAATTAAAGCTGGGCTGTTGCCGCAAAGAACCTTAAAAATCGTGCAACCCATCTTAAACAAGCCACACTTAGCCACAGGGAGCCAATGAAGGCTTTTCATCAATGGTCTAACCCGATGCCATTTTGGTTGATGGAAGATTAATCTGGCGGCCTGATTCTGGACTAGCTGGAGGCGTCTCAGTTGATAAGCCGGGATTCCTACATGAAGTGAATTGGCATAGTCCAGTCGGGAACTAACCAATGCCCTTGTCGAGGCAAGATGGCGGCCGTGGTGTGGGCTGTGTAAGGAGCTCGATCCCCTCGCTCCTGACCACGGAGAGAGAAGCAAGACAGTTATGGTTGCGGCGAGCGTCGAGTTTACCTTTGTTTGTTTGAAAGACGCGACACTGCGGTGCTGGAAATATTCGGAATCACTCTTTCTTCTTTGGGTGTCCGAAGTCGGATGTCTTTTTTTTTCCGGCCGTTGGTTCCGCGCTGAGCCTGAGCCTCTGTTTCTGCCGGACATATTGGACGTGCTGCTTTACTTTGGTTTGCTGGAAAAGCGGCTGAATGGTGTCTGGACTATTGCTATTCCGGCTGATTGGTGCTCCGGTTTGGCGGCTCCCTGTTCTTTTTTTTTGCATTCAGCAGAGAGTGGCTCGAGGGCGCTGTGGCATGCAAGGAGCCACTTCGAAAAAAATGCCATCCAAGATAATGACTTGAGGTGGGAAAACAAAAGGTCTGCCTGTGCCAGCGGAGGATAATCAAGAAGGCGAATACGGTGAGAGGGGGGAAGGAGGAAATGCTACCTCCCAAACTGTTCCGAATGTTAAACAGAAGAAGGGTGAACGCATGAAAGGGAGCGCGGCTACGTGTATCACAAAACAAGGGGCTCAAACGCTGCCGTCATTATTTGAGAAGCAGATGCTGAAAAATACACCATCACAGTCTCCACGTGATGTAACAGTAGCCGCTGGCAGTATTGATACATTGAATCAGGAAGTAGACAGCATCTTCTTGCCCCGTGAAATTGTATCTTTGGAAATAAGCGATGAAACTACAATTTTGCCGACAGCTAGCTCTGAGCAGGAGAAAGAAATCCTAAATAATGAAAGAAGAGAGAGAGGCATTGTGGGAGATGTGGTCCTCAAGACTGTCTTATCCGGAGAGTTGCTTGCTAGTGTGGATAGTCTGGTGGCAGAGACTAATGTATTGTCACTTCAGGAGAGCACATTCTCTCAAGATTTGACTGGGTCACAAGAAGCAGTCGATAATTTTTATTCCATGTCGGATCATTCATCTGATGAAAGTACTAATCTACGCAAAGACTGTGCAGACTATCATGATGAGGGTAGTAGTACAGATGGGCTAAGATCGAAGGAGGCCTCCCCTGTTACTACGGTTAAGAAGTTGAAAACCAGAGGAGCGCGAGGCTCTAATTCAAAGAATGAGCAGCGAGATGGTGAAACAGTCTTTGCTGAGAATATGCCGGTTGATATAGAGATAGAGCCAGCAGAAACTATAAATCTTGGTCCAGGAGCAATCAGGTCTGAACAGAGCTCGGCTCAGGAAATAACTTTGTCTATGATTTACAACACCATGATGGAGCATAAAGCCGAGATAAAGCTAGAGAATACCCGCACACAAGCAACATGCCGCAAGGAGCAAAACGCTGTTCGGCGAGTAATCAAAATCTGTTCTGATACGGCCCTGAGAGTCTGAATCTAGAATCTCAGCTCTAGAAGATGATCAGGCTGCTCAGAAATCGGAATTAAGCTCTATTAAAGCTCATCGCGATGACATTAGCTACAAACTGTCTTAGTTGGAAAATCAAGCTCGACGCAATAATTTGCGTATTTCAGGCATCCCAGAAGAAAAGGAAGAAGCGGACGTTCAGAAATTTGTGTGTGAACTCTTTACTGAGGCATTTCCGAAACTGACTCTTTGGGACTGGTCTATAGAGATATCAAGGGCACATAGATTTCCATTCATGGTGAGGAAACCCAGGCAAGGCGAAGAAGATCGCCCAAGAGCTATTCTTGTGCATTTTAATAATTTCCTTGCTAGGGAGGCTGTTTTTGGGCTGGCAAGGCCTGATAAAAAAAGGCTGGCGAAAGAATGTAATTTTTTTGTCAGACCTGATTTCTGCCAGGCAACTCTTTCTAAAGGCTGGCATTTGCGCCAGCTTATACCTGGGTTCCAGGAAAAAGGAGTAACTGTTTATCTCCAAAATCCTGCTAAACTTAAAGTTATATCCAAAGGTCAGACAAGGTTTTTTCTTCCGAGATTGAGGCTAAAGAGTTTTTGACTTCTCTGTAATTACTGTTGGGTCTTGTACTCAGCGATCTTGTTTCTTTCTTTTGTATAAGATACTGTCTAGGAAAAGTTTTTTTTTTTTATATTAAGACTTGGTATTCCCTCTCCAATCCGGTTGGGGGGGCGGCATTCCATCTCTTTAGGGACTGATAGTCCTTGTGTGCTGGGTTGGGTGGGGAGGGTGGGAGGAGTGGTGGAAATGGGGCACCGGGTGGGGGATGAGGGGAAGGGGTGTGGGTGTGGGTGTGGGTGGAGGGGGTGAAAAGTCAGCAACAGTCAGGATGGTCTTCAAATTAAGCTTATGTTTTCTTCAAAAATCATTTTGTATGGATGGGTCAGATAAAACAATGGCAGAAATGTTGATAATTATGGTTTTTCAGGTTGGGAAACTTTTTTTTCTTTCGGTTAAAATATGGATAGAAAATTAAAGATATGTTCCCTTAATATCTGTGGGCTTAATGACTTAAAGATAAGGGAAATGTTAGCCAAAATTGTACAGCTGTCATCAATTGATATATTATGTCTGCAAGAGACGCATATAGCATGGGGGAAGAGGGGATGTCTGAAGAATTTGGGGTTAGATCTGGTAGCTTGTTCGAAACAAACTGGGGTGAGGCGAGGGGTAGCTATTCTCATGAAACGGGGTCTTGGGTCATGCATAATGCTCCTGGAAGACAAATGGGGTAGATGGGCAATTGTTGAGATTAAGATTGGCCAACAAAGATTTACGTTGTGCACAGTCTATGGTTCGAATCTGGATGACTCTGAGCTCATGAGGTTTTTGAATATCGAATTGGCTCAGTGGCCTCAACCAATGGTTTTATGTGGTGATTTGAATATCCATATTGAGGCTAACTTTGATATTAGAATGAATACGCGGTATATGGGGAGAAAGCAGCGGGTATTTACAGCCTTACGAGAATTGACGATGGATCATGGCTGTTCGATGTCTGGAACAGTGCATATGCAGATCAGCCAGGACACACATTCTTTTCGGCCCCACATAGTAAATTTGTTGGGCTGTATTATTTTTTCACTTCATCACAATTTAGAGGGAAAGTTAATTTGGAGATTTTACCTAAACTTATTTGTGATCACAATCCCATAATCTTTGAAGCTAAATTGGACTCCCAGATGGGAGAAGGTATCCGGCCTTGGTCTTTAGACAGAAGTCTGTTACTCTGATGAGGAATACTGCCAATTTATGGCAAAGGTGCTTCAGGAGTTTTTTAGATTTAATAAAGGACAGCTTCAATTAAAACAGTTTGGGACCCTTTTAAGGCCACTGTAAGGGGAGAAACTCTTAGCTATGCAAATATGCGGCGTAAAAAAACACGAGATAAATACAAGCAGGATTGTGCAATGGTGATTTTAGTAGAACATAAGTTAGCAGATGTAATTAGGCAAGGGCTTGACGTGTCCATGGCCCGAAGAGAGCTTACTATCAAGAGAGCAGCAGTTTATTCTAACATGGCTGATCAATTAGCGGTAAAGTACTCCCAAAATAAAAAAAAGACGTACGAATTTGGGGAAAAAACTGGCAGAATTTTGGCAAAAAGACTAAGGCAAAAAGCAGCATTTAGCGACATATCCAAGATTATTGATATAAAGGGTGTACTTCAAGAAGCCAAAGAGGGCGTTTTAGAAGCATTTCAATGTTTCTATCAATCACTGTATAGTGCTCCGATTGATGAGATAGGGGGTTCAAGAGTTGGGGATTACTTGAGAGATCTAGAATCTACAGAACTTACAGAAGTACAAAAAGCATTCTTGTCTGCACCTAAAACTTGGGAAGAATGTGAAATTGCCATACTAGGCTTAGCTTCAGGCAAGGTTATGGGCCCTGACAGCATTCCTCTAGAGTTCTACCGCACTTTTAGACATATTCTTAAAAAAGAATTAGTAGAAGTCTGTCAGCAATCCTTTATGGGTAACCCCCCTGATTCTTGGTCGGAGGCTGTTATAGTAATTTTGAAGAAAAAGGGTAAGTCAGAATTGGATATGGGGTCTTATAGACCAATTTCACTGCTTTATGCAGATAGTAAAGTTTATTCTAAAATAATAGCCAATAGGTTAAATGATATAATGCCCAATCTGGTTTTTAAAACACAGCATGGGTTTATAAAGAATCGAGATACAACAGACCATGTTAAAAGAATTATCTCCATGTTAAATTGGTCTCAAGCCACTAATTCCCCTGTCGCGGTAGCACTGTTAGATGCCGAAAAGGCATTTGACAGGGTATCCTGGGGGTTTTTATGGTCTGTCTTAGTTTGGAAGGGTTTCCCGAGGGAATTTATAATGGCAATTCAGGCTCTGTATGCTCAGCCAAAGGCCTCTGTCCGTATCTCGGGTAGGCTTTCCTGAAATATAGTAATAACAAGGGGGACGAGACAAGGCTGTCCCTGATCCCCCTTGTTATTTTCCTTATACATTGAGCCCTTTTTAAATAGACTAGAAAACGACACTGGAATTGAACCTGTCAGGATACATAATGTATCATACAAGGTGTTCGCATATGCGGACGACATCGCCATAGTTAGGGCAGATATCAAGAAGGCGATGCCCTTAATAGTGGAAGCTGCAGACATATTTGGGGGACAGTCGGGGTATAAATTGAATGTAGCAAAGACACAGGTACTTCATTCACCAGCTGGGCGTCCTAATGATATGGATCTTGATTCAAGTGCTATATATTTAGGAATAAAAATGTCACCTAAAATAGATGATATTGTTTGCTTAAATTTTGAGACAATCTTAGGTTCAGCGAAGAAGACCTTAGAGCGGGTAAACAATCTTCATCTTTCTTTATACAGGCGTAGTAATGTTTTAAAAATGCCCATATTTCCAAAATGTTTGTATTTATTTTGTATGATTCCTTTACTTGTTCCTGCGGCTGTTTTTGCACAAATCGATAGAATGTGTGGTAGATTTTTGTGGAACTTCCGCAGGACTAGGAGGGCCATGAAATGGTGCATACTATCTAGAGTCAGAGTTGGTTGGGGGATACCTAGCTTTCGCTTATATTATTGGGCTGCTTTATTGCAACATATGGGGGTCCTGTTGTTACCAGATGTTGATAGGGAGGAGGCATTTAGCCCTTCAATATACGGGATGGTATTGGGTGAAGAGGCCCGACAATGTTTAGTACGTATAATTGAACCTAGCTACTCCAAAAAGACCAAATTTAAAATCATTTTGACAGCCTTTGATATATGGCGTAAGGTAAAAAAGAGAATTGGCCTACAATTGAATTTGAGGTATTATACTCCCTTAAGTAATTGTCCCTTATTACCAGACATCTTTAGAGACCAAGTAATGGTCAGATGGTACTGGGAGGTATACGTCATTTGGGGGATTTAATTCAAGGGGGTCAGGTAGTTTCTTTTTTATTTTTACAACAGAAATATAATATAGCACGAATTGAGTTTTTTAAATATGTTCAGATTCATAGTTTTGTCGAACAGAAATTATCTCAAAACCAGGTTATATTAAATAAAGTCAAAATTCTGGAAGCTGTTTGCTCAAGATCAAGAATTGGCCCTATCTATCAACTAATGATTAATAATTTAGAAGATGATATATCGGTTTGGGAGGACAAATGGCAAGGTAGATTAGTGGTGGAAAAAATTGACATGGAAAGAATAATTGAAGTGTCTATTAAAGTATTATTTAATGGGTCTCTGAAGAGTCAGCATTTTATGTCAATATTTGACTTATACTAAATCCCTGGAAAATTAGCCAAATGGAATGCTGATAGAGGAAGCAAATGTAATCGATGTGGGGAAATCGCTGCAGATGCTATACATATGTTCTTTCAATGTCCTAAACTGAGTAATTCGTTAAGGATATAAAACATTTTTTGAGATTAGTTTAGGCATTTGTATACAATTACCAGCGGAACTGGTCATATTTGGTTTGCAAGGAAATGTAGGGGGGTTTAGGTCTGAACCGGAGGAAGGATTCATTTTCATATGTATGTCAATTTATTGACTATGTGTAACAACTCAATGGCTTGATGTAGATCCACCTGTTTTTAATACTGGCAATCCAGACTACTATCGATATATCATCTAGAGATGGCAATGTATAAGTCTAAAGGCAGGAGAAGAAAGATAGTTGGTCAGAAATTGTGGTCCCCTGTATCAAAATGGATATGAAATTACGAACAAATGATTTACTGTGTTTTTTTAAGGAGGTAAAATTGTAACTAGGAACCAAGGATTGAATGTAAGCTCTGTCATTGATATTTGATTTGTTTTCGTACTGTGTTTTTTGACTGTTTGCTGACAAATTAATAATAAAAAAAATAATAAAAAAGGGAACTAACCAATGCCAAGATCACCAAGATCAGAGCATCCCGGGACAAGAATCTACCGATCTTCTTGATTCTACACAATTGGAAGAACCCAGCAGAAACCACCGCACTAATCTGAGCCTTCATCGATAGGTCATTGTTAACCACAATATCCAAACTCTTGGCTGGGCTGACAGGAAGAGGAGGGTTGTCCAAGGTAGAAGGCCAAAAGTTGGAGTTCCAAGGATTAGCGAGTCCTCCAGTGAGGATAAGCTTGGTTTTATCAGGATTGAGCTTCAGTTGATTTTTATTCATCCACTCACTGATAAAGGTCATAGGGCCAGATGTAGGTAATTCATATTTACCGACTCTTAAATACCGAATGTTACCGATTCGGTATTTAAGAGTCGGTAAATATGAAGGGGGGAGATGTAGGTATTACAGATTCTGTAAATACCGAATCGTTAAGATTCTGTATTCACCGATTCTGTAATTACAGAATCGGTATTTCCCATTGATCCCTATGGGCTTTGAAGCCCATAGGAATCAATGGGAAATACCGATTCTGTAATTACAGAATCGGTAAATACCGATTTTAGCAAGGGTGCAGGGGGTGTCACTTTGACACCCTCTAGCACCCCAAAGACAGGCATGTGAGCCATGTGGCACACAGACATGCCCTAAGGGTATGCCTGTCTGTCACATGGCATAGGTGTTCATGCACACCTGGATTCGGTATTTTACCACCCAATTGGATTGGGTCGTAAAATACCGGATCTGTAAGGCCTGTGGCACTCTCAGGAGTGCCACCAACATTTGGATATACCGAATCGGTAAAAATACCGATTCGGTATTTTACAGAATCGGTAAATTTACCGAATCTGTAAATTTACCGATTCTGTAAAATATATGCCCCTACATCTGAAAACCCGAATACCGGTCGGTAACGGCCGAATTCGGCCGTTACCGACCGGTATTTTGGCTCCTACATCTGGCCCATAGTGTCTTGAAAATGGGACACAGAAGATGGAAGGAGGTCAATGTCAAAGACCAGTTGAAGGTCATCGGCAAAATTATAGATCCAAACTTTCCTTTCCCGCAAAGAAGAAATTAGAGGGAGGAGGTCCAAATTAAAAAGGAGTGGGAAGAGGGAGGAACCCCACAGGTCAGTTCCATTTTCTTCATTGAGAAGTTGTCAAGGCGTACTGATTGAGAACGTTTACTAAGAAAGGAAAAGAGCCACTTTAAAGCCAGGCCCTGGATTCCGGCATTACAGACATGGTCAACCGTGTCAAAAGCTGCTAACAAATCCAGGAGAACCAGGGACTAGGTGAGGCCTCTATCCGCCCCCCCTCTGAGATCATCCATAACTGTCAGGATGACTGACTCTGTAGAATGAAATGATCAAAACCCAGCCTGATGGGAGTCCAAGATATTGGACTGTTCAATGAAGGTGCTTAGTTGGGTTGAGACATGCGCTTCAAGAACCTTGGCCAGGTAAGGTAATAATGAAATTGGCCGGTAATTACCTAGAGTGGCTGGGTCAGCACCTTGGCTTTTTTAGGATGGGAATAATTTCTGCACTTTTAACGAGGTCGGGGACTACGCCTGACTTAATTGATGTATTAAGAAGGGAGAGGGGGAATCTGAGCATTTGGAAAAAACTTCCTGAAAAACGTAAGGGGGACAACAATCAGTTGGAGAGCCAGAGCCGACTTTTTTTAGTGGGCCTCCTGAGAAATATGGGAATCATAGTCAGCTGAGGCGACGATCCACAGAGGTTATGCAGCACAGTTCTTGGAAGTATTACTTTGATCCATTGGAGCTAAAAGCAACATTTTAAAGTTGAAAGCTGTAAATTCTGTGTCAAAGGCTGTGAAAACATAAGTATGTGGTAAAAACTGTGCTACAACAGAATGGCATACAGTCATTGATCCTTGCCATTCTCCTTTTTTATATATATAATGTATTTATAAAAGGTAAGCAAAATCTAAACATTCTACTACCAATCAGTACCAACCAGTGCCCATTAGCAGTCCCACTTTGAAAAAAAGGGTTTTTCCAAGCCCAAAATAAACCCGTAATATAAAAAATACATAATGCGTAGCATAGGGTAACATGGTCATAAGGTTCTGTATTCCTAGCTCTGATACATTTACAAACCACCTGGCCTCTGGCCAAAGCTTTATATCTGTCTTTCTGTCTCTCCAAGATGGCAATATGGGAACATATTACTTATGCACTCAGGGCCCGATTCACAGAACTAACTTAAGACAAAATCCTAAACTCACTACTTTTGTTATTCAGAGAAGGCATTTAGTAGTAGTAAAGTTAGGATTTTGTCTTAAGTTTGACTTAAGACAAACGTAAGACAAACTTAAGACAGACTTAAGACACACTTAAGATATACTTGAGACAAACTTACGACAGACTTAAGACAGACTTAAGTTAGGATTTTGCCTTAAGTTTTTCTTAAGTCTGTCTTAAGTCTGTCTTAGGTCTGTCTTAAGTTTGTCTTAAGTCTGTCTTAAGTCTGTCTTAAGTTTATCTTAAGTTTGTCTTGAGTCAAACTTAAGACAAAATCCTAACTTTATTACTACTAAATGCCTTCTGTGAATACCAAAAGTAGTAAGTTTAGGATTTTGCCTCAAGTTAGTTCTGTGAATCGGCCCCTCAATTCCAGGAGGTGGTGGGTGACTGCAATAACCAGCACTCTCAGGCCAAAGAAGGCGACTCAGAGTGGCTTGATCCAGGTGGCAGCAATCAGCACTATACAGTGCGCTCATCACCTCCAAAGCACGGAATGCGCTGAATTCCAGGGAGTGTAGTGTAGCTCCTATTTTCCCAATAGGCTCTGCGCATTGGAATAGTACCTACAGCAGTAAAGGCCTAGGCCAGACGTTAACTAGGTCTACTACTGTCGATACTAGACTTAATTTTTGGGTTTGCCAGCTAAGCTCAGAGTTCGCTAGAAACTTTCTCGAATGTTCAAGGAAGGATTAACTCCCCTGATTAGACAAGAAGGGATTTAGTTTCTGACAACCATAGAACATGACAACTTTGCTCTCCCCTAATCAAGAGTCAATCTCAAGAGTCGTGTGAGCACAAGGCAATTATTTTACTCAGTCAGTACGTGCATTCTTAGTCTCATCAGAATGTAGAGAAAAGGAAGAGACGGGCGTGTTCAATAAAAGGTGTTATTTATTGATCAGTCTCTTTTCTCGTACAAGAGAAATGGATCGATATTATTGCAATACTTATAGTTAAGTAAAGTGCATACATTAGAAGCAATAGTATAAAATAATACTGTAAAAACATTGATATGGTTTCTGAGCCATAAGATGTTTAAAATGATTAAAATATATTTACATACACATATACATTTGACTAAACGTACTCAACTGGTGTTTCTAAATACGCCTACCCCGTGTACCTGACCTAAGTCTAATGCGTGGGCGGGAATAGCAAGTTACAGTTTAAGTTAAGTTTGTTTTTGCCAAGTGAATAACTAAAGAATTCTCTGTGAGGGGTTATTCAGTTCTGTACCTGGCAGTTAGGATGAATGAGGAATGGTATCTCTTTCTCTGCTCTCGATATTCCAGGCTGCCTGCGAGGGCTGCCCAGAAGCGCCGGTGCTGGGTCTCTCGGCTTGAGATAGCAGCGCGTCTCTCAGCGCGTCAGGAAGGCGGGGCTGCTGCCAGCGGGGTCTGCTTCTGCTCTCGGCTTCGGCAAGTATGGCTGCTCCGTCTTGTCACCACGCGTGTGTTTGCATAGGGCAAGGTCGGCAATATTTATACCTTAAAGGTGCCGAGATTGACGTAAGGATGGACATAGGTACGTCAATAAAGATGTCATACGACTTGCTCGTTAGCACATTCTTTTGCAAAAGTTCTCTGTGAAATCAAAACAATGGCCGCACGGATTTTCCAGGTTGTCATAGGTTTGATTTGTTATGAGAACGTCGTATGCCTTATCAGGGGCTGGAGGAATGTCGCTTGTCTAATTAGATCTCAAGCGTTATGACCTAATCAGATAACACGTTCCTGTGCCGTAGTGTGACTGCGTCAGATAACGGTATCTGCATCATGGGGGTTTTCTTGCCTCATGGGCTGACTGTTAGTTAACTAGCTAGGTAGTTTAACCAGATTAGGGTCAGGAATAGGGGGATCGATTCAGAACCTATAGAAATACACGACACCCACTCCACGCTAACTATGGTCATATCTACTAATCTATGCATAGTATAACATAGTACAACATACTATAGAGTATAGTGTATACCTTACCACCCCAAAATACATAAATGCATTTCGAAATTTTCAAATATACTGAAAAATTGCAGTCATATATATTGTATGCACTTAAGCTATGAATTAAATGCAAAAGTAAACACGCATTGTAATGCATTATTGCTTTTTGGTATATGAGAAATACACATGAAATGGCTCTTAATATAGCTATACAGAAAGGAAGGTCGAGACCATTTCATCACATAATAAAATATTTGTGAACATACCAGCGGGCAGCTAAAGTCTATATAAAGTATCTAAAATAGAAATCTTAGTTCTCTAGGAATAGTTTCTTACTCTAAGCAGAAGATCAGTGTCCCGGGGAAAAAATATATAGAAAAATATTTTAAGGGCTTGCTGAAAAAAGTTGCTGTCCGTGAACTGGATTGTAATTGTTCATGTGACTTTATTTTTTAAAAGTTGAAGGCCGAATTCAGGGAACGCCGTGTGCGAGTTTACTCAAAAGTCTCTATTTCTGTTCCGGAGAGAACATCATATCATTCAGGCTTTCGAAAAAACTGTCAACAGCTTCATGGGAAAGTTCCACTAAGTCGGAAATAGGGGTAACCATGCATTCATGCGCATGATTGTCTCCATTGACATTCTGATTTGCATTGCTGACAGAAGGTCGTACCTGTTCGATGCTGTTTTCATCTTGAACTTCACTACTCTTCAATCGTAGTGGTGAAGTTTCCAGGAATGCCGTCATCAGAATTGTCAGCCTTTGAGGGCAGCACAGTGCGTGAACCTTGGTAGGAACCAACAGTGTATCTGCATCCACTGGCGCATCTGATTGTAGCGTCAGACAGGTGTCTAACACGCATTCTTCTCTGCATAGCAGACACCTTAGTACAGGTAAAACACACCTTTGCCACATTGGTCGAAATGATAGAAACCAAGTCATGTTTAGGTCTCTAAGCCGGGAGAGTCCCAGGATTTTTGATATCCGGTCCCGGTATCCAATGGCTAGGATCGTATCTTCCATTGTCGCGAGAGTTTGATCTGTGACATGGGTTGCCATAACGAAAAATAAGGACTAGGAATAGGATTCCTGCAATTAGTCCCAGGATCAGGGGAAGTCCGCCAAAAATCGAATGGACGAAATCTGGAAAAATACCCAGTATGGCTTTGAATGGTGTTAATGCCATCGAAAATACTGTCTTAAATACCTTTGAGACCCCAGTGGTATCAGAAATATTTAAGATTTCGCTCAGGATTTCCGCGAAATGTACGGGGGAATTAGTCGATAATAATGTATGTATCTCTGCAGTCGTCCTTGCGACTTGTAGATCATATGTTTCTTTTGATGACGTGAGCCTTGTAGGCGTCTGTAGAAGCACTGTTTTCATTCTGCTTAAAGTATCTATTCGAATAGAAGTAATTTTCAAACCGGGCCATGCCCTTGCCTCCCTGTCTGGTAAGGAGCTGGGGAACAAAGAACGTCCACAGCACTTGACCTTCGCCGTCGTGGTGACGAGATAAGGAGTCCCGGGCATAAGACTACAACATCTGCGGTCTACAATAAGAATGTAACTCCCATTATAGAGTCTTTGAAAGAATGGTTCTATTTCAGTTGCAGGTGCGCCTTGCTGGTGACATGAAAGGTTGTATGAATTCCCTTCACAGGCTCCGTGCAAACTAATTCCGTTACACAGAAGCGTGCCGCTTAGTGACATAGCACAATTGTTGCCACTAAGAAACACTTTCTGTCCTTTATTACTGACACATGCATGTGAATAGGGCAGGTTCCAAGTTGTTTTAAGGTACCCCTTTCCCAATTTCTCGTACATGCCAGCCTGTATATATTTTTGGCAGTATTGAAACCTGAAGGTTGAGATTGGAATATTTATGATTCCGTGGATTATCCATTCACTGACAGGTCGTTCTGACATTGTCATCGGTAATCTTTCTAGTTTTCCAATGCTCAAGATTGTATAATCAGCACCCTTCTGCGCCATACCGATTTGTCTATCAGTAAGGTTAAAGATTTGGAATAGTGACGTTGTGTTGATTAAACGCCAAGGCACATAGCCTGAACGCAGATTTTGTAACGTCCAGCCAAGCTGTACAATAGAGCGCAATTGTGACTGACCATGTTGTAATAACAGTAAGTCTTGCGATAATATATCGATTGCTGAAGACACAATGCTGTCCAATGAAAAAATTCTGGAGGACAGAGTCATTAACCCATTGTCCACTACAGAAAGTGATTTTTCCAAATTAATACGATCAATTTCACGTATTCTCTCTGCTGTTTCAATTTGAGTAACCTTCCAGGCCTCATTGTATGCTGCATATACAGAGGCTGCTATGAAACGCTTTTGACGCTGTTTGCGTGGTCCCAGTATGAAATCACGCAAGTCAGCACCATCAGTAAGTAAAGTTAGGTGTTGCTTAATTTCAGGCAGTGTGGAAGTTTGTAGCCATTGAAGGCATAATTTGCCCACACTGTAGGTTGTTATTATCCCTGGGTGATGTCTTTGAGGATATCTAGGGTCTGGCCTGGTCATTTTGAAACCCTGTGTTTTATTCAGGAATCTATCTTGACAGTGATTTGTATCTGTGGGCCAGATCAACCATTGTTTCCAATCAGGATGTGTTCTGTTTTGGTTAAGTATATGGTTTATGTCTATTTCTTCATCTGTTTCAGAGCTATTGCTAAACATTGTTGGCTTTGGAATAGACGGGTTATTTAAATCTTTGATTTTGGCTAAGCCAAGACAGGTGGTTTGTTGAACAGTGTCATTTAAAAATATCATTTGTTCTGGGATCATGCAGGCTCTAAACAAAGCTTCTATACCCTGTACTTGCCATTCTTTTGTACCCCAAACACTTTTCAAATCAACATTTTTGTCCCAATAATCAAATCCAAATGTATTCATTTTTTCAAAGAATGAATCTGAATATATCAATTTTGTGTTGGTTATCATGGTTTTCATCCCTGTCTTGTTTGACAATTTGTAATAAAATGTTTCAGCATTAGTTATGTTAAAACCTGAAAAAATATGAATATTTGTCATAAACGGTTCTAGAGCTCCCTTTTGGAGGTGTAGCACAATGTTCCCATTGATTATAATTTAAAACATTTCTAGGTTGTGCAGATTTATGCAAGAAATGGTTACCATAATGGTTATAGCAATACATACTATCATAATTTGTAGAACCTTGCAAATAATCATGTTTTGTAAATTTAGCAGACATTACTAAGTCAGACATCATATTGTTTATACTTTCAAAGTCCCAATCATCAGCAAATGAGTTTGGTTTTGCAAAATCACTCAAGGAGATCTTGATTTGGTGTGGATATTTCAGGATCTCGACCGGACCATAAATTTCATAGTCAGTGTTGTCCCAGGCTACCCCACCAGGTATTGGAATTGCTGTGAAGTTGGCTGAAGAAAGTTCTGAAGAAAGTTCTCGTTTCTCGACGTGTGAAGATGTGTGTGGTTTGAGGACCAAGTTGATGTTCTGACTTGCTGTGTCCATTTTAGCATATTTTCCCTCAATGAAGCGTCCCAAGGTAAATACCATGATGAGCCAAAGTATGAGGATAAATGCACCAAAACCCACCCAAAATTCAATCCATGGAGTAACCAGATATGTTTCTTTCAGTTGTTTCAAAAGTTCCTTAGCTTTGTCTTTAAAGGATTTTGATGATGGCTGTGTCTTTTGTTCGCTGAAACCTTCAGAGGAATCATCGAAGTTGATGAAGTAACCAGATGCAGTTCTGTCAATTGTTCCAATTGGTTCAGGATTTTTGTTTCTTGCAATTTCACTTGGAACTTCATTGTAGATTGGTGTGTCTCTGCTAAATGTCTTTATTTGGGTTTTCAGAGGTCTGAGTTCTATTGCATTGTTGCATAGTCCTTGTTGTTCTTCTTTAGGCGTTTCGAATGTGATGAGCCTCTTTGTTAGGACCTCTGTACTGGTAGCAAACCTTGGTGTTCTGCTACTTATTGGGAGTCCACTTGGCCTACTGTTTGTTATCGGCCACATGTTGTGGTTTTACCAGGTCGACGGATACAACTCGGTTCTCCTGTTTTCCAGCAAGTGGCGGTAGTACAACTGATCTTGTCCCGTTGACAGACAAGACAGGAACTGCTTTTCTGTAAGAAGGCCCAAATTCCGTCTTTACCGCGATCTTTTCCCTGACTAGATCCCCGACTTTTGGAATCCAGACAGGTCTTGCTGGGACAGGTGGTGATTCTTCAGTGGTTGTTGGCTGTTGTTTCAACTGTATGTTGCTCAGGTCTTTTCTTGTTTTGTTTAAGTCCTGCAAAATAGCCAAACGGTCTTTGACATCAAAGGTTTTTTCTATTACCACTGAAGTCTGACTATCAAGGTCAGAGATCAACATCCTAGTTCCGAATAATAATTCGTACGGACTGAATCCCTTCAGAGAATTTCTTGGCAAGTTATTTAGACTACGTTGGATACTTATTAGATGTTTGACCCACCCAGCTCCCGAACCTAATGTCCTTTCCATTATAGATTGCTTTCTGCCTTGGTTTTTTCTTTACACCATCCCATACCCTCAGGAAGGAAGTGAGAAGATTCCCGCTGGGCTGTGCTCATTTGGCCATTCTTTCCCCCCCCAGGCTGGATTGCCTGAGAGAAAAAAAAAAAATGGTCGAACGTAGCATGCTCTTAGCGTATATGCCATTTAGACTCGCAAATCTTGTATAACAGTCCGGACGTCAGCCGAGTGCTGTGGATCTACATTATAAGTGGAACTAGCCTGTGTATGTTAATCGCAAGCCATTCTTTTTGTTGGTAATATTATCTGCCTTGATACGACGAGGTATTAAACTGCTTCTCTCCCCACTGCGATCTCTGTTGCAGTTTGGGCAGTTTTTTACAAACATGGTGTAGTGCAGGCTCATGCCTGGCCACCAGTACCGTGATTGTAATTCTTCCAGAGAATCTTTTAATTTAAGGTGTCTGAGACCCTCGCCCATGTGTGCGTCTGCGATTAACAAGTGTCTCCTGTCCATGTTTGGAATCACTCTATCCCCCACTCCAGGGATTCGAGCAAAAGGGACGGAGTTTGCATCGATTATGTATGTATAATTGAGTGGATAGTTGATCGGTAACGCTGAGCAGTCGCCTTTTGATGACGTTTTCACCGCCAGCATTGTTTCACCGTCAATGTATTTTAATGTACGCTTTTTTCGATCTACGGGAGCCGATTTAGTGGCTGCCGCTGCGGCTGTTTCAGCCAATGAATTCCCTACAACGTGAACGCCATCACGTTGATGACTCAGTGAGTGAGTCACGTGAGTCTTTGGTAGTTCTTTTTTTAAAAGAGCTACTTGTTCCCAGAGAAGTCTCTGCTTTGTTGGTGCATCTGTGTCATCTTTGTAACCGTTCTGAATCCATGTCTGCAAATCCTTGTTATATGCTTTGACGCAGAAATATGAATCTGACACTATAAGCGTCGGGAATTCACGATCCGCATTATCTAGCGCCATTTTCAAAGCTATTATTTCAGTTTGTAGTTCTGAATTAGTTTCTACTGAGTGTGATTTTGTTAATAGAGGTTTTAATATACCCCCGCGCCACACTTCTTTTGTGATCTCACATGTGGGATTGTATGCATGTTCTCCCCAAACGGAGGGTTGAGCATGTCCGTCTGTATAGATTACACAGGCGTAATGTCGTAGAGGCAGAATGTCGATTGGCAGAGGATACGTCTTTTCATATTTTAGATTTTTTAATTCTTCTAGTTCTGGATCAAAGTAGTAGTATACTTTGTCCGTTGTAATTGAATTCACCCATTGTATCCATTCTGGATCTAATGTTGTTGATGGTAAATTACACGGTGTTGTTAATGCCTCAAAGGCTGATTCAGCTGTTCTGACTGTGATATGTCTACCGTCAGCTATGTCTTTTTCTCTAGCTATTGCGGTTTGAACTGCTTGAACAATTTTTCCTTTGTTGCTGAATCTCTGTTCAGCTTTTGTGTACAAATGTGATTTGAATGCAATTGGTACCTTTTCTCCCTCATTAGAGGTCAGGTATGTGAATCCGCATCTCCCTGGGATGACTCGGATCACAAGGTTGCGTGTATTATCACGGGTTTCTAATTTTGTCTTAATTAGCATGTCTGTTTGTAAGGATCTCAAAATTTCTGTGTGTGTTTGAGTCCAACTGGATCTTTTAAAGTCTGGTTTAATTAGATCATAAAGGGGTTTCACCCTTTCTGCGTAATTTGCAATGTATGTTCTTCCGAAATTTAGGAAGCCTAGAATTGACTGTAGGTTTTTTAGTGTTTTAGGAGCTTGGATTACGGCACATTTCTCTAGGAAATTGTCTGCCAGGCTTTTGCCTTCACTTGATAACTCATATCCTAAGAATAGGACTGTCAGATGGGCAATTCTGGACTTTTTGAAGTTGAATTTGTAACCCTCTGCAGCGAAACCAAGTATTATGGTGTTCACTCTTTTCAAGTGAGTCTCCAAGTCATCATCTGTTAAGTAAATGTCATCGACATAAGATAATGCTTCATCATCATATAGTTGTAGTAATTCTGTTACTCTTGCTGAGAATACCCCCGGGCTGTTCTTGTACCCCTGGGCTAACCGACAGAATTGTTTTTGAGTGCCATTTACTGAGAAAGCTGTTAAATATCTGCTCTCTGGTGCTATGTTTTGACAAAAGAATCCATTGGAGATGTCCAAGGTTGTTTTGTATTTTTTGCGCACTATGTTATTCATTAGTGCAGCACTGTGTGAGTTTTGCACTGCAAAAGTTTTGCAACATGTGTTAAGGTGTCGGTAATCCAAAACTAGACGGTATGAATTGTCTGGTTTGGAGACCGGAAACAAAGGATTGTTCATTTGTGAGGTGCAAGTTTCAATCACCCCCTGGTATTCTAGCTGATCTAATATTTCATTTACTTGTTTTTTAGCTTCTTGCTTAATTGGGTACTGCCTTTGTGCAGTTGGTTGTGATTTTAGCTGGATTTTGTGAGGAGGAGAGTCCTCATCCCATCCTACATGATTTTTGTATAAAGCAGGTGCTAAGGCCACTGCCCACTTTCTAGCAAGTGTGTATTTTTTATGAATCGGTATTTGATTCGAGAAGGCAGGCATAATTACTTCTTCGCCATGAGGGCACTCCCTGACAAACTCTGGTGGCCAGTCTTTTTCAGCTAGAAGGATGTCATAGCCCTTGGATAGGTTATCCCAAAATAGTCCCCTTATTTTCCTAGTCTTATCTCCCTCTATACGTAATGTTATCTCGTATATTTTGTGGGGCTTGCTAACTCTGGTATCTGCAGTTTCCACTTGAAGGTATTCATTCGTGTCCACTGTCTCCAGATGATTCATAAGGACTTTGCGAGCTATGCTCACCTCTGCTGCGCTGTCTAGCATTGTCTGAGCCCACTCTCCGTTTTTCAGTTGTGTCCTCAGTATTCTCGGCATTGTTAACTACCTTGATACTGGCTACCTTCTTTTTTGGAAATTGTGATTTCTTTTTCAGTTGAGCAGGTTCCTTGTCTTTGGACTTGGCGTGCTCTTCTGATCGTCCTCTTCTTTCCGATTTCTGCGAGGAATTCTGAAAAGATTGAGAGGGACGTGTATCAATGTCTTGATATCTATCAGGTTTTTTAATATTATCCCTATTTCTAAGGTTATATCTATTCCCAGAGGGGTCACTCTGGGGTGACCTTTGTCTCGGGTTTGGAGATTTCTCTCTTCGCCTAGGAGACCTTCCTCTGGACTGGAATTTCTTTTCTTTAGGATTGGATTGTTTGTTCCCATCCCAGTTCTTTTTTGGTGAATTATTATTATTATTAAAAAACATTTTTTCTGGACTTGTAGTCAGTTGCGGTTTTACCGGTATTCCACCTAGACTATCTCTGCCTAGTTCTTCATAGGATTTTTCTATGATTCTGGCAATTTCAGCTGGTTGGTCTGCTATATCTGTCTCTTTTAACCTCTGGCGGATCGCCACGTTTGCTGCTTCACCCTTTATGTTGGCTAGTAATATAGCCGAAACCTGTTTGAAGTCTTTTAGTAATTTCATACCAAGAGTTAAAGCAGGTTCTGGACCGTATTCATCTTGAATTTGTTTAAGCACATCTGGTATTACCGAAATGGATGGAACACCGTGCGTTTTTGTATAGATGGAAGCAAAGACTGTACCCCAAGTGTCACAGTCCTCAATGTGTGGTGCGATTCCCATTGGGAGACATATAGTCAGAATCCTGTGTTTTTCCAGCGGGGTGGTGTCAGGAAACACCGCCTCTATTTGGGTAATTTTCTGTGCCAACCAGAATGGTATCTGTTCCCGTTTAGCTGGAACTTTACCTAGGCAGGATTGGATGTTCTGTGGTGTAATTTTATTTGTGTTCCCCTGGTGAGGGGTCAGCTGTGGAAGTTTAATCGCTGGCTGAATTGTTGAAGTCCGCATTACATACTGAACTAATTGTCTGTGAATTTTTAGTAGTTGTTTTAGCTGTATTAACAGCTCTGCTGCAGGCATTCTTTCGATGTCTGGATGTGGTGTGTATCCGGCTAAGACCGGCCACGTTGCTCCTGGTCTTCCTAAAGGACCGAGCCTTGTAATGTGATTGTTATGTATTAGGGCGCCATCAAATAAGAGCAAATGCTCTTGGAATTTGAGTGGTACTTCCACCTCCTCGAAAGGAGTGTACGTTTCAGGAGGTTCCTCTACTTTGTAATAGTGGAAGTACTTTGTTACAGCATTTGCTGCTGGAAAATGTATCCATGTATAGTATACCTCTGTCTGCCGATATTCGTGTGCCTCAATTACGAATATGACTGTGCCACCTCTAGGTGTCAGTCCATTTTCTATAAGTTTTAAGGTTATAGATCTCCTTTTAATGACCGGAATGAGTATTATATCCGCGTCTGCTGCTTGCATGGTAGCATCAGCATCTGCTATTTCAGTAGCTAATCTAATTGCCTCTCTTTCTCCATCACTGTCTCCCATTTTACTGACAGGATGGTATTATTTTTATTTGCAGATCAGGTTTCTTATGGAAACAGAGATTAGATGCACAATATTCTGGAACTGTTTTATCCTTCAACGTTGACTAGACCAAAAACCATACATAGGAGTTCCCTCCTGCGAGGTTTTGGAGGATATTATAACCTTTCACCCACTCCAGACGTCTTTGGAGTATTTGGGAAAAGGGGTCTGAGTGAGAAAGCACGACTGAGTTACTCTAAATGTCTTACGTTAGTTTTATCGCCCTTTCCAAACGCGTTGGGCGCCATGTAGTGTAGCTCCTATTTTCCCAATAGGCTCTGCGCATTGGAATAGTACCTACAGCAGTAAAGGCCTAGGCCAGACGTTAACTAGGTCTACTACTGTCGATACTAGACTTAATTTTTGGGTTTGCCAGCTAAGCTCAGAGTTCGCTAGAAACTTTCTCGAATGTTCAAGGAAGGATTAACTCCCCTGATTAGACAAGAAGGGATTTAGTTTCTGACAACCATAGAACATGACAACTTTGCTCTCCCCTAATCAAGAGTCAATCTCAAGAGTCGTGTGAGCACAAGGCAATTATTTTACTCAGTCAGTACGTGCATTCTTAGTCTCATCAGAATGTAGAGAAAAGGAAGAGACGGGCGTGTTCAATAAAAGGTGTTATTTATTGATCAGTCTCTTTTCTCGTACAAGAGAAATGGATCGATATTATTGCAATACTTATAGTTAAGTAAAGTGCATACATTAGAAGCAATAGTATAAAATAATACTGTAAAAACATTGATATGGTTTCTGAGCCATAAGATGTTTAAAATGATTAAAATATATTTACATACACATATACATTTGACTAAACGTACTCAACTGGTGTTTCTAAATACGCCTACCCCGTGTACCTGACCTAAGTCTAATGCGTGGGCGGGAATAGAAAGTTACAGTTTAAGTTAAGTTTGTTTTTGCCAAGTGAATAACTAAAGAATTCTCTGTGAGGGGTTATTCAGTTCTGTACCTGGAAGTTAGGATGAATGAGGAATGGTATCTCTTTCTCTGCTCTCGATATTCCAGGCTGCCTGCGAGGGCTGCCCAGAAGCGCCGGTGCTGGGTCTCTCGGCTTGAGATAGCAGCGCGTCTCTCAGCGCGTCAGGAAGGCGGGGCTGCTGCCAGCGGGGTCTGCTTCTGCTCTCGGCTTCGGCAAGTATGGCTGCTCCGTCTTGTCACCACGCGTGTGTTTGCATAGGGCAAGGTCGGCAATATTTATACCTTAAAGGTGCCGAGATTGACGTAAGGATGGACATAGGTACGTCAATAAAGATGTCATACGACTTGCTCGTTAGCACATTCTTTTGCAAAAGTTCTCTGTGAAATCAAAACAATGGCCGCACGGATTTTCCAGGTTGTCATAGGTTTGATTTGTTATGAGAACGTCGTATGCCTTATCAGGGGCTGGAGGAATGTCGCTTGTCTAATTAGATCTCAAGCGTTATGACCTAATCAGATAACACGTTCCTGTGCCGTAGTGTGACTGCGTCAGATAACGGTATCTGCATCATGGGGGTTTTCTTGCCTCATGGGCTGACTGTTAGTTAACTAGCTAGGTAGTTTAACCAGATTAGGGTCAGGAATAGGGGGATCGATTCAGAACCTATAGAAATACACGACAGGAGCAGTGGGGGATAGCAATAACTAGCATTCTTAGGCCCCAGGAGACGACTCTGAGTGCCTTGATCCAGGTGTAGCTAAAATTTGACAAACACACTGGGGGTGAGTGATCCTCTTAACCCCTAATTCTGTAACATGGAATGTTCCAAGTTTGCAATTCAAAGCGAACATCAAAAAAGAAAGTTAATGAACATTTCTAAGGCCATTTTGAGGTCACGAGAGAAAGATTAATGTATCCTCCTTCTTTACCAATAATGTACAGGTTTATAACATCAGGACAAGAGGAGAGTCCGCAAACACACATACAACTTCTAAAACATGGCAAACTTTGAAAACCATAATAACATATATTTTAAAAGGCAGACAAATGTAATAAAAAGTACACCGTAGCGAAATTGGTAATTTCTGCATTGACTTTAAAGGTCAGTCTGGGCCTCTTATATGGAGAGGGCTTTGAGGAGCTCTAAAGTCTTTAGAAAGGCTGTGATTTTGTCCTCCATTACCAGGGAGCCGGATTACCGCTGAGGAGGTGGCTGGGTACTGGTGAGCACAACTTCCCAGAGTGCACATACCACTAAAAAGAGATGCTTCTGGAGAAGCTTAAATCAGATGGGGCCTAGCCATGTGGACAGGGGCACAGAGGCCATTAGTGCAGCAGGTGCAGGGGCACCGGGACCCACTGAACGCTGAGCATTGCAGTATTTCACGGGTCATACAGCGGCCTAGCACACTGTTACCAATTGGTTTCGTGGCGCTCAATTATTAGCAATGGAAGTGCTAAATGTCTTCTATGCAATAATCACAGAATGTAATCATATAAAATGTCCAATAGGGCTATATATCATAATTGATTTTTATATGTCTTGTAGTGCTTTGACACCTATCTTGTCTCTAGGTTTTTGCTTTAATTCTACAGAAGAGAGGAAGCAAGAGAGGACGAACATTAAACGATAATAGTCCTCCTTCTTAATCATAACTACTCGATTCCCACAATAAATTGTTTCAAACAAGGTTATTTCAATCATTTACCTACAAAAAAACATAATATCGTTAGAGACACCATAACCAGTGAAATAGGCTTAAAAAAACAAATGTATTATTTTATAGCTCCGTGAAGTGCAAGTGTGTCATCTCTCTCAATAGCTTTTTAATGTTATGAACATACAGGCATACAACACAAGCAAACACACAGACACCCGCACACCACACATACATGCACACACACACAACTTTGAACAAAGCAGATTGCTTTGTCTGCATATCAGGAAAAGTTGAAAGATGACACATAAGTTTATATCACTTACCAAAAAGAAGCTGACCGGTGTGTCTGGCTACAGCCTGCTTGTGCTCCTATGTTCCCTGTGTTTTGAATTCCGTCGGACTCCTTCCTGGATCCCATGCCACTCGTCGAGGCAGTGTGTGTGTATCTGCTCTTACTGTTTCCTGGCACCCAAGCATCTGAGGCTAGCAGAGCTGACGACAGCGCAGCAGACAGCAGTAAAAACTGTAAACTCAAGGGTAATTATGAGGCAGCAGGAGAGTTGTGCTGATTAAAAAAAACTAATTCAGGGCAGGGGCTATGTTTATCAAAGAAAGGATACTGTGCACCTCATGAATAGGCCTGCATATTAAAAAGAAACAGCATTAGAATGCCAATCGGTCTCGCTCGTTTATAAAGTTGAGAGCAGGTGGCAGAGGAAACAAGACACGTGGCTGTCATTATTTAATATGTTACTAAAAAAAAGAACAGGCAAGCCGTGCACAACGAGATGCGCAGCCACATTATGCTAAAAAAATAAAAAAATGCGCCCCCCCCCCATTATTGCTTTGTAAAAGCGGGCGCCCGCTGTGAAGAAAAAAATGCCAGACAGCCATTGTTTGTATACACCCATGTTGCCGTTAATTTGAAAGCCGGTGCAGTCCTGAACTAGTGGTTGAAGTGGGGGGAAAAAGAAAAAGTACATGTACCGTGTAACAACCAAGTAAAGGGCCAAGTAGCAGTGGTGCAAATGACGACATGGCCGTACTAGGGAGGGACTAACAAGCCTATTAAGGAATAAAATGCCAGCATTTACGAAGGACAAAGAAACAAGCCAATGAAAAATGTGGGTGGGGGAGTGGGCGGGGCTTCTCTCCCGTACGGAACAACAACAGATCATACCCAGAGCAGCGCTTGCGCGCTGGCTCAGGCTCGACCTATAAAGGGTCCTGGGGAGTAGGTTTCCCTGGGCCTAATGAGGACTGGGGAGGGGCCATGCAGACCCTCACCCTCTAAAAAAAACATGGCCCCATGGGACAGGTTCCCTGGGGCCTGATAAGGCTCAGGGATGGAGAATGTGCAGTCAGACCCTCCTCTTTTCAACAAAAACTGCCCCAGGGGATGTGGTCCCTAGTGCCTATGTTGGATTGGGGAGAGGGGCCATGGTCTCTCTACCCCTTTTTAATTGGTTTGGCGCCAGGGGATGGGATCCCCGCGGCATAATAAGGCTCAGGGAGAGTTACTGTTTGCCCCTTCCCTAAGCTTCAATATGGCTAGGGGAACGGGAGCTATGTTGCCCTCTCTCATATTATATATTATATTTGGTCCTGAGGGATATGGTCTCTGGGGCCTCTTAAGGGTCAGGGAGGGGGGCTGGAAGTACTCCTCCCTGTTTCATTATATTTGGCCCCTGGGTCCTGCTATGAACTGCAAAAGGCTGTGTGCAGTGTGGTGTTGGTTTCCTGTGGGGACTTTGCTGCAAGGTCTAACTTTACATTAAAGAAACTTTAGAAATTCACTGAAAAAACGAAAGTTAAAGTAGCATTATTGTTAAATGAATAAGTCAGTGACAAAATTAATGTTTTGAACTAAAAAAAAGACAGAAATTCACAGGTTATATTTAGCAGGGCTAACTTTGACTTGCGCTCCCAACATTCACTGCTTATGGTCTCATATACTACATCACTCCTGACATGTTCTGTGTCATCATTTACGACATCACTGATGACATCTCAAATGCCATAATTAATGGCATCACTGATGACATCATCCAAATTCTTTTGCTCACATTGCTCTATAAATGCTTGTGGGATTAGTGGCCTGAAAGTAAGTACAAAATAGCTCGAAATAATATGAAGCATCATTAATGCCATCACAGCTACAACTCCCTTAGGTGTAGCATGCACGTGTTATGTGCAACATTGACCCTACATAGGCCCCCATTAGGATGGCAGGGGGATCAACCCGCCAGGCCGGCGGTAGCCACCGCTGGCCTGGCGGGGCAATCCGCCCGCCATCCTAGCCGGAATGACCCACGTCATATTAGTATGGCTGGGGGGTCCGCGCGACCGGGGCGGAAAAGGGTTTATATGGTGGCGGTGTCTATCAGACAGCACCAGCCATATTACAATGGGCTTTTTCAGATGCCTTTCCGTGGCGCCACGGGAAGGAATGCGGAGTCTGCTTTGGGGGCCCGATGTGGGCCCCCATTGCCTCTGGGGGGGTGCACATGGGGGGGTACCTATGGTACCCCCCGCAAGTTCCATGCACAGCATGGCAGGCAATCGGTGCCTGCCATGCTGTGCATGGAAGTGCACAGCATGCCTACCTGCCATTGTGGCGGGCGGTGCTGACTGCACCGCCCGCCACAATGGTAGGAATGCAGGATGTGCCCGCCACTGTGGCGGGTGCATCCTGATCCTAGCCATGGGACACCCGCCCTTATGGCGGCCAGTCCTTTTCACCGGTAGGATGATGGGCGGACAAAGTCTGCCCATCATCCTAATTACGCCCATAGTATCCTTTAAAAGTTGCCTAGTTCACAGTAACAATCAACTGCATGTGTATGGGAAATCTTCATTACACATTCAGAGAAATCTTCATTACACATTCAGAGAAAGTCATGTTCCTCAAAATACTCAATGTATATTCCAAAATTACAAGCACCATCCTACATTGAGAAATTAAGTCATTTTTTGAAGAAAATGGGTATGGTGAACAGTGTTTACTCTATGTGGACAGTTTACTCGGTACCACACTGTTTGCCGACTGTGATATTATCATGAGAAATACAGAACTAATGGGCATATTTGCAACATGCAGCGATAATTATCGCTGACCTTGTACACCGTATTTTTTTCTATCGCTGGAATATTTTGCCAGGCTAGCGTTGTATTAACAACGCTTAGCGCCATGGTGATGTATATTCCAGCGATATTGCCCTTTTCCATGGAACATTGCTGGTTTTCCAGCAATGTTCCATGTAGGACGGCAATATGCTTGATGATACAACCCTGTGGTTGAATCACATCAATCCACTCCCCATGTTAGGTATGCCTTAGTCAGGAATTTAACAGACGTTTAATTCCTGCGTTAAGGCATACTAAGCGCGATTAAAATAATTGCTTCCCTGCATTGTAAATATCGCAAAGCTGCCTTCGCGATATTTACCCATGTTGTTTCCACAGACATGCCTACTTTGCATCTCATTAGCGATGCGGAATTTGGCGTGCTGGAAACGGGAGCAAAATCAGCAAAACACGTGCTAGTGTGGCCTTGCTGATATCGCGATAAACTTATTGCCGCTTTTCACCCGGAAACGGACGCCAAAGCAGCAATAAGTTTATCACCTACCCTTGATAATATGCCCCTTAGTATTGAAACTTATCTACTAAGACCAATGTACTTTCTATGCAAACATTTGTAAAAAAAAGACTGTATCTGCTTAAATACCTAAGGTCTGAAGGTGTTAGATATCATACTACCTAGCCTTCATAATGTGGGGAAGATGTAATATGCCATCATTGATGTCATAAAATATGTCATAGAACATGTCAAAAGTGATGTCATATGTGAGGTCATAAGCAGTGCATGGTGTGGGTGCAAGTTATAGTTAGTGCTGCTAACTATAACTGGTGAGTTTCTGAGTTTTTTTAGTTCAAAACGTTAATGTTGTAACTGAGCAATTCACCTAACTATAGTGTTACTTTAACCTTTCATTTTTTTCAGTGAATATACAAATATTTATGACATCCCTGGTGACATCTCAAATGACATCACTGATAATATCACTCAGTATTCAGTGAATCTCTAATGTTTTTTATTTAAACAAAACACCTAAGTATAACATTACTTTAACCTTTTTCAGTGAATGTTTTTTTTAATAAATTAAATATTTTTGGGACTGTATGTATGGAAGAATAACTTTACAATATATGTCCTGTTCTGACATTATTTTAGTAAAATAATACTTTTTTATCGTAACAAAACAGGATCTGGTTCACAGCTCACAAAATCTTTGAAAATGTGTGTGTGTGTTAAACAAATGAAAATTCAATAAAAATTGTGTATTTGCTCAGTTATAGTTAACTCTGATATCAAGACATGTCACCAGCAATCTTTTTTTGAGTTGTCATTACTCTTGAAATGACTGGTGTGTGTAGTGAGATGTGGAGAGGGATTGCCCTCTCCTTTCAGGCTTCTCTCTCAGAGGATTTTTGTGAAACAATGTTTTATGGGGTATGAATATGCCACACTTCAGGGAAAGTGGTCATCAGAGATGGTAGCACACTGCCCTCTATTGGTCATGGGTACCTTCCTTCTTTCAAGCCTAGAAACCTGGATACATATGGGAGAGCTGTGCAGCAACTCAGATCCCTCCATGGAAATATCATGAGAAGAAAGACGGCCTTTAGCCCCTGGTCTGTCCCACAAGTGGGCTGCACCCATAAGGACTGCACCTGCTGCACACTTCAGGCTTCAGAAAAGAGGACTTTGCCTGGTTTCAGAAAGATTAAGGAGTGAACTCCTTGAAAGCAACAGTTACAAAAGAACTTCAAGAAGTCACTTGCATCAATTCCATCAAGAAGTCCCAAACCAAGAGGCAAATCAAAGCTTCTGGGCACTTGGGGCCCAATTCACAATTGAACACTTAGATTTTTTATCTAAACTTAGACCAAACATTTACGTTTATGCTTTTGGGAATTCACAAAGGGCAATTACGAGTACTATTGTTATGTCCCCACTAGGGCCGGAATCCGGCTTTCGAATTTGTTGCACATCTGTCCAGCAGTTTTTGCTATAGCCGTGTCTAAAGAGGTGTATGGAAAATTCATGGGGATTTTATGTTTGGAGACCCGCATGTATTTTTGGACCCTACTTGAGGGATCACCACCAAAGTTTCCAGGAAGAAGCAGAGGAGGATAAACTTTATTTTTGAAATGTTTTGTGGAGATTTATCAAATGGGGCCCACGTTATTAGCAAACCAAAATACACCCCGTCTAACGAAAAGCAGACCTAACTATAACTACTGGTTTATGGAAAAGCAGACCCAACTATAAATAATGGCTTGTGACCTGCAGCAGGACATATATATATATATATATATCTATATATATCTATATATATCTATATATATCTATATATATCTATATATATATATATATATATATATATATATATATAGATATATATATTAGCTACTGGAGGTATAGTAGGGCCTTTTTTCTATAGGAAATCCGCAACAATCAATTTGGAATAACTTTGGCGCCAGTCGACGAATCTCCGCTCCTATCCTGAAAGTCTCGGGGTGATTCGTCAAGCGGGGGCTGAGAAAAAAGGGGGTTTCCAGAACGTGTTTTCCCCTATGCAATTTTCCATTGGAACCTTTAATCAAAGCTACAGCCTGAACTGCTGAACGGAATTACACCAAATTTGGAAAAGAGGTTGACCTTGCTTCAGAGTTGTGCCTTTTGGGTAAATGGAGTCAATCCGTTCAGTAGTAGCTGAGAAAATCAAAAGTAAAATCACATATATATCTATGGCCGCGGTGGATCAGGGCATCCTGAGCGCACCCTGAGTGCACCCTTACGAAAACAAGCTGCATGCTAATTGGCTGTCAAATGTCTGTCAACACTCCAAACCAGGAAGTGTTAGCAGCCATATTGTGTCTCGGTAGACTGTAGAAATCAGTGAAACAAGTGTGCAAAATTAATAAAGGGGGCAGGGTAGAAATACCCTGACCCTCTAGACCTGCTTAGGGGTCCCACAAGGACCCCAAGGGCACAAAAAAAAAATATATTTTTTTTTTTTAAATGGCAAAATGCGCTAGATGCGCGGATCCTGACGTAAAAAATGATAAAACGAAGCGCGGGCTCCTGCGCTTCTTTAATAATTAGCCCTTGGTGGGCCAAATCCCGGGGGCAAAAAATATTTAATTTAATGGGGGGCCCAGAGGGGTCCCCCAGCCCCGGGGACCACCACCCCCCGGGCTGTACAATAAATGGTTGGGGGAGCTCAATCACCACCCCACCAGCAAAATATAAGGGGGTGCTCAAAAGCCCCCCGAGCCCTGGCGACATCCACCCCCTAGGCTATGTATGTGGTGGAGGGGGGCCGTGTGGCCCCCCTCCAGGAGCAGTTGAGGGCCCTGGGTACCGCCACCCCCCAGGGCCGGCTCCTGCAGTGTCCCGGGGTGCCCACCCGAGAAACTGCTGTTTGCTATGGCAGGGCGGGAGCCAAGGCTCCCGCCCTGTCAGAGCAACCATGGTTTGGATTTTGCAAACCATATTTCTTTTCCACACGGGGAGCTGCATGTTAGCAGCTCCTTGTGTGGAAAAGCAATGCCGGCTCCCGAAGTACACGGGGAGCCGGTAGGGACCGTGGGGCTCTGGGGCTCCCCCCAAGTTCCACAACATTGCATATGGGACCCGGGGGATGGGGTCCCTGGGGAGAATAGAAATTATTCATATGTGCTACGGTAAAATTAGGAGTTGAGCACCGAGCGCAGCGCTCAGCGCGGCCCCCTGGTGTGCACGCATTGGGTGCACGACTCCTAACATGTAGGGTGCATGACTCCAGCGCGTTGGGTGCACGACTCCAACGCATTGGGTGTGCGACTCCAAGCAAAAAAAAGTAATATTTTTCAGATATACATCAAGCTTATATGTTTAGATCTTGGGTGGCTCTAAAAAGAGGCGTTTATTGAGAGATTTTGGTACTGTTAAGTAAGTACCTATGCAAGTCTAAAGTTGATGAGGAAGACTCTGTTACCCTCATCTTTAAAATGTACACCATCTCTCCTATAGATGCCATTCATATTGAAACGCAGATTGTGGTCGTAAATGGACCCCATCCTATAATCTCAGAGAAAAGCAGAAACAGATTTATTGACATGTTTTCTAGCTTTCTCAATCTGTGGACAAAATTGATTGGACCAGTTCCATTTCTGCCTTTGGCATATATTAGAATAGACAAAGGCAGTTTGGGGGAAAAGTGACATCAGTTCTCTAAAGGTGTCCTTCATAAGCATTTCCAGACCTAGCCCAGTCAAAGTGCCTAGGTCATTGCCACCACAGTGCACAATTATGAGGTCAGGGTGTTGGAGATGCAAAAAGGATTTAACCAATGGCATAATTTGATGCCACTTTAACCCTCTCTGTCCAATCCATTAATGTCTACATTTGGCAAAGTCAATGCCTTTGTTTTCTTCATACCTTTGGCTCCAGAAAACATAGCTGTGTCCCACAATCCACACTCTAAACATCTTGAAGAGAGGTATGGATGCACTCAGATGGTATCTGTAAATGAAATGGCTGTTTCAAAACTAAGATTTTTCTAAAATGGTGGATAAAGTGCTGTTTTGAAAAAAGAAAATAAATGATTGGCTGTTTGAGAACACTCTAGACTGAAAAGTAGGGTGTGAGTTTCTAATTTTTTAAAAGCATGTTTTACATTGGTTAACAAAAACTGTTTGAATGGAACATTACATAGGATAAGGTGTCATTTTGAAAAGTCAAGCACAATTACTGTTTGGATTAGCAACATTGTGTGCTGAACTTGTGACCTGTGTGCTTAGTTGAGTGTTTCATGAACTGTTACTATAGAAACAGGCAGTAAGCAGATTGGGGTAGAGTTCACACTTATGTCAAACGGGGTAGTCAGACAAAATATCGAAATCAAAATATCGATATACAATAATATCGATGTTTTAATATCGATGGTATAGTATATCGATGTGCCATAATATCGACAGACAGAATATCGAGATTAAGGTATGTATGTTAGTAATATCGAAATGTTGTTGTTTAGTGTTATGTATTTTATTATGTTGTTTATATGTTTGCTAAATATGTTTAGAAATGTATGTTTGAAAATTAGTAATTATGTTAACATTTTGCGTTTTAGTATTAGAGCGGGTTGTGGGTTTATAGGGGAATAGGGTGGGAAGTAATTTAATAATAATTAAATAATTAATATATATTTTTAAATATTTTTTAATTAATAATTAATTTGTAATTAATTGAAACTAATTAGTTAATTACATTAATTAGATTTAATGTGGTAATATATTTAATTTAGTGTTATTGTTAATTAATAATTAATTGGTAATTAATTAATATTAATTAGTTAATTAAATTAATTAGATTTAATGTGCTAAGATATATAATTTATTGTTATTGTTAATTAAAAATTAATTGGTAATTAATTAATGTTAATTAGTTAATTACATTAATTAGATTTATTGTGCTAATATATTTAATTTAGTGTTATTGTTAATTAATAATTAATTTGTAATGAAATAATATTAAGTAGTAAATTAAATTAATTAGAGTTAATGTGTTAATATTTTTAATGTATTAATTTTTGATATTGTTATTTAATAATTAATTGGTAATTAATACTTATTAAGTCATTAAATGGTTTCATTTATTTATGTGTAGTGGGTTGTGTGTTTATAGGGAAACAACCATTACAATGCAACTTTTACAACGCACTACCATTACAATGAAACTTTTACAACGCAAAAACTATTACAACGCATGCATTTAAAACGCATGTTTTTACAACGCAGATACCTTTACAATGCATACCATTACAACGTAAGTATTGGTAAGTATATAATTATATTTAAAATTTTATAGTTTTGGGTTTTTGGGTCAAGGGGTATTTTTAGGGTTCAGGGTCAGTTTTTAGTTTTTGGGTAAAGGGGTATTTTTAGGGTTCAGGGTCAGTTTTTAGTTTTTGGGTAAAGGGGTATTTTTAGGGTCTAGGGTCAGTTTTTAGTTTTTGGGTAAAGGAGTATTTTTAGGGTTCAGGGTCAGTTTTTAGTTTTTGGGTAAAGGGGTATTTTTAGGGCACAGGGTCAGTTTTTAGTTTTTGAGTAAAGGGGTATTTTTAGGGTTCAGGATCAGTTTTGGGTTTTTGGGTAAAGGGGTATTTTTAGGGTTCAGGGTCAGTTTTTAGTTTTTGGGTAAAGGGGTATTTTTAGGGTTCAGGGTTAGTTTTTAGTTTTTGGGTAAAGGGGTATTTTTAGGGCACAGGGTCAGTTTTTAGTTTTTGGGTAAAGGGGTATTTTTAGGGTTCAGGGTCAGTTTTGGGTTTTTGGGTAAAGGGGTATTTTTAGGGTTCAGGGTCAGTTTTTAGTTTTTGGGTAAAGGGGTATTTTTAGGGTTCAGGGTCAGTTTTTAGTTTTTGGGTAAAGGGGTATTTTTAGGGCACAGGGTCAGTTTTTAGTTTTTGGGTAAAGGGGTATTTTTAGCGTTCAGGGTCAGTTTTGGGTTTTTGGGTAAAGGGGTATTTTTAGGGTTCAGGGTCAGTTTTTAGTTTTTGGGTAAAGGGGTATTTTTAGGGTTCAGGGTCAGTTTTTAGTTTTTGGGTAAAGGGGTATTTTTAGGGCTCAGGGTCAGTTTTGGGTTTTTGGGGTACAGGGGTACAGTGTAAAAATTAAAGTAAAATTAAATTTAAATTAAATTAATTAAATTAAATTAAATTAAATTATATTATATTAATTTTAATTAATTTACATAAAAAATTATTATATACTTACCAATACTTACGTTGTAATGGTATGTGTTGTAAAAGTATCTGCGTTGTAAAAACATGCGTTAATATTTGTAAAATTATATGTATTTTTAAATTAATTTTACATTATTATTAATACATTAAAAAAACGATATTTTTATTTCGATATTTTTGTACAACGATATTATTTTTCCAATATTTTTGTACTTACCATTATGTAGATATAACTTCGATATTTTTGATTTCGATATATTTGTGTCGATATTTTAGTATCTCGATAATGTGTCTTTCGATAATATGTCAGTGAACCGTCAAACGGAAAGGGTTGAAATGTGTAACAAATAGAAATGTGTTTTAGCTTTTGAATTAATGTGGGAAGCAATGTGATTTGATATTTGCATGTATATGTGTGCAGAATGAGAGGGAAACTTTGCTATTTTTTAGTTTTGATAAGATCAGTGCTGTACAGAGATTCTGACTAAGAAAATCTGGTGTGTGACTGAGATACTTCTTAATCTACAAATCAATTTGAAAGGTGAGTTAATAATTTGTGAGGGGTTGTATGTGATGTCTTTGTTTTTAATAAGATTAATGTGTTTTTCTTGGTAAAGTCCAGGGAGTACTTTTGCTTGTCTAGAATCACACTGTGACTCTGTGTGCTTTTGTGAATCATTATGACAGAAGAATTTGGGTACTTCATGTGCTTGTAGATACATAACTGCTTAAAAACCTATGCTGTTCTCAAGTTTTGGTAGAATTAGAAAGCAGTCATTGCTTATGTATTTGCAAAATGCACCAGGCTTCCACACTAAACTGCAGTTTTAAAATATGTGGAATGTGTGCAGTCATCTTACCTTTTCCAGATTAGTAAATGATTTTTGGTAAAGTCCAATGGATACTGTTGCTTGTCTAGAATCACACTGTGAGTCTGTGTGCATTTGGGAATCATTGTGACAGAAGCATTTGGGTACTTCATGTTTTTGTAGACATATAACTGCTCAAACACCTATCCCATTCTCAACTGTTGGTTGAATTAGAAACCATTTATTGTTTATGTATTTGCAAAATGAGTCAGGCTTCCACACTAAACTGCAGTTCTAAAATATGTGAAATGTGTCCAATCATCTTACCTCTTCCAGATTAGTAAATTATTTTTGGGAAAGTTCAAGTGATACTGTCTGTTGTCTAGAATCACACTGTGAGTCTGTATGCATATGGAAACCATTCTGACAGAGGCATTTGGGTACTTCATGTTTTTGAAGACATATAACTGCTTAAAAACCTATCCTGTTTTCAAATTTTGGTAGAAATAGAAACCAGTAATTGCTTATATATTTGCAAAATGAGTCAGGCTTCCACACTAAACTGTAGTTCTAAAATATGTGGAATGTGTGCAATTATCTTACCTCTTCAAAACTAGTGAATAGTGTTGCTTGTCTAAAATCACACTGTGAGTCTGTGTGGATTTGGAAACCATTGTCAGAGAAGCATTCGGAAACTTCATGTGTCTTTGTACTACTCTAATCATCCACTAGATATCCAAGTACTCATGCAGTGATTCAGGGCCTCAGCACATGGACTTTTTCAAAGTCTTATGCAATATGCATGTACTTCTTTAACCACCTACACACTTGTGTTTGAGGCCTTCAAATTCCCAGTCAAAATCCATACACTCCAGCAAACACCCTCCCACTGCTCTTGCAGTTCTTTAGCGACTCTTTCAGATTTATGTACTAATCTATTCGCTGAAATAAAACTCAAGCAACTATCAATTCAGCCAGTGTCTCTCTTTATAGTACTGTAATCATTCAGTCAGTAGCCATGTACTCATGCAGTGAGACAGGCTTTAGGACATGAACTGCTTCAAACTCCTATGCACTATGCATGTAGTGCTGTAACTACCTTTACATTTATGTTTCAGGCCTACAATTACCTAATCAGTATCCATACACTCAAGCAAACACCCTGTCACTGCTCTTATGGTTCTATAGTGATCCTTTCAGCTCCATGTAGTAATTTATTCACTGAAGTAAAACTCAACCAATTATGAATTCATCCAGTGTCTCTCCTTATAGTACTGTAATTATTCAGTCAGTATCCATGTATTCATGCAGTGAGACAGGCTTTAGGACATGAACTGCTTCAAACTCCTATGCACTATGCATGTAGTGCTGTAACTACCTTTACATTTATGTTTCAGGCCTACAATTACCTAATCAGTATCCATACACTCAAGCAAACACCCTGTCACTGCTCTTGCAATCCTATAGTGGCCCTTCCAGCACCATGTACTAATCCATTCACTGAAGTAAAACTCAACCAATTATGAATTCATCCAGTACCTCTCCTTATACTACTGTAATTATTCAGTCAGGATCCATGTACTCATCTAGTGGACCAAGCTTTAGGACATGGACAGCTTCAAGCTCCTATGCACTATGCAGGTAGTGCTCTAACCACCTTCACACTTGTGTTTCAGGCCTACAATTTCCCAGTCAAAATACAAACACTGCAGCAAACACCCTGTCACTGCTCTTGTAGTTCTATAGTAACCCTTTCAGCTCCATGTACTAATCCATTCACTGAAGTAAAACTCAATCAATTATGAATTCACCCAGTGTCTCTCCTTATACTACTGTAATCATTCAGTCAGTATTCATGTACTCATGCAGTGATCCATGCTTTAGGATATGGACTGCTTTGAACTCCTATGCACTAAGCATGTAGTACTCTAACCACCTTGAGACGTGTGTTTCAGGCCTACAATGCCCCAGTCAGTATCCATACAGTCCAGAAAACACCATGTCACTGCTCTTGCACTTATATAGTGAGCCTTTTAGCTCCATGTCCTAATCCATTCACTGAAGTAAAACTCAATCAATTATGAATTCACCCAGTGTTTCTCCTTATAGTACTATAATCATTCAGTCAGTATCCATGAACTCATACAGTGAGCCAGAGTGTAGAATATGGACTGCTTCAAACTCCTATGCACTAAGCATGTAGTGCTCTAACCATCGTTTCACTTGTGTTTTAGGACTACAATTCCCCAGTCAAAATACATACACTCTAGCAAACATCTGTCACAGCTGTTGCAATTCTATAGTGACCCTTTCATCTCCATGTACAAATCTATTCACTGAAGTGAAACTCAATCAATTGTGAATTCACCCAGTGTATTTCCTTATAGTATTGTAATCATTCAGTCAGTATCCATGTACTCATGCAGCAAGCCAGGTCTTAGGACATGGACTGCTTCACACTCCTATGCACTATGCATGTAGTGCTCTAACCACCGTTTCACTTGTGTTTTAGGGGCCTACAATTCCCCAGTCAAAATACATACACTCCAGCAAACACCATGTCACTGCTCTTATGGTTCTATAGTGATCCTTTCAGCTCCATGTAGTAATTTATTCACTGAAGTAAAACTCAACCAATTATGAATTCATCCAGTGTCTCTCCTTATAGTACTGTAATTATTCAGTCAGTATCCATGTACTCATGTAGCAAGCCAGGCTTTAGGACATGGACTGCTTCAAACTCCTATGCACTATGCATGTAGTGCTCTAACTACCTTCACACTTGTGTTTCAGGTCTACAATTATCCAGTCAAAATACACACACTCCAGCAAACACCCTGTCACTGCTCTTGCAGTTCTATAGTGACCCTTTCAGCTCCATGTACTAATCCATTCACTGAAGTAAAACTCAACCAATTATGAATTCACCCAGTGTCTCTACTTATACTACTGTAATCATTTAGTCAGTATCTACATGCTCATGTAGTGAGCCAGGCTTTAGGACATGGACTGTTTCAAACTCCTGTGCACTATGCATGTAGTCCTCTAACCACCTACACACTTGTATTTCAGGGCTACAATTCCTCAGTCAGTGTCCATACACTTCAGCAAACTCCCTGTTATTCTCCCTGCATTCCTGTACAATTTCAATTAGTGATGAGAAAAGAAAGCGGTTAAATGATTTGTATATAGAATGTGTTTGTATAGTGATAGAATTATTTATTTAATAAAATACATTTATTTATGTTTATTTTGTACAGATATTGTTAATCATCATTAAAATAAAGTTATCATGCCAGAAAAATCAAGAGAAAAAGACCGCAAAACCACATTTATTTTAAGAAAATTCAACAACAAGTATTGGATGACCAACATCATGTGGGTAAAAAGACATTTTTTTCTGGTAAGACTACTAAGGAATTCATTAAAAGACTTTCTAAGCTCAGAAACACTTTGCAGAATGTGGAAACTAATGAGAATGAGTCAACCAGAAAAAATAATAAAAATAGCAGGAAAGGAAAAAAAGTAATTTTAC
The DNA here is from genome assembly GCF_964261635.1 of Lissotriton helveticus. Lineage (NCBI taxonomy): Eukaryota > Metazoa > Chordata > Amphibia > Caudata > Salamandridae > Lissotriton > Lissotriton helveticus. The sequence goes on from NC_136059.1 coordinate 642,758,591, forward strand.
AGTCAAAAGATACGACGTATGGTAAAAGAAGGCAAAATTAGTATAAAGAAATACATTAAAAAAAATGTATAATAAAGTAGTACATAACTTGCTCAAAGAGGTGGAAAAATATAGACAAAGAGCACTATTCCATAAAAAGAAGAAGCATATTGAATCCATTGCTCAAAAGGCTTTTGAAGTAAAAAGAAAACTATTCATTTTAGTTTTAAAACAGAATTCGATCACTAGATAAACCAATCCAAAATAATGAAGGCCAAAAGTAAAAGGAAAATAATAATTAACAGAACTAATTTTTGCATGCAGTTGATACCAGTGGTCAAGCTTATGATGTTAGAAATGGTTGTCCAATTGAGAAAAAGAAAATGGTTTCCAGAAATGCAGAAAAAGTGTTAGCTGATGAAGTTCTAGGTAGACGTCCTAAAGCCCCAGTGTACACTTGGGATTGTAGTACTATTTGAAGTGTACAAAAAGAATCTATTGATATTTTACGCAATTTCTTAAGAGAATACAGTAAAAAGTGTTAAACAAAAGAGTAAGATGTTGCAAAGACTAGACCCTTGCAGAGTGAGAAAAAATACTGGTTTGCTAGGTAATTGTCTTTCTAGAAAATTATGTCAAAATGTTTTTCATCATTTCAGGATGTTAGCAGTACATCATTCTCAAATGTGGAAGTTAGTCAGAAGATTGTATTATGCAAAAAGCCCAGCCCTAAAATTAAATGAGTTGAACAGTGCTCTTTTGCGTAGGTCTGTATCAGATGTGAAGAAGGTTTATGCTGAAATTGAGTTTTGTTACCTTGGTCCTGAACAAGAGAGTGCAGAAACTGAGACATTAATAGAAGAAAATGTTGAAGAGAAAGTGTAACATACTACTACAAAAATGTTTGAGGAAGAAATTACAAAGTTTACGGTGATTTCAGGTGAAAGGCCAAATTATTCTAGTATTTGTTGTTGGTGAACTCACTATAAAAATCAGACTAGGACTGTTGATCTGTATTTTAAAAGTGAAAAAGAAAAATAATGATAAGTGGAAGGAATTTGCAACTTATTTGTTGATAGCGAATTGTTTTGATTTGGGTTCTGATCAGTGTATTTGTAAATATTGTTATAATACATTGGATGAGAATAAAATGCCCACTAGAGCTGTCCATAATAATCTAGAGTTGGTAACTATTCCTCAAGCACTGATAGATTTAAATACCTATGAGTCTATTCTCATTCAATGAATGCACCCATTTCAGGCTATTGTTCGTATGGTGCCTAAAACAGGTAAATTGCCTCCTTCAGATTTATTGAGAGGATTAAAAGGAAGAGTTGTATATTTACCTCTAGGTTTAAAGAAAAATGTTGAAACTATTGGTGTAGAGTGTGTAGAAAATGAACCACTAGTCATTCTAGTTTATGGTGTGACTCCTAAGAGTAAGAAAATCTGGCAGGAACTAGTGGATGTTAGGAAAGTTCAAAAGGCAACTTTATATTTGATAAAAAACAATGAGTACTATAAAAATGTGTATGTGGGAGAAAAAGAAATACATTTAGTAGAAGATACTGAAACGTGAACTGGACAAACTGAAAAAATGGACATGTCCAGAAGTGAAGAAATCTATGAACATGAACATTACAGTGTACATCTACTTCATTCAAACGGAGTGATGGGAACTACTATTGAGTTATTTCAAATGAAAAAAGCGAAGGGAAGTCCTATGAGTGTATGGGAAGAAAGCTTGTTGTTTTCCGCTACTTTTCCCAACAGGAAAAGGAGGACGATATGATGAACGACCTGTGCAGATTCCTGCATCTGAATATCGGACAACAAGATTGTATGCAGAAGATCCAAGATTTCGACAATGTATCCCATATATATTTCATCTTTTGTTTGAAAGTGATTTGTCTAGACTTTCATATGCAGTCAATCACATATTGAAAACAGGAGTAGATCTGCAAAATGTTTTTGCAAAGGAATTTAAGGATGAAGTGCACCAGAGAGATGATCATTTAGAATCTCAGCTGATTAATCTGATGGCATGTCAGTGTGGCACTAATGAATATTGGTACCATCGTCATGGAGAACTTAAATGTATGCTAAAGAACTTAGGAACTCCTACATGGTTCCTTCCGCTAAGCTGTGCTGAATACGTTTGGGATGATTTACTTGAATTTCTTCGAGAGGCAAGTTCCAATATAAAAAATATTGAATACAAGATACCTGGAGAATTGTGCTCTTTGAATCCTGTTAATGTATGCAGGTATTTTAATCATGGATTTGAAGCTATGATATCTTTTATCTACAATAAAAAAATCCTCCTCTTGGAGAAGTTGTGGATTTCTTTTGGAGAAAGGAGTATCAAGCAAGAGGTGCTTCGCATATACATATGCTGTTATGGATCAAGGATGCCCCCAAATTCGAAACAGATTCAGATGATACTGTTTTGTCTTTTATTGAAGAATATGCCACATGTGCTGTACCCAAAAGCACAGAAGAAAACAACTTAAGACAACAAGTCTTACGATTCCAAAGCCATCGATGTGGAAAATACTGTTGACGAAAGTACAATTCTAACGATAAGTTCTATACCATATCTCGTTTGCATTTCCATGTCCTGTAATATCCAAAGGAAGAGTGAATTGTTTTATTACCGCTATGCGACATACCATCACAAGAAAGTCTCCCAAAAACACCTACAATTTGAGAAGAAGCGAAAAATCTAAATACATAAATGACTACAATCCGTTTATTCTGTCCATGTGGAATGCTATCATGGATATTCAGTATGTTGCAGACAATTCCATTGCTGTTGCTCGATATGTAACATCCTACATTACAAAATCAGAAAAGACGGAATTGAAAGAAATATGGGAAGAGATTTCTCACGAGAAGAGTCTAAGTAAGAAATTATACAGTTTCAGTTTGAAGATGTTATCCAATCGGTTATCATCTGCAAGTCTATACTCCAAATCTAGAAGAATCATTTGGGTGAGTCTAGGTCTTGCTGCAACGCGAATCTTAAATGTATGCTAAGGAACTTAGGAACTCCTACATGGTTCCTTCCGCTAAGCTGTGCTGAATACGTTTGGGATGATTTACTTGAATTTCTTCGAGAGGCAAGTTCAAATATAAAAAATAGTGAATACAAGACACCTGGAGAATTGTGCTCTTTGAATCCTGTTAATGTATGCAGGTATTTTAATCATGGATTTGAAGCTATGATATCTTTTATCTACAATAAAAAATTCTCCTCTTGGAGAAGTTGTGGATTTCTTTTGGAGAAAGGAGTATCAAGCAAGAGGTGCTTCTCATATACATATGCTGTTATGGATCAAGGATGCCCCCAAATTCGGAACAGATACTGTTTTGTCTTTTATTGAAGAATATGCCACATGTGCTGTACCCAAAAGCACAGAAGAAAACAACTTAAGACAACAAGTCTTACGATTCCAAAGCCATCAATGTGGAAAATACTGTTGACGAAAGTACAATTCTAAGGATAAGTTCTATACCATATGTTGTTTGCATTTCCATGTCCTGTAATATCCAAAGGAAGAGTGCATAGTTTTATGTCAGCTATGCAACATACCATCACAAGAAAGTCTCCCAAAAATACCTACAATTTGAGAAGAAACGAAAAATCTAAATACATAAATGACTACAATCCGGTTATTCTGTCCATGTGGAAAGCTATCATGGGTATTCAGTATGTTGCAGACAATTCCATTGCTGTTGCTCGATACGTAACATCCTACATTACAAAATCAGATAAGACGGAATTGAAAGAAATGTTGGAAGAGATTTCTCACGAGAAAAGTCTAAGGAAGAAATTATACAGTTTCAGTTTGAAGATGTTATCTGTGAGAAGTTGGCCTGGTATATGATGCTCACTAGTTCTAGTGATCACCTTGTACCATGCCAAGCAACCCTTATGATGATTGGTTGTAAGTCAACCTTATAGACCAGCTATCCTAGTGGTAGCATGGACAAAGCAGTCTTAGGCTAAACTCTGTAAAGGCAAGTGAAGCAGGCTGTTTTACCATACACAATCCCCTTGAATACCAAATGAAAGGACACCACACAGATATATATTGAAAAAATATATATATTTATTTACTACAAATATCCCCTATACTCTTTATGAGCACAGAAGCAAATGCGTAAAAACAAAACACAGTTTAAATATACAAAAGTTGCACAATATGGATGAGCCCTAGGGGCCCCCTAAACCATATACTAAAATAGTGGTATAAGAACCACCAATTGGAAAGGAAATAGGCCTAGGGCCTGGGGAATCGCTGGAGCTGTTCGGGACTAACAGTGAAGAACTCGGGAAAGGCCCGCGGGACTCGGGTGCAGCGCTTAAAGCACACGCATGCACCAAGCAATGTCAATGGTGCGTAAAAGTTATAAAGTTACTGTTTAAGGAACCTTCCGACTGACCTAGAAGGACAAAACTTTTGACCTAGACACTAGAGGTGTGTACCAGTGTAGGAACACCGGCGTTGCTGAGTTACCTCACCCACAGGAAGCGGGTGCACAGGTGCAAAGTAGTGTCGCGTTTCGTCACGCAGGTCGATGGTGCCTGAAGATGAAGATGCTGCAGGCGGGTCGTCGAGGAGGGTTCTGGTGGATCCAAGGATGGATCTGAAGATGTGAAGACCTGAAAGCAGAGGGGACAATGTTCAAAGTCACTAGCCAGTGACTACCATGGAACCAGGATGGAACCAGGCGATGTTGGGTGCAAACAGGTAAAGAGGTGTAGCTTGTCTCCGCAGCCACGTGGACATGAAGAGATTGAGGACATCCAGGAGTCGGTCACGAGCTGTCATATGAAAGCTCTAGCTGATGGCGGTGTTGGCAACTTGATTGGAGCAAACAAGCCTTGGTAAATACAAGCCACGCAGGAAAAGAAGAAAGCTTGTTACTCGGACCAGCAAGGTCAGAGCGGGTGCTCCTTTTCAGGGGAGCGAGGGCCAGTCTGGAGCTACCAGAACAGCAGTGTTGTTTGTAGGTTTCGTTGCCAAGATGGCCGCTAGCCATGTGGCAATTGGCCGGGATAGCGCGTCAAGTGGCAAAGTGCAAAAGGGCCCCACGCAGATCGTGGAGATGCTAAGGGGCTGATCTTCAGTGCAGATGCTGCTCCGTGGTGGGGCTTCTCAAACCCCAAAGCACAGCATTGAGGGAGCCTCGGGTGCTGCGCAGTCAGCTTCTCGGGGGTCTTTCAAGAGGGCAGGTCCCACGTCTCTCGATGCCTCCACGGGTCTCTTCTTTTAAGGGACTGTGGATCGAGCTGTGAGATGTCTAGGAATCCAGGTCTTGTCAGGCTCTGGGCTCGGGCTCCGGTGGGAGGCGGCAGCAAAGCAGACATGGAGTTGCTGGTTGGTGCCTGTATTCACAGGGTGGTCACTCCTTGGCCACAAGGGAGATTCTCTTCAGTCTTCTGTGCAGCAGAATGTCGAAGTCCAGTTTTCTTCTTAGTTTCAAGTCGAGTTCAGGATGATCTGAAGTCTTGGGACACAGCTCCTACTCTTATTCCAAATCTAGGGGCCGGATTACCTGCTAGGTCCCTCCTCTGGGTGGGACCAGGAAGGGGGGTGGTTACTCCCCCTTTCCTTTGTCCATCTCCACACCAGGACTGGGGCTGGGAAGCCCCAGCACCGGTTTGGACTGGCTTATGCACAGGGACACCTTGTGTGCCCCAGGCATGTCTCATTCTATTCAGCCCTGTCCTACCCAATACACAAAATTCTGTCTGGGGTGGTGCTAGCACCTCCCAAGGCAGGAAACCCTTTGTCCAAGTCTCCCTTGCTGGAAGGACTCCCAGCAGCAGGAGGTCAGACTTGTGTCTGTGGTGGCAGCATCCATTTTGTGATGCTGAGGCTCATGTTTAACTTTACCCGGGTTTCAGGTTATGTACATGTCGTGTCCCTCTAGAAGGGTGGAATGCTACCCCCATCACCAGAACTGGCGAGGGGGTAGTATTCCAATTCGTATGACACCTTACTCGACATGTTTTGATAAAGCCAAACCAAAGATAGCATTTAACCGCGAGGTTCATAATGCACTTAAGAGTATATGGTATGGCAGTATCATGGAACAGCAAAAGGACGTGGTTCTGAAAGCTGCAGACAGGCTCAGCTCATGCTAGAGCACCATCTCACATATTTCCAAGCACTCTGCCTCCAGGATTGATGAGGTCTTCCATAGGAGTGGCTGATAGGAACATATGTGTCCATTTTAAGTTAGATATAGACATACTATACCTAAGTAAGGGGTGATTACACTGACTTACCCCAGCTGAGTGATCAGCCAGTTGTGTCAAGTATGGAGGCCAGGCCAGGGGTGGCATAATACATGCTGCAGCCCCTGGTAGGCCTTGGAAACACCTATGCCCTGGGTACCTGGGGTACACAGTTACAGGGGCCAATAAGGTGAACCAGTTCCAATTCGTAATGCACCTAGTGTGCATTGGCATTAATTTAGAGAGAGAACAGCAGGCTGTGGGTCTGATTAGCAGGCCCACAGCCATATTAAGTCATAAACCAGTGAAGCAAAAAGCAAAAATTTGGGGTGACCATAGGATAGCAGACCCTACTCTCCTACATTAGCCCATCGGTTATCATCTGCAAGTCTATACTCCAAATCTAGAAGAATCATTTGGGTGAGTCTAGGTCTTGCTGCAACGCGAAATCGAGTACTTAAATCTGTACAAGAAATCGAATATTTAGCAGCAAAAGGTCCAGAAAGTACAGATATTGTGACAACAAATATGTTGGACACATATTGCCCAAATATGTCTCTATGAAGTGCTGCAAAACTACACTTTTAAACGGAATACTACAGAAAACATTAATGATGGAAAATATGCAGTGATTGGTTCCGAAGGATGTTTGGTGAAACAAAGGAAAGGAAATGTAATTAATCACAAGAAACTGAGTTGCGACACTGCTGATAAAAGAGAATTCTACTATTTAGCATTTTTGCAACTGTTCAAACCAAGGCGTTCAGAATTGGAATTACTTAGAGACTTTCAGAGTTATCAAGATTCCTTCAATGCTTGTAAAGATACCATAAAATGTACTGTTTTTGCAGATTAAGTGAAAATGTTGAACAATGAAATTGATCAAGAAGCTACTAGTGCAGCTTAGATTGCTAGAGACAGTTCTCAAGACAGTTCTGCTCCACTGAGTCAAGATCCACTAGGACAACAAATTGTTGAAAATTAAGCAGCAATCACCATGAATGAGGTGAAAACAGCAAAGCATCAAGCTCAATGATATATAATGGACTTAAAGTTTGTAGAACAACTAACTGTTAAACAGAAAGAAATATATCAGCAAGTGAGACAACAGATTGAACATGGATTTCTTCATGAAAACAAAGAATGCACATTTGAACCTATCCGAATATAAGTGAGTGGACAAGCTGGAACCGGAAAATGTTTCTTAAATAAAGTAATCACCAGTTATCTACTAAAAACAACTCAGTCACATTTATCTTGTGCTTCAACTGGGTTGGCGTGTTACACACAAGGGGTTAAACCCAGTAAAGTCAAGGGACCTGGGTGATTAAGTAGTATATAAGGAAGGGGTCCCAGACAAAACAACAAATTTTTCAATTTTACAATTTCAAATAAATCTATACAAAAAACGATAAATCCATGCAAAAAGATTTATTTCAAATTTGCATTTTCACCACTTATTGGTTGCATTTCATCATTATCACAGTACAAAAAATTCTTATATATGTGCCCACATACACAACAGGGAGGGGGGTGAAGTGAGGGAAAGTGCCAAAGTTTGTAAAAAGGAATATAGAAATGATCAGATTCGTTCGTGATATGATTAAATCCAAGCTCAAAAAACGAATGTCCATGTGGTTCCTTGAACCAAGGTCCACACTACTGTGCTCATATAGAGTCCATAATAGAATTGGTGTAGACCACCTAGCTCGCCTTCAGCTGCTTTAGTCTAGCTTGGGGGTAGGAGCTGGTGAAGATACTGGTGTCTACGTTTCGACCCACAAGACACGTAGGATATTGGTCCTTACAACGGGGTCTTCTTCAGGACGGCCTGAAGAAGCTCCTTTTTGTACTGTGATAATGATGAAATGCAACCAATAAGTGGTGAAAATGCAAATTTGAAATAAATCTTTTTGCATGGATTCATCGTTTTTTGTATAGATTTATTTGAAATTGTAAAATTGAAAAATTTGTTGTTTTGTCTGGGACCCCTTCCTTATATACTACTCAACTGGGTTGGCAGCACACAACATTTAATGAGTTACATTACACCGTTTACTTATGCTACCTGTGGAGCATGAAAACAAATTGGAATATCACAAGCTATCTGGAGAAGCTTGTTGTGAAGTTTCAAGAATGCTGAAGAAAATGAAACTTCTGATTATTGATGAGGTAAGCATGGTCTCAAACTTAATGCTTGCTTTTGTGCATTTAAGAATGCAGCAAATTCGTAAAACAGAGTACGATGTCTTATTTGGAGGAAAACATGTCATAGTTTTTGGAGCGGTAACTGCAAACACAACAATGATGGACAGAATGTGGATCAATGTCACACATTCACCCCAGTCCAAAGATCTGGGCCCAAATCCATCGTTTTTCCACTACACACCACCCTGGGTTAGACAATGGCGATATGCAAATCAGCGCTGACCCTGTGCCCCATGGGAACAGTCCAGTCCGAACTACAAAAGCCATGTCCTTCCCAGAACGGAAACAAGCATCCGAGGACCGGCCCGGTTTCGAGGTAACACCTCTCTTCAGCCCAGCTAGCTTGATTCCAATGGTGTGGAGTGCCTGGGACTCACGTCTGAGCATCCCCAGTACACTTAGAGCGGTAACTGCAAACACAACAATGATGGACAGAATGTGGATCAATGTCACACATTCACCCCAGTCCAAAGATCTGGGCCCAAATCCATCGTTTTTCCACTACACACCACCCTGGGTTAGACAATGGCGATATGCAAATCAGCGCTGACCCTGTGCCCCATGGGAACAGTCCAGTCCGAACTACAAAAGCCATGTCCTTCCCAGAACGGAAACAAGCATCCGAGGACCGGCCCGGTTTCGAGGTAACACCTCTCTTCAGCCCGGCTAGCTTGATTCCAGTGGTGTGGAGTGCCTGGGACTCATGTCTGAGCATCCCCAGTACACTTAGAGCGGTAACTGCAAACACAACAATGTTGGACAGAATGTGGATCAATGTCACACATTCACCCCAGTCCAAAGATCTGGGCTCAAATCCATCGTTTTTCCACTACACACCACCCTGGGTTAGACAATGGCGATATGCAAATCAGCGCTGACCCTGTGCCCCATGGGAACAGTCCAGTCCGGACTACAAAAGCCATGTCCTTCCCAGAACGGAAACAAGCATCCGAGGACCGGCCCGGTTTCGAGGTAGTTTTTGGAGATCTACTGCAACTTACTCCCGTAAAAGGACAACCAGTATTTAAAACACCTGCGCATGAAGAAACCAGAAAGTCTTTGGGTAGCGTTGGAAACGTTAATATTTGGTAATATTTTGAATACAAAGAACTCATTACAAATATGCGACAGGTACATGATGTTGGTTATGGAACTATTCTGCAAGATATAAGAATTGGAGTACTGACAGAACATGGCAAACAAGCTGTGCAGAGTTGATTACTTTCCAATTTGTTTCCAAATGAAAATATAGTTCCTGCAAAAATATATATGAAAATTGCAGAAAACAAATCTATAATCTGCTTGATGCCAACACTGCACAAGTGTTCTATATTCAATTAACAACTATTGATGCTGGAAAATGAAGAAATAATAACAATTGAATGGAAGCCATTGATGAAATACAGATGAAAGGAATCACTAGTATTTTGACAGAAAAATTGAAAACAAAATTGGATTCTTTAGAAAAATTGATATCTAAAAACTGCTGGTTTAGAAAAGAATCTATATGCATGTATATCTATAAAATGTGGATGTAGGAAAAGGTTTAGTTAATGGGGCAATGGGCAAAGTTGTGGATTTTGTTAATTATCAGAATAAAGATGAATTGAATTTAAAAAAAATTAATTTGATCAGATTGAAGAAGTAAAACAAATTGGTCGTTGTTCAGTTCGTTTTTTGCTTGTTAAAGGTGTATATGTCCGTAGAAAACAGTTTCCACTTTCTCTAGCATATGCAGTGACTATTCATAAATCTCAAGGTTTAAGTGTAGACAGTGCTTTGATGAACATTGGAAGTACTGTGTTTAAAGGGGGTATGGCATATGTTGCTTTGTCTCAAGTCAGAACTTTATCTGGTTTGTTTTTGATTGATTTTGATGACACAAAGGTTATTGCAGATGCAAACTGTGTAAAAGAGTATAATAGGTTAAGAAGAGGGTATGCTCCCAATTTAGGTCAATATCCTGTATTTGAAATGCGTGTGATAGGTCGAAAAAGAAGGTATGAGATTATCGGTAGTGAAGGTATAGAGGAGGATAAAAAACAAGATTATGTTGTGATTGCAAGCAAACGAAAAAGGACACTGTTGAAGAGATTGTTGGTTATCAGTTTGAAAATAGTTCTGGTGTCAACTGCTTTACTAATGTATTGGTCAATGTTGTTTTTTTTGTTGAAAATGTGCAACAGCAAATTATGGAGAATCGGGAAAAAAAGATTTTGTTCCTTGTTGCATTATATTTATGAAAAATTGAGAACTGATAAAAGTAAAATACAAAGCGTTTGTGATATTCATAATGTTTTGGATGTATGTTCTGGTTCTGTAGTGTAGTTCCTATATTCCCAATAGGCTCTGCGCATTGGAATAATATATCCTGCAGCTTAGACATAGGACTTAGGTCGACTAGGTCTCTACCGAATATATTAGACTCAATTGTGAGTGCCAGCTAGCTCAGAGGTCACTAGAAACTTTCTTGAATAAACAAGAAGGGATTAGTCTCTTACAACCATATAACATGACAACTTTGTTTCCCCAGAATGAAACGTATCTCTAGAGTCGTGGAAACAATAGACGGCTATTTCACTCAGTCAGATGTGCATGCTTCGTTTCACCAGAGTTTCTTAGAAATAGAGAGACTGGCGTTTTTTCAATAAAAGTATTTATTGAACAGTCTTATTTCTTAAGCATAAGAAATGCACTGCTACAATTGAAATGCTAGTTAAGAAGTACAATGCATATAATACGAATAGTATTATAAAATAGTACTGTAAGAGCATGATATGGTTTCTAAGCCATAAACATAGAATACATAAAATGCATAAAATGCATACAGTGATAAAATAGTGGCTAAAAGTACTCAACTGGTGCTTCTAAAATACGCCTACCCCGATGTACCTAACCCAAGTCTAGTAAGAGGGAGGAGTAAGTGTGGTGTAGCTTAAGTCTAGTAATTTTCTTGCCAATAATCTGTTCCAAGAATTCTCTAAGGGTCTAATCAGCTCCATTCCTTTTAGAATGATAGAGGTCTTGTATCTCTCTCACAGGACTCGATCTCCCAGCAACCCGCAAGGGTAGCCTGGAAACACCGGAGCTGGATTTCTCGGCAAGAGAAAAGACAGCGTTTTCTCCGTGCGTCAGTTGGAGGGTCGGCTTCCTTCAGCACTTGCAGCAGCAGGGCGTCGGGCAAGTAGTTAGTCGATCTGCTCCTAAACCACTGTGTGTTTGACTGGGCAAATGTAGGCATATTTATACTTTGAAGGTGCCAAGTTTGAAGTAAGATTGGACATAATATCGTCACTAGTGCCTCAGTTCCTTGCAAACTCCAGGAGTGCTTGGACAAATTAGTATTCAAGCAGGGGGAAGTCGCTGAATGCTGAAGGCTGGTTTTTCCAAGAAATCGTTGTGGATTCTCTGAGTTTAGTGGAAGTAGCCATGCCGTATTTGGGCTGCACAGGCTAAGATGGTATACACTCAATTTATCGAGTTTTTAATATCGAATTGCACTAATATCTAATTAAAAATATAGAATCAACACAATATCGAATGGACAGAATATAGACTACAAAAATATCGAATAGAATAGCAATAATATCAAATTCAAAATATAGAATGGACAAAATATCGAATGGGCATAATATAGACAACAAATATATCGAATGGATAGAATATAGACAACAAAAATATAGAATGGACAGAATATAGACAACAAAAATATCGAATTTGAGGTAAGTAAGATAATTTCAATTTTTTAATAATATCCAATTTGTTAAAGTGATTTTTTATGTTAGTATATTTGTGAAAACTGTATATTTATTTTATAATTTATTTTTAATTAAATAATGTTATGGTATTTAAATCTGTAGTGGGATGTGGGTTCATAGGGGAATAAGGTGGGAAGTAATTTAATTATAATGAATTACATTTTGTAATTTATTTATTGGTATTTATTTTTAATTAATTGTTAATTAATTGTTAATTAGTAATTAATTAAAATATATTTGGTAATTAATTTTAATTGATTGATTAATTGATAATTATGTTAATTTTATTAATTTATTTTATGTAGCGGGTTGTGGGTTTATAGGGGAATACGGTGGGAAGTAATTTAACTATAATTAATAAAAAAAATATATATTTGGTTTTTATTTTGAATTATTTGTTAATTGGTGATTAATTAAAATATAATTGGTTAATCATTTTAATTAATTTTTTAATTGATAATTATGTTAATTGTATTATTTATTTTCTGTAGCGGGTTGTGGGTTTATAGGGAAATAGGGCGGGAAGTAATTTAATTATAAATAATTTTTTATTTTATTTATTTATTGGTATTCATTTTGAAATAATTGTTATTTACATTTTTTTTGGTAATTAATTAAAATATAATTGGTAATTGACTTTAATTAATTGATTAATTGATAACTATGTTAATTTTATTAATGTATTTTTTGGTGCGGGTTGTGTGTTTATAGGGGAATAGGGTGGGAAGTAATTTATTTGTAATTAACTAAATATTTTAATTGATTTATTGGTTTTTTGTTGTAATTTTTTATTATTTTTTTAATCTTAATTATTTATTTGTTAATTGGTAAATAATTTGTATTAATAGGTTAATACATTTTTTATATTTAATTCTTATTTGTATTTTTAATTGATTAATTATTATATTATATAAAATTGTTAATTCCTTTTAATTAATTTGTAATTGGTATTAATATTTTGTTTATTTTTATTTATATATGAAGTATTTACTTTCCCTACTGTTGCACTCTCTGGAGTTGGAATAATAATTTTTACCTCTACGCTATCCAACGCTTTTCCTACTGTTGCACTCTCTGGAGTTGGAATAGTAATTTTTACCCTCCCGCTATCCAACACTTTCCCTACTGTTGTACTCCCTGGAGTGGGAATAGTAATTTTTACCCCTACGCTATCCAACGCTTTCCCTACTGTTGCACTCTCTGGGGTGGGAATAGTAATTTTTACCCCTACGCTATCCAATGCTTTTCCTAATTTTGCACTCTTTGGAGTGAGAATAGTAAATTTTACCCTACGCCATCCAACGCTTTCCCTACTGTTGCACTCTCTGGAGTGGGAATAGTAATTTTTACCCCTACTCTATCCAACGCTTTCCCTACTGTTGCACTCACTGGAGTGGTAATAGTAAATTTTACCCTTTCCGCTATCCTACGTCAAAAATATTGTACATTTTTTATTAATATTACCTTTATATATATATATATATATATATATATATATATATATATATATGTATTAACATATCAATTTGTATGTTTTTTTTTACTTACATTCATTATTTATTAATTTTAAGGTTATTTAAGTATTTTAATTATGTTTAGGTTAATTAAATGTATTATTTCATTAATGTTTAATTAATTTAAAGCATTTAAAACAATATATATATTTTGACTAACTATATTTTTTACATCGATATTTTTGATTCAATATTTTTGTACTTACCTGTTTGGAGATAGGAGGTCGATATTTTGGTATTCTATATTTTTACCTCGATATTTTTGTAATTCGATATGTTTGACGTCGATATTGTTTCAGTGATCCGACTGACTAAATAAGGCAATGATTTCTATGCCTATATAAGGACTGGGTGATTTATACCTATATATGGACATGAAACGGGAAAATTACACTAGGGTCCTAAATTCCCACATAACAGTTCTACACAATTTACGCAGAATATCCAACAAGATGCTCAGGAATTTCTAATGTATATGCTTACCATATTGGAAAATGAAGGCATAGAAATTGAAAATCTTTTTGGCCTTTGTTATAAATGGGAACATCATTGTGAAAATTGTATGTATATATGTAGCACTAATATAGACACTGAAAGATGTATATATTTGACATTACCAGACTGTAAATCAGTGTCTTTCAATAAACTAGTTAACGCAGATCAAAACATGGAGTGTAGCTAATGCAAATCAGAATGTTAGCAACATTATTTATACAATGATATGGACAATATATAATTTTAATGATGCAATTTTGTACAGCTGATGGAAAAAAATTGGACACTTTAATAAAAACACTTTGTAGCAAGTCAACTATCAATACCAGGAAGGGTTTTTGTAGCAGTAGCAATAATTTTCCATGATGGTCCTTCCACAACATCTGCACATTACACTAAAATGGGATAAGGGATGGACATATTGTAATTACCAAATTCCTACCTAATGTTTTTAAAGCTAAAGTTTTAGGAACATAATTCGGCCTCTAAGGAATTTATTAATATGTATTATTATGATTACTATTGGACAATTTCAATATAAAGGATTTCAGTAATAGCATTTGGCCTAGAGGAAAGGTGTATCTTTGAATTACGGATTTTTTTCTTGCACATTCTCTCAGTGTATATTTTTAAACAACAACATTTACAGTGTATATTAAATTTAGGTTAGAACATTTTCTTAGGAGTAAGCTTTTTATATATGTGTGATTTGAATTATATGGTATGTTATTGAGGATGTAGTCTTGTTTTTTTTAAACAATCTTTTTGCCCACTGTTATGTCATGAGTTCAATTGAAATCACTGTTTCTAGTGAAATTCAATATATTCTAAGAACAACAAAAAAAGCAAAGAAAATAATTTGTAAAATGTAAAAATTATGCTGTGTTGTGAAAAATATAACATCATATATTATAACTGTATTTTTTCTTCTCTTTCACAGATACCGAATTCTAAAATATAAAATTTTCAGAAATTTAGAATAATAAAACACCTGAAAAAAATGAGTAGCGTTTTTTTCTATTACTGTGAAGGTAAGTTTAACTAAGTATTAAAGTGCACAATGGCCTGTGTTTGCACACAGATTAAGAAAGGGGAGATGGATGGAGTAGATATGTGTGGAAAGATGCTCTGTGGGTGTTTTAAGGTAGCGGATAAGGTTAACATGAATACTGAGTGTCACTGGGGGCCAACTAACCCACCAGATATGTGCAGAAAATGCCAGAGAGTTGCATTGCAGAGAGGTATAAAATAGGACATGGCTTCAGAGCACCTCTCTGCAACGCACCTGTATGGTATTCAATAGAGAGACATGGTGGGCTTGTAGGGCCCAGGGACATTCAGGATTAAAAGAGACAACATTCCTTAACTTAAAACACATCACAGAGTGTGTTTGCACATGACACATCAGGCCCCATCCCTTACCTTCACTAATCTATAAACTTGTCCTATCCATTTGTCAAAAAGTAAGTACTTATAAATGTATCTTGTTCTCTGTTTTCAGTACTGAAATTACTCTACTTATTACTAGTATAGTTAAGGATTGGCTAGCCATTAACCCTAGTACAAATTAATTTCTTTATATACAATGCAAGCAGATTTGCAAGAAGCTACAAAGTATTAATGCAGTCTTGAAAACACCCAGTTTATACCAATGTAGTTTTGGAATCTCCCTGTCATAGGATAGCGTGTGACCTGAAAAAGAAAGATTTGATTGGTTCATAATATTTCCCATTGTACCTATTGAAGCACCGCAATCATTTCAATCATTCTCCTTTGAACATCTTTGGAGACATACCTCTGTGCTTACCTCTTATCACTCTCATGCAATTTTTCAAACAATGAACTAGCAATATTTTCTTAGTGAAACAGTCTGTCAATACCTAAGCACTTATGGGGCAAATTTAGATGCATCCTGTGCCAACATTAAGTCACTTTTTGGAACATAGTTATAGCGCAAGACACTCTTTCATATTTACAAAGAGAGGAAAAGGCAGTCTGTGTACCTTTTCTTTTCCATGTAAATACGGCCTCATCATACATACCACTTAGCGTTGAAAGGGCGTTCTATAGTTGTTGCTGTGGGTGTTTGCACAGAACACTCTTAGAACAATACACATCTCCATATTCATCAGAAATTATAAATCTGGACATGTGTGTGAATGCTGCACCATCCTCCAATTGGTGTAGCAAGGCACAACAAGGTGAAATATTTTCATTTCTCCTCATTTTTTCTCTTTCAATGTATGTTAAAATGCACAGCATACATTGAAGGAGAAAAATGCCTTCACTGATTGTTTTTGTGCAAGAAGGTGTGTCTTTCTGCAAAAAAACAAACTCAACACGACACAGATATCCTTGCAACATGATGCAAGGGTGCCTGTGTCACCACATGGCTGCAGTTTAAGCAACAGTGCAGAGGGAAGCATAGACTTGCAACATATTTATGTATATATGTTGCATCCCGTGCTTCGGAAGTACCACAGCATGCTGTAGCTAAAGAGCATACAGTGTCATGCTGCAGCACTTCCTTATAGTTCTGCACTTATACTTTCACCATACACCACAAATGCATTCTTTCCGTCAATTATGCACTACACATACATTCATCTAAACGTTCACACACTATCATAAAAATATAGCTCTTTTTTAACAAGAGTATATTTTTTTTAATTGTTTGAATGATTTTTTGATTTTTTTGGGTTTTTTTAAAAGGAAAAAAAGACAACTGGAGGATCAAAACAATGAACTTTAGGGGGAAAAAAACCTCTAGCATCGATGATTATTGATTGTCCTGCAAAATAAATCAACAGATTGCTCACTGTAGCAGAGAAATCTATTACACTTAACACAGTGTATTTTGGCATATGCAGATGTTGGTTTGAAGGAGATGCCCCAGAAGTGCTAGATACTGCCGGTGTTAGTGGTGGATTCTCCCGCAGTCTTCTGCACTCCTCATGTGCCAGGTTAACGGGATGAAGTGATTTTAAATGCTTCAGCATGCTTGTGGTCCTGCAAGAATATTTTTTGTTTGGGTCTCCACGTGACAACACAGCTTTACAAATTTTGCACGTTACTTTCGTTGCGTTTACTGTTTTCTGTCCTTTCCAGACGATGGAAGTGCACTTTGGAGTGCAGGGATTTTCTTCTAAAAATCCCTCTGCATTGGAGTGTTCCTGCTGTGCTGAAGCCATTTTTCATACAGTGAAAGGAAAACCAGATGTCCAATCAGGAACAAATGAGGTGTTCCTCCAAAGAAGGTCTAAGAAGAATGATTGGAATGATTGAAATGGGTGGGGTCCTTTAATAGTAAGAATAGGAAGTGTTATGAACCAATCAAATCTCTTTTTTTCTGGTCACATGGGGTTCGCACAGGGTGCGCACACACAGCCGCACCCAACGCGACTTCGTGAAATTCCATTAAACATAATATAGGATTATTAAAAGTTGGAGTATAATATTTTTATGATTACATCAGATAATGTCTTGCCCTAATATTTATATTAAATACATATATATATATATATATATATATATATATATATATGTTTTTAGACATTAAAAAATGTTGCGGGAGTCGCGCTCCCACCGCATCGAACACATACATGACGTCACGAAGAATCGCAGGAGAATCGCGCAATGCAATACGTATATGTCGCGGATGCACAAGGAGTCGCGTACCAGTCGCATAGCAATCACGCAGGACAATACGCACCCATCGCGCACCCTTCGTGGATTCTATACAAGAATGCTAAAATGGCGGCTAGGTTCGGCACAGTGTTCGAGAAAGGTACGCTTTGGGTGCGCAAATATCCTAAAAAAATTCAAAAAAAAGAAACAATAGAGAAAATAATATAAATATATTTAAACACATATAAAATAATAAAAAAATCTGCACTTATTTTAAAAATATTTATTTATATTAAAAATATGTAATGTAATTTACAAAATAAAATATCGAAAAATAAATAGTTTTAAAAATGTAGTAAATCAAAATGAAAAAAATATATAATAATTAAATCATTTAAAAATTGTCATTGACACAACCTTTGGAATTCACTGAAAGAACCATAGGTTTCAGACATGTTATAGTTAGGAATTACCATTTTAAAAACCTTTGAACTTCACTGAAAAAACCAAAGGTTTTAGGGCTGTTATAGTTAGCAGGATATTTCACTTGTACAAAACCATTTAAATTCCTCCGTTATAGTTAGTTGTACTAACTATATCTCACGTGCCCGCAATCCACTGCTGATGGTGTCACATATTACATAATTCATGACATGGTCAGTGACAACACTGATGACATCTCAAATGACATCACTGATGAAATCACTTATGACATCATCCACGTGACAATCAGATATACCTCATCATACACTAGTATAACCTATCATCATTCACTGTAAAATACAAAGTACCATATTTGAATCCATTGACACACCAATACAAGTTTCTAAAAACCCACTCAGTGATTCCTAGATCTACACACACATCTAATCACTTACCTATAAATTCACTCATACATGCTGTCAATGATCAATAGAATACTATCAAATATACTTATACACCTATATCGACATTACACACCAGCACACATCCTATTCACTTATGCAGTCATCCTACTCACTTATGTAAAAAATGGATCATACTTACATTTACTCAGCTACACACTTATACAATCACCACTTCATTGATTTATATAGATAGTAACTCATACTTAGTGTGTTATAAAATCACTAATACAAGTATACAGTTATCCATACAGTTACTCATACAATCATACAATCACTGAGTCTTATGTATACCTAATTATATACAACAATTGTCACATACACTGCCTTTTAGTTTTCTAGTTTGTTGGACATTTACCATTGACAGATGTATTTGCTCATCACCACACCCATAAAGATATTAACCCACCCAAACAACTGTTATAACATGCAGTCTTAACCTCATATACCTACTGAATCAACTATTCACACATATTTGGACAGTCACACACCCCTCACCGAACCACACACACATTCACTCTCCCATACAAATGCTCATTTAACTAATCAATAACTAATATAGACTTTCACGTAACCAACTAGTGCAGCAGTTTACACAACAACTGACAAAGTGATAGATATTCATAGAGTTTGGTCACTATCCAAGCTATTTATGAGACACTATAAATTAGTCAAGTAAACAGTCAATCACACTGCTACTAAATCCTCCATCCTGATATTTATATATCCACTCATTCTTCAATGCAGATTGCTATATATATAATACATATTTAAATAACGAACCAAACCACATTCACTGGATGATGTCATCAGTATTGTCATCAGTGATGTCATCAATGATGTCACTGACCATCTCATGAAGGATGTAATATGTTTACAACAAGGGGTGGTGAGGGACAGAGTCTCTGAATTAAGCAGAATACTCTCACCCAGTCAAGAGATCAGGGCTAGATCCAACACCGTTTTTTAGCTCATTGCACCATCCCAGTTTCAGAACCTGGCTGTATGCAAATTAGTCTGTTCCTGTCCCAGTGCATGATGGGAACAGGGCAAACCAAACTACAAAAGCCAATTCTTACACTGGGAAGGAAACAAGCTTCCGGGGACCGGTTTCTGGCATTACAGCCGTCTTCGGCCCGGCTTGCTTGAATCCTGATGGTGCAATGAGCAAGGGACTCATGTCTGAGTATACCCTTCCACGCTTAGGGTGGACAAAATTGTTTACAACAAGGGGTGGTGAGGGACAAGGTCTCTGTATTAAGCAGAATACTCTCACCCAGTCAAGAGATCAGGGCTAGATCCAACACCGTTTTTTAGCTCATTGCACCATCCCAGTTTCAGAACCTGGCTGTATGCAAATTAGTCTGTTCCTGTCCCAGTGCATGATGGGAACAGGGCAAACCAAACTACAAAAGCCAATTCTTACACTGGGAAGGAAACAAGCTTCCGGGGCCGAAGACGCCTGAAATGGCAGAAACCGGTCCCCGGAAGCTTGTTTCCTTCCCAGTGTAAGAATTGGCTTTTGTAGTCTGGTCTGCCCTGTTCCCATGATGCACTGGGCCAGGGACAGACTAATTTGCATACAGCCAGGTTCTGAAACTGGGATGGTGCAATGAGCTAAAAAACGTTGTTGGATCTAGACCTGATCTCTTGACTGGGTGAGAGTACTCTGCTTAATTCAGAGACTCTGTCCATCACCACCCCTTGTTGTAAATTGGATGTAATATGTGACATCAGCAGCAGTGGATTGCGGGCCCGCAAGTTATAGTTAGTACAACTAACTATAACAGAGGAATTTCACTGGTTTTGTACGAGTAAAATGTCGGGCTAACTATAACACCCCTAAAACCTCTGTTTTTTCCAGTGAACTTCTAAGGTTTTTTTAAATGCCAATTCCTAACTATAACACGTCTGAAACCTATGTTTTTTTCAGGGAATATATATATATATATATATTCTTCCACAGCGGCGCAATCCAACAGCAAAAAAGGCGCATTCATAGGTCAATAACCTACAAATTTTATTTTTAGAGGTCTTCCCCCCCGGGTGTTGACAGACGCGTTTCGGCATAAAACGCCTTTCTCAATGTCAGTTTCATAAAGTTAAAAGTAAACTTAAAAACATGTTATTGGTGCATGTGACCTAGATATTTGCAATGAAATGCTAGTAATCGAAAAAGTGACTACCCATAGAGATCTATAGCGGCCATCTTTAAGAGTGCAAAAAGGAATAAGTGAAGTGACAGAAAAAAATTAAACAATATACTCGACAAAATTGCAATTTCCGGGTAATACGATTTTCATAGTTGTGAATGATATGAAATTTTACTACAATAGAAACAATTTATTAAGATTATTTAAACAGCCATACACAACATAATTTCGTACCCAATTTACACTTTTCACAATTGTGCCCTGAATGGACAATGAACCCATTTGGTTTTAAGGTGTGGCTAATTCATGTATCGATTTCCTAATCTTTAAACATACATCGTGTTAGGGTCTATTTTCTCTCTCTTAATGGTAGATTGGAGAGCCCTCCATAAAATGTTATATACAATGTAATAGTTCGAATCTACTCTACCAGAGAGCCAGCCTCAAGACAGGAAAGTCTGTATTCATATGAAGAGAATTGCAGCTAAACAGTGATTGGAAGATGGTGGTAAGTTTTCATAGTTGTTAACCCTGGTGTACCCACATCTCTTCGTCCCCATTGTGTCCTCCTGGTGTCATATTTTGGAGCTTTATAATATATTTGGATTCCAGTATCCGCAGTTGTCTCACTCTGTCGCCTCCCCTCTCAATTTTGGGGACTTGATCCAGGCTGAAAAAGCTCCAAATATGTATATATATATACATATATATATATATATATATATATATATATATATATATATATATATATATATATATATATATATATATTACCTACTGGCAGTCGCCAGTAGGTAGTTTTAGTTAGGACCTAGTTTCCATAGGAAATCCGCAACATTATATTTGGAATAACTTTGGCACCGGTGGCCGAATCTTCGCGAATTTCTCCAAGAAAACGGCCTGCTCCGCTCCTTCCTTGAAAGTTTGAGGGTGATTCGTGAAGCGGGGGCTGAGAAAAAAGGAGGTCCCAAAACGTATTTTTCCCAATGCAATTTTCCATAGGACCTTTAGCCAGGGCTAAATGGTATTACGCCAAATTTGGCAAAAAGGTAGAGTTCTTTTTGCAGATCACGCTTTTTGTTAAATGGTGTAAATCCATTCAGTAGTTCCTGAGAAAATCATAAGTAAAATCATAGATATATCTATAGACGACATACCGTACGCGTACAGTAAGTGTACGGTGAAGTGTACCTTCCCGAGCACGAGCTGCATGCTCATTGGCTATCAACTGTCTGTCAACACTCCAAAACAGGAAGTGTTGGCAGCCATCTTGTGCCGCAGTAGAACCAAGGCACAAGAAAGCAGTGAAACAAAGGTGTAAAACACGCAAAGGTGGCAGGGTAGAAACACCCTGACCCCCTAGGCCTGCTCAGGGGGTCCCACAAGGACATACAAATAATAAAAATAAAAATATTTTTAGATATTTATGAAGTGTATGTGTTTACATGTTAGGTGGCTCTAACAAGAGCCATTGTGTTTATTGAAAGATTTTAGTACCTATAAGTAAGTACCAATGCAAAGTCTAAAGTTGAAGAGGAAGACTCTGTTCCCCTCATCTGTAAAATGTACACCATCTCTTCTATAGATGCAATCCATATTGAAGCGCAGATTGGTATGGTAAATGGACCCCATTCTAAAGTCTCGGAGAAACGCAGAAACAGATTTATTCATGTTTCCTAGCTTTGTCAATTTGTGGACAAAATTGATTGGACCAGTTCCAATTCTGCCTTTGGCTTATATTAGAATAGACAAAGGTAGTTTGGGGGAAAAGTGACATCAGTTCAGTGTCCTTCATAAACATTTCCAGAGCTACCCCAGTCAAAGTGCCTAGGTCATTGCCACCACAGTGCACAATTATGAGGTCAGGGTGTTGGAGAAAGGATTTCACTAATGGCATCAATTGTGACACTTTAACCCTCTCTGTCCAATCCATTTAATGTCTACATTTGGTAAACCTAGGTATTTATGAATTCCTTTCTGTTGTGCGTACCTTTCACTCCAGAAAATATAGTTGTGTCTCACAATCTACACTGTAAACATCTCATAGAGAGGTCGTGATGCACTGAGATGGTCTCTGTAAATGAAAGGGCAGTTTGAAGATTTTTTTTCTAAAATGGTGGATAAGTGGAGTTTTGAAAAAAGCAAAGCAAAGAAGTGATTGGTTGTTTGAAATGTTATTAGCTAGAAAACTAGGGTGCATTTTTAAAAGCCTGTTATTTATTGGTTAAGAACAAGTGATAGAAAAGAACATTACGTAAGATAAGCTGGTATATTGACAAGTCAAGCACACTTGCTGTTTTGATTTGCAACAATGTATGATGAACTTTTCACCTGTGTTGTCAGTTAGGTGTTCCCTGAAGTGTTTCTATGGTAACTGTCAGAATGTGGAATGGGGGAAGGGTTGAAAGTTTTGTCAGTTGGAAAGGGTTCAAAAGTTCAAGCAATAGAAACGTGTGTTTCATTTTTATTTAATGTTGGAATAAATGTAATTTGTTATTTATTTGTATATGTGTGTAGATTGAGTGTGTAGTTTGAAGGGAAATGTTTGCTGTTTGTCATAGGACTTTCTGACCCCCTAGAGTTGCTTAGGGGGTTTAATAATTGTCCCCAATGTCAAAATCTTTTTTTTTCTCGGTTAGGTACTCTCACGGGACAACTTACAGACTTTGCACCATATGTCGTACGTACGAGCATGGTACGCACACGGTAAATCTATTGTAAAAATAAAATAGCCTCTATTACTAATTTGTTATACTCCTTTAAGTATATGTTTGCGGTGGGGCTCATTGCCCCCCCGCAGCCCCGGGGACCGCCACCCCCCGGGGCTTCGTTTTTTTTTAGATGCTGTGTGGGGGGGCTCAAGCCCCCCCACTTGCCCCAGGGACCGCCACCTCCCCGGGGCTCTAATATTGAATTTAGGGGGGTCCGTGACGGACCCGCAGCCCCGGGGACCACGAACCCCCAGGGCTTTTCAATGTTGGGAGGGAGGCCGCGGAGCCACCCTCCTGGAGCCTTTGATGGTCCCGGGGTGCCTACCCCCGGGACACTGCTGTTTGCTATGATAGGGTGGGAGTTTTGCGGCTCCCACCCTACCATAGCAAACTGTTTTCCTATTTGAAAGAGAGAGCAGGAAATCTCTTTCAAATAGGAAAGCAGATTGCTTTTCGTCAGAGAGAGCAGCATGTTAGCTGCTCTCTCTGACGAAAAGCAATGCCGGCCCCAGAAGGACGCGGGGAGCCGGCTGGGACCATGGGGGATTTGGCGTTCCCCCCACGGACCCCAAGGTTATATTTTAGCCCCAGGGGATGGGGTTTCCGGGGATTATAAAAAATTAGTAATACTGGCAATTTTTTTTTTTAAGATAGATTTACCGTGCGCGTACCATACACGTACATACGAAGTACGGTGCGAAGTCTGAAAGTCGTCCCGTGAGCGTACCTAAGCAAGAAAAAATCAATTTAAAAAATATATTTTACAGATATCTATCAAGTTTATGTGTTTATGTGTTGGTTGGTTCTAATGAGACCTTTTATCTCTATTGGTACTTATAAGTTAGTACTTATGCATAGTTTGAACTTGTTGAGGAGCAGTGTTTTATAGAGTGCTGAACTTTTGACCTCTGTTGACAGTTCACTTTTGCATGATCTGTCAGGGGTAGGGTGGAAAGTTATATCAGTTGGAAAGGTTTGAAATGTTGAACCAATAGAAATGTATGTTTGGTTTTGAATTATTGTGTGAAGGAATTTGATTTGTTATTAATGTGTATAAATGTGTAAATTGAGAGGGTAAAAGTGCCATTTGTTCGTTCTACTGCAAGCACTGAAGCAGAGAGATTCTGTGTAAGACTATCTGCTGTGTGAGTGGTATTCTTCTTAATCTACCAATCAGTTTGAAAGGTAATTTGATAACTTGTAAGGGACTATATGTGGTGCATTTTATTTTTAGTAAGAGTGATGTGTTTATCCTTGTAAAGTTTGTAGAATTATATTCTGAGTTTGTGTGCATTTGGATAATTATTGTTTTACAAATCATTTGGTAAGTTAATGTGTTTAGTTTGTCACCTTTATGCAATAGAGTACAGTAATAAAAAATGTAGAATGTGTGCAGTCACTTTTTTAGTTGTAGAATACTTAATAGTGTAGCTTGTTTAGAATTAGGCTTCTGTTCTAAATCTACAGTTTTGTAGTCAGTATACATATACTGCTGCATACACTTTTGAGCAGATTTACAAGCCCCTTGTGCCTCTTTCTTGTTCTATTGTGTCTCATTTTTGGACGTAATGTTGGCAAAAAAATAATGCAGCAAATTGGACATGTATTTGCAAAAGGAGTCAGGATTGTCTACTGAAATTTAGTGGTCATATACATGGAATGTGTTCAGTTAGTTAAACGTTTTAGTGTGGTAAATGTGTTTTGGTAAAATGTGTGGCTTTTATTTTTTTTATCTAGAATCACACTGAGCGGCTGTGTAAATTAAGGAATTATACTTGCACCTTTTCCATAATCTCCTCTCTCGCTCTTCACAGTCTACCTCTCTCTGCTTATACTGTGCCCTCTCTTTTGATATTTCCCCTCTTTCCTTATTTTTCACTTGTCTTTCTTCATAGTGCTGCTTGTTCTCATAATCCCTTCTGTCCTCTTAGTTCCTCTCTGTTCTCATTGTCTCCTCTGTCTCCTAATAGTCCCCTTTCTTTTTATACTGCCTCTTCTGACTTCTTAATCCTGCCTCTTTCATGATACCTCCCTCTTAACAATTCTCCAGTCAGTATACATAGACTGCTGCATACAGTCTTGCGCAGATTTACAAGCCCCTTGGGCCTCTTTCTTCTTCTTTTGTGTCTCATTTTTGGATGTAATGATGGCAAAAAAATAATGCAGCAATTTGGAAATGCATTTGCAAAATCAGTCAGGA
Source organism: Lissotriton helveticus (assembly GCF_964261635.1). NCBI lineage: Eukaryota > Metazoa > Chordata > Amphibia > Caudata > Salamandridae > Lissotriton > Lissotriton helveticus. The sequence goes on from NC_136059.1 coordinate 642,784,370, forward strand.
TTGTCTTTTGAAATGTAGTGGTCATATACATGGAATGTGTTCAGTCAGTTAAACGTTTTAGTGTGGGAAATGTGTTTTGGTAAAATGTATTGTTTTAAATAATTTGTCTAGAATCACACTGAGCATCTGTGTAAATTAGGGAATTATACTTGCACCATTTTCCATAATGTCCGCAGTCTCTTCTCACAGTCTACCTCTCTCTGCTTCTACTATCTCCTCTCTTCTGATATTTTCCCTCTTTCTTTATTTTCACTTGTCTTTCCTTATAGTGCTGCTTGTTCTCATAGTCCTTACTGTACTCTTAGGGGCCCATTAGGATAGCGGGCGGAAAACCACCCCGACCGCCATTGAGGCGGAAACCAACCGCCCGCCAGGACTGCGTAAATACTGGCCACCGCATTAGGAACAACGGCCACAAAAGACCGACCGCGGCGGTAGCGGGCCAAGCAAAGCCGTCCGACGCGGGCGGAGACGGCAAAAAACCTACCGCGGTGGTTGGATAAGCAGCGGAAAAGGCACAACCCACCGCAGGGAAAGCGGACACACCGCACGGGAAATTACGATATCCCCGAGGGTGTCGCAGGCGGAACCTCCGACACCGACTGCCGCGGTCACACCCAGCAGTGAATGGGAGAAATGGCGGTCAAGCAGCAGCAAAGCCACCGCAGCGGACGAACATGAAAAACATGGCGGTCGATGTTAAAACACCGCAGTGATGCCTAAATTGCATAAACAAAGTAGCATTGCCCCCAAAATATACAACACATATACACAGAAACAGAAATAACGGAAATAAAATACTAAACCACAGAACCACTCCCACAACACACCTGACAACCAAAATCCAATTGGACACACCCACACAGCTGAGTACAAAGTCACCCCCTTCACTGACCACAATCTTTTGCATCACTCCAGAAGAGAAGGCCATACACCACACCTGACAGGAGAGATAAAAGAGCACAGCACACACACCCACCCACCACCACCATCAACACCACAATCACACCATCACAAACAAACCACCATCACACAACACATCTCACACATCATAAACACCCCCCACACCCACACACCCCTGCACCCACAAACACCTCAAACCCCACACACCATGACAGCACAAAAAATGCCCAAATTCACCGAGAGTGAGTTGACAGTCATGGTCAACGAGATTGTAAGAGTAGAGCCACAACTATTTGGTAGCCTGGTCCAACAGACACCATCAGCCACCAGGACACAAATGTGGGAAAGGATAGTCCAAAGGGTGAAGGCAGTAGGGGCCACCACAAGATCCAAGAAGGAGATCCAGAAGCGGTGGCATGACCTCAAGAGGGTTGTCAAGGAGAGGAGGAGCAAGAACTGGACGCTGGCAAACGTTACTGGCAGTGGCCCTCCCATCCCACTGAAGACATTCACACCATGGGAGGAGAAGGTGCTTGCCATTCTGCTACCTGAGAGTCTCACAGGAGTAGCCGGGGGAGCAGATGCTGGTAAGTACAGACAAATGACAACCACCACAATGAGAATTACATCCTTGCAATACCCAAACACCATTACACTGTCCATCCCCACCCAACATGTAGCCAGCCATCCTGCTTAGGATGCCTGTATGGGGGAGGGAGGTCTGTACAACAACACACACCATAGCCCCTGGCCCACAGCTGAGCAGCATGGAGGCCTCCTCCACCCAGGAGCATGTGTCAGCCATTGCACTGTTTAACAAACAGACTTACAGGTTGGTAGCCATCTCCACTGGGAGTGTGTGGGAGGGAGGGAGGTCTGCACTACTACCACCACCATTCCCCCTGTCCCACAGCCCAGCAGCATGGAGGCCTCCCCCACCCAGGAGCATGTGTCAGCCATTGCACTGTTTAACAAACAGACTTACAGGTAGGTAGCCATCTTGTATTGGAGCACTGTTTTGGGGTGGGAGGGTTGTATCACAACTCCCATCATTCCCCCTGTCCCACAGCCCAGCAGCATGGAGGCCTCCCCCACCCAGGAGCATGTGTCAGCCATTGCACTGTGTAACAAACAGACTTACAGGTTGGTAGCCATCTTGTATTGGAGCACTGTTTTGGGGTGGGAGGCTAGTCTCACTGCTCCCAGCATTCCCCCTGTCCCACAGCCCATTCAACATGTATGACTCCATGATGTCCCTCTGCACTATGAAATGTCCGACGGTGTTGCCATGAATTGTACTACTGATGACTGCATATATAACTAGTGTACAGACAGATGATGATACGCAGATGACACAAACACTGAACACTCCCCATCTACTCCACAGGTGATGAAGAACTCACTGCTGAGGAGCACACCAACGACCAGCAGAGCCAGTCTCCACCCCCGGAACATAGACTCTCAGATGTGGACTCCCAGGACAGTTTGGATGATGAGCTCCAGTCCGGCCCATCTGGTGTGCCACAGACCCAGAGGTCCCAGGCCCCCATCCTCCCCATCACCACCTCTGCTGCAACAACAAAGCAGCAGACCCCTGCTGTCACGGCCTCTGCCTCCACAGCAACCACCACCGCCACCACCGCCACTGCCACCAACATCACCAGTACCACCAATACCACCTGCAGCACCCTCCCTGTCCCTAGGGAGGACCATCTCAGAGCAATACCTGTGGAGGGCAGGGAGAGAGTGCATGGCCCCCCAGTGGTGAGGGAAGAGGTCCGTGGCAGCAGAGCAGGTGGGAGGGCCAGGGTCACCACCAGACCTCGGAAGGAGTAGACACCATTCCTGGACCACTTCACCAGGGTTGTGCAGGCCTACCAAGAGGTCCAGGGACGAAGTGGCCAGTCTGATGAACTATTAAGGGAGCTCATCCTGCTGATGAGGTCCATCGATAACCGCCTGGGACAGATGGTGGAACTCATGGGCCAGCAAGTGGCGTTGCAGAGGGACAGGCCTGTGTCCCAACCACCACCTCTGTCCCCTTCTGTTGTGCCGCAGGATGACAGTGCACCATCCTCCCCTGCGCCAACAGAGAAGGGCGAGTCCTCTGACGCCGCTGGCCATTCAGCAGGCCCCCCACTGCCAAAAAGATTTAGGGGGCGTCCCAAGAAGAGCCTGGGAGTCTCTGGAGGCAAAGAACCTGCCACATGCCAGTCACGGAGCCAGCCGTGAAGACAATCCTCTTCCCAACTGCAATGGCACCTCTCTGTTGGACTGGGTCACCACATCCATGTGGTGTCTACTCTTGCATCTCATTGAACAGGACTGTCAACTCACTGCTCATTCCACACCTTCATGTAAATATTAGCTCACCAATCACATGTCCACCCCCACAATAAAATACCTGATGCACCATTTTTTGTGTAGTGAATTCTTCAGTGCAGTATTTACATTGTTGATAATGTCCATGATGTGTACAAATGTTCTAGAGTATGCAGGGCAGGAACCCTCTGTTGCACCTAGGGAGACACAACAGAACAACAGTCACTGGTCTCATTGTGGCAACACACACGGATCACTGCCCAAAAAAATATCCAAGATATCACAGGCGTACCACACAACGTCTAGCAGGTGTGCACAAATACGGTCCAGCATACATCTCCGTACGGAACGTCAATTTCACCAATACCACACATAGGTGACAGAACATGTGCCTATCGGTTACATCCGCGCATAGGCATTCACAACAAAAGCAACCATACCAGACAATGTACATGTTATACCTCGTCACCCACCTTCAAGTGAAGTAGCGTTCGATGAGCTGCTGGCGCTGGTCAACTCCTTCCTCCTCTCCACTGTCCTCATCACTGGAATCAGGTCCCTGAGCAGGTGGTGGCCTTGGTTCCTCATAATCATCCATGAGTAGGGGGACCCCCCTGTGGATGGATAGGTTGTGCAGCATACAGCATGCCACAACGATCTTGCACACCTTCCCAGGCGAGTATGCCAGTGCGCCTCCGGTCCTGTCAAGGCACCGGAACCTTGACTTCAGCAGGCCGAAAGTCCGCTCGATTACCCGTCGGGTCCTGCCATGGTCCTCATTGTAGCGGATGTCTGCTGGTGTCTGGGGATTCCGGAGTGGGCTCAACAGCCATGGCCGACTGGGATATGCTGAGTCACCTGTGAATGACAAACACACATTGCAATGTTGTACAGCCAGAGTGCAGTAAGTGACACACAGCACGCCATAGCAGTAGTGATACTCACCCACAATCCAGGCACGTTCGGAATGCAGATTCTCCATCAACCGTGGCACCATGCTGTTCCTCATGATGTACGAATCATGGGCCAAACCGGGATACTTTGCACACACATGTGATATGGTCATGTCCGTAAGGCACACCACCTGCACCTACATGGGTGCAATTGATGGCACTGACTACATGTGGGATGCGCCCAAGGGGATAGAAGTCACCCTTCACGGCAGCCAATTCACGTCCCCTGGGGCAATGTATGTAGCGATTGCGATATAGCATCATGGCCGCAAGAACATCCCTCAGCACCATGCTGAACATGGGCTGCGACATCCCCACAGCATTAACCACGGTCTCCTGGAAGGAACCAGTTGCAAAAAAGTGGAGTGCTGCCATCACCTTGTAGGTGGGTGTGAATGCCGTCGGATAGTGACGGCGAGGCTGCAGGTGGGGCTCCAATAGATGACGCAGGATCTTCAATGTTGGTCTGTCCAGCCTGAATTTCCTGATGATTGCCTCATTCTCCATGTCCTCCAGCACTGTCAGGTGACGTAGGAGATTCGGCCTCCTCCTAGTTGAGGTGTGAAATGAATATGTCAGTGACAAGCATCATGAGATGGCCATAGCACAAAGCATCAATGATGTCATGGGAAAACAATGAGTGCCAGAGAGATGCATGGCACATCAGATTACATGGCTGGCCAATAGCTACATAAAGAGGGCACGCCTCTCCAGTGACAATACACAAGTGCCACAAACACAACTGGGACTGTGAATGCGGATATAATGGATGAACAATTCACACGTGCAGACAAGGTGCAGCAAGACCCGCCAATGTATTGTGACTTACCATGTCTAACATACCCATCTGCTGTACCTGCCACACCTCAATGCATCATATAAAGTCGGAACACATTCATCAACACAATGATCACAGTAGCAGGGACACTTCCAGTTGTCTGCATGAGCAGTTGTGAATGCACAAATCTTGTCCGATACAATGCAGTGACACCAGCCATCATTTACACCAGCTGAAGTCTGTCAATCATCATCAGACATCAAATTTCTTACTAAAATGGCTGAACCACAGGCCAAAGTGTCTCACACTGAACGTGCGTCCACCTGTGGATGACATGGCTGTGTGGCATCGTGTGTACAATGATGTGCCCTTCACCATGTTGCTGCAGGGTGCTGATACAGTGTCCTTGATTGACATACACAGCAATGGCTATGAAAATGGCAGTACCCGGCGGTGTGATCCCAGCACCACCCCTTCACAAGTGCGGTAGCCCTTGGCATATGCACATGTGTATATGGCGGTGGGTATGCTCCGCCGTATGAGTCGTGGTACCTACCGCGGTGTGACCCCAGCACCACCCCCTTCACAAGTGCGGTAGCCCTTGGCATATGGACATGTGTATATGGCGCTGGGTATGCTCCGCCGCATGAGTCACGGTACCTACCGCCGGTCCCCGGCGGTGTGACCCCAGCACCATCCCCTTCACAAGTGCGGTAGCCCCTGGCATATGGACATCTGTATATGGCGGTGGGTATGCTCCACCGCATGAGTCGCGGTACCTACCACCTGGCCCCGGTGGTGCATCACCACCATGGGGCATTGCATTCAGCCAATGGCAGCGTTGATCGCGGTGGCATGATGCAGATTTGAAAATCTGCATAGGTGTGCTCCGCTACCGCGCAGGCGGTCATTGGATGCTTTTCAATGATGCACCATCGCGGTAGCGCACCCGTGATGCGTCACCGCCGTGGATCATTGCATTCAGCCAATGGCAGCGATGATCGCGGTGGCATGATGCAGGTTTGAAAATCGGGGTAGGTGTGCTCCGCTACCGCGGAGGCGGTCATTGGATGCTTTTGAATGATGCACCATCGCGGTAGCGCACCCCGGGCACCCGCGGTGCGTCACCGCCGTGGAGCATTGCATTCAGCCAATGGCAGCAATGATCGCGGTGGCAGGATGCAGATTTGAAAATCACGGTAGGTGTGCTCCGCTACCGCGGAGGCGGTCATTGGATGCTTTTGAATGATGCACCATCGCGGTAGCGCACCCCGGGCACCCGCGGTGAGTCACCGCCGTGGAGCATTGCATTCAGCCAATGGCAGCGATGATCGCGGTGGCATGATGCAGATTTGAAAATCGCGTAGGTGTGCTCCGCTGCCGCGGAGGCGGTCATTGGATGCTTTTGAATAAGGCAGACCAGGACAACCAATTGTAGCAGCTTTTAAGCTTCCAAACGACCCCAGGGGGCTATACATCTGTGGGAGTGAGCCTCACATTCCCACTGCTCACAGAGCCTGCTGCCTGGGACCATCTCCTGCTGCTGCTTCAAGAGCCTGCTGCCTGGGACCCTGTCCTGCTGCTGCCCCAAGAGCCTGCTGCCTGGGACCCTGTCCTGCTGCTTCAAGAGCCTGCTGCCTGGGACCCTGTCCTGCAGCTTCAAGAGCCTGCTGCCTGGGACCCTGTCCTGCTGCTTCAAGAGCCTTCTGCCTGGGACCCTGTCCTGCTGCTTCAAGAGCCTGCTGCCTGGGTCCCCTCACAACTCACTTCCACCACAGGTCTGCCATATCCACAGGGATGTCAAGAACAGATAAGATCCGTGCCAGTCCATTCACGAGTGAGGAGCTGGATGTCCTTATGGACGAGGTGCTGGCACAGTACCCACGGCTGTATGGTGGTCCCAATGTTGTGGTAAGTCACCATGAAGGGAGTTGTAGGGCAGGGTGGTGTCAGACGTGTAGTCGTAATGCTGCAGTATATGTTTAGGGATGTGGGATGATGACAAACACTGACAGACAAGCTGTTTCCAGGTCGAGGGAGTGTGGGTGTTGCAATGTGACTCTTTCCTAGGCCTGTACTCGTATGTGTTAGTGGGGTGTGTTACATTGTCGGGCATACAGAACCAATGGTTGTTAGCCTTTTAGATGCCAGGACAGTGAATGATTGTGAGGACATTTCGGGTGCCCCTGTAGTCAGAGTCAGTGTGACCCACAGAGTAGGTTCAGTGGCTGCACAGCCAAACGTTGAACATCAGCCAACTTACATGCTACAGTTGCTTCACACTGATTAGTAGATATGCCCCATCAGTGCCCTGTACAATTTCTGATTTACACACTGCTGTCGATGCATTTGTGTTGAGGCATCATGCATTTGTGTGAATATCATGGAGACTAGGAGCCACAATGTGTGCATGCATTCACTAATGTTTATGCCATGCAGAGTGCCCTTGTGAGGGTACCCCCAGTTCGGGAGGGAGGGAGTTTACTGTGAGTCCCGAGTCAGTGTCTGTCTGCTGTACTGATAGATGCTGACATCTGACATTGTGTAATTGTTCATTTGCCCTTCTTTACTCTCATACCTGCAGCTCAAGGTACACCAATGTAAGGCTGTGTGGAGGGCCATGGCAGCAAAGGTGCGAGCCCTGGGGGTATCAAACAGAGGACACACACACTGTCACAAGAGGAGGGACAACATCAGCCGGCCGGCTAAGCAAGTGGCAGAGATGACCTTGGGGATGGTACCATGCACAGGGCGTGTGGCATGGCGCGCCATGACTCCGCTGATGGGACGCATACTGGCAGTGACCAATCCAGACCTGGATGCATGTCTGAAGGGGCATCAGCAGCAAGACAGAGATGGTGAGTATCTGGGGAGGGAGAGTTTGTCTGGGAGTGGATGCATGTGTACAGGGCCTGTGGCAGCGGTGACACATGTGATGTGCGTGTGTTGCCATGCTTTGATATGTGATGTGAGTGGCGACTGTGATGTGTGCCTGTATGAGGCATTGGGCCACCATGGCCTTACTGTGCTGCTCCTGCCTGCAGTTCTCAGTCCTTGACAGATCCACATGGTCACTCTTCTTTGGGATGGTGTGGGGAGTCCATATTATGGTGAACCGCAGTGTCCACTTAATGAGTGTGACACCATGTCTGTCTACTTTGCATGCACCATGATGGTTGAGGCCCACACATCCGACGTCAATGTGAACCCTGATTGGCACATGGTGATTTTTATGGCCTAGTTGGCATTGTGGAATGTGTAGTCAATTCAGGTGTGTGTGGTCCCCTCTGGTTCCCTGTAGGGCTGTAAGTGGTGATGTGTGTTGTGGCTACATCATGTCCATGGGGCAGGTCAATGTGGGCTGGGAGTTTGTCTGCATGACAGGCACTGTTGTGGTCTATATAGTGTGCAGCTGCACAGTGATTGCAGGGTGTGGTGGTCACCATGTAGCTCTAGGTCTCTACTGTGCTGCATTGATCTGAAATCGTGTGACCAGATGATGCACTTACACAACCCTGTTTCTCTCACTTAATGCAGATTCACAAGACACCACGGCGGTACATGATCCTAAAACAAGTGGTGGCGAGACCAGCACGACAGCGACAGCGGAGGCAAGTGAGACTGAGCCAAGTGAAACTGAGCACACCAGCGCTCCTGAGGGTGACAGGAGTATGCATGAGGAATCTGTGGCTGAGACACAGAGTACCACTTCATCTGATGCCAGCGGGGATGCATACCTGTTAGCAGGCACAGGGGATGGGGAGTCTGCTGTACCATCTGACACCCAGCGGCCACTGCCCAGCCTCCCATCAACTTCCTCTGGTGCTGGCCGTATCCGTGTTACTAAGAGGGGACGTGTAACATTCACACATGGCACCGCTGCCCCTGCACATGTCCCCCCTGCTGCCCTCAGTGCAGAGTGCGTAGAGCTCCTGCGCCAACTTTGCGTGGGCCAGCCATGCTCAATGCCTTCAGTGCCCATGAGAACAAATTAGGCCAGGTTCTAGCATTCATAGAGGGCATACACTCTGACGTGGGTGGGCTACACTGTACAGTCCAGTCATTGTCAGCCACAGTCACGTCAGCCCTCCAACAGGCACATGCTCCATTGCAGCTCAGGTGCCTTTGACGACCACCCATTCAGTGGCCACATCAGATGACAGTGACCACTTGGGACCTACGTCAACTAAACGATACAACACTAGGAGCACAGGTCAGACCCAAACAAAACAATCCCATCCACAGACTCCATCCCCAAAGAAGAGCAGGCCCCCCCCAATATGCACAGACAAGGTGAAGTCACAGAAGAGAAAGGCCAGAAGATCATTGTGGCAGACATCAGGCTCACATGCTGCAGAGGCATCACCAGAAATTGACTCACCTATGCCCACAGAGGATGTGTGGCATGTCATGGCTGCATCTGGGGAGAGCACAGGGACACAACCACCCACCACATCAACACCAAAACAAAGTTCATCGGTCAGGTGGAGGAGGGCCCTGTTGAGACCAGCCCAGTCATTGAGGCAGAGGAGAGCCCTGTTGTGACCAGCCCAGTCATTGCGGCAGAGGGGAGCCCTGTTGTGACCAGCCCAGTCATTGAGGCAGAGGAGAGCCCTGTTGTGACTAGCCCAGTCATTGAGTCAGAGGAGAGCCCTGTTGTGACCAGCCCAGTCATTGAGGCAGAGGAGAGCCCTGTTGTGACCAGCCCAGTCATTGCGGCAGAGGAGAGCCCTGTTGTGACCAGCCCAGTGATGTGATTAAGGCAGGGGAGGCCAGTGTTGTGTCCAGGCCAGTGATTCAGGAAAAGGAGGGCAGTGTTGTGACCAGCCCTGGCAAGAAGGGACAGGAGGGCACTGTAGACACCACCCCTGGGGGAAGTGGGAAGGTGGTCACTGTAGGGGTATACCTTCCAGAGAGGGCAAGGTGGTCCAGAGGCGTAGCCAGCCCAAGCATTCAGCAGGATCAAGCACATCACCAGAGGGAGTGCCAGTGTCTGCCCCTGATGTGGGACAGTTGGTGTGTGTGCCTGTTATGTCACCACCACTTCCCATCAACCCCAAGACAGGGAAGCAATTTCATATCCCCAAAAAGTGGAAGGGCACCCCTCCAACCTTTCCCACCCACACTGTGTCAGGGGTGTGCATGACTCCACCTCCACGTGCCACGGTGCCACCTGGTCCACACAGCCCTCTACCTTGTAGGCCCTCTGTTATTACCACATTACATGGGCCGCGATCACACCAGTCAAGTGGGCCTGCTGTCCACAAAACACAGCCAGGTCCCAGTCCGCATGACAGCCAGGAGTCAGTTGTCAACACCCTCATACGCCTGTGCTCCACACAGGTGTGCTAGTCAAGACCATTGTTTGCGACCTGGGTGTGTCTCTGGGCCTGTTGCTCTGCTGTGCTGTACTCTCCCCTGTGCAGCCTCTCATGTACTTGCTGTCTACCATGCCTAGGACTCTGGGCCTGTTGCTCTGATGTGCTGTACTCTCCCCCGCCAAGGACTCTGGGCCTGTTGCTCTGATGTGCTGTACTCTCCCCTGTGCAGCCTCTCATGTACTTGCTGTCTGCCATTCCAAGGACTCTGGGCCTGTTGCTCTGATGTGCTGTACTCTCCCCTGTGCAGCCTCTCATGTACTTGCTGTCTATCATGCCAAGGACTCTGGGCCTGTTGCTCTGATGTGCTGTAGTCTCCCCTGCCAAGGACTCTGGGCCTGTTGCTCTGATGTGCTGTACTCTCCCCTGCCAAGGACTCTGGGCCTGTTGCTCTGATGTGCTGTACTCTCCCCTGCCAAGGACTCTGGGCTTGTTGCTCTGCTGTGCGGTATTCTCCCCTGTGCAGCCTCTCAGGTACTTGCTGTCTACCATGCCAAGGACTCTGGGCCTGTTGCTCTGCTGTGCTGTACTCTCCCCTGCCAAGGACTCTAGGCCTGTTGCTCTGCTGTGCTGTACTCTCCCCTGTGCAGCCTCTCATGTACTTGCTGTCTACCATGCCAAGGACTCTGGGCATGTTGCTCTGATGTGCTGTACTCTCCCCTGCCAAGGACTCTGGGCCTGTTGCTCTGATCTGCTGTACTCTCCCCTGTGCAGCCTCTCATGTACTTGCTGTCTACCATGCCAAGGGCTTTGGGCCTGTTGCTCTGATGTGCTGTACTCTCCCCTGTGCAGCCTCTCATGTACTTGCTGTCTACCATGCCAATGACTCTGGGCCTGTTGCTCCGATGTGCTGTAGTCTCCCCTGCCAAGGACTCTGGGCCTGTTGCTCTGATGTGCTGTAATCTCCCCTGCCAAGGACTCTGGGACTGTTGCTCTGATGTGCTGTACTCTCCCCTGCCAAGGACTCTGGGCCTGTTGCTCTGCTGTGCTATACTCTCCCCTGTGCAGCCTCTCATGTACTTGCTGTCTACCATGCCAAGGACTCTGGGCCTGTTGCTTTGATGTGCTGTACTCTCCCCTGCCAAGGACTCTGGGCCTGCTGCTCTGATGTGCTGTACTCTCCCCTGTGCAGCCTCTCATGTACTTGCTGTCTACCATGCCAAGGACTATGGGCCTGTTGCTCTGATGTGCTGTAGTCTCCCCTGCCAAGGACTCTGGGCCTGTTGCTCTGATGTGCTGTACTCTCCCCTGCCAAGGACTATGGGCCTGTTGCTCTGATGTGCTGTACTCTCCCCTGCCAAGGATTCTGGGCCTGTTGCTCTGCTGTGCTGTACTCTCCCCTGTGCAGCATCTCATGTACTTGCTGTCTACCATGCCAAGGACTCTGGGCCTGTTGCTCTGCTGTGCTGTACTCTCCCCTGCCAAGGACTCTGGGCCTGTTGTTCTGCTGCGCTGTACTCTCCCCTGTACAGCCTCTCATGTACATGCTGTCTACCATGCCAAGGACTCTGGGCATGTTGCTCTGATGTGCTGTACTCTCCCCTGCCAAGGACTCTGGGCCTGTTGCTCTGATGTGCTGTACTCTCCCCTGTGCATCCTCTCATGTACTTGCTGTCTACCATGCCAAGGGCTTTGGGCCTGTTGTTCTGATGTGCTGTACTCTCCCCTGTGCAGCCTCTCATGTACTTGCTGTCTACCATGCCAAGGACTCTGGGCATGTTGCTCTGATGTGCTGTAGTCTCCCCTGCCAATGACTCTGGGCCTGTTGCTCTGATGTGCTGTACTCTCCCCTGTGCAGCCTCTCATGAACTTGCTGTCTACCATGCCAAGGACTCTGGCCTTCCTGTTTGTGTTTCACCTGTGCATAGTCTCTGCCATTTGTACATGATTTTGTGGCTTACGGTTGTCTACTAATGTTGTATTGCTACATCTGTGCAATATGTGAATAAATACAGTTACTTCTGGAGTGTGTTTTCTCAGTCTCCTTGATGATTAAAGTCCTTTTCTTGTTTGCATTTGCTTGACTGTGTACCATGCTCTATTTTTCAGTTCAACATTGCAAGGGGTGACAGGGTCTTCAGTCCCTTCTGGCCCTGCTGATGTTGTAGTCTGGGATGGCTATTTTACAGGCCATGAAGTTATCTTGTTTGTGATTTGCTATTGTTGCATACACTTTTCACGGGTCATGTTGGGTGACACTGGCAGCACAGGGTGTGCTGCTGTTCAGAGGTTTTGTAGCTGTTTGTGATGTCATGAGGTATGTGTGTGTTTTCTTTTCTGTATGCCCAGGCGTGTATGTGTATGGTCATCTTGTGTTGACCCTTAGTCCTGATGGCATGGCTTCCATGACTTGTGTGGTGTTGGGTGTGTCAGAGGTGTGCAGTGTGAAGGGTGTAAGTTTGTAGTGTATGTATGTGTGCCCCTGTATAGTGTGAGACACACATGTGTCAACCAGGAGTTGTATGCCTGTTTGTTTTGTCTTGCCCTGTGTGGATGTTTGTATGCAATTGTGTGGGCTGTGGGGAGTGCACTGGTGTTGTGTGTTTCCTTGTCAGCCAATCCTGCAGTGCCTGTGTCCCTGGTTGTGTGTTGTGTGTTGCAGTGTGTGTGTATTGTGCTTGTTGTTACAGTGCTTTTTGGTGTGCATGGGGTGCATGGGATGAGCACCTGGCCTGTGAATAGCTCGGGTGGGGTGCAGTGTGGTTTGGGGTGGTGTGTCCCTGTGATGTTTGCGCCCTGCCCATGCCTTGGTGTGGCCCTGCCTTCGACATAGTGCGCATGTGTTGACCGCGGCGGTGACGTGTCCGTGACGTTGCTGCTGGTTGGCAGCCGTTGTGTGTTCCGGATGCCGTGGGGTGCCTTGTTGTGAGGTGGGTGATGTGTGGGTGCCCATGTGGATGTGTTGTGCCCCCCAGCAGGATGCCTATGTGGTGCTTGGGCCCTGTGTCGGCATGTGTGTTGTGTGGTGCATATGTGTAGTGCTGTACCTGCGGCGGCGTCCGCGGCGGCCCATCTGGCGATAGTGTTGCAGCGGGTACTTGACCGGATGCATGTGGAGTGCTGGGTCCATGGGGTTCATGTCGGGTCTCGGCGTTCGTGCTCCGCTGTCGACTTTCCGCCTGCTTCAGCTGTGAGGTGTCTCCGCTGCGGTGCGTCTGCTTGTTTGGGCCATTCTAATTTGTCAAGCGGGGCGGACGTCATCGGACGCGGCGGAGGGTCTCGATTGGCACCCGCCACCGCGGTGGCGGACGCACTTTGATGGCGGTGCGCTGCGCTCCGCGGCGGATGGGAAAAGACCTGTATTTACCTATCCTAATGTTGCGGACGTGAGATCCGCTGCTCGCGGGCGGTAAATACTGTTTTTCCGCCCCGCCACCACCGCGGTGGTGCCACCGCCCGACATCCTAACGGACCCCTTATTCTCTCTCTGTCCTCATTGTCTCATCTGTCTCCTAATAGTCCTCCTTCTTTTTATACTCCCTTGTCTGACCTTTTAATTCTCCCTGTTTTATCATACCTCCCTGTTAAGAATTTTCCACTCAGTATACATAGACTGCTGCTTACACTGTTGGGTAGATTTACAAGCCCCTTGGGCCTGTTTAATGTTGTATTGTGTCTCATTTGTGGATGTAATGTTGGCAAAAAAATAATGCATCAAATTGGAAATGTATTTGCAAAATGTGTCAGGATTGTCTACTGAAATATAGTGGTCATATACAAAGAATGTGTTCAGTCACTAAGTGTTTTAGTTTGGTACATGTGTTTTGGTAATATGTATGGTTTTAAATAATTTGGCTAGAATCACACTGAGCATCTGAGTAAATTAAGGAATTATAGTTGCACCTTTTTCCATAATCTGCGCAGTCTCTCCTCACAGTCTACCTCTCTTTGCTTATACTGTCTACTCTCTTCTGATATTTTCCCTCTTACTTTATTTTCACTCGTCTTTCCTTATAGTACTGCTTGTTCTCATAGTCTGTATTCTTATTCTCTCTCTGTCCTCATTGTCTCATCTGTCTCCTAATAGTCCTCCTTCTTTTTATAGTCCCTTGTCTGACCTTTTAAACCTCCCTCTCTTATCATACCTCCCTGTTAAGAATTCCCTAGTCAGTATACATAGACTGCTGCATACACTGTTGGGTAGATTTACAAGCCCCTTGGGCCTGGTTCTTGTTGTATTGTGTCTCATTTTTGGATGTAATGTTGACAAGAAAACAATGCAGCAAATTGGAAATGTATTTTCAAAATGAGTCAGGATTACCAACTGAAATGTAGTGGTCATATACATAGAATGTTTTCAGTCACTTAAATGTTTTAGAGTGGTAAATGTGTTTTGGTCAAATGTATGGTTTTAAATAATTTGTCTAGAATCACACTGAGCAGCTGTGTACATTAAGGAATTATGGTTGCACCTTTTTCCATAATCTCAGCAGTCTCTGCTGACGGTCTACCTCTCTAGCTTATAGTGTCTCCTCTCTTGTGATATGTTTCCTCTTTCTTTATTTTCACTTGTCTTTCCTTATAGTGCTGCTTGTTCTCCTAGTCCCTTTTGTACTCTTAGTGTCTCTCTGTCCTCATTGTCTCGTCTGTCTCCTAATAGTCCCCCTTCTTTTTATACTCCCTTGTCTGGCCTTTTAATCCTCTCTCTCTTATCATACCTCCATGTTAGGAATTCCCCAGTCAGTATACATAGACTGCTGCATACACTGTTGGGCAGATTTACAAGCTCCTTGGGCCTCTTTCTTGTTGTATTTTTTCTCATTTTTGGGTGTAATGTTGGGAAAAAATAATGCAGCAATTTGGAAATGTATTTGCAAAATGAATCAGGGATGTTTACTGAAATGTAGTGGTCATATACATAGAATGTGTTCAGTCACTTAAATGTTTTAGTGGTAAATGTGTTTTGACAAAATGTATGGTTTTAAATAATTTGCCAAGAATCACACTGAGCATCTGTGTAAATTAAGGAATTATACTTACACCATTTTCCATAATTTCTGTAGTCTGTCCTTACAGTCTACCTCTCTCTGTCTTTACTGCCACTTCTCTTTTGATATTTCGCGTCTTTCCTTATTTTCACTTATTTTTCAACATAGGGGTGCTTGTTTTCATAGTCTCTTCTATCCTTTTACTCCCTCTCTGTCTTTATTGTCTCCTCTGTTTGCTAATAGCCCCCCTTCTTTTTATAGTCTGTCCTCTGACCTCCTAATGTTGTCTCGCTCATCATACCTCCTTGTTCTTTTCTCATACATACTCTTCTCTCCTTATATTCACCCTTTCTTATTATTATTGCTCTTCTTTGCACATACTTCCCATTCTTTTCTCTTATTTTTCTTTCTCTTCTCATACTCTCCTCTCTCTGCTCACACTTCTCCTCTCTTTTCTGATAGTTCCAACTCTGTCCTAACATTCTTCTCTTTTGTTATTGTCATATTCTTCTCAACATTCTCCCCCTGTCCTTATAGTCTCCCCTGTTTTCATATTCTCCTCTCTTTTCTCTTAATTTTCCCTGTGTCATCATATTATTTTCTTTTTCTTATATTTCCTTTTGTCCTATACTCCTTCTCTTTGTGTTCGTCTTCTCCTGTCTCTCTTCATATTGTTTTTCTGTTTTCATTTTGTCTTGTCTTTCTTTATACTTCACGTTTCTGTACATATTGGCTGTTCTATTCTCTTACTTCTCCTTGACTCTCTGTGTATACTCTGTAGGACTTTTCTCATACTTCCCATCTTTTCATACTGAACTCTCTCTTTATATTTGTTTGTCTTGTCATAGTCTTCCCTCTTTCATCATACTCTTTTCACTCTTCATAATCTACCCTATGTTTATACTCCTTCCTTTCTCCTCATAGTGTATCCTCTGTTTTTGTACTCTCGTTTTCTTCTTATGCAGCAGTTTTCCTCACATTATCCGTGTTCTCTTCTTGTACTCTTTTTATACTACCCCTGTCTCCTTATAATCTATCTCTTTTTTCTTATACTCTCCCTTCTTTCCTCATACTGCCACCTTTCTCCTCATACTCCTCCTTATCTCTTAATATTTTCCAGTCTTTTCATACTCTATTTATCCCCTTATACTACAGTGTCTGCATATATTCTCATTTATATTTCCTATTGTCTCATAGTTCTCTTTTTCTTGTTGTAACTTCTTCTATTTTCATACTCCTATGTTTGTTGTCATAATCTCTCCTCTCTTCTTATAAGTAATATAATATTGTATTTAATATATTTTTTTTTTTTAAGTGATATAGATTTTTTATAATAGATTCTTTTGATCATCACTGAAAAAAATCATCATGCCTTCAAAATAGAAACAAAGAAAGAACGAAAGAAAGCATTTAAAGAGAAGTCATCTACAACATTTACCTGAAGAATAATGTGTTATTTGCGAAGATTGTCAACCATTAACAGTAGTGTGCGCAAAGTATAAAATACTATCACTGCAACTAAGAGAAAAGACAAGAACCTTGGAAAAACTTGTGAAAAAAACGCATACAGTAAAAGGAGGAAACACCAGTATAAGGAAATAAGGAAGAAGATGTTCTATAATAGAATTTTGTTGAATTTGACTAAGTTAATAAAGAATTGTAAGCAGAAAACTGCATTTTATAAGAGGAAATGTATTGAAAATTTAGTTGAGAAAGCTTTTGAATAAAAAAAAAACTGTTTGTTTTAGTAATCAATAGAATTCGATCACTAGATAAGCCAATCCATTTAATGAAGGGCAAAAGTAAGCGGAGAAGAGTAATTAATAGAAGTAATTTTTCTGAAGTTTTTTTGGGTGAATGGAAACATAGTTCAAGTTCTGAGCCTTTTTTTAAAGAGGATAGTTATCTTCTGAGTAATGAGTTGTTGCATGCAGTTGACACTACAGGTCGTGCTTATGAGGTTAAAAACGGTTGTCCTATAGAGAAAGAGAACATTGTTCCTAGAAATGTAGAAGAGGTGTTAGCTGATAAAGTATTAGGGAGAAGCCTAAAGCTCCAGTGTACACTTGGAATTGCAGTAGTATTTGTAGTGTACGGCAGGAATCTATTGATTTTTTACACAATTTCTTATGTAACTATACTAAGAAAAGTGTTAAACAAAAGATTAAGATGTTGCAAGGATTAGACCCTTGCAGAGTGAGAGAAAATAATGGGTTGCAAGGTCATTCTTTGGCTTCTCTTTCTAAAAAAGTATGTAAAAGTGTTTTTCACCATTTGAGGATGTTGGCAGTACATCATACTAAAATTAGGAAATTAGTCAGAACGTTGTATTATGCAAAAAGTCCAGCTCTAATGTTAAAAAAGTTGAACAGTGCTCTTTTGCATGGTTCTGTATCAGATGTAAAGAACGTTTGTGATGAAATTCAGGTTATGTACTTTGGTGTAGAAGAAGACAGTGCAGAAATTGATACGTTAGTAGAAGGAAATGTAGAAGAGAATGTAGAACAATGTAGTACAGAAAAATATAAGCAAGAAATTACAAAGTATAAGGTGATTTCAGGTGAAACACCAAAATATTCTTGTATTTGTTGTCAACGTACTCATTATAAAAATCAGACTAGGACTGTTGATCTGTATTTAAAATGTGAAAAGGAAAATAATAAGGAGTGGATGGAATTTGTAACTTATTTGATTTGAGTTGTGATCAGCGTATTTGTAAATATTGTTATAACAAATTAGACGAAAATAAAATGCCTGCTAGAGCTGTGCATAATAATTTAGAGTTGGTAAATATTCCTTCTGAACTGGTGGATTTAAATACTTATGAGTCTATTCTTATTCAATGTGTGCATCCTTTTCAGGCTATTGTTCGTATGGAGCCTAAGACAGGGAAATTGCCTCCTTCAGATTTACAGAAAGGATTAAAGAGAAGAGTTGTGTATTTGCCATTAGATTTAAAAAAAAAAAGTTTGAAACAGTTGGTGTAGAAAATGTAGAAGATGAACCTTTAGTTATTCTTGTTAATGGCGTTCCTACTAAGAGTAAGAAAATCTGGCAGCAATTAGTGGATGTTAGGAAAGTGAAAAAGGCAACATTGTATCTGATAAATAATAATCAATATTATAAAGATGTGTTTATGAGTGAAGAAGAAATAACTGTAGAAGAAGATAGTGACTTGCCATCTGGACAAATTGAAAAAGTGGATGTGTCCAGAACTGAAGAAATCTACGAACATTACAGTGTTCATCCACTGCATTCCAAAGAAGTGATGGGGAATACTATAGAGTTATTCCAAATGAAAGAAGCAAAGGGAAGTCCCATTAGTGTATGGGAAAAAAGCTTGGAAGCTCATTTTTTCCCTCATTTGTTTCCCACAGGAAAGGAGGATGATATGATGACCGACCTGTGCAGATTCCTGCATCTGAATAACAGACATTAAGATTGTATGCAGAAGATCCAAGATTTTGACAATGTATTCCATATTTGTTTCATATTTTATTTGAGAGTGATTTGTCTGGACTTTCTTATGCAGTAAACCATATATTGAAAACAGGTGTACATCTGCAAAATGTTTCGACAAAGGAATTTATGGATAAAGTACACCAGAAAGATAATGTTTCGGAATCCCAGCTAATTAATCTCATGGCATGTAAGCGTGGTAATAATGAGTACTGGTACCGTCGTCATGGAGAACTTAAATGTATTCTAAGGAACTTAGGAACTCCTACATGGTTCCTTACTCCAAGCTGTGCTGAATATGATTGGGATGATTTACTTCATTTCTTCGAGAGGCAAATCCAAATATACTAAATATTGAATACAAGACACCTGGAGAATTGTGCACTTTGAAACCAGTTAATGTATGCAGGTATTCAAATCATAGATTTGAAGCTATGATGTCTTTTGGAGAAAGGATTATCAAGCAAGAGGTGCTCCTCACATACACATGCTAAAATGGATCAAAGATGCTACCAAATTTGGAACAGACTGAGATGATATTGTGTTGTCTTTTATTGAAGAATACGCTAAATGTGATATCCCCAAAAGCACACAAGATAAGGACTTAAGACAACAAGTCTTACGATTCCAAAGCCATCGTTGTGGGAAAAACTGTCGTCTAAAGTACAAATCTAAGGACAAATTCCACACTAAATGCCGTTTTGGATTTCGCTGTCCAGTAATATCGAAAGGAAGAGTGAACAGTTTTATATCATCTTCGCGAAATACTATCAAAAGAAAGTCTCCTAAAAATGCCTACAATTTAAGAAGAAATGAAGTCTCAAAATACATAAATGACTATAACCCAGTCAGTTTGTCCATGTGGAATGCTAACATGGATATTCAATATGTTGCAGACAATTCCATTGCTGCTGCTCGATATGTAATATCGTACATAACGAAATCAGTAAAGATGGAATTGAAGGAAATGTGGGAAGAGATTTCCCACGAGAAGAGTCTAAGTAAGAAATGATATACTTACAGTTTGAAGATGTTATCTCATCGAGAAATTGGAGCGAATGAATGCTCGGATCGCTTATCATCTGCAAGTCTATACTCCAAATCTAGACGAATCATTTGGGTGAGTCTAGGTCTTGCTGCAACACAAAACCGAGTACTTAAATCTGTACAAGAAATTGAATATTTAGCTGAAAGTACAGATATTGTAAAAACAAATATGTTGGATACATATTATTCAAATAGAAGTCATCATCTTGAGAACATTTGTCTCTATGAAGTGCTGCAAAACTATATTTTTAAACAGAATATTACTGAAAACATCAATAATGGTATATATGCTGTGATTGGTTCCGAAGGATGTCTGGTGAAACAAAGAAAAGGACATTTAATTAATCACCGTAAACTTAGTTGCGAAACACCTGACAAAAGGGAATTTTACTATTGAGCACTTTTGCAACTTTTCAAGCCATGATGCTCATAATTAGAATTATTTGGAGATTTCGAGAGCTATGAAGATTCCTTCAATGCAACTAAAGATACTATAGAATGTCCTGTTTTTGCTAATTATGTGAAAATGGTGAACGACGAAATTCAGCAAGAAGCTACAATTGCAGCTGAGATTGCCAGAGACAGTTCTCAAGACAGTCAAACTTCTGCTCCGTTAAGTCAGGATCCATTAGGAGAACCAATTATTCAAAATGAAGCAGCAACTGCTATGGAAGAGGCGGAAACAGCAATGTATCAAGCTCAAGAAGATGTAAGAAACTTAGGAAACTTGGAAGAACAACTAAATGTTGAGCAGAAACAAATATATGAGCAAGTGAGAGAGCAGATTAACCATGGATTACTTCATGAAAAGAAAGAGTGCTCTTGCTCATCGTTTCAACCTATCTGATTGTACGTGAGTGGACAAGCCGGAACGGGAAAACGTTTTTTAATTAAAGTAATTTCAACTTATCTACAGAAAACAACTGACTCATATTTGTCTTGTTTTGTCACTGCTCCAACTGGGTTGGCGGCACACAATATTAAAGGAATTACTTTACATTGTATATTAATGCTACCAGTAGAGCATGAAAACAAATTAGAATACCATAAGCTATCTGGAGAAGCTTGTTTTGGAGTTTCAAGAGTCTTGAAGAAAATGAAACTTCTCGTTATTGATGAGGTAAGCATGGTATCAAACTTAATGCTTGCCTTTGTGCATTTAAGAATGCAGCAAATTCTTAAAACAGAGTATGACGTATTATTTGGAGGAAAACATGTCATAGTTTTTGGGGATCTACAAGAACTTACTCCTGTAAAAGGACAACCAGTGTTTAAAACACTGGCACCTGAAGATACCAGAAAGTCTTTGGGGAGTATTGGAAATGTTAACATTTGGTCATTTTTTCAATATAAGGAACTTATTACAAATATGCGTCAGGCAAATGATGCAGATTATGGAAAAATTCTTCAAGATAAAAAAATTTGAAAATTGACAGAACATGGCAAACAAGCTTTACAGAGACTATTACTTCCCAATTTGTTTCCAAATGAAAATATTCTGCCTGAGAAAATATATATGAAAATTGCAGAAAAAAAGTCTGTAATCTGCCTAATGCCAACACTGCCTGAATGCTCTCTATTCAATGAAGAAATGTTAAAGCTGGGAAATGAGGAAATTATAAAATTGGAAGCTATTGACAAAATAGAACATGAAGGAATCACTATTATTTTGACTGAAAAGTTGAAGAGGAAATTGAATTCTTTAGAGAAGTTGATAAGTAAAACTGCTGGTTTAGAAAAGAACTTGTATGCATGTGTAAACTGTAGGGTAATTTTACGCCGTAATTTGAATGTGGAAAAAGGTTTAGTAAATGGAGCAATGGCTAAAATTGTTGATTTGGTTGATTATATAAATAGAGATGGGATTGAATTTTTGAAGATCAAATTTGATGAAATTGCTGAAATACAACAATGTAGTCATTGTTCATCTCGGTTTTTGCTTGTAAAAGATTTGTATGTACGCAGAAAACAGTTTCCTATTTGTTTGGCATATGCGGTGACCATTCATAAATCTCAAGGTTTAAGTGTAGATAGTGCTTTAGTGAATATTGGAAGTACCGTGTTTAAAGAGGGTATGCATATGTTGCTTTGGAGTCAGAACTTTATCTGGATTATACATGATTGATTTTGAGGAGACAAAGGTTAGTGCAGATGCAAATTGTGTGAAAGCGTATAATAGGTTAAGAAGAGAATATGCTCCCAATTTAGGTCAATATCCAGTATTTGAAAAGCGTGTGGTATGTAGAAAAAGAAGATGTGAGAATATCTGTAGTGAAACTGTAGAGAAAGAAAGATGAAGTTGCGCCTGCAAGCAAAAAGAAAAAGGACAGTGTTGAAGAGAATGGTGGTTATCGGTTTGAAAATAGTTGTGGTGTCAACTGCTATGCTAATGTAGTTGTTAATGTTGTTTTATTTCTTGAAAGTTTGCAACAGAAAATTGTTGAAAATTCGGGACGAGAGATTCTGTTCCTTGTTGTATTCTGTATATGATAAATGTAGTAGTGATAAAAGTAAAATTCAAATTGTTTTTGATATTCGAAATGTTTTGAACATATCTTCTGGTTCTACTCAATTTACACAGAATATTTAGCAAGATTGTCAGGAATTTTTAATGTTTATGCTTGGTGAACTGGAAGATGAAGGTATAGATATTGAACATATTTTTGGCCTTTCTTATAAATGGCAACATGACTGTCAAAATTGTTTGTTTACATGTAGCACTAACATAGACACTGAAAGATTCATATATTTGACTTTACCAGACTGTGAATCAGTGTTTTTTGAACAATCTAGTTAGAGGAGCAAGTCAAAACATGGAGTGTAGCCAATGTAAATCAGAAATGTCATCAACATTATTTATACAAAGATGTGGACTGTATATATTTTAATGCTGCAACGTTGTGGAGCTGATGGAAGAAAATTGGAAACTTTAAATAAACATTTTGTAGGTACTCAAGTATCAATATCAGGAAGAAATTGGTAGCTATTGCAATTATTTTTCATAATGGACCTTCTACAACATCTGGACATTACACTCTTTATTTAAAATATCTGAAAGGTTGGATACATTGTAATGATACTCAATTAGTTGTTAAGCATCATTTGCCTAAAGAGTTACCTAATATTTTTAAAGCCAAT
Organism: Lissotriton helveticus; assembly: GCF_964261635.1. Classification (NCBI taxonomy): domain Eukaryota; kingdom Metazoa; phylum Chordata; class Amphibia; order Caudata; family Salamandridae; genus Lissotriton; species Lissotriton helveticus. The sequence goes on from NC_136059.1 coordinate 642,807,276, forward strand.
ATTTTAAGATCAAAATGTGGCCTTTCAGGATTACTGCTGTTAAGGTAGATTCGTCTGATGTTGTAGAGTATTTTGTAACTGAGGGTGAGGAGCTTGAAGGTAATCCTCTTGGTGATGTTGAGGCAGTGTAGGTGTATCATGTCTTGGGTGATGTGGCTGTAGCAGTGGACATTGAAGATCAGTCAGGTAGAGGTGCTTTGGATTGGTTGTAGTCGTTATAGGTGTTTGGCTGGAATTCTTGTGTAGAGTCTGTTGCCACAGTGTAGTCTGTTTCTTCTTGTTTTCTTTAGGATGTACTTTTAAATGTTGTGAAGCATGTGGAGGGTGTTACAGCAGTATGATGAAATGCTGTAGACTTGTTTACACATGTAGAGGGAGGAGTTGAGGATGAATCGTAGGTTGTGTACATGGTCAGTAGGTGTTGGTACTGTTCACAGTGTAGTTGGGCAGCAGGAGTCATCTGAAGCGGAGGGGGTGGGTCTGAGGATGAGTATCTTCATGTTGTGCGAGTTCAGGCTTAGAGAGATGCTCCTTTTCCACTTGGTGACATCCTTAATTGTGTTGTGGAGGTTGTTTTTTGTGGTATGTGGCTTATTGGTGAGGAAGAGGATGAGCTGGGTATCGTTGACGTAAGAGATGATGTTGTGGTTGAGATGGCAGGCCACTTGTGTGAGGGTGTCCATGGAGATGTTGAATAGCGTTGGGCTGAGGGCTGAGTACTGGGGGACGGTGCAAATGATGTCAGTGGTTTTGGATGAGAAGGCTGGAAGGCAGACGCTCAGAGTTACTATTGAACAACTTTCAAACTAAGAATTTCACACATACTGTTTGACCATGGGGAAAAGTATGTGAAACCTTTAATAACTTATTGTTGAAAATTTTGTCAGTATATATTTGTAAGTAACATTATTTATAATGGAATAAAATTAATGATGGTGTATTGTTATTTAAGATTGTTTGACATATCTCATAGTTACGTAAGAAATTGATCTTAAAAAAACATTTAACATATGTTTTATTTCTATTTTTTAGATTGTTATTGAGATTGTTGTTTGGGTTTTTTAAAGATAATCTTCTTGATTGTCTTTTTTTTGCCCGCTGTTATGTGATGAGTACTATTGAACTCACTGTTTCTAGTGAAATTCAATATATTCTGAGAACAGCAAAAAAGGCAAATTAAATGCTTTACAAATGATTTTGTGTTGTAAAAGATAAATTGTAACTGTATTTTTTTTGTCTTCTACAGATGCTAAATTTGTAATAATTATAATTTTTTTAAATTTATTATTTTGAAGGTAAGTATAAGTAACTGTTAAAAATGAGATGTTCTTCTACAGAGCTGGAGTAAGAGAACATGGATGAACTACATAAGTATGTAAAGATGTTTTTTATCCTTTAAACATATTTGAAGGAAATAAGAAAAATATATACTGAGTGTACCTGTATTCTTTGCATTTTACTACAACACATCTACTACTTTGGAACTGGTAAAGTGAATAGATATAATGTATTTTTTTCCTATAGTGATAAGGAGTGACTGGTTTGAACATTGTATAACAAAAAATTCATATAAGCAATTTTATTATTTTGGTTTTATAAAGTAGTTGAGAATGGTATTTGTAAAATATTTTTTAAAGGGAAAAATAGTTGATAAAGCTAGTTTTGTATTAAGTAATAGGAAAAACGATAAAATAAAGTGTTTATGTTTTTGTACAAGGAACAACAACCTTTAAAAAAATCACTACGGAAGAAGAGAAGAACTATGTAGAAGAAAGTGTTGAAATTTCTAACACTTTCATAGAGGAGTTAAATGTACCTTTTATTAATTGTGAAAATGAAGATGGAAATATTGCTGCAGATATAAGCAGCGATTTCTTCGATTAAACAATGGATGAGGATTTTATTGAAGCATTACAGGACATCGAGGTACATGCAATTACTTTTGAAATGTATAATGAAGAAAATGAAATTTCAGATGAAATCATGTTGGAAGCTCTATTAAATTATGACATATTACAGGAATACATTTATGATTTAAAATAAAAAATGGTTTGAGAGACTCTTCTTGCAGAATTGTAATCTTACAGGTAGTATCCAAGTACTCATGGTGCAAAGTGGGCCTTAGGACATGGACTGCTTCAAACCTCTATATATTATGTATGCACTCTTCTACGCACCAGCAAAGTTGTGTTTTATAGCTTTTATTTCCAGGTCTATATCATTTGACTTCCAGCAAAGTCTCTGTGATTGCTGATTCCGTATTGTACTAGCTATTCAGCAGAATGTTCTTATCAATGCACTGTGCTAAAAATGAATCTATTTTAAATTCAGTTAGGCATTCTCCTTGGAGAGTTGTAATTATCCAGTCAGTATCCAAATATTCATGGAGGAAAGTAGGCCTTAGTCTACAGCTTTATAAACTGTTCATGTTGGTGAAATACTTTTTGGAGAGGCATCATTTTGACACATAGTAAGATAGTGTAGCGAGCGAGCCCGAACCGCCGAAGAGGGTTAGGGGGGGGTGTTTCTCCCTCTGGAAGAACATTTTGAAATACAAGTGGGAAAATGGTCTCCCTCTGTCTGTGTCCATCCCAGTGTCGCCCTCCTCCCTCCCTCTGTCTCTCGCAGACTCGCTCCTTCTTTCTCCCTCCCTCTGTCTCCCTCACTCTCCCTTTCTGTTTGTCTCCCACGGTTTCCCTCTTTCTCTGTCTCCCTCCCTCTGTCTGTCTCCCTCCCTCTGTCTGTCACCCTCTATCTCCGTCTCTTTCTGTTCCTGTCTTCCTCCCTCTGTCTCCCTCCCTGTCTCTCTGTCTGTCTCTGCCTCTATCTCTCTGCCCCTGCCCCTGCCCCTGTCCCTGTCTCTGTCTCTGTCTATCTGTCTCTGTCCCTATCTTCATCCCTGTCTCCCTCCCTCTCTCTGTCTCTCTCTCTCTCTCTCTCCCTCCCTGTCTCTCTGTCTCTTTTTGTCTCCCTTCCCCTCTCTCTCTGTTTACCTTCCTCTCGCTTGCTCTCTACCTCTTTCTTACTATCTCTCCGTCTGTCTCACGCACTCTGTCTGTCTCCCTCTCTCTCTGTTGCTACAAGGCCATAGAGGGGGAAGCCAGCACGTTTTGCAATTTTCCCCCAGCAAGAAACTCTTCCCAACACCCAACTGAAGTTGAGTTCCATACTGGTTTCTACCCTGAAAGGGGTTTACTAGAGGCCTTTGCAAGAGCAGATGTCTCCCGTGTAAACACCACTAACACAAGAAAAGCCAAGCCTTGATCCACCCGCAGAGCACTTTTTCAATAGGGTTTACTCTTTACTCTACCATCAATAAATGAGAGAGCAAGCAGAGAGAACAAGACTTGAATTTTCAGAGAGCAGCAATGGAACGTCTCTCTAATGGCTACACCTATAGCTTTTTGACACTGCCCTACATTTACGAGAAATTGTAAATCTGAGGCAGTGGCAACAGTTTATGCCTCCCACGGGAGGCGTAAGGTAGGCACAACAAGGAAAAATAGTTTTATTTCTATTTGTTTCTCCTTTTTCTATGTTTTCTGCATTTTGCAGCACACATAGAAAAAAGAAAAGTCTCTTGTGATTAATTTTGTACAGAAAGGTTTCCCTTGCTGAACAAAAAAAATCATCCCCGCAACACAGGCACCCTTGCACTATTGTGCAAAGGTGCCTGCATTGGCACAGGCACACCATTGTGTGCCAGTGCAGGGGAAAAGGAGAGGCATGTGCCGTATCTTATAGATACGGCGGATTCTTCTCTTTTTCATTTGACATAGGGAAGGGCAGCAGGAAGGCCTGCTGTGCTTCCCTACGGCAAAATCTCATAAATGAGGTGCTATGTCAGTAGCCAAGTATTCATAGTGCAAAGTGGGCCTTAGGGCAAGGAGTACTTCGAACCGTTATAGACTATGCACACACTGTTCTATGCACCTGCAAATGTGCCTATTTTATGTTGAATTCCGCAGTTTCTATCCTTACACTTCCACCAAACACTCTGTCAATCTTTGTATACTTCTATAGTGACTCATTGATCACTGTGTAGTAAGGCATTCACTACATTAAAACACTAATCCATAGATGTACAATAAGTGGTAGATCCCAATAGATATGCCAGTTATTATGCAGTGTAACTTCAACACCATGCATGCACCATATTTACAATGTGTTGCACTATGGGGCAACAATGGTACAGATATGTGATGTACCTCTGCTGTGAAGGTGGCACATTGCTTGACTTGTGTTGCAAGTGCAATGCAGCCCCAGCAATGCTGTTGGGGCCCTAAGCTCATAATGATGTGTCAATCCTTATACCTGCTTCAAGCAGGTGCAGGGTTTTGACGCAGTACAAGCCCAAAAGTTACTGAATGAAATCTTATAGATTTTACTTAGTCACTTTTAGGAGGCATTCATGCGCCAGAACTCCCCTCACCTGCGCAGGAAAGCCTCCTTCTGGCGCAGGGCTTTACAATGTGAGGCACCTTCCAATTGCGTCACATTGTAAATACCATACACCATGGCACATCTTTTGCACCACCGCTGCATCACAAAAGTGATGCAACGGTTGTGTAAAAGAGGCACAAGGGGGTTGTAAAACCGCCTCTAATACATACAAATGTATCCAGGCAGTTTCACCAGTAGTTCAAATTGAAGCATAGACTTGTAACATATGTATATGCATATGTTACATTCAAGAGCTTTGGAGGTACTACAGTATACTATAGGTAAACACCTTATAGATTTATGCTGTAGCACATACTTATAGTTCTGCACTTTCACATTCACTACACACTACTAATGTATTCATTCATTCATTTATGAACTACACATTCATTCTGACAAACTTTACACACTAACATAGAAATATAGTTCATTTTTTTGACCAGTGGAGGTAGTTCTGAAAAAAACTGTTTTTTTGTCTTTCTTGTTTTATTTTTTTTGTAGTTTGTTGAAGGTTTTTTTTTTTTAAACCAGAAAAATTGAACTTTTTAAACCAAAAAACTGTGGACCAGGAACAAAAAGGTAAAAAAAAAATAAAAAAAATTAACGAGAGCAGTAGTGGCTCCTCTTCTTCCGAAGAATCAGCTCGATGGATTGTTCTCCATGGGCTGTTAGTTGATAGCAAATGTTACAATGAATTGTAAGATCCCCAAATTCCGGTTGGATGCTGGGAATCATAGTGCTCGGTAGTGGTTATGGTGGTGGTGGTGCACTTGATGCGCTTGGCACAGCAGAGCCATGCTCCTCCAATCTTCGGGTTACTTGTCTCGCCCAATTGTTGGGATGTAAGTTCTTAACATGGCGCAGCATGCTCGCAGTCCCAAAAGAATATTTCTTATTAGGGTCACCCCTGGACAAAGTACTGTCACATATTTTACATGTGACCTTAGGGGCGTTGACTTTTTTTTGTCCTTCAGGGAAGCTGAAAAATTTCCAAATTATGGCCTCTTTTCCTTTAGGTTTAGGCTCCTCACGAACAAATCCTTCCTCTGAGGAGTGCTCTGAAGAAGATTCTAAGAATTGAGCCATGGTGCATGCAGGTACTTTCTCACTAGCTCCACAGAAGATATCCTTCTCCTGAGAAAGTCAAGAAAGAATGATTAAAATGAGAGGGGTCTTTCAACAGTTGGAATAGGAAGTAGTATGAACCAATCAAATCTCTTCTTTTAAAGTCACATGGCTTTGCGTACTCTTACGGTGCGCTTACGGTGCTCTTACAGTGCGAGTACATACGACGTACCGCCGCGATTTGCGTAATTGCTTTTAAAAGTAATATACACTTATTAAAAGTTAAAAAAACTCATTTCATTATTATCCTACATAATGTCTTCTCTCAATATGTACATTATATGCATAAATATATGTTTTTGAACAATTAGAAACTTTCGCGGCGTACGCGTACGGAGCGTCGTACATGACGTCACTCGGAAGCGTAGATGCGACGCTCAACGTGAAATTGTATGCGTAATGTATGCGCTGGTATGCTCAGAGGACGATTTACAGTACAATGTAAGGTGCGTTTACCGTACGCGATTACCCCGCCAAAAAATAGAAATTATTTAGAATTTAATTTTAATATAGTGAAAAAAAATATTTAATAAAAAAAAAAATGTGTTAATATTTTACATTAAGAATATAAAATATAATTTATAAAATAAAATAAATATAAATATTTATAATAAAAATTAAAGAAATTAGTATAAAAAGAAAGAAATATAATAAATAATACATTTAAAAATTATCATTTAAAAAACCTTTGAAATTCACTGAAAAAGCCATAGTTTTAGCCACGTTATAGTTAGGAATTAGCATTTAAAAAACCTTAGAAATTCACTGAAAAAACCATAGGTTTCACACATGTTATAGTTAGCTGGACATTTCACACATACAAAACCTTTGAAATCCCCCCGTTATAGTTATTTCAGCTAACTATAACTCGCGTGCCTGCAATGCACTGCTGATGATGTCACATATTACATCACTCATGACATGGTCAGTGACATCACTCATGACATCACTGATGACATCTCAAATGACATCACTGATGACATCATCCTTGTGAAATAGTGGCAGACCTCCCCTCAGCTTAATGTAACCTTTGATACACACATTCAAAAATAGAAACTAACATTTTCAAAAAAATGGAGATACCAATACCAGTTACAACAACCTATTCAGTAATTCCACCATCTACATACATATCCACTCATTCACCAACAGTTCTATATAGTCACTCATACATGTACTAACTCATCATATGTACTCATACACCTATACATCCTGTTGCACACCGACACTCATCCATAGAGTTACTCACACACATACTCACACATGCAAATACACTATCAATCATCCATTTATTTGCATATACAGCTATACACACACCACTACACTTACTTTTACAGAAACGTACACATAGTTACTCTCTTAAATAATCACTTATAGAATCTCTCACTCTCACATATAATCACTTATATACAGAAAATACTCACATATACTAGATTAAAATATATGTAGTTATTCATAAAGATACTATTGAGACAGTCAATCACTCACTAACACACCCATACACACACTCATCCACCTATACAGTCCTGCACACATGCTGTCTTCAAAACACATACAAACAGTGAGTCACTCATTCATGCATCTATGCGCTAAGTAATACTCCCACACCGAACCATACAGACACTCATACTGATACTCAAAAAACCAATTAATAACCCATATAGACACTCATGTAGCTACTCACCAACCCATGCCGCCACTTATAAATAAAGTGAGACACTGGTACAGATATTTACATATTTAAACATAACTCGCTAATACATGTATTCACTAAGATACACTTAATAAGTGAGTTACGCAAACATTTTTACAAAACAAACCCATCCATTTAGACACTTATTTACCCATTTATTCTTCCAACAACCTTTAGATATACATATATAAAAAATATTTATCTTTTAGAAAGACACACATTCACAAGTATGATGTCATCAGTGATGTCATCAGTGATGTCATTTGAAATGTCATCACTGATGACATGAGTGATGTTACTGACCATGTCATGAGTGATATACATGAGTGAATAACACAGAGCAGGGCGCCCTTATGTTTCAGGGCAACCTTGCGAAAGTGGCCGAGTGGATGACTGACAACTGAATTCCAACAAGTCGGAGGTATTGTTGGTGGGTAGGGACCATGGTCTGTGGAGAGATCTATGGTGGCCAGCTAGTTTGTACATGCCCCCTTTCCTGAAACAGGCGGTAAAGAATTTAGGGGTCTGGTTAGACTCTTCTCTAAACTATCGAGTCCAAACCAAAAAAACAGCAAGAATCTGCTTTGGACTTTTACGGGGGCTCAGACCACTGCTGGGTTTTTTTGATGCCTCCACACCTCAGGTCATTATTCAGGCGATGGTTTTGTCCAGACTCGATTATGCCTGTTCCCTTTATTCAGGGTCTAATAAATCAGAGGTCCAGAGACTGCAAATGACACAAAATGCTGCAGCCAGAAAACTTCTAGGATTGGGCAAGTTCTGCTCTGTGTCTGGCGCCATCCTCTGTCTCCACTGGTTACCCATGGCCAGGCGTATCAAATAAAGGTCCAATGTACCTCTTTTAAAATTCTGAAATCTGGTACTCCCCATATTCTGGCCAACCTCCTTTTACCATATGTTCCATCACGGCTCATCCGTTCGCAGGGGCAGCATTTGGTAGTGGTTCCACAGATACGACGAGTTCGGGCCGGTGGCCGCTCTTTTCGTTATAAAGCTGCCACTTTATGGAACACACCCCCTGTGCATATTCGTGGTCTTAATAATTATTCTGAATTTAGGAAGGACATCAAAACTTTTTTATTCCCCTTAAATTAGTTGCTGTCTAATGCTGCTGTTTGTCAGACTTTTCCTGCCAGCACCGGGATGCCCCTTTGCTGGGGCAGCTGTCGCGCTTTATATTTTTTTTAACCTATCCTAACCATGGGTATCCAAGCACCCATTTAATATGGCTGAGAACTACTTTCCAATAGGCAGTCAGAAGAGGGCACATCCACCAAATCTGTATAAAATCCCCTAGTGCTTGAGTGCAGCGCCAACATAGGGGGATGCGTTGGGAACATTTTTTTAAACCGAGTGGGAGTATAGTACCATTGAGTCATTACCTTGTAGGCAGATTCTTGCTGGGGGATGCTGTGGAAAGTTTTTGGGATGTCGCGTCAGAGACGCGCCCACTGAGAATGGGCAATGTCGGCATCAGAAATGACTTCCACCTCTGCTGATATGGGTGAGGGTCTGAACGCTGTGAGTGCTGGAGAACTTGGTATATGCAAGAGATTAGTCTCTTATAGGTGAAGAAGGTACGTGCCAGCCATTCAAACGGTGTGAAAGGTCGCGTGGCTGACTGTGCTAAAGAGGAGCCCTGTGGGCAGTGTCGGAGCTGGACATATTGGAATCTATCCTTCTCTGTTAGACAAAATTCTTGCTTGCATTAAGCACAGGTTTTGAGGTCTTCCCCAAGAATAAGTTGCGTATCATTCTACAATCCTTGTCTGTCCAGTTTGCAAAATAGGGTGGGCGACATGCAGTGGGAAACTATGGGTTGCGAGCAATGGGAGTGTGTGGGGATGGGAAGGAAGTGAGGCCACTGCAGACTGCTACTTTGTCCCAAATCTCGAGTACCGTTTTAGTAGGAACCGTCATGTAGGCACAACAATGGCGCGCCTCCTGAGGCAACCATACATGATACCAAAGAGGGCGACAAGTGACCGCCCGATCCATGTGGAACCACACCTTCTCACTCTCCCACGCTCCCCATTCTGGAATAAAGCAAAGATGAGACGCCCAATAGTATTCTATCAGATTAGGGCAGGCAAGCCCACCCTTGTCTCGCGGGAGCATTAACATTTTACTAGATATTCGCGGTCTCCTACCGCCCCATATGAATGCCGTCAATTCACGCTGTAGCCCCTGAATTTGGTGTTCTGAGATGGGCGTCAACAAAGTTTGAAATAGGTAAATAATCTTTGGTAGAATGTACATTTTTACTGTGTTGAGGCGTCCTAACCAGGAAAGCGGCAAAGCTTTCCATGCTCGCAGATCGGTGACGACTGAATTTTTGTATTCCTGACAATTAGTTTGGGACCAAGTAGCTAAGTCCGGTGTTAAATTGAGACCAAGATATCTTACAGAGCTGGTCGCCCATTGGTAGGGAACGAGACCCTGCAGGTTCGCAATCTCCTCGACCGGGATCATGAGATTAAGGGCCCATGATTTTGTATGGTTGATTTTAAAGCCTGAGGCTTGCTCGTAAGTCTGGAGCAGTGTATGTACGGATCAGATAAAGTGAGAAGTAAATCGTCAGCGAAGAGGGCAATCTTATGTTTGATGCCCCCGAGGTCAATACCACAAATTTCAGGGGACTGGCGTATCATAATGGCGAGTGGCTCCACTACAAGGGGGTACAATAGAGGTGAAAGTGGGCAGCCCTGCCTGTTACCCCTGCGGATGGAGATAAGCTGTGTAAGTTGACCGTTTACCCACACTCTGGCAAGCAGCGAGATGTAAGGAGCCACAATACATGCTATCATCTGCGAACCCAAACCTACTTTCTGTAGAACGGCATGGAGAAATACCCAGTCTACCCGATCAAATGCTTTTTCAGCATCCAGCGAGAGCAGGCAGGCCGGTATCCTCCAGTGCCGAGCTTTCCCAACAAGGTGCGCTACTCAGCGCACATTGTCCGCTCCTTGGCGTTGTTGGATAAAGCCCACCTGGTCCGGTTCAATGAGATTGGGCAAGTGTGGGCTAAGGTGTTTGGCAATGATTTTGGTGTTTAGTTTGAGATCTGTATTTAACAGGGTAATGGGGCGAAAGGAAGAGCACAGCATGGGGTCTTTCCCAGGTTTCAAGATGAGAGCTATTTCTGCCATCGCCATGTCCGGGGAAGGCCCGACTGAATCCGTGAAGAAGTTAAAGAGGCGCAACATATACGGTTGCACTTGCGGCAGGAAGGCACGATAACATGAGACTGGGAGCCATTGGGCCTGGTGTTTTGCCTACTGGGAATTCTTGTAGGCCACTAGTTAATTCCTCTAGAGTGATGGGTTCTTCCAAAAGCTTGGAATGATACTCACTCGGGCATCCCAGGCACAGGCGTCGAGGGCGGCCAATATTAGGTCAGGTGCGGACGGATCACTAGAATAGAGGGACACATAATAGTCGTGGAACGTTTGAAGTTTAGCCGATTCTGTGGTGGCCCACGATCCATCTCCCAACTTTAATTTTGCAATGTGGGCTTTGGCCGCCCGTGTTCTCAAGCGATGTGCTACAACAGTATCTACCCTGTCCACACCGTCATAGTAGCACTGTCACAACGCAAGTAAAGCGTGTTCAGCCTTGTTCGTTCTATGCGCACGAAGCTGGCCTCTGAGGACAGAAAAACGCCTCTTGTGTTAACGCCAAAGGGTGTTCCTGACCTAATTTCTCAAGTAACTGATGCATGAGTTTGGTCTCGTATAACCGGGCTTCCCGCAACGTGGCAATGGCGATGGATGTAAGGGTGCCACGAATCATATCTTTGAATGCATCCCATAAAACAGGAAGAGGTGTTTTGGGGAGGTCGTTAGTTTCAAAATAGGATGAGATAGTAGCTTGGAGTTCTTCCCTATCCACTGGGTCTCTAAGAATGTAGGGTGGAAAACGCCATCTAGTAGGCCGCTTAGGGTGTGAGAAACGCTTTGAAGAAGTAACTCCAAATGCGCATGATCAGAGATCGAGATATCTGAGAGAGTCGCCGAAAGGGTGTCTTTAATCAGAGAATGTGACAGGACAAGAAAATAAATGCCAGAGTAGGAGTGGTGTGCTTGGGAGTAGTAGGTGTAATCCCAAATCTCGGGGTAGTGATAGTGCCAGGCGTCGACAAGGTTTAGAGCGGTGAGGGATTTTTTCGTTGCTGCCGACATAGCTCCCATCACATGGAACGCGCCCCACTGTAATAAAGTTCTGCATCCCATACCAATTTAAAATACCCCCTACTATGAGGTCCAAATTTACCGGCACTATGTGCTCTCTTAAGATCTTGCGCAGTAAGGTATCTAGACCCTGATTTGGAGCGTATATGTTACAAAGAGTGAGTGTGCGATGCCCTCTCCTGACCTCCACCTTAAGAAATGTGCCTTCAGTGTCACAAATCACCTTGGTATCTCCCTGAAGTATGCCTGTCCTGTAGAGGATAGCTACACCCACTGTATTAGTGGCTGCTGATGACCAGACTGGGTGAGACATGTGTGTTACATCAGCCCTGAGGAGAGGGGTCTCTTGCAGGAAAATTATGTTGGGGTTTTGCAACAATAAATACCTCCATATTTGGAGCTGTTTGTTGGGGGAATTGAGTCCCTTTACATTATGGGAAATAATCTTCAAACAGGATACGGAAGTCATCGTCACCTATCGTCGGGGGTAGTTGCTGCCTCAAAGCTCTCCCAAGTATCAAGGTGTCCCCCCCGCCGAGTGGATATATAGGGGAAGGGAAGAGAGGGAAAAGGGTAGGTGCAGATAAAATAGAATAATGTAATGGCCAACATGGCCAACAAGCCCTATTCCAGTCAAGGGAGTAGCCAGGCACACTGGCACAGGCTGTCCCGGAGATGTCGCTCTCCCAGGAATAGAAATGGAGGTCGGTCATCACGCTAAATAGTAAGTCAGTATCACTGGGGTACAGCCCCAGGCCGCCGCTTCTGCAGTGTAGAGAAGGCATCTGCCAATGGTGTAGGAGAGTAGGGTCTGCTATCCTATGGTCACCCCAAATTTTTGCTTTTTGCTTCACTGGTTTATGAATTAATGTGGCTGTGAGCCTGCTAATCAGACCCACAGCCTGCTGTTCTCTCTCTAAATTGTTACCCATGTACTTTGGGTGCATAACGAAATTGGAACTGGTTCACCTTATTGGCCCCTGTAACAGTGTACCCAGGTACCCAGGGCATAGGTGCTTCCAAGGCCTACCAGGGGCTGCAGCATGTATTGTGCCACCCCTGACCTGGCCTCCATATTTGACACTACTGGCTGATCACTCAGCTGGGGTAAGTCAGTGTAACCACCCCTTACTAGTATGCCTATACCTAACCTAAAATGGACACATATGTTCCTATCAGTCACTCCTATGGAAGGCCTCATCAATCCTGGAGGCAGAGTGCTTGGAAATATGTGAGATGGTGCTCTGGCATGAGCTGAGCCTGTCTGCAGCTTTCGGAACCATGTCCTTTAGCTGTTTCATGATATTGCCATACCATATACTCTTAAGTGCATTATGAACCTCGCGGTTAAATGCTATCTTGGGTTTGGCTTTATCAAAACATGTCGAGTAAGGTGTCATACGAATTGGAATACTACCCCCTCGCCAGTTCTGGCGACGGGGGTAGCATTCCACCCTTCTAGAGGGACACGACATGTACCTAGCCTGAACCCCGGTTAAAGTTAAACAGAGCCTTAGCATCACAAAATGGATGCTGCCACCACAGACACAAGTCTGACCTCCTGCTGCTGGGAGTTCTTCCAGCGAGGGCAGCTTGGACAAAGGGTTTCCTGCTTGGGGAGGTGCTAGCACCACTCCAGACAGGATTTTGTGTATTGTGTAGGACAGGGCTGAATAGAATCAGACATGCCTGGGGCACACAAGGTGTCCCTGTGCATAGGCCAGTTCAAACCGGTGCTGGGGCTTTCCAGCCCGAGTCCTGGCGCGATACTGGACAAAGGAAAGGGGGTGTAACCACCCCCCTTCCTGGTTCCACCCAGAGGAGGGAGCTAGTAGGTGATCCGGCCCCCCAGATTCGAATAAGAGTGGGAGCTGTGTCCTGAGACTTCAGATCATCCTGAATCAACTTGAAATACAGAAGAAGACTAGACTTCGACATTCTGCTGCACAGAAGACGGAAGAGAATCTCCCTTGTGGCCAAGGAGTGACCACCCTGTGAACACAGGCACCAACCAGCAACTCGACGTCTGCTTTGCCGCCGCCACCCGCCGGAGCCCGAGCCCAGAGCCTGACAAGACCCAGACTCCCAGACTTCTCACAGCCCGATCCACAGTCCCTGCAAAGAAGGGACCCATGGAGGCACCGAGAGACGTGGGACCGGACCTCTTGGAAGACCCCCAAAACACTGACTGCGCAGCATCAGAGGCATCCTCGATGCTGTGCTTTGGGGTTTGAGAAGCCTCAACCTCGAGCAGCCCTTGCACCGAAGATCAGCCCCCCAGCATATCCACGATCTGCGTGGGGCCCTTTTGCACTGTGCCACTTGATGCGCCATCCCGTCCACTTGCCACGTGGCTAGCGGCCATCTTGGCGACGAAACCTTGAACTTACACTGTGGGTCTGATTGCTCCAGACTTGCCCTCGCTCCTGTAAAAAGGAGCACCTGCTCTGACCTTGCTGGTCCGAGTAACAAGCCTTTTTCGATTCCTGCGTGGCTTGCCTTAGCCAAGGCCTGTTTGCTCCAATCAAGTTGCCGACACCGCCAACAGCGAGAAGCCTGCGTGGAACAGCTCGTGACCGACTCCTGGACATCCTCGACCCCTCGTGTCCAAGTGGCTGCAGAGAGAAGCTACACGACATCACCTGTTTGCACCCGACATCGCCTGGTTCCAATCTGGTTCCACGGTAGTCACTGGCTAGTGACTTTGAACATTATCCCCTCTGCTTTCAGGTCGTCACCTCTTCAGATCCACCCTTGGATCCACCGGAACTCTTCACATCGAGCCGCCTGCAGCATCTTCAGCTCCAAGCACCATCGACCTGCGTGATGAAACCCGACACTACTTCGACCCTGTGCACCCGCTTCCTGTGGGTGAGGTAACTCAGCAACGCCGGTGTTCCCACACTGGTATATACCTCTAGTGTCTGTGTCTAAAGTTTCATCCTTCTAGGTCACTCGGAAGGTTCCTTAATAACTAACTTTGTAACTTTTACGCACCATTGACATTGCATTGGCAAAGCGTGCACTTTCCGCACTGCACCCGAGTCCCGCGGGCCTTTCCCGACTTCTTCACTGCTAGTCCCGAACAGCTCCAGCGATTCCCCAGGCCCTAGGCCTCTTCACTTTCCCCATAGTGGTTCTTATACCACTATTTTAGTATATGGTTTAGGTGGCCCCTGGGGCTCATCCAAAATTGTGCAACTTTTGTGTATTTAAACTGTGTTTTGTTTTAACGCATTTGCTTCTGTGCTCATAAAGAGTATCAGGGATATTTGTAGAAATAAATCTATATATATTTTTAATATATATCTGTGTGGTGTCCTTTCATTTGGTATTCAAGGGATTGTGTATGGTAAAACAGCTTGCTTCACATGCCTTTACAGAGTTTAGCCTAAGACTGCTTAGTCCATGCTACCCCTAGGATAGCTTGTCTATAAGGTTGACTTTACAACCTGCACCATAAGGGTTGCTTGGCATGGTACAAGGTGATCACTAGAACTAGTGAGCATCATATACCAGGCCAACTTCTCACAAATGGAACTTCTGGGGTGAAGGAAAGAAGGGTGTGGCAGCTGCAGTCCAATAAACCAGAGCCTATCTCCAGGTATGTGGCAAGCATTCAGCATATCGACAAGCATCGAGGCGGATCATTTGATGGCAGACGCTTGTGAGCCTGGGAGCGATGGTCCTCCTTCTAAAGATTTTATATGTTGTATTATGTCCTGTTTTTCTTGGGATGATCTGCTACAGCCACGGGAAGATGGATGTCTAGAATGACGTACCGTGGTCCACTGAGGCTTCAACGGGTTTCTGAGTTTGGGAGGCTCGCGTGAAGGACTGGCCGGGGGGTGTCCGGGATTTGAAGCATTTGGGCGGCTTCTCTGTAGGATCCCAGCACGCGGCGTTTGGTCTCCCATTGGAACATGAGGGCAAAGGGGTGTCCCCATTGATAGCGGATGTTGAGCTCCTGGAGCTTGTCCATGATGGGTCGGAATCCCTCCAGCGCCGAAGGGTCGTGGGAGCCAAATCCTGAAATAGTTGAATGGGCGCACCTATGCACAATATCTCAGGTTTGTCTCTGGCCCCCTTGAGGATGGCTTCTTTTTCAGTAAAAAAGTGGACCTGGTTCAGAATATCAGGAATGAGTCTTGGCCTTCCGGGTGGTCCAGAGACCCTATGCGCACGGTCCAGGGTTGGCGGCGAGGCGTCATAGTCTCCTCTGATGTCCTGGAACAGCTCAGCCATGAAGGTCATTATGTCCGTGCCTTCTACCCTGAACACCTCGTATGCGTATGTTGTTCCGCGCCCCCTATTTTCCAGGTCTTCTTGCTTGATCATCAGCACCTCGATATGCTGCTCTTCCAGTGTGGGGAGCCGTTGCCACAAGTGCTCCTGGTCTTCCGTGAGAGTGTCAAGGGTCTTTTCTAGGTCGTCTACTCACCCACCCAGTTCCCCCACATCCTTCCGGAGCTCCTTTAACCATGCTTGTACTTCCGTGCATAGAGACCCTATTTCAGTCTTTAGCTCTTGCATAAACAGTACCATAAAAGATTGTGTAACCGGCTCGAAGGGGCTCCTAGCCCCCAGCGCCGCGGCAGTTGGCGAAGCCGGGCCCGGCTTGTTCCACAGGTCCTTGATTGTAGCATCTTTGGGGGTTTCTTGGGGCTCTTTACCATTCCTGGATCGAGTCTTGCTCTTGGGGCGTTGGTGATGCCGGGAGTTTGCTGTTTTGTCACCACCCACCCGCTCTCAGCCGCGCATGGGCCCCCTGATTCTAAACCCCAGAGATGGTAGAGAAGCCGTGGCAGACGGAAACCAATTTCAGTATCGCAGTGGTGTAGCGCGTTGTCCCAGGAATCCTCTGAAGATTGTTAACCGGAAGAGTGGAGTGCAATGCCTTAAACTTCGTGGCGCCGAAGGGAGGGCAATGCATATCCTCAGGTAGTCTAATCAACTCAGGCCCTCCAGGTAGCCAACTGACTCCCCAGCCACCCCGGGGCTGTCCACTGGCACTAGCGTCCCCCGCTCTTGTTGCTACCTGTTAGCCCTGGCTTGTTTCTCGGGTGAGCACGCAGAGAGGGCAAGCAAGTGTGTAGGGGGCCGTAGCACTGCTAACAAGCGGCCTGGGGTGCAGCGACAAAGCACCGAGAGATGCAGAAGCCCAGCTCACGCGAAGACGTTGGGAGCGCAGTTCAGCAGGGCAGGGGCGCCGGCACCAGGGTGTATTCTATGCACCATGAGGATTGCAGCAGACGGGGTCGAGATGGCTCAAGCCTCAAAGGAACCCCCCCCAGCAGCGGCATTAACGCCCCCGCCCTCATACCTGACTGTGTATCAGGATCTCACTGCCGGTGACTGGTCAGCGTTGTTCAAGCGAGGCCTGCAAGTCGCCCTGGCATGAAAATGGTGGCCACAGTCCCTCTCTTCGGAGTCAGCTCTTGCCACCCCTATCACCGGCAGTATGCGTTAGCAGGCTCGCAGGTCCAGGCTCTCTCCAGGAGTCCACCACTTGACAGTGATGCTTGCAGTGCGCTGGGCTTAGTGAGAGCTGCCCAGGGGACCTCCGAAGCAGACCCCGGGAGGCCCAGCAACATCCAAAATGGCGGGCGCCTCTCAATCAGTGTGGCAGGCAGTGACCCAGCGCCGTGTGTGAGCTGTATAGGGGAGACTCAATCCACCAGGCACCCCCAAGGCTCATGAGGGTCCAAGGAGACCGGTACTTCGCATCTGATCTAGCCGTATGGAAATAGCACCCCGCGCTCCATCACGGATAAGCCAAGGTCCTTAGTCGGGTCAAGAAGCCGCCCCAGGGAAGCAGCCATGCTCAGGAGGTTCCATCTCAGAAAACAAAAGCATCTAGTTCCCAGTGCCCCAGCCAGGATACAATCCAGTAGCACCCCAACACACCGCTGTGCAGCTCTCGTTGCCCCCAGCAGCGTCGGCAGGGCACCCCCGAGGGTCCAGTCATTGTCAGAAGGGCCTCACCAAGCCAGAGCAGCTGCGCGCCCGGGCCCGCACAGATCTAGGGCAGAACAGCGGAGAAAGTCAGCAGGTGGTGGGCAGGCCCAGTCCGGGCACAGAGGGCCACAGGGAAATCTCTCACTGCTTGCAGCTTTGCTCCACTAACCGGGGGTGTGCAAAAAGTCCCGGCGGTTCCGCTGGGTGAAAGGCGCATATGCTGAAGGGTAAACAACTCAAGTCAGGCCCGGCGAGGACCAGGTTTGCGAAGGCCTAAAATGGCATCTTAGAGATCACACAACAACTTGTATGGGAAGAGAGCTACATCCGCATACCGGGACACCCAACGAAAGAAATTGCCACACTCATAAATGCCCTAACCAAACAAGGATTGGAAGAAGGTTTTCTCTCAGAGTCTGAATTCAAGTTCCTGAACAATGAAACACCCAGAATTCCAACGCTATATACGATCCCAAAGGTACATAAAAACCTGCAAAGACCACCTGGGAGACCTATAGTCTCAGGCTGTGGGTCGATCCTGGAACCCATTAATCAATTCCTAGATGCCTTTCTACAACCGTTGGTCTTGAAAACAGAATCATTCCTAAGGGACACTATGCATACAATCAACATCTTGGAAAACCAACCATTTGATCCATCCATTCAATTTTTTGTAACGCTCAATGTTTGCTCACTGTACACTAGCATACCACAGGAAGCGGCTATAACAGTAATACAAGAAGTCCTAGACACACGCCCAGCACCTCAATGGATACCTACTAAATTCCTTATTCAACTACTCAGGATAGCCATGACCAAAAACTATTTCATTTTCCAAAATGCCTTCTACTACCAATGCAAGGGGGTAGCCATGGGCGCAGGCTTTGCTCCAAGCCTGGCAAACCTGTACATAAATCACTTTGAACACTGTCACATGTACCCGGATAATAACTCATACAAGGAGAATATCACATCCTGTAACCGATACATTGATGACATCATAATGATATGGACTGGAACTGAAAGAAAACTTGAAGAGTTTCTTACATGGCTAAACACTCGCTCTACAGACATCCAGTTTACCATGACACAGAGCAACACATCCATCCCTTTCCTGGACCTCACATTGGAAACTGAAGAGGGCAAAATCATAATCAATCTCTTCAAAAAACCAACGGACCGCAATACATTATTACAATACAACTCGCATCATCCAAGGAATCAGAAAGACAATCTGCCAAATCAACAACATTATCAAGAAGTACTGGGGTCTGGTCGGACCTGAAATTGGCATAGTAGAGGCACCCATGTTCGCCTTCAAAAGGGCGAAAAACGTCAAAGATCATGCCGTCTCTTCATTCCTAGATTCGTTGCCCGCTCCGGACACACAGTCACAACTGGGTCTCCCACCAATCACAGGACACCAAAAGTGTGGCAATTGCAAAGCCTGCAAATATGCCATTACAGGGAACAAAATAACATACAGAGGGAAAACCTACACCCTGAACCAGTTCACAAACTGAAACAGCCAAAACGTGATTTATGCCATAAGATGCCCATGTCAATTCATCTACATAGGACATACGACCCAGAAAGTCAAAAGCAGGATTTTACAGCATCAAAGTAGAATCAAGTGCAAAGTACAAGGTGCACCACTAGTGGGTCACTACAGCTCACTAGGGCACACACCAGATGAGATGGAATGAACTGTACTTGAAAAGGTCATTCTTCACAAAAGAGGAGGCAACATTATCAATCAACTCAACTTCAAAGAGTGTCGTTGGATACATACCACGGAAGCCACCACCCATGGTCTCAACGAGCAGGAAGAGACATATGTGCAGATGAGCAGACTGTAGTGGTTACAGTACCTTGATATGACTCCATCTCTCAGGTTAATGACATTTGAATCCCTGACCTGGTCTTCATCATAAGACCCATTCTTTCAGACTCAATACCACATTGAGAAAGCAATTCACCATTGTTTCACCCTTGCATAGTGAAGCACACATCACACATTGAGGGACACACAGTCTTAAAGGTCTAACATTGTCTCGTTGTTATGCACTGTGAACTGAACACTACAACATTCTCATCAAATTGCTAACTTACTTCAGTTTATTGCCCTATGCCTAATAGCACAGAATGTAGCAGAAAGTAACTTGTGGCTTGACTATATTAATTACCATGGTGTAAAAGCGTAAAAGATGCAGCCAGAAACTGGAACAACACGGTTTTTACTAATGCATGATTTCTTCAGTTTATTGCCCATTGCCTAATAGCACAGCATGTGGCAGAAAGGAATTTGTTGCTTGACTGTAGTAATTACCATGGTGTAAAAGCTTTAAAGATGCAGCCAGAAACTGAATTGTTACTAATGCATTATTTCATTGGTTATGTTTCTTTTAAACCTCATTCAATGCACTAACAAGGTTCAACTACATGCAATTCCTTTTAGCTCCATTATGTAACCATGCCCCGATATGTTAATCGAATATACTAGCATGTTAACAAAGGCAACTGATGTATCACATTGTGAAGCATAAGTAGACCGATGAACACAATAATAGCCGTATATGTTTTGATCACAACACTCCTTATGGATAGCCACTGTTACATTGAACACTACATAACCATGAAGGAAACTGTTACCGACATCCGCACACATGGATACTATTTAATACTTGTGTCTGTTATATTCCAATTGTTGTAGGCTCACATCTGGCCTGCTCATAATTAGGTTTAATGACATGTTCCCAGACACGGGGCAACAATGTTGTTATATGGTAATTATTCCAACTAGTAAAGCCAATCATTGACTCTACACGTCAGGAACGCGCAACGCATGCAAACGTTCCCACAGACGAGGCATCCTTGCCACCAAATGTGAGCATTGCCTTCTAGAGAGCCAACCAGATCGTGGCACATGTCTGACACGTTCCAACGTGCATGTTGCCAGCCGGCTCACGTTTTTATAGAGTAATCACGGGTGCCGCTCCTGTCATTCATGAAGCAGAATCCCGGGAGACGGCCGCTCTGTTCCAGCGCCTGAGTAAGTGTTCAGGTAGATAGACAACTGACTATATATGTGGTTCACGGCCCCCACACTCACGTGAATAGACTCTCGCTCGCATTCACTGTCTGTACAGTAAATCATAGCCCCCACATCTGCATGATTAGACGGTCGCTATCTTTCACGTAGGATATTTCACTGTCTGTATATCACAGATGCTAACCATGTTTGAGTAGACGTTCAATTCTTGACCCATACTCGACAGAATTACTTTGCCAAGCTTTTTCTCACGATCGCGGAAGTAACACATACCACGACAGGCTTTCTTCCCGATCTGTTTTCAATGACCTCACTTTCGATAATAATGTGATATTCAAGCAGCACGTTGTTCATGGTATTACTCACATAATGATTGCACTGTTGGCGTCACATTGAAGTTAATCAAGTAAACACTGACCGCGTCCCTGGGTGCGGCACCGGATATTAACACGCTTTGGAATCCCTACTTTCAAAGACAGCGGGCAGTAAATTCGACATGGTTTTCGTGTTTTTTAACCAATTCTCTAGGAAAGCTCGGCATGATCACGAGTATTCACGGGTGGAATCACGCACTTTTAACCACATTCATCACACCCCTATAACAATATGACCCTGGAACGGTCCATGAGCTTGAAATATAACTCTTCTTATTCCAGGCAATTGCCAAGGCGCCCAACTTAGCATATTGACTAACCATTGCCATCGAAGAACCCATCCTGTACAAGTACAGGTATGTTTTCACATCCATGGGAGACATTACCAGCATACGACCGCTTACCATGTGGATACTAAGACGTATTGTACCTCATTTATAGGTGCATTAAGCAACCTACCTCCGGGGTGCCCAGTCGGCTGACGGGCACCGGACTAAAACTTCTGAAGAAAATAAGGTGAGACAAGTTTAGGTGCCCCTGATTACTAAAGTAGATCCCCCCTGATCCCAGAAAATCTTGACACTCTGTCATTATTATCCCCAGGCTGTCCATCATTCACCTAGTCCTGATGAAGACCCACCCTTGCTGCACGTAGTCAGCACATCACCAACAGGGTTGAAACGTCGACGTAACCTACTAGAGATCGAATTGCACAAAGTCTGATAGGAACTAAAGGAAACATTTGGCCTAAAAAGACTATTGAACTGGCATTCGACAACCCTAAATGTCTGTATTTTGTATGTAATTTTGTTTCTGTATAACCTGTGTTAGTCTTTCACATTTCACTGTGTACAGCACCTCGTGTTTTCTATGTATTTTCATGGACAGTACAATCAATACTTGAAATATTTAAACAATGAGAAAGTGGTTCAGTAAATAATTACTTTCACATTCATTTGGGATCAGTGTCTAATGATTTATACTATTACGTATGTACCCCGCCAGGGACACACTAGTTTGATTACAGGTTGAAATACCTTGTTTAAGTATACTTTCCTCCCAACAGAACCATTATTTTTTGTTTAATTACCCGCCCAGGTTCTGAGGGTTATAGGGTTACCCCATTATTTCTAATGGGCTAAAATGGCGGCAAGGCAGGTTATCGTCCGATAGAGCACTCCCAAAATTATTGAGGCCGGCCCTACCCAGCCCCCATATCCTTACTGTTCACGTTGACCTGTTGATAGCCGCAGTCTCCGGTCTTGGTCCCCGCTCCGAGCCGGAGGTCACTCAGGGGCACTCAAAGACGGTGGTTGCAAGATGGCGGGCACTTTCCCACCGAACGGCGCAGGCAATCTCCCTCCAGGTTGCCACCAGTTAGAGCAGAAGGAAAACAGCACAGTCCGGCTCTGCCCCCGTTCTTCCTCCAGAGGCACAAGGGCCGCTCCTCCGATGCTCTCCGTTCAGTAATTGTGGGGCCACAGCAGGAATCACTTACTCGGGAGCGCGCAGGCCAGATGCCACAAAATGGCGGGTGTGTTCCCGAGGGCTGGAGTGCTCGCCTTCCACCTCTGCACACACCGCTGTCTGCGGTTCTGGGGGTTTGCCAGGCCCCCGGGCATCAGCTTGAGCCTTTCCGCCAACCATTCGCCCCCAGGTAAGGCACCACCGGTGTTGTTGTAAACCTTAAAATGCTATTTTCACCAGTGGCAGCCTATAGCTCCAAAAGCGTGCATCTCATTTGAACTGTAGGGAGACCACGCCCACCCATATACGTTTTTGATGGGCATGAAGAAAATAACACCCAGAATTCATTGATATGTGAAACGAAATCTTATGACAAGATACTTTTTTCAGTGTACATTGAGTGATCTGGAAAGCCTAATGGTTTTGTGTGGTGGTGCATCTGTGTTGGTGACTGCGCTTATGGTGTTTGAGTATTTTCTAGTGTGCCATTTTGTGGCTGTATGCTTCTGAATGAATGCTTTTAGAGAAGATGAAATTGTTGTGTAAATGTAACAGCGGAACATTTGCACCATTAACAAAACTGAATAATGTAGATTTGTCAAGAAAATATCTGATAGCATCTTCTACAAGCACTAATAAGGCTTTGTCTGAATTAGACTACCTTTATTATATAACAGTTTGGTAGAAAACACATACTTACTTTTACTAGGCACTGCTTAAAGGCATCAGATAAGTAAATGTTCATTATTATTTGAAGTAAATTATTCTGTGATCAGCAGTGGTGCTCTGTGCACCTGAACACTTGACTTACACCTTTTTTCATATTAGAAGAAGTCAATGTGGGGCATATTCTCAAGGGCTCGTCGCCGATTTAGCAGCACATTTTCACCACAAAAGTGGCAATAGATTTATCACCCTATTCACAAGCCTGCGCTAACAGCCGACATCGTCAGTTCATCTGCGATAGCTGCAGCTCAACACATCCCCAAGGCTGACAGTGACAACTAATACTAATCATATGCGGAGTAGGCATTTCCTCACGATAACACGACTTCGCGATATTTTCAATGACCAGCCACATCAGCTATGCGGTCCAAAAACAGGTGAAAAGGCATGTTAGCAACAGGGACTTGAGACCTGCTTTTTTTCTGGTCTTAAGTAGGGCAAAAACCTGCAGTATAAAGGGAGCCCAGCCCAGAGCCACATCTGAAGACCAACAGATGCGATGAAGTTACTAATCATGCAGCTTGGAGACCCAAGAGAGCCACAACACCCACCGCAACCACCCCCAGGACCACCCCCCTGGACTACCAACTAGGCAGCGCAGAACAAGACAGCAGACCTGAGGATGTCATTGCCCACTACAGGCTCAAAAGGACAACCATCCTTCACCTCCTGACCCACATTGCCCACAGGCTGACGGTACCAACACAGCGGACAACCAACATCCCTCTGAAGACAAATCTGCTGGCTGTGCTGCACTTGTTGGCCTCTAGTACCTTCCGACCAACAACTGCTAGAGTCAGAGAAGTCTCACAGCCAGCCTTTTCAAAGTTCCTCACAACTGCCTTGGATGCCATCATCAGCTTGATACCCCAGCACCTTCACTTCCGCCACACTGTGCAGGAACAGCTGGAGACCAAGCAAGGCTTCTATGCCATAGCTGGCTTCCCGCACTTGTTGGGGGAAATGGACTCAACACACATGTCCTACTTGTGCTCCCTGCTGACACTGCACATAATTACCACAACAGAAAGCACACGCATTCCATCAATGTGCAGGGAATAGTGGACTGCCGGGGACTGTTCACCAATGTTGTTGCCAACTTCCCAGTCAGTGTGCATGATTCCTACATCTTTAGACAGTCCATCATCAACCAGCGCTATCAGGATGGCACCTATGGAAATGCACTGCCTATTGCTAAGTACCAACGGAATACACCACACACCTCAAATCCACAATCATACAACTCATAACTGTGGGAATGCATATGTAACAAATTCAGATACAACATGCCAAGTAACATGCCCACCTGCCAGACACGACAACACAAATAACTGTGTTAACAGGGGCCAGACATGTAGACAAACCATCCACAAAGGCAAACCCCCTCTGCCGCACAATTGCAGAATGTGAGGAGAGGTGGGAGCCAAGAATGTGCGAAGGAGGCACATTATCCATGAATAAGAATGTACTCAATGCCAAGTGTGGTTGTGATGTGCTGGACAGTCATGAGTATGCAGAGTGCAGACATGTCCATGTGGACATATACTGCTGATGTAGTGTTTGTAGTGTTGTGGACAGTGGACGCAACCATGTTACCTCAGGCATTTGGGAAGACCGTGGACATGTAGCTATGTCGCCCTCCTGTAAGCATAAGCATAGTGGGCTGGGCCGACGTATGCCAGTCCAGCGTAGGAGTGTGAACAAATAGCCCGGGGATCTGGTCATGGTTCTCTTCTGGGATGGCCAACCAAAGTAACTATTGCCTTTGTCTCTGTGTCCGGTATATCGTGACCATAGTCCTACACAGACATGAGGAACACCTTCAAAGCCAAATTTACACCGGTGACGAGGTGGCTACATCACACGCCACTCGGCACACATCTCATCATCGCCTGCCGGGGCATGTCTGCCAGGGCGGTGCCCATCACCCTCCCACGAGGCCGCTGCCATGACCGGTGGTGCCTGTGTGATTCTGTGTGCCTGCTGCACCCCAGCAAGCTGATCCCCAGACCCGTCTGGTGCCCAGCAGTGATTGCCCGACCCTGCGCACCCAGGCCTCACTGCTCACCTGCCATCAGGGTAAGGGGGTACACTCCCAAGATAACCCCTGCTCACCCCCTTGGTAGCTTGGCACAAGCAGTTAGGCCTATCTCAGAGGCAGTGTGTAAAGCATTTGGGAACATATACAATAATCAAGTGACAACACAACAAATGGACACCACACTGGTAGTATATCAAAAATAGTTAGCTTTTATATAAAGACTTAGCACAAGACCAAATAACGACAAAAATAATCCACAATACTATCAGCAATAAAGAGTTGTTGTTAAACAATGCTCAATTTTAGAGTTCTGTGCAATTCGTTCTCTTTGTCCGTCACTCCCGGGGATAAAAATACAAAAAGAGTCTAGCAAGCGCAGCGGACGCTCCGGTTCGATGCGTACTGAATGGTGTGCGAGTCGTACACAGTACCTTTTCTTGATGCGTCCGGCAGGGACGGCGCAATGCAAAAAGAAAGCATTGTCCGGTGCGCTTTCCTCCTGCCACGGTGTGAGCTACGCCTCGTTGACGTCGTTGGTACGAGTCATTCGGCACAGAGCTGCGTTGATTGAGGGGAAGGTGCTTGGTGGGGTGCGCTCAGTTCGCATTGCGGTGTACGAGCCGTACCTTGGGAGCCGGTGTCTTGCAGTCTTTGAACGCGGTGCGAGGCGGGCAGTACGACACGGACGTGCGAAGCATACCCCAACTCCGGGTGCTATTGTAGACTGGAAATCAGGGGCAATGTACGCGGTGATCCAACTAGTGTGATGTGGCGAAGCATTGTACGTTGCACTGTCTGCCAGTCACGGTGCGAGCTACGGCTCGTTGACGTTGTTGGTACGAGTCGTTGGGCACAGAGCCGCGTTGATTGAGGTGGACGGACTTGGTACGGTGCTTTACATGACACGAGTCGATCGTACGAGGCGTACTCAGCTCCCTGCCTCAGTGCTACGGAAAACAGAGTTTCCCGCGGCTCTCCTTAAGGCGGGTGTAGTTCACTGGTCCTGGGACTTCGTTCAGGGGGCAAGCTCGCTCACAAGCACTTGGAGATCTTTGCACAAGTGAAAATAAAGTCTTTTAAGTCTTTCCCCTCTACTTCAGCAGCAAGGCAGCCACTGCAGGCCAATCCCCCTGGTCAGGGACAGTATTCCTCCTTCAGCTTTCCCAGTTCCTTCTCTTCAGGTAGAGGTTTCTTCTTGTAACTTCAGATGTTTCTGAAGTATCTTCTTCTGATATGGATTTGATTTCTTGGGAGCAGGGTCCCAATACTCATACCCCTAAATCCTTTGTTCCTCTGGGTTTGAGGGGCCTTTGCCCAGCCTAAGCCAGTTCTGGAGCATTTTGTGGACATGACTCTGACTTTCTATTCAGGGAGCAGGCTAGAGACATCAGACATCCACAGGAGGTGGAGCCAGCATTGTGATGGAAAGGCACAGTCCTATTCAGAGCCCATGTGCACTCCTCCCACCCATCTGGATATAAATCTCTCTATTCTCCACCGGGCTACCCAGCCCTGCCTTTTGGAATTCCCCAGCCCTGTCACTCACAGAAACCAGACAGCAGCTACACATCCCAGCAGAGGCAGGCTTGAAAGGTTAGGCAAGCAAATACCTACTTTCTAAAAGTGGTATTTGCAAACACAGAATATTAAAATAAACTTTACTAAAAGATGTATTTTATTATTCTGAGTTCAGGCATACTAAACTCGAATTTCTACCATGTTCTCTGAGTCTGTTAGGATTATAGAATGTAATAATTCTAACAGCCCATTCTGGCCTATGGAGAACAGGTAGCCTTGCAATAGTGAAAAACGAAAATGGCTGTAATTCACTATTAGGACATGCCACATACATCAGGGCTTGTCCTACCTTATACTTATAATGCACCCTGCCCTTGGGCCTACCATAGGGGTGACTAACATGAAGGTAAGGGAAGGTTTAGGGACAGGCAAGTGGGTGCACTTGCCCTGTCAGCATGACAGTACCAGACTGAATGCAGTCTCTGCAATGGCAGACCTTAGGCACATTTTACAAGGCTGCTTCTGTGGGTGGCACAACCAGTGCTGCAAGCCCACCATCAGCATTTGGAGTTACAAGCCCTGGGCACTCCTGGTGCACTGTACTAGGGTCTGACAGTAAACCAAAAAAGCCAATCATGGAATCAAATCAATATAGCAATTAACACAGGGAGCACTTGCACTGTGGCACTGGTTGGCAGTGGCACAGTGCTCTGAGCATCAAACACCAGCGAAAACATGTGAGGCTCAGCACAAAAAGTGGAGGAAAGACCCACGCCAAGGTGCCAGGTCTAACAAGTGCTAACAATCTCACAAATAGCAAATAGATGGTGGGTATGTCACTTCTGTACTGAGAGGCTGTTTAGGGTGTCATGTATTCGAAATGCCATTTCAGGATGTCAAATGTAATACATAATCCCACTCATCAGCGTATCACATGTGTACAAAAACATGACATGAAGGCTGTCATTGGTGTTCAAAAAAAGACAACAGGGTGTCATTTGGGGTCAAATATGAAATTTTGGGTGTAATTTGGGGTCAGATATGAAATTTTGGGGGTAATTTGGGGTCACATATGAAACTGTGGGTGTAATTTGTGGTCAAATATGAAATTGGGGGTGTCATTTGGGGTCAAATATGAACCACCCTGATGCAGAGATGCACCCTGTGACTTAAGTCCCACAACATGAGCAACATGAACGTAAGGGGGATCGGGGCACAGTAAACACCTCAGCAACATGGGAGATGCACACCAGCCAAAAAGCCAGCGGGAAGAACTTGTGTGGAACATACAAGGTGTCTCCTGGACATATGTGCCATGTACAGATCACATGTGTACATGGACGTCATCCATCAATAGTAGTGAACAATGTCAGCTAATAGGTGCAAAGTGAGAAGTCACGCGCCTCCTCACAGCTACCTGTACCCATCACTGTCAGACTGCAGCAAAACACCACTGCTACATCAGAGCATGCAAAATTGACTGTGAGGGCACATTCGTGGCTGGGAATGGTTCAACCGTGCCGGAAGGTGAAGCAGTGACACCCCCCCAAAAATCCACATCACATTTCCAGAATGCATGCTGATGAAAAACTAGCATTAGGGATGAAAGCTCCATTGTCTGAACTAGAAGGTGGTAGCACATCTCAACCTCCAACCTTGGAATTGCATGTGCCCGGCACCCCCTGAGAGATACCATAGCAGCCGATGACGACTCCGACACTACTCACAGCGCTAACCAAAGTCCCACGTATACACACCCCACACACAGAAGTCCTTGCTTGCAGTTCTCTTCACACTTACGCACAGACCATCCCAGAAGTCCAACCGCTGCACACTCAAACAAATCATTGCTCAAAGCCGTGGCATCCACATAACTTTGACTTTGACTTTTTCACACACAGCCCTATATCCTACATTGACATGGGGCTAAGTTGGGAAATTGTGAGATTGTTGTTTAGGAGCAATGAGGCAACAGCTAGTTCACAGACTCCTAGTCATCTCACTGCCTATCTAGATCAAGGTCAAAGATGCGCATTAATAGCAGTTCCCAGGGAGTACCTTGTTTTGGAATCACTGCCCCTACAGTCATCCATACTTTCATACTTGCTTGATCATAGACATGACACATCTGTGTGAATTAGAATGTTTTAATTACATTCCGTGGAGTGTTGAAGCTGGACCAGTACATGGCCATGCAAACCCCACTTTACATTGTTGCCCTGTGGGGGGCCAGCCAGGGTCCTTTAGGGATTGACAAGTTCATTGGAAGAGGAAGAGTTCAGTCCACAGTCTGATTGATGTGCCATTGGTAACCAAACCAAATATGGCAGTCCATGTCAAGGGCCAAGGTGAGTTTCGCAGAATGTATCGGGGGACAGTGGAAGGTGTTATTCCAGGGCATGATGCTTAGGGCAGAACCAAGCTGAAACAGGCCATATGGCAGAGATGAATGCTACCGCTTCCATCTTCCCACAAAGACTGAATCATCCACATCATCGTCCTCTGATGTGTGATGTGCCTCACATGTGGGTGGTGGTGTATTGTCTGCAGCACTGTGTGGCCCTGACACACAGTGTCAAGTGTGAGACAGTAACACATCAGGGGGCAGAGGTGGATTGTCTGCCGGACTGTGAGGCACTGACACATCAGTGGCGGAGATGTGGATGGAGTATTACCAGCAGCATTTATCTGCACCAGGCCTTGTTTTCATGCGGACTGACTCACGGGTTCCTTTTCTTCTTCTCCTTGCCCATCTCATTCCCCGAGGTCCCTTGGCTGGGAGTTTGTGGGGTTCTAGTGTGGCTTCTGTGGTTGCTCCAGCTTCCTCCATGGTGCTTCTCAGTTATTTGTGGTTAGTTTTTATTTTTTGCAGTTTTTATGGTGATTTTTCCCGCCTGTCGTGTGAATAGCAAGCCTGGCGCTGTTTATCACTGATTTTTATATCGCTATTGGGCCCATCACCACTTTTTTCACTTACGGGTTTCCATTTTTATCGGGGTTCCGGAAATTTTAATGTGGACTTTTTATGCGTTATCGGGAAACTATTGCCTGTTGCCGTCGGGTTAAGAATACGCCGTTAATATGGCGTTAGTTTCCCATGATAGACGGCGTTATGTAAAATTGCATTAACCTAGGTTGGCGATAATTATCGCCCGTTCTTGAGAATATCCCCCAATGTGTTTGATACTTGGATAAACCACAGCAATCTATATTAGTAGTATTATCACCACTCCAGATAGAACTTACAACATGGCAAACTTTGATAACAAAGGGAAGGAATCAGCAGGAAACATATTTACAAGTACTTTGACAGTAGGAGATACTAGCAAACATTATGCAGAAAAGGGACTTAAAAGCACACAGAGCAGAGCGAGCATGAAGAAGAGTATACTGTCCCGCCCAAAAAATAATCTATCTTTCTGTGCTCAAGGAATATAAGCAAAGCATCCTCGCTGCCAAGACCTTATTCTATTCCAACAGGATACTGGCAGCGGAGTCACAACCCAAAGAAATCTTTGCTACGGTGCATGAGCTTGCTTCATCTAACAGAGCCACGGCCTCGATTCCCCCTTCCCAATCTCTCTGCGACTTGCTCAACGATTTTTTCGTTGAAAAGGTCGCAAAGATTAAGGCTAATATTCCTCCTCCATCCTCCACATTCATCAATCCCTCTCCTCCTGTTGTTATTTCTAAATTGATTTCCATTCCTCTGTTGACCAATGCCACCTTCCTTTCTCTGCTTCAAAGGGTGAAGTCAGGCTCTCCCCTGGACTTCGCCCCCGCTCACATCCTGAGAGAAATCTTCCTAACATGTCCGACTCCACCTCTCACACTTTTGAATGACTCACTTAGCAATGGATTGGTCCCCACTTCTCACAAATTTGCAGCTGTTATTCCTATTTTAAAAAAGGCCGGTGCTGACCCTTCATCCCCTTCCAACTACCGCCCCATCTCCCTCCTACCTTACCTGGGCAAAGTATTAGAAACTCATGTAACCAGCGTCCTGAGCACCCATGTAGAAACCAATCACTGCCTCTCCCCCCGGCAGGCGGGCTTTCGGCCCCGCCATTCTACGGAGAAGGTGGTGATTTCAGTGATGGACAGCCTACGCGAGGGCATTGATACTAATCGTCCGCAGGCCCTCATCCTCTTAGATCTGTCCGCCGCTTTTGACACGGTGGACCACTCCATCCTCCTTACCCGTGTCAGGGCGGCGGGCATAGAGGGCCCAGCCTTCGCATGGCTTGAGTCCTTCCTGAGGGACAGGGCTCAGGCAGTCCATTTAGCTAGGTTTACTGCTGCCTCCCGTAAGGCTGAGTGCGGGGTCCCCCAAGGTTCCTCACTTTCCCCCCTTTTGTTTAATTTATACATCTACCCCCTCATTCTTATGTTACAGCAGCTAGAGGTCACAGTGTTTAATTACGTCGATGACCTCCAGCTAATTTTCGATCTTTCCCACTCCCCCACATCTTCTCAGAAGGTCCAATCCGTCATGTTGTTCATCCAGGATTGGATGAACTGCAACCACCTCAAACTTAATCCGGACAAGATGGAGCTAGTCTTGACCGGAGGTGGTTGCAGTCCCTGGTCCCCGTCCCACTGGCCCCTCTCACTTGGTGTTCCTCCACTCCCTGTTTCCAAAGTCAAAACCCTTGGTATCTTCCTTAATCCTTTGCTCTCGGTTCACTCACAGGTTAGCTCGGTCGTCTCCTCTTGTTTTTTTTCCCTCCGAACGATTAGGAAGATCTCCCGTTTTTTTTCCCTCCCTGCTCTAAAGGTCATAGTGATGGCAATGGTGCTCTCGCGCCTTGACTATGGTAATATCATCTACAATGGCGCACCGGCCTATGCCATCCACCGTTTGCAGCTGGTGCAGAATCAGGCTGCCCGCCTGATCTATGGCCTGCCCAAATTTCCTCGTGCATCCCCTTTACTGCAGGCACTACACTGGCTGCCGGTGAAGGAGCGAGCCTTGTTCAAGCTTGGATGCCTTGCCTTCCAGGCCAAAATGTGCACCGCTCCGGAGTTCATTTGCTCTGCCATTAAGCCTTACATCCCGGGCAGAGAACTCCGCTCCACCCACACGGCCCTTTTGACCATTCCCCGATTCAAAAAGAAAAGGGCGGGCGGAACAAAATTTTCGGTCCTTGCACCCATGTTTTGGAACTCCCTCCCTATAGAATCCCGCATGACATCCTCGTACACTGTGTTTCGCAAGAACTTGAAAACTCTACTCTTCTCTTGAGCTTTTGCAGTTTAATCAATTCTCCCCGCTTCTGCTGCCCTCTCGCAATCTGAAAAGCGCCATGAAACCGCATGGTAAAAGCGCGCTATACAAATGTTTTTAAATTCAAATTCAAATTCACATTTATTTGCGTTGAAAATTTGAAGAAAAAGTAAAAGTAAAATGGTGTGACGGTATCTCACTTAGGCATATTTGGTCATTTGGATGAGGATTAAATCAAGAAATGGTAAGAAAATCTATATAACTCAACTTTTTTTTATAATGATGTGAATCCAAATAAAACATATGGATTGAAAAAGAAGAGAGTTACAAATTGCAATAGCAAAATTGGAGAAATTCTGAAAAGGTAATACAAGATTATCAATGATATCAACCATAAAGGTAATACTATGAGAAAGATCAAAATAGATGATAGAAGGGGCAACGGACTTTTTTATTTCCCAAAAAAATGACAATGTAGGAATAATATTTGTATTTTTTTTTTTTTTATGTTAAAAGTTTTATATGGTGCTGGCTAGACCCAGAGGTATCAGAGCGATTTCCATGAGCATTAGATCATATTTACACGTTACATTGTTACAAAGGTTACACAGTTATTAGAGCATGGCAACATAGTTACTTGTAAGGTCGAGATAAACAATAAGCACAAATACGAAGGGAAAAAGCAGGCACGGGGAAAGATTCAGGGGAGGGGGACAGAGCTGGAGAAGTAGACAGGTAATGAAGGTGGGAAAGAGAAGGAGAGGGTGAAGGACTCTGCAAGGAAAGAGGAGGGTAAGGGCGATGGGGACACAAACCGGTAGACGAGTCAAAGCAACGTCCAAAGTAAAGTAAGCAGTGATCCCAGGGGAAGTGGCATCACTTCCCTATCTGAGTTGCGGGAGGCTCCCTTTATGCAGTGGACTGTCTCAGAGGGGTCTCTTGAGACTCCAAGGCCTATATACTGGATCCTACACCAGTAAAACATAAGAAAGGTACAAATGCCCAAATTGATATATCATTAGCAAAAAGTAGCCCCCTTTCATCGTTCGATGATAATATGGAAGGGATTATTATGTTTCAATGATCATCATATTTTTTACAAACGGTCAGAAGGTACCATATTGGCAACAAACAACTACAAATGTGAAAAAAATGACAAGGAGAGTAAGAAAAAGGACCAAGTGTGAAAGGGGAGTTGGGAGTTCCAAATATTATTAAAAATTGCAACATCCTTGAATATATACTACTGTGTATGATTTTAATGATAATACAATTGTAATTGTTAGTATGTCAAGAAGAATATTGACTGAAATGGAGAAAAATGTATTGAAAAATGGAATGGGTTTTATCTCTCACACAGTTTTAAATTTACTGATGTACAAATTGATTTAGACAAATGTGCGAGAAAATTGGGAAGTAACTCTTGCACTGTTATCTCAGAACATGTGGATCGATTTTGACTGAATTATGTTTCTAACTTACCTTCTTACATTTGAGACAGTAAGGGGCATTTAAAATAAATTAGAAGGTGTTGTACAGGTATGCAAAATATATCCTTTCCAAACCTAGCTGTAATATTTGTATACAATTGTATACGAAAATAATTTGGCATGATGTCCTTCAAATGTTTCCCTCAGCACAGAAGGCTACCCACTATGAATACAAAAACATGTTGGTAGAATTAGTTGACATAATTTTGACTACAAATCTTTTCCTACAGAATGGGGAATTGTATCAATAATTAGCAGGTAGAGCAATGGGCTCCAGAGTTGCTCTCTTTCATGTTAACCTCTTCATGAGATGGCATATGAGGGTGCATGTCTGGGGCAGACTCACTGGAGAATGAATGGAATTTGTATATATTGGGTAACATTCATTGATGATTTCTTTATGATTTGGCCAGAGACTGAAGACAGATTAAGGTAGTAGTTTGACTTCTTCAGTGATACCTCCCTTAATGTACATTTCACTATGCACCGGCAACAAAACATAATGGGATTTCTGAATCTGTAGCTACATATATTTTTGGAAGCCCTTTTCAAAGATTTGCATCCCAGCAGCAACAAGTGCACATCCTAGATTGGTGATTTTAAGCATACTATATAGAGAGAAGGGGTAGATGCAGTTGCAGCGATCAAAGGATGTTTGGAGGCAAGATCCAGCTTTTGAAAGATTGCTATAAAACAAAAGCATACAGCACACAAGCCAAAGCTGAGAGTAGGATACATATGGAAAAGAGAGGGTACATTTATGCTCAGACCAAAATGGAAATCAAATTTCGCTTACCCCTGATTCCACAGTATACAGTTAGTAGTTTAAAATAAGCATCAGACATTGGTCCTTATTATTGGATAGAAATGATCAGTGTGAAATGTGCTCAATCTAAGGGTATTTATAAGAAAGAGAGAAATATTCAACATTTGTTATGCCTTAGTTATGTCTCTCTGACAAAAAAAAAGATAATTGGTTACCTTAGAGACAGGTAGGTTTACATACATGTGAGAACTGCAATAGTTTGATAATACATTTAAGGTATACTAGAAACTCCCTACAATACTAATTACTTTATCAATTATAATGTGGCAGATCATTTGGTTTCCAGTTGAGGGGAGATGAAACCCTACTCAAGCAGCAAACACAATTGTAATATTGTACAAAACTAGGGTAATGGTTGAGGGGGAATGACATCATACTCAAGCAGCACCCTCAATGTTTGTCAGGGTGAAATACAAGAAAACACCAACATAACCTGTGCTCAACCCTCTGGTAGCTTTGCACAAAAGCAGTCAGGCTTAACTTAGAGGCAAAGTGTAAAGTATGTATGCAGCACTTCAAACAGCAATACAGTGAAAACACAACACAAGAATAATCCTCACCAATTTAGACACATATAATTACATGTATTGAAATATTTAACACCAGAATAGCAAAACTCCAATTAGTGGAACCAGACATAGGTAATCTAAAACATTTAAATAAAAATAGTGACTAAAAGCACAAAGCACCAACTGTGGTATTTGGTCTTGTACCAGAGCAAAGTCACACATTCAGGTCTACAGCAATGGAGTGTGTGCTGGATACAGGAACCAAGTTATGTCCACTCAGCAAAGTACTTTAAATCCTCATTCATGAGAATTGTGAGACCCCTCATTGAGGCTGCATCATGTTTGGCAGTTCCAATGAGTGGTAAACTGCAAACGTGAGTTCCTGTGTCGAGGATGCAACGCTCAGTGGCATCCAAGGAATTGCGGGGGCTGCAAAGCGAGGTCCTGTGTCTGAAAGTTGTCATGCAGCAGCAATTCTGAGGAGATGTAAGGCTGCAATGCTAGGTCCTGTGGTGTCAAGGAGGCATTATGTAGCAGGAGTTCTGAAGTACTGTGGAATCCTGTGTTGGGGATGTGTTGCACAGCAACAGTTTCGATGCAGAGCTCTGTGGTGATGTGTTGCACTGCGTCGGTTTCACTACCACCACAGCTGGACTGGCAGAACACCTTTAGGCCCGCTTCCTTGGCCCATTATTGGGATGGCTCCACTTGGGTGGCACGTCCCACAGCAGACAGAGTCCAGGTGCAGGTTTCAAGGTGTTTTGAGCCTTTTCTGTCCCGGAGGCCAGCCAACTAGCCCTTGGAGTCATTCGGGTGATCCTAGGTTCACGGTGTAGGTCCAGTCCTTCTCATCTCAGGTATCAAGGCAGCAGAGTTTCAGCACTTCTTGCAGCTGAGCATCATAGCAGTCCTTATGAATCATCCATAGGTCCAGAGGTCTACTGAAGAGTTCGGTCTGAGGGTCCACTATTTATACTTGGTGCCAGCTTTGATGTAGGAGAAGTTTCTAGCGAGTTCAAGGTGAAGGTGATATTCAAAAACTGGTCTTGGGATGCTTGTTTCTGGTCCAGGGAGGACCTGCCTGGCAGTTTGGGCTGGACTGTTTCCATGTGGAGCAGCATTAAGACTGATCTGCACATGGCTGGAAACAAACCGGAATGGCATGGTGAGCAAAAAAAACAATGGAGGTGACCTAGATCTGTGAATGGGGGTGAATGTTTGATTTGTTCAGCGTTCCATCCATCATCCGTTCTTTTTACACTTTTTAAAAATGGAATTTTCAGAATTTTGACTTAAAATCAAACATTACCAATAAAGAGGGTTTTAAATTACAATTCCTTAGAGACCAATCTCTATATATACGTACCTGTTCCCAATTGAAAGTTAACACATATTAAATGTAATAATCTTAAACCAATATTATCCTGGGCGAGAGGCAGGTCTTGCAGGAACGAAAAAATGAATGTTTTTTGGGCCTAGCCGTAAAACTCTGCTCCACTCATGGAGTATGAGGAATTCGGCAATTTGCCTTCTGCAGAGAATGTGGAGTTACCGATAAACTCTGCACTCCATAACAGAGTTCTTCTTTTGTTGGCGTGCTTGAAATGTAATTTTGCACATGTGGGAGCAATTTTCTGGAAGCTCGTGAGTAGACATGAGATTTTCTAGCTATTGGCAAACGCCACGAAATTTGCAAGCCGCCTGTGAGCTCCCGCAAATCTTTGTGGCCACTAAACCAGCTTTAGGCTGCACCAGCAGCTTCTGCTGCTTCTTTTTTGATGTACACAGGCGCAAGTAAGCGGCATCGATCACAGCTGGAACCTAGGTAAGATTGTCTCCTAGAGCAGCCACTAAGTCTCCTCAAAAAGACAATTTGGAGTTAAAACCATTTTCAAAAAAAACCTTTTGCATTGTTTTGTTGTGTGAGGAGTCTTTTCAACAGGACGGAAGTGCCTTCGAGTATCCAACTTTCTGTTCCTGTCCAGCAAGTTCCTCCCAGTGCTTTGTCCAACTCCTGGTCATTTTTAATTTTGATTTCGAGCTGGAAGGATCACTCTCGATGTCTGTTGCATATGTACCCTTGGATTTAAGGACTTCGGATTTCACAAGTAAGTAAAAAAAACTGTTGAATAAGGGTTTTATTTGATTGATATAGGGCATGCACCAGGATGTATTTGTATTCGTGGCCTATAATTTCAGTAGGGTGACTAGTTATTTTTTTGCATTCAATATTTCTTCTTTTGTAAAGAAAATTATTTACCCGGTTAAGTATATTTTCTCCATATTGTTTTTAAATACATTTTACAATATTCTTTTAACTCACTATGTGGCCTAATCTGCCAATGGGCCTTCCATCCAAGAGGCCCAGTAGTAGTCATGGGTGCATGAAACAGTTGTTTCTGTTTCTGTATTGTCTGTTGAATTTAATCATCATTTATGACTTAAATAGCATCGGATTAAAATACAAAATGTGTTTTGTTGTGGTATTTTATGTTTTCTTTTTCTGCAAACAGTATATAGGTGGGGTAATCCCTCTGGAGGATAGGTGCTGTTGTAAACATGTTTTTCCCAGTTAATATATTTCTTTGACATTGCTGAATTAATGCTATGTTTTCTGTTACCATGGCTCGTTTGTCTAGCCAGTGTGTGAGTCCATTTGTCACAGGCCACCATTTGTCTTTGTTTCCCATGCCATGTAGCCAGAGGCCATTTTATATGGACAGGGTCCATAGGTCTACATGTGCTCTTTGTTTGTAGCCATGCCTCTTGCCTGCTGTTTGGCCATGTGGTTGGTGGGCATTTTGTACAGGCACCAAGTGTGCTTTTGCCTTTGGCCTGCATGTGTTCTTTGTGGCCAAGCCTCCTTGCCTGCTGTTTGACCATGTTACTGGCACTCATTTTGTGTGTTATGCGTATGGCCTAGTAACTAAGTGTTTTATTTTTGGATAATTTTTTAACAAACATTTTTTTATTTAATTTAAATTTGTTTCATATATATTTTTCAAGTTTCTACCTGTTACTTTTTGCAATTATTTTTCAATGTTTTAATTTTTCCTATTTTTTTCAATTGTTTTTATTTTCTTAATATTTTTACACATTTTGTCACTCTTTTATTTGATATTTTTTCAAATTAAATTTTTTCCATTTTCCATGCAACCAGCAACAACCCCATGTGCTATCAACGGTGCACAGTATAAACATGTGGGGAGCGCGTAATACACGCTCCACTCCCAGATGCACTGCGTATAAGGATACCAGATCCAACTTATGTTTAAACCATTCAACATTTTTCAAAGTTTATCCAATTTTCTTCATTAATGTTTATCAGTGTGACTTCCTCTCATTCATCCAATTCACATGTGTATCGTACTGCATTTAAGAAACTTCTCATATTTCCATGCGCCCATCCGGACTTCTTCTTAAAATAAGATCTTAATACACTGAGTCGTTCCGAGCAGCAATCATTTATTTCCAACCCAATGCATTTCGGGCTTTAATCCAGCCCTTCGTCAGGGGTAACTGTGAATGGAAAATTTCAAATAATGCATTATTTATAGATAGTGCCAAGATTTAAACATAAGTTGGATCTTGTATCCTTATACGCAGTGCATCTGGGAGTGGAGCGTGTATTACGCGATCCCCACATGTTTATACTAAGTAATAGTGTATCCAGGGCTCGCACAACCCAGTTTTGCACGCAATTGGTTAAAGCTATCGATCAAATCAAATGGATTATAATGGGAGAAATAACGGTGTGCAGACCACCTCCACTGTTTCTATCAACGGTGCACAGCCACACAAGAGCGTGAATTTTCCTAAGGATTATTCCATTGTCATATTTCTTTTGTCACCTGCACCTCCCTGAGTGCCACATCCCATTCCCAACATGATGTACATAGACAAATACATACATCTGTGTTTTGTTGTTGTTGTTTCTTATCCGTCCTGTCTGTGCATGAAAGGTTATGTTGGTGTGGTTTTACGAATCAAAACACTGTATAAATAATTATTCATAACTTAAGTAACAACACTATATGATACTATTAATTCAACTGCAACAATGCCACATTTCACTGATGTTCTTCTTGCTTGTTTGGTTTTAGGTGCACAAGAGACAACATCATCCACAGTGCTGCCGGACAGAAAGTCTGCACATGACGTGATGTGTGACCACACAACATGGAGATTTCTCCAGCTTGCTAAGATAAGTGCCACTCAAAATAGGCAGCTTCAAGATGGCCCTAAAGAAAGGTGCTGCCAATAAAGTGGCCAGTTGGGAGGAGAAGAAGCCGATTTCCACCTGAGGCATGCCGACCAGGACCTTTTTCGGCAAATGTGTTCCTGCTGCACCTTCCTCGGGGGAGAAAGCTTGGAGCAGCACCCTGGCATCACGTGGTCGCACTCCAACCTAGGCAAAAGCTCATGTCTGGCATAAAGGCAGTAAGTCTAATCACAGCAACGCCGATGAGTAGTGATATTGAAATTGCATTATCTAGTTTGTGAAGAAGTACATAATCATAAGGAAACAGTTCAGTAGATTGTGCTACATGCTGAGGAAGTAGAAGAAGCCAAACTTTCAAGAAGATCCATTGTTTTCTGAATCTTGAGCAAGAAAAAGAAGGGTTGGTCCACCATCTTCTTACGCAAGCCCCCTTTCTGATGATCAAGACTCCACTTGGATCCCTCTTCAGTCTGAGACATGCCAGTGGAGGTTAAGGAAAAGGAAGTTTCCTGAAAGCTCCAGAGCTATGGATGAAGAAGAGGATGATTATGAAAAGCCAGTCATCATGGATATTACTACAGCCCCAGTAGAGACCGATGTAAACCAATCTCAACCTGCTCTGTTTGATGTGGCACAGATACCACCACCACTACGGCCAGCTGCCATATTTACAAGGCCCTGGCAGTGACCTACATCCACAACAACATAAATAAAAGTAGGTACTGCAGAGAGGCAAATGTCAAAATACCCACCTACCGCCAGTTCACCTGACATTGGCTCCTGTGTCAGAAAGTGGACCTCCCCAGCTTGGGACCTCTTTACGATTAGCAAGAAGGAGCCAAACATTGCCATGTGCTCCATTTGTGGAGCAAGTGTTAGTCGGGGTAAGCTTGGTACAAACTATGGTACCATAGGCCAAACAACCCATTTGAGAAAACACCACACTGCAAGTGGTGTTGGTGAAGGAGGTGAAAGGTGGAGCAGGAAATTCCATCTGATCATGGTAGAAGGTAAAGAAGAGGAAGACATTTGTGTTAAGGAAATCAGCCCTGTCCCCCATCAGTTTCGATGCAGAGCTCTGTGGTGATGTGTTGCACTGCGTCGGTTTCACTACCACCACAGCTGGACTGGCAGAAAACCTTTAGGCCCACTTCCTTGGCCTATTATTGGGATGGCTCCACTTGGGTGGCACGTCGCACAGCAGACAGAGTCCAGGTGCAGGTTTCAAGGTGTTTTGAGCCTTTTCTGTCCCGGAGGCCAGCCAACTAGCCCTTGGAGTCATTCGGGTGATCCTAGGTTCACGGTGTAGGTCCAGTCCTTCTCATCTCAGGTATCAAGGCAGCAGAGTTTCAGCACTTCTTGCAGCTGAGCATCATAGCAGTCCTTATGAATCATCCATAAGTCCAGAGGTCTACTGAAGAGTTCGGTCTGAGGGTCCACTATTTATACTTGGGGCCAGCTTTGATGTAGGAGAAGTTTCTAGCGAGTTCAACCCCCAAAGGTGCTTAGAATTTTCTTGCATGCTGCCCTGGCCTAAGCTTGTCTGGGGGCACAAAAGACTAGATTGAAACATTTTGTGACTGTACTGAGGAAGAGCCTTTGTGATATGCCAGTAAGGTAGGTAGACTGCTCTTGCCCTCTATCAAGTCAGAGATGGCTCATCTGGCCAACACATATTCCCCCTTTTGTCTCACTGTCTGGGAGCAATACACAAAGACCAACTGCATGCTACACTCGATCATGTGACCCAGGACACAGATGGCAGGCACCAAATCGTTGGGACAGGAAAGTGCCAACTTTCTAAAAAATGACATTTTGGGAATTGTGACTTAGAATCAAACTTTATCATGAAAGAGGGTTTAAAGAACAAACTCAACATCACTATCTGCTCCCAATTGAAAGTTACCACTTGAATGTTTGATTTGTTCAGCATTCTGTCCATCATCTGTTCTTTTTGCATTGGTTGCCCTAAGAGGGAGGGGGATGCCCAGACCTGCGTCCAGTGCTCTCTAAGCCACCAGATTCAAGCCAGCCTTGCTGATGAAGGTGATAATCAAAAACTGGTCTTGGGATGCTTGTTTCTGGTCCAGGGAGGACCTGCCTGGCAGTTTGGGCTGGACTGTTTCCATGTGGAGCAGCATTAAGACTGATCTGCATATGGCTGGAAACAAACCGGAATGGCATGGTGAGCAAAAAAAACAATGGAGGTGACCTAGATCTGTGAATGGGGGTGAATGTTTGATTTGTTCAGCGTTCCATCCATCATCCGTTCTTTTTACACTTTTAAAAAATGGAATTTTCAGAATTTTGACTTAAAATCAAACATTACCAATAAAGAGGGTTTTAAATTACAATTCCTTAGAGACCAATCTCTATATATACGTACCTGTTCCCAATTAAGAGTTAACACATATTAAATGTAATAATCTTAACCCAATATTATCCTGGGCGAGAGGCAGGTCTTGCAGGAACGAAAAAATGAATGTTTTTTTGGGCCTAGCCGTAAAACTCTGCTCCACTCATGGAGTATGAGGAATTCGGCAATTTGCCTTCTGCAGAGAATGTGGAGTTACCGATAAACTCTGCACTCCATAACAGAGTTCTTCTTTTGTTGGCATGCTTGAAATGTAATTTTGCACATGTGGGAGCAATTTTCTGGAAGCTCGTGAGTAGACATGAGATTTTCTAGCTATTGGCAAACGCCACGAAATTTGCAAGCCGCCTGTGAGCTCCCGCAAATCTTTGTGGCCACTAAACCAGCTTTAGGCTGCACCAGCAGCTTCTGCTGCTTCTTTTTTGATGTACACAGGCGCAAGTAAGCGGCATCGATCACAGCTGGAACCTAGGTAAGATTGTCTCCTAGAGCAGCCACTAAGTCTCCTCAAAAAGACAATTTGGAGTTAAAACCATTTTCAAAAAAACCCTTTTGCATTGTTTTGTTGTGTGAGGAGTCTTTTCAACAGGACGGAAGTGCCTTCGAGTATCCAACTTCCTGTTCCTGTCCAGCAAGTTCCTCCCAGTGCTTTGTCCAACTCCTGGTCATTTTTAATTTTGATTTCGAGCTGGAAGGATCACTCTCGATGTCTGTTGCATATGTACCCTTGGATTTAAGGACTTCGGATTTCACAAGTAAGTAAAAAAAACTGTTGAATAAGGGTTTTATTTGATTGATATAGGGCATGCACCAGGATGTATTTGTATTCGTGGCCTATAATTTCAGTAGGGCGACTAGTTATTTTTTTGCATTCAATATTTCTTCTTTTGTAAAGAAAATTATTTACCCGGTTAAGTATATTTTCTCCATATTGTTTTTAAATACATTTTACAATATTCTTTTAACTCACTATGTGGCCTAATCTGCCAATGGGCCTTCCATCCAATAGGCCCAGTAGTAGTCATGGGTGCATGAAACAGTTGTTTCTGTTTCTGTATTGTCTGTTGAATTTAATCATCATTTATGACTTAAATAGCATCGGATTAAAATACAAAATGTGTTTTGTTGTGGTATTTTATGTTTTCTTTTTCTGCAAACAGTATATAGGTGGGGTAATCCCTCTGGAGGATAGGTGCTGTTGTAAACATGTTTTTCCCAGTTAATATTTGTCTTTGACATTGCTGAATTAATGCTATGTTTTCTGTTACCATGGCTCGTTTGTCTAGCCAGTGTGTGAGTCCATTTGTCACAGGCCACCATTTGTCTTTGTTTCCCATGCCATGTAGCCAGAGGCCATTTTATATGGACAGGGTCCATAGGTCTACATGTGCTCTTTGTTTGTAGCCATGCCTCTTGCCTGCTGTTTGGCCATGTGGTTGGTGGGCATTTTGTACAGGCACCAAGTGTGCTTTTGCCTTTGGCCTGCATGTGTTCTTTGTGGCCAAGCCTCCTTGCCTGCTGTTTGACCATGTTACTGGCACTCATTTTGTGTGTTATGCGTATGGCCTAGTAACTAAGTGTTTTATTTTTGGATAATTTTTTAACAAACATTTTTTTATTTAATTTAAATTTGTTTCATATATATTTTTCAAGTTTCTACCTGTTACTTTTTGCAATTATTTTTCAATGTTTTAATTTTTCCTATTTTTTTCAATTGTTTTTATTTTCTTAATATTTTTACACATTTTGTCACTCTTTTATTTGATATTTTTTCAAATTAATTTTTTTCCATTTTCCATGCAACCAGCAACAACCCCATGTGCTATCAACGGTGCACAGTATAAACATGTGGGGAGCGCGTAATACACGCTCCACTCCCAGATGCACTGCGTATAAGGATACCAGATCCAACTTATGTTTAAACCATTCAACATTTTTCAAAGTTTATCCAATTTTCTTCATTAATGTTTATCAGTGTGACTTCCTCTCATTCATCCAATTCACATGTGTATCGTACTGCATTTAAGAAACTTCTCATATTTCCATGCGCCCATCCGGACTTCTTCTTAAAATAAGATCTTAATACACTGAGTCGTTCCGAGCAGCAATCATTTATTTCCAACCCAATGCATTTCGGGCTTTAATCCAGCCCTTCGTCAGGGGTAACTGTGAATGGACAATTTCAAATAATGCATTATTTATAGATAGTGCCAAGATTTAAACATAAGTTTGATCTTGTATCCTTATACGCAGTGCATCTGGGAGTGGAGCGTGTCTTACGCGATCCCCACATGTTTATACTAAGTAATAGTGTATCCAGGGCTCGCACAACCCAGTTTTGCACGCAATTGGTTAAAGCTATCGATCAAATCAAATGGATTATAATGGGAGAAATAACGGTGTGCAGACCACCTCCACTGTTTCTATCAACGGTGCACAGCCACACAAGAGCGTGAATTTTCCTAAGGATTATTCCATTGTCATATTTCTTTTGTCACCTGCACCTCCCTGAGTGCCACATCCCATTCCCAACATGATGTACATAGACAAATACATACATCTGTGTTTTGTTGTTGTTGTTTCTTATCCGTCTTGACTGTGCATGAAAGGTTATGTTGGTGTGGTTTTACGAATCAAAACACTGTATAAATAATTATTCATAACTTAAGTAACAACACTATATGATACTATTAATTCAACTGCAACAATGCCACATTTCACTGATGTTCTTCTTGCTTGTTTGGTTTTAGGTGCACAAGAGACAACATCATCCACAGTGCTGCCAGACAGAAAGTCTGTACATGACGTGATGTGTGACCACACAACATGGAGATTTCTCCAGCTTGCTAAGATAAGTGCCACTCAAAATAGGCAGCTTCAAGATGGCCCTAAAGAAAGGTGCTGCCAATAAAGTGGCCAGTTGGGAGGAGAAGAAGCCGATTTCCACCTGAGGCATGCCGACCAGGACCTTTTTCGGCAAATGTGTTCCTGCTGCACCTTCCTCGGGGGAGAAAGCTTGGAGCAGCACCCTGGCATCACGTGGTCGCACTCCAACCTAGGCAAAAGCTCATGTCTGGCATAAAGGCAGTAAGTCTAATCACAGCAACGCCGATGAGTAGTGATATTGAAATTGAATTATCTAGTTTGTGAAGAAGTACATAATCATAAGGAAACAGTTCAGTAGATTGTGCTACATGCTGAGGAAGTAGAAGAAGCCAAACTTTCAAGAAGATCCATTGTTTTCTGAATCTTGAGCAAGAAAAAGAAGGGTTAGTCCACCATCTTCTTACGCAAGCCCCCTTTCTGATGATCAAGACTC
The DNA here is from genome assembly GCF_964261635.1 of Lissotriton helveticus. Classification (NCBI taxonomy): domain Eukaryota; kingdom Metazoa; phylum Chordata; class Amphibia; order Caudata; family Salamandridae; genus Lissotriton; species Lissotriton helveticus. The sequence goes on from NC_136059.1 coordinate 642,851,851, forward strand.
CACTTGGATCCCTCTTCAGTCTGAGACATGCCAGTGGAGGTTAAGGAAAAGGAAGTTTCCTGAAAGCTCCAGAGCTATGGATGAAGAAGAGGATGATTATGAAAAGCCAGTCATCATGGATATTACTACAGCCCCAGTAGAGACCGATGTAAACCCATCTCAACCTGCTCTGTTTGATGTGGCACAGATACCACCACCACTACGGCCAGCTGCCATATTTACAAGGCCCTGGCAGTGACCTACATCCACAACAACATAAATAAAAGTAGGTACTGCAGAGAGGCAAATGTCAAAATACCCACCTACCGCCAGTTCACCTGACATTGGCTCCTGTGTCAGAAAGTGGACCTCCCCAGCTTGGGACCTCTTTACGATTAGCAAGAAGGAGCCAAACATTGCCATGTGCTCCATTTGTGGAGCAAGTGTTAGTCGGGGTAAGCTTGGTACAAACTATGGTACCATAGGCCAAACAACCCATTTGAGAAAACACCACACTGCAAGTGGTGTTGGTGAAGGAGGTGAAAGGTGGAGCAGGAAATTCCATCTGATCATGGTAGAAGGTAAAGAAGAGGAAGACATTTGTGTTAAGGAAATCAGCCCTGTCCCCCATCAGTGCAGAAGTATCGCTCACATCAGCAACATCACAATGGCACAATATTGAGGTTGAGACACCAAGCCAAGAGCAGACTGTGACTGCCCTGCTGAGACTTACATTTAGCCTACCTGCTTCTGCTCTCAAGAAGTCACCTGCATCAGTGGCACCAGAGAAGAAAAAAATTCAGGCTACTATTCCTGGTATGTTTAGGCAGGAGGAGCAGTACAAACGCAACCACCCAACAGCACGTTTGTACAATGCAAAGCTGGCTAAAATGTTAACGCTCAACCTCCTCCATTTTTCTTTTGTGGAAGGAGTGAATATTCTAGAATCTGTGGCAGTCATGTCCCCGAAATGGCAGGTTCCCAGCCGGTTCTATTTTCCCAGGGTTGCTGTTCCACTGCTACAATATGATGCACTGGAATTGATTGAACAAGCTTTGCAACAGAGTTCTGTTCACACTACCCACATGATGAAAGACATGTGGACCAGCACTGCACACTGGATCCATTTTATGGCAGTTAAAAAAATGATATCTGCAGGTGTTGACCCTGCTGGAATTTTTAATGGCACTCAGCAGCATTCAACAGTATCCAATTTCACCATGGAGAAATCTCGTATTGCTGCAACCATCTTGGAAGAGACTAACAACAAAGTCTTAGAATAGCTGTGACCAAGAGGGATGAACATTGGATTTGTTGCCATGGACAATGGCAGTAAGATAGTTAAGGCCATAGCAGATGGTGGCTATTTCAGGGTCCTGTGTTTGGCGCACTGCATCAACATCATTGTACAGGACTTTCTCTGAAAAGGAGTCATAGTCAGCAACTTACTATCCACCTGCAGAGGAATCTACAATCATTTCATTCAGTCATTTAAAGCCCAGAAGCAGTTGAGGGTCTTTCAGCGTGATAAAAGAATGCCAGTTAAAGCACTCATACATGAAGTGCCAACATGCTGGGACTCCACTTATTGCATGTTGCAACATCAGTTTGAGTAGTGTAGACTGATCAATGAGTATGGTATGCAAAGAGGGGATGTCATTTTGAAAGACATTCTCATTGAGATGGACACATGGGACCTAGATAAATGCCAGACTGATATTCCTTCTGAGGTTTTCACAAGGGAAGTGAACAAGAAGGACAGTACCACGGGCCAAGCTATCCCATTGTGGCAAATGCTCCAGGAATAGCTAAAGGAGGTGTATGAAATGAAAACAGGTGTGGACAAAGAAAAGAATTGGTGGAGAGCTTAATCCTTTGCTTATCTGTTAATGCAAAAGTGCAAAAAGACGTTGTGTGATCCAAACATTACATGTGTGCCACAACTCTTGATCCACAATACAAGCAATTACTTACCCCTTTCATCCCTTTTTCAGACGGGGATGTTTCAAACTACAAGACATGGATTGCTAAGCAAGCCAGTGACCTAGAAAAATAATGGCTGGTAATTAGAGGCGCACTCCTGCAGGGCAACCTCAAACCCTGAGGGCAGTGCTTTTGGCTGACAGCAGCCAAAACTGGAACTGGAGCATTGGCTCCAAAATCTGAATTTGATTGGTTTCCAAAGGCAGGGCTTAAGTCATGTACAGAGGTGAAGGCAAAAGAGGTTAAGCAAGGTGGAGCACCAATGACTATTGAAAGGATGGTCCAGGCCTATCAGAGGTCTATCTTCATCAAAACCAATTGTTGTATTGGTATGGGATGAGGCGCCAATGCTCGGTGCTCAGCAATCTGACAATAAAGTATCTGGCTTGCCCGGTAGCCAGTGTGTCTGCTGAGTGTGTCACTTGCCCCAAAACATGGAGAGATGAACCATTATCAAAATGAAGCACGACAGGAGGAGGATAAGAGTGATTGGTCAGATTCAGGTCATTGTGATAGTGTGTTAGTTGACCAACTTCCGGGTGAACCACCTGAGTTTAAGCAGGAACTCTCTCTGACTACTAGCCCGGGGCCTCCAACCAAAGAACTTTCTATTTCGAACGTCAAACTGTTTTGACAACAAAAAAAGATATAGCTAGAGGAACATTATATTATTTTGTTTGTTTGTGTCTGACTGACTAATGCAGCCCCACCATTTTAGACATATTAAAGTGCTGGATTGGAGTTGGAACAGTGGGCAGTGAAGAAGCATCCTCCACATTCTCCTCAAGGACATTTGAGAGTCAAATGTATGCCTGCATTTATCTCCTGCCTATCTATCCTTTCTTTATTCCTCTAGCCGGACTGTCCCACATTATTTAATTTACAAGACTGGCCAATATGTGTTTTGTGAAACAAAGAGGATCAGCAATGTACCACCGTCACCACGGTTGTATTAGAACAGGTAAAACGCTTGCACACACCAAAGATTGATATATATTATGAATGATTGTTGTTTGTGAGTGTGTTGAGATGATTTATGCGGTGGCAGGTAGTGAGACTGAGTGTTTAACTATAACTATTAAGCTTGATTGTGTTTGCGATAATTTACAATGTTGGTGGCCTAGTAACATGTGATAATTTATTTCCTAAAGGTGATTTTTTTCTTCCCCTTTGACACTTGTCGAGAGTTGGTTGCCGGGTCCACATTGCTTTGTTTTCTGTTACACACTCTTCAAAGGCCTGACCAGTCCCTTTAGCTAACAAACACAAATCTAGACTACACAAAAACGTGTCTCAATGTTTCTCTTCTGGCTCATCAACAGCATTGCACTGCAGGTTGATCTATAGTATTTGAGTCGAGACTCAGTGGGTACAGAGTTGGACATATTACTTGGATTCAGGAAGATGATGGAAGGACTGAAGTGTGACTACTTCACAACTGCCAGAAGAAAGAGGTTATCAACTTCACAGAAACCAACCTTTTCTTGATGACTTTAAGAGGCCCACTCAACTCTGTGGACTGGTGGTACGAGATGTGCATTGATTTTACTTGATTTGGGAAATGCAATGTTGCTGAGTGTGTATGCTGGCTGGCTCAAATTTGAAACTATGTGGTGGTTTAGTGGGGGCCATGTTGTTGTAGGTAACTGGAGACAGACATGTGGTGATCATCCCATTATGCACCCACTAGGCTACATATTATGATGATGATCTTGACAGTTGCGAGTTTGATCAGCCTGATACATGAGTCTCTGATTATTGGTTGTTTTAATTGCTCTCACCTAATTGATTGCACACCAGTCATAAAATGAATGATTGCAAAAATATCTATTCTCCTCTCTTGTGCTGCCTCTGAGTCTTCTTGGTGTACTCCTTATGCAGATTACCTTCCGTCCTTCCCCTTGATTCTGCAGTATAATTTCTGTTTTAAAATCCCCAGGCCTTCTCTACTCCTGCACAAAATGCAAACACTCCATAGCACTCATGCTTACCTTACCGGACCGCATCAGCCAGGTACACAAGATTGACAGACAATCCTAGAAGAATGGAGATGCACCTTCCAATTTGGTAATACAGTATCATTTTTCTTTCATATTCATTGTTTAGAACTGTATGTGTTGTTCGCTTCACTCTTACATGATTTGTATTTACTATTTTTTAAACCTAGGTGACCGAAAATTTAGATATATAATAATATAACTTGGGTCTCTCTGGGGCTAATCAACTGTTTAGTTTACATTGCAATTAAGTTAACTGTGTCATAGTCATTTCTTCGTTTCCTTATCCTTGCACAACACATTGATGATGACTGACTGCTCATTCTCCAGATGAATATTCTTTTGGTGTAGTGTTTGTCTTTATCACACCTTTCCCTAAATCTGCTTCCCCAGCCATTCATCAAACTCCTAACCCTCTTCCCCCAGGCTGTGTAATTTATTAATCTGTGACTTAATAATTTAAACAAATAATTGATCACAAACTTGGTGGAGTAGATGTGGTGAAAGCAACATAAACTCAGGGTAAGATTGTCAGTTCTACACTATTATCAAAACAATAGGCCACATTGGCCTCTTAAACTCACCCCGCCTAAAAGTGATCAATATTTTAGATATAGAAGAACATCATGCATCAGCATCATGCTTCAGGCGTTGTGTGTTGTGTTACATAAATACTTAACTAATAAACATGTCCATTCTAGACTTGAGTCCTCTTCACTTTTATTTTAATTAAAATACTAGCTCCCCAAACCAATGGGATGTCATCAGTGATGTAATGAGTGATGTCACTGACCAAGTCATGAGTGATGTAATATGTGACGTCATCAGCAGTGCATTGCGGGAGCGCGAGTTATATTTAGCTGAACTAACTATAACGGGGTAATTTCAAAGGTTTTGTATGAGTGAAATGTCCAGCTAACTATTACATGTGTGAAACCTATGTTTTTTTCAATGAATATGCAAGGTTTTTCAAATGCTAATTCCTAACTATAACATGTGTGAAACCTATGGTTTTTTCAGTGAATTTGCAAGGTTTTTTAAATGCTCATTCCTAAATATAACGTGTGTGAACCCTATGGTTTTTTCAGTGAATTTCAAAGGTTTTGTAAATGATGATTATTAAATGTATTAATTATTATATTTCTTTCTTTTTATACTAATTTCTTACATTTTTAATATAAAAATGTATATATATATATTTTTTTAATTATATTTCATATTCTTAATGAAAAATAATAACAAAACTAAATTGAAAAATATTTTCGTATTAATTATTTTTTTCCAATATATTAAATTTGAAAACTATATATAAGTCCTTTTTCATTGTTTTTTTTTTTGGTAATCGTACCGTATGCGTACGGTAACGGAATTACACCAAACTTGGCAGAGAGGTAGAGTTCAGTTCACAGATTGTACTTTTTGTTAAATGGTGTAAATACGTTCAGTAGTTCCGGAGAAAACCCCTATAGACAATGCATGTAGTGTTCTATACACTGGGAAACTTGTCTTTTATACCTTCAATTCCCCAATCTGTATCCTTACACTTCCAGTAAACCCTCTCACACTTCTGTTTCAGTATTGTAGTGACCATATAGCACTATGTGCGTATCGATACACTGTTCTAAAAGAATCCATTCACTACATTAAAACACTAATCAGCAGATGTACAATAAGTGGTACATCACCAGAGATATGCCAGTTATTGTGTACTGTGATATCACTTACTTCTAGTGTAGGGCTTTATAATGCGATGCACCTTCCAGATGTGTCACATTGTAAATACTACACACCATGGCACATCTTTTGCACCACCAGTGCATCACAAAAGTGACGCAACGGCTGTGTTAAAAGAGGCACAAGGGGGTGTTAATCCACCCGTAACACATAGAATTTCATCTAGGCAGTTTCACCAGCAGTGCATAGACTTGTAACATATTTATGTGCATATGCTACATTCAAGTGCTTCGGAGGTACTACAGTGTACTATAGGTAAACTGCTTATAGATTTATGCCGTAGCAGTTCCTTACAGTTCTGCACTTTCACATTCACCATACACTAGTAATGCATTCATTCATTCATTTATGAACTACACATTCAGTCTGAGAAACTTGTATACACTAACATAGAAATATAGGTTTTTTTTTACCAGTGAAGGCAGTTCTAAAAAAGAACTGTTTTTTTGTGTTTTTAGTTTTCTATTTTCTGTGTTTTTTCAACAAGTTTTTTTTAAAACCCCAAAAATTGAACTGGAACCCAAAAAGTTTCAAACAGGAACAAAAGAATGAAAAAAAAACTAATGTCAAGGACAGCGATGCTCCTGCTTCCTGCGTTTTATCAGGTCAATAGACTGTTCCCCCTAACACAAAAGTTTATCGCAATAAATGCATAGAGTTTTAACTTCACCAAAATCAGGATCAATTTGTGGGTGTGGACTGCTTCCTGAAAATTCTTCTGCAGCAGTTGATGTGCTTGATGCAGTAGCAGGTGGGTTGTCCTGCAACCTCTGTGTTGCAGCTCGAGCAAAGTTGTTGGGGTGCAAGTTCTTCAGGTGTCGCACCATATTTGCTGTGCCAAAGGAGTATTTTTTGGATGGTTCACCCCTTGAAAGAGTTGTTTGGCACATTTTACAGGTTACTTTTGGAGCATTAACCTTTTTTTGCCCTTCAGGGAAAGTAAAAAACTTCCAAATTAGAGCTTCTTTCTTTGGAGGTTCTTCATGAATGAAATCTCCCTCTGAAGAATGGCTGGAAGATGAGTCCATTGCTGTTATTATGGTGATCTTCCTTCTATTTGACAGGATTCTCAGAATTGATGCTTCGTCTTAGAAAGTCAAAGTAGAATGATTAAAATGGGATGGAAATTTCAACAGTTGGATTAGGAAGTGTTATGAACCAATCAAATCTCTACTTTTAAAGTCACATGGCTTTGCGTACGCTTACAGTGAGCTTACGGTGCTCTTAGGATGCGAGTACGCATGACGTTCCACCGGGATTTGTGTAATTGCTTTTAAAAGTAATATACGATTGTTAAAAGTTAAAAAAAACAATTTTCATAATTACCCTAGATAATGTGTTCTGTTAGTATGTACATTAAATACATAAATATATGTTTTTAAACAATTAAAAACATTTGCGCCTTTCACTTACGGGGCACCGTACATAAAGTCACACAGAAGCTTTGATGCGACGCTTAACATCAAAGCGTATTCGTAGCATATGCGCGGGTACACCCTGAGTATAATTAGCAGTACAAAGTATGGTGGGATCACCTTCTCAGTGTCAAATCAGAGCACAGGGCGCGCTACGAGAATGGTTGCAAGTGGTCACTCATTGGAGATCCAATTCTGGGCCTGCTCTGTGCACATGATAACCCCGCCCCTGTCTCTCTCTGTTGTTAATTGTTGGTGCACACACTCACACTTGCACATGCACGGTGCACACCCGCCCGCACTCCCCAGATGTCACCACCTAGCTTTCTTGCTATTACTAAGCCTGGAAGCCAATACATTAGCCAATGGGAGATCCCCCAGGGCCGTCATTCTTGTAGAGCGCAAAAACGCCACCAATGACGGCCCTGGGCTTGGTTTTGTCAGCCCCCGGGGTTCACATATATTGCGGGCACTGACGTGAGCACACTCTTTTTTGCCTGCCTGTGCTGCGGTGACAGACAGACTGTCGTCATTGTTGATTGTACTACGAACTGTTTGCTCGAGCAGAGGACTCGTGACACTCGACGTGGTGTCACTGCTGCTGCTGCCCGGCCAGGCCACCATAGGTGCAGTTCAGAAAAGGGGGTGGTGATGAACAGAGTGTCTGAATTAAGCGGACCACTCTTACCCAGTCCAAAGATCAGGGCTTGATCCATCACCGTTATTTAGCTCACTGCCCCATCCCTGCTCAGAACCTGGCTATATGCAAATTAGTCTGTCCCTGGCCCAGTGCATCATGGGAACAGGGCAGACCAAACTACCAAGCCAATTCTTCACCAGAAAGGAGACAAGCTACCGGGGACCGGTTTCTGGCATTTCAGCCTCGTCGGCCCGGCTTGCTTGAATCCTGATGGAGCAGTGAGCAAGGGACTCATGTCTGAGTATACCCTGCCACACCTATAGTGGCCAAAAACGATTCAGAAAAGGGGGTGGTGATGAACAGAGTGTCTGAATTAAGCGGACCACTCTTACCCAGTCCAAAGATCAGGGCTTGATCCATCACCGTTATTTAGCTCACTGCCCCATCCCAGCTCAGAACCTGGCTATATGCAAATTAGTCTGTCCCTGGCCCAGTGCATCATGGGAACAGGGCAGACCAAACTACCAAGCCAATTCTTCACCAGAAAGGAGACAAGCTACCGGGGACCGGTTTCTGGCATTTCAGCCTCGTCGGCCCGGCTTGCTTGAATCCTGATGGAGCAGTGAGCAAGGGACTCATGTCTGAGTATACCCTGCCACACCTATAGTGGCCAAAAACGATTCAGAAAAGGGGGTGGTGATGAACAGAGTGTCTGAATTAAGCGGACCACTCTTACCCAGTCCAAAGATCAGGGCTTGATCCATCACCGTTATTTAGCTCACTGCCCCATCCCAGCTCAGAACCTGGCTATATGCAAATTAGTCTGTCCCTGGCCCAGTGCATCATGGGAACAGGGCAGACCGAACTACCAAGCCAATTCTTCACCAGAAAGGAGACAAGCTACCGGGGACCGGTTTCTGGCATTTCAGCCTTGTCGGCCCGGCTTGCTTGAATCCTGATGGAGCAGTGAGCAAGGGACTCATGTCTGAGTATACCCTGCCACACCTATAGTGGCCAAAAACGATTCAGAAAAGGGGGTGGTGATGAACAGAGTGTCTGAATTAAGCGGACCACTCTTACCCAGTCCAAAGATCAGGGCTTGATCCATCACCGTTATTTAGCTCACTGCCCCATCCCAGCTCAGAACCTGGCTATATGCAAATTAGTCTGTCCCTGGCCCAGTGCATCATGGGAACAGGGCAGACCAAACTACCAAGCCAATTCTTCACCAGAAAGGAGACAAGCTACCGGGGACCGGTTTCTGGCATTTCAGCCTCGTCGGCCCGGCTTGCTTGAATCCTGATGGAGCAGTGAGCAAGGGACTCATGTCTGAGTATACCCTGCCACACCTATAGTGGCCAAAAACGATTCAGAAAAGGGGGTGGTGATGAACAGAGTGTCTGAATTAAGCGGACCACTCTTACCCAGTCCAAAGATCAGGGCTTGATCCATCACCGTTATTTAGCTCACTGCCCCATCCCAGCTCAGAACCTGGCTATATGCAAATTAGTCTGTCCCTGGCCCAGTGCATCATGGGAACAGGGCAGACCAAACTACCAAGCCAATTCTTCACCAGAAAGGAGACAAGCTATCGGGGACCGGTTTCTGGCATTCCAGCCTCGTCGGCCCGGCTTGCTTGAATCCTGATGGAGCAGTGAGCAAGGGACTCATGTCTGAGTATACCCTGCCACACCTATAGTGGCCAAAAACGATTCAGAAAAGGGGGTGGTGATGAACAGAGTGTCTGAATTAAGCGGACCACTCTTACCCAGTCCAAAGATCAGGGCTTGATCCATCACCGTTATTTAGCTCACTGCCCCATCCCAGCTCAGAACCTGGCTATATGCAAATTAGTCTGTCCCTGGCCCAGTGCATCATGGGAACAGGGCAGACCAAACTACCAAGCCAATTCTTCACCAGAAAGGAGACAAGCTACCGGGGACCGGTTTCTGGCATTTCAGCCTCGTCGCCCCGGCTTGCTTGAATCCTGATGGAGCAGTGAGCAAGGGACTCATTTCTGAGTATACCCTGCCACACCTATAGTGGCCAAAAACGATTCAGAAAAGGGGGTGGTGATGAACAGAGTGTCTGAATTAAGCGGACCACTCTTACCCAGTCCAAAGATCAGGGCTTGATCCATCACCGTTATTTAGCTCACTGCCCCATCCCAGCTCAGAACCTGGCTATATGCAAATTAGTCTGTCCCTGGCCCAGTGCATCATGGGAACAGGGCAGACCAAACTACCAAGCCAATTCTTCACCAGAAAGGAGACAAGCTACCGGGGACCGGTTTCTGGCATTTCAGCCTCGTCGCCCCGGCTTGCTTGAATCCTGATGGAGCAGTGAGCAAGGGACTCATTTCTGAGTATACCCTGCCACACCTATAGTGGCCAAAAACGATTCAGAAAAGGGGGTGGTGATGAACAGAGTGTCTGAATTAAGCAGACCACTCTTACCCAGTCCAAAGATCAGGGCTTGATCCATCACCGTTATTTAGCTCACTGCCCCATCCCAGCTCATAACCTGGCTATATGCAAATTAGTCTGTCCCTGGCCCAGTGCATCATGGGAACAGGGCAGACCAAACTACCAAGCCAATTCTTCACCAGAAAGGAGACAAGCTACCGGGGACCGGTTTCTGGCATTTCAGCCTCGTCGCCCCGGCTTGCTTGAATCCTGATGGAGCAGTGAGCAAGGGACTCATGTCTGAGTATACCCTGCCACACCTATAGTGGCCAAAAACGATTCAGAAAAGGGGGTGGTGATGAACAGAGTGTCTGAATTAAGCGGACCACTCTTACCCAGTCCAAAGATCAGGGCTTGATCCATCAGCGTTATTTAACTCACTGCCCCATCCCAGCTCAGAACCTGGCTATATGCAAATTAGTCTGTCCCTGGCCCAGTGCATCATGGGAACAGGGCAGACCAAACTACCAAGCCAATTCTTCACCAGAAAGGAGACAAGCTACCGGGGACCGGTTTCTGGCATTTCAGCCTCGTCGGCCCGGCTTGCTTGAATCCTGATGGAGCAGTGAGCAAGGGACTCATGTCTGAGTATACCCTGCCACACCTATAGTGGCCAAAAACGATTCAGAAAAGGGGGTGGTGATGAACAGAGTGTCTGAATTAAGCGGACCACTCTTACCCAGTCCAAAGATCAGGGCTTGATCCATCACCGTTATTTAGCTCACTGCCCCATCCCAGCTCAGAACCTGGCTATATGCAAATTAGTCTGTCCTGGCCCAGTGCATCATGGGAACAGGGCAGACCAAACTACCGAGCCAATTCTTCACCAGAAAGGAGACAAGCTACTCTGTTCATCACCACCCCCTTTTCTGAATCATTTTGTCCACCATAAGCGTGGAAGGGTATACTCAGATACACTCTGTTCATCACCACCCCCTTTTCTGAATAATTTTGTCCACCATAAGCGTGGAAGGGTATACTCAGATGCCACTCTGTTCATCACCACCCCCTTTTCTGAATCATTTTGTCCACCATAAGCGTGGAAGGGTATACTCAGATGCCACTCTGTTCATCACCACCCCCTTTTCTGAATCATTTTGTCCACCATAAGCGTGGAAGGGTATACTCAGATGTCACTCTGTTCATCACCACCCCCTTTTCTGAATCATTTTGTCCACCATAAGCGTGGAAGGGTATACTCAGATGTCACTCTGTTCATCACCACCCCCTTTTCTGAACCATAGGTGCAGTGGCGGCGGCACCCACACCCAGCCCACCCCAGGCCCAGCCAACGCCCCAGCCTTCGAAGACAAGACAAGAGACGACAGAAGCAAAGGTAGGAGAAGCCGCTGTAAATTGTACCTGCATGATAGTATTTTTTATACTGCGTCACGTGGCCCTCCCAGCTCTGTTTTGCTTTATTTTTGTGAACCACATGCTTTTGCTTCATGGTATTTGCTCCCTCCTAATCCTCCTGTGACTTTTAATATTTATTGCTGCCTCACGTGGCCTTCCCAGGCCTCTATACTTATTGATCGTGTATGGTTGATCATAATATTTCCATCTGTGTTTCGGGCCCTCCTAGGCATTTTTTAAATAACTTGTGCGTGCATGAATTTCTGTGTCATATTTATGTTACTCTTGATAGTAAAGTATACTATATATACCAGGGCTGCTCATGTAAATGCTACTAGTGGGCCTGCAACAGTAATTGTGCCACCCACACAAGTAACCCTAAATATAAAAGTCAGGCTTGGCCCTGCAGTGCCTGAGCGCCCTTTCTAAAACTGCCATGTTTTAAAACTGCATCCATTTGGCAGGCCTTACCCGTCCCTTTGTATGGACTGTCCTCTGTATCCCTCGCTTAAACTTTGTGGGCGTATTGAGATGTGAAGACGGGGTGACAGTTGTTTTACTAATTATATATTCACAAACCTTTATAGTCATTTATGTCTTTATACTTGAATGTGAGCATATAAAATGTTTTCTTTACATCTATAATGCTTTTCTTTTAACATTTTTCCCGTTTATCTTCATTTTCCATAGAAATGAATGCCACTAAGTACCAAGGGCTTCTGGATTATATAAACCGTAATGTGTATCCTGATGGTATGGAAAATTCCAGAAGCATGGATTGCGTAGACTATCTAAAAAATTCTCTGTTGGCGGTAGTATAATTTTTCCATTATTGGCACATAATTTGAATGTCTAGATTAATGATGTTCCATTGGCTGGTGTAATTCTCTCCTATATAGGTGGAAAATTAATTGGTTGAAGAACATGTGAGTATGTCTTTCTGCACACAACATATTTTACAAACTAAATTAATGTAAGAAAGGTATTTCTGATGAGCTTTTTGTGTTTGAGAAAGGTTTGTGGTAGGTTGTTAAACTAATTTCTTCTTTAAGAAATGTTACTTTTTCAATACTTTTCAAAATGAATTTGCAGGAAGCATGATGAGTAATAATTCTCCACCACGTGTACCATCTTTAGGACCTGTTCCATCTTGATCACCTGTTCCATCTTCAGCACCTGTTCTATCTTCAGCACCTGTACCTGCTACATCACGTCAATCTATATTCCTGAAAAATGAAAAAGATGAATTGAATGTGTAGAACAAACCAGTAAAACAACGTTTGGAAGCAATAGTGTGGAGCTTTAAAATATACAACAGTTCTTTTTGGTCACTTAAAACGGACCAATGGATAGTTGATGCATGGACATTTTTGCTTGCCGACACTATAGCCCCTCTGCTTCGTAGGGCAGCTAATTTTACAATTCTCGGAGATCTAAATTTGCATCTTGAAGATCCCTTATGTACCATCAGTAAGTGTTTGCTAACCGATCTAGAGGTTCTTAACCTTACGTTGTGCAATTCGGGTTCTACTCACTCTGCTGGGCACCAATTGGACCCTATTCTTTCTACCTTGCCTTTTGATTGCTCTCAGAGTGCTCGCCCGCTGGAGTGGTCAGACCACTTTGCAGTCCACTTCGCTCTATCTAATATCAAGCAAACTGCCAAGAGCGGAAAAGGTAAGGGTGAATTAATTCATCGGTGGGGTAAACTTGACGTTATGAAGTTCAATCAGCACCTCTATAACACCCGCCCTGAGAACGGCGACGTCCCACTTAGGGATTTGAATACTTCTGTATCATTATGGCTTATTAACGCTGTGAATACCGTCCTTCCCCCACCCCGAAATTTTCTAGATCTCACCGTTGCCCGGCCCCTTGGTTCTCGGCCGATCTAAAGGCCTTGAGAACTAACTGCAAGGCTCTTGAAAGGAAATGGAGGCGCTCCTATTCGGCTTCCAGGCAGATCGCCTACAAAGAAGCCTTGAAGGGATATCACTCCCAATGTAAAGCCGCGAGAGCCGCGCACACTGTAAATGCAGTGACACAAGCCCAGAACTGCCCCCGCACCCTTTTTGCGGTTGTTAAAAACCTGACAGGAGCGGATACCATCCCGACTCCTCCAGCTCTGGAGGAAATTCAGTGTAATTCCATTGCGGAATTCTTTATTGCCAAGGTCGAGCGCATATACGATTCTATGAGCGCTCCCACGACAGTAAATCAACATCAATCGGGACCAATCGTTGAGAACGAACTCCCGTTTCCAAAGGCAGTGGTAACAAACTGGCAACCATTTGATGACATCTCGTTTTCCTCCTGCCTGAACAGCGTTAGATCTGACTCACCGCGAGATCCGGTACCCGCAAAGATCTTAAAGTTGCTGGATCTCGAACCTCGGCGAATTCTTATGAGACTTTTGAATGTCTCCTTAAGTGAGTCTCATGTGCTACAGGACTGGAAGCATGCAATGGTTGTCCCACTCCTAAAAAAGGCTGGAGCTGATATGTCCAACCTTGCCAACTTCAGACCTATATCCTTGTTGCCTGTTTTATCTAAAGTGCTGGAGAGGCATGTGAACATTCAGCTTACCGATCTTGTAGGAAATCAGGGCTTTTTACATCCGTCCCAATCCGGCTTTCGTGCGCACCCTTCTACCGAGACTGTGCTACTCGGGGTAACAGAGAGGTTACGGCACGGTATCGATCGCGGGGAAACTTTCGCCCTTATCCTTTTGGATTTGAGTGCAGCGTTCAATACCGTGTCCCATTCCATCTTACTGAACTCTCTCCGGTCCCTGGGAGTAGATGGTCCTGCACTGGCCTGGATTGCCTCCTTTTTAAGTGAGCGCACTTTCCAGGTCTTTTCCACGAAAGCCGCATCTGCTATCTGTCCTTCGGGGTATGGTGTCCCTCAGGGGTCCATTCTCAGCCCTCTAATATTTAACATTTACCTCAAACCTCTAGCTTCCATCGCGGAGGACGCTGGGCTGACCATTTTTTCATACGCCGATGACACGCAGATTGTTTTCTCCCTCTCCAGCACTGAAGGCAAAAACATGTCCAGTCTGAAAATTGGATTCTCACGGGTGGCTGAGTGTATGCAGAGACATCTCCTCAAGCTAAACGGTGATAAGACCGAGATTGTTATTTTGGGGAAAAACAAAGATCTTTGGGGCCCGCAACACTGGCCTTGCGCCATGGGTCCCCTCCCTCAACCGGTCTCTGTGGTTCGCAACCTGGGATTCCTCATAGACGACATGCTCTCTATGAGGCAACAGGCTACCAAGGTGGCTGCCATCTGTTTTTCCACCCTGAGATGGCTCCAGGAAATTCTCTGGATGTTGCCATATGCCACCAGGAGAAGCGTTGTCCAGGCGCTAGTAACATCTCGCCTGGACTATGGCAACGTCCTTTACCTTGGTGCCGATGCTGCGACCATAAATAAATTGCAGGTAGTACAGAACTCATCAGCCAGACTTTTATGTAATATCCCGAGGAGATCTTCGGCCACCCAGGCTCTTCGCGATTTACATTGGCTTAGGATCCCGAGCTGCATCAAATTCAAAGCCCTATGCTACCTTTTTAAAATGAAGCAGGGCTCAGCCCCACTGTACCTTCAGAGTCTCGTCCAAGCCTACAGGCCGAGCCGCACATTAAGATCTTCGGCTAACTGTGACCTGGTCATTCCTAGATTTAACCTTGTGAAGATGGGGGGAAGATCTTTTTCCCATCTAGGCCCCAAATCCTGGAATGCGTTACCTATTGCCCTGAAAACCGAGACTAACCTGTTCTGCTTCCGTAAAAAATTGAAAACTTTACTCTTCCATTAAATTTCCCCCCACTCTGGATGTCAATAATTGCTGCTGTGATGTCCACTTTTTCTGTTCCCGTCTATCCCTTGCGCCGGGAAACCCACTTCTGGTAGCTGTCGCGCATTATAAGTTTTAAATAAATAAATAAATAGTTTCTGCTACATGTAAATTGTGTATACTATGGCTAGTAGCGTATGATGTACATGTTGGTTCCTCTTTAGAAGCTCATGTGCTTTCATATATTTTTACAGTTAATCGATGTCTTCCTTTCAAATATGTTTGTCAAGAGCCAATGTATGTATATTTCCATTCTTAATACAGTTACCTATCTTTAAGTAATTTTCCATCAATGTGTGTACTGAAATTCTTCAATTTTAAACTTACTGTTTAGCAATATCTGCAACAGTGTTGTTCTGTATCTTCCTCTGCAAATATCGTTCTTCTACTTTTCAGGTAAATATTCATATCTGTTATGTGACTTTTCAGTGTTACTGATGCAAAGCAATATTGAAAGTTAGTGATTCTTTGAATTAATGTTTGATAGAATTGAGTAACGTTTTGAAGAGTGAAAATGTAAGCTGTTTATCAACAAAAATTTGTCGATTTTAAATATATATTATGTTGAGATTCAAGTTTTCGAATTGTTGTAAGTCTAAACCTATGTATTTGGTATGTAATATAATACAGTTTTTCATGATTGCCATTTTTAACTCTTCAGATAACTTTTGAGAAAATAGACACTGTTCTTTGCCCGACAAATACCCACTGTCATTAGATACTTTTGGTAAGTGCAACTTTTTTTACACTTATCAATCTATTTAAGTTTGTCTGACCACTCGTATGGTCCTAACGTAGTTGCTCTGAAACCTTTTGGGATTAATTGTTTTTATGTACATTAACATTCAGGTTGGACTTTTGCTCAACATATACATTTGTTATTATGTTTTCAGTTTGCAGAATGCTACCTAACTCAGCAGCCAGTTGCCCAGATTTTTACTAATGTAATATTTCTGGGAAATTATCAACTGAAAATTGCAAAGGACCTACTGGACTCATCACGTTTGACTTTATTATTTCAATGATAAATAAGGTGTCACAATGTAGTGTTGTCCTGAACATTGGATTATTCTGTATTTTCTTTTTTCATAGAAGGTCTTTTATAGATAAAGGCATATCATTAATTTTTAACATAGTATAGTAAGATATTGTCATTATAGTTGTGAATTTTCAATAATGTTCGTAGTGAAGCCATTTGAATATGTTTGCAACAGTTGTGACTGTCTCTATTCCTGGATCTGAAAACACCAAGAATGATGCATGATATATTGCAAAATAAGTTTTGAACTGTTAGCATTGTTGTTATGATGTGCTAATGTACATCTTTTTTTACATTTCATGTCTGTTGAAAAGTATTGTGGTGTCTGCAACCAAGATACTTCATCAATTTATATGCAAAACTTAATGGTAAGTACCCTCAATGACTGTAGATGCTAAAGATCAAAATTAAGTGATATAAGTCCTTGGGGTGTTTTGGAGGCATTAAGTCTCCAGTTCACATTCATCTGATGCAGGGTGCATGATAGTATGACTCAGATAACTGAGGCATTTGCAAGGGTTTTTTCAGAGTTACGTCCACCATGTTGCTTAGCTGGCTATGCACCCTTCCTAGTTATGGACTAATTACCACTTTTCCACTGAGTGTTGAGAGGTCACTATGTTTACTGTTTAAATACATATAAAGTTTTCATTTCAAAAAGATATTGACCTTTAAACAATGCAATGTTAATAACAAGTTACTTTTTGCTATCTTCCCAACAGGCCCAATGTTTTGAGTGCCGCAGATGGGTCCACCTTGAATGTATGAAACCAAATATAACATCCTGGTTACCTTTTACTGGTTATAAATGTACAAAATGTATGTCTTAAAGTAAAGATGTGATCGCATGCAAGATGTCTAATTAGATGTTTTGCATACTCCTGCCATCTAGTGTTGTGTCTGGATTATCATAAGAAGTAATGTTGAAACACACTTTCTTCAGCTGTCACGATTTTCACAATCCTTTTAGAGTTGGGCCAGACTTCTTCTAACATTCCTACTTAATTTTCTTTTTCAAATCGAGCAACTATTTTGCTAAGGTGTTAAAATATTAATTTAAATCTTCCTCCTCTTTGAAGGTCAACAAGCAATACTGCTTCTCCACACATTATTGTTCAATGGTAGTCTAAAAAGTAATGGTAATTCCACTATCACTAAGGTAGACGTCTGACAATAGAATCTATGATATAGTTACACCACTATTCCTTGGTCATAATCCAAAAAGAACAATTATACACATTTTATGCTGGACAGTATTGCTTCTAAACACCCGTTCACTGCTTTCTTCCATACCGTCAAAAACGTTTTCATGCATTTACATGCATAGTCTTTCAGGTCTGTACATCTGTAATGTAAAACAAATGTACTTGTTTTTCTTTTCCTTTGTCACTGACATATATAAACTCATCAGTCACTCCTATGGCAAGCCTTTACAATCCTGAATGCTGAGTGCTGGGTTTTGTGTGAGAGGGTGCCCATGCATAAGCATGCTAAATTTTCTTTGGCTGCATGGAAACATGTAGTGTAACCTGTCAAACACTTTGAAATGCTACCCTCCCACTAGTCCTAAAGGCGGATGTAGAATTTAACCGTTCCACATAAAATAGAATTGGATGAAACTGTATTATGCAAGCCCGATTGTGTCCCTTTAAAGATTCCAGCGAAGTCCAGACACATACTCACTGAAACACACCAACCATTAGTAACCTTTAAAATTTGCCAAGCAGCTCTTTCAAGGGCTGATCAATCCCAAAAAAACTCCCTTGGCACAGCGAATATGGTGCACGTAAACAACTTGCACCCCAACAACTTTGTTTGAGCTGCAACACAGAGATTGCAGGACAATCCACTTGATGCTGCACAAAGCACATCAACTGATGCAACAGCATCTTCGGCAAACAGTCCATACTCACATATTGATCTTGATTTTGGTAAACTTAAATTTCTATGCATTTATTGCGATGAACTTTTGTGTTACGTGGAACAGTCCATTGACCTATTAAAAAACAGGAAACAGGAGCATCGCTGTCCTCCACATTAGTCATTAGTAACCCTGGGCGTCCGATTCGGCTACGCCCACGGAGTAGGCGTAGTGTTGCCTTCTACGCATTTTGCGTAGACAGCGTAGCCGGCAACACTACGCCCACTCCGTGTGCGTAGCCGAGTCGGCCGCCACCCGCCTCCCTCCCGCCCTCCCCTAGATACATTATTTAAGCAACTACCCTGAATAAAACAATTTTAAAGCACTTACCTTGTCCGGGGCTCGTCCGGGGCTCCCTCTTTGAATAGCGTCCTTTCCTGGAAACAAATGCGCATGCGCGGGCGGCCGCGCATGCGCATTTCTCGGGAGAAATGCGCATGCGCGGCCGCCCACGCATGCGCATTGGTATCCAGGAAAGGACGCTATTCAAAGAGGGAGCCCCGGACGAGCCCCGGACAAGGTAAGTGCTTTAAAATTGTTTTATTCAGTGTAGTTGCTTAAATAATGCATGTAGGGGAGAGCGGGAGGGAGGTGCGTAGTGGGGCTACGCGGAGTGCGGGAGTGGGCGTAGCTTCTCGCCCACTCCGCGTAGCTCCGCGGAGCCCCACTACGCCCACTACGCCCAGGGTTAGTCATTAGACATTTATCGAGTTTTTTTTTTGTAACAACTACCCTGGCTGAAGGCAGTGGGACATTTGCACACTTGCTGCCTTTCTTGGCAGGGGTTATCAATTATTGTTCAATTTCATATTCTGATTCAAAGTTAAGGCCCTTTATCGAGCCTTTTTGTTGTAACTACTTCCCCGGCTAAAGGCAGTGGGTAATTTGCACACTTGCAGCCTTTCTTATTTTTCACATTATTCATCTTCCACTCAATCAACACAGCATCTACACATACACACACCTACTTGCTGCCTTTCTTGGCTATGGTTATCAACTATTCTTTTATTTCATATCCATATTCAAAGTGCAGGCCCTTTATCGAACATTTTTGTTGTAACAACTACCCCAGCCGAATGCAGTAAGAAATGTGCACACTTGCTGCCTTTCTCGGCTGGGGTTATCAATTATTCTTGAATTTCATATTCTGATTCAAAGTCAAGGCCCTTTATCGAGCCTTTTTGTTGTAGCTACTACACCGGCCGAAGGCAGTAGGGAATTTGCACAACTTGCTGCCTTTCTTGGCTTGGGTTATCAATTATTCTTCTTGTAATACAAATTCAAAGTGCAGGCCCTTTATTCAGCCTTCTTGGTAACTACTTCCGTTGAATGGCAGTGGGTAATTTCCACACTTGCATCCTTTCTTGCGACGCACAGTCTGTGTAATGAGCTGGGTATCCAAACATCTACTTCCCTGATAAGGCAGTAGTTACTTTGCATGTCTGCACCCTTTCTTACTTTTTACCTTATTCATCTTCCATTCAATGAACACATCATAATACTGGATTTTGTAGAGCGCAACAGCTACCTCGCGAGGAGGTGTCCCGGCGCTAGTAGAACACAGATGACCCAGGGCTAATGACGGAAAAGCTAACGGGGTTGGATAAAGAGCCAAGTTTTCAGCAGTGTCTTAAAACAGGGTTCAGAAGGAGCCTGTTGAATTTCTTGTGGCAGAGTATTCCACAGAGCGGAGACGTTAGCCGAGAAGGTCCGACCGCCTAGTCGGGCCTTTTTCGTGCGTGGGACTGCCAATTGAACACGGCAATTGGACCGCAATGCACGGGTTTGGGAGTATCTGGGGAGGCGGTTTTTCAAGTATTCTGGACAGGAGCCATGCAGAGATCTAAACGCCAACGTCAGTGCTTTAAACTTTATTCTGCTGGCAACTGGCAGCCAGTGCAGGGATCGAAGATGCGGAGAGATTGACTGCTTGAGTGGAATTCGCAGCAACAGTCTCGCAGCCGCATTTTGAACTACCTGAAGCTTTTGTGTCAGGTATTTTGGTAGGCCTAGGTAGAGTCCGTTGGCATAATCCAGCCTTGAGGTAACAGTAGCATGGATAACCGTTTTTCGGCAGCTCTCTGGAAGGAGTCTGAGGATTTTTCAGAGATTTCTCAGTTTACTCATGCAACAGCCGGCAACTTGTTGGATATGGGAGGTAAAGGACATGCTATCATCCCATCTTACTCCAAGATTTTTTGCCGTGTGACTAGGTGAGGGGGCAGGGCCCATCTCCATCGGCCACCAAAGTTCTGACGCAGGAAGGGGACCCTTGCCAAAAAAGATAACTTCGGTCTTATTGGCATTGAGTCTTAATTTATTTGCATTCATCCAATGTGCTACATCTTGGAGACAGCCTTTGAAGTTTGAAAAGGACTCTTGCGTGATCTCGGAATACGGAAATACCAACTGGGTGTCGTCGGCGTACGAAATTGCCTTCACACCCCAGTTGGCAATTAGCATAAAGAGAGGAGCAAGGTAGACGTTGAACAAAAGGGGGCTTAGGGCCGACCCTTGCGGGACTCCACAGCCGAGGGTCTTGGGTGCCGAAGAAATCGTCCCAAGTGCCACCTTCTGAGTTCTCTGGGATAGATAAGAATGTATCCAACCCAGCGCCTTATCCTGGATCCCTATCTCGGCCAGCCGGCTGAGTAGTCTGGCGTGGTCCACCGTATCGAAGGCGGCCGACAGATCCAGGAGTACCAGCATTGCTGAGTTCCCTGCATCCATCGACCACCTTACTGACTCGGCTACCTCAATGAGCGCTGTTTCAGTGCTAAAGCCGGGGCGGAAGCCAGACTGTGTTTCATGTAGAATTTTATTTACTTCTACAAATTTACTCAGTTGGCGTTGTATGACTTTCTCCAACATTTTTCCCGGGGCAGCTAATAGGGATATTGGGCGGAGATTAGTGAGATCTTCTGGATCCCCATTAGGCTTTTTCTTTAAGGGCAGGAGGGTAGCATGTTTCCATACATCCGGAAATCCACACATACACACACTTACTTGATGCCTTTCTTGCCTGGGGTTATCAATTACTCTTCAATTTCATATTCTGATTCAAAGTCAAGGCCCTTCATCGAGCCTTTTTCGTGTAGATACTACTTCGGCAGAAGGCAGTGGGAAATTTGTGCACTTGCTGCCTTTCTCTGCAGGGGTTATCAATTATTCTTGAATTTCATATACTGATTCAAAGTCATGGCCCTTTATCAAGCCTTTTTGTTGTACCTACTACCCCGGCCGAAGGAAGTAGGACATTTGCACACTTGCTGCCTTTCTTGGCTGGGGTTATGAATTATTCTAAAAGAAATTCAAATTCAAAGTGCAGGCCCTTTATTGAGTCTTCTTGATAACTACTACCGGTGAATGGCAGTGGGTAATTTGCACACTTGCGTCCTTTCTTGCGTCCTTTTTACAGCACAGTGTATGTACTTTGTGCACTTGCTTGCCTCCTTAGATGAAGTGCCAGTTTCTCAGGCTCCCACTACGGAATCCGACTTGCACTCTATAATGGCCTGGAAAACCAAACACTCACTTCCTTTATAAGGCAGTGGGTAGTTTGCTCGTCTGCTGCCTTTCTTAATTTTCACCTTTTTCATCTTCCACTCAATCAACACATCATCCACACATATACACACCTACCTGCTGCCTTTTTTGGCTGGGGTTACCAATTATTCTTGAATTTCATATTCTAATTGAAAGTCAAGACCCTTTATCAAGCCTTTTTGTTATAGATACTACCTCGGCCAAACACAACACGACATGGCAGGACGATGAAAACCAACTAAATCAACAGCACTATATGCCAAAAATAAATGCTTACTGTGTATGTGACATTTTCCATCTGTAAGATATAAGATCTGTCAATAGAAAAGAAACACGTTCAATGTTTTAAGCTACACTGCAACTATTTTCACAACATTACTTTAATATCGAGGTTTGTGGTGCTCACATAAAATATTTTGTGATACCATGAAACTATTTTTAAAACTTGTTTACTATAATATCAGTGTTTCAACTGCTTTCATAAAACATTTTTTGATATATTGCAACTATTCTAAAAAATTATTTACTGTAATATCAGTGTTTGAGGTGGTAACAGAAAATAAATGTGATACATTGTGCTGTGTGGCTCACTATAAAATTAAAACAGAAGTGTGATAGTGTTTGCTGGAAGTGTAAAGATACAGACTGTCGTATTGAAGGTATAAAACACAAGTGTGTTGGTGCATGGAAGAGTGCATGCATAGTCTATTGGGGTTTGAAGCAGTCAATGCCCTAAGGCCCACTTTGCATCATGAGTACTTCAGTACTAGCTGAATGATTACAATTCTGCAAGAAGAGTGTCTCAAACCATTATTGGTATATAATAATACATTTATTCTAGTAACATCTCATAATATAATAGATCTTCTAAAATAATTTCATCATGTATTTCATTTTCCTGATTATCAATTTCAAAAGTCATATGATCATACTCGATGTCATCTAATGCTTCCACAAAATCAGCATCCAAGGTTTCGTCTAGGAAAGCACAACTGATATCTGCAGCATTAATTTCTTCCTCTTCATTCTCGCTACTTGCAAAAAAGTATCTTCAGCTCTTCTATGACACTGTTACTAATTTCGAAACCGTCTTCCAAATTGTTTTGTTGATTTTCCATACTGGATTTCTTATGTTGTAGGTCCTTGTACAAAAACATAAACACTTCCTTTTATCCTTACTGTAATATCAGCATATGTGATGATTCTCATAAAATAAATTAAATATTTATCTTGGAAATGAAGCAACAATATTTTGTACTAGAGTGTATATTATTTTGAAAGCATTCGAAAAATAAATACAATAAATACAGTGTCACTATCAATTGTGGGAAGTGCTTTATTTAGGATATACGGGAATATGTTACCTTTGATTGTAATAACATTCAAACCAAAACAAGATAGAACACTGCAACTAAAACACATTACATAATGATACAAAGCATGTCATTGAAATGTTGGGTATTAGGATAACATACACAATTCACATATAAAATGATTTCAGAAACTTGCTACTGTTTCGATGATAAGGATTACTAATATCTTTCCAAGAAGATTTAATTATTTAAAAGGGTAAACTAAGAAGTAAAGAACAGAGATAAGAGGTTAACATCTCAGCATGCAAGAATGGATGAAAAGGGTGTCCAAGGTCTGCATGTACAATCACCAGTGGAGACGTTTTGAGGGCGGGTACACTCAAGGTGTTCTATAATGTGCAATATGTGGTGGCAGTACCACCACACAGACTGCACAAGAGCAGATAAAATGATGGATTGTATGTGCTTGGACTATGATGAGAATACACTGTTGGAGGACCACGGTCAAGTGCAGAGATTAAATACTTAAGACATAGCAAATGAGGAGGCAACAAGGGCCAGGAGGGTCTAAGAGTGGTACAGCCTGGGTTTCTTAACCCGTGTCCTACCAATTGTGTTGCAAGCTTAAAACAGTGACGACAGGAGTGCCTTACTTTGACTCCCTCCATTACGTTGTCAATGAGGATGGAGGGAGGGAAAGGAGTAAACTACATGTCTAGAGATGTACTGCTATGTTCAGGACACTGGATCAAGCACTAAATAAACAAAGTCTGATACAAAAGAAGGTACACAAAAGAAGGCTGCACAAAAGATACACAAAGGAAAGCTACACAAATAAGACAGCGAATCTTCAACACAAACTGGTAAGTCAGCAAAAGAACAAGAAAACTAACAACACTGCAATGGACGCTACGCTGTAAAAGTCATTGTGATGAGAGATAGAAAGGTACTGTAAATAAAGCAGAATTCAAATAAAGAAAAAGTTAAAAAGATACATGGATGACAAAGTCAGTGGGTTAATACTCTGTTGCCCAACACAAAAAACAAATGCAGAAATTATATGTTTGAATGTTTAAAGAGCTGCAAAGGGGGTAAACAAACACCAACTGCCAACGTTGAACTGGCCTGTATAAGGTCCCTTTAGACTTGGGGGTACACAAAACCACAGGGAGAAGAAATACTATCTGTTCCCCATCCACGGCAGCCGAACCCCAGTCAACACACACTGCCAACATACATTCATAGATTCAACATAGATAGTAAAAACAAAAAATAGCCACTATCACTAATTTTTTATAATCCCCGGGGACCCCATCCCCCAGGATTAAAAAATAACATTGGGGACTGTGGGGGGAACCCCAATACCCCCACAGTCCCAGCCGGCTCCCTGTGTCCTTCGAGAGCCGGCATTGGTTTGTCAGAGAGAGCAGCTTATATGCTGTGCTCTCTGACGAAAAGCAATCTGCTTTCCTACTTGAAAGAGAGAGCAGATTAACTTGATATTTGGAAAATATATATATATATATATTCCAAACACATGCAGCTCCTTCTGATTGCCTAGGCCCCGCGGGAATTGGCGTACACTCCGGCGGAGCGTGCCCGTGTCCAATTTTTATATTTATTTGAAATGTAGTGTTGAGGCGACAAACGTTGATTACATACTCCGTCCAACCACCATTTTAGTAGTTTTTCTCCGTTATTTTTATTTATACCTGTTACTTTCATTTTACCCTGTGCATATTTTCTCTTTGATCAATGAGATTTCGTGCCACAGATAACAGAGTGTTTGTCCTTGGTCTCCTATCTTATCAGACTTGGTCACACGTATAGCTAGAAACTAATTTGAAGGACGTAAGGTACAGGCATTACAACACGTGTTGATCAACAAAAAAACATTATTAAGATTATGCATTTATCATGTGTGGTAAATGCATACTAGTTGTAAAAGCATGTGTGGAAAAGCGATATGCGTGCTAATGGTTTTGTGGTGATGATCACGCGTGCTTATGAACCGGGTATGGGCGTGGTGGAGTCTAGGGTACCAGGCAGAGGGGCACGCAGCTGCACTCATGCAATATAGAAGTAATATAGGATTTGTAATACTTTTTTAAAATTATTCCATAATTATCCTATATTAAGTCTTCTGTTAGTATGTTCATTAAATACATGAATATATGTTTTTAAACATTTAAAAACATGCGTGTCTTTTTTTATGGGGCACCGTACATGACGTCACACGGAAGCTTTGATGCGACATGTAACGTCAAAGGGTATTCGTAGCGTATGCTAAGAATGATTAGCAGTACAAACTATGGTGCGATCACTCTCTCACTGTCAAATCAGAGCACAGGGCGCACTATGAGAATGGTTAGAAGTGGTCACTCATCGGAGATCCAATTCAGGTGTGTGGCTTATCCAGAGTATCATAACGTTATTTTTTAACCTGGTTAAGTTTGAGGTTTGCATGAAATACTATGCTATAGACAGATATGGATGTTTAGGGAGCGCTTATCTGCATGAAGCTTGGTTATTACCATTTACATATAGGTGTCTAAGGATGGAAAAGAAGTCTATGTGAATGGCGAGGATTGCACAATAGTACCAGATCACTACTTAATTTGTAGACACATACAATTGCATGGCTCTTGTATACAAGATGCGCCAAATTTGGACTGAGTTTTGAAAGGTAGTCCGACACCTGCTATCATAACAACGTTCACTTTACTGGAAACTGGAGTTATTTACTTTGAAATAATGGAGATTGTTGTGCAATGTTAGCAGGCATCACTTACAAGATTACGGTAACTGAGCGTGTGGTTTGATTACAAAAAAGTTGTGTTAACTCCTCTGTATGGGAAGCTGGATGTTTCCATCTGGCTGTTGATTTCGACCTTGAAAGCAGAGTCAACCAAATGAGTTGTATAAGAGCGCTATTGTCTCAAAAAGAGGTCGCTCTTATACCTGGTACAGAAACATTTGTCCTTCATGTAGCAAACACCCGCGCAGAAGTGCATGCTTTATTAAATAAATTAAATTTAATTATTAAATACAGACGTGCTCTTGATTTTTGTTAATTTAGAGTATCTTTAATGTGTCCTTGAGTACGGGGTTACCTTAATTTTTTTAAGTTAGAAGCCGTGGCCTTGTGACTTCTGTAGAAAGTATATTTGGTGTCTTTTCTGGATTTTTTTATTCGATTTTTTGCAGCATCTTTGGTGGTTTGCGCTTAATACTGGCATTAGTTGCCGGTGTGCTTTTATTAATTTGTTTACATAAATATGGATGCACATCCTGCAGCAGACAATAATATGTCCCGGCTGTTGCTGCTTCGCAACCGAATGATTAGTTACTATGGAGCGCTGCCTCTTGCAACGTTGAGTGCAGTTTATGGATTATCGTTTCGATTCTCCTTTTCCACATGCGTTCAACCTGTCTTCCATTGCCTGAGCTGTGATTTCGACTGGGCTCTAGATTTGTGTCTCTGCAGTACAGTGTCTCCCAACGCGGATTATGACCAGCTGATGAGCCCCTTACTGGTTCATGACGTGCTCTGTTCTGGTGGCGGGAATATGGCCTTAGCAGCGACACATGGAATAATGGGACGTTGGAATGTTTTTGCAGCGGCGCTTGAGTTCTTGGCACGCAGTTACATTGAAGATGACCCGAGTTTTCCTCCGATGGTGATAGAGGCTCCGGTCGTTGAGGAACATGTATGTTCATTCCCACAATTGAATTGGATGGCTGAATTTTTTTCAGATGAGAACAATGACTTCCTGTTGGAGGCTGTTGCTGCATACTGTGCTTACACGCTGTTGGATTAAGACTCTTTGATTTTTCTACGTATTCTTTATTATTTAGCCGCTGCTTTCTATCAAAGAGCTAATAACTTTTTTGGGGAAATGTGAACTTGACTTTGCTTTTTAGGCTTGGACTCTGCTTTTTTAATTCACCCATGTTTATATCACGTGCTTTGATCAAGAAAGGGTGCCGTGGGGCTGAGCGTTGCACTCACACCCTGTTAAGTTAGCATTGGTTTATTAGAAGCTTATACGCTATTTTTGCTTTCCTGCTCTGCTTTGCACACAACACGTACTTGTGATATTGTTTAGAGAAGGCTGAGTATTTTGCTTTATATGAAAATAATTTGGTATGCTAGATTTGTAAACTGCCTCGCTAGTTTTGTGTGTATAGTGAGTGTATGGAACATCAAGGTTATCTTGAATACTGTGTCTGTTATTCAGAATGATCCTCGCATGTTCGAGCCATAATACATATGGAGCTGTGGCCACCTCTGATACCTGCGCGTTTCAGAATCCATTGTGGAGGCAAAGTTACACACAGTTGGAGAACATTCGTAACTTGACAGTTTGTGGAGCTCTGCATGTGATCCACTACTGCTGAGTACCAGAGGTATGGGTCTGCCCATGTAATCCTATGGGACTTTCTGTAGTTATAAACTAATCTGCTAGGTAGGGAGGGTGAAATGTAGGTATATTTTAAATGTGTTTACCTTTAGCATTATAGGATGCTTTTTTCATTTGTATTTCATAGAATAGTAACAATGCTGACAACCTTGTTTCTGATAATATGTTTGGTTGTATTTTCTACGGTACTGTGCATGAGATTATGGCGTTAGAAATAAACATTTCAAAGTTGCACGTGTCTTTATTTACATCTTGTTTTGGACTGGTGTAAGACTATATTGAAAGAGTGTTTTTGTTATCCACTTTACTTCATGTAATGTAAGTCGCATGTTCTGGGTTGACTAGTCATTGGTGATTTTGCTCTAGGGCGAAGAACCAATGAGTCTCTGATTGCTGGCTTGGTAGGGAGTTTGTGTAGTAAGGTGGGTTTTTGAACACCGTAATTCACTGAGGTCCTAAGTCTTTATGCACAGTTTCCAGTTTCTTGATGTAGAAATATCAAACATCAATGGGGTTTTAAAATCATCCCTTTTCAAAAAAGACACGGATAGGAATACAATCCTGCACCACAAAAGCGCCCACCCGAGGAATTTAAAATCTAACCTCCCATATGGTCAATTATTGCGCATAAGGAGGAACTGCTCTCATTTGGATGACTTCACGACTCATGCAGCGACGTTTTGTCAGGAAATGCAAGCTAGGGGATATCCTAAGAAACTCTTAAAGCACTCTTTCAAAAGAGCTCGCTTTACCCCTCGAGAAACGCTCCTTCAAGTACGGCCCAAGCCTACACTGGAAAGATTGGTCTGTGTCACCACTTTTGGACCCGACACAAATGCAGTCAGGAAAACTGTATTGGACAATTGGCATTTAATGACAAATTTGGAATGTCCACTTCCGCGACCATTGTTCGCTTATAAAAGGAATCAAAATGTGGGACAACATATCACGAGGGCAGACGTGTCGTTACCTAAAAAGAAAATCGATCTATTAACCCAGTGGAACCTTAAGCCAATCACAGGTCACCACAAGTGTGGGACTTGTGTTGTATGTCCAAACACCATGGAAGGTGATGAGTTCCAGCATGGCGCAACCAGATGGAAACATCACGAATTCTCTAATTGCAAAACTAAGAATGTTGTGTATCTGGTACAGTGCCCTTGCGGCCAAATCTATATTGGCAAAACCAGACAACAAGTGAACACCCGTATTTGCCAGCATAGATCACGAATCAAAAACAAAATCACGACTGCCCCAATGGTCGAACATTTCTTGACGGCCAACCACGATGCCAATGACCTCAGGTGGACAGTGCTGTATGCATTACGTCCATCACAGACCAACGCAGATTTGGATAGAATGCTCCTCAAAAAGGAAGCATATCTGATTCTGAAATTCAATAGTGTACGGAAGGGCCTCAATAGCCTGTCGGAAATTGCTAGACTATGATCCAGTGGTGTCTCGGCTCGTCGCCCGGACTGGTTCTGTCTCATTCATTCCTCATTTACTTAGTGCAGGTAATTCCACTAACATTGTATGGGATTTTTTAATAATATTGCGCAGCATGAACTACAAACCCCACAACCCTTAGCACACAAACGACGCGCTTATCCCCATGGCAACTCCGGGGGCGTCCATCTTTGGATCCCTGCAGATTGCTGGAAAGCCTCGTCGAGTAAACACGCAGGTAAGCACCTCTCCTGGGGCACCGCGCTAACATTCTTCGATTGTTCCCGCTCTCCGCGCAAACAAACTAATCCGGTCCTGTTCACTTTCAGCTTATTGGAGTCCGGTTACAACCGCTTGTATTTTCCATCCAAGCTTGCCCGCAGAGATATATCTCCGCACCGAGTAATTGAAACCGGGAGGTATGTCCTTTGCCAATGTTTTTATCTTGGTTGCGCCCGTAAATTGCAGCAACAGGCATTAAATCTTGCACTCTTTATACACACAGCGTTCTGCCCCGCCTAGAGTACAAATCTACTGAAGAATCATTTTTTCCAACTAATGGCGATTGCCCACGCCAAACAGTGAACCAGGTGATGGTATGTGCACTTCTGAGTTTCTACTTTGAATGAACTCTGCTTGCTACATGTTCTAGCTGCGCTAACGCAATCTCACCTCTTTGTAGGTAGTCCTGCCCTTCTGACTCCTCCTGGAGTTCCCCCAGCCTGCACGCATAACTGTCCTTCGAATTTGTTTCTGCTGAAGCCCGGTAGGTCGCCCTTGCTGATCTTCACCCTTTAGGGAGTTCTGTCTTTCCAGTCCAAATATTGAAAAACGTTATTTTTTCATTTTTGCAGACAGAATAATTACGCCCTGATGAGAATCCAGAACATAATTTCCTGGATTCGAAACGCGTCGGCCAATTAGGAAAGGACAATTTGGAAACCAGCTTTTGCTGGCTGACAATTTATTTCGAATTTGTTTTCACGTTCCTTTCCGAATTTTTTCCCACTATTCTTTCCACTTTTTCACCAATGTGTCTTGTGTTGTGCACAAAGGTTTATTCATTTGTTAATGTGTTTTCCATTCATTATATTGTAAATATTACTGTCTGTTGTATAACGGTTTTTGTAATCATCTTTTTGTCAAATTGTGAAGAGAATGATTTTTGTTCACACGTCATTGTGTAGATAAATTATAACATATGTTGAATGTATATTGTATATATGTGTTTGTCTGTTCATATGAAGTTTGTTTTTTGACTAAACAGATCCTGAAATTATAATTCAATGGTAAAAATTAAAAATACCTAGTTGAGAACGACAAACAGCGTCTTCAACTTTCCTTAAAAGAGGGATACAAAGTTAGTGGTGGGGCACCTTCCTATGTTCACTCATTAAATTAGGCCCAGCCCCCCCATTTGTCCACTAGGGCCAAGCTCCCCTTTTGTTTCACAGTTCCGTGTATGAGCAGAATTCCTGGAACAGTGGTTACAACAAAAAGGCTCAATAAAGGGCTTGCACTTTGACTATGAATATAAAATATCAGAATAGTTGATTATCACAGCTAAGGAATGCAGCAATTAGATGTGTGTATGTGTGGATGATGTGTAGATTGAGTGGAAAAGAGGAAAAACGTGAAAAATAAGAAAGGTTGGAGAGACGCAAACTACCCACTGCATTGTCAGTGAAGTGGATCTTTGGATTTCCAGGTCATTACACAGATAGGGTGTTGGATTCCGCAGTGGGAGCAAGAAAAACTAGTACAACAACTAAGGAAGAAAGCTAGTGCATAAAGTACACACAGTTGGGCAGATTTACAAGGTCATGGTAAAAAGGATGCAAAAGTGGCGCAAGGGGCTTGTAAACCTGTCACAGTGTGTGGTAGAAAAGACGCAAGAAAGGACAGAAGTGTGCAAATTACCCACTGCTATTGACGGGTAGTAGTTACCAAGAAGGCTGAATAAATGGCCTGCACTTTGAATTTGAATTAAAGAAGAATAATTGATAAGCTTAGGCAAGAATAGTAGCAAGTAGGTGTGTGTATTTGTGGTTGTTGTGTTCATTGAGTGGAAGATGACTAAGGTGAAAAATTAGAGAGGTTGCAGAGATGCAAACTTTCCATTTCTTTGTAAATGAAGTGGGTGTTTAGTTTTCCAGTGCATATATATATATACACTGAAAAAAATATTGGTTCCAGCCACGTTATAGTTAGGAATTAGCATTTAAAAAAACTTAGAAATTCACTGAAAAAACCATAGGTTTCACCCATGTTATAGTTAGCTAGAAATTTCTCTCATACAAAACCATTGAAATTCCCCCGTTATAGTTAGTTCAGCTAACTATAACTCGTGCGCCCGCAATGCACTGCTGATGATGTCACATATTACATCACTCATCACATTGTCAGTGACATCACTGATGACATCACTGATGACATCTCAAATGACATCACTGATGACCTCTCAAATGACATCACTGATGACATCACTGATGAAATCATCCATGTGAAAAAGTGGCAGACCTGCTCTCACCCTAATATAACCTATAATACACACATTCAAAAATAGATACTAACATTTTCAAAAAAATGGAGATACCAATACCAGTTACAACAACCTATTCATAAATTCCGAATTCAGCATACACATCCACTAACAGTTCTATATAGTCACTTAAACATATACTCACTCATTATATGTACTCATACACCTATACATCCTGTTACACACCGATACTCATCCATACAGTTACTCTCATATACTCACACATGCAAATAAACTATCAAACATCCATTTGTTTGCATATACAGGTATACACACACCAGTATACTTAGTTTTACAGAAACGTACACATACTTACTCTCTTAAACAATCAGTTATAGAAAGACATACTTATTTATACAGGAACTTTTTCAATCTGTCACTGTCATATATCCTTACTTATATACATCAATACTCACATACACTAGTTTAAAACATATGTACTTACTCATAAAGACACTATTGAGGCAGTCAATCACTCACTAGCACACTCATACACACATTCATCCACCCGTACAGTCCTGCACACATGCTGTCTTCAAAACACATACAAACAGTGAGTCAGTCATTCATGTATCTGTGCCCTAAGTAATACCCGCCACCAAACCATACAGACACTCATTCTGATACTCAAAAAACCAACTAATAACCCATATAGACAGTCGTGTAGCTACTCACCAACCCATGCAGCCACTTATACACAAAGTGAGACACTGATACAGATATTTACATATTTAAACATTACTCGCTAATACACGTATTCACTAACATACACTTAATAAGTCAGTTATACAATTAAATTTACACAAAAAAATCCATTTACACACTTATTTACCTATTTATTCTTCCATAGACCTTTAGATATACATATATACAAATATTTATTTTTCAGAAAGACACACATTCAGTGGATAATGTCATCAGTGATGTCATTTGAAATGTCATCAGTTATGTCATCAGTGATGTCACTGACCATGTCATGACGCGCGCCTAGTTATATATATATTTTTCCTTTTGATTTTCTCAGGACCTACTGGAGGGATTTACACCATTAAAAAGCGTGATCTGCGAATCATACTCTACCATTTTGCTAAATTTCTTGTAATTCCGTTCAGCCGTTCGGACTGTAGCCGTGTCTAATCGTCCTATGGAAAATAACATGCGGAAAACACGTCTTGGGACCCCACTTTTTTCTCAGCCCCTCTTGACGAATCCCCCCAAAACTTTCAGGGAAGAAGCGGAGCGGGCCATCTTCTTTGAGAAATTCGCAAAGATTCATCAACCAACGCCAAAGTTATTCCCAATAGAATGTTGCGGATTTCCTATGGAAACTAGGTCCTAACTATAACTACCTACTGGCGACCGCCATATATATACCCTTTCATCCATCCTTCACGCAGCCATTCACATTCCTTTCACCAATGCATAATTTCACTCACATTACATGCATTTCACCTGTCCTCTCTCCATCCATTCTGTTTTCCTTTCCCATCATCCCATCATTTTTAAAGTTCATTTATGAACCTTTATCTGAAGAGTTGCAGATAGAAGAGGACAAAATTACTCGGCTCCTGCAGTATCTATCTGCTAAAGCGGGGTGTTTACTAGTCAACACACTTGCTGTGAGTTTATTAATATTTGCAATAAGGAAGCAATGTGACTAACCACTGCCCATCCCTGCTGCTGCTGGGACTCCCCCACCCAAGTGATCACTGACGCCTCCACTCCATTGGCGCTCTCAAAGCCATCCCCAGCATTGGTGGTCTATGTGGCTAGAAAAAACAATACACATTTTAGATGCCAGAAATGCCTCCCCCAATTTTGTTTAAGCAAAATACAACCACACAGCATCACTATAGTTTGGTTACAGTATCTCCTATCAGAAATACAAAACATCACATTGAACATTCTGTTGATTGACAATGTTTGAAAAGCTAGGTAGTCAAGCCAACCAAAAATGTTTTGTAATGAAGGGGCAGAGCTATGATGAATCTGAGTTATTGAACTGCAACAAGGGGTGCAATTATTGGTCAATGAAGGACATATGATCTTTGTTGGCAAATACAATTGATCCGCCCTCCTAATACTTCCATCCACAGTGCATGTTCATTAACTGTTGGTAAACTATGATAATAATGCATTCACATTGTTGGGGGAGTCCACCATGGCCACTTACTCATTTTACTGTTTGAGCATGAGAAAGAAAAAGCAAGCCTTCTCAACAAACATGCGCAGAATACCTTTATCGGACGTGCAATCTTTACAGTAGAGTAACTGGCCTAAAATGGGTTCTCTGAGTCTCACAGTACCACCAGTTCACAAGATGTATAAGGGGAGAGGGAAAGCTTACTGCCCAGCAGAAGAAAAAGGAAGCTAAGGATAGACTAGTACAGAAAGTTTGGAGTCAAGTACAGAAACTTGAAATGTACAAAATAAGTAAATAGGATAATGCAGGGATGAGAAGAATTTAGAAAACATATAGCTCAAAAGAATTTAGGAGACTGGCACAGCGAAAAGGAAAAAAAAATATTCTAAATGTGGAGCTGTAATAATAATATTAACAACAGAACAGGAGGACTTATTGGGGTCAGCAGTGCCATCTCAAGCAGCAGCACACATGGAGGCACCTCCAGCTCCCTCACCTATCCGCACCTCAGTGATGAAATAAATAAACAAAATAAAATAAAAAACGGTAATTGTCCCAAAAATATTTTGACAGGGAAAGGCAATCGCAGTAATATTTAACTTTCCTAAACCAGATCTCCTCTACTATTAGTATCGTGGACCTATTCCTAATTTCCTAACCCTATTCCAAATTTTCTAAACTACACTTTGGAACTACAAATAAATTGCAATGAATGATCTTTGCTTCTCATCTTTTTCTCTCAGTCTCTCAACCCCCTTTGACGGGCCAACTCAGTCTGCATTTTTTTCAATGCGTAGATTCATGCTTACTACATATCACTGGAAATTGTTTGGGATTGGAACTGTACATGCTACAAAAAAAGAAAGATACAGACAACACGCTAAATCACTAATAATAACTACCACTGTTTTAGAGACAGGACAAAGGAGTCTCTGCATGACTTCTTCAATAATGAGCCCAAGTAAATGCCAGAGAGAAGGATGAGGTAGTGCCCGTGATATCCCTGTCTAGATGATGGACACATAATATTTGTAGCTTAAACTTATGCTGCACTTATAATACTAGCGCAGCCACCTCCACAGCAGGAAAAATGGCGCTGGCCTGCACCCCCTCGGGCCAACAACTGCAATGTAGGTGGCTGGTGCTACCTCTATGCCCCTGGGTGGTTCAAGGGGCCTGGTGCTGTGGTGCCCCTGATCTGCCACAGTGCTGGGTAGGGGGAAGAGAAGGAACATGAAGTAAAAAAAAGGAAGGAAGAAAAAACTCAAGAGAGTAAAGCAAAAAATATAAAAATTCAAAAGTCAAATCACAAATTTAATTATTAAAAACATAACATACAAAAACACAAAGACACAGCATAATGTTATAAATAGAAATGAGGGGTAGATAACTTTCAGAGGTGTAGGATTAAAGAGATTTGCACGTATTGGAGAAGTAACCATAAACTCTGCCAAAAACAAGATGGCCACGGCTGTCATTCGCATGCGATTCCTGGTGCCAGAACGCACTTTGCATTGCGAATGATAGTTAACATCACAGGAATGGGTGCGGAAAGCAAATCTGCGCACTCCCGGAGCTCTATGTAGCGCTGCAGCGTGTTTTTTGCATTTCACGAAGTTCCGTGTAGCCTGATTCCGCAAACTCCGGCAAAGTTACGAGCCCAATGTTTTCAACAGAACACTGCCTGCTTAATATTTAGGCAAAAACAACAGTTGATGGACAGAATGCAGAACATTGTCATACATTCACCCGAGTACAGAGATCTGGGCCTAAATCCATTGTTTTTTTGCACTCCACACCACCCCAGGTCAGACATGGTCATATGCAAATCAGCCTTGACCCTGTGCCTCATGGGAACAGTCCAGCCCGAACTGCCAAGCCATGTCTTTCCTGGACCGGAATCAAGCATCCAAGGACTGGTTTCTGGCTATCAGCCGTCATCAGCCTGGATAGCTTGACTCGGTGGTGTGGAGAGCATGGAACTCACGTCTGAGCATACCCATCCCACTCGGGGAGACAAAGGCAAAAACAACAGGTGATGGACAGAATGCAGAACATTGTCATACATTCACCCCAGTACAGAGATCTGGGCCTAAATCCATAGTTTTTTTGCACTCCACACCACCGCAGGTCAGACATGGCCATATGCAAATGTTATGTTATGTTATGTTAATAACTTTTATTCGGCGCACAGCTGCCCCAGCGAAGGGGCGTCCTGGCGCCTGTCCAAATGCCACAACACAACAGATCAGAGCCGGAAAGAGAAGAGATCAATTGCCAGAAGCGAACAGGTGGGTTTTAATAGCGCGCCTGAAGAGAGTAAGACTATCCAGGGCACGGATGTGTACAGGGAGAGAATTCCATAGGTCAGCTGCCAGGACGCGAAAGGAGCGCCCTCCCATCCTACTCAGTCTGAACCTAGGCTTAATCGCCAGATGGTGAGATTCAGACCTAAGGGACCGTGTGGGCAAATACGAAGCAATGAGGCCCGCAAGGGCAGGAGGGGAGGAAAGCTTCAGAATCTTAAATGTCAGACAGAGAGCCTTAAATTTGATTCTCTGTCTGACCGGAAGCCAATGAAGGGAGGTCAAAACAGTGGAAACAGAGCACCGTCTCGGGAGGCCCACGATGGCACGCGCAGCAGCATTCTGCACAATCTGAAGCCTAGAAGCCTCAGCCTGGTTCACTCCAAGTAGCAAGGCGCTCCCGTAGTCCAATCGCGACAAGATGGAAGCCTGAACCACCAGTTGCCGCGTGGGGGGGTCGAAGAACTTAAGGACAGGTCTCAGTCCTCGCAGAATACCAAAACAGGTAGCTGCTACCTTCTTCGTATGGCTGGCAAAAGAGAGATGGGAATCCAGCCAAACCCCCAGATTTTTAACTTCGACCGCTGGAGTGGGAGAAACCCCCAGTTCGGGAGGCCACCACTGGTCTCCCCAAAGTTCCGTCTGCCTCCCTAAGATCAGGACCTCGGTTTTTTTAGCGTTAAGCTGTAAGCAGTTGCAACGCATCCACTTAGCCACAGCTATAAGTCCAGCTCGAAATCTGGGCGCATTCACCTCAGGGTCCCCGCTAAGTGTTACCGCCAGCTGCGTGTCGTCGGCGTACGATGTCATGGTAAGGCCACATTCCCTGACGACAGCAGCCAGCGGTTTCACATATAGATTAAACAGTGTAGGACTTAAGGCGGAGCCCTGGGGAACTCCCAGACCGAGAGAATGGAACGAGGACTGGCCAGGTGGAATGGCCACTTTAAAACACCGGTCCGAAAGGAAGGAGCGGAACCACTCAAGAGCTTTCCCGCCGATACCCACTTCCTCCAAGCGCCGCAATAAGATGTCATGAGACACCGTGTCAAATGCGGCGCTCAGGTCTAACAGCAGGAGCGCCGCTGTCTGCCCCGCATCAAGCACTGACCGCAAGTGCTCGGTCATGAAGAGCAGGGCCGTTTCAGTGCTATGTTGAGTGCGGAACCCATTTTGACTCTCGTCAAGAATGTTATTACGAGAGAGATGGGTAGACAGAATGGTGTTCACGTGTGCCTCAGTGACCTTTGCGGTCCAAGGCAGGAGGGAGATGGGCCGGTAGTTTTCCGGGAGCAAGGGGTCAAGATTAGGTTTCTTCAAAATAGGGCTGACCACAGCTTGCTTCCAGGATGGAGGAACCACGCCCTCAGTAAGGGAAAGATTGATGAGATCCAGGATGGGCTCACGACACAGCGGCGGAAGAAGAGTAAAGAACTCCGGCTTCAATGGGTCTAAGGGAGAGCCAGATTTAATTAGATAAATCAGCCTTGACCCTGAGCCTCATGGGAACAGGCCAGCCCGAACTGCCAAGCCATGTCTTTCCTGGACGGGAATCAAGCATCCAAGGACCGGTTTCTGGCTATCAGCCGTCATCAGCCTGGATAGCTTGACTCCAGTGGTGTGGAGAGCATGGGACTCATGTCTGAGCATACCCATCCCACTCGGGGCGACAAAGGCAAAAACAACAGGTGATGGACAGAATGCAGAACATTGTCATACATTCACCCCAGTACAGAGATCTGGGCTTAAATCCATTGTTTCTTTGCACTCCACACCACCCCAGGTCAGACATGGCCATATGCAAATCAGCCTTGACCCTGTGCCTCATGGGAACAGTCCAGCCCGAACTGCCAAGCAAAAAAACGTGATGGATTTAGGCCCAGATCTCTGTACTGGGGTGAATGTATGACAATGTTCTCCATTTTGTCCATCACCTGTTGTTTTTGCCTTTGTCGCCCCGAATGGAATGGGTATGCTCAGACGTGAGTCCCATGCTCTCCACACCAATTGAGTCATGCTATCCTGCATATGGCCAGGGGTGGCAGAGTGGGCTAAAGAACGGTGATGGATTAAACCCAGATCTGTTGACTGGGTGTGAGTGTTTGATTGGTTCAGATGCTCCATCCATCACCACCCCCTTTTTTACCGCTTTGTTTGCCATAAGTTGGCAGGGTATGCTCAGACGTGAGTCCCTTGCTCACTTTGCCACTAGATTCAAGCAAGCCGGGCTGAAGACGGCTGAAATGCCAGAAACCGGTCCTCGGAAGCTTTTTTCCGGTCCAGGGAAGGCATGGCTTGGCAGTTTGGGCTGGACTGTTCTAATGAGGCACAGGGACAGACTGATTTGCATATGGCCATGTCTGAACTGGGGTGGCAGAGTGGGCTAAAGAACGGTGATGGATTAAACCCAGATCTGTTGACTGGGTGTGAGTGTTTGATTGGTTCAGATGCTCCGTCCATCACCACCCCCTTTTGTACTGCTTTGTTCGCCATAAGTTGGCAGGGTATGCTCAGACGTGAGTCCCTTGCTCACTTTGCCATTGGATTCAAGCAAGCCGGGCTGAAGACGGCTGAAATGCCAGAAACCGGTCCTCGGAAGCTTATTTCCGGTCCAGGGAAGGCATGGCTTGGCAGTTTGGGCTGGACTGTTCCCGTGAGGCACAGGGTCAGACTGATTTGCATATGGCCATGTCTGAACTAGGGTGGCAGTGTGGGCTAAAGAACGGTGATGGATTAAACCCAGATCTGTTGAGTGGGTGTGAGTGTTTGATTGGTTCAGATGCTCCGTCCATCACCACCCCCTTTTGTACCGCTTTGCTTAATGTTTTGGGCCCACCTTTGGGTGACGTATATGCATTAAAAAGGAAGGCTTATGCCTGGCAGAAGGTTTATTTTAGCAGGTCAAAAAGGAGGTTTACAACTGCTCACACAAACTGCAATGACAGGCCTGAGAACATTTTGATTCCCTGGATTAATTAGTAATGTTCTATGATCAGAAATCGAATACAACGATTCACTGTCATATTTAGTTAACATATCTGTGAGGTCTAAATATTACCAGTTTATAAAAACGAATATCCCTTGTCTATTCATGGTTTATTTAGATATGTGATTCCTTCCAAAAGGCTTAGTGGTATTATTATTTTAACAAAAGCACATTGTTACTGTAAAATTCAGAGCTCTTCTGGTGAGGCAGAGGTAACACTAGGTGACAACTTCAATTAGTACATTCAGCTTCCATAAATACTTTGTTAACTTAAAAACAAGCAGCACTAACATGGCACCCTGACTGAAATACACAGTTATGGACTATTTTTTCCCTCTGAAAAAAACAAAGATTACAGGAACATTATAATTAAGTTCAGATTTCACGTCCAGAAAACCATATAAATTCAGCTTATAGTTAAGTTGTGCTCTAAGGTAACTATAACTCCCGCCCTTGCCAAGCAAAGTTTTCTCATCAATATTTTTACTATATCTGTTACAGTGCTATTATCAATTGTCGAAGAAGATGTCCTGAGTGATGTAATATCGGGGGTAATTAGCAGTGCATGGCAAGAACGCTAGTTATAGCCACTTTCAGGCACAAGTTTTAGTTACTTGAAATAACTCTAACTATAAAAGCTGATTTTCTATGGTTTTGCACAGGTAAAAATTCAACCTAACTATAACATCCTTGTAACCTATCATTTTTGATTGAATTTCTAAGGTATTTTTAATACTATTTCCTAATATATCATCCCTTTAACCTCAGTTTTTTTTCAGTGATTTTTTTTTTTAAAGGTAAGTAAGACGCTCATCACAAATCAGGGTGGGGGGTTTTGGATACAGGGCCTGGCATTGGGCTTTCCCCAAACATGCTTGCTGCTCCTGCCTCCCTCCTCCTTTCCATCCATTATCAAAATCTGTGCCCCTGTGCCCTCATTACAGCCCGGTGTGGCCGTTGTTCTGCCACTGCCATTTCTGTCTGCTCTAGAAAGTTAGTTTGCTGGCCCATCTACCTCCTCCCAACCCTCTGTTATCTGAGCGCAGGGACTGGTGCATTGTACAAGTCCATGTAGCAGCTGCCCTTCTTCCCCCTGTCCTCTGATGTCGGTGTGCCCCTACCCTCCTTTTTGCCCATCATGTTCCATGGACATGCCATTGCCCACCCTATCTACTCTGAGTGTTCTGTTGTATTCGGACTGCCACTCCCGCCTACCTAGCATGGTCAGATGGTTGACACCTGTCCCTGCCACCTTCACTCTGCCTGTCCAAGTTCCAGGCCCCTATCCCCTCCTTCATGTCCTCCATGGTCCATTTTGCTGCCACTTCCTTCTCCCCTCTATGCTCTGTTGCACTAGAACTGCTCCTCCTGCCTGCCTTGCATTGCCTGTTGTGAAGCACCTTCCCCAGCCCTCTCTTGTCTGTGTCCATCTGCTACCCCTTCCTTCTGTCCTCCGTGGTCCTTTGTGAATGCACCAGCCCATGTTCGCTTGCACAACATGGCTGTTGTGCTGTAACTAACCCTGTTGCTCACCATGCATGACCTTCTGTGCTACCACAGCCCCTCCTACCTGCTCTGCATGGTCTGCTTGCTGCTCCTGACCCTCACCTTTCCTCATTTGTCTGTGTGTATGCGCTTATAATTTCACTGTTGCCCTACGTGGTGTGTTGTGCTTCCAGTGCCCATCCCACTTGCCCTCTGTGGTCAGCTTGCTGCTTCTGCCTTGCCCACCATTTTCCATGTGCAGGGCCAGTG
This sequence comes from Lissotriton helveticus, assembly GCF_964261635.1. NCBI lineage: Eukaryota > Metazoa > Chordata > Amphibia > Caudata > Salamandridae > Lissotriton > Lissotriton helveticus. The sequence goes on from NC_136059.1 coordinate 642,892,709, forward strand.
GCGGCTGATAGCAATGTGAAGTGGAAGGGCAGCACAGGGGAAATACAAAAATAAAAAACACAGTTGAAATAATGAAAAAATATAAATTACTACTTACCTGCAACTGCAGCCGCCGCCTTCCACCTCTCCTGATCCTCGACTATGACTGGTTTGTGCACACTGCGAAGGCTCTCAGATACCAATCTCAACACTGCTCTCATGCTAGGAATACTATTGCCCAGCATGAGATGAGAGCTGAGATTGATGTGAGCGGCCTGGTATTGCACTCAAACATGGTCTGGGTGACTCTGTCTCTTCTTCACCTACCTGTGCAACACAGTTCTGGTTGGAGAAATGTTAAGTGTGCATGTCAGTTTGGTCATCCTAAGACGATCAACCAAACTGACATGCAGATTTTGAAGTGCCCATCACTCCTCCCTGAAGCTCATGATGGCCCTGCCCTATGATTAAGCTGGCTCTGGCTCAGTGTAAATAAAGTGATAATAAAACATTTTATTATGTTATTTTTCACGTTTGCCTCTGCTCACTATCAGCAGTAGGGTGACACTCCTCCACCAGAGAACAGAGGAGCCGCTATTATGCAGGCTCCTATCTCCTCCCTCCGTCCTTGTCCGGTCCATTGTCGTGCCCCTGCTCTCTCCTGCCCTGCATGGTCTGTTATGTGGCAACTGTCCCTCCAGTCTGTCTGGTATGGTCAGCTTGCTCCCCTTGTCTCTTTCACTTCTGCTCTCTGTTGTCCTGTGCCCTGTGCATGGCCCTCCCTATTGCTTTCCCGGGCCTGTTGTGATGCACTGTCATCCCACCTGCTCTATGTGGTGTATTGGGGTACTACAACGCCTGATGCCCACCCTGTAAGGTATGCTTGGTGATCCTGCCCATCTCCCTCTGGCCCATGCATGCCAACATTTTGAACTTGGTAACAGGGAGATTTTGGGAAGAAAAAAAAACCTTTGGAATTTAATTACCCCATCGACTTACATTGAAAAAGAGGAGATTTTAGCCAGGAGAAAGAGAAAATAAAGCATCTTTGGGTTTAAAAACACATTGGGAGACTCCTGCCTGAATCCGGTCTGTTGGAACGTACAGTTGCACTGCCACTTCTTCTACCTTCTGCCCTCAATGATCTATTATATTGTCATAGTCTCCCTTGCCTATCCTGCATGGTTGGTGTGTTGCCCCTGCCCCCCTTTTACCTGCCCTCCGTGGTCCGTTGTGCTGCAACTGCCCCTCCCTCCTGCCCAACATGATCATCTTGTGGACTCTGCACCCTCCTCCCTGCCCTCAATTATCCAAGTCCATGGCCTTGACCTCTGCCTCCCTAGTGTATTCTAAGGAACAGCTAGATTGCTACCATTCTATATTAATTATAAAAGTGTGGCATGACTAGCGTCATCTTTATGTAATCAAAACAGTAATACCTAAAGCATTTCCTTTAGAACTTATAAAAATGAGAGGGTCTTATTCCCAAAGAAATTATGGTTAGTGCTCTAAAAAACTAAAATGAGGGTATATCATCTGGGTTCTCAAACAGGGACAAAGCAGTTGCTAGCTTGAATTTTTTATCTAGTTGATCACTTGATTATATGTTTCACATTGGCGAGAGAATGTGGCGTTATAGCCAGAGCTGCAGACTTGGCAACTGGGGAACCAGGTTTGGGTTTTGGTGTCAGCTCAACATCCTGTGATCGTGGGCAAATCATTTAATCTTCCCATGCCTAAAAACAAAATGAATGCGTCCTTGTGAAATGTAGCAGATGCTCATGTAAAGCACTCTAGTACCTCCCAGTCAAGTGTGCATTATATAAAACTGCAACAAAACAGTCAGTGTTTTGCACAATTCTGTCATTGGGCTATAATTGGGCTACATTTGGGTGATATTTGACCTACATTTTGGCTGTTTTGTTTCTCTGGTGGCCATCTTGGGAGACTTCTTTGTTATGAAACTCCCAAATCTCATCATTTACTGCAATATCCTCAGTAGAAAATGCTTTTAGTTTTTCACTTTGGCTCCCTCAAGATGGTGTTCAGATGTGCCACATTTCTGGCATGAATTCAGAATTGTAGCCCTCTAGTTGCTCATTATAATACCATAGTAAATCTGCTGATCACCAGGGAGTTAATTGGCAGTCCGTATGCATGTCAGAATGTTTCAATGAAATAGAAGAGTAAGATATTTGAGAACTCACTTAAAATGTATCCTAACTTTTCTTTCTACAGCACAAACCATAATTTCAATGACAAAATGAACACCCTCAATTTCTTCTTCGCTAATATAAATGTTTTAAGCTATACCAGTTTGATTCGATCAGGATGGCTTCAGGTTTGCCACACTTTTGTCATAAGTAAGACTGTTAGCACTCTAGTTATTCTTTAGAACACTCTGGTACTCTGTAGTTTAACACATCGAAATAAAATGACAGGCTGCTCCTGTTGGAAGTACATGTTTTACTGCAATTTTCAAACTTCATTCTCATAAGGCTGAGAAAGTGTGTGAATTTACTAAAAATATGCTCTTATTTTAGCTTCTGAGCACCTTTCATAACCTCTATTGGAAAATCATGAGAAAACAGTATTCTCAAACATGACTTATGAAATCCTAGCAGAAGGCTTTTTCACAGGGCAAAATCACTTTAGAACACATAACAATTCCTGAAATCGGTATGGTACCATAAACAAAAGAGTTATATTGTGACTAAATCACCCTTTATATGTTCTCCTTTTTGTGACCCTCAACACCTTCTATTCACTACAATGCATTTCAAATGGGGCCATGGCTCAGAGTCCTGTAAGTGCTGCCACACCATGTTGTTCATTTTTTGGCCAGACAATAAAGTGAGGGTTTTAATTCATTTTCTGGACACCGGGACCAAGGGGACTTGACTTGCCTATATCTTTGGCGCCGGTTGACATTCAAGTTCCAAGTCCTACATTCCATCATAGACTTTTGTCTAGTTCTCAGTTTCTTTTAGTGGTGCAAGGAAAAATGAGTACCTGAAAAGGGCTGTTCTGTCATAAAGTTCTAATTTTGGGCTCCAGATTCAATAGGAGTGATGCTCCACTCTGCTCCACACCAAATCCACCACTGCCCACACATTGTCGAATATTTTGGTGAGTAGAAGAAATTAGGAAAGTGCAATAGAATAACAATAACAAAGATACTGGATGTCATCACACTGCCTCATCAGTCTACTCCACACTGAAGTCTGCAGGTCGAAGAGGCTAGCCAAATGCAAGATGAGGTAGCTTAATAATATGAGACTCAAATGTACCATCGACTATTAATAGTGAAAAGGATACACCTTAAAATAGCTCGATTGAACAAACTCTCCATGTTTTGAGTGATGCTAATATTTCTATGAATCGTAACGATTTTAGTGACTACACAATTTAAATACCCTTCCTTAACTATAAGTTAGATAACTACCTTCGACTTTGTGAATATGCCATCTCTGACAATTGATGGTCATCAATCTCCTGCAGTTCTTACAGTTAGCAATGCATTTCTGTATACGTTGCCAAAGACCAATGATATATTTGTATATATATTTATGTATATATGTCATAAATAATGAACAACCTATATGTAAGACTTTTTCCTGTTCTTTCACAAAAAACTCAGAATGTACAGGCTGCAGCAACATTACCTAGAAACCTATACTCAATGATTCAAGATGGCTGTGACCATTTTCCAACAATGTGGGAGTTCAGTTGAAGGACTCATCGAAAATGTTGTTTCATTGTCAGATATCTTTTCTCCACAGATGCAAAGTCTTTTATCAAAGGACATTAAACCTCTGTGACCACTACCAGCCTTTCCTTCCTTGAACTGAACACGGGTTTCGAGTACTGTGTCTACAAGGCACAGAGTCCTCACCGTTAAGCCACACATCCTGACATGCATCCTAGCATGCAGGGGGTTAAACATTGTCTGTGATGGTCTAGTGGTAACAAAAAAATCTGACAGAAAATTATTTGAGTGGCTCAAGATGACAATTATTAGGAGGTGAGTACTCACATTTCCCAGGGAGTGTATGTTACTTTGTTATTGCACCTGTCCTACAGAGGTCATAAAAAGTTTAGTTCTTGTCAATGTAGAGAAACTTACTCCTGGGTCTCTTCAATATCTCCCAGGTCTCCAGGGAAGGTTTCTAAGATCCAGGTGTCTTTAGAGCTAAGATCCCCACAGTGTCCAGTGCAGTCCCATCAAAATTGGAAAACTGTTTCTTCTACCCGCGAGGAAAACCTCCTTCAGTCTTTTGTGTTCTTAGCAAAATAAAGGAGTCCAGACAAATGACTCTTGAAGAATAGTTGCAGTGTCTGGGTTCATGTTCAAAGCATGAGCCACTAAGGCTTCTCCACAAGCTGGTCAGACAGAATTCTTCTTTTGTCTGATGTTTTCTTTCAAGTACAGAAATTTCAGGACAATGATTGGTGACTCTCTATGCCCCATCAATGCAGAACTCCGACAAAACATGTTTACAGAGTTAACCCTTGACCCTGATCTTATATTCCAATCCCTTCCTCCCGGCCGCTGCAATAGAACCATGAACTGAGGATGACTCTTCAGCCCCAGCCCTCGAGGCCCTCCTAGGTTCGGTCCCGCCTGCCACTGATTGTTAGTGTGACTTTGTGTTTCTCTTGTATTTTCTGCCTAGTTTCTTATTGTATTTCTGTGCCATTTTATTCTTTTTGTACTTTACTTGATTTTGTTGATACGGTTCTGTGATCCAGTACACAGTCAAGCAGGTTTTGTTTTTGGCCCCCACCATGCCCGGTCGTGCTATTTTTCTGGCTCCCCCTTCCCTCTGGTTCTTGCCTTCCCATCTCCTTGCTAGCCCCTCCCACCTCACAAGACTACTAATTGAGACTGCTGCGTGGCAGCACGACCAGCACCCTAAAGGCATGCCAAAGGCAAGCCCATCTGCTCCCATCCATGTCTGGAATGTGCCCAGCACAGGGAACCCTGGCTCTCCTCCCATCCTTCGCTATACCACCACTGAGCTCCTAGCCCTCAGAAGCCACAAAAACAACTGCTGCATTACCTCCCTGAGACACACGGAAGGCCCCTTTGCCTGCCACCACTGCTGGTTCACCTGCAACACTGAAACCCTCGCCATGCATACACTGCTGACCTCCAACCCTCTGGAACAGCTCCAATTCATGCTGCCCAATTCCTCTGCAAGCACACTACCAATATTTGGGATACCCTCCCTATATTTGGCCCTGACGTGATGTTTGTCACTGATACCTGGCTCACACCATCCTCAGCATAGGACATCGCGACTGCAACACCCCACAGCTACAAATAGTACACAGAGACTGCGCCAACAAACATGGGGAGGCATCATCATCATCCACAAGGAAACTCTCCAATGCACCACCACTGAAAACGATATCTGATCAATCATGGAACACCTCAACTTCCAAATCGGAACTGACGCAAACTCCACTGTCAGAGGAACCCTTGCCTACAGACCCACTGGCCTGCGCTCCAGTTTCTGTGATGCCATCTCAGATCGCATCGTTCTCATGGCAATAGACTCTATAGATTACATCTTTCCCTGCAATCTGAAATTCGAGCTCAATGACACCAACAACGCCAACCTCTTGGAAAGCATGAGCAAAATAAGACTCATGCAGCTGGTCACCTGCTCCACACATTGCACACAATACACCGTGGACCCAATCTTTACAGCCAGCGACAGAATCAAATTCAGACACGCCACCAAACTCACCAGGACAGACCGCAGCATCATCCACTTCACCATCACAGGCTCACCACGACCCACCCCATGGACAAAAACACTGAGACCCAATGGACTGCTGCCCTCAACATCACCAGACCTCACACCACCAGCCACTTTGAGCTAGAAATCCAAAACCTCTCCAACTTGATCTCCAACTGTGCTCACACAATCACACCAATGAAAACAGCCAGCACCAGCAGACCCAGCAAAGACCCCAGCTCGTTCACCAACGAACTCCAAGCCTTCAAAAGTGAGTTTAAGCGACTGGAGAGATGATGGCACTCCAGAAGGAACCCATCAGACCAAACTACCTTCAATTCAGCCCTCTGCAAATACCATAACACCAAAATGGAGGCCCTAACATCCTGCATCGAGGCGAGTGACAACCACACAAAAGAACTCTTCAGCATCGTCAGAGTATTCCCCTGCTCCTCGGCCACCGAGACCACAATTTGCCATTCCTAGGCCCTCTATGACTCCCTGGCGGACTACTTCCACAATAAGATAGCAGATATCTACAGCAATGTCGACCTGCAGCCAACCAACCTCAGCCACCTCCTGAGACACACTGACAGCCCCTGCAGCCACCTAAATGACAGGACTCGGCTCACCACAACAAATCACCACAGTGATCATGACCTCCATCCACTCCGGAGGACTGACAAAACCCTGCCCCCATCACTTCTTCAATGTGGGACAGAAGGAAATCAGCCGCACACTCACTATCATCCTCAACCCATCTATCACAATGTTCACCTTTGCTGATACCTTGAAACACACAGAGGTGAAATCCCACCTCAAGAAACCCTCCGCCGACCCCAGTGAGCTCAAGAACTACAGACCCATCTCTCTGCTCCCCTACCAAGCCAAGGTCCTGAAGGAAGCCATCAATTGCCAGCTCACAGATCACTTGGAAGGAAACAACCTACACAATACAACCCAGTCTGGCTTCCACTCCAACCACAGTACCAACACTGCTTGATAGCCACAACTGATGACATCAGACCCATCCTCGACCGTGGCGAGACAGCAGCCCTGATCCTCCTCAACCTCTCAGCAGCATTTAACACCATATCCTACCACACCCTCATCACCATACTCCACCACATTTTTTTATTTTATTTATTTTATTTTATGTGTTTTTATATAGCGCGGACTTTACCCGAAGGTGTCAGAGCGCTTCACAATAGGAACGTTAATGATACATGAGGAGAAAATTACAAGTGAACAAAGTACAAAAGCAAACGTTAAGTTACAGAGGAAGTGCCCTCAAGTGGATTACCTCCTTCCTCACAGGACACACACAGAAATCTGCCTGCCTCCCTTCATCTCCGAACCCAAGAGCATCATCTGTGGACTCCCAAAAGGATTGTCCCTCAGCCCACCCCCTTTAACGCCTGAATGACTCCATTGACAGATGTCGCCCTCACCCCCGGACTCAACAATATCTTGTTGGCAGATGACCAATATTGGGGTCTCAACCACACTTTCTTATAGTCCATTTCCAGACACCAAATGTGAATAACATAGCTGACTTGCTAGACAAAAGGCTCCTAAATAGCTTCCTCATCATATATAACTTTATTTCGATCACAGAGATCTTAAAAAGTACACAGCACAAGAGGAGTTGAAAACAGAATGTAAAAAACATTTTATTATTTTTCTTAAAAGACAAACAGTAATAAAATACAGTACTTCATACAATACATTTAGAATGCTTAATCCAAAGTGCAAACCACTATTTGGCAAGGGCAAAAAACATTACCCAACGTGTATCTGCATAGAAGATTCTCAACACCTTTAGGTAATGGCCGAGACCAACCAATCTGCATAACGGAATTATCCACTTTTTCCTCAAAGATATGTAGTTTGGACAGAAAAATAGGAGCTGCACAATGGATTCTGGGCTGGTTTTGCCCGAGGGGCAGAGATCATCATTAAAAGCAATACAGTGCCACTTAGTACAAAACAATTTAATAGGTAAGGTCTTGCATCGAAACTGTAAAAAAAGTTTATGTGACAGAGGTGGAACAATTTTGTCAATAGCTCCTATATGTTGGACCTCCTCGTCACAGCCCTTTATGATGCCATCTGTTCTTGTCTTCGCCCTAATGGCCCATCCTAGTTAGGTAGTCAGTGATTACCCCACAACAATAGAAACCACCGCAATGGAGCGCACACCGCTAGCCCCTCCTCCGGATCGCCCCTCGGGATTCTGGTACTTGTAGTTCAATAGTGGATCACCCAGGTGGGTGCAAGTCGGTACTTGTTGGACTGATGAATCTCTAGACCCGATACATGTCCCGGGTTTTTGGGTATCGCCCGAGACATGGCTCGGGTTTCGGGATAACTTCCCTCATCAGTAGAGAAAATGGTTAGGGGTGGAGGAGAAGGCCGCCAAACAACCGTCAATGGCCTCGATGCCCGAACCGGCACGCAGGGCAGCATCCAGGAGCCCGTCGGCTCAAAGCTCAAGGGAGCCAATTAGTAGAAACCACCGCAATGGAGCGCACACCGCTAGCCCCTCCTCCGGATCGCCCCTCGGGATTCTGGTACTTGTAGTTCAATAGTGGATCACCAGGGTGGGTGCAAGTCGGTACTTGTTGGACTGATGAATCTCTAGACCCGATACATGTCCCGGGTTTTTGGGTATCGCCCGAGACATGGCTCGGGTTTCGGGATAACTTCCCTCATCAGTAGAGAAAATGGTTAGGGGTGGAGGAGAAGGCCGCCAAACAACCGTCAATGGCCTCGATGCCCGAACCGGCACGCAGGGCAGCATCCAGGAGCCCGTCGGCTCAAAGCTCAAGGGAGCCAATTAGTAGAAACCACCGCAATGGAGCGCACACTGCTAGTCCCTCCTCTGGATCGCCCCTCGGGATTCTGGTACTTGTAGTTCAATAGTGGATCACCCAGGTGGGTGCAAGTCGGTACTTGTTGGACTGATGAATCTCTAGACCCGATACATGTCCCGGGTTTTTGGGTATCGCCCGAGACATGGCTCGGCTTTCGGGATAACTTCCCTCATCAGTAGAGAAAATGGTTAGGGGTGGAGGAGAAGGCCGCCAAACAACCGTCAATGGCCTCGATGCCCGAACCGGCACGCAGGGCAGCATCCAGGAGCCCGTCGGCTCAAAGCTCAAGGGAGCCAATTAGTAGAAACCACCGCAATGGAGCGCACACCGCTAGCCCCTACTCCGGATCGCCCCTCGGGATTCTGGTACTTGTAGTTCAATAGTGGATCACCCAGGTGGGTGCAAGTCGGTACTTGTTGGACTGATGAATCTCTAGACCCGATACATGTCCCGGGTTTTTGGGTATCGCCCGAGACATGGCTCGGGTTTCGGGATAACTTCCCTCATCAGTAGAGAAAATGGTTAGGGGTGGAGGAGAAGGACGCCAAACAACCGTCAATGGCCTCGATGCCCGAACCGGCACGCAGGGCAGCATCCAGGAGCCCGTCGGCTCAAAGCTCAAGGGAGCCAATTAGTAGAAACCACCGCAATGGAGCGCACACCGCTAGCCCCTCCTCCGGATCGCCCCTCGGGATTCTGGTACTTGTAGTTCAATAGTGGATCACCCAGGTGGGTGCAAGTCGGTACTTGTTGGACTGATGTATCTCTAGACCCGATACATGTCCCGGGTTTTTGGGTATCGCCCGAGACATGGCTCGGGTTTCAGGATAACTTCCCTCATCAGTAGAGAAAATGGTTAGGGGTGGAGGAGAAGGCCGCCTAACCATTTCTCTACTGATGAGGGAAGTTATCCCGAAACCCGAGCCATGTCTCGGGCGATACCCAAAAACCCGGGACATGTATCGGGTCTAGAGATTCATCAGTCCAACAAGTACCGACTTGCACCCACCTGGGTGATCCACTATTGAACTACAAGTGCCAGAGTCCCGAGGGGCGTTCCGGAGGAGGGGCTAGCGGTGTGCGCTCCATTGCGGTGGTTTCTACTAATTGGCTCCCTTGAGCTTTGAGCCGACGGGCTCCTGGATGCTGCCCTGCGTGCCGGTTCGGGCATCGAGGCCATTGACGGTTGTTTGGCGGCCTTCTCCTCCACCCCTAACCATTTCTCTACTGATGAGGGAAGTTATCCCGAAACCCGAGCCATGTCTCGGGCGATACCCAAAAACCCGGGACATGTATCGGGTCTAGAGATTCATCAGTCCAACAAGTACCGACTTGCACCCACCTGGGTGATCCACTATTGAACTACAAGTGCCAGAGTCCCGAGGGGCGTTCCGGAGGAGGGGCTAGCGGTGTGCGCTCCATTGCGGTGGTTTCTACTAATTGGCTCCCTTGAGCTTTGAGCCGACGGGCTCCTGGATGCTGCCCTGCGTGCCGGTTCGGGCATCGAGGCCATTGACGGTTGTTTGGCGGCCTTCTCCTCCACCCCTAACCATTTCTCTACTGATGAGGGAAGTTATCCCGAAACCCGAGCCATGTCTCGGGCGATACCCAAAAACCCGGGACATGTATCGGGTCTAGAGATTCATCAGTCCAACAAGTACCGACTTGCACCCACCTGGGTGATCCACTATTGAACTACAAGTGCCAGAGTCCCGAGGGGAGTTCCGGAGGAGGGGCTAGCGGTGTGCGCTCCATTGCGGTGGTTTCTACTAATTGGCTCCCTTGAGCTTTGAGCCAACGGGCTCCTGGATGCTGCCCTGCGTGCCGGTTCGGGTATCGAGGCCATTGACGGTTGTTTGGCGGCCTTCTCCTCCACCCCTAACAATTTCTCTACTGATGAGGGAAGTTATCCCGAAACCCGAGCCATGTCTCGGGCGATACCCAAAAGCCCGGGACATGTATCGGGTCTAGAGATTCATCAGTCCAACAAGTACCGACTTGCACCCACCTGGGTGATCCACTATTGAACTACAAGTGCCAGAGTCCCGAGGGGCGTTCCGGAGGAGGGGCTAGCGGTGTGCGCTCCATTGCGGTGGTTTCTACTAATTGGCTCCCTTGAGCTTTGAGCCGACGGGCTCCTGGATGCTGCCCTGCGTGCCGGTTCGGGCATCGAGGCCATTGACGGTTGTTTGGCGGCCTTCTCCTCCACCCCTAACCATTTCTCTACTGATGAGGGAAGTTATCCCGAAACCTGAGCCATGTCTCGGGCGATACCCAAAAACCCGGGACATGTATCGGGTCTAGAGATTCATCAGTCCAACAAGTACCGACTTGCACCCACCTGGGTGATCCACTATTGAACTACAAGTGCCAGAGTCCCGAGGGGCGTTCCGGAGGAGGGGCTAGCGGTGTGCGCTCCATTGCAGTGGTTTCTACTAATTGGCTCCCTTGAGCTTTGAGCCGACGGGCTCCTGGATGCTGCCCTGCGTGCCGGTTCGGGTATCGAGGCCATTGACGGTTGTTTGGCGGCCTTCTCCTCCACCCCTAACAATTTCTCTACTGATGAGGGAAGTTATCCCGAAACCCGAGCCATGTCTCGGGCGATACCCAAAAACCCGGGACATGTATCGGGTCTAGAGATTCATCAGTCCAACAAGTACCGACTTGCACCCACCTGGGTGATCCACTATTGAACTACAAGTGCCAGAGTCCCGAGGGGCGTTCCGGAGGAGGGGCTAGCGGTGTGCGCTCCATTGCGGTGGTTTCTACCCCACAACAATCTCCCTGCCTTTAAAAGTATGTTATATATAGAACACCTTTTAACACAGATACATTAATGGCAAAGATGATAGGGCTGACCATCCCTAGCAACTGCAGCACTGTTCTTCAAAGTGACTTAGGGACAGAAAGGAACTGCTAGGCAATGGTACCAAAAGAAAGTTCAGAAGTAAATGAGTATAGATGTAAAGAGTGTACCTAAGTGAAGAAAAAGCCCAAGGCACTATAAAACTCTCGATGAAAGCAAACAATACAACAGTAAAATAAATAAGCAATTCAAAAAAGGACAAATTAAGCACAAACACAAATCCAATGTAATATGGAAAGAAGAAACAGAAGAGTGAAGTGCAAGGCGCATTGTACATGACATAGAATCTCTGAAGTGTTGTGACATAAAGAATAACACAAAATATACCTTTATAAAGAAACTAGTGCTGACAACCCTAAACACAACCTGGGAAACATAGTACAGCCATCTTGTATTAATATGTTCCATAGAAATAAATGGTACTTCCTGAAAAAGAGTTTCCTTGGCTTACAGACCAGCAACCACTATATGGTCTCTTTGTTAAGCAGCAAACATAGACCCGGTAAGACATTGGATTTCTGCTAGGCAGGGTATACACTCTGTCTAAGCAGGAACCACAAATCCAATCAGGGTATGTCAGATACACAGCAAACACTAACCTGTGCTCACCCTCTGGTAGCTTGGCACAAAGCAGGCAGGCTTAAGCTAAGAGGGTTTTAGTGCAACACATCAAACAGTAATAGTGAAAACAAGACAAAAAAACTCCACACTTGTTTTAGAAAATGGATTATTATAGTCTGAACAAAACAAGATCAAAACATCAAAAATCCAATAAGTAGGAGTCAAGATATAAGTTTTCAAAGAATAAGTGACAAAATAGGGCTTAGAAGCACACAGCGCTTAAAGGGGTAAAATGGTCATCCTGGACTAAGACAAAGTCAAGAGTTCAGACAGCCCACGATGGAGCGCAGGCCGGCTACAGGACCCACTCAGGGCCTGCTGTGCAAAAGTACCTTAATCTTTGTAGCAGGATGAAATGCAGGGTGCAGTTGAGCAATGGGTCGATGATTCCCATGTAGTTATGAGATTGCACCAGATTTCTGGATACTGTATTGGCAATTCGCCGCTTCCATGGATGACACACTAATTCCGGAGTGCGGTGGTTCTGAGTGCAATGTGCCGGATTAACCCACACTGGAGGGCTGATATGTGTATCTTCTCCACACAGTAGCGGTGATATGTTGGTCCTGAAGTGCTGATTCTGGGGGAGTTGCAGCGGTTCCAAGTGCGATGCGCCAGTCCCAGTCCCTGGAGCAGTGGTGATGCTCAGATACAGATCTCACAGCAGGCAATACGTCAGTTCCAATCTGTGCAGCGGCGCAATGTGCAGGTTCTTGCAGATACAGCACTTTAAACTTACTTCCAAAGGCCCTGGACTGGATTGACACCGCTTGGCAGAACAAAAGGTGCAGCAAGTAAAGTCAAGATGCAGAATTGAAGATGAAAGTGAAGTATTTGTTATTCATGACACTTCAGAAACAGGAGGTAAGCCAACAAGTCCTTGGTGAGTGCTCAGGTTCAGGAAAGTAGAAATGCCAGTCCAGTCCTTTTCACTCCCAGGCAAGAAGCAGCAGGCAGCAGGTCAACACAGTAGAGCAGTTCAGCAAAGAGGCAGCCCCTCCTACAGCACAGCATTCCTTCTTCCTTGTGAAATGTCCACAGTTCCAGCAGTGTTCTGAGTTGGTGGTGTCAGAGGACCAGTACTTTTACCCAATTGGGCATTTGAAGTAGGGAGACTTCAAAGAGATACTTTAAAGTGCACAACCCCCTGTCTTTCCTGCCATGGCTCTAGACTCACTCCAGGAGGGTATGCAATCCTTTGTGTGGGGGCAGAATACAGCCGTTCCAGGTGTGAAGTGTCCACTTCTCCCTATTATCCTGCTCAGGATGACCCATCAACATGCAGATGGCTACTCAGTCACACCTACCCTCCTTTGTAAGTGGCTGTCTAGAGGGAATGCAGGAAGCCAGCTGTCACTCACCCAAGGCCGTTATTCCACAGACGGGCAGAATGCACCAAATGGTTACATAAGGAAATGCCAGCTTTCTAAAAGTAGTATTTTTAGAACTGCAATTTAAAAACCAACTTCACCATAATTTGTGTTTTCAAATTGTGAATCCAAAGACACAAAATTTAGGGGTCACATCTCTTCCCAATTGGAAACTAGTCATTTAAAATGTAATAAGGCAATCCCAATGTTATCCTTTGGGAGAGATAGGCCTTGCAGTAGTGGAAAATGAATTTAGGAGTATTTTGCTATCAGGACATGTAAAACTTTAAAATACATGTCCTACTTTTTAAATACAGTGCACCCTGCCCAGGGACAGTCCAGGGCCTACCTTGGGGATGACCTATATGTAATAAAATGGAAGGTTTGGGCCTGTCAACTGGGTTAACTTGCCTGGTTGGCCTGGCAAATTAAAGCTGCTCACACAGGGTCTGAAATGTCAGGCCTGAGACATGTTTAAAGTGCTACTAAGGTGTGTGGCACATTCAGTGCTGCAGGCCCACTAGTAGCAGGTGATTTCTAGGCCCTTGCACATTACTTGGGCCCTAAGTAAATCAAATATGTCAATTGTAGATTAACCAATTTTACCATGATTTCAGTACAGAACACATGCACTTTAGCTCTGGTTAGCAGAGATAAAGTGCTCAGAGTCCTAAAACCAGCAAAAACACAGTCAGCTAACCAGTCAAAAAAGGTCTGAATAAAAAATGTCTGGGGAAACCACGCCAAGTCTCAAGGATGCCAGGTTTAACAGACTTACTTTTGTCCCAACATCTCTGTTTGGCAAAAATAAAAGGATGGAGCATATGGGGGTTTCTCTTACCTAATGGCCCATATATGTGCACAACACATCTTGCTCTGCAGTCAATATGGAGCCTGCGACATTTTTGGAAAGTGCAGTCCATTGCTCGGTGACAGCTGGTCCCATGCATACTGGAATTCTCAGTAGGCCACACTCCATGGTGTCAGCAAAGTACCAAAGTAAAAACTTGCTTTCCCCTATGAACTCGACTTTTACTGAAAGTATAAGAGAATATGTATGCTATTTTCTAGCTTTTTCGTGACTGAATTTGGATATGTAGACGTTTAGCCATAATTAGGTCTCTCAATGGGTAAGGTCACTTTACCTATACTGTGACCATTTGCTAGATGGTCGCTGTAGGGATATATTTGAATGTAATATTTAGCACGTACCACTCTTATAAATTAAGCATCTAGCCCTAAGGACCTACAGAGCACACTTAAGGTTACTTGCGAAATAAACAAAGGTAGGTTTTTCACATGCCAGACCACTGTTTCCTCACATGCGTTACTTAATTTTTTTAGTCTTTTGCCATCCGGGACATAATGGTATCCCTGCAGGTATACTTTGTAGTTATGTATGTAGGTGGCTTAAATACACCCTGTAGCCCATATATGAGATGTAACTTTCACGGGGAACATCCTTTACAACGCAACTTTTACCACGCAGTGCCTTTACGACGCAACTATTACAACGCATGTCATTACAACGCATTGCGCTGGGGGGCGCTCTAGGATAGGGAATAGATTTAATTTACTATCCAACACCTTCCCTACTATCCACGGGAACTGGAGTTGGAATAGTAAATTAAACTATTCACTATCCAGCACCCCTTACCGCTATGCGTTGTAACAGCATGCGTTGTAAAAACTGTGATGTAAAGGTAGGCGTTGTAAAAGTATGCGTTGTAACGTCATACATCCAACTTTCACACCAATGTTATATTCATTGCCCAATTAACTTGTTCTTACTGGAAAGTTAAAAACGCCAACTGGGATCAACTATTTCTGCAAAATTCACTTATAGTGAGAGTTCACTACCCATTGTGATATTAAAAAACAGTGTCCAACGCAATAGATCATAAAGCCAGCAAAAATCAATCGGAGACTGTGGGGACGAGCCAAAAAGATGGCCTTTCTGTTACAGAACGAAAGTAAGCATTACTACCAAGAAGTCGAATTTTGACAGCTTCTCTTTGATGTAATATTTCTAGTATTGGATAATTTCCATAATCCCCAGGGATTTCAATCTTTCCAAATTGTTATTTCTTTAACAACTGCTGTATTCTTGTAAAGAGTCAATTTCTTTTTGGCATTTTAAGCACTGCCCTTAGAGTTTGAATTGAATGTTCCTGGATTCTATTTGTGAAAGTCATGATAACCAAGCGCAATACAATGTTTTAAAGGGCACATAAGTAAGAACAGGCGAGAATGTTTCTGTGAAGTTGCTATTGAAGGCAGTGCAGAGATGGGTGCAATAGAGAGCGCGTCAAAGATTCACCGCATAGGAAACTAAAGTTTCCCAGTAAAAAATTATCTGTGATTTGGCCCGGATCTTTAGGAAGCTGAGCAAGTCTCAGCAACACTGCCAAACACATAAAAAATTGGGCTTGAAGACTTTAATAAAAGTAAATAGTAAGCCTAGGAATGTACGTACTTACTTCAATTAAATATAAGGTATGTTCAGGCTTTAATGTACATTTGCAAAAATGCACATGATTAGACATCTGATAACTCCTTAAACGTAAGATTCTAAAAAAATCTAACTCTTACGCTATGAAAGCTAGTGAACAGGAACCCCAAATGAAGTGAGGAACAGTGAAAACACAGCTGCACCTCAAAAAGTTAAAAAGCATGTGCCTTTTTTAAATTCGACTTATACTCGGCTTTTATTATCACTGCATTTATTTAGCAGTTATGTTATATTTTTACGAAAATGCGAAAACAAAACCATAACTGCTTACTTTCCACAGAAATAAAAAAACAGTAACTCATTGTTCATCTAACTTCACTCTTCATAAAAATTTTAAATCAGCAACCTAGATTGACAATTTGTATTCAAGTCTGTTTTTGTGCAGGATATCAAGTATAAAAAGAAATGTGTACATTTTAAAAACATTGCCCTTAATATTAGCATTCTAAGCATTAATAATCCATACTAATATTATAAAAAGAGAGCCCAAAGCTTTGAGGCGGGTAATCTCAGTAAACACAGCACCAATCACAACACCCAATACAGCGTTGGAAAGGGCAGTTGCAGCAGAAGGACATAGGCTATGCAGACGGCTACCATATATATTTTTTTTTATGCAGAGTTTTACATAGCGCGAACTTGACCCGAACTGAATCAGGTATCAAAGCGCTTTACATAGCACCAGTTACGTGACATGAGGACACACATTCATTTTTGTTAGGCACGGGGAGATTAAGTGATTTGCCCAGAATCACAGGATGTTTGGCTTCGTTACCAAGACTCGAATCCAGATCCCCAGCACCGAGGTCGAGCGCCTAAGCCGTTAGGCCAACTCCTCTATACATTTAAAAGGTAAAAGAACCATGCCAGCAAAGTAGTCCCTTGTGGGCGTGTCTACGTTGTGCTGTGGGCGTGACTAATGCTGGGGGAGTGTGATACAGCCATCACATCTTGGGCTAGGGGCGGGTGCCTGGGGCGTGACAAACGCTGGGGGCGTGACAAATGCTTGGGGCGTGTGTCCGCCCTTCATGCCATATGAGTCGTACATACAAGCGCCAATTTCGTTGCTGCCCAGCATCAAGGGGCACGCTGGGGGCATGAGAAACGCTGGGGGCGTGTGTCCGGCCTTCATGCCATGTGAACGCAATTGCGCCGCATCAAGGGACACGCTGGGGGCATGAGAAACGCTGGGGGCGTGTGCTACATTCCGCCCTTCATGCCATGTGGGTCGTACATTAATCAGAAGATCGTCTGCTGTGGCCGTGTGCTGTGAACATGACAAACGCTTTCACCTGGGGGCATGGTAAGTAACGTTACTGCAGCCTCTCCTGCGCGCTGTTACTGAACGCTCTCATTCAACGAAATTACACGCGCCTGCTACCATCAACCAGGGCTCTAGCCAGGTTCAGGCGGCAGATCAGTACACTAATTACACGCGCCTGATAACATCAACCAGGGCTGCAGCTGGCCCTCAAGCGGGGGAACACAAGCCTGCTAACATCAAACAGGCCTGCATCTGGGCCTCAAGTGGGGGAACACACAAATGAGCGTGTCTGCGTGAACAATTACTGCAGCCTCTCCTACTCGATGTCACTCAACTCTGTCATTAAACGGATTTACCCGCGGCTGATAACTCTCTCATTCAACGACATTACACGGGCCTGCTAACATCAACCAGGGCTGTAGCCAGGCTCATGCGGCGGATCACTACACCAATTACACGCGCCTGCTAACATCAACCAGGGCTGCAGCTGGGCCTTCTCCGTCCCTATTCTAATGAAACAAAATTTTTTGTCTACAGCGAGATTTTAAAATAAATTGCCCTTGCCAAATACACACATTACACACATTCTATTTCATACCCAGACAACGTCGGGACGGGCTGCTAGTTCTATATATAGGTTAATTTTATAAAGGATTGGGAGAGGAACATGGTGGCAGGCTGACGCCGGTCACGGGGGCTCCGGAGTAGCGAGGCAAGGATTAACACCGCTATGCGATAGCCCGCAACACAAACCGACTATACCTACTAAAACAGGTATTGGAAGCACTGCAGGCATTCATGTAGAACCAAATCACTGTTGTTGATTTTTTTTTTTATCCCTTACTTTTCGGCTGCGCCGCTGTTGCCGTTTCCTGTCCTCTAACTGCATCACCGCATGGGGCTCAGTCCAGTGGAGTACAGCGGTTTCGGGGGTGGCGAACTTCGTTGTGGTGAAGGATACAGACTGCAGATACCAGGATCGGCTTCCGGGTCGGAGGGGGCCGAGTCAGAACAGTATGCTGGCAGGTGGTGAAGCGCAAAGAAGACTCTGTTTTCTGAGACTTTCCTCCCGGCTGCTCGGAGACCAGGGTAAGGTGTGTGCTTAGGGGGAGGGAGAATTAGCAGATGGAAAAAGTGCCATTCTTTTCCTGCCCTGGGTCATCCTATAGTTCCTCTGATTTAGTGCTCGAGAAAGGAAAGAGTTAGGAGGAGAGCACTGTACCTGTGGCGGTGGCGGTGCAGGCAGAGCAACAGTTGAGGTCTGGTGCCTCGGTTGTACCTCATAAAGATACCTGTATTCCACCGGTTGAAGGCGCGCCGGACTTTCCCCCCAAGGAATAGGTACCAGTTGCGCTCTCAGCTGGATGCAAGAAATAAGGGGAAGCGGAGGGAAAACCTGTAGGAGAAATACTTCCAGTTACCCCCAAGAAGAAGGTGGCAAAATCAGGAGGAGCAAAAAGAGATGGAAGGCCAAGGCAGTGCATCTACAAATAAAGACCACTCCCTCGCTGAAATCTTACTTTAAAATTATGGAGTAGGTGGCAACTTCCATAGAGGGTCAGCAAGGCGTACAGCAGACTCCCCCCTACTCCTCCAAGAAAATCACTATACTCCATTAATGATGGAGAATGGGGGTGAGAATGAGGTATGTCAGGCTAGACTGGAGGGGATGCAGGATGTTGGAAACACTTCTCTGGTGATTGGACCTCTCCCCAGTAAAGTCTGAGTCTTAGCTCGGTATTGGCACAGGAAAATAGTATTTCTCCAGGAGGGAAAACTGATACTTCCCTGGGGGTAGTGGGGGGAAGCTGGACCTCAAATCAATTCTATTAAGCTTAAGAGCTGACCTCTTCGCAAAGGCTAACCAGAGAGGGATTCAAGACATGTGAGAGGTCTTAGAGGGAAAATTAGACTATATAGTCCTGCGAACTGTTGCCTTGGAATCCGAAGTTAAGAGCCTCTTGGAAGCTGTATCAGTGAATACTAGCAATTTAGAGAAACTAAACATTCAAAATAAAACCTTACAAGATGACCTTGAGAGGCTTGAGATGCAGGCTAGACGGAATAATTTAAGAGTTCTCAAAATTCTTGAGGGGGCAGAAGGTGGAGACTTAAAAGCTTTCATATGTCTGTTTCTCAGGGAAGGAATCTTGAAAGATAGATTGGATATTGATTTGGAAAAGAAGATCCAGAGAGTCCATAGAGACCCTTTTAAGATGCACCCTATGAGAAAAGCCCCAAGGAAAATATTGATTAACTTTCAGTCCTACGCAGTCAAGGAGTTGGTCCTAGGGAGAGCTTTAAAAGAAACCACACTACAATTTGGTTTGATTAATTATAAAATCAGGTCCGATCTTGGAAAAAGAATGGCACAGAGACAATGGGACCTTGCAATAAGGATGCCGGAGTTGAGAAGTCGAGGAGCTCAAGTTCAAATGAGATAACCGGCCATGTTAAAAATTATGTGGCAAAACAAAATGTATAACTTTAGCTCCCCTGAAGAAGTAGATGTTTTCCTGGCACAGATGAAGCAATAGAGTAGGTTTAGAACATAGGGAAAGGGAGAAAAAATATATATATAAGCATATATAATTTTTTGTAGGGAGGTGGTGGTGGGGTGGGAAGCGGTAGGGGGAGGTGTAGTGTTGTTAACAGCGGAATATATAAAAGGAGAAAGGAAGGAAGGAAGAAAGAAGAAGGGAAGAAGGAAAGAAGGGAAAGGAGAAAGCTGAGAAGGGAGGAAGAAAAGAGGAAGGTGGGAGAAAAAAGAAAAAAGAAAGTAAAAAAAAAACACACACTTGTATATAGATGAACACTTATATGCACACAATTTCAGAAAAACATCCAGGTGGGTACCTTTGGAGTAGATGTCTTAGCTCCAGAGGGAGGGTTCCGAAAGGCGGTTTTTTAATCCCAATGGGGATAGCAGGAGGGTTCCTCATGGGAGGGTGGGATGGGGAGCACAGGGGGCTGGGAGCAAGGGGAAAAAAGCAAAAAAATAGTCCTCATACAAGTCCAAAAGTGTTAGATTTGCAAAGAAAGAGTTTAGAGGTTGGTAAAAATGAATATTCAAAATAAACCAAATCTAATAACATGGAATGTGAATGAGTTGAGATGTAGGAGAAAGTTGTCCCGGGTCATTGAATTTTTGAAGCATAGCGAGGCACATCTCTGTTTTTTTAGAAGAGACCCATTTAGAGTCTCAGGAGTGTAAAGAGAGATTCAGCAAAAAGAGTTGGATTCAGGAGGTGCTCTGCTCCGATCAAAGAGGAAGTAGCAGGGGTGTGGCGCTGATAATAAGGAGCAATGCAGGCATCAACGTAGTAAAACAAGAAACAGATCAATCAGGGAGATGGTTGGTGGCTACCTTGACAGTCCGGGAAACACCGTTAGTATTTATAGTGTATTACGGCCCAAAGGCAGATAATCCAGGGGCACTTCAGAGACTTGAGGCTAGCTTATTGAACACTGCTGAACCAATAATACTTGGGGGGGGATTTTAATCTTGTGCTAAATAAAGAGATGGATCGCACCTCAAGGGTAAAATATAACTGTCCGCCAAAAAAATATAATCAAACATTTTAACTTATTGGATATATGGAGGAGAAAAAAAGGAGAAACAAAAGCCTTTACTTTTTATAGTAAAAAGTATAAGCATCATTTGAAAATTGATTTGTTTCTCGTTGACCAGGCGCTATTTTTAGAAGTTGAGGAAATAAATCATATTCCAGCCATCTTATCAGATCATTCAGCAGTGGCAATGACCCTGGGGCTAAAGCAAAGAGAGATACAAAAAAGGTGGACCCTAGACAGGACCATTCTATTAGATTATGGGGTGATAAAGGAGATTAGTGATAAAACGGATGAGTACTTTGAGATCAATACCTGCTCAACGAAGGATCAGATAGTGTGGGAAGCTTTTAAAGCCTATATGAGGGGGGTATTTAGCTCTATATCAGTTGGAAGAAAGAGAGCATTGAAAAATGAGGATACAGATAGGATAAGTAAGATTAAGAACAAAGAAATAGAACTGCAGAAAGCATCGATGGAGATCCAGGGAGTGGTATCAGGTCTGGAGAAACAGCTGGAAAAATTACGAGCTGAATTTCAAGCTAACCTAGATAAGAAGCTTTTGGATAGGTGGAAAGCCAGTAAGCTCCAGCACTTTGCCTACGGAGAGAAATGTGGTTTTCTACTAGAATGGAAGGGGAGAATGGATAGGGCGAGGAATTCGATAAACAGTTTAACCCAAACTATATGTGAGGAAGATAAAATTCGTGAGGAGGCTAGGATGTTTATGAATGATCTTTATAAAGAAGATAACAGATCAGGACAAGAGGTAGCGCAGGCATGGATAAAGTTAACAAACTTACCTCAGTTGCCCAAAGAATATAGGGCTCTTTTGCAAGCTAGCATTACGGAAGAAGGAATTAAAGCACTATGTAAAAAAATGGCCAGGGGAAAAGCCAGAGGTCCAGATGGGCTCCCAATTGAGTTTTATATAGGAATTTTGGATATTGCAGCCCCAATCTTAAAAACCTTGTTTAATAAAATTTATATAGGAGGAGAAGATACCACAGGCGCGTGGGCAGAAGCTACGGTTACCCTAATACTAAAACCAAATAAAGACCCACAGTTGATAGAGTCTTATAGTCCAATATCTTTATTAAACTCTGATTATAAGGTTTTTTCTGGCATATTGGCAGCTAGGGTGGCAAAGACTATAAAAACAGTAGTCCACCCGGATCAGAGAGGTTTTATACCGGGGAGGCAGCTAAATGAACTTACCTTCCAGGTAATGGGGGCCATAGATATGGCTGAAGTTAAGAAGGCGCCTCTGACTATAGTAGCGATAGATGCTGGAAAAGCTTTTGACCAGGTCAATTGGTTATTTCTCTGGAATTCTTCCTATATAAATATGGAGACCAGAAATTCTACAAGAAAGTGAGATTAAAGATCTTGAGAGCTGCTTTTAAAACGTGGATGTAGATAAGGAGAAGGATGAAGATTCCCTACTATACAGCACAGGCCCCAGTTTGGGACTCCCCCGGTACTCCAGAATGCCTACAAGACCAATTGAGTCAGCCTCTTAAAATAGGAGGTATAAAATGTTGTGGCGACCTGCCACAGGATGGTAAATGTTTGAGTTGGGAAGCATTTAGCAGGTTTGGCAAGAGGAGGAGATAAATTCGAAAGCGGGCTTAGTTACAAGAACAGGCGAATGGAAGAAGGAAGTCTCGTTCTGGTACTGGGATTTATTGAATGCGGAGGACGAGGGGGAGCTTGTAGTCATAAAATGATGGGGTGAAGAATTTAGTGAGGTTGGAACGGATGTGTATAAAGTATGGTCGGACTCCTGTGTTATGTTTACAGGCTATAGTTAAACCAGCTGCATTGAGGAGGAATCACCTGTACACAGCCTACAGAGTTTATTGGTCTCCAAAAAAGCTCTCTAAAGCGACAGGAAATGTATATAGCAGTCCCAGGTGCAAATATCCAGATGCGGATGATAGTCATATATTTATGGAATGTCCAAGAATCAAGTCTTATTGGATGGAGGTATGTGAATTTCTGAAAACTGTCTTGGAAAGACCCATGGAAGTAAGTATTAGTTTGATTTTCTTTGGACTACCAAGTGGCTATCATGTAAGTGCACCGGTGTTTAACTTGTTATTTTATGTAATAATTTTTGCAAGGAGAGAAATATGTTGGGCCTGGAAATCAGAACACCCCCCGACTTTTGCTGAATATTTGAAGAATATAATATATACTAGTGAATCAGATATGGCTTGCGACCACAAAAGTAAAATCAGGGTCTGGGCGGCCTTGCTAAATTGGAGGAAGAAGGAAACAGAATACAATGATTAATCCAACATACCGTTGGACCTGGCCTCCTAAGTAATACCGAAGGGACCCCCAGAAGTTAAACAGGAGTCGGAGAAGGTAACGGGAACATCCTGGAGGGAAAGCCCTTTCTCGCACCATGTGCCTCTTCCAAGGGCCGGCATAGGTAGGCACAGGGCAGATGGAGGTATCCTATCTAGAGTTTTAGCAGTATGAGGACAAAAAAAAATTTACTTTTTTTTTTACAAAGGATTGCTTGTACCTACATATAATATTCACATAAGAAAACAGACATTTTGAGCTTCGACATTCCACATCATTTTTCAAAGAATAGCGGGGCATATTACCAAGCAATAGCGATAATTATCGCTATTGCTTGGTTAGAGACAAAATTTTACCGCTGAGCTGCGGCGATTTTTACCACAGATAAACATTGGTATTACCAAGGTTTATCGCAAATGCGATAAAAAACGGCCGCAATGCATGAATATCGGTGAAAAGTCAGCGATATTCATGCATTACCGAGCTAATGCTCTTAGCCATGTTATCCACCTCCCATTGGATAACATGGCTAAGAACTGCTCAGGGCAGGTGTTAGCTTTTGGAGATTTTCGTGCTTAGCGCGAATATCTCCAAAAGTTGGTAATAGGAGATAGCGATGTTAGCGACTGTTTCCAGTCGGTACACAGACAAAATATCGAAAATAAAATATTGGAAAGACAAAATATCGAAGTTAAAATATCGAAGGTAAAAAATATTGGGAAGCAAATATATCGGATACAAAAATATCGTAATAGGTAAGTAAGTAGAAATATCGAAAAAAATAATATCGTATGACAAAATATCGACAATACAAAATATCGTGTAGTAATGGAAAAAATAAATAGTATAGGAAAAAATATAATAATTGTAAATAAAAATTTGATAAAAAGGTCTATATTAAAAAATTGCAATATATTTAATATAAAAATATTTTAAAAAAACATATATAGTTTTAGGAGCGGGTTATTGGGTTTATAGGGGATAAGGGTGGGAAGTAATTTAAAAATAATTAATAAATTAATATATATTTGTAAACATTTTTTATTAATAATTAATTGGTAAATAATTAATATTAATTAGTTAATTAATTAATATAATTTTGTACATTATTTTATATAATAATTAATTGGTAATTAATGAATATTAATTAGGTAATTAATTAATATAATATCATACATAATTGTACAAAATTAATAATTGGTAATTAATTATTATTAATTAGTTAATTAATTAATATAATTTTGGACATAATTTTAAATAATAAATAATTGGTAATTAAATAATAATAATTAATTGGTAATTAATTAATATGAACTAGTTAATTAAATATTATAATTTTGTATATATTTTTAAATAATAAATAATTGTTAAATAATTATTAATAATTAGTTAATTAATTAATATTATTTTTTACATATTTTTTAATTATAATTATTTGGAGATTAATTAATATAAATTAGTTAATTATATTAATTAGCTTCATTTAGTTTAATATATTTGTTTTACTTATTGTAAATTAATTTGGAAAAAATATTATTAATAATTAAATTTATTTCTTTACAGCTAATGTGCTAATATATTAACTTTATTGTTATTGTTAATTAATAATTAATTTGTAATTACATAATAATACTTATTTTTGGTTAAAATTGTTAGAGTTCAGGGTCAGTTTTCAGTTCTTGGTTAAAGGGGTATTTTTAGGGTTCATGGTCAGTTTTCAGTTTTTGGGTAAAGGGGTATTTCTTGGGTTCGGGGTTAGTTTACAGTTTTTGGGTAAAGGTGTAGTTTTTGGGTTGAGGGTCCGGTTTCAGTTTTTGGGTAAAGGGGTATTTTTTGGGTTCAGGGTAAGTTTTCAGTTTTTGGGTAAAGGGGTATTTCTTGGGTTCAGGGACAGTTTTCAGTTTTTGGGTAAAGGGGTAATTTTTTGGGTTCAGGGTAAGTTTTCAGTTTTTGGGTAAAGGGGTATTTCTTGGGTTCAGGGACAGTTTTCAGTTTTTGGGTAAAGGGGTATTTTTTGGGTTCAGGGTCAGTTTTCAGTTTTTGGGTAAAGGGGTATTTTTTGGGTTCAGGGTCAGTTTTCAGTTTTTGGGTAAAGGGGTATTTTTAGGGTTCAGGGTCAGTTTTCAGTTTTTGGGTAAAGGGGTATTTCTTGGGTTCAGGGTCAGTTTTCAGTTTTTGGGTAAAGGGGTATTTCTTGGGTTCAGGGTCAGTTTTCAGTTTTTGGGTAAAGGGGTATTTTTAGGGTTCAGGGTCAGTTTTCAGTTTTTGGGTAAAGGGGTATTTCTTGGGTTCAGGGTCAGTTTTCAGTTTTTGGGTAAAGGGGTATTTTTTGGGTTCAGGGTCAGTTTTCAGTTTTTGGGTAAAGGGTTATTTTTTGGGTTCAGGGCAAGTTTTCAGTTTTTGGGTAAAGGGGTATTTTTAGGGTTCAGGGTCAGTTTTCAGTTTTTGGGTAAAGGGGTATTTCTTGGGTTCAGGGTCAGTTTTCAGTTTTTGGGTAAAGGGGTATTTCTTGGGTTCAGGGTCAGTTTTCAGTTTTTGGGTAAAGGGGTATTTTTAGGGTTCAGGGTCAGTTTTCAGTTTTTGGGTAAAGGGGTATTTCTTGGGTTCAGGGTCAGTTTTCAGTTTTTGGGTAAAGGGGTATTTTTAGGGTTCAGGGTCAGTTTTCAGTTTTTGGGTAAAGGGGTATTTTTAGGGTTCAGGGTCAGTTTTCAGTTTTTGGGTAAAGGGGTATTTCTTGGGTTCAGGGTCAGTTTTCAGTTTTTGGGTAAAGGGGTATGTTTAGGGTTCAGGGTCAGTTTTCAGTTTTTGGGTAAAGGCGTATTTCGTGGGTTCAGGGTCAGTTTTCAGTTTTTGGGTAAAGGGGTATTTTTAGGGTTCAGGGTCAGTTTGGGGTTTTTGGGTAAAGGGGTATTTTTAGGGTTCAGGGTCAGTTTTCAGTTTTTGGGTAAAGGGGTATTTTTTGGGTTCAGGGTCAGTTTTAATTTAATGTACGCTGGATTTGGTATAGTAATAATTAAATTATTCGAGACCAACATATACTCACATTTAATATACAGTGCAAAATTTCTGATAAGATTGTTACATTATAGTAAGATAATGATACAAATAGTTCAACATGATTGTAGAAACATTATTTTTATTTATGTTTCACAAATAAAATGTTATTTCATAACAAAAATCTTTTTATTACATTTGGTTTTATAAACATATTTTATAAACACAATGATAAGCAACTATACAGAAGCATTATTATTTTCATACTTTTTGTACAATAATTAATATTATTTATTATCTCTTTTACATATTGTAATTTCATAAAGAAATGTAGAAATAACAAAAGTATTTTTTACACTTTATTTCAATACATAAAATATTTATTATATAAGTCACATATTTTAACACTTTTTCTATTATTATAATTTTTGACAATGTACTTATATTTCTAGACATTGTTAATATAAATATTATTCTTTTCATAATATATATTTATTACATTCATTTACATATTTGTTAATCAAATCATTGTAGGATTAAAGTAAATATTTCTTTACAATAATAGAAACTTAATGTTCATTTTGCATATTTAGTGAAGTATATATATTATATTTTATACTTGGGACTATTTTATTGCATTTGGGTGCTTTATTTTGTAACCGGGTTAGGTCGTTTTGGGTTATTTGGAAGAAGGGCTGATCGCGGTTGGGAGACACTTCACGTCGCTTCAGGTAAGGTTTTTTTTATATGTTTTATGTGTATTTTAATGATGTTTTGAGACTACTGACCTTATATTTTGTGTTGTTGAATGTGAGGGAGGTATGTTTTAGATTTCGAAAACAGATAATTACTTATGGTATATACACGTAGTGTTAGTTAGTTAACTCATTATTTAAAGGAAGTGTTTGTTTGTTTAATTCAACACTGCTTTACAAACACTTCTTTACATTTTTCGGTTTTGCTGGAGCGATTCTTTCTATTTTTCCAATTTTTCGGGTTTTTTATGCTTATTCGATGGCTCTGGACAACGTGGATGTCTTAATTTTGGAACAGTTGTATTTTTACATTTGTTTTTGGGTTAAGTTTGCACTACCTGGATTACTTTGGTGGACAAGGAGGTTATTGGATTGACAACATGATTGGTAAGTCCTTGCTTTCTTATTTTGTGTGGGTGGGTAATGTTATTTTTATTATGGAATATTTTTTTACTTGTTATTTAGTTTTAATGTGTGCATATATTATAATAATATCTCTATATATTGCATACATTAAATACTTTAGAAGCTCACGTTACATATTTTTCCATACTTAGGTGATACTTTTAGTGTTTTATAACATTTTGGGAATTAATTAGAGTAGTGTTTTGGCAATGATAGTTAGGTATTCTATGCCTTTTGTACAAGGGTAAAGTTTAACTTGTTCTTCCAGGTACTTGTGCATTTGCTTATTTTGCTTTGATGTTTTAGGGACAAGTTCAGTTACAGATTGGTCCATTCTAAATTCCTGGTAGCTCTGTTCTTTCTGTAGGCATTTAATGAAATGTTCTAGAGTAGGTTTGGTTCTGCCAGTTGATTGTACAAATGCATTGTGCCAACCTTCCACTGCATTGTTAGTTTTTGAATCTCCGTTAAGGGTACTTCTGTAAACGTTCCACCAGGGTATGAGGAATTTGGGATTTCGTCTGTGGCCAGATCTGTGGAGTCTGCCTACCCAGGTGTCTTCAAAGTAGTCGAGAAATGGACTTAATTTAGCTTCATTTTGTTTGTAGAAGGGGCTGTCTATAAGAAT
The DNA here is from genome assembly GCF_964261635.1 of Lissotriton helveticus. Taxonomy (NCBI): domain Eukaryota; kingdom Metazoa; phylum Chordata; class Amphibia; order Caudata; family Salamandridae; genus Lissotriton; species Lissotriton helveticus. The sequence goes on from NC_136059.1 coordinate 642,920,612, forward strand.
GTTGTAGTGTTCAGCTACGTCTGTTTCAGGTACATAAGCAAGTGCAATGAGTTTTTTAATTTGGAAAGCAAAAGATGAGTTTGTAGCATATTTGACACTTAGGGTAGATTTTTTAAGGTGTCTCCATAAACACTGGTTTAAATGATAATAGCAGCCTTGAATGCAGGTATGGGGGTGGATTTTTATGATAGTTGAGAGCATTTCTTGCTCAAAATCAAGAATGATACTTTCAGGAGAAAAATCATTAGTTTTTTGTTTAATTATATTTATTAATTCCATATATGTGGAATTATTTTTGTTTGGTAATAGTGCATATAGCAAAGGTATGTTGCAGTTGTGGTAGAGGCCATGTATTGTGTATAATTGGAAAAATGGTTTGGGACAGATGTTAAATGTTCCATCCATCATCCAATATTGGCTTTGCTGCAGTTTAACTAAATTCATACTGGTACCAAAAATTATAAGCCTTTTGTCATTGTTTTCATAAACTATAAATGGTTGTTTATTTAAAGTTATTATTTGGTTAGCAGTTAAATTTATATCCTGATATGTTCTGGGAGATGGTGTTGTAGAAGTAGTAGCTTTTTTAGTTCGTGCTATAGTTCTTTTTAAGGAGAGGATATTTGGCATTTGAGTTGTGGCAGTTTTTGGGATTTTAGGAATGGCTTCTTTTAAAATGACATTTGTTTGTTTTTGGGAACCTGTACTAGCTTCTTTTATATTTTCCAAAGCTGTTCTAACTTCTATTTCAGTAACATTAGGTGGATGATTGTGTTCCCTAGTATACAGTACTGTAGCTTCTTTAGTTGTTGCTCTGCCATAGCACTTGTTAGAATAATATTTACAACATTTCCAATTAACTTGCATGCCATATTGCTTTTCTTGTGTACAAGTGTAACCCATGTAGCATAGTAATAGTTTTCCTTTCTGGCTGGTCACAAATTCGGCTCCTTCGGTCATTTTGTACTTTGTATATCTAAAAAATGTATATATAATAGTTAATGTCAAATTAAATGTGATAAATAATCTATGTTAGTGATAAGTAGGAATGTTTATACTTACGTGTTTTAGAATTTACAGCAAAATTAGGAGCTGCTTGCTTCTTTAGTTGGGGATAATTGTTTGTGATGTTGTTGTAGCTGTTATGAAAAACATGAAAGTAGTATATTATTAATTAATGTTTCGGTACATTTGCAATGCTAGAGCTCATTTCTACTACAAAAGTATATCTTCATGATTCACATTGTGAAGATACTTACATATTTTTTTAGGTTGGTCTTTGCCAGTATAGTTGTTTCTTCAGTTTCTGGAGAGTAGTTTGTAGTGTTATCTTAAATAAAAAAGGAACATATGTATTAGAATAATCACTATGTTGGTATGTTTTTTAATAGATTATCTGGTAATTATGTTCTTTAATATACTTACTTTGTGATTATTATCTGTATTATTCAGAATGTGGAGTTCTGTATTATGTCTGTATATCTATTCGTTGTGTTTGCTCTGTAAATAAACAATATATAATAGAACATAATTAGAACAGTTCTAAATGTTTGTATTGTTTTTCCACATTTATTTCAGTTGCATAATACTTACTTAGTAAAATGTATTGGAGAAATAGTACTGATGTCCTTAGTTCATTACTAGTGCAGTTTTCAGTAGTAGAATCTACAGAAAAAAAGAAATATGTGGGGCAAAAGTCATTATTTCTGTGTGTTTAGATTTATGTGCACATAATGAAACAATGTGAAATTACTTACATAGTTATTAGAATCTGTATTCCTAGGATTTGTTCACAGTTATTTTGAGTAGAATATTCAGTACTCGTTGTATCTAAAAAAAATAGTTTCATATAATTATTTAGATTGTTAAGTAGTATGAATAGCAAAGGGGCACTGGGTATTTAGCAGGTAAGTAAGTAGTATTAGCAAATAATGCACTTTCTATTTTATTTACTTACTTAGAAGATGTGATAGTAGGTTGATATTCTGGTTCTTCTAGTTGTTGTGCAGCAATTCGGATAGAGATGAATCTCCTTCAGTGACTTTTGGCAAGTAGTTTGTGCTTAGATTTTAATTGTTTATATAGGGGAGTGTCAGTAGTAATTACTTTGCTATTGGTTCATTTAAAAAATTAGGTTTGTGATTGGTTAGTTAGTATATTTAAATTTCAGTTGTGATTACTTTGTAATATAAGTTAAAAACAAAAACAAATTATAAAATTATACAAAGTAGTATAGAATATTTTTATATGTGTAGGTGATATAATTATACCCATAGGATATTTTTGACAAATTAATAGTGTGTCTATAGTATTAATTTAAGTATTGTGTGTTTATTTAGATGTGAAAACATATAAAACGTTAATTAATTATGCAAACAGATGCATATAAAAAGTCGATTTAGCTGATAATCCGATATTGAAGTGCACGATATTTTTGATGTCGATTTTATAGTTAATGTCATTATTTTTTGTAGATAGCGATATTTTTGTTTTCTGATGTTAATGTAGTCGATATAAAAGTAAACGATGTTTTTGTATATCGATATTAAAAAATCGATATTTGTGTATATATCTAGTTAAGTATAGGAACCCGATATTTTTGATTTCTATATTTTTGCTCCGATATTTTTGTACGTCGATATTGTGAATCTCGATATTTTGTCAGACATTCTTTCCAGTCGCTAACATCTTGGCGCGCCCACTTTGTATGTAATTAGTGATAAATATCACTGACATGCAAAGTGGGGCCCAAGATGGTCGCTATCTCCTACTAGCTGTCGCTAACTGGTGTTAGCGACAGCTAGGTAATAGGGAGATAATTTTATCTCCGCTTTCTTGGCTTTTAAAGCTAAAAAAGCAGAGATATACCCCCTTGATAATATGCCCCAAAGTGACTGACAGAATGATGTATTTTCACCCACAGTAAAATCAGGTTTAGTTACATACAATTGGGCACTGGAAGGGAAGGCATGCAATCTGCTGTAAACATCTAAAACCAGGTAGATTTGAGGATGGTAACAAACATTTTGCATATCATTGTTAATATTAGAAATGCATATACCTTCTCTTAAAGGCCATATTTAGTGCCATATAAAGAAAGCAAAACAAGTAGTGCATAAATACATATCTCTGCATGAATTTACGGCCTCATGTAAAAGTGGGAACTGGAAACTCATCTCTGCAAGCAACACCTTCACACAGGCCAACTATGTATATGTAGGGTGCTGTAAGTGTGGACTTCCACCCTATCCCATCTCCAACTCTGTCTTCCATGTTCCTACAGTCTTCCCTGTAAGCCTCATCCCTACCACTTTCTCCTCGTAGCCAGTGAGTCATTGGCCCTACTTTTGCCTTTTCCTTTCCCTCTGCACCCCGAAGGTGAAACTGCAATCATGCCGCAGCCCCGATTTCTTTGTAACTAGACTTGCACTCTGTAAATTACATAAATAAATGTATACATTCTACTTTTCTGTTGGCCTGCACGGCTACATGTTTCTAGGGTCATGTATATCCAATCTAGACACTGTTCTAGGAATGTTTTTGTCCTTTCCTTGGTTATTCATATCTTCATTGATGCACTCTGTAGCTACCCCCTGTCACTGTCTTCAACTCTTTTTAGCTTGTAATCTATGGTCTGTTGTACAAGTCCCATCATTAAATTTTGATGAAATTGTTACAGAATCATACAGCACCACTATGTACTCCAGTGAAGGTGATGTATGTATAGCTATAGCACACACCTAGCAAAAAAGGTAGGGACATGCTGTATAGTTTTAAATATCAGCATAATGTCAACATGTGATAGGAGAGATAACTAGTATGTAGAAGGATAATCAATTGCCATGTAGTATTCTTTGAAGAGGTGCTTCAACTTTTTCCTAAATTGGAGCAGTGTTGATGCAGTTCTGATGAATACAGAAATATTATTCCATATCGTGGGTGAACAGATGGATAAGACCTACTGCTCATTTATTTCTTTTTTTAAACTGTTTAGCCTGCAATCTGATGGTATCCTGCCAGTGGATGTAACGAGAACTAAAAGCAATGGTAGGCTTCTCTTCAAATTTAGCGAGCTGCAGGTCATGATGTCTTTGTAAATGATGTAGCTGGTTTTGAAGATACTGCCGGCTGGCAAGGGGAGCCAAAGGAATTCCATCAGGATGGAAATGACGTGGTTGCATTTCTTCAGGTCCTCGAAGAGCCATGCGGAGGTGTGTAGGATGACAATAAGGGGTACCAGTGTGGAGTCGGGAGGATATGAAGCAGAGAAGTACCACTATCTAGGTGCAAGTTAAAGTATGCTTCATTAGAAATTCTGAGGTCGCTTTCAGGTCGCTTTTCAGGGAGAAATAATTTCACTTTCTCTAGAAGATAATACTGACACCAGGCACTCTTTTTTTGTTTGGGCATGTGTTCCTTGACATTGAGTGTAGTTCTGCGAATCCAAGTGACTTGGCATTCAGTGTAAGTTGGGGTTCGAAGCTGTCAAGGTTTATGTCAATGAGCCAGGTTTGTAGCTTCTTGTTCTTTGCAAATATTAGGAATTGGTTGATATACCATTGTTCAGTTAAGAAAACCGAGACCTGTAGCACATCTATCTAAACATGAAGAGACTGGCCTTCTTTTATTACTTTCAAAGAAAGAATTAAGTAGCCCCATTCACTTTGACTCTGGCTGTATCACAAAGCAGGCACAGTTTATGTCCACAGTATATACAGTAGCATCTGTTTCTGAATTAATCAGTATCCTCTCATATAGAAGTGTGTCTGATTCACTTGCCATAAGCTGCCCTAGATACTTAGGTTTTCTATTTATTTTAGGCTCAGTAACTCCGAGAGGTTTCCCATAATCACTGTGGTGTCCATGGACCGAATAGAGGGATGAGACATGTTCTATTTTCTGATGCCGAGTAAATAATCTTCCATTCCCACACTGTAAGTTGAACTTTTTTTAATGTGATTATTTTCCCTGAAGACAAAAAAGGCGTTGATCTCATGCTTGCTCGTGTGAAATATTTGCTGTCTTATTTGTATTTATTTTTTTATAAAAAAATGATTAGATCCGCATTCCTATGTGGTAGCTCTAAGCAGTAAATTGCTGAGGCAAGAGGTTTATGAAGACGCATACCTGGCTTATCTTAAATAGCATGTTGCTCAATGTCTTCATCCTGCTCAAATAAAAAATCATGGAGCAGAGAATGCGTAAAAATAATTTCAGCTTCTTAGTACAAATGTAATTTATTCCTTTTGTAGGCTGATATTTCTTTTTGGTAGAACTGGTAACAGAAGACACTTGTTCCGTTTGTTACATTTTTGCAAGAAAAGAAAATATTAAAATTGCTTGAATAATTTTTCTAAGAAGGCTGAAAAGTCTGCTACTTATCACTCCACCCACATTTCCTGCCATTTTACATTTGTTTGTACTGTGAGCTCTGTCACTTCTTTGTGCTCCAAGAGAAATCCGCTACCAATTTAAAGCAGAGGGAGTATCCGCTTGCTACAGATGCGTATTGGCATAGTCAGTGTCTAATGTGGGTTTACTGAGGATATCATTCCCTTGCTGCCATATCTAGTTTTCAATGCTCAACTATCGCTAGCATCATCCTTATACAACAAACGAAGAGTGCACTGTCTATACAAATTAAATGAGAAATCCGCTTCTTCAGTGCCATTCTGAGATATACAAACCTCGGCGCATATTTTGAAATAGTTCACACAATTCAGCACAGCAAGTGACGTTACTGTGCTGTGTTACGCCAATGGGAAAGAGCAGGACTGCGCCAAATCTTCAAAGGAATGGCGCGGTTCTGCTTTCTCCATGCGCTAGCGCACTCGTGGCTGCCTAGTGCCAACCCAGGTACCCTGTGCCATAGTGCAAGGGTGTGTATGTTCCGGTCGGGGTAGTTCCTTTGAGGCTGTTTCCTCATCGTATATGTGCTGCAGGATGCACATAGGCAAAGAGGAAATAAGGAGAAATTAAGATATTTCCCCTTGTTAAGCCAGACTCTGGCAGGCACATAAGTCTTTGCAGATAGGGTGTATGTCAAACTCCAAGGGTGGATGACGCAAACCCCCCTTGCACCACCCATGGAATGCTTATCTGATGCACAGTTAGGCAAGGCAAAGCAATGTGCTGCTCTGCATTATTTTATTTTTTTACAAACAACCAAGTAACTATTTGCATTGCTTTGTACGACAAAAGCCTTGCGTCGGGTCTGTGTAAAAAAAGTCATGCCGCCGGACGCAGAATCTTGGGGGAAAAAAATCTCTTACCTCTAAGAAAACTATAACACATACAAAACCAATGCAAATCCCCATATTCAAAAAGGATTGACACAACGCTGTGCAGCAAGCAAAGTTGTGTGAATTGGAGAGAGCAGAACAGCGCCATATCTACAAAGAAGCAACACAGGACCGCTCTCTCCCTGCGCTGGTGCAGTTTCATTAGCCTTGTGCCAGTGCAGGCACCCTTGACCCATAGTGCAAGGGTGTCTGCATTGAGGTCAGCGCACATTTTGTGGAGGAACTGATCCCTTTCTGCACTAAAACGATGTTTTAAGGCAATTTCCTCTGTGCATATGTGCTGCAGAATACAGCAGAAATTAGAGCAACCCCTAGCTATTCTCAGCGGCATATTCTCTTTTTGCATCGGGCCTTGGTGTTACTAGACAGTATTTTCTAGTGCACTTGAAGCAAATGTTCACATTGTGAGAGATCTTACAATTTATTTTCTTAAAAGCTTTGTTGATATGCATTATACAAAAAACTGAAGTCCTAAGCGCTCTGCAATGTCACCAAGAAGCAAGAAGGTGAAAGAAACTTCTAGAGAAAAAAGGCTTCCAGCTTGATGGTCTATCTTGAGTTTTCTCGCGGGTCAAGCGGACATATTGAACCTAAGTTGCTGCATAAAAATCTAGAGGCTTATTTATGACCCCTTCGCCGTCGGAGCGTCACGTTGCGTGATGCACCTACGGCACAATCTGCTGTGTGAAATTTACAAGCACACACACGTAAAGTCACACTGCATGGCTTTACGTGTACTCGTAACTCTCGCCCCTTTTCACGCAACATGTTGTGTGTTAGGGGCATGACATGGGTACTGCTCTGGGTGTTCCCACACAACACCCATGTCCACTGATGCATTTTCAGATTTATGAGCAATCGTACATCTGGAAATGCATCAAGATGCTATGCCTCCCCAGTGAGGCGCAACAAGGAGAAATTTTTCATTTCTCAATGTTTTTTCCTATTTCAATGCGTTCTGTATACTACAGCACATATTGGAAGAAGAAATCACCTCAAATTATTTTTATTGTGCAGGAAGGTGCCAATTCCTGCACAAAAACCATCTCCACATGACGCAGGTATCCTTGCTCCATGGTGAAAGAGTGCCTGTGCCAGCACATGGCAGCAATTTGTGTGCCAGAGCAGGAAAAGGAACAAAGATGCAACATGTTGCTGTAAATATTTACGTCCCTGTGCCTGGAAACTAACACAGCATGGCGCAGCAAATTAACTTGCGGCACCGCGCTCCGTTAGTTTCCCATAAATAAGCCCCTTAGTATGTTAGGAAGCAAATACTAAGCCAATAGGCATATTGGCTTAGTATTTTCTCCCTTTCATACAAGAGGCATAATTCAATATATATATATATATTCACTGAAAAAAACATAGGTTTCAGGAGTTATATAGTTAGGAATTAGTTTTTAAAAAACCTTTGAAATTCACTCAAAAAACTATAATTTTTAGTGGTGTTATAGTTAGCTGGACATTTTACTCATACAAAACCAATTAAATTGCTCCTATATAGTTAGTTGTACTAACTATATTTCGCGCACCCGCAATCCACTGCTGATGATGTCACATATTAGATCATTCATGACATGGTCAGTGACATCACTGATAACATATATATATATATATATATATATATATATATTCACTGAAAAAACCATAGGTTATAGACCATATATAGTTAGGAATTAGCATTTACAAAACCATGAAAATTCACTGAAAAAAACCATAGGTTATACACCATATATAGTTAGGAATTAGCATTTAAAAAACCTTATTTTACTCACACAAAACCAATGAAATTCCATATATAGTTAGTTGTACTAACTATATATCGCGCACCCGCAATCCACTGCTGATCATGTCACATATTACATCATTCATGACATGGTCAGTGACATCACTGATGACATCACTGATGACATCTCAAATGACATCACTGATGACATCACTGATGACATCTCAAATGACATCACTGATGACATCTCAAATGACATCACTGATGACATCTCATTTGACATCAATGGTCACATCACTGATGATATCATTCATGTGACAATACAATGCATCTCCTCACACTTTAATATAACCTCTGTTACACCCAGTGTTAAATACAGAATATATTTTTTAAAACAATTGACACACCAATACTAGTTACTACATACGCACTCACTGATTCCTACGTCTACACACACATTCACTCATTCACCCATACAATCATTCATACATACAATCACTCATCTTTACAACACTATCATATGCACTCATACACCCTATACAGACACTCACACTCTGCCACTCATCCTTGGAGTTACTCACACACCTAGTCAGTCCTGTAAAGAATCAATCACACTTCCATTTTCTAATCTATACAGTTAAACATAGAGTACCTTACATTTTCAAACATATTCTAACACATACTTACTCTCTTATAAATCATTGATACAAGAACACATTGATCTGCACAGAGTCACACATCTCCCAGCTAGCCACACACACACTCAGTCTCCCATACAAATACTTGGACAATCAATCAATAACTCATATAGTTACTCATATAGCTACTGATCAACACATGCAGCAGTTTACAGAATACCAGACATAATGATGCACAAATTAAGACAGTTTAGTCACTAACCTATGCATTCAGTGAGACACATTTAATCATTCACTCATACAGTCAGTCACGCACCTACTAAAACCTTCATTCAGACACTTATACATCCACTCATTCAGTTGTGATGTGATGTCATCAGTGATGTCATTTGAGATGTCATCAGTGATGTCATCAGTGATGTCATTTGAGATGTCATCAGTGATGTCATCAGTGATGTCACTGACCATGTCATGAATGATGTAATATGTGACATGATCAGCAGTGGATTGCGGGTGCGCGATATATAGTTAGTACAACTAACTATATATGGAATTTCATTGGTTTTGTGTGAGTAAAATAAGGTTTTTTAAATGCTAATTCCTAACTATATATGGTGTATAACCTATGGTTTTTTTCAGTCAATTTTCATGGTTTTGTAAATGCTAATTCCTAACTATATATGGTCTATAACCTATGGTTTTTTCAGTGAATTTCATTGGTTTTTTAAAAGCTAATATCTATAGCTGTAAAATGTATTCTTCTTTAAATCCAAAAATATATTTGATATGTTTATTAATAATTTTTTTTTAATATTTTTTTTTGTTTCGCTCCCGGTCCGCGAACCGGAAAGCTTCCCGTTAGCTCAAATTAATGCCGCGACCCGGTCCGCGAACCGGTAAGAAATCAACATCGTGACGGTATCGCGTTGCCGCGTAATGCGTCTTGTGACGTACCGCGTTAGCGCACCCGGAAGTGCCCCGGGGCGCGGACCGAGGCGCGAAACGCAGCTCCCCGGAAGCGATCCGCGGCGCGTCGCGAAAGCGCGACGTATCGCGTTGCCGCGGCGCGTCGCGAAAGCGCGACGTATCGCGTTGCCGCGTAATGCGTCTTGTGACGTACCGCGTTAGCGCACCCGGAAGTGCCCCGGGGCGCGGACCGAGGCGCGAAGCGCAGCGACCCGGAAGCTAACCGGGGCGCGTTCCGCAGCGCGTAACATGAGCGTGAGAGGTCATGTGACTTGTTAATAAAACTTTTCATTGGTTCATTTCACTTTTGGTTTCATAATGATGTAAGGCTAGGTCAGGTGACCTAAAAATAACACTTTTCATTGGTTTAGAACTATTTTTTTTCCCAAATGATGAAAGCCCCCACCTTTTTTCTCACTCTGACTTTCAACTTTGAGAAAGGAAGACCTGATCATTTGCTCTGATTAAAAAATGGCTTCAATAGTAGCTTCAGCTTCTGCACCCCCACCACCACCACCACCATCTCCTCATAGGAAGAGAGGACCATCTGCACAGTTTATTGGAGACACAGAGGAGGAAGATGAAGAACAAGACGGAGAGGAAGAAGAGGGACCACGATTTGTCAAAGAGTTACCCCGGGTATCTCATCGCAAAGTTAGCTTTATCTGGCAATTTTTTTCCATTCCACCAGGAGAGAAAAAAGTCAATGCACGCTATGCTACGTGCCTTATCTGCCAAGAAAAGTTATCCCGGGGCACTAATAAAAAATACAGTTATGGAAATTACACGATGCACCGACATATGCAGAGGTGGCATCCAATCAACTATAGTCGTGCAGAGGTGCGTGAACTACAACAGAACCCCCCAACTTCGGTGACAAGAACATCACCTGATATGTCTCTCACATTTGGAGAGGCCAACGAAACAACGCCAAATATCCAAAAAAATTTTGTCCATATGAAGGTGACATGCTTATATTGTGGCACTTTAATTTCATGCGCAAACATGAGTCTGAAATTAATTAATTTGGCTTTGGATAAACACCGATGCTCCAAACGCAGCAAGTTTAAAATTTTTTTTTTGCTCCTGTTGAGCCTTTTTCAATGCCTCTTTCTGTTCCTTCCCTTTGAAAAAAAACAAAAAAAACAAATAAGTGTTCAAAAAATACAAAAAAAACAAATAATGTTCAAAAAAGCAAAAAAAAATATAAAACAACAAAAATATAAAAAAAAAAGTTATTTTTAGAACTACCTCCCCGTTATTAAAAATTAGCTAGAATGTTTTGCACTCTGGCAAGCTCTATTTCTTTTGGTTCGCTTCCCGGTTAGCTTCCCGGTACGCGAACCGGGAGCTAACCCGAAATTTTTTTTAAAAAAAAAATAGAGTAAGTAAGGCCCTTTTAAAACCTCCACATTAAACCTAGGGGGTCATGGAGGATCTAGTATGCCCCCTTATGGTTATTTCCCCCTTTGTTTTGTCCTCCTCTTGTCTCTCAATCCTACCGAGAGACAAGATGGCGGCCGCTCCGGACTGTTTAGAATGTTGACAGACACCGGAGGGCCAATCAGCTTCGCTTCGTGAAGTTCCGTTACGCGTAAGGTCCGCGAACCGGGGCGCTGCCTGGTCCGCGCTTACAGATATATATCTTTTTTTAAACGTTAATTTCTCAAAATCCACTGGAGCACATATATTGAGACCTAGAAAAGGCACATCGGGCTACCAGTCCCTACAATTTTGCCAAGTTTCGTGCAAATCCATTCAGCCGTTCGGGCTAAAAGTGAGGCTAACCGCCCTATGGAAAACTCAATGTTAAAAACACGTTTTGGGACCCCCCTTTTTTCTCGGCCCCCCCTGGACCAACTCCCCCCAAATTTCCAGGGGCTGCTCAGAAACAAAATGTTCCATTTTGCTGAAAATTCCAGCCAATTCCGTCCACAAACGCCAAAGTTATTAGACATAGAATTTTCAAAAATCCCATAGGGAAAAAATCCTAACTATATATACCTACTGGCGACCGCCAGTAGGTAATATATATATATAGATAGATAGATATTACCTACTGGCGGTCGCCAGTAGGTAGTTATAGTTAGGATCGTTTTCCATAGGAAATCTGCAACATTCTATTGGGAATAACTTTGGCGCCGAATGTGGCATCTGCCTGTAATTTTCCTTAACGTTGCCTCGCTGCGCTCCGCTCATTCCCTGAAAGTTTCGGGGGGATCCGTCAAGCGGGGGCCGAGATAAAAGGGGGGTCCCAAAACGTGTTTTCCCCATGTTAATTTCCATAGGGCGGTTGGACTCACTTTTAGCCCGAACGGCTGAATGGATTTCCACCAAACTTGGCAAAATTGTAGGGACTGGTACCCCGATGTGCCTTTGCTATGTCTCAAGATATGTGCTCCAGTGGTTTTTACGAAAATTAACTTTGAAAAAAATATATATTGGGCTACATTGGGCTATATATATATGTTAGAGCCCAAATGTAGCCCAAATGTAGCCCAATGTAGCCCAATGTAGCCCAATGTAGCCCAAAGATGGCCACCAGAGAAAAAAAAAACAAATGTAGCCCAAATATCAGCCAGATGTAGCCCAACTATAGCCCAATGACAGAATGTCCCCGAGTGTTCTAAAGAACATCTAGAGCGCTAACAGTCTTACTTATGACAAAAGTATGGCACACCTGAAGTCATCTTAATTGGAATAAAGTGTTAACACTTAAAACATTTAATTTGCAAAGGAACAAAATGAGGGGTTTCATTTTGCCATAGAAATATATATATATATATATATATATATATATATATATATATATATATATATATATATATATATATATATATATATATATATATATATATATATATATTCACTGAAAAAAACATAGGTTTCACACCAGTTATAGTTAGGAATTAGCATTTAAAAAAACCTATTCTGTTGTGTGCAATAAACCGAAATGGTTTAATTTACTGAGAGTGCTGGTTTTCTGACTCTGGTCAGGGGAGCTATAATATATATATATATATATATATATTACCTACTGGCGGTCGCCAGTAGGTATATATAGTTAGGATTTTTTCTCTATGGGATTTTTGAAAATTCTATGTCTAATAACTTTGGCGTTTGTGGACGGAATTGGCTGAAATTTTCAGGAAAATGGCACATTTTGTTTCTGAGCAGCCCTTGAAAATTTGGGGGGGGGTTCGTCAAGGGGGGGCCGAGAAAAAAGGGGGGTCCCAAAACGTGTTTTTAACATTGAGTTTTCCATAGGGCGGTTGGCCTCACTTTTAGCCCGAACGGCTGAATGGATTTGCACGAAACTTGGCAAAATTGTAGGGACTGGTAGCCCGATGTGCCTTTTGTAGGTCTCAATATATGTGCTCCAGTGGATTTTGAGAAATTAACGTTTAAAAAAAGATATATATCTGTAACAGCGGACCAGGCAGCGTCCCAGGACGCGTACTTTTCGCGCAACGGAGCTTTGTGAAGCGAAGCTGATTGGTTCTCTGGCGTCTGTCAACATTCCAAAAAGTCCGTAGCGGCCGCCATCTTGTCGCTCGGTAGGATCGAGAGACAAGAGGAGGCCAAAGCGAAGGGGCAAATGACCATAAGGGGGAATAGTAGATCCTCGCTGACCCCCTAGGTTTGATGTGGAGGTTTTAAAAGGGCCCCGCGGGGCAAAAAAAAAAATTATTATAATAATCGAACGGCTGAATGGATTTGCACGAAACTTGGCAAAATTGTAGGGACTGGTAGCCCGATGTGCCTTTGCTAGGTCTCAATATATGTGCTTCAGTGGATTTTGAGAAATTAACGTTCAAAAAAAGATATATATCTGTAACAGCGCACCGCTTCGCGTACTTTTCGCGTTACGGAGCTTTGCGAAGCGAAGCTGATTGGCTCTCCGGTGTCTGTAAACATTCCAAACAGTACGTAGCGGCCGCCATCTTGTCTGTCGGTAGGATCGAGAGACAAGAGGAGGCCAAAGCGAAGGGGCAAATGACCATAAGGGGGCATAGTAGATCCTCGCTGACCCCCTAGGTTTGATGTGGAGGTTTTAAAAGGGCCCCGCGGGGCAAAAAAAATAAAATAATAATAATAATCGAACGGCTGAATGGATTTGCACGAAACTTGGTAAAATATTAGGGACTGGTAGCCCGATGTGCCTTTGCTAGGTCTCAATATATGTGCTTCAGTGCATTTTGAGAAATTAACGTTCAAAAACAAGATATATATCTGTAACAGCGCTCCGCTTCGCGGAGATAAAATTATATCTGTATTACCTAGCTGTTGCTAACACCAGTTAGCGACGGCTAGTAGGAGATAGCGACCATCTTGGGCCCCACTTTGCATGTGAGTGATATTTATCACTAATGACATGCAAAGTGGGCATGCCAAGATGTTAGCGACTGGAAACAGTCGCTAACATCGCTATCTCCTTTTATCAACTTTTGGAAATATTCGAGATAAGCGCGAATATCTCCAAAAAGTAACAGCTGCCCTGAGCAGTTCTTAGCCATGTTATCCAATGGGAGGTGGATAACATGGCTAAGAGCATTAGCTCGGTAATGCATGAATATCGCTGAGTTTTCAGCGATATTAATGCATTGCGGTCGTTTTTTGTCGTATTTGCGATAAACCTTGATAATAGCAAGGTTTATCTGCGATAATTTCTGACGGTAAAAAAATCTTTGCAATGCATCGTTAGGGATAAATATCGCTTAACTTTGGTAATATGCCCCAACGTCTGTTAACGTTCGATTCGAAGGAAATCAGGAAGTGTTGAAAAACATTGTCTGCGCCATCTTGTCTTTTTTCAAATGCCACACTTTTGTCGTGCACGGCAGCCATTTTAGATGCCTTGACCAGACCCACTCTGTGCACGCTGTCGATCCTTAGCATGGCTCCCCACCCTCGCAAGCATCTCACCCAGGCAGTGGTCACCCCCGCTCTCTGTCATATGCATGGGTAATAAACCTCCCCCCATCTGCGCTGCTCTTCCCTGAGAATCACACCCTGTGCCCGCCCGACACCTCCCTTTCGCCCTATTCACTACCGCACCCTCTGACACTTCTTTTCCTCTGTGTCCGATTGTCCAGGCCGGTCCTAGGCTATCAGCTAGCCCTGCAGATGTAGTTTATGGCCACAGCTGTAAAGAATCACCCCTCTTCAAAGGAGTTATAGTAGATCAAGGCCCACACTCGATGAGATCCGTCACAGCAGAAGCGTTGCTATTATCTGAAAACCATCCTGTATTGTGATTGGGGAGGGGACCGAGCGTGAAGCGGAAGATTCCAGGGATGACTCTTTGTACATGAAAGTTTTTACAATTATGTGTCACATTAAAAATATATAGCACTCCGACAAAGTAGTAAGATTATAAAACTTTAATAATTTATAAATATATACAAGAAAACAAAAATAGTAATAACATATAAACATTTTTAGGGAAAAACAACGAAGTAGCGGTCGGCTGTGCGAATAGTCCCAACGCAGCACAACGTCCAGATTTCCGGCGTGGGGCGTCGCGGGGGGTGGGTCATCAGTAGCAAACTGTTGTGCGAATAGTTCCAAGGCAGCAGAACGCGCTGAAATCTAGATGACACGAAAGTGATGTCTAGTAAGTTGCCATCCAGCAAATAACGGCGTGGGGCGTCGCGGGGGGTGGGTCATCAGTAGCAAACTGTTGTGCGAATAGTTCCAAGGCAGCAGAACGATGGCACCAAGGTGATGTCCAGTAAGTTGCCGCACTGGTTTTGGTATCCTACAATGCTGCTCCGAATAACGGCGTGGGGCGCCCCGGGGGAGGCGGCGTGAACGGGCCTCTCCAGGTGGAGTGTCATCTGTTGTAGTGGGGCGCCCCTTTACCGTTTCAGTTGCCATTCCGTCCGTTTTTGGTCCACTGTGTCAAAAGCCGCAATTCAGCTGAGTTGCGCCCACTCTTGCAGTGCAGCGATAGGCGGCTGTCACAGGACTCTCAAAATGGCGGCAGGCTCTTTCCTTTATGGGCCTGGTCCACTGAAATGGCCCTGGGACACCTTGGAAATCGGACGCTTGTCTGCTAGGTCCTTGGACCCCATTCTCGAAAGCGTCCCCTCCGCCTTGAGAATTCATCAAAAGTTTGGGGGGCCCCGACTCCTGCAGGCTTCTGGTGGGGAGCGGCTGCCATGATTGCTCGCGGAATGACCACGACGGAGCTACGAGATGGTGGTGCTCTCATGCTGACGCCAGTTTAGTCTGAAACATCCAGAAACAAGGTGGGGCTTTCATCGTTTGGGAAAAAAAAAAAAAGTTTTCATCCAATGAAAAGTGTTGTTTTTAGGTCATATGATCAAGCCTTCCATCATTAGGAAACCAAAAGTAAAATGAACCAATGAAAAGTTTTATAAACAAGTCACATGACCTGTTATGCGGCATAGGGTATAAAATGCGTAGAAAATACGTTGGCACGTGAGGCGGCGTCAGTAGCGGACCGATGTGCGAATAGGCCGAAGGCAATACAACGCGCCAAGATCCGGATGGCACCGAGGTGGTGTCCAGCAAGTTGCAGCACTCGTGTGGCCATCCTACAATGCTGAAAGTCGGCGTGGGGCGCCCCGTTGGCCTGTGAGTTTGCGTCAGTAGCGGACCGATGTGCGAATAGGCCGAAGGCAGCACAACGCGCCAAGATCCGGATGGCACCGAGGTGGTGTCTAGTAAGTTGCCGCACTGGTGTGGCCATCCAACAATGCTGAAAGTCGGCGTGGGGCGCCCCGTTGGCCTGTGAGATGGCGTCAGTAGCGGACCGATGTGCGAATGGGGCCAAAGGCAGCGCAACAATATTTTCTGACTGACACCACAAGGCGCTGAGATGCCAAGATCCGGATGGCACCGAGGTGATGTCTAAGTTGCGGACTGATGTGCGAATAGGGCCAAAGGCAGCGTAACAATATTTTTTGTATGGAAGATACCACTAGGCGTTGAGATGCCAAGATTCGGATGGCACCGAGGTGATGTCTAGCAAGTTGCTGTACTGGTGTGGTCATCCTACAATGCTGAAACTCGGCGTGGGTCGCCCCATTAGCCTGTGAGATGGCGTCAGTAGCGGACCGATGTGCGAATAGGCCGAAGGCAGCACAACGCGCCAAAGATCCGGATGTCACCGTGGTGGTTTCATAGTTGAGAGGCACTTCATCTGCAGTGGGGCGCCGAGATCCGGATGGCACCGAGGTGATGTCTAGCAAGTTGCTGTACTGGTGTGGTCATTCTACAATGCTGAAAGTCGGCGTGGGTCGCCCCATTAGCCTGTGAGATGGCGTCAGTAGCGGACTGATGTGCGAATGGGGCCAAAGGCAGCGCAACAATATTTTCTGAAGAGAAGACACCAAAAGGTGCTGAGATTCCAAGATCCGGATGGCACCGAGGTGGTGTCTAGCAAGCTATGCAGTTGAGTTGTGTGCGCACTTGCGGCGAATAGGTCGAAGGCAGCATAACAATGTTTTTTGAATAGAAGACACCGCAAGGCGTTGAGATTCGGTTACCACCGAGGTGATGTCTAGCAAGTTGCCGCACTGGTGTGGCCATCCTACAATACTGCTCCGAATAACGGCGTGGGGTGCCCGAAGGGGGGGGAGCCGGCGTGAATGGGCCTTCCTAGGTGGAGGCTCGTCTGCTGTAGTGGGGCGCCCCTTTACCGTTTCAGTTGCCATTCAGCTGAGTTTCGGCTGCTCTTGATGCTACAGCGACAGGCGGCTGCAAGAGGACTCTCAAAATGGCGGCCCGTTCTTTGGATTTGGGCCTGGTCCACTAAAATGGCCCTGGGACACCTTAGAACTCGGACGCTCGATTTTTTTTTCCTTTCCTGTACATGCAAAAAAAGGTAAATGCCCGGTACGTTACACGCTTCATCTGCCACGATGAACTCACCAGAGGAACCGAAAAAAAATATAGTTGTGGTAACTATACCATGCATCGTCATATGGAGAGGTGGCACCAATTAATTATAGTGCTGCAAAAAACAGAGATTTGGAGGAGAACCCCTGACCTGCTAGTACATTCATCAAAGAAGTGGCACTGAGAGCTTCAGAGGCAAGGGAAACGGTCCCAAATATTTAGAAGAACTTTGGAAAGATTAAAATGACATGTTTAGATTGTGGCAAATTAATTTCATGTGGACAGATGAGTGTTACTCTAATAAATACAGCATATGAACATCATCATAGTCGATGGTTGGTAGAGACATTTTGACTATATCCTGGACCTGCCCGTCCTCGCCCAAAATGGCGCCGGAATAAATGGGACTCGTAACTCCTTGTTGTGTACTGGTTGCAGAACCTTGAAATCACGAGATACGTATGCAGTTTTGAAGCACATGGCGGGCGGGGACGAGAATTGATTGACTATTTCGACATCCCTATTGATATTAAGTTCTGATGTGTTATTGATTACTGTACTGTTGAAAGTTCGAATTAACGTCACCCATGGTACTTGCCCGCAAATGTATATCTAGATAATTTTATTGTAACTGGCCCTGTCGTATTTTAATTATAAAATGTACGTCCACCGATTCCGTAACTGTTAGACACCTTAGTTCTTGCAACCTAATGGCCCGCCCGTTACGTTCCTCTACAGTGTAAATGTCTATTCATCATATACGATTACAGTTTGCTCTGTGGCAGGCCCACGTGGTTATAGGCTCGTATTTGTATAATGACATTTTCACAATAAAGGTTTTTAAAAGAAAACATGGTAGTAGTATATACATTGGTAAAGTTTTTAATAATAGTGACTGTTTTAGAATCATTAAAAGGCAAGTGAAATAAAGCAGACCAATTACATGAAGGGTAAAAGGTATAATACGAAGGAACGCAGTAAAGATAAATGGTCAAGGGCTGTTGTGTTTTCTATTCCTGCAACATAAAGTGATCGATAAGAATCTCATATTCAGGCGTATCGGCGACTAAGACAGCAGGTCGACCCTCTTTTGCTCAACGGCTCCGTCATGGGACGAAGAAACGCTCTTTTTCTCGAAAAAAGAATATATTTTACTTGCAGGACAGTTGTAAAATTTCCGGGAAAGTACATTAGCCTGGAACATTATAACATATATTTAAGAAAAAATAATGTTCGGAAGTAATGAAAAGCGTAATTTTTAGGTCATATGACCAAGCCTTTCATCATTACAATAAGAAAAGTAAAATGAACCAATGAAAAGTTTTATTAACAAGTCACATGACTTGTTATGCTTACGTTACGCGCTGCGCGCCCCGGATGACTTCCGGATGCGCTAACGCGGCGCGTCATATGACGCATTACGCGACAACGCAGGTACAGAATATAGTCAAAATGTCTCCACCAACCAGCGGTCGGAACACAACCCCTTTCAGCAGGCTAAATAGTTCTGTTAAATGGCAACAGAAGGGACAGGCAACAAGAACCATCAGTCAAAGAGGGGAGGGCTAGTTCTTCTCTACCGGGTTACATTGGGGCGCTACCGGAACTGATCGAATTGGTAGTCTACAGTGTTTCTGGATGTTTCAGACTGAAGCTGGGGTTAGCATGAGAGCAGCACCATTTCGTAGCTCCGTCGTGGTCATTCCGCAACCAATCATGGCAGCCGTTCTTTATCGTTATTTTGGGCGGGGTGGGTGGCGGAGCCGAGCTGTTTTGCAGCCATCATTGTGTGGAGTTCAGTTCATCTCACTAGTTTTGTATTTGTCATGAGGGGTTGTTCCTAATGTTTCTATTTTAGCGAGGTCAAAAAGAGATCCCATTAGTGGCCTACTGATTTTGCTCGATTCCTTTTCTTTTTTTTTACACGATTTTTCGTTATCTGCAAAGACTAAACAGAGTATTGCGACTCTGTGTTTGTTTGTAAATAGAGAATGAACCAAAGAGAACTAATTCTAAAACAGTAAATACTTGGATAACAATCAATCAAATGGAGAGAGAAGCAGGCACGACGGATTACAACGGGGGCAAACGCCTGCGTTAACTACCTTTCACTATCTGCAAAGAGAGAGTACTCCTAATAGAAATGAGGGGGGGGCACCATTCAAAGCAGATCAGTGTGCATAAACACGAAAATGTTTTCACTTACCACGTACTTGACATTCGACAGCTTATGATATTTGCTATTAAAAAACCATTGAAATTCACAGAAAAAACCATAGGTTATAGACCATATATAGTTAGGAATTAGCATTTACAAAACCTTGAAAATTCACTGAAAAAACCATAGGTTATAGACCATATATAGTTAGGAATTAGCATTTAAAAAACCTTATTTTACTCACACAAAACCATTGAAATTCCATATATAGTTAGTTGCACTAACTATATATCGCGCACCCGCAATCCACTGCTGATCATGTCACATATTACATCATTCATGACATGGTCAGTGACATCACTGATGACATCACTGATGACATCTCAAATGACATCACTGATGACATCACTGATGACATCTCATTTGACATCATTCTTGTGCTAATACGATAAACCTCTTCAGACTCTAATATAACCTTAGATACACTCAGTGTATACAGACACTCACACACTGCCACTCATCCATGGAGTTACTCACACACCCAGTCAGTCATGCAAAGAAACAATCTCACCTCCATTTCTTCAACTATACAGTTAAACACACCTTACTTATTGAAACATATACTAACACATATTTAATCTCTTATACAATCCCTGATACAAGTTCACAATGATCGATACAACCACTCACTCATTCAGTGGCTCTCATGCACAGTTATTTATATATGCCAACTCTCACATGTACTGTGTTTTACATATGTACTTACTATGACATGTAGCATTGAGATATCCATTCACTCATCAATACACTCATGCACACAGTTAACTGCCCATGTAGCTGTTTCCACATGCAGTCTTGAACTCATACACCTAGTGAATAAACTGCTCACACATCTATGCATAGAGTCACACACCTTCCAGCCACCCCCACACAAACTCAATCTCCCATAGAAATACTTGGGCAACCAATTAATAACACATATAGCCTCTCGTATAGCTAATGATCAACACATGCAGCAGTTTACATCACAACAGACATAATGATGCACAAATTAAGACAGTTTAGTCACTAACCCATGCATTCAGTGAGACACATTTAATCACTCACTCATACAGTCAGTCACGCACCTACTAAATCCTTCATCCAGACACTTATACATCCACTCATTCTTCAATATGTAAGACATATTTTAACTTTACAGAAACATACAGTCACTGGATGTTGTCATCAGTGATGTCATCAGTGATGTCATTTGAGATGTCATCAGTGATGTCATCAGTGATGTCACTGACCATGTCATGAATGATGTAATATGTGACATGATCAGCAGTGGATTGCGGGTGCGCGATATATAGTTAGTGCAACTAACTATATATGGAATTTCAATGGTTTTGTGTGAGTAAAATAAGGTTTTTTAAATGCTAATTCCTAACTATATATGGTCTATAACCTATGGTTTTTTCAGTGAATTTTCAAGGTTTTGTAAATGCTAATTCCTAACTATATATGGTCTATAACCTATGGTTTTTTCAGTGAATATATATATATATATATATATATATATATATATATATATATATATATATATATATATATATATATTCACTGAAAAAACCATAGGTTTCACACCAGTTATAGTTAGGAATTAGCATTTAAAAAACCTATTAAATTCACTGAAAAAACCATAGGTTTCACACCAGTTATAGTTAGGTGGAAATTTTACTCGCATAAAACCATTGAAATTCCCACGTTAAAGTTAGTAGGACTCACTATAACTTGCACGTGCAATGCACTGCTGATGACGTCACATATTACATCACTCATGACATGGTCAGTGACATCACTCATGACATCACTGATGACATCTCAAATGACTTCACTGATGACATCATCCAGTGAATGTGTATCTTTCTGAAAAATAAATATTTTTTTATATATGTATATCTAAAGGTTGATGGAAGAATAAATGGGTAAATAAATTTCTAAATGGATGTTTTTTTTGTGTAAAATTGATTGGTTAACTGACTTATTAAATGTATCTTAGTGAATACATATATTAGCGAGTAATGTTTAAATATTTAAATATCTGTATCTGTGTCTCACTTTGTGTATAAGTGGCTGCATGGGTTGGTGAGTAGCTACATGAGTGTGTATATGGGTTATTAGTTGTTTTTTTGAGTATCAGTATCAGGGTCTGTATGGTTCGGTGGGGGATATTACTTAGAGCACAGATGCATGAATAAGTGACTCACTATTTGTATGTATTTTGAAGACAGCATGTGTGCAAGACTGTATGAGTGGATGATTATGTGTATGGGTGGGTTAGTGAGTATGTGTTTTTATAATTGATTGTTTAAGAGAGTAAATATGTTTCCGTTTCTGTAGAAGTATGTGTAGTGGTGTGTATATAGCAGTATAATCAAGTAAATGTTTTTTTGATAGTTTATTTGCATGTGTGAATTTGTGTGTGAGTAACTATATGGATGAGTATTAGTGTGTAACAGGATGTATAGGTGTATGAGTACATATGATGAGTAAGTACATGCATGAGTGACTATATAGAACTGTTGGTGAATGAGTGGATGTGTATGTAGATGTTGGAATTACCTAATAAGTTGTTGTAATTGGTATTGGTTTCTCCTTTTTTAAGAAAATGTTAGTTTCTATTTTTGAATGTGTGTGTCAAAGGTTATTTTATGCTGATAGGAGGTCTGCCACTTTGTCACAAGGATGTTGTCATCAGTGATGTCATTTGAGATGTCATCAGTGATGTCTTGAGTGATGTCACTGATCATGTCATGAGTGATGTAATATGTGACGTCATCAGCAGTGCATTGCACGCGCAAGTTATAGTGAGTCCAACTAACTATAACGTGGGAATTTCAATGGTTTTATGCGAGTAAAATTTCCACCTAACTATAACTGGTGTGAAACCTATGGTTTCTTCAGTGAATATATATATAGATAGATAGATAGATAGATAGATAGATAGATAGATAGATAGATAGATAGATAGATAGATAGATAGATAGATAGATAGATAGATAGATAGATAGATAGATAGATGGATATATATATATATATATATAGTTGGACACTGGGCTCCGCACATCTGTGCCCTGGCTGCTCACCAGAAGAAGAAACAATCCTCCATGTCACCCTTTTTTGTCCAGCCTATTCACTGATACGGAGAAAGTGGATAATTCAATTGTGCAATAACCTAGGCATTAGAAACTATCTAGCTTCTTTAGGATCATGAAGTCAGTCACAAACCTAGTGATAGTGTTTGCCATATCTAAGTTTTTGTTTTCTATGTGGATTATTAGAAGGAAATTGCTTACTTAAAGATGGCACATATGTACATACTTGTAGAGACTCGAAAATTAAGTGGATCAGCTAACGCTATTTTAACTTTTTAAATTTTTCTTAAATAATTTAAAGTCTTATAGTCTTAACTTTTTGTTATCTCCCCTCTGAATTTTAGATGATCTTTTTTAGTATATATAATTACCAATGTACTGTTTTAAAAATGCTCATGTCTTCCCATGTCCTTTGATGGTTAAAACTAACCGAAATAAAGTTTTTGGGAATAAATATATATATATATATATATATATATATATATATATATATATATATATATATATATATATATATGTATATATATTCACTGAAAAAACCATAGGTTATAGACCATATATAGTTAGGAATTAGCATTTACAAAACCTTATTTTACTCACACAAAACCATTGAAATTCCATATATAGTTAGTTGCACTAACTATATATCGCGCACCCGCAATCCACTGCTGATGATGTCACATATTACATCATTCATGACATGGTCAGTGACATCACTGATGACATCACTGATGACATCTCAAATGACATCACTGATGACATCACTGATGACATCTCAAATGACATCATCTAGTGTCTGTGTGTTTTTCTAAAGTTTAAATATGTTTTACATATTGAAGAATGAGTGGATGTATGGAAGACTGAGTGTGTGTGTGGCTGGCTGGGAGGTGTGTGACTCTGTGCATATCAATGTGTACTTGTATCAGTGATTGTATAAGAGAGTAAGTATGTGTTAGTATATGTGTGAAAAAGTATGGTGTTCTGTGTTTAACTGTATAGATGAGGAAATCGAAGTGTGATTGATTCTTCACAGGACTGACTAGGTGTATGAGTGCATATGATAGTGTTGTAATAATGAGTGACTGTATGTATGAGTGATTGTATGGGTGAATGAGTGAATGTTATGTTATGTTATGTTAAAAACAATTTATAAAGCGCTCGTACGCCCGTGGGCTTCATGGCGCTAATGAATGTGTGTGTAGACGTAGGAATCAGTGAGTGCGTATGTAGTAACTGGTATTGGTGTGTCATGATGTCATCAGTGATGTCATTTGAGATGTCATCAGTGATGTCATTTGAGGTGTCATCAGTGATGTCATCAGTGATGTCACTGAAGTATGGTGTTCTGTGTTTAACTGTATAGATGAGGAAATGGAAGTGTGATTGATTCTTTACAGGACTGACTAGGTGTGTGAGTAACTCCATGGATGAGTGGCAGTGTGTGAGTGTCTGCATAGGTGTATGAGTGCATATGATAGTGTTGTAATAATGAGTGACTGTATGTATGAGTGATTGTATGGGTGAATGAGTGAATGTGTGTGTAGACGTAGGAATCAGTGAGTGCGTATGTAGTAACTGGTATTGGTGTGTCATGATGTCATCAGTGATGTCATTTGAGATGTCATCAGTGATGTCATCAGTGATGTCATTTGAGATGTCATCAGTGATGTCATCAGTGATGTCACTGACCATGTCATGAATGATGTAATATGTGACATCATCAGCAGTGGATTGCGGGTGCGCGATATATAGTTAGTGCAACTAACTATATATGGAATTTCAATGGTTTTGTGTGAGTAAAATAAGGTTTTGCAAATGCTAATTCCTAACTATATATGGTCTATAACCTATGGTTTTTTCAGTGAATTTTCAAGGTTTTGTAAATGCTAATTCCTAACTATATATGGTCTATAACCTATTGTTTTTTCAGTGAATTTCATTGGTTTTTTAACAGCTAATATCTGTAGCTGTAAAATGTATTCTTCTTTAAATCCAAAAATATATTTTATATGTTTATGAATAATTTTTTTTTTAAATATTTTTTTTTCTTCGTTCCCGCTTCGCGAATCGGGAAGCTTCCCGTTAGCTGACCTTGATGCCGCGAAATAGACCGCGAGCCGGTAAACGTTTCTTTACCGCAACTGCCGCGTTAGAAAACAACATCGTGACGCCTCCCGTCCGCATGACGTTTCACGTTGTCGCGTGATACGTCATATGACGTGCTACGTTAGCGAACTGGTACGCGAAGCGAGTCGCAAAGCGCAGGTTTCTAGAAGCAAACCGGGAGGCCCTGCAAAGCGCTTAACGTAAACACAGCAGGTCATGTGACTTAGTAATAACACTTTTCATTGGTTCATTTCACTTTTGGTTTCCTAATGATGTAAGACTAGGTCATATAATCTAAAATGAACACTTTTCATTGGTTGAGAACTCTTGTTTTTCCCAAATGATGAAAATCCCTCCTTCTTTCCTCACTCTGACTTTCATCATTGTGAGAGAAAGACCCTTTGTGATCACTGAGCAATGGCTTCTTTAGTAGCTTCAGCTGGTGCTTCCCCACCACCTCCACCACCTCCAAGGAAGAGTGGACCACCTGCTCAAGTTATACTTCAGCAAGAAGAGGAAGAAGAGGAACAGGACGACGAGCACGAAGAGAGGCATTTTTTGCCTGAGGAGCCCAGGACGTCTCACCGGAAAGAAAACTTCATTTGGCAATTTTTTAAAATTCCCAAAGGTCAGAAAAAAGTAAATGCAAGATACGTAACTTGCCTTATATGTCAAGATAGACTGTCCAGAGGAACCGAGAAAAAATACAGTTTCGGAAACTACACAATGCATCGCCATATGACTAGGTGGCATCCTAACAACTACAGTGCTGCACAGTTTCGGAACGACCTAGATAATCTCCCTATTATGGCCAGAAGATCTGTTGTACCGGAAGTAACGGGACCAGAGGGCAGGGATATGGTGCCAAATATACAAATGAGATTTGGTGAAGTAAAACACATCTGCGTATTTTGCGATGGATTCATTTGCTACGGAGAAAGAAGCATCACTCTGATCAACAGAGCTATTGACAATCATATGCAAGTTTGTACGAAACGCCCCAAATAATAAATACTTTTTTTTTGTTTTGTTGCTCCTGTTGAGCCCTTTACAATGAATCGTTTTCATTGCCCCCTCCAAGAAAAACCCAAAAAAATATAAAACTGTTCAGAAAAATTAAAAAAAAGTAAAAAAATGTTCCGAAAAATAATAAAAAAAATATAAAACAACAAAAACAATAAAAAAAAAAGTTCTTTTCAGAACTACCTCCCCGTTATTAAAAAATTGGTACAATATTTGGAACTGTGCCAACCTCTATTTCTCTTAGTTCGCTTCCCAGTTCGCTCGCCGGTACGCGAACCGGAAGCGAACCAAAAACAGTAAGTATAAGGGAAGGAAACAGACACTTATGTTAAAAGAAAGACAGCTATAGGGGAGTAAACTAGAGATACTATTACCCGTAATCCACTGCTGACGATGTCACATATTACATCATTCATGACATGCTCAGTGACATCATCAGCAGAGGATTGCAGGTTTTTTGGCAACGTGCCTTATCCACGGTTTAATAACGCTGCCTTTTGCTTTATATAAGTTTTCAAATTGTATGAAATATATACCAATAGGTCGTTATGAACCTTTAGGTAGTGCTTTTCTTCATGAGGTCTGGTCGCTTCCATACACATACAGATGTTTCAAAGATGATCAAGAAGTTTATCTGAATGGAGAGGAATGCACTGAGACGCCAGATCATTCACTAATGTGTAGGCACATACAGTTACACGGTTCATGCAACAAACACCGACCAAATATGGCTTGCGTGTTGCAAGGCACGCCAGTTCCTGCTATCATCCCCACGTTCAAGTTGTTGGAAAATGGTAGTTATTTGATGCTCAATAATGAAGATTGTTCTGGGTTAATTAAAAGTATTCCTTTTATCGTAACAGTAAGTGAACGGGTTATTTGCTGCAGAAATGTTCTATTTCCTCCCACACATGAACATAGGGAGTTTTCAATCTCGCCACAAATACCAACCTTGGGAGCAGATTTCAACGGCATGGCAAGAATAAGAGCTCTTTTGTCTCAGAGAGAGGTGGCCTTGAGTTCGGCCCGTGAAACTTTCGTGCTTCACATAGCGAACACCCGTACAGAGGTGCAGACCCTTTTCAATTCAGATTTGCCTTTCCATTTCAGCAAGATGGTTCAGACTATCTTTAACGCATCCTCCACAAAGGCCCTGGCGCACTTTTTTAAAGTTGTTACCAGTGGTCTCGTGACTTCATTTGAGAAAATCTTTGGAGTCATCCCTGCTTTCTTTCATTCTATTTTTTCCACTCTGCTTCGAGAATTGCCATTTTTACTTGCATTACCAGCGGACGCTCTTGTGCTTTTTTACATTTTTAAATATGGATGTCACTCCTATGCAACCTCCCGCCCTGCAGCTGCTGACACTGTTCCGCAATCGCATGCTAGAATATTATGGCACAATGCCGTTGGCGATATTAAGCACGGCATATGGATTATCTTTTCGATTCTCCTACTTCACCTGTGTCCAGCCTGTATTTCACTGCCTGACCTGTGATTTCGATTGGGCCATTGATTTGTGTCTCTGCGGACCGGTTTCTCCTGACGTTGACTTTAATCAGCTGATGACTCCTATCATTACTCACGAGTTGGTTTGTCCTGGCGAAAGGATTATGGCTGTGGCATTGATGCATGGACTAATTGGTCCCTGGAATTTACTGGCGGCAACACAGTCTTTCTTGGAACAGAGCTTTCTTGAAAACCCACCGAGCTGTCCTCTGATGGTGATAGAGGATCCGGTGCTGGGAGAGCACGTATGTTCTTTTCCGCTTTTAAATTGGATGGCTGAACTGTTTTCGGATGAAGACTGTGACTTCCTATTGGAGGCTGTTGCAGCTTATTTTGCATACACAGTTATGTCATAGACCTTTTTCATGTTTGATATGCTGAGTACTAGCATTTCATTGACAATTCATTGACTTATTTGTCAAGTTTTTATTATTTACCTTGCCTATTGGCTTAAGACTCGATAAAGTACTTGGCTGTTTTATTTTTCTTTAGCATTAAATTTTCCTAGTTTTTAATGCTTTACCTTGCGGACCGTCCACATATAAACTTGCAATCTGCTCTCATGAGATGGCACTTCTATTATCTTATTCAGTTCGTTTCCGGATCATGGGGAGGTGTCATCTAGGTCCTGGATATCTTTACACCGTGTTAAGTTAGCATGGGCTCATTACCGGTTTAAACGCCATTTTTCCTTTTTAGCAACTTCTGCACACGACACTTAGTTGTTGCTTTAGCTTTCAACCTAGTAGTTCATCGTGGTTTACATGAGAATAATATGTTATTGCTCTACTATCTGCTTTGCTTGTTAAACTATATCTGTACAGCGAGTGCTAAAGTTTCAAGAACAACACGATACAGAATTGTTATGAGGTCTGATCTCCACGACTTCATACTCATAACATAAGTGCAACTTCTGCCAATTCTGGGCATGAGGCGGGTTTTATATTGCTTTGCCGAACACACATACACAACACTTGATGCGGTTCACATGAAGAGAGAGCTGGTGTATGCTGATGTGATTCCTTCAAATCTAAGACACTAAAGTATGGGCACGCCCTAAACCAACACAAAGAGACCTTCTTAGCAAATAATATAATATGTGTATTAGGGAGGGTGAGATATAAGCAGCCGCGGGCCGTGGAGGGAGTTACGGTGAGGCAGGGAGGCGGGGAGGGGGAGAAGCAGGGTGGAGCCCTCTCCACCCTGCCCCTCCCCCTCCCCGCCTCCCTGCCCCACCGTAACTCCCTCCACGGCCCGCGGCTGCTTATAAGTGTTGCTAACTCTTATTCATTTACAGCATGTTAACATACTATCACCATTCGCTTTTTATGTAATAGTAACTTTGCTGGTAATTTTGCTACTGATAATATGTGTACTTGTATTATCTAAGATACTACGCCTGAGAAGACGGCATTAGTAAATAAACATTTCAAATACACATGTGTTCTTCTTAACTCCATGTTCTGGTTTCTAAGAAATATATAACGACCGACTGTTCATGAGTTCCACGTATCCTGAGGTACTATAAGTTCATATTCTGGATTGTCTAAACATTGAGAGTTTGTTGTATCCAATGTGACACTGTACCTAGCTTGCTAAGGGGTTTTTGATTACTAAGGTGAGTTTTGGGACACCCTAATTCGCCGAGGTTCCAATCCTCTGTCCACAGTTCTGTGTGAGAACAGAAACCCTGCGACAGGGGCACCCCCGACCCTTGCTGGAGCTTCATCACACTTGCGATACAACTCCAGCAATGCGCCACCTTTACGGCACAGATACATCACGCATCTGTGCTGTTTTTGCCCCATGATGCGCCGCATTGTAAATGCAGCACACCATAGGTGACGGAACAGCGGCACAGAATGACTAACACATCCCTGGTGATGCGCCAGTCATCATAAATCTATCCCTATGCTTCTTATCTTGTTCGAGATGAACCGCCGTATGTATCATCAAAGTTTTTTGCATTTCCTAAATAGCGAACTTTAAGGAATAAATAGCGATTCTTTACCATTCCTAGTTTGCGATGAGCTATTTGCTAATTACAAATTACCCATTCATTTCCTTCATTTCCATAGGGCGGTTGGATTCACTTTTAGCTCGAACCGCTGAATGGATTTCCACGAAACTTGGCAAAATTGTAGGGACTGGTAGCCCGATGTGCCTTTGCTATGTCTCAAGATATATGCTCCAGTGGTTTTTACGAAAATTAACTTTGAAAAATATATATTGGGCTACATTGGCCTATATATATGTTGGAGCCCAAATGTAGCCCAATGTAGCCCAATGAAGCCCAATGTAGCCCAATGTAGCCCAAAGATGGCCGCCAGAGACGAAAAAAAACAAATGTAGGCCAAATATCAGCCAGATGTAGCCCAACTATAGCCCAGTGACAGAATGACCAATCAGCTTCGCAAACCTCCGTTACGCGAAGCGGAGCGCTGTTACAGATATATATCTTTTTTTGAACGTTAATTTCTCAAAATCCACTGGAGCACATATATTGAGACCTAGCAAAGGCACATCGGGCTACCAGTCCCTAATATTTTACCAAGTTTCGTGCAAATCCATTCAGCCGTTCGATTATTATTATTATTTTTTTTTTTTGCCCCACAGGGCCCTTTTAAAACCTCCACATCAAACCTAGGGGGTCAGCGAGGATCTACTATTCCCCCTTATGGTCATTTGCCCCTTCGCTTTCGCCTCCTCTTGTCTCTCGATCCTACCGAGAGACAAGATGGCGGCCGCTACGGACTGTTTGGAATGTTGACAGACGCCGGAGAACCAATCAGCTTCGCTTCACAAAGCTCCGTTGCGCGAAAAGTACGCGTCCTGGAGCGCTGCCCAGAGCGCGCTTACAGATATATATCTTTTTTTAAACGTTAATTTCTCAAAATCCACTGTAGCACATATATTGAGACCTACAAAAGGCACATCGGGCTACCAGTCCCTACAATTTTGCCAAGTTTCGTGCAAATCCATTCAGCCGTTCGGGCTAAAAGTGAGGCCAACCGCCCTATGGAAAACTCAATGTTAAAAACACGTTTTGGGACCCCCCTTTTTTCTCGGCCCCCCCTTGACGAACCCCCCCCCAAATTTTCAAGGGCTGCTCAGAAACAAAATGTGCCATTTTCCTGAAAATTTCAGCCAATTCCGTCCACAAACGCCAAAGTTATTAGACATAGAATTTTCAAAAATCCCATAGAGAAAAAATCCTAACTATATATACCTACTGGCGACCGCCAGTAGGTAATATATATATATATATATATATATATATATATATATATATATATATATATATATATATTCACTGAAAAAACCATAGGTTATAGACCATATATAGTTAGGAATTAGCATTTACAAAACCTTGAAAATTCACTGAAAAAACCATAGGTTATAGACCATATATTGTTAGGGATTAGCATTTACAAAACCTTATTTTACTCACACAAAACCATTGAAATTCCATATATAGTTAGTTGTACTAACTATATATCGCGCACCCGCAATCCACTGCTGATCATGTCACATATTACATCATTCATGACATGGTCAGTGACATCACTGATGACATCACTGATGACATCTCAAATGACATCACTGATGACATCACTGATGACATCTCAATGACATGACTGATGACATCACTGATGACATCTCAAATGACATCACTGATGACATCTCAAATGTCCTACATATTGAAGAATGAGTGGATGTATAAGTGTCTGGATGAAGGATTTAGTAGGTGTGTGACTGACTGTATGAGTGAGTGAATAAATGTGTGTCACTGAGTGCATGGGTTAGTGAGTAAACTGTCTTAATTTGTGCATCATTATGTCTGTTGTTCTGTAAACTGCTGCATGTGTTGATCAGTAGCTATATGAGTAAGTATATGGGTTATTGATTGGTTGCCCAAGTATTTGTATGGGAGACTGAGTGTGTGTGTGGGTGGCTGGGAGGTGTATGACTCTGTGCATAGATGTGTAAGCAGTTGATTCACTAGATATATGGATTCAAAAGTGCATGTGGAAACAGGTGTATGGGCGGTTGACTGAGTGCATTGGTGAGTGAATGGATATCTGAGTGCTACATGTCAAAGTAAGAACATATGTAAAACAAAGTACATGTGAGAGTTGACATATATAAATAACTGTGCATAAGAGCCCGTGAATGTGTGAGTGGCTGTATTGATCATTGTGAACTTGTATCAGGGATTGTAAAAGAGAGTAAATATGTGTTAGTATATGTTTGAATAAGTAAGGTATGTATAACTGTATAGTTGAGGAAATGGAGGTGTAATTGATTCTTTGCATGACTGAGTAGGTGTGTGAGTAACTCCATGGATGAGTGACAGTCTGTGAGTGTCTGTTTACACTGAGTGTATCTAAGGTTATTTTAGAGTCTGAAGAAGTTCATCGTATTATCACATGAATGATGTCATCAGTGATGTCATCAGTAATGTCAAATGAGATGTCATCAGTGATGTCATCAGTCATGTCATTGAGATGTCATCAGTGATGTCATCAGTGATGTCATTTGAGATGTCATCAGTGATGTCATCAGTGATGTCACTGACCATGTCATGAATGATGTAATATGTGACATGATCAGCAGTGGATTGCGGGTGCGCGATATATAGTTAGTACAACTAAATATATATGGAATTTCAATGGTTTTGTGTGAGTAAAATAAGGTTTTGTAAATGCTAATCCCTAACTATATATGGTCTATAACCTATGGTTTTTTCAGTGAATTTTCAAGGTTTTGTAAATGCTAATTCCTAACTATATATGGTCTATAACCTATGGTTTTTTCAGTGAATTTCAATGGTTTTTTAATAGCAAATATCAAAACCTTTACAATGTATTCTTCTTTAAATCGAAAAATATTTTTTACATGTTTTTAATACAATTTTTTTTTAATTATTTTTATTGTTTCGCTCCCGGTACGCGAACCGGTTAGCTTCCCGTTAGCTCAATTCGGGGCCGCGACCCGGTCCGCGAACCGGTAAACGTTCCGTTTGCGCAACTGTCGCGTTAGAAAACAACATCGTGACGCGTCGCGTCAGCATGACGTTTCGCGTTCTCGCGTGATACGTCATATGACGTGCTACGTTAGCGTACCCGGAAGCGCAGCGGTACGCGAACCGGAAGCGATCCGCGGCGCGGCGCCGACCGCGTGACGTAAACACAGCAGGTCATGTGACTCGGTAATAACACTTTTCATTGGTTCATTTCACTTTTGGTTTCCTAATGATGTAATACTAGGTCATGTGATCTAAAATGAACACTTTTCATTGGTTTAGAACTTTTGCTTTTCCCAAATGATGAAAACCCCTCCTTCTTTCCTCACTCTGACTTTCATCTTGGTGAGAGAAAGACCCTTTATTTACATTGTGACATGGCTTCATTAGTAGCTTCAGCTGGTTCTAACCCACCACCTCCACCAAATCCAAAGAAGAGAGGACCACCTGCTGAAGTAATTTTACAACAAGAAGAGGAAGAACAGGAAGAGGAGGAAGAGGAGGAAGAGCCAAGGTTTTTGCCAGAGGAGCCCAGGAGGTATAATCGAAAAGAGAACTACATTTGGCAATTCTATAAATTTCCTGAGGGGCAAAAAAAAGTAAATGCACGCTACGTGTTTTGCCGTATATGCGGTGATAGACTGTCAAGGGGAACTGAAAAAAAATACAGTTACGGCAATCACACTATGCATCGGCATATGAGTAGGTGGCATCCTAATAATTATAGTGCTGCCCAGCTACGTGATGAGCAACAAAATCCCCTTCCGATGGCAAGAAGATCGGTTGTTCCAGAGGTGTCGGGACCAGAGGCGAGGGAGATGATCCCAAACATTCAAATGTTGTTTGGGCACGTGAAGCAAGTGTGCGTGCACTGCGGCGATTTCATTTGCTACAGGGAAAGTAGCATCATTTTGATTATGAGAGCTATTCAGAATCATGTTAATGTTTGTCCGAAACGCCCCAAAAAAGAAATTCTTTTTTTTTTGTTGCTCCTGTTGAGCCCTTTACAATGGATCGTTTTTGTTTCCCCCCCCCAAAAAAAACCAAAAAAAATATAAAAACGTTCAGAAAATACAAAAAAAGTAAAAAAATGTTCAAAAAATACTAAAAAAAATATAAAACAACAAAAACATTAAAAAAAAAGTTCTTTTCAGAACTACCTCCCCGTTATAAAAAAATTGGTAGAATATTTGGAACTCTGCCAACCTCTATTTCTCTTAGTTCGCTCCCCGGAGCGCTACCCGGTACGCGAACCGGAAGCTAACCAAAAAAATTATTTTTTAAAAAAAAGAACAGTAAGTATAAGGGAAGGAAACAGACAGTTATGTGAAAAGAAAGACAGCTCTAGGGAGTAAACAAGAGATACTGTTACCCACAATCCACTGCTGATGATGTCACATATTACATCATTCATGACATGTATTGCGACTTATATAGCGCACGTATCACCCGAAGGTATCAAGGCGCTTGCTTAGGGAACCCGTCCTGGTATTCCCCTGTGAGATACCCCGGCAGGGTATCCACAAGGTGAAAGCCAGGCATCCCGCCGCGAGGGGCCGTAGTGGAGATTAAGCAAGCTATTGCCCAGAGTCGCAGAGTGTGACCCCGTGAGTCGAGTAGGCACCGGAGCGAGAATTGTCAAGTCCGTGGAATTTTTGAGCCCGAGACCCGCCGAGGCGGGGAATCGAACCCTGGTCCACGGCTGATCTCAGCTTCCGGGTCTGCCGCCTCTAACCACTGAGCCACGCTTCTCCACTATGGACATGGTCAGTAACATCATCAGCAGTGGATTGCGGGTAACAGTATCCTTAGTTTACTCCCTATAGCTGTCTTTCTTTTAACATAACTGTCTGTTTCCTTCCCTTATAGTTACTGTTCTTTTTTTAAAAATTTTTTTTTGATCAGTCAGAAACAGTGACATTAATAGAAACAGAGAGAGTGAACAAGAGTGAAGAACTATGGTCCTCCTCAGCCACCCTCAGAAAACCAAGGGGGTCAAGATACATCTACCGTGCCCCCTTCTACCCATTCTGAACATTATTTGCCCTCCATCTTGTATCTTGATTCGACCGAAACACAAAATGGTGGACTCCCGTAACGCTGCTGGTTTGCGAACCGGGCCACTTCCCGGGAAGCGGTCCAAAAAAAAAGGTGGGAAAGTAATTCACAGACACTAAGAGTAATAGAGACGGAGTGAGTGAACAAGACTGAGGAACTATGAGAAGAGAGGGACTGAGAAAAAGAGTGGAAGGAATGAGGAAAGTAGCAAAGGCAGGAAACTGAGGGTTAAAGAAGTGAAGCAGTGGAACTAATAGTAGGTGAATGTGATAGAAATGTAACGAAAAGAGTACAAAATATTTACCTTATAATTGCCGTTAAATTACTCACTTTTTGTTTTTATACTTTCAATCTGTGAAAGAGAGAACCAACATTTGAAAAATATTAAAACATGTATTTAAAAATTACAAAAGACAAGGGAAAAGATTGAAGGACAAATAGTTTTTCAACAACTTTGACACTGACAGAAGCTTCTGCTTCTCCAGGCCCCCTACACAGTCCTAAAGATATACATTTTAAACTAACAGTATCTTGATGCAGATGAAGTGAGGCCTATCTTAAAACATGGTGCATCTTTTGCATTGCTCTTGTTTCAGAAAAGTGTCGCTTCAGGATGCCAATAACATGTCTCCTATCCAGAGGTTTGTTTGAGGTGAGGCCTACTCAGAGTTCAAGATGAGATTTACACTTGTTGAAGTGTACAGAGGAGATAATATCTGTGAAAGTCTACCAATGAAGTGAGTCATGTCCACTGCACTCTTCAACAAAGTACAAACCTCCTATGTTTCCCTGGACAGACCTAAACTTGATCTGCACAATGTGATTCGTAATGATAGGAAACACAGGTGATGTAATTGAAATACGTGCAATTTATTTTGCTCATTTCTCAATCACATCACTTGCGTTTCCTTTGCTTAGGTATCTCATTGTGCAGATGTAGTCTAGCATATGAAAGAATACGCAGAAGTGCAGCACTGTATGCAACACCTTTGACACTTACAGAAGCCTCACCTTCTCCATGCCTCCTACACAGTTCTACATGTACATCATAAATGCAAACAGTACAGAATTAATTATACATGTTAAATGGTTTATTTTTGCTGTTCTCAGAATGTATCAAAATTCACTAAAAACAGTGACTTAAAGGTATTCATCATATAACAGCGGGGAAAAAAAAACACAATCAAAATGATTGTGTTTAAAAAACCCATACAACATCAGAAATCAGAATTCAGAACTCCTTAAAGTTAACTTACTTTCCATGACGTCCAAGGATGTCCTATGAACAGCTTACACTCTTTTGTGCTGTTATTACTTTCAGCCCGCCACTTTCTGAAAGAAAATCTCCATCGTTTTTAAAAACACGTTACATCGAATAAATGACTTCTTGCTCTCTACCACAAGTTTCCTCAAGGCCAAATCTGGTCAGAGCCATTTATAACTCTTGGATTTCTTGTAAGCCAATCCCGTCATTTGGAATTTCCGCAACTTTCAGAATTAAAATGTTGAAGATCATTTTCACAATCCTGGAATAGTAATATCTTCCCCTTCTTGCTCAGTCATGTTCTACATTTCCTATGACACTGATACTGCTTACTATGAAGCAGACTTACACTACCTCTATGACTACTACAATTATTTAATTCTCTACATCACTTTTAATCACAAAGCAATGTAAAACAGTAGACAGCATTGCAGACTTACATTCCCTCTACTCCATGTTTTGATTGGCTGCTTCAATTAGCTTATAAAAAGAAACAGTTTTTCTGAACTCATTCAAAGTGCACATATTTCTCCATGACGTCCAGTCCTATGGTTAGAAGTTATGTCTCTGAACTACACTTATCCTCAAGGCCAAATTGTGTAGGAGCCATTAGAACTTCTTGAAATTCCACAGAGCACATCCCGAGATTATTTCCCTAAAATTTTGGTTTTAAAAACACCAGGTAAGAGTTTTTAAGGTCATACGGCAATTTTTTTTTGAAAATTAAAACAGAATCATTGCAGAATGACCAGCCATTTCTAGACTTTAAATAAGCTGTGTAATGTCCTGATGTTATTGAAGGGCCGTCATGATATATAATTGCTGCAGTTACAAAAGTCCTTCCTGATATTGACAACTGCGAAGCTACAAAACTTTTAATTAAAGTTGTCAATTTTGTTCCATCAGGCCTACATCGTTGGAACATTAAAATGACGTACTGGCCATATGTTCGTATAAATAATGTGGACATCATTTCAGATTTACATTGGCTACACTCCATGTTGTGATCAGCTGCTTTTACTAGCTTATTAAAGGAGACTGATTTACTGTCTGGCAAAGTTAAATATATAAATCTTTCTGAGTCTACACTAGTAGTATTTGATACCATACAGTTCTCGCAGTCATGCTGCCATTGATAAGAAAGCCCAAACAGCTGATCTACATCTACACCTTCAGCATGTAATACATCAAGCATGTACATTAAAAACTCCTGACAATCTTGCTGAATATTTTGAGAGAATTGTGTTTGGCCTGAACATCTGTCTAACAGATTTCGAATTTCAGACACACTTTCTATGTTTCTTCTATCAGTGCTACATTTCTCTAACACAGAATTTAACAAACTGCAAAATCTTTGATCAGAATTGACCACAATCTCTTCTTTTACATTTTCTAGAGAAAACAAAACATTAACCACTACATTAGCATAGCAGTTGACACCAGAACTGTTTTCAAACTGAAAACCAACAACATCTTCAACAGAATCCTTTTTGTTTCTGCTTGTAATTTTAGGTTCATTGACTTTTTGTCTTTTTGCTACAACCTCCCCAGTATTGTTCTCATTTCTTCGTTTCCGGCCTACCACACGTTTCTCAAACAAAGGATACTGAGGCAAATGTGGCGCATACTCTCTTCTTAACCTATTGTATTCCTTAACACAATCTAGATCCGCACAAATGTTTGTGACATCACACTCAATCAAGTACAATCCCGATAAAGTTCTAACTCGTGACAATGCCACATATGCCATACCCTCCTTGAACACAGAACTGCCAATATTCACCAATGCACTGTCTACACTTAAACCTTGCGATTTATGGATTGTCACCGCATATGCCAAGCAAACAGGAAACTGCTTACGGCGAACATATAAGTCTTTTACAAGCAAAAATCTAGCAGAACAACGACCAATTAGCTGTACTTCCTCAATGCCATCAAATTTAATTTTAAAAAATTCAATTCCATCTCTATTTCTGTATTTCACAAAATCAACAACATTACCCATTGATCCATTTACCAGACCTCTTTCAACATGTAAATTCCTTCTTAAAATTATACGGCAGTTCAAGCACACATTCAGAGTCTTTTCAAAACCTGCAGTTTTAGATATACTCTTCTCTAATGAATCCAATTTTGTTTTCAGATTCTCAGACAAAATAATTGTTGATCCCATATGCTCTACTCTATCAATAGCTTCCAGTTTCACAATCTCTTGCTTTTCGGGGTGACCGCCCGGACTCGCTCCTGACCGGTTGCTCCCTCCTTGCTCCTCTCCCTGTACTGCTGCTATCTTCCTGGAGATCTCCGCACTGCTGAATCAACTTCACGGTATCGCCTGCATTCTATAATTTAGTGATATCGCCTGCATTAGACTAATTTGCGCTGTGTTTAAAATCTGCTCGCCTGCATTTCACCAATTTGCGCAGTGTTTTTATAATCTCACAGCTCTCAGCGCATGTGATTGTAGCGCCGCCCGCCCTGCACTGCATTTAACTGTATTGGCCCACCTGGCAGCAACGTGCATTATTGTATTAATTTTCGCTGGCGACCTACTGCCCCTGCCTCGCCTCCCCTCTGACCTCCATCTTGTTTGCTGTTGTTGTTTTCCCTGCCCCTCCTCCCCGCTACCGCCTCCCAGCTGCTGACCCTCCCACGCTCCGCCCCCTCCACCATCCATTTATGGCCAATGCCTCCACGCGCAGCGTCCACGCGCTTCGGCCTCGCCGAAGGTGCGCCAAAGGTAAGCCCGTCTATGCCCGTCCGCGCCTGGACCGCGCCCAGCGCCAGACCCCCTGCCCCTCGCGCTGCCCAGCCCTCCCGCATTACCTACGATGCCGCCACCCTCCTAGCCCTTAACCCTGGTCGCGCTCCCAACTGCGTCCAAGCCACTCCTGGACACACCCATGGACCCTTCTCTTGCTACTCCTGCAAATTCATCGGCACCGACAACATCTCCGCTACAACCTCACCACAGATACCCAACCCCAACCACCTACATTGTATCCTTCTCAACACCCGATCAGTCCACAGGCACGCCATCGACCTATGGAACCTACTAGACACCATCTCTCCGGACATCGCCTTCCTTACGGAAACATGGATGAATGCTTCCTCAGCACCAGACATCACCATTGCCATCCCTGATGAATATAAGATCACACGCAAGGACCGCACCAGCCACACAGGAGGAGGAATCGCTATAGTCCATAAGAAATCTATCCGCATCTCAACCAGCTCTGACGTCAATCTCACCAACTCGGAACACCTTCACTTCCAGATCCACATCGACCCCAAGACCACACTCAGAGGCACCCTCCTTTACAGGCCACCAGGACCCCGCGCAAAATTCAGTGAAGACATCACGGACTTCATCACTCCACACGCGCTCCCCTCCAAAGAATACATCCTTCTGGGAGACCTCAACTTTCACTTCGATAAGATCAACGACCGCAACACCGCCACCCTCGTGGACAACCTCTCCAACCTCGGACTTAAACAACTGGTCACTTCCCCCACCCACATCGCAGGTCACACACTCGACCCCATCTTCACCTCCAGCAACCATGTCTCCTTCAGCCACACTACGGACCTCATCTGGACTGACCACAGATGCGTTCACTTCACCTACAACAAACCAAAACCCAGCATCCACCTCCAACCTACCTTGAAAAGGAACTGGAACAAAATCACCACGGACCAAATCTCCGCATCGCTCCTTCAACACACCCCAGCCCCCTCCTCCAACGCTAACGAAGCCGCCGCTAATCTCACCCTATGGTTATCCAACACCGCTGACACCTTAGCACCTCTGAAAAAACATCAAAACAAACCTGGCAGCAAGAAGGCCTCATGGTTCAACGATGATCTCAAGAAGTCCAAGAAACTCTGCCGCTCCCTTGAAAAGGCCTGGAAAAAAGACCCAACCACAAGCACCAAGGACGTCTTCAAAAACGCCACCCGCACTCACCACCAACTAATCCGAAAAGCCAAGAAAGCAGCATTCAAGGATCGACTCGACAACAACGCTCACAACAGCAAGGAACTTTTCAACATCGTCAAGGAATTTTCCAATCCCTCGGCCAACTCCAACGACATCACCCCCTCTCAAACCCTCTGCGACTCCCTAGCCTCTTTTTTCCACAACAAGATTGCAGACATCCACAACAGCTTTGACAACCAACCCGGAAACCAACCCACCCTTCCGTCTGCTGTCCATCCTCCCCCCGTGAACACCCTTAACGACTGGAAGCCAATCTCCACTGAGGACACCATCCGCCTGATGAACTCCATCCACTCAGGATCCCCCACAGACCCATGCCCTCACCACATCTTCAACAAAGCAGACTCCGTCATAGCACCGCACCTCCGAGACGTCATCAACTGCTCCTTCAACTCCGCTACCTTCCCTGAAGACTGGAAACACGCTGAACTCACCGCCCTTCTGAAAAAACCAACAGCGGACCCCACCGAACTCAAAAATTACCGCCCCATCTCGCTTCTTCCATTCCCGGCCAAAGTCATCGAGAAAGCCGTCAACAACCAGCTCGCCGCCTTCCTCGAAGCCAACAAATCCCTCGACCCCTCACAATCTGGCTTCCGAGCAAAACACAGCACTGAGACCGCCCTCATCGCAGCAACAGACGACATTCGAACTCTACTGGACAATGGAGACACAGTCGCCCTCATCCTCCTCGACCTCTCTGCAGCATTCGATACAGTCTGCCACAGCACCCTTCTACAACGCCTCAATAACATCGGAATCCAAGGAAAAGCACTGGAATGGATCACCTCGTTCCTCACCGGTAGAACCCAGAGAGTCCGCCTTCCTCCATTCAAGTCCGAGGCCTCTGAAGTCATCTGCGGCGTACCTCAAGGATCCTCACTCAGTCCCACCCTCTTCAACGTATACATGAGCCCCCTCGCGGCCATCGCACGCCAACACAACCTCAACATCATCTCTTACGCGGACGACACTCAACTGATCCTTTCTCTCACCAATGACCCCGGCGCCGCCAAAGCTAACCTGCACAAAGGAATGAAAGAAGTCGCCGAATGGATGAAACAAAGCCGTCTGAAACTGAACTCAGACAAAACAGAAGTCCTCATCCTAGGCACATCCCCCTCTGCTTGGGACGACTCCTGGTGGCCAGAAGCCCTCGGAAAAGCACCCATCCCGACAGACCACGCACGGAACCTTGGCGTCATTCTGGACTCTTCACTCTCAATGAACAAACAAGTCAACGCCGTATCCTCTTCCTGCTTCAACATTCTTCGCATGCTCAGAAAAACATTTCGCTGGATCCCATCCGAAACTAGGAAAACAGTCACCCACGCCCTGGTCACGAGCCGACTGGACTACGGAAACACCCTCTACGCAGGTACCACCGCTAAACTCCAGAAGAAACTCCAACGAATCCAAAACGCCTCAGCCAGGCTCATACTAGAC
Source organism: Lissotriton helveticus (assembly GCF_964261635.1). Taxonomy (NCBI): domain Eukaryota; kingdom Metazoa; phylum Chordata; class Amphibia; order Caudata; family Salamandridae; genus Lissotriton; species Lissotriton helveticus. Next base: position 642,961,846 of record NC_136059.1, read on the forward strand.
ATCCCAGGCAACGAACACATCTCTGGTCACCTTAAAGACCTCCACTGGCTACCCGTCAATAAGAGGATCACTTTCCGACTGCTCACCCACGCACACAAATCACTTTACGACATCGGACCAGACTGCCTCAACTCTCGACTGTCCTTCTACACCCCCTTCCGCCAACTACGCTCTTCCGACCAAGCCCTCGCCACTGTACCTCGCATCAACAAGACCACCATGGGAGGCAGATCCTTTTCTTACCTGGCTGCTAAAACATGGAACTCACTCCCCGCTTACCTCCGCCTCACCCAGAACCACCTAGCGTTCAGAAAACAGCTTAAAACGTGGATATTTGACAAATAATCCTCCTCCTCCTCCTAAGCGCCTTGACACCCTCCGGGTATGTAGTGCGCTATACAAATTTTATGACTTGACTTGACTTGACTTCTAAATGCAACATTTTGTTGTTAAATTTGGCACATTCTGCAAGAGTTGGCATCAAACATATTCCAGATTTCTTCTCAGTAATTTTCTGAAAAATATTCTCAGGCACAACATCTTGTTCTGGATATAAATTTGACAGTAATCGTGCATGTAAAGCTTCTTTCCCATGCTCGGTCACTTTTCCAATTCTAACATCTTGTAGAATAGTCTTGTAAACTTCATCCTTCGCCTGACGCATATTTTCATGCAGTTCAGCATAATTGAAGTTTAACCATATATTGACGTTGCCAATGCTGCCTAGGCACTTCCTGGTATCTTCATGCGTGAGCATTTTGAACACAGGTTGCCCTTTCACTGGTGTCAGCTGCAAAAGATCTCCGAAAACAATGATGTGTTTGCCACCAAATAACACATCATACTCTGTTTTGAGAACTTCTTGCATCCTCAAATGCACAAAGGCAAGCATGACATTGGAAACCATGCTTACTTAGGTTCATTGACTTTTTGTCTTTTTGCTACAACCTCCCCAGTATTGTTCTCATTTCTTCGTTTCCGGCCTACCACACGTTTCTCAAACAAAGGATACTGAGGCAAATGTGGCGCATACTCTCTTCTTAACCTATTGTATTCCTTAACACAATCTAGATCCGCACAAATGTTTGTGACATCACACTCAATCAAGTACAATCCCGATAAAGTTCTAACTCGTGACAATGCCACATATGCCATACCCTCCTTGAACACAGAACTGCCAATATTCACCAATGCACTGTCTACACTTAAACCTTGCGATTTATGGATTGTCACCGCATATGCCAAGCAAACAGGAAACTGCTTACGGCGAACATATAAGTCTTTTACAAGCAAAAATCTAGCAGAACAACGACCAATTAGCTGTACTTCCTCAATGCCATCAAATTTAATTTTTAAAAATTCAATTCCATCTCTATTTCTGTATTTCACAAAATCAACAACATTACCCATTGATCCATTTACCAGACCTCTTTCAACATGTAAATTCCTTCTTAAAATTATACGGCAGTTCAAGCACACATTCAGAGTCTTTTCAAAACCTGCAGTTTTAGATATACTCTTCTCTAATGAATCCAATTTTGTTTTCAGATTCTCAGACAAAATAATTGTTGATCCCATATGCTCTACTCTATCAATAGCTTCCAGTTTCACAATCTCTTGCTTTTCGGGGTGACCGCCCGGACTCGCTCCTGACCGGTTGCTCCCTCCTTGCTCCTCTCCCTGTACTGCTGCTATCTTCCTGGAGATCTCCGCACTGCTGAATCAACTTCACGGTATCGCCTGCATTCTATAATTTAGTGATATCGCCTGCATTAGACTAATTTGCGCTGTGTTTAAAATCTGCTCGCCTGCATTTCACCAATTTGCGCAGTGTTTTTATAATCTCACAGCTCTCAGCGCATGTGATTGTAGCGCCGCCCGCCCTGCACTGCATTTAACTGTATTGGCCCACCTGGCAGCAACGTGCATTATTGTATTAATTTTCGCTGGCGACCTACTGCCCCTGCCTCGCCTCCCCTCTGACCTCCATCTTGTTTGCTGTTGTTGTTTTCCCTGCCCCTCCTCCCCGCTACCGCCTCCCAGCTGCTGACCCTCCCACGCTCCGCCCCCTCCACCATCCATTTATGGCCAATGCCTCCACGCGCAGCATCCACGCACTTCGGCCTCGCCGAAGGTGCGCCAAAGGTAAGCCCGTCTACGCCCGTCCGCGCCTGGACCGCGCCCAGCGCCAGACCCCCTGCCCCTCGCGCTGCCCAGCCCTCCCGCATTACCTACGATGCCGCCACCCTCCTAGCCCTTAACCCTGGTCGCGCTCCCAACTGCGTCCAAGCCACTCCTGGACACACCCATGGACCCTTCTCTTGCTACTCCTGCAAATTCATCGGCACCGACAACATCTCCGCTACAACCTCACCACAGATACCCAACCCCAACCACCTACATTGTATCCTTCTCAACACCCGATCAGTCCACAGGCACGCCATCGACCTATGGAACCTACTAGACACCATCTCTCCGGACATCGCCTTCCTTACGGAAACATGGATGAATGCTTCCTCAGCACCAGACATCACCATTGCCATCCCTGATGAATATAAGATCACACGCAAGGACCGCACCAGCCACACAGGAGGAGGAATCGCTATAGTCCATAAGAAATCTATCCGCATCTCAACCAGCTCTGACGTCAATCTCACCAACTCGGAACACCTTCACTTCCAGATCCACATCGACCCCAAGACCACACTCAGAGGCACCCTCCTTTACAGGCCACCAGGACCCCGCGCAAAATTCAGTGAAGACATCACGGACTTCATCACTCCACACGCGCTCCCCTCCAAAGAATACATCCTTCTGGGAGACCTCAACTTTCACTTCGATAAGATCAACGACCGCAACACCGCCACCCTCGTGGACAACCTCTCCAACCTCGGACTTAAACAACTGGTCACTTCCCCCACCCACATCGCAGGTCACACACTCGACCCCATCTTCACCTCCAGCAACCATGTCTCCTTCAGCCACACTACGGACCTCATCTGGACTGACCACAGATGCGTTCACTTCACCTACAACAAACCAAAACCCAGCATCCACCTCCAACCTACCTTGAAAAGGAACTGGAACAAAATCACCACGGACCAAATCTCCGCATCGCTCCTTCAACACACCCCAGCCCCCTCCTCCAACGCTAACGAAGCCGCCGCTAATCTCACCCTATGGTTATCCAACACCGCTGACACCTTAGCACCTCTGAAAAAACATCAAAACAAACCTGGCAGCAAGAAGGCCTCATGGTTCAACGATGATCTCAAGAAGTCCAAGAAACTCTGCCGCTCCCTTGAAAAGGCCTGGAAAAAAGACCCAACCACAAGCACCAAGGACGCCTTCAAAAACGCCACCCGCACTCACCACCAACTAATCCGAAAAGCCAAGAAAGCAGCATTCAAGGATCGACTCGACAACAACGCTCACAACAGCAAGGAACTTTTCAACATCGTCAAGGAATTTTCCAATCCCTCGGCCAACTCCAACGACATCACCCCCTCTCAAACCCTCTGCGACTCCCTAGCCTCTTTTTTCCACAACAAGATTGCAGACATCCACAACAGCTTTGACAACCAACCCGGAAACCAACCCACCCTTCCGTCTGCTGTCCATCCTCCCCCCGTGAACACCCTTAACGACTGGAAGCCAATCTCCACTGAGGACACCATCCGCCTGATGAACTCCATCCACTCAGGATCCCCCACAGACCCATGCCCTCACCACATCTTCAACAAAGCAGACTCCGTCATAGCACCGCACCTCCGAGACGTCATCAACTGCTCCTTCAACTCCGCTACCTTCCCTGAAGACTGGAAACACGCTGAACTCACCGCCCTTCTGAAAAAACCAACAGCGGACCCCACCGAACTCAAAAATTACCGCCCCATCTCGCTTCTTCCATTCCCGGCCAAAGTCATCGAGAAAGCCGTCAACAACCAGCTCGCCGCCTTCCTCGAAGCCAACAAATCCCTCGACCCCTCACAATCTGGCTTCCGAGCAAAACACAGCACTGAGACCGCCCTCATCGCAGAAACAGACGACATTCGAACTCTACTGGACAATGGAGACACAGTCGCCCTCATCCTCCTCAACCTCTCTGCAGCATTCGATACAGTCTGCCACAGCACCCTTCTACAACGCCTCAATAACATCGGAATCCAAGGAAAAGCACTGGAATGGATCACCTCGTTCCTCACCGGTAGAACCCAGAGAGTCCGCCTTCCTCCATTCAAGTCCGAGGCCTCTGAAGTCATCTGCGGCGTACCTCAAGGATCCTCACTCAGTCCCACCCTCTTCAACGTATACATGAGCCCCCTCGCGGCCATCGCACGCCAACACAACCTCAACATCATCTCTTACGCGGACGACACTCAACTGATCCTTTCTCTCACCAATGACCCCGGCGCCGCCAAAGCTAACCTGCACAAAGGAATGAAAGAAGTCGCCGAATGGATGAAACAAAGCCGTCTGAAACTGAACTCAGACAAAACAGAAGTCCTCATCCTAGGCACATCCCCCTCTGCTTGGGACGACTCCTGGTGGCCAGAAGCCCTCGGAAAAGCACCCATCCCGACAGACCACGCACGGAACCTTGGCGTCATTCTGGACTCTTCACTCTCAATGAACAAACAAGTCAACGCCGTATCCTCTTCCTGCTTCAACATTCTTCGCATGCTCAGAAAAACATTTCGCTGGATCCCATCCGAAACTAGGAAAACAGTCGCCCACGCCCTGGTCACGAGCCGACTGGACTACGGAAACACCCTCTACGCAGGTACCACCGCTAAACTCCAGAAGAAACTCCAACGAATCCAAAACGCCTCAGCCAGGCTCATACTAGACATCCCACGCAACGAACACATCTCTGGTCACCTTAAAGACCTCCACTGGCTACCCGTCAATAAGAGGATCACTTTCCGACTGCTCACCCACGCACACAAATCACTTTACGACATCGGACCAGACTGCCTCAACTCTCGACTGTCCTTCTACACCCCCTCCCGCCAACTACGCTCTTCCGACCAAGCCCTCGCCACTGTACCTCGCATCAACAAGACCACCATGGGAGGCAGATCCTTTTCTTACCTGGCTGCTAAAACATGGAACTCACTCCCCGCTTACCTCCGCCTCACCCAGAACCACCTAGCGTTCAGAAAACAGCTTAAAACGTGGATATTTGACAAATAATCCTCCTCCTCCTCCTAAGCGCCTTGACACCCTCCGGGTATGTAGTGCGCTATACAAATTTTATGACTTGACTTGACTTGACTTCTAAATGCAACATTTTGTTGTTAAATTTGGCACATTCTGCAAGAGTTGGCATCAAACATATTCCAGATTTCTTCTCAGTAATTTTCTGAAAAATATTCTCAGGCACAACATCTTGTTCTGGATATAAATTTGACAGTAATCGTGCATGTAAAGCTTCTTTCCCATGCTCGGTCACTTTTCCAATTCTAACATCTTGTAGAATAGTCTTGTAAACTTCATCCTTCGCCTGACGCATATTTTCATGCAGTTCAGCATAATTGAAGTTTAACCATATATTGACGTTGCCAATGCTGCCTAGGCACTTCCTGGTATCTTCATGCGTGAGCATTTTGAACACAGGTTGCCCTTTCACTGGTGTCAGCTGCAAAAGATCTCCGAAAACAATGATGTGTTTGCCACCAAATAACACATCATACTCTGTTTTGAGAACTTCTTGCATCCTCAAATGCACAAAGGCAAGCATGACATTGGAAACCATGCTTACTTCGTCAATGATAAGAAGTTTCATTTTCCTCAAGATTCTTGAAACTTCAAAACAAGCATCTCCAGATAGCTTGTGATATTGTAATTTGTTGTCATGCTCCACTGGCAGCATCAGTAAACGATGTAAAGTAATCCCTTTAATATTATGTGCTGCCAGTCCAGTTGGAGCAGTGACAACACAAGACAGCGATGACTCTGTCCTTTCCTGCAAATAGCATGATATTGCTTTAATGAGGAAACTTTTTCCAGTTCCCGCTTCTCCACTCACGTACAGTCGGACAGGCTTCAACGACGTACATGAGCACTCTTTCTTATCATGACTTAATCCATGATCAATTTGCATGGTAACTTCGTCATATATTTTCCTCTGCTCAACGTTGAGTTGTCTTTCCAACTCTTCTAAGTTAACCGCATCCTCCTGAGCATGTGCCATGGCTCTTTCCACTTCATTCATAGCAGTGGCAGCTTCATTTTCGATAACAGGTCCTCCTAGTGGATCCTGACTCAATGAAGCAGAACTCTGACTGTCCTGAGAACTGTCTCTGGCAATCTCGGCTGCAATTGTTGCTTCCTGCTCAATTTCCGCATTCAACATTTCTACATATTTGGGAAAAGCAGGACATTCTATGGTCTCCTTGGCGGCATTGAAAGAGTCTTCGTAACAGAGGAAATCTCCAAGCAGTTCCTCTTCTGCACGCCAAGGCTTGAAAAGTTGCAAAAGTGCTAAATAGAAAAACTCCTTTTTTTCAGGAGATTCGCCACTCAATTTTCGATGGTTTACCAAGTGGCATTTTCTTTGCTTGACCAGACATCCCTCACTTCCTATTACAGCATACACTCCTTTCTCAGTATCTTCTTTGATGTTCCTCTTGAATATGTAATTTTGCAGAACCTCATACAGACAAACATTCTCGAGGTGACTGCTTCGATTTGGATAATATGTATCCAACATGTTTGTCTTCAAAATGTCGGTACTGTTTGGCTCCTTTTCCGCCAAATACTCAATTTCCCGCACAGGTTTGAGAACTCGATTACGCGTTGCAGCAAGACCAAGACTCGCCCAAACGATACTCCTGGACTTGGCATAGAGACTTGCTGAAGACAACCGGTCAGAACATTCGTACGCTCCGATTTCTCGATGCAACAACATCTTCAGACTGAAACTGTACAACTTCTTGCTGAGGCTCTTTTCATGGGAAATGTCCTCCCACATATCCTTCAATTCTGTCTTCTCTTTTTTGGTGATGTAAGACGTCACATACCGAGCCACAGCCATACAGTTATCAGCCACAAACTGTATATCCATGTTAGCATTCCACATGGACAAAATCACCGGGTTGTAGTCGTTGATGTACTTGGACTCTTCGTTCCTCTTCAAATTGTAAGTGTTTTTAGGTGATTTCTTCATGACATTGTGTCGCAGCGAAGACATCAAACTGTTTACTCTTCCTTTAGAAATCACCGGTCGTGGAAAGCCGAAACGACATTTAGTGTAGAACTTGTCTTTGTTTCGGAATTTACGACGGCAGTACTTTCCACATCGATGGCTTTGGAAACGCAGAACTTTTTCTCTTAGGCTTTTCTTCTCCTTTGCGTTTGGAACAGCACACGTAGAATACTGTTGGATGAAACTCATCACTGAGTCTTCTGGATCCGTTCCAAATTTAGGTGCATCCTTGATCCACAGCAACATATGTATATGAGGAGCACCTCTTGCTTGGTACTCTTTTCTCCAGAAGAAATCCAACACCTCTCCAAGAGGTGGATTCTTCTTATTCATGATGAAAGACATCATAGCTTCAAATCTATGATTGAAGTACCTACATACATTGACTGGATCCAAAGAGCACAGTTCTCCGGGTGTCTTGAATTCGATGTTATCTACGTTAGCATTTGCCTCTCGTAGAAATTCAAGTAAGTCTTTCCAGCCATACTCGGCACAGCTCAGAGTGAGGAACCATGTGGGAGTACCTAAGTTCCTCAGCATACATTTTAAATCACCATGACGACGGTACCAGTACTCATTAGTACCACGCTGACACGCCATGAGATTAATCAGGTGAGAATCCAAAATACTATCTTGGACATTGACTTTATCCATAAAGTCACTTGCCGAGATGTTTTGCATGTGTATACCACTTTTCAAGATGTGGTTCACTGCATATGACAGTCCAGACAGATCGCTTTCAAACAGGAGATGAAACAAATAAGGAATGCATTGTCGAAACCTAGCATCTCCTGCATACAATCGCAAAGTCCGGTATTCAGAAGCAGGAATTTGATGAGGTCGCTCATCATATCTTCCTCCCTGACCTGTTGGAAAAAGCTGTGGGAAACACCGAGCTTCCAAACTTTCCTCCCAAACACTAATGGGACTCCCTTTGGCTTGTTTAATTTGAAACAACTCAATAGCATTCCCCATGACTTCCTTGGAATGCAAAGGATGAACACTATAATGTTCATATATTTCTTCACTAGTAGAGGGTTCTACTTTCTCAATTTGACCAGCACACAAATCGCTATCCTCTTCCTCACTTACTTCCTCTTCTGCAACATATACATTCTTATAGTATTTATTATTTTTTTTCAAATACAATGTTGCCTTTTTAACTTTCCTAACATCTACTAAATCTTGCCATATTTTCTTATTCTTTGTCGGAACCCCATTAACTAAGATAACCAGAGGTTCCTCTTCCACTTTTTCTACTCCAATTGTGTTAATGTTTTTCTTCAAATCTAGAGGCAAATAAACAACTCTTCCCTTTAATCCTCTCTGTAAATCTGATGGAGGCAATTTCCCTGTCTTTGGCTCCATTCTTACAATAGCCTGAAAGGGATGGATACTTTGAATCAAAATAGATTCATAAGTATTTAAATCCTTCAATTCAGAAGGAATCTCAACCAATTCCAGATTATTATGAACTGCTCTAGCAGGCATCTGGTTTTGATTTAATTTGCAAGAACAATAAGTACACACACGTTGATCCAATCCCAAATCAAAACAATTTTCTACCATCAAGTATGTTGCAAAATCCTTCCATTCACTATTATTTTCCCTTTCACTTTTTGCATATAAATCCACTAACTTAGTCTGATTCTTATAATAAGTGCGTCGACAACACACACAAGTGAAATTAGGCCTCTCACTTGATTTCACCTCAAACGTCGCAATTTCCCTCTGGAAATTATCTGTACTGGAAACCTGTACACTATCTTCCACATGACCCTCTTCTTCTTGCTCAATTTCAACATTCTCCTCTTTACTTCCAAAGTAACAAAACTCAATTTCTTCACATATATTCTTCACATCTATTTCAGAACCATGCAAAAGAGCAGCGCATAATTGTTTAAGCATAATTGCTGGACTCTTAGCATAATACAACATTCTAACTAATTTCCTCACTTTGTTATGATGCACTGCTAGCATCCTGAAATGATGAAAAACACTCTGGCATACTCTCCTGGAAAGACAAGCCAGTGAATGTCCATGCAAACCTGTCACTTCTCTTACTCTGCAAGGATCTAATTCTTGCAACAACATCATTTTCTGCTTCAAACTTTTCTTATTAAATGACCGTACAAAATCACAAAGCAAATTGATGGAATCCTGTCGCACACTGCAAATACTACTACACTTCCAGGTGTACACAGGACCCTTAGCACGTCTTCCTAAAACCTCATTACCTAACACCTCTTCTGCCTCTGTTGTCACAAGTTTTTCTTTTTCAACTGGACAACCATCTTTCACTTCATAAGCACGACCACTGGTGTCAACTGCATGCACCAAATCATTATCCTGGAAATAACTCTCCTCATTAAAAAATGCCTCACAGCTTGAACTATGCATCCATTCTCCAGAAAAAACTTCACAAAAATTACTACGATTAACTATTCTCTTCCATCTACTATTTCTTTTGAAATCAAAAATTGCCTTGTTTAGCTTCCTAATTCTATTGATTATCAAAATAAATAACTTACGTTTAATTTCAAATGCCTGATCAATAACTTTCTCAACTTTTTTTTTTGTCTTATAAAAAACCAGTTTCTGTTGACCTTTCTTAATATTTTTTAACAAATTGCCAATTATCCTGTTCCTGAACATTCGTTTACGAATCTCCCTAAACTGTTGTTTCCTTCTACTATCATGCACAGAGTTATCTCTTGCTCTAGCAGTAACATTTTTCATTGGCCTTTCCTTTCCATTTGATTTCCTTCTCGTTTTATGGACTGAAACATTTTCTGTAGTAATATTTTTTTTACTACACATATTTCTTATAAATTGTTTTGTGCTCTTACCCGGTGCTTTCTTCGTGACTTGACAAATCTTTTTGTTAGAGGACTGCTACGTATTTTTTTTCACCTGCTGTCTTTGACGTTTTGCAGCCTTTATCTGTCTTTCTATTGTAGGCATGGTGAAATCTTGAAATGATCTGCAGTTGAATCTGTGGAAAAATATAATAAATAATGTTATTAACCATTATTACCAAACAGTAAATCAGTAACAGTGATCAAAAACTTAACACACTACTTGACATTTTAATTAGAAGATTTTTTAGTCGTTGGCAAATTTACAATACAGAAATACCAGAAAAGAAATGACATTTATATTTATGTTACCTATGCTATTTTATATGTGAATCTGATCTAATTTTATGAGCATATTTTAATATTTTATTGAAGACACTACACATAACCTGCTTTTGAAGGTGTCTTTATTTTTAAATTAAACGGTTTACCTTTTTACTTTTTATTAATTATAAATTTTAAAAATAAATGTTTATATTTCCAAAGGCTCAAGCAGGTCAGCTTCCCATCCTATATCATATAATTCGGACAAATCTGCATCCTCATCACGCTCTTCTTCATCCTCAGGATTTAAATCATCCAAGGGATCAACATCCACTGATGTTTCAATTACAAGTTCAATGATGAGGTCAAAATCAACTGATTGCAGATTGTCGCTCATGTTGAGGTTGTCTTTATCTTTAAAGAAAGATAACAACAATGAGATGTTGCAGAGTAAGAGACAAATCTCACAGATTATAATAGTAAAATTGTTTAACAAGAGTAACATTTTGCAGCTAATATTTAGCCATGTCCAGCGATGCTGAGCAGGTGAAGCCTATGTCTAATTTTTCACTGAACAGGACTCATCTCTTCTTAACCTTGGATAAGCCTCACCGACTCTGTGTCCCCTGCACATACTTAAATGTAAAGGGGCAGATTTATGTTAAATGGCACATCCCCAGGCATGCACCAGTTAACGTGCACCACTGCTCTGCCACCCATGGTGTGCCGCATTTACAATCAGATAGGAGAAACCTGCGTCAAAACCCTGCGCCTGCTTGAAGCAGGCATAGGTCTTGACGCAACATTGTGGAGATGGTGCACCCCTGAGCCTTGGTGGAGCTGCATCGCACTTGCGATACAACTCCAGCAATGCGCCACCTTAACGGCACAGATGCGTCAAGCATCTGTGCCGTTTTTGCCCCATGCTGCGCCGCATTGTAAATGCAGCACACCATGGGTGGCGGAACAGCGGCGCAAGATGACTGGCACATCCCTGGTGATGCGCCAGTCATCATAAATCTATCCCTAAGCTTCTTATCTTGTTAGAGATGAACTGCCATATGTATCATCAAAATATTTTGCATTTCCTAAATAGCGAATTTTAAGGAATAAATAGCGATTCTTTACCATTCCTAATTTGCGATGAGCAAATTGCTAATTGCAAGTTACCCATTCATTTCCATGGGCTAGGAGGCTCATAGGAATGAAGGTTTAATTTGCGATTAGCAATTTGCTCATCACAAATTAGGAATTTTTCCAAGGGTGCAGGGGTGTCTCAAGAACACCCTGCTGCACCCCTGAAAAAGAAAATTGGGGGCATATGGCACACATACATGCCCTAAGGGCATGTGTTGGCGTCATATGGGACCTTTTGTTTTTTTTAAAAAAAGCTTTTTGAAAAGAATTCACAAATTACCACCAATTTACCACAATAGTTTCCAAATCCTTAATGTCATTTTTTACATATTTTTTGTTTGATACATTGCATTTAAGTAGTCACAAAATTTGCAAATCCTTCAGTGCAATTGCAAAATAAGGAATAGCAAATTTTGCTACTCCTTATTTTGCATCAAACTTGTTTGATACATACCATTTGTCTAATTAACATTCGCAAAGGCCAAAATTCGTAGAATTTTGATCTTTGCGAATGCTAATTAGCTTGATACATATGGCCCCAAGTGAGGCCTGTCTTACGACATGGTGCATCTTTTGCATCACTGCTGCATCGGTTTCATGTGGTACGTTTTTTTTACACCATGACATATCTGCCTAAATGCATCAATTTGTAATGTTGTCGCCTCATAGCAAATCTTTTGCACCACCGCTGCATCATAAAAGTGACGCACAGTGGCACAAAAGAGGCATACACCTATCATAAATCTGTCCCTAGCATTTTAAATGATTAATCCAGGATGACGATAAAGTGTGGCCTATCCAGAGGTTTGTTTAAGGTGAGGCCTACTCAGGATTGCAGATTAAAGTTACGCTTGATGAAGAATACAGAGGAGATAATACATGTAAAGGCCTACCAATGAAGTAAGTAATGTGCACTTTATTGCGCCAGTCATCATAAATGTATCCCTAAGCTTCTTATCTTGTTACAGATGAACCACCATATGTACCATCAAACTATTTTGCATTTCCTAAATAGCAAATTTTAAGGAATAAATAGCAATTCTTTACCATTCATAATTTGCAATGAGCAAATTGCTAATTGCAAATTAGCACCGCCGTTGCATCATAAAAGTGACGCACAGTGGCACAAAAGAGGCATACACCTATCATAAATCTGTCCCTACCATTTTAAATGATTAATCCAGGATGACAATAAGGTGTGGCCTATCCAAAGGTTTGTTTAAGTTGAGGCCTACTCAGGATTGCAGATTAAAGTTACGCTTGATGAAGAATACAGAGGAGATAATACATGTAAAGGCCTACCAATGAAGTAAGTAATGTCCACTTTATTGCGCCAGTCATCATAAATGTATCCCTAAGCTTCTTATCTTGTTACAGATGAACCACCATATGTACCATCAAACTATTTTGCATTTCCTAAATAGCAAATTTTAAGGAATAAATAGCAATTCTTTACTATTCCTAATTTGCAATGAGCAAATTGCTAATTGCAAATTACCCATTCATTTCCATGGGCTAGGAGGCTCATAGGAATGAAGGTTGCAATTTGCGATTAGCAATTAGCTCATCACAAAATAGGAATTTTTTCAAGCTTGCAGGGGTATCTCAAGAACACCCTGCTGCACCCCTGAAAAATAAATTTGGGGGCATATGGCACACCTACATGCCCTAAGGGCATGTATGGGCGTCATATGGGACCTTTTGTTTTTTGGAAAAAAATGCTTTTTGAAAAGAATTCGCAAATTACCACAAACTAGAAGTTGGTGGTAGTTTCCAAATCCTTAATATCATTTTTTACATATTTTTTGTTTGATACATTGCATTTAAGGAATCGTAAAATTTGCAAATCCTTCAGTGCAATCGCAAAATAAGGAATAGCAAATTTTGAATTAAGGACATTTTAAGTCATTTCCATATGTGCAGTGTTTTGAAATTATGATTTGAAAATCGTTTTTGGGGAAAAGTAATGGTTTGCAAATTTATGACAAGGACATAATGGTGTATGCTTCTCTATAAGGCATTTCAGTGTCTCTGATGTCATTTTTCCCATATTACATTATAAGACCTTTCCCCATGGAGCACATTCCTTGTAAATATGCTCCCACCTGAGCATGGCGAATTTAGATTTTGACTGTTTGAGTCACATAACCATGTTAAAAGTGACCCAAAAAAATTGCAAACGTTTTAAAAAAACACATTCATGTGTCTTAAGGACATTTTAAGTCATTTCCCCATGGACAGTGTTTTCTAAGTGGCGCAAAAGAGGCATACACCTATCATAAATCTGTCCCTAGCATTTTAAATGATTAATTCAGGATGACAATAAGATGTGGCCTATCCAGAGGTTTGTTTAAGGTGAGGCCTACTCAGGATTGCAGATTAAAGTTACGCTTGATGAAGAATACAGAGGACATAATACATGTAAAGCTCTACCAATGAAGTAAGTGATGTCAACTTCATTGCGCCACTCATCATAAATGTATCCCTAAGCTTCTTATCTTCCTAGACATCAACCGCCATATGTATCATATAACTATTTTGCATTTCCAAAATAGCGAATTTTAAGGAATAAATAGCGATTCTTTACCATTCCAAATTTGCGATGAGCAAATTGCTAATTGCAAATTACCCATTCATTTCCATGGGCTAGGAGGCTCATATAAATGAAGGTGCAATTTGCGATTAACAATTTGCTCATCGCAAATTAGGAATTTTTCCAAAGCTGCAGGGGTGTCTCAATAACACCCTGCTGCACCCCTGAAAAAGAAATTTGGGGGCATATGGCGCACATAAATTTTAACAACATTCCTTTACCTCAAAAACGATTTTCAAATCATAATTTCAAAACACTGCACATGGGAAAATTACTTAAAATGTCCTTAAGACACATAAAAGCGTTTTTTGATTGCCTTTGCAGCATGTTTGTATCACTTTTAACATGGCTATGTAACACAAACATTCAAAATCTAAATTTGCCATGCACAGGTGGGAGCATATTTACAAGCAATTTGCGCCACAGACAAAGGTCTTACACTAAAATGGGAAAAATAACATCAGGGACAGTCAATTGCCTTATAAAGAAGCATACACCATTATGTCCTTGTCATAAATTTAAAAACAATTCCTTTTCCCCAAAAACGATTTTCAAATCATAATTTCAAAACACTGCACATGGGAAAATGACTTAAAATGTCCTTAAGACACATGAAAGCGTTTTTTGATTGCCTTTCCAGCATGGTTGGGTCACTTTTAACATGGCTATGTAACACAAACATTTAAAATCTAAATTTACCATGCACAGGTGGGAGCATATTTACAAGCAATTTGCGCCACAGAGAAAAGTCAGGGACAGTCAATTGCCTTATAAAGAAGCATACACCATTATGTCCTTGTCATAAATTTAAAAACAATTCCTTTACCTCAAAAACGATTTTCAAATCATAATTTCAAAACACTGCACATGCGAAAATTACTTAAAATGTCCTTAAGACACATAAAAGCGTTTTTTGATTGCCTTTCCTGCATGGTTGGGTCACTTTTAACATGGCTATGTAACACAAACATTCAAAATCTAAATTTTCCATGCACAGGTGGGAGCATATTTACAAGCAATTTGCGCCACATAATTCATAATTTTCTCCTTAAAGCACACTATTCTCTAAATTAAAGAAATATTTTCTCACCTTAGCAAATACTTTGAGTTTGAAAACAGTCTCAGAAACACACCAATTTGTCTTCAGCAGAGCAAAAGGTATGCACTCCAGAGTCTGCAGCTATCAAAAGCACAGAAATGCTGTAATTCTTCACACATATTTCTCATGTCACCCAATCAAAACTCTTCCCTCACTTTTTTTCAAATGAAAACCCTTCCCCCCTCTGCCCTTTCTGTCTTTTCTGCATGGCAACCACCTCTTGGAAGACTTCTGGTGTTTGCAAGTTCACACAACTTTGTTGCAATTGAACTCTGAACTCTCAGTGCACCTGCATATCCAGTGCATTCTTTCATTTAATGATTTTTTATTGACCATTCAAAATACATCTTTCAAAGAACACATCCGTGCACCCTAACTTTCTGTTTTCAGCAATCAAAATCCACCAATCACTGTTACTGCTTCATGAACACAGAAACTCCACAGTTTTTTTCATTTTAAACTCTCATTTTTTCAACTGCCATTTCATTGCCACACTTCATCTGACTGCAGGAGAACCTTCTCTCACCATGTTTTCTGTCTGGATTGTTGGACATAGTTATATTCACTGGGCTCAAAGGTACGTTGAAAACAGGAAATTACCTAACCTCAATTTACAAGATGTGGAAATTAAGTGGTTTGGCCACAGAGGATTAAAATGTCACCAATTGATACCATTGGTGAAAACCTTTATGCATTTGCCCAAACCTGACCTGTTAATTGTGCACTGTGGAGGTAATGACTTGGGCACTTTGACTGGTGTAGGTCTGGAAATGCTTTTAAAGGACACCTTTGAGCAACTAATGGCACTTTTTCCTCAGACTGCCTTGGTATATTCAAATATATGCCAAAGACAGAAATGGAGGTGGTCAAACCAATTTTGTCCACAAATTGAGAAATCGAGGAAGCATGTAAACAAATCTGTTTCAGCTTACATGAGAGACCATGGAATGGGCTCCCTGTACAACAATAACTTGCGTTACTACATGCAAGATATCTACAGAGGAGATGGAGTTCACTTCTCAGATGAGGGCAACAGAGTTTTCACTCTGAATTTAAGAATGTGCATTGGTACCTACTTATAAGTACCTAAATGTACCATAAACCCAAAAGCTCTTCTCAGAGCTACCCTACATCTGATCACTCACAATTATTATTTTACTCTAACATTTTTCACTAATTTCCAACAAAGTACGCTCCCTGGGGCGCTACCCGGTACGCGAACCGGGAGCTAACCTCGCGAAATTTTTTTTTAAAATGTTTTTTTTTCGCACATATAAGCCTCCTCAGCCACCCTCAGAAAACCTAGGGGGTCAAGATAACTCTACCGTGCCCCCTTCTACCCATTCTGAACATTATTTGCCCTCCATCTTGTATCTTAATTCGACCGAAACACAAAATGGTGGACTCCCGGAACGCTTAAGGTTCGCGAACCGGGGCGCTCAACGGTTCGCGTACCGGGTCGCTCTCTGGGAAGCGCACCATCAAAAAAGGTGGGAAAGTAGTTCACAGAAAAGCCACTGGAGACAATTTCACCAAATATAGATTAGCTCATACTACATACCAATCCCTACCATTTTCACAAATTTGATTGGAATTCCATTTAGTCATTTAGCCTGTAGACCTCTCTAAATACCCTGAGGTAAATTACTTCACAAAACACATCTGAAGTGTTGGAATTGACAACCAATGAAAATGTTACTTTCATTTTCTATTTTTTTTACCTGACATTTCATTGGTTATATACCTGAATATATATAAAGGAAGAGAAGAAAACACAGCCATTTTGACTACTACTTCTTGCTGTACATTTCAATAGTATTTTCACTAATTCCTTCAACTTCTTTCTAAAGGTAAGTTTTTATTTTTAAAACTGAAGTATATTGTGCACTATAAGTTAATATGGTAAACTTTTTCTGATAGATATATACTATCCCTCTGTAGTAGTTATAGATTTAGAGAGACTTCTCTGTTATAGTTATGGATGGAGTTAGGCTTCTCTTGTATAATTATGAATTTACTTACGTTAAATCACATACACTTTTTTATATTCCTACTTCCACTCTGATACTATACACTGCCCAAAGATAAATTCACTGATAAAAAATGCCTATCTAAAATTATTCCCAACATTGCCCTATCTCTACTAATATATATTTTTTTAATCCAAATTTCAGGCAAAATGGAAGGCGAAAACCAAGTTTCTTTTGAAATGGACATGCAAGAGAGCAGCCAAGAATTGATTGATACAATTGATCAAATTGACATTGAATTTTTCGATGAAACTTGGGACAATGAACTACTGCAATGTGTACAAGCAGTAGATAACCTCCTTGCAAATGAGGACATTTTACACCCTCAGAGACTACAATGTATATTCCATGATAATTATGAAATTTCTGACAATGAAATGTTAGAAAGTTTAATAAATTATGAAACACAATCACATTAAAAAAAATGCTTAAAAAATAAAGAAAATTAAAAATAATCAACAAAAACAACAATCAATTAACATACAGCATTTGAAAAGTCTATCATTCATTTTTCATTGCAGTACGCTGCCCAGAACGCTTCCCGGTTCGCGGACCGGGCGCTCCCCACGCAAAAAAACCAAATTTTTTTTTTTGTTTTTTTTGCCCCGCGGGGCCCTTTTAAAACTTCCACATTAAACCTAGGGGGTCAGGGAGGATCTAGTATGCCCCCTTATGGTCATTTTCGCCTTTGTTTTGGCCTCCTCTTGTCTCTCAATCCTACCGAGAGACAAGATGGCGGCCGCTCCAGACTGTTTAGAATGTTGACAGACACCGGAGAGCCAATCAGCTTAGCTACGCGAAGTTCCGGTACGCTTAAGGTCCGCGGACCGGAGCGCTGCCCGGAGCGCGCTTACAGATATATATCTTTTTTTAAACGTTAATTTCTCAAAATCCACTGGAGCACATATATTGAGACCTAGAAAAGGCACATCGGGCTACCAGTCCCTACAATTTTGCCAAGTTTCATGGAAATCCATTCAGCCGTTCGGGCTAAAAGTGAGGCCAACCGCCCTATGGAAAACTCAATGTTAAAAACATGTTTTGGGACCCCCCTTTTTTCTCGGCCCCCCCTTGACGAAACCCCCCCAAATTTCCAAGGGCTGCTCAGAAACAAAATGTTCCATTTTCCAGAAAATTTCAGCCAATTCCGTCCACAAACGCCAAAGTTATTAGACATAGAATTTTCAAAAATCCCATAGGGAAAAAATCCTAACTATATATACCTACTGGCGACCGCCAGTAGGTAATATATATATATATATATATATATATATATATATATATATATATATGAACGCTCCCTTTTTACACCAAAAGAAACGAGTCACTCTCACAGCGGGTGCTTCAAACCGCGTTGGTGTCCGCGGTGAAATATGGCAGCTCCAAAATCCCAAAGAATACCCAGCCGGGTTAGTCGGGATAAAAAAGCACTCACAAGCTCAACAGTCGCTTTCAGCAGGGGGTAGGTTTAATTAGATAGACGCGTTTCTGGAGATAAACTCCCTTCGTCAGTATTTACATCTGTGCAACCAGATACTGTGTCCTTATCTATGTTTATCATACATCATGGAAATAAACGAGGGACCACATAGAGCGCCACATGCGCGTCATCTTTAAGTGTACAAATACATTGTTTAACCAAACATTGCTGAGGAGTATGTTGCATCATAAATAAAGCCGTCAATCGGCATTGCCATCATCACAATGATTCCCCGCATCAATTATCTACAGACAACTATTCATATCTGGATTGCGTGGCTAAGATGGCATAAGCTTCAACCCGTGTTTCTAGTCATAATCAGACACAGAAGCATCAGGAAAATCTTGCCGTGGATCGGCAATGGCAGCCCATATGGACTGCCTGGTTAAGGTGCAACCAAGCACACAGCAATGTATAATATCAATCTTAAAAAAGAGTTAAAAAAGAGAAGGCATCTTTCACCCCAAGTTTTCACCTGATTAGAACAACAACAGAATACAACTCATTTGATACAGAATTAATGAATGTTACAGATTCATAGTTATTCATACATCATTGTCAACCCAAGTGCGAGGCCATTTCCTCTCCCATATTCAATCCCTTGGGTGCTCTGGTCTCTAGGTCTATAATATAACGAGACTCTAGTCTCCTTAGTGTGAGCAACCTGTTGCCCCCTCTTGGGTTCGCTTCTACTCTATCCAAACAAAAATATCTCAAAAGGTTCCTGTCACTGTTGTGTTTTATAGAGAAATGGCGTGCCACGGGATAACTGAAATCCCTGTTGGCTATGGCCCGCATATGCTCTAGTATCCTCAGTTTAACAGGATTGATCGTACTCCCCACGTATCTCAATGAACAAGGACATACAAGACAGTAAACCGCATGGTCGGAGTGGCAAGACATGAATTTCCTGATCTTCTTACCACCACTATGCCCAGGGACCTCGTAGCTCAGAGTTCTTTTACTCGCGGAGCAAGCCTTGCATCTTCCGCAAGGAAAGAAGCCTTTGGCCTCTTTTAATGTGCCCTCTTGTTTCACAATAGGTCGTAGGTAGCTATGGACTACTTGGTCACGAAGTGATCGTGCCTTTCTGTATGTAATTAGTGGCATTCTCGGTATGTCAGAGCCAATGATCGGATCTGTTTTCAAAATATGCCAATGTTTTGACAATACTTTTCGCAATTTGTGGGAATCCGCAGAATAGGAAGTAATCATGCGGAATTTAC
The DNA here is from genome assembly GCF_964261635.1 of Lissotriton helveticus. Taxonomy (NCBI): domain Eukaryota; kingdom Metazoa; phylum Chordata; class Amphibia; order Caudata; family Salamandridae; genus Lissotriton; species Lissotriton helveticus. The sequence continues at coordinate 642,981,743 of NC_136059.1, forward strand.
CTTCTGTGGTAGTGGCAGGTTTTTTAGTGAAAAGGCTAGAGCGGGGAACACTTCTAACTTTATTCACGGTCTCTCTTAGAATATGGGGACTATATCCTCTTATCACGAATCTCTCCACACATTCCAACGCTGCTTTTTCGAAGCTCTCATCCTGGCTGCAATTGCGTTTAATACGCAAAAGTTCCCCGTACGGAATGTTGTTAATTAACTTACGGGGATGGCTACTGGACGCGTGTAAGACGCTATTCCCAGCCGTAGGTTTGCAGTATAAGTCAGTGCAAAAATGTCCATCCCTGATGCTCACCTCCAGGTCTAAGTACTTGACTTTTTCCCTGTTGATATCCCCAGTGAATCTCAAATGAAATTCATTGTCATTGAGCATATCGATGTACTGATTTGCTTCCTCAATAGAACCATTCCATACTAGGAACAGGTCATCAATGTACCTGCTCCATAGTACCACCTTGGAGTTCCAGGAGGAGAGTCTGGGGGCCCAGGCTACCTGCTCCTCCCACCAGCCCACGAATAAATTCGCGTAACTGGGGGCGAAGCAGGAGCCCATGGCTGTGCCAGTCAGTTGGCGGTACATGGTGCTCTGAAAGAGAAAAATGTTGTTACACAAGCAGAATGCAATTAGTTCTAATAACATCTTATTATGCACTGCATATTTAAGCTCTCTCTTGTTGAGGAAGTACTCTATGGCATGGAGACCCTGGTCATGGTCTATACAAGTATACAAACTCGTTATGTCCAGGGTAATCAGTACATAGGATGGTTGCCAGTGAAGAAGTATATATATATATTCACTGACAAAAACATAGGTTACAGGCCTGATATAGTTAGGAATTACCATTTAAAAAACCTTAGAAATTCACTGAAAAAACCATAGGTTTTAGGGGTGTTATATTTAGCTGGACATTTCACTCGTACAAAACCATTGAAATTCTTCCGATATAGTTAGTTGTACTCACTATATCTTACGCGCCTGCAATCCACTGCTGATGATGTCACATATTACATCATTCATGACATGGTCAGTAACATCACTGATGACATCTCAAATGACATCACTGATGAGATCATCCAGTGAATGTGGTTTGGTTTGTTACATAAATGTGTATTATATATAGCAATTTGCATTGACGAATAAGTGGATATGTAAATATAAATATCTGGATGGAGGATTTAGTAGCAGTGTGATTGACTATTTACTTGACTAATTTATAGTGTCTTACTAAGTATATTGGATAGTGACTAAACTGTGTGAATATCTGTATCACTTTGTCAGTTGCTGTGTAAACTGCATCTCCAGTTGGTTACTAGCTATGTGAAAGTCTGTATTAGGTATTGATTAGTTAACTAAGTATTTGTATGGGATTGTGAATGTGTGTGTGGTTCGGTGGGGGGTGTCTGACTGCCCAAAGATGTGTGAATAGTTGATTCAGTAGGTATATGAAGTTAAAACGACATGTTATAACAGTTGTTTGGGTGGTTGAATATCTTTATGGGTGTGGTGATGAGCAAATATATCTCTCAATGATACATGTCCAACAAACTAAAAAAATAAAAGGCAGTGTATGTGTCAGTTGTTGTATATAAATAAGTATACATAAGACTCAGTGATTGTATGAGTGACTGTATGGATAACTGTATACTTGTAATAGTGATTTTATAACACACTAAGTATGAGTTACTATCTATGTGAATAGATGAAATGGTGTTTGTATAAGTGTGTAGCTAAGTAAATGTAAGAATGATCCATTGTTTGCATAAGTGAGTAGGTTGACTTCATAAGTGAATAGGATGTGTGCTGGTGTGTAATGTCGATATAGGTGTATAAGTATATTTGATAGTGTTCTATTGATCATTGACAGCATGTATCAGTGAATCTATAGGTAAGTGATTAGATGTGCGTATAGATCTAGGAATCACTGAGTGGGTTTTTAGAAACTTGTATTGGCGTGTCAATGGATTCAAATATGGTACTCTGTATTTTACAGTGAGTGATGAAAGGCTATACTAGTGTATGATGAGGTGTATCTGATTGTCACGTGGATGATGTCATCAGTGATGTCATCATTGATGTCATTTGAGATGTCATCAGTGATGTCACTGACCATGTCATGAGTGATATAATATGTGACATCATCAGCAGTGGATTGTAGGTGCACGAGTAATAGTGAGTACACATAACTATATCTGAAGAATTTCAATGGTTTTGTACGAGTGAAATGTCCAGCTAACCATAACACCCCTAAAACCTATGGTTTTTGCAGGGAATTTCTAAGGTTTTTTAAATGCTAATTCCTAACTATATCAGGCCTGAAACCTGTTTTTTTCAGTGAATTTCAAAAGTTTTTAAATGCTAATTCCTAACTGAATCAGGCCTGAAGCCTATGGTTTTTTCAGTAAATTTCGAAGGTTTTGTAAATGACAATTTTTAAATGTATTAATTGTTATATTTATTTTTTTATACTGATTTATCACATTTTCTAAACTATTTATTTTTAGATATTTTATTTTTTAAATTAGATTATGATTACATTATACATTAAATTACAAAATATACTTTATCAGAATGAATTACTTTAGTTTAAATAATTTGCAAATAGGCAATAGAATTTTAAGTACAGTAGTTACAGTTGTTTCAATGGGCTACACAATTTCAAACACAATGCAACATTGACCTCAATGTGAATTTCTATTTAAATGCAATTAGTTACTTTATGGATTACTTTTCTAACCAAAGGACTGGATCCTAGATTCCGTCCTTGGACATCTCCTGTAAACAGTTAATTAAAAGCGTTTTGGTTAAAGTTGTGATTTTTAAGGAATATTATGTTATTTTAAAAGTTGACAGAAATGTTTTCACATAGAATCACCAATGTTATTCTATGGCAGGAAATTCACTTAGCAGGTAAATAGTCCTATTGTCACTTTTTCTTACTCAGTGTTAGATCCTGGATCCAGCACTGGTGCATCTTCTGTAAACAGTTGAAAGAATGCGTTTACGTCATACAGGCAATTTATTAGGAATATTTCTAGTTTGTGAAATAGACGGAAACTTTTCTGGTGAAAACCAGACAATGGATTCCTATGGAAGGAAATACAAATTACTGGTAAGTTTGCTTAGAGTTACTTTTCAGGGTCAGTGTTGGGCTAAAGGACCCAGCACTGGGGTTTCTCCTGATAACAGGTGAGTAAACCGGAATTCCTTGTTTGGATGATTTTAGGTGAATATTTTAAAGTTCCAAAACTCCACACTTAGAAGAATTTCCAAGTGAAACCAGTCAATGTTAGCCTATTGAAGGAAATTCAAGTTACTGGTAAGTATGGTTAGAATTACTTTTCACGATTAGTACTGGGATCAAAGATGCAGCACTGAGGTCTCGCCTGATAACAGATGAGTACATCGGAATTCGTAGTTCTACTGATTTTATAGGAATATTTTAAAGTTCCAAAACTCCACCAGTGAAACCAGTCAATGTTGCCCTATGGAAGGAAATTCACCTAGCAGGTAAGTTGTGTTATTGTTACCTTTTCTTACTCAGTGGTGGATCCTGGATCCAGCACTGCTGCATCTCCTGTAAACAGTTGAAAGAATGCGTTTAAGTCATACAGGCGATTTTTTAGGAATATTTTTAGTTTGTGAAAATAGACTCTTAGAAACTTCTCTGGTGAAAACCAGACAATGGATTCCTATAGAAGAAAATACGAGTTACTGGTAAGTATGGATAGAATTACTGTACAGAATCAGTACAGGGCTTAAAGATGCAACACTGATGTCTCTCCTGATAACAAGTGAGTAAATCGGAATTCGTAGTACATCCAGTAAGCGCCGCAGAGCTGCGTAGCAGAGAGATGTAAAAAGGGGCACAGCCTGCACCACCTCTCTGCAACGCAGCGCAGTGGCGCTTCCTGGAAGCACCTGGTGGGCTACTTGGCCCCCATGATTCCTCAGGTTTGATGTAGAAGTTTTTTCCCCAACTTAAAACGCACTACAGGGCGTGTTTGCACACATTACGTCAGGCCCCGTCCCCTCCCTTCACAACTATGTACACGCGCTCTGTCATCGTTCTAAGTTGAGAGATTAGGTCCCCTTCAATCCTAAGGGCCCCTAGGGTCAAAGTAGCCCACTTGGTACCTCCAGTAAGCACCACAGAGCTGCGTTACATAGAGGTGTACAAAGGGGCGTGGCCTCTGAACACATGTCTGCAACGCAGCTCCCTGGCGCATACTGGAGATACCTTTTGGGCTATTTGACCATCAGGGACCCTCAGTATTGAAAGAGAATTAATTCCACAACTTAAAACGCGCCACGGGGCACGTTTGCACAGTGGTGAAGGAACGGGGCATGGCCTGAGGTGATATGTCTGCAAACACACCCTGTGGCGCATTTTAAGTTGGAGAATTAATTCCTCCTCAATCCTGTGGGTCCCTGGGGCCAACTAGGCCACCAGGTACCTCCAGTATGTGCCAGGAGGTTGCGTTTCAGAGAGGTGTTCAGAGGCCATGCCCCTTTTTACAACACTCTGCAATGCAGCTCCGTGGCACTTACTGGAGGTACCTGGTGGGCTAATTGGCCCCCAGGGACCATCAGTGTTCAAGGGGAGTTAATCCTCCAACTTAAAACATGCCACAGGGTGTGTTTGCACACATATCACCTCAGGCCTCGCCCCCTACCTTCACCACTGTGCAAATGCGCCCCGTGGCTCGTTTTAAGTTGGGGGATTACGTCCCTTTGAATCCTGAGGTTCCCTGGGGTCCAACTAGCCCACCAGGTACCTACAGTAAGCGCCATAAGGCTGCGTTGCAGAGAGGTGTAAAAAGGGGCATGGCATGTTGCACCTTTCTGCAACGCAGCTATGTGGCACTTACTGGAGGTACCTAGTGGGCTTGTTGGCCCCAGGAACCCCCAGTATTGAAGGGGAATTAATTCCCCAATTTAAAACGTGCCACAGGGTGTGTTTGCAGAGTGTGTTTGTGAGGGGGCAGGGTGTAGGAACTATTGCATCTCTTTTCTCTCTTTTTTTTAAAGGCCCCCCTTCCTTTTACGTTTTTGGGGCCTTGGGGACCCCATCCCCCAGGGCCTCACCCCCAAATTAAAATATATATATTTTTTTTACTGGAAGAGGGCCGCGTGGCCCCCCTCCCGTGGCCAATTCTGTACCCTGGGGACCCCTTCCCTCGGGGCATGGCCACATTTTAAAATATTGTTATGGAGGGGGGCTGCATAGCCTCCTCAGGCCACTTAAGGCCCCGGAGACCCCATCCCCCGGGGTCAGCCATTGATTTATTTCATTTATTTTTTTTCTTAATAGGGAGGGGGGCCACATCCTCCAGGGCCTGGCCTCTCTTTAGGGACCCTGGGAGGGTCCCCAATCCCCCCACGGTCCCAGCCGGCTGACCGCCTCCTATGGGAGCCGGCATTGCTTTTCAACATGTGGAGCAGCTAACATGCTGCTCCCCATATGGAAAAGCAATCTGCTTTGCTTCATTGAAGTGAGAGCAGGCTTCCCTGCTCTCGCTTCAATGAAGCTAAGCAGTTTGCAATGGCAGGGTTGGAGCTGCAAGGTTCCTGCCCTCCCATTGAAAATAGCAGTGTCCCAGGGGTGGGCACCCCGGGACACTGCAGGAGCCGGCCCTGGGGTGTGGCAGTCCCCAGGGCCTGTGCAAGGCTCCCGGAGGGGGGCCGCATGGCCCCCTCCCAAATTTGTTAGAAGCCCTGGGGGTGGCAGTCCCCGGGGCTGGGGGGCCTCAGAGCCAACACTTCCTGATTTGGAGTGTTGACAACCAATTAGAATACGGCTCGTGCACGGCAGGGTGCGCTTAGGCCGCGCTTAGGGTACACGCACCCTCCGAGGCCACAGATATATATGTACGTTGAAATGTCATTTTCTCAAGAACTACTGAATGGATTTACACCATTTAAGCAAAAGGCATGAGTCGGAACTAAGGATACCTCTTTGCTAAATTTGGTGTAATTCCCTTCAGCAGTTCAGGCTGTAGCTGCGGCTAAAGGTCCTAGGGGAAATTGCATGGGAAAAACGCTTTTTTCTTGGCCCCCGCTTGATGAATCACCGTGAAACTTTCAGGATAGGAGCAGACCGGAGCTGTCCGTAAGTTTTGAAAATGTTGTGAAGATTCGTCAATCGGTGCTAAAGTTATTCTAAATAGACTGTGGAAAATAGGTCCTAAATATTCTACCCACTGGCGACCGCCAGTAAGTTATATATTTATATATATATATATATATATATTACCTACTGGCGGTCGCCAGTAGGTATATATAGTTAGGATTTTTTCTCTATGGGTTTTTTGAAAATTCTATGTCTAATAACTTTGGCGTTTGTGGACGGAATTGGCTGACATTTTCAGGAAAATGGCACATTTTGTTTCTGAGCAGCCCTTGAAAATTTGGGGGGGGTTCGTCAAGGGGGGGCCGAGAAAAAAGGGGGGTCCCAAAACGTGTTTTTAACATTGAGTTTTCCATAGGGCGGTTGGCCTCACTTTTAGCCCGAACGGCTGAATGGATTTGCACGAAACTTGGCAAAATTGTAGGGACTGGTAGCCCGATGTGCCTTTTGTAGGTCTCAATATATGTGCTCCAGTGGATTTTGAGAAATTAACGTTTAAAAAAAGATATATATCTGTAACAGCGGACCTGGCAGCGTCCCAGGACGCGTACTTTACGCGCAACGGAGCTTTGTGAAGCGAAGCTGATTGGTTCTCCGGCGACTGTCAACATTACAAAAAGTCCGTAGCGGCCGCCATCTTGTCTCTCGGTAGGATCGAGAGACAAGAGGAGGTCAAAACAAAGGGGGAAATAACTATAAGGGGGCATAGTAGATCCTCGCTGACCCCCTAGGTTTGATGTGGAGGTTTTAAAAGGGCCCCGCGGGGCAAAAAAAAAACAAAATAATAATAATCGAACGGCTGAATGGATTTGCACGAAACTTGGCAAAATATTAGGGACTGGTAGCCCGATGTGCCTTTGCTAGGTCTCAATATATGTGCTCCAGTGGATTTTGAGAAATTAACGTTCAAAAAAAGATATATATCTGTAACAGCGCTCCGCTTCGCGTACTTTTCGCGTTACGGAGCTTTGCGAAGCTGATTGGTTCTCCGGCGTCTGTCAACATTCCAAACAGTCCGTAGCGGCCGCCATCTTGTCTCTCGGTAGGATTGAGAGACAAGAGGAGGCCAAAGCGAAGGGGGAAATGACCATAAGGGGGCATAGTAGATCCTTCCTGACCTCTTAGGTTTGATGTACCATTTTGCCAAGTTTGGTGTAATTCCGTTCAGCCATTCAGGCTGTAGACGTATGTAAATGTCCTATGGAAAATTGCATGGGGAAAACACATTTGAAAGTGTTGAAATTTAGAACCAATTAAAATGTTACTTTGGTTTTGTATTTGTGTGTGATGAAAGTTAATTGGTTATGTATATATGTCAAATGAGAGGAAACCACAGCCATTTTGTGATACTACTGTCTGAGGTACATTTGTGAGGAATTTTTGGTGGTGAATTTCTGGTGTTTGATTTACACAGTACTAACACTTCTGCTACTTTTAAAAAGGTGAGTTGTTAATTTGTAAGGGGAACTATGTTGTACACTTGAAGATAATTTGAAAAATGTTTTCTGTTATTTATTTGCAGTCCTTCTGTTATACTAAATACTTGATAAAGTTAGTTTTATATTATGTATTACTAAAAACGATAAATGAAAGTGATTATTTTTTTCTGCAATTTACAGCAAGCAATTTCAAAATAAAATGGCTCACAATGAAGAGACCGTGGCAATTTCTTTTGAATTGTCCAACACATTGATTGAAATTGAGAGCACCAATAATGAAATATTGTCACAAGGAGGACATGACTTGTATGATTCCATTAGATTGATTGAAATGGACAGCACCAAGAATGAAATATTGTCACAAGGAGATGACTTGAATGATTCCACTACATTGATTGAAATTGAGAGCACCAATAATGAAATATTGTCACAAGGAGGAGATGGCTTGTATGATTCCATTAGATTGATTGAAATGGACAGCACCAATAATGAAATATTGTCACAAGGAGGAGATGACTTGAATGATTCCACTACATTGATTGAAATTGAGAGCACCAATAATGAAATATTGTCACGAGGAGATGACTTGAATGATTCCACTACATTGATTGAAATTGACAGCACCAATAATGAAATATTGTCACAAGGAGGAGATGACTTGAATGATTTTTTTGATCAATCTCTTGATGGCGAATTTATCGAGTGTTTGGAGACCATAGAGTTACAAGAATCATCATTGGAGACTTTTAATGAGGACATTGCTGATGAGGACATGTTACTAGTTCTTTCAAATTTAGAAAATTCTGAAGAATAAATTTATATTTAGAAATCAAAAATTGTTTGAGACATTCATTTTTATTTTTAATTTATGAGGTTGTAGCGAAGTGATTGTAGTATAAAATGAGACTTATAGTATAGAGTGCAACATTTTTATGTTACATGGTAAGTTTACTCATATTTACTTCCCTTCTGCCACTATATTATCTCCAATGTGTATTTGACATGTCTTCTTCATCTCCGGCCTCCTTTCTCTCACTGTGTGTCTCCGATGCATCTTATCGCTGCTATTTTGTGTAATTACAGAAGAGAGTAAAATAAAATAGTTCGGAACGTGAAAAGGGGGCAAAGTAGAGTACTCCTCACCCCCTAGGCCTTTTTAGGCGGTCCCAAAAGGATCAGTTTCTGCTTTCCTGAGAGATTATGGTATGAGTTCCATATACCACAATAACTTGCATTACAACATGCAAGATATCTATCTCCTATTACCAACTTTTGGAGATATTCGCGCTAAGCGCGAATATCTCCAAAAAGTAACACCTGCCCTGAGCAGTTCTTAGCCATGTTATCCAATGGGAGGTGGATAACATGGCTAAGAGCATTAGCTCGGTAATGCATGAATATCGCTGAGTTTTTAGCGATATTCATGCATTGCGGCCGTTTATTATCGCATTTGCGATAAACCTTGATAATAGTAAGGTTTATCTTCGATAATTTCTGACGATGCTTAGTGGTAAAAAATTGGTTGGTAAGCATCGTTAGCGATAAATATCGCTTAACTTTGGTAATATGCCCCAACGTCTGTTAACGTTCGATTCGAAGGAAATGAGGAAGTGTTGAAAAACATTGTCTGCGCCATCTTGCCTTTTTTGAAATGCCACACTTTTGTCGTGCACGGCAGCCATTTTAGATGTCTTGACCAGACCCACTCTCTGCACGCTGTCGATTCGTAGCATGGCTCCTCACCCACGCAAGCATCTTCCCTAGGCACTGGTCACCACCGCTCTCTGTCTTATGCATGGGCAATAAACCTCCCCCCATCTGCGCTGCTCTTCCCTGAGAATCACACTCTGTGCCCGCCCGACACCTCCCTTTCGCCCTATTCACTACCGCACCCTCTGACACTTCTCTTTCTCTGTGTCCGATTGTCCAGGCTATCAGCTAGCCCTGCAGATGTAGTTTATGGCCCCAGCTGTAAAGAATCACCCCTCTTCAAAGGAGTTATAGTAGATCAAGGCCCACACCCGATGAGATCCGTCACACCACACGTGTTCCTACTATCTGAAAACCATCCTGTATTGTGATTGGGGAGGGGACCGAGCCTGAAGCGGAAGATTCCAGGAATGACTCTTTGTACATCAAAGTTTTTACTATTATGTGTCACATTAAAAATATATAGCACTCCAACAAAGTAGTAGGAATATAAAACTTTAATAACATATAAATATATACAAGAAAACAAAAACAGTAAAAACATTTAAACAACGAAGAGACCGTGGCAATTTCTTTTGAATTATCCAATAGATTTATTGAAATTGACAGCACCAATAATGAAATATTCTTGTCAGTAGCGGTCTGTTGTGCGAATAGTTCCAAGGCAGCAGAACGCGCTGAAATCTAGATGGCACGAAAGTGATGTCTAGTAAGTTGCCGCCCAGCAAAAAACGGCGTGGGGCGCCGCGGGGGTGAGTGAGTCCAGTAGGCACCACAGCTATTCTTACCGGCATTGCAGAATTACTGCTGGGGACAATGCCTGTGCTGTAGCAGGGTCACAGCAGAAACAAAAAGGATTCTGTTGAAGATGTTGTTGGTTTTCAATTTGAAAACAGTTCTGGTGTCAACTGCTATGCTAATGTAGTGGTTAATGTTTTGTTTTCTCTAGAAAATGTAAAAGAGGGGGAGGCAGTCCAAAGTTCCGTTAAAAGGGCAAAGGAAAGGATCGGTGGTTTGAACTATCAGTCAAAAAGGGGAGGGGGTGCAATAATTTTTCCTACCGGGTCACACTGTGCTTTCACCGGAAGTGAGGTCTGCAGGATTCTAGTAATTCAAAGTGAGGCTGGCGCCAGCATGGGAGCGCCGACGTCCCGCGGATACAGTTTCGTCACTCCACGGGCGATCATGGCAGTCATTCCCCATCGGGGGTCGGAGACTCCCGCGGCTCCTCTAGAATCTTCAAGGTCGTGGAGGACTACGGTGGTGGAGTCAACCAGTGACCGGGCCATTTCTTTATGCTGGGCCCGCTCTTGCCAGGTCGACCGCCATTTTGAGAGTTCGGCAGCTACCGGCGATCGCGGGGTCACATGAGCGGACGGGCTCCACCCTGCCGGGCGAGACGTTGCAGCATGGCCACAGTGGAAGAACCGTTTTCCGGGCGCCTGGAGCGCTGAGGGTGCAGCTGGGAAGTCTCCACCTGGGGAGGCGGGAGAGGCCTGTTCGCACCGTCTCTCCCTCCCAGTGCACCCCACGGCGTCTCGCTTGAGATTTGTTATGGCCGGACCAGGCGATGAGGACGAGGGGGGGGTCGGAGGCATGTGCAAGACATCCCCCCCCAGTGTTGTCGCAGCCATTATAAAAGAAAGAAGTGTCCCGTCCGTCTTCGGGCCGGGCTTCCGGTGGATGTCGGCCGGACGCCCCTGGCTCTGGCCCCATGAACGGGTTTCTTGGTTTATCGGCTGCAGCCGGATCCCGTCGGCCTCGGCCCCCCCGACCGTTGGTGGTCGGACCGGAAGAGCATGTGGCGGGACTACCTGCAACTCTCAAGGGCCACCGCGGCCGGACTGGGAGAGAGAGGGGAGGGTCGAGGAGACATTCCCCCCCCCCTGCAACTGTTCAGCGTTGTAAAGGCAATCCCCTGGCCGGGTCCCGCTGGCCTCGGCCTCTCCTTCGGCTACACCCTACGTTAGGATCTCCTGGCCGAGGCGTGGCAGCAGGACCTGCCTTATATGGGCTGCTCCCGGCTGGGCGTAGCCGGAACCCTGCCCCACCTTGGAAGTTTCCAGAGTGGGGGTGGATGTTCTACTGACTTGCATTTTCCCTAGTCTATCGATTTTTTTGGCGTGGCAGGCGGTGGGACAGCGAGGGGTGATTTGGTTTCTCTTACTGTTTTTCTGGTCTCTCACCACTGGCATATTTTAACGTTTTCTTGTTTCTAGGACATTAATAGGTTTTATCATTACGTTATGTTATCGTTTCTTTGTTCGTTGTTTAATAAAAGTTCATGTTCATCAGTGGCCTACTGATTTTCGTTTTCCTATTTTTTTCTTTCCAGGTTGTTTCATGGTAAAGTTTCTGTTAACAGGATACAGTGATCACTTCGTTATTATTGCATATGTCCTTTTCACTAGGGGTGCTCTCTGGTCGGGCCAGATGACGTATCTCTAGTAAATGGTCCGGGTGAAAAAGGTGCATCAATCAGTGGGGAGTAGATAGGCATGACAGATTACAACGGGGGAGAACGGTCCGCATTACGTACCCTTTCACTACTTGCAAAGATTTTCCTACGTTTATTTGCAAACAGGGAATACCTCCAAAAAGAACTAATTCCCAAACAGTCAATGTTCGGACAATCAATCAATCAATGAGGAATGAAATAGGTACGACGTGTTAAAGGCTTGCGTTACCTACCCTTCACTATCTGCAAAGGGAGAGAGAATATTCCTATTCTTCCTCGTTTGCAGGTAGAGAAGATCCTTAAGAGAATTAACTTCGAACAATTCAATGCTCGATTGAAACAATCAACAAGGGGTACTGTGAACACAAATGAACGCCGCTTATATACATACGCATTGCTATTTTCAACAGGTTGTTCCTAATGTTTCTATTTTAGCGAGGTCAAAAAGAGATCCCATTAGTGGCCTACTGATTTTGCTCGATTCCTTTTGTTTTTTTACACGATTTTTCGCTATCTGCAAAGACTAAACAGAGTATTGCGACTCTGTGCTTGTTTGTAAATAGAGAATGAACCAAAGAGAACAATCAATCAAATGGAGAGAGAAGCAGGCACGACGGATTACAAAGGGGGCAAAGGGCTGCGTTAACTACCCTTCACTATCTGCAAAGAGAGAGTACTCCTAATAGAAATGAGGGGTGGGGGGCAGCATTCAAAGCAGATCAGTGTGCATAAACACGAAAATGTTTTTACTTACCACGTACTTGACATTCGACAGCTTATGATATTTGCTATTAAAAAACCATTGAAATTCACTGAAAAAACCATAGGTTATAGACCATATATAGTTAGGAATTAGCATTTACAAAACCTTGAAAATTCACTGAAAAAACCATAGGTTATAGACCATATATAGTTAGGAATTAGCATTTACAAAACCTTGAAAATTCACTGAAAAAACCATAGGTTATAGACCATATATAGTTAGGAATTAGCATTTAAAAAACCTTATTTTACTCACACAAAACCATTGAAATTCCATATATAGTTAGTTGCACTAACTATATATCGCGCACCCGCAATCCACTGCTGATGATGTCACATATTACATCATTCATGACATGGTCAGTGACATCACTGATGACATCACTGATGACATCTCAAATGACATCACTGATGACATCACTGATGACATCTCATTTGACATCAATGACCACATCACTGATGATATCATTCATGTGACAATACAATGCATCTCCTCACACTTTAATATAACCTCTGTTACACCTAGTGTTAAATACAGAGTATAATTTTTGAAACCATTGACACACCAATACTAGTTACTACATACGCACTCAGTGATTCCTATGTTTACACACACATTCACTCATTTACCCATACAATCATTCATACATACAATCACTCATCTTTACAACACTATCATATGCACTCATACACCTATACAGACTCTCACACTCTGTCACTCATCCATGGAGTTACTCACACACCTAGTCAGTCCTGTAAAGAATCAATCACACTTCCATTTTCTAATCTATACAGTTAAACATAGAGCACCTTACATTTTGAAACATATACTAACACATAATTACTCTCTTATACAATCATTGATATAAGTACACATTGATCTGCACAGAGTCACACACCTCCCAGCCAGCCACACACACACTCAGTCTCCCATACAAATACTTGGGCAATCAATCAATAACCCATATAGTTACTCATATAGCTACTGATCAACACATGCAGCAGTTTACAGAACAACAGACATAATGATGCACAAATTAAGACAGTTTAGTCACTAACCCATGCACTCAGTGAGACACATTTAATCACTCACTCATACAGTCAGTCACGCACCTACTAAATCCTTCATCCAGACACTTCTACATCTACTCATTCTTCAATATGTAAAACATATTTAAACTTTACAGAAACACACAGTCACTGGATGATGTCATCAGTGATGTCATCAGTGATGTCATTTGAGATGTCATCAGTGATGTCATCAGTGATGTCACTGACCATGTCATGAATGATGTAATATGTGACATCATCAGCAGTGGATTGCGGGTGCGCGATATATAGTTAGTGCAACTAACTATATATGGAATTTCAATGGTTTTGTGTGAGTAAAATAAGGTTTTTTAAATGCTAATTCCTAACTATATATGGTCTATAACCTATGGTTTTTTCAGTGAATTTTCAAGGTTTTGTAAATGCTAATTCCTAACTATATATGGTCTATAACCTATGGTTTTTTCAGTGAATTTTCAAGGTTTTGTAAATGCTAATTCCTAACTATATATGGTCTATAACCTATGGTTTTTTCAGTGAATATAAATATACATATATATATATATATATATCCCAACACTAAAGTTGAGCCCTCCTTCCGACCTTGTTGCTTTTTCCCACAGTGGGCTCAACTTTAGTGTTGGGATATATATATATATATATATATATATATATATATATATATATATATATATATATATATATATATATATATATATATATATATATATATATATATATATATAACTTGTGTTTCCATCATTAGGGATGAGCCCAACTGAACAGTACGTGAGATTATAAGAGGAGTGCTGTGCGATCTAGTGCATCACTGGAAAGTAGTTTGCATATATGCAACCAAATAAGAATTCAAGCTGAATGGATTAACCCGAAACAACAAATCAGATCGCACAATGTAAATATTGTTAATAAATGTAATTGTCAGTATATGTATTGATTATGGTATTTTTCACTATTTTCTCATATATCTATACACTTTAGGAATCATTATTTTTTGTTAAGTCATTATTATTGGGGTTTGAAACGTTGTAAAGGGTGAAATTACTGAGTTTCATGGTATTAAGTTATCCTCCTGCAGTGTGCCAGAAGAGGGTATGTCGTTTAAAATCACTAATAATTATCTTACACAGGTCATGCAAGGTCTGTCTACTAACAGTAATCTTATCGGATAAGACACATTCATTGGCAAATACATGAATTAGTAGTATTTCACAGGGGGCTAATACACAGTGATATCCCAATTAATGGGAAAACTTGTATTGTTTAGAGAAAAGCAATCTAGGGATTAATTAATTAGTCCTAGTAGAATTACAGTGCATTTTAAGCAGTAATATGTAAATGATTGTTTATACTTTGTTCATTATTAACGTATATTAAATGTTATGTAAATAGTGTAGATCTGTGTATATATATTTGTATATATCATTAATTTATGATTGATGCAAGTTATGTCTCTAAATTTACACATCAGTCCCAGTGATCAACTATTATTTAACAACCACAATGTTTTGACACTGCGTTTATGCAGCAATAACACTGTTTTGATTTGTTCCAAATTAGTTTGATTGAACTATTTATCATGTCAATCAATGAATGTTCTAGGTTTTATATTTTTCCATATAGAACTGACCTTGGGTAACGTATAGTATTTCCTTTATGTTTACCATGTGACCATGTGATACACTTGAGATGCGGAGCATCACTTTAAAAAAAGTATATATTATGTCAGCTGACCGGGTGCACGGTGTGTGAACAAGAGCACTTGATGCTCGAAACGCGTCGCCCGTTGAGAGGTATTAAATAAAATCTTACCTTGCCGACAGCCTGAGGTCCGTGTCTTCATTTCGCTGCAGCTGCGGAGGTGGTAGGATTATCGGTACACATATATATATATATATATATATATATATATATATATATATGTATATATATATATATATATATATATATATATATATATATATATATATATATATAGATAGATATATATATATATCCAAGAAAGAAGTGACTCAAACAGATATATTCACCAAAGAACAAAAATATATTTCCACTACAACGTTTCAGCTTCCGCCTTCCTCAGGTAGTTTCAAGATGGTAAGCTCAGTGGCTGCACAGATGACACAGCTGAATTTTCAAAAAGCATCATGAGTGAAGATTCCATTTGGAATGTGGAATCAATGCAGTCCTGAGAGTTCTTGAGATATGCAGTAATCAGGATGTATTGTCAGTAATGTTCAGTCCATCTGGATGCAATGATTTCAAACGGTACATCCAGAAGTTTTCCCTGGAGTCCAGTAGTTCTTCCTTTGAGACATGTTCCACGGGGAAAATCTTCAAATCTGATAGTGAATGATCCACAAGGTTAAAATGATTGGCTACAGGCTGGTCAATTTTCTTATTAATTATTGCTGATTTGTGGTTCCTGAATCGTGTGCGGAGGTCATTCATTGTTTGGCCTACATATTGTTTTTTATAGCTTTGCCGTTGGCACTGAATCACATAAATAATGGACTGAACATTACTGACAATACATCCTGATTACTGCATATCTCAAGAAATCTCAGGACTGCATTGATTCCACATTCCAAATGGAATCTTCACTCATGATGCTTTTTGAAAATTCAGCTGTGTCATCTGTGCAGCCACTGAGCTTACCATCTTGAAACTACCTGAGGAAGGGGGAAGCTGAAACGTTGTAGTGGAAATATATTTTTGTTCTTTGGTGAATATATCTGTTTGAGTCACTTCTTTCTTGGATATTTTATTTCTTTGTGACTCATTGTATCCTTTGGGATCCAGATTTTTGCCCTGGCTGGCTGTTGTTTTCTTGTGATCCTTCATCTTCAAGTATATATATATGCACCGTGAGGTCAACGTAGTGGGAGGAGCTGCGGTTTGTTGGTGAGAAGGCAGGACATATCTTCCTCACTCACACCGTTTCACACAAGCACATGCACCTGGCGCTGAAGAGGCGAAGAACGCCGAAATGCATCCGCCATAGGAAGAGAAGATACTCTCCGTTGTTTGTGCAGCCCAATAAAGCGCTTCCAAATCATTCCTCAGCTGTGGCCTTACTCGTTCTTTGAAGGAGTGGAGATTGATTTATTCCGGCGCAGTTTCCAGTGATGCGCTTTTAAGGCTCCCGCTTTGTCAAGAGACTCTGTTAATACTGGAACACTGCTTGCAGTTTTATTTTTCTCCGGGGTACTGGAACCTACAGAGTCCACCACGCAGCAAAGAAAGAAGTATGACGGTGAGGATGTCATTGTGCATCACGTCGGGCCGGTCGGATTTCCTTGACTTGCCCCCGCCAGAAAGGATTCCTGAGCTGCGGCGGTTGAAGCGGTATGGGGACTGGAGGAAGCGCAGCTGCGCACATGTACTTTTGGACATTGAATTATTACCACACACTATGCAGCAAATGTTTACCCTTCCACTCCACTCCTGCGATACCTACCTATGCACTGCTGTGGCATGCTGGACCTTGTAGGCGCCGAACATCAAGCGGACTACAAGAGGTGTATGCACCGTGAGGTCAATGTAGTGGGAGGAGCTGCGGTCTGTTGGTGAGAAGGCAGGACATATCTTCCTCACTCACACCGTTTCACACAAGCACATGCACCTGGCGCTGAAGAGGTGAAGAACGCCGAAATGCATCCGCCATAGGAAGAGAAGATACTCTCCGTTGTTTGTGCAGCCCAATAAAGCGCTTCCAAATCGTTCCTCAGCTGTGGCCTTACTCGTTCTTTGAAGGAGTGGAGATTGATTTATTCCGGCGCAGTTTCCAGTGATGCGCTTTTAAGGCTCCCGCTTTGTCAAGAGACTCTGTTAATACTGGAACACTGCTTGCAGTTTTGTTGTTCTCCGGGGTACCGGAACCTACAGTGTCCACCACGCAGCAAAGAAAGAAGTATGACAGTGAGGATGTCATTGTGCATCACGTCGGGCCGGTCGGATTTCCTTGACTTGCCCCCGCCAGAAATGATTCCTGAGCTGCGGCGGTTGAAGCGGTATGGGGACTGGAGGAAGCGCAGCTGCGCACATGTACCCTTGGACATTGAATTATTAACACAGACTATGCAGCAAATGTTTCCCCTTCCACTCCACTCCTGCGATACCTACCTATGCACTGCTGTGGCATGTTGGACTTGTAGGCGCCGAACATCAAGCGGACTACAAGAGGTGTATGCACAGTGAGGTCAACGTAGTGGGAGGAGCTGCGGTCTGTTGGTGAGAAGGCAGGACATATCTTCCTCACTCACACCGTTTCACACAAGCACATGCACCTGGCGCTGAAGAGGCGAAGAACGCCGAAATGCATCCGCCATAGGACGAGAAGATACTCTCGTTGTTGGTGCAGCCCAATAAAGCGCTTCCAAATAGTTCCTCAGCTGTTGCCTTACTCGTTCTTTGAAGGAGTGGAGATTGATATATATATATATATATATATTCACTGAAAAAACCATAGGTTTCACACCAGTTATAGTTAGGAATTAGCATTTAAAAAACCTATTAAATTCACTGAAAAAACCATAGGTTTCACACCAGTTATAGTTAGCTGGAAGTTTTACTCGCATAAAACCATTGAAATTCCCACGTTATAGTTAGTTGGATTCAATAGAACTTGCGCGTGCAATGCACTGCTGATGACGTCACATATTACATCACTCATGACATGGTCAGTGACATCACTCATGACATGGTGTGAAACCTATGGTTTTTTCAGTGAATTGCAATGGTTTTTTAATAGCAAATCTCTATAGGTATGAGAAGTAATATTTTTTTATAACGAATTTTATATTGTATAATTATGTAATAGTTGTTTTTTTTTTATATTTTTTGCCCAGAGCGCTCCCGGGGCGCGTACCGGTGAACGCACGGGTAAGCGCAATGTTACGGCACGCCCCGGGGCGCGTACCGGTGAGCGTCCCGATAGCGCTATTGCCGCGAACGAAAACAACATCGTGACTTAACGCGCAGCCGCGTGATGCGTCATATGACGTACTGCGTAAGCGCACCCGGAAGCACGCGATCGCATACGATCGTGCAACGTCTCGACTCGCTTACGCCCCGGGGCACGAAGCGTAAGCGCGTCGGGTCATGTGATCTGAAAATAACACTTTTCTTTGGTGCAGATCAATTTTGGTTTCCAAATGATGAAAGCCTGGATCATGTGACTTGAAAATAACACTTTTCATTGGTCCAGAACAGTTTTGTTTTCCAAATGATGAAAGTCCCCACCTTTTTTCCCTACTCTGACTTTGTCCTTTGACTGAGGAAGACCTGTTTGGAGTTCTATCTCTACTCTTTACTAGTATAAAATGGCTACAGTAGCAGCAACAGCTGGAGCATCTGCCCCACCACCACCACCACCACCATCTAAAAGACCACCAGAAGATTACATTGGTGGTCAAGAGGAAGAGGAGGACGATGATGAAGAGGAGGCACAGACAAGGCAGTTCCTGCCTGAAGATAAACAGCCCTACAAACCAAAAGAGCACTTTATATGGGAGTTCTACAAAATCCCAAGGGGTTTTAAAAAAGTCAACGCTGCAAAGGTGACTTGCTTGATTTGTGGTGCTGAGCTGTCCAGGGGGAACCCTAACAAAAAATATTCCTTCGGGAATCATACCATGATTCGCCACATGATGCGTTGGCATCCAAACAATTACTGTAATGCAGAGTTAAGGGACCTCTGCAGTAAGCTACCCCCATCAACGTCTGGACCCTCAACATCAAAACAACCCACTCCATCGGGTCCGGGGGCAAGAGACACATTGGCTACTATTCAACCTAAGTTTGCCGATTACAAAATCGTGTGCAAATTGTAACAAGACACTTTGCTATGGTGAGCAAGGTATCGAACTTATCATGGTTGCTGGTGATAACCGTAAGTGTCCAAGAAAACCCTAATTTTTCCTGATTTTTTTTTTGCTCCAGTTGAGCCATTTACAATTCCCTGTTTTTTGTTTCTCCCCATAAAAAACCAAAAAAATATATAAAAGTGTTCAAAAAAGCCAAAAAAAGTACAAAATAATCAAAAAAACATAAAAAAATATAAAACAACAAAAAGAAGAAAAAAACTGTTCTTTTTAGAACTACCTTTACTTTATAAAAATAAACCTATATTTTTAAAGAATCTCTGTCAATCTTTTTTATGCAGGGTACGCGTACCGGTACGTGCACCGGGGCGCGCACTAAGGCGCACCAAAAAAAAAATAAAAAAAAATAATGAAGGAGTTAGCATGAGGGAAGAACACAAAGAGAGTAATGTTAAGAGAAAGAGAGCTAGAGGGAGAAACGAAGAGGGATTGTTTATTACATAGTAAAAAACAGAGAAGGTGTAATAGGATGAAAGTGAGAAAAGTAAAATGACTAAAGGAGCAAAAGAAATGAAGAGAGAGGAAGAAGACTAAAGTAGAGATAGTGGGAGATTGTGAATGGGTGTTGAAAGAAAAAGAAAGGACAGTAAAAAATGGAGAATGAAGGGTATTGGCGGAACCGGGATAAATGAAGAACGGTGAAGGAGGGTGAGAAAAGACCAGTTAGTGTAAGTAAAGAGGGATGAAAGAGGGTGAAAAATTGGATTAGGATAAGACATGGGGAGTGACAAAGAGAAAGGACAAAGAGAGTAAAGGAAACAGTGCCTGAATGGGTTTGAGTGAAACAGCAAAGAAAGGTAAGTAATGCAGTGTGTGTGACTTATAGGGATTCAGTGGGTGTAGGTCGGGATATGGGTGTCTAAGGTGTGTCTGTGGGTGTGGGTGTGTGGGGTGTTTCGGTGTGGGTGGAGGTGAGGGTGTGTGAGATATCTGTGAGGGGTGTGTGGGTGTGGGGGGTATGTGTGTGGGATGTATGTGTGTGTATGGAATGTGTGTGTGTGTGTGTGAAGAGTGTGTGGGTGCGTGTGTGTGTATGAGGTGTGTGTGGTGTGTGTGTGGGGTGTATGTCAGAGGTGTATGTATGTGTTGGGAGGGGGATGAGGTGTGTGTGTAGGAGTGAAGTAAATAATTAAGAAAAGGAGAATGAGTGAAGAAGTAAAGGAAGGGAACAGAGGGTAAGTGAAGTAAAGAATGGGAACTGAAAGAAGTTGAATATGAGAGGGGAAATAGGGAAAGGGGAGTAAACATGGAGAATAAGTGAGGGAAGCAGAGTAAAGAAACAGGAGTGAGGTTCGTTGAGAAAATATTAGTGAGGTTAAAGCAAAGGGTGATGACAAACTACATTTCTTTAGTCACACTTACCATATAATTAATGTAAACTTAATTACATGTTTTTACTAGACTTTGTATCTGTGAAAGAGAGAAGAAAAAATAAGTTATAATTAGTAAAATATGTATTTTAAATTAAAAGATACAAATGAAGAGGTTAAAAATCATAACAGTGTATTTATAAATAAAGTAAGAGTGAAGGACACAGAAAGGGAAATAAAGTAAGGTAGAAGGACAAACAGAGAGAAAAAGAAATAGAAGGAGAGCAAATTACTAAGAGTAAGGAATATAGATTCACTGACAGAGAGGAAGAGAAGAACAGAGAAATGAACTGAAGGTAAGAAAGATACTAAAACAATGTGAGTTAGCAAAACTAAATCAGGAAACATTAGTAAGTAAAAAGATAATGACTGAGACAGAAAAGAGTCTAATTAAGGATGCATTTAAAAGAATGAGGAATAGAAGATAACTGAGAGTAAGTGAAGAACAGTCATAGAGTGAAGGGAAGAAGGGAGATAGGATAATATACAACGATTGAGGGAAATGGAGTGAGGAAATTAGTAGACAGACATACTAAGAGAAAAACTGAGTGAGGTGGAGTAAAATGAGTGAGAAAAGGAAATGAGTAAGGGAGCAAAAAAAGGAAAGAGAGGAGAAGATGACTAAAACAGTGGTACTGAGAGAAAATAATTTGGTTATGAAAGTAAATAGAAGGACATTAAAAGAGAGGAAATGAGGGATAGTAATGGAACCAGAGTAAAAGAAATGGGATGAAGAACGATGAGAGAGGAGCAGTGAAGTTGTTGTAAAAGAAATGATAGAAGGTAGATAAACACAAGTGAACATAACACAAGGAGAGTGAGGCACTGAGGACATAGAGGTAGTGAACGAAAAATAGAGAGAAGAGGTCGAAAGAAAGGAGCAAACAAAGATAAGCGAGGGAGAGTGGGTGATTTATAGTGATAGAGTGCGATAATACTGCTGAGTGAGTAAACAGGAATTACTAAAAGAGCAAAGGAGGAAAATACGGAAAAGGGAAGTAAAGCAGAGAGACTGAAAGCTGAAAAGTTATGCAAGGGAGAGAGGGGGTGCAGACAGTTGAAATGAGAATGAGGGGTTGTCAAAGAAGTGGAGTAAAGGAACGGGGGTTACAGAGAGTGAGAGAAAGACATTATAAGTGAGCAAAAAGAGCTGAAAGAGGATGGAAAAAGGAAAGTGAGTGTCAGAGAATGGGAATACAATTTAATTTACACAATCCAAAGTATAGAATAACTTGTACAACATGTTACATAGTTTATTTTTGCTGTTCTCAGAATATATTGAATTTCACTTAAAACAGTGAGTTCAAATTACTCATCATATGACAGCGGGAAAAAAAAACACAATCTAAAAGATTGTGTTTTTAAAAAAACCTTAGATACTGACAAATGACAAATGTACACTAATCTTTGATTGACTTACTTTTCCTTGAGGCCAAATAGTATATCATGGAGGTCCTTTTCTCGTTGCAAAGTACTCTGCTGTTCACTAAAAAATCCATTTCATCGACTTTCTAGAAGAAAAGCTCCAAGAACATCTGAAATATTTTCATTATTTTCATATACTCCTTTTTTTCAGTCATGACTCTTTACTCATTCCTGTACCTTTCCTTTTGGCCAAATAGTGTCAGATGTATGAGTATATTTTCAAATTAATTCTAAGAAACTCTGAAATTACCTTTTTTCCGACGTTCTGAAAGAAAGGCTCATACAACATTTTCACAATATTTAAGTATTTGCAAAACCATCTCTGACTCACTCATGTTCATCATTTTGTATAATACTAATATCACTTACTATGAGATCCACTTACAGTACCCATATGACAAGTCAATTTTTTATATTACCTGGATCACTTTTACTCAGAATATATTTTAATATATTTTTAAACAGCAAAATAACCTTTATTAACTGCTCCCATCTTCATAGGCCAATTACCTTTACTTAAATTTTGGTTGTAAAAACACTAGGGGGCCGATTCCGATCCTGGAAAAACGCTTTACAAATCGTGGTATGGAGCGTTTTCCCCATACAACTCGTACTTGTAAGGAGGCCCCTACAACCTAGGAAGTACGATCCGTACACATAGACGCACTCCATACAAATTGTAAAAAAGACCATACAACTCGTATATACAAGCGATTCCGATTCGGATTGCTCTGTACACGATGTTCCCATGTATTCCAGGCAGCAGTTTACAACCCGGCAAGTATGATTCGTACAAACGGCACTCCATATAGCTCTTTTTTTACAAGAGCCAAAAAGTGCCGGAAAAACCTTGTACGCCCCGAAAACAGTACGAGACAGACCCCCTCATGTACGCGTCGTACACCCCATGAATACAGGGGTTCGGTGCGTATGTACGGTGCGTACGGATGGCACGGAAAGTGGGGTACGGTGCGTACATACGCGATGAAGGGGTACTGGTCGTGTACGCACCGTATAAGCACCGTACCCCAAAATTGCATATGTACGCACCGTACCCCAAAATTGTGTGTGTACGCACCGTACCCCTAAATCGCGTATGTACGCACCGTACCCCAAAATCGCGTATGTACGCACCGTACCCCAAAATCGCGTACGTACGCACTGTACCCCAAAATCGTGTACGTACGCACCATACCCCAAAAATGCGATTTTGGGGTACGGTGCGTACATACATGATTTTGGGGTACGGTGCGTACATACGTGATTTTGGGGTATGGTGCATAAGTACGTGATTTTGGGGTACGGTGCATACAAACACGATTTTGGGGTACAGTGCGTACGTACGCGATTTTGGTGTACGGTGCGTACATACGCGATTTTGGGGTACGGTGCCTGTACGGTGCGTACACGACTAGTACCCCAAAATCACATATGTACGCACCGTGCCCCAAAAATCGCGTACGTACTTTGCGTACATGCACGATGTTGGGGTACACACCATGCGCACGCCTCACATGTGGGGGGACCCCTGTACGCCTCATACCCCTATATGACACATACCCCGGTATGAGTCGTACCCCCAGAACGAGTCATACCAGGGTACGAGGCGTAAAGGGGTTCGCTTCATTGCCCGGTACGAGTCATTCCCCGTATACAGGCCATTTTCCATACAAATCGTATGCTGACAACCCGGTACGAATCGTACTTGACGGGTTGGACAGCCTTTTTACAAATTGTATGGTCTTTTTTACAAGTCCCTGTCGTACAGCTTTTCCCGATCCGATTTGTAAGGATCGGGCCGATCTGTATGTATTTTTCCCGTACGAATCGTACTACACGGGTTGGAAGGGACTTTTACAATTTGTATGGAAAAAAAATCCAGGATCAGAATCGGCCCCTAGGTATGAATTTTTTAAGCCAAAAGGCAAACGTTGTTTGAAAGTCAAATGACTTTTTAAATAGCATGTGTAATGCCCTGATGTTGTAGAAGGACCGTCATGAAAAATAACAGCTACAGTTGCAAAGGTTCTTCCTGATATTGATAACTGAGAAGCCACGAAATTTTTAATAGAAGTTGTCAATTTAGTTCCATCAGGTCTACATCGATGGAACATTAAAATGACATACTGACCATAATTTTGTAGAAATAATGTGGACAGCATTGCAGACTTACATTGGGTACACACCATATTGTGATCCGCTGCTTTAACTAGATTATTAAAAGGCACTGATTTGCAGTCTGGTAAAGTCAAATATATAAATGTATAATATATATATCTTTATATATATATATATATATATATATATATATATATATATATATATATATATATAAATCTTTCAGTGTCTATTCTAGTAGTACTTGATAAAGTACAGTTGTCGCAGTCATGTTGCCATTGATAAGAAAGGCTAAAAAGATTTTTTTATATCTACACCTTCATCTTCCAATACATCAAACATATACATTAAAAATTCCTGACAATCCTGCTGAATATTCTGTGAAAATTGATTTTGACCAGAACATATGTCTAGAAGATTTCGAATTTCTGAAACACTTTCTATTTTTGCTCTATCACTGCTACATTTCTCAAACACGGAATTCAACAAACAACAGAATCTTTGATCCCGATTTTCAACAATCTGTTCTTGTATATTTTGAAGAAAAAAACAACATTAACCACTACATTAGCAGAGCAGTTGACACCAGAACTGTTTTCAAACTGAAATCCAACAACATCTTCAACAGAATCCTTTTTCTTTTTCTTTCTGCTTACAATTACAGTTTCATCTACTTTTTGTCTTTTTGCTACTACCTCACTGCAATTATTCTCATTTCTTCTTTTTCGGCATACCACACGTTTTTCAAACAGAGGATATTGAGGCAAATGTGGAGCATACTCTCTTCTTAACCTATTGTATTCTTTAACAAAATCTAGATCTGCACAAATCTTTGTTTCATCACACTCAATCAAGTACAATCCTGATAAAGTTCTGACTCGTGATAATGCCACATATGCCATACCCTCTTTAAGCACAGAACTTCCAATGTTCACCAAAGCGCTATCTACACTTAAACCTTGAGATTTATGAATTGTCACCGCATATGCCAAACAAAGAGGAAACTGTTTTCGGCGAACATATAACTCTTTCACAAGCAAAAATCTAGCTGAACAACGACAAATTTGTTCTATTTCATCAATGCCATCAAATTTAATTTTTAAAATTTCAATTCCATCTCTATTTTTGTAATTCACAAAACCAACATGACCCATTGCTCCATTTACCTGACCTCTTTCAACATTTAAATTCTTTCTCAAAATGATACGACAATTTAAACACACATTCAGAGTCTTTTCAAAACCAGCAGTTTTAGATATAGTCTTCTCTAATGAATCCAATTTTGATTTCAAATTTTCAGACAAAATAATTGTTGCTCCCATATGTTCAATTTTATCTATAGCTTCCAGTTTCACTATCTCTTTATTTTCTAACTTTAACATTTTGTTGTTGAACATGGAACATTCTTTCAGAGTTGGCATCAAACATATGCCAGATTTCTTCTCGTTAATTTTCTTAAAAATATTCCCTGGAAGAATGTTTTCATTTGGGTACAAATTTGAAATTAATCGTCCATGTAAAAGCTTCTTTCCCTTGCTGACTTACTTTTCCGATTCTTACATCTTGTAGAATATTTTTATAATCTTCATCCTTTGCCTGCCGCTTATTTTGAAGCAGTTCTGCATATTTGAAGTTTAACCATATATTAACGTTTCCAATGCTTCCTAGGCACTTCCTGGTATCTTCATGCGTGAGCATTTTGAACACAGGTTGTCCTTTCACTGGAGTCAACTGCAGTAGATCTCCAAAAACAATAATATGTTTTCCTCCAAATAAGACATCATAGTCTGTTTTAAGAATTTCTTGCATTCTCAAATGCACAAAAGCAAGCATTATATTTGAAACCATGCTTACTTCATCAATGATAATAAGTTTCATTTTCTTCATGACTCTCGAAACTTCGGAACACGCATCTCCAGATAGCTTGTGATATTGCAATTTGTTATCATGCTCCACTGGCAGCATCAGTAAACGATGTAAAGTAATCCCTTTAATATTATGTGCTGCCAGCCCAGTTGGAGCGGTAACAACACAAGATAGCGGTGATTCAGTCCTTTTCTGCAGATAAGTTGCAATTGCTTTAATCAAAAAACTTTTTCCAGTTCCCGCTTCTCCACTTACGTACAGTTGGACTGGTTTAAATGATGTACATGAGCACTCTTTTTTCTCATGAGTGAATCCATGTTCAATCTGTTCTGTGACTTCGTCATATATCTGTTTCTGCTCAAGGTTTAGTTATTTCACCAAATCTTCTAAGTTAACTACATCATCTTGAGCTTGTTCCATAGCTCTTTCCACCTCATCCATGGCAGTGGCAGCTTCATTTTGAATAATTGGTCCTCCAAGTGGATCCTGACTCAATGAAGCAGAACTCTGACTGTCTTGAGAACTGTCTCTAGCATTCTCTGCAGCAATTGTGGCTTCTTGCTCTATTTCTTCGTTCAACATTTGCAGATAATTTGGAAAAACAGGACATTCTATGGTATCCTTGGTTGCATTAAAAGAATCTTCGTAACAGAGAAAATCACCAAGTAGTTCCTCTTCTGTACGCCATGGCTTATAGAGTTGCAAAAGAGCTAAATAGTAAAATTCCCTTTTCTCTGGATTTTCGCAACTCAATTTTCGATGATTAATCAAATGGCCTTTATTCTGTCTCACTAGACATCCTTCACACCCAATGATAGCATATATTCCATTGTTGATATCTTCTCTGATGGTTCTCTTATAAATATAGTTTTGCAGAACTTCATACAAACAACTGTTCTCAAGATGACAACTTCTATTTGGATAGTATGTATCCAACATGTTTGTCTTCAAAATATCTGTACTTTCTGGTTCTTTCTCCGCCAAATACTCTATTTCTTGTACAGATTTCAAAACTCGATTTCGTGTTGCAGCAAGACCTAGACTCACCCAAATGATGGTCCTAGATTTGGCATAGAGACTTACTGATGACAATCGATCAGAACATTCATATGCTCCAATTTCTCGATGCGACAACATCTTCAGACTGTAACTGTATAATTTCTTGCTTAGACTCTTTTCATGTGAAATGTCCTCCCACATTTCCTTCAGTTGTGTCTTTTCTTTTTTTGTGATGTAAGACGTCACATATCGAGCCACAGCAATAGAGTTGTCAGCAACTAATTGAATATCCATGTTAGCATTCCACATGGACAAAATCACTGGGTTGTAGTCGTTGATGTACTTGGACTCTTCTTTCTTTTTAAATTGTATGTATTTTTGGGTGATTTCCTCGTCACAGTATGTCGTAGAGAAGACATCAAATTATTGACTCTTCCTTTAGAAATCACTGGTCGTGGAAAGCCGAAACGACATTTTGTGTAGAACTTGTCCTTGTTTCTGAATTTTCGACGACAGTACTTTCCACAACGATGGGATTGAAAGCGTAAAACTTGCTGCCTTAAACTGTTTTCTTCGGTAGTTTTCGGAACAGCAGATGTTGAATACTCTTCAATGAAGCTCATCACTGTCTCATCCGAATCTGTTCCAAATTTGGGTGCATCTTTAATCCACAACAACATATGTATATGAGGAGCACCTCTTGCTTGATACTCCTTTCTCCAAAAGAAATCCAAAACCTCTCCAAGGGGAGGATTTTTTTTGTTGGTAATAAAATATCTGCATACATTCACTGGATCCAAAGAACACAGTTCTCCAGGTGTTTTGAATTCCATATTTTGTATATTTGCATTTGCCTCTCGTAGAAATTGAAGTAAGTCGTCCCATGCATACTCGGCACAGCTAAGAGTGAGGAACCATGTAGGAGTTCCTAAGTTTCTTAGCATACATTTCAATTCCCCATGACGACGTTACCAATACTCGTTTGTACCACGCTGACATGCCATGAGATTGATTAAATGAGATTCCAAAATATTATCTTGCAGATTCACTTTCTCCATAAAGTCCCTCGCCGAAACATTTTGCAGATGTGCTCCACTTTTCAGTATATGGTTTACTGCATAAGAAAGCCCAGACAAGTCACTTTCATACAGTAGATGAAACAAATAAGGAATGCATTGACGAAACCTTGGATCTTCAGCATATAATCTTACAGTTCGATATTCAGATGCAGGAATTTGAAGTGGTCGATCGTCATATCGTCCACCTCGACCTGTTGGAAATAAATGTGGAAAACAACGAGCTTCTAAACTTTCTTCCCATACACTAATGGGACTTCCTTTTGCTGCTTTCATTGGAAACAAGTCAATTGCATTCCCCATCACTTCTTTGGAATGCAAAGGATGAACAGTATAATGTTCATATATTTCTTCACTTCTAGACACATCAACTTTTTCAATTTGGTCAGCTGAACAATCACTGTCTTCATCTGCAGCTGTTTCCTCTACTTCAATACATACATGTTTGTAGTACTCATTGTTTTTGACCAAATACAACGTTGCCTTTTTGACTTTCCTAACATCCACTAAATCTTGCCAGATTTTCTTACTCTTTGTCGGAACCCCATTAACTAGAATAACCAGAGGTTCCTCTTCCACTTTCTCTATACCAATGGTATCAATATTGTTCATGAAATCTAGAGGCAAATAAACAACTCTTCCCTTTAATCCTCTCTGTAAATCTGAAGGAGGCATTTTCCCTATCTTAGGCTCCATGCGAACAATAGCCTGAAAAGGATGGACACATTGAATCAAAATAGACTCATATGTATTTAAATCCATCAATTCAGGAGGAATGTCTACCAACTCCAGATTATTATGAACAGCTCTAGCAGGCATTCTGTTTTGATTTAATTTATTATAACACTATTTACAAATACGCTGATCAGAACTCAAATCAAAACAATTCTCCACCCACAAATAAGTTGCAAAATCCTTCCACTCATAATTATTTATCTTGTCACTTTTTACGTATAAATCAACTAATCTAGTTTGATGCTTATAATGAGTTCGTCGACAACACACACAAGTAAAATTCGGCCTTTCACTTGATTTCACCTTAAACCTGGTAATTTCCTGGTCAAACTTTTCTGTACTTGAAATCTGTACATTGTCTTCCACATTACCTTGAATTTCTGTCTCAATTTCTACACTGTCCTCTTTTTCACCAAAATAACAAATCTCAATTTCTTCACAAATCTTCTTCATATCTAATTCAGTTCCATGCAAAAGAGCACTGTTTAATTGTTTAAGCTTAAGTGCTGGACTTTTTGCATAATACAACATTCTCACTAATTTCCTCATTTTGGTATGATGCACTGCTAACATCCTAAAATGATGAAAAACACTCTGACAGACTTTTCTAGAAAGACAAGCCAGTGAATGCCCTTGCAAACCTGTGTTTTCTCTCACTCTGCAAGGATCTAAGTTTTGCAACAACTTCATTTTCTGCTTTAGACTTTTCTTACTATATGTACCTAAGAAATTACAAAACAAATCAATTGATTCCTGTTGCACACTACAAATACTACTACACTTCCAAGTGTACACTGGACCCTTAGTACGTCTCCCTAAAACTTCATCAGTTAACACCTCTTCTGGTTCTCTAGGCACAAGTTTCTCTTTTTCAATCAGACAACCGTCTTTCACCTCATATGCTCGACCACTGGTGTCAACTGCATGCACTAAATCATTCTCCTGGAAGTAACTCTCCTCATTAAAAAATGGCTCACAACTTGAACTGTGCATCCATTCTCCTGAAAAAACTTTACAAAAATTAGTCTGATTAATTACTCTTTTACATCTACTGTTTGATTTGAATTACGAATGTCTCTAAACTGATTCTGCCTTCTATTCCTATACATATTATTCTCTCCTGCTCCAGTTGTAAGATTTTTTGAGGGTCTCTCCTTCCTTTTCAAATTTACTCTCTCATTCTCTTTTTCTACATGCTGTCCAACATTTTTTTTGATCTACATATGTTCCGTAAGAAAGACTTAGTTGTCTTACCAGGAGCTTTGTTCCTGTTTTTTGAAGTATTTGTTGTGGAAGAGTGCTTTAATTGCGTTGCTGTTTTTGTTTTTTTGCGGTTATCATGCTTTCTTCTCCTTTGCCTTGAGGGCATCTTTCCTTACTCTTGAAATCTTGATTTCAATCTGTGTTAAAGAAAAAAATAGCACATTATAGACCACTATTACCAAACAACAAAGCAATGACAAAAAGCAAACGGTCTATTCAGGGTTACAGATCAGGTGAGGATTCTCCAGGGGTGCAGAAGAGGTGAGGCCTGTATTGAAGAGTGTAGTGGAAAAGAGCTCTGTCCACAGGTACAAAGAAGATGAGACCTGTGTCTAAGAGTGCAGTAGGGGATAGGCTTCATGAAGTCTAGTCCACTGCACTCTTACACACAGGCTTCACCACCTATGCTTCCCAGGAAAGGCCTCTCTCCCACTACAGTATTGAACATAGGCCTTACCTCCTCTGTCCCTCTGGACATGCCTCACCTCATCTGCACAATCTACTTCCTAATCTGAAGTAACACAGGTGATATTATTGTGAAAGGATGAAATATATGTATTTAATCATGCAGACACTATTTATTCCTTCTCAAAAATCTAAAACTCATTCATTTGCACCAACATCGTTTTTTAAATAACATTTTAGACACACACTGCAGGTCCTATGTATAAGCATTCAGTGTCCATGAGTACAGTGGAGAGGACTGACCTCCTCTCACCCTTGGACAAGCCTTACCTCATCTGTGTCCTCTGGACAGGCCTCAATGTATTGAGTATAATTGATGGTAACTGGGTGCAGATGAGGTGACGCATGTCCATGGGTGTAAATAAGCTGAGGCCTGTCTAAGGATACAGATTAGTTAAAGTCTATTCAGGGTTGCAGATAAGGTGAGGATTGTCTAGGGGTGCAGAAGAGGTGAGGCCTGTATTGAAGAGCGTAGTGGAAGAGAGGTCTGTCCACGGGTACAAAGAAGGTGAGACCTGTGTCTAGGAGTGCAGTGGGGGACAGGCTTCATAAAACCTAGTCCACTGCACTCTTAGACACAGGCCTCACCACCTACGCTCTCCAGAAAAGGCCTCTCTCCCACTACAGTCTTGAACACAGGCCTCACCTCCTCTGTCCCTCTGGACATTCCTCACCTCATCTGCACAATCTACTTCCTAATCTCAGGTAACACAGGTCACATTATTGTGAAAGGATGAAATATATGTATTTAATCATGCAGACACTATTTATTCCTTCTCAAAAATCTAAAACTCATTGATTTGTACCAAAATCGTTTTTTAAATAACATTTTAGACACACACTGCAGGTCCTATGTACAAGCATTCAGTGTCCATGAGTGCAGTGGAGAGGACTGACCTCCTCTCACCCTTGGACAAGCCTTACCTCATCGGTGTCCTCTGGACAGGCCTCAATGTATTGAGTATAATTGATGGTAACTGGGTGCAGATGAGGTGACGCATGTCCAAGGGTGTAAATAAGCTGAGGCCTGTCTAAGGATACAAATTAGTTAAAGTCTATTCAGGGTTGCAGATAAGGTGAGGATTGTCTAGGGGTGCAGTAGAGGTGAGGCCTGTATTGAAGAGTGTAGTGGAAGAGAGGTCTGTCCACGGGTACAAAGAAGGTGACACCTGTGTCTAGGAGTGCAGTGGGGGACAGGCTTCATAAAACCTAGTCCACTGCACTCTTAAACACAGGCCTCACCACCTATACTCCCCAGGAAAGGACTCTCTCCCACTACAGTCTTGAACACAGACCTCACCTCCTCTGCCCCTCTGGACATGCCTCACCCCAACTGCACAATCTACTTCCTAATCTGAGGTAACACAGGTGACATTATTGTGAAAGGTTGAAATATATTTATTTAATCATGCAGGCACTATTTATTCCTTATCAAAAATCTAAAAGTCATTAATTTTCCCCAAAATCGTTTTTGACATCACATTTAAGAAACACAGCACAGCACCTATGTACAAGCATTCCATGTCACTACAAAACTTCATAATTTTACAAAATACAATTCCTCTATGCAAAGAAACTCAATGTGCTTCCTACACTGAGTTAACACAGGTAACATCATTGTGAAAAGGTCAAATGTATTTCTGTAAGCATGCAGACACTATTTATTCCTACTCAAAAATGTAAAAGTCATTCATTTTCCCCAAAATCGTTTTTGACATCACATTTAAGAAACACAGCACAGCACCTATGTACAAGCATTCCATGTCACTACTAAAACTTCACAATTTTACAAAATACATTTCCTCTATGCAACGAAACTCAATGTGCTTCCTACACTAAGTTAACACAGGTAACATCATTCTGAAAAGGTAACATTTATTTCTTTCAGCATGCAAACACTATTTATTCCATCTCAAAAATGTAAAAGCCATTCATTTTCCCCAAAATCGTTTTTGACTTCACATTTAAGAAACACAGCACAGGTCCTATGTAGAAGCATTCCATGTCATTACTGAAACCTCACTATTTTACAAAATACAATTCCTCTATGCAAACAAACTCAATGTGCTTCCTACACTGAGTTAACACAGGTAACATCATTTTAAAGAGTCAAATTGACGCCTATGTCTAAGAGTGCAGTCGAGGATAGGCTTCATGAAGCCTTGTCCACTGCACTCTTAGACACAAGCCTCACCACCTATGCTCCCCAGGAAAGCCCTCTCTCCCACTACAGTCTTGAACAAAGGCCTCACCTCCTCTGTACCTCTGGACATGCCTCACCTCATCTGCACAATCTACTTCCTAATCTGAGGTAACACAGGTGACATCATTGTGAAAGGGGCAAATTTATTTCTTTAAGCATACAGACACTCTTTATTCCTTCTCAAAAATGTAAAAGCCATTCATTTTCCCCAAAATCGTTTTTGACATCACATTTAAGAAACAGAGCACAGGTCCTATGTACAAGCATTCCATGTCACTACTGAAACTTCACAATTTTACAAAATACAATTCCTCTATGCAAAGAAACTTAATGTGCTTCCTACACTGAGTTAACACACGTAACATCATTGTGAAAAGGTCAAATTTATTTCTTTAAGCATGCAGACACTATTTATTCCTACTCAAAAATGTAAAAGCCATTAATTTTCCCCAAAATCGTTTTTGACATCACATTTAAGAAATACAGCACAGGTCCTATGTACAAGCATTCAATTTCACTACTGAAATTCAACCATTATCAAAAAAAATGACACAAACCAACAGCAAACAAACTCAATGTGCTTCCTACTCTGAGTTAACACAGGTAACATCATTGTGAAAGGGTCAAAACATTTTCTTTAAGCATGCAGACACTCCTATTGCTTCTCAAAAATGTAAAAGCCATTCATTTTCCCCAAAATCGTTTTTGACATCACATTTAAGAAACACAGCGCAGGTCATATGTACAAGCATTCCATGTCACTACTGAAACTTCACAATTTTACAAAATACAATTCCTCTATGCAAATAAACTCAATGTGCTTCCTACACTGAGTTAACACAGGTAACATCATTGTGAAAGGGTTAAATTTATTTCTTTAAGCATGCACACATTATTTATTCCTTCTAAAAAATGTAAAAGCCATTCATTTTCCCCAAAATTGTTTTTGACATTACATTTAAGAAACACAGCACAGTTCCTATGTACAAGAATTCCATGTCTCTACTGAAACTTCACAATTTTACAAAATACAATTCCTCTATGCAGTAAAAACTTTTTACCAAGCATTATCAAAAAGCATGACACAAAGCAACATTAAAAAACCACAATTTGCTTCCAAATCTTCTCCATAGAGTATACAAGTCTCTATGTATATTAAATGAATCATTACTCACCTTTACAAATGCTTTAGGAGATTGAGAACAGTGTCAGACACACACACCAATATTTCTTTAGCAGAGCAAAAGGTATGTACTCCAGGCACTGCAACCATGAATGGCACAGAGAACCTCTAATTCTACACACATATTGCACATGGTAACCAATCAAAACTCTTCCCTCTCTATTTCCAAACCAACACCCTTCCCCCCTCAGCCTTTTCTACCTGTTACCATAGCAACTCCCTCCTCACTGAGCTCTCAGGGTTAAAAGTTTATTCTACAATGTTGCAAATGAACTAAGCAAGGATGTTTGACCTCTCAATACACCAGCTTATCCACTGCAATCTTTCTTTAAATGACTTTTTCTTAACCATTCAAATTGCTTCTTTCACAGAACAGAACCATGCACCCTAACTTCCAGTTTTCAACTATCTGAATCCACCAATCATTGCTTGTGATTGAAGATCACTGAAAATCCACAGTTTTTTTTTGCAAACTCATACTGTTCCAACTGCCACTTCATTCCCACACTTCATCTGACTGCACCAGAACCTCCTCTCACCATGTACTCTGTCTGAATTATTGGACATAGCTGCATTCACTGGGCTCAAAGGTATGCAGCTACCAGAAATTTTCACAACCTTGACTTACCAAATGTAGACATAAAATGGATTGGCCAAAGAGGATTGAGATGTCATCAATTGATACCATTGGTGAAAACCTTTTTGCATCTGCCACACCCTAACCTCATAATTCTGCACTGTGGTGGAAATGACTTAGGCACTTTGACTGGGGTAGTTCTGGAAATGCTTTTAAAGGATACCTTTGAGCAATTGATGGCACTTTTTCCTCAAACTGCCTTGGTATATTCCAATATATGCCAAAGACAGAAATGGAAGTGGTCCAACCAATTTTGTCCACAATTTGAGAAAGCACGGAAACATGTGAATAAATCTGTTTCTGATTACATGAGAGACTATGGAATGGGTTCAATATACAACAACAACTTGCGTTACAACATGCAAGATATCTACAGAGGAGATGGTGTGCACTTCTCAGATGAGGGGAATAGAATATTCCTCCTGAATATAAGACTGTGCATTGGAACCTACTTGTAGGTACCTAAATCAGCCACAGAACCCAAAAGCTCTTTTCAGAGCTACCCTACCTCTGATCACTCAAAATGATTATTTTACTCTAACTTTTTTCACTGTTTTTCACCAAAGTATGCTCCCCGGTACGCTTCCCAGTGTGCGTACCGGGCGCTCCCCCCGCGAAAATTAAAAAAAATATAGTTTTTTTGGGCCTATATGGGCCTCCTAGGCCCCCCTCAGAAAACCTAGGGGGTCAGGGAGTGTCTACCGTGCCGCCTTTTACCCATTCCCAACGTTGTTTTTCCTCCATCTTGTGTCTCAAATCTACCGAAACACAAGATGGAGGACTCCAGTAGCGCTGCCGGTACGCGTACCAGGGCGCACACCGGGAAGCGCTCCCAAAATTTTTTAAAAGTTCATTTACATAAAAACCACTGGAGACACTTTCACCAAATATAGAATAGGCCCTACTACATACCAATCCCTACCATTTTCCCAAATTTGGTGGAATTCCATTGAGCCATTTCAGCTGTAGCATTGTCTAAATATCCTGAGGTAAATTACATGACAAAAACACATCTGAAGTGTTAGAATTTACAACCAATTAAAATGTTACTTTCATTTTCTACTTTTTTTCCCTGACATTTGATTGGTTATGTACATGAATATAAATGAAAAATGAGAGGGAAACACGGCCATTTTGACTAAAACTACCTGAGGTACATCTTGAAAGGATTTTCGCATTTTGTCTTCTTCACCTCTCTGTAAAGTAAGTTGATAATTTGTAAGGGGCACTTTAAGTTAATTTGTAAAAACGTTTTCTGATAGTTATTTACTGTCCCTCTGCTATAGTTATACATAGAGATAGGCTCCTCTGTTATATTCATGGATTGACTTAGGCTTCTCTGCTATAATTATGAATTTACTTACGCTTCTTCACAGGCACTTTTTTATATTTCTACTTCCTGCCTGTTACCATACACTGCCCAAAGTTAACTTCACTGTTAAAAAATCAGAACTACCTGTCTGAACTTAAACCCAACAGTGCCGTAACTCTACTGATATAGTTATTTTGTATGCAATTTACAGCAAAAAAATGGAAGGGGAGCAAGAAAACATCAGTGTTTCCTTCGAGATTACATATGAGGAGATTCTTAATGAAGATTTTGTTGAAGAAGATTTTATGGATCAGTCTTTGGATCAACAATTTATTGAATGTTTACAAGATATAGAAACATGCATTTTTTAGGAGATTCCAGATGATCTAATGCTGGAAGTTGTATTGAACTATGAAAATTCTAACCAATAAATTTTTATTTAATAATTAAAAATTGTTTGAGACAATATTCATTTTTATATCTAATTCATGAAGTACTACCAAAATGATTATGTTTATATTATAGTATAAAGTGAAACTTACTGTATACTGTGCAATTTTAAAACATCATAAGGGAGCAGGGTAGACTACCCATGATCCCCTAGGTCTTCTCAGGGAGTACTTAAAGGATCTGTTTCTGCTTTCCTGACAGACTATGGTATGGATTCCATATACCACAATAACTTCTGTAACAACATGCCAGATATCTACAGAAAAAAAAGGTGTACATTGAATTTAAGACTCTGCATTGGTACCTACATGTTGGTACTTAAATCACCCACACAACACAACAACTCTATTCAGAGCTACCCTACCTCTAAGCACTTTAAATTATTAGTTTACTGTTTCACTGAGTTTTCCCCCATGTGTGGGGGGGAGGTGTGTGTGGGGGATGGTGGGGTGTGTCTGTGAGGTGTGTGTGTGTGTGTGTCTGGGGGGGTGAGATGTATAGGTGTGTGTAGGTGTGTGGGGTATGTGGGTGTGGGTGGGGGTGTGGGTGTGTAAGGTGTGTGTCTGGGTGTGGGTGTGTGGGGTGTTTGAGTGTAGGTGGAGGAGTGGGTGTGTGAGGTGTGTGTGGGAGGTGTGTGGGTGTGGGAGGTATCTGTGTAGGATGTGTGTGTATGTGTGGTATGTGTGGGTGTGTCTGTGAGGTGTGTGTGTGGGGGGGGGAGGGAGGTGTGTGTGTGGGATATGTGGGGTGTGTCTGTGAGGTATCTGTGTGTGCGTGTGTGTGTTGGGGGGGTGTGGGTGTGGGTGTTGATGTGTAAGGTTTCGGTGTGGGGGTGTGGGGTGTTTGTGTATGGGTGGAGGTGTGCGTGTATGAGGTATGTGTGGGGAGTGTGTGGGGAGTGTATGGCTGTGGGGTTGTGTGCGTGTGGGTGTGTATGGGACGTACTTGTAGGTACCCAAAACAGCCACAGAACCCAAAAGCTCTTTTCAGAGCTACCCTACCTCTAATCACTCAAAATGATTTTTTTACACTACTATTTTCACTATTTTTCACCAAAGTACGCTCCCTGGTACGCTCCCCGGTGCGCGTACCGGGCGCTCCCCCCGCGAAAACCGAAAAAAAATTAAATTTTTGTTTTCAACCGGGGGACCCTTTTATGGCCCCCACATCAAACCTAGGGGGTCAGGGGGGGGTCTACCCTGCCCCCTTTTGGTTATTTCCCCCTTTGTTTTTGCCACCTCTTGTGTCTCGATCCTACCGAGACACAAGATGGCGGCCGCTCCGGACTGTTTGGAATGTTTACAGACACCCGAGAGCCAATCAGCTTTCCGCGCGCAAACTCGCGTTACGCGCCGGGTGCGCTCCCCGGTACGCGTACTGGGGCGCGCTTACAGATATATATATTTTTTTGAACCTAAATTACTCAAAATCCACTGGAGCACATATCTTGAGACATAGCAAAGGCACATCGGGCTACCAGTCCCTACAATTTTGCCAAGTTTGGTGAAAATCCCTTCAGCCGTTCGAGCTAAAAGTGAGTCCGACCGCCCTAGGGAAATTAACATGGGGCAAACACGTTTTGGGACCCTCCTTTTATCTCGGCCCCCGCTTGACGGATCCCCCCCAAACTTTCAGAGAAGGACCGGAGCGCCGCGAGGCAAAGATGAAGAAAATTCGAAGCAGATTCCTCAACCGGCGCCAAAGTTATTCCCAATAGAATGTTGCGATTTCCCTATGGAAAACAATCCTAACTATATACCTACTGGCGACCGCCAGTAGGTAATATATATATATATATATATATATATATATATGTATATATATATATATATATATATATCTATATCCTACTTTCCATAGGAAATCCACAACATTCTATTTGGAATAACTTTGGCACTGGTGGACGAATCTTTGTGAATTTCTCCAAGAAAATGGCCTGCTCAGCTCCGCTCCTTCCCTGAAAGTTTGGGGGTGATTCGTCAAGTGGGGGCCGAGAAAAAAGGCGGGTCCCAAAACTTGTTTTCCCCATGCAATTTTCCATAGGGACCTTTAGACAGGGCTACACCCGGAACGGCTGGACGGAATTACACCAAATTTGGCAGAGAGGTAGAGTTCGGTTTGCAGATTGTGATTTCGTTTCATGGTGTAAATCTGTTCAGTAGTTCCTGAGAAAATCAAAAGTAAAATCATAATGATATCTATAGACGAAGTACTGTAGATACTTTCAATTTCAATTACGAGCACGAGCTGCATGCTGATTGGATGTCAACTGTCTGCCAAAACTCAAAACCAGGAAGTGTTGGTGGCCATCTTGTGCCTCGGTAGAACCGAGTCACAAGAAAACAGTAAAACAAAG
This sequence comes from Lissotriton helveticus, assembly GCF_964261635.1. NCBI lineage: Eukaryota > Metazoa > Chordata > Amphibia > Caudata > Salamandridae > Lissotriton > Lissotriton helveticus. The sequence goes on from NC_136059.1 coordinate 643,020,660, forward strand.
TTGAACAATAAGGAAAGGGGGCAGGGTAGACACATCTTGACCCTCTAGGCCCCCAATTTAATTTTTTTTTTTTAAATAAGAAATTGCGGGGTACGTGTATTGTACGCTTACGCGGTGGAAAAGAAAAATACTAGAAGTCCTTTTTATTCTTAATTAGCCCCCGCTGGGGCCAAATCCCGGGGGCTATTTTGTTCTATAATGGAGGCTTCTAAGGCCCTCCGAGCCCCGGGGAACGCCCCCCTCCGGTTTTGAAGTATGCGGGGGGGGCTCACTGCCCCACCTCGTAGCCCCGGGGACCGCTACTCCCCCAAGCTTCTCTAGGGGCCTTGTCCTGCCATCGTCCTGTGTAGGCTCCTACCAGCTGCCCGCACAGTTTCATGGACCTGACAATGAGTTCCACAGCGTAGCGTCCATTGCAGTGTTCTTAGCCTTTTTGTTCTTTTGCTGACTTACCAGTTTGTGTTCAAGATTTTCCATCTTATTTGTGTAGCTTTCCTTTGTGTATCTTTTGTGTAGCCTTGTTTGGTGTATCTTCTTTTGTATCTGACTTTGTTTATTCATTGCTTGATCCAGTGTTCTGAACATAGCAGTACATCATTAAACATGTAGTTTACTCCTTTCCTTTCCCTCCATCCACCCTACTTGACTACGTAATCGGGGGAGTGAAAGTAAGGCACTCCTGTCGTCACTGTTTTGAGTTTGCAACACAGTAGGTAGGACATGGGTTAAGAAACCCAGCCTCCACCACTCTTGGACCTTCCTGGCTTTTGTTGCCACCTCGTTTGCTATGTCTTAAGTATTTAATCTTTGCACTTGACCGTGGTGCTTCTACAGGGTATTCTCATCATAGTCCAAGCACATACAATCCATTATTTTATCTGTTCTTGCCCATTCTGTGTGGTGTTATCATCAGCACTCATTGCACATTATAGAATTCCTTGAGTGTACCCGTTTTTAAAATGTCTCTACTGGGCATTGTACATGGTGATCTTGGACCACCCTTTTCATCCATTCTTGCATCCTGAGATGTAACTTCTTACCTGTGTTCTTCACCTCTTACTTTACCCTTTTAAATATTCAAATGTTCTCGGAAAGACATTACTAACCCTTATCATTGAAAAAGTAACAAGTTTCTGAAATCATTTTATATGTGAGTTGTGTATGTTATCCTAATACACAACATTCCAATGAGATGCTTTGCACCATTATGTAACATGCTTTACTTGCAGTGTTCTATCTCGTTTTGGTTTGTATGTCATTACAATCAAAGGTAACATACTCCTGTATATGCTAAATAAAGCACTTAACACAATGCATAGTGACACTGTATTTATTCGAATGTTTTCAAAATAATATACACTTAAGTACAAAATATTGCTGCTTCATTTCCAAGATGAATATTTAATATAGTTTATATGAATCACCACATATGCTGATATTACAGTAACGATAAAATGAAGTGTTTATGTTTTTGTACAAGGACCTACAACATAAGAAATACAGTATGGAAAATCAACAAAACAAGTTGGAAGATGGTTTCGAAATTAATAACAGTGTCATAGAAGAGCTGAACATACTTTTTTGTAAGTAGCTAGAATGAAGAGGAAGAAATGCTGCAGATATCAATTGTGATTTCCTAGACGAAATCCTGGATGTTGATTTTGTGAAAGCATTAGATGACATAGAGTATGATTTTGAAATTGATAATCAGGAAAATGAAGTATATAATGAAATTATTTTAGAAGCTGTATTAAATTATGAAATGTTACACAAATACATTTAATATTTATTATTATTATATAATAATAATGTTTTGAGCCACATAGCACAATGTATCACATTTATTCTCTGTTACCACCTCAAACACTTATATTACAGTGAAGAATTTTTTAGAATAGTTGCAATGTATCCAAAAATGTTTTATGAAAGCAGTTGAAAGACTGATATTATAGTAAACAAGTTTCAAAAATGGTTTCAAGGTATCCCAGGGGGGGTGTTACTTGTGCTTCAGTAGTTGTTTCCAGTGCTTCAGAGGGCCGGGCTTGGCTCCGCCGATCCCCGCTGCACCAGCAGCTAAGGGCCAGGCTTTGCTCCGCTTGTTCCCCCGGCCGGGCTTAGCTCCGCCGAGCCCCTCCCACCCCCGTGACCAGCAGTGGGCATCAGAGGCAAGCGCAAGGAGGCGCATAAAGGCTCCCTCTGTGCTGAGTCCGAGGGGGGTCTTACTTGTGCTGCAGCAGTTGTTTCCTGTGCTTCAGAGGGCCGGGCTTGGCTCCGCCGATCTCCGCTGCACCAGCAGCTAAGGGCCGGGCTTTGCTCCGCTTGTTCCCCCGGCCGGGCTTGGCTCCACCAGGCCCCTCCCACCCCCGTGACCAGCAGTGGGCATCAGAGGCAAGCGCCAGGAGGCGCATAAAGGATCCCTTGGTCCCTCGTCCCGCGGGACGTGCCGGACGAAGCCCGGACAAAGGGCGGACAGTCTGTGACAGTCCAGGACAGGACGCGACTGGGACTGGGCCAGGGACCCTGATTCTTATTTGCTGGTAGACTTCCGTCACCCACACACAGTGAGACTTTAACATATCTAAATCCATATCAAGTAGTTGTCCTAGGTGTCTTGTTCTACCTTGTGTATTCTGGTAAAAGCTTCTGATTGTACCTCCCAAACTATCATCCTCGGGTATGTCTAAGCAAAAGGGTCCCCTAGTGCCAAACACCCTGGATAATTATCTGGTGAAGGTTGTGAGCAAAATTAACAGTGAGAGACGGCAGTCATTAGGGTTAAGTTGTTCCCCTACATCCCTCACTCCTCCCAATGCGCAACCTTCACCAGTATAACCAGCACGGGATGATAGCAGTGATATCGTTAATCAAACTTATTCCCCCCACAACGCAGGGATTCTGATATGATCCCACTAACTCTCGACTTTTTCTACAGTAGGAGATGGAGTGTAGCGAACTTCACTAGATCTAGGCCGAAACGGGCCCCTGTGTTGAGCACATCGGGGAGGGGTGTCCAAACTAGGGATGAAGGTATCAGTTTGGAAAATCGGTTTGGGGTCTTGTCCGATCTGAATGAATGTGATTGACTCCTGAGGGCTGAAAGATCTGTAGATATGGTAGCAATAGAGACCGGCAGAAAGCATGGTCCTAAGGATTGGAGCGGGTCACAAACTAACATGGCCCCTATACCTCGTACTATCCCACTGGAGAGATCCCACCCCACAGGGCAGCATATAGAGAGCAGGAATATCGGACAACTAATTTGCTCGGATCAATTTGGGGAATATGACTGCCCTGAAACAGACGGGCTCCCCCCTGAGAAGTACTGCCTCGTGCCCATAAACATAGAACATCAACCAGTGATTGAGGGCGCGATCCCAGTAGCTAAAATCTCACAGGATTCATCTAGCATTCTACCAGGTGAGGCAAGGTTGGCTTTTCTTTCATGGAACCTCGCTGGAATAAGATAACATCCCCTGAATGGTGTAGTCTTGTTGACCAGTATGACATCATCCTCTTTCAGGGATCCTGGTCAATGGTTCCAGTTTATCACCTGGGGTTCCTTAATTTTCATGTTCCAGCCATCAAAAAATCTAAGGTCGTCCTGCTGGAGGTTTGATCATTTGGGTTCGCCAAGCCTTACGCTGTAAGGTGCAACAAATCAGTACTCCTTCGAATGACATCCTGTCAGTTAAAATCACATGGGAAAATGGTCAAGGGGTGGCTATTTACAATATATATGCAAGGGGGGCAGCAGGGGGGCAAACATCTGAGGTAATCTCAGCTCTTGATCAGCAGCTTGAGGCACTCCCAACACAGTTGTCTACTATAGTAGGTGGAGATTTAACACTACTTTTGAACCGCTTGGACAAGAGGATCAGTTTCTCGCAGCTGAGGAGGACAGCAAATGGGGTGTCCCCCAGCTTGAATTACCTGCCGTAAAAAGATGGTCAGCCGTAGCTATACAGCTTAAGGCCCTATGCTTAGTGAGAGGGCTTAGAGCTGCAAATGGCCACACTCCGTCCGATCGCATGGGAAAAAATACATTCGACAATGGAAGGCATTCTAGTCGCATAGATTACATCCTGGTGGACATAAGAGGGTGGCACAGTCTGATAGATATGACTGTTAAAACTAGGATGGAAAGCGATCACAACCCACTTTGTATAGATTACCAAGCACAGATGGGGACTAAAGAACCGAAACCGGGGAGTGGGAGGGTCACCCTGGACATTGTTGCTTCCAATAAAATGCGTCACATTAAATGGGGTAGTTTTATTGAGAACCCTGAGAAACTAGAGGTCCTTAAAAACATGGTTGTCGAAGAAGTGGCTAATTTAAATACTCACATTAACAAGCCAGACTTTCCGCAAATAATGTTTGAGGCACACATCCACTTTTTCGCAAAACTCCAACTAATTTTTAGGAAAACCATAAAACCAGATAAGGGAATCAAAAAACAACCCAAGGAGGGGTGGTGTAACAATGCATGTAAATTAGCCCGCCAAAACTTGAGCATAGAAGTAAGGTGCAGGAACCCCACAGGAGTGAGAAAGGCAAGGGAGACCTATAGGCTTGCCCAGAAAGTAGTAAAAAAACAGTGGGATGAGGAACATTGGCGTGATTTGAAATTAGCTTGTGGAGCAAAGGATTCAAAACTATTTTGGGCCATTGTGAAATGGGATAGAGGAGGTGTAGCTGAAGCCCCCCAAAACAACGTTGCCAAACAAGAGTGGGTAGATTTCTTCAGACCACAATATGCTCGTAATCAAACTGAAGAAGATTGTCCACTACCCCCAACTATTTTTTATCATAGTCAGCTTTTTACAATTAAAGACGTTAGTATAGCGCTAGATTGCGTCACCGGGGGAAGAGCCCCAGGCATGGATGGCATCCCCGCTGACATGTTTTTAAGTGATAGATCATCTTGGTGTCAGTACTTTGAGTGTTTAGCTAACTATGTGGCCAGGGGTGCGCCAATCCCACCCTCATGGAAATGTGCTGAAATAATTCCGGTCTTTAAAAAGGGTGACAAATCTCTACCCAGTAACTATAGACCCATTAGTCTTATAGACTCAGCCCGAAAACTCATGGGTCGTTTAGTGCAAAACAAACTGCAAACATGGATAGAAGAACACAACATTTTGTCCCCATATCAAGCTGGCTTTAGGCCATGTACTAGTTCAATTGACCAGGTCTTTTACTTTATAGCACTTTACTGGAGGAACGTGGCCTTAACACTTTATGCGGTCTTTGTAGACCTGAAATCGGCTTTCGATTTAGTCCCCGGTCCAAACTTTGGAGGGTTCTCGCTGAGTCAGGGATATCCCCGGAGCTATTGACTCTTCTCGTCCGCCTGCATGAGAACAACTATGCCAGAATCAGTATCAGAGGTGACCGACTCATTTCCTGTCAAGCGTGGTGTTCGGCAGGGGTGCGTACTGGCACCCACGCTGTTTTCATTATACATCAACGGCATAGTGGATCATCTTAACCGTTCCCCCACTGATGCCCCCATTTTGGCTGGGGCCCCCGTGCCTGTTCTCATGTTTGCGGACGACACGTTGATTGTTTCCCGGACCCCGAGTGGGCTCCAGAAGGCTGTGAATGCGTTCGGAGAATTTTGTCGACTGCGTGGTCTTGACCAAGTTCATGTCCCTGAGTCAGCGGAAAACCTTCAAAGGTACAATTAATTTTAATGGAACCCCACTAGAGCAGGCAGAGGCATTTAGGTATCTGGGAATATCTCTCCAGAGTAACATGGGCTGGAAAAGTCATATTGACATGGCTGTTTTAAAATTTCACCAGCTTGCGGGTGCCTTAGCCACAAAGCACAGAGCTTCTTTTACTAAGCCAATTACACCTGCCCTGAGTTCTATAACATGAAGGTCATAAGTGCCTCTCTGTATGGTTCAGAACTTTGGGGGCTTAATCATTTGAACCAACTAACAATGGCGGAGAATAAATTTCTACTCTGTTTAGCCGGAGTTCCCCAAAGTACTCCTATCATCCCGCTTTTATATGATCTTGGCAGGAAAAAAATTGAGGATATAGCATGGCTACGGCCTCTATTATATTGGAGGTGTATCTGGACAACTGCAGAACTAGTTCACTACGCCCTAGCACTAAAGGACACCATTAGGGCAGATCGCTTTCATTCTATCCAATGGCTTAAAGAGATAAGGGGCCTATTAACAAGGTTGGAGCTTGACCACCTATGGGTAGATGCAGACGCCTAAAGTTTCCCGTCAAAAACAATTCTGAAAAAAAATACTGGGAAATGATTTGGATGTCCACCCATAGTACCTGTGTAAACACTAACTTAACAGGACGGTTCCTTGATTTTAAACCTCGCCCACTCTGTGTGGCTTATTGGGATAACATTGAGGGTCCGCTTGACCGAAAGCTGTATTTCCAGTTTAGAACTGGAACTTTACCTGTAAAAGCTTTCAGCTATAAGTGGTCAGCAAATCGGAATGACAAATGTCATAATTGTAAAGATTTGATCGAGAACGTATCCCACATGCTGTTTGTATGTCCCCTCTACACAAGCCCTCGCAGTAAGTGGCTAAAACCAACATGTAACAATATGGGCACCCGGAGACATATTGAGGCGGTAAGGATACTGGAGACAGATTGCTCACCCTGTATAGCGATTGCTGTTGCTAAATTTCTAAGGAGGGCTTGGATAATACCACCCGCACTTTAAACTCTATAGAAGCTAGCTAATGAACTCTAAGACACTTAAAAAATATGACTGATCTTGTTTTTGTATATTTTTAGCTATTTTAAAATATCCTTTTAAAAAATGTGTTTTTAATTCGTAAATGACAGCTATAAAGATTTAATAACTTTTTAACATTATATTTTTTTTTTCTCTTCGCTATTTAGTATTTATAATGTTAATGTATATTGGTTGTGATAGGATGTATAATTTGCTGTCGAATAAAGCTTTTTGAAATTGAAATTGTATCCCAAAATGTTCTATGTGAGCAGTACAAACATCGATATTACAGTAATGAAATTGTGAAAATAGTTGCAGTGTACCTTAAAATATTGAACGTGAGGAGCAAAAAAACACTGTAACAACAAACAACAGTAAAGAAGTTGTGAAAATAGTTTCAATATATCACAAAAAGTCATTTCACTTCACTGAGAACATGTTTCTTTTCTATTGACAGATTTTATATCTTACCGATTGAAAATGTCACTTACACAGTAAGCATTTCTTTTTGGCATGTAGTGCTGTAGATTTAGATGCTTTTCATAGTCCTGCCATCTTGTGTTGTGTTTGGCTGAGGTAGTAGCTATAACAAAAAAGCTTGATATAGGCCCTTGACTTTGAATCAGAATGTGAAATTCAAGAATAATTGATAACTGTAGCCAAGAAAGGCAGCAAGTAGGTGTGTGTACGTATAGATGATGTGTTGATTGAGTGGAAGATGAATAATGTAAAAAATAAGAAAGGCTGCAAGTGTGCAAATTACCCACTACCTTTAGCCGGGGAAGTAGTTACAACAAAAAGGCTCGATAAAGGGCCTTGATTTTGAATCAGAATATCAAATTGAAGAATAATTGATAACCCCAGCTAAGAAAGGTAGCAAGTGTTCAAATTTCCCACTGCCTTCGGCTGGGGTAGTAGCTACAACAAAAAGGCTCGATAAAGGGCTTGCACGTTGAATAGGAATATGAAATTGAACAATAGTTCATAACCTCTGCGAAGAAAGGCATTTCCCACTGCCTTCTGCCGGGGTAGTATCTACATGAAAAATGCTTGATAAAGGGCCGTGACTTTGAATCAGAATATCAAATTGAACAATAATTGATGACACCAGCCAAGAAAGGCAGCAAGTGTGCAAATTTCCCACTGCCTTCGGACGGGGTAGTTCTTACAACAAAAAAGCTTGATAAATGTCTAATGACTAATTTTGAGGACAGCGATGCTCCTGTTTCTTGTTTTTGATGAGGTTGATACTCTGTTTCACGTAACACTAAAGTTCATCGCAATAAATGCATAGAAATTTAAGTTTACCAAAATCAAGATTAATATGTGAGTATGGACTGCTTGCTGAAGATGATGTTGCAGCAGTTGATGTGCTTGGTGCAGCAGGAAGTGGGTTCCCCTTCAATCTTTGTGTTGCAGCTCAAGCAAAGTTGTTGGGGTGCAAGTTCTTCACGTGTCGCACTATATTTTCAGTGCTAAAGAAGTATATTTTGGATGAATCACCCTTTCAAAGAGTTGTTTGGCAAATTTAAAGATTACTTGGGAGTATTAACCTTCGGCTGGGGTAGTAGCTATGACAAAAAGGCTCGATAAAGGACCTTGACTTTGAATCAGAGTATGAAATTGAAGAATAATTGATAACCCCAGCCAAGAAAGGCAGCAAGTGTGCAAATTTCCCACTGCCTTTGGCCGAGGTAGTAGCTACAACAAAAAGGCTTCATAAAGGGCCTTGACTTTGAATTAGAATATGAAATTGAACAATAATTGATATTCCCAGCCAAGAAAGGCAGCAAGTGTGCCAATTTGCCTCTGCCTTCGACCGGAAGTAGTTTTTACAACAAAAAAGCTCAGTAAATGGCTTTGAGTTTGAATCAGAATATGAAGTAGGTGTTGCACTTAGTTTGGTTTCCACTGACTTAGTGGTACCTGGAACAACAAGGTTCTGTGGAGCTTGCAAAGATGTGTGGTCCAGGCAGGATGTACTGTAATGTTTTATGTCTTGTCAATTCTGGCTTAGTAAGGGCAATTTGCGATTTTGTGTAGGTTTGAGGGAGGTTACTTTATTTGGTACTGCACTTTATTCGTAACGAAGGAAGAATCAGTTAAATTCTGCCTGAATACGGCCATGTGGTGATGGCAGATGGCAGAGGTTAGCAAGAGCCCATGACTACGTGATATTGATTACAGCTGTACAATTTTGGTAATTTAGTGAGTGTGAATACAGCGATGATAATTGGGGGAACAAGTTAGTGGCATCTGAAGCAACAAAGTTCTGTGGAGTTTGCGCTGATGCGTGGTCCAAGCAGGACGCAATGGTAGCAAAGTCTTTAAAATCAAGTTTTCTAATAAATATTGGTTGTCCATTCACAGAAGTAAGTTGAAGTATATGTCCAAAAAGTATGATATATCTTTTTCTAAATAAGTCATCTCATTCAATGCAGTCAACTGGTAATGATTTCTGGTGCACTGAGTTAGTAATACATTTCGCTGAGCTTGAATGTACCCTGTGATGATGCGTGGTCGGGGGGAGGCACAGCAATTGAAATAATGTCTTTTGTCGATTGAATTCTGCATCAATTCCATTTAATTGATTGAAGGCAGTTCTCAGCACAGACACTAAAGACAAATTTACATCCAAAGCTGAATTGAAGTTGTGAACCCTGCTGTCCGCAATGTAGATGGAAGGTACTACACGACGAATGCTATTTTGTATAGTTAATAGAATCTGAGGACATAGCACAATTGTCTCTGCCTTAAATAAATTGAGACTGAATTCAATGTTGTCTGTAATGCTGTGCACTCCTGGTATTAAGCAGTAAACTCTGTTGATCGCAGTGTACGTTTGAAGGCAGTAGTTAGTACAGCCATTGAGGAAAAATTTTTGTGACATCCATTAACAAAATTGTCTCTGCCTTACATAAATCAAGGCTAACTTGAATGCTGTTCATAGTGTAGACGGAAAGCTGAATTGAAGTTTTGTACCCTGCTATCCGCAGTGTAGATCGAAGGTACTAATCGACACAAACATCGATGAATGCTATTTTGTACAGTTAACAGACTCTTAGGACATAGTACAATTGTCTCGTCCTTAAATAAATCGAGACTAAATTCCATGTTGTCTGTAGTACTCATGCGCTCCTGGTACCAAGTGGTAAACTCTGTTGTTCGCTGTGTACATTTGAAGGCAGTAGTTAATACAGCCATTTAGGAACAATTTGTGTGGCATCCAAAAAATGTGTCTGCCTTACATAAATTAAGGCTAACTTGAATGCTGTTCATAGTGTAGATGGAAAGGTGAATTGAAATTGTGAACCCTGCTGCCTTATATAAATCAATTTGTAACTTAAATGCTGTCTGTAGTGTAGATGTAAAGCAGAATTTAAGTTCTGAACCCTGCTGTCCGCAGTGGTGATCGAAGGCACTAATTGATACAGATATAAGTCTGCGATGGTGTGGCATAACATAATGTCTGTTTAGTTGTAGTAGATCTCCAAAAACTATGACGTGTTTTCCTCCAAATAATACGTCACAACACTGTTTTAAAAATGTGCTGCGTTCTTAAATGCACAAAGGCAAGCATTAAGTTTGATACCATGCTTACCTCATCAATAATAAGAAGTTTCATTTTCTTCAAGACTCTTGAAACTTCACAATAAGCTTTTCCAGATAGCTTGTGGTATTCCAATTTGTTTTCATGCTCTACTGGTAGCATTAATAGACAGTGTAAAGTAATTCACGGGAAGTAGTTACCAAGAAGGCTGAATAAAGGGCCTGCATTTTAAATTTGAATTACTTGAAGAATAATTGATAACCCTAGTCAAGAAAGGCAGCAAGTGTGCAAATTTCCCACTGCCTTCGGACAGGGTAGTAGCTACAACAAAAACGCTTGATAAAGGGCCTGCACGTTGAATACAGCTATGAAATAGAAGAACAGTTGATAACCATAGCCAAGAAAGGCAGTAAGTAGGTGTGTGTACGTGTAGATGATGTGTTGATTGAGTGGAAGATGAATAAGGTAAAAAGTTAGAAAGGGTGCAGACGCGCAAAGTAACCACTGCCTTATCAGGGAAGTAGATCTTTGGATACCCAGCTCATTACATAGACTGTGCGTCACAAGAAAGGATGCAAGTGTGGAAATTACCCACTGCCATTCACGGGAAGTAGTTACCAAGAAGGCTGAATAAAGGGCCTGCATTTTGAATTTGAATTACTTGAAGAATAATTGATGACCCCAGCCAAGAAAGGCAGCAAGTGTGCAAATTTCCTACTGCCTTCGGCCGGGGTAGTAGCTACAACAGAAAGGTTCGATAAAGGGCGTGCACTTTAAATATGGATATAAAATAGAAGAATAATTGATAACCCCAGCCAAGAAATGCAGCAAGTGTGCAAATTTCCCACTGCGTTTGGCCGGGATAGTAGCTAGAAGAAAAAGACTTGATAAAGGGCTATGAGTTTGAATCAGAATATGAAATCCAAGAATAATTGATAAACCCAACCAAGAAAGCAGCAAGTGTTCAAATTTCTCACTGCCTTCGGCCGGGGTAGTAGCTACAAGAAAAAGGCTCAATAAAGGGCCTGCACTTTGAATACGAATATGAAATTGAACAATAGTTCATAACTCCTACGAAGAAACGGAGCAAGTTGGCAAATTTCCCACTACCATCTGGCAGGGTAGTATCTACATGAAACAGGCTCGATAAAAGGGCCATGATTTTGAATCAGAATATGAAATTCAAAAGTAATTGATAACCCCAGCCAAGAAAGGCAGCAAGTGTGCAAATTTCCTACTGCATTCGTCCGAGGTAGTAGCTACAACAAAAAGGCTCGATAAAGGGCCTGCACTTTGAATACGAATATGAAATAGAAGAACAGTTGATAATTATAGCCAAGAAAGGCAGCAAGTAGGTGTGTGTACGTGTAGATTATGTGTTGATTGAGTGGAAGTTGAATAATGTAAAAAATAAGAAAGGTTGCAAGTGTCAAATTACCCACTGCCATTCACGGGTAGTAGTTACCAAGAAGACTCAATAAAAGGCCTCTACTTTGAATTAGAATAACAAACAGAAGATTTGATAACCATAGACCATACTGGCTCTTTTTTAATATTGGTAGACTTTTATTAAGCTTTTTATTATACATGAACGGCAGGAAGTGCGCAAATTACCCACTGCCATTCACGAGTAATAGTTACCAAGAAGGCTCAATAAAGGGCCTGCACTTTGAATTTGTATAACAAGAAGAATAATTGATAACACCAGCCAAGAAAGGCAGCAATTGTGCAAATTTCCCACTGCCTTCGGCCGGGGTAGTAGCTACAACAAAAAGGCTCGATAAAGGGCCTTGACTTTTAATCAGAATATGAAATTCAAGAATAATTGAAAACCCCAGCTAAGAAAGGCAGCAAGTGTACAAATTTCTTATTGCCTTCGGCCGGAGTAGTTGTTACAACAAAAAGGCTCGATAAAGGGCCGGCACTTTGAATGTGAATATGAAATAGAAGAATAGTTGATAACCATAGCCTAGAAAGGCAGCAAGTAGGTGGGTGTATGTGTAGATGATGTGTTGATTGAGTGAAAGATAAAAAAAGGTGAAAAATAAGAAAGGCTGCAGATGCGCAAAGTACCCACTGCTTTGTGAGGGAAGTGGATGTTTGGATTTCCAGTCCATTACACAGACTGTCCGTCGGGTTCCGCAGTGGGAGCCTGAGAAATGGGTACCACATCTAAGCAAGCAATGCAAGTGCACAAAGTACACACACCGTGCGGTAGACAGGACACAAGAAAGGACGCAAGTGTGCAAATTACCCACTACTATTCATGCATAGTAGTTACCAAGAAGGATCAATAAAGGACCTGCACTTTTAACCGCATGCGTGCGGTCGATATTCTGCTCCTGCGCTGGGCTTTACAAAAACCCATTATTCATGACGAGCTGGGCTCGTCATGAGCGTGCGAGGAGGCTACCTCGTCATGAGCGTCGAAGGGGTTAATTTGAATTACTTGAAGAATAATTGATAACCCCAGCCAAGAAAGGCAGCAAGTGTGCAAATTTGCCACTGTTTTCAGCAGGGGTAGTAGCTGCAGCAAAAAGGCTAGATAAAGGACCTGCACTTTGAATACAGATATGAAATAGAAGAATAGTTGATAACCATAGCCAAGAAAAGCAACAAGTAGATGTGTGTACGTGTAGATGATATGTTTATTTAGTGGAATATGAATAAGGTAAAAAGTAAGGAAGGCTGCAGACGCGCAAAGTAACCACTGCCTTATCAGGGAAGTAGATCTTTGGATACCCAGCTCATTACACAGACTGTGCGTCGAAAGAAAGGATACAAGTGTGGAAATTACCCACTGACATTCACAGGAAGTAGTTACCAAGAAGGCTGAATAAAGGGTCTGCATTTTGAATTTGAATTACTTGAAGAATAATTGATAACCCCAGCCAAGAAAGGCAGCAAGTGTGCAAATTTGCCACTGCCTTCGGCTGGGGTAGTAGCTACAACAAAAAGGCTGGATAAAGGGCCTGCACTTTGAATACGAATATGAAATAGAAGAATAGTTTATAACCATAGCCAAGAAAGGGAGCAAGTAGGTGTGTGTATATGTAGATGATGTGTTGATTGAGTGGAAGATGAATAATGTAAAAAATAAGAAAGGCTGCAAGTGTGCAAATTACCCACTGCCTTTAGCCCGGGAAGTAGTTACAACAAAAAGTCTTCATCAAGGGCCTTGACTTTAAATCAGAATATTAAATTGAACAATAATTGATAACCCCACCCAAGAAAGACAGCAAGTGTAAACATTTTTCACTGCCTTCGGCCAGGGTAGTTGATACAACAAAAAGGCTCGATAAACGGCCTGCACTTTGAATAGGAATATGAAATTGAACAATAGTTGATAACCCCTGCGAAGAAAGGCAGCAAGTGCGCAAATTTCCCACTGCCTTCTGCTGGGGTAGTATCTACATGAAAAAGGCTCGATAAAGGGCCTTGACTTCAAGTCAGAACATGAAATTGAAGAATAATTGATAACCCCAGCCAAAAAAGGCAGCGAGTAAGTGTGTGTATGTGTGGATGATGTGTTCATTGAATGGAAGATGAATAAAGTAAAAAGTAAGAAAGGCTGCAGACGCGCAAAGTAACCACTACCTTATCAGGGAAGTAGATCTTTGAATACCCAGCTCATTACACAGACTGTGCGTCACAAGAAAGGATGCAATTGTGGAAATTACCCACTGTCATTCACGGGAAGTAGTTACCAAGAAGGCTGAATAAAGGGCCTGCATTTTGATTTTGAAATACTTGAAGAATAATTGAAAACCCCAGCCAAGAATGGCAGAAAGTGTGCAAATTTCCTACTGCCTTCGGCTGGGGTAGTAGCTAAAACAAAAAGGCTCGATAAAGGGCCTGCTCTTTGAATACGGATATGAAATAGAAGAATAGTTGATAACAATAGCCAAGAAAGGCAGCAAGTAGGTGTGTGTACGTGTAGATGATGTGTTGATTGAGTGGAAGATAAATAATGTAAAAAATAGGAAAGGCTGCAAGTGCGCAAATTACCCACTGCTATTCAAGGGTAGTAGTTACCAAGAAGGCTCAATAAAGGGCCTGCACTTTAAGTTACAATAACAAACAGAAGAATTGATAACGATAGCCCATACTGGCTCCTTTTTAATATTGGTAGACTTTTTTAAAGCTTTTCATTGCACATGAACGGCAGGAAGTGCGCAAATTACCCACTGCCATTCACGGGTAATAGTTACCAAGAAGGCCGAATAAAGGGGCTGCACTTTGAATTTGTATTACAAGAAGAATAATTCATAACCCCTGCCAAAAAAGGCAGCAAGTGTGCAAATTTCCCACTGCCTTCGGCCGGGGTAGTAGCTACAACAAAAAGGCTCAATAAAGGGCTATGAGTTTGAATCAGAATATGAAATGTTCTCAAGATGATGATTTCTATTTCGATAATAAGTTTCCAATATATTTCTTTTCAATATATCTGTACTTTGTAGCTCTTTTTCTGCTAAATATTCAATTTCTTTAACAAATTTAAGTACTCGATTTCGTGTTGAAGCAAGACCTAGACTCACCCAAATGATTGTTCGAGATTTGGAGATCTACTAGAAGTTACTCCTGTAAAAGGAAAACCAGTATTTAAAACACTTGTCATGAAGATACCAAAAAATCTTTAGGTAGAATTGGAAATGTTAATATTTGGTCATATTTTGAATATAAGGAACTTATTGCAAATATGCGACAAGCAAATGATGCTGATTATGGAACTATTCTATAAGATATAAGAATTGGAAAAGTGACTGAATATGGCAAAGAAGCTTACTTACTTGTAGATGATGTGTTGATTAAGTGGAAGATGAATAATGTAAAAAATGAGAAAGTCTGTAAGTGTGCATATTGCCCACTGCCTTTAGCCGGGAAAGTAGTTACAACAAAGAGGCTCGATAAAGGGCCATGACTTGAAATCAGAATGTCAAATTGAACAATAATTGATAACCCCAGCCAAAAAAGGCAGCAAGTAAGTGTGTGTATGTGTGGATGATGTGTTCATTGAATGGAAGATGAATAAGGTAAAAAGTTAGAAAGGGTGCAGACGCGCAAAGTAACCACTGCCTTATCAGGGAAAAATATCTTTGGATACCCAGCTAATTACACAGACTGTGCTTCGCAAGAAAGGATGCAAGTGTGCAAATTGCGCACTGCCTTTAGCCGGGAAGTAGTTACAACAAAGAGGCTCGATAAAGGGCCTTGACTTTGAATCAGAATACCACATCGAACGATAAATGATAACCCCAGCCAAGAAAGGTAGCAAGCGTGCAAATTTCCTACTGCCTTCGGTCGGAGTAGTAGCTACAACAAAAAGGCTTGATAAAGGGCCATGACTTTGAATCAGAATATCAAATTGAAGAATAATTGATAACCCCAGCCAATAAAGGCAGCAAGTAAGTGTGTGTATGTGTGGATGATGTGTTCATTGAATGGAAGATGACTATGGTAAAAAGTTAGAAATGGTGCAGACGCGCAAAGTAACCACTACCTTATCAGGGAAGAAGGAATTTGGATACCCAGCTCATTACACAGACTGTGCATCGCAAGAAAGGATGCAAGTGTCGAAATTACCCACTGCCATTCACGGGAAGTTGTTACTAAGAAGGCTGAATACGGGGCCTGCATTTTCAATATGAATTACAAGGATAGTCGATAACCCTAGCCAAGAAAGACAGCAAGTGTGCAAATTTCCCACTGCCTTCGGACAGGGTAGTTCTTCCAACAAAAAAGCTTGATGAATGTCTAATGACTAATGCGATGCTCCTGTTTCTTGTTTTTGATGAGGTTGATAGACTGTTTCACGTAACACAGAAATTCATCGCAATAAATGCATAGAAATTTAAGTTTACCAAAATCAAGATCAATATGTGAGTATGGACTGTTTGCTGAAGATGCTGTTGCAGCAGTTGATGTGCTTGGTGCAGCAGCAAGTGGGTTGTCCTGCAATCTCTGGGTTGCAGCTCAAGCAAAGTTGTTGGGGTGCAAGTTGTTTACGTGTTGCAATATATTTGCTGTGCCAAAGGAGTATTTTTTGGATTGATCACACCTTGAAAGAGTTGTTTGGCAAATTTTACAAGTTACTAATGGTTGGTGTGTTTCAGTTAGTATGTGTCTGGACTTCGCTGGAATCTTTAAGGGACACATTAGGGCTTCCATATTACAGAAATAATTTGTACTTAGTGACATCCAATTCTATTTTATGAAGAACGGTTAAATTCTACATCCGCCTTTAGGACTAGTGGGAGGGCAGCATTTCAAAGTTTTGACTGGTTACACTACATGTGTCCATGCAGCTAAAGAAAACTTAGCATGGTTATGCATGGGCATCCTCTCACACAAAACCCAGCACTCAGCATTCAGGATTGTAAAAGCTTGGCTTAGGAGTGACTGATGACTTTATATATGTCAGTGACAAAAGAAAAGAAAAACAAGTACGCTTGTTTTACATTAGAGATTTACAGATCTGAAAGACTATGCATGTGAATCCATGAAATCTTTTTTGAAGGCATGGAAGAAAGCAGTGAAAGGGTGTTTAGAAGCAATACTGTCCAGCATAAAATGTGCATAATTGTTCTTTTTGTCGACTCTAATCACACCTTTTGAATTATGACCATGAAATAGTGGTGTAACTATATCATAGATTCTATTGTCAGATGTCTACCTTATTGATAGTGAAATTTCCACTACTTTTTAGACTACCATTCAACAATAATGTGTGGAGGAGCGGTATTGCTTGTTGACCTTCAAAGAGGAGGAAGATTTAAATTTATATTTCAACACCTTAACAAAATAGTTGCTCGATTTGAAAAAGAAAATTAAGTAGGAATGTTAGAGGAAGTCTGGTCCAACTCTAAAAGGATTGTGCAAATCGTGACAGCTGAAGGAAGTGTGTCTCAACGTTACTTCTTATGACAATCCGGACACAACACTAGATTGCAGGAGTATGCAAAACATCTAATTAGACATCTTGCATGCGATCACATTTTTACTTAAAAACATACATTTTGTACATTTGTAACCAGTAAAAGGTAAGCAGGATATTACATTTGGTATTATAAATTCAAGGTGGACCCATCTGCTGCATTCGAAACATTGGACCTGTTGGGAAGATAGTGAAAAGTAACTTGTTATGAACATTGCATTGTTTAAAGGTCAATAGCTTTTTTATTGAACATTTTATATGTATTTACATAGTAAACATAGTGACCTCTCAACTCTCAGTCGGAAAGTGGTAATTAATCCATAAGTAGTAAGGGTGCATAGCCAGCTTTCCAACATGGCGGACGTAACTCTGAAAAAACCGTTGCAAATGTCTCAGTTATCTGAGACATACTAATATACACCCTGCATTAGACAAATGTGAAATGGAGACTTAATGTGTTCTAAACACCCCAAGGACTTATATCACTTAATTTTGATCTTCAGCATCTACACTCATTGAGGCTATTTACCATTAACTTTTGCACATATATTGATGACGTATCTTGGTTGCAGACACCACAATACTTTTCAACCGACACTTAATGGAAAAAAGATGTACATGAGCACATCATAATAGCAATGCTAACAATTAAAAACTTATTTTGCATTATATCATGCATGTGTCTAGGTGTTTTCAGATTCAGGAATAGAGACAGTTACAACTGTTGCAAACATATTCAAATGGCTTCACTACACACATTCTTGAAAATTCACAACTATAACGACAATATCTTACCATACTATGTTAAAAAGTAATGATTTGTTTGTATCTATAAAAGATATTCTATGAAAAAACAAAATACAGAATAATCCAATGTTCAGGACAACACTAGAGTGTGAGATCTTATTTATCATTGAATTGTGAAAGTCCACCGTGATGACTCCATTAGGTCCATTGCAATTTTCAGTCGATAATTCCCCAGAAATATTACATTAGTAAAGATCTGGGCAACTGGCTGCTGAGTTGGGTAGTATTCTGCAAACTGAAAACATAATAACATTGAGCAAAAGTCGAACCTGAATGTTAAAGCAATCATAGGTTTCAGAGCAGAGAATTTCAGTACACACATTGATGAGAAATTACTTAAAGATAACTTACTGTATTAGGAATGAAAATATACATACATTTGCTCTTGAGAAACATATTTTTGAGAGGAAGGCATTGATCACCTGTAAAAATATATGAAAGGACATGACCTTCTAAAGAGGAACCAACATGTACATCATATGCTATTAGCCATAGTATACACAATTTACATGTAGTAGAAACTAAATTTATCAACTATCCATTGTTCCATTTTAAGTGACCAAAAAGAACTGTTGTATATTTTAAAGCTCCTCACTATTGCTTCCAATTGATTTTTACTGGTTTCTTCTACACATTCAAAACCTTTTTCAGGAATATAGATTGACTAGATGCTGCAGATGGATAACATAGTGTACCTGATACAGGTGCTGGAGATGGAACAGGTGATGAAGATGGAACAGGTGATGAAGATGGAACAGGTCCTGAAGATGGAACAAGTCCTGAAGATGGAACAGGTCCTGAAGACGGAACAGGTCCTGGCTTGGCTTTTTATATTTAGGGTTACTTGTGTGGATGGCACAATTACTGCTGCAGGCCCACTAGTAGTATTTATATGAGCAGCCCTTGTATTCATAGTATACATAACTATCAAGACTAACATTTTAATCATGGACAAACAATTCCCATTACACTTTCAAAAAGGGCAGCAATTGCGCTAAAAGACTGATCATGATTCATGAAGTGGTGAAGTGTTCAAAACATCTATTTTGGCGAAAGCATGTCATAAAAAGATGTACGATAGAGGGAAAAATGGTTAGGGAACCTAAGCCAAATAAAGGGCCAGTACAACACCGTAGTGCCAAGGTTACAAATCCAGCAATTATCATCAATTAAAACTATGCTAGTCTGAGGAGGCCAACTAAACCACATAAAAAACAACAGCTATAGGTCACGTGAGGAAGCAAGAAATATTAAAAGTCAGCGGAGGATTAAAAGGGAGCAATTATGATGATTAGGAGAGAGTAGGTATGTTGAAACACAAAGCACGTGGCGTAGCACAAAAATGCAGCATATATATTCATGAAAGCACAATATATAAGAAAACAGGCCTGGGAAGGCCATGTGAGGCAGTAATACATAATAAAAATCATGGGAGAATTAGGAGGGAGCAAATATAAAGCAAAAAAGAGCTGGGAGGGCCAAGTGACGCAGAAAAAAATACAATCAAGCACGTAAAAATGTCCCCGAGCTATACTCAGCGGATCAGAAATCATTCCCATGGCAGTTATTTTAGCGGTAGGGGCTATATAAAGAGACTGTAGAGCAACAATACATTTCTGGCCAAAGCCCCAATGTGCGCGATCGAACGCTTTCTCCGTGTCAAGTAAAATAAGCGCTAGTTCGCGCTTCTCCACAGCTGCATTATCAAATAAAGTTATCACTTTGTTTATATGATCAACCGTACCTCTTTTCGGTATAAAACCATGTTGATGTTGGGACACAAAGGGTGATATAACTTTAGACAATCGGTTAGCCAAAATCTTGGAATACATTTTATTATCCGCATTTAACAATGAAATTGGGCGGTAAGAGCCAACCAAGTCCGGATCCTTGCCTTTCTTACAGAATACCGCACTTGTGGCATCCGACCAAGATGTAGGAGGGTAACCCTGCTGGGCCATCTGCATAACCTTAAGCAACTCATACTTGATAATATTAAAAAAACTGCCTATAGACCTCCGCAGGGATTCTATTGGGACCTGCTGCTTTACCTAAAGCCAAACTTTTCAATGCGACTTCCAATTCCAATGGATGTATGACGTTACAACGCATGCTTTTACCACGCATGCTGTTACAACGCAGTTTTTACAACGCATACCATTACAACGCATAGAGCTTTGGGGTGCTGGATAGTGAATAGTTTAATTTACTATTCCAACTCCAGTCCCCATGGACACTAGGGAAGGTGTTGGATAGTAAATTAAATCTATTCCCTATCCTAGAGCGCCCCCCAGCGCAATGCGTTGTAATGGTTTTCGTTGTTAAAACCTGCGTTGTAATAGCACTGCGTGGTAAAAGTTGCGTTGTAAAGGATGTTTCCCAATTCCAATATATTGATCGGGGACTCCATTTCTTCTAGGTTTAATGGGTCTAATACCTTCAACCCCTCTTCCAGCGTTTCTATCCAATCCAATTCTGGCACTGCACCACTCTGTTGCGTATATAGCTCAGAGTAGAACTG
The DNA here is from genome assembly GCF_964261635.1 of Lissotriton helveticus. NCBI lineage: Eukaryota > Metazoa > Chordata > Amphibia > Caudata > Salamandridae > Lissotriton > Lissotriton helveticus. The sequence goes on from NC_136059.1 coordinate 643,041,193, forward strand.
CTGAAATATCTTAAGTATCTGGTGAGGTTTGGAGTGCAGTACCCCATTCACGTCTCTCAATGCCCGAATATTCCTAGCCAATTCCTTCATCCGTAATCGTACCACAAGGTGCTTCCTTATTGATTCACCAAACTCATGGCTTTGCATCCTAAATGTTAAATACCTCCTGGCATTCTCTGTACTCCGGAAGCCCACAACATTAGCCCTCTCATTCGCCACCACGTTCTCTAACTCGCGTGCACACGTCAGTGCCTGCACTATATGGGAACCGCGGGGGCTGACCAAACCAAGCCCAGGGCTGTCATTGGTAGCATTTTCACGCTCTACAAGAATGACGGCCCTGGGGGACCTCCCATTGGCTAATGTATTGGCTTCTCGTATCGTAAGAGCACCATAAGCACACCATAAGCATACGCAAAGCCATGTGTCTTTAAAATAAGAGATGTGATTGGTTCATAACACTTCCTATTGCAACTGTTGAAAGTTCCGTCCCATTTTAATCATTCTACTTTGACTTTCTAAGAAGAAGCATCTCTTCTGAGAATCTTGTCAAATAGAAGGAAGATCACCATAATAACAGCAATGGACTCATCTTCCAGCCATTCTTCAGAGGGAGATTTCATTCCTGAAGAACCTCCAAAGAAGAGGAAAGAAGCTCTATTTTGGAAGTTTTTTACTTTTCCAGAAGGGCAAAAAAAGGTTAAAGCTCCAAAAGTAACCTGTAAAATTTGCCAAACAATTCTTTCAAGGGGTGATCCATCTAAAAATACTCCTTTGGCACAGCAAATATGGTGCGACACGTGAAGAACTTGCACCCCAACAACTTTGCTTGAGCTGCAAGACGGAGGTTGCAGGACAACTCACCAGCTACTGCACTAAGCACCTCAACTGCTGCAGTAGCATTTTCAGTAAGCAGTCCACACCCACAAATTGATCCTGACTTTGGTGAAGTTAAAATTGTATGCATTTATTGCGATACACTTTTGTGTTATGGGGAACAGTCTATCGACCTGATAAGACACAGGAAGCGGGAGCAGTGGTGTCCTCGACATTAGTTCTTATTTTTTTCAGTCTTTTATTCCTGTTGGAGACTTTTTGGGTTCCAGTTTTTTGGTTTAAAAAAAAAACTGTTGACAAAACACAAAAAAAACAGAAAACTAAAAACACAAAAAAAACAGCTCTTTTTAGAACTACCTTTACTGGTCAAAGAAAGAACTATATTTTTATGTTAGTGTATAAAAGTTTTACAGAATGAATGTGTAGTTCATAAATGAATGAATGAATACATTACTAGTGTATGGAGAATGTGAAAGTGCAGAACTATAAGGAACTGCTACAGCATACATCTATAAGCAGTTTACCTCTAGTATACTGTAGTACCTCCGAAGCACCTGAATGTAACATATGCACATAGATATGTTACAAGCCTACGCTTCAATTTGCACTACTGGTGAAAATGCCTGGATGAATTTCTATGTGTTACGGGTGGATTTACAACCCCCTTGTGCCTCTTTTAACACAGTTGTTGCGTCACTTTTGTGATGCACTGTTGGTGCAAAAGATGTATAAATTATGCAAAAAAGAAGGAGAGAACTCTGGGTAGTTCTCAAGTTTAGGTGGAAAGCAGTTCTTGTTAGAGCACTCTCAACACCACTGTGTCAGGGATTGCTTTTACTCATTTCAGGTTGGCTTGAGTTGGTATTTTACCATTTCAAATCTGTAATACTGTGCCTGCAGTGATAAATGGCTTTTGTCATTTTACAGCTCGACAAGGACAGCACTTTGCTAGTCCTATGCTTAAAGACTTTGCTGTAGAAATGGCATAAAACTTTGTCTTTTTCTATCTCGGCGTGGATGACACTTTGCTAATTCTATGCTTAAAGACTTTGATCGAAGAACAGACATATTTATAATAAAAATGTAACAAATTAGTATAAAAACAAAGAAATAAAAAAATGTATATATATTTAATAATTTTCATTTACAAAACCTTAGAAATTAACTGAAAAAACCATAGGTTTCACACACGTTATAGTTAAGAATTAGCATTTAAAAAACCTTTGAAATTCACAGAAAAAACCATAGGTTTCACACATGTTATAGTTAGCTGGAAATTTCACTCATACAAAACCTTTGAAATTCCCTTGTTATAGTTAGTTCAGCTAACTATAACTCGCGAGCCCGCAATGCACTGCTGATGTCGTCACATATTACATCACTCATGACATGGTCAGTGACATCACTCATGACATCACTGATGACATCACTGAAGACATCATCCTTGTGACAGAGTGGCAGACGTCCTCTAACCCTAATATAACCTTTGATATACACATTCAAAAATAGAAACTACAATTTTCAAAACAATGGAGATACCAATACCAGTTACAACAACCTATTCAGTAATTCCAAACTCTACATACACATACACTCATTCACCAACAGTTCTATATAGACACTCATACATGTACTCACTCATCATATGTACTCATACACCTATACATCCTGTTACACACCGACACTCATCCATAGAGTTACTCACACACATACTCACACATGCAAATAAACTATCAAACATCCATTTATTTGCATATACAGCTATACACACACTACTACACTTACTTTTACAGAAACGTACACATATTTACTCTCTTAAAGAATCACTTAATGAAACACATACTTATTTATACAGGAACTCTTCCAATCTCTCACTCTCACATATAATCACTTATATACATCAATACTCACATATACTAGATCAAAACATATGTAGTTACTCATATACTATTGAGACAGTCATTCACTCACTAACACACGCATACACACACTCATCCACCCATACAGTCCTACACACATGCTGTCTTCAAAACACATACAAACAGTGAGTCACTCATTCATGCATCTATGCGGTAAGTAATACCCCCTATCGAACCATACAGACACTGATACTGATACTCAAAAAAAACAACTAATAACCCATATACACACTCATGTAGCTACTCACCAACCCATGCAGCCACTTATACACAAAGTGAGACACTGATAAAGATATTTACATATTTAAACATTACTTGCTAATACATTCACTAAGATGCACTTAATAAGTCAGGTATACAATCAATTTTAGAAAAAAAAAATCCATTTAGACAGTTATTTACCCATTTATTCTTCCATCGACCTTTAGATATACGTATAAAAAAATATGTATTTTTCAGAAAGACACACATTCACTGGATAATGTCATCAGTGATGGCATTTGAGATGTCATCAGTGATGTTATGAGTGATGTCACTGACCATGTCATGAGTGATGTAATATGATGTAACAATAATGCAAAGGAAATCTTTGCCATTGTGCAGAGTTTTGTGGCACCCTGTGCACAGGAGGTAGTTGCTACTCCCTCAGTCATCTGGGCGAACACCTTGTCTAATCGCTTTAGGGAGAAAATCAGGGATATTCAAGACTCTTTCCCAAAAAACCTGACGCCTCCCCGGCTTCAGCGGGGGTTTAGTGCGGCGAAGGACCCAGATCATTCCTTCTCAGCCTTTAGCCCCATCGACCTCTTGGCCTCCTGCAAAATCCTTGGGGCGTTGAAATCTGGTTCCCCCAACGATCCTTGCGCGGCTCGGTTGTTGGCTGATTTAGCCGTCACGGTTAACCCAGAAGTTAACAATTTGATTAACCAGTCGCTTCGCGAGGCGCATGTTCCGCTCGCTTGGAAGCAGGCCCTCTTACTTCCATTACTCAAGAAGCCCACCCTCGACCCCTCGCTTCCCGGTAATTATAGACCCATCTCTCTTCTGCCTAGTTTGGCTAAGGTTTGCAAACAGGTGGTCACTTCGCAGTTAACCAACTATGTGGCGAAGTCGGGCTCACTACATCCTGCGCAATCGGGGTTCCGGGCCACACATAGCACAGAGTCGGCACTGCTGGAGGTAGCTGAGGCTATTAGGGACTGTTTGTATGCCGGCGGGAGAGCCGCTCTGGTGATGCTGGATCTCTCGGCGGCATTCGATATGGTTCCCCACTCTCTACTCCTCAACCGACTTGCCGATATCGGCATTGCGGGTACGGCGTGGAGTTGGTTGCAATCCTTTTTGGAGGCCAGGTCACAGCAAGTCTGGCTGCCCCCGTTTGCCTCGTCACCCTCCCCTCTCTCCACTGGTGTCCCGCAGGGCTCTTCCCTTAGCCCCCTTTTGTTTAACATCTTTGTGACTCCCCTGGTTTACCTGGCGGAGTCACTGGGGGCTAGGGTGATGGCCTATGCGGATGACACACAGTTATTGTTTACCTGGAGAAGGGGCGAGGACTCGGTCAACACGGCTCAGCGCTGTCTTTCTGCGGTGTTTCGCTGGTTGGCCAATGCACAACTTAAGTGCAGCGAGGAGAAGTCGGAGGTGCTCCTGTTTGGAGCATTTCCTGCTGGTTTTAGAGCCAGACTGTGCCCCCCGGACTTTCGGCCCCCTCAACCAGACAAGGGCCTTGCAAAAAACTTGGGGGTTTGGTTTGAGGAAAATCTGAATTTTGCGACGCATGTCAAAAAACTCACAGGGACCTGTTTTGGCATACTGAAAACCCTGCGAAAATTTCTCCCCCTTTTACCTGTGGAGGCCAAAGAAACAGTAATCCGGGCGTTGATCCTTTCTCGGCTGGATTACTCCAACGCGCTTTTAGTGGGATGTCCAGGCTATCTGATAAAAAAACTACAGGTAGTCCAAAACGTGGCTGCTCGGCTCCTACTGGGTCTCTCTTCCAGGCAGAGCGTGCCGGTCCATCTCCGGCACCTTCATTGGCTCCCAGTTGAGGACCGTTTGAAATTTAAAATGCTGGCCATTGTCCAATGGGCCTTGTATGGACTGGGTCCACTCTACCTGCAGAAGCGTTTTGCTTTCTATATCCCTTCCAGGACTCTGCGGTCTTCGGACCAACTCCTTATCCAGAACCCGCGCTTTTTGTGGCAGAGGTTGGGGGGCTGCTCTTTCACCCGTAAGGCTGGCCTAGCCTGGAATGAGCTTCCTTTTGCTCTCAGGAGGATTTCTGATCCGGCTGTCTTCAAAAAGAACTTAAAAACATTATTGTTCTGAGCCCATTCTTTTAGAGGCTCTTCCTGCTTAGCTGGTGGGTGGGGGTTTCAGGGTAGCAGCGCCGGAATACTCTGAGTAGCTGTGCGCTTTAAAAATGCAGTATAAATAACATAACATAACATGACATATGCTAGTCATCAGCAGTGCATTGCGGGCGTATGAGTTATAGTTAGCTGAACTAACTATAACGGGGGAATTTCAAAGGTTTTGCATGAGTGAAATGTCCAACTAACTATAACATGTGTGATACCTATGTTTTTTTAATGAATATATATATATATATATATATATATATATATATATATATATATATATATATATATATATATATTATATATATCCAAACTTTGAATGCCCAATCACAAACTCCTTGCGAGTCCAGGAAGGTGCTGCGAATATTCTTTATTCTTGTTTCTTTAGGTGTTGCCCATAAATTATGCAGAGGCCATTGCCTCGTCCATTAAGCGTTCCAACCCCTCACATGCAGTCTTGATCACATAGCGCGCTATATATATTTTTTTTTTTCAACAAACATCCATATATATATATACACAAACACACACAGACGTTATACTTAGGCTCTGTTTTCCCTCATACAAAACCAGAGAAATTCCACTGTTATAGTTGGCTGAGCTAACTATAACTCACAGACCTGCAATGCAGTGCATATGACCTCACAAATTACGTCGCGCATGACATCTCAAATGACATCACTGATGACAGCATCCCATGACTATGAGTGTTTTTAAAAGTTTTAAGAGTGTTAAATATATGTATACCAAGGTGTATTGGCGGCATTTCTCACACTGCGTTGGCCTGGATAAAAAACGTTCTTACTGACCGCAGACAATCAGTAGCTGTAGGACGTTTCCTTTCAACTGAAAACCCCAATACTTCAGGCATCCCATGAGGCTCATCCCTTAGCCCTCTCTTGTTCAATGTCTACATGGCCCTGCTTATACCACAAATATCCTTTTTCAACATCGAAACAACATCCTACACAGATGACACACAATTGATCCTACCCTTAGATAAAGATGGGAATAATGCAGGGCTTAACTTTAAGCAGAAGTCAACTGTTGGATGAAGCACAATCATCTAAAATGTAATACAGATAAAACTGAGATCTTGCTAATAGGGAAGGACAATCCCTAAAAGCCAATTCAAAAAGACGTGCATGCTCCACCTAACACAGTGGAAGTGGCTAAGAATCTGGGTATAAAATGTGATGCCTCTTTTTTATTTCAGTCTCAAGCTCTTGCTGTTGCTGGGACATATGTTAACCTCATTAAATAATGCAGGATCACAATCCCCCACAGAGTGACCACACACAGGTGCCAGACACTGCAGGGCTAGGGAACCCAGTCCCCCTTTCCAGGGTGAGGAGCATGGTGTGTTTGCAGGTCTGGAGGCGAACTTTTTAAAGGTCCAGCACCTGCAAGGGAAAGCAATCCAATCAGTTCAGCGGCAGATGAGACACATGACAGCAAATATGAAAAATATAGAGAAGGGCATCTGCACAATGAAACACAACACTGACTGAGGGCATGAGGGACATGGCTGAGGGCATGAGGGACATGTCCCAGTCAGTGAGGCTGCTGTGCAGCAAGCTTTATGAGGACAGGACGACACGGCACAGGGAGAAAATGGAGAATCATACAAAGACAGTGAACCGCCTCTCCACTGCCACTTCTCTGCTCTGCAGGTGCTCCATGGCCATGCAGGAAAGAATGGCACACTGCAGCCGTGATGTGTCAAGCTGGCTTGTGAAAGTGACCACTGCACTTGAAGTGTTCCTAAATTATCAGGCTGCCAATACTGGTGCAGGTGATGCGGGGGAAAGTGTGGAGACAACGAGCTGCAGCAGTGTAACACCCCCTGCAACTGAGTCCAGGAGGAGCAGCAGTCATCAAGCTGCTGGCACTGGATCTATTGTCAGTGACTTTAGTCTGCAAAGGTAATACAGCAGTGTTCCACGTGGCCGCTGGTGTTAATGCAAGCCACACTTAGGGCCAGATGTATGAGCCCAAAAGCCGGTATTAGGGTTTTCTGATGTAGGGGGCCTATATTTTACCGATTCTCTAAATTTACAGAATTGGTGAATTTACAGAATCGGTAAAATACCGAATCGGTATATTTACCGATTCGGTAAATCCATATGTAGCTGACACTCCTAAGAGTGCCACAGGCCCTTAAGATTCGGTATTTTACCACCCAATCCTACCGGGTGGTAAAATACCGAATTCAGATGTGCATGCACATCTGTGCATGCACACCTGTGCAATGTGACACACAGACATGCCCTTAGGGCATGTATGTGTGCCACATGTCACACAAACCTGTACTTGGGGTGCTAGAGGGTGTCAAAGTGACACCCCCCGCACCCTTGCAGGATTCGCTATTTACCGAGTCGGTAAATACCGAATCGGTATTGCCCATTGATTCCTATGGGCTTCAAGGCCCATAGGAATCAATGGGCAATACCGATTCGGTATTTACCGAATCGGTAAATACCGAATGTTACAGATTCGGTAATTCAAAATAAAAAATTACCTACATCTCCCTCCTTCTAATTTACCGATTCATAAATACTGAATCGGTAAAATTCGGTATTTATGAGTCGGTAAATTAGAGTTACCTACATCTAGCCCTTAGTCTAGCTGCCTGGGTGTCTTAACCCATGATATCTTTGTAGGGTGTTTACAAATAGGACTGCCATGTTGAGCCCTTCATGAGGTGGCGTAGTGCCAATATATTAAACTACATCATTTAAATACAACAACTGGCTGTGTCTTCTTACTTACTCAAAAGTAGTTGCGTGTGATCTCTGCCTGTCTTTGTCTTCCATCTGATGCTGGCGCCACTCCTGCTGCCTTGGGTTCTGGCTGAGCAAATTCATCATCATCATCCTCAGAGTCAGTTAATTCAACTGCTATACCTTTCTTAGTGGCAAGGTTATGCAGCATAGCACAAGTTGCGATGATCTTGCAGCAGATGATGGGTGTGTACTGACGTGCGCCTCCGCTTTTGTGGAGGCAACGGAACCTGCTTTTCAATAGTCCAAACATGTGCTCCACAACGTTACGTGTTGATTTGTGCGCCACATTGTATCGTCTCTCACTTGGTGTTTATGGGTGTAGGTAAGATGTGAGGATCAATGACCGCACAGCATAAGCGCTATCACCTAGGCGGGGAAGACAGTGCCATTAATAACAGTCACCAACCCATTCTTCTGCAGTATATATCAGGGTGTGTCGCAGTGGTTTACCTAGCAGGTATCCTTCTCCAAATTCTCCTGGCTTGTGTAGATCCCACTGTTCTGGAAAATGTAGGAGCCGTGGGTGCTCACAGGAAATTTAGCCACAATGTCGGTGATTAGGTTGGCTGCATCGCAGATTACCTGCACATTAATGGAGTGGGTGGATTTTCTGTTTCAGTTGATGTACTCAGTGGCTGCAGGTGGGCAGACTGGAATGTGTGTCCCATCAATGTACCCTATAACATGCGGGAACTGTGCCTTTTGGGGGCCAACAAGCCCTCCTGTTACCCCCAGACAGGTAGATTGCTGAGAGGTTGTCAGAGGCCATGCCCCCTTTCTTCACCAATCTGCAAACATGCCTCCTGGTGCACTACTAGTTGGGGAAGAAGTCCACTTTAGTCCTGCAGCCCTCAGGAGGCAAGGGGTCCTCATCCTCCCACCAGCAGTGCACTGAGAGGTGCGTTCGCAGAGTGGTGGAGAATGGGGGTTTGGCTTCTGACCACTTCTCAACAATCCCACTGTGTGGGGCATACTGAAGGTGACAGGTGGTCCTGTTGGCCCCTAAGGGCCGTCAACAGCCAAGGGGACTTCATCCCCGTGCCAGGAGTTGCTTGCTTTTTTTATTTGTTTCTTTAGGAAAGGTTGCCACGTAAGCATGGGCTGAAAATTCGTTCTGCTCGCGGAATTTGTGCATTTTTGACAATTTTGCGACCCACGAATCGTGTGAAATTGCCAAACAATTTGCAATTCGCGAGTTGGCAATTTTTTTTTGCTTGTTCGCACTTCAAAAATACAATCTCGCACGTGCGGCGTTGACTTACCGTGATTCTGAGTTCGTCGAGTTGTTTTCCTCCCGGTTTGCATGCGCTGCCACATTTTGGATCTGACTGCGTGATCGCACGAGATGTTTCGACCGCGTGTATGTCATGGAGTCCTGCCATCTTGCACTGCGAGACTTTGAGAACACGAATACGTCATAAGGTCCCGCGATCACATATCTCGAGAGTAAACAATAGCAAATACGTGAAAAATTGCAATTCTGCACAAGAAATCTATCGCAGGCAGCATAAACCTTCTGAAAATGATGATTTGGATCAGAATAACTCCTCAGATTGACATTTGGCTGCACTTTTTTGTGCAAGGAGGCCATTTTTGGGGGGTGGGAGGAAGGAAGTGCCCCAGAGTCTTCAACTTCCTGTTCCTGTCCAGGAGGCTCCTCCAAGTGCTTTGTCCATGTCCTGGTCACTTTTCATTTGGATCTGGAGCTGGAAGGATTAGTCTTTGTGGCTGCTGCTGGATATTTGTATTTTGTTTGGATCACTTTTGGATTTGAGATTTTACAAGTAAGTTGGTGTTGTTTGTTTGGGGCATTGCAGTTGCTGCAACTACAATTTATAAACTTTTTCACAACTTTAAAAAAATATATATTGTGGGTAGCCACAGCATTCAATAGGCCCGGGGTTAGTCATGGGTGCATGATACAACTGTTTCTGTGAGTTTTGTTGAACTTAAATATAATTTACAGCATGGATGGCATGGAATTGAATAGCTCACTGTTATATGTGGAAGTTGTTTTTTAATTTTGGGTTGCGTGTTAAAGCCACTTTCAGCTAGTAGGCCCAGGGGTAGTCAGTGGTGCATGGACCAAGTCTTTATGTGGGGTCTCTTGAATTTAAACATCATTTAGGGCATGGATGGCATTGGATTGAGGTGATTTTTGTGCGTATTTCGATTTTTTGGGTGTTGTTGGGGCCTGGTCCAGGGCCTGGCCATGTGGGTGGGGGCCATTTTGAGGCCTGGTCCAGGGCCTGGCCATGTGGGTGGGGGTCTAGGGGCCATTTTGAAGCCAGGCAGTGTGCTTTGTGCCAAAGGCATGCACCCAGTATGCCTTGCTTTCATCTATTATGCCCAGGGGTAGTCAGTGGTGCACGGACCAAGTCTTTCTGTCGGGTCTCTTGAATTTAAACATCATTTAGGGCATGGATGGCATTGGATTGAGGTGATTTTTGTGTGTATTTCGATTTTTTTGGGTGTTGTTGGGGCCTGGTCCAGGGCCTGGCCATGTGGGTGGGGGCCATTTTGAGGCCTGGTCCAGGGCCAGGCCATGTGGGTGGGGGTCTAGGGGCCATTTTGAAGCCAGGCATTGTGCTTTGTGCCATAGGTCTGTACCCAGTCTGCCTTGTTTCATCTATTATGCCCAGGGGTAGTCAGTGGTTCATGGACCGAGTCTTTCTGAGGGGTCTCTTGAATGTAAACATCATTTAGGGCATGGATGGCATTGGATTGAGGTGATTTTTGTGTGTATTTCGATTTTGTGGGTGTTGTTGGGGGCTGGTCGAGGGCCTGGCCATGTGGTGTGTGGGTCATTTTGTGGAGAAGTGTGGCTCAATGGTTAGAGCGGCAGACCCTGATGCAGAGGTCTTGCCCGGGACCAGGGTTCAATTCCCGCCTCGGCGGTTCATGGACTCAATTTCCCCCGGACCTGATAATTCTCGCCTCGGTGCCTAGTCTAATCATGGGTCCCACTCTGTGACTCTGGGCAATAGCTTGCTTAATCTCCACAACGGCCCCAGCAGCGCTTGGATGCCTGGCTTCACCATGGGGGTGCCCAGGAGTGGACATTTCAAAGGAAATCCAGGATGGGTTCCACAGCGGTATGAATACAGCGCTACGAGACCTCTGGGTAGAAGTGCGCTATATAAATACAAACACATTTACATTTACATTTACATTTACATTTTGAAGCCAGGCAGTTTGCTTTGTGCCATAGGCCTGTACCCAGTCTGCCTTGCTTTCATCCATTATGCACAGGGGTAGTCAGTGGTGCATGCATGGACCAAGTCTTTCTGTGGGATCTCTTGAATTTAAACATCATTTAGGGCATGGATGGCATTGGATTGAGGTGATTTTTGTGTGTATTTTAATTTTTTCGGTGTTGTTGGGGCCTGGTCCAGAGCCTGGCCATGAGGGTGGGGGGCATTTTGAGGCCTGGTCCAGGGCCTTGCCATAAGTGTGGGGGTCTAGGGGCCATTTTGAAGCCAGGCAGTGTGCTTTGTGCCATAGGCATGCACCCAGTCTAACTTGCTTTCACCCAATATGCCCAGGGGTAGTCAGTGGTGCATGCATGGACCAAGACTTTCTGTGGGGTCTCTTGAATGTAAACATCATTTAGGGCATGGATGACATTGGATTGAGGTGATTTTTGTGTGTATTTTGATTTTTTGGGTGTTGTTGGGGCCTGGTCCAGGGCCTGGCCATGTGGGTGAGGGCCATTTTGAGGCCTGGTCCAGGCCCTGGCCATGTGGGTGGGGGCCTAGGGGCCATTTTGAAGCCAGGCAGTGTGCTTTGTGCCATAGGCCTGCACCCAGTCTGCCTTGCTTTCATCCATTATGCCCAGGGGTAGTCAGTGGTGCATGCATGGACCAAGTCTTTCTGTGGGGTCTCTTGAATTTAAACATCATTTAGGGCATGGAGGGCATTGGAATTAGGTGATTTCTTTGTGTATTTCGATTTTATGGGTGTTGTTGGGGCATGGTCCAGGCCTGGCCATGTGGGTAGGGGGCATTTTTAGGCCTTGTCCAGGGCCTGGCCATGTGGGTGGGGTCTAGGGGCCATGTTGAAGCCAGAGAGTGTGCTGTGTGCCATAGGCCTGCACCCAGTCTGCCTTGCTTTCATCCATTATGCCCAGGGGTAGTCAGTGGCACATGCATGGACCAAGTCTTTCTGTGGGGTCTCTTGAATTTAAACATCATTTAGGGCATGAATGGCATTGGATTGAGGTGTTTTTTGTTTGTATTTCAATTTTTTGGGTGTTATTGGGGCCTGGTCCAGGGCTTGGCCATGTGGGTGGGGATCTAGGGGTCATTTTGAAGCCAGTCATTGTGCTTTGTGCCATAGACCTGCACCCAGTCTGCCTTGCTAGACTCCATTATGCCCAGGGGTAGTCAGTGGTACATGCATGGACCAAGTCTTTATGTGGGGTCTCTTGAATTTAAACATCATTTAGGGCATGGATGGCATTGGATTGAGGTGAGTTTTTGTGTGTATTTCGATTTTTTGGGTGTTGTTGGGGCCTGGTCCAGGTCGTGGCCATGTGGGTGTGGGGCATTTTGAGACATGGTCCAGGGCCTGGCCATGTGGGTGGGGGACTAGGGGCCATTTTGAAACCAGGCAGTGTGCTTTGTGCCATAGGCCTGCACCCAGTCTGCCTTGCTTTCATCCATTATGCCCAGGGGTAGTCAGTGGTGCATGCATGGACCAAGTCTTTCTGTGGGGTCTCTTGAATTTAAACATCATTTAGGGCATGGAGGGCATTGTAATTAGGTGATTTCTTTGTGTATTTCGATTTTATGGGTGTTGTTGGGGCATGGTCCAGGCCTGGCCATGTGGGTAGGGGCCATTTTTAGGCCTTGTCCAGGGCCTGGCCATGTGGGTGGGGTCTAGGGGCCATGTTGAAGCCAGAGAGTGTGCTTTGTGCCATAGGCCTGCACCCAGTCTGCCTTGCTTTCATCCATTATGCCCAGGGGTAGTCAGTGGCACATGCATGGACCAAGTCTTTCTGTGGGGTCTCTTGAATTTAAACATCATTTAGGGCATGAATGGCATTGGATTGAGGTGTTTTTTGTTTGTATTTCAATTTTTTGGGTGTTATTGGGGCCTGGTCCTGGGCTTGGCCATGTGGGTGGGGATCTAGGGGTCATTTTGAAGCCAGTCATTGTGCTTTGTGCCATAGACCTGCACCCAGTCTGCCTTGCTAGCCTCCATTATGCCCAGGGGTAGTCAGTGGTACATGCATGGACAAAGTCTTTATGTGGGGTCTCTTGAATTTAAACATCATTTAGGGCATGGATGGCATTGGATTGAGGTGATTTTTGTGTGCATTTCGATTTTTTGGGTGTTGTTGGGGCCTGGTCCAGGTCGTGGCCATGTGGGTGTAGGGCATTTTGAGACATGGTACAGGGCCTGGCCATGTGGGTGGGGGTCTAGGGGCCATTTTGAAACCAGGCAGTGTGCTTTGTGCCATAGGCCTGCACCCAGTCTGCCTTGCTTTCATCCATTATGCCCAGGAGTAGTCAGTGGTGCATGCATGGACCAAGTCTTTCTGTGGGGTCTCTTGAATTTAAACATCATTTAGGGCATGGAGGGCATTGGAATTAGGTGATTTCTTTGTCTATTTCGATTTTATGGGTGTTGTTGGGGCATGGTCCAGATCTGGCCATGTGGGTAGGGGCCATTTTTAGGCCTTGTCCAGGGCCTGGCCATGTGGGTGGGGTCTAGGGGCCATGTTGAAGCCAGAGAGTGCGCTTTGTGCCATAGGCCTGCACCCAGTCTGCCTTGCTTTCATCCATTATGCCCAGGGGTAGTCAGTGGCACATGCATGGACCAAGTCTTTCTGTGGGGTCTCTTGAATTTAAACATCATTTAGGGCATGAATGGCATTGGATTGAGGTGTTTTTTGTTTGTATTTCAATTTTTTGGGTGTTATTGGGGCCTGGTCAAGGGCTTGGCCATGTGGGTGGGGATCTAGGGGTCATTTTGAAGCCAGTCATTGTGCTTTGTGCCATAGACCTGCACCCAGTCTGCCTTGCTAGCCTCCATTATGCCCAGGGGTAGTCAGTGGTACATGCATGGACCAAGTCTTTATGTGGGGTCTCTTGAATTTAAACATCATTTAGGGCATGGATGGCATTGGATTGAGGTGAGTTTTTGTGTGTATTTCGATTTTTTGGGTGTTGTTGGGGCCTGGTACAGGTCGTGGCCATGTGGGTGTGGGGCATTTTGAGACATGGTCCAGGGCCTGGCCATGTGGGTGGGGGACTAGGGGCCATTTTGAAACCAGGCAGTGTGCTTTGTGCCATAGGCCTGCACCCAGTCTGCCTTGCTTTCATCCATTATGCCCAGGGGTAGTCAGTGGTGCATGCATGGACCAAGTCTTTCTGTGGGGCTCTTGAATTTAAACATCATTTAGGGCATTGGAATTAGGTGATTTCTTTGTGTATTTCGATTTTATGGGTGTTGTTGGGGCATGGTCCAGGCCTGGCCATGTGGGTAGGGGCCATTTTTAGGCCTTGTCCAGGGCCTGGCCATGTGGGTGGGGTCTAGGGGCCATGTTGAAGCCAGAGAGTGTGCTTTGTGCCATAGGCCTGCACCCAGTCTGCCTTGCTTTCATCCATTATGCCCAGGGGTAGTCAGTGGCACATGCATGGACCAAGTCTTTCTGTGGGGTCTCTTGAATTTAAACATCATTTAGGGCATGAATGGCATTGGATTGAGGTGTTTTTTGTTTGTATTTCAATTTTTTGGGTGTTATTGGGGCCTGGTCCAGGGCTTGGCCATGTGGGTGGGGATCTAGGGGTCATTTTGAAGCCAGTCATTGTGCTTTGTGCCATAGACCTGCACCCAGTCTGCCTTGCTAGCCTCCATTATGCCCAGGGGTAGTCAGTGGTACATGCATGGTCCAAGTCTTTATGTGGGGTCTCTTGAATTTAAACATCATTTAGGGCATGGATGGCATTGGATTGAGGTGATTTTTGTGTGTATTTCGATTTTTTGGGTGTTGTTGGGGCCTGGTCCAGGTCGTGGCCATGTGGGTGTGGGGCATTTTGAGACATGGTCCAGGGCCTGGCCATGTGGGTGGGGGTCTAGGGGCCATTTTGAAACCAGGCAGTGTGCTTTGTGCCATAGGCCTGCACCCAGTCTGCCTTGCTTTCATCCATTATGCCCAGGAGTAGTCAGTGGTGCATGCATGGACCAAGTCTTTATGTGGGGTCGCTTGAATTTAATCATCATTTAGGGCATTGATGGCATTGGATTGAGGTGATTTGTGTGTGTATTTCGATTTTTGGGGTGTTGTTGGGGCCTGGCAATGTGAGTGGGGGTCATTTTGAGGTCTGATCCCGGGCCTGGCCATGTGGGTGGTGGTGTAGGGGCCATTTTGAACCCAGGCAGTGTGCTTTGTGCCATAGGCCTGCACCCATTCTGCCTTGCTTTCATCCATTATGCGCAGGGTTAGTCAGTGGTTCATGTATGGACCAAGTCTTTCTGTGGGGTCTCCTGAATGTAAACATAATTTAGGGCATGGATGGCATTGGATTGAGGTGATTTTTGTGTGTATTTTGATGTTTTGGTGTTCCTCTTGGCCTAGCCTTCTTGTAGTTGTTGTTGGTCTAGCCATGTGGGTGGGAGGGCATATTGAGGCCAGGCAGTTTTTGCCATAGGCCGGCAAGCTTGCGGGCCAGTAGGCCTAGGGTTATGAATGGGTGCATTAAACAACTCTCTCTGTGTGGTCTCTCATCTATTAATTTAAAGATCCATTTTTGATTAGAATTGCAATTTTTATTTTGGGTCTTTCCATTTTTGGGTGTGTTGTTATAATAATAATAATACATGCCTAATTGCAATAGTATTAATTAAAGCAAAACATATGCAACATTTATTTAACTGATGTTCCTCTGGCATCTTTGCTTTTAGGTGCACAAAGACTGACAACCAGGAATCATCCTCATCATCACTTGTTGTAGTGCCAGGAAGAAGTCCTGCTGCGGTGTGTACACAACGTCATGTGATGTCACGTGTGGCTACAGACAACTCTGCAACTTGTGCAACTACGTCCTGCTGTTCTGACATCTGTAGAAGATGGGCCCAAAGAAAGGTAGCCATGGCTCCTCTACCAAGAAAGTTGCCAGTGCCACTGCCAGTAAGAAGGAGCAGAAAAAACAGGTAGTGCGACTTACCAAGGAGACTGATGTGCCGACCGCCACTTTTTTTGGGGGAAAAAAAACTACGCCTGCAGCAGTGGTGTCCGCCGGGGACCAAGCTGGGAGCAGCACCTCCGCTTCATTGGTCTCATTGCCACCACGCCAAGTTAGCCCCAAGCCTATGAGTGCCGCAGAGGCAGCCACTTTAATTGTTCTTTCACCATCGACCAGTGATGTTGGCGTTGACTCATCGCAAAGTAGCATCCAATCAACGCAGGGTGTAACTCATCTGACGCGCGTTCAACCACAGCCGCAACAACAACCACAGGTGCAACAAGGAGAAGCGCAAGGAGAGGCGCAAGGAGAGGCGCAAGGAGAGGCGCAAGGAGAGGCACCAGGAAAGGCACCAGGAGAGGCACAAGGAGAGCCACAACTGCCCAAAATACTTGTTACTCCAGAAGTAGCGGCACATCAGGAAATCGAGATTCATGCGGAGGAGCTATCAGCCGAGCAAGCCACTCCTGATAATCCGTTGTCTTCCAGATCCCCAGCAAGGCAAGGGAGGGCTAGTACAACTTCTTCTTCAAGCCCCCTTCCTTCTGATGATCTAGATCTTGATTGGTACCCACCAATTCAGTCTGTGAGGGAGGCACGCCATGAGCCGACAAAGCTAGGGAAAAGGAAGGATCCCGCAAGGCTTTCAGTTATGGGTGATGACGAAGAAGAAGTAGAAGTTGTCTATTCTGCTGCTGATGAAGAGTCTGACGATTACCCAGTCATCACAGTCGTCACTCCAGCCCCAGCGGGCATGCAGCAGACAGACATTTTTACCCTATCCCAAAATGCTGCGCAGGACGTGGGCGGCATGACACTGGTACCACCACCAACACAGGTAACTACTACACCAACACGACCTACAGCTTCCATATTTTCTCTTCAGAAGGGCCGGCAGGGACCTCCATGCAGCTCGACCTCCATTACCTCAAGTAGTGGTGCTGTAAGTGCACAACAGAGTCAAATTCCGCCACGCCCATCCTCCACTTCATCTGGCATTGAAAGTGGCACCTCCACCATCACCAGAAATCTCAACTCTCCAGTTTGGGACTTCTTTAGTATTAGCAAAAAAGCGGAAAAACAAGTTATTTGTTCAATTCGTAAACAAGTAGTTAGTCGGGGTGAGCTTGGTACCAACTATGGTACCGAAGGCCAGAGAGGTCATTTCCCAAAAACACAACAGCGTCCAGTGGGAGGTGCACCTCAGTAACATCCGGAAAGCCAAAAGTAGAAATCCAAATGTAGCCATTGATATTGCATCTGATGACGAGGAGCTGATCCTGCAGGGGGGAGGTGAAGAAGCAAGGAACATTTTTTCTGGTACACATAGTACCCCTGGCAGCAGCACTGCAGTGGTAGCGCCCACACCCTCTACCCCAGCAACATCTAGGAGGCACAGTAAGAGTCTGGTAGAGACACCAATGCGAAAAAGTACATCAATGAGCCTAACTGGGTTGAAGAAGTCTGGATCATCATCACATACGAAAACGGTCCAGACCACCATTAAAAGCATGATTTGGTCGGAGGCGCCATTGGAACGCAACCACCCAACGTCTGTATAATGCAATGTTGGCTAAAATGTTAGCGCTGGACCTTCTCCCTTTTTCTTTCGTGGGTTTTCTAGAATTTGTGGCAACAGTCGGCCCTAAATGGAAGGTTCCTAGCCAGTCCTAAAATTGCGGTTCCAGCACTACATCAAGATGTGCTGGACGTGATTGGGGCAGCTGTATAGAAGAGTGCTGTTCACACTATCCACCTGACAACAGACATGTGGACCAGTTGCCAAGCCGTTGATTACATGTACATCACTGCACACTGGGTCTCTTTTACGGGGTTAGAGAGAAGATAGCTGCAGGTGTTGACAGTGTCACAATTGTTCAAGCTACTCGGAAATATGCAACAGTAGCCATGTTTGCCATGGAGAAATCCCATACTGCAGTAAACATTTTGGAGGAATTTAACAGTAAGGGCTTTGAATGGCAGCAGCCAAGAAGGCACATGATTGGTTATGTTTCCACGGATAATGGCAGTAATATAGTTAAGGCCATGGCTGATGGTGGCTATTTCAGAGTGCCGTGTTTGGGGCACAGCATTAACATTATTGTTCAAGATTTCTTGAAAAAAGAAAACAGTCAGCAAGTTACTGACCACCTGCCAAAGAATCTGCACACATTTCAGCCATTCTTTTAAGGCCCAGAAGCAGCTGAGGATCATTCAACGTGACTATAGAGTGCAAGTCAGATGACTCATCCAGGAGGTGGCAACACGTTGGAACTCAACCTTCTACATGCTTGAGCGTCTGTTTGAGCAATACTTGGTAATCAATGAGTATGTCTTTCACGCACGGGGTTCTTCTATGAAAGACAAAAGGCTAGAGGTGGAGAAATGGAACCTTCTTAAAAGCCTGACAGACATGCTTCGTCCTTTTGAGGTCTTCACGCGTGAAGTCAGCAGAGAGGACTGTACTTTGGGCAAAGCTATCCCATTGTCAGAATAATAGTACACACACAGATCTGCTCCGGAAAGTATTTATAATCCTTCAATCCTTCAGCTTTAAAATTGTTTCTTTAGATCTCATTTACAATTTGGAATCTAATCAGTAATGGAAACGGAAAGGATTCAAGCTAGCCTGGCTGATGAGGGGTGCTACCCAGAAACCGGTCCCAGGATGCTTGTTTCCTGTCCAGGAAAGACCTGGCTTGGCAGTTCAGGCTGGACTGTTCCCGTGAGGAACAGCGTCTAGGCTGATTTGCATATAGCTGGTTTTTAACTGGGGTGACAAATTGAGCTAAAGAATGATGATGATTCAACCAAGATCTTTGAATGTTGGTGGGTGTCTGAAAGGTTTCAGCGCTCCATCCATCATCTCCTTGTGTTTGCTTCAATTTACTTCCATTAGGCTGGATTTTGGCTTACAGTCAGGAAAGTCTTCTAACTTCCTTTTTTGTATTGTTTAGGATACATTCAACAATGGCATATTGTTGGATTTATCAATACCATTCTCTTAAGTCCTTGAATATAATTTTATTTAATTACTAGCAACATTTATGCATTCATAAACTATTGCCATGTTACCCTATAGGGCCAGGCATCAACAATGGGTAAACTGCAACCTGTAATTTACCCATCATCAGGGCAAACAAACCATACATAATGCCCTTGCTTATAGCTACATAACTCCCACTCCTGAGACACCTAGGAGAGACTTTAGGGTTCCTGAATATGCAAACATGGTGTAGATCCTGGATCCACAGGTCTCCTAGCACCATAATTGATTTTGGGAGGAACTTTACTAGAATGAAGAAAATGAAGTGTGCAATTTACCTATCCCCTGGGCATATAAAACATCTTTTATAAGGACCCTCCTTATAAATACATGAACCTCCATCCCTGGGACACCTAGAAGAGACCTTTTGGGTACGTTTTTTGGTTTATCACTTTTTAAGTGCCCCTACCAACAAAGTCGAGATTGGACAAAATGTACCTTTAAAGGCAGTGCTACAACACAGGGGTGCTTTTAAAATACATCAGGCACTCATCAGTGCAGACATGCAAGTGCAGAAAGGGTTCCTGGCCTCTAAACTGCCAGGTCCTATTATATACTAGGGACTTATAGGTAGTTTTAATCCCCCTACCCGATTATCTACTAGGGGCATACAGGGTAGGTTATTACAATTGTAAGTGTACCCTAATATATAGTGTACCTTAAGGAATGTATGTGTTTTCACTTGTGCTTTCAACATAACATTGGCCCTGGGCCTGGTTAGACAGAGTGCAGGGAAAGTCAGAGTCAACTACCACCAGTAACAGTCAGCAAAAAAATGGGGATGCACAGGGTACACAGGATGACTTTGCAACCGGATTATTCTGAATATGAGGAAAACAATAGTCAATGAGTTATCACATTGTGTTTAAGAGTTTTAATAATCTTGTAATCTCGTGCTTCAATTCAAACATACCATTCTGAGAAAATTTTAACGTTTTCTCATTCACAGTATCTGTGAGCCACTCTTAAGCCATAAGCAAATTTGCATGCCAGAATTTACAAGCATCTCATGTGCCAGAGTTCCAAATGGTGAGGGAGGTTTTGCTTCTGTCAGTGACTTCTTTCTAGATTTACCCAGATTTGCACCCATTGCAATTTCAATCAAACCTCACACTATGCTGAAACATCAATCACCAATGTAATCGCAAAACTATATCTTCTAACACGATAATTTATAAACCAAAAATTATAAACAGCAAAACCTTGTGTATGTGTACTGGGAAAAATGACATAAATCACCCTCACTACAAGCGGGAAGTAGTGCTTCAAGACATTACCCAACCACATGCAATGACCGTACCTGGATTCAGTTAGGTGTAGCTTAGCCCTGTGCAAATAATACACACCACTCTTCCATTCTTGGTTTGTTTTTGTTGTTTTATTTATTGACATTTTCAAAACAATGCAACTTACATTCAATTCAGCAGGACAATATACCAGCTGAGACGGTTGGTGGGGGGGTCGGGAAGTCTTCATGTAATGCAGAACATGCTGTGCGTAGTTTATGATAAAGGAAAATAACAGCAAATGACACACCCTGACCCTCGATCTCAACTGGGGGGTCCCTGAATGTGTTGTCAGGGTATAGGTCGGCAAACATGTGTAATGTCAGCTTCTGTGCTGTTGTCTTGCTTATCAGGTTTTTGACACCAGGCAGCATTGTGTTTTGTGCTAATGGTATAGAGGGGGAGTACAGTGTCCGAGCACCCGCCTATCTGTGCAGCCCATCCCACGCCCAGCGTAGTGTTTCAGCTGCATTAATGTCCTCTCTCGGGCGTCTATATGGCTGATATAGCGCCACCCATATAGGTCGGTCTCCACTGCCACATGAGGCTGGAACGGTGTTGGGTGAACCCAGTAATGTAAAAACTGTGCCTACGCACAGAGTGCGTATAGCTTCACATCTGGAGCCCCCATACCCCCCTGAATCAACTGCAGTGTCAGTAGTTCCCACAACACTCTACCTTGTCCTCCTGCCCACACCAGTAACATCAACACGGAGCGTAATGTTTTAAAATAGGCTTGCGTAACGATGAGTAGATATAAACATTTAGGTAATATTACCATTTTAGCCAGGGCAGTCTTCCCAGCCAGTGATAGTGGTAGCTATGACCATATCGCAACCTTCTCTTCCAGCCAAGTCACGGTGTGGCCATAATTCATACCTCCTGCAAGTCACGCCTAATCCAGATGCCCAAATATTTAATAAGCATGGGCTGAAAATCCGTTCCGCTCGCGGGATTTGCTAATTTTTGGCAATTTCGCGGTCCGTCAATTGTGCGAAATCGTCAAAGAATTTACAATTCGCGAGTCGGCGGATTTTTTTTGCTTGGTCGCGCTTCAAAAATACAATCTCGCGCGCGCTGTGTTAACTTACCGTGATTCTGAGTTCGCCGAGTTGTTTTCCTCCCGGTTTGCGTGCGCTGCGCCATTTTCGATCTTGCTGCGTGATCGCGTGAGACTTTCCGGCCGCGAGTACGTCATGGCGTGATCGCGCAAGACTATTCGACCGCGAGTACGTCATGGAGTCCCGCCATCTTGCAATGCGAGACTTTCAGAACACAAATACGTCATAAGGGCCCGCGATCACGCATCGCGAGAGTAAACAATTGCGAACACGTAGATGCGCCGCGCAGCTGACATCCGGCAGGAGATTTGAACATCTTGCTTTCCCGAAATCGCAAAAATTGCAATTCTGCATAAGAAATCTATCGCTGCTAGCATAAACCTTCTGAAATTGATGATTTGGATCAGAATAACTCCTCAGATTGACATTTGGCTGCACTTTTTTGTGCAAGGAGCACATTTTTGGGGAGTAGGGAGGAAAGAAGTGCCCCAGAGTCTCCAACTTCCTGTTCCTGTCCAGCAGGCTCCTCCCAGTGCTTTGTCCATATCCTGGTCACTTTTCAATTGGTTCTGGAGCTGGAAGGATTACTCTTTGTGGCTGCTGCTGGATATTTGTATTTGAGGACTTTTTGTTTGGATCACTTTTGGAGTTGAGATTTTACAAGTAATTTGGTTGTGTTTGTTTGGGGCATTGTAGTTGCTGCAACTACAATTTATAAACTTTTTCAAAACTTTTTAAAGAGTATATTGTGGGTAGCCACAGTATCCAGTAGGCCTAGGGTTAGTCATGGGTGCATGATACAACTGTTTCTGTGGCATGGGCATGGATGGCATGGAATTAAATAGCTCACTGTTATATCTATGTGGACGTTTTTTGTAATTTTGGGGTGCGTGTTAAAGCCACACTAGCCAGTAGGCCCAGGGGTAGTCAGTGGTGCATGGTCCAAGTCTTTCTGTGGGGTCTCTTGAATTTAAACATCATTTAGGGCATGGATGGCATTGGAGTGGGTGAATTGTGTGTGTATTTTGAATTGTTGGTTGTTGTTGGGGCCTGGCCCAGGGCCTGGCCATGTGGGTGGGGGCCATTTTGAGGCCTGGTCCAGGGCCTGGCCATGTGGGTGGGGGTCTAGGGACCATTTTGAAGCCAGGCAGTGTGCTTTGTGGCATAGGCCTGCACCCAGTCTGCCTTGCTTTCATCCATTATGCCCAGGGGTACTCAGTGATGCAAGAGCCAAGTCTTTCTGTGGGGTCTCTTTAATTTAAACATCATTTAGGGCATGGATGGCATTGGATTGGGATGATTTTTGTGTGTATTTCACTTTTTTGGGTGTTGTGGGGGCCTGGCCATGTGTGTGGGGGCCATTTTGAGGCCAGTTCCAGGGCCTGGCCATGTGGGTGGGAGTCTAGGGGCCATTTTGAAGCCAGGCAGGGAATTTTGTGCCATAGGCCTGCACCCAGTCTGCCTTGCTTTCATCCATTATGCCCAGGGGTACTCAGTGGTGCTTGGGTCAAGTGTTTCTGTGGGGTCTCTTGAATTTAAACATCATTTAGGGCATGGATGGCATTGGATTTGGGTGATTTTTATGTGAATTTCGATTTTTGGGGTGTTGTTGGGGCCTGGTCTAGGGCCTTGTCATGTGGGTGGGGGCCATTATGAGGCCTGGTCCAGGGCCTGGCCATGTGGGTGGGGTCTAGGGGCCATTTTGAAGCCAGGCAGTGTGCTTTGTGCCATAGGCCTGTACCCAGTCTGCCTTGCTTTCATCCATTATGCCCAGGGGTACTCAGTGGTGCATGGGCCATGTCTTTCTGTGGGGTCTCTTGAATTTAAACATTTAGGGCATGGATGGCATTGGATTGGGGTGATTTTTGTGTGTATTTTGACTGTTTGTGTGTTGTTGGGGCCTGGTCCAGGGCCTGGCCATGTGGGTGGGGGCCATTTTGAGGCCTGGTCCAGGGCCTGGCCATGTGGGTGGGGGTCTAGGGGCCATTTTGAAGCCAGGCAGTGTGCTTTGTGCCATAGGCCTGCACCCAGTCTGCCTTGCTTTCATCCATTATGCTCAGGGGTACTCAGTGGTGCAAGGGCCAAGTCTTTCTGTGGGGTCTCTTTAATTTAAAGTGTAAAGTGACAGGGGTGCACTCTTAATACATCCTAATCTTAAGTTACTACACTGTATCAAACAAAGGGTGCTCACTACTGAATTATGTTGGCTAACATAATATGTGAACAGACAAAAATAGTAGATGAAGATCTACAAGTGGTGAGCACTGTTCCTAGAGGAAATGATCCAATTTCTAAAAATAACTGAACCATAAACAGTTTTTAGTTGAACACTAACATTTTTTTAGTTTTCACAGTAGAAAGTATATACATTTACCAAATAAACCATGAGAATTTCAATCCTATTCACCTATTTAACAACTAATTAGTTATCACATCTGGTACTGTATTGAATGATAGTCATACAAGCACAAATATATTTTACTACACAATCACATTTAAATATGATAACAAGCATATATGTAAGCATTACGTTACAAAGAGTGGTTGTAATTTTGTAGCTGCATTGCCCACTTTAATTTAAACATCATTTAGGGCATGGATGGCATTGGATTGGGATGATTTTTGTGTGTATTTCACTTTTTTGGGTGTTGTGGGGGCCTGGCCAAGTGTGTGGGGGCCATTTTTTGGCCTGGTCCGGGGCCTGGCCATGTGGGTGGGGATCTAGGGGCCATTTCGAAGCCAGGCAGTGAACTTTGTGCCATAGGCCTGCACCCAGTCTGCCTTGCTTTCATCCATTATGCCCAGGGGTACTCAGTGGTTCATGAAACAACTCTCTCTGTGTGGTCTCTCTTCTATTAATTTAAACATCCATTTTGGATTAGAATTGCAATTTTTATTTTGGGTCCTTCCGTTTTTGGGTGTGTTGTGTTAATACTAATAAATGGCTAGTTGCAATAGTATTAATTGAAGCACGACATAGGCAACATTTATTTAACTGACGTTCCTCTGGCTTCTTTTCTTTTAGGTTCAGAAAGACTGAGAACCAGGAATCATCCTCATCATCATCATCACTTGTTGTAGTTCCAGGAAGAAGTCCTGCTGCGGTGTGTGCACAATGTCACGTGACGTCACGTGTGGCCACAGATAACTCTGCAACTCGTGCAACTGCGTCCTGCTGTTCTGACATCTGAAGAAGATGGGCCCAAAGAAAGGTGGCCGTAGCTTCTCTGCCAAGAAAGTTGCCAGTGCCACTGCCAATAAGAAGGAGCAGAAGAAGCAAGTGACGCCACTTACCAAGAAGACTGGTGTGCCGACCAACACTTTTTTGGGGAAAAAAAAACTACGCCTGCAGCAGCGGTGTACGCCGGGGAACCAGCTGAGAGCAGCACCTCCGCTTCATTGGTCTCAGTGCCACCACGCCAAGTTAGGCCCAAGCCCATGAGTGCCGCAGAGGCACTTTAATTGCTCTTTCACCATCGACCAGTGATGTTGGCGTTCACTCATCGCAAAGTAGCATCCAATCAACGCAGGGTGTAACTCATCTGACGAGTATTCAACCACAGGTGCAACGACAACCACAGGTGCAACATAGAGAGGCGCAAGGAGAGGCGCAAGGAGAGGTGCAAAGAGAGGCGCATGGAGAGGCGCATGGAGAGGCACAAGTAGAGGAGCAAGGAGAGGCGCATGGAGAGGCGCATGTAGATGCGCATGGGAAGGCGCATGGAGAGGCACAACTGCCCACAATGCTTATTCCTCCAGAAGTAGGGGCACATCAGGAAATCGAGATTCATGCGGAGGTATCAGCCGAGCAAGCCACTCCTCCTGATGATCCATTGTCTTCCAGATGCCCAGCAAGGAAAAGGTCAAGGAGGGCAAGTACAAGTTCTTCTTCAAGCCCCCCTCCTTCTGATGATCTAGATCTTGATTGGCACCCACCTATGCAGTCTGAGAGGGAGGCACGCCAGCCAACAAAGCTAGGTAAAAGGAAGGTTCCCACAAGGCTTTCAGTTATGGGTGATGACAAAGAAGAAGTAGAAGTTGTGTATTCTGCTGCTTATGAACAGTCTGACGATGACGACCGAGTCATCACTGTCGTCACTCCAGCCCCAGCGGGCATGCAGCAGACAGACATGTTTACCCTATCCAAAAATGCTGCTGTGCGGGATGTGTGCGGCGTGGCACAACTGGTACCACCCCCAACACAGGTAACTACTACACCAACATGACCTACAGCTTCCATATTTTCTCCGCAGAAGGGCCGGCAGGGACCTCCATCCAGCTCCACCTCCATTACCTCAAGAAGTGGTGCTGTAAGTGCACAACAGAGTCAAATTCCACCACGCCCATCCTCCACTTCATATGGCATTGAAAGTAGCACCACCACCACCACCAGAAATCTCCAGTCCCCAGTTTGGGACTTCTTTAGCATTAGCAAAAAGGCAGAAGACCTAGTCATTTCTTCGATTTGTAAACAAGTAGTTAGTCAGGGTAAGCTTGGTACCAACTATGGTACCGGAGGCCGGAGAGGTCATCTCCAAAAACACCACATTATCCAGTGGGAGGCGCACCTAAGTAACATCCGGAAAGCCAAAAGTACAAATCCAAATGTATCCATTGATATGAAAATGAAATGAAATGAAATGGAGTTTTATAAAGCGCATTTCTACCCGGAGGCCTCGTAGC
Source organism: Lissotriton helveticus (assembly GCF_964261635.1). Taxonomy (NCBI): domain Eukaryota; kingdom Metazoa; phylum Chordata; class Amphibia; order Caudata; family Salamandridae; genus Lissotriton; species Lissotriton helveticus. Next base: position 643,067,363 of record NC_136059.1, read on the forward strand.
GCTGAGGACGGGTGGAGGGGAGAGCGGCCAGACTGAGGGTTACTGAAAGAGGAATGTTTTCAGGTTTTTGCGAAACTTAAAAAGATCATGTTCGCTGCGCAGGGCGATAGGTGGGGAGTTCCAGTCGGAGGCAGCGTTCCAAGAAAAGGATCGGCCTCCCCATCTAGCTCGTTTGATTTTCCTGGTTGAGGCTAGAAAGGTTGTGCTGGAACGTAACGATCTAGGAGGGTGGTACGGAGTGACTAGGGAACATATCATTGCAGGACCTTTTTGCCACATAGCTTTGTGTGTTATGCACATCAGCTTGAATGTTATCCTAGCCTGTATGGGCAACCAGTGCAGTTTCCTCATGGCGGCAGTGCCCGAGTATCTTCCGGGAAGTCCGAGAAGAAGACGTGCCGCGGCATTCTGGGTGACTTGGATTTTCTTGATAGAGCTTACCGGAGCGCCGAGATAAAGTGCGTTCCCGTAGTCAAGGCGGGACAGGATAATTGAGTGCACCATTATCCTTCGAGCCTGGAATAGAATGAGATGCAAATTTTTTCTCAGCATCCTCATCAGGCCAAAGCATGTGGCAGAGAGTTTGGTGGCTTGCTGATTGAAGCTTAGGTTGTTATCTAGCCATATTCCTAGACTTTTGATCTGGTCTTTTGGCTCTGGCGGGGCCCCCATGCAGATCAGCCAGTCGATCGTTGCTCTAGGTGAACCGGATTTTCCCAGAAACATCAGCTTCATTTTTTCCCCGTTTAATTTCAAGTTGGATAGCGCCATCCATTTGGTTATTGCTTCCAGAGAACTGCCCAAATTACTGGGCGTGCCCTCCAGATGGTTCAGAGCCACCACTAATTGGGTGTCATCTGCATAGGTTACAATATCTCTGCCAGAGGCTCCACATATACATTAAAAATGGTTGGGCTTAGGGAGGAGCCCTGGGGCACTCCACGATTGAGTGATTGATTGATATTGCATCTGATGATGAGGAGCTGATCGTGCAGGGGGGAGGTGAAGAACCAAGAGACATTTTTGCTGGTACACACAGTACCCCTGGCAGCAGCACTGCAGTGGTAGCACCCACACCCTCCTCTATCACAGCAACATCTAGGAGGCTCAGTAATCTGGTAGAGACACCAATGCGAAAACGTACATCAATGAGCCTAACTGGGTTGAAGAAGTCTGAATCCTCATCACAAATTAAAACGGTCCAGACCACCATTAACAGCATCTTTTGGTCGGAGGCGCCATTTGAACGCAACCATCCAACGGTACATCTGTATAATGCAATGCTGGCTAAAATGTTATGCCTGGACCTTGTCCCTTTTACTTTCGTGGAAGGGGTAGGTTTTCTAGAATTGGTGGCAACAGTCTGCCCTAAATGGAAGGTTCCTAGCCAGCCCTATTTTGCCAGAGTTGCGGTTCCAGCACTACATCTGGAGGTGATTGGGGCAGCTTTGCACAGAAGAGTGCTGTTCACACTATCCACCTGACAACAGACATGTGGACCATTGGCCAAGCCGTTGATTACTTGTGCATCACTGCACACTGGGTCTCCTTTGCGGGGGTTAGAGACAAGATAGCTGCAGGTGTTGACAGTGTCACTATTTTTCAAGCTACTCGGAAACAGTATCCATGTTTGCCATGGAGAAATCTCATACTGCAGTAAACATTTTGGAGGAGTTTAACAGTAAGGTCTTTGAATGGCTGCAGCCAAGAAAGCGCATGATTGGTTATGTTTCCACGGATAATGGCAGTAATATAGTTAAGGCCATGTCGGATGGTGGCTATTTCAGAGTGCCGTGTTTTGTGCACAGTATTAACATTGTTGTTCAAGATTTCTTGAAAAAAGAAAACACAGTCAGCAAGTTACTGACCACCTACCAAAGAATCTGCACACATTTCAGCCATTCTTTTAAGGTACGAAAGCAGCTGAGGATCATTCAACGTAACCGTAGAGTTCCAGTCAGAGGACTCATCCAGGAGGTGACAACACGTTGGAACTCAACCTTCTACATGCTTGAGCGTCTGTTGAGCAGTACTTGGTAATCAATAAGTATGTCTTTCATGCACAGGATTCCTCTATGAAAGACATGAGGCTAGAGATGGATGAATGGGACCTAGTTAAAAGCCTGACAGACATGCTTCGTCCTTTTGAGATGTTCACGCGTGAAGTCAGCAGGGAGGACTGTACTTTGGGCAAAGCTATCCCATTGTTACGCATGCTAGAGCACCAACTGAAGGCGGTTTCTTCAACGTTCCGAGTTGATGGTGAAAAACAAGACGCATATCAGTTGGGGGAGAGCTTATTAAGCCACCTAGTTGACAATGCAAGGCTTAAAGCAATACATTCAGAACAACATTACATTTGTGCCACTATTCTGGATCCACAAAAAGGCACTGGCCAGCAATACATTCATTCCTTTTGATGAAGCAGATGTTTCCAAGTACAAACAATGGCTAGCTCTATTAGCCCCTCGGCTCGAAAAAGAGCGGTAGGAACTTGAAAGAACCACCCCAAGTACTACTGAAGCAGCAGGCCATCCGGCGTCAAGGTCCACTTCTGTGGCCGAAGGCTGTCACTTTCCCTCACAGCTGTTACCGACAGCAGAAACCGTATCATCATCATCACCTGCACCAGGCCCAGCCATAATATTGTTGGGAGCGGATTGGCTAACTCATCATGGGTTTGCTCGTTCCAGTGTTGATGCAAAGGCAACAGATGGTACTTAAAGTGGAGCACCCATTGAGGACCTTGAGTGGATGGTGCAGGCCTATCTGGATGACCCAACAGAGGTCTGCTTTGATCAGAACCCATTGGTGTATTGATATGGGAAAAGGCCTCAATGGCCACTGATCTCTAAGCTGGCTATAAATTATTTGGCTTGCCCACTCACAAGCGTGTCTTCTTAAAGTGTTTTCAGTGCTGCTGGTGCCATTGTAACTTCAAAAAGGACCCGCCTCTCGCCCAAAAATATGGAGAGGTTAACACTGATCAAGATGAATGAGCACTTCATACCACCAGATTACAAAATATGTGAATACACGCAGAAAGAAGAGGACACTGACTTAGGTGACGGAAGTTCTTCTCTGTTAGCTGACCTACTCCAGGTTCAATTCACAGAGTTTGAGGATGAGCTCTACTTCCCTGACACCTAGGCTTGAAATACTTACTTTTTTTTAATCCTTATTCACTTTTATTTCTGTGTGTCTTTCTTTGTTTTGCAACTTTTAGCACAACAAAACTCTAATCACAACAAATCCATTAGCAGCACTGTCTTCGTCTTATTTCCATATTGAAGGTGACGCTGTCTGCATTCCTGATGTTCACAAGTTCACATTTCAGTCATGCTCATCTATCCTCCTCCTCCAGACTCCCCCTATCCATTTGTTTCCCTCACGGCAGATGGCCGGATTACGCAGAATTAAGAAAATGTCGCTATGCTGACTGTTACTTCTGAAATTGACACAAGAGGCTGCCCTGTGGCCCTTCACTTAAGAATAAGATGCTGACAAAAAGTGGAACAGGTAATGAATGATGAGATGGCATGCAGAGTGGACAACACTGGCTGTCTGGCTCTGATGAAAGCAATTGCTGTTTGTTTGTTGTGCATGAAATGAATCCTATGTGTTTTGTTATTATTTAATCTTTTACACACTAACTGTGACTCAAATCTACTCTGTTTTTACCTTGTTTAATACAAATTGTACTTCTACTGCAGGAGCCACTATGTTGCATTTTTTAATATGGAAAATGTCCTTGGACTCACTTTGTGTAGACTGTGACTGCATGAACAACATTGAGTTTGCCAATACCATGATGATGATGATGAGTCTTGATGATCAAAGTTACATAATATCTTTACAGTCACTCACTGGGATAGATGGATCATCATCGTCGGTTTACGGAAGAACTATGGCCATTTCGTGAGTGGCAAACAGGTAAACAAGTCAACAACAACCACAGCAGAACTACATGGCTGTCTAGTCGTGGGATGGAGTGGTCGAGCCAGTGTAGTGTTGTTATGCCAGAGTCCAGACAGCAGTTCATGTTAAATTGCGGCTATGTGGCTTGCTGTATAAAATTAGATCTGCTCTGTCTGTCTGTGTCAAAGAGGTATGCTACATGGAGGTTGGTTCACTCAGTGGTGCCTGCCTTGACCGTCTGCATGGCCCTCGCCTGCTGTGTGCTAATTATTATCCTTGAAAAGGAGACTCAGAGTACGCACTTTAGAAATGATGCTTGTATGTAATACTGTCGCCTCTGAAAGTTAAAGTGTTATTTTTGCACTACACACCGTACCTTATATTCTCCTCCGGGGAGTTTTAATATCCCTTCCTGTTTTTCCATCGACAATTACAGGCCGCTTTTACCCTGTGCAATGGGAAAAACATTAACTCAGGCTTACCATAGCAATCCGTAATTCCGCATCCGCCAGGCAGTGGAGAGTGTGGTCACCAAGATTGATCGACGGAGGTTCAGATGGAATGGAGGAGGTCCGCGAATAGGAGGAATGGCTGGATGCATGCAACTTCCCAAATTGAACAGGACAAGTACAACATACAGTTACAGTATCCTCTTCACTTCTCCTTATCTTTTAAATAATGTTATTGTTGTGAACTACCATGAGTGCGACTCTGTGCGTTTGCTCTCTGCTTCAAATTCATCCCTACAGCTTTTTGATATGTTTCTTTGCTATTTTTTAAATTAATTTAATGTACTAATAAGTGTTTATTCTCCCTGAGGGCAGATAGGCAAGTGAAATTGCGTAATTACTGCAGCCCTGTACTGTCATATTGTTTATTCATAGTTAGTAAGTTGTAGTAAGTACTACTTTTCAGTAATGTAACCATCCATTTAGCAAACAACTTCATGCATGCACTTCCTTTATGTCCCTTAAAAAATTTATGAATATCTTCGTATCCAAATATTTGTTTTTCTTAATTTGTTGTTTGCCATGCTGTGTTTTTTTTTCTCTCTCCACAAAACTTTCCCAAAAACCCCCATTCCCATCCAAATTTCAAACCCTAACCCTCCTACCCCGGGGCTGGGTGGTTTTCATTGAGGTGTGACTAAATGACTACAATAATTCCACACACTTGCTGGGGGGGGATAAGGTCAAAAGCAACAGAAAATCAATTTCAAGGCAGGTCAAGGAATCCGAGGATATATTCTTATTCTGCTTGACACACACCCATGAGTATTTGCAAATCAAATCAGAATTTCATGTGCACCATTGAGTGGATTCATCATCAGCAACATCCTCCTACACGTGACGAATGCTTACGCTGCTGTGTCCTTCAGTACTATTTCTTGAAGTAGCCATACTCCACGCAACTAGTAGTGAACCTTTGATGGAATACTTTAGCATTGCTTAGGCTACAATTTATGGCACTGTTCTTGTGCACTGTACTATCTATCGTACTGTTCTAATGCTCCTCTCAGGCCACTCAATGTTTCATTTCCTTTTCTTTCTTTCTTTCATATGCTACTACTGCCAGTGTGTACCACTACTACTACCACCACAACAATGACATTTCATCCGTCCAGGATTCCATAGCCAACCTTAATTGCCATTTGCCATGCAGCCAGCCCTGTGCCTAGCCCTATTCTCAAATAATAATAATATGTCCACTTATAAAGCGCCTTGGTTACACTAATGCCAGTGTGTCGAAGCATTGCGGTAAATCAGCCAATAACGAAGCCCAGATCGAACCTGACTCAACCTTAAGGAAAAAGAAATCTTTTCAATTTTTTCCTAAAGCATCTCTCTTGGCTCTCCATCCGGAGTTACAACGGGAGGGCATTCCACTGTTTGGCTGCCAGCAGTCTAAAGGACCGGCCGCAATCCTGGCCCTTTTTATAGCTGGTACACATACCAAGCCCATCCCACTCGACCTCAACTGCCGCGCAGGAAGGTGTGAGGACACAAGTTCTGCCAGGTACGCCGGGGCCCTGCCCTGCAGGATTCGGTGGCAGACACAAAATGCTTTGAAGGCGACTCTCTCTTTAATAGGTAGCCAGTGAAGCGCCGCCCGTGCAACCCTGGCCGATGAACTTTTTGGGCATCTCAGAATGAGGCGGGCGGCTGCATTCTGCACTCCTTGCAGGCACTGCACACATCGCGCAGGAGCCCCTAGATACAAGATGTTACCGTAATCTAGACGGGATGTCACCAGCGCATGCACCAGTGTCTTTCTAGCTGCCACAGGTAGGAGATGCAAGGTTTTACGCAGGACCTTCATAATTCCGAAGCAGGTGCCTGCCACAAGCCTAGTTTGGTAGTCAAACGACAGGTCAGGGTCTAACCAGACTCCCAGGTTTTTTGCCTGTGCACATGGTATAGGTGTCGCCCCCAAGTCCTGAGGCCACCAAGCCGATGACCACACAGTTAGGGCCCGCCCCATCACCAGAACCTCCGTATTGCCGCCATTCAGCCTCAGGCAGTTATCAGCCATCCAAGTAGCTAGTTCTTGCATACATGCTCTGAAGCTGAGGGCAGCTGACTCCGGGTCCTGGGTTAGGGAGACCACCAGCTGTGTGTCGTCCGCATAGGATACGACCCTGACCCCAAACCTCTCCGCAATCTCTGCCACAGGTGCTACATAGATATTAAACAGGGTAGGGCTCAGGGTCGATCCCAGCGGCACTCCTTGGTTCAGCTTGATGACCCGGGAGTAGTGCTCACCATGTCTCACCCGGAAGCACCACCCTGACAGAAAAGATTTTAGCCAGCCCAAGGCCCTGCCCGACACCCCACCCTTCCGCAGACATTGCACCAGGGTGTGGTGGGCTACAGTGTCAAAGGTGGCACTCAGATCTAGAAAAATTAAGGCCGCCGTTTGACCAATTGCCGAATGGACTCGGTGGCCTAGAGCAGAGCTGATTCTGTCGAGTATATGGCTCGAAAGCCAGACTGGGTCCGGTGCAGAAGCTCATGTTCTTCAATGTGGGCTGTTAGTTGTATATTGACCACTTTTTCGGCCGCCTTAGCAAAGTATGGTAAGAGAGAGATAGGGCGTAGGTTGTCTAAACGCTCTAACCCCAGGTGTGGTTTCTTTGGAAGCGGCAGGACCACAGCCTCCTTCCAACAGCCAGGGACACAACATGTATCAAAAGAGGTCGTCACTAAGTGCCTTATAAAAGGCTCTAGGCATTCCAAGCTCCCCATTAACCTTCTTGGGGGAACCGGATCCTTAGGAGAGCTGGACTTGATACTGCTGCAGATTTTAATCAGTTGTCCCGGGGGGGTATCGAGAATTCCTTCAATCAAATACGAATCACAGGTAAGATAAGCATTTTGGGGGAGGAAGAATAATGGAGTAGGGGGAGTGGAGAGACTGACGGTAGTACTAGTAAAGTAGAAGGACAATTGAATTCACTAACTCTGTCAGTGGCACTTTTGTACAAATGTGGGCGATTATTTAGACAATTTGAATCAAGCAGCCAGTTGAGTTTCAGGAAAACAAACATACAGTTAACCCCCCCTGCATCCCCCACAAAACAGTAAAAACACATATGCTATCTTTAAGTAGAAAATAAATAAATATTTTGATCCCTAACAAAAATAAACTATCCCGCAAGACCCGACCCACCCCCCTCCCTAACCCCAACCAATATCCATGAAATCAAATGTCTCCAAAAGTCCAAAAACCCCAACGCCCAATTCCCATCCCCCCAAAAGTCTTTTAAAAAGGGGAAAGGGACAGTCCCTCTACTTTCGCCGGCAGTGTCCTCCTGTGGCCAGGTGGTCACACAGCTCTCTCCGGAGATCCTTGAGCAGGGCTTTCTGCCTCGCCACCTGCTGCTGAAGGTAGGCCACTCGCAGGGTCAATCGGTGCATACGCGCCTTGCAGGTACTGTGGGGGGCAGCTGTTGTTTTTGCTGTTCTGCGGCGGCGGGTGGCTGCCGGACCACAGCGCCGTACCGTTGGAGTATTGCACTGGCTGTATGACCATGGGGCAGCGGAGGAGGATGCAGCTGTCGTGAATGTTGACTGCGACTGTGAGTCATCCTCCTCCTCCTGACCCACCAGCCACTGATATTCGGCGACAATTGCCTCCAGCTTCCATTGCGGGGCCCGGATAGCCAACTCCTTACTTGTTAGTTTAGAAGGTATATCTATATAAAGAAAGAAAAACATACTGTAACCAATACTCTTTAAGATTAACACAAAATAATTCAACAGAAAGTTGTGTCACAGTAGCACTAGCAACTTGCAAGCACAGTACAAACATTTGTGGCATCTATCTATCTAACCTCCAACTTCGTCGGCCTCTGCTCTAACTTTAGTGGGAGTTTCAGGATTCAACTAGCACTATATGGACTCACTACATTAGACTCAGACAGTACACCAGTCTTCTTCTTCTCTCTTGTTTAGCGAAATTAGTATGTAAACTTGTGGAAACCGGCATAATGCCAGCGCAGTCAGCTTGCACCCAAGAAAACCAGACGCAAGCCATGATGAGGCAGACTTGCGTTACTGTTCCCAGTCCAGTACATGCAGGTGGTGAAGCTCTTACTTTTCTATTACGGGTGGCACTGGCCATACTCTGTTACCAGGGCTACTGCTCAATAAATGTAACTTTCACCCTGCCCTGCCCCTGACTACTACAAAAGGAAAATGAAGAAGATAAATAATATGATCATCTATCCCTTCACAGGATATTTGCTTATATAAGGGATGACTTTAGGTGCTTTGTTTTTATTGATTGAGTGAACACCGATAGGCCACACATGAATAACAGTTGAAAAGAAATTATTAACAGAGGTATAGAGTGGTCCCCATAATCGCCGGAGGAAGCCACTTGTGAGTTGTGACTAGACTTAATAATGTGAACTATACAATATAGATACACAATCTATGCTGTGCTTGCAAACTACTGTTAGTCAAGGGGGTATTGTTAAAAAATTACAACTTCTACTTTCCTCGGCTTTGCTACTCTGGCACGGACATGCACTGTTACATGCTCTTCAAAGTAACACTCTTCATCCAGTGACCGTCTACTCTGTCTACATACACCTATGCTATCTATGAGGACGATACCATCCAGGCATCCATCCATTCAAAGTAAATGTCAATCATTCTTCTTAATGCCTCAACTGGACAAACCTTACTTTTTCTCACTGAAAAACATCCTTTTTATTTTATTTTGTAAACCGCCGTCCATGCATCCGTGCTTGACTTCCATTTGAATTTGAACCAAAGGATATATTGCCCACACATACAGTTTCTGTTTCACCCACGCAGGCAGTCCTCTTTTCTTTCTCCTTCCACCCATCCTTGCTTCAGCCTTCAACCGGCCCTGCATCAGATTCCCAGCCACATGTGCCTGCATTCAAAAACAGGTATCATTCTTTGCCAGTCATTAATTTAACTCACTCGTCCTTCCTTACACCCTTCTTTCCCTTTTCGTTCATCCCATCCATCAAGTTCATCTCTGATCTGACTTAGCTTCTCGATAAAACTTTCACTGCTGAGTTGAAGTCAAATTTAGAGGAGGCCATTGGTTACTCGTCAACTGCCGCCGCAAATGCTATTGCTAATGCGAAGTCAAGGGTGACTGTCTTCTACCTGGTTGACAAAAACTTAGTTCTAAATTTGTAAGTCTTCTTAACAGTAAAGTGTATTTGTACTGTACAACATATACACCCCTGAAGCCAGCCTACTCTGCAATCTCAATAAGTAAGGAATATAATAACTTACCACTGCCCGCCACTACCGTGGCATCCCTCACAGCAGTTCCTGCTGGCACCGCATCCGCCCCTGGAGTGACCACCTCTGCGCTGGCCCCAGTACTGGTGGTGGGCTGTGCCGATGGTGTTACGCCTAGAAAATACATTTAATATTTTTAGATGCCATATACACCACTCCCTATTTTGTCAAGGAATGAAAAAATAAGTTACTAAATAAACAAATGTAATTATTTGTGACTCTCTAGTCTAAACTGAAAATTCCCCTTTCATAAGGGGAGGGTGTCTTTTATTTATTCTTAGCCATAACATGCTACACTTTTTGGCACAACTGATGAATGCTTGCTTTTTAACACGCACCATTTTTCTCATAACTGACAGAAGCTTCCCTTCTACGAACAAGAGCAATATGTTACTCGGAGTCGTCATCATCACCATCAAGACTTTAAGTTCCAACCAGGTAAGGGCTCTCCCACAATTAATGTGTAAAATCAGCCACTGTTGTGTTTTCAAGAGTTCACTGTTTATCTTGTATGAAAATGATTTTAATAAATGTTTTTATATAATGCACAATTGAAATTTAATATACAGAGTACACACAGAGCTAGTTGTTTTACTTTTAATAAAGCTTTAAAACTTACATAGACTCTGCGGTTTTTGGTCATGTGTGAGAGAGCGAAAGGGTTTGCAATTTGCAAGCATGAGTCCGTGACTCTAGAGGTCGGGACTCTGACTCCGTAGTCTTATGTTCTGGGTTGTATAATCATTGGGGATCATCGCTGCATTCGGGAGGCACAGGAGTCACCAGACATCACCCAGGTCGCCATCTTCAACAATGGCATGTAAAACAGCGCTCGCAGCGGGACTAAGAGTTTGTGCTGTAACCTGTCTGTCCAACTCATCACCCAACACAATGTTAAAATCTCCCCCCCACAGAACTGTGCTATACCCTGTTGCTCTAATCCTAGCCCAAATATCCTGAGCGTAGGAGAATCCACATTTGGGCCGTATAGTGCTACCAGCACAATGGCAACACCACTCAGCGTCCCAAATATTACAATGTACCTGCCTTTTGGGTGTGTTTGTTCCTTCCGCTCCCTCCAGTCCAGGCCTCACTTAATCAATACCGCCACCCCACGGGCACAGTTGGAGTATATCGCAGAGTAAACATGTCCCCACCTATTGTGTTTAAGCTTTGGAGAGGGCCGTACATTGAGGTGGATCTCTTGCAGGAGGCATATGTCTATATTATGTCTGGCCAGGTAGGTGTGTATGAGCCTGGCTTTTCTTCCGTCATTTAAACCTCTAATGTTCCATGTGAGAAAGCTTAGGCTGTTAGCGTGGCTGTGATAATCTAGTTGACATTAGATCATAGTGGCTAGGGCCCGCGCCATCCTTATAGACTTGATTGTGTATTTGGTACGACATTTGTCTGGTACATGGTCAAAACGTACAATAACATACCCAACCCTCCACCCAACACCCACTCCAATCCCCTAAACAGGTTGAAAGAAACCCACCCTGCAACAAAAAGAAGAACAACCGATATACGGGAAATTTCCCATGAGGAAGTGAAAGTGTCGGCATACTCCCCCACCGAGGCAGGGTGGCCAAGAGACTGCAAGGAGTTAGGTCTGCATCAGAACTAAGTAGTAGTACAGCAGTGCTAAATCATGAAATACTGGCACGGCATATGAACCCCGCCCATCCCACCATAGCTTCATGGCAACAATAATAGAACAATATTTCCCAAGTGTAGAGCATATAAAATACCATTCCCTCCCATAAGACCAGGCCCACTGCCAAGTATAAGTGTGACTATCCCCAAGGAGCTATATCCTCCACAAATATGCTAGCTGCAAATACTATGAACCAATCAAAACAGGGAAAGCAAATTGGATTTCAAATAACATGGACTGAAATAAGGCATATCAAAAGAAGATAGAGCCCGAACATCCTCCTCATCAAATCCCAAATGCCCTCAATCATTGTCACTTAACTGGGTGTCTGCTGAAGCCTCCAGTCCAGGGCCATGCTGCACCTTTTTTCCACCTACATGTTTTGCATACCTGAGTGCGAACTTGTCGTCAGTAAAAAAATTGGGAGGATCCATCATGTGACACCTTAAGTTAAGCAGGGTATAGCAGTGAATAAGGGATGTGTACCTGCATGAGAATTCTTTTGGCATTCAGAAATTTGCGTCTCACTGCCTGGACCGCTGGTGTAAAGTCCGGATAGAAGGAGATCTGGTTCCCTTTGTGTGTTATTTTCCCCATCTTGCGCGCCTGTCACAAAATTAGATCCAGGTCCTGGTAAATTGAGGATTTTCGCCAGTATCGGCAGCGAGGTGGCCACAATCAGAGGTTTAGGACCCAAGGCACGATTGTGGAAAATGAGTACGGTTTGGTAAACATTATCTGCGCCATCTTGCCTTTTCCCCTGATGCCACACTTTTTGTCGTGCGCACCCGCCATTTTAGGTGCCTCGATCGGAACCACCCTCTGCACGCCACTGACCCCCAGCACAGCTCTTCGCCCTCACAAGCCCCCCACGCACTGGCCACCCCCCGCTCTCACATGCCCTGGGTCATAAACCCCTCTTCAGCGCAGCTCTGCCTCGGAATCCCATCCTGATCCCAGCGCGACACCTCCCTTCATTCCTTTCATGGCCCCAGGCCCTTCGATACAAACCCCCTTTTCCTGTGTGCCCGTTTGTCTTCCTCGTTCCCAGGCCGCCACCTGGCCCTGCGGATACTGTTTTTTGCCCCCCCCCGTGCAGTAGGAAGCTTCCCCCATTAAAGGACCCTCGAATTGATCAAGCCCCTCCCTATGAGATCCGATCAACCCCACACATCCCGTGGATCGGCGGAATGTCCAGCTGCGCGATAATCATCACCTGTTGTGACCGGGGTGGGGACTTCAACTGTAAATGTGTGTGGAACGGGCCTGAAGGGGAGATTCCGAGGATGTCCTTTCATACTTCAAAGCATTGCAAGAATGTGGTACCTGCAATAAAGATCATAAACCTGTGTATAAGAGGCCAGGCCTCAGAGATGCGGTTAGAGCACCTCGTGACGATACTGGCTGTCTGAACTGACGTGTTCTCCTCCGGAGAAAATAAATCCTTGTTTCCTGCCTTCCAGTCTCCAGCGCCTGCCTCTTCATTGATTAATATTTTGTGGGTTCAAGAGGCGACACCGCCGGGCAATACTTAAGGATCTTTGTTTATTGGTTGTCCCTGACTCCTTTTTTACAATTGGCGTCCCATACGTGGGGCCCATCAGTGACTCGTGGATCCAGTGGGAGAGGTCCTGACGACAGAGTGAACGACTGCAACGATCGGAAGAGCTCCTGCCCAATAGACCCTAGTCTGGCATCCGATCATCTGAACTTCACTGGTACCGAACAGACCTCTCTCGAGTGATCTACGGTCCTGACTGGGAACCATCAGGAGTGCCGCGAGGAATACGAGGAAAAGAGGACGATCGGGCGCTGGATTCGGAAGACAAGAAACTGTCCATACGGTCCGGGTAAGGTCGTGTAAACACGACGAATTGCGAAATGATTGTTTGATTGTTTGGAAAATACTAGTATTACTCTTTGTCGATTTGTTTGGAGATTCGCTGTCTGCAAACGGAGAAACAACAGGCTCTCTCTTTGCAAGCAGTGAAGGATAGGTAACGCAGCCGTCGTGCCTATCTTTCTCCCCCACTGATTAATTATTTGAACCTGGACTACTGTTCACGGATTGTTTTCTGGAGATTCTCTGTCTGCAAACAGGAAGGCACCTCCCCCCTTTACAGATAGTGAAAGGGTAGGTAACGCAGACCTTTGCGGGCCTACTTATTCTCCCCACTGAATTGTTTGATTGACCGAACGTTGACTATTCGATATTGGTTCATGAGGTATTCACTGCCTGCAAACAACGTAGAATAGAAATATTCTGTTTAGTCTTTGCACGCAGTGATAAGATAGGCAGTGCTGACTTTTGTCCCCGTTGTGATCCGTCATGCCCGTCTTCTCCCCACTGATTGGTAGCCTGTTTAGCCCGGACCGTTTATTAGAGGTGGACCATCTAGCTCCGCTGGAAGGCACCCCTAATAAAGACATGTTCACAAAGTATGGATTAGTTACCATAGCCTATAGTAAGCTGTGGCACAAGTATACCAAAGAAAATCAAGAGAAACAGTGGCCACTGATAGGATCCTTCGATCTTGATAAAATAGAAACGTTAGAAATAGCCCTTTGTAGTAGTAAGACAACGCCTATTATGCTCGACAGTCTCGGTATGTGGCGCAAAGAAGCAATGCAACGAAAGAAAAGAGACGAAGTCAGAGTAGGTAAAGAAACGCGACAGACAACATTCCAAGCATCTGGTAGGCAAAAGGAAGGGATAGCGGCAACACGGTTCCAAGGAGTAAACGCAGGAAGGGAACGGTGTAAAGGGATATACCGACAGGACAACCCCAAGACACAACGACCCGAAAGTAATCCCCCGACACTACGCGCAGGACGACCAGACTTAGGGCAAAACCAATGTGCTTTTTGTAAATATTCCGGGCAATGGAAAGCCCAATGCCTGACTCTACTGAACACGGGTAAGAGCAGAGGGCCGGCAGAAATAACAGGCCGGCAGAAAGGGAAAAGGCGTGAGACAAAGATGAATCAGACTGGCACAGACAGGCCGGATAGAACCACCGCGTTTGATTACGCCCGATGGCACAGATTTCGCCAGACCGATTTCAGCGACATGTTTGAGTCCTCATAGATCGAACAACGCTAAGACGGGAAACCCAGTCTAGCTCTAAGTTACCCGGTGACGAACCCCATACTACCGCTACTGTTCCCGAACACAAAAGCCACCCTTTCGGATAACATACAGAAACAATACACAGAGTAGTCTCGGACAGATTAGTATACATTCCATTAATGAACTCAAACCCCGAGTGCAATGGGACTGATTACTCTCTGTTGCCCCCCCCCCACTCTAAAAAAAAAAAGCAATTACAGGCCTGCATAGACAACCCCCCCATTGCCCAGACATGCCTGTCCAAACAAAATACCTACCCCCACTCCGGAAGTTCCCGAAATGCAGCAGGTCACCGGTCACGCCCATCCGGAAGGTGAAACACACAGCACGTGTGGGGCGGGGCCTGCTGACAGCCATCGATCGAAAAGATCGCCAGTGGGATGTCCAGGAGGCACCACGGGCCCGACTTGAAATGGCCTTCCCATCCTCTTCTTCCTGGGACGGCGTCCCCCGGGCCACGAGTAGGGAGGGGGCGGATGCAGATGACCCCCTCCCTCGTATCTCCTGGTCCGGCCATCACAAATACCTCCGCTGAAGAATTGGTACAGGGTGGGCTGGGAAGGAGAGGCGACGTGAACGAGCCTCTCCCACCTCCCCGGGTAGGAGGTTTTCCCAGCCCCGGCCCGGCGCCGAAATCCTCCAGCCGGGCCAGCGACAATACTTCCGCAGCACAGGACATACAATGCCCAGCAACCATACTTGCGCAGCACAAGACATACGATGGCCCTCAAGTGTACTTGCGGAGCACGGGATGTGGGGTGGCCATCATGTATACCCGTGAAAAGGGGCGGCGTGGGGTGCACTGGGAGAGGGAGGCGGCGCGAACGAGTCTCCCTCGCCCCCCCCGGTGGGGGCGCCACAGCTGCACCCTAGCGCCCGAGCCGGATGTCCTGCTCCTACGGCACGGTGTTCCATTTTTTTCGCCCCAAGAAGTCTCTTCCACTCTTGCAGACACGACGAAGGGCGGCCGCTGCGGGGTCTCAAAATGGCGTCTGGGCCCCCCTGGAAGGCGGGTCTAGGCCGCTAGAGAAACTTTGACCAGCAATGTAACTCGGACGCTTGCCCACCGGGGCACGAGCCCCCACCTCCGACAGCATCCCCACAGCCTTGAAGATTCTACAAAAGTCCCCGGAGCCCTCGGCCCCTGCAGGCATCCGGGGAGGAACAACTGCCTTGATCGCTAACGAACTAACCACGACATAGCCACCCCTTCTGTTAGCACAAGTCTTTTTGAACTGCCGAAAGGGACTCTGGTCCAACCGCCGGTTGTGGGAAACATTTTGTCCCTGATGCTACTTCCGGACTAACCCGGCCTCGCCCAAAATGGCGCCGGTGTCAATAGGAACTTACGAACACCTCGTGGTGTTTTTAGCAAATAAGACTTGATGTTCTGAGATATGTATATGATCCTTTGTACACTTGACGAAAAAGAGGGAGGGTTCACTTGACGAACATGTAAAAGGATCCCGTTAAAATGTTGGTTTCAGTGTACGATTTATTATGATATTATTGTAACTGATACATAACATCGCTTATGACACACGCCCACGGTATGCATCTAGGAAATTTGATTGCAACTAGTCTGACTGTGCTTCCAATTATGAAATGAATGCCCCTTGATCCCTCAACTATTGATAGACGTTTTTAGTTTCCTGCAAATGAATAAATAAACCCTTTTAAAATGTTTTAATGCTGCAAAATAGCCACCCCTACTGTACGCGCTTCAGCCATCGCCGTGTCCGGCCAAATACGATTGCACTCTCATATCTACATGCTGAACGATTGTGCAAATAAAGGTTTTCCAAACTATGAACAGGTATTGCATGCTTTTGTAAAATATGGGATCAGCGGGAGAGTTTTTCTGTGCGCTCTGCTTTGTTCTCTTTTTAAGGTTATTAGAAGATGGTTGCTCAGCCCCGGATTGAGGATCGAATCTAAGGCACGATACTCTGCCTCCAAATATGCGACTGACTCAGGAACTAACGCATGGAGAAGGACCACGACTTCTGAGGACGGGTAAAGTGAAGCGGTGTAAATAATAGAATGTTATAGAGGTATGGTACTCAAAGGTACTAGGGAACAGGGTTGGCTGAAGAGCTGATATGCCTTAGGACATCACAGCGTTGGAAAAGATTTAAGGACCCCGATAGCTAGATACATCTACAAACTAGATACCTCGCACTAAGCGCCTCTGATTTCTTTTTAACGTTTCCCTACACACGGCCTATAATGCTACACTCGGACCGTCTTCCTCGTGAACAACCTATCGCTCGCCATCCTTGCCACACTGCCCGCCCCCCTGACTTCAGAAACCAAGACCCCAGGGATTATATCCCGAGGAGATAAGACGAGTATGTGGTAAGTAAAGGACTTTCGTGCCCGTGCATTTGATATGCTCGAATGTTGTTCCCCCTCCCTTCCCCTCTTTTCCTCCCTCTACAGGTTACAATGGAATCACGACTGAGGCATGGAGAAGATCTGAAACTTCGCCATGTCTGATACATGAAGCGGACTAACGCTGCAAGGTGGCACCTAAGGACACCCACAAACTACTCTTGTAACGAAAGAGCCAATAAGTTGTATGATATGATGAAACACGATCACCCCTAATCCGTGTTGCGTGAATGAGCACATGTCACGTATGTCTGAAACTATGGGAAAATGTTTTTATGCGACTGAAGCCTTGACTTAACTAGTCAAAGGACCGAGAGTGCGAGGAGTGCGACACAATGATGCCTTTTTACTCAAATGCATGTCCCTTTGTACCCGGCCTAATGCTCGTCCGTCCCAAACTGCATGCTCTCAAAATTCTAACACAGACCCATAATGTCTCAATGTTGTGAAATACGCTGAATAGCCTATCTTAATACACGGCCACTCCCCATGTCGCACATGTACTATTTAGCCTATTGTTGCACATCTCTCTCTCTCTCTCTCTCTCTCTCTCTCTCTCTCTCTCTCTCTCTCTCTCTCTCTCTCTCTCTCTCCTCCACACTCTCACTCTTCCTAACGACTGACACCTAATTGGCAAACCACCACCCCTGGTGCACCACCCAATTGGCTCCAAATACCGCAAGTATTTGCACAAATTTGTCTTAAATAAAATCACCTTGATGCCATGTTACTACCTCTCCTTTCTGCTAAATATTGATGAAACCTAGAATTGGCCAAAAAGGAAAGGACAGGTAAGACGACTGAGGTTCCCTAATCTGACCCGTAATAAGGGAACTACATGTCAGTGGCTTCTATGATAAAAATGCCTCAAGTAACGCGACCTTCCCCGTCCCGAATTGTCTCAATACCCAAACAGTAAAAGTGATCGAAGCATCCCCGTCTTCCCAGAACGCCCCCAGTTTTTGTATCAGCTGCCCCGGACGAGAGTTTGAAAAAAAAAAATTGTCCCTCACCCCCGGTTGTAAGAGATGGGTCGACTTACAACTAACACAGGCCAGCCGTTGTTCCTAGAAATGATTTGCTGATGAGCAAGCTACAGAGTATAGAATTCGAGAAATGTCACTAAACGCTTACCAACTGAACTATGACCTCCTGCTAGATAACGCCCTCATGACACAGAGCAAGACGATAGTCCCTCACCCCAGTTTACTATGTTCCTAGTTGTTTTCCATAAGACCCCGGTCACCCCAAGGATGAGTCGAATAGTTATCGCAAGCCCCCCGGTTTTTAATGAAGTAGTCAGGTTATAAGAGACTATGTAGAAATTAGAATGATGTTTGCGAAGTTAAGATTAGACCGAAATGAAGAAATTGTTGCAGTAAACCCTGTTGAAAGTAAAATGCTTAGCTGAAAGATCGGATGCATTGATATATTGGAAAATTGTTTAGCCTATGTTCATTCCTCAGAAAGATGCCTATCAGACCATGGTAATAGCACGTTGCACTCTTTCGTAAAATACAAAGCCCTGGAGAACGGTATAGCTTCGTAAGGCTCGTACTAGGAAAGTGGGTCTCTGCCAGAAAAACTGATGTGACTGTAATAAACAAATGCAATGAATAAGTATCAGATCCTGTACCACGACAATGAATGTAATACCGACAAACACCAAAGAAGTGGTTACGAAGGAAAGTTATAGGAAATCCAGCAAACCCATCATCAATTATTTATATGTTGGTTGTAAACCCCAATGTAACGGATGTTTCCCAGTTGCTTGGAGTTGGGAGAGAAATAGACTTATGTGATTACCTTCCTCTGCCAATTCTCTAAAGACTGTCTTTTCAAACTCATTCAAGGGTACCACTGTCGGAGGAGAGAGAGACCGGATGTGAGAGCACGCGGCCTGACTACAGATCGTGGAACATCTGCGACATTGGCCAAGGCGAGACCGCAACAGTAAGAAGTCGCAGGACGAGGCACTGTTTCTGACAAAATGAAAGGAAAGGGCTGACCTGATGCCCCTGCTCGATGATCAACATGTGCCGAAAAGTCCCCGCCCTCTGAACTCGGTCATGGGCCCGCCTACCTGAAGTTTTCCGTCCCCCTGGTCTGTTCCCGATCTGGCCCTGCTCCATCCCCTTTTCCTCCGACCTACCCTAAGGACTACTTACACACCCCCTTCTTCCACCTGAACTCTTTGACAATAAAATGAAACTTGGGTGCCCTGTCTAAGGCACCCATGAAAGAATAATTAGGACACAGGGCGAAAAAGGACCTTTTTGACCAGGAAAGCGAGGAAAAGGTCATGCCCTGCAACGCAGGACCTAGAATAGAGCGGGACACATAGCTCCACCGCCGGTGCTCAACAGTGCCAACAGAAGACGACAAAGAATGCTGAGAACTCACTAACAATGGTCCACGACAATAAGACTTCCCCTTCGAACAGTGACACCCCTGATTATCGTTTTTACTACGTCTCATTTCTCTCCCAGCCACCATTGTATTGATTATGCTCCAACCGAATACGAAATGAACTTACACATGTGATAACCTATCAGTTCATATTCCGAATGACTATAAGCATCTATGAAATATACCCAACGCCCTCACTACAGAATCGTTTTTGTCCAATATTGCATTACTATGACTTTCCTGCAATAAGCTTAACGATAGGCCCGCCTCCTAGGATGAAAGATTTTAAATGTAATGTTTACAGCTCCTTCACCTGGGTTCCTACTTCTTTACTTATGACCGCCACAGTAGACATGGATAGGAAATAGGCCAGCAAGATGTCTTGGGAATGTTAAAGGGAGGACTGTGGAAAATTAGTACGGTTTGGTAAACATTATCTGCGCCATCTTGCCTTTTCCCCTGATGCCACACTTTTTGTCGTGCGCACCCGCCATTTTAGGTGCCTCGATCAGAACCACCCTCTGCACGCCACTGACCCCCAGCACAGCTCTTCGCCCTCACAAGTAAGCATGGGCGTAAAATCCGCTCCGCTCGCGGATTTCTCGGATTTTCGGCAAATTCGCAATCCGCGAACGCTCGCGAATTTGTCGAAAATCCGTGAATCCGCTCGCGGCGAATTTTTTGCTTGGTTGCGGCGCGCGGCGTGGTGCACAGCGTTCACTTTCCATCATTTAGCGTTTGCCGAGTTGTTTTTCTTTGCGAGTGACGCGCCATTTTAGATCTTGCTGCGTGTTCCCGCGGGAGTTTGGCGCCCGCGAATACGTACTCGCGGCTTGCCACCTTGCACAGCACACCTCGCGAGAGTTCGCAATTGCGAACACGTAGTTGCGGCGGAAAGGAACAATCTCGCACTTGCGAAATAGAGATTTCGCAATTTCGCACAAGAAAATCACCAGCAAACAGGATAAACCTTCAGAAAATTATGATTTTTATCAGAATCACTCCTCAGGTTGACATTTGCATGGCCTTTTTTTTTGCAAGGAGTCCATTTTGGGGGGGGGGGAGGAAGGAAGTGCCCCACAGTCTCCAACTTCCTGTTCCTGTCCAGCAGGCTCCTCCCAGTGCTTTGTCCATCTCCTGGTCACTTTCATTTGGATCTGGAGCTGGAAGGATTACTTTTTGTGGGTGCTGCTGGATATTTGGATTTGAGGCCTTTTTGACTGTCTTTGGATCACTTTTGGATTAGAAATCAACTTTCACAAGTAAGTTTGTTTGGGGCATTACAGTTGCTGCAAGTAAAATTTTGGAACTTTTTCAGAACATTAAATAAATTATATTGTGGGTAGCCACAGTATCCAGTAGGACCAGGGTTGGTTAGGGGTGCATGATACAACTGTTTTGTTGAATTTAAACACCATTGAGGCCATGGATGGGCTGGGATTGTGCTGATTTTTGTCCTTTTTTTGGGCCTGCTGGTGTGGCCCTTTGCCCAGGGGTGGTGAGTGTTGCATGGGCCTAGTCTTTCTGTGGGGTGTCTTCTTGAATTTAAACATAATTGAGGCCATGGATGGGCTGGGATTGT
Organism: Lissotriton helveticus; assembly: GCF_964261635.1. Lineage (NCBI taxonomy): Eukaryota > Metazoa > Chordata > Amphibia > Caudata > Salamandridae > Lissotriton > Lissotriton helveticus. Next base: position 643,088,242 of record NC_136059.1, read on the forward strand.
GCTTATTTTATTGTTTTTTGTCGTTTTTGGGGGGCTGCTGGTGTGGCCTTTTGCCCAGGGGTGGTGGTGCATGGACTGAGTGTGCCTGTGGTGTGGTCTCACTCTCTTTAATGTAAACATCATGGATGGCATTGGATTGTGGTGATTTCTGACTGTTTTTCTGTTTTTTGGGGGTGTACTGTTGATGTGGACTGGCCATGTGGGTGGTGGCCATCTTGAGTGCTGGCTGGTACAGGCAACATGTGCTTGGGGTGTAAGGGGCCATTTTGAGGAGAGGTAGTGTCTGAGGCCTGCACTTATTTTGCCTACTTTTCATCCATTATGCCCAGGGGTAGTGAGTGTTGCATGGGCCTAGTGTTTCTGAGGGGTGTCTTCTTGAATTTAAACACCATTGAGGCCATGGATGGGCTGGGATTGTGCTGATGTTATTGTTTTTTTGTCGTTTTTTTGGGCCTGCTGGTGGGGCCCTTTGCCCAGGGGTGGTGAGTGTTGCATGGGCCTAGTCTTTCTGTGGGGTGTCTTCTTGAATTTAAACATAATTGAGGCCATGGATGGGCTGGGATTGTGCTTATTTTATTGTTTTTTGTCGTTTTTGGGGGGCTGCTGGTGTGGCCTTTTGCCCAGGGGTGGTGGTGCATGGACTGAGTGTGCCTGTGGTGTGGTCTCACTCTCTTTAATGTAAACATCATGGATGGCATTGGATTGTGGTGATTTCTGGCTGTTTTTCTGTTTTTTGGGGGTGTACTGTTGATGTGGACTGGCCATGTGGGTGGTGGTGGTGGCCATCTTGAGTGCTGACTGGTACAGGCAACATGTGCTTGGGGTGTAAGGGGCCATTTTGAGGAGAGGCAGTGTCTGAGGCCTGCACTTATTTTGCCTACTTTTCATCCATTATGCCCAGGGGTAGTGAGTGTTGCATGGGCCTAGTGTTTCTGAGGGGTGTCTTCTTGAATTTAAACACCATTGAGGCCATGGATGGGCTGGGATTGTGCTGATTTTATTGTTTTTTGTCGTTTTTTTGGGCCTGCTGGTGGGGCCCTTTGCCCAGGGGTGGTGAGTGTTGCATGGGCCTAGTCTTTCTGTGGGGTGTCTTCTTGAATTTAAACATAATTGAGGCCATGGATGGGCTGGGATTGTGCTTATTTTATTGTTTTTTGTCGTTTTTGGGGGGCTGCTGGTGTGGCCTTTTGCCCAGGGGTGGTGGTGCATGGACTGAGTGTGCCTGTGGTGTGGTCTCACTCTCTTTAATGTAAACATCATGGACGGCATTGGATTGTGGTGATTTCTGGCTGTTTTTCTGTTTTTTGGGGGTGTACTGTTGATGTGGACTGGCCATGTGGGTGGTGGTGGTGGCCATCTTGAGTGCTGGCTGGTACAGGCAACATGTGCTTGGGGTGTAAGGGGCCATTTTGAGGAGAGGCAGTGTCTGAGGCCTGCACTTATTTTGCCTACTTTTCATCCATTATGCCCAGGGGTAGTGAGTGTTGCATACTTGCATGTCCCACTCCCTAGTCTTTCTGTGGGGTGTCTTCAATGTAAACATCATGGATGGCATGGGATTGTGCTCATTTTTCTGTGTTTTGTTGATTTTTTGGGGTGTATAACTGAACTGATGTTCCTCTGTCTTCCATTGCTTTTAGGTGCACAAGAAGACTCAAGAGAACCACCAGTGCCAGGAAGAAGTCCTGCAGCGGTGTGTGTGTGCAGCATAACGTCACGCGACGTCACGTCTGGACACAGAACCCTCTGCAACTCGTGCAACTGCTGCCGTGCTGACCTGCTCTGAAGAAGATGGCCCCAAAAAAAGTAACCTGTAGCTCCTCTAGCAAGAAAGGTGCCAGTAAGGAGCAGAAGAAGCAAGTTACCAAGGACACTGGTGTGCTGCCTGCCCCTTTTTTTGGGAGTAAAAAAAAAAGTATGCCTGCAGCAGCAGCAGCGGGATCTGCTGGGGACCAAGCTGGCAGCAGCACCCCCGCTCCATTGGGCTCAGTGCCACCACCACGCCAACTTAAGTCCAAGCCCTTGAGTGCTGCAGAGGCAGCCAGTATAGTTCTTCAATCACCATCGACCAGTGATGTTGGCTCATCGCAAGAAAGCAGCAGCAATGTCCCTCAATCAACACAGGTTGTTGTAGCTCATCTGACGAGTGTTGAACAACCACAGCCGCAACAACAATCACATGTGCAAGTACAAGCCCAAGTACATGTGGAAGGAGAGGCAGCGCAAGGAGATGCGCAAGCAGAGGTGCATGGAGGGTCACAAGTGCCCACAATAGTTGTTCCTCCCGAAGTAGGGGCACATCAGGAAATCGACAATCAAGGCGAGGTATCATTTGAGGAAGCCACTCCTCCTGATGATCCTTCATTGTCTTCCACACCCCTAGCAAGGAAGAGATCAAGGGTGGTGTCTACATCTTCTTCAAGCACACCTCCTTCTGATGATACGGATCAAACTTGGGAACCAGCACCACAGCCGTCTGAGAGTGAGGCACACCATGATCCGACAAAGGTAGTAAAGCGTAAAAGGAAGCTCGTCCAAAGTCTCAGAGTTATGGAGTGTGATGAGTCTCAACAAGAAGTGGCGGATACTGCTGCTGATGAAGACTCTGCCAACGACGACCCAGTCATCATAAAGGTCACTGCAGCCCCAGCGGGCATGCAGCAAACAGACATTTTGACCCTAGCCCGAAGAGCTGCTGAGCGTGATGATGATGTTGTCGATGAGGAGGCAGTGGAAACACCACAATCATTGGAGTTAAGTAGTACACCAACTCGTCCCGCTTCCATATTTCTTTCTGGCAAGAAGAGACCTCCGTCAACCTCGACCTTAATTAGTGGCGGTGAAAGTGCAAAACGTACAAAAGTTGGGCAATCCAGATCCTCCACTTCATCTGGCATTAGCTTCATGACCACCACCACCAGTATCGCCGCCTCCTCCAGGTCCCACAGACACTTCAAGTCCCCAGTTTGGGACTTCTTTACTGTTTGTCCCAAAAATCCAAAGTTTGCCATTTGTACCCTTTGTAAGCTTGCAGTTAGTCGTGGTAAGTCAGGTACCAACTATGGTACCGGCGGCCAGAGAGGTCATCTTGAGAGAAAGCACGCTGTCAAATGGTTTGCGCACCTAGATGCGATCAAGAAAGGCCAAATTCAAGGAAACGTTGATGTTTCATCTGATGATGACGAGCAGGAAGAAGACGTGTCAAACACTTCCCTTACACCCAGTACCCCTGTCAGCAGCACACCCAATGTGAGGCACACTAAGAGTGTTGGAGCGAGTGAGACACCAACGCACAAAAGTTCACCAGCGAGCAAAATTGGGTCAACGAAGTCATTATCAGCCCGTAAATGCTTGGTCCAGGGCAACATTAGAACAATGCTTACTTCAGACGTGCCATATGAACGCAACCACCCACTGACGCGTCTGTATAACACTAAGCTGGCTAAAATGCTAGCTGTGGACCTTCTACCTTTTTCTTTTGTAGAAGCGGTAGGTTTTCTTGAATTAGTGGCAACGCTCTGCCCTAAATGGAAGGTTCCGAGCCGGTTCTATTTTGCCAGAGTTGCGGTTCCAGCACTACATGAAGATGTGCTGGCGGCGATTGGGGCAGCTTTGCAGAAGAGTGCTGTTCACACAATACATCTGACAACAGACATGTGGACCAGTGGCGCAGGCGCTGATTACATGTGCATCACTGCACACTGGGTCTCTTTTTCAGGTGTTAAAGCAAAGCTAAACGCAGGTGTTGACCCAGACAAAGTTTTCAAAGCTGCTCGGAAACATGCAACACTAGCCATGTTTGGCTTGGAGAAAAGTCACACAGCAGAAAACCTTTTGGAAGAGTTTAACAAAAAGGTCTTGAAAATGCTATCCCCCCTAAAACGCAAGATTGGTTATGTTTCCACGGATAATGGCGCCAATGTAGTTAAGGCCATGTTGAAGGGTGACCATGTTAGAGTGCCGTGTTTGGCGCACTGTATCAACCTGGTAGTTCAAAAATTCTTGATTGATAAACAGAGTCCAGCGTTCGAGGTAATGGCCACCTGCCGCAAAATGTGCAACCATTTCAGCCATTCTTTTAAGGCCCGGAAGCATCTGCGGAGACTGCTACTTCAACGTGGAATGCCAGTGAAAGCACTCATCCAGGAGGTGGCAACAACACGTTGGAACTCAACCTTCTACATGCTTGAGCGTCTGTATGAGCAGTATACGGTACTCGATCACTATTTTTTCACAGAGGGTACATCTCAGAAGGAGGACCTGCGGATGAGTGCGGCGCAATGGGACATAGTTAAAAGCCTGACAGACATGCTTCGTCCTTTTGAGTTCTTCACGCGTGCAGTCAGCCAGGAGGACTGTAATTTGGGAAAAGCTATCCCATTGTTGTGCATGCTGGAGCACCAACTGATGGCGGTGTCTTCTGAGTTTGAAAAAGATGTACAAAAAAAAGACCATTTTATTTTGTCTGAGAAATTATTAGAGCGCCTACGTGGTGATGAACGTCTTCAAAAGATCAAGTCAGATCAGCATTACATTTGTGCTACTATTCTGGATCCACGCTACAAAAAGGCGCTGGCAGGCGAAGCATTCTTTCCTTTTGCTGATGCAGATGTTCAAAAGTACAAACATTGGTTAGCCTTGTCAGCCAAGAGGTTTGAAAAAGAACGGCAGGTTATTGAAGGAGAAGCCAGTACATCAGCATCAGCATCAGCAGGCCATCCCCAGTCACAAGAATCCACTTCTGCACCTGTGGCTGGGGCACAAGTGACCTCTCAGCCGTTAAAGACACCGGCAACTGGATCATCTGCACCACACACAATGACAACACTAACAGTGGCTGCGGAGGAGGATTGGCTAAGTTTGATGGGGTTTGGTTCTCGAAAAAATGTCACAGGCACAGCAAAAAGTAAGCAAAGTGGAGGAACAGTTGATGACCTTGAGTCGATGGTGCAGGACTATCTGAATGACTCAACAGAGGTCTTTCTTAATGATGAGCCATTGCAGTATTGGCATGGCAAAAAACAATTGTGGCCACAGCTCTTCAACCTGGCTATAAACTATTTGTCTTTCCCACTCGCAAGTGTGTCTTCTGAACGTGTTTTCAGTGCTGCTGGTGGCATTGTAACTCCCAATCGGAGCCGCCTCTCGCCCAAAAATGTGGAGCGGCTGACAATGATCAAGATGAATCAGCACCTCATACCACCAGATTACAAAGTACGAGAAAGCACGCCGCATGAAGACGAGGAGGACGGCAACGTAGATGAGGGGATTTGTTCTCTGTTCGGTGGCACTGACCTCATCCAGCCTGAATTCGCAGAGTATGATGACGAAATCTTGTTCTTATTCCCTGACACCGAGCCCTGAAAATGAGACAATCAATCAAGAACTTTCTTTTTCGTCCTTATTCACTTTTATTCCTGTGTGCTTTGTGTCTCTCTTTCTTTGTTTTGCACAGTTAATTTAATTCAAACTTTAATCACCTAATCCCAAAAACAAGACCATCATCAGAACTGTCTTCACTTGTTTGCTTATTGATTTGAAGGTGCCGCAGTCTACATTCCTCAGGTTCACAAGTTCTGAAGAACATGCTCCTCTATCCTCCTCCTCCAGACTGCGATTTCCCTCAAAGCAGAGTGCTGGATTACGCCCAATGAAGAAAGACTCAGCACTTGTGGGGGTGTTGTACTTCTTTGCGGGTGAGTTGACGGATTTGGGCCCATTGCTGTGAAGCTCTAATAATGGACAAAAGTGTTTTGGACCAAATATGAGGTGGAAATTTCTTGCCGTTTTTGCTGACTTGCTTGCCTTTGAGGTGCTCTTTGGCGGGGTTCCGGGTGTTTGTGGGTAATTTTTGGTGTCTGGGAGCACTGTTGCGACAGTCTAATCTTGATTGCATTTGCTTTTCAGGAAATCCGTGGTGGAAAACAGGAGTTATGATGATTGATGATGATGATGACCTAGCTGCACAGCGCCGCGTTTGGACCGAAGGCCGAGAGATATTGTAAGTATGAGATTTAGCTTTTTCGCTGTTTGGGGGTGTTGTCGGGTGGTTTTTTCCGGGTGGGTTGGCGGGTCTTGCCTGGGGCATTCCTGGGAAGGTCTAATACCGGATAGAAGTGTTTTGGACAAAATCCTGAAGGAACAGCCTTTTTTTTGCTATTTCTTCTGTCATCTTGCTCAATGTAGCGTTTTGGGGGGCTTCCTGCTGTTCGTGGGTGGGTTGCGGCCAGGGTCTCTGTCGAAGCACTGCTGCGACAATCTAATCTTGATTGCATTTGCTTTTCAGGAAATCCGTAGTGGAAAACAGGAGTTATGATGATTGATGATGATGATGACCTAGCTGCACAGCGCCGCGTTTGGACCGAAGGCCGAGAGATATTGTAAGTATGAGATTTAGCTTTTTCGCTGTTTGGGGGTGTTGTCGGGTGGTTTTTTCCGGGTGGGTTGGCGGGTCTTGCCTGGGGCATTCCTGGGAAGGTCTAATACCGGATAGAAGTGTTTTGGACAAAATCCTGAAGGAACAGCCTTTTTTTTGCTATTTCTTCTGTCATCTTGCTCAATGTAGCGTTTTGGGGGGCTTCCTGCTGTTCGTGGGTGGGTTGCGGCCGGGGTCTCTGTCGAAGCACTGCTGCGACAATCTAATCTTGATTGCATTTGCTTTTCAGGAAATCCGTGGTGGAAAACAGGAGTTATGATGATTGATGATGATGATGACTTAGCTGCACAGCGCCGCGTTTGGACCGAAGGCCGAGAGATATTGTAAGTATGAGATTTAGCTTTTTCGCTGTTTGGGGGTGTTGTCGGGTGGTTTTTTCCGGGTGGGTTGGCGGGTCTTGCCTGGGGCATTCCTGGGAAGGTCCAATACCGGATAGAAGTGTTTTGGACAAAATCCTGACGGAACAGCCTTTTTTTTGCTATTTCTTCTGTCATCTTGCTCAATGTAGCGTTTTGGGGGGCTTCCTGCTGTTCGTGGGTGGGTTGCGGCCGGGGTCTCTGTCGAAGCACTGCTGCGACAATCTAATCTTGATTGCATTTGCTTTTCAGGAAATCCGTGGTGGTAAACAGGAGTTATGATGATTGATGATGATGATGACTTAGCTGCACAGCGCCGCGTTTGGACCGAAGGCCGAGAGATATTGTAAGTATGAGATTTAGCTTTTTCGCTGTTTGGGGGTGTTGTCGGGTGGTTTTTTCCGGGTGGGTTGGCGGGTCTTGCCTGGGGCATTCCTGGGAAGGTCCAATACCGGATAGAAGTGTTTTGGACAAAATCCTGAAGGAAACACCAGTTTTGGCACTTTTTGTAAGTTAGGGTTCGTTAGGGTTAGCCCTACCAGCAGGATTGCATGTGTTTCGGGGGGTTCTATTGCAACGCAGTTCTGGTGTTGTAGAGCACTGTTGGAGCGATGCTGGCTATGGATACTTTTGCTTGCTTGCAAGTGGTTGGAATACAATCCACGGTCTGTATTTGGGCCTACTGTTACTTTCAAAGTACGTTTTGTAACCATTTTTCTGCTAGGCATCGTTTTTGGAGATCTGATTGGGGTTCTTCTACATTTTTGCGACTGGCTTTAGTAAGGGTCTTGGTGGGAGCATTGCTGGGAAGGTCAAATTTTGTTCTAAAACACAGTTTATAGTACACCTTAATTGAGGGGAAAGATCCGCTATAATATTTTGGCCATACTTATTTATCTTTAAAAAGGTGAGTCCGACAGAGCACGCAATTTCAAAAATATTGTACTGTCTATTAGGGAAATCAAAGTGTCACATTTTGAACCACACAGCGTACATACCTTTTATTTATTTATCAGTGGTATTGTAATAGCACTTCCTGTTTTCCGTTCAATAATTACAGGCCGGGTTTCAGTCAACATCCGCCAGGCAGGCAGTGGACAGGGTGTCTTCTGTCAGTGGTCACCAACATTGATGGACGAAGCGTCAGCTGGAATGGAGGAGTGCCGCCAATAAGAGGAATTGTTTGCTGCATGCAACTTACTTACCAAATTCAAGGACAACACCAAAAACATACGCAATACAGATACAGTATCCATTGTATTATTCTATGAGTGTGACTGCATGTGCTTAGCTTTAGTTTGTAACCAAAGATTGTCTTTATCTTCAATTATTGTTTGTCCATGCTCTGCTTTTTTTTTCTTCTCTCAACAAAACCTACCCAAAAAGAAACCCCCATTCCCATCCATTTTACAAACCCTAACCCTCTTCCCCCGGGCTGTGTTGTTTTGCTTGATGTCTGACTAAAATGACATCAATAATTCCACACACTTGCTGGGGAGGATAAGGTCATAGCAACAGGCTGGTGAAGGAATACGAGGATATCTTCTAGACTTACTCAGCTTCAGTACTATATCTTCTAGTAGTAGTAGCCAATGTCAAATAAATTCAACGCAAGTACTAGTTATACTCGCAAGCAAATACTTTACCATTTGTTAGGCTACATTATGGCACTGTTCTGTCTGTCACCTGCTATATTCTCGATCGTACCGTAACCGTTGTAATGCTACAGTAAGGACAAACAAGGTTTCGTTTTCTTTTTTTCCATAGGCATGCAACTGCCACTGTGTCACACCACTAGTACCACCGCAATGAGGAAATGTCACCCGCCCAGGATTGACAACGTTAATCCCCATTTCACGTGGAGCCAGCCCTGGGCCTAGCCCTAATTTCTAACACAAATTACAGGTAAGATAAGCGTTTGGTGGGAGGTAGTATAATGGAGTATTATTTCGGAGTAGACAAGAGATTGACGGTTGTACTACTAAAGTCCTACGACTGTTCAGGAAAACAAAGTTACTGTTACACCCCCGCCCCCCACCCACCAGACTGAAAAGCAGTAAAAAACAGATATGGTCAGATAAAGTTTAAAAATATATTTATGTAGCCCTAACAAAATAATCTCCCTCACCCACCCTAACCCCAACGATTGTCTTTGAAACGTCCCAAAACGATCCCAACTCCCAAATCCCACCCCCCAAAAGTCTATAAAAAAAGGGCAAGGGACACTCCACTACTGGAGGGTGCTGGTGCTGGTGCATTTTGCGGCATGGGCATCATATTCCTTGCGGAGGGTGGCAAGCTCGGAGCGGAGGCCCTTAACCAAGTTCTTATACTTCAGGACCTCCTGCTCCAGGTTGGACATTCGGACTCGTAGGCGGTGTTGGCGTTCCTTGCAGCTCCTGTGGGGGGCAGCTGGTATTTCTGTTGCTTGGCGGTGGCGGTTGTCTTTGTTAGCCCGGCTCGGTCCCGCTGGCTTAGTCACGGAGGAGGATGCAGTGGTCACAGTCGAGGATGTTGTTGTTGCCCCGCTCGACTGCGTGTCCTCCTCCTCCTCCAGGGCCACCAGCCGCCGATATTCGGCGACAGTGGCCTCCAGCCTCCATTGCCGGGCCATTCTAGCCTGCTCCCTCCGTGTTGTTGATTTGGAAGGAGCAACTATATGAAGAAAGAAAGACATAGTCTGTAACCAATGCTCCTTAGCATTAATAACACAAAGTGATTGAGCCGAAAGTTGGGTCACAGTACAAGTAGCAAATTGAAAGCACAGTACATAACTATTGAGGACAGTATCTATGTAACCTCCCACTTCTGCATCCTTGCTCTAACATTAGTGGTAGTTTAATGAAAAAATTCTACGACCACTATGGACTTCCATTACAGTCGACTATGACAGTACACCAGTCTTATTCTTCTTCTTCTCTCTTGTTTAGGGAAATTGGTACGTTATCTTATGCAAGCCGGCAGAATGACATGGACAGCACAGTGAACTTGCACCCGAGAAAAAAAGTTGCACACCATGATGAGTGAGACAGACTTGCGTTACTGTACCGGTCCAGTACATGCAGGTGGTGAAGCTATTACTTTTCTATTACGGGTGGCACTGAGAATACTCTGTTACAAGGGCTACTGCTTAATTAATTTACCTTTCACCCTACAGTGCAAATGAGTACTAGAAAAGGAAAATGAAGAAGCTAACTACTTTGATTATCTATCACTTCACATGGGACGTATTTGATGACATATGGGATGACTTTAGGTGCTTTGCTTAATATTGAGTGAACAGTGATACACCCACACATGAATGACGTACTACAAGTAAACTAAAGTTATTAAGAGAGGTACGGAGTGTCCACCGTAATAACCAGATATATGCTGTGATTGCAGACGCAATACAAAGTACTGCTACTATTCATGGTAGTATTGGACACATTTACAATTTCTTTTCCTTGCCTTCCCTGCACTGGAACGGACGTGCGGGTGCGGTGGTACATGCTCTTCAAGGTAACACTTACTTCATCTGGCGACCATCTACTCTCTCTAGATACACATGTGCTATCTAAGAGTCAGAGAATACCATGCTCCAGGCATCCATTCAGTCAAAGTATACGCACACATACAGTTTCTGTTTCACCCACCCAGGCTGCTGTCCTTCCACCCATCCTTGCTTCATCATTGACCCAGCCATGCACCATACCATATTCTTTCCTTCCCAGCCACCTCGGGGGCCAAGCAAACACATATCGTACTTCTTTGCCAGCCATCATACAAGTTCGCGTCCCACTTACTTACACCCTTCTTTCGCTTTTCGTTCATCCCATCCATCACGTTCGTCTAAGAACTTATTGGGATTCTTCTCACCAAAAACTTCACAGCTAAGTCGAAGTACATTTCGAGGAGGCTACTACCTGGTTGATTTGTAATACACCCGTGCAGAAAGCACACTATGCAGTCTTCAATCTCAATAAGTAAGGAATATATAGCTTACCTGTTTCCGCCAAGCCGTTTGAACCCCCACAGGACCGTCCGCCGGCTCTTGCACCGCCTCCTCCCCAGAGTTACTATATAATATTTGGTCTAGGAGAAATGTTAAAAAAACTGAATACAATGTAATAATTTGTGACTGTCTACTCCAAAGTAAAAATGTCCCATTTTCCAGGGAAGGCTGTTGTCTTGCTGCACTTTTATGCACAACTGATGAATGCTTGCTTTTGATTTTTAACACGCACCACTTTTTCTCCTAACAGACAGAAGCTTGACTCCTAAGAACACGACCAGGATCAAGTTCAAACCAGGTGAGAGCTCGGCTCGACCACAAGAAATGTGTCCAATTAATTGTCAGCACTAACCACTTTTCCGTTTTCAGTTAAATAGTTATATGACAAAGTAGATTTTAATAAATGTGTTTACTTTTAATAAAGCTTTTAAACTTAAATAGACTCTGTGGTTTTTGTTCCTCCAGACTAGAGTGGATGAGCTAAAGGTTTTGGAATTTTTGCAAGCATGAGTGCCTCTGACACTTCTTGACTGTGCTGTGACTCCGTACTCTCTTGTCCTGCGTACGATAATCTAGAGATCATTGGGGATCAATAATCGGTGACTTCGGGAGCTGAATGACTCTGCCACACTATCTAGTCAGTAAGGAGACAGTGCATAGAGCTATTGCTGAATAGAATGGGAGTCCAATGGAATTGCCAAATGTCCAATCTTAGTTAGCTACACAGACAGACTAATAAGAATAGTCTAGTAATACCACAGGGAGTCATATTCGAGGCAGGATAAGAATTTATATCCAGTCTACAAGAAGATCAAAGACGATTTAGAAAAAATCGAATGAGGAACGCTAGGAAAAAATAGGTACTCTTTATTAAAATGTAAACTTACTGGGGCCAGCAAAGGAGCCCTCGCCTGCCCGATCCTGGCCTGCATCCTCAGCACCCTCCTCCTGTGTCCTCTTGCCCTTGGGGGGAGCTGATGTACAACATGAAAGAAAGAAAAACCAGAAAACATGGATGAGATTTTTCAACCAAATCAAACATTTCAAAAGAACAATAACAAAATATTTTGGAGAAATAGCAAATAGATAGACAACTATTCCACGGGATCTATCTCATGTGGTATACTACGTTATTCGTATTGCCTGATTTGCGGAACGTTGACTTAGAAAGTTCCTATGTAACTCAATAAACAGACTACTAAAGAGGTTTGCCTAGGCCTGGCACTGCAGGCAGCAGTCCGCAGCACGCGAAGTGACATGACAGACAAAGTCCATCCTGCTTGCAGATCAGTGAATACTCAAACTATCAATCCACCCACCACCGCCACTATTTCTTCTTATAGCCATGTGTCTAAAGGAAGGACTGGACTTCAGTCTGTTGGGGCTGATTTAGAAGTCCCTTGCGGCTTATTTTCCTCCATTGTTGCGTGCCTTTTGTGACGCAGCGGCAGAACAAAAGACTCGCCATGGTGTTGGTGCGGCGTATATATTAAAAAAAAACACATATGGGCATATGGGCGATGCATCACGTTGTAAAGCCCTGCGCCATCAGGGGGCGTTCCGGCGCAAGGGAGGGCGTACCTGCGCAGGAACGAATCCTAAAAGTGGCTGAGGGAAATCTACAAGATGTCAATCAGTCACTTTTAGGACAATGATGCATGACTCAAACCCTGCGCGCTTGAAGCCGACGTACGGCTTGATGCAGCATTGCTGGAGCTGCGCCATCGTTGGCACGCAACTCCAGCAATGCGCTGCCTTTACGGCACAGATGCGTAAGGCTTCTGTGACGTTTTGGGCCAATGGGTGGTGGTGGCATGGCACACAATTACTGCCGCATCCCTGCTACTTTGCAGGGATGCGCCGGTAATTGAAAATATGACCCTTAGTGTCTAGCATTACACAGTTCTTATCTTTACACTACACTCATACATAATTTCTCAGGCCAATGAAATGCTTCTGAACACAACATACAAAACAAAGAAGCATAGTAGCAAGCAAGGCTACTGAGAAGGAGAGCAGTGCACCTGAAATGCATAGAAGATTTTGAAATATAATTTACCTCAATGTAATCGGCAGCATTATTGCTCTTGGTAAAGAACAAAGATTTGCAAATAACAGAGCCGGATAAAACAGAGTAGGAAATGAATAGCTACTACTACTCACCAAGCCCGGGGACCTCTACGCCGAGCGCATCCAGCAAGTCCCGCTCCCGGTCCATGACATCGGTCCAGCGGTGGGTGGCCTGGTTATATGTGCGCCGGACCCCAGAGAGCTTATACATGGCCCGGCACACCTTCTCCCACCGCTGGCGGCGCTCCCGGATGCCATAGCCAGTTGCGATCTTGCCGCCTCCCAGGATCATCTTGGGGAGGCGGCGCTGGACGTGGAAGATGAGTGCCGCCACTTCCTCCGCGCTGAAGATCTCCCGCGGGACCACTTGCTCCCCCCTCAAACGCCCGCACGGGAGCCGGGCACGGGGTGCGGGACCCTTCCCCTTCTCAGGGTGCTTCCCGGCTCCCTTTACCATGGTCTGGGCAGAAATACACTTAAATGATAAACAAGAAATAGAATAGTGAAGAAGAAAAGAAAAGAGTTTAAAAAAGTAGTTTAAAAGTAACTAAAAGCAGCAGAAAACACAAAAATATAGAGCTAGAAAAATAGAGGGATAGATAATAAGTAAAATTAGATCAAATAAACTTCAAACAAGCAAAGGATGGCAGAGATTGAGAGAGGATAGAGAAAGCATGCCCAGAACCATAGCAATGAATGAGAAACAAGATGGCCGCGCCCGTTCACGACCGCGTGGGTAAGTTTGCGCGAGATTTTCCTCGCGAGCACGCGCGAAATTGTACTAGCGAGCAGCACACTTTGCGAGATTACACATAGCGGCCGGAAACGGAATTACGTCACGCAAACAAGATGGCCGCGCCCGTGTACGACCGATAGGGTAACTTGGCAAACGTATAGCTAGAAGCGCCTCGCGAACACGCGCAAGATCACGCGAACATACACGTCGCAAAAAAAACAATTTTGTATTCGCACGTATTCGCGGCTTCCGAAATCGATCTCGCACGGATTCGCGCCCCAAAAAACGCGCGAAATTGCAGAAAAAACGATTTTAGCTAAACTGAAAGCAATGAGCAGGTGCAAAAGTTCAAACTTAACATTGGTAACATTCAATGTAGTGCTTCCTGAAGGGCCCCTCCAGAGTTTGCAACTATTCTATGACCCTGCTATGACCCAAACAGCAGGCTCATAGAATAGCTACAAGTAGACCATAAAGGTCCTGTGAAAAAAAATTTCACTGCAACAAAAAGCAAATTACAGATAAGGAAGGAAGCAGGTGCCAGCCAGACTGGAACTTTCAAAATTACTGACACATTAATGACCCACAAATTAATTGATGGCAGTTGAAGAAGGGCAGGTGTGCTTGCTTTTTTCAACCACCATAATCTACAGTGATAAATAAACCTAATGGGTGGCAGTGAGGATGTACCAGAGGGTGGCATGGGTGTCCCAGAGGGTGGCAGTGGTGAAACAGAGGGTGCTGTGAACCTGTGATGATAAACCAGACGTAGAAACAACATAGTCGCGGCCGTTGCGAGCCGAAAAGTAAGTTCGCAATTGCGAACTTGTCCCAAAATCGGCGCGAACGCGCGCCAACACAAAAAACGGGAAAATCCGCAAATCCGCTAGAGTTCGCGTATCTTTGCGGATTGCGAATCCGTAAATCCGCAAGTTCGCGTACGCGAGATCCGCTAGATCCGCCCATGCTTACTCACAAGCCACCCACGCACTGGCCACCCCCGCTCTCACATGCCCTGGGTCATAAACCCCTCTTCAGCGCAGCTCTGCCTCGGAATCCCATCCTGATCCCAGCGCGACACCTCCCTTCATTCCTTTCATGGCCCCAGGCCCTTCGATACAAACCCCCTTTTCCTGTGTGCCCGTTTGTCTTCCTCGTTCCCAGGCCGCCACCTGGCCCTGCGGATACTGTTTATTGCCCCCCCCCCGTGCAGTAGGAAGCTTCCCCCATTAAACGACCCTCGAATTGATCAAAGCCCCTCCCTATGAGATCCGATCAACCCCACACATCCCGTGGATCGGCGGAATGTCCAGCTGCGCGATAATCATCACCTGTTGTGACCGGGGTGGGGACTTCAACTGTAAATGTGTGTGGGAACGGGCCTGAAGGGGAGATTCCGAGGATGTCCTTTCATACTTCAAAGCATTGCAAGAATGTGGTACCTGCAATAAAGATCATAAACCTGTGTATAAGAGGCCAGGCCTCAGAGATGCGGTTAGAGCACCTCGTGACGATACTGGCTGTCTGAACTGACGTGTTCTCCTCCGGAGAAAATAAATCCTTGTTTCCTGCCTTCCAGTCTCCAGCGCCTGCCTCTTCATTGATTAATATTTTGTGGGTTCAAGAGGCGATACCGCCGGGCAATACTTAAGGATCTTTGTTTATTGGTTGTCCCTGACTCCTTTTTTACACGATGCACTCTTTCCACTGCAAAGACAGGCGAGAGGTGTGCATCAAAGAGTTCTCGCAGTAGGTCCGTCTCAAATGTCTCCATTTTAACAATAGCCGTATTCTCCGGGATGCTAGTAATGCGTAAGTTGTTGTGGCGCGACCACGCCTCCAAATCTTCATTCTTGGCAAGTATCACACCCAACAACCTGTCCATTTGCAACAGCTGCTCCTTCGCTTCCACTTGAAAGTCATGGAACTCTGTCTGTCTGTTTTACAATACATCCAGGCGATGCTCGTGGACTCCCACCTGAGATTTGATGGTTATTTGCGTTGTCAGTGTATCCAGTTTAGAGTCAATGGTGCGGAGGCTAGAGCGCATTTGAAGCATGAGTGTGCGGATGTCTTCTACCTGATCCTCCGAATGACTCTCGGCAGATCATCCCGCACCTGTCTCCGACTCTGATTCTTTCAGTCGGGTCATCCTCCTTTGCCCGAAGTTTATTTTAGGGTGTTTGGCTTCTTGTTTACCTATATTGGCTATTGAGATGTGTTCCACAACAGCAGTAGGAATACCACGCCTTGTGTCCGCCGCTCTTGCCACCTCCCCATCTCCACCTGGCCGTCTGGCACTTGCGAATCACATAGACACGCAAAGGGGGGCAACAGCAGCGTAGAACCCAGCCAAGATTCTCACCGTGGCCTCACCAGGAAGCAGGCAGGGCCCAGGATGCAGCTCCCTCAGTGGAGCTGCTCAGTACCAGCGCTGAGAGTTTACATGTGGGTCCATATCAATCGCTCTCCAGCCAATGGTCTACTCCCAATGCGCCCAGCACCCTGCGTCATCAGGTCTGTTGGTCGTGCAGGGCAACCCCGGTGCACCTCAGCATTCGGCAATGGTGTGTCAATATGGCAATAGTACGCCTGTGGGCTCCACAGAGTTTAGGATAGAGTAGGTGTTGGGGGACCAGTGAACAAAGTGCATCCTTATCTTTTCTGCAAAGGCCACGATGGAAGAGCAGGTCGCGTAGGCTCAGGATGGCACTCCTGTGTCACGGAGAGCCTCGCAGTCCCTACACCACTCGGCTTACATATGCGCCGTAGTGTAGTATAGAATGGTTCTCACCACCAGTCCGCCCGCCACCACAGGCCCGCACAGCATCTCACCGGGAAGTGTCTAAGGCAGCGGCCACCCGCTGAGTCCACCAGGCGGAGTCCGTGCACTGTTAGTGCCGGATCCCGGTCCGGTGCGGGTCTCCCGCTGTTTAGAATGGCACCCACAGGGCCTGGAGCACCCTGTAGTCTCCTCTAGGTCCTCGGGCTCAGCGCCTTTCAGTGGGGCATCGCCATGGCACCGCTCGGCATCGCCAACATCGCCAGCACCGCAGAGGGGGTCTTGTAGGACGGCGGCCTACCGCCAGCTCCACAAGGCGGGCCTGTGTTCCAAAGGTACCCAGTAGTCAAAGTAGTCTGTCCCCTAGAACCACACCCTAGACACAGTGCAACTAGCACCCAGGGAGACACAACACACAAAATAATAAGTGCAGTCAAGGCCACGTTAGGACTCAAGGACAAATGGAAAAAATTCCCATCAGAGGCCACACAGTACCGCCCTCGTTGTACATCATTTGGGATCTCCCAGCCCAGGAGACTTAACACAGCGGCCGGCAGACATTACCAGTGCCGAGGTTGAAATGTGGGAGGGTGGTAACACATGAAAATACGTGGCAACTGAAAAAGCAGTGTAGAGTGAAAAAGAGTGAAAAATAGGTATTTAAAATTAGGTGAGCTGGGTGGAAAGTCAGAGTTTATTAGTTTCTCCCAGTCCCTAAGGCTAAAAAGAAATGTGCAAAAGGCGGTATTGGAATTAATAACCGCGTAGAGTAGTGGTCGACATGTTTCTGCATTTACGAAAAAAGTTTTCATGCATTCTTCAGGACCAAGATTTTAAAACTACTGCTTAATAGTGAAGGGTAAAAGATATCACCTGCGAGGATCAGGTTATGCTCAACCAAGAACTGATATTACATCGCATCAGGACAAGGGATCCACAGGGGAGACAAACAACAAAGATAGGGAAAGAATTAGTATTTCATTCTCCCGCGGTTTTTTTGAAAATTTTACTCAAAACAAATCCTGCTTTGCAAGGTTACAACTCTATACATTTCTTATTAATAACACTCACCCATAGATGATGGTTGAGAGGCTTCACCCCACCTGGCTGCGGCTCAGGTATGAGGAGCACCGCTCTATAGAAAGAGGGTTTAGATGAAAGAGAAACATGGATGTTTGTTTAATCATTCATATTGAAATCGTTCCGTTTGTATTAGGATACATTTATGACCACACGCCACAGTTCCAACTGTGACTACAATACCGGACACCATGTGAACTACATTTCCCGTCAGCCCTGGTGCTCACGTGATGTGTAACTGTCATGTGACTCGAGTGTTTGTGAAAACAGCATATAACCTCAATCGAGTCACATAGTCGGTGCCCCCCCAGACAGCTCGGATGACTGTCAGGAGACACCGACACCAGTTCGATTTATCATGACACTTGCAGAAATTGCCATGAAAGAAAACTACTTTCGCTTCGAGGACACTACCTATCTGCAGACATCTGGGACCAGCATGGGTAGTGTCTTCGCGCCGAGCCTAGCGAATTTATATGTCCATAATTTTGAACAACAGGAGGTCTTTACATTAGCGAATCCATACCTACAGTCCTTACATGTATGGAAGCGCTACATTGATGATATTTTGGTGGTCTGTCGGGGGACTGAAGAACATCTCCTGTCCTTTCATACTTGGCTCAACAACAGGAACGCATTTCTGAGGTTTACCATTGAATTCAGTCATACATCATTGGCCTTTCTTGATTTGAGGATTAATGTAACGTCTAACGGTCTGGAATCTGAACTATACCGTAAACCCATGGCACGTAATGCCTTATTGAGATATGACAGCTGTCATCCACGCGCCTTGAGAGACAATTTACCTTTCGGTCAATTCTTGAGGATCCAACGGAATTGCTCAAATAAGGAAGCATTCATAAACCATTCTAACAATCTGGAACAACAGTTGATTGTCAAGAAGTACCCTAAGAGGATAATACGGAAATCCAAAAAGAGGGCATCAAATAATAATCGCGAATCTCTGCTTGAGATCCAGCCACCTAAAGAGAAGACGAACCGTATAACGTTCGTAAATACCTTCAATACCAGATCCAATCAGGTGAAGAAAATCGTGAATAAACACTGGTCGATTTTGAAGACTGGCGGAGATGATATCCCTTTACCCCTCTTTGCCTACAAGAGAGGAAGAAACCTCAAGGACCAGCTAGTCCACACACGCCCACGTAGCAAAGAACCCAGACAAGTAGGAACTTTGTGGGATTTACCACCTGTCCAAGGCCATCATCCCTGTGGAGCATGCACGGTATGCCCACAGACCTGCAAATCCACGAGTATAGACATCGGCACTAACCGTCCTTGGATCCAGACTAGGTTTACAAACTGTAACAGCAATAACTTAATCTATCTGATCACCTGCCCTTGTAAACTGCAATACGTCGGTATGACCACCAGGAAGGTGAGGATCAGGATACAAGAACACAAAAGTACGGTGCGATGTCGCAAACAAGCCACTCGTCTGACCGCACATTTTCTGGAGAAAGGGCACGGTCCCAACGAGTTTCATTGGACCGTTTTAGAGCAACCCCATATTCCTGAATCTTGTTCAGATGCCAGCCGCTTTCTGTTCAAAATCGAACAAAAATGGGTGTACCGTCTTAATAGTGATAAAGCCGGATTAAATGAGCCAATACCATGGATGTCTCTTTAACTAATCATATTGGGACCATCACTTCTTTATCAGGGTACACGTTTTGATCACACATTATAGTTTTAATTGAAACTACAACACCGGATACTGTGTGAACTACATTTCCCATCAATAGCAAAGCACACGTGTTCTGTAACTTTCATGTGACTCGGTCCTTGGTAAATACAGTATATTAATCCAACCAAATGGGCCAATATCATGGATGTTTGTTTAATCATTCATATTGAAATCGTTCCGTTTGTATTAGGATACATTTATGACCACACGCCACAGTTCCAACTGTGACTACAATACCGGACACCATGTGAACTACATTTCCCGTCAGCCCTGGTGCTCACGTGATGTGTAACTGTCATGTGACTCGAGTGTTTGTGAAAACAGCATATAACCTCAATCGAGTCACATAGTCGGTGCCCCCCCAGACAGCTCGGATGACTGTCAGGAGACACCGACGGACAGGTAAGCAGTGCGAATGCGCCTTACTGTCAGATAGAAGTATTACATTCGGTGTAGTCTAACAGCCTGATTACGCCGTCATAGGTCTTAGTTTAACCAGCAAACTTTTAGACCCCGCGCAATGGGTTGTACAATAGAGTAATGGCAGGTCTTAAATTCAGAATTAGCGTACGTTCTAATAATTTAACCAGCAAAGACAGTTTTTGTTCTGAGATATTTTCCATCCACCTACGATGGTTTCAAAACAAGCGATGATTGTCTCTTTCTCTTTCATCTAAACCCTCTTTCTATAGAGCGGTGCTCCTCATACCTGAGCCGCAGCCAGGTGGGGTGAAGCCTCTCAACCATCATCTATGGGTGAGTGTTATTAATAAGAAATGTATAGAGTTGTAACCTTGCAAAGCAGGATTTGTTTTGAGTAAAATTTTCAAAAAAACCGCGGGAGAATGAAATACTAATTCTTTCCCTATCTTTGTTGTTTGTCTCCCCTGTGGATCCCTTGTCCTGATGCGATGTAATATCAGTTCTTGGTTGAGCATAACCTGATCCTCGCAGGTGATATCTTTTACCCTTCACTATTAAGCAGTAGTTTTAAAATCTTGGTCCTGAAGAATGCATGAAAACTTTTTTCGTAAATGCAGAAACATGTCGACCACTACTCTACGCGGTTATTAATTCCAATACCGCCTTTTGCACATTTCTTTTTAGCCTTAGGGACTGGGAGAAACTAATAAACTCTGACTTTCCACCCAGCTCACCTAATTTTAAATACCTATTTTTCACTCTTTTTCACTCTACACTGCTTTTTCAGTTGCCACGTATTTTCATGTGTTACCACCCTCCCAAATTTCAACCTCGGCACTGGTAATGTCGCCGGCCGCTGTGTTAAGTCTCCTGGGCTGGGAGATCCCAAATGATGTACAACGAGGGCGGTACAGTGTGGCCTCTGATGGGAATTTTTTCCATTTGTCCTTGAGTCCTAACGTGGCCTTGACTGCACTTATTATTTTGTGTGTTGTGTCTCCCTGGGTGCTAGTTGCACTGTGTCTAGGGTGTGGTTCTAGGGGACAGACTACTTTGACTACTGGGTACCTTTGGTTGTTTAGGTACTATTGTGTGGGGCATGTACCTTAGTGGTCGTTAAACTTGCCCTCGGGCCCTCCTCAAAATATTGTGTGATGTGTGTTATGTGGGCCTGTGTTCCAGCCAAAGCCTCGGCCTTGAGTAGTTTGAGTCCGGGGACGTCAGGGTCCGCTCTCGCACTTGGGCTTCTCACCTCAGGTTGTGTATCTCCTCATCAGGGTAGGGAAGGCGAACTAAGACAGCACCGCTTGATACAGCAGGTTATGCTCTACATTTGGGTATGTTCCGGCAGGACCACTTCTACCCTTATGTGCGGATTTTTCAGGATAATTCCTCGGCCGACGGAACTCGCTCACCAAGCAGCCATTCCGTAGCTCAGCAAGCCACGCCCCTCCACTATTCCATTCTTAATTTGTATTCACTCACAACTAGGCTTTCAAATAATTCATCAACTCAAAATCCTTGGCCCCACCTTTAAACTTTCCCAGACTTTCCCAGACACTATACCTAACTCGAGTTCTTTAAAATGTCAAATATCTTTACATAAAAATACATATAAGGACAAATACATCAACACTTTTTAGCAGTGCACCTCTATCAACAGACCATAATATGCCACAAAACACACAATACCCAGTTTACAATACCATACCACAATACGGATATAATCACCAAAACGCACAAACGGCCATTTCAAATCACACCATGCAAGACATACTACCCTAATAATTCTCAGATCTGCACTGCCAGATCAACTTTATCAGAAACGGAAGTCTGAACCACAACTTCCCTGCGTGCAGGATTCTCCAACTTGGGATTCTATTAATCCATTAATTAGCCTCCGCTCCTAATTAATATCAATTAACACTAATAAGCGATTGTCAGTATTGTCCACTTAAAGCTGTTGATGCGCCACCACTAACTAATTAAGGAGGGCGATAGACAGGAAATTGAGAATTCTGAACTTTAAACCACAGCTAAGAAAACCTAGACAAGGCTTTTCGAGTTCTCATTATATTTAGATTTAGTCAAATAATATGATTACAGAACGCAATAGTCACTAGAGTCAAATGATTTAGCATACACCAAAATCATAATAAATAGAAATTGCCATATGCTTTTAAAAAATCGAACAAGCACAGCGTATCTAGCAGTCAATCAAATGGTAAATAAATAAATATGGTAAATAATAAATGCAGAAAGGACCATGGTCATCTATCTCTCCCACTCTAAGCAACAACCTCTCTGGAGCCTAAGAAGAAGAAATCTAAAGTGTGGCTCTTTCTCAAAAAGCATATCTTTTATAATGTTCTGCACACAGAAAACACACAGGTTCAGAGCATGCTCTTACATAAATGGGCAGCATTAAAAATGTTACATGCACTTCGCCAATCACATTATTAATATCAAATTAGCACATACTTGAACATTTTTCCCATTTGTTGTAAAATACATCATTTGTTACACAGAAGACATTGTACGTTTTAATAACGAAAAGTATAAAAGAATAAAACTGCTTCTGCACATTCATAAGGACTGAGGTTAGTTCATAGCCTTGCAATGTTGCAATAGAAGCACATCACTTCCACATGAAGACAAAGATAAGTTACATTTACCGACAATGATAGAGACCATGGTTTGAAGATGAATTTCAATCATTTTATGAAAAAAAAATATGGCACAAGAAGACTGACAGCTTGTGTAATTCAAATAAACATGCAGGGGCTTATTTACAAGCCCTTTGAGCCACCGCTGCGTCACTTTTTCCCATGTTAAAAGTGACGTAGCGGCAGCTCAAGGAGCTTGTAAATAAGCCCCACACTTTTTTGCAATGTGACAAACGCCCCTGTTCAGGCAACCTAGTTATGCTAACTAAACCGAACCTATATTAGGTACTTTTTTCTAATAAAATATTTCACTTCTACACATATATACCCGAAAACTAAATTCAAAGCTCTGAACAAACACACTTTTGGTACAACCGGCATGGAATGCAAGGAGACTGAGGGTGAGCATCAACATTTTACAGCTTAATAAAGAAGAGGGTGATGCTGATTTACAAATGCCTAATTTAAGATGCTACTATTCGGTGGCTCAATTACTGGCATA
Organism: Lissotriton helveticus; assembly: GCF_964261635.1. Lineage (NCBI taxonomy): Eukaryota > Metazoa > Chordata > Amphibia > Caudata > Salamandridae > Lissotriton > Lissotriton helveticus. The sequence goes on from NC_136059.1 coordinate 643,110,995, forward strand.
TTCTTCACCACACCTTGAACAACTTGTCACAGAGCAGTGGACCAACAGGTCAGACTAGTTGAACCGCAGACTACATAAGCAAAAGAGACTCCGTGGTGGGAATTCCTCAAATTTGAGCAAACTTCAAAAGAATTGGGTTATGTAAGAAGAAGAGAAGGTGGATGCCCAAATATTTGGGATTTATTTCAAAATAGCTGTTTTATCTGTTTACTGAAGCACAAGACTGATCTGGGATAAATATGTCACAGGCTTTACAATGTGATCACCCCCTTACACTGCTATGGACACAGTGGAAATGTGTTATGTGAGGATAATGGTGTCATATTACTTAAACACTCTATTCAACTCAGATTTCGAGTCAGGTGAAACTCCATATCTATGTAAAGTGATTGAAAAGGAGAAGAGGAAGGTGCCTTCATTAATAAAACAAAAATGCTTGTTGTAACGAGATCTCAGTCACGGCCTGTTAACATACACCCAGAGACTCCATTAAAACCACATTCAAAATGAACCAGTTTCACAAACAGCACTGAGCATACCTTACATCGCTAACATTACCTTGGACAGATACCAAAATGCAATGCATCCTAAGTGTGGGTTGAAAGGTGCAGGCTATTTCCACCTAGTTAGGAAACTCTAAAGTCACTGATTTCCGAAAATATTGCTTTAAATTGGTGCTGGGGCACATGGCGCGAAGAAGGTAAAACAAACCTCAATGGGGGGATTGCTTACGATATCACCAGTATTGACTAGAAATAGGATGGGAAACAAATTGGTTATGTTGGCCCATTCTTTAGCTAAATGCAGGTTAGCCATAAACGATTAGTTTGACTAAAATGAACGAGAATAGCTATGAGTCCTGTTTACATGATCTAATGCAGAAGAAATATATGCGGAATATGTTGGAATATATGACAAGCTAGATGTCGAATTACAAGATTGTAAGACATTTACTCAAATATGCCTGTATTTTATCACCTTGAGTACGTACTGAGCTACATAGCTAAAACCAACATTCTAAATTGCAGATCCTGTTAAGATAGGTTGAAATGTGAGCAATTTTATTCAGGGTATGACGCAGTCCCATGGGTAAATTACTGGAAAAATGTTGGTGTTGACAGCTGTGTTACATTCTTCTTCTACGCCTATTCTTTTCCTCTTAAATACATAAATAAACAAGCAATGAAATAATAAATGAAGGATATGAACAAGCAGATCATAGTGTTAAATCTATTGTTCACACAGATTTGTGTTTCATGTAAAAAAAACAACACTAGGCACTCTTCTATAGAACGGTGCAACTGAAAACGTGAAGACGTTATGTAGGTAAGGCTGACCATGTTTGGGTAAAACTATATTGTGTTTGTGGAAAAAGGCACAGCATACTATGTTGGAAACACTGAAAGTGTTTCCTATGATAAAAAATTATCTAGTTAAGCACAATTCAAAAATCATTAAAACTCTTCAATTAGACAAAGACTGGCTTCAATGAAGTGGATGAATTGATGGATGGATTGTTAACTTTGACTTTTCTGCTACCTTATAAAGAAGTTGGTAGATTGGAGTCGGGTGCAGAGATTATCAGTGTTAGAATTTTCACGGAATTGTGGGACAATAATTTCTTAGAATGGTGCTTCAGCAAGTAAATTGAATGTGATACAAATTATTGATAATAAAGCTGACAAATGAAGGGTTCTGAAGTTGACATTTGATGAATTGGTACATTTAAATTTGAAAGCAGGAAGCTTGCTTTTTGTGCACACGAGAAAGGATGGCAAGTAAGATACGTGTAGATAAGAACAAATAAAGAAGTTGTAAGCCGTATATGACTGAACATACAGAAAATAAAAAGAGGAAAGAAACACTTCTACAGCTGGGAATTAACTTAACTGAATTTAGGAATTGTGGAAATGATTAGAGAATGGAAACTGTAGAAATGTACAGCCGTGAATGGATTTCAAAGCCATTGAAGGATGAAGGAAAGAGAGTTATGGGTGACTCTGAGTCAGATACTGTAGAAGGAGTTTCCTTCGGGAGAAGTGCCAGGAAAAGCCTATGTTCAGGTACCTTGCAGTAGACAGGATTTAGGAAATTTTGAAAGATTTTTCAAAGCTTAAAGAAGAACATGGGAAATAGTATGCTAAAGTGGAATATTTTTTAACTGTTTCAAAGGTGAGAACTGGATGCATTATTTTCAATCATAATACTGAAGAAGTTGCGGATTCAATAAAATGTGGTAGTGAAGTGGCCAGATGAAGAACCGCATAGAGGTCCACGTAGTTATAAGCCTTGATCAGTGGTGATGGAAAGATTTGCTGAGGTTATTGAGCATGTAAAATGAGGAGTCCTATTGCAGCACGTTACCTGGTCAAAAATCATGAGAACAACACAAAATGTCAATTAGTCAGTTCTTGCATAATATGAGAGATTCATGCAGATTTAAAGGAATACAGTGGAATGAAAGATCCATGAAAGAGACAGTCTACACCTCCAGGCATGCTCTTTGCACTACAGCGACAACCAATAACAATGCTCTCCCTGCTCCTTACGACCTCCTCCAGCACGAACAGATCTCTTTGTGTCCGGATTTTGAAGAGGTAACATTTTCAGAAGGACTAACGTGATCCCTGTACCTAGCCCCTGCTCCATCATGATTGGCATCATGCACTTGTGACTTTCCCCTGTTCTAGCATGACCAAATGAACATAAATGGTGTGTTGTGCTTTGAGGCGTTATAGCTACCTAAAGCATAAATTGGTTTAAGATGATCCATGTGCTTTGCTTTCACTTTATTACTGTTTGTTTGCTGCATAAAAACTTTGCACAATGCTTCTACATTAAGCCTGATGGCTTTGTGCCAAGCTTCCAAAGGGTTTAGCGCAGAGCAATTTAGTGAATGTTGTGGATTTCCCTGACGAGAATAGTGGTTGTTGCCTCAGTGGGGCTTCCAACCCCCCAACCAATACCCACATTTCTTGCAGTGCACAGTCCCATTTGTACTGGGCATGTTAAAAATCGTTTGCTCTAACTCATAACATGAGTTGGGTATTGTGTTTGTAACAGTCTCTGTATTTCAGAAAATTGTAATTGCAGGTATCTCCATTCAAACGCATATTTCTTTATTTTCTTTTTTACACTGGCGACCATGTAAACATCCTTGACTGTTCATCTTCACAAAGTACTTCAATTGTAATATAGTTGTAAAAAAGTGACTTTATTTGAAAATCACATGGTTGGCGAGAAAAAATGAAGACTTTTGAGGTGTGCTGGCAAGTATCATAGATTTCAAATATATTTATTTCAATTTCATGAAGCAATTAATCAGTACCACAACAGCATGTCAGCAGTTACATTAAAACTGCATTAACAAACACCCAAAGTAATTTACATATGAGGTAAGAAAACATAATGGCATATTTCTTATCTCTTTTCTCTCCTTGTGCGATTTTTTTCTTATGTGCAGGATGGTTACGCAATAAAATATTCAATCTGAGCTGAAAATATACCTCCGTCTACAAATACGTCTGAACTCAGCGATTGAAGTGCTTTAAGATTACCATGTAAGAATACTGATCAAGACTATTTTTTAATGAAATATGACAGCAAATATTTCACACGAGCAAGCGAAACATCATCATATTTTTTTCCTACAATGAAAATATTTATATGCAGTCACAAACAATTTTACTGAGGGTTTTAGGAGCTTATTTATTTGCCCTTGAAAATAGAGAATTTCTCACCTCATTGTTTGGATCGTGTATCGCACGATTGTGAATGAAAGTCACTGAAGGGTATTCAATCTAAAAACTAAAACAACTATTTGAGTGCAATCTATATACATGATTTTGAACACATTGGTGTATACGAAAACACTATTTAGAAAGAGACAACGCTTGTTTGAAATGCAGAAAATTGTGTAAGAAGCAAAAGATAAACATCATAGGTCAAAACTACCAAGATTTGTGCAACTCATGCAACAAATTTAACATGGGTCACACCGTTATGATGTCAAGAAAAAACACAAAGGTTTCTCTCTAATCCTTCGGCCTTGAATAAATGTCAGTGGGTTCAGGCTAAGTGGGACCTGACTGAAGTATATAATGCCAAAAGCGACATCCTTTTTCAGCAGGTCAGGCAAAGGACCTACGAAGAAAGCAATTACACTGGGAGATTTTAAGCTTGGCAGTCTAGGGAACGGGCCGCAAGTAATCAAATATTGGCTTTGAGATGCCCCACCTCTGGCTCCCGTACAGAGGATTCGGAAGAAATACGAGAGATAATGGCCAAGCATTTTTAGGAAGATCTATGGCCAGCAATCACCAAGTGGTACTTCATCATTGGAAGTTTTTTTGCGGGAATACGAAGTACCGGGGCTATCTGATGAGGATAAAGGGCATATGATGAACACTTTTACAAAAGATGTGTTAGGGGAGGTTATTAAAAATCTTCCAAATGGTAAAGCCTGCGGTCCAGATGGTCTGCCAGTGAAATTTTTTTAAACATTCTTTGGGGTAATTGGGGACTCTTTATTATTAGTTATAAATTAAATTTTTGAGGGTGGGCCTATCCCTTTCTCATTTAGAGAAGGAAGTGTAGTCAGTTTTAAAAAAAAAGGTAAAAATAGTGTAGACCCCAATTCATATCGTCCTATCACGCTTGTAAACTCTGATTACAAAATAATTACCAAACTTTTAGCTAAGCATTTTAATGGAATTGCCTCTCATTTAATTCATCAGGATCAGAATGGTGTAATTGCTGGAAGGCAGCTTGGCACTAACACGCACTTTTTGGTGGAGGCACTTGGTTATTTTGATACCCAGAAGATAACAGCCTTGTGCTGTTTTTAGACGCCAAAAAGGCTTTTGATTTGGTGATCTGGGAGTCTTTATTTTGTATCTTGGGCAAATTTGGCATCCCCTCCAAAAATTACGGGACTTATTGAAAAGCTATATTTGAATGCTGAGACCAATATTATTATTAATGCAGCTAGTGCCGGCCAAGTAAAAGTCACAAGAGGAACTAGGGATGTCCACTTTCCCCGGTTCTATTTGTCTTCTTTATTGAACCTCCTGTGATAGCCATTAAGAACAACAGGGATATCTGCCCCCGCCTCCAAATCTGGACAAAATTTAATTATACGGATATAAAATTAATTTAAAAAAAATGGAAGTCTTACTTTGTGGTGGTGGGGCATCCAGAGATTTACATCCCGACATTGACTCATATTTGAACATAAATACAAAGAGACATTTAGGGGTGCATTTTTCACCATTATTTTCAGAATTATATGACTTAAATTTTGTCCCACTACTAAGAAAAGTCCAAGATTTGCTTACCCGATGGCATTCTCTTCCATTATCTTTTCTAGGCAGGGTGACACTGATCAAAATGTCAGTGCTTCCACTTTTTACCTTTCTCTTTTCAGCGATTCCCTGTGTTTTAGTTAATTCCTTTTTTATGAAACTAGAGTCTATGTTTACATCATTTTTCTGGGGTAAAAAGGTTGCCAGCATTGCACTGAGCACTTTATATGAGGAGTGGGCAATTGGTGGGCTAGCTCTCCCCAATTTGAAGGATTTATTTAAAAATACTTTGCACAATATATTTCTAGATTTAAGCAGGAATTACATTTGGGTTTCTTTGTAAAAAATGTTATGAATTTAATTTGTAAAGAGAATCAGATTCATTGTCCACTATCAATTTTCGGATCTCCTAAGTTAGTACGGTATCAGTGTCTACATTGGTTTTACCACAAACGGCAGGCGATAATTTGACATTTTCGCGTTCCGCGGAGAGCGTGAAAATGTCAACATTTCTGCAATCCGCATCATCCCGGAAATTTTTTTCTTGCTCGCGCTGTAAAAATACATTGCCGTGCGCGCGTTCGCCTTACCTGCATCCCCGCGTTCGCCGACAAGTTTTCCTGATCCGGTCACGTTCTCCAGGAAATGTTGGATTGTTGGTAGCTATTTTGCGCTATCTCGCGCGAGTTAGCTCCCGCGATCATGTCATTTGTCATGCGATCACGTCATTCGTCACGTGATCACGTCATTCGTCTCACGATTATGCACCGCGAGAGTATGAGATCTCGAACAAGTCGTTCTCCACCGCGAGTGAGAGCGTGAGGACATGGACACGTCATAGCGAACGCGACAAGGAGCGAGAGAACCCAAACACATCATATCCAACGCGACAGGGAGCGAAACAACGCAATCACGTCATTTTGGACACGCCGACAGAAGTAATGTGAAGCTCGAGAATTCAAACTTGTAACATTTTCAATTTGGAGAAGAATATCAGCTCTAGCAGCATGAAACCTTCTGCAAATGATGATTTGGATAAAAAACTCCTCAGATTTACCTTTGGCTGTCCTTTTTCGTGTAAGGAGTCAATTTTTAAAAAGGTGGGGAGAGGGAGGAAGTGCCACAGAATCTCTAACTTCCTGTTCCTGTCCAGCAGGCTACTCCCAGTGCTTTCTCCATCTCCTGCTCATTCTGCCTTTGGATTTTGAGCTGGAAAGATCACTCTTTTTGTCTGCTGCATCATTGCCATTGGATTTGAGGATTTTTTAACTGGATATTTTACAAGTAAGTGGTTGTTGTGTCTGTTTGATTGGGGGCATTGCAGTTGTTGCGACTACAATTTATTTTTGGTAACTATCATTCCTTTTTTTTTAAATGTTGTGGGTAGTGGTAGTCAGTAGGCTCAGAGCTAGTCATGGCCTCATGGGTATGTGCATGATGAATCAACTGTTCTTTTGGTGTTTTTTTTAATGTATTTCATTTTCAAGTGTCGTTTTGGGGTGGGCTTTCTGTTGTTGGGCCTGGCCCTTTGGCTTGTGGCCATTTAGATGCTTAGGTCTGCAAGCTTCTCTGGCCTTGTCTGCCAACAGGCCTGCTTTCATCCAGTAGGCTAAGAGCAGGTAGCCACAGCTTTATTAATCAAGTGTTTCTGTGTGGTCTGTTGAAGTTTTAGACATTATTTAGGGCATGGATGGCATTGGATTGAGTTGGGAAATGTGTTTTCTTGGGGTGGGCTTTCTGATGTTGGGCCTGGCCAAGTGGCTGGAGGCCATTTTGAAGCCTAGGCCTGCAAACTTGTCTGGCCTTGTCTGCCAACAGGCCTGCTTTCATCTAGTAGGCTCGGAGCAGGTAGCCACAGCTTTATTAATGAAGTGTTTCTGTGTTGTCTGCTGAATTTTTAGACATCATTTAGGGCATGAATGTCATTGGATTGAGTTGGGGATTTTTTTTTTGGGGTGGGCTTTGTGATGTTGGGCGTCTTAAAGACATGCCTTTGTTGTGCGTGTCTGGTGTGTGTTGGTGTGCAATGCTTGCACCCTGCAGACCTTTTTGGGTGCTATGAATTTTCGTATTTGTATTTTGTTGCATTAACAAGGCAGAGAAGTGTGCTTAAGCATGCATTCTTTGCCTGCCTTTTATAGCCCTTTTGTCAGCTCCTGGTGTTTCCCAGGCTCCCTGCTTGTTATTTGTGATTTGTGAGTGTCCATGTGCCTGGTGGCCTTCTTTTGTGTTGGGAGTTATTAGTGTCCTGCTTTTGCCATAAAGGCCTGCATGTTTTTCATATTGGCTTACTGCTTCCCTCCATCCACCCCCTTTGCCAGCAGCAGCTCCATGAATGATGTGATGCTCAAATTATTTAATGGCAAATAGGGTCCACCCCACTTCCATTACATTTTTATTTTGGTGGTTTTTATTCTCTTTCCTATCCTTCCTGAGAGTGTAGTGTGTGTGTGTACACAGTAGTATAACATAGCCCTTGTTGACAAAGTCTAAGAAATGGCTAGACTATATCTTTTGTTTGCACTAGTACAGTAGTAAGTAACTGAACAACAACAACAAATGCAACATTTCACTAATGTCCTTCACCTGGCTTATTTGCTTTTAGGTGCACAAAAACCCAGAGGAGGAGGTGTTGTCATCATCATCATCTCATCACGCCAGCCAGACAGAAGTCCTGCTGTGCATCACGTCCATGTGTAACCACAACTTGTTGTGCATCTTCGTCCTGCCTAACATCTGAAGAAGATGGCCCCAAAGAAAGGTACCAGGTCCAGTACTAAGAAAGTTGCTGGTGAGGAGAAGGAACAGAAAAAGTAAGTGCCATTAACCACGACTGGTGTGTCAGCCACTGTTTTTTTCGGGACCAAAAAAGTTACGCCTGCAGCAGCGTTGTCCAGGAACCAAGCTGGGAGCAGCACCTCCGCAACAGCAGTCCAACCCCACCAACCTCAGCCCAAGCCATTGAGTGTCGCAGAGGTAGCCAGTCTACTAACGAGCAGTGATGTTGAAATGTCATTATCGCAAAGTAGTACACAATCAATGCAGGCGGAAACTCAGCAGATAAGTGTGCAGCCGCAACAAGAACAGCAGCAGCAGCTGCAACAAGAACAGCAGCAGCAGCCACAACAAGAACGGCAACAGCAGCCGCAACAAGAATAGCAACAGCAGCCGCAACAAGAACAGCAGCAACAGCCGCAACAAGAACAGCAGCAGCAGCCGCAAGAAGAGCCCACAATAGTAGTTGTTGCTCCTGACGTAGGGGCATTTCAGGAAATCGAGCTTCCTGCAGACAAAGTGGAGCAAACCACTGTTTCAGAAGATCTATTGTCTTCCAGACCACCAGCAAGGAAAAGGAGGCAGAGTAAATCATCTTCTTCTTCAAGCCCCGCTTCTGATGATCGTGATGCCACTTGGCAGCCACCAGCTCAGTCTGAGAGTGATGCACACCACAAGACAATGCTTCTGAAAAGGAAGGTTCCAGAAAAGCTTGCAGTTATGGAGGTAGATGTACAAGAGGGGGATGATGTTGATGAAGAGTCAGACGAGCCATTCATCACGCACATCACTCCCGGCCCAAAGGGGATTGAGACCAACATTGTCACCCTATCCAGAAAGGCTGCTGCTGAGCGGGATGTAGCATGGATACCACCAACACAGGTTACACCAACACAACCTCCTGCTGCCATATTTTCAAAGGCCCCGCAGGGACCTACTACATCCAGCTCATGCATCTCAGTAGGTAGTGGTGGTGGTAGTCACAGTGTAGCTGCACAGACTCACATTCCAAGCACACCCTCTAGTTCATCTGGGATTGAAAGTGGCACATCCAGCGGTGCCAGAAAGTTCTCCTCCCCAGTTTTGATACTTCTTTTCTGTTAGCACTAAGGAGGAGAACGTTGCTATATGCTCAATTTGTCACACAGGTGTTCGGCGCAGTAAGCTTGGTACAAACTGTGGTACCGGAGGCCAAGCAAGTCATCTCAGAATACACCACACTATCGTGTGGGAGAATCACCTACTTCAGTTAAAACAAAGTAAAAAAACTCAACCCATTGAAGTTTGGCATGAAGAATCAGGGGACGATATTATTGCGGTGAAAGGTGAAGAAGAGAGAAGCATTTCTAGCCCCATCCCAGTGGTACCGCCGACATCCTCCTCAGTAACATCTGAGTGGCACCGCAGTAAGAGCCATACTCTGAGTCAGCCTGAGACACCAAGGCGACCGAGTACTGCAATGAGACAAACTGCGTCGTTGAGCCTAAGTGGGTTAATGAAAACAACAGCACCACAAAGGAAAGTAATCCAGCCTACCATTGAAAGCATGCTTAAGTTGGAGGGGCAGTTCCAACGCAACCACCCAACTGCACTGTTGTACAATGCGTAGCTGGCTAAAATGTTAGCGATGGACCTTCTCCCTTTTTCATTTGTGAAAGGGGTAGGTTTCCTTGAATTTGTGTCAGCCATCTGCCCTAAATAGAAGGTTCCCAGACGGTCCTATTTTGCAAGACTTGCTGTTCCGGCACTACATCATGATGTGCTGGAATTGTTTGGACAAGCTTTGCAGCTGTTCACAATGTCCACCTGAAAACAGACATGTGGACCAGTTGCCAAGCCACAGATTACATGTGCATCACTGCACACTGGGTCTTTTTTGTGGGGGTTAGATATAAGCTATCTGAACGAGGTGCTGTTGACACAGCTGAGATTTTTAAAGCTACTCGGAAACATGCAACTGTAGCCATGTTCGCCATGGAGAAATCTCATACTGCTGTAAACATTTCGCAGCAAGATTTTTGAATGGCTGTGCCCAAGAGGGCTTGGTATTTTTTTATTTTGCAGAGTTTTATATAGCGCAAACTTGACTCGAATCGGGTATCAGATCGCTTTACATAGCTACATAGCACCAGTTATGTTACATGAGGACACACATTTATTTTTGTTAGGCACGGGGAGATTAAGTGATTTGCCCAGAATCACAGGATGGTTTTGGCGTCATTACCGAGACTCAAACCCAGATCCCCAGGTCTGAGGTCGAGCGCCCTAGCCGTTGGTTTTGTTGCCACAGATAATGGCAGTAATCTACTTAAGCCCATGGACCTTCCTATATCAGGGTTCCGTGTTTGGCGCATTGCATAAACATTATAGTTCAAGACTTTCTGAAAAGAGAACCCATAGTCAGCAACTTACTGACCATCTGCTGAAGAATATGCACTCATTTCAGCCATTCTTTCAAAGCTCGGAAGCAGCTGAGGATCATTCAACGTGAATATAACATGCCAGTCAAAGCACTCATCCAGGAGGTGGCAACATGTTGGAACTCAACGTATTACATGCTTGATCGTCTGTTTGAGCAGTACAGGCCACTCAATGAATATGTCATGCGAAGACTTGATGCTACTGTGGAAGGCATGACCCTTCAAATGGACCAATGGTGCCTAGTTAAATGCCTGACTGAGATGCTTCGTCCTTTTGAGGTCTTTACATGTGAAGTCAACAAGGAGGACTGTACAATGGGCCAAGCTATCCCATTATTGCAAATGCTAGAGCATCAGATGAAGAAGGTGTCTGAATCATACAAAGGTGTAGAGGAAAAAAAGGAAGCCAATGACTTGGTGGAGAGCTTAGCCCGTCGCTTAGCTGAAAATACAAGGGTGCAAAATAAGATTTTGTCACAAGAACATTACATTTCTGCCACAATTCTGGATCCACGGGCAAAATTGGGACTTAAGAAATTCATTCCTTTTTCAGAGATGGATGTTGCCCGCTACAAAACTTGGATAGCTGAGGCAGTGAGTAAGTTGGGAAAATGAACGGCTGCTAATTAAAAGCCCGCAAGAACAACCCACAAGAAGTACTGCAGCAGGGCATGCGGCATCAAGTGCAACTTCGGAGGCTGAGGGCAGTGCGTTTGGCTCACAACTTTCTCCATCACTATCGACAACAGCAACAATAACTGGATCATTAGGCCCAGTAGAATCGTTACAAGATTGGTATTTAGAGTTAGCCATTAATAAGCACAGTGCTGATGCACAGAGAAAAGAGCCCTAAAGGTTAACAGCAGCACCCCTTAACATTCAGCGAATGGTTCAGGCCTATCTGGACGACCAAACAGAGGTGCACATTGACCAACACCCGTTGCAGTATTGGTATAGGAAATGGGCTGATGGCCACTGCTCAACAGGCTGGCGATAAGCTATCTGGCTTGCCCTGTCGCAAGTATCTCTTCCGAACGTGTTTTCAGTGCTGCTGGTTCCTTTGTAACAGTGAGAAGGACCAGTCTCTCGCCCAAAAATGTGGAGAGGTTGACAATGATTAAAATGAATCAGCACTTCATACCACTGAATTACACAATACATGAATCAAGGGAGGAAGATGAGGACAGCGGATCAGGTGACGGAAGTAGTGTTTCACATGATTACCCACTACAAGCTGAACCCTCAGAGTTTGAGGACGAGCTATACTTCCCTGACAATTAGGCTTGCACTTACTGTCTTCCTCCCTTATTTTCCTTTATATATGTGTCTGTCGTTCCAGTTACAAACTTTGAATCACAACACATCCATTACCACTGTCTTCTACTCTTCTTATTTCAATATTCAATTTTCAGGTGTCTGCATTTCACTGTACAATCCTCCGAATCCAGCTTCTCCGCTCCATCATACTGAATCTCCCTAAATCCATTGCCCTCATGATTGGATGATGGAAAATAGAAGGAAAAAATTTAAAACTTTCCTAGTCCCGCAAAAAGAAGTGGAACATGATGACTACTACAGCTATCCTCCTTTCAGAGCCGCGAGAGACGGCCTGTTAACTTAAGATTAGATGGAACAGGTAATGACTGATGCCATGCATTGGACGCAGAGTCGCAGACTGAGTGATTTTGTTGTTTGTTGTGCATGAAGTTATGTAATTGTGCACTAATCATCTTTCTACAGTACACACTAAAAGTAACTCAAGGCAATTTTCCCCTTCTTGTAAATATTTTTTATAAGAAATTCGGACTTCTACTGCCGCTTGATACATTGCTTTTGATTGAATACAGGAAGGGGAGTTAATCTGTACACTGAGTATGACAACAGCACCGTCCATGATGATGATGGCGAAAAAGACGGCCAGTTAACTTAAGATGAGACGGAACAACTAATGATTGATGCCATTCATTGGACGCAGAGTCGCAGACTGAGTGATTTTGTTGTTGTTTGTTGTGCATGAAGTTATGTCATTGTGCACTAATCGTCTTTCTACAGTACATACTAAACGTAACTCAAGGCAATTTTCCCCTTCTTGAAAATATTTTTAATAATTGTACTTCTACTGCAGCCTGATACGTTGCTTTTGATTGAATACAGGAAGAGGACTCATCGGCACACTGAGTATGACAACAGCACCGTACATGATGATGATGCCGAAAAAGACGGCCCGTTAACTAAGATGAGAAGGAACAGGTAATGAAAATGAATGGCATGCATTGGACACCTCGCTCTGAGCGTTTGGTGTTTGTGTTTTTGATGTTTGTTTATTGTGCATAAAGGGAAGTCAAAGTGTACTAGTAGTCTTACTGTACACACTAAAGAGTGACTCAAGTCAATAATATTTCTACTCTTGTTGTGTAATAACAAAATTTTACTTCTACTGCAGGCCGATCTTCACAGTCTGTCAGTACAAGTATCGGAGATGATTGATGGAATAATAACAAGTCAGGAGGACGTTTCATGAGTGGCATAAAAGGTAAACATGTCAACAACAACCACAGCAGACCCAAATGTCTGTGTAGAAGTGGAGTCGAGTGTAGCGGTGGGATGAATGCGGTGCATTGATTTACTAACTTAAATTGTAAAATACTATGTTCGGATATGTGCTTTGTCCAACTCTTTAAAAAAAAGTACTCTAAACGGAGGATGTGCTAAGCGACGTGCCGTCACTGTGGGCCTTCTCTGACCTGTTGTTGTTGAAGGTCAATGCTGGAAACAGACTAGAGTAGAGATGATGCCAACATGCTGCCTCGGAAAGTGTTCTTGTTGCACTACACCATAACTTGTGCATTTCTTTCAACTTTGTTTCTCAATATCCCTTTTATTTTTCCATCTACGATTACAGGCCGGGCCTTGCCCTGTACTTGGGAAAACATTGCAATGCACACTTACCTTACCAATACATCTACATTTTCCAGGCGGGCTGTGGCGACTGGCGACGCCCAAGATTGATGGACGAGAGGACCAAGAGGAATGCCGTGATGCAAATCGAGTCCACAGTAAAAGTATCAACTTTCATCTTCTTTTACATCCTTTGATTCATTTTTGTGTCTACAATCTTTACAACAGTGTGTTCTTGTTGTTGTTATTATCATTAGGTTTGCTCTCTGTTCATGATTTATCCCTACCAATATTTAAAAATTCTATTTGCTATCTGTAAAAGTATTAAAATCGGAAAAACAGAACAAGAAGTGTATATAATCCGGGTCTCCTTATCAATCATCATCATGCATGCATTTCCTTTTTCTCCCTTAACATATTGGTTATGGTAGTCTTCAAAGATTGTCATTTGTTTGTCCATGCGTACTGTTTTTCACTGTCAAACCTTTCCCCAAACCCCCTTTCCATCCATTCATCAAACCCTAACCCTCTTTCCCCGGGATGTGTGACTTATTGAGGTGTGACTAAATTAAATGTACACCACTAATTAAACACACGCTTGCTGGGGCGGATGTTGCGAAAGCACCAGTACTCCAATTTCAAGACAGAGCGATGATTGTCTTCTGCTTGCCCACCCATGAGCAGTATATTTTAGAGGTGATTTTTATTTAACAAAGGAACATATACCTCAGCATTGATTTGATTTGTTGTCATTCCTCATACACAGCACTAACTGTTACACTGTAGGCCTAGTCAAGTGACTCGACACAGCTATAGTTTGTAACTCTGTCTAGTAGGCTATCCCTACCACCATTATGTTTTGTTGTAAAATATTTTAGCATATTATTGTTGCGCGGTAAGTTCTGTACTGTACTTCATTCTACTACTCCTCGAACAGTCTCTCAAAAGCGGCTGACTGTCTCATTTTCTTTTTTTGCAAATGCTGATGCCCTGCCAGTGTCTACTACTACTACTATACTACCAGTCTACCACCACCACCCCATTCATAGCATGTTAGAAAATGGAAACCATCTTCACCATGCAGCCATCGCTGTGCATAAGTTAAACATCAAGCAAAGGTAAGAGAAGTTTGGGGGAGGCATAAATAATAATGGACATATTTTCAATGAATTCACACAGCCCTTTGAGTCCAGATAAAGAATGCATAGACTAGAAGAGAGAGACTGAAAGTACTAGTACAACAACTCAATCAGTGAGGGGTGTCGCATCTATCTGTTTGTGTCTTACACAGTCAGCCAATTATTTAAATCAAACACTGGCTATGGGCGGACCTTCACCAGCACGGAAACAGTGAGATGTAAAACAGTAACCCCACCTACAAAACATTAACAACATTGCATGTAAAGTAGAAATATAGATTTAATGTACCCTAACAAAAATACACTATGTAAAACTCACAAAAGCTGACCCACTCCCCTCCCAAACCCCAACCAATGTCCGTAAGAAAGTCCAAATGTCCAAAACGCCCAATTCCCACCCACCAAAACAAGAATTAAAAAAGGGGCAGAAGACAGGGAGTCTATGATGTGTGGCGGGATTGCAGAACGACGCGCATTTGCTCCTCTAGATGTGCGATGCGGCGCTTGAGAGCGCGGCAGTTGCAACCACAGTGGGTGGGGGCACCAGAGATAGTAAGGCAGCAGCGGGCGGCCGCCTGGCCGTGGTGCCGTACCGCTGGAGGGCGGTGGCTGGGGCCCGGGGCACTGGAGGAGGCTCCAGTGCTGCAGTCTCCTCCGCCAAGACCACCATCCGCCGATATTCGCGCTGGATTGCCTCCAGCTTGCGGCGCCGTGCCTTGGCGGCCAACTCCTTCCGATCAACTTTTGAAGGAGTAGCTGTATATCAAAAAGAAAAAACAAGACAATTGTAAAATATACTCTTAGAAAAATAGCAAGACAAGTTAATTATACACATAGTGGCATGGTAGCACTATAAAGCACAGTACATAACATTTGTCGTATGTATCTACTATCTATCCTCCAACTTGCTTGGGCTTGAACATTTGTAGGATTTTTTTCAGGAATTCAACCAACCATGCATTAGATTATTTACTATCAGCCACCTTTGCAATTTACATGCTTGCATCACACCTATCCTTCTGTCAGTCAGTCATAAATATTAAATCTCGCCCGTCCTTCTTCCTTCCACCCGTCTTTCACTTTTTAGTTGAACACCAGGTGATCTGATCTGACTTTTAGTCTTCTCCATAAAACTTTCAAAGTGGAGTTGAAATCACAGATAGATGAGGCCATTGGTTACTCAATACTTCCGCCCCTATGCCAATTAAAGGGTATCTTCACTCTTCAAACGTTCACATCAACTCTTACTTACTTAGGACATCATTAGGATGGCGGGCGGACACGATTCCTCACGCTAAAAAGGGACCGTCCGCCATAAGGGCGGGGGTCCCGTGGGGACAATTAGGAAAGATGCGCCCCCCACAGTGGCGGGCGCATCCCGTATTTCTAACATTCTGGCGGGCGGTGCCGAAAAGCACCGCCCGCTGCAATGCTAAAAATACATGTTGTGCTTTTCCAAGCACAACGTGACAGGCCCCGCGCGGAGCCTTCCACATTGTGCTTTGAAAGGCAGGGGGGTACCATAGCATAGGTACTGTCCATGGGGGCCTGCAACGGGCACCCCAAGCATACTCTGCATGCCTTTCCGTGGCGGCAATGCCACCACGGAAAGGCATTCCAAAATGCAGACTATAAGGCTGGCGGTGTGTTTCAGACACCGCCACCATATTGAACCCTTATCCACCCGGTCGACATGTTGACTGTGCGGGAAATCGGCGGATGGTTTCTATCCGCCGCGGACCCCCGTAGCCATTGTTATATGGTGGGGGTCTTTTCGACAGGGATGGCGGGAGGTATGCCCCTGCGGGGTCGGCGGTGACTACCGCTGGCCCGGCGGGGGCGATCCACCCGCCATCCTAATGGCCGGGCCCTAAAAGTCTCAACAGTACAATATACATACAGTACACCATTGCAGTGAGTGTAATGTCAATAGTTAAGGATTATGAATCTAACTTACCGCCGGCCGCCACTGTTGCTGGCACTCCCCCTACCACTCCATTGGTATCGGCAACTGCCGCATCCTCCCCCTCCGCGTCGCCTTCACCGCCGCTAGCCCCGGCAATGGCGGTTGGTAGTGCGCCTAGAAAACATTACAGATTTTTTAGGCGTCATAGGCACCTCCCCATATTGGTCAGTAGCAAGATTGAAAATGAGTTAATAGTATACAATATACAGCACTAGTATAAATCAGGTAGTAGTAGAGTAGACACTAGTAGGTATATATAGTCCCTAGGGTTATTCTAGCCTTTGCTTAGTTAGCCGGAGCCATGCAACCATTTTACCTTTGTCTCTTTTATTTTTTGCACATATGACGTTACCTTGCAGCTTGTTGTATAAGACACCTTTGAGCCCACATGACCTCATACTGCTACTGTCTAAGCGCTGCGTACAAGCGGTCAACCAAAACATTAACAAGCCACTTTTTTATGAAGTTCTGGTGTACTGTTAGTCCATATTTCTTACCCATAAATGCTACGTTTTGGCACGGCTGAGAAATGCTTGCAATAAACTAACGCGCAACACTTCATTTTTCGCATTACAGACGGATGATTCCCTTCTACGAACCAGAGCTTTGCAGAGCTTATGATGCAACAATTACCAGTACTAGGTTCTTCTAAGGTGAAGGGTACCCAGAATTCCCTCAGATCTTTATATGTAAATTTATCAACTATATTCCTAACTAGGGAATGGTGGTGCTTCCACAACTGTTCAGTTATCATGATTTATTTACCAACTGTAAGTAAGTGTAACAATGTTTTTTGTTGTTTAAATGTTATTGATTTTCCTGTTGGTGCTGCATTATAGAACAACCTACAGAGCTTGTCAATTAAAAATAAAAATTTTGAACTTACATAGACTTGGTGGTATTTGGTGTGGACTTACACGAGTGAGTGAGCGAAAGGAAGGGTGTGCATGTGCATTGCTTCCACGACTGAGAGGTTGGGTGTGGTATGTTCTGGGTTGTCTACTTGTTGGGTATCTTGGGTGGAGGTTCGGAGAGCTGATAGTTATGAGAAGACACTACTATAACTAGTCGGGCAGGGGATTGTGGTGGGTTGTGAACTTCAGATTGAGGTGTGTGAGGAAGGTCCAACCTCCCATCACCAACATCCTATTTTATTGTGCAAAGGTCTGTATGTGCATAATCCATACAACAGTAGTAGTAGTATGTTCTATCATATCAAAATAGTAATAAATCTGGATGGGCATTTGTTGGTGTGAATTGTCAAAGACTCAAGATTAACAAGGACTCAAGATAAATAAGACTAGAAGTAGTACAAGAGGACGACCCAAAGGATTAGACTCAATGGCGAGAGCTACTGGTGAATCTGAGTTTTATTTACAACCTTTTAAATAAAGAGTGGCCAACTGGGCAAGCTTAGCTACTACAGTACAGACAGACTAATAGTAGTAGTAGTACAGAGAGTCATCATAGCAGAGGCAGGGATGACAAGATTTTCGAAACAGTACAGATCGAAGGATAATTGTTGGTAACAAATAACATTCAGAAATGGAAACAATAGTTCAGGAAAGATTTGGTGCAGTAAAAGTTATGGAATAAGAATTATCATTAAAAACAAGAAGACTTACTAGGGCCAGCAGAGGAGCCCTCGTTGGTGTCTTCCTGGTGTTGTTCTCCCGCCGACTGTGTCCTCCCTGTCTGACTGCCCCTGGGTGCTGAACAGGAAAGATATACGAATGAGACAAACATTGATGGATGGTGTCAAACAAATAAAATATTTTTGTAAACAACAATTGCAATAACTAAATTGACCGATCTCATCTGGTCAACAAGTAGTATCGGGGGATTCGCGGATCGACTACTTACTATTTATCAACACCTAGCCCTCCTATTCCAGGCGTGCCAATTTTACATTAAGTATGCATTTCCACTTCTTTTAGTCCTCAACAATGAATATGGTCAAACGGAGGACACATGACTTCTTTTTTGTATACACAAAATTTTTGGTTGATTGATTGATGCTGATGTTCTGCTAATGCTAAGCCTATTACCACCACTCATTGAACAAACTAGAAGAGGTTCTAATAAAGACTGGGGTACTAGCAGCACATGACGTAACTGAGGGGGTATCACGCATACCACAAAAAAATTACAAACTCATACAAAGTAACTAAACCTAAGTATCAATCTGCCTCTATCGCTTAGTGACAGGACAAAGTAAGGACTAGAGTCACTATAACATTACATAACTTAAACTCTTACATAATCACGCTAAGCGAGCGCAAACGCTGAGTTGCAAACAAGTAAGATTAGTAGTAGCGCCGACGAGCACCTGTGTCATAACAATCACAGAAGACTTTTAAACGTAATTCACCTGGAATGTAACCAGCAACATTCTACCTGGTTGGAAGAAAAAAAAGATATCCGCAATATATAACACAGAGCAGAAGAACAGACTCAAAGTAGTAATAATTAAATAGTTACTCACCAAGACCCGGGACTTCCACTCTTAGCAGGTCCATCAGGCCCTGCTCATGGTTCAGGATGTCGGACCACCGGTGCGTCAACTGCGCCTGGGTGCGCTGGACCCCAGAGCAGCGGAACACTTCCCGGCGCGCCTTCCCCACCGCTGTCGACGCTCCCGGAGCCCATACCCGGACCACCTGCTGCTAGGGTTAAGGGGAGGTGGCGCTGCACAAAGAAAATTAGTGCAGCCAACTCCACCGTCCTTGTGGGCACCGCCTTCCTAGCGGAAGGCGGTCGCGGCTCTGGCTGCGGCAAGCCCTACCCTTCGACATGGTTCTGGGGAGAGTGAGATGGGGCGGGAATAAATTAAAAAAGTAAGTAAAGGAACTGAAAATAGCAGACAACAGAAAAAGTAGCTAAAAAACACAAAACAGTAGACAAAACCAAAAATATGGAAGCAAGAAAATAGTATGAATAATAATAAGTAAAAAAGATTAAAAAAAACAGTTTTTAGAAAGTAAGGATTCAAAAGATAAAGGGAGGATTCAAAAGCAGGCCCCAGAACCATATCATAGAGTGAAAAACAAGATGGCCGCGCCCATTGCGACCACCTGCGCAAATTTGCGCGATATTTTCTCCCCGAGCATGCAAAAAGCGTCGCCAACACGTAAAAGCATTCCTTAACAGGAAATACGTAACGCGAACGGGCACAAGCATGCATTGCCCGACCCGGAACAGGAAGTAAGCAGTGCCAGCGGGCGGGACAAGTAAAAACAAGATGGCCGCCCCAGGAGCGACCGCATGGGTGAGTTAGCGAGACATTTTTCAACGCGATCATGCAGAAAATACCGCGAACGGGCGGGAAAAAAACTTCTGCGTCTTCGCGATATTTCTATGTGTTCGCGGAGATTTTTAACATTTTCACGATAGTTTGCAAAAGTGAATTTCGCACATTCCTCCCCACCCCTACTCCTATAGCAGGTCTTATTTCCTCTGCAGGAATTAAAGATTGATCTACCATCATTCAAAATTGGACTAAGACATGGTTTCGGAAAACTCTCAGATTTTCTGCGAAATGACAGGTGGTTGAATATTGAGGAAATATCTTGCTTAACCCATAGCAATTTTCTTATCCTGGGGTCATATAATGTTCTAAAGAAGTTTTTCAGTAATCTGGACTTGGTCCAGATTAGCAATCAGAAAAGCCTAGTCTATGACTTAGTAGATACGGTTAAAAAAAAAACGGGAGTTGGAAAAAACGTTTTGCCTCGGTTAAGGGGATAGATCTGGAAACTAAGGCTATAATTAAATGGGAAAAATATGAGGAGTTGAAAATCAATGCAAATCTTTGGTCTACAATAAATAATTTAAATTTTAGCGCACTCCGGGGGACCAATTGGCAAAGGATACTATTTTTTAGTAAGTGCCTACTGTACAGAACTCCGAGTTTTATAGCTAAGGCCTATCCAAATCAATCAGGGCAGTGTTTCCGGTGCCACAATCATCCCTCTGCCAATTGGACACACATAATTTCACAGTGTCCCCAGAAGCAGAAATTTTGGATTGATTTTTTTGATTATTTAACATCAGAACATATATTAGCAAGTGGTCCCAATGCTTTGCTGATAGTTCTTGGTTATGACCCAAATCTCAGCTTACCTGATAAAACGATAAAACTTCTTTATAGTGGAATGGCAGTTGCCAAGTCACTTTTACTTCAACGGTGGCGATCAGATTTAATACCATCAAAATATGAATGGATCTGGAAAATGAAACAGGTCAAAAAAAGTGAACGAACATATGCCTTACGCACGGGTGAGCTGAAGAAGTTTGGCAAGATCTGGGCAGAGTTCTTTAATGGGGATGCCTAACTCGATAGAATTGGTGGATTGTTTTTTAGGGTGGAAAGGCAGTAGCAGTATACTTTATTTATAAGGGTTTTTTTTAGTTTCAAGTGAACTATTTTGGATCATGTTATACTTTTGTTACATATTCTTATTGGGTTTATGTTTTAAAGTAGAAAAGATCTGAGAATATGCTGAAAATTGATGGGACTAGGGGGCAATTGACGACATTTTAGGGCAATAGGCATTCTTAGCTATTGGACTTGAAACGCAGCAACTGATTTATGAGCTTGATGAATTCTTGATTGAGTGTTTATGTTAAATTTTAATTCCTGCTAATCTGATGATATTGATGAATATTGGTGTATGAATTTTGATATGTGGGTGTATGAATATTAAGATGCTAATTTATGTAATAGATGGATTTCAATAAAAAAAAAGAAAAAACACAAGTATTGTTTCACCCAGGTGAGACTCAACATGTTCTCGCATCACACCATGGTACAAAGACTATAAAGTTGTACCTTGTCTAACTTTTATACTCTACCAAGAATTCTGTGTTTGTACTCTAGACTCAGGGCCAAATTTAATATGCATTTCATTGTCCTTGTTTCATGCAAGTCGATGCAAGGCAATTCAAGTTCTTACTCAACATTTACAAAGCCACGCAAATCTACATTTGTGTGACTTTGCATCACTTTACACCCACCGGGTAAAGCAGCCTTGTGTCCTGCCTTGCACTACCCTGTGTGAAGGAGGTGTGACAAGGGAGGAGCATGGACTTTCCTGTGCATCCACCCATGCATTTTGACTCAAACCCCCAGATTTACTAAGTATACAACCTGGGTTTGGTGCCAAAACAGTGTGCATACCCTAGGCAGGATTAAAAAAGAGAAATATCTTTATTTTTCTATGTCTTCCTCTTTGCATGTGTGCATCATTCTTTACCACACATACAAAGAGCAATACAGCTTCTATGGATGATCTATTTTTGTGCAGGAAGGTACTCCTCCCTACATACCAGCTATCCTACCCACAATGCAGGCATCTTGTAACCTGGTGAAAGGGTGGATACATTGTCGCTGAGCAGCCACAAGAGCGTAAACATGGTGAGAGAGCTTAAAAGTGCCATATCTTTGTGAATATGGCACCATTCAGCTCTCTCCCTTGCACACAGTGCAGCAAATTGCCTTGTTATTCTGCCATTTGATTGAAATATTTGTGAATATGGACGTTAACCTCTTGTCCAATTATCTTCAGTTAGAAAACCATCCAAGTGTGTATTGAGTAATATGTCTGCCTTTCCTGATCGTGACGTGCTTTGGACTCCGAAAAATTATAGGGCACCCTACCCACTTTGGTCCTGTTTTTTCATTTAGTTTGTGTGTGCTCCACATTTCGTGTGCCTTAAGTAGAAATGGGATTACATTGACTGCTCTGGGTATCTGCGCCGTCCCTGCTCTATACCAACTTTGCATACATCAACAAGCTTCATGTTATCTGATGCCTTGCCATTTAGCTCTGTGTTTGTAAGTCTTTCACAGCAAAAAGTGTTTTGCACGCAAAGGTTACTGAAACCACTGTTTGCGGTGGTTTCTGTTATGCAAACAGACACCACATCAGTAGTTAATCAGGATTACAATTCATTTTAACATCAACTCAGGACTATTTTAATTCCTTTGAAAAATCTTTATTGCGCTACGTAGGCAACAATAAAAGTACACACAAGAATAAAATAACTAAAATAATTAAAAACAGCAGGTTCTTTCTTGTCAGTCATCTTCCTATGTAAAAAAGGATCTAAACGTCTTCAAAACAGCGAAGTGTTAAAATTGAAAGGTGGACATTGATTGCCGTGCCCACACTGCAATTTTCAAGAACAAACCAAACACAATTAAAACATCATTGTTATTCAGTTAGAGCAATACATCATAGGCTTCTCAAAAATCAGTGATGTGTAGCCTCGTAATTAATGTTAAAAGAGAACTTTTAGAATAAAAGAATAGAAATCACAGAATAATAAAAAGTATAATGTTGATTGGCCAGATCTCCCATTGCATGTGCAGAGGTGAATATCCAGATTTGTTTGCGTGAAAGCCTAGTTGAAAGCTTAGTAGGTACTTAATTGGGCCTTCTGTAGGCTAATAAAACAAACTGCACTCCCAGTGACCTCTAGGACTATTCAAATAACTTTGGGGTTGGACATGCTGTTACTCTGTGTTTGACTAACTCCCTCTTCATCCTCTTAGCATTGGCAAACTTAAACCAGAGAGTCGGCCGTTGTTTATTATTAATAGTGTGTGGCCCCCTTGGGTTCTCAAGCAGTTGCTTACAGCCTATCTTGTGCTTGTGAGATTCATTGTACTTCAGTTGCAGAATTTTTCTACCTTTCTCGCAGGAGAGGCAATCTTTATAACATCTTTCAAAAGTGCTCCCTGTGTATTGCTCCAGGTTGCCAACCAAAGGAGCGATGGATGGGCACTGATCTAATCTTCGACATAAGGGATACCTAACTCACTGTGACACACAAAGCTGGAACTGGAGATTGGTGGCCCCAGAATCTTCCTGCAGAATCTGTGCTGCTCAAGATTGCTGTCTGACGTTAGAAGGATAGTGAAGATCCGAGTGCTTCGAGAGAACGCTTTGCGCCTGCACAAGATTGGTTTGCAGTTAAAAGAAATTGTGTCCAATGAGGAAGTCTTGGCCAAACCAACATTTTCGCCTTCAAAATTGTGTTCCAAATACACAGTGAGAAGCAAATCTGAGTTCCGTCAGAAATAATTTCTATCTGCGGACTTTGTCCCACACCGATTAAGGGTTCATCGTCACATTGTAATTAATATAGTCCTGAAGATGGTTTTCAAAATCGAATAAGAAGACCGAAACGTCGACCATCAAGTCCATCTCCACAGTTTTAATTGATATTGCATTTATCCTCTCTATTATTTAAATAGGAGTATTTGGCTTTCATTAATTTTGATTGGACTTGTGTTATTCAAATGTTTATTAGGAAAATTTCTTATTCCTTTGCTCATTTGTCTCAATGATTGAATCTTTATGATCTGTACCCTTTGTTTTATGTATAAAGATTTAAAGAATAATGTTTTGGATATGAAATCTTCCCGGTGTTGCTATTAGTTTTTTCCTTTAAATTTACACGTTTGTCAGTGAATTAATAATTTGGCAAACAGTTGTAGTTTTTATGAATAATTGTACAGACTCCAAATTACGTTGGATCAGACAAACAACGAGATAGATCTATGAAGTCTGAGTTCTGATAAGATAAACGAACAAAACCCTTGCAGTACTTGTTTCTTCAAGCTAGATTTGGTGGCAGTTCTCAATTCCCTAAACTTCAGCCCCATAGGTGGCAATGGGATTGCAAACCTGTCAATCTGGATTAGAGGGAGGAGAGCGCTTCCTTTCCTAGGGTGGGGTAAGTTAAGTAGCGAGCCAATAGCTCTACAGAGTTTACTCCCACTGTTTTCTGCATTTGCTCTCCAGGAGCCATTATTGCAAAAATTTGGGCCAAGATAAGAAAAAGTGCTTGTGCAATATACGTTAGAGTAGCCTACTTTTAGAGATTACGGGCCATATGTATCATAGTTCAGTTTTGCGATTCCTAAATAGCGATTTTTAAGGAATTGCTATTTAGGAATCGCAAAATGGTATGTATGAAGAAATTTGCTTTTAATTAGCGATTCCTTAATCTTCCTTAATTGCGAATTCGCATTTTGCGAATTCACAATATAGGAATAATTTCCAATGCATTCCTATGGGCCAGGAGGCCCATAGGAATGATTTCCAAATAATTCTCAAATTGCGAATTCGCAATTTGCTAATCGCAATTTGAGAATTATTGCAAGGGTGCAGGGGTGTCTCAAGGACACCCTGCTGCACCCCTGTAAATTACATGTGTGTGCATATGGCGCACATACATGCCCTATGGGCATGTATGTGCGTCACATGCCACAATCAAAAATACAAATTAGTGTATTTTGAACAGAAATCGCAATTTACCACCAACTGAAAGTTGGTGGTAAATTGCGATTCCTTAAGCTGGATTCTCAACAGTAAAATGCTTCATACATAGCATTTAAGGAATCGCAAATTTGCGATTCCTTAAATGCTATGGAAAATTAAGGAATCGCAAGTATTTGCGATTCCTTAAGATGCGATTGTTTGATTCATTTTAAATCATGCAAAATAGCCTTTAGCGATTCGCAAAGGCCGAAATTCGGCGAATTTCGGCCTTTGCGAATCAAAAAAGGCTTGATACATATGGCCCTACATTTTATGTTTTTTGGGCCACACATCGTAAAAGATTCATAAAAATGTGTTGGCAAATCAAATAGTGTCATAAACTTTACAAAGCCACTCACTAAAAGACCCTACCCAGTCCTTGCTTCCTCTTCCAATCTAGAAACACTTTTGTGTGCAATTAAATGTAAATATTAACACTGACAGGTTAATGGCCAGTGTGAATTAAACACTGTGAGCTGTAAATACCTTATGTTCTAGATTTGATTTCTCAGTTGAGTTCTTTATCTTTGTGATTTCCATGTAAATATATTGTTTTCTGGGACCACTGTTATAGTTAGTTCAGCTAACTATATCTCATGCACCCGCAATGCACTTCTGATGACGTCACATATTACATCATTCATGACATGGTCAGTGACATCAGCGATGACATCTCTGATGACATCTCAAATGACATCACAGAGCAATTTCAGGGGTGCAACAGGGTGTTGTTTTGACACCCTTGCACCCTTGAAATTGCATGCACAATTTGCGAGTCCCTATTGTTAATCGTAAATTGCGCATTCAATCTTCCATAGGAATGAATGGGAAGGCATTCCTTAATTGCAACTCGCAATTTGTGAGTCGCAATTAAGGAATGTTTTGGAACCACTAATTGTATAGTTATTCCTACATGCATAGGCTTTTGCAACTCCTTAATTGCGATTCCTTAATAATCGCAATTAAGGAATCGCAAAAGCCTACATTGATGCATGCGCCTGTATGCACCCAGTCACAGATCTACTTGACACTTAGGCACTTGCAGTTCCACTGAGAGACCTATGCATCCACTCTCAGACCCCATTACATAGATGCTATAGCTAAGGAATAGAATTTTTTTAAAAGCTTAGAAATTCACTGACAAAAACAAAGGTTACAGAGATGTTATAGTCAGGAAATAGAATTAGAAAAACCTTTGAAATCCACTGAAAAAACAAAGGTTACAGGAACGTTATAGTTAGGCTCACATTTCACTCATACATAACCAGAGAAATTCAGCAGTTATATATACCTGAGCTGACTATAAGTCACACTCATGCAATGCACTGCTTATGACCTCACATATTACATCACTCATGACATGAACAGTGAAATCACTGATGAAATCTCAAACGACATCACTGATAATATCACTGATGACATCTCAAATGAAACACTGACATACACCCACACAATCACTAACAAACTCATTCACAGAACCCATACAAACAGTCACACATCTCGTCACTTACCCATATAGCCAGTAACACATCAACTCACCCATAAAGCAACTAATGGAACCACTCATACACCTACTCACTTACCAATATAGCCACTCACAGATCCAGTCATAGAGATATATACTCATACACCCATACAGCTACTGACACAGTAAATGAGTTACCCGCATACACCTACACACTCACCCATACAGTAACTCATATAGCTACTAACTCACCTATGCAATAACTCACACAGCCACTCAGTTACGTATACATATATTAATACATATACTCCCTCACCTATACAGTGACTGAGAGAACCACATATTTTTCCATACAACCTCTCTCACACTTACTTACTCAAACATGCAACCACTTAAACACCCATTCACTTACACTTGCAGCCACTCATACACCCAATGACTCACCCATACACTCACTTACACACCCATTGATGCACTGAGACAGTCACTCATGTAACTTGTCACTCGCCCATACAGATGCGTATGCACCTGCTCAGACACCCATTCAGCCACTCATGCATCCTGTAATTTACTATTCATAACTACAGATACAACAACTCAGTCAAATACACAGATACTCACACAGCCACTCACTTACTCATACATGCACTGACACACCCAGTCACCCACCTATACAAAAACTCACACACTCACTATCTCATGGAGACAGTATCTTATATACCCAGTCACTCTTCTATACACCACTTACACACCAAGTCACTTCCACAGTAAATTACTTTAGCGTATTTGTTTAACACACAGTAACTTTTAGAAAATACTCACAATCACTGGATTATGTTATCAGTGATGTAATTTGAGATGTCGTCAGTGATGTCACTGACCACGTCATGAATTATCTAATATGTGGAGTTCAATGCAGGGGTGTGAGTTATAGTTAGCTCAGATAAGTGTAACTGCTGAATTTCTCTGGTTTTGTACGAGTTAAATGTCTGCCTCACTATAACTTCCCAGTAACAAAACCAGTGAAATTCAGCAGTTGTAATTAGCTGAGCCCCTGCAATGTACTGCTTATGTCCTCACATCTTAAATCATTCATGACATGTTCAGTGACATCACTAATGACATCACTGATGGCAACTCAAATGACATCACTTATGACATCATCCAGCGACTGTGACAGTTTTAAAATGTTTATGAGTGTTAAATATATATACACCAAGGTGTATTGGTGAATCAGTGGGTGTATGAATACCTGTATGGATGATTCAGTGAGTGGGCGACTGACTATATAAGTTAGTGATTAGGTGACTCAGTAAATGTATGAGTGAGTGACTGGTTGTGTGAATGTTTTGTATCAGTCTATCAGTTAGTGTGAAAGTGGCTATATGGGTATATACGTGGATGTGTGAGTGGATGTATGGGTGCTTGATTGGTTGTCTGAGTACCTTCTATGTTGTTCGAATATCGATGTGGGTGGGTGAAGGGGTGTGTGACTGCCTGTATCGATGAGCGAGTGGGTGAGTCAGTTGCTGTATAGGTTAGTGAGTGTGTGTATGGCTGTGTGGGTGGGGGAGTAGATGTGTCAGTGGTATATGGGTAAGTAACTGGGTATATGAAATGCACTATAGGTGAGTGATGGGGTATAAGTGTGACTGTATGGGTTAATAAATAAATGTGAGAGTGGCTGTATGGGTGAGTGAGTGCTTGTGTCAGTGACCGTATAGGTGAGTGATTGTTAATAGTTTCTGTAGGAGTAAGTAAGTAGATGTGTGTAACTGTATGGGTGAGTAGGGGGCTGTGATTGACAGTGTGGGTGAGTGGGTAGGTGGGTGAGTAGCTCTAAGGGTGAGTGACTCATTGTGTGAGTGGCTGCATGGATGTATGAGTGGATATGTGAATGGATGTATTAGTGTGTGAGCTGGTGTATGAGTGGCTGTATGGGTGAGTGATATCATTTGAGACATGAGTGATATCAATGGCCATGTCATGAGTGATATAATATGTGAGGCCATAAGCAGTGCATTGCAGGACATAAGTTATAGGTAGCTCAGGTAACTATAACTGCTGAATTTATCTGAGCCTAACAATAAGATTCCTGCAACCTTAGTTTTTTTCTGTGAATTTCTACGTTTTTTTAAAATTCTATTTCCTAAATATAACATCCCTGTAACCTTTGGTTAGAACATTTCTAAGGTTTTATTTCCTAACTGTATCCTCTAATCTTTCAGAGTAGATGTGTGAGTGGCTGTTAAGGTTGGTGGGTGGGTGTGTGATTTGGGTGTGTGAGTGATTGTGTGGGTGTTTCTGTGTGGGTGTGTGAGTAACTGTGTGGGTATGTGAGTGGTTTTGTGAGTGGCTAAATGGATTTATGCATGGATGTGTTAGTGGCTGCATGGGTCTGTGAATGGTATGTGAGTAGCTGTGTGGGTGTAAGAGTCGGTTTCTGGTTGGCTTTATGGGTATGTAAGTGGGTGTGTGAATGGCTGTATGTGTCTGTACAGTAGATGGATAAAGGAGGCAGTACCTCTGATGAGCTTTCAGCTATCCTACTGTGTGGGACTTACTGGTGGTAACAGGAGGTGTTCTTGGTCCCATTGTTCCTCAGCATCCCAGGGGACTTCATCCCCCAACAAGTAGTGTACCAGGAGGCATGTGTGCAGAGTGCTGGACAAAGAGGCAGTGCATCTGACTATGTCTCTGCAATTCCACTCTGTAGCACTCACTGGATATACAGGAGGGGTCTTGGCCCCCAACAATCCTCAGCATCAAAGGGGGCTTCTTTTCCCTACCAGTAGTGCACCAAAAGGCGTGTTTTCAGAGTGCTGGACAAAGGGAGAGGGGTTTCAATCCCGATGTGTAGGACTTACTGGAGGTAACAGAAGGGGTTCTTGGCACCAATGGATCCTCAGCATTAAAGGGAACTTTATCCTCAATGAGTAGTACAACAGGAGATATGTTTGCAGAGTGGCAGAGAAAGGGGGCAGGCCTCAGATGAGCTCTCAGCAATCCCACTGTGTGAGACTTACTGGTGATGTAGGGGTTCTTTTACCCCGACAACCCTCAGCATCCAAGGGGACTTCAGGAGGCACGTTTGCAGAGTGGTGGACAAAGGGGAAGGGCCTCTGATGATCAGGACTCGCAGTTCCACAGGGGAGGGGGTGTTGCACATGTGCATCGCTGGTGCATCTGCTAATTTTGGAAACATCAAAAAAATATTTGACTCTTTTTAACATAAGAATTTATGCTTTCATCCCACTTATATCCCCCCTTTGGGTCAGGGAGTGTCTACTCTGATCCCTTCATGAACATTACACCCCAAATTTGAGCCCCGGGGACCATTTCCTAAAAAAAGAAAATGGTGCTGCAGCTTTTCTGGAAGGTGCAGCCAGCCAATGATGTCTTTACTTTGGCGTGCGGATCCATGGATTCATGCGAAGGATCCACATCCCTAGATATCTATATTGTTTGCCCTTTAATATCTCTAAAAGTACTACATGGTTTACACCACATCACAAATTTGGTGTCATTACGTCTAGTAGTGCAGGTTGTAGTCATGTTAAAAAAATGCACAATCCCCTTAGACATAGCATGGGGAGAAAGCATTATGGGATCTCAACCTACCACTTGACGGATCACTGTGATACTTTCAACACAGCAGTTGAACTGACTGAAGAATACGTTTGGAATATTTTGTAACTTTTTGTCAAGCGGTGTCAAAGTTATTGGCGAAAGAATAAATGTTTTTCCTATGGAACCTTTAGCCTTACTATAACTACCTACTGCCTATCACCAGTAAGTAATTCATATATACAGCCTGACTGTAATTCCCTAGTATTTGAAAGGGCATGTACGTTTAGAAGCCCAGGGCACTGCTGTGGTGCCTGGGGTCATTTTAAAGGCAGCCATGATTTGCAGGCTGCTTTTAAAATAAAACTATGTCCAAACTCGACTTCAGAAGTAAAAGTACTCCCAAAGTCCTAAATGACCTTACCTTCAGATGAAAATTCACCCCTAAGGTCTTTTCAAGGTGCTCCAAGGGTAGGGTGTATTCTGATAATAAGCAGGGACATTATAAAAGATGCTTTATATGCCCTTGTGTGAGAGGAAATACCAATGTCATTTTTCCCCATTGTAGATTGCTAGCTCAGTGGGCTATCATGGGAAGGTTTAATTAAACATTAATGAAGCCCATCTTATGACAGGAGTGAACTAAAATAATGAGTCAAGTTACCTTAATGAGGTGTGAAGTAGACAAAGGAGACATCTGGTGACAGGAGATCTGCTGGCTGCAGGTGCTAGGACAGGAAGGGGGCTAAATAGCCAAACTGGCCTTCAAATGGAGACAAACAATGAGGACAGGAACCTCACTTCTTGCACTCCCTGCCATATGGGAGTGCCTGTAATTGAATTAGGAGAGGTGCTGAAAGGGAAAGTTTGCCACCCCTGTGCATGGGTTTTGCCAGTTCTGAAGCTCCAGTTTCTTAATTTTGATTTTTGTAGAACAGTGCGTTTTGGGACTTCAGGGGAAGAGAGCATTAAAGAGGGTGGCATCCTACACCACATTGGTCAGGTTAAGCCCCCTTCTTGCTAGCCCATAAATCAGGATAAGTATGAGAGAGCTGCCCAGCAACTCAATTCCCTCACTGGAAACAAGAAGAAGAAGGACTGACCTGATAAACTCCTGATCTGCACTAAGAATGACAACACTCATAAGGACTGTACCTGCTGCATATTCTGGGCTTAATGAAAGAGGACTTTGCCTTGCTTTAAAGTTTGAGAAGTGGACTCCTTGAAAGCAATAGGTACACAAGAGCTCCAATATTTTACCAACATCAACTCTAACATGAAGAGCCTAGATGGCCAGCGTCCAGTGGACTTGTTAGGATTTGACTAGGTGCATTGTGGGTATTGTAGACCCAGCTCTCCAAGGAGCAACTCAGAGGTTCTGGAACCTTGGCTGGTGTTGTGGACACATCAAGACCCTAAAAGGACCTTTTGGAAAAAGATCAAGGAGCTTCAATCAATCAATTAGAACATTTTTAAAGTGTGCTACTCACCAGTGAAGGTCTCAAGGCGCTGCAGCAGCTACTGATCGAACAGACAGGTCTTAAGCAGTCTCCTGAAGGTCAGCAGGTCTTGGGTCTGTGCAGGTGGATGGGGAGGGTGTTCCATGTCTTGGTGGCGAGGTGGGAGAATGATCTGCTGCCCGTGGTCATTCGGCGGATGCGTGGGATGGTGGCGAGGGCGAGGTCAGTGGAGAGAAGCTGGTGGTTCGGGGTGTAGAAGGTGAGTCGTTCATTGAGGTATGCTGGTCCGGCACTGTGGAGTGCTTTTTGGGCATGAGTGAGGAGCTTGAAGGTGATTCGTTGACCGGGAGCCAGTGCAGTAAAGTTTGGTTTCACTTGGACATTTGTTGGTAAAAAGGAGATTCTTTAACTGACTGGATGCCAAGAGTCAAGCAGACAACATTGAACTGAGACTCGGCTTGAAATCCAAGTTTGTCCCTCTGAAAGCTCCAAAGGTCTTCACTGTCAACGATGAGAACCTAGACCTCCAGGAATCACCACGGCATCGTGTGGAAGCAAGTTGCCGTCATCGAACTGCAACCTGCCAGACGAGGAGTCTTGCTCAAGGTCGAGAGAAAAAGTTTCAAAAAGTGACTACACCAGAAGGTAAAAACTTGACCGGGCCTTATTGCTCATCGTTTGCAACCCACATTCTAACACAGTCAGTCTGAAACTTTTACTTTGTAATGGTCAAGCATTACCAGATTTTTTTTACACTGGATAGCACATTTTTTCATTTAATCTTTAACCCCTTCCATGCGGGGCTGTTTCCCCTTGCTGTGCTGGGGGCGGGGGGTGCGTTCAGCGCACCCATGCTCATGATGAGGTCAGCTCATCATGAGCCACGGCGCTCCGGTGCTCATGAGGCCACACCCGTTCCCATGGAACGCTCAACACAGCAGGCGAATCAGCCCAGCGTGCGACCGTTCCACGGGCGCGGTCATGACGAGCTCAGCTCGTCATGAGCACCGGAGCGCCGTGGCTCATGACGAGCTGACCTCGTCATGAGCACCCAAGGAGTTAAAAATTCATATCTCTGGCTCCCTACATTGAATTTTTATCATGTTCATGTAATATTAATCATACAAATAGTGTCTTTGTTTATACATTGGTGTTGATTTTTTTATGTGTGTTGTGTCTTACTTATTTACTGTTATTTGTGTTTTTAAATGCTTTGCATACCTGTCTCCTAAGTTAAGCCTGGCTGCTCATGATCCAAGCTACCAAGGGTTGAGCAAGGACTCATTTAATGAGACTTTACTTGACCTTATTTGTGATTGTGTTGGAGTTACCAGCTGTAGAAACCTACCTGCACCTTCTAACAAACCACCTTCCAACAAAATCCCAAGGGTACACAAATCAGTTTGTGAGAAGAGATGTGTTCCTCTGGTGCTGATTTTGAAGTGCAGGGTATATAAAGAAGAGTAGTGCTACTCATGTGTGTTAAAGTGGAAACAGGAATTAGAAGACATGGTTTATCAACAATAGGGCTCACTCCCACTGCTTCATCACCTTTACATATATATATATTCACTGAAAAAACCATAGGTTATACACCATATATAGTTAGGAATTAGCATTTAAAAAACCTTATTTTACTCACACAAAACCATTGAAATTCCATATATAGTTAGTTGCACTAACTATATATCGCGCACCCGCAATCCACTGCTGATCATGTCACATATTACATCATTCATGACATGGTCAGTGACATCACTGATGACATCTCAAATGACATCACTGATGAGATCACTGATGACATCATCCAGTGACTGTGTGTTTCTGTAAAGTTTAAATATGTTTTACATATTGAAGAATGAGTAGATGTATAAGTGTCTGGACGAAGGATTTAGTAGGTGCATGACTGAATGTATGAGTGAGTGATTAAATGTGTCTCACTGAGTGCATGGGTTAGTGACTAAACTGTCTTAATTTGTGCATCATTATGTCTGTTGTTCTGTAAACTGCTGCATGTGTTGATCAGTAGCTATATGATTAACTATATGGGTTATTGATTGATTGTCCAAGTATTTGTATAGGAGACTGAGTGTGTGTGTGGCTGGCTGGGAGGTGTGTGACTCTGTGCAGATCAATGTGTACTTGTATCAATGATTGTATAAGAAAGTAAGTATGTGTTAGTATATGTTTGAAAATGTACGGTGCTCTATGTTTAACTGTATAGACAAGAAAATGGAAGTGTGATTGATTCTTTACAGGACTGACTAGGTGTGTGAGTAACTCCATGGATGAGTGGCAGAGTGTAAGTGTCTGTATAGGTGTATGAGTGCATATGATAGTGTTGTAAAGATGAGTGATTGTATGTATGAATGATTGTATGGGTGAATGAGTGAATGTGTGTGTAGACGTAGGAATCAGTGAGTACGTATGTAGTAACTAGTATTGGTGTGTCAATGGTTTCAAAAATTATACTCTGTATTTAACACTGGGTGAAACAGAGGTTATATTAAAACGTGAGGAGATGCATTGTATTGTCACATGAATGATATCATCAGTGATGTGGTCATTGATGTCAAATGAGATGTCATCAGTGATCTCATCAGTGATGTCATTTGAGATGTCATCAGTGATGTCACTGACCATGTCATGAATGATGTAATATATGACATGATCAGCAGTGGATTGCGGGTGCGCGATATATAGTTAGTGCAACTAACTATATATGGAATTTCAATGGTTTTGTGTGAGTAAAATAAGGTTTTTTAAATGCTAATTCCTAACTATATATGGTGTATAACCTATGTTTTTTTCAGTGAATTTTCAAGGTTTTGTAAATGCTAATTCCTAACTATATATGGTCTATAACCTATGGTTTTTTCAGTGAATTTCAATGGTTTTTTAATAGCAAATATCATAAGCTGTCGAATGTCAAGTACGTGGTAAGTAAAAACATTTTCGTGTTTATGCACACTGATCTGCTTTGAATGCTGCCCCCCACCCCTCATTTCTATTAGGAGTACTCTCTCTTTGCAGATAGTGAAGGGTAGTTAACGCAGCCCTTTGCCCCCTTTGTAATCCGTCGTGCCTGCTTCTCTCTCCATTTGATTGATTGTTCTCTTTGGTTCATTCTCTATTTACAAACAAGCACAGAGTCGCAATACTCTGTTTAGTCTTTGCAGATAGCGAAAAATCGTGTAAAAAAACAAAAGGAATCGAGCAAAATCAGTAGGCCACTAATGGGATCTCTTTTTGACCTCGCTAAAATAGAAACATTAGGAACAACCTGTTGAAAATAGCAATGCGTATGTACATAAGCGGCGTTCATTTGTGTTCACAGTACCCCTTGTTGATTGTTTGAATCGAGCATTGAATTGTTCGAAGTTAATTCTCTTAAGGATCTTCTCTGCCTGCAAACGAGGAAGAATAGGAATATTCTCTCTCCCTTTGCAGATAGTGAAGGGTAGGTAACGCAAGCCTTTAACACGTCGTACCTATTTCATTCCTCATTGAGTGATTGATTGTCCTAACATTGACTGTTTGGGAATTAGTTCTTTTTGGAGGTATTCCCTGTTTGCAAATAAACGTAGGAAAATCTTTGCAAGTAGTGAAAGGGTACGTAATGCGGACCTTTCTCCCCCGTTGTAATCTGTCATGCCTATCTACTCCCCACTGATTGATGCACCTGTTTCACCCGGACCATTTACTAGAGATACGTCATCTGGCCCGACCAGAGAGCACCCCTAGTGAAAAGGACATATGCAATAATAACGAAGTGATCACTGTATCCTGTTAACAGAAACTTTAGCATGAAACAACCTGGAAAGAAAAGAATAGGAAAACGAAAATCAGTAGGCCACTGATGAACATGAACTTTTATTAAACAACGAACAAAGAAACGATAACATAACGTAATGATAAAACCTATTAATGTCCTAGAAACAAGAAAACGTTAAAATATGCCAGTGGTGAGAGACCAGAAAAACAGTAAGAGAAACCAAATCACCCCTCGCTGTCCCACCGCCTGCCACGCCAAAAAAATCGATAGACTAGGGAAAATGCAAGTCAGTAGAACATCCGCCCCCACTCTGGAAACTTCCAAGGTGGGGCAGGGTTCCGACTACGCCCAGCCGGGAGCAGCCCATATAAGGCAGGTCCTGCTGCCACGCCTCGGCCAGGAGATCCTAACGTAGGGTGTAGCCGGAGGAGAGGCCGAGGCCAGCGGGACCCGGCCAGGGGATTGCCTTTACAACGCTGAACAGTTGCAGGGGGGGGAATGTCTCCTCGACCCTCCCCTCTCTCTCCCAGTCCGGCCGCGGTGGCCCTTGAGAGTTGCAGGTAGTCCCGCCACATGCTCTTCCGGTCCGGCCACCAACGGTCGGGGGGCCGAGGCCGACGGGATCCGGCTGCAGCCGATAAACCAAGAAACCCGTTCATGGGGCCAGAGCCAGGGGCGTCCGGCCGACATCTACCGGAAGCCCGGCCCGAAGACGGACGGGACACTTCTTCTTTCTTGAATAATGGCTGCGACAACGCTGGGGGGGGATGTCTTGCACATGCCTCCGACCCCCCCCCTCGTCCTCATCGCCTGGTCCGGCCATAACAAATCTCAAGCGAGACGCCGTGGGGTGCACTGGGAGGGAGAGACGGTGCGAACAGGCCTCTCCCGCCTCCCCAGGTGGAGGCTTCCCAGCTGCACCCTCAGCGCTCCAGGCGCCCGGAAAAGGGTTCTTCCACTGTGGCCATGCTGCAACGTCTCGCCCGGCAGGGTGGAGCCCGTCCGCTCATGTGACCCCGCGATCGCCGGTAGCTGCCGAACTCTCAAAATGGCGGTCGACCTGGCAAGAGCGGGCCCAGCATAAAGAAATGGCCCGGTCACTGGTTGACTCCACCACCGTAGTCCTCCACGACCTTGAAGATTCTAGAGGAGCCGCGGGAGTCTCCGACCCCCGATGGGGAATGACTGCCATGATCGCCCGTGGAGTGACGAAACTGTATCCGTGGGACGTCGGCGCTCCCATGCTGGCGCCAGCCTCACTTTGAATTACTAGAATCCTGCAGACCTCACTTCCGGTGAAAGCACAGTGTGACCCGGTAGGAAAAATTATTGCACCCCCTCCCCTTTTTGACTGATAGTTCAAACCACCGATCCTTTCCTTTGCCCTTTTAACGGAACTTTGGACTGCCTCCCCCTCTTTTACATTTTCTAGAGAAAACAAAACATTAACCACTACATTAGCATAGCAGTTGACACCAGAACTGTTTTCAAATTGAAAACCAACAACATCTTCAACATAATCCTTTTTGTTTCTGCTGTGACCCTGCTACAGCACAGGCATTGTCCCCAGCAGTAATTCTGCAATGCCGGTAAGAATAGCTGTGGTGCCTACTGGACTCACTCACCCCCGCGGCGCCCCACGCCGTTATTTGCTGGGCGGCAACTTACTAGACATCACCTTCGTGCCATCTAGATTTCAGCGCGTTCTGCTGCCTTGGAACTATTCGCACAACAGACCGCTACTGACAAGAATATTTCATTATTGGTGCTGTCAATTTCAATAAATCTATTGGATAATTCAAAAGAAATTGCCACGGTCTCTTCGTTGTTTAAATGTTTTTACTGTTTTTGTTTTGTTGTATATATTTATATGTTATTAAAGTTTTATATTCCTACTACTTTGTTGGAGTGCTATATATTTTTAATGTGACACATAATTGTAAAAACTTTGATGTACAAAGAGTCATTCCTGGAATCTTCCGCTTCAGGCTCGGTCCCCTCCCCAATCACAATACAGGATGGTTTTCAGATAGTAGGAACACGTGTGGTGTGACGGATCTCATCGGGTGTGGGCCTTGATCTACTATAACTCCTTTGAAGAGGGGTGATTCTTTACAGCTGGGGCCATAAACTACATCTGCAGGGCTAGCTGATAGCCTGGACAATCGGACACAGAGGAAGAGGAGTGTCAGAGGGTGCGGTAGTGAATAGGGCGAAAGGGAGGTGTCGGGCGGGCACAGAGTGTGATTCTCAGGGAAGAGCAGCGCAGATGGGGGGAGGTTTATTGCCCATGCATAAGACAGAGAGCGGTGGTGACCAGTGCCTGGGGAAGATGCTTGCGTGGGTGAGGAGCCATGCTACGAATCGACAGCGTGCAGAGAGTGGGTCTGGTCAAGACATCTAAAATGGCTGCCATGCACGACAAAAGTGTGGCATTTCAAAAAAGGCAAGATGGCGCAGACAATGTTTTTCAACACTTCCTCATTTCCTTCGAATCGAACGTTAACAGACGTTGGGGCATATTACCAAAGTTAAGCGATATTTATCGCTAACGATGCTTACCAACGAATTTTTTACCACTAAGCATCGTCAGAAATTATCGAAGATAAACCTTGCTATTATCAAGGTTTATCGCAAATGCGATAATAAACGGCCGCAATGCATGAATATCGCTAAAAACTCAGCGATATTCATGCATTACCGAGCTAATGCTCTTAGCCATGTTATCCACCTCCCATTGGATAACATGGCTAAGAACTGCTCAGGGCAGGTGTTACTTTTTGGAGATATTCGCGCTTAGCGCGAATATCTCCAAAAGTTGGTAATAGGAGATAGATATCTTGCATGTTGTAATGCAAGTTATTGTGGTATATGGAACTCATACCATAATCTCTCAGGAAAGCAGAAACTGATCCTTTTGGGACCGCCTAAAAAGGCCTAGGGGGTGAGGAGTACTCTACTTTGCCCCCTTTTCACGTTCCGAACTATTTTATTTTACTCTCTTCTGTAATTACACAAAATAGCAGCGATAAGATGCATCGGAGACACACAGTGAGAGAAAGGAGGCCGGAGATGAAGAAGAGATGTCAAATACACATTGGAGATAATATAGTGGCAGAAGGGAAGTAAATATGAGTAAACTTACCATGTAACATAAAAATGTTGCACTCTATACTATAAGTCTCATTTTATACTACAATCACTTCGCTACAACCTCATAAATTAAAAATAAAAATGAATAATGTCTCAAACAATTTTTGATTTCTAAATATAAATTTATTCTTCAGAATTTTCTAAATTTGAAAGAACTAGTAACATGTCCTCATCAGCAATGTCCTCATGAAAAGTCTCCAATGATGATTCTTGTAACTCTATGGTCTCCAAACACTCGATAAATTCGCCATCAAGAGATTGATCAAAAAAATCATTCAAGTCATCTCCTCCTTGTGACAATATTTCATTATTGGTGCTGTCAATTTCAATCAATGTAGTGGAATCATTCAAAACATCTCCTCGTGACAATATTTCATTATTGGTGCTCTCAATTTCAATCAATGTAGTGGAATCATTCAAGTCATCTCCTCCTTGTGACAATATTTCATTATTGGTGCTGTCCATTTCAATCAATCTAATGGAATCATACAAGTCATCTCCTCCTTGTGACAATATTTCATTATTGGTGCTCTCAATTTCAATCAATGTAGTGGAATCATTCAAGTCATCTCCTTGTGACAATATTTCATTCTTGGTGCTGTCCATTTCAATCAATCTAATGGAATCATACAAGTCATGTCCTCCTTGTGACAATATTTCATTATTGGTGCTCTCAATTTCAATCAATGTAGTGGACAATTCAAAAGAAATTGCCACGGTCTCTTCATTGTGAGCCATTTTATTTTGAAATTGCTTGCTGTAAATTGCAGAAAAAAATAATCACTTTCATTTATCGTTTTTAGTAATACATAATATAAAACTAACTTTATCAAGTATTTAGTATAACAGAAGGACTGCAAATAAATAACAGAAAACATTTTTCAAATTATCTTCAAGTGTACAACATAGTTCCCCTTACAAATTAACAACTCACCTTTTTAAAAGTAGGAGAAGTGTTAGTACTGTGTAAATCAAACACCAGAAATTCACCACCAAAAATTCCTCACAAATGTACCTCAGACAGTAGTATCACAAAATGGCTGTGGTTTCCTCTCATTTGAAATATATACATAACCAATTAACTTTCATCACACACAAATACAAAACCAAAGTAACATTTTAATTGGTTCTAAATTTCAACACTTTCAAATGTGTTTTCCCCATGCAATTTTCCATAGGACATTTACATACGTCTACAGCCTGAATGGCTGAACGGAATTACACCAAACTTGGCAAAATGGTACATCAAACCTAAGAGGTCAGGAAGGATCTACTATGCCCCCTTATGGTCATTTCCCCCTTCGCTTTGGCCTCCTCTTGTCTCTCAATCCTACCGAGAGACAAGATGGCGGCCGCTACGGACTGTTTGGAATGTTGACAGACGCCGGAGAACCAATCAGCTTCGCAAAGCTCCGTAACGCAAAAAGTACGCGAAGCGGAGCGCTGTTACAGATATATATCTTTTTTTGAACGTTAATTTCTCAAAATCCACTGGAGCACATATATTGAGACCTAGCAAAGGCACATCGGGCTACCAGTCCCTAATATTTTGCCAAGTTTCGTGCAAATCCATTCAGCTGTTCGATTATTATTATTTATTTTTTTTTTGCCCCGCGGGGCCCTTTTAAAACCTCCACATCAAACGTAGGGGGTCAGCGAGGATCTACTATTCCCCCTTATGGTCATTTGCCCCTTCGCTTTGGCCTCCTCTTGTCTCTCGATCCTACCGAGAGACAAGATGGCGGCCGCTACGGACTGTTTGGAATGTTGACAGACGCCGGAGAACCAATCAGCTTCGCTTCACAAAGCTCCGTTGCGCGAAAAGTACGCGTCCTGGGACGCTGCCTGGTCCGCTGTTACAGATATATATCTTTTTTTAAACGTTAATTTCTCAAAATCCACTGGAGCACATATATTGAGACCTACAAAAGGCACATCGGGCTACCAGTCCCTACAATTTTGCCAAGTTTCGTGCAAATCCATTCAGCCGTTCGGGCTAAAAGTGAGGCCAACCGCCCTATGGAAAACTCAATGTTAAAAACACGTTTTGGGACCCCCCTTTTTTCTCGGCCCCCCCTTGACAAACCCCCCCCCAAATTTTCAAGGGCTGCTCAGAAACAAAATGTGCCATTTTCCTGAAAATTTCAGCCAATTCCGTCCACAAACGCCAAAGTTATTAGACATAGAATTTTCAAAAATCCCATAGAGAAAAAATCCTAACTATATATACCTACTGGCGACCGCCAGTAGGTAATATATATATATATATACATATACGCGATACATACAATGAATCTTGGCAGGTGCATTATAGAGGAAGAGGGACAAAACTTTTCAATAATAATAATCTCAATAACTATTCTAATTCTTAGTCAACAATGAGAGTTATTAACAGTTTAAAGGGTTTTATTAATTGAATAATTCAGTAGATCATCATTATAAATCACAAGTTAAAATCAGATCAATCTCAATAGTCAATATATGACAGAAAAATAAAATCAATAATGGTTAATCAAATCCATAAAAATATTGCATCAAAGCGAGCTCCATAAAAGCAATGAATCTGTCTTCTAAGAACTGAGTGAAAATGGAGTTAGTCAAAGCCCATAAAGGTTTCTAAATCGAGAGAGAGAGAATAAGCATGATTCTTCTGTGTTTAAATCAGCTCATACAGATACAAAATAAAAGCAGGAGCTTCCCATTAAGAGTAGTTCAAGAAACTCAGACTAGTCTCGATGCAATAAGGTCTTACTCTTAGTAAATGGGAAATTGCCTAAAGAAAGTGGGAGGAATAATAGTTTTGAATAAATGGGGCAACTGGAATGAATGTTAAAACTACTCTTGGAACTCACACTATTACACTCTTCACTTTTCGCAACTTTGCAGCATGTTTCTCTTCATATCTCCCATCAGCCAATCAGCGTTCAATGCTCTCCTAGGAACAGGATCACTCCTCATCGTCTCACACAAATACAATAGTCTTTAGACAATAATGCTGCATTCTCAATATTATGCTATAAACTGGGCTTTAATATGGAGTCTGCTTCCTTCACGCTGGCTTGCTCACATATTTTCAATGTTATTTAATTCTCTCATATCAGCTTCTAACTTTGCAATTTAATGCTTGAACTATTTGTTATGAAATTATTCAACAATAATTACGTATATGCAGCAGGAATCTTCATATATCTGAATATATTCTGTTAGAATACTTGAAACAACAACTTTTTTGTTCATGTAGACCAGGGTTCTCCAAAGTCGGTCCTGGAGGGCCGGATCCATGCCAGATTTTCAGCATATCCCCATTTAAATAATTGTAGTTATCTTAAAATTTGGCATGGATCCAGTCCTTCAGGTCCGACTTTGGAGAACTATGATTTATACAAAAGTTCATAGTGTGGTCAAGAAGCAAATTTTGTATACATTTTCATCATTTTCTATTCAAGCTTGTTTTTCAAACGGCATTGCTATAGCCATTATTGAGACCTAGTATGAGTAAATAGACATTTCACAGTTTTATGCATTCTAAATATGTTATTACATCAAATTTTGTAAATTTACTCTATGCATTAATTAAGAACTAGCATTTTTTTCTTGTTAGTTTTAGAATTTGCTCTCCCTCGGATGAGTTGTGCATGCCAGGGATGGAATCTGATGGGCTAATCATACAAATATGGGGTAGTTATGGAACTAGGGAACACATGCAGCTTCCATGTATGGTCAGGGCAAATGAACGCTGCAGCATATGCCAAAGTACATACCACATATGCTGAATGAGGTGCATTGCTTCTGCAGGTACACTGAATTCGATGATTTGTAACAGTAGGTTTAATGACATGCAATACTATACAACATAGTTGAAAAGGGCTAGGAGCTCTTGTATAAAAACATTAGAAAAGACTGCTTGCTTAGGGCAGTGAACAGTAATCACTAAAGTATGTCTCACCATACATAAAAAACATATTTATAACCTATATAAGAGGCAAGGCAAAGGCCCCCTCTTCCACCTTCTCTACTGATATTGATATTTACACCCATTAAGAACTATCTTTAAAATGATATACAATGAACCAACACCTTATAACCCAGTGTTATGCTGCCACTCCTTACAATCTTAACATATCTGTCAGATGATATACAATAAATATCACCTTTATACAGTATTAATTTGGCTAGAAGGACAATAATATAGAATAATATTACATTAATTAGTCAGATTCTAGGAGCAAGTGCGGCAGTTGGGACATAGGTTCATTAATAATACTATACGCCACTGTTTATCAATGGGTGATGTGGCGATGATTTAAATTCGGAGAGATTTGTAAAGCCTTCGCTGACTTTAGGGTTTGAAGTGCTCATAGTAGTCTGCTTTTTACTTCAGTGCTTTGACTGCAGTATGGCTATTCAGTAGTCCTTTGTTTATTTACATGCCTCAAGGCCCGAGATTTATTCGCTTCCGCACCACGTGATAATGTACACGTCGGTGGAGCGAGATGTCGACTGATGGAAACGCGGTTTACCAACGCGGAAGCCAGTTAGGAATCAATTTTGCGTGTCTATGAGGAGAAAATAAACTGAGAAGGATAGCTTAGACACAAGGTATTCATGTCATGTTGCCTTGTTTGCAGGGAGGAGGGTGAAATCGTTTTTGCCCCCTGTCTCTATGTAATTTATGAAGAGAGGAGATATCAGTAATTTAGTGTTCTGCAAGTGTGGTAAGTCATGTGGATATGTGAATCCATTGTTTAAATATTCTACAGTTGGTGTTTTTTGGATAGAGCATGGAGTAAATTTGATTTTTAGTGTTTCTCTGTTTAGCACAAGGTAACGGCTGGCCTGTAAGTGTAGAAGGAAAAACAAAAGTGATATTGAAGGAGAAGCGTGGCTCAGTGGTTAGAGGCGGCAGACCCGGAAGCTGAGATCAGCTGTGGACCAGGGTTCGATTCCCTGCCTCGGCGGGTCTCGGGCTAAAAAATTCCACGGACTCGATAATTCTCGCTCCGGTGCCTACTCGACTCACGGGGTCACACTCTGCGACTCTGGGCAATAGCTTGCTTAATCTCCACTACGGCCCCTCGCGGCGGGATGCCTGGCTTTCACCTTGCGAATTCCCTGCTGGGGTTTCTCACAGGGGAATACCAGGATGGGTTCCTTAAGCAAGCGCCTTGAGACCCCTGGGTGATTAGTGCGCTATATAAATCGAAATACATTTACATTTACATTTACATTGAAAATTCATGGAAGAAAAAAAAGCATAAATGATGGAGGAGTGCAAACACTTTCAGAGGCGTCATGGCTAAATCATGTCTTCTCTGTTGTTTGTTTTCAGCATTAACCTCTAAAAGCAACAGGACAGAGCAGGCTCACGGTACCCACCCAACCTGCACTTAGCTGAGATTTTGAGTGAACCAGACAGAGCAAACATACACAGCAACATACCATTTTCCAAAGTAAGTAACTAAATCAAATGCACAGCTGTCAGTCATACCACTGCTACAGTCGTGAGACTCGTGACTCGACTCCACCACGACACAGACATGTAGATCCGCTGTGGTTGTTCTTGACTTGTTTACCTTTTATGCCACTCATGAAAAACACCCTGATTTATTCCATCAATCATCTCCGTTTCTACTGACTGACTGCAAAGATACTATGTCACTGTGGTCATCATCATGGTGTTGTTCTACTCAGTCTCCAGTGTACCGAATTAGTCCAGATTCCATATTAAAAAATGCAATTGATAGGCCTGCAGTAGAAGTAAAATGTTGTTATTAAACAACAAGAAGGGAAACATTGACTTGAGTCACTTTTAGTGTGTCGATATACTAGCACACTTTGACTTCACTTCATGCACAACCAACAACAACAACACAAACACCAATCAGTCAGAGTCAGCATCCAATGCATGCCATTCATTACCTGTTCCTTCTCATCTTAAGTGATTGGGCAGTCTCTCTTGGCTCAGAAAGGAGGATAGCTATAGTCATCATGTTGTAATTTTTTTCCACTTCTTTCGGAGG
Source organism: Lissotriton helveticus (assembly GCF_964261635.1). Lineage (NCBI taxonomy): Eukaryota > Metazoa > Chordata > Amphibia > Caudata > Salamandridae > Lissotriton > Lissotriton helveticus. Next base: position 643,155,266 of record NC_136059.1, read on the forward strand.
GACTCGGCAAGGCAACATTTCCTGTACTATTCTGTCTCCAATGTCTGGCTTGAGGGAAATGGATTGAGGGCGAGTCAGTAGGATGGGGCAGGACTCGGAGGAGTGGACTTAAATGCACAGCTGCAACTCCAATATGGCAATAAAAAGAGAAGACAGTGGTGATGGATTTGTTGCGATTCGAACCAGAAAGATAGAGACACACACAAATAATAAAAGTAAACAAGGAAGAAAGAAAGTAACAAATTGAAAGCGTAGTTGTCAGGGAAGTAGAGCTTGTCCTCAAACTCTGGTGGTTTGACCAGAAGAAGTTGATCTAACACACTACTTCCATCACCGAAGTCGCTGTCCTCATCTTCCTGCTGTTTTTGTATGTATTTTGTACTCCTGTGGTATAAAGTGCTGATTCATTTTGATCATGGTTAACCTCTCCACGTTTTTGGGCAAGAGACTGGTACTTTTCACTGTTACAATTGCACCAGCAGCACTGAAAACATGCTCAGAAGAGACCTTGCGACAGGGCAAGCCAGATAGTTTATCATCAGTGTGCTGAGGACTGGCCATAGGTGCCTTTTCCTATACCAATACACCAATGGGTTTTTATCAATGTAGACCTCTGTTGGGTCATCCAGATAGGTCTGGACCATCCGCTCAATGCTCAGGGGTACTATGCTTTGCTGGGTATCTTTTGCCTTTGCATCAGCACTAGACCTAACAAGCCCTTGCTGTAAATACAAATCCTGTGCCGATTTTACAGAGGCTGATGATCCTGTTCTTGCTGTGGTTAATAGTGTTGGTGACTGCGGTGAGCTGAACGCACTGCCCTAAGCATCTGAAGTTACACTTGACGCCAGATGCCCTGCTGCAGTACTTGTTGTAGATTGGAATAGCGGGCCTTTAATTACCAGCCGTCTTTTTCCAAGTTCTGGCTGCTTCAGCAATCCAAGTTTTGTACTGGGCAACATCCACTTCTGAAAAAGGAATTAATGTCTTAATGTGCAGTGCTGATTTGTACCGTGGAGCCAGAATTGTGGCAGAAATGTAATGTTTGTCTGACACAATTTTAGTATGCACCCTTGTATTTTCGGCTAAGCAATGGGCTAAGCTCTCCACCAATACATAATCTTCAATTTTCTTCCTCCACACCTGCGTACGTGTCAGACACTGCCTTCAGCTGTTGCTCTAGCATTTTCACTAATGTGATAGCTTGGCCCATAGTACAGTCCTCCTTGCTGACTTCACGTGTGAGGAGCTTGAAAGGAAGTAGCATCCCTATCAGACATTTAACTAGGCCCCATTGGTACATCTCAATGATCATGCCTTTCACAGTAGCATACCTTCTTTGCATGACATTTTCATTGATTGATTTGTTCTGCTCAAACAGACGTTCAAGCATGTAATACAATTAGTTCCAATGTGTTGCCACCTCCTGGATGCTTTGACTGGCATTCTATGCTCACGTTGAATGATCCTCAGCTGCTACTGGGTTTTAAAAGAATGGCGGAAATGTGTGCATATTCTTCTGTAGGTGGTCAGTAACTTGCTGACTCAGTATCTTCTCTCAGAAAGTCTTGAATAATGATGTTAATGCAGTGCACCAAACACAGGATGCTGAAAAAGCCACCATCGCCCATAGCCTTAACTATATTACTGCCATTGTCCATGGCAACAAATCCAATGTTAAGCCCTCTTAGGTGCATCCATTCAAAGACCTTGCTGTTAAACTCTTCCAAAATGTTTGCAGCAGTGTGAGATTTCTCCATGGTGAACATGGCTACAGTTGAATGTTTACAAGTGGCATTACAAAATCTCAGCAGCGTCAACAACAACACCTGCTGCAGTTATCTTTTCTCTAACACCCACAAAAGAGAGCCATTGTGCAGGGATGAACATGTAATAGATGGCTTGGCAACTTGTCCACATATCTGTTGTCAGGTGGATATTGTGAACAGCACTCTGCTGCAAAGCTTTTCCAATTAATTCCAGCACATCATGATGGAATGCTGGAACAGCAACTCTGACGAAATAGAACCGTGAGGGAACCTTCCATTTTGGTCAGATGGATGTTACATATTCCAGAAAACCCACTCTTTACACAAAAGAAAAAGGGAGAAGGTCCAGCGCTAACATTTTTGCCAGCTTCGCATTGTACAAACGTGCCGTTGGGTGGTTGCCTTCGTCTTGCCCTTCCGACCTAAATATGCTGACAATGGTAGGCTGGATTATTTTCCTTTCTGGTGCCACTGATGCAGGTGACTTCTTGAACCAACATTTTGTCAGGCTCAACAACGCACTTTTTTTCATTGTGGTACTCTGTTCCCTTGGTGTCTCAGGCTCAGCCTGACTCTTAATACGGTGTCACTGAGATGTTGCTGAGGATGATGACGATGTGGGAGGTAGTGCACTGCAGGAGACAGAGCTAATTTTTGTACCGGCGAAAATATCTCCCTCTTGTTCACCTTCCACCACAATCATATCTTCTTCTACTTCTTCATCCACACCAAGGTGTTCCTCCCAATGGATCAAGTGTTGTTTTTCAGGTGGGTTGTTTGGCCTCCAGTGCCATAGTTTGTACCACGCTTACCCCGACTAACACTCTGTCGACAAATTGAGCATTTAGCAGCGTTCTCCCCGTTACTGCTAACTGAAAAGAAGTCCCAAACTGGGGGAAGGGAACTTTCTTGTGCTGCTGGAGGTGCCACTTACAATGCCAGATGAACTGGAGGGTGTGCCTGGAATGTGACTCTGTGCAGTTACAGAAACACTACCTATTGAGGTGGTGGTTGTGCTTGATGTAGGACTCTGCTGGGCCTTTGCAAATGCAAATATGGAAGCTGAAGGTGGTGTTGGTGTTACCTGTGTTAATGGTATCCGTGTCACATCCCTCACAGCATTTTGGGAAGGGGTAATAATGTCGGTCTCCATCTCCACTGGGGCAAGAGAGATGTTCATGATGACTGGCTCGTCATCATTTTCCTTTTCTATATCTACCTCCATAACTCTAAGGCTTTCTGGAACCTTCCTTTTCCCTAGCCTTTTCTTGTGGTGTAGCTCACTCTCAGACTGCTGAGCTGGTGGCTTCCAAGTGGCATCCAGATTACCAGAAGTGGGGCTTGAAGAAGTTGATGGACTAACACTCGTTTTCCTTGCTGGGGATATGGAAGTAAATGGATCTTCTGAGTGGCTTGCCCTTCTTCCTCTGCAGGAAGCTCGATTTCCTGAACTGCCCCTACTTCGGGAGTAACAACTACTATTGTGGGCGGAGGTTGCAGCTGTTGTTGTGGCTGTTGTTGCGGCTGTTGTTGCCCACTTAACTGCTGAGTTTCCTCCTGCGTTGATTGGGTACTACTTTGTGACAACCATAAGTCAATTTTAACATCACTGCTCGTTGGCGTTTGCACAATTAGACTGGCTATATTCTGCAACACTCATGGGCTTGGGCCTAGGTTGATGGGGTGGGCCCGCTGATGTGGAGGTGCTGCTCCCAGCTTGCTCGTTGGATACTGCTGCTGCAAGCTTAATTTTTGGTTTCCCAAAAAACAACCTGGGAGGCACACCAGTCTTGGTAAGTGGCACTTCCTCCTTCTTCTGTTTCTTCTTCTCACTGGCAACTTTCTTGGTACTGGAGGACCTGGTACCTTTCTTTGGGGCCATCTTCTTCAGATGTCAGCAGGATGCAGTTGCACGAGTTGCAGAGATGTCTGTGGTCATATGTCATGTGACATTGTGTGCAGCAGTACTTCTGTCTGGCAGTACAACGGGTGATGATGATGACTCCTCCTCCTCAGTCTTTTATGCATCTAAAAGCAAAGAAACCAGAAGAACATCAGTGAAATATTGCATTTGTTGTTGTGGTTCAATTACTACTAGTACAAACAAATATAATATATAACTTAGTGTGTGGTGGGCACACTTGTTAGTGTTATAATAACTTATATTATAAAATGTTATTAACTCAGTTATTACAAAAAACAAAACAACAGTATAACCGTTTGTGAGACTTTGACAACAAGGGCTTTAATGGTATACTGTGTACACTCAGGAAGGAGAGTAAAGAAGAATACCAAAAACAAAAATACAAATGTAATGGAAGTGGATTCATTTTCGCATCATGTCATTCAGGGAGCTGCAGCTGACAAAGGGGATGGAAGCAGTAGTCCAAGAGGAACAAAGGAAAGACATGCAGGCCTTTATGGCAAAAGCAGCATACTACTAAACTAAAACTACCATCAAAAAATGGCCACCAGCCACATGGTCACTCACAGTCACAAAAAACTGAAGGCCTGGAAAACAATGAACTCAAGCAGGCCTATAATTAATGGCCAGGCAAAGGAGGCATGCTAAACAACACAGCTTTAATGAAAAAATGCAAAAACAAAAATCCACAGGGCTAAACAAGGTTTGCAAGTTACACAACAACAACAACCACACCACACACACACACACACACACACACACACACATCCAACAAAAGGCATTTATTTAACACACACCCAAAAAAGTGAAATGCACCCCAAAAACACATTTTGCAATTCAATCCAATGCCATCCATGCCCAAAATTATGTTTAAATTCAACAGACACCACAGAGACAGTTGCTTCATGCCACCATGAGTAGCTCTGGGCCCAATGGCTACCAACTAAACATTTCAAAAAAACTGATGAAAAGTAAAAAAAATTGGAAGCTCAAACTAAGATTGCCCCTATTTTGCATGAAGGTGAAACTCTAAAAATTACCGCATATGCGGATGATTTAGCTATTTATACCACCAATGTAACGGATACATTAATAGGGATAACGATGGAAGCTAATAATTTCGGGACCATTTCAGGTTATAAATTAAATATAAATAAAACACAGGTTAACATGAATTATCAGGCCAATTTACCTGTGCAGGGACTATGTCAATCTGCAGTATATCTAGGGGTAAAGATATAATCTAAAACTGATCATATAAATTCACTAAATTATGACCCTTTGTTAAAAGAAGTTACAAATCTTTTGAAAAAATGGCACAAGATCCCATTAAACCTCATAGGCCGTATGAATTTGATTAAGATGAACATTCTGCCGAAGTTCTTATATTTATTTCACTCCATACCTTGCCGCGTTAATAACTTATTCTTTAAAAAATTAGATGGCATTTTAAGTAGTTTCGTTTGGGGCTATAAGAAGGCTAGAAGGTCTATGACAATATTAAAACTCTCATCTGAAAAGGGAGGTTTGAACTTCCCAGATTTCAGAGCGTATTTTCCCGCTTCTTTTTTAGGCCAGCTGCGTAGCCTATTTGCCCCTAATAATCAATATTTTTTTCACCAATTTATGCTTGGTGGTTATTCAAAACAATTCCTGGCAAAAGTGCAAGACCCAAATTACTTTAAACGTGTAAAATTTAAGACTGCGAGAGATGCCGTATTCATATGGAAACAGATGTTGACCAAGTGTAACACTTCTTTTTTTCATAATGAGCTGCCAATATGGGACAATCCTGGGCTTCCAGATATTTTTAGAGATAAAACTGGTCGAGAATGGGCTAACTTTGGTATTCAGACTTTAGGAGATCTGTATGGTATTGATGGTCTTTTACAATTTGAAACATTGCAACTTTTGTATAAACTGCCTGAAAAAATTAGATACAAATACATTCAAATCAGGGACTACCTAGTACGGAAAATGAATTTGATAGAAATTACAAGTTCAGATATATGTGCCTGTTTTTATTCCGTGCATAGAAAACCATTAATTAGTCTGGGATACAAGTGTCTCAGTCAGAATAGCTTTGACGAAGCTCCTAGACTGGCATTAAAATGGACTGTTAGCCTAGGATATAATGTGACAACTCAGAATATCTCTGCTGCCTTAGTCAACATCACTAAAGCCGTCCAGTCTTCCAGCCTGAAACTCCAATCGTATAGAACGGTCAGCCAACTTTACTACACTCCACTAAAAATCTCTAAATAGGCACAAAATAACTTTAATAATGATCATACTAAATGTCCCAAATGTGGTCTGGTGGCAGCAGACCTCATACATATGATATACTCATGCCCAATACTAGCTAAATACTGGGTGGACATAGAAAATATTTTAACGCAAAATCAACTAATTAACTTTTCACTCAATGCAGCCGCGGTACTATTGTCCATATACCCGGTCAGCCCTATCTATAAAGAACTGCTAAATATTACACTGGCTTGTGCCAGACTCGTGTATGCTAGGGCTTGGATTTCTCAGAATCCTCCTCATATAACTGAATGGTGGACATTGGTTTTTGAAATTTACACTATGGAAGATGCTATTGCTAGGAATAGAGGAATTAAAGCAAAAAAAAAGTTTGCCAAGATATGGGGGGATTTTCTGCAATGCTAGCAATGATTTGGATCATAGATGTTCTTTTTGTTTATGGCTTATTAATTATTAATGATCTGTCCTGATTAGGATCTACTTTTTTTTTACTTTTGTTTGTGTTTTGGATAATATGAACCTGCACCGAATTGAATTTGATTTATCTTACTTTTCTGATTTTGTATTTGGATATGTCAATCTCTTTGACTTGCTTGTCAAATAAAATTCTTTAAAAAAAAAAACATTGTAGTTGCAACTTGCAATGCCACATTCAAACAAACAACACCAATTCTCCAACTTACCTGTAAAATAAAATCCAAAAGTCCTCAAATCCAATCATATATAATGCAGCAGGCACAAAGCGTGATCCTTCCAGCTCCAAATGGAAAGTGAACAGGACTTGGACAAAGCACTAGGAGGAGCCTGCTGGACAGGAACAGGAAGTTGGAGACTCTGGGGCACTCCCATCCCCTTAAAAAAAGAAATAAAACATTAAAAAGGACTCCTTGCACAAAAATGTACAGCTAAATGTTAATCTGAGGAGTTTGTTTCATCAAAATCATCATTTTCGAGAAGGTTTTATGCTGCTTGAAAGATATTCTTGTGAAGATTGCAATTTCTGCATGTTCAGCATTGCGAGCTTCACCGAACTTCTGCCAGATGTCCGATGGGGCGTCCTAATTACGTGTTCGCGATTGCACACTCTTGAGGGGTCGTGCTGTCGGCTACCAAAATCTCGTGACGCACGCAAATGGATAGGAAATCTTGTCGGCGAACGCAGGGATCCCGGTAAGTCACTACCGAGTGTGCAAAAATGCATTTTGAAAGTGCAAACAAGCAAAAAACTCCGCTATGCCACAGATCGCAGAAGTTTTCGGTAACTTCCCATTCTACGCGGAACGTGGAGTAGCCCAAAATACGCCCAGGGTTATTTCTTACATCTCCAATTGCTCACAAGTAAAAACTCAGGATGAGCCTGCTTTCCAACTTCATTGCTGATAAAAAGTGGCACCTATAATGGAGTCAGCCATCTAGTATGGGGCAGGGTCTGGGTTTTTTTAGGACAATACAGGAGGGCAAAATTCTCTTGGCTGAGCATGAGAAACATCTTTCACATTACCGAACAGTGTAGCCCTTGGTTATTTAATTATGTAAGAGAGGACCTGCTGTGCTGTTCTTTACTCTTTTCGTGCCATAGTTCTGTCCAGCGCTATCTTCGTTTCTGGGCTGGTATTTTTATTTACAATATGTCTCTCTGATTTCCATGATTTAGAAGTATTCCATATTCTCATATTTAACTATCTGGATTGTTCTCTCATGCTCCTTGACAAAGTGATGTTACTGTTGAGCAGTGTAAATGTAAAACACATACTTTAGCCTTCAATTTAAACAATCGAGAACACAGGCACTCATGTAGTGTCAAAACAGTATGTAATACAAACAGTACGGATTTTGTTTAGACAGAAATACATTTTATTGACATCATGGAATATTCTTGTATTCTTCTGTACATTCCACTTTTATAGTTTCTTGCTTCACAAAAAACAGCCATCACGAGTTTCGTCATAGAGTGACTTTTTCAAGACTTTCTGTAATAAGGAAGCAGTTACCAAGGTTGACCACGTCGGAAAGATTAAATTCTAATGGTCGGTAGCAAAGTGCATGTGGTTATAACCTCCCTCGCAGTCTGTATTTAAGTCCAGAATCACTGGTCCAGTCTTCCTAATGTCTGCAGAAAGCCTTGAAAAAGTCACTTGTTGACGAAATACGTGTCAGCTGTTTTTTGTGAAGCAAGAAACTATAAAAGTGGAATGTACGGAAGAATACAAGAATATTCCATGATGTCATGAAAATGTATTTCTGTATAAACAAAATCCGTACTGTTTGCATTACATACAGTTGTGACACTACAGGAGTGCTTCGGTTCTCGATTATTTAAATATTGTACACAGTTGGGGTCTATTTGACCCAATTTGTTAATAACACCTTGAGTATTAGGGTGTTTTTCAACCCAATAGAACCATTATTTGTGTTATTATTATAGATACTCACACTATACCCACAGGATACATCCTGTTCCATACGAGGTGCGAAAACCAAACCACTACCATAGCCTTCGAGCCTGCTGTAGCAGGATTTACCATCCAATAAAGGCCCTCCCCAGCGTTAATGATCAAAGCCGAAGGCCATTATTATCGGAGCGGGCCTTTAACCCCTTCGGTACTCACGACGCCCCGGGTGTGCTAACGACGGCTGGGGGCTATCTAAACTCCGCCCACTCTCAATATCACCCGCACAGTGCAAAAATTCAGCCAGCCCGCAAGGGGTTAATGCTGGTTTAACTCACTACCGTGGACTATAAGGCTATTAGAACATTCTATCTCATGAGGGCAGAATGTACTAATAAAAAAACACAAAGGGTTCTCAGAGTGCGAGAGGGTTGAAGACCCCCTGGACTCCAAAGCGTTTTCTGAGCCGGCAGGGACTGATTGAGCTAAAGGAGTAGGGAGGGAGGAAAGGCCCTGTGCCTTGCTGCACAGGCTCTACCTTTCACTTTTCCATTCCCAATCAATATATTTTAGAGAGACAGGAGAAAGAGGGAGGCAGAGGATGAGGATTAGGACGTTATAAGGTTGAAGCAGCACGGCTATAACAGTTTATAAAGGCTGAAGCTCTAATCTTTCCGGTGATCTAACCCCCGTCCGTAGATTTTCCAAAATCAGGGCACCCTCAAAGTTATACACAGCTTAACTTTGATATACAGCTTCCACAGTGTCATATGCTCATGTAGAATCTTTCAAACGAAAGAAGCTGACTCCAGCTCGGTTATTTCAATGGTTTTTCATGGGATCCCTGTCAGACTTTCCAGTACACTATGACCTGCATGTGAAATGCTTGTGAAAAGAGTGTATAAAGTGTTGCATTTATTACACGAGAAAACACAATTTACTTTATAAAGTTTGCCAGGCCATTTTTACAGAGCGACATGCAAGCTGCGCACTTCGGACTGCCCGAGACTTTATTGCTCCGAGCAGGTGCCATCACAGACACCTCTGAAGCAGCTGCTGATGAATGGCAGAACATCCCGGAGCTCAGTGAGCAAGAAGCCGCTCCGGATGAGCGGGAATGAGCAAAGAGCTTCCGCTCCGAGGCTGATTAGGATGTGAGCGGGGACAGGGCCGGATTGAGCCATCTTTCCAAGCAGCTGTCAGCCCCGAAGTCATTGCAGTCCATCACCTTATGTAACCCGGACCCTCGGGGAGCTGCCGCGCCGAGCTTTGACAAGAAGCGGATTTGAACTTGGTGGACATGAGATTGAATTAGAAGACTACTTATCCAGGTACCTTTACACTTAGAAAAGTAAATGTCCTGTCATTTTCACAAACAGGAGTGAGATATGGGCAACAAAGGAAGTTGGATTTTAATATTGCTTCAGTTTGAAGTTATTCATTCAAAAAACTGCCAAAGCCTACATTAAAAGCACAATAAATGGATAAAACATTTAGCGGAAGTTCAACTTTTTTTCCTGATAAGTATTCTTCCTAAAAAACTGATAACAAAAGTTTTTTTTTTTTTAAATTCCACTAAATATAATTAGCATCCCATCAGCTTTATTGTTATTTTGTTCATAGGCTTGAGGTTCATTGTTTTTAGAACAGGTTTCGATCAAAATCGTTCATGTTTTAATTTTGAAGTAAAAGTTCGCACTGGTAGATGTTACAATATCAATAATCAACAAAGCCTCCATTGTGTTCCTTCACAGTGGTATATTGCTCCCTTAATTCATTAAAAATAAAATCTGTTTGAGTTTAATTGTGATGTAACTTTCCTGAAAGCATAGAGTATAGTCCCTCTCACACCGTCATTTAATTTCTTGTGCTATAAACACCAAATGTAATTCATTTGCAGATATCGCTGAAGAATGATAAAGGCTTAACATATACATATTAAGAATAAAAAGGACAGCAGTATTTCTGCATGTTGTAAAACGTGAGTTCTAATCTCCATGAGTTTATACCATAGGTGTTAAAAAAAAGTACCTGTATCTCACGCATGCGCGATAATTAGCAAATGGCGTTTACCAGACCTGAAGACAGTGCCATTTTACTGTGTACAGAGGCACACAGGGTCCTCAAAGCGCCTGCGGGGGAATAGGGACAGCTGAATACTCTTTTATATGCTGTACTACCGTCACCTCCTGCACAGAAAGGCTTGAGACAAGTGTGTTTGGTTTGAAAAGAAAACTTCCTCTTACAGTTGTGTAGGGATCTGCCTGAGTGTCAGTACTGCCCACCCATCCACATTGTTACTTCTGCCACTAGGTAAACAAGTTGTACCATTTTCAGACGAAGAACTTGGAATTGTAGCAGAAGAGATAATGAAGGATGGAGGCCGTTGTGTTTGGCCATGTACCAGTTCAACAATCTCACTCCTGTTAGGTCAAGACACAGTTTTGAGAAAATCTCTGCTCAAGCCTTGGTAGTTATTGCACAAATAGCAGTCAATCTCCAGAGAAATGCAGGCTAAGTTTAAGCAGTACCAACAATTTTAAAGTAAAGAACACAACACCAGCTACTTTCCGCCAGGCAATAATCCCCTTTTCTCCAACGAGACCATGGCCATAGGCATGTCATAATCCCACCATGGTATTACGTCTACGCCCTTATATCCCCATCCCATTCATTACTCAAGAGGTGAACCCCGCTCCAGAGACAGAAAATAGAAGAGGAAATTCTGAAATGGGTGTCCCTCCCCTATAAGCAACAGCCTATAAGGGTACACTTTACCCAGCATTCCTCCTGTTCTTTTGTCAGGTCTGGCCTGTTCGTTTAAGAAATGGTTGTCTTGTGTTGCATTAGGCGCCTCAGGTGAAAATTCTTCATAGAATTATACTCATCGCTTCAATTATGTTTTTTGTGCTCAGGCTATCAGCCTCGCTGGAGGTGTGTAGTCGATAGTTTTGCACCTATTCTAGAGGAAACACAGAAAAAGCTTGGTTTCTTCTGGGTGTTTTCCCCACATGCGCAGACCACAGAGTGAGCGCGCATGAGAAGACTCTCGGGTGAGTACGAATGCAGAGAGGACGTCATCTTCTCTCGAGTTACAGAGCAGAGGGAGTACTTCAACTTGGAGATCACAATAAGTACGCATAGCAGTTTGGTGAATTTTTGACTGGGCAAGTAATTGTTTGCGGCGATTGCAGGTTGCTTGTTTGTCTGCACTGAGTGCCAAGCATTGCACTAAGATAAGTAGCAATCACTAAAAAGGAGGCATGTGGAGTCTTCCTCTTCGAGCGATTCTTCAGTCTCCCCTCCTTCAAAGGGTGCTGACAGGGAGGGGGATGATGAGCACCTCAGGAGACTAATTAAGAAGATACACCTTTAACTTAATGTGGCCACAGTACACCCTAAGCAAGTGTTTGGAGATGGTTCAGCTGATGTGTCCTCTTTGTCTGATGAGGAGCAGCCTAAGGTCCGGAATGAGCATAAAGAGAAGTACTTCAATAAAGACTTACTCCCTAACCTTCTGGCAGATGTGAAACAGAATATGGGGGTTTCAGGATGAGGAAACTCCTGAACTTTCTTCTTCAGGTTTTGGTCTTTTGGGCCAGTTCCAGCATTCAGCACAGATGGATTTCCCTGTGCATCCTGATTACATGGGGGTTTTGCACAGAAAATGGAAAGACCTGGATACAATCCTAATGCCGAGATTCATGGTTAAGTTGTATCTGTTTACAGATATGCTAAACATATCTGCCCGATTCAATATTGATTGATTCTTTTGTTAACAGTCTGGTGGGGTGCACTTCTTCGACAGAGGACTCTGTCATTAATAATCAGAGTGACAAGAAAGATAAGCCTTCCTTAAAAAAGTTGTATCCTGGAGCCCATCTTGCATTACGAGCCAGAACCTTTGTCACTTATATCTCGCAATCCTTGATCCCTGATTCCAAGCAAAGTTTTAAAACGGTGGAAGAAGGGGCTGAGTGTTCTTGCTTGCTAGAGGGCATTGAAAGGCAGGTTGAATGTGTCTGATATTTCTTTTGATGTGTTCCAGGCCCCTGCCCTTCCTGCCTGGGCATCAATTGTTGCCTTCCTCAACTTGGTTCTGAAGAATTGTCACAAATATTTCAGCCCAAGATCTTCTGAACTGCGTCTGCCATTTGAGGGTTATCATATGTTGGGAGATGAGGTAGAGTCAAAGTTGCACAAACTCTTTAAGGAGAAAAAGCACTCTTCTATTTTCAAGCAGTTGTCTTTCCCTCTCCTCTGGCTAAGGCTTATTTGGTTCATCAGCCCTCTTGCCACCAGTATTTGGGCCAACAGGGCAGATTTCAACCCAGGAAACAGCAAGAGAAGCAGCTGTACTCAAAAGAAGCAGCACTCATGACTATCTAGGTGATGGCCTGCCATGAGTGGTTGGAGGTAGGCTTCAGGTCTATCTGACAGCCTGGAGCAAGTCCACTTCAGACTCTTGGGTGCTCCAAATCATCAGGTTGAGTTACCGGATAGAGTTCATGATCCTTCCCACGGATTCTGGAATAAGATGAACCCCTGGCCAATTTCACAAGGAGAAGAGGTTTGTGATTCGAGAGGGAGTTGCAGATCTAGTGCAGGTGGAAGCAATTTCAGAGTTTCCTCTGCTATCGAGAGGGTGGAGCTTCTATTCCTTCATCTTACTGGTGCAGAAGGTTACAGGAGGATTACGGCTGGTGCTAGACCTGAAGCATCTGAGCAAATCTGTACAGTCCATTTCATTCAAAATTGAAACACTTCAGATGATCATTCCATTGTTGTGCAATTGAATAGCTACCTTGGATTTTCAGGATGCCTGCTTCCATGTGCCGATCCACCTGGCTCAATGGCAGTATCTACACTTCTGTATCAACCGCATTCATTATCAGTTCAATGTACTGCCTGTCGGTCTAAAGTTAGCTCCCTGGATCGTCGCCAAGACAGTGGCCCCTCTGTTGGTGTCTCTCCCTCTCCAGGGTGTCTGCTTGTAATCATTTGTAGATAACTGGCTTCTCCACGCTCCCATGGAAAATCAACTTTTATGGGTCTTGGAGAAGGTGCTGGAGCAGGTTCAGGAACATGTGTTTCTGTTCAATTGGTACAAGTGTCAGCTCTAACCAGTGCAGGATAGGATTGTCATAGAGGCTTGTTTCAGGGCAGACTTGAATAAGGTTTTTCTTAAAGAATTGAGGGCCAGAACTCTAAGAGGCTTGGTGTCCCAAGTACTTCAGAATTGTTCATCATTGGCTACACCTACTGTGTTATATGGCGGCAACTGAATTCACAGTCTCTTGGTCTAGATTCCATCTTCGCCCCCTGTGGAGCTATCTTCATACATTCTGGGTTCCATTGTTTGGAGACTACGACATTATGGTTCCTCTGTTCGCTGAGGTCAAGGAGGATCTAACATGGTGACTTCAACCGGGAGTCATTGTCCAAAGGGGTAGAGCTACAACTGATCCACCCAGTTATTCTGATGACGGATGCCAGTTCTCTTGGGTGGGGGCACAACTTTGAAGAGGTCCTCCACTCAAACTCGTTGGTCTCTGACCGAGATCAGGTGTTCGCCAAACTGGATGGAACTGATAGAAATTGTGGCGAAGTCATCTTGTGCCCTGGGCACCCCCCAACTTTTTGTCGAATGGCACTGGGGGTAACTGGCTCTAACTGACCCTGGGCTCTGCCTAACCAGGCCCATGGCCAGTGCAATGCCGAACTACACACATTTAGAATACAGTGAAAACACCTACATACACTAGGGTAAACTATGGTATGGGGTACCCCTGTGATTGGCATGACCTACCTTCTAGGGCCCTAATACATATTAGGACAGGGGGATTGAAACTACCTATCAGCCCCTAATATAAATAGGGCATGGCAGTTTAGAGGCCAGAATCGCTTTTGCACTTGCATGTGTGCATTGCTGAAGACTGAGATCAGTTTTAAAAGTAGCCCTGGGTGGCAGGGCTGCTTTTAAAAAGTAGATTGTGCTCAAACTCAAATTTGGGGTTTGGGGCACCTAAAAATGGATACTCTACAATTTGTTGGCATATTAGGAACCCCACGGTGTCCCCTAGGTGTCCCAGGGGTGGGGGCGGGTCAGGTATTTATAAGTTAGACCCTTATATAATGAGTTTAATATGCCCTGGGTTAAGTGAAATTTACACTTCACTCCCCACATTGTGATAAAGTGCTGCCCAAGTTCGACTTTGATGCTAGGAACCCTGTGGAGGGGGGGATCTGCAATATTTCTACAGATTCTGAAAGCCTAAAGTCTCCCCTAGTTGACCCATGTGGTGGGGGTCCTGTAGATATAAGCAAAATACTTATAAAATATATTTTTGTAAATCCTGGGGCTGGAAAAATGGCCCAAGTCATTTTTTCCATTGCAAATCCCCTGTCACATAGGTTAACATTGCAGGAAGTCAGTAATTAATGACTCTTGATTTGAGAGGGCTAGAAGTCCCATTCAAAGACTTCACAGAATGGTATTAGTAAACTCAAGAATATGGTATTTTTGAACTTCTCCTAAAGACTTTCTTGTTTGTAAGTCCAAATTCAGCCTTCCAGTGGTGTGCCCTGATTGCTCGGAGTTAAGTGGATTAGCCAGGCTGCCTTGAAGAGGTGATAAAGAGCCCCTGGGGTTAACCAGATCTGCTGGGAGGGCAGTGTGCTGCTACACAGGAATGCCAAAGCATGGGGGGAGTCGTAAACCATGGTATTCAAAGGAAAGAGGAGGACTTAGTATCATTTTCAACTGTAAACTCTTCAACTCTGCCAGAGCCAGGCTTATGAAAGGAATGCACAGATGCAAGGGGGAATGTATATATGGAAAGTAGGCCATCCTAGAGGTGTGTTTAGCCAGATCTTACCTCCCTGCTGGAAAATCATCTAACATGAATTTGGAGGATTTGGTGAACTCTGGGAAAAAATAATGCTACATTCTACAGGATAGTGGTCTAATTTTTGGGGAGTTGGCCTGCTCCCATTGGTCAGCATTGACCTCTTGCTGGACCCTGAGAGCTGGGAGTAAGTTTCTTAGAGGGGCAGAGCCTCTCAGATCTGCGGCTTGAAACTTAAGGAAGCAAGATGTTGCCATGTTGAGAAGTTGGGGTGCAAAGTACTAAGGTCTGCTCTTTGAAGACTGCATCAGCTGAAGCTACAGCCCTGTGGATTACCTTGCTGCAACAGAACTAAAGAGTGAACTCCCTGCAAGCTACAGGTTAACAGAGCTCACCTGGACCATCACCACCAGGGATCTTCAACCTGAAGAACACCAGTGGATTTGTAAGGGTTTTAGCTGAGTAGATTGTGGGAACTGAAGTCCTCAACTTTCAAGAACAATCTTGGAGCTTCCAGACCCTTGGAGTGAGTTTGAGACACTTTGGGACCCCTTGAGGAACTTCAGGAAGAAGTTCAAGATGTTTGGAGAACTTTGGAGCAACTTTGAAAAAAAGCTCCATAGAGGGACCGACTCAACCTGGTCAGCCAAGCCGCCTGCCTTCAACCGCAAACCGGCCGAGCCTCCAGGTTCGTCCCGTAAAAGCTCCGTAGTTCCAACTTCCAGAGTTTGACCGGGAGTAGGAGAAATCAAAGGCCGGCAAACCCTCACTGAATCCTGCCTGGTGAAGAGCATTGAGGGACCCCGTGAGAAAAAGCTCTGTAAACGTTTCTAAGTCCAAACAAAGAAAAGGTGACCGGGAGCAACCACGAAAGCCAAGCCGCCTGCCTTCAACCTCGTGTTGGCCTGGATCCAGGGTTTGCCTCGCTGAAACACTACAGAGGTCGACTTCCATAAGTTTGACTGGGAGTTCATAGCAAGGCTATCCAGCGAACTCTCACCGAATCCGGACTGGCTGAGAGTTTCGAGGTACCCCAGTAAGAAAAGCTCAAGAAAAGCTTCTTAGTCCGAAGGTAAAAACTGTGGCGGGGACCTACCGCGAGTGGTAGCTGCCCAGGGCCGCATAGCGGTTGGCCTAAAACTTTGACTTTGAGCCGGTCTATTGCGACCAGATATTCCAATAAGGTGCTATATGTTTCTAAGTGCTATATAATGCTAAATGTTTGAAAATTCATATCTCCGGTTCCCTACATTGGATTTTATCGTTTTGGTGTTATTTTCAAGATAAAAATATTTCCTATGTTTCTAAATTGGTGTTCGATTTTTATTAAGTGTTGTGTCTTAATTATTTACTGAATTGGTGTTTTTACATGCTTTACATACCTGTCTTTGAAGTTAAGCCTGCCTTCCCCGTAGCCAAGCTGCCAAGGTTTGAGCATAGGAATAATTTTCTAAGACCTATGCTGAGTCCTATCATGTGTTAGTGACCTTTTTGCCAGTGACAGACCTATATTTGCCACTACCAATAATAGAGCGATGCTATGATTTGTGTGTTCAGACGAACATGGTTTAATGTGAAATTCAGGAACATAGCAGAGGTAGGTCATCTCTTTATTTAACCATCACCAATAATCCACTTTCCAACTGCAATCACGCTAGCCCTGTGGCATTTTTGGGAGTTCCTGTTGGGATGCCATGTACTTGTTAGAATGGACTATACAGTTACAGTAGCCTACATAAATAATCAGGAGGGCACAAGTTTGAGTTTAGTGGTCAGGAAATTGATGGCATGGGTGGAGATCAGTCTTCTCTCTATCTCAGCTGTCCACATTAGGGGGTGGACAATGTGCTTGCAGACTTTCTCAGTCATAAATTCTTCCTCATGTCTGCTTTTAGGGAATTCTGTCTGAGGTTTGGCGTTCCCTTTCTAGAACCTTTTGCCTCCTGATTCAATGCCCAACTTCAGAGGTTTTGTACACAGGCCCCACAAGAGAGAGCGTGGGTGTGGATGCTCTTCTGGTTTCTTGACCCAACAGGGTTCTCTATGCTTTCCCTCCTTTTCCTTTGATTCCCCCCACATCTGTCCCACCTCATGTTCCAGCATCCGGAATAGCAGTCTCTCTGCATCGAATTGCACCACGGCTACAAGAGGAGACAATAATGATCCTAGTGGTTCCCTTTTGGCCCAGGAGCACTGGAATTCTGATTCCGAGGGCCCTTGCCCTTCAGGTGTCCCCTAGGTGTCCCAGGGGTGGGGGGGTCAGGTATTTATAAGTTAGACCCTTATACAATGAGTTTAATATGCCCTGGGTTAAGTGAAATTTACACTTCACTCCCCACATTGTGATAAAGTGCTGCCCAAGTTCGACTTTGATGCTAGGAACCCTGTGGAGGGGGAGATCTGCAATATTTCTACAGATTCAGAAAGCCTAAAGTCTCCCCTAGTTGACCCATGTGGTGGGGGTCCTGTAGATATAAGCAAAATACTTATAAAATATATTTTTGTAAATCCTGGGGCTGGAAAAATGGCCCAAGTCCTTTTTTCCATTGCAAATCCCCTGTCACATAGGTTAACATTGCAGGAAGTCAGTAATTAATGACTCTTGATTTGAGAGGGCTAGAAGTCCCATTCAAAGACTTCACAGAATGGTATTAGTAAACTCAAGAATATGGTATTTTTGAACTTCTCCTAAAGACTTTCTTGTTTGTAAGTCCAAATTCAGCCTTCCAGTGGTGTGCCCTGATTGCTCAGAGTTAAGTGGATTAGCCAGGCTGCCTTGAAGAGGTGATAAAGAGCCCCTGGGGTTAATCAGCTCTGCTGGGAGGGCAGTGTGCTGCTACACAGGAATGCCAAAGCATGGGGGGAGTTGTAAACCATGGTCTTCAAAGGAAAGAGGAGGACTTAGTATCATTTTCAACTGTAAACTCTTCACCTCTGCCAGAGCCAGGCTTATGAAAGGAATGCACAGATGCAAGGGGGAATGTATATATGGAAAGTAGGCCATCCTAGAGGTGTGTTTAGCCAGATCTTACCTCCCTGCTGGAAAATCATCTAACATGAATTTGGAGGATTTGGTGAACTCTGGGAAAAAATAATGCTACATTCTATAGGATAGTGGTCTAATTTTTGGGGAGTTGGCCTGCTCCCATTGGTCAGCATTGACCTCTTGCTGGACCCTGAGAACTGAGAGTAAGTTTCTTAGAGGGGCAGAGCCTCTCAGATCTGCGGCTTGAAACTTAAGGAAGCAAGATGTTGCCATGTTGAGAAGTTGGGGTGCAAAGTTCTAAGGCCTGCTCTTTGAAGACTGCACCAGCTGAAGCTACAGCCCTGTGGATTACCTTGCTGCAACAGAACTAAAGAGTGAACTCCCTGCAAGCTACAGGTTAACAGAGCTCACCTGGACCATCACCACGAGGGATCTTCAACCTGAAAAACACCAGTGGATTTGTAAGGGTTTTGGCCGAGTAGATTGTGGGAACTGAAATCCTCAACTTTCAAGAACGATCTTGGAGCTTCCAGACCCTTGGAGTGAGTTTGAGACACTTTGGGACCCCTTGCGGAACTTCAGGAAGAAGTTCAAGATGTTTGGAGAACTTTGGAGCAACTTTGAGAAAAAGCTCCATAGAGGGACCGACTCAACCTGGTCAGCCAAGCCGCCTGCCTTAAACCGCGACCCGGCCAAGCCTCCAGGTTCGTCCCGTAAAAGCTCCGTAGGTCCGAAGAGCATTGAGGGACCCCGTGAGAAAAAGCTCTGTAAAAGTTTCTAAGTTCAAACAAAGAAAAGGTGACCGGGAGCAACCACGAAAGCCAAGCCGCCTGCCTTCAACCTCGTGTTGGCCTGGATCCAGGGTTTGCCTCGCTGAAACACTACAGAGGTCGGACTTCCATAAGTTTGACTGGGAGTTCATAGCAAGGCTATCCAGCGAACTCTCACCGAATCCGGACTGGCTGAGAGTTTCGAGGTACCCCAGGAAGAAAAGCTCCAGAATAGCAGAGGTAGGTCATCTCGTTATTGCTCCATCACCAATAATCCACTTTCCAACTGCAATCACGCTAGCCCTGTGGCATTTTTGGGAGTTCCTGTTGGGATGCCATGTACTTGTTAGAATGGACTATACAGTTACAGTAGCCTACATAAATAATCAGGAGGGCACAAGTTTGAGTTTAGTGGTCAGGAAATTGATGGCATGGGTGGAGATCAGTCTTCTCTCTATCTCAGCTGTCCACATTAGGGGGTGGACAATGTGCTTGCAGACTTTCTCAGTCATAAATTCCTCCTCATGTCTGCTTTTAGGGAATTCTGTCTGAGGTTTGGCGTTCCCTTTCTAGAACTTGTTGCCCCCTGATTCAATGCCCAACTTCAGAGGTTTTGTACACAGGCCCCACAAGAGAGAGCGTGGGTGTGGATGCTCTTCTGGTTTCTTGACCCAACAGGGTTCTCTATGCTTTCCCTCCTTTTCCTCTGATTCCCCCCATATCTGTCCCACCTCATGTTCCAGCATCCAGAACAGCAGTCTCTCTGCATCGAATTGCACCACGGCTACAAGAGGAGACAATAATGATCCTAGTGGTTCCCTTTTGGCCCAGGAGCACTGGAATTCTGATTCTGAGGGCCCTTGCCCTTCAGGATCCTTGATTACTTCCTCTCTCTCCCTTCCCTCTCCAGTTCTCAACCAGAGTTCTCTCCTAGAGGTTGCAACTGTTGGTTTGAGATTGAAAGGAGAGGTTGGCAGCATAAGCGATTGGCAGATCACTTAGCAGTGGCTGATCAGAATTCTCTTCGACCTTCCATGCTGCACTCTTAAGTGCACCTTTGAGCACATTTCCAGTTTTGGTGTACTGAGCGTTGTGCTTTTCCAGGGGATTTTTCCCTTCCCAAGGTGTTACAGTTCCTTTGGGATGGGTATGAGAAGCAGTTATCAGTTTCTATTTTGAGGGCCCAGTGGGTTGCTATCCGGTCTTTTCTGGCTCCCCGGGGTAATATGTCGGGTTCTGATGGTTTGGTATCCCCCTTGCTTAAAGGTTTTTCTCTGTCACAGTCCTAGCAATAGCCAGACCTTCTATGTGATAATTACCCTCCTTCCTGAAAGGCATATTTACTTTTAAGTATGGGTTGCTTTGTGTTCCTTTCAATCGGGTGACATAGTGACAATCATTGGCCTTTTCAAAATTGATGTTTAACTGACTGGAAACTTAGTGAGCAGCAGAACCCTCTAGAAGATGTAAACCTTCCATTAACCCAGTGGGAGCACCTATTTTCAATTAAAGTTATTTGTTTTTGCCCTAATGGCAGTTACTTGAAGTGCCTGTCAATTAGCCTCAAACATTGCCTGGAGCTGTTCTGAATCTTCTATGATGTTTCCTGCCAATTAAAACCTCCACTTACAAGCATGACTCAGCTGCTAGCAAAATCTAGTATTTTCCTGGTCATGTGCTCTAATAGGCTGCTGGCAGTTTCTATAAATAGATCACCTTAGCTCATTAGTTTTTCTTGGTCCCCCTGCTCTTCACTTACCTGTTTCCTATGACTAGCTCCTCTTCAGCATGTCCCCAGAACACCACTTCAGCTTCTCCTGCGTCCCACTGCACTCAGCACCTGCTGGCTGAATCGGGAATTCTGAAAAGATAAGAAGAGAAGAGATTACAGAAAACAAGAATACAATTGCAGCTTCAAGGTGCTCTTGTTGTAATTGATATGTACATATGTGTTCTGTGCTCAGTAGCCTTTCCTGAATAAATTATTTTCTTCAGACAAAATTTTGTAAGCACCCAATAACAAGGCTCTGTCAGACTCCAGTTATTCCTGGACCCTCCTTGAGTGCATTTCCTCTACTTTTTAAGCTGGCTGTTCTCGAGTATTCAACTTGCCAAGAGTACTACTGCTTGTGACACAGCAAATCACAGAAGTATTTTAGAGTGCTGTGTTAGGAAATCTTGAGTGTTCAAATGCACCATCCTTGGCGAACCTTGCTGAGATTCCAATCTTCAGTCAAGAGAGAGTTCAGAAGACTCTATCGTAAAGACAGTTCCATTGTAGATGCCTGTGTAAGATATTGCCTACTACTAATGAGCTATAGATTATGAAGGAATAACAATAACCTCAGCAGGTGTGTTTACCTATTTCCTTGTGCCTTGCAGATACTACGTGACTGGGTGCACCATAGGATCTGAGGCAGGTCCTTTTGAGGTTCACTCTAGTCACCGCAGGGGAGAACCACAGCATCTTGTGTCTTTTCAAACCCCAATCCCATTTCCCTGTGGGGCCCGTGATCGATACAGCATAGACCAGTAGGAGGAAATCCGGGATCCAGCATTGCCTCATAGGTACCACCTGTGATTCAGGTAAGTGACTTCATACCTTCACATTCCAGGCCATTTCCAAAACCTCTGTTTTCACTTTGGGATCTCCTGTTGGTGCTTAAGGCTTTAACGTCTGCTCCTTTTAAACCTCTTGATCAGGCTGCTATTAATTTTGTTACCCGGAAGGTGGTGTTTCTAATGGCTATCACTTCAGCTAGGAGGATAGAGGAATTGAAGTCTCTTATAGCTAGAGAGCCTTTTCTCACTTTTTTTTTAGAATGAGGTGATGCTTTGATTAGATCCCTCCTTTGTGCCGAAGGTGCCTTCAGCTTTCCAGGGGAACCCGGAGGTTATTTGGCCAGCACATTAAGAAGTGTCTGAGGCTTCATAGGACTTGGGGTGGCATCAGCTGGATGGAAAATGGGCTTTGAAAATCTATTTCCCTTCAGGAAATCTGACTCACTTTTTGTTTATTTTGGTTCATCTCGTAAGGTTGAGAAGGATTCCCTGATTTCCATTATTGTATGGAAAAAAGCAGGACATTTTCTTAGCTTACTCAGTTTCTGGGGTCCCCCGGGTAGCTTTCAGGGGTGACCCACTAGGATTCTTTCCTCCTCGTGGGATGAAGCAAGGGGTGTGTCCATTGCTGAGAATTGTCGTACTGACCCAAACTTCTTTGTTAGGCATTATCACCTTCAGAATATTCTGCATGCAGCTAAGATTTTTGGGTTTGGTGTTTTAGGCTCAGCATTGCCCTGATTTTTCATCTCTATGTTTGCGTTTAATTTGTGCCATTAAACCTTTATGTGTTTGCTGCATTGTAGTTTGACTATGTCTTTGGTGTTCTTTTAGGAGTTATGGATATCTGAAGGTCTCTCTTTGGGACCGCTTTGGTATTCCTCATGAGTAATGAGTGGGACAGGTATATGAGGACATAGAGGTAATTTCCTAATTATTCACAGGTAATTTTCATTACTCTAAGTTCTGTTTGTCCCAGTCCCATTCATTACATCCCTCCCCCCTCATAGTTATTGCGACTTTCAGATGTTGGAGGGTGCTTGGTATTATAGGAGGAATGCTGGGTAAAGTGTACCCTTATAGGCTGTTTCTTATTGGGAAGGACACCATTTCAGCATTTCCTGGTCTTTTTTCTGAATCACTGACAAAATATCGACAACCACAATATCGAGGTACAAAAATATTGTGACAAAAACATCGAAGTCAAGAATATCGACATCCTGTCTACATCATGGTAAGTACAAAAATCTCAACAACAAAAATATCGATGTCAAAAATATCATTGTTAAAAATATAGTTTTTTTCAAATGTTAAAAAAAGAATTTAAAATAAAGTAAATCATTCATATAATTAAAAGAAACATAGTTAAAAATGTTTAAAAATCAGAACTAATACATATAGGGGCCGATACCGATCTGGGTCGGACAGCCCTGTGAGAGCTGTCCATAGCATAACCTCCCGACCCAATCGTTCCGGGAGCGGTCAGTCCGGACAAAGAAGTACGATGCGCAAATATGCCCAAATACCGACTACATGTATGTTCCTAATCAAGCAACACTTTCCGTATGAGCCAGAACTAGAAATGCATTTACACAGGAGTTTCCGGCCGGGAAAGTACAATGCGTACTTCCTACGAGCTGAACGGGTTGCCACTTACAGCATGTTCCAGCATCCGGAACAGCATTCTCTCTGCATTGAATTGCGCCACAGCTACAAGACGAACAAACCATGTATCCGATCACGCATGTCATCCCTGTCCTGTATGTCTATGACGGAAACAACAACAGGAATCCACACGTACCCCACAGTCGGTAAGTTCTACACCCATAGGGGGTAGATAGCAATAACTGGCAGCAGTCACAACCTATATGGTGGCGGATGCCTATCACTACCAGCAGCCTCAACCTATACGGGGTGGATGGTCAACACTACCAGCATTACTTAACCCATTGGGGGTAGATAGCTATCACTGCCAGCACTCCATAATCATAGGGGGTACCATCACAACCAGTAGTCCCTACTCATAGGGTGGGGCATGGCTAACACTATCAGCACTCCCCAATCACAGTGGGGGATGGCTAACACTACCAGTACACCCCTATCATAGGGGGGTACCATCACTACCAGTAGTCCCTACTCATACAGTGAGAGATGGCTTACACTACCAGCCCTCCCCAATCATAGGGGGTACCATCACTACCAGTAGTCCCTACTCATAGGGTAGAGGATTCCTAACACTACCAGCACTCTCCAATAATAGGGGGGGTACCATATCTACCAGTAGTCCCTACTCCTAGGGTGGGGGACAGCTAACACTACCAGCACTCCCCAATCATAGGGGAGACCATCACTACCAGTAGTCCCTACTCATAGGGTGGGGGATGGCTAACACTACCAGCACTCCCCAATCATAGGGGGGTAATATCACTACCAGCAGTCCCTACTCATAGGGTGGGTGATGGCTAACAGTACCAGCACACACCAATCATGGGGGGGTACCATCACTATCAGTAGCCCCTACTCATAGGGTGGGGGAATGGGTTGGAAACAGTTTCACACATCCTCACACAGGGAAAAGTATCAAATTAAGACACACAGCTGATTGCAACTCGATTATGGTAATCTATGCTATGAAGTGCCCATGCGGATTAGTATATGTAGGGCGCACGACAAGAAAAGTAAAAATCCGTATGACGGAGCACAAAAGCAATATTAGAACTGCAAGCTCTAAATCATGTTTAGCGGTACATTGGGGTGAAAAGCTACACACCATACCACAATTACGTTTTACAATATTGAAAAAGGTGGTGGAGGCTGAACATGTTGATGTCATCCGACATTTATCACAGAGAGAAACTTTTTAGATACGATATTTAAATACACTTGTGCCTTGTGGGCTGAATGATAAAATCGAGATGCTTTGTTTTTTATGAGAAATGTATACCATTAGTAACTGTACATATTGTAACTGTTTCATGTACATTATGTAAAATGTTGTTTTTTTGCTCTGCATTGAGCTGTGAGCCTAATAAGGTGCTACTATTTAAAGTGTGGTGTATACATATTCATAATAATGGTAGTGTTGGCAGTTTCAGATAGGGTCACTAAGAGCACTTGGTTTATTTGGAGTCTTGTCAAATTCATAATTTGCAATCATTATAGTTTTAATTTTATTTTTTCCTCAGTTTTCATTCTGTTTATGTACTTTTCATTGCCTCTTAGAAGTGATAGTGGGTGGATTCTGATGAGTCATGAGCACTTTTGTCGTCATGTAACTAGTGTGTTCATAAGCTCGATTGTTCAAAACACACCGCTAGAGCGCATTGACCATTTTCCAAGCTGCATTTAACGGAGAGTTAGGGTGGTTTGAAGTACGCTCTCTAGCTTCATTGTGAGCATGATCTCAATACGGAAGTATCTTGCATGGTTAAGTAGCGAGACACTATGCGTCGGTAATCTGAGTGTGCACGCACGCGGCTATTGGTGAGGAGTAAGCAGTGAAGAACGGTTGGCGTTTACGCCTATGAATGTTTGGTATTCTAGCGAGTTATTCAAACATTGCCAAAGACATTATGAGGACGGTAGAGGCTCAGACATGGTTTTGTGTTTGTTTATTCTTTCAGAATCAGCGTTATCTAAATTGAAATCTTGCAGCACACATGAATATAAGTAGTCGGGAGGCATGAGCAGTTTATTAAAGCAGGTAATGAGAGGTGGTTATACCATTTGTAATAAATTTGGTTTGATGTTGGCTGCATGTAATCATGTGGCATGGAATTTATTAGAATTTTTCATAATTTTTTATGCGTCACTTTTTTTGAGTTGGTAGAGTCTTTTGCCATACAATAGGTGAGTGCTGAGTGGTTCATTAGATATCTATTAGGGGTCACTAGGTTTTGGTTGTGTTGGTCTCACAATAATATGATTATATACACACATGATGTTTTGGCACGTTGTTGGATTCACTGTTCGGTGAGCATGTTAAACAACAAACACCACAATCATGGTGAGTTCGCGTCTATTCCTATCCCTTGAATATAGTATTTTAACTGTATTCAGTAGTTAGTTTTAAGATTACAAAAATGTTTCTATTGTCATTTTTTAGTATTCCCCTGATGAAGGTTATTAACCGAAATGCATTGGGAGTTATGAAGATGTCATGAACTTCTTGTATGGCATGTTCTTGACGTTATGAGTATCACAAGATAAATTTCATGAGAATAAAGACAAGAAGATTAAGAAGACTCATGATTCACTAATTTGATTTAACATTTGTATTTATAATGTTCAGTTACAATGTTTTGAGTGAGGTAATATTAGATTGATGTCCTCATGTTACACTTGAAGATTATTACCGCATGCAAATGTGTAAAGGAATATAGATATTCTGCACCATCAGGGCATGTGAAAAGTGCGTCCCTCGTAAAACAGTTAATGTGTTTTTTTAGTTTAGGATGGCTAACACTACCAACACTCCCCAATCATAGTGGGGGTACCATCACTACCATTAGTCCCTACTCATAGGGTGGGAGATGGCTAACACTACCAGCACTCCCAAATCCTAGTGGGGGTACCATCACTACCAGTAGTCCCTACTCATAGGGTGGGGGATGGCTAACACTACCAGCACCCCCAATCATCAGGGGAAACATCACTGCCAGTAGTCCCTACTCATAGGGTGGGGGATGGCTAACACTACCAGCAATCCTCAATCATTGGGAGGTACCATCACTACCAATAGTTCCTACTGATAAGGTGGGGGATGGCTAACACCACTAACATTTCCACCCCTAGGGGTTGTAGGCCAAACACACCCTCCCTACCATCATGGCAAGTTTAAGTATTGTGTGGGGACTCCATGCAACAGTGACACTGAAAGGGAACACATACTGTAACTCCCATCATAGTTGTGACCAAAAGGTGAATGTGGTGCTCAAACCCCAAGCATGTTGAGTAAAACTGTGTCAATGGGGTTCCAACGCCCCCACACTACAGTGCCCTAAATTAAGATTTTTGCTAATTCACAGTACGCGAATTCGCGTGAAAGCGTATTTGCGGTTCGCTTTATTTTTTTTTCACCGTGGCTACAGCGAAGTTACCCATGTGGTCATATATGGGCGTGGCCATCTTCTTTTCACTGTTCGTGTTGCATATTTCCGTTTCCGGTCGCTAGTTGCATGCTCGGTTGTGCATTTCCTGTTCCGGGCCGCAATTGCGTGTTCGCGTCCATTTTTGTGTGCTCGCGAGGGAAATATCGCGCAAACTTACCCACGTGGTTGCAATGGGCACGGCCATCTTGTTTTTCATTCATTGCTATGGTTCTGGGCATGCCTTTTCTATCCTGCTTCAATCTTCAATCTTTGTAATCCTTTGTTTGTTTGAATTTTTTAAAAATATTTTTTACTCATTATCTATCTCTCTATTTTTGTACATCTATATTTTGAGTTTTTTTCTACTTTTTGTTACTTTCATAACTACATTCTTTTAGCTCTCTCTTTTCTTTTCTTTACTTTTTTCCCTCTACTTTCCTATTTTTCCTTTCTTTAACCCAGGACCATGGCAAAGGGCGTTTAAGGGGGGAGTCTGTAAGTCCCATGGAGATCTTCAGCACGGTGGAGGTGGCCGCACTGGTCTTCTTTGTGCAGCGCCACCTCCCCAAGACCATCACTGCAGGCGGCAGGCCCCGTACCGGGTACGGCCTCCGGGAGCATCGCCAGCTATGGGGTAAGGTGTGCCGGGCCATGTATCGGGAGTCAGGGTTCTGGCGCACCTACAACCAGGTGACACACCGGTGGTCCGACATACTGGACCGGGAACAAGACCTGCTCAACCTGCTTGGCGTCGAGATTCCTGGGCTTGGTGAGTTCTAGTAGCTATTTAATATTTAACTACTTTGTTTTCCTCTGCTCTGTTTTATATTGCAAATAAATGTTTTTTTCCGAAGAGCAAGAATGCTGCCGATTACCTTGCAGGTAAGTTATGTTTTAAAAGCTTCTGTGATTGCAGGTGCTTGCCTGCTCAGCGGTGGTGCTACTATGCGTACTTGTGTTCAATTTTGTGCTCATTTGGCCTGAGTGATTGTGTATGAGTGTACTTTACAGAACTGCGTAATGCTATAGAGACTGGAGACTCAAGTCCAGTCCTTCCTTTTTACTCCTGCCACTAAGAAGAGATAGTGGTGGTGGATTGATAGGTTGAGTATATTATGACTTGTTATTTAGTAGGACATTTTTTAGTGGTCTGCAACCATGACGGACTGTGTCGTCACTTCGCGTGCTGCTGAGTGCTGCCAGTCCTAGTACAACCTTTTTATAGTTGGTTTAGTGAGTTACATAACTTTCCAAGTAGACGGTCCGCGAATCCAGCAATACTAGTATCCTAGTAGACCTCATCTGATAGGTCAATAAATTTAGTGCAATTGTTGTTTATTTCCCCTAAATAATTTGTTATTGTGTTTTTGAAATGTTTGATTTAGTTGACAACAATGATCCATGTTTGTGTCTTTCTTTCATGTACATCAGCACCTCCCAGGGGCAAGAGGACAAAGGTGGCGGTGGCGGTGGCGGTGGCGGTGGCGGTGCCGGCGGAGCAGGAAGGCCAGGATCGGTCCGCCGAGGGCTCTTCTGCTGAACCCAGTAATTAATATTAATAATTATACTTCCCTAACTTTTACAGCACCTATTTATTCCAAACGTTCATCATAATTGTATTTTTTCCTAAATCGTCTTTGATCTTCTTGTAGACTGTTTCTAAATTCTTATCCTGCCTCTACTATGACTCTCTGTGCTATTTATTATTATTAGTCTGTCTGTGCAGCTAGCTAAGCTTGCACAGTTGGCAAAAGGTGTTAAGCAAAACTCCTATTCAGCAATAGCTCTAGGCACTGAGTGCAGTCCTCTGGGTTTTCCATAATGTCTATTGAAGTCTTCTTAATGTTTATGCTTTGACAAATCCCAACAATAAAATGTCATTGGCCACCAGGAATAAGATACTAGTTTACTTTTTGATTGGATAGGAGGACATACTACTACTGTTGCAGGGACTATTCTGCACATACAGAACTATGGACAAGAAGTAGGGCATTGGTGATAATAGGCGCAGTTAGACTTTCCACATACCTCAGTCATAACAGAAGTTGAACCCCCAATCTCCTTACTGACTAGCTAGTGTGTCAGAGTCATTATTTAGCTCCCGGATGCAGCGATGATCCCCCAATTATTATATAACCCAGAACATAAGACTACGGAGTCAGAGTCCCGACCTCTCAGAGTGACGGAATCATGCTTGCAAATTGCAAACCCTTTCGCTCACTCACTCATGACCAAAAACCACAGAGTCTATGTAAGTTTTAAAGCTTTATTAAAAGTAAAACAACTAGCTCTGTGTGTACTCTGTTTATTCATTTTTAATTGTGCATTATATAAAAACATTTATTAAAATCAACTTCATAGAAGAGAAACGGTGAACTCATGAAAACTCAACAGTGGCTGATTTTACACATTAATTGTGGGAGACCCCTAACCTGGTTGGAACTTAAAGTACTGGTGGTGATGATGATGAGTAACATATTGCTCTTGTTTGTAGAAGGGAAGCTTCTGTCTGTTATGGGAAAAATGATGTGTGTTAAAAAGCAAGCATTCATCAGTTGTGCCAAAAAGTGTAGCATGTTATGGCTAAGCATAAATAAAAACACCCTCCCATTCCGAAAGGGGAATGGTTAGTTTAGACAAGAGAGTCACAAATAAAGAAGTTTGTTTATGTAGTAACATTTTTTTTCATTCCTAGACAAAATAGGGAGTGGTGTATATGGCATCTAAAAATATGAAATGTATTTTCTAGGCGGAACACCATCGGCACAGACCACCACCAGTGCCTGGGCCAGCGCGAAGGTGGTCACTCCAGGGGCAGATGCGGTGCCACCAGTGCCAGCAGGAACTGCTGTGGGGGATGACTCGGTAGTGGCGGGCAGTGGTAAGCTATTATATTCCTTACTTATTGAGATTGCAGAGTAGGCTCGCTGCAGGGGTGTATATGTTGTACAGTATAAGTACATTTCACTGTTAAGAAGACTTACAAATTTAGAACTAATTTTTTGTCAACCAGGTAGAAGATAGTCACCCTTGACTTCGCATTAGCAATAGCATTAACTGTGAGCGTTGAAGAGTAACCAATGACCTCTACTCAATATAACTTCATCTCAGCTGTGAAAGTTTTATCGAGAAGCCAAGTCAGATTAGAGATGAACTTGATGGATGGGATGAACGAAAAAGGAAAGAAGGGTGTAAGGAAGGACGAGCGAGTTAAATTAATGACTGGCAAAGAGTGATACGTGTTTTTGAATGCAGGTACAGGTGGCTGGGAATCTGATGCATGGCCGGTTGAAGGCTGAAGCAAGTATGGGTGGAAGGAGAAAGAAAAGAGGACTGCCTGGGTGGGTGTAACATAAACTGTATGTGTGCGCAATATATCCTTTGGTTCAAATTCAAATGCAAGTCAAGCACGGATGCATGGGTGGCGGTATACAAAATAAAATAAAAGGGTGTTTTTTTGTGAGAAAAAGTAAGGCTTGTTCAGTTGAGACATTAGGAAGAATGATTGACATTTACTTTGAATGGATGGATGCCTGGATGGTATCTTTCTCATAGATAGCATAGGTGTATGTAGAGTGGACAGAGTAGACGGTCACTGGATGAAGAGTGTTAGTTTGAATAGCATGTAACACCGCACGTCCGTGCCAGAGTAGCAAAGCAGAGGAAAGTAGAAGTTGTAATTTTTCTGAATACTCCCTTGACTAACAGTAGTTTCCAAGCACAACATATATTGTGTATCTATATTGTATAGTTCACATTATCAAGTCAAGTCACAAGTGCCTTCCTCCGGCGATTACCGGGACCACTCACTACCTATGTTAATAATTTTTTTTCAACTCTGTCATTCATGTGTGGCCTCAATCAATAAGAACAAAGCACCTAAAGTCATCCCTTATATAAGCAAATATAATGTGAAGGGATAGATGATCATATTATCTTCTTCATTTTCCTTTTGTACTAGCCAGGGTGAAAGTTAAATTAATTGAGCAGTAGCCCTTGTAACAGAGTATGGCCAGTGCCACCCATAATCGAAAAGTAAGAGCTTCCCCACCTTCATGTACTGGTAACAGTATCACGAGTCTGCGTCATCATGGCTTGTGTCTGTTTTTCTTAGGCGCAAGCTGACTGCGCTGGCATTATGCCGGCTTCCACAAGTTTACGTACTAAATTCGCTAAACAAGACAGAAGAAGAAGACTGGTGTACTGTCTGAGTCTAATATAGTGAGTCCATAGTGCTAATAGAAACTCCCAATAATGTTAGAGCAGAGGCCGACGAAGTGGGAGGTTAGATAGACACATGCCACCAATGTTATGTACTGTGCTTGCAAGTTGCTAGTGCTACTTTGACACAACTTTCTGTTGAATTATTTTGTGTTAATCTTAATGAGTATTGGTTACAGTATTTTTTTCTTTCTTCATATAGATACTCCTTCTAAACTATCAAGGAAGGAGTTGGCTATCCGGGCCAGGCGACGGAAGCTGGAGGAAATTGTCGCCGAAAATCGGTGGCTGGTGGCTCAGGAGTAGGAGGATGACTCTCAGTAAACAACAGCTGCATCCTCCTCTACTGCCTCTGGGTCATACAGCCAGCGCAATACTCCAGCGGTACGGCGCCGTGGTCCGGCAGCCACCCGCCGCCGCCGAGCGTCGAAACCAACAGCTGCCCCCCACAGTACCTGCAAGGCGCGTCTGCACTACCGAACCCTACGAGTGGCCTACTTTGAGCAGGTGGTAGAGAGGCAGAAAGTCCTGCTCAAGGCCCTCCCAAGAGACCTGCGTGAACACCGGGCCACAGGACACCGCCGGCCGAAGTAGAGACTGTCCCTTTCACCTTTTTTAAAGACTTTGGGGGGGGGGGATTTGGGCATTGGGGTTAGGGAGGGGGTGGGTCGGGTTTTGTGGGATAGTTAGGGTCGAAATAATTATTTATTTTCCACTTAAACATAGCATACACATTTTTACTGCTTTCTGGGTGTGTGTCAAGCAGAATAAGAATATATCCTCGGATTCCTTGACCTGCCTTGAAATTATTTTCTGTTGCTTTTGACCTTATCCTCCCCAGCAAGCGTGTGGAATTATCGGTTTCATTTAGTCACACCTCAATGAAAACCACACAGCCCAGGGGAAGAAGGTTAGGGTTTGAAAAATGGATGGAAATGGGGGTTTTTGGGAAAGTTTTTTGGAGAGAAAAAAAACACACCATGGACAAACAGCAAATGAAGAAAAACAAATCTTTAGATACGAAGATATCCATGAATCCATGAATCTTTTAAGGGACATACAGGAAGTGCATGCATGAAGTTGTTTGCTAAATGGGTCATTAGGTTACTGAAAAGTAGTACTTACTACAACTTACTAACTAGAACTAAACAATTAGACAGTACAAGGCTGGAGTAATTACACAATTTCACTTGCTTATCTGCCCTCAGAGAGAATAAACACTTAGTGGTACGTTACATTAGTTTTAAAAATAGCAAAGAAACTTATCAAATAGCTGTAGGGATAAATTTGAAGCAGACAGCAAACGCACAGAGTCGCACTCCTAGAAGTTCACAACAATAACATTATTTAAAAGATAAGGACAAGTGAAGTGGATACTGTAACTCTATGTTGTAGTTGTCCTGGTCAAATTGGGAAGTTGAATGCATCCAGACATTCCTCCTATTCGCGGTACTCCTCCATTCCATCGGGCGCTCCGTCGATCAATCTTGATGACCACACTGTCCACTGCCTGCCTCGCGGATGCGGAATTGCAGATTGCTATGGTAAGCCTGAGTTAATGTTTTTCCCATCGCACAGGGTAAGTCCCGGCCTGTAATTGTCGATGGAAAAAGAGAAAGGGATGTTAAAACACCCCAGAGGATAAATATAAGGTACGGTGTGTAGTGCAAAAATAACACTTTCACTTTCAGGCGACAGTATTACATACACGCATCATTTCTAAAGTGCCTACTCTGAGTCTCTGTTTCCAAGATAATAATTAGCACACAGCAGGCCAGGGCCATGCAGACGGTCAAGGCAGGCACCACTGAGTGAACCAACCTCCATGTAGCATACCTCTTTGACACAGACAGACAAAGCAGATCTAATTTTATACAGCAAGCCACATAGCCGCAATTTTACATGAACCGCTGTCTGGACTCTGGCATAACACTACACTGACTCGACCACTCCATACCACAACTAGAAAGACATATAGTTCTGCTGTGGTTGTTGTTGAATTGTTTACCTGTTTGCCACTCACAAAATAGACATAGTTCTTCCGTAAATCGACGATGATGATCCATCCATCCCAGTGAGTGACTGTAAAGATTTGATGTAACTTTGGTCATGATCACTCATCATCAATCATCATGGTGTTGGCAAACTCAATTTTGTTCATGCAGTCACAGTCTTCACACAGTGAGTCCAAGGACATTTTCCATATTAAAAAATGCAACATAGTGGCCCCTGCAGTAGAAGTACAATTTGCATTAAACAAGGTAAACAGAGTAGACTTGAGTAACATTTAGTGTGTAAAAGATTAAATAATAACAGAACACATAGGATTCATTTCATGCACAACAAACAAACAGCAATTGCTTTCATCAGAGCTAGACAGCCAGTGTTGTCCACTGCATGCCATCATCATTCATTACCTGTTCCACTTTTTGTCATCATCTTATTCTTAAGTGAAGGGCCACAGGGCAGCCTCTCGTGTCAATTTCAGAAGTAACAGTCAGCATAGTCAGTCATTCCAGTCCCACTTCTTTTGAGGAGACTCGTCTACGAAGCGACAGTTTCTTGATTCTGCGTAATCCGCCCATCTGCCTTGAAGGAAATGGATAAGGGGAGTCTGGAGGAGGAGGATAGAGGAGCATGACTGAGTTGTGAACTTGTGAACTTCAGGAATGCACACAGCGGCACCTTCAATATGGAAATAAGACGAAGACAGTGCTGCTGATTGATTTGTTGTGATTAGAGTTTTGTTGTGCTACAAGTTGCAAAACAAAGAAAGACACACAGAAATAAAAGTGAATAAGGACGAAAAAAAAAAGTAAGTATTTCAAGCCTAGGTGTCAGGGAAGTTGAGCTCATCCTCAAACTCTATGAATTGAAGCGGGAGTAGGTCAGCTAACAGAGAAGAACTTCCGTCACCTAAGTCGATGTCCTCTTCTTCCTGCGTGGATTCACGTATTTTGTAATCTGGTGGTATGAAGTGCTGATTCATCTTGATCACTGTTAACCTCTCCACATTTTTAGGCAAGAGGCGGGCCCTTTTTGAAGTTACAATGGCACCAGCAGCACTGAAAACACGTTCATAAGACACGCTTGTGAGTGGGCAAGCCAAATAATGTAGAGCCAGCTTGGTGATCAGTGGCCATTGAGGCCTTTTCCCATACCAATACACCAATGGGTTCTGATCAAAGAAGACCTCCGTTGGGTCATTCAGATAGGCCTGCACCATCCACTCAAGGTCCTCCATGGGTGCTCCACTTTGGGTACCATCTGTTGCCTTTGCATCAACACTGGAACGAGCAAACCCTTGATGAGTTATCCAATCCGCTTCCGATAATATTATGGCTGGGCCTGGTGCAGGTGATGATAATAAGGTTGCTGGTGTCGGTAACGGCTCTGAGGGAAGTGACTGCCTTTGGCCACAGAAGTGGACTTTGATGCCAGATGGCCTGCTGTTCAGTAGTACTTGTGGTGGTTCCTTCAATTTCCTGCCTCTCTTTTTCGAACCGAGTGGCTGACAGAGCTAGCCAATGTTTGTACTTGGAAACATCTGCTTCAGAAAAAGGAATAAATGTATTGCTGGCCAGTGCCTTTTTGTACCGTGGAACCAGAATAGTGGCACAAATGTAATGTTGTTCTGAATGTATTGCTTTAAGCCTTGCATTGGCAACTAGGTGGCTTAATAAGCATCAACTCGAAACATCGAAGACACCGCCTTCAGTTCGTGCTCTAGCATGCGCAACAATGGGATAGCTTTGCCAAAAGTACAGTCCTCTCTGCTGACTTCACGCGTGAACACCTCAAAAGGACCCATTCCTCCACCTCTAGCCTCATGTCTTTCATTGAAGCACCCCGTGCGTGAAAGACATACTCATTGATTACCAAGTACTGCTCAAACAGACGCTCAAGCATGTAGAAGGTTGAGTTCCAACGTGTTGCCACCTCCTGGATGAGTCCTCTGACTGGCATTCTACAGTCACGTTCAATGATCCTCAGCTGCTTCCGGGCCTTAAAAGCTGGCTGAAATGTGTGCAGATCCTTCAGCAGGTGGTCAGTAACTTGCTGACTGTGTTTTCTTTTTTCAAGAAATCTTGAACAATAATGTTAATGCTGTGCGCCAAACACGGCACTCTGAAATAGCCAGCCACCATCAGCCATGGACTTAACTATATAACTGCCATTTCCCGTGGAAACATAACCAATCATGAGCCTTCTTGGCTGCAGCCATTCAAAGACCTTACTGTTAAACTCCTCCAAAATGTTTACTGCAGTATGAGTTTTCTCCATGGCAAACATGGCTACTGTTGCATGTTTCCGAGTAGCTTGAAAAATTGTGACACTGTCAACACCTGCAGCTATTTTCTCTTTCACACCTGCAAAAGAGACCCAGTGTGCAGTGATGCACATGTAATCAACGGCTTGGCACCTGGTCCACATGTCTGATGTCAGGTGGATAGTGTGAACAGCACTCTTCTGCAAAGCTGCCCCAATCACGTCCAGCACATTTTGATGTAGTGCTGGAACCGCAACTCTGACAAAATAGGACCAGCTAGGAACCTTCCATTTAGGGCAGACTGTTGCCACAAATTCTAGAAAACCCACCCCTTCCACAAAAGAAAAAGGGAGAAGGTCCAGTGCTAACATTTTAGCCAGCATTGCATTATACAGACGTGCCGTTGGGTGGTTGCGTTCCAATGGCGCCTCCGACCAAAACATGCTTTTAATGGTGGTCTGGACCATTTTTATATGTGATGATGATCCAGACTTCTTCAACCCAATTAGGCTCATTGATGTACTTTTTTGCATTGGGCTCTCTACCAGACTCTTACTGTGCCACCTAGATGTTGCTGGGATAGAGGGTGTGGGCGCTACCACTGCAGTGCTGCTGCCAGGGGTACTGTGTGTACCAGAAAAAAATGTCTCTCGCTTCTTCACCTCCCCCAGGCATGATCAGCTCCTCGTCATCAGATGCAATATCAATGGCTACATTTAGATTTGTACTTTTGGGTTTCCGGATGTTACTTAGGTGCGCCTCCCACTGGATGCTGTGGTGTTTTTGGAGATTACCTCTCTGGCCTCGGGTACCATAGTTGGTACCAAGCTTACCCCGACTAACTACCTGTTTACAAATAGAACAAATAACCTGGTTTTCCACCTTTTTGCTAATACTAAAGAAGTCCCAAACTGGGGAGTTGAGATTTCTGGTGGTGGTGGAGGTGTCACTTTCAATGCCAGATGAAGTGGAGGATGGGCATGGCGGAATTTGACTCTGTTGTGCACTTACAGCACCACTACTTGAAGTAATGGAGGTCGAGCTGGATGGAGGTCCCTGCCGGCCCTTCTGAAGAGAAAATATGGAAGCTGTATGTCATGTTGGTGTAGTAGTTACCTGTGTTGGTGGTGGTACCAGTGCCACGCCGCTCACATCCTGCACAGCATTTTGGGATAGGGTAAAAATGTCTGTCTGCTGCATGCCCGCTGGGGCTGGAGTGACGACTGTGATGACTGGGTCATCATCATCAGACTCTTCATCAGCAGCAGAATACACCACTTCTACTTCTTCTTCGTCATCACCCATAACTGAAAGCCTGGTGGGAACCTTCCTTTTACCTAGCTTTGTCGGCTCATGGCATGCCTCCCTCTCAGACTGAATTGGTGGGTGCCACTCAAGATCTAGATCATCAGAAGGAAGGGGGCTTGAAGAAGAAGTTGTACTAGCCCTCCTTTTCTTTGCTGGGGATCTGGAAGACAATGGATCATCAGGAGTGGCTTGCTCGGCTGATACCTCCACATGAATCTCGATTTCCTGATGTGCCGCTACTTCTGGAGGAAGAAGTATTGTGGGCAGTTGTGCCTCTCCTTGTGCCTCTCCTTGCACCTCTCCTTACACCTCTCCTTGCGCCTCTCCTTGCGCCTCTACTTGTGCCTCTTCTTGCGCCTCTACTTGTGCCTTTCCTTGTGCCTCTACTTGTGCCTCTACTTGTGCCTCTCTTTGTGCCTCTCCTTGCACCTCTCCTAGGGCCTCTCCTTGTTGCACCTGTGGTTGTCGTTGTGGCTGTCGTTGAACACTCATCAGATGAGTTACACCCTGCGTTGATTGGATGCTACTTTGCGATGAGTCAATGCCAAAACCACCTGTCGATGGTGAAAGAGCAATTAAAGTGGCTGCCTCTGCGGCACTCATGGGCTTGGGCCTAACTTGGTGTGGTGGCGCTGAGAACAATGAAGCGGAGGTGCTGCTCCCAGCTTGGTCCCCGGCAGACGCCGCTGCTGCAGCCGTAGTTTTCTTTCCCAAAAAAGTGTCAGTTGGCACACCAGTCTCCTTGGTAAGTGGCGCCACTTGCTTTTGCTGCTCCTTCTTACTGGCAGTGGCATTGGCAACTTTCTTGGTAGAGGAGCTACAGCCAACTTTCTTTGGGCCCATATTCTTCAATGTCAGAACAGCAGGACGCAGTTGCACGAGTTGCAGAGTTGTCTGTGGCCACACGTGACGTCACCTGACTTTGTACACACACCGAAGCAGGACTTCTTCCTGGCACTACAACAAGTGATGATGATGAAGATGATTCCTGGTTCTCAGTCTTTGTGCACCTAAAAGCAAAGAAGCCAGAGGAATGTCAGTTAAATAAATGTTGCATATGTCGTGCTTCAATTAATACTATTGCAACTAGGCATTTATTATTATTAACACAACACACCCAAAAACGGAAAGATCCAAAATAAAATTTGCAATTCTAATCAAAAATGGATGTTTAAATTAATAGAAGAGAGACCACACAGAGAGAGTTGTTTCATGCACCCATTTATAACCCTAGGCCTACTGGCCCACAAGTTTGCCGGCCTATGGCAAAAACTGCCCGGCATCAATATGCCCCCCCCCCCACATGGCCAGGCCCTGGACCAGGCCCCAACAACACCCAAAAAATCGGAATACACACAAAAATCACCCCAACCCAATGCTATCCATGCCCTAAATGATGTTTAAATTCAAGAGACCCCACAGAAAGACTTGGTCGATGCACTACCGATTACCCCTGGGCATAATGGATGAAAACAAAGCAGACTGGGTGCAGGCCTATGGCACAAAGAACACTGCCTACCTTTTTATAGTTGGTTTAGTGAGTTACATAACTTTCCAAGTAGACGGTCCGCGAATCCAGCAATACTAGTATCCTAGTAGACCTCATCTGATAGGTCAATAAATTTAGTGCAATTGTTGTTTATTTCCCCTAAATAATTTGTTATTGTGTTTTTGAAATGTTTGATTTAGTTGACAACAATGATCCATGTTTGTGTCTTTCTTTCATGTACATCAGCACCTCCCAGGGGCAAGAGGACAAAGGTGGCGGTGGCGGTGGCGGTGGCGGTGCCGGCGGAGCAGGAAGGCCAGGATCGGTCCGCCGAGGGCTCTTCTGCTGAACCCAGTAATTAATATTAATAATTATACTTCCCTAACTTTTACAGCACCTATTTATTCCAAACGTTCATCATAATTGTATTTTTTCCTAAATCGTCTTTGATCTTCTTGTAGACTGTTTCTAAATTCTTATCCTGCCTCTACTATGACTCTCTGTGCTATTTATTATTATTAGTCTGTCTGTGCAGCTAGCTAAGCTTGCACAGTTGGCAAAAGGTGTTAAGCAAAACTCCTATTCAGCAATAGCTCTAGGCACTGAGTGCAGTCCTCTGGGTTTTCCATAATGTCTATTGAAGTCTTCTTAATGTTTATGCTTTGACAAATCCCAACAATAAAATGTCATTGGCCACCAGGAATAAGATACTAGTTTACTTTTTGATTGGATAGGAGGACATACTACTACTGTTGCAGGGACTATTCTGCACATACAGAACTATGGACAAGAAGTAGGGCATTGGTGATAATAGGCGCAGTTAGACTTTCCACATACCTCAGTCATAACAGAAGTTGAACCCCCAATCTCCTTACTGACTAGCTAGTGTGTCAGAGTCATTATTTAGCTCCCGGATGCAGCGATGATCCCCCAATTATTATATAACCCAGAACATAAGACTACGGAGTCAGAGTCCCGACCTCTCAGAGTGACGGAATCATGCTTGCAAATTGCAAACCCTTTCGCTCACTCACTCATGACCAAAAACCACAGAGTCTATGTAAGTTTTAAAGCTTTATTAAAAGTAAAACAACTAGCTCTGTGTGTACTCTGTTTATTCATTTTTAATTGTGCATTATATAAAAACATTTATTAAAATCAACTTCATAGAAGAGAAACGGTGAACTCATGAAAACTCAACAGTGGCTGATTTTACACATTAATTGTGGGAGACCCCTAACCTGGTTGGAACTTAAAGTACTGGTGGTGATGATGATGAGTAACATATTGCTCTTGTTTGTAGAAGGGAAGCTTCTGTCTGTTATGGGAAAAATGATGTGTGTTAAAAAGCAAGCATTCATCAGTTGTGCCAAAAAGTGTAGCATGTTATGGCTAAGCATAAATAAAAACACCCTCCCATTCCGAAAGGGGAATGGTTAGTTTAGACAAGAGAGTCACAAATAAAGAAGTTTGTTTATGTAGTAACATTTTTTTTCATTCCTAGACAAAATAGGGAGTGGTGTATATGGCATCTAAAAATATGAAATGTATTTTCTAGGCGGAACACCATCGGCACAGACCACCACCAGTGCCTGGGCCAGCGCGAAGGTGGTCACTCCAGGGGCAGATGCGGTGCCACCAGTGCCAGCAGGAACTGCTGTGGGGGATGACTCGGTAGTGGCGGGCAGTGGTAAGCTATTATATTCCTTACTTATTGAGATTGCAGAGTAGGCTCGCTGCAGGGGTGTATATGTTGTACAGTATAAGTACATTTCACTGTTAAGAAGACTTACAAATTTAGAACTAATTTTTTGTCAACCAGGTAGAAGATAGTCACCCTTGACTTCGCATTAGCAATAGCATTAACTGTGAGCGTTGAAGAGTAACCAATGACCTCTACTCAATATAACTTCATCTCAGCTGTGAAAGTTTTATCGAGAAGCCAAGTCAGATTAGAGATGAACTTGATGGATGGGATGAACGAAAAAGGAAAGAAGGGTGTAAGGAAGGACGAGCGAGTTAAATTAATGACTGGCAAAGAGTGATACGTGTTTTTGAATGCAGGTACTGGTGGCTGGGAATCTGATGCATGGCCGGTTGAAGGCTGAAGCAAGTATGGGTGGAAGGAGAAAGAAAAGAGGACTGCCTGGGTGGGTGTAACAGAAACTGTATGTGTGCGCAATATATCCTTTGGTTCAAATTCAAATGCAAGTCAAGCACGGATGCATGGGTGGCGGTATACAAAATAAAATAAAAGGGTGTTTTTTTGTGAGAAAAAGTAAGGCTTGTTCAGTTGAGACATTAGGAAGAATGATTGACATTTACTTTGAATGGATGGATGCCTGGATGGTATCTTTCTCATAGATAGCATAGGTGTATGTAGAGTGGACAGAGTAGACGGTCACTGGATGAAGAGTGTTAGTTTGAATAGCATGTAACACCGCACGTCCGTGCCAGAGTAGCAAAGCAGAGGAAAGTAGAAGTTGTAATTTTTCTGAATACTCCCTTGACTAACAGTAATTTCCAAGCACAACATATATTGTGTATCTATATTGTATAGTTCACATTATCAAGTCAAGTCACAAGTGCCTTCCTCCGGCGATTACCGGGACCACTCACTACCTATGTTAATAATTTTTTTTCAACTCTGTCATTCATGTGTGGCCTCAATCAATAAGAACAAAGCACCTAAAGTCATCCCTTATATAAGCAAATATAATGTGAAGGGATAGATGATCATATTATCTTCTTCATTTTCCTTTTGTACTAGCCAGGGTGAAAGTTAAATTAATTGAGCAGTAGCCCTTGTAACAGAGTATGGCCAGTGCCACCCATAATCGAAAAGTAAGAGCTTCCCCACCTTCATGTACTGGTAACAGTATCACGAGTCTGCGTCATCATGGCTTGTGTCTGTTTTTCTTAGGCGCAAGCTGACTGCGCTGGCATTATGCCGGCTTCCACAAGTTTACGTACTAAATTCGCTAAACAAGACAGAAGAAGAAGACTGGTGTACTGTCTGAGTCTAATATAGTGAGTCCATAGTGCTAATAGAAACTCCCAATAATGTTAGAGCAGAGGCCGACGAAGTGGGAGGTTAGATAGACACATGCCACCAATGTTATGTACTGTGCTTGCAAGTTGCTAGTGCTACTTTGACACAACTTTCTGTTGAATTATTTTGTGTTAATCTTAATGAGTATTGGTTACAGTATTTTTTTCTTTCTTCATATAGATACTCCTTCTAAACTATCAAGGAAGGAGTTGGCTATCCGGGCCAGGCGACGGAAGCTGGAGGAAATTGTCGCCGAAAATCGGTGGCTGGTGGCTCAGGAGTAGGAGGATGACTCTCAGTAAACAACAGCTGCATCCTCCTCTACTGCCTCTGGGTCATACAGCCAGCGCAATACTCCAGCGGTACGGCGCCGTGGTCCGGCAGCCACCCGCCGCCGCCGAGCGTCGAAACCAACAGCTGCCCCCCACAGTACCTGCAAGGCGCGTCTGCACTACCGAACCCTACGAGTGGCCTACTTTGAGCAGGTGGTAGAGAGGCAGAAAGTCCTGCTCAAGGCCCTCCCAAGAGACCTGCGTGAACACCGGGCCACAGGACACCGCCGGCCGAAGTAGAGACTGTCCCTTTCACCTTTTTTAAAGACTTTTGGGGGGGGGGGATTTGGGCATTGGGGTTAGGGAGGGGGTGGGTCGGGTTTTGTGGGATAGTTAGGGTCGAAATAATTATTTATTTTCCACTTAAACATAGCATACACATTTTTACTGCTTTCTGGGTGTGTGTCAAGCAGAATAAGAATATATCCTCGGATTCCTTGACCTGCCTTGAAATTATTTTCTGTTGCTTTTGACCTTATCCTCCCCAGCAAGCGTGTGGAATTATCGGTTTCATTTAGTCACACCTCAATGAAAACCACACAGCCCAGGGGAAGAAGGTTAGGGTTTGAAAAATGGATGGAAATGGGGGTTTTTGGGAAAGTTTTTTGGAGAGAAAAAAAACACACCATGGACAAACAGCAAATGAAGAAAAACAAATCTTTAGATACGAAGATATCCATGAATCCATGAATCTTTTAAGGGACATACAGGAAGTGCATGCATGAAGTTGTTTGCTAAATGGGTCATTAGGTTACTGAAAAGTAGTACTTACTACAACTTACTAACTAGAACTAAACAATTAGACAGTACAAGGCTGGAGTAATTACACAATTTCACTTGCTTATCTGCCCTCAGAGAGAATAAACAATTAGTGGTACGTTACATTAGTTTTAAAAATAGCAAAGAAACTTATCAAATAGCTGTAGGGATAAATTTGAAGCAGACAGCAAACGCACAGAGTCGCACTCCTAGAAGTTCACAACAATAACATTATTTAAAAGATAAGGACAAGTGAAGTGGATACTGTAACTCTATGTTGTAGTTGTCCTGGTCAAATTGGGAAGTTGAATGCATCCAGACATTCCTCCTATTCGCGGTACTCCTCCATTCCATCGGGCGCTCCGTCGATCAATCTTGATGACCACACTGTCCACTGCCTGCCTCGCGGATGCGGAATTGCAGATTGCTATGGTAAGCCTGAGTTAATGTTTTTCCCATCGCACAGGGTAAGTCCCGGCCTGTAATTGTCGATGGAAAAAGAGAAAGGGATGTTAAAACACCCCAGAGGATAAATATAAGGTACGGTGTGTAGTGCAAAAATAACACTTTCACTTTCAGGCGACAGTATTACATACACGCATCATTTCTAAAGTGCCTACTCTGAGTCTCTGTTTCCAAGATAATAATTAGCACACAGCAGGCCAGGGCCATGCAGACGGTCAAGGCAGGCACCACTGAGTGAACCAACCTCCATGTAGCATACCTCTTTGACACAGACAGACAAAGCAGATCTAATTTTATACAGCAAGCCACATAGCCGCAATTTTACATGAACCGCTGTCTGGACTCTGGCATAACACTACACTGACTCGACCACTCCATACCACAACTAGAAAGACATATAGTTCTGCTGTGGTTGTTGTTGAATTGTTTACCTGTTTGCCACTCACAAAATAGACATAGTTCTTCCGTAAATCGACGATGATGATCCATCCATCCCAGTGAGTGACTGTAAAGATTTGATGTAACTTTGGTCATGATCACTCATCATCAATCATCATGGTGTTGGCAAACTCAATTT
Organism: Lissotriton helveticus; assembly: GCF_964261635.1. Lineage (NCBI taxonomy): Eukaryota > Metazoa > Chordata > Amphibia > Caudata > Salamandridae > Lissotriton > Lissotriton helveticus. The sequence continues at coordinate 643,198,346 of NC_136059.1, forward strand.
TGTTCATGCAGTCACAGTCTTCACACAGTGAGTCCAAGGACATTTTCCATATTAAAAAATGCAACATAGTGGCCCCTGCAGTAGAAGTACAATTTGCATTAAACAAGGTAAACAGAGTAGACTTGAGTAACATTTAGTGTGTAAAAGATTAAATAATAACAGAACACATAGGATTCATTTCATGCACAACAAACAAACAGCAATTGCTTTCATCAGAGCTAGACAGCCAGTGTTGTCCACTGCATGCCATCATCATTCATTACCTGTTCCACTTTTTGTCATCATCTTATTCTTAAGTGAAGGGCCACAGGGCAGCCTCTCGTGTCAATTTCAGAAGTAACAGTCAGCATAGTCAGTCATTCCAGTCCCACTTCTTTTGAGGAGACTCGTCTACGAAGCGACAGTTTCTTGATTCTGCGTAATCCGCCCATCTGCCTTGAAGGAAATGGATAAGGGGAGTCTGGAGGAGGAGGATAGAGGAGCATGACTGAGTTGTGAACTTGTGAACTTCAGGAATGCACACAGCGGCACCTTCAATATGGAAATAAGACGAAGACAGTGCTGCTGATTGATTTGTTGTGATTAGAGTTTTGTTGTGCTACAAGTTGCAAAACAAAGAAAGACACACAGAAATAAAAGTGAATAAGGACGAAAAAAAAAAGTAAGTATTTCAAGCCTAGGTGTCAGGGAAGTTGAGCTCGTCCTCAAACTCTATGAATTGAAGCGGGAGTAGGTCAGCTAACAGAGAAGAACTTCCGTCACCTAAGTCGATGTCCTCTTCTTCCTGCGTGGATTCACGTATTTTGTAATCTGGTGGTATGAAGTGCTGATTCATCTTGATCACTGTTAACCTCTCCACATTTTTAGGCAAGAGGCGGGCCCTTTTTGAAGTTACAATGGCACCAGCAGCACTGAAAACACGTTCATAAGACACGCTTGTGAGTGGGCAAGCCAAATAATGTAGAGCCAGCTTGGTGATCAGTGGCCATTGAGGCCTTTTCCCATACCAATACACCAATGGGTTCTGATCAAAGAAGACCTCCGTTGGGTCATTCAGATAGGCCTGCACCATCCACTCAAGGTCCTCCATGGGTGCTCCACTTTGGGTACCATCTGTTGCCTTTGCATCAACACTGGAACGAGCAAACCCTTGATGAGTTATCCAATCCGCTTCCGATAATATTATGGCTGGGCCTGGTGCAGGTGATGATAATAAGGTTGCTGGTGTCGGTAACGGCTCTGAGGGAAGTGACTGCCTTTGGCCACAGAAGTGGACTTTGATGCCAGATGGCCTGCTGTTCAGTAGTACTTGTGGTGGTTCCTTCAATTTCCTGCCTCTCTTTTTCGAACCGAGTGGCTGACAGAGCTAGCCAATGTTTGTACTTGGAAACATCTGCTTCAGAAAAAGGAATAAATGTATTGCTGGCCAGTGCCTTTTTGTACCGTGGAACCAGAATAGTGGCACAAATGTAATGTTGTTCTGAATGTATTGCTTTAAGCCTTGCATTGGCAACTAGGTGGCTTAATAAGCATCAACTCGAAACATCGAAGACACCGCCTTCAGTTCGTGCTCTAGCATGCGCAACAATGGGATAGCTTTGCCAAAAGTACAGTCCTCTCTGCTGACTTCACGCGTGAACACCTCAAAAGGACCCATTCCTCCACCTCTAGCCTCATGTCTTTCATAGAAGCACCCCGTGCGTGAAAGACATACTCATTGATTACCAAGTACTGCTCAAACAGACGCTCAAGCATGTAGAAGGTTGAGTTCCAACGTGTTGCCACCTCATGGATGAGTCCTCTGACTGGCATTCTACAGTCACGTTCAATGATCCTCAGCTGCTTCCGGAACTTAAAAGCTGGCTGAAATGTGTGCAGATCCTTCAGCAGGTGGTCAGTAACTTGCTGACTGTGTTTTCTTTTTTCAAGAAATCTTGAACAATAATGTTAATGCTGTGCGCCAAACACGGCACTCTGAAATAGCCAGCCACCATCAGCCATGGACTTAACTATATAACTGCCATTTCCCGTGGAAACATAACCAATCATGAGCCTTCTTGGCTGCAGCCATTCAAAGACCTTACTGTTAAACTCCTCCAAAATGTTTACTGCAGTATGAGTTTTCTCCATGGCAAACATGGCTACTGTTGCATGTTTCCGAGTAGCTTGAAAAATTGTGACACTGTCAACACCTGCAGCTATTTTCTCTTTCACACCCGCAAAAGAGACCCAGTGTGCAGTGATGCACATGTAATCAACGGCTTGGCACCTGGTCCACATGTCTGATGTCAGGTGGATAGTGTGAACAGCACTCTTCTGCAAAGCTGCCCCAATCACGTCCAGCACATTTTGATGTAGTGCTGGAACCGCAACTCTGACAAAATAGGACCAGCTAGGAACCTTCCATTTAGGGCAGACTGTTGCCACAAATTCTAGAAAACCCACCCCTTCCACAAAAGAAAAAGGAAGAAGGTCCAGTGCTAACATTTTAGCCAGCATTGCATTATACAGACGTGCCGTTGGGTGGTTGCGTTCCAATGGCGCCTCCGACCAAAACATGCTTTTAATGGTGGTCTGGACCATTTTTATATGTGATGATGATCCAGACTTCTTCAACCCAATTAGGCTCATTGATGTACTTTTTTGCATTGGGCTCTCTACCAGACTCTTACTGTGCCACCTAGATGTTGCTGGGATAGAGGGTGTGGGCGCTACCACTGCAGTGCTGCTGCCAGGGGTACTGTGTGTACCAGAAAAAAATGTCTCTCGCTTCTTCACCTCCCCCAGGCATGATCAGCTCCTCGTCATCAGATGCAATATCAATGGCTACATTTAGATTTGTACTTTTGGGTTTCCGGATGTTACTTAGGTGCGCCTCCCACTGGATGCTGTGGTGTTTTTGGAGATTACCTCTCTGGCCTCGGGTACCATAGTTGGTACCAAGCTTACCCCGACTAACTACCTGTTTACAAATAGAACAAATAACCTGGTTTTCCACCTTTTTGCTAATACTAAAGAAGTCCCAAACTGGGGAGTTGAGATTTCTGGTGGTGGTGGAGGTGTCACTTTCAATGCCAGATGAAGTGGAGGATGGGCATGGCGGAATTTGACTCTGTTGTGCACTTACAGCACCACTACTTGAAGTAATGGAGGTCGAGCTGGATGGAGGTCCCTGCCGGCCCTTCTGAAGAGAAAATATGGAAGCTGTATGTCATGTTGGTGTAGTAGTTACCTGTGTTGGTGGTGGTACCAGTGCCACGCCGCTCACATCCTGCACAGCATTTTGGGATAGGGTAAAAATGTCTGTCTGCTGCATGCCCGCTGGGGCTGGAGTGACGACTGTGATGACTGGGTCATCATCATCAGACTCTTCATCAGCAGCAGAATACACCACTTCTACTTCTTCTTCGTCATCACCCATAACTGAAAGCCTGGTGGGAACCTTCCTTTTACCTAGCTTTGTCGGCTCATGGCATGCCTCCCTCTCAGACTGAATTGGTGGGTGCCACTCAAGATCTAGATCATCAGAAGGAAGGGGGCTTGAAGAAGAAGTTGTACTAGCCCTCCTTTTCTTTGCTGGGGATCTGGAAGACAATGGATCATCAGGAGTGGCTTGCTCGGCTGATACCTCCACATGAATCTCGATTTCCTGATGTGCCGCTACTTCTGGAGGAAGAAGTATTGTGGGCAGTTGTGCCTCTCCTTGTGCCTCTCCTTGCACCTCTCCTTACACCTCTCCTTGCGCCTCTCCTTGCGCCTCTACTTGTGCCTCTTCTTGCGCCTCTACTTGTGCCTTTCCTTGTGCCTCTACTTGTGCCTCTACTTGTGCCTCTCTTTGTGCCTCTCCTTGCACCTCTCCTAGGGCCTCTCCTTGTTGCACCTGTGGTTGTCGTTGTGGCTGTCGTTGAACACTCATCAGATGAGTTACACCCTGCGTTGATTGGATGCTACTTTGCGATGAGTCAATGCCAAAACCACCTGTCGATGGTGAAAGAGCAATTAAAGTGGCTGCCTCTGCGGCACTCATGGGCTTGGGCCTAACTTGGTGTGGTGGCGCTGAGAACAATGAAGCGGAGGTGCTGCTCCCAGCTTGGTCCCCGGCAGACGCCGCTGCTGCAGCCGTAGTTTTCTTTCCCAAAAAAGTGTCAGTTGGCACACCAGTCTCCTTGGTAAGTGGCGCCACTTGCTTTTGCTGCTCCTTCTTACTGGCAGTGGCATTGGCAACTTTCTTGGTAGAGGAGCTACAGCCAACTTTCTTTGGGCCCATATTCTTCAATGTCAGAACAGCAGGACGCAGTTGCACGAGTTGCAGAGTTGTCTGTGGCCACACGTGACGTCACCTGACTTTGTACACACACCGAAGCAGGACTTCTTCCTGGCACTACAACAAGTGATGATGATGAAGATGATTCCTGGTTCTCAGTCTTTGTGCACCTAAAAGCAAAGAAGCCAGAGGAATGTCAGTTAAATAAATGTTGCATATGTTGTGCTTCAATTAATACTATTGCAACTAGGCATTTATTATTATTAACACAACACACCCAAAAACGGAAAGATCCAAAATAAAATTTGCAATTCTAATCAAAAATGGATGTTTAAATTAATAGAAGAGAGACCACACAGAGAGAGTTGTTTCATGCACCCATTTATAACCCTAGGCCTACTGGCCCACAAGTTTGCCGGCCTATGGCAAAAACTGCCCGGCATCAATATGCCCCCCCCCCCACATGGCCAGGCCCTGGACCAGGCCCCAACAACACCCAAAAAATCGGAATACACACAAAAATTACCCCAACCCAATGCTATCCATGCCCTAAATGATGTTTAAATTCAAGAGACCCCACAGAAAGACTTGGTCGATGCACTACCGATTACCCCTGGGCATAATGGATGAAAACAAAGCAGACTGGGTGCAGGCCTATGGCACAAAGAACACTGCCTGGCTGAAAAATGGCCCCTAGACCCTCACCCACATGGCCAGGCCCTGGACCAGGCATCAAAATGGCCCCCACTGACATGGCCAGGCCCTAAACCAGGCCCCAACAACACCCACACAATTGAAATACACACAAAAATCACCCCAATCCAATGCCATCCTTTCCCTAAATGATGTTTAAATTCAAGCGACCCCACAGAACGACTTGGTCCATGCACCACTGAGTAACCCTGGGCATAATGGATGAAAGCAAGGCAGACTGGGTGCAGGCCTATGGCTCAAAGAACACTGCCTGGCTTCAAAATGGCCCCTAGACCCCCACCCACATGGCCAGGCCCTAGACCAGGCCTCAAAATGGCCCCCACCCACATGGCCAGGCCCTGGACCAGGCCCCAACAACACCCACAAAATCGAAATACATACAAAAATCACCCCAATGCAATGCCATCCATGCCCTAAATGATGTTTAAATTCAAGAGACCCCACAAAAAGACCGTGTCCATGCACCTCTGAGTACCCCTGTGCATAATGGATGAAAGCAAGGTAGACTGGGTGCAGGTCTATGGCCCAAAGCACACTGCCTGGCTTCATAATGGCCCCTAGACCCCCACCCACATGGCCAGGCCCTGGACCAGGCATCGAAATGGCACCTACCCACATGGCCAGGCCCTGGACCAGGCCCCAACAACACCCAAAAAAATCAAAATACACACAAAAATCACCTCAATCCAATGCCATCCATGCCCTAAATGATGTTTAAATTCAAGAGACGCCACAGAAAGACTTGGTCCATGCACCACTGAGTACAGCTGGGCATAATGGATGAAAACAAGGCAGACAGACTGGGTGCAGGCCTATGGCACAAAGCACACTGCCTGGCTTCAAAATGGCCCCTATACCCCCACCTATATGGCCAGGTGAGTACCCCTGGGCCTACTGGCTAGTGTGACTTTAACACGCACCCCAAAATTTAAAAAAAACTTCCACATATAACAGGGAGCTATTCAATTCCATGCCATCCATGCCGTAAATAATATTTAAGTTCAACAAAACTCACAGAAACAGTTCTATCATGCACCCATGACTAACCCTTGGCCTACTGGATACTGTGGCTACCCACAATATATATTTTTTTAAGTTGTGAAAAAGTTTATAAATTGTCGTTGCAGCAACTGCAATGCCCCAAACAAATAACACCAACTTACTTGTAAAATCTCAAATCCAAAAGTGATCCAAACAAAAAGTCCTCAAATACAAATATCCAGTATCAGCCACAAAGGGTTACCCTTCCAGCTCCAGATCCAAATGAAAAGTGACCAGGACATGGACAAAGCACTGGGAGGAGCCTGCTGGACAGGAAAGTAAAGTCCACATTTGTAAAGCGCACAATCACTCGTAAGGGTCTCTAGGCGCTGGGGCCGTCGGGAAGATTAGCGCGAGCTATTGCCCAGAGTCACATGGTGCTGGGCTAATCTGCCGCCGGAGCCGGGGATCGAACCGTGATCCCCAGATTCCAGCGTCAGTTGCCCTGGCCGCGGCGCCACACCTCTCCCCAGGAAGTTGGAGATTCTGGGGCACTTCCTTCCTCCCACCCCTCAAAAATTGACTCCTTGCACAAAAAAGTGCAGCCAAATGTCAATCTGAGGAGTTATTCTGATCCAAATCATCATTTTCAGAAGGTTTATGCTGCCAGCAATAGATTTCATGTGCAGAATTGCAATTTTTGCGACTTCGGGAAAGCGAGCTGTTCAAATCTCCCGCCGATGTCAGCTGCGCGTCGCATCTACGTATTCGCTATTGTTTACTCTCGCGATGAGTGATCGCGGGCCCTTATGACGTATTCGCGTTCTCAAAGTCTCGCAGTGCAAGATGGCGGGACTCCATGACATACTCGCGGTGGAAAAGTCTTGCGCGATCACGCAGCCAGATCCAAAAAGGCACAGCGCATGCAAACCAGGAGGAAAACAACTCGGCGAACTCAGAATCACTGTAGATCAACACTGCGTGCGCGAGATTGTATTTTTGAAGCGCGACCACGCAAAAAAAATTCACCAACTCGCAAATTGCGAATTGTTTGCCAATTTCGCACGATTCGCGAATTGCAAAATTGCCAAAATTTCACAAATTCCACGAGCGGGACTAATAATAATGCTTAACCTAAATGTGAGTCCGGGGCATAAAACACCAGCACAACTTGAATATTGTGGTAATAGGGTTAAACCACCCCCCCTCTCCACAGTGACCAAAAGCTGAGTGTGGGTTCCAAAACTCCTGCATATCAGGGTCATTGTGGTAATGGGCTTTAACCCCACTCCACTACAGTGACCCAAAGGTGATTGCAGAACTAAATTCACCCGCATCTGCAAACCTCCATGTATGATTCCTGGTCGCAACACCACAGGCAATGTAGTGGCAAAGAAGTTGTTGTCTTGCTAACAAACATTGAGCTGCTGACTGAAAGATTTCTGTGTCGACTAAACATCCTCTGCCATGTGCAGAGAAGCATCACACATGGGGGCTGACAATGCCTCCAATGGACAAATACACAATGTAAGTATTGACCATCATAATCCATACACATATAGGCAAACAAACAGACACACATACTAAGGAATCCTATGTAGACTGCAGCTTTTTGGAGATCAAGACCCATCATACCACGGCAGCAATGGGACACACTAACCATGATGAATGTGCAGACTGATGAGGTAGGAGTCCCAGGGACAGTATGAAAAACCTACAACCAACTTTCAGCTGATGGCCCACAAAAACTATACCAATGCATGGGTGCAGATGCACAAAGACAACCATTCAGCCTCACACTGATAATCGAACACAACTTGCGTGTGTGTGTCTCAGTTTACCCAGGCTAGTATGATACACATGATGTTTGCCTAATCTCCAATGAGACATATGTGTAAATAGTGCAATCCAGAATTTACACAGGAATTAGATACCTCTATGTGGGCAATCAGGCATTGTTCGATTAGTGGGTTCACAACAGACTCATGTGACATAAGCTGTCCTTAACATCAACCAACACAGCAAGAGACAGACCCACTAGGACACTACATTGTGGTGACAGTAGCCTGTATGATAATCCCTCTGGGATGACTAATTTGGATGTAAAACATACTGTGCAGAGCACAGTCACATGTGCACAACTTGTCATGTCATGACAGACAAACTTCCATCACACTCACACAGAAGAATCACTGTGCATAGCCTGTAATTTAAGGTCAGTATGTAGGTAGAGGCCTAGACATGAGACAACTCAGTTATGCTGACTTTCAACACCACACACCCTGACCTGCAACAATGTGCAGCAGCTAAGCCCACATGGACTGGTGACATTGCACATGCACCTATGACAATCTCAGTGATGGAGTGAGGATCCAAGGTGTACAAACACATCACCCATAGCCATTCAACAACGCTTGTGAATGTTTTCCACAATGCATAGTATGAGTTACATATGCATGACGTGAAACGTATCTGATACATCGGGCTCCCTGTCAAAGTCCCAGACCAATGAAGAGCCCTATGAGACCCACAAAAGAACACATGTTGACATCACACGACATTAGATTTTCGGATCTGATGAGCGTGAGCAGTCACACACACATACAGGTGACACAGTCACAGAAAGACACCACATAGTGAAAACAACCTGCTGTGTGAAACACAAATGTGCCGTGGTGAATCCTGAATATGTCCCATGTGCGTTTGCCCACATTCCAGGTCCTTACATCAAACAGACCCACGGATTACACCCGAAGGACCAGTACTCTACCCCACCCCTACATCCCAGAAAACCTACTTCAAAGACGTTGGATGAACACAGGACAAATCAGCAAGCATCACAAACCAGAACATCTGCAGGGAATTTAGGCTGTGTAGAAACAGGGAGGGTTACCCACGGAGTTATGCCCACATAACACACCACATGAACCCAGTCAATGCCACAGAAGAACACACTGTCATGAGGTGACTCCATTCAAGTATAGGGTCAGCTGTGCTGTGTCAAATGTTGCCTGTGCAGGGCTAAGTCATGTCAGCATACAAATTGGTCACTGAGACACCAATTACGATACCCTGAAAGCTCTGGTCCCATTAACCTGTGTACAGGAGTGACTCTTAAGTCATCTGCACAACATCAAAACACATGGCTAGCAAGTTGCACTGAAGACATACATCACTTGTTCAGCATTGATGTGACAGTCTGCATGTCCAGTGTAGATGGTCCATCAGTCTAGAAAAAGTACAATGTGCACAAATCTGAGCCCAACATCTAAGCAACAGTGTAAGTCAAAGATATGAAGTTGTGAAAAGAAGGTGACACTCACTATGGCAAATAATTCTGATCATGACCACCTCAATTTGCAGCAAAGGATGACATGGCTACATACTGTAATAGGACACATATACCATGGACCATATTCAGTCCATTCCATCAGCAAATCACTTATTTACAACAAACACAATAGCATCAGCAACTTAATGACAATCATCAGCAACTTCATTTTTCTTTAAACAATCCTTTTTATTGGCATTTTCTTTGAATAAATACATCACATCCATATCAGTGACAGTAATACAAGGAGATGTATCACATTAATTTTACATCCTTACATGAGGTTGGATAACATTGGGTTTGATGGCCTCCCTCGTAGTCTCACTTTAGTGGTGTTACTGTGGAACGAATGGCGAGGCAGTGCCAATGTTCATGTAAGGTGGCCTGTGTGTTATGTTAGGATGTGGTGTACACTTTTGTGGTTATCCATATGAGATAGGGATTGTTATGTGCCAGGAATGACAGAAACTGGAATGAACGTGGGAAATTGAACTAGGATACACTGTGTCGTACATTGGTCCATTTGGTGGTGGCCGCCTGTGTATGGCAGCCTGGCATGGTGTCTAATAAGGCACATACGCCCTTTACTGAAGAAAACAAACTTGGACCCACTGAACCCTGACAACTACAGACCCATTACAAATGGACCGTTCCTGGGCAAACTGATAGAAAGAGCAGCATTCACCCAGATGTCAAAATTAATAGAAGAGAATGACATACTTTCAGACTTCCAAAGAGGATACCGTCCGGGAAGAGGCACTGAATCTGCCCTCCTTGCCATCTGGGATGACCTAAAGAATACCGCAAAGGGGTTGCTGTGCTATTCCTCTTGGACCTCTCAGCTGCCTTTGACACGGTTGACCATGACACTCTGAAACAAAGACTCTATGAAGCCGGCATAGAGGAAACTGCTTTAGACTGGATAGCGCGCTACCTTCGAAACAGAACTAATGTCTTCCATACCTCACCTTTCTCGTCCACACCATACTCCACAAAAGCAGGGGTCCCTCAAGGTTCTATCATCTCACCCATGCTTTTCAACATCTACATGAAGTCATTACCAGTACTGATCAATAAATTTCACCTCACGTGCTATAACTATGCAGATGACACGCAAATACTCCTTCAACTGGAATGCCCCAAAGACATTGGAAAATCACCAATTTTCAGCTGTCTCAGAGCTGTGGATCAGTGGATGACCTCGAGCCATCTCAAATTGAATGCTTCAAAAATTGAAATACTCATGTGTGACGATTGGTAACATTACAACCCGCTTGCTGCATGGCTTGATGAACTGGGATCACTGCCTAAAGGATCGAAGGAAGTAAGAAACCGGGGAATGACCATGGACTCCAAGCTGTCGATGAATACTCAAGTGGATAAACTAGCAAGATTTGCTACTATAAAAACGCTGCGACGAATTTTTCCTCATTTGGGATTTCCACACAAGGTCCAAGCTACCATCTTCCTTGTTTGTCCAAACTTGATTACTCCACTAGCCTCTACCACGGATCACCTTTAACGACCATGAAAAGACTACAACGGATTCCCAACTCGGCTGCCAGGCTACTCTTACATATCAAACCGCGAGACCACATCTCCTTTGCCTTGAAAGCCCTGCATTGGTTACCGGTTGCCAGAAGATCCACGTTCAAGCTGCTTTGTATCACCACAAAGCAATACATGAAATGGGACCGCTCTTCATCAGGAATAAAATCACCAAACACATTCAACAAAGGAACCTCCACTCTAAAGGAGCATCTCGCCTCAAAATCGCACCATACAAGAAAAAAAATATGGGTGGCACATCCTTCTCTGTTCAAGCAGCCAAACTATGGAACTCTTTACCCCCCAGCATAAGATCCACCGCCAACCACCTTTTCTTCAGAAAACTAATCAAGATTTGGCTCTACCCCACATAAGCACCATACGCAAACAGAAATTGACAGCATATCCCTCTGTATACAAGCATTTTTTTCACTATAGATATGTACCTATCTTTGTGTATTACTTTGTATAAACATGTAAAATAATTATGTTGTTGAGAGAAAAAATAATAATAATAAATAAATAAAGATCATCTTTGGTCTACATGTACATACTTCCATTGTGCATCTATATAACTTCCATATCCTTGGATCTGTGCGTCTGTTACTTTTCTCCTGAAAAAGCATATCCAATGCACTAACCTATTTCTCATCCTGCGCCTCTATCAATATCTTTAATCTACATATACTTACCTCCTTTATGTATTTATATACTTTCAATGTAAGTATGGATCTATATCTTTATCACTTTCTTCTAATTTAGCATTGCCAATGCACTACCCTATTTCTCAGCCTATACTTCGCTCAATATATCTTCTAGCCCAACCTTTCTGACTCATCTCAAACTTCTTCTACTACTCCTTCCAATGCACTACCCTATCTCTCATCCTATACATCTATCAATATATCCTCTACATCCTCTCTCTCATTCATCCTAAACCCCATACCACTACTATGATTGCCAAAATAACCCTTTCTAGACTCTCTACTACTCTACCCCTCCTTGCATCATCTGACACCTCTTTTACCATACCGATCCCATAAAACACACCTTTAATAACTCTTTCCTCTAAGTCCTGCCCTCCAAATCTCTTTTGCTAAGACCTAAAAAAAAAAACAGACTAACATGTAAACTATACTAATATACAACCCAAATAACTGAATAACATATCCACTACTCAAATTACTTCAGATTTTTTTTATTACACTAATTTTCAACAATAATCCTTTATAGGCTCCGGAGTGGCGTGCTACTCGCCAGAAAAGCGATACAGCCCTCAACAGGGGTAACAAGTGCAAATCTTTCTTCCCCTTTTATCCCTCCACTATCCTTCTCATTCCAAGTAACTGACTAATATTCACCACTGAAATTACTTCATATTTCACCATATTAATTCACCACTAATCCTTTGTAGGCTTCCTGAATAGCGTGCATCAACAAGCGCTATATAAATACAAACCTATGTCCTCCTCTATCCTTCAGCTATCATTCCAAATCCAAATAACTGACTAACCTATCCACCACTTAAAATGTACTAGACTAATTCAACACTAATCCTCTAAGCGTGCTACTCGCTGAAAAAAAGCTTTGACGCCTCGTCAGGGGTAATCAGCGCTATATGAATGCAATTACAATACAATACAATACAATACAATAGCTGTCCACGTGACCTGTCGAGCACCTAGCCCCTTTAAGTGTCAGCCCAAAGGAGTGGAGTAACATGGCCCAAGGCATAGAGATATGGTGCTTACGGGCTCCCCTAACTTCCTCCGTGAGGTGTACCTCTTCTTCTGCTGCGCACCACTTCTTGACCACTTCCACCCATACCGCTAGTAGGGACCCCCCGGTGCTTTCCAGTGCATAGTAATGCACCACTTAGCCAGTAGAAGCACCAAGGACGCAAAACGCATGTCCACCTTCATAGTCTTGAGATGTTTGCAAATGCCAAGAGCGGTAGCCTCCCATGTGTGCCGGTCTGGGAGTCCCGTTACTGTCCGGAGGGTGGTGTAAATAGTGTCCCAATAAGGTCGAAGCATTGGACAATTCCAAAGCATGTGTTGGAATGAGGCACAGGGTTCTGGGCATCTGGGACATGTGAAGGAGCTAAATGGGTAATACTGCTGTCGTTTTTCAGGGGTGAGGTATGCCCGATACAAAATGCACTGTTGTATGTTTTTGAACCAATAGTTGCGGGACATTTTTTGGGGGAATTTGAGGGCGTGAGTCCATTCCTTGTCATGAAGTGGTCTGCAAAACGTCTTTCCCATTTCTCCCGAAGGGGTGCAAGAGTGGGTGGCTTAAGACTCTGTATGGCTCTATATATCCAAATGACTAGGTGGCGCCCTTGGCCCATCTGCAATAGTACATGGATTACCAGGTCTGTGGGGGTTCAGTGTCGATCGTGTGCCACAACTTGGGGCAGTCTGCAAGCAGCTGTCTGTGTAGAAGGAATTGTCCTCTGGGGAGGTCGAGTTTGTTCATAAGTGTCGCAAAGGAAATCATCAACAACTTCATGTGCATTAAATGCAAAAGTAACCAAAAACAAACGTTAGCTTTAGTCAGCTTTTGAAAAATGAACAGTTTGATACAATGACAAATCCAAAGGCCAATGGCCAGTCCATTGCAAATGTCCAGATTTTTTGTGACATATGACTACTCGTCACACATTGCTTGCCTGCACTGCTACAGCCAGGAGACATCTTCCCTTGGAGGGGCATACATAGGGGCAGCCCAGGCACCACAGGGAAAGGATCAGGGTATAGCAGTAGGGGGCAGGGTAGGTGTAGTGGGTGCCAGAGTGTCAGTGGCAATTGAAGTAGATGTGTCTGATACAGTGGGCACCGTCACCACTGCAGTGCCCAAGTCAGATGGAGTGGACTGGGTCTCCACTGCAGTGCCAAAGTCCCAAGGTGTTGTCTGGGGCTCAGATGAAGTATGAGGGTCAGATGGGGGGACACAGTCTCCACAGCAGTGTTAGGAACAGGCTGAGGGGGTGAGGTTGGGATAGAAGCAGAGGAGGGCCTAATCAATTTGGGGATGTTGTACCTGTGTTTGGGTGAACCTGGGGCAGGGTGTGGCGTGGGAACCCAAGGAGTGGTGGCCTGGGTACTGGAGGACGAAGACTGTGTGGTGGGAGTGTGGGATTGTGGTGGGGTCTTGCTCTTCCTGGTCCTGGGGGATTTGCAGGTGGCGTCCTCAGTGTCCCTGCTCTTGGGGGACGGTGTGCGGGGGTGGGTGGGTGGGTCTACCCTCTGGCTGTGTTGGCTTCCTCATCCCCTTGTGAGTTGGACCTGATGTATCTGTGCGGAAGAGGGCAAGCTCACAGAGGAAGAGCTTCTGTGAAGGGAGGTTGCAGGTGAGTCAAGGGGAGGGATTTTTGGAGGGAGAGGCATCTGAGGACTGCGGAGCTGTTGTAGATGCCTGTCTGAGTGTCTGTACCCTACCCCCTGTGTGTGTGCCATCAGTCCCCTGAGCATGCTTGTGTTTTTTTGCTTTGGCTGACCTTACTGTGTGCTGCTTGTGTCTGTTCTTGTGCATGCAGGTGCCTGTGTGAGTTTGCATTGGTCAGGTAGGGTAGTGGGGATTGTGGATGGGGCAGAGGTAGTTGGGGTGAGTGACTGCTGGAGGAGGGACACTGCTGCTGTCACTGAGGAGGCCATGGACTGACTGATCCGCTGTTGGGAAGACATGGTTGCTGAGATGCCCTACATGAATGACACCAATTGTGTTAATAGACCGGTGTGACCATGGAGGACACTGAGCATCGATGTCTGCCCCACATGGATTTGCTTCAGCAAGTCCACAGACTCCACACTCAAGGGAGACAAGTGCAGGGGGTGCTGTGCCTGGTCGGCAGGAGACATGCTCTCTAGCATGGGAGGCTTCACAGACATCAGGGATGGAAGCAACTGGGAGGGTGGAGATTGTGGTGGTGGCAGGGTCAGACTTACTATCTGTGCTCTGTGGTGTTGTCACACCCGCCTCCACAAGGGAGTCAGCACTGGAGCTGGAGTGTTCTGTAGCTGAGGTACTTGCTGCTTACTAGCCCTCAGTGTGGCTCCCCTCACCCTCCATGCCACTGGGTCCCTCAGACTCCTCCACATTGGAACCAGTCTGGTTCTGCGATCGGTCCGTGGAGTACAGTATCTGCCAATGATGCTGTGAACAAGGAGGAGAAACAGAATTATATCAGTCACTTGTATTCAGCGGACACTTGACCTTAAATGCAACACATCACTGTGCAAGCCCTGGCATCATTTAAAAGCAACAGCTAAATTGAATACAGATATGTGAACCTGGCACCTTTCAGTCTTCCAGTCAACCATTCTTCGCGTAGACATGCTGGCAATGGACCCATCACTCCATAGTATGTATGATGTCAGTCATCACATGAGCAGGCATTCACTGATTACCCAGTTATCTGAACTACACTGATGGTTACTGTCATGTGTGATTACACAAATGTCTCATCTCAGGCCACTAAATTCTGCATTTGGGACAGCATTTGTGTGGTTAAACTCATTGTTGACATGATGAACATACTTCCATTTCCAGACACCATGATGGCCTCATGTCTTGAAACCCAAAAATACAACAGTGTGGCTGCAGGACAACAGATAAGTTCCAATACTGCATGCTCCAGATTTTAGTGTGAAACACAAGGCCACAGGCCTGTCTTGACAATCAGTCAGTACTGACTCCTGTACAGTGCATGCAGACTCCACAGTCAGAAACGTGCCACACTCATGTTCGCACTGTGAATGGAACTCTGGTAGTGGTCATGGATACCTGGTCACCACATGCTACACACATTTGAGAGAATCTGATAATGCCACATTATAAAAATGACACATTTTAGTTTGTGAGTCAACAACTATGGATACCTGAACACATAAGGGTCTCACAGGGACATATTTATTTATTTATTTATTTATGGGCTTATTACGCGCCGGCATCACACCCGAAGGTGTATCTCCGCGCGGTGCTGTGAGGTGAACAGGTCGAAGAAACTCCTACTAGAATAGTACAGTCTTTAGGCGTTTCCTGAAAGCTGAGTGACTCGGGCATTCTCTGAGGGAGAGGGGGAGGTTGTTCCATAGACGCGGACCCATGATGGAGAGGGCGCGGCCTCCCTGTCTGGTCTTATAATGTCTGGGAACCTGAAGCAACTGTTGGTTGGTGGACCTGAGGATGCGGGATGGACGGTGATAAACAAATTTATACATAGTAAGGCTGCTTACACATATTAGTTCAAGCCACCATTATGCAAAGTCGAGTGTCTACACACATATGTTTTGCCCTGAGTGCATATCCACTAACCACATGTTCGATGTCTGTCCATGACAAATATATAGCAGATTTAAGAACTAAAAAAATCTATGCCAGTCGACCATGACACAAAGTCAGACACATGATAAATACCTTCACAATGGGCAACGTGTTGGCTCACACCCAAGATTAAGAGCCCTGTGTGTCTCAGATGACCAGAGTAGGCATACCTGTTTATGGACCATGTGATACATGGGATTACTGGTAGCATCATGCAGGTGACTATGCATTTGTTACACTCATACACATCATTTGTCTGTGGCCTCAACATTGGCCATGTCTGCTGCAAGGGTGTGTAGTCAATACCTCGCACTCCTATGCTGACCCACAATAGCAATTTGTTCATATATGAGGAGCACACACAGAGCACAGGTCATTTATCACACAATGTGCTGACACATGTCACATAATAACCACACCCATGTTGCCTAATTCAATGCCCCTGTTGCAGATGTGCCTCCCAACATTCCCTTGGACAACAGCAAATACACACAACCCAAATGACAAACGTCAAAGAGTGGAAGGGAAACACAGAGTCATCAGATGAGAATGGGGCTTCACCAAATGTAGCCACATTGTACTTGTCTGAGCAGACAGAGAGACTGTGGGAGTGTAACAAGGCTGTAGGAGTGCAAACTGCAAGTTATACAAAATACACCGAAAAGGCATGGACTTACCCCCTCCTTGCTGATTTCTGGCCTTCAACTGCCCATCCAGGTCTGGCAAGACCACCGCCAGTATCCGGAGCATTTGGGGGTTCAGGGTCCGGCGTCCGGCCCTCCTGCAAGGATGTAACAGCTTCAGCTGGACTCTTGCAATCCATGGGGTCCAGCCACAAAGGTCCTGCCACCTCTTCTGGCAGTGGCAGACGCGGCATCTGAAGACCCCCACAGATCTTACTGCCTGGGCGATGGACTGCTAAATTTCCTGTTTCTCATGGGCAGAAACCTGTAAGGATGACAAAGTGAGACACCATTACTACACATGCACCATGTTTCTCAATCACACAGTTGGACATACATGTTGTAATGAACAGTGCATATGATGTATACAGGTAGTGCAACTATGGTCCTGGGCAGTTGTCCTGTGTGTAAGCCTGCATTCACAACATGAAACAGTGCCTGGTAACCCTACACATGCCAAAATACACATTTTCATCACTGCACAAGTACAGTACATGCATCAAAACACTCTGAGACTTAAACTTACTGAGTGTGCATGCTTGCTCTTGCTGTTCATAATTGCATTAGTACCAGTCAGATCACATGTACAATTTAAAAGGCATTGGACTCTACACTCACCTGCTCCCCTGGTTTCCCATACAGCTTGCAGTACTGTGGAAGGAGGTTGTCCAGCAGAGCCTGATTCTCCTCCTCTGTGAATGATGGTGCTCTCTCCACAGTACGTGCCTCTGCAGGACACAGAGGATGCAGAGACAGCAGCAGTGGTGTTCTGAGATTCAATCCTGTAGCATGTAGTGCAGGCAAGTGAAGTGTCTTGGGGACAAACAGCCTTATAGCTGTGCTGCTGAGGAAGAATCGGTTAGATACAGCCAAAGAGATAGGTCAGAGTTGTTCGCATTATCCAAAATCGCCCAATCCATGCCATTTAATCCATCGTACACGCCTTCCACGTTGTTCAAATATTCTGCATCATGACACCATTCACTTTGAAACATTGTTGCAGTGAGCCAATGGAATCTGTGTGCACACGAGTCGTAAATGTATCACGTAACACACGTTCGTCTCAATGACATTCAATAGCCAATGGGTGGGTACACCTTGATCCCTAACTGTCCTACGCGTCTTTCGAAATCACACCCGCGTATGTCTCCATTACATTCAATAGCCAATGGGTGGGTACGCCTTGATCCCTAACTGTCCATCGCGTCTTTCGAAATCACACCCCCGTATGTCTCTATTACATTCAATGTACAATGCGTGCGCACGCCTTGGTCCCTAACTGTCCAACGTGTCTTTCGAAATCACACCCGCGTATGTCTCATTACATTCAATGTACAATGCGTGCGTACGCCTTGGTCCCTAACTGTCCGACGCGTCTTTCGAAATCACACCTGCGTATGTCACCATTACAGTCAAAGGATGCCAACCAAAATTGTTTGGCAGGGACTCAGGTGCTCTACAACACACTGACAGCCTGTCATACAGTACATGTGGTCACATTGCAGGCTTCAGTAAATGTGTGGGTACATATCATATTTGATGTTGCAAATTGTGGCACACACTACCAGGATGTGCCATGTTAAATGGTGACAAAAAGGAATTGTGTCTGATGCACCCCACTACTGTGAGTGTGAACCTTGCTGACCAACACCCGTGACCTGGGCACAGTTACAGGGGCATTTGTCTCATGACATTTTACATACACATGAAATTGCACATGGTATGTACTGTGTGTTGCAGTGTGATCCTGAGCTTGCACTGTGGGGTACATCCTGAGTATTTGCGTATAGTGCTACGCACATGGACCTAATTGTATTTGTGAGATGTTAATCCTTTCCAACTGCCATCTGATTTGGGCATGTGAGTTGCTGTTGTGTCTGTGTGTCACAAGACATCCATGTCTGCCCTGCAAACAGGCCTGTTAGCACATCATGGGTGTTTAATGGTTATGTTGGTACAGGAACATCATACTTTACATAACGACTGTGTCCATGTGCAAATAATCCCTGTGTGTGTAACTTACACACACCTGTCAATTTGCCAACACCTCTATCCTCACTAGACACTGAGGTGTGTGTTTGGTATGTGATATTTGTTCAGATGTACTGTGACAGAGCCCATAGAATTGACAACAGCATAGCATAACACTTGTTTTATCACCATGTGGAGCTAAAGTGTTAGGTAAGGGGCACATAGCTGGCATATGTGTCCATGCTAAATTGTGCACACCTTACTCAGCTGTGTCTTGATGTGATGTAGCATGTGCAATTTTGCATGATCATTGCCACATATGTAGGTGAGCTGACAATCTTTCTTTGATTCCCTATATACTGCAGGAGGGCAAATGTCCACAGACCCTTCCCAGACCTTGCAACCATGGTTAAACATGACTGCATCCAACGTTACTTCTTCACCGGACCACGGATTGAGGATTTGGCAGAGCAGTTGGCCCCACATTTATAACCTGGATGGGTGTATCCTACTGCGCTGACCCCCAAGGTGAAGGTGATGGCATACAAACATTTCTTTGCCACGGGAACCTTCCAATACACTGTGGCTGGTGCTGGGGGAATGTAACAGACCAAGTTCAGCCGTGTGCTATGTGATGTTTTGAAGGCAATGTTGTGTCATCTGGACAGATACATAAAATTTACAAATCCACAACAAATGCCAGGAATGAAGGCTGACTTCAATGTACTGGGAAGGATGCCACGTGTTATAGGCTCAATTGATGGAGCACATTTGGCTTTATTAACACCTGCCACAGCCTGGGGGAGTGAGATGGGTCGGTAGCTAGCTAGCGTAGCCGGATCTAAGGAAGGCTTTTTCAATAGCGGAAGCAATTTAGCCTGTTTCCACTCAGGTGGAACTGTGGCAGTCTGAATCGACAGATTAATAATGTTGTTGACCTCAGAATTAACCACCACAGCCGCTGCTGCCAACTGCCTAGCTAGACAGGGATCGGTTGGCGAACCCGATTTCAGGGATTTGAAAATGGCCAATTAGTCAGGCAGGGGAATGGGTAAAACACCTGTCAAAGACGTGAGGACTGAGTCAGAGACTAGGGGGTCGATTCCGACCCGGTAAAAAGCGCTCCGAATCGTGGTACGGAGCGTTTTTTCCCCGTACCTGTAAACGTCCCGTACGTACGACGAAGTACGATTCGTACCAGGAGCCGTACTCCGTACGAGTCGTACAAGACACGTACGACTCTAATCTCTGTACGATTCTCCCTCGGAACCCGCAATAAGCGACATCTGTACGGTTCGCTGCAGGTTTTTACGACCCAGCAAGTACGATACGTGTCGGGTACGCACCGTACGACCCTTTTTCTACGGGAGCTGAAAACAGCTGTAAAAGCAGAGTTCGCGCCGAAACAGGTACGGAACGGCCCCCCGGGTACGGTGCGTACCCCCCATGATCGCAGGGGTACGGTGCGTACCCCTGCGATTATGGGGTGTACGAGCCATACCCCCATTGTACGATCGGTGTACGAGCCGTACCCCCATTGCACGATCGGTGTACGAGCCGTACCCCATGTATGATCGGTGTACGAGCCGTACCCCCATTGTACGATGGGTGTACGGCTCGTACACCGATCGTACATGGAGTACGGCTCGTACACCGATCGTACAATGGGGGTACGGCTCGTACACTGATCGTACATGGGGTACGGCTCATACACCGATCACACCGATCGTACAATGAGGGTACGGCTCGTACACCGATTGTACAATGGGGGTACGGCTCGTACACCGATCGTACAATGGGGGTACGGCTCGTACACCGATCGTACAATGGGGGTACGGCTCGTACACCGATCGTACAATGGGGGTACGGCTCGTACACCGATCGTACAATGGGGGTACGGCTCGTACACCGATCGTACAATGGGGGTACGGCTCGTACACCCCATGATCGCAGGGGTACGGTGCGTACCCCTGCGATTATGGGGGTACGGACCGTACGGTGTGTATGTGTTTTTGTACTTCTCCGTACGACTCGCCCTTACCTGACGTGGACCGTACGAATAGCGTCGTCATACCCCGGTCCGGATCGTACTCGTCAGGTCGTACGGCATGTGTATGAGTCGTACGGTATGTGTACGAGTCGTACGGTTCACGGTTTCAGCCTTGCAATACGTACGGATCGCGACGATTCGGACGGATTCACGGAATACGGATCGTACTTCGCGACTCGGACGGACGGGTACGACTCGTACGGAGAGGGCTCCGGATAAAAATCGTACGGACGTTTTTTTTCCCAAATCGGAATCGACCCATAGGTCTTTCTCAAGGTGCTTGAGCGGCACGTGGCCGCGGTGCTTAGCAACCATGTTGAGGCTACGGGAGGCTTGGCATTCTGCCAGGCTGGCTTCCGCCCCAGACACTCGACCGAGTCTGTGGTGGTGTCGGTCCTAAACACACTCAGGGAGGGTCGAGACCAAAATAAACATCAAGCCCTGGTGCTCCTCGATCTTTCCGCCGCTTTCGATACGGTGGACCATTCCATCTTGCTTTCACGTATCGGAGCGGCGGGAATCGGGAGGTCAGCACTAGTATGGCTCTCGTCCTTCCTGCGGGATCGCACTCAGGCGGTCCGGCTGGGAGAGTTCAAGGCAGACCCTTTAAAGGTCACTTGTGGTGTCCCCCAAGGTTCCTCTCTTTCTCCTTTATTGTTTAATCTTTATATCTACCCTCTTATTTTTGCACTTCAGCAGCTGGAGGTTGCTGTGTTTAATTATGCAGATGACCTCCAGCTGGTCTTTGACCTCTCTTCTTCCCCTCACGCTATCTCCAATTTTCAGTCTATTATGATTTTTATCAGGGACTGGATGAGTCACAACCATCTGAAGCTCAATCCGGATAAAACCGAGTTGGTGCTTACGGGTGGCTCCTCCAGTCCCTGGAACTCTGCATTTTGGCCCCTCACTCTTGGTTCCTCCCCCCTTCCTTCTTCTACGGTAAAAACATTGGGTATAAAAATTAACAACCAGCTCACTCTTCATTCACAGGTTGGTGCTGTTGTCTCTTCCTGTTTTCTTATGCTTAGGACTATTCGTATTGTTTCCCGTTTCTTTTCCCCCCTGGCACTTAAACTCATAATGTCTGCCTTGGTTATCTCCCGGCTAGACTATGCCAATGCCCTTTACAACGGCATTCCGGCATATAGCCTACGCAAACTCCAGCTTGTGCAGAACCAAGCAGCCCGGCTGGTTTATGGCCTTCCCCGGTTCCATCATTCCACACCTTTGTTGAAGGAACTGCACTGGTTGCCTGTTCGGCAACGTTCGCTTTTTAAGATGGGGTGCATGGTATTTCAGGCACGACAGGGAACGGCCCCGGCCTTCATTTCCTCCCTTTTAACCAACTATGTTCCCGTCAGACATCTCCGTTCGTCTGATCGGTCCCTATTGCTAATCCCTCGTTTCATTAGGAAAAAATGGGGAGGTTCCAACTTTTCCTTCCTAGCCCCGGTATTCTGGAACTCCCTGCCTGACCACCTTCGAGCTTTAAAACAATACTCCCTCTTCCGTAAGGGCCTGAAAACTTTTTTGTTCGCTCAGGCTTTTCCCCTTTAAATGGCCCAGCCCTGTTTTATTGTTTGCCGCCAAAGCGCCAAGAAACCGTAATGGTGTATGATGCGCTATATAAATTTTTTAAATTCAAATTAAATTCAAATTCAATGGGGAGCCCCGCCTGCCCATGGGTACTAGTCCCGAAGCAGTCCTGGATTGTTTGAATCTTATCTATAAATAAGCAGGACACCTTCTCACACCAGGAATTAGAAGCAGTGAAGGTGAAATGCTCCGCACAAGGGTTCAGAAAGCTCTGGATGATTGAAAAAATGTATTTTTAATTCATTTTTGATCGACCGATCCGCTCCGTATAGAAGTTGCTTTTACCCTTTTTACTGGAAGCATAGTACTCCTTCTGGGACTTCCCAGAACATGAGTAACAGAATTGTGTTTGCATTGCTGTAGTAGTTTCCTCATCATTGTTTCAACTCTATGTGAAAAACCCATTTTAATTTCCAACAGAGGCAAGTATTGGGCGAGTAAAGATGTATTTACATACGTGTATGAATGGTGTACGTGGCAGAAAGTGCTGTACAGTTCAGTAGAAATCCAAAGTTCACAGAGGAGTTGGTAGTGTTGGTAGATGAATTTTCCAGAGTGAAGTCAACAGGCATTTGATTCATTGTTCTATTGTAGCCCCTCGATCACATGTGAGAGAGTTGGGTGACTGTCAACAAGGTGAACGTTTTACACACAATGGGTGATATCAGGAGCAGGTGTTCACATCCTGGGGGATGTGCATGGCCAGCTGGCTCTTACTTGTCCTTCTTTGGACGGCCCCTCTTCTTCTTTTTAGGGGGACCCTCAGGTGCAGGCTGGGGCAGTTTGGTGGACTTTCCATCAGAGTCCTCATCCCTCCCTTTGGCAGTTGCAGATGTAGTGGCAACAGATGTACTGGGCACACAGGGAGGTGTGGACATGTTGTTTGCAATCTGGTGGAGGGATGTCAGTATCTCCCCAATGCACCCCGTGAGTCCATCCAATTTGTCCATTTTGGACTCCATGCTGGACATGTGTGTCTCGGATGTATGACGTTATAACGCATACTTTTACTCCGCAGACCATTACAACGCGACTTTTACTCCGCATACCGTTACAACGCATAGCGCCTTGGGGCGCTGGATAGTGGTAAGTATAATTTACTATTCTAACTCCAGTCCCCGTGGACCCTAGGGAAGGTGTTGGATAGTAAATTATACTTATCCCCTATCCTAGAGCGCCCCCCAGCGCAATGCGTTGTAATGGTATGCGGAGTAATGGTCGCGTTGTAATGGGTCTGCGGAGTAAAAGATCCGTTGTAACGGGTGTATACCGTGTGTCTCCAGCCGGGACATGTGGGAGTCCAATATGGAATGATGTTCAGCCTGCTGTTGTTTGATGTCCCTGAGAATCCCACTACCTGGCCAAAGTCTCCGGAGCATGGCGGATAGACCTGTATGATGCGTCCCAACTGGGGGTCAGCTTGCGGTGCAGCACCATGTTCAGGCCGTGGCCTCAGCCTGCCCCCACTCCCACCACCCCTACCCACACAAGCACGAGCTGCCGTTGCAGGCACAGACAACACTGGGCCTACTCCTTTGTTGGCACTGGTGGTATTGTCTGCCACCTCCAGGGTGCCCTGTGTTGCTGTGCCCTCAGTGGTATGTTGACTTGGGCTGTCTGTGTTGGTAGGGGTCATCTGGATGTTTGTGGATGTAGCAGGAGTGGTGGCAGGGGGTGTTGATGTTACAACATTGGTGCTGCATGCTGATCCACACCGGAAGGGCCAGGTTGTTCATCGTCATCCGAAGAGGACTGAGAGGCATCCACACTGGAAAGCTCAGGTTCAACCAGAGTCTGGGACTGGGATTCTTCTTCTCCTGTCCTTGCAGTTTCTCCAGCTGTCCCTGTGTATGGAAGAGACACATAATCTATGTTGTGGTTCAGCACACATCAATGTATCATACACATTAAAGTTGCTACGGTGCTTCATGATGAGTGTATGTGCATTGCATTGCCCTCAATTGTCACAGGAAGATGCTAATGTTGTTTTAGAACATTGTCATTAACACCTGATGCATTTGTATGTGCATGTAGAGCTGTTTGCATGAACAGCTCATGTATTGATTAATTGACTTACATGTCCATTGAGACACAAGTGCACTCCGGTGCCTGATACAGGTGTGTTGTTTTGTGTTGGTGGGAGGTGTGTGTGTGACAGGGCCTACTGGTAGATGTAGTCTGAGGTACCACTCCTCATCCCCCCCTGGAGCAGATAGGCCACCATGGACCATGCTTTCATGACAGTGAGTCAACGTTTATTTTCAAGTTGTCTGACAGTGGTGTCCTGGTATTTTTTGGAGCCCAAGTCCCAGGAGGGCATTTTGCTCCCCACAGCAGAGGCCAGTGTCAGCCATCTTGGCAATACTTTTCCACCCCCTGTGAGATGGGCATACTTTAAGGTGTGCTTGATGGACCATGTGGGTGGAGGATTGTTAGCTGTGACTACAACTCCCATCATGCTTTTGGCTACACCCCCTTCCCAGCAAACCATACCTTTGAGCAAACACTGCACTGAGAGAGCGCAGCCCTCCCTCTCACCTTCCTTCCTGGGACTCTGCTTCCCTGGGAGTAAGTGATGCAGTGCTGGCAAGATGGCTGGCAGTAGTGTCCTGTTGTTTTTTGGAGCCCAAGTCACAGCAGGGCCTTGTGCTCCCCACAGCAGAGGCCAGTGTCGGCCATCTTGGCAGTACTTTTCCACTCCCTGTAAGGTGAGCATGGTGCATGGGGGTATTCCTGGGCCATGTGGGATGTGGACTTTTGGCTACACCCACCTTCCCAGCAAACCATACCTTCCTTCCTGGGACTTTGCTTACCTGGGAGTGAGTGTAACTGAGCTAGGAAGATGGCTGAAAGTGTTTGTTGTTGTTTGGAGCCAAATCTTTGCTGTGTTTGTCAGTACGTTTGTATATGTATTGGCATAGTTACATGTTCATGGGACATTACAGGTATTGTGTTGATCTAACTGGCAGACACATCACCCCTGACATTAATGTCTGTGGGTGTGTTTTGCTATTGCCTCACAATTTAGAATAGTTGTTTGTGTACTCACCAGGCTCTGGTATTCTGGATAATCCATGGATGCCCACCGGTGGGAGGATGGCCCACACCTTCTCTTCCCAGGAAGTGAAATGCACAGGTTTGGCAGAAGGGTCACTGCCAGTGCGCTGACTCAGTGAGCTTCTTGACCCTCCTGTGTATGTCGTACCACCTGTTCCTGATGTCGTCTATCGTGCGCAGGCAAGCTGCATGTGCATTCACCTTGTCCACAATCCTCTCCCACATCTTTGTTTCTGGGACAGGGGGTCAGTTGGACCAAAGCACCAAATAACTGTGGCTCTACTCTGAGAATTTCATCTATAATGACTTCTAACTCACTATCGGTGAACTTTGGATTCTTCTTTGGGGGCATGGTGATGGGTGGTGGTGGGGATGGATGTGGGTGTTGGTGTGAAAATGAAAGTGAGTGAGTAAAAGTAATGCTGGGTGTTTGTGAGTATGCATTTTGAGAGGTGCTAGTGTTGTGCAGGTTGTGTAGTGGGTGGGTTGTGGGTGTATGTCTCAGTGCAGTGTAGTGGTGTCCTCGGCTGGCAGGTCTGTTGAATTTGCAAAAGATCATGGTATTGATCTTGGCCCTTTATGTAGGTGGAGTTGTGGGTGTGTCCTAGTTTGAATATTTTTTGTTTTTGTCAATGCTTGTTTGTCCTTTTTTGTCTATTTTAGTTGATTTATTTGGAGCATGACGGGGACGTTCAGTTGACTGGAATGGATGCATGTAGTGTCAATTGCAGGCCGTTTTGGGTTTCTACCACCCCGCCAAAGCTACTACCCTCTTCACCACGCGTCAATGTGACACGTCCTCATATCCTCAGAAGGCACTCAGATCTCTGTGGGTTTCACATCATCTTATACTTGATTCTGATCACTGGGTTCATCAGACCCCTTAGCCGCTCTGGTTATTCCACCGGCTCTTTGATCACACCATCCATCTACACCTCCACACAGCCCTGAAGAGTCATGGGATACTTCCCGCTTTATGACGACACACGTGTCGGCTGGTCATTTCTTTGTTTTTGCATTATTAAAACTTTCCAACTAATCCACTGGTGTCGACCACTTGAATACAAATACGAAACATTCTACAGGTATGTTTTTTTCCTCATTACGTGTATTCGGGACTTTTTCTCAATTGCGGGGTGATCCGAGTCGGTCAAACTCACATTGTGCTATGTTGCAGCGTTCACGTACGCGTGGGGCACGATGGGCTCTTTTCATTGCTATTCCCTATGTTCCGTACATTTCGGTTCTATTTCTTGAGCTCCGTGCGAGTCGGTTTAATTTCACAAGCATTGCATCTTACTTCGTAGGTCTCACTGCCCCAGGCTCTTGTTATGGGCCAACAAGGCCTTCAGCTCTTCCCAGACCAACTTTTCCACACCAGTGCAAGAGCTGCTTCTCTTTCATGTATCTCATCAGCATCTGAGGTGGCAGCTGACATCTTTGCCTCAACTGACAGCCTCAGTTCAACGAGAGGAATTGCTGTCTTTCCCTCCTCAATGTCGTAGGCTGCCTCATTTTCTTCAGCAGCCTGGGCAACCTCTGCATGATTCCTCTCCACCATCAAAGTGCCCTTTTTCTCCTACAGGGAAAGGGTGGCCAATTTCAATTACGAAGCCCTCTCAACCGTCCTGTTCTCCTGCATAAAGCCCTCCTGTTATTATGTGATAGATTGCAATAGGACACACTGCTCCCAGCCATGGATAACACAAGTGATACTGTCCTCTTGCTCCTCCGATGCCTCCTCAATGTCATCCTGATTCTCCTCTGAAGTGATCTGTGCTTGGTGGGATCCTCCCAGGCCCAGGTTCAGAGGACTTTCTCTTACTTAATTTTCCTGGTATTCAGGATCACTTTCTTGTTCACAAATTTCACCTCTACCACAGTAAGGCCAGCCAGGGTAGACAGACCAGCCTCTGTCATATGGTTCATGCGAATGTGTCTGGCCAACATAAACTTCAGAATATGGGGACTGAGCCCATCCATACCATCAGAGTATGTTGCCATGATTCCTGGTTAGCTCAAAGTGCCCCATCCAGACCCTCAACCATTCCAGGGTACCTGATGTCACCTGCAACCTAAGAACATGACCACTCTGATTCCCCAAGGAAATTGTGGAAACAGATCTACCCTTTCATTGCTTACTTAGGCATGCCTAGAGGGAGACACAAGATATGTACAAATTGACTTTCCAAACATTTATTTAAGCAATTGTGCTCTTGTGTTAAAAACTTGAGCTGCAATTTTTTGCAGGATGAAATGAAGCATTGTTAAACGCATTGCAAAAATGGGGAAGAAGATGACCAATTCAACCATAATCACGATATTGTGTGATTATATGATTATATGATATTGCTTATATGAATACGCCTACCCTAATTCTACCTACACTATCACAAGTATTTTGTGAATACCATCTGCCAGATCATTTAGGACAGCGAAACTCCCATACCGGTGTATGATGTGTCAGGCAGCCAGTCAGGTGTAAAGCAGGCCATAGTCAGCAGGATAGGGACTGTAATCAGAAGGGCTGGGCCACAGTCACAGCGCCCAGAATAATCCACGGAAGTGCTCCTCTGTCACATAAAGCTCTGAGGTGGTTTATATAATAAAATCATTGTTGCAATCGCACTGTGTCAGAGGTGCAACACTAGTGTGTTTGTCTTTGTACTGCAGAGCTGTCACCAGCTGGGCAACTAACGACAAAAGTGTGTTTCTAGCCTTGGAAAGAAAGTACTAGACCTTGAGGTGGACCATCTATTGCGGAGCAACAAAATATAACCAATATCCCAGCAATAAGGAATAACACTAATGTTATACTTCCAAATACGCTGGAAAACAAAGAGGGTATAAAGGACGAAATCACTCGGATTACAGTCTGGAGCATGATTACTTGGGGTGAACAGTTAACTCCATTCTACCGGCAGAGTTTGCAGAATTTTGCCCCCTCTGCACTGTTCTGGGAGCACAGAGTTCAGCAAAAACTCCACCAATCATAACATGTCAGAGTTTTTCTCACACGTAGCTCATCAACGTTAAGTTGGCGAGTGAGAAAAACCGAGTGCTAGATCACCACCCAGTGAGATTTCACAAAGGCGGGAAGTCGCATAAGGAAGCTACAATGTTGAGAAAGTTGCTGCTCACGTTGTGAAAGCTGCTGCTCGAGTAGATAATCTACTCAGGCAACAGAAGAAGCAGCACTCTCTGGCACACAGAAAGGTGCCAATTGCAATGATTTTACTGAGTGAGACAATCTCCTGGCACTGCAAATCAACACATGCAGCACGATGGTAAGGAATTCTGCCGCTCGCAGAACTAAAAAAAAATCTAATGGTGTTTCATAAAAAGTTGAGGGAGGTTTGTGCGTATTAGCAATTGAATTTCAGCAGAAGATCCTGTAACTTGGACATAAAAAGTTTCACTAGCTGAGGTCAATGCTATGTCCTTCTGAAACGATAATGCTTTCAGTCTGCTCAGCTTACCAAAGTTCACATTTAAAATAGCTAGTGAAGGCCATAACAGGTCATTACCCTAGAAATGACTGTCAAATTAAGTTTTGCATTCATTTCAGCTTAGAATTATATTTGTTTCCCTATTCTGGCATATGTAATCGAAAGGCAGGATCCAAGTATCGCGAACACATTTCTCCCCTAATGCCTTATGTCTACCCACCTGGAAATGTTTCAAACAGAATGTGAAATGAAAGATAGAAACTGGTAACAAAGCAAATCTGTTTCTTAACCACACAGCAGATGATGTTTCAGCTACTGTGAAGGGCAATTCCTCTATGTATTCAATGCTCAACATTGTGCACGTTGCGTCTTTTTTGAGAGCATGCTAAATTATATAGCAAAAATAAATCAGTCCCGTTCAGGTATTTCCAGAGCACGCAACTCAATCTTAGCATTTACAACGTCCAACTCAATTGCGTAAAGCTGACGTTGCCCATGTTGCAACAAGGACATGTCACTTTGTATTATATCGAATGCAGATGCCACAATATTATTCAAAGAATAAATTCTAGTTGAAAATGTTGTCATGCCGTTATCTACTACAGATAAATCTTTTTCCAAATTAGCCATGTCAATTTTAGGTATAAATTAATCAGAATTTTACATAAATAGCATTTAAAAAGCATTCAGAATGTAGTCATCTAGAACCTAACAAGAAATCCTGCAAATCCATGTCATCAGAGAGGAGAGACAAGTGTTTCTTAACCATTGGCATTGCAAAATGCTGTAATCATTACCTGCATAATTTCCCCACACTGTAGATCATGATTACCCATGACTTGTGTTTTCACATAACGTGAAATTGGTCTGCTTACAATAAAACCCTTTGTGGTGTTTCAAAAACATGTATGACAGCCACAAGTACATTTTGCCCACACTTACCATCCTTCTAACCCCAAAATTGTACAATTATATGTACAATACTGCATCATGTTGTTGAGCTGTTCCTCTGTGTAATTCATACAAATTGCACATTTTGCAAATTGTCAAAACGTGCAATGGAGGGAATGTTTGGTGTATTATTGCCTTTGGTTTTGGACAAACCCAGTCATGTCAATTTGTTGTACTGTAATGTTCAGTAAAATCATTTGTCTAGGTAGTAGACAAGCTCTAAATATACCTTCATTGCCCTGTACTTGCCAATTGCATGTGCCCCAAACTGATTTCAAATCAATGTTTTCCTTCCAGAATTGATAACCTTGTATTGACATTTAAGCATTAAAGTAATCCGAATAAATTACTTTGGTGTGGGTTACCAAATGGTTTTTTTTCATGGGGAAGGGGTAAGTGTATAATAGTGAGACAAACCATCTAAGGGGTTGTTGGTAGATAAATATGCAAACCTTTGCAGGTATATATTCTAACTACCCTTTGGTGGGCTTGGGCAATGTTTCCATTGTGTGTCATAAAAAAATGTATGTGTAATACTAGCTCTATGTAAATAATGGTGTACATAATGATGATAACAAAACATTCCACCTTAATTTGCAAAGTTCAGGTACATGTCATCAGTATCAAACTCTGTATAAAACTGTAGCTCAGTAAGCAAGGATTGCACTGTTGTCATATCCCAATAATAAAATAGATTTCTAGGAGTAATAACTTCATCCATACTTATTTTTAAAGCATACAGAATTTGTTGAGTTTCTGTAGGAGCAGAAATAGCAAATGGGACCTTATCTCAAACAATTCACTTAGGAACGGGAAATGCAGAAATATTCACAGGGGACAGGTCTCTTCATACTTTATGGGAAGATGAATGAGGTTTTTTTTTTGGTTTTAGAATTTTTTATTGCAATAACTATAAATAACAAGTGCACAGTGTAATATACCAGTTGGGGAGTATCAGACAATATAATGCAATTTAGGAGCATCAGGTAACATAATGAAGAGCAAGTCAATCAGTGAGAGGGGGAAGGGTGAGGAAAAGGGAAAAGAGGGCAGGTATAGCACCCGTGTTACATGTGGTACATGGCGCGCCCCACTCCTTAGGTTGTGATGCGTCCCTATAGGTATGAAGAGCTGATGAGTCATCAGCCCAGGCTAGCCAAGAAGAAGAGGATGACGGAAGCTGAGTTTCTGGGTCTGAGCAGGGGTGGGGGAGAAGGATGTGCTCCCAGTGTTGGAGTGATGGGGCTAAAGAGGTTCGGAATGGGGGATATGCACTATCAGGGTTGTGAGGGAGGGTGGGCCAAGTGTGGGCCCAGTTCGCCAGACTTACAGGGTTCCCTGTTGTCTGACAGGAGAAGTATGATAGACTCTGCATCGCACAGTAGAGCAGAGGGTAATGAGGATAGCATTGGTGGTTCTCCCCCAGAAACAGTGGCTTGCGTATATGCATTTGTGCATCTGTACATGTGTGTGCCCAGTAGAGTTAAAAGAAATCAGGGCGGGGGTATGGTGAGAGTAGGGGGGTAAGGGCCATGATTAGGAGGAAAGGTAGGGGGGAAGATGGAAGTAGGGGATGAGATCACCAAGACATGGACTGGTTGGTAGCAGGGGGAGGGGAGACAGGCCTCCCATGGGAGCATTGGGGACTGGCTGCTCAGTGTGCGGGACACCTACCGTTGAGCAATGGGGGATGCAGAAAAGGGGGAGAAAAAGGGGGAGCATGAAGGTGACACCCTATGCTTCAGGGATCATCTCGTAGGAATGGAGCCCATCTCTGCCTTTTCTTGCTAGTTGTGGATAACTTGTTTAAGTGACACCATTTGTATCATTGCCGCTGTCCAATCCTCTGGGGATGGGGGCACTGACGATCTCCATTGGTGAAGGATACTGATCTTGGCTGTGGCCAAAACTGTGTGGAGGAAGTAATGTTGCAGGTAGGATAGGAATTAGAATGTCCTGCTTTCATGGAGGAGGATTATGGTCGGGGAGAGAGGGAGTCGTATTGGCTTGGATGCTCCCAGGGGAAGAATGAGGTTTTAACACCTCAGTCACTACTTCAACTGTAGAGCGTCCTGGTAGGTAATATACATTTAGGATCAAAAAGAAAACAGTGACAAATCCATTCCAAATGAAGAGGAAAAGCAATGAAATGGCTATACACAAATATGTGTAATTCAGTAAAAAAATAAAAACACAAATCTCATGTAATGAAGTATGTGACAAATTCAAGGCAAAGCTATCAGTATGCAAAATAGCCAGAGGCACTCTTTGCAAAAACAGCGACCTCATGGGACAAAGTAAAACTTGTTTGTACCTCCAAAGGTTGATGATAATAACAACTTTGTTGTTAGGTGTTGAAGTCGAAGTGAAGAGTGTGAATTCACATATGGTGTGGTAACGGTAGTTGTAACTGGAAGCAGTAGAACATCTGTATCAGATGTCCCTAGCCGAGGAGTAACAATTTCTGTATTGTTTAATGCTTGTAATGGGATTTCCTATATGGTAGTAAGAGGAGGCAGGTAAGTACCCAGGAGTCTCGTGGCCTACTGCGTAGGACTGGCTACATGATGTGGATACACATCTTTTATTTTTACATCTAGCAAGGAGTGGCAAAAGTACTGTTCTTGTACCTTGAAATGCCAGGACCAGTATGGGTCCAAACTCCTTTGTGTCGACAATATTTTCTCAAACTAGATCCCCAATCTTTGGAATCCAGCAAGGAGTCACTGGTTGCACCTTCACTTTGCCAGTGGAAGAACATTTAGTTAACCTGCTGGAGCATTCATCTCAGAATTCTTTCAGTTCCTGTAAGCCAGCAAGGCTGATGGCAGAAGGTGTATCTACTGCCAGTCCCTGCTCTGAGTGGAATGCAGCTACTGCGTATGTCCTGATAAAGACTTGTAGATCTATTATAACAGTTAAAGCATCAGCCTGTCACTGTTGCCACACCCATCGAAATCTAGAACATGAATTTATTGCCAAATTAATGAATTTAAAGGAACCGTTTAAGTTTGGAGGTCCTCAGTGATTAAGATATACACAAGCCATTGGCCTGTTCGAGAAAAGGTGAGGCAGCTGTGGTGAATGAGCTGCAGTAAAACTTTTAATTTGTTGACAAATATCACTAAGGACATTTTGCTTAGTCTGTTTGTAAAGACCATGCCTCCAATAGCATTGCTACGTTGATATAGTAATAAAACTGTAGACACCACATCAGCATGAGCAGCTCTGATTACTTTTAGCCTGTGATCTGCATTCCCCACCTTGGGAATTCCATCAAAATATCTGTTTTGAGCACTTAACAGGTAGGAATATTTTGCTGGAAATTATTTAGGTAATGGTGTGTGGTGTGCCAGTGCATGAAGCATTGACAGCTATTATGATGTCTCAATCCACTCTCATATGAGAACAAGTAATTGCAGATACCATTGCAGTCTCAACTGTTGTCTTTGTGGCTTCATCAGCCAATGAATTCTCTACAACATGTATTCCAACACGTTGGCAACTCAACGTAGGAATCATGTGGGCCTGTTGCAAGCATTATTTTAGATGCACCACTGTTCCCCAAAGCAATTTATGCTAATATTGTTTCATTTTGAGTCTTTGAATCCATTCAAGCACCAATAGTGTAAGTGATCATTAAAGGACTGGACACAGTAATACGAATCACATACTATTATTGAGGGGAATTCCGGATCAGCATTCTCTAGTGCCAGTTAGAGCTTTGAGTTCAGCCAGCTAAGAGGTACAATCACCTAGGTATTGTGTAAATATATTTTGAGGGTGGAATTCTCCATTCCCCATGGAGCTATGCACTGCTATGCAAGCAGTGGAGCATGGCTGTTTTGTTCCAACAGCAATCTAGGCTGAACCATCAATAAAGATTATGAAGTCATACTGGCCAAGAGACAAATGATCACTGGGCAAAGGGTATTCTTGTTCGTATAGGAGGAATTATTGTGCTTGAAGTGTAGAGTCAAAGACATAGGGCTCGATTCCGATGTTGTAAGGCAGTCCTCCAGATGAGTTCCACAATGTGCAAATCCGGTTTGGAGCCTATTTTTCTGACCGAATTGTACCCCGTTCCGAACAACCAAGTATGATATGAGGATCTTGTCCACATCGGCCGAATTGTTTTCAAGCACGGACCTGTCTGTACGACTCGTTTGTATATGAATCATGCCGTGCAATAGAGCCAGATTCCATATCAGCAAGTTAAATGAATGATTCAGACAGCCTTTACGATTGCTTTTGCATGGATCTAAAAGGCTGCTGGAAATGGTGTTTAGGGGCCCATAGCAGGACCCCCTTCATCTGTGGTCCACCGATTCATGCCCACGGGTCCCCCCTTTCAGACCATGCACAGTGTGACAGGTACCAAGGGGCGCTCACCACAGGTTGCACAATAATCCCCAACCACCTCTTTGTCAAAGGAAGCCTGTGTGCACGTTCGGTACACATGCTTCCATAGAAGTCAAGGGGAGTCCAACTGAATCATATCCGGATGCAATCAAATGCATCATACTTGTTCGGTCGGACTCCCCTGACATGAGTCGTACCAAAAGCATTCTGGACACAAGTCATTTGGTTTGCTTTCCGCACGAGATTGGAATCAGGATCACAGTCTACATCAGTAGCTGTTAAGGAGGTGGCCTACTGTATCCATCTGAGATGTAAGATTTTCGTGTTTGGAACACTTACCTTGGTGACAGCCTCTAAGGTTGAAACAGGAGTAACCACAATTAAGTGTTTCTCCTGAGCCAACAATCTTTCCATTATAACAGCTGTCTGAACTGCAGTCAGTATTTTTTCAGTGGCTGCAAAATGCATTTCAGCATTTTAAAATAAATGAGATTTGTGTGCAATCGGTGCAGTTTCACCTTCACTGAAAATTAGTTATGTTTTGCCTGTGGACCCCGCAATTATGTGGATCATGTAAGAGTGCAAATGTCTCTAAGAAATGTGGTTCTAAGCTTTTGCCTTTGTTTGATAGCTCATATCTCAAGAACAGGACAATGAGATAGACATTTTTTTGTTTTAAGAAGTTGCATTATATAGTCATGTTGAGCAGATCCCATCACTATGTGGCCTACTGTGGCTAGATGTGTGTTTATGACATCATCTGTAAGGTAAATATCATCAATGTAGGACAATGCTTCTGTGTTGATTACTAAGAAACTTGATGCTACTCAGCAGAAAACAGAACAGGGCTCTTCTTATACCCTTGAGGGAATTCATAGAATCTTTTCTGAGACCCCAATGCTGTGAATGCAGTTAAATCCCTGCTTTCAAGTCCTATGTTTTGGCGGAAAATGCCATTTGAAATGTCTAATGTTATTTATTTTTTTACACACTTAGGGCCAGATTCTGATGCGGTTAGGAAATCTTCCTGATTGAATCAGTTTGGAAATGGTTTCCGACCAACTTAGATCGGGAGAGTCAGACCGACCAAGTATGATGCATCCAGATGCTTCCACATATTGATTTGGTTGGACTCCCTTGACTTCTATAGGAGCCTATGTTCCTAAGCGCATTGTAATCTGGCCCTCGGTTGGGAAGACACGTTCCTGATCCGATTTGGAAGGTGCAAATGCTGTTAGGAGGCCTTTCTAACCGCATCGTAATCAGGCAAAAGGTGGGAATGCTTTCCTAACCACATCGGAATTGGGCCCTATGTTGTATATTATATGCTGCTCTGTATGTATTTTAGATGTGTGTTTGTGACTGTTTAAATGTCTGTAGTCTAAGACTATTCAGTATGAACCATCTGATTTCGCGACTGGAAATAAATGATTGTTCATTGATGAGATTCCAGATTTAATGATGTATTAATATTCTAGCTATTTGTGAATTCCTCTATCTGGAGTTTTAGCTTCATTCTTAATTCTGTATTGTCATTGCACTTGTAGGCTGGACCTTATAGGTATTATGTGGTAAGGTGAATCTTTATTACATTCGACATGATTGCACATAATGCTAGGACTTGTTTAAGAGCCCACTCAGTGGTAAACGCTTGTTTTTTCTCCTTCAGGAATGACAGCAGAGAAAGAGGGTGTCATAAGATCTCCCCCCTGTGGAACCTTTCTAGCAAACTCAGGTGGCTAATCCCTTTCAGCCAAGCGAATGTCATATGTAAGTGTCAAATTTTCTGTAAAAAATGATTTTAAAGGTACAAGGTATATTACCCTCAATTTGGATATCTAAATCAGATAATATATCTGGAGCGCTGACCCGCTGATTTGGTGCTTCAACTTGAACAAAATCATTAGTTGCTCTTTCAACCAGAATCTCTCAAAGAGTCTGGGGAACTATTGTGATCTCTGCCATTCTATCTAGCAGTGTCAGTGGCCACTCCTTGGTCTGAAGAAGCATTTTATATATTCGTGCCATATTTAACAGATATACCTACCCTTTTTTTTATTGAGGCTTTTGCTGTGGAACTTTTTCTTCCTTTTTCATGATGATGTAAGACTAGCGTTGTAAGTCCTTTCTTAGTTTCACATACTCCTCTGGTCTACACTCTGATCATCCTCCTCTGTCCGAACATTTGTAGGGTGAGTCCTGAAAGGAATGAGAGGGACAGTTATCAGTATACTAATACCCATGAAGCTGAATACCTATGAAGCTGTTTAAATGTTTCACAACTGCACAAGTTATAGTGCTTTTTTATGGACTCTGCTTTGGACATCCATCCCGGGACTTCGTCTTTTCTTTATTTGTTGTTAATCTCAGCATTTTTTAGAAGACTCAGGTGCTCGTTTTGAGGTATCCTTTTCAGAATTAACCTTAAGTTGTGGTTTGTTTGCTCTGGCTCCCAAATTGTCTCGACCTACAGATGTATATGTTTCAGCAATACATTTTGGTAGTTCGCGCTCTTAATCCCCTAATAGAACTGGCGCTGGCAGTTGGTGACATACCAAAGCTGCTACCTCCCCTTTAATATTACTTAAAATAATTGAGGCAACTGTGGCATAGTTGCCAATAAGCTTCATCCCCAAGGCAGGGGCAGCCCCATATTCATTTTGAATCTGTTTGAGAACTTCAGGCTAGAGAGCTATTGGTCCTGTACCATAACTTATGATATATATTGCAGCAAAAACCATGCCCCGTGTGGCAAATTCATCTACCGGGGGAACTGTCCCTAGTGACAGGTGCATTGTGAGAATTCTATGCTTATCTTGAGGTCCCATATAGGGAAATACTGCTTCAACCCGGTTTGTGTTTTTGTGCAATCTGAAACAGAATTTCTACCTGTCCGGTGGGAACTTTACCCATTATTGCAATAATGGTAGCTGGACTAATTGCAGGCATTAATAATTGTGGCTGAGCAGCTTAAACAGCCCTTGCTGCGGTTACTGTTATTGTTCGCATGACAAACTATGTTAAACATCTTTATAGTCTGACTGGTCCTATGTAAAGAGCATGTAGCTCTGTTGCAGTGAGTGGCAATCATGTTGGATATGGTGTATCGCCGGCTATGACTTGCCTGATGGCTCCATCATTACTGAGAGGACCCAGTCATACATTGTTGAATACATATGGTAGGTCACCTTGGAACCAATTTGTATGTTCCTGGAATGTTAGTGGCATTTTTTAATTTTCATGAGCTCTGCTTTGGTCTGGTGGCATCCCTTCAGTGTATATGTGAATTGTTTGTGTATTTGCATCTGCTGCAAGAAATGTAACCCATGAATAGAATATATCTGTTTTGTACATCTCGTGGGCCTCTACCACGAAGGCAACATCTCTCACTGTGGGGGGGAGCCCTTGTGTTTGTATCATTGTATAACTGCATGTCTGAAATTAAATAGTATAACCACCAGTACTGCATGCACTATAATTATTGAATGGAATTCAGAGAACGTATTAGTTATAATGGAGTGATCCTTTCAAATGTTCAAGCTTGAACAACATATGGACAATGGATTTCCCAATTTAACTGAGGGGGATTAATCCATAAGACCACAGACGTTTCCATATAAGGGGACTAAAGGCTCTGGGCACATGTAAGGACTGTTCAGATAACCCATTAAATAAATACCTGACCTAGAATGTTGATGGTGTCCTGTCATTCAGCTCCTACCAATTTGGGTAGACTGTGCATCTGGACAACATAAAAGTCAGACTATGGGGAACAAGTCCATCCATACCATCAGAGTGTGTTGCCCTGATTCCTGGCTAGCTCACAGTGCCCCATCCAGACCCCTTACCATGACAGGGTGCCAGATGGTAACTGCAACTTCAAAACATGACCACTCTGATTCCCAATCGTGGAAACAGATCTACCCTTTCATTGGTGACTTAAGCACGCCCAGAGAGAGACACAAGAAATGTATGAATTGGCTTTTCTAACATGTGTTGAAGAAATTGTGTACAAAACATTAGTTGCAATTACTAGCATGGTGAAACAAATCATTGTTAACAGCATTACAAGAATTGTAGAGAAGATGAAAAATTCAACCATCGTGACAATATTTTGGGGGTTCATTGACAATACATAGACAACGAAAACATACCCATAACACAATATTGAGTCATGAATATAGATGTAAATATTATTGCATCCTATATATATATATATTCACTGAAAAAACCATAGGTTATAGACCATATATAGTTAGGAATTAGCATTTAAAAAACCTTATTTTACTCACACAAAACCATTGAAATTCCATATATAGTTAGTTGCACTAACTATATATCGCGCACCCGCAATCCACTGCTGATCATGTCACATATTACATCATTCATGACATGGTCAGTGACATCACTGATGACATCACTGATGACATCTCAAATGACATCACTGATGACATCACTGATGACAACATCCAGTGACTGTATGTTTCTGTAAAGTTAAAATATGTCTTACATATTGAAGAATGAGTGGATGTATAAGTGTCTGGATGAAGGATTTAGTAGGTGCGTGACTGACTGTATGAGTGAGTGATTAAATGTGTCTCACTGAATGCATGGGTTAGTGACTAAACTGTCTTAATTTGTGCATCATTATGTCTGTTGTTCTGTAAACTGCTGCATGTGTTGATCATTAGCTATACGAGAGGCTATATGTGTTATTAATTGGTTGCCCAAGTATTTCTATGGGAGATTGAGTTTGTGTGGGGGTGGCTGGAAGGTGTGTGACTCTATGCATAGATGTGTGAGCAGTTTATTCACTAGGTGTATGAGTTCAAGAGTGCATGTGGAAACAGCTACATGGGCAGTTGACTGTGTGCATGAGTGTATTGATGAGTGAATGGATATCTCAATGCTACATGTCATAGTAAGTACATATGTAAAACACAGTACATGTGAGAGTTGGCATATATAAATAACTGTGCATGAGAGCCACTGAATGAGTGAGTGGTTGTATCGATCATTGTGAACTTGTATCAGGGATTGTATAAGAGAGTAAATATGTGTTAGTATATGTTTCAATAAGTAAGGTGTGTTTAACTGTATAGTTGAAGAAATGGAGGTGAGATTGTTTCTTTGCATGACTGACTGGGTGTGTGAGTAACTCCATGGATGAGTGGCAGTGTGTGAGTGTCTGTATACACTGAGTGTATCTAAGGTTATATTAGAGTCTGAAGAGGTTTATCGTATTAGCACAAGAATGATGTCAAATGAGATGTCATCAGTGATGTCATCAGTGATGTCATTTGAGATGTCATCAGTGATGTCATCAGTGATGTCACTGACCATGTCATGAATGATGTAATATGTGACATGATCAGCAGTGGATTGCGGGTGCGCGATATATAGTTAGTGCAACTAACTATATATGGAATTTCAATGGTTTTGTGTGAGTAAAATAAGGTTTTTTAAATGCTAATTCCTAACTATATATGGTCTATAACCTATGGTTTTTTCAGTGAATTTTCAAGGTTTTGTAAATGCTAATTCCTAACTATATATGGTCTATAACCTATGGTTTTTTCAGTGAATTTCAATGTTTTTTTAATAGCAAATATCATAAGCTGTCGAATGTCAAGTACGTGGTAAGTGAAAACATTTTCGTGTTTATGCACACTGATCTGCTTTGAATGGTGCCCCCGCCCCTCATTTCTATTAGGAGTACTCTCTCTTTGCAGATAGTGAAAGGTAGTTAACGCAGGCCTTTGCCCCCGTTGTAATCCGTCGTGCCTGCTTCTCTCTCCATTTGATTGATTGTTATCCAAGTATTTACTGTTTTAGAATTAGTTCTCTTTGGTTCATTCTCTATTTACAAACAAACACAGAGTCGCAATACTCTGTTTAGTCTTTGCAGATAACGAAAAATCGTGTAAAAAAAAAGAAAAGGAATCGAGCAAAATCAGTAGGCCACTAATGGGATCTCTTTTTGACCTCGCTAAAATAGAAACATTAGGAACAACCCCTCATGACAAATACAAAACTAGTGAGATGAACTGAACTCCACACAATGATGGCTGCAAAACAGCTCGGCTCCGCCACCCACCCCGCCCAAAATAACGATAAAGAACGGCTGCCATGATTGGTTGCGGAATGACCACGACGGAGCTACGAAATGGTGCTGCTCTCATGCTAACCCCAGCTTCAGTCTGAAACATCCAGAAACACTGTAGACTACCAATTCGATCAGTTCCGGTAGCGCCCCAATGTAACCCGGTAGAGAAGAACTAGCCCTCCCCTCTTTGACTGATGGTTCTTGTTGCCTGTCCCTTCTGTTGTCATTTAACAGAACTATTTAGCCTGCTGAAAGGGGTTGTGTTCCGACCGCTGGTTGGTGGAGACATTTTGACTATATTCTGTACCTGCGTTGTCGTGTAATGCGTCATATGACGCGCCGCGTTAGCGCATCTGGAAGTCATCCGGGGCGCGCAGCGCGTAACGTAAGCATAACAAGTCATGTGACTTGTTAATAAAACTTTTCATTGGTTCATTTTACTTTTCTTATTGTAATGATGAAAGGCTTGGTCATATGACCTAAAAATTACGCTTTTCATTACTTCCGAACATTATTTTTTCTTAAATATATGTTATAATGTTCCAGGCTAATGTACTTTCCCGGAAATTTTACAACCGTTCTGCAAGTAAAATATATTCTTTTTTCGAGAAAAAGAGCGTTTCTTCGTCCCATGACGGAGCCGTTGAGCAAAAGAGGGTCGACCTGCTGTCTTAGTCGCCGATACGCCTGAATATGAGATTCTTATCGATCACTTTATGTTGCAGGAATAGAAAACACAACAGCCCTTGACCATTTATCTTTACTGCGTTCCTTCGTATTATACCTTTTACCCTTCATGTAATTGGTCTGCTTTATTTCACTTGCCTTTTAATGATTCTAAAACAGTCACTATTATTAAAAACTTTACCAATGTATATACTACTACCATGTTTTCTTTTAAAAACCTTTATTGTGAAAATTTCATTATACAAATACAAGCCTATAACCACGTGGGCCTGCCACAGAGCAAACTGTAATCGTATATGATGAATAGACATTTACACTGTAGAGGAACGTAACGGGCGGGCCATTAGGTTGCAAGAACTAAGGTGTCTAACAGTTACGGAATCGGTGGACGTACATTTTATAATTAAAATACGACAGGGCCAGTTACAATAAAATTATCTAGATATACATTTGCGGGCAAGTACCATGGGTGACGTTAATTCGAACTTTCAACAGTACAGTAATCAATAACACATTAGAACTTAATATCAATAGGGATGTCGAAATATTCAATCAATTCTCGTCCCCGCCCGCCATGTGCTTCAAAACTGCATACGTATCTCGTGATTTCAAGGTTCTGCAACCAGTACACAACAAGGAGTTACGAGTCCCATTTATTCCGGCGCCATTTTGGGCGAGGACGGGCAGGTCCAGGATATAGTCAAAATGTCTCTACCAACCATCGACTATGATGATGTTCATATGCTGTATTTATTAGAGTAACACTCATCTGTCCACATGAAATTAATTTGCCACAATCTAAACATGTCATTTTAATCTTTCCAAAGTTCTTCTAAATATTTGGGACCGTTTCCCTTGCCTCTGAAGCTCTCAGTGCCACTTCTTTGATGAATGTACTAGCAGGTCAGGGGTTCTCTTCCAAATCTCTCTTTTATGCAGCACTATAATTAATTGGTGCCACCTCTCCATATGACGATGCATGGTATAGTTACCACAACTATATTTTTTTTCGGTTCCTCTGGAGAGTTCATCGTGGCAGATGAAGCGTGTAACGTACCGGGCATTTACCTTTTTTTGCATGTACAGGAAAGGAAAAAAAAATCGAGCGTCCGAGTTCTAAGGTGTCCCAGGGCCATTTTAGTGGACCAGGCCCAAATCCAAAGAACAGGCCGCCATTTTGAGAGTCCTCTTGCAGCCGCCTGTCGCTGTAGCATCAAGAGCAGCCGAAACTCAGCTGAATGGCAACTGAAACGGTAAAGGGGCGCCCCACTACAGCAGACGAGCCTCCACCTAGGAAGGCCCATTCACGCCGGCTCCCCCCCCTTCGGGCACCCCACGCCGTTATTCGGAGCAGTATTGTAGGATGGCCACACCAGTGCGGCAACTTGCTAGACATCACCTCGGTGGTAACCGAATCTCAACGCCTTGTGGTGTCTTCTATTCAAAAAACATTGTTATGCTGCCTTCGACCTATCCGCCGCAAGTGCGCACACAACTCAACTGCATAGCTTGCTAGACACCACCTCGGTGCCAT
Source organism: Lissotriton helveticus (assembly GCF_964261635.1). Taxonomy (NCBI): domain Eukaryota; kingdom Metazoa; phylum Chordata; class Amphibia; order Caudata; family Salamandridae; genus Lissotriton; species Lissotriton helveticus. The sequence continues at coordinate 643,240,961 of NC_136059.1, forward strand.
CCGGATCTTGGAATGTCAGCACCTTTTGGTGTCTTCTCTTCAGAAAATATTGTTGCGCTGCCTTTGGCCCCATTCGCACATCAGTCCGCTACTGACGCCATCTCACAGGCTAATGGGGCGCCCCACGCCGACTTTCAGCATTGTAGAATGACCACACTAGTACAGCAACTTGCTAGACATCACCTCGGTGCCATCCGGATCTCGGCGCCCCACTGCAGATGAAGTGCCTCTCAACTATGAAACCACCACGGTGACATCCGGATCTTGGTGCGTTGTGCTGCCTTCGGCCTATTGGCACATCGGTCCGCTACTGACGCCATCTCACAGGCTAATGGGGCGACCCACGCCGAGTTTCAGCATTGTAGGATGACCACACCAGTACAGCAACTTGCTAGACATCACCTCGGTGCCATCCGAATCTTGGCATCTCAACGCCTAGTGGTATCTTCCATACAAAAAATATTGTTACGCTGCCTTTGGCCCCATTCGCACATCAGTCCGCAACTTAGACATCACCTCGGTGCCATCCGGATCTTGGCATCTCAGCGCCTTGTGGTGTCAGTCAGAAAATATTGTTGCGCTGCCTTTGGCCCCATTCGCACATCGGTCCGCTACTGACGCCATCTCACAGGCCAACGGGGCGCCCCACGCCGACTTTCAACATTGTAGGATGGCCACAGAAGTGCGACAACTTACTAGACACCACCTCGGTGCCATCCGGATTTTGGCGCGTTGTGCTGCCTTCGGCCTATTTGCACATCGGTCCGCTACTGACGCCATCTCACAGGCCAACGGGGCGCCCCACGCCGACTTTCAGCATTGTTGGATGGCCACACCAGTGCGGCAACTTACTAGACACCACCTCGGTGCCATCCGGATCTTGGCGCGTTGTGCTGCCTTCGGCCTATTCGCACATCGGTCCGCTACTGACGCAAACTCACAGGCCAACGGGGCGCCCCACGCCGACTTTCAGCATTGTAGGATGGCCACACCAGTGCTGCAACTTGCTGGACACGACCTCGGTGCCATCCGGATCTTGGCGCGTTGTATTGCCTTCGGCCTATTCGCACATCGGTCCGCTACTGACGCCGCCTCACGTGCCAACGTATTTTCTCCGCATTTTATACCCTATGCCGCATAACAGGTCATGTGACTTGTTTATAAAACTTTTCATTGGTTCATTTTACTTTTGGTTTCCTAATGATGGAAGGCTTGATCATATGACCTAAAAACAACACTTTTCATTGGATGAAAACTTTTTTTTTTTTTCCAAACGATGAAAGCCCCACCTTGTTTCTGGATGTTTCAGACTAAACTGGCGTCAGCATGAGAGCACCACCATCTCGTAGCTCCGTCGTGGTCATTCTGCGAGCAATCATGGCAGCCGCTCCCCACCAGAAGCCTGCAGGAGTCGGGGCCCCCAAAACTTTTGATGAATTCTTAAGGCGGAGGGGACGCTTTCGAGAATGGGGTCCAAGACCTAGCAGACAAGCGTCCGATTTCCAAGGTGGACCAGGCCCAAAAAGGAAAGAGCCTGCCGCCATTTTGAGAGTCCTGTGACAGCCGCCTATCGCTGCACCGCAAGAGTGGGCGCAACTCAGCTGAATTGCGGCTTTTGACACAGTGGACCAAAAATGGACGGAATGGCAACTGAAACGGTAAAGGGGCGCCCCACTACAACAGATGACACTCCACCTGGAGAGGCCCGTTCACGCCGCCTCCCCCGGGGCGCCCCACGCCGTTATTCGGAGCAGCATTGTAGGATACCAAAACCAGTGCGGCAACTTACTGGACATCACCTTGGTGCCATCGTTCTGCTGCCTTGGAACTATTCGCACAACAGTTTGCTACTGATGACCCACCCCCCGCGACGCCCCACGCCGTTATTTGCTGGGTGGCAACTTACTAGACATCACTTTCGTGTCATCTAGATTTCGGCGCGTTCTGCTGCCTTGGAACTATTCGCACAACAGTTTGCTACTGATGACCCACCCCCCGCGACGCCCCACGCCGGAAATCTGGACGTTGTGCTGCGTTGGGACTATTCGCACAGCCGACCGCTACTTCGTTGTTTTTCCCTAAAAATGTTTATATGTTATTACTATTTTTGTTTTCTTGTATATATTTATAAATTATTAAAGTTTTATAATCTTACTACTTTGTCGGAGTGCTATATATTTTTAATGTGACACATAATTGTAAAAACTTTGATGTACAAAGAGTCATCCCTGGAATCTTCCGCTTCACGCTCGGTCCCCTCCCCAATCACAATACAGGATGGTTTTCAGATAATAGCAACGCTTCTGCTGTGACGGATCTCATCGAGTGTGGGCCTTGATCTACTATAACTCCTTTGAAGAGGGGTGATTCTTTACAACTGTGGCCATAAACTACATCTGCAGGGCTAGCTGATAGCCTAGGACCGGCCTGGACAATCGGACACAGAGGAAAAGGAGTGTCAGAGGGTGCGGTAGTGAATAGGGCGAAAGGGAGGTGTCGGGCGGGCACAGGGTGTGATTCTCAGGGAAGAGCAGCGCAGATGGGGGGAGGTTTATTACCCATGCATAAGACAGAGAGCGGGGGTGACCACTGCCTGGGTGAGATGCTTGCGAGGGTGGGGAGCCATGCTAAGGATCGACAGCGTGCACAGAGTGGGTCTGGTCAAGGCATCTAAAATGGCTGCCGTGCACGACAAAAGTGTGGCATTTGAAAAAAGACAAGATGGCGCAGACAATGTTTTTCAACACTTCCTGATTTCCTTCGAATCGAACGTTAACAGACGTTGGGGCATATTACCAAAGTTAAGCGATATTTATCCCTAACGATGCATTGCAAAGATTTTTTTACCGTCAGAAATTATCGCAGATAAACCTTGCTATTATCAAGGTTTATCGCAAATACGATAAAAAACGACCGCAATGCATTAATATCGCTGAAAACTCCGCGATATTCATGCATTACCGAGCTAATGCTCTTAGCCATGTTATCCACCTCCCATTGGATAACATGGCTAAGAACTGCTCAGGGCAGCTGTTACTTTTTGGAGATATTCGCGCTTATCTCGAATATTTCCAAAAGTTGATAATAGGAGATAGCGATGTTAGCGACTGTTTCCAGTCGCTAACATCTTGGCATGCCCACTTTGCATGTCATTAGTGATAAATATCACTCACATGCAAAGTGGGGCCCAAGATGGTCGCTATCTCCTACTAGCCGTCGCTAACTGGTGTTAGCAACAGCTAGGTAATACAGATATAATTTTATCTCCGCGAAGCGGAGCGCTGTTACAGATATATATCTTGTTTTTGAACGTTAATTTCTCAAAATGCACTGAAGCACATATATTGAGACCTAGCAAAGGCACATCGGGCTACCAGTCCCTAATATTTTACCAAGTTTCGTGCAAATCCATTCAGCCGTTCGATTATTATTATTATTATTTTTTTTTGCCTCGCGGGGCCCTTTTAAAACCTCCACATCAAACCTAGGGGGTCAGCGAGGATCTACTATGCCCCCTTATGGTCATTTGCCCCTTCGCTTTGGCCTCCTCTTGTCTCTCGATCCTACCGAGAGACAAGATGGCGGCCGCTACGTACTGTTTGGAATGTTTACAGACACCGGAGAGCCAATCAGCTTCGCTTCGCAAAGCTCCATAACGCGAAAAGTACGCGAAGCGGTGCGCTGTTACAGATATATATCTTTTTTTGAACGTTAATTTCTCAAAATCCACTGAAGCACATATATTGAGACCTAGCAAAGGCACATCGGGCTACCAGTCCCTACAATTTTGCCAAGTTTCGTGCAAATCCATTCAGCCGTTCAATTATTATTATAATTTTTTTTTTTTGCCCCGCGGGGCCCTTTTAAAACCTCCACATCAAACCTAGGGGGTCAGCGAGGATCTACTATTCCCCCTTATGGTCATTTGCCCCTTCGCTTTGGCCTCCTCTTGTCTCTCGATCCAACCGAGAGACAAGATGGCGGCCGCTACGGACTGTTTGGAATGTTGACAGACGCCGGAGAACCAATCAGCTTCGCTTCACAAAGCTCCATTGCGCGAAAAGTACGCGTCCTGGAGCGCTGCCCGGTCCGCTGTTACAGATATATATCTTTTTTTAAACGTTAATTTCTCAAAATCCACTGGAGCACATATATTGAGACCTACAAAAGGCACATCGGGCTACCAGTCCCTACAATTTTGCCAAGTTTCGTGCAAATCCATTCAGCCGTTCGGGCTAAAAGTGAGGCCAACCGCCCTATGGAAAACTCAATGTTAAAAACACGTTTTGGGACCCCCCTTTTTTCTCGACCCCCCCTGGACGAACCCCCCCCCCAATTTTCAGGGGCTGCTCAGAAACAAAATGTGCCATTTTCCTGAAAATTTCAGCCAATTCCGTCCACAAACGCCAAAGTTATTAGACATCGAATTTTCAAAAAACCCATAGAGAAAAAATCCTAACTATATATACCTACTGGCGACCGCCAGTAGGTAATATATATATATATATATATATATATATATATATATATATATATATATATTACCTACTGTCGGTCGCCAGTAGGTAGTTATAGTTAGGACCTAGTTTCCATAGGAAATCCTCAACATTCTATTTGGATTAACTTTGGCCCTGGTGGATGAATCTTTGCGAATTTCTCAACGAAGATTGCTCGGTCCGCTGCGCTCCTTCCCGGAAAGTTTGGGGGGGATTGGTGAAGCGGGGGCTGAGATAAAAGGGGGGTCCCAAAACATGTTTTCTCCATGTTATTTTCCATAGGACGTTTAGACACGGCTACAGGTCGAACGGCTGAATGGGTTTATAAGAAATTTGGCAAAACTGTAGAGTCCGGCTCGCTTTTTTTGGAATGGTGTAAATCCGTTCAGTAGTTGCTGAGAAAATTAAAGTTAAAGTCAATTATATATCTGTAAGCGCGCACGGGTGCGCGCACTCAAGCGGCTGCGCGCGAGCGGAATTTTTTTTTGCTGCGCGACGTGTGTTAGCGTTCGATTAGAAGGAAATCAGGAAGTGTTGACCGCCATTTTGTCACTGCGAGTAAATATATTGTTCATTTGAAAGCGTTGGAACATGGAAAGGGGAGAAGGTAGAGATTGTTTTGCTGCATAGGTTTTCTCAGGGTGTGCAGTAAGGTCCTTAAAGGCGAAAATATATATATATATATTTTTTTTTAAGTTGCGGGGTGCGCGCACTCGGGCGCGCACACTTATTTAGAAGAGTGTGAAAATGGAGATAAATCAGAAGTTTGAGTGCTTTGATATAAGGTGGCTCTGAAAAGAGCCCTTGTGTTGATTGAGTTTTTTCTGCATTTATAAGTAAGTAGCGATGCAGAGCCGGATGTTTCAGAGGAAGATTCTGTTTCTGTCTTCCTTCTTACTTAGTTATTGTTTTTTCACTCTCACTGCAGGCTTTTAGTCTGTGGATGGAAATCCATGAACCTAGACTCACCTATGAAAATCATACTATTGATGCTTGACTGAGGCCAAGGAGATCAGAATGCATGTGTGTGTAAGGTGATGTACCTCTGGGGAGATGATGTTACGTTTAAACGTAGCCCCTGAGTGCTTAGTTCGGTTCTGTTCTCTCACTGTTGTTGATTTAGAGCCCCAAATACAAAGGCTTGTTGTTGCTTGTGAATCCCCAAGTGTATATTTGCTCATACTGATCCATAACGCCCCGGCGTATCAATGTCGTAGGCTGCACGAGTGGGCGAAACTCAGCTGGCCGAGCAAGACTTGGGGAGGGGGCAGGAGCCAAGAGGAAACAAGGAGGGGTTTTCCTCATTTGGGACAAAAAATATTTCTAAACCAATGAAAAGTTTTATTAACAAGTCACATGACCTGTTATGCTTACGTTACGCGCTCCGCGCCGCGCCCCGGATTGCTTCCGGGAAGCTGCGCTTCGCGCCTCGCGCACCGGAGCACTTCCGGGTGCGCTAACGCAGCATGTCATATGACGCATTATGCAACAACGCGATACGTCGTTGGGGCTCCACCGGAACTGATTGAATTGGTAGTCTACAGTGTTTCTGGAAGTTTCAGACTGAAGCTGGCGTCAGCATGAGAGCACCCCGTGGCTACGTCGTGGCCACATCATGGCCATTCTGCGAGCAATCATGGCAGAAGCTCCCCACCGGAACTCTGCGGGAGTCGGGGGCCCCGGTGACTCTTGTAGAATCTTCAAGGCTGATGGGACGCTTTTGGGAATGGGGCCCATGCCGTAGCAGTCAAGCGTCCGAGTTCCAGGGTTGTCCAGAGCCATCCTTGCAGGCCAGGCCCAAGTCTGTGGAGCCGACCGCCATTTCCTGAGCTCCGTGGCAGCCGCCTGTCTCTGTACCGCAAGAGTGGGTGCAATTCAGCCGGATGGCGGGTGAGACGCTGTATAGCAAGAGCAGGCGTAATTCAGCTGGCCGAGCGAGGCACTGTGCCGCAGGAGCGGGCGCAACTCAGCTTGTCGAGTGAAGCGCTGGGGTGTAGCTGAGAAACCTCCACCTGGGGAGGCTCGTTCGCGCCGCCTCTCCCTTCCAGTGCACCCCACGCCGTCTCCTGGCGCAGGTATATGTGATGGTTGGACCAGGGCACCGCAGGACGTGTCTTCAGGTCAAACGGATTGTGGGACAAGGTCCAGAATGGAAGAGTCACCAAAAGGCTAAAAGTTCCGCCGGACCCCGGGAGCCGGCCGCCTATGTCGAGTGAAGTGCTGGGGTGCAGCTGAGAAACCTCCACCTGGGGAGGTGGGGGAGGCTCGTTCGCGCCGCCTCTCCCTTCCAGTGCACCCCACGCCGTCTCCTGGCGCAGGTATATGTGATGGTTGGACCAGGGCACCTCAGGACGTGTCTTTAGGGGTGTAGCTGAGAAACCTCCACCTGGGGAGGTGGGGGAGGCTCGTTCGTGCCGCCTCTCCCTTCCAGTGCACCCCACGCCATCTCCTGGCACAGGTATATGTGATGGTTGGACCAGGGCACCGCAGGACGTGTCTTTAGGTCAAACCCTCAACTATGGCACCCAACATCCAGGACTTATGACATTTGTGGAAGGCTGTGACATCGAAGCATCTCAGGGACCAAGCATATGCAGAGTCCTTCCTACAGCCTCTGCGTTCCTTCTTACCTAGTTATGGTTTTTTCACTGCCACTCCAGGCTTTTAGTCTGTGGATGGCAAACTATGAACCTACACTCACCTATGAAAATCTTACTATTGATGCTTGACTGAGGACAAGGAGATCAGTGAAGCGCTGGGGTGTAGCTGAGAAACCTCCACCTGGGGAGGTGGGGGAGGCTCGTTCGCGCCGCCTCTCCCTTCCAGTGCACCCCACGCCGTCTCCTGGCGGAGATGTTGCAGCAGGCTGCCATGTAAATAGTTATTTAATTAAACGTTTTACCCTGTTACTTTGTTGGTGTGTTGTATATATTTATAATATTTGCATAGGGTTTCTCGTTATTTTGGGCGGGGTGGGCGGCGGAGGAATTTCACTGAAAAAACCATGCATTTCGATCGATGTTGCAGCAGGCTGCCATGTAAATAGTTATTTAATTAAACGTTTTACCCTGTTACTTTGTTGGTGTGTTGTATATATTTATAATATTTGCATAGGGTTTCTCGTTATTTTGGGCGGGGTGGGCGGCGGAGCAAATTCACTGAAAAAACCATAGGTTATAGACCATATATAGTTAAATATCTCAAGTCCATCTCTGCACTCGATGGAGATACAGGTCGTCGATCAAAAAATGTGCTGGCCACCTCTAATGGTAATAGCGTGGCCAGGGCTTTTGTCGATGCCTCTGCAAATTGCACAGGGTGCACTTGTTTGACATGCCGCACCATGGTATGTATGGAAAAGGAATATTTTTTTGTTGGATTTCCTCTTGAGAGAAACGAGTCACATATCGTGCAGGTTACTTTTGGTGCATTTACTTTCTTTTGATGTTCAGGATAAGTGAAAAATTGCCAGATGAAAGATTCTTTTTTTCTTCTTAAAGGTAGTCGATCATTTTGTTCAGATTCGGAAGATGAATGAGATACGGTAGCCATTTCACCAAAGTCTTCCGAAAAATGTAGGACGTTGTTCTCTCTTGAGAGTAGAAAAGATAGTGAGAGAAGTGGGTGGAGTGCTGCGTGTAAATTCCAGAATAGAAACTAGTAAGAACCAATTGGAAGTGTTGTTTTCATGTTGCAGCAGGCTGCCATGTAAATAGTTATTTAATAAAACGTTTTACCCTGTTACTTTGCTGGTGTGTTGTATTTATTTATAATATTTGTATAGGGTTTGTCGTTATTTTGGGCGGGGTGGGCGGCGGAGCCGAGCTATCTTGCAGCCATCATGGCGTCGAGCTCGGTTTCTCTCACTAGTTTCGTATTTCTCATGAGGGGTTGTTCCTAATGTTTCTATTTTAGCGAGGTGAAAAAGAGATCCTATCAGTGGCCTACTGATTTTGCTCGATTCCTTTTGTTTTTTCTAACGATTTTTAGGTTAAAGTTTGCTAGCACGATACAGCGGCTAGTCCGCATTTTATATATATGTCTTTTTTATTAGGGGTCTCCTCCGGTGGAGTCGGACGATCTACCACTAATAACCGGTAAGTGTTCCTCTGAAGGAATGCGTCTTGAAAGTGGCTGACTGTAATGTATGATATTTCACTCAGTGACTTTCAGGGCCATGCTGTTTCAAAACTGTGCATGTGCTTGAAGCAGGCGTAGGTATTGACGGAGCATTGTGAATATAGTGCATTGGTGAGCCTTGCTGGAGCTGCATCACAGTTGCGATGCAACTCTAGCAATGTATTAGTTTTTGAGCACAGATGTGTTACGCATGTATGGTGTTTTTGTACCATGGTGCGCCACATTTCAAATGTGGCACACCATGGGTAACGGAGCACTACCATACTGTGGTGCACATTAACTGGTGCATATCTGGGTATGAAGTAGTTAACATAAATCTGCCCCATAGGTTACAAATCCGCGTTTAGTAGACTGTTTGGCCTTTGTAGTGTTATGTTTTTTCTGTTATTCTATGTAGGTATGTAATATTGCAAGATTTTTGTCACGAAAAAGAAGCCATGAGTATTGGGTTTGTGAAAGATTGCAAGATTTTTAAAATTAAAAAGGAAAAATCATGACATTGTTTAATATAGTATTGTAAATACTTATCTTTAACAATGATGAGAGAGTAAAAAAAGGTTAACCTGATGTTCGAAAGTTATTCACAGGCTTCTTTAGAGGAAGTATTCTATATGATTGTAGCCTGGGTGTTTCACTTTTTTATAGGTAATAGAATGCATTCTGCAAGCATGTAGTACTCCTCCTGCTACAGCATAAATATTCTTCAGTGCTTATTTTCATTTCGTAAATGGTATTGAGACCGACACAGAACTTCAATGGATCGGAGGGGCTGTTCCTGTGCATCTGGAGGACTGCTAAGCCGTTGCAGCAGTGGGAGTGAGGCCTCTTACAGGGGCGTAGCGCAGCTCCTTTTGATGTTCACAATTGCAGATAACAGGGTAGAGATGTGAGAGAAGTGGGTGGAGTGCTTCGTGTAAATTGCAGAATAGAAACTACTAAGAACCAATTGGAAGTGTTGTTTTGAAGTCACATGACTTCACATGCGCGTCTCAGGACGTGTACGCGGTGATAGTATCTGGTCACGTATGCCATTTGGAAGTAGCGGTCTAATTCAGCGAAGTTTCAAAACGTGAAAAGGAGTAAATCCAAATATATCCGGATTTAATATATCTTCTGAGCTCGAATCAAGCATACAATTGTTAAAGTATAAAACCTTTTATATTTTTTTTTAAAATACCAAGGTGTGTACATTCGGTCACACACGAAAGTTTAAAAAGACATTCGGCTCCATTTAATGAAAATTTTCATAATAATAAAAAAGAAGCCTAGGTTTACTGTCTTTGACGTAGTATAAGTTCTTTGATGGGTCTATGAAGAAATTTAATAAGTTGCAATCGCGAAGTTTTCCCGAAATATATAGGCGGGTGCGCGCACACGGTCGCGCACGAACGAAAGCCAAAAAAGGGGAGATAAACCCCCTTTATAATATGCTCCTGGAGCTGTTTTTGGTACAATGAGTTAGTTCTGAAAAGAACTTTTTTTTTATTTTTTTAAAACAAGTGTTATGTTGTTTTTGATTTTGGACCAGGGCACCGCAGGACGTGTCTTTAGGTCAAACCCTCAAGTATGGCACCGAACATCCAGGACTTATGCCATTTGTGGAAGGCAGTGACATCGAAGAATCTCAGGGACCAAGCATATCCAGAGTCCTCCCCGGGGTATTTGCACAACGGTCCTCCACCCCTAGGCCGCCAGCTATGCTACCTTGACAGGAACAGTGTCATGCAGTTTTTGATTTTTTTAACTTGCAACAACATTTTCATGTGTGACACAGGATCAAAATGAAATGAAGAAATGTATCTTTTCTCGGGGCATTTATGACTCTCAATTTTTAGTTTAGTAAGAATGAGGCTCTGCTCTCCGTACAGAAGAATTTCTCCACACTTGTTGCATTTCATGTGCACCTTTGCAAGATATGGTCTCAAGTCCATCACAGCACTCGATGGTGATACAGGTCGTCCACCAGAAGATGTGCTGGCCACCTCTGATGGTAATAGCGTGGCCAGGGCTCTTGTCGATGCCTTTGCAAATTCCACAGGGTGCACTTGTTTGACATGCCGCACCATGGTATGTATGGAAAAGGAATATTTTTTTCTTGGATTTCCTCTTGAGAGAACCGAATTGCATATCGTTCAGGTAACTTTTGGCGCATTCACTTTCTTTTGTTCTTCAGGATAAGTGAAAAATTGCCAAATAAAAGATTCCTTTTTTCTTTTTAAAGGTAGTCGCTCATTTCCTTCAGATTCGGAAGATGAATGCGGGGCGGCAGCCATTTCAGCAAAGTCTTCCGAAGGGTGTTGAACGTCGTTCTCTTTTGAGAGTAGAAAAGATAGTGAGAGGAGTGGGTGGAGTGCTCCGTGTAAATTGCAGAATAGAAACTACTAAGAACCAATTGGAAGTGTTGTTTTCAAGTCACATGACTTCACATGCGCGTCTCAGGACGTGTACGCGGTGATAGTATCTGGTCACGTACGCCATTTGGAAGTAGCGGTCTAATTCAGCAAAGTTTCAAAACGTGAAAAGGAGTAAATCCAAACATATCCGGATTTAATATATCTTCTGAGCTCGATTCAAGCATACAATTGTTAAAGTATAAAACCTTTTATATATTTTTTTAAAATACCAAGGTGTGTACATTCGGTCACACACGAAAGTTTAAAAAGACATTCGGCTCCATTTAATGAAAATTTTCATAATATTAAAAAAGAAGCCTAGGTTTAGTCTCTTTGACGTAGTATAAGTTCTTTGATGGGTCTATGAAGAAATTCAATAAGTTCAGATTGCAAAGTTTTCACGAAATATATAGGCGGGTGCGTGCAGTCGGTCGTGCACGAAAGCCTGGAAATGCGCTATCCATTTTATTGAGAACTGTTGCCGAGAGTGCGCACACCGGGTCGTGCACGAAAGTTTAGAAAGGCTATTTTTATTTACAGGCAAATTTTAATGCGTTGAAAAAAAGGCAAGGTACAGACTTTCTAATTCTGTATCGCTTTACAAGGAGTCTGTATGCAACTTGAACAGTGAAGAAAACGGCTTGTTTCTGAAAAAAATATTGCCAGAACTTTATTGACAAAAGTATAGGTTGTATACACGAGATATTTCTGAATTAGCATTTTAAAAATCAATGAAATTCACTGAAAAAACCATAGGTTTTACACACGTTATAGTTAGGAAGTAGCATTTACAAAACCTATGAAATTCACTGAAAAAACCATAGGTTTGACACCAGTTATAGTTAGCTGGAAATTTTACTGATATAAAACCAATGAAATTGCACGTTATAGTTAGTTGGACTCACTATACCTTGCGCGTGTAATGCACTGCTGATGACGTCACATATTACATCACTCATGACATCACTGATGACACCATCCAGTGAATGTGTGTCTTTCTGAAAAATAAATATGTGTTATATATGTATATATTATTGAATATCTTAGTGAATACATATATTAGTGAGTAATGCTTAAATATTTAAATATATGTATTAGTGTTTCACTTTGTGTATAAGTGGCTGCATGGGTTGATGAGTAGGTACATGTGTATGTATATAGGTGATTAGATGTTTTTCTTAGTATCAGTATGAGTGTTTGCATGCTTTGGTGGGAGTATTACTTAGTACATAGATGCAAGAATGACTGAGTCTCTGTTTGTATGTGTTTTGAAGACAGCATATGTGCAGGACTGTATGGGTGGATGAGTGTGTATGTGTCTGTGTTAGTGAGTGAATGACTGTCTTATTAGTGTCTTTATCAGTAACTACATATGTTTTAATCTAGTATATGTGAATATTGATGTATATAAGTGAGTATATGTGAGAGTGAGGGATTGTAAGAGTTCCTGTTTAAATTAGTATGTGTTTCTATAAGTGATTTTTTAAGAGAGTAAGTATGTGTAAGTTTCCTTAGAAGTAAAGTGGTAGTGTGTGTATTGCTGTTTATGCAAATAAATGGATGTTCAATAGTTTATTTGCATGTGTGAGTAATTGTGTGAATAACTTTTGGATGACTGTCGGTGTGTAACAGGATGTGTAAGTGTATCACTACATATGATTAGTGAATATATGTATGAGTGACTATATAGAACTGTTGGTGAATTAGTGCATGTGTATATAGATGGTGGAATTATTGAATTGGTTGTTGTAACTGGTATGGATATCTCCATTTTTTTGAAAATTTTAGTTTCTATTTTTGAATATGTGTTTCAAGGGTTAGATTACAGTGAAAGGAGGTCTGTCACTGTGTCACAAGGATGGTGTCATCAGTGAAGTTATAGTTAGAATCGTTTTCCATAGGAAATCCGCAACATTCTATTGGGAATAACTTTGGCGCCGAATGAGGGATCTGCCTGTAATTTTCCTTAACTTTGCCTCGCTGCGCTCCGCTCCTTCCCTGAAAGTTTTGGGGGGATCTGTCAGGCGGGGGACGAGATAAAAGGGGGTCCCAAAACGTGTTTTCCCCATGTTAATTTCCATAGGGCGGATGGACTCACTTTTAGCCCGAACAGGTGAATGGATTTCCACCAAACTTGGCAAAATTGTAGGGACTGGTGCCCCGACGTGCCTTTGCTATGTCTCAAGATATATGCTCCAGTGGTTTTTACGAAAATTAACTTTGAAAAAATATATATTGGGCTACATTGGGCTATATATATGTTAGAGCCCAAATGTAGCCCAATGTAGCCCAATGTAGCCCAAAGATGGCCACCAGAGACAAAAAAAAACAAATGTAGCCCAAATATCAGCCAGATGTAGCCCAACTATAGCCCAATGACAGAATGTCCCAGAGTGTTCTAAAGAACAACTAGAGCGCTAACAGTCTTACTTAAGACAAAATTATGGCACACCTGAAGTCATCTTGATTGGAATAAAGTGTTAACACTTAAAACATTTAATTTGCAAAGGAAAAAAATGAGGGGGTTCATTTTGCCATAGAAATTATGATTAGTGCTGAAGAAAGAAAAATTAGGGCACACTTTGAGTGACTTCTCAAATCCTCTTATATTTCATTAAAACAATTCTGATATGCAGTCTCCCAAGATGGCCACCAGAGACAAAAGAGCCCAAATGTAGCCCAAATATCAGCCAGATGTAGCCCAACTATAGCCCAATGACAGAATGTCCCAGAGTGTTCTAAAGAACAACTAGAACGCTAACAGTCTTACTTATGACAAAAGTATGGCACACCTGAAGTCATCTTGATTGGAATAAAGTGGTAACACTTAATACATTTAATTTGAAAAGGAACAAAATGAGGGGTTTCATTTTGCCATAGAAATTTTATATATATATATATATATTCACTGAAAAAACCATAGGTTATAGACCATATATAGTTAGGAATTAGCATTTACAAAACCTTGAAAATTCACTGAAAAAACCATAGGTTATAGACCATATATAGTTAGGAATTAGCATTTAAAAAACCTTATTTTACTCACACAAAACCATTGAAATTCCATATATAGTTAGTTGTACTAACTATATATCGCGCACCCGCAATCCACTGCTGATCATGTCACATATTACATCATTCATGACATGGTCAGTGACATCACTGATGACATCACTGATGACATCTCAAATGACATCACTGATGACATCACTGATGACATCTCAAATGACATCACTGATGACATCACTGATGACATCTCAAATGACATCACTGATGACATCTCAAATGACATCACTGATGACATCACTGATGACATCTCATTTGACATTACTGATCACATCACTGATGACATCATTCATGTGATAATACGATGAACCTCTTCAGACTCTAATATAACCTTAGATACAATCAGTGTAAACAGACACTCATAGACTGTCACTCATCCATGGAGTATGATTTTTTATGTTTTTTCAGTGAATTTCATTGGTTTTTTAAAAGCTAATATCTATAGCTGTAAAATGTATTCTTCGATAAAAATGTTTATTAATAATTTTTTTTAAATATTTTTTTTGTTTCGCTCCCGGTCCGCGAACCGGGAAGCTTCCCGTTAGCTCAATTTAATTCCGCGACCCGGTCCGCGAACCGGTAAGAAATCAACATAGTGACGGTATCGCGTTGCCGCGTAATGCGTCTTATGACGTACTGCGTTAGCGCACCCGGAAGTGCCCCGGGGCGCGGACCGAGGCGCGAAACGCAGCTCCCCGGAAGCGATCCGCGGCGCGAAAGCGCGACGTATCGCGTTGCCGCGAAATGCGTCTTGTGACGTATCGCGTTAGCGCACCCGGAAGTGTCCCGGGACGCGGACCGGGGCGCGAAGCTTAGCGACCCGGAAGCTAACCGGGGAGCGTTCCGCAGCGCGTAACATGAGCGTGAGAGGTCATGTGACTTGTTAATAAAACTTTTCATTGGTTCATTTCACTTTTGGTTTCATAATGATGGAAGGCTAGGTCAGGTGACTTAAAAATAACACTTTTCATTGGTTGAGAAGTATTGTTTTTTCCCAAATGATGAAAACCCCTCCTTCTTTCCTCACTCTGACTTTCATCATTGTGAGAGTGTTAGAAGCGGCTGTCTCTAGTTGGCAGAGGTATACACTTCTGACAAATAGGGACACACCTTTTCTAGTCAGGGCAAGGAGATCACCCACTTAGATAACCCCTGCTCACCCCCTTGGTAGCTTGGCAAAGCAGACAGGCTTATCTCAGAGGCAGTGCGTTAAGCATTTATGACCACATACAGTAATAAAGTGAATACACTACAAATGGACACGACACAGTAGTATTATAAAAATAAGTATTTTTATATAAGGTTTAGCACAAGACCAAATAACGACAAAAATATACCACAGTCTTAATAAATACTCTTGGAAGGAAAAATAATAGTTCAAGCACGGTTTCTTCTTAGCACAAAAGTCTTTAGTATCAAAAGCAACTCTTCTTCTCTAAAACACAGTTCTTGGCAACAATGTAACCCACACGGGAGTCACACGACGTCGAGGCAAAATTAATCCAAAGGTTCGGCGTCGACCGCGAGGAGCGCTACGTCGAGCCCGGAGTCGCACAGACCCCAACAACACAGTACCTTGGAAAAAGTGAAGCACTCGATGATCAGCGGCGTCGAGATGTCCGGCGTCGCGTCCTCGGCGTCGATCGAGCCTCGGAGTCGGGGCGATCTGCAGCGGCGTCGACCGAAGTCAGGCGGGAGCAGCGCTCACGGGATGAAGCAGGATACGGCGTCGTCGATGTCGATGGTGCAAGAGTGAGCAGCGCTCACGGCGTCGAGAGGGCTCGAAGTCGATGCGATCAGCGGCGGTGCAGACACGGGGTCACTTGGAGCTGGAGCCGAACTCACTACTCACTGGCGTTGCTGCTGGCGTCGATCGGGCCCGGCGGCCGGCGTCGAGGAAGCGGGACACTGGAGCCGTTACTCACGATGTCGAGCTGGATTCGGCGGCGTCCGTCGGCGTCGAGATTGCTGGATTCTTTCAGAGGTGCTGGATTCACCAACTCCAGCAAATAGCACTTTAACAGATGAAGTCCTTTAGCCCTGTGACTTCAACAGGAGACTGGCACTCTTCCAGCCCTTGGAGATTTTCTCAGCAAAGAGTGAGAGTACACACAAAAGTTCCTCTCTCCTGGTTCCTTGGCAAAAATAAAGAAGCAATGCAGGATTCCCCCAACAAACAGCACTCTGGCAGAAGGGGTAGGCAGTCCTTAGATCAGCAGGCTTCTTGTCCTTGGTTCAGGTTTCCTTGTCAGAAGTGATCTGATTTCTTGGTTCAGGGGTCCTTCTCTTATACCCCTTTTTGGCTTTGATCCCTTTGTCCATGCAGGGGAATTTCCCCCCCTCCTGGGTTTGTTGTGGGTGTTGCCAGGCCAGAGCACCTGGCCTATTCACTGGGCAGGGCAGAGTCCTCAGCCGCTCAGCAGGAGCGGAGCCAGCATTGTTACTGGCAGGGGCAGGGCCATCAGCTGCCCGGCAGGAGGCGGGCCAGGAAAGTCCCAGGCAAGCACAGAGTCATCAGTCGCCTGGCAGGGGGGCGGAGCCAACATTGTATCAGGCAGGGCAGGCTATCAAGAGCTACTCTTCCCCTACTCTCAATGCAAATGCCCCACTCATCCCACACTGACTCATTCAGACTCTCTGGAGCCACCCAGCTCCTGTCACACACACACCAGAACCAGCAGAGACCGGTAGACAGTTAGACAAGAAAATAGCTACTTTCTAAAAGTGCTATTTTCAAACACAGAGTCCAAAAACCATCCACACAAACGGATGCGTTATTAAACCCTGAGTTCAGGGATACCAAACTCGACATTGCACCATGCTCCCCGAGCCCGCTAGGATTATAACATTAATAATCCTGGCAGCCCATTCTAACTGATGGAGAGCAGGCTACCTTACAATAGTGAAAAACGACTATGGATGTAATTCACTATTAGGACATGCCAACCTTGTCAGGCTTGTCCTACCTTATGCTTACAATGCACCCTGCCCGTGGGCCTACCATAGGGGTGACTAACATGAAGTTAAGGGAAGGTTTAGGGACTGGCAAGTAGGTGTACTTGCGCAGTCCTCGTGACAGTCAGACTGCACGTGGTCTGGCAATGGCAGACCTTCAGACATACTTTTACTAGGCCGCTCTTGTGGGTGGCACAACATGTGCTGCAGGCCCACTAGCAGCATTTGTATTTACAAGCCCTGGCACTCCTGGTGCACTCTACTAGGGACTGACAGTAAACCAAATAAGCCAAACATGGAAGTCAATCAATACAGCAATTTCACATAGGGAGCACTTGCACTGTGGCACTGATCAGCAGTGGCACAGTGCCCAAAGCATATACCAGCAAAAACATCGTAAACAGAGGAGGCAAACAGAAAAAAATGGAGGAGAGACTCATGCCAATGATGCCAGGTCTAACACGTGTCCCCTCCAGCTGAAATGTGGGGAGAACTACCCTTACCCTAGGGAGTCCTCATCACTAAGGCGGAAAAATCTGGACAGACCATCAGCATTGGCGTGATCTGTGCCAGGGCGGTGTTCCACCGTGAAGTCCATCCCCTGTAGGGAAATGGACCACCTCAACAGCTTTGGATTCTCACCCCTCATCTGCATCAACCATCTGAGGGGCCTGTGGTCTGTCTGCACCCGGAAGTGAGTCCCAAACAGGTAGGGTCTCAGCTTTTTCAGTGCCCAGACCACAGCAAATGCTTCTCTTTCTATCGCACTCCACCTCTGTTCCCTGGGAAGTAACCTCCTGCTGATGAAGGCTACAGGTAAGTCTCGGCCCTCTTCATTCACCTGAGCTAGAACAGCCCCCACGCCATGCTCTGAAGCGTCCGTCTGAACAACAAATTCTTTAGAAAAGTCGGGTGCCTGGAGTATGGGTGCGGTGCACATTGCAGTTTTCAGGGTGTCAAAGGCCGTCTGACAGGCGTCAGTCCAGTTCACAAGTCGTGGCTGCTTCCTGGAAGTCAGCGAAGTCAAGGGGTGCACAATGTTACCATAATCCTTGACAAACCTCCTGTAGTAACCCGTGAGACCCAGGAAGGCTCTCACCTGAGTCTGGGTTTTGGGCGGTGCCCATGCCAGGATGGTATCAATCTTGGGTTGCAGGGGGGCCACCTTGCCGCTACCTACTTGGTGCCCCAAGTACACCACTGAACCCTGCCCAATCTGGCACTTACTGGCCTTGATTGTGAGGCCTGCTCTGCGCAGGGCCAACAACACTTCCTGGAGGTGGCACAAGTGTTCTTCCCAGCTGGTGCTGAACACTGCGATGTCGTCCAGGTAGGCAGCACTGAAATCCTCCAGCCCAGCCAAGACCTGGTTGACCAACCTCTGGAAGGTGGCAGGGGCATTCTTCATCCCAAAGGGCATAACCCGGAACTGGTAGTGCCCATCTGGTGTGGAGAATGCTGACCTCTCTTTTGCCCCATCGGTCAAGGCGATCTGCCAGTACCCAGACGTTAGATCAAACGTACTAAGGTACTGGGCAGCCCCTAACCGATCGATGAGCTCATCAGCTCTGGGGATGGGGTGCGCGTCAGTCTTGGTGACTGAATTGAGTCCTCGGTAATCCACACAGAACCGAAGTTCCGGTGAAGCACCAGGCGCTGCAGCCTTTGGAACCAAGACCACGGGGCTGGCCCAAGGACTGCTAGAGGACTCAACCACCCCTAGGGCAAACATCTTGGAGACCTCCTCCTTGATGTATGCTCTGACCTTGTCAGTCACTCTGTAAGCCTTGTGCTTGACAGGAGTGCTGTCCCCGGTGTCTACATCATGGACACACCACTGAGTAACACCAGGAATCAAGGAGAACAGATCAGGGAATTGCCCCAACAAATGGCGACAATCCTGCTGCTGTTCAGGGGTCAGTGTGTCAGAGAGGACAACACCATCCACTGACCCATCTTGCTCTTTTGCATACAGGAGGTCAGGAAGAGGCTCACTCTCCTCCTCCATTCCAGCATCTGTAGCTAGGAGCATGCCCACTTCGGACCTTTCTAAGTGGGGCTTCAAACGGTTGACATGCAGGACCCGCAAGGGGTTCCTGGGAGACTTTAAATCCACCAGGTAGGTGACATCGCTCTTCTTCTCCACAACCTCAAATGGTCCAGTCCACCTGTCCTTGAGCGCACAAGGTTCCACGGGGGACATGACCCAAACTTTCTGTCCAGGCTGAAGCTCTACCAGAGTGGCCTTCTGGTCGTACCACCGCTTCATCTCCTCCTGGCTGGCCTCCAGATTTGCCTGAGCAAGATCCCTGAAGCGCCTAGTCTGGTTCCTAAAGGCCAGCATGTAACTGTATACATCCTGGGGAGGTTTCCTGGGAGATTGCTCCCAGCCTTCTTTGACCAGACTTAAAGGTCCTCTTACCGGGTGACCATACAAAAGCTCAAAGGGGCTGAACCCTAGGGACTTCTGTGGCACCTCACGGTAAGCAAACAACAGGCATGGCAAGAGGACGTCCCATTTACGCCTCATTGGTTCTTCAAGACCCATGATCATGCCTTTAAGGGTACGGTTGAATCTTTCAACCAACCCATTACCTTGAGGGTGGTAAGGAGTGGTGAACTTATAAGTTACCCCACACTCCTTCCACAGAGACTTCATATAGTTGGAAATGAAGTTGGTGCCCCGGTCTGACACCACCTCTCTGGGGAACCCCATTCGGGAGAAAACACCCATTAGTGCCCGTCCCACCACGGGGGCAGTCACTGTTCTGAGAGGGATGGCTTCCGGGTACCGTGTGGCATGGTCCACCAAGACCAGGATGAACCTGTTGCCCAGGGCTGTCTTGGGGTCCAGTGGCCCAACAATGTCAATCCCCACCCGGTCAAAGGGGGTACTGACCACGGGAAAAGGTTGGAGGGGAGCCTTCTGCTTCCGCCCGCTTTTCCCACTTGCCTGGCAAGTCTGACAGGTCTTGCACTGGATGTCTACATCCCTTCGCATCTGAGGCCAATAGAAATGGGTGACAAGCCTGTCATAGGTCTTGTCCTGCCCCAGATGTCCAGCTAAAGGAACGTCATGAGCCAAACCCAGTAGGAAGGCTCTGAAGCGCTGGGGTACCACCAGCACACGGGCTGACCCAGGCTCAGCAGCCTTAGGCTCGCTATACAGGAGGTCGTTCTCCCAGTACACAAAATGTGACCCTGACTGATCACCTGAGGTTTGGGCTGAGGCCTGCTGCCTCATACCCACAAGAGAAGGGCACACTTTCTGTTCTGCACAGAATTCCTCCCTGGAGGGACCACCATCCTGCTGCCAATGGGTCAGCTCGGGCAGGTCTCCCAGTTCGGCAACTTGTTCACCTGTGGGTTCCAGGGCATCCCCCTCGAGGTCTGCCTCCTCCTGGACCACGGGAACTACGGGGGACGGTTTCCCGCGCCCCCTGCCTCTTCTCTTCACAGCTGGGTCCTGGGCCATACTCTCAGGCTCCAGAACCCCATCAACACCCTTACTTGCTGTCATGGATCGAGTGGTTGCACACACCCACTCTGGCACACCCAACATTTTCAAATGTGTCTCCCTCTCCACCTTAGCCCAAGGGGAGTCTTCTAAATCGTTGCCCAGGAGACAATCAACAGGCATGGCGGGCCTCACAGCAACCTGAAGAGTACCTGAAACTCCCCCCCATTCAAAGGAAACTTGAGCTACCTCACACTCTTTCTGGGAGTTGTCAGCAGCTATCACAGGGTAGAATGCGTGGGGAACAACCTGCTCTCTGGACACCAAGTGACACTTGACAGCTGTCACACTCGCTCCGGTGTCTCTGAGAGCCTCAACTCTATGGCCATTAATGGTCACCCACTGCCTATATTTTTTAGTGTTACTAGGCAGAGGGGGTGGCGGGACCAATTCCATGTCTCCTAGAGAGACCAGGGACATCTCTGCGGGACCCTCCCCACCATGGGCAACCATCTCCTCCCCTCCCAGAGCTACACTAGCCAACTGACGGGGTGGTGCACTGGGTAGTGCACCAGACTTCTTCAAGGGACACTGAGGGTCATAAAAACGGTGTCCTACCTGCTTACAAACGAAGCAGGTCAGTGGGCCCCTATGACCAGGTTTACCTGGCGGGGCCTCTGATTTCTTCACAGGGGGAGGCTGGGAACCTTTCCCTTGGTTCCCTTGGGGATTACTTTGGGGCCCTTTCTGGGACTCCTTCTGTTTACCCTTGTCCCCCCCACTCTTCTGCTGGGGACCCTGCCCACCTTTGGCTGAGTCTCCCACTGGACCCTTGTGGACCCTGGTACTGACCCAGCGGTCCGCCTCTTCAGCAAGTTTTCTAGGGTTAGATATCTTGCTATCAATAAGGTGCTGGCGCAGCTCTGGAAAACAGTTATTAGACAAGTGCTCCCAAGCAAACAAATCATAAAGAGCATCATAACTTTCCACTTTGCTGCCCTTTACCCAACCATCCATGGCTCTGCAAAAATATGACACATACTCCACCCACGTGGTACCAGGCAACTTCTTACATTCTCTAAAGGCCTGTCTGTACTTTTCTGGGGTTAGGCCATACCTTAACATTAAAGCATCTTTCATGTGAGCATAAGACGTCCTATTCTCAACAGGCATGTCTAACAGGGTATCTCTTCCCTCATTCACAAAGCGACCCCACAACCCCGCTCCCCAATCCTTCTCAGGGACCCGGTGGGCCAACAATGCTAACTCATATGCTTTAAACCACTGACCAATATCCTCATTCTTCTGAAAATCTTTGATCACATCTTTGGGAAAATAAAACCTACTTTCTGCAGGCACAGATGGGACGCTGCCACCAGAGGGATTCAATTCTAACTTTTTAGCTTGGAGCTCCATGTCCCTCACCATTCTCTCACACTCAAAAGCTAACTTCTCTCTTTCAAACTCTAATCTTTTGATCTCCAAATCAGCTTCTCTCCTGCCTCTTGCATTCTCTATCTCCAACTGCCCATTTATCTTAAGTTTTGCCATTTCCACGTTGTAGGCTCGCTCCTTCGCCCTTTCTTCTCTTTCTTCAGGGGAAAGACCTTTGGAGGAAACACTGCTGCCAGGAGGGGATACAGGCCCAGTCACGGGCACTTCCTCCTCCCCTTCCTCTGTCGGTCCCACCACCGGATCAGAGGGATTTCTGGCCTCTAACCAGGCTTCCAATGCTTTGAAATATTCTGCTTTCTTGGAGAGGCCTGGAGTAGGAACTTTCAATTGTTTGCAAAAGTGTTTCAGCTCCTTTAAGGAATAACCATTTATCTTACTCCTATCAAATTCCTCCACAATAGCAACAACAGGTGTAGTGCTTCCAGCAGTACTCATGGTCAAAACTGGCAGTTCCAAAAATCAAGCTTCAGGAAAAGCGGAGAACAAAAATAGAATATCCAACCAAAACAGATTGTGGCTGCGCTATGGTCTGCTTTCACTATGTAGCGCACACTAATCACTGCACATGGGTCATAAATGCAAAGTTCAAAATCCCACCGCTGACCCACCAATGTTAGAAGCGGCTGTCTCTAGTTGGCAGAGGTATACACTTCTGACAAATAGGGACACACCTTTTCTAGTCAGGGCAAGGAGATCACCCACTTAGATAACCCCTGCTCACCCCCTTGGTAGCTTGGCAAAGCAGACAGGCTTATCTCAGAGGCAGTGCGTTAAGCATTTATGACCACATACAGTAATAAAGTGAATACACTACAAATGGACACGACACAGTAGTATTATAAAAATAAGTATTTTTATATAAGGTTTAGCACAAGACCAAATAACGACAAAAATATACCACAGTCTTAATAAATACTCTTGGAAGGAAAAATAATAGTTCAAGCACGGTTTCTTCTTAGCACAAAAGTCTTTAGTATCAAAAGCAACTCTTCTTCTCTAAAACACAGTTCTTGGCAACAATGTAACCCACACGGGAGTCACACGACGTCGAGGCAAAATTAATCCAAAGGTTCGGCGTCGACCGCGAGGAGCGCTACGTCGAGCCCGGAGTCGCACAGACCCCAACAACACAGTACCTTGGAAAAAGTGAAGCACTCGATGATCAGCGGCGTCGAGATGTCCGGCGTCGCGTCCTCGGCGTCGATCGAGCCTCGGAGTCGGGGCGATCTGCAGCGGCGTCGACCGAAGTCAGGCGGGAGCAGCGCTCACGGGATGAAGCAGGATACGGCGTCGTCGATGTCGATGGTGCAAGAGTGAGCAGCGCTCACGGCGTCGAGAGGGCTCGAAGTCGATGCGATCAGCGGCGGTGCAGACACGGGGTCACTTGGAGCTGGAGCCGAACTCACTACTCACTGGCGTTGCTGCTGGCGTCGATCGGGCCCGGCGGCCCGCGTCGAGGAAGCGGGACACTGGAGCCGTTACTCACGATGTCGAGCTGGATTCGGCGGCGTCCGTCGGCGTCGAGATTGCTGGATTCTTTCAGAGGTGCTGGATTCACCAACTCCAGCAAATAGCACTTTAACAGATGAAGTCCTTTAGCCCTGTGACTTCAACAGGAGACTGGCACTCTTCCAGCCCTTGGAGATTTTCTCAGCAAAGAGTGAGAGTACACACAAAAGTTCCTCTCTCCTGGTTCCTTGGCAAAAATAAAGAAGCAATGCAGGATTCCCCCAACAAACAGCACTCTGGCAGAAGGGGTAGGCAGTCCTTAGATCAGCAGGCTTCTTGTCCTTGGTTCAGGTTTCCTTGTCAGAAGTGATCTGATTTCTTGGTTCAGGGGTCCTTCTCTTATACCCCTTTTTGGCTTTGATCCCTTTGTCCATGCAGGGGAATTTCCCCCCCTCCTGGGTTTGTTGTGGGTGTTGCCAGGCCAGAGCACCTGGCCTATTCACTGGGCAGGGCAGAGTCCTCAGCCGCTCAGCAGGAGCGGAGCCAGCATTGTTACTGGCAGGGGCAGGGCCATCAGCTGCCCGGCAGGAGGCGGGCCAGGAAAGTCCCAGGCAAGCACAGAGTCATCAGTCGCCTGGCAGGGGGGCGGAGCCAACATTGTATCAGGCAGGGCAGGCTATCAAGAGCTACTCTTCCCCTACTCTCAATGCAAATGCCCCACTCATCCCACACTGACTCATTCAGACTCTCTGGAGCCACCCAGCTCCTGTCACACACACACCAGAACCAGCAGAGACCGGTAGACAGTTAGACAAGAAAATAGCTACTTTCTAAAAGTGCTATTTTCAAACACAGAGTCCAAAAACCATCCACACAAACGGATGCGTTATTAAACCCTGAGTTCAGGGATACCAAACTCGACATTGCACCATGCTCCCCGAGCCCGCTAGGATTATAACATTAATAATCCTGGCAGCCCATTCTAACTGATGGAGAGCAGGCTACCTTACAATAGTGAAAAACGACTATGGATGTAATTCACTATTAGGACATGCCAACCTTGTCAGGCTTGTCCTACCTTATGCTTACAATGCACCCTGCCCGTGGGCCTACCATAGGGGTGACTAACATGAAGTTAAGGGAAGGTTTAGGGACTGGCAAGTAGGTGTACTTGCGCAGTCCTCGTGACAGTCAGACTGCACGTGGTCTGGCAATGGCAGACCTTCAGACATACTTTTACTAGGCCGCTCTTGTGGGTGGCACAACATGTGCTGCAGGCCCACTAGCAGCATTTGTATTTACAAGCCCTGGCACTCCTGGTGCACTCTACTAGGGACTGACAGTAAACCAAATAAGCCAAACATGGAAGTCAATCAATACAGCAATTTCACATAGGGAGCACTTGCACTGTGGCACTGATCAGCAGTGGCACAGTGCCCAAAGCATATACCAGCAAAAACATCGTAAACAGAGGAGGCAAACAGAAAAAAATGGAGGAGAGACTCATGCCAATGATGCCAGGTCTAACAGAGAGGAAGACCTATTTTGCTTGTTGGAAAATGGCTTCATTGGTAGCTTCAGCTGGTGGACCCCCACCACCACCACCACCTCCTCATGGGAAGAGAGGACCACCTCCCCAGGTCCTGACCAACACTGAGGAGGAAGAGGAAGAAATGGATGAGGAGGGAGAAGAACCATAATTTTTAGAAGAGTTGCCCCGGGTTTCCAGAAAGAAAGCCAGTTTCATCTGGCAGTTTTTTTCAATACCTCGTGGCCAAAAAAAAGTCAACGCGAGGTATGTCACCTGCCTGATATGCAAGGAACAATTGTCCAGAGGGACGGACAAAAAATATAGCTTTGGAAATCATACAATGCACAGGCACATGACGAGGAAACATCCCCTAAATTACAGCCGGGCGGAATTAAGGGATATGCACGACAATCCAAGACCAACTCCTGTGGCCAGACCAACAATACCGGTTTCTTTAACACCAGAAGAGGCACGGGAAACTGTGCCAAATATTCAAGAACATTTTGGGCACATGATTCACTTATGTATGCACTGTCGTGCATTATTAGCTTGTGGCAACATGAGCATCAATGCACTCAACCTGGCGTATGAACACCATGATTGCCCTAACCGCCCCAAGTAATTTTTTTTGCTCCTGTTGAGCCCTTTTCAACGCCTGTTTTTTGTTGTTTCCCCCCCCAAAAAAAACAAAAAAAATATAAAATCGTTCAAAAAATACAAAAAAAACAAAAAAAATTCAAAAAAAAAAAAATATATATAAAACAACAAAAATATAAAAAAAAAAGTTCTTTTCAGAACTACCTTCCCTTTCCAAAAAAATTGCTAGAATGTTTAGCACTCTGGCAAGCTCTATTTCTTTTGGTTCGCTTCCGGGTTAGCTTCCCGGTACGCGGACCGGGAGCTAACCAAAAAAAAAAAAAAAGTGTAAGTATAAGGAAAGGAAACAGAGAGTGATGTTAAAAGAAAGACAGCTATAGGGAGTAAAGAAGAGATACTGTTTAATAGATCTATTTACCGAAGAAAAGACAGAAGAGGGTATAATTGTGAAAAACAAAATAGATAACGAAGTGAAAGAAAAAAAAAGAGAGTATAACATTAACAAAGAAGAGTTTCTTGGAGAATGTGAGTGAATGTTCAAAATAAGATTAAAACATGAGGAATAACAGAGAGAAAAAATAGAAAACAGAAAACAAAAAATAAAAGAAAAAGATTAATTGAAACAGCAAAGAAATGTAAGTAACATAGAGCCATATCATCAACATAGGCAATAAAAGTTTTGCAGCTTTTATTGGCAGAAATGTGTCGCTAAAGCTGCTTTTGTGGCAGAAAACTGCCACTAAAACCACTTTTGCACCAGTTTTCTGCCAATAAAAAGAGCAATAATTTTATTGGCTGTGTTCATAATATTCCCCTTAGTGTGCTTCAACTACACAGAGAAAGCATTATGAACAAGTAGTGATAGAGTGATCAGTCAAAGACACTAAGAGTAATAGAGACGCAGTGAGTGAACAAGAGTGAGGAACTATGAGAAGAGAGGGACTGAGAAAAAGAGTGGAAGGAGTTGAGTAAGTAGGTAATAGAGAAAGGAATGAGGGAAGTAGCAAAGGCAGGAAACTGAGGGTTAAAGAAATGAAGCTGTCAAACTACTAGTAGGTGAATGTGATAGAAATGTAACGAAAAGAGTACAAAACATTTACCTTATAATTGTCATTAACTTACTCACTTTTTGTTTTTATACTTTCAATCTGTGAAAGAGAGAACAAACATTTGAAAAATATTAAAACATGTATTTAAAAATTAGAAAAGACAATGGAAAAGATTGAAGGACAAACAGTTTTTCAACAACTTTGACACTTACAGAAGCTTCTGCTTCTCCAGGCCCCCTACACAGTCCTAAAGATATACATTTTAAACTAACAGTATCTTGATGCAGATGAAGTGAGGCCTATCTTAAAACATGGTGCATCTTTTGCATTGCTGTTGTTTCAGAAAAGTGTCGCAAGACACTAAAATTTTAAATAATTGCTTCAGGATGCCAATAAGATGTCTACTATCCAGAGGTTTGTTTCAGGTGAGGCCTACTCAGGGTTGCAGATGAGATTTACACTTGTTGAAGAGTACAGAGGAGATAATACATGTGAAGGTCTACCAATGAAGTGAGTCATGTCCACTGCACTCTTCAACAAAGTTCAAACCTCCTATGTTTCCCTGGACAGACCTAAACTTGATCTGCACAATGTGATTCGTAATGATAGGAAACACAGGTGATGTAAATGAAATACGTGCAATTTATTTTGCTCATTTCACAATCACATCACTTGTGTTTCCTTTGCTTAGGTATCTCATTGTGCAGATGTAGTCTATCATATGAAAGAGTACGCAGAAGTGCAGCACTGCATGCAACAACTTTGACACTTACAGAAGCCTCAGCTTCTCCATGCCTCCTACACAGTTCTACATATACATCATAAATGCAAACAGTACAGAATTAATTATACATGTTAAATGGTTTATTTTTGCTGTTCTCAGAATGTATCAAAATTCACTAAAAACAGTGACTTGAAGGTATTCATCATATAACAGCGGGGAAAAAAAAACACAATCAAAATGATTGTGTTTAAAAAACCCATACAACATAAGAAATGAAAATTCAGAACTCCTTAAAGTTAACTTACTTTCCATGACGTCCAAGGATGTCCTATGAACAGCTTACACTCTTTTGTGCTGTTATTACTTTCAGCCCGCCACTTTCTGAAAGAAAATCTCCATCGTTTTTAAAAACACGTTACATGCAATAAATGACTTCTTGCTCTCTACCACAAGTTTCCACAAGGCCAAATCTGGTCAGAGCCATTTATAACTCTTGGATTTCTTGTAAGCCAATCCCGTCATTTGGCATTTCCGCAACTTTCAGAATTAAAATGTTGAAGATCATTTTCACAATCCTGGAATAGTAATATCTTCCCCTTCTTGCTCAGTCATGTTCTACATTTCCTATGACACTGATACTGCTTACTATGAAGCAGACTTACACTACCTCTATGACTACTACAATTATTTAATTCTCTACATCACTTTTAATCACAAAGCAATGTAAAACAGTAGACAGCATTGCAGACTTACATTCCCTCTACTCCATGTTTTGATTGGCTGCTTCAATTAGCTTATAAAAAGAAACAGTTTTTCTGAACTCATTCAAAGTGCACATATTTCTCCATGATGTCCAGTCCTATGGTTAGAAGTTATGTCTCTGAAATACACTTATCCTCAAGGCCAAATTGTGTAGGAGCCATTAGAACTTCTTGAAATTCCACAGAGCACATCCCGAGATTATTTCCCTAAAATTTTGGTTTTAAAAACACTAGGTAAGAGTTTTTAAGGTCATACGGCAATTTTTTTTTGAAAATTAAAACAGAATCATTGCAGAATGACCAGCCATTTCTAGTCTTTAAATAAGCTGCTTTTACTAGCTTATTAAAGGAAACTGATTTACTGTCTGGCAAAGTTAAATATATAAATCTTTCTGAGTCTACACTAGTAGTACTTGATACCATACAGTTCTCACAGTCATGCTGCCATTGATAAGAAAGCCCAAACAGCTGATCTACATCTACACCTTCAGCATGTAATACATCAAGCATATACATTAAAAACTCCTGACAATCTTGCTGAATATTTTGAGAGAATTGTGTTTGGCCTGAACATCTGTCTAACAGATTTCGAATTTCAGACACACTTTCTATGTTTCTTCTATCAGTGGTACATTTCTCTAACACAGAATTTAACAAACTGCAAAATCTTTGATCAGAATTGACCACAATCTCTTCTTTTACATTTTTTAGAGAAAACAAAACATTAACCACTACATTAGCATAGCAGTTGACACCAGAACTGTTTTCAAACTGAAAACCAACAACATCTTCAACAGAATCCTTTTTGTTTCTGCTTGTAATTTTAGGTTCATTGACTTTTTGTCTTTTTGCTACAACCTCCCCAGTATTGTTCTCATTTCTTCGTTTCCGGCCTACCACACGTTTCTCAAACAAAGGATACTGAGGCAAATGTGGCGCATACTCTCTTCTTAACCTATTGTATTCCTTAACACAATCTAGATCCGCACAAATGTTTGTGACATCACACTCAATCAAGTATAATCCCGATAAAGTTCTAACTCGTGACAATGCCACATATGCCATCCCCTCCTTGAACACAGAACTGCCAATATTCACCAATGCACTGTCTACACTTAAACCTTGCGATTTATGAATTGTCACCCTATATGCCAAGCAAACAGGAAACTGCTTACGGCGAACATATAAGTCTTTTACAAGCAAAAATCTAGCAGAACAACGAGCAATTAGCTGTACTTCCTCAATGCCATCAAATTTAATTTTTAAAAATTCAATTCCATCTCTATTTCTGTATTTCACAAAATCAACAACATTACCCATTGATCCATTTACCAGACCTCTTTCAACATGTAAATTCCTTCTTAAAATTATACGGCAGTTCAGGCACACATTCAGAGTCTTTTCAAAACCTGCAGTTTTAGATATACTCTTCTCTAATGAATCCAATTTTGTTTTCAGATTCTCAGACAAAATAATTGTTGATCCCATATGCTCTACTCTATCAATAGCTTCCAGTTTCACAATCTCTTGCTTTTCTAAATGCAACATTTTGTTGTTAAATTTGGCACATTCTGCAAGAGTTGGCATCAAACATATTCCAGATTTCTTCTCAGTAATTTTCTGAAAAATATTCTCAGGCACAACATCTTGTTCTGGATATAAATTTGAAAGTAATCGTGCATGTAAAGCTTCTTTCCCATGCTCGGTCACTTTTCCAATTCTAACATCTTGTAGAATAGTCTTGTAAACTTCATCCTTCGCCTGACGCATATTTTCATGCAGTTCAGCATAATTGAAGTTTAACCATATATTGACGTTGCCAATGCTGCCTAGGCACTTCCTGGTATCTTCATGCGTGAGCATTTTGAACACAGGTTGCCCTTTCACTGGTGTCAGCTGCAGAAGATCTCCGAAAACAATGATGTGTTTGCCACCAAATAACACATCATACTCTGTTTTGAGAACTTCTTGCATCCTCAAATGCACAAAGGCAAGCATGACATTGGAAACCATGCTTACTTCGTCAATGATAAGAAGTTTCATTTTCCTCAAGATTCTTGAAACTTCAAAACAAGCATCTCCAGATAGCTTGTGATATTGTAATTTGTTGTCATGCTCCACTGGCAGCATCAGTAAACGATGTAAAGTAATCCCTTTAATATTATGTGCTGCCAGTCCAGTTGGAGCAGTGACAACACAAGACAGCGATGACTCTGTCCTTTCCTGCAAATAGCATGAAATTGCTTTAATTAGGAAACTTTTTCCAGTTCCCGCTTCTCCACTCACGTACAGTCGGACAGGCTTCAACGACGTACATGAGCACTCTTTCTTATCATGACTTAATCCATGATCAATTTGCATGGTAACTTCGTCATATATTTTCCTCTGCTCAACGTTGAGTTGTCTTTCCAACTCTTCTAAGTTAACCGCATCCTCTTGAGCATGTGCCATGGCTCTTTCCACTTCATTCATAGCAGTGGCAGCTTCATTTTCAATAACAGGTCCTTCTAGTGGATCCTGACTCAATGAAGCAGAACTCTGACTGTCCTGAGAACTGTCTCTGGCAATCTCGGCTGCAATCGTTGCTTCCTGCTCAATTTCCGCATTCAACATTTCTACATATTTGGGAAAAGCAGGACATTCTATGGTCTCCTTGGCGGCATTGAAAGAGTCTTCGTAACAGAGGAAATCTCCAAGCAGTTCCTCTTCTGCACGCCAAGGCTTGAAAAGTTGCAAAAGTGCTAAATAGAAAAACTCCTTTTTTTCAGGAGATTCGCCACTCAATTTTCGATGGTTTACCAAGTGGCATTTTCTTTGCTTGACCAGACATCCCTCACTTCCTATTACAGCATACACTCTTTTCTCAGTATCTTCTTTGATGTTCCTCTTGAATATGTAATTTTGCAGAACCTCATACAGACAAACATTCTCGAGGTGACTGCTTCGATTTGGATAATATGTATCCAACATGTTTGTCTTCAAAATGTCGGTACTGTTTGGCTCCTTTTCCGCCAAATACTCAATTTCCCGCACAGGTTTGAGAACTCGATTACGCGTTGCTGCAAGACCAAGACTCGCCCAAACGATACTCCTGGACTTGGCATAGAGACTTGCTGAAGACAACCGGTCAGAACATTCGTACGCTCCGATTTCTCGATGCGACAACATCTTCAGACTGAAACTGTACAACTTCTTGCTGAGGCTCTTTTCATGGGAAATGTCCTCCCACATATCCTTCAATTCTGTCTTCTCTTTTTTGGTGATGTAAGACGTCACATACCGAGCCACAGCCATACAGTTATCAGCCACAAACTGTATATCCATGTTAGCATTCCACATGGACAAAATCACCGGGTTGTAGTCGTTGATGTACTTGGACTCTTCGTTCCTCTTCAAATTGTAAGTGTTTTTAGGTGATTTCTTCATGACATTGTGTCGCAGCGAAGACATCAAACTGTTTACTCTTCCTTTAGAAATCACCGGTCGTGGAAAGCCGAAACGACATTTAGTGTAGAACTTGTCCTTGTTTCGGAATTTACGACGGCAGTACTTTCCACATCGATGGCTTTGGAAACGCAGAACTTTTTCTCTTAGGCTTTTCTTCTCCTTTGCGTTTGGAACAGCACACATAGAATACTGTTGGATGAAACTCATCACTGAGTCTTCTGGATCCGTTCCAAATTTAGGTGCATCCTTGATCCACAGCAACATATGTATATGAGGAGCACCTCTTGCTTGGTACTCCTTTCTCCAGAAGAACTCCAACACCTCTCCAAGAGGTGGATTCTTCTTATTCATGATGAAAGACATCATAGCTTCAAATCTATGATTGAAGTACCTACATACATTGACTGGATCCAAAGAGCACAGTTCTCCGGGTGTCTTGAATTCGATGTTATCTACGTTAGCATTTGCCTCTCGTAGAAATTCAAGTAAGTCTTCCCAGCCATACTCGGCACAGCTCAGAGTGAGGAACCATGTGGGAGTACCTAAGTTCCTCAACATACATTTTAAATCACCATGACGACGGTACCAGTACTCATTAGTACCACGCTGACACGCCATGAGATTAATCAGGTGAGAATCCAAAATACTGTCTTGGACATTGACTTTATCCATAAAGTCACTTGCCGAGATGTTTTGCATGTGTATACCACTTTTCAAGATGTGGTTCACTGCATATGACAGTCCAGACAGATCGCTTTCAAACAGGAGATGAAACAAATAGGGAATGCATTGTCGAAACCTAGCATCTCCTGCATACAATCGCAAAGTCCGGTATTCAGAAGCAGGAATTTGATGAGGTCGCTCATCATATCTTCCTCCCTGACCTGTTGGAAAAAGCTGTGGGAAACACCGAGCTTCCAAACTTTCCTCCCAAACACTAATGGGACTCCCTTTGGCTTGTTTCATTTGAAACAACTCAATAGCATTCCCCATGACTTCCTTGGAATGCAAAGGATGAACACTATAATGTTCATATATTTCTTCACTAGTAGAGGGTTCTACTTTCTCAATTTGACCAGCACACAAATCGCTATGCTCTTCCTCACTTACTTCCTCTTCTGCAACATATACATTCTTATAGTATTTATTATTTTTTTTCAAATACAATGTTGCCTTTTTAACTTTCCTAACATCTACTAAATCTTGCCATATTTTCTTATTCTTTGTCGGAACCCCATTAACTAAGATAACCAGAGGTTCCTCTTCCACTTTTTCTACTCCAATTGTGTTAATGTTTTTCTTCAAATCTAGAGGCAAATAAACAACTCTTCCCTTTAATCCTCTCTGTAAATCTGAAGGAGGCAATTGCCCTGTCTTTGGCTCCATTCTTACAA
Source organism: Lissotriton helveticus (assembly GCF_964261635.1). Classification (NCBI taxonomy): domain Eukaryota; kingdom Metazoa; phylum Chordata; class Amphibia; order Caudata; family Salamandridae; genus Lissotriton; species Lissotriton helveticus. The sequence goes on from NC_136059.1 coordinate 643,273,875, forward strand.
TAGCCTGAAAGGGATGGATACTTTGAATCAAAATAGATTCATAAGTATTTAAATCCTTCAATTCAGAAGGAATCTCAATCAATTCCAGATTATTATGAACTGCTCTAGCAGGCATCTGGTTTTGATTTAATTTGTTACAACAATAAGTACACACACGTTGATCCAATCCCAAATCAAAACAATTTTCTACCATCAAGTATGTTGCGAAATCCTTCCATTCACTATTATTTTCCCTTTCACTTTTTGCATATAAATCCACTAACTTAGTCTGATTCTTATAATAAGTGCGTCGACAACACACACAAGTGAAATTTGGCCTCTCACTTGATTTGACCTGAAACGTCGCAATTTCCCTCTGGAAATTATCTGTACTGGAAACCTGTACACTATCTTCCACATTACCCGCTTCTTCTTGGTCAATTTCAACATTCTCCTCTTTACTTCCAAAGTAACAAAACTCAATTTCTTCACATATATTCTTCACATCTATTTCAGAACCATGCAAAAGAGCAGCGCATAATTGTTTAAGCATAATTGCTGGACTCTTAGCATAATACAACATTCTAACTAATTTCCTCACTTTATTATGATGCACTGCTAGCATCCTGAAATGATGAAAAACACTCTGGCATACTCTCCTGGAAAGACAAGCCAGTGAATGACCATGCAAACCTGTCACTTCTCTCACTCTGCAAGGATCTAATTCTTGCAACAACATCATTTTCTGCTTCAAACTTTTCTTATTAAATGACCGTACAAAATCACAAAGCAAATTGATGGAATCCTGTCGCACACTGCAAATACTACTACACTTCCAGGTGTACACAGGACCCTTAGCACGTCTTCCTAAAACCTCATTACCTAACACCTCTTCTGCCTCTGTTGTCACAAGTTTTTCTTTTTCAACTGGACAACCATCTTTCACTTCATAAGCACGACCACTGGTGTCAACTGCATGCACCAAATCATTATCCTGGAAATAACTCTCCTCATTAAAAAATGCCTCACAGCTTGAACTATGCATCCATTCTCCAGAAAAAACTTCACAAAAATTACTACGATTAACTATTCTCTTCCATCTACTATTTCTTTTGAAATCATAAATTGCCTTGTTTAGCTTCCTAATTCTATTGATTATCAAAATAAATAACTTACGTTTAATTTCAAATGCCTGATCAATAACTTTCTCAACTTTTTTTTTTCTCTTATAAAAAACCAGTTTCTGTTGACCTTTCTTAATATTTTTTAACAAATTGCCAATTATCCTGTTGCGGAACATTCGTTTACGAATCTCCCTAAACTGTTGTTTCCTTCTACTATCATGCACAGAGTTATCTCTTGCTCTAGCAGTAACATTTTTCATTGGCCTTTCCTTTCCATTTGAATTCCTTCTCGTTTTATGGACTGAAACATTTTCTGTAGTAATATTTTTTTTACTACACATATTTCTTATGAAATATTTTGTGCTCTTACCCGGTGCATTCTTCGTGACTTGACAAATCTTTTTGTTAGAGGACTGCTGCTTATTTTGTTTCACCTGCTGTCTTTGACGTTTTGCAGCCTTTCTCTGTCTTTCTATTGTTGGCATGGTGAAATCTTGAAATGATCTGCAGTTGAATCTGTGGTAAAATATAATAAAAAATGTTATTAACCATTATTACCAAACAGTAAAACAATAACAGTGATCAAAAACTTAACACACTACTTGACATTTTAAATAGAAGATTTTTTAGTCCTTGCAAATTTACAATACAGAAATAGCAGAAAAGAAATGACATTTATATTTATGTTACCTGTGCTATTTTATATGTGAATCTGATCTAATTTTATGAGCATATTTTAATATTTTATTGAAGACACTACACATAACCTGCTTTTGAAGGTGTCTTTATTTTTAAATTAAACGGTTTACCTTTTTACTTTTTATTAATTATAAATTTTAAAAATAAATGTTTATGTTTCCATAGGCTCAAGCAGGTCAGCTTCCCATCCTATGTCATATAATTCGGACAAATCTGCATCCTCATCACGCTCTTCTTCATCCTCAGGATTTAAATCATCCAAGGGATCAACATCCACTGATGTTTCAATTACAAGTTCAATGATGAGGTCAAAATCAACTGATTGCAGATTGTCGCTCATGTTGAGGTTGTCTTTATCTTTAAAGAAAGATAACAACAATGAGATGTTGCAGAGTAAGAGACAAATCTCAGAGATTATAATAGTAAAATTGTTTAACAAGAGTAATATTTTGCAGCTATTATTTAGCCATGTCCAGCAATGCTGAGCAGGTGAAGACTATGTCTAAATTTTCAGTGAACAGGACTCATCTCTTCTTAACCTTGGATAAGCCTCACCGACTCTGTGTGTCCTCCACATACTTAAATGTAAAGGGGCAGATTTATGTTAAATGGCACATCCCCAGGCATGCACCAGTTAACGTGCACCACTACTCTGCCACCCATGGTGTGCCGTATTTACAATCAGATAGGAGAAAGCTTCGTCAAAACCCTTCACCTGCTTTAAGCAGGCATAGGTCTTGACGCAACATTGTGGAGATGGGGCACCCCTGAGCCTTGCTTGAGCTGCATCGCACTTGCGATACAACTCCAGCAATCACTACCTTTACAGCACAGATACGTCACGCATCTGTGCCATTTTTGCCCCATGATGCCCCGCATTCTAAATGCAGCACACCATGGGTGGCGGAACAGCGGCGCAGGATGACTGACACATCCCTGGTGATGCACCAGTCATCATAAATCTATCCCTAAGCTTCTTATCTTGTTACAGATGAACCGCCATATGTAGCATGAAACTATTTTGCATTTCCTAAATAGCGAATTTTAAGGAATAAATAGCAATTCTTTACCATTCCTAATTTGCAATGAGCAAATTGCTAATTGCAAATTAGCACCGCCGCTGCATCATAAAAGTGACGCACAGTGGCACAAAAGAGGCATACACCTATCATAAATATGTCCCTAGCATTTTAAATGATTAATCCAGGATGACAATAAGGTGTGGCCTATCCAAAGGTTTGTTTAAGGTGAGGCCTACTCAGGATTGCAGATTAAAGTTACGCTTGATGAAGAATACAGAGGAGATAATACATGTAAAGGCCTACCAATGAAGTAAGTAATGTGCACTTTATTGCGCCAGTCATCATAAATGTATCCCTAAGCTTCTTATCTTGTTACAGATGAACCACCATATGTACCATCAAACTATTTTGCATTTCCTAAATAGCAAATTTTAAGGAATAAATAGCAATTCTTTACCATTTCTAATTTGCAATGAGCAAATTGCTAATTGCAAATTAGCACCGCCGCTGCATCATAAAAGTGACGCACAGTGGCACAAAAGAGGCATACACCTATCATAAATCTGTCCCTAGCATTTTAAATGATTAATCCAAGATGACAATAAGGTGTGGCCTATCCAAAGGTTTGTTTAAGGTGAGGCCTACTCAGGATTGCAGATTAAAGTTACGCTTGATGAAGAATACAGAGGAGATAATACATGTAAAGGCCTACCAATGAAGTAAGTAATGTCCACTTTATTGCGCCAGTCATCATAAATGTATCCCTAAGCTTCCTATCTTGTTACAGATGAACCACCATATGTACCATCAAACTATTTTGCATTTCCTAAATAGCGAATTTTAAGGAATAAATAGCAATTCTTTACCATTCCTAATTTGCAATGAGCAAATTGCTAATTGCAAGTTACCCATTCACTTCCATGGGCTAGGAGGCTCATAGGAATGAAGGTTGCAATTTGCGATTAGCAATTAGCTCATCACAAAATAGGAATTTTTTCAAGCGTGCAGGGGTATCTCAAGAACACCCTGCTACACCCCTGAAAAAGAAATTTGGGGGCATATGGCACACATACATGCCCTAAGGACATGTATAGGCGTCATATGGCACCTTTTGTTTTTTGGAAAAAAAATGCTTTTTGAAAAGAATTCGCAAATTACCACAAACTAGAAGTTGGTGGTAGTTTCCAAATCCTTAATATCATTTTTTACATATTTTTTGTTTGATACATTGCATTTAAGGAATCGCAAAATTTGCAAATCCTTCAGTGCAATCGCAAAATAAGGAATAGCAAATTTAAGAATTAAGGACATTTTAAGTAATTTCCACATGTGCAGTGTTTTCAAATTATGATTTGAAAATCGTTTTTGGGGAAAAGTAATGGTTTGCAAATTTATGACAAGGACATAATGGTGTATGCTTCTCTATAAGGCATTTCAGTGTCTCTGATGTCATTTTTCCCATATTACATTATAAGACCTTTCCCCATGGAGCACATTCCTTGTAAATATGCTCCCACCTGTGCATGGTGAATTTAGATTTTGACTGTTTGAGTCACATAGCCATGTTAAAAGTCACCCCCAAAAATTGCAAACGCTTTAAAAAAACACATTCATGTGTCTTAAGGACATTTTAAGTCATTTCCCCGTGGACAGTGTTTTGTAAGTGGCGCAAAAGAGGCATACACCTATCATAAATCTGTCCCTAGCATTTTAAATGATTAATTCAGGATGACGATAAGGTGTGGCCTATCCAGAGGTTTGTTTAAGGTGAGGCCTACTCAGGATTGCAGATTAAAGTTACGCTTGATGAAGAATACAGAGGACATAATACATGTAAAGCTCTACCAATGAAGTAAGTGATGTCCACTTCATTGCGCCAGTCATCATAAATGTATCCCTAAGCTTCTTATCTTGTTAGACATCAACCGCCATATGTATCATATAACTATTTTGCATTTCCAAAATAGCGAATTTTAAGGAATAAATAGCGATTCTTTACCATTCCTAATTTGCGATGAGCAAATTGCTAATTGCAAATTACCCATTCATTTCCATGGAGCAGGAGGCCCATAGGAATGAAGGTGCAATTTGCGATTAGCAATTAGCTCATCGCAAATTAGGAATTTTTCCAAAGGTGCAGGGGTGTCTCAAGAACACCCTGCTGCACCCCTGAAAACGAAATTTGTGGGCATATGGCGCACATAAATTTTAACAACATTCCTTTACCTCAAAAACGATTTTCAATTCATAATTTGAAAACACTGCCCACAGGGAAATTACTTAAAATGTCCTTAAGACACATGAAAGTGTTTTTTTATTGCCTTTCCAGCATGGTTGGGTCACTTTTAACATGGCTATGTAACACAAACATTTAAAATCTAAATTTCCCATGCACAGGTCGGAGCATATTTACAAGCAACTTGCGCCACAGAGAAAGGTCTTACATTAAAATGGGAAAAATAACATCAGGGACAGTCAATTGCCGTATAAAGAAGCATACACCATTATGTCCTTGTCATAAATTTAAAAACAATTCCTTTTCCCCAAAAACGATTTTCAAATCATAATTTCAAAACACTGCACATGGGAAAATTACTTAAAATGTCCTTAAGACACATAAAAGCGTTTTTTGATTGCCTTTGCAGCATGTTTGTATCACTTTTAACATGGCTATGTAACACAAACATTCAAAATCTAAATTTTCCATGCACATGTGGGATCATATTTACAAGCAATTTGCGCCACATTATTCATAATTTTCTCCTTAAAGCACACTATTCTCTATCTAAATTAAAGAAATATTTTCTCACCTTAGCAAATACTTTGAGTTTGAAAACAGTCTCAGAAACACACCAATTTGTCTTCAGCAGAGCAAAAGGTATGCACTCCAGAGTCTGCAGCTATCAAAAGCACAGAAATGCTGTAAATCTTCACACATATCTCTCATGTCACCCAATCAAAACTCTTCCCTCACTTTTTTTCAAATGAAAACCCTTCCCCCCTCTGCCATTTCATGCCTTTTCTGCATGGCAACCACCTCATTGGAAGACTTCTGGTGTTTGCAAGTTCACACAACTTTGTTGCAATTGAACTCTGAACTCTCAGTGCACCTGCATATCCAGTGCATTCTTTCATTTAATGATTTTTTATTGACCATTCAAAATACATCTTTCAAAGAACACATCCGTGCACCCTAACTTTCTGTTTTCAGCAATCAAAATCCACCAATCACTGTTACTGCTTCATGAACACAGAAACTCCACAGTTTTTTTCATTTTAAACTCTCATTTTTTCAACTGCCATTTCATTGCCACACTTCATCTGACTGCAGGAGAACCTTCTCTCACCATGTTTTCTGTCTGGATTGTTGGACATAGTTCTATTCACTGGGCTCAAAGGTACGTTGAAAACAGGAATTTACCTAACCTCAATTTACAAGATGTGGAAATTAAGTGGTTTGGCCACAGAGGATTAAAATGTCACCAATTGATACCATTGGTGAAAACCTTTATGCATTTGCCCAAACCTGACCTGTTAATTGTGCACTGTGGAGGTAATGACTTGGGCACTTTGACTGGGGTAGGTCTGGAAATGCTTTTAAAGGACACCTTTGAGCAATTGATGGCACTTTTTCCTCAGACTGCCTTGGTATATTCAAATATATGCCAAAGACAGAAATGGAGGTGGTCAAACCAATTTTGTCCACAAATTGAGAAGTCGAGGAAGCATGTAAACAAATCTGTTTCAGCTTACATGAGAGACCATGGAATGGGCTCCCTGTACAACAATAACTTGCGTTACTACATGCAAGATATCTACAGAGGAGATGGAGTTCACTTCTCAGATGAGGGCAACAGAGTTTTCACTCTGAATTTAAGAATGTGCATTGGTACCTACTTATAAGTACCTAAATGTACCATAAACCCAAAAGCTCTTCTCAGAGCTACCCTACATCTAATCACTCACAATTATTATTTTACTCTAACATTTTTCACTAATTTTCAACAAAGTACGCTCCCCGGGGCGCTACCCGGTACGCGAACCGGGAGCTAACCTCGCGAAATGTTTAAAAAAAATGGTTTTTTTCCGCACATATAAGCCTCCTCAGCCACCCTCACAAAACCTAGGGTGTCAAGATAAGTCTACCGTGCCCCCTTCTACCCATTCTGAACATTATTTGCCCTCCATTTTGTATCTTAATTCGACCGAAACACAAAATGGTGGACTCCCGTAACGCTTAAGGTTCGCGTACCGGGGCGCTCACCGGTTCGCGTACCGGGTCGCTCCCTGGGAAGCGCACCATCAAAAAAGGTGGGAAAGTAGTTCACAGAAAAGCCACTGGAGACAATTTCACCAAATATAGATTAGCTCATACTACATACCAATCCCTACCATTTTCACAAATTTGATTGGAATTCCATTTAGTCATTTAGCCTGTAGACCTCTCTAAATACCCTGAGGTAAATTACTTCACAAAACACATCTGAAGTGTTGGAATTGACAACCAATTAAAATGTTACTTTCATTTTCTACTTTTTTTACCTGACATTTCATTGGTTATATACCTGAATATATATAAAGGAAGAGAAGAAAACACAGCCATTTTGACTACTACTTCTTGCTGTACATTTCAATAGTATTTTCACTAATTCCTTCAACTTCTTTCTAAAGGTAAGTTTTTATTTTTAAAACTGAAGTATATTGTGCACTATAAGTTAATATGGTAAACTTTTTCTGATAGATATATACTATCCCTCTGTAGTAGTTATAGATTTTGAGAGACTTCTCTGTTATAGTTATGGATGGAGTTAGGCTTCTCTTGTATAATTATGAATTTACTTACGTTAAATCACATACACTTTTTTAAATTCCTACTTCCACTCTGATACTATACACTGCCCAAAGATAAATTCACTGATAAAAAATGCCTATCTAAAATTATTCCCAACATTGCCCTATCTCTACTAATATATATTTTTTTAATCCAAATTTCAGGCAAAATGGAAGGCGAAAACCAAGTTTCTTTTGAAATGGACCTGCAAGAGAGCAGCCAAGAATTGATTGATACAATTGATCAAATTGACATTGAATTTTTCGATGAAACTTGGGACAATGAACTACTGCAATGTGTACAAGCAGTAGATAACCTCCTTGCAAATGAGGACATTTTACACCCTCAGAGACTACAATGTATATTCCATGATAATTATGAAATTTCTGACAATGAAATGTTAGAAAGTTTAATAAATTATGAAACACAATCACAATAAAAAAAATGCTTAAAAAATAAAGAAAATAAAAAATAATCAACAAAACCAACAATCAATTAACATACTGCATTTGAAAAGTCTCTCATTCTTTTTTCATTGTAGTACGCTGCCCAGAACGCTTCCCGGTTCGCGTACCGGGCGCTACCCACGCAAAAAAAACAAAAAAAAATATTATTTTTTTTGCCCCGCGGGGCCCTTTTAAAGCCTCCACATTAAACCTAGAGGGTCAGGGAGGATCTACTATGCCCCCTTATGGTCATTTCCCCCTTTGTTTTGGCCTCCTCTTGTCTCTCAATCCTACCGAGAGACAAGATGGCGGCCGCTACGGACTGTTTAGAATGTTGACAGACACCGGAGAGCCAATCAGCTTCGCTACGCGAAGTTCCGGTACGCGCCCCGGTCCGCGAACCGGGGCACGGACCGGAGCGCGCTTACAGATATATATCTTTTTTTAAACGTTAATTTCTCAAAATCCACTGGAGCACATATATTGAGACCTACAAAAGGCACATCGGGCTACCAGTCCCTACAATTTTGCCAAGTTTCGTGCAAATCCATTCAGCCGTTCGGGCTAAAAGTGAGGCCAACCGCCCTATGGAAAACTCAATGTTAAAAACACGTTTTGGGACCCCCCTTTTTTCTCGGCCCCCCCTTGACGAACCCCCCCCCCCAAATTTTCAAGGGCTGCTCAGAAACAAAATGTTCCATTTTACAGAAAATTTCAGCCAATTCCGTCCACAAACACCAAAGTTATTAGACATAGAATTTTCAAAAATCCCATAGGGAAAAAATCCTAACTATATATACCTACTGGCGACCGCCAGTAGGTAATATATATATATATATATATTTTTTTGTTTGTTTGTCTTCTTATGGGGTAGGGGGTCTGCCAATAAATCCACGATATACCACAGTTTGGAGTGCCGTCTGCTGTTCTTTGAAAAAAAGCGAGCGTGTATTGATATATATATATATATATTCACTGAAAAAACCATAGGTTATAGACCATATATAGTTAGGAATTAGCATTTACAAAACCTTGAAAATTCACTGAAAAAACCATAGGTTATAGACCATATATAGTTAGGAATTAGCATTTAAAAAACTTTATTTTACTCACACAAAACCATTGAAATTCCATATATAGTTAGTTGTACTAACTATATATCGCGCACCCGCAATCCACTGCTGATCATGTCACATATTACATCATTCATGACATGGTCAGTGACATCACTGATGACATCACTGATGACATCTCAAATGACATCACTGATGACATCACTGATGACATCTCAAATGACATCACTGATGACATCACATCACAACTGAATGAGTGGATGTATAAGTGTCTGAATGAAGGTTTTAGTAGGTGCATGACTGACTGTATGAGTGAGTGATTAAATGTGTCTCACTGAATGCATAGGTTAGTGACTAAACTGTCTTAATTTGTGCATCATTATGTCTGGTATTCTGTAAACTGCTGCATGTGTTGATCAGTAGCTATATGAGTAACTATATGGGTTATTGATTGATTGTCCAAGTATTTGTATGGGAGACTGAGTGTGTGTGTGGCTGGCTGGGAGATGTGTGACGCTGTGCAGATCAATGTGTTCTTGTATCAATGATTTATAAGAGAGTAAGTATGTGTTAGAATATGTTTGAAAATGTAAGGTACTCTATGTTTAACTGTATAGATTAGAAAATGGAAGTGTGATTGATTCTTTACAGGACTGACTAGGTGTGTGAGTAACTCCAAGGATGAGTGGCAGAGTGTGAGTGTCTGTATAGGGTGTATGAGTGCATATGATAGTGTTGTAAAGATGAGTGATTGTATGTATGAATGATTGTATGGGTGAATGAGTGAATGTGTGTGTAGACGTAGGAATCAGTGAGTGCGTATGTAGTAACTAGTATTGGTGTGTCAATTGTTTAAAAAAATATATTCTGTATTTAACACTGGGTGTAACAGAGGTTATATTAAAGTGTGAGGAGATGCATTGTATTGTCACATGAATGAAATCATCAGTGATGTGACCATTGATGTCAAATGAGATGTCATCAGTGATGTCATTTGAGATGTTATCAGTGATGTCATTTGAGATGTTATCAGTGATGTCATCAGTGATGTCATTTGAGATGTCATCAGTGATGTCATCAGTGATGTCATTTGAGATGTCATCAGTGATGTCATCAGTGATGTCATTTGAGATGTCATCAGTGATGTCATCAGTGATGTCACTGACCATGTCATGAATGATGTAATATGTGACATGATCAGCAGTGGATTGCGGGTGCGCGATATATAGTTAGTACAACTAACTATATATGGAATTTCAATGGTTTTGTGTGAGTAAAATAAGGTTTTTTAAATGCTAATTCCTAACTATATATGGTCTATAACCTATGGTTTTTTCAGTGAATTTTCAAGGTTTTGTAAATGCTAATTCCTAACTATATATGGTCTATAACCTATGTTTTTTTCAGTGAATTTCATTGGTTTTTTAAAAGCTAATATCTATAGCTGTAAAATGTATTCTTCTTTAAATCCAAAAATATATTTTATATGTTTATTAATAATTTTTTTTAAATATTTTTTTTGTTTCGCTCCCGGTCCGCGAACCGGGAAGCTTCCCGTTAGCTCAATTTGATTCCGCGACCCGGTCCGCGAACCGGTAAGAAATCAACATAGTGACGGTATCGCGTTGCCGCGTAATGCGTCTTATGACGTACTGCGTTAGCGCACCCGGAAGTGCCCCGGGGCGCGGACCGAGGCGCGAAACGCAGCTCCCCGGAAGCGATCCGCGGCGCGAAAGCGCGACGTATCGCGTTGCCGCGAAATGCGTCTTGTGACGTATCGCGTTAGCGCACCCGGAAGTGTCCCGGGGCGCGGACCGGGGCGCGAAGCTTAGCGACCCGGAAGCTAACCGGGGAGCGTTCCGCAGCGCGTAACATGAGCGTGAGAGGTCATGTGACTTGTTAATAAAACTTTTCATTGGTTCATTTCACTTTTGGTTTCATAATGATGGAAGGCTAGGTCAGGTGACTTAAAAATAACACTTTTCATTGGTTGAGAAGTATTGTTTTTTCCCAAATGATGAAAACCCCTCCTTCTTTCCTCACTCTGACTTTCATCATTGTGAGAGGAAGACCTATTTTGCTTGTTGGAAAATGGCTTCATTGGTAGCTTCAGCTGGTGGACCCCCACCACCACCACCACCTCCTCATGGGAAGAGAGGACCACCTCCCCAGGTCCTGACCAACACTGAGGAGGAAGAGGAAGAAATGGATGAGGAGGGAGAAGAACCACAATTTTTAGAAGAGTTGCCCCGGGTTTCCAGAAAGAAAGCCAGTTTCATCTGGCAGTTTTTTCAATACCTCGTGGCCAAAAAAAAGTCAACGCGAGGTATGTCACCTGCCTGATATGCAAGGAACAATTGTCCAGAGGGACGGACAAAAAATATAGCTTTGGAAATCACACAATGCACAGGCACATGACGAGGAAACATCCCCTAAATTACAGCCGGGCGGAATTAAGGGATATGCACGACAATCCAAGACCAACTCCTGTGGCCAGACCAACAATACCGGTTTCTCTAACACCAGAAGAGGCACGGGAAACTGTGCCAAATATTCAAGAAAATTTTGGGCACATGATTCACTTATGTATGCACTGTCGTGCATTATTAGCTTGTGGCAACATGAGCATCAATGCACTCAACCTGGCGTATGAACACCATGATTGCCCTAACCGCCCCCAGTAATTTTTTTTTGCTCCTGTTGAGCCCTTTTCAACGCCTGTTTTTTGTTGTTTCCCCCCCCCCAAAAAAAACCAAAAAAAATATAAAATCGTTCAAAAAATACAAAAAAAACAAAAAATGTTCAAAAAATAAAAAAAAATATAAAACAACAAAAATATAAAAAAAAAAGTTCTTTTCAGAACTACCTTCCCTTTCCAAAAAAATTGCTAGAATGTTTAGCACTCTGGCAAGCTCTATTTCTTTTGGTTCGCTCCCGGGTTAGCTTCCCGGTACGCGGACCGGGAGCTAACCCAAAAATTTTTTTTTTTTAAAAAAGAGTAAGTATAAGGAAAGTAAACAGAGAGTGATGTTAAAAGAAAGACAGCTATAGGGAGTAAAGAAGAGATACTGTTTAATAGATCTATTTACCGAAGAAAAGAGGGTATAATTGTGAAAAACAAAATATATAACGAAGTGAAAGAAAAAAAAAGAGAGTATAACATTAACAAAGAAGAGTTTCTTGGAGAATGTGAGTGAATGTTCAAAATAAGATTAAAACATGAGGAATAACAGAGAGAAAAAATAGAAAACAGAAAACAAAAAATAACAGAAAAAGATTAATTGAAACAGCAAAGAAATGTAAGTAACATAGAGCCATATCATCAACATAGGCAATAAAAGTTTTGCAGCTTTTATTGGCAGAAATGTGTCGCTAAAGCTGCTTTTGCGACAGAAAACTGCCGCTAAAACCACTTTTTAACCAGTTTTCTGCCAATAAAAAGAGCAATAATTTTATTGGCTGTGTTCATAATATTCCCCTTAGTGTGCTTCAACTACACAGAGAAAGCATTATGAACAAGTAGTGATAGAGTGATCAGTCAAAGACACTAAGAGTAATAGAGACGGAGTGAGTGAACAAGAGTGAGGAACTATGAGAAGAGAGGGACTGAGAAAAAGAGTGGAAGGAGTTGAGTAAGTAGGTAATAGAGAAAGGAATGAGGGAAGTAGCAAAGGCAGGAAACTGAGGGTTAAAGAAATGAAGCAGTGGAACTAATAGTAGGTGAATGTGATAGAAATGTAACGAAAAGAGTACAAGGCATTTACCTTATAATTGTCGTTAAATTACTCACTTTTTGTTTTTATACTTTCAATCTGTGAAAGAGAGAACAAACATTTCAAAAATATTAAAACATGTATTTAAAAATTACAAAAGACAAGGGAAAAGATTGAAGGACAAACAGTTTTTCAACAACTTTGACACTTACAGAAGCTTCTGCTTCTCCAGGCCCCCTACACAGTCCTAAAGATATACATTTTAAAATAACAGTATCTTGATGCAGATGAAGTGAGGCCTATCTTAAAACACGGTGCATCTTTTGCATTGCTGTTGTTTCAGAAAAGTGTTGCAAGACACTAAAATTTTAAATAATTGCTTCAGGATGCCAATAAGATGTCTACTATCCAGAGGTTTGTTTCAGGTGAGGCCTACTCAGGGTTGCAGATGAGATTTACACTTGTTGAAGAGTACAGAGGAGATAATACATGTGAAGGTCTACCAATGAAGTGAGTCATGTCCACTGCACTCTTCAACAAAGTTCAAACCTCCTATGTTTCCCTGGACAGACCTAAACTTGATCTGCACAATGTGATTCGTAATGATAGGAAACACAGGTGATGTAAATGAAATACGTGCAATTTATTTTGCTCATTTCACAATCACATCACTTGTGTTTCCTTTGCTTAGGTATCTCATTGTGCAGATGTAGTCCAGCATATGAAAGAATACGCAGAAGTGCAGCACTGCATGCAACAACTTTGACACTTACAGAAGCCTCACCTTCTCCATGCCTCCTACACAGTTCTACATATACATCATAAATGCAAATAGTACAGAATTAATTATACATGTTAAATGGTTTATTTTTGCTGTTCTCAGAATGTATCAAAATTCACTAAAAACAGTGACTTGAAGGTATTCATCATATAACAGCGGGGAAAAAAAACACAATCAAAATGATTGTGTTTAAAAAACCCATACAACATAAGAAATGAAAATTCAGAACTCCTTAAAGTTAACTTACTTTCCATGACGTCCAAGGATGTCCTATGAACAGCTTACACTCTTTTGTGCTGTTATTACTTTCAGCCCGCCACTTTCTGAAAGAAAATCTCCATCGTTTTTAAAAACACGTTACATGCAATAAATGACTTCTTGCTCTCTACCACAAGTTTCCACAAGGCCAAATCTGGTCAGAGCCATTTATAACTCTTGGATTTCTTGTAAGCCAATCCCGTCATTTGGCATTTCCGCAACTTTCAGAATTAAAATGTTGAAGATCATTTTCACAATCCTGGAATAGTAATATCTTCCCCTTCTTGCTCAGTCATGTTCTACATTTCCTATGACACTGATACTGCTTACTATGAAGCAGACTTACACTACCTCTATGACTACTACAATTATTTAATTCTCTACATCACTTTTAATCACAAAGCAATGTAAAACAGTAGACAGCATTGCAGACTTACATTCCCTCTACTCCATGTTTTGATTGGCTGCTTCAATTAGCTTATAAAAAGAAACAGTTTTTCTGAACTCATTCAAAGTGCACGTATTTCTCCATGATGTCCAGTCCTATGGTTAGAAGTTATGTCTCTGAACTACACTTATCCTCAAGGCCAAATTGTGTAGGAGCCATTAGAACTTCTTGAAATTCCACAGAGCACATCCCGAGATTATTTCCCTAAAATTTTGGTTTTAAAAACACGAGGTAAGAGTTTTTAAGGTCATACGGCAATTTTTTTGTGAAAATTAAAACAGAATCATTGCAGAATGACCAGCCATTTCTAGACTTTAAATAAGCTGTGTAATGTCCTGATGTTATTGAAGGGCCGTCATGATATATAATTGCTGCAGTTACAAAAGTCCTTCCTGATATTGACAACTGCGAAGCTACAAAATTTTTAATTAAAGTTGTCAATTTTGTTCCATCAGGCCTACATCGTTGGAACATTAAAATGACATACTGGCCATATGTTCGTATAAATAATGTGGACATCATTTCAGATTTACATTGGCTACACTCCATGTTGTGATCAGCTGCTTTTACTAGCTTATTAAAGGAGACTGATTTACTGTCTGGCAAAGTTAAATATATAAATCTTTCTGAGTCTACACTAGTAGTACTTGATACCATACAGTTCTCGCAGTCATGCTGCCATTGATAAGAAAGCCCAAACAGCTGATCTACATCTACACCTTCAGCATGTAATACATCAAGCATATACATTAAAAACTCCTGACAATCTTGCTGAATATTTTGAGAGAATTGTGTTTGGCCTGAACATCTGTCTAACAGATTTCGAATTTCAGACACACTTTCTATGTTTCTTCTATCAGTGCTACATTTCTCTAACACAGAATTTAACAAACTGCAAAATCTTTGATCAGAATTGACCACAATCTCTTCTTTTACATTTTCTAGAGAAAACAAAACATTAACCACTACATTAGCATAGCAGTTGACACCAGAACTGTTTTCAAATTGAAAACCAACAACATCTTCAACAGAATCCTTTTTGTTTCTGCTTGTAATTTTAGGTTCATCGACTTTTCGTCTTTTTGCTACAACCTCCCCAGTATTGGTCACATTTCTTCGTTTCCGGCCTACCACACGTTTCTCAAACAAAGGATACTGAGGCAAATGTGGCGCATACTCTCTTCTTAACCTATTGTATTCCTTAACACAATCTAGATCAGCACAAATGTTTGTGACATCACACTCAATCAAGTACAATCCCGATAAAGTTCTAACTCGTGACAATGCCACATATGCCATACCCTCCTTGAACACAGAACTGCCAATATTCACCAATGCACTGTCTACACTTAAACCTTGCGATTTATGGATTGTCACCGCATATCCCAAGCAAACAGGAAACTGCTTACGGCGAACATATAAGTCTTTTACAAGCAAAAATCTAGCAGAGCAACGACCAATTAGCTGTACTTCCTCAATGCCATCAAATTTAATTTTTAAAAATTCAATTCCATCTCTATTTCTGTATTTTACAAAATCAACAACATTACCCATTGATCCATTTACCAGACCTCTTTCAACATGTAAATTCCTTCTTAAAATTATACGGCAGTTCAAGCACACATTCAGAGTCTTTTCAAAACCTGCAGTTTTAGATATACTCTTCTCTAATGAATCCAATTTTGTTTTCAGATTCTCAGACAAAATAATTGTTGATCCCATATGCTCTACTCTGTCAATAGCTTCCAGTTTCACAATCTCTTGCTTTTCTAAATGCAACATTTTGTTGTTGAATTTGGCACATTCTGCAAGAGTTGGCATCAAACATATTCCAGATTTCTTATCAGTAATTTTCTGGAAAATATTCTCAGGCACAACATCTTGTTCTGGATATAAATTTGACAGTAATCGTGCATGTAAAGCTTCTTTCCCATGCTCGGTCACTTTTCCAATTCTAACATCTTGTAGAATAGTCTTGTAAACTTCATCCTTCGCCTGACGCATATTTTCATGCAGTTCAGCATAATTGAAGTTTAACCATATATTGACGTTGCCAATGCTGCCTAGGCACTTCCTGGTATCTTCATGCGTGAGCATTTTGAACACAGGTTGCCCTTTCACTGGTGTCAGCTGCAGAAGATCTCCGAAAACAATGATGTGTTTGCCACCAAATAACACATCAAATTCTGTTTTGAGAACTTCTTGCATCCTCAAATGCACAAAGGTAAGCATGACATTGGAAACCATGCTTACTTCGTCAATGATAAGAAGTTTCATTTTCCTCAAGATTCTTGAAACTTCAAAACAAGCATCTCCAGATAGCTTGTGATATTGTAATTTGTTGTCATGCTCCACTGGCAGCATCAGTAAACGATGTAAAGTAATCCCTTTAATGTTATGTGCTGCCAGTCCAGTTGGAGCGGTGACAACACAAGACAGCGATGACTCTGTCCTTTCCTGCAAATAGCATGAAATTGCTTTAATGAGGAAACTTTTTCCAGTTCCCGCTTCTCCACTCACGTACAGTCGGACAGGCTTCAACGACGTACATGAGCACTCTTTCTTGTCATGACTTAATCCATGATCAATTTGCATGGTAACTTCGTCATATATTTTCCTCTGCTCAACGTTGAGTTGTCTTTCCAACTCTTCTAAGTTAACCGCATCCTCCTGAGCATGTGCCATGGCTCTTTCCACTTCATTCATGGCAGTGGCAGCTTCATTTTCGATAACAGGTCCTCCTAGTGGATCCTGACTCAATGAAGCAGAACTCTGACTGTCCTGAGAACTGTCTCTGGCAATCTCGGCTGCAATCGTTGCTTCCTGCTCAATTTCCGCATTCAACATTTCTACATATTTGGGAAAAGCAGGACATTCTATGGTCTCCTTGGCGGCATTGAAAGAGTCTTCGTAACAGAGGAAATCTCCAAGCAGTTCCTCTTCTGCACGCCAAGGCTTGAAAAGTTGCAAAAGTGCTAAATAGAAAAACTCCTTTTTTTCAGGAGATTCGCCACTCAATTTTCGATGGTTTACCAAGTGGCATTTTCTTTGCTTGACCAGACATCCCTCACTTCCTATTACAGCATACACTCCTTTCTCAGTATCTTCTTTGATGTTCCTCTTGAATATGTAATTTTGAAGAACCTCATACAGACAAACATTGTTGAGGTGACTGCTTCTATTTGGATAATATGTATCCAACATGTTGGTCTTCAAAATGTCGGTACTGTTTGGCTCCTTTTCCGCCAAATACTCAATTTCCCGCACAGGTTTCAGAACTCGATTACGCGTTGCAGCAAGACCAAGACTCGCCCAAACGATACTCCTGGACTTGGCATAGAGACTTGCTGAAGACAACCGGTCAGAGCATTCGTAAGCTCCGATTTCTCGATGCGACAACATCTTCAGACTGAAACTGTACAACTTCTTGCTGAGGCTCTTTTCATGGGAAATGTCCTCCCACATATCCTTCAATTCTGTCTTCTCTTTTTTGGTGATGTAAGACGTCACATACCGAGCCACAGCCATACAGTTATCAGCCACAAACTGTATATCCATGTTAGCATTCCACATGGACAAAATCACCGGGTTGTAGTCGTTGATGTACTTGGACTCTTCGTTCCTCTTCAAATTGTATGTGTTTTTAGGTGATTTCTTCATGACATTATGTCGCAGCGAAGACATCAAACTGTTTACTCTTCCTTTAGAAATCACCGGTCGTGGAAAACCGAAACGACATTTGGTGTAGAACTTGTCCTTGTTTCGGAATTTACGACGGCAGTACTTTCCACATCGATGGCTTTGGAAACGCAGAACTTTTTCTCTTAGGCTTTTCTTCTCCTTTGCGTTTGGAACAGCACACGTAGAATACTGTTGGATGAAACTCATCACTGAGTCTTCTGGATCCGTTCCAAATTTAGGTGCATCCTTGATCCACAGCAACATATGTATATGAGGAGCACCTCTTGCTTGGTACTCCTTTCTCCAGAAGAAATCCAACACCTCTCCAAGAGGTGGATTCTTCTTATTCATGATGAAAGACATCATAGCTTCAAATCTATGATTGAAGTACCTACATACATTGACTGGATCCAAAGAGCACAGTTCTCCGGGTGTCTTGAATTCGATGTTATCTACGTTAGCATTTGCCTCTCATAGGAATTCAAGTAAGTCCTCCCAGCCATACTCGGCACAGCTCAGAGTGAGGAACCATGTGGGAGTACCTAAGTTCCTCAGCATACATTTTAAATCACCATGACGACGGTACCAGTACTCATTAGTACCACGCTGACACGCCATGAGATCAATCAGGTGAGAATCCAAAATACTGTCTTGGACATTGACTTTATCCATAAAGTCACTTGCCGAGATGTTTTGCATGTGTATACCACTTTTCAAGATGTGGTTCACTGCATATGACAGTCCAGACAGATCGCTTTCAAACAGGAGATGAAACAAATAGGGAATGCATTGTCGAAACCTAGCATCTCCTGCATACAATCGCAAAGTCCGGTATTCAGAAGCAGGAATTTGATGAGGTCGCTCATCATATCTTCCTCCCTGACCTGTTGGAAAAAGCTGTGGGAAACACCGAGCTTCCAAACTTTCCTCCCAAACACTAATGGGACTCCCTTTGGCTTGTTTCATTTGAAACAACTCAATAGCATTCCCCATGACTTCCTTGGAATGCAAAGGATGAACACTATAATGTTCATATATTTCTTCACTAGTAGAGGGTTCTACTTTCTCAATTTGACCAGCACACAAATCGCTATCCTCTTCCTCACTTACTTCCTCTTCTGCAACATATACATTCTTATAGTATTTATTATTTTTTTTCAAATACAATGTTGCCTTTTTAACTTTCCTAACATCTACTAAATCTTGCCATATTTTCTTATTCTTTGTCGGAACCCCATTAACTAAGATAACCAGAGGTTCCTCTTCCACTTTTTCTACTCCAATTGTGTTAATGTTTTTCTTCAAATCTAGAGGCAAATAAACAACTCTTCCCTTTAATCCTCTCTGTAAATCTGATGGAGGCAATTTCCCTGTCTTTGGCTCCATTCTTACAATAGCCTGAAAGGGATGGATACTTTGAATCAAAATAGATTCATAAGTATTTAAATCCTTCAATTCAGAAGGAATCTCAACCAATTCCAGATTATTATAAACTGCTCTAGCAGGCATCTGGTTTTGATTTAATTTGCAACAACAATAAGTACACACACGTTGATCCAATCCCAAATCAAAACAATTTTCTACCATCAAGTATGTTGCGAAATCCTTCCATTCACTATTATCTTCCCTTTCACTTTTTGCATATAAATCCACTAACTTAGTCTGATTCTTATAATAAGTGCGTCGACAACACACACAAGTGAAATTAGGCCTCTCACTTGATTTCACCTCAAACGTCGCAATTTCCCTCTGGAAATTATCTGTACTGGAAACCTGTACACTATCTTCCACATGACCCTCTTCTTCTTGCTCAATTTCAACATTCTCCTCTTTACTTCCAAAGTAACAAAACTCAATTTCTTCACATATATTCTTCACATCTATTTCAGAACCATGCAAAAGAGCAGCGCATAATTGTTTAAGCATAATTGCTGGACTCTTAGCATAATACAACATTCTAACTAATTTCCTCACTTTATTATGATGCACTGCTAGCATCCTGAAATGATGAAAAACACTCTGGCATACTCTCCTGGAAAGACAAGCCAGTGAATGACCATGCAAACCTGTCACTTCTCTTACTCTGCAAGGATCTAATTCTTGCAACAACCTTATTTTCTGCTTCAAACTTTTCTTATTAAATGACCGTACAAAATCACAAAGCAAATTGATGGAATCCTGTCGCACACTGCAAATACTACTACACTTCCAGGTGTACACAGGACCCTTAGCACGTCTTCCTAAAACCTCATTACCTAACACCTCTTCTGCCTCTGTTGTCACAAGTTTTTGTTTTTCAACTGGACAACCATCTTTCACTTCATAAGCACGACCACTGGTGTCAACTGCATGCACCAAATCATTATCCTGGAAATAACTCTCCTCATTAAAAAATGCCTCACAGCTTGAACTATGCATCCATTCTCCAGAAAAAACTTCACAAAAATTACTACGATTAACTATTCTCTTCCATCTACTATTTCTTTTGAAATCATAAATTACCTTGTTTAGCTTCCTAATTCTATTGATTATCAAATGCCTGATCAATAACTTTCTCAACTTTTTTTTTTCTCTTATAAAAAACCAGTTTCTGTTGACCTTTCTTAATATTTTTTAACAAATTGCCAATTATCCTGTTGCGGAACATTCGTTTACGAATCTCCCTAAACTGTTGTTTCCTTCTACTATCATGCACAGAGTTATCTCTTGCTCTAGCAGTAACATTTTTGATTGGCCTTTCCTTTCCATTTGAATTCCTTCTCGTTTTATGGACTGAAACATTTTCTGTAGTAATATTTTTTTTACTACACATATTTCTTATGAAATATTTTGTGCTCTTACCCGGTGCTTTCTTCGTGACTTGACAAATCTTTTTGTTAGAGGACTGCTGCTTATTTTCTTTCACCTGCTGTCTTTGACGTTTTGCAGCCTTTCTCTGTCTTTCTATTGTTGGCATGGTGAAATCTTGAAATGATCTGCAGTTGAATCTGTGGTAAAATATAATAAAAAATGTTATTAACCATTATTACCAAACAGTAAAACAATAACAGTGATCAAAAACTTAACACACTACTTGACATTTTAAATAGAAGATTTTTTAGTCCTTGCAAATTTAAAATACAGAAATAGCAGAAAAGAAATGACATTTATATTTATGTTACCTGTGCTATTTTATATGTGAATCTGATCTAATTTTATGAGCATATTTTAATATTTTATTGAAGACACTACACATAACCTGCTTTTGAAGGTGTCTTTATTTTTAAATTAAACGGTTTACCTTTTTACTTTTTATTAATTATAAATTTTAACAATAAATGTTTATATTTCCATAGGCTCAAGCAGGTCAGCTTCCCATCCTATGTCATATAATTCGGACAAATCTGCATCCTCATCACGCTCTTCTTCATCCTCAGGATTTAAATCATCCAAGGGATCAACATCCACTGATGTTTCAATTACAAGTTCAATGATGAGGTCAAAATCAACTGATTGCAGATTGTCGCTCATGTTGAGGTTGTCTTTATCTTTAAAGAAAGATGACAACAATGAGATGTTGCAGAGTAAGAGACAAATCTCAGAGATTATAATAGTAAAATTGTTTAACAAGAGTAATATTTTGCAGCTATTATTTAGCCATGTCCAGCAATGCTGAGCAGGTGAAGACTATGTCTAAATTTTCAGTGAACAGGACTCATCTCTTCTTAACCTTGGATAAGCCTCACCGACTCTGTGTGTCCTGCACATACTTAAATGTAAAGGGGCAGATTTATGTTAAATGGCACATCCCCAGGCATGCACCAGTTAACGTGCACCACTACTCTGCCACCCATGGTGTGCCGTATTTACAATCAGATAGGAGAAAGCTTCGTCAAAACCCTGCGCCTGCTTTAAGCAGGCATAGGTCTTGACACAACATTGTGGAGATGGGGCACCCCTGAGCCTTGCTTGAGCTGCATCGCACTTGCGATACAACTCCAGCAATCACTACCTTTACAGCACAGATACGTCACGCATCTGTGCCATTTTTGCCCCATGATGCCCCGTATTCTAAATGCAGCACACCATGGGTGGCGGAACAGCGGCGCAGGATGACTGACACATCCCTGGTGATGCACCAGTCATCATAAATCTATCCCTAAGCTTCTTATCTTGTTACAGATGAACCGCCATATGTAGCATGAAACTATTTTGCATTTCCTAAATAGCGAATTTTAAGGAATAAATAGCAATTCTTTACCATTCCTAATTTGCAATGAGCAAATTGCTAATTGCAAGTTACCCATTCATTTCCATGGGCTAGGAGGCTCATAGGAATGAAGGTTTAATTTGCGATTAGCAATTTGCTCATCACAAATTAGGAATTTTTCCAAGGGTGCAGGGGTGTCTCAAGAACACCCTGCTGCACCCCTGAAAAAGAAATTTGTGGGCATATGGCACACATACATGCCCTAAGGGCATGTGTTGGCGTCATATGGCACCTTTTGTTTTTTTGAAAAAAAGCTTTTTGAAAAGAATTCACAAATTACCACCAATTTACCACAATAGTTTCCAAATCCTTAATGTCATTTTTTACATATTTTTTGTTTGATACATTTCATTTAAGTAGTCACAAAATTTGCAAATCCTTCAGTGCAATTGCAAAATAAGGAATAGCAAATTTTGCTACTCCTTATTTTGCATCAAACTTGTTTGATACATACCATTTGTCTAATTAACATTCGCAAAGGCCGAAATTCGTAGAATTTTGATCTTTGCGAATGCTAATTAGCTTGATACATATGGCCCCAAGTGAGGCCTGTCTTGCGACATGGTGCATCTTTTGCATCACTGCTGCATCGGTTTCATGTGGTACTTTTTTTTACACCATGACATATCTGCCTAAATGCATCAATTTGTAATGTTGTCGCCTCATAGCAAATCTTTTGCACCGCCGCTGCATCATAAAAGTGACGCACAGTGGCACAAAAGAGGCATACACCTATCATAAATCTGTCCCTAGCATTTTAAATGATTAATCCAGGATGACGATAAAGTGTGGCCTATCCAGAGGTTTGTTTAAGGTGAGGCCTACTCAGGATTGCAGATTAAAGTTACGCTTGATGAAGAATACAGAGGAGATAATACATGTAAAGGCCTACCAATGAAGTAAGTAATGTCCACTTTATTGCGCCAGTCATCATAAATGTATCCCTAAGCTTCTTATCTTGTTACAGATGAACCACCATATGTACCATCAAACTATTTTGCATTTCCTAAATAGCAAATTTTAAGGAATAAATAGCAATTCTTTACCATTCCTAATTTGCAATGAGCAAATTGCTAATTGCAAATTAGCACCGCCGCTGCATCATAAAAGTGACGCACAGTGGCACAAAAGAGGCATACACCTATCATAAATCTGTCCCTAGCATTTTAAATGATTAATCCAGGATGACAATAAGGTGTGGCCTATCCAAAGGTTTGTTTAAGGTGAGGCCTACTCAGGATTGCAGATTAAAGTTACGCTTGATGAAGAATACAGAGGAGATAATACATGTAAAGGCCTACCAATGAAGTAAGTAATGTCCACTTTATTGAGCCAGTCATCATAAATGTATCCCTAAGCTTCTTATCTTGTTACAGATGAACCACCATATGTACCATCAAACTATTTTGCATTTCCTAAATAGCAAATTTTAAGGAATAAATAGCAATTCTTTACCATTCCTAATTTGCAATGAGCAAATTGCTAATTGCAAATTACCCATTCACTTCCATGGGCTAGGAGGCTCATAGGAATGAAGGTTGCAATTTGCGATTAGCAATTAGCTCATCACAAAATAGGAATTTTTTCAAGCGTGCAGGGGTATCTCAAGAACACCCTGCTACACCCCTGAAAAAGAAATTTGGGGGCATATGGCAAACATACATGTCCTAAGGACATGTATAGGCGTCATATGGCACCTTTTGTTTTTTGGAAAAAAATGCTTTTTGAAAAGAATTCGCAAATTACCACAAACTAGAAGTTGGTGGTAGTTTCCAAATCCTTAATATCATTTTTTACATATTTTTTGTTTGATACATTGCATTTAAGGAATCGCAAAATTTGCAAATCCTTCAGTGCAATCGCAAAATAAGGAATAGCAAATTTTGAATTAAGGACATTTTAAGTAATTTCCACATGTGCAGTGTTTTCAAATTATGATTTGAAAATCGTTTTTGGGGAAAAGTAATGGTTTGCAAATTTATGACAAGGACATAATGGTGTATGCTTCTCTATAAGGCATTTCAGTGTCCCTGATGTCATTTTTCCCATATTACATTATAAGACCTTTCCCCATGGAGCACATTCCTTGTAAATATGCTCCCACCTGTGCATGGTGAATTTAGATTTTGACTGTTTGAGTCACATAGCCATGTTAAAAGTCACCCCAAAAAATTGCAAACGCTTTAAAAAAACACATTCATGTGTCTTAAGGACATTTTAAGTCATTTCCCCGTGGACAGTGTTTTGTAAGTGGCGCAAAAGAGGCATACACCTATCATAAATCTGTCCCTAGCATTTTAAATGATTAATTCAGGATGACGATAAGGTGTGGCCTATCCAGAGGTTTGTTTAAGGTGAGGCCTACTCAGGGTTGCAGATTAAAGTTACGCTTGATGAAGAATACAGAGGAGATAATACATGTAAAGCTCTACCAATGAAGTAAGTGATGTCCACTTCATTGCGCCAGTCATCATAAATGTATCCCTAAGCTTCTTATCTTGTTACAGATGAACCGCCATATGTATCATCAAACTATTTTGCATTTCCTAAATAGCGAATTTTAAGGAATAAATAGCGATTCTTTACCATTCCTAATTTGCGATGAGCAAATTGCTAATTGCAAATTACCCATTCATTTCCATGGAGCAGGAGGCCCATAAGAATGAAGGTGCAATTTGCGATTAGCAATTAGCTCATCGCAAATTAGGAATTTTTCCAAAGGTGCAGGGGTGTCTCAAGAACACCCTGCTGCACCCCTGAAAACGAAATTTGTGGACATATGGCGCACATAAATTTTAACAACATTCCTTTACCTCAAAAACGATTTTCAATTCATAATTTGAAAACACTACCCACAGGGAAATTACTTAAAATGTCCTTAAGACACATGAAAGTGTTTTTTTATTGCCTTTCCAGCATGGTTGGGTCACTTTTAACATGGCTATGTAACACAAACATTTAAAATCTAAATTTCCCATGCACAGGTCGGAGCATATTTACAAGCAACTTGCGCCACAGAGAAAGGTCTTACATTAAAATGGGAAAAATAACATCAGGGACAGTCAATTGCCGTATAAAGAAGCATACACCATTATGTCCTTGTCATAAATTTAAAAACAATTCCTTTTCCCCAAAAACGATTTTCAAATCATAATTTCAAAACACTGCACATGGGAAAATTACTTAAAATGTCCTTAAAACACATAAAAGCGTTTTTTGATTGCCTTTGCAGCATGTTTGTATCACTTTTAACATGGCTATGTAACACAAACATTCAAAATCTAAATTTTCCATGCACATGTGGGAGCATATTTACAAGCAATTTGCGCCACATAATTCATAATTTTCTCCTAAAAGCACACTATTCTCTATCTAAATTAAAGAAATATTTTCTCACCTTAGCAAATAATTTGAGTTTGAAAACAGTCTCAGAAACACACCAATTTGTCTTCAGCAGAGCAAAAGGTATGCACTCCAGAGTCTGCAGCTATCAAAAGCACAGAAATGCTGTAAATCTTCACACATATCTCTCATGTCACCCAATCAAAACTCTTCCCTCACTTTTTTTCAAATGAAAACCCTTCCCCCCTCTGCCATTTCATGCCTTTTCTGCATGGCAACCACCTCATTGGAAGACTTCTGGTGTTTGCAAGTTCACACAACTTTGTTGCAATTGAACTCTGAACTCTCAGTGCACCTGCATATCCAGTGCATTCTTTCATTTAATGATTTTTTATTGACCATTCAAAATACATCTTTCAAAGAACACATCCGTGCACCCTAACTTTCTGTTTTCAGCAATCAAAATCCACCAATCACTGTTACTGCTTCATGAACACAGAAACTCCACAGTTTTTTTCATTTTAAACTCTCATTTTTTCAACTGCCATTTCATTGCCACACTTCATCTGACTGCAGGAGAACCTTCTCTCACCATGTTTTCTGTCTGGATTGTTGGACATAGTTATATTCACTGGGCTCAAAGGTACGTTGAAAACAGGAAATTACCTAACCTCAATTTACAAGATGTGGAAATTAAGTGGTTTGGCCACAGAGGATTAAAATGTCACCAATTGATACCATTGGTGAAAACCTTTATGCATTTGCCCAAACCTGACCTGTTAATTGTGCACTGTGGAGGTAATGACTTGGGCACTTTGACTGGTGTAGGTCTGGAAATGCACCTACTAAATCCTTTGTCCAGACACTTATACTTCCACTCATTCTTCAATATGTAAGACACATTTTAACTTTACAGAAACATACAGTCACTGGATGTTGTCATCAGTGATGTCATCAGTGATGTCATTTGAGATGTCATCAGTGATGTCATCAGTGATGTCACTGACCATGTCATGAATGATGTAATATGTGACATCATCAGCAGTGGATTGCAGGTGCGCGATATATAGTTAGTGCAACTAACTATATATGGAATTTCAATGGTTTTGTGTGAGTAAAATAAGGTTTTTTAAATGCTAATTCCTAACTATATATGGTCTATAACCTATGGTTTTTTCAGTGAATTTTCAAGGTTTTGTAAATGCTAATTCCTAACTATATATGGTCTATAACCTATGGTTTTTTCTGTGAATTTCAATGGTTTTTTAATAGCAAATATCATAAGCTGTTGAATGTCAAGTACGTGGTAAGTGAAAACATTTTCGTGTTTATGCACACTGATCTGCTTTGAATGGTGCCCCCCCCCTCATTTCTATTAGGAGTACTCTCTCTTTGCACATAGTGAAGGGTAGTTAACGCAGGCCTTTGCCCCCGTTGTAATACGTCGTGCCTGCTTCTCTCTCCATTTGATTGATTGTTATCCAAGTATTTACTGTTTTAGAATTGGTTCTCTTTGGTTCATTCTCTATTTACAAACAAACACAGAGCCGCAATACTCTGTTTAGTCTTTGCAGATAACGAAAAATCGTGTAAAAAAAAAAGAAAAGGAATCGAGCAAAATCAGTAGGCCACTAACGGGATCTCTTTTTGACCTCGCTAAAATAGAAACATTAGGAACAACCCCTCATGACAAATACAAAACTAGTGAAATGAACTGAACTCCACACAATGATGGCTGCAAAACAGCTCGGCTCCGCCACCCACCCCGCCCAAAATAACGATAAAGAGCGGCTGCCATGATTGGTTGCGGAATGGCCACGACGGAGCTACGAAATGGTACTGCTCTCATGCTAACCCCAGCTTCAGTCTGAAACATCCAGAAACACTGTAGACTACCAATTTGATCAGTTCCGGTAGCGCCCCAATGTAACCCGGTAGAGAAGAACTAGCCCTCCCCTCTTTGACTGATGTTTCTTGTTGCCTGTCCCTTCTGTTGTCATTTAACAGAACTATTTAGCCTGCTGAAAGGGGTTGTGTTCCGACCGCTGGTTGGTGGAGACATTTTGACTATATTCTGGACCTGCGTTGTCGCGTAATGCGTCATATGACGCGCCGCGTTAGCGCATCCGGAAGTCATCCGGGGCGCGCAGCGCGTAACGTAAGCATAACAAGTCATGTGACTTGTTAATAAAACTTTTCATTGGTTCATTTTACTTTTCTTATTGTAATGATGAAAGGCTTGGTCATATGACCTAAAAATTACGCTTTTCATTACTTCCGAACATTATTTTTTCTTAAATATATGTTATAATGTTCCAGGCTAATGTACTTTCCCGGAAATTTTACAACTGTCCTGCAAGTAAAATATATTCTTTTTTCGAGAAAAAGAGCGTTTCTTCGTCCCATGACGGAGCCGTTGAGCAAAAGAGGGTCGACCTGCTGTCTTAGTCGCCGATACGCCTGAATATGAGATTCTTATCGATCACTTTATGTTGCAGGAATAGAAAACACAACAGCCCTTGACCATTTATCTTTACTGCGTTCCTTCGTATTATACCTTTTACCCTTCATGTAATTGGTCTGCTTTATTTCACTTGCCTTTTAATGATTCTAAAACAGTTACTATTATTAAAAACTTTACCAATGTATATACTACTACCATGTTTTCTTTTAAAAACCTTTATTGTGAAAATGTCATTATACAAATACGAGCCTATAACCACGTGGGCCTGCCACGGAGCAAACTGTAATCGTATATGATGAATAGACATTTACACTGTAGAGGAACGTAACGGGCGGGCCATTAGGTTGCAAGAACTAAGGTGTCTAACAGTTACGGAATCGGTGGACGTACATTTTATAATTAAAATACGACAGGGCCAGTTACAATAAAATTATCTAGATATACATTTGCGGGCAAGTACCATGGGTGACGTTAATTCGAACTTTCAACAGTACAGTAATCAATAACACATCAGAACTTAATATCAATAGGGATGTCGAAATATTCAATCAATTCTCGTCCCCGCCCGCCATGTGCTTCAAAACTGCATACGTATCTCGTGATTTCAAGGTTCTGCAACCAGTACACAACAAGGAGTTACGAGTCCCATTTATTCCGGCGCCATTTTGGGCGAGGACGGGCAGGTCCAGGATATAGTCAAAATGTCTCTACCAACCATCGACTATGATGATGTTCATATGCTGTATTTATTAGAGTAACACTCATCTGTCCACATGAAATTAATTTGCCACAATCTAAACATGTCATTTTAATCTTTCCAAAGTTCTTCTAAATATTTGGGACCGTTTCCCTTGCCTCTGAAGCTCTCAGTGCCACTTCTTTTATGAATGTACTAGCAGGTCAGGGGTTCTCCTCCAAATCTCTCTTTTATGCAGCACTATAATTAATTGGTGCCACCTCTCCATATGACGATGCATGGTATAGTTACCACAACTATATTTTTTTTCGGTTCCTCTGGAGAGTTCATCGTGGCAGATGAAGCGTGTAACGTACCGGGCATTTACCTTTTTTTGCATGTACAGGAAAGGAAAAAAAAATCGAGCGTCCGAGTTCTAAGGTGTCCCAGGGCCATTTTAGTGGACCAGGCCCAAATCCAAAGAACAGGCCGCCATTTTGAGAGTCCTCTTGCAGCCGCCTGTCGCTGTAGCATCAAGAGCAGCCGAAACTCAGCTGAATGGCAACTGAAACGGTAAAGGGGCGCCCCACTACAGCAGACGAGCCTCCACCTAGGAAGGCCCATTCACGCCGGCTCCCCCCCCCCCCTTCGGGCACCCCACGCCGTTATTCGGAGCAGTATTGTAGGATGGCCACACCAGTGCGGCAACTTGCTAGACATCACCTCGGTGGTAACCGAATCTCAACGCCTTGTGGTGTCTTCTATTCAGAAAACATTGTTATGCTGCCTTCGACCTATTCGCCGCAAGTGCGCACACAACTCAACTGCATAGCTTGCTAGACACCACCTCGGTACCATACGGATCTTGGAATGTCAGCGCCTTTTAGTGTCTTCTCTTCAGAAAATATTGTTGCGCTGCCTTTGGCCCCATTCGCACATCAGTCCGCTACTGACGCCATCTCACAGGCTAATGGGGCGCCCCACGCCGACTTTCAGCATTGTAGGATGACCACACCAGTACAGCAACTTGCTAGACATAACCTCGGTGCCATCCGGATCTCGGCGCCCCACTGCAGATGAAGTGCCTCTCAACTATGAAACCACCACGGTGACATCCGGATCTTGGCGCGTTGTGCTGCCTTCGGCCTATTCGCACATCGGTCCGCTACTGACGCCATCTCACAGGCTAATGGGGCGACCCACGCCGAGTTTCAGCATTGTAGGATGACCACACCAGTACAGCAACTTGCTAGACATCACCTCGGTGCCATCCGAATCTTGGCATCTCAACGCCTAGTGGTATCTTCCATACAGAAAATATTGTTACGCTGCCTTTGGCCCCATTCGCACATCAGTCCGCAACTTAGACATCACCTCGGTGCCATCCGGATCTTGGCATCTCAGCGCCTTGTGGTGTCAGTCAGAAAATATTGTTGCGCTGCCTTTGGCCCCATTCGCACATCAGTCCGCTACTGACACCATCTCACAGGCCAACAGGGCGCCCCACGCCGACTTTTACCATTGTACGATGGCCACACCAGTGCCACAACTTGCTAGACACCACCTCGGTGCCATCCGGATCTTGGCATCTCAGCGCCTTGTGGTGTCTTCAAATCAGAAAATATTGTTGCACTGCCTTTGGCCCCATTCGCACATCGGTCCGCTACTGATGCCATCTCACAGGCCAACGGGGCGCCCCACGCCGACTTTCAACATTGTAGGATGGCCACAGAAGTGCGACAACTTACTAGACACCACCTCGGTGCCATCCGGATCTTGGCGCGTTGTGCTGCCTTCGGCCTATTCGCACATCGGTCCGCTACTGACGCAAACTCACAGGCCAACGGGGCGCCCCACGCCGACTTTCAGCATTGTAGGATGGCCACACCAGTGCACCTTACTAGACACCACCTCGGTGCCATCCGGATCTTGACGCGTAGTGAAGCTGCAGCAGCTGCAAATAAGCTTCAGACAGAGTTACAACCGCTGCTCAGAACTCTCAACTATGACACCACCTCGGTGCCATCCGGATCTTGGCATCTCAGCGCCTTGTGGTGTCAGTCAGAAACTATTGTTGCGCTGCCTTTGGCCCCATTCGCACATCGGTCCGCTACTGACGCAAACTCACAGGCCAACAGGGCGCCCCACGCCAACTTTCAGCATTGTAGGATGGCCACACCAGTGCGGCAACTTGCTACACACCACCTCGGTGCCATCCGGATCTTGGCATCTCAGCGCCTAGTGGTGTCTTCTATTCCGAAAATATTGTTGCGCTGCCTTCGGCCCCATTCACACATCGGTCCGCTACTGACGCCATCTCACAGGCCAACGGGGCGCCCCACGCCGACTTTCAGCATTGTAGGATGGCCACACCAGTGCGGCAACTTACTAGACACCACCTCGGTGCCATCCGGATCTTGGCGCGTTGTGCTGCCTTCGGCCTATTCGCACATCGGTCCGCTACTGACGCAAACTCACAGGCCAACGGGGCGCCCCACGCCGACTTTCAGCATTGTTGGATGGCCACACCAGTGCGGCAACTTACTAGACACCACCTCGGTGCCATCCGGATCTTGGCGCGTTGTGCTGCCTTCGGCCTATTCGCACATCGGTCCGCTACTGACGCAAACTCACAGGCCAACGGGGCGCCCCACGCCGACTTTCAGCATTGTAGGATGGCCACACCAGTGCTGCAACTTGCTGGACACCACCTCGGTGCCATCCGGATCTTGGCGCGTTGTATTGCCTTCGGCCTATTCGCACATCGGTCCGCTACTGACGCCGCCTCACGTGCCAACGTATTTTCTCCGCATTTTATACCCTATGCCGCATAACAGGTCATGTGACTTGTTTATAAAACTTTTCATTGGTTCATTTTACTTTTGGTTTCCTAATGATGGAAGGCTTGATCATATGACCTAAAAACAACACTTTTCATTGGATGAAAACTTTTTTTTTTCCCAAACGATGAAAGCCCCACCTTGTTTCTGGATGTTTCAGACTGAAGCTGGCGTCAGCATGAGAGCACCACCATCTCGTAGCTCCGTCGTGGTCATTCCGCGAGCAATCATGGCAGCCGCTCCCCACCAGAAGCCTGCAGGAGTCGGGGCTCCCAAAACTTTTGATGAATTCTCAAGGCGGAGGGGACGCTTTCGAGAATGGGGTCCAAGACCTAGCAGACAAGCGTCCGATTTCCAAGGTGTCCCAGGGCCATTTCAGTGGACCAGGCCCAAAAAGGAAACAGCCTGCCGCCATTTTGAGAGTCCTGTGACAGCCGCCTATCGCTGCACCGCAAGAGTGGGCGCAACTCAGCTGAATTGCGGCTTTTGACACAGTGGACCAAAAACGGACGGAATGGCAACTGAAACGGTAAAGGGGCGCCCCACTACAACAGATGACACTCCACCTGGAGAGGCCCGTTCACGCCGCCTCCCCCGGGGTGCCCCACGCCGTTATTCGGAGCAGCATTGTAGGATACCAAAACCAGTGCGGCAACTTACTGGACATCACCTTGGTGCCATCGTTCTGCTGCCTTGGAACTATTCGCACAACAGTTTGCTACTGATGACCCACCCCCCGCGACGCCCCACGCCGTTATTTGCTGGGTGGCAACTTACTAGACATCACTTTCGTGTCATCTAGATTTCAACGCGTTCTGCTGCCTTGGAACTATTCGCACAACAGTTTGCTACTGATGACCCACCCCCCGCGACGCCCCACGCCGGAAATCTGGACGTTGTGCTGCGTTGGGACTATTCGCACAGCCGACCGCTACTTCGTTGTTTTTCCCTAAAAATGTTTATATGTTATTACTATTTTTGTTTTCTTGTATATATTTATAAATTATTAAAGTTTTATAATCTTACTACTTTGTCGGAGTGCTATATATTTTTAATGTGACACATAATTGTAAAAACTTTGATGTACAAAGAGTCATCCCTGGAATCTTCCGCTTCAGGCTCGGTCCCCTCCCCAATCACAATACAGGATGGTTTTCAGATAATAGCAACGCTTCTGCTGTGACGGATCTCATCGAGTGTGGGCCTTGATCTACTATAACTCCTTTGAAGAGGGGTGATTCTTTACAGCTGTGGCCATAAACTACATCTGCAGGGCTAGCTGATACCCTAGGACCAGCCTGGACAATCGGACACAGAGGAAAAGGAGTGTCAGAGGGTGCGGTAGTGAATAGGGCGAAAGGGAGGTGTCGGGCGGGCACAGGGTGTGATTCTCAGGGAAGAGCAGCGCAGATGGGGGGAGGTTTATTACCCATGCATAAGACAGAGAGCGAGGGTGACCACTGCCTGGGGGAGATGCTTGCGAGGGTGGGGAGCCATGCTAAGGATCGACAGCGTGCACAGAGTGGGTCTGGTCAAGGCATCTAAAATGGCTGCCGTGCACGACAAAAGTGTGGCATTTGAAAAAAGACAAGATGGCGCAGACAATGTTTTTCAACACTTCCTGATTTCCTTCGAATCGAACGTTAACAGACGGGTGCGCGATATATAGTTAGTACTACTAACTATATATGGAATTTCAATGGTTTTGTGTGAGTAAAATAAGGTTTTTTAAATGCTAATTCCTAACTATATATGGTCTATAACCTATGGTTTTTTCAGTGAATTTTCAAGGTTTTGTAAATGCTAATTCCTAACTATATATGGTCTATAACCTATGGTTTTTTCAGTGAATTTCAATGGTTTTTTAATAGCAAATATCATAAGCTGTCGATTGTCAAGTACGTGGTAAGAAAAAACATTTTCGTGTTTATGCACACTGATCTGCTTTCAATGCTGCCCCCCCCCCTCATTTCTATTAGGAGTACTCTCTCTTTCCAGATAGTGAAGGTTAGTTAACGCAGGCCTTTGCCCCCGTTGTAATCCGTCGTGCCTGCTTCTCTCTCCATTTGATTGATTGTTATCCAAGCATTTGCAAACAAGCACAGAATAGCCATACTCTGTTTAGTCTTTGCAGATAGTGAAGGATAGGTAAATGCAGACTTTTGTCCCCATTGTAATCCGTCATACCTATTTTTCTCCCCATTGATTGATTGATTGAATCGAGCATTGAATTGTTCGAAGTTGGTTCTCTTAAGGATCTTCTCTGCCTGCAAACGGGGAAGAATAGGAATATTCTCTCTCCCTTTGCAGATAGTGAAGGGTAGGTAACGCAAACCTTTAACACATCGTGCCTATTTCGTTCCTCATTGATTGATTGTTTGCCCGAACATTGACTGTTTGGGAATTGGTTCTTTTTGGAGGTATTCCCTGTTTGCAAATAAACGTAGGAAAATCTTTGCAAGTAGTGAAAGGGTAGGTAATGCGGACCTTTGTCCCCCGTTGTAATCTGTCATGCCTATCTACTCCCCACTGATTGATGCACCTGTTTCACCCGGACCATTTACTAGAGATAGGTCATCTGGCCCGACCAGAGAGCACCCCTAATGAAAAGGACATATGCAATAATAACGAAGTGATCACTGTATCCTGTTAACAGAAACTTTAGCATGAAACAACCTGGAAAGAAAGGAATAGGAAAACGAAAATCAGTAGGCCACTGATGAACTTTTTATTAAATAACAAACAAAGAAACGATAACAATACGTAATGATAAAACCTATTATTGTCCTAGAAACAAGAAACGTTAGAAGTAAACCCGTAATAAGAAACCTGAAAACAGCAAGAGAAACCAAGTGTGACATTGCAACGGCCACAAGGCAACGAGGCTTCATCGCCCCTCACTGCCCCAAAACGTGTCTGTCCCACCGCCTGCCACGGCCAAATAACGGCAAACTGGGAAAGATACAAGTCAGCAGACATCCGCCCCATTCTGGAAACTTCCAAAGTGCAACAGGTTTCCGGCTATGCCCAGCCGGAAGCAACACATATAAGGCGGGTCCTGCTGCCAACTGTCGGCAGAAGATCATCACGTAGGGTGTAGCCGGAGGAAAGGCCGAGGCCAATGGCACCCGTCCAGGGGGATTGCTACGACCACCCTGGAGAGTTGCAAGGGGGGGAATGTCTGTGTCCTCGACCCTCCCCTCTCTCTCCCAGTCGGGCCACCATCAACCAGAGGCCGAGGCCGACGGGATCCGGCCGCGGTGGCGGTAACCCTGGAGAATTGCAGGTTAGACCCTCTCTCTCCCAGTCTGGGCCAGCATCCATGGAGGGCCTGGGAGTGGAGAGGCCACTGCACGAAAGGCCAAGGAGAGGCACCACACGCCAAGGCCTGCCCCACCGGATGAGCCAAGGAACCCGTTCATGGGGCCAGAGCAAAGGGCGTCCGGCCGCCATCCACCGGAGGTCCGGCCCAAAGACGGACGGGACATTTCTTCTTTCTTTTATAATGGCTGCGACAACACTGGGGGGGATGTCTTGCACATGCCTCCGACCCCCCCCCCCTCGTCCTCATCGCCTGGTCCGGCCATAACAAATGTCAAGCGAGACGCCGTGGGGTGCACTGGGTGGGAGAGACGGTGCGAACAGGCCTCTCCCGCCTCCCCAGGTGGAGGCTTCCCAGCTGCACCCTCAGCGCTCCAGGCGCCCGGAAAAGGGTTCTTCCACTGTGGCGATGCTGCAACGTCTCGCCCGGCAGGGTGGAGCCCGTCCGCTCATTTGACCCCGCGATCGCCGGTAGCTACCGAACTCTCAAAATGGCGGTCGACCTGGCAAGAGCGGGCCCAGCATAAAGAAATGGCCCGGTCACTGGTTGACTCCACCACCGTAGTCCTCCACGACCTTGAAGATTCTAGAGGAGCCGCGGGAGTCCCCGACCCCCGCAGACACCCCCGATGGGGAATGACTGCCATGATCGCCCGTGGAGTGACGAAACTGTAGCCGCGGGACGTCGGCGCTCCCATGCTGGCGCCAGCCTCAGTTTGAATGACTAGAATCCTGCAGACCTCAGTTCCGGTGAAAGCACAGTGTGACCCGGTAGGAAAAATTGTTGCACCCCCTCCCCTTTTTGACTGATGGTTCAAACCACCGATCCTTTCCTTTGCCCTTTTAACGGAACTTTGGACTGCCTCCCCCCCCCCCCCCCCCCGCGGCGCCCCACGCCGTTATTTGGTGGGCGGCAACTTACTGGACATCACCTTGGTGCCATCCAGATTTCAGCGCGTTCTGCTGCCTTGGAACTATTCGCACAACAGACCGCTACTGACGACCCACCCCCCGGGACGCCCCACGCCGGATACCCAAATCAGTGCGGCACTCAGGCAACATCTTCTGAATTTTCATAATTTGAAAAAACTAGTAACATGTCCTCATCAGGAATTTCCTCTTCAATCATCTCATCAGGAATCTCCTCATGAAAAGTCTGCAATGATGATTCTTGTAACTCTATGGTCTCCAAACATTCGATAAATTCGCCATCAAGAGATTGATCAAAAAAATCATTCAAGTCATCTCCTCCTTGTGAGAATATTTCATTATTGGTGCTGTCAATTTCAATAAATGTAGTGGATAATTCAAAAGAAATTACCACGGTCTCTTCATTGTTTAAATGTTTTTACTGTTTTTGTTTTGTTGTATATATTTATAAGTTATTAAAGTTTTATATTCCTACTACTTTGTTGGAGTGCTATATATTTTTAATGTGACACATAATTGTAAAAACTTTGATGTACAAAGCGTCATCCCTGGAATCTTCCGCTTCAGGCTCGGTCCCCTCCCCAATCACAATACAGGATGGTTTTCAGATAGTAGGAACGCGTGTGGTGTGACGGATCTCATCGGGTGTGGGCCTTGATCTACTATAACTCCTTTGAAGAGGGGTGATTCTTTACAGCTGGGGCCATAAACTACATCTGCAGGGCTAGCTGATAGCCTGGGACCGTCCTGGACAATCGGACACAGAGGAAGAGGAGTGTCAGAGGGTGCGGTAGTGAATAGGGCGAAAGGGAGGTGTCGGGCGGGCACAGGGTGTGATTCTCAGGGAAGAGCAGCGCAGATGGGGGGAGGTTTATTGCCCATGCATAAGACAGAGAGCGGGGGTGACCAGTGCCTGGGGAAGATGCTTGCGAGGGTGGGGAGCCATGCTACGGATCGACAGCGTGCAGAGAGTGGGTCTGGTCAAGGCATCTAAAATGGCTGCCGTGCACGACAAAAGTGTGGCATTTGAAAAAAGGCAAGATGGCGCAGACAATGTTTTTCAACACTTCCTCATTTCCTTCGAATCGAACGTTAACAGACGTTGGGGCATATTACCAAAGTTAAGCGATATTTATCCCTAACGATGCTTAGCAACGAATTTTTTACCGCTAAGCATCGTCAGAAATTATCGCAGATAAACCTTGCTATTATCAAGGTTTATCGCAAATGCCATAAAAAACGGCCGCAATGCATTAATATCGCTGAAAAGACAGCGATATTCATGCATTACCGAGCTAATGCTCTTAGCCATGTTATCCACCTCCCATTGGATGACATGGCTAAGAACTGCTCAGGACAGGTGTTACTTTTTGGAGATATTCGCGCTTAGCGCGAATATCTCCAAAAGTTGGTAATAGGAGATAGTGATGTTAGCGACTGTTTCCAGTCGCTAACATCTTGGCATGCCCACTTTGCATGTCATTAGTGATAAATATCACTGACATGCAAAGTGGAGCCCAAGATGGTCGCTATCTCCTACTAGCGGTGGCTAACTGGTGTTAGCGACAGCTACGTAATACGGAGATAATTTTATCTCCGCTTTCTTGGCTTTTAAAGCCAAAAAAGCGGAGATAAACCCCCTTGATAATATGCCCCGTTATCTCTCCCACACTACCGGTCCCCCTGGGCTTAAACGCCGAGATGGTAGGGACTGCATCCCGTGGAGATAGGCCGACACGTCACTCAGCAGAAAAACAAGTCTATAAACATACAATAAGTTAAAAGTCAATCATTCTTCTTTCCTTGTAGTACGCTCCCCAGTCCACTTCCCGTTACGCTAACCGGGCGCACCCCACCAAAAAAACGATTTTTTTTTTTTTGCCCCTCCAAAAAGAACCAATTTTTGCACTCTATACTATAAGTCTTTTTTTATACTACAATCACTTCGCTACAACCTCATAAATTAAAAATAAAAATGAATAATGTCTCAAACAATTTTTGATTTCTAAATATAAATTTATTCTTCTGAATTTTCATAATTTGAAAGAACTAGTAACATGTCCTCATCAGGAATTTCCTCTTCAATCATCTCATCAGAAATCTCCTCATGAAAAGTCTGCAATGATGATTCTTGTAACTCTATGGTCTCCAAACATTCGATAAATTCGCCGTCAAGAGATTGATCAAAAAAATCATTCAAGTCATCTCCTCCTTGTGAGAATATTTCATTATTGGTGCTGTCAATTTCAATAAATGTAGTGGATAATTCAAAAGAAATTGCCACGGTCTCTTCATTGTGATCCATTTTATTTTGAAATTTCTTGCTGTAAATTGCAGAAAAAAATAATCACTTTCATTTATCGTTTTTAGTAATACATAATATAAAACTAACTTTATCAAGTATTTAGTATAACAGAAGGACTGAAAATGAATAACAGAAAACATTTTTCAAATTATCTTAAAGTGTACAACATAGTTCCCCTTACAAATTAACAACTCACCTTTTTGAAAGTAGGAGAAGTGTTAGTACTGTGTAAATCAAACACCAGAAATTGAGCACCAAAAATTCCTCACAAATGTACCTCAGACAGTAGTATCACAAAATGGCTGTGGTTTCCTCTCATTTTTGATATATACATAACCAATTAACTTTCATCACACTCAAATACAAAACCAAAGTAACATTTTAATTGGTTCTAAATTTCAACACTTTCAAATGTGTTTTCCCCATGCAATTTTCCATAGGACATTTAGATACGTCTACAGCCTGAATGGCTGAACGGAATTACACCAAACTTGGCAAAATGGTACATCAAACCTAAGAGGTCAGTGAGGATTTACTATGCCCCCTTATGGTCATTTGCCCCTTCGCTTTGGCCTCCTCTTGTCTCTCGATCCTACCGAGAGACAAGATGGCGGCCGCTACGGACTGTTTGGAATGTTTACAGATGCCGGAGAACCAATCAGCTTTGCTTCACAAAGCTCCGTAACGCGAAAAGTACGCGAACTGGAGCGCTGCCTGGTCCGCTGTTACAGATATATATCTTTTTTTGAATGTTAATTTCTCAAAATCCACTGGAGCACATATATTGAGACCTAGCAAAGGCACATCGGGCTACCAGTCCCTACAATTTTGCCAAGTTTCGTGCAAATCCATTCAGCCGTTCGGGCTAAAAGTGAGGCCAACCGCCCTATGGAAAACTCAATGTTAAAAACACGTTTTGGGACGCCCCTTTTTTCTCGGCCCCCCCTTGACGAAACCCCCCCAACTTTTCAGGGGCTGCTCAGAATCAAAATGTTCCATTTTCCTGAACATTTCAGCCAATTCCGTCCACAAACGCCAAAGTTATTAGACATAGTATTTTCAAAAATCCCATAGAGAAAAAATCCTAACTATATATACCTACTGGCGACCGCCAGTAGGTAATATATATATATATATATATATATATATATATATATATATATATATATATATATATATCCAAACAGAAAGGTTGCCCTCTAGTGAAGACGCCACTGACGGGAAGTTAAAACCTTTAATTGAAGACTCCAGTGTTGCGGTCTTCCTCTCCATACCACATTCTTTGAAATTGCCCAACGCGTTTCAAACACTGTGTGTCCTTGTTCACGGGCTTGAGGAAAAGAGCACGAACAGTCCGTTATGGTGAGCACCTGATAATGTTGCCAAGTCCCGCCCCCAGTGGGCGTATGCAAACGTGCATGCTGGTACTTGTTGTTTCACCACAATTATTGTCGTGCCCCCCAGCTTACTCCAAGTCTTGCCCCAGTGGGTTGGATAGGAGCCTAAGACCTGCAGCACTGGTTGTCAATGTCATTCAACACGGAACAACCCGTTCCTTTGGCAAATCAGATGTCTGATACCTGGATCCGCTTTGGGTGGCGGCCGGGCGTCTTCGCGGCTGAGCAAGCCGCTAACATCCAAACAGAAAGGTTGCCCTCTAGTGAAGACGCCACTGACGGGAAGTTAAAACCTTTAATTGAAGACTCCAGTGTTGCGGTCTTCCTCTCCATACCACATTCTTTGAAATTGCCCAACGCGTTTCAAACACTGTGTGTCCTTGTTCACGGGCTTGAGGAAAAGAGCACGAACAGTCCGTTATGGTGAGCACCTGATAATGTTGCCAAGTCCCGCCCCCAGTGGGCGTATGCAAACGTGCATGCTGGTACTTGTTGTTTCACCACAATTATTGTCGTGCCCCCCAGCTTACTCCAAGTCTTGCCCCAGTGGGTTGGATAGGAGCCTAAGACCTGCAGCACTGGTTGTCAATGTCATTCAACACGGAACAACCCGTTCCTTTGGCAAATCAGATGTCTGATACCTGGATCCGCTTTGGGTGGCGGCCGGGCGTCTTCGCGGCTGAGCAAGCCGCTAACATCCAAACAGAAAGGTTGCCCTCTAGTGAAGACGCCACTGACGGGAAGTTAAAACCTTTAATTGAAGACTCCAGTGTTGCGGTCTTCCTCTCCATACCACATTCTTTGAAATTGCCCAACGCGTTTCAAACACTGTGTGTCCTTGTTCACGGGCTTGAGGAAAAGAGCACGAACAGTCCGTTATGGTGAGCACCTGATAATGTTGCCAAGTCCCGCCCCCAGTGGGCGTATGCAAACGTGCATGCTGGTACTTGTTGTTTCACCACAATTATTGTCGTGCCCCCCAGCTTACTCCAAGTCTTGCCCCAGTGGGTTGGATAGGAGCCTAAGACCTGCAGCACTGGTTGTCAATGTCATTCAACACGGAACAACCCGTTCCTTTGGCAAATC
This sequence comes from Lissotriton helveticus, assembly GCF_964261635.1. Taxonomy (NCBI): domain Eukaryota; kingdom Metazoa; phylum Chordata; class Amphibia; order Caudata; family Salamandridae; genus Lissotriton; species Lissotriton helveticus. The sequence continues at coordinate 643,314,540 of NC_136059.1, forward strand.
AGATATCTGATACCTGGATCCGCTTTGGGTGGCGGCCGGGCGTCTTCGCGGCTGAGCAAGCCGCTAACATCCAAACAGAAAGGTTGCCCTCTAGTGAAGACGCCACTGACGGGAAGTTAAAACCTTTAATTGAAGACTCCAGTGTTGCGGTCTTCCTCTCCATACCACATTCTTTGAAATTGCCCAACGCGTTTCAAACACTGTGTGTCCTTGTTCACGGGCTTGAGGAAAAGAGCACGAACAGTCCGTTATGGTGAGCACCTGATAATGTTGCCAAGTCCCGCCCCCAGTGGGCGTATGCAAACGTGCATGCTGGTACTTGTTGTTTCACCACAATTATTGTCGTGCCCCCCAGCTTACTCCAAGTCTTGCCCCAGTGGGTTGGATAGGAGCCTAAGACCTGCAGCACTGGTTGTCAATGTCATTCAACACGGAACAACCCGTTCCTTTGGCAAATCAGATGTCTGATACCTGGATCCGCTTTGGGTGGCGGCCGGGCGTCTTCGCGGCTGAGCAAGCCGCTAACATCCAAACAGAAAGGTTGCCCTCTAGTGAAGACGCCACTGACGGGAAGTTAAAACCTTTAATTGAAGACTCCAGTGTTGCGGTCTTCCTCTCCATACCACATTCTTTGAAATTGCCCAACGCGTTTCAAACACTGTGTGTCCTTGTTCACGGGCTTGAGGAAAAGAGCACGAACAGTCCGTTATGGTGAGCACCTGATAATGTTGCCAAGTCCCGCCCCCAGTGGGCGTATGCAAACGTGCATGCTGGTACTTGTTGTTTCACCACAATTATTGTCGTGCCCCCCAGCTTACTCCAAGTCTTGCCCCAGTGGGTTGGATAGGAGCCTAAGACCTGCAGCACTGGTTGTCAATGTCATTCAACACGGAACAACCCGTTCCTTTGGCAAATCAGATGTCTGATACCTGGATCCGCTTTGGGTGGCGGCCGGGCGTCTTCGCGGCTGAGCAAGCCGCTAACATCCAAACAGAAAGGTTGCCCTCTAGTGAAGACGCCACTGACGGGAAGTTAAAACCTTTAATTGAAGACTCCAGTGTTGCGGTCTTCCTCTCCATACCACATTCTTTGAAATTGCCCAACGCGTTTCAAACACTGTGTGTCCTTGTTCACGGGCTTGAGGAAAAGAGCACGAACAGTCCGTTATGGTGAGCACCTGATAATGTTGCCAAGTCCCGCCCCCAGTGGGCGTATGCAAACGTGCATGCTGGTACTTGTTGTTTCACCACAATTATTGTCGTGCCCCCCAGCTTACTCCAAGTCTTGCCCCAGTGGGTTGGATAGGAGCCTAAGACCTGCAGCACTGGTTGTCAATGTCATTCAACACGGAACAACCCGTTCCTTTGGCAAATCAGATGTCTGATACCTGGATCCGCTTTGGGTGGCGGCCGGGCGTCTTCGCGGCTGAGCAAGCCGCTAACATCCAAACAGAAAGGTTGCCCTCTAGTGAAGACGCCACTGACGGGAAGTTAAAACCTTTAATTGAAGACTCCAGTGTTGCGGTCTTCCTCTCCATACCACATTCTTTGAAATTGCCCAACGCGTTTCAAACACTGTGTGTCCTTGTTCACGGGCTTGAGGAAAAGAGCACGAACAGTCCGTTATGGTGAGCACCTGATAATGTTGCCAAGTCCCGCCCCCAGTGGGCGTATGCAAACGTGCATGCTGGTACTTGTTGTTTCACCACAATTATTGTCGTGCCCCCCAGCTTACTCCAAGTCTTGCCCCAGTGGGTTGGATAGGAGCCTAAGACCTGCAGCACTGGTTGTCAATGTCATTCAACACGGAACAACCCGTTCCTTTGGCAAATCAGATGTCTGATACCTGGATCCGCTTTGGGTGGCGGCCGGGCGTCTTCGCGGCTGAGCAAGCCGCTAACATCCAAACAGAAAGGTTGCCCTCTAGTGAAGACGCCACTGACGGGAAGTTAAAACCTTTAATTGAAGACTCCAGTGTTGCGGTCTTCCTCTCCATACCACATTCTTTGAAATTGCCCAACGCGTTTCAAACACTGTGTGTCCTTGTTCACGGGCTTGAGGAAAAAAGCACGAACAGTCCGTTATGGTGAGCACCTGATAATGTTGCCAAGTCCCGCCCCCAGTGGGCGTATGCAAACGTGCATGCTGGTACTTGTTGTTTCACCACAATTATTGTCGTGCCCCCCAGCTTACTCCAAGTCTTGCCCCAGTGGGTTGGATAGGAGCCTAAGACCTGCAGCACTGGTTGTCAATGTCATTCAACACGGAACAACCCGTTCCTTTGGCAAATCAGATGTCTGATACCTGGATCCGCTTTGGGTGGCGGCCGGGCGTCTTCGCGGCTGAGCAAGCCGCTAACATCCAAACAGAAAGGTTGCCCTCTAGTGAAGACGCCACTGACGGGAAGTTAAAACCTTTAATTGAAGACTCCAGTGTTGCGGTCTTCCTCTCCATACCACATTCTTTGAAATTGCCCAACGCGTTTCAAACACTGTGTGTCCTTGTTCACGGGCTTGAGGAAAAGAGCACGAACAGTCCGTTATGGTGAGCACCTGATAATGTTGCCAAGTCCCGCCCCCAGTGGGCGTATGCAAACGTGCATGCTGGTACTTGTTGTTTCACCACAATTATTGTCGTGCCCCCCAGCTTACTCCAAGTCTTGCCCCAGTGGGTTGGATAGGAGCCTAAGACCTGCAGCACTGGTTGTCAATGTCATTCAACACGGAACAACCCGTTCCTTTGGCAAATCAGATGTCTGATACCTGGATCCGCTTTGGGTGGCGGCCGGGCGTCTTCGCGGCTGAGCAAGCCGCTAACATCCAAACAGAAAGGTTGCCCTCTAGTGAAGACGCCACTGACGGGAAGTTAAAACCTTTAATTGAAGACTCCAGTGTTGCGGTCTTCCTCTCCATACCACATTCTTTGAAATTGCCCAACGCGTTTCAAACACTGTGTGTCCTTGTTCACGGGCTTGAGGAAAAGAGCACGAACAGTCCGTTATGGTGAGCACCTGATAATGTTGCCAAGTCCCGCCCCCAGTGGGCGTATGCAAACGTGCATGCTGGTACTTGTTGTTTCACCACAATTATTGTCGTGCCCCCCAGCTTACTCCAAGTCTTGCCCCAGTGGGTTGGATAGGAGCCTAAGACCTGCAGCACTGGTTGTCAATGTCATTCAACACGGAACAACCCGTTCCTTTGGCAAATCAGATGTCTGATACCTGGATCCGCTTTGGGTGGCGGCCGGGCGTCTTCGCGGCTGAGCAAGCCGCTAACATCCAAACAGAAAGGTTGCCCTCTAGTGAAGACGCCACTGACGGGAAGTTAAAACCTTTAATTGAAGACTCCAGTGTTGCGGTCTTCCTCTCCATACCACATTCTTTGAAATTGCCCAACGCGTTTCAAACACTGTGTGTCCTTGTTCACGGGCTTGAGGAAAAGAGCACGAACAGTCCGTTATGGTGAGCACCTGATAATGTTGCCAAGTCCCGCCCCCAGTGGGCGTATGCAAACGTGCATGCTGGTACTTGTTGTTTCACCACAATTATTGTCGTGCCCCCCAGCTTACTCCAAGTCTTGCCCCAGTGGGTTGGATAGGAGCCTAAGACCTGCAGCACTGGTTGTCAATGTCATTCAACACGGAACAACCCGTTCCTTTGGCAAATCAGATGTCTGATACCTGGATCCGCTTTGGGTGGCGGCCGGGTGTCTTCGCGGCTGAGCAAGCCGCTAACATCCAAACAGAAAGGTTGCCCTCTAGTGAAGACGCCACTGACGGGAAGTTAAAACCTTTAATTGAAGACTCCAGTGTTGCGGTCTTCCTCTCCATACCACATTCTTTGAAATTGCCCAACGCGTTTCAAACACTGTGTGTCCTTGTTCACGGGCTTGAGGAAAAGAGCACGAACAGTCCGTTATGGTGAGCACCTGATAATGTTGCCAAGTCCCGCCCCCAGTGGGCGTATGCAAACGTGCATGCTGGTACTTGTTGTTTCACCACAATTATTGTCGTGCCCCCCAGCTTACTCCAAGTCTTGCCCCAGTGGGTTGGATAGGAGCCTAAGACCTGCAGCACTGGTTGTCAATGTCATTCAACACGGAACAACCCGTTCCTTTGGCAAATCAGATGTCTGATACCTGGATCCGCTTTGGGTGGCGGCCGGGCGTCTTCGCAGCTGAGCAAGCCGCTAACATCCAAACAGAAAGGTTGCCCTCTAGTGAAGACGCCACTGACGGGAAGTTAAAACCTTTAATTGAAGACTCCAGTGTTGCGGTCTTCCTCTCCATACCACATTCTTTGAAATTGCCCAACGCGTTTCAAACACTGTGTGTCCTTGTTCACGGGCTTGAGGAAAAGAGCACGAACAGTCCGTTATGGTGAGCACCTGATAATGTTGCCAAGTCCCGCCCCCAGTGGGCGTATGCAAACGTGCATGCTGGTACTTGTTGTTTCACCACAATTATTGTCGTGCCCCCCAGCTTACTCCAAGTCTTGCCCCAGTGGGTTGGATAGGAGCCTAAGACCTGCAGCACTGGTTGTCAATGTCATTCAACACGGAACAACCCGTTCCTTTGGCAAATCAGATGTCTGATACCTGGATCCGCTTTGGGTGGCGGCCGGGCGTCTTCGCGGCTGAGCAAGCCGCTAACATCCAAACAGAAAGGTTGCCCTCTAGTGAAGACGCCACTGACGGGAAGTTAAAACCTTTAATTGAAGACTCCAGTGTTGCGGTCTTCCTCTCCATACCACATTCTTTGAAATTGCCCAACGCGTTTCAAACACTGTGTGTCCTTGTTCACGGGCTTGAGGAAAAGAGCACGAACAGTCCGTTATGGTGAGCACCTGATAATGTTGCCAAGTCCCGCCCCCAGTGGGCGTATGCAAACGTGCATGCTGGTACTTGTTGTTTCACCACAATTATTGTCGTGCCCCCCAGCTTACTCCAAGTCTTGCCCCAGTGGGTTGGATAGGAGCCTAAGACCTGCAGCACTGGTTGTCAATGTCATTCAACACGGAACAACCCGTTCCTTTGGCAAATCAGATATCTGATACCTGGATCCGCTTTGGGTGGCGGCCGGGCGTCTTCGCGGCTGAGCAAGCCGCTAACATCCAAACAGAAAGGTTGCCCTCTAGTGAAGACGCCACTGACGGGAAGTTAAAACCTTTAATTGAAGACTCCAGTGTTGCGGTCTTCCTCTCCATACCACATTCTTTGAAATTGCCCAACGCGTTTCAAACACTGTGTGTCCTTGTTCACGGGCTTGAGGAAAAGAGCACGAACAGTCCGTTATGGTGAGCACCTGATAATGTTGCCAAGTCCCGCCCCCAGTGGGCGTATGCAAACGTGCATGCTGGTACTTGTTGTTTCACCACAATTATTGTCGTGCCCCCCAGCTTACTCCAAGTCTTGCCCCAGTGGGTTGGATAGGAGCCTAAGACCTGCAGCACTGGTTGTCAATGTCATTCAACACGGAACAACCCGTTCCTTTGGCAAATCAGATGTCTGATACCTGGATCCGCTTTGGGTGGCGGCCGGGCGTCTTCGCGGCTGAGCAAGCCGCTAACATCCAAACAGAAAGGTTGCCCTCTAGTGAAGACGCCACTGACGGGAAGTTAAAACCTTTAATTGAAGACTCCAGTGTTGCGGTCTTCCTCTCCATACCACATTCTTTGAAATTGCCCAACGCGTTTCAAACACTGTGTGTCCTTGTTCACGGGCTTGAGGAAAAGAGCACGAACAGTCCGTTATGGTGAGCACCTGATAATGTTGCCAAGTCCCGCCCCCAGTGGGCGTATGCAAACGTGCATGCTGGTACTTGTTGTTTCACCACAATTATTGTCGTGCCCCCCAGCTTACTCCAAGTCTTGCCCCAGTGGGTTGGATAGGAGCCTAAGACCTGCAGCACTGGTTGTCAATGTCATTCAACACGGAACAACCCGTTCCTTTGGCAAATCAGATGTCTGATACCTGGATCCGCTTTGGGTGGCGGCCGGGCGTCTTCGCGGCTGAGCAAGCCGCTAACATCCAAACAGAAAGGTTGCCCTCTAGTGAAGACGCCACTGACGGGAAGTTAAAACCTTTAATTGAAGACTCCAGTGTTGCGGTCTTCCTCTCCATACCACATTCTTTGAAATTGCCCAACGCGTTTCAAACACTGTGTGTCCTTGTTCACGGGCTTGAGGAAAAGAGCACGAACAGTCCGTTATGGTGAGCACCTGATAATGTTGCCAAGTCCCGCCCCCAGTGGGCGTATGCAAACGTGCATGCTGGTACTTGTTGTTTCACCACAATTATTGTCGTGCCCCCCAGCTTACTCCAAGTCTTGCCCCAGTGGGTTGGATAGGAGCCTAAGACCTGCAGCACTGGTTGTCAATGTCATTCAACACGGAACAACCCGTTCCTTTGGCAAATCAGATGTCTGATACCTGGATCCGCTTTGGGTGGCGGCCGGGCGTCTTCGCGGCTGAGCAAGCCGCTAACATCCAAACAGAAAGGTTGCCCTCTAGTGAAGACGCCACTGACGGGAAGTTAAAACCTTTAATTGAAGACTCCAGTGTTGCGGTCTTCCTCTCCATACCACATTCTTTGAAATTGCCCAACGCGTTTCAAACACTGTGTGTCCTTGTTCACGGGCTTGAGGAAAAGAGCACGAACAGTCCGTTATGGTGAGCACCTGATAATGTTGCCAAGTCCCGCCCCCAGTGGGCGTATGCAAACGTGCATGCTGGTACTTGTTGTTTCACCACAATTATTGTCGTGCCCCCCAGCTTACTCCAAGTCTTGCCCCAGTGGGTTGGATAGGAGCCTAAGACCTGCAGCACTGGTTGTCAATGTCATTCAACACGGAACAACCCGTTCCTTTGGCAAATCAGATGTCTGATACCTGGATCCGCTTTGGGTGGCGGCCGGGCGTCTTCGCGGCTGAGCAAGCCGCTAACATCCAAACAGAAAGGTTGCCCTCTAGTGAAGACGCCACTGACGGGAAGTTAAAACCTTTAATTGAAGACTCCAGTGTTGCGGTCTTCCTCTCCATACCACATTCTTTGAAATTGCCCAACGCGTTTCAAACACTGTGTGTCCTTGTTCACGGGCTTGAGGAAAAAAGCACGAACAGTCCGTTATGGTGAGCACCTGATAATGTTGCCAAGTCCCGCCCCCAGTGGGCGTATGCAAACGTGCATGCTGGTACTTGTTGTTTCACCACAATTATTGTCGTGCCCCCCAGCTTACTCCAAGTCTTGCCCCAGTGGGTTGGATAGGAGCCTAAGACCTGCAGCACTGGTTGTCAATGTCATTCAACACGGAACAACCCGTTCCTTTGGCAAATCAGATGTCTGATACCTGGATCCGCTTTGGGTGGCGGCCGGGCGTCTTCGCGGCTGAGCAAGCCGCTAACATCCAAACAGAAAGGTTGCCCTCTAGTGAAGACGCCACTGACGGGAAGTTAAAACCTTTAATTGAAGACTCCAGTGTTGCGGTCTTCCTCTCCATACCACATTCTTTGAAATTGCCCAACGCGTTTCAAACACTGTGTGTCCTTGTTCACGGGCTTGAGGAAAAGAGCACGAACAGTCCGTTATGGTGAGCACCTGATAATGTTGCCAAGTCCCGCCCCCAGTGGGCGTATGCAAACGTGCATGCTGGTACTTGTTGTTTCACCACAATTATTGTCGTGCCCCCCAGCTTACTCCAAGTCTTGCCCCAGTGGGTTGGATAGGAGCCTAAGACCTGCAGCACTGGTTGTCAATGTCATTCAACACGGAACAACCCGTTCCTTTGGCAAATCAGATGTCTGATACCTGGATCCGCTTTGGGTGGCGGCCGGGCGTCTTCGCGGCTGAGCAAGCCGCTAACATCCAAACAGAAAGGTTGCCCTCTAGTGAAGACGCCACTGACGGGAAGTTAAAACCTTTAATTGAAGACTCCAGTGTTGCGGTCTTCCTCTCCATACCACATTCTTTGAAATTGCCCAACGCGTTTCAAACACTGTGTGTCCTTGTTCACGGGCTTGAGGAAAAGAGCACGAACAGTCCGTTATGGTGAGCACCTGATAATGTTGCCAAGTCCCGCCCCCAGTGGGCGTATGCAAACGTGCATGCTGGTACTTGTTGTTTCACCACAATTATTGTCGTGCCCCCCAGCTTACTCCAAGTCTTGCCCCAGTGGGTTGGATAGGAGCCTAAGACCTGCAGCACTGGTTGTCAATGTCATTCAACACGGAACAACCCGTTCCTTTGGCAAATCAGATGTCTGATACCTGGATCCGCTTTGGGTGGCGGCCGGGCGTCTTCGCGGCTGAGCAAGCCGCTAACATCCAAACAGAAAGGTTGCCCTCTAGTGAAGACGCCACTGACGGGAAGTTAAAACCTTTAATTGAAGACTCCAGTGTTGCGGTCTTCCTCTCCATACCACATTCTTTGAAATTGCCCAACGCGTTTCAAACACTGTGTGTCCTTGTTCACGGGCTTGAGGAAAAGAGCACGAACAGTCCGTTATGGTGAGCACCTGATAATGTTGCCAAGTCCCGCCCCCAGTGGGCGTATGCAAACGTGCATGCTGGTACTTGTTGTTTCACCACAATTATTGTCGTGCCCCCCAGCTTACTCCAAGTCTTGCCCCAGTGGGTTGGATAGGAGCCTAAGACCTGCAGCACTGGTTGTCAATGTCATTCAACACGGAACAACCCGTTCCTTTGGCAAATCAGATGTCTGATACCTGGATCCGCTTTGGGTGGCGGCCGGGTGTCTTCGCGGCTGAGCAAGCCGCTAACATCCAAACAGAAAGGTTGCCCTCTAGTGAAGACGCCACTGACGGGAAGTTAAAACCTTTAATTGAAGACTCCAGTGTTGCGGTCTTCCTCTCCATACCACATTCTTTGAAATTGCCCAACGCGTTTCAAACACTGTGTGTCCTTGTTCACGGGCTTGAGGAAAAGAGCACGAACAGTCCGTTATGGTGAGCACCTGATAATGTTGCCAAGTCCCGCCCCCAGTGGGCGTATGCAAACGTGCATGCTGGTACTTGTTGTTTCACCACAATTATTGTCGTGCCCCCCAGCTTACTCCAAGTCTTGCCCCAGTGGGTTGGATAGGAGCCTAAGACCTGCAGCACTGGTTGTCAATGTCATTCAACACGGAACAACCCGTTCCTTTGGCAAATCAGATGTCTGATACCTGGATCCGCTTTGGGTGGCGGCCGGGCGTCTTCGCAGCTGAGCAAGCCGCTAACATCCAAACAGAAAGGTTGCCCTCTAGTGAAGACGCCACTGACGGGAAGTTAAAACCTTTAATTGAAGACTCCAGTGTTGCGGTCTTCCTCTCCATACCACATTCTTTGAAATTGCCCAACGCGTTTCAAACACTGTGTGTCCTTGTTCACGGGCTTGAGGAAAAGAGCACGAACAGTCCGTTATGGTGAGCACCTGATAATGTTGCCAAGTCCCGCCCCCAGTGGGCGTATGCAAACGTGCATGCTGGTACTTGTTGTTTCACCACAATTATTGTCGTGCCCCCCAGCTTACTCCAAGTCTTGCCCCAGTGGGTTGGATAGGAGCCTAAGACCTGCAGCACTGGTTGTCAATGTCATTCAACACGGAACAACCCGTTCCTTTGGCAAATCAGATGTCTGATACCTGGATCCGCTTTGGGTGGCGGCCGGGCGTCTTCGCGGCTGAGCAAGCCGCTAACATCCAAACAGAAAGGTTGCCCTCTAGTGAAGACGCCACTGACGGGAAGTTAAAACCTTTAATTGAAGACTCCAGTGTTGCGGTCTTCCTCTCCATACCACATTCTTTGAAATTGCCCAACGCGTTTCAAACACTGTGTGTCCTTGTTCACGGGCTTGAGGAAAAGAGCACGAACAGTCCGTTATGGTGAGCACCTGATAATGTTGCCATACTGGAGTCTTCAATTAAAGGTTTTAACTTCCCGTCAGTGGCGTCTTCACTAGAGGGCAACCTTTCTGTTTGGATATATATATATATATATATATATATATATATATATATATCTATATACATATGCCAATAACATAATAACATAAAACTTATGTTAAAGAACATTCTATTATTAATTAAAACGCTAAACTATTTAAAAACTTTTTAACATAAATTTCACACTCCAGTCAATGCAACAGTAGGGAAAGTGTTGGATTATCAAAGTGGTAACAACTATTATTCCCAGTCTAGTGAGTGCAAAAGTAAGGAAAGTGTTGGATAGCGGAGGGCCAAAAAATATGAATTATTTAAAAATAAACTACTTTCTACCCTTTACCCCTGTAAACCCCACAACCCACACCTAAAATTAATTACACAATTTCCATATTTAATTTTCAATTAATCAATTGATATTAATTAACAACACATTCATAATTAACTAAAAATAAATTACTACCCACAATTAACACTATAAAATCTCAATTAAATAAATAATAATAAAATTGCATACATTTATTATAAATAAATTACTTCCTACCCTATTTTCCTATAATCCCACAACCCACTACGGAACTAAAAAAAGCAAAATGTAATTAAAATAAAATTGATAATTACTAAAAAAAATGTACACATATATTAAACAACTCTTATATAAAAATATACATCACATACATTTAAGATACATATTAAAAAACATAACACTAATCACAAAATCGATATTTTAAACAACTATATTTTTAAAAATGATATTAATAACTACTATATTTAAAATATATACATTTCTTACCATTACATCGATATTCTTGCCCACAATATTGCTGCTATCAACATTTCTCATATTTAGGACTCAATGTTTCTGTAGTTCGAAATTTCCAACTCAATATTTTGTCTGCACACCATTTTGTGATTATATGATAATGCATACATGAATTTATGAATGCCCCTGCCCTAATCCTAACTACACTATTGAGACTGAGAGGATAGAATGAGTACCATCTGTCAGATTGCATAGGACAGCTAAAACCCCATACCTGTGTATGATGTATCGGGCAGTCAGTCTGGTGTAGAGCAGGCCACAGTCAGTAGAATTGTACCTCAGTCACAACGTCCAGAATAATCAATGGAAGTGCTCCTCTGGCACAAAAAGCTCCAAGGTGGTTTATATATTAAAAACATTGTTTTTATCGCACTGTGTCAGAGATGCAACACTGATGTGTTTGTTTGTATTTGCTACTCAGAGCTGTTTCCAGCCAGACAACTAAAAACAAGAGTATTGTGCTCAATGTTCCTAACCTTGAACATGCCTACAAAAAAATGTGCTGCCTGCAGAACTATTTCTAAGTATGCTATCATGTAGGTGCAACGCATGTTAATAGTCACTTTGTAAAAATATTTAAACTTTATATGTGTAACTAACATTCTAGTCTTGTACTCAGGCCCTGTTGAACCCCACAACACCTTAATGTTCCTCCTTTCAAAAAAAAAATAAAGGTGCAAAAAAGTTGATCAAAAGAAAATATCAATAATATGACTGGAACATCTGGAAAAAAAATTCCCTCACAGTCGAAAAAGGATTCTTAGAACTAAGGGATTCATTATGATGGCGGATGGACTGAAGTCTGAACACCATCATATCGGGGACTGGGACCGCCCACCTACAAGGTGGCGGCCCCACAGGGCCAATTACAATGCTACCGCCACCACGGCGGTCACAGTGCTCATACTTTACATTGCGTTGGGTGCTGCTGGCTGCAGCACCCGCCACAATGTGAAGACAGAACATTTTACATTTCCCTGCACTTTGTGGCAAACTCAAAATATGCTGCACAGAAACATTCTTAAGTTTTTCACAAGGCCAGGCAAAATGCCCCTTGTTGCATTAACAAAGTATTGCAATTCAATGGAAAGGATGCTTTGCAAAAAGAGGCAACATATATTCCAATAACTTTAAAATACCTGAAGCAGATGAAAACAGTATGGCAGTCCAGTGGACTCATGGGAAATAAACCTTACATTCATGGGCTAATGCATACTGCAACCTCTAGATATGTAAAGTCTTCAACCTAGAGGCACCTATATTCCACTGCCAGATATCCCTTGCCAGAATAAACGTAGTGCTACTATGTTTGAAATATTGCCCTTGCTTAATGTATGAAAAGTTGAAACATATATAGTGAGAATAGTGTGCAATCAATGCTAATAAATACCAGTTGTTTTCAATGTCTAGGTTTGCTAGGTTTTGTATGTACCAACCTAGGTGTGATCAAAATACATTTATCACATCTTCGCCTGGCAAAATGCTAGAAAAACTATTGGACGTTCAATTCCATTTAGTATCAAAAATATGATTTAATTCTAAAAGTGGATGTTTGGTAACTTTAATGGAAATGTAACTTTACAAAAAGATGTTGTGTGTTGTGTGTTTGTATTTGTATTTGTATGTGGATTTGTAGAGCGCGATTGCTGCCCAGGGGCGTCCAAGCGCTAAGAACCAACAGAAGGGAGAGATGGAGCCAGGGGAACTGGCGGAGCATTATTGAGGGAAGTTGAAGAGAAATGTTTTAAGCTGTTTCCGGAATGAGGAGAGGTTGGGGTTGGCTCTCAGATGAAGGGGCAGGGTGTTCCATGTCTTGGAGGCATTGTGGGTGAAGGTCCTACCGCCAGTTCTGGCCTTCTTTATTCTAGGTGTTGTGGCCATGAAGGCCTGGTTTGATCGAAGATTCCTGGTAGGTTGGTAGTGGGAGATTAGGTTACGGGTGATGAGGGGGTCTGTTTTCCAAAAGGCCTGGTGCGCGATACACATGGCTTTGAAGTGGATTCTTTGGCGAATTGGTAACCAGTGTAGTTTGATCAGACCGGCTTTGATGGAGGGCGCTTGAGTAGTGTGCGGGCTGCACAATTCTGCACGGTTTGAAGTCTCTGCAGAGTGTATTCTGGGGCAGCAAGGTAGAGGGCGTTGTTGAAGTCCAGGCGGGACTGAATCAGGCCCTGGATGGCTACCTGTTTGGCTTCCATGGGTAAAAGATGGAGGGCTTTCCTTAGCATCCTAAGGAGGCCAAAACAGGTAGCTGAAAGTTTGGTGGCTTGGGGGCCGAAAGACAAGGATCTGTCCAGCCATACCCCAAGGCTCTTAATGTTGTCTTTGGGGGCCGGTGGAGTGCCCAAGCAGGGTGGCCATAGAGCATTAAAAGATCTGGGGTCGGCAGGGCCCAGAAGCATTAGCTCTGTTTTGTCCCCGTTCATTTTAAGTGATGAGGAGGACATCCAGTTCTTTACCTCCTCTAGACATTTTCTGAGTCCTCCTCTTTTTGGCATGTTAGTTTCCTGCGTCAATGAGACCACCAACTGAGTGTCGTCAGCATAGGAAATGATCTTAACTCCAAACTGACGGACAGCCTCAGCCAGTGGCCTCATATAAATGTTAAAGAGCGCCGGGCTCAATGAGGAGCCTTGTGGTACTCCGCATCTTAATGGTCTGCTGGTAGATATTGACTCGCCGTCGAATACCCGAAAGGATCTGTCCTCCAAGAAGGACTTGAGCCATAGCCAAGCTTTGTCTTTTATGCCGATATTAGACATACGGTCCAGCAGGATGTCGTGGCTGACCGTGTCGAAGGCCGCGCTTAGGTCAAGGAGGATCACTGCCACTGATCCTCCTTGGTCCAGGATGGTTCTGGATTCCTCGGTGACCATGAGGAGCGCGGTTTCGGTTCCATGCTTTGGTCTAAAGCCTGTTTGGGTGGAGTCCAACAGTTGATGGTTTTCAAGGTGGACGACCAATTGGCCGTTGATGTGTCTCTCTAGAATTTTGCTCAGCCAGGGCAGTAGAGAGATTGGCCGATAATTACTAAAGTCTGAGGGGTCCAGGCTAGGTTTCTTTAGCAGGGCTCGGACCATGGCTCGTTTCCATTCCGGCGGAACTATGGCGGCGGTGATGGAAGAGTTAAGGAGGTCCATTATGATGGGCAGAGTGACTTGGGAAGCTGACATAACGATGTCTGGCGGGGCTGGGTCGTCAGGGGAGCCTGATTGCACCAAAACTGGTTTAGAACTAGCATGTCATAGAGCCCCAATCAAGTAGCATAATAAACAGTCCTAGCTGAGATAGCCATGCTTCCACAGTACAATGGGTTGTCCTCTTAACCCATGAAGGCAGGAGTGTTAAGGGATAAGCCACCTTAGAGAGGGACAGGAACAACTAGCAAAGCAATGAACATTTTCACACTTCCTCTTTTTTACTTGAAGATTCCAAATGGGCTTACTAGGATCTGCTCTCATTAATTCCGAGGGCATTCCTATACCTTCTGGCTCCAAACCCAGCATATGGGTGAACCAGTTTTTGACCCATAATGGGGGGAGGACACCTCATCTAAATGGGGGAGTTGCTATGAGAGAGTCAAGGTCTCTCAAGGCAGAAGAAAGAGTTAGCCATACTCTCCCCTTGCTTCAGGACATGTGCTTGAATATGAATTCTTGTACAATCAAGATGAGACCCCTAGTTTGTTAGCACAGGCTCTGGTCAACTCCCAAACTAGAATCTTATAGACAGCCAATGAGAGGGAGCTACTAAAAAAAACAGTCCATCTAAGAATCTCTTGGTTGTCCTACCTTAAAAAAATGTTTCACACATTATCCCTTGAATCTCTCTTGGATGACCGAGAAGAGGCTTCCCAGTTCCCAAGACAACTGATAAAGGACCGGTGTAGGGGTTACCTCTGGGGTTAAAAGATCAGAAATTGCAGGTCATATAGTCTGACAGACCAGTTTTTTGACCATATGATCTTGCATCATATGAAGCCATTCAAGGATCTCTACCAAGGTAGCTTTATTATGTCCAGGATACAACAATCCTCCTGAATCAATTTCACACTTTTCATTCTTTTGTGCTGCTTACCAAGCCCCGGCAAGAAATTGATCATCCCACGGTGACAACTACTAGGCCTTGGGACACCAGAAATAGCTCTTAGGATCCTGAAGTCTGACACCATAGAAGGGGTCATGGTTGGCATGGCTAAATTCATACAAACTGCTTGGCTTCTTTGAAAGTAGTTTTGAGAACCAATTATGCCCCTTCTGGCGACTTAGAAAGCATTACTATGTATATGTGGGTTGAGTTTCTTCTTATCATGTTATAATCTTAAATATAGGATAAAGAACCGATAAGTAAATGAATTGAAAATACCCGAACAAAACAACAAATTTGATGTACTGCTGATATTATGGTGTGATTGTATTTAATAACTGAAAACGGTGGTACATGCATTTTGGGCCTGATTACGATGCCGGACGGAAAAGCTGTCTGTCCGCCATGGAGTCGCAAAAAAATCTACCCACATGACCCGCGGCATGTCCGTCAGTCAATTAAGATGCAATGTATGCCAAATCAGACCACTGC
This sequence comes from Lissotriton helveticus, assembly GCF_964261635.1. Classification (NCBI taxonomy): domain Eukaryota; kingdom Metazoa; phylum Chordata; class Amphibia; order Caudata; family Salamandridae; genus Lissotriton; species Lissotriton helveticus. Next base: position 643,329,869 of record NC_136059.1, read on the forward strand.
GGCCGGATGCCACAAAATACCGTTCACCACAGACGGACACGCTGCAAATCTGACCGCGGTGGTCGGGGAAAGCTGTCCAACGGCCCTGAAAGGCCACTCCTGCCGCGGTATGACCGCACTGCCAATTACGATGAGAATGCGGAGCTGGCGGACAGAGCACTGCGTCTGACCACCGTGCACACACATAGGCCAAGTGAATGGCAGGCGCTGCCACAACAACGCCCGAGGTGTGCCTGTACCCCCTGCTGCCCTAAATCACAACACACACACGACAATGATACACCCCAACTTGCTCCTGGTAAGTAAAGACATGTGCCACATGGAAGAGACATCTGGAGGTCACTAAACATGTGAACACACCCACATACCACAGTACAAAACCAACATGTCCCTAGACCAATAACCTTTGCACACCGCAAGCCGAGATGGAGAGACAGGACACCAGTGAATCACACAGCACAACATCACACCCACCTATCTCCACACAACAACTCTCTCACACAAACATCATATATCTCCACCACCACCTTGCACCCTGCACCTCTCACCCATTTGCTCCATGCCCCCCACCGAAAATGCCCAAATCCAAAGATTGAAAAGTGATGTTAGGGGAGACAATCAGGGGAGACCCACAGTTTCCTGTGAATCTGGACAAACACACCCCACTTTGGCACAACAATCAGATGTGGGCAAGGATCCACAGCAAAGTCAATGCCATAGGGACCACCCTACACACTGTGAGCGACATCAGGAGGCGGTGGCTTGACCTCAAGGGCCGACACAAGCTTCGGCCCCAGAGGAATCATGCGGCGGCTCAGACAAATGGTGGCAGCCCTCCCATTCCACTGCTAACCTACACTAAGTGGGAGGAGGAGGTGCCTGCCATAATGCATCCCGAGAGTGTCACAAGATTCGAGGGGGGACTGGAGGCTGGAAAATACTAACAAAATAAGCACATCACACTGCAGTGTACTGTTGTGCACAACAAGTGAGCCCCAATCGCCCACCCACATCAAACCGATGTGGAATGCACACTTGCAATATGAATGGATCACAAGGTCAGCATTTCCTTACTCAGCTTCACCCCACAGGTAGGTGGTCAGCCCATGCACCTTGACCTCCCTCCCAAACAGCATGGCTCACCATCCCCACCCCACAGCCATGTGGCAGCGAACTCTGTCGAGAGTGCCTCCTAACAGGTAGCCAGCCCTCTCACTGGGGAGGGGCTGTCGAGACCTGACAGCAAGACCACAACTCCCACAAGGCCCTATGTCTCCCCTCACAAACAGCATGGAGCCAAAAGACCCCCATATCCCACACTTGGCAGCCAACTCTAGAACCCACCATAAGTTTAGGCATTGCACATACAACTAATCCCATAGAGAGGCCACAAGAGTCACAATGTCATTGATGAAGTCACATTTACCAGCAGAGCAGAACACAAGAACATGACCACAAAAAGCCAATGTGCAAGTCCCATTGCCTCTAAGCAGAAAGACTCAGCACAACACAACACATGCATGGAGCTCTGTCAGCCCTTACAAACCACAGGAGGCAAGCACAAAAAGCACAACCCAAACCAAGAAGTCGCCCCATAGTAGTCAGATACACATAGAAAAAAAACAAAGGTCCAAGCATAAACAGAATTGGAAGACCAACAAGTTTGCAGCAGAGGACCCGTCCTCGGAAATAGAATACATGTACATATGAAATTGGCCCTTCAGCCATGTCACATCGCTAACGAGCAATGTAGGTACCCAGGGCTATAAGTGGGATGAAGCAACTGAGGGATGTGCCCAATGTAATTAAGGGAGTGGCCTTAGCCATAAATATGTGACTATCATATTAATTTACCCGAATAACATTTATCTATTACTGCCATAGAAACACAGATACATGATATAACAAGTCACATGATACCTACTACAATTCCAGACTACTGGCTTTGCCAATGTCTGTCAGTTACATATTATTATTTATTTATGAGATTTATTAAGCGTGTGACTACACCCAACGGGGGTTTCCCGGTGCTGAGGACAGCAGCGGCAGAGACCAAAGGAAGCTAGTAACTGAAAAACAGCCATGTCTTCAAACTGCGCCTGAACTGAGATTCTGATTCGATCAGGCGAAGATGTAGTGGAAGGGAGTTCCATAGCTTTTTCCGTGACCACCGCGAAAGCTCTGCCTCCTTTTCTTGAGCGATAGATGCGAGGGGAGCAGGAGACAGAGGTGGTTGGGTCCGAGAGCACGGGATGAGTGGACTGGCTTCAATCTACGTCTGAGATACCCTGGTCCCTTATCATTCAGAGCCCTGAAGGACAGAACTAGGGCTTTAAACTGAATGCGAGAAGATATTGGGAGCCAGTGAAGGTTCTTCAAATGAGGGGTAATAAAGTGGCGATAGGGAATGTTACATATCAGCCTGGCAGCAGCATTCTGAACAATCTGCAACCGATGTACGAGGTAGGCTGGAGCTCCCACGTATAAGCTATTGGAGTAATCCAGATGGGAGGTAATGAGGGCGTGTACGATAGTCCTCTTTGATTCCGTGGGTAGGTAGGGGAAGATCTTTTTTTATCACGCGCAGTTTCCCAAAACAGGCAGAGGTGACTTGATGGATTTGAGCTTTACACGACAATTCATCGTCAATTAAAAAGCCCAGATTCCGAGCAGAATTCACGGGAGACGGGGGAGGGTTCAACTTGGACGGCCACCAAATAGATGGTAGCAGTGGGGATTTCTGGTTAAAGAACAGCACCTCGGTTTTATCGGTGTTTAACTTCAGGGTATTGGAAGTTATCCATGATACAATGTTAGCGAGGCAGGCTTTGAAATTTGATAGTCCGTTGTCAGAGTGGTCTCTGAATGACAACACTATCTGTGCATCATCAGCATAGGAGACAACTCTGACTCCATAGGCCTCTACTACCCTCGCCAGAGGTGCGATATAAACATTAAAGAAATGGGGGCGTAGTGCCGACCCCTGAGGGACTCCACAGCTAAGGTTTTTTTTATCTTTTGACAGATAGGGTCAACACCAAACCTGTTGCGTTCTATCTGTTAGGAATGATTTTATCCAGGCCAGGGGAATATCTCGAATCCCTATGTTATTGAGCCTTTCCAGCAGGATGGAATGAGAGACGGTATTGAAAGCCACGGACAGATCGAGGAGCACCAGCATAGCTACCTCGCCTCTGTCCACGCTCTCCCTAATCGTCTCAGTAACCTCTAGTAAAACTGTCTCCGTACTGTACCCGGATCTGAATCCGGATTGCGAATCATGGAGGAGTTTTCCAGACTCCAAATAGTTGGCCAGCTGTTCTTGCATGACTTTTCCAGTACCTTGGCTGGTTTGGGGAGAAGCGAAATAGGCCGGTAGGTGCCATATGCTGAAGGATCAGCCTATGCTTTTTTTAGAATAGGGATCAGCATGGCCTGCTTCCATACTGTAGGAAATTGACCCGATGATAGGGAGGAATTCCAAATTGAGATAAGAGGGGAGATGATAGCTGGTGCTAGGGTAGTGAATACCTGGCGGGAACCGGATCTAACGGAGAACCTGATTTGCACTGCTGAATTTTCAGTAGGGCCATGTCTAGTGAGATTGCTTTGAAGGCACAGAACATCTTTTCACTGGGAGGGGTAGAATCCTGTGAGAGACTCTCCTCACAAGGCCCCTCGGTATGATTAAAGGAGAAGATATAAAAAAAAATTTGTGGAAAAAATCAGAAAGGCCATTGCAGAGTTCTTGAATGGATTTCGTAGGGCAAGTAAGAGCTGTCTGTTTAGTGAAGTCCTTCACAATTTTGTATAGTGTTTTGGCCAAATTGTCTGCAGAGTTAATATAAAATATTCTTTCATAGTGGCCTGTTTAAGTATGTGGAATTTTTTTAAGGCAGCTCTGTATATGACTTTAGCAAGAGGGTCATAGGAGAATCGCCAGTGACGCTCGAGCCTCTTACATTTGCTCCTTTCTTCACGCAGGGCAGGAGAAAGCCAGGGGGCTGAGGGTTTCTTATGGGCTGATGATAGGGGTTGTAAGGGGGCAATAGCGTATATTGCTGTGGAGAGGTGGGTATTGAAATTAGTGACAGCGGTGTTCAAATCGTCCGAGGGTAGCCATTTCAGGTTGGCCAAGGTGGACTCAAGAGCATCACAGGTAACTTTATACCACTTTCTACCAAGGTTCTCAGCCCTACAGCAAGTGGCCATGAGGGAGGGGTAGTGATATTAAAAGGGATTCAAAAGTGGTCTGACCAGGTAAGGGGAAGCGGGGGCAGGATCGTAAGGACAGACAGATTTGTGAATAAAAGGTCCAGGGTGTGGCCCGCACAGTGAGTGGGATCATGTACTCTCTGGTCTAGGTTCATGCCAGCCAGGGTTTCTACCAGGGACCTCGCCTTCGAGCAAGAGGTGTCATCAGCATGCACGTTGAAGTCGCCCAGGATGGTAAAGTGTGGGTGTTTCAGGGATAGGTCTGCAGGGTCAGTAGTAACTCCGTAAGGTAAGAAGGCTGTGTACCTGGGGGGTTGTAAACCAGTGCTCCCGCAAGAATCAGATGATTTGAGTCCGAAATACTGAAGTACATTGCTTCAATAGGGCCAGTGTTTACTAATTTCCTAGAGGTTATCTTCCAGTGACGCCGCAATATTATGGCAATACCTCCTCCCACTTTTGTGCCCGGCCTACTAATCCCGACAAAGTGGTAGTCTGGGGGAATTGCCAGGGTGATATCTGGATTGGAAGTATCTTTAACCCAGGTCTCAGTCAGGAACATCATGTCCCAGGAGTAAGAAGTAAGGGAGAGCCAAATATCGCCCGCGTGCCGTGGGAGAGACCCGCAGTTGAGGAGACATGCTTTTTTTTCTCTAGAAGGCTCTCTGTGTGGCTCATCTTTGCTACCTACACGAGGGCTTTCTGATAGGGGGGCAAGGGAGAAAGAGCAGTTATTACAGACAAAGTGATCGACAGGCAGCAGAGAAGGGTTGTACTAAGTGCTGCTACAGCCGATCTCAGGCCTCAAGGCTAGTAATTGAGACATACAAGAAAGAAGCAGCAACTATGGCTTGCATCCAACATTGGAAAAAAATACATTCCCACAGCGAAAGCAAACTTCAATAAGTGTGCATGTACAATGGGCCTCTGATTAGAAAAGTAGTCACCTCCCACACCAGCCCTGAGACCTTTGAATACCAGGTGTCTTGACCGTCCCACGCGATTCAGTCAGTGCTGAACACTGCTCTCCCACTATTCTCGCAGTGAACTGGCACAGAAAGTATTGAGAGGGTCTGATACTAAAGGCCGTTGCACACTTGTTATCAAAGTTGTGGGCTCTGGCCTTGTCCCTTCCTACCGTGCTTTTCCGGGAGATACACCGGGTGTCATTCCTCCAATTTGCACACTGCATTCAGCGGATTCAGATCATTATTATGGCAGTACAGCTGAGCGCTGTTCCTCAGAGTGCCCTCACGCCACGTCTGACCATCCTGAGGTCCAGACCGAGCCCAGTCAGTTGCAACTATGCTGTGACCGCATGAAGCTTCTCTTTAGATGTGTCCCATTGGCTGTGCTGGCCATCAGTTACAGGCTAACGTTCCGCTATGCGTATTTCACCTGCACGCAACCAGTCTTTACATGCAGAAGATGTCTGTTTGAGTGGGCCATGGATGTCTGCCTTTCAAACGCATACTTTGCTGACCTGGATCATGAGCTGTGGGTGACTCCTTTGTTGGTGCACATGCAAGACTGCTTCAGTGGGACACATTTATGGGATGCCTTACAATGTGTCAGACAGGCTGACAGCTGCACCTCAGCGTTTGCATAATGGCTCCAGTGCAATGTCTATATAGAACCTCTCCCAGGGTGCGATGGGATGCTACTTGCAATCTTGTGGTGTGGGCAGCACATCTGTTTTTTCAAACTGCTGGATTGGATGACGATCCTCTTCACTGAAGATGAATTGGATCGTCTTTTGGAATTGATTGCCTTCGAAGCTGCCTCTGCCTTCTTGGATTTGTAACTACTCAACAGGAACAGTTGTTGACTAATTCAATTATCGTTCCCTTTCTTCACGCCTACTGACATGAATTGTCATCCAGCTGTCTGACTTTCGCACTGTCTGCCTTGGCTTGGACTATCCTGAGCTCTGCGGTCTGTTCGCTTGGTACCAGAAACCGTAGCAGGGGGACATTGGTGTCTGGGGTGAGACCGGCTTCCATTATGCAGCTGTAGTGCATGAATATTACATGGCGCTGGTGTTTTTCACGTACACAGGGCTCGAGTTGGGTGTACTCGCAGGTACACAGCATCCCATCCCTCTTTGCACAGGGTGGATGCCATCCCCCTGCCAGGAAGTTGGTCCCCACAGGAAAATGCATAACTTGCCCCGGTGTAATTTCCAGATACCAGGACACATTCAGCATCACCTGCACGTTAACTGCTTTCCATTCCCACCAACAACGTGCAGGCAGCGAGAGAGCCTTTTTTCAACTCCAACTTGCCCGAAGTCAAGGGGCCATCTGGCTTCCTTTTGTTTGTACCTGCTGACGAGGGGCCGCCTTGAACCTTACATGTGAATTTAGATGCCACAGAGGGGAACATAGGCATACAGCTTGTCGTCTCCTCACATGTACTTAGGAGAGGCATTGTTTTGCCTTTATTTTATCCCTGTATATCAAAGCAGACACTATAAGACTGTCAGATGGGCTAGTCCGTCCCAGTATTTGCACAAATGATTATAGTCGCACTATTTTACTCCTTTCATGTCGCTACATCCTGAAATTGTGTGGACCTTTGCATTTTGTCTTACTTGATCAGTCCCCCCACTTCACTTTTTTTATGACTTGCTCTGCAGATACCTTAGTATATGTGTGTCACATGAGAGGTGTCTGCGAAGCTTGTTCTCTGCGCGGTCCTGGAGGACTGTCCGAACATTCTGCCTGTGGTCAGGGAACATTGTCCCTTGTCATTCTGTTCGGGTTTGGCCTTGGCAACCCGACCCAACAAAGTCTCACAGCTGCAAGAGGACAGGTATCCCCTTTGGATGGCATGGGAATGCGGGCTAGATGCCCCACACTTGGAGAGTGATCCATCCAGTGATGAGAGCGACACAGCAAATTTAATATGAATTTCACCATATATAGGTAGAGCCGGGGTCTCCAACCGGTCGATCGCGAGCTACCGGTAGCTTGCGGAGACCCCGGGAGTAGCTCGTGTAGCCCTTCATGGGCTATTAGCTTTTCCGGCTCCATTCGCCCGCCCTCACCCGAACCAGCTGCTCGGATTGGAGCTAAGCTGGGGGTGGGAGCGGGCGAAGAGGATGACGCTTCTGTCCTGGAGCTGCAGACTCCTCTCGTGAGAGTCTGACTCCTGTGAAGTCATCGTCGGGTGCCAGCGCGGAGCAGTACGGAGCAGAGACGTGACTTTACTTTGACCGCAGGTAAGCTCAATGGACGAGCAGATAGATAGTTTAGTGACGTTGGATTCTGTTGTTTTTATGCATCTGCTGTTGAATAATGTTGAATAATTCCCGGTGCTACACTGACACGCCAGGCACAGGCACAGGCACAAAAAACGCGTGGAACAGAGGGCAGAAGGGCACAAAAAACAAGGGGAAAAACAAGTGAAACAGGGCAGAAGGGCACAAAAACAAGTGAAACAGAGGGCAGAAAGGCACAAAAAACGAGTGGCACAGAGGGCAGAACGGCACAAAAAACAAGGGGAAAACGAGTGAAACAGGGCAGAAGGGCACAAAAAACTAGTGAAACAGAAGGCAGAAAGGCACAGTATGGACTCTGATGAAATTAGGCTTAAAGTCAATGAAACTGGGCGTGGGGGGGTCTCTCGGGAAAATGCGCGAGTTGCTTCGGGTTCAGTAGCTCACGACGATTTTCACTGGCCAGAAGTTGCTCTGACTACACAAAAGGTTGGAGACCCCTGAGGTAGAGGAATGGGGTCTGCTAACAAAGCCCATAGACCAGGTATATTCCATACAACTGCTTCCTGCAAGGGGTGTGGGGGATATGCTTGTGGGTATATGTCCAGTGGGATTATTGATGTGAATGCAATATCTTGTTTCATGTGAAATGTATATGTCACTGTCGTGACTTGTTAGGCACACATGCATTCTCAACCTGTTCGGGCACGTATGTTGCATGCTTTGACACTGTAGTAAAAAGTGCACATTTCTAACTGTTTCTTGTCTTTAACTTATTTACTTGTGCACAGGTGCCTGAATGCCTCTGATTGAGTAGGAGAGCTAGTGAGGCAGTCTAGCAATGGTGTCCTATGAGTTGTGGTGCTTCGGGGTGCACATTCCCTGCATTGCCCATAGTCCAGTATGTGTGCAAATTCTCAGGCACAATTGTCAAAATCTGTGACACAACAGCAAGGCACACAGAAAAAGTCACGGTCGCTCATTAATAACTAACACTCAACGAAAGTAGTTGACAATGAGCTCTTGACACTGGTTAAGGTCTTTAGCCTCACCACCGTCATTGTCAGAGGGCATGTGTGGGTTGGGAGGGGGGGATGGTGCATGTCATAGCAGTCATGTGCTGAGCCAAAAAACTTTGCAAACCTGTGTGAGTTGAACTGCTCTGCTTGTCATACCACTTTCACGTTGAGGGAGTGGTAGTGTTTGCGGTTCCAATAGATGGGTTCACTTGCCTGTGGTGGAACAAGGCCAATGTGGGTACCATCAATGGCTCCCATCAACATATTGGATGCCTCCCAGGCAGGCCTGGCTCCAGGTATTTTCTTTTGGGCGGGGCAGCGATGCATTTGGGTGGGCCACTGCAGGCCAGATTTGTCACTTGTGTCTCTCAACAGGCCTGCTTCAGGGCCCTCCTTTGCCGCTCCTCAGTATTCCAAGGGCCAGTGAAACACATTATATCCTTCCTAAATCGCTTTCTAAATGTTATCACTATCAGTAAGTGTTTTTCCATATGCTGTCCTCCTGATAGGAGGGGGAGGTTTGCTGAGGTAGGAATATCAGGCAAGTGACACTTCTCCGGCTCTTACTCATGCCCTCATCCTCGGATTCCCTCACTGCCATCCCCCTCCACCAGCGTCCCTCATCTCTCCATAGCCACTCTCTCATTTGCATTTCATTTGTTGTATTGCGCTAGTGATATCAGTGTTGGGTGTGACAGTACTTTACATTACTCATACAGTGTACATAGACAATCAATCTTGCAAGTATGTGCCTAAATAAGTCTACATGGAATGTGTCCAAAGTCAATGAGGATTACAAGGTGTTGGAATCACATGTCATCCATACTGGTCGGCCGGATATTCTAAGGGCATTTGGTCTGGAGAAGCACTAGCTCAAGATTTAATGTACAGCCCAGTGGTTAGGAGTTGGCTTTGTAGATAAAGGTTTATATCTACATGAACAAACCCTTTATGGCAACATTCAAATGATGAATGAATGGGGAAGTTATGACTATGTTACTACCCAGAGATGGAGCTAAGTTATGACCATTAATTCAGGTTATCATGCAGCTCTTTGATGACTGTTCCTAGGTCAATGTCCTATGATATGTTTGTGACTTCTGTACTGTTATTTACACAGGTATCTCTGTGACAGAGGCAGTAACCGACTGTGCTATCCACATTAAATGCGGTTTATCTGCATTTCAGGACTACCAACAGACAACGAATTGGCAGGATCATTAATCACCACTTATCTGGACATTTTCTTGTTGCCTCACATCCGTGGCTGAGCCTTCATTAAGGTACTAAGTGTTTATATGAAGTATACAGGAAGTATGTGTATTGCTGGGCCTTTCCTGATGATTTTAGGAAGATAAAATAGCCAGACATTCTCTCACCTCCTGGTTTCCTACTTACTGCATGATCTGATAAGCAACTGCAGTGGTCAGGTAAGTTGACTCCAGAAGAAAGAACTTTACTCCTCCCTGTGGGAATGAAAAGGAGACATCCACACAGCAGAATGGTTGAGGTTACCCGGTGCAGAAGAGAAGTTTTTTCCCCTTCGCCATGGCCATATTTTGGCTGCACAGCCCACCTTTCTGAAAGGAAATGTGTGATTGAGAGTGCCTGTGGGAGAGGGCTCTGGCCCATATCTGCAACTCTAAGAACGGGAAGATAATCAACGTTCGTAGGAAAGTTTCACATGAATGTGGCCATTTATTACTTGTCTTTGTGACATCACTGCCAGCGCCACAGATCATGTTTGGTTGAGCCTGGCCCACCAGGCCCACCCACTAGGACCAGGCGTGCTCCCAGGTCATATACTCCCCCTTCACATCTGCCAATTCATCCCTCCTCGGGAAGTGAATATGTCTGTCCTTGTAAAGCATCAATGCTGGCAGGCTGTCACGCACCACCAAGCTGAACATGAGCAGTGACATTCCACCAGCGCTGTCCACATTGTACTGTGAATACCCAGCAGTGGAGAAATGCAGTGCAGCCATGACCTTCACTGTTGCAGACAATGCAGCAAGATGTATTCTTTTGTGCTTCACATGGGGCTCCAACTGAGCACATGGGTTCCGTAGTGTGCGGGGACCCCAAAGGAATTTCTGTTTTTGATTTTGATGTCCTCCATCGTCGCCAGGTCAGGGACAGGTCAAAGGATGGAGGGGTCTCCTCCTATGTTTGTCAGGGCACACATGCATGAGCTGAGTTAAGGATGACATGTGTTGAACAGCTTACCCAAAAGCTCACACAAACACAATATTGAGGGGATTCATGGTCATGTGAAATGCACAAGTGACCTGCATTCAAACTTGTTTTCTTCCGCTCAGTCGCCATACTGACACTACACCATCCAAAGGAGTTGATGTGTATGGTATATGGTAAAGTGCTACATCAGGGATGAGCTTCCATGTGGTTTTGATGGCACAGCACTTGTGTTTCCCACTTTCAGTGCAGAGTTGCATGTAGCTGCTGTCTCTGCATGTCCGCAAACCTTAGTCCCCCTACTCACAACAACATTGCAGAATGAGGGCAGTGAGTGTCATGTGGACAACGCACCATAGACGTACAGCACGGGGAACAGACACATGTGTACCTCATGTGGTCAGTCCTGTGTGAGTGTGTGTGGATTTAGCGTAACAGACATTGCAGTGTTCACCTGAAAGAGGCACAAATGCACATTGATTGTGTGTACATGCCCACATGGCTGCCAAGACATGGAACACCCTCCCCATCCACCTGCGGCAGACCCAGGACCTGCTGACCTTCAGGAGACTTCAAAAAACCTGGCTATTTGAGCAGTAGCAGCACCCACCCCCTCCCCAGCGCCTTGAGCCCCTCCCAGGTGAGTAATGGCCTTACAAATGCATTGTTTCATTTATTGATTGAATGTCCGATGATGTGGGTAAGAATTATGTTTGTTTGTTTCACATGTGCACTCCTATGATGTGTGTGAGGACATTTACAGGCAATGGCAGCTGGGCAGACTGCACACAACACCAGTACGTGTTTTGGAAGTGCTAGAGATTATCAGTATGTCTGGACAGTGGACACCTCTCATTGTCTGCCTACCTCACTGGCCTTCCCAAGATGTCCCCTGGCCAAGGGACGCCAGTCAGATGTCAAGGGATATACAGGCAATGTTCCCAATTTTGATGTTTCATGGCACAACATTGGTACAGTGCGGGGGGCCTTTGTCATTTTGGACTCCTTCACTAATTTCAGTCCATGCTGACCACAATGCATGACAATGTATGTAATTTCTCTCTATTTTCTTGGACATACCATGTGTTTAATGACTTGACTCATAGGCCCCACTCTCTCACACCTTCACAGAGTAGTGAGCAGCTGGTCACTGTTCTAGTTGTCCTGGCTTACCCTCCACCCCACAGCCAGCCAGCACAGGCATCACTGGACCTGTGACCCTGACGGCAAATGGGGCCAGACGCATGTGCCTTGGGCCAGTTCTCCCATGCAAGTTCAGTGTCTTTATGTGGGGTGACTTGGTATGCATGGGGCCTCGTAGCTGACAACATTACACATGGAGTGCACCACTCACTTTAGGCGACTGAGTTGTGATGTGTGATGCAATTCGCATGGCAACATTTCAAATGCAGTATGTGTTTGCATGCACAGTAGCTGGCATCCGCAGCGATGACACACATTGGCCCCAATTGAATGTTGCAGTATTGTGGTTGCAGCTTACATGCCCCTGCGGTGAGACACACACTACCCGAATGAGCCATCAGCCAATGGGAGCCTTCAGCGGCGTACATATTTTGAAATTGCGGTGTGCGGTCGGCAACTGAGGGGCTCGGTATTTTCCCCAATTGCCTTCAGGGGCGCCGAGGGTCACTCGTGAGGATTGGGTGGGCCTCGCACTTCCCATTTGGCAGGTTGTCACTTTAATTGTCGTGCCGCCATGCTTGCTGGGAGTTGTAGTTGTTCAGGGGTTACATGTGTGGAAAAGTTTGGTACGTACCTCTGCTGTTGAGCGCTGCGCCGGAGGTGCAGCAGGTGGTGCAGCTGGAGGCTTGTCTTGCTGGAACCATGGCGGCTCGTGGGGTCTAGATGGGTACTGTATTGGCTCTTCCTCTCCGTTGTTGTTTTTCCACCATCCGCAAAGTGGTGGTTTTTAGACAGCGGTGGCAAGGGCTGTTAGCAACATTGTAATCTGGTTGGCAGATGGAACATGGTTCCGCACGCCGGTCCTGCTCTATTGGCTTTGTCCTCCACCCTTCCATATGTAAAAAACATGCAGAGCCTGAAAGACCGCACCGGACGGTAAATGGCCTCTGTGGGACCATATGGGCGAATTTTGCAGACCTGCGGTCCGCGAATTTGGGCGAAATCGCAATAAAATCCGCGAGTTCCCAGATTTTCCCGCGAACTCGCGGATTTTTTTGCGATTTGCAAAACCTATTACTGGAGTACTTTCTACTGGCTAATCCAGTAAGTGCTACCTCGTTGGGTAAATGTATAGTGCTTTCCCTACACTACAGCTGCGTAAAGTGCCAGAAGAGTTGCCTCCAGTGACCATGTGTGTGTTACTATGCCATCCCGCCGAAGGGCGCAGCGGTCCCTTGAGTGAGCTGTCCATCATAGTGGGTAAATGGCGGGAAGACGGTGCACACTTCTAGTGTGTGGGGCGGGGCCAAACAGGCGGGCTTCTATGCGAGTTCACATGCCTCTTGTGTGTATAAAAGGTCAGAGACCGATCAGAGCAGCAGACGAGGAGAAATAAGCTCCTGGTCACAGGAACTGCACAGGTATTGCGCTTGTGAAAGTGAAGGATGCCCTTTGCTTCCTTCACTTTCACAAGCGCAATCCCGGTGCAGTTCCTGTGACCAGGAGCTTCTTTCTCCTCGTCTGCTGCTCTGATCGGTCCCTGACCTTTTATACACACAAGAGGCATGTGAACTCGCATAGAAGCCCCCCCCCGTTTGGCCCCACACAGAAACGGTAGCCATGGGGAGAAAGCACACCTGCCCAGCCTCGACAAAGCTCACGATTGTTTTTGGGCTCATGAATGCGTTACTGAATTTGAGCATCAACTCGGGCACCTGCTTTATTTATATCTGTAAGTGCTTCCTGTTGAGGTTTAATTTTTGTGACAGGAGCATCGTGCCAGAATGAACCCTGCCCTTCATATTCATCCAAGAAGACGCCATTGTTTTGTGCGATACCTCTACTCAACTGGAGTACTTTCTACTGGGTAATCCGTAAGTGCTACATCGTTGGGTTAATGTATAGTGCTTTTCCTACACAACAGCTGCGTAAAGTGCCAGAATAGTTGTCTCCAGTCACCATGTGTGTGTTACTATGCCATCGCGCCGAAGGGCGCAAGGGTCCCTTGAGTGAGCTGGCTATAAAATATTTAAAAAATCCGCCCGCTAGCGAATTTGCGAATTTTCGTCAATTTCGCAAGATTTGCGGACCGCGAAATTGGCGAAAATCCACAAATTTCGCGAGCGTAAGGGATTTTTGGCCCATGCTTAGCAATTTGGTGGTTGCAATGACCGTGCCTGGAGCAGTAAAATGTACATTTTCCTCCACCAGCACGGATGGCCTTGCGTCTGGCATCATAATTGGGCCCTTTGTTTTTACTGTCAGATTGGATCTGCACCTCTTTAACTCCGACCCTACTCATAAGGCCGGTAATCTTCTAGATCCTATCATCTCCAACTTGATTGGCATTTCCTATCAATCCTCTATCCCTGTCCTCTGGTCTGATCATTTTATTGTTAATTTCTCGATCAAAACGTGTGAAGCTGTTCCGTTTAGGCCTGACCCCCCTCACAAAGCTAGCAGGAACTGGAAGCGCTTAGATCTAAACAAATTAAACTCTCTTCTTGTCAGTTCCAAACCCTCGGTTTCCAACTTGACTATCAAAGAGTTACCGGTGGTTACATCATGGCTAACTACTGCTTTAGACTCATGTCTCCCTACACAAAAAAACAAATCTCAAATTCATTACCCCCCGGCACCCTGGTTTAATGATTCCCTCCGTTCTGAAAAATCTAACTGCAAAAAATTGGAACGAATTTGGCGGTCAAATTATAACCCTGAGCATAAAGCAAATTACAGGTCAGCTCTTAAAATCTATCATGCGGCATGTGATACCGCTAGAGCTAACTTTGCCAACAGTACCATACTCACAGCTCAAAATAGACCTAAGGCCTTGTTTAAAATAGTCAAGGAGCTCTCAGGTGCGTCCTCTGTTCCCAAGGATCCCTGCCTAGACACGGCCCAGTGTAACGCTCTAGCCGACTTCTTTTGTGTAAAAATTGATAAAATCTATGCGAATTTCAACTCAACTCACGTTGCTCTTACCCCGTGCAACTTCCCTTCGGCTATTACCCCTTGCTCGTTGCTTACTACCACCCCACTTCACGCTTGGGATCTTATTTCCCCCGTGCTTCTAAAAAAGTATCTTCAGGACATCAAATCTGGTTCCCCCCTTGACCCTTTGCCCCCTCAAGTTCTGAACTCCCTTGACCCAGCCCCACTCCACATTATTTTGGACGTCCTGAACGCTTCCCTCACAGAAGCAATTGTCCCAAATGAATGGAAGCACGCAATGGTGGTACCATTACTAAAAAAGGCTAACGCAGACCACAATAATCCTTCCAATTTTCGCCCTATTTCTTTGCTTCCTTGCTTTTCCAAGATTTTGGAGAAGCATGTTAATTCTTTGTTGTCTTCCTTTGTTGAATCCACCAATTTTCTTCATGGTTCTCAATCCGGGTTCAGGGCTGGTTTTTCCACGGAAACAACTCTCCTTGGTGTGTCAGAAACCATCAGACGCCAAGTGGATAATGGTGAGACGGTGGCACTCATTCTGCTTGACTTGAGTGCCGCTTTTGACACCGTCTCCCATTCCATCTTATTATCCACCCTGGAGGCAGTTGGTGTCGGTGGTACCGCCCTGGCCTGGATTGCCAATTTTCTTTTGGAGCGCACTTTTCAAGTTTTTTCCTCCACATCTGTCTCATCTACTCTCCCTTCCCCTCACGGTGTCCCTCAGGGGTCTATTCTTAGTCCCCTCTTTTTCAACCTGTACGTGAGGCCGCTTGCTTTCCTGGCGGAACAAGCTGGCCTCACAATTTATTCCTACGCTGATGACACTCAAGTCATCTACTCTCTCTCCGCCAATAAAAATCTCCCCTCTTCCTCTCTGCAAGTTGGATTGAAACACATATCGGACTGGATGTTGAAGCACAAACTAAAATTGAACGGGGATAAAACAGAGCTGCTCCTGTTTGGCCCAGACACTTCTCTCTGGGGCCCACACCATTGGCCTCCAGAGATGGGTCCTCTTCCCGTTCAATCTGTGTCTGCCCGCAATCTTGGTGTAACCTTCGACAACCAACTCACTTTCAAACAACACGCTGTGAAAGTCTCAGCCACCTGTACTACCATCATCAGGTGGCTGAGAAAGATCACCTGGATGTTACCTGCGGACACCTTGAGGACCGTAGTCCAGGCTCTTGTCATCTCACGCCTGGACTATGGGAACATCCTGCTCCTAGGTGCTGCCAAAGAGGTAATCAGGAAGTACCAGGTGGTACAGAATATGGCTGTCCGCTTGATCTGTCACCTTCCTGCCCGATCCTCGGTCGCTCACCATATGCGGAATCTGCACTGGTTGCGGATTGAAAGCAGAGTTAACTTCAAAGCACTCTGTTATATGCACAAAATTATGACTGGTAGAGCCCCTTGCTATCTCTCTGCTCTGGTGCAGCAATACATCCCCCCCCGCACACTTAGGTCTTCGACGCAGAATAAATTTAAGATTTCGCGCATCAACAGAGCCAAGATGGGAGGACGTTCGTTTTCCCTGTTAGCCCCATCTTTATGGAATTCTCTTCCTCAATCTTTGCGCACTGAATTGTGTTTTCTGAAATTCCGTAAGGGAATAAAAACTTGGCTTTTTAACAACTAATTTGATTTTATGATTCTCCCTTCCTTTCTCCGTTCAGTTTGCTCTAGCGCCGGGAAACCTCCGGGTAGCTGTGCGCTCAACAAATGCAATTATAAATAAATAAATAAATTAGCAAGCTGCTATTTCTTATCATATGGCTAATGGATTCACAATCTGAAATATGCATTATATGTATAGATTATTTGAAATCAGGTCTCAATATTTATACAATTTGCAAAGCGTTGACATCATCTATGCTGAATTAAACTGCAGAACAAGTGCTATGCAAAACTCCTAGGAAATATTATGATTCTGTCCTAGAGCTTTGATTTTTGCCCTTCTTATAAAATTTGGTGGTACCTTTTTTATAACTTCTTTTTTTTACCTTTTACCCATATTGATATCAATTTTTCTGTGCACTTTTCCTTGTACCATATTCTACCTCACATATGGTAGTGAAGCCCTAAAAGGAAGAGACGCCAAAACATTGGACAGCATACTAATCAAGGCCTATAGAATCATGTTCAACATTTCGACTAATGCCTCCGCAACACAGATGCTGCTGATACTCAGCCTCACTAAACAACATCTTGCAAGACAGGGAGCCTACACAACCTGTTAGCACAAAATCAGGAACATCTCCACAACCAGCCCAAACCACTTACTTTGGCAAGAGCTCCAGCACAGACAACATCACCGGCGAGAAAATGTTGACAGGATTCCCTCCCAAGCACAGGACTCACCAGCTTTGTAAAGCTCCAACTACATATGCAATTTTCAAAAAAGTGGCACAGAAGGCAATAAGGAGCCTCTCTCTTGCACAAAACAAAGTCACCTTCTCAACAAGGAGTCAAACTTGGATGCTAATCAACGACTACACATGGCTTAGCCCACAGCCATATTTTAGCCTGGGATACTCCAGGAACACCAAGGAAAAATTCCTGAAACATCAGAATTTAAAAAAAAACTACCATCCATTTCGCCGGTAAAACACCTTCACTCCGCATTTTTTATTCCGCATACCGTCACTCCGCATACCTTCACTCCGCAAGTACTATTACTCCGCATTACTATTATATCGCATACCATTACAACTTATATGCTTTTACCACGCATGCTTTTACAACGAAATTCGTTTTAAAAGCATGAATGGTAAAAGCATATGTTTTTTAATTTTAAGTTTAAGGTAAGTATATGGTTTTAGTTTGGGGGTGTTGGGGTATATGTTTTAGGGGTTCAGGGGTATTTTAAGGGTTAAGGGATAGGTTTGGGTATTGGGGTTCAGGGGTATTTTTAGGCTTGAGGGTAGGTTTGGGTTTTGGGGTACAGGGTTATTTTTAGGGTATAGGGCTAGCGTTGGGTTTTGGGGTACATGTTTTTTTTTAGGGTTCAGGAGTAGGTTTGGTGTTTGGGGTACAGGGGTGTTTTAGGGTTCAGGAGTAGGTTTGGGTTTTGGGGTACAGGGGTATTTTAGGGTTCAGGGGTAGGTTTGGGTTTTGGGGTACAGGGGTGTTTTTAGGGGTCAGGGGTAGGTTTGGGTTTGGGGGTACAGGGGTGTTTTAGGGTTCAGGGTTAGGTTTGGGTTTGGGGGTACAGGGGTGTTTTTAGCGTTCAGGGTTAGCTTTGGGTTTGTGGGTACAGGGGTATTTTAGGGTCCAGGGTTAGGTTTGGGTTTTGGGGTACATGGGTATTTTAGGATTCAGGAGTAGGTTTGGGTTTTGGGGTACAGGGGTATTTTAGGGTTCAGGGGTACATTTGGGTTTTGGGGTACAGGGGTATTTTAGGGGTACAGGGGTAGGTTTGGGTTTTTGGTTACAGGGGTGTTTTCAGGGTTCAGGAGTAGGTTTGGGCTTTGGGGTACAGGGGTATTTTAGGGTTCAGGGGTAGGTTTGGGTTTTGGGGTACAGGGGTGTTTTTAGGGTTCAGGGTTAGGTTTGGGTTTGGGGGTACAGGGGTGTTTTTAGGGTTCAGGGTTAGGTTTGGGTTTTGGGGTACAGGGGTGTTTTAGGGTTCAGGGTTAGCTTTAGGTTTTGGGGTACAGGGGTATTTTAGGGTTCAAGAGTAGGTTTGGGTTTTGGGGTACAGGGGTATTTTAGGGTTCAGGGGTACGTTTGGGTTTTGGGGTACAGGGGTATTTTAGGGGTACTGGGGTACGTTTGGGTTTTGGGGTACAGGGGTGTTTTCAGGGTTCAGTAGTAAGTTTGGGTTTTGGGGTACAGGGGTATTTTATGGTTCAGGGGTAGGTTTGGGTTTTGGGGTACAGGGGTGTTTTTAGGGTTCAGGGTTAGGTTTGGGTTTGGGGGTACAGGGGTGTTTTTAGCATTCAGGGTTAGGTTTGGGTTTTGGGGTACAGGGGTGTTTTAGGGTTCAGGGTTAGCTTTGGGTTTTGGGGTACAGGGGTGTTTTAGGGTTCAGGAGTAGGTTTGGGTTTTGGGGTCCAGTGGTATTTTAGGGTTCAGGAGTAGGTTTGGGGGTACAGGGGTATTTTAGGATTCAGGGGTACGTTTGGGTTTTGGCGTACAGGGGTATTTTAGGGGTACTGGGGTAGGTTTGGGTTTTGGGGTACAGGGGTGTTTTTAGGGTTCAGGGGTAGGTTTGGGTTTTGGGGTACAGGGGTGTTTTTAGGGTTCAGGGTTAGCTTTGGCTTTTGGGGTACAGGGGTGTTTTAGGGTTCAGGAGTAGGTTTGGGTTTTGGGGTACAGGGGTATTTTGGGGTTCAGGGTTAGCTTTGGGTTTAGGGGTACAGGGGTATTTTAGGGTTCAGGAGTAGGTTTGGGTTTTGGGGTACAGGGGTATTTTAGGGTTCAGGAGTACGTTTGGGTTTTGGGGTACAGGGGTATTTTAGGGGTACAGGGGTAGGTTTGGGTTTTGGGGTACAGGGGTGTTTTCAGGGTTCAGGAGTAGGTTTGGGTTTTGGGGTACAGGGGTATTTTAGGGTTCAGGGGTAGGTTTGGGTTTTGGGGTAAAGGGGTGTTTTTAGGGTTCAGGGTTAGGTTTGGGTTTGGGGGTACAGGGGTGTTTTTAGGGGTCAAGGTTAGGTTTGGGTTTTGGGGTACAGGGGTGTTTTAGGGTTCAGGGTTAGCTTTGGGTTTTGGGGTACAGGGGTGTTTTAGGGTTCAGGAGTAGGTTTGGGTTTTGGGGTGCAGGGGTATTTTAGGGTTCAGGAGTAGGTTTGCGTTTTGGGGTACAGGGTATTTTAGGATTCAGGGGTACGTTTGGGTTTTGGGGTACAGGGGTATTTTAGGGGTACAGGGGTAGGTTTGGGTTTTGGGGTACAGGGGTGTTTTTAGGGTTCAGGAGTAGGTTTGGGTTTTGGGGTACAGGGGTATTTTAGGGTTCAGGGGTAGGTTTGGGTTTTGGGTACAGGGGTGTTTTAGGGTTCAGGGTTAGGTTTGGGTTTTGGGGTACAGGGGTATTTTAGGGTTCAGGGAGAGGTTTGAGTTTCGGGGTACAGGGGTATTTTAGGGTTCAGGGCTAGGTTTGGGTTTTGGGGTACAGGGGTGTTTTTAGGGTTCAGGGTTAGCGTTGGGTTTTGGGGTACAGGGGTGTTTTAGGGTTCAGGAGTAGATTTGGGTTTGGGGGTACAGGGGTGTTTTAGGGTTCAGGGTTAGGTTTTGGTTTTGGGGTACAGGGGTATTTTAGGGTTCAGGGCTAGGTTTGGGTTTTGGGGTACAGGGGTATTTTAGGGGTACAGGGGTATTTTTAGGGTTCAGGGCTAGGTTTGAGTTTTGGGGTACAGGGGTATTTTAGGGTTCAGGTGTAGGTTTGAGTTTTGGGGTACAGGGGTTTTTTAAGGGTTCAGGGCAAGGTTTGGGTTTTGGGGTACAGGGGTATTTTTAGGGGTACAGGGGTATTTTAGGGTTCAGGGGTAGGTTTGAGTTTTGGGGTACAGGGGTATTTTAGGGTTCAGGGGTAGGTTTGAGTTTTGGGGTACAGGGGTATTTTAAGTGTCAAGATGGGTTAGTGTTTAATGGTACTGGGGTATTTTAAGGAAAAAGGGTGGGTTAATATTTTGGGGTGCAGGGGTATTTTAAGGGTCCAGGGTGGGATTATTTTTTAGGGTGAAAAGGGTATTTAAACAAAAATAATATATATATATATATATATATATATATATATATATATTACCTACTGGCGGTCGCCAGTAGGTATATATAGTTAGGATTTTTTCTCTATGGGTTTTTTGAAAATTCTATGTCTAATAACTTTGGCGTTTGTGGACGGAATTGGCTGAAATTTTCAGGAAAATGGCACATTTTGTTTCTGAGCAGCCCTTGAAAATTTGGGGGGGGTTCGTCAAGGGGGGGCCGAGAAAAAAGGGGGGTCCCAAAACGTGTTTTTAACATTGAGTTTTCCATAGGGCGGTTGGCCTCACTTTTAGCCCGAACGGCTGAATGGATTTGCACGAAACTTGGCAAAATTGTAGGGACTGGTAGCCCGATGTGCCTTTTGTAGGTCTCAATATATGTGCTCCAGTGGATTTTGAGAAATTAACGTTTAAAAAAAGATATATATCTGTAACAGCGGACCGGTTAGCGCTCTGGTTCGCGGACTTTTCGCGCAACGGAGCTTTGTGAAGCGAAGCTGATTGGTTCTCCGGCGTCTGTCAACATTCCAAACAGTCCGTAGCGGCCGCCATCTTGTCTCTCGGTAGGATCGAGAGACAAGAGGAGGTCAAAACAAAGGGGGAAATAACTATAAGGGGGCATAGTAGATCCTCGCTGACCCCCTAGGTTTGATGTGGAGGTTTTAAAAGGGCCCCGCGGGGCAAAAAAAAATAATAAAAATAATAATTGAACGGCTGAATGGATTTGCACGAAACTTGGCAAAATATTAGGGACTGGTAGCCCGATGTGCCTTTGCTAGGTCTCAATATATGTGCTCCAGTGGATTTTGAGAAATTAACGTTCAAAAAAAGATATATATCTGTAACAGCGCTCCGCTTCGCGTAACGGAGGTTTGCGAAGCTGATTGGTCATTCTGTCACTGGGCTATAGTTGGGCTACATCTGGCTGATATTTGGGCTACATTTGTTTTTTTGTGTGTCTGGCGGCCATCTTTGGGCTACATTGGGCTACATTGGGCTTCATTGGGCTACATTCGGCTAATTAGCAAATAGCTCATCGCAAACTAGGAATGGTAAAGAATCGCTATTTATTCCTTAAAGTTCGCTATTTAGGAAATGCAAATAACTTTGATGATACATATGGCGGTTCATCTCTAACAAGATAAGAAGCATAGGGATAGATTTATGATGACTGGCGCATCACCAGGGATGTGTTAGTCATTCTGTGCCGCTGTTCCGTCACCTATGGTGTGCTGCATTTACAATGCGGCGCATCACGGGGCAAAAACAGCACAGATGCGTGATGTATCTGTGCCGTAAAGGTGGCGCATTGCTGGAGTTGTATCGCAAGTGTGATGAAGCTCCAGCAAGGGTCGGGGGTGCCCCTGTCGCAGGGTTTCTGTTCTCACACAGAACTGTGGACAGAGGATTGGAACCTCGGCGAATTAGGGTGTCCCAAAACTCACGTTAGTAATCAAAAACTATTTAGCAAGCTAGGTACAGTGTCACATTGGATATAACAAACTCTCAATGTTTAGACAATCCAGAATATGAACTTATAGTACCTCAGGATACGTGGAACTCATGAACAGTCGGTCGTTATATATTTCTTAGAAACCAGAACATGGAGTTAAGAAGAACACATGTGTATTTGAAATGTTTATTTACTAATGCCGTCTTCTCAGGCGTAGTACCTTAGATAATAAAAGTACACATATTATCAGTAGCAAAATTACCAGCATAGTTACTAGTACATAAAAAGTGAATGGTGATAGTATGTTAACATGCTGTAAATGAATAAGAGTTAGCAACACTTATAAGCAGCCGCGGGCCGTGGAGGGAGTTACGGTGAGGCATGGAGGCGGGGAGGGGGAGAAGCAGGGTGGAGAATACAAGTACACATATTATCAGTAGCAAAATTACCAGCATAGTTACTAGTACATAAAAAGCGAATGGTGACAGTATGTTAACATGCTGTAAATGAATAAGAGTTAGCAACACTTATAAGCAGCCGCGGGCCGTGGAGGGAGTTACGGTGGGGCAGGGAGGCGGGGAGGGGGAGGGGCAAGGTAGAGAGGGCTCCACCCTGCTTCTCCCCCTCCCCGCCTCCCTGCCTCACCGTAACTCCCTCCACGGCCCGCGGCTGCTTATATCTCACCCTCCCTAATACACATATTATATTATTTGCTAAGAAGGTCTCTTTGTGTTGGTTTAGGGCGTGCCCATACTTTAGTGTCTTAGATTTGAAGGAATCACATCAGCATACACCAGCTCTCTCTTCATGTGAACCGCATCAACTGTTGTGTATGTGTGTTCGGCAAAGCAATATAAAACCCGCCTCATGCCCAGAATTGGCAGAAGTTGCACTTATGTTATGAGTATGAAGTCGTGGAGATCAGACCTCATAACAATTCTGTATCGTGTTGTTCTTGAAACTTTAGCACTCGCTGTACAGATATAGTTTAACAAGCAAAGCAGATAGTAGAGCAATAACATATTATTCTCATGTAAACCACGATGAACTACTAGGTGGAAAGCTAAAGCAACAACTAAATGTCGTGTGCAGAAGTTGCAAAAAAGGAAAAATGGCGTTTAAACCGGTAATGAGCCCATGCTAACTTAACACGGTGTAAAGATATCCAGGACCTAGATGACACCTCCTCATGATCCGGAAACGAACTGAATAAGATAATAGAAGTGCCATCTCATGAGAGCAGATTGCAAGTTTATATGTGGACGGTCCGCAAGGTAAAGCATTAAAAACTAGGAAAATTCAATGCTAAAGAAAAATAAAACAGCCAAGTACTTTATCGAGTCTTAAGCCAATAGGCAAGGTAAATAATAAAAACTTGACAATTAAGTCAATGAATTGTCAATGAAATGCTAGTACTCAGCATATGAAACATGAAAAAGGTCTATGACATAACTGTGTATGCAAAATAAGCTGCAACAGCCTCCAACAGGAAGTCACCGTCTTCATCCGAAAACAGTTCAGCCATCCAATTTAAAAGCGGAAAAGAACATACGTGCTCTCCCAGCACCGGATCCTCTATCACCATCAGAGGACAGCTCGGTGGGTTTTCAAGAAAGCTGTGTTCCAAGAAAGACTGTGCTGCCGCCAGTAAATTCCAGGGACCAAGTAGTCCATGCATCAATGCCACAGCCATAATCCTTTCGCCAGGACAAATCAACTCGTGAGTAATGATAGGAGTCATCAGCTGATTAAAGTCGACGTCAGGAGAAACCGGTCCGCAGAGACACAAATCAATGGCCCAATCGAAATCACAGGTCAGGCAGTGAAATACAGGCTGGACACAGGTGAAGTAGGAGAACCGAAAAGATAATCCATATGCCGTGCTTAATATCGCCAACGGCATTGTGCCATAATATTCTAGCATGCGATTGCGGAACAGTGTCAGCAGCTGCAGGGTCGGAGGTTGCATAGGAGGGACATCCATATTTAAAAATGTAAAAAAGTACAAGAGCGTCCGCTGGTAATGCAAGTAAAAATGCAATCCACGAACCAGAGTGGAGAAAATGGAATGAAAGGGAGTAGGGATGACTCCAAAGATTTTCTCAAATGAAGTCACGAGACCACTGGTAACAACTTTAAAAAAGTGTGCCAGGGATTTTGTGGAGGATGCGTTAAAGATAGTCGGAAACATGTTGCTGAAATTGAAAGGCAAACCTGTGTACGGGTGTTCGCTATGTGAAGTACGAAAGTTTCACGGGCCGAACTCAAGGCCACCTCTCTCTGAGACAAAAGAGCTCTTATTCTTGTCATGCTGTTGAAACGTGTCCCAAGGTTGGTATTTGTGGCCAGATTGAAAACTCCCTATGTTCATGTGTGGGAGGAAATAGAACATTTCTGCAGCAAATAACCCGTTCACTTACTGTTACGATAAAAGGAATACTTTTAATTAACTCAGAACAATCTTCATTATTGAGCATCAAATAACTACCATTTTCCAACAACTTGAACGTGGGGATGATAGCAGGAACTGGCGTGCCTTGCATCACGCAAGCCATATTTGGTCGCTGTTTGTTGCATGAATCGTGTAACTGTATGTGCCTACACATTAGTGAATGATCTGGCGTCTCAGTGCATTCCTCTCCATTCAGATAAACTTCTTGATCATCTTTGAAACATCTGTATGTGTATGGAAGCGACCAGACCTCATGAACAAAAGCACTACCTAAAGGTTCATAAAGACCTATTGGTATATATTTCATACAATTTGAAAACTTATATAAAGCAAAAGGCAGCGTTATTAAACCGTCGATAAGGCATGTTGCCAAAAAACCCGCAATCCTCTGCTGATGATGTCACTGAGCATGTCATGAATGATGTAATATGTGACATCATCAGTAGTGGATTATGGGTAATAGTATCTCTAGTTTACTCCCCTATAGCTGTCTTTCTTTTAACATAAGTGTGTGTTTCCTTCCCTTATACTTACTGTTTTTGGTTCGCTTCCAGTTCGCGTACCAGCGAGCGAACTAGGAAGCGAACTAAGAGAAATAGAGGTTGGCACAGTTCCAAATATTGTACCAATTTTTTAATAACGGGGAGGTAGTTCTGAAAAGAACTTTTTTTTTTATTTTTCTGAACATTTTTTTACTGTAAGGTTCCCGATTCGCGAAGCGGGAACGAAGAAAAAAAAATATTTAAAAAAATAATTATTCATAAACATATAAAATATATTTTTGGATTTAAAGAAGAATAAATTTTACAGCTACAGATATTAGCTGTTAAAAAACCAATGAAATTCACTGAAAAAACCATAGGTTATAGACCATATATAGTTAGGAATTAGCATTTACAAAACCTTGAAAATTCACTGAAAAAACCATAGGTTATAGACCATATATAGTTAGGAATTAGCATTTACTAAACCTTATTTTACTCACACAAAACCATTGAAATTCCATATATAGTTAGTTGCACTAACTATATATCGCGCACCCGCAATCCACTGCTGATGATGTCACATATTACATCATTCATGACATGGTCAGTGACATCACTGATGACATCACTGATGACATCTCAAATGACATCACTGATGACATCATCTAGTGTCTGTGTGTTTTTGTAAAGTTTAAATACGTTTTACATATTGAAGAATGACTGGATGTATGGAAGACTGAGTGTGTGTGTGGCTGGCTGGGAGGTGTGTGACTCTGTGCATATCAATGTGTACTTGTATCAGTGATTGTATAAGAGAGTAAGTATGTGTTAGTATATGTGTGAAAAGTATGGTGTTCTGTGTTTAACTATAGATGAGGAAATCGAAGTGTGATTGATTCTTCACAGGACTGACTAGGTGTATGAGTGCATATGATAGTGTTCTAATAATAACTGACTGTATGTATGAGTAATTGTATGGGTGAATGAGTGAATGTGTGTGTAGACGTACGAATCAGTGAGTGCGTATGTAGTAACTGGTATTGGTGTGTCATGATGTCATCAGTGATGTCATTTGAGATGTCATCAGTGATGTCATTTCAGATGTCATTAGTGATGTCATCAGTGATGTCACTGAAGTATGGTGTTCTGTGTTTAACTGTATAGATGAAGAAATGGAAGTGTGATTGATTCTTTACAGGACTGACTTGGTGTGTGAGTAACTCCATGGATGAGTGGCAGTGTGTGACTGTCTGCATAGGTGTATGAGTGCATATGATAGTGTTGTAATAATAAGTGACTGTATGTATGAGTTATTGTATGGGTGAATGAGTGAATGTGTGTGTAGACGTAGGAATCAGTGAGTGCGTATGTAGTAACTGGTATTGGTGTGTCATGATGTCATCAGTGATGTCATTTGAGATGTCATCAGTGATGTCATCAGTGATGTCACTGACCATGTCATGAATGATGTAATATGTGACATCATCAGCAGTGGATTGCGGGTGCGCGATATATAGTTAGTGCAACTAACTATATATGGAATTTCAATGGTTTTGTGTGAGTAAAATAAGGTTTAGTAAATGCTAATTCCTAACTATATATGGTCTATAACCTATGGTTTTTTCAGTGAATTTTCAAGGTTTTGTAAATGCTAATTCCTAACTATATATGGTCTATAACCTATGGTTTTTTCAGTGAATATATATATATATATATATATATATATATATATATATATATTACCTACTGGCGGTCGCCAGTAGGTATATATAGTTAGGATTTTTTCTCTATGGGATTTTTGAAAATTCTATGTCTAATAACTTTGGCGTTTGTGGACGGAATTGGCTGAAATTTTCAGGAAAATGGCACATTTTGTTTCTGAGAAGCCCTTGAAAATTTGGGGGGGGTTCGTCAAGGGGGGGCCGAGAAAAAAGGGGGGTCCCAAAACGTGTTTTTAACATTGAGTTTTCTATAGGGCGGTTGGCCTCACTTTTAGCCCGAACGGCAGAATGGATTTGCATGAAACTTGGCAAAATTGTAGGGACTGGTAGCCCGATGTGCCTTTTGTAGGTCTCAATATATGTGCTACAGTGGATTTTGAGAAATTAACGTTTAAAAAAAGATATATATCTGTAACAGCGGACCGGGCAGCGCTCCAGGACGCGTACTTTTCGCGCAACGGAGCTTTGTGAAGCGAAGCTGATTGGTTCTCCGGCGTCTGTCAACATTCCAAACAGTCCGTAGCGGCCGCCATCTTGTCTCTCGGTAGGATCGAGAGACAAGAGGAGGCGAAAGCGAAGGGGCAAATGACCATAAGGGGGAATAGTAGATCCTCGCTGACCCCCTAGGTTTGATGTGGAGGTTTTAAAAGGGCCCCGCGGGGCAAAAAAAAAAAATAATAATAATAATCGAAGGGCTGAATGGATTTGCACGAAACTTGGTAAAATATTAGGGACTGGTAGCCCGATGTGCCTTTGCTAGGTCTCAATATATGTGCTCCAGTGGATTTTGAGAAATTAACGTTCAAAAAAAGATATATATCTGTAACAGCGCTCCGCTTCGCGTAACGGAGGTTTGCAACGCTGATTGGTCATTCTGTCACTGGGCTATAGTTGGGCTACATCTGGCTGATATTTGGGCTACATTTGTTTTTTTTCGTCTCTGGCGGCCATCTTTGGGCTACATTGGGCTACATTGGGCTTCATTGGGCTTCATTGGGCTACATTGGGCTACATTTGGGTTCCAACATATATATAGGCCAATGTAGCCCAATATATATTTTTCAAAGTTAATTTCCGTAAAAACCACTGGAGCATATATCTTGAGACATAGCAAAGGCACATCGGGCTACCAGTCCCTACAATTTTGCCAAGTTTCGTGCAAATCCATTCAGCCGTTCGAGCTAAAAGTGAGTCCAACCGCCCTATGGAAATGAAGGAAATGAATGGGTAATTTGTAATTAGCAAATAGCTCATCGCAAACTAGGAATGGTAAAGAATCGCTATTTATTCCTTAAAGTTCGCTATTTAGGAAATGCAAAAAACTTTGATGATACATATGGCGGTTCATCTCTAACAAGATAAGAAGCATAGGGATAGATTTATGATGACTGGCGCATCACCAGGGATGTGTTAGTCATTCTGTGCCGCTGTTCCGTCACCTATGGTGTGCTGCATTTACAATGCAGCGCATCATGGGGCAAAAACAGCACAGATGCGTGATGTATCTGTGCCGTAAAGGTGGCGCATTGCTGGAGTTGTATCGCAAGTGTGATGAAGCTCCAGCAAGGGTCGGGGGTGCCCCTGTCGCAGGGTTTCTGTTCTCACACAGAACTGTGGACAGAGGATTGGAACCTCGGCGAATTAGGGTGTCCCAAAACTCACCTTAGTAATCAAAAACCCCTTAGCAAGCTAGGTACAGTGTCACATTGGATATAACAAACTCTCAATGTTTAGACAATCCAGAATATGAACTTATAGTACCTCAGGATACGTGGAACTCATGAACAGTCGGTCGTTATATATTTCTTAGAAACCAGAACATGGAGTTAAGAAGAACACATGTGTATTTGAAATGTTTATTTACTAATGCCGTCTTCTCAGGCGTAGTATCTTAGATAATACAAGTACACATATTATCAGTAGCAAAATTACCAGCATAGTTACTAGTACATAAAAAGCGAATGGTGACAGTATGTTAACATGCTGTAAATGAATAAGAGTTAGCAACACTTATAAGCAGCCGCGGGCCGTGGAGGGAGTTACGGTGGGGCAGGGAGGCGGGGAGGGGGAGGGGCAGGGTGGAGAGGGCTCCACCCTGCTTCTCCCCCTCCCCGCCTCCCTGCCTCACCGTAACTCCCTCCACGGCCCGCGGCTGCTTATATCTCACCCTCCCTAATACACATATTATATTATTTGCTAAGAAGGTCTCTTTGTGTTGGTTTAGGGCGTGCCCATACTTTAGTGTCTTAGATTTGAAGGAATCACATCAGCATACACCAGCTCTCTCTTCATGTGAACCGCATCAAGTGTTGTGTATGTGTGTTCGGCAAAGCAATATAAAACCCGCCTCATGCCCAGAATTGGCAGAAGTTGCACTTATGTTATGAGTATGAAGTCGTGGAGATCAGACCTCATAACAATTCTGTAGTGTAGCTCCTATTTTCCCAATAGGCTCTGCGCATTGGAATAGTACCTACAGCAGTAAAGGCCTAGGCCAGACGTTAACTAGGTCTACTACTGTCGATACTAGACTTAATTTTTGGGTTTGCCAGCTAAGCTCAGAGTTCGCTAGAAACTTTCTCGAATGTTCAAGGAAGGATTAACTCCCCTGATTAGACAAGAAGGGATTTAGTTTCTGACAACCATAGAACATGACAACTTTGCTCTCCCCTAATCAAGAGTCAATCTCAAGAGTCGTGTGAGCACAAGGCAATTATTTTACTCAGTCAGTACGTGCATTCTTAGTCTCATCAGAATGTAGAGAAAAGGAGGAGACGGGCGTGTTCAATAAAAGATGTTATTTATTGATCAGTCTCTTTTCTCGTACAAGAGAAATGGATCGATATTATTGCAATACTTATAGTTAAGTAAAGTGCATACATTAAAAGCAATAGTATAAAATAATACTGTAAAAACATTGATATGGTTTCTGAGCCATATGATGTTTAAAATGATTAAAATATATTTACATACACATATACATTTGACTAAACGTACTCAACTGGTGTTTCTAAATACGCCTACCCCGTGTACCTGACCTAAGTCTAATACGTGGGCGGGAATAGAAAGTTACAGTTTAAGTTAAGTTTGTTTTTGCCAAGTGAATAACTAAAGAATTCTCTAGGAGGGGTTATTCAGTTCTGTACCTGGAATTTAGGATGAATGAGGAATGGTATCTCTTTCTCTGCTCTCGATATTCCAGGCTGCCTGCGAGGGCTGCCCAGAAGCGCCGGTGCTGGGTCTCTCGGCTTGAGATAGCAGCGCGTCTCTCAGCGCGTCAGGAAGGCGGGGCTGTTGCCTGCGGGGTCTGCTTCTGCTCTCGGCTTCGGCAAGTATGGCTGCTCCGTCTTGTCACCACGCGTGTGTTTGCATAGGGCAAGGTCGGCAATATTTATACCTTAAAGGTGCCGGGATTGACGTAAGGATGGACATAGGTACGTCAATAAAGATGTCATACGACTTGCTCGTTAGCACATTCTTTACTAAAGTTCTCTGTGAAATCAAAACAATGGCCGCACGGATTATCCAGGTTGTCATAGGTTTGATTTGTTATGAGAACGTCGTATGCCTTATCAGGGGCTGGAGGAATGTCGCTTGTCTAATTAGATCTCAAGCGTTATGACCTAATCAGATAACACGTTCCTGTGCCGTAGTGTGACTGCGTCAGATAACGGTATCTGCATCATGGGGGATTTCTTGCCTCATGGGCTGACTGTTAGTTAACTAGCTAGGGAGGTTAACCAGAATATGGTCAGGAATAGGGGGATCGATTCAGAACCTATAGAAATACACGACACCCACTCCACGCTAACTATGGTCATATCTACTAATCTATGCATAGTATAACATAGTACAACATACTATAGAGTATAGTGTATACCTTACCACCCCAAAATACATAAATGCATTTTGAAATTTTCAAATATACTGAAAAATTGCAGTCATATATATTGTATGCACTTAAGCTATGAATTAAATGCAAAAGTAAACACGCATTGTTATGCATTATTGCTTGTTGGTATATGAGAAATACACATGAAATGGCTCTTAATATGGCTATACAGAAAAAAGGTCGAAACCATTTCATCACATAAAATATATTGTGAACATACCAGCGGGCAGCTAAAGTCTATATAAAGTCTATAAAGTATCTAAAAAAAATAGAAATCTTAGTTCTCTAGGAATAGTTTCTTACTTTAAGCAGAAGGTCAGTGTCCCGGGGAAAAATATATTGAAAAATATTTTAAGGGCTTGCTGAAAAAAGTTGCTGTCCGTGAACTGGATTGTAATTGTTCATGTGACTTTATTTTTTAAGTTGAAGGCCGGATTCAGGGAACGCCGTGTGCGAGTTTACTCAAAAGTCTCTATTTCTGTTCCGGAGAGAACATCATATCATTCAGGCTTTCGAAAAAACTGTCAACAGCTTCATGGGAAAGTTCCACTAAGTCGGAAATAGGGGTAACCATGCATTCATGCGCATGATTGTCTGCATCGACATTCTGATTTGCATTGCTGACAGAAGGTCGTACCTGTTCGATGCTGCTTTCATTTCGTACTTCACTACTCTTCAATCGCAGTGGTGAAGATTCCAGGAATGCCGTCATCAGAATTGGCAGCCTTTGAGGGCAGCACAGTGCGTGAACCTTGGTAGGAACCAACAGTGTATCTGCATCCACCGGCGCATCCGATTGTAGCGTCAGACAGGTGTCTAACACACATTCTTCTCCGCATAGCAGACACCTTAGTACAGGTAAAACACACCTTTGCCACATTGGTCGAAATGATAGAAACCAAGTCATGTTCAGGTCTCTAAGCCGGGAGAGTCCCAGGATTTTTGATATCCGGTCCCGGTATCCAATGGCTAGGATCGTATCTTCCATTGTCGCGAGAGTTTGATCTGTGACATGGGTTGCCATATCGAAAAATAAGGACTAGGAATAGGATTCCTGCAATTAGTCCTAGGATTAGGGGAAGTCCGCCAAAAATCGAATGGACGAAATCTGGAAAAATACCCAGTATGGCTTTGAATGGTGTTAATGCCATCGAAAATACTGTCTTAAATACCTTTGAGACCCCTGTGGTATCAGAAATATTTAAGATTTCGCTCAGGATTTCCGCGAAATGTACGGGGGAATTGGTTGATAATAATGTATGTATCTCTGCAGTCGTCCTTGCGACTTGTAGATCATACGTTTCTTTTGATGACGTGAGCCTTGTAGGCGTCTGAAGAAGTACTGTTTTCATTCTGCTTAAAGTGTCTATTCGAATAGAAGTAATTTTCAAACTGGGCCATGCCCTCGCCTCCCTGTCTGGAAAGGAGCTGGGGAACAAAGAACGTCCACAGCACTTGACCTTCGCCGTCGTAGTGACGAGATAAGGAGTCCCGGGCATAAGACTACAACATCTGCGGTCTACAATAAGAATGTAACTCCCATTATAGAGTCTTTGAAAGAATGGTTCTATTTCAGTTGCAGGTGCGCCTTGCTGGTGACATGAAAGGTTGTATGAATTCCCTTCAAAGGCTCCGTGCAAACTAATACCGTTACACAGAAGCGTGCCGCTTAGTGACATAGCACAATGGTTGCCACTAAGAAACACTTTCTGTCCTTTGTTACTGACACATGCATGTGAATAGGGCAGGTTCCAAGTTGTTTTAAGGTACCCCTTTCCCAATTTCTCGTACATGCAAGCCTGTATATATTTTTGGCAGTATTGAAACCTGAAGGTTGAGATTGGAATATTTATGATTCCGTGGATTATCCATTCACTGACAGGTCGTTCTGACATTGTCAACGGTAATCTTTCTAGTTTTTCAATGCTCAAGATTGTATAATCAGCACCCTTCTGCGCCATACCGATTTGTCTATCAGTAAGGTTAAAGATTTGGAATAGTGACGTAGTGTTGATTAAACGCCAAGGCACATAGCCTGAACGCAGATTTTGTAACGTCCAGCCAAGCTGTACGATAGAACGCAATTGTGACTGACCATGTTGTAATAACAGTAAGTCTTGCGATAATATATCGATTGCTGAAGACACAATGCTGTCCAATGAAAAAATTCTGGAGGACAGAGTCATTAACCCATTGTCCACTACAGAAAGTGATTTTTCCAAATTAATACGGTCAATTTCCCGTATTCTTTCTGCTGTCTCAATTTGAGTAACCTTCCAGGCCTCATTGTATGCTGCATATACAGAGGCTGCTATGAAACGCTTTTGACGCTGTTTGCGTGGTCCCATTATGAAATCACGCAAGTCAGCACCATCAGTAAGTAAAGTTAGGTGTTGCTTAATTTCAGGCAGTGTGGAAGTTTGTAGCCATTGAAGGCATAATTTGCCCACACTGTAGGTTGTTATTATCCCTGGGTGATGTCTTTGGGGATATCTAGGGTCTGGCCTGGTCATTTTGAAACCCTGTGTTTTATTCAGGAATCTATCTTGACAGTTATTTGTATCTGTGGGCCAGATCAACCATTGTTTCCAATCAGGATGTGTTCTGTTTTGGTTAAGTATATGGTTTATGTCTATTTCTTCATCTGTATCAGAGTTATTGCTAAACATTGTTGGCTTTGGAATAGACAGGTTATTTAAATCTTTGATTTTGGCTAAGCCAAGACAGGTGGTTTGTTGAACAGTGTCATTTAAAAATATCATTTGTTCTGGGATCATGCAGGCTCTAAACAAAGCTTCTAAACCCTGTACTTGCCATTCTTTTGTGCCCCAAACACTTTTCAAATCAACATTTTTGTCCCAATAATCGAATCCAAAAGTATTCATTTTTTCAAAGAATGAATCAGAATAAATCAATTTTGTGTTGGTTATCATGGTTTTGGTCCCTGTCTTGTTTGACAATTTATAATAAAATGTTTCAGCATTACTAGTGTTAAAACCTTGAAAGTATGAATATTTGTCATAAACGGTTCTAGAGCTCCCTTTTGGAGGTGTAGCACAATGTTCCCATTGATTAAAATTTAAAACATTTCTAGGTTGTGCAGATTTATGCAAGAAATGGTTACCATAGTGGTTATAGCAATACATACTATCATAATTTGTAGAACCTTGCAAATAATCATGTTTTGTAAATTTAGCAGACATTACTAAGTCAGACATCATATTGTTTATACTTTCAAAGTCCCAATCATCAGCAAATGAGTTTGGTTTTGCAAAGTCACTCAAAGAGATCTTAA
Organism: Lissotriton helveticus; assembly: GCF_964261635.1. Lineage (NCBI taxonomy): Eukaryota > Metazoa > Chordata > Amphibia > Caudata > Salamandridae > Lissotriton > Lissotriton helveticus. The sequence continues at coordinate 643,363,620 of NC_136059.1, forward strand.
TTTGGTGTGGATATTTCAGGATCTCAACCGGACCATAAATTTCATAGTCAGTGTTGTCCCAGGCTACCCCACCAGGTATTGGAATTGCTGTGAAGTTGGCTGAAGAAAGTTCTCGTTTCTCGACGTGTGAAGATGTGTGTGGTTTGAGGACCAAGTTGATGTTCTGACTTGCTGTGTCCATTTTAGCATATTTTCCCTCAATGAAGCGTCCCAAAGTAAATACCATGATGAGCCAAAGTATGAGGATAAATGCACCAAAACCCACCCAAAATTCAATCCATGGAGAAATCAGATATGTTTCTTTTAGTTGTTTCAAAAGTTCCTTCGCTTTGTCTTTAAAGGATTTTGATGATGGCTGTGTCTTTTGTTCGCTGAAGCCTTCAGAGGAATCATCGAAGTTGATGAAGTAACTGGATGCAGTTCTGTCAATTGTTCCAATTGGTTCAGGATTTTTGTTTTTTGCATTTTCAATTGGTACTTCAGTATAGATTGGTGTGTCTCTGCTAAATGTCTTTATTTGGGTTTTCAGAGGTCTAAGTTCTATTGCATTGTTGCATAGTCCTTGTTGTTCTTCTGTAGGCGTTTCGAATGTGATGAGCCTCTTTGTTAGGACCTCTGTACTGGTAGCAAACCTTGGTGTTCTGCTACTTATTGGGAGTCCACTTGGCCTACTGTTTGTTATTGGCCACATGTTGTGGTTTTACCAGGTCGATGGATACAACTCGGTTCTCCTTTTTTCCAGCAAGTGGCGGTAGTACAACTGATCTTGTCCCGTTGACAGACAAGACAGGAACTGCTTTTCTGTAAGAAGGCCCAAATTCCTTCTTTACCGCGATCTTCTCCCTGACTAGATCCCCGACTTTTGGAATCCAGACAGGTCTTGCTGGGACAGGTGGTGATTCTTCAGTGGTTGTTGGCTGTTGTTTCAACTGTATGTTGCTCAGGTCTTTTCTTGTTTTGTTTAAGTCCTGCAAAATAGCCAAACGGTCTTTGACATCAAAGCTTTTTTCTGTTACCACTGAAGTCTGACTATCAAGGTCAGAGATCAACATCCTAGTTCCGAATAATAATTCGTACGGACTGAATCCCTTCAGAGAATTTCTTGGCAAGTTATTTAGACTACGTTGGACACTTATTAGATGTTTGACCCACCCAGCTCCCGAACCTAATATCCTTTCTATTATAGATTGCTTTCTGTCTTGGTTTTTTCTTTACACCATCCCATACCCTCAGGAAGGAAGTGAGAAGATTCCCGCTGGGCTGTGCTCATTTGGTCATTCTTTTCCCCCCCAGGCTGGATTGCCTGAGAAAAGGAAAAAAAAATGGTCGAACGTAGCATGCTCTTAGCGTATATGCCATTTAGACTCGCAAATCTTGTATAACAGTCCGGACGTCAGCTGAGTGCTGTGGATCTACATTATAAGTGGGAACTCGCCTGTATATGTTAATCGCAAGCCATTCTTTTTGCTGGTAACATTATCTGCCTTGATACGACGAGGTATTAAACTGCTTCTCTCCCCACTGCGATCTCTGTTGCAGTTTGGGCAGTTTTTTACAAAGATGGTAAGATGGAGGCTCATGCCTGGCCACCAGTACCGTGATTGTAAATCTTCCAGAGAATCTTTTAATTTAAGGTGTCTGTGACCCTCGCCCATGTGTGCGTCTGCGATTAACAAGTTTCTCCTGTCCTTGTTTGGAATCACTCTATCCCCCACTCCAGGGATTCGAGCAAAAGGGACGGAGTTTGCATCGATTATGTATGTATAATTGAGTGGATAGTTGATCGGTAACGCTGAGCAGTCGCCTTTTGATGACGTTTTCACCGCCAGCAATGTTTCACCGTCAATGTATTTTAATGTATGCTTTTTTCGATCTACGGGAGCCGATTTAGTGGCTGCCGCTGCGGCTGTCTCAGCCAATGAATTCCCCACAACGTGAACGCCATCACGTTGATGACTCAGTGAGTGAGTCACGTGAGTCTTTGGTAGTTCTTTCTTCAAAAGAGCTACTTGTTCCCAGAGAAGTCTCTGCTTTATTGGTGCACCTGTATCATCTTTGTAACCGTTCTGAATCCATGTCTGCAAATCCTTGTTATATGCTTTGACGCAGAAATATGAATCTGACACTATAAGTGTCGGGAATTCGCGATCCGCATTATCTAGCGCCATTTTCAAAGCTATTATTTCAGTTTGCATTTCTGAATTTGTTTCTACTGAGTGTGATTTTGTTAATAGAGGTCTTAGTTTACCTCCGCGCCACACTTCTTTTGTGATCTCACATGTGGGATTGTATGGATGTTCTCCCCAAACGGAGGGTTGAGCATGTCCGTCTGTATAGATTACACAGGCGTAATGTCGTAGAGGCAGAATGTCGATTGGCAGAGGATACGTTTTTTCATTTTTTAGATTTTTTAATTCTTCTAGTTCTGGATCAAAGAAGTAGTATACTTTGTCCGTTGTGATTGAATTTACCCATTGTAACCATTCTGGATCCAATGTTGTTGTTGGTAAATTACACGGTGTTGTTAATGCTTCAAAGGCTGATTCAGCTGTTCTGACTGTGATATGTCTACCGTCAGCTATGTCTTTTTCTCTAGCTATTGCGGTTTGAACTGCTTGAACAATTTTTCCTTTGTTGCTGAATCTCTGTTCAGCTTTTGTGTACAAGTGTGATCTGAATGCAATTGGTACCTTTTCTCCCTCATTAGGGGTCAGGTATGTGAATCCGCATCTCCCTGGGATGAATCGGATCACAAGGTTGCGTGTATTATCACGGGTTTCTAATTTTGTTTTAATTAGCATGTCTGTTTGTAAGGATCTCAAAATTTCTGTGTGTGTTTGAGTCCAACTGGATCTTTTAAAGTCTGGTTTAATTAGATCGTAAAGGGGTTTGACCCTTTCTGCGTAATTTGCAATGTAAGTTCTTCCGAAATTTAGGAAGCCTAGAATTGACTGTAGGTTTTTTAGTGTTTTAGGAGCTTGGATTACGGCACATTTCTCTAGGAAATTGTCTGCCAGGCTTTTGCCTTCACTTGATAACTCATATCCTAAGAATAGGACTGTCAGATGGGCAATTCTGGATTTTTTGAAGTTGAATTTGTAACCCTCTGCAGCGAAACCAAGTATTATGGTGTTCACTCTTTTCAAGTGAGTTTCCAAGTCATCATCTGTTAAGTAAATGTCATCGACATAAGATAATGCTTCATCATCATATTGTTGTAGTAATTCTGTTACTCTCGCTGAGAATACCCCCGGGCTATTCTTGTACCCCTGGGCTAACCGACAGAATTGTTTTTGAGTGCCATTTACTGAGAAAGCTGTTAAATATCTGCTCTCTGGTGCTATGTTTTGACAAAAGAATCCGTTGGAGATGTCCAAGGTAGTTTTGTATTTTTTGCGCACTATGTTATTCATTAGTGCAGCACTGTGTGAGTTTTGCACTGCAAAAGTTTTGCAACATGTGTTAAGGTGTCGGTAATCCAAAACTAGACGGTATGAATTGTCTGGTTTGGAGACCGGAAACAAAGGATTGTTCATTTGTGAGGTGCAAGTTTCAATCACCCCCTGGTATTCTAGCTGATCTAGTATTTCATTTACTTGTTTTTTAGCTTCTTGCTTAATTGGGTACTGCCTTTGTGCAGTTGGTTGTGATTTTAACTGGATTTTGTGAGGAGGAGAATCCTCATCCCATCCTACATGATTTTTATATAAAGCAGGTGCTAAGGCCACTGCCCACTTTCTAGCAAGTGTGTATTTTTTATGAATCGGGATTTGATTCGAGAAGGCAGGCATAATTACTTCTTCGCCATGAGGGCACTCCCTGACAAACTCTGGTGGCCAGTCCTTTTCAGCTAGAAGTATGTCATAACCCTTTGAGAGGTTATCCCAAAATAGTCCCCTTATTTTCCTAGTCTTATCTCCCTCTATACGTAATGTTATCTCGTATATTTTGTGGGGCTTGCTAACTCTGGTATCTGCAGTTTCCACTTGAAGGTATTCATTCGTGTCCACTGTCTCCAGATGATCCATAAGGACTTTGCGAGCTGTGCTCACCTCTGCTGCGCTGTCTAGCATTGTCTGAGCCCACTCTCCGTTTTTCAGTTGTGTCCTCAGTATTCTCGGCATTGTTAACTACCTTGATTCTGGCTACCTTCTTTTTTGGAAATTGTGATTTCTTTTTCAGTTGAGCAGGTTCCTTGTCTTTGGACTTGGCGTGCTCTTCTGATCGTCCTCTTCTTTCCGATTTCTGCGAGGAATTCTGAAAAGATTGAGAGGGACGTGTATCAATGTCTTGATATCTATCAGGTTTTTTAATATTATCCCTATTTCTAAGGTTATATCTATTCCCAGAGGGTTCACTCTGAGGTGACCTTTGTCTCGGGTTTGGAGATTTCTCTCTTCGCCTAGGAGACCTTCCTCTGGACTGGAATTTCTTTTCTTTTGGATTGGATTGTTTGTTCCCATCCCAGTTCTTTTTTGGTGAATTATTATTATTATTAAAAAACATTTTTTCTGGACTTGTAGTCAGTTGCGGTTTTACTGGTATTTCACCTAGACTATCTCTGCCTAGTTCTTCATGGGATTTTTCTATGATTCTGGCAATTTCAGCTGGTTGGTCTGCTATATCTGTCTCTTTTAACCTCTGGCGGATCGCCACGTTTGCTGCTTCACCCTTTATGTTGGCTAGTAATATAGCCGATACCTGCTTGAAGTCTTTTAGTAATTTCATACCAAGAGTTAAAGCAGGTTCTGGACCGTATTCATCTTGAATTTGTTTTAGCACATCTGGTATTACCGAAATGGATGGAACACCGTGCGTTTTTGTGTAGATGGAAGCAAAGACTGTACCCCAAGTGTCACAGTCCTCAATGTGTGGTGTGATTCCCATTGGGAGACATATAGTCAGAATCCTGTGTTTTTCTAATGGGGTGGTGTCAGGAAACACCGCCTCTATTTGGGTAATTTTCTGTGCCAACCAGAATGGTATTTGTTCCCGTTTAGCTGGAACTTTACCTAGGCAGGATTGGATGTTCTGTGGTGTAATTTTATTTGTGTTCCCCTGGTGAGGGGTCAGCTGTGGAAGTTTAATCGCTGGCTGAATTGTTGAAGTCCGCATTACATACTGAACTAATTGTCTGTGAATTTTTAGTAGTTGTTTTAGCTGTATTAGCAGCTCTGCTGCAGGCATTCTTTCGATGTCTGGATATGGTGTGTATCCGGCTAAGACCGGCCACGTTGCTCCTGGTCTTCCTAAAGGACCGAGCCTTGTAATGTGATTATTATGTTTTAGGGCGCCATCAAATAAGAGCAAATGCTCTTGGAATTTGAGTGGTACTTCCACCTCCTCGAAAGGAGTGTACTCATTAGGAGGTTCCTCTACTTTGTAATAGTGGAAGTACTTTGTTATAGTATTAGCTGCTGGAAAATGTATCCATGTATAGTATACCTCTGTCTGCCGATATTCGTGTGCCTCGATTACGAATATGACTGTGCCACCTCTAGGTGTCAGTCCATTTTCTATAAGTTTTAAGGTTATAGATCTCCTTTTGGCGACCGGAATGAGTATTATATCCGCGTCTGCTGCTTGCATGGTAGCATCAGCATCTGCTATTTCAGTAGCTAATCTAGTAACCTCTCGTTCTTCATCGCTGTCCATTTTGCTGACAGGATGGTATTATGTTTATTTGCAGATCAGGGTTCTTTATGGAAACAGAGATTAGATGCACAATATTTTGGAACACTGTTTATCCTTCAACGTTGACTTAGACCAAGAACCATACATAGGAGTTCCCTCCTGCGAGGTTTTGGAGGATATTATAACCTTTCACCCACTCCAGACGTCTTTGGAGTATTTGGGAAAAGGGGTCTGAGTGAGAAAGCACGACTGAGTTACTCTAAATGTCTTACGTTAGTTTTATCGCCCTTTCCAAACACGTTGGGCGCCATGTAGTGTAGCTCCTATTTTCCCAATAGGCTCTGCGCATTGGAATAGTACCTACAGCAGTAAAGGCCTAGGCCAGACGTTAACTAGGTCTACTACTGTCGATACTAGACTTAATTTTTGGGTTTGCCAGCTAAGCTCAGAGTTCGCTAGAAACTTTCTCGAATGTTCAAGGAAGGATTAACTCCCCTGATTAGACAAGAAGGGATTTAGTTTCTGACAACCATAGAACATGACAACTTTGCTCTCCCCTAATCAAGAGTCAATCTCAAGAGTCGTGTGAGCACAAGGCAATTATTTTACTCAGTCAGTACGTGCATTCTTAGTCTCATCAGAATGTAGAGAAAAGGAGGAGACGGGCGTGTTCAATAAAAGATGTTATTTATTGATCAGTCTCTTTTCTCGTACAAGAGAAATGGATCGATATTATTGCAATACTTATAGTTAAGTAAAGTGCATACATTTAAAGCAATAGTATAAAATAATACTGTAAAAACATTGATATGGTTTCTGAGCCATATGATGTTTAAAATGATTAAAATATATTTACATACACATATACATTTGACTAAACGTACTCAACTGGTGTTTCTAAATACGCCTACCCCGTGTACCTGACCTAAGTCTAATACGTGGGCGGGAATAGAAAGTTACAGTTTAAGTTAAGTTTGTTTTTGCCAAGTGAATAACTAAAGAATTCTCTAGGAGGGGTTATTCAGTTCTGTACCTGGAATTTAGGATGAATGAGGAATGGTATCTCTTTCTCTGCTCTCGATATTCCAGGCTGCCTGCGAGGGCTGCCCAGAAGCGCCGGTGCTGGGTCTCTCGGCTTGAGATAGCAGCGCGTCTCTCAGCGCGTCAGGAAGGCGGGGCTGTTGCCTGCGGGGTCTGCTTCTGCTCTCGGCTTCGGCAAGTATGGCTGCTCCGTCTTGTCACCACGCGTGTGTTTGCATAGGGCAAGGTCGGCAATATTTATACCTTAAAGGTGCCGGGATTGACGTAAGGATGGACATAGGTACGTCAATAAAGATGTCATACGACTTGCTCGTTAGCACATTCTTTACTAAAGTTCTCTGTGAAATCAAAACAATGGCCGCACGGATTATCCAGGTTGTCATAGGTTTGATTTGTTATGAGAACGTCGTATGCCTTATCAGGGGCTGGAGGAATGTCGCTTGTCTAATTAGATCTCAAGCGTTATGACCTAATCAGATAACACGTTCCTGTGCCGTAGTGTGACTGCGTCAGATAACGGTATCTGCATCATGGGGGATTTCTTGCCTCATGGGCTGACTGTTAGTTAACTAGCTAGGTAGGTTAACCAGAATATGGTCAGGAATAGGGGGATCGATTCAGAACCTATAGAAATACACGACAATTCTGTATCGTGTTGTTCTTGAAACTTTAGCACTCGCTGTACAGATATAGTTTAACAAGCAAAGCAGATAGTAGAGCAATAACATATTATTCTCATGTAAACCACGATGAACTACTAGGTTGAAAGCTAAAGCAACAACTAAGTGTCGTGTGCAGAAGTTGCAAAAAAGGAAAAATGGCGTTTAAACCGGTAATGAGCCCATGCTAACTTAACACGGTGTAAAGATATCCAGGACGTAGATGACACCTCCCCATGATCCGGAAACGAACTGAATAAGATAATAGAAGTGCCATCTCATGAGAGCAGATTGCAAGTTTATATGTGGACGGTCCGCAAGGTAAAGCATTAAAAACTAGGAAAATTTAATGCTAAAGAAAAATAAAACAGCCAAGTACTTTATCGAGTCTTAAGCCAATAGGCAAGGTAAATAATAAAAACTTGACAAATAAGTCAATGAATTGTCAATGAAATGCTAGTACTCAGCATATCAAACATGAAAAAGGTCTATGACATAACTGTGTATGCAAAATAAGCTGCAACAGCCTCCAATAGGAAGTCACCGTCTTCATCCGAAAACAGTTCAGCCATCCAATTTAAAAGCGGAAAAGAACATACGTGCTCTCCCAGCACCGGATCCTCTATCACCATCAGAGGACAGCTCGGTGGGTTTTCAAGAAAGCTCTGTTCCAAGAAAGACTGTGTTGCCGCCAGTAAATTCCAGGGACCAATTAGTCCATGCATCAATGCCACAGCCATAATCCTTTCGCCAGGACAAACCAACTCGTGAGTAATGATAGGAGTCATCAGCTGATTAAAGTCGACGTCAGGAGAAACCGGTCCGCAGAGACACAAATCAATGGCCCAATCGAAATCACAGGTCAGGCAGTGAAATACAGGCTGGACACAGGTGAAGTAGGAGAATCGAAAAGATAATCCATATGCCGTGCTTAATATCGCCAACGGCATTGTGCCATAATATTCTAGCATGCGATTGCGGAACAGTGTCAGCAGCTGCAGGGCGGGAGGTTGCATAGGAGGGACATCCATATTTAAAAATGTAAAAAAGCACAAGAGCGTCCGCTGGTAATGCAAGTAAAAATGGCAATCCACGAAGCAGAGTGGAAAAAATCGAATGAAAGAAAGCAGGGATGACTCCAAAGATTTTCTCAAATGAAGTCACGAGACCACTGGTAACAACTGTAAAAAAGTGCGCCAGGGCCTTTGTGGAGGATGCGTTAGAGATAGTCCGAACCATCTTGCTGAAATGGAAAGGCAAATCTGAATTGAAAAGGGTCTGCACCTCTGTACGGGTGTTTGCTATGTGAAGCACGAAAGTTTCACGGGCCGAACTCAAGGCCACCTCTCTCTGAGACAAAAGAGCTCTTATTCTTGCCATGCCGTTGAAATCTGCTCCCAAGGTTGGTATTTGTGGCGAGATTGAAAACTCCCTATGTTCATGTGTGGGAGGAAATAGAACATTTCTGCAGCAAATAACCCGTTCACTTACTGTTACGATAAAAGGAATACTTTTAATTAACCCAGAACAATCTTCATTATTGAGCATCAAATAACTACCATTTTCCAACAACTTGAACGTGGGGATGATAGCAGGAACTGGCGTGCCTTGCAACCATATTTGGTCGGTGTTTGTTGCATGAACCGTGTAACTGTATGTGCCTACACATTAGTGAATGATCTGGCGTCTCAGTGCATTCCTCTCCATTCAGATAAACTTCTTGATCATCTTTGAAACATCTGTATGTGTATGGAAGCGACCAGACCTCATGAAGAAAAGCACTACCTAAAGGTTCATAACGACCTATTGGTATATATTTCATACAATTTGAAAACTTATATAAAGCAAAAGGCAGCGTTATTAAACCGTCGATAAGGCACGTTGCCAAAAAACCCGCAATCCTCTGCTGATGATGTCACTGAGCATGTCATGAATGATGTAATATGTGACATCATCAGCAGTGGATTACGGGTAATAGTATCTCTAGTTTACTCCCCTATAGCTGTCTTTCTTTTAACATAAGTGTCTGTTTCCTTCCCTTATACTTACTGTTTTTGGTTCGCTTCCGGTTCGCGTACCGGCGAGCGAACTGGGAAGCGAACTAAGAGAAATAGAGGTTGGCACAGTTCCAAATATTGTACCAATTTTTTAATAACGGGGAGGTAGTTCTGAAAAGAACTTTTTTTTTTATTGTTTTTGTTGTTTTATATTTTTTTTATTATTTTTCGGAACATTTTTTTACTTTTTTTGAATTTTTCTGAACAGTTTTATATTTTTTGGGGTTTTTCTTGGAGGGGGCAATGAAAACGATTCATTGTAAAGGGCTCAACAGGAGCAACAAAACAAAAAAAGAAGTATTTATTATTTTGGGCGTTTCGTACAAACTTGTATATGATAGTCAATAGCTCTGTTGATCAGAGTGATGCTTCTTTCTCCGTAGGAAATGAATCCATCGCAAAATACGCAGATGTGTTTTACTTCACCAAATTTCATTTGTATGTTTGGCACCATCTCCCTGCCCTCTGGTCCCGTTACTTCCGGTACAACAGATCTTCTGGCCATAATAGGGAGATTATCTAGGTCGTTCCGAAACTGTGCAGCACTGTAGTTGTTAGGATGCCACCTAGTCATATGGCGATGCATTGTGTAGTTTCCGAAACTGTATTTTTTCTCGGTTCCTCTGGACAGTCTATCTTGACATATAAGGCAAGTTACGTATCTTGCATTTACTTTTTTCTGACCTTTGGGAATTTTAAAAAATTGCCAAATGAAGTTTTCTTTCCGGTGAGACGTCCTGGGCTGCTCAGGCAAAAACTGCCTCTCTTCGTGCTCGTCGTCCTGTTCCTCTTCTTCCTCTTCTTGTTGAATTATAACTTGAGCAGGTGGTCCACTCTTCCTTGGATGTGGTGGAGGTGGTGGGGAAGCACCAGCTGAAGCTACTAAAGAAGCCATTGCTCAGTGATCACAAAGGGTCTTTCTCTCACAATGATGAAAGTCAGAGTGAGGAAAGAAGGAGGGATTTTCATCATTTGGGAAAAACAAGAGTTCTCAACCAATGAAAAGTGTTCATTTTAGATTATATGACCTAGTCTTACATCATTAGGAAACCAAAAGTGAAATGAACCAATGAAAAGTGTTATTACCAAGTCACATGACCTGCTGTGTTTACGTTAAGCGCTTTGCAGGGCCTCCCGGTTTGCTTCCAGAAACCTGCGCTTTGCGACTCGCTTCGCGTACCAGTTCGCTAACGTAGCACATCATATGACGTATCACGCGACAACGCGAAACGTCATACGGACGGGAGGCGTCACGATGTTGTTTTCTAACGCGGCAGTTGCGGTAAAGAAACGTTTACCGGCTCGCGGTCTATTTCGCGGCATCAAGGTCAGCTAACGGGAAGCTTCCCGATTCGCGAAGCGGGAACGAAGAAAAAAAAATATTAAAAAAAAAAATTATTCATAAACATATAAAATATATTTTTGGATTTAAAGAAGAATACATTTTACAGCTACAGATATTAGCTGTTAAAAAACCAATGAAATTCACTGAAAAAACCATAGGTTATAGACCATATAGAGTTAGGAATTAGCATTTACAAAACCTTGAAAATTCACTGAAAAAACCATAGGTTATAGACCATATATAGTTAGGAATTAGCATTTACAAAACCTTATTTTACTCACACAAAACCATTGAAATTCCATATATAGTTAGTTGCACTAACTATATATCGCGCACCCGCAATCCACTGCTGATGATGTCACATATTACATCATTCATGACATGGTCAGTGACATCACTGATGACATCACTGATGACATCTCAAATGACATCACTGATGACATCACTGATGACATCTCATTTGACATCAATGACCACATCACTGATGATATCATTCATGTGACAATACAATGCATCTCCTCACATTTTAATATAACCTCTGTTTCACCCAGTGTTAAATACAGAGTATAATTTTTGAAACCATTGACACACCAATACTAGTTACTACATACGCACTCACTGATTCCTACGTCTACACACACCTTCACTCATTCACCCATACAATCATTCATACATACAATCACTCATCTTTACAACACTATCATATGCACTCATACACCTATACAGACAGTCACAGTCTGCCACTCATCCATGGAGTTACTCACTCACCTAGTCAGTCATGTAAAGAATCAATGACACTTCCATTTTCTTGTCTATACAGTTAAACATAGAGCACCTTACATTTTCAAACATATACTAACACATACTTACCTTCTTATACAATCATTGATACAAGTACACATTGATCTGCACAGAGTCACACACCTCCCAGCCAGCCACACACACACTCAGTCTCCCATACAAATACTTGGGCAATCAATCAATAACCCATATAGTTACTCATACAGCTACTGATCAACACATGCAGCAGTTTACAGAACAACAGACATAATGATGCACAAATTAAGACAGTTTAGTCACTAACCCATGCACTCAGTGAGACACATTTAATCACTCACTCATACAGTTAGTCATGCACCTACTAAATCCTTCGTCCAGACACTTACACATCCACTCAATCTTCAATATGTAAGACATATTTAAACTTTACAGAAACAAAAAATCACTGGATGTTGTTATCAGTCATGTCATCAGTGATGTCATTTGAGATGTCATCAGTGATGTCATCAGTGATGTCACTGACCATGTCATGAATGATGTAATATGTGACATCATCAGCAGTAGATTGCGGGTGCGCGATATATAGTTAGTGCAACTAACTATATATGGAATTTCAATGGTTTTGTGTGAGTAAAATAAGGTTTTTTAAATGCTAATTCCTAACTATATATGGTCTATAACCTATGGTTTTTCAGTGAATATATATATATATATATATTCACTGAAAAAACCATGGTCTATAACCTATGGTTTTTTCAGTGAATATATATATATATATATATTCACTGAAAAAACCATAGGTTATAGACCATATATAGTTAGGAATTAGCATTTAAAAAACCTTATTTTACTCACACAAAACCATTGAAATTCCATATATAGTTAGTTGCACTAACTATATATCGCGCACCCGCAATCCACTGCTGATCATGTCACATATTACATCATTCATGACATGGTCAGTGACATCACTGATGACATCACTGATGACATCTCAAATGACATCACTGATGACATCACTGATGACATCTCAAATGACATCACTGATGACATCACTGATGACAACATCCAGTGACTGTATGTTTCTGTAAAGTTAAAATATGTCTTACATATTGAAGAATGAGTGGATGTATAAGTGTCTGGATGAAGGATTTAGTAGGTGCGTGACTGACTGTATGAGTGAGTGATTAAATGTGTCTCACTGAATGCATGGGTTAGTGACTAAACTGTCTTAATTTGTGCATCATTATGTCTGTTGTGATGTAAACTGCTGCATGTGTTGATCATTAGCTATACGAGAGGCTATATGTGTTATTAATTGGTTGCCCAAGTATTTCTATGGGAGATTGAGTTTGTGTGGGGGTGGCTGGAAGGTGTGTGACTCTATGCATAGATGTGTGAGCAGTTTATTCACTAGGTGTATGAGTTCAAGACTGCATGTGGAAACAGCTACATGGGCAGTTGACTGTGTGCATGAGTGTATTGATGAGTGAATGGATATCTCAATGCTACATGTCATAGTAAGTACATATGTTAAACACAGTACATGTGAGAGTTGGCATATATAAATAACTGTGCATGAGAGCCACTGAATGAGTGAGTGGTTGTATCGATCATTGTGAACTTGTATCAGGGATTGTATAAGAGAGTAAATATGTGTTAGTATATGTTTCAATAAGTAAGGTGTGTTTAACTGTATAGTTGAAGAAATGGAGGTGAGATTGTTTCTTTGCATGACTGACTGGGTGTGTGAGTAACTCCATGGATGAGTGGCAGTGTGTGAGTGTCTGTATACACTGAGTGTATCTAAGGTTATATTAGAGTCTGAAGAGGTTTATCGTATTAGCACAAGAATGATGTCAAATGAGATGTCATCAGTGATGTCATCAGTGATGTCATTTGAGATGTCATCAGTGATGTCATCAGTGATGTCACTGACCATGTCATGAATGATGTAATATGTGACATGATCAGCAGTGGATTGCGGGTGCGCGATATATAGTTAGTGCAACTAACTATATATGGAATTTCAATGGTTTTGTGTGAGTAAAATAAGGTTTTTTAAATGCTAATTCCTAACTATATATGGTCTATAACCTATGGTTTTTTCAGTGAATATATATATATATATAATTAATTATTATATATATATTAATATGAATTATTATTTACATAAATATATATATAGATATACACACACATATGTCTATATATATATATTCACTGAAAAAACCATAGGTTTCAGGCATTATATAGTTAGGAATCAGCATTTAAAAAACCTTTGAAATTCACTGAAAAAAACATAGGTTTCAGGCCTTATATAGTTAGGAATTAGCATTTAAAAAAAACCTTTGAAATTCACTGAAAAAACCATAGGTTTCAGGAGTTATATAGTTAGGAATTAGTTTTTAAAAAACCTTTAACTATAAGTTTTAGTGGTGTTATAGTTAGCTGGACATTTTACTCATACAAAACCAATGAAATTGCTCCTATATAGTTAGTTGTACTAACTATATTTCGCGCACCCGCAATCCACTGCTGATGATGTCACATATTAGATCCTTCATGACATGGTCAGTGACATCACTGATGACATCTCAAATGACATCACTGATGACATCACTGATGACATCATCCAGTGAATGTGGTTTGCTTTGTTATTTAAATATGCATTATATATATAGCAATTTACATTGAAGAATGAGTGGATATTTATAAATAAATATTTGGATGGAGGATTTAGTAGCAGTGTAATTGACTGTTTACTTGACCAATTTATAATGTCTCACTAAATATAGTGGATAGTGACTAAACTGTGTGAATATCTGTATCACTTTGTCAGTTGTTGTGTAAACTGATTCTACAGTTGGTTACTAGCTATGTGAAAGTCTATATTAGTTATTGATTAGTTAACTGAGTATTTGTATGGGAGTGTGAAAGTGTGTGTGGTTCGGTGGGGTTGTGCGACTGTCCAAAGTTGTGTGAATAGTTGATTAAGTAGATATATGAAGTTAAAACTACATGTTCTAACAGTTTGGGTGAGGGAATCTCTTTATCGGGGTGGTGATGAGCAAATATATTTCTCAAAGGTACAGGTCCAACAAACTAGATAAATAAAAGGCAGTGTATGTGTCAGTTGTTGTATATAAATAAGTATACATAAGACACAATGATTGTGTGAGTGACTGTATGGATAACTGTATACTTGTAATAATGATTTTATAATTCACTAAGTATGACTTACTATCTAAATGAATAGAAGAAGTGGTATTTGTATAAGTGTTTTGCTAAGTACATATGTAAGTATGATCCATTGTTTGCATAAGTGAGTAGGATGACTTCATATGTGAATAGGATGCGTGCTGTTGTTTAATGTCGATATAGATGTATAAGTATTTTTGATAGTGTTCTATTGTTTATTGACAGCATGTATGAGTGAATCCATAGGTAAGTGATTAGATGTGTGTATACATCTATGAATCACTGAGTGGATTTTTAGATACTTGTATTGCTGTGACAATGGATTTAAATATGATACTCTGTATTTTACAAACAGTGATGAAAAATTGTAATAGTGTATGAAAAGGTGTATGTGATTGTCACGTGGATGATGTCATCAGTGATGTCATCAGTGATATCATTTGAGATGTCATCAGTGATGTCACTGACCATGTCATGAATGATCTAATACGTGACATCATCAGCAGTGGATTGCGGGTGCGCGAAATATAGTTAGTACAACTAACTATATAGGAGCAATTTCATTGGTTTTGTATGAGTAAAATGTCCAGCTAACTATAACACCACTAAAACTTATAGTTTTTTGAGTGAATTTCAAAGGTTTTTTAAAAACTAATTCCTAACTATATAACTCCTGAAACCTATGGTTTTTTCAGTGAATTTCAAAGGTTTTTTTAAATGCTAATTCCTAACTATATAAGGCCTGAAACCTATGTTTTTTTCAGTGAATTTCAAAGGTTTTTTAAATGCTGATTCCTAACTATATAAGGCCTGAAACCTATGGTTTTTTCAGTGAATTTCAAAGGTTTTTTAAATGCTAATTCCTAACTATATAAGGCCTGAAACCTATGGTGTTTTTAGTGAATTTCAAAGGTTTTTTAAATGCTAATTCCTAACCATATAAGGCCTGAAACCTATGGTTTTTTCAGTGTTTAAAAAAAAAAAAAATTGATTGGTTAACTGGCTTATTAAGTGTATCTTAGTGAATACATATATTAGCGAGTAATGTTTAAATATTTAAATATATGCATGATCCATGTAATATGTGACGTCATCAGCAGTGCATTGCAGACGTGCAAGTTATAGTGAGTCCAACTAACTATAACGTGGGAATTTCAATGGTTTTATGCGAGTAAAATTTCCACCTAACTATAACTGGTGTGAAACCTATGGTTTTTTGAGTGAATTTTAAAGGTTTTTTAAATGCTAATTCCTAACTATAACTGGTGTGTAACCTATGGTTTTTTCAGTGAATATATATATATATAAAATTTCTATGGCAAAATGAAACCCCTCATTTTGTTCCTTTTCAAATTAAATGTATTAAGTGTTACCACTTTATTCCAATCAAGATGACTTCAGGTGTGCCATACTTTTGTCATAAGTAAGACTGTTAGCGTTCTAGTTGTTCTTTAGAACACTCTGGGACATTCTGTCATTGGGCTATAGTTGGGCTACATCTGGCTGATATTTGGGCCACATTTGGGCTCTTTTGTCTCTGGTGGCCATCTTGGGAGACTGCATATCAGAATTTTTTTAATGAAATATAAGAGGATTTGAGAAGTCACTCAAAATGTGCCCTAATTTTTCTTTCTGAAGCACTAATCATAATTTCTATGGCAAAATGAACCCCCTCATTTTGTTCCTTTGCAAATTAAATGTTTTAAGTGTTAACACTTTATTCCAATCAAGATGACTTCAGGTGTGCCATACTTTTGTCATAAGTAAGACTGTTAGCGCTCTAGTTGTTCTTTAGAACACTCTGGGACATTCTGTCATTGGGCTATAGTTGGGCTACATCTGGCTGATATTTGGGCTACATTTGTTTTTTTTGTCTCTGGTGGCCATCTTTGGGCTACATTGGGCTACATTAGGCTACATTGGGCTACATTGGGCTACATTTGGGCTCTAACATATATATAGCCCAATGTAGCCCAATATATATTTTTTCAAAGTTAATTTTCGTAAAAACCACTGGAGTACATATCTTGAGACATAGCAAAGGCACATCGGGCTACCAGTCCCTACAATTTTGCCAAGTTTGGTGGAAAACCCTTCAGCTGTTCGGGCTAAAAGTGAGTCCAACCGCCCTATGGAAATTAACATGGGGAAAACACGTTTTGGGACCCCCTTTTATCTCGGCCCCCGCTTGACGAATCCCCCCCAAACTTTCAGGGAAGGAGCGGAGCGCCGCGAGGCAAAGTTAACGAAAATTTCAGGAAGATTCCTCAAACGGCGCCAAAGTTATTCCCAATAAAATGTTGCGATTTCCCTATGGAAAACAATCCTAACTATATATACATATATATATATATATTGCGAGTATGTTTACTGTTTACAACTTTATCATACATGCCTTTGCGTTGTAAAGGCATGCGTGGTAAAGTTATTTGCGGGCCAAAAATTTGCGGAATGATGGTATTACGGAGTAATTGTATCCGCGTTGTTATAAATGCGGAGTAATGGTAAGCGGAGTGTTAGTTTGCGGGATAACATCATATATTCATTTCGCCATCCCACATCTCCTACTATGGCTAATGGGGTAAACACTATTGTATTGCCACCTGTGCGCAATGGAGATGAGGACATGGCACATCTGATCTGTATGTGTATCAGCCTGAAGGAGGAGAGGTCTCGCATGTTCAAACTGCAGTTCAACCAGCATGGGATCAGGCTGTGATAGCTGGTTTCAAACCGGATGACCTGCAATTAAACTAAAGTTAGGTACATTTTTAGCACTGGTAGAAGACAATCTGACAAGTGCAGACAATGCCTCTGGAATGCCTCGGCTGCCCAAACTTTACTTATAAAAACAACTACTGGTTTGGAAGAAAGGACTACGGGAACTAAAAGGCTCAAACTAACACCACCACTGCAGACGACTTTACATCTCTAACAGTTTGCCATTTTATGGTCTATGAACATCACTGGACAGAAACCATTCCGCTGTTCTCTTGGAGGTGCCCTCTCCCAAAACTGCTGCTTCCATTGCTTATTTGCACAGCAAAAGCCAAAGAAGACACTTGTTTTAGATAACCTTGGCAATTGCGTTCTATTTATCAGAGTTCTTCTTTTCATATTCTAGCTTCTTGCTTACTTTGTTAAAATTGAGTGGTTTTATTGGTTCTGCATTTTTTGTAATAGTTTTAATTAACTATATACAATAAAGATAACTTACTTACATGTTCTACCTCAAGGCACTTTATTTCTTTTTTTTGCATCCAGCCGTAGACCACAGATGATATAACGGGCCCTTTAAAGTCCATTCCTTTGGCTTTCTTCTGAGGATTTTGTTGTTCTAGTAATTGTCTTGGAAGGTACACACTTTAACTATAAAAATGCAATATATTTTTAATCACTTTTATTAAACAGAATTGTTCGGATTTCTATCTCAAACAGCACATTTTGCTTTATATATTTTGATGTCTGTACTGTGCACTTTTATGGTTCAATGAACCGAATTAGAGGTATTTTGATTTAGTGCTTCTGGGAGTTTTTACAGCGACAAGGAACTGCTGCATATAGAGGTGGGTATAGGACTGAAAGTAGGCGTGATTATGTTAGGAAATCTGTGATCACTGGTTAGTGGAAAGGATACAACCTTATCCACTTCTTCTAAGAAGATTCCTTGACCTGTGAAGAAAGCACATAGAAAAGAAGACCCTGCGGGGAGAAAAGTCTGAAGGACAGCAGACTCCTGCTTGCAACTGGAACTGCTCTCCAAGGGTCAGGTGGCTAACCACTTCTTTGCCTGCATCGGGGACACAAAAACCAGAGGATCTGTGACTCCAACAAGGCATAATTGGAGTCTGGACTGGACCCTGCAGGAACTCGATGCTCAGTTACAATTTCCCATTTGGTGCAGGGTCAAAACTGATTTGAACCTGGCCTGGCAGTTCGGCCTGGACTGTTCCCATTGGGCGCAGGTTTAAGACTGATTTGCATGTGGCTGGGTCCAAACTGGAATGCCATGGTGATCAAAGAAATGATGGATTTAGGCCCAGATCTCTGTACTGGGATGAATGTATGACATTGTTCTGCATTCTGTCCATCAATTGTTCTTTTTGCATTTGTCATCCAGAGTGGGATGGGTATGCCGAGACATGGGTCCCATGCTCTCAGTGCCACTGGAGTCAAGCTATCCTGGCTGATGAGGGCTGAAAGCCTGAAATCGGTCCTAGGATGCTTGTTTCCATTCCAAGGATGACCTGGCCTTACAGTTTGGGCTGCATTGTTCCCATTGGGTGCAGGGTCAACACTGAGTTGCATATGGCTAGGTCCAAACTGGAATGGCATGGTGAGCAAAAAAACGATGGATTTAGGCCCAGATCTCTGTAGTGGGATGAATGTATGACTTTGTTCTGCATACTGTCTATCAATTTTTGCAGTTACAATTTCCAGCCTTGTTCCCATGGATGATCTTGAGAACCAAAAATATGACTTAGCCAAAGGTAAAAAAAATCTGGACCAATGGGGCAAAACTTCCTCTGCAGTATAAAATCCATCTTGATCTCCATCATAGGGGTCGATTCCGATCTCGGTCGGTCAGCCCTCCGAGACCTGTCAGTAGCCTTACCTTACGGCCGAATCGTACCAGGAGCGTGACCGTCCGGCGAGGAAGTATGATGCGGAAAGGTGCCGAATTCCTGACCGACACATACGCTTCGACTCCATCCACAATTTCCGTACGAGCCTGACCCTGAAACACACAATTCACGCCACACGGCACCATAAACACTGCAACTTCCGGCCGGTCAAGTACGTTGCGTACTTCCTACGTTCCAGACGGGTCGCCATGTACAGGTCATACCAGTCCTGTACATGTATGACCGGATTAGGAACTGACGCGGATGACGCAGACGGTAAGCCGGAAAATCAACAACACGTACCTGCCAAATGTCACACACACCCAGGGGGTCCAAACCCTGTCCACTAGCAGCAGGCCTTCATAGGGGTCGCATGGCCACCACACCTTAAACCCCCACCCATAGGGGCATGTTGCCTATCACTACTGCCACTCCTACCCATATATGTCATGATGCCCACCACTACTGCCACCCCTACCCATAGTGGCATACAGCCTATCACTATTGCCACCCCCACCCATAGGGGCATTTTTCCCACCACTACTGCTACCCCCAACCATAGGGGCATGTTGCCTATCACTACAGCCACCCTCACCCATAGGGGCATGTTGCCCACCACTATTGCAACCCCTACCCATAGGGGCATGTTGCCTATCACTACTGCCACCCCCACCCATAGAGGCATGTTGCCCACCACTACAGCCACCCCTACCCATATGTGTCATGTTGCCCACCAATATATGTCAAGTTGCCCACCACTACTCCCACCCCTACCCATAGGGGCATGTTGCCCACCACTACTGCCACCCCTACACATAGGGGCATGTTGGCCACCACTACTGCCACCCCTACCCATAGGGGTATGTTGCCTATCACTACTGCCACCCCTACCCATAGGGGCATGTTGCCTAGCACTACTGCCACCCCTACCCATATGTGTCATGTTGCCCACCACTATGCCACCCCGCCCATATGTGTCATGTTGCCCACCACTACTGCCACCCCTACCCATAGGGGCATGTTGCCCACCACTACTGTCACCCCTACCCATAGGGACATGTTGCCTATCACTACTGCCACCCCACCCATATGTGTCATGTTGCCCACCACTACTGCTACCGCCACCCATAGGGGCATGTTGCCTATCACCACTGCCACCCCTACCCAAAGGAACATGTTGCCCACCACTACTGCCACCCCCACCAATAGGGGCATGTTGCCCACCACTACTGCCACCCCTATCCATAGAGGCATGTTGCCTACCACTACTGCCACTCCTACCCATATGTGTCATGTTGCCCACCACTACTGCCACCCCTACCGCTGGACTGTTCCCATGAGGCACAGGGTCAGACTGATTTGCATATGGCCAAGTCTGAACTGGGGTGACTGAGTGAGCTAAAGAATGGTGATGGATTAAACCCAGATCAGTTGACTGGGGGTGAGTGTTTGATTTGCTCAAACGCTCCGTCCATCATCCCCTTTTGTATCGCTTTGTTCACCCCTACCCATGGGGGCATGTTGCCCACCACTACTGCCACCCCTACCCCCTCGTACTTACAGAGCTGTTAAACTTTAGCCCGCACCAGAAGACCAGCACCCACACTCACGATCGGATTATGGCATCCTTTAAAGATATAGCAGATTTAATATTAAATCAACAGAAGTTTAGGGTTATACAGCAGATGAAGCCACTTCCATTTATTCACTTATTAAGGAAGTATGGACTTTCAGCACGTCCGCCAGCACTACAACACAAATGCTCAAACAGTTGGAATACACAATGAGAAAAGAAGTCAACTCTTATTGAATACCACAAGGTCAAGAGAATTTCACGGGGATTGCGCATAGCATTAAAACCAATGCTGTTTAAATTCAACAAATCATTCATGACCAGATGGTACGCGATCCTCAATAAATGTTCGCTGGACCTCATCTTGCTTATAACAGAGGAATTTTCAACCATTCTTAATGACCTGAAAGAGGACATCTTTAAATTAAAGGAGGCGATCGCGTCAAATATGCCCAACAAAGATTGGAGTAAAGTATTGTAGGACATCAATACACGTTTGGACAATCACGCAAAGGAAGTACATGAGCGTAAAATAAGAAAGATTCGACGAGACACAATAGACTACAAGTTGGATGAGGTCTATACTTGGGCCAAGGCCTACGCACAGAAAAGATTTTTTTTAAAAGGAATAGGGAACACCTCTTCTGAAGAAAGTGTTGTTCAGGATCAGGACTTATCCCTACAGAGGCCACCCGTACCAACAACAAGTTCCCAGGCAGTAGTGTCTACAGATGAGGATTCAACATCTCTTATGGATAAACCTTCTTTTTTAGCAGAGGGCCACGCATCAAACCAACCACCAGACAAACTAGCACGGGTCCGGAGGGGAAAAACAACCCAAAAAAACCAACCGAAAGTGGTCGGCCACAACGCAATCTCAAATGGGTAATCTAGTGGTAAACATATCTAAGAGAATATTGACATCTGAGGAATTAAATGTATAGAACAAAGGAACATCATTTGTGAAACAGAGATTGCACTGTTTAAATTTACAAGAAAGCTTCGCTTGAAGTGGTTCTTTTCCACCATTGATAATATTGGGTAAACCAAGACACTTGAAACCTTCTGACCTTAAAGAAAATTTATGCCACCCTTATCTCATAAAAGCCTGGATAGTTTTGAAATTTTGGTCAAAAAGGACCTAGAACACCTAGTGTATGCTAAACCGAAACATAGATTTATCTAAGAAGGAAATGCGGATTCTGAATGATCTGAGACAGGACCCTGACATTACATTTCAACCAGCGGACAAGGAGGGAGCCCTGGTGGTGATGGATACGGCTTTTTATGAACACAAAGTAGATCTTCATGTCGAAGACAAAGACACATATGTAAAATTAGATTGTGACACCACAACCCAATTTGCAAAACGTTTGGAAACAATAGTTACCAGAGCAGAAGGGGATGCTTTAACCCCTTGAGTGCTCATGAAGAGGTCAGCTCGTCATGAGCTATGGCGCTCTGGTGCTCATGACGAGCTGAGCTCTTCATGACCGCGCCCGTTACATGGAACGCTGGCATGCTGGGCTGATTCCCCTGCTGTGCTGAGCGTTCCATTGGAACGGGCGTGGTCATGACGAGCTCAGCTCGTCATAAGCACCGGAGCGCCGTAGCTCATGACGAGCTGACCTCGTCATGAGCACCGCGGCGCTGTACACGCCACCCCACCCCCCAGCACAGCGGGGGAAACAGCCCCGCATGGAAGGGGTTAATCAACTCAAACATCAGAAAATACTTACAAACCACCACCCCACAAATACCACATATCTACATGCTACTGAAAATTCAAAAACATGCAACAAATCCTCCATTTCGTCCCATCGTGGCAGGATGTGGATCGATATATGAACCAATCTGACGTTTCATAGATCACCATTTACAACCACTGGTACAAAGGTGTCAAACATATGTAAAAGATACCACTGATTGTCTGATAAAACTTGAAAGAGTAAGTCATCTAGTTCAAGAAGACACATTATTCTGTACAATTGATGTAGTGGCATTATACACGTCAATTGCCAACAGTCATACAAGAGGACTTTGGCTGCAGTCCCATATTGCTCAACTTAGAAAAGCTTCCAGAGATAATGAATACACTAAATGAGGATCTCAAATATGAAGCTAGCAGGCAACGGAACATCGTACACTCCCAGCAAAAAACCAAGGAGCTTATAACTACTAAAAACTTGCAAACCAACGACAAGGAACCCCAGCAAGACACGGCAAGGGCAGTGGACGAGCTCCCATGCAGAGCTAAAGAAATTGCAATAGCAACCAGCTTCAACCCTGTCAATAATCATGAAATTCAAAATACTTCAAAACCAGCAAGCACAGATACCCATCATCTTTCCTGGAAAAACAAGAAAAAAATAAAAAAGCTGAACAAACAAAGAAATAACAATAATGGCTCCATTCGACAGTGGTTGCTGCCGGAAAACAAGGAGATCGAGGTTCACACTGTTGATCAATATGAGACCAATACTCTTCCTCAGACTCAGATCCTAAAAGAAAACACCATATGTTCAGCAAAACTGGGTAAAACTAACTTTGAAACCAACTCTGATGATATTGCGGACGACCGCACGGACCATCGGTTAGATCCCGTGGATATGAGGGAACAAAAAGTCAGCTGGTGCTCCAACCACTTACAAGGACAGCTACCCAGGGATGGAAAGCATGACTTACAAAGAATCCAGGAACCTAATTCAAAGAGTCCCTCACCGACTAAACCGGTGGATAAAAGTATGAGCAGCATGAACCAAGAAACTCTAAAAACAAATAAACAAATTATCATCCTAGCATCAGGTCACAGGGCATCTCAAGGCAAAAGAGAGTCTACCAATAACAGAGAGACGGAACCTACGCCGACTAGACCACAGATTGAGATGAAAGTCCAGCAAATGGTGGCCAATTCAAACCGGGCAGAGGTTAATGTCGATACCCTGGAAAACCCTAAACTCCATACAGGTCCGTGAACCGCAGGAGGCCATCACCCAACAAAACCCACCTTCTATAAATTACGATGACCTGAAAATATTGTTGCACCCTGAATATGTCTCGCAAGTGGGATATCCTTAACCGCAGCAATCTCCTAAAACTTTGTGCCAATATCCCAGGTCTAGAAAACATAACAACAACGGATATTGAGAGTGTCTCCTTCCTTCCCCCAGGACTAGGCGAGACCAATGAGACCACAGAGCTGATTTTCACTAACCTAGCCATGGCTGTGGCTTTGAAAAGAAACACGAAGCAATTGGAAAATTGAGGCATAAAAATCATGGCCCAGCCTGTGCTAAAATGCCCAATGCTCCTGAAAAACAGCAACTTGAAGGAACCAACAGTTTCTCAGGAACAGAACACTAAAAAAAAAGATATCCATGAATGATTCGCTTTACTTACTGCCATCAGCAGTATCCATTCTTCATGGGACTTCAACCGGCGCAAAAATAAATTTAACAAGTGACAGCTTAATTAAAATAACAACAAACCTGGGACAAGGCATTCGGTCCTGTTCATTCAAGTGGAATACCAGCGAAGACTGGTCTTGGCTGTCAAGGGCCTTAAATCCCAGTTCCTAACATCCTTCGCACTGCAAGCAAGGAGACCACACGGCATCTGCCCAAAAATAGCCCAGTAAAGCACAGTGACCCGACGGCAAGCATTCAAAGATTAAACATCATGACCTGGAACGTCGCAGGGATTTCAAAGCTCGTGCAAAACCCAGCGACTTTCGTATTTTTAGAAGGAGCCGATATAATCTGCACCCAACAAACGTGGGCAACTAAATCTATATCAATAAGAGGTTACGAGGAATATTAAAGACAACATATTTGGAGGACCATCAGGAGGGATTTCTATATACATCAAGCACTCCCTGAAAATACAATTTACAGAAATAAAAATAACGTCAAATATGTTTCTGGCAGGCACCCTAAAAGGTCTCTCTACAACTAACAGTCGTCTCTCAATACTTTTAATTAACGTTTATCACAACTCTCATGGGGCGGGTGCCAAGGACAAGCTGACCCAGTTGATAAGTCAGATAGAAATTCTACTCTTACAGTACGCTCCTACAGAATCTATCATCCTTGGGGACTTTAACGCACATAACATAGGGGTCTCTGTATCACAAAGCATTCATTCTGCGGCTGCAGATGCCTTCAACGCCCTAATGCAGTCTTATAACCTGCTAACTCTTTGTTTTTAAGGAACGCACCAGGGGCACTCTTTCCTCCTACAAATAACAATCAAACGACAATAGATTAGATCCTATTAAGTGCAAGAATACAAGACCTCATGGTAAACTATACAGTACACCAACTAAACGAAAGCGATCACGCCGCTCTAACGACCATGTTAAAACTCACAGTAGATAATCGCCACACTTTACGACACATTGGGGCATCAAATGGAGACGAACTGTACATGCCATCAAGAAGAATCAAATGGGGGCAGTTTGATAAATGGAAATAAATATGGACTGGCTGGCAACACAGCGCAAACAACAGCGGCGCCATAGACTAATGGGACCGGGCGGCCCACAAATTAGCTTCACTGCTCCAAGGAGGCACAATAAGCAGATCCCCCCATATCCATCACATCCTTTTGGACACGTCCCAGCAATCAAAGAAAGCGCTAAACAATTAAATGCCAAACGTATGGCCTACCAGAAAACTGGCTCAGCATCGGCCAAAAGCTACTTAAAGAAGCCGTAAAAAGCTACTCGAAGAAGGTCTGGGCAGTGAAACGTGAATGCATTGAGGCGAAATGGCTGAAGATCTTCGACTTACTGAGACCTTGCAAGTCCCAAGAGTTCTGGCAATATCTAAATACTATAACCCAAGGAGACAACCATTGAGAGGACTCACTCAACACAGGCACCTGGGCCGCTCATGTGAAAACATTGTACAAAGAAGATGGAAGCGTAACTTTGCTGAATAAAGGCCCTAACGTGAGTGGAGAACTAGACACTACTGCTCACACATCAAAAACTTTGGATGATCAAGCACCCCCAGGAAAAACTCTAGTTTGTACAACCTTAAAAAAGATCAGACACAATGGGGCACCAGGAATCAACAGCCTACCTGGCTCCCTCTTCAGGGCGACACAGATTTCTGGACGGATAATTTGACTAAGCTATATGCTGAATGCCGGTTCTTGGGGAACGTTCCAGACTCCTGGAGAGTGTCATTATTGCTTCCAATACATAAGAAAGGGCCAAAATCTCACCCACAAAACTATTGCATGATTGCTCTGCTTGACATTGAGGGCAAGGCCTACGCAAGTACCCTCCTGGTGGAATTATCGAACTGGGCCAGAACTGAAGACCTTCTGCCCTTTTTTCAAACAGGGTGTAGACCTGGGGCATCAACCATGGACAATATAACACCGCTCTCATATCTAGCACAAGCCGTGTCACGACAAAGCCTGCCACCTTTTGCCTGTTTCATTGACTATTCGGCAGCTTTTGATGGTGTAGATCATTCCATCCTCTGGCAGAAGTTGGCACGCTGGAACATCGATCCATCTTCATTACAAGCCATTCACTCATTGTACTCAAGAACCTGGGTAAGAATCAAACTTTCGAGCGTATCTGCTACAGAGAAAATCGACACGGATCGCGGCTTAAAGCAAGGGTGCGTCTTAGCTCCGATGCTTTTTAATTTATACACCGCAGATATGGGCCAAGCCTTGATTGGAGCCACATTAGTAACACCTAGGATTGGGCACACTAAAATCCAACTAATACAATACGCCGACGGCCTGGTACTCCTAGACCATACTAAAATAGGCCTACAAAAAGCAATTACAGCCCTGGCAACCTACAATGCCAAAAACAAGCTGGTTGCCAACCCATCCAAATCAAAAACAATAATCTTTGGGCAATACCCTAAGAAAAAACTGGCAAAATGGAGGCTAGGTTAGCTGACTCTGGATAGCACACAACACTACAACTACTTAGGGGTTTGGTTCAGCGAAACAGGTCGCCCAGGAGTCCATCTCCATAAAATGCGAATGAAAGGGAAAAGTATCATTTACGTCCTCTGCAAGCTATATGGCACTCTACATAGCCCCACAACAACGGTTATTCAAAGAGTCTTGAGGGCGAAATTAATGCCATCACTTAATTACGCACAACAGGCATTCCCAGGGAAACTAGTGAGAGACTTAGAAAAAATCCACTGCTCAGCCTATAAAAAGTTATTTCACCTACCCTCATGCACCAGGAATAATCTAGTGGGGATAGAATTTAACCTGAACCAACAAAAGCTGGAAGAGATGGCCTCCCTGAGCAAATACTTCTATCTTACCATGGCGGCAGGAGAGAACACAATGAAGTCTACCATAAAAAGTATTTTTCTGGAATCCGGCAGTCCCTGGTCAGCCAGCCTTTTCGCAGCCAAAGATGTTTTGAAACTTGCAATAGAGAACTGGGACCCCAAGATAATCAAGTATACTGCTATCAAAAGCACAATAAAAAAACAAGTTTGCATTTGCTCTCGCACCTCAGACATGGAATCATTGGAATCAAGAGGATTTCACGAGTCCCAAAGACTCCCATATACGGAGTACAACCCCAAACTTCATCTCACGCAGGCTGTGGGGAGACAAGCTCTATACGGGATCATAGCGTTTAGATTACATCCTCTCCCCCATAAAGAATTATACCCCTCCGGGTCGATAAAAATGGCGATCAGGGAGTGTCGGCTCTGCAAATACAAACGTGAGTCCTTGGCCCATATCCTACTTTGCTGTCCCGCCTTGCGCCTAGACCGCAGACTTTACCTTAGGCCCATCTTGCTACAACGCGGTACTAGAACTGCAAAGGAGGCAGTCCATCAACTGTACACACTGGACACAGTGAAGCATATGGCTATGTTTGGTAAATTTGTACAACAGACTCGTAGGAAGCTGATGGACTCTCCCAGCTAAGTAATCAGGCAAGCACCTGCACTGAGGCCATATACCATCTTTAGCTATCTGCTTAGCTTAATGAGAGCACGTACACCTGTTGGCCGAGTTCAAAAAAGCTTTCTTGGACTTAATGATCATTGAATTTTAGACCCTCAGATTTTGTCACAATGTTTATTGTTTTAAATTGTTCAACTTTTAAAATGGAGTGTTCTTTTTCTACTTTGTTGTTTTATTGTAATGGTTTTGAGTAACCACACAAATAAATGTATTCATTCATTCATTCATTCATTCATACACGTCAATTGCACATAATGAAGGTCTGGAGGCCTTATCACATTGTATCGGTAAGGCTCATTTATTATCGGTCGTACAGGAACACAAAATAAGCAACTATCAGAGTTATTAGATGTTTGCGTGTTTCTTTTTAGCACAAGAAACATTGTATGACTGATTTTTCTGAGCAAGTTGTTTGTCTAAACTCGCTACAACATGAAATCGGTAAGATTTAATATTTCACCGATCGTACAGGAGACATAAGAGAGGTTACGACGGTATGTGCTAAATATTTGTTCATTTCTTGTAGCACAAGAAACATTGAATACATTCTGACACAGTGAGTACATCCGAGATTACAAGCAGCACCTCAGAATTGCACTTGAAAGGGCATGAAGCACAACCAAGGTGATGGTCGCTTTAGTAATCCACTCGATAATCACAACCTAAGAAATAATATTTACCTAAAACATGCGTTTGACTCTCCTAGAATTTCTACTAAAACACATTAATCACAAGATAGTATCACGCGCCCCATCACAATTTAAGTCACTACTTTCCCTATTTCTTTTCATTTCTCAGTAAAATCGTGCAAATTCTATAAACAGAGAATGTACATTCAACCCTTTAAAACCAGCATTACAATAAGTTCTTTTGTTCTTTATTGTTTGTATTGTAGTGTCCTGTCACGTGACTAGAAGTCAGAAAATTTGTATGAAACATGCAATTGTGAAATTTAACCCCTGAAGAAGGGTTTATTTAAAACCCAAAATGCATTGGGCTTTTTTTATTTTCAATTTGAGAGAATTGCTTGTCAATAAATAATTTGCATAATATGTGAATATATTAGTAATGTCTATGAAGAATTCATTACATTTGTGTTAACTTCACTTAACTAACAAAAAATTATCTTTTTGAAATAGATTAAATATTTTACTTATGAACACGAAGAGGTTCACTGAATATGATCAGATCACAGTGTGAAGACATGGTTTGAGAAAAGAAACCTTATGGACATTTGGTTTGAGCACCTTGCAGACCTGGGCATTTCCAGGCCTCGACAGGAAAGTAGTGGTTGTGTCACATACCCACAGAGTTGTGGTGAGGCAAATAGTGCAGTGAAAACACATCATGCACTTAGCCAGGTGCAGACAAGTAACACCCATGGGGCCTGACATTGCATACAGTGTACAATGACACAAAAGCAGAAGTGACCATCATAATGCATACACACATCTCAAAACTAGACACACAAAGCAATACATCCTGTGTAGGCTGTAGGTGTCAGTCCACAAAATCCAATTCCATGGCAGCAATGGGACAGGACAACCAGGAACAATGTGCAGGATGATGACATATGACTTATAGGGACAGCAGGGAAAATAACCTAACAACATCCAGACAATGGCCCACAACTGCAATTCCAATGCACTGGTGAAGATGCACAAACACCAACAGGCAACCTCTTACTGCACATCTCACACAGCATGTGTTTGTGTGTGTCTCAATATCCCCAGGCAACTACACAGTACATGAGGGTGGCTGAACCACAATGACACAGATGTGGACACAGTGCCACACAAAAGTAAGCCATCAATTGTGCACCCCTTAGAGGGAAATCAGGCATCGTGATATGATAGGGATACCAACAGACACATTTGACACAAGCTGGAATGAACATCAACTGAAACAGATGAGACAGGCCCACAACAGCACTAACCCCAGGGACCATAAATTGGGGTGACACAAGCCTGCATGAAAGGTCCACTGTGATGTCCTGTGACACAAACGTACATCACACCTACACAAACACCAATCACTCAGCATGGCATGTCAACCAGGGTTAAAAGGAAGCTAGGGGCCCAGACATGCAACAATTCTCATCTGTCCACCCTCAACACCACACACCCTGAACTGCACTGATGTGCATCACCGAAGCCCACATGGACCAGTAACATTGCACTGGCACCTGCGATAAACACAGTAATGTTGTGAGGGTCTAAGATGCACAGACTCATCACACAAGGACAGTCTACAAACACGGTGAATGGCAGACACATCTGCACAGTATGCGGTACATGGCCATGACGTCAGACCTCCATTGACCTTAGCAAGCCCTGACACAGTTCATGGACAATGCAGAAGCCAAGGAGAACCACAAGGCACACATGCAGAAACCTGCCAACATTGCACCTTTGAACCTGACGGGTGGGAGCAGACCCACACACACACACACATGTCTGAATCACTGAAAGGAACCACCAATGGACATCTACATGATATTGCGAACAAACACATGCTCAGGGTAGCCCTGACTGTGTAACATCTGCGTCTGACCACAACATCACCACTCAGCACTGACAAATCCTAATGATGACACACACATGAACAGTAGTGTGTCGTGCACCTACGTATCTGGGAGGCCCAGACAAGATGTGTGGTGAACACAGGAGAACTCAGCAAGCATCCCCCACACCAACTCATGAAGGGAACATAGCATGAGTAGAAAAATGGATGGGAACACACACTGACATGCCCACACAACACACACCAGGGGCACAGGCAATGTCACTGAAGAACACACTAACTATATGGGACTCAACTCCTGTGGAAGAACATCTGTGCCAAACACAGATCCAGCAGGTCATAGTCATGTCAGCACAACACTGGTACAGTCACCCATCATGTACCACCCAATGTAGGCACTGGTTACATCCACCTGGGTACAGTACTGTCCCTTAAGTCATCTGCACATACACAATACATATTTATTTATTTATTTATGTTCTTGTATAGCGCCTGAATAGACCCCCAAAGGGGTATCTCCGTGCTTGTCTAGCAAGTTTCACAGAGGACACAGTTGACTCTTACACCAATGATGTACACACATGCATGTCCAGTGGAGATGGGCCACTCACTTCACAGCGCCGAGACGCCCTCGGGCATTTGCATGCTTTCACAGGTTTCATGAATAAATAAATAAATAAATGGGCCCACAGTCAGGGAAATAGACAAATTGTACAATGTGAAGCACATCATATGTGCATGGGTGCAAACCACAGATGTGGCAGTGCAAATTAAATGTTAACATCCCTGTGCTAAATTAGCTAATCATGGCACACCCAGTTAGCTGCAAAGGATGACATGGATACCAAACAGAACAGGATACATATCCCATGGACCACATGGAGTACATCACATCAACACCTGAGTATCCAACATTGACAATCCTGCATCATCACAGCAAGGTCATGGTAAACATCATCACGATAATGTACAGCTAAATTAAATGCACAAGGATAACAAAAAAAGCTTTATTCAGCAAATTCAAAACTGAAAGGGAAATTCCAGAAAAAGACAAAGGCCAATGTCCCGTCAAAATCCAAAGTCCAAATAGGGTGTGAGTGACACGTGTCACCCGTTGCTTGCCTGCACTGCTAAGGACTGGGGAAATCCTCTCTGAGAGGCATACATGGGGGTAGGCCAGGCACCGCAGGGACAGGATCAGAACTCAGCAAAAGGAGGCTGTGAAGGGATGGTGGGGGCAGGAGAGTCAGGGCAACTGCAGTGGAGGTGTCTGACATGGTGTGTGCCGTCACAACTGTGGGGCACAACTCTGATGGAATGGGTGCCGGAACCACTGCAGTGGGCAGGTCAGGTGTAGTGGACAGGGTCCCCACTGCAGTGCCCATGTCAGACTGGGTGGTCGTGAACTCCACTGAAGTGCCTAACTCAATGGGAGCGGAAAGGGGTTCAGGTGAGGTTGGAAGGACAGCTGGGGGGCCACAGTCCCCACACCAGGTGCATGAACAGACAGACTTGTGGTGGTGTCAGTGGAAGAGCTAGTGGGAGTTGGGGAGGGCCTGAGCATTTTTTGGGATGATGTACCTGTGGGTGGGGGAACCTGGGACAGGGAGTGGCGTGGGAATCTGTGGAGTGCTGATCTGGGGGATGGAGGAAGGAGACTGTGCAGTGGAGCTGTGGGGTGGGGTGGGGTCTTGCTCCTCCGGGTATAGGTGTGCTTGCGGGTGGGAGCCTCAGTCTTCCTGTGCCTGGGGAGGGTGTCTGGGTATGAGGGGCACTCCCCTCTGCGTGTGGGGACTTCCTCTTCCCCCTATAGTCTGGATCTGCTGTATCAGAGAGGAAGAGGCCAAGGTCACACAGGAAGAGCTACTTTGGTGATGGGGTTGCAGGTGAGGCAAGGGAAGGGCTCTTGGAGGGAGAGTGATCAGAGGACTGAGGAGTGGCTGTGGATGCTTGTGTGTGTGTTTGCAAACCATCCCCTGGGAGTGTGCTATCAGTCCCCTGACATTACTTGCGTGCACTTCTTGACTTTGGTTTGGGTGATTGTGTTCTGTCTTTGTGTGTGTGTTTGGGTGACTGTGCCGGTGTGTGTGCGCTGGGGACAGGTAGGGTGCTAGGACTTGTTGATGGGGCAGAGGCAGAAGGGGTGAGGGACTGTTGGAGGAGGGATACTCCTGCGGTCTGGGAGGAGGCCATGGACTGATTCATCCTCTGTAGGGCAGACATGACCGATGAGATGCCCTCCATGAACGACACCAGTTGTGTCAACAGACTGGTGTGTGCATGGAGGACACTCAGCATTGATGTCTGCCCTACATGGATCTGTTTAAGCAAGTCCACAGACTCCACACTCAGGGCAGTGGGGACACAGGGTGTGGGGGTGTGGTGCCGAACACGGGAGCTGCCACGGACCTCTGGGATGGGAGCCGAGCGGAGGGTGGTGGTGGTGGTGGCAGGAACAGCCTCACTATCTGTGGTTTGCTGGCTGCTGACATCTGCCCCCACAAGGGAGTCATCCTCTCAGCTGCTGTGGTACTCAGCTGAGGTGGATGGTGCTGAGGACTGCTTGGTGTGGCTCCCCTCACCCTCCGTGCCACTGGGTCCCTCCGACTCCTCGGATGCTGGCTCAGGCATGCTCTGCGGCTCTTCCAGTTCCGTGGCGCTGTCTCCTTCTGTGCCCATGGATGTATCTGCATATGATTAGGAAATCAAGATCTGCATTAGTCGCCCTCACTGACTGCACACAAGACAGTGATTACAGCACATTAGAGGGCATGCACTGGCATCGTCAGGTGATAATTGCTCAAACTGCCCACTCTGGTGTGCATAAGGTAATAGCCAGTCTCAGCATCAACCATGGCACACATATCCCTCCTGGATATGTACCCATATGTCTGTTGCATCTTGGTTGGTAATACCCCAAAGTGCACACATGCACCACCTACACAGTTGTTGGACATGCAAGTGACCATGTAGAAGTGTGTTACTATACACACACATCACATCAGATGCTACTCACTCAGTACAGGTGTCAGGATGAATGGATGGCCAAAGTCACATTTCACAATCTTGCTTTGCCTAGCAGCACCAAACACAATGATGTCCTCATGTCCTGATTGTTAATGACACAATGGGGTGCATGGAGCACCTTTAACTCCAATGCAGGATCCCTCTTAGCAAGTCCATGCCCTGGTACAGGCATGCATGGTAAGTCAGTCTTCACTGCCACATGTCATAGGGGCAGGGCATCCGGACAACATCAGCCTGCACTTTGTCACAATCATAGGTCATGCCCATAGCAAACTCTGCATCTGACAAGTGCACTTGTCCGTCCCCTGCCAAAAACTGTTTTTGGACTATGATGAACCCACATCACTAAAATCAGACATATAAGTGACTGCTAACACAACTACCTGAACATGA
This sequence comes from Lissotriton helveticus, assembly GCF_964261635.1. Classification (NCBI taxonomy): domain Eukaryota; kingdom Metazoa; phylum Chordata; class Amphibia; order Caudata; family Salamandridae; genus Lissotriton; species Lissotriton helveticus. The sequence goes on from NC_136059.1 coordinate 643,397,450, forward strand.
GCACCTCAAAGTCTGCTGCGAATGTGACACAGCTGCATGGAAGTCACTGTTGCATACAGCATTATGCACAGTCAAGTGAGCACACCAATCAATCAATCAATCACGGAATTTGTAAAGCGCGCTACTCACCCATAGGGTCTCAAGGCGCGGGGGGGAAGATGGGGGTTCGCTATTGCTCGAAGAGCCAGGTCTTGAGCTGTTTCCTGAAGGAGAGATGGTTCAGGTTAAGTCGTAGGTGGGTGGGGAGGGAGTTCCATGTCTTGGCCGCCAGGTAGGAGAAGGATCTTCTTCCGGCGGTGGTCTTGCAGATGCGTGGGACGGTGGCGAGCACGAGGCTGGCGGAGAGGAGCTGGCGGGTGGGCTTGTAGAATGTAAGGCGGTTGTTGAGGTATGTGGGTCCCACGTTGTGGGACCCCTATATGTTGCACAAGTATCGTCCCCATAGTCACTTCTCAGATGTCCTGCTCACACTAAAATCATCGACACACCAGTTGTCACAAAAAGGAAGCCACAACACAATGACAAGGAGAAGTCTGGCTCAGTGGTTAGAGGCGGCAGACCCGGAAGCTGAGATCAGCCGTGGACCAGGGTTCGATTCCCCGCCTCGGCGGGTCTCGGGCTCAAAAATTCCACGGACTCGACAATTCTCGCTCCGGTGCCTACTCGACTCACGGGGTCACACTCTGCGACTCTGGGCAATAGCTTGCTTAATCTCCACTACGGCCCCTCGCTTCGGGATGCCTGGCTTTCACCTTGTGAATACCCTGCCGGGGTATCTCTCACAGGGGAATACCAGGACGGGTTCCCTATGCAAGCGCCTTGAGACCCCTGGGTGAATCGTGCGCTATATAAATCGAAATACATTTACATTTACATTTACATTTACATTGTGTCAGACACCTGTTGGCACATTTCCCGAAGCACAATCAGTAGGTTGATACATGGGAGTTGGAGTACAGAGTCTCCTAATGACGAGGAGTGGGCATGACGGCCCAGGTAAACCTGAAACAGTGTATAGGCCTAGACAGTAGGCAGGTGTCTGGGCAAGTGTGACACACTTGATATACATACTCCTGAGGACAATACATGCACTCACCTGCTGCATGTGTGTGTTTTAAAAAAAAACACACATGTGGTGAGCCAGACCAGCAATTGGAAAACATATGAAAGGCACACACAGAGCACATGTCAGAGACCAGGCATAGTGCAAACCATAGACCCACCCACAAAGCACACATCTCAGTCCCAATAACATAAGTTGTACAGGACCTTCAGCATGGCTGACTGCAGGGACACAGTGCCCAAGTGAAGAAAGTTACACACTGTAGGGGCCACAACTGTGGATCAGATGAGGAGTGTGACTTACACGATTGAGGGACATGAGTCCATGACTACGAGACCAACGTAATGTGGAAGCATGACCAAGCCAAAAGACTGCGAATAGCATGTCAGACATAGTTCACAGATTTCACGCGGTCCGAACAAACCAGGAAGTGTTCTCCCGCATGATTCACCCAACCTGGTTATAACTGCTCCTCCGGTCGGTCAGTCAGGAGCGTTCCAGACTGGAAGGAGCACCAGGGTAGGATACAAACGATCCTTGCTTGGCGAAACCGTGAGTACTTGCTTGAGCAGGGACGAGGGACCTGAGTCCCAACACCTTGATCCATGGGCTCACATGAACGGGGATGTGACCGCTCTGGGGGTTGATGAACAGTCCCTTTTGCAGGCATCTCGTTCTGTGCTCACCGCCCCATAGACAGACTCACCACTGGCTTACGAAGGTTGGACACTGCGCCCTTTGATACTCAGCAACTCCAGTGCTGACACATTTCATTGTGGACACATCTGTTCACTTTTGTTTACCACCAGTTCGGCTGCTCGTGTTTGGATTAATGTTTTTTATGAATTTCATGTGACCTACTCACACATATGGGTCACAGAGGATGCATGCCACTAATCACCTGTATTCCTCACGCCTTAAGCACCACACACCCTGTTTGGTGTTTTTCACAGACCAATTGTTAATATAATCTTTGGTTACTAATTGTTGTCATGTTATGTTTTTATCTGTTGCAGGTTGAGCTAGATCTACTAGTACTACTTTTTAGGGTGCTGTACAGGTGGTCACCATTGACCTCAATGGGGTCTTGACCACCACCAAAAAGTGTAGGTAGATCATCTCTTTATTGGTCCTGAGGAATTGCCATCACTTGATTTAAGGCAAGAAACATGTAGACCTTTTTCAACAGCACACGTCCCCACACACCTTAAAGTGGGAGGGTGCGTATTTCAATTTTTAAACAGGGCCGTGGCCACATCTCATTAAAATAGTTCTGAGTGGATCACTGTTCCCTGTTTTAGCCCACGCAACACCTAATCATCACCTACACTCACTCTTAGACTAAGGGCCCTCACACGCACTGCAGTCAACGGATTGAAAAAAGATCTCCACCAAGTAGGCCCCTTCCAGGGCGTCTGATCGGGTATTGCACCGCCAATCCGAGTAGGAGCAGGCCCGATGATGAAGCAAGACACCTGCTTGTTGGGTGTGTGAGGGTCTTTTTCTGTATAGGAGGAATTATTTTCTACTGATCTATATTCTCTGCTCACATAAGGGTACATTATCCCCCCTTTCTGATCTAACCTCCACCTGCTCGTTTCCCTTAGGAACTCCATACTGTGTCTGTTATAATAGTTCACAGATTGTCCGGGAAGACCACCGCCAGAATACGGAGCATTTGGGGGGTTCAGGGTCCGGTGTCCACCCCTACGGCGAGGAGGCGACAGCTTCAGCTGGACACTTGCGATCTTCCGGGTCCAGCCACGAAGGCCCTGCCACCTCTTCTGGCAGTTGCGGATCCGGTGTTTGTAGACCTCCACAGATCTGACTGCCCGGGCGATGGTTAACCAGATTTCCAGCTTCTGGTGGGCAGCAACCTGTGAGGATGACAAAGTGAAAATGCCATAAGTACACATGCAACATCTAGGTGCATTACACAGTTTGATTTACAGATCTCTATCACTGAGGCCTATGATGGACACAGGTAGTGCAACAATAGCTTTGAACAGTTGTCCAGAAACTCCAACATGGAAACATTGCCAGAGAAAAATAAGATGCACTGTGACTGTACTGTACCAGTTCAGTGCGTGTAACTACACATGTTGGGGGTGGAAAATACTCAGTGAGCATGATAGCCAATGGTGTACACACTGCTAGTACTGGTAGTCAGACAACATGCACAATTAGGAAGGCAGGGGACTGCACACTCACCTGCCCCCCTGGTTTCCCATACAGCATACGTGTCCATACCCAACAGCACACACCTCAGTTCATTGTGTATTGCTATGATGTATCATGTTATTTTTTGCAAGGTCAGTGCCACATGGGTAGATGAATGTAAATTCTTACTTTAGCCATCTCTGTACTGCAGGGCATCAGGTGTTCATAGACCGTTCCCTGACATTGAGACCATCGTGGAACGCGACAGCATCCGACGGTACCACTTCACCAGGAGGCTGATTGATGAGTTGGTGGAGCAGTTGGCGCCACATCTGCTACCTGGCCGGATATACCCTGTAGCACTGACCCCAAAGGTGAAGGTGATGGCAGCCCTGCACTTCTTCGCCACTGGTACCTTTCAACACACTGTGGCTACTGCTGGTGGTATGTAACACATGATGTTCAGCCGTGTGCTTCGTGATGCCTTGGAGGGGATGTTGCATTTCCTTGACTTGTATGTCATGTTTCCTAGCCCTTGTGAACTTGCTGACATTAAGGATGCATTTTATAGACTGGGGAGGATGCCAAACATCATTGGATCAATTGATAGAACACACGTGGCCCTGATACCACCACGGGCATATGAGCAGACATACAGCAACAGGAAACATTTCCACTCCATCAATGCTCTGGTGGTAGGTCTAGCGGACATGGTGATCACACATGTGTGTGTACGTTTCCCTGGTTCTGCGCACGAAACCTACATCATGAGGAGGTGTTGTACACCATTGATGATGTCACAGATGCCAAACCAGCGTGCCTGGCTTGTTAGTGTCTACTCTTTACAATTGTGTGTGTTTTGCATTCCGAGTTTACCAACAGGAGAAACGTCTTTAATCCTCCTCATTAATAAAGGAAAATGCCTCTGAGGATTGCAAACAATCTTGCCTACAATGCAGGCAACCTTCCACAATGGCGCAAGAGTGGGCACATTGTGCACCAGTGCAAGGAGAGGACAGAAAAGGGCCATATAATGATAAATATGGTGCATTCCTGTCCTCTTACTTTGATACATTGCTGCATAGCAAAGTTTCTTGCTGCATTGTGTTGCATGAAAACATTGAAAAATCGGCCCCTAACAGTCCAATGATAGAGAGCCTCTTTCCTGGGCATCAAAAGTAAACTGAGGTAGAAATGGATGATAAGGAGTGGCAGGAAGCGGTATCTGCTCCTTGAGTGGTGGCCATCCCAGCTGGATTACGGCTAGTTCAGCTAAAAATCCTGCATAGGATATATATGACCGCCCCCCCGGCTGGTGCAGATGGGGAGAGCGGAAACAGGGGATTGTCGCAGATGATGCGGCCAAATCGGCACCTTTATGCATATCATATGGGATTTGCCACTCATTCAATAGTTTTGGAGGGAAATACATGCAGTGATAAGGGCAGTTCTTACTGTTGCCTTCCTCCATGAAGCGCGCAGATGCTTACTAAACATATGGGAACCAACCGACCTAAATACCCGTCATACACAATGGGCCACATTGGGTTTCATGTTCGCAAAAAGAAACACTGCCCAGGCCTGGGGCACATGAATTCTCCCTACTCTGGAGGCATGGGAGTCTAGTATGGATTGGAGTATGTTTAGAGAAAAGACGGTATATGCTGCCAGATGCTGTCCAAAATGGTCACAGTGAAACTCCTATCATAGAGACATTTGCGTTCCCCCACAGAGTATTGAACATGATGACTTACTTCCTCCTTGAAGGATCCTTACTGTGTATAATGTGTGGTTGTATTGCCTCTAATTGTCATGCATATGCTGATACTAAGCTGATTATTGAATGCTTGTATGCCGATATTTGTTAATAAAAAGGTATATTAAAAAAAAGAAGTAAACTGAGGTGACTGGTTCTGAAATATGGTTTGATTTTCCCGGCTAAGCTAAAAATGATGGCGGGCCAACAAACTCACTTCTTTATGGATCCAGTGGAGGCCTGGTCCTGGGTGGAAAAAAGAGAAAAACATACAGATATGACCCTGCTTTGGTAGGCACCACCACAGCCATGCAGACAGTGGTGCTGTTGCTAGATGGGGATGCCCTGGGCACTCCCTAGTTTTGCAGCCCCTTCTCCAGAACAGGTGCTGCATTAGATGCAGCCACCACCACCTTCTGAGATCCTCAGATGCAAAGTTCCAAATCTTCTGGGGAGGCCTCAGAAGATGATGAAGCCCCCACCTCAATTTCACTGGGTGTGACCCTCCTCCTGCACGTGGCTCCACAGATGGCAGATGTCCTGATGTGATCTTGCTCCTTCTATGTCAGTGCCCCAACTTTCTTGGACCATGGGGAGTCTATCATGTATTTCTTCATTTGCTAGGCAGTGTCCACCATCCTTAGCACCAGTAACCTTTGAATGCTGCATTGTAGTGCTACAGAAGTGTTAGTGGCTGGGTATATGAGATAGCTGGGTCTAGTCTATACAAGTGTCCTTTCAGGAACTCATGGATCCTGGTTGATGGGAGCCCAGCCCCTCTGCTGCCATATGAATCCGCTCAGCACACATCATCCCCCTTCTGAGGAGATTCATTTGTGGTTTGGATGACAACTGCCAAGCCTGTAGCCTGCTGAATTTGGCTCGAATGGTTCTAAATTATTGTTTTGTTTATTGTTCTTCCTGTCATGGTTGGTACATCACTTACACATCCCAATTGCCATTGTGACCTATGGCCTACACATCTAGATGAAGTACAATCATACACATCTTGGTGTGACTTAGAGGGTACTTTAGTGACTCAATGACCCCTGTGCAAATCTTTCACATAATCTCCTGGAGCATAAGAGAAATTCAGACACCAGCCAGGCACTACAAAATTAAACCCTTACTTACAGGTATACATTTGAATATAGTGCTGCTGCATGAATCACACATAACCACCCTGGAAGTTGAAGATCTTCAAAAGAGATAGAGAGGCCAGGCACATTCCACCAATGATTCTGCATGTGCCAGGAGATCTCTTAGCTGAATGCTTGGAGTCATTTACACCCAAACCTCAAACTCTGTTCCCATTACTCTTCGGTGCATGATTAATATGTTAGATTAGACAGAATAGTATGTGTGGAGGAGCTCTGCCCATTGATCCTCTTAACTTACCTTGATGTTAGGATGCCGATGGGGAAGGAAACCTGTCTCAATACCAAAGTGAAAGCTACAGCCATCCACCCTTGAACATAAATGTTTTTGTTTTGGGATACATTGGCTACCCAGATAGGGGAATACCTCTCGTGGGAGGCAGAAAGACTGTAGTGTTTTTTTGGGGTCAAGGCATTTATATGCCCATTCTGGGTAACCCCTACCAATATAAAAAAAAACTGGCACTTTCTGACCCCCGGGGGGCAGATCAGGGGCTATTGCCCTCATCTGCCTCCTGGGGGGGCAGAAAGTATTTTGTTTTCCTTGGGGGGTATGGTGGGGGCATTTGCATGCCCATTCTGGGCAGCACCCACCCTGAGCCTATAATTTACTCGGGAGACCAAGGGGAACACTAGATGGTAGGACATTTGTGCCTAAACAGTGATCCCACAGAAAAATGTATGGAAAAAGTGATTTTTATAGCTAAATTTGAGGATTGCAGGGGATTCTGTGTAAGAAAATGTTTGGGGATCCACGCAAGGCATACCTTAACCCCTTGGCCCCAGCGGTAATTCTGCCGCCGCACTGGGGGGGAGAGGGGGCCGCGCCGTCACCAGCCAAGGGGCGCGCTGTGCTTGTGACAGAGTGGTTACGTCACGGCCCCACCCACCTAATAGACCGCTCAGCACAAGCGCGGAATTCATGCCGCGCAGGCGCGGTGGCCGGGCCGCGACGGAACCACTCCCTCATTAGCACAGCCCACCTGTGGCTGGTGACGGAGTGGTTCCGTCACCTGCTTCCAAGGAGTTAATTGACTCCCCAGGGTGTCTAGCTTTCAGAAATGTGTGGGTTTGGTAAGTTTCCCTAGATGGCCGCGAGCCCGGGGCCAAAAAACCAGGTGCCGCCCTGCCAAACCAGGTCGTTTTATGAAAGGGAATTGTAAAGTCTCCACAGTGCGATTTGGGCCATTTACTGTAGCTGTCACTTTGCCTACCTACACAAATGAGGTACCATTTCTATCGGGAGACCTGGAGAAACGCTAGGTGGTAGGAAATTTGTGTCTGCACGGTGGTCCAACAACATTCCCACACAGAAAAGTGAGGAAACTGGGATTTATTCAGTTAAATTGGGGATTTGCAGGGGATTCTGGTTAGAGAAACGTTGGGGATTCACACAAGCCATACCTCACTGGACTCCCAGGGTGTCTAGTTTTCAGAAATCTGTTAGTTTGGTAGGCTTCCCTAAATGGTCGCAAGCCCCTTGGCCAAAAACTCAGGTGCCCCCCCTGCAAAACTGGGTATTTTTATGATTGGGAATTTTGAAGTCTCCTCAGCATGATTTGTGCCATTTCCTGTTGCTAACACAATGCCTACCCACAGAAGTGAGGGACCATTTTTATCAGGAGACCTGGGGAAATGCTAGGTGGTCGGAAATTTGTGCTAGCCCGGTGATCCGACAACATTCCCACACAGAAAAGTAAGGAAAATTTGATTTTTGTTTCAGCTAAATTTGAGGTTTGCAGGGAATTATGGGTAGGGAAACGTTGAGGGATCCACGTAAGCCATACCTCCCTGGACTCCCGAGGGTTTCTACTTTTCAGAATTGTGTGGGTTTGGTAGGTTTCCTTAGATGGCAGTTGACCCCATTGCAAATCAAGTTTTTTTTGTGATAGGTAATTTTGATGCCTCCACAATACGTTTTGGGGCCTTGCTTGTCACGAGTACTTGACCCACCCACATGAGTGAGGTATCATTTTTATCTGAAGACTTCGGGGAATGCGGAGTGGATCCATGCAGATTCCCAAACTTTCCATCACAGAAATGTGAGAAAAATGTGGGTTTTTTTACAAAGTTTGAGGTTTGCAATGGATTCTGGGTAATAGAATCTAGTGAGAGCCACACAAGTCACCCCATCCTGGATTTCCCTGGGTGTCTAGTTTTCAAAAATGTATAGGTTTGCTAGTTTTCCCTCGGTGCCGGCAGAGCTAGGGTTCAAAATCTACAGCTAGCCACTTTGCAAATAAAGGGTCGGTTTTCACTGTAAAAATGTTATGTGTCCATTTTGCGTTTTGCTTTGTTTCCTGTCACGGGCACTAGGCCTACCAACACAAGTGAGGTATCATTTTTAACTGAAGACTTGGGGAAATGCAGGGTAAGTGGAATTTTGTGGATCCACACAGATTCCGGAACTTTCTATCACAGAAATGTGAGGAAAATGTTTTATTTTACAAAGTTTCAAGTATGCAAGGGATTCTGGGTAAGAGAACCTGGGGGGAGCCACACAATCACCCCATCCTGGATTCCCCTGGCTGTCTATCTTTTAAAAATGTATACGTTTGCTAGGTTTTCCTAGGTGCCGGCAGAGCTAGGGTTCAAAATTTACAGCTAGACACTTTTAAAAAAAGGGTCAGTTTTCCCTGTAAAAATGTGGTGTGTCCACTTTGCGTTTTGCACCATTTCCTGATGCGGGCACTAGGCCTACCCACACAAGTGAGGTACCATTTTTATTGGGAGACTTAGAGTAACGCAGAATTGTAGAGCAACTGTTTTACCTATTGACTTTCCATGCATTTCTGCCCTCCGAATGTAAGACAATGTGTAAAAAAGAAATCACCTTGAAAAATGTACTATAATTCACATGCTTTTATGGGTACTCACATTTTCGGAGATGTGCAAGTAGCTACTGTTTCTAAACTCTATATTTTGTTCCTTTTTCAAAAATACTTAGGTGTCTTTCATACCAATTTGTCACTATTTATATTTTCCCAAATGAATTGCTATATACCCGGCACACAATAAAAAAAATTGCAAGACGCTGCTCAGTTATTGTCTCCGGTTGCGTCCGGTCATTGGTGAACCTACAAGTCCTATATATCCTCACAACCAGAAGGGTCCAGCTGATGCAATGGTATATTGCTTTAAAAGCTCTGTTATACCTATAAGAAGTTACAGGTGAAAATGTTGGCACAAATGACTGTTTATTTCAATTTATTTTCAATTTTTCATATTTTCATCTGTTAGTTTCTATTTAAAAAAACTTGAAGGATCTACACAAATAACCTCTTGCTGAATTCAGAATGTTGTCTTTTTTTAAATGTATAGCTCAGGATCCATTATTGCTTTCATACCCATTTCTACCATTAACTGGAAGGAGGTTGAAAGCACAAAAAATAGTAAAAATATCCTCTGTCCCAGTAAGAATTGGTTTTCTGACAAAAGTCAGTCTGTCGCCGAAAGATGGGAAGATGGTGATTTTAGCACCACAAACCCTTTGTTGATACCTTCTCTAGGGGAAAAAACAGATGCTTTCATCTTCAGCATTCAAAATTTGGCTTTATTTTCGCTTATTTCTGTGTCCCTTCCAAGGGAATCAGCAAATCCTGGGGACCTTTAAAATCCCCATGATGTTGGAAGAAAAGGACGGAAATTTGGCATGGGTACCTAATGTGGTCAAAGGGTTACAGGGGAATATGCGCAAAGTACCTCAAATAGCCAAAAAAAGGATTAGCACTGCGGGGAAAGGCCTAGCAGTGAAAGGGTTAACCTGAGTAGATCTAAAGTGCTTAACTGAAGGACTTTGGCTGACCCAGAATTCATCTACCTACGTGTCTTCTATACTCCGTAGGGCCTTTTGTAAAGGTACAGACTTTCTCAACAGATGAGGTTTGCGGCTACGAGATGAGCTGGGCCTTTGTACTCTTGGCCACCTATTCCAGAGCATGCAGCGGCAGGCTTTTAATTATTTGCAAACTCTACATGAGCTACATCTGGGTCATTTCTCTATGCTTCCATCTGTAGGCTCATGTGGCTCCACTGGCAGGTACAGTACACCGAACTGCCCACAAACTTAAATGTTGATTGCCTGGACACACTGGATAATGGATGCAGACTAATCACCTCGATAACGAGGGGAATGAGGACTCACTCAGAGGTCTCCTTGCAGCATCTGTGAGACAACTGAGAGGCAGAGTTTGGCAGGGTGCTGCATAATAGGGAGTGGGCATTGGCTCTAGAATACCCTGTACAGTGTCTCTGAACGCTCGTCTTCAACTGATACAGTTGTACATTCTAAACAGAGCATACCTCTCACCCTTACGTCTTTACCGCATATTCCCAGCTGTCCCAGACACATGTGCTCTCCATGGGTCCATGGCAGGCAACCTCAAACACATGATTTTGGACTGGCCAACCCTCTCCTATTTTTGACAGGAAGTCTTCCAGAAGCTTTCAGAGACCCCTGGTCGACACTCACTAGACAGCTGGGAGGTGGAGCCATGGGGATCTTAAAAGTATGAAGAAACTAAAAACTTCCATTTAATTAAACGTGCCCTCATATTGTGAAATGAACAATCATGCTGAAGTGGAAAAAATGCCTTCTCAAATCTGCCATGGCTGTAACTACTATATACATCCTTCATGCTATGGGTGGAGGGTGGCACAGAACCTCCTCCCTCCCTCTACAGAGAACACATTAGGCCCCCACACAGTCAACAGACAGTAGACAAAGTGCTCTGCCCCCATAATCATCTATGGGACATAAATATTAGAGTATTGGGCCAGCAGACCTACTCTAGCCCTCCCTCTTAGATCCTCCCCTCCCCAATTTTGCCATAGTTATATTCATTTTTCTCCCTAGAGAAGGACTTTCTCACTCACACTATACTATCCTAGTAGCAGGAACCCTCCCTCCACAGTCAACTAAGGCGTACTTCTTGAGGTGTTTGGCCATGAAAGGGTTTTCCAAATGACCCACTCACCACCTGACATTCAATAATGCTGGTCCTGTATCACGTGTGATGCAGATTTGTGTACCTTTCCATGTACAATAGTAAAAACAAAAATCCCCAAAAGAAATAGTTGAAACCATCATTACCTTTCTCTCCTCTATCAGCATTGCCAGTTCAGTTTACCACATGCAGTAATTTTGCAGAAACTATGCCACTAGTAAGGAAGGCTCAAGAGGGTTCCGTTAGAAAGGCAATGTTACATTGTGTTCTTTTAAAACAAGGTACAGGTTGCACTCCTATCAAGTATACTTTGTCTGAGCACATTAGAAATGAAGGTAGGAGTAACTTGTGTAAATTAGTGAAGAGTAATCACCAGAATTATCTGAGAAATCCACGCGATTGCACATGCGGTGCATTACGGGCGCGCGAGTTCTAGTTGGCTCAACTAACTATAAAGGGTGAATTTCTCTTGTTTTATAAGTCAAAAGTCAAACTAACCAAAACATCTCTGAAACCTATGTTTTTTTTGAGAATTTCAAAGGTTTTTTAAAAATGCTAATTTCTAACTATAAAGTCTAGGTCATTGCGTAAGTACATTTTTATCATAACTATTTACAATTGCTTCACTATTAAAATATATATATATATATACAAAAATACATGAATAAATTGGCCTGAAGTACAAATCTACACATCTTCCTTATACATAGAAACATTCCATGTATTTATGTATCCTTGTAGTTATTACTTAACTTCTAATTCAGCATCTCCAATGTACTACTCCATTTCTTACCCTATAACTCTTTCAATATATCCTATACCTTGACTCTGACTCATCCAAAACCTGTTCTATTACTATGATCTCCTAAATAATCATAGTGGGATGTGGGTTAATAGGGGAAAAGGGTGGGAAGTTATTTAATTGCCTACAATTATTCTTTAACTTACTCCCGGCATTTAACACCATGTCCTTAATGCAAAATGCTCACTGAAATACAAAATGGATATGAGGGTGCATATTGCACTACCAAATAGCGCTGAATGCAGCTGAACACAATTAGTGAGCTAGAGCAGCCGCTTGGACTTGTTAAATGTGCTCATGCAGTAACATTTATTTCCCCAAATACTCCTAACTATGCAAACAGGAGTAATTGCGTTATTATCAGTACTTCAGCATGAAAAATTAATGCAGAATTACGAAAATGACTCAATTACTCAGGCGAAATGGAAAGTACGGTCTGGCCTATTAAAATAGTAATCCTCATGCATTGTGTGCCTAATGATCTAAATTGTGATCTTTCAATTGTACTTTTATAAAGAGTATTAGCCATATTTATGACTTTATTGCACATTTTTGGAAGAACGGCCCAAAAATGGGATATTGCTATGAATATTCGATGGAGTAATTTTTGAAAGCTACGATTGGACTTAGCCCTCTCTGCAGGATCACCCCCAAACATTTTGCCTTCTCTCCTCCTGTTTTACTGAATTAGCTTTTGATGGCCTCTGTTACCTCTGTTAATCAGTTCTACAGTGCTTGTGTGCACTCCCTAAAATATGGTAAAATTGGCTTACACCTCATTGGCATATTTAATTTCTTTATATTTACCTATTAACTAGTATACCATGTACACAGGACTTGTAAAGTAAATGCTGCTAGTGGGCCAGCAGCATTTATTGTCCCACCCACTTAAGTAGCCCCTTAAAACATGTCTCAGGCCTGCCATTGCAGCCTGTGAGTAGTTTTAAACTGCCAATTCAACTTGGAAAAATAAATCCTTTGCCAGGCCTAAAACTCCCTTTCAAATACATCTAAGTCACCCCTAAGGTATGCCCTAAACAGCCCATAGATAGGGTCCATTGTATTTATAAAGTGGGACATGTACTTTTAAGTTTTACATGTCCTGCTAGTGAAAATATGTTTTTCACTACCTCTCCCTTAGGATACATTGGATTAACTTTCTACATTTGATAAGTGAAAACTCTTGCTTGTGAGCAGGTAGAAAGTTCATGTTTGGTGTCTAATGAATTGTAATTTTAAATTCTCCTTAATGGTAAAGTTGGAATTTAAGTCACCATTTTGAAAATGCCACATTTAGAAAGATGCAAAAATAACAGTTGATGGGCAGAATGCAGAACAATGTCATACATTCACCCCAGTACAGAGATATGGGCCTAAATCCATTGGATTTTTGCTCACCATGCTATTCCAGTTTGAACCCAGCCATATGAAAATTAGCCTTGACCCTGTGCCTCATGGGAACAGTCCAGCCCGAACTGCCAAGCCAGGTCCTCCCTGGACTGGAAACAAGCATCCTAGCACCGGTTTCGGGCTTTCAGCCCTCATCAGCCAGGATAGCTTGATTCCAGTCGCATGGAGAGCACGGGACTCACGTCTGAGCATACCCATCCCACTCGGGGTGACAAATTCAAAAACAACAGTTGATGGACAGAAGACAGAACAATGTCATACATTCACCCCAGTACAGAGATCTGGGCCTAAATCCATCGGTTTTTTTTTGCTCACCATACCATTCCAGTTTGAATCCAGCCATAGGCAAATCAGTCTTGACCCTGTGCCCGATGGGAACAGTCCAGCCTGAACTGCCAAGCCAGGTCCTCCCTGGACTGGAAACAAGCATCCTAGGACCGGTTTCGAGCTTTCAGCCAGGATAGCTTGATTCCATTGGCATGGAGAGCACTGAACTCACATCTGAGCATACCCGTCCCACTCGGGGTGACAAATGCAAAAACAACAGTTGATGGACAGAATGCATAACAATGTCATACATTCACCCCAGTATGGAGATCTGGGCCTAAATCCATCGCTTTTTTGATCGCCATGCCATTCCATTTTTAACCCAGCCATATGCAAATCAGTTTTGACCCTGTGCCCCATGGGAACAGTCCAGCCCGAACTGCCAAGTCAGGTCTTTTCCTTGGACTGGAAACAAGCATCCTAGGACTGGTTTCGGGCTTTCAGCCCTCATTAGCCAGGATAGCTTGATTCCAGTGGCATGGAGAGCAAAGGACTTACGTCTAAGCATACCCGTCCCACTCTGGGAGATATATGCAAAACAACAGTTGATGGACAGAATGCAGAACAATGTCCTACATTCACCCCAGTACAGAGATCTAGGCCGAAATCCATAGTTTTTTTGCTCACCATGACATTCCAGTTTGAACCCAGCCATATGCTAATCAGTCTTGACCCTGTGCCCCATGGGAACAGTCCAGCCTGAACTGCCAATCTAGGTCCTTCCTGGGCTGGAAACAAGCATCCTAGGACCAGTTTTGGGCTGTCAGCCCTCATCAGCCAGGATAGCTTGATTCCAGTGGCATGGAGAGCACAGGACTCACGTCTGAGCATACACGTCCCACTCGGGTGACAAATGCAAAAACAACAGTTGATGGACAGAATGCAGAACAATGTCAAACATTCACCCCAGTACAGAGATCTGGGCCTAAATCCATCATTTTTTTGCTCACCATGCCATTCCAGTTTGAACCCAAACTTATGCAAATCAGTCTTGACCCTGTGCCCCATGGGAACAGTCCAGCCTGAACTGCCAAGCCAAATCCTTCCTGGACTGGAAACAAGCATCCTAGGACTGGTTTTGGGTTTTCAGCCCTCATCAGCCAGGATAGCTTGATTCCAGTGGCATGGAGAGCACAGGACTCACGTCTGAGCATACCCATCCCACTCGGGTGACAAATGCAGAAACAACAGTTGATGGACAGAATGCAGAACAATGTCATACATTCACCCCAGTACAGAGATATGGGTCTAAAGCCATCGTTTTTTGCTCACCATGCCATTCCAGTTTGAACCCAGCCATATGCAAATCTTGATCCTGTGTCCCATGGAAACAGTCCAGCCGGAACTGCCTAGCCAGGTCTTCCCTGGACTGGAAACAAGCATCCTAGGACCCGTTTCACATTTACATTTAGAAAGATGACATTTACCTGTCCTAACCATTTAGTACCTGCAGCCTGTTTCATGGGTTACATGAATAAGTGTAGTTGGCAGTTGGCCTTTGTGTATTCCTCCCAGACAGCCATGCAATAGAGGGACTGGGTGTTGTCAGGGTGGGCCATCCAAGCAGGATGGGGACAGAGCTGTGCACAGCCCAAGTTCCACTTCAAAGGCACTGCCTCGGATCACACACAAGGAACTTCAAACTAGCCTATAGTAACTGCAGATAAACTTGGACCAGGGTATGGAGGCTGGAAATTCCAGGCACTTCTGTGGGGAGGAAAACTCCTGAAGTTTCTTTCACTTCTAATATGACACAGACATAAAATCAGGACCCTCACGCCGACTCTTCAGTTCACTTATGGACCTGATGGAGGCCTCTCAGAGCAGTGCCAAGATGAATGTGGACTACTGTGCTATTCAGAGGACTGCCCTGCTGTTTGATATCTCCTTTCCTGCTTGTACCCGACACTTTTAGAGTGACTCCAAGGGCTACTTTGCTGGCTTCCTGATCAGAGCCACAGATAGAGAAAATGCTCCAACCATCTTGAACTCACACTTGGACCCAACCTGAGTGAGTCCTGACCCTTGGAGTGATGCTTCTTCAGTCCTGGACCCTTGAAGGTAGTGAAAAACATGCCCTAATAACTCAACTTAAAAACTTGGGACTTAAACAATTTTTGGCCAAAAAGTGCTCTGAGAACCGTTAGAAGTCCGGGACCTACCTGTTGACCTATCTGCCCGAGCTGCATCACTGGTCAGCCAGATTTTGCAGCAGCTGCCACTATGTTAATCTCCGGAGCAGCAAATCCTGTTTAGCCACCCTGCGTAGAAGGGGTATCCGGCCTAATGGAGCCCTCATTGGCTGCAGCCTGCAGCTTCGCCTCATTGGAGATTTTTAAAAGCAACTTTTGGCGCCATTAAAGAGACTAGGTCAAACATAGAAATCTTCACTGTGGCTTCGTCCAGCAACTCTCTGATGCTGAGTCCTCCTCCTCGGACAACACCAGCTGCCTTGGCCCACTGAACTCTACCTTCTCAGACATTCTTTTTTCTATCTTCTAAATCCGGAGATAAGCAAGCCTCTCATAAATAAACCCTTAAATGATCGCGGTTGGGGCTCTGTTTTTTTAGGTGCCATTTTTCACTTTAAACTTCAAAAATGCATAACTGCCTTTCTACTGACTGTTTTTTTGTCATTTTGTTGGCAAATAGTTTAATAAAAATGTAATCTATTTTTCTTAATTACTGTGGTATTTTTCTTGTGTTTTATTTTCATTTTATTATTAAGTGCTGCATACATACTTTACACATTGCCTCTAAGTTAAGCCTGACTGAATTTGTGCCAAACTACCAGAGTTAAGCACAGGTTAATTTAGTGACACTTTGTAGTTCACCATGTTAAGGATTATGGCTGTTGCTTTAGTAGAGTTTCAACTCTTTCAACCAACAACCCAATTTCTCACACATATGTTCTGCTTTCCTATGACACAGGCAAGTATTTCAGGATTAGGTGACACATATATTAAAAAATAGTATGATGCAGCACAGCTTTTAGCAATATGAGGTGCACCGAACACAATACATACAGTCTGTTATTACTTTATCAAATTCTTCTTTTATTCCAAAATGTGTTCATAAAAACAGCCAACGCGTTTCGTTCCCAAAAGGTAAAATCTTTTAGAACTTCATCAGGCCTTATACCTCCGTTCGTAAATATCGAGATATAATGGAAGTTTCTGGATTTAAAGTTCATCCAGGACATCGTTATGGTGCGGATTCTCACCTTTTTAAGTGGATTAATATCAAAATACTGAATTGTAGAACACATTAGTCCTCAGTGGAGAGTAAGTTTCCACAGATTTAAATTGTTATCTAAAACCACCATTTCATCAAACTTGAATTGAATGTCTCAGATGATGGCTCGGATATAATAATCCTTTGTGTAAAGGGGAGCGGGCATACTGCACTCTGCACTTTTGGTGGATCCCTGAAAACTTTGCTGCTAGGCACCTGCACTTTGGCGTGGACCCTTTGGAGACACAGGACGAGGGGCTACCGGCTACCAGATGCTTAAGAACAGCCCGGCAGTCATGCAGCGCCGGAAGCGGGCATACTGCACTCTGCACTTTTTGTGGATCCCTGGAAACTTTGCTGCTAGGCACCTGCACTTTCGCGTGGACCCCATGGATACACAGGAGGAGGGGCCACTGGTTACCGGACACTTAAAAACAGCACAGCGGTCATGCAGCGCGGGAAGTGGGCATAATGCACTCTGCGCTTTTTGTGGATCCCTGGAAACTTTGCTGCTAGGCACCTGCACTTTGGCGTGGACCCCTTAAAGACACAGGAGGAGGGGCCATCGGCTACCGGACGCTTAAGAACAGCGGTGCGGTCACCCAGTGGGGGACACGCTCGGGCTTGGCCCGGGCGAAGACTGTGCCAAGATGGGCCCACCTTAGCCCGTCATAGACCGGAGGAGGCCGGGCTGGGCCGTATCTCTTGGTCCATCGGCGCAGTAGAGACTGTTAATTATATCTCTTCTCTCATTGTTTGTTTATGCGTGGTTAAGTGGCTAAGATTGACTTTTAAAAACCCTGACACAGTCAATGCTTATGAACTTGAGAAATCTGGAAGTTATTGATTTTCAGTGGCCCTGACTGGCCTTGTCCGGTAGGGGAGTTTTAACTATTGAATTTCTGTACTACAAATGTTGTGTGTATACTGTGCTTTGTTTCATTTGTTTAAAATAGGGGAAAGGAAGGCACAGGGTATACCTAAAATAAGACGGGTAACAGGCCCTAGGCAGACTTTGCTAAATTATCTGACTGGGGCCATGGGGGCCGTAGAAAACAAATTAGCTCAGTGGAGGAAGTCATCAACACAGAGAAACTAAGTAGTGATGGGATTAATGTGGCTGAACTAGAAGTAGGCCCGTCTATATGTTTTCCCACTCCTCCACTCCCCCACACAAGCCCAACAAGAAGAGAAGTTATAACAAATGGTTGCATACTTGATATATCCGACCATATCTCTGACCATTTCGCAGGTAGCGACCAGGAGAGCGCACTACAGCCACCAGGCAAGCGTCAAAGGAAAGTTAAACCCTCCTATGCCCCTATTATAGACCTTGCTTCTGAGGCGTGAATCCCTAGCCCAAACCCTGTAACAAAATTGTAAAAAAAAGGTAAGATTCAACCCAAAGCCAAACAAAACATTATAGAAACTCCAGCAAGGGAGAGTGGAAATGGCCTTAAAAAAGATTTAGAATCTGTGAAACTCACATTAGAAACCCTAGTCAAGTTTATCAGAGAATTTATGTCCTCTATTTCCACGCAATTGTATGTCTTGGTGTCATCCTTGGCAAGGCGGGAGGAGTCCATTAATGACATTAGTCTGCCTAATGTACCCACCGCCTTGGGGGGGGAATCTTCTATGAGGGGTTGTTCAGGAGATAGAATCCCAAGCCATAATCCTGCACAGCCTGATGCCTTGCCTAAACCTCACATGTCTACTACCCCACCCCTGCCTAACCCTTATAGTTTTGGTGCGACAAACTATCATAAAAAACACACATTAACTGAAGGGCTAGCCCTCGGCACACAATCCATGGTAATCATAGATAAGGGAAATCTGGGGGTGCACGTCAAATGGGCTAACAAGGCAATCCCACACCAAGCTACTACATTAGACCTCCCCCCGGCGGCTACGCCATATACTGTGATTCTAGCCAATGTACCGACATTGCATCTTGGGGCTGAAGAATCCTGGGTTTCATTAAGAAATGCAAGCCTTGGATGGCTAAGCACTAGGATAGGATATTCTGATAAGTTATTTGCTGAATTTAAGATGGTGAGAAGGATAAGATGGGTAGGTTAAGTGGTGACTGTGTGGTATTATCATTTGCCGACCCATGGTGGTACAAATGATTTTGTCTATGGGTGGAGCTCAGTCCATTTCTCAAGTTGGTATAAACATTCTTCCCCAGGGATATTTCTATCAACCAGTGTATGATCATTTCTCATACAGCCCCTCACCCACTAAACCAGAAACAATACTATAATGTCCAGGTACATAATAGGTTTGAAGTTCTCACAACCTAGAAGAGGTAGATTGACTGCATATATATAACCCTGGGAAGCAGGTCTCCCCGCCTATTCTTCCTAGCCACAACCTGAACAGGAAAAAGTCATAGAGGTCTTTAATAGGCCCAGCAGTGGACAGAAACGCGGACCTGACGAGGGTGCTATTGTGGGAGTTGGAAACCTTATCCCTAGTTCCTCTACCACCAATATATTTGATACACCCTCGAATGTACAGACTCCACAGTCTACTCTCCTGATAGCTAAAGTTTGTGTGCCAGTAATGGCAAAGAGGAATGATAGGAGTAATTGTTGACAGATTTGCTTCTAGAATGTGGCTGGGTTGAAAACAAAGGTGACTGACCATACCTGGAATGACTTCGTGAAAGAATATGATGTACTTGCTGTTCAGGAGACTTGGACTCAGGATCCCATACATATATTTGGTGATAGATCCTTCCATACCCCAGCCATTCCATCATCTCATGGGAGAGCTAAGAGGGGTCTATGCATTTATGTGTCTAACCTTTTGAACTTGGAAAAAACTGTCCTGATCGGCACTGACATCAGGTCCTGACGATTGACATAGATAGGTCATTATGTCTGCTGGTGGTTAATTTTTATTATAATATTCCATCTAATAGGTTTGATGAGGTAGTGAGATCTATTAACATAATTATACATATTACCGAGGCTGCACCCCCCAGAGAACTTTGCATTGTATGGGGAGAGACTTTGATTGTAATAATTGTAATTATGCAGACAGTGGGTGCTGTGGTATTTCATGTGACAAGGATCACCCCTTCCAGCAATTTGTACACAACAAATGTGGATATACCTTAAAGGAAATTATGTTTGACGAAGACCTGGGATTTGCTAACATGTTATGCTCTAAACCTGTGCCTTTTAGCACTACTTATAACGGGCATGCAAAACCTTCAGCTATAGATTTTATTCTGATGTCTTGCAGGTATGCTACTAGAGTGGAGGATTTTTATACCCACGAAATCTCAGTAAGTGATCATTTCCCTTTGAGCATATCCCTTTGGTTAAATGGAAATACTACTGATCAAACATCTTTAACCATTGGTAATCTTTCCGTTTCTAGCCAAATGGATATGCCCTAAAATCGGATAAATTGAACCCTGGTATATTTACAGGGAAGGTCATTACGAATTGCAAAGAGGTGGTCAACGTGTGTTTAGATGAAAGTACCCCGTATGAAGAGATCATTGGCGGTTTTCTGGTAATTACAAAGTACATTAAGCAGTACTTGCTAAGGACCTTAGCAATATCCAAAAACCCAAGTCAGGTTGGTTTGACGCAACATGTTCTAAGGCCCATGCCAAGCTTAAGAGAGCATTAGACATAGAGCCTAGGGTCTTGGAGGATGTTAGGCTTGCGCGCAGAGAGTACAATGCAGCATTAAAGTTAAGGAAAACAACTCTCAAAAATGAAGCACGGCAGGATTTGCATAAAGCATCAAAGCTAAAGGACTCTTCTGATTTTCGGGAAGGCTGTCAATGCACCCTTTCTGATAGAGAAAGATAGGGCTACGATTCAGATCACTATTAGGTTGGCAGAATGGCTGGAGCATTTTGAAAAATTATACAGTAACTCCGTTCCCATATCAGAGGTAGAGCCAGTGACTGAAGTGACCTTGGCCACTAGACAAGGCACTGAGGGTAACAATTTGTGATTCGAGCTGAGCGAAGTCATTTTAGCTATTGAAAAGAGCATGGGAGGAAAGGCACGGGGACCGGATGGTATTCCTGCCGATCTTTTTAAATATAACTTTTTATTGTGGGGTCCTCTTTTAACTCAAGTCTTAAATTCATGCAGTGTAACTTGCCTTTTACCTTCCTGGTGCGAATCAATTGTGGTTCCCATTTTTAAAAAAAGGGTACAGGTCGGACCCAGCCTGCTACAGACTGATATCATTATTAGACTCCACAATCAATGATGATTGGTAAATACACGAAGGCAAAAAGGGGAAGATTGAATCTAAGAGTTGTTGATCTAACTACAGCGTTAGATTGTGTAACCCATGAGGAATTGTGGAGAATATTAATGAACCTGGGGGTGAAAATAGTTTTATTTTTAAGACAATTATATGCGTGGCAAAAGCTAGGATTCGCTACGGGGTTGGAGGGGAATACACTAAGTACTTTAGTGTGAGGAGGGGTGTGAGACAAGCATATATCCTGCCATCCTTCCTGTTTTTATTATATATTAATGATTTGGGTAGTACCCTGGAGAATGAGTGCCAGGACCAGTCCGGCTCCTTCCCGCTGCTGCGTCCCTGCGGTCCCGCCCCCCTGCTCCCCATTGGCCACCCCGCTCCCGCCTCCCAGCTGCTCCTCCCTCCCTATCCCCCCTTTATGGAGGCCACGCAGCAGCTGCACAGCGGCCGCGCTGAAGGCATGCCAAAGGGAAGCCCGTCTGCCCCCGTCCGCGCTTGGACCGCGCCCTGCGTCAGAACCCCTGGACCCCGCGAATGCCACAACACCAGATTCTGCTATGACACCAGCACCCTCTACGCACTAAACGCCGTCCGAAACCACACCTGCTTCCAAGCCGCCCCAAAATGGACTCACGGACCATTCTCCTGCCACACCTGCAGCTTCACCTGTGACAGAGCCACCAAACCTCTAAGGACTGGACCCAACCACCTCCGCTGCATACTCCTCAACACCTGCTCCGCACGCAATCACGCCGTCGAGCTCTGGGATCTGCTTGACACCTCCGCCCCAGACGTGGCCCTCCTGACCGAGACCTGGTGGAACGACTCCTTGGCGCGAGACATCGCCATAGCCATCCCGGACAGCTACAAGATCACCCGCAGGGATCGCGCCAACTGAATCGGAGGAGGAATAGCCATCGTCCACAAGTCCACCCTCAAGGTGGCCACCCGCGCAGACGACACCCTCAACACCGCCGAACACCTGCACTTCCGGATCCACGCCGACTCCAACACCACCCTCAATGGAACACTCATCTACAGACCCCCCGGACCCTGAGACTCCATTGCTGACCTCACCAGCACCCACGCACTCGCCTCCACGGACTACATCCTCCTGGGGACCTGAATTTCCACCTCGAGAACAACAACGACGCCAACTCCGCCACCCTGATCGACAACCTCACCAACCTCAGCCTCAGACAACTCGTCACCACACCCACCCACGCCACTGGCCACACACTGGACCCCTTCTTCTCCACAGGAACCCACGACACCTTCGACCACACCACCGAACTCCACTGGACCGACCACCGCTGCATCCATTTCACCTTCAATAAACCAACCACGCACCACCGCACCCAACAACTACCTTGCCGCTGCTAGAGCAAAGTCACCGAAGATCAGCTGATCACCACCCTCGCCCAAAACCCACCCACCGACCCCACCAACCCAGACACCGCAGCCCGCAACCTCAGACAATGGATCGACAACTGCGCCAACAATCTCGCCCCACTCAAGAAACCCTCCAACAACCACGCCAGCAAGCGAGTCACCTGGCTGACCGACGAGCTGCAGACCTCCAAACGTGCATGCCGGAAACTGGAGAAGATATGGCTCCACGAACGCACTTCGGACAACCACGCAGCCCACAAGTACGCCACCCGCAGACATCACCACTTTATCAGATTAGCCAAGAGATCCGCCTTCAAAGACCGCCTGGATAACAACGCACACAACATCAAAGAATTTTTGGAATTGTCCATGTGACGATGTGTCTATTCAATCGACTATCCATGTGCCGTTCTTTTGTAAATTTTACTCTTGTAATAGGAAAAGGTGGATTTTGCCAATTTAAGAAAAAAGTGGTTTAAGGCATTGCCGCCCCGCTTTTTTGTTCATACAAATACTAGGAGAAGAACAGTTGACTGTTTCAGTTTTAATATTCTTAAAATATGTTTTAAAATGTAGGAATTCAATCATGGTGTAATTATTTTTTTTTTATTTTATTGGACCTGGAATGTACTGATACTATATGATTTTTATAAATTAATGTATGTATATATTGTGCTTTTATGATTATTACACTTAATCGAATAAAGCTGATTGAATTGAATTGCATAGGTATGGGGTGTGAAAGATACAGCCACCGTAATACGTGGCCGTGTCTTCCTCTCAATTCGCCATGGACGATTCGGGAAGAAGACCCGGCCACGGATTACGGTGAGAATCTGCGCCATATCAATATCCTGGATGAACTTTAAATCCAGCAATTTCCATTATATCTCGAAATTTACAACCCGAGGTATAAGCCCTGATGAAGATACAAAAGGTTGTACCTTTGGGGAACCAAACGCGTTGGCTGTTTTTATGAACAAATTTTGGAATAAAAGAAGAATTTGATAAAGTAATAACAGACTATATATATTGTGTTCGGTGCACCTCCTATTGCTAAAATCATCTTGGGAATCTGTAACCAGTAGCGCCAAAAGGTGACTGATGCGGCAGATTTGTGCACAATCAACCTTATATGGTTGCAGAGATACAGTGATAGTGCTATCCACTTGTCCATCACCTATTTCTGGTTATTTTCATGATGCAGCACAGCAACCAAGACTGTTGTTCTGCGTTGTGCTAGAGAGAGAGTATATCACAAAGCCATATCTACTATGATATGGTGCTGCTGCTTTCTACCCCAGTGAAGGCCCACTTGCAGGATGCCTTATGCCACACGCACAACTTTGCACTATATTGCAGGGGAAGCATCTAGTACTAAATACAATGCTTTGACATAGTTTAAATATTTCACACATTAGATTGCACAGTACAGTTTAGCACACATGTAATTTGAAAAAGGTTAATAATACGTTGTTATCACCTGCCTCAAGGAGGAATTATTTTTGACACAAAACACTAGCTACCAGTTTTATTTAGGGTTTGTATAAAAAACATGTGTGGTAGCACGGAAACGCCCATGTATCCCTCATAATGCCTCCTTGTCACAATGTGGCACAAAATGGGAAGGGGTCCCAAAGGGACTCTTCACCTTTGGAAATGGTGGTGAAAACGTTTTTAAGAGCAGACAGTGATCCCATGGAATACTTCCTGCTCATAAAAACTTTAACATTTTTTTAAATGCATCCTTAAATGGGCTGCATTTAAAAAAAATGATTGAGCAATCATGTATATGGCGTTCTGCTGACCCTAGCAGGTCACCATCCCTGGGATTTAACAATTTCCAAGGGGTCACAAATTGCGCCCTCCTTTATGAATATTAATGATGTAAGTCAATTTGCAACCCCATAGGAATCGCCAAATGAATCTCTTGGAGTTTCATACATTAGGAATAGCGATTGCAGAAAAACGCAATTAGGTAATCGCTACTCCTAATGATGATACACGTGGCCCTTAAAGAACTACTTTTCAGAACAAAAGTTTTACACCAGAAAATAGATACTTTTTAAAGACTGTGTGCTGCTGTGCGCCACCTTGCATAACTCTATGTTTACGAAATGTGTTGATAAATCTGCCCCTAGGTGTGGTTTGGCAACAGGCACATCCCTGTTAAAAACAAGAAAAGTGCCTGAACATTTCATTTTCTTGCCAGAGATGCAAAAAAGAGGCAGGCACCATAAAGCATGAGCTGATGCAAATCCAGCTGTCATTCGCTAAATTATGCTCATGCAGAGCAATTCTCAAAAATCAAATCTTACAATTTGTGGCCGTGCTCTGTATTCATAACAAAACCATCAATAGTCCTCATTTTCAATGTGAGTTTCACTTGCGCAAAAAGAAGAAGGTTACATTATTTGACACGATCGAAAACATGAAATGTTTTTTTTATTAAATAACGTGATAGCCTTCCTTGAATGATGAGCTCATTATATTCTAATTAAAATCATATTAACATTCTCAATTGAATTTGGGTTGATTTATAATACAGACAAAATGGTTCCCTAACAAGTAAAGATTTCTACAAATGGTATGCCTGAAAAATTAAGCAATTTATTTGGCATCCGTTGCTTTTTTTATTACTCTGGAACCCGATGATTTGCCGTCCAATAAGGTGAGAATAGTTAGTATATTTTTCTGGGTTTTTTTCAGTTTAAGAACTGATTTAAGTATAAAGTAAGAAACAGGTAAAACGAGGATTCTCTGGGATGCTTTTATTGATAGACTTTTCGGATACTTCGACTTAGACAGTTAAGCATTAAAAGAATGTCATTGTGCACTTTATTAGAATGGTCATATACATCCAGTTAATTACCAATAGTATCCATCACTTCAAGTCACAGTCTTCTTCAACTAGTCCTTTTAGGTTGAGGTGATGATCCACATTGCAACCAGTTTTAAAGATGCCCTTCTTCATGAGGTGGGATGGCAACATGTCTTTTCATTCTGTTCCTCCTTTCCCCAAAATCATTTCCTATGGACGACCACTTCCTTTATAATCAGAAGCCATGAGCATGAGAAAGACAAGATGGAATGGGATAGTCAAGCAAGACTGATGTGAGTAAGACTTGAAGTAATGAAGAGTGTGAAAAAGGGTTCGACCATTACATCTTCCTCTCCTCAATTCTTACACAGTTAGTTTTTAGTAAGCTTACTCCAGGCATTATAATACAACATTACTATGCCACGATAGATATGAAAGAAGACACTCATGTATGAAGGCTTCTACAAACACAGAAAGAGGTACGGCGACACAAGGAACGCACCACATACAAACTCACCGAAAAAGGAGCATGTGATGAATTGGCAGGTGTTAGACCCAGCATCTTTTGGTGTGTTTCCCCTGTCTTTTTGCTTTCTGACCTCCTGGTTTTGACTCTGTTTTTGCTGGTTTAGTGTCTCTGCACACTTTTTCACTGCTGATCAATGTTAAAGTGCAAGTGCCACTAAGGTAATTTGGTTTTATTGATAGGTGTTTTCATGCTTGGCTTATTCGATTTATTGGCAAGTCCCTAGTAAAGTGCACAAGGTGTTCACACGGCCTATACATCAAATGTTACTAGTGGGCCTGCAGCACTGGCTGTGCCACCCTCATAAGCAGCCCTTTGAAGGATTACCAGACCTGCCAATGAAGTGTCTACGAGCAGTTATAAATGACTTGTCAATTTGTCACGTGCACCCATTTGCCAGGTCCCAAACCTTCCTTTCTCTTACATATAAGTCATCCCTCAAGAAGGCCCAAGATACCCCCATGGGCAAGGCACAGTGGATATGAAAGGTAAGATATGTACTGGTATTTGTGACATGTCCTGATAGTGAAATACAGTGTAATTAGTTTTTCACTATTGAAAGACTATCTGTCCCCAAAGGATAGTATAACTTCCCATTGGGACAATATTGCGAAATGGAGTTTGGTCTCTCTGAACTCTGAATTAACTAGCACATCTTTTAGTAAAGATGGTTTATAAATTGTGGGTTTGAAAATGCCACTTTTAGAAAATTTGCATTTTCTTGCTTAACCATCCTGTGTGCCCCTGCTAGCTGGTGGATTGAGTGTCTGGCTTTGAAGTGACAGGGGCCGGGGATGTGCATTCACTGTAGACAGCCACTCTGGGGGTTGAGGTGTGTGTCCTGCCTTTCTTGGATGAGTCAGGGCTGGGCTGAATAGACCTGGGCTGCATTTAGAGTACTGGGAGGAGATTTCCTTGCACCTGAATAGAACGGATCTGCCTTGCACAATGCTGTCTCCCCCTACTGCCAGGAAACTGGGCCAGAGAGGACAGAACTTATTTGGACTAAGCACAGGAGAACCAAGGGAAATGTGGTATAAATATTGAGACCCAGACCTCTGAACTTTAGATTTCTTTTGCACTCAGAAACCTGTCAAGAAGAAGAGCTCGAAAAGCTATGAGGATGAACTATCACGTTGCTGTGTGCTTTGCTGTGTTGGCCTGCGGTGGCTGCTTCTGTCTTGGCAGAGAAAGGACTGGAGTAAACTTTGTGCAACTTCTTTGTTTTAGTTTCTTCAAGGTCTTGAGTTAGAGCTTATCCCCTGTTCAAGAAGCCTCAGGAACAGCATAGACTTCAAGTTATTCTGCTATCAGCACTAGGAACTGTGAGTTTTGTGTTACACCAGAAGAAAAAGCAACCCTACTCCGTCACCGACTTTGCTGCCGTCTCTGTGTCTTGAAGGCACCACAGAGATCACGCTGCACTTTGCACTGCAACCCTGGCCTCACAGACAATGCCTCTACCGAGCCACTGTTTGCACCATGCTAACCAACAAGAAGAGTTTGGCTTGAGCGCAGTAAGGCTACGCCTCAATAATAATAAACAAAACAACTGCCAGTACTGCTCGATCAATACAATTTTTTTGCATTAGACAATAAACGAAATAATGTCCTGCAAAGACCAGTCATTCAGTCTGAAATGATCTGTCAAATCTATTTTTTATTGTTCAAATGTTTTTTTCTTTATACAAAATTTTTGATATTTACCACTAAATTAAGTAAAAACTTATTGGATTTATGTACAAGGGGAGCTAACATTTATATGTGCTTTTATATGCAAAAAGGAAAAAAGAAGATGATTAATTGGTACAGAAAGGGAAAGAAATCATTCCAGATAAACTCATTCACTCACCATTCATGTCTCATACAACCAAAATTATAAAATGGAAGGGAAGGAGGGATGAAAATTAGGAAGAATTCAAGAAAATTTAAAGAAAATTAAATGTGTGTGTGAACGTGTCCCTATCCTGATTGTTTTAACTTTTTTAGATCAGGTGGGGGCAACTAATACATAAACAATCAAATACGAATAACTTTTGTAACAGCCATCACAATTACATCATTTGTAGGAAATCCATAGTTCTACGATTGGCCGTTTAGACAAAAAACACACATATGGTCGACGCGTTTCAAATCCCCAGAATGTGGGGATTATCCTCAGGACCTCAATAGAAAATAATTCTGAAAATGAAAAACAAACAAGTTCTTACTACCAAAATATACTAAGTGATCTTCAGACTTAATGCTCAGTACAGACCAACACTCAAAAAAATACCTGTGGTGCTTTTGTTCTCTCCATGAAATCTGTGGATTATATCAGAGATAAAAAGGGGAGGACAACAGTCAGATTGCTCACAAACGTTACAGCTAGCTGTACATAAACGAGTGGACGTTTTTTAGTACTCACTGTTTGGTCGAAGAATGGGAGTCCTTCAATAAAGTTTGGAAAATTCCAAAAATCTGTAATTTAGAAGGAGAGGGATTGATTTTAACACTTTTTCTCTTTGTTTTTCATTTGTGATCTGCGCTAGGTGACGAAATCTAAAAGGTAAATAATCTCCTTTAGGGTTTGTTTGAAATCGGTCTACAGTTCTTAGTACGCGCTTAAAAAACAAACTAAAAGTATGCTATGCGGGCTCAGAGAGCCTAGAATGCAGTTGTTTTCTCAACCCGTTGTACCGCGTAGCGTTGTTACATGATGATTTAGCGCTGTACAAGCTGTGTCCAGTGAGACTAATGGTTTTTCAAGTTTAGGGACGGGCTAAATCTTTTGGCTTACCTTCCTTTCCTTATAATGCAGGTTTGCTCTAAACACGACGGTGTTGTGTGGCTCTCTTGCAAGCAACATGTTGGATCAAACGTGTTTTGAAGAAGCGCAAGACTAAGGCAGCATGCTGGGAGTTGTAGTCCTTGATTTGTTAATCCCGATTCAACACCTCAACAATAATATAAGATTTGCCGTGCTGGCAAAGCTTTAAACAAATGATTAAAATACAGGTTGATTTATAAATCACTTAGAAATTACCAGAATGAAAACTAAATGCGCTTATGTTAATGCGATCGAAAAAACGGCAATGCTTTCATGAATTGGTTAGACAATCTAAAAATTAACAATGGATTCCCAGATAGCAAAGATAATGCTAAAGATGAAAGACTATCCACTTATGGTATATTCTGCAAGATACTTTGTTGTCACATTACAGATGATAAAGCTCTGACATTTTGTTCAATCCGTTGGTAGCAGTATTATATTTCAAAATCAGTAATGCCTCACGTTTGGACAGTCTTTCTTCTATGTCACCACCTCTGAGGTCTGGTTCAATTTTAGATATTACTGTCTACCTCAAATCAAGTTCGCTGTGTTGACAATCATTCCAGTGTTGAACTAAGGGTGCGGTGAGGACGTTTTTGCGAATCCGCGATTTATGTTGTGAGATACGGTGTCTAATCTCTTGACTTGTTTTGCCAATATAGAGTTTGTTGCATGGACAAACTATCCCATACACAACGTATTTTGTTTTACAATTTGTAAAACATTCATGTTTCCAACAGATCCCATTGTGTTGAAAAAGAATTCCTTCCTCAGTAGAGGAACAGCATAGACAAGTACCACATTTGTGGTGGCCAAGGATTGGTGGGAAATTGACATAATCACGTAAGGTGGCATTTTTTGTTTTCGGTAGTGCGGCTCTTATGATCTGATTCGCAATACTTTTATCTTTTCTAAAAGCGAAAAGAGGTACTTCAGTCAGCTGTGAGTCCAACCCTTTAATCAAGTGCCAATTTTGTTGAATAACTTTCTTTAGCCAGTTGGATGTAGGGCAGAAAGTGGATACGCATACAATGCGAGTCTGGGTCTTTTTTTCTTTTCTAGACAATAAAGTTTTGCGTGGTGTCCACCAGGCTCGTTTTATGGCATGTCTTAAAAGTTTAGATGGATATCCCCTGTTCAGGAGTTTCTCTTTTAGGATATTGGCGTGTTCCATGTATTCATCTTTGAATGCACAGTTCCTTCTGATACGAAGGAACTGCCCAAATGGCAAATTATCTTTTAAGCTCCTTGGGTGATTGCTGGAATAATGTAGGGCTTTGTTTCTGTCTGATTCTTTTCTAAAAAGAGTAGTCACCAATTCTCCGTTTGAACAATAAACTTCCACATCTAAAAATGCCATTTTTGATTTTGAATGTTGCAAACTGAATTTGATGTCCAAAGTCCGATTATTCAACCACATGTGGAATTCCATAAGTTCTTGTTCATCACCTGTCCAGGTGAGAAATATGTCGTCTATAAAACGGATCCATCCACCTATCCGTTGTGAAAACGGATTGTTCTTGTATACGAATTTCTCCTCAAATTGGCTCATATACAATACAGCCAGTTCTGGAGCAAAGGGGCAGCCCATCGCCACCCCTTTGATTTGGTAGAAAAAAATCGTCTTTGAATTTGAAAAAATTCCTTGTTAGAGCATTTTTGCTAGCTCTAAAATAAATTCAGTGGGAACTTTCATTGGACTATCCCTGGTATCTAGGTAAAAGTGTAAGACCTCTAAAGCTTCTTCCTGAGGAATTTGAGTGTATAGAGACACTACATCCATACTTACTAGGAAGTCACTTTGTTCAGTGAAGGGTAGAGTCTGTAATTTGTTAATGAAGTCTGTTGTGTCTTGCAGATATGATTTTACATCTGACATGAATGGTTTTAAAAAGAAATCAATGAATTTCGATATTGGCTCAAATAGGGATTCGCAAATAATCGGTCGTCCAGGTGGTTTTTTATCATCTTTGTGTACTTTAGGAAGCACATAGAACAATGGAGTTCTTGGGTGTTTGTTTTGTAAATATTCAAATTCCTTTTTACCCAAGAATCCTTGTTCAAAACCTTTGTTCAATATTGAGAATAATTTGCTCTGAAGCTGCAAAGTTGGATCTCTGTCAATTTTTTTGTAGCATTCCTGATCCATAAGTTGTCGATTAGCCTCTGCTATATATGCTGTTTTGTCCCATATGACGATGGATCCGCCTTTATCGGCCTGTTTTATGATCACATTTTCATCGTTTTTGAGGGAGAAAAGCGCTTCTTTCTGTGCTTTTGTTAGGTTGGATTTCACAAAGCTACCTTTGCACCATGGGCACAGCACTTCGCACTGCCTCACTTCACCCCACCGTCCTAGTATCCCCGAAGACACCGCTGCATGCCGACATCGATGTTGCTGCTTGCACCGTGGTTCAAGGGCACTTCTCATAAGTTACATGATGCACCGCCCTGATCCCGCACTGCAGCCTTGGCCTACCGACACCAGCGCCATCGACTCCGGTTCATCAGCCGACGATAGTGCTCCAGCAACGATGATGCCAATGCTTGCACCCTGACCTTCCTTACCGCAACGAGTACGGTATAACTTCACATCGCAGCCCTGGTCTCACCAACGCTGCTGGATGACTGTCACCGAGCCGCTGCCTGCACTGCAACCTGAGGGCACAACTCGCCGTACCACTGTACTTCACACCAGAGCCCTGACGCCGGCGCTCCCGACTTCAACCGCGAGGAGTTAGATCTGCAAAATGTGGGACTCCAAGGGACCAAAGACTCTTTTATTGATCTCCGGAACCGACCAGATCTTCGGAGCTCTATGAAAGGTCGCTAACGCCATGCATTTCTAAAAAGTAAATGTTTTGCAGGTCTTCCTGACACCGTAGCTGGCCAGCTGTTCACAATGCAGTGATAGCCCAGAACAGAGTTATCTACTATAAAGAGCTGTATTTTAATCCTATTTTTGATTATTGATATTTCTGAGTACTGTCTGGTGGATTTTCATCATTTTTGATCTTGTTTTCACAGATTAAATATTTGTTATTTTTCTAAAACTTGTGTGGTGTTTTCCCTGTATTACTCTTGGTTATGTGCAAATTCTTCACATACTGCCTCTGAGATAGGCCTGACTGCTCATACCAATCTAGCAAGGGGGTGAGCAGGGATTATTTCAGGAGTGTATCCCCCTTACCCTGGACAGAATACCAACTTACCAACTAGAGCCCCCATTTCTAGCAGAAGGGTCAATTGATGATACTGCACAAAGCTGTATGAAATAATGAGATAGTTACTCTGCACAGTTAACCCATGAAAATCAGTTTCCCTTCTACTCAGGAGACTGTCAATCTGTATTTGGTCTTGCTTACCTACAGCGAGAGGGCCACCAAGACCTCCTTTACCTTGGCTAGAGCCAACCAAGTGCTGATGTAGAAGTACTGGTTTATTCATTGTTCAGCTTGGCCATAAGCGATACACAGAGCTTTAGCATTATGGAAGAAAGCTATGAGACTGAAATACATCAGAATAGCCGTGCCCACATGGCAATTGGGCAGGCTATCCTTCAGCTCTGCCATTTCAAGTGGAACGAAAATGGGTAGCACAATTTCTTCTTCCAAATGGTACTGAGATGCAACCTTAGGAACAAACTGTGGCGCAGGATGAAAAACCACAATATCTTGCAGAAATGTTATGTATGGATCAGACACACCAGGCCATCTAAATAACCCAGTCACTTTGCATATATAATGACACAAGGAATGCCACTGTGGGTAACGTTTTAAGAAAGCCTGGGCAAGAGGCTCAAAGGGATGTAAAGACTCTAACAATTAGGGAAGATTCCAGGAGGGCCATGGACTCCCACATAATTGTGAAGTAACCGCGTAAATAAACCCCAGAGTGTTTTGTAGGCCTTCAACACCATTTGCAACATCTGAAGAAAGATGAATTGAAACCCTTAAGGAACATTTCTATTAGGTAATTGAGAATGAGGAAGGGATCATACTCCAATAGGAATCCCACACAATTAAGGAAAAAGTTATGGCAAAATGTGCCCCAGAGTATTCTGTTGGCCTTCAACACCATCTGCATCTGAAGACAGATGAATTGAAACCCTTAAGGAACAATTCCATCAGGTAATTGAGAATGAGGAAGGGATCACTCTCCAATAGGTATTAACCAATTAAGGAATACGTTATGACAAAGCAAGATATTTTTCATCTATAGTGTAGGGTAATCTGATTCTAAAAATCTTGGCATGGCTAGGATGGGGTCATGAGTACCTATTGATTGAATGTAGTAAAGGATACCACACAAGTTAACTTCATGCTTGTCTGCCTTTGGCTTTCTTGCACAGATGAATAAAAAGTCTCATCCTTTTAGGTCCATGATGAGGAAAAGGTAAGATATGCTAATGGCACTTGGAAACCTTGTACGAGCATATTGCTAAGTTGAAAAAGCATGACCTCATTATAATTAGGGTCTGATTCACAAAAAGCCTTTACACTCTTGGCAGAGTTTCCGCAGTGGTGGTGGGATCTCTGCACTCATGGCAGGATCTCCGCAATGAGAACCTGTAATGCAGAGTTCCCACCACAAGTATGGACGTTCTGCCACGACTGTGGAGGCTCTCTGTGAAAGCGGGTCTTCAGTGTTTAATCATCACTTCAAATTAACACAATGAACACAATGAATAGTTAACCAACCCCACCTGTAAAAATATTTATCAAAGTCTCATGTACTTTAATAATAGAGTTTCAAATAAACTCAGAAAAGCAAAATAATATCTATTTTGGGTTTACAAAATATCCTGAACCCACATCTTGAAATCTCTCCCACCAAGCTACTGCAAATGACTGAGGAATGTATGCACACCCCTGTTAACTTCATTCACTCTCCTTGTAACCCATACACATATGTTCTCTGTCTGCTAATCCCATGTTTAAAGGATGAAGGATTCATTCAGTGTTTCATGATTTCACATCACCACTCCCAGGTCTTGTTTTCTTGATCCTTCCTCTGGTTGCATAGGAGCATGCCATTTGCTTAAGAGAAAAAGTAACCACCTGCCATGAGGCCTCTGCAGTATGCTTCAAACAAAAAGAACGTTATATCCTTGCCCGCCGCTAAAGATTTGTACAAACTATCAGGGGTGCTATGTACCTTGGTTCGACTTCTTGACCTAGCCCTCAAACTGTCCAAATGCTGATATTGGATTATTTTAAAGAAAGGCCTACAAAAGAACATTCTCCTACACAGTCTCAAAGCACAGGCACTTTACAAGAAAAAGAGTACCAGCGAAAAGAATGGAAACCAAAGTAGTCTTGGTGATTTGAAGGAGCTAGTAGGGTGGCATTCTCTTATGGGACCAGCCAAAGGGCAACGCCCAATTGCAAACATGATAAGAAGCCCCTAGTCAAAATCTGGCATTTAAGTATTGCACTTTCCCAGATTTTCTTTTTTACCTCTATGAATTGTGATGTCCTTTTTTACCGTTTTATTGTAATGCAATGGTTTTAATTAACTTATGCAAACAAATAAATAAGCAAACAAACAAGCATAGGTGGATGCAATTGGGATTGTCTGATTCATCATTCTCAGAATGTTAGCCACCCCTGGAACTAAATTTGCCTGTTCTGGGGTGGGTGTTCAGTACTTGGCCGTATGGTGTGCCTGACCATCAGTTGTGTTGCAAGTATGACTCTGTGTACTGAAAGCTGGTGCAGTTTATTCACATGCCACTGTAAAATAACTGGACCTACACTCAGTCATGCCATTGAAGTGTTCCTTCTTCATAACTGGAAATGGTGTCACAGCGGGAAGTGATGCGCCGCCCTGCATTCTGATGTTTCCACTAGGGATTTCGTTCTCTGACAGTGAAGATGTATATCCTCCCTTGAACACGCTCTCTGCTGTTATGTTACATTCTTGCTGCCGACCTTCGCCTTTTCTATTTGTATTTTTCACTGTAATTGTTGCCACATTGGAGCTGATTTCAAGCAGATATTAAAAAAATGTTGGTTTATATAATAAGGACCAGGACATTGTACCTACAAGCCAATTTGCCCCATGTTTATGTTATCATAGCCAGTTTTTTATTTGCTTTATATAATGATATTTGGCAATAATGACAATTTAGAAGAATATCTAAAAATCACAATGAATCCTAAATCATTATGGGCGATATGTATGAAAGTACAGAATTGCGATTCTGAATCTGCGAATTTTACCGAATCGCACATTCAGAATCGCAAATCGAGATGTCTGAAAGAAATCGCTAATAAATAGCGATTTCTTAAAAATCGCTATTTATTAGCGATTACCCCTTATGCGATTCCTTAACATGTAGGAATCGCATAATATGCGAATTCGCATTAGAAAATCACAATTTTAGCGAACAATCGCAAAAAAGAACGAAAAATCGCACTTTTGCGATTTTCTAGAATGTTTCAATCAGGAACTCTGGTGCAGCATGATGACATCACAACCAGGAAGTGATTGACTACCCATGCTGCATCTGACTACCAGATTCAGAGGCAGAGTGAAGGTGTGTTTGGAACAGTGCGGTCACCTGGAGAACCATGGCTGACAGTGGAGCCACGCCCAGGCAGGAATCCCAGCAGCAGGAGAGTGAAAGCAGGAAAAGAAAACAAAAACTTTCTGAGGCTGAATTGGAGGCACTGATCCATGAAATGGTGACAAACAACAAATTACTTTTTGGAAGGAAATCCAGGGAGGTGCCAGAGAGTCGCAAAAGGAGGATCTGGGAAGACATACAGCACAAGGTGAATGCTGTGGGTGTGACACCCTGGAGTGTTGAGGACCTCCGAAAGCGATGGGACGACCTGCGGCTGCGCTCCAAGGAAAAACTAGCTGCCAAGCTGGAGCAGTCCAGGCTAACTGGTGGTGGGACATCATCTGTTTCAGATTCCACACCCCTGGAGGAACTGGTGGAGGGGACCCTGCTACCAGAGAGTGTGGGAGGAGTGGCTGGTTTGGACAGCTCTGACCAGCCAGCATCTGCAAAAGGTAAGAACCATGCCCTCACACCCTTAACACCCCCAACACCCCCCAGCAGTGAGCCAGGGTCAAGATACAGGATAGGTAGTCCAGAGCAGGCACACAGGCAGACCCAGCAATGCATCATGGGAGATGTAGTCACATGTAAATCAAAGTTTAAAATTTGCAGATGAAATAGTCAAACATGTATTCTGCCTGGCTTGAGAGTGAAACAAGACACCAATGTACTTGTAAGAGGTGTGAAAATTTTATTTATACAGTGCAAGTCAGTGAAGTTAATTAATGTGTGCTGTTCTGTCCACAGAACCATCTTCGACACAGCCCTCAGCCAGTGTGACAGTTACTGAGTCAGGAGAAGCAGGCCAAGATGTCGACACAGAAGGGGAGGAAAGCCCTCTGACCAGTCACAGATGTAAAAGGAGACACATAGTCAGACCTCTAGCGCCAATTCAGGATGACGCTGAAGAAAGTGTGGAAAATTTACCAAATGTGGACACACAGCCAGAGCGACAGGGACCATTAACACAACGAGATAATCAAAGGAGAGAGTAAGGGTTTGTCCACAGAACCAGTTCTGGACCAGGGTTACTCCTATTCCCCTGGGGCAAGTATTTTAGAAACAAAACAAGGAGTATCCCCTGCAGATTATAAAGTCAATAGTCTGGAGGGTAGACTGAATGGCATAAAAGGAAAAAATCTCCTTTTATTTAAAACCCCTCACTCACCAACCTGGTGGTGACATGCTTCATCATCGGGGTCCACCCTGGTGGCCTAGCGTCACCAGGGTGTGCTTCGACACCTGAACTACAGTGGAGCGGGTTGTGTCTGTAGGTGCAAAAAATGAATTATGTTAAAAATTGTCCTGGTTTAACTCAAAGAATAACTTTATTGTAGAGTAACTGAACAATGTTAAAAAATAATTGCGAGATGATAGTGGGCAAGTTACGACCGACTCATCTCTATATGTGTTGGTATGTGTTGGTTGACATGTTTCTACCAATGGGACAGTGCCCGGTTTCTTCAGGACCAAAAAACAGGTGGACGGGAGGTGTGGGCCCCCTAAAAGGCTCACCCTACCCTGATCCCCTGTTTGACCCACCAGCAAAATTGCTAGGGGTATGAACGCTCATCTGAATAAGTGAGCATGCAAAAGAAAAAAGAAAAAGAGACTTAATTGAGAGCTCTATTCCGCTTCATCGGACAGGGCGTAGGCTCTTCGCATTAGGCGAACATATTAGTTTGCAGGCGAAGCGATTAGCCAGTGACCTACTGCCTTGGTTCCCTGTGCAGCCGAAAAACTGAATACCTATTCCCCTGATTAACATTAGCAGCTGTGGGTGGATTTGAAAACTTAACAGCCTGATTTCCACTAGCCGCACAGGGAACCAAGGCAGTAGGTCACTGGCTAATCGCTTCGCCTGCAAACTAATATGTTCGCCTAATGCGAAGAGCCTACGCCCTGTCCGATGAAGCGGAATAGAGCTCTCAATTAAGTCTCTTTTTCTTTTTTCTTTTGCATGCTCACTTATTCAGATGAGCGTTCATACCCCTAGCAATTTTGCTGGTGGGTCAAACAGGGGATCAGGGTAGGGTGAGCCTTTTAGGGGGCCCACACCTCCCGTCCACCTGTTTTTTGGTCCTGAAGAAACCGGGCACTGTCCCATTGGTAGAAACATGTCGACCAACACATACCAACACATATAGAGATGAGTCGGTCGTAACTTGCCCACTATCATCTCGCAATTATTTTTTAACATTGTTCAGTTACTCTACAATAAAGTTATTCTTTGAGTTAAACCAGGACAATTTTTAACATAATTCATTTTTTGCACCTACAGACACAACCCGCTCCACTGTAGTTCAGGTGTCGAAGCACACCCTGGTGACGCTAGGCCACCAGGGTGGACCCCGATGATGAAGCATGTCACCACCAGGTTGGTGAGTGAGGGGTTTTAAATAAAAGGAGATTTTTTCCTTTTATGCCATTCAGTCTACCCTCCAGACTATTGACTTTACCATCAACACAACAGCATGTCCCACGGAATGCAGCCAGGCGCAGACGACGCACGGCAAACCTCTTTGATGAGCGAGGCGATGAATCAGTGTATGCAGGACTGGAACTCAACATGTTGGAGGTGCAGCGCCTGCAGGCAAAAAACATAAAACTCTTACAAAGGGAGGTGAGGGAGGGCTTCCGTGCACTAAGGAATGACATGAAGGATGGCCTGCAGGCCGTATGTGAAGAATTGCGTTCTGAGGGTAGTGCTAGGCGCAGAGGTTGGCAACGCCAAGACAGGTACACCCGGGCCATCAACCACCTGGCGGCTACTATTAGCATCCAGGCCAGGCGCAGCATTGAGATGCAGCGGCAATTCAGCCATGCTGCACAAGAGATAGCTAATGCGCTCACACAAGTGACCACTGCTGTGGACGAATAGCGCCAAGTACGCACAACTGGGTCGGGAGTACTGACTCCAAGTGAAAAAGACAATCAGTCAGTTAGGAGCAGCACCACCCCACCGCCAACCTTAGAGAGACGCCGTAGTGGCAGAACCAATAGGGCTACACCTTCCACCGAACATTAGCCTGTGCATCATCCAACTTGTGAGGCACACCTTTACTGTTTTGAGCACTGTGAATGTAACATGTGCTAAATATATCTTGTTTGAATGCAGTACGTTTTGAGTTGATACAAATCCTGCTAATAGGGATTAAAAACTACATTCACACTTACATGACTTGGCATTGTGTCGTTTGTTCTTACCTAGAAATAGTTACGCGTAATCTCTTTTTTTTTTATTTTTTTTTTTTTATTACAAGCCGTAGGTAAGAAAAATACATTGGTACATTAAATTCTTCATAATTGGACATACATTAACCCAGAAAATGACAAACTCCAAGAGACAAACCTAGACAATAGAATGCCACAGTAATAACAAAAAAATAACCAATATTATACTTCAAAATTTAAACCAATTGATATAATACAATAATAATATCAAAGAGAAAGAAAATCATTATCATTACCGTAATCAAAATAATAACTCCAAAACAGATTAGATTGCCCAACCTATAAACAGCAGCAGTTGGTTTGGGCAACATCAAGAATAATATTATTATATCGTTACTAAGGTGCTAATGCAAATGCAAGAAAAGAAGAGCCAACGCTAGAGGATACCATTATGTGCAAAATATAACCTATATAAAGTGACTAATGCAATAAAGTGCCAATGTATAGTAACACAGTAATAATAATACTATACTGTTTATAAAGTGCTAAGCGAAGAGTATATTAAAAAAAACAACCAACGCTTAAAATTGCAAATATTATTATGTGCAAAATGGTTTTTTTTGGGTTTTTTTCCCTTCTCCTCCCCTTTCCTCCTCCTTTTTTTTTTTTTTTTTTTTTAGACCTATATAAAGTGACTAGTGCAATTAAGTGCAGTAGAGTGCCAATATCTAATAACACAGACAATAATACATTTCATAAAAAAAAAAATACTTAGCAGTTTGATATAGCATGGCAGATGGATATTACTCGTTCCTCAGATGTAGATGTCATACCAATTTACAGATAGCTAAAATAGAACAGTCACTTTCCTTTTAATAGTTCAAGTTGGTTAAAATATTTCCAATTCCTTTCGAATCTTGCAACCGCACCCACTCTACCTGCATAGGCTTTCTCAAAATTATATGTTCTTCTCATTTTATTGACCCACTTAACATGACAAGGACACGCCGTGGATTTCCAATTTTGCAGAATCAGGGACCGTGCCACGGCAGTAGAAACAAAAATAAACAGTTCTTCTGATTCATTAAACATGTTCCTGTCCTTACTAATGCCAAAAAGGGCCACTTCCACTTCTGGAAGAAGAATTTTCCCAGTTGCCATCTCCATATCTGCGAAAATCTCCCTCCAGAAGGGTTCTAGCTTTGGACATGAGAAGAAAATATGATGCCACCCACCCTGTCCTCTGGTTTTACATCTAAAACATTTATTCTCGTGTTCAGGGAACATTCTTTGTAGGGCTTGCGGGGTATAATATGCCAACCAGCGAGAAAGAAAGGACATTCTTTTATAATTAGCTGCTCGGAGTGCCCTGTTTCCTAAATAACAAATTGTCTCCCAATCTTTGTCTGACAATACACACTGCAATGTGAGACTTATTTTCTCCAAATGTTTACTTATTATATTAGATGTTCCAGAAACGGGGGGTAGCTTTTTATACCAAAGTCCTATACCCTTATGTTTCTCCCCATATAATGCTGATAACAAAACATTGGGTGTTGTACCGAAGCTTCCTACAACTTTTCTTATAAAATAACTCAATTGCAAGTATTGAAAAAACATGATCCGCCTAGAATGTGATCTGTCTCTAACCGTTTGCCAGCTGATTATTGAATTTTGGGAGAGAAGATGCCTTATTTCACTGAATCCGGCCGATTCCCATTCTGTCAGATGACTTGAAGAAATCCTATGACCCATTTTAACACATTCTGAAAGTTTTAAATAAATGGATCCATCTGAGCCATGCTTTTCAAATAAAAGCCGTAATCTTGATGAATACCCCACGAGTGTCTTATAACGTGTTCTTTTTGGAAGTTTTGCAGTTTTAAAAAAAATAAACATTTGAGCACCCGATTCCTCAAGCATTCTATTTAAAAAAAAATTGTCTCTTGTCTGCCTAGCCTTTAATAATCCTGCCATTATATCGAAAAAAGCTGCCTCGTAATATGTATAAAAATGGGGAAGAGCCAGTCCGCCTTGATTAACAGGAAGTTGTATTACCGCGAGTTTGACTCTATTGGCCTTTTTGTTCCAAATGAATCTTCTTATCATGGAATCTAATTCGTTAAAAAAGGCCAAATTAACTTTAATTGGGATATTACTAAACAAAAATAAAAGCAGAGGTAATATATTCATCTTTATCAAAGCCACTCTGCCAATCAATGATAAGGGGAGTATATCCCATTGTTCTAGAAGGCTCTTGATTTTATCTCTTGTTTTTATATAATTCAATTGAAAAAGTTCTTGGTAGTCTCTGGTCACATAAATCCCTAGATACCTTATTGGGTCCCCCTTTTCTGCTTGAGACTGAAGATCTGGCGAAAGAAAGTCTAAATTCGAATTTAAAATAAGAACTTCTGTTTTCTTTTCGTTAATTTTATAGCCCCCTATCTTCTCATATTCCTTAAGCTCTTTCATAAGATGTAGAATATTTTCTTTATCAGGAGCCATGTAGAGGATAATGTCGTTGGCAAATAGTTTTAACTTCGACATTCCAACTATTGGAGAAGATATTGCATCATTATTTCTTATTTTTATTACCAGGGGTTCGATAAAAAAGGTGAATAGCAGGGGGGCTAGAGGGCAACCCTGCCTAGTACCTCGATTTATTTTAATCTTCCCTGCTTGTTTGGCATTTATTATTACCTGGGCTGATGCTCCCTCGTAAATATTTTGTAGCATAGTGATAATAGGAGCGGGGAATCCAAAACAACTCAGGGAACAAACAACGTTGACCAGTTAACTAAATCAAATGCTTTTTCTGCATCAGTCATAAGAATGCATGCAGAAATTGAATTAATATTAAAATAATCGAGTGCCTGTAATAAATATTCTGTGTTGGCAGACATGTAGCGTCCGGCTATAAAACCCGTTTGATCATGATGTATCACCTCCCGGGTGGCCAACACGAATCTTTGAGCCCAGATTTTTATGAAAACCTTATAGTCAGAATTTAATAGACTAATTGGTCTATAGGAATTTACGTCTTCCGGGTTCTTTCCTTTCTTTACAAAGCTAATAATTGTGGATTCTTTGAACTCAGAGGGAATGCTACCACCTAATCTAATATAATTAAATAAATGTTTCAAGGGATCCTCTAACTCTTTCAAAAATACCTTGCAGAATTCGATAGGGAATCCGTCCATCCCTGAAGCCTTTGCTCCCGCTGTGGCTTTTATACTGTTCTGAATCTCCAGATGACTTATATCACCGCCTATTTGATTAGATCTAGATTTGGAAATTTTGGGAATAATTAAGTTGTCGAAATATTCCCTGATCAATACTTCCTCTACTTGAATATCCGTAGAGTAAATTCTCTCATAGTGATCAAGGAATATTTTCCCAATTCCCTCGCTTCTAGTATCTATTCCACCTGATGGATCTTGGATTTTTAAAATGATGGAAGATTCTTGTTTTTTCCTGATCGAATTTGCCAACAGCTTACCCATAAGTTGACTCTCTTCATATAGTT
Source organism: Lissotriton helveticus (assembly GCF_964261635.1). Lineage (NCBI taxonomy): Eukaryota > Metazoa > Chordata > Amphibia > Caudata > Salamandridae > Lissotriton > Lissotriton helveticus. Next base: position 643,439,378 of record NC_136059.1, read on the forward strand.
TTTGTTGGAAGGCTTTTGAGCTATTTATCTCTTCCAAGATGAAGAAATCCCTAAGCAATGCTTTAGCTTGTTCCCAGTTGTTTGGTTCTTGGTTCAGTTTCAAAGTATACTCATACTCTGCAGCATGCTGAAGGGCAGATATATTTCTCTTGCGAATATTAGCTTTATTGCAAGAGAATGCTATAATCTGTCCCCGGGCCGCTGCTTTAAATGCCCCCCATACTGAAAAAGGCTCTGCAGAGTCCCTATTTTCTAAAAAAAAATCCCTTATCCAATCTTTGAAACCCTCAACCCACGTCATATTCTGTAGAAGGGTGCGATCCAGCTGCCACCTAGGTCGCTCCCCTGTTGTGCCCTCTAATATTAATTCAACCTCAATCCTGCCATGATCTGAAAATGGATTACAGCCTATCAAAGCGTTAGAGATGTGGAGCGATCTTGAGGATAAAAAAAAATCTATCCTAGAGGCTGTATGGAACCTGTTGGAATAGCACGTATAAGATTCTAGGTTGGGATTTAGGGAGCGCCAGGAGTCGCGTAATTGATATTCTGATACCAAAACCTCTAATACCCTTTTGGTCTTTGGTTTTAGTTGTTTCTTGTTCTTATTGGAGGTATCCTTCTTTAAATCTTGAATATAATTAAAATCACCTCCTACTATAATTTGCCCTGCAGTACCCCTTAGTTTTTAGTTATGCGTAATCTCATCACGCCTCTGGCGCCCAGCAGCTGCTACAGCTCTACCAGCTACCATACGTCCAGGTCCAGGCCCCTCCACATCAGAGGATCCTGAGTCACTCAGCTCCACTGGTGTCCCTTTTCTCGTGGCAATATTATGGAGCATGGCACAAGCCACCACTATTTTACAGCACGTATTGGGGCTATATTGGAGTGCACATCCACTTTTATGGAGGCACCGGAATCTGCTTTTGAGGATCCCAAATGTCAGTTCTGTGGAAAAGTAAATTTTGCCATGTTCTGTGTCCCTACGCCTCATCCATCATATGTTATGTGTGCATGACCAATATGCATATGTTATTCCCCATGTCCGATTAATGACGCAATTACAGTTGTGTCCACCTTTAGTATGCTAGTTTCCAGTCCTCGTGAATACTACGAATATCAGGCCTATGTAAAGTTACGTTGCCACGTTTCTCAGTGTGCACGTTATTCCATTATAAAGTCCCCGTTTCCAGGCCTCAAAAGGGCCCGGACCACAGATTCAGCTCCTGTCTCCTGAAGTCTCGCTGAGGAGCGATACAGCCCCCACCTGTATCCTCGACCCTTCACTTACTTCCTGCCTCGCAGTGCCCGGTGCAGCCTGGCTCTGCCTCTGAGTCTGCCAAAAGTATGTTATAGTTCCAGTTATCAGTTCAGTCCTCCTTCTCTGCATTCCTAAGCTACTGAACTGCATCAATAGTTCCCGTCATTGTCTAGCCTATGCGGCTCCACGTTAGAGAAATACTGTATTTAATGGTCATTTAGTATTCTTCATCACACACTACATGTAGAATAATGCATGGTCCAGTCTTAGAATCAAGTTAGCCTTTCCCCTCATGACTCCTAGTTTATATCAACATGTTCCCTAAACATCAGATACTAGATAGGGTTTAGGTACAAGTCGCTCCGACCCTCCAGACTTTAGTCTCTGCTCCTAGCACAGAGTTCATAGCCCCCAGCTTCTCCTAGTAATACGTCATTGCCAGTTTGCGTGCACCACCAGGTTAGAGGTCCCGGCTCCTTAGGTAGCCCCCTCCTATGTTTCCGCCCCATTCGTGACATATTCTGTTACGTTTGCACCACATGTCTATGTATACGCCCAGTTACACCTACTTTTACTGTTATCTTTCGCGACTGCTACGCGTCACGCCTTCTGCTCCACCCACTGCTACGCCTACTGCAATGTAATGCTATGTGTTTGCGCTATGTATATAAGTTCATGTATTGTTATTAAAAGTTAGCGCGCTCATCCCAGACCCGGCCCCAGCAGCTGCTGGGTCATCCTATGCAGGTTGTCCTGATCCTGTCCTTATGCTGTAATAAACCTGCAGAAACTCCTACTACCTCGAATCTTGACTCTTATTTATTGAGCTATCTGTTATGCTATATGCCTAGTCAAAAATAGGGTATTATTTATTTATTTACCACATAATGGCGCCCGAATAGGGACTTGCCCTTTCCCCACGCGTCGGTGAAGCCACGCCGACCCCCTGACCCTCTACAGTCGTGACGGAACTCTTCTGCGCAGTGGCAGATATTTCTGCTCAAGTATCCCTCAGGCCCACGGAGGAGACGGAGGAGGCGGTCCAGCATCCGAACGAGACGGTGGAGGAACGCGGCGAGTCCCGACCAGAGCCCAAGCCGAGAGTCCAAGGTCCGAGGTATCCGGAGGCCCACCCGTAACTGAAGTCCGAAGTCCGTCGTCGTCAGCCCAGTCCCGTCCGAGGCCTTCCGTTCTTGCTGCCCGGTGAGTACCATTGCTGGGGTAGTATCTAGACAGGACCAATCTAAATTGACTCCTGGTCCGTGGGTTGGTGGTACCCAGACTCACAAACGAAGTGTTCACCTAGGTGGATACGGGTCTTGATGCGTTCCTTTATGGGACCGGTATGTTCCGTACTGTTTCAGCAGTGCATCCAGTAATTCTAGTCTGTTCCGTTCTCGAGAAATTCTGTTCTGTTTCTGTTCTCAAGTATTCCAGGTAATATTCTGTTCGAACTGTTATGTTATGATATTGTTTAATGTAATTCCAATGTCGTGGTATGCCTGAATTGTTTTCCCAATTGTTATTGTTCTTCGTGTATTGTATTGTGTTCCGATTCAAGTTTACAATGCCGCTCTTTTCAAGATTACGTCAGCTAAAAACTAGAAAGGGTTTATTAGAAGAAGCAGTTCCTGTCCCGCCTAGGGACAGTCCAGGTCACTTTATGTATCAGAAACATGGCATAAGCGCCATATTGTATCTAGATTTATGGGTAGAGTATACCAAACAGTTAGAAGAAAAGTATAGATGGCCCGTATCGGGTACATGGGATGCCGAATGTATCATGCGAGTAGAAGAAGCATTATGGAAAAAGAAAGCCAGACAGTCACAGAAAGATGCCATCGAGTTATGGCGTAAAGAAGAGCATAGAAGAACCGAAAAGGAAGTCAGAAAGTCAGAGTTAAGTAGAGAATCCCAAGAACGAGCCCAAGAAAGAGAATTAATTGAGATAGGTGAACGAGTCAAAGCCGAACAGTCAGACAGACAGAGGCATGCCCTCATTAAGGGTATGTATCCTCTTCTTGCCGAGGGCTTGCCAAAAGCGACCCCAGAGGCATCCAGTAATTTCCCGCCACCATTACTTCCGACCAAGCTACGTCACAAACCGACCGCAGCTGATATTTTTATTTCGTCCTACTTGGACGACACAGTCCCAGAATATGCAAATCCTGTTCGCGCTCCGCCAGTCCCTGTAAATCAGGCACTTCCCGCTCCTCCAGACACCGGAGTACCTGTTACGGTACCCCCGGTCCAGCCCGCCATACAAGTCCAGCCTACATTTCCATTTCCCACTCTGCCAGGACGTAGAGCCTCAGTAGACGACTCCAGTTTAGGGGCTGCAGGAGGAGGTCCTCCTCAAACCCCGCCGCCACACAAGCCGAATTACATGCACAAGCATCACAGCGTACGCCTAGGTATCAGTCTGTTGCAGAAATAAGAAAATCCCTTGCCGAATGTTGCTATGATCCAGTCCCAGGCGAGGATAATATGGTTTTATATTCATTTCGCGTAAGAAAGGTGGCCGAGTATCTAGTCACCTTACCGAATATGAAAGAAGATCTAGACAGAATATATCGTTTCATCCGTACAGGGGATGATCCAGAAAGTATTAGCGAGACTATGTCTCAAAGGAAAGCCGAGATCCAGCTCATGATATTAAAGTTCCTGATCAATTGTCTAATAAGAGAACAAGATTACCCGTCTAAAGATTCCGCCGAAATGAGAATCCTGACAAGGTGGAGTGATAATATAGCCGAGGGTAAGCACAAGACCGTCGGTGCTATGGAGAGTATGTACAAGAAAATCCGTAAAGAGATAATAAAGATACACGAACAGCGTAAAGCAGCACAAGTAAGCGAGAAAGAAAGTATCTCTGATCCCGAAGAAGAAGAGGACGAGAATCCCGCCAGAATAGCGTATGTAGGAAAATCTAGATTTCCAGATCGCCATTTACGCCTAGAACCCAAGTCTATTTTTCATCATTCAGCACCAGAACAAGGTTCTCTAGAACAAGTATTTCAAGCTACCGATCACATTCTGAAATCACGAATCGGTTATAGTGAGTTAAGTACCATGCATGAACAAGAACTAGCCCGATCAGCAGTCCGATGGATTACTGATTCTACCACTTTTCCAGACGAAATAGTGGCACAAATGTTTCTGAAAATGCCCCCAGCCGAGCAACGACTGGTGGGTATGTATATGATTCAGCACCTCATTACTCTGTATGAGGGTCAACACTCTGATCCAGGTCCGTTACATGATATCCTGAACGAGTTACTCCAGTACAGATGGAGAGGTCTAGGTACCGATTTAATTAGTGTCATTCTAGAACAACGCCACAAATATAGAACGTTCTTGAACCCACATTTTGTTCAGGTCTCACCCCCAGAAAGTAAATCATTCTACATAGACCGACAGAATCCGTTACGAGAAGTCCACCCAGTCAGAGGGACGGGTGGCGAAATGCAACGAGTGTTTGTATACACTCCAATAACAAAGATGGAACTTCTTGAAATGAAGAAATTAATTCCCTGTCATGACAAAGATCCAGCAGGGTTCCATAGAGAATTAAAAGACATGCTCCGTATGGGAGAATACACTTACCCAGATATCATTAAAATGTTAAAGGTCCTGTTACCCGCAGGGGTGTATGAAAAGCTAAAGGAAAAAGAATGGGAGGTGGGAGAGAAAAAGATCGATTGGACAGCTCTAGAAGCTGAAGACAAGGCTCGAGTACCAGGTACCGGTCTTGGAGATAAATGTAAAGAATTACCAGAATTATTGATTCAAGTTTTACCCAGATTATTGACAACTAGAAAAGAAGACTGGGATGCAATCTCAGCCTGTAAACAGAAACAAGACGAAGATATTAGTGATTTTTATTCTAGATTTGAAAAATGTTTTAGTATTAACAGTGGTCTCAAGACAAGTAGTGAGTCATACCCTCACCTTTTCGTTACTAAATTAGTCGAGAATTCAAGTCCTCAAATTAAAAATCGAGTTTTGAAAGTCGAAAGCACCTGGCAAGCAAATACTCCGTCCCAGATGCTCCAGATGCTCCAATACCACCAGAATAGAATCAGAGAAGAGCAAGAACACGAAAGAAAACGTATGAAAGACACGAAAATGAAAGTGCTAGTTGCACAATCTGTTCCTCAAGACAGTCAGAAGAGGGGTCCGAATCAAGCCAGTCATCCTGCAGCTCCCGTTAAAGGGAACTGCAATTATTGTAAACAGCCAGGTCATTTTATAAACGAGTGTGCAGTTCTGAAACATAACATAGCTACTGGTAAGACTAAAGAAAGACCACGTCCGCCTAGACAAGAACAAGTTTCACAGACTCCTCAGTCACAGAATGCACAACAGACAGTTACAGTACCGCAGCCTATTGCTGCAACACAGCATGTCACATCACAGATGTACCAGTATGCACAGTCCGAGTATCCAGAGTATCAGCCATATTCATGAAACAGCCTAGAGAGGGAGGTAGGCTTGCCTCTCATCGAGATACCTGTAGATCAAGAAGGTCCCTATGTTCACAGTCAAGTATTAGGGAAAGACAGAAAGTTTTTGATCGATACAGGGGCAAGTAGGACCACAATTAGTCATGCCGAAGTTCCAGGGGCTCCGCTCTCAGGCTCAAGAAATGTTTCCCTTGGATTTTCAGGAAAACCCATTATAAATGAGATCTCAAAGCCAGTTACTCTAGAAGTAGGTCCATTGTCCCGCACTACTGATCTGTTACTTACTAAGTCATGTCCAGAAAATCTATTAGGCATTAAGACACTGAAAGAGTTAGGTGCAGTCATTTGCTGTTCCCCAGAGGGAATACGTCTGTTCCTACGTGACTTTAAGGGTCACTATGTATTACGAGATTTTGATTCCAGACTGTCTAATGTTCCGCAGCATCTATGGGCACAAGGTCCAACAGATGTAGGTTATATGCAAATCACACCCTATCGTGTGACTCTCAAACCAGGTGTAGTGTTACCACGAATCAGACAGTACAGATTGCCACCTGAGGCTGTAGCAGCCTTATCCAAAATTATTGACGAGCTCATGGCTCAAGGAGTAGTTGTAGAAACTGACTCCAATGTATGTAATTCTCCGATCATTCCAGTCATGAAACGTACTGATCCAAATGCACCCCCAGTATATCGATTAGTGATTGATTTACGAGAGCTTAATAAATGTATTATTCCTCAGTACCCAGTAGTCCCAGATATCTCTTCCCTATTAACAGCCATTGATTCTGAAGCCACGTTCTTCACTGTCATAGACCTCAAGAATGCATTTTTTAGTGTTCCTATTCATCCAGACAGCCAGTTTCTTTTCGGATTTTGTTTAAATGGAAGGAGCTATATGTTCACACGCGCTCCTCAAGGTTTCACAGAAAGTCCTAGTATTTACAGTCAGGCACTTAAGAGACAACTAGACAACATTCACATGCCAACGGACACTGCCCTGCTCCAGTATGTCGATGATCTACTGATCACAGCCCGTTCTGAACGTGCTTGCGAGCGAGCATCACTTACAGTCTTGTATTTTCTAGCCGAGATGGGGCACAAGGTGTCCCCTTCGAAGCTTCAATTCTGTGTCCAGCAAGTGGTCTACTTAGGACACTTACTGTCCAAGAGGGGTAGGCAGTTGACACCCGACCGTATCCAGTTAATAGCGAGTCTTCCCCAGCCCAGAACCCAGAAGGAGGTACGTGCTTTTATCGGCCTTACTTCTTATTGTAGACAATGGATTCCCCAGTATGCATTTCTAGCCAAGCCACTGATACAGTTAACGACACAGGAGGCAGCCGTATCGACTGTCCTCCCTTGGACATCTGAACATACACTTAGTTTCAACGAGTTAAAGAAAGCCCTATGTCAAGCTCCAGTTCTAGCTACACCGAACTACAGTAAGCCTTTTACACTTTTCGTTACTGAACGTGAAGGTACAGCATTATCTGTTCTCACACAAGATCAAGCAGGACAATCCAAGCCCTGTGCTTACTTTTCTAGCACATTAGATCCAGTCGCCCAGGCGTTGCCTGCGTGCATTAAGTCAGTTGCAGCCACCGCACTAGCTATCAGACAAAGTGATTCCATAGTTTTAGGACATTCCCTGACAGTACAAGTTCCACATTCCGTGGAAGTTCTTTTAAACCGAACACAAACTCAGCACTTGACAATTGCACGTTTAACAGGTTATGAATTGACACTGTTCCAGCCACACATAGAAATTAGACGCTGCAACGTCCTGAATCCTGCTACACTGTTACCATCAGTCAGTTTGAACCCTGACCCACATGACTGTGTGGAAGTAGTTAACATTACGACAAAGCCAAGACAAGACCTGACAGACATTCCGTTACCAGATCCTGACCTGACACTTTATGTGGATGGTTCATGTATGAGAACTAGTACAGGAGAACTAGTCGCCGCGTATGCAGTGACTACTGACACCGAAGTTATTGAAACACACCGTATTGATACCCTGTCCGCTCAAGCAGCAGAGCTAGTTGCTCAGACACAAGCCTGTATACACGCCAAGAACCGGAAAGTTAATGTTTATACAGATTCACGTTACGCATTCGGAGTTGTACACGACTTCGGAGTGCTCTGGCAGGAGAGAGGTTTCATGACTTCTCATGGAACCAAGATTCAGCATGGTCTCCTTATTCAAGCTCTGTTAGATGCCATACATTTACCGACATCCATTGCTATCATGAAATGCAAAGCACATACGAAAGTTACTGACATTATTTCCCAAGGTAACGATCTAGCAGACCGCACAGCCAAGCTTACAGCACAGACTCTAGACATTCCAGTTAATCAGACACATACTCCAGATCCGACTACATGCATGACAGTTAAGGACCCTACACAAGATGTCATAGATATCCAGTTACATGCTACTCCCGAGGAAATCAAGAAATGGTCCGAACAAGGAGGGGTCCAGACAGATCAAGGATGGTTAACAAAGGGTAGAGCCACATGGTTTCTCCCCGACTCTATGGTTCAAGTCATTATCAATACCGCACATAGTCCAGCACATTTAGGAGAAAAAGCTATGTTAGACAGTATCCAGAACATTTGGTTCAACAAGCATTTACGAGCTGCAGCCAAGCAGAAAGTCCGTACCTGTATGATATGTTGTCAGTTTAATCCAGGTAAAAGTGTTCCGGTGGAACAAGGTGGTTTCCAGCCCCCTGACCACCCTTTTGAGGTCCTCCAGATGGATTATATTCAAATGGAGCGATGTCGAGGTTTCAAGTATGTCCTTGTAGTAGTATGCGCTTTGTCCAGGTGGACAGAAGCATATCCAGTCCCAGATTACACAGCCGCGACCACTGCCAAGCAGTTGGTTCGTGAATTTTTCCCTAGGTATGGACTCCCTAGAGTCGTATATTCTGATAACGGTCAGCCATTCTCCTCAGAGTTAATGAAGCATGTTTCCCTGTTGTTAGGGTACCAGTGGAAGTTCCATTGTGTACGCCATCCTGAAGCAGCCGGTCTAGTCGAGAGACATAATCAGACCCTGAAAATCCGTATTGCAAAAGTTTGTAAAGAAAAAGGTGTGGACTGGCTAGTAGCTCTGCCAGTTGCTCTATTTTATATGCGCATGGTCGCACATTCCAGATCAGGTCTGTCCCCGTATGAGGTCGTATTCGGCCGCCCCCCTAACATGTGGGGTACTCCTAGACCCCGAAGTATTACCGATGTTTCATGTAATATGTTGACAGATTACCTAGCTTCCTTGATGTCTGCCCTCAACTCATGTCGTTCACAGGTTGCCGCCGCCTTTCCAGACAATACCGAGGTGGCACCGCATGAAATCGTTCCAGGTTCCCTTGTGATGGTCCGGAATTTTGACAGATCAAGTCCGCTGGAACCTCGTTGGAAGGAGCCACGTCAGGTCCTCTTGACCACCCGTACTGCCGTCAAGCTGGAAGGCAGGAAGGGGTGGGTCCACCTTTCTCATGTAAAACTTTTCAATGGATTGAAACCCGTTTCTAAAAACATTTCCAAGGAGTCCCAGGATTTTAAAGACTGCCGAAATATTGTTCCTAAGGACTGTCCCGCAAAAGACATTGTTACAACCCCTTCCCTGTTAGAGAAAACTCCGCAACAGGAGTATAAGCAAAAACTACGGTCTAGTAAGTCAGTCAGTTTGATTGTATAAGTCCTCCCCTAGGTGAAACGGTTAGATTGTTTCTGACATGTATAAAATAGACCCCCATAGTGAGAGAGTCAGTAAAAACTCAATTCAATGTATCGTTTTTCTAAGTTTCATATTATTCATCAGCCTAATGATTTCCTGCACCAGTTATGCCTTTTTCCTATATTTTCCAGTTTCTCATGTAAATAAGTCTGCTAATGCTACAGTAGAGCACACGTTTAGTGATCTGCCTCCTCACGAATATTCTTACCGCCTCGCTATGCGTAATAATTCATTTATCCGTATGTTACATTATTCACACCAGACCAGCAATGCCACTAATTGTTGGGTGTGTGGTCGACTCCCCCCTTTCCAGACACCGAAGGGAGTTCTGCCACTCTTTCCTTATCCTTTTTCACATAATGGTTCGTGTGGAGCATGGTCCACGTTAACGTCATCCGCAACAGATATGTCTTTTCTTAACAGTACATGTTTCCCAGACAAGCAAGGTCTCCCCCACAGAACCGGGTTAGATCTAGAAAATGAAGTGTATAATTTAGGTAATTATTCGTCGAATTTCATGGTCCTGAATGTTCAGTCTGATACTACTCCAGACTCACCTGCTATTTCAGTACTACCAGTCAAAGGCGAATTATGTGTCCGTAATTATGGTTCTGTACACGTAGGCCATAGTGAATGTACTACTGTTATTCAGTATAGTGACAGTGGGAAATCTATTTTTAAAGCCTCACGTCATTCTTATTTTGTTTGTGGTCAAACTGCATATGTTCGTCTGCCCCTCGATTGGGAGGGAACCTGTTACATTGCCTTCCTACTGCCACCTGTTTTTCTAGCCCCACCTGACTACCATAGGAATTCCTTCCTAGTACATACTAGACACAAGAGAAATCTCCCGATTGTCGATTATACTGAAACTGCCGCAGAGCAATTCATTGATATAGATAAAGGTGTTTTCCCTTATTTAGGCACAGTTGTAAATAGTAAACTAATTCGTAGGTTAACAAGAACCCTTGAAGCAGTAGTAGATGAGACTGCCTCCGCTCTAGGTAACTTAACTGAAGAGCAATCCTTTATGAGAATTGTCGTTTTACAGAATCGTCTCGTCCTTGACGTCATACTGGCCGATAGGGGTGGGGCCTGTAGAGTCCTCGGATCTAGTTGTTGCATTTTCATTCCAAATAACGCGCCGTCTGTTTATTCAGCTATAACCAGACTCCATAAAATTGCCCATCTGTTACATCAAGATCCAGGCACCTGGACATGGTCCGGTTGGTTCTGGAATATAATTTCCGCATGGGGATGGAAATTCCTGTCCTTTCTAAGTATTGCAGTAGCGATCATATTTAGCTGCTGCCTCTGTATACAATGTGGCCCTGCGATTTGCAGCATGTGTGCTACCTCTTGTATTCCTAGTCCTAAGCCCCGTTCTAAGTCCCGTTCCAAGATAATTCGAGACGAGCAAATGGTACTGTATGAAATGATAGATGGTATCATGAAAATTGATGTTTCCTGATGGAAACGTAGTGACAAGGAGGGAATGTGGAAAAGTAAATTTTGCCATGTTCTGTGTCCCTACGCCTCATCCATCATATGTTATGTGTGCATGACCAATATGCATATGTTATTCCCCATGTCCGATTAATGACGCAATTACAGTTGTGTCCACCTTTAGTATGCTAGTTTCCAGTCCTCGTGAATACTACGAATATCAGGCCTATGTAAAGTTACGTTGCCACGTTTCTCAGTGTGCACGTTATTCCATTATAAAGTCCCCGTTTCCAGGCCTCAAAAGGGCCCGGACCACAGATTCAGCTCCTGTCTCCTGAAGTCTCGCTGAGGAGCGATACAGCCCCCACCTGTATCCTCGACCCTTCACTTACTTCCTGCCTCGCAGTGCCCGGTGCAGCCTGGCTCTGCCTCTGAGTCTGCCAAAAGTATGTTATAGTTCCAGTTATCAGTTCAGTCCTCCTTCTCTGCATTCCTAAGCTACTGAACTGCATCAATAGTTCCCGTCATTGTCTAGCCTATGCGGCTCCACGTTAGAGAAATACTGTATTTAATGGTCATTTAGTATTCTTCATCACACACTACATGTAGAATAATGCATGGTCCAGTCTTAGAATCAAGTTAGCCTTTCCCCTCATGACTCCTAGTTTATATCAACATGTTCCCTAAACATCAGATACTAGATAGGGTTTAGGTACAAGTCGCTCCGACCCTCCAGACTTTAGTCTCTGCTCCTAGCACAGAGTTCATAGCCCCCAGCTTCTCCTAGTAATACGTCATTGCCAGTTTGCGTGCACCACCAGGTTAGAGGTCCCGGCTCCTTAGGTAGCCCCCTCCTATGTTTCCGCCCCATTCGTGACATATTCTGTTACGTTTGCACCACATGTCTATGTATACGCCCAGTTACACCTACTTTTACTGTTATCTTTCGCGACTGCTACGCGTCACGCCTTCTGCTCCACCCACTGCTACGCCTACTGCAATGTAATGCTATGTGTTTGCGCTATGTATATAAGTTCATGTATTGTTATTAAAAGTTAGCGCGCTCATCCCAGACCCGGCCCCAGCAGCTGCTGGGTCATCCTATGCAGGTTGTCCTGATCCTGTCCTTATGCTGTAATAAACCTGCAGAAACTCCTACTACCTCGAATCTTGACTCTTATTTATTGAGCTATCTGTTATGCTATATGCCTAGTCAAAAATAGGGTATTATTTATTTATTTACCACAGTTCGATGGTGCCTCTGGTAGCAATGTGTGCCCTGTTGTACCTGCGTTCACTTGCATTGTTGGGATTGAGGTAGGGAGTCAAGATGAAATCCCGTACTGCATAAGCACTGTCACCTGTGGATTAGATAAAAATATGTCAGCCTGTGACATGCACATGGTAGACCCCTATGTCTGAAGGTATTTACCGAGTAGGTATCCCTTGCCAAACTCACCTCTTGAGAGTCTACGATATATCCCACTGTGTCGGAAGATGAATGCATCATGTGTGCTGCCAGGGTACTTTGCTACGATGTCTTGTGATGATGTGTTGTGCATCACACACCACCTGAATGTTCAGTGAGTGGTAGCATTTACGGTTTCTGAAGATGTGTTCATTGCCTGAGGGGGGGGATATAGCAACATGTGTCCCATCTATGCATCCTATCACGTGTGTGAGATTTGATAAAAATCCTGCTTTGTCTGTGCTATTGCCTGTGGTGTGCTGGGGAAGTAAATGTGATGTGGCATCCTCTGAACCATGGCATCTAGGAAGGCATGGAAGAATCGCGATAGGGCACTTTCGGACACCCCTCCTGCTGAGGCAATCCCCCCCTGAAAACTTCCAGATGCCAACAAGTGTAATGAACACAGGACCTGTATTTCTGTGGAGATGCATTTGTCCTGCGTGTGGGGTGTTCAAGGTAGGGTCTGAGTTCTGCTATTAAATCATTTATGCTGTCTTCCTCAAGCCTGTAATGTGTGTAGAGCTCCTCCTCAAGGTGCTGGGAGATGGTCACGCGCAAACGGAATATCCTCTCCTGCCGTAGCCTCCTCTGTGCAGCAGCTCTCAAACGCATCCTCCTTGCTATGATGTAGAGGCCCGCCATTGTGGGAAACAGTTTTTTTAATTCTGTTGCTGCTTAAATAGTTTTCACCTGGTTACCACCTGCTCCTACTTGGTGGTAATTGCGATTCTGTATTTTGCGAATTTCCAAAAATCGCTATTAGCAAATTTTTCATACATCTCATTGCGATTTATTCTTTGCGAAAATAGCTGATCTGCGATTTTTCTGCGATTTCAAATATTTGCGATTTTGCTTTTGCGATTTTCACAAATTTGGAATATCGCTATTTATTCGCAGATTGGCACTTCTCGCAAACGGTGGATTCGCATTTTTTGCGATTCCTTAATTTCAATGCGTTTTGCATTCATACATGCCGATGAGCATTTTCGCATTCGCAAACACAGAAATTCGGCAAATTTCGGCCTTTGCGAATGCGAAAATGCTTGATACATATCGCCCAATATCATTTTAATATTTTGAAAATGAATTACTCTAATGTAGCACTGATATAAGTCAAACATTTCCAACAAGGCAATAACCAGCAATAGCCTGCAAACAAAACATATGTAAAGTCTTAAGTACATAAAAAATGTTTGGGCTTCAAAAAATCTGGTTGGATCAAATGTAAAATAATAAAGCATAAGAAAGGACATGACATTTTGAGAAAAACGAATTGGCACTTTCTTTGATAAATACAAACACATATGTATTATTGTCTTGGCTGTGCAGGAAATATTGCGTATCAGTAATTATAAACAATGATATTTTTGCAGCAAAGGTAATTTACATCTCATAAATATAATTAATCATGTTTATGCCCTTACCGGATCAAATGAAGAATGAGAAATGCCTGCAAGTGTATTGTAATCAAATAAATACAACTAACCTTTTCCAGCAGTTGATTTGTACCTTATCTCTATCTACTTTAATGAAAATAAGAACATCTGTTGAAATACAATTCATTTCATATTGAAATTTGTACATGCAGCCAACCTACATCAATTTCCACTATTCAAATCTTTCAGCAGTTATTTCTTTCAAATTTATGACCCATAAAATGTTACGGTGTCACTTTTAGGTTACCGAACAAAATAAAGTATCAGTGCGACGATGCGCATTGCTTGGAATTACCAGTACCGATCCCTGATACATCATAGCAGCACCGGCAGAGAATAAATAAAGAAAAGTAAGTAAACAAGTTGCAAGTGACATATCATGACCAGAATAATTTAAGATGTTTTCAGTGTGGAGTTTGAGAGTTATGATCCCTTCAGTTGGACAACACAGAGCTTATTTCCGCTTAGGAATACATGTCAGATGTAGATACATATTTACAATTCATTGGCTGCCTGATTCGAGTCTAAGAAAGATAGATATTATGCTCATTTCTATTGGATGCCTAAACTTTCAAGGAGACGCCAAGGATAAAGATGTATGTGCTCGGGCTCGGTTGGATTTTCGGAATATTTTATGAAATGTATTTGAAAACCTAAGTAAGGGATGTTGCAGGAGAAGTGGATTTGCGAGGATTTAAAAAGAGAAAGAAGCAATACACTACAAAATAACAAAACAGCATCTTTATATGCTCGTTTAACCAAACACACTTTTGTGTATCTTGTGAGTGTCAGAATGCATGTCTAGACTGCTGGATATGGTTAAAAACCTGTCAAGAAGCTTTGCAATGGCTACCATGATCGTTCGAGGCTTTTTTGTTTGTGACCTCTTGCACAATAGTTTTATCTAAGTGCTTCTGGTGTTTTGCATAATGGGTTCTGAGCTAAAACCTCGTTGTTATTACATTCGTCTCAAAAGCTGTGAGAATGGTTTATATCTACTACTAATTATACATGCATTATTATTTTTTTTTATAGAGTTTTATAAGCAAACTTGACCCGAATGTATCGGGTATCAGAGCCCTTTACACGAGCACCAGTTGTGTTGCATGAGGACACATTCATTTTTGGTAGGCAGAAGATTAAGTGATTTGCCCAGAATCACAGCATGTTGCACGTCCTTGCCAAGACTCGAACCCAGTTCCCCTGATTTGAGGTCGACCACCCTAGCCATTTACCATATGGTGTTGATGTAATAACTCACATTTTTTTTATAGAATGTCTTTTGAACTGGTGAGTGTAGCACCACTGTATAATATTATTATCACGATGACATAAAAAGTATAGTAAAATGTAATAAATAAAATGACACCAAAATGACAAAAATCTAATCAATAGAACTGGAGTTTTTAATTTTTAAATGTTCATGTAAAAATAGCACCAAGAAGCGCAAACTGTAACTCGCATCATCTGGTCACGCTGATCAAATTCACAAGTTTAGGCTGTCCGCAAAAGATGTGGGTCAGATACAGGGACCAGTTTGTCCCAGTGAAAAGTGTACCTTCTCAAAGTACAAGTCCATGCTAGGAGCCTTAGTTTGAGCTTCACATTAGAAGGGGATGCAAGGAGGTCAAAGTCGGCGCAAGGAGCGGTTGTCACTGGAGCTTTGCATTGGCAAGCCGAGTGTGTGGTCACTGTTTGGTGTGAAGAGAAGGTTGCTGTCGGGTCTTAATATTGGCAGGAGATATGGTGACTGTTGCTGACATGAGGAGGCTGCTCACAATCACAAAGAGCCCCAGACCTCTGGATTTTCACCTGAAGTTCAGGTTCTTGTAGATTTGAAGCAGGAGGAGTACACACTAATTTCAATTAAGGGGGGTACCTCTTGAGGATCAGGACTCACTCCAGCAGAGAACAGCAGCAGGACTCAGGCAGGCCCAGGTGGTGCTGGTCAGCTGGGCAATTGAAGGGAGGTCTTTGGAAGCTCATTGTGTCCCTGGAGTTCAAACAGGAGCTTATCCAACTGACCTTTGAAGTCACTTCTGTGGATCCTGGGTTCAAAGTAAGCAGGTCCAGTCTTGCTCCTTCAGACAGCCATGCAGTCCTTCTTCTTAATGTTCCACCAGTCCATGAGTGCTGGATAGGAGGTTGTGAGGGTGCCATATTTATACCAAGTGCCAGCCTTTGTTGTGGGGGGGGGCAATACTTGGCCTACTCCCAAACTGGTTCTGGTCAGTTCTTCACCCTTTCCTTGAATTTTGGCTCAAAACCAGTCGAGGGTGACAAAGGTAAGGGCAGGGCCTTTGAAGTGAAATCAAGGCAGGGATCACAACTTCCCAGCCACCTTGTCAGGAAGACCTACTCCTGCTATACCCAATCACTTTTTTCAACATGTAGGGAGAGAATACACAATGCACAATATGTGAACCATTCAGATTCATATGACCTTGGACACTGGCAGAAAGGCACTTTTGGTTTGGGCAGGAAAATGCCAACCTTTTAAAAGTGGCATTGTCTGAAAATGTACTTAAAATCCAACATCATCATTCAAGACGTTTTCAAATTACAATTTAGTTTAACTAAAGTTAACACTTCTTAAAAGTAATAAGGTAACCCAGTGTTAGTCTATGGAAGAGATAGCCTTGCCATTGTGGAAAACAACTTTTAGTTTTTTTCTCTGACAGTGTTGTGTACCATTTTAGGACCCTATTGTAATTTTCCTGATTCATGCTCTTATATAGGTATAAATCACCATATCCATATATAGGCATAGAAATCATAACCATATTTAGACATAGCTCATGCAGTCCAAATACGGCAGGGCTACTTCCACTAGTTCTGAAAATCTATAACGATTTCTTAGAAAACTCGGCTTCAGCAGCTAGGGACTTCCCCTTGCTCGAGAATTGACTTGTCCAAGAACTCATGGAGTTTTTAAAGAACTGAGACTCTTTGATGACGTTATTATGTCCACCTTTACGTCAAACTCGATACCTTCGAGGTAAAAATATGCCCACACTTGCGATAGCAAACACACGGTGGTTTGGAGCAGTTTGACTATCTACTTGCCCGACGCATCCTGCTACAGCAAGTGCCGAAGGAAGCCGATCCTCCAGCAGACGCACTGAGAGAGACGCTGAGAAATCCAGCTCCAGTGTTTCGAAAGCTACCCTTGCGGGTTGTTGGGAAATCGAGTCCTGAGCCTGACCTTCTTCATTCCAAATCAAGGTACGTAGCTGATTAGACCCTAAGAGAAATCTTGGACAGATTCTTGGCAAAGAATAGTACATTTATGCTACACCTCACTTACTTCTTCCCTCGTACTAAGCTTAGGTTAGGTATATCGGGGTAGGCGTATTTTAGAAGCACCAGTTGAGTACTTTTAGCCTCTGTTATTTATAAATTTATTTATCTATGGTTTAGGAAGCATACATGCTCTTACAGTATTATTTTATCTTACTCTTTCTACTGTATGCATTATATTTTGCAACCAGTTTTACGATTGGAGCAGTTAATTTCTTAGGCTTGAGAAAGAAGACTGTTCAATAAATCCTTTTATTGAAAACACCCGTCTATCTATTTCTCAGCACCTCTGGTGAAAAGAAGCATGCACGATTGACTGAGTGAAATATCTATCTATTGTTTCCACGACTCTGAAGATCAGTTTGATCTTCAGGAAACAAAGTTGTCATGTTTATGCAGTTGTCAGAAACTAAATCCCTTCTTTGTGAACTCGAGAAAGTTTCTAGTGACCTCTGAGCGAGCTGGCACTCACAATTAAGTCTAATATATTCGATAGAGACCTAGTAGACATAAGTCCTTAGTCACATCTATAGGATATATTATTCCAATGCGCCTATTGGGAATATAGGAACTACACTACAACAGGGCATGTAAAACTTAAGTAAACATGTCTTACATTTTATGTATAATGTACCATGCCCTATTAGCCTGTAGGGCCTACCTAGGGTTGACTTATAAGTATTAAATAGGAAGGTTTAGACCTGTAAAACAGTTATTTTGCCAGATTACTATGGCTGTTTAAAACTGCAGGGGGCTGCAGTGGCAAGCCGGAGCCATGTTTTACAGGGCTATTTCGGTGAGTGGTACAATGAATGCTGCTACGCACTAGCAATATTTAATTAACAGGTCCTAGGTACATGAGTAACATTTACTAGGTATTTATATGTACATTAAATGTGCCAAACAGGTGTATACCAATGTTACCCTGTTGACGGAGAGAGCATGAGCACTTTACCAAAGGATAGCAGGGGAAAAGTACACAGAGTTCTAAAGCTAACAAAAAAAGTTCAGCAAAAATAGAGGAGGGCAGGCAAAATCTTTGTGAAACACAGCGTCAAGGATGTCAGGTCTAACAACTGGAAAAAGTCAAGTATGCCTAATGAATGCACACTTTTATCCTAAATCATAGAGGTGAACAAACCTTCAGCATTGCAGTGAATACTGTTAAGGTGGAATCTGTAACACTTTTCTTCCTGCAGAACAATGTTATTTGGTGACTTATATGACTAGCCGTTAATTAAAAAAGGTACTTGCTCTTTAACCTGGACTCACATCCATAATAAGGAGTTTTAGGGCCATGCCAAGATGCATTTTGAGGCCCCATAGTCAGAGCAACTTGGAATTTGCTGGCCTTTACATCTAATGCAAACCCTTGTTGTGAGATCCGGCATTCTTGGCTGGGCTTTACTTCTAACTTTTTGCCTTCAATACTCCTGTTCTTGTGACTTAATTAGTACTCTGTCCACTTTACAACTGCCAACCAGTAATAAAGTGCTTGTAATCTCTCCTTAAACATGGGAAGATTGGCTTTAACCCAAATGGCATATTTAATGTACTTGTAAGTCCCCGTCTGTAAAGTGGAACTACGTGTGCCATGGGCCTGTAAATTAAATGCTACAAGTGGGCTTGCTGCACTGATTGTGTCCCCCCCTTTAAGTAGCACTTTTAACATGTCTCAGGCTAGCAATTGCAGCCTATGTGTGTGCAGTTTTCAACTACTATTTCAACCTGGCAAAATAAACCTTTTGCCAGGCCCAAACCTTTTTAGTATATATAAGTCACTCCTAGGGGAGGTCTAGGAAATCCCAGGGGGCAGGGTGCAATGCATTTAAAATGCAGGGCATGTACATTTGAGTTTTACATGTAATAATAATAATAAGGGAATTTTGTAAAGCACCTGGTACGCTCAGATGGCGTGTCCCCGCGCTGAAAAAAACCAGAAGAACTCAAAAAACAGAAGAATAAAGTAAGCCCAGTTATCGTGAAAATAGATATGTTTTTAGCTTCTTTCGGAAGCTGGATTCAGACGGCTCAAGGCGGAGGTTATGGGGTAGGGCATTCCAGCTCTTTGCCACCAGGTACCGGAATGATCTTCCTCCCATGCGAGCCCTCCTTATCCTAGGAACCTTTAATAGGCCTTCATGGGAGGAGCGCAAGGCGCGTGTAGGTACATACCTGGTGACGAGATTCTGGAGTGATGCTGGTGCTTTACCAGCAAAGATGCGATGACAAGTACAAAGGGCCTTAAATTCGACTCTGCTCCTTACTGGCAACCAGTGGAGGGTCTGGAGGGCAACTCTAGAGGCTGATCTTTTGGGAGATTTTAGAATGAGGCGTGAACAACTCTTACAGTCATTTTTAACTACTGCAAGGCCTATCTCTGCCATAGGATAGCATTGGAGGTACTTTATTGAATGGTATGAGCTGTAATTTCCAAATTAGAACAGGTAACCAGTTCATGTTTGGTGTATTTGGTATTATAATAAAATTACTCTCCTATGATAAAGTTAGATTCTAAAATATAATTTTAAAAATGCCACTTTTTAATTAAAAAAATATATTTTTATAACTTTGTCTTAAATGGAGTGCCAAAAAACACAGTTGATGGGCAGAATGTAGAACAATGTCATACATTCACCCCAGTACAAGGATCTGGGCCTAAATCCATCGTTTTTTTCCACTCCACACCACCCTTGTCCATCAACTGTGTTTTTGCAATTTTCCCCCCGAGTGGGCTGGGTATGCTCAGACGTGAGTCCCAGGCTCTCCACACCACTGGAGTCAAGCTATCCAGGCTGATGAAGGCTGATAGTCAGAAACCTGTCCTTGGATGCTTGATTCCGGTCTGGGAAAGACATGGCTTGGTAGTTCGGACTGGACTGTTCCCATGAGGCACAGGGTCAGAGCTGATTTGCGTATAGCCAGTGTCTAACCCAGGGTGGTGTGGAGTGCAAAAAAACGATGGATTTAGGCCCAGATCCTTGTATTGGGGTGAATGTATGACATTGTTATACATTCTGTCCATCAACTGTGTTTTTTGCAATTTTCACCCCGAGTGGGCTGGGTATGCTCAGACGTGAGTCCCAGGCTCTCCACACCACTGGAGTCAAGCTATCCAGGCTGATGAAGGCTGATAGCCAGAAACCGGTCCTTGGATGCTTGATTCCGGTCTGGGAAAGACATGGCTTGGTAGTTCGGACTGGACTGTTCCCATGAGGCGCAGGGTCAGAGCTCATTTGCATATAGCCAGTGTCTAACCCAGGGTGGTGTGGGGTGCAAAAAAACGATGGATTTAGGCCCAGATCATTGTACTGGGGTGAATGTATGACATTGTTCTACATTCTGTCCATCAACTGTATTTTTTTAAATGTTCATCCCGAGTGGGCTGGGTATGCTCAGACGTGAGTCCCAGGCTTTCCACACCACTGCAGTCAAGCTATCCAGGCTGATGAAGGCTGATAGCCAGAAACCGGTCCTTAGATGCTTGATTCCGGTCTGGGAAAGACATGGCTTGGTAGTTCGGACTGGACTGTTCCCATGAGGCACAGGGTCAGAGCTGATTTCCATATAGCCAGTGTCTAACCCAGGGTGGTGTGGAGTGCAAAAAAACGATGGATTTAGGCCCAGATCCTTGTACTGGGGTGAATGTATGACATTGTTCTACATTCTGTCCATCAACTGTGTTTTTTGAAATTTTAAATGGAGTGCCAGCATATGACACCAAACTGAATAGTTCAGTTCCAGTTAACACAATTCATTCAGTAAATGAATTACAATAACCTTGTGTATCAAAATTAGTTCGATTTATATTAAAAAAGCATGAAAAGGGTGGTACAGAAAAACAGCAAACAATGCTTATATTCATTGGCAACAAAAAACACAAATGGATCAAACATATAAAAATATACTATTTATCAATTCATAACGGCCCATTTCCAAATTATCAATAGTGAGTCTGTCCTATACAAAGGATTTAAAACTCAGGGTACATGAATTAACAATAACAGAAATGAAGACAATTGGCCTTTGTGTATTCCTCCTAGACAGTCACACACAATAGAAAGCTTATGTGTGCTTAGATGGGCCATCACTGACAGGATAGGAGGGAGGACCCAACCCCACTTACACTTAGATAGACTGTGTTTTGCCTCCACACAAAGGAATACGCACCCCCTGTAGTTATTCTTGTGTTATTCTGGAGCCAGTGCCAGGAAGGCAGGGCACCTGTGCACTTCAAAGGATTACCTCTTCTCCCCATTTCAAAGGCAAAACTGGGTGTAAATACTGGACCTCAGAAACCGACTCTTCAGTTCACTACTGGGCCTGTGGATACTCTTCAAACACAAAAAAAAGGGGGGGCAGGGAGCTAAATTAGAAAAACGAGGTCCAGTACCAATGCTCCCACAGATATATGTTTCTACAGTCACGTGGTAACAGCTCCTCTGGGATAGAGAAAGGGATCCACCAAATATGGTTTCAAAGAAAAAGAAGTTCTAGAAATATAAGCATTGCTTGTAAATCGCTCTCTTGGTTAGTTGGTGTCAAGTGCAGGGAGGGAAATTCTCTTTTTGTCTAAAGTGCCCTCAGACACCCTGGCGAGTGTTATGTATCATCACGGGGCGTTGCTCCTCGTGTAGGCTTCACTGCAGTCCCTCACGGGCCCCGCAGGGGGGCTCTTTAGCAGAGATCTTTTGTAGGAGGTGCCACAGTTGTACTTGTAGGTGTGAGGGCTCAAGTGAAAAAGGTGTCAAAGAAACAAGGTCAACATGTTTCGCGCTCTGTTGTGGTCCATAACGGATCCATAGGCGCTTCGTCAGGACCAAAAAATAAATAAACGTGTTTACTAGTGTGTGTGAAACAAAAGTAAGAGAAGTAACAGGTGCCACGCCACAGACCACAACAGAGCGCAAAACATGTTGACCTTGTTTCTTTAACACTTTTTTCACTTGAGCACTTGTGATGAGATCAGCAGCTAGTCACACAACCGCCCCTTTTAATTGTTTTGATACGAATTCTCCAGGATATACACCTTTTTAATTATCCATGCAGACCCTTGATTAAAAATAGGTTCTGGGCACCGATTGTACATTTTAAATTCACCTCATTTCCCCATGCCCTCACACCTAAAAGCACAACTGCAGCACCTCCTACAAAAGATCTCTGCTAAAGAGCCACCCTGCGGGGCCCGTGAGGGACTGCAGCGCCGCCCACACGAGGAGCAACACCCCATGATGATACATAACACTCGCCAGGGTGTCTGAGGGCACTTTAGACAAAAGGAGGATTTCCCTCCATGCACTTGACACCAACCAACCAAGAGAGCGATTTACATGCAATGCATCTATTTCTAGAACTTCTTTTTCTTTGAAACCATATTTGGTGGATCCCCTTCTCTATCCCGGAGGAATTGTTACCACGTGAGTGTAGAAATATATACTTGTGGATACTCTACCAGGAAGAAGGACTGCTGTGATGCTGAAAGGGCTGCCACTCTCCTGTGCTGCTTCTCTGAGGGACTGCTGCCCTGCTGTGCTGACCTGCTGCTCTTTTGTGTGGAAAGTACTGCACCTGCATCTCTTGAACCCAGAACACTAAAGTGACTCCAAAGGTTAGTTGACTGGCCTCCTGATCTGAAGCCTCAGGGACACAACAGTCTTCCAACAACTTTTAACCTGCACTCGCACTCTGCCATTTGTGGGTCTACCCTACCAAGTGGTTCCACCCTACTCCTGAACCCTTGAAAGTGGGCCTAATGTGCTTTACCAGCCTCTGTGGATCCAGTGGAACCAAAGCATCTCCGCTGCTGCTCAGTGTAACCCCAAGCAGAACCGAAGTATCATTGCTGCTGCTTGGATTGGATCCGTTGCAAAGACCCACATCACCGCAAAGGCCACAGCCTCTTCAGAACCTTCAGTGCTCAATGCATCCTAGGTCCAAACCCTCATATCCTTTGTCAATGCCAGTCTCCACATCACAGCCTCTCAGTGACTTGAAACCAATGTATCGCCCTGAGTGTGCAACATATCCTTGACATCGGATTTCGCATTGTCAGTGGGATTCTCAACCTTGACAAAGGACCTTGCATTGCAGCCCAACCCTTGCAAAACTCTGCAAACCAGGATTTAAGGTGCTCTGTTCAGCAGGCCTAACTGGGTCCCAGTAGCCATCCCACTCTACAGCTTGGTTGGCCTGAACTTGTGACTTTGCACCAGTCCGTTGCAACCAGAAATCCACAGTTGGCAAGTTGTGGTTTTTGGTACTATTTTCACTCAAATATTTAAAATTGCATATCCCAGGTTCTACTGATTGCATTTGGGTTGTTATGGTCTTGTTTTATTTATTATAGATTCCTATATTTTCCAGATTGGTTAGGGATTTATTACTGTTTGAGGTATTGCACAAATACTTTACACAATGCCTCCAAGTTAAGACTAACTGCCCTGTGTCAAGCAACTAGAGTGTTGAGGACAGGATAATTTAGGATTCACTGGGCTCACTCTAACAAGGTTTGTGGTTGCTGCTTGCCCTAGCTCACACCCCAGTCAATCAACAACCCAATCTCTTACATTGGTGATCAGTGGTGAGGATTAGGACTTGTGTTTGTGTAGTGGCATACAGGGATTTGATGTGCAGCACCATCCCATATCTATGAACAGGTCAAATTCTGAATTCTCCTTGATTTACCTTTTCACTGTATCCAAATGTTCTCCCTAACTGTTGTGCCTGAAATCACATCTGAATGAATTGAGTTTGAGATGGTCAGCATGGATACCTACACTGTCACCCAGCTCAAGAAATTCTGCAAGGAGAGGGGCATTGCATCCAAGAACATCCCCAGGAAGGTGGAGATTTAAACGGTGCTGAAGCCCACCAGTAATTGGTTGGAGCCACAGAGGAAGATGACGATGAAATGGAGGGACCTGGAGAAGACCTCCCCATTGTGCCTCTGAAGGAAGTGTCCACCCGGGTTACTTACAACCTCCTGCTATGCCTTCCCTGGAATGAAGAGTTGGTCAAACAGTAGAGAAGGCAAACAAACTTTTTTTAGCAAATGCTCTGCAGAGGAGCCAATCTGACCTGCACCCTAAATGCCAAATGCCAAATGCCAGCATTTGTAAAGCGCACAGCTACCTCCAACGGAAGTGTCCCGGCGCTGTCCGTATACCGCTTAGGAACCCTTCCTGGCTTTTTCCCTGTGAAATGTCCACTCCTGGGAACCCCCAAGGTGAAGCCAGGCATCCCAGCGCTGTTGGGGCCGTTGTGGAGATTAAGCAAGCTATTGCCCAGAGTTGCAGAGTGGGACCCATGATTAGAATAGGCACCGAGGCGAGAATTATCAGGTCCGAGGAAATTGAGCCCAAGACCCGCCGAGGCCGGTATTGAACCCTGGTCCCGGACCAGACCTCTTCATCAGGGTCTGCCGCTCTAACCATTTGAGTCACACTTCTCCACCTAAGATGTCTTCTGAAGGACTGACAACCCCAACAGTCTGCAACGGTAATAATTCTTCCCAAGAACTTCCAACCACGCTCACAGTGGAAAGTTACCGGCCTGGCCCAAACATGAACAAAGGAAGAACAGTAGGATGAGCTACCGCCTGCCAGATGGGTACATCTATATGCAACTCAAGGTTACCGCGCTGAGTCTCAGCGTCTCCTAACGTGGGAGTAGAACTACACACTCGGATGGGTATGCGAGGGCAGAATGGCCTATTTATTAGTAAGTCGAGAAGCAGCCTTGAATAGAAGAGAGAACAATAACGAAATACAGTGTTCTGCTGAGGCAAGCAATACAAATAATGAGGCCTAGTTCAGGCACAGCCTAAGCAGCCTAGTAGGGATTACAGGATACAAAATGGAGTCACACTCACTAACTGAAGTCTGCACATTACGTGGATAACTCAGTGGGTTGCATAACATGAATACAAATGGTGTCTATTTAGCCACACACTGCTAACCTAATATATATGAAAAAAGTGCATTGCAGAAATGGGCTTTTCAAATATCAGACCCCGCTTTTAGCATGTGTGGCTAAATGCTTTATTTAGGCTATCCAGTAGTGTCATTACAATTCTAAGTGGGGAGAAAGAAAATGCATAGTCACTCAAGTTACAAGGGAGAATAAAGTAGCACATGAGTATCAAAATCCACTTAGTGTTCAAAAATGCCCTCATCAATGAGCATTATGCTCTGTATATCCTGCACCATCATAGTAAAGACCTTATTATCACGTCCTGGCAATCTAGAGGTATGGGTGAGTTTGCTCACACAATAGGTGTAACATGCTGGAAGGCAATTAATACATAGACAACATGTGAAGATGACACCTGCGATGACTATTAGGACAAGTAGTATCTTCCAAACCCATGATATCAGCAGACCCCAGAACTACCCTGTGATGGCCATGTACCATTATCCTGATGGATATCTGAAGCAAACCTGTATAATATCTGTATGGTGGAATATACATTAGGGGCATTATCAGGAATGTACACACAGCAGCTGCTTCCGATGGCACGGCAGCCTCCACCCCTATCAGCAAGGATGACGTCTAAAACCATCCAGTTTTGAATAGCAACAAACCTCGTAGCCTGAAGCTCATCTGTGAGATTAGTCAGTATAACTGCAGTAGTGTTAATAACTCCCTCAACTACTCTGGCAAGTCGAGGAATATTGCGACCATTGAACATGGGACCCGAGAACGGCAGAATGCCCTTCATTATGTCAGTAAATTGCTGCAGGGAAGTATCTGTCTCATCTATATGATCTGGATTGACAACTCTCTTAACTCAATGGAAATGGAGATCCCTACGCTGTAGCCTATGATCCTTGTGATAATTAGACGGTGCAATGTCAACAGGAGGTTAGAGGAAAGAGACATAACATCGACCAGACCATCCCCTGGGAAGCCATGTATAAGCCTGTTCCCAGCAGATGAAGTATACATTCGGAGGTGTAAGCAAAGGTGGCCTACTAGTAGTGTTCAATCTGTATGTGTATTTACAATTGCCCTGTCCTACTGGAATGTTCCCTGAGCCTTCAACAGAGAAACTAGCTTTTGCATTGATCACAGGGATGAGCATGGCTTTGTCTTTAGTGATGTGTTGTTCCTGGAAACATTTAAAATATTCAGTAACATTAAATCCTTTGAAATCCAGCATTTCATTTTGTAACCAAGTGACATTCTCACTAGCTTCGAAAAGGTTCATACAAGCTTTTGGATGTAGGGTACACTCCTTGCCATCCACCCCAGGTGTATATCCTTGGTGTACCACTATATATTCCAACACTGCTTCGTAATCAGACTGTACCATATTCATAGCATCAGCATGATAGTGCATAAACACCATAGAAAGCAACTGGAACTAGGCCTCACAGCTACCTAAATATGACAGGGGCAATGTGTCAGGAGTCAGTAGCAAAATCAATAAGAAAGCCACTAACCTCTAAAGTCGGTCAGCAAAGACGATGGTGTGAAGAGAGCCCCCTTCCTTCCCTGGGAACAACCCCACACAGAGGAACGAACACACCACTGCTTAAGGAAGCTCCCCAGGTAATAAGGGAATTGAAGAAAATAATAAACAATGCAGATCTTGGTATTGCGTCTGGGCTGTGCGTGGTAGGAAGGGCCGCCCAGAGGCTAGTCAAGATCCCTCATGGGACAACTGCCTAGGTACATGAGTAACATTTACTAGCCATTTATATATACATTAAATGTACCAAATAGGTGTATACCAATTTTACCCTGTTTACAGAGAGAGCATAAGCACTTTACCAATGGTTAGCAGGGGAAAAGTACACAGAGTTCTAAAGCTAATAAAAAAAGTTCAGCAAAAATAGAGGAGGTAAGGCAACATCTTTGTGAAATACAGCGTCAAGGATGTCAGGTCTAACAACTGGAAAAAGTCAAGTATGCATAATGAATGCACACTTTTATCCTAAATCATAGAGGTGAACAATCCTTCAGCATTGCAGTGAATACTGTTGAGGTGGAATCCGTAACACTTTTCTTCCTGCAGAACAATGTTATTTGGTGACTTATATGACTGTATAACTAGCCGTTAATTAAAATGTGTACTTGCTCTTTAATCTGGACTCACATCCATCATAAGGAGTTTTAGGGCCATGCCAAGATGCATTTTGAGGCCCCATGGTCAGACCAACTTGGAATTTGTTGGCCTTTACATCTAATGCAAACCCTTGTTGTGAGATCTGACATTCTTGGCTGGGCTTTCCCTCTAACTTTTTGCCTTCAATACTCCTGTTCTTGTGACTTAATTAGTACTCTGTACACCTTACAACTGCCATTCAGTACTAAAGTGCTTGTAATCTCTCCTTATACATGGGAAGATTGGCGTGTACCCAATTGGCATATTTAATGTACTTGTAAGTCCCCGTCTGTAAAGTGGAACTACGCGTTCCATGGGCCTGTAAATTAAATGCTACAAGTGGGCTTGCTGCTCTGATTTTGTCCCCCCCCTTTAAGTAGCACTTTTAACATGTCTCTGGCTAGCAATTGCAGCCTGTGTGTGTGCAGTTTTTAACTACTATTTCAACCTGGCAAAATAAACCTTTTGCCAGGTCCAAACCTTTTTAGTATATACTAGCAGCCCGCCCCGACCTTGTCAGGGAGCAATCAGGTTTCCCCGACCCCCGCCCGCCCCGTCATAGCAGCCTGTCCCGACATGAGTGTTCAGGGCCCCCGCCCGCCCTTGCCCCCGCCCACCTCCCACCATGAGTGTTCAGGGCCCCCGCCCGCCCTGTCCCCCGCCTGCCCCGACCCCGCCTGCCCCGACATTGTCCGTGGGTCCCCCGGAGCCTTACCTCAGCCGCCGCTCTGGAGTTCTGGACTTTTTGGTTCCGTCCAGAGGTGTCAGGGATAACACCCGAAGACCCCGGAGTTCCACCTGTCTTGGTGCACAAACAAACAGAAACACGGGCTTCTCGATGGTGGCGTCAAAGACCAAAGGTTTATTACTGCAGGGACACAGAAGTCACAGAAACGACACATGGGCAGTATCTAGGAGCCTGTTCAATTTGTACAAAGAGGGTTGCTCCTTATATACTAAATATTGGGCTTCAGGCAAATTCTTTACATGTTACCACAGTTCTAAACATTCGTGTCTTAAACAATAAATATTTGGCGTTGCACAGGAATCGTCAACAGTATCTGATGTCAAAACATTACAAATGAGGGGTTCCCACTAGTCCATCATAATCCCATGTCAATTCTTCATTCAAGACCCGGACCGCCTCATCGTAAATTTCGTTACCTCCCCCTAATAAAGGCCCAGAAGGAAAGGAGCAGAGCCAGGTGCAGAAGATAGAAAGACAGGATAAGAAATGTTTGTGGGTCGTAAATGGGCACGGTTACCAGCTTCGGCCGCCTAATCATGATCAGGCCAACGAACACAAGAACCAGTATAGCAGGACTGGCCTCAGGCTGGGGAGGCAGTTCTTGCCGAGTCATGCTGCCACAGCGTTGCTGGCCTAAGGTGCACGTGTCACTAGCAAGGTGAATCGCCGGTTAAGGCCTACGTGTCCTTAAATAAAAAGGAGTCATTGCGTGTCCATTGACTATGTGAGGGCAA
The DNA here is from genome assembly GCF_964261635.1 of Lissotriton helveticus. Taxonomy (NCBI): domain Eukaryota; kingdom Metazoa; phylum Chordata; class Amphibia; order Caudata; family Salamandridae; genus Lissotriton; species Lissotriton helveticus. The sequence goes on from NC_136059.1 coordinate 643,468,102, forward strand.
GGAATACAAAATGGCTTCCGTGTTCTAAGATGGATGCCATGGGTAAATCACAAATGTGTTGGTAACAGGAGTGCTCTTGCTCGTAGCATAGCGAAAATACCAGGGTATACTAAATGGATCATTTGCGGTTCACTGATACCAAAATTATGTATTTACGACAATGATTACAAACACGAGTAAAATCGTCACGGAACCTCAGACCCTCCTTTTGCCCTTACATAGGCAATTACTCAGTCTATATCAGAGTCTAATTCTATGCTCATTAGGTCAGCAACATGTTGTTGCGTCATCATCCTGTCTCGTGTCTTTTCTCCTAATGTAGGTGGTTTTCTGAAACAGGTTGCAGCACAGAGGCTACACAGAGCGGGACCACATTGGATAATAAGGCAGCACGAGAACAGAAATACTAGGATGACACCAATGACCATCAGAACCTTCCATCCCCACGCTGATACCAGAGTCCAAAACCACTCCATGAAGGACCACTTTCCCTTATCTACGTGTATAGAGTCGGAAATCTTATGTAGCTTAGAGATTGCTTCATAGACTGTTGGAGCATTATTTGGAATAAAGACACAGCAGCTCGATTGGATCATTCTGCATACCCCACCTCGATCTGCAAGTATTACGTCTAGAACCATACGGTTCTGCAACGTCATGAGACGATCCGCCTGAAGCTCAGCTGTTAAGTTACTAAGGGCACCTGCAGTTTCTGTAATTGTAGATTCAACTACCCGTGTTAGTTGACGAAGATTTCTACTATTGGCCATAGGCCCCCAAAACGGAAGGAAACCTTTGAAGAAGTCTCCAGCTTCTTGACCAGCGGTATCTTCCTTGCTGAAGACACCTCTTGCTACTCTGGTTTTGTGATAATCTGAAGAAGCAGTGTATGTCGGGGGTAACAATCGAGCAATATAACATGAACCTGAAAAGTCAGCAGGCAGCCATGTATATGCTCTGTCCTGACAAATGAAGTAGGTACCCCTAGCAGTCAGAAAGGCAGGGGAGGAGTTAGACGGAAATACGTAAGTCTCAACGCACTCACTCCTCTCTAGCTGAGCTCTCGAATTTCTCCCATTTCCTTGCAAACAGACCTGACCTCGGTGAGGCACGACCCAAACTGAAGTGGAGCTTTTACGCTTGCTTTCTCCCAAACTAAGGCGATACTCTGTAGAGTTCCAACTCAAATACACCAGTAATTCATCTCTAGGATAAGATGGAGTATTATTGACGTCTTTAATCATATCAATAATTCCCTGGACTAAAGCTTTGTTGGCCGAGTTGTATTTAGTGGACCGTGGTGGACGCGGAGGATAGGTCTCAAGGGCATATGAAAAAATGGTCTGAAAGGCCTGAAATGATCCATTATAGCTGAAAGGCAAGACTAGATAGGGAATGCCTTTATCCATAGTGTGGGGTATCAAGCCACACACCCAGCAGTCTGTAGTATTAACTATCAGTTGGTGTTGATGCAAGAGCTGTACAAATGTATTGTTAATAAATTCTGAGCGTCGAGCTTGTTCGTGTTCAGGAAATGAGTGAAAAGAATGCATAGAAGAAACCGTAGAAGTAGTAGGATCAAGGGAAAGTACTGTAGTTACTGGCATAAAAATCAAATGTACACCAAAGACGATTCCACCCACCAACGTTATCAAAACAATTAAAAATGTAACTGCACATTGCATTAGAAAGCATTTGCTGTGTAGTATTCTGTACAGTCTATTTCTGCGAACATAAATTACATTTTCTCGTTGTAGCTCAGGAAGCTCCATCTTCTACGACCGTTCGCGACCACTGATGATGTGTACGTAGATAAAAATGCCTCTATCAGCCCTGGGAGTTCCCAGAACTAACAGAAAGATCGACCTTGTGTCTGACCCCCGCAGATTCAACTAGGCACACAGCCACGACCCTACGGCTACCCAGACGGCAAGGCAATTTTAAAACAAAAAGAAACAATACAAAGTATTAGCAAACTTCCTGGCTGGTGGCAATGTATAGCAAATTCAAATCTGAAAATAGGCAGTTTCCTGCTTTATTTGTCCATATTGCGAGAACGTAAGTTGTATCTCAGTTTTGCAGGAGCTGTCTGATCTGGAAACAATGTATTTTCAGCTGACGTTGCAATGTTCACGTTCGCAGATGGCAAATGTTCATTGGGTGTGGATGACAAATGTTCAGGGTTAAAAAGAGCAGTTTCAGGAGGAGAGTCAGAATTTGGTGAATCCGTGATTAGTTCTGCATCGCTGAAAGGTATGAACCTGGGGACTTGTTCCGTTTCAGAGGCACCGATTCCTTTCTTTACCCAGTTGTCGTAAGGAAGTGGCAGAGGCACACGTTTAGCATGTGTCGTATGGATCCAATTTTTCCTTCCGGCCACACGAATAGCAGTTCTCGTTGCTAGCAGGACTTGGAAAGGGCCAATGAATCTGGGCTGAAGATTTTTTGTTCTTGCAAAATTTCTGATGACCACCTGATCACCCGGTTTCAGCTGATGGCCTGGACTCTCCGGTGGCTTTGGCAATGCATCGAAAACCTGTTGGTGAATAAGACTCAATTTAGCAGTCAAGTCGAAAAGGTAATCAATTAACATTGGGTATTCCAGCTGCTTAAATTCTTTCGGTCTAGGTACCCCCCAAACATTTGCAGGACGGCCAAAAACTATTTCGTAAGGACTAAGCCCTACTCTAGAATGTACAGTTGCTCTTGTTGATAGCAAAGCCAAAGGCAATGCGTCTGGCCAGGACAAACCCGTGGATGCTTGTATCTTAGCGAGTTTCAGTTTAAGGGTGCCATTGTAACCCTCGACTAAACCCGCGGACTGGGGATGATTCGCACTATGAAATTTCTGTCTAATCCCTAGGCCGGCACACACACTCTGCATAACTTTCCCTACGAACTCACTTCCGTTGTCTGACCATACAATCCGTGGCATTCCGTATCTGGGGAAGTATTCTTTAAGAAGAATTTTGGCAGTGGATAAGGCAGTATTGTCCTTCAGTGGGTATGCTTCGATCCATCTGGAGAAAGCACAAACTACCACTAGGACGTATTTCAGATTATTGCAACGATCCATGTGAATGAAGTCTAGCTGGATCACCTCAAAGGGGCAGGAAGGAGGAGCGAAGTGACCTGCAGGTGTGGGGATTCCCTTGCCAGGATTATGCATCAAGCATACCATACAATTTCTCACCACTCTCTCTGCACACTTACTAATCCCGTCATTCTTCCAGACCGGAGCCAACATCTTACAAATCCCTTTTGAACTGATGTGCGCTGTTCCATGTGCCATCGTTACTACTGCAAGCACATACGCATCAGGCAACATCCAACGCTGTTGTTCCGACAAGTCAATCCAACACCCACTCGAGTCCAATTTACCCGTGCTCTCTCTCCATGCAAGTTTTTCCTCCTCAGTCGCCTCTTTCTGAATTTCCTTCACGCTTTCCACTGTGTTCTCACACATTCCAGACTCAGAAATCCATCTTGCAGACGTTGCAACATACATTCTACTCATCATATTTCTAGCTGTCTGTTTTGCAATCTCATCAGCAAAAGCATTCCCACGACCAACATCATCCGTGATTGCTTTATGAGCACTGCATTTCACAATCGCAACTTCAGTCGGCAAGGTTAGAGATTCCAACAAGTCATTAACTAGCTGACCATGTTGAATCTTAGTCCCATGGGACGTAATGAAACCTCTTTCTTTCCACAAACGGCCAAAACTATGGGCCACGCCGAACGCGTACTGACTATCTGTGAACACATTCACTCTCTTTCCCTTAGCTAAAACGCACGCTCTTGTTAGCGCGATCAATTCTGCAGCCTGGGCAGAATTCTGACTCACTCTTGCAGTCTCCACAATCGTACTCAAAGTTGTTACTGCATAAGCAGCAGTCACATCACCATTCTCCAATTTGAAGCAAGACCCGTCAACATACAACGTGCCATCTGGTTCTGACAACGGAGTGTCTTTTAGATCGATTCGTCCTTTTGTTTCTTCCTCAGTTTTGAAACAACAGTCGTGTGGTTCGGAATCACTCGACTCTTCGCTAGTCGGCAACAATGTTGCTGGATTCAATACATTGCATCTTTTGATCTGAATATGACTAGCTAACAGTGTCAGTTCATAACCTGATAATCTAGCACTGGTAAGGTGTTGCGTCTTGGTTCGGTTCATGAGTGTATCCACAGCATGAGGAACCATAACTACTAGCATGTTGTTCATTACTAAACCAGCAGATTGTCGAATGGAAGCTGCAGCTGCGGCTGTAGCTCTCAAGCAACTAGGCAATGCTCTAGCTACTGGATCTAATGTTGATGAAAAATACGCACAAGGGCGTTGTTTATCACCAAATTTCTGCGTCAAAACACTCAATGCACAACCTTCTCTCTCGTGGACATAGAGCGTGAATGGCTTACTGTAGTCGGGTGTACCCAATACAGGTGCTGAACACAGTGCATTTCGTAACTCAGAAAAACTCTGCTGACATTCAGCAGACCATGGTACCGGACTCGGAACACCTTTTCCAGTCAAGGCTACCAATGGTTTTGCTAGAAGAGAAAAATTTGGGATCCATTGCCTACAATATGAGGTAATACCCAAAAAGGCACGTACTTCTCTCTGCGTGCTAGGAACGTTCATCTGTGTAATTGCTTTTATTCTCTCTGGGGTCAACTTCCTTCCCTCCTTTGACAAGAGATGACCTAGGTAGGTCACTTCTTGGCAGCAGTATTGCATTTTTGAAGGTGACACCTTGTGATTCAAATCTGACAAGTGATGCAATAAAGAAATCGTAGCTGTTTTGCAAGTTTCCTTGTCATCGGCAGCCACTAGAAGATCATCGACATACTGTACTAAAGCAGAACCACTAGGAAGTACGAAGGAATCTAACTGGCTTTTTAATGCTTGACTGTAAATGGATGGGCTTTCACAATAACCTTGTGGAGCGCGTTTAAATCTGAAACTTCGTCCTCCTAGAGAGAAACCGAAGATATCTCTGCTTTCCTCGGCTATCGGAATGCTGAAAAAGGCATTTTTCAAGTCGACAACTGAAAACCATGCTGCTGTAGCAGGAATCAACGTTAACAATGCAGTAATGTCTGGAACCACAGGAAACTGTGGGATCACAATTTTATTAACCTCTCTAAGATCAATTACGAACCTATATACTGGAGGCTTTGTAGGGTCAGTTCGTTTCAAAATAGGCAGTACAGGACTATTACAGACATTACCTCTAGTCTCTTCTATAACGTCTTTCTTGATCAGGTCTTGTACTATCAGTAGGAGCGCACGCTCACCTTCATTAGAGATTCTGTATTGTGGAATTCGTGGAAGTTTAACATTTGCTTTCAAAGTTACTACATAGGGTGGAATTTCCAATAGACCTACATCATTAGGACCAGTCGCCCAAATAGTATCAGGGAGTGAACGCAGCTCTGGTGGGAGCGCATCCATCGACAAGTACATCGGAGAGATTATTCTTTTACCCAACGTAAGCTGTACTCCTGCTGGAGAACAGTACAATGTCGCGTACAGGCGTTTTAACAAGTCTAAACCAAGCAGATTTTCGTTACAACCTGTCGTCAAAATCAGGGGTGCTTTCAATTGACGGGGTCCAACAGAAATAGACAAAGGACCAGAAACAGGGTTGTGAACAGGGGCGCCCGAAAAACCTACTGAAACGTTTGTTGAGCCAGACAAAGGTGCGCCAGGGAGTTTCGCATGTATGATAGAACTTTTTGCTGCACCAGTATCCAACAGAAACGGTTCGACTATACCTGATGTTGCTACTGCGACATAAGGCCCACTCTGATCTACTGGAACTGATACTACTCCCTCTCTTTGTCCATGGCTGTCCTAGTACTCACTTTGCTGAACTTCCTCACTAGCTTCATAATAGTCTTCGACATGATACTGTGGAGAACTATTCTGTTGGGCAGATTGTCCATTTCGCTGGTCGAAATAATTAGAGGGGCGATCACTCGTCTGCGGAGGCATAGCACCTCGTCCTCGACCTCTAGAGTTTTGCATAGAACTACCACGACCTCTCTGAGCTGCCGCAGCATTATTTTGCGTTCGAACTGGACATTCACTTTTGTAATGACCTTCCTTTTTGCAATAAGCACATTGATTCCATTGGTATTGTGGCCTTTGAAAATTATAATCCGTTCTTTGATATGACCCTTGCTGCATATTCGTCTGATTCATGCGAGGCGGATAAGCTTGCTGTAAAAGTACTTTAGTTTTTAAATCTTTCGTCTTTTTATCTGATTTTTCCTTCTCTTCTTTATCCCTATTTTCATAGTACTGAGCAGTCGCAAGTATTTGCGCAGTCGTAGAGACAGCCCACGCACTTTCAGAATTCTTTAATTTACCACTAAGTTCTGGCAACAGATTGTGCACAAATTTATCAACAAATAATCTCTGGCCTCCTTCTGTGCTCATATCCTGACCACTATGATCCACGAAAGTCTCTTCGAATCTTGTGAAAAAGTCGGAGACGCTTTCGTCTTTCTTTTGTTTGCACGCGGACAATTTGTCCCAGTTAACGCGCAATGCTGGCATCAAGGTTTTCATTAAATCGATTATTCTACCAGGCAAATTAGCAATTAAAGGTTCAGGTTTAGAACCACCTATTTGTTGACCATCCGCTGCAATTATAGCTGCCCAGTCACCACCTAGGGCAACTGGATGATTCTCTTTACGAATTTTAGCCCAAATTGGTTGCGGTACTACATTACCAAATAGCAGATCTATGTCAGCAAGATTCAATACACAAGCGTCAACTGTTTGAGCCAACTCTTTGTAGTACCCTGCAGGATTTTTACGCGGATCTGGCAAGGCCTGTTTCACTGCTAATACTTCAGCTCGCTTCCATGGAATATGTATCCAGACTCTCTGGAATTGGGCCGGAGCGGCTGCAATACCAAGGTTTGCATTAGCTTGCACAGCTTCACGCCAAATTGGTGGAACCTCTCTCATTGGATATTGACGATTTCGTTTCGTACTACGTTTCTCTAATTCTCTCGGTGAACGAAGGGATGGGTCATTCCTATAACTTAAAATCAGTTCCTTCGCTTCTTTTATATTTTGTCCAACTATCATACCTGCAGCAAACTCTTTCTGAACATTAATTAATTCTCCTAGATTTGATTCAGGGTCATCCTCTTCCAATTCCTCACGTAGAAGGAAACACATTTCATCGAACACATATCGTTGTGTCGGTTCGTTCCATTGCATAAATGTATCTAATACATTTTGTACATTATATCTTCCAACTTTCGAAACCCATCTAAGAGCAGTGGAATCTAGTATTCCTCTTTCTTCAGTACTGGGAAGCTGACTACGTCTCTGCACAGAGTCAGAGGTAGGAGTCTTAATCAGAGTTTTATAGAAGGGAGATAGAATATTAGAGACAGAATCAGTGATTCTTCGACGAACAGAAAGCGGAGTCATAATATTAACAGAGGCAGTGAATAGAGTAGCAGTTGGAACAGATAGATCAGGAACAGTAGGAGTAGCAGGAAAAATAGCTTGTGAAGTAGCAGGTGTGAGCGACACAGGCATAGGTAAAGAAGCCGGCAACCCTAGAAGAGGGGTTGTCGAAGGAACATTAATATTGACCACAGGAGGTACAGGAACTTGATTCAGGGGAGCGGGAACAGGGACACCAGGTTGTCCAGCAACCGGTAATTGAACATTCGGTATAGGTGGAGCCGTAGCACCCTGTGCATACGGTGGGGGTGATCGTAACAAGTAAGACAACAGGGGATCCTTTTCAGGGTCCTCTACTATCTTAGCCGTACTCGATGGCAAAGCAGGATAGCACTTGTCTATCGCTAAATTACGCTCTCTATCGGCCACCTCCATCGCTTTCTCAGACTCGTTGAGTTGCAGCTGCCTAGCAGACTGTTCTAAAGTCAACTCTTGCTCTTTCTGTTCTTTCTTCAACTTTTTAATTTCTCTCTGTTTAGATTCTTTTCGCCAATAACGGAAAGAATCAAACATTGCCGGCCGGGCTTTCTTCTTAAACAACCTTCTTTCTAGATTATCGAGAACTTCAGGTTCAAAACTACCATGTAGTGGCCAACTAAGGACACCATCTTTCTCTGTGTAGTGGATCCATATCTCGTTATAAGAGATAGGGCCCACACCAAACTTGCAATAAAGATCATAAAGGGGAGTTCCAATCGGAGGAACCAAACACGAGTCCTCCAACTGGGAATCACTGTTGCAACTAAAACAAGACAACATACAATTTTTCCGACTTACCATTTTATAATCCGGAACACAAAACAAACAAGACACAAACAGAAAAGATGCGCACTCGAACCAAGAACTTAGGCCTACCAGAACTGACAAATGTATCGATACCTGAACTGAACAGAATGATTATCGTAACCAGAATAACCAGTGATAACCTTACAGAACTGAACTGAACTGAGAACTAAAAGGATTATCCAAATAGGAGCAACCCTTACAAAATAACCAACTAGCAACCACTGAATACTTAACTGAGGCACTGAAGACGTCACCAAGGAGAAACCCGTCACGTTTCGCCGTACTGAGGACTGCACCTCGGGTCCAAGACAGGGCGACGGTCAAGGCAACGGACCACTGCAGCCGTCTGAACGGGAACCCTCGTGGAAGAGAACGTCGGGGCCACTTTTGCGATATGCCGGGATCGATGAAGTGGGGCGCCTCCCTCTGAAATCTTCACACGAAGCTCCTCGAACTCTTCAGGCTTTTGGACCGGTACCGAATGACGTCGCCCCACGTTGGGCGCCAATTGGAGTTCTGGACTTTTTGGTTCCGTCCAGAGGTGTCAGGGATAACACCCGAAGACCCCGGAGTTCCACCTGTCTTGGTGCACAAACAGAAACACGGGCTTCTCGATGGTGGCGTCAAAGACCAAAGGTTTATTACTGCAGGGACACAGAAGTCACAGAAACTACACATGGGCAGTATCTAGGAGCCTGTTCAATTTGTACAAAGAGGGTTGCTCCTTATATACTAAATATTGGGCTTCAGGCAAATTCTTTACATGTTACCACAGTTCTAAACATTCGTGTCTTAAACAATAAATATTTGGCGTTGCACAGGAATCGTCAACAGTATCTGATGTCAAAACATTACAAATGAGGGGTTCCCACTAGTCCATCATAATCCCATGTCAATTCTTCATTCAAGACCCGGACCGCCTCATCGTAAATTTCGTTACCTCCCCCTAATAAAGGCCCAGAAGGAAAGGAGCAGAGCCAGGTGCAGAAGATAGAAAGACAGGATAAGAAATGTTTGTGGGTCGTAAATGGGCACGGTTACCAGCTTCGGCCGCCTAATCATGATCAGGCCAACGAACACAAGAACCAGTATAGCAGGACTGGCCTCAGGCTGGGGAGGCAGTTCTTGCCGAGTCATGCTGCCACAGCGTTGCTGGCCTAAGGTGCACGTGTCACTAGCAAGGTGAATCGCCGGTTAAGGCCTACGTGTCCTTAAATAAAAAGGAGTCATTGCGTGTCCATTGACTATGTGAGGGCAAGGAATACAAAATGGCTTCCGTGTTCTAAGATGGATGCCATGGGTAAATCACAAATGTGTTGGTAACAGGAGTGCTCTTGCTCGTAGCATAGCGAAAATACCAGGGTATACTAAATGGATCATTTGCGGTTCACTGATACCAAAATTATGTATTTACGACAATGATTACAAACACGAGTAAAATCGTCACGGAACCTCAGCTCCTCCCCCGCGCTCCTCAGTTCACCACTCCTCGTTGCTCATCACCGCTCCTCCCCGCCTGTCCGCCGCTCCTCACCGCCTGTCCGCCGCTCCTCACCGCTCCTCCCTGCTTGTCCGCCGCTCCTCCCCGTGCCATGTCCGCCACTCCTCCTCGTGCTCCTGGACGCCGCTCCTCCCCGCTCTCCTGACGTCAGCACGCAGGTCGCGGCCGGCGCTTCTTCCACGGGACTACTTTTTTTTCGATACATTTTTTAAATAACGTATATTTTTTAACTTATTTAGCCTATGTCCATCTGCACACCCTGACGATTACAACGATGTATCGGGTGTGTGGATATGCGCTGTGGTTCCCGAGTTTACCCGCCTCAAAGGTTTAAAGTTCTTCCTTTATAATAGTAGTATAGATAAATCACTCCTAGAGGAGGCCTAGGAAATCCCAGGGGGCAGGGTGCAATGCATTTAAAATGCAGGGCATGTACATTTAACTACTGCAAGGCCTATCTCTGCCATAGGATAGCATTGGAGGTACTTTATTGAATGGTATGAGCTGTAATTTCCAAATGAGAACAGGTAACCAGTTCATGTTTGGTGTATTTGGTATTATAATAAAATTCCTCTCCTATGATAAAGTTAGATTCTAAAATATAATTTTAAAAATGCCACTTTTTTAATTAAAAAAATATATTTTTATAACTTTGTCTTAAATGGAGTGCCAGCATATGACACCAAACTGAATAGTTCAGTTCCAGTTAACACAATTCAGTCAGTAAATGAATTACAATAACCTTGTGTATCAAAAATAGTTTGATTTATATTAAAAAAGCATGAAAAGGGTGGTACAGAAAAACAGCAAACAATGCTTATATTCATTGGCAACAAAAAACACAAATGGATCAAACATATAAAAATATACTATTTATCAATTCATAACTGCCCATTTCCAAATTATCAATAGTAAATCTGTCCTATACAAAGGATTTAAAACTCAGGGTACATGAATTAACAATAACAAAAAGGAAGACAATTGGTCTTTGTGTATTCCTCCTAGACAGCCACACACAATAGAAAGCTTATGTGTGCTTGGATGGGCCATCACTGACAGGATGGGAGGGAGGACCCAACCCCACTTACACTTGAATAGACTGTGTTCTGCCTCCACACAAAGGAATACCCACCCCCTGTAGTTATTCTTGTGTTATTCTGGAGCCAGTGCCAGGAAGGCAGGGCACCTGTGCACTTCAAAGGATTACCTCTTCTCCCCATTTCAAAGGCAAAACTGGGTGTAAATACTGGACCTCAGACACCGACTCTTCAGTTCACTTCTGGGCCTGTGGATACTCTTCAAACACAAAAAAGAGGGGGGACAGGGAGCTAAATTAGAAAAACGAGGTCCAGTACCAATGCTCCCACAGATATATGTTTCTACACTCACGTGGTAACAGCTCCTCTGGGATAGAGAAAGGGATCCACCAAATATGGTTTCAAAGAAAAAGAAGTTCTAGAAATAGAAGCATTGCTTGTAAATCGCTCTCTTGGTTAGTTGGTGTCAAGTGCAGGGAGGGAAATCCTCCTTTTGTCTAAAGTGCCCTCAGACACCCTGGCGAGTGTTATGTATCATCACGGGGCGTTGATCCTCGTGTAGGCTTCACTGCAGTCCCTCACGGGCCCCGCAGGGGGGCTCTTTAGTAGAGATCTTTTGTAGGAGATGCCGCAGTTGTACTTGTAGGTGTGAGGGCTCAAGTGAAAAAGGTGTCAAAGAAACAAGGTCAACATGTTTCGCGCTCTGTTGTTGTCCCTAACAGATCCATAGGCGCTTCGTCAGGACCAAAAAATAAATAAACGTGTTCACTAGTGTGTGAAACAAAAGTAAGAGAAGTAACAGGTGCCACGCCTAGTGCCCGTGCTCCTGTGATACCTTATCCTTCAAAGTGTCAAGCATCTTCGAGCTTATGCCTACCTTTAATCTAGATGCTCATCCCCAACCCTGTAGTGTAGATGGCAGGGCTCCATCGGCATCTGATCGGGGAAGCAAGAAAAGGTGTCTGCCTCGCCGGTGCTTTGCAACCTACCCGTCCGAACTGGTATGTCGGGGTTGGGTTGGGGATGAGCACCTAGATTATAGGTAGCCATCAGAGCGAAGGCGCTCGACACCTTGAAGAATAAGGTATCACAGGAGCACGGGCACTAGCCCTGGCACCTGTTACTTCTCTTACTTTTGTTTCACACACACTAGTAAACACGTTTATTTGTTTTTGGGTTCTGACGAAGTGCCTATGGATCTGTTAAGGACCACAACAGAGCGCAAAACATGTTGACCTTGTTTCTTTAACACTTTTTTCACTTGAGCACTTGTCCTGAGATCAGCAGCTAGTCACACAACCTCCCCTTTTAATTGTTTTGCTAGGGATTCTCCAGGATATACACCTTTTTAATTGTCCATGCAGACCTTTGATTAAAAATAGGTTCTGGGCACCGATTGGACATTTTAAATTCACCTCATTTCCCCAGGCCCTCACACTTAAAAGCACAACTGCAGCACGTCCTACAAAAGATCTCTGCTAAAGAGCCCCCCTGCGGGGCCCGTGAGGGACTGCAGCGTCGCCTACACGAGGAGCAATAACCCATGATAATACATAACACTCGCCAGGGTGTCGGAGGGCACATTAGACAAAAGGAGGATTTCCCTCCATGCACTTAACACCAACCAACCAAGAGAGCAATTTACAAGCAATGCTTCTATTTCTAGAACTTCTTTTTCTTTGAAACCATATTTGGTGGATCCCCTTCTCTATCCCAGAGGAATTGTTACCACGTGAGTGTAGAAATATATACTTGTGGATACTCTACCAGGAAGAAGGACTGCTGTGATGCTGAAAGGGCTGCCACTCTCCTGTGCTGTTTCTCTGAGGGACTGCTGCCCTGCTGTGCTGACCTGCTGCTCTTTTGTGTGGGAAGTACTGCACCTGCATCTCTTGAACCCAGAACACTAAAGTGACTCCAAAGGTTAGTTGACTGGCCTCCTGATCTGAAGCCTCAGGGACACAACAGGCTTCCAACAACTTTTAACCTGCACTTGGACTCTGCCATTGGTTGGTCTACCCTACCAAGTGGTTCCACCCTACTCCTGAACCCTTGAAAGTGGGCCTAATGTGCTTTGCCAGCCTCTGTGGATCCTGTGGAACCAAAGCATCTCCGCTGCTGCTCAGTGTAACCCCAAGCAGAACCGAAGTATCATTGCTGCTGCTTGGATTGGATCCATTGCAAAGACCCACATCCCCGCAAAGGCCACAGCCTCTTCAGAACCTTCAGTGCTCAATGCATCCTAGTTCCAAACCCTCATATCCTTTGTCAATGCCAGTCTCCACATCACAGCCTCTCAGTGACTTGGAACCAATGTATCGCCCTGAGTGTGCAACATATCCTTGACATCGGACTTCCCATCACAAGGACTTGTCAGTGGGATTCTCAACCTTGACAAAGGACCTTGCATTGCAGCCCAACCCTTGCAAAACTCTGCAAACCAGGATTTAAGGTGCTCTGTTCAGCAGGCCTACTGGGTCCCAGTAGCCATCCCACTCTACAGCTTGGTTGGCCTGAATTTGTGACTTTGCACCAGTCCGTTGCAACCAGAAATCCACAGTTGGCAAGTTGTGGTTTTTGGTGCTATTTTCACTCAAATATTTAAAATTGCATGTCTCAGGTTCTACTGATTGCATTTGGGTTGTTATGGTCTTGTTTTATTTATTATAGATTCCTATATTTTCCAGATTGGTTAGGGATTTATTACTGTTTGAGGTATTGCACAAATACTTTACACAATGCCTCCAAGTTAAGACGAACTGCCCTGTGTCAAGCAACTAGAGTTTTAAGGACAGGATAATTTAGGATTCACTGTGCTCACCCTGACAAGGTTTGTGGTTGCTGCTTGCCCTAGCTCACACCCCAGTCAATCAACAACCCGATCTCTTACATTGGTGATCAGTGGTGAGGATTAGGACTTGTGTTTGTGTAGTGGCATACAGGGATTTGATGTGCAGCACCATCCCATAGATATGAACAGGTCAAATTCTGAATTCTCCTTGATTGACCTTTTCACTGTATCCAAATGTTCTCCCTAACTGTTGTGCCTGAAATCACATCTGAATGAATTGAGTTTGAGATGGTCAGCATGGATACCTACACTGTCACCCAGCTCAAGAAATTCTGCAAGGAGAGGGGCATTCCATCTAAGAACATCCCCAGGAAGGTGGAGATTTAAACGGTGCTGAAGTCCACCAGTATTTGGTTGGAGCCACAGAGGAAGATGACGATGAAAAGGAGGGACCTGGAGAAGACCTCCCCATTGTGCCACTGAAGGAAGTGGCCATCCGGGTTACTTACAACCTCCTGCTATGCCTTACCAGGAATGAAGAGTTGGTCAAACAGTAGAGAAGGCAAAAAACTTTTTTCGCAATGCTCTGCAGAGGAGCCAATCTGACATGCACCCTAAATGCCAAATGCCAAATGCCAGCATTTGTAAAGCGCACAGCTACCTCCAACGGAAGTGTCCCGGCGCTGTCCGTATACCGCTTAGGAACCCTTCCTGGCTTTTTCCCTGTGAAATTTCCACTCCTGGGCACCCCCAAGGTGAAGCCAGGCATCCCAGCGCTGTTGGGGCCATTGTGGAGATTAAGCAAGCTATTGCCCAGAGTTGCAGAGTGGGACCCATGATTAGAATAGGCACCGAGGCGAGAATTATCAGGTCCGAGGAAATTGAGCCCAAGACCCGCCGAGGCCGGTATTGAACCCTGGTCCCGGACCAGACCTCTGCATCAGGGTCTGCCGCTCTAACCATTTGAGCCACCCTTCTCCACCTAAGATGTCTTCGGAAGGACTGACAACCCCAACAGTCTGCAACAGTAATAATTCTTCCCAAGAACTTCCAACCACGCCCACAGTGGAAAGTTACCGGCCTGGCCCAAACATGAACAAAGGAAGAGCAGTAGGATGAGCTACCGCCTGCCAGATGGGTACATGCTATATGCAACTCAAGGTTACCACGCTGAGTCTCAGCGTCTCCTAACGTGGGAGCAGAACTACACACTCGGATGGGTATGCGAGGGCAGAATGGCCTATTTTTTAGTAAGTCGAGAAGCAGTCTTGAATAGAAGAGAGAACAATAACGAAAGACAGTGTTCTGCTGAGGCAAGCAATACAAATAATGAGGCCTAGTTCAGGCACAGCCTAAGCAGCCTAGTAGGGATTACAGGATACAAAATGGAGTCACACTCACTAACTGAAGTCTGTACATTACGTGGATATCTCAGTGGGTTGCATAACATGAATACAAATGGTGTCTATTTATCCACACACTGCTAACCTAATATATATGAAACAAGTGCATTGCAGAAATGGGCTTTTCAAATCTCAGACCCCCCTTTTAGCATGTGTGGCTAAATGCTTTATTTAGGCTATCCAGTAGTGTCATTACAATTCTAAGTGGAGAGAAAGAAAATGCATTGTCACTCAAGTTACAAGGGAGAATAAAGTAGCACATGAGTATCAAAATCCACTTAGTATTAAAAAATGCCCTCATCAATGAGCATTATGCTCTGTATATCCTGCATCATCATAGTAGAGACCTTATTATCACGTCCTGGCAATCTAGGGGTATGGGTGAGTTTGCTCACACAATAGGTGCAACATGCTGGAAGGCAATTAATACATAGACAACATGAGAAGATGACCCCTGCGATGACTATTAGGACAAGTAGTATCTTCCAAACCCATGATATCAGCAGGCCCCAGAACCACCCTGTGATGGACCATGTACCATTATCCTGATGGATATCCGAAGCAAGCCTGTATAATACCTGTATGGTGGAATATACATTAGGGGCATTATCAGGAATGTACACACAGCAGCTGTTTCCGATGGCACGGCAGCCTCCACCCCTATCAGCAAGGATGACGTCTAAAACCATCCAGTTTTAAATAGCAACAAACCTCGTAGCCTGAAGCTCATCTGTGAGATTAGTCAGTATAACTGCAGTAGCATTAATAACTCCCTCAACTACTCTGGCAAGTCAAGGAATATTACGACCATTGAAGTTGGGACCCGAGAACAGCAGAAGGCCCTTCATTATGTCAGTAAATTGCTGCAGGGAAGTATCTGTCTGATCTATATCATCTGGATTGACAACTCTCTTAATTCAACGGAAATGGAGATCCCTACGCTGTAGCCTATGATCCTTGTGATAATTAGACGGTGCATGTCAACAGGAGGTTAGAGGAAAGAGAGATAACATCGACCAGACCATCCCCTGGGAAGCCATGTATAAGCCTGTTCCCAGCAGATGAAGTATACATTCGGAGGTGTAAGCAAAGGTGGCCAACTAGTAGTGTTCAATCTGTATGTGTATTTACAATTGCCCTGTCCTACTGGAATGTTCCCTGAGCCTTCAACAGAGAAACTAGCTTTTGCATTGATCACAGGGACGAGCATGGCTTTGTCTTCAGTGATGTTTTGTTCCCGGAAACATTTAAAGTATTCAGTAACATTAAATCCTTTGAAATCCAGCATTTCATTTTGTAACCAAGTGACATTCTCACTAGCTTCGAAAAGGTTCATACAAGCTTTTGGATGTAGGGTCCACTCCTTGCCATCCACCCCAGGTGTATATCCTTGGTGTACCACTATATATTCCAACACTGCTTCGTAATCAGACTGTACCATATTCATAGCATCAGCATGATAGTGCATGTACACCATAGAAAGCAACTGGAACTAGGCCTCACAGCTACCTAAATATGACAGGGGCAATGTGTCAGGAGTCAGTAGCAAAATCAATAGGAAAGCCACTAACCTCTAAAATCGGCCAGCAGAGATGATGGTGTGAAGAGAGCCCCCTTCCTTCCCTGGGAACAACCCCACACAGATGAACGAACACACCACTGCTTAAGGAAGCTCCCCGGGTAATAAGGGAATTGGAGAAAATAATAAACAATGTAGATCTTGGTATTGCGTCTGGGCTGTGCGTGGTAGGAAGGGCCTCCCAGAGGCTAGTCAAGATCCCTCATGGGACAACTGCCTAGGTACATGAGTAACATTTACTAGGTATTTATATGTACATTAAATGTACCAACTAGGTGTATACCAATTTTACCCTGTTTACAGAGAGAGCATAAGCACTTTACCACTGGTTAGCAGGAGAAAAGTACACAGAGTTCTAAAGCTAATAAAAAAAGTTCAGCAAAAATAGAGGAGGGAAGGCAAAATCTTTGTGAAATACAGCGTCAAGGATGTCAGGTTTAACAACTGGAAAAAGTCAAGTATGCATAATGAATGGACACTTTTATCCTAAATCATAGAGGTGAACAATCCTTCAGCATTGCAGTGAATACTGTTGAGGTGGAATCCGTAACACTTTTCTTCCTGCAGAACAATGTTATTTGGTGACTTATATGACTGTATAACTAGCCTTTAATTAAAAAGTGTACTTGCTCTTTAATCTGGACTCACATCCATCATAAGGAGTTTTAGGGCCATGCCAAGATGCATTTTGAGGCCCCATGGTCAGAGCAACTTGGAATTTGTTGGCCTTTACATCTAATGCAAACCCTTGTTGTGAGATCTGACATGCTTGGCTGGGCTTTCCCTCTAACTTTTTGCCTTCAATACTCCTGTTCTTGTGACTTAATTAGTACTCTGTCCACCTTACAACTGCCAACCATTACTAAAGTGCTTGTAATCTCTCCTTATACATGGGAAGATTGGCGTATACCCAATTGGCATATTTAACGTACTCTAAGTCCCCGTCTGTAAAGTGGAACTACGTGTGCCATGGGCCTGTAAATTAAATTCTACAAGTGGGCTTGCTGCACTGATTTTGTCCCCCCCCCCTTTAAGTAGCACTTTTAACATGTCTCAGGCTAGCAATTGCAGCCTGTGTGTGTGCAGTTTTTAACTACTATTTCAACCTGGCAAAATAAACCTTTTGCCAGGCCCAAACCTTTTTAGTATATATAAATCACTCCTAGGGGAGGCCTAGGAAATCCCAGGGGGCAGGGTGCAATGCATTTAAAATGCAGGGCATGTACATTTGAGTTTTACATGTCCGAGGAGTGAAAAACTCTTACAGTCATTTTTAACTACTTCAAGGTCTATCTCTGCCATAGGATAGCATTGGAGGTACATTATTAAATGGTATGAGCTGTAATTTCCAAATGAGAACAGGTAACCAGTTCATGTTTGGTGTATTTGGTATTATAATAAATATCCTCTCCTATGATAAAGTTAAAAATATATTTTTATAACTTTGTCTTAAATGGAGTGACAGCATATGACACCAAACGGAATAGTTCAGTTCCAGTTAACACAATTCAGTCAGTAAATGAATTACAATAACATTGTGTATCAAAAATAGTTTGATTTATATTAAAAAGCATGAAAAGGGAGGTACAGAAAAAACAGCAAACAATTCTTATATTCATTGGCAACAAAAAACACAAATGGATCAAACATATAAAAATATACTAGTTAACAATTCATAACGGCCCATTTCCGAATTATCAATCGTGAGTCCGACCTATACAAAGGATTTAAAACTCAGGGTACATGAATTAACAATAACAAAAAGGAAGACAATTTGTCTTTGTGTATTCCTCCTAGACAGCCACACACAATAGAGAGCTTATGTGTGCTTGGATGGGCCATCACTGACAGGATTGGAGGGAGGACCCAACCCCACTTACACTTGGATAGACTGTGTCCTGCCTCCACACAAAGGAATATGCATCCCCTGTAGTTATTCTTGTGTTATTCTGGAGCCAGTGCCAGGAAGACAGGGCACCTGTGCATTTCAAAGGATTACCTCTTCTCCCCATTTCAAAGGCAAAACTGGGTATAAATACTGGACCTCAGACACCGACTCTTCAGTTCACTTCTGGGCCTGTGGATACTCTTCTAGCACAAAAAAGAGGGGGGACAGGGAGCTAAATTAGAAAAACGAGGTCCAGTACCAATGCTCCCACAGATATATGTTTCTACACTCACGTGGTAACAGTTCCTCTGGGATAGAGAAAGGGATCCACCAAATATGGTTTCAAAGAAAAAGAAGTTCTAGAAATAGAAGCATTGCTTGTAAATCGCTCTCTTGGTTGGTTGGTGTCAAGTGCGGGGAGGGAAATCCTCCTTTTGTCTAAAGTGCCCTCAGACACCCTGGCGAGTGTTATGTATCATCATGGGGTGTTGCTCCTCCTGTGGGCGGCGCTGCAGTCCCTCATGGGCCCCGCAGGGGTGTTCTTTAGCAGAGATCTTTTGTGGGAGGTGCCACAGTTGTGCTTGTAGGTGTGAGGGCCTAGGGAAATGGGAAGACTGCGTGGGAAGGAAGCAACATAGAATGAAACGTGAGGAGGAGGGATGCCCAAATTAACAATCATACAGCATTCTCCCTACTTGTTACCCACAAATTTCCTACTCACTCAAGCATTCAACAATGGCTCCAGAAGTATATGTCCCAAGGACCAAGAGAACTGAGCAGGGCGCATACAGGATGAGTGAGAAAGTCTTTCTGTTCCCTAAAGCCTCTGGAAACAGTAAAGAAGCTGTTATGTCACAACCTCTTCGTGAGACTGCCAGGAGAGAAAGGCAGGCGAGTGGAAGAGTCACCTTAGAGTTTTCATCAGCACTTTCCCTGGAAGTCAATAAATCGCTGTTATCAGCACAGAGGGTTCGGTAAGACAAGAAAACCAAAAAATAACAATTCCCCTGCAGAGACGGGGAGATTGTTCCTCTGAAGCATAAACAAAAAGCCTAGATACCTGAATGGGAGTTCGCGCCCCATAGTGTCCAACGCACACAGGAATACCAGCAGGGTTTGCCGAAAACAAAAGTCACCACGAAGGTTCGATATGCACGGAAAGACAGGAAACAAAGTAGCAACGGGCTCATCAATGGAAAGAGGGGACTCGCGCTCGACTTCCAGCGGGGAAATACCATCCGCTAGCGCTTCCTCCTCTGGGGATTGTCGGAGAATTTGTCAAGCTCCGTTTCCCAACAAAGGCGGAACTTTATCGCCATTGAAAGGAAAGGCGTTCTGGCTGTACTACATGGGACGACGTCCTACGGCATTCTGGGAGTTGTGGTTTTTCCTGTATCTCGCTTCTGTAGGTAGGGCCCTGTTCCCAATTGAACCCTGCATGCATACATTACAGGGGGAGGGAGGAACTAAGGTACTGGGATGCCTGCCCTGGCTCAGGACTGCAACACAAACACCACCATCAAATCATTCTTGTGCATAACGGAGGGAAGTAACCCACACACCCAACAATTTGTGGCATTACTGGTACTGTGTACCTGATGAAGCATTTGCAGGAAAGCGTTCTTGGTATAAGTTTGTCTATGTCTCCCTCTATGTGGGGCCAGTAACACAAATAGGTGCTCAGGGGGAGCCGGGGTAGTTCCTCTCAAGGTGTGAACAGGATGCTG
The DNA here is from genome assembly GCF_964261635.1 of Lissotriton helveticus. Lineage (NCBI taxonomy): Eukaryota > Metazoa > Chordata > Amphibia > Caudata > Salamandridae > Lissotriton > Lissotriton helveticus. Next base: position 643,488,315 of record NC_136059.1, read on the forward strand.
TTCTTATAAATACCAGACCACCCCAAGCAGTGTTAGCATTTCCATAAGGATGACTACTACCACTACTACCCTACTCCCAGTAGACCAATTAGACCATACAGGACTATTCTGCTGTAATGATTTGGTCATCAGGGGCTGTTCCTCTTTCATGACTGCACGGCCAAATGCATACATTTATATAATTTCTGAAGCAATATATGATTATCAAAGGGAAATGTTCATGAACTAGAGCCACCAACGCTATAGCAGTACTAGGGGGGCACAAGTCACTCAGCGTCCATCTAGAGCCTCGCTGGCAGGTTCCCATTGTTCATCAACAACGGTGCTTTGAAGCACTCCCACAAGGGAGCAGCGTGATTGCAACCCTTACAGAAAATCCTCCTCTTTCAGGATAGGGCACCCACCCTCCTGGGCAAGTACCCTCAACGATTCTGTCCAGTGTCCAGGGCAGTGTACCAGTGTAGCTCACTCTAATCTAATGCAGTCACCTTAGGCATGTAACCTATGCCCTATGCTCGAGTCCTTCCCTAACTCCTGAACTGTCCTGCTGCTGCACTGTCCTTCTGTCGGGCCGTAGGTTATACCTGGTGACTCCCGGCACTGTCTCATCAACAAAAAGAGGTTGAAACTTAGGGTCAGGTGGCCATTGAGACTCAGACTCTTATGCACCAGAAGCAGGAGTATATCGGGCGGCCCTTATCTCTGGGGGGGCCGCCTCAAGCAGGGCCGCGTCGCTTTCTTCATCTGTCTGCACCCACCTCGGACGGGTATCAGAGAAGAGAATTAAACGGGGCACTCACTCCCCTTCCTGGTCAACAATGCCATCGAGGACCCACCTGCCGGTCATACAGAAGCAGGAGAGGGATCCTTTTGACGTACAATCCATGCACCGAGTGCTTTCGGCTCGCAAGCTTCACTGTGGTGACGGTGGCGAGCAGGACAAGCAGTGGTCCCTTCCACCTCAGCGCCAAGCAGTTCTTCCGTTGAAAATATTTCAACAAACAAAGTTTCTGGGCTGTAGCTGATGCCCAGGCCCCTCTGGTACTGGTCAGAGTGTGTTGTGAATCTTTTGGTGGATAGAACAAAGATCTTTAGACAATTCATACAGATAATCTATAAGCAGGGGGTACTCTATCTCAGAAAAACTCCTGGGTCGCCCCAGACGTTGGCAGGTGCCCAAAGACCACCTCATACTGGGACAACCCTGTTCTAGAATGCGCTGTTGCCCTGGTAGATAATAAAGCCAAAGGCAACGCATCTGGCCATCACAATCCTGTGCTTTCTTAAATCTTTGCTAGCTTCAGTTTGAGAGTAACATCATACTTCTCAATCAAGCCTACTTACTGGTAGTGGTTCCCTGCATGACAATTCTGCTTAATATGCAAGCCCTTGGACACTAATTCAATGACTTTTGAATTTAAGTGACTTGTTTTGTCACTCCAGATCACAAGTGGCAACCCATATTGTGGGAAGAACTCTTTTAAGAGTGCCTTCGCCATTGCCATGGCTGTATTCTCTTTAGTGGGGTAAGCCTCAATCCATTTACTAAATGCGCAAATCACTACTAACACATACTTCAAATTGTTAACTCATTCCATTTCGATGAAATACATCTGGAGAACCTCCAAAGGGAAGGAAGGTGGTGCAAAGTTACCTGCAGGTGTAGGACTGCCGTTCCCAGGATTATGTTTCAGACAAAGGATACAATGCTTCACTAAGTGTGTGGCTACCTTTGAGATATTATTCTTCTACCATACTGAGTATCAACACCCTCGTCTTCAAATCATTTGACTTTTTCTCTACCCTTTTCTTGTCCTCATTCTCTCAATGTTCATAGTACTGTGCCATACTCGAAATCACTGATGGGGATGAGGTCGTCCAAGTACTTTCTGAAGCCTGCAACCTAGTTGCAATCTCGGGAAGAAAATTAGTGACAAATCAAACAAACACCACCCTCCTGTAACAGATCCTGTCCACTAAAGTCTAAAAACACTCCTTCAAATCTGGTAAAGAAATCAGACACACTCTCATCCTTATTCTGATGACAAGCAGTCAACTTATCCCAATCCACCTGCTTCTCCGGGATAAGGGAGTGTATGTAAGTGATAATACGCCCCGGCAAAGCTAGGGGCTCCGCTTTGGGCTTCTCGCCGGGCTTTACGCTCCTTATCCCATGCCTTGATCTTATCCAATGTGCCAACCCAACTCCAGTGCATGATCCTGCATATGAACCTGCCTCCATATATCTACCGGTACCAGCAGGCCAAAAAATAATTCTATATCAGCGAATTTCATCACTGTGGAGGAGGCCGCCTCCGTCAATTCTTTATAATATGCAGTAGGGTTCTTCCGAGGGTCCGGCAGCTGGCTCTTTAGAGATAGGACCTCACTCCTCTTCCAAGGAGTATATCCACTGTTCCTGAAACCGAGCACTGACTCCCGGTCTAATTACAGTGTCCGTGGAGTTGCGCAATTCTGGTATTTCAGGGTGGTAAATGGGATGGACTTCCCTCATAGGGTGCTGTGTCCCTATTGTCGGAACCTTTTGGAGCAGTCTGCCTCAGTAACCCATCAGTGTTGTTACATTTCTAAACACCTCATTGGGAGCCATTCCTGTAGTATATACCCTGTCCCGTATGTCATAGATGATTTGCAATGCAACACCCTGAAAACACTGTTCCCACAGGCCTATCATTGTGGCCGATATATGCTTAAGGACATGCTGCTGTATGAAGGGCTCATAATCTTTCATCACACTTCACACATCTTCCACACTATAGATCGCGGTCCAAGCCCACTGAGCTGCTTGATTCACCACCATTTGCTTTCCTCATCACCCACACCAGAACGCACCAACACTTTCTCCTTGCGGTCTTACGCTGCTGCCCAATTCAATTCATGCATCCCACGCAAGAGCGTTTCGACATTTGACAGTGTTTGGGATGTCACACCCAAGGGGGAAAGAGCAGACGCAGACACAAGTTCAAGTTCAAGTTCAGAGATTTGTATAGCGCACTACTCACCCAGAGGGTCTCAAGGCGCTTGGGGGAGGGTGGGTGCTTTACTTATCGAATATCCAAGTTTTTAGTTGCTTTCTGAAGGAGAGGTGGTTTTGTGTAAGGCGGAGGTGGGTGGGGAGAGAATTCCAGGTTTTGGCCGCTAAGTAGGAGAAGGATCTACCCCCCATGGTGGATTTATGGATGTGCGGAATGTCGGCCAGGGCTTGATTGGACGATCGTAGATGGCGGGTGGGGGTGTAGAAGGACAGTCGCGTGTTGAGGCATTCGGGTCCTAGGTCGTAGAGTGCTTTGTGTGCGTGGGTAAGGAGACGGAACGTTATTCTCTTGTTGACCGGGAGCCAGTGGAGGTCTTTCAGGGGACCGGAAATGTGAGCTTGACGGGGGATGTCCAGTATGAGTCTGGCTGAGGCGTTTTGGATGCGTTGGAGTTTTTTCTGTAGTTTGGCTGTGGTACCGGCGTAAAGGGTATTTCCGTAATCCAGGTGGCTTGTGACCAGTGCGTGGGTGACCGTCTTTCTTGTTTCGGTGGGGATCCTGCGGAAGATTCTTTTGAGCATGAGTAGGATGTTGAAACATGATGATGAGACGGCGTTGACTTGTCTGGTCACCGAGAGGGAGGAGTCCAGGATGAAGCCCAGGTTATGTGCGTGATCCGTAGGTATGGGTGCGGTTCCCAGGGCCGGTGGCCACCATGAGTCGTCCCAGGCAGAGGGGGATGAACCTAGGATGAGGACTTCCGTTTTGTCCGAGTTTAGTTTTAAACGGCTGTTCTTCATCCACTCGGCTAATACTTTCATTCCTTCGTGTAAGTTGGTTTTGGCGGTGTTTGGGTCTTTGGTGAGTGAGAGGATCAGCTGGGTGTCGTCTGCATAGGAGATGATGTTGAGGTTGTGTTGGCGTGCGATGGATGCGAGGGGACTCATGTATACGTTGAAGAGGGTGGAACTGAGTGATGATCCTTGTGGTACGCCGCAGATGACTTTGGTGGCCTCTGATTTGAAAGGGGGAGGGGTACTCTTTGTTTTCTTCCGGCGAAGAATGATTTGATCCAGTCTAATGCTTTTCCTTGTATTCCGACGTTGTTGAGGCGTTGAATGAGGGTGCTATGACAGACTGTGTCAAAGGCTGCGGAGAGGTCAAGTAGGATGAGGGTGGCAGTTTCTCCGTTGTCCAGTAGAGTTCGAATGTCGTCTGTTGCTGCGATGAGGGCGGTTTCAGTGCTGTGTTTGGCTCGGAAGCCGGACTGTGAGGGGTCGAGGGATTTGTTGGATTCAAGGAAGGTGGTGAGCTGATTATTGACGGCTTTCTCAGTGACTTTGGCAGGAAATGGGAGGAGCAGGATGGGGCGGTAGTTCTTAAGTTCAGTGGGGTCTGCGGTGGGTTTCTTCAGAAGGGCGCTGAGTTCAGCATGTTTCCAGCTTTCCGGGAAGGTGGCGGAGTTGAAGGAGCAGTTGATGATGTCGCGGAGATGGGGTGCGATAATGGAGTCTGCTTTGTTGAAGATGTGGTGGGGACATGGGTCGGTTGGTGATCCTGAATGGATGGAGTTCATCAGGCGGATGGTGTCTTCAGTGGTGATTGGGTCCCAGGCGCTAAGGTTGTTAGAGTGCGGTTTTGGTTCGGAGGTGGGTGGAGTGGACTGGACTTCGGATTGGTTTTCAAAGCTGTTATGTATGTCGACGGTTTTGTTGTGGAAGAATGAGGATAGAGAGTCGCAGAGGTGTTGGGAGGGAGTGATGTCGTTGATGCCGGCGGTGGGGTTGGTAAATTCTTTGACGATGTAGAATAGTTCCTTGCTGTTTTGGGCGTTGTTATCAAGTCGATCCTTGAATGCTGATTTCCTGGTGGATCGGATCAGTTGGTGGTGTTTGCGGGTGGCGTTCTTGAAGGTGGCCAGGTTGTCCGTGGTTGGGTTTTTTCTCCAGGCTTTCTCGAGGGTACGACAGAACTTCTTGGATTTCTTAAGGTCATCGTTGAACCAGGGGGCTTTTTTACTACCTTGCTTGATTTGATGGTTTTTCAAGGGTGCTAGTTCGTCGGCGCTGTGGGCGATCCATTGTGTGAGGTTGGTGGCTGCTTGGTTTGGGTCCGATGATTTGGCAGGAGGGTTTTGGTGAAGAGATGTGAAGAGCTGGTCGGTGGTAATTTTGTTACAGTTTCTTCGGGGAATAGGTTGTGGGGGGATTTGGGTCGTGGTTTTTTTGTAGTTGAAGTGAACGCAGCTGTAGTCCGTCCAATGGAGAGCTGTGGTGTGGTCAAAGGAGATGTGCTTGCTGGAGGTGAAGATTGGGTCGAGCGTGTGTCCGGCAAAGTGGGTGGGGGTATTGACAAGTTGTTCGAGTCCGAGGTTGGCCAGGTTGCCCAGAAGGGTGGTGGTGTTGCTGTCGTTTTTCTTTTCCAGGTGGAAGTTGAGGTCTCCCAGTAGAATGTAGTTCTCTGAGGGGAGGGCATGAGGGCTGATGAAGTCAGCGATGTCTTCGCTGAATAGACACAGGTACCATCATGTAGGGAGACAGTGTTGTAGGGGTGAAAGGAGGCGTAGCAGTCGAAACAGAACCAATAGACAGGACAGGAGAGCTAATGGCAACCCCCCCTGTGACTTGCATGAGTAGAGGAAACGCAAGTGGGGTCAGGGCTGAGGCAGTAGCGCTAGAAACAGAAACAATAGAGAGGGCAGCACTAAGGGCCGAAGACTGGGACATCGGAACTGTCGGATATATCCTTTCAGGGGCATAAGGGGGTGGGGGGCGAGAATCAAATATCTCTTCAACAAAATCATCACCATCCTGTCTAGTAACCTAACATTTATCAGTCTGCAATCTAAACTTCCTATCTGCACATTCTAGGGCTTTCTCTATCCTTTCCCTTGCATAGGCCACTGCTTTCTGCTTTATTGTTTACGTCTGTTTCTTTCGGGCCTCTTTCTCTGCTCTCATACGCCATTGTTTTGCTTCCTTCTGCCATACTCTTAGAGAATCAAACATCCACTGTCTGTTCTTTTTTGCAAACAATTTGTTCGGCAAGAAATTTAATTTTTGTTCATCAAACATTTAAATTCAGCATTGTCCCTTGTATATTTATTCCACAATGTGCTAAACCTAATAAGGCCAATACCATGCTTCACGTATATGTCGAAATTTGAGGAACCCTCCAGAGGCGCAGGCTGGCTCTCTTCCAGTAGAGCATCAGGGGAACAACATCGACATATTAAACAAGACATCTTAATATAAGACACATACGCTGTCCCCAACGGACAAGTATAGCATCAACAAAAAAATAATAAAAGAAAAGAAAAACAATAAGAAATTCCTCAAGAACCAAACCAATTCTGTCAGAAAATCGTTCCCTACAGTTTGGAGACTGTACCAAATTCAAGAAGACAGGCTATAACCCCAGACCCTTTCAAGAGTAGACTAAATTATCAGTTGGCCTGGTAAACTTTGTCTTTTAAAAGGGTCCGCAGACCCACCAAGTTCAAACCAAGGCAGCCCGATGACCGTACCAAGACACAGTCTGTCAGCTCATGCCGTTCAAGCAAGACAGTCTGAAAACTGCAACAAGACAGTCTGGAGACTGTCCCGAGATACAGCCCGTAGGCTTGTGCCACTCAAGACCGGCACCATTTTCCCAAGAGTCAAATCACTCACCTGGTGAGCATAGGTCGAGTTAAGTTATTCTCCACTATCGACTCTTCGAACCGAATGGTCAACTCCAAGTTTTCGCGTTCTCAGGACCCCAGCCGGTGACCACTAGATGAGGAGTCGCGCGATCAGACGGGCAGGGCAGCTGCGAAAACCTAGCTTGATCTTCTGGAGTGCCCCGATCTGCCCGACCGATCGGACGCAATCTTGACCCTGCAACCTGTTTGCAGGTGAGTCAGGTCACCTGAACTGAAGGAAGTGGCCGGGCAACTGGGGTTACTTGCAACCTCCTGCTATGCCTTCCAAAGAATGAAGAGTCGGTCAGACAGTAGAGAATTCAAACAATCTTTATTAGCAATACTCTGCAGAGGAGTCCAATCTGACCTGCACCCTAAGATGTCTGCCAAGGGACTGACCCCCGAACAGTCTGCAACACGTAATAATTCTTCTCATTAACTTCCAACTGCACCCACAGTGGAAAGATACCAGCCTGGGCCGAAGATGAACAAAGGAAGCGCAGTAGGATGAGCTACCACCTGCCAGATGGGTACATGATATCTGCAACTCATGGGTCCTGTGCTGGGTCTCAGCTTCTCCTAACGTGGGAGCAGAACTACACACTCGGATAGGAATGCGATGGCAGAATGGCCTATTCATTAGTAAGTCGAGAAGCAGCCTTGAACAGAAGAGAAAATAATAACGAAATACAGTGTTCTGCTGAGGCAAGCATTACGAATAATGATGCTGAATGCAGAAGGCCAACGGTGTACTCCAAGTGCCACACAACCCCTGAAAATTTCCCAAAGTGGCTTGAGCTATTAGTATTCATGCGGTGTGCATCCAAGACTCCTGTACCCACTGTTGAGGGGTACAACCCTTGACCGGGAAACAAAATTCCAAAGGTGATGGAGTGGTGAACTAACCAGGTATTCACTAGTTAATAATGAAGCTCAATCAGTTCCTTCGTACAAAAAGAAGCTTTATTCATCTAAATCCAAGTACATGAATATAAAACAACAGCCAACGCGTTTCGTTCATGAAAGAACTTCGTCAGGGCTGGAGAAAAAGACATAAATAACAAACATAAATGTCCAGACTCATACAACACTGGCCCACAATACATAAATGTACATTTCATGTTAAAAAAAGTCACAGTAAAATAGAAACCTAGGGGAGAGTAACAACCTCTGGGATCTATACTGTACTGATTACAAATACACGGTTTAGCCAGAAAATATATTTTTTAAATCACATCTCTCGACCCCAAAATTAAGTATGTGGTGGGTATGGGGCCGTCGTAACAACATGGCATGTAAAGTGGACCCTAAGGGCTACCATAGCTTGTGCCAAATTGTTATTTTAACCACTCTAGAATGCTCATTTATACTGATGTACTTTTACACACATGTTGCACCCAGACTGATCGCACGAGGTGCCTGGTATGGTTCGCTTTAAAATTAAAATTGATAAAAGCCTTGTTGTGCAGCAACAGTTACCCATTAGTAGAATTTAGGATATCTGGGTGGTTTCACCAAAATTCTGTAAGAGGTGACCAATAGTCTTTGGATTTTGAATGTATTGGAAGTTCTTCTTCGTACTTGTTTAAGGTATCTTTACAATATAACATAACTTTTTTCCAGGCCTTCCTGCTAGGCCTAGGTGTACTATCCCAGCACATTGATATCCTCCTCTTTGCTAATAATAGTGCAATAATACATAACTTTTTCTTCACAGAGCGCAGATGTTTCACAAGGCCCAACAGACAAGTGCTCAGTGGTCGGAGTCCCCGAGTGTTAGAGGGCTGTAAATCTCTGTCTACAACTACATCTGGAGCCATTGTGTCATTCATATCTCCCCCCAAAATCAAAGTGCTCTGTGGCATGTCCAGTATTAATTTACTAAGATCTGGGAGTGTAGTCCTGTGTAGTCTGGTGCGATCCATAAGTACAAACCACTAGCGCATCAAGCCACTTCTCATTTGTTTCATCCAGCGCTAGTAGACACTAGGGGTACATACACTGAGCAAATGTACACAACACACCCCTCCCACATCCCAGACAGGACAGAATAGCATCCTAGTGGTCACACCAAGTACGTTTCACTACGAAAGTTTTTTTAAAGTATAGCAGTACCTCTGGAGCACGTAGTAAATCTTGCATGCACCAGGAGTGTATAACCATATTGGTTCAGTGCTAAGTAATTATTGCCTTATGGTGCGTCTCTTGCAGGAGCACTCTGCCTAGCAAATGCCTATGCAAGTTTTGTAGCACTATAGTATGTTTTATCCTATCTCCCAGACCATTCACGTTCCAAGAGAGAATCAATTTTCTAGCTTGTTGCGCAGCCATCTTGTAAACCTATGTGGCCCTTCTGCCCTTTTCCACCCTCCCCACCCAACCCCCCCCCCCTTGAGCGACAGTGTACGGCATAGAGTCTCAGGTCAAGGCCCACATTTGTCTGAACATTATTTCTGAAGCATGAATAACCCAACTTGAAACCAAATAGGTGAAGATCTCCAGAAGAACTCCTCCCACCCTGCTACCCTGCGTTGTAGTTCTAAAACTACCAACATCCCAACTAGCAGAGCACCTGTCTCCCACAAGAACAGTCCAATGGTGTAGGGCTGGCTGACACTGCCACTCAAACCCCTCTGCCCATAGCCCTGCCCCAGCCTCAAAGCATTCAGTGTTGTTGTATTGCTCAAATCAGTGCCCCAATGTAACAGTGTATCTGTGCGTGATTGTCCGAGTTAGTTGGCCTCCTCTCTCACCCAGTAAGTCTCGATCTATACCTGTAATCCTACATCGGTATCATGCTCAGTCTGTAGGAATCGGCCAATGTCTGTAACTTTCCGTGTTTGCCGCTCCAACTATTGAGCTCCTTGAATGTGAACCTCTGGACCGAGTCTCTGAACTCTTATCCTCTGCTCATCGTGTCTAGGATTCCAAGTTAAAGTTCCCGCTTCACCTCCAATTATTCTCCCTGCGATGGCCACGTTTCTGAGGCCACCCCTCCTCCAACCATTGCTTGACCTCCACTGGCACAGTGAAATACCAGGATTTATCATTGTCTATTACCCTGTGTTTTGCTGGAAAAAGCGTCATGTATTTTATTCCTTTCTCTCTCAGGGCACGCTTCACCCAATCGAATGTACGTCTCTCCTGTTACACCCTCAGGGTAAAGTCTGGAAAAAATCTTATAACCGAGTTCTCATATGAAAGATCTCCATGTATCCTAGCCGCCTGTAATATGGCGTCACGGTCCCTTTAGTTTGATTGTTCGAAGAGAGGCCCCCGGCCTCAGCGGAGGTATTGGGCCCTCTGCGCCCTTTCTACCGTAAAGAAGGTTGAGAGTCTTTCCGGCCTCGGTTCAGACTCAGGCCCTTCGCCCACTCTGGGACCCCCACCACTCTGATATTGTTGTGCCAGGCCCTCCCTTCCTGGTCCTCCAACTTCAGGGCCATTTGTTTGTGTTGGTGCGTCAATTGTTGTACTTGTTCTTCCAACTTGTGTGTTGTAGATTGTAGCTCAGTAATATTTGTTTCCTCAGTGTTAACTCATTCCGAGGTCATGTATATGTACGCCTGCATCAGGTTCATCTCAATCATGACCTTGTCTATTTTCATTTCCAGGGTTGTGTCCAGAACCTGGATTGCTGCCATAATTGCTCCCAGGTAAGTTTCAGCTCACGCCTCCTTGTCTCCAGTCATTCCGTCCTCAGATACCGATTGACACAGGACTGCATACTCATCCAGTTTATTGGATTGCACTGAGGGTGGGATACCCTTCGGATTCGTCATGGCCAGTTCTACCTTTGTCGGCCGTCCCGACTGCAATACGTGTTCACCCGTGCTCAAATCTGGCCTTTGGACTTCAGCCCAATTTTCTCTCCAGCCAGGAATGGAATAGCGGGAATTATCCCCCTTGGTCTCATAGACTCCTTCACACACTAATGGACGTGTAGTGATGCTGTCTTTATCCTTGCTGGAGATATTGAGTCTTCACTCAGCACTCCACTGGATGACTGGGCCACTATTTGCCCAGTTATTGGGGGGAGATTCACATCAGACCGGCAGTGTCTGTAGCCCCGGGTCCTTCCATTTGGCCTCTCCCGTGGATCTCCGTTCCATTCGTTATTTCCTGCTTTTCAAGTTGCAGCCACACAGCCCGAAGTGCCGCACTATCGCCATCAACTGCCCGGGGTCCGTTGCTGTTTTTAGAGGCAGTGCCCCTGTCACCTGGCAACTGTGATGTATGACCTCTCCCAGTCCGGCTCCTCCCAGTTGTGTTTGCGGTCCAATTCTCCCTTAAGCAGGCACACTTGAGCTCTGGGCCAGCTCCTCCTTTAATCTCTGTCAGGTGCTCACAGGCCTCACACCCAGAGGCTGTCTCACACACAGTAGAGGCTACTGCTGCATGTTACTGCCTGACGCATAGTCTTGCCTCCTTTCAGCCTCAGATCTGCCGCTCCGGGCGCTCGAGGTCTCTCGAGGGTGCCGGCGCAAGTCAGCCGTCATAGTCAGTGTCCTCGGGACCTGGTTGATCTGTCCACGACTGTCTCATTCGTTGCAGGTGCAGGATCGTCACCTCCGATACCGAGCCCAGTACCACAGTCCGCTTTTCCACTGGTTCCGGGCCACACACTCCAATTCTGGGTGCCTCAGCAACATGACTCCGCCCTGCATCGCCGACGCTTTCTTGGGCCTGCCGAGCGTGCAGGCCCTTCTCCATCACACACAGAGATACACTTCCTCTGGCACAAATTTAGACCAGCAGTCTCAGGACGGCGCTCAGGAATCCTCGTTGGTTGTTTTTTAAACTACAGCAGTCGGGTTTCATATGGATTTTGCAGGCTTTCTGAGCGGCCCCAGTGGAGCACTCCCACTACGCAGCCATCTTGGTTGGTGCCAAGCCACGCCCCCCCATAAGGGCATTTTTTTGCATTCGCAAATGGCTGATTCTGCTAATCAGCCATTTGCTAATGCAAAAACTACTTGATGCATCTGGCCCAAAATGTCTTACCCCTCCACAATCTACTGTTGCATTCAGTGGAGTGGGAATGGTACTTTTTACCCCTCCTCTATACAACACTTTCCCTACTGTTGCACTCTTTAGAGTGGGAATATTAATTTGTACTCCTCCGCTATCCAACACTTAACCTATTGTTGCACTCACTGGAGTGGGTATAGTAATTTTCACCCCTCTGCTATCCAATACTCTCCCGACTGTTGCACTCTTTGGATGGGGAATAGTAATTTTTACCCCTCCGCTATCCAACACTTTATCTACTGTTGTACTCTTTGGAGTGGGAATAGTAATTTTTACTCCTCCGCTATCCAACACTTAACCTACTGTATTATTATTTTGAGTGGGAATAGTCATTTTTTCCCCTCCGCTATCCAACATTTTCCCTACTGTTGCTCTCATTGGAGTGGGGATAGTAATTTTTAACCCTCCACTATCCAACACTTTCCCTACTGTTGCACTGATTGTATTGGGATATCAAAGTTTAAATATGATTTAATGTTTTAATTCATTATAGAATGTTTTTTAATATTTTAGGATATTGATATACATTTAATAAAAAGAAATTAAAGTTAATAGTTCATTAAATATTTTAAAGTGAATCTAAACATATGTATAAATTATATTTGCGTTTAATTAAGTTTATTTGTTATATTTAGTTAAAATGTATATTAAATGTAATTTATTTTGTTAGAAATAATAATAAATGTTAATATAATTTTATGTTATATATATTTAAATAAATATTTATGGTTCAATATTTTTGTACTTATCAGTTATGGTATGGGAGTCGATATTTTTGTAGTCGATATTTTTTTTCGATATTCAGTGAACCGTTCACAGGTGACATTTAACTTTCTATGCATTGGTGTATTTCTCCAAACCACATACAATGACCTCACTGCAAATGTAAATATGTCAACTTGGGCGCTGTCAATTTTACCATAATGTAGGGGTCAGAGATTGGAACACAGGGGACTCAACTGCAGTGCCCCAGTGGACAGAGTTCCGAAACCAGCACTTTCAATCCACAAAAATGGGTGTGACCACACAAAAAGTGTCACTTCTTCACAACTTCCAACTTTTTAAATTTGCACCAAGATAATAGGCGTTTTGCCATAAATCTCTGTATTGAGCACAGCAATGTAAGAGCGACTTTGTCACTTTGCAATTGTAAGACAGCTCAGTCATAACTTCTTTGGAATTTTGCCTCGTAATACAAACCCATTCACATTTTAGTAAGTTAGAAAACATCTTGTAAAATGTCATTGTTAGCCAAGTGCCATTCCTACATTAAATGTTTTCCAAATTCACTGATGACAGGAATACCCATACTGTTGCGAATCCTTAGATTGCAGTAAAACTTTGCGGGCACAAAGGCAAAGCGAGCTCTTTGGTAGGTTGACTGTATTGCTCTTAATTCAGTACATTTAAGTAGGTATACAAATCAACTAAGTTAATATGTTTGGGGCAAGAAGTGATTTATAAAGCCAAAGGCTGAATAGTTTTGTTAAATCTGTTCTCCTTTACAGTGACAGAAGCATTAATGGCCCTTGTAATTACCAAACATAAATACCTGCTATTTGCATGATGTAGATCAGCGCCTTCGTTTCCAGCCAGCATCACGGCAGATACCAAGAGACTCGAACTAAATGTAATTAAAGTATTCAAAATAACCCTGGCATGAGAGGTGCGAGATAAGGAGCTGCCCTTGTGGCAGTGCCTACTGGGCAGCAAAGCAAATCAGGTGCTTCACGGTGTCCTAATAAGAAACAATGATTCCTGAAAGCAGAGTTTTCAATGATGCATTCTTCACTGCATGCAAATGAGCTTTAACACTGCATGGGGCATATTATCAAGACAGGCGATAAAATTATCACAGTTTTAGCGGCAGAAAATTGCCACTAAAACGTCCTTCACATTTAACATGGGCTTCAATTGGAATTCCATAGAGCATATTATCAAGCCCATTATCGCCGTTTTAGCGGCAGTTTTCTGCTGCCAAAACTGCGATAATTTTATCGTCTGTCTTGATAATATGCCCCCATATTTTTTCACATTTCACTCAGAACGCCTTTCCTCGATCGGTATTCAGCCTGCGTTTCTCCTTCTCTTACACAGACAGTAAAGTCGAGCCTCAGCCTTTCCATTTTTCTCTCTTCCAATTATCCTATTGCTGCCATTATTTTTACATTTGTATTAGAAGTGTCACCCTCAAATACAAGGAAGAAGACTTATCTACTCTTACTGCCAGACAAATGTACTTAGTGGAGCAGGCAGTCCGGGTGTTAGTCTGCAGTAGTTGATTCACAGTCATAACTAATCTTCGGATCTGAACGGACGCCTTCGATTCACAGAGGAAAGAGACACGGCGAGAGCTCCATTGCAACAGGCTATGATTGAGCCAGAGTTAAACGGTGGGGGCCTCATTTATGAAAAGTGACGCATCGCTGTGTGAAAACAGCGATGCATCACTTTTCACTGCGCCCTCCCTGCGACACTGATGATGCTTCATACTTACTGTATGACGCCTCTTGTTGCAAGGAGTCACAGATACGTCAGTATTTCTGACGTATCTGTAGGCGCAAAAATGACGCATTGCTGGAGTGTTTCACAAAAGTGACGCAACTTCAGCAATAAGTCATTACACATGGGCAAGTGCTGATAGTGCCTGCGTCAGTCTTACGCCTGCCATGAGGCAGGCATAAGATATTGACGAATTAGCATCCAAGAAATGGCGCAGTGAAATCTTATAGATTTCACTGTGTCACTTCTACGACCCTTGCTTGCGTTAATATGCCACCCTTGCATACATTATACCTGGTGCAGGTATAATGTGGCGCAGGGGTTTACAAAGTGACACATCTACCTAGATGTGTCCCTTTGTAAATATGGCGCAACAAGGTGCATTTTTTACGCCACTGGTGCGCGTGACGCACCAGTGGTGCAAAAGTGATGCAAGGGCTCATAAATAACCCCCTGGGAGTCTAGCCGATTGGGATGCAGGAGACAAATGACAAATGTCATTAGGACCCAAGGTACTAATTATCCAAATAGGTATTCATTACTCAATCAGAAACAAATTCAGGTTTTATATCCAGAATGCAAGTACATGCAAGTACGTAGCAAGTGAAAACATACCTTGGCACAAATAACATTTGCATCCTTTAGTTATGTTGAATTTATTCAATTAAAATTATCCCATTTTACCTCCGTTTGTAATCCACTGTTAACATTTGTTCTAAAATCATAGGTAGAATAATTTCTGCTCGATTGTTAAGAGATTATTGTATTCAAACGGTCGCAAAAATGCATTTGCGCCAATTTTCAACAATTGCACTTGAGTCTAAATGACCGTTTCAGACTCTTTTAAAAATCGAAAAAGTGCTTGTTTTGGAGAAGCTAAAATACTTTATCTAACAAGTACCAGATAGGGTTAAGCCATATGTAACCTGTATCCTGTGCATAGATGCTGTGTTGTGATTTAGGGTCTGATTTCGAAAGCTGGCATTAGTAAAACCATTTGCCCCTACCACAAATTTCTTCCCCCGCCAAGTTGGCAGAAGGAAATTTGATCTATCACAAATTTCACTTCCAGGGTGGCAGAGAGATCCCTACCAATGTGGCACAATCCAAAATCAAATGAACCGATTTTGTGTGAACAGTGGCAGTGCAACATCTGTCAGTCCTCATCTCTGATGTCAGTAAGTCTGTCTGTATGTTTGTGCGCTCAAAACAGGTGTACAAAGAAGGTGTACATAGCCATAGCCCATATACCGTGATTCCCTAAAATACTGGAACTTGCTCTCAAATGTGAAGAACACTATAGTTATTTTCATGACTCAGTTACTCATCCTCTATATCTAGGTCTTTCACAGACATAGTGGTAGATCAGCCATTCAAGATCAGGTAGGTGATTTGCTGACAAATCCGGGGGTGGTGCCTCCCCAAATTTGTACAGCAGATTACAAGGCTAGAGGAGTACCGCCAGAGGAATATATAACAATTAGTGGATGTACCTGTAGAAGTAAAAGTAAATCCACTAAATTCTCTCGTGGAACTAAGTTTACAGCCTGCTTCTAAATGTGGTCATTTTTGCGCCGTGCACGAGTTTGGAATGCACAAGGTTATGTGTCTGTACATAGTGTAGCGTTTGCCTTTATGCCTCAATCATGTCATAGCCATAGAATAGCAACTTGATGTTTTTGATGCCATATATTTAACCCTAGTTCTCTTCTTATTAAGTAGGTTCTGTGAGAAAGTGCCCTCTTTCTGCATAGTTGCCCCCACTTTTTGCTGAACTGCTGATGTGCTTTGACTGAGTGTGCCCTGGGCTCCTGTTAATCAGGTACCCATGTTCTTTCCCTAAAACTGCATTGAAACCCAAACCCAATTGGTACCACAGTTACCCAGAGCACTGGGACCAGGGAAGACCTCTAAGGGCTGCAACACTTATTGTGCCACCCTCAGAGGCCCAGTACCTTCAAACTCACACACTGTCTTTGCAGGCAGCGTGATTTTGTGCAGAACAAAGTAAAGAGTCGACATAGCACACATCCATGTGTGCCATGCCTACAACCGACTGCTCATGCATAGATCAGTCAACACTCTAGCTGGGTGCACTATACCAGAGGTGAGGATACAGTTGCATGAGCCCTGTACCCCTACAGTGTCTAAGTCCATTCTTAGACATTGTAAGTGCAGTACTGCCATTAAGAGTTTATGGTGCTGGGAGTTTGTCATTACAAACGCCACAGTACCATAATGGCTGCACTGAAAACTGAGAAGTTTGGTATCAAACTTCTCAGCACATTAAACACACACTGCTGCCAATGTGGGATTTAATGTCAAATGCACATTGAGGGCATTTTAGAGATGTCCCCTGAAAAATGACCTACCACTAGTGTCCAGGCTGAGTGACTGCTTTCAGCTGCCACGACCAGACATGTTTCTGGATCCCTGGGTCGAGAGCTTGCTGCTCTTGAGGGCCTGAAACAATGCACATCCTGGGATGAGGTGCCAAGCCTCCTCCCCCAGGATGGGCAGGGTCCACGAAGGGGAAGCTTCAAAGGCTTGTCACCTTTGTGAGCTTCCCCAGCCAACTTTCTGCTTTCAGCAACTGGTCCCCACTGGTTCTGACCCCTGCTTTGGGTGATAGAACCAGAGGGAAAAACAATTGATGAAGAGAGGTGTGCCCACCTCTGCCAACTCCACCCCTCAAGTGGGGGAGGCGAGGTGAAGCACACATCTCCGTCCCTGCCATCTTGCAGATGGGGGTACCCAGCCAACCAGAATGAGGCATATGCCCCCTCCCACTGGACGGTGGCATAATAAGGGGTATATCCACCCCAAGGAAGTGGTCCATTGGCCCCAACCTTTACTTACCTGTAACGCCCCTAAATCGAGTATTTAGGGGGCACCCCGTACCTTGCTTCCTCAGAAAAGAAACCAGAAGAAGAAAAGAAGAAGGACCGAACAGTCGTGCCGCAGCCAACAGCAGGAGGACACCTACTGTCTTGTCCCCAGCCCTACCGGCCTGTCCCCACCTCGAACCTGCAGAAACAAAACTCTGGTGTGTCCTACAGCCAGCAGCCTGAAGAACCCTGAGGACCTGCCCTGCCTTCAAAAGAAAAAACTGTCTCCCGTGAACACCAGAATTGTTCACCAACAGACTCCAGCTCTGGCAGGTTCCGCGAGTCTGCACCACTCTGCATCCGACGCCCACGGCCCGAGTTTTAGTGGCCCAACACCAAGAGGAGGTCTCACCTGTGATCCTGACCCAAGATCCAGTGACGGTACAAAAGGGGGTGATGATGGACGGAGCATCTGAACCAATCAAACACTCACACCCAGTCAAAAGATCTGGGTTTGATCCATCACCGTTCTTTAGCCCACTCTGCCACCCCAGTTCAGACATGGCTATATGCAAATCAGTCTGACCCTGTGCCTCATGGGAACAGTCCAGCCCGAACTGCCAAGCCATGCCTTCCCTGGACCGGAAACAAGCTTCCGAGGACCGGTTTCTGGCATTCCAGCCGTCTTCAGCCCGGCTTGCTTGAATCCAGTGGCAAAGTGAGCAAGGGACTCACGTCTGAGCATACCCTGCCACACTTATGGCTGCCAAAGCAGTACAAAAGGGGGTGGTGATGATCCAAGATCCAGTGACCCCTGACCTGCCTCAAGTCTCTAGCCGATTCCTGCAGCCTCAAACCGGAAGGTGCCCCCAACCGCCACTAGGAGCTGGTAAGAAGATCCGACTCTAAAAGTCACCATTGCATCCGATGCCCCGCTGCCTTGGGTGGCCAAACCGATGGTCCCTAACTAACCCAATGCATTCCAACTAACCTCTCCAAGTGGTGGTCTCACCCAGAAGGCCTTTGTCCCCGAGCCTGCAATATGTTTGCAAACCAGAGACTCCCCATTGAATGCTAAAGGGTGCAGACGGCGAAACAGCACTCTGCACCCGGCTACTCCAGTGCCGTTGAAGGGGCACCTCTTGTGCTGGATTGAACCCCCATTTTCCCTGAGCTTAAGTCCAGGAGCTTTGCTCCCACAATCCTGTGGCCTGCTCGTAAGCATCCACCAACTGGGGTCCCCCTATCTCCCATTGGATAACATTGGGCCTCAGCACTCTGCACCCGGCCGCCCTAGTGCCGCTGAGCATATAGGAAGAAAGCGTCCTTGACCCTGAGGGACCCCAAGAGTCTAACCCCAGAAAGCCAACTCCCACAACCAAATAAATAACTTTGAACCAATAACCCTATTTTTCTCCATAGGATAACATTGACCGTTTTTCTGTGAAATGTTTCCATGTGTGGAGTTGGGAAATCTAAGAAACCCTTTAAAACTGTAACAAAATAACAGAAACGCTTTTACTAACCTGTTTACAGGAAATGTCCCAGCGTAGTATTCAGGTATATTGCACTGTGTAAGAAAAGTAATCTGTAAAGTAATCTACTTGACATTCTACTAAAAAGCCAATACAAAGTATAAGTACAGTATTTCAAAAGCAGTGCATTACTAGTAGCTCTATTGTAATCACATCAAATTGCATATACAATAGCAATTCAAATTGTTTACAAACTGAGTTAGTACTGTAAAGTATGTATTGCTTTCCTGTGCCAGGCTTGCTTGGTTCTAGAAAATAAAATAACTAAAAGAATATTTTTATACAAAACTAATTAGTCTGAAGTTCAGTATTTGAGTGTATGATATAATTTGCTGATTGAGTGTGTACAAAAAATGGAGTAGGGTGCTATCTACTTTTACCTCTGCCTACCTTTGGGGTTCCACTGGACACTATACCTCACATTGGTATAATATATACGGAGCCTGCTTCCTACAGGTTCTGGCCATCTTATCCAGTCTCACTAATTCCTTAAGTTATATTAACACCCAGTCTAATATTGGTTTGCAATTACAGCCTTAATTAAATTGATGAAATGACTTGCCTTTTTATATAAAATACCTATTTCACCTACTAGCAAAGGGAGAAAGGGCTATTAAGCAGCTCCCCAGAACACAAACATGGTTGCCTGGTGAGGTTCTGTAATTCTCAAGACTGACTCCATTTTATATTGTGCCACCATTTTGTGTTGCCCTCACGTAGGCCTGTGAAGGTAGCCTGGCGAACAAGGTGGCCTGGCCTTCTTAGTCCATGTATACATTAACTAGCTTTCTTTCTGACTCTGGAATGAACTGTAAGAAACTGACCTCTTCACCTGAAACTGACCTCGCAAAGCCAATTTCCCTGATCGATCTTTGTCTGAGATTGCCAATCAATGTTCAGGACATCGTAAACTTTTAGTTTCCTTGCATATGCCTTATCTTGTTCATCATCTGTTACTGTTTCTTTTTTATGTTTCTTCATTACATGGGTTATGCTTTCAATTATAGGTTTGTCCGGCTTTTGGAGATTGAATTTGGGACATTCCTAATGATAAACTTTTGGGTTGGGATACTGTACATGTAATCATGCCATGCCCTGCAGTGCCATCTAAATCAGATTAACCATCTTATCCAGCCTCACTAATTCCTTAAGTTATATTAACACCCAGTCTAATATTGGTTTGCAATTACAGCCTTAATTAAATTGATGAAATGACTTGCCTTTTTATATAAAATACCTATTTCACCTACTAGCAAAGGGAGAAAGGGCTATTAAGCAGCTCCCCAGAACACAAACATGGTTGCGTGGTGAGGTTCTGTAATTCTCAAGACTGACTCCATTTTATATTGTGCCACCATTTTGTGTTGCCCTCACGTAGGCCTGTGAAGGTAGCCTGGCAAACAAAGTGGCCTGGCCTTCTTAGTCCATGTATACATTAACTAGCTTTCTTTCTGACTCTGGAATGAACTGTAAGAAACTGACCTCTTCACCTGAAACTGACCTCGCAACGCCAATTTCCCTGATCGATCTTTGTCTGAGATTGCCAATCAATGTTCAGGACATCGTTAACTTTTAGTTTCCATGCATATGCCTTATCTTGTTCATCATCTGTTACTGTTTCTTTTTTATGTTTCTTCATTACATGGGTTATGCTTTCAATTATAGGTTTGTCCGGCTTTTGGAGATTGAATTTGGGACATTCCTAATGATTAACTTTTGGGTTGGGACACTGTACAAGTAATCATGCCATGCCCTGCAGTGCCATCTAAATCAGATTAACCGTTGTGAAGTATGTAATTATAATGTTTTGCCCATATCCTGCTAAAACCCCAAAGGCTACTCACCTGCTGACCCTCCAGATTTTCCATTTGTTTAGGAATGTAATTGGTACAACTCCCTTACATGCCTGGGGCAGGATAAAGAGTATATAAGACGTGAAGTAAGACCATTCTAGCAGACTGCCTCATTCAGTTGCTAAGGCTTCTGTGTGACGTAGTCTCACTTCATTTAAGGGTAATAAACATGTGCTTTTATATTTCAGCTTCATGCCCAAATTCTTTATTATTGGTTTGAATGGACTAAGTATCAGTGAGACCCCTGAGAAGGAGTTCAGATTTCTTCACTGGTAGCGAGACTGCAATGCATACCTGTAAAATGGACAACATATTATTATGATGATGATGATAATAATAATAATAATAATAATAATAATAATAATATCAGTAATATTAATGATGATACTGCTTTGCAATGCAACTACTACTAGTACTACTACTACAAATACTAGTTGTACAAGGATTTGTTTGTCAATTTCTATGCAATTTTGGAAAACACAATTTGCTTGATCAATTTCAAGAAGGCAACATAGCTGGTAGGAGCTCTGAACTGGTGGTCCTCACTGTCCTCAATGATCTTCATAGACTGCTGGACAAAGGCACGATTGGATTCTTCATCTTTTTGGACCTTTCTGCAGCATGTGGCCACTCTATCTTATCCATTAGGTTTATGGGCGTGGGCTTCTCAGGCATGGCCCTTAAATGGCAAACTTCATACTTCAATTAACTGACAACAGGTAGAAATGCTTCCTCTTTACTGATCTAAAGTCGCAGATGATATCATGAGGAATTTGTATGGGGAAATTTGAATCCTGGGAAAGTGGTGCAATATTAAAAAGATTGAGACAGTGTGAAACTAGATGGATTACTGTGAATGATTCTTACTATTAACCAACAGAAGAAATACCCATATCAGTCTTTATCCCTGAAGAAGCGGTTATCTATTGTGAAACAAGTTAGCTGTGACTGTGTTGATCATGGTGGGCCTTTTAACAATCAGAAAACCTGCTGCATATTCCTGTTAATACTACATATTCGAAGAATTATAAATAATTGTATAGGAGAACCATTTACTTACTGTATAGAGTGACTTTTATAACATATGTATATGTAAAGCTCACTTTCACCAGTAGGAATCTTAGCTCTGAATTGAAGATATTTATTGTTACCCAACTCAATGGTACTACTTTTACCAACCTCAGATGGATGAAAGGCTGAGTGGAGCCGTCAAGATTTGAACCGGTGATCATGAGGTGAAACAAAGGTCCCTGCAGTGGAGTCATTAGTCCACTGAGCCACCAGACCCATGTTTATGTATTGAAAAAAATGGAAACAGAAATGTAATTTTGAATTTTCACTTTTTTAATAAAGATAATGAAATAGTATCAAACAAATGATTTTGGATCAATAATTGAGAATGATTAGATGCTATGCACCCCTCTATTAGATTGAGTTACTTTCAGAACATAACACAACATTATATAACTTAACATAACATAACATCATAACATAACGAAAACAGAAGAACAACATACCATACGTTCAAATGTCCACGTTAACAAGTGGTAAATAATAAAGTGAACAAGACATAACACTATGAATAAAATATCTGATCTAATGTTAATGCCATAAACTTGTTTTCACTTTCTTCACAGTTGATCGAACAATGTATTTTAAAAAGGCTGAAACATTGAAAAAGAAGTGTAGGAGTTTTATGTTCGAAACTGTGCACCTTATTTCAGAGCCTGATGCAGTTACTTTCAATTTAGGAAGCTCCTGAAAACCAGACTCTTGCGTGTGGCATTCGGCTAATACGTTACAGCCAGGGCCATTAGATGTTTGTGCCAAGGGGCGACCAAATTCTGCAGTTTGTATTTCTTAGACTTATTAACACTATCTAGGATAAGCTTTCACCTCATTGCTATAAGAGTAGACCCTAAATATAACAGTTGTATTTTGCATAATGTTTTCCATTGTTCTGCAACATGTGTGGCAGCATTTTTAATTACTTATGATCCGTTTGGGCTTGAATTTTGTTATGCAGCAACCTGCAAAATATGCAGCAGATGATACATTATGTAGTAGTATTTGGGCAGAGTAGTGTTTATTTATTATCGATATACAAAATATTGTTACTGAACTGTTGTTATTCAAAAATATAGTGATCATTATTATCAAAGATAAGGATATTGTTTTGAAGGTTTGTCTGTTATATCAGAGACATTTTGTTTTAGCATCTGTAATACATTGTTGTTGGTGGTATTGTTTTTTACATTTTTATTGTTTACATTTTATGAATATTATGTACATTCTTTATTATTTAATGTTAATTTTTTGTAAAATTATAACTGTTTTATGACATTTAATTTAAATTGAATTTAAAATGTTTTATTTTTTAAGGAGATATATATTTTTTTTACTTAATTATTTTATTTGCTATTACAATTGTTTATTACATAAATGAAGTCCACATTTAAAAAATATAAAACATTTTTTAACTTAGATTAACAAAAAATAAAATTGAAAGCTTATTAGATGTGCTTCAAATTTAAATAAAATAAATTATTGTTTGTTATGCTTTTTATATGCTAAGTTGTATTTATATAGTAATGATATGACTCTCCTTTAACATGCAACATATTTAACAAAATAGTTTAGATTTGAGTGAGAATAGTAAGTCTGACTCTTTAAGGGTCCGACACCTTCCCCGAAATTGTTTGCATTTAAGTAGGAATAGTAAATCTGACATATTTACTGTGCAATTCCTTGTCCCAAATGGTTTAGCCTGGAGCAAAATTACTTAATGTGACCCCTTTCATGTCCAACTCCTTCCCAAAATGATTTAGAAATGTGTAGCAATATTGAATATGATGTGTTTGGTACTGGTGAGGGATTTAAATGTATATCATATTATGATTGTGTAGTACATTAGTATTTATAAAATGCAATTATATATGAAACATAAATATGATGCTATATTAAAAATAAAGATTAATAATTGTGTTTTTCATAGTTGATAGTGATGTGCAATGTATGTTTTTGGACAACAGTAACTAATTTAATATGTTAACCCTTTCACTGCTAGGACTTCTCCCCCCTGTGCGAAGCTTTTTTTTTAGCTATTTGGGGTAGTTCACGCTTAGGCCCCTGTAACAAATTGTCCACATATGGTATACACGCCAAATATGCGTCCTTTTCTTCCAACATCATGGGATTTCGAAGGTACCCAGGGTTTGTGGATTTCCCTGGAGGGGAACCAGAAATTAGCCAAAATACAGCTACATTTTGTTTTCATTTGGAAAAACTCTGCAAAAGGTATCAACAAAGGGGTTGGAATGAGTGGAAAAAAACAACAATTTGTGCCAATGTTTTCACCTTTAACTTCTTCTAAGTATGACAGATTTTTTAAAGCAATATACCATTACATCCGCGGGACGCTTTTGAATGTGGGGATATATAGGACTTGTGGGTTCACCAAGAACCTGAGGTACCAGAGCTAATAACTGAGCTGCGTCTTGCCATGGTTTTTCATTGTGTACTAGGTATGTAGCAATTAATTTAGAAAATATAAAGAGTGAATAACAGGTATCAAGAACACCTATGTATACAGTAATAAAATATAAAACCAGTAGCTATTTGCACATCTCTGAAATTGTGGGCACCCATACTAGCATGTGAATTATAGGACATTTTTCAAAGTGACTTCTTATTTACACATTGTCTTACAATTGCTCTACAATTCTGTGTCCCCCTAAGTCTCCCGATAAAAATGGTACCTCACTTGTGTGGGTAGGCCTAGTCCCCATGACAAGAAAGGAGCCATAACGCAACGTGGACACACCACATTTTCACAGCGAAAACAGACACTTAGGCCCTCATAAGGATGGCAGGCTGATCGCCCCCGCCAGGCCTGCCGGCCTGGCAGGGGCAATCCGCCCGCCATCCGTGCCGGAATGATCCCCCGCCATATTATTATGGCTGGGGCGTCCACGGCAGATGGAAAGACCGTCCGCTGCTTTTCCGCCCCGGTCGCCTTGCGACCGGGTGGAAAAGGGTTCTCTATGGTGGCGGTGTCTATCAGACACCGCCAGCCATATTAGTATGGGCATTTTCCAATGCCTTTCCGTGGTGGCATTGCCGCCACGGAAAGGCATGCAGAGTCTGCTTTGGGGGCCAGTTGCTGACCCCCAGGGACTCCAGGGGTGTGGGGGGTGCACATGGGGGGTATCTATGGTACCCCCAAGCATTTCAAAGAACAACGTGGCAGGCACGACGCGGTGCCTGTCACATTGTGCTTTGAAAAGCACTACATGTATTTTTACCATTGCACCGCCCCCCACAATGTTAAAAATACAGGATGCGCCCGCCACTGTGGTGGGCGCATCCTAATTTCCCCCACGGGACCCCTGCCCTTATGGCAGGCGGTCCCTTTCCACGATGGGAAGGCGGGCGGGCAAAGTCCGCTCGCCATCCTAATGGGGGCCTTAATTTGCAAAGTGCCTAGCTGTAGATTTTAAACCCTAGCTCAGCTGGCACTTAGGGAAACCTAGCAAACCTATACATTTTTGAAAACTATGCACTCAGAGAAATCCAGGATAGGGTGACTTGAGTTGCTCTCCCTGGTTCTGCTACCCAGAATCCCTTGCAAACCTCCAACTTTGTAACAAAAATATTTTCCTCATATTTCTGTGACGGAAAGTTCTGGAATCTCGGTGCTGAGTTGGCTGAGATAGCCCATGATCACAGAAACAGTGAAACTAAAACCAAGTTTCAGTTTCATTTCAGTGTAATGATGTTGGCGTGCCATGCCACCATTTGATGAATCTTCATGAAATTTTCAAAACTAGTTTGATTCTCATTTTAGCTGCTGTCCTGAGTTTTGTGATGATCCATCAAGCATGATCCGAGAAAAAGAAGGGTCCCAACATGCATTTTTCCCCTGTCAATTCCCTTAGGAAATTTACTCACAGCTACAGACCGAACCACTGAACAGAATTACATATAAATTGAGCAGAAGGGTAGATATTTTCCTATTTGGAGTAAATCTGCTTAGTACTTGCTAAGTTATGGAAACAAATTCAAAGCAGTATTTATAGTGATGTGGATCCACTTAGGATCCAATAGTCCCGTGCTCTAATCTGATTGGCTGCCATCACTTCAAACCAAGAAGTGTTGGCAGCCATCTTTGGACCCGGCATCAACCGCTCACAGTCTCAGCCATTCACCTAACATTTTGTCAGCAATGTAGTAGGAGAACAAACTCAAAATAACTTTGTTATATCAGTCGCTCTAACACTTTCACTGTCACTATTTTTCATTATTACAAATCTGTACTTTTTAACATTAAAAACCTTTGCCAAACTTTCATTTGTGTTGAAAGTTTGATGTTGTATTTACTACTCAGACAGTGTTAAGAATGTGATCTTCTATGTTGATTTTAAAAGTGTAAGGCATTTAAAAACTGCATTGTGATATATATATAAAGTATCTTTTAACTAACCAAACGTTTCCTTTGGGTAATATATAATGTTACTTTAAGATTTATAAATGCAAAAAATACATTTTTGTTTCACATTGAAATACATTTTCATATCTGAACACTAATTTATTTGAAAAAAGACATAATAGGGGAAAATGAAAAGCTGACATTGGGAAAGGGCCAAATTAAACAAAAACATAGTCTTAACTCAAAGGGGACATGCTAACTTGGATGGGGTGGGGCAAATAATAAAAACACATCAGGAAGAGTGACAGGAACCAGTCTGTATACAGAAGGGAAACAAAAAAGTCTATAGTTCATGAAGGTTCCAAGCACATCAGTCCACTATACAACATTTTAATAAATGTATATGCCCCAATCCAGAGAGTGTGTCTGACTCAGGTTCTTGGCCTGGGGCAAAATTTACTGCCCATCCTCGCTCTTTATTGACTGCGATGTGTAAATTCTCCTCTGTTGCGGATGTCAAATGGTTTGCTGAGGCAGGAGGCTAGACACCCTGTGTGATGAGGGAAACAGATGGGTAGTAGGGGGAACAGGAATCACAGAAAAATCTAAAGACTTAATGACAGAAGGTGGGATGGGTTAGGGAGGCAGGCGTACATAAGAGCTGCTGTCAATGAGGTCATAACGTTTGGAGCTGCTCAGTGACCGTCTCTGAGAATATCCAGACCTCCACAGCTAAATGGCAGATATCTGAAGAGATTGTTTCCTGAACCTCTCGAATTAGCCTCAGAGCCACAATCAGAAAATCCAATTACACATATTCAGGGGGAAGGGATTGAGTAGCACCAGAGGAGTGTGTGGTTTTGAGTGCAGATGAGTTCCTCAATTTAAGTTTTTCTGGGCTGGCACTGGAAGAAGAAACTGATACATAGGCAGGGGGTCAGCCGGAGGTCATGGTGTAATGAGGGACTCAGGAGTTGTGGAACAGCTTGGTGCAGGCCCAGATGTTGTGGGTGCCTGTCTTTAGGACACCCCAGGTTGGTTTTGGTCAAGGATGGGTGGAGACCCAACAACATCCTCCTCCTGGCTGGTAGTGTCCACGTCAACTGCCCCCCAGGTGACTGTTTAGCCTCCGCCCAGAGTCAATTGAAGGTAGATCTTGTTAGTCAATAGGCAGGCGACACAACCTCTATTGGTGGTTGCTTCCTTCTCCTCACTGCTGGTGATGTGTCTTCATGCTTGTCTCCAAGTTGAGAATCTGCCTTCTTGCTGTGGTCCTGTTGCAATGCTCATTGGCCAGATCAATCTACTGAAAAAGAATATGAAAAAACAGAGCCTTTGGAAGTTCATTGTGTCAAAAAACATATCTACATAAGTTTAGTTAAAATGGAATATATTTCCCATTGTATAAGTGCTGGCAAGTAGATTTTAACAAACTTCTTACTAGCATGTGCTTCCATACTCAAATGTTGCTAATTACAAATGTTCATGCTTGAAAATTCACAATATCACTGCAGAACCAGTCATTCTAAGAAAGTAAAATGTTTGGTAGTACTTTTGGTCTGTGAAAAATTAAGTTTAACCTGTTGGAAATGTAGGTTTTCAACAGGTTCCACACATAGGTTATATGAGAAGGGACAGTTTTTCAACAGGGCTAGAAAAAAAGCATTTTAAATATCTAGATTTTTAAACATCAAACATCCCACACATTATTGATTGATTTGTGAAATTTGAAGTTAAAACATAGTAAACACTTTATTGTTAGGAAGTAAGGTAAAGGTACACAATCGCAGCATTACTGTTGGGATGGAAATGTTCTCTGCATGGTAAAATGGACGTTTCCCCCTGCTATGATTGCCACAGATGCATCCATATTTGGACTGATTCAAGACTGATTTGCATATGGCCATGTCTAAACTGGGGGTGGCATGGTACTGTTTTTTTGACTTGGGTGAATACAGATCTTGCATGTGTGCTTGACTTAGGCCTGTCTCATGGTAATGCAGTCTGTGTAGACTGGGAGAGGGCACACCAAGTACTACCCTTGTGAAGGAAGATGGCTACTGCCCTTACCTGGATTTAAGTGACACACGCATAGTGGTGGCAGTATACCTGTTTCTGATGTTCAGTAGAATCAGTAATGTGAACATGTCTTTTTACCTGTGTCACTGGAGTGTGGCTCATTGGCACACTCATGTAAAGTTCCATGCTGTGCGCTTAACTCATCCCTGGCATGCATGGAGTACATGCAGCACTTGAAAGCGGACAGCTGAATTGCAGTGCTGAATTGCACGTGTGTGCCTGTGGATGGTAAAAAATGTGGAGGCCAGTGGTTTTCATTTTGAAAATCCAGGGCCTGTAGAGGCTGAAGAGGTAAGAACTGCAAACCCTAGACAGGAGATGCGTATTGCTGACATTCTTGAGGCCTAGGGTTGGACACAAACTGAAAGGAGAGGAGAAGAGGAGCCTCTGTGCACTCCAACGGTCTCTTTGATTCCAAGAAAGTTACTGTTCAGTGGGTCTTGAGCGCATTGTCAGGGAGTTGGTGAGACTGAAAAGTTTGGCCCTTCCAGGGAATCTGGTAGTGAGAAAGGCTTAAAAACCTCTATGGGGTATATTTTAGTGGTACTCAAAGAATAACGATAAATGTGATTCCATTATTTATTAGATGTTGATGATTACACAAAAATTGGTTTGTTATTGATGACATTGATATATTGTACCTAAGAAAATTAATTTTGAGAATATGGAATTGCATTATCAAGTTTCTTAGGTGACTGTGACATGTTTACTTATAGTAGAGCAACTATCATTTAAAAAGCACCTAGCGCTGGATACTCTTTACCAATTTTTCCTTAATCACATATGGGCCCCATACTTTGTTGAACAGCACTTTCTCATCCAGAAAGGGAAGATCACCGGGCCTGATTCACCAAAGTAATCTGTGACAAAATCCCAACTTTACGAGTTTCGATATTCACAGAAGGCATTTAGGAGTAGTAAAGTTAGGATTACTAATTCTACTACTCCTAAATTTAGAAACATCCTAGCAATATGACTTTCGCTATTCACAAAAGGCATTTAGGAGTACTAAAGTTAGGATTCCTCACTTTACTACTCCTAAATGGCTTTTGTGAATATCAAAAGTCGTAAAGTTAGTATTTTTCTCGGTTTAGGAGTAGTAAAGTGAGGAATCCTAACTTTACTACTCCAAAATGCCTTCTGTGAATACCGAAACTCGTAAAGTTAGGATTTATCTCAGTTTAGGAGTCGTACAGTTAGGAATCCTAACTTTACTACTCCTAAATTCCTCTGTGAATACCAAAAGTCATAAAATTAGGATTTTGTGTCAGATTACTTATGTGAATCAGGCCCCAAGACTTTTTTTACTGCAGGAACCCAGACTCAGAACCAAGACGTTGATGCATGTGCTAGTGTGGGCCTTGACTAGGATCACCTCCTGAGTTCCACTTAGGGAGGTAAAGTCAGAGTGGAGACAAGGGGAAAGGGAAAAGGGCTCAGCAGTGGGCAATACAGCACAGCTCAGCTCTAGGGCCTTGGCCTTAAAAGTAGACTTGTTGAGTATTGTGTGCATAATAAGTGCTGCTTTTATACTGAGTGTTGGAATGGAAAATCCCCTGATTGTGGAACTGTGGGAATTGTGAGCGGCAGGCCCTCACATATACTGCAACTACCTCCACCTGAAAAGTCTTGAATTGCTTGACGTGCGCTACCGCTGAGAGTCATTTGCTCAAGGAATAGTACTCTGTAAAATGACGCAGAGGCTTTAGCAGGTCCGGCCCCACGGTTACGCCCAGCTGCTCCAATATGCCCCCTGGCCCTCTGAAAGGGTTTCTGATGATAACATACAATAGAATTGGCATAATGGAAATGTTATGTATTCTAACTCATCATTTCAATTTCAACTTTTGTTTTGCTAGAAATTCTTAGCATTTTAAATACATTTCCCGAATTTTAAGACCAGACGAGTAGTCAAGCCAAAGAAAACACAAAATAAACATATATGTAAGTAAAGCTGAACTTTCAAAGCTTTCAGACCTCAAAAACACATGTGAGATAGAAAATGTAAGGTTTACAATGAACAAATGACAGGACAACACTCTCAAAATTCTAAATACTAATATATACTTACATATCATCTATCTGGTGCTGCTCACACTCTTTTAGCTGAGATACAAGGTTGAGTGCAGCAACTTTAAGGACCATTGGTCCAGTGGTGTCATCTGGAGGGTGCTGCAAATGTGGCTGGAAGGACAATCCCACAATGTCTGGGGTCTTAATCCTGGCCCAGCAATGAAGGTTTTTCCTGCAATTGGGACACAGCTTCCCCCACTGGCTCTGTACACCAACTTCACTGCAGGGTATTGAGATGTCGCACCAGATTTGGGCCTTATCTGCATTACTCAGTTGGGTATCTGGATCCACATACAACTGAGTGTACTGGTGGTCGACCCCCTGCTTGGTGATATTTAATTCAAGTGCCTCAGCCATGTTTGTGAGTAGGAATTATCTAACAAGCAGCAGGATGGAGGAGGATGGTGTGTGAAAGTAAGGATAGCTCAGACTGACCCCACTTCATGTATGTCATTTCATGTTCCTTGTGGTAGGTGGAGATCACTGCTCCTACATGCGCAAGTAAGACATATCACAAGTGAGGCACCTCACGTGCACTAAAAAACTTCAAATATGACACAATAACAACATCAAAGCAGTGATGGCATGTCTACCTAACGTATGTGTGCAAGTAAGGATTTTAGTATAGTTGTCCTAAAGCATGAGGGTAGTACAGGAGATATTGTGGTTACATGTGGGTAATGATGTGCTGCAATATTTGAGAAAAGGATCAGTCAACTATTTTTAATCTTCAGCATAGTATGTTAGTTGGCAACATTATGAAACGTAAACAGAGTTGTCTTAGGGTGGATTCTGTGGACAATGTGTTCATCGTCCACCTTTCATCATTTAGAATAGACCAGGGCGGAGTGCAAAAAAATCTTCACCACGCTACGCAGTGCTCCACTAGTGGCAGAGTGCGTTAGATAAATACTGTTCATGAGCAATCATCACAAATGGCACCATGCAGAGTGCAAGTGGGCGCTGCTTCCTTTCTGCCGCTCAAGTTGATTTTTAATTGAGAGGCAGCTTTCTCAATGTGAGCGGTCACAAGCATACGTGACCACTCACAATGAGAAATCTGACCACCTGCGTTGAGAAATCGCGCCGGGAGGTTGATTTTCCATGCTTGCGCTCACCAACTTGATGTTGACGATCGCGAATGAGGAATAATTTCTCTGGGAGGTGGGTTTTCCTCACTGGCGCTTGCCAACTTGACGTTAACAAACGTGTGCGAGGGAAAAAACTCTACCTGCAAGTTTTTCAGGACTCTACGTAACGCAGAATGAAGAAATCTTCACAAACCACGTGAGCAAAGCGGAGTTCACTGCCCAGACTTAATTTAGAAGAGATTATCCAACCACATACATACAGAAACCAAACTAGCATCTCAAAAGAAAAAAATTGTTGTCCAGCCCATCCAGAACCGGCATTCCCTGACCTTTATGCTGTACATAAACCTGGGTACCTAGATGTGGGTGTAGATTAGGGTCAGGAGTTATATACAAGCCCAGTGGTATGGCAAAGTTGTGCAAGAAACAGCCCGCCACAGCAACCTGTGCTTCTGGGAACTACACCAGCACCCTCATACAGTCAAAACATCTGAATCCCTGCTTGAGTACCCAAAAGAATGTTCAATAATAGCCTGTGTACTTGCATGTGCCCTATTATACTGTTGATATACGGTGGTTGGACTGCTAGCACGCAAAAGCTAAAATTACCTTGTCACTCTTTGCCTTTCCATCAGTGTCTGTGGCATAGAGGTAAACTGGTGCAGTATTCTGTTGATGCATCTCAGTAACTGATGCAAGCATCGAGACTGGCTCTCCTGTGAGATGCCAACGCTGTCAGAGGAGACTCTCTGGAAAGATCCAGCATCCATGAAATGGATTGCAGCCATTATTTTGATGTAGGCTGTGATAACCTGAGTGTGGGATATAGATGAATTCACCTTCATATCCCAGTCAGCAACCATATACAGGATCACATCAGATGGTGAACGGTACTTGGCAACTACAGCTTTCCTGGATATCTCAAGGATGTTGGCCTGCAAAGCCTCTCTCTCTTCCTCCTCATAAAAATGTCCTCTACAGAACACGGTGCAAACCAACTACTAAGACATTCAGCGACAAAGTGAAAGCAGTTAAAGCTATTTGTTATTTGTGCTTGTTTGTTAAATGTTCAGTCTGGCTATGATTGGTTGTAGTTGAAATGACTTTCAGCTGGAAATGTTGGTGGAATTGAAAACTATCACTAATTTCATTAATAGGCATTTTGCAAGTGTTGTCATCTTAGTTAAGTACCTTTCCAGCATTTGATTCTAGGCGAATATTTAAAAAATGTAGAAAAAATATTTCCCAAATTTGATCATTAAACAGCCTCTTGGTTGTGGGGTCTCTCTATGGTACAGTATAGGGAAAATAAAAAAGCATGTGTAACTTAAAAAAATATCAAATATTTGTAAGCGAAATATTACTGTAAAATGAATGTATATATTTCTTTTAAATGTAGAACAAAAGAAGAAATGGTACAGCACTGTTATTGACATTTTGACATAAACCTTTCATTAATTTAAATATATTACATCAAATTAAAAAAAATAGCAGAAGTTTAAATGAAAAAAATAAAAAGCTAATATTTTTATTTTGCATTAATATTTGTTTTAAGGAATGTATAGAAGTAAATAAAAGTAATTTAAATATATTTTATTAAAATGTTAACATAAACTTTTGATTTTGAAACGTTAAAATATTTTATAAAAAATAATACATATGTTATATTTGCATATATTTTTTACATTAAATTCCATGTATTTATACTTTTAACTTTTTCGAAAAATGTAATTTCCGTTCACATTATTTCTTATTGGGTTTGTTTTAAGTCATTACATCAATTATTTTCTATAGGAGGGTGTTGCAGTACCTATGGTTGGCCATGTGGGGTGCTGGACTTACTCCAGCTCTGAGCTTGGATAATTTACTACTGTGTCTGGATCCCAGTTTGTGAATAATAATGGGAGTACTGTTTTGTGGATGGGTATCTCTAAGTATCCCTCCAAATCCTCCTTAAACCCCTCCTTTCTGCTCCCCAATCTACTTCCCCTCAGTCATTAGTAGTCCCCATTTTTCAGTCACTCCCCTCTGTCCTGTCCTGCCCACATTTACTACTTAAATGTACACTTATATGTGCGGAGATGTCGAAGACAGAGCAGAGGTCTCTGCACTGAAAAAAATGGGAGAGGCGGAGGTGTAACCTCCACAGAAAGTTTGTGAATTTTGTAATACGTTTTGTAGTACTATTTTAGTACTACAAAACGGACTACAAAATGTAGTTTGCGAAAAGGCCACGTTGTTTTCTAACAGGTATTAAAGTTGTAAGGCATTGGGTTTCTGACTGGGATGTAAAAAACCCTACTCAAGCAGAAACCATGGTACTTGATAGGGTACAGTCACAACAACCCCAAATTAACCTGTGTTTAACCCCCTGCTACCTTGGCACAGAGCAGTCAGGCTTAACTTAGAGACAATGTGTAAAGTATTTGTGCAACACTTAAAACAGTAACATCGTTTAAAAACACCACAAAAGGATCCCACACCTCATTTAGAAAATTAGAACTATTTGTAAGGAATAAAACAAGACAAACATGACAAATATCCAATCAGTAGAACTGGAGAAATGCAGTTTTAAAGATTTCAGTGAAAATGGCACCAAAAAGCATCAACTGTGGATATCTGGTTGCGCTGGACGGGGGCAAAGTCACAAGTTCAGGCTGACCGCAGTGGAGTGAGGGCCACTTACAAGGACCCAGTTATGCCCACGGAACAACAGTACATTAAATTCTGGTTGCAGAGCGTTGTGAAGTCCAGTGCCAAGGATGTGTTGATCAGCTGAAGTGATGCATCGGTTGCGAGGAGGTGTGGATCTGCACGGTTGTGTGTCATCGTTGAGTATCCTGTTGATGAGGGTTTGCGCTGAGAAGTCCGGCATCAAGGATGCGCCACACTGGCGATGCTTGGGTTCCGAAGGGTTGTGAGGCTGCAATGCGAGAGCCTGAGTCTTGTCGAGGTTGCCGTCGATGAGAGATGTGCAATTCAAGGGTCTGATTTGGGAAAGCTTCGCACAGGTGGCGATGTGGGCTGCGAGATAGATGCAGAGTGTTTCCGGTGAGAGAAGCCTTGAAGCAGACGTGTTGCATTGGTTCTGCACAGTTTGCATCGCTCACGAGAAGGCTCTAATGAACTGGCAAAGTATTGTCAGGATCACCTCCAAGTGTCCAGGACTGGGGTGGCACAAATTGGCTGGGTAGGACTCACAGATGGCAAAGTCCATTTACTGGGTTCAACATTGTTGGAGCCTTTTGTCCCTGCGGCCCTTGTCAGGATGCCATCCAACAAGCCCTTGGTGTCACTCTGGGGTCCTAGGTTGAACAGATGCAGGTCAAGTCCTACTCACCCAGGTAGAAGGGCAGCATGAAGCAGGTCAGCAGTCCTTAAGAGCAGCAGTCCGAAAGAATGGCAGTCCTTTACCTGCAGAGTATCCACAAGTCCAGAGGTGAACTGAACAGTTGGTGTCTGAGGTAGAATATCTATACCTGAACCTTCCTTTGAAGTGGGAGAAGCTTCTAGAGGTTTCCATTTGAAGTCCACAGAATTCCTGCCTGCCCTGCCCTGGTTCCAGTCTAACTACAGGGGGTATGCAGCCTTCTGTGTGGTGGCAGGACAGACTATTTAGTTGTGCACAGAAGCAGTGCCTAGTTAGAGTCTCAGTAATTGTAGAAAAGCACTGAGTGAACATCACCCAGTGTCCCCTCACTGCACTCTTGGGAGTTCAAGGACCTCTAGGTTTAACGTTCAAACAACTGAATTTAACCAAATATATTGCTGATGTCTGTTTATTTATTGACTTCTTTTCAAGTTGTCCATCACATGTCAATTTGATGCAATTTTTCTTTGAAACATTTAAACTCGACATTACTGTATTCCCAATGCAATGCACAAAAAGTCGCTGTAAGCATCATGACTTAACCGGGATGAGTACTTCATCCTCACACATGTTCCGAACTCGTATTGGAACTTTGGGCTGCTGAGACAGACCCTTAAACTTTTTTTTTTCAAAATTTGTTATTGAAGTTATTTGCTTCTTCTTAAATCAGGTACCAAAAATATAGATGTCGCAAAAGTACAGTTGAGATTATCATTCTTTCCAATATAAAACATAATATAGAGAAAGTTATTCGAAATACAATCCCCACATTTTTTCAAACTTTTTTATCCTACCGACCCGTTTTGCATACATTTGTTCACTTTTCCTGACCCTTTTCATTTTATCAAACCACACCTGAAAGACCGGAACCTGTTTTGAGCGCCAGTTCTGCAATAACAATGATCTAGCAACTGCCATTACAATGTAAACCAGTTTGGCCAAATGGTCTGAAAGTTTACAATCAGGATCGAACCCAAACAGCAATAATTTTACGTTGCAAAAAAACGGAATCATATAATGTGTTTTGAGAAAAGCAAAAATTTCCTCCCAGAATGTCTTAATTTTCGGACAGTAAGCCATGATATGAGATCAATTAGCTGGGCCACAGTGAAAACATCTAAAACAATTAGCAGACGTATTGACGTACATTTTAGCGATAACTGCAGGACTGCGGTACAAAAGCCATTTGCTAAAGAACAACATTCTACGCCAATTGGCACCACGTAATAATCCAAAGTTAAAATTATTGATAGTTTTCCATGTATTAATGGACAACGCTAAGTTTTCCTGTACATGCCATTTTCGTATAGCTTTAGAGCTCAGCTCTCCCTCCTTACTTTGAGTCAAACAATGTTTCCATTCCCCGGGTTTCTTTATTGAAATATTCACAAGCTAATATGATTGGGGTCTAGCTGCGCCAGGGTTTTATAGATCACCTTATAGGACCCGATTAACAAAAAGTTGCCAGAAATTAAAGGTATCATTGTGTCAACAGCTAGCCAGGACCAATTCCCCATGAAATCTGATAACGTTTTAAACCCAGCACGACCCCAGTTTGCAGTAATTATAGGGTCAATTTTGATCCCTAAAAAGGCAAAAGCACCAATTAGGGGAGTTGTTAAATTAAAGCGGGGGAGGGAATATCTCTTAAGCATGGCATCCCGTCGTTTGAAAAAACAAATCAGGGTCTTATATCGAACAAATTTAGGTAATTTGGGGACAAAAAGGGGGGATGGAATCTGAATCTCTAAACAAATTAAATCAAAGAAAAAATTTATAAATAGGCCTCCACCTGGGATTGCATTTTTAAATCTGTCTAAATACTGCGCAAAATATGCATTATAATAATCTTTTAGATTTGGTAATGAAAGGCTTCCATGTTCGGTCTCCTCGTATAAAGTCCCAATAGCGATTCTAGGTGTTTTTTTAGCCCAGATAAATGCGGAAAACATAGGTTCTACTCTGGAAAAAATAGCCCCAGGTAGAAAAACAGGAATAGTGGAGAGTAAAAAATTAAAAACTGGGAGTATAGACATTTTGATCAGGGCAACCCGGCCAAGAATAGATAAAGGTAATGGGTCCCACCGAGCAAACATTGAGCGGAACTTCCGAATTAAAGGAACAAAATTGAGTGTGTATAAATCCTGAATTATGGGAGAAAATAAAATCCCTAAGTATCTTTTAGATTTTGGATTAATACAGCCGTGCAAATCCGGATGTAGTACTAAATCTCCTACCCCACAAACCAAAATGTCTGTCTTCTTTTTATTAATTCGATAACCCCCTAAAGCCTCAAATTCTTCGAAAATCTGAAGCGCTTGTGTCTGTAATTGGAGATCCGGTTTGATTAGTAACATAATGTCATTTGCATATAACTTTATCTTAGCCATAGAGATGATCGGGGGAACAATCTGTACACAATTACGAATAGCTACTGCAAGTGGTTCAATAAAATAGGCAAAAAGAATAGGAGACAAAGGACAACCTTGCCTAGTTCCCCGCTGGACTAAAATTGAACCCACTGAAAGTTTATTAATAATTATATTGGCTATAGCACTGGTATACAGATTCTGTATTAGATTAATAATCTGTTGTGGAAACCCAACATTTTTCAAAATAATAAAAAGTGTATTCCAGACCACCAAATCAAAAGCTTTTTCTGCATCTAATAGTAAAACCAAAGCCGGTAACCCCCGTGACTCAAAGTAATCTAATGCCTCAATCAAGAAATGTGTATTTGTAAATAATTGCCTACCTATAATAAACCCATTTTGATCGGGATGGATCAAATCAGCCGTGAAATTGGTAAAACAAAGTGACAGTATTTTTGTGACAATTTTATAATCCGAGTTTAGTAACGTGATCGGTCTGTATGAAGTAGGGTCCCTAGGTTCTTTCCCTTTTTTCAAAAAACTGACAACCGTGCCTTCATGAAAGTATGCGGGAACTTGCCCACCACCGAGCATAGAATTTAGTAATAGCAAAAACAAATCGGCGAAAGAACTAAAAAAGACCCTAAAAACTCTGCAGGAAAACCATCCGGGCCACAGGCCTTACCCAATG
This sequence comes from Lissotriton helveticus, assembly GCF_964261635.1. NCBI lineage: Eukaryota > Metazoa > Chordata > Amphibia > Caudata > Salamandridae > Lissotriton > Lissotriton helveticus. Next base: position 643,525,846 of record NC_136059.1, read on the forward strand.
GAAGATCTTTAACAACCAATTCCAATTCCTCCCTAGAGAATGGGCTTCGCATAATTAATTGATCACCTAATGATAAACTCGGAAGAGCATATCTCCCCAAACACATTTTGATGGTCGATAGAATTCTGTGTACTATAAATATTATGATAGTGGGAGAACATTATTGAACTTATTTCTGCCTGATCAGATGTCTCTATATAACTTACTGCATTTTTCAGAGAGTGTATCAAATTCGCTGCAGCTTGTTCCTTGGCCTCCCAAGCTAAAAATGTACCCGTAAAGTTACTCTCTTCATAGACTTTTTGGGTTTGTCTACGAAAAACCTCTTCCCTTTGGGCAAAAAAATAGGTACTATCAGCCTGATTCATCAAGCTAAATTGCACTCGCAAAGGGCAAGATTCTCAGAATCTTGCCTTTTGCGAGTGCAATTTTTGCATTTGGGATTCATCATCCCAAATGCAAAATTCGCTATTTCAGAATTCGCACATTTGCGAAGAATTGTATTTAAGGAATCTCTATTTGGGATTCCTTAAATGCAATTCATGAAGCATTTTAAAATTGCGAAAATGCAATTTTGGGCTGCTATTTACAGAGAGGTCAGACCTCTCGGTAAATAGCAAAAACTTAGAAAAATGCATTTAAATGCATTTTTCTAAGTTGCATGTTACACACACACAAACATGTCCTTTGGACATGTGTGTGCGCAATACCAATGTAGATTACATTTCAGGGGTGCTACAGGGTGTCCTTTGGACACCCCTGCACCCTTGAAATCGCATCCTTATTTGCGATTAGCTAATTGCTAATCGCAAATAAGGAATTACTCCCCATTCATTCCTATGGGCCTAAAGGCCCATAGGAATGCATGGGGAGTTATTCCTTATTTGCGATTAGCAATTTGCTAATCGCAAATAAGGAACATGTAGGAATCGCAATATTTTTTGCAATTCCTACATGAATCCCGTTTTGCAAGTCCTTAATAGCGATTCCTTATGAATCGCTATTAGGGGCTCGCAAAACGGGAGAATGATGAATAAGGCTGTAAGTTCCCGCTTGGCTTCACTAAGTTGATTCTGAATGTTACAAGTTGAATTACAGTGTTGTTGTGCTGATAAAACCTGAATTTTTTGTAACAGAGAATTCCTAATACTTTTTACAGCGAGCCAATCAGCTGCGTCTTTGCTTATAGCTATACCCCGAATAAAGGCCTTCAGGGAGTCCCAAATAATGTGTACGGGAGCTGTGGCTGTATTTCGGACAATAAAATCCGTGATCTCTGATTTGAGTGTAGCAACCCAATTTATCTCTTGTAAATGTGTTTTATTAAAGATCCATCGTTTAGGGATTTTAGTGTTGTCACCCACAGTAAATTCAATAACCACCATCGCATGGTCTGAAAAACCATTATGATATATTTTCTGAGAAGAAAAATTGAGTTGCCTAGAGGCCAAAAAAAAAATCATTACGGGAGGATGATTTGAACCTGCCCGACCAACAAGTAAAATCAGTTTTCTGAGATTTCTCAAGCGCCATGGATCACATAGATCCAGAATTGACATATTATTTACCATAGTCCTGAAGGACTTAGGTTTAGACTGTCTCTTGGAGGAAGTGGTGGAGTCTAATTTAAGATTCATAAGTATATTAAAATCGCCACCTATAATAATATCTCCTCCCACCAATAACAAAGACTGAAACATAGCGTCATAAATCGGTGAATTATCTTCTATACGGGCGTAAAAACTGACAAAGGTAATAAGCCTTTGTCGTTTTTTTATACTACACGAAGCCCAGCACCAACGACCTAAACCATCCTCCTCCATCTGAATAATTTCAGCCTCCATGTTGTTTAAAAAAAGAGCGACTCCCCGTTGTGAAGTAATGGCGCATGAGAAACCTCGAAACGAAGCCCATGTTTTAAACATCAAAAAATCCTCCTTTTTAACAGCAGAGAGATGGGTCTCCTGCAGCATTATAACAGCAGGATTCTCAGTCCTGATCCATGACTCTATGGCGCGCATTTTTTTCTTATTATTGAGACCATTTACATTAAAAAAAAAAAAATTCAGCCCCGCGTTAATAGGGATAACACATATTACAGCTTATATGCCTAAACATTGTGTCAGCATAAATAGTACATTAATACAGTCCCAGCTTTTTCATATGCAACAAAAATCTTATGAAGAAACTCTTCCACTAAAAAAAACCTGATGCAAACAACTTCACTCTTTTTATCTTTTTTATCCCAACCACCCGTGCCCCCCGAGTTTCTCACGTGGCCATCCTCCTGTGGCCCTCACCCACGCCAGCCACTGAGTCTTAACCCCTACCATAGAGGTGTCTTGGTGTAACACCCCATAGGCTCCCAAACTCCCACCCTCCACCCCCACCCCCCCCTCCATACAACATTACAACAGTCTCCTCTGATGAAAAGAAAAAAGAAAAAAGAAAGAAACACAGAGGTATACTAAATATCTTAGCCAGGCGACATTTTGCTAAGCAGGTCTTGTGCCTCATCTACATCTGTCAACAAATAAAATGTGCCTTTAATCAGCACTTTTAATTTTGACTGTTGCGCAATTGAGGCTTGGGCCCCCTTAGCTTTAAACAAATGTAACATTTTTATGAATTCCTTTCTGCGACGAGCAGCAGCAGCTGACATGTCGGAGAATATCTGACATTTGGTAGTAGCATTCGCAGCAAATTGACCTTGTTTAATGGCCCTAGACAAAATTGTCTCTTTAATGCGAACGTCAGCAAAATTTAACAAAATAGTACGGGGAAATTTGGAATTTGGAAATGGCTGAGCTGGCACCGATGAGCTCGGGTGATCGTCAAATCCCCTTTAAACTCCGGAATGACTTCATGCAGAAGAAAAGAAGAGACCCATTGGATCATATTAGCCCCCTCCATCCCTTCCGGTACCCCTACTATTCTAAGGTTCGATCTTCGATTGAAATTTTCCAATTCATCAAGCTTAGATTCCGGAGCCTTAGACATTTTGGAGACGGTTTTGACGTCCTTCTTAACTTCGGACATATCGTCTTCTAAGCCAGAAATTCTACCCTCGGCTTCCTGAAGACGAACAGGGAATGTAGATACTAAGTCCTCAATTTTATCAAGTCGAAGTTGAATCCCGGCCAGCTCAGCCCTTTGGAACTGTTTGACCTCTCGTACTTCATCTAATATCAAATTCAACATATCTTTAACCAACAACTGCAGTGTCCCGGTAGTCTAAGTAGTCTCAGTATCCATAGTTAAAATTGGACTAATTATGTCTATTCCATCCATTACGGTGGGCGCCATTTGAAAAGGGGTCGGATTCACCGAATGGCGAGCTCCTTTATTTGTAGCTGTGACTGTAGCGGCTGTCGCAGCCATTGCCTTAGGAACCCCGGCCGTTGAAAGGCAAGACAATGTTGTATCAGTATTGTTTGATAATGACCCTCCAGCCTTTGAAAATAAAACGTCTGTAGCAGTCATTGATGTTGATGACACTAGGCCGGGGTCTAACCCAGAAGGAGGCATAGTGGGGTTACTGGTTGTGGATGAGTTAAGTTTAGTCTCAAACAGGGGAAATTTCTTTAAAGGCTTATTTGTAACCGGTGTCTTCAGCTGTGTGGCAGCTCTCAAAGAGGCTTGTCTAGGTAGCCCCGTCAGCGCTATTTCAGGCGCAGGACTTATGCCCAATGTATCTGCTGGCACCTCTAGGTCGCAAGTATTGCCAGTTATCTCTTCCATCTCTTCCTCTGAGCTCTCTGAAGACCCCTCCTCTCTCTCTTCCTGACCCGCTAATTTAGCCGCCTCAGCTTCCTCCTTCGCCTGTAAGTTTGCCCATTATAACTGATGTTGCGGATAGGCAAAGAAAAGTAAGAGAAAAAACACTGCCCCCGAAAACGGTCAGTCCACAAACCACTCACCGGTGGTTTCCAAAGATCTTCCAATTCCTCAGCTGGAGGGCAGGGATTCAGTCGCCCCGCAAAGAAAGATGGGACACGTAGTTCTCACTGGACTGCGGCAGCACAAGGTAATCCCTGGAAGAGCGGGTAGAGTCACAAACACACCCCAATGGCAGGTTTTTTCTGGAACTTAACCAGTCAGAATGACGGATACAACGCCGGCCCAGTCCTTCCGATGAAGCGCGGAAAGTCAGCCACAGCCGCAGCCGACCGCATGCGCAAGGAGAGTTTCGCCGCCAAGCCTCAGCAATCTTCAAGCTGTTTTTAAAGTGTCCGCATCTCGATGTAGCGTCTCCGTCTCCGCAAAACCTCTTTGGCAGGGGAAGCACAAGAAGGGACCCAAGCGCCTCAGACGAACCGAAGCTGGTGTAGATGAAGCGAAACTACGACCGCCAGCCAGCAGTCGCCATCATACTCGTGGTAGGAGGAGCAAGGAGTGAGGGAGCGAGAGCGGGATGCACAGGTGCTACGTGGAGGCGTGGAACTCCACCGTAGCGGCCTCCCTTCCTAACTGCCACAGACCCTTAAACTTGAACTTGTACCAGTTCATGGAATTTACTGGAGAAACCAATCCCCTGATGAAGGGATTTTCCGGAAATGCATTGGTAGGGTATGGCCAAGAGTCTACCACCCTTGATATATTATCAACATTTTTGCCTACTGTCATTGATAACAATATGGTGATTGTGGCTGGCGACCTAAACTGCCGGTATGAACCACTGAGGGACCTGGATGCAGGTGACCTTAATGAGGAGGACCTGCACTGGGCGATTCCAACACCCAATTCCCTCCCAACTCGGGCCTGGACACCATTGGTCATACAGATGAAAGCCCTTACCCTGAATCATTCGCTCAGGGCATGTAATGGACGCTCTAAATCTGACTGCCCAGCTAACTTTACCTACAACAGACCGGGCTGCACCTCTATTATAGACTATATTCTGGTGATTGCAAGATTGTGTGCAGTCACAACAGCGACCATAACACCCTGATTCAAACAATCCTGCCATTTTTGGAGGTTGCGAAGCAACTGAGAGATATCACAGATTCCACTCGCCCACTCCGTAAAATTGCTGAAAACCACCAGAGCTTACTGCCGGCCCTGGCAGATAGCTTCTTCTACGGATCATGATTTAAGGAAGGCAGTGCCCCCAGGCACCCCTGGTACAATGTCAACTGCTGCAAGGCCAATAAAACCTTGGTCTTAGCTATTAAATTCAATGACAAGCAGGTAATAAAGGCCAATAGGCTAACCTATGAAAACGCAATCAAGCTAGCTAAAAAAAAATGGGGGAGTTTGAGACACACTTTAAATAGCAGGGATATGAGGACCTTCTGGAAAATAATTAATACAGACTCTAAGGAAGACAAACCAGCAATCAAACCAAATCTAGGGGCTGAGGTTTTGAAGGTCCATTTCCAATCCCTTTATTCCAGGGTGGTGGGAGATCCAGGGCTTGCAGCAACTCATTGTTCCCAGCCACAACTAGCATGCCTAGATACCACCCGAATCTCCCTAAAAGAGCTAACGTTAGCAATTGACCAAATAATAACCGCAAAAGCTCCGGGCCTAGATAAGATACTATGTTATGTTATATTAGGTTAGCCATCATTTGTAGCACGCACGGATACTCAGAAGTGTCCCGGCGCGAAAGCCTATGCAGGAGAAAGCAGAAGTGGAAGAAGCGGCCAAATGACTTAATCAAAAAGCAAGGTTTTTAGCTGCTTCTTGAACAACCTAAGATCGTGATTATTCCTAAGCTCAAAAGGCAGACTGTTCCAGGCCCTGGCCGCCCTGACAGAGAGGAAGCTCCCTCCCATTCTGGCAAGGTGGTAGGGTGGAATGGCAACAAGGCATTGTCCCGTTGACTGGAGGTGTCTAGGTGGCACATAGAAATTAAAACGCCTCCTGAGGTACAGGGGTCCAGACTTGTAGAGGGCACTATGAGCGATGGTTAATGCCTTAAACAAAATGCGCTGGTCAACAGGTAGCCAGTGCAAATCGCGAAGAAACTGCTTGATTCTGGAACTTCCTGGAATACCTAATACCTAGCGGCCGCATTCTGAATAGCCTGCAGCTTTTTATCAGGTAGCGGGGAAGGCAAATATAGAGGGAACTGGCATAATCAAGCTGCGACAGGATGAGAGCGCGGGTCACCATTTCTTTAGCCGCTTTAAGCAGTAGTGGCAGAAATTTCTTGAGGAGTTTCAGTGTGCCAAAGCACACTCTTGTCAGCTTACTAATCTGAGTTAGGAATCTAAGGTCCTCATCAAACCATACCTCCAGGTTTTTAACTGGGCTACCCAAGGTTTTTGGCATGGGGAAGACCTCGGGCTACAGGTCATCCCTGAAGTTCGGTGGAAAGGTACCGTAGAGGAGGACCTCAGACTTCTCCCATTACATTTAAGTTGGGACCGCGCTAACCAATTAAAAACTTCTGTAAGGCAGTTTTTAGCTGATCCCTGGGGATCTTATCGTACCAAACCTAGCATTTGGGCTCTATACTTATGGACCATTTTCAATGCTATTCTCCAGGGAGTGGAGATCCCAAAACATGGTTTGGGATGGGAAATAATTCCAATTTTAAAAAAGGATCACCCCTACATCCCGCAAATTATTGGCCCATCAGCCTTATTGACGTGGCACAGAACATCTTTGTCCTGGACCAGCTACAGAAATGGATGGAGGAATTTTCCATTCTTAGTCCCTACCAGGTCAGTTTTAGAGCACACATGTCCACAATCCATCAACTTTTCAGGTTGCAATTACTGCACTGGAAAAGTGTAATCATGGAGGGTGGCAGCCTCTATATGATCTTTGTGGACTTAAAATCGGCCTTCGATCTAGTTCCCAGGGAGGAATTATGGGTTATTTGATTAGATTTGGAGCACCCCGTATCTATGCCACATTCTAAAAAGATTGCATGAACACAACTATCCCCCAAATCAGATATCACTAATTGCATACCAATAGAGAGAGGTGTGCGGCAGGGGTGCGTTCTGGCTCCGACCCTCTTTTGTATTTTTATCAATACCTTGGTGGGGGCCCTGTTTAACACAAAAGAGCTGCTCCTAGTATGATGACCTGAGTGCTAAAGTGTAATAGTGTTAATTTGTGAGTGCAGGCATCTCACAAAAAGTGAAGAACTGATCTCACACACCACCTGGTGTCATGTTTCATCATTGACCAGTCCTCGCTCTCTAAAAAATTGGTTTGATAGAGGGCAGGCATACACCTGAAGACAGGGATGCATGTCTAAAGCTAAGTGGGGGCCCTTACAAAAGTGAGGTTAAAAGGCCATTATAGATGTCATATTATTTTAATGTAACCTGCATCTGTATGGTGTTTAAAATAAATGGTCGATGTGTTGGGGATTCTATTGTCGTCCCCACTGTGCTATAAGTGGTCAACATGTTTCTGCCTGGTGGCCCCAAGGGGTCCGTGGCATTCATCAGGACCTATACTGCATAAACGGTCTCCGCCCTTACAGTGTTATGATGGTGAAGGTTCCACTTGGTGGGTTGAACACTTTCATACGCCACCGTGTGTGTGGCTAAAGTTAACGCCCTAACTGATGGGGCTAGTAGGTGAGTAAGGAGGGCAGACCCCTTTGGTCAAGCATGTGAAAGGGGAGTTCTCGCTCTTCTGCACCTACATCCGATCTCCTTGCTTCCTCACTGGTTAGTGGGGGCCCTGACTGCAGGAGGGGACATAGATGCTCCTAAGCTAGCAGGCCGCAAGGTACCTGCCTTGATGTTCGCAGATGATACCATGCTGCTGTCGAGGTCACCGATGGGCATACAAAGGGTCTTGGACATTTTCCACTTATTTTGCAAGAAAAGGGGCCTGGAAATTAACACCCGGAAAACCAAATATATGGTCTTTAACGCAGGGTACTCAAAATGACCTAATCACCAATTAGATGGGGAATCTTTGGAGAAAGTCCCTGTATGCGAATACTTGGGGCTATCTCTAAATGAGAAAATGAAGTGGGGGCTCATATTTAGAAGATCTGTTTGAAATTGGCACAAGCATCCGGGGGGCTGGCGAAACAGCAGAGGAAGTGTGTTCACAAGATGTTGGGGCCAGTGTTAGAAATATATAAGGCACAAGCCAGAGGAGCTGCCTTATATGGGGAAGAAATTTGGGGTCATCGGCCACCGGAACAACTTGCCAAGATCGAGAACTCATTCCTCAGACAACTCTTAAGACTTTCCATAAGCACACTACTCACCCCACTCCGAATGGATCTTGGAGTTAGCCCACTTGCACTTGAGGTTGCCCTTAGACCCCTGCTATATGGAGCACCCCTGAACTATCCATGTATAGAGAGGAACAGGGGGAAGTGACAAATCTTAATGGAGCAAGCAAGATATTTTGGCTTATTCATATCAAGAATGCTCTCTGATATCTATTGGAATGGGAGACTTATGGCATAGTGGCGAAGGTAGGCAGACAAAATATAATTTTTTAAATATCGACAAACAATAATGTTGATGTTTAAATATCGAAGGGACATAATATTGAAGAGAAGTTATATCGATATTTTTAATATCAATGGTACAGAATATCAAAGGTAAGTAATATCGATGTTGTTAATATCGATGTTAGTAATATCGATGTTACTAATATCGATGTGACTAATATCAATTTTATATTTTTTAATGTATATTATTACATATTTAATATGTATTTTTTTGTTTGTAATTTAAGTACATTTTGTATTTTAGTACCGTAGCGGGTTGTGGGTGTGTAGGGGAAAAGGGTGGGAAGTGATTCAATTATACTAAATTAATTATTAAATTTTAGGAATTATAAATTAATTTTAATTAATTGGTAATTAATTTATAATTAATTGGTAATTAATTTTAATTCATTGATTAATTGATCATTATGTTGTGTAGTGGGTTATAGGGTTAAATAGGAATAGGGTGGGAAGTAATTTAATTATACTAAATTAATTATAAATTTTTAGGAATTATAAATTAATTTTAATTAATTGGTAATTCATTTTTATTAATTGGTAATTATTTTAATTAATTGATTAATTGATAATTATGTTCTGTAGCGGGTTATGGTTTTCTAGGAGAATAGGGTGGGAAGTAATTTAAATGCAATTAAGTAATAATTTATTTTAATTAATTGTGTTGTTAATTATATTATTGTTAATTATTAATTGGTATTTATTATTAATTTATTTGTATTTAATTATTTATTGCTAATTATGTTTTTATTGTATTGGTATTTGTAAATAGTTTATATTTATTTAGGAATTAATGTTTTAAATATTTTAAAATATTAATGTATTTATAAATATGTTATTTTTAACTTCTACGCTATCCAACACTTTCCCTACTGTTGCCATCTCTAAAGTGGGAACAGTAATTTTTACCACTACGCTATCCAACACTTTCCCTACTGTTGCACTCTCTGGAGTTGGAATAGTAATTTTTACCCCTACACTAACCAACACTTTCCAAACTGTGGCCCTCTCTGGAGTTGGAATAGGAATTTTTACCCATACGCTATCCAACACTTTCCCTCCACCCCAAATACTTTCTCTACTGATGAGGGAAACTATCCCGAAACCCGGGCCATGTCTCAGGTCTAGAGATCTTCGGAACAACAAGTACTTACTTGCACCAACTTTGGTGAACCACTCACAAACTTTGTTTCAACTCTTCAAACAACACGCACTTCACATACCAGAGTGCTTAGGGGCGATCCGGAGGAGAGGCTAGCGGTGTGCGATCCATCATAGATTTCTGTTATAGGGCTCCCATGAGCCCCCAAGCTGACGAGCTTTTGGAGACGCACCTGCGTGCCGGAGAGGCATCGAGGCCTGTGACGGTTACTTGGCGGCCTTCTCATCCACCCCAAATACTTTCTCTACTGATGAGGGAAACTAGCCCGAAACCCGGGCCATGTCTCGGGTCTAGAGATCTTGGAAACAACAAGTACTTAGTCATCAATGGAGCGCACACCGCTAGCCCCTCCTCCGGATCGCCCCTCGGGACTCTGGTACTTGTAGTTCTTTAGTGGATCACCCAGGTGGGTGCAAGTCGGTACTTGATGGACTGATGAATCTCTAGACCCGATACATGTCCCGGGTTTTAGGATATCGCCCGAGACATGTCTCGGGTTTCGGGATAACTTCCCTCATCAGCAGAGAAAGATCGTCAGGGGTGGAAGAGAAGGCCGCCATACAACAGTCAAAGGCCTCGATGCCAGAAACGGCACGCAGGTGCGTCGTCCAAGAGCCCGTCGGCCCAAAGCTCAAGGGAGCCATATTGTGTTTAGTCATCAATGGAGCGCACACCGCTAGCCCCTCCTCCGGATCGCCCCTCGGGACTGTGGTACTTGTAGTTCTTTAGTGGATCACCCAGGTGGGTACAAGTCGGTACTTGTTGGACTGATGAATCTCTAGACCCGATACATGTCCCGGGTTTTAGGATATCGCCCGAGACATGTCTCGGATTTTGGGATAACTTCCCTCATCAGCAGAGAAAGATCGTCAGAGGTGGAAGAGAAGGCCGCCACACAACAGTCAAAGACCTCGATTCCAGAACCGGCACGCAGGTGCCTCGTCCAAGAGCCCGTCGGCCCAAAGCTCAAGGGAGCCATATTGTGTTTAGTCATCAATGGAGCGCACACCGCTAGCCCCTCCTCCGGATCGCCCCTCGGGACTCTGGTACTTGTAGTTCTTTAGTGGATCACCCAGGTGGGTGCAAGTCGGTACTTGTTGGACTGATGAATCTCTAGACCCGATACATGTCCCGGGTTTTAGGATATCGCCCAAGACATGTCTCGGGTTTCGGGATAACTTCCCTCATCAGCAGAGAAAGATCGTCATGGGTGGAAGAGAAGGCCGCCACACAACAGTCAAAGGCCTCGATGCCAGAACCGGCACGCAGGTGCGTCGTCCAAGAGCCCGTCGGACCAAAGCTCAAGGGAGCCATATTGTGTTTAGTCATCAATGGAGCGCACACCGCTAGCCCCTCTTCCGGATCGCATTCGGGACTCTGGTACTTGTAGTTCTTTAGTGGATCACCCAGGTGGGTGCAAGTCGGTACTTGTTGGACTGATGAATCTCTAGACCCGATACATGTCCCGGGTTTTAGGATATCGCCCGAGACATGTCTCTGGTTTCGGGATAACTTCCCTCATCAGCAGAGAAAGATCGTCAGGGGTGGAAGAGAAGGCCGCCACACAACAGTCAAAGGCCTCGATGCCAGAACCGGCACGCAGGTGCGTTGTCCAAGAGCCCGTCGGCCCAAAGCTCAAGGGAGCCATATTGTGTTTAATCATCAACTTTGTTTCAACTCTTCAAACCACATGCACTTCACATACCAGAGTGCTTAGGGGCGATCCGGAGGAGAGGCTAGTGGTGTGCGATCCATCGTAGATTTCTGTTATAGGGCTCCCATGAGCCTCCAAGCTGACGAGCTTTTGGAGACGCACCTGCACGCCGGAGAGGCATCGAGGCCTGTGACGGTTACTTGGCGGCCTTCTCATCCACCCCAAATACTTTCTCTACTGATGAGGGAAACTATCCCGAAACCCGGGCCATGTCTCGGGTCTAGAGATCTTGGGAACAACAAGTACTTACTTGCACAAACTTTGTTTCAACTCTTCAAACCACACGCACTTCACATTCCAGAGTGCTTAGTGGCGATCCGGAGGAGAGGCTAGCGGTGTGCGATCCATCGTAGAACACTGCACATTCCCCCCTGGGCTGTCCAGGGCCTACACTAGAGGTGATCTACATTTATGAAATGAAGGTCTGGGCCTGGCAAGAGGTTTATTTTAGCAGGTCAAAATGGCAGTTTAAAACTGTACACAAAGGCTTCTATCATTGATAATATCTTCAGGCTTTGCTGCCCGCAACTAACTCACATCGGTCATTTTGATTAGACAAACTGTGCGTGGCATAATGGCATGTTGTGGGCAGTGCAGTTCTGATTGTGGGGATGTCATATGTTTATTGTGTGGCATGACATCCCTGAAGTTTAATTGTTCATTTTTTAAAAAGGTCTTCGAAAGCTCTACCCTGCTGTTTTATGAATTACAATAACTTACTGCGTCACACAGTCCATGAGGAGTTACAATATGGTGGTAAGCCTGGGCAGGCCTTGCTGCACACTGCTGTCTCACAAAGTAATCAGACGGTAAACTCAAGCTCAGAGCGGGCCTCAGCTACTCACCATTGCAAAGTTAAGCTGCATCGAATACCAAAAATAAGGATGTTTCTATTCTCGTCTACTGCGCTCACTTCACCAAGTGTTCTATCTGTGTTTGTCCAAAAAAGTAAGTAAGGATCGGGAGTCGGATGCATCTGTAAAAATAAATGCAGTGAAATTGCGTTTCACAACTAGTATGTCACTATGTGATGTGTACAGTCTTGCATTATGTGACCCTCCGCTCAAGCCTGTCACGCTTAATCACAGGTTAACTTAAGCTTGGAGTGGGCCTCAGAGAACATGCCTATGTAATGTTCCATCATTGTACAAAAACAAATATCACAGGTAACGAGATTTCTGTTTTCTTCGCATACTATTGCTACTGCACTGCAGTGCACCAAGTGTTCTTTGCGTGTGTTGGTCCTGGCCGAAAGGCAGCACTGTGAAATTAATATGTATCAGTATTCTGATCGGTGTCTCATAGCAACTCGTTTGTGATGTGCTGCCTGTGTGCAGTGTTGTTGAATTAATTGACCCCCAGTTCAGGCCTGCCCCTGAATGAAAAGCCATAAGCACAGCAGGCAAGGCAAGCAATGAAGGCAATACTTAGCAGCTCATTGAGCGCTGCCTGCGCACGTATTATAAAAATGTTGTTCTTGATATTGTGGCAATGTATGTAGATTGTCTGTCTGATGTGGTATCAAAGGAAAGGTGCCTGGCTAATTCCTTTACCAACGTAGTTTAAAGGTCTGTGTTTAAATCTTAAAAAATGAATTAAGTCTGACTAAAACTACCGAAAGCAGGCACTTAGGTCCAAACTCAAGCAATAAATACAAACCATTTGTCAGCACATAAATACGGGGCCTGGTAACAGATGTAATGACATAAGGATTCGGGCTGTATGTAGTCTGCACTGTGTAAACACTGAGAAAGGAAATCCATTATAAGAAATTAATCTCTTTATTGGTGTCATCATAACTACAAATTGTTATAAAGAGAAGGAAGGCTTCTACCATTCAGTTTAATACATATGTAGTTGCAACATGTTAGCATTTCGTCAAACCATAATGTACATTTTAATTTTGCAATACCCAAGTGTTCGCTTGTTATTACATAATCATTATTGTAGGAAGATTTCCAGCTTTAAGTACTAAACAGATGCAGTGCAGAGCGTGACAACCCTGTGTCCAGGTAAGATAATTGCAAACCTTGCTTGTTGCATTGTACACTTTGAATTTATAAACTACACTAACCATTGAATAATTTAAAATCACGAATGCATGGGGTATCTTTATGTGTTTCAATATTTTAAGTTTCATTTCAACAATTGCTTTATACACCCCAGAGGACAACACTCCCCCCCAACCCATTTTATGACAGTAGTGCTCACTCGCTTGCCAAGTGGCACTCAATACAAACTTTTACGCCTCACCACTTTCAAATGTCACCAGCCACCACAGCAAGAAACTGAGTTGCTGAAGAATAGCTCCCTTAGAATTGTAAATGGAAAAAGAAAGCCTAATTAACCTGCAAGGACTACTTCTTTATATGAAAAACAGGATAAGCTTGAAAGTCTATTTTTTTGTCATTACAAGGAATGAGGGTGATATTTCTTGATAGAGAATGCCAATAAGAAGAAAATCAAAAGCTTCTGGGAAATAGTAGCCAGTGAGAAGACAGCCTCTTTTGAAACGTTTTGCCGATGGTGGGTTGACACTCTGCAGCTCTGTGGAACAGATGCAAAGGTGGTGTATGGTGCTGCGAACTAAGAAAACAATGGTAACAGGAACGTACAGCATGATCTCAAGTGATTCCACTATAGGGACGACGGAAATGCTTTGAGCATTAAGAGGTATAACAGAGGTCCGTGCCCTAACTCCTTACAGGTAGACCTTTTCCTGGCAGATGCAGTGGTATAGGTTACAGTTCGAGTGGTGCTAGTAAATGCTTTCTTAAAATGCGGGAGCATACGTCATTGTAATGAATCTGTTTAGAAAGGGATGCAAAATAATCCTGTGAAGCATCGGCTGACTTAATTTTGAACTCCACACAGCTGGACTATTGCATGACTGACATACTGGATTTTGAAGCACTATTGTGTATATTGTCATATGAGCTAGCAGGTCAAATAATGCATCGATTAGGAAAATGAGGATACATCCTGCCTTCGTTGATTTAAAAGATGCATGATACTGTATAAAGGCTAATATGTTTTGGGCTGGGTTAAAAAAGGAATGATTGTCTGCTGGATGGATGCATGTGTTCCATCTGATACTAACACCAATCAATGTGTTACAATGAATGTGCGAATGAATCCGAGGGAACCCATACTACTGGGGACTGGGGTAAGGGGAGACGAGGCTGCGTGATAGCTCAACAGTACTCAATCTGCTTTTCAGTGACGTAGGTGCATGCCTGCTTAACCTAAAACGTGGTTATCCAAAGGTAATCAACAAACTGGTTTTATTTGTGCCTGACGCATTAATAATATACTTACCAAACTCTCATTGCACCGACCTTGTGATGGTATATCGAGATACATTATGCGGAAATCAGTAATTATATATTAAGCCAAAAACCAAGACGGTGGTTCGAGGGTGTTGAAGCGTTCAAATAAATTAAAGACTGAGCACTGGAGTAAAAAGATTAAATTGATAACCTTGATCAGAGGTTTACTAGTCCTTTTAAGGTTGTCTCCCCAAACTGAGGCACGTGGCATTGCACTGAAGTAGAATGTGGGGTATTATAAAGGTTGAAGCCAGACATAGCTTCACATCTATGAAAGCAGCAAGGGACATCTTTAATGCTAAAGCAATATCTACAGCAGCGGTCTCCAAACTATTCTGCAACAAGAGCTATTTATGCTCATCGAAAACCACCCCGAGCTACTAATATTCTTAGGGGCAGATGTATCAAGATACCATTTTGCGATTTTCAAATAGCGATTCATAAGGAATCGCTATTTGAGAAGTGCAAAATGGTATGTATGTAGAAATTCGCTATTTTTTAGCGATTTCTTAACATTCCTTAATTGCGATTAGCAAATTGCTAATCGCAATTAAGGAATAATTTCCCATTCATTTCTATGGGCCAGGAGGCCCATAGGAATGAATGTGAAATTATTCTCAATTTCCGATTAGCAATTTGCTAATCGCAATTTGAGAATAATTTCAAGGGTGCAAGGGTGTCTTAAGGACACCCTGCTGCACCCCTGAATTTGACATGTGTGCGCATATGGCGCACATACATGCCCTAAGTGCATTTTGAAAAGAATTCGCCAATTACTACCAACTACAAGTTGGTGGTAATTTGCGAATTCTTAGTCAAAAATCGCAACATTGAAATGCTTAATACATTTCAAATAAGAAATCGCAATTTGCCATTTCTTAAAAGCCTCGCAATATTAAGGAATCGCAAAATTTGCGATTCCTTAATATTGCGAGGCTTTTTGCATGATACATTCCAAATCCCGTTTTTTTTGTAGCAAACGCTGCTATTTTGCGAATCGCAGCGTTTGCGACAAAAAAACGGATGATACATCTGCCCCTTAGTGTTGTAATAATGACCACGTCAGACAAGATTACCTTGGTAGCCACCCTATGCAAGATTTCTGGCAGTGGTCCTCTCAGTGCAGGCTTACCAGCAATGATAACTTCAGTGCATCAGGCAAGGATGCCAGAAGAATCGTCAAAAAGACCTTGTGAATTTGGAATGCTTTCACATGGATAATACACAGCAGCCATAGCTACAATCCCTGGCATCAATGTAATAATATCAGTAATAAGTTTCCCCCAGTGCCACATGATTTATCACATACACATTGTATTAAATATATTTTAGAAATTCAACCAACAAGCTTATGAAGTCTGCAAATGCACACATTTTCATCTTATAATGACACGTTTCAATTATGGTATACATATATTAATTCAGCCAAGCAAAAAGACTAAAATTTAATAAACTGGACTGCACTCAGGAGAGCCTATAGCTACCCGGAGAGCCACCAGTAGCTCACAAGCAACTTATTGGAGAAGCCTGATGCCCAGCATTTTAATGAAATGAACTACGTGAGCATAGGAAAAGTGACAAACTGTAGGTGTTCAAAACCTACTTCTGCAGGGAATTTATGTTGATGGGACCAGCAACGCCTTTGTAAACAGTAAACTAGGTGTTAATGTCATAAAAGACAGTGTCTTGTTGAAACCAGTGATATATTTAATTTAATTGTGACTCAAAGATCCACTGTGTGTATGTATAGGTGTGCCCTGATCAAACATATGGAATTATGATGGGCCTCTAGGTTCCCATAGGTTGCTTTCATACACCGTACCTTGCGTGCTTTGGATTTGAGAAATGTTGGTCAGATCTGAACTAATTGTAAAAAAATGGCCTGACTGAAGTGAAACACAGTGTTAGAAGGGGGATTTATGGTAGGGTAATACGGCACTTACCATTTGCAACACAGGCCACCAAATGGAACATAAGTTTCAGACAAGGTCTCAATAAACTATTCCCTAGCTCATCCCTTGGTAGCTGGCAACAAGCAGGCAGGCTTAACTTAGGAGACACGTGTGTGGAGCATCTAAAACACCAATATCATTAGATACAACACACAATACAAATCTGCAACCAATTTATAAAAAGAAGAAGTATTTTCATGATTACAATGACACCAAAACAACAAAAGTCCAATATAGGGAACCAGAGATATGATTTTTTAAATAATAAATAGTTTCTATTGCTTAAAACAAATATAGCTATTTTGGGTCATCTGGTCACGCATGACCGGACAAAGTCAGAGTTCGAGGCTGATCGCAATGGAGCTCTGCAGGAGGCCTTGGTCAAAATTTTACCTTTGTATACAGAAACTTTTCAGAAAGATTTTCTCTTGATGTTGATCAGGCCTCTTCAACAGGCCAGCCTCACAGCGGCTTCGCCAGCCTGGTTCAGTGGGAGCCCCCTGTCAACTCCTGGATGTTTTGAGGTCCGGAGCTTTTAGTGGGACGAACCTGAAATCCAGATCCAGGCCATGGTGCAAGTCATTCGGCATGACTCTCAACATCGGGTTGGTCCACTTGAGGAGCTTATTCACAAAAATTCTCCAAACTTCCTTAAGTTCCTCTTGAGGTTTCAACGTGGCTACAACACAAATTCAAGTTTCCAGAGTCTCTGAGTGCTCTTCCGAAATTGCGGCTGTAGTTCCCGCAATGCACCTGGCCAAATCCATGAAAGTCCACTGGATGCACTGCAGGTGGGGACTTCTTGGGGGGGA
Organism: Lissotriton helveticus; assembly: GCF_964261635.1. Taxonomy (NCBI): domain Eukaryota; kingdom Metazoa; phylum Chordata; class Amphibia; order Caudata; family Salamandridae; genus Lissotriton; species Lissotriton helveticus. The sequence continues at coordinate 643,543,258 of NC_136059.1, forward strand.
TGGTGCAGGTGAGTTCTGTGGTAACCTGCTGCTGTCTGGGAGTCTACTCCTTCATCCTTTTTGTAGCAAGGCAAAGTCTTCAGAGCTGTACTTTCAAGATTGTCAAAGGAACAGTTTAAAGAAAATATATTTTAACAACAAGGGCTTAAGTAATTGTGATCTAGCATAGTACTTACAGAAATACAGAAAGTGAAGCGTGCTTTGTGCTGTGAGTTGATCAGATGGACAACTTTTTAGGGTTCTAGACCAATCGTTTCACTTCAGGAATGAGACAGGATATTGACTCATATTGAGTCTAAAAGGAGTTAGTAAAAATCCCCACCTTGGATATAAAAGCACTATGATCCATGCACTCTTTTTCACTTTTTCTTACTTACCTTTTGAAAGTCACACATTTCTAAAAACAAAGATTTCAGCTCCCCTTTTGAGATACCTTTTATCAGCTCAGGGTTGACATGAAAATCTGACCTACCTAATCGTTCACATTGGGGTCTTAATATACCTCAAACAGGGTATCCCCAATTCTGATACAAGGTCACACATTCAGTAGTGTTCTTTATATTATCCTATTGCACCCGTATCCTATGCCAAATCAAGGGTGAGCACACTCGGAACTAGTCTTCCAGGTACCTAATGCCCAGCTCTCTATGGCACACCTGTAATAGGCAGCATTGGGGAACTGGCAATATTCTTCTTAAGCAGACTTTTTCAGATAAAAGAAAATATTTTTGTTGGTATAACCCCAGACTCCTACCCTAAAGAGACACATATAGCCAAAAGCGGCCAGTGTAGGTAAGAGAGGTGTGGTGGGTGGGGATGACTCGACAGATGATGAGGGAAAATTAATCATGTATTTAATTTTTCCTCTGCTGCATCTGTCGAGTCCCTCTACCCCACCCCACTGCTCTTACCTGCATAGGCCGCTGCTACATTTAGCCCTTCATATTTGAATCAATTGTTTCAGGCGTTTCATTCTTAACTTGATTGAAACCTGAACACTGTAGAAATTGTCTTATCAATTTGCTGGTTCCGCATTGTACTTAACTGTTTCCAGGTGCCTCTGCAATCAAAAAACCTCCCCAAGCACAAAAAAGACATTAGCTTGCTTAGTCAGAATTCTTTCAAGATGAAGGTACAGTGGATCCTTCGCTGTATCTCACAGATCATAACAAAGGATTTTCGGCGATTGATGCCAATTCTGTCATGAAACTGGATAAAAGGCTCATTAGTTGCGATATTTTATTGGTAGTATGGGCCATAAGCAAAGCATCGTCGGCATGAAGGAGGGAAGGCTACGGACTGTGTCCTACCTGGGGCATGCCTCTGCTCACCTCAGTCAACATCCTCTTTAATTTGTTAATATGAGGACTGAAAAGGAAGGAGCCAAGGACACAGCCCTGCCTATCTCCACTGTTTATGCTGAATGGTTCTGTACATTTCCCATTAATCCCAAGCCTAACCTAATCCCTCCTTAACTAGCAGTGCAAAGAGCTGGTCAGAACCCACCATGTCAGGTTTACCTTGCCGATGCTCCTCAGTCGTTTATGTCATGGGCCATATTGAAGATGGCTTTGTGTTATAATCATGAGATAGATCCTTGTACGTTATATAGATGTAGGTTTATTAGTTTGTTGTTGTTTAAAGAAAAGGCCCAGCAGGGGCAGCATCCTTGCTGCTCAGCCCATTTTTTCACCTGGACTCCTTCAACTCTAAACACTCTCAACTTTCAGATGATCTTACATGCTGGCTGAGCAACAGGGAACATAGAGACAATGGGAAGCATTCAAGAGCACAACACTTGACCCCATCTTTGGGTGGTTTGTACTCAAATGAGGATGCATTGTCATAAACCCTATACAAATATACAGAAGCTACTAAACAACAACTACTACAACAACTACTGCAACTACTACTGCAAAAGCTCCTTTATCTTTCAATGTATTGTTTGTTTATGTATATAAAGAATTGAAGATTCTAATAAAAGTACTTAACGTATGGTATTTTATTGAAGATATATTTAAGCTTGATTATGCTCAAACAAGTTCACACCCACTCTGTAGCATAGAGTCAGTGCTGGTTATATGCTCTGACAGTCTGTGTCTAGAATCTTATGATGGCATTGTCAAAGTTCTAATCTCCCAGTGGCATTTGACATCATAGATCATGACCTCTGGAGGATAGAATGAAGCAAATCGTTCTGAGAGTTATGTGGCTTAGCTATGCCTTGTCTGAATATATTCAAATGCTCAAGGACTCATGGCGGTCAAGCTGGTGAAAATCTAAGATTCATTTTTAACTCTGAGCTCCAGCTGCCTGCTCAGATTGCCACAGTCTTCTGGGACTGCATTATCACTTCAGCTGCTACAAGCGATCCATGAAGGAGAGCTGTGGCTGCTATCAATGCATCGCATCTTGATTAGTGAAACTACCTTTCACTTACTTAAATTATGGTATGCTGCTCTTTTAATTCAGATATTACACTAGACTTCCAATCAAGCTAGCATTTTGTTCAAAGCACAACGTTTGTTTGGTAAAGTCATAGGTAGGTAAGCCACACTATTATTGAAAAAGCGACTTGACGACTATAATAAAAGACAGGTACTGTCCTCTATGGAGTTGTGCCTGCTGTACCTACTTTCCGGTGTTACAGAATCAGTGGCTGATTCTTCTTAGTCTAAGCCATACATTTTGACTCTCTCTCCCACTTCCGGTAAACCTTTCTAGACCTGCTACTTCCCAGGAAACACAAGAACACTTGGCTCTTGTGTATTTATTTTATTAATGTTTGCTCTGGGGGGCAAGCCTGGCACTGTCTTCGTAGCACAAAAGAACCCTGAGGAGCGTATGAGCACCTTCCTAAAATAAGTGACAAATGCTTTTGGCCGTTGGGTGTATGATTCTGCCTATTATGAAATGCTAGCATTAAAACTCATGAGGGACTATTACACACATACAAATTGCACCCAGTCCCCACTCAGAAAGCAATATTTAATTCTAATACAGCAGGTATTTTAGAATACTTTGTCATGACCTAAGGGTGAATCTGACCCTTGAATTGCTTCCTAAATGCTATTAGTTAATGTTTTTGATGCCCATCTCTGAGGAGAAAGGAACAAACTGTCCTGAGCCACTTTTATGGTTGGACAAATGGGTGTTCCTCATCCACAGTCCGGCACTGAGCATAAAAGTCGCATCTCCAGAATCTGATGAGAGCAAGACCCTGGACCTAGATGGCAACAGCAGCAACACAATGGACAAACCTTCTGATACTCTGACGGACTAAGGACTCTGCAACTGACCCCCATGCCGAGATGAGTCTCTATAGGGTCTGTGTAACAGGGCCCCAGCCCCTGAGGACCAAATGGGGAAAGACATGGACTTCTGTGCCCGAGCAGGAGGAAAGGGGCACCAGAATCCAGGCAAAGGAGAAAGCTTGCACCGAGAACCGGTGAAACCAGCTTGTAGCAGAGTGGGCTCTCTTTGAGGCGAGGAGGCTGCTGATGCTTAAATGGGGCTGGTATCCCATCCTGGGCTACCAAAGATAAGAGACAGTTTCCCGCGGCCGCATCACCATGGCCCAGAAGAGCAAGAAGGAAAATAGTTTAACAAAATTGCTCCAGCCCGGCGTGAGCACAGCCAGTGCCATGCCAGATCCTTCATACCGCACCAATGTGCAGTGTGTGCAGGGAGCATTTGGGCTGTGTGGTTTGATGGGGGTTGCCACTTGGCCCCTAATACTGGCTTTGGGGTGTCATGGGTGGGACAGGCACACCTTGGAATGAAAAGAGTCAAACAAAGAAGCATGGAGCAAGGCTGCATAGCAGAAAAAAAAAGCAAATAGACTAACCTGCTAATAAAATATTCCTTACTCCAGGTTTGAAGCTCCCCATATTGCCTCACAAGATGCTCAGTTGCATAAATTGTGGTCTTATGGTGCCCCAAGAAGGTGCAGGGACACCACCAACATTCAGGAGGGAATGTTTGGGGGCTACAACAGGGCAGCAACCTCATCTTGAGTAACTTTAAAAAGTAAAGCTGTGTGTCCATGAACATTATTGTTTGACTCATGGAGACCTGTTAGATCTGGGGGTCTCTAGTTGGCAATGGTATTCACCTTGAAACTCACTTTCTGAGACTTTGGGTAAATCTACATCTCTTAAGGCCTTCAGGAAACAACTAAAAACCTTTTTGTTCTAATTAGGTCCTTTTTCTCGAGCAAACACCATCTTGATCCGCCTTACATTATCCCCTAGGTCAAGCGCTGAGATGCCCCTGGGTGAGTCACGCGCTATACAAAAAATCCCTAACATGCATCCACCTTGTGAGGATCATCAGCTTCAACCTACCCCTAAGGGCCTTGGTAGACGTTGCATATGCACAGTATTGAGAAGCAGTCCACGATTCACTCACTGTAACTGTTCTAATTCACCCCTGATTATTGGAGGGAGGCTGACTCTACCCTGGGGTCATTTCCAAAGGGTCTCTGTGACCACGTACGACCCTAAAGGATGCCCTGTACGTACACTCAGTGCATCACTCCGGGCCCTTTGCTCGTGCTTATCTTTTATAATGCGAGCATGCACGCAGACAAAGGGGATCCCCTAATTCCCATGGGCAGTTCCCACTTGCCAAGGGACGAACAGACACGTGTGCTCTCAATGCAGCGACACACGTCCTTTCTGTATTTCGAATGGAGCCCAATCTATGCTTCTAGAATACAAAAATCGGCTCTTCTTGGCAAACAGACAATGTGACATTTTGTTAACGGGGCCTTGGGTCCAATTAGTCGGTGCCATTCCTGCTGGAACATCAGAGTTGGTGGACACATTTGGTATACAACCCTCCTATTAAAAGTGTGCCACTTGTATTCAGCCAGAGAGCATTGCAGGTCACTGTTATACACTCCTTCGATTCCAGGAAGCTGGCATTAAGACGATTCTGACACCAGGAGTGCTTTCAAAAGGAATTACGACAGTTTGGCCTCCTTTGACTACTGTATGTTGCATTTTATTTGCAAATCTCAGTATAATCATCAACATGAACACACTTTGCAGCTCTTTATTGTAAGGAGCTTATAAATTGCAGCTTTGGCGGCGTTCACTTGTATCTCATTATACTCTTCCAGGGGCAGCTGAAGATAGAAAGGCAGCGTTGACAGCACACATTTACTGAGACAGATTAAGATGTTATCATCTTATACACGAGCTTATCCGGATTTATATATGGAACACAAACCACATTTTTCATTATGTTCTGCATAAAATGAGGCTTCTGCTGTGTGCTGCTGCTGCTGCCTAATGTACCCTAACGACTCAGACTGATTAAACGTAGCAAGTTAGACATGGGAAATAAACACAGGCACAGCAAAGAAAGGCCTGACTTTGCACTTGACAGTGACTGAAAGTAGTGTATTTTTCAGAATGTGAAGACATCAGGCAAACTTTGTAGGCTGTTCTTGAAAGAAAAGTGAAAGTCATGTTTACTTCAGTTAGGGAGGCACTGAAGTAAGGCAGAGTCAGAAGGCAAGCAAGCTCTTACTTCAGCAGGGACGTGAACCTGTCATGATTTATGAGCCCTTTAGAAAGAACATCGATACCTGTGCATGCTGCTCTGCCTTCTTGTTTGCTCGACTTCCAAGAATCTTTAAGGTTTATTGGCCTTTTCTCCTGAAAAGTGATGACTTAATCTTAAAAGGTGTTCCTCCAAATCACATTTTATTTCAGCTCCAGGTCAAAAAGAAAGATTCTGAAGGCAACTGATGACCCTATGCTTAGGTGTTCTGATATAACTCTTGGTTCATCTCGCTTTTCAGCCCAAAATATTGCTCGACTATTTGCAGAACTAGAATATTTTAAAAGAAATTCTGCTGAGGTGATTACAAAACCAATATAGGACTTATGATCCTAATTTAATGCATGGAGACAGGTCATTCGGTCCGCTAGGGCAATGACAGGGATGCACCCTGCTCCTCTGCCCTTAAACTGACCACTAATACCACTATCCTTAGATTTCCCTGTCAAGTAGGTGGATATCTCTGTGCCATCAGCAGAAACACCCTCACAGTGGCTCCACTGAAGGTACTGACACGTTGCTGAGATAGTGCCATGTTGCAAGGTTTTTGTTCTACAAAAATAAATACCAAATTAGGAGTTTGTTATTAAAAAAGAAATGGCCATGAGGCACTTAGGGTTATTTCTTTGTTTTTCTGTTCAGGAGCAGTCATTGAGCAAGTGACGGTCCCTGGCATGGAAAAAAGTATGGGGCAGATTTACAATAAACTAACGCAGCACGGTGCAGCAAGTCATTTTGCTGTGCCGCGCTGCGTTAGTTTGGAACCACAGGGATGCAACATATTTACACCAGTACATCGCATCTCTGTGATTCCCCCTGCGCTGGCGCACAAACTGCTGCCATGCGCCGACACAGGCACCCTTATGGTGAAAAGAACGCCTGCGTCAGGGGGATGATTATTTATGTGCAAGAAGTGATCCCTTCCTACACATAAACAGAAATGGCGTATTATAATTCCTATGTGTGCTGCATTAGCACACATGGAACTTGTAGAACATCTTTATTTGAAGGATTGTTTATGTGCAGGAAGGGACACCTTCCTGACATAAAAAATTACCAGAGGTGATTTCCTCTTTCTACATGGGCTCCAGTATGCAGCATGCATAGTAAGAGGGAAAAAAACGAGGGGAAATGAATACATTTCTCCTCGTTGCACCTCCCTGCACCTCCCCTGGGAACGCGTAGCATTCAGATGCATTTCCAGATTTACAATTTCTTGTAAATCCCAAAATGTGCCTGGTTCCATAGGTGTTGCGTGGAAACACCCACAGCCACACCCATGGAAGACCCCTTTCAAGCCATGAGCTGTGGGTAAAGGGCTGTATTTACAAGGACAGGAAAAGCCACACACGGTGGCTTTTCCTGTCCTTGTAAATATGGGGCATAGAAATGCGCTGCCAGTGCGTCACAAAAAATGATGCACTAGCAGCGCAAGGGGCTTGTAAATCTGCCCCTATGTTAGAATGTCTGCTCTAAAAAAGGGTACTTTAATTGTTGGCCCTATACACAGCAGATCATCAGTCACAGCTTCCTGCCATCGCAGCCAATGTAGTCTCTGTAGTCAGCAGCATAGCAGTTCCCTCATGCAGGGAAATCAGGAATTTGGCGGCGGAGATGTTTGTCACATTCATGAAGGAGTACCCCTCCGCCATTCTCTAAACGAGGCCCTAAGTTCTGATCACTTCAGTGTGAAATCAGTGATGATCTTTCCATGTTCTATGGTGATTCAATGTTCACTTCAGAACATGTGTGTTCATGCATGGTATTTATTTTCAAATATTTTGTGTGATTAACAGTTCACACTCATAGTAGCATTCCATATATCCTCCTCTTTGGAACTAAGAGGCCAGATATATGTTGCATTTTAACAGAAGCAAATGCTCAGATTAAGCATTTGTGATTTTTTTTTTTGCTATACGCTAATACCATTTCAGGAGTAAATCTGGCTTTTAGTCCCCTTTTTGTAATAGGCAGTGTTGAGTATGGCACCGCACAGGGTAATAACAGTAAGTCAATTGCGTGGGACTAGAGCTGTGAGTAGTACAACTCTTAAACCAGGAAATGTAGACAAATGTGTGATGCTCTGTGTGGTTGCAGACATAACTTTTTTAATTGTGATGAATGTTGAGGTGGGAGGTGTGGTGAGTGACTATTAGTGAGCAAATGAGTGCGAGGCAATTTATGACTTGCTTTCATAACAATCTCAATTTTGTATCTCAGATCAATAAGGTGTCTGCCCCCTGATCATATGTGCAAAAGGTCCTCTATTAGATTATTCCCATTCTCCTCTCTACTCATAAACAAACTATTGCTCCAGTGGCGACTCCTCCAAAGGGGCGTTTGGGCGCCGCCCTACTGCTTTCTCGCCGTGCGAGAAGGCAGAAACATAAATGGTAATAACTACCATTTTATGTTTCTGCCTTCTCGCACAGCGAGAAAGCAGAAGTGCCTGGTTGGAGGTGGGTGGTCCTGCTCGAGGGCAAGGGGGAGTGGCTTGCCCTCTGTTATGCATATGGACTGTTTGGTCACTCCCCCCTGCCCTCGAGCAGAACAGGCCACTCTCCCCTTTTCTCTATGTAGGCTGCATGTAGCAGCTTACATAGACAAAATGGCCCGGCTGGGGTGCTCTCAGATGTGCCTCACCAATCACACCGCTGCCATTGCAGCGTTGTGATTGGCGGAGAGGAGGGAGGAAATCTGCCTTGCATTTCCAGATGACGAGGAGAGCTGGAGCCGGCCGGAATTGGAGTCAGGCCCGGATGGCGGGAGTCGTGACACGGACTCATCCAAAAGCTGGCGTGGGACGGTAAGTTTTGTTATATATATTTTTTTCAATAAACCCCTCCCACCTCCCCCATCCCCCTCGTAACTACCCTATTTCCACCCCCGCCCGTTATGCCGGCCGACATTTATTTAAGCATAAAATAATTAAAGTAAACCCTTTGCTTCCACTCACGAAGACTGTGCCTAGGATCACACATTGAAACTGCAGCTAATGTGATGCTTACACTTACAAAATGCCGTGGGAATGGCGAACATCATGAATTTGTATTTGGTGAAAAAATAGCTCATTGACCTGCTGAAATATCGTAATACCTATTTAATGAAATGTTCACATAATATTTCCACATACCAGCTGGCACTCAGCACTTGCTGTAGGTTTTGGGTAGTGTAAACATCAGTATGCAGTGCGCACCGGCTCTGCCCCCCCGCTCAAGCCTCCCGCGCAGCCCCAGCGGCCTTGACGTTCTGACCAGCGCCTTATGTAATTCGGTTTTTCAAGGAAAGGAGACATATCAGCATCTTTCCTTGAAGTCAGAGCAGCGTGAAAAAAACAACAAAAGATGAAATGGTGCCGAAGGGGTGATCTAATATCAGAGTCTGGTCTAGCGTCGCCCAGAATTTTTATCTGTGCTGTTTTCATAAGGGGGGGTTGGGGGGGCGGCCGACCATCGGGAGGCCCCCCCCGGGCTGTTTGGGAGGGGCGGGGGAGGGGGCTTGTGACAACAAGCATACATTTTGTTTTTGGGCTTCTTTTAAGATAGCCCAAAAGCAGCACAACGTTTAAAAGTGTAGGGCTGCTTATCCCAGCCACCATTTTGTCCTTGGTGACCTGGTGGCTGGGAGTGTTAGGGTCTTTTTTGCTTCAGTGAGAGTTTTTAGTCAGGCGATTATTTTTGCTTTGTTTAAGGCTTTCTTTACTTGGTGTGCTTTCTGTGCTATTGCGGTGAAAAATGGTGGTGGAGGATGTCCAGGTGCTCGAGGCACTGAGGCTATTTAGCGAGGCCGGCCACATGGATTTAGTGTTGGGGGACGTCGCCGGGCTGCTGTGCCCGGCTGTAGCGCCTTGTACGTCACCTAAGAAGCCCAGAATCGTGTCGGCGTTGGAACGGGGCCGCCCGCGATTGCGGAAGTCGGCCCCGGTGTGGCGGGCCTGGCCTTCAGGTCCGGGCAGTTTTCAGGAGGTGAGCCTTGGGGTTCAGGAAGGAGGGAGGGTTGCGGGTGGGGGGAGCGCGGCAGTTTTGTCGGCGTGGGAGACAGTAAATGTTTTCATCAGAGAGCAGCGGGCTCTCTCTGTACCCGCGCGGGGAGAAAAACGCGGGGGGCCCCAGGCAGGAAGAGGCGCTCCTTGTCTCTTACCGCGGTTAGTGGCTCGGCTGCCTTAGTAGGGGAGGAGCAGGGAGGGGGGAGGTTGGGCGTTACCGGCTCCCCCCTTCAGATAGATTGGAGGTAGGTGGGAGAACAGCACCAGCTGGCGCATCAGGCCCGTTTGCAGGTAATTGAGGTGGCAAGCAGTGTGGTGGGGGGGGCCCAGAGGTCCCCTCCTCATTCATCGGGGGAACATGAAGACGTGGATTTGGGCAGGGGAGGGGAGGGGAGTGGGCTACGGAGGCAAGGGTTGCATTGGGGGGAGCGTTGTGCTCGAGACAAGGGACAGTGGTGTAGGTGTGGGGCAAGGTTTACAAGTTAGGGGGAGAGGAATTCATTTAGCCCTCTTCTTTTTTCTCCATCTCCGTGTAGAAGGACGGCTTCCTCAGTTGGGGGCAGCTCCCCTGGGGAGGGGGGATGGGTGCAAGTTAGGGGGTGGGGGGTTACAGCCCTTGGGGATGGGTCAAGGTCAGGTTTCTGGGGTAGAGGAAGGTGATGTTAGGACATATGAGTTATCAGATGAGGATTTAGACCCGGCGGCGGGGAGCCAAGCTTGGGAGGGCCTGGATGTTTTTCCATCTTGGGCAGAAGGGGTGACGGGCTTGGAGGTAGGTGGGCACAGTGAGTCCGTTGCCTTTTCTCAGAGCCAGAGCGCGAGGAGGGTTGATGGGAAGGCAAAGGGTTTTGATGGTGCTCGGTTTGAGTTTACGGGGTTTGTTGGGGAGGTGGGGAGGGGTTTTCAAGTAGCGACAGTTTCTTCTCCATCGGCGCAGACGATGTTGGAATGGAGCGAGGGTGAACCGGAGGGGGACCCTTCCCCCCCAGTCTGCCCACGGGTAAGTAAGGTTAGGTCGCTGGCAGTGGGTCAAGATGGCATTGGGGCGGGAGTGGGCAGGAGAGTAGGTCAGCTAGTTTGCGGCGAGGTCCCAGCACACCAGTCCAAAATTTTCCGTTACAGGATAGGGAACGCCGCGGGACAGCAGACTCAGTAGGGCGAGGTGCGGTCCAACTGCACCGAGGAGAAGGGAGGGTGGAGCCTAGCGCGGCACAGTCTGTACCAGCGGGGGACCCTGGCACGGCCAGCACACAAAGGTACAGCGCGACCTCGCTGGCCCCTACAACCAGCAGGACCCGTTGGTCTGCTGGACCAATGGACGGGAACCTTCAAGACAGTCAACGCAGGGGGGAGTATCGGTGAGTACAGTCCCCCCCCCCACCTGGAGCATTTTCAGAAGCCACTAGGGCTGGTGTCAGCAATGTTGGGTCGGGTAAGGCCCGTAGTGTTGGTTTTGTGTCAGATCCTCTACAGATAGAGGAAGCTATGGTGTTAGATTATGATGGCGAGAGCCCAGAGGAAGGGGAGTTGAGAGACAATGAGGAAGGGGGTGCCTTCTCATATGTCTCCTAGTGTTTTGCAGGCACTTCAGTCAGTGCAGCCCAGGAGGGCAGTGTCGTTGGGATCCAGGAGAGAGCACGGCCCCTCGGTGAGGGCTCCTCGAACGGTGGACCCAGTTGAGCAGTTGGCATGGAGATCGGCGCCTGGTCGGGTAGCCTTGTTAGAGCCAGATGAGAGTGTTGTCCCACGGGCTAAACCAAAGATGGTGTCGGTGGGGACAAGGGGTGAGGATGTATGGGAGAAGCTGGTTGGTAAGTTCTATAAGGGAAAATATGTTAAAGACCAGGGTGTGGGGACTGTTGAGAAGTGGCGCCTGGCACTAAAGTGGAGAGTGGGATGAATACGGAACCAGAAGTGGCAAGTAAAGACCCTGTACCAAGTAAAGAGCTAAAGATTAAGAAGTTACCATATATGGGCGTGACGAAGCCCATGGGTGCACATTTGATGCTAGCCACAAAAGAGCGAATTTGGAAAGGGGAATATGCAGAAAATTTAAAGTTGTTACACAAGGAAGGGTCTAAAGAGGAGGAGTATGAGCTGGCCAAGCGGCCTAAGGTGCTGTTAACGATTGAAAATTGGACGGTAGCGTTTCTAATATATGCCAGTGTATACTGCGAGAAATTTCCTGAGTGCTGTGGCCATATTTAAATATATGGATGTGATTCGGAAAGCACAGATTACGGGGAGTGGGTGTGCCTGGGTGCAATATCATGAGGAGTTCAGGGTCCGGATGGCGTGGGATCCAGAGGCAAAGTGAGGAGAACTGGATTCTGATCTATGGCAGCACACAATGGGGGCATCAGCTGGGGGTAAGACTATATTCACAGCAAGCGGTTTACCTTAAGTGTAACGGCCCTTTCAAGGGAAAACCCACCCGGGGAGGGGTGGGGATTACAACGGCCAAGCAAGGCGGGTCAGGGGCTTGCTGGGAGTTTAATAAAGGCATGTGCACAAGGGAGTATTGCAGGTTCAAGCACAAGTGCTCTCAGTGTGGTAGGAAACACCCTCTGGTTAGATGTTGGGGAGTCAAACCGCAAGGAAATCAGCAGTGGCAACAGACAGGTGGGAACACAGCGGGGCCCTCACAGCAGTTTCAAACCGGTAGGGGAGCTAAGGGACCTCAGGGGGCTGGGCCCAAGGGCTCCTACGTCAGTTAGACTGGCAGGATTGAGGGCTGGTCTGCAAGAATATGAAGATTTGGGGGCCAGGCGGATACTGTTGGAGGGTTTTAAAGAGGGTTTTGGTTTGGGTTACAAGCGTCCACGGCAGAGGCGGTGGGCAAAAAACTTGAAGTCAGCTTTTGAGCATAAGTCAGTGATGCAGGACGAATTATATAAGGAAGTGCGAGAAGGGAGGATGGCAGGTCTGTTTCATGACTGTCCCTTGGAAGACTTGATTGTGTCCCCGATCGGGGTGGTGCCCAAAAAAGGAAGTTGGACAGTACAGACTAATACAACACTTATCGTGGCCTGTGAGGTTTTCTGTCAATGATTTTATTGACGAAGAGGCAGCCTCTGTGTCATATTCCTCAGTTGACGTTGCTATGTCACTGGTTGTGAGCACGGGCGCAACTGCAGAGATGGCGAAATACGACATAACATCTGCATTTCGTTTGCTTCCCGTACACCCGGATCATTGAAATCTTCTGGGAATCCATTTTGGTCAATGGTACGTGGACAAGGCTTTACCAATGGGTTGTTCAATGTCTTGTGCTTTGTTTGAGTGTTTCAGTACCTTTTTACAGTGGTATTTCACACAACACACTGGTAAGAGGCTGGTAACACACTAGTTAGATGACTTCTTTTTTGTGGGTTCCCCGAGCTCCACGGAGTGCCAGGTAGCACTGGACAAGTTCCATGAGCTTATGGGTGAGCTGGGTGTGCCTTTGGCACCAGAAAATGATGGGTCCATGTACGAACATGTCTTTCTTGGGCATTGAAATTGATTCAGTTGCCATGCAGGCACGATTGCCAGTTGAGAAAAAAGAGAACATTTTGGATTTATTGCAAGACATGCTTTCAAAACACAAAGTAACGGTGAAAGAAATACAGGTGTTGCTAGGACATCTTAATTTTGCCTGCAGGGTAGTCAGGGCGGGGCGGACCTTTTGCAGGAGACTGGGCCACGCTTTGTCAGGACACCATTTGCCTCACCACCATGTCCGCTTGTCGGCGGGGGTGAAGGAAGATATGCGGATGTGGAGAACATTTCTGCATTCCTTTAATGGTATACCATTGGCCAGGGAAGAGGATTTTCAGTGGGATGTTCAGATTTTTTCAGATGCGGCGGGCAGTGATGGTTTTGGTATATACTGGCAGGGCAGGTGGTGTGCGGAGCAATGGCCTGAGCAGTGGAAGGATGGTGGGAGGAGCATCGCATTTTTGGAACTTTTCCCGGTGCTGGTGACGCTGACGTTGTGGGGCAAGGACCTGGCAAATAAGAAGGTGCTGTTCAGGATTGATAACTTGGCAGTGGTTCATTAACAGACAGGCGACAAGAGATGCACAGATTTTGAAGTTGCTGCGGGTGTTTGTTCTTGGTTGCCTGAGACATTATATTGCATTCAGGGCCTTGCATATCCCTGGTGTGGACAATGACATTGCGGATGCTTTGTCTCGTTCGCAGTGGGAGAGATTTCATGGGCTGGCCAAGGAGGCGGACAGGACACCGACACCAATGCCGGAGCATCTGTGGTATGTAGGCAACATGGGGTCGTATAGCTGGTGGTAGGTTCTTTGCCAGCTTCTAATCGGGCAGCTTATGCTTTGGCCTGGAGCGACTTCTTAGCATCAGGTGCCTGTCGAAGGGAGGAATCATGGAGGCACTCATAGGATGTGATTCAGTTTTCGCTAGATCTGATTGGAAAAGGTCTTTCTAAGGTCACTATCGCAGGAAAATTGGTAGGTATTTCCTTTATGGGAAAGGTTTTGTGAGGCTATTCCCCTTCTGCAGGGGAGGCAGGAAGGAGGATGTTGGAAGGTTGGGATAGGGAGCGGGGCAGTGCACGTTTGGCTCGAAGGCCTATATCTTGGCAGACTTTGGCGAGTTTGTTGGCAGTGTTACCTGTCGTTTGCAGGGACCGTTTGGAGGCTTGTTTGTTTTCTACTCTCATGGTCTGGATGTTTTTTTGAGCCTGTAGGGTTTCCGTGTTGGTAGGTTCCAGGTTAAGAGTAGGTATCACTTGGCAGGAAGTTTTCTTTGCCGAGAAGGGCGTTCATATTTGGCTGGCCAGCGCAAAAACAGATCAGAGAAGTCGTGGAAAGGGAGTTTGGCTGTAAGCAGCTTCCCCGGTGTCGACATGTCCTTTACATTGGGGTAGGCGTTGGAGGCGGCTATCTGGGGGGAAGGACAGTGTGAGGGGTTTTCGACATGCTGACGGAGGCAGGGTGACGGACTATCAGCTGCGCATGGTGCTGCGTAAAGCATTGAGACAAATAGGCCTGGATGGGGCTCAGTTTGGGACACATTCTTTTAGGATTGGGGCGGCAACAGAAGCTAGTATTCGAGGATGGTCTGGGGGGATATTAAGCGACTTGGGCGCTGGTCTTACAATTGTTTTCAACGCTATGTGCGGAACGATGCAGACGAAGCGCCTGCGTCAACCTCCTTTTCTTGAAGCTCATATTGTTTTTTCTTGTTTCAGGTTCTGTAGCGGGCCCCCGCTCCCCGGAGTTGACCATTTGGATAGTGGGGCACTCTTTCATAAAATGGGCCCACGTCCAAGCTGGCAGTTGCTATTTCAGGAGAATGTTGGGTTTTAATGAACGTTGGTTTAACATTGTTTGGAAAGGGAAAGGGGGGATGTTATGGAAGGAGTTGGTCTTTGAATAAGCGATTGGTCAGGGGCCAATGCCGGGATATTTTGTTAATCCATTTGGGTGAAAATGACCTTTGTGGGGTGAAGGGCGTTGTTTTGTTGAGGGCAATTAAGCAGGATCTGGCACTTTTGAAGGAGAAATGGTCTGGTTGCCACGTGTTGTGGACTGAGCTTGTGCCGCGCAGAATTTGGAGGGGTGTTCGGAATCCTAGGGCGATTGATAGGGCGTGTCAGAAGGTCAATTTGGAGGTCTCTAGATTTTGTAGGAGCCTTGGCTTTGGGAGAGTGTGCCATAGAGACATTAGGTTTGTATCTGTGGAATGTTTCAGGAGCGATGGAGTCCATTTATCCCGGATTGGTATGGACCTCTATTTGTTGGAGGTTAGAGAAGTCCTTTCTAAGTGTCTTAACGTGCAGGGGCATTCAAGGGTGGAGTAATTGAGTATTTTACATAGACCAGAAGGAGCTGTGGTGTCAGTCTAACGTTATTAATGTTTTGGTAGGCGGGGGCAGAAAGAGGAGGTAGTCTCCCCCCCCCGGCTTTCTGGGTGGCGGGATTGAGTGGAAGTTTTTCCAGGGTTGGCAGAGTTTTTGATGTTGGCTAGTTTAAAGTTGGGTCATCGACAAGGATGGTTTGCCAGTTTGATTGTTGGGGCACTTACAGAGGTTGGGTGATCGTTAAGTGGTGAAGGGGCAGGCAGGGGAGTTTTGGTATAATAGATGTTTAGTTTTATAAGCCTATGTGTTATGCATTGCATTATGATATTGTAATTTTGTAATGTTGTAATGCTTGAGTGGGGGTGGGTTTTCAAATAACTGTTATGGGGGGGAGGGGAGTAGGGTTTAGGTAAGTGTTTATTTAGTGAGGTTTAGTTTTGTAAGGCATTCGCCGAGGAGTTCTTAATTGTTATGTGCACCTGTTCCAATAAAGCGGCCTTTTACACACACAGAAGTTGTTTGTGGTCTGATCCCCCCCACCCCTCTTTCCCAAACTCAGCTTGCTAGATCAGCGGCTGGAGATTTTGCTCAGTTTGGTAATGCTGTTGTAAATCAGGTTGGGATCAGTAAAATGCCTGCACGTTAAAAGCTGGAATCGAGCTGGACTGGAAAAGAACATCCTGGGCCGCTCTCCCAGCATTGCCTAACTGTAAGGACAAAACTAACAAGCAAGGATCATGAACCTCCACCGGAGTAAACTGCCAAGAAAAATTGGTCCCAGTCAGATATTTTCATAAAAGAGATCACTGCTCTGCATTATGTGTTTCTTTCAAATATAAATGTATGTTGAACGCTTGCTTCATTGTTCTGCAGATCCTGCTCTCCAGTTCTTAGTATGTCGTTCCTGTGTGGCAATGACTGCAAATGCATAGTTCTGAAAAAAGCCCGCCAAAAACGAGTTATGTGTGAATTTTCATGCTGCATCTACCAAAAATGCATGTTTTGTCTGTTTATTACGGGGAAACGCATAATTGGCATTACTTAGTGCACTCAAAAAAATACCAATACCTATCCCCAGGGTACCATTAGTAATAGGGTTATATGTAATCGAGCCTATGTAGCTAGCTTGCCTTCATCAGATTGATTTTCGAAAGAAGGATGTTTCATCTACCTAACGGTATCAACACCTGAAGTTTTAATTGTAGGAAGAGTTGGTCCTTGTTACTGGGGCAGTGTTTGTGAGATGTGGGTCCCGTGTTTCTGCCGTGCCTGCTCCATCCTTATTATTGGACAGGGGGTGTGAGGTGCGATGTACAAGTCATTCTTTTTCATGTGTCCGCTCTATCCTTAATACAGGCACCACCTCTATAAGATTGTAATGCCAGATGCAGTATATATTCAGTGCCCATTCTGCCCTTGTTAATGGATGGAGCGGTATTTGTGAGGCTGTGATGTCCAGGGTTCATTGCCTGCTCTGCCCTTGTTATTGGTGCAGTGTGCAGTTGTGAAACTGCAATGCCCCGGCCCTTGTTCCTCCAGTGCCTGCTGTGCCCTTGTTATTGGGGCAGTGTTTGTAAGGTTGTGATGCCCAGAGCTTGTCTTCCTCCAGTGCCTACTGTGCCTTTGTTATTTGGACAGTGTTTGTGAGGTTGTGATGCCCAGACTTCGTGGTACTTTAATGCCCTTGTTATTGGACAGTATATAGGAGGGCGTGATTCTCAGGGACGGTGTTAGTCCAGCGCTGGCGGTGCCCTTGATATTGGGGCAGTGTTTGCGAAGTTGTGATGCCCAGAGTTTGTGATCCTTTAGTGCTCGGTGTACTCCTGTTATAAGGGCAGGGCTTATGATTGTCAGGGTAAACAACCATTACAACGCAACTTTTACCACGCAGTGCCTTTACAACGCAACTTTTACAACGTAAACTATTACAACGCATTGCACTGGGGGGCGCTCTAGGATAGGGAATAGGTTTAATGTACTATCCAACACCTTCCCTACTATCCACGGGGACTGGAGTTGAAATAGTAAATTAAACAATTCACTATCCAGCGCCTAAAAACACTATGCATTGTAAAGGTATGCATTGTAAAACTTGCGATGTAAAGGTAGGCGTTGTAAAAGTATGCGTTGTAACGTCATACATCCGATTTCCAGATCTCGTGGACTTTACTTGTATTGTCTTAGCCATTACATGTTCTATATTTGGACACTCTGGAACCTTTATGTCACCTTCATCCTGTTTGTCCTGACCCCCTCTGCCCATCACCAACATCCCCTGTATAAAGCATCTGTCTGCCTATCCTGACACCTTGACACGCGTTCTGTCCATCACTTACCCCATGCCTGTTCGGTCAGTCCCTCTATCTACAACCCACAGTCTACATGCCTGATACACTGTCTATTCCAACAAACACTGTACCTCCATCACCCATCTGTCTCTTCCTGTTCTAATGAATGACACAAGATCTGTACATCACGTACCTACCTGCCTGGTCACACAGTCGGTCTATCACCCCAGCGCACGCCTGTGTCCATCACACTGTTTCTTCAGTACCTATTTGTAGATCTCTGACCTGACACATTATCTGTCCATCGCTTGTAGGCCTGACCCTGATCTCTTCTCTTAATCTCATTTTTTATTTCTGTTATGTTCATCATCAATTGTGTCTGTTCTTCTCATTATTGCGTGAAAATGCATAATTTGCCCACTCTTTTAAAAAAGATTCTCGCGGCAGAACACCCCTGAACCTCCCACAGTCAACTACAACAATTGTTTTACGCCTTGCCACTTTCAAATGTCACCAGCCACCACTGTATTGTTCAGATGGTTATTCACTTAAAACTGGACTTTTGGAATTTTGTATATCTTGGCCTTCCATTTTGACACTACTTGGGAGAAATACAGAGGCAATTTTTAGATTTGCCCAGAAGTTAAAGTATAAACCTAGCAAAGAGATGCTGAACGTATATAAAAGTAAAAGCATATCAGCACGGCTATGTGGAGCAGGTGTTTGGGGTATAGCAATGCTGGGGCCCTGCAGCTGATAGAAAATGTTTTTGCCTGTAGATTATTGGCAGTACCAAAGAATACTGCTACTTTTATTTCTCACAAGGAATTAAGGCTCCCTTATTAAAGGATCAAATTGGGTTTGCTTCATTAATACTATGGATTAAGTGTTGGGCGAAACCTGAGGCTACACTTGTTAGATGTTGCAAGGCTGATTGGTTAGCCGTAGATGGAGCAAAGCGAATCCCTTGGCTTGCCTATTTGAAGAAAATCTTTGGGAAACTAGGTATGGTGAAAGCATATAGTTACCCACAAACACTCAAACATTTTTTTATCTTGAGTACTGTAGCGCGGAGAGATTATCAATGGCACAGAAGTTGCAAAGAGCAATAAATTATTCATTGGTTGCAACCACTTAGTTCCTTGAACCATACTTAGCCTGGCTGAGTGACCCAACTCATTTGGTGTATACAACTCATTTCAGGTTGAACATTGTTCATTTTAAAGTAGCTTCCTGTGCAAGCAGGGTGGCAGCTGGATTTACCCTCCTCCCATTGCAACAATGTTGCAAAACAAAATACCAGTCATTTCATAATATTTTGCTCTTTATATTCTGCCCCGCGAACTCCTCATCTAGTTCCTATACTACATAAAACAAACATTAGACAGTACAGAGAGGGACTGGAAATTTTACAGAGGTTATCTACATTAGAGAATTGCAATGCTGTCTTAAATTACATCAGAATAGCCCTTATGATCAAGAAACGATATGAAGAAATACTCATTTGAATAATGCGTATTATAACTTGCTCTCTTAAAATATTTGTAGGTTAATTGTAAACTGAACATTGATTGTACGGTATCAATGTATTTCAGGACAAACAGAGATGAAGCTGTTGGTTTGGTGAAAGCTTTATGTGGTTCTTTTTGTTGAATATACAAACGCCAGCCGACACGTGTTTCATTAAACAGGACGAAGCCTGTGAATCATCAGGGCTATAAAACATATATTTGTCATTGTAAATTAAAATCCGAAAGGGTACAAAATTAGAAAAACAGCGGAAAACAAAACATCAAATAATAAAAACCATGTGCACATTAGAGTCATGTGCAACACGAGTAGGACGTGAGTGCTCGCTGAATGATCGCATAAGGTGATAGCTATACATAGTGAGTGCGGGTGAACAGCGAAAAAACAGAGAGCAGCCACTCGGGGCAAGAAAAGGTGCATATCACCTTCAAATGGGTGGTGTTGGTAATACGAACGTGAAGAGTAAAGGACGGATGCCCGTTTAACCTGGGACGGTCCAGATGATCGTATATAATATTGGGATGTAGTAACCAAGATTGTGATTTTTACAGAGCCTAAGAAGCGGAAAAAGGCAGGTGGTGCCATGTGCAGTGTAGAATAACAATAATCCGTGCGTGCGGGTGAAAGTAGAGTTGCACGATGGTGGAGGCATGTGAACTAAATGCAGTCCAGTGCCCAAGATTTGAGTCGAAAATTATATTGTATTATCAACTCTGGAGATACCTTGCATGCAAAGGTGACAATCAGGGTCGAGAGAACATACACACTATGTCAGTACATAAGACATAATATTATAGTACACAAATCCAGTAGAGTGGTGAGCCTTAAACATACAGGTTTAGTATACAGAATGTAGCTGTATCGCGTGGAGCATAATGGAAAAAATCGCATCTCTATAAAACCGAGGCCAAGTACATCTTAAGTCGAGATTGCAAAATGAACATGCATCTATATATAAGTTAGACATGCGACTAGAAATATCATGAATAGGCAGACTGGATACATCATCCAAAGTATCATCCAAGCAGAGGCAAGATGGCTGCCGACAGGCTGTGGTGAACAGTCGCTACTCAACCTCTCCCATCTGTACCTCCCAGGGTTTTTTTTTTTTATGGCTCTTACCTGAGGTCGTGAATCCCCCATTGATGTTTAAGCACCTGGTTACAGAGAGCCTTCGCTGCTATGAGGTTCTGACGAAAGCCATCTTCAAGAGATTTAATTTTAGGCTTCTTTGTATAGGAGCTGAGAAGAGACTTGGATTCTCCCGTGTTCTTGCCATCGTCCGGAGGGCGAGGGTTCATAGCATGCCTCCGCGTCCTCAGCGATCAGAGAAGGACAAAGAGAAGACGAACCCCTCGCCGGATAGTAATGCCATCAACAACTTTGGCAACACCAGCAAGCAGCATCCAGAAGCCACAAGGAAGGAGGCTACACCAGCGGCCCCGAAGGCGGCTACAACGCGGAAAGCTACTGCTCCGGTCCCTGTGATGAAAGGGAAAAAGGTAGAAGTCCGAGGCAAGGCGCCGGCGAAGAGCGAGCTGCCCGCGGACAAAGTACCGGCAGCGGCATCGGCCGCAGTAAAACAGAAGGCAGGGGGGCAGCCGCGAGGCAAGGATGTAGCCGCCCTCGTCGCCCTCCGTCAGCCCACTCTTACCGAGGCATTCACACCGAAAAGCGGGCAGAGTCTCTCCCGCACGGAGGGCGCCCGCGAGGACGCTGTTGTGGAACCCGACGTGTACGCAAACACAGATCCGGACGTTGCTAGGCAACGCATGCACACGGCTCCAGAATTGCTTGGAGGCGAGGGAGGCAGCGGTGATGGCGGCTACGGCTACGGCGCTGATGGAGGTGAAGAGCTCCCAGGAACACCATTGGGGTTAAGCAAGACTGTGCTGCTTCCTGAAACATCCAAGACTCTCAGAAACTCCGGTAAGACTCCTGGCTTATCCAGTGAAGGAGTACTCGTGAACAGCACAAGTGAGGATGTGGGGGCCAGCAAATCAGCGAACATGGACATGCTGGATGCCCTCATGCAGGTTGAAGCTGAGCTGAAGGCGGGGGGCTCATGGGGCAGCAAAACTAGTCTGAATAGCAAAGAGTCTTTGGTCCCCAGGTACGGAGAAGTGGAGGGTGGGGCAGAGGGTGGCGCAGAGGGAGGCTCAGTAGAGGGGGAGTGCTTCTACTCTGTAGAAGAGGACACGGATTTCACGGCCACAAGTGAGTCTGGGACAGAGGAGGAGGAGGTTGGCTCAATATCGGACTCTAGTCTTTCCGGTAAAGAAAGTACGCAGAAGAAAAGATGGACTAAAGGGAAACATCAGAACCCGGGCTTAGGATCTCCTACTACTGGGGGTAAAAAACTGGCTTGGGACTATTCGGCCACATCACAGACCTACAAGGAGTCTGTTCCATCTCAACTACAGGCCCCTCTGGATGCAATAACTAATACGCTAAAACAGATTCAGGGGGAGGCCAGGGCCGAAAGCCGAAGAGCCAGACATACCACCAAAAAGATCCATAACACGCTGAAAAAAGTAAATAAAATGTATGAGGGTATGGCAAATAGGGTCACTGAGGTTGAAGAGAGAACAGGAAGGCTGGAGGATGATATGGGAGCATGGCAAGAGTTTAAA
This sequence comes from Lissotriton helveticus, assembly GCF_964261635.1. NCBI lineage: Eukaryota > Metazoa > Chordata > Amphibia > Caudata > Salamandridae > Lissotriton > Lissotriton helveticus. The sequence goes on from NC_136059.1 coordinate 643,565,080, forward strand.
GTTAACCAGGAAAAAATGTCCGATGATATGCTTTGGAAGATGGAGGAGTTTGAAAACCGCCAGCGGCGGAATAACATTCGTCTCTCGGGAGTGGAAGAAGGGACAGAGGGCCAGAATACTTTAAAATTTGTCGTACATTTGCTCCGCGGGGCCTTCCCAGAATCAGATTGGCAATGGGAAAGGGAGATACAGCGGGCGCATAGGTTTCCCTTCAATCTTAGGAAAGGGCAGAGAGGAGGTGGTCAGACAGGCAAACCACCTCTTCCGAGAGCAATCCTAATATACGTTGGAAATTATCTTCTTAGAGAAGAGATTATGGAAAAGGCAAGGCCAGAGAACAGACGATCATTTGAGGGCACCACTTTCTTTGCCAGGCCAGACTTTTGTCATGCTACCGTGGAGAGGAGGTGGAGGCTCAGGCAGCTTATAAAGCCACTTCAAGAAATAGGATCTGAGGCTTACCTCTTATTCCCAGCAAGATTAAAAGTGGTGACAAGGGGGAATGTAGAAATGTTCTGGTCAGAAATTAAAGCTCAAAAGTTTCTGGAGCAACTCAAGTCACAGAAAGGAGGTTAAAAATGAAAAGCCTATCTGGCCATAGTGACTAAGGGCCAAGGGATAAGAAACAGGATGTCAGGATACGAGTATTAAGACCACAGGGAGAGCACAGGGATTTTAAGGTTCTTTAATTTTTGGGGGGGAGCAGAGGGGAAGTTAGCGACTTCCACACACTGTAGCAACCACACATAGGTCTACTTGACCTATTTGCCTGTAAGGGGGGGGAGGGGGGCGGGTCAGGAAGTGGGGGCAGAGGGGGACATGGGCGGTTAGGGGGTCAAGGAGGGGAGAAACTGTTGACTGGAATTGGGTCATACTGGTTGGCTCAGCACAAGAAAGGTCAGAGTAGTCTACAAGTGGAGCAGCAAATACAGCATTGGGTCATGAGGACACAATATACGCAATCAAGAGATGGCCACAAGTCGGGCAATAACATGTGGGGTTGGACATTATTTGAAATTGAAGGGAATGCAGCCCGGGGAGGAATGATTATAAAAACTTAATGTGTTGTAGGATTGCTACTATAAATATCTGCGGATTAAATGATGTAAATAAAAGGATTAGGGTGGCGGCACTGTTGAAAACTCTTCGTCTGGATTTAGTATGCTTGCAAGAGACCCATATTGAGGTATCTAAAAGTTATTTGTTGGGACAATTGGGATTTGTTCTTCTTGCAAACTCTAAGCAAGACTCTAGGAATAAGGGGGTGGCCATACTGGGGAGGACTGGAGATGTTGTGGTGACCAGGAAAAAGGAGGATGAAGGTGGTCGATGGGTGATTTTAGAGTTAACCTTTAAGGGGGAGAAATTTACCCTTGCTACGGTCTACGGATCTACGGAAGATGATCCAGAGATCCCTCAATACCTGGATTTAGAATTGGCACACTGGGTAGAGCCAATAGTTATATGTGGGGATTTCAACATACACAATACTAAAAGTACATTCACACAGGTGGGAGGACATTATACAGGAAGGAAAAGGAGAGTGCATAGAGCTTTATCCGATCTGGTTACCCATAACTCTCTGGTTGATCCCTGGGTTAAGATCCATCCAAACAGAGATGGTAGCACATTTTACTCTGCTCCCCACAGAGTATTGGTCAGACTAGACTACTTTTTGGTATCAGGGTCGTTGCTGAAAGGGGCAAAGATGGAAAAGCATCCCCGTGTGGTATCTGATCATAGTCCTTTAGTTCTAACTGTTGTAATAGGCCAAGCTCAGAGGAAGGAAAGACAATGGACTTTCGAGAGGGCTCTTCTTAAGGATGAGGGATATAGGGGGTATATGGAAGGCTGGATTAGGGATTTCCTGGATATTAACAGAGGATCAGCTACCCCCGGGGTGGTCTGGGATACATTCAAGGCCAGTGTCCGAGGGGAAACGATGAGTTATGTATTCTCAGCACAAAAAAAAGAGAAGGCTAGGATAGAGGGAATAAACCAGAAACTGATGGAAGCTGAGGAGGAGTTGGGGATAGCTATTCGACAACGGCTGTCATTAGAAACACATCTACTCAGAATTGTCTCCCTTAAAGCGGCAGCTACAGAGCATATATCTAAGAAGGCAGCAGAGAACTTTTTAATTAAAAAGGAAGGGGTATATGAGCTCAGTGAAAAGGTTGGGCATTTGCTGGCGGTACGAACTAGGCAGAAGCTTGCAGCAGCAGATATCTCAGAGATCATGGATAACCAAGGGCATAGGGTGGTAGGGGTTGAGGGGGTACGAGAAGTCTTTAGGCAGTTTTATGTATCCCTGTATCAGGCGGACAGGCGGGGAGGCCACACAGAGATCGAGGGATATTTAAGGGGTGTCACACCATCGCGTATTACTCCGGAATGTAAAGAGGAACTAGAAGCACCGTTTAAGGAGGAGGAATTTTTATGGGCCTTAAGCACCTTACCATCAGGTAAAGCCGCAGGTCCAGACCAACTGCCGGTGGAATTTTATAAAACATTTCAGGGAGTAATAGGTGCAGATATGTTTAATATGATGAGGCAAGCACAACTTGGAGAGGCAATTCCTGACTCATGGGGGGGGGGCAGATATAGTTGTGATTCTTAAAAAAGGGAAGCCACCAAATCAGCCTGGCTCTTATAGACCAATCACCCTTATGAATGCCGATGTTAAAATTTACTCGAAAATACTAGCCAAGAGACTTGCAGGGGTAATTGAGGGGTTAGTAATCGGTTCACAACATGGGTTTATACCGGGTAAAGGGACAACACAGCACATCAGGCAGGTGATCACAATGTTTGATGCAGCCGGTATCCTGGGGGAACCTATGGCGGCACTATTTCTAGACGCCGAGAAGGCATTCGATAGGGTCTCCTGGGAGTATCTGTGGGGGAAGGGTTTATTACAGCAACGCAAACCCTATATAAAAATCCATCAGCTCGAATAAGGGTTAACAGAGGGCATTCAGCAGTTGTTAAAATAGAAAGAGGAACCAGACAGGGCTGCCCATCATCTCCCCTATTATTTGCGCTATATCTAGATCCTTATCTGCGTAAACTGGAAAGTAACCAAGGGATCCCCAGGTTATGTTTGAATGGATGTGAAGCAAAAACACTGGCATACGCAGACGATGTGGCCATTTTAACATCTAGCCCGGAGGGTGCTATTAGGGAGGTGGAGATAGAGGCTCAGAATTTTGGCCAGGTTTCAGGCTACAGCTTGAACAAATCTAAGACCCAGATAATTTGTAACCAACATGTTCAAGGGAGAACGGATCCAAGAGTTGTGGTCTCAGCTGTGTATCTGGGAGTGGCAATATCGGCGGATGTTGAAGCCGTCGTGCAGAATAATATGGTCCCACTGATGGCTAGCGTAAAATTGGATTTGGAACGGTTAAATAACCTTCATCTCTCTCTAATGGGTTGTACGAACATAATCAAGATGCTCATATTACCTAAATTTTTGTATCATTTTAGGGCAATTCCACTTTTTTTTTAAGCGAAATGGTTTAATATGTTGGAAGGTATCCTTAATAGATTTATTTGGGCACAGGGTAAGACTCGTAGGGCTTATAGGTTCATGACATTACCGAGAGAAAGAGGTGGATGGGGGGCACCGGACTTCAGATTATATTACCGGGCTGCAGCAATTCAGTACATGCAAGGACTTATAGGGGGAGGTGGGGTTAATCAAAGGATAACAGATTGCTCCTCGAGAATTTATGCTGCCGTTCTGGGGGAGGAAGTGGAAAATTGTTTTCTAAAATGTATAGAGTATGGTTATTATAAAAGAACCAGGTTTAAGACAGTCGAGGCAGGAGTTAAGGTATGGGGCGCTTTTATGAAAAAAATGGGCATAAGGAGATTTAACCGGTATACAAAGTTGTTTAAAAATAGGTCTTTTCCGGTAGAGATATTTGGGGATAGGACAATGGAAAGATGGGCGGTGAAGGGAATTGCTCAGATTGGAGATGTTAGGAATTCGGAGGGATTTCATTTCTACTATTTTCAGATTTAAGGGACAAGTACGGATTGGATAGGCAGGATTTTTTAAAGTATTTACAGATAAGGAGCTATCTGGAAAATAAGCATGGGGGGCAGGTGGGCTTTAATACAATCGAGATCATTGAGAAAATAAGGCTAGGGGGGGATTGCTCGATTCGATGTTTTTATGCCAGTCTCACGGTTACAAAGCAGGATGATATTGAAAAACACAATGAGAAATGGGCAGAGAAGTTAGAGGGCGATTTAGGATGGTTTCAGGATTCGTTGGAGTTAGGAAGGACAATTTTATGTTCTGCATCACTGCAGTCGCAACACTATAAAACTCTCTACTCACTTTATTATACCCCGGCCAGGATAGCGAAATGGGGTGGAACTACAGGTATTACATGCCCGAGGTGTAACTCAGGTGAAGCAGATATAATCCATATGTTCGCACTATGTCCGCAGCTGCATACCCTTCTAAAAGATATAGAGATGTTCTTTGAGGCCTCTCTAAAATTTAAGATTAGTCTTAGACCTGTACATATTTTGTTAGGAATTGTTCCAGAAGATGGTATCCCACAGAGGGAATTTATCTTTATAGCCATGGCAGTGTACAGGCTTTGTATCGCCAGGGCTTGGCTAGATAAGAATCCTCCAGGGTTGCAAATATGGTTGTCTAATTTGCTAGCAGCATATAATTTAGAAAAACATATCTATGCAAGGAAAGGCAGGAAAAAAAGACAGATGGGAATCCGAATTTGGGAACCACTTAGCAATTGGAGAGTAGGGTTGGGATAGCACTCTCGGGATGTGTAGGAATTTTTTGTATAAGTTAAAATATAAATTGAATATGTTGTTTTATTCTTTTTTGTTTATCTATGTATATGCCCGATATGAACAATCTTCACGACTATGGTCATGTCTGAATTTATATTTGCTTGATTAATTTATGGTTTTGGAATGTAGAAGCTGTATATGTTTAAAATCTTGTGCTGTATGGAAAATAAATAAAAATATATTTAGAAAAAAAATAGAAATATCATAAATATCCAAAAATCTCGTTCTATAAGCCGTAAAGCATACATATAGATGGTGAAACACCATAGGGTACATCGCCAATGGTTTAAAACATGATCCCGGTGCAGTTATTTACATGATGGCAAGTGGTGAGTACGAGTGCGAGGGCAAGTATTATGTTCGACACATACTTATATACAAGCTTGTGCGCGCGCCTACGCCGGCAGCAGGGAGAGAGGAGGGGGCCTGTGCCGGTTTTCCTTGCGGGAGCGAGCAGGAACCATTTGTCAAATCTCGCTCCCACAAGGGAATCGCTAAACGTGCACGCATTGCTATTGAAGGCAATGCCACACGTGCACGTTTTTAGCTGAAAAGCTGAATCAATTGCTAAAGGTCTCCTTCCTAAGCAGTGCATGCGTGCTGCGTAAGCGAGACCTAAAAATGACTGTTCCATACGAGCAGTACCCTGTATGCGGGCGGTGGGCGGTTTTATTAGCGGAGATGGCTGCCGAGACCAACGGTTGCTGAGTAGGTGTGGATGCCAGGCCCGGTGGTGAGTCTGATATGTAATGGGATAGACTGAGGGTTGCGAACCTGAGGTTGGACCTGTAACAAATGCAGGTGGGTTGCTAAGTGGTTTGGTTTGACCATGAGAAGGAAGCGAGATGATAGTTCTTGCCTGATCCCGTTCCGATCGCAGTTTCGAATTATGAGGGCCCTTAAAATAATTAAATGGAATTGAGGAGCTTATTCAAAAACAGAGGGGGTGATGTGGCTGCATGATAAGAGTTGTGTTAATATTCACTTATCTAGTTACAGGCGTTTTGGACCATTTGATCTTCTGTGATTTTTATCGGTGGCTTGCTGGTAGGATTCCACTTGGCAACTACTTTGTAAAAATGCCTTTCATAAAGTACTGAAAGCGTAACCTGTGTTGGTTGAATATAATGATATACATATATATGTCACTTGCCTTTTCTTCTTTTTATCTCTTATTTTAATGCAAATTCTACAGGTCTGTTTTATTCTTGAGGTGGATTTGGATCCACGTGCCCTGATGAAATTGCCACAAAGTAATTGGCAAATAAACATGTCAGCAGTTCAGGTTAAAATGGTCTACAAATGACATTTTTGTTTTAAATGAGTACGGACACTATAAAAATGAAAGACATGTACAAAATCTTTCCGCAACCCAATTTTGTAGGAGAGCACAATTAGCCTCTTTTGTATAATGGGGATCTTTAGTTCTTCGTTTTTAGTTTGATAGCACCTTATTTTGATGCACTTTCGGTTATGTTTCCTTTTGTGTATGGAAATTGCCAATGATGACACAGTGAGATAACTGGTGAGTACATACCAGTATCAGTATCTCCCCCTGTGGTGCTTCCGTGAGCACTTCCTTGACTCTCAAAAAACATATGTGCAGAGGGTCAAGGGGAAATAATTTAACGACCTGTCAACTCGTGCCCCTACTGTCAAGATACAAAAACACAAAACAGAGAAGACCAGGTCCAATGGGGTGTGCTGCCAACGAGGTAACTGAGGATCACGCGGTCACATGCGCAAAAACATATATTGAGTCACACATGGCTGGAAAATTCCCATCAGACCACCCATTATGGCGGAATTTCATCATGTGGGAGTAAGCAGTCAATCCAAACACCGCCCCAACCAGTGAGTGACGGTGCGGAAGTTGATCATGATGCACCAGCCAAAGTGTTGTTCAAAAAGTAGTACTGATGGAGTGCAGTGCTCAGGTGATAGTGCTCAATAAAAATGGCTAACTAGACTACAAAAAATGTTTTGTAAGGAGGATTAGTCTAGGTGTCAAGATTAAAACCACGCCTAGTAGTTGAAGAGTTAAACTACATTAAGGCGCTGTGTTAGAATGGTCGACATGTTTCAGCTTTATGGAGAAATACTCCAGCTTTCTTCAGGACCTAATGGATGGTTAGCTACTGCAACAAACTGTGATATGTTCAAAAAATAAAATTAACGTGCAATTGTACTTCAAATAGTCGTGCATCTACCAGGAACTTGGAGCCCCAATGTCCACTGGAGACAGACAAGTAATCATCTTCCTGTAGAAAGACAAAAATACACAACATATATTCGTTTTTACACAAACATCCACATGATCACACGGTCACCACATAGACACAACACACCTGCGAGAACAATTTACATTCCGCATTTACAATAAGCATGTTAGCTCAATCACATAGAGGCATTTCCTCATAGTGATACTCACCCAGCTTTGTGTGGGTGATGGCCTCACCTCACCCGGCAACCGCTCGGGAAATTAAGGCCCTGCTCTAATGTGTAGAAAATAAAAGGACACAGTTAGCGCACAGTTCATCTGTGCCCAGCCAAATAGCTCTACACATATAACCCAAGAAACGTGTGATAGACACCCGTCTGCCCTGCCAAAAACTGACTCCAAGGTTAGACCAACAGAAGGCATTCAAGATGGACAATTTCCGGTAGGTCGTACTGAGGTTTATTAAGTGCATCTCAGAATAATATTGAAAGCTAATCAAAGCCACTAAGGACTACCTCTGCTGACACCAATTGAATGAAAGCAGTCAAAGCCTCAGGAATCTTACCTATGCGTCGGTACCCAATGCTCACGGCCGAGCGGAAGTGGAGGTACCGACGGGACCTCTCTCTATGCTTATATCCAGAGGATGATAGAATAATAGGCTCACCGCGGTGTCCAATAAGCGGCAGTGCCACAGCATTTGAATAGTCTATGCACACCTCAAGGGGGCCATTGGTACATCCCTTTGCATATAAATTACAAACTGCTGAGAACGCGTTTCACTCAGCCGGCACACCGTGGGGTACTAATCCCTCGCGCATGCGCCATTATACTTGGAACTACAGAGTAGGAGGCACTGTGCCGATGGGCATGCGCCGTGCTGCCGGCGGACCGCCATATAGCCAATTACGATGTGAAAAAAGTTTATTCATAGATATACATCGCAAAATAGCTGTAATTCTTAGGCAGCGAGTCAAAGCAAGCAAACCCCATATGTATTTCTACGGGCTCTCCAAACAATGTTTATAAAACCGCCATGCAAATGGTATTTACATAGCTATGTGCGATATAATATTAGTACTGATGCAAAAAAGACTACTAATAACTGGAGAGTTAGAAATTGGAGGGTTATATCCAGAAACTGTAAATTTATAAATATTGCGTTATTACAGATGTAGACAAGCACACGTTCTACGCGCATGCCCGGGCTGGAGGTAGAGAACCCCCGAGCATGCGTGGAAAGACCAGCAGACTCACCTGACTTTTTTAGACCTGCATAGTTGTCAGCATTTTGTGGGTTTCTCGCTCCTTTGATGTGTTTAATATATTAAAATGACAGATAGCAAACCTTGTCCCACAGAGAAATAAATGCGTTGACATTCCTTTACAATTCGAGCTTTTATGTGTAATATGTACCCAGGCCTTTGTATATTGACATTACTGAGTGGAGGGCATCCTGGTTTACATCCCTCTTCTGCTACATTTTTGAAATATGATATTTTTTGCGCCAAAGAGAACTGAAGAGCTAAAGCACATGGCACTCTATATCGTCACTTAAAAAAATAATAGTATGTTTGTAAAACCTTAATGCGGATGGTCTGGTCCTTATATGTCATAATGGAAGGGAGTTTTAAAGCATACGTAACTTTATAGCGTTCCTTAAACGCTAAATTTCCTTGTGACTATTTTCTTGGAATAATTAGGATTATTTGTGTGTATATATAATCTTTATTGCTTGATTAATTAAAATCATTGCAATCCCAATATCTTATGTCTCCAAGAAAAACACATTTACATTGCAAACTCTACATCATCTCTTCACATAATAAAAAAAACTGTCCCATAAATACAATTTAAACACTTATCGATAAGCCCAAATCTAGCCACCTTGCATCGTTAATCACAGAATATTATTGCACATTATACATTTTAAAGTGACAGTGTGCTTTACATACTATTTCCATGGATATAGCAGAGAAATATTCTGACCAATAAACATTAATTTCCCCTTCCTTTCAAAGTGCTAATGTGCAAAAAATTCATCAGTTTGCTGCGATCATAACCCAGCTATTGTTACATTTTGAATGAATACAGTTGCAACAAAAATTATTAGGAAATAACATTTATAAGTCATTAAAACTAATAACACCAGGGCCATAAAAAAAGAAGGGGATCTGCCCTATATTACTAATTTTTCAACTGCCATTAAAAATGTTACCAGTTGACATAGTAATGGAACCGATTCATCAGACAATGACATGATTAAAGCCTGTCGGGCAGATCCCACGCCACTCATCAGAAAATAAGGTCTCAAACTAAATGTCTAAGATTAATCAGCTTCAGGCATACACATATTTGTACAAGAGTTTCCTGTGGCCATCCGCAAAATCTACAATTAGAATCTGGCCTCTGTTTGATCCAAAATCGAGTGCCCTCCTTTGTTGGGTATATACCCAAACGTAGCCTTAATTTTTTTTAAAAACTTTACAGAAAAGAAAACATTTAAATACGACTGAAAACGAGGGGATTGGTATGAATTGATCACGTACCATGCATAGTTTTTCTCAGCTAATGCAATTGTATCCAATTTAAATGATTCAACTTTAATATGCTTTTTTAAAATTAATTTATAGTTGGGCATTTTCAGAGCTGGCAGTTCAATTTGCAGGCTGATATCTCGTAAGGCAGTTAAAATATACGCTCTCCATTTAACCGTGTAGGCAGATTTATCAAGTTCTTGCCAACAAATGTTCCCTAAAGATGCAGGGGCTGATGTTGACAATGCAGCCGTACATTTTAGGAAAGATCCCTTTGATACCAGGCACTGGCTCTGGAGACCGAATTCCAATTTAATTGCTGCTTGACACCCTGACCTGGCAATTCCAAAGGTTGCTTTAAAAACCATAACAATCAGTAAGTCAAGCACCTTCACATCTTTTACTCTAGTAATCAGGGATCCATAAATGAGGGTAGGTTGTAACTTGGATTTGATTACTTTAAGAATAAACTCATATGATTGACAGTTCAGTGATTTCTTTAAACATTTAAAAGCATGGATAAATATCACAGCCTTGGCCCTTAGATCTTTAAGGTGAAATTAAAAAACATGTGATTGTCAAATATCATCCCTAAGTATCTATACGTGTTAACAATATGAATTGTACCTGCGCTGGCCTTCCAGGGACTAAACTGATGTTTGACTACACCAATTTTCATCACTTTCATTTTTTAACATTCAGTTCAAGGACATTCTGCTGTATATAATCATCAAAGGCAGTGATAAGTCTTTGTAGACCGATAGGGGTATAGCTAACAAGAATCGTATCGTCAGCATGCTGGAGGTAGCTAATTTGCACTCCCCCCCTAGGAACATGCCCATTCACAACATCCAAATGCTGAGAAAGGTCTGATAAAAATAAATTAAATAAGCAGGGGGCAAGAACACAGCCCTGCTTCAGGCCATAATATGTTATAATCTTCCTTGATAAGGAATTACCCTAACCAATCTTAACTTGAACCCAAGTGTTGGTATAGTATAATAGCTATCAACAATTTCTTTGAGATTCCCAGATCTGACAAATTGCCATAATAAATTTCAGGGCACAGAGTCAAAGGCTGCCTTAAGATCAATAAAAGCAATATATACATTTTGTTTATTCAAGACAGCCTTCTCCACAAGCAAGATTAGAGTCAACAGATTAGTGATAGTGGATTGACCTTTTTGGAACCTACTCTGATTAAATGGAATAATACTCTCCTTCATAGCCAAGTCTTCCAATTCTATTAGGAGACAAGAAGCAAACACCTTTGCATTGACATCGGTCAACAAAATTAGTCGATAATTAGCGGGGATTGACACCGGGCCGCTTTTATAAATTGGTTGCACTATGCTATCTTGCCATGACTCAGGAACAACCCCTAATGTCAAAACTTCCCTAAATAGATTATGCAAAATGCCGGCCCACAGATTACTATTAACACGAAACAGGGCATTTGGTAGCCCATTAGGTCCCAGGGCTCCATTTGCTTGCAACCCGCGTAGCAGGGTCAGTACTTGATTACAGCTTGGAATTTCTAAATCGAAATTTGGATCAAGACTAGAATCAATAACATGATCATTAGAGTTCAAATCGAGACACTCTCCATTCCCCGCATTAGTTAGTGATATAATATTTACCACATCTAAAGCAGACCTGTCTGGGTGTTTTCCCAGCCCGACCCGATACACCATACAAATTGGTTATAAACATTACCCAACTGGATTCAGAAATATTTACAGAAAAAGCCCTACAGCCTCCCCTTTCGAGGGTATTAATAACCCCCCAACATTGTTTTGCATTATTTTGCTTAGTGGCGGATAGTAAGCTATTCCATTGCCCAGTTTGATATTTAAGTTTTGCTTTCCATATTTCTTGTTTGTAGGTCTTCTTAAGTACCTTCAGGTTTTCTTTATACACTGGGTAGGTCTGAAAAAATCTACGGGCGTATGCCTCACGGACAGCTCTAGTGAGTACTTCCTTTAACTTTAATAGTTTGGTGGAAAAACATATTTTATGTATATTCAGATTGGTGTTACTTTTCCTAGTCTTTCCAGTTGAAAATTTCCCCACGATAGACTCTGTGATAAAATTCCATTTATTAATCATATTCATGTCACCCTGGATACCCTGATCACTTTCCTTAATCAATGCCTCAGCTGTTTGCATAATATCCCCATGTTTGGCTAAATTCCATACCAGCCTCTTCAGGTTATATGCAGAACATGCTGTGTTGGGAAGATCCTTAGATTTTAGAAGACATTCTACCAAAAAATAAAATTTGACAACCTGGGGGTTGTGATCAATTTCTGGCCGGCCGATTACCTTATATTCAGACAAATGAAATCTCAAATTGTCTGAAATAAATGTATAATCGATAATTTAACCTTGCTTAGAGTTCCTAAATGTGGGAGTAGATTTTTCTTTTAACTGGCTGATTCTAGCCTCAGACATAATGTCGCAGCAATACTTAGCTAAACCTCCTGTTTTATAGTTAGATTCAGAATACCGAAATTATTGCAAATTAAAATCACCTGATACTATTAAGCCAGCATCTGGATATTGGAGTATTAATACGCTCAGTACATCCCGAAGGATATACAACTGTGCAGACTTATTTTCACTAGCACTCAGGTACACATTAAGAAAAACTAACCTTAACTCATTTTATTATTTGTGAAGAATCATCCTTTTTAATTTAACGGTGAATTTTCCATCTTAAACTTCCTACTTATGTGCCTGAAGTATTTAAAAAATATTTTACGATATGTGTATCGCGTTGTTCTTGACTTTTATTGCTTGAAATTGAACTTGAACTCACCTTGTCTCCGAACCGGGCGCTGAATTGGAAGGGGAGAGACACCCCGAAGTGACATAGCAGGACCACCATGAGGTCAGGGAAAGAAAGAAGACCACCAACAAGGCCACCAACAAAACGGAAAAGGAAGAACACAACCACGGGCCTAGAGACACCCGGAAAAAATAAGCGACTACTCAGCAGCTCCAAGGATACCAGCAATACTTCAAGCACCTCTAACCCACAGGACAACAGCCATAAAGGCACCAACCGTGGTACAAAAGAGGGATTACCAACGGGCCCAGCCTATACCCCCACCCCAACCTCAACCTCAACTTCAATTTCAATCCTAGACCAATCTACAAGCAATAAAAATAATAAAAGGAAAAACACCAAAGACCTAATTAACCTAGCAGACCAGCCAGTGAAAATGCAACATAATCACCAACCGAAAATCTACACAAAAATCACCTTTTTAAAAAACCCAGGAAATGTGATTTACTCATCAAACGATTCAGTCACAGGTCTTCAAACTCCCCTGCCACCAGCCGGCATAAACAACTGCTTATCTCAAACCTCAAACCTCACCGTAGCCAAAATACACACGCTACCAATCTCAACTGAGTGCACGGGCAACACCAATAGAACCGCAGGGGCAGGAGGTCAATGGGGACAAGATGAAAGAAACCCAGTGTCACAAGAAGGCGCAGTCAGCCACTCCCCAGCAAAAGAGGAAGGAAACCAAGAAACAAGCCTACCCAGTCCACCGCCGGAGAAGGACAGATCGAGCACTCACGCCCTAGAGCAGGACGCGTCACAGGGGCACCTTAGCAACCACGTAGCAAGGGCTATGTCATCTCAAACAGACTCTTTCTTATTCACCCGGCAGACAGCGGTAGAAGCAAAGAACGATCAAGAAACAGCACCGGCACGTGGTTATGAAGCCAACCACCACGCCGAACTAAAACCTCAAGGTAACACCAAGGCTCACGCCAGGTCACAAAAACAGATCCCGGAAACTCGCCCCCAATCAGGGCTGACGGGAGCTCACCTTCCTCAGACAGGGACATGACCTTCTTAGAAGACCAAGAATGGATCGAACTAGACGTTAAGGACCTCACAAACAGCATCAGCAAAGAGAGCCTCATCCACCCCACAGAGGGGGCAACGGATACAACTGACACTTTTTGGGTAACTCTACTCAACACAATCCAACTGTCATCAACCGCACTTCAGTACCAATCTGACAAACTAGACCTTCAACTAATAGTGCTGCAAAGGTTGGCAGAGGCCACTATGGGGATCGACAGAAAACTTGCAGATCTCAACGGCCTTATAAAAAGAGGACAAGAGTCAGTAAAACTATCCCAGCTTGGAAGAACAGACTGTGCCTGCTCACCAATCGTCGACAAACTATCATCATTACCCACAATGTTGGGAAACCTTCTGGAGGACATAAAACTAAACACCACAAAGCTCCTTACAACAAAGGAAAGGCCCGCCACTTTACTTCTCAACAAAAGTCCACTAGGAAACGATAACAACCCAAACAAAGTCACAACGCAACGGCACCAGCCATCAAATTCCAACACTTCATTAGAGAAGTCTCCTCAGAATACCTTGACAAGTAGCCACGTCGAGCAACCAGGAAGCTCAATGAACGCGCGCACTCGACGCAAACAAAATAGAAAGGGCAGGAACAGGAAGCAACCTGAAGCGGTCTGTACAGAAGAGAAACGCCAGCAATGTACATCGGGGGGCTTTGATCCCCCACTAGCAAATAAGCACAACACCAGCGTTTCACCTCAACTTAAAAAATCATTAGACGCACAGACGCAAGCCGGAGAGGGAATGGGAACTCAGTTCTTCCCAAAAGAGAAAACCTCCAAGCAGACAGAGGAAACCCCCTTAGGCCAAATAAACAATCAAACACTTAACATCTCATCAGAACCAGCCCATAAAGGCCAAAGTGAAAGTCAAGCAGTAACAACGCAATGGACCTGGGGGGTCGAAAAACAGGCTCAAGAGGAGCCTGACAAAGTTACATCTAAGGCCATAACCACCAACCTCCCAAACATCAATACCTGTAAAAACTCCAAGACCACCTGCAGCGAGAAGGAAGGGGACCCCCTGATATTAAACATCACAAAAACAGAAAGTGGCCAGCCTAAAGACCAACCCCAGCGGGTAAACTTCAACCAAAACTTCGACACACTAATCAGTCAAAATTCACAAGGGCCAAGCGTATTCATGCGACAAACACAACAACCAACACAGCCCCCAGTGGAATGTGACATAATTCTTTTTATTCCCGAATTCAAATCTAGAGGAAGGGTGGATACTCTCAACAGGGGCAATATACTAAAGCTGATCAATTCAATCGACAATTTAAAAAATATACACACCACCGACCTGCTTGAACTTGAATTTCTTCCTGCCTCTCATCCACGTGGCAACGAAACAACAAAGACCACATGGACAACAAACGACGTCGCAAATTCAATTATGGAGGAAACATCCAGATTCTCCCAGTGGGGAATTAAGCTAGAAGTAGCAAGCAGACCCGCTTACCCAACTCTGCTCCTTGAAGAAAAGAAACAAGAAAGCCCCAAAATGGCTAAATCAATACTGAAAGGAGCACGGAGTCACTCACCGGGACCAGTTAAATACCTGCCACAATTTCAACATTCAAACTTCCCCGAGCTCGAACCACACAGGGCACCACTAACTCGCACAATACCCGGAGGAGACACAAACTGACAAAGAACATCAGCCTCAACTGTCAATCCTACAGTTTCCCCCAATATAAAAATATGTAACTGGAACATCAACGGCCTCTTAGACAAACTGGAGGACCCTGAAATTTAAAATTATTTAAAATCTTTTGATCTGATCCTCCTTCAGGAAACATGGGAAACAAACGACATCCCACTACAAGGCTTCACAACCCAAACGCTCCCGGCAACAAGAGGCTCTCAATATCGTCACAGCTCTGGCGGCCTGGCGACATTTGCCTCGATATCAACAATCGGGGCAACGGAGACGATAAAAGTAAGCCTCACACCTCCAAACGCAATACAGGCGCTATCAGCAACAATTACAAACAACCAGGCAACCCAACAGCTGTACATCATCAACATATATATACACCCGAAGCACAGACACTCGGGGTCTAGGGAACTCGTCAAAGAACTGACAAGACTCACGGAGGAAAGGGAAATGGAGAACATACTTGTGGCAGGAGACTTTAACCTTCATCTCTTCGAAGTAAAACCAGCAGATGATATGACCAAGGAAATGGACATAGCCTGGGCCATTCCAAACCAAACAAACCCGTTTCCCAACAAACATACAAAAACCTCAATTGAGCTATTGAGAGACCTCGAGCAGCTAAACCTCAGAGTACTAAACGGACGCTTCAAAGATGACACCCCACCAGCTCCAAGACACTTCTCTACGAGCACGACTTCACATCTCGATTACATGTTAATGACACTCTCACTGTATGGAAAAATCAACTCATTTAAGATTGGAGAAAGCGCATCAAGCGATCATCTACCCCTAGAAGTCAAACTAGGTGTGTCCTGCGTGAACAAAGCCGCGGAAAAACGATACATAGGCACAGAACACACTGCCAATTACAAACGAATAAGGTGCAAGACCACAGAGATCGAGGAATTATCAACTAGTGCCAAAATAATCATGCACCAGGCATCCTGCTTAAACACTAATCCGCTAGATGCCTGGGCATACTTCACAACAGAACTGGGAGCTAAATATGCCACTGAGCTGAAAACCCAAAAAGGGAACACTATTTGGTCTTCACATGGAAAAGGCACAACACCTGAGATAAAAATATAAAACGCGCTATAAAAAAGACCCTGAAAAAGCTCCGAAAAGAACCAAAAAATGACAGCCTTCAAAAGGAGCTTCGTATCCTAAAAAGACAACTAAAAAAGATGACCTGGGAAAGGAAAAAACAACAAAGCGAAGAACAATGGATAAAATTCCCCCCCCCGGTCAAAACAGAAGAATAGCTCCAGCTTCTGGAAAATAATCCATTCCCTTCAACAGCCAGGCCACAAGGGAATTGACTCCAACATATCTGAACCTGACTGGGCCAAATACCTATCTGCACATTTCAATACAGCCGACCCAATAACGGCCAGTTCTAGAGGGGGAGACTGGTCGGACGACGCTGTCCAGAATTTCAACAATTTCAGTACACCCAACAACGAAGAGACCTTAGCTAAGAAAGGGAAATCTTCCTTGCTCAACGATCCAACTGCGGGCATAGACTCAGAATTAACCACCAACCCAACAGCAAATACAGAGGACAATAAATATCTAGAATCAGCAGATAGGATAAGGAAAAAAATCTTAAAAGGCAAACCAGACGGGGCCCCTGGCCCAAAGGGGATCCCGCCAATACTATATAAAAAAGACGCTGATTACTGGAGCAAGATCTTGTCACTGGTCTTTAATAAAATAAGGGAATTAACAACAACACCAACATCCTGGAGAGGCTCGATAATAAGCCCGATTTATAAAAAGGGCCTCAGGAACGACCCAAGCAGCTATCGGCTCATAGCTTTGATCGACACCGAGGCAAAGTATTACGCGGGCCTCATTTTGGAAGACTTGACATCCTGGGCAACCGCTAAGAATATCATCCCAGCAACCCAAACCGGATTTCGTAGTGGCCAGGGCACCACGACAAACATCATGGCGCTAACTCTCCTGGCAGATGCGGCAAAAGTCACTAAAACCTCTCTGTTCCTGTGTTTTATCGACTACAGCGCAGCATTCGATCATGTAGATCGCTGCAAACTCTGGCTGAGCGATTGGGGAATTCCAGGCCCACTTCTACAGCAGCTAATACTGCTACACAGTAACACCTGGGTCAGGATAAAACTGGGACCTGGCACGCACCTCTCACGAGAAATCGGGACTAGCAAAGGATTAAAACAAGGCTGCGTCTTAGCCCCAACGCTGTTCAACCTCTTCCTCGCAGACCTCCCCGGTGAGCTAGGGGTAGTTCAATCTCATGCACCACGGCTGGGCAATACCACACTGTCAAATCTCCTCTACGCAGATGATTTAGTCCTTATAAGCCGGTCCCCTATCGGCCTCCAACACCTGCTGGACCAAACCAATACGTTCTCCCAAAAAAATTCATTGACAATCAACCTAAATAAAACTAAAATTATGACAATAAATCACCACAGAAAACGAAACTTCACATGGCTACTGAACGGACAGAAGCTAGAGCAGGTAACCTCCTACAAGTACCTGGGAGTCACACTAGATCGCAACGGCTCATTCAAACAACAACTAGAGGCCATCCGACGAAAGGGCACGACATTCCACTTGTCAATAAAGCCGCTGCAGAAAGCTCTTCCCGACCGGACATTGGGCCCTCTACTACAGGTAATAAGAGCTCGATTACATCCAATGCTCACCTACGGCAGCGACCCCATGCGTGGCAAAGACGCAACGACACTAGACAATATCATCAGTCGAGTCTACAGGGCAATATTCCACCTGCCTACCTATGCATCGCCCGCTCAAATTCGTCTTAAATTCGGGTTACAGAAACAAACGGTGGAGAGAAGAGGCGCTTATATCAAAAGCTGGCGGAAAATCAGAGATGCTGAGCATGGATCCTTAAACGCCCACCTCTGGACCGAACTGTCCATTAGAGATAATTCACCAGCAAGGAACTATCTAATGGAATCACTGGAGACCCTAGGACTAACAAACTTATGGGAGTCAGCAACTGACCCCAAGACTTTCAAAAAAACGGTAATGAAAGTCACCAAGATGGTCTCATCCATTGAGGACAAAGCAACTCTTGCCAAGAGAGCACACGGATGGGTGTTGTTGGAAGGCTACACAGCTCTTAAACCACAACAGTACTTAACGACGGGCCTTACTCATACAACAAAAAATAAGTTCCTCAATATGCGCCTTGGCAATATACCCATAAGGCCTCACTTAGCACCCTGGAAAAGAGAAAACGCAGCAAATAATTGCAGACTTTGCTGCTCTGGAAAAGAGGACCTGACGCACATTATCTGCATCTGCAAAACTCTCTTGGACATAAGACGCTCCCTGCTTCGGCCCCTATGGAATCAGAAGGGAATAATAAGCTGTAGACAGGCTGTGATGCTCTGCTTCAATCCCGGAGAAACTCAGTTAAATTGCAGAATAACGAGATTTTTTGACATTGTGGCCAAAAGACTAAAAGAAACAGCCGAAGGGTCTACCGGAAGCACTAGCTAAAACAAAAAAAACGCTAGCATCCAGCCGCCCTTAAGGTTAAGGACAGTACTAAACCAAATTGTGCTTTTATTAACTAATAAGGGGAATCCACCCGCTATTTTAAGTGAAATATTCTTGCCACTGATTGTTTTTTAGAACTGTATGTTTTTAAATATTGTGAGTTTTTATTAACTGTACAATAAACTAAATCTTAAATCTTGTCTCCTCAGCTTATTCAAAATATAGTTGATTCATATTGAGTTTACCTGCCTAATCTCCTTCATAATGTATCCTTTCATTGGTTACCAGCAACAAAGATATCTGTCTTAATGTTTCTCTGTCTTTGCTATCATGTCTTTCATAAGCTCATGCCCATGTATCTTCAACAACATCTCCACCCTTGTGATCCTCATAGAAGAACTTCCTCAGAGTATCCAAATCTTATGAATCGTACTAATAAAAAGATGTGTCCACATGAAGGGTTGATTCTTTTATCATCTAGCCAACAAAGGTTGGGTCTCCCTCCTGAGCAGTGCAATTGCAAGTCATATGGAGTTTTGAAAACAAATAACAACTTGGTATTTTACACTCAGTTAACGTAACCTTTGCTGAGTTTTACACCACTCCAGTGCCAGAAACATCTTAGCAGAGTATAAGCACATTTTACAAATGTTTTAACATAACATAAAACAACATGTCTTGTTAGTGGTGTAGTCAAGGGTCAATAATAAGTTAGCTGTTCAAAGAGTGTATGAGGGTCTTTGTAGGACTTGTGCTGTGAGTTGTCTTATTTGGTAATATTGTTTTCAATGTCTGAGGACTGGTTGTGAGTACATTCTCTGAATGACTGTGTTGGTTTATATATTTTATTATCCATAAAGTGCACATACATAAGATGTGTTGCCCGGGGTGAAAAGAGAGATTGTGAGTGGGGGTTGTGGCATGTGTATGTGAATGTCATTTTCAGGGACTGTTCAAGAAGGGAACTGTGAATGGGTAATATGTTTTTGGTTGAGTGACCTAGGATGATGTAGGATGGAGTAGCATTTGTGAGGAAGACAGTTATGTGAATGGAATTGCAAATGCTGTGGCGAGGTTCATGGATAGTACTGAGGATGAGTACAGCTGAGCCTCATTGGTGTGAATGAGACATATTTTGAATGGTTGAGGGTGTGTGCTGAGTGTTGCTCAAGGTAAGTTGTATAAATGTGGTGTGATTGAATAAGGGTGGATTGAATGATGGCAATCAATTTCTCAAGATCCTGCAGGTATGATCAACCCTTTTCACAAGCCTATCATTTCTGAATTCAAACACGCTTGATAGTACTGGAGGGCTAACTCCTAATTTGGCTAGGCCACTAAGCAGGGACCATTGTGGAATATTAAATGCCTAATCGTCAAATACACAAAAATTACATATTGCAGTCAGTCTAATATCTTAAAAAATGTCAAGGACTTCAACTATCAAAAGATAAATAGCACACTAAAACAGGCTCATCAGAAACAATAAGAATAACTCCATCAAGGACATAACTCTTGCAAAACACCACTATCAGTTTAGGCTCCAGGCGTTGTTGGCTTTGGGCAGGGACATCACAGGACATTTTAGGGATGTATGACATTACAACGCATGCTTTTACATCGCATGCCTTTACAACGCAAGTATTACAACGCAGTCCATTACAACGCATAGTGCTTTGGGGTGCTGGATAGTGAATAGTTTAATTTACTATTCCAACTCCAGTCCCCGTGGACACTTGGGAAGGTTATTGGATAGTAAATTAACCTATTCCCTATCCTAGAGCGCCCCCCAGAGCAATGCATTGTAATAGTTTATGTTGTAATGGTTGCGTTGTAAAGGCTCTGCGATGTAAAAGTTGCGTTGTAAAGGTTGTTAACCACATTTTAGTCTTCACAGAAAAGGTCATGCATGATTTGGGGTCACATCAGGCATTGACAGGCGTTCACTGTCTTTGTGCACCATATGCAATCCATAATATTTGTTTCTTTTTTAAAAGAGAGCTTTGGTAGGGAATCCCTATCTTAAGGATACCTTGGAGAAGTACACTTGATCTCACATGAAGGTTAACCAAACTATTAATGATTCCCAGACCTCAGTGCCTGGGATCAGCATCTTAGTTACATGTGCATGTACTCCAGTACATTGCTGCCAAGGGGATTCTGGCTTCTGAGGTGTGGTAACAATGCGACTGAATCTCACAGGAGACACTGGAGTCCATCTGTGTCAACAAGTGAGGAAATTCACGGTGAAAACATGAAACAACAAGCAGTTCACTCATGATGCTTTTTAAGCCCTTCCTTGTTGGCCCATGACCCGTTTAGGCATGATGGCAATAAAACATGGCATCTTGGCAAAAATAAGTTTAGAGGGATGCTTAAGGGACTTCTACATCTTTGTTGGTCATTTCTGATGAGTTAAGGATTAGCTTGGGCACTTCAGTGTCAGCATGGAGTCCCCATAAAAGGGATAGCTGGCCCTCGTGACAGGAATAGGAAGCTGTGCCTTGAGGATTTTGTGCCTTAGTTTGGTCTGGGACTCTGCAGTTATTGTAGTCTTCCTGTGTTTCCTCACATATAACAGCCATCGTCTTTGCAATTCCAGACTAGAGTCTACCATTGGCTTTTGAGGATAACAGGCACCTGGCATATTGGGTCTGGTTTAATCTTCCCACAGTGATGTTTAAAGAGCTTCATTGAAGTCAAAAATAAAATACTTGCTCATTTTAATCACCAGCTTCTATTCAGGTAATGTGGCATTGATTACAAATCAGCCTGCAATTTGTAGGGAGTCAACTAAGCTCAAGTTCATCTTCTACAATGTGTTATCCAGTTATCAAACTCCATGATGGTGCAGCATACCGTGATATCATCATCACTTGTTTGTGTCTCAGAATCCATGGCAATGGAAGGCATTCAATAATTCCCATGGAAGAGTTTGTTTTTTCTCTAGACATGGTTCAGTCAGTCAGAGGCTGTAGCTACACCTGTTCACCAAGAGAACAGAATAAGTGTTACTGCCACATATATGCTTTCAAATTGATCTCAGCAAGACTGACTATGTGTCTTTTCCTCCCTGTTTGAATGTCCTTAGCCTGCCTAGAAAAACACTTAGGGGCTTATTTACTGGAATGATAGTGCAGGGCAGCGCCTCAAGGTATCATTGCTGCACAGCCCTACACCACATGGAAAGGGCAGAAATGCACCGTTTGTCCAATATGGTGCATGCCTGTCCTCTCTCGCTGTGCTGGTGCAGTTTCGGCAGCATAACGCTAGTACAGGTACATTTGCACCATGGTGCAAGGCTGCCTGCATTACAGGCAGGGTTGTTTGTGTGCAGAAAGGGGCACATTCCTGAACAAAAACAATCCACAGAGGCATTTTCTCCTTTCTATGTGTGCTGCTGATATTTCTCCTAGTGGGGAGGTGTAAGATTTTGACTCATTCCCAGGTCTACAAGTCCTTGTAAATCAAGAAATACATCAAAAACAATGAGAATTGATTGGGAACACCAACCTCAACGCGGAAAGCCTCCCTTGCGCAGAGTAAGACAATGCAGCGATTTGTGCTGCTTTGCATGAATCCATATTTGTGAAGCCAATCAAAGCCATGCAAAGTGGCTTTGCATGGCTTTACATAAGTGACTTGGTCTTTGCATCATGCATGTACCACATTGTGCGATGCAAGAATGATGCAAGACCCTCATAAATAGGTCACTTAATACCATTCTACATGCAGCTATGCATGTCTATTCCCAACATTCATGATGCTATGCTAGAGTGGTCTTTGCAGAGATGGGGCTCTAATTGAACTGGAGTGGGAATAGTACATTTTACCCCTTTGCAATCTAACTATTTCCCTTCTGTTTTTACCCCTCATGAGTCCAACAGTTTGCTTACTCTTGTATAAATTGTATTAGGAATAGTATATCTATTAATTGTAAAAGTTTATAGTTTACTTGATATTGTTAAAATGTATATTATTATGTTTTTGTTCATCTACAATTATTAAATGTATAATTATTAATGTTTAATATATTATTATTTATTTTTAGTAAATTGTAAGTTTTTAGTGTGTTTACTTTTTTATTTATAATTAAAATGGTTTATTTTTTAAATTGAATATGTTATTGCTTATCGGAAGAATTGGGGTTTATGTTAGAGGACCGGCGTCAAACACTCAGGTCATGGGCACCCCAAGCGCAGCCGCAAAATGCTGCAGAAGGAACAAGCAGCGCAAAGAGAGGAGGAAAGCGCGGAGGCTTCAGGAAAAGAAATTAAACACGCCTGAGAGCCAGTCAAATGATGTGGACCTTTCATCTGTCAACACTGTTATAAATATGACTGAGCTTGAATTAAACACTGCAGAATTACAGTTGCTGTCTTTGGGACTTTCTTTCTGTCCGAAAAATAACTTTAAATATGTACAATCTCGTATTGACATTTTTAAGTTTATCAGAAAGTTAAAACTAGTTAAGTTCCATAAATTAAAGAAAGCAAATGTTAAAGCAACAGTGATTAATGCTGAAAATCAGCCCAGTACTCGTTTTCAAGTAGCTGATGTATCTGCTCTTCGCACAGTGAGTAGTTTGGCAAATGATAATAATGAGAGTGGATTAAATACACAGGAAGATCTACTAGGTATGGGTATATCGACTTCCAATGCTGCCCTTACTCCTTTTAGCCCAGCATCTACATTTATGCCTGTCATGGCAAGAGATGCCATAGACATTTTTGGTGACTGCGTGATTAGTGATCTTAAAGTTCTTCATAAAAAATGTATTTGTATGAACAAAAAGAGTCAGTATAAAGAACAACAATATTTTCGCCTTATGGATAAACTTACTAAAGAAAAAATATCATAATCAATAAAGCAGACAAAGGCGGTAATATTGTTTTATGGCCTAGAGATGCTTATTTGGAAGAGGCTAGAAAACAATTGAGTGATGTCCAATGTTACAAGCAGGTAGCCTTTCCAATTCTTTTGAAAGTAAAGGATTAAACTTTTAAATAACTATCTAAGTGGAAGAGGGAAAGTTTAATTGACAAGGATGAGTACAACTTTTTAAGAACAGAGCATCCTATTACTCCAACCTTGTACTTACTCCCTAAAATCCATAAACAGATAACCCCAGTGCCAGGACGCCCTATTATATCGGCCCAAGGTAGTTTACTTGAATCAATGTCTAAGTACGTTGATTATTTTCTTCACGACTATGTAGCTGCTTTGCCATCTTTTATTCGTGATACAGGACACTTTTTGGATAGACTTAAAGATGTTATTTGGGAGGATGGTTATCACTTGTTAGTGATGGACATCTGTTCTTTATACACAAGTATCAATCATCATGATGGCTTGAATGCTGTCAAATTCTTCCTGTCTAATAGAAATATTTGTTATAATGAGCATAACAAAATGTTACTCCAGATGACGGAAATGTGTTTAATCAACAATTTCTTTATTTTCAATAAGGAATTGTTTCATCAATTAAGGGGTGTTGCTATGGGGGCGTGCTTCTCTCCAAGCTATGCGTGTTTGCACGTTGGTTGGTGGGAGAAGCACGTCCTCATGCAGACCCATGGAGATGACTATTTAGAACACGTCATCCAATGGTGGCATTTTATTGATGACGTGTTCGTCATATGGAGAGGTACAAAAGAATCAGCCATGGATTTTGTAAGGAAGATAAACAGCAATTCCCTGAATTTGGAATTCACGGCACAGGTCAGTGACTCTAGGGTAGAATTCTTATATGTAGAGGTATTTATTGATCAAGGAAATATTTGCACTAAATTACACCGCAAAGAAACAGCTGTTAATTCTATTCTTCACGCCAGCAGTGCTCACCCTAGGCACCTCATAAAAAGCATTCCCTATGGTGAGTTTTTAGGTATAAAAAGGATCCGTAACAGAAAGGAGGATTTAGACATTTGTCTATACAAAGCTAAGGAAAGATTTCTAAACAGAGGCTATAATGCCAAAGATCTACAGTGGGCCCTGGATAAATTAAATTCATTCACTACAACAGAGGTCAATGAGGTAACTGATGAGACTCAGGTTGTGATAACCGCTCCTTCACAAGTAAGGT
Organism: Lissotriton helveticus; assembly: GCF_964261635.1. NCBI lineage: Eukaryota > Metazoa > Chordata > Amphibia > Caudata > Salamandridae > Lissotriton > Lissotriton helveticus. The sequence goes on from NC_136059.1 coordinate 643,589,841, forward strand.
TAATCACTACTTACAGTAGTCAAGAACATGACATCAGGAAAATTGTGAATAGGCATTGGCCTATTCTTCACACTGACATTATTTTGTCGCCAGAACTACTAAATCAGCCTACTGTCACTTTCAGAAGAGCTCCATCCATGCGAGATGCTCTAGTTAAAACTAGTCCTGAAGTGATAGACAAAAAGAACTGGTTGACTGACAAGAGAGGTTTTGTAAAATGCTTCTCTTGTCGTGCATGTAAGTTCGGTATTAATAAACAATCCTTTGTTGACCCCTTTTCAGGAATACCCAGTAAGATCAATGGTTACTTCACTTGTAAAACAGACTGTGCGGGATATATTTTAGAATGTACATGTCAACTATCATACATAGGTAGTACCAAACTCCCTGTGTTTAATAGGATCCTCCAACATTTGCGGGCAATTGTGAATTCTGATCCATCTTATCCAGTTGCTCACCATTTTAAACTTGTACATCAAAATAAATTGGAGGACCTCAAATACTATGTAATTGACTCTGTTCCAAAATCAATACGTGGTGGAGATAGGGAGAAAAAACTCCGCCAGCTAGAGAGTAAATACATAGTGAGATTAAATACTAAGATACCTAATGGGTTGAACACAGGAGAGGATATGGTTAACTTTCTATGAACATATTAGCCTACACTGTCTTGGTATTAAGAATGTTTTAGATATATACTTGGTATTGGGCTCAATATCAGGTTAATCTTTTCGTAATATAATTAATACCCACAAAATGTCTATTTCACGATGATTTAATGCTCGTTAGATACAGATGTTATATATGTGTGTATATATATGAATTTATATTTTATATTTATGGGTAAATGTATCTTTTTTTTTTATATAATGGATTTTTAACGTAACCTTTTAGAGTATATTACCTAATTGGTCTTCTAGTTTATTCTAGTTAGACTTGGGGTTTTCTGAGAGTGGGTTACTAATCTATTGTTGACTTGTTTATGATCCCACTATATCGTCTAATCTTTATTTTATCTATATTCTAATTTTATACACATATATTTATTTATTTATTTATTTATTGATTGTTATTTGATCCTTTTTAAACTTTCAAGTCTGTAGTCAGAATAGTATTATTATGTCCAATAATGTATTCATCTCTGTGGTCATGTATAAGATTGCTTGATATTTGCATCCGCACATTCATTCATTTATTCTAACTTATCATTTATGAATGGTTGTAATCAACCACATTTTTTATTTACACAAATGGGTTTTACTATAATCAATTGTTATCAGAATCAAGTAGTACTAGTAGTCCAACTTATGATTAGGACTTGGGCACTTGCCCCGGTTTTTTGTAAATTCAACAAATAATATTCTTTTAAAATATTCTGCTTCTAAAATTAAGTAGTTATATTTGAATTATGTTGAAATTATGTATAAAATGTATAACTTTACTTATATGACAGAATTGCTTTTGCATGACTGCACTATACACTGTATACGTGATTACTAGTCTGTTTTTCCTTTCCAGTGATGAATGGGAGGGTTTTACATTGATTTATAGTATTTAAGGGTGGAGTTTCTTCCTGACACGTCATGTGATCAAGGCCGGGGCAACCCGGCTGAAACGCGTCATGTTGTGTGAAGGCTAATAAAACGCACTGAAATTTGAGAGCCTTTGTGGTGGTCCGTTCCTGGTGAAGGAGTTCGCTTTTTCTGCCTCAGGATTTGTTTTCCATATATATATATATATATATATATATATATATATATATATATATATATATATATATAGATATTACCTACTGGCGGTCGCCAGTAGGTATATATAGTTAGGATTTTTTCTCTATGGGATTTTTGAAAGTTCTATGTCTAATAACTTTGGCGTTTGTGGACGGAATTGGCTGAAATTTTCAGGAAAATGGCACATTTTGTTTTTGAGCAGCCCCTGAAAATTTGGGGGGGGTTCGTCAAGGGGGGGCCGAGAAAAAAGGGGGGTCCCAAAACGTGTTTTTAACATTGAGTTTTCCATAGGGCGGTTGGCCTCACTTTTAGCCCGAACGGCTGAATGGATTTGCACGAAACTTGGCAAAATTGTAGGGACTGGTAGCCCGATGTGCCTTTTGTAGGTCTCAATATATGTGCTTCAGTGGATTTTGAGAAATTAACGTTCAAATAAAGATATATATCTGTAACAGCGGACCGGGCAGCGCTCCGGTTCGCGGACTTTACGCGGTACGGAGCTTTGTGAAGCGAAGCTGATTGGTTCTCCGGCGTCTGTAAACATTCCAAACAGTCCGTAGCGGCCGCCATCTTGTCTCTCGGTAGGATCGAGAGACAAGCGGAGGCCAAACCGAAGGGGCAAATGACCATAAGGGGGCATAGTAGATCCTCCCTGACCCTCTAGGTTTGATGTGGAGGCTTTAAAAGGGTCTCGCAGGGCAAAAAAAAATATATCGTTTTTTAGTTTTTTTGCGTGGAGTGCGCCCGGTTCGCGAACCGGGAAGCGTTCTGGGGAGCGTACTTTCTTGAAAATTAGTGAAAAAAGTTAGAGTAAAATAATAGTTGTGAGTGATCAGATGTAGGGTAGCTCTGAGAAGAGCTTTTGGGTTTATGGTACATTTAGGTACTTATAAGTAGGTACCAATGCACAGTCTTAAATTCAGAGTGAAAATTCTGTTGCCCTCATCTGAGAAGTGAACTCCATATCCTCTGTAGATATCTTGCATGTAGTAACGCAAGTTATTGTTGTACAGGGAGCCCATTCCATGGTCTCTCATGTAAGCTGAAACAGATTTGTTTACATGCTTCCTCGATTTCTCAATTTGTGGACAAAATTGGTTCGACCACCTCCATTTTTGTCTTTGGCATATATTTGAATATACCAAGGCAGTCTGAGGAAAAAGTGCCATCAATTGCTCAAAGGTGTCCTTTAAAAGCATTTCCAGACCTACCCCAGTCAAAGTGCCCAAATCATTACCTCCACAGTGCACAATTAACAGGTCAGGTTTTGGCAAATGCATAAAGGTTTTCACCAATGGTATCAATTGGTGACATTTTAATCCTCTGTGGCCAAACCACTTAATTTCCACATCTTGTAAATTGAGGTTAGGTAAATTCCTGTTTTCAGCGTACCTCTGAGCCCAATAGATGTAACTATGTCCAACAATCCAGACAGAAAACATGGCGAGAGAAGGTTCTCCTGCAGTCAGATGAAGTGTGGCAATGAAATGGCAGTTGAAAAAATGAGAGTGTAAAATGAAAAAAACTGAGGAGTTTCTGTGTTAATGAAGCAGTAAGAGTGATTGGTGGATTTTGATTGCTGAAAACAGAAAGTTAGGGTGCATGGATGAGTTCGTTGAAAGATGTATTTTGAGTGGCGAAGAAAAAATCATTAAATGAAAGATTGCACTGGATATGCAGGTGCACTGAGAGTTCAGAGTTCAATTGCAACATTGTTGTGTGAACTTGGAAACACCAGAGGTCTTGCAAGAGGTGGTTGCTCTGCAGAAAAAGCAGAGAGGGGGCAGAGGGGGGAAGGGTTTTGATTTGAAAAAAAGTGAGGGAAGAGTTTTGATTGGGTGACATGAGAGATATGTGTGAAGAATTACAGCATTTCTGTACTTTTGATAGCTGCAGACTCTGGAGTGCATACCTTTTGCTCTGCTGAAGACAAATTGGTGTGTTTCTGAGACTGTTTTGAAACTCAAAGTATTTGCTAAGGTGAGAAAAGATTTCTTTAATTTAGATAGAAAATAGTGTGCTTTAAGGAGAAAATTATGAAGAAAGTTGTGTTTTTCAAATGTTGGTTTGTCTCAAGTGTTTTACAAATAGATTTTGTTTCTTTGAGAAATTGTAATTGGAGAAAATGTGAAGTATTAGTACTGACAGGGTTTTTATGTGCATAGGAGCTGTGGAGTGTTTTCAAATTATGACTTGTAAATCGTTTTTGAGGAAAAGCAATGGTTTTAATATTGATGACAAGGACATAATGGTGTCTGCTTCTTTATAAGGTAATTGAGAGTCTCTGATGTTATTTTTCCCATTTCAATGTAAGAAGTTTGTCTGTGGAGCAAATTGCTTGTAAATATGCTCCCACCTGTGCATGGCAAATTTAGATTTTGAATGTTTGCGTTACATAGGCATGTTAAAGGTGACTGAAACATGCTGCAAAGGCAATCAAAAAACGCTTTTATGTGTCTTAAGGACATTTTAAGTCATTTCCCCATGTGCAGTGTTTTCAAATTATGAGTTGAAAATCGTTTTTGAGGTAAAGGAATGTTTTCAAAATTTATGTGCGCCATATGCCCCCAAATTTCTTTTTCAGGGGTGCAGCAGGGTGTTCTTGAGACACCCCTGCACCCTCGGAAAAATTCGTAATTTGCGATGAGGTAATTGCTAATCGCAAATTGCACCTTCATTCCTTTGGGCCTCCTGCTGCATGGAAATGAATGGGTAATTTGTAATTAGCAAATAGCTCATCGCAAACTAGGAATGGTAAAGAATCGCTATTTATTCCTTAAAGTTCGCTATTTAGGAAATGCAAAAAACTTTGATGATACATATGGCGGTTCATCTCTAACAAGATAAGAAGCATAGGGATAGATTTATGATTACTGGCGCATCACCAGGGATGTGTTAGTCATTCTGTGCCGCTGTTCCGCCACCTATGGTGTGCTGCATTTACAATGCGGCACATCATGGGGCAAAAACAGCACAGATGCGTGACGTATCTGTGCCGTAAAGGTGGCGCATTGCTGGAGTTGTATCGCAAGTGTGATGAAGCTCCAGCAAGGCTCAGGGGTGCCCCTGTCGCAGGGTTTCTGTTCTCACACAGAACTGTGGACAGAGGATTGGAACCTCGGCGAATTAGGGTGCCCCAAAACTCACCTTAGTAATCAAAAACCCCTTAGCAAGCTAGGTACAGTGTCACATTGGATATAACAAACTCTCAATGTTTAGACAATCCAGAATATGAACTTATAGTACCTCAGGATACGTGGAACTCATGAACACTCGGTCGTTATATATTTCTTAGAAACCAGAACATGGAGTTAAGAAGAACACATGTGTATTTGAAATGTTTATTTACTAATGCCGTCTTCTCAGGCGTAGTATCTTAGATAATACAAGTACACATATTATCAGTAGCAAAATTACCAGCATAGTTACTAGTACATAAAAAGCGAATGGTGACAGTATGTTAACATGCTGTAAATGAATAAGAGTTAGCAACACTTATAAGCAGCCGCGGGCCGTGGAGGGAGTTACGGTGGGGCAGGGAGGCGGGGAGGGGGAGGGGCAGGGTAGAGAGGGCTCCACCCTGCCCCTCCCCCTCCCCGCCTCCCTGCCCCACCGTAACTCCCTCCACGGCCCGCGGCTGCTTATATCTCACCCTCCCTAATACACATATTATATTATTTGCTAAGAAGGTCTCTGTGTGTTGGTTTAGGGCGTGCCCATACTTTAGTGTCTTAGATTTGAAGGAATCACATCAGCATACACCAGCTCTCTCTTCATGTGAACCGCATCAAGTGTTGTGTATGTGTGTTCGGCAAAGCAATATAAAACCCGCCTCATGCCCAGAATTGGCAGAAGCTGCACTTATGTTATGAGTATGAAGTCGTGGAGATCAGACCTCATAACAATTCTGTATCGTGTTGTTCTTGAAACTTCAGCACTCGCTGTACAGATATAGTTTAACAAGTAAAGCAGATAGTAGAGCAATAACATATTATTCTCATGTAAATCACGATGAACTATTAGGTTGAAAGCTAAAGCAACAACTAAGTGTCGTGTGCAGAAGTTGCAAAAAAGGAAAAATGGCGTTTAAACCGGTAATGAGCCCATGCTAACTTAACACGGTGTAAAGATATCCAGGATCTAGATGACACCTCCCCATGATCCGGAAACGAACTGAATAAGATAATAGAAGTGCCATCTCATGAGAGCAGATTGCAACTTTATATGTGGACGGTCCGCAAGGTAAAACATTAAAAACTAGGAAAATGTAATGCTAAAGAAAAATAAAACAGCCAACTACTTTATCGAGGCTTAAGCCAATAGGCAAGCTAAATAATAAAAACTTGACAAATAAGTCAATGAATTGTCAATGAAATGCTAGTACTCAGCATATCAAACATGAAAAAGGTCTATGACATAACTGTGTATGCAAAATAAGCTGCAACAGCCTCTAATAGGAAGTCACCGTCTTCATGCGAAAAGAGTTCAGCCATCCAATTTAAAAGCGGAAAAGAACATACGTGCTCTCCCAGCACCGGATCCTCTATCACCATCAGAGGACAGCTCGGTGGGTTTTCAAGAAAGCTCTGTTCCAAGAAAGACTGTGTTGCCGCCAGTAAATTCCAGGGACCAATTAGTCCATGCATCAATGCCACAGCCATAATCCTTTCGCCAGGACAAACCAACTCGTGAGTAATGATAGGACTCATCAGCTGATTAAAGTCGACGTCAGGAGAAACCGGTCCGCAGAGACACAAATCAATGGCCCAATCGAAATCACAGGTCAGGCAGTGAAATACAGGCTGGACACAGGTGAAGTAGGAGAATCGAAAAGATAATCCATATGCCGTGCTTAATATCGCCAACGGCATTGTGCCATAATATTCAAGCATGCGATTGCGGAACAGCGTCAGCAGCTGCAGGGCGGGAGCTTGCACAGGAGGGACATCCATATTTAAAAATATAAAAAAGCACAAGAGCGTCCGCTGGTAATGCAAGTAAAAATGGGAATCCACCAAGCACAGTGGAAAAAATAGAATGAAAGAAAGCAGGGATGACTCCAAAGATTTTCTCAAATGAAGTCACGAGACCACTGGTAACAACTTTAAAAAAGTGCGCCAGGCCCTTTGTGGAGGACGCGTTAAAGATAGTCCGAACCATGTCGCTGAAATGCAAAGGCGAATCAGTATTTAAAAGGGTCTGCACCTCTGTACGGGTGTTCATTATGTGAAGCACGAAAGTTTCACGGGCCGAACTCAAGGCCACCTCTCTCTGAGACAAAAGAGCTCTTATTCTTGCCATGCCGTTGAAATCTGTTCCCAAGGTTCGTATTTGTGGCCAGATTGAAAACTCCCTATGTTCATGTGTGGGAGGAAATAGAACATTTCTGCAGCAAATAACCCGTTCACTTACTGTTACGATAAAAGGAATACTTTAAATTAACCCAGAACAATCTTCATTATTGAGCATCAAATAACTACCATTTTCCAACAACTTGAACGTGGGGATGATAGCAGGAACTGGCGTGCCTTGCAACACGCAAGCCATATTTGGTCGGTGCTTGTTGCATGAACCGTGTAACTGTATGTGCCTACACATTAGTGAATGATCTGGCGTCTTAGTGCATTCCTCTCCATTCAGATAAACTTCTTGATCATCTTTGAAAATCTGTATGTGTATGGAAGCGACCAGACCTCATGAAGAAAACCACTACCTAAAGGTTCATAACGACCTATTGGTATATATTTCATACAATTTGAAAACGTATATAAAGCAAAAGGCAGCGTTATTAAACCGTGGATAAGGCACGTTGCCAAAGCAGCCAACCTTTTGGATTTATACTGGAAATGTTAAAGGAAGAATTACGGAGTAGGGCCTGTAAATCTTTAATGGACAACCGAGTAAAATTACTCCAACCATCATATTTTTCTAACTCCGGGATAGTAGGGGTGTTTAATTTTTTAGAAGTAGGCAATCCAAAGCATTTGGTCTGGGAAATTGTTTCATTCACAAACAACATATGATTTGGGATGAGACATGCACGGTGCAAAGCCTCAGTGCCTTGTACCTGCCAGGTTCGTGAACCCCAAACTGATGTAGATCCTGGATATCTTTACACTGTGTTAAGTTAGCATGGGTTCATTACTGGTTTAAACGCCATTTTTCCTTTTTTGCAACTTCTGCACACGACACTTAGTTGTTGCTTTAGCTTTCAGCCTACCTGCGTCAAGATCTATGCCTGCTTCAAGCAGGCGCAGGGTTTTGATGCAGCTTTGTCCTATCTGATTGTAAATGCGGCACACCGTGGGTGGCAGAGCAGCGGTGCACGTTAACTGGTGCATCCCTGGGGATGTGCTAGTTAATATAAATCTGCCCCTTTACATTTAATTATGTGCAGGGGACACAGAGTCGGTGAGGTTTATCCAAGGTTAAGAAGAGATGAGTCCTGTTCAGTGAAAAATTGGAGATAGGCTTCACCTCCTAGGCTCCTCAGCATCGTTGGACATGGTTAAATAATAGCTGCAAAATGTTACTCTTGTTAAACAATTTTACTATTACAATCTCTGAGATTTGTCTCTTACTCTGCAACATCTCATTGTTGTTATCTTTCTTTAAAGATAAAGACAACATCAACATGAGCGACAATCAGCAATCAGTTGATTTCGACCTCATCATTGAACTCGTAATTGAAACATCAGTGGATGTTGATCCCTTGGATGATTTCAATCCTGAGGATGAAGAAGAACGTGATGAGGATGCAGATTTGTCAGAATTGTATGACATAGGATGGGAAGCTGACGTGCTTGAGCCTATGGAACTATAAACATTTATTTTATAAATTTATAATAAATAAAAAGTAAATATTTAAACCGTTTAATTTAAAAATAAAGACACCTTCAAAAACAGGTTATGTGTAGTGTCTTCAATAAAATATTAAAATATGGTCATAAAATTAGATCAAATTCATATATAAAACAGCACAGGTAAAATGAATATAAATTCCATTTCTTTTCTGCTATTTCTGTATTCTAAATTTGCCATGTACAAAAAAAATTTCTATGTAAAAATGTTAAGTAATGTGTTAAGTTTTTGATGACTGTTATTAATTTACTGTTGGGTAATAGTGGTTAATACCATTTTTTATTATATTTTACCACAGATTCAACTGCAGATTATTTCAAGATTTTAGGATGCCAAGCAAAGAAAGAGTGAGAAAGGCTGCAAAACGTCAAAGACAGCAGGTGAATGAAAAAAAGCAGCAGTCCTCTAACAAAAAGATTTGTCAAGTCACCAAGAAAGCACCGGGTAAGAGTACAAAAACATTCATAAGAAATATCTGTAGTAAAAAAAATATTACTACAGAAAATGTTTCAGTCCAGAAAAGGAGAAGCAATTCAAACGGTAAGGAAAGGCCAATGAAAAATGTTACTGCTAGAGTAAGAGATAACTCTATGCATGAAAGTAGAAGGAAACAACAGTTTAGGGACATTCGTAAACGAATGTTCCGCAACAGGATAATTGGCAATTTGTTAAAAAATATTAAGAAAGGTCAACAGAAAGTGGTTTTTTATAAGAGAAAAAAAATAGTTGAGAAAGTTATTGATCAGGCATTTGAAATTAAACGGAAGTTATTTATTTTGACAATCAATAGAATTAGGAAGCTAAACAAGGCAATTTATGATTTCAAAAGAAATAGTAGATGGAAGAGAATAGTTAATCGTAGTAATTTTTGTGAAGTTTTTTCTGGAGAATGGATGCATAGTTCAAGCTCTGAGGCATTTTTTAATGAGGAGAGTTATTTCCAGGATAATGATTTGGTGCATGCAGTTGACACCAGTGGTCGAGCTTATGAAGTGAAAGATGGTTGTCCAGTTGAAAAAGAAAAACTTGTGACAACAGAGATAGAAGAGGTGTTAGGTAATGAGGTTTTAGGGAGACGTCCTAAGGGTCCTGTGTACACCTGGAAGTGTAGTAGTATTTGCAGTGTACGACAGGATTCCATCAATTTGGTTTGTGATTTTATACGGTCATTTAATAAGAAAAGTTTGAAGCAGAAAATGAAGTTGTTGCAAGAATTAGATCCTTGCAGAGTGAGAGAAGTGATAGGTTTGCATGGTCATTCACTGGCTTGTCTTTCCAGGAGAGTATGCCAGAGTGTTTTTCATCATTTCAGGATGCTAGCAGTGCATCATAATAAAGTGAGGAAATTAGTTAGAATGTTGTATTATGCTAAGAGTCCAGCAATTATGCTTAAACAATTATGCGCTGCTCTTTTGCATGGTTCTGAAATAGATGTGAAGAATATATGTGAAGAAATTGAGTTTTGTTACTTTGGAAGTAAAGAGGAGAATGTTGAAATTGACCAAGAAGAAGAGAGTAATGTGGAAGATAGTGTACAGGTTTCCAGTACAGATAATTTCCAGAGGGAAATTGCGACGTTTGAGGTGAAATCAAGTGAGAGGCCAAATTTCACTTGTGTGTGTTGTCGACGCACTTATTATAAGAATCAGACTAAGTTAGTGGATTTATATGGAAAAAGTGAAAGGGAAAATAATAGTGAATGGAAGGATTTTACAACATACTTGATGGTAGAAAATTGTTTTGATTTGGGATTGGATCAACGTGTGTGTACTTATTGTTGTAACAAATTAAATCAAAACCAGATGCCTGCTAGAGCAGTTCATAATAATCTGGAATTGGTTGAGATTCCTTCTGAATTGAAGGATTTAAATACTTATGAATCTATTTTGATTCAAAGTATCCATCCCTTTCAGGCTATTGTAAGAATGGAGCCAAAGACAGGGAAATTGCCTCCATCAGATTTACAGAGAGGATTAAAGGGAAGAGTTGTTTATTTGCCTCTAGATTTGAAGAAAAACATTAACACAATTGGAGTAGAAAAAGTGGAAGAGGAACCTCTTGTTATCTTAGTTAATGAGGTTCCGACAAAGAATAAGAAAATATGGCAAGATTTAGTAGATGTTAGGAAAGTCAAAAGGGCAACATTGTATTTGAAAAAATATAATAAATACTATAAAAATGTATATGTTGCAGAAGAGGAAGTAAGTGAGGAAGAGGATAGCGATTTGTGTGCTGGTCAAATTGCGAAAGTAGAACCCTGTACTAGTGAAGAAATATATGAACATTATAGTGTTCATCCTTTGCATTCCAAGGAAGTCATGGGGAATGCTATTGAGTTGTTTCAAATGAAACAAGCGAAAGGGAGTCCCATTAGTGTTTGGGAGGAAAGTTTGGAAGCTCGGTGTTTCCCACAGCTTTTTCCAACAGGTCAGGGAGGAAGATATGATGAGCGACCTCATCAAATTCCTGCTTCTGAATACCGGACTTTGCGATTGTATGCAGGAGATCCTAGGTTTCGACAATGCATTCCTTATTTGTTTCATCTCCTGTTTGAAAGCGATCTGTCTGGACTGTCATATGCAGTGAACCACATCTTGAAAAGTGGTATACACATGCAAAACATCTCGGCAAGTGACTTTATGGATAAAGTCAATGTCCAAGACAGTATTTTGGATTCTCACCTGATTAATCTCATGGCGTGTCAGCGTGGTACTAATGAGTACTGGTACCGTCGTCATGGTGATTTAAAATGTATGCTGAGGAACTTAGGAACTCCCACATGGTTCCTCACTTTGAGCTGTGCTGAGTATGGCTGGGAAGACTTACTTGAATTTCTACGAGAGGCAAATGCTAACGTAGAAAACATCGAATTCAAGACACCCGGAGAACTGTGCTCTTTGGATTCAGTCAATGTATGTAGGTACTTCAATCATAGATTTGAAGGTATGATGTCTTTCATCATGAATAAGAAGAATCCACCTCTTGGAGAGGTGTTGGATTTCTTCTGGAGGAAGGAGTACCAAGCAAGAGGTGCTCCTCATATACATATGTTGCTGTGGATCAAGGATGCACCTAAATTTGGAACGGATGCAGAAGACTCAGTGATGAGTTTCATAGAACAGTATTCTACGTGTGCTGTTCCAAACGCAAAGGAGAAAAAAAGCCTAAGAGAAAAAGTTCTACGTTTCCAAAGCCATCGATGTGGAAAGTACTGTCGTCGTAAATTCCGGAACAAAGACAAGTTCTACACCAAATGTCGTTTCGGCTTTCCACGACCGGTGATTTCTAAAGGAAGAGTGAACAGTTTGATGTCTTCGCTGCGACATAATGTGATGAAGAAATCACCTAAAAACACATACAATTTGAAGAGGAACGAAGAGTCTAAGTACATCAACTACTACAACCCGGTGATTTTGTCCATGTGGAATGCTAACATGGATATACAGTTTGTGGCTGATAACTGTATGGCTGTGGCTCGGTATGTGACATCTTACATCACCAAAAAAGAGAAGACAGAATTGAAGGATATGTGGGAGGACATTTCCCATGAAAAGAGCCTCAGCAAGAAGTTGTACAGTTTCAGTCTGAAGATGTTGTCGCATCGAGAAATTGGAGCTTACGAATGTTCTGACCGGTTGTCATCAGCAAGTCTCTATGCCAAGTCCAGGAGTATCGTTTGGGCGAGTGTTGGTCTTGCTGCAACGCGTAATCGAGTTCTCAAACCTGTGCGGGAAATTGAGTATTTGGCGGAAAAGGAGCCAAACAGTACCGACATTTTGAAGAGCAACATGTTGGATACATATTATCCAAATCGAAGCAGTCACCTCGAGAATGTTTGTCTGTATGAGGTTCTGCAAAATTACATATTCAAGAGGAACATCAAAGAAGATACTGAGAAAGGAGTGTATGCTGTAATAGGAAGTGAGGGATGTGTGGTCAAGCAAAGAAAATGCCACTTGATAAACCATCGAAAGTTGAGTGGCGAATCTCCTGAAAAAAAGGAGTTTTTCTATTTAGCACTTTTGCAACTTTTTAAGCCTTGGCGTGCAGAAGAGGAACTGCTTGGAGATTTCCTTTGTTACGAAGACTCATTCAATGCTGCCAAGGAGACCATAGAATGTCCTGCTTTTCCCAAATATGTAGAAATGTTGAATGTGGAAATTGAGCAGGAAGCAACGATTGCAGCCGAGATTGCCAGAGACAGTTCTCAGGACAGTCAGAGTTCTGCTTCATTGAGTCAGGATCCACTAGGAGGACCTCTTATCGAAAATGAAGCTGCCACTGCTATGAATGAAGTGGAAAGAGCCATGGCACATGCTCAGGAGGATGCGGTTAACTTAGAAGAGTTGGAAAGACAACTCAATGTTGAGCAGAGGAAAATATATGACGAACTTACCATGCAAATTGATCATGGATTAAGTCATGACAAGAAAGAGTGCTCATGTACGTCGTTGAAGCCTGTCCGACTGTACGTGAGTGGAGAAGCGGGAACTGGAAAAAGTTTCCTTATTAAAGCAATTTCATGTTATTTGCAGGAAAGGACAGAGTCATCGCTGTCTTGTGTTGTCACCGCTCCAACTGGACTGGCAGCACATAACATTAAAGGGATTACTTTACATCGTTTACTGATGCTGCCAGTGGAGCATGACAACAAATTAGAATATCACAAGCTATCTGGAGATGCTTGTTTTGAAGTTTCAAGAGTCTTGAGGAAAATGAAACTTCTTATCATTGACGAAGTAAGCATGGTTTCCAATGTCATGCTTGCCTTTGTGCATTTGAGAATGCAAGAAGTTCTCAAAACAGAGTATGATGTGTTATTTGGTGGCAAACACATCATTGTTTTCGGAGATCTTCTGCAGCTGACACCAGTGAAAGGGCAACCTGTGTCTAAAATGCTCACGCATGAAGATAACAGGAAGTGCTTAGGGAGCATTGGCAACGTCAATATATGGTTAAACTTCAATTATGCTGAACTGCATGAAAATATGCGTCAGGCAAAGGATGAAGTTTACAAGACTATTCTACAAGATGTTAGAATTGGAAAAGTGACCGAGCATGGGAAAGGAGCTTTACATGCACGATTACTGACAAATTTATATCCAGACGAAGATGTTGTGCCTGAGAATATTTTTCAGAAAATTACTGAGAAAAAATCTGGAATATGTTTGATGCCAACTCTTGCAGAATGTGCCAAATTCAACAACAAAATGTTGCATTTAGAAAAGCAAGAGATTGTGAAACTGGAAGCTATTGACAGAGTAGAGCATATGGGATCAACAATTATTTTGTCTGAGAATCTGAAAACAAAATTGGATTCATTAGAGAAGAGTATATCTAAAACTGCGGGTTTTGAAAAGACTCTGAATGTGTGCTTGAACTGCCGTATAATTTTAAGAAGGAATTTACATGTTGAAAGAGGTCTGGTAAATGGATCAATGGGTAATGTTCTTGATTTTGTGAAATACAGAAATAGAGATGGAATTGAATTTTTAAAAATTAAATTTGATGGCATTGAGGAAGTACAGCTAATTGGTCGTTGTTCTGCTAGATTTTTGCTTGTAAAAGACTTATATGTTCGTCGTAAGCAGTTTCCTGTTTGCTTGGCATATGCAGTGACAATCCATAAATCGCAAGGTTTAAGTGTAGACTGTGCATTGGTGAATATTGGCAGTTCTGTGTTCAAGGAGGGTATGGCATATGTGGCATTGTCACGAGTTAGAACTTTATCGGGATTGTACTTGATTGAGTGTGATGTCACAAACATTTGTGCGGATCTAGATTGTGTTAAGGAATACAATAGGTTAAGAAGAGAGTATGCGCCACATTTGCCTCAGTATCCTTTGTTTGAGAAACGTGTGGTAGGCCGGAAACGAAGAAATGTGACCAATACTGGGGAGGTTGTAGCAAAAAGACGAAAAGTCGATGAACCTGAAATTATAAGCAGAAACAAAAAGGATTCTGTTGAAGATGTTGTTGGTTTTCAATTTGAAAACAGTTCTGGTGTCAACTGCTATGCTAATGTAGTGGTTAATGTTTTGTTTTCTCTAGAACATGTAAAAGAAGAGATTGTGGTCAATTCTGATCAAAGATTTTGCAGTTTGTTAAATTCTGTGTTAGAGAAATGTAGCACTGATAGAAGAAACATAGAAAGTGTGTCTGAAATTCGAAATCTGTTAGACAGATGTTCAGGCCAAACACAATTCTCTCAAAATAGTCAGCAAGATTGTCAGGAGTTTTTAATGTATATGCTTGATGTATTGCATGATGAAGGTGTAGATGTAGATCACCTGTTTGGGCTTTCTTATCAATGGCAGCATGACTGCGAGAACTGTAGGGTATCAAGTACTACTAGTGTAGACTCAGAAAGATTTATATATTTAACTTTGCCAGACAGTAAATCAGTCTCTTTTAATAAGCTAGTAAAAGCAGCTGATCACAACATGGAGTGTAGCCAATGTAAATCTGAAATGATGTCCACATTATTTATACGAACATATGGCCAGTATGTCATTTTAATGTTCCAACGATGTAGGCCTGATGGAACAAAATTGACAACTTTAATTAAAAATTTTGTGGCTTCACAGTTGTCAATATCAGGAAGGACTTTTGTAACTGTAGCAATTATATATCATGATGGTCCTTCAATAACATCAGGACATTATACAGCTTATTTAAAGTGTAGAAATGGCTGGTCATTCTGCAATGATTCTGTTTTAATTTTCAAAAAGAAATTGCCGTATGACCTTAAAAACTCTTACCTGGTGTTTTTAAAACCAAAATTTTAGGGAAAGAATCTCGGGATGTGCTCTGAGGAATTTCAAGAAGTTCTAATGGCTCCTACACGATTTGGCCTTGAGGATAAGTGTAGTACAGAGACATAACTTCTTACCATAACACTGGACGTCATGGAGAAATACGTGCACTTTGAATGAGTTCAGAAAAACTGTTTCTTTTTATAAGCTAATTGAAGCTCCCAATCAAAACATGGAGTAGAGGGAATGTAAGTCTGCAATGCTGTCTACTGTTTTACATTGCTTTGTGATTAAAAGTGATGTAGAGAATTAAATAATTGTACTAGTCATAAAGGTAGTGTAAGTCTGCTTCATAGTAAGCAGTATCAGTGTGATAGGAAATGTAGAACATGATTGAGCAAGAAGGGGAAGATATTAGTAGTCCAGGATTGTGAAAATGATCTTCAACATTTTAATTGTGAAAGTTGCGGAAATACAACATGACGGGATTGGCTTAAAAGAATTCTAAGAGTTATAAATGGCTCAGACACGATTTGGCCTTGTGGAAACGTGTGGTAGAGAGCGAGAAGTCATTTATTGTATGTAACATGTTTTTGAAAACGATGGAGGTTTTCTTTCAGAAAGTGGCGGGTTGAAAGTAATAACAGCACAACAGAGTGTAAGCTGTTCATAGGACATCCTTGGCCGTCATGGAAAGTAAGTTAACTTTAAGGAGTTCTGAATTCTGATTTGTTATGTTGTATGGGTTTTTTAAACACAATCATTTTGATTGTGTTTTTTTTTCCCCGCTGTTATATGATGAATACCTTCAAGTCACTGTTTTAGTGAAATTTGATACATTCTGAGAACAGCAAAAATAAACCATTTAACATGTATAATTAATTCTGTTCTGTTTGCATTTATGATGTACATGTAGAACTGTGTAGGAGGCATGGAGAAGGTGAGGCTTCTGTAAGTGTCAAAGTTGTTGCATACAGTGCTCATATTCTACGTAGTCTTTTATATTTCATTACTTTCACTGTTTCTGACTGATCTAAAAAATTTTTTTTAAAAAGAACAGTAAGTATAAGGGAAGGAAACAGACAGTTATGTTAAAAGAAAGACAGCTATAGGGAATAAACTAGGGATACTGTTACCCGCAATCCTCTGCTGATGATGTCACTGAGCATGTCATGAATGATGTAATATGTGACATCATCAGCAGTGGATTACGGGTAATAGTATCTCTAGTTTACTCCCCTATAGCTGTCTTTCTTTTAACATAAATGTCTGTTTCCTTCCCTTATACTTACTGTTCTTTTTTAAAAAAAAAAAATTTTGGTTCGCTTCCGGTTCGCGTACCGGCGAGCGAACTGGGAAGCGAACTAAGAGAAATAGAGGTTGGCACAGTTCCAAATATTGTACCAATTTTTTAATAACGGGGAGGTAGTTCTGAAAAGAACTTTTTTTTTATTGTCATTTGAGATGTCATCAGTGATGTCATCAGTGATGTCACTGACCATGTCATGAATGATGTAATATGTGACATCATCAGCAGTGGATTGCGGGTGCGCGATATATAGTTAGTGCAACTAACTATATATGGAATTTCAATGGTTTTGTGTGAGTAAAATAAGGTTTTTTAAATGCTAATTCCTAACTATATATGGTCTATAACCTATGGTTTTTTCAGTGAATATATATATATATATTCTCACAATACCGGGTTATTTTTGCCAGAAATCACAACACTCAGGAGGGTAAATCGTCAGTCCACACGATTTATTATAGGAACCACACAAACACGTTTCGGCGTACTGCCTTCGTCAGTGTCAAAGACACAGGGTAATTGACATGTTTATAAAGTTTCTTGACATCAATGGACATCGACAAAGGACAAAAACTTCTCTGAAACACTATAGACGCCATCTTATAGTGTGCATGAATGACATAACATTGCCAGTGTCATGATGTTAAATTCCACCTACAGATAGGTTTTTTTACTACCTGCAATCAGAGGGTACACATTATTTACAATATTAAAATGTCAAGTCATACAGCCGTGGATCGGCAAATATCCTATGTAATACATGTCACTTGTAAGTTACAAACCATTTACCGAGCCAAAAACAAAGCATTTCAGTTCATCTAGTCCAGAAAAATTCAAAAGGCTCACAGATCCCTAAAATGGATCAAAAACAAACCACAAAGCAAAAAACAAAACATAAGAAAATGTGTTCTAAATTTCTATATCCGTGCTACATAACCATACTAGCACAGGTACAGAGTTCCACTTTTTTACGAAATATTCGTTGAGCGGTTGCCTCCAGCATTCATCCCTCAAGAAATTCCTGACTCAGATACTATATATGTGTTTCATATCTACAACCTGTCAAACCATATTATATCAATTCAATACAGTTAGATCCGGTATGTCATATTTCTTTTTCTTAGATTACGCATATAAGCATTAGGCTTCAATGAAAGAAGGACTGCATTGGACTCGACACAACATTATTTCCCAAGGGTTACCGCCATCTCCTCCCCACTAATTAGGCCCCCAGGGTACTTTGTAGAGAGATCTATGATATACCTAGACTCAAGTCTCCGGAGCCGCCTCAATCTATCTCCACCCCTGATGTTTAATGGAACTGTGTCCAGGCCAAAGTACTGCAGCTTGCTTCTGTCCCTGTTGTGCACCTCAGAGAAATGCCGGGCCACCGGGTAAGCTGGATCTGCTTTGTCAATGGCCCTGAGATGTTCTAAAATCCTCATTTTGAGTTGATTGATTGTGCTGCCAATGTAGCGTAGCCACATGGATAGACCAGGCAATAAACTGCATATGGGGTGCTGCAGGTGATGAATTTCTTGATGTGCATCGTTCTCCCTGTGCCAGATATCTGGTACACCAGGACTCTCCTGCTGCCTGCACAGGCCTTAGAGCGGCCACAGGGAAAGAAGCCTTTCGTTTACCGTAGTGTGTTGCTTTTAGGTGTGGGTCATTCTAGTTGGCTTGTTACAAGCATATCCCCTAGTGACCTAGCTTTGCTAAAGGTCACCAGAGGGTGCGCTGGCAAATCAGTCTGTAATACACTGTCCGTTTGCAGAATGTGCCAATTTTTCTTCAGCATGGCTCTTAAATCATTTGCCCCCGTTGAACAAGGGGTTATCATTCTGAATTTGCCTTTGTTCATGTCGTCCTTACTTTCAGGATGTCTCTTGAGGGGTTTGGCACCAAGTAGTTCCCTCCTCGGAATCTTTCTCACCTTACTTAAGGCATTTTTCAGTAACGTCTCGCCATATCCTCTCACTGCGAAACGCGCTAAGCACTCCGCGGCAGCCGCCTCGAAGTCCTTATCTCTTGAGCTATTCCTCTGGAGTCTCAATAACTCTCCATAAGGAATGCTCTTCACTAGCTGGGGTGGGTGACTGCTGCTGGCAAAGAGTATTGAATTGCCAGCAGTCTCTTTCCGGTATAGTGCAGTTTGCACATGGCCATCCTCTATGAACACCCTCAAGTCTAGATACGCTACTGTCCCCGGGTTAATAGTCCCCGAGAAGTGCAGATTATACTTGTTGTTATTCAGTATGTAACGATGCCAGCATACCACATCTCCCCTGTCTTGTCCCACCCTACAGCTCCTGGGACCCCGCACGAAACGCGTCAGGCACTTTGAACTTTGGGGTGAAACTATTCTGTACAGCATACTCTATACTAGCGCTACTTCTTGCTGAAGGAAAACGCTGCTGCTGGAACTGCCGACCGGCATTTCATCTTTTTAAAAAAACGACCCGATTTTAAATGTGTAATCGATTAGAAATCCTGCTTAGCATTCTTGAAATTACTTTTCCGCATTGCCTGCACACTAATTGTTAAATCACTCACCACTTTGGTGAGCTTTGTGCTCTGTCTTTCCCCCTGACTGCCATCTTAGGTGTGGGACCAGGGCTCATGACGCTGCCAAGACGCCATCTTGGGGAGCGGGCTAGTCTTTCTGTGGGGCATTAGCAAATACTATTTAATGGGCTCAGAAGCCTCGCGCATTACTCTATTCTAGCGCTACTTCTTGCTAAAGGAAAACGCTGCTGCTGGAAGTGCCGACCGGCATTTAATCTTTTTTTAAAAATGACCCGATTTTAAATGTGTAATCGATTAGAAATCCCGCTTAGCATTCTTGAAATTACTTTTCCGCATTGCCTGCACACTAATTGTTAAATCACTCATCACTTTGGTGAGCTTTGTGCTCTGTCTTTCCCCCTGACCGCCATCTTAGATGTGGGACCAGGGCTCGTGACGCTCCCAAGACGCCATCTTGGGGAGCGTGCTAGTCTTTCTGTGGGGCATTTAGCAAACACTATTTAATGGGCTCAGAAGCCTCGCACATTACTCTATACCAGCGCTACTTCTTGCTGAAGGAAAACGCTGCTGCTGGAAGTGCCGACCGGCATTTAATCTTTTTTAAAAAACGACCCGATTTTAAATGTGTAATTGATTAGAAATCCCGCTTAGCATTCTTGAAATTACTTTTCCGCATTGCCTGCACACTAATTGTTAAATCACTCACCACTTTGGTGAGCTTTGTGCTCTGTCTTTTCCCCTGACCGCCACCTTAGGTGTGGGACCAGGGCTCGTGACGCTCCCAAGACGCCATCTTGGGGAGCGTGTTAGTCTTTCTGTGGGGCATTCACCACACCCCACTTAAGGGCTGACATGCAGGCGCGCAGCGTGCGCGCCCATGGCGCGCCGGAGGTGCACCAGAGGTAAGCCCGTCTACGCCCGTCCACGCCAGGACGGGCCTAGGGGCTACCTACTCTGCTTCCTTTACATCTGCCATCGCTCCTCCCGGTTCTACTATCATCTATACAAGTGAGGAGTTGAAAGCGCTCAGATATGTTTCTTCGATACGCTGCTCTACCTGCATTTTGCCTATGAATAACTTTAGTTGCACATACTGTGGTTTTACTACTGGCAAGATGTTGTTATGTAACTCCATGAAACGTCTACATAAACGTGGCAAATCTAGAGGACGATCTGGTGTACTCAAGCCTACCATCTCCTGCCAGAAACTCCACTTTTGTATAAACTGTAGGTCACTCCCTAAGCATAAAGAGAATATTTACGATTTCATAGCTGAAGAGAAACCCGACGCCTTGTTTCTTACTGAAACTTGGCTTCATGAAAGCTCTGGTCCGGATATTGCTATGGCCATTCCTGATAGCTATGCAATAGTCAGGAAGGACAGAGATACTGGTAAAGGGGGTGGCATTGCCATAATATTTAAATCCAACTATATATCCAATTTGAGGCCCTCCCTTTGCCAGATTGTGAAGCTGGACTTTTTAAGTTAGCTATTAGTCCCTAGTTCACTCTGTCAGGCCTCCTGATCTATCGTCCCCCTGGCAATTCCAACGCCTGGGCTTCATCCTTTGTAGAAACCATCGCTCCAATATTCCTGAAGGCCGCCAATTTTACTATTCTTGGCGACTTAAACCTTCATTTTGAGGATGGTCAATGCAACGTTAGCAAACAGTGCCTGTCGGAGCTGGAAGCTCTCAACATCCACTTGTGTAACGCGGGGCCTACTCATATTGCTGGGCATCTATTAGATCCTGTCCTTTCCAACCTTTTATATGAATGTCCTTCTTCTGTTCACCCTCTAGAATGGCCAGACCATTTTGCTGTTTATTTCTCTCTCTCTCTGACTAATTTACCGTCCTGCCATAAAAGCAATAAGAAGGAGTATATTCGTCGATGGAGTAAACTCCATATACCAAGTTTTAACATGCGTTTGATGAGTACTTTACCTGACATTGAATTATCTGTATCTGTGTCTAATACCGCAGTATCCACCTGGTTAAACTCGGCTATTGATGAGTCTCTCCCTCTGACACTTAAGACTTCTTCTTCCCATCGCTCTCCTGCGCCCTGGTTCTCTGACGATCTAAAACATATGAGATCCAATTGTAAGACTTTTGAAAGGAAGTGGAGACGTTTCTACTCCCCTTCCCGTAAAGTGGCCTATAAGGAAGTTCTCAAAAACTACCACCACCACTGTAAATTGGCCAGAGCTGCACACATTGTTAATACTGTCACGACTGCCCAGAATTGCCCCCGCACCCTTTTTTCGGTGGTGAAAAAACTAACGGGCGCGGACCAGGCACCTGCTCCTCCCGTCCTAGACAAGTCTCAGTGCAATTCTATTGCAGAATTTTTTAGAGAGAAAGTAGAACGCATTTACAATTCACTTACCTGTCTTGATTCTGATGATACGTTGTCACCTGGACCCGCGCTTACTCCTGTGATTCTGCCTTCTTCCCCGACCAAACTTACTGATTGGCTGTTGTTTGATGACACTTCCTTCTCTTCCTGCCTTAATAGTATTAAGTCTGGCTCTCCACGCGACCCGTTACCGGCCAAACTCCTAAAACAATTGGACCTTGGCCGCGTGTTAATGCAACTTCTCAACCTGTCGTTACTGGAATCCACTGTTCCGCAGGAATGGAAGCACGCCATGATTGTCCCTTTGTTGAAGAAAGCTGGAGCGGATGTAGCCAATTTCTCCAATGTATGACATTGTTCTGCATTCTGTCCATCAATTGTTGTTTTTGCATTTGTCACCCCGAGTAGGATGGGCATGCTCAGACGTGAGTCCCATGCTCTCCACACCACTGGAGTCAAGCTATTCAGGCTGATGAAGGCTGATAGCCAGAAACCGGTCCTTGGATGCTTGATTCCGGTCCAGGAAAGACATGGCTTGGCAGTTCGGGCTGGACTATTCCCATGAGGCACAGGGTCAAGGCTGATTTGCATATGGCCATGTCTGACCTGGGGTGGTGTGGAGTGCAAAAAAACGATGGATTTAGGCCCAGATCTCTGTACTGGGGTGAATGTATGACATTGTTCTGCATTCTGTCCATCAATTGTTGTTTTTGCATTTGTCACCCCGAGTGGGATGGGTATGCTCAGACGTGAGTCCCATGCTCTCCACACCACTGGAGTCAAGCTATCCAGGCTCATGACGGCTGATAGCCAGAAACCGGTCCTTGGATGCTTGATTCCGGTCCAGGAAAGACATGGCTTGGCAGTTCGGGCTGAACTGTTCCCATGAGGCACAGGGTCAAGGCTGATTTGCATATGGCCATGTCTGACCTGGGGTGGTGTGGAGTTCAAAAAAACGATGGATTTAGGCCCAGATCTCTGTACTGGGGTGAATGTATGACATTGTTCTGCATTCTGTCCATCAATTGTTGTTTTTGCACACGTCTTGGGAGGAGGCACACGAAGGGGCAGGAAGGGCAGGTGGAGAGGTAACACAGTGCATGATGCCGTGTTCAGAAGTGTTCCCCAGCCCACTGTTGTGTTTCGTTTGAATCCATTTTTCTGCTGCAAGCTACTCACTGAAGTTAAATTACAAGGACTACTTAGACCAGAATGCTCGGGGTGTGCCCACGCCCTTTGTGCACGTGGTCACAATCATTTAAAAAGATGAATGCTACGAGCAGTGAACTATTGATGCCTCTGATGAAGTGCGACCCCGCACGAAACGCGTCAGGCACTTTGAACTTTGGGGTGAAACTATTCTGTACAGCATACTGCAGCCTGCTCCATTAAATGCAATTTGAAACCTACCTGTGAGTGGCTTCTCTAAAATTGGGCAACTTTCTTTTGGATTTACACCGGCCGGCCTCGGTCGGAGAGAAGCCCGACCATGATGTCATGGACCAATGCCACGTCTTGGGAGGAGGCACATGAAGGGGCAGGAAGGGCAGGTGGAGAGGTAACACAGTGCATGATGTCGTGTTCAGAAGTGTTCCCCAGCCTACTGTGGTGTTTCGTTTGAATCCATTTTTCTGCTGAAAGCTACTCACTGAAGTTAAATTACATGGACTACTTAGACCAGAATGCTCGGGGTGTGCCTACGCCCTTTGGGCACGTGCTCACAGTCATTTAAAAAGATGAATGCTACGAGCAGTGAACTATTGATGCCTCTGATGAAGTGCGACCCCGCACAAAACGCGTCAGGCACTTTGAACTTTGGGGTGAAACGATTCTGTACAGCATACTGCAGCCTGCTCCAATAAATGCAATTTGAAACCTACCTGTGAGTGGCTTCTCTAAAATTGAGCAACTTTCTTTTGGATATATATCCCGAGAGGTAGCATTAACACCTAAAGGACACGATGTCCGCATAAATTCCCCAGGAGATGAGATCAAACCACGTATGATCATGACTTACAGTAGACAGCACTCTGTCATCAGGAAAATGCTCTATCGCAATTGGAATCTCATACAAGGAGATCCAACAATTGGTCATAGAGTATAGGACAGACCCGTGCTTGCATTTAGAAAATCAACATCTATGGCCAAATCTTTGGTCAAAAATACCTTTGAACCTCAGATGTCTAACACGTGGAAGGCCCTTGGTAGGGGTTTAAAAAAATGTGCCCAATGTAAGGCTTGTAGACATGGATTAACCAAGACTAAATATGTTAGCCCTTTTTCATCAAAACCCCGAGAGATTACTAAACGTTTGAATTGTAAGACGGAATATGCGGTCTATGTGCTGGAGTGCACGTGTTAGCTTAGGTATGTGGGGAGTACTTGTTTACCGGCCCACAAACGTGTACTCCAGCACATTAGGGCAATTAACACCAAGGACCCAGCCTACCCTGTGGCAAGGCATTTTGAAACCGAACATAGTTCAAATCCGTCAGAATTATCTTACTACGTTATTGATTCTGTTTGGCCCATGAAAAGAGGTGGAGATCGAGAGGCGAGGCTTCGCCTACTCAAAACCCGTTACATTTTAGAATTAGACAGCAAGCAGCCAAACGGGTTGAATGCCACGGAGGACCTCCATACATGTCTTTAATTATTTTCCCAGTGCATTCAAAATAACAGTTGTTATGTTAGTCAGTATTATTTCCTTGGGGTCATACAAGATAGCGGTTGAAATCAACAAAAAGTTTTTACAACTTACCAGGCAGTATCAAGAGGTAGAAATGTTTATCTAGGGGGTATATTAGGAAGTTCTTATTGATCATAGCTTGTACTATACTTATTTGTGGAAATGGAACCATTTATTAGAGTATTTTTCTGATTATAGAGGTGTCCGCACTTCTTCTTTTTAATATTCAAAATTTAATGAGCTACTAGAAGAGCGTTACATCAGGAATATTGGCTCTATATATTTTTTTACACTAGCACAGTTTTTTTATTTTTTATTTGCCCATTTCTTTATTGATCTCTTATTTGTCAGTATTCTTTTCAGGGTGTCACACAGTTATTAGGAATTCAAATAATATTTGGTAAAGAGTTTATGCCCACTGGGGCTTTATTCAATGGACACATGTGAAGTACACATTTGTAGCAGTGATCTATTTCCATTATCCCATGGGTAATGTGCTTTACCGTGATCTAGAGAAGTAAATTAATTGCTAAAAATCCGGTAAAGTCTAAGAATTATCTTTTTGTATTTATACATGGATTTACAATGAATTTTTAAAATATTCAATTATTTATATATTTTATAAATTGTATAAATGTGTAAATTGCATTGATGAATGAATTCCTAGGTACAACATGGTTTAACAGTATTTTTTCTATGTTGTTTGCACTGTGTATTTGCCCGCGCACTAGCACTTTAAATACCGGCAACAGCTCTAAGCAACTTGCCATGTGATCAAGCTTTGTGAAAGGCGAAACACGTAATGGCGGCTGGCTTGCTGGACGAAATAAAGCACCTTGACTGAGCACTTATCTATGGGTCTGCTCCTTCGTCATTTTGAACTGGGCTGGGGCGAGGGCTCGAGTCAGTTGGCGAATTACTTTCATATATATATATGTATATATATATATTACAGCTCCATGGGGTTGTCCAAGTAGCGGGTTGCACTCGAGCCTGCGTGCGCCTTCCCCAAATCGTTTGACACTCAACTGATGGACACATCCTGGAGCTGTATATATATATATATATATTCACTGAAAAAACCATAGGTTATAGACCATATATAGTTAGGAATTAGCATTTACAAAACCTTGAAAATTCACTGAAAAAACCATAGGTTATAGACCATATATAGTTAGGAATTAGCATTTAAAAAACCTTATTTTACTCACACAAAACCATTGAAATTCCATATATAGTTAGTTGCACTAACTATATATCGCGCACCCGCAATCCACTGCTGATCATGTCACATATTACATCATTCATGACATGGTCAGTGACATCACTGATGACATCACTGATGACATCTCAAATGACATCACTGATGACATCACTGATGACATCTCAAATGACATCACTGATGACATCACTGATGACAACATCCAGTGACTGTATGTTTCTGTAAAGTTAAAATATGTCTTACATATTGAAGAATGAGTGGATGTATAAGTGTCTGGATGAAGGATTTAGTAGGTGCGTGACTGACTGTATGAGTGAGTGATTAAATGTGTCTCACTGAATGCAAGGGTTAGTGACTAAACTGTCTTAATTTGTGCATCATTATGTCTGTTGTTCTGTAAACTGCTGCATGTGTTGATCATTAGCTATACGAGAGGCTATATGTGTTATTAATTGGTTGCCCAAGTATTTCTATGGGAGATTGAGTTTGTGTGGGGGTGGCTGGAAGGTGTGTGACTCTATGCATAGATGTGTGAGCAGTTTATTCACTAGGTGTATGAGTTCAAGAGTGCATGTGGAAACAGCTACATGGGCAGTTGACTGTGTGCATGAGTGTATTGATAAGTGAATGGATATCTCAATGCTACATGTCATAGTAAGTACATATGTAAAACACAGTACATGTGAGAGTTGGCATATATAAATAACTGTGCATGAGAGCCACTGAATGAGTGAGTGGTTGTATCGATCATTGTGAACTTGTATCTGGGATTGTATAAGAGAGTAAATATGTGTTAGTATATGTTTCAATAAGTAAGGTGTGTTTAACTGTATAGTTGAAGAAATGGAGGTGAGATTGTTTCTTTGCATGACTGACTGGGTGTGTGAGTAACTCCATGAATGAGTGGCAGTGTGTGAGTGTCTGTATACACTGAGTGTATCTAAGGTTATATTAGAGTCTGAAGAGGTTTATCGTATTAGCACAAGAATGATGTCAAATGAGATGTCATCAGTGATGTCATTTGAGATGTCATCAGTGATGTCATCAGTGATGTCACTGACCATGTCATGAATGATGTAATATGTGACATGATCAGCAGTGGATTGCGGGTGCGCGATATATAGTTAGTGCAACTAACTATATATGGAATTTCAATGGTTTTGTGTGAGTAAAATAAGGTTTTTTAAATGCTAATTCCTAACTATATATGGTCTATAACCTATGGTTTTTTCAGTGAATTTTCAAGGTTTTGTAAATGCTAATTCCTAACTATATATGGTCTATAACCTATGGTTTTTTCAGTGAATTTCAATGGTTTTTTAATAGCAAATATCATAAGCTGTCGAATGTCAAGTACGTGGTAAGTGAAAACATTTTCGTGTTTATGCACACTGATCTGCTTTGAATGGTGCCCCCCCCCCCTCATTTCTATTAGGAGTACTCTCTCTTTGCAGATAGTGAAAGGTAGTTAACGCAGGCGTTTGCCCCCGTTGTAATCCGTCGTGCCTGCTTCTCTCTCCATTTGATTGATTGTTATCCAAGTATTTACTGTTTTAGAATTAGTTCTCTTTGGTTTATTCTCTATTTACAAACAAACACAGAGTCGCAATACTCTGTTTAGTCTTTCCAGATAACGAAAAATCGTGTAAAAAAAAAGAAAAGGAATCGAGCAAAATCAGTAGGCCACTAATGGGATCTCTTTTTGACCTCGCTAAAATAGAAACATTAGGAACAACCCCTCATGACAAATACAAAACTAGTGAGATGAACTGAACTCCACACAATGATGGCTGCAAAACAGCTCGGCTCCGCCACCCACCCCGCCCAAAATAACGATAAAGAACGGCTGCCATGATTGGTTGCGGAATGACCACGACGGAGCTACGAAATGGTGCTGCTCTCATGCTAACCCCAGCTTCAGTCTGAAACATCCAGAAACACTGTAGACTACCAATTCGATCAGTTCCGGTAGCGCCCCAATGTAACCCGGTAGAGAAGAACTAGCCCTCCCCTCTTTGACTGATGGTTCTTGTTGCCTGTCCCTTCTGTTGCCATTTAACAGAACTATTTAGCCTGCTGAAAGGGGTTGTGTTCCGACCGCTGGTTGGTGGAGACATTTTGACTATATTCTGTACCTGCGTTGTCGCGTAATGCGTCATATGACGCGCCGCGTTAGCGCATCCGGAAGTCATCCGGGGCGCGCAGCGCGTAACGTAAGCATAACAAGTCATGTGACTTGTTAATAAAACTTTTCATTGGTTCATTTTACTTTTCTTATTGTAATGATGAAAGGCTTGGTCATATGACCTAAAAATTACGCTTTTCATTACTTCCGAACATTATTTTTTCTTAAATATATGTTATAATGTTCCAGGCTAATGTACTTTCCCGGAAATTTTACAACTGTCCTGCAAGTAAAATATATTCTTTTTTCGAAAAAAGAGCGTTTCTTCGTCCCATGACGGAGCCGTTGAGCAAAAGAGGGTCGACCTGCTGTCTTAGTCGCCGATACGCCTGAATATGAGATTCTTATCGATCACTTTATGTTACAGGAATAGAAAACACAACAGCCCTTGACCATTTATCTTTACTGCGTTCCTTCGTATTATACCTTTTACCCTTCATGTAATTGGTCTGCTTTATTTCACTTGCCTTTTAATGATTCTAAAACAGTCACTATTATTAAAAACTTTACCAATGTATATACTACTACCATGTTTTCTTTTAAAAACCTTTATTGTGAAAATGTCATTATACAAATACGAGCCTATAACCACGTGGGCCTGCCACAGAGCAAACTGTAATCGTATATGATGAATAGACATTTACACTGTAGAGGAACGTAACGGGCGGGCCATTAGGTTGCAAGAACTAAGGTGTCTAACAGTTACGGAATCGGTGGACGTACATTTTATAATTAAAATACGACAGGGCCAGTTACAATAAAATTATCTAGATATACATTTGCGGGCAAGTACCATGGGTGACGTTAATTCGAACTTTCAACAGTACAGTAATCAATAACACATCAGAACTTAATATCAATAGGGATGTCGAAATAGTCAATCAATTCTCGTCCCCGCCCGCCATGTGCTTCAAAACTGCATACGTATCTCGTGATTTCAAGGTTCTGCAACCAGTACACAACAAGGAGTTACGAGTCCCATTTATTCCGGCGCCATTTTGGGCGAGGACGGGCAGGTCCAGGATATAGTCAAAATGTCTCTACCAACCATCGACTATGATGATGTTCATATGCTGTATTTAATAGAGTAACACTCATCTGTCCACATGAAATTAATTTGCCACAATCTAAACATGTCATTTTAATCTTTCCAAAGTTCTTCTAAATATTTGGGACCGTTTCCCTTGCCTCTGAAGCTCTCAGTGCCACTTCTTTGATGAATGTACTAGCAGGTCAGGGGTTCTCCTCCAAATCTCTCTTTTATGCAGCACTATAATTAATTGGTGCCACCTCTCCATATGACGATGCATGGTATAGTTACCACAACTATATTTTTTTTCGGTTCCTCTGGAGAGTTCATCGTGGCAGATGAAGCGTGTAACGTACCGGGCATTTACCTTTTTTTGCATGTACAGGAAAGGAAAAAAAAATCGAGCGTCTGAGTTCTAAGGTGTCCCAGGGCCATTTTAGTAGACCAGGCCCAAATCCAAAGAACAGGCCGCCATTTTGAGAGTCCTCTTGCAGCCGCCTGTCGCTGTAGCATCAAGAGCAGCCGAAACTCAGCTGAATGGCAACTGAAACGGTAAAGGGGCGCCCCACTACAGCAGACGAGCCTCCACCTAGGAAGGCCCATTCACGCCGGCTCCCCCCCCCTTCGGGCACCCCACGCCGTTATTCGGAGCAGTATTGTAGGATGGCCACACCAGTGCAGCAACTTGCTAGACATCCCCTCGGTGGTAACCGAATCTCAACGCCTTGTGGTGTCTTCTATTCAAAAAACATTGTTATGCTGCCTTCGACCTATTCGCCGCAAGTGCGCACACAACTCAACTGCATAGCTTGCTAGACACCACCTCGGTGCCATCCGGATCTTGGAATGTCAGCACCTTTTGGTGTCTTCTCTTCAGAAAATATTGTTGCGCTGCCTTTGGCCCCATTCGCACATCAGTCCGCTACTGACGCCATCTCACAGGCTAATGGGGCGCCCCACGCCGACTTTCAGCATTGTAGAATGACCACACCAGTACAGCAACTTGCTAGACATCACCTCGGTGCCATCCGGATCTCGGCGCCCCACTGCAGATGAAGTGCCTCTCAACTATGAAACCACCACGGTGACATCCGGATCTTGGCGCGTTGTGCTGCCTTCGGCCTATTCGCACATCGGTCCGCTACTGACGCCATCTCACAGGCTAATGGGGCGACCCACGCCGAGTTTCAGCATTGTAGGATGACCACACCAGTACAGCAACTTGCTAGACATCACCTCGGTGCCATCCGAATCTTGGCATCTCAACGCCTAGTGGTATCTTCCATACAAAAAATATTGTTACGCTGCCTTTGGCCCCATTCGCACATCAGTCCGCAACTTAGACATCACCTCGGTGCCATCCGGATCTTGGCATTTCAGCGCCTTGTGGTGTCAGTCAGAAAATATTGTTGCGCTGCCTTTGGCCCCATTCGCACATCGGTCCGCTACTGACGCCATCTCACAGGCCAACGGGGCGCCCCACGCCGACTTTCAGCATTGTTGGATGGCCACACCAGTGCGGCAACTTACTAGACACCACCTCGGTGCCATCCGGATCTTGGCGCGTTGTGCTGCCTTCGGCCTATTCGCACATCGGTCCGCTACTGACGCAAACTCACAGGCCAACGGGGCGCCCCACGCCGACTTTCAGCATTGTAGGATGGCCACACCAGTGCTGCAACTTGCTGGACACCACCTCGGTGCCATCCGGATCTTGGCGCGTTGTATTGCCTTCGGCCTATTCGCACATCGGTCCGCTACTGACGCCGCCTCACATGCCAACGTATTTTCTACGCATTTTATACCCTATGCCGCATAACAGGTCATGTGACTTGTTTATAAAACTTTTCATTGGTTCATTTTACTTTTGGTTTCCTAATGATGGAAGGCTTGATCATATGACCTAAAAACAACACTTTTCATTGGATGAAAACTTTTTTTTTTTTCCCAAACGATGAAAGCCCCACCTTGTTTCTGGATGTTTCAGACTAAACTGGCGTCAGCATGAGAGCACCACCATCTCGTAGCTCCGTCGTGGTCATTCCGCGAGCAATCATGGCAGCCGCTCCCCACCAGAAGCCTGCAGGAGTCGGGGCCCCCAAAACTTTTGATGAATTTTCAAGGCGGAGGGGACGCTTTCGAGAATGGGGTCCAAGACCTAGCAGACAAGCGTCCGATTTCCAAGGTGTCCCAGGGCCATTTCAGTGGACCAGGCCCAAAAAGGAAAGAGCCTGCCGCCATTTTGAGAGTCCTGTGACAGCCGCCTATCCCTGCACCGCAAGAGTGGGCGCAACTCAGCTGAATTGCGGCTTTTGACACAGTGGACCAAAAACGGACGGAATGGCAACTGAAACGGTAAAGGGGCGCCCCACTACAACAGATGACACTCCACCTGGAGAGGCCCGTTCACGCCGCCTCCCCCGGGGCGCCCCACGCCGTTATTCGGAGCAGCATTGTAGGATACCAAAACCAGTGCGGCAACTTACTGGACATCACCTTGGTGCCATCGTTCTGCTGCCTTGGAACTATTCGCACAACAGTTTGCTACTGATGACCCACCCCCCGCGACGCCCCACGCCGTTATTTGCTGGGTGGCAACTTACTAGACATCACTTTCGTGTCATCTAGATTTCGGCGCGTTCTGCTGCCTTGGAACTATTCGCACAACAGTTTGCTACTGATGACCCACCCCCCGCGACGCCCCACGCCGGAAATCTGGACGTTGTGCTGCGTTGGGACTATTCGCACAGCCGACCGCTACTTCGTTGTTTTTCCCTAAAAATGTTTATATGTTATTACTATTTTTGTTTTCTTGTATATATTTATAAATTATTAAAGTTTTATAATCTTACTACTTTGTCGGAGTGCTATATATTTTTAATGTGACACATAATTGTAAAAACTTTGATGTACAAAGAGTCATCCCTGGAATCTTCCGCTTCACGCTCGGTCCCCTCCCCAATCACAATACAGGATGGTTTTCAGATAATAGCAACGCTTCTGCTGTGACGGATCTCATCGAGTGTGGGCCTTGATCTACTATAACTCCTTTGAAGAGGGGTGATTCTTTACAGCTGTGGCCATAAACTACATCTGCAGGGCTAGCTGATAGCCTAGGACCGGCCTGGACAATCGGACACAGAGGAAAAGAAGTGTCAGAGGGTGCGGTAGTGAATGGGGCGAAAGGGAGGTGTCGGGCGGGCACAGGGTGTAATTCTCAGGGAAGAGCAGCGCAGATGGGGGGAGGTTTATTACCCATGCATAAGACAGAGAGCGGGGGTGACCACTGCCTGGGTGAGATGCTTGCGAGGGTGGGGAGCCATGCTAAGGATCGACAGCGTGCACAGAGTGGGTCTGGTCAAGGCATCTAAAATGGCTGCCGTGCACGACAAAAGTGTGGCATTTGAAAAAAGACAAGATGGCGCAGACAATGTTTTTCAACACTTCCTGATTTCCTTCGAATCGAACGTTAACAGACGTTGGGGCATATTACCAAAGTTAAGCGATATTTATCCCTAACGATGCATTGCAAAGATTTTTTTACCGTCAGAAATTATCGCAGATAAACCTTGCTATTATCAAGGTTTATCGCAAATACGATAAAAAACGACCGCAATGCATTAATATCGCTGAAAACTCAGCGATATTCATGCATTACCGAGCTAATGCTCTTAGCCATGTTATCCACCTCCCATTGGATAACATGGCTAAGAACTGCTCAGGGCAGCTGTTACTTTTTGGAGATATTCACGCTTATCTCGAATATTTCCAAAAGTTGATAATAGGAGATAGCGATGTTAGCGACTGTTTCCAGTCGCTAACATCTTGGCATGCCCACTTTGCATGTCATTAGTGATAAATATCACTCACATGCAAAGTGGGGCCCAAGATGGTTGCTATCTCCTACTAGCCGTCGCTAACTGGTGTTAGCAACAGCTAGGTAATACAGATATAATTTTATCTCCGCGGAGCGCTGTTACAGATATATATCTTGTTTTTGAACGTTAATTTCTCAAAATGCACTGAAGCACATATATTGAGACCTAGCAAAGGCACATCGGGCTACCAGTCCCTAATATTTTACCAAGTTTCGTGCAAATCCATTCAGCCGTTCGATTATTATTATTATTTTTTTTTTTGCCCCGCGGGGCCCTTTTAAAACCTCCACATCAAACCTAGGGGGTCAGCGAGGATCTACTATGCCCCCTTATGGTCATTTGCCCCTTCGCTTTGGCCTCCTCTTGTCTCTCGATCCTAGCGAGAGACAAGATGGCGGCCGCTACGTACTGTTTGGAATGTTTACAGACACCGGAGAGCCAATCAGCTTCGCTTCGCAAAGCTCCGTAACGCGAAAAGTACGCGAAGCGGTGCGCTGTTACAGATATATATCTTTTTTTGAACGTTAATTTCTCAAAATCCACTGAAGCACATATATTGAGACCTAGCAAAGGCACATCGGGCTACCAGTCCCTACAATTTTGCCAAGTTTCGTGCAAATCCATTCAGCCGTTCGATTATTATTATTATTTATTTTTTTTGCCCCGCGGGGCCCTTTTAAAACCTCCACATCAAACCTAGGGGGTCAGCGAGGATCTACTATTCCCCCTTATGGTCATTTGCCCCTTCGCTTTGGCCTCCTCTTGTCTCTCGATCCTACCGAGAGACAAGATGGCGGCCGCTACGGACTGTTTGGAATGTTGACAGACGCCGGAGAACCAATCAGCTTCGCTTCACAAAGCTCCGTTGCTCGAAAAGTACGCGTCCTGGAGCGCTGCCCGGTCCGCTGTTACAGATATATATCTTTTTTTAAACGTTAATTTCTCAAAATCCACTGTAGCACATATATTGAGACCTACAAAAGGCACATCGGGCTACCAGTCCCTACAATTTTGCCAAGTTTCGTGCAAATCCATTCAGCCGTTCGGGCTAAAAGTGAGGCCAACCGCCCTATGGAAAACTCAATGTTAAAAACACGTTTTGGGACCCCCCTTTTTTCTCGACCCCCCCTGGACGAACCCCCCCCCCAATTTTCAGGGGCTGCTCAGAAACAAAATGTGCCATTTTCCTGAAAATTTCAGCCAATTCCGTCCACAAACGCCAAAGTTATTAGACATAGAATTTTCAAAAAACCCATAGAGAAAAAATCCTAACTATATATACCTACTGGCGACCGCCAGTAGGTAATATATATATATATATATATATGCCACGAAAACTCCCAACAGCCACCTCCAATCCCACAAGATCGGCGAAGCAGGAGACGGACCACAATTGAGGTTAACAATTCTTTTTACTGCAGAAAAGGTCAGGTGGAAAAACCAGCGATGACGCGTTTCGGGCCAAGCGGCCCTTGTTCACATGCAGAGAGTACCAGAATGTTAATATTTGTATAATGCAATACACCCCGCCTACATTCCGCCTCCAGCTTGGTCATGTAATTACCATATTGCTTTGTACATGACAAGACAACACAGGAGATAGCATAATATGAACTGCATAAATGCAATAACGAATAAATAAATTCATTAATTTCACATGGCATAAAATGAGCATACTTGTACTAAAATTTCGATAACTCACTGGATAAATCCTCTATACCAAGCAGGCCACAACATATTCAACAGAATGAGTATTAATACCAAGTCACTTGTTCCCCAAAGGAACAATCAGAATTATGCTGGGAATTACGTAGGCCATAAAGTGCTGAATGTGCAATAAATTATTTACAATTAAAGTGGCTAAACCCCTCTGCCTTGTGTGCAAAAAAGCTTTCAATACAGTGCAAACACATCTATATCCAACAAAGTGCTAAAATGTATAATAAAAAAATCAGATTATAGAAAATTAGTCAGAATATTACCTCTATAAAAAATTGGACTAAGCCTTATTATTATCATAAAAGGTAAATCTAAAACACTTTAAAAAACAGTAACTCATCATTATTATACAAAATGTGCAAAGATCAAGTGAATTCTATTCTGTAAAAGGGAGAGAATAGACCTGGAGGTATAAAAAAGTGGATGATTTAACTGTTTAAATAGTTAGAGGAATTTCATAATATCATAGAAAACAGGGAACCTGACTATCTATTGGAATCAAAAATGAACAGTGATTCAGGGTCCCCATGGAAACAGAGAATCTAAATGAGCAACAGGGAACCTGACTACTCATCTGGAGGGGTATGTGTAACACCGGCGGATATACTGTAAGCTCGTAGGGACACTATCCATACCATATTCTAATATATGCCTTAAATCTCATAGTGGCAATAAACTAATACCCATATGCTAAACAGACCTGAAGAAAAATAGTTGGAAATTTCTACAAAAAGTTATGGATGTCCTCAGTAGTGTTAAGGCCATTGGGCCACTTACTGTCGAACTCCAAAATAAAGCGCGTCTCCAATTGCCTCAGTAGCAATACCCTGTTTCCTCCTCTCCGGGGTTTAGGGACTGATCCTACCACATAATAGGACAGGCAACTTAGGTCTTTATTATGTTTTGATGCAAAGTGCCGTGCTACCGGATATGCGGGATCATTATGTAATATGGCTCTGAGGTGTTGGAGAATCCTGACGTGCACCTGTGCCTTCGTACTTCCGATGTAATTTCAACCACAGGTGCACGTCAGGACATAAACTGCAAAGTCTGTTTTACATGAGTGGTTTCCTTTAATAGGAATATCTTTAGAGTCAAATGGTATGTGGTAGTGTGTTTTATTTACTCCAAACTTACATGCCCTACAATGCGAACATTTATGGAACCCAGCCTTGGGCTGCAGCCATATATTCTTCTGCTTTAACTCTGGACTACTAGTGTCCAGAGTAGCACCCATGCTTTTAGCTCTGCGAAATGTTACCAAAGGCTTACTGGGTAAGGTGGAATTCAGTATGTTATCAGTCAGCACTATTGGCCAGTTTCTTTTAATGATATTTTTAATCTTGTGTTCTTCATTACTAAAAGCAGTGATGAATCTCGGGCAACTTGTAGATTCTTTACCTGAATTAGAGCTGGGTTCAGATGTATCCATTACAGTAGTCTCCATAGGTAACAGACTCTCCCTGGTTCTCAGCCTAGCTTTAGTCAAAGCCTGGTTGAACATCCTGTCAGAATAACCTTGTTCTTTCAGTCGAGCCCTAAGATTATTGATACAAGTTTCTAAGTCACTAGGGGAGCTGCAAATTCGCTTAATCCTTAGAATTTCCCCATAAGGAATGCTGGAGATGGTGTGCTTGGGATAGAGACTGGAGGCATGCAGAGTAGTGTTTACTGATGAAGGCTTTCTGTATAGTGTGGATTCTAGTCTGTTGGCATTGACATAGACCTTAACATCAAGAAATTCAATTTCATCTCTGCTAATATGCGATGTAAATTTGAGGTTTAGAGAATTGTTATTGATTTCCTCAATAAATAGCAGGGACTCCTCTTCTTCACCCTGCCACAAAATGAAGACATCATCAATATATCTTAAAAACCTCACAATTTTCTCTTTTACCCATACAGCATGTGTGGTACTTAGAACCTGCTCCTCCCACCAGCCCACGTGCAAGAACGTGTAGCTGGGGGAGAAGCAGGATCCCATAGCCACACCTCTTAACTGTTTCCACACATCCTTTCCAAAGATAAAATAATTGTTGTTAAGGCACCACTCCATCAAGCTCAAAATAACTTTGTCGTGCTCATAAAGTTCTGCAGGTCTTTTGTCTAAAAAGTGCTTAGTTGCCTTCAACCCATCCGTGTGCCCAATGCTTGTGTATAGGGACTCAAAGTCCAGCGTAATCAACAACATGTCTTCCTACCATTCCAGTTCATTGATTTTTTGCAGGAAGTCACTTGTATCCCGGACGTAACTGGGCAGGCTCTTTACCATGTCCTGCAAAAATTAGTTAATATATTGTCCCACATTTTCACAGACACTATTAATAGCCGATATTATCGGTCTTCCAGGCGTAGGCAACACACACTTATGGACCTTAGGGATCAGGTAGAATACTGGGAGAACTGGAAATTCTTTAAACATATATTTAAATTCTTCCCCAGAAATAAGACCTTCTCTCCCCCATCTGTGCAGAAGTTTTTCCAAAGTTATTTTGGCATTCAAATATTCTTTATTGCTGGACTTTACATAACATAAAGTGTCATGCAGTTGTCTGTGTGCCTCGGTTACATAGTCGGTCTTCGGCCAAATGACTGTGTTACCACCATTGTCTGAAGTCTTCACCACAATGTCAGGATTGTCGCTCAACTTTTTCATGAGAGCATGATAGTTAGCTTGTTTTTGATGGAATCTGTTGCTCTTGTGGTTGCAAGTTTGGGTGTATAACTGCTTAATTTCTGACACTATACAATCTTGAAATGTGTCAACAGCATCTTTGACAGTCAAAGGGATAAATTTGGACTTGCTTTTGAAAGGAGTGATCCCAGCTTCTTTTTGTTGTATGTTAATCTTAGCCAGTCTAGTTTGTGTATTGCCATCAATATCCAGGCCCATTGGTTGGGAGCAAGTTGCTTGGCGCAAGTCATTGAGGGTTAGAAAAGTTGGAACATCAGCGGCTGTGACCCCTTCAAATTCTTCCACTGAACTAGGCAACTCAGAGATGTTGGTATCACTGTTTGATTTAAGTCTCTGTAAGGCAAAGAATTTCATAAGCTTAATTTTTCTAATAAAAAAGAAAATGTCAATACGGGTAGCAGCGTAGTTGAAAGACTGTCTCGGGCAATAATTCAGCCCAAGAGATAATAATTGTTCTTCGGCTTTGGTTAGGACAACATTCGTCAAGTTAATTATTGATCTGCCCCCTACTGTTTCTTCTTCTGCCATCCTTGTTTTGCTTTTTTTGCCTGCACATTTTTGTTTGGAACGTTTCCTTCTTTCTCACCTTTTTTGGTTTCTACGTTTGTTGCCAGATTTCTTTGCCTCGGACGCAGTGTCCTGTCTTTCCTCGACTAAAAAATCGAGTTCTTCCTCCAAATTCATATATATATATATATATAGATATAGATATATTACCTACTGGCGGTCGCCAGTAGGTATATATAGTTAGGATTTTTTATCTATGGGATTTTTGAAAATTCTATGTCTAATAACTTTGGCGTTTGTGGACGGAATTGGCTGAAATTTTCAGGAAAATGGCACATTTTTTTTCTGAGCAGCCCTTGAAAATTTGGGGGGGGGTTCGTCAAGGGGGGGCCGAGAAAAAAGGGGGGTCCCAAAACGTGTTTTTAACATTGAGTTTTCCATAGGGCGGTTGGCCTCACTTTTAGCCCGAACGGCTGAATGGATTTGCACGAAACTTGGCAAAATTGTAGGGACTGGTAGCCCGATGTGCCTTTTGTAGGTCTCAATATATGTGCTACAGTGGATTTTGAGAAATTAACGTTTAAAAAAAGATATATATCTGTAACAGCGGACCGGGCAGCGCTCCAGGACGCGTACTTTTCGCGCAACGGAGCTTTGTGAAGCGAAGCTGATTGGTTCTCCGGCGTCTGTCAACATTCCAAACAGTCCGTAGCGGCCGCCATCTTGTCTCTCGGTAGGATCGAGAGACAAGAGGAGGCGAAAGCGAAGGGGCAAATGACCATAAGGGGGAATAGTAGATCCTCGCTGACCCCCTAGGTTTGATGTGGAGGTTTTAAAAGGGCCCCGCGGGGCAAAAAAAAAAAATAATAATAATAATCGAACGGCTGAATGGATTTGCATGAAACTTGGTAAAATATTAGGGACTGGTAGCCCGATGTGCCTTTGCTAGGTCTCAATATATGTGCTCCAGTGGATTTTGAGAAATTAACGTTCAAAAAAAGATATATATCTGTAACAGCGCTCCGCTTCGCGTAATGGAGGTTTGCGAATCTGATTGGTCATTCTGTCACTGGGCTATAGTTGGGCTACATCTGGCTGATATTTGGGCTACATTTGTTTTTTTTTGTCTCTGGCGGCCATCTTTGGGCTACATTGGGCTACATTGGGCTTCATTGGGCTTCATTGGGCTACATTGGGCTACATTTGGGCTCCAACATATATATAGGCCAATGTAGCCCAATATATATTTTTCAAAGTTAATTTTCGTAAAAACCACTGGAGCATATATCTTGAGACATAGCAAAGGCACATCGGGCTACCAGTCCCTACAATTTTGCCAAGTTTCGTGGAAATCCATTCAGCCGTTCGAGCTAAAAGTGAGTCCAACCGCCCTATGGAAATGAAGGAAATGAATGGGTAATTTGTAATTAGCAAATAGCTCATCGCAAACTAGGAATGGTAAAGAATCGCTATTTATTCCTTAAAGTTCGCTATTTAGGAAATGCAAAAAACTTTGATGATACATATGGCGGTTCATCTCTAACAAGATAAGAAGCATAGGGATAGATTTATGATGACTGGCGCATCACCAGGGATGTGTTAGTCATTCTGTGCCGCTGTTCCGTCACCTATGGTGTGCTGCATTTACAATGCGGCGCATCATGGGGCAAAAACAGCACAGATGCGTGATGTATCTGTGCCGTAAAGGTGGCGCATTGCTGGAGTTGTATCGCAAGTGTGATGAAGCTCCAGCAAGGGTCGGGGGTGCACCTGTCGCAGGGTTTCTGTTCTCACACAGATCTGTGGACAGAGGATTGGAACCTCGGCGAATTAGGGTGTCCCAAAACTCACCTTAGTAATCAAAAACCCCTTAGCAAGCTAGGTACAGTGTCACATTGGATATAACAAACTCTCAATGTTTAGACAATCCAGAATATGAACTTATAGTACCTCAGGATACGTGGAACTCATGAACAGTCGGTCGTTATATATTTCTTAGAAACCAGAACATGGAGTTAAGAAGAACACATGTGTATTTGAAATGTTTATTTACTAATGCCGTCTTCTCAGGCGTAGTATCTTAGATAATACAAGTACACATATTATCAGTAGCAAAATTACCAGCATAGTTACTAGTACATAAAAAGCGAATGGTGACAGTATGTTAACATGCTGTAAATGAATAAGAGTTAGCAACACTTATAAGCAGCCGCGGGCCGTGGAGGGAGTTACGGTGGGGCAGGGAGGCTGGGAGGGGGAGGGGCAGGGTGGAGAGGGCTCCACCCTGCTTCTCCCCCTCCCCGCCTCCCTGCCTCACCGTAACTCCCTCCACGGCCCGCGGCTGCTTATATCTCACCCTTCCTAATACACATATTATATTATTTGCTAAGAAGGTCTCTTTGTGTTGGTTTAGGGCGTGCCCATACTTTAGTGTCTTAGATTTGAAGGAATCACATCAGCATACACCAGCTCTCTCTTCATGTGAACCGCATCAAGTGTTGTGTATGTGTGTTCGGCAAAGCAATATAAAACCCGCCTCATGCCCAGAATTGGCAGAAGTTGCACTTATGTTATGAGTATGAAGTCGTGGAGATCAGACCTCATAACAATTCTGTATCGTGTTGTTCTTGAAACTTTAGCACTCGCTGTACAGATATAGTTTAACAAGCAAAGCAGATAGTAGAGCAATAACATATTATTCTCATGTAAACCACGATGAACTACTAGGTTGAAAGCTAAAGCAACAACTAAGTGTCGTGTGCAGAAGTTGCAAAAAAGGAAAAATGGCGTTTAAACCGGTAATGAGCCCATGCTAACTTAACACGGTGTAAAGATATCCAGGACCTAGATGACACCTCCCCATGATCCGGAAACGAACTGAATAAGATAATAGAAGTGCCATCTCATGAGAGCAGATTGCAAGTTTATATGTGGACGGTCCGCAAGGTAAAGCATTAAAAACTAGGAAAATTTAATGCTAAAGAAAAATAAAACAGCCAAGTACTTTATCGAGTCTTAAGCCAATAGGCAAGGTAAATAATAAAAACTTGACAAATAAGTCAATGAATTGTCAATGAAATGCTTGTACTCAGCATATCAAACATGAAAAAGGTCTATGACATACCTGTGTATGCAAAATAAGCTGCAACAGCCTCCAATAGGAAGTCACGTCTTCATCCGAAAACAGTTCAGCCATCCAATTTAAAAGCGGAAAAGAACATACGTGCTCTCCCAGCACCGGATCCTCTATCACCATCAGAGGACAGCTCGGTGGGTTTTCAAGAAAGCTCTGTTCCAAGAAAGACTGTGTTGCCGCCAGTAAATTCCAGGGACCAATTAGTCCATGCATCAATGCCACAGCCATAATCCTTTCGCCAGGACAAACCAACTCGTGAGTAATGATAGGAGTCATCAGCTGATTAAAGTCGACGTCAGGAGAAACCGGTCCGCAGAGACACAAATCAATGGCCCAATCGAAATCACAGGTCAGGCAGTGAAATACAGGCTGGACACAGGTGAAGTAGGAGAATCGAAAAGATAATCCATATGCCGTGCTTAATATCGCCAACGGCATTGTGCCATAATATTCTAGCATGCGATTGCGGAACAGTGTCAGCAGCTGCAGGGCGGGAGGTTGCATAGGAGGGACATCCATATTTAAAAATGTAAAAAAGCACAAGAGCGTCCGCTGGTAATGCAAGTAAAAATGGCAATCCACGAAGCAGAGTGGAAAAAATAGAATGAAAGAAAGCAGGGATGACTCCAAAGATTTTCTCAAATGAAGTCACGAGACCACTGGTAACAACTTTAAAAAAGTGCGCCAGGGCCTTTGTGGAGGATGCGTTAAAGATAGTCCGAACCATCTTGCTGAAATGGAAAGGCAAATCTGAATTGAAAAGGGTCTGCACCTCTGTACGGGTGTTCGCTATGTGAAGCACGAAAGTTTCACGGGCCGAACTCAAGGCCACCTCTCTCTGAGACAAAAGAGCTCTTATTCTTGCCATGCCGTTGAAATCTGCTCCCAAGGTTGGTATTTGTGGCGAGATTGAAAACTCCCTATGTTCATGTGTGGGAGGAAATAGAACATTTCTGCAGCAAATAACCCGTTCACTTACTGTTACGATAAAAGGAATACTTTTAATTAACCCAGAACAATCTTCATTATTGAGCATCAAATAACTACCATTTTCCAACAACTTGAACGTGGGGATGATAGCAGGAACTGGCGTGCCTTGCAACACGCAAGCCATATTTGGTCGGTGTTTGTTGCATGAACCGTGTAACTGTATGTGCCTACACATTAGTGAATGATCTGGCGTCTCAGTGCATTCCTCTCCATTCAGATAAACTTCTTGATCATCTTTGAAACATCTGTATGTGTATGGAAGCGACCAGACCTCATGAAGAAAAGCACTACCTAAAGGTTCATAACGACCTATTGGTATATATTTCATACAATTTGAAAACTTATATAAAGCAAAAGGCAGCGTTATTAAACCGTGGATAAGGCACGTTGCCAAAAAACCCGCAATCCTCTGATGATGATGTCACTGAGCATGTCATGAATGATGTAATATGTGACATCATCAGCAGTGGATTACGGGTAATAGTATCTCTAGTTTACTCCCCTATAGCTGTCTTTCTTTTAACATAAGTGTCTGTTTCCTTCCCTTATACTTACTGTTTTTGGTTCGCTTCCGGTTCGCGAACTGGGAAGCGAACTAAGAGAAATAGAGGTTGGCACAGTTCCAAATATTGTACCAATTTTTTAATAACGGGGAGGTAGTTCTGAAAATAACTTTTTTTTTATTGTTTTTGTTGTTTTATATTTTTTTTATTATTTTTCGGAACATTTTTTTACTTTTTTTGAATTTTTCTGAACAGTTTTATATTTTTTGGGGTTTTTCTTGGAGGGGGCAATGAAAACGATTCATTGTAAAGGGCTCAACAGGAGCAACAAAACAAAAAAATTTTTTTTATTATTTTGGGCGTTTCGTACAAACTTGCATATGATAGTCAATAGCTCTGTTGATCAGAGTGATGCTTCTTTCTCCGTAGCAAATGAATCCATCGCAAAATACGCAGATGTGTTTTACTTCACCAAATCTCATTTGTATATTTGGCACCATCTCCCTGCCCTCTGGTCCCGTTACTTCCGGTACAACAGATCTTCTGGCCATAATAGGGAGATTATCTAGGTCGTTCCGAAACTGTGCAGCACTGTAGTTGTTAGGATGCCACCTAGTCATATGGCGATGCATTGTGTAGTTTCCGAAACTGTATTTTTTCTCGGTTCCTCTGGACAGTCTATCTTGACATATAAGGCAAGTTACGTATCTTGCATTTACTTTTTTCTGACCTTTGGGAATTTAAAAAAATTGCCAAATGAAGTTTTCTTTCCGGTGAGACGTCCTGGGCTCCTCAGGCAAAAACTGCCTCTCTTCGTGCTCGTCGTTCTGTTCCTCTTCTTCCTCTTCTTGTTGAATTATAACTTGAGCAGGTGGTCCACTCTTCCTTGGATGTGGTGGAGGTGGTGGGGAAGCACCAGCTGAAGCTACTAAAGAAGCCATTGCTCAGTGATCACAAAGGGTCTTTCTCTCACAATGATGAAAGTCAGAGTGAGGAAAGAAGGAGGGATTTTCATCATTTGGGAAAAACAAGAGTTCTCAACCAATGAAAAGTGTTCATTTTAGATTATATGACCTAGTCTTACATCATTAGGAAACCAAAAGTGAAATGAACCAATGAAAAGTGTTATTACCAAGTCACATGACCTGCTGTGTTTACGTTAAGCGCTTTGCAGGGCCTCCCGGTTTGCTTCCAGAAACCTGCGCTTTGCGACTCGCTTCGCGTACCAGTTCGCTAACGTAGCACGTCATATGACGTATCACGCGACAACGTGAAACGTCATGCGGACGGGAGGCGTCACGATGTTGTTTTCTAACGCGGCAGTTGCGGTAAAGAAACGTTTACCGGCTCGCGGTCTATTTCGCGGCATCAAGGTCAGCTAACGGGAAGCTTCCCGATTCGCGAAGCGGGAACGAAGAAAAAAAACATATTTAAAAAAAAAATTATTCATAAGCATATAAAATATATTTTTGGATTTAAAGAAGAATACATTTTACAGCTACAGATATTAGCTGTTAAAAAACCAATGAAATTCACTGAAAAAACCATAGGTTATAGACCATATATAGTTAGGAATTAGCATTTACAAAACCTTGAAAATTCACTGAAAAAACCATAGGTTATAGACCATATATAGTTAGGAATTAGCATTTACAAAACCTTATTTTACTCACACAAAACCATTGAAATTCCATATATAGTTAGTTGCACTAACTATATATCGCGCACCCGCAATCCACTGCTGATGATGTCACATATTACATCATTCATGACATGGTCAGTGACATCACTGATGACATCACTGATGACATCTCAAATGACATCACTGATGACATCACTGATGACATCTCAAATGACATCACTGATGACATCATGACACACCAATACCAGTTACTACATACGCACTCACTGATTCCTACGTCTACACACACATTCACTCATTCACCCATACAATCACTCATACATACAGTCACTCATTATTACAACACTATCATATGCACTCATACACCTATGCAGACACTCACACACTGCCACTCATCCATGGAGTTACTCACACACCTAGTCAGTCCTGTAAAGAATCAATCACACTTCCATTTCCTCATCTATACAGTTAAACACAGAACACCATACTTCAGTGACATCACTGATGACATCACTGATGACACCTCAAATGACATCACTGATGACATCTCAAATGACATCACTGATGACATCATGACACACCAATACCAGTTACTACATACGCACTCACTGATTCCTACGTCTACACACACATTCACTCATTCACCCATACAATCACTCATACATACAGTCACTCATTATTACAACACTATCATATGCACTCATACACCTAGTCAGTCCTGTGAAGAATCAATCACACTTCGATTTCCTCATCTATACAGTTAAACACAGAACACCATACTTTTTCACACATATACTAACACATACTTACTCTCTTATACAATCACTGATACAAGTACACATTGATAT
This sequence comes from Lissotriton helveticus, assembly GCF_964261635.1. NCBI lineage: Eukaryota > Metazoa > Chordata > Amphibia > Caudata > Salamandridae > Lissotriton > Lissotriton helveticus. Next base: position 643,634,430 of record NC_136059.1, read on the forward strand.
GCACAGAGTCACACACCTCCCAGCCAGCCACACACACACTCAGTCTTCCATACATCCACTCATTCTTCAATATGTAAAACATATTTAAACTTTACAAAAACACACAGACACTAGATGATGTCATTTGAGATGTCATCAGTGATGTCATCAGTGATGTCATTTGAGATGTCATCAGTGATGTCATCAGTGATGTCACTGACCATGTCATGAATGATGTAATATGTGACATCATCAGCAGTGGATTGCGGGTGCGCGATATATAGTTAGTGCAACTAACTATATATGGAATTTCAATGGTTTTGTGTGAGTAAAAAAAGGTTTTGTAAATGCTAATTCCTAACTATATATGGTCTATAACCTATGGTTTTTTCAGTGAATATATATATCCACAACTCTCCTTCAAAAAAAAGAAAAAGGCCTCAGCAGGGGAAACTTTGGAAGCACTTTTATTTCAAAACAGATTTCAGAGAAGTTCAAATCACCCGCTGTGGCGAATGCATTTCGGCCTCTTTCACCTTCTTCAGCGCCGTGGGTGTGACGATCATGAAGCAGGTGAGTATTCCAGATTAAATGTCCTGCCCCATCCTGCTTCGTGAAGGACTGCTCCGCCCCTAAGGCCTGTAGGCCCATAGGAATCAATGGCAATTACCGAATCGGTAAATACCGATTCGGTAATTACCGAATCATACAGATTCGGTAAAAATTACAGATTTTTTACCTACATCTGATTTACCGAATCTAGAATACCGAATCCGTAAAATTCGGTATTCTTGAGTCGGTAAATCAGATTTACCTACATCTGGGCCTAGATGTATTAATTTTCATAATATTTTTGGATAAGCAATATGTAAAATATATATATAAATATTTATATATATTATCGTGTGTGTGTTTTACTTTTTGAAAATTATTATAATTGTTATATATTTTAACATCTATTAAATATATTTCATTTTTATTATATTAGTGTTATTATTACCATATTTAATGTTTCTATGTAAATGTATATATATATATATATATATATATATATATATATATATATATATATATATATATATATATATATATATATATTTATAAATGTGATATTTTAGACTATACTGAACTATATGGAGAAAAAAAACTTAATTTTTTTGCGATACTGTTGTAATTTTACTAATAAGTATAGGATGACAATATTTTTGACATCGATATTTATGTCACAATATTTTTGTATGGGGATATTTTGAGGGTAGATATTTTGTCAGTGAACCACCTGATACCTCTTCTTTTTCAGATCTGTTACATATCTCCACAGACACCATCCACAATATTTTTTGCTCTTTTACCAACTCTCCCCTCTTTTCATTGATATTTTATAGCTTCCTACCTGTCTGTAATGTTCTCAGAACAACCTGCCGTGTGACTCCAGATTTTCTCGTCTTCAGCAACTCATCCAGTGTGTCCGGCACCTTCTCTTGAAACAGTAAAATGCCAACTCTCTGCCTTTTATTAACTGTACCCCCATCCCTTTTGGACAAAACACCTTGTGACACCTCTGTAACCATCTTCTTCGCTTCATCAACCATAATTTCCCCCTCATCCAATGACCTATCATCTCCAAAATCCAACTCTTCCTCCCATACTTCCCCCATTCATCCAAACCTCCATTCATTCCTGCACTCATATCCAGTATTTCCCAGCATCATCATCCATATTTAAGATCATTCAAATCTTTTTGATCCGGAAAGTTGCTCTGGACCTCCCCCTCTTTTCAGCCCCATGCCAACACATTGCTCCAGATGTGACCAAAGTCAGGAACTTTCCACTGGCCACATTTGTCAGTATTGCTGTTGCCTTTCAACCCATTTTGCCAAAAATAAGCAGAACGTCACTCCTAGTGGCCCTACCAGATGCCCAAAGCTGTCCCTGTTCTAATGCCTGTGCTCTATCTTCAACCCTTACCCACCTTCCTGCTTCATTATCATTATTGCCTTTCATCTGTTCACCATCAACTGTTGACATACCCATATAAATATCGGACGTAACTGTCCTATTGTCCACATCTCACCTCTGTAACTTATTCTGCATGGGACTGCATTGCCTATTAATACACTGTGCGTGTAACAATACAATTGACATTTGAATCCTGATCAGACACGAAATATTGGGTCTAAGTTGGATGTCGGTCGGTAAGCCTCCGACTGCTCGTCGGAGGATTACTGACCGAAATGGCAGGTTTACAATCTGACTGCTGTATAAGAATGTCTACAGTCGAAGTGTAAACCGGGAGATCAATCAGCCTCTGTTCTGATGGGCTCAAGGAACCTATCGGAAAGGCTACCGTAAAGCAACTTTGGGGGCCCCAAGCAGGGCCCACATCCCTGCGCATCCTATGGTGCAGGTGCCCCCCCTGAAAATCCCTGCACCTTGTGGCATTCTCAAATAGAGATTCGCAAAAAATCGCTATTTGAGAATCGCAAATGAGGATGTTGATACATATGGAAATGCAGGTTGACACATGACAATTTATTTTCTTTTTATACTCATTAAATAGCAATTGTTGTTCCACAGCTTGGTATGGTTTAAATGTATGTATCCATAATTTATTTAGAGTTGAAACAACGAGGTATAAAATATATGAAAAGGGAATCTATACTAATACTAATATTATAAAGAGAGAGCCCAAACCTTTGAGGCGGGTAATCTCAGCACAAATCACAACACTGAATACAGCGTTGGAAAGGGCAGTTGCAGCTGAAGGACATAGGCTATGCAGACGGCCACTATATATATTTTTTTTTTTGCAGAGTTTTATATAGCGCGAACTTGACCCGAACTGAATCAGGTATCAGAGCGCTTTACATAGAACCAGTTACGTTACATAAGGACACACATTAATTTTTGTTAGGCACGGGGAGATTAAGTGATTTGCCCAGAATCACAGGATATTTGGCGTTGTTACCAAGACTCGAACCCAGATCCCCAGGTCCGAGGTCGAGCGCCTTAGCCATTAGGCCAACTCCTCTATACATTTAAAAGGTAAAAGAACCGTGCCAGCAAAGTAGTCCCTTGTGGGCTTGTCTGCGTTGTGCTGTGGGCGTGGTCTGGGGGCGTGACTAACGCTGGGGGCGTGTGGTACGGCCATCACATCGTGGGCTGTGGGCGTGTGCTGGAGGCGTGACAAACACTGGGGGCGTGACAAACGCTGGGGGCGTGTGTCCGCCCTTCATGCCATGTGAGTCGTACATACAAGCGCCAATTACATTGCTGCGCAGCATCAAGGGGCACGCTGGGGGCGTGAAACGCTGGGGGCATGAGAAATGCTGGGGGCGTGTGTCCAGCCTTCATGCCATGTGAACGCAATTGCGCCGCATCAAGGGGCATGCTGGGGCGTGAGAAACGCTGGGGGCTTGTGCTACGTTCCGCCCTTCATGCCATGTGGGTCGTACATTATTCAGAAGATCGTCTGCTGTGGCCGTGTGCTGGGGGCGTGACAAACGCATTCACCTGGAGGCCTGGTAAGTAACGTTACTGCAGCCTCTCCTGCGCACTGTTACTGAACTCTCTCATTCAACGAAATTACATGCACCTGCTACCATCAACCAGGGCTCTAGCCGGGCTCATGCGGCGGATCAGTACACTAATTACACGTGCCTGATAACATCAACCAGGGCTGCAGCTGGGCCTCAAGCGGGGGAACACACACCTGCTAACATCAAACAGGCCTGCATCTGGGTCTCAAGCGGGGGAACACGCAAATGAGCGTGTCTGCGGGGACAATTACTGCAGCCTCTCCTACTCGCTGTCACTCAACTCTCTCATTAAACGGATTTACCCGCGGCTGATAACTCTCTCATTCAACGACATTACACACGCCTGCTAACATCAACCAGGGCTGTAGCCGGACTCAGGCGGCGGATCACTACACCAATTACACAGGCCTGCTAACTTCAACAGGGGCTGCAGCTTGGCCTTCTCCATCCCTATTCTAATGAAATTAAAAATGTTGTCTACCGCGAGATTTTAAAATAAATTGCCCTTGCCAAATACACACATTACACTCATTCTATTTCATACCCGGACAACGTCGAGACGGGCTGCTAGTTGATAAAAGGTATGAATTTGGTTGTTTGGGTAGACATATTAATAATGAGATTCAGAGCATTGTAAAATGTTTCTTAAACTCGGAGCCAAGACGGAAATCAATTGACAATTGATAAATGTTTTTGTTCAGAATGGGCAGTGGGTGATTTAAAAAAAATACATAGTATATTTCTAAAGATGCATTTGTTTTTCTGTGTACACCGTTTGTCTCCTAGTCTTACATTTATATGAGCAGTTTTTGAATGTTCTATGAATATCACATCAGGGGGAATATAGTTAGAGAATAATGGGGTATATTATCAAGGGGTTTATCTCCGCTTTTATGGCTTTAAAAGCCAAGAAAGCGGAGATAAAATTATCTCCCTATTACCAAGCTGTCGCTAACAAAAGTTAGTGACAGCTAATAGGAGATAGCGACCATCTTGGGCCCCGCTTTGCATGTCAGTGATATTTATCACTAATGACATGCAAAGTGGGCGTGCCAAGATGTTAGCGACTGGAAACAGTCGCTAACATCGCTATCTCCTATTACCAACTTTTGGAGATATTCGCGCTAAGCGCGAATATCTCCAAAAGCTAACACCTGCCCTGAGCAGTTCTTCACCATGTTATCCAATGGGAGGTGGATAACATGGCTAAGAGCATTAGCTCGATAATGCATGAATATCGCTGACTTTTCAATGATATTCATGCAGTGCGGCCGTTTTTTATCGCATTTGCGATAAACCTTGCTAATAGCAAGGTTTATCTGCGATAAAAATCGCCGATGTGCGGCGATAATTTTTGTCTCTAAACAAGTTAGAGACAAAAATTATCGCTAGTTGTTGGTAATATACCCCAATGAGTCTATTTCCTACAGTGCAACGCAACTGCTGTGTAATGTCTGTACTTAAAGCACACAGGGGCATATTATCAAGGGCTTTATCTCCGCTGTTTTGGCTTTAAAAGCCAAAGAAGCGGAGATAAAAATATCACCCTATCAACAACAGGGTGCTAACATGCAAAATCGCATGTTAGCACCCTTTCCACAACGCTTCCCTTCGCATTTCTAATGAGATGCAAAGTGGGCGTTCCAGAGCAAAATAATAGGAGAAATGTCGCTAAGCGTCATTTCTGCTATTATCAAGCTTCACAATAACCCTGTTAGAGACAAAAAAAGCAGCGCTAACCACGGTTAACGCTGCTTTTTTTACGTCGGCAAATTTTCAGACTTAGCTATGTAATCCAATGGGAGGTGGATTACATGGCTAAGATCATCCTGCCCTATCAGCAAGGTTTCGCTGGTAGCATTGTGACTATTCCTGGATTTCCAGCGATAATCACACTGTTTACCAGCTAACGAATGGATTCCCATCGCTTGGGAGATAAGCGTTGCTGATAACACGCTATCTCCACGATGGAATCCAGCGTTAGACTGCGATAATTATCCTCGCGCTATAAGCGCTGAACTATAATTATCACAGGACCTTGCTTATATGCCCTAAAGTTACTTCACATTGTTTACATTCATTCAGATGAACATATCATCCGTCTCAGGGCAGTTATGTCCTTTAATTAAAAAAATCTCTCAAAACACAAATTTAAGTTTTCAATCCATGCAATGCCATTGGATCTCAATAAAAAAATGTTTCATATGTAGGTGTTATTATGACAGAATATGTGACTTATAGCCCCAAAAAATCTAGCCATGCTGCTGCCCTGGTGCCACACCTCCGAAGTCAAAACAGACTGCCTGCCATATTACGACTTTTTAAGTCTCTGCAGACAGTTCCTTTGCGTTCCATAGCAGTGCCTTTGAAATAGGCATTGCAATGGGAACATCAAAGCATGCTCCTGGACGGACCAAAATGTACAATGTTGAGCATTGCGTTCTTTGCAGGAACCTAGGGGAGCATGCAGACAGGGGGCACACCATGCGCCCCTGCATGTATAACATGGCAGAGAGGCACAAGGGGGCCCTGTATGGCCCCCTTTGTCTCCTCACTGCCACACATTTCATGGTGTCCACACCACCATGAAAAGAGCGGTGGTGAGGAAACTCCTAATATGGTTGGCGGTGCTGCAACAGTACCACCAGCATATTAGGGACATCAGACTGCTGCGCCATGACCACCAGTGATCGTGGATCCCTGGTAGCAGCAGTGGGCCCGTGGCAAACAAACGCCACAGCCCTAATCCAGCAGGTGAACAGCCAACCACCCAAATCATAATTAGGCCCTAAATGCTTACTGCAGAAACATTGTAAAGAACAACTATTATTACTAAATCCATGCAATGATGTTGAGTGTGCAATAAACATGTCAAACATATTAAGTGTATTGTAAAACCAGACTATCCGAATTATCAGAATATTCTGTCAGTATGTCCATGCAACACAACACAGTGATTAAACTAAGCATGCTGTCACTAGAATAGACACCCCACTGTCTTGGCCACTCAATTAATTGTTTGGGGTACAACTTACAGGATTCTGCATGCTTTATGAGATGACTGGGCCTGCAACCTGTGCACAGACTAGTTCTGAGGTGGAGAGCCTGCACAGATACTCCTATGAGGCGTTAATAGGGTATGTGAGACAATGTGTGGGAATATGATGATTATACCTGAGCAGATTGCAGTGCTGTTCTTCTGGTCTATGATTTCCTTTCTCTGGTCTACCATGTTTGCACATCTGCCATTCCATGACAGCAGCAATTTAATTTATGGTTGAAAACTTGAGTAGACTGTATCTGCTCAGGTATTTTTTCTGTATATTTCATTAATCTTGATTTTATGGTAGGTGTTTTTGAAGTTAAGTGATGTCAGTTACTATAATATCATAAGCATCAAAGGTCAAATTATATCACTTCATGCGATGTCATCAGTGCCAAAGCGTCATATGAGGTCCCTTCCTGTGAAGTCATGAGGGAAGGGGTCAAAGAGTGTGATTTCACTTCTACTACCCCGCATTTTGTTGAATTGACGTGCATGTAGACTTCAATTAGTTTTTGGTGCATTACTCTGTCTCATGCATTGACCACTTCTAGTACCTTTCTGCCTCAGATAGAAAATATGGCTCACTGGCTTCGCACATTGTCTTATTATTCATGCGCAGTACTGACATTAGTGATACCAACCCGACTCACATCGGTTTTGAAGATTTCCTTAAGTTAAACTGTTAGATGCAGTGTTTAAATTTGAAGCCCGTGGGGTGATTGCAGACATTTTGTTAAACATGAGTATGGTGCCTTTTCTATTCTATTATTGAGAATCATTCAATTCTTACATTTCTCAGGGTATTGAAATACACTAGACTGCAGATTCATTAATTAGATGCTCCCTGGTGGACCTTGAGGAAAGATATCGAGTAAGTGTAGATGATGGCCTCCTTGCTGAGATTAATAAAACCCTGCTATGCTTGGGCAGGTGAAGGATAGTGTCTGAGGGATTATTTGAAAAGTTCATGGGTAGTGCTTGAGTAATTGGATAAGTGCATGAGTAGTGCCTGAGTGAATGGATACGTGGAAGGGTAGTGCCTAGCTCATTGGGTACATGCAGGGTAGTGTCTGCATGATTGGATGAATGCATGGATACAGCCTCAATGATTGCACGACTGAATGGGCAATGCCTGAGTGAATGGAGGAGTGCATGGGTAGTTCCTGGATGAATGGGTGAGTGCAATAGCAGTGCCTGGGTAAATATATGAGTGCATGGATAGTACCTGGATGAATGAATGAGTATATGGGTAGTGCCTGGGTGAATGTGTGTATGAATATATAGTGCCTGTGTGATTCAAAGAATATATGATTAGTGCCTGGCTGATTGGATGAATGCATGAGTACTGTCTGAGTAAACGCATAAGTGCATGGGTACTGCATGAGTGAATTGTTGATTTGAAGGATAGTGTCTGAGTGATTCAATGAGTGCATGTGTAGTGCCTGGGTTATTGGACGAGTGCGTGGGTAGTGCCTCCGTGAATGGATAAGTGAAAGGGTAGTGCCTGGCTCATTGCATGAGTGGATGAGTAGTACCTGTGTGATTTGATGAATGCATGGGTACTGCCTCAATGATTGCATGAATGCATGGACAGTATCTGAGTGAATGGATGAGTGTATGGGCGGTTGCTGGATGAATGGGTGAGTGCAATAGCAGTGCCTGGGTGATGGTATGAGTGTATGGATAGCACCTGAGAGAATGCATGAGTGCATGGGTAGTGTATGGGTGATTGTGTGAGTGAATGGATAGTGCCTGGGTGAGTGGAAGTATATATGAATAGTGCCTGGCTGATAGGGTGGCTGCGTGAGTAGTGCCTGCATGAATGGATCCATGCAAGGCTCGTGACTGGGTGATTGTATGAGTACATGAGTAGTGCCTGAGTGAATGAATTACTGCACGGTTGGTGCCTGGCTCACTGGCTGAGTTCATGGGTAGAGTCTGAGTGATTGAATGAGTGCATGGGTAGTGCTTGGGAGAATGTGTGAGTGAATGGATAGTGACTGGGTGATTAGTAGAATGTATATATAGTGCCTGGGCAATTCGATGAGTGCATGAGTACTCTCTGAGTAAATGCATGAGTGCATGGGTACTGTGTGAGTGAGCATTTGAGTTAAAAGATAGTGTCTGAATGATTTGATAAGTGCATGGGTAATGCTTGGGCGATTGGATGAGTGATTGTGTAGTGCCTGCGTGAATGGATAAGTGGAATGGTAGTGCCTGGCTCATTGTGTGAGTGCATTCATAGTATCTGTGCAATTGGATTAATGCATGGGTACTGCCTCAATGATTGCATGACTGAATGGACAGTGCCTTAGTGAATGGATGAGTGTATGGGTAGTTGCTGGATGAATAGGTGAGTGCAATAACAGTGCCTGGGTGATTGTGTGAGTGCATGGATAGTAGCTGGGTGAATGGATGAGTGTATGGGAAGTGCCTGGGTGACTGTGTGAGTGAATGGATAGTGACTAGGTGATTAGAAGAATGTATGAATAATGCCTGGCGGATTGAATGCGTACTGCCTGAGTGAATGCATGAGTTGTGTCTGAGTGATTGGATGAATGCACAGGTTATGCCTCAATGAATGCATGAGTGGAAAGGAAGTGCCTGGATGATTGTATGAGTGAATGAGTACTGTCTGAGTGAATGCATGAGTGCATGGGTACTGCGTGAGTGAACAGGTGAGTTAAAGGATAGTGTCTGCATGATTCGATACATGCATGGGTAGTGCTTGGCTCATTGGCTGAGTGCATTTGTAGTGTTGGTGTGATTGAATGAATGCATGGGTACTGCCTCAATGTTTGCATGACTTCATGGACAATGCCTAAGTGAATGGATTAGTGTATGGGTAGTGGCTCGATGAATGGTTGAGTGCAATAGCATTGTATGAATGCCTGGATAGTACCTGGGTGAATGAATTAGTGTATGGTACCGCCTGGGTGACTGTGTGCGTGAATGGATAGTGACTGGGTGATTAGAAGAATGTATGAATAGTGCCTGGCTGATTGCATGAGTGCATAAGTACTGCCTGAGTGAACATGAGTGCATGGGTAGTGACTGAATGAATTGTTGAGTACAAGAATTGCACCTGAGTGATTTGATGAGTAGTACCTGAGTGAATGGATTAGTGCAAGGGTAGTTTCTGACTTATCTAGTGAGTGCATCAGTAATGCCTGGGTGATTGGATAAGTGCATGGGTAGTGCCTTGATGACTGTATCAGTCCGTGATCAGTGCATGAGTAAATGTATGAGTGCATGGGTAGTGCCTGGATGAACAGGTGAGTACAACAGCTGTGTGGGTGATTCCTGAGTGCATGGATAGTAACTGGGTTAATGAATGAGTATATGGGTAGTTCCTGTGTGATTGGATGAGTGCATGTATAGTGCCTGTTTGGTTGCATGAGTACATGGGTAGTCCCTGGGTAATTCCATGAGTGCATAGGTAGTGCCTGGGTGAATAGAGGAGTGCATGGGTAGTGCCTGAGTAAATGGCTGAGTGCATAGGTACTGCCTGGGTATTTGGAACAGTGCAGGAGTAGTGCCTGGGTGATTGAATGAGTGCATAAGTAGTATCTAGATGATTGGATGGATGTATGCATAGTGCCTGAATAAATGAAGGAGTGCAAGGATGGTGTTTGATTGATTGGATGAGTGAATGGGTTCTGCCGTATACAGTAGATTCTATCCTTTAAAACGTAGTCCTATTAGCTGTATAATATATCTTAAAATACTTCAAATGAGAAGATACATCATACTTCAAAACTGTCAAATTTTCTAATATAATAAAAAGCCCTTTCAATATCCACCTGTCCTGTAAAAGGAGGAGAAAATAATACATACATCTTCTTGTATGCAAATTTCAAAAACATGTAGTGTGAAACAGACGTATTCTAGTATGTGTAGACTTCTACATGTATTCTGACATGTGTTGTGCATCTTATGACGTTAACTTCAAAAGTATGTAGTTTATCATACAGGTGCACAAATCGTATCCATGTATGCATCTGATAAGTCCTTGGATAGAGAGTTCAATACACACCTGTCCTTTATAATGAGGAGCACAGCACTTTCAATAAAAGCACTTTTATTGGTCTATGCACTTTTGTAAAAATTAAGTGTGATATGGCTCCTCAGAAATATGATGATACTTTTCAAATACTCTAACGGATGAACATTATTTATAGTAGAAACAAATAACATATAATTACAGTTTAAACATCTTTCTGGGTTATCATGCATACTGTATTATGTATTCATACCTTTCAAGTAATTTAGATAAATCATTCAAGAAATCTATTTTAGAGTAGTAATGTCCTAAACAGCATTTAAACATTATTTCAAACTTCAACAGTAGCCAGTATAAAGAGGTAAAAGAAAAACTGTTATTTAATGATAATATATTAGAGAGATTATATTATATTTTTGAGAATACAAAATTAATTCAGAATTACATAACATTCTCAGTTTCCCTTTTTTGCTGTTCTAAGATTGCACATAACGTCACCATATACAGTGGTTCCAATGTACCATCATCATTGAACAGCGGGGGAAAAAAACAATCAAATTGATTGTAGAAAAAACACTCAAATCAGCATAGAACATCATTATCAATTTGTGTAGCTATACGTTCTCCTTTCTATAATTTCTTAATCAGTTCTTTCATCTACATTAACTCTATTGTTTATCACAAATACATTTCGCAAAACGTATATTCTCATTTACATCTGGAATAATATATAAACTATTAGCTTAAAATTCCAAATGTAATATCAATTAGGGCAAATAATAACAAAAACATTAATTATAAACACTAATAGTTTGCAATGCTGTCTACTTTCTGTTGACATCTTCCCCAATAGGCCTAATGATGTACTCAAAACTGCAGGAATAACATATAAGAATTTGGTAATTCATAAGGCAATCTGGGTTTGAATTCCAAGTGGACGTCATCACAATAAGTCCATTCTTTGTTACACTTTAAATAAACAGTATAGTGTCCAAATATAGTAGGACAATCATGGAAATTAATAGCCACTGTTGTAAAAATTCTTCCTGAAAAAGATATTTGACTTCCTTTAAATTCAGAATCTACAACGTCTTAATGAAGACTGGGCGGAGGTTGCTTAGCGGCGCTACTCAAAATTCCGCAAAATTGTAAAAACTCTGCAAGCTCCGCGGAGCTTTCTCTGCCCGTTCGCAATGTGCTTTTGACGTTTGGGAATGCGTATTGTGTGTTTGGGAATGCGTATTGCGTGCCCGGGAGAAATATCGCACAAACTTCACTACATGGCCGCCCATGGGCACGGCCATCTTGTTTTTCATGTTTGCTATGGTTCGAGGCCTTTATTTCTATCCTCCTTATATCTTCTCAATCCTTTGTTTCTAATACCTTTTATCTGATCATTTTTAATTATTATCTATCCCTCTATTCCTGGGTGTATGTTTTGTGTTTGTTTCTACTTTTTGTGTCTTTTTTTGTGAGTTTTTGACTGTTTTCTATTACTTGCTTTTTATTTTATTTTCCTTTCTTTACTTCCTACATTTTCTTTTCCATCCCCCCGCCCCCCAGAACCATTGCGAAGATGACTAAGCAAGGAAAGAGGAGGAGTTAGAGCCGCAGCTGCCTTCCTTGCGAAAGGTGTCGCATGCAAAGGGTGCTGGCCCGGGCCTTATTTTCAGAGGTGGAGGTGGCTGCACTAGTTTTTTTGTGTGCAGCGCCACCTCGCCTTAACCCTGGCAGCAGGCGGCAGGCCTGAATCTGGGTACGGCCTCCGGGAGTATCACTGGCAGTGGGTGAGGGTGCACTGGGCAGTGTTTTGCTGCTCTGGGGTCCAGCGCACCCATAACCAACTGGACCTGGACCAGCAGCAGGACCTGTTGGACCTGCGAGGTGTTGAGGTCCCAGGGCTTTGTGAGTAGCTAATTATATTACTAATGCGTTTTTGTCTGTGTAATTGTGAATATAATTTTTTTCACAAATAGCAAGACTGCTGCTGCTGCTTACATGCAGGTAAGTTTTGTTTAATAATCTTATATTATGTGATTGTAATTCTTCTAGACAGGTGCTTAGCGCTACTAATCATACTTGTTTGCAACTTTGCGCTCGCTTGGGCTGGTTATGTTTTGAGTGGACTGTGAAAATACACACTTTTCGATCCAACTCTCCCCACTAAAATCGTTCTCGGGTATCCTTGTCTACCGACTTCCAGGAGCACAAGGACAGTTTTGCAGCTCTCTGCTGGAAGCTGCCACCTCCTATGCCTTTGTATCCCCCAACTTTACTATCTTGGGAGATCTAAACATCCATTTTGATGACCTGACAGATAAAGTGACGGGAGACCTAACGTTAGACCTGGGCTCCTATAACCTTCACCTGAAAAACCTTTGGCCTACCCATATTAAAGGTCATCTTTTGGACCCCATCTTTTCGAATATCCCCGAACTAGTTGCAGATGAGCCCCTTCCTATCCCCTGGTCAGATCATTATTTAATCCCCTTCAAGTACCCAATCTACACCGAACCCCAAGGCAGACCCCCTCCTCACGCCCTATCCCGCCCATGGGTGAAATTAGATATAGAAGCTTGGACACACCAACTTGAAGCCACTATGCCAGTTCTCGAATCAGATCCCGCCCTAGCGGATCAGCAGCTTCATACCTGGATTGAAAAATCTCTAGACTCAGTCCTGCCAAATAAACCTCTCCCCAATAAAAAGGGAACATTTAAATTCCCCTGGTTCACACCAGAGCTGCGCGAACTAAGGAAACAATGTAAAAAGCTTGAATGCTTATGGAGGAAGGACTGGGTCGCTAAGAGCAAAGGAGAATACAAAGCGGCCATGAAGCTGTATAAAACCAGCATACAAAATACCCAAGCCGCCTTCTTTGAAGGAAAAATTCAAGCCGCGGCTAACTCCTCCACGGAAACTTACTGTATCATCAGATCGCTGATGAAAGTTCCAGACCCACAACCAACCGCTGATCCCTCAGGTCTAAGATCCGGTCAGCTAGTTTTTTCCTCCAAGATTCTTACCATCTTAAAAACCCTTCCGATTCCCAACATTCCTCTAGATCTCCCTTCCCCTCTTTCTGCACCTGATACTCCCTGTCTGGACTTATTTTCCCAGCTAACTAAGGAGACGTTTCTTATGACTCTAAACTCAATCAAGAGTGGAGCACCGACAGATCCAGCACCCATTAATAAATTAAAACTGGTAACCCCCACGGTGACCCCCCTCTTCACCAACTTAATAAACGCCTCCCTTAGCCAAGACATTGTCTCCCCCAATTGGAAAAGGGCCACTGTTAGAGCATTAATAAAAGAATCCCATCTTGACCCCTCAGATCTGGCCAACTACAGACCAATTTCACTCTTACCTGGAATTAGTAAGGTGGCTGAAAAGTTTGTTTATCATCAGCTCTCTACCTTTCTGGAGTCTAATGGCCTTCCTCGCCTCTCCCAGACAGGATTCAGACCAGGGCAGGGCACGGACACCGCCCTCATAGCAGTGGTCGAAGAAGCGAGAACCATCTTGGACGCAGGGGGATCAGTGGCAGTGATCCTCCTGGACCGTAGCGCCGCTTTCGACACGGTGGACCATGTCCACCGGCTAAGTAGGGCTGCAGTGACTGGCCCCGTCCTGGCTTGGCTCAAATCTTTTTTGGAGCACAGAACCTTTGAAGTAGCTGATGGACATGGTCACTCCAGAGAATTGCCCCTTCAGTGTGGGGTTCCCCAGGGCTCCTCCCTGAGCCCCACACTTTTTAATGTGTACATGTCACCCTTGGAAGAAATCGTGACACCCTTTGGTATGAAGATAGTCATGTACGCTGATGACACCCAATTGGTCGTCTCTTTAAATCAGTCGGCTCAATGCCTGGACAACCTAGCCGCTTGCCTCCAGAACATTTCAAAATGGATGAGTGATTCCCTCCTTAAACTTAACGGGGAGAAAACAGAGATTCTACTACTGGGTGATCCTTCCAAACTCCCCACTAGGTTTGGGTGGCCACCCTGCATGGGAACATCTCCTACTCCGAAAAAGGAAATAAAAAGCCTGGGTATCTGGCTCGACCAGGACCTCAGTTTTAAGACGCAAGCCAGGAAAATCGCTGGAACATGCTTTGGCCTCCTGTGCATGGCATGCAAAATCCTCCCCTTGATACCCCCTCAGTCCAGGAAACTCTTCATTCAAGGCCTTATCATCTCAAGATTGGACTACGGAAACGCTTTGTTTCTGGGTGCTCCAAAATTGGTTATTAATAAGCTCCAACATGCCCAAAACGCAGCAGCTAGGCTGGTCACTGGGACAAAGCCTAGATGCTCCGCAAAACCCACTCTCAATTTGTTACATTGGCTCCCAATCCAAGAAAGAATCATCTTTAAAACCCTCTGCATCTCCCATAAAATCCTTCACGGTAAGGGCCCCCCTATCCTGACTCCCCTCATCAAACCGCACAAAGGCAGTAGGCAGTTGAGATCCAACACCCTCTCCTTGGCTAGCATCCCTAGAATAAAAAGAGCACATTCGGGGGGGGCGTCTCTTTTCTTACAATGACCCCAAACTTTGGAACGCCCTACCCCTCAATATCCGGAGGGAAACTAATCTATTGGTTTTCCGTAGGCTATTGAAAACTTGGCCCTTCCCCTGAAACTTCTTCCCCTGGATTTAGCATGACAAGTGTTAGCGCTGGGACGCCCACGAGTAGCTACGCGCTTTAGAAATCTAACTCAAATCAAATCAAATGAGTGGTTAGAGAACTTAAGTTAGGTAATGCACACTAGAAAGACTCCTTTCCTTTGTCCCGTCAGGCTATCCTGTCACTAAGATAGTGGTAATTAGTTAGTTACTTAGTATTATTTGGTAATTGAGCAGTCCTAGTAGAACCTCTTGTAGTTTGTATAGTGAGTGAATAGCTACCAAAAAATGTGGTGTATGCAATATGCATACGTCATTCTATGCATTTTAGAAGACTAAATGCGGACTTAGTGAATTGGCCCGCGGGGTTGAGAGATGATTGCGAATGAGATCGGAACTTAGAAGCAAAAATAATTTTTTTGAAATTCATTCCAAAGTCTTTGGAATAGGTGGGCTAGGCAGGTTTTGGATTCAGGAATCATAATGGAACTGTGGAATATTAAAGATAGGACGGTCCGCGTCCACAATACTAGTCAACTACTAGTTGATCTGATTTAGGATAGGTCAATGTTATTGCAATTGCCGTTTCCTGTCTCAAAATCTTTTTGGAGCGATTATTTAATATTTCTTTATTTAATTAACACCAATAGTTTTTGGTCTCTCTAATTATGTCTTACATGATCACCATTCAGGGGCAAGAAGAAGACTGGGTCTGCTGAGGGGAGTGCAGGATCCAGAGGGGCCTCACAGGGGCCGGAAGCAGCCTCAGATGCAGATGGCTGTGCTGGCCACAGTAAGTCCTTCTGTTGTTAATGTTAATATATATTTCCCTAACTTTTACCGCTCTATTATTTCCGTTTCCTAATTTTATGTTTTCCCAAATCCTCTTCGATTTATCTGAATCTAATTTCTTGTTATTGCTCCATTACCTACTATAATTGTTATTTGTATTTCTAGTGTCTGTTTTTTTTTACATCAAATCAAACTACCTGTGACTGTATTAGTCTCTCGTCGCTTGCTTTCTTCTGGTTTTCCACTCAGCTTTTCCTCTCCCTTTATATATTTTGTGGGTTGTCTAGTGGTAGCACTGTAAAACTCAGAGAATCCATTGGTCCTACTACTAGTGCTAGTAGCAGTAAGGACTCTTTATTACTACTAGTAGTACGAATCTGCTGTGCAGATTCCATGCCCAAGTAAGGTATTCTACGCATGCTTGTTGAGATGAGAAGGGTTTCTTTTACTGTTTCGTGCTCTATCAGTCTATGATGGTCACTCACGTTGAACACCTCAAAGTGGTGTATTTAACTTTTTCTCGTTTAGGCTTAGTACTTTTTTTATTAGCAGCATTTGATGGTGAACACTGAACAACTGATTACTGTGCTTCATGGCTGGAAGGCAGTATGAGGAGGAGGACAACACCATTATTTTCCTCTCATCCTCTGCTCCAACCCTTCAGCCTGGGACGACTCCTGGTGGCTGATGGCACTGAGGGCAGCCCCGACACCCACCAACCACGTACGCAACCTGGGAATCAACCTCGACTCAACGCTCTCAATGACCAAGCACGTCAACACTGTCTCCTCCTCCTGCTTCAACACCCTCCGCATGCTCCGCAAGATCTACAGATAGATCCTGACAGATATAAGAAAGTCAGTCACCCAGGCCCTCGTCAGCAGCAGACTCGACTACGGAAATGCCCTCTACGCGGGAGACCCGACCAAGCTCATCAAATGACTACAATGCATCCGAAATGCCTCGGTACGACTGATCCTCGATGTACCACGCCACGGCCACATCACCTCCCACCTGAGAAACCTACACTGGCTCCCCGTCAACAAGAGGATATCCTTCAAGCTCCTCACCCATGCACACAAGGCACTCCACAAGACTGGCCCAGCCTACCTCAACAGACGGCTCTCCTTCTACATCCCCAACTGCCAGCTATGCTCCGCCCACCTCTCACTCGCCACCGTCGCGCGCATCCGAAGAACAACCACCGGTGGGAGATCCTTCTCCCACCTCACCGCCAAGACATGGAACACCCTCCCACTCAGCCTAAGACAGACCCAATACCTGCTGACCTTCAGGAGGATACTCAAGACCTGGCTGTTCGATCAGTAGTGACCCCCCCCATCGCCTTGAGACCCTCGTGGGTATGTAGTGCACTTTACTAATGATTGATTGATTGATTGATTGATTGATTACTGTTTTGCTAAGAGCATTGGTTACAATTGTTTTTTTTTTCCTTCTTGGTATATCTACTCCTTCCCAACCCACCACCAGGAAGGAGTTAGCAGCTAGGACATGACAACCAAAGCTGGAGGCCATCAAGGCCGAATATCACCAGCTGGTTCTCATGACGTTTGAGGAAGAGGAGGCGGCAGCTGCCTCTAATGTCCCAGGCCCCAGCCAGGTGGTATGGTACCCAGTTCGTGCAGCCCCCCGCCGCAACTCATCATCATCAACCACTGCTGGCTCCTCGTCAACAAGAGGATATCCTTCAAGCTTCTCACCCACGCACACAAGGCACTCCACAAGACCGGCCCAGCCTACCTCAACAGACGACTCTCCTTCTACATCCCCAACCGCTAGCTACACTCCGCCTACCTCTCACTCGCCACCGCCCTGCGCATCCGAAGAACAACCACCAGTGGTGGATCCTTCTCCCATGTCACCGCCAAGACATGTAAAACCCTCCCACTGAGCCTAAGACAGACCCAATACCTGCTGACCCCCCAGCGCCTTTAGACCCTTGTGGGTATGTAGTGCGCTTTACAAATGATTGATTGATTGATTGATTGATTACTGCTTTGCTAAGAGCGTTGGTTACAATTGTTTATTTTTCCTTCTTGGTATATCTACTCCTTCCCAACCCACCACCAGGCAGGAGTTAGCAGCTAGGACATGATAACCGAAGCTGGAGGCCATCTAGGCCAAATATTGCCGGCTGGCTCTCCTGACGGTCGAGGAACAGGAGGCGGCAGCTGCCTCTAATGCCCCAGGCCCCAGCCAGGTGGTATGGTACTCAGTTCGTGCAGCACCCCGCCGCAACTCATCATCATCAACCACTGCTGGATCCCCGTCAACAAGAGGATATCCTTCAAGCTCCTCACCCATGCACACAAGGCACTCCACAAGACCGGCCCAGCCTACCTCAACAGACAGCTCTCCTTCTACATCCCCAACTGCCAGCTATGCTCCGCCGACCTCTCACTCGCCACTGTCCCGTGCATCCGAAGAACAACCACCGGTGGGAGATCCTTCACCCACCTCGCTGCCAAGACATGAAACACCCTCTCACTGAGCCTAAGACAGACCCAATACCTGCTGAGCTTCAGGAGGATACTCAAGATCTGGCTGTTCAACTAGTAGCGCCCCCCCCAGCGCCTTGAGAACCTCTCTGGTATGTAGTGCGCTTTACAAATGATTGATTGATTGATTGATTGATTACTGTTTTGCTAAGTGCATTGGTTACAATAGTTTTTTTTTTCCTTCTTGGTATATCTACTCCTTCCCAACCCACCACCAGGCAGGAGTTAGCAGCTAGGACATGACGACCAAAGCTGGAGGCCATCTAGGCCGAATATCACCAGCTGGTTCTCCTGACGTGTGAGGAAGAGGAGGCGGCAGCTGCCTCTAATATCCCAGGCCCCAGCCAGGTGGTATGGTACCCAGTTTGTGCAGCCCCCCGCCGCAACTCATCATCATCAACCACTGCTGGCTCCTCGTCAACAAGAGGATATCCTTCAAGCTCCACACCCACGCACACAAGGCACTCCACAAGACCGGCCCAGCCTACCTCAACAGACGACTCTCCTTCTACAGCCCCAACCGCCAGCTACACTCCACCTACCTCTCACTCGCCACTGCCCCGCGCATCCAAAGAACAACCACTGGTGGTAGATCCTTCTCCCCTCACCGCCAAGACATGGAAAACCCTCCCACTGAGCCTAAAACAGACCCAATACCTGCTGACCCCCCAGCACCTTTAGAACCTTGCGGGTATCTAGTGCGCTTTACAAATGATTGATAGATTGATTGATTGATTACTGTTTTGCTAAGAGCATTGTTTACAATTGTTTATTTTTTCCTTCTTGGTATATCTACTCCTTCCTAACCCACCACCAGGCAGGAGTTAGCAGCTAGGACATGACAACCGAAGCTGGAGGACATCTAGGCCAAATATCGCCAGCTGGTTCTCCTGACGGTCGAGGAACAGGAGGCGGCAGCTGCCTCTAATGCCCCAGGCCCCAGCCAGGTGGTATGGTACCCAGTTTGTGCAGCCCCCTGCCGCAACTTATCATCATCAACTACTGCTGGATCCCCGTCAACAAGAGGGTATCCTTCAAGCTCCTCACCCATGCACACAAGGCACTCCACAAGACCGGCACAGCCTTCCTCAACAGACGGCTCTCCTTCTACATCCCCAACTGCCAGCTACGCTCCGCTGACCTCTCACTCGCCACTGTCCCATGCATCCAAAGAACAACCACCGCCACCTCGCTGCCAAGACATGAAACACCCTCCCACTGAGCCTAAGACAGACCCAATACCTGCAGGAGGATACTCAAGATCTGGCTGTTTGATCAGTAGTGACCCCCCCATCTCCTTGAGACCCTCGCGGGTATGTAGTGCTCTTTACTAATGATTGATTGATTGATTGATTACTGTTTTGATAAGAGCATTGGTTACAATTGTTTTTTTTTTCCTTCTTGGTATATCTACTCCTTCCCAACCCACCACCAGGCAGGAGTTAGCAGCTAGGACATGACAACCAAAGCTGGAGGCCATCAAGGCCGAATATCACCAGCTGGTGGGAACACCAGGCACTCTTACCTGACCTGACTGCCACTGCCACGCTATCAGCGGAGCCGTGAGGGAAACGGCGGTGGAGCTCACACCGGTAGGCAGACCGGACTGGACCACACCACCCAGCAGGCTCTGGGGCGGCAGCGCGCCCGTGACGCACCAGAAGCGCCCGGAGGCGGGAGTAAAAGGCTGACCCCCGCAAGCATAGTGGGGAACACCAGGCACTCTTACCTGACCTGACTGCCACTGCCACGCTATCAGCGGAGCCGTGAGGGAAACGGCGGCGGAGCTCACACCGGTAGGCAGACCGGACTGGACCACACCACCCAGCAGGCTCTGGGGCAGCAGCGTGCCCGTGACGCGCCAGAAGCGCCCGGAGGCGGGAGTAAAAGGCTGACACCCCCCTCGCCCCGCGAGTCGCGCCCGCAGGAGAGCCCGTGGCAAAGCCCGGGCAAAGGGCGGGCCCTCTGAGGCCCTCAGAGGTCCATAGTGGTCGGGCGGGCCTCCCATCTAACGCCCCCCTTCAAAGGTGAGCATTTTAGTTGGCTAGTTGGCTGTTAAAATGGTCAAACGTAACGTTACCAGCAAAACTATAGATTCAGTCACCCTGGTCGCTGAAACCTCTGCATCCCTCATTACGTCCTTTGAGACATTAATAGACACTGCATTCAATGAGATTGCCGAAACTGAAAGGAGGCTTTCCATGGGTTCACCTACCACTAACCAACCAACTGCAACAGGTAGTTTAAGTAGAAACATGCATATATTTCCTGAAGTAATCGTGGTAAAACAACAATCTGCTGTTAATCTGCCAATTGTCCTTGAGGACGGAAACACTATCACGCATACAGTCCCTCCCGTAGCTCCGGACCCTACGCCTCCATCATCAACCATTGAGGTCACGGAGAATACAGGAGCTAAGCGGAAAAGGGGCCTAGCAAAACTAACATATAACAAAAGGAAGCAGCCCCCTAGAGTGTTAATCAACCAACACCACAAAGTATGTGGAGCAGAGGGAAGAAACAAAAACAACATATAGTATCCGTGCAGGCCCAACCCCATCTGGATGATGTCGTTGTTATAAACAATGATGGTCTAAACTCAATGACTATTTCCACCCAGACTGATTTTCCCAATGTAAATAGTCCCCATTCTAAATCAGAGGGGAATCTCATCGAGACCATTGCGGATACAATTTTTAAGCAACTTGAAGGTCAAATGATCAGACAATTTAATAATATTTTTAAGAGACTTGACTGGAAAACTTAATCAAAAATGATGATGCCAAAAGAAAAGGCACAGTGTGCTTGGATAAATTAAGAGGTGAACGTCTGCTAAAAGACCTGGAATCTACTACCCGTGCGCTCACTAGCGGCGATCACACAAAAAATGGCAATCCGCCCATAGCAAATAGGGTTAAGGAATTACAGGTTGCCACTGGTCCGCCAACGACTGTACCATCTGTGGCGATCATAAGGACAAGGGAAAGTAATCCCCCTGACTCTCTAAGTAATCCTTCCTTGCCCTCCACCGTTACTAGTGCCCCTAAGAATAATTATAAAAGCAACTCCATTATAGGCACGACAACGCAGAAGGTTTCTTCAAATTCCATCCAGCGCCACAATAAGACCCCACATGAAGACACCAGGCCTCTTAAACATCAAGGCCCTGCCTTACATCTTCCACCTGAGGCGTGTCCTTACGTCTTAGTTCTGGCTGGCATTCCACCTCTCAGGGAAGGGCAAGGAGAGTCGTGGGTTCAATTGCACAATAAATGTATTGATTGGCTAACCAAGCACAAGGGGGTTGGCTATGACGTTTCCAAAGAAATTATATCCACACGCCGAGTAACTTGGGTTGGCCCTCTTTTTAAAAACATTAATGGGGACTGCATCATAGTCAATTTCAGGAACCCTGGTACTGCGAAATCTCTGTTAAACAAGAACTTTGTTCATCATGGCCCATCCACTGTGGTGACCCCCTTACCGCTAAATTATTTTTATCGCCCTCCACACAGAATGATGCAGCCTCCACCTGTATTTCCACTACATAACAGGTTCTCATTACTCCATGATCTGGGTACACTGGATTGACTGTCTCCCACTATTGAAGAACCTGTCTCTGTGTGTCCGGCTCTTGATCACACAGTGGAAACATCTTCTGAGGCACCCCCGCCAACACCCGAAACTTTTTTGCTTGAAACACCATGTGAACAACAGGGGCAAACTACAACAGTACTCTCCCTAGGATCTGACCAGGACCCTCCCTTGAGGCCCGATAAAAATCTGTCAATCCTCAGTTGGAACATTGCCGGCCTGAAGGCTAAGATGGAAATTGCATCTTGGAAGGACTGGGTCATTTGTCATGACGTACTAATGTTCCAAGAAACTTGGTGTACCGATGACCTGCTACTTGAGGGGTACAGCTGCCATAACAGGACTGTCTTGGCCCCCTCTTTAGGCCGCCCTAGCGGGGGCCTCTCTATTTGGGTCAAAATATCTGCAGAACTTAAAATCGATATACTCCAAACCAATTGCCCAAGTTTTATGGCATTGGCATACATTAAAAGGACAAGGCTATGTTTGATCAACTTCTACAATAATGACTTTTTGTCCCAACCTAATCGTAATTTTATTCTTTTATTTGAGTTTATCGATGAAATTATGGATGGACAGAAATATGGGAAATTCGACGGTATTTGTATAGGAGGGGATTTCAATGCACACTTACACTTTAGAAACCCCCCCTGTAGAAGAGGTATAGAACTTTTAAATCTCCTTGCAACTAGAGAACTTGTAAATTGCATGGAGCATGCTGGTACGGAAATCAGCACTGCCCCGTTCCCCACCTTTATTGGTCATGGTAGTGGTACTACGATTGATTATGTATTTGTTTCACCTCCTGTCGCTAATGTTTTAACGAAGGCTGAGGTTGTGTGTAAAGTATATAGTGACCATTACCCTATTGTAATTCACCTATTACTTCCGAGGGGTAAGTGCCCACAAAATGAAATAGGTGCAAGAAACTTGGAAGTTTCAACTGACAAATTGAGAGTAATCTGGAGGGGCGTGAACAACAGGGGAATCCTGGCAAAAGTTATCAAAAAATATCCAGCCTTGATTGACATTTGCCTCACCATCGATGACCACGGGGGTAATATAATCACATCATTTAGTGAACTCTGCTCTGTAATAAAAAGTGAGATTTCTAGACCTGCTTTGAGGAAATCTGAGGAAATACCTAGATGGTTTGATGCCTCTTGCTCTAAGGCAAATAGGAAGTTAAGGGCTGCTCTAAAATCTGACCCTAGGGATATTCCTCAAATAAGGTTACTCCGAGCAGAGTATAAATCTACCCTACGTAATAGAACTAATGAACTGGTTAAGACCCACTGGGACTCATTGGCACGCTCGGCCGAATTGAAAGACACTACTGGATTTTGGAGGGAGGTAAAGAACCTAAGATCCATAGGTTCGAATTTAACGGCAATTAACTGTAACATCACTGGATCTACATGGGTTGAACATTTTGGCAAAATTTATGCCACACCGGACAACCCCGCTTTAACCTCCCTCCCCTTAAGCCCCCTTAACATCTCTGTGTCTGAGGTCGAGGATGCTATAGCTGAAAGCGCAGGAAACAAAGCGCCTGGCCCCGATGGGCTCTCAATTGATCAGTTAAAGTGTGAACGTAACTTTTGGGCCCCATTGCTATGTAATGTTTTTAATAATTTAACGAATGAACAAATTCCAGAAACATGGACTTGTAGCACTATCGTGCCCATTTTTAAAAAAAGCGACAGGCTGGATCCCGGGTGCTACCGCCCCATATCGTTAATCGATAACACTTTGAAAGTTTTCGGGAGGGTTATTTTTAAAAGGATTAAAACCTGGGCAGATGAGAGCAAGATTCTACATCCCAGCCAGCTTGGTTTTCGTAGCAATGTTGGCACGGTGGAACAATGTTTGAACTTGAGTCTGATTATGGCAAAATACAACACTGCTAAAAAATCCCCTCTATATTTTGGTTTTATGGACTTAAGTTCTGCATTTGATTTTGTTAATCGTTCCCGTCTATGGTCCACCCTTCTTAATTATGATTTGGATGATTATTTGGTCAATTTTTTAGCTTTTTTACATAGTGATCTAAGAGCTCGTGTGCGCATTAATCAATTTGGCGAAGTCTCTGACGACATTAGCATTGGTAGGGGGGTCAGACAGGGGTGCGTGCTGGCCCCCCTCCTCTTTATTATTTACATTAACAATTTGAGCTCCTCGCTGAGTACTTTATCAAAAGATGTACCCTATGTGAATGGAGTTCCTATACCCACCCTCCTTTATGCTGATGATGCGGTCCTAAAGGGCCGCACACCAAAGGCACTCCGCATTTTAATCTCAGGCTTTGTCCATTTTATGGCAGACCTAGGCCTGACCACTAATTTTAAAAAATCCTTAATTATGAGCTGTGGCCCCAAAAAATATAAAATTGCTGAGATTACATCAGGGTCAAACGTTTTGAAAAGTACTTGTACTTTTCCCTATCTGGGGTTGCTTTTTTCAAACACTGGTTCGTGGCAACCACATGTTTCTTATGCTAGGATTAAGTTGGGTAAAGCTATAAATTGTGTCACCTCCCTGAGACAACCCAACCACGCTGATGTGATTACACCACTAGTAAAGATTTATCAAACCCAATGCATCCCAACTGGTACTTATGGCGCCGAGGTTTGGGGTTATACAAACTGTACCCATATCCAAACCGAAGAAAATAGGTTCTGTCGGAAGGTGCTGGGCGGGGTCATTTGTTCCCCTCACTATATATGCCATAATGAATTAAACATCCCATACATAGAAGATTTTGTAAGATCAAGACCAGCACTCTTCTGGATAAAGATATGGATTAACCCGGCTGCCACTTTGACCCGCGATATAATCTTGGACTGCTTAAAATGTGACAGGGCACACTGTATACCATGGTTAAAAGCTGTAAAAGAATGCCTTGACAGCGTAGGACATGGTCATTTGTTTACTTCACCCAGTTTAATAAATCGTTCCCACAAGACTATTATTCATAAGGCATTGTATCATCTGTACAGAGAAGAGCGGGAAAGGAAAAACCTGTCAAAGTGTACTGTTATAAAATACATGGGCTACTCAGAACCTCAAATTAAACATCCCGGCCCTCCACACAGGTATTTACGTTTACACCTTGGCAGATGGAATAGGAGCTTACTGTTTCGCTTTCGTGATGGGAGTATAGTAAATTTACTAAACTTCCCTTTGGGTTACAACAAACATCTAGAAACTCTGTATTGTCCTTGCAACCCAAATATGAAACAGAGCCTTATGCACTTTTTGTTTTTCTGCGGTTTTTATAAAACTCTCTCTGCTCATTATTTAATGCCCTACTGTAGAAAATATAAGTTGACTTGCTTTAGAAAAGCATTGAGGACCTTTTTATCACTGGGATCAGATGAAGTAATATTCAGAGTGAGCTGCTTTCTCAAAGCTGCTGCTCGATCACGAGCCACTTTATATATTGATGTATAACATCCGCACACTGTACTTTTTACGCACTTTATAAAACTCTCTTTTTTGCACATTTGGTACTTTTTTGCTTTTACTGACGAGGACCCATTAACGTTGCTGCTATTATTCATCCATTTTTAATTCTGTTTGATACTAAATATTTTTAATTGTATATAATGCTGTTTTTTAAAAAAAAAAGGAGGGACGTTCTGTGTGTTACTGTGAAATTGATTGATTGGTTTATGTCTTTTTTCCAGCTGTCATATTATTATTATACTGTATCGTTTTGAAACTGTACTTGCATGTACTTTTATGGATGTTTTTATTCCGAATAAAGATCTTTTGACTTTGACTTGACTTGATAAGAGCATTGGTTACAATTGTTTTTTTTTTCCTTCTTGATATAGCTACTTCTTCCCAACCCACCACCAGGCACCAATTAGCAGCTAGAACATGACAACCGAAGCTGGAGGCCATCTAGGCTGAATATCGACGGCTGGTTCTCCTGACGGTCGAGGAAGAGGAGGCAGCAGCTGCCTCTAATGTCCCAGGCCCCAGCCAGGTGGTATGGTACCCAGTTCGTGCAGCACCCCGCCGCAACTCATCATCATCAACCACTGCTGCCCACCCCTGTTGTTCCTGCAGGAACTTATGGCCCAGCATACTCAACTGAATGTCGCACCTAGAGGCCAGGCTGGAGGAGGTCCTGGAGTGCACTAGCAAGCACGCCCATCGCTAGACCTCAGTCTTCTTGACCCTTGCCCCTTTTTTAATCTTTTTTGGTGGGTGGGATGTGTTGGGGAGAGTGTGGAATGTTGGGGGTTGGGGAAAAGTTGGGTGTTGCTCTTTTTTTATGGATATTTGGACATGGACCCTCACTTGTCATAGGTTAGTGTTAGGGAGAGGGGTGGGTAAGGTGTTGTGGGTTTGTTCTAGCTTATTTGTTAGGGTAATACATTGGTTATAGTTTTACAATGCATATTATGTACATTCTTTCTGGGAGATTACTCTTTTACTTCGCCTTGTTTCCTCCTTTACTGCAGGGCCGCAGCCAGTTTCTGAAATCTGCTGATAGTATAACACACTAACAGATAGATGCGGTACCCTCACATACTACAGTCAGTCTCTCCTCCTAGTTTATGAAGTCTACAAATAAAACCCCTATCTATTCCAAAGGATGTGGATGTTTGAATTAATTGATTGGAAGCTGACCGTCATAAATCTGTTAAGGGAGATTAAGGAAATAATTGGATGATGTGGAGTAGTACTATATCAGTACAGGGCAGTATGTTCATTATGCAATTGCCTATCTGCCCCTGGAGAGACCCAAGTTACATACATACATTATGTTCTGTTGCACTGGGCTTCCTTTGAAAGATAGCAAATAAAGGTAAAATATCTGCAGGAGTAAAATATAATCAAACAAACAACACCCATAGCCATAATGATTGAAGAGAAAAAAAATACAAATGAATCAAATGAAGAAGATACTGTTACTGTATTATATTTTTGCGAAATTCGGAGTTGCATCCCTGCATTTCTCTTGGTCCTTTCTTGGCCTCTCTGTCTGTCAATTTGGGGTGCCTGGCAGATGTGATTTGGTAAGGTAAGTGTGAGTTGTTTTTCCCAGTATGGCACAGGGTAAAGGGCCTGTATATGGAAAAACAAAAAGGATATTGAAAAATCAAGGAGAAAAGTTAAACTGCATAATTAAGGAGGAGTGCAACAAGAAGACTTTCAGAGGCGTCATAGCTAACTCATATCTGTTTCTGGTGGTTACTTACCTCCAACAATAGGAAAAGCCCCCCACCCCAGCCCTAATTTGAACTAGACAGCAGTAGCCCTGAGCACACACATATACACAGCAACAAAGCATTTTCCAAATGAAGTAAATAGATCAATGCACCACTGTCAGTCACACCACGACCACTACACAAACATGTAGGTCTGGTGTTGTTTTTTTACCTTTAGGCCACTTCACGCCCTGATTTATTATTTCTATCAATCATCTCTGATCATCCTGACTCGGACTGTGAGTATGGTATGGTGTCCAACTCTGTACCAACAGTGCCCCGACTCCCGAGTGAGTCCTCCAGCCTCCAGACTTGTCCCGACCTAAAAATGCAATGGAACAGCCAGCAGTAGTACAATTGTGTCATTGAACAACAGGAAGGGAGGGATTGACTTGAGTCACTTTTTTGTGTGTAGATTCAGAATAGTAGACATCATGCAAAACAAACAACAATCACTCAGTGTGCAATGCATGCCATCATTTACCTGTTCTTCTGGGGCAGTCCCTATAGGCTCAGAAAGGATATATATAGTCAGGGCCCAGGTTTGGAGGCAAGCACACATTTCACATTTGTTGTATTTTCCATCCAATGTCTGGTATGGCAGAAAAAGGCAAGAGAAGTACAGAACAAGGTAAGAGAGATGTAAAGAGATGTAAGAGAAGTTCATAAAAGGGGAGAAGGGTGCAGAAAGAAGCAAGAGGAGTGCAGAAAGAATGAAGAGAGGTGCAGAAAGAACCAACATAGGTACAGAAAGCAGCAAGAGGGGACAGAAAGAGGTAAAAGAATTGCAGAGAGAAGCACGAGAAGTGCAGAAAGAGGCAAGTGAGGTGCAGAAACAGGCAAGAGAATTGCAGAAAGAAGCAAAATTGGTGCAGAACGATACAAAAGAAGTGCAGAAAGAGGCAAGAAAGGTACAGAAAGAGAAAAAAGGAGTGCAGAAAGAGGCAAGAGAGGTGTAGAAAGAGGCAAGAAAAGTGCAAAAGAGGTAACAGAAGTGCAGAAAGAAGCAACAGAGGGGCAGAAAGAGGCAAGAGAAGTCCATAAAGAGGCAATAGTGGTACAGAAAGAGGCAAGAGAAGTGCAGGAAGAAGTGACAGAGGTGCAGAAAGATACAAGAGAGGTGCAGAAAGAGGCAAGGGAGGTACAGAAAGAGGAAAAAGGAGTGCAGAAAGAGGAAAGTGGGGTGCAGAAAGAGGTGCAGAAAGAGGCAAGAGATGTGCAGAGAGAGGCAAAAGTGGTACAGAAAGAGGCAAGAGATGAGTATAAAGAGGGAAGAGGGGTGCAGAAAGAAAGCAAGAGTGGTACAGAATGAAGTTAGAGAAGTGCACAAGGAGGAAAGAGAGGTGCACACAGAGACAAGAGAGGTGCAGAAAGAAGAAAGAGAAGTGTAGATTGAAGCAACAGAAGTAAGAAAGAGGCAAAGAAAGTGCAGAAAGAGGCAGGAGAAGTGCAGAAAGAAGCAACAGGGGTGCAAAAAGAGGCAAGAGAAGTGCAAAATGAGGTAAGAGAGGTGCAAAGTGAGGCAAGAGAGGTGCAGAAAGAGGGAAGAAGGGTGCAGAAAGAAGCAAGAGGAGTGCAGACAGAAGGAAGAGAGGTTCAGAAAGAGGCAAGAGGTGTGCAGAAAAAGGCAAGGGAAGTGCAGAACGAGGTAAGAGAGATGCAAAAGATGTAGGAGAAGTTCAGAAAGAGAGAAGGAAGGTGTAGAAAGAAGCAAGATGGGTGCAGAAAGAGAGAAGGGGGTGCAAAAAGTACCAACAGAGGTGCAGAAAGAGGCAAGGAGGGCGCAGAAACAGGGAAAAGAATTGCATGGAAAAGTAAGAGATGTGCTGAAAGAGGCAAGAGCGGTGCTGAAAGAGGCAAGAGAAGTGCAGAAAGAAGCAAAAGAGGTGCAGAAGAAGGCAAGTGAAGTAAAGAAATAGGTAATAGAGATTTATTGTATTTCTTTATTTTTTCTTAAGAAGTTTTATATAGCGCTGGCCTGACCCTAGTGTATTGGAACGCTTTACAGCAGATACATTGCAGAGATTCACAACACACAAAACAAAAGAGCGACACATTAACCACATCCATGCTGGTGACGGAACCACTCCATCACCAGCCACGGACGTGCTGTGCTGGTGACCGAATGGTTCCGTTACGGCCCGGCCGTCGCGCCTGCGCGGCATCAATTTCACGCCTGCACGGAGCATTCTATTAATCCGGAGGGGCCGTGATGGAACCACTCCATCACAAGCACAGCGCGCCCGTGCCTCGTGACGGAGTGATTCCGTGAAGAGCTTGGTGGTGCCACAAGGCCGTCCCTCCCCCCAGCGCCGCGGCGGAATTACTGCTGCGGCCAAGGGGTTAACAATGCAGGACAGTCTTAGTCTTCGGAGTCCTCCATAGTCTTGGAGTTAGAGCAGTGTGCGGTGTCTGCTTCCCTACTCTGATTGATTCTATCGAGTCCCTAGGGAGCAGTTGAGGAACAGGATTTTAGTTGGCTTTTGAATTTTACAAAGGAGGGAATGGTTCTGATGTGAGTGGGAATAGAGTTCCAGATTTTGGGAGTGCTTCCAGTGAAGCATCGAGCCGCAGTTCTTTGTTTTTTGTGGAATGAGTAGGAGGGAGTTTGAACTTTTGAGGTTCCTGGCCTGACCAGCTTTTTTTATTTTTTTCGCAAGAATGTAGGGCTTTATGCATGAGGCAGGCTGTTCTGAAGCTAATCCGCATTTCGACTGGGAATCACTTAAGTTTCTTGAGTGCAGGAGAAATGTGGTCGAATTTCTTGATTACGGTGATCATTCTGGCTGCCGCATGCAACGTTGTTTTGATGGGAGCCAGATGGGATTTTGCTATTCCTGAGAGGACTGGGTTCCCATAATCTAGTCTTGACAGTACCAGTGTTTGGGTGGCCTGTTTGAGATCATTGGACGGAATGAAGGGTTTTATTTTATTCAGTAGTTTAAGGATAAGGAAAGCGCTCTTGGCCGATTTCTTGCTGTGTCTGGTCATGTTCAGTTTCGGGTCTCGCGTGATGCCTGGTGATTTGACAAAGTCTGCTAGAGTGAGATTCCAGTTAAGCGCATTGTCGGCCTTTAGCTATTCAGCAAATTGGGGGTTCTCCTCTTACTTTGAGATGAGGAGTGTCTCAGTCTTGTCAAGGTTTAGTTTAAGGTGGTTGCAAGACAGCCAGTGTTGAACATCTCTCAGTACGTCATTGAGTCTATGAATGTCTCTGAGGGAGGTGGTCTCTAAATATATCTGAGTATCGTCAGCATAAAGATGGAAATGGATGTTGGCTGTTTTGAGTAGTTTGGTGAGAGGTTCCATGTAGATGTTAAAGAGTTGCAGGGAGAGCACAGAGCCTTGAGGAACTCCCTAGTTGACTGGATGGAGGTCGGAAGCAAAGTTTTTCATTTTTATTTTTTGAGTGCGATTGTGCAGGAAGGAGGAGAACCATTGGAGGACCACCTCACCAAGACCAGCTCTTTCTTGGAGAGCCCTAATGAGAAGTTTGTGGTCTGCAGTATCAAATGCTGCCGAGAGGTCAAGGAGAATGAGGGGGCAGCATTTGTCAGAGTCTAGTAATATATGGATATCGTCAATGATGTTGAGGATCGCGGTTTCTGTGCTACAACCTTTTGTGAAGCCAGATTGATGGGAGTCCAGGAGGTTGATGTTGTCCAGGTGTAGGGTTAGTTATTGGACTACACATCTTTCTAGGATTTTGGACAGAAGAGGGAGGTAAGAAACAGGTCTAAAGTTATTCAGCTCTGTAGTGTCAAGGCCGGGTTTTTTCAGAAAGGGTGTGACTTGTCCCACTGTAAGGCAGTCGGTTATTCCTCCAGCTCCTTTCTTTTGCTCCTATTTTTTTCCTTTCGGAATTGAGGTCCGAGTTGATCCATGACCTGGATGGAATGACTCTGCTTTTTTTCAGCTTTAGAGGAGCTAGCTGGTCAAGCATAGCCACTAGCTTTGAGTTGTAATGCTCGGTGAGTTTGGTTGTAGAGAGGTGGTTGTTGGTGCAGGGAAGGAGCGAGCTTATTCTTTCTTCAAGGACTACCATGGGAATCTGGGAGAGGTTTCTGGTCCATTTGGGGGGCCCTTGCATAGTTGTTAGAGAGAGAATTTGTTGGTTGATATGAAATAAGATCATGTGGTGGTCCGACCAGTCCACGGGGAGTATGTGGTGGATTGTAATTGCGTCTTGTTAAACGATGATGGCATCCAAGGTAGCTCCTTTGTAGTGCGTCTCCTCCGTGGAGTGTTAAATTATTGTCACAGAGGAGATTGGATAGCATTTGAATTAACGGGGTGTTAGTTTCATTCCATAGCAGGTTAAGGTCGCCAAGAATTAGGTTGGTGGCATCTCCGAGTGCACAATGAGCGATCAGTCAGATAAGTGTTCCCCGAATACGGAGGTGTTGCCTGGTGGGTGATAGAGAAGGTGGCAGAGCAAAGTTCTGTTATCTTTGGTCTTTATGTTGGCTGTAAGGCATTCAAATGTGTTATATTTGCATGATTCTATTTCCATGATGGCAATGTTGTCTTTATGAATGATAGCTACCCCTCCCCTTGTTGGTCTTTTTGAGATGCAAAGAGATGCAAGCGAAGTGCAGAAAGAGGGAAGAAGGATGCAGAAAGAGGCAAGAGGAACGCAGAAAGAAAGAAGAGAGGTGCAGGAAGAAGCAAAAGAAGTGCAGAAATGAGCAACAGAGGTGCAGAAAAGGCAAGAGGGCTGCAGAAAGTGGCAAGAGAAGTGCAGAAAGAAGCAAAAGAAATGCAGAAAGAGACAAGAGAAGTGTAGAAAGAGGCAAGAAAAATGTAGAAACAGGCAACAGGGGTGCAGAAAGAGGGAAAGGGGGCACAGAAAGAGGCAAGAGAGATGCAGAAAGAGGCAACAGAGGAGAAGAAAGAAACAAAAGAGGTACAGAAAGAAGCTAGAGAGGTGCGGAAAGAAGGGAGGTGCAGATAGTAGGGGAGATGTGCAGAAAGAGGAAAGAGAAGTGCAAAAAGAGGAAGAAAGCTGCAGAAAGAAGCAAGAGAAATGCAGAATGACGCAAGAGTGGTGCAAAAAGAAGCAAGAGTGGTTTGCGTACCATTAGTACCAATTTAACAACCACATTTAGCAATAAGTAACAGGTGCCCATTCCAGCTTTGCAAATGGCCTTCCACCATACTGCCGTTGCATTTTTGATCATGTTTGAGCAGTTTGAGCTTGAAACAAGGTTTTTTTGTTCAAATCTGCAGATTATGTGGCAGATAATGGATTATATGGCAAATGTGGAAAAATGTATAATTATGCGGAAATTGCTGCAGGCGAACAACTGACCCCTTACTTATCTCTCCTTCTCATAGATTTCGAGAAAGCATTCAACTTGGTGGATTGGCGATACCTGGAGGCGGTATTGACGAAAATTAATTTTGGAGCCCCCTTCCGTGCCCTGGTTAAGGCACTTTACTGCAAACCAAGAGCCCAGGTACTAGTCAACAGAGCCCAGTCACACCCCTTTCTCATCAGAGGCACGAGGCAAGGATGCCCCCTCTTACCCCTCCTATTCGCGTTGGCGATAGAGCTCTTTACCTGACTTGTCCGCTCTGACCAGTTCCTCACAGGACGGAGATGGCCCGGTCTGGAAGAAGATAAGATCGCCCTCTACGCTGATGACGTTGTGCTATTTTTAGCAGATCCAGCTTGGTTAGGACCCCAATGCCTTTTCGAACAAACCTCCGGTCTCCAAATGTACTGGGCCAAATCCGTTCTGGTCCTCCTTCACCTTTCGAGAGAGTGCTTTGATTGGCAGTCGCCGATACCTCTTCGGCGACAGTCCTTCAAGTATCTGGGAATCTGGGTTGCCCTCCTTCCCAACCTCACCGGGTCACTCAACGTAACCCCGCTAGTGAAAAAGGTTCAGGCTAACCTCTTCGAATGGCAAATCCTGCCACTGAACCCTATGGGCAGAATAGCTCTATTTAAAATGATGATCCTATCCAGATTCCTTTACATGCTCCAGAACACGCACCTCTAATGGTTGTTATATTAAAAAATATAAAAAAAATAAAATATAGCTTATACTTATTATCTTTTTTAAATTGTTTTGTATATGTGTTTATATCCATGTATGTTTAAATAAGTTTGCATTTATACATATGTTCAAATATCACAAACATATTTAATTACATTTTATTAACGTTCTATGTTAAATTATTTAATCTTTACTGTTTTAACTATATATATATATATATATATATATATATATATATATATATATATATATATATATATATACAATATTCTTGCATATATTGTTCAATTTTAGTGCAAAACTATATTTGTTTCAATATTTTTGTACTTACCATTATAGGTATAGCAAAACACTATTTTTGTGATCAATATTTTTGACATGATTCTGTATCACAATAATTTTGGTTTTGATATTGTGTCAGTGATTCTCTGGTACCTGCTTATTGCTGTGATGAAGGAGGAACTGCCTTTTTCCTTCTTGTGTTGGCCTCCTGGCTGCTGTTTCTTGCCTGGAAGTGAGAAGGACTGGACCTGCTCTCGGAATCCTTGAATCCAGGTTTCTCTAAGGGCTTGCTGACCTGCCCCCTGCTCTGAAGTCTCAGGGCTATCAAAGTCTTCCCTCAACCTTGCAACAGCACCTGGACTCTGCCATCTGTTATTCCTGCTCTGCCAAGTTGTGCCAATCCAGGCTTGAGCCCTTGAAAGGTTATTTCTGCTGTCCAGAACCATCAACGTCAATGAAGTGCCAACTTTGTGCTGATCCCAACCAATGCATTGCGCTTCAACGCTGACACAAGAGCAGATCCCGGGGGCAGGGATGTAGAGCCGGGCTTGATAAAAGAGGTGGGAGTGGAGAGGGGTGTGCTCTGCAGGCCAGGGGTGTGGGGGTCATGATGAGCCTGAGGAGGAAGGCCAGGGGTGGAGAGCAGGGCTTGTTAAGGGGGTGGAAAAGAAAGTACAACCACGGATGTCAGAACACTAGCAGAAGAAGATGGTAACAATCCCATGAACAACTGGGATGGAGAAAGCAGAAAAAGAGAACCCTCGGTGACTGGAGGCTGCACGGGAGTCACAAGATGGTGCCACAAGAACGAAACTGAAACTGCCAGCAGCCTCTTAGCCTCGCAGCGCGGCGCAAAGAGGGACAGCGCGCTACACACAACCTGGAACAAGCGAGCAAACGTGGGGACCAGAGAAGAACAAGGCAGGACGTAAGGAGCGAATAACAAACAAATAAGAAGTAGATCGGATGGAGCGCCATCCCGGGGGAGCAGGGGGGTGAGGAGACACAGACATTTGTCCTCGCGCCCGCCACTGCAGAGTGGAGAGTGGAGCCCAAAGTGGAGCTGCGCCCGAGCCCCAGAGTCGGCCCGAGCCGAGGCATCAAGCGGGAGTACCGGCAGCAGGAGCAGCGCAGACCCCGCCACTCACAACGGTCACAGACAGAGGTGGGCCCTGCGGCGAGCTCCAAGTCAGCCTAACGCATGAACACCGCCCGAGGATATCTGGTCCGCGGTGGGGAAGACGAGCTGCTGCCGCGGCCAGCTCAGCTCTGCCGGACCTCCACAAACTCTGCTTCGGGTCCCCTCCTGGTCCAGCGCAGCCTCCGAGCCCCAGGATCACATGCAAGCCTTAAGGGACCTCATCAAAGCATCAATCGCCGCCATGTTAGAGTCAGGCTCCCCGGTGCGGAAGCGCACAGGCGCGGAGAACGGGCCCTGGAGCCTGTCCTCCGAGGAGCGGCACAGGAGCGCAGAATCACTACCGCAGCGGTGCGGGGGCCCAAGCGACGCTCCCCCACCGCCGTTCTGTGGCATGAAAACAGGGTCCATCTCCGCCGACACACCACCACCGCACATTGGCGGCTCCAGGCCCAGCTCCAGTCGCTCACCGTGTCCTCACAATGGGCGCCCCGCTCAGCAGCCACCCGGGGCCTCGCGCAGCCCACCAGCGCTCTGTTATTAGCGCGGGGCGTCCAGCGCAGCACTGCACAAAATGGCACCTGTGGCCGCCCGTGCCTCTGGGTCTCCCCTCTGGCCGCTGCTACTGCTATTCTCCGGCTCTGCGGATGTCATCCAGCGGACAGGGTACTTCTATAAGCAATCGGACACCTGGGTGCACAGCCCCCAGGGGCCAGAGCAGCACCGGAGGCTCCTCTCCACACCAGGGATTTATGGTTCTCCCGGACCTGCAGGATAACCATGCAGCCCCCGCCGAGAAAGGTGAGCCCTGGCTGCACTCCCCGGCTGCCCCACGTCTGCGGCAGCCCCTGCAATTCTGGGCCGGTAGAGAGGACCCGTGCGGAGCGGCACCAACACCCCTCCGCAAAACAAAGCAGCTGGCCGTGAAAACACCAGATGCAGGCAGAAGCCCTGCAGCCACATTCGAATTAAAGAAACTATGCCACGGACTCTCCTGGACTTCTTCTTTACTTTTTCTTTTGTCCTGGCCGCCATTTTGCTGCTGCTCTCGGACGCTTTTCTCTGGACCCTGACCCGCCATCTTGCCCATTCACTCGTCCTTTAACCCTTTTCCCTACTTTCCCCCTTGACGATCCCCAAATGTTTCTTCCCTTTTCTGATTTGCCTTCTCTCCATACCCGTGTATCCCTCCCACCCTCCCTTGGTGCTTTGAAGGTATCCCCCCCTCCGACCCCACTTAATGGAACTCTGCTTTTCTGTATATAAAGATAACTCTAATCACTAGTATATGAAGTAGACCTTTGTACTCTCTACCATTCCTATGTGACTCTTAGAGTATATCCATTCGTATCCCTTCCCTATGTATATAGAGATAACTCTAATCACTAGTTCATGCAGTAGACCTTTGTACTCTCTACCATTCCTATGTGACTCTTTGAGTATATCCATTCATATCCCTTCCCTATGTATATAGCGATAACGCTAATCACTAGTGTATGCAGTAGACCTTTGTACTCTCTACCATTCCTATGTGACTCTTAGAGTATATCTATTCGTATCTCTTCCTTGAGTGACTTTACTATTTGTACATTTGCAATTTTTCTTCCTGTTTGTATCTCTTCCTTATGTGACTTTACATCTTGTACATTTGCAATTTTTTTCTGTTTGTATATTTTATGTAACGCATGTAATCCTTAGTCCTTATGTTTTGCAACTGGTTCTTATGTAAAGCGCTCTGACACCTTCGGGTAAAGTTCGTGCTCTATAAAATCGCATTAAATACATAAAAATAAATAAATCAAATCGACAACATCGCCTTGACGGTGTCCACAGCTCAACAATGATGGACAACATGGCTCAATGACGGCACAGCTCCTGCATCTCATAGGGGAAATATCATCAATTTTTGAGGAGTGAAATGTATATAGCGCATACTTGATCCAACATTATCAGAGCACTTTACATGAGCACCAGTTGCATTACATATGGCCATATTCATTTTGTTAGACGCAGGGAGATTAAGGGTCACGTGCATCAAGCTATTTTGCAATTTCCGTTTGCGAACGCAAAGTAGCCCTAAGCAATGCATCAACAACATTCGCAGAATCTCTCAGAAAATCGCTAAATTTGCAATTCCTATTTTGTAATATACAATTAGCAATTCCTTATTAGCAAATTCACTATTTGGTAATCGCAACCCATGCATGAATCATTCACAAATTGCGAATGAACCAGGATTCACAATTTTGCACTTGCAATATTGCACCAATTCAAAACAGGTGGTAACCAGGTGAAAACTATTTAAACAGCCCCAATAGGCCTCAGAATGTTTCACAATGGTCGTGCTGTACATCATGGTGAGGAGGATGGTGATACAAGCAGCAGCACAGAGAACAAGGAGAATACATATCTCCTTGGGGGTGAACTTGGTGAAGGATACCAGCTTTGCAAACACATGTAACACTGATTTGCTGCCTCTCCGGTCATTGTGAAACCTAGTAATTATCAATCAATCAATCAATCAAAGCATTTATATAGCGCACTACTCACCCGGTGGGTCTCAAGGCGCTGGGGGGTGGGGGGTCCGCTACCGCTCGAACAGCCAGGTCTTGAGCTGCTTCCTGAAGGTGAGGTGGTCTTGGGTCAGGCGGAGGTGGGCCGGGAGGGAATTCCAAGTCTTGGCGGCCAGGTAGGAGAAGGACCTTCCTCCTGTGTTGGCTCTTCGGATGCGGGGGACGGCGGCGAGGGTGTGGCTGGTCGATCGAAGCTGGCGTTTGGGAGCGTAGAAGTTGAGGCGGCTGTTTAGGTATCCTGGGCCTTGGTTGTGTAGGGCTTTGTGTGCGTGGGTGAGGAGCCGGAAGGTGATTCTTTTGTTGACCGGGAGCCAGTGCAGATCTCTCAGGTGTCCGGATATGTGGCTGCGGCGGGGGATGTCCAGGATGAGTCGTGCTGAGGTGTTCTGGATCCGCTGGAGTCTCTTCTGGAGTTTGGCGGTGGTTCCGGCGTAGAGGGAGTTGCCGTAGTCCAGTCGGCTGGTGACGAGGGCCTGGGTGACCGTCTTCCTGGTCTCGGTGGGGATCCACCGGAAGATCTTACGTAGCATGCGCAGGATGTTGAAGCACAACGAGGAGACGGCGTTGACTTGTCTGGTCATGGAGAGGGAGGAGTCCAGGATGAAGCCCAGGTTGCGTGCGTGGTCTGTTGGTTTGGGTGCGCTGCCCAGGGCGGGGGGCCCCCAGGAGTCGTCCCAGGCGGAGGGTGAGGATCCCAGGATGAGGACTTCCGTCTTGTCCGAGTTCAGTTTCAGGCGGCTGTTCGACATCCATTTGGATACGTCTGTCATCCCTTCGTGCAGGTTGGCTCTGGCGGTGGCGGGGTCATTGGTGAGGGAGAGGATCAGCTGGGTGTCGTCGGCGTAGGAGATGATGTTGAGGTTGTGCTGGCGTGCGATGGCTGCGAGGGGGCTCATGTAGACGTTGAAGAGTGTTGGGCTGAGCGAAGAGCCTTGGGGAACGCCGCAGATGACTTCGGTGGCCTCCGATCTGAACGGGGGGAGGCGGACTCTCTGTGTCCTTCCGGTGAGGAAGGAGATGATCCAGTCCCGTGCCTTCTCCTGGATGCCGACGTTGCTGAGGCGCTGTACTAGGGTACGGTGGCAGACAGTGTCGAAGGCCGCGGAGAGGTCCAGGAGGATGAGGGCCGCTGTTTCTCCGTTGTCGAGCAGGGCTCGGATGTCATCGGTAGCTGCGATCAGGGCGGTCTCGGTGCTGTGGTTGGCCCGGAAGCCGGACTGCGAGAGGTCGAGGGAACCATTCGTCTCGAGGAAGGCGGCCAGCTGCTTGTTGACGGTCTTTTCGATGACTTTTGCCAGAAACGGGAGCAGCGAGATGGGGCGGTAGTTCTTGAGGTCGGTGGGGTCGGCTGATGGTTTCTTAAGTAGAGCGATGAGTTCGGCATGCTTCCAGCTCTCCGGGAAGGTAGCAGTGTCGAAGGAGGTGTTGACGATGTCCCGCAGGTGGGGTGCGATGACAGCGTCGGCTTTGTTGAAGACGTGGTGAGGGCAGGGGTCGGTCAGAGATCCGGAGTGGATGGAGTTCATCGTGCGGATGGTGTCTTCGGTGCTGATCGGGGTCCATGTGCAGAGGGTGGTGGTGGGGGGCGGTGGTTCGGTCGTGGCGTGCGCCGGTTGAGTGCTGAAGCTGTTGTGTATGTCCGCGATCTTGTTGTGGAAGTAGGAGGCGAGGGAGTTGCAGAGGTCTTGTGAAGGGGTGATGTCGTTGTTTCCGGCGTTGGGGTGGGAGAGCTCTTTCACGATGTTGAAGAGTTCCTTGCTGTTGTGTGCGTTGTTGTCCAGTCATTCCTTGAATGCGGTTTTCTTGGTGGTGTGGATCAGTTGGTGGTGTTTTCGGGTGGCGAGCTTGAGGGCAGTCATGTTGTCCGGTGTTGGGTCTCTGCGCCAGGTTTTCTCGAGTGCTCTGCAGTTCTTCTTGGAGCTCTTGAGTTCGTCGTTAAACCATGGGGCTTTCTTGCTGCCGGGTCTGCTCGGCGGGGTCTTCAGAGGGGCGAGGTCATCTGCGCAGTCGCTGATCCACTTCGTGAGGTTGGTGGCCGCTTGGCTGGGGTTCGTTGAGCTGGCGGGAGGGTTCTTGCTCAGGGAAGTAGCGAGCTGGTCTGCAGTGATCTTGTTCCAGCTTCTGCGGGGAACCTGTTGCTGGTGATGGTGGAGCGTGGTCCTCCTGAAGCTGAAGTGGACGCAGCTGTGGTCCGTCCAGTGGAGTCCCGAGGCGTGACTGAAGGTGATGTCCTTGCTGGAAGAGAAGACCGGGTCGAGTGTGTGTCCGGCGTAGTGGGTGGGGGTGGTCACCAGTTGCTTGAGCCCGAGGTTGGCGAGGTTGTCCAGCAGGGTGGTGGTGTTGCGGTCGTTGTTGTTCTCCAGGTGGAAGTTGAGGTCCCCCAGGAGGATGTAGAAGGGTAGAAGAATTATTGTCTTCTACCCTGTAGGTGACAGCGCATATGCAGTGTGACATTCATTCTGACACCATACCTGAATCCGACTTCACCAAGTGAATAGCGATACAATGCAGCCCACATATCAACACTGTTGGACTTGGCCCTTTTGGCAGGTTCACCCCTAAACTTTTTGCCTTTTAATATGACCTGATATTAGTAGTTTGTGGCCTCTGCGCACTTTAGCACTGTGCCCCAGTGTAAAGTACCTGCACACTCTGAGTGCATGTGGCGAGATTGGCCTGCCCTCCCATAGGAATGCATGGGGGATATATGTGCCCCTGGTGCTTCCTCGTGTGAGAGGAGTGCAGGGGCGAGTTTGGTATGTGCGAACTCGTGAGAATAAATGCTGCGCTGTGGTGTGCGCAGATTTATTGTGACTGGTGGAGGAGTGGCACTTTTAGTTGGCATTTCTGTGTGCTGTGTGGCTGCCTGCCTGATGTGGAGTTCATGCCTGGCTTGTGATTGACAGGGGAAGGATAGTGTGCCCAGGGGTGAATAGGGAGATCTGCATGTAAATGGGAGGGAGGAGTTGCACCTGGGACCTGAATAGGGCTGTGCCTTCCCTCCACAAGACTGGCTCCGCCCCTGTGGTGCATCTGAGCACCTAGCCCCCACCTGAGAAAGGGGAGAGGAGCTGAGCACAACAAAGTGCTCCAAAGCTCCCCCAAGCCAGTTGTGTCTGGTTTACCCCCAGCCCTGTCCTGGGTGAACAAAGGAAAAGTATGTATAAAGGAAGGGGCTGTGACCCCATGAAAATGTTCTCTGGCGTTCCTGACTTGAGGGGGGCCTGATGCTGCTGCTGGGCGCCAGGAGGAACCACCACTAAGGACTGCCTCCCTGCTGGAGGGCCCTGTATGCTGGCCTGCCTGGGCCCAGCCTGTGCCCCCCTTCATTCTACAAAGTATTCCCCTGGACTTGAGACTTTAAACGTTCTTGCGCCTTGGGAGCACTTTGCCTTGAATTAGAGGTGCTATCTATTTGCAGGGCGGAGCGCCTCGTGGGCACTATTTGTTTGGAAGTGCCAGCAGAGGCGAGAAGCCAGTGTTTGCAGTGTGAGGCTGCGAGGGAGACCAACGTGGAGGATTCCCCCATGTTCTGCTAGTTAGCGGGTGCCCACCCTGCATCGCTGCCTTGTTGGGTTTTTAATTGGTTTACTTATCGGGTGCCCACCCCGCGGTTCTAGGGAAAGAAAGAGCAGGTGCCCACCTAGCATTGCGTGCCTCACGGGTGCCCACCCTGCATATCTGCCTTATTGTGTTGTAAAAAACTTCACGCGGGTGCCCACCCCGCATTGCCAAAACCTTGAAGGAATCACCGCTGCGGCCGGGTAAAACCGGAAGACAGGCGGCGCATTGCCTGATGTGGGGCGGGACTTCTGCTGTCCAGAGGGAAGCCCCACACCCATGAAATCCCCAGAGAAGTGAGTGAAGAAGAAGAGTCCAGGCGGGAGCTCACCCCACACTGGACTTTGCCCGAAGGAGCGAAGGAGTGCTGCAGTGGCTGGCGGGGCTCCCGTGCTGAGAGGAAGGGCCCTGTGGGGGCAAACAGAGGAGTCCTGAAGAACCCCCACAGTCTAGCCAGTGAGTGGGCCTGGAGATTGACTCGTGGGGCGGGAGGCATTGTTCACCAAAGAGAGGAGTCCCGGAGAGCCCTCGCAGTCTAGCCCGGTGACTAGGGCTTCTTTGTTCATTGTTGTTAGAGGGGGGCGTCCGGGCACATTTCTGGTGCCCGCACCCCCTTCTGCCGGTACTACTTTCTTTGAGGGGGGGCACATTGTCTTTAGAAGTCCCAGGGGGACGTGGGGGCCAATCCAGTTTTGAAAGTCCTAGTGTTGACTCCCAGAGCCCCCGCAGTACCAGTGCTATTTTTACCAGCTGCCCCACCTGGCAGCAGGGACCTGCAACAGTGCCCATAATTTATTCATAGGGCCCCAGTGAGGGGTCAGGGGCACAGTGGTGCCCGAGTTTGAATTTCTAATTTCAGCTGCCCTGTGAGAGCACAGGGAGTTGCAACACTTGGGACCGGGTATCTTCTGCTAGAGTCCCAGAGAGGGGCTCAGGGGGCACAGTGGTGCCAGGGCTCATTTTACAGCTGCCCAGCAATTAGTGGGCAGCTGCCATGTTTAGGCCTAATCTGTTGCACACATTTGCTTTGCTGAGTGTGCAGCCTGCCCGGACATTCTGGACATTGGGCATTTGAGCCCCTGAGAGAGGCCAGTTGGCCTGGGGACAGTTTTCCTGTGTTGTGCCCACGCTTGGGGCACACTGTGTTTATGATGGTAAATACATAATGTATTTATACTGTGATGCCTACTGAATAATGTGATATAGGCCTATGGGATTCTTGCCTCAGATGTTTATACCTACAGTGACTGCATATTGTGTTTTAGGGCTAATGTGATTATTATTGCATAGCGTGTTCCTAACTTTTACCAGTAGTTACTGGTGGTGCTCTACATTTATTATTTGTGTTACATTTACAACTGGTGATTTGTGATGGTTATGACAATGGCCCTGTCGTGTGTATATAATCCACTGTAAATACTGCCCAGTGACAGTTGGCACAGTGTACATTGTGTGATTTTGATCTAATGTGTTTTATGATAATACAAAGGCTATTTTTATATATAACCTTGTGTGGAGATTCTTTTATGGTGTGCATAGTGTGTTGCTGTTGTGTGTGTGTTGCACAAACGCTTTACACATTGCCTCCGGGATTAGCCTGACTGCTCATGCCAAGATACCAAGGGGGTGAGCAGGGGTTTATCTTTGGCATATAACTCTCAAGCCCTGACTAGAGTGGTGGTCTCTGCCTGGCTTTTGTGCAAGACTTAGCCAACCAGAGATCCAATTTCTAACAAATACACAATGCGATCAAGAGGAGCTTTGGCTTACTGAAAAGTAGGTTCCACTGCCTACATAAAACTGGTGGGGCATTGCAGTACAGGCCAGATACTTGTTGCAAAATTGTGGCCACTTTTGCAATGCTGCACAACATTGCAACTTCAAGAGGCATACCCCCTTCACCTATCGGATAGTGAGTCTGATGTATATTATGACCCAGGACAACCACAACAAACAGCAAGTGTTTCCAGTGCAGCAGAAGGAAGACAGAGATGTGCCGAAATAACACAGAATTATGTTTAAGCTGGGTAATGATGATCCGAGACACTATATGGTTTCATTGCTATTGTGATTTATTACATAAAAAAATCAGGTAGTGTTAAAGCATACATACCAAGAAAAAAACATGCAGTCTAACAGTCAGAATGCAACAGGTTAACATTGCCATGAAACTTTTATGTCAGCCCTAACAAATAAACTCAAATGTTTACCTCACCAAATTGCATTCCTTTGCTCAATTCTATTTTCTGCTGCCATGTATTCACGTGGACCGTTCGGTGTGCGCTGTCACATCCCTTGTTGAGCCTTCTGATGCAGAAGTATTTCTTGTACTGCACCTGCTACATTCGGGCACTGGTACCATGATGCTACTGAGGCTGGAGTTCTCCTCACTATCCCCTCCACCCAGTACATTACTATCACCAACTGAAGCAGTTTGTAATTGCTCCACATCATTGGTGACCAGTATCAGTCCTCTGGCGACATCACACAGCAATGGGTAATTTTGACCTGCATGCCCACAGCACGGCGCGACCGGAGAGCTGTTGTAGTACTTAGGCAGGTGATGGCCCAAGTGTAGCCATCTAAGTGGACAAGTAATTGATCGTGCTTTCTCCAGTGGAACAACCAAATACTTCAAGTGTCTCCGATCACTTGACCCTACCCGCACTGTGTATTGCAAATGATGATTTGCCAAATGTATACCGACGAGCATGTGATTTGTTCCACTACTGTGGTGCTATAAAGAAAAAAATGTTTTGTGTTTGACTTATGTTTTATTTCAACAGTTCCCCTGAAGAAAGGATCCTGCATCCGGAAATGCATTGGGATAAACGACAAATAAATCTCATGAATGTTCAGGCACATTTGTTAAAATCAATGTAGTTTTTTTTAAAAGAAATTGCGCAGACCAAATTAATAGTGGTTTAAACGCAAAAACTTATTTTTAGTAAAGTTTTCTTTGGATGATGTTTCTTACGTAATGTATGATGTTTTCAAATTATGTGAAATATATGAAAGTTTCTAGAATTTTGTGGGTATACAGTTGGCAAATCATTGTACGCAGTGCGGGTAGGGTCAAGTGATCGGAGACACTTGAAGTATTTGGTTGATTCTCATCTTAGGGAGGGTAGCTACCTCCTTTCACTCCCAGCATGCCCAGACTAAATATAGGATTTAGAATTAGATTTAGGATTTATTTTCGTAAAAAACGAGGTGTGCGCAGTACAAAACATTATCAACTAGCTTTTTGCAGTGGTCCACATGGTCTTCCTGCATTACCTTGCATAAATCCCTGATGGCAGGTGTCATGTTACTGAGGTTTTTAGTGGTTTTCCTCTGTCCTTCCACAACTGCTGTTGTGAGCTGTTTGATGCAGTCCATTATCTCTACCATGTTTTTAAAAATGATACAAGTTGTGCCTTTATTGAACGCATGTGTTTCCATTGCAGGGGCTTCAACTTCAACATTGCGTTCTCCAGCCCACCAAAGACAGTTGATGTGTTGCCTTCATCAGCTCCCATTTGTGCCCTTGCCCCGGGCCTCCTGATGTGGACATTGCTGCGGCACATTTGGACTTGTGGTCTTGGTATGGGTATATGCCCAGCCTGTTTTGTTCAAGGGTCAGGTTGGCTCTCCTCTTCCATTTCGAACCTGTGGTCCTGCGTCTTGTGGGTGCAGGTGTTGTGGGTGATGGGGCCACTGTGTTTTCATCGCTTGACTGTGCCTGAGTCTCTAGAGAGTTGTGGGCTTCAATTTCATGTGACTCCTGCGCAAGTGCATACGTGATGCTAAGCAGTGGAATTTCAGTTTTTATGTTTAGACATTTATATAGTAAATAGTTTTCTGTAATAAAATTATTTAGCAACACACCGTGTCTTATATTTCACTTGCTTGTTGAACTTGAATGCAATTATGCTGTTTTGATCCCTCTTTGCCTTTCCTATTGGAGTTGCTGCTCCATAATGCATTTGTATGTAGCAAGTAAAATTTGGACTGGTGTAGTATCTGCTACACTTAGCCTGATCTCACTTAAGGGATATT
This sequence comes from Lissotriton helveticus, assembly GCF_964261635.1. Lineage (NCBI taxonomy): Eukaryota > Metazoa > Chordata > Amphibia > Caudata > Salamandridae > Lissotriton > Lissotriton helveticus. Next base: position 643,679,359 of record NC_136059.1, read on the forward strand.
TATTTAAATTTACCATTGAATGTTCATTTGCATGCATCTTATCTTGGGAAGTACTGGGCTGTGCAGAGGTGTTTATATGCGTCACTCCAACAACAGCTTCAGGCTGAAGGGTTGACTCTACCAGGTGCTCTAAGGGTGTAGAAGCTGTTTGTGTTGATGGTCCTCCTCCAGTCTTTATAGCATCAGCAAGCCTTGCAGTAACTTTTTACTTTGCCCCGCTCCGCAGGTCATACCACTGCTCACGTAGATCCACAATGGAGCGCTGTGTGACCCCCCACTATGCTGATTTTCGACTGTATTCCAAGCCATATTTTTCTTTTTTTAGACTCTGGAACCTGAAGTGACTGTTCGTCAAACAATTTTTCATGGCTCTTCACCACTTTTCTCAATGAGGACTCCCAACTCCTTCTAGCTGAACTTCAGCTTCCTTTTGCGCAGTGCTGGCTCCTTCTCAGTGTTTCCTGATGCCATGCTGATTTACTTGCAAAGGTTCAGCTGTACCAACAGGATTCCTATTGCTGTGCTCCTGCAGTCCGCCTCCTCCTCTCTCCCAGTACACAGGTAATAGCATTGGATGTCTCACTTCCTGGTTGTGAGGTCATCATGCAGCATCAAAATCACAGGTTCGCTATTAGCTATTCTCTAATTAAGGATTCGTTATTATGCAAGTCGCAATTTGGCAATTGCTAATAGCAATTGCGAATGTTACCGAATCGCTAAAGTATTGTGATTTTTTTTAATACATAGGCATATGCGATTACCAAATAGCGATTCGTTAAAAGACGATATTTGATAATCGCAAAAAAACTTTGATGCATATGCCCCTCAGTGATTTGCCCAAAATCACAGGATGTTGAGCTTGCCTGCCGAGACTCGAACCAGGTTCCCCAACTTTGAGGTTTCTTGCTCTAGCCTTTAGCAGTGGCGGTTTGTGCGTGAGGGCGTTGGGGCTCTGCCCCCTTTACTTTTACCCCCTGGGTCGGCTACTACCAAATTATCATCATCATCAGTAAAACAACTAAATTACACACACCTCTTCTTGCATTGGGCCAGTACGGCCCTAAGGCTGTTGTTGCTGCGAATATTAGTGACCCCGATTGTCATGTCACGTGATCCTGGCAGCCAAACCTACGAATCTCTTTTTCGCCCTGTCTACTTTGCCGAGCGGGCGAGCTCACAGCCCTGAGGCCTGTGAGGTCATCAGCTCGGCAAAGGCAAAGCTTCAGGGGCGAGTCTCCACCCCCTAATGACGTGTGACTAAAGTTAGCCCCGGGCGATTCAGGCTCAAGCCCTGTGTCGCCAGGTGCATCACGTCAGTCAGAGAGTGGAGAGGATGGCACCCCACTCTTTCCCAGCACGTCAGATTGAGGAGGGTCCTGCCCTCTGACAAACTGGGAAAGGGTTGGTAGAGGCTGCAGGGGGGAAGTCAAGTCTGCTCAGTTTGTCATCAGGACTTTTGAATACTAACTGCATAGACTCGAGGTGTCTGCTTCCCGTGATGCTGGAGCAGGGGTGTGTAAATGGCTGCCATCATTCATTTGCAGCTTCGGTGTTTCAGTGGGAGCAAGGCTCTGACTACACCCGTGTCAAAGCGCAACTCTCTTTCCATGGCCTAAGCCTACCTCACACCTCTTAGATGCACCTTTTTCTCCCCAACCAAATTCCAAGCCCCCCCCCCCCCCCCCTGTCTCCTCCGGCCCAATACTCCGTACTTATGAGTGCTGCAGTAAGAAGTCTGACTCAAGCTCCAGCCACTTCTTTTCTAAATTAGCACACTCCCAGCTCCAGCACAGCTAGAGGCCGGAGACGAGCAGTCTAACAACTGATGCAAGGTGGACAAAGAGGGACAGTTGTCCGTTATCAGGTGAGATAATCCTTTGGAAGTGACTTGTTCTGTGTTGCAGATAAGTAGTAAAACTCTGTTTTGGCAAGTCCGGCCTTGGGGGACCTTAATGAGCTGTAATGATCTTCCGCTTAGCACGGCTGGTATCAGGAACCTGACTTCGGCCCTTCAGGTAACGAGCTGCTCCAGAGGGCTCTGAGGGCAAGGACCAGGTGTATGCAATGGGGAGGCCAGGGTGGCTTCTACATGCCCAGCGCTGAAAGCCATGTGTTTGGAGGGCGGTGATGTGACTTAATTTTTCTTTTGGGGTTTTGGGTGCCCGCCCTTTGCTTGGCCAATGCAGATTGCAGAGTCTTTTTTAACGTAGGCATTACAATGCAAATAAATGCTATGCAGATGCAGTGCTGTGCGTGTGTGCATGAGAGTGTAAGGGGTTTTGTGATGTGCAAAGCTCCTCCCTTGCTTCCTTCCCTTCCAGGCATCTGTCTCTCCTTCACTTTATTTCCCTCCTTTATGCCCCTAACATTCTCTTCCTTCCTTTACTCCTTCTATGCCTCTACGTCACGCTTGTTTTATTTTCTCCCTCCATGCCTCTCTTTCACCATTTTGTCTCCTTTCACCCCTCATTTATTGCTTCCTCTTTTTCCTTTATTACCACTCCTTTCTCTCGTATCTACTTCCTGCCAGCCCCACCGCCTCCATTCATAGCATGTTCCTGTCACCCCTTGTACAAGACCAGGGCCGCGCTTTTCTCCTGGGTCCGATAGTTCTCGGGCAACTCAGGTCAAGAATTGGATGGGAAAATATGTCTAGCTTTGCCTTGCTGAGCTCTACAGAGAGAACGGACACAGACAGCTACTCGTATAAAAGGCCAAACAATCAAACTTTCACTGTTAAGGGAAAAAAAGATGCCTGGGCAAACTCGTTAAAGGTGGTAAATACGTTGTAAATTGGCACTGAGATAATTAAAGAGCAGGCAGCCCTCTCATGCACCTAGTGTGGAGTGGACCCTGCTCATTCCTCTCTCTCTCGACCTGCCCCTTGGCTCTGTTTCCTGCCTTGCATAGTGTGCTCTTGGGCTCACAAGCTGCTAACTTCAGGATCTGAGCATTTTACAATGCACAATAGTTTATCCAATGGCAACATTTTGTGGGCTCAGTGCAAACAAGAGGGCATGTTTCTCCAGCAGACAATATACAGACAAGACAACCAAGTGTGCAGGTAAGAACATTATAAACCTCTCTTGTTCTGTAAATGTGCACACTACAGTAACCAAACATTTTAATCTGTAAAATATGGTGTTTTTTATGTGGTGAAATATTTCAAGTCTACACTATCACAATTACATTATAACCAGTCTTGCTTCATCAAATATGCCTTAAAATGCATGATTGATTCAAACTTTCACACAGAAGAAATCCCTGATGTGCACACTCAATTTGCTTGTGACACAACGCACATGAACAACTTCTAGGCCCTACCACTTTAAAATGTCACCAGCCGCCACTGGCCTTCAGGCCATGATGCCTTCATCAATGGCACAGATCGGTGCCGACACTTCACCCCCATCGACAGGATCAACGATGCAGTACCTCCTCGACTCCTCACATCGATGTCGATGCTTGCTTCATCCAAGTTACTTTGTCAGCAGGACCTGTCTGAGACCTGTAGCCGGCCTGCCTTCCAATGCATTTGGCCTGAACTTTCTATTTACCCCGGTCTAGTGTGACCTCAAGTAACCTTTTAGCACTATTGATTTTAAGAACGATATTGCAATTTATTCTTTAAGAATTCATATCGCAAGTTCTACTTGGAGTTTTGTTGTTTTGGTGTTGTTTTACTCAGATAAATATTCTATATTTATTTAACTGGTGTGGAGTCTTTTTGTGGGTTTTTTCCAGTATGACCATAATTTAAGTGTTGCACAAATACTTTATACAACCTCTTTTAATTTAAGTCTAACCTCTCTGTGTCAAGTAAGCAAAGTGAGAGCACAGGTTTATTTAGGTTGTGTATCTGACTTACCCTGACTAGGATTTCGGTCACTACTTGGACATGGTGCAAAACTCTAGCCACTAAAGAACCAATTTCTAACATTAATCTTTTAAAATTCGATATTATGCTTGACTTCGGCATCCAATGAACTTGTTGGTAGGTAACCCTCTAGTTCACCTGTATAGACCGGCTGCCCTTGCTCCGGGATTGCTTAAAGTATTGTACCTGAATGGCTTTGTACAAGACAAGTCTCCTAAAAGAATCATTTTCAACATCATTGGTTCTAACAATACCTTTAAATAATCAACTAGGAATTGCTAAGTTAGACGTGTACAATTGGCACCGGCACTAATTCTTATCATTACTGAAAGCCTTATATACGATTTCGTACAGCTGTTGTTGGTTTCTATTTTCCTGCTTTTCTAACACTCTCGAAAGTGAAAAGTGAATTTCCTCGTTAAGAATTCAAGAAATATAAACATCAAATGTTTTCTTTATATTTTCTGAGCCAGGGTACAGAACATGAATGCAGATTTCACTTTTAGAAACACGGCAGATGGGTTCATCAGTCTTACTAGAACAGTAGTTAATTCTGTTTGTTTTTCAATTATATATTTTTTTAGATGCTTTTGCATCATGCTGAGCATAAACAGACGGCACCAAAACTGCAAATGAGTTAGCTCTCTGAGATGGAAAATGTAAAACAAAAAAATTACAAGAGTGAGGAAACTGTGAAGTGTATCAAGTTAGAGGGGAGGATAAATGGCAAAGCAAGGCTTTGCATGTTCCCTCTGGCTATAGTAAATCGATCCATTGCCTTATGAATTTATTACTATCATTATATGTCTGTACTCTAGAAAGAAGCTGGGAACAGCGGGATTTTCACACTGTTTCATGGTAAACTAGATTGTTGCATTCAGAAAAGTTTTCAGATAAATATGAAAAGTTGCCACATTCGTGTCTTATTTTAATTACTCTTACTATCATTACATGGAGGTTTGAGGGTTGTTATTAGGATGTTATCAACAATGCCAATGTATTACTTCTTTCAAAGTGTTTTTCGAGGTGACCTATCCTTTTTAGCAAACATTACAAATGTAAGAAATAATATATTTTTGTACAAGCTGAAGAATTACAAAACAACATAAAATATCAAACGTGACCAGGCTGCCACGTTCAAATTAACACGCTCTTGAAAGCTACATTCAAGCTTGTAATTACCAGTCATACTTGAGCTCCCTCTCTTTTAACTTCCTTTTTATTACTAATAATTTTTCATTTTAATACACATACATTCAAAGGTCATAAAAAAGCCTTATCAATGAAATGCCGATTAATACATATCTAACCAATGATTCTAGCAATCTGCCCTGCCATAACCCAGACACCACCCTTCTACAATAGATGGATTCCCCTGTTTATCAAATAAATACCTATCTTCAAACCCTGTTCCGCTTATTGAAACAAAAGTAATGGACATGGTCCAGCTGGGAAAGTAACTTCACTGTTCTCGTCCATGTGCCACAGCACGGTGGGGGGTTGCCAGGAAGTCGCCTCCGTGTACAAAGATGTACATACCTCTCCAAAGACGCAGATGCAGATGGAGCATTCAGAACATGAACACTTATTTATAAGGGGTGCCAGTACTTCCTTCTAATACATTTCCAACTTGTTGCAGGACAGCCAGATATGCGTTGGGGTACTCGTCTCCCCATATTGTAACCACCATTTATCAGTTCTGTTTAGCAGCATCCTGTGTAATCTGGCAGGGGTCAAATAACAATCTGCTATAATGTTCGAAGACGATTCCTTGCGGTGAGTAGCTTTATTGCTACATCATTCCAGGGGGGCTACCACTCGATCCCGGGCCTTGAAAGGTTCATGGCAACGCCCATCCCGCCATCACTTGCATTTGCTAACCCTTTGGATTTGATTGACCCTAGTCGCCATGTGCCCTCAAATGTAATTATTGTTGATTCAAATGCCGTTTTAGATCTGAATGCTGCGGTGCTTAATGTCCGGGTGAAGCGCCCAATAACAGAGTTAATAGTACTGAAATATTTAATTTCCAGTGACCAGAAAATGACCTTTTGCAATCTTTAAAAGCAAAAAAAATCTGTTGTCCCAAAATAGGTCTGAAAGCAAGCAGCAGTCTCCACCATATCTTTCGTTTCTGCCATAGTAAGGCTCGTTTCTGAAAGGAAGTCGTAACACAGCCAGGTAAGCAGATACATTTATTTGATCCAGTCGTGGCAACTCTCCCACAGCAACTGCCGTAGATAGAAAATTGCACATTCCAAGCAGGGAACCTTGCACAGGACCATTCTAGATTCTAATGAAGGAAAGGTAGAACCCAACACACCTCCCTACCTTCACAATGAAAGAAAGGAAAGAAAGAAGAGAAACAGACAAGATAACAGGAAGAAAACAAAAGAATAAGAATAAATAAAGCTACATGAGCAGTAAGGTAAAACAAATCACATCATCTTAAAATCACGAAATTTGGCAGGAACAAATTTTAACCTGGAGGATGCGCTCCTCAAAGGAACATGGTCAAAATTAACAACACTTCCCCGCCCGTAAACGCTAGAGGGCACAACAGCAGAGGGGGAATGAGCGGCCAATGTTTTGTTAACCATATCCACCATGGGTTTTTTACAATAGAAATAGTAGACTTGTTCCAGCCTCTTCCGTCCATTAATACCACAACATGGTCTTTTACTGCAGATACTCTTTTGGGAGATGAAAAGAGAGACTCATCTTTGAAGAGAAATCCCAGCTTCCTGATCCTCACCCAATTGCCCACCTTGACATTAAGAAGATGATGCACACCAGGTCTCGTGTCGTATTTCGGCTGAACATTGCCCCTAACATCAGTTACCACAGACAACTTCAGAGCATCCACCACTCTCCTGGACATCCATTCCTTGTTCAGCTTTGACCCCGCTACTCTACCCCGAAGTAAAGTAAAAGGAGCAACACCAGTTCTGGTGTGGGGAGTGGTTCTCACAGCCCACAACATATCACAAATAGCTTTCCGCCAATGCAGACCATTCACCAAGGCGAGCTGCAGGTGTTCCTTGACTACAGGGTTGAAACGCTCAACCAATCCATTGCTGCGGGGGTGATAGAGGGACATGAGAATATGTTTAATCTCAGCATCCTTGAGAAATTTCTGCATGTCAGACGAAGTTAGCTGGGTACCATTGTCTGATACTAATTCCTCTGGAAAACCCTTCCTGAGAAAAAACTGATGATGGAAGAGGAATTGATATTGTCAACAAATCTTACCTCAGGCCATTTAGACATGTAGTCGACCAAGACAAGAGCATATTTCGGGGAACGACCAATGAGCCTGAACGGACCAGCAATGTCAAAGGCCAATTTGGTCCATGGGGTATTCTTGACAACAATAGGTTCAACTGGAGAGGGATGGGTCACCTGAGACTTATTACTCGTGAAGCACATACAACAGTCACGTACAAAGTGTTCAATATCCTTATTCATAGCCGGCCACCAAAAATCTTGCCTTATTCTAAACTTCATGGCACGGATGCCAGGATGACCTTCATGAGCTAGATTTAAAATTTTACTGCGAAAAGATATAGGAACTACAAGCAACCCGCCCCTTCATATACCATCCACCACAGACAGCTCATCCTAGACTCTTTTGTAAGGTACTAATTCAGAGGAACAATCCTTATCATTGGGCCACACATTAGCTAGTAGATCTATGACCCTCATGACAACAACATCTTCAGACATCCGTCCAACCATTCACATTCAGAAAGGGCATAACCCATAGTGCCTTCCAACGAGCATACTGCACAGACAATTTCCAAGTCATCACACTCCAGAACATCACTCTCAGCCAAGAGTGGTAACCTAGACAGGCAGTCAGCAACGTCGTTTTTTTGCCCCAGCCACATACTCAAGCCGATAGCGAAATTCTTGCAACCTGAACTGCCATTTCGGCATGCATGGCGTGGCCCGCCCGCCACCCTTGGTTGTGAATAAGTCGACTAAAGGTTTATGGTCAGTCCTTAAAATGAACTAATTGCCCCACAAAAAAATCTTAAAATGTTGTACACCCCACCACAAACCCAGGACTTCCTTTTCAATGATTAAGTAGGTACTTTCAGCACCCCTCAAAGTTATCTAAGCGAAAGCTATGGTTTCTTCCCAACCATCACATTTTGTGATGTGTCTTAATTATTTACTGAAATAGTGTTTTTAAATGCTTTACATATCTGTCTTTGAAATTAAGCCTGCCTGCTCGCAGCCATGTTCCCAAGGGTTGAGCATAGGAATAATTTTCTAAGACCTATTCTGAGCCCTATACTGTGTTAGTGGCCTTATTGCCAGTGGCAGACCTACATTTGCCCCTACCAATAATCCACTTTCCAACACTTAAATAATATATTCTGATGGATGGTAAAATTATTTTGCGGACCTCCATTCTAAGAGCAATGGTCTGCCTCTATACAGATATGTGAATAAAAATCAAAATATTCTCCAAATGGGCAACAACAGAAATGTTTCAAACATACATAATCTTACAGCATGAGTGTTTTTGGCCTCAGTACTTTTCAATCTTTATTTTGAAGATGTAAACAATGCAGTCAAAACAGCAAGAACTGTTCATAGCTAGCAGATTTAACATTTCAAGTATTACAATAGGTGGATAGTACGGTAATATTGTATCAAATACCTACGGTGCTCCAAAGAACTATGATGATGATGAGAGATTTGTAAAGCACAACAAATACCCTGGGGTGTCTAGGCACTGCCTTTGATCAATACTATATGAAAAAAAATTGTCCTTGACTAGCTTTGAAAGAACAACCAATGAGAGAAATGTATTATGATATGGGGGTTGCCAAAGCGGTCAACCACAGGTAATCAATACTGTTCAGCTGCAATTATACACCATAAAAGATAATTCCTCAAAATACACAATTCCTCAAAATACACAATGCATATATATATAGACTGCACCCACACTTTTTTTAGTTCAGTAATTTCATTTGTAGATATATATATATATATATTAAAACATGAATCAACAGGTAAATGTATTACCACACCCGAGTAATAAAAGGTTGCTCAGATGAAAAGAAAAGTAGTGCTCGTGATAGAGCGAAGGGGATTTAGAGTTACACACATTCCTAATTTCAAAACCATGCTGGTCTTTGGGAAAAAACCAGCACAATGTGGCCTGCCCACGACAGTTATTCAACTTATATCTGCACTTATTCATTGAGTGTATGAATGCAACATCCGATTATGGGGGACAAACAATAATTGTGGTACAGGCCTTTGTTGAGGGGAATGCGTCAACGTTTCGACCCATCTTATGCATAGAGGGTGACTTGTAACCTCAGCTTGCGGGTCTTCTTCAGGACTTAGGGGCCCGCCACGAGGTCGATGCCATCTCCGTGAGCGGTGTTGCCTGCGATCCTGTGCGCCTGCTGCACTCCAGGCCACTGGCTCCCGAACCCGACTTGCCTGCCCCTGCACACCCAGGCCTCACTGCTCACCTGCTAACATCGGCGTGTGTCGAAGAGGGTCCACCTCGAGCCGGTGAAAGCTCCAAGCCCGAGGCACGTGAACCTGGCAACCTGCTACGACTGAAGAAATCAAACCATTCTTAGGGGTCCCACTGATACTTGGTCCTTTTAAACCAACACAGAGGAAATTGGCACAGAAGCTGAAATATAAAAGAGCATCTTTATTAACCTCAAATGAGTGAAACTACGTCACATAGAAGCCTTAGCAACTGAATGAGGCAGTCTGAGGAGTACAGAAAACAGAGGCTTTATATATGCTTAGGGTTACATACTCAGCATAAGACCAAGGGGCAGTCCTGGCTCATGTGAGCATGCAAAATGACTAATATGGGTATGCAAGATCTGCTTGCTCAACAAAGTGGGAGGAGAGTTACTTCTCCATACAGCAGTAAAACTAGCCTGACAGTTATACTAGAGAAGCGGGTACATTCTACTAGCTAGGCCCTTCTGGGCATGTGCGAAAGTGGAAGATGCTAAGTATAGTTTGTCTCTAGGCAGATTACAAGAGAAGTTAACATGAGGGAGGACAGAGCACATGGTGAGCACATGGCAAACAAAATGGCTGCCAGAAATACATAATGGCTTTCACAAAGCAGGTAAGATAACTTCTAAATACAGGATGGCTTCAGCTAAATGCTAACCCATTGCTGTCAATTCACGACACGACCATGACGGCCTCCGCGAGCAAGGGCCGCAGTACCCCTTTCTCGTTGAAGTACTCTACCGGCATACACAGTGGACTATTAAGTCACCCATTTGGAACTGAGTCTTGATTATACTATGACAGAGAACATTATTTATGGTAGATTTTATGTGACTATACTCCCTTTGATGTGGTGCCACCAAGTCTGTGCATAGCATTACAACCACATGTGTCTGTGGGCCCATGTGGACTACAGCCCTCGGCCTACCGCTGTGCTTGAGTAGGTCACACGATTGGAACTGAGCATTGATTCTTCAATGGCAGAGTACATATCATTGCACGCAAGGAGAGATGTAAGAGGATGTCGCATTGCAGTCAGGAGGGAAAAAGGATCATCGTTACTGAGGTGATCGGACACTACCCTGTTATCACTAACTCTGTGCATCGCGAGCCAAAGACACCTGGCTGTCGACCACTGCTGACAACTGCCTCCTGCCTACACTACGGTCGAGTGGGTCACATAGTTGAAACTGAGTCTTGATTTAGAAATGGCTGAGTTCATAACATTGTACTGTCATCATCGCAGATTGCATCCCCTCTCAGCCCCGGTGCCACTAAGTCTGCTCACCGTCATTCATGGACAATCTATGTTTGAACTTTGGTGGCGGATGAGTCTATGGACTGGGGGTTGTCATCATCCACATGTAGCTGATACTTAAATGGTGGTGAAAACAAGGCTGCAGCATTCCACTCCTCCATTTTCTGCTTCCGGACGGCTTCTGCCCTCTGCATCATGCCCTGGAGGACACCCTCCACTGTCCCCCACAGCCCTCCACCACATTCACCTCGGACATTGATGAGGACCCGCTCAGTCCGCTTGGCCCTACCTCAGTGCACCACAAGTCACTGTCCAGTGGTGGGGTGCCTGTGCCGGTCACTGTGCATTTGGGCCACTAACTCTGTGCAGCTCAAGTCAGCGACCCTCTCTTCTGAAATATTTGATGGCCTCTGAGACGATAGCCTTGGGTCATCAACGCCATTTGTTTGTGGCCCTGCACTGTCCGCTGCCTCCGGCATCAACTGCGGTCCACCAAGGTTCACACATCAAATCGAGTCCTGACCAGCCTGGACATCGCATCACCGCAGGAGGCACACGCCACCACCGCCAGGACCACCTCCAAATACCAACTGCCAGTGTCAAAACTGGACGTACTGGCAGACTGACGGAGTTGCTCACACCTGTCATGGATGCCATCATCTGCCTGATCCCCTGCTCAGCACTCCAGGTGCCACTAACTCAGTGCACCACAAATTATTGTCATTTCTGTTTTGGTTATGAGCTGTGGAGAGCTCATGCAGCAATGTCACCTCAGGCAGTGTGGGAGACCTGGGACGTTGATGGGGCAGATGCTACAGGTGTGAAACCCCCCACTGCAGCTGCATCAGGAATGTCCTGAAGGGACACAATCCTAGACATTTCATTCACATGAGCAGGCTCAACTCTAGGGCCCCCTCCTCAGTGCACTGCAACTTACGGACACTTCTGTTTGCTCATTGGGTGACCTCTGTACTTGCTCCGGCCACCTCCATGATGCTCCCCAGTTGTCTCTGTAATGCTGGTGTTTTCTGTTTCCGTATTCATAGTGTTCACTGTTGTATTTGTTGCCAGCACCAACAACTCCCTGAGGGCTGGCTTACACTCACCTCACACGCATCCAGCACAGGCATCACTGTAGATGTGACCCTGCCAATAAAGGGGCTAGGCGCACGTGCTCGTAACCAGTTTCTCAAACTTTCTGACTGTGTCCTTGTGGTCCTGACGTGTGCATGAGGGTCCCGGGCCCTACAACATTACATTGTGCTGTGTACAGTGGACGCAAACCATGTCATCGCAGGCAGCAGGTTGGAGGTAGGAGTGGTAGCTTTGTCGTCAGCCACTCAATATGTAAGAGGGGTGTACTGGGCTATCATACGCAGGTCCAGCGTGGGTATGTGAATGGTAATTCCGGGGCTCTGGGCGTGGTTCAGTACTGGAAATGTGCAAATGCATGTGTCTCTATCGCAGTGTGGGTCTCCTTTGTGGGGTGTAGGTGGTCCCTGATGGGACTTAGATACCCCGTATGTGATGTAGTTTGACTTCCATGAACTCTGGCCCCACCCACACCAGTCAGGACACCTCCTTTTGGAATTCTCACACCTGGCATTGGAATGTGACGTGTGCCTTGTGACGTGTTGGGAGCCAGCCGTGGTGGCGGGTGCTTCCTGCTGTGTGGTCTGTGCAGGGGCTGGGACCTCCTCTATGTAGCTTGGCTGCCCTGCTCCTGGGGGTGGGTTGCCTGAGATGTCCATGAGCTGTTGTAGGGTGTTGGTGTCGAAGGTGCGATGGTCGTCTCCAGCATCACTGATGGGCTGTCTGATCTGCCCTTCTGGAGGTGTTGTTTGTCCCGCTGCAATGTGAAGGGGAGATGCATGTTGACATTGTGTTGACATTTATGTTAGCACATTGTTCTTGTTGACATGCAGACTGTGTGACAATGTACATTGTGACCATTTGGGCGGTGCTGGCAATTTGATGGGGTACAGTGGGCATTTGGACTACGTGATGGATGTGAGGTCATACACGTACATATGCATCTCACAGTTTCCTGCTCTGTTCAATGTGATTGGCCTTTTTCTGCACATGAGCAGACACAGTTGTGTCCCCTGATCTGCAGTGTCGGTGTTGCACTTTGTACCACATTGTCGCGGGATGTGCTGTGATTGCCATGTGTGTGCTTCAGTGTGTCACAGGGATCAGGGACATGATCCTCGGTCATTGTGAGTGTGCAGTGTGTGACACATCGTTGTGCATGTGTGTCATGGTGCCCAACTCCCCGGTCTACCCAGTCCATGGTCGTTACTCACTGTGTTGATGTTGTGTCAGGTCCTCTCGAACTGTGTCCCTACGTCCACCTCCTTGCACCGTCTCCATACTGATGACTGTGGCCTCCATTTCCTACAGCTCCTCTTGTGGTGCAGGACTCCTACCTCGTGGCGCCATTGCTGGATTCCTGTTGGCAGCGGGTTTGTGCTTGTTTTGGCTTTTCACATCATGCCAGCACATCTTGGCCTCCTCCATTGACCTCCTCGACACTCCGACTGCATTCACGGTAGTCCAATTGTGGGTCAATTGATGGTTGTGTTCTGTCACTTCCGTGACGCTGATCTTGTTTTCCTGCGGCCTGCACACCGTCTTCCTCTCACTCTTCTCCTTGGCCTTCCCAGAGTCCGTTGTTCCTTGCTGGTGGTCTGTGGGGCTTGTGGGCTTCGCGTTCATCTCTGCACTCGGTCAGTGTGCATCCATGTTGCTAAGCACTTTGAAATGTTTTTGGTGTGTATTTTTGGTTGCTTTTATAGTGCATTTTCCCACCAGACACGTGGGATTTGCAGGCCTGCTGCTGGTTTTCACTGCTTTTTGTATCGCGATCGGCTTCATCTCGTTGACTTTATTGCGAACATTTGACGTGTTGTCGGGGGCCTATCGCATGGTGCCTCCATGTTGTGAATACTTAGTTAACACAGCGTTATTTTCCCATGATAGACTGCAATGTTGAAAGTTGCGTTAGGTTAATTTTGCGAAGGTTATTACACGTTCTTGAGAATATCCCCTTCTGTATCCTACTACATGCGTTTAAGAGAGTTTTCTAAAGCTCTAAAATGATCCCCTACCTCCAGCACTTGCCTCTAGAACTAGTGGAGCCTACTAGGGACTCCTGGATGGGATATTTTAAACTTCTCTCCAGGGAGAACACTGTCTGCTGTACTTACTTGATCATGGAAGACTGACTGATGAAGAGTTGATTACAGCCTGCCTGCTGAAAGAAGCTTACCTGCTGCAGAATGTTGTGCTAAGAGGACTCAGTGCTGCTAGGTGTAGAAGAGCCTAGCACCAGAGGGTGCTGATGTCCAGCAAGACTGGACAGAAGATGGTTACAGATGAATTAGACATGAAGCATGCAAGCTGCATTCAGGATTTTTCCAGTTTTATGCCAACATGGGGCTCCTCTTAAACATAATACATTATTGTTATATACATAGGTGTTAATATTTAATTGGCAAGTTTTGAGTTGATCAGACCACCACGTTTCGGACTGTGGTACCCCACTAGCTCTACCTGTATACCAGCAGTCATACTGAGTTGGGGCCAGCGGTGAAGGTGCATTAAACCATCCCCCCATGCCCCATGTATAGCGAAAGGTTCTCAGGGTCTCATTATGATGGTGGAAGGACCGCCACCGCCGGGCCGGTGGTGGCTGTCTTTCCGCCATCACATGGTGATTTACACACCGCCAATTTAGGATGGTGGTGGGTACCACGGTGGACGGAAAGTCCGTCTGACACTTTTCCGACTGTGGCGATTGCCAGGCGGACGGAGCAGGGCCACTAATATGGTGGTGGTGCCTAGCAAGCACCATCCGCTATTTAAGGATGTGGGTTTAGGAGGCCCAGAATGCGCCCACCATACTGACAGCACATCCTTATAGCAGTGGTGGTACAGCCGCATATCTGACGGGCGGTCTCAAACACCACTATGGTGGCGGGCGGACCAACTCCGCCAGCCATCATAAGGAGCCCCTCAGTTCGGGGATGCTTGCAACAGAACACATTTAATGGGAGAAAAGTCCCAGAGTGTCAGGGTCACTGTTCTTCAGAAACAAACTCTAGCTATGGGAGTTTGTTTTTAAAAGCAAAATGTTTGCAATCTTGCAGTGCCTTCGGGGAGCAACCATGGATGTAGGGCCACTGAAGGCACAGAGATCTTCTCAGGGCCAGCAGACATCTCAAAATATGGTGGGCGGTAGCACCCGCGTAGCTAGGGGGGCGAGGGGGGCGGTCCGCCCCAGGCGGCACCATTTCTGAGGCGGCCGCGGTCGCACGGCGCTGGAGGCCTGTTGCGGCCGCTGCGGCCTTTATAATTTATTTGGGATTCTTGGGGGAACGACAAGGCGCACAGGGTCCCGCATAAATTATTAAGGCGGCCACGGCCGCAACGGGCCTCCAGTGCCACGGCTGCCGCCCGCATTTGCACTGTGCCTGCTGCAGTGTTAAAAAAACAAACTTACAAGCAGGTCAGGGGTGTGCAGGCTGCAGCGCGGGCGCGGCCTAAGTCCCGCGTCGTCACGTTAGTGACGTCCTCATCAGTTCTCCGGCTCCGACCGCTGTGGTTGTTGCCCCCCTCCCCTTCCTCCCGCCCAGCCTCGCTCAGCATCCTCCAGACCAGAGGGGCGTTAATCATTCAATTCTCGGCTGCAGCTTATACCGGACATCCAGTACAAGGTGAGGCTGAATTGTACGTCCAGAGCCCCCACTGGGCGCTGCCAGGGGCCGCTTGACGGCTCCCAACCAAATATGTGGCAACCTTCGTCGGACTCCATGACTATGGAAATGCCTTCCCAGTGAATTCTTGTGGTTGGAGTGTTTGCCATTTATTTATTGCAGTATTCTCCTTGTACCTGTGTTTGGTACTCTTTTGTAACATGCTCACGTCACTTTTCTCTTGTAACACACTGTTTGCTACCTTTCACATTTTGTTGGCTTTTGATACTTGCACAAGTGCCACCATTGCCTACGTATAATACACCTATAAAATTAGAAATAAAGTTTAAAAAGAACAACCATGGGAGAAAAGGGGGGGTAGTATGTGTAGACAAGTTAAACAAGTGTCTAGTAGCAACGTTAAACACATTGTTCTGTGGGTAGAAGAGATGCCGGGGTGGCTCAAAATCAGGCTGTTTCATTAGCGCATTTTATTAAGTACCACTGAATTATTGCAATATAATTAGGAGACATGAGTGCATTTTTCTAATGTTTATTACGTGGTAGAGTACTGCTGTTGTGCTTAAAGTAATAAATCATTCCACGTGCATCAAAGGGTTTATAAAATACACCAGGATTTCTGTTTGAACAGATGGGGAGTGGATAGAACTATGTGAGGTGCAGGTTGCAGAAGAGGAGAGAATTGTGTCTAATGTGCAAGAGGCAATTTAAAGTAGAGAATAAGCAAGGTAGAGGGCGATCATGCGCCAGTGGATGGAGAGAATGTTCAAATAGGTCTTCAGTGTTAGGTATTCAAGGTTTATCTGGAGAATTACTAATATTGGTAATAACATAATTTTGAAAGCATTATGTAAAACTAAGTAGTGGTATTGTAGGTAGGTTATCGGAGTGTGTAGCAAATGAGCAGGTTGTTAGCTTAGAACAGGCAGCACACTCAAAAATAAATAGCATGGTACATACTGTGGTTTGTCGAGACTTTGAATAGGAGCCCTCATATAGCATGATTGAAGTATCTGGTAAAGCAGTCATAACATCCGAGGCACTATACCATTTTGGAATAAAACATATTATGTAGAATGACTAGCTCCCTTGTCCAGTCTCAACAGGAGTAAACAGGGAATGTGTCATTTTTTCCTTCGGCCTTCATTGGGCACCCTGTCAAAGACATCTTGAGGAGGGCAGATATGAATAAGTGATGGGGGAGCAAGGACTGTACATCCTGATACTGGTGGGCAAGAGATGTGGAGTGGGGCCTAGCCTTGAGAGGGCCTCCTGCTTTGGACAATATCTGGCTAGCATTAAACAAGCTGTGAGTGGCAGGACAGTGGAATACAATGTGGGCAGTGAGGGAACTGGAGCTTGGTAGATTTTCTCAGTTCCTATTAGTGTCATTATACCTGCTTGAAAAGACTCTTTTGTAGCATGCACACGCCACTTTTCTCTTGTAACACACTGTTTGCTACCTCTCACATTTTGTTGGCTTTTGATACTTGCACAAGTGCCACCATTGCCTACGTAACGTTTGTTCTTGTGCCTGAGTGTCTGCCATATATTGCAGTATTATACCTCTAATTGTACTTTGTTTTCTCTTGTAACCTGCACACTTGCCACTTTTTCCTCCTGTAATGCACCGTTTTCTACCTTTTGTATTTTGTTTGCTCACAATTGTCACTTTTGCCTCATGTAACTTAACGTCTGCTTTTGTAATTTGTTCACTTGTAATTTTCTCCTCATGTATCCTTCCTGTTCCTATTGTGAAGCGCTCTGACGGCTTTGGGTAAAGTCCGCACTATATAAAAATGCATAAATAAATAAAAATAGGAGTAGTGCGGTGGGATTTATTTCAAGTGCCCACCGTCCTTTTTCGCCAGCACCCTTCCACCCCCCCAAGGGGCGGCAATCTGAGGGATAGCCCCGGGCGCCACAAGCTCTAGCTACGCCCCTGGGCGGTAGTCTGGCCAGAGATGGACGTTGGACATTGGGCTGCCCACCATAATCTAAATTAGGCCCTGAGTGACTGTTTCACTGGGTTATCGGAGGCCTTATCCTTGGTACCTGTAAACTGGATTGAATGCAGAGTTCACGTTTGTTATGTTCATACTCTAAACTCGTCCATCCGACATTTTTCTCTTTGAAACAAAAATCCATGAAAGAATATTTTTCTTGCTCTGTTATTGTGTGTTGCTGCATCATAATTGTGCACTATATAGATGTGCTATGAAAGATATATGCAAATAAAATCTATAGTTCAACAAATTGATTTACAAACGTTCTATTGCACTAAAAACTATTGTTCGTGATTTCTATGATTTTGTGTATTTTCAATGAAGCACACTAATATGTATTGCTCGTTTTTGATTTCAGCTGCTTTTTGTTAGCTGCTATAAGCAGGTAATTTGTATCATTTAATTGCATTGAGTATTTCTGAAACAATAACGCAAAATTATCAGATTATCCGTCAGATAAAATCCTGCCATTCACAGCAGTGAACTGCAAATGTTATGGCTGTGTTACATTGCACACCACTGCCACCTGTCGCTGGAATAGCCATGTTGCATTTTGCATCATCAGTTTTTCACTTACATCTCACACAGCACCCAGGATTCGAGCTATCCTGCCAGCCCCCACCCATTTGAAGACGTGTTTAATGTTCAAGAAGGGCAGTACATTTACTTTATAGGAAAGTACCTTGAGATCGCATTTACTACAAGCAAAATATATTGTTTAACCCTTGCTCAAAGACGCGTGAATTAATTTTCAAGATTCCTGAAATTTGGTTCCACTCATCCCTACCGTTCTCATAATTTAGAGCTCAGAAACGGGGTTTCTGTCAGATTACCTCCCCTATGTCAGCCAGCAAAGCGCCGTAGAAATGTATTTGCTGTAAATTATTGACAACCAGCAGCTGCAAAACAAGTGAACTGTTCATGTTTATCTGCACTGTTTTATGATGGCTGATAAGTAAATGAAAACAGAAAGTAGAACTATCTGGACATGTTAAAACATGAACTGTGTTATGTTACTGTTTACCCAAAAAGATTTTCATGGAAAATCGTGACTTATGAAATATGAATGATAAGCCAAAAGACTACGTTTTATTTGTTGTAGGTGGCCTCACTCTGAGCTGTGATGCTCTACAATTACAATAGATTTAAACCCTCAGCAAATCCAAGAGTCAAGATAAGATGCCCAGGAAAGGATAAGTGCAGGAAGCAGAGAACAATAATGGGCTGGGTTTTGACAGTCCAGCCTGGAATTGACTCCTGTTCATGTCCACAACACCCTCAAGCAGCCTTCGTTGTGTTTCAACTCAAGCTTATTGCTGTCCTGAAGGCACTTATTTCTTGCCCCGTTGAGGGAGGACTGCCAGCCAAGTTCGCAAGCATGTCTCACCAAAATTAACAAGCATTGGCGAAGTCAACCCGTATGGCTGTCAATTTGAGTCCGGATTAGAACACTTAAAAGACTGCTGCTGTAACAAACTAAACAAAAAGTTTGCTTTCTATATATAATGCATAGATGAAAAAATTGGAAACATATTTTAATGTGTGATGCTTCACTAGCCTTTGAGGTAAAAATATGTCCTCGTACAAAGAAGGACTCAATAGGAGATGGAATAATAAATCTAGGGCCTCATTTATGAGGCACTTTGCGCCATCGGTCACTTTTTGTGACGTTCCGTGGCGCAGAAGCCTGCGTGATATTTATCAGGCAGTACTAAGCCACTTTTTTGTTTGGCTTAATGCTGTCTGATAATTACCAGTCCCTTTAACGCAGTGTTCTGCGTTAAAGGGGCGTGCAATGGGTGTTGCTGGGGGCATTCCCAGCAACATCCATGGCATTTTGACTCTGCCCCAGATTTACGAGAAATCGTAAATATGAGGCAGTGCCAAAAGCTTACGCCTCTCCAGGGGAGGCGTAATGGAGGCGCAACGGGGAGAAATATCTTTATTTCTCCTTGTTTTTCCTTTTTCAACACACATAGAAAGAGGAAAAGCCTCCTGTGATTATTTTTGTACTGAACAAACAATAATCCTGTACAAAAATAATCATCCCTGCAACGCAACAAAAAATAATCCTGTACAAAAATAATCATCCCCGTAACGCAGGCACCCTTGCACCATGGTGCAAAGGTGCCTGCATTGGCACAAGCAGCCCATTGTGCGCCAGCGCAGGGAAAAAGGACAGGAATGCGCCATATCTGATAGATAGGGCGCATTCCTGCCCTTTTCTTTTGCCGTAGGGAAGTGCAGAAGGAAGGCCTGCTGTGCTTACCTATGGCAAAACGTCATAAATGAAGACCCTAACGTTTAGTAGCAGGAGGTGAGAGAGTAGTGATCCTATAGGTGCAGACGTAGGCCCTATTCTATGTCTAGTTAAAGCATAGGCAACAACAGGTGTCGCTGAATACGGCGCTTTGAAGCCAGTCATAGAAACCGAAAATGATGTATTCCTAAATATATGCTTTACGATTGCTTTCACCCTTTTATGTCCTTTTTGTGTTTTCCGGTTCTGACTTAAAATGTATTCTGAGCTCTGCTTACACATAAGTCCTCATTTGGATCTATGTACCTAAGCTTAACTTTTAACTCATATTGTCTCAGACTCATATCCACTAAACTGTGGAGACACCAGAATTTATGGAGCCGAATAACAAGGTTTTCTTCCTGATATTAAATTCATGTTCTACTGAGTAATGGCGAATCTATAACGGAAATTACTCTTTTTTCATATCCTAACTGTAGAACCAGTATAAGGCAACCTTAGCATTGGCTCAGAGTGCAGGAACCCGTACACCTTCCGTACTGGTCGCTTTAATGCGTAGAAGCATGTACACAAGATGTTAGCTATTACTTGATTATTATTATTATTATGTAGTTCCTTACTTGCTAAAAACATGGGGCCTCATTAACGAGGCCTTACATCAGTTTTGCGCTTCCGATGCGTCACTTTTTGTAATGCGTTGGCGGAGTAAAACATGCCTCCTGTTGCTCACTATTTACAAAGTGACGCATCTAAGCAGATGCGTCACTTTGTAAACCCCTGTAACGCATTATACCTGCGTCAGGTATAATGTATACAGGGGGGCGTTCCCCCTCAAAAAGCCTAGTAGAAGTGACGCAGTGTCATCTATGAGATTTCACTGTGTCAATTCTAGGACGCCGTTGCGTCAAAATCTTGCGCCCGCCTCACAGCGGGTGTAAGACTGACACAGGCACTTTCACATGGGGCTTGCCCCATGTGAAAGGACGCATTGCTGGAGTTGCGTCACTTTTGTAACACACTCTAGCAATACGTCACTTTTGCGCTTACAGATACATTAGAAATACTGACGTATCTGTAACTCCTTGCGACATGATGCGACATACATTAAATATGACACATCAGGTATGTCGCAAGGAGTGCGTTATGAGAAGTGACGCATCGCTGCTTTCACGCAGCCATGACGTGGGCTCTTGGTTTGATATGTAGGGGATTGCTTATGCAAGTGGGAATTCTTCCAGTCAACATATTCCCTCTACAACTCCCAGTCCTTGCCTTGATCGAGGGTAAGGACGATAGCTGTTGGCTGGATGTGTCCAACGTTAATCAACAAGGAGGGATGAGGATTTTGAGTGTCCGTTTCTTTCCCCAAAGTAATCAATTTGTAATCAACAAAATTGGACACTTGTAACACTGCTCAACCTTTGGTTCAGTGCAAATAAGGAAACCCTGAGAGAAGTCAATGTATGATTGGAAATTGCGGTATATTTGTTTCATCCGCCCCACATTGACATTCACGCAGTTATCATAGGGTTATTCCTATTAGTGTGTACTGCTCACCTCATCCAGAGGCACCTCCAGTCTCGAGTGCAGTGTCCAGAGACAAAAGGACTTTCCCAAAAAAAGAATGGTTTAAAAATGAAAATGTGCACCAGAAAAAATTCATTATAGGGCAAACTTTCATTAGTTAAAAAATAGTAAATACTCAGTTATTGGCCGAGTTACTAGGCCGTGTAGTATTGCAGGGTTAGGGTTGTCGACATGTTTCAGCTCTATTGGGCCCGGAGGTCTGTAGAGCTTTCGTCAGGACTTACATAAAAAATGAACAAACAATATTTATATACACATATAATGCTACTCACACGATTTGTGCGGTAATCCCAAACTCATAGCAGTTATTTGAGTGTTGTGTTCTTCACGATCTATGGAAGAATGTGCATTCAAAGCTTTTTTAGCTAATGACAGTGATTTTAAGAAATTTTCAGATGGGTAAGTGCAGTAACTTAGCTAGTAATCTCATTAACACTTGCATTACTCATGAAGAATTTTTCAAGAAGGTAAGCGCAGGAATTCAGGTAATAATTTTATTAACACTGGGATTGCTCATGAAGGGAGGAAATATTGGGAGGCTATGAATACATATTATTTGTGAAATACAGGCGCTAGATAATCTCATCATCTCATATTTCGAAGTTTTTCGCTGCTGACCGAGGGGTCTCAAGGTGTATTCTATCAGCACCGGGTCGGGTGCTATGTTATATCATGTTCAGTGAACACAGGGAAGTATGCCTTTTATCTATCCTGTGTTGTCCTCATTTTGTAAACTGTATGACCGTGAGATCTTATTGCTGTTATTGAGCCTCTCCTAACTGTATTGGTGCTTGTGGAGATAGCGGATGGTCAAATCTTGCTTAAAACTTCGACTAAACATTAAAGGAGCTATTGTCATCAAATGATTATAATCGAGTACTAGTACACGCCCTTTCATGTTAAACGACAGGGAGGATATCCAAAAAAGAAGCAGATGTTTTAATGGTCAGGGAGCCAGTTATTCCTTATTTCTACTCCCTCCCAAAAACCCATAAAAACAGGATACCACCTCCAGGGCGCCCGATAGTGTCCGGAATTGGATCCGTGCTAGAGCCCCTTTCAAAATTCGCAGACGAATTTTTGAAACCTCTTGTTCAAAAAACATGTACATACCTAAAAGATACAAGAGATCTCCTGTTACAGATTGAAACAGATTGAAAACATGCCTTTCGACCCTACTACAATGCTTCTAGTAGGCCTAGATGTGGAATCTCTCTTCACGAGTCTCCCTCAAGATACAACACTACAGATGCTAGAGGATGTCCTTTACTCAGAGACGTGGCAGTATAATACACCAAGACATTTTATACTGGAATGCTGCAAGCTGGCACTTAAAGAATTTTTTTTCAAGTACAACGACCACCTGTACCTCCAAACCCATGGTATCTCCATGGGCAGCGCCTTCGCGCCTTCGGTGGCAGGACTCTATGTTAGCCAATTCGAAACAGAGTTTGTCCTCAATGAAACCAACATGTTCTCTTCCAGTATCATATACTGGAAGAGATACATCGATGACATTTTCCTAATTTGGAACACCGACCAAGACCTGGCAGAGTTTATGTTATGGCTTAACACCCTGGATCCATGGTTAAAATTCACACATACTTCCAGCAATAACCATCTTGACTTTTTGGATCTGACAATATTCAACGAAAGCAATATTCTACAGACTAAAACATCCACGAAACCGACGGCGAAAAACAGTCTGTTGTCCCACAAGAGCCATCACCCCAAGCCTCTAAGAGACAATTTGCCTTTTAGTCAATTTCTGCGCCTCAAAAGAAATTGTAGCAAAAACAGTGATTACCAAGAACAAGCAATGGACCTGAGCAAAAAACTAAAAAAGAGGGACTATACTGAAAGAGTCATCAAAAAATGTAAAAAAAGAGCTGACAACCAACCTCGTGAGTGTCTCTTACAAACATACCAAAAAGAACCAGTAAAAGATCTAACCACGTGTGTGACTACTTTCAATCCAGCAACATATGCTATTCAGAAGTTAATAAAAAAGAACTGGCATATAGTGAACACTGGACAGTTCGATTGGCCCAGACCAAGGTTCGCGAATAGAACTCCTGTAAGAACTGTTAAGAGTGCTCCTCTTCCCCCCACTTGGTGACGACAGTGGCATAAAGTCACTGCCAATAAAATCCAGGAATTCTGGACAAATCCGGAAATTTCAGCAACTGATACCGCGGATATGGCCTTAACTAAGCTCAATGTCTCTATTAAGCAAGCTATTGACATTGTTGCCCCATTAAAAAAACACAAACAGTATCCTGTGCTTAAACAAGATAGCTGGTATACCCACGAATTGAGGGTAGCAAAGCAAAATTGCAGACGAGCTGAGAAAGCTTGGAGGAAAGGGAAGACCGAGAGCAGCAGAGTAGCTTTCTTAGATACTCAATCCAAGTATTATAAAAACATAAAGCAAGCCAGGAAACAACATCTAACGCAGCAGATAGCACAGGCAGGCAACTGCTCTAAGGAGCTTTTTAACATCCTGCAGAATTTTATTAAGCCGACGGCTTGTGACAGCTCTGAGGACTTCTCACAAGACCTATGTGATGAAGTCTCGGCATATTTTGAGGACAAAATAAACAACATCTATGAAAAAATAATAGCAGCCAATGACGCTATAAAAATTACTAACATAGGCCATCCCCATCCTCATATTCCGGTATCTAGCAACAAACCCACCCTTTCATCTTTTCCTCCAATCACCAACACAGAGCTCCTCTCTTTCTGCAGCCACATTAAATCTGGGTCGCCTAATGACCTTATTCCAACTAAAATGGTTGGCCCGATGATCTCTTTTTTGGGACCTCACATGCTGGATGTGATTAACATCTCCCTAACGAAAGGCCAGGTCCCTGCAGACTGGAAAAGGGCGGTGGTGAACCCGATTAGAAAAAAAGCATCTTCCCCTTGGACGGACCTCTCCAACTTACAACCTATCTCCCTCCTACCCTACCTGGGCAAGGTTACAGAGAGGCACGTGAACACCTATCTTTCTCAACATCTTGAAGCGACGGATGGCCTGGACTATTCACAATCTGGTTTCAGGCCAAACCACAGCACAGAATCAGCCCTTCAGACAGTGACCAACAACATCAGAATGGCACTGGATGATGGCAGCTCTATGATTCTGGTGCTGTTGGACCTTTCCGCCGCTTTCGATACGGTGTCTCACACGGTGCTTCTTGACCGCCTAGGTGAGGTGGGTGTGGAGGGAGAGGCTCTGACATGGATGAAGAGCTTTTTGACTGGTCGTGTCCAAGAAGTTAGGCTGGGCTCCCACAAATCCACACTAAGGGAGCTCAATAAGGGAGTGCCACAAGGCTCATGCCTTAGTCCTACACTCTTCAATGTGTATGTGGCCCCCCTAGCCAACTTAGCTAGATCTTTCGGGTTCACCCCGGTGTCGTATGCCGACGACACCCAACTCCTTTTCCCTTTTAAAACTCTCACATCTGCAATTAAAAGATCTTTTGCAGATGGCATGAGAGCCATTGCAGACTGGATGTCAACTAACTGTCTGCAGTGTAATGTGGGGAAAACGGAGGTCATGTGTTTTGGACAAGCGGCAACATATTGGTCATCTGACTGGTGGCCCGTGGAGCTAGGTCCTGTCCCCACCCCCAAGAGTTCTGTTAGGAACCTGGGAGTGCTCTTTGATCAGCAACTTACTTTTAAGGGACATGTAAATCAGGTTGCTGGTACCTGCTTCCGGGCTATTGGGATGTTGAGACGAGTCTTCCCCTACATACCAGACCATCACAGAAAAACGCTTGTGCAGGCTCTGGTCATCAGCAGGGTGGATTACTGCAATGGGTTGCTCCTCGGAGCTAACGAGGAGCAACTCAGTAAATTGCAAGTAATCCAAAACACAGCAGCAAGGATTGTCCTGAATGTTCCAGCAAGGACTCCTTCCAGTCCCCTGCTGGTGAGACTCCACTGGCTTCCAGTGAGGAAGCGAGTCCAATTCAAAACTCTATGCACTATTCATAAGAGTATGATAGGGGAGGGCCCTAAATACATGACCAAAATCTTTCAGTCTTACATCCCTTGGCGATTTCTGCGCTCCAGTCATCAGCAGCTCTTGCAGATACCAAGAGTAAAAAAGGCCAGACAAGGCGGCCGTGCATTAGCTTATGCCGGACCAGCACTCTGGAATTCTTTGCCCCCAGAACTCAGATCAATTTCCAGTCATCTGAGTTTTCGGAAAACTTTAAAAACGTATTTGTATCCTGATAAATAATTGCCTCCCAGCTCCTGCACCCCTCTATTGGACACACTCTCGGAATTAGTACACTCTCGTGTTGCAGCAATAGTGCGGAGATACCCCTTCGGGGGTCTAGTCTGGCGCTTTATAAGAATATAAAATAAATAAAAAAATAAATAAATAAATAGAAGGACCAAAAACCTTAAGGACACTCTGGTCCATACCCGCCCCAGGTCTACTGCCCTATTATCTGTAACCAACAGTGTCAATATGACCCCCCTGTCAGGACACTTCCCGTGCGGAACCTGTGTTGCTTGCAAAACAACAACAGCCACAAAAACCCTGCAACTAAAGAATGACTTTGTATGGACTCAGAAGCAGTTCACAAACTGCAATTCATCTCATGTTATTTACATGATTCAGTGCCCGTGCCAGAAACAATATATCGGGATGACCTGCCGCAAAGTCAAGCTCAGGATAGGAGAGCACAAGAGTAATATCAGGTTGAAAAAGAATACCACCAAGTTGTGCTCCCACTACTTGGAAAAGAACCACACCCATGAGGAAATGCAATGGACAGTCATCGAAATGCTGACCAACAAATCTGGCAATGCCGAAAAGGTACTGTACGAAAAGGAGCAAAGATGGGTGGACCGCTTGCGCACTTTCGAAATCGGTTTAAATGACAATATAGCTTGGCATCACTTTGCTAAGTAAATTACTAACACTTTCACTCGACGAGATGTGAATTCCTGACCTTTTACTTCTCAAGTGCACCTACAACAGGCCCTAATCAATAGATGTAACTAATTACCAACCATCCTATATCAGTACTCTAGTTATTACAATTTTGTAACTGCAATCTGTGACCATCTACGAATTTGATGTTCGCATCATGCCACGAGTAAAATTGACGTGCTCCTGTGCCTTTAAATCCGAGGCGCCCTACCGCCTTTAAATAAGAAACCACAACTCGACTTCCGCACTCCGGGGGCAGAGTCAGCACAAGGCTGGAGTATAGCCTCCATGCGGGTAATGGCGGAAGATATCTCCGACTTTCTCCTTGGGTAAGCCGTATAATTTCTCTTCCCCTCTCATTCTCACCGAGGTTCTTGCTCTGCTTCAGCTCTGCAGCACATGAAGGCGTCCCCCGCTGGAAGCAGAGTTTCCTCTCACGACAGGTAAGAGCTAACTGCGTTTTAACAGCGGGCATTGCCTCCCTGTCGTTTAACATGAAAGGGCGTGTACTAGTACTCGATTATAATCATTTGATGACAATAGCTCGTTCAATGTTTAGTCGAAGTTTTAAGCAAGATTTGACCATCCGCTATCTCCACAAGCACCAATACAGTTAGGAGAGGCTCAATAACAGCAATAAGATCTCACGGTCATACAGTTTACAAAATGAGGACAACACAGGATAGATAAAAGGCATACTTCCCTGTGTTCACTGAACATGATATAACATAGCACCCGACCCGGTGCTGATAGAATACACCTTGAGACCCCTCGGTCTGCAGCGAAAAACTTCGAAATATGAGATGATGAGATTATCTAGCGCCTGTATTTCACAAATAATATGTATTCATAGCCTCCCAATATTTCCTCCCTTCATGAGCAATCCCAGTGTTAATAAAATTATTACCTGAATTCCTGCGCTTACCTTCTTGAAAAATTCTTCATGAGTAATGCAAGTGTTAATGAGATTACTAGCTAAGTTACTGCACTTACCCATCTGAAAATTTCTTAAAATCACTGTCATTAGCTAAAAAAGCTTTGAATGCACATTCTTCCATAGATCGTGAAGAACACAACACTCATATAACTGCTATGAGTTTGGGATTACCGCACAAATCGTGTGAGTAGCATTATATGTGTATATAAATATTGTTTGTTCATTTTTTATGTAAGTCCTGACGAAAGCTCTACAGACCTCCGGGCCCAATAGAGCTGAAACATGTTGACAACCCTAACCCTGCAATACTACATGGCCTAGTAACTCGGCCAATAACTGAGTATTTACTATTTTTTAACTAATGAAAGTTTGCCCTATAATACATTTTTTCTGGTGCACATTTTCATTTTTAAACCATTCTTTTTTTGGGAAAGTCCTTTTGTCTCTGGACACTGCACTCGAGACTGGAGGTGCCTCTGGATGAGGTGAGCAGTACACACTAATAGGAATAACCCTATGATAACTGCGTGAATGTCAATGTGGGGCGGATGAAACAAATATACCGCAATTTCCAATCATACATTGACTTCTCTGAGGGTTTCCTTATTTGCACTGAACCAAAGGTTGAGCAGTGTTACAAGTGTCCAATTTTGTTGATTACAAATGGATGTGTCCAACTCCAAGAGATCATGCAACTTCTCTGTCTTTTCCAATCCTTGCAAGCCTTTTATTTCAATGGAGCACGCAATCTCGACAACAGATCATTCAATCACAAGTGCCCTCAATTCACTGGTACCTCACTGACGGCCCAGCTGCCACCATCTGGACTGCTCAGTCTGGCATGCCAAAGAAATCTCCACTATATAAACCAAATAAATCCCTAATATGTATGAAGAACTACATTGCCACCCATCTTCAGAGATGTTTTAAAGCATGGGCAAAGTAGGCAATTGCATAGGGCCTCCACCTCCCATGGGGTTCCTGGGAAGACTATACTTTCTCTCTCACTTATGACCGATTGCCTATTTAAACCTTTGGCCTCTCTGCCCAGCTCTAACTCTGTCTCGTTTTGCCCAAGATCATTTTAAGGACTTAGGGGGTCCTGGGCGAGGCTTCTTTTTTTGTTGGTTTTAACTTATTAGCAATATGAACACTAAGCATTTTCTTTCTAATACAGACCCAGGCATATTTAAACTGTTTTTGAGTGGCGCCATTTCTGCAAGCTTGTTTGGTATCACACTGACTTGAATTAGCAGAAATGAGTAATAAAACTCAAAGTCGTTCCTAACAGGGGCCCCCAAAATATGTTGTACCCATGGCCCAAAACTTTTTAAGACGACATCTGCCATACATATTACATAATCCATCTCCCCTCCTAAGGAAGCAGGTATATCGGTTCCGCCACCTCCCAACATTTCTAAAACGCTCAGGCCAGTCACTGTAAACAAGACAACAGATATAAAATCTCACACTGGACCACACACAGCAGCGCTCCTAAAGCCATCCCTCTTGTGTCGCTCTCTGCATTGGCTTTCATGCATTCACAAGCATTCATACTCTGTGCCCCTAACTCAGAACTCATTGAAGGTGAAGTCATAGGCGCTGAAGAAAGGCAATAATGCAAACAAATTGATCTAATAACTCACATGCACCAAAAGGGAAGAAAGAAAAGACTCCAAATAATACAATCTTCAAACGGGACTCTTTCTCCCCCTGTAACTGTGGTAAGGGACATACTCTACCATCCAATACCCCTCTCTAAATTGGGTCAGACGCATTGTCTCATTCTAGGTCGGAGGCGGAGGGAATTAACCACCATTACCTTGAGGAGAAGATTGCTGACATCAAGCAGGATCTCCTTGCTGTCAAAGCAATCATGCAGACCCCTTTACAGTTCTCCATGAGAATGGAGAAGCTCTGGAATATACACCCCACCCCGGGGACCAATCAACTCAATCAACCAAGAGATTTTTACGGCAGGGACGAACAGTCCTTTATCATCTCCCCACTTAGCTCCAATTGGAGCTCTAGGCCTCTCCCTAACCACCATTTTAGGCCCTGTAGGTTTAGGCTTCCGTTAACAGCTGAGGACATTATCGCTCTTTTATTATCGTACAGTGGCTTGAGGGTTTTCTCCTCCGCTAACTCTACTATCAACAACCCTACTATTACCTCTGACCCTGACAGGGAACCTGGGTAAACCTCAGATAGGTCAATAAGAAAAACCTACTTCACATAACTACCTCTCATCATAGAGGGGCCACTACCAACCCTCACATCAAATTGATGCTGCTCAACTGCAGATCGGCTGTGAAATATGCAGCTGATATTTCCAAACTCATCCTTTTACAAGATTTGGACCTATTGATTTTCACTGAACCCTGGCTCAATGTTGCCTCCCCCCCCCTGTTCTCAACATCTTAATCCCTCCTGATTATGCCATTGTCAGATGCAATCAAGTTGTTAGAACAGGAGGGGGGTATTGCTTGAATTCAAAGCTCCAGCCTCACTATAAAGCAATCTTAAATTGCTTTGCTGTCTTCATGTGAGCAACTAGTCACCTAAATTTGGAATAAGGGTGACAATCTGCTCTTCATAGAGCAAATTGTGGAGATCATTAGCTTGTGTTTGAACCAACTCTGCCATACCTTCCTTAGAGAATTTAACCTTATTGGAATGACACAAATGACCCGTTAGTCTACTCCGTAAAGGCTTTCCTCTGAGATCTCAACTTCTCACAGGTATGTAAGGAATATGTGATGTTACAACGCGATCAAAATGATCGCGGAACATTACATCCCTGTTTTTTCGCTGAAGGGCTCTGGACTTAGGAATAGTATGATTTACTATTCCAACAACAGGGTTCTTACAGTAGAGAAGGTGTTGAAATAGTAAATCATACCAATCCTTAGGTTATAGCACCATCCAGCCAAGTCGTTGTGACGACTTGCGTTGTAATACCTGCGATTTAAAGGCATTGCGATGCAATAACCGCGTGGTAATGGATGTTTCCTATATGTAAGGGTCCTACTCAGAACAAGGGCACCACCCTCGACCCTATCAAAGCTAAAGACAATATCATACAACTGTGCGATATTTTACCCTGTGACTGGTCGAATCATCATCTAATTTCCTTCCACATCCTGGAAAATGTCTTGTGCAGACAGGGCCAACCTCTTAAAGCTAAACAACTGACTCACAATCTGAGAGACAGCAACATCAATGTTCTAACTTCCATTACCAAGAATAGGCTTCAGCCTCCTCATAACATGACCAACCTTGACGATCTTTCTGATCACTATATTAGCACTGTGGCTAATATTTTCGACACAATTGCGTCAAAGCAACTCAAAAGGATTCCAGTCAAACAAACCAAACCTTGGTTTAATGTTCCCTTAAATGATGAACGTTGCAAACTTAGGCTCTCAGAGAGGCATTTGGAGAAACGCACCCTCCACCACAAGCCTCTTTCAGCTAAGGAAGGTGAGAAGTACATACAACAAAC
The DNA here is from genome assembly GCF_964261635.1 of Lissotriton helveticus. Taxonomy (NCBI): domain Eukaryota; kingdom Metazoa; phylum Chordata; class Amphibia; order Caudata; family Salamandridae; genus Lissotriton; species Lissotriton helveticus. The sequence continues at coordinate 643,709,984 of NC_136059.1, forward strand.
AGATCCGCATTGCTAAAACTGACTATTTCTGGGCTCAGCTGGACAGCGCTTAAAAATAGACCCAAGAAGCTCTTTGAAATCATCAAGCAACAAGCTAATCACTCTTCCAACCCTATCTCGACTCCCAGGACCTCGCTTCCAAGTGGGGAGGACTTCTCAGTGCACGTCTCTGAAAAAACAAGAAAAATTGAACTGGAGCTGCATCTTGACACTCCCATTTTGCAGCCTTGGAATTGCTTTGCATTATCAGCTGAGCCTGCTGAACCATTGGTAGTGTCTTTACTCATTGGTTATCCTCCCAAAAACACCTTTTCTTTTGGAATTCCTTTCTCCTTCCAGATGTCACGGTGCCGCTCCACACAATGGCTTCCATAAAACCTTCCAACCATTTCAGAAATCCCTGACCTGCTAACTTTTTAAAGATCTCATTTTGTCCATTTTCCCTCTTTGGTCCCGGGTTCATCAGTGACTCTCTCCTGCAGGGAACGATCACTGATTGCATCAAGACTGGGCATAGCCACTTCCATCCCTAAGAAGCCCACCACTGATTTATCTGATCATAACAACTTCCGGCCTATTACCAGCATCATGACTAGCTAAATTACTCAATACATTTTGACTCCTTGACCTCTATCAATTGGGTTTCAGAGCAGGGCACAGTACTGAAACTGCACTAACTCACTTTGTGGATGACGCCCTGAGATCTCTTGATCAAAATGTCCCTTGTCTTCTGATCCTTCTTGACCTGTCCTCAGCATTTGACACCATCAAACATGAGAACTGGATTGCTCTTCTTCAACAGATGATGGGTCTCTTGGGCCCAGTCTTAAATTAGTTTGCCTCTTTCTTACGTAATCGCACACAAAGAATCAAAGTTAACCATTCCCTTGCAACCAATACCCCTGTCAGGATTGGAGGTTCTCAAGGTTCCACACTCTCACCCACTCTTTTCAACCTTCTTATGGAAGCACCAACTGACATTCTGAACCATTCTAACATTCATTACCACATGTATGTGGATGACATGCAACTGTGCTTAAAGATCTCTTCACCAGAGTACATAAAAAATGTTAAATGATGCACTCTAACAAACTGAACATTGGTTAGCCCAGAACCATCTTTTGTTAAATACTCTAAAAACCTAGGGGCATATTATCAAGGGGTTTATCTCCGCTTTTTGGGCTTTAAAAGCCAAGAAAGCGGAGATAAAATTATCTCCCTATTACCTAGCTGTCTCTAACACCAGTTAGCGACAGCTAGTAGGAGATAGTGACCATCTTGGGCCCGCTTTGCATGTCAGTGAAATTTATCACTAATGACATGCAAAGTGGGCGTGCCAAGATGTTAGCGACTGGAAACAGTCGCTGACATCGCTATCTCCTATTACCAACTTTTGGAGCTATTCGCGCTAAGCGCGAATATCTCCAAAAGCTAACACCTGCCCCTGAGCAGTTCTTAGCCATGTTATCCAATGGTAGGTGGATAACATGGCTAAGAGCATTAGCTCGGTAATGCATGAATATCGCTGACTTTTCAGCGATATTAATGCATTTCGGACGATTTTTATCGCTTAGGAGATAAACCTTGATAATAGCAAGGTTCCTAAGCGATAAAAATCGCCGCAGCTCGGCGATCAAAATATTGCCGCTAAGCCAACATAGTGATAATTATCGCTAGTTGTTGGTAATATGCCCCCTAATTCTTTCGGATTTCCCCACGCAACCATCCTGCACCTACCCTTGACTGGCTTAAACAACTCACTGCTCTTAACTGCACCCCTTATGTCGTTGACTCCACTAAATTGTCAGGTATTACCTTGGACAAATACCTAAAAATGCAAGCGCACATCAGTGCAACTATTAGGGGAGCCAATTTTCAACTCAACACTCTTAAGAAAATCAAGCCTTTCCTTCCCACTGAAGAAATCCGGCTTGCGGTACAATCCCTGGTTTTCTCCTATCTGGAATATGGTTTGGTGACCCTTGCTGAGCTTCCTAAAGCTAGCTTGGCCGCACTTAGAGCCACTCTAAACTCATTGGCCAGGGTCATCACTGGTTCCAGAAAGAATTACCCTCGACCTTATGCAACTAAATTGGTGTCTATCGAAGCTAGGATAAGTTTCAAGATAGCCTGCCTGATGCAGAAAGCCATACATTACAACACCCCGGTTTACTTGGCGAAAAAGCTTAAACTATCTGGCTCCTGTCAGAACTTAAGAAGTACGTCCACCCTACTTTCGAAACCTCCCAAATTAAAAAAGAAAAGAACTTACAATCGTGCCTTCTCCGGACTTCCTCCAAGAATTTGGAACGCTCTTCCTCCCAAGGTCAGATCCAATCCCACTGCATCTTTCAAGAAACATGTCAAATGGCTACTCTTGAGTGAACATTAACAACATCAATCTGTACTGCCTGCCCTGCTACTGACAAATGCAGCTCACATACAGTGCTGCCTTTACTTTGTAAACCTACACAGTTTGCAGCCAAACCCAAGAAAGAGGGAAGGTTAGACAAAGAGGACATACTCCAACCTCAGGCATTGTGTATAAAAGTGGCACCCATAGAACCTCTCATCAGAACACTCCTGGGCCTGTGGAAGATTCAGAAGAAAGACTGCCCTGCTGTCTGTAGTAGGAAGACTGGATCTGCTTGCCTGGAACCAAGGCTCCCCAAAAATGACTCCAAAGTCAATTGGCTGATCCCCTGTTTGATCTACAAGGACACAACACGTTTCTAGGGCCACCAAGCAAATGCCCAGATGAACAGCACCGACAGGACCTGCCTGGACCTGCCTGCGCCCTGTTGCTGGCCTCTGCAGGAGTGAGTCCTGATCCCCAAGAGGTATTCCCCAGATCCAGAACCTTGGCTGGCATTAGAGTGTACGTCTCCGGTACTTCAGATGAAAATACAGACATTTTGGGCTCTTCGCACCCTTGAAAGGGACTCTTTGCGCTGATCATTCATTGTCCACGACCCCTCCAACTCGAACCTCCACTGGCAGCTCCTTGCATGGATTTTGACTTGTAAAGATAAACTCTTCAACGGGACAAAGTTGGTCCCTGTATCTGACAAGCACTCCATCATGGTCAGACTTTACCCTGATCCATGGCACCTAGATAACCAAAGGTGGATCTTTGTGGTTTTTGGTGCTATTTTCACCTATAACTTTAATAATTCCTGACTCCAGTTCTACTCATTGGATATATGTCAATTCAGTATCATTCTATGCATTAAAATATTTCTAAGTTGATTTAGGATTTTTATTGACTCATGTTTTTACTTCATTACTGTTTGAATGCTGCATACATTCTTTACATATTGCCTCAAATTTAAGCCTGACTGCTTTTGTGCCAAGCTGCCAAAGAGTTAAGCACATGTGTATTTAGTGACTTTTGTGGTGTACCCTGACAAGGACTGTGGGGCATATTATCAAGAACGGGCGTTACATTATCGCCGCTTTTATCGGCAGGAAACTGCCGATAAAGCGGCGATAATGTGCTTGATAATATGCTCTATGAATTCCAATCGAAGCCCATGTTAGATATCTTCACATTTAACATGGGCTTCGATTGGAATTCATAGAGCATATTATCAAGCACATTATCGCCGCTTTATCGGCAGTTTCCTGCCGATAAAAGCGGCGATAATGCAACGCCCATTCTTGATAATATACCCCTGTGTTTTTTATTTGATTGGGGCTTCCACCCCTCTCACCTAATAACCCAATTTCGCACAGTGACATATTGTTGGTAATTGATGCTATGCTTGGGAGACATAGTGATGATTTTGTTTCCTAAGTGTCAGACAGTTTCTGCTGGCATTTCATGACCAGTCCGAGTCTCTGACATTTTCATAACCTGTCTGTTGTCTGAACTTTATGACATTTGCATCCTGAATGATAGCAGAGCTGTATGAGGGTGTTCAATATTTCTTTCTCTCCTGTCTGCATCAGCAATCATGAAATGTGTGTAAATTTAGTTTTTCCTTCCTGTCCTTAAGAATAGAATTCTCAGTTATCAGATAAAGCTGAGAATCCATTTTGAAGAGACAGTGGTATACAAGTTTAGCTGACAATCTGCCTCATTCCCGATAGTTTGTCCTTCTCTTTACTAACAAGGCTGCACCAGTCACAAGGAAGCAGCAGAGGGCTAGGGGAGTGATACAAGCAACACACTCAACTCTTCCTTAGTATGGTTCTCTCTGGTGTTATGCCTCTAGTCACAGTGCAGGTATTCACCAAGGGTCTCAGGAGGCAGAGAGGCTCACTTTCTTAAAAAGGTACAAGCTGCACTTCAGTGTTAACCAAAAATATATGTTCCAGTCAAAAATATAATAAGTATGTGTACTCAGTGGAGTTTAAAAAGACAGTCACAGTGAACCTCTGCCAGGAGAAGTGAAGCCGGTAATCCCCAAACTCAGACATGGAACTGAGATACACTTAAGAAGGGAATGAGAACAAGAGAAACAAAAACAGACAAGAAATCCAAAAGAGAGACCAGAGAGCAAGGTTAGCATAACAGGGAAGAGAGGTGTAAAGGTAAGTCTACAGCCAAATCAGAATCTGGAGAGCAAGGTGCAAAAAACAGGAATAGGCTCAAAACACTATAAAAAGGTTTAAATAGCCAAGAGAAGAATGTAATGAATTGTTGTATGCTAGCTTAGCCGAGGGCAGCCAAGTAATCCACTGCTCTTTTTAGTTCACAACGTAGCAGTAAACGTATTGTTCTAAAGACTGCCTTATTCTCTCCATTTGATCATCCCTGTGGTGGTGATAACTGGTTAATTTGAACCTGACTCTTCAGAAATGATGGATTAGTGTGTTCCAGAATATTTAAATGAATTGAGAAACTCTACCACTAGCTCTTTCAAATGGTTATCCATGTGATCTCAATCTCACAATTCCCTTCAAGGCAACACTGGCTAACTTTGTAAGCTGCACGTAACTTCTGTAGCAAAAATAAATGTGCAAAAACACAATGATAACTAGGAAATCAGTGTACTTGCCTGATGAGGGAGAATCATTTATGAAGTCCATTGAAATACTTTCTAGAGTTGATTTACTGTAGACAGGGGAATCAAAGAACCAAGGAGCATATGTAAAAGACCCTATCGCCACGGGAACGTCGCTTTTTGTGACGTTCCCATGGTGAAAGGGGACTTGACTTATATACAAGGCAGCATTAAGCCACTAAACGGGGCTTAATGCTGCCTTGTACATAAGGCACCCTTTCATGCTATGTTTTGCATGAAAGGGGTGTGCAGTGGATGTTGTGGCGGGCGTTCCATCGCAACACCCATTGAATTTGACACTGCACCCTATGTACAAGGGTAGCGTACATAGAAGGCAGCGCCAAAATTAAAACAAGGAAAATCCTGGTCTTAATTTGGTGAAATGAGAAGAAATGCATTATTTCTTCTTGTTTTTGCTTTTTTTCATGTGTGCTACCTTATGCGGGACACATGGAAAAAGCAAAATGCCATGGTTTGTTTATGTACAGGAAGGTGCCCCTTCCTGTACATGAACTAACATTTTTTTAAAATGCCATTTTGTAACTGTCATGTGAAGCAGCACACATGAAAGTTACAAAATGGCATTTTAGGATTGTTTATGTGCAGGAAGGGACACTTTCCTACACATAACCAAACCTCCCCTGCACACGGACACCCTTGCACTCTGGTGCAAGTGTGCCTGCATTGGCGCTAAGTTGTTGACTTAGCGCCATCGCAGGGGGAAACGCAAGGCTGCACCACATTCTTGTAAATATGGTGCAGCCTTACATTTTCCTCATTCCCATCCTCCCAGGAAGATACATTCAGTCACACCTAGGTTCCCTTTGTGTGTGACTGTCCAGAGGCAATCCACAATCTCCAACTGGAATCCAGCTGTCACGCAGCCCAGTCAGTGATTAGAGTCAGGCAGCAGACACCAAATGGCTAAGAGCAAGAAAATACCTAACTTTCTAAAGGTGCAATTTTAGAGTAGTAACAACAAATTCAACTTTACCATTCAAGAGTGTTTATCATTACCATGCTATAAGTACTCAACATGATATATCATCATTCTCTCAATTAGGAATGACAGCTTAGTAAATGTAATAAGGAATTCCCAATGTTAACAAGTGAGAGAGGTTTTTCACTACTAGGACATATAAAACTTAAAAGCACATGTTGTACCTTTTAGTTGCATAGCACCTTGCCCTAAAGGCTACCTATGCCCTTCTTTAGAGGTGACGTATATGTAATAAAAGGGGAGTTTAGGGCTTGACAAAAGGGATTTTAATGCCAAGTTGACATGGCAGTGTAAACTACAAACACAGGCTCTGCAACAACAGGCCTGAGACATGTCTAATCTCTAATGTCTACTTGAATGGGGGGCTCAAGCAGTGCTGCAATTTCACTAGTTGCATTTAATGTACAGGCCCCTGGCATATATAGTGCACTTTACTAGGGACTTACAAGTATATCAAATGTGCCAATTGTGGATACATCAATCAAACAATTTTTAGGGGAGAGAGCACATGCATTTGCACTGGTTAGCAGGAGTAATATGCCCAAAGTCCTAAAGCAAACAAAAAGGAATCAACACAAATATGAGGCATGCACAGAAAACGTTTGGGGACGACCACTCTAAGGCTATCAGGTCTAACACTCATCCTCTTGAATTTGTGAAAGGATAGATTCAAACATGTGGTATCTGGCCATCTGGTATCAAGTCTATGACACAAACCAAACATATTCTCTTTGAGGTGACATTACATCCCCACCTTTTTCAGTGAACACAGATGTAAATTCATTATAAACTTCAGGAATGTTTAAATCCTTTTCTGAGAAGGTTGAGAGTGTGCTTCCCAACAAAGGATGAGTTGGAATAGTGATGCCTTTAGGGAATCCTCTGTTTTTAGAGTATTCTGAGGTAAAGTGAAGCTAAGACATCTTCTGGTACACTTGTGGATTGTGCTGTAGTAGCTAAGAAGTTTGTAACACAATGTGAAAATTAGTAGAATGCATAATATCAAACCAATTGCCACACAGTGTCCTAGGTCCAGTGCCATGACTCTATTTTCTGTTTCTTTGCACAGGTAAGTGGAGTAACATCAGTCCCCTTGATGGGTTTGGGCATTTTCTTTTTCTTCATGTAGGAATATTATGAGCTTCTGATTCTGATCTTAATGTATATGAAGCAATCACTTGCTCTTGGTGTCTAACAGGGCCCAGCATTCTAATGGCCCTGTTGGAGATGTCAAAGTAGTTTTTAACAACTAATGTGCTCTTTATTCTACAGACATTAGAATTCCAATCTCACCCAGTTTTGGCCTGCAGCTTAAGACCAAGCTTTTACCTTTACCTGCAGCTGAGGGCAGTTCCTATCAAAATGATCCATTTGCCCACAGTGCATGTGGGTCACAGTCTTTTGCCTCTTCTCTCGCTCTCCATGTGAAAGTGACTTGCGTACATGGCCAATCTGCATCAGTTCTTCTGGAATCATAACTAAAGGAGCTGCCACAGGAACACTGGTTATCTATCAACGAGGTATGGTTCTTCTTTCCTTTACTTGATGATTGATTTGAAACACAAAATCAATCAATGCATTAGTGTTGATGGGGTGATTAGTGACCAGTGCATATGCATCTTCCTTCTCAAAATGTGTGATAAAACCCTGCTACCGAGGCTTTATCCATCTACCCTGCTTTTGCTTTAAGTTAGCTAAAGCAGCTAATTTAAAATATTATATTTTTGGCATAATGATAATAAACCAACATGTGCCATTTGTCCGAAGACAACATTGAATTGTTCAATAAACACTTTGTGGTAGATTTATCAAACTTTCACACAACATAGCAAGACACCTTGCTGCGCTACATTAAAGGGAGAGGGCAGGAATACTTTCAGACTCATTATTAGTGCAAATCAAAACCATGGAAAACCCAACTCACTGCAATAATGTTTAAGAAAACACAACGAAAATAAGAGATCAATGAATACAAAGATTATCTAATGCAAACGAAGTCTCACCTCTGACTTGGACAGTTCTGGGTCTGAAAGGGCTTCTAGTGATGCTTAAAAAACAATACCAACTGCGCCTAAAAATGCAGATGGGGAGAAAGTTCAAAAAGAAGCAGCGGCAACTACCCACAGTCTCCACAACCTCCGCCCCAATTCTTTGGATGGAACCCACATGTTCAGTCGCTATTCCAACTTTCCCAATTGGACTATACTTGGCAACAATGCCTGTTCCTTTATAGTGAAACATAACTAAGGAAGGGGAAGAAAAGAAGAAGGGTAAAAAAAGGACAATGGCCAACACAAACCCCAAATGAACAAGATCACTCCAGGAGTAGCTAACCTCAGCATAAAAGTTTGTTCTGACCTCCAAATGAAAGTATTGTGCAAAGGCGTGGGTTTTGTACCCACCCCACGATTGGACACCTTCCACCTGAGACAACAATTGACTAAATTATTTCATTGGATCTGCTTATCGGTCTTTTTGTGGAGAGCAACCTATGCCCATCAGTGATCAAGATAAAAATTCTGGTTTGCAAAATAAATCTCATTTCCATCCATCAACGCATGCTATGGCCCCAGCGGTCCTAGCTTTTCAAAAAGTAGTTTCACAAGATGTTGATAAACTCAGAAACTGTAACACACATACATTCAACAACCTTTGCAAATTTGAACATCAGGCAATAAAGGAAATTGATGATATGGAGTCCATCATCATAAAACCGGTTAAGGGTGGAGCCACGGTGATCCTTTCCAAAGGGTTTTACCGATCAGAGTGCCAAATACTTCTACACGACCAAGGGGACCAAGGGAACTACAAGAGACTCAAGAGGGATCCTAATAAGGATATTTTGGATGACTAACAATGCATGATGAATGAGGCAAAAGACAATGGTTTGGTAACCACTCAAGAAGCAGAGCGGGAACATGGCGGCTGGCGGAGGGGCTGGTCGGTAGTGACCTTGAGGGGAAATCTGCATACATTTTAAAAAAAGGTTGCTCAACTTACGTGTGGGATCTTTGTCCAGGACAATGGTGGCAAGGTTCTGTTTGGTCAGCTGATGGTGATGCATCTCAGCGGCTTAGCTTTGGCGGCTCCGTGCCACAGTGAGAGGCTGTAGCATCATCGGTGGTGGTGCGGGCAGAGTCAGCACATGTCGAGGACATGAAGGAGAGGTACTGCACCCGCAGGTGTCTGGAGAGAGCTCTCCTGTGTTTTGTATTAGCGGGAATAGCAGTGGATGGATACTGAGTCCACTTTACTGAGGGTAAGTCAATTGCAATAATTTGAACCCAGTCTGATAGTAACATAGATAGACAGGTGTGTCAACAGAATAAGCACAGAGAGCTGAAGTAATCAGTGCAGACGAATGCAGGTGTAGTGGGGGAACAGCAGGAGTGTACCACTAGATGTATATTGAGGTCCCACAACTCCTTGTGGGCAGTGAGTGTGGATAATTTGGAAACCAAAAAAAGTATTTCCCTTCTACCAGTGAAGGTGCTTACTAAACATATAAAGCCTCAAACCAATAAGTGCCTAGCTAAACATTCTACCAGTAAGTCCATATCAACCAGAGCTGATCTTGCTGCAGATTTAAAGGAGAAGCAGGATTTTTCAGCCATCAAACTTAAATAAATATACACCCTCAGTAAAATTGTTCTTTAAGGTCAGATCAGACCTAAGAAAGAAAAGAGTGAGGAGAGAAGCATTGAGCGAAATGGGGGTAGCGTGGCCCTGAAGAATCATTTGAGTAGGGTAGGGGCAATGGCTGTAGATAAAGGAGGTCAAAGTGGGGTTTCAGCACATCCTGCAGTTCCAACAAAAAATTAATTCTCCTGCTTAAACGTAGAGGAATTAGGCATGGATATAGGAGGTGCTATGGCTGAACATAGCAATATTTCAGGGAGCGCCACATCAACTGGAGAGCCTGGTAGTGGAGATTCTAAGGGGGTGGACGTTTCTTGATTTCTGAGTCAAATCACAGGGAGATCCAGGCAACCTGCTCTAATCTGGAGGTAAAGATTGAGAGCCTATCACAACATACACAAGACTTAAAATGATACAAGGACTCCAGAAAGCAGTTCAAGAAAACACCCAAGAAGTACTGCATTTGAAACAAAGGAAGAAGAGGTTGATGGACAAAGTAGAAAAGTTGGAGAACAATGCTAGGAGGAAGTACATTAGAATCTTGGGGGTTGTGAAAGGTGCAGAAGGGACAGACATTACATCTTTTGTGATAAACTGCTGAGAAGTACTCTCCCACAGGAAGAAAGCTTTTTCAACCTCGAGGAAGAAGTACAGCGTGTGCTTAGAGACCCCTTTAAATTGCACCCACGGCGAAAATGTCCCTAGAAGATTTTAGTGAATTATTTATCCTACACTGTAAAAGAGAAACTCTTAAGCATGTTTCTGATGAAAAAATTACTGCAAGCATTTGGGGTCACCTTTAAGATAACATTGGATTTCTCCTGGAAGACCGAGGACAAGCAGTGGGAGGTGGGAAACAGAATGGGAGTACTGAAAGGGTTAGGGGGTGAACATTCAACTAAGGTTTCCTTTCATCCGGGAGGTGATGTGGCAAAATAAAACGCATATTTTTCCAATCCTGAGGATGCAGATAACTTTATAATACAAGCAAAGAGGAGGGGAACCATGGGAAAATAAATGAGCAAGGAAACAAGATATCATTATTCCTTTAGGGATTAACTCAAATAGGCTATGGATAGGCCTAGTTGCAAGGTGCAGAGGGTTGCACATGGAGTGGGGAGCAGTGTAAAAAACTATAAAAAGTCGGAGTCCTCAAGTTGGCGAAGCAGAACAAAACGAAACAAAAGCAGCCTTCCTAAAAGGAAAAACTACAAATAAATAAAAATAAAATAAGAAATAAAATTAGCACAGTGTGAGGGGTTATTTGTCCTTGACATAATACGCTGGAATGTAAATGGGCTGAGGGTTAAAAAGAGGTAGCACACCATCTTGCAATATTTAAGGCAGCATAAATCGCAAATAATTATGCTGCAAGAAACTCATCTTAGGAAACAGGAATGTAAGGATCGTTTCTCAAAACAAAAGTGGGTGGAAAATATAGTTGCCACTGATCAATCGCAGTGCACAAATGATATAGCACTTATATTTAAAATCAGGAGTGGAGTTGCTTCAGTATAAAGCAGATTAGGGGGTTCGTTGAGTCATAGCGGAGGTTACTACGCATCAGAATTTTCATATCTTCTTAGATAACAATTTGGACGGACAGATCCTCTGTGTGAATACAGATTACTTGCCCAAACATGAGGGCATATCTTTTGGATATGCTGGAAAATTGTAACCTAGGCGATATTTTTAAGGGCGGACTGTGGGGATTACACTTTTCATAGCAAAAAGAATAGTCGCTACTCTAGATTAGACTATCTCTTTATGGACAGGAAAGAAGTAGAAAAAGTGGTGGGGATAGAGCATCTCCCCATTCACCTCTCAGATCATGCAGCTCTGTTTTTAAAAATCGAACTGAGAGACGTGTGGGGGTATGGAGGTGGACAATTTACAGGAGGATTCTGCTTCTGGCGGGGAAAGTTGCAAAACTGGCATATGGTTCAAAAGAGTTATTTTTCTGGAATATGCTATTGGTTCCCCTGCATGTCTAATGCGATGCATACAAAGCCTGGTTAAGGTGGACTCCTAATTGTTTATCGGTAAACTGGGAAAGGGAAGAGAAAGTGGAATTCTCTAGGCTGAAGAAAAGGATGGAGAGATTAGAAAAGGTGATGAAAAGTGAGGTATTGAGCAAGGAGGAAAGGAAGGAGAAAGATGCAATCTTTGAAGAAATGCAAATAAAATTTAGAGTTAAGGCAGAATAAAAGGTTTGGTAACAGTGGGAAGTTAGTAGAGCTAGAGATATGGTGCAGGGGGCGTGCTGTAGAAAATTGTTGCCATGGAAAGCAAGACTGGAAAGGAATCGAAACTATATTAGGAAGGTCAAAGATGACGATTATGGACATTCAACAGAAGAATACAGCAATATAAGAGGGGGTTTTAATGGGTTCTTTCAGTAACTATACACCGAGATTCTTGCAGCAAATAGAGTAGATATAGATGTCTGGCTCCAAAGAAAGCATCTTCCTAAACTGTCTCAGGGACAGCAAGATTACTTATGTCAGGAAATAATTGGTATCTAAATATTGGCAGCAATTATAAAAAGGCAAGGCGGCTGGTCCTCACACAATTCCTAGTGAGCTCTACTCTGCAATTGTGGATGAGATTATCTAGTTTGGATTAAACTGTTTAATTCTATTCTGGTGGAAGGTATGCCAATACCAGAATCATCGAACAAAGCAGTTATGACGTTAACCCCGAAGTCCGGTAGGGATCCTTTTCAATGCCAATCGTCTCATCCAATCTCTCTACACAACAGCGACTATAACATCTTAACTAGTATCCTGGCAGCCTGTAAGCATAAGGTAGTGGGACATCTAATACATGAGGGCCTTAAAAGCTTTCTACCTGGGAGAAATTTGAGGAAGCTTAATCATGCTTTGATTGGCACAATGGATTTAGCCATAACCAATGGTGCCCCCCTTGCAGTTGTGACTGTGGATGCTACTAAGGCATTTGATAGGGTTAATTGAAGCTATCTTTTGACACATTTGAGAATATTTATAGAACTCCCACTACCGCATCTTGGTGAATGAGAGCCTATCATCTCCAGTGAGGATTGAAAGGGGAGAAGACAAGGGTGCTCTCTTTTACCTATTCTTTTTCATCTCTATATCAAGCCGTTTGCCTAAAGCCTGAGAGTGAATGGGGGAATAAAGGCATTCAAGGTAGAGACATTTTGTAGGAAGATTGCAATATATGCGTATGATTAAATAGTTTTTACCTCAGATGTGCACTCAGCATTACCACAACTTATGGTGGAGGCAAGGATATTTGGTGCCCTTTCAGGATACAAGATTAAAGAGGAAAAAACTGAATGAATGATTTGGAATCAAAATGAAGGGGAAACACTGTCTTAATCATGTTTGGGATACGGCAGCAATATTTGGAGGGCTCTTCTTTACATGAAAAGCAGAGAAATCTGATATTTGACTGAATTCTGATTGTGAGAAGGGAAAATATGTAAGTTATGGACTCAAACCTCTGTACCTTCTTGTCATGCTTGGAAAAGCTTGGTGGCCTTTTTTTAGAAGATAGGTGGGAAAACAAGAGAAAATATTTTAGTAAATCGATCCGTCCAATGATTACATCTTCTTACAGCAGTGGGCCTAAGAAGCAAGTCGTATCTGAGGTAGCACAGCAATTTTCTGTTGCACGGAGAAGAGAGACTAATCTTTTAGGCACATGGGTCGTTACAGTCCAGAAGGGTTCTTGGTGCTTATTATTGATTGGAGATGGAATGAGGATAAAAAAAGAAGCAGATTTCTTGTTGAAAGACACCCTAAAATAGCAGATTTGTATACATTACTGAAAAACTATTAGGGTGTTTTGCCTCTTCCAGGGAGGCCAATTGTTTTGGGGATAGGGTCTCTCCTTGAACAATGTAAAAATTCACCGACCATTTTTTGAAACCCTTGGTGAGCCAGATGCCCTCATATGTGAAGAGCACAAAAGATATCCTCACCATAATACAGGACATCACATTTGAGCCAGAGGTGGATTTATGTGTAATCCTGGAAGTTGAGGCTTTATTTACAAGCTTTAGGCCTCACTTGATGTTTTAGAATATTTATTAAATTAGACACATTGGGATTATATCACACCTATGAAGTTCATCTTAGACTGTGCACATATGGTGCTCACTAGAAATTATTTCAAGTTTGAGAATCACTACTACCTACAGAACCTCTATGGGCAGTACATTCATCCAAGTATAGCCGCCTCTACGTTCACGATTTTAAACAAAAAACACATCTGCAAAAACACCAACCGTTTCAGCACTAACATCAAACTATGGAAGCGGTTTATTGATGATGAGTTTGTTATCTGGTTTGGAAGTGAAATGAAGGCCCGTCAGTTTGCCAATTGGCTTAACTCCAGGGACAATTTTTGAGGTTCACAATCACAACCAATAAGGAATCCATCACATGTTTGCCTCTAAGGCTCTGGTCACAAGACAACTGTGTGAAAACTGAGGCTTACTATAAACCGACGGATGACTGTATCCATTGCCAAAAATCTCTTTCAAATTGTCTGGTAGTGACAGGTTTATCCTAATTTGGATTACAAACCATATCTGCATTGTTCTCCACTGTGGATATCTCCCAGGACACTGTCACCCATCTACAGCCAACTACCTAGTTGGGTTCACATTTTTATGGTCAGCAGTATTCCAACTCTTACCAAATTGAAAATAAAACCCTCTGTAAATAACTGACAATGATAATTAACATTGGCCAGCACTACTTTTCATGCCCATATCGTTTTCATCACAGAGGTAGCCATGCGAACCACGGGACTTAATTTCCTATCAGCCCAATGGTCGCAGGCTGGGCTACGTCATTGCATGCGCCTTGATTGATAGCCATCCTCCCTTTAAAATCATCCGACATGAACATGACCCTGTGCGGCAGCGGTCTGAGCACTGTGCATAGATGACACAAGCAGCACCGAATCCTTGATGAAGTAAGTGCTTTTACGATCTCTGATGCCCCTATAGGACTCTTACAAATGTTACAGAAGTGAACAGATGTGCTGTTTGGGCTTTTTCTTAAGACTCGTTTCCTCCCGACTACTTTTGTTTTAAAAACAGGATCAGTGGCAGGAGCTTTAAAATGGAAAAAAACTACACTCAGCCATGAGAGTATCTTTTGTGAAAAAGGACAAACTGGAAGTTATTTTAGCTGAATATGATAAGAATTGCGTGGGTCAAGTTAGAAAATGAAGACTGTATTGCGCTAGAAACATTGGAAAGATTGTTTATCCCTGCTAAACTCCTCCAGTGGTACCATTCCTGCCAAGGAAGTGTTAAACATTACTTCAGGAGATGGTGTTGCACCTGGGTTCACCTCTGGCATGAGTCGGAGAAGCATTACTTGTTTCACCCGGATGTAAGGAAACTTGATTTAAACAATTTAAGAAATAAGCCTGCCAGTAAAGTTTGGAACTGGCAAACTGTGCTGGTTTTTGTGACTGTTGTCTGACAAATTCCATAGAGCATGTCCCTGTTGGTATCAACAAGTCAGGGACAAACAACGCAGATGTAGGGGGTGGATGAGAGAGAGAGTCAAGCAGCACACCAACACTTCCTTGGTAGAGATCTCCCTGGTGTTTTGTCTTTGGTTACAGTGAAGGTGTTCTCTGAGATTCTCAGGAGGTAGAGTGACCCACTAGTCAAAGCAGTTACATGCAGCATCTTTGTGTTAATCAAAAAACATCATTTTCCAACTACACATATAATAAGAATGTATAGAATGTGTACTCACCAGCTTGCAAACATCGGGTCACAGTGAACCTAATCCAGAATGAAGTAGAGCCTGTACACCCTAAACCTAGGGATATGTCTGAGCAGGAAAAGGAACTGGAGACACAGAGCTAGACAACAAAGCAAAAACAGAGTCCACGGAGCAATGTCAGCATAACAAGCGAGAGTGTTAGGTAGGTACATGATAGGCTTCGGGTCCTATTGTCCATTAAGCAACCCCTTGCTCCTGAATCTACCGGGGCCCAGCATTCTAATGGCCCTGTTGGAGATGCCAACATTACTTTCAATAAGTAATGGGCTCGCTTTTCTACACGCACTAGAAAACACTTACACAGTACTCCCCGTTGCAGTTGTGATACAGAAAAGAAGAGAAGATTTATGTTCATAGTTGAGCGACCCAGAAGAGAGTCTAGCAAGAGTTCTTGATATATGTATTGTACGAAAATTGGCTATTAGTTAGGAGAAGATGTGAGTCCTTCCCAAGTTAAAAAAAATAACCCTGAACTAAGTCCATTGAAGCTGTGTCACACAGCAAACAGGCTTAATCTAAAACAGTGTGTTAGTATTCAGCAGTATTAAAACAGTTAAAAAGTCAATACATTACACAATAAAATACATTCCACAAGTAACTCCTAAAATTCAAGCAACAAATAAGAAAAACAATACAAAAGTGATTAAATACAATAAGTGGAGCAAGAGATAAGATTTCTTTTAAGTTTTAAGCAAAAAGTGCCAGAATAAAATTAAGTGCTCTGCAGCAATCACTGTTCGCATCTTACAGAGACCTAGGCGTGATTTCAAACTGACCAAAATGGAGCAAAGTTTGAATATGACAAGTGGGTCTTCATGGACAAAGGGCCTAATTTATGGCAATTTGACGTAGGTACACCAAAGTAAAAGGGCAGGAATGCACCTGATTTAGGCAATATGATGCATTCCTGTGCATTCTGCCTGCACTGGCGCAGGTTTGTCAGCCTAGCCCCAACATAAGCACCCTTGCACCATAGTGCAAGGGTGCCTCCATTGTAGGCATAATTGCTTTTGAGCGGAAAGGGGCTCCACATGAACATCTTATGAGGCACACATGGAAAGAGGGACAAACAAGGAGAAATAGACATAATTCTCCACTTTACTCCTCACTTTGGGAAGCATGCAGATTTGACAGTTTCCGAGGTTTACTTTGTAAATCTGGGACAGAGTCAACTTCCATGGGTTTTGTGTGTGAAAACACACGGTAACACCCATGGAACGTCTCCTGGGCACAGAGTAAAACAGTGCAACAATTTGTGCTGCATCACCTCACTCATGATTTATGAGGCCGCTCAAAGCCACGCAGGGTGGTTTTGTGTGGTGCAAAAGTGATGCTGGGATCTCATAAATAAGCCCCAAAGATTTTACCTTTTGGCTCTGTCTCTGAAATAAAAGTTGACGTTTTCTTGTGGGTCTAAGTTGAAGGCTTCACCTGAAAAAGTTCACTCAACGTCAGATACCTGTTAGCTGAGGTCTTGCTAAATCCATTGGTTTTGACAGGAAAAGTTTGTATTCCATTTGAATTTCCCACCCATCCAATTCCTCTTGTTGGAAGGATACGTTTGTGCCTTTGCCCAATAAAAAGTATTCTTCAGACTTTTGGAAACTCAAAATGCTTCAATTCTAACGCTGTATCTGACAAGTTCTCATGACACATTTGCTGCCAGGACCTGCTGAAGCTCCAGGGATCTTGGAAGTCCAAAAATCTCCAACTGATCATATTTTCTTAAGCAGTTCCTTTTTCTCTTGTCTAAGATTCTCAGGACCTCAGGGACATCACTAAGGGACCTTGGGGCACTCCAGCAGCCAGGTCAAGTATAGTACAAGTTGGTACTGATCAATTGGTCATGACCTCTTACAGTTTGTTATCTCCCTGAAGCTATAGAGGACCTCAGTCAATAGACCACTGGAGTCCCCTTCTCAGTCCCGGGTACAAGTTGGAACAGGTCCAGCCCCTCAGGTCTCCACGCAAGTCGCAGACATCAGGTCCATTCCTCTTCTGTTCTTCCACAGGGTGAGCTGTCCATTTTTCAAGAATCGCTATCCTGTGGGAGCAGTTACTCCTGGAAATTCCCTAACCAATGAGAAATAGGTTCTAAGGATGCAAACCTAACTATTTTGCAGCACATTGTGTTTGCCTTATTTTAAACTATCACACAGTGCATTATTCCAATCTACAACATAGGGAGATCCTTCTATCTTTACTCTGGTAGGCTATTATGTTCCTAACCAAGATGACTCCTCCCCTCTTAAACCTATTTTTTCAAACTTATTGCATTATCCGGATCCAGTAATTATGGCTCGGGACTTTAATATTGTTCTTAATCCTGAGTTGGACTGTAAATAGTAGAGCTAGGGCTTCTTTCAAGTCTCGGCCATATCTCCATGCTTTGATGGATCAGACAGAACTCTGTAATATATGGAGGGATAGATCTGGACTTCAGTTAGATGTGTCATAATATAGCAGCTAATATGGCCACAAATCAAGGATTAATTATGTCTTGGTCAGCCATAGTTTGAGAAGGGAAGTTAAGGACATTGGCTATTTGACACTCCATCTTTCTGACCATTCTGGGATCTGGATGGACCTGGATCTGGGTGGCAGGCAGAACACCAGGGCCTGGACTTTTGATAGCACCCTGCTTCTTGACAGCTTTGAGATGCAGCATCTATCTCAAGAGACAGAGAGTTTTTTGGGGTACAATATAGGCTTGGCTGCGACTTCTGTTGTTTGGGACTCGTTGAAAGCTTTCTTAGGGGACGAGATCAAGAGCAGGCTGTGTTTTTTAAATAAACAATATAAAGAAGAGGTGGCACATAAGGAGGCAGAGATGAAGGCAGCAGAGTTGAGTTTCAATTCTGAGGTGGACTCTGAGAAGCAGCAGGGAAACCTTAAAAGGCTGGAAGCATTAAAAGAGCAGCTAGATACCATCCGTCAGACTAGGGCCATACGCAGGTGGGAGGCCAGTAAGCTTGCCCACTTTGAGTATGGTGAGGGAGCGGGCAAGCTGCTGGCATGGAAGGCCAAGGCAGATAGGACATGTAACCTCATTAAACAACTCAATAATACACATGGGGTCATGGTTCTGTCCATTGTTGAGGAGATAGGGGGAGCCTTCTTCGATTTTTTCCCAAACTTATACAGAGGAGACAGGGTGGTAGATAGATCTGCAGCTTTGGAATGGCTGAAGGGATGCACGCTCAGCCCCCTGAATTTAAGACAGCAGGAACATCTTGAGTAGGGTATTACACAAGAAGAAGTTCAAAGGGCCATCTCAACCTGCAAGGGAGGAAAGCAGCTGGCCCAGATGGGCTCCCCATAGAGCTCTACAAATCTCTGGAGGAAGTGGTGGTTCCTATCTTCACACAGCTCTTTAATGAGATTCTGAGTGCTGGAACAGAGCTGCCAGGTTCATGGGGAGAGGCAGCCATCACCCTGATTTTGAAAGCGGGTGAAGAACCCAGCAAGCTGTGGATCATATAGACCAATCTCGTTGTTGAACGCAGATTATAAAATTATTATAAAATCTTTTCCGGGATCCTGGTGAGCAGGTTGGGATCTGTAGCAGGAGATATGCTACACTCAGATCAAAAGGGTTTTGTCAAGGGTAGGAACTTACACGATCTTACATATGACTTCATAGGTGCCATTGATCTGGCCACAACTTACTCGCTTTCCCTCGCAGCTTTGACCCTTGATGCTACCAAGGCCTTTGACAGAGTCAACTGGTTCTACTGTTGGCGGTCTTGGAGAAATTTAATTTAGGTAAGAAGTTCCGTAGAACTGTTCAGCTGATTTATCAAGATTTGTCAGCTAAACGGTTGGTAAATGGAAGCTTAAAGGGTTCTTTTAGAATCACGAGAGGTACCAGGCATCTTTCCTGCTCTTCGACCTGTATATTGAGCCATTTGCCCAGCGGTTAGGGGAGGATTGGAACATTCGGCCTTTTAAGCATGAGGGGTGGGAGAAAAAGGTGGCCCTTTATGCTGATGATATATTGCTTCTCTCCTCTGATCTCTCTATGGCCCTTCCGGCAGTTGTAGAGCTTGCGCAGGATTTTCGTCAGATCTCTGGCTAAAACATCAATGAAGAGAATACCGAGGTCATGGCATGGAATCTGGAGGTGAGCCAGCATCAGACCAAGCATGATATGAGGTACCTGGGGGTCAGAATAGTTCAGGACATTTACAAGATTCCAGAAACTAATTTGTCTAATGTGGCTAGGGATTGTCAGAAGCTCATGAAATCCTGGGTCCACCTCCCTCTTTCCATCTTTGGTAAGGTAAGCTTGGTAAAGATCGTGGTACTCCCTAAAATCACCTTCCTTTTTAACACCATCCCACTACACTTTGATAAATCACTTATAGTTAAGCTTCAGCAGGCCATTAATTAATTCGTATGGGCTTACAGGGGGCCAGGATTGCCTGGAAGAAGCTGAGACACAGGAGGGAGAAGGGAGGGCTTTCATTGCCAGACCTACAATATTATGCCTGGCCTTTCAACTATCCCATTCTAGGATGCTCCTGAAGACACCGGAAAGAGCTGGAGTTTGTGCAATGTTCTCCGCTATGCAAAAAGGCTTTAGCTTGTCTCAGGAGGGTTTCTTGTTTAAATTTGGAGAACGCAAATTCTTCAAAAAGATCAAGCTAAAGCTCCTAAAGGGAATGGCAGAACATGGGTTGAGATCAAATGGTCGACAGGTCCCAATTATTTTTCAAACTTAGCCCCCCTGTGGGACTCTCCAGGTGCGCCGGAGTGCCTGAAAGACAGACTAGCACTACCACTCAGAGTGGCCGGGATAAAGGTGTGGGGAAATCTGGCTCAAGAGGGCATGCTTTTTTCTTGGCAATCACTTCTAAACATTACGGAAGGGGGTCTATCTAAATGTAAATACATCAAGCTACAGAGCTGGGCCCAAAATCTGAAAATACCCTTTGTTATAGGCAATGCATTAGAGGAACAGCTGGTGAATAGACTCAAAGGGAAAAAGGAGGTCTCTACTTGGTACTGTAGTATCGAGGACGCAATTGATGGGGATTTTGAATTGGCGAGGATCTGTGGGGAGTCAGTCACCCAAATGAACCCTGGGAACATCTGTTGCAAACATTCTTTTGTACTTTGTTTGCCACTGTAAAACCAGCAAGGCTGAGAAGGAATCATCTTTTTACAGATATAGGGCCTATTTAACACCATTAAGACTGTCAAAGATGATGGACAATCCCCCAGTCAGCTGCAAGAAATGTTTTTGGAGAGAGCCTCAGACTTACATATGTTTGTGGAGTGCCCTGCTATTATGGATTTCTGGGGGAAAGTATTTAAAACTGCCTCAGACATTCTTGGCCTACAAATCCAAATAAATTCGACCTTGATAATTTTTTGAATAGCTAGTGAGGTCATAGGCTTGGCCAGGTCTTTTCTCTTCTATGCTGTACTGTTGGCAAGGAAAATGATATGTAAAAAATGGGTAGTAAACGTAGCTCCTACGCATGCTGAGTGGTTTTCCTAGGTGATCTCAGTGTCCAAGTTAGATCTGACCTGTACCCAGAGTAGGAGGAAGAATGCAGAATGGGATCTTTTATTGAAATGGTCTAAGGCCCAGTCGGGCGATTCTGGATGATACTTTCTTTTTAAAATCACAGTTCCTAATATTATGCCTCTTTGGATCTCTCCTGCCTGCGTTGGGCATCCTCGTTTCCTCCATTGCCAACATTAACAGTCACCAGGGTAACCTGGACTACATGGGAGTGTGACCTTGCCCCTTTCCTTTGGGTCAATTTTGTTCTAGTCCACTGAAGTACCGGTAGGCAGAGAAGTTTATTTTCTTTGTCCCGCTAGCTTTCCCATACACCAGCCTCTGCTTCTCCAATAACATGGAACGGTACAGGTGGCTAGTATGCTCACTGTGGTCTAAGGGGAATGAGGAATATAAAAAATAAAATAAAAACATGGGTGGACCCTTCTCTCCTTGGGTGCCAGGTGTGCCAGGTGTGCCAGCTAGAGGTTTGTCTAGGGTAATGAGCTGTCTCCTCCTCCACCACACCAAGTTGGGTCTGGGACCGGCTTCCCTCCCCACTGGGTAGATGACAAGCTGGAGACTCATACAGACACAGACTAACTTTTTAAAAGTTACTTTTCTTAAATATTTATTGAAGGTCATTGAGTTGGATTTTAATAAATATTAAAAAATAATTTCTGGTGCTTATCCCAAATTGGAGTTAGAAAAATAGCATTTATAATTGCACTTTTTTTCCTCATAAAATCACTACAGCAGTGTACAGTGAAAATAGCTTTTGGGGGCTAGGCTTTGTATGAACATGCCAACAATACGTTCTTCCATGTACTACTATTAAATACTACGCACTCTACCTTTTGGGCTGCAAGTCATTCATGGGATGTATGTATTTGTGTATATACTATTACTTTAGTGCAAATCTAGGTAAAAGGCAGTTGAGCGTTGTACTTGGTTATGTTATGACTTATTTATTATTTAAAAGTAGGATCCTATCCAGCAAAAAGGTTTAATATGAAAGCAGTCACTGTAGAATTAAATGCTACAGCAGACAAAACGACACTGTTTGGCCTGAATAATTGCTTCTTTTGTCAGTTGATTGGATAGCACGACGTGTTGCAGTCCATGGGTAACATTTAACTTTCCCTGCTATTGGTGTATTTTACTACAATATACCGTGGTCCTTCAAGAACAGTAGAACATATGGCAATAATGAGTTGACCAATTCTGTCATGTTTTTAGGGGGCGGAACGCAGCAGTGGCCCAGCACGCAGAGCTAACAAAACATACAGTAACACTAGTCAACCAAAAGTGGGGATGATCAAACAAGAAGAAGGATTTCGTCACATTTAAGTAATTTATTACGTAGCGATTCTGACATAAAACAAAACTTTATATTAAATCATACGATATATAGAACTGTTTTGGTTCGGAAGGACACTTATGTGATGCAATAATATAAAGTGAATGAGACGTTGAAAGTAATAGGACATTGCACAACTGCCTGTGCCAACATCAACCACTTTAGTATGAAAAACATTATTTGTCACTTAGCCTACACATCTACAAAATTCTAAGGTGACAGCTACTAGTTTCTTTAAAAACGTAAGAAATGTTTGTAGTCTGTTCATTTATTACTTAATTGGATTTTATGATATACATGTCTTCATGATATAATTCATTTCTCTTTTATACATTTACTGATATATTATCTTGTTTACTGTCCTTGGACATTTTTGTACTGTATTCATGAAATGCTAATAAAACATTTCAATTTTTTTTTAAATGTTTGTACGTTTAACCTTATTTCTGTTGGTATCTCAATAAAATATTTCAATTAAGAAATTACTTAATCTATGCCCCTTTATTCGGTTAGGATTACCAGTTTAGTTTATTGTACTCTAATGCTGTTCTAATATTTACAGCTCTTCTGACTAGTTGCTTTGAAAGTATAATTGCTCTGAATTGCTCTGAATTCCTTTGCAGATATAATTGCTCAATGACTTTTCCAATCTCACCTTATCAGCATTTACCACAGTTGCACTTTAATATCAATACCACTAATAAATCTCAATTTAAAGGATTATCCTTTTTCTTTCATATTATAGTATCAACCTCATTCATCTGAATAAGTATATTTTATAAGGTCATCATTTCATTATAACATCCGGTTTCATATGACAGCATATCCATTTAGTGAGGTTAAACTCCTGTTTGTTTAACTCATGTTTGTGTAACTCATGCCGTGGTACCTTTCTTGTAGCATTCCATTCAGGTAAACCACTTATGAACTACGTGCCAAGAATGTCTTTTTAAATGTTTACCGGTTTGGCAGGATGTATTGTATACAGTTGTAACATAGTTCATGCATGAGGAGGATGAATCAGTATCTTACACCAGTCAAATTGCAAATGGTAACAGGTGCAGTAATCTAAAACCAACTCCATGGTATCCTTAGTAGTGAGCCTGTCACCTGGAAAGGAAGCAACGTACGTGTATTATAATAGTGAATCCAAAATGTACAAACATATTGCTACCATTGACAACTATTAGTTTAATTCTCTTTTATTGCAAGTGTTCCCAGTTACATATTGTTGGACCTGGCCCTCTCTGAGTTTAGATGCGACCACAAGGCGAGTGTTTCATAAAGTAAATCGGACGCTTCAAACCACCGGGAGCAATTTACACTAGTGAGCTTCTCAATAGGAATGTGCAAAGTAGGCAATCTAGTAAATAGAGGGATCCTTAAATGCTCTTCGGTTACCAAAGAGAATATTTGCTAAGTTTGCAACGGTGAATACAACCGACTGCACTCGCTGTCTTTCAAATGCTGACATGAGCAGTTAATTGAAAGTGTTCAGACGTATCATACACGGTGACTAAAATGCAATTTTCTTTCTTCCTTTTGTGATTAATTCTCCAGATATCAACATTGTAACAGACTGAACCAAAGACTAAGCAAGGGAATAGAGAAACCCATCGTGCTTCATGCAAGGTCATTAATTTGACAAAGTAAACCCCAAATTCATCTCTAAGCAAAAAAAAGCATTAAATAATATATGGGAATTCCTACAAATGGCACTTTTCAAATTGCAAAAATTGAAAGGCCCGCAGCAATGTGTATACATACGCACACACATAAGCGTTTGAAATGTCGATAACAATCTTATTGGCACTCTACCTACCATTATTGGCACATGTCCTTGTTCAACCATCCTGAAAAAGACTGATAATGAGATAGGGTGTTGGTGGAACTATTTGATACAAAAAGGATGGGCATTTCGATAATTGTTTCATACATATTTGTTGTATTGTGTTGTTAGTCACTTTTGAACTTTGTGTCACCTTTTCACCAAGTCACGCTGTTTATTTCTGTTTCTCATGACTGCCACATACAATTATTTGTTTTACTATTTGGGTATATGACTTTGAGTATGCTTAAATATTAATGGTGTTGATGTGTGTTTGTTGTCTCTTTTTGATATTTGCATTGTGGGGGGTCTTAAATAAATCATCAAGATATGCCCACACTCCTACTTCTTCAGCCCATACATTGATCTTTAGCCATAGGTGTGGCATTTCTGAGACCAATTATTTCACACAAAGAAATTGTGATACCTGCAGAAGGCATTGTAGTCTATAACAATATATACCCAGGTTCTGCGAGGCACAGGCAACCCCATTATTTTTTAGAACACTTAATATACTGTTCTTGCTCAAGCAAATCATCCCTCAGTGCTGACTGGATCTGAGGCTTTCCATCTTCTAGCATAAGTAAAGTTGACCATTTCCAGTGACCTACAAAAGTGGCTTACATCAAAGAACCTCTTAAATGGGATCAATCTGGGACCTGTCTCACATGTTACTAAAAAGATGTCAACAGATACGGTGTCACCATCAGCCCTGAGTCACCACAAGAACTGTAGTCCCTGCTGAAAATAAAGACATCATCCTCCCTCACCTCACCCAATTCATTGTATTTTCTCAGTATGTCCAGGGTGTAGTAGTCACAAAAGCAAGTAGCCATAAAGTGTGCGAACCACTTGTGGGCACCACATCCCATTCCCAACCTATTCTCATCTACAACAAGCACAATCTGGAGGTGGACAGTGTCCATTCAGAAAACTTGAGCAGGGTTTATCCACACTTCCTGGATGTTAGAAATGTGTAGATTTGAATTTTCATCCTAGAACTATTCATGTTGTTATGTTAACACTGTTTATAAATCTCTTACGGTCCCTAAGGTTTTTAAGTGCTACAGATCCAATCACAATGTGCTCATTTTCAGTGTCATCCCCAGGACTTTAGATTCCCAGGTTTGGTGAGTGGATTGTATCATAGTGCCCTAGACCAAGCCCTCCCTTTTGGCTTAAATCTCTTCCCTAGAAGGAGGCTTTTGTCTTCTATTAGTTCCATCAAGGTCAAGAAAGCCATGGTTGCCTCTTTTCTTTCAGATGTCAGTGAGTTAATGGGTCTTATTCCTCCCCCATCTTACCTGCATTGGTCCTCCCTATCACCCTAGTATAGTATAACCTTACAGTTTGTCAGATGAAAGGGTTGGCCTTCAGAACCAAGAGTTTTCATCTGCTGTGACTCATGCTGTTTATTAGTCAAGGACCTTTCCCTTGTTTAGATTCTACACCCATCATTGGTCTAACATCCAATTCCTGATCCCCACTCCCCTCCTCTCATAATCCCAGGAAAATCTGAGACTTTGCCTAAGGTTAGTTTGTCTTAGCGACTTCATGGATACTAAGTAATCCTGGGGAGATTGGGTAAATGGATCTGTAGAACCCAATACATACTGTTGTGTAGTTCCTATATATACTATACAGGATCTGCGCTTTTGGTTAACATAAACTGTGGGTTTAGTGGCAGACTGGTTCCGAGCACCCCCACCGGATATGTTAACCTATTTTTCATAAGCTTGCTCACAGTGCCACTAGAGTCTCCTATTATTGGGAAGAGAATAGTTTATGGCAACGTCAGAACATGACAACCCTGATCCCAAAAGATTGTGGAAACAATATACTACTTTTCGCTCAGTAACTCGTGCTCACTTAGTTTGTCTCAGAGATACACAGAACAAACAGTCTGGGCATTTCAATAAAGATATATTGAACAGTTGTTATTCTAATGTAGAATAGATTTGTGGTAACAACCATTAGACAGTAGCAGAGATATATGATTAGCAGTACTAAGAAAGTAAAGGGATGGTACAGTTCTACCATCGTGCAGTAAACATGAATATATACAAGTACATAAAACACATGATAAGAAAGTGTGTACTCCTACGATGTCTACCTAACTAGATGTACCTAAATGTACCTAGCATTGGTGTAGGTGTTATACGTTATGCCAAGAATCCCTCTAAGATCTAGTCCACCCCATTACCTGAGTAAGTAGAAAATATGGACACCCCGCCAGGGATGTTAGACCAATGCTAGCTGGAGCATCTGCATGCAGGAACCTCAGAATCTCTGGTCAGTGTATCAGCCCGAAAGTCAGAGTCTCCTCTGTCTGTCTAAGCAAGACATGATGTATATATACCCACAGGTCTCCCCAGGTGTCCCACCTTGCTGTGCTACTGTGTCAGCCTAAAGATGACGTTGGGCTTGAACTTTAACATAGATAACATGCAGGAGATGTTCGTCCTGCTGTGAGTCCTGCTTGCTTCCAAGAAGCCTCATGCATAATGTATGAGTTTTGAACCAGGGAAGAACCTGCGTTCTGAATGCAGTGTCGTATCTGGTAAAAGGTCAGTCGTTATGAACCGTTATGTAGGAAATGTAGGGAAGGATATAGGTGAAAAGCTGCAGTGTTTACCTGCGCCTATATGGGGTACCTATATGGTATATAACAGTCCCATCTCTAATGCAGCTCTGACCTAGCCCAGCCAAATCTGCATCAGCTCTTATCATTCGGAGTACACTATAGGATTCTCCCGTTGAACACATAGTAAAGATGTGGCTCTCTGACAAGGTCTTGTCCTTTCTGACAGTCACATCAGTACAGCATGTTGAGGAATTTGCCGCGGTCCTGTTGGGACCATATCTTAAGTTTCTTCTGGATGGGCTTCTCCAGTGTATTTCTCTCTCTTAACCGCTGTAATATATTTTATTTCAAAGCAGGAGTCCTTACTTCTCTCTTTAAGTCAGAAGACGTTTGGAGTGCCAAATCCATCTTTCCTCGAATAGGGTTGCTGTAAACTATCTAGACTGCAGACATTATTTAGCATATACAAATACCCATATATTGTCTTTTGGTTCACTTTTGACGGCATCAAAAACTTGTTAAATGAGCCTGTGTTCATGATTAAGCCTCTCTCTGCCGCTTCAGAAACACAAAGCTGCACACCATAATCACATGGATATGGTTCAGCCTTGCGTTTCCCCCTGCGATGGCGCTAAGTTTCACAACTTAGCACCAAAGCAGGCACCTTTGCACCAGAGTGCAAGGGTGTCTGCAAGCAGGGAGGTTGTTTATGTACAGGAAGGTGTCCCTTCCTGTACATAAACAAACCTAAAATGCCAGTTTGTAACTTACATGTGTGCTGCTTCATGCAGCACACATGCAAGTTACAAAACGGCATTTGAAAAAAAGGTTTGCTTAAGTACAGGATGGGACAACAACCTGTACATACACAAACCATGGCATTTTGCTTTTTCTATGTGTGCTGCACAAGGCAGCACACATGGAAAAAGCAAAACTTGAAGAAATAAAGCATTTCTCCTTGTATCGCAAACGTAAGACCAGGGTCTTTCTGGCCTTAATTTTGGTGCTAGCTCCTATTTACGCTGCCCTTGTGACTAGGGGGCAGTGTAAAAAAATGGGTGTTGCGGTGGAACACCCGCCACAACACCCACTGCACGCCCCTTTCACTCTAAACACAGCGTGATAGGTGGCCTTATTCACAAGGCAGCATTGAGCCAAGTTAAGTGGCTTAACGCTGCCTTGTCAATAAGGCGAGGCCCCTATCGCCACCACAATGTCACTGAAGGTGACTTTGTGGTGGCAACAGGGGCTTATGAATATGCCCCTTTTGAAAGTAATGTTCTAAAGCCAAATATAAGTGTTCAAGAAATTGTTTTGTGTTCTTTTTGAGTATTGTATGCTACATGACCTTTGTTGTGCCATGTGTAGGACCCTAGTGCTGAGAATGCTGTTACATATCTGCTTTCAAGCACTATATTTTGGCAAAAAAATCGATTTGAGATATCAAGTGCTGTTTTGTATTTTTCCGCACAGTGTTATTCATTAATATGGCACTGTGTGCATTCTGAACTGAAAATGTCTTAGTGCAAGTGTTAAAATGTCTGTAATCTAAAACTAGACTATATGTATTGTTGGCATTCAAGACTGGAAACAAAGGATTGTTCATTTGAGAGGTGCATGTTTCAACCACCTCTTGGTATTCAAGTTGATCTAAGATCTCCTTGACCTGTTTTTTAGCTTCTTGCTTTATTGGATACGGCCTCTGTGTAGTAAGAGTTTTTTTACAGGAATTATGTGGTGGGTCGAATCCTCATCCCATCCAACATGGTTTTATATAATGCTGGAGCTTGGGCTACCACTCACTCCGGTGCCTATGCGTATTGCAAGTGCCTGGGAATATGATCTGGGAATGCTGGCATAATTACCGTTTCCCCTCTAGGGCAATCCATGACGAATGCAGGCGGCCAATCTTGTTCAGCTAATAGGATTTCATAGCCAAAAGTAAGGTTCTCCCAAAAGAGACCTCCAACTGTCCTACACTTGTCCCCCTTCATTTGGAGCGTTATTTCATACAATTTAAGTGGGACACTAACTCTAGTATCAGGTGTTTCCACAGTTTTATAATCATTCAAGACGGCTGTCACCAGAAATTCCATCAAGTACTGGTGAGCTATTGGTACCTCTGCCGCACTGTCTAGCATCGTCAGAGCCCATTCCCTGTTCAGTAGTTGAGTCCTCAGAATTCTGGGCATGTCTGATCTTTAGACCTGCAACCTTCTTCTTTTTGAACTGTGGCTTTTGCTTTGGCTTCTCTTCTTTTTTGAAGTGTATTCTTCAGCGTTCAGCTTGTCTCTGGACTTTGTAAGCTCTACTTGTCTGTGTTCTGACCGTGCTTCCCTCTCGGAGTTTTTCGATGAACCCTGAAAGGAATGAGAGGAACGTGTATCAGTATCCTGATACCTGTCACGTTTCCTAATATTATCCCAATTCCTGGGATTATACCTCTTTTTTAGGGGGCTCCTGTGGAGCAGATCTACCTCAGGATTGAGATCAGTTTCCCTTAAATGATTGTTGTTTTTTATTGTCCCACTTCTTCTCAGAAGAAGCAGGTATCTGCTTGGTTGTGTCCTTTTCAGAACTGCCCATTAGTTGTGGTTTTAAAGCGTTCCCACCCAAAGTGTCCCTGCCTAATTTTGCGTATGCAGTTTCAATAATTCTTGATAGTTCATGTTCCTGTTCTAAAGGACTGAACTCACTTAGGCGTTGGCGGATAGCCACTGAAGCTGCTTCCCCTTTTATATTAGCTAAAATTGTGGTTGATACCTGGTAACTTCATCCCTAAATTCAGAGCAGGGTCTGCTCCGTACTTGTTCTGTCTTTGGCTTAATAAATCGGGTATCACCGCTAATGAAGGAATACCAAGAGTCCTTGTATAAAAGGCAGCAAAAACTGTACCCTAGGTGGTACAATCTTCTATTTGTGGTGTTATCCTCATGGGCAAGCAGATTGTTAGCATTCTGTGTTTTTCATACAGGGTAGTATTCGGAAATACTGCCTCTAACTGTATTATTTTTGGAGCTACCCAGAATGCAGTGTTCGCGTTTTGTGGGTATTATGTCCATCACTGTGTGTAATGTTTGTGGTATAATGTTAGTTGCTGTACTCTGACATTGAGTACCATTTGTTGCAACTGTTGCTGGTTGGACTGTGAAGGTCCTCACGACTAATTGTGTCATGTTTCTATAGTTTTTTAATAAATGTTTGTGCTGTGTGAGTAAGTCTGACTGTGGCATTGTTTCAATGTCAGATGTGGTGTGCAGACGCTAATATCGGCTATGTTGCCCCTTCTCCTCCAAGCGGGCCTAATCTAACTCTTCTTCTTAAATGGGGCTGGACGCCTTTAAACCAGAATAAGTGTTCCTGGTACGTGAGTGGAACCTCTATGCCCTAGATCGGACCATATTCCATTGTGCATCTCCTTCTATATATTAGCGAAATTTTTTTGTTCTCGCATCTCCTGCTGGGAATGTAACCCACAAATAAAATACCTCTGTTGTGTTTGATTCGTGTGCCTCAATCATGAAAACTATAAAGCCACCCCTGGCTGATAAATCATTCTCTAGCAGTCTCAGCATGACTGTATTTCTGAACATTGGTGCAATTCCTATTGCGTTTGCATCTTCTTCTCCGGCTGGGACATGTGGATCTATTACGGTGCTTACTCTGTCTTCAGTCATTTTTGTGAAGAATAATTTTGTTCAAGGGAACCAAGATAAAGTTCGTAAGCACAATCACAATTTTAGGAACACTGTGTTCTTCAAGCTTGATGAACCAACAGCTAATAAATAGGATATGTCGCCTTCTCAGCTGTGGCTGAGTTTGTGCCCACCCACACCAGACGTCTCTGGTGTTTTGTGAGCAGAAGTCTCTGAGAATAGCACGACTGAACTACTCTATTTCTACAGTTGAATAAGTACCCAACCAACATTGGCGGTGCCTTGTCGTGTAGTTCCTATGTATCATGTACAGGATCTGCGCGTTTGGATAACATAACCTATGGGTTTGGTGGCAGACTGGTTCCGAGCACCCCCACCGGATATGTTACCCTGTTTTGCATGAGCTAGCTCACAGTTCCACTAGAGCAGGGGTCTCCAAACCGGTCCTGGAGGGCCGGATCCATGCCAGATTTTTAAAATAACTACATGTATCTAAATGGGGATATGCACAAAAACTGGCATGGATCCGGCCCTCCAGGACCGGTTTGGAGACCCCTGCACTAGAGTCTCCTCCAATTCGTGAGAGAATAGTTTCTGGCACCTTAGAACATGACAACCCTGATCCCTCAGGATCCTGGAAACAATATACTACTTTTCGCTCAGTCACTCGTGCTCTCTTAGTTTGTCTCAGAGATACACAGAATAAACAGTCTGGGCATTTCAATAAAGATTTATTGAAAAGTTGTTATTCTAGTGTAATAATGAAATGTAATGTTTATATTTGGTTATGAACAAAGTACTTTTAATGATATTTTATGTACTTCTAACAGTTATAAAGATATGTTAATACTTCCTTATTATCTTTAAGGAATGTAAGAAATTGCCCTGTTTTACAAACTGTTGTTTTATTGTAATGATTTTAATTAATCGGACAATAAAGAATATATACTAGTGTAGAATAGATTTGCAGTAACAAACATTAGACAGAAGCAGAGATATATGATTAGCAGTTATAGGAAAGTAAAGGGATGGTACAGTTCTACCAAGGTGCAGTAATCATGAATATATACAAGTACATAAAACACATGATAAGAAAGTGTGTACTCCTACGATGTCTCCGTAACTAGATGTACCTAAATGTACCTAGCATTGGTGTAGGTGCTATGCGTTATGAATTCCTCTAAGGTCTAGTCAACCCCATTACCTGAGTAAGGAGAGAATATGGGACCCCGTCCTAGTCTCGAGATAGACACCCCGCAAGGGATGTTAGACCACTGCTAGCTGTAGCGTCTGTATGCAGGAACCTCAGCGTCTCTAGTCAGTGTGTCAGTCGGGAAGTCAAAGTCTCCTCTGTCTGTCTAAGCAAGACATGATCTATATATACCCACAGGTCTACCCAGGGGTCCTACCTTGCTGTGTAACTGTGTCGGCCTAAAGTATGACGTTGGGCTTAAACTTTGACATAGATTTTATACAGGAGATGTTCATGCATAATGTATGAGTATCTAACCAGGGAAAAACCCGCATTCTAAATGCAGAGTGATATCTAGGTAAAAGGTCAGTCCCCATGAGCCGTTATGTGTGAAATGTTGGGAAGGCTATAGGTGAAAGGTTGCAGTGTTTACCTGCGCCAATATTATATGAGATACCTATATGGAATATAACAATACCATCTCTAATGCAGCTTTGACCTTGCCCAGTCCAATCTGCATCAGCTCATATAATTCGGAGTACACTACAGGATTCTCCCTTTGAACACATAGGAAAGATGTGGCTCTCTGACAAGGTCAGACAAGGTCCTGTCCTTTCTGACAGTCATATCAGTACAGCGTGTTGAGGAATTTGCCTGAGACCTGTTGGGATCCTATCTTAATTTTCTTCTGGATGGGCTTCTCCAGTGTCTTTCTCTCTCTTCACAGCTATAGTATATTTTATTTCAAAGCAGGAATCCTTACTTCTCTCCTTAAGTCAGAAGACGCTTTGAGTGACAAATCCATCTTTCCTCGAATAGGGTTGCTGAAACCTATCTAGACTGCAGAAATTCTTTAGCAAATACAAATACCCATATATTATCTTTTGGTTCACTGTTGACAGCATCAAAAACGTGTTAAATGAGCCTGAGTTCATGCTTAAAAACTATGGGGATATTCACAAGGAAGTGGTGGAGAGAGGCGTCAGCCTTCTTGGCTTAACGCCTCTCTCCGTCACTTCAGAAATGCAAGGTTGCACCATAATCACAAGGATATGGTGCAGCCCTGCGTTTCCCCTGCAATGGCGCTCAGTTTCACAATTTAGCACCAACACAGGCACCCTTGCACCAGAGTGCAAGGGTGTCTGCAAGCAGGGAGGTTTGTTTATGTACAGGAAGGTGTCCCTTCCTGCACATAAAACGAACCTAAAATGCCAGCTTTTAACTTTTACATGTGTGCTGCTTCATTCAGCACACATGCAAGTTACAAAACGTCATTTGAAAAAAAAGTTTGTTTATGTACAGGATGGGACACCTTCCTGTACATACAGAAACCATGGCATTTTGCTTTTTCCATGTGTGCTGCACAAGGCAGCACATATGGAAAAAGCAAAAGCTAAAAGAAATAAAGCATTTCTCCTCGTATCTCCAACTTAAGACCAGGTTTTTCCTGGCCTTAATTTTGGCGCTACCTCCTATTTACGCTGCCCCTGTGAATAGGGGGCAGCGTCAAAATCAATGGGTGTTGCGGTGGAACACCCACCACAACACCCACTGCACACCCCTTTCACTCTAAATACAGCGTGAAAGGTGGCCTTATTCACAAGGCAGCGTTAAGCCAAGTTAAGTGGCTTAACGCTGCCTTGTGAATAAGGCGAGGCCCCTATCGCCACCACAATGTCATTGAAAGTGACTTTGTGGTGGCGATAGGGGCTTATGAATATGCCCCTTTAACTTTTGAAAGTAATGTTCTAAAGCCAAATATAAGTGTTCAAGAAACGTTCTTTTTGAGTATTGTATGCTACATGACGTTTGTTGTGCCATTTGTATGGCACAACCTTTGATGGCTCGGGTCATACTTCGTCTGTTAGAGCCGAGCCAGATCGCTGGCTCGGACCTCGACTGGCTCTTCATAAAAACTTGCTGGACTGGCCACCTCTAACGTGGACTGCAGGTAAGCAGCGCTAGAGGTTCAATCTTCTGCTGAGAAGAGTCGATGTTCCATAAGGAATGCTGATAAAAACGTATCTCACAATATTAATCTTTTTTAAGAAAGAACACGTGTGTTTCAATGCACAGCCATTTGGGAAATGTTTACCTCAGAATACCTGTCTGGATAGTTTTTGAACAGAAGACAAAATGTTCTAAAGGGCATCCTACTGAGCAGATAGAAATGTTTTCTAAAAAAAAACACAAGCATCAGAAATGTATTCTTTGGCGAGATAATTGACTTTGCTTAGTCGCCATTTCTCTTTTTCAAGAGACACATTACTGTTGACGTTAAAGGAGGGGATGAACAGCGAGCACGATCTCTCAAATACGTTATGAATAATGCAGCCCTCCAGCATTTAGCAGACGCTTGAATATCAGCACTTATGTCATTCTTGCTCCACTATAATTTTAACACGATGGTCAATATGAAAATGTGCTTTGCAACCGAATATTGTTATTTATGTAATTACATGAGAAGCTAAATAAATACATACGCTTTAGGTTATTAAATACTCAAAAAAGGGGCAAGTAATACTTGAAAATTGCAGAGATGCTTAATGTGTTTTTTTTTTTACAGTTCCCTTTTGTTGCTATCATAAATCTTCACTAAAGGCACTCCACTGCTTTATTTATACATTTCCAGACGACTGCGGCTCATTTAAAATTCCGTGCAATCTTTTCCAGCAGAAGTGGAACACCAGGGGAAGCGAGTCACTTCAGCCTGGCCTATCAGATATCTGTCCCCCACAATTACTCTACTCCGAAAGGAATTTCAAGCACTGCTGGTTGTAGGTTTTGTTCTGGAGTGGAATGCTAATTCCTGTCTGGGTATTATGGTCTGGTGAGGGTGGTGATGCAGAAGTGTTTTAGACTCAATATTTTTCCAATCCTTACTTTACAACTCATTTTGATAACGAATTAATTGTAGAAATAATGGAGAGCAACTGCTGTTAAACCCCAAGGCACGTGACAACTACTGTTGTGTTTGCCAGACAGAAACCTATGCTTTTGTATCAGTGAGCATTGCAAGTACAAAACAAATGGGATTTTTGAGAGGTCTTGGGATGCGTTTCAAAAATCTCGGGTGATCAGTGTTGCAGGAGGTAGGCTCCAGAAATCCCTGCTGAAGACACCATCAGCGGTGTAGCAAAGGTGCCTTGAGCCCGACCAGCAAGGAAAATGCGCCCACCCCGTCCACTGGTTTAGCAGCAAAATACAGCTATTTTTTAGTGTAGTGAGCCCTTCACACTCTTAGGCCATGGTGCCACATCACCAGTTGCAGTATTGAAAGCCCCTGGACATCATCTTAGAAATAGACGATTAATATCTGCCTAAAGATCTATTGTAAAGGCAACGAGTGAAAGGGGCTTCTAGTTTATGTCTTCTGGCAGATAATTTCACTAATGTGAGTGCAGTCCTGCTGATGTTACCCACTTCATAGGATGCCAATCACCCTGAACACGCATCCCAAGTTCAGTAACTTCTGTCTCAAAGCTCTCTAGCTCACAACTGATTGTGACATTTCCATCATTGTTTCAGCCATATCCTACCTCCTGCTCTAAGTGGGTCTTAGAGCCTCAACACTTGATAAAAGTATTTTAGAGATTCCTGATCTAGCTCAGGTCAGTGGTTTGTGTCTGTTCTTCCTCCCGCAGCCTTGAGCAAATGAATGCTTGGCTAGAGAAAAACGACTTTTTGATTCAAACAAAGTGTTTCAGTTTGTGCCATCATGATTCGTAGATAATTATCCGAGTACACAGTCACATTACGGATAATCATCATCATGGGTTCATGGTCAGTCTTTGGTCAAAAGATAGGAAATGGAGAATGTGCTCTCTCACTCCCTCATTCTTTCTTTCTCTCACTCAACAGCTATTCACAAATGAAAAAGTTCTGGTCAGTCTCAATGAAGCTATTGTCCACATTGTTACTCCAACAAACACAACCTTGCCTCAGCTAGAACTAACAAGTTTTTGATTTTCGTCAGCCTTCACACAGTATCCGAAATCCGTAGCTGCCCTCTATAATCTGTCCTCACCAGGAGTGGCTCCTCCATTGGAGCAGAGGAGCATCGCCTCACTTATGTGCACCCCCCAAAGCCCAGGAGATGAAAAATAAAATGGTAATTCATTACCATTTTATTTTTGTCATCCAACGTCAGGAGGGGCGGTGCCTGCTCATTGAGTAGGGAGGAGTGGTGGGCAGAGGGCTGCCTTTTGCACTTGTTTAGAGGTGCCATGTGTCTTTGGCCGGCCGTCTTTAGATGGTCAGTCACACATGCGCACTTTAAACCTCCCATCCCAGCTGTTTTAAGACAGCTAGGTTGAGAGCAAGTGCAGGCATCCAGTACCCTAGAGAGCTGCGAATGAAGCTTCTTCCAACAATCAGGGCAAAGCTCACATGCTGGTCAACAGCATGTGAACAATCCTGGATTGGTCGAGGGAGTTTTCTGGGGCCTGCACTGCATTCCCTGCAGTAGACGAGGTCAGAGTGAGGAGGAGGTCATCATCGTTGTAAGGATTGGTAAGTGCATTCCTTTCTTTTTTCATTTTTTTCTTTTGTTTGCCTACCCGTCCACACTCAGTAGATGCCAGCCGCCACTGGTCCTCAACAATTGCAGTCTAGCTTGCACCCCATGTATCGTATTGAATCAGTCAACGCTTCTCAAAATCTGCAACAATGCCTTTGAAGAAACCGATGGCGGAGGAACAGGCCCCCATCCTAGCACCACCTTTCAAACTGTAAATGATAATTTCTTACAGGAGGGTTCCCGTACACCATCCTCTCCTTAGCTTAAATTATTCTTACCTGATGCAGTATGCCGTATCAAGCAAGGTCTTTTTTAATCCATATATTTTCAGATCTCATGCAGAGTGACACAGAAATTACTGCTACAACCCACACCATATTTGACAAGGACATTAGTACAAATCAAAATTTCCTTTTTCCCCAAAAAGCACCTGCAATATCTAATTTTTATACCTAATTTTCAGACATATCATTGACAACAGTCACCTGCAGCAGCTTATTTAATTCACATCTTTACAAAGTACAGTTCAGCTAGTGAGGTGTCTTCTTGTTGAGCAGCAAGACAACATGGGGAAGGAAGGCAGTCACATAAAGGAAAAAAAATATAGCATGGAAACACTGCAAGCCATATAGTAAAAAGAATTCCCGACGAGTCTCCAACATTCTCTGCAGAAAACGTGGATGGATAAAATTCAGGAAATATTATAAGAGCAGCCGCGGGGTGGGTCACCAACAATGGAAGAGGGATGAGTCGATTTGATTCGGAGTAAAAGTGCTGACGGGTTTCTGCATGCTTCGTGAGTCATTGATATAATACATCTATGTGAAATTATAATACGCATAAGGGAACCAGATGCGGTATGTGAAATTGCTGGCTTTTAATTGGTTGAGCGAGAGGTATGCAAACTTCAGGAAGGACTTTTGTCATCCATTTGATATTTGATGTACTGAAAATTCGGCTCTTCAAAGAAATCAATTAAGTCAAGAAGTGCCTTTGCATGCCATTGCAAAGGGACAGCCAGCCTCTTATCATTTGCATATTCCTTTGCGGTAACGAATTCTTTCTGACTATTTCTGCTTTCATTAAATGTAAACACTGTGATTTGAGAGAAAAAATATTAAGTTTAAGGTTGAGCGCGTTTTGCATATTGCTTTAAAAGAATTGGTTGCATGGAACTCTTTGTGCTCACATTGAAATGTAAACATAATTGACGGAAAAAATAGAGGAAAGCCTTGCAAATTCAAATACATGAAGTTGTTAGTTAATTCATTATAATGAGAAGCTGAAAAATGAAATAAACAGAGAACGCTTTAATGCTCAAACCCATACACGTGTCAAATGCTAAACTTTATAAAAATGCAAATATATTTCTTTTGTTCTTTCCGTCCATTCATCAAAGGGCATAGTTGGCGTTTAGTCCATGCCATGCGACACTTTCAGTCTGTTCGGCCTTTTCACCAAAAGAACCTTGCATCACAGCATTATTTCTCTTTCCTATCCACATCTTACCAGGTGAGAAGGCCCCACCTTCCTACACAAACCCTTAAGGTAGTACCAAACATAAACAAGCATTGGCATAGCCAATTGGTCTCGCTTTTGGGGACTTATAAGTATTTAGTTATGCAGCACAATATCGTTGATGCAACAACATCAACTGTTGCATGGCTAAGCACTTATAAGGTCCCAAAGGCAAGACCTATTGCCTATGCCAATGCTTGTTTTTTTAATGAAGTGGCCTCTGCGCTAACACTTGTGACTATTGCTTTTTTGTATGAAGTCTCGTCCGCTCCCAAACTGGGCTCGCAAACTGCTGAGTCAGCAGAAAAAAATAATGCAGGTAAATCCAAAAGAAGAGAGCTGAGTGGCACAGGTTTACAAAGGAAGTCCGAGCACAACTACCCCAAAAAAGGATTTTTACGTGAGATACAGCTACACTATTGAAAATATTTGCATGTAACACAATAATTAAAAACACCCTCTCTTTTACTAAGCTTGTGATCTCACAGTGTACTTCAGAGATCTCTTTCGGTAGCGAACTCGGCTGTCTCTTCAAGCACATAAACAAAACTTAAGTGCAAGACCCAGCACATCACCCAGCTGCAGGCTATGACAGTCTACCAAGGTTACAGAAGGAAAGGGGATCTAATCAGGGTATTCGTTTTTTATGGTGGTTTCAGTCCCTTTGATAAACCGGTTCTGCAACTTTTTCTCTTTGATTTCTTACCCATAGGGTTAGTTGATGACTCCACAACAGTGGGTATGAACTTATTTGTGATTGGGTGGTTTGGGTGGATACATTTAAATAATGTGACAAAGGCAATTTGCTATCCATGGGTTAAAAAAGGGAAGTGTTGATATAGTAACTGAACTTTGTGGTTCTGAATTTAGCAGTGAGCCTTGTCCTGTGGTTATAAAGCCCCCGTACAGAAGTTAGTGTTTCTATTAAAAGTTGATTGAATTGAAGGGCTTACGTGGCTTACATAAACGCTGTTCCTCCCTCTTAACCCCTCCCATGCTCACAACGAGCTGAGCTTGTCATGAGCCACGGTTCCCGTGTGCTCTGAGCTCGTCATGACCGTTTGAACGCTCACACGGGGCTAATTCCCCTGCGGTGGGAGCGTTCTACACAAACGGGTGTGGCCGTGACGAGCTCAGCTCGTCATGAGCACAGGGGCACCATGGCTCATGACGAGCTGAGCTCGTCATGAGCACCGGGACACTGTGTGCGCCCCCCGCCCCCCAGCACAGCAGGGGAATCAGCCTCGCAGTGAAGGGGTTAAAGCACAGAATACTAAGGAAACTTGGTGCTGGCTTTTTACTTGGTATGTTTTTAAGTATTATGAGCAGATAATGTTTAATAAAACGGATTTCTCTTTTTAGATAATCTTCCAAATAATTTGTTCTCACTTTAATAGTGGTGTTTCGCCCAGATAAACTGCAAGAGTTTCTATTAGTCCAAAGTTCCTCATATCACAATGCAATTTTTGGGGTTCCTATTTGGGCAAACCTTTTTCTCTGAATTCCTCCACCCACAGTCACAGCTATGACGCCTCGTGCCATGCTGCCCTCTCCTCACTCCTCGTACCTCTAGGAATTCAGTGGAATGAAGAAACCAGTGTATGTGTTGCTGTTTCAGACACCTTACACCCATGAATCTGGAAAAGGATTAGAAAGGCAAATATTAGCAAATATATTTTCAGGTTATTAAATTACACGCAATGTAAAATGCCAGAAATCATCCAGTCATTTTATTTCATTCAGGATAACTTGTCACTTGTTTCTTTGTTTAGGAACTACCATATTTTACACCATGTGAAACTAAAAGTAACAAGTGGGAGGAGTGGGGGGAGTGCG
Source organism: Lissotriton helveticus (assembly GCF_964261635.1). Classification (NCBI taxonomy): domain Eukaryota; kingdom Metazoa; phylum Chordata; class Amphibia; order Caudata; family Salamandridae; genus Lissotriton; species Lissotriton helveticus. The sequence goes on from NC_136059.1 coordinate 643,749,435, forward strand.
GCTGAGAGCAGGGACATGCAGCGTTTACCTTGCAGGAGCGAGCGTGATAATTGCTAACACATGGCCCCGCTCATTCCCGCAAGGGAATCGCCAAACGTGCATGCGTTGCCATTCCAGGCAATGCAACGTGTGCACGTTTTTGCCTGAAAAAGCGAATCCATTCCTAAAGGTCTTTTTCCTAAGCAGCGCATGCGCGATGCATAGGCAAGACCTAAAAAAGGATCTTTTCCCTCCCATGCTACGAGTATTATGGTTGTATGACATTACTACCCTGCCAATTACCATACATGCCCTTACCAAGCATTTTTACCATGCATATGCCTTTACCACAGATGTAAAGTCTATTTAGGGTAAGTATAATTAACCCGTTGGCCGCTTTCGCGGCAGTGCGGCCGTTTTAAAAAATGGGCGGGGCTGCGTCGGCCGTTGAACGTGCGCAGCACCAGCCAGGTAGTGCTCCGAACGTTCAACGGCCAACGGCAGCACTTAACGGGTTATGGGAAGTGTATATATATTTCTTAATATTTTAAGGTAAATGATAAACCTCCCTTTTTTAATTACACAAAACCCTTACCCACCCCTAAACCCTAAAATTACCTTTACCACCCATTACCCCTACCGACCCCAAAACACCAAAAATACTCTTACCCCAATACCTTCCTTTGTCCATCCCTAAAACCCAACATTTCCCTTACCACCCAATACCTTTACCCGCCCCAAACCCCAAAAATATCCTTACCACCCAATACCCTTACCCACCCATAAACCCTTAAAACACCCTTACTTCTTAATGCCCCATCCACCCATGAACTCCACCCATGAACTCTAAAAACACATTCAACACCCAAAACCCTTACCCACCTCTGCACCCTAAAATTAAACTTATGTACCCTACACACCTTCCCATGCCTAAACTCTAAAATACCTTCAGCACCCTATAGCCCTACCCATCCCTAAACCCCTACCCAACCCTAAACCTAAAACCTCTACCCAAATCCTAAGCCTAAAACCTTAAATGTATATAAATCTATATATTTGCAGAAAAAAACCAAAGGTTACAGAGACGTTATAGTTAGGCTCTAGTTTCACTCATACAAAACCAGTGAAATTCAGGAGCTATAGTTAGCTGAGCTAAATATAACTCGTGCCACAGCAATGCACTGCCTATGACCTCACACATTACATCACTCATGAACATGGTCAGTGACATCACTGGTTACATCACTCATGAACATGGTCAGTGACATCCCTGATGACATCTCAAATGACATCACTGATGACATCATCCAGTGACTGTGAGTGTTTTAAAAAAGTTTATGAGTGTTAAATGTATGTACCAATGTGTACTGATGAATCAGTGGGTGTTTGATTGCCTGTATGGATGATTCAGTGAGTGCAAGACTGACTTTATAAGTGAGTGATTAGGTGTCTCAGTGAATGTATGGATGAGTGACTAGATTGTCTGAATGTCTGTATCAGTCTGTCAGTGGCTGTCTAAGTGGCTGCACGGATGTGTGAGTGGGTACGTGAGTGGCTGAATGTGTGAATGGATGTGTTAATGTTATATGGGTGAGCAACTGCGTATGTGAAAGGCAGTGAAGGAGAGTGCTGGAGTATATGAGTGACTGTATGTGGGAGGGAGTGATTGGGAGAGTGGCTGTACGGGTGAATGTGTGCTTGTGTCACTGACAGTATGGGTAAGTGAGTATGTGTTAATATCTGTATGAATACATGAGTGGGTGTATGTATATCTGTATAGGTGAGTAAAGCGCTTCTGGAAACTGACACCCACCTTGGCTGCCCTCTTTCTGTTCCTGCTACCTTTGGCTGCATTCGGGAGTTTTCATTTGTTTGGCTCACTGCTTGGCTGCTGGGAGGACCCTTGCTGCTCGCCTGTCACCTCCTCTGCCCCGCGGACAGCGCGCTGCCCAGGACTACATCTCCCAGGAGGACAGCGCGGTCCCGCGAGAGGCGTGAGGCATCTCTCCCGCCCCCGGGGCTTTAAATCGCAGCACAGACTCCCACGGCGCGGGACGCGCTTCTGGAAACTGACACCCACCTTGGCTGCCCTCTTGCTGTTCCTGCTACCTTTGGCTGCATTCAAGAGTATTCTTTTGTTTGGCTAACTGCTTGGCTGCTGGGGGGACCCTTGCTGATCGCCTGTCACCACCTCTGCCCCGCGGTCCGCGCGCTGCCCAGGACTACATCTCCCAGGAGGGCAGCGCGGTCTCACGAGAGGCGTGAGGCAACGCTCCCGCCCCCGGGGCTTTAAATCGTAGCGCAGACTCCCGCGGCGCGGGACGCGCTTCTGGAAAGTGACACCCACCTTGGCTGCCCTCTTGCTGTTCCTGCTACCTTTGGCTGCATTCAGGAGTATTCTTTTGTTTGGCTGACTGCTTGGCTGCTGGGGGGACCCTTGCTGCTCGCCTGTCACCTCCTCTGCCCCGCGGACCACGTGCTGCCCAGGACTACATCTCTCAGGAGGGCAGTGCGGTCCCGCGAGAGGCATGAGGCATCTCTCCCGTCTCTCCCGCCCCCGAGGCTTTAAATCGCAGCGCAGACTCCCGTGGCGCGGGACGCAAGCGTGCTCGCCTGGGAGAAGCCGGGGCCAAGGGCAGGCCCGTCCGCGCCCGAAGGAGCCCGAAGGAGGCTGGGCTGGGCCAACTCCCTAAAATTTGCTCTAAAACTGGTTCATTTCTTACCATCTTCGAATTATTTTTTAATTGTGGACTTCTGCCATTATCTATCAAAACTGGCAAATCTTGAACAGATCCATAACCACTGTTAAGCCTTATGTTTTTATCACCATAATTGTTTGTGTCGGCTTATTAAAGCGTAAGGACCATTTATAACATCCCTCCCCATGTGGGCCTCCTGTTAAGAGGAACAGCTAAGTACGAAGAAATGCATTCGTTAGAATTGATTTAAATTCCACATATTCAGAGCAATATCTGACTACAACTCCAACTTTTTGCTATTCACTCCGTCTATTTGGAATTAATAACTACTGACCCCCTAATACTTTGTATTATTGGAAGTCAATAAGGGGAAGAGAAAATTACCTAGCCCAAACCTCAGCAATGGAAAAAGGCCCCACATTGAGAAACAACAAACATTGCTGAGCTATCTAACTGGAGCTATGGGGGCGCTAGACAAACAAATTAGTCAGTAGTGGAATCTCTTGCGGCAAGCTCGTCTCGGTCAAACCACAACGATGCTCACTCGGAGGCCTCATTCTCCCAAGGGCAGACCAAAATGTTAAAAAAAACTGCCAATGGGTGTATTCAACACATTACTGATAACATAGAGTTGAACGACCCAGACCAACCATCACACCCTCCACGAAAGAAGCAAGGGCCCCCTTTATCCCCACAAAATTCCGCTGTTCACAATAATGTGATACAAACCGATACTATAATTTGCCTTGAAACCTCCCAGCCGAAAGCTAAAACTATCTATAATGCTAAGAAAAAAAGAGGAGTAATAAATACTCTAACAAAAGATAGGGCAAGGGCCAGGAAAAAACCTGATGTACAGTGTATAGAACCAAAGAACTTAGTACTACTAATAGAAAGGTTAGATCTGTACCTCAGAGTTAGGTTAGATCAGATGGACCAAAGACTGATATCCATTGAAGAACACCTAGCTAATACCAGTAACCAATTAACCACAAGTTCACGTTCCTGAAGTAGGCCTTTCCAATCCTGACCAGATCTCCAAACACGTATCCAATGAGACAAACAGACATCCTGTGAATTCGCCTACCATTCATCAGGTAAAATGTACATCTCGAAGAGGCGACTCTTTCCCTACGAAGAGTATAACTGACCAAACGGCCCGACCTCCCGCAATTCACTCTCTAATCTTGCAAAAAAAACGATAGAAACACCAACCAGAATCGAGTAATTGTGGTCCCAAATGACCATCTCGATCTCCCTCCAACCGCTAATCCGTACATTATAGTGTTGGCCAATGTACCTAAGAAAGAACCTTCGGCAATGGAGGGTTGGGAAACACTAAGGAATGAATCCCTTAACTGGTTAGGTAAAAAAACAGGTTTAACGGACCACCGGTTTAGAGAATTTAAAATGGCTAGAAGGGTAAAAAACGTGGGCTCTCGAGGTGATTCATTTGCGGCTGATTCAATTGTTTTAACCTTTCGTTCACCTCAGCTGGTAAATAGATTGCTGCAACACAATGGGGCTAGAGGTATTGCAAGAGATGAAATAAATATTCTCCCACTAGGTTTTTTCTATCCCCCGGTAAAGGAGTCCCTAGGAGTATCAGGGAAGAGCATATACTATTTTATTTATTTATTTAAAATTTTATATAGCGCACAGTTACCCTCGGGCATCCCGGCGCTTGTCCAGACGCCAACAGTTAACCAACGGCCGGTTCAGTGCCATCAAGCAGGAAACAAATGAGTTTTAAGGCGTTTGCGAAACCGCAGAGTACAGGTTTCAGAGCGCAACTTCAAAGGGAGCGCGTTCCACAAAATGGCTGTGTTGACCGAAAATCTTCTCCCACCAGTACGGGCCCTTTTTACTCTGGGAATTTGGAGAAGGTGTTTCTGATCTGAGCGCAACGCTCTATTAGCTTCATAAGGCACCACTAAGTTCCTCAGGATGGGAGGGCCCTTCCCCTGAAGAATTTTGTGAGCTGTACAGAGAGCCTTAAATTTGACCCTTTCCCGCACCGGGAGCCAGTGCAGTGCCTTTAAGGCCGGTTTAGCTGACTGCATCCTAGGCACGCCCATAAGCAGCCTTGCAGCAGCATTTTGGACCTGCTGGAGTTTATTAAACGTTGCTTCAGTGGGCACCGGGAAAAATAGCATTGCTATAATCTAGTCTAGATGTAATAATCCCCTGAATAAGCAACTTCCTTGATGTTAGAGGAAGAAGAGGCAGGACTTTGCGGGCTGAACGGAGGAGGCCAAAACAGACTCCTGCCGTTTTTTTCGCCTGGGTCCTAAACGAAAGGTCTTGCTCCAACCAGACCCCTAAACTCTTAATCTCCTCTTTTGGACTCGGGAGCTCTCCCATACAGCTAGGCCAGCTAGTCAAAGGGAGTGAGGGGGTCTTGTTCCCTAACAACATTATTTCTGTCTTCGAACCGTTCAACTTAAGAGCTGACTCACACATCCAGGTATGAACTTCCGACAAACAGGAGTGCAGTAAATCGGGATTCTCCACCAGTTGGGATAAGGCGACTACCAGCTGCGTATCATCCGCATAACTGACAATTTTAATGTCAAATGGAGCCACCACGTCCTCCAGGGGGGCCATATATACATTAAACAATGTAGGGCTGAGGGAAGAGCCCTGTGGCACCCCACACTGGAGGGGGATAGATGTTGACCGATCACTACCTTCCCAGACCTGGTATGTCGTCCGTTGAGAAATGACCTAAGCCACTTCAGAGCAACACCTGAAACACCTACATCGGACAGTCGCTGAATCAACACTTGATGGTTCACAGTGTCGAAAGCCGCACTGAGGTCCAGGAGGATCACTGCCACTGACCCTCCTGAATCCAGAATGCTTCTGGCTTCATCCACGACTGCCAGAAGAGCGGTGTCGGTGCCCTGTCCTGGCCGGAATCCAGTTTGTGAATCTCGCAGCAGGCCATTAGACTCCAGGAAACCTGACAGCTGTTGGTTCACCAATCTTTCAGCAATTTTGCCGAGTCCCGGCAGCAGGGAAATGGGCCTAAAATTTGCCAAGTCCGATGGATCCAGACTTGGCTTCTTTAATAGCGCCTTTACCACTGCTGTTTTCCAGCTCGGTGGCACCAAGCCATGGGCGAGGGATGCATTCATTAGATCGGTAACAGGGACCGCAATAGTGGTTGCTACCTGTTTCAGGAACTTCATAGGGACCGGATCCCTAGGGGAACCGCTTTTCAAAGAGCCTAATACCTTGAGGACTTCAGCCACTGATACTGGGCCAAAAGTATCTAAGTGGGTGAGTGCTCCTCTTGGCTGTTTCACCGTGTCCATTATATGAACAGGCTGGAGCGAAGGAGGCTGGGGCAGGACGCTTAATATATTCTCAATTTTCATGTGGAAATAGTCTGCCAGCTCCTTACACTTCTCACCAGGGTTGTCATGTGTTACCAAGGGCTCTGGAACTTTAAGAAGTTCCTTTACCACTCTAAAAGTCTCTCTAGAAGAGTTGGAGGCAGTTCTTATACGCTCCTCGAAAAATTGGGCTTTAGCATGCCGAAGAGCGGATTTATACCCCCTCATTGCAGAGCGATATTCCTCTCGACTGGCTACCTCCCATTCCTTTCTCCAAATCCTCTCCAGCTTCTTACATCCCTTCCTAAGGATTCGTAACTCAGGAGTGTACCATGGGGCAGAGCCAATTCTTTTCTCCCTCTTTGGCACTCTCTTTTTCGGGAGAATGGCATCAAGGGAAGTGGTCAGCCACTGATCGAAATTTGCATCTCCCTTTACCGGGTCCAATTCAGGGGGAGGGCTCGTACAGTCCAGGTTAGAAATCCATTCATCGATCGATAACCTGGACCATGCTCTTTCCACCATATGAGCCTTGTGGCCAGGCGTGAGCAATGAGTCACTTTGCCAAGTTGCTGGGACCAAAAAGTGGTCTGACCACGGGAGAGGATACGCAGGCCTGGCTATAAAACAAGGAATGTTCGAAAAAATTGGGTCAAGTAAATGTCCCTTATCGTGCTTGGCCCCCGCATTGATTAAAATCAGCTCGAAGGCTTTCAGATTGCACTGCAGGTCTCGAGCCACTAGATCTGCTGGATCATTAAAATGGAGATTAAAGTCTCCCAGCACTATAAAGTTAGTCGTAGAAGATGCCAGGATAGTGACTGTTTCCATTAAGGAGCTAACAAAATTACCCACACAGCCCGGGGGGCGGTAGATCAGTATACCTGACACCGATACCGTAGGGGATGTCCGCAAGGAGAACTGGCAGCTCTCACAGTCCGACACTAAACCATTCTGAGCCCTACACACATACGTGTCCCTGTATAGAATGGCGATGCCACCCCCTCGCCCACAGGTCTATCCAGATTGTATATTAGAAAGCCTGGGGGGAGGGCTTGCACTATATCTGCATCAGAACTGGAAGTCATCCATGTTTCCGTCAGGAACAGGATGTCTAAGTCAAAATCTTGTATAAGGAGCTTAATTTCTAACGAGTGTCTCGGGAGAGATCTACAATTCAACAGACCTAACGACAGGGCATTCTTACCTTTATCAGGATGAATGAGCTGACACAATCTGCAGCCAGATAACGAATTAGATCCTTTATGGGCAAAATTACAGGAAGCGATTTTAGGAGGGCACAATGCCGTGAGATCATCCCGAGAATATATCATCCTTATTGCAGGATTGTTAGGCAGGATTCCTGGCCCTAGGCCCGTCTGGGCCCGGACGGGCACAGACGGGCTGGACTCTGGCGTGACTCCGGCGCGGTGACGGCGCTCCCGCTGCGCGTCACCGCTGCGCGTCTCCATGCCAGGTTTAAATAGGGGTCGCGTCTGCAGTGAAGAGCACTAAAGCGCTCACCAAAATGGCGCCAGCAGAACGTCCCTACCTACCCCCAAGATGGCGGCGATCAGGTAAAGCTGCCTAAGGACCCGCGAAAACCGCGGTGAGGGTCACAATTTATCGTGCAAGTAGGCGCTACTATCGTAATTTAAAAACAGGGTACAATAACAGAAATTAAATTATTATTGAGACACTAAAAGGAGAAATATTTTAAAAAACGCACAGGCTATCACCCACTAAGTTGCTCTAAGTGTGGTGTCCCAAAACTCTAGCGGAGTCCTCTTTAGGCGCACAAACCTTGTCCAGGACCGGGCTGACCAAAGTGCTCGTCTTAAGCAGGGGCCGCGCCTGCAGTGAAGAGCACTAAAGCGCTCACCAAAATGGCGCCAGCAGAACGTCCCTACCTACCCCCAAGATGGCGGCGATCAGGTAAAGCTGCCTAAGGACCCGCGAAAACCGCAGTGAGGGTCACAATTTATCGTGCAAGTAAGCGCTACTATCGTAGTTTAAAAACAGGGTACAATAACGGAAATTAAATTAATATTGAGACACTAAAAGGAGAAATATTTAAAAACACGCAGGCTATCACCCACTAAGTCGCTCTAAGCGTGGTGTCCCAAAACTCTAGCGGAGTCCGCTTTAGGCGCACAACCTTGTCCAGGGATTCCGACACTGAACAGATTCGAGGCTTTTTCCCACCTAGATGAACTTGATTGACTGATCCCTCCAATTTTGGATGAATTTCCTAATATTTTCTTGGAACAAGTGTCAGTTCCAAGCAGAACCGAACTTGATTTACACCCCCCCAGTTACCCAGGAAAATTCGATAGCAGAATTGGGGTTAAACAGAGGAGAGACACCTGATGGCCTGGACATTCCTAAATTTAATGATCCCGTAGAATTTATTAATCAGCCAACCTCTCTACAACTAGTCAAGGATAAACCTATAATCTCAATACTCTATTGGAATATTGCCGGATAGCGTTCTAAGGAACATAATGATATTTGGCTTAGTTTTATTCAACATTTTAATGTCCTGTATTATCAGGAGATCTGAACCACCACAGCAATTCATATCGTAGGGTATAAAACGTATTTTTCCCCTGCACAACCTTCATCTTTTGGCAGAGCTAAAGGCGGGTAATCTATCTATGTATCCAATTTGATAGAGACGGCAGTTGTCACTAGTTTAAAACTTGAAGCAAACTATCAAGCATTAAGTCTCAGCTTGAACAAGACAGATTCATTCCTTATAGTAAATTTTTATAATAATATGTCTGAGGGAGAATTATTGGATACAATACGAAAGATCCATTTCTTAATACAGCGTACACCAACAGAGGCCGTAACTATATGGGGTGGCGATTTTAACCAGCGCTTATGTAAACATAGCGACCAAAATATCTGTGGTATATTAGATGAAAACGATACCCCAATAAGCCATTTTTCCCATACAGCAATAGGGAATGCCCTAAGCAATACTCTGTTTGAGCTAGACCTGGGCTTAGCAAACAAGATAAATAACTCTCTAACTCTCCTTGCCCCCACTTTTAATGGTAGAGGAAGATTAATTACAATAGATTTGATTTTTATCTCCGGTAGAGCGAAAAAACGTATTGTCAACTCTGAGACGCATGATACTGCAATAAGCGATTATTATCCAATCAGCATCACACTGACCTTACCACAGAAACATTGTACCCAAACCATAGTAAGTACTCTAGACCAAAATAGATGCACATTAAGCAGAATAAATGGGTATGCACTTAAGTGGGAGAAAGTGGACCCATTAGCTATAACTACAACAGTAGTAAAAACAGCTCATTCGGCCATTGAAAAATGTCTAGACTTGGCGACATCCGATGAGGAAGTTCTGAATAACTTTATGGTGGTCACAAAAACCATAAAAGAAGCACTCTTTATTAAATTGAATAAGAGCAGACCCAATAAGAAAGGCTGGTTCAATAAGAGATGCAGAACTTGTTATTCCAATTTGAAAAAGGCTTTACAAAAAACAGAATGGGATCCTCAAGAAATAACAACTCTTAGAAAGGAATATAATCTTGCCATAAAGGAGAGGAAAGCGGAACTCAAACAGGATCTCTGGGACCAACTACACAAAAGTAGTACCCAAAAAAACAGTTCTGCTTTTTGGGCCATCGTTAAATCTCTATTCCTCTCCGACGAGAGAGACTCTCCCAAAATTGATATTGCCATTGATAAAAAGAGCTTGGGTGGAGTATTTTAATAAGACATTTGCGAAGGGAAATAATCCTGGGCATGATAATGTAGAAACTCTCCCAGACCAACATTCTACTGTATACCCCATACTCTTAGAAATAACACTTGACGAAGTAGACCAGGCGTTAAAGGTCAGTAAAAATGGGAAGGCGCCAGTCCCGGACGGGGTCACAATCTTAGCTAGAGTCCTGCAGGCTTCTTTTACTATAGGGCTCTTGGAATCTTGGTCAAAGTCGATCCTAGTACCCATTTTCAAAAAAGGGGACCGACAATTAACATCCTGCTATCGACCAATCTCACTGCTTGATTCATTAGGTAAAGTAGCCGGCAGAGTCATCCTTGAACGCCTTCAGCAGTGGGCGGACGATAGCGGCATTATATCTGACCTACAGTTTGGGTTCCGAGAGGGGTTAGGGACTACTGAACAGGCACTTAAACTGACCCTGCTGATAGGTAATATGTCAGTGCGAAAGGCGGGGCTCTCCACATGGTTTATGTCGACTTGTCGGCCGCCTTCGATTGTGTATGGGGTAAATGGAGAGTTAACTTCATCGTTTGGCGTGGAGAGAGGGGTGAGACAGGGTTGTGTCCTGGCACCCTTTCTTTTTACACTCTATACCAATGGCTTAGAGGGGGCCATGGTCAAAGGGTGCCAGGACCTCCCTTATATTAACGGTTGCCCAATTCCGGCCCTACTCTACGCCGATGATGCGGTGATACTGGCCCGTACGCCTGTTGGACTACAACGAGCCCTCAATAGATATGCTTCCTTTATGGCAAATTTGGACTTAAATATTAACATCAAAAAGACCTTTGTTATGTCCACGGGAATTGGCAAGAAAAAAACAAAGGGTATCTTTCTGAAAAACGAAAATTGATTATAAAATCAGCTGGAAACCAGCCATAAAGTCTAGAAAGCTTCTCTTTATGAGAGCTACGTCTGCTCTGGTAAATTTTGCCCAAAGGCTAGGCAGAAGGCCACCTGTTGAATTAATAGCAATATACAAGGCCAAATGTTTAGCGGTGGCGACATACGGCGCAGGCGTGTGGGGCTATGAAAATATTAAAGCCCTACTAATGGTTGAAAATAGATTCCTGAGGTATCTTCGTGCACTTCCTCGGAGTAGTGCAACGTACTCTTGTCATTTGGAATTAGGCCTCTCTTATTTGGCTGATATTATTAAAATACAACCACTTCTCCTGTGGCATCGCATATGGACATCAGATAGAACCACCTTTTCCCAAGGGTTCATCATGGATTGCATCTCTTTGGAGAATGCCAACAACATTGGTTGGTTACGGTACATCAAAGCTTTTCCGTATGACATAGGCTTGGAGATATATTTCAACTCACCCACTTTAATCCGCGAGTTATCCAGAAAAGCATTTCAGAAGCAGTGTCTAATACATCTAGATTAGTTACCTTTTAATATTATAGCACCCTCTTCTACAACACAGATGCACCATATTTTAGTCCTCAGTTATACACGCTAAAAGACCACTTTATCCCTTTTGTAGTAAATTTTAAAATAAATATCAACCAAAGTGTAAAAGCAGATAGTGTCTCAATACTGTTAATCCAAAAATACAACATAGGAGCCATTTTGGTGCCTCTCTACCAGTAGATGTTGTGTCTCAGTTCTTTTCTACTTAGCTGTGTTGGATAAAATTTTTGACAAACACTGCATGTACAAATCTACACATTAATTTGTATCATAGCATATAACTCTCTAATTCTTCCAAGTACATGCAAACAGTGTGTGACAGGTTACATATATAATTCACCAGATGGTTATAAAAGAGTACATATTCCTCACTAAAACATGTAAATACATGTCTTTGTGGTTGAGTACAACAATACTCCCTGGTTGATTGGATGAGTGCATAGATAGTGCCTAGGTGATTCCCTCAGAATATAGGTAGTGCCTGCATGATTCCCTGAGTATCTGGGAACTGCATCAGTGGGCTCATATCTGCATAGTTAGTGATCAGATGAATGCGTGGGTGTTGCCTGTGTAGTTCAATAAGTATATATTTTGTGCCTATGTGGTTGGAAGAGGGCTTGTGTAGTGCTTGGATGATTGGATAAGTCTAGATATCACACTTGATGTATAATTGCATACATGGCTCTCTAATGGCATACATTGCTCTCTTACTCAGCATGCACATGCATCAGTAAGTTTTGAAAACTGAAAACAGCCAGTCTCAATTTTTCAAAGCACAATACTTCTTCTTTATAGCATACCCACATAATTTTACTAATATTTTTGTGTCTTTAAAACATATATTCAGCATTTCTCAAAGAAACGTTACACACTAAGTGAAGCTAGCACAAGAACTCTCAAGGTACATTCTGCACTAATAATCCTCCTCAATTTTAAACATACCATGCTTAAAGAAATACACCACCCTCACCATATACATTACATTTTCAACAGTCTTAACGTAGATACTCATGTAAACATATATTTGATTTCATAATAGATATATACCTTGAGGCCATATTTCCAAAAATATATAGTTCTCTGCATCTTTAAGTAAACTCAAGAGTATCATCGTACATATAACTATCTGCAACCACAAGCACCATATCTTACCATTTAAGTATATGCAAACCAGTCATATAAGATAAAAACACATTAGCAAACATTGCCTAACACATACCTAACAAGTATTACTACTTTATTATTCATAAACTGGCACAACACATTTTATTATGTTTTATTCATGACTGCACTACTCCTGTTTAATAATGTAACTAAAAGTACCACAGTTCTGTCTGCCCTGCACATGATTCTTCGAAATTTAAAACATTGTAATTTTTAAAGGCATTGCTCATGGTAACACCACCTGCGACTTACGTCAATTCACCAATTGCAATACTACTGGCGTAGTGTACCTGATCACCTGTACATGCAACCTACACTATGTGGGAATGAAAACAAGAAAAGTGGGCATCCGCATAGTCCTCGACCCTTCAAAAGCCTTTAGTATTACACCAAAGCAGTATCCTGTGCATAACTATAACAGCCAATCTCTCTTTCCCATCATTCATTAACAGGTTTATCATAAGGGAGACACCGCCCCCTCCTATCGCTCTGTTTGCTAGCGCCGGGACACTCATCTGAGTAGCTGTGCGCTCTATAAATATGTTAAAATAAATAAATAAATAGTTGAACACAGAACCATTATAAGGTGCAAGCGGGCTACAAGGAGAATGACAAGCCAATTCATTGAAAAACAACACACACCTAACAACCTAAGATGGGTTGTGTTGGAACATATAAACCATACGGAAAACCTAGAAAGGAAACTGCATTGGAAGACAACAACGCTTGGTGTTCAAACGTCCACACTGACACCCAAGGTCTTAATGACGATATACCTTGGGGAGCATTCTGTCCTTAAACCTTTTTTTGGTTCAGTTCTGTCCCTGTACCGCCACCAACCAATGGGCTAACACTGAGTAATACTGGTAGCACTAGTTGACCTACCAGTCAAATTACTCACCATCCCTTCTGATTCGGCCTATTTTCACACATATACTATCAAAGCACTAACGGTGACATGGCCACATTTCTAATAACCCTTTTGTATTTATTGGCTGACAGTCAGTGTTAAGACCTTTCCCTATATAAATGAGTCGGTTAACAGTATTGTCACGGACCCGCTTCCATACCCAATATGGCGGCCACACTTGCCAATCGGAAGCGGCCATTTGTAAACATCAGGACTTTCTAGTCCTGTTACAGTACTCGCACCTAGCATCGAGTTGGTACTCAACACTGCCCGCATTTCGGCGGAAAAAACTTGTAATTCAATTTTGTAATCTTTATCTTCGTAATTAACTTGTAATTTAACCTCTGGACACTGCGATCAATAACTTGTTTAGCCCGTAAAATCCCTAAACTCCTCTCATCATGGCCGCCACACTTGCCATTGAGGGCAGCCATTAGACAACAACCGCGCGGTCTAGTTTCAATACGGACCACGCGGCTGCACAAACCGAAACGCTTCTGTTATAAGAACTCCTTCGCCGTGGACACGCTAAGATGCGGTCCGGCGGGGAAGCTGAGTAGGTGTATCGACACGGCGTCTTCTAGCTAGAAGTAAGTCATGTTTTTCCAACCAGGTTCCGAGGAACAAGGAGGACATCCTCGACCCTACAAAAGCCTTTAGTACCATACCAAAGCAGTATCCTGTGCATAACTATACCAGCCAATCTCTCTTTCCCATCATTCATTAACTGGTTTATCATAAGGGAGACACCGCCCCCCCCGAGATCATGAAGTGCCATTGAGCACGCTGACAAGTAATGAATTAATAGGCATTTCTCTGTTTCTTTTTCTTTTTCGTTATCTGTTTATGTGTATTGAATCAGTATGTATGTTAGTACTGTCACTATAAGTCCTGTGTAGTTTCTTTGTGTGAATTCACGCCACGCATCTCACCAATTTTAAGAATCTTCTAGGCACTATCACCTGCGCCTTGGAAGTTTGCACGCACCGATATGGAACAAACCACCCATATATAAGTGCGGCATGGAAGCATGTCATACTCCCCTACGTAAAGGAGGGGGTTGTTTTTTGACATTTGTTATTTACATTACAGATATACAACTAGATCTAACAGTCGTATGTATTCTAACCCATGCCTTTATTAGTAGCAGCGTTCACTATTTCTTTATTTATATTTTCTATTAAGGTATATACAGGAGTGGCAAACACATGTCGACCATACACTAAATTTCTTCTCATTATAGATCGGTATACAGTCTAAACCCCATTTGTAATCATACCGGACTAGGAGCGAGAATAAAATTGTTTGAGGCCCACTAGCACGGTATTTTTAACCACTTACACCCACTCCACTACACATTGCACCACACATAGTCTTCCATAAAAATAGTGCTCCTACGTAACTCTGCAAGTTGCAGCACGCCCCAGTTTGTAGAGAGCAGGGATGGCCCCAATGATGAAGCATGTCACCGTGGGGAAACCCTGGTGAGTGAGGGGACTCAAGAAAGAACATTTTCTTTCTTTTGGCTTTTTACTGACCACACCGGCCAGTAGCCATTTTCATAAGCTAGGTCTCAGAACCCGCCATGTGGGTTTATGTTTTGACTATGTAACCTCTGTATATATAAGGCCCCTGTTCTCTGTACTCTTCAGAATGCCTCCTGCAGTGGCCTGAGGGTACCGTATGATGCAGTCTCCCCCATGTGAGGTTAATAAATGCATTTTTTGTATATTACAGCTTCCGTGCCAATTTCTTCTTTGTTGGTTTAAAGGACCAGGTTTATCAGTGAACCCCTTGGAAGGTTTTTATTTCTACAGATGGATAACTCCAGTTTGCTGTATACTATCTTTTAATCGCCCTTGTGAAGCTATACGTATTTTTAGATCAGACGCCACAAGATGGCTTCGGTTTGCCATCTCGAGATTTCTTCTCTTTGCCTGGTTGAAGAGGTCAAAAATGGTTAAAACTACTTCTGACAATTAGACTTGTCAATTTATCCTTACTTGGCCTCATGGTATGATTTTGTGTATTTTGTATTTATATTGGAAGAAGTGTAAGTCGGCTTTATTATATGAACTTTTTTAAAGAAATATTTTATTGTAATTTTAACAGTTTTTATCGTTAGGAATTGTTTTTATGATGTGAATGGTCATATTTTTGATTGAATAAAGATATATAAGTATATTCACTGAAAAAAACATAGGTTTCAGACATGTTATAGTTAGGAATTATCATTTAAAAATCCTTTAAAATTCACTGAAAAAACCATAGGTTTTAGGGGTGTTATAGTTAGGGGGAACACTTTACCGATACTTTGGCCTGGCACCATTTACTTTTGGAACTTACCTGTGCTTTTCATTTCCTTCACGCCATCTGGGCTGCCACAGAAGCTCGCCTCCCGCTGCTCCAAAACAACGCCACATAGGAGCGGCCGCCGAGCGGAGTGCGGGCCTGCTGGACTCCATCTCCCAGCGGCCCTAGCACCCGGAAACCGCACCAGGGGCGCATAAATTCCAGCGTCAGCCCCGGCAGAGTGGGGAACACTTTACCGATCCTTTGGCCTGGCACCATTTACTTTTGGAACTTACCTGTGCTTTTCATTTCCTTCAAGCCATCTGGGCTGCCACAGAAGCTTGCCTCCCGCTGCGGCAAAACAACGCCACACAGGAGCGGCGGCCGAGCGGAGTGCGGGCCTGCTGGACTCCATCTCCCAGCAGCCCTAGCGCCCGGAAACCGCGCCAGGGGCGCATAAATTCCAGCGTCAGCCCCGGCAGAGCGGGGAACACTTTATCGATCCTTTGGCCTGGTACCATTTACTTTTGGAACTTACCTGTGCTTTTCATTTCCTTCACGCCATCTGGGCTGCCACAGAAGCTCGCCTCCCGCTGCCGCAAAACAACGCCACATAGGAGCGGCCGCCGAGCGGAGTGCGGGCCTGCTGGACTCCATCTCCCAGCAGCCCTAGCGCCCGGAAACCACACCAGGGGCGCATAAATTCCAGCGTCAGCCCCCGTGACGCGGGACGCGCGCGGGTGGGCGCCGGGCTAAGCCCGGGCAAAGGACGGGCCGTCTGTGGCCATCCGGGGCAGGAGGAGGCAGGGCTGGGCCACTCCCCTGTAAAGTCCTGCTCAAGGTACTGCTCACTGTTCATTTATGTATGCTGACTGATATCTTGTAAATATGGGAAAACGCGAATCTACGGAAGATCCTAGTGAAACTGCTGGTGTGATGTCAAAGGGAGGGAAGCTAGCCAAAAAACAGAAATATAAACCGTCTAAAAAACGTTTGCCACACGCAGGAGGGAACTGTGTGATGGACAGGATCGACGACCTGGTTCAAGACTGCACTGACCTGCTACAATCTGTCCCCGAGGGTGGGAGTCTCGGGGGGGCTTTGGAAGCACGGTCTCAGAAGAGGGGAGTTGCAACTATTCCCGATATGTTTTTAAACAAACCCACTGCAGGGGTGAAAACGGGCCTAGTCGTAGATCTGGGGGATGAATCTGATATTGAACAATCTCAGCCGACAACTGCTCCACCACAGCCCCCTGAAGATCTTAACGCTTTGATCTGTTCTAATAGATTATCTGTTTTGGCCCACGTTGAAAGTAACCAAACAGAGGTGCCCAGGACTCCCGAAATTGTCGATAGCTCCTTGATATCAGTCGTAAAACATTTATGTGACATGGTGGAAAAGATGCAATTTAAGATCCATCATCTGACAACTGTATTTAGTAACATGAGGGTTGTTCCTAACCAAGGCCCATGTTCCCCAGCGCCGTCTATATCATCGGGCTCAAATCCGATAGGCGCAATGGGCCTCATCAGGAATACAAATTCCAAGACAACCGCTAGGGGAAACACCCAAAATCCCAAAACCATGTTTAGTGAGGTGGTCAGGAATGGGAGGGAAGCAACTCAAGCTAAACTAAAACCCCAAAGCCGGGGCATAGTCCCAGCAATCCCAACTATTCCAACAATTTTGCCAGGCATCGCCCCAGAGAAATCGGCCAGCAAGTTCATTCCCAGAAATAGACAGATAAACCAGAAAGTTGCTGCCTGCCGCCAGGGGAAAGGACCCTTTTCAGCGAACTTACATGTTCCCTCACATAATTCTGATCTAAATAAGTTTCCTGCAGTGTATTTGATTAATATTCCTAAGTTGCCTATTGGTAGACATTGTGAAACACCTGAAGCTCTGACCAACAAAGCTATACACTGGATCACATATATGAGGGGATGTAGGTCTGCTATTAGGGAGGATATTTCCCGAGCAGTAAGGCTTTCTTCTCCAGGTGAGCCCTACGATTGTATCAAACTTATCTTCAAAAATCCCATGATAGCAGGAGGGGCCAATACACAGCCCTGCTCCCCTGACTACTCTAGGATACAGATGAGATCAACTCCTCCCTACAATTGGTCAAATGATATTGGAAAGATTGACAGGGGATCCTGTATGGCTAATTCCAATTTAGATTGTAATGATTGACTGCGCCCACAAGCTTCTCCCGGAGCACCCTGTGAGCAGCCTAACTATGATATTCCCGCCACTCCCCACATTAGGGCTTATACACCATCCCTGCCTAGCATCCCATGCACCCCAGAGAGCGAAACCCGTAATGACGGTGCTGTTTCCTTTTGTAGTAAAGCTGGCTCGATCCTTTCTTGGAACGTAGCAGGCCTTAAACCTAAAGTGGAGTTACCAGAGTGGACGTCTTTTATAAGCCAGTTTGAAATATGCTTATTTCAGGAAACCTGGTTACTGGAACCCCTCCATTTTCCCGGTTACCTGAACTATAGCATTATGGCCGAAAAGAGAGGGAAAGGCTGTCCATCTGGAGTCCTAACAATATGGGTTAAACAGGATCTTGTCAATAAAACCAAAATTATAACCACTAACCATATCGACTTGCAGGCACTAAAACTTGAGTTTCCTAATAAGGAGCCCATTTACATCTTTAATATTTATGCTCGCAGTACTGGAGGGAAGAAATCTGCAGTTATGGCACACCTGGAAGATATGCTAGAATCCCAACATGCTAATTCTAATGTTATTGTGGGGGGAGATTTTAATGTAACGTTTGAACCTCTTTTAAACGATAACTGGACTTTATCGGACGATCAAGATAGAGAGTGGGGGGTACCCAAACTGGACCTGGATCCAATTAAAAGATGGACTGAGGTATCGCTCCAAATCAACTCACTCTGTCTTAACAAGGGATTAAGATCAGTAAACGGGAGAACCGCTGGTGACAAGGTAGGGAAAAATACTTTTAAGAACGGACTCCGAATGAGTAGAATTGATTACATTTTGATTAGTCTGGGTTTATGGAGATTCGTTAAAGACATGCTAATCATGGAAAGGGTTGAGAGCGATCACAATCCTTTGTGCTTGTCTCTTTCATACTGGATTTCCCCAGACCAAAATGGAGAGGAGACGGAAGTCACCACTCTCATTGACACTGTCGTAGCAAACGACATGCGTCATGTCCGATGTTCTAAGGTTTTAACTAACCAGCAGAGCATTGACTCTATATCTATTAAGTTAGCTCAAGCAACAAGCAATTTAGAGGTTTTATTTAAAGAGGATACATCAACCATAAGGAATATGGAGACTGCCAGGATTCATGAGGCCTCTTTTGGCGATCTAAAAAGCTTCTTTGTTAGGCCTAGCACGCTGAATGGCCCTCGAGCTCTCCCACCCCCTAGATGGTACTCAGGGGAATGTAGACAGGCCCGCATGGACCCGGGTAGAGCGATTAAAACTGGGCCGAGTCCTAAAATTCGTCTCGCCAGGGCCGCCTATAAAAATGCTGTTGTTAAAGCCAAACGTAACTGGGACGAGCAAAGGTGGAATGATTTAAAAGAGGCGGGACACCATAAAGATACGCGTAAGTTCTGGAATGTTTATAAGTGGGGTGTGGATGGCAACCCCGAAAAACCCCAGAATTGGGTCCCACGTGACAAATGAGTATCAGATTTTGAGCCGCAATATGCGAAGGGTGACGTTTTAAACCTTTCCCCCGAGATCCCGTTTTTGCCATTTTTGGAAGATCCATTCACACTGAAAGATGTGGAATGCGCCCTAGATCTAGTGATACTTGGTAGAGCGCCAGGTATCGATGGCATTCCCGCGGATCTATTCTTGTGGGATAGGGTCTCTTGGGGCCCATATATACTCCTTTTGTCAAATATGATTGCTAAGGGTGCTCCCGTACCGAAATCATGGCTCGGGGCTGAAATTATTGCCGTCTTTAAAAAGGGGGACAAATCCTTGCCTGGAAATTATCGACCGATCAGCCTGATCGACACCTCACAAAAGGTCTTTGCCAGGGTGATCCTGGATACAATACTGGCATGGGAACGGGACCACAACATCTTGACTAATTTACAAGCAGGTTTTAGAACATCCATTAGTACGGTCGACCAGATATTGCATTTCACAATGTTGTACTGGAAGACTGTGATATTGGGCTGCGGCAGTCTATACGCCGCTTTTGTAGATTTGAGAGCGGCTTTCGATCTGGTTCCCCGCTCAAATCTGTGGAAGGTTCTTAAAGACATGGGTTTACCAGGGCCTTTACTCTCACTGGTTAAAAAAACTCCATGACCTAAATTATGCTCAGATCAGATGAGGTAGCCCTGGCAATGTCACAACTCAGTTCCCTGTCAAATCTGGAGTTCGGCAGTGCAGTGTATTAGCCCCAACCTTATTTTCCCTTTATATTAATGATGTTGCTAGAATTTTAGTTAACTCCAATGTTGATGCCCCAATCCTTGCAGGAGCTAAAATTCCTATTTTAATGTTTGCAGACGATTGCCTCATAGTAGCAAAAACCCCAAGTGAGTTGCAAAAGGCGCTGAAGCTTTTTGATGAATTTTGCACCACATGGGGTTTAGAAGTTAATGTACTCAAATCCAAGTTTATGACTTTTACCGCTCCAAAAACTTTTAGAGGCTCTGTAACCATGAATGACCGCCCCTTGGAGAGGGTCCATGCCTTTAGTTACTAGGTGTGTGTATCCAGAATGATTTACGCTGGAGGCAGCAGATTGAGCTGGCCACTATGAAACATCGACAGCTCACTGGCGCTTTGTGTCTGGAACACTCGAGGTCCCTCACTAAACCGATAGCTCCTGTACTACCGGTTTATAAGGGCAAAGTGATCAGCTCCGCTTTATACGGAGTTGAAATGTGGGGGCATGAGAACCTTAGGGAATTGACGGTGTCTGAAAACTCTTTTCTAAGGAATCTAATTAAATTACCTCAGAGCACCCCCCTGACCCCTCTCTTTTATGACTTAGGGCTGTCTCCAATAGCTATTATTGCATCCCTACGTCCAGTTCTTTCCTGGAGGCGGATTTGGACCACACCAGAACTAGCCACCTACACTCAGGGATTGCTGGATATAATTACTAGTGGCAACACCCACAAAATTAAAAGTGCTATGTGAACTAGGCCTCAAAGAATTATGGGAGGATCCAGTCAATGCAAACTTTCCCCCAAAGAAGGCACTCAAGGACCTCTATTGGAAGTCCTTGGCCATTAAGCTCTTCAGAAAAACAGATCCCCGTTCTTTGACAGGTATATTTCTGGATATTAAAGAGGGCCCGTATCTGGAAGCATTCTGGGACACTATCATGAACCCCTTGGACCGCAAACTTTACTTCCAACTGAGAGTTGGGAGTTTACCTGTAAGGGCTTTTACTAGCAGATGGTCCACAGGAGACAAGGCTACGTGTCCAGGCTGCCCGGCGCTTTCTGAAACTATCGGACACCTGTTGTTCGAATGCCCAGCATACGTGGCCCCCCGCCGATTTTGGCTGCGCCCAATGTGCAGGTTACTTGGCACCAATAGTGGATTGCTTGCCTTAAGAATTATCCGTACCTGTACTAATATGACGGTATATGTAGCCACGGCAAAATTCCTGGGGTGGGTATGGCCCATTAGAACCAAATTGCTTGCAAACTAACTTCGCTCAGGGATGCAAAATTGCTATATTTACTTTTTGTGTAATATGTACAGTTCTAAGAGTATTTTATCTGTTTTTACCTTTTTTTACCCAATTTCTTAACTGTATTTTTTATCTTATACATAAACTTGTATGTACTGTATGCTTTTATGACAATTTGTCGAATAAAGCTTGTTTGACTTGACTTGACTAGCTGGACATTTCACTCGTACAAAACCATTGAAATTCCTCTGTTATAGTTAGTTGTACTAACTATAACTCGCGCGCCCGCAGTCCACTGCTGATGATGTCACATATTACATCATTTATGACATGGGCAGTGACATCACTGATGACATCACTGATGAACTCTCAAATAACATCACTCATGACATCATCCAGTGAATGTTGTTTGGTTCGATATTTAAATAAGTATTATATATATAACAATGTGCATTGACAGAACCGGAATTGTGGAGTGGGGCGGAGACTGAGAGGACCATGGCGGCCCCCAGCTAAACGGCCGCGGCTCGGCTCCTCCAGGATGCAAAACTGCTAAAAAAGGTTCTGACTCTGTAATGGCTGGTTACCGAGTCTCGAGTGGCAGGTGCGCTGATCGTGATGACCTCAGCGGTAGGACAAAAGGAGAGCACACTGGCGTCTGGAGGCGCAACGCTAAGCTTTCAGATCGGCTTCAGTATTGGCGGTAACAGGGAGTACGCTGGGTGTGCGAGGTGGGCGGAGGCAGCCCAGGCACGGAAGAGACGCTATTCGGCATTGTTTGTGCTCCGGCACCGAGACTGGGAGACGAATGTGTTAGCAGCGGAGGTGGAGGGGGAGACGGCGTGAGCAGTAAGACCAGAAGCGTGCTTAGCGCCGCCTGTGTACCTGGAAATAATATCTGTGGTGAACGGATATCGTTGGAGTTATTTCCTACAACAGCGAGGGAGGCTAAAGCGGTAGGGAGATATCGGAGATACATTTTAAAAATGTTGCCGGGGGGTGCTAGTCAAAAAAATGTGAGCGATCTAAATCCACCTATTGAAGAAAATACTATTGACTTGCAGCAGGAAGGGGGCGCTTTTGGAGGTGTAGGTAGATGGATGGATGTTGACGCAATTAAAGCTGTGGAAGCTGAGGTGTGGGGGGTGGAAAAGCCTATAAAACCAGCAAAAGTGGAGGAAACAGTGGAGCAGACAGGAGCTTTAGCACAGGCTCAAGCACAGGCACAAGCACAAAGCAGGAAAGTAAACAGGTACGCCCTCAGAGATAGACTGATACAAGACCCCTTGCAAGAGAGCTCTGAGTACCTTACGCGAATACCTCCTCGCATTTCCTTTGTTAGATCGAATAATAAGTGAGGCAAGGGTAAAGTTTGCGGTCTAGACAGAGACCTAGAGGTGCCCGGGTCAGGGAAGTAAAAAGAAAAAGACACAGGTGTAAATAGAGGGAAGGTAATAACTAAGAAAGGTATTCCACCATACACCAAGGTTACACCCTCGTTGAAAACTTACTACAAAGTCATGGCTACCAGCACCTCTCAGACACCATCTAAGTCATCAAAATCCTTAAAAGCACCGATGCCCTCACCTCCACCTCCACCCCAAAAAACTGTTACTAAACAAGGCACAGTGGAGCAAAAGGAACTGTCCTCGTTGGAGGAAAGCTCAGAAAATAAAAAGAAATTCACGAAAACACTCACGAGAAATCCCCCAGTGACGAGGCTAATAATGCCGATAAGACTGATAAGGTGGCAATTGAGGTTGAAAATGAAGACGCTTAGTGTACATCCAGATGTGAGCCTATCAAATAAGTACTCTGCACTGACAAATAGTATCCCTCAATTATGCCATGGGTCTCATGGACAGTTTGAGAAGCAGGGAAACACAATAAATATAAGTAAACCTGGTGTAACTAACTTAGAAGTAACCTCTTCAACATTGGCAGATATTCTTTTGACTATAAAAAGATGAAATAACGAACAGGTTCACAGTCTCGGAAAACAATCAGGCAGAGTTGGCTAGTCGCTTTTTAACTTCTGAAGCGAACCAGGCGGCTATACAGGCCACGTGTGAGGATTTAGCTAAGAAACTGGAAGATGTTACCTTAAGAACTGAGGCACTGGAAAAAGAAATGCCGTCGATAAGGGATTCCCTGCGTACTACTGATGAAGTGGTTGCAAGCTAAGTGCGCAAAATCGTGAATTAAAAGAAGACGTTGAAAGGTTGGAAAATCATTCTCGACGGAATAATTTAAAACTATTAAATGTGCCTGAAGCCTTAGAAGGAGATGACCTAAAGGGGTTTGTGATAATGTTGTTGAAAGGAACTGTTTTAAAAGGAAACAAGACGGTAGACCTAGCAAGGGAAATCCAGAGGGTGCACCGAGATCCCTTTCGAAGGAATCCTGCTAGGCAAAAAACACGGAAAATACTGATAAACTTCCTGACATACACCGTGAAAGAACAGATCCTTACATTGGCTTTAAAAGAAAAATCAATTGCTTTTAATAGTTCCAACCCCTTCAATTTTCAAATAAGGTCTGATATCTCTCATGTGACAGCCACTAGACAGTGGGAGCTCGGGAAAAGGCTGGACAAGTTGAATGGATTGGGGGCAAGGGCACAGTTAAAGTTTCCTGCGCACCTTAGGGTAATGTGGAATAACCACATGCATCTGGTAAAATATGGGGATGAGGCAGATGCTTTAATCATGAAGATCAGGACAGAGCATGGATCACTAGAATTAAGAGCCTAAGCTTGTTAGGAAATAGAAAGAAAGATGGGAGACCAAAGATTGGGGAGTAAACAGACCAGTTTCATGACTTGGAATGTTAATGGTATGCAGTGCCCCCGTAGGCAGAGACTCATTCTCAAATATCTAGAAATATCGAGTGCTCAGATCTGTTTATTACAAGAGACACACTTAAGTCTAACTGAAAGTCGTTCAGTGTTCTCTAAGACAAAATGGATAAAATACTTCGAAGTATCGCAACAGACAGCACATAATAGAGGGGTAGCTATATTAGTTAAACATGGTACCTCATGTACGATAAGGGTGGTCCAAACAGATACCTCTGGGAGATGGATAGTAGTGAAAATGGCATTGAACAATATTGATATAATATGTGTCTCATTTTACGGTCCCAATGTGGATGATTCCTCCTACCTCCTGAAATTACAATCTGTATTAATGTTGGAGGCGCCAGCCTATATTCTGGGAGGTGTTTTTAATGTACTATTAGATCCCATTAAAGACAGGTCAAATGTCAGCAACTATGTAGGGGCACCAAAAATACGGCGGGCACTGCGAAATATGATCCATGATCTAGACTTGGCAGATCTGTGGAGAGCTAAACAGGGTTTACAACAGGGGTTTACATTCTGTAGCAAGAAGTCCAAACACGCCTCGAGAATTGACTATGTCTTTATAAATAGACACTCCATCACAGATATTAAGAAGATAGAAGTTATGCCTAGCCTCCTGTCAGATCATGCTCCTCTACTGTTTGTGTATTTGATAAACAATCAGCAGATGCAGTCCAGATGGACATTAAAGTGGGCCATGCTCTTAAACCCGGAAATAGTTGGCTCCATTCAGTCCTTTACCGTAGATTTCTTTGAACTTAATATAGGGTCTACAACCTTCGATTATATCTGGGATGCCTACAAGGCCGGGTTAAGAGGGAGGCTCCATGGTATCATATGCGCCAAGAATAGAACGGAGGCAAGGATATTGAAAGAAATAGAAAATACAATTGGACAGTTGGAGCTAGAGAGGAATAACACGCATAATATAGACCAGGAACGACTTTCCCAGAATAAACAGGAATTAGATCTGGCAAGACAAACATATAGAGGGAAGTTAGATGCGAAGTGTAAAGCCCAAAGGGATTCAAGTAGGATGGATAATTTCGAATATGGAGAGAAGGCAGGAGCAATGCTGGCTTGGAAATCTAGAACAGACCGGGCTAGGAATGATATTAAAGAGCTAATAATAAACAGTAATGGGGATACGTCAAGTAAAATAGAGGATATGCAAGGATGCCTCCTCGTTATTTGCATATCTATATAGAGAGGTTGTTAACCCTTCCTCTGAAGCTATACGCTCATGGTTGATCAGTAAAAATATACCAATATTATCTGAGGAGGGTAGGAATAGCTTGGACGCCCCTATAACAGAAGAAGAGATAGCAGTACAGATAAAGAAATCAAAAAACAAAAAAGCTGCCGGTACAGATGCACTTCCTAGTGAAGGTTATAAACATCTGACAAATGAGTTGTGTCCAGTACTGGGAACCTTTTTCAACTCCGTATATTCGTCTACAGGTAGAGTTCCCAGTTCATGGAAGGAGGCAATTATCGTTTTGATCTTGAAGCCCGGAAAAGATCCCTTAAGGGCGGATTCATATCGACCAATCTCCCTGCTGAATGCAGATTATAAAATCTTTATGGGCATTCTTGTGGGGAGATTGGCTAAATTGTCAGCTAAACTGATACACGCAGATCAAAAGGGTTTTGTGGCTGGTAGACACATCGAAGATCAAACACACCTCCTACTAGGGAACATAGACTTAGCGGTAGAAACAATGGAACCCTTGGCCGTGGTAGCTTTAGACACGGCCAAGGCTTTCGATAAAGTCTTCTGGAAATATCTGTGGGAAGTGTTAGAAATAATGGGGTTTGGCCCAGTATTTATACATACCTTAAAAAACTGTTACAGAGGTGCCTCTGCACGGATTCTCCTAAATGGTACATTAACATCGGCCTTTAACATACAGCAGGGAACCAGACAGGGGTGCCCTATATCACCACTACTGTTCAATATATATATTGAACCAATGGCTCAGGCAATCAGGCTTGATGCTATTATAACACCATTTCAGTCCGGCCTGTACAGTTCCAAGTTGGCCCTGTATGCAGACGATTTGATCCTTTACACTAGTGATCCAAGTTCAGCCATCCCCCGAATCGAGGAACTGTCTGTAGAATTCGGGGCTCTATCAGGCTATGAGGTGAATAGATCCAAGACAGAGGTCATGTGCTGGAACATAGACCAATGGCATGGCACTGAGAGTCAGGAGTTTAGGTATCTGGGAATATATATAGTGAGGGAACTTGATCGAATCCCTAAGTTAAATCTGGACAGAATAACTAGAGAAATAGACCGTCTGTTTAGCAGATGGAAAAATCTTCCATTGACTATATATGGAAAAGTGAATTTGGTGAAAATGGTCATTCTGCCCAAGCTCTCCTATCTGTTTTCCACTATACCGTTACCATTTCCAAAGAAAGAATACAGAGCAAAATAGGGAGTTTCGTGTGGGGGGATAAAGGGGTGCGACTGACTTGGAAGAAACTACGGAGAAGGTTAATAAAAGGTGGGTTAGCTCTCCCTGACATTAGTCTCTATGTGGTGGCATTTCAGTTTAAGAGCATACGTATGTTACTTACCAAACCAGATCACTCACCATGGGGAAGATTGCTGGGAGAAATGGTGACCCGAATTTAGAGAGTAGAAGGGGGTAGTGAAGCCTTTCTCTACAAATTCGGGTCTCCGAGATTCTTTAAGCGGGTTCGATTGAAGGTTCTAAAAACAGCTTTAGAGATATGGTACAAGATAAGGGTAGGCAGTGGGATCAGGTACTACTCAGATTTGGCACCAGTCTGGGACTCACCCGGTACCCCGGATTGTTTAAACGACGCCTTGGCAATACCAATAAAAAGGGCAGGGATAACAATATGGAAAGAGTTAATGGATGAGGAAGGAATACAACCATGGGAGTACTTAAGGGTAAAGGTAGGGACAGACTTATCAAGATTTAAATACCTTCAATTGGTCTCTTGGCACACAGCAGAAAGCGAGGAGATAAGAAGCAATGAGGAGATAGAAAGGCTAGCCCAATCCACCACACCAATCAAAAAAGAAATCTCGGTATGGTATCAACAACTACTAAAGGCTGAGGATAATGGGATAGCCTTGGCAGAAGGGGTTTGGAACAATTCATCCATGGTAACACAGGCGGAGGGTATGCTCGAATCATCTTTGAGGATATTATACAGACATATAAAGCCTGCCTGTTTGAAAAAGAACCACTTTTTCATGGTCAATAGGCTCTATTATAATCCCTTTAAAATCGCAAAATTTGCCCCTGCACCACCACCAAAATGCCCGAGATATCAGGAAATGTTGGCAGATGATATCCACATGTTTTCAGAATGTAAAGAGCTGGAACCTTTTTGGAAAGAAGTGGGGCTAGTACTGTTGGGAGTCTTTAAGACCAGGGTTGAAGTCAACCCCTCTTTGATTATATTTGGCGATGACGGTCTATTCTGTCAGACTGCCACATGGCAGGAAAAAGGGCTGCTACTGTACATGATCCTACTGGCAAGGAGGGAAATATGTAGGAGATGGAAAGACCGCCTTCCTCCGGGAAGAGAGGAATGCTTAAAAGCATCTTTTAATATGGCCCGGCTGGAATATGAAAGGGCAGACGATAAGCCATCTAATATCTGGCACCCTTTAATAAGGTGGGGGAGAACTGTAAGAATTATCCAGTCACTCCAATGATTACACCATGTCCCCGGTACTAAAGGGGAAGAGGTCAGGCGACCCAAGTGAAGCGTGGTCAGCTAAGTGGCCCACAGGTAGAGAATTTGGCTGTAATGTGCATTGAACAATGAGTGGATGTATAAGTGTCTCAATGGAGGATTTAGTAGCACTGTGATTGTCTGTCTAGGTGACTAATTTAAAGTGTCTCACTAAATATATGGGATAGTGATTCAATTGTGTGGATCTCTGTTTCACTTTACCTGTTGTTGTGGAAACTATTACATATGTTGATTACTAGGTGTGTGAAAGTTTATATTAGTATTAATTAGTTCAGTGAGTATTTGTATGGGATAGTGAATGTGTAGTTGAGTGGGAGGTGTGTGACTGTCCAAATGTGTTTAAATGGTTGATCTAGTATGTATATGAGGTTAATACTGCACGTGGAAACACTTGTTTGGGTGACTGATTCTTTTTATGGGTGTGGTGATGAGTAAATACATTTCTCAATGATAAATATCCAACAAAGTAGAAATTTTAAATGTACTGTATGTGACAGTTGTTGTTTATAAATAAGTATACATAAGACTCAGCGATTGTATGAGTGACTGTATTGAAAACTGTATACTTGTAATAGTTCAAGTTAAAAAAAACTTTATTTCGGCAATAAGCCATAAAAGCACAAGCAAAAAATGTACATGAGCATCAACATTCTTTTGAACAGTATTAAAGAGAAGGGTTTGTTTCACATATTGGCAAAGCTACAGAAGTACAATAAGTGCATACATTTAGAATACTTTCTGGGACAACGGACATAGGTATATCTTTAAAAAAAAGTCAAGGATACTGCTCGCAACAGGGCATCTATAGACATAGGTTAAAAAATTGTTAGAAACACCATTACAATAAAAAGTATTAAAAGCCGATAAAACCAATTTAAAAGAGTGGATTTGAGAAGCAAACCTATACAAATTCATTCATGGGAAAAAATACGGTTGAAATAACGGCAAACACAAATTTGTAGGCACGTTTAACTATTTCCTGGGCTCTGAGACTTGATGAAAGCTCTACGCATATACCACATGGCGAGTAAGAATCTAAAGGTTGCAAAAACAAATAATGGGTTAGGCTCATATTTTAACAACCTATAGGCCACAGTATGCTCTCTGATTCCCAAGTTTTTACATAGCTGGAGCACCCATTTGGCCGTTGGCCTTTTATAGGCCGGACAGAAGAGAAGCACATGAAGATTTGTCTTGTCCGACAAGCTACACCCTGGACATTCCAACCTGCCCTTCCATTTGTTGGTAAATGCTCTAAGGGGGAGCACCCCATGTCTAAATTACAGATATAATTTTTTAGCAAAAAAAAAGGTTGGATGTTGTCAAGCACTGGTTCAAGCTCATATTGCTGTTTGATATCTAGAAACCTGTGCGTCAGAGAGTTGATGCTCTGGATGAGTTGAGCTAAATTATATTCTTTGATAGTGAGCTGAAGGTTTTTTTTTAAACAGCGTGGCAGGTCTCCTCGGGCGATTACCATAGAGTTGTCAACCCTAGAATTTGGCAACTCATACGTATATGGGATATCCAAGGTATATTCCCTGCTCCTAGAATGGATAATACATCTTTCAGTTCCTCTCTATAATTTAATAACTCAGGCGTGCTCCACAGGCGATGCCAAAATAAAAGCGGGCGGGAAGCAGTAATATCAATTATTGGTCCTATCCCCAGATCCATCCTCAAGGGTGTTAGGGGAGTACTCTTTGGCAAATTCAGAAGTTGTCTAAGGAATGAGTTCTCTGTTGTGGCAAGGGCATTAGAGGGGCAATAACCCCAAAGTTCAACGCCATGAAGAGAAGCTCCCCTGGCCTGTATTTTATAAATTTCAGTTGGGGGACCTACAACTTTTTGGGAACAGCTTTTATAAACTTTGAGCATGCCCCCTATAGATTGGGTAAGTTTTAGGTTTGTCTTCTTTATTTGGGTTACCTAATTCATCTAATCATTCAGTGTGAGACCCTAATAACCAAAGGTGGAGACCCTTTCTAAGGGCTTGCCATCCATTTGCGGCTGCGGACAGTTTATGGTATTTGCATTAAACACCATCTATTTAGTTTTTTGGAGATTTATTTCCAAATCCCTTTTCTTACAAAATTTGCAGAACTCCTCTAGTACCTGCTGCATTCCCTTTGGTGACTTAGAGAGAAGCAGTGTATCGTCCGCGAACATAAGCGTGGGTATTTTGTAGTTCTCTAGCCTAGGTGAATCTATATCGTTTATTGTCAGCAGGGTTTCAATTAGGCCATTTAAAAAGAGGGCGAACAGGGTCGGAGCGAGAACACAGCCCTGTCTCACCCCTTTCTCTACTGGAAAGGGAGCTTTCAATTCCCCTTTTTTACCATATCTGATTCTCGCAAACATATTGTGGTGCAGACGTTGCAACAAATGGCAAAGGTACTCGGGTGCACCCTTATCCCGAAGGATGCCCCAGAGCTGATCCCGCTGCACCATATTGAATGCGGATTTACGATCCACAAAGGTCAGATATAAACTGCCCCATCTAAGATCACAGTCTTCCAATGGATCAGTTGCAGTCTGAACCGCTGGTCAATAGTAGAAATTTTACTTCTAAAACCCGCTTGAAGTGGAGTTATTATGTTTTTTTCATCAATCCAAGACTGCAGCCGATCCAGAAAAATGTGAGAAATTAACTTTTTGGTCACATCAATTAAACTTATCGGGCGATAATTAGCTGGGTTTAACGGAGAGCCCTTTTTATAAATAGGGATAATTTACGTGCCTGCCCATGTTGGAGGTAACTCCATGCCTCTAAAAATAGTATTAAAAAATACCATTAGATAGGGTACCTGCACTAGTCCTTCATTCTTGAATAAGTCACCAGGAATTTTATCCAGACCTGGCGCTTTAGCTGCAAGCATTTTGCCCAGTGCTGCTTAGCCGTGCAGGGAGGAACATTAGCGTCCATAAGGGTATTATGCACAATAAGAACACTAGAGGGTGCATCTCTATCCTCAGATCTTGAGTATAGTGATTGGAAATGCAGCCTCCAGACTTCCTCCCCCAGGTTCGGCTCAATTGCCGAGTTGCCTTCGGACTTCCCAGTTCTCACTAGGTTCCAAAAGCCTCTCGTGTCTCTATTATCTAAGGCCGTTCTAATAGCTTCCCATTTGTCTAGATCCCATGATGACTCTGCTTCAGCCACCATTTTTTTGTATACAGCCCTTGTTGCTTTAATGCGGGAAGTATCCTTGTTTTTGACTGCTGACACCAAGGCACTTTGTAGGGACATCCCTAAATGTTTTATTATACCAGGAATGGTTATTTTTAATACCTGGATTATTTTTAAAATCTTCATTATAGAAGAACACTGCAATTTTGGAAAGCATTTCCTGATGGTTTTTAGCTATTTCCTGCTGGGGTTCTGGGGTTTGGCCATTTGTTGATGTTTGGAAAGCAAATTCCAAATGGGGAATAATTTGGTCATAAAGGGAGGCCTTTTTGTTGATTGACTGTACAAACGTTCCCCAGCGGACTCTTCTGCCTCCTTCAGTTGTTACCAGATATGGGGCAGCTTGGGCAGGTAGATTTTGGTCTTGCTCAACTTTTGGCAGATTTATTTCTAATGCCAACGGGTTGTGGTCGCTTTCAATACGTGGGGATACTACAAATTCTACAGCATTGTGCCACAATTCCACATTAACCAAAATATAGTCAATAATAGAGGTTTGGCCTAACCTATTATAGGTGGGAACAACTGGACTATCAGACGGGAAGCGGCAGTTACATGCCCTTAGCAAACTTGTAAGGGTGAGGGAGTTCATCTGCATTACTAATGGGGTCCAGCTCCTGGCCGGATAGATATTACAATCAGGGATTAACCATACAGAGTCCTCCTCATTAGTATTAGAGGTGTTCAAGCCATTTAGTGGCTCAAAATGGCAGTTAAAGTCTCCCCTAAGACTCAGGCAGTGTATGTATAAACGATGCCAGACAGTCTAGAGCCTGGGATGTCAGCCACTGTTTCTAAGGCCATGAATAAATATTTATGACGGCAATTTCCAAATTATGAAAAAATGTCATAAGGATACACAAGATGTCGGGGGATGATGTATCTATGACTTTAATTCTGCAGCCCATATGTATACCAACCCAGATGCAGAGGCCTCCAGAGAGTCTCCCCCTGGGCCCCTGTACAGCTGGGATAGAATATGCAACATAGCCCACTCTATATAGGAGCTTCCTTGACCAAGTTTCCTGGAATAGGCATACCTCATGGGTATCAATAAAGACTCCCCAATCTGGGAAGTCCATTTTTGAACTAAGTCCTGCTATAATCCAGGATAGGATCTTAGTAGTCTGAATGTAGGTCCCACTATGCTGTAGTATCAACTGGCTATCCAGGGTACTCTGTGTAGGAGGCACTCCCAGTTGTGCGTCCGTAGGGGTAGTTATAGCATGTGCTTGATGCCCAATATTTCCCTGTGTAGAGTGAACTAGGTTACCAGGTATAATGCTCACTGGTCTTGGCACTCCATCTGAGGAAGTATTCTCGGAGGGTTTTACTGATGGTTGGGTACTAAGGTTGGAACTTTCAAGATAATGGTTTTTAGTAGGGAAATGTTGTGCCAGGTTCAAGTTTTCGTGCCTTGGGTCTAGTAAATCAACCAGGTCCAAGGTACTAAAATGGTTGTGCACGGGAATGTTAAATTGCTCCCTGTTTTCCCAAGCTTGGGAT
Source organism: Lissotriton helveticus (assembly GCF_964261635.1). Taxonomy (NCBI): domain Eukaryota; kingdom Metazoa; phylum Chordata; class Amphibia; order Caudata; family Salamandridae; genus Lissotriton; species Lissotriton helveticus. Next base: position 643,781,977 of record NC_136059.1, read on the forward strand.
GTGTGTGACAGGACATTATTTTGAGCATGCATTTCAAATTTTTTGTACACACTGTCCACTCTTTCTAAAAGAGGCTTGGGGGATAGAAGTATCCCAGAGGGAGAACTTGCATGCCTCCTGTCGCTGTTACTGGTCCTCATGGTAGTATATGTTGGACCGCCCTTCTGTCTTTGAAATTTATCAAGACACAGTCCCCTGGAATATCTTTATGTCTTTGCCCATGCCAGCTAACCCTTTGGGTAAATAAGATCTCACTCTGGACTTGGGGGGGGGGAGTGGTGTATGTATATTCAGCCAATGGATAGCTTTATTTTTTAACTCTAAATGAGGTTCCCCCCGGCCTGCCTCCAGAGATGGTACTGTGGTTAAAATTACCATGTAGGGTGTGGATTCTGGAGGGAGGTCGATGCATGGGCAAGGAGAGTTTGTACGACTTGGTTTAAATATTGCTGGGTTCCTATCAGAGTTTGACAGTAGAGTTGGGGTCTGGTGAGCATTACCTACAACTGAGTAATTCGCCTTGGCCCTATTTATGTGTTCTACTACAGAGGGGCGTTACTGTGAAGGCTGCTAGAGAGTTGATTTAAATGGTGGGCTCCATTGGACAAAGTGGGAAAAGTCTGTTGTTGGACAGGATTTAGGCCTATGGGTGGGGCATGCTGTTCGCCAGAGGGTGAAATAGCCTGCGTACCTTGTGGGTGTGGTAACCCTTTTCAAAGACTTTGGGGTAACATTATTTTTACAAGCAGCATCAATTTTAGTTCCTTATGAGTCTAGTGAAGTTTTTAGATTGGCGACACTAATAATAAGTCTCAAGGTTTTCCTTATCGCTAGCATCCTGATGACCTCCCCCCTGGAGTGTTAGTGGGGACTGACCCTAAAGAGTGCACCTCATAAGTCCCCCCTCGCAGCACCCTTCTTCCGAGGAGCTCCTTTCTTTTTTACCCCTCCCTCCCGCGTCCACTCTGCTAGTGCTCTTCGCAACTGAGTTTACTTGGGCAAGGGGTAATTCTGGGGAGGTGATGGGGCTAATGATTGAGATACTACGGACAAATCCAACTCCGCGGACTGGGTCACGCTTGTCAATCATGGTGTGAGGGAAAGATGCCTCTCTGTGAATTCAATTTTGCTGGATACATGCTGCAACATTCTGTCAATCGCAGTCGGCTGTGCAGTGATAGTATGATTTAAGGGTTTCTGCCTGTTGTTGGGCCTTAGAGGGGGGGGGTAGTCTTCCCCATAGTTACAAGCTTGCTTATACAAAACAGATCCTATGGATAGAATAGTACTAACTACTTTGGAGTAAAAGGGGGGTGGCCCAGCCCAGTCTCGTACAGTCTCAGACGGCCCCTTGGTCTGGGCTTCGTCCGAGCTACGTCCCACGCGCGTCCCTTGCCGTGGGTGGAAAGGCTGTGCTATAAGTGCATTGGCCCCACCTCCCCATCACTCACGGAAGCTACGGCTGGTGCAATGCACTCTGGGGGTAGTAGTAGGGTGTGCATGGCGATGAAAGAAATGCTGCCCAAGATTCTGTGGCCCCCGCGTTGCTCCTGGGACCCTCGTCCCACCAGGAGCTAATAGGATGGCAGATGCGGCATTGCGGGAGCAGGCAGAGAAAGCTCAGGGAACAACCAGCGATGCTTTAGGGCAGTTAGCAGAGTCCCCCATGCCATGGGGGAGAGGCTGCGCTATAATAATCCACATTTGTAAAGCGCACAATCACCCGTAAGGGTCTCTAGGCACTGGGGGCCGTCGGGAAGATTAAGCAAGCTATTGCCCAGAGTCACATGGTGCTGGGCTAACCTGCCGCCGGAGCCGGGGATCGAACCCTGATCCCCAGATTCCAGCGTCAGTCGCCCTGGCCGCGGCGCCACACCTCTCCCACTATAAGCGCGTTGGCCTTGCGACCCGGGCGGAAAAGGGCTCATAAGGTGGCGGTGTCTATCAGACACCGCCAGCCATATTACAATGGCCTCTGACAGAAGCCTTTCCGTGGTGGCAATGCTGCCACGGAAAGGCATCCCGAGTCTACTTTAGGGGCCCTATGTGGGCCCCCATGGACTCCGAGGGGGTGGGGGGTGCACATGGCAGCAGTTCCATGCACAGCATGGGTGGGGGGTGCACATGCCAGCAGTTCCATGCACTGCATGGCAGGCACCGCGCGGTGCCTGCCATGCTGTGCATGGAAGTGCACAGCATTCCTTCCTGCCATTGTGGCGGGCGGTGCTGAGTGCACCGCCCGCCACAATGGTAGGAATGCTGGATATGCCCGCCAATGTGGCGGGCGCATCCTAATGCTGGCCACGGGTCCCCCGCCCTTATGGCAGGCGGTCCCTTTCACCGGTAGGATGACGGGCGGACATCCTAATGGGCCCCTGAGTATGAGTTACTATTTATGTCAATAAATAAAGTGGTGTTTATATAAGTGTGTAGCTGACTAAATGTAAGTATGATCACTTGTTTGCATAAGTGAGTAGGATGACTGCATAAGAGTATAGGATGTGGGCTGGTGTGTAATGTCGATGTAGGTGTTTATGTATATTTAATAGTTTTATATTGCTCTTCGTTAGCATGTATGAGTGAATCTACAGATAAGTGTTTAGATGTGTGTGTAGATGTAGTAATCACTGAGTACATTTTGAGAGACTTGTATTGGTGTGTCAATGGTTTCAAATATGGTATTCCATATTTTATAATTAGTGTTGACAGGTTATACTAGTGTATGATGAGGTGTATCAGATTTTCACGTGAATGATGTCATCAGTGATGTCATCAGTGATGTAATTTGAGATGTCATCAGTGATGTCACTGACCATGTCATGAATGATGTAATATGTGACATCATCAGCAGTGGATTGCGGGCGCGCGAGTTATAGTTAGTACAACTAAGTATAACGGAGGAATTTTAATAGTTTTGTACGAGTGAAATGTTCAGGTAACTATAACACCCCTAAAAACCTACGGTTTTTGCAGTGAATTTCTAAGGTTTTTTAAATGATAATTCCTAACTATAACATGTCTGAAACCTATGATTTTTTCAGTGAATTTCAAAGGTTTTTTTAAATGATAATTTCTAACTATAACATGTCTGAAACCTATGGTTTTTTCAGTCAATTACAAAGGTATTTTCAATTATAATTTTTAAATTTATTAATTGTTATTTTTTTCATAGTGTTTTACTACATTTTTTAATCTATTTTTTAGATATCTTATTTTTTAAATTACTTTACACATATTTAATAAATATATATATATTTTAAATTAAAAATATATATTTTTTTATAGTTTTATGTTTTTTTAAATATATTTATATTATTTTCTTTATTTTGTTTCAATTTTTTGGGGAGTCGCGCACCCAAAGCACACCCTTCTCATTCACTGTGCGGAACGTGTCCGCCATTTTAGGATTGCTGTGTAGGATCCACTTAGGGTGTGCGACGAGTACGACTTTCCCAAAAGGGATGCTATACGACTGGTACGCGACCTATAGCGCATATGCGACATGTACTTATTACGCGACGCGACGGTCGAGCAGTTGCGTGTGACGTCATACACACATCAGCCGCTGTGGGTGCGCGACCCCCGCGAAATTCTTTAGTGTTTAAAAACGTATATGTATGTATTTAATATAAATATTAAGACAAGACACTATCTGAGGTAATTATAAAAATAATATTCTTTAACTTTCAAAAAAGTTACATTACTTTTAAATGCAATTTCGCGAAGTCGCGCTGGGTGCGAGCTGGGTGCGAGCTGCGTGCGCGCACCTTACGCGGACCCCATGTGTCCAGAAAAAAAGAGATTTGATTGGTTCATCACATTTCCTATTGTAATTATTGAAGGACCCCATCCATTTCAATCACTTGGGTTACACCTTCCTTAGGAGAAGACCTCAGCTACCAAGAACTGTTGTTTTTGTTGATTACAGGCCTGTTTGCTCTTAACATTGCAAAAATGGCTTCAAATCAACCTTCTTCTGATTCAGATCAGTCTAATGAAGAGGGGTTTGTTCCTGAACCACCACGCCCCAAGATATTTGAATCCATTGTTTAGAGATGTTTTACATTTCCAGAAGAATGAGGAAAACAAATGCCACAAAGGTAACCTGTACAATTTGCAAGGTAGTTCTATCAAGAGGAGACCCCAACAAAAAATATTCTTGTGGAACTGCCAGTATGTTTCAACATCTGCAAAGTTTGCATCCTGTCAATCTGGCAAGAGAGGAGTGCAACAGACTGGACCATCACCACCGCAAGTTGCAAGCACTTCCGGGGCGTCCACTTCAACATCTACTATGGACATCCGGCCCCAACTGGCAAATGCCAAAATTCATTGCATAAAATGCAATAGGTGGCTTTGCTATGGGGAACAATCAGTTGATTTTGTTTGCTGGGCTCTAGAGAACCATCACTGTTAGACTGTTTTTTTTTTCACCTAAAGTTCATTATTCTGTTCGTTCAGTTTTTTTTCATTTAAAAAAAAAACAAAAAAATCAAAAAATTGCTCATAAAAAGAAAAAAAAGTGCAAAACTACAAAACAAAAGAAAGAGTTATTTTCAGAACTACCTACTCTGGTTAAAAAAGAGCTTAACTTGTATACTAGTGTGTGAAAGTTTAGATGCATGTATGTGTAGTGCATAATTGACTGAAAGATGCATTTGTGATGTGTGGTGAATGTATAAGTGCAGAACTATAAGGAAGTGCTGCAGTATGACACTGTAAACTGTTTAGCTACAGCATGCTGTGGTACTTCCGAAGCACATGGATGCAACATACGTACATAAATATGTTGCAAGTCTGTGCTTCCCTCTGCACAGCTGCTTAAACTGAAGCCATGTGGTGACACAGGCACCCTTGCACCTTGGTGCAAGGATGTCCGTGTCTTGCATAGATTGTTTTTGTGCAGGAAGGGACACCTTCCTGCACAAAAACAATCAGTAAAGGCATTTTTCTCCTTCAATATAAGCTGTATATTGTAGCATATATTGAAAGAGAAAAAATGAGAAGTGAAAACAATTCTCCTTGTTGTGCTTTGCTGCACCAATTGAAGGATGGTGCAGCATTCACAAACATGACCAGATTTATGATGAAACTGGACATATGTCTTGTTCTATGAGTGTTCTGTGCAAACACGCACAGCAAAACGTATAGGACGCCTTTTCAATGCAAAGTGGTGTGTATGATGAGATTATATTTACATGGAAGACAAAAGGTATACAAAATGCCTTTTCCTCACCTTGTAAATAGGAAATGGAGTTAATTGCTAGGCCAATTCTTATTATAGGAGTACATTTCTGTACTGCTAACAGAGAACAAGATACATCTATAAATACTTATGTTTTAGGAAACTTATAGCACTATTCTATATATGACTGAAGAGAAGGGATGGGGCCTACTGTGACATGTGCAAAACACTCAGTGATGTGCTTTAAGTTAAATAGTTGTATTTCTTATAATTCTAAAATTACCAGGACCTACAAGATCACCATATGTCTCTATAGTGTAATATACCATGTATCTTGCACACAGGTGCTCTGAAGCTGTCTTCTATTTGATACCTGTCTGCAATGGAATTCTCTGGCACAAATCTAGTCCATCTGTCTTCCTTTTTTTCAACTGTGTGCAAACAAAGGCCATTGTGCATTTTAAGACTTACTTAAACTTACCTCAGCAGTAATACATCTAAAAAACGCTACACATTTTATTCAGTTGTTTTTTTATAATGAAAAATATAGTAAATTCCATAATTTAGAATTACAAGCTGTAAAGGAAAAGAAAAAATAGTTATAACATTTAATAATGCATTTTTAACAGCACAGCATAATTTTAACATTTTACAAAGTAATTTCTTTGCCTTTTTTGCTGTTCTTAGAATATATTGAATTTCACTAGAAATGGTGATTTCAATTTTAATCATCACATAACAGCGGGCAAAAAAAAACCCAATCAATTAGATTGTTTTAAAAAAAACAACAATCCTCAGAAAAATACCGAATAATACAAATCACACATATATAAAATAGTTACAGCTAAAAAAAATGTATAACTTAAATTTATAAACACTGTAAATGTTGTCGGTTAAAAATATATACCGAGACAATGTGCAAGAAAAAGTCCATGATTCAAACATATACCTTTCCTTGTGACCAAATGGTATTTTAGCACTCCTATGTATGTAAATTTTCCAATGCTAATCCTATTAAATCATAATAATACATTCCTCAGAGGCTGAATTATCTTCCTAAAACTTTGACTTTAAAAATATTAAGTAGGAATTTTGGCAATTCGCTAGATAAACGTTGTTTAAAATCCAACTGAGCATCATTACATAGTGTCCAGCCTTTTTTCACATTTTAGATAGGCAGTGTAATGTCCAGATGTTGTGGAAGGACCCTCATGGAAAGTTATTGCTACTGCTACAAAACTCCTTCCTGATATTGATAGTTGAGTAGCTACAAAATGTTTTATTCAAGTGTCCAATTTTCTTCCGTCAGCTGTACAACGTTGCATCATCAAAATGATATAATGTCCATATCTTTGTAAAAATAATGTTGATAACATTTCTGATTTGCATTGCCTACACTCCATATTTTGATTTGCAGCTTTAAATAGTTTATTGAAAGACACTGATTTACAGTCCGGTACTGTCAAATATAGAAATCTTTCAGTGTCTACATTAGTGCTACATGTATACATACAATTTTCACAATAATGTTTCCATTTATAATAAAGGCCAAAAATATTTTCTATTTCTACACCTTCATGTTCCAATACAGTAAGCATATACATTAGAAATTCCTGAGCATCTTGTTGGATATTTTGCATACATTGTGTAAAACCAGAACATACATCCAAAAGATTACGAACGTCAGAAACGGTTTGTATTTTACTCATATCAGTTCTCAATTTTTCATAAACAGAATGCAGCAAGGAACAAAATCTTTTTTCCCGATTCTCCATAATTTGCTGTTGCAAACCTTCAAGAAAAAAAACAACATTGACCACTACATTAGCATAGCAGTTGACACCTGAACTATTTTCAAACTGATAACCAACAATCTCTTCAACAGTGTCCTTTTTCTTGCAATCACAACATTATCTTGTTTTTTTTCCCTTCTCTACACCTTCAGTACAGAAATTCTCATACTATCTTTTTCGAGCAACCACACTCTTTTTTAAATTCAGGATATTGACCTAAATTGGGAGAATATGTTCTTCTTAACCTATTATACTCTTTGACCCAGTTTGCATCTGCAATAACCTTTGTGTCATCAAAATCAATCAAAAACAAACCAGATAATGTTCTGACTTGCGACAAAGCAACATATGCCATACCCTCTTTAAACACAGTATTTCCAATGTTCACCAAAGCACTGTCAACACTTAAACCTTGAGGTTTATGAATAGTCACTGCATATGCCAGAGAAACTGGAAACTGTTTTCTACGGACATATACATTTTTAACAAGCAAAAAACAAACTGAACAACGACCAATTTGTTTAACTTCTTCAATCTGATCAAATTGAATTTTTAAGAATTCAATACCATCTTTATTTTGATAATTAACAAAATCCACAACTTTGCCCATTGCTCCATTAACTAAACCTTTTTCTATGTCCAAATTACGCCTTAAAATGACTCAACAGTTTCTACATGCATATAGATTCTTTTCCAATCCAGCAGTTCTAGATATTGATTTTTCTAAAGAATCCAATTTTGTCTTCAATTTTACTGTCAAAATAATAGTGATTCCTTCATGCTCTATTTTATCAATGGCTTCCATTTTTATTATTTCTTCATTTTCCAGTTTCAAAAGTTGTTTGTTGAATATAGAACACTCACGCAGTGTTGGCCTTAAGCAGATTCCAGATTTGTTTTCTGCAATTTTCATGTATATTTTCTCAGGAACTACATTTTCATTTGGAAGCAAATTGGAAAGTAATCAACGCTACAAAGCTTGTTTGCCATGGTCAGTCAGTAGTCCAATTCATATATCTTGGAGAATAGTTCCATAATCAACATAATTTGCCTGTCGCATATTTGTAATGAGTTCTTTGTATTCAAAATATGACCAAATGTTCATGTTTCAAACACTACCCAGAGACTTTCTGGTGTCTTCATTCGCAACTGTTTTAAATACTGGTTGTCCTTTTACAGGAGTCAGTTGCAGTAGATCTCCAAAACGTATGACGTGTTTTCCTCCAAATGACACGTCGTACTCTGTTTTAAGAATTTGCTGCATTCTTAAATGCACAAAGGCAAGCATTAAGTTTGATACCATGCTTACCTCATCAATAATGAGAAGTTTCATTTTCTTAAAGACTCTTGAAACTTCACAACAAGCTTCTCCAGATAGCTTGTGCTATCCCAATTTGTTTTCATGCTCTACTGGTAGCATTAGTAAATGATGTAAAGTAATTCCTTTTATGTTGTGTGCTGCCAACGCAGTTGGAGCAGTGACAACACAAGACAAATGCGACTCAGTTGTTTTCTGTAGATAACTTGTAATTACTTTATTAAAAAACTTTTTCCTATTCCAGCTTGTCCACTCACATACATTCGGATAGGTTGAAATGACGTGCATGAGTACTCTTTCTTTTTATGAAGTAACCCATGGTCAATCTGTTGTCTCACTTGCTGATATATTTGTTTCTGTTCAACATTTAGTTGTTCTTCCAAGTTTGCTAAGTTTGTTACATCTTCTTAGCTTGATGCATTGCTGTTTCCACCTCATTCATGGCGATTGCTGCTTCATTTTCAACAATTGGTTGTCCTAGTGGATCTTGATTCAGCACAGCAGAACCTTGACTGTCTTGAAAACTGTCTCTACCAATCTCAGCTGCAATTGTAGCTTCTTGATCAATTTCATTGTTCAACATAATTTGCAAAAGCACTGCATTGTATGCTATCTTTACAAGCATTAAAGGAATCTTCATAGCTCTGGAAATCTCCAAGTAATTCCAGTTCTGAATGCCATGGTTTGAACAGTTGTAAAAGGGCTAAATAGTAAAATTCCCTTTTATCAACAGTGTCGCAACTAAGCTTTCTGTGATTAATCAAATTTCCTTTCGTTTGTTTCACCAAACATCCTTCTGAACCAATGACTCCATATTTTCCATCATTGATGTTCTCTGTAGTATTCCGTTTAGAAGTGTCGTTTTGCAGCAATTCATAGAGACACATGTTCTCAAGATGATGACTTCTGTTTGGGTAATATGTGTCCAACATATTCGTTTTCAAAATATCTGTACTTTCTGGATCTAATTCTGCTAAATATTCAATTTCTTGTACAGATTTCTGTACTCGATTTCGCATTGCTGCAAGACCTAGATTCACCTAACCGATCTGAGCATTCATATGCTCGATTTCTCGATGGGATAACATCTTCAAACTGAAACTGTATAATTTACTACTTAGGGTCTTCTCGTGAGAAATGTCTTCCCACATTTCTTTCAATTCCGTCTTTTCTGATTTTGTAATATAGACGTTACATATCGAGCAACAGCAATGGAATTGTCCGCAACATACTGAATATCCATGTTAGTATTCCACATGGACAAAATAACTGGGTTGTAGTCATTTATGTATTTTGACTCTTCCTTTCTTCTTAAGTTGTAGGTATTTTTTGGAGACTTTCTTGTGATGGTATGTCGCAAAGATGACAAAAAACTGTTTACTCTTCCTTTGGATATTACAGGACGTGGAAATGCAAACGACATTTGGTGTAGAACTTATCCTTAGATTTGTACTTTCGTCTACAGTATTTTCCACATCGGTGGCTTTGGAATCATAAGACTTGTGCTCTTAAGTTGCTTTTTTCTGTGCTTTTGGGTACAGCACATGTTGCATATTGTTCAATAAAAGTCAAAACAGTATCATCCGCACAATTCTCCAGGTGTCTTGTATTCAATATTTGTTATATTGCAATTTGCCTCTCGAAGAAATTCAAGAAAATTATCCCAAGCGTACTCAGCACAGCTTAGGGTAAGGAACCATGTAGGAGTTCCTTAGTTCCGTAGCATATATTTCATTTCTCCATGACGACGGTACCAATATTCATTAGTCCCACGCTGACATGCCATCAGATTAATGAGCTGAGATTCTAAATGATCATCTCTCTGGTGCACTTTATCCATAAAACCTTTTGCAGATACATTTTGCAGATGTATTCCAGTTTTTAAAATGCGATTGACTGCATATGAAATTTCAGACAAGTCACTCTCAAACAAAAGATTAAATATATAGGGAATGCATTGTTGAAATCTTGGATCTTCTGCATATAATCTTGTTGTCTGATAATCAGATGCTGGAATCTGCACAGGAAGTTCATCATATCATCCTCCTTTTACAGTTAGGAATAACTGTGGAAAACAACGAGCTTCCAAGCTCTCTTCTCATACACTTATGGGACTTCCTTTTGCTTTTTTTATTTGGAACAACTCAATAGTGTTCCCCATCACTTCTTTTGAATGAAGTGGATGCACACTGTAATGTTCATAGATTTCTTCACATCTTAACATGTCCACTTTTTCAATTTGTCCACTTGACGTTTCAGTATCTTTTGTTGAAACTATTTCTTCTTCTCCCACATACACATTTCTATAGTACTCATTGTTTTTTATCAGATACAATGTTGCCTTTTGCACTTTCCTAACATTCACTAACTCCTGCCAGATTTTTTTATTCTTAGTTGGCACACTGTTAACAAGAATAACTAGTGGTTCACTTTCTACACTGTCTACACCAATAGTTTCAATATTTTTCTTTAAATCTAACGGTAAATGCACAACTCTTCCTTTTAATCCTCTTTGTAAATCTGAAGGGGGCAATTTACCTGTTTTAGGCTCCATACGAACAATAGCCTGAAACGGGTGCACACATTGAATGAGAATAGACTCATAGGTGTTTAAATCTATCAATTCTGGAGGAATAGCAACTAACTCTAAATTATTATGCACAGCTCTAGCGGGCATTTTATTGTCATCTAATTTGTTATAACAATATTTACAAATACGCTGATCAGAACCCAAATCAAAAAAATTCTCTACCAACAAATAAGTTACAAATTCCTTCCACTTATCATTATTTTCTTTTTCAATTTTTAAATACAGATCAACACTCCTAGTCTGATTTTTATAGTGAGTTCGCCAACAACAAATACAAGAAAAATGTGGCCTTTCACCTGAAATCACCTTAAACTTTGTAATCTCACATTCAAAATGTTTTTTACAACTATGTACAACATTCTCTACTACATTTCCTTCTATTAATGTCTGAGTTTCTTCACTCTCTTGTTCAGGACCAAAAAAAACAAAACTCAATATCATCACAAACCTTTTTCAAACCTGATACTGACCCAAGCAAGAGAGCACTGTTCAACTCATTTAACTTTAGTGCTGGACTTTTTGCATAATACAATCTTCTCACTAACTTCCGCATTTGAGTATGATGTACTGCCAACATCCTGAAATGGTGAAAAACACTTTGACATACTTTCTAGAAATATAAAGGGGGGTGGTGATGGACAGAGTATCTGAATTAAGCAGAACACTCCTACCCAGTCAAAAGATCAGGGCTTGATCCATCACCGTTTTTTAGCTCACTGCACCATCCCAGTTCAGAACCGGGCTACATGCAAATTAGTCTGTCCCTGGCCCAGTGCATCATGGGAACAGGGCAGACCAAACTACCAAGCCAATTCTTTACTAGAAAGGAAACAAGCTTCCGGGGACCGGTTTCTGGCATTACCGCCGTCTTCGGCCCGGCTTGCTTGAATCCTGATGGTGCAGTGAGCAAGGGACTCACATCTGAGCATACCCTTCCACGCTTGTGGTGGCCAAAACGATTCATAAAGGGGGGTGGTGATGGACAGAGTATCTGAATTAAGCAGAACACTCCTACCCAGTCAAAAGATCAGGGCTTGATCCATCACCGTTTTTTAGCTCACTGCACCATCCCAGTTCAGAACCTGGCTACATGCAAATTAGTCTGTCCCTGGCCCAGTGCATCATGGGAACAGGGCAGACCAAACTACCAAGCCAATTCTTTACTGGAAAGGAAACAAGCTTCCGGGGACCGGTTTCTGGCATTACAGCCGTCTTCGGCCCGGCTTGCTTGAATCCTGATGGTGCAGTGAGCAAGGGACTCACATCTGAGCATACCCTTCCACGCTTGTGGTGGCCAAAACGATTCATAAAGGGGGGTGGTGATGGACAGAGTATCTGAATTAAGCAGAACACTCCTACCCAGTCAAAAGATCAGGGCTTGATCCATCACCGTTTTTTAGCTCACTGCACCATCCCAGTTCAGAACCTGGCTACATGCAAATTAGTCTGTCCCTGGCCCAGTGCATCATGGGAACAGGGCAGACCAAACTACCAAGCCAATTCTTTACTGGAAAGGAAACAAGCTTCCGGGGACCGGTTTCTGGCATTACAGCCGTCTTCGCCCGGCTTGCTTGAATCCTGATGGTGCAGTGAGCAAGGGACTCACATCTGAGCATACCCTTCCACGCTTGTGGTGGCCAAAACGATTCATAAAGGGGGGTGGTGATGGACAGAGTATCTGAATTAAGCAGAACACTCCTACCCAGTCAAAAGATCAGGGCTTGATCCATCACCGTTTTTTTAGCTCACTGCATCATCCCAGTTCAGAACCTGGCTACATGCAAATTAGTCTGTCCCTGGCCTAGTGCATCATGGGAACAGGGCAGACCAAACTACCAAGCCAATTCTTTACTGGAAAGGTAACAAGCTTCCGGGGACCGGTTTCTGGCATTACAGCCGTCTTTGGCCCGGCTTGCTTGAATCCTGATGGTGCAGTGAGCAAGGGACTCACATCTGAGCATACCCTTCCACGCTTGTGGTGGCCAAAACGATTCATAAAGGGGGGTGGTGATGGACAGAGTATCTGAATTAAGCAGAACACTCCTACCCAGTCAAAAGATCAGGGCTTGATCCATCACCGTTTTTTAGCTCACTGCACCATCCCAGTTCTAACCCTGGGCGTAGAGTGCGGAGTGGGGCTCCGCGGAGCTACGCGAAGTGGGCGCACAACTACGCCAACCCGCGCACTCCGCGTAGCCCCACTCCGCGCCGCCCGCCTCCCTCCCGCCCTCCCTAAATACATAAATAAATGTATAAAAAGCTTTTAAAAACACTTACCTTGTCTGCCGCGTCCCCGGGGCTCCCTCTGCCGTCCCGCCGTTCGCGCCGCCACCGAATCGGATCCTAATGCGCATGCGCGGGCGGTCGCGCATGCGCATTCCTCACGAGAAATGCGCATGCGCGGCCGCCCGCGCATGCGCATTAGGATCCGAAATGGCGGCGCGCATCGCGGGACGACGAGAGGGAGCCCCGGGGACGCGGCAGACAAGGTAAGTGTTTTAAAAAGCTTTTTATACATTTATTTATGTATTTAGGGAGGGCGGGAGGGAGGCGGGTGGCGGCCGGCTACGCACCGTCTGCGGAGCGCGCGTAGTGCCGCCTGGCTACGCCGGCTACGCAAAATGCGTAGGAGGCGGCACTCCGTGCACTCCGTGCACGGAGCGTAGCTGGCCGCCCAGGCTTATCCAGTTCAGAACCTGGCTACATGCAAATTAGTCTGTCCCTGGCCCAGTGCATCATGGGAACAGGGCAGACCAAACTACCAAGCCAATTCTTTACTGGAAAGGAAACAAGCTTCCGGGGACCGGTTTCTGGCATTACAGCCGTCTTCGGCCCGGCTTGCTTGAATCCTGATGGTGCAGTGAGCAAGGGACTCACATCTGAGCATACCCTTCCACGCTTGTGGTGGCCAAAACGATTCATAAAGGGGGGTGGTGATGGACAGAGTATCTGAATTAAGCAGAACACTCCTACCCAGTCAAAAGCTCAGGGCTTGATCCATCACCGTTTTTTAGCTCACTTCACCATCCCAGTTCAGAACCTGGCTACATGCAAATTAGTCTGTCCCTGGCCCAGTGCATCATGGGAACAGGGCAGACCAAACTACCAAGCCAATTCTTTACTGGAAAGGAAACAAGCTTCCGGGGACCGGTTTCTGGCATTACAGCCGTCTTCGGCCCGGCTTGCTTGAATCCTGATGGTGCAGTGAGCAAGGGACTCACATCTGAGCATACCCTTCCACGCTTGTGGTGGCCAAAACGATTCATAAATGGGGGTGGTGATGGACAGAGTATCTGAATTAAGCAGAACACTCCTACCCAGTCAAAAGATCAGGGCTTGATCCATCACCGTTTTTTAGCTCACTGCACATCCCAGTTCAGAACCTGGCTACATGCAAATTAGTCTGTCCCTGGCCCAGTGCATCATGGGAACAGGGCAGACCAAACTACCAAGCCAATTCTTTACTGGAAAGGAAACAAGCTTCCGGGGACCGGTTTCTGGCATTACAGCCGTCTTCGGCCCGGCTTGCTTGAATCCTGATGGTGCAGTGAGCAAGGGACTCACATCTGAGCATACCCTTCGACGCTTGTGGTGGCCAAAACGATTCATAAAGGGGGGTGGTGATGGACAGAGTATCTGAATTAAGCAGAACACTCCTACCCAGTCAAAAGATCAGGGCTTGATCCATCACCGTTTTTTAGCTCACTTATTTTGGCCACAATGAGTGTGGAAGGGTATGCTCAGACATGAGTCCCTTGCTCACTGCACCATCAGGATTCAAGCAAGCCGGGCCCATGATGCACTGGGCCAGGGACAGACTAATTTGCATATAACCAGGTTCTGAACTGGGATGGTGCAGTGAGCTAAAAAACGGTGATGGATCAAGCCCTGATCTCTTGACTGGGTAGGAGTGTTCTGATTAACTCAGATACTCTGTCCATCACCACCCCCTTTTTGAAATTATACTTTCTAGAAAGACAAGCCAGAGAATGACCATGCAAACCAGTATTCTTTCTCACTCTGAAAGGGTCTAGTCCTTGCAACACCTTAATCTTTTGTTTAAGACTTTTTTTACTATATGCTTGTAAGAAACTGCGTAATTTATCAATAGATACTTGTAGTTCACTACAAATACTACTGCAATCCCAAGTGTGCACTGGGGCTTTAGGACGTCTGCCTAGAACTTCATCAGCTATCACTTCTTCTGCATTTCTGAAAATCATTTTCTCTTTCTCAATTGGACAACCATTTCTAACCTTATACGTTCGACCACTGGTGTCAACTGCTTGCAACAAATCATTGGTCTGAAAATAACTCTCTTCACTAAAAAAAAGCTCAGAACTTGTACTGTGTTTCCATCTCCCAAAATAAAATCACATAAATTACTTCTGTTAATTACTCTTTTCTTCTTACTTTTGGCCTTCATTAAATTGATTGATTTATCTAGTGATCAAATTCTGTTTAATACTAAAATGAATAGTTTCCTTTTTACTTCAAAAGTCTTTTCAACAATGGATTCGATATGTTTCTTCTTTTTATAGAAGAGTTTTCTCTTTTTATATTTCTTCGTATCTTTCATCAAATTATGTACTACTCTGGTGTAAAATAATTTTTTGCTGATTTCTGTATACTGATTTTCTCTTCTTTTACGATACATCGTGTCCTTTGACTGTCCATTTGATTTTTTTCCTTTCCTATTATTTTGACTATTTTTTCTAGTTGAAGCATTCTGTACATTCTGTCTGGCCTTACAAATATTTTTAATAAATTGCTTTGTGGTCTTACCAGAAGATTTTATCTTTTTAGCCACATTATGTTGGACATCCAATACTTGTGGTTGAATTTTCTTCAAGTAACTATCCTTTTTCTGTTCTTTCCTTTCTCTTATTTTCTCCGGCATGATAACTTTATTTTAATGATGATACACAGTATCTGCAAAAAAGAATCATAAATAAATGTATATTAATAACTTTATAAATCGTACTTGTCTATTACTATACAAACACTTTTTATATAAATTCTGACTAAGAAATTGTAGGCCTGAAGCACAAGTGTGAAATTGGTTAGACCACTACATGCATACTACACAGGAGTTTGAAGCACTGTGTGCCCTTAAGCATGGCTCACTGCAATAGTACATGTCCTTATGTGTCTGTAAACACATCATCCAACCAAATCATTCTCCTTCAACTTTCCCAAGTGCACACTGACTCACAGTGTCATTCTAGACAAATAACAGTATCCCTTGCACTTCATTGAAAGGATTACTACATGCTACTGAAAGAGTCCCTATGGGATTGCAAGAGCACTCACAGGGTGTTTACTGGAGTGTATGGATACTAACTGGGGAATTGTAGGCCTGAATCACGAGTGTGAAGGTGGTTAGACTACTACATGCATAGTGCATTGGAGTTTCAAGTACTGCGTACCCTAAATCCTGGCTCACTGCACGAGTACATGTACTTATATGTCTGCAAACACATCAACCAACCAAATCATTCTCTTTCAATTTTCCCAAATGCACACTGATTCACAGTGTGATTCTAGACAAATAACTGTATCCCTTGCACTTCACTGAAAGGATTACTACATGATACTGAAAGAGTCACTATGGGATTGCAAGAGCACTCACAGGGTGTTTGCTGGAGTGTATGGATACTAACTGGGGAATTGTAGACCTGAAACACGAGTGTGAAGATGGTTAGACTACTACTTGCATAGTGCATAGGAGTTTCAAGTGCTGTGTACCCTAAAGCCTGGTTCACTGCAACAGTACATGTACTTATATGTCTGCAAACACATCAACAAACCAAATCATTGTCTCTCAATTTTTCAAAAAGGACACTGACTGACAGTTTGATTCTAGACAAATAACAGTATTTCTTGCACTTCACTGAAAGTATTACTACATGCTACCGAAAGAGTCACTATGGGATTGCAAAAGCACTCACAGGGTGTTTGCTGGATTGTATGGATACTAACTGGGGAATTGTAGGCCTGAAACACAAGTGTGAAGATGGTTAGACTACTACTTGCATAGTGCATAGGATTTTCAAGCACTGCGTGCCCTATAGCCTGGCTCACTGCAAGAGTACATGTACTTCTGTGTCTGCAAACACATCAACCAACCAAATCATTCTCTCTCAATTTTCCCAAATGAAGACTGCCTCACAGTGTGATTCTAGACAAATAACAGTACCCCTTGCACTTCACTGAAAGTATTACTACATGCTACGAAAGAGTCACTATGGGATTGCAAGAGCACTTCCAAATGGACACTGACTCACAGTGTGATTCTAGACAAATAACAGCATTTCTTATAAATGGAGTGTATCGATACTGACTGGAGAAATGCATGCTTGAAACACAAGTGTGAAGGTGGTTAGACTACTACATGCATAGTGCATAGGAGTTCCAAGTACTGCGTATCCTAAAGCCTGGCTCACTGCAAGAGTACATGTACTTATATGTCTGCAAACACATCAACCAACCAAATCATTCTCTCTCAATTTCCCCAAAAGGACACTGACTCACAGTGTGATTCTAGACAAATAACAGTATTTCTTATACATGGAGTGATAGATACTGACTGGGGAAATGGAGTCCTGAAACACAAGTGTGAAGGTCGTTAGACCACTTCATGCATGGTGCATAGGAGTTTCAAATACTGCATACCCTAAAGCCTGGCTCACTGCAAGAGTACATTTACTTATATGTGTGCAAACACATCAACCAACCAAATCATTCTCTCTCAATTTTCCCAAATGGACACTGACTCACAGTGTGATTCTGGACAAATAACAGTGGGGCATATTATCAAGAAAGGGCGTTACATCATCGCCGCTTTTATCGGCGGGAAACTGCCAATAAAGAGGCGATAATGTGCTTGATAATATGCTCTATGAATTCCAATCGAAGCTCATGTTAGATGTGAAGACATCTAACATGGGCTTCGATTGGAATTCCATAGAGCATATTATCAAGCACATTATCGCCGCTTTATCTGCAGTTTCCTGCCGATAAAAGCGGCGATAATGTAACGCCCTTTCTTGATAATATGCCCCAGTATTTCTTATAAATGGAGTGTATAGATACTGACTGGGGAAATGTTGGCCTTAAACACAAGTGAGAAGGTGGTTAGACTACTACATGCATAGAACATAGGATTTTGGAGCACTGCGTGCCCTAAAGCTGGCTCACTGCATGAGTACATGTACTTATGTGTCTGTAAACACATCATCCAACCAAATCATTCTCCTTCAATTTTCCCAAGTGCACACTGACTCACACTGTCATTCTAGACAAATAACAGTATCCCTTGCACTTCATTGAAAGGATTACTACATGCTACTGAAAGAGTCACTATGGGATTGCAAGAGCACTCACAGGGTGTTTACTGGAGTGTATGGATACTAACTGGGGAATTGTAGGCCTGAATCACGAGTATGAAGGTGGTTAGACTACTACATGCATAGTGCATAGGAGTTTCAAGTACTGCGTACCCTAAATCCTGGCTCACTGCACGAGTACATGTACTTATATGTCTGCAAACACATCAACCAACCAAATCATTCTCTCTCAATTTTCCCAAATGCACACTGATTCACAGTGTTATTCTAGACAAATAACTGTATCCCTTGCACTTCACTGAAAGGATTACTACATGATACTGAAAGAATCACTATGGGATTGCAAGAGCACTCACAGGGTGTTTACTGGAGTGTATGGATACTAAGTGGGGAATTGTAGACCTGAAACATGAGTGTGAAGATAGTTAGACTACTACTTGCATAGTGCATAGGATTTTCAAGCACTCCGTGCCCTATAGCCTGGCTCACTGCGTTACATTATCGCCGCTTTTATCGGCGGGAAACTGCCGATAAAGAGGTGATAATGTGCTTGATAATATGCTCTATGAATTCCAATCGAAGCTCATGTTAGATGTGAAGACATCTAACATGGGCTTCGATTGGAATTCCATAGAGCATATTATCAAGCACATTATCGCCGCTTTATCTGCAGTTTCCTGCCGATAAAAGCGGCGATAATGTAACGCCCTTTCTTGATAATATGCCCCAGTATTTCTTAAAAATGGAGTGTATAGATACTGACTGGGGAAATGTTGGCCTTAAACACAAGTGAGAAGGTGGTTAGACTACTACTGCATAGAACATAGGACTTTGAAGCACTGCATGCCCTAAAGCTGGCTCACTGCATGAGTACATGTACTTATGTGTCTGCAAACACATCAAGCATCCATTCTACATATTTCATTTCTGCATTTTATTATTAAAGCTAAACTCCTTTTGCAAATACATACCCAATTAATATTTTCAAATTCTACCAAAATGTGATAACACAATAGGTTTTTAATCAATTACATGTCAGCAAACACATGAAGTACCAAAATGCTTCTCTCAGAGTGATTCCTAAATGCACACAGACTCACTGTGTGATTCTAGACAAGCAACACTATCCCTTGCATTTTACCAAAACACATTTACTAGGCTACAAGACATAAGGTGACTGCACACATTGCACAAAAGTTCTACTACACATTAGTATAGAGTGCTTCTGTCAGAATGATTCCTAAATGCACACAAGACTCACTGTGTGATTGTAGAGAAACAACGCTATCCCTTGCATTTTACCAAAACACATTTCATAGTCTAGAAGGAGTACTGCATTTAAGTGTAGAAACTTGACTCATTTTGCAAATACATAAACAAGACTGGTTTCTAATTCCACCAACACACGAGAACAGCACAGTTATCTGCTGCAAACACATGAAATACACAAATGCTTATCCCAGAATGGTTTCTAAATGCACACACACTCACAATAAGGTTTTAGAGAAAAAAAGTATTCCCTGCACTTTGTCAGGAGAAACACATTAGTCTGATTAAAATCAAAATGCACCACATACATTCCTCACAAATTAATAACTCATCTTTCAAATTGTTTTGTAGATTAAGAAGTATGTCAGTCACACACCAGATTTTCTTATACAGAATCTCTGTTCCATACATAATGGCAAAGTTTCCCTCTCATTTTCAATACATATACATCTAAACATCAAATCATATTGCTTCCCACATTAATTCAAAAGCAAACACATTTCTATTGGTTACACATTTCAACCCTTTCCAATTAACATACATTTGAACCCTACTCCCAAGCTGCATTCTACCTGTTACCATAGAAACAGTTCATGGAACACTTAACTGAGCACACAGGTCACAAGTTCACCACACAATGTTGCTAATCAAAACAGCAAGTGTGCTTGACTTTTCAACATATCAGCTTATCATATGTAATGTTCCATTCAATCAGTTTTTGTTAAAAAATAAGAATCATGCTTTTAAAACAGAAACATGAACCCTAGTTTTCAGTGTAGAATGTTGTCAAAACTGCATCTTATCGACCATTTTAGAAAAATCTTACTTTTCAAACTGCCATTTCATTTAAGGAGACCATCTGAGTGCATCCAGACCTTCCTTCAAGAGATGCTTAGAGTGTGGATTGTGGGACACAGCTACATTTTCTGCAGCCAAAGGTATGCAGAAAACAAAGGCACTCACAAAGACCTAGGTTTACCAAATGTGGACATTAAATGGATTGGACAAAGAGGGTTAAAGGGGCACCAATTGATGCCATTGGTTAAATCCTTTTTGCATCTCCAACACCCTGACCTCATAATTGTGCTCTGTGGTGGCAATGACCTAGGCACTTTGACTGGGGTAGGTCTGGAAATGCTTATGAAGGACACCTTTGGAGAATTGATGTCACTTTTCCCCCAAACTGCCTTTCGTCTATTGTAACATATGCCAAAGGTAGAAATGGAACTGGTCCAATCAATTTTGTCCACAGATTGAGAAAGCTAGGAAACATGTGAATAAATCTGTTTCTGCTTTTCTCCGAGACTATAGAATGGGGTCCATTTACCACAACAATCTGCGTTTCAATATGCATGGCATCTATAGGAGAGATAATATTCACTGCACTCTAGAATATCGTTCGATAATGCTTTGCAGGGCCTTTGGTTGGCATTGTATTTTTGCCCATACCTGTGCTAGGAGGATGGGACCACCACCGAATCATTTCAGCATGCTGTGCTCTTTGTGTTCAAGGCATCTGCTTGGTCCTCTCCCTGGGTTAGGAAGAACCCCAAATTCATCACGTCTCTCACTGCTTGCTATTTTTCATTTTTACTTTTGTGAGATGACTATATGCATTTTAGCCTGTAAAGATAGAATTATTTATTGTTTAACCAAAGGCACTGCTTGCCATATTTTCATTTTTGTGAGATGGCTATATGTATTTTAGCATGCAAAGATAATTTATTTTTTACTAAAGGTATGTTAGATTTCTGTTTAAAACTTTTATTAATACACAACAGAGTTCATACAAAAACTCTGGAATAGGCTACTGCACCCACATTCCATTGATAAAACGATTTTGCCTTTACATGCTACAAAGCATGTAACCAATTCACAAAAGTGAGCTTAGAAAAATATCAGTCAATGAGAGAGGTGATGATTTTGGGGTCCCCCCTAACCTTGGGGGAGGACCAAGCAGGTGCCTTGAACACAAAGAGCATATCATGCTCAATGATTGTGGTGGTCCCATCCTCCTAAGACCACCCCAAGCAAAGTTATGGGCAAAAATACAATGCCAACCAAAGGCCCAGCAAAGCATTATGGGGCAAGATTCTAGAGTTTAGTAAATATTATAGTATTAGCTCTCAGCTGAGTCCGAGAGCCTGCCCCTTAAGGAATGTTTTAATATTGAATACTATAATATTCACTGCACCCCTGAATATTGTCCTATAATTCTATGCAGGGCCTTTGGTTGGGATTGTATTATATATATATGTACACACACAAACATTTATACGTACCTTAAATTGGCTTTCCATGCATGTTAAAGGCATGCGTGGTAAGGGCATACATATGGTAAAAATGTGCATAGTAAAAAATGAGGGGCATCATTGTAAAGGTGCTTTCCCAGTATTAGGAAGATGAGGATGTCTTCTTCTCTGAGTGGCTAGGTAGCTTTGACATCCTTCAGGTTCGGCGACCCGATAGGGCACCACTTGGAGTCCAGCCCTGCTTCACTGCCTGGCGTGGGTCTGTGTGGATTACAGAGCATCCATACATGCACGTCGATTCAGCAAAATGCCAGGGGTAGCGGAGTAACACATACCCCAAAATTGTATTCGTTATGTCCTTCGTTATGTCCAGATGATAAAACAAAAATAAAGAAAAACAGATTACTTAAAGGAACTTTTGCGGATAGACTGTTCCGTCACATGTATGTTGGAGTATCCCATCCCGAAAATTCAAAATCAGGCACAAAAACATCAAGGTTTAATCTTGTCTAGTCAAATTACTAAATTAGGGGGGCCTAGACTGGCCACAAGAGACGATGTCCGCTTAACTCGGGAGCCTCATGCAAGAGATGAGCCCTGGACAGTGGCAGTGGCAGTAGCACTTAAGGCATGACGGGGGATTGATGACCTGTCTCCCTGTCACGCCTGTCCAGCGAGGCACCTGGCTCCTGTCTTCTGGCTGCCGTTGCTGACTTTCAGCTGAGGCACAAATCTCCCAGGGGCCTCTAGGCCTAGAGGCATGCAAGAAGCCAGTACTGGGGAACCCCCACCTGAGACGCCCCCTGGTATGCCTCCGCCACAGTCGACAACCGGACCAATTTTGTTGACCGGGGCTGGCAAAGTCCTGACACCGGTCAGCCTCACACACATCAGCAAGGGAGATCTGGTTCTGGAGGCAATCAGAAAGTCTTGGCCCATAGCGCTGTGCCTGAGCCACCTCCAGGGGCAACCTTTGCCCCAGCTGACATCTGGATTTCCATGGGCCCTGCGACTGTGTGATAGGAAGGCCTGCAAACTGTGAGTGACCCCTGCTCTGTTGCTTGATATGCCCAAGGGGCAGCCCTCATTTCCTGGCTCTGACTGCCCCCATGCAGCCCCATGGTGACTCTGGCCACTCCTACCTGGCTGCAAGGAGGGTGAAGCATAGGACCTGGGGGCACCGGAGAAGTCCTGGCCCTCAGA
This sequence comes from Lissotriton helveticus, assembly GCF_964261635.1. Lineage (NCBI taxonomy): Eukaryota > Metazoa > Chordata > Amphibia > Caudata > Salamandridae > Lissotriton > Lissotriton helveticus. The sequence goes on from NC_136059.1 coordinate 643,804,936, forward strand.
CTATCGACACAACTGACCCTTCCTCCAGGTAAGGTTCTACTGCCCCACCGGGCACCCGGATCATAGGTGAGGGCTGGAAGAAGTGTGAGGACCCACAGCCCCACTGTCCCTGCATATAAGCAATGGACAGAGCAGGACACATACTGAGCAGCAGCATGGCAGCAAAAGTCTGGGCTGAACACTTCTAGCCCCCAACCACATTGGCTCCAGGAGCCTTGCCACCCACCCACACAGCTGGGGACATTTGCTGGACCCTCAGGACCCTTCCTGGGACTGCCTGTCCACGTAGCCTAAACTGGACCAGTACTCATTGCCTATACTCCATTCATATGCACCACCTCTCATGGGGCTGCTGAGCCCTCCCCGGGCCCCCTCCTAAGGCTTCTGCAGTGCTTAGGTATGCCGAGGGCCATGTGTAGCTGGGCCGCTTCAGCCAACAAGCCCTTCTGCGGTGCTGCCCGATCACCACTCTCTGGATTAATGCTGGACAGACATTGCAAACCGCATCGTACCACCACCTTGGCACTTGATGGAGAGTGCTCGGTGATGCCGGCACCACACCAACCTTCAGCCTTCTACCCTGGCTGAAACTGACATGCAGGTGAACTAGAAGGCCTCTGCCAGCTGCAAATTGTGTTTTCGCCCACAGTTCTCCTGCCTGAGGAATCTGATCCAGAGAACAGTGACTCTGAAGACTGTCAGTGCCCCTATCCACCACACAGTTGGACCCACCACACTGAAATGCCATGGGCCACTCCATTATCCCGCCCTGGAGTGGGCATCAACACCATAAATGCTACTAACTCTACTGTTCTACTGGTACACACCTGGCACGGTGGGGTAGGAGCATCTAGGGGGATACAGCGGCAGCTGCATCACAGGCCATGTGAGGACAGGACCTCCTCTCCCACCCAAGGGCTCGGTGCCAAGGACTGGTGATGTGACCTGGCAAGACCATGGGAAAACCTGTGTGGCTACTCTTCTTCACCAAAACCCTCAACCAACCTTGCACCATTGCAAACCCAAGGGGAGCAACTTCTCCAGAGTCAGGCTAGCCCCAGCCCCCCACCTACAGCTCCTAGGAATCCACTATGGAGCGCATCCTCCAGAAAATCACAGTGGTGGGTTACCCACTGGAAGGCATGGAAGCAACAATTTCCATACTGACAGCTGAGATCTGAGAACTCTATACCCTTGGACATTACAGGCTTCCAGACGAGTGCAGATGGATCGGATCAGCGTGTCACTGTGATGGAAGAACTCCTAAACACCCTGCCGGAGCAGGACCAAGACCCCCTATTCTTTTACTGGCAAGTTCATTGACCTGGATGATTGAAGCAAGTGAAACAATGTTCATTTCTTTGGCTTCCTGGAAAACTCAGAGGGGCCTGATGCTAAGTCCTTTCTTGGGGGCATCCTACCGGAGCTCACTGATCTCATCTTTAATCCTCCACTGGAGCTGCAGCGGGCCCACTACATCGGCCCACCATGATGGGATTCTTCAACGTGTGCTTGACCCCTCATCACCTGCTTTCTATGGCATGAACAGGCACAGCAACTGCTGTCTGCAGCCCGCTCAAATGATCCTTACACATACGAAAGCCATGAAATTCACATTGCGGCAAATTTCTCCAGGGAAACTAATAACCGCCGCAAAGCCTTCCTCTCTCTTTGTCACCAGCTCCCAAGTTGGTCATTAAATATGGCTGCTTTGAACTTGCCCATTTGTGGATCACCAAGGACGGCACCTCACAGGAATTCTTTAACCTGGAGAACCTGCACCACTTCTTGTGCGGACTCTCCAAGCAGGACATTGACACTGTCTCCTCCAAAGCTGCAGATGCCCACCATCCGTCACAAACATCCCTACCCCATTTCAGAATGACAGTGAAACCCAACACCGGGGTAGATACACTGAAAGAGCAGCAGGCTCCCAACATGACAGAGTCTATGCCCTTCAGACCATGGTTATCCACACTCAGGACTAGGACAGAGACAAATCACGTTCCCCCGTGAAACCAGCTCCCACCGTGGAGTGACCGTCCTGGGTACTGTTATGATGTGCCAAACCCAGAGCGGCTGGAGGACCAATGGGACCAGCACCCTCCGGTTGGCTGAGTATCATCATGACTGTTTACCTTTTGAATATTTGAATGTTCTGATTGTTATTCCTGCATCTATGTTATATGCGCTGTATACTGCTTTTTCAGGCTTCCCAGCAAGAACAGTGCTAGACTCCTATGCACATTGCTATGGTAGGCTGGTGTCCCGAGGCAGCCTCAGGGTACCCTCTGGTCCACAACTCTCCAGCAAGCTTACCTCATTACTAATATTAGTGCTATGAGCCAAAATGTTGTTTTATTTCCTGCAGTTTGCTAGTTTACCTACTCAGTCCCTTGTTCCTTGGTGCCTGCAGCTTCGTGGGATATGGGTGCCATTAGTCCCCCCTCATCAGAAACTGCTCCTTATATGTTCATCCTGGTACCCCTCCCCTCCATTGGCAGGAACATCTCTCCCCTGCCAGCGGCTGCCCGCTGCCATTCTGATGCTGGTGGTTGAGCATTCACCCTATGCAACCAGGCCCACCCCACCTCCCACCTAACGCATCAGCCAGGACCACATGCTACCCCTGAAAAGGGCAGGGCACCCTTTTCCCACAATGCGCCCATGGCACCCCGGGACAACAAATACCCTCCTCGAGGATGCCCAGGAATGCCTATACTCACTTTTTACCCCCACCACACAGAGTGCCCTGCCTTCCTGAATGGGTCCCCTCAGTGTGCCATGTCCCCAAGGCTAGACCCGTGGTACACAATTCAGTGTCCCCCGCACAGCATCCCTCTGGTGCAGCTCATGCCGATTTATTTCCCTACCTCCCTTCCCCTACCCCCTATGGAACACATCCCTTAGCAGCCCACCCCCCACACTAGTTAGGGCTGCCAGAGGAGCACCCCTTTGCGTGTCTGGTACACCTCCCACCCTCCCAAAGTGACATCCCAACCTCCACATCCTTACTCTGCCCTCTTTTACCACCCATTGCTCCTGCCTACTATCAGTCCACCCATCCTCTCACCTGGGTCTGCCCCCCTCCACACACCCCATCCTCATCTCGGCCTCCTAGCTGACTGCGCTGCCTCACTGTGCACATACCTTCCCTCACCACTGAATGCCTCACTGTCCCATCCCGTCCCCTCCCACCCCACGGTTCTCCTTCCCTATACTCCATCACAGTCCAGCACCGCCATGGGTCTTCTGTGTACCCATGTCCACCCACAATGTATGCCCCCACCTTCTTCGCATCCTAGGTTGGAATGTTAATAGCCTCACGCACCATATCAACCAGAAAAAAGTGATCTCTTGTCTACAGGCAAAGAGAGCGGTTGAGACTCTCCTGCAGGCGACGTACCTGGATAAGCTAGACTCTGACAAGTTGCGCTGCAGAAGGGTGGGCAGGGTGATCCATAGTAGCCTTGCAACTGCACCATCCGCCGGGGAAGGTACACCCCGCACGTGCGCACTGATTATCCTTATGTGGAAATCACAGCCTGTTACTCTTGTGAAAACATGGTCTGACCAGGAGGGCAGATATACATTTACCAAGTTACAGTTTGTGGACAGATCCCTTTGTGGAGATCGGGGCGTCACCGTGTTTTATCAGTGGGAACCGGAACCTCACCAGGGATGTAGGTCTGGACATAACAGGCCCTTGCGAACATGGCCCTGCTGGGAGAAGTGACCTCAGACCAAGGCCTGTTAGACCACTGGAATCTCAGCCACCCAGCGGATAAGGAGTACACCTTCCTTACACCAGTACGCGGCTCACAATCTAGGTTAGACTACTTCCTCATCTCCCAGTATAAACTGTGGCACATGTCGGAGAGTCTCAAATACTGGAAGCCGCACTGTCCGATCATTCCCTGGTTCTTCTATCCCTCGACATGGGCCTAGCCTCCACTGGTAGCAAACCATGGCACTTGAATGTACAACGATATGGCACCAGGCAGGGCAAGTCCCAACTGAAAACCCATGTTTCCATATACATGTTGGGCAACAGAAACTTGGTGGACTTCCACAGAGTTCTGTGGGCTGCTACAAAGGAAACAATAAGGGGTCAACTCATAAGAGATGCTGCAGTGTCCATTAAACAAGGGCCTCTCCCCCAGACCAAACTGGAGGGGCAGATAGCTTTGCTTGCTCACCTGTACTCTTCCCACCCTACATAGCCCAACAGCCGATGCCTGGAACAGTCCCACCTGACCCTCAAAGGCCTCCTTACCTCCAAAGTTGAATATGCACTGCAATGCCTGAAGGAACAGCATTATGAACAGGTGGAGAAGGTGGGTCACCTTCCGGTGCCCCAACTGAGGCAACGGGAGGCCACCATGGCCATCCCTGCCATACACTCAGCAAGCGGGGAGGTACTCATTCACCCACAGGACATCATCAGTGAGTTTGCTTCATTCTACAAGACATTATGCACCCCAGAGGCGACCAGTTAGTATGGAATGGGTGGCCTCCTTCTTGGAGGGTGTGGACCTCCTCCGCTTGTCAGACAGCAGTAGGGAGCTACAGGCGGGAGAGATCAGAGAAGAGATAGTGCTGGCCATTTCCAAATTGCCATATCATAAAGCCCTGGGGGAGGATGGCTCCCCCGCAGACTTTTATAGGTGATCAGGTGAGGAGACAGTTGACGCCCTACATGCCGCATTCCAGGAGGAGGAACGGACTGCCTCATTGGGGCCTCTCTACAACAAGCCTGTGATTGCCGTTCTACCCAAACCTGGGAAGGACCCTTCACTATGTGGCAGTTACAGATCAATCTCTCTGCTGAAAGGTGATATCAAATCCTCTTGAACATCTTGGCGGCAAGCCTCAGTAAAGTAATTCCTCTCTGAACCACCACACGCAGGTTGGTTTTGTGCCGGGCCGCTCCTTTAGGAACCACAACCCCTTCCTGGCCCACATCTTCAGGGTGGTCAAGGACCTCCCGGTAGATGTGATGGCCCTCTCCCTAGATACCCAAAAGGCGGTTGATCGCATCGAGTGGGGATACCTCTTTGCCACTATGAAAAAATTCAGCCTAGGAGACCAATTCATTGCCAAGGTGCGACTGCTGTATGATTGGCCAACAGCCCAGGTCAACTGTGGGGGGTTCCTTTTGGACACTTTCTTGATCCAGTGGGGCATCTGTCAGGGATGCCTGCTATCTCCCCTCCTGTTTCTACTAGCCATCAAACCTCTGGCCTCTGCCACACATTGCAGGTGTTTCCCTCTTGGGCAGAATATCCAAACTCTAACTATACGCAGACGATATCCTATTCACCCTTACAGATCTCCACCATTCCTTGCCGGCTCTATTGGATGTCATGAATGATTTTGCGACTCTATCCAGTTACAAAGTAAACTGGGATAGGAGCGAGGCCCAGCCACTCTCAATGGGCACCACGACAGCTGCAATCCACAGCTACCCTTTCTGTTGGAAGTCCCCGCGTCTCAAATATTTGGGGATACTAGTCAATAGAGGAATTGACGAGATGGTCTCTGATAACTTAGACCCCCTAGTAGCCCAGATGAAACTGGACTTTTTGGGGCAAGGTGCAAGTCGTGAGGATGGTCACACTAACGCTCTTCACTTAGATGCTGGAAATGCTCCCTGTAGTGATGCCTTTAACCACTCTCTGCCTCATCGACTACCAGATTCCGTCCTTCGTGTTGGGCTCCTTGCAGCCCCGGCTGGCTACGTCCAAACTCATGTCATGCCACTCCTGTGGAGACTTATGTCTCCCGTCAGTGGAACATTACACCCTAGCTCACCACCTATCGCAAATGTCATACTTGCCCACTGGTACCCCCGACCCACCCCAGCGGGCCCTCACTGAATGATCATTTCTCTCTGGAGGCGATAGCTTGGCCTTCTTTATGGGGATCATTACCTACCGTAATCTAAACATAGGGGTGTGCAGTTTTTCTAGAATAAGGAGGAGAGAGATTTTGTAGCTTTCCGGGTCAAAGGAGTAGGCTCCAATAGGACCAAATACCCTCACACACCCCAAGACGTGTTGTGTTTCATAATTTTGGCATGCTCCTTCCCAATTTGGCCTGTAAAATGACCCTCATTGTTACCTGATGTGTGACTAATTACTTTAGTACTTAACATAAACTACTGAATCAAGTCACTGAGTAGTGTGGGTTAATGATATTAGGTCCTGAAGAATTGCCATTAGATTCTTTCTGTACAGGTATAGGCAATAAACATGTTGACCTCATTAAACATCTAATGACTCGCATTGCTCCCTAAGACGATTGTATCCCAAATTGAGCACCACAGTTTTTAATTATTAAAATATTCCTATATTGAGCATAACCTACACACTCACGCCTCATCATATGGCAAAAAAAAGTTCTCCTGCAAAGAGCCCCCTAATGGGTGCCCGTCAGGCATTGCAGCACGCGCCAAACGATGAGCATGCCAAATGATGAATCATGACACCTCTTGGGGTATGTGAGGGCACTTGTTCCTATTGAAGCCTGCTCTTTTGACCCACAGCACTACAGCATTTTTCTCCCTGGACCTTTTCAAGCTCCTGGTTCCTCTTTTTTGAGGAGGCCATTCCCTATAAACTTGCCTCTCACATCCCATATTGCAGGCCACGCAAATGGACTGGTTTTGTGCTCGCTGACTACTTGGGATGGACCCACACTTACATGATAAAGTGCCACTGTGTAGCAATGACAATCTATGCATTGATGTTCAGGCTTCACGCTCGACCCACTGGATGGAGGTGGGCATACATATCCTGGACCAAATCTTGCTCAACGGGGATCTGATGCCTTTGGACCATCTGAAGGAGGAGTTTGGTCTCCCCCACGGTAAGCCTGGTGCTGCTTGCAGCTGTAGCACTGTCTGAGGCATTCCTTAGACCTACGTCCTTGGTTCAACCATTCCTCGCCATTGGTGGCTTAACTGACTATGTGGGGCCGACACATGGGACTGATGTCGAGACTCTACAGCACAGTCATGAGCCACCTTTTCTCCCAACCTCTTCTACACAACATCTGCACCAAATCGCTGTCCAGCCTGCAGCCAACCCTTGAGGAAGAGGACTGGGATGATATTCTGGGAGCCCTGGACATGGGCACCTCGAAAGCTGCTTAAAGTTCTGTCTCTTCAAAATACTCCACGATTGGCACTGGACCCAGACCAAACCGAACAGGGCAGGACTCCTTCCCCATGCAAACTGCTGGAGATGCACGGACCCCGACTGCAGCCTCACTCACATCATCTGTGAGTGTCCCTCAATTCGGTCCTTCTGGTTAAATGTTGGGGACACCTTGGGAGCGTCCATACAACTGTGACTCCCCCTCACTCCTACTGTCATTCTTCTCCATGACACCGGGGATTCTCCAAACCTCTCCTGTCGACAGCGTCATCTCCTCCACCCAGCCTCGGCCATGGCCAAGATTTGTATCCCTCGCCACTGGAGACCATCGTGCCACCATCCCAAGAGGATTGGACAGTGGCAATGATCCAAACAGCGTTGCATGAGTGTGGTATTTCAGTTCAGTAAATCTTTATTTCGATGATAACAACCATCATAAAAACACAAGTTATAAAAATTCATATACATTACAATACTGAACTATATATAAATTTAAAAACAGATACATAGCTAATAAAATTCATATAGAGAGAATACAGATTTTATGTACATCATAGCTTAATCCTGTGTGTTCCGTAGCCTGACAGCGATTTTTAAGAAGCTTATCACAGAACATAAAGTGCGAGACCTATTGTCGCAGCCGCAGGCACCCTTCTGCTCAATCGTTACAGTAAAACCAGAGGGGTAAGCTAATATAATATGTAACAAATTGAGCCTAAAACGGCACATTAAAAACCTATCCTGCTGATTATGAATCAGCCATAAGTAGGGTTCCATACCCTCCCCGTTCTTAATTAAAGAGTGGGCCTCTACTGAACTCTTTGATGACTCAGTGCCAACTCTAATCATGTTATATTTTTCCAGCAGCAGTTTCCTGACTAATGGTTTACAATTGGTAGCAATCGTGGAGGGATTACTGAAAAGAGTGTGTTGGCCAATGGACTCTAGTGTGTTTTTGACAAAATTTAGCCATGGGATATGCAGGCCCTTATCCCTTTGCAGACAACCAGCAACAATTTCCCTACTCAATCCCGCCTCTGGATTAATCCAGATTCTGAGCCATGCCATAACTGGCCTCATCTTTATCAAATCTGTGATGTATGGAGTACCAAGTTCCCTATGAGCAATCTCAGCTGGAATGGCCTGAGAGATCTTTAGGATTCTCCGGAGAAATGTATCTTCCTCCAGCTGTAATTTTTTAGAGTCCCTGAAACCCCAAACCTCGGCACCATATATAGCCTTTGCAGTGCTTATCGAGCCATATAAACACATCACTTGTTCGGGACACCAGCGGCCCAGCCTGCGTGCAAAATTTAAAATGGCGCCGTTTGCGGAAACCAACTTCGTGCAGCGTTCCTCAATTAAGGATCTAAACTGAATCTCACCATCAAACAAAAGACCTAGGTAGGAAAAAGTGCTTACAGTGTCCAATGTGTGATTCCCTATTTTAAACACAAATTTCTTGGAGGGTTTTTTACCTGCCACCATGACGAAGGACTTGCTTAGGTTCACCGATAGATCCAGATTTTCCATGAACTTAACAAAACCATCCACGAGGTATTGAAGACTTCGGGCTGTACGTGTGAGCAGGACCTCATCATCCGCGTACAACAGTGCCGGAATTTGACGCGTTCCTACTTTGGGACAGTCTACTTCCATTGCACTAAGGGTTTTCTCAAGCTCATTGATATACAGCGAGAATAGAAAGGGTGCAAGAATACACCCTTGCGTTACTCCACTTGAGCACGGGAAAAGGTCAGTCAGTCCCCCCTCCGTGCTAAAGCGGACCCTAGCAGTGGTGTTCCAGTGCAACTCTTTTAGAATATTTATAAGACCCGGGTCGATTCCCAAATCAAACATCATGGTCCACAGCTTGTTCCTGTTAACAGTGTCAAAAGCCGCTGCCAGGTCCATAAACCCCATAAAAACAGTGCCATTGCTAACTTTAGTATACTTAGCGGTTAACAAATACAAATTAAGGCAATGGTCACTGGTCGATTTACCCATTCTGAACCCATACTGTGTGTCAGCTATAGTGTGTTGCTCTTCCGTCCAGGCCATAAGACGGTTCAGTACCACCCGGCCTAATATCTTAGCTGAATATCAATTAGTGATATAGGTCTGTAGCTTTTCGGATTATCCCTACTCCCTTTCTTAAAGATAGGGACAATTAATGCTGTAGACCAGGATCGGGGGAGGCCTTATTTAATAGCCGCGTTTAAAACCCTTGTCAGAATTGGCGCCCACAGGTCAGTGTTACTTCTGTATAGGTCTAGGGGGGTCCCATCGGGCCCTGGGGCTTTATTCGGTGTCAGCCCTTGAGTTGCCTTAGTTACCTCTATTAGTGAGAGCTCTACTTCTGAACACCGTGTGCCATCCCAACCCCCTTTTTGAGTAATTTCCTTACTGTGGTTATAGAGACCTTCGAAGTGGGTGACCCATTGCTCAGGGAGGATATTAGTGCTAATAACCGGGGCATAACAGTCCTGGAAACAGGGCCTGTTTACAATCCTCCAAAATTCTGTGAAGTCCCTGTTTTCTCCTGCCTCTCTTAAGTTAGCCCAGACTTCTGGTTGAAGAGTAGTCTTTCTTTCTTTTACCTTTATTTTGTACAATTGTCTGCATTTAGCTACTTCGACCTTGTCCCTGGGTTTAGCTTTGAGGGTTGCTTTTAAATCCCTTAAAGCTCTGGAAAAATTGGTGTCAAACCATCTTGGCTGTGTACTAGTCTTTCTCGGGCCCTTTGCTGTCAATAGGGAATCTGCCAGTTTAGTTAAAAACCCAAAGGTCGCGACTAGCTCAGAACCCTCTATTGAGGGATCTAAGCAGTCCTCGACATATTTTTTTCCTTTTTCTAGTAGGTTGTTATAAAATTCCTGCGCATTAATTTTTGCCCATCTTAATCGCCTCCCTTGATCCATGGGCCTCAGGATTATATCTACATGCTTGTTTTTATCCAGACGACCCGTGTGTGTTAATTCTAACATTAAGGGGTTGTGATCACTGAAGATACTCCATTCAGTTCTAGCTTCCAGGATCCAATTTTTTGCAAAGGCGGATATCATGATGAAGTCTATAATGGAGGAGCATCCCCTACCTTTAAATGTTGGGGTAAGCATGCCCTCAGGACCCAGGGCAGTCAGGTCGATCGTGTGTGCCAATGTGTGGGTATCTAGTACCTTGGTTATTAACACTCCCTCCTTGCTATGCTCCAGGTGTGGCCCCTTCTTAATTGGGCACGTGAGGAAAAGTCAGCCCATAACACACCTGATGCCCAGGCTGCTGGCGCAGGACGCCTCTTAGTTCCCATCTTGAACAATTACCAAATAAAGAGACGGGCGCTGGAAGCAGGAAGACAAGAATAGAGTTTTATTTCTCATGAGGAGAGCCTGTCATTTCGGACACTCGCATAGTGTCTTCAGGAGGTGCTCTAACAAGTTCTCTGAGGCTTCGTCTTTTATACACATGTTTATGATGCACAAACATTCCTTATTACAATAAAGACGCTTTGAAGTAGAAAAGGCATGCTTGGAATCCCAGCTTCAGGCCTATTCCCATACCAGTCGCTCAGATGTCATCCTCCCCTCCTGAATGTAACAAGAGATTGTGACCTCTCAGCTGGACATTCCTACAGGGCACGAGGGCAGGAGGGGATGATCAGGTCAAAGGTCGGTCAGGTGATAAGGTCGGACACTTCGGTTGGTGTATCACGGTTTTGTTATGCTGGGCAGGGAAAAGGGGGATGTACATCCACGAGGCTTGGTCTTAGGACTTGGGACTGGCTCGAGAGGTCAAGTGCAGCCGGGGGGGGGGGGTTGTCAGCTGAGGGGAAGGGTGTTCCTGGGAGGAAATGGGGGGTGTGGGTCAAGCAGGAGTGCTACTTCTAGAGCAGGGTCACGCAGAGGGAGAGGGTCTTGTGGCCGTTGCATGAGCAGTGCGCGCGGGGAGGGGTGTCGGGGGTTTAGCAAACGGTCAGAGAGGCCATGGTGCCTAAAAAAGCTGTCGTGTACATATGTGCATGGGTCTTATGCTGGCGGGATAACACAGTCAGTGTTTCGTAATTATTCGTTCTGCTTACAACAAGGGGTACAGTGAACACAAATGAACGCCACTTATGTACACATACATTGCCATTTTCAACAGTCGCCGCTTTCTTACATAAGCAAGTTCAATTCTATATAGTCGATACGATAGGCAGAATGCAATACATGTTAATTTACATTTGTTGGGTTCTTCATACAAGTCTAGAGATCGATATTATACTTTAGTCGGGGTTAATCAAGACTGACTTTCTCTCCGCTGACATCAAAATACAGTAGAAAGAGCTCTGATACCTTCGGGTCTTGTCAGTGCTATAAGAGACTTTTGGAAAACTAAATGCATGAGTGATCGATGAAACATTTTAGAAAGCAATACAAAATGGCTGAGGGAGGAGTTCAAGTTGATACAAGCAATTTGGTCAAGGGGGTGAGTAGAAAGTTCAGGAAGGGGGGTTTTCGTCACAATGTCTTTTTTAACAGAGTCCGTCTTCTTTTGTTGGCGCTGTTGAGCACCGGCGGTGGAGCTATAGGTCCAGCTCGTATTCATCCTTACACGTTGCAGGGTGCGATCAGTCCTCTGCTGTTAGATCACAGTCCTGTTTCTTAACTGATTTTCTTAGGGGTGCCTTATGCTGGGCACCTGCGTGTCTTTCTTTTTCCGTGGCAAAACCTCATTCTATAGTCAAAAGTTATGCGAAAAGTGTGATGTTGAATAATCAAGGGAAGAGAGGGCGGAGTGGGATCAGATCTTTGAGCACATCAAGGGACCAAAAGGAGCAAAAGATGACGAGCAGGCAGGCCCATCAGTCGGGCTCAAAAAGGGACGGGGACTTCAGGCACGAGTGGGTCAGCAAATCGAGGGCTTCAAGGCGGCCCTTTATTCCTTCATCTGCCGAGTTTGAGAGTGGTGCCTCGTCCCGCGTCTCGTTGCTCGGTGGCTCCACCTTTGGTCGCGGTCACACGTGCTTCATGATCTGTGGCCAGGCTGTGCGTCACGTCCAGCTCCTCTCCTCCGGTGATTGTATCTTTGAATGGGTAAAAAATAAGTTTTAGAAAAACTGGCAGGAGAAGACATTTATACATCTCAATTCCGTCCCCAATCCTATGTAGGTGGGAGATAAGTTCATCGGTCACAGTCAGAAGTCATCACTTATGGAGTATGTAGGAGGGCATTACCATTGAATTCATAAACCTGTTTGCCGTTCATTCGTGACGTATGTGGAGAGAAATTGGACCTTTATACACAGTGTATTATATCAAACTCAAAATCGAGTCCTTATGTAGAGACTCGCCCTTTTTCTTTTTTAACCCAAGTACCGACAATCTTACATTTCCCTTTGGGGTCGGCTAACTCTTGCAAGCAGGGGCGTTATCGTCATGAAGAAGGGGGAGGGGGCAGATGTTAAACATGCTTTTCTTGGGGAGCGACCGTTAATCAAGGTCATCAATTACGCTTCGAGGGTAGCTGACATGAAGCTGGGGTTAATCGGGGCAAACGGGGACGCTTTGGACAGGGAGCTGGGGTCAATCAGGAGAAGCGGGGGCACTTTGGACATCCGCACTTAAGTGCAGAGGGGTGAAGTGATCGGTGCATTGGGAATTGCATTTCTAGCGAACTGGAAAACAGAAGGCCATTGACGTTATAGTCCCCCTATAAAAGGCCAGATTAGGGGACATCCGTCGTCTTACCTGTCCTTTCCTTCATTACCAACTCGGGTTCTATCGTTTTGCAGAAAGGAGAGGTAGTAATATGGCAAGTCACAATCGTTTTTAGTTCCTGTCAATTTTGCCGAACACCTTTGTGTTTGAGGAGACCCAATTAAGTTTTGTGCCGGGGGGGCACAACGTCACCATACAAGGAAAGAGGGAACAAGGGGCTTTTGGAGAGAGAGAGAGAGGAAGAGAGAGAGAGAGAGAGAGAGAGAGAGAGAGAGAGAGACCGCACTCTAAATGGTCCATTCGGTACACGTATTACATGGAGAGAGAAAGAGAGAGAGAGAGAGAGAGAGAGAGAGAGAGAGACGTGTACAATAATGGGTCATTCAGTGCGCGCACAACACAGAACAACAGGGGTTAAGTAATACGGAAACACAGGCAGAGGGATGACGTAGCTCCATACATTACGTACACACATACTCAGGTGAGGGAGACAGTACATGTATTATATACAAAAATCCAAGACAAGACATATAACCGTTATTGGCCCTAATGATCTCTTCCTGTATGCTGCGCATCCTTAGCATCCTCTTTTTACCCTTTTCTTTCCTTTTATTGTCGGCTGCCTTTACTGGTCTTTGTGGTTGTACACACTTACGCCTTTGGCAACCAGTCAAGAACTAACCTGGTCGGGCTAATGTGTTTCCAGGCTGAGGCAACAGTGGGTGTCAGTTGGGGGAACAATAGGGCAGCTTTGAGTTTCCGGTCCATGAGGGTGCGGAAAGGATGTAGTAATTTCCAAACACTGACAACATTCCTAGTCCTCCAAGCGGAGGGTACTAGAGTAAACCTCACCTCAGAATATTCTTTAAACCTTTCCCTATTTAGTTAAGTGTAGAGTGCTTAATCATGAGTGCACATTATTTTTGGTTGTATTATTCGGGGTGCGTAGGCACCATAATCGAACGCCTTTTTCCCGTCTCTTCGTCCGTTAGATCACCATTTTCTTTTTCGTATTTTTAATCGATGTTCCAAAGTGACCTGCAGAAAGAGGGAAAAAGAAGGGGGCGGGGGCAGCATTTAAAAACACATCAGCGCGCATAAACCCGAAAAGGCTTTTACTTACTACATACTCGGTCTATCTCCACGGAACGCAGTTCTTGCCAACTCGGCATTTAAGCCCAGATGAACCTTTTAGTGTGGGAGAGATGATTATCGGAAGCCGGTGGATAGCATAGGTCACCCAAGTGTGGTATTACGGACCGTATGTAGGGAGGACAGGTGGCACTCCTTCGGGGCGACTTAGGGACATTTTAGCACAATTTTCCTGATACAGGTAGCATATAAAGTATAGACTGAATTCCAGGGTCTTTTAGCGGTTGCTTTAGGCTGTACAAAAATGTGCAAAGTACATACAACAAAAACCTGGACCATTCATATTTGCAATATTTCTGCGTACTATACTTTTTAACCCTTAACTAATCGAGCTGAGCCATTTCACCTGTAATTCAGTTATATCGGAAACAGTGGTCAGTTTTTCGAGACTTACCAATTCACACGTGACAACTACGTACGTTTTTCTCCAAAAATCTTTAATAAAAAATGTCGGTGCATAAATATGGGCCTACAACCCTGTGGGCCGGCCAAAACTGTACATGTGGGGGAACTTATTAGTGCAAAACCTAATGGAGTCGGTGGTCATTGAAAAAAGTGCGACAAGTGCAATAAAATCATATCGAAACTTCAGTGTGAGCGAGTATCATAAGTGTTGAAATTCGAACTTTCAATAGTCATGATGCGCCAAACTTAACAACAATTCATTGTCCGAATGTTCAACCAGCACCCATCTCACTTTAATTCATTGTCCGAACACATAATCGGTACCCATCCCATATCAATTCATTGTTTTTTTTTTTTTAAAACTGTATGCATATTTCATGACACCAAGGCTGAGCAATCGGGGTACAACAAGGAGTTGAAAGTTTCATTTGTACCAGCGCCATTTTGGGTGCGGCCAGGCAGATCCAGGCATAGTCAAAACCTCCACCAACTCGTGGTTGGCCCAGAACCTCTTTCGGCAGTCCAAAAAGTTCCGTTAAAGGGAACAGAAAGGGATCGGCAGTATGATCCATCAGTCAAAAGGGGGGGGAGGGAAGCAACATTTTCCTACCGGGTCATACTGCGTTTTCACCGGAACTGATCCGAACTGTAGTCTGCAGGATTTTAGTCATTCAAATTGAGGCTGGCGTCAGCATGGGAGCGCCGACGTCCTGCGGCTACATTTTCATCGTTCCGCGGGCAGTTATGGCAGTCATTCCCCATCGGGGGTATCTGCGGGGGTCGGGGACTCCCCCGGCTCCTATAGAATCTTCAAGGTCGAGGAGAACTTTTATGATGGTGGAGTCAACAAGCAACCGGGCCATTCCTTCATGCTGGGCCCGCTCTTGCAAGGTCGACCGCCATTTTGAGAGTTCGGCAGCTACCAGCAATCGCGGGGTCAAATGAGCAGACGGGCTCCAACCTGTCGGGCGAGGCGTCGCAGCATCGCCACAGTGGACGAACCCTTTGCCGGGTGCGAGGAGCGTCCCTGCACCGTAAGAATGGACGAACCCTTTGCCGGGTGCGAGGAGCGTTGGGGGTGCAGCTGGGGAGCCTTCACCTGGGGAGGTGGGAGAGGCTCGTTCGCGCCGCCTCTCCCTCCCGGTGCACCCCACGGCGTCTTGCTTGACATTTGTTATGGCCGGACCAGGCGATGAGGACGAGGGGGGGGGGTCGGAGGCATGTTTGAAGAATTGGGGACGCCTGGCACGTTTCGGGCCGGGCTCACAGCCGATGGCGGCCGGACGCTTCTTCGCCCTGGCCCCAGGAACGGGTCCCTTGGTTCATCCGGGGGACAGGCCTTGGCGTGTGGCGCCGCCTTCCGGCTATTCGCGTAGTGGTCCTTCCACCCCACCGCCCCTGACGGTTTTTGTAGACTTTAAAACGCCCAAAAACTACTAGAAAGTAGCCCAAAGTAGCCCAACATTGCTACTTTGGGGAAGGAAGGGCTGGAACGGCGTCAGGCAGACGGCGAAATGCATTGTGGGTTTCGTTTGTCGTTGCAGCAGTTTGTCATGTAAATAGTTGCTTAAATGTTTTTTTTTTTTGTTTGTTAAAAAATAAAACGTGTTCACCTGTTACTTCGCTAGAGTGTTATATATTTTTCTATTATTCGCCTAAGTTTTGTCGTTAATTGGGCGGGGTGGGTGGTGGAGCCAAGCTGTCTCGAAGTCATAGCGTTAAGTTCGGCTTTCCTCACCAGTTTCATATTTCCTGAGGGGTTGTTCCCTATGTTTCCATTTCAGCGAGGTTGAAAAGAGATCTCATCAGCGGCCTACTGATTTCACTCTATTCCTTTTCTTTTCCCTAACGATTTTTATATATATATTTTTCTCTTTTATTTGCTAGCACGATACAGCGGCTAATCCGCATTTTTATATTTGTCCTTTTGTATTAGGGGTACCCTCCTGGCCGAGCCAGATGACCTACCTCCAATAAATGGTCCGGTCGGAACTGGTTTACCAATCAGTGGGGAGTAGATAGGCATGACAGATTACAACGGGGGACAAAGGTCCGCATTACCTACCCTTCCTTACTTGCAAAGACTAGACAGAACATTTCTATTCCACGTTATTTGCAAACAGAGAATGCCTCAAAAGAACTATTCCTTGAACAATAAATGTTCAGACAATCAATCAATCAGTGGGGAGAAAAACAGGCATGACGGATTACAACGGGGACAAAAGTCTGCATTACCTATCCTTCACTATCTGCAAAGGGAGGCAGAATATTCCTATTCTTCCCCGTTTGTAGACAGGGAATATCTCAAAGAGCAATAATCGATAAAAACCGATAACAAACAATCAATGGGGAGAAAGATATGCATGACGGATTACAACGGGGACAAAAGTCTGCATTACCTACCCTTCACTATCTGCAAAGGGAGACAGAATATTCCTATTCTTCCCCGTTTGTAGACAGCGAATGTCTCAAAGAGCAACAGAGCAACCAATCAATCAGTGGGGAGAAAAATAGGCATGACGGATTACAACGGGGGACAAAAGTCCGCATTACCTATCCTTCACTATTTGCAAAGAGAGAGGAACGTTCCTATTCGTCGCTGTTTGCAAACAGAGAATGTCTCCAAGAGAACCAATACTTCAAGTAGCAACCGAGGCTAAATGAACCAATCAATGAACAATACCAGTATTTTAAATACTGATTTCAAAACAATCAATCAATCAATCAATCAGATGGATAAAGCCATCCTACCAATCGGACGTAAAGACGTCCTACTTAACCTTACCCGGACCGGACCATGTGGGCAATTCTTCGCCTTCCTTTCTCCAGCGCCCCATCGTTCTCTTTCTCCATGTTTTTACCGCAGCATTCCTGTGGGATTCCAGTCAGGACAGTAGGTCACTTGAGAGAGGTCCGTTCAGAATCGGTGAAGTTCATTAAATCGGCAGCCGGACGAGGGCCCTCTCAAGGCAGGTATACTCCAATCGTTTAGATGTTCACCCCATCGTCTGGACCTCTCTTACCGGACCTCATGTCGCTGATGGACCCCGCGTTGGGGCGCCAATTGAGGAAAAGTCAGCCCATAACACACCTGATGCCCAGGCTGCTGGCGCAGGACGCCTCTTAGTTCCCATCTTGAACAATTACCAAATAAAGAGACGGGCGCTGGAAGCAGGAAGACAAGAATAGAGTTTTATTTCTCATGAGGAGAGCCTGTCATTTCGGACACTCGCATAGTGTCTTCAGGAGGTGCTCTAACAAGTTCTCTGAGGCTTCGTCTTTTATACACATGTTTATGATGCACAAACATTCCTTATTACAATAAAGACGCTTTGAAGTAGAAAAGGCATGCTTGGAATCCCAGCTTCAGGCCTATTCCCATACCAGTCGCTCAGATGTCATCCTCCCCTCCTGAATGTAACAAGAGATTGTGACCTCTCAGCTGGACATTCCTACAGGGCACGAGGGCAGGAGGGGATAATCAGGTCAAAGGTCGGTCAGGTGATAAGGTCGGACACTTCGGTTGGTGTATCACGGTTTTGTTATGCTGGGCAGGGAAAAGGGGGATGTACATCCACGAGGCTTGGTCTTAGGACTTGGGACCGGGTCGAGAGGTCAAGTGCAGCCGGGGTGGGGTTGTCAGCTGAGGGGAAGGGTGTTCCTGGGAGGAAATGGGGGGGTGTGGGTCAAGCAGGAGTGCTACTTCTAGAGCAGGGTCACGCAGAGGGAGAGGGTCTTGTGGCCGTTGCATGAGCAGTGCGCGCGGGGAGGGGTGTCGGGGGTTTAGCAAACGGTCAGAGAGGCCATGGTGCCTAAAATAGCTGTCGTGTACATATGTGCATGGGTCTTATGCTGGCGGGATAACACAGTCAGTGTTTCGTAATTATTCGTTCTGCTTACAACAAGGGGTACAGTGAACACAAATGAACGCCGCTTATGTACACATACATTGCCATTTTCAACACACGCATCCCAGTTAGCTGTAACAGGGATCAGGTTTGGGCAAAGGTGGCAATTTAAATCTCCCACAAGTCCCACAATTGGTTCTCCCCCCTTCTTCCTATGTTCGGCTTCATAAGTGAGTCTACCCTCTAATTCTTGCAGGATTTCATTATTACCATTTATAGGTCCTGAATTGTAGATGTTAAATAACTGTAGTTTTAACCCTTGCTCTTGAAATGTTATTGCTTGAAGGGTGTGTGATGTCCAGAATGGTGTTGTCCATTTCCCCTCTAAGTTAAGGTCAACATAAATAGCTAGCCCACCCTTAGCCCTTCCTGATCTACTTTCTTGGGCTGGGACGAAGAAGCACTCGTAGCCCTCTGATAGGCAGAGGAATTGACTGCCCACGTTTCTTGAAAGGCTAGAATGTGAAAACCACATATGTACTTTCTCCACTCAATGTTTTCAAATTTTCCGGCTAGACCTGCAACATTCCAGGACAAAATGTTCATCTTTCCCCCTGGCACCTTTACTAGCTTACTGCCCTGCGTGTTTAACCTAAGTTCGTCATTCCTCATATGCCTGACCCCCTGTTCACCCCCTTCCTGAGTTAGTAATGGGGTTGGATTCACATGTTGAATTCCCTGATCCCCTTGTTCGGTACAATCACTGGGCAACTGACTGACCGTCCCATCGTGACTGTGCCTTGAATGGGATAGTCGTTCGCTCTCATCCAGGGACTGCAAAGGCCTGAATCTATTTGACCACTGAGCACTGTCCTGATTTGCTATGGGGAAACCACGGTATTCGTGATTCCTTGCCCAGTGCCCATCTGTTACTCTGACCTTCCTACCCTGAGTCTGATTTGGAGGGAAGATGTCACGTTTTCTGGGATAGAAATACCCTAATGGCATAGATTGTATAGTACTCGTGGAATTCCTGTTATGGTTACCCAATATGTACTCCACTAGGTTTGGATTCCTAAAATTTGCTATGATGCAGTTCCCTTCAATGTCTTTCCTCCTACTACCAATCCAATTTGCCCTTCTCACATGTAGGATTTCTCCCGATTTCCGAGTGTGGTATTTACAACCTGCAGGGCCAAGCAGAAGTGTTCACGCAGACATGGGGTCCTTTCCTAAGAGATGAGCTCTGAAATGGGAGACACCACTTCCTTCGCTCCATTGCATCCCACCCGAGGCTGGTGTACTGACGAGCCATGTGGGCAACTCTTGATGTACCCTTGGGAGGCCATGTATGTTCCCCCAGCCTCACCAACCACATTCCGTATCCCTCCCCCTCCACAACACACCCCACTTTTTTTTCTCCTCCACGGCATCCCCCCTTTCTACTACCATCACCTCTCTTTCCCTCCGTCTGGCCCAACAACCTCTTCCTGCGCCCTTCCTACCTGCCTCCTTCCCTGCCTCCCCCATTGTTTTAACTCTCCTCATCATGTCCCCTTCCCCCATATCCCCACTTCCCTGCCTCCTCTACTCCTCCTCCCCCTTTCCACACCTTTATCTTTCCATGGACACGCAGGCCTATTGACCCCCTTAACATGGGGAACAGCCGCCGCAATTCCCATCACCTTCTACACGCTCTAGCAGGGACCTCTTCCTCCCCTCGGTCAGAGTCAGGTGCTAAAGAGCATCCAGTAAGGATTTTGCCCCCTACACAGCACTGAAACAGCTGTTCTGGCTGTTAGAAATGGGCTTTCTATTGGCAGTGATTTGCACCCTATTCATTCATGGACCTTCACTCTAGTCAGGGTAAGGGAGTCACACAGATAAGATAACCCTTAATCACCCTCTTAGTAGCTTGGTACAAGCAGTCAGACTTACCTCAGAGGCAATGTGTAAGGTGTGCATACCCACACACACAGTAACACAGTGAAAACACTACAAATGGATATCACACCAGTTTAGATAAATAGCCAATATTTATCTGAATAAAACAAGACCAAAATGACAAAAGTCTAACATACACGAGTCAAAATATCACTTTTCAAAGATTAGATAAGTTCAGTCCATCGAAATCTAAGGATGCATTTCTTTTACCACAAACTACTTTGGATTCGTAAAAATTCAAAGACGAAACAGGTGCAGGGTAGGTGAGGTGCGGGAAGAGCAAAGTGATGCATTGGGTCCTTATTCCCAGGGGAGGTGATGAGTCTGTTCCTTACTACTTAGCAAGGGAGATGATGCTTCAGTTCCTTACTGTCAGGGTAGGTGATGTGTAGGTTCCTTACTGGAAGGGGAGGTGATGCGTTGAACTCCAGACATGCAGCCTCGTTCCTTACTGCTGGGTAATGTCGATGAAGAGAAAGTGTTGAGAGACGATGCATGGAAATTCCAGATGCGCTGCATCAATGCGGCAGTGGTCAAGCAGGCTCTGCATCGATTTCGCAGCCGCGAAGCAGGGAATGTGTTGACTGTTCTGCAGTGAAGCAAGACTGTGTCAAAGTCAGAGCAGGTGCCAATGACGTTGGTGATACAATGCTTGGGACTACGGGCTGCAGTGATATTTCACCCACAAAGCAGGCGACGTGTCAATTTCTTGCCACATACCGGTGCTGCGTCTAGAAAACAAGCAGATAGAGTCGATGAGTGGATATTCTCTTCAGATCACCAGATTCTACTTTTAAGGGCCAAGGAACTGAGTTTTGCACCACTTGGCAGATCAAGGCTCCCGGCAGAAGAGCACAGGCACTACTAGTTGAGGTGTTTGATGGCCCTGAAACAGCTTAAAAGGCTCCAAGCACGCACAAGCCCTGGGAGAACCTTGGAAGCAGGATACAGAAAGCAAAGTCCAGTCCTTTCTCTCCCAGGACATAAGCAGCAAACAGCAGTCCAGCTCACCAAAGGTTTCCTCTATTTGGGGAAAGACAAGGAAATGCTAAGGAAATTGTAAGGCATTCAGAATGTGACAGCCAAGATTACACTGGGCCTACCTCATTGGTCATCCTCTTCAGAGGCACTAAAACAAATGCACTGGCTTCCAGTTGAAAAGTGAGTGAAGTTTGAGTCAGTCTGCCTCGTCATGCAATGTATTGAGCTAGCACTCACGAGAAATTTCTTTGAGTATCGGGGACAACTATACTTGCAGACGTCTGGAACTTCGATGGGGGCCACATTCGCTCCTAGCCTGGCCTGCATTTATGTGGGTCAGGTGGAAAAGAATGTGGTCCTCCATGAGTCCAATCCCTACAGAGAAAATATCTCTTTGTGGAGACGCTATATTGACGACGTCCTCTGTATCTGGACAGGTACAGGGGACCGGCTCAATATATTCCTACAATGGCTTAACCAGGTGGACCCTAGCCTGCGATTCACCTGGTCTATCAGCAATGCCTCTGCGGTGTATCTGGATGTAGATATCACTGTCACTGATTCCAAGTTGGTTACCAGTGTTCACCATAAGGCCACGGATAGGAATTCCCTCCTCCATTACCACTCTTTCCATCCGAGGTCGTTACGTGATAACCTTCCGGTGGGACAATTTTTGCGTTACCGCCGGAATTGCTCCTCCACAGAAACCTTTCTGGAACAGTCCTCTGAACTTGTGACCAAGTTACAACAGCGGGACTACCCAGCCAAAGTCATCAGACACGCACGGAAGAGGGCTTTGAACACCCCTAGAGAAGCCCTACTGGAGCGGAACACAAAAGAGAAGCAAGTGTGCTTACCAGTAGTGACTACCTTTGATCCTCTATCTAGTAAAATCAGACAGATCATACGGAAGAACTGGTCCATTCTTGACACTACTGAGAATAAGATGCCCATGCCACGATTTGCCTTCAGGAGAGCCCCTAACCTACGAGATAAATTGGTTCACACACGTAACAGGGACATTGTCAACACTAGCACTGTACCTGCTGGACACTACCCCTGTGGAAACTGTTCTGTCTGTGGGCTCACAGAGGCAACCAAGACGGTTAATCTACGTGGAGGTAGGACATGGTTCCTCAATAGATTCAGCAACTGCAATACGACACATGTCATTTATAGATTGATGTGCAGTTGCGGTCTCTATTATATTGGCCTGACCACTCGGAAAATAAAAATACGTGTGCAGGAACATTTGAGCACCATCCGCGCTAAGAAGTTGACCACGCGATTGGTGCAACATTTTAACACATCTGGACATGACCCGAGGGATCTGAGGTGGACTGTCCTTGAAAAGGTGGTGGGTGACTCGCATAATTTGGAGAACATCTTGGCGAAAAAAGAGGCCAAATGGATATATTTGGAAAGGGCAGATCGGGAGGGACTCAACGAAAATATTGAGTGGAATAAGATCAGCAGGCGCTGACAGGGCTCTGTCATAGGCCCCCTGTCTCAATCTTGAGTCCCCCGGTAACATTGCCGTGTGCTTCAGTAGTATGGAAATTCCAGACTTCATGAATAGCGCCCTCCTATGGAAGGTGCTTGTTTAGCGACACATCTACAGGCATATATATATATGTACATATTGGTGTCCTTCCTAGCGCAAGTATTCTGCATTCAGCCTGCCTATTTTTCGTGCTTTTAAGCTCTACAATTGGTTAGTGCATCACCAGTTCCATCATGCAATTTATCATCTTGTGCACAGTGCAGTGCAGATTGGGTTTCTCCTTTTTGTACAGATTCACGATCCCTTTTAATAACTGCAGGCATTGAATATGTCAGGCTTGTTGTTGAAATGAATACGCTCCAAGTTTAAACTAACCCGTTCCAAGATGGCCGCCATACATAGACGCGAGGGGCGGGGTTCCGCCCTCGCTGGTCATATCCTACCCGACATTCAGTCCGCTGTTGTGGACCGTCGGAAGCGCCGGAGGGACGCGGCACAAGTGAGAGTGTGTTTGTGCCTGACTGATTGAGTGCGGGGACTTTTGGTCGCGCTACAGATTCCTTGACAAAATGCTCCCAGCTTTGGCACTAATGCGGTATTTGCTGCGAGTCAGGCTTTGTGTGGGGGGATGAAGTTCGGCCCACATAACTCCCCGTATATTTAAGTACAGAGAAGCCCACGAGAATAGACGCGACGTGAGGTGTATGAAAGTGCGGGGGGTGGTGAACGGTCACGACAACAAGGGGCGGGATGCCTGTTGGGTGTGTTTACCTTACCGCAAGACAGCATTGACATAGCCATATAAACGGAATAGGTTGGTGTTTATATTGCAGGGCGTGAATGCCTGGTTGGTGAGAGACCAGTGTACACACCTATGGGGACTCTGAAAATGTTGCTATTGTCTCTTTTTAACTTACATAGGTGACTGTGAATAGTCCAGGTCACGGTCACGGACTCGTGGACAATTGGCACGGAGTCCTGAGGAGTGACGCTGGTATGTGCTGACATAGCGCACTCCAGGTAAAATAGTCTGAAAATGTGTGTCTAGACTTGCTGCATCAGTAGTATCCCTTGGATGAGGGATTGGAAGCACGCCCTTAGCGTGTTTTTGTTTCACACAGGTCCATTTTTAAAGTGAAAAGCTTGAGGATAACGAACCCCTCAGTTGCCCTGATGAAATCGCCACAAGAAGGAGCGATGAAACATGTCGGCTTGAGGAGATAATCTGTGTTGGTATACAAATAACCAATTTTATTTGGTAGTGCTTTGCTGCATCAGAATAAAACGGTACTAGCAAGCAAAGCAACACCACCCACCTTATTTGTTCATGGTGTGGTTTGTTGGGGTTTTCGTGACGTGTATGTGGACACTTTTCTTTGTTGAATCACTATTTGTGTCTGTTTGTTATATTTTCTCACTATTCTCAAGTCTGCACTACCTTTCTGTCAAGTGCACGTTTGTTTTTTCACAAATAGAGAGAGGCGCCGATGATGAGAAGTGGGTAAACCGGGAATCATTGACCGGGAACCCCCTCGGGTTGTTCTACCGTGAGGTACTCTCTCTATTCTTCACTACTTTTCTGTTGGTGAATGATCTGGTCCTGTGTGATGCATTATTTTTAAGTGAAAAGAGTACATCCAGACCTTATTGTATATGTTATTGGACATATCCAAGGTAGGAGTGAGAATTTATATCCCTACCCGGTCTACGTTAAATAAGGATGTCCACATGGGCGAGGCACTAATTGTTTGAGGACTTTCTGAGTGGGGGGCTGCCTCGCACATCCCCATCCCCCTGCACCCCTCTTATTTGTGCGGATTCAGTACGGCGGCTCAGCCGTGAGGGTTTTTCACCTTTTTTTAAAAAAAGTAATAGGTTCATTAAATTGACCCTTTGTAAAAAATATTTCTCACTTTTGCAGCAGCCTTTAGGCACACATTTTCTTGTCCCGACATTCTTTGCCGTGGTGTTTTACATAATCTGTGACACAGGAGGTCAATCAGTGTGACGGTGACGCCCTGACAGACCTGCATCAGAGGGATGAATTGCCTTGCCTTCTCTGATGAGCAGATTGCCCTCATACTGGCTGGTCCCTCACTACTACCTGATGCTCCCCTTGGCACTGAGGGCACAGCCAGGGAAGAGTGGGAAAAACTGAGCGTGCTGAAGAAACGCCAAATTCGCGTGGCTTTACATGGAGCGCTCATGACTGAGTACCTCAGGGCTGGTGCCTCTCCCCCCAGCTTGATAGTACGACTCGAGCCTAAGATCTTTCTCGAGGACAAACAATTTCAGGTGGATTGGAGTTGCATTGCGAACAAATGCACCCGAGATTGGTTGATTCTAATAATCAACACGGCTAAACGGCTGAGTGAGGCTCTACTCACAGAAATCTTGGAGTTAGAGGATAGCCTTAATAACAACCAGGCCCTTACCGATGCTAAAGAACAGCTAGCACGTATACAGGCAGATTTGGCTGAATATAGAACATACATGCTCAATCAGAAAATCAAGGGACTCAAAAAGAACCTTGAACGTTATACCCACACTTGGGCTTTCCCTTACACAGAGGATGAATACTATGATAGACCAGTAGAGCAGGCAAGGACTCAACCATACCAGAGAAGGGGACAGTTTCATCAGAGAGGAGGCAATAGGGGACAAGGGGGCAACAGACGAACCCCCAACAACTGGCGGTTTGATAATACGAGCAGTGAGGACGAAGAGGGTCCAGCTCGCCAAACAGCGCCAACAAACAACAGGGTCAACTTTGCACCTGATAGCAGATCTGACGAGGACTTGGGCGCACTACTCAGGTCTTTTTTAGGTCAGCCTCAGAGAGGGACCCGGGGGGGCAGAGGCCAACCACAGGGGCGAGGCAGAGGGACTCAACAAACATGGCAAACATTCTCCCCCCGCATCACACGGAGCAGGGCCAACACATTCCGCAACTAGGGGAAATGAATATTCCACCTCCCACAGTTGCCAATGACATAGTAGTAAATTTATCATCCTACGAACTATCACCCATTGAAAGGACTGTGTTAAATAAAGGACTTGGTTATGTTCCCACACCCAGCCATGACCCTTTTGTATGTAGAACAGAGGTGTCTGAAATGATGAGGAAAATAAAACTCCATAAGTTCTTTGAACATAAGGAATGTACGCCTCTCTCCCTCTTTAACACCAACCTACATAGGCCATCTAATTTTTGCCCCCCCACATCAGTTCTGGGACCTGAGGTTGCTGTTTTCGAACAAAAAGTCATTCAGGAGATTGAGGCTCTGGAACATACTTCTGGACATAAATCTAGTCATAATATGACGAAGACAGAGTGGCAGGCGGTTGTTACTTTACAAAAGAACTTGGCCATTACCATCAAGCCGGCCGACAAAGGCGGGGCCGTGGTAGTACTCAACACCATTGACTATGAGACAGAAATACTCAAATTGTTGGGTGTCCGTACAAATTACCATCCTCTCACACGGGACCCCACACCGGAACTTGCTAACACCATCAAGCAATTGGTTGCAGATGCCGTCGCCAAAAAATGGATCTCACCCAAAGAGGCGGACTTTATCATCAATAGCAACCCCAGGGTGCCGGCATTCTATATCTTGCCAAAGATCCATAAGCCTCAACGCTCACCCCCTGGACGTCCCATCGTTTCAGGGATCCAGTCCATCTTGGAACCCCTCTCCCAGTTTGCCGATTTCTTTTTGAGAGAGGCGGTGGTCACCCAGGAGTCATATGTACAAGACACGACTGACATCCTTAACATCTTGAAAGACATATCCTTTGACCCTGAGAACCAACTTCTGGTCACAATTGACATTGAGTCATTGTATACCAGCATCCCCCAGGACGCCACGCTGGTGGCAGCAGCACGGGCCCTGGGGTCGATGGAGTGGTTTTACGACACCCCCCAGACCTTCGTCATGCAATGTATTGAGCTAGCACTCACGAGAAATTTCTTTGAGTATCGGGGACAACTATACTTGCAGACGTCTGGAACATCGATGGGGGCCACATTCGCTCCTAGCCTGGCCTGCATTTATGTGGGTCAGGTGGAAAAGAATGTGGTCCTCCATGAGTCCAATCCCTACAGAGAAAATATCTCTTTGTGGAGACGCTATATTGACGACGTCCTCTGTATCTGGACAGGTACAGGGGACCGGCTCAATATATTCCTACAATGGCTTAACCAGGTGGACCCTAGCCTGCGATTCACCTGGTCTATCAGCAATGCCTCTGCGGTGTATCTGGATGTAGATATCACTGTCACTGATTCCAAGTTGGTTACCAGTGTTCACCATAAGGCCACGGATAGGAATTCCCTCCTCCATTACCACTCTTTCCATCCGAGGTCGTTACGTGATAACCTTCCGGTGGGACAATTTTTGCGTTACCGCCGGAATTGCTCCTCCACAGAAACCTTTCTGGAACAGTCCTCTGAACTTGTGACCAAGTTACAACAGCGGGACTACCCAGCCAAAGTCATCAGACACGCACGGAAGAGGGCTTTGAACACCCCTAGAGAAGCCCTACTGGAGCGGAACACAAAAGAGAAGCAAGTGTGCTTACCAGTAGTGACTACCTTTGATCCTCTATCTAGTAAAATCAGACAGATCATACGGAAGAACTGGTCCATTCTTGACACTACTGAGAATAAGATACCCATGCCACGATTTGCCTTCAGGAGAGCCCCTAACCTACGAGATAAATTGGTTCACACACGTAACAGGGACATTGTCAACACTAGCACTGTACCTGCTGGACACTACCCCTGTGGAAACTGTTCTGTCTGTGGGCTCACAGAGGCAACCAAGACGGTTAATCTACGTGGAGGTAGGACATGGTTCCTCAATAGATTCAGCAACTGCAATACGACACATGTCATTTATAGATTGATGTGCAGTTGCGGTCTCTATTATATTGGCCTGACCACTCGGAAAATAAAAATACGTGTGCAGGAACATTTGAGCACCATCCGCGCTAAGAAGTTGACCACGCGATTGGTGCAACATTTTAACACATCTGGACATGACCCGAGGGATCTGAGGTGGACTGTCCTTGAAAAGGTGGTGGGTGACTCGCATAATTTGGAGAACATCTTGGCGAAAAAAGAGGCCAAATGGATATATTTGGAAAGGGCAGATCGGGAGGGACTCAACGAAAATATTGAGTGGAATAAGATCAGCAGGCGCTGACAGGGCTCTGTCATAGGCCCCCTGTCTCAATCTTGAGTCCCCCGGTAACATTGCCGTGTGCTTCAGTAGTATGGAAATTCCAGACTTCATGAATAGCGCCCTCCTATGGAAGGTGCTTGTTTAGCGACACATCTACAGGCATATATATATATGTACATATTGGTGTCCTTCCTAGCGCAAGTATTCTGCATTCAGCCTGCCTATTTTTCGTGCTTTTAAGCTCTACAATTGGTTAGTGCATCACCAGTTCCATCATGCAATTTATCATCTTGTGCACAGTGCAGTGCAGATTGGGTTTCTCCTTTTTGTACAGATTCACGATCCCTTTTAATAACTGCAGGCATTGAATATGTCAGGCTTGTTGTTGAAATTAATACGCTCCAAGTTTAAACTAACCCGTTCCAAGATGGCCGCCATACATAGACGCGAGGGGCGGGGTTCCGCCCTCGCTGGTCATATCCTACCCGACATTCAGTCCGCTGTTGTGGACCGTCGGAAGCGCCGGAGGGACGCGGCACAAGTGAGAGTGTGTTTGTGCCTGACTGATTGAGTGCGGGGACTTTTGGTCGCGCTACAGATTCCTTGACAAAATGCTCCCAGCTTTGGCACTAATGCGGTATTTGCTGCGAGTCAGGCTTTGTGTGGGGGGATGAAGTTCGGCCCACATAACTCCCCGTATATTTAAGTACAAAGAAGCCCACGAGAATAGACGCGACGTGAGGTGTATGAAAGTGCGGGGGGTGGTGAACGGTCACGACAACAAGGGGCGGGATGCCTGTTGGGTGTGTTTACCTTACCGCAAGACAGCATTGACATAGCCATATAAACGGAATAGGTTGGTGTTTATATTGCAGGGCGTGAATGCCTGGTTCGTGAGAGACATGATCTGTATGTACACACCTATGGGGAAAATGTTGCTATTGTCTCTTTTTAACTTACATAAGTGACTGTGAATTGTCCAGGTCACGGTCACGGACTCGTGGACAATTGGCACGGAGTCCTGAGGAGTGACGCTGGTATGTGCTGACATAGCGCACTCCAGGTAAAATAGTCTGAAAATGTGTGTCTAGACTTGCTGCATCAGTAGTATCCCTTGGATGAGGGATTGGAAGCACGCCCTTAGCGTGTTTTTGTTTCACACAGGTCCATTTTTAAAGTGAAAAGCTTGAGGATAACGAACCCCTCAGTTGCCCTGATGAAATCGCCACAAGAAGGAGCGATGAAACATGTCGGCTTGAGGAGATAATCTGTGTTGGTATACAAATAACCAATTTTATTTGGTAGTGCTTTGCTGCATCAGAATAAAACGGTACTAGCAAGCAAAGCACCACCACCCACCTTATTTGTTCATGGTGTGGTTTGTTGGGGTTTTCGTGACGTGTATGTGGACACTTTTCTTTGTTGAATCACTATTTGTGTCTGTTTGTTATATTTTCTCACTATTCTCAAGTCTGCACTACCTTTCTGTCAAGTGCACGTTTGTTTTTTCACAAATAGAGAGAGGCGCCGATGATGAGAAGTGGGTAAACCGGGAATCATTGACCGGGAACCCCCTCGGGTTGTTCTACCGTGAGGTACTCTCTCTATTCTTCACTACTTTTCTGTTGGTGAATGATCTGGTCCTGTGTGATGCATTATTTTTAAGTGAAAAGAGTACATCCAGACCTTATTGTATATGTTATTGGACATATCCAAGGTAGGAGTGAGAATTTATATCCCTACCCGGTCTACGTTAAATAAGGATGTCCACATGGGCGAGGCACTAATTGTTTGAGGACTTTCTGAGTGGGGGGCTGCCTCGCACATCCCCATCCCCCTGCACCCCTCTTATTTGTGCCTCGTATATAAATCTGCTCATGGAAAAGACTGTGTCTATCTGGCTAAAGGCGTACTCTGGCTCTCATCTGCTGCGCTCCTCTGGTGCATATCTGCTGGTTCTACCACAGGTCACTCAGTGTTTTACAGGTGGCAAGGCTTTCTCTAGCTGTGCAACAAAACTGTGAAATAAACTTCCTATTAATGTAAGAAAATCTCTCTTTACTTTGATTCATGAGAACTCTAAAAACTTAGCTTTTTGGCTTCTAGTCATTTGCATAGTTCCTCTTTTGATAAGAAGTATCTCTGCAGTGAGAAACACCTTTTAGTCACCACAGACATGCAGCCTTGTCTTTGTAAGGAATTTTTTGTTTTAGCCCGAGGAAATCCTTTAAGGTAATTGTGCGCTCTATAAAATAACATAACATAAGCTAAGCATGTCTTCAGGTCTGCACCTGTAGTTTTAAAACTGCAGATTCGACCTGGCACAATAAACTCCTTGCCAGGCCTAAATCATTCTTTTTAATACTTATACGTCCCTTCCCCCCAATGCAGGTACTAAATGACTATAGGGCAGGGTGCACAGCATTTCAAAAGTTGGACATGTGTACTCAAGCATTATATATCCCGGAAGTGAAAATTCTCCAAAGAGTTTTTCACTCTGACAAAGCTGGCTCTCCCATAGAAAAGAAGTGGATTACATTATAACACCTTCTAATACATAACTTTTAAATTACTATGCCACTTCTAGAAAAATTGCATTTTACTCGTTTAAACCTATAGCAGCCCTTTCTGAGATAACCCCCAACTTTCTCCCTGCAATTTGCAGGGTGCTGTGAATTGCTCTCAGGAAAGCAAACAGAAAGGCTTTGGCTTGGAAGAGGTGTGACTTCCTCCTTACAGGATCGCCTGAGGAATATAGCCACCAACTGTACAAGCAGGCAGCCCCTGTCACAGGCAGATGTAACTCACACCTAGGCCTGCCTCTGTCATTGCCCAGGCAGATAGAGTGCCACTAATCACAGTGGGGTGAAGGGTGAAGGCGGGAACCTTAACAAAAATGTATTTTGCAGGGGGGGGGGGGGTTCTCAATTCCCTAGACAGGGGTGTGCCCAGAGCTCTGATCAAGGGATGAACAATTCTGCTATTTTGGATTTTGGCAGATCAGGGCAGTGTGGTGTTGTTTAGGGCCAACCCTTCTGAGAAATGATGCCAAAGTAGGTAGGCTTGCCCCTGGAAAATATTTCCTATTGGTTAGAGAGTTGGTTAGAGAGTTATCCCCAAGCTAGTGCCAGACATAATAGTGACAACCCTGGATACCTTCTTAAGAACAGCTCTAGACTTGTAGAAGACAGAGAAAGTCTGCTCCTAGACTTCAGAAGGAGGACTGCACCTACTGTAACCTGTAGAGAGAGACTCCAAGGGCTGGACCTGCTTCCACTTGTATCCACGACTGAAGAGTGGTCTGCAAGGGCTATTTGGCTAGTCTGTTAAGCTCCAGGAGCACAAACACTGCAAGAAGCCCAAGACTCTGGTGAGCTCAGCTGACCAGTTTCAACTGGATTTGCAGAGGATCTCATTGGTGACTTCGGGGAGACTGAGTCCTGGCCCCTAAATCTTACTCACAATATCCTGAATTCTTGGTTGGTGAAGATTTGACTCTCTATCCAACAAAAAATACAAAACTGGACACTTAAATACTTTTTCCAAACTTTGTCCAAAAGGTACCAGAGGCTCCCAATGGATCGTCACTAAGCAGCAGCAACCAACCTCACACTGCTGGTTAGATTCAACTTGCTTGTCTGCCCCGCTGAAAGAAGTTTGACTTCCGAAAATGTTTAAAATTCTGATGATAGAAATCTTCAGCGGGAAAAGAAGTTGAAAGTAGCCGGCCAGCAGGGGATTTTCTTTGGGAGTGAATTTCGAATGTCTCTCACTCTAACTTTTCCCACCAACGGCTTCACAGGGACGTGTTACAATGGCTATCTGGCCTCATGGAACCCATTTTGGCCAGAGGCTGCCACCTTGCCCTGCTGAGGATTTTCGACTTCTCAAACTAATTTTAAGTTAGAAAATAAAACTTTCCACCAAACCTGGTCCCTGTATCTGACCCATGCTCCATTGCGGTAGGTTTTAACTTTTGACTTTGACCTGGTTTAACATGACCAGATAACCGTGGTTGGCATGTTGTGCTTTTGGCGCTGACATGATCTAAAATTTGAAAAATCATTTATCTTGTTCCCTGTATCTGATGTTCGCTGTTTTTAATGTCTATTTGCTCATTAAATGTTTCTCTATTTTTATAAATTGTCATGGGATTTTTATTGTGTTGTGTTTTCTCATTTTAGCTGTTTTGGTACTGATAAATGCTTAACAAAATGTTCCTAAGTTAAGCTTGTCTGCTTTGTGCTACAGCTACCAGGGGTTGAGTTTAGGTTAAAGTAATGAAGCATAACTGGACCTGGCCAAGGTGTGTGCCATTAATACTTGAAGACCACTACCATCTTCTTCAATTAATAATCCACTTTCTCACAAGTGCACCTTTTAACTATCTGCCTGCTCTGAAGTCATCTCAAGCACTGCATGGAGAGGGATGCTGTTATAACCCAACACTTCTCCTAGTGGATCTGAACCCTGTAGAGCACTGCCAGACCCCAGTGTTCTAGATATTTCATTGGCTTAAATAGATCCCCCTCCACCAGAAATCCAAGATTTCACTCAGAAATTGTTTTTGAACTGTCTGTTAGACTATGCTGTGAACCCCTATTTTCTGAACCAAAGAAACACAATCCATCCTCTCTCTTGGTTCCTGTAGGGCATCATCAGTTAGAAGTACAATGAGACCCCAGACTTACTGTGCAATATTGTCTGATGGGACCACTTGATTACTTAGTTGCATGCACACATTTCTTTTACTATATTACCTGTGATGTTGCTTTAAAGTGCCATGGTTTGCACCACACACAAATAAAAGGCTTCTCGGAGTCCTGTAGATTGGCACAGTCACAACTTGTCCATTCTCCTACCCTCCTTAATCAAAGACATGTAAAATCCACAACATCTTGGGTTCCCTTACATAGCATTTTCGCAGCAGCACAGACAGACCACGAAATTCTTGAAAGGGAGCTACATTGTCCAGTCCATGGCACTAATTTTTTTGTTTAAATACCTCCCACACACTCCCCGGCCCCTACTTTTCATGTTGTTTTCTGCTGCCCTGGGTGTTTGGATGAACCTGGGTTATGTTATCTGAAGCAACTTCACCTCTGATCTTGAACTGATCTTTCCTAGGTTCATTTAATGATGACCCAGAGGGGCCTACTAACATGCAGTATTTGAGTCCACATCAGTGTAGCAATAGAAGAAGATTTTTGGGTCTTTTACTATCCTCTAGTGGGACAAATGATGACCATGGTTTAGATCTGAATCAGAATATATTTGTTTTTGTTACAGCATAATACTTTGGAATCTGTAGCTGTGCATATGTAGGAGCAGCATTGGAGCCCTCACCACAAGCCACGTTGGTTAATGAATACAGGTTGGTCACTGAGATCGGCATGACAGTTTTTCAGAGCTACTCTAGTAACTTGTGCATGAGACACTGTTGGCATCATTTATTCAGTAACTATGTTGCATTGGTATTTGCCTTGTGCATAAGACACATTTATTTAGTGACTATGAGGCGACGGTTCTGTCCGCACCCTGACCATGACAGCTCATACACTGTGGACTCTACATCTGCTAGTGTTGGCCTTCCCAGTAAATTCCTGAGCATAGACTAGTTAGCTTCATAAGGTGTAGTGTAGAAGAACTTGAAGAATTTTTGCACTTTTAATCAACTTGTAGAATGATGCTGATTTCAGATTTTTGGCAACACCATTGTTAAACCTATCTGCCTTAGGGTGGTCTTCCTCCAAATGTTTTCCCTTCACCCCACTATTTTACGGAATTTGTTTTTTGTTGGCTTTAAGACAAGAAACCTCTTTGACTTCAAAGAGGGACCAGGTATACAAATAGGACCCTCAGACCCATTCTTCAGTTGACCGCACTGGGAGTAGCCCTGACACCCACCGACCACGCCCGCAACCTGGGTTTTATCCTCGACTCAACACTCTCCATGACCAAACAAGTCAACGCTGTCTCTTCCTCATGCTTCTACACCCTCTGCAAGCTCCGCAAGAGCTACAGATGGATCCCCACTGAAGCAAGAAGAACAGTCACCCAGGCCCTCATCAGCAGCAGGCTGGACTAAAGAAACGCCCTCTATGCGGGAGCCTCGGCCAAACTCCTGAAACGACTGCAACGTATACAGAACGCCTCTGCATGCCTGATCCTCGACTTCCCTCGCCACAGCCACAAGACACCCCACCTGAGGGACCTGCACTGGCTCCTCGTCAACAAGAGGATCACCTTCAAGCTCCTCACCCATGCACACAAGGCACTCCACAACACCGGGCCGGCATACCTCAACAGATGACTCACCTTCTACTTCCCAAACCGCCAGCTCCGCTCAGCTGACCTCGCCAGAGTCCCCCGCATCCGAAGAGCGACCACCGGCGGCAGATCATTCTCCCACCTCGCCACCAAGACCTGGAACACCCTCCTCATCCTCCTACAACAGACCCAGGACCTGCTAACCTTCAGGAGGCTACTCACATTGAGACCCTCACGGGTGAGTAGTGCGCTTTACAAATGTATTGATTGATTGACTTTCTGGACCTACAGAAGGACTCTCAAAGGACTGCCTGCAGATGTGCCCTGTTGTGTACTTCAAAAGACTGCTTTGCTGCACCAAGAAGGACTGCTTTACGACCTGGAGCCTGCCTCAAACCCTCAGAGGCCTTTCCTTCTGCTTGAGCTCTGTTCTATTAATTGAACCTAAGAGTAACGGAGAGACTCCAAGGACTACGTGGATGGCCACTTGATCAGAGCCTCAGGGACATAAAAAGCTCCAACCATCTTGACTGCCTGAGTGAGTCTTTACCCCTAAAGTGGAGCCATTCTAGCACTGGGCCCTTGGTGTTTGTGTTAAAGGTGTCCAGATAGCCATAATTTAAAACATAGGACTTCCAAATGTTTTGGCTAAAAACTATTCCGAGTACCTTGAGCAGGCCAGAACCAACCTTCTCATCTATCTGACCAAGGTGCATCTCCAGTCGGCCTGACTTTGTGGCACCTTCAGCTACATTCTTCTCCACAGCAGCAAATCCTGTTCAGCACTCGTTCGTCAAATGGGTCTACAATCTCATGGAACTCTCGTCGACTGTAGCCTCAAGGCTTCGTCCCAATGGATATTTTCAACTTCATAAAAGAAAGACTATATCCAAATGTGGAAATCTTCACTGCAACTTCGTCCGGCGGCTCCCTGACGATGATGCCCCCACTTCGAACACCACCTGTAGGCTTGCCTCCCTGAACTTCTACCTTCTTAGAGACCTTTTGATAGAATTTCTTCTAAGCCCGAAGGTAAGTGCTGACCGAGCTGAATCACTTTTTTTGTATCTGACTTGCGCTTTATCGTGGTCGCCCTTATTTAACAGCTTTGGCCCAGTCTCGCACGTACAGATATCTGCGGTTGGCGCTTTCATCTTTTAGGCATTTGTTTTTACCTTAAACTTAAAAAATGTATAACTCCGGTTCCACTGATTGGATTTTTGCCATTTGGTGTCAAATAATTTAATAAAATGAACTTTAGTTTTCTAAACTGGTGAGGGAT
The DNA here is from genome assembly GCF_964261635.1 of Lissotriton helveticus. Taxonomy (NCBI): domain Eukaryota; kingdom Metazoa; phylum Chordata; class Amphibia; order Caudata; family Salamandridae; genus Lissotriton; species Lissotriton helveticus. The sequence goes on from NC_136059.1 coordinate 643,840,370, forward strand.
TTTGCTTGTGTTGTGTTTTCACTTTATTGCTGTTTGTGTGCTGCATAAATATTACCTCTATGTTAAGCCTGACTGCTTTAGTGGCAAACTTCCAGAAGGTTCAGTACATGTTAATTTTGTGACTTGAGTTGCTCACCATGAGAGGAATTGTTAGATTAGGTCCGTTGGTGCTCACGCAATGCCATGTTTTAGTTAGCATTAACTGCACCATTTTCTTTTTAGACTCCATTTTGTATGGTGATCAAAACTAATCTTTCTTAGTTCTAAGAGATGCTCTTCGCAAAGTTTTGTTTCTGCAATAAAGGCTGTTAGTGCCAGTGCATAACTTTCCCACTCGATAAAGGTCCTCTCCCACCTGTCTGGCGGTTGATCACAGCAGGTGAAACAGCCTTGGACTGTGCTGGGTTGTGCAAGATACGAGACAGAAAACCCTTTTTTGTCTTTTACTGTACAGTTACATCTGCCTGGAAAATTCCACTGTGGGTCTAACCATGAAATGTACATTATGTATCTCTATGCTTACTGTACTTTAGTTCCCTCTGTAGCACTCTCTTGAGACTGTACAGAGGGGGCCCGCTACTGAGCGTATATGAATAAACAGTTATTGGTATATAACTCTTCATTTGGTACAGAAGGCTGAGAGGTGGTCAGTGGTTACCCGGGTGGCCCTAAGCGGGTCACTTCCTTCAGAATTGTGACAGATGAATGAGCAAGGTTAACACCCCACTCATCCACTAACCCAATTCCTCACAACCACTGGGAGGATCATTGATTCCAGGTTCCTCTTCCAGGATTGTTTTTCCATAATTTATTGTGGTAGATAGCATTACATGCACATAAATACATTTATCTCAGCAGATACATATCTATTTAATTATGTATCTCCATGGCAGATAGGGACACATTGGTTGATTCTTGATGAGAAAGTTTGAAGGTCTGGTAGGAGAACTGGTATAAACACCTCTACGATAGACTAAGAGCCTTTCTTTTTTTAGGTGCACTGGACAGAAGACCTTGCCCTAATGAAACCCATCAAAATGAAATCAAGTTGAAATATTGACAATCCTCCCATGGTTGAATTGTGATTTGCTCAATAAAAAAAACATGTGTAACTACTGACAAGATGCCTACTGCTTAAATATATAACATGAACCTTGGGCTTTGTACAATGTTTATGCACATTCTTGTATATATGTATGTTCACGTTCCAGAGCACTGTATCATCTGCTTCTTTGTTCATTGTATTGAACCTGTAATCTGACAGACAAGTTATATTTCTGTAAAACATAGAAAAGTCTCTCTGATTTTTTTTTTTTTAAGTCAATCACTGTATGGCAGTCAATGTGACAGGTGATATAATTAATGGGATTCTTCCAATTATCCTTAATTAACACACAGTGTACTGGTTAGAAAGAGTTCAATTGGACAATGGTAGTGTTTATTATGATTACCCTGATCTTTGTGGACATATATGGTTTGTTCCTGTGCTTGCAATGTAATGACCAAGAGAGACAGAACTAGTTGTCTGGTCAGCTTCAGGTCATTTGACATATTGATGTATCATTAAACAGCTGAGCAAATAAAAGTATGCCGATAGCGCCATCTCTGTGTTTTCACTTTACTATAGTAGTTCCCAGATTAAGATGGCTGCCATGCCGGACCGCTATTCATCGCCTAGGCTGAACAAGAGAATCTCACTTACAGGCTAATTTATGGATCCCAACACGCCATAGTAAATATCACCAACTCCTGGCTTTAAAGCTGTCAGAGCATAACAGTGGAAGATCAAGATGTTACATTTATATTATCCCTACAGTCAATGTTGTGGCATGGTGGGAGGATGGGTAATTTGCAGTAGGTCAGGCCAGCCTTTATTTCCCTCTCTCCTCCAAAATTCCTTTTGACCTCAGCCAGGTTTGAAAGGTCAGGAGGCTGTGCTTTTAAATGAAATGCTTAGCTTATGGTCAAGTAAATCACCTGCAAAAAAGTACTGCTCCTTTCAACTAAATTTAAAAAGCAGTTCAGTACTTTGATACAAATGTTTAGGAAACAGAAAACTTTGCTTTGCCAAATCAGTAAATAAAAGCATCAATAAATACGCTTTTTACCAACCAAATTAGAGGTGGAAATAGAGATAAGAAAATTATTAAAAAAATAGTCAAGCCTGCTACAATCCACAAAGAGGTTAAGCGCCTCATAGGGAGCAAGAAGCATTATATAAAAGCAATTACTATACAGTTCTTCATTTGAATTTAGTAGGCATGTAGTTTCACATATTTAAGCAAAACTACATTTTCTTTAATACAACTGTGCTATTATAACGTTTCACTGTATTCATTCTGCAGAATTAAGTGGAAGTGGAGCTATCTTTATTACGTGTAATCAAAATCATTTGAGTAGTCTTTAAATCAAGACTATCCTTGTGAAATTAGTGATGTCATCGGTGATGTCACTGACCATGTCATGAGTGATGTAACATGTGAGGTCATAAGCAATGCATTGCGGGGGCGTGAGTTATATTTGACTCAGGTAACTATAACGGCTGAATTTCTCTGGTTTTGTACGAGTGAAATGTCAGCCTAACTGTAACCTTCCTGAAACCTTTGTTTTTTTCAGTGAATTTCTAAGGTTTTTTAAATGCTAATTTCTGACTATAACGTCCCTGTAACCTTTGTTTTTTTGTGTGAATTTCTAAGTTTTTTTTGACTAGCAGGCATGTTTGCAGAGTAGTGGAGGAAAGGGGCTGGACCTCTGACCCTGCGTTGGGCTTACAGTATTTACCAGGAATCCTTCTTGGCCCCCAAGGTCCCTCTGGAGCCAAGGGGACTTTAGCCCCCAACTAGTAGTGAGCCGAGAGGCACTTTTGTAGTGTATTGTAGAAAAGGGGCGAGGCCTCTGAAAACTTCTCAGCCTTTTTGCTTTGTAGGAGCTACTGGAGGTAACAGGAGGGGTGGTTGTCCCCCAAGGACATCCTATTACCTACAGTAAGTCCCGTACTGCACTGTGTGGGGCTTACTGGAGGTAACAGTTGGGCTAGTTGGCCCCTAAGGACCCTCAGCAGCGAACGGGACTTCATCCCCCAACCAAGAGGGCGCCACGAGGGGTTTCCCCAGACTAGTGGAGAAAGGGGGCAGGGCCTTGAGCGAGTTGCCGGCTTTGATTTCTTTTTTGGTTATTTTAGGAAGGGGGACTATGTGGCCCCCCTTCCCATGACCCTTTTGGGCGCTGGGGGCTCCATCCCCCAGGGCCTCACCCATTTTTTGTATTTTTATTAAAATTAAACAGGCTAGGGGCCACGTGGCCCCTATACAGAGGCCGATATATGCCTCAGGACCCATCACCCGCAGCTGGGCCTTTGTCCATATTTTTAATGGGGAGAGGGGGCTGTGTGGCCCCTTTCCCCAGGCCGATTTCGGCTCTGGGAACCCCATCTCCCGGGGGCTGGCATTTCTTTGAGTTTTTTGTTTTAAAGGGAGGGGGCCAAATGGCGCCCCTCCCGGGCCATTTTAGGCCCCAGGGATCCCATCCCCGGGGTCAGGCTATTTATTTTACTTAAAAAAATATATAGTTTCAAGGAAGGGGGCCGTGCAGGCCCCCCTCCCCAGGCTGATATAGGCCCGAGAACACCATCCCTGGGGGCTGCCAATTCCTTTTTTTTGAAAGGGAGGGGTGTGAGCAGCCCCCCTCCTCGGCCATTTTCGACCCGGGGACTCAATCCCCCAGGGCATAGCCATCTCCTATTGGACCCAGGTGGGAAGCCGGCATTTTCTTCCCCCCCCACCCCCTGTGAGCAGCTAAGATGCAGCTACCTGGGGGTAAAAAGCAAATGTTATGTTATCAAATTTGTTAAGCGCATAGGATTATTTAGAGAAAATCCAGATCTTTACTGCCTTCCTGAAAGCCCCCTAATTCCACATGCTCCTGATAGTACATGGGAGAGAATTCCAGAGAGAAGAAGCTAAGGCACTGAATGGCGGTCCACCAGCCCGTGCTCTTCTAACACAGGAAACATGTGCCAGATGTTGGCTCGAGGAGCGCAGAGTGCATTCCATCACAAAAGGGATAAGGAGATTAGCTAAAATCGAAGGGGCTTGGGCATAGAGGATTCTCTTAGAGAAGCATAAGGCCTTAAAGTGATATCTCTTTTCAACCGGAAGCCAGTGCAACTTACACATAGATTTAGAAATAGAACAGAAGTTAGGGAGGGCAAAGAGAGTTCAGGCCGCAGCATTCTGCACCCTCTGAAGGCAATTAATACCAGCTTTGTTGGCACCTAGGTAAAGGGAATTGCAATAATCCAGTCTAGAAAGTATAGTGGACTGGATGATGGTCTGACATTTTTGAGCATCAAAGAACCCAGGTAGTGGCTTAAGTCTTTATAGCAGTCCGAAACAAATGCCAACCACTGATTGTGTCTGTGCCTGAAAGGTTAGAGCAGCACAGTCAACCCAAACGGACAGGTTTTTTACAATATCCTTAGAGGGCGGGGGCTCCCAGCACAGCAGGCCACCAACAAACACTCCATAGATGCATGTCTCTGCCTAGAAAAAGAATCTCAGATTTGTTCACATTCAACTGCAGGCAGTTAGCTGCCATCCAATCTGCGATGGCCATCATATCATTCTTGTCCGAATTGTGCGGGACCCCATGTTGTGCAGAAAGCACCTGAGAGCCGAAGGGAGGGAAATCACTTGAAAGGATCTGTCTGATAGGAAAGATATGAACCAGTTGCAGCGTCTCCCAAGACAGTCTCTTGTAAACGTTGCAGCAAAATCTTATGCGATACAGTGTCGAAGGTGGGTCGAGAAGGATCAGGGCACAGGTATTGCCCCCATCCAAAGAACTCAGCAGATGTTCAGTGACTGCCAGCCGAGCCAATTCAATGCTGTGGCAGGGTCTACAACCATTCTGCGAGGGGTCCATTATTTTTTGGGACTCAACAAATTTGGTCAGAATGGAGTTCTTATAAGACTCTGTGACTTTGGCCACAAAAGGAGGCAATGAAATAGGGCAAAGCTTTCTGGCTTGTAGGAATCCAGGGGATGTATGTCATTACCACGCATGCTTTTACAACGCATGCCTTTACTACGCAACTTTCACAACGCAAGTCGTTACAACGACTTGCATTGGGGGGTGCTGGATAGTGAATAGTTTAATTTACTATTCCAACTCCAGTCCCTGTGGATAGTAGGGAAGGTTTTGGATAGTAAATTAACTATTCCCTATCCTAGAGCGCCCCCCAGCGCAAGTCGTTGTAACGACTTGCATTGTAAAAGTTGCGTGGTAAAGGTACTGCGTTGTAAAAGTTGCGTTTGTAAACCCTGTTCCCCCATCCAGGGTCTGCTTTTCTAGCAAATGAATGGCCTTGGCATGTTTCCATGGGGTGGGTACTTCTGCAGATTCCAGGGATACATTTATCAACTCAAATATAGTAGGTAAAAGCTGACGGAGGAATTTCAGAAGCTGATCTGGTCTAAGTGGATCAGCTGGGGATCCCTATTTTATTTTATTACAGAGGGTACTCAATACTTCATAGGATAGTGCTGGGAAGAAGGATAATAAGATGGCAGAGCAGCTAGGCAGATCTATATGACCTTCAGTGCTAGTAGAGGAGGGGAAGGATTTGTAAATGTCCTCCACCTTTTTGTCAAAAAAAAGTGGCTAAAGCCTCATACTGAGAGTTCAACAGGCTGTGAGTTGTGCCAAAAAATTGGTGATCTCACCATCCTGGCAAGCCTCCAAATGGAGGTTAGATCCCCCACGATATGAAAATTAGCCGGTTTGGTAGCCAAAATGGCGACCAAATGAGTAAGTGCTTCCATAAAATATTTTGATGGGCCAGGGGGCTGTACATAAGCAGACCTGATAAAGTGAAATTGCTATTTAGTGAGATTTTAAGGAGGCCGCTTTCACAGTCAGCAATCGTCTCACTGCTGAAACAACAAAGGTAGCTGGTTTTACAAATGACCGCAATACCTCCTCCTCTGCTGCTCTTTCTATTAAGTTTCTTTATGGAGTATCCCTGAGGTAACACCAACTGTGACTCGGCCTCCATATCAGAAGTAAGCCAGGCCTCAGTTAAAAAGTGAATATCAGGTACCCCCTCTTGGATCACGTCAAACACATCAGCATGATTATTTACCAATGAGCAGCAGTTAAGACTAAGAAATTTAAAGGTATTGAGGGAGGGCATAGTAATATAGCCACCAATATTAATTTTAAGCTCACATTGCTTACAGCGGCAATCAGCTGAGACCCAGACCTGAGTAATACCAGGATTCATTGAGGTTCTCAATAAGCAGAGCTCCTTGTGAGAGTAGGCCTGTCTGTGAGAGTCTAAATGGGCAGATTGCCTAGCGCCTGGCGATGTCCAGGCCCGGAAGGGCGCAGACGTGCTTGCGTTTGGCCTTGTTTAAAGTAGAGCACTTGTTTGCTATAGAATGGCAGGAGCAGTGCTCCTGCCAGCCCATTGCAAACTGCAACTTCTCAGGTGTGGGCACACTGAGACATTGCTGGAGCCCGCCTAGGGGTGGTGGTCCCCAGGGCCATTTACGACTCCACGAGGGGGGTCGTGTGTCCCCTTTTCAACATAATTTAAGCCCCAGGAAGGTAGTGGTCCCCGGGGCAGGGAGTCTCTCTGGGACCCTCTGAACAGGCCTAGGGGGTCTCTACCCTGCCCCTTTTCTTGTTTTTTAACCTTTTTTCTTGAGACTCGGCTCAACTGAGTCACAAGATGGCTGCCAACACTTCCTGTTTGGAAGTGTTGGCAGCCAATCATTTCTCAAGCACGACATTTGGAATCTGTCATTGACAATGGGATGCTGAAAGAAAGCTACTCACTTGGAGAAACTAACACTGACCCACTGACCTTATTATCAGAGTACCGCTATGAACATACAGACACTGGGGCACTGGAACCGGGAGATTGACTCTGGTAGTGGCATTCCTAATAAGATACCAACACTGGAGTTAAAACTGGAACATTGATGCCAGGGCATGCAACCTGAGGCATTGACATGACACCTGGATGCAAACTTGCTTGCAGGCACTGACATTAGCAATTCGACATAGATGCTGACATAGGGACAATGACTTTGGAGAAATGACACTGAGACAGGGGCAAGAGTTACACAAACAGCCATGAGACTCTCACAGGTGAATAGCGTGCTTTATAAACCCCATGATTGATTGAAAGTGGCACATTGATATGAGGATAAGGATGTGTGTGGAGACTGATATAGTGAGTCAGATACTGCCATGGGAATGCTGACAAATTGATGCAGATACTGAAACAGAGGCATATATAGATGTAAAAATCAACAGCGCCACGCACCCCCGAAGGGGCCATTAGATGAAACTTATTGACCAGTTAGATGCAGGAGTAATCATCGCTCCTGGGAATCCCCTCAATTTTTAATCACCTCCTTGTCTCTTTAAAAGATTGAAGGTAATCCCTATTAGGAGGCTCCTGTGATTTGTTAATTTAACTTGCATTATTTGGATCCCATATCCTACCTTCATCTATAAGTACTCTCTATGAACATAGGAAGCATGCTCCCCATTAGAGGATCTTTTGGTGAGCAAGGTTTACCAATGATGAAGCATAACGCCTGGGGACAGGAGGACGGGGGATGAGACCATTACTTGCTATGTGTTGAAATGGCTTATAAATTGGAATAGATGCTTTTAGATATTTTTGGTAATTTTCAGACTATAGCTGATTTAGGGAATAAAAGGGCCTCTAGGATTAGGACATTCATGAGTGTGGCCCTTTCTTTCGTATTCTCTTGTATGTCTCATTTGCCATTTTGAAATGTGCATTTTATGTGGGAGGGTGCAAAAGTAAGCAGCTCATACTTCCCTCTCATGGCCGCGCTCCCTTAGCAGTAGGAGGGGGATAAGTAGTATATAGATGGAACAACACCATTCTGGCATCGGTTCACTCACATGAGAAATGCAGACCAAGGGAGTCTAAGGGATTTGTATGTAAGTGTTCGTATGGATGTTGTGGTGCAACAAAGTGCTGAGCAAAGGGCATGGGCCTTACAAAATATATTGTGTTCTTTAAGAGGAAGCATGTTATGCAGATTATAATATGAGTAGATAGTGTTCGTTGAAGAGGTAAGTATTCAGTTTCTTTGAATTGCAGGAGGGCAGAAGCTGTTCTGATTTTAGTGGGATGTCATTCCATCTCCTGGGCACATAGATGGAAAAGGCCTTTTTTTCCTATCCTGTATTTACTACATACCACTCTGTTGGTGTCTGAACTACTGGTTTTGTGTTGTCAGCCTCAGGTAGTCATGTATGCAATGAATCATGTAGCAGCACTCTTTCTGATAGCTTTCGTGGTAATATAGCTCGTCTTGATGGTCTTGTAGGCATATAGAGAGAGTCAGTGCTACTCCTTCTGAGTTGGAGTAATGTGGTTAGACATCTGCAACCTTTTGATGAGGTGAATTGTAATGTGTCTGATATTCTTCAGGAGTGCTAAGGTGGTATTAGGGAGGCCGTTAAGTAGTTTCTTGCCTCCATCCAGATGGGAACTGGTACCTGGCGGTTTTGAATTTCTTGTTGATATGTTTTTTGAAGAAGAGTTCTGTGTCGATGGTGAATTTGAGTGATTTTGCCTTGGCAGTAAGCTGTCACATGAAGCCACCTAGGTTCCAGTCTGACAGCTTGGTTTTAATATAAGAATGCTTGGCGCTATTAGTAAACAGAAATAATTCATCTTTGTTTGGGTACGTTTCTGATAGGTGCGCTTTACCAATTCTGAATTTGTTTGTGTCATGTTTTGAATCAATTCAATAAGGTATGCAATTCCTAACTGGTTCGGGGGGACAAGTCGACTAGGTGGTGATAAGTCCTCACTGATTATGGGGTCGAACGGGGAGTTCCTCATGTTGGAATTAGGACCCTCACACACCCGGCTGGGTGTCATGCTTCATCATGGGATGTCCTCCTCGTCAGGTCAATGCTGCAAAACCTGACGGGCTCCCTATGGGGCGTTCTTTGGCGGAGAGCTTTTATTCCAATTAGCCGATTGGTGCAGTGGGGGTGAGGAGCCTAAATGAGTATATGTAAGGAGTGAAGGTCAGTGGGCCAAGGGAAGTTAAAACAGGAATTGGAAGTACCAGAGAGAATCATTTCAATCAGTAGGGCTTTCAACCTAATTAAAAACAATGCGGTGCACTACTGAAGTAAGGTTTCAGAATTAAGCGCTCTGTCAAGTGGTCAACATGTTTCTGGCCTAGTTGTACTATGATCTAGTGGTGATTCATCAGGACCAGTATAAGTGAATCTATCTATCTACACAACAAATGGTTGTCCGGTAAAATGTCCCTGATGAACCACCTAACAAACCTATTGTGTGGTGCCTGTAATCGGAAGACCAACCTATTGAGATACAAAGCAAAAAGTATTGGACGAAAAAGATAGTGCAGTCCAATACAAAACACACGTGTCCTCTTTAAAACCTACATGCTCAAGGCACACAGTGGTGAGAATAAAAACAATTGTGATGCAAAGCGAGAGCTACGTGAGTGTCACACTCTATTGTGATATACTGGCTCTTAAAAATCAAGCAGAACAAATAAACTCACCCAATTTGGGTCGGTAGCTAACACCATCGACTCCCGGCAGGATTGACACTTGGAATTCCCAGTGTCCTCGGTGGAGTCACAAGAAAGGGGGAAAATTCATGACCCACTTCATGAGGATGTTAGAGAAACAAAGCGTAGGAAAAAAGTAAAGGAGATGAACAGCGCCTCTAGGGTATGAGGCTACATAGCTCGAGATATGCAGGGGCCTCAATGGTGTGAGGCTACAAGCTCAAAACTCAAAATCACTTTGTTAAAGTATTTTTAAGGAAGGAATTGAAACAAGGTTAAAAGCATTGTAAACGCCTCTAAGCTTGAGGGCAAAACCTTAGAGGTTAAGAAAGCGGGACACAGTAATCGCCGTGTGAATCAAGAGCATATACTCATGTTTGCTTAATTGCAACACATTCGGCAGACCTACCCACGCTCTGCCAGGGACCGGGAGGTACTAAGTTTGTGTTTTGGAGCTCCTAAATACTTCCAGTAACTCAGTGTTAGTGGGCGGGGGAAATCAATTGGCTAGGGTTATGGCACTGGAGTGTCAAAAATTGTTGGCCACCATCTTGGATGAATAGAGTGCAAATGACCACCATCCTAAAAGGTTAAGCTTGAATGATGGGTCCTACCGGGGAGCAACAGATGTTCGTAGACTGGTAATAAAGCACTAATAGGTCACAAAAAATTAGAAAATTACAGGTATAGCACAATGACTGTGAAATGATCAAATGTATGGGATGGGTCCAGGTCCCACAAAGGTATTTTATGTCCTCTATTAGAATGAGTAAGGATCCATAGGGTTCCAAATCCACAGCTATGTAAATAAGGAGTAAAGTAAGGAGCCAGTTGGTATGGTCTGCGCTACTGTTGCTATCTGGTCAAGTGTGTGATGCTGTCACGGGTGGTGTACCAATCATAGCACATGGTGTGAGACAGCTTGATAGTTTATAGATGTAGTACACATTATAGTGCTCAGAACTAAATGTGGAGACCAATGTACAGTAGCAGTTTCTGGTCGATAAAGTTCTGTTGAGGGATCCAAGATGTGTGGTCAGATCGATGGTGATAACCCAATTAGGTACCATGAAGGGGAATAAATGGGCTAATGGATGTGTGTCTCACATGTCTGGTGAGCTGCATTGCTGGACTGTGGTCCTACAGGGAAATTCATCTATTGAGTTCACTCCATGGGATATCCTCATTCAACCCCTGCTTATCCGTTGAAAGGCCATGGACGAATCTCTGCTCAATCATAAACAAGGCCCCTTTGTTCATCCTAGGGTGAGCCTCAAGTACGACCCAACACAAGGTGTCTGGTGAATGTTGTAATTGATCGAAATGTGTACACATTTTAGTATTCAATTAGGTACCATGAAGGGGAATAAATGGGCTAATGGATGTGTGTCTCACATGTCTGGTGAGCTGCATTGCTGGACTGTGGTCCTACAGGGAAATTCATCTATTGAGTTCACTCCATGGGATATCCTCATTCAACCCCTGCTTATCCGTTGAAAGGCCATGGACGAATCTCTGCTCAATCATAAACAAGGCCCCTTTGTTCATCCTAGGGTGAGCCTCAAGTACGACCCAACACAAGGTGTCTGGTGAATGTTGTAATTGATCGAAATGTGTACACATTTTAGTATTCAATCTATTGCACCTCATGTTGCTCCTGGGTTCTGTGATATGTGTTTTGATAATTCTCGTTGTCATGCCAATGTATCGTAGATTACATGGGCAACTGATCATATAGATACAGTTTGATATGTCACAATTTGTTTGTTTCATTAACTTCCATTTGAAAGTTTTGGAGAATACAATTTCCTTTGTAACCTCCGTCAGAGTACACACTGCACAGAACACACACAGGAAGTGAACTTTGACAGGGGGGAGGCCCATAGTTGTCTTTGTGGGTTAGGAATGGTTGGTTTTGGCTTTGTATGGATCAACATATCTTTTAGGTTTTTGGTGCGCTTAAATGATAGTCGTAGGTCCAGTGTGCCTATTTGCAAGATATCCCAGTGTTTTTTAATAATGTTCCAGTTTCTGTTGGAATTAGGGGTGTAGGTGGTCACGCAGGTCAAAGTCTTTCTGTTTAGTTTCCAACAGTGCCTTACAATTGTTGTTTATAGCTCTTTAGTGTGAGAGGGCAATACTATGGTAAGGGCATTTTTGCTTGCTCCGAATGTTGGCAAGTTGCACTGCCTCAACCTTGTAGTCCTCTACGTGAGGTTCCGTGAATTCTGAACCCGTTCCATAAAGGTCATGGTTTCGATATGAATTTGATATTAGCGAACCGTAACTAGTTAGTGCAGCAAATATGAGTGTTTTCGTCATGTTAGACTGATGGATTCACTACGTATTTAGGGATTTCGTTCTGAACCCTTGGGTTCCATTTTGTGTATGGCAGCCATTTTGTGGTTGCCCTCACATAGGCCGATGACTGTGGCTGAACAAGTCTTTTAAGTACATGTACACCTTAGCTCCACTTCGTGCTGACTCCTGTTTGACCTGAGTGAACTGACCCTGTTGCCTGAAGCTGACCTTGTTAAACCAGTTCTTGCCCTTTAGCTGATCAAGATTAAGGATCAGAGCACAGGACATCGTAAAAGTTTTATTGCACACAAATATGCCTTATCCTACTCTCACCTGTTTCTGCTCCTTTCTTTATGGTCTATTTATGATTGGGTTATGGCCTTTTTTATTATGGGTTCGTTTGACCTGTCTAAAGAAGAATGTTGGGTTTGACCGATGATTGATCATGGGCTGGGCAACAGAAAAGTGGGTTTTACCGTCATGCAATACTTTTGTTGTGGAAACATGTGATTGGTTAAACTGTAAACAAGGAATGTTTGCCTGAAGCATAATGTTTGGCATAAAAAGGGATTACTTGCTGTGTAAAATTGAGCAGTCTCCTGAGAACTCATACCATGATGATTTCTAGGACTTCTGTTACTGGCTGCAGCCAATAAATTTGATCTTTGACGCCACCAAGAAGTCCAGTGTCTCTGTATTTTAATACAGGTGAACCCGAAGACTTTGGGTGTGCCCCTGGCGCCGCTGGGTCTTACATAACCTGGTTCTTAAGTTGGCGCTTCCAACGTGGGGCGACTTCAGCGGTACCGGTCCAAGCCTGAAGATCGTGAGGAGCTTCGTGAGGAAATTCTGGAGGACGGCCACCACTTCATCGACCCCGGCATGTCGAATGTGGACTGAAGGTCTTTTCTGCGAGGCGTCCCGCTTTCCTGACGTCTACTAAGGACTGCTGCCCTGACTGTCGCCCTGTCTTGGACCCATTTGTGATGCTTTGTAAGGCGAGACGATAGACGGGTCTTCTGGTGGCGTGACTGATACCTCAGTTAAGTATAAGTGGGTCGCTCCCAGTCCTTAGTTTTTGGTTCTTTGTTTCTTAGTTTGTTTGGTCCTTAGTTTTGATTTGAAAATTGCAATTTCCAAAGCCGAGGGTCTTGTATATTTACGAGTGTATCGGGAGAGATAATCCCTTGAAGTTTGAAGCTTGATTAGTGAGCGAAGATGCCTAATCGTAGCAAATTTGGTACTTGGTTTGGTTGTGGTTGCAACAGGGATTCCCGATTGGAGGATTCATGTCCGATACCTCCAGTTGGAACTCCCACTTATGAGCTCTATTCTAAACACGGCGTGGGCCCCATTACGTTTAATGAAGTATGGGTCCGATACACTAGGAAAGACGGTGTTTTAAAATGGCCACATCATGGTAGCTATGACACAGAGATTCTAGATAATTTGGAAGTTAAACTATTTAGGACGAAAGCCCGGCCGGCAATGTTTGACTCCTTTCGCCTTTGGCGTAAAGAAGCCAGACAACGAGAAATTAAACAAGCTATAAGAGATAAGAGAGAAAAGGGGTTGTCGATAATACAAGCTGCTAGGCAGTTTAAATAGGATGAAGAAGATAAAGCAATTGAGGTGTCAGATAGGCAACATAATATGGCTATTGATAAATGTTATCCAGCTTTGCCATCTCTTCTTGAGAATGTAACGAAGGACCCTCAGAAGGATCCTTTAATGTCACATTTGTTGAGACTACCACCCCCTTATGCATAGAGTGCTACGGCACCTCCACAACCTCCAGTTGCACAACCTCTTGTTGTTGTTCCGCCACCGGCTCCTCCTCAGCTGGTTCTTCCTCCTACGGCGCAGCCTCCTCTGGGGCCGTCGACTTTGCTATCGGTTTTGTCTGGAACTACTTTGCCTTATTCTCCTGTACCTTCAACTTCTCTTGCTACTAACCCTACGCTTCTATCACCTCAAAATACTTTGTCTCCTGTCCTTATGACAGCTTCTCCTTCTGCTCGACAACAAATGACTGATACTGTTACTGGTCTCTTGTCTCCTTTCTTTGGGTCATTGAGTATGACCCCTGTTTCTGCACGTAAACAAATGCGTAGTCAGCTACCTGGTCCTGAAGAACGGGCAGTGTTAGATCACTTGGCTCGCAGATGGGTTTCGAATGTTTCGAGGTATGACTTAGAGTCAGTTATGGATGTTTTCCAGCAGTGGGAAGAACCCAAGCAAAGGTATGTTTTTGAAGTCATGTGTACTTTCCTTCGTGAGGAATGGGAAGATAATGATTTGGGTGCAGTCCCTGTAGAATTGATAAATGTCCAGTCTGAGTTTGCGAAAGGGACGATAGTGGGTCCCGGAATTGAGGATGCAGTTGGTACTTGCGTTTAGAAACGATTTCCCTTCTCAGTGATTGTTTGAGCCTGATTCCGCAGTTAGGAGGAAAGTGAGACAGTATCCGATGAGAGAAGTTCCTCCAGTATGGCGCGATGAGGTAGCTGCTGGTGCGAATATTGTTCCCCCAGCTATACCAGAACATTTTCAGAGAGTATGGGTACATGTGCCATGGAAGAGAGTAGAGGTTTTGGCCCTTAAACAGTCTTTACCTGATCCCCGTAAGAATCCAGCTGGCTATTACAAAGAATTGTCTCAGACAGTTGACGCATGCATCATGAATTTAGCCGACATAGATATGCTGTTGGGTAATGTAGTACCTCAACCTCTATGGGCAAAGATTCGTCATGAGGATCATGCAGTTGAATTAGGTGACTCATGGCTCAATATTGCTGCTGCGGACGCTAGACAGGTTGGTGGTGCTAAACCTGAAGCTCTAGTGGCAGATCTACCTGGCAGAGTTATAAATCTTATGAAAATGATGATGCCAGCGTTACGAGTAAATTGGGACAAGTTAGCAGCATGTAAGCAGAAGAAGGACGAAAGTGTATCTGATTTCTTCACTAGGTTTGAAGAGACATTTATAGATCATAGTGGTCAGGATATGAGTACGGAAGGTGGGCAAAGATTATTTGTGGACAAATTTGTCTTTAATTTGCTCCCTGAACTTTCTAATAAGTTGAAAGATTCTGAAAGTTCTTGGGCTGTTTCATCGTCGGCCCAGATATTGGCGACTGCACAGTACTATGAGAATAGGGATAAGGACGAGAAAGAAAAAGCAGAGAAAAAGACAAAAGACTTAAAGACAAAGGTTCTTTTACAGCAGGCGTATCCGCCTCGCTCGAATCAGCAAGAGTCACAGCAACACCCACAGTTTCAGCAACCTCCACAGTTTCAGAGACCGCAACAGAACGCTGGGTATTTTCCTCCCAGACCACCCTTGGGTGTAAATCAGTGTGCGTATTGTAGGGAGGAAGGTCATAATAAAAATGAGTGCCCTGTGTTGCGACAGCGTGCGAGTGGTATAACGGCCCTGAGAGGCCGTGGTGGTTTTCAGCAAGTGTCTAGGGGTAGAGGACGTGGTGCGTTTCCTCAGAACGAACGTTCCTTTCCCCCACAAAATTCTATGAATTGCTTTGATCAACAGAAAATTGCATCTGGGCAGTCGACTCAGTACTATGCTGATGACTATTATGTTGAGAGTGAGAATGCTGACTATAATGATTGCTAGGACAGCCATGGACAAAGAGAGGGAGTAGTGTTGGTTCCAGTAGATCAGAGTGGGCCTTATGTTGCAGTAGCCACATCGGGTGTGGTAGAGCCTTTTCTTTTGGATACTGGTGCAGCGAAGAGTTCTATCATGCACTCTAAACTCCCTGGCGCACCTTTGTCTGGCTTAACTAATGTTTCAGTAGGATTCTCTGGCACCCCAGTTCGTAACCCAGTTTCTAGTCCTTTGTCTCTTTCTATAGGGCCTTGTGAGTTGGAAGCACCTCTCATTTTAACGACAGGTTGTGGTGAGAATTTGTTGGGTTTGGATTTGTTGAAAAGGTTGCATGCAACATTACGTTGTTCTCCTTCGGGAGTACAGCTTACATCGGGTAAGAAAGTGATCTCTCCGATGTATATGTCTAAAGATTGCGTTCTCTCCCTGATACTCTGTGGGCTACTGGTCCTAATGATGTGGGTGTTTTGGAGATTCCACCTTATGTTGTAACGCTTAAAGCGAATGTTGAAATGCCGCTTATTCCCCAATATCGGATTTCTAGCGATGGTGAAAGAGCGCTTTTAGCGATCATCTATGACTTGATTGAGAAAGATGTGATTGAAGAAACGAGAGGTAATGTGTGTATCAGTCCTGTTTTGCCTGTCCTGAAGCGCACTGACTCTACTCAGCCACCAGTTTATAGGTTTGTGATCGATCTTAGAGAGGTTAACAAGATTGTCATGCCACAGTTTCCAGTTGTTCCGGATATAACTGCTTTGTTGACTTTGATTCCTGCTTCAGCTGCCTGGTTTTCGGTTATAGATCTGAAGAATGCTTTCTTCAGCATTCCAATTGCCGAGGAAAGTAGAGATATTTTTGGCTTCTCTTTAGGAGGCCGAAGCTTCCAGTTTAAGAGAGCTCCCCAAGGCTATTGCGAAAGTCCTTCTATTTATAGCCAGACTTTGAAGACTCAGCTTGATACTCTTGCGTTGCCTGCTGGTACTGCTCTTATTCAGTATGTTGACTATTTATTAGTGGCTGCTGATGATAAGGAAACTTGTAAAGAAGCTACTATTTTTTTGTTGCGACATTTGTCGGACTTGCATCATGAAGTGTCACCTTCTAAGTAGCAGTATTGTTGCCAAGAAGTGACCTACTTAGGTCATCTCTTGTCAAAGGAGGGAAGAAGGTTGACCCCAGAACGAATTCAAGCGATTGCTCGAATGACTGTGCCAAGTACGCAGTGAGAAGTGCGTGCTTTCATGGGTATCACGTCGTATTGTAGACAGTGGATTCCAAATTTCTCTCTATTGGCAAAACCTCTATTGGCATTGACTTGTAAGGATGTACCGAATCCTATTCTTTGGTCTGACGATTGTCAGAAAAGTTTTTCTGAGTTGCGTGATGCGTTGTGTTCTGCTCCTGTGTTGGGTACTCCTGTCTACAGTAAGCCTTTTACACTGTACGTCCACGAGAGAGAGGGTTGTGCATTGTCAGTTTTGACTCATCAATTTGGTGATAAGCAGCGTCCATGTGCGTATTTCTCGTCAACTTTAGATCCGGTAGCTAGAGCGTTGCCGAGTTGCTTGAGAGCTACAGCGGCAGCGGCTGTTTCTATCCGACAGTCTGCTGGACTGGTGATGGATAATACGTTGATTGTGATGGTTCCACGTGCAGTGGATACCTTGTTAAATTGGACAAAAACTCAACACCTTACTAGTGCAAGGTTGTCGGGTTATGAGTTGACACTTTTGGCTAGTCATGTGCATATTAAGCGATGCAATGTATTAAATCCAGCAACATTGTTGCCGACGTCTGTGGATACAGATGGTCAGGAACAGCACGATTGTTTTCTGAGGATGGAAGAGGAGACAAAGGGTAGGATCGATTTAAAAGATTCTCCTCTTCCGGATCCTGATGGTACGTTATGGGTTGATGGTTCATGCTACAAGCTTCCGAATGGTGATACGACTGCAGCATATGCCGTCACGACATTAAGCACTGTTGTTGAGAATGCACGAGTGAGCTATAATTCAGCACAAGCAGCGGAATTGATTGCATTAACGAGAGCGTGTGTTTTGTCTGAAGGAAAGAGAGTGAATGTGTATACCGATAGCCAGTACGCGTTTGGTGTTGCTCATAGTTTTGGACGCTTGTGGAAAGAAAGGGGATTCTTGACATCCCATGGGACTAAGATTCAGCATGGACAGTTGGTGAATGGGCTTCTCGAATCACATACTTTGCCGAAGCAAGTTGTGATTGTGAAGTGTAGTGCTCATCGGAAGGTTACGGAAGATGTTGGCCGTGGTAATGCGTTTGCGGATGAAGTTGCGAAAAACACAGCAAGAAATCTGATGAGCCGAATGTATGTTGCAGGCCCTGCGAGATGGATTGGTGATGTTGGAATGTGCGAAGATACGATTGAGAGTGTGAAATCAATACAGGCTGAAGCTACTGAAAGTAAGAAGAATGTTTGGAGAGAAACTACGGGTAGATTGGATTCGACTGGCTGTTGGGTTGAATTGTCAGAACCCCAAAGATGGATGTTGCCAGATGATTATGTGCTGGCGGTGATTACGATGGCACATGGTTTGTCTCACATTAGTGTGAAAGGGATTTGTAAGTTGTGGGCTCCAGTATGGCAGAATGCTGAAATTCCCAAGTGTGCGGAGAATGTGTTCAAGAATTGCATGGTGTGTTTAATGTATAATCCTGGCAAGGGAACCCCAACTCCAGCTGGTCACTTTGCTCCTCCGACGTATCCGTTCGAGGTTTTGCAATTGGATTTCATCCACATGTAAAGGTGCAATAATTTAAAGTATGTCCTTGTAGTTGTTTGCGCCTTTTCTAGATGGGTAGAAGACACCCCCTAAAAGATGATACTGCCTCGTCCACTGCTAAAGTCCTGGTCAAAGAATATTTCCCTAGGTTTGGGTTGGCAAGGATGGTGTGGAGTGATAACGGAAGTGAATTCGTGGGGAAGGTGATGAAGAGAGTGTGTGAAGGGTTGGGAATTCACCAGAAATTCCACGCTGCGAATCATCCCCAATCAGCTGGTTTAGTTAAGTGCTATAATGGCATGTTAAAGTTAAAGCTGGCTAAGATTCAAGCGAGCACTGGTCTTCAATTGCCTAATGCTTTACCGTTGGCACTTTTGTCGACTAGAACTACAGTACATTCCCGGATAGGCCTTAGTCCATATGAGATTGTCTTTGGCCGTCCGTCCGGCAAACGTTTGGGGAGTGCCGAGGCCAACGAAGTTTAGTGACATCGAATACCCTATGCTAGTGGACTACTTGTATGACTTGACGACTAAATTGCGTGTCTTACATCAGCAGGTTCATGATAAATTGCCGCCAGCTTCTGCGGACCCAGGTCACATCCTCAATCCCGGTGACTGGGTCCTGGTGAAAAATTTTCAGCAGACTAAGAATGATCAGCCCCTCTGGAATGGACCGTACCAAATCCTGCTATCTACGAGGACTTCAGTAAAGGTTTTCGGGAAGAAAAACTGGATCCACGGCGTACATTGTAAGAGGGCGCCGTTGCCTCTGCCGTACGACCAGTGGGTCCGTGAAGGTATTGCAGATTCAGAGACTGAAAGGGTGCCGAGGTTTGCACCGTTTAGCGACGCTGAGTTGGTGTGGAGAGGCTCCGAGAAAGAAGATGACGATGTCCTTCAAGAAGCTGTGCCTGTGTCTCAAAGATTAGACACTACTGAACCTGAACTGTTGTTTTAGCCTCAAACGAGGCCTGGAAAAGAGCATTATAATCTACGTCCTAGAAACAATGGACTAATAAAATAAATGAATTCCCTTTTTTTGTTTTTGATTTTTGGAACTGAACTCTCTCAGGAATTGAACTCTCTCAGCCAAGAAACTTTTTGGGTATATTTTTGTGAACCACCATCCAGGTTCAGCTGTAGGGTCACGGTGTAAAGACTAGGGAGTGCAGCCAAAGACGCAAGGTCGACGGTACTGGTTGGTCTAAGGGAGTTCCCTGGGCTGACAGAAGCATTCCTTAGCAGAGGAAAACCAACCGCTGTGAACAGCATCGGTTAGAGGATGGAGTTTTTTGAGATTGAGAGAGCCGTTGAGAAAATTAACTTTAAGAAGAAACTGTGTAAAATTATGCATAGCAAATGTTTTAAGATCACATGTCTTTTGATGTTTTTTAGCATGACGTTAGCTTTGGTGGGTTGGTTTGTATTTTCTCTTCAACTGATTTCTGCACCCATTTTCCAACCTACGACTTTACCTGCTACTACTTCTTTGCATTCTTTTCATACTTTACCTGAACACGAACAGATTAGAAGGTCGGAATTTGTGAATAATTCCTTTGTGCAACTTCTCCATCAACAGCAGTTAGTAGTAAACACCACTAATCGTTGGGTGTGTGGTCTTATGCCACATACTATGGATAGAGGTATTCCTTATCTGGTTCTACCATTCAGTTACAATGGGTCCGTATGGGCATATCATACGATGTTTATTTATGCCATCGAAATCTATCCCCTGCGTTCCATGAGAGATAACTCAAGTAATAAAGCCTTGGTGAAGGGAATTACAGATATGAGTAGAGATATTGAAACGTATGAGACTATTCCCAAGGATGAGTTACTAGCATATGTTGTTTGGAATGCAACCGGATATAGTATTAGTCTGGGTGAGAAGCAGAGACGAAAAAGGTCACCTCCGATTTGGATTGTACCCCATCGTGGTCATTTTTGTCTGCAAGGGAAAGGCAAGAATCCGAGAGCTCAGTTAGGGAAGAGTGTTTGTACTCAGACGTATGTCTTTGCGTCCCAAACTTCCCCACCGTTTTTAGCAGCTAAGGGCACGTATTTTGTCTGCTATGATAGAGCATATACATGGTTGCCCCCTGATTTTTCGGGAACTTGTTATGTTGCATATTTGTTGCCTCCAACATACACTGCTGCCGTAGATTACCACAGAACGAGAGTCGTTAGGGGTGTCTTCAGTAAGGAAGATACCACTGGACAAAAAGTGGGAGACTTTTTCAAGGGTTTCCTGCCGTTTTGGGGACCTATGGCAAACAGTAGAAACTTACGGCAATTAACGAGAGTGGTTGAATCCACCATAAATGAAACTGCCGGTGCCCCTAGTAATCTGACCGCTGAGCTTCAAGCGGATCGCCTTATGACGTTACAGAATCGAATGGTTTTAGACGTCATACTTGCAGATCAAGGTGGGGTATGTAAAGTGATCCAATCGAGTTGCTGCGTTTTCATACCAGACAATGCTCCTACAGTATACCAGGCCATTTCTAAGTTACATAAGATCTCTGAGTCTATAAATGTGGATAAAGGAGATTGGTCGTTGATTGGATGGTTTTGGGAACTGTTATCGGCCTGGGGATGGAAGATTCTGATGATCATTGGGATGGCTTTAGCGATTCTTTTCCTGTTCTGTCTTTGTGTGCAGTGCGCTCCTGCTATATGTGGCCTCTGTGCTACTACGTGTGCAAGGAGACGTGTCCCAAGAGAGGTACTAAGAAATAGGATTATGCTCCAGCAACATCTTGATGATCTGATGAATATAGACCTGGATTCAGATTGACGTGAGTTTAGGTTATTGCCTATGAAAGGGCAAAAGGAGGGTCTGAGATTCCGTGAATTCTGAACCCGTTCCATAAAGGTCATGGTTTCGTTATGAATTTGATATTAGCGAACCGTAACGAGTTAGTGCGGCAAGTATGAGTGTTTTCGTCATGTTAGACTGATGGATTCACTACGTATTTAGGGATTTCGTTCTGAACCCTTGGGTTCCATTTTGTGTATGGCAGCCATTTTGTGGTTGCCCTCACATAGGCCGATGACTGTGGCTGAACAAGTCTTTTAAGTACATGTACACCTTAGCTCCAGTTCGTGCTGACTCCTGTTTGACCTGAGTGAACTGACCCTGTTGCCTGAAGCTGACCTTGTTAAACCAGTTCTTGCCCTTTAGCTGATCAAGATTAAGGATCAGAGCACAGGACATCCTAAAAGTTTTATTGCACACAAATATGCCTTATCCTACTCTCACCTGTTTCTGCTCCTTTCTTTATGGTCTATTTATGATTGGGTTGTGGCCTTTTTTATTATGGGTTCGTTTGACCTGTCTAAAGAAGAATGTTGGGTTTGACCGATGATTGATCATGGGCTGGGCAACTGAAAAGTGGGTTTTACCGTCATGCAATACTTTTGTTGTGGAAACATGTGATAGGTTAAACTGTAAACAAGGAATGTTTGCCTGAAGCATAATGTTTGGCATAAAAAGGGATGACTTGCTGTGTAAAATTGAGCAGTCTCCTGAGAACTCATACCGTGACGATTTCAAGGACTTCTGTTACTGGCTGCAGCCAATAAATTTGATCTTTGACGCCACCAAGAAGAGTCCCGTGTCTCTGTATTCCAAGACCCGGTTCTTCATACGGAACTGCAATTTCTTCTAACTTGAAGAAATTGACCAGATGGGAGTTTTGTTTTAATGCTCTGGGATGGTGGCTGCTGAACAGGGGAAGGCTGTTGAAGTCTGTTGGTTTTCTATAAATGGTCCTACTAAGT
The DNA here is from genome assembly GCF_964261635.1 of Lissotriton helveticus. NCBI lineage: Eukaryota > Metazoa > Chordata > Amphibia > Caudata > Salamandridae > Lissotriton > Lissotriton helveticus. The sequence continues at coordinate 643,862,454 of NC_136059.1, forward strand.
TGGCCATCAGCAAGTCTAATCATCAAGTCGAGGAAAGGGATATTGGTCTGGGAGATCGTGCTCGTGAACCATAGGTATGGGTTGAGGGTGTTATCCAGTTGCAAAACTCCTCACAGGCTGTCCTTTCCCTTTCAAAAAGATTAGGATTTTATCTATACATCTTTTCCCTAGTAATAGGTTGGTTTTGTAGGGATTGGATATGTCAAAGATCAGTCTCTCTTTGAACGCTGCCATATACAGGCAGGCCTCGCTGGGAGCAAAGCTACTCCCCATGGAAGTACCCTGGGTTTGGTGGTATAGTTGGTTTTTAAACTCAAAGAAGTTTTCAGTCAGGGCAAGTGTGGCACATTCTAGGACAAAGGGAATGGGTGCGGGTGAATCCCAGTTGGTACCAGTGAAAGCATCCTCTATAACACTTAAAGTGGCTCATTGAGGAATATTCGTACAACGGGCCTCTACGTCCAGAGTGTCCAACAGAATGATCTAATCGGGATGTTGGACCTCATCAATGAGGCAAGGACATCAGTAGTGTCTTGTAAAAAAGAGGGTGTCTTTCTGACCAGTGGCTGCAAAAAGTTGTCACAAAACCTAGATAAAGGTTCCAAGAGGGAGTTAATCCCTGAAACAATTGGTCTGCCCGGGAATGGGGTGGTGCCTTTATGGATCTATGGTAGGATGTAAAAATAAGGCACCTTGGGATCCTTTTTAATGAGGAATTCAGTGTCCTTCTTGCTTATCCAACCCTGCGTTTCGGCAGTGAAAACCATAGTCTTGATGGTCGTGAAGAGTCGTGCCATTGGCTTAATTGTAATCAGGGTGTAGTATTTACAATTACTCATTGTCATAGTCCAGAGTGGACACGATCTGGCACCTCTTTTGTCAGCTTGTTTGATTGTGATATTGGGGTCATCAGCTAAGGAATGGACTGCCGTCAGTTCCGCTGAGGACAAGTTGTGAAACGGGGTGGGTGTAGCACCCCAGGTCATGTCTTTTAGCACAGCTTTTTCGAATGCCAGCACACATTGGGTACCATGCTGGTGTTGGGCGTGAAGGTAGAGGGATTGGGCAGGCCAGAGTCATTTGTTGTAATTGCAGGTTTGTCATGGAAAAAAGCTTTGAGGTGCACCTTCTGGAAGAAATTTTGAATTTCACAGTTTTCACGAACCCTGTCAGTCTTGGGTGTGGGTACATATCCCAGGCCTTTCTGCAGGACCCTTGTTTCTGTAAATATTCTGGAAGAGAGGTTGACATTAGTTTCTCTTCTTGGTTTGTCTACTGAGTGTTGTGGTGGCTCCTGCCATATTATGCCATTGTACTAATTTTTAATTCCCTCCTCTTGACCCTCTTCCTCAGCCCCAGCCTCTGTCTAAAAAAGGTGGGTTGTTACCTGTTGGAATAAACTGAGGGGGGCCTTTGTGGAAAGATGGGGTACTGCCAATAGGCAGGTCCCTGATAAGGTGGTACATGGTATCCTGAGAGGTGAGGACATTTTGAGGTAGAGTTGAGTATCATTGACATATTGATGGAATTTGAGGTTGCTAGAATTAGTAATCAATCCAAACTGTTCCCTGTTGAAGATTTCGGTTAGGGAAGAAAGAGGAGAACCACTGGTGTGCTGTTCTAAAAAAAACATACACGATTCCAGGATCAGGAGAAGTACTTGGTTGTGAACTGTGTTAAAAGCTGTCAAGCAGTTGAACATGGCTGGGAGACAGACATTGCTCTTTTCACTGATGAAAATTGCTTTATCCACTACTTGAAAGGTGAACATCTTTGTGCTGCTATAGTTCTGTTGTTCTGAACCAGGTATGAAAGTATACTCCAGTTTTGAAACTCAAGCTAGGCTAGTTGTTTACTAATCTGCTTGAGCTAGCGCAGTCCCCAAAAGTAGCAATCAAGGGTGTTAATGATATAAATACATTGACATACCTTGAAATAACTATGTTCATTGTATTGATTCATTTATTTGCTTCTTTATTGCTTATATTCCATATGGTTCAAATTCATATTGTATGCACAAGGATTGGTTTCTGAAATTAATATTTTGAAATGCATATTTTGTTTTCTAGTGCTCCTTGAGTGTGTGATTCAGTTATGATTAGGGATTTGTGTTCCCACAAACATTTCCCTGTCTTGTCTCATGGGACTGATCATTAGCAGAAACACACTGTATGCAAACATTGCATGAAGCAGAGGTCATATACACCACACGGATCATCCCGGAATAAAGTTTTCCAACTGACTAAGGGCCTGATTTAGAGTTTGGTGGACAGGTTGCCCTGTCATAAGATGAAAGATATCTAGTTAACCTTATTACTAAGTACACCACAGGATTCAAGGTGCTTCTAATAAAGCGGGCACAATACTTATCATGTATGCAATGGAGCAACCCTTTGGCCAAACTCTAAATCAGGTCCGTAATCTTTTTTTTGAAAGTTTAAATCCTCAAGCAGAACAAGGTTGAAGGCTATATCTAGCAAAGTGCTGTCATGGTGGAGTAACTGCTGGGCATGGTCTGCTGGAAGCCTTTAATTATGGCAGGAAAAACTGTGGGCAAGGAAAATTACATTTCCCGAGTGACAAAGTCCTCTTTTCTGGAGCTCTAAATTCTCCAGCAGGGTAACCATTAAGCTGTATTTGATGATGTCCTCTCAAAACTGAAAACGTTCACTGAGATGACCAGCTGCAGTGTCTTTTGTCTAGGAAATCTAAATATGTGGTAAATCCCCACCTTCAAACTTGTCTGGAGCAATTCTTACTCACTTCGAGGGGTCCCGGGACCTCAGGGAAAGCATTCAGAGACTTACACCAGCAAAGGCCACCAGTAACGTCTAACACATGACCAATTGCTACTGATGAGTTGGTCATACCAGTAAAAAAAGGCATCATGCAGCTTGTTGTATCCCTACATCCACATAGGAGGTCTGCCAACTGATACTTGGAGACTACTTCTTAGTCCTGTGTACAACTGAGACCAGGTTCAGCACTTCAGCTCTCCATGCAGATTACAGACAGCAGGTCTAGTCTTCTGATCTGCCATAGGTTCAGAAAATGTTCTGAGGAGCTGGTAAAGAGGTGATACTAGAAAGTGGAGAGATGACTAATGGGCTAAATTTTCCTGAGGGCTACCTTCCTACTTTTGCAGCCCATCCAGTTTGCCTCACTATAAGCTATTCCACAGTGCAACATTCTCATTGCGTAATATTTCTGATTCTAGAATGAACATGCCTTGGTGTGGGAGTAAGGTAAGAGCAGCCCCCCTCCCTACTCAACCACTTCAAATTGGTTTCTATTGTGAGCTCCCTCTTCCACTTAGACTAAAGTGTGTTTTGTATAAAGACCCCTGTTCTCCAGGCTCCCCTTATCACTAAACTATAAGAAATAAATATCTTCCTCTGGTCCCTTTCAAGTTAGTGACGTTCCTTGACTCTCCTTAACTACCGTTCTGGAGTTAATTTGTGTCACATTTCTCCTCTGAGCCATCCTGTCAGGCCCAAGCTGTTGTCTCTGCCACAAGAGCAGTTTTCCAGACCTCTTCAAAGTAGAAGGCAGGCAGGCAGGCTGATACTGGTTTGCCTCTAGGAGCTTTAGGCAGGGAAAGTATAACTTAAAAAAAAATGTTCCTGCATATTTATCAAGCTTCCAATGTAACCATTGAATTGAGTTTTTAATAAACATCAAAACAGGAGTTGAACCATCTCTGGAGATTATTCCAAGACAAAGATACAGACTGATCACATTAACTATACTTTAGGTTTTTCTTCATAGAACCAGCAACATCCTTTACAGTGAAAATAGCTTTTGAGGGCTGATAGCTGTAGGAACATGCACACATTTTAAATTCTTATATATTCCCCTTTAAATTGGTACAAGGATTCAAGGCCTACTTAGGGGTGACGTATTTAATATATAAAAGAAGGATTCCTTCATGTCAAAAAGTATTATTTTGAAAGGTTTGCATGCAGGTTCAAAAGCTTTAGCAGTAAGGCTACAGGTGTAGGCCTGGAGCTAGGCATTTCTTTTCAGCCTGGAAAATGGTACAATAAGTTTTGCAGTCCACAGGTGACACTTAAATTTCTATGCCGATAATTTTATTTCCTGCTCTATATACTTCGGCTTCACTAGAAAGTTAGACAAGGCTCAGTTCATATACTGGACAGCAGTTCACAGTGCACAGAGTTCATACACCAGTAGTATCAGGTGGCCACACAAAAAAAGGGACTTTCTCATAGTCTGAAAATTTAGTATTAGAACTTATCCCTTCTTAGTGTCCAAAATAGTTTTAAATTTCACTTAGTAGTGCAAGAATATATATTGTTTCTGAAATTAATTAGAGTGCTTTGGCAAATGTGGTCTGCCACTCCACAAGCATGAGCATTTCAGTAATATGGAAGCCTGGATGGCCCTGCATATGTTATTGTCCTTTGAGGTTTCCACCCTTCCCCCAGTTACTTTGTGTCCTAAGATTCAGGTATTTCTTCTCTGTAAATAATGCACTTAATTTTAATTCATTAAAAAAGCAGTTGCCTAAAGGTGTCTTCTGACAGTAAGTTCTATGTGAATGTATTTTATACAGTTTGCCTGGTACCTCTAACTGCACAACTCCCACTTAGGCTACTTTTTAGGCTCACCTGCATCAGAGCATGAGCTAGTGCATGCACTCTCAGTTGCGAGAGATATTGTGTTGTACAAGAGGCTTACAGCCCGCTCAATGTTTACCATTCGTGGGCTTCTTTTTTAATTTATTTTTATTATGAGCGGAAACATAAATAAGGCATAGATAAAACATTGAAATTTGTTTACTCAGTTTGATGAATATACATTTCTATAGACATACTGGATTACGCATGACAGGCATATATAAAGTGCTGCATGCCAATTTTAACAAATATACATCACAACATACAACTTCACGTAGATCTCTGCAATTCATTTTTTCCATAAAATGCAACTTGGCGATTTTCCCTCTAAATATGTTGCAAGGGATTGACCTTGACACAAACTAGCCAAAGTTCAGCCAGTTGCAATTTTATTAGCGTACAGAGCTTTCGCAGATTCTATTCTAAAGAGAAATTCTCTTTGCTGAAGGGCAACAGTTGCAAAGTTATAAAGTGCTGTGTTTAGTAATCCTACTAATACTAAAGTGCAGTGCTAAAGTGCAATTTATTCTAGTAAAGCCTGGATAATCTCTGGCCTCACCATCAATTCCCATGTATCGTTTACTGTCTCCAACTTCCTTATGATATGCTTCTACCAATTTCCCATCTCGTATCTTTTTATTAGGACATGCAAAGAATAAATGCAGTAAATTGATAACTATACGTCCCTATTGTATATCAAATTTAAAAGAGAAAACATATATAAAGTGCCCCAGGCAGTGTTTAACAATTATATATCATTGCAGCCAACATTTGCATAGACTTCCCACAAAGTGTGATGTGCCTATTTTCGCCACTAAACATGATGCTGGCGGCTGATCATCAAAGCAGGCTCGCCAAAGTAGAGCAGGTCAAATTTAATGCAGTGCTTTCCAACCCTAATAATATTAAAAGTGCAGTAGTGAAATGCGTGTTTTACCCCTTTTGCTCTGTAGAAGCATCAAAATGCATTGTGGCCCTATTTTTCTGGAATGGTCTCTAGCCTCTTCATATATTTCCAAACCTCAGTAAATCTTTTAGTGGCCCCCACTCTCTTCGCATATGCTTCTTCAAATTTCCTGGTGCGAATCATTTTATTTAGCCATTCCGAATAAGTAGGTATTTTTAAGGACCTCCAATTTTGAAGTATCAAATAACATGCTACAAGGGAGGCAATTGCTTTAAATGTCTCCTCCCCACTTGAAATTGCAAGGTTTAGTCTCTGATGCCAAAAAGTGTTACATCCGCCTCAAGGTCCAGTCTCTTCTGAACTGCGCGTCTTAAAGCCGAAAAAATCCGTTCCCAAAATTGCGCTATTCTTGTGCAAGTAAAGAAAATGTTTAGCCAGCCTCCCTCACTTACTGCCTGGCAATGAAAACATACATTCTCAAGCTCTAGGCATATCTTATGAAAAGCTTTAGAGGTGTAAAATGCCATCGAGCATGACAAAAAAAAGCCATTCCTTTAAAGTTAACCGCCCTTAAGGCCTTACTGCTTAGTTGTGATATGGCCTGCGAGAACATGCATTGTGTCTCCTGGGTGACTTTTTCTAGGAATTTATTAACCACCATTGATTCTCCTTGGGAGCATATAAAACTATACCAGTTTCCCACCCCTCCTAACTTTGCTCCACATAAAGCAGTTACGAGTAAAGTTGGACCAGAGCTGGATGGGAGGCTGTGTTTATTAGTAAATATGAGATCTGTATACATTCAAGAAAAAAAAGCTTGTGCCGGTCTCTAAACCTAGCTTGGAACTCTTGTAATCACTCGATCTCCCACTAAAAAATGCCCCAGCTCTTTAAAACCACAAGTGTTCTAAGACCTTAAATGGCTGGTCTGTATTTGGAGGCCCAAGCTTTTACATTCAGCTAGCTTTAAGTAATAAAACCCTGTGGAGCAAGCCTGCTTTGAATGAAAAGTCTGAAGTCATAAAGAGTATTCCTGCAAGGTCTTATTCCTAGTTTTTGGGGGGAGATTAGCGGCTTTTAAAAATACTAGGATCTGCGAGCCAGCCTCCTGCACCATTTTGTCCATAAATAAATGATTAGCTGATCCCTTGGAGTCAAGTAAACGGGCTGTAAGATCTAAAATGGCTGCTTCCTAATACGTGCGAACTTGCGAAAGTGCAAGGCAACCCTGATTACTATTGAGTTGAAGCACTGAGAATTTTACCCTTGGTGTCTTCTTACTCCAAACAAACTTTCTAAACATTGTTTATAACTCTTTAAAATAAATCAAATTGATTTTTATAGGAATGTTTGGAAAAGAAAACAAGTAAAGGTAAAATGGACATTTTTATAAGGGCCTCCTGGCCTATCAATGTGAGGGGCAATAAATACCACTGTTCTAGCAATGTTTTTATTTTGTTCCGCATAGCTTTATATTGCAATTTGTAAAGTTCCCAATATTTGTTAGTAACATATATCCCTAAATATCGTAGAGGGTTAGGATTATGGGCTGTTGCTTTAGATTTTCGGGGAGAAAGTCACTCGCAGTATTATTAATTAAAAACCCAGTCTTGCTATGATTAATTTTATACCCTCCAATGAGTTCAAATTGTAAGGCATGCCCGCGCATAGCTGCTAGTGACCGCTGCTCCTCCACCCAACCCTCAGACCACTCTCACATTTGAATGGACAATGTGGTGGCGGGGTGTTGAGGCCTCTCACAGGTGGCGTTTTCCGAAGTTCGATGGCTGTTACTGGGAACTTCTCCTTCCTGGCTTTTGGAGGTCAGCGGATGCTGACGGCTGAGCGGCGGCGGAGCTAATGGGAAATGCTGCAGCTTCAGCTCGGTTTGGTGAGAAGGAGAGCCGGTGAGTGCCGGTGAAGTGACAGGTCTGTGGAAGAGAGAAGGTGAGCTTCCCTGCAATTTGGCAGCGGTGTGTGGTGGCGGTTTACGGGCTGTGTGGGCTGCTGCCCCAGGTAAAGCCTCAGCTTTGCTTTGACCTTTTTTGGCATTTCTGGCATCGGAATCTGGAATCGGAATTCAAGGACCAGCAGATCCAGGGGTTAGAAAGCTGGAAGGGAGCCTGAAAGGGAGAAGGGAGTGAGGTTGCTCATTTTACTATAAAGCAAATGGTGGTATTGGACCCCCTCTACCCCACTTGTTACAGCACCCCATAGCATTGCCAGAAAAAGGTGGCTGCTTACTCCACCACAGTGCGGATGGTGGTTCAGGACCCTCTCTCTCCCCCTTGCCGTAGTATTGCCATAACAACCCCATGGGAGGAGAGTGAATGAGAGATCCCTGTAGTCAAACCTACATCAAGATGCGTCTCTCTCCGTGAACCCAGATGTGTTTGCCATTCATCCCCGAAGTAGGGGTGTGTAGAAGGTTGACTAGGGTTTCAGGAAATCATCTCAGGTAGAGTGTGACAAAGGTCAACCTACCCAGTGGTAACTTCGTACTAATATTTTGGTAAGATGGGAGCCCTTTTATTTTCATTTTCCCGTCCTGATGAATGCCGGGGACCCTTTGGGCCACTAAGGCAGCAACATGTCGACAACCGTAACCACTACGGTGATGGGGCAATTAATCCCCTTTTTCATTGTTCTTGTATTTTTAATATCATATAATTGCCTATTTGAATAAATGTATTTTGGCAATTATACAGATTTTTAGACTTTCACTCACTGTCACAGGCTGTCACTTAGTTTTAGAAGTGCCTCCCTGTCTCCTCCCCTATATTTGGGGGTTCCCCAGTATGTCATCCAGGGGTTGCAACGGGTGCAGTCGGCAGCAGCTAAGGTGACTCTGCATAGATCATGGAGGTCCTCCACAACTATGGCACTGAGGGATCTCCATTGGTTGCCAATAAAAGAGCAGATAAACTTCAAGTCATTATGTATCGTTTTCAGAGCGGTTCATGGATATGGACCACTACCCTTGCAGGATAAATTCAACTGGTATGAGCCTTCCAGACACTTACGGTCTGCCAACACAGGCCTAATATTGGTTCCCAGATTTAAACGATCTAGTATGGGGGGTAGGGCCTTTAGTGTAGCAGCTGCACAACTACGGAATGGGCTGCCACAGAATCTTAGGTTAGCCGATTCCTTGATGGATTTTAGAAAGGGTTTGAAAACCCTATTGCTTCCTAGAAGTTAGTCAATCTGTTATTATTACTTGAGCCGCAGGTACAGTTGTTCCGTGTTTGTCTGAGCGCCAGGATGCCCGTAGGGCGATAGTAGCGCTATACAAAAACTTATTACATTACATTACATTACATTACAGGTGTAGGCCAGCACCCTCATCATCATTACAGTCACGACTACAGTCGCCCCTACAGGATTCGCTACTCCCGCAGCCCCAGCCACAACATCACTCTCCTACAATGCGATATAAAAACCATGCCGAATCTCATTTTAGATGAGGTAAGAGAGCTTAAGACATCCCAAGTGAATAAAATAGCCTTCCTTCACCAGCGTCTCTCAAAGATCGAGGAGGCAGTGGGTAGTTTCCCAACGAGGATACAAGAAGCGGAATCAAGGATTGCACATCTTGAAGATCAAATGAATACCATGCAGCAGCAAGTGAAGGTAGCAACAAAGGAAAACGTTTCACTTAAGAGAAAGCTTGAGGAGCTCGAGAATCACTTGTGGTGTCCAAACCTGCGCAAAGTTGGGGTCCTGGAGGGGAGCGAAGGGTCTCAAGCTCATCACTGGGTCAAGACGTTTATCAAGAAGAGTGTCCTGCCTGAATTCACTGGTGATTTCACCATAACAAGAGCATATCCAGTGCCAGACACCCTTTGGCGAATTCGAAACCACCACAAACAATATTAATTAACTTTGCTGATTACCACATAAAAGAACAGATACTATCCAACGCAATCCAGTAGAGACAATTTTGATTAATGATGTATCCAGTTGCCGGATTTTTGCTGACATGTCGGCAGCTGTCTCACGTCAGCTAAAAGAGGTTGTTAAATTGTTATATATTTTTAAGACACAGGGCACTCAGGCTTCAATAGCTTAGCAGTCGAAGCTAAGTGTACTAGTGAGAAGCAAGTTTCACATGTTTGCAGATATAGAGGAAGCCCAGGAGCTGCTGAGAGAAATTTCTTCCACAAAATAGAATAGAATCACTAAATGTATGTGAAGGGACGCTGCAGTGGGGAGGGAGTGGTCACTCCAGGGCCAGTACAAAGGCACCCCACAAGAGCTATTTGGGGAGGGAGGAGATGGGGCTCGTGCGCCCTTGTCCATCTCTAGGGGAGGGTAAGGTGTGAGGCGGGGTAGGAGAGGATGGGGTTGTGGTGCAAAAAATTAGCAGAATGATAGAAGTGAGGTGATCGGAAAATAGGTTATTGAATGGATTACCGATACATTTAGGCATTAATTATAGAGATGGGTACTAAATGTCAAATAGTTTTGGTCAATGTAAATGAAGTATTGAGCAAACAAAAGTATGGAGGGATAATAAGATGGCTAGATTCCTTTTCACCACAAGTTCTTTTTTTCAAGAATCCCACCTAAAATCAAATACTCCAAAACTCTCTATCCCTAAATCTGTTTCAAAAGTATTTTTTTGCGTTGATAGGTTTAGCAATGAGGGTGGTCGCTATATATTTTAAGTGTGTGGGAGTTTGTCCAAGTTCAGCGTGATCCTCATGGGTGATGGCTATGGGTCACGGCAATTCTAAACAGGAATAGTCTAAATTTTATCAATTAATATGGACAAATCACTGATGACCTTACATCTATGACTCGGATTAACGAAATACTTAGCGGGGCTTTGGGGCAGACTATTTTTGGAAGGGACTTTAACTATATTCAAGATTTGACAAAGGGCAATTCAAATAAAAATAGAAAACAGCTGAAGCCAAACACTAAAAAAATAATAGATGTCATTACACAAGATCATCAGTTAATTGACCCCTGGCGTGCAGGCCATCAGGAAGTCCGAATATTCCTGCCACTCCCGACAATTCCAATCAGCCTCCCGTGTTAATTTCTTTTCAATATCTCGCTCTTTGAAACATGTTGGATGGGAAATGGGGCCAAATAATTTTCAGACAATTTGGTGGTCAAACTAGATATAGAAATAGAGGAGGGCTGGAGGATAAGGTCCAGATGGCAGATAGATCAACTCCATCTCTCAAATCAACAATGAGTAATGGACACAAGCGAATGGATACAAGAATTCTTCAAGGTTAATAAGGGTACAGCGGACGCTTTTTAGTATGGGAGGGCTTCAGTCTGTGGGCAGATGGTGGCCTTTATGTCCGCATAGTTAAAAAATTGGAGGACTTAAATAGCCAAGCTTGAGTTGGCAGTTGATACTGCCCTGATGCAGAAGAATGCCTCTCTACGGGGAAATTAGATAATTGGGGGCCAACTTGACAAAGCATAAAAGGAGCTAAGATTTATTTCTCCTAAAAAAGATTAATAGGTCCTGGACATTCCAGCAGCGAGCCTACGAAGAGAGCCAAATGATATGCAAACTGCTATCCTGGTCAACTAAGGTAAAACAGGAAGCAGCCCTAATCACTGAAGTATTAGTCCAGATACAAGAGTCCCAGTGAGTGATAAGGATAAAATTGCCCAAGTGTTTTTGGAGCATTACGATCAACTATATGCTACCAAATATATGGGCGGGCAAGAGGCAATTCAACAATATTTTGAGAATGCTGATCCACCCTATTTTTCGAACACCAAGGTTGAGAAGATTCAAGTTGACATCTCAATAGCAGAAATTCTGTCAGTCCTTGACACAATGGCGGGAGGAAAAGCATGTGGCAATGACGGGCTACCTATAGAATTTTATAAGGTCTTTACCAAGGAATTGACAGCCTTTTTAGTTGAGCTTTTTAATTATGTCAAAGCAGGTGGTTTGGTTCCCACAGCTTTTAAAGAATCCATTATTGTCAGTTTTCTAAAGAAGGGGGAAAATCCTAGGGAAAAATAATTCTTATAGACCACTCAGTTTATTCAAATCTGACTGTAAAACTTTAATGGAAATCTGGGCACAGCGCTTGACTCCTTTGGCACAAGAAGTGATCCATAGAGACCAATCAGGATTTGTCGCAGAGAGGGTAATGTCTGCAAATAGAAGGGGGCATATTACCAAGGGCCTTATTGCCGCTTTAGCTGGAATTTTTCTCGCTAAAGCGGCGATAATTTCATCGCCCTATTACCTAGCTGTCGCTAACACCAGTTAGCGACAGCTAATAGGCGATAGCGGGCATTTAGGGGCCCACTTTGCATGTCAGCGATATTTATCGCTAATGACATGCAAAGTGGGCCTGCCAAGATGTTAGCGACTGAAAACAGTCGCTAACATCGCTATCCCCTATTACCAACTTTTGGAAATAATCGCGCTAAGCGCGATTATCTCCAAAAGCTAACGCCTGCCCAGAGCAGTTCTTAGCCATGTTATCCAATGGAAGGTGGATAACATGGCTAAGAGCATTTGCTCGGTAATGCATGAATATTGCTGACTTTTCTGCGATATTCATGCATTTCAGCCGATTTTTATCGCTTAGGAGATAAACCTTAATAATATCAAGGCTCCTAAGCGATAAAAATCAGCAATGCTCAGCGATATAATTTTGGCCGCTAACCAAGCTGAGCGATATTTTTCGCTCATGCTTGGTAATATGCCCCAAGGTTTTTAGTGCAGCCACTTGACTTTTTTTAATAGTAATCAAACCCCAGCGCTTGTTATGATGATAGATGCAGAAAAAGCGTTTGATTTGGTGAACTGGGATGCTCTTTTCTACAGGCTGGGCAGGTATGGGGTCCCCCCTCAGGTCACAAAAATGTTATGGAATATTTATCAAGGGGCATTGGCACAGGGTTTTAATAATTCTAACCTATCAGGGATAGTGAATGTTTACCGGGGGACCAGGCAAGGGTGCCCACTTTCCCCTGTGCTTTTTAACTTTTTTGTTAAACTCCTAGCCACCAAAATTTGTAACATTATGCGATGAAAGCACCAATTTTAGGAATGGCAAAACTAAAGCTGTTTGCAGATTACATCATCCTCCAGAAAGATAGAATATCGAGCTAGAACCATTTGTGGGCTTCATTGTCACTCTCATTTGCTTCCTTCTATTTGGCCAGCAAAAGCTGGTTTCTCTTCCTGTTCCTTCAACCGAAACATAGACCATCCTCTTGTGTTTGTACCCCTTTGTGGTGTACACCACAATACCAACTGCTTACAGCTATATAAACAAAACAACATTTCTCAAGTTTTCCAGCAACTCTGGTAACCCTTTTCCAAACCCTCTTTGTAAGTACTGAGCTGTACTCTGGGATATTTCAAGTTAAGTTAGACAAAAGATCTTCGCCCATCACGAAACAGCACAACAACGCACATTGTAACATTGTAGTGGTTCAGTGTATCTGAAATGGAATGAAGCTGTCTTTGTTATTCACAAGCATATTACTGCTTCAGGATAATTAACCATAACACAACATAGGATAATCTGTAATGCCTTCTCTCATGGACAGCCAGATGTGAAAAGGGGGAGCCTGCAGCAGACTGGAAGGTGGGCTGTATGCTGGGTGATGACAGGGAAGGCAATTAATAAAACAGTAATCAACAGAATTTGATATTTTGATATTTATTCATTTTTATAGCGCCTGACAGTTTGCCCAAATTGGTAGGTTGGCCCCAGGCCATTAAGAGCTTTAAAGACTGTCCAGTAGATCTTGAATTTCACCCGCTTTCTCACTGGGAGCCAGAGGAGCTTGTTGAGAAGTGGTATGAAGGCCATTCTTGGGAGGGCATTTTCTACTAGTCGGGCTGCCGTATTCTGGACTGCCTGCAGCTTGTTTAAGGTAGCCTCGCTGGCTGAGGCTAGCAGTGCATTGCAGTAGTCCAGATGGCTTAACACTAGAGCTTACATCAGTGGTTTTCTCATGGAGGATGATAGCATAGGAAACACTCTTCTATGAAGACTGAGTGTGTGATAGAAGGAACCAGCGGTGGTAGTGGCATGGGCTTTAAGTGTGAGATTCTGGTTGATCCGGATTCCTAGGTTCTTGACCACTATTTTTGAAGTGGGAGCAGATCCCAGCTCCACCGGCCACCAGCTGGGAGACCAGCTTATTGCTGCTCCTCCAAACAACATGACATCTGGCTTTTCAGTGTTAAGTTGCAGGAAGTTAGCTCTCATCCAGGCAGCAATGGTTTTCATGCCCTTAGAGAAGGTGAGTTGAATGTTCGGATTAGACTTATCAAAGGTGAGTAAGAGCTGGGTGTCATCCGCGTAAGAGATGAGACCAAACCCCAGAATCCTCATTAGTTTTGCCAAGGGAGAAACAAAAATGTTAAAGAGGGTAAGGCTCAAACAGGAGCCCTGGGGTACTCCCTTGGTAACTTTGGTGGTCTTAGATCTAAAAGTTCCAAAGTGACTGTCTGGGTTCTATCTGTTAGAACGTCTGTCAGCCATTTCGAAGCAGCCTCTTGAACCCCCATGTCCTGGAGTCTCTCCAGTAGGATTTGGTGTGAGATGGTGTCAAACGCTGCAGATAGGTCAAGACCTGGTCCAGGGCCATTCTGATGTTATCAGTTAACTCTATCAGGCCAGACTCTGTACTGTGCTTGGCCCGGAAATCAGACTGGGATACATTCAGGCAGTGCGAGGTTTCCACAAAGTTCGACAAGTGTCTAATTAAATGCTTTTCAAGGAGTTTGGTCTGAAGGGGGAGCAGAGAAATGGGGCAATAGTTTGACAGCTCCGAAGCAGGGATTTGTTTTTTTTATGAATGGGGATGACTTGTGCTGCTTTCCATTCTGGGGGGAGTCTGCCAGCTCTCAGAGAGCTGTTCAGGATGGTGCATATGGGTGTAGCTAGCTGTTGCGCTAGGCAGGAGGATATTTTGCAGGAATTACTTTTAGGTGGTTCCCAGATTTGACTTTGGTAAGGAGAGATTCTACCTCTTCCAGCGTTAGCGAAGGAAAGAAGTGCATCTGCGTGGTGTTGATGGGGGTTGTAGGGTGCTCTATGGGTAAGTTGTTGGGAATTCTTATGGATGTGATAATTTTATGGTAAATGACATCAATTTTCTGGGTTAGAAAGGATGCTATATTATCACATAGCGGCTGTGAGGGAGTATACTCGGTATCGCAAGCCTTGGCGTTAGTAAGGGTTTTCAGGATTTGATAGAGGAGCTTAGAGTCGTATTCAGCTTGTTCAAGTTGGTTTGCGATATGCAGTTTCCTTGCAGACTTTATATTTTTATGATAAGAAGACAGTGTGGCTTTGAATCTGGCTTTGTCCTGTGCATTGAGTGAATGTCGCCATTTCCGTTCCAATTCTTTACATTTGTTCTTTTCCGCCCAGAGGCTAGGGGAGTTCCAACTATTTGGGGATCATTTGGGAGGGTGGGTCTATGGTTTACGTGGTCCTACCTGATCTACAGTGGATTGTATGATGGAGTTAAAATATGTTAGCTGTTATTCTACACTTTATGTGGCAGTATTGGTGTTCCAGGAATTGAAAGGGGTGTTGAATTGGTCAAGTTTGAGTTTATGCCATGGCCTGTACCAGTATGTGGTGTGAGATTTAGAAGTTGGATGGACTCTGGGACACATGAGTTGGAAATCCACCAAGCAATGGTCTGACCAAGTCAAAGGATAAGTTTCCCCACAGATGTTGTTAGGGGAATTGCGTAAGACAAGATCTAGAGTGTGCCCTGCAGAGTGGGTGGGTGCGTTGTTGATCTTCAAAAGATCAAGTGTGGCTAGATCTGTTAGGCAGGTTGTGGCATCGGGATTGGAAACATTTTCAATGTGGATGTTAAAATCTCCTAGAAGTAAAATATTCCGGGTAGAGATGACATGGGGGGAAATGAGCTCCATTAGAAGATTGGTAAAGTCTGACAGAGAGCCAGGGGGTCTGTATAGGAGAGCCCCTTTCCAGCTATGTTGTGGGTGCAGGTTGAGTCTAAAAACTAGGCATTCAATAGTGTCCTTGCACATCTGATCTAGAATAGTGATAAATAAAGATTCCTTAAGTATCATGAATACAAATAGATTCCAATAAAAGCCCATTTGCCTGCTGCAGGCTAGGCATGGGGTTGCAAGCACTTCCATGTGCGTCTTTTCCAACACTGGCCAGCAGCACAAGTCTCCCAAAACTAAAAATACATGCCATACACGTGATTTAGTGATTTAAATGCCCATTATGAAACTTGTTTACAGTGCTGGCTAGAATGCCTCAAGGTGTTACGATTAGTGCGCGACATAGGAATAGATGGCGGGTTGCTCACGATCATAGGGAATTGATATTTAAAAAGTTTAGTGCTATGGAGAATTATCCCTAAGGATGTTTACCATGGAGGGATCCCAAAGGCACTTGTTTTTGCGGATGACCAAGATACAGAACTCACTGACTGCAAGACCAACCGTAAATTACAGCCCACTTGAAATCCCTAGGACATTAAACATTTAGCTCATCCCATATTAATAGCTGCTCGATTATAGTCAAAACTAATTTGGGACTGTATATGCATGAACACATGCATCTAACTATGCTCTCATCATTCCTTAACACCGCATGCTTAAGAGCTGCAACTATATATAGAGCGTGTCTCCAAAACTCACCCAAAACATGCCCAATTGCTGCCCTCATCACACGAGTCAAGTGCTATATAAATGCTACCATACAAGCGTTAATTGCCAAGGTTGAAGAGTTTGAATATATAACAGCTTAACAGAAAAAGAAATTGAATTTGCGAAATATTTTTTATACAAATATTGAGGCCTCCCTCAGTATAGCATAAGGGTTGAAATGAGTCAAACCTGACATCTACATATTCTTTTGTTAAGACCAATTGAACAAAAAGTATGAATATGAACAAGGAGCAATAACTAATGAGTTATACTCCCAAGTTGCTACATATAATTCTTCACTTTGCCAGCGCTTTTTACTCTCTACTATTTATCCATTTCTATTTTTCAATTTATTCCTCAGTTTGTAAACTATGGGCCCGATTCACAAAGGTAAACCTACACTTTTGTGTCTAAGTTTACAACTTTTAGTATTCACAAAAGGCATTTACAAGTAGTCTCTTTGAGTCCACACTTAGGGGCACATTACGATCGCGGACGGACTTGCGTCCGTCCGCGAGCCCTGAGTAGGAGGGAACGGCAGCATGTGCTGCGGCGTTCCCTCCTGTGCAATTAGGAAGTGACCGCCACCCTTGCGGTCACATCCTCTATTTTTAACATTGCGGCAGGTGCGGCTTCACGCTGCACCCGCCGTAATGTTAAAAACGCATGCATTGCATTTACATGCACAAAGCGGCAGGCACCCCCCATGTGCACCTCCCTTCACCCAGGGGGCCCGCAACGGGCCACCGAATTGAAGATCCATATGCTTTTGCACGGCGGAGAACCAGCCGCGGAAAAGCATGTCTGGGAAGCCATCCTAATATGTCTGGCGGTGTCTGAGAGACACCGCCACCATATTAGAGCTTTTCCGCCGCGGTTGTAAGCCGTCTGCGGCGGAAAAGCAGCGGACTGAAACCAAGACCCACAAGCCATCCTAATTAGGCGGTGAGTCTTTGGTGGGTCCGCAGTGGATTTTCCGCAACCTCCGGGCCGGCGGTGGCTTCCGCCGGCCCGGAGGATGCGGAAAATCCACGATCCTAATCGACCCCTTAGGGTGGAATCTCTGCACTGAGTGCGGATATTCCACTCCAGATGCAGAGAGTACACTCTAGTTGGTCTAAGTTTACCTTTGTGAATACCTAAAAGTAGTAACCTTCGCAAAAGTGTAATTTTACCTTTGTGAATCTGGCCTGAGTGCAGACATATAGATGCTACTGGTTAATGCCCTATATGAATTCCCAAAGTTGCTATTTTAGATGTTTTGTCTAGATTTGGACCAAACATCTAAGTTTACCTTTCTGAATCGGGCACTATGTCTTCAGGAAGAGAACCTGAAATTACATGATTTCGCAACAGCTACATTTTCCCATAATTATGCATGTGTCACATTTGCCACATAATTCATCAAACGCTTAACAGAATGCAGATTTTAACAAAAAAAAGTTTCTAGATCAAATGGATCAAAAGTGACACGTGTTGCCATGCAGTAGAAAGCCCTGAGCAAAGATTGACTGGTCATCTTTCAGTTGCATTTTGCTATCTGTGGATGATAAATTGGAACTAATAAGAGAAAACTTTTGCTCTAAGAGTTTTAATATGTGTGCAAATTACAAAATCATGGAGTATTACTATTAGAAACTGCACCGCATTATGCTGCATAATTTGCTTTTTTTTCTGCTTAATTTAGACAACCCTGCTTCATAATTTGGTCGCCTGCAGCTGCCTTATTCCAGGTGATAGTATTCCACAGAAAATAAGACCGTTCTGTGCCAATAAAATCCTGTTATCTTGTACAGTGCATCAAATAAAAAAAAATATTTCAGTAGCTGTTTTAAGGACACCTGCCTATTAGGACGTGCCACTACTGTTCTACAAAGCTGAAGGAAATTACCATCTTTTGAGTGGTGTACCCCCACATGTTTGCCAGGTTTGTTTTTCATGGCATTAAAATGCTCTGCACTTTACCCCTGCTAATCAGTAGTAAAATGCATGTGCCCGACTTTTAAATGGTCAAATACGCATACATCAAACATAATTAACTGATCTATAACCCCTAGTATATGGTGCAAAGTGTACCCACGGCCTATATGTAAATTGTCACTAGTGGACTGCAAGACCTATTCTGCCATTCTCTACAGTAGCAGTGCACACAAGGCTGTAGGACCACCATTGTAGTCTGGCTAAACATTTTCTTAAACTGCAATTCGACCTGCAAAAATAGACCCTTTTGACAAGTCTAAACCTTTCTTTGAAATATTTTTGTCACCCATAAGTAGGCTTCATAGCCTAAAAGGCAGGGTGCCTGGTATTTAAAAGTAGGACATTTAGCAATTATGGGTCTGATTTAAATCTTGTCAGATCTGATCCCGCTGTCACTCTTTCAGTGGTTTCACCATCCGGCTACTTGGCGGTCCTCCAGCTCTATTTAGATGTTAGCAGGTCCATGGACAAAAGACCACCCAAGTGGCGCGGACTCTGCCAGGAATTTTCTACCACATTGGCAGCATCATGGACAGAAGCAGCTGTCGGTGGGAGTGAAGCCGAGATTACTGCCGGGCCAATCACGATTTTTCATCGAGGAAACTGTGGCAGATACCTCCTAGTTTGAGCTGGTGGAATCAAAGAAAATGAGGTAGGAAATTACCTTTTTTTCTGTTATTCGCTTCAGTTTCCATCTTGAACCCAATTGTCCAGCTCCTCGCTTTGTTGCTACTACATGACCACGGTGCTAATGAACTGGGTCCAAGGTGAGCTTCTCTTACACTTGTTTTACTATGAATAATGTGCTAAAAATTGCTTTAGTCTCATGTATTTGTAGATTGCTCTTACATGCATTTTGTATGTGTAATGCATTAGTGTATATTTTACAATTTATAAAGCTAAATTGAACACACCTGTATTGACACTTATATGTTGTTGTTGTGCCTGTGGGTGTGTATTCAATAGGGTGTGTGTGTTATTTGTGTGCTATTCAACCTGTACGAAAAAGGGCATAACACATTACTTACATATATTTTAGAAGCAAACACAACATATATGTGTATTTACACATACATCATTAGTAATTACCAGTCTTCACTCCACGAGGGACTCACTCCAGCAGTAAACTGCTGCTAGGACATTGCCAGCACAACACGGACATCTAAATAGGCTTGGCGCAAACCCACTGACCTGACAGCGATGGAGTACTGTTAGCCAGCAGAGGAGTCCTCCGCAACAATCGTGCACTGCTTACGTGATGAGAAACAGTCTGTCAATGCAGATTGCAGTTCAGCCAGCACACATCTTAGTAAGGAAAGCGGGATACTGTTAGCCTGGTGGAGTATTTGGATACTCTCAAATACTGTGCTTCCAAATTCATTTGGTTGCATCCCCTTGGGCACACCTTGGGTTCCTCTGAATGAAAGGACTCCACAAAATCTTTTGAACGCTTTGTTTGAATTCTTTTACTTGCTTCCATATATAATCTTTATTCTGAAATTTGCAATAATGAATACCAACATAGAACACTCAATGCAAATTTTCCTGATGGAATTGGTATACTTCACTCTGTACCAAAGCTATTTTAAGTATAAGGATGAGTGGTACCTCCAATTAACAGGAACCTCTATGGGGAATTGTGCAGCGCCGGTATATGCCAACCTCTTCATGAAACAATACGAGGAGACACACATTTTTTAAAACCCAGAATGGTATAACAACATGAAATTACTAGTAAGATACACAGAAGATGTCTTCATATTATGGAAGAATTCACAAGAAATGCTACAAGAAGCACTAACAACATTGAATAGTATCGATGAAAGGATACAATTTACTTGGGAAATACAGAAAGACAAAATTAAGTTTTTGGATGTAGAAATCACGCTCACTAACACCAAATTGGAAACTGACCTATTTTGGAAACAAACCGACAGGAACAACACCTTACATTTTACCAGTTTCCACCAAATGTCCTTGAAACAACACCTACCAGTCTCACAGATGATAAGAGCCAAAAGAATAACATCAGATGCAGATAAAGCCATCAACAGAATTAAAGAAATGGGACAGAGACTTCTGGACAGGGGCTATCCACAAAACATAATAGAGAAAGCCAAGCCAACTTGTTAAAAACGACAGAAAAACAAAGTAACACTAGAATGGTAGTGGTTTCGAAATTTTCAACGTCCAGTACAGACTTCAAAAGAATTATCGTGAAACACTGGCCAATTTTAAGCATGGAACCAGACTTTAAATCCCTCTTTACGCAACCACCCATATTTGCCTATACTAGAAGTAACAACATGGGAGAACTATTGAAGACCGACACTCCACAAAGGATAGTAGCTAAAGGAACCAGATCCTTCACCAACTGCAACAACATCATAAGAGGCTGAACTATAACACACCCTATGGAGGGTCACAACATAAAACTAAGGGTATCAGCCACATGTGACACATCCAACGTAATATACCTACTCAAATGCCCATGTGGGAAGGTATACGTAGGAAAGACTGAACGAAAAATGAAAACACGGATCAATGAACACAAGCCAAACATCAGAATACGTAATGAGAAATAATCTGTGGCAACGCATTTCTGTGAACAAAACCATAATATTGCACAACAGAAGTTTTTGGTCTTTGAAGTAATCATAAAGAAAGAAGGCAGAGACAACAACAAATATCTCCTACGCCGGAAGAACTTCTGGATACATAAGTTGAACTCCATGAAACCACATGGGTTAAATGATCGTATGGAACTAGCTTGCTATTTATAACCCGATGTCTGTTCTGAGGTATAATAAGTGGGATTTACCTTTATCCCCAAAAACATGTTGTATATACATAAACACTTTTCATGACAAACATTGAATACTGGGGTCACTTTTTTTCAACACCTTTTTTCAAACCCGTTTTTTCTACCCGTTTTTCTAATTGTCACCCATTTACTTTGGTTCTTAGCTTTTTGTCTTCGGCTTAATATGGCCGCCCGTTATCACACCATAGCGTAGACTCTAACATAGTCCGTTCTCGAGTTCGAATACCAACATATGATAACTTTCGGAGCCATTGAGCGCTCCGGAGACTCATAAACACACGGAAATGCCGGCTGTAACAAACTACACAAACTACAACGCTACAAGCTATTACGAAGGGCGCACGTGTCTTCAGCCTGTAAGTTTATAAACGGGTCCGCAATGCTCATTCTGACATGCGGATCAGAATATTTCACTAAACTTTTCTCCCCATACTTTTTTTACAGGTGAATGTAAAAGAACATTGCATAATACACTGTAAGTGTTACCCGCTCTTTTTTACCATGTTTTCTTCATGATCCGGGCACATTTTAATTTGTGCACGATTCGGGCTTATCACGATCACCTCACCACTGAATGAACATAAGGGGCACGATGGAAACCCAAAACCATCACATACACAATAATTGACACCCCACAGAGACACTGTTTTTTGTGCCACCTGCAAACACCACCAACTGATTCGATCCGCCAAAAAATCAGCATTCAAGGATCGTCTCGACAACAACTCCCACAACAGCAAGGAACTCTTCAACATCGTCAAAGAATTCACCAACCCCACCGCAGCATCTAACGACATCACTCCCTCCCAAGACCTTTGCGATGCACTATCCTCCTTCTTCCACAACAAAATAGCCGACATCCACAACAGCTTCGAGAATACCCCCAGCGATCAACCCTCCCCACCCCCCTCAGATCCTAACCAGCCAACTAACATCCTTAACAACTGGAACCCAATCACCACTGAAGATACCACCCGCCTAATGAACTCAATCCATTCTGGCTCGCCAACAGACCCCTGCCCCCACTACATCTACTCGTACAAGGCTCCCTCAATAGAGAGAGCACCTCTGTGCACAACTAGAAGACCACAGGTCTAATTCCATATGAACCAAAAGTACAAATGTTAATACCATGTGCAGTATTAGTCAGCTGTCACATTTTATTCATGTATAACAGATGAAGATCCATGAATTTATCCACAAACTTAAATTCATTCCAAAGGAAATGAGTTCCAATCATCAAATCATTACGCATCCCATTATGCATCCCAATGCATTTCGGGTCAAGCCCTTCTTCAGGGGAAAGCTCTAAGGAAACAATCCAAAATGAAAACATTTCAATCTCATGTTCTGATAAATAATGATCAATAACATACATCATAAAAAATCCATCGTGATATATCTTCATGCATACAACTGAAATGAACCGAGGGGTGAGAGCCAGTGCCTCCGTCATAGATACGGGTGAAAAACATAATAGGTAAACGTGCTAGTGACAATACAAAGAGACATAGCAATAACATGACCATTATCCCTGAATTAAAGAGAAAGAGTGAAAGTGCTCAAAATAGCCCGCTGTGGTAATGCTCAAATTCCATTCGACAATGCGTGTTACAAACCAATGCTCCGTATGCGCTGAACCACCCTCGTGATATAACGTCTGAAAACTGTGACAACCCAAGATAACGTGGCTAAACGTGGGTCCGGGTGCCGGTACTTACAGGGTGTGGATGATAGAATGACTCTGCAGAGAGTCGCCAAAGCGGTTAGGAGTCCGAGAGGTGGAGGTGAAAGTGTTCAATAAAACAAAAGTACGTCGGAACCAAATCCAAAAAATAAACAAAGGACTAACGACATGTACTGCAAGCACGATAGAACACCACATTGGGGGCCATCTTGGAGTGGCAAACAACGGACAGAAAAGCAAGAATCTATGTAAACGTGCATGAACAATAAGTGCAAAAACGGATAAACGAACAAACATGTAAAAGGAATGCAGGTACAGGGTAAAACAGAGAAGTGAAACATGTTTACAGGTAACATAAAAATTCCATACGGTCATTGAGACCATTCGGTGCCATAGTGGACATAAGGCGGATCCAAAAGTTTTCTCTTTTCAACAGAGTGTTCTTGTTATTGTAGGTAATTTTGACTTGTTCAAGAATTTGAAACTTCAATTGAGCCACACTGTGTCTGTGTTCAAAAAAGTGAGTGGCCACGCTGGATTTCGAATTTTGTGTGCGTATATTGCTTTTATGTTCTAAGATCCGTGCACGAATCTTTCTCTCCGTGTGTCCAATATAGCACTTGCCGCAAGGACATTTGAGCATATAGATGACATTGCTGCTGTTGCATGTGGCGTTCACTTTCAATTTTATCGTGTGCCCTTTCATGGGGTGAGTCGTTTTGTTACCAGGAATACAGTTCCCACAATTACTGCAGTTGTAACAGGGCTTTAAACCATTGTAAATCAGAGGAGAGATCGTTGAGGTTGGGTGGTTCAATAACTCCTTGACGTTGCGACCTCTGGTGAATGCAAACATGGGAGGCTGGTTAAATAGACCATTAAAGTCGGGTTCCATAGCTAGGATGGGCCAGTGTTTCCGTATGATATTTTGAAACTGGTTCGACAATTTAGAATGTTTAGAGACAACCACCATTCTATCAGAGGTTTTTTTTGGTTTGGATTTCAATAGTTGTGCTCTCACACATTTATCAGTTCGCTCCATGGCTAAATCCAAGATGAGTGAGGGATAGCCCCGTGCTTTCAGTCTCTCCATGGTGTTTCTAAGGGCTTGTTTGCATTCCTGTTCTTTGGACACTATACGTTTCACTCTTAAAAGCTGAGCGTAAGGTAAGTTGTTCTTAAGGCTGAGTCGATGAAAACTGCTATAGTGCAATATGGAGTTCCTGTCTGTGGGTTTGCGATAAATCGTCGTATACCAATCAGTGATATCACGATGTACTTCTACGTCCAAGTAATGGACGCATTTCTCGCTGTGTTCCCAGGTGAACTGGATACGTTCATTGATGTTGTTCCAAGATTCCAGAAAGTTGATGAGGGTTTCAGTAGAGCCTGCCCATAGCAAAAAGATGTCATCTATGTACCGGAGGTACAGTTTTCCATGTAGCAGCCAATCGTTTTGGCACAGAATGTGAGACTCTTCAAATACTTGCATGTAGGTGTTAGCGTAACAAGGAGCTGCCGAATTTCCCATGGCAGTCCCGTTCAATTGGAGTACCCATTTGTCTTGTGTCGTAAAGTAGCTATGATATAAAGTATACATAGTCAGTTGCATCAGAAAAACTTTCAAGTCTGGGTCCAAGTCTGATGTGATCAGAGTTTGTTCGATAGCTTCTCGGACTCCTAACCGCTTTGGCGACTCTCTGCAGAGTCATTCTATCATCCACACCCTGTAAGTACCGGCACCCGGACCCACGTTTAGCCACGTTATCTTGGGTTGACACAGTTTTCAGACGTTATATCACGAGGGTGGTTCAGCGCATACGGAGCATTGGTTTGTAACACGCATTGTCGAATGGAATTTGAGCATTACCACAGCGGGCTATTTTGAGCACTTTCACTCTTTCTCTTTAATTCAGGGATAATGGTCATGTTATTGCTATGTCTCTTTGTATTGTCACTAGCACGTTTACCTATTATGTTTTTCACCCGTATCTATGACGGAGGCACTGGCTCTCACCCCTCGGTTCATTTCAGTTGTATGCATGAAGATATATCACGATGGATTTTTTATGATGTATGTTATTGATCATTATTTATCAGAACATGAGATTGAAATGTTTTCATTTTGGATTGTTTCCTTAGAGCTTTCCCCTGAAGAAGGGCTTGACCCGAAATGCATTGGGATGCATAATGGGATGCGTAATGATTTGATGATTGGAACTCATTTCCTTTGGAATGAATTTAAGTTTGTGGATAAATTCATGGATCTTCATCTGTTATACATGAATAAAATGTGACAGCTGACTAATACTGCACATGGTATTAACATTTGTACTTTTGGTTCATATGGAATTAGACCTGTGGTCTTCTAGTTGTGCACAGAGGTGCTCTCTCTATTGAGGGAGCCTTGTACGAGTACCTTGGTTTCCACACTGCTGGAGCAGACAGTGTTTCCTCTTGCTGCACACTTACTGTTCAAAAGACACTACCTGATTTACCTTCAGCTGTGCGAGTTCCCGTATTTTGTTTGTTCATACTGATTTCTGCCTTTGGTTCTCAGCACGCTTTGACTATGAATTTTGACGCGGTCTCTGGCATGACCGACTTGAAGGCGAGTACATTTGCCTTCACAACAGCAGATGCAGATAAGATTTATGGTCTCATCCAAGACGACATCTCGTCCACGGGTAATACCCGAAGTGCGGAGAGCAACATTCGACAATTACTGTATTTGCTAAGGAAACAATCTAATCAAAAACTACACGCAAGTACCTTAATTCGGTACCATCGGGCACAAAGGATCCCCCGGGGCTTGAGAGTCCCGTTGAAACCACTACTATGCAAGAATAATGTCAAATTTGTTGAGCGTTGGTATTCTATCCTCAACAAATGCTCCCTCGACTTGATCCTCTTGATCGTCGAGGAGTTATCTAAGACCTTAGAAGAACTAGCACAAGAAATTACTAGCGTAAAGAAGGAGCTGGATGAAGCCATGCCAATCGAGGAATTCACCAAAATGCTGGAAGACTTACAATCTCAAATTGAAAAACACACTAGGGAGACACAGGAGAGAAAACTTCGGAAGTTTAAAAGAGATACTATAGACTACAAGCTCGGCGAGGTGTACACCTGGGCAGAGGTGTATGCCCACCGACGCCCTAACAAAGTCTATAACCCGTTCTCAGGAAATGAGACTTCTTCTTCTGAGGATGAAAACAGACATCGACCTACCCGAGAGACACCCGATGTAGACCCTCAAACACCAAGCACCTCTACTGAATCTGCGGTTCATTTTTTAGAACCAGGTCAACAACAAAAAGATCCCGGGGGGGAAAAACCCGCCGAGGTAATCGGAAAAAACCAAACAGTAACCAAACCGAAGAGGAACAACCGACGGAAATGAAACCAGACGATAATCTGGTTATCAATATCTCTTCTATCACATTGTCGACCCTGGAAATCAAAACTCTACAAAAAGGTCAATCCTTTGTGCCCACCACCCGGTCTAACACTTTGGAATTAGAAGTCAGTGTTTTTAAACTGGTACGGAATATCCGTTTGAGACATTACTTTGAGAACATTTGCCAAACGCCAAAGCTTGAAGACGATATGCTGAGAGGTCTCCGACCGCACAGTACCTTCCTGGCTCCTCAGAGCCACAAAATCATTGATTCCTTCGAGAACTTAGTTAGACAAGAAATTGCTCATTTACCTTTCCAATCCAATGTGAAACATGGCAACTGGACCAAAAAAGAGAGGGATATTCTTAAGAAACTTGCTGATAACCCCATGATTACTTGTATGAATGCTGATAAAGGTGGAGCACTGGTGGTTATGGATACCACCTTTTACCAACAAAACATTGAGGCTCACATCAATGACTCCAACATATATGACTTTTTACCGGGAGATCCTACCTTAGAGTTTTCAAAAAAACTGATTGAAATTATTAATACAGCCTTTGACAACGGTACCATCGACGACAGGACGAGAAGATATCTCACTCCCGTTAACCCTAAACCTCCTGCTATGTATATGCTTCCTAAGATGCATAAACATCCGACCCAACCTCCATTCCGACCGATTGTGTCTACCAGAGGAAGTATACACGAGAACACTGGTAAATTCCTGGACAGGTATTTACAACCATTTGTTTTGAAATCCCAGTCACATGTACGTGACACTACAGATTTTCTAGTCAAACTGGAACCAATCATGAACTCTCTTAAAAACACTGAGTTGATTATGTGTACGGTGGACGTATGTTCACTTTATACCTCCATCCCCCATGATGGAGGCATGGAAGCTATCGAACAAACTCTGATCACATCAGACTTGGACCCAGACTTGAAAGTTTTTCTGATGCAACTGACTATGTATACTTTATATCATAGCTACTTTACGACACAAGACAAATGGGTACTCCAATTGAACGGGACTGCCATGGGAAATTTGGCAGCTCCTTGTTACGCTAACACCTACATGCAAGTATTTGAAGAGTCTCACATTCTGTGCCAAAACGATTGGCTGCTACATGGAAAACTGTACCTCCGGTACATAGATGACATCTTTTTGCTATGGGCAGGCTCTACTGAAACCCTCATCAACTTTCTGGAATCTTGGAACAACATCAATGAACGTATCCAGTTCACCTGGGAACACAGCGAGAAATGCGTCCATTACTTGGACGTAGAAGTACATCGTGATATCACTGATTGGTATACGACAATTTATCGCAAACCCACAGACAGGAACTCCATATTGCACTATAGCAGTTTTCATCGACTCAGCCTTAAGAACAACTTACCTTACGCTCAGCTTTTAAGAGTGAAACGTATAGTGTCCAAAGAACAGGAATGCAAACAAGCCCTTAGAAACACCATGGAGAGACTGAAAGCACGGGGCTATCCCTCACTCATCTTGGATTTAGCCATGGAGCGAACTGATAAATGTGTGAGAGCACAACTATTGAAATCCAAACCAAAAAAAACCTCTGATAGAATGGTGGTTGTCTCTAAACATTCTAAATTGTCGAACCAGTTTCAAAATATCATACGGAAACACTGGCCCATCCTAGCTATGGAACCCGACTTTAATGGTCTATTTAACCAGCCTCCCATGTTTGCATTCACCAGAGGTCGCAACGTCAAGGAGTTATTGAACCACCCAACCTCAACGATCTCTCCTCTGATTTACAATGGTTTAAAGCCCTGTTACAACTGCAGTAATTGTGGGAACTGTATTCCTGGTAACAAAACGACTCACCCCATGAAAGGGCACACGATAAAATTGAAAGTGAACGCCACATGCAACAGCAGCAATGTCATCTATATGCTCAAATGTCCTTGCGGCAAGTGCTATATTGGACACACGGAGAGAAAGATTCGTGCACGGATCTTAGAACATAAAAGCAATATACGCACACAAAATTCGAAATCCAGCGTGGCCACTCACTTTTTTGAACACAGACACAGTGTGGCTCAATTGAAGTTTCAAATTCTTGAACAAGTCAAAATTACCTACAATAACAAGAACAATCTGTTGAAAAGAGAAAACTTTTGGATCCGCCTTATGTCCACTATGGCACCGAATGGTCTCAATGACCGTATGGAATTTTTATGTTACCTGTAAACATGTTTCACTTCTCTGTTTTACCCTGTACCTGCATTCCTTTTACATGTTTGTTCGTTTATCCGTTTTTGCACTTATTGTTCATGCACGTTTACATAGATTCTTGCTTTTCTGTCCGTTGTTTGCCACTCCAAGATGGCCCCCAATGTGGTGTTCTATCGTGCTTGCAGTACATGTCGTTAGTCCTTTGTTTATTTTTTGGATTTGGTTCCGACGTACTTTTGTTTTATTGAACACTTTCACCTCCACCTCTCGGACTCCTAACCGCTTTGGCGACTCTCTGCAGAGTCATTCTATCATCCACACCCTGTAAGTACCGGCACCCGGACCCACGTTTAGCCACGTTATCTTGGGTTGTCACAGTTTTCAGACGTTATATCACGAGGGTGGTTCAGCGCATACGGAGCATTGGTTTGTAACACGCATTGTCGAATGGAATTTGAGCATTACCACAGCGGGCTATTTTGAGCACTTTCACTCTTTCTCTTTAATTCAGGGATAATGGTCATGTTATTGCTATGTCTCTTTGTATTGTCACTAGCACGTTTACCTATTATGTTTTTCACCCGTATCTATGACGGAGGCACTGGCTCTCACCCCTCGGTTCATTTCAGTTGTATGCATGAAGATATATCACGATGGATTTTTTATGATGTATGTTATTGATCATTATTTATCAGAACATGAGATTGAAATGTTTTCATTTTGGATTGTTTCCTTAGAGCTTTCCCCTGAAGAAGGGCTTGACCCGAAATGCATTGGGATGCATAATGGGATGCGTAATGATTTGATGATTGGAACTCATTTCCTTTGGAATGAATTTAAGTTTGTGGATAAATTCATGGATCTTCATCTGTTATACATGAATAAAATGTGACAGCTGACTAATACTGCACATGGTATTAACATTTGTACTTTTGGTTCATATGGAATTAGACCTGTGGTCTTCTAGTTGTGCACAGAGGTGCTCTCTCTATTGAGGGAGCCTTGTACGAGTACCTTGGTTTCCACACTGCTGGAGCAGACAGTGTTTCCTCTTGCTGCACACTTACTGTTCAAAAGACACTACCTGATTTACCTTCAGCTGTGCGAGTTCCCGTATTTTGTTTGTTCATACTGATTTCTGCCTTTGGTTCTCAGCACGCTTTGACTATGAATTTTGACGCGGTCTCTGGCATGACCGACTTGAAGGCGAGTACATTTGCCTTCACAACAGCAGATGCAGATAAGATTTATGGTCTCATCCAAGACGACATCTCGTCCACGGGTAATACCCGAAGTGCGGAGAGCAACATTCGACAATTACTGTATTTGCTAAGGAAACAATCTAATCAAAAACTACACGCAAGTACCTTAATTCGGTACCATCGGGCACAAAGGATCCCCCGGGGCTTGAGAGTCCCGTTGAAACCACTACTATGCAAGAATAATGTCAAATTTGTTGAGCGTTGGTATTCTATCCTCAACAAATGCTCCCTCGACTTGATCCTCTTGATCGTCGAGGAGTTATCTAAGACCTTAGAAGAACTAGCACAAGAAATTACTAGCGTAAAGAAGGAGCTGGATGAAGCCATGCCAATCGAGGAATTCACCAAAATGCTGGAAGACTTACAATCTCAAATTGAAAAACACACTAGGGAGACACAGGAGAGAAAACTTCGGAAGTTTAAAAGAGATACTATAGACTACAAGCTCGGCGAGGTGTACACCTGGGCAGAGGTGTATGCCCGCCGACGCCCTAACAAAGTCTATAACCCGTTCTCAGGAAATGAGACTTCTTCTTCTGAGGATGAAAACAGACATCGACCTACCCGAGAGACACCCGATGTAGACCCTCAAACACCAAGCACCTCTACTGAATCTGCGGTTCATTTTTTAGAACCAGGTCAACAACAAAAAGATCCCGGGGGGGAAAAACCCGCCGAGGTAATCGGAAAAAACCAAACAGTAACCAAACCGAAGAGGAACAACCGACGGAAATGAAACCAGACGATAATCTGGTTATCAATATCTCTTCTATCACATTGTCGACCCTGGAAATCAAAACTCTACAAAAAGGTCAATCCTTTGTGCCCACCACCCGGTCTAACACTTTGGAATTAGAAGTCAGTGTTTTTAAACTGGTACGGAATATCCGTTTGAGACATTACTTTGAGAACATTTGCCAAACGCCAAAGCTTGAAGACGATATGCTGAGAGGTCTCCGACCGCA
Organism: Lissotriton helveticus; assembly: GCF_964261635.1. NCBI lineage: Eukaryota > Metazoa > Chordata > Amphibia > Caudata > Salamandridae > Lissotriton > Lissotriton helveticus. Next base: position 643,892,995 of record NC_136059.1, read on the forward strand.
CAGTACCTTCCTGGCTCCTCAGAGCCACAAAATCATTGATTCCTTCGAGAACTTAGTTAGACAAGAAATTGCTCATTTACCTTTCCAATCCAATGTGAAACATGGCAACTGGACCAAAAAAGAGAGGGATATTCTTAAGAAACTTGCTGATAACCCCATGATTACTTGTATGAATGCCGATAAAGGTGGAGCACTGGTGGTTATGGATACCACCTTTTACCAACAAAACATTGAGGCTCACATCAATGACTCCAACATATATGACTTTTTACCGGGAGATCCTACCTTAGAGTTTTCAAAAAAACTGATTGAAATTATTAATACAGCCTTTGACAACGGTACCATCGACGACAGGACGAGAAGATATCTCACTCCCGTTAACCCTAAACCTCCTGCTATGTATATGCTTCCTAAGATGCATAAACATCCGACCCAACCTCCATTCCGACCGATTGTGTCTACCAGAGGAAGTATACACGAGAACACTGGTAAATTCCTGGACAGGTATTTACAAGCATTTGTTTTGAAATCCCAGTCACATGTACGTGACACTACAGATTTTCTAGTCAAACTGGAACCAACCATGAACTCTCTTAAAAACACTGAGTTGATTATGTGTACGGTGGACGTATGTTCACTTTATACCTCCATCCCCCATGATGGAGGCATGGAAGCTATCGAACAAACTCTGATCACATCAGACTTGGACCCAGACTTGAAAGTTTTTCTGATGCAACTGACTATGTATACTTTATATCATAGCTACTTTACGACACAAGACAAATGGGTACTCCAATTGAACGGGACTGCCATGGGAAATTCGGCAGCTCCTTGTTACGCTAACACCTACATGCAAGTATTTGAAGAGTCTCAAATTCTGTGCCAAAACGATTGGCTGCTACATGGAAAACTGTACCTCCGGTACATAGATGACATCTTTTTGCTATGGGCAGGCTCTACTGAAACCCTCATCAACTTTCTGGAATCTTGGAACAACATCAATGAACGTATCCAGTTCACCTGGGAACACAGCGAGAAATGCGTCCATTACTTGGACGTAGAAGTACATCGTGATATCACTGATTGGTATACGACGATTTATCGCAAACCCACAGACAGGAACTCCATATTGCACTATAGCAGTTTTCATCGACTCAGCCTTCAGAACAACTTACCTTACGCTCAGCTTTTAAGAGTGAAACGTATAGTGTCCAAAGAACAGGAATGCAAACAAGCCCTTAGAAACACCATGGAGAGACTGAAAGCACGGGGCTATCCCTCACTCATCTTGGATTTAGCCATGGAGCGAACTGATAAATGTGTGAGAGCACAACTATTGAAATCCAAACCAAAAAAAACCTCTGATAGAATGGTGGTTGTCTCTAAACATTCTAAATTGTCGAACCAGTTTCAAAATATCATACGGAAACACTGGCCCATCCTAGCTATGGAACCCGACTTTAATGGTCTATTTAACCAGCCTCCCATGTTTGCATTCACCAGAGGTCGCAACGTCAAGGAGTTATTGAACCACCCAACCTCAACGATCTCTCCTCTGATTTACAATGGTTTAAAGCCCTGTTACAACTGCAGTAATTGTGGGAACTGTATTCCTGGTAACAAAACGACTCACCCCATGAAAGGGCACACGATAAAATTGAAAGTGAACGCCACATGCAACAGCAGCAATGTCATCTATATGCTCAAATGTCCTTGCGGCAAGTGCTATATTGGACACACGGAGAGAAAGATTCGTGCACGGATCTTAGAACATAAAAGCAATATACGCACACAAAATTCGAAATCCAGCGTGGCCACTCACTTTTTTTAACACAGACACAGTGTGGCTCAATTGAAGTTTCAAATTCTTGAACAAGTCAAAATTACCTACAATAACAAGAACACTCTGTTGAAAAGAGAAAACTTTTGGATCCGCCTTATGTCCACTATGGCACCGAATGGTCTCAATGACCGTATGGAATTTTTATGTTACCTGTAAACATGTTTCACTTCTCTGTTTTACCCTGTACCTGCATTCCTTTTACATGTTTGTTCGTTTATCCGTTTTTGCACTTATTGTTCATGCACGTTTACATAGATTCTTGCTTTTCTGTCCGTTGTTTGCCACTCCAAGATGGCCCCCAATGTGGTGTTCTATCGTGCTTGCAGTACATGTCGTTAGTCCTTTGTTTATTTTTTGGATTTGGTTCCGACGTATTTTTGTTTTATTGAACACTTTCACCTCCACCTCTCGGACTCCTAACCGCTTTGGCGACTCTCTGCAGAGTCATTCTATCATCAACACCCTGTAAGTACCGGCACCCGGACCCACGTTTAGCCACGTTATCTTGGGTTGTCACAGTTTTCAGACGTTATATCACGAGGGTGGTTCAGCGCATACGGAGCATTGGTTTGTAACACGCATTGTCGAATGGAATTTGAGCATTACCACAGCGGGCTATTTTGAGCACTTTCACTCTTTCTCTTTAATTCAGGGATAATGGTCATGTTATTGCTATGTCTCTTTGTATTGTCACTAGCACGTTTACCTATTATGTTTTTCACCCGTATCTATGACGGAGGCACTGGCTCTCACCCCTCGGTTCATTTCAGTTGTATGCATGAAGATATATCACGATGGATTTTTTATGATGTATGTTATTGATCATTATTTATCAGAACATGAGATTGAAATGTTTTCATTTTGGATTGTTTCCTTAGAGCTTTCCCTTAAGAAGGGCTTGACCCGAAATGCATTGGGATGCATAATGGGATGCGTAATGATTTGATGATTGGAACTCATTTCCTTTGGAATGAATTTAAGTTTGTGGATAAATTCATGGATCTTCATCTGTTATACATGAATAAAATGTGACAGCTGACTAATACTGCACATGGTATTAACATTTGTACTTTTGGTTCATATGGAATTAGACCTGTGGTCTTCTAGTTGTGCACAGAGGTGCTCTCTCTATTGAGGGAGCCTTGTACGAGTACCTTGGTTTCCACACTGCTGGAGCAGACAGTGTTTCCTCTTGCTGCACACTTACTGTTCAAAAGACACTACCTGATTTACCTTCAGCTGTGCGAGTTCCCGTATTTTGTTTGTTCCCACTACATCTACAACAAAGCTGACTCCATCATCGCACCCCATCTCCGTGACATCATCAACTGCTCGTTCAACTCTGCCACTTTTCCAGATAGCTGGAAACACGCCGAACTTAGCGCCCTCCTGAAGAAACTCACAGCAGACCCCTCGGAACTCAAAAACTACAGACCCATATCCCTCCTCCCATTCCCGGCCAAGGTCATTGAGAAAGCCGTCAATAGCAAACTCGCCTCATTCCTCGAATCCAACAACTCCCTCGATCCATCTCAATCTGGGTTTCGAGCCAAACACAGCACCGAAACCGCCCTCATCGCAGCGACTGACGACATCCGAACACTACTTGACAACGGAGAAACTGTGGCCCTCATTCTACTCGACCTCTCCGCCGCTTTCGACACAGTCTGCCACAGCACCCTTATGCAACGCCTCAACAACATCGACATTCAAGGAAAAGCCTTGGACTGGATCATCTCATTCCTCGCTGAGAGAACTCAAAGAGTTCGACTTCCCCATTCAACTCAGAGGCGACTGAAGTCATCTGTGGCGTACCACAAGGATCTTCACTCAGCCCCACCCTTTTCAACGTTTACATGAGTCCTCTCGCCTCCATCGCGCGTCAACACAACCTCAACATCATCTCTTACGCCGACGACACCCAGCTAATCCTGTCCCTCACCAAAGACCCCAAAACAGCCAAAACCAATCTTCACGAAGGCATGAAAGAAGTAGCCGAATGGATGAAACATAGCCGCCTAAAACTCAACTCAGACAAAACCGAAGTACTCATCCTAGGATCCTCCCCCTCTGCCTGGGACGACTCTTGGTGGCCCTCCGCACTGGGCTCAGCACCCACTCCCACAGACCATGCACGTAACCTTGGCTTCATCCTAGACTCCTCTCTCTCGATGTCCAAACAAGTCAACGCAGTCTCATCCTCCTGCTTCAACATACTTTGCATTCTCAAAAAGATCTTCCGTTGGATCCCCCTCGAGACAAGAAAGACTGTCACCCACGCACTGGTCACGAGTCGACTGGATTATGGAAACACCCTCTACGCCGGAATCACAGCAAAATTACAGAAAAAACTCCAACGCATCCAAAACGCATCAGCGAGACTCATTTTAGACGTCCCTCGCCAAGATCACATCTCCGGACACTTAAAAGACCTCCACTGGCTTCCCGTCAACAAAAGAATTACTTTCCGCCTTCTCACCCACGCACACAAAGTTCTCTACAATCTAGGACCCGAATGCCTCAACACTAGACTGTCATTCTACAAACCCACCCGCCAACTAAGATCGTCCAATCAAGGCCTCGCCGCAGTCCCGCGCATCCGAAAATCCACCATGGGCGGCAGATCATTCTCATTCCTTGCTGCCAAGACGTGGAACTCACTCCCCACTCACCTCCGCCTTACTCAAAACAACATCTCCTTCAGAAAAGAACTTAAAACATGGCTTTTCGACAAATAATGATCCCCTCCACAAGCGCCTTGAGACCCTCTGGGTGAGTAGTGCGCTATACAAATGCTCGAACTTGAACTTGAACTTGCATAGATTGTGAAATATGTTATATGGATGTATTAAAAGCAGATTCTATGATTTCGTTTTTGTGGACATGCTCCCCGAAGAAGGGCTCCCTAGCCGGAAATGCATAGGAGCTAACAGAGTGTAAATAAAAATCACAGGATTGGTGATTACCGAATGAATATGAAAAATGAAATGATGGAAATTTCAGAATAAAGATTATATATGGAAGCAAGTAAAATAATTCAAACAAAGTGTTCAAAAGATTTTGAAATTAATTTGGAAGCACAGTATTGAGTTTAAATTCAGACATCACTAGGACGGAAGACGTCACCAGTGGAGCACCCAAGCTACAGATCAATATTAGATCTAAAATAACCGAAATAAAAACTAGAGGCTGTGCACCGACAATATAAAAAGTGAACTACTTGGATACTCTGCCATGGTGGGACAATGGGAGTCTTGCCAAGATCCTAATTGGGCTGTTAATTTTACCCATGTCCTTACTGTAACTATCACCTAAAAGGTATTTTCACTGTAGCAAGACTAACAGTTCCATAGGGAAACACTAGGATGAAATATTCAATTTAATAATGCTATCTTCGGGTAAGAAACCATTAGAAATGGCATTCCTGGACTCTTTATAATATTTATTAAACACCCAATTCAATGGGGAAGCCAGTTTTATAACGAATAACAATAAAAAGGTACTTTTAGAAAGTTACCTTTCCCTGTCCAAAGCCTCTGAAGCCTAATTTGTATTAGCCTCCAACTGCAGACCTCTGAGTGCTTAACCCTGAATGAGGTATGAAAATCTGATCCCAGAGCAGAGATAAAGGCTTGGGTGTAGGGAGGTATTTCTGTTGATCTGGCTGGATGATCATTTATAAAATGCCCAAGAACTTAATTAACTTCAAAGGGGCCTCTCTTGTCTGAGACAGATACCTGATGGCACCTGCCAATACCCCTTCTTTATTCCCCCAGCCAGGCAGGCCTTAAACCCAGTGGGAAGGTAACTGCTCCCAGAACTGGTACTGGTTTGAGGTAACCACAGAGGAGGGTTGTTCCCCCAAATCTTTTGCCTTACTCCTCCTGAATTCATTTTTGTTGGCTTTAGAACTCTACTCACTTTGGCATTGTTAACCAGTGCTAAAGTGCTTTCACTTTCTCCTTTAAACATGGTGAAATTGGCGTATACCCAACTGGCAAATTTAATTTACTTGTAAGTCCTTAGTAAAGTGACCAGGGCCTGTTACTAGTGGGTCTGCAGCACTTATTGTGCCACCCACTTAAGTGGCCATTTAAGCATGCCTCAGACCTGCCATTGCAAACAGTGTGTTCAGTTTTAAAATGCCATTTTGACCTACCAAAATTTAACCTTTTGGCAGGTCCAAACCTTCCTTTTATGTATATTTACCCAAAGGGTGGGCCTTAAACTGCCTATAGTGCAGGGTATAGTGTCTTTTAAAAGTTGGACATGTATTTTTACGTATAACATGCCCTGGTAGTGAAAATATCTTAAAATCGTTTTTCACTACTGCATGGCCTACCTCTCCCATCAAATAGCATTGGGTTTCCTTATTACATTTAATAACTGAACACTTTCAATTTGGGGAGCAGGTTGGAATATCAACTTTGATAGCTAAAGAATTGTAATTTAAAACCATCTTTAATGGTAAAGTCAGATTTTAGGTCACAATTCTGAAATGCCACTTTTAGAAAGTTTTTGGGGCCACATGTCTAGGTGCAGCTGGCAGTGGATCTTTGTGTATTGATCCCAGACAGTGAGGTAAAGGGGAATAGGTGTTGGCAGGGTGGGCCTTCTCTGACATGATGGGAGGGGGGCAGACCCGTCACATACTACAGTTGCACATCGCAAAGGCTCTGGCTCAGCACACTCACAAAGGGTTTGACACAAGTCTTTTGAGCCCCCAGACAAGCTGGAGCCAGGGTAGGGAGTCAGGAATTATCAGATACCTCTGTAGAGGGAGGAATCTAGAAACTCCTCCAGTTTCAAGCTTGGTATTAACCGCATGCGTGCGGGCGGAATTCCGCTCGCACGCTGAGATATGCGAAAGCGCATGTTACGTGACGAGCTGGGCTCGTCATCAGCGTAGCAGGAGGCTACCTCATGACGAGCCCAGCTCGTCATCAGCGTCGAAGGGGTTAAGCATAAACAGTGGACCATCAGACACAACTTTCTAGTACACCTCTGGACCTATGGAAGACTCAGAAGGACTCCTGTGCTGCTCTTCTGCAAGAATGACTGCTACTCTGCTGCCCTGCTCTACTGCTGCCTGAATAAGAAGGACTGGACCTGTATCTTAAACCCAGAACCATCAGAGTGACTCCAAGGGCTAGTTGGTCAGAGCCTCAGAGACAGAAAAGGATCCAACCTCCTTGAACCCTGAACCTGGACTCTTCCTGAGGTGATTCCTGCCCCCCCAGTGGTGCCAATCCAGTCCTGGACCCTTGGAAGTAGGCCTGAAGGTGCTCTGCAGTCCAGCTGTGGTCTTAGCAGACCTACGCAGCTCGACGCATTTCTTTGCAACTCTGCTTCAGAACAACTGCTGTGCGAGGCATCCTCTATGCAGGACCTCACATCCGCCTCAACACAATGTCTTCTTGATGCAAGATTTCGCAGAGCTACATGTAACTTTGTCCTTGTATCCTGCCCGTGCTCCATCATGGTCAGCTGGAATTTGTGACTTTGTCCCGGTTTGGCGGGGCCAGACAACCACAGTTGGTACTTTGTGTTTCTAAGCAGTCGTTTTGCCTAAATCTTTAAAACTGCATATCTATGATTGTACGGAATTTCATGATTTTGGTGTCAAATCATTTATTAAGCTTTACTCTATTTTTCTCAATTGGTGTGGGGTTTTTCTTGGGTTGTGTTTTCACTTTATTACTGTTTAAAGTGTTGCATAAACCCTTTACATATTAGCTCTAAGTTATGCCTGAATGCTTTAGTGCCAAGTTACCAGAGCGCTGAGCACAGGTTAATTTGGGGTTTGCTTGTGTTTAACCCTGGCAAGGATGGTGGTTACTACTTGAGTAGGCTTTCACCCCTTTTAACCAGTAACCCAATTTCTTACAAGGGGTTTCTTATTTGCATGGCCAAACCTCTCTGTTGGGCACACAGGCTCTGCACAAGGAGAGAAAGAAGAGAAGAGTGCTGGACTTGCTGCTTGTATTCTAAAACAACTCTGAAAGATTGGGATGCTCCCTCTTGTAACCTGGATATACAGGTGGACTCTAAAGGTCATTAGGCTGACCTCCTCTTTAGCTGCATGAATACATTACGCTACAAGAGGCCTTTCTGCAACTACCCAGTTAACCAGTTCCAGATGGACCTGCCCTGGTCTCTGATGGTGGCTCGTGCTGATGTGAGTCTTGATCTCAAGTACTATTCCTCAGATCCTGGAACCTTGGGCTTTGTCAAAGTGTACTACTCTTAACATCCTGAGAAACCTGTGACTTAGCAACATTTTGGCTAGAAAGATCTTTGGAGTGGGATAAACCTGCCAAGCAGATCTAACCGAGGTGAGTTGCTGCTAGGATGAAGATTCAGGTGTCCCTCACTAAGACTTATTCCTCTGCAGCAAATCCAATTCAGCGGTACCTTGTGGAGAATGTATTCTGCCTAGTGGAGCCCTCTTTAACTACAGCCAACTGCCTTGACCCACTGTAGTAATCATGCTCCTAAAAAAATGACTAAGTACAAACAACAAAATCTTTACCATGCGAATGGGCCCAAAGTATCCAATTGGCAAGGGACCTTCCTTGGACACTAAATGTATATTTCTCAAAGCTTTCAGGCCAAAAAACAACAGCTTCAATTGGATCTCATGCGACGGGTATCTGACCTTAAGGAACCATCTCAGCTACAGCCTGCTGCTTTTTCCTTCCCAGAGGATTTTGGACTTCCATTTTTGAAACTTAGTCCAAAGGTAAAGCTACCCACCAGCTCAAACCTGGTTTCAGTATCTGGCCGTACTCCACTGCAGTCAGCCTCAACCGTATCTAGGTTCTGGTATACCACAACCAGTTGACTGCAGATGGTGTTTAATGCTTGTTGGCACTATTTTTACTTAAACTTTAAAAATTTATATTTCCTGTCCCCCTTATAGAATTAGCAATACAAACACAACGGTTTTAGCATAGACTTCGCCTGCACACAGTTTATCCCTATTATCACAAGATGTGCTCATCTCTTTGGGTCAACCGAAAAGACCCAAGCTTTAGATATGAAAAAACACGAATTTGAGGAGCACACTAAGATTTTTGCAACATTTAAAGAATTCCTCTTATAGTTTACAATTCCAAATTGTGCAACAGCCAAATGTGCAACAGCCTACATGTTTCGTCCCTTTTATTTTCTTATGGGAGTTCTTCAGGGCTGTTCAAACATAGAAACATATAGACAAATGTCTATAGATGTGATGTTCGTCAATTGTTTTTAATTGGAGGTCCTGTAAATTTGGAACAGGACCATAGTATTGTATACGAATTGATATTCGTCTATTGACTTTTCTAAAAAATGTTTTTGAATGTGATTTCTACTTTTTTATTGTGTTGCTCTTCTTATTTGTTCTTATTTTTTGTGGCACACAGTTTCAATATATTTTTTTAAATTAACAATAGCCAACCTGTCAAGGCCAGACCTAGTGGCTTTGCCAATGCTTATTTTGTCTTGTGTTCTTTTGCATGTATTGCCTTGCTCTCTCCCTACTTTTTCCTCTGTCCATGTCCATGTGCTTTTGACTCGTCTCCTCCCTGATCTCCGATGATTCCTGTCCTGCTCCCTATCCTCCTTCCTATGTTAAGTATTATATATTTGTTACTATATATTACTTTTTTACGAGGACCGGGCAGCTTTTGTTTTATAGGAAACCCGTTATTATACCAATGGCCATGCATGCGCATGTGTCATCACATTCGTTCGCATGCAAAAGGCAAAAAGAAAAGCGTTTGGCACAGTCAATAGATCTGCATTCCAGAGCCGAGACCTATTGCGTTTGCCAATGCTTGTTTTCGTGATTGTTGTCTGCTCTCAGATATGTACACTCACAGCGGCAATTAGTTAAACAAGATTTATTTTGTGACAATGCAACACTTAGTAGTCATTTATTTGGTTTATTGCATATATATATATATATATATATATATCTTAAAATAAAGTTGCGTCTTGCCTTACGCCCACTGTCACATCATCACGCTTACTTCAATTAATATTCCAGTGGTTTAGAGCACTAAATTAAAACATTTGGCCACTGATCTACACCATTTCCTTGTGCTGCCCATGAAATAATGCCGGCACGTATGGTGGCAAAATGATGACACCTACATGCTAACAGGCGCAGAGATGACTTCATTAAGATGATTAATGCACACACCATTAGAAAGTTACATATTATTGGGTGGAATAGGATCATTTTTACACACAATTTAATAGATTTGTGCCAAAAAACACAATACTTCATTACTCGCTGTGTAAGGAAGATTTATTTAAAATATATTGCAGCTGAAGCACAAGAAGGTACTTTTAATTAACCTATCTAAACAAAGTTATTCTGGAATGTAAATTGCTGATGGTTAGCTTAGCAGGCAGCTCAGCTGAGGTGTTTCTTTATTAAATGTTAACATTCCTGTCCACCTAAGATTAATAAGAGTTCAGCAGAAAGTAAAATAAATGCTTAGTACTGAATTGCATCTGATTTAGGTATGTAATCGACGTTAGTTTCAAGTTCAGCTAGACCCAAATGACCTTGAAATGGTTAGAAATGGTCTGTTGTCAAGGTCCAATTATCCAAGAAACATAATTAGCATCCCTCCGCTCACCTAAGTGCCATTCTCTTTCCCAGTGAGAACTATTGCCTTTCTGTTCAAATCTGTAAGGGAAGCAAATGTTCTCCTCCTTGGGCAATCACCTATAGCAAGTGCACTAGGGCCTCAGGACATTACACGCCTTTAAGTAGCATCCTCAAATGAAATTGGGCTAAAGTGAATGAGACTATATTAGTTGTTTCTAATTGGTAATCAATCCTAAATGTAATTTTAAGGCAGGGATTCTAAATTGCTGAAAAATATAGATCAAAACTCTCAAATGTGCTCAATAACACTGTATGCAAATGCTCTATCACACATAAAGTTATTTTGGATTTGACCACGGAAACGCATGTAGTATCCTACCAAAGTAAATGTATATATGTATTAAAATATGAAAAAAAGAAGTAGGAATTCTGGGAAGTTCACAAGTTTAGGTGGACCGCAGCTCCAATACAGGGCACAATACAATACCAGTGGCATTCTGAATATGCTCACCTTTAATGTCTTTTTTTCTTGCAAAGTTTGTAGGCATAGGATTAGCACAGTGCCATTCACGCCAAGCTAGAAAGTGACAAAGGCCATGTATATCAAAAAAGCAAAATTGCGATTCCCAAATAGCTATTTTTACCGAATCGCTATGTGAGAATCGCAAAGAGCTATGTATGTAAAAAATCGCAAATAAATAGCGATTCGGTAAAAATCGCAATCACAGTTACCGATTTCTTAAATTGCAATTCCTTAATAGCGAAATCGCAATTAAGAAATGGCAATTTTGGGAATCTGCTATTCAGGTGTCGAATGATGACATCACAACCAGGAAGTATGACTGCCCATGCTGTTTCTGATTGCCTGAGGCTGTGTTAGAGGCTGGGAGCAGGAGCACACCACTCAGAAGTCCATCTGTAGTGCAAAGAACCCATCAAAACCACTATGTATACACAGGAGAAGGCAAAGGAGGTTGCTGTAAGGAAAAGGAAACAAAAGTTCAGTGAAAAAGAACTTGAGGTCCTCATTGAGGAGATGGTGAGGAGTCATGAACAGCTGTTTGGCAAGAAATCTCTGCACATCCGAGAAGTGAAAAATCTGGCTGGACATACAGGCCAAGGTAAATGCCATTGGTGTCACACAGCGCTCCATCAAGGACCTTTGCAAGCGTTGATGCGACTTGTGCTCAAAGGCAAAATATAAGGTTGCCAACAGGCTTGCAGAGGCAAAGAAAACTTCTGGAGGTCCATCTACTGACCCTCCATCCATACCCCTTGAGGATTTGGTGGAGTCCATCCTACCGCCAGAAAGCATTGCAGACATTGACCACTCAGCCAAACCCAACACCAGACAAGGTAGGATGCATTCTAAATCTGCCCTGACCCATTACCCACTAAACACCACACTTAGGAATGCCTTAATATCAAAGTATCATTGCCACTCCATTGCACAATTTTGTGGTCACCTAGCAATGCATCATGGGAGATGTAGTCACACACATAACACAGATTACAGCAGATAGGTACACTAATTGTATTAAATGTAATGTTGTGACTAACAGAAAGCAGGACACACAATAAGAAGTTCTCTTGTATTCACAGGTGAACCTGAGACCCAGGGTGACGACACAGAACATGATGAGGCACCACAGCTACAGGAACAGGCAGGGGGAGAAGAGACAGAGCACACAACACAGCTAACACCTGCACAAAGACAACACCGTCACACTGTGGCTCCACTCCAGGAGTTGGAGGGAGAACTGGAAGGCATACAGGATGAGCCACATCCAGGGCAAGAAGAGCAGGCACAGCAGCAACATGACTAGTCTCCTATGCACGATAAGGACAGCAGTCCCATGAGACGCAGGCCTAGGACACAAAACACAACAGACGTAGGAGATGAATCTTCTGTCTTTTCTGGGCTGGAGGGCACAATGGTCAAGGTTCAGCGTCTGCAAGCAAAAAACATGCGGTCAATGAACAGGCAGCTGGTGTCTGTCAATCACAATCTAACAGGCATAAAGGATGGCATCAGGGAGCTAAACCACACTGTTGAAGAGGGCAATAAGGCATGTGCAGACAGCATTAAGGAAATGACTGTAGCCATCAAAGAGCTCAGTGCCACAATGCAGAGGGACCATGCATCCAGACGCAAGGAAAACCAACATCTATTCACGCGTCTGGATCATTATAGTAAGGCAGTCATCCATTTGTGAAATGCCACATCTGTACCATCAAGATGCACTGTGTCGATGCAGATTGAAATGGCACACTGCAGGCAGGATTTTGGGTAAAGCAGAGGGTAAATGGATGACCCAAAATTGTTTAAAACTCAATTTTGGCAAGACAGAAGTCATTCTGTTTGGCAATGACCCCACACTCTGGACCCCAAATTGGTGGCCGGACTCTTTGAGGGTGCTTCCGATCCCAACGAGGAAAGTAAAGAACTTGGGTGTCCTGATTGATGACAAACTCAACTTAGAGGACCAGGTCAATGCAGTGGTCTCGGCGACCACATTTGCTCTTAGAACATGCAAGAAAATGTTGCAGTTTCTACCCAAGGAAAACCAACGTACAGTAGTCATGGCACTAACTTTATCGCGGTTGGACTATTGCAATAGCCTTTATTTAAATATTCAGGAACGACTAATGCAGGGACTCCAACTTTTACAAAACTCGGCAGCCAGACTGCTCTCAGGAACAGCTACATTTGCTTTGATCTCCGGAGAGATCAGAAGACTTCATTGGCTGCCCATTAAGAAACGGTTGCAGTTCAAATCACTCTGTACAGTTTACAAAGCGCTTTATGGTACCGGGCCAGAACACTTTAAGCAACAGTTTCGGTGGTATGTCCCTAACAGACCACTTTGGTCTCCTGGAGCAAAATTGGTAATGGTACCTATCTCTAAAAAAGCCAGCTGGGGAGGTAGGAGTTTCGTAACTGGTGCAGCTAAGGCACGGAACACTCTACCACTTCATCTTAGGAAAGTCCTGATTTACTGGCATTCAGGAAAGCCTTAAAAACCTGGCTTTTTGGCGCATAACTCCGAGCTCTTTACTTATATCTTGTTGGGTTGCGTATAGACAGCGCCAGGACACCTTAGGGTAGCAGTTTAGGCTTTAAAAATATTCTAACATAACATAACATGTTGCCAAGGGCTTGGTGCAGGTCACCAATGCAGTTGACCAGCTACAGACAGCAAACATAGCTCTCACAGGTATTCTGGGGGCAGGGGACCGTGAGGAGGTCTCCAGCCACAGAAACATTACCCCACCCATGACTGAACCCAGACGGCGTAGGGTGAGGCAGGGAACAGCATCAGATGCCTCATCAAAGGAGGGCAGTCTGAACATTGAGCGTACAACGGCTGTCTGTGGATGGAAAAATAGACTGTGTTGCCACAGATTAATGCTAATAGGTGATGTAACCCATGGCACACGTACAGATATCATTCTATTTTTCATGTCCTGTGTACCTGGCATGTTAAACAACAAAAGCCACACATTACATGTGATTTGTAGGGTGTGTAAATACATTTTACCTGATGTTAAGTTATATTAAAACACAGTCATTCAACAGTCATGATTTACTTTGTGTCATCATTACTCAACTAGAAATAGTTGTGTGGTATTTCATCACGTCTCTGTCTGCCATCTCCTGCAACCGCACCACCTGGTGGTCTGAGACATGGACCTGGTTCCAAATCCTCATCTGAATCTGAATCTGTCAGTTCTTCTGGTATTTGTTGTGAAGTTGTGCAGCATGGCACAAGTAGCCACAATCTTGCAACACGTCTCTGGCCTATACTGCAGTGCTCCTCCACTTTTATGCAGACAGTGGAACCTGCTCTTCAGTATTCCAAATGTTCACTCGATGACATTGCACATTGACTTGTTTCCACCATTGTTTTTACTCTCACTCTGATTAGCCGGATTAAGGTAGGGTGTGAGGATGAATGATCGCACAGCATATGCACTGTCACCTACAGAAGTAATGAGTCCATCAGAGTGTGCAAAAATGCATTTACCTAGCAGGTATCCTTCGCCAAATTCACCCCCAGTGAGACGTGTGTATATTCCACTGTGTCTAAACAGGCTACATGAGTCCCATCAATGCACCCGATTACATGGGGAAACTGTGCTATCTGGTAGGAATCTATTTTGGTTTGCTGCAATGCCTGTTGCGTGGTGGGGAATCTGATCTAATGGTGTATCCTCTGTACCATTGCATCCAAGAATGCATGAAAGAAGCGTGACAGGCAACTTTGTGACACCCCTCCTGCTGTAGCTATGACCCCCTGGAAGATCCCTGTTGCTAGTAGGTGCAGTGAACAGAGGACCTGCACATGTGTTGGAATGGCTTGGGTCCTGCAGGTTGGATGCTCAAGTATAGGTTGTAGGTCAGCAATCAGGTCTAGTATAGTTGACGAGTCTAGTGTATACTTCTCATATTTTTCCTACCTCTGTCTGCTGGAACAGGGTTATGCACACTTTGTAAACGTGTTCCTGTTGCCTGTTGCCTGTTGCCTCCTCCTTCTCTGTACTGCTGCTTGATTCTGCATCCTCCTCGCTATGACATACAGTGCTGCCATTGTGAAAGACACTGAGGCATTCTGGGCGTGTTTAAATAGGTTGCACCTGGTTACCACCTGCCCTGAGTTGGTGGTAATTTGAAGTTGCAAATTTGTGATCTGTATTTATTCGCAGTTTGAGATTTTTTCATACATTCTAGTGCGAATTTGCAATCTGCGACATACATTTTTGCAAATTTGCAATATGGGACACTAAATTGTGAATTCACAATTGGTTTTTCACAGATTTGTTGCCGTGCATAATTGGAAATTGCAAATTTTTGCAATTCCCTATTTTGTGAATGCCTTTTGAGATGATACATCCGAAAAGGCTGTTGCCCGTTCTGTGAATCAGCCCATTTGCGCACAGGAAAACACTTAATAAATCTGGCCCAAAGTCTCTTGCCATTTTTAATACAAAGTCTTTAAGAATAGGATTAAATAGTGCCTTACAGACTGAGCTGAAAAGTCGCCCCAATGCATTATGGTAAATGCAGTACATGGCAACACTGTTACAGTGACAGTCTTTACTTTTTCACCCTTGTTGTTACAGCCAATGCTGTGTATCTCCAGTAATGTGTTGTAGGATAGCTGTCCTTCTTCAGTAGAGAGTAACAAATCATTTTGGGGGTGCTGGAAATGCTGCCCAAAGTCTTCTAAGGTCTCTAAATGGACACAGGTGTGTCAGCCAGAGCTATTCAGCTCATTAGCTCAAGGGAACCTTTTCAAACAAAAAGAGGATGGGAGCGCACTGCCTCTCATCCCAGCACTCAGTTGGCCTCAATGCATTAAGGTAAATATAGTGCATGGTAACACTTACTTCAGTGATGATGTTTAGTTTTTCAACCTAGTTGGTGCAGCCAGTGCTGTGTATCTCTAGACACTTGTTTCAGGAAAGCTGTCCTTCTTCAGTGGAGAGTAACACATCATTTTGGGGGTGCTGGAAATGCTGCCCAAAATCTACTGAGTTCTCTGTACCACTCATTGGGCACAGGTGCATGAGTCAGAGCTCGACAGCTCATTAGCTCAAGGGAGCCTTTTCAAACAAAAAGAGGGTGGGAGCACACTGCCTGACGTCCCAGCACTCAGTTCACTCCAATGCATGATGGTAAAAACAATACATTTTGGGGTTAGAGTGCTGCATAAGTTATCCAAATAAGTAGCAAGGAACTCTGGGTAGTTCCTAAGTGTAGGCGGAGAGCAGTGTAAATGAGTTTTTCAGTCTGTCTGCTGCACTGCACATTGTTGAAGAGATATCTTTTTAGCATAGCATTTAGCTTTTGATCTAATGCTGTGTTTTGGGTTGAGACCCACTGGTCATTCCGATTGCTGGTGGGTTTTGAACGTCAAAGCAATCAGTAAAGATGCCTTTAAATTATGTGTTTATCCTGTCACATTTGCTGCCTTCAAAGACTAAAGTCAACTGTCAGGCTATGTCTTCTGAAAAATTGCTGTTTATATTTTTTAACATGGGGATTAGTGTTTACAAACTCCTCTCATTTTGCAGCCAGAGACGGAAAAGTATAGTAAATTATGTGGCAATCTTGTTGGGTTACTTTTGGAAAATGGGCCTCTCTGAAGGTTCACCCCACACAGTTTGCGTTCATCCTGCTATTTTTCTGACCTTGTTTTTGTTGGCTTTAGTACTCTGAACACTTTACCACTGCTGACTAGTGCTCAAGTGCATGTGCTCTCTCCTCTAAACGTGGTATAATTAGCTTACATCTGTTTGCATATTTGACTTATTTTTAAGTCCCTTGTAGAGTGGTATACCATATACCCAGGACCTACAAATTAAATGCTACCAGAGGGCCTGCAGCACTGATTTTGCCAGCTACATAAGTAGCCTTTTAAACCTGTCTCAGGCCTGCCACTGCAGGGCTTGTGTGTGCAGTTTACTGCCCTTTGACCTGGCATTTAAAGCTACTCACCAACCTTAAAACTATGCTTTTAGTATGCCTAAGTCACCACTTAGGTAGGCCCTAAGTCACCCTAAGGGCAGGGTGCTGTGTAAATGAAAGATAGGACATGAATCGGTATGTTTTGCATGGCCTGGTGTCACGTGGCCCATAGGGACATTGTAGTTTTCACTAAGTTAGCTTGAGCATGCAGCAGCTTGCCTGCTGCTTTGCACACGTTTCTACATGTTTTTATTTTCGCAATAATATTCTATGGCTGCTTTCAGATGAGAACTCATCGCTGTGTTCACTCTCTGCAAGTTCCTAGGATTTTGACTGAGGATTGTTAGCAAGGTTGAACAACAATGGCTCTTGTTATTTTGTTTTGGCCAGACCTTAGCCCTTAGAGAAAACATACCGATGCAGCTGTTGTTTGGACAAACGCACTTTGCTATTTGGCTTGCACAAAAAGTTTAGCAACTTGCAGCTGTTTTTCCATGCACAACTCCTGTTGAAAAACACAGGATCCTTGCCGACTGGTCTGATTCCCTCTTTAGCTGACTGCACCACCTGGGGGACGGTGCTTGCTTTAGTGTTTACGCTGTGCATTGGCACCCTCTCCATAAGCGTTCTTCCAAACATTCTGAAAAAGGTACAAGATGATTACGGGGCTAGTCCAGCCGGGGATTTGGGAATGAAATTGGTGGGAATGTTCCCTATTGTCTCCGATATGATTCTGGCCAACATTAAATGTGAAGTTGTTTACAACAAGTACGTCAACGTCTAGCAGTGGTGGCGGAAGTTGATCGCAGCGACAGTTCCCTGCCCATTATTATTGCAGATGTGTATAAATCTTTGGGTCACAATAACTTGTAGAGTCAACCATTTACACAAGCACAAAGTACAACCCCCTCCAGAAAAGGGTCCAGTCTTTCCTAAAAAGGCTTCAAACAAGATGCAGCTGCAGCAACAACAGAAGCCTTGTTCATGTGCAGGTTTGCCTCCACCTGACGCTTCTGAGCGTAGATACGATTTGCTTGACCATTCTAAAATAAGACACCTGAGAGGTTCCAGGTTCCTGATCCTTTTTCTCCTCCTTCTTTTCAGACATTTTCGGCTCAGCAGTTTGGTTGGGGAGGATACCAGGATCACAGACAAGGCAGGTCTACGCATGCTGGACGTGACCCGCAGCACCAGTTTGATGTAAAAGTCAAGCAGCAGGAATCACCTCAATATCAACCCCAATTTCAGAAGAAAAAAGTTGTTGGTTTGACTGCAAAGTATGCCTCAGACGGTGAGAACCCTGCTCCTTGACAGGAGTTGAGCGTTGACAATCCTTGACAGTGCAGTGGAGATTACCATAGTGAGGCAGACACGCCAACAGCGTCTGGAGGAGAAAGCAACGGACACATTTATTACAGTAGAGACCGCGAATATTCGAGTTGCTCCTCCTGATAGGCTTTATAAAGTAAGCCTCCAAGTTGAAGGTGATATTAAATGCTAGATTAAAGAATTCTTTTGGGAAAATCTAACTTCTTGCTATGATATTTTATTGGCTGAGGTTGATTGGCCTCCCCCTTTTGTCTCAGCTTCCTGAAGAGGGGAAGTTGTTATTCTACCCAGTTTTTCACAGTAAGTACTTGACGGCAGTAGTGGATTAGTGTGGCTCACTGGTTAGAGGTGGCAGACCCAAGAGCAGAAGACGGCCCGGGACCAGGGTTCAATTCCTGACGCGGCAGGGTCGTGGACCTTGGTCAGCAGACTCGATAATTCTCGCTTCGGTGCTTACTCTAATCAGGGGTTCCACTCGGCAACTCTGGGCATTAGCTTGCCTAATCTCCACAACGGCCCCATCAATTCCGGGGATGCCTGGCTCCACCATGGGGACTCCCAGCAGGGACCATCCCACAGGGAAAGCCAGGACGGGTTCCCCAGAGTTATACAGCGCCAGGAAACCTATGGATGGGTAGCAGTGCGCTTTACAAGCTCAAATACATTTACATTTACATTTACGGCAATAAAAGGGCTTATGCCTCTAAGTGGGCTAAGGCTGATGTTTGCCTGCTTACAGAGCTGCACTAGCGCTCCTCCTGAAATCTGTGTGTTTAACATTGTTTTTAAATCTGTATGATTGTTTTTATTCTTACCTTGATTGCAATTTAAACTTGTGCTGCCTCTGTGCCCAGTTGCATCTCAGGCTTCTTACTCCCCGGTCTACCGCAGCAAACCCATGCTGATTGTGTGGAGGGAGATGTTTTTCATTGCAAACCATTGATAGTAGAAGGTCATTTTTCACTTCCTGATTGGGCTATTTTGAGCGGCCATTGTGGGAGAGTGACGCTCTACTAGTCTTACTCATCGCCCTATTTAACACAGTATGACGCCGACATGCAGCAGATGCACACAGCGGGCGCGCCTAAGGCAAGCCCGATTGCGTCCGTCCACGGCCGGACGACGGCTAGGGCCAGAGACGCTGCCCATTTTATAAGCGGTGGTAGGTACACCTATAGTAGCTCAGAGTTGATCTCCGTTAGGCCCCCTCCCTGTCTCCATCTGCATTGCTCGAGTCTCCGGCATCCAGGGGAGGAATATTTATGTTCTAGTTGTGGGTTCTCATTAAAGGCTGTTAGCTCGCCCTGTGGCACCAAGAATGTTAACTCCAAATCAACTCCAGCACCCGTTGCGGTGAAACTAAAAGCCGGGTTGATAAATTGTAGATCCATGCCCAAACACGCGTTGGATATTTTTCAGTCTATTGAAAACAATAACTGGGACTTTTTATTCCTGACGGAGAAGTGGCTTTGCGATGATACCAACCCCGCTCTGGTTGTGGTGATTCCTGAAAACTATGGCATAGTCTCTGCTAACAGGCAAAATGGGAAACTGGGTGGTGGTGTAGCTATCATATATAAAACAAGTTGGGAGTTGGTAGCCTCTAACTTTGATCAGTTAGATTCCATCTATCGGCGTCCTCTTCCTGCTCTGCTACTTTATAGACCTCCCAACTCTTGCGTTAATCAAATCCCCATCCGAGCTGATTACATCGCCCAGGCTAGTATACGTTATTCCAATTCTTATTGTACTAGGGGATTTGAATTTACATATGGATTTTCTCGTCTGTCCGCATAGCTCCAACTTTATCTCCACACTAGCGGGTTGTAATCTGTTACAACTTGTATCTCACCCTACCCACAAGGCAAGTCATATTCTTGACTTGATTTGTAAAATTTACCTGAGATCATTGTTCATTTACCGCTAGCTGTAGCATGGTCAGAGCACTTTTTGATCCCTTTTTTATTTCAGCTGACCAGCACTGGTACAGTCACTTCCATTCCTAAAGAGTACAGTAGGAATTGGAGGGGAGTTACTTCGGAGTACCTAACACAACATCTTGGGGTCTCCAAGGCCCACTCTCTCTAATAATCTCGAGGATAGCATTTTAAATCTGAATAAGTGGGTAGTTGATACACTTGATTCCCTTGCCCCTTTTAAAGCTATAAAGTCCTCTAGATCTCTCCTCTCTACTCCCTGGTATTCGGAGGAGCTTAGATTAAAAAAAGCAGAATGTAAAAAACTAGAGCGCAGCTGGAGACTTACTTACTCTGCGATTAGTAAAACAGGCTATCGGGCGGCGCTCAAAGAATACGGCAAACTTCTCATTGGGAACAAAAGAGATTTTCTTGCTGACCGAATCAATAATGCTAAAAACTCCTCTAGGGACATTTTTAAAATTGTATAATCATTTACTGATACTTCAGTAAATCGACTCAGGGATATAGGTATCCAGGGAACAGTGCTTAACTGGTTAGAATCTTTTTTATCTGATCGCAAACAACAGGTCAGGACCCACCCTCTTACTTCCCCAGTCAAACCCCTTAAGTGGGGTGTGCCTCAGGGCTCGGCCCTGAGCCTGCTTCTTTTTAATGTTTACCTGACCCCTCTGGCAGAACTGATCTCTAAAAGTGGGATCAAAATAATATCTTACGCGGATGAAACCCAGTTATTGTTCACCTTCCGGGATGTGTCTGCCTCCACTTTTGAGCCTCTTAAAGAGTTTTTTAGGAATACTGCGGCTTGGATGGACCATAAGTTGTTAAAACTCAACGCGGATAAGACTGAGAACTTATTTTTTAACCAACCGTCCCCCCTCTCTTCAATTCCGTGGTGGCCTGCTGAATTAGGCACTGCACCCTTACCTAAGGACTTGATTAAGAATCTAGGCATTAGATGGGACAAACATTTGTCCCTGTCTACTCAGGTCCAAACGGTTTCGGCCACCTGCTGTGGTAAACTCAAAACCATCAAAAAATTCATTCATTATCTGCCCAATGCAACCCTTAAAACTGTAGTCCATGCGCTGATAACCTCCCATCTGGATTATGCAAATGGACTATATTTGGGTCTTTCAGTAGGCCTGATACGTAGACTCCAGACTGTACAAAATGCTGCGGCACGCCTGATCTGCGGGGTCCCACTTCGTCACCATATCTCTCCCTATCTAAGACATCTTCATTGGTTGCCCATTGCCAAGAGAATAGCATTTAAGGCTTTGACCTTAGCCTTTCGGGCTGATCAAGGAAATGGACCTCTCTATCTAAGGAGAAGACTCCACCCCTATCATTAAGCCAGACTCCTACGGTCTAATAATAAACTGCTCCTTGTCACCCCTCGGTTTTTAAAAACTAGAATGGGAGGCAAATCTTTCGAGGTGGGCACCACTCAATGTTGGAATAATATCCCTCTTCATTTTCGCCTGATTCAGTCGGATCTTGAGTTCTGCAAGTCCCTGAAAACATGGCTATTTAGCCGCATTGAATAAACTTGCATTCCTTTTGCCCTGATCTGTCTGCTCCAGCGCAGGGACACCCCGTTGGGGGTAGCTGTGCGCTTAATAAAATTCTGTTATTATTATTATCCTTAGCTCTGGCATTATATCGCAATCAGGTAGGTTGGGACGGAGATTACCCATTTCATGTGATTCATTTGCATTCTACACCTCAGCCCAAACCACAGTATCCAATTAAACAAGATGCAAAAGCACCCGTAAGTGACATTTTGACCCATTTGGAATATCAGGGTGTGATTGACCCCTGTGTTTCATCGATGAATAACCCTCTTTTTTCCGATATTGAAACCAGTTGGTTCATATTGTATAGTTTTAGATTACAGACACTTAAATGGTCATGTTCATACATTTGCGGTTCAGAACACACATAGGTCTGCGTTGGTGAACAACATAGTTTGAAAAAAGTACAAAAGCACTCTGGATATTTCCAACTGCTTCTACAGCCACTCTTTGGCTCCTGAGAGCTGTGATTTGACCGCATTAAGTGCGTTGGGCAATCAGTGCCGATATGCTATATTGCCAATGGGATATATGGATAGCCCTGTGTGTTCGCGGCAGGCATAGTATCCCTTTTGCATGAGATTGACCCTGATGCCTTCTCATAAGTCGATGACATATACTTGACGGATGATGAACTACAGCCACATCTCTTGCGTGTGGACTCCATAATCACACATTTTGGTTACAAATTAAATTTTGCTAAGTCTCACATCGCCTTCTTGGTGGTCCTTTTTCTTGGTTACGAACTCAGTTATGAAGGTAGGGGTTAGCCCCCCACTTTCTGGAGAAATGTGCACAATTGCAACCTCCATCTACGCTTAAAAAATTACAATCTTTGCTGTTTTTTTTTATTTCGGGACAACATACATTCCTGGTTATGCCCAGCGTATCAAACCTCTTTACTCGTTTATATAACCTTTTTCGTTTTCCAATTGGCATACGGAACATACTGCAATTCTTCGGTCTCTGCAGTCTGACCTGCTTGTAACCAATTTCTTGTTAACACAAGACAATTCAGCAAATATGGTCATAAGGATTGTGCCTGAGGCATTAGGCTTTACTTACTTGATGTTCAATGAAGGGGATGCGGTCCCCATTGCTTATAAATTGCATTTATATACTTCAGCTGAACTGCATTTCTTGTCTACAGAAAAAAGTTTGACAGCAGTCCAGATGGCAATTCTTAAGGAACACTCTCTGGCTTAGGAAAAATGCATTTTCATGGTTTCGCCAGTACCTGCTTTAGAAGCAGTGACGAAGGCTAGTGTCCTGAATTCCAAAGACTTGCATCCACATTGGATATGATGGGCCAGTTCGGTGACGTCGGCTGATGTCAACTTTATATTTGATCCTTTTTTGCAAACACAGGAGTTTTTACAATATGACATGTGTATCCTCCTTCTTTATTACTAGTTCCTCTTGATTAGTACAAATGCATTATTTACCCTGATTGATCTGTGCAGCCAGCCATTGGTTCTGAATTGCTGTTCTGCAGCCTGCGCGATTGTGGCAGGAAAGATTGTTGATGGGGATTTTAAATCCACCTTGGTGCACACACAGACTCTAGGAGTTTGCACAACTCAATTGGAGGAGCTACCTGCTTTGGTTTTGGCTCTTAAGTTTGTTGATCCGGATGTACCATCACCTTGTTGTGTGCGATTCTTTTTACTGTGTATTATCCTTCAATGACAATTTGTTCTTCTGGACACAAAATGATTTTCATGATTCTAAAGGTAGTGCAGTTAAGCATAAAGTGCTTGGGTCCGAGTGGCTACTCTTAAGGAACGTTTGCCACTCACACATGTTAATCAAACTTAAGGCCAGCAACGTGTAGGACCACACACTGTTGGTAATACTTTGGTTGATGAGGCAGCCAAATCTGTAGTGGCCACTTGTTCAGTAGCAGCAGTCACTAAGTCTATGACTAAAATTGATGATATTTTAGCGTCTATATTTGCTACAAAGGAGGGAACAGTGTTTCCCCGTTGTTTCCCTTCATGTTACACATATCACTTGTCCTCTGATCAGATTCCATTAGTGACTATTCCATCCGTTGGCGATCAGCTGATTCCCAAAGAGGACCGCAGACTTTCTTTTTAATAGTGGCTGCACATGAAGGCGCTGCTTCTGAACATGCCGGAGTGACAGCTACTTTTTCCCTTTTACAGCAACGTTTTTGGTGGCATGGTTTATACCAACATGCACGTAAATGTGTTCTTTCCCGTGATATTTATCAACAGATCAAGTCTTTTACTGTTTCACGTCCACTCCACACTGAGCAGTACATTTCAAATCAAGCATTTTGTTGTATTTATCTTAATCACTGCGGTCCTTTAGCATCTTACTATGGTTGCAGTGCATTCGTGCGCTAGATTCCTTTGGGTTTGGCCGGAATGTACTGCTGACACCCTAACTGTTATAAAAGATTTGCGTGTCTTTGCAGGGGCATTTCCCCGTGGCACCTTCCATTCTAACCAAGTTCCTGCTTTTGCCTCTAAGGCTTACCGGGATTCGATGAAGTCTCTGGGGGTGCAGGTGCAATTATTGTCTCCATATCAGCCTGAGGGCAATTCTGTTGTGGAGCGGAAAAACTGTGACTTAAAGCAATCTTTAACAGCAAGGGTTTTAGGTACTTGCAGGGGCTGGCTGACTCATCTTTATGGAGTTCAATGTGCACTAAAGGATCTCCCTAGAAGATCTCTGGGTAGGCTGACCCTATACGAAATGCTCTTTGGCATTAAAATCTTTGTGCCAGACCTTGATGGTCTAGATGTTGTGGCAGCTGCTGCAACCTTTGACATAGATAACCATTGTGCTGTGTTACAGAATCTACAAAAAGCTTGTGATTCACAAACGAAAGCTCATTTCCACGGATTAAGCATTGCTGATTCCTGTTTCTGGCAGGCTTCTTAAAGTTGGAGATCTGGTCCGAGAGAAGGTGAAGAACAAAAAAGAGTTTGGTCTATCATATCGTGAACCGGTCAGAGTGCTTGGCATAAAAGGCACCCGTACTGTGATTCTGCATCCACAGCCTGGTTGCAAAGAAGACTGGGTGCAGTTCGTGGAGGTTTGATATCCAGAACTCTGCGAAGTTACAAAAAAACTCCAAAAAGTTCCGCAAGTGGCAGAGTGTAGTGCGAACTGCTGTTCGCGCTGGTCTTCCTGCCGCTCGGGTAAAAAAATCTACCCGAGTGACAGCTCACGCTCGCGAACTTACAATTCGCAAGCATGAACGGGGAAAAAAACTCCGCTGCACTCCGCAAGCTGGAGTTTTCTGCACTCCGTGAGCACCATGGAGTGCAGAAAACTCTGCAAACTCCATGAAAAGAGCAGAGTTCAATGCCCAGGCCTAGTTGCAAGGAGAATCGTTACATTTCAGTTGAGCATGTGAATATGCACCATATGGCCTATACTGAATAGTATGCCTACAAGCATTCCCCGACGGCAATATTTCCAAGAATCCGTTGGCTTCTGTTTCCTCAATGTCTCCCCAACAAAAGGAGGGAAAGATGGAATCTTCAATTGATTTGTTGACTATTTTATCTTCTACTTCTACAACTGTGGATAATGAGTATGCTTCTTTTCCAGTTGAATTTATAATGGACATTCCTGAATGTACAATACATTCACCTTCCAATGAAGAGCAACCTCAGTTGTTTCAGCTGGGGTCCAGTGGTTACTATATGGACTGTAATAGCTTTTCATCTGATAAGTCTGTCGTCGTCATCTGTGGCAGTGCTCCCTACTAAGCATGGGCGTAAAATCCGTTCCGCTCGTGGATTTTGCGGATTTTCGGCAAATTCGCAATCCGCAAACTCTCGCGAACTTGCCGAAAATTCGTAAAATCCGTGCGAAGCGGATTTTTTGCTTGGTCGCACTTACCAACTAGAATACTATACAATTTCGCGGGAGTAAACACTTGCGAACACGTAGATGCGGCGGGCAGCGACAATCTCGCAATTGCGAGATTGAAAAATTTGCAATTTCGCACAAGAAATCCACCAGCAGGCAGCATAAACCTTGAAAATTATGATTTTTATCAGAATAACTCCTCAGGTTGACATTTGCCTGTACTTTTTCTTTGAAAGGAGTCCATTTTGGGGGGGGGGGGGGGTGGGAGGAAGGAAGTGCCTCACAGTCTCCAACTTCCTGTTCCTGTCCAGCAGGCTCCTCCCAGTGCTTTCTTCATGTGCTGGTCACTTTGATTTGGATCTTGACCTGGAAGGGTTACTTTTTGTGGATGCTGCTGGATATTTGGATTTTTGCAAAACTGAAAGCACTCAGCAGGTGCAAAAGTTCAATCTTATCATTAGTAACCTTTCCCTGTAGTGCTTCCTGAGGGGCCCCTTCAGAGTTCATTTACCTACTTGCAACTATTCTATGACCCTGCTCTGACCCTCACAGCAGGCTCAGAGAATAGCTACAAGTATACAACAAAGGTCCTGTTAAAAAAATTACACTGCAACAGAAAGCAATTACAGACAAAACTGAAAGCACTCAGCAGGTGCAAAAGTTCAATCTTATCATTAGTAACCATTCCCTGTAGTGCTTCCTGAGGGGCCCCTTCAGAGTTCAGTTGCCTACTTGCAACTATTCTATGACCCTGCTCTGACCCTCACAGCAGGCTCAGAGAATAGCTACAAGTAGGCCACAAAGGTCCTGTGAAAAAAAATTGCACTGCAACAGAAAGCAAATTACAGATAAGGAAGCAGGTGCCAGCCAGACTGGAAGTTTAAATTCAGTGACACATTAATCAACCCCAAATTAATTCATGTCAGTTGAAGCAGGGCAGGTGTGCTTGCTTTTTTTCACCCCCATAATCTACAGTGATAAACCAACCAGAGGGTGGCAGTGATGTACCAGAGGGTGGCATGGGTGTACCAGAGGGTGGCAGTGGTGAAACAGAGGGTGCTGTGAACCTGTGATGATGAACCAGACGTAGAAACAACATAGTCACGGCCGTTGCGAGCCGACAAGTACGTTCGCAATTGCGAACTGGTACACAACCCTCGTGAACTGGCAGAAACCCTTGCGAACACAAAAAAAAAATCCGCAAATTCGCGGATTTTGCGGATTGCGAATCCGTAAATACGCAAGTTCGCGGATTGCCAATTCGCA
This sequence comes from Lissotriton helveticus, assembly GCF_964261635.1. NCBI lineage: Eukaryota > Metazoa > Chordata > Amphibia > Caudata > Salamandridae > Lissotriton > Lissotriton helveticus. The sequence goes on from NC_136059.1 coordinate 643,919,876, forward strand.
AAATCCGCCCATGCTTACTCCCTACACGTACTGTTGCAGGGATTCTGCACAAATACAGAACTATGTGCAGAAAAAGGGACCTTGGTGTAAACGGACTGTGTCTTCCCAATACCTTAGTACCCACAAACCCAGGACAGACTAGCTATAGTGTCTCAGTTGCTCTTCTACTCACTCCCAGAAAAACAAATGATTAGACACCCCAGAACACAACACTCCCAGATCTCTCAAGAATCGCGGTAACAAAACACACCTTTTCACTCATTCTCTTGTACTCGTCCACAGCAAGATCTGAGAGAGACGCGACACAGTATAAAATAGTTATTTTAACTAACATGCCCTAACAAGTAGTATACGTGCCACAACAAACAGGAAAATGCATAGTATAAATATTTTCAGCATAGCAGTGAGTCCATAAATCATGAAGGGAGATGTCTTTGTAAAAAGACAAATGGAGAAAAGACTATAGTGCCTAACCTCCCTCTCCTCCCCCGCAAACCCCATACCTTAGCCTATAGATGGTAGTTCTACATCATAGGTGCTCGTCTCCCTGGAAACGTCCCTCTCCAAGTGTGTGCTACCTATTCGTGCACCCCACTAAATACCCAAGTACGCTGTCCAAACAACAGCTGCATCAGTATGTTTTGTCTGAGGGCTAAGGACTGGACAGCACAAAATAACAAGGGGCATTATTGTTCGACCTTGCACATAATGTTCGGTCAAAATCCCAGGAACATGGAGTGATCAAACACAGCGATGAGTTCTCATGTGAAAGCAACTTTTGAAACTATTGCAAAAAATAAAGACGTGTAGTAACGTGTGCAAAGCGGCAGGCAAGCTGCAACAAGCTTATGCTAAGTTAATGAAAAACAACAATGTCCCTAAGGGCACGTGACAGTACCAGTCTCTTCATCTCCTGGTTCAAAAAGATTTACCTGGTCCCACCCTGGACAAATATATGGATGGTGCTGAAAATGATTTTCCTCTTCTTATGTATTGGGTTTCCGACTGTGTTTTTCCTGTTGATTAAAGGCCATTACCTACCTGAACGCTCTGCTGTGAACTTGGTTGACGGAGTTCTAGCCCCTCACACTTCATCACATATAATGAAACGAGATCAAGCCATAGTTAATATTTCAGCACTGAGTCATTGCATCACACATGTCAGATACCATCTCAGCTTATATTTTTAAATGAGATGGTACAACAGACTATTTCTTTTGGTTTAGACACGGCGAAACATGTAAATACTCCCTCCATTCCATTATTGGCACCATATGAAACATGGCAAACACATACCGACTATACAATTAAAGACTTAGCTGTTATGTTTGAGAATGGCACACTTAACTCTTCCACTATTGACCCTTTGGGATGGTTACTTTGGCCAACAAGCTCCGCTTTTTTGCCAATTGTGTTTTTTGAATACTACAAAAGGGTTTACACAAAATAGACCTGACCCACAATTCCAACATTCCCATACGGTTACCACATATTGTGTGGGCAAGTTGTGTCAGCAAAGGTTGGAGCATCCACACTGTCCTCCGTACAACATCTTTCTCTTTAAAGTTTAAAGGAACCAACATCAAGTCTTGCCCTAAGTGCGGAGAAGCAAGAGCGGATGACACACATATGTTCCAAAAGTGCCCGCACTATCCAACTACTGGCTCGAGATTGGTAAGACGTTGAATATGGTATTGGGATGCCACATAACTGTAAGTACCCCTCTTATTATCTTTGGGATATATAACAACATAGATGCTAGCATAATTAAACTAAGTAAACAACAGGAAAGTTTACTGTTCGTTTTGATACTGCTAGCGCGGAGAGAAATCTGTATTAATTGGGTTAAACCAGTACCACCAACTCATGCAAATTGGCTAAACTCTATAATAAAAATAAACAAACTTGATAGGAAAGGGAAATACTCCAAAAGAATACATTTCTGGGAAATTTGGGTACAGTTTTTTTTTTTCAAATAAATCATTAACTCCCACTGGGCCACTAGTAAATAAAATCCAATGATTAAGGCGACGACAATAATTCTAGGCAGGAATTATTACTGCCGAGTAGCCAAGTTGGCTAGCTCCCCCTCCAAACAATAGAATTATTGAACACGATAAAGGGTGAGTGGAGAAAACTGATGAATCATAACATCGAAAGGGATACTCCCCAAAGACATCCGACAATGACGGGGCAGTGAAGGCAAAGGAAAACGAAAGATCATCAGACTCCCGAAACCTCCTTATCCATACAATCGCAAAATGAGGATTAATAAAAAAAAAGAAAAAAGAAAAAAAAACATCTTTCACTTTTTTGTGGTGACATAGATCTTGCTTCTTTTATTTTAGGTCTGAAGTCCCCTCAAACAAAACATTTTGTTTATGCTGCATATAATGAGTTTTGGAACCTATCGCAGATTGAAGCTGTGGGATGCCTGCACCAAATTGACCAAGCTAATTTAGAAAAAGTTCTTGCAGTTGTTGATAAGAGCATTAATACCCTGTCTTCCAGCATATATTTGTTGGATAATATTGTATCATCAGTCGTTGACATTGTTCAAAATGATGTGTCTGTTTTGTACTATGATCAAAATCAGGCATGTTCTGTAATGCAACTTGCTTGAAACTTACAGATGCTCAAAAGTGGAAAAGTACCATGGGATTATTTGAATGCTTTAGCGCTTTATTTGCCATTTAATTTAACTGATAAACAGAAATTAATGTCCATGAATGATGCACATATACATTGTTTTATTGAACAGTTAGAACAGTTACGATTTTGTGAGGCAGAGATTGTTTCAGCTGTATGGTTGATATATATGGGGTTATTTCATGACCTATTTTACTCTTTCAATTTACGGCCTTCATGAAACACTATGCTGTGGGTAGATATGAGCACCTGGGCAGTAACTATATTCATGAATAATGGTCATTGCCTTTCACTTTTAGATGTCAACATGCAGATAAGGAAGTTTTCCTTACAGGGGAGGATTGTGATTCCACTGTGGGACATTCACTGGTCTGTAAACAAGTTAAACTCTACGGTACCTGTAATGTTTCAGCCCCTAATCTGTCTTTTTTTGTAAAAGGTACAACTGTCCCAGCTATTATTCCCTCATTAACTTTGCTTTCTAATGGCAGTTACCTTAATTTGAACAGTCACGACTGCTGTGGCTTTTGCACAGGCATCCCGTATATAGTAACAATATCCCAATACATTACATGTTGCAGAAATGTCCTGTTTCCGCACCCGCATGGGATTGTAGATTGTTCGAATTGGCCTTCCATTCCAACTTTGAAAAAAGATTTCAATAAGCTAAGCAGACTCAAAGCGCTATTGTTTCAACAATAAGCTGCTCTCACATCAGTTCGAGAGACCTTCGAATTGCAGGTGGAGAGAACCGCAAGTGAGATTCACTCACTGCTAAATACTAACCTTCCACTCGATTTTGGAAAATGAATACACCAAATACACCTTATGCAGAGGGCCTTGCCTACTTTTTAAACTTGTGGGATCTGGCCTTGTCACCTCCTTGCAGACTATTTTTGGAGTAATCCCAGCTTTTATCCATTCTATTTTTCCCAGCGCCTTCGGAGAGTTTCTCTTGGTGCTCCTGCTAATTTGCAGCGTACTTGTACTTCTACTGTTGCTCCACAATTGTTGCTCGGTTTGTGGAGCTGCCAAACCTGGTCCAGTTGCAGCGGTATCGTGACTGAATGCACCAGCAGTGGAGAAGTGTGGCTCACTGGTTAGAGGAGGCAGACCTGGAAGTAGAGGTCAGCCCGGGACCAGGGTTCAATTCCCGGCTCGGCGGGGTCTTGAGTCCTAAAATGTCCATGGACTCGACAATTCTCGCTCCGGTGCCTACTCAATTCACGGGTTCACACTCTGCGAATCTGGGCAATAGCTTGCTTAATCTCCACAACGGCCCCTCGTGGCGGGATGCCTGGCTTTCACCTTGCAGATACCCAGCCGGGGTTATCTCACAGGGGAATACCAGGACGGGTTCCCTAAGCAAGTGCTTAGAAACCGCTTGGTGATTTGCGCTATATAAATTCCTGTACATTTACAATGCACCAGCTTTTTGTTGCAATGCCATTACAAGCTCTTGACATGAATTACTGGCTCACCTTCCGTTATGCCTATTTCATCTGTGTACAACCTTTGTTCCACTGCCTCCGGTGCCCTTTTCAATGGGCCCTGAATGTCTGCCTCTCCAGTACAACCCACGCTGCCCTGGATTATGTACTGTTAATGGGTCCGGTAAAAGCCCATGGCCAGGAATGTTCCATGGGTAGGCGCCTGTTGTGCAATCCTCTACATGCGCCAACGGCACACTTGAGTACCTGTGCTCGGGCACAGCGCCTCTTGGATCGGAGTTTCATTGAAGTTAGCGCAGGTTGCCCTGATATGAGGTGCAAGTTTTCTCGTTTGACTTACTCAATTGGATGGCATACCTTTATAATATGGAATGTTCGGACAACATACCAGAGTTTATGGCATTCCGCTTTTTCCTCAACATTTCTGAATCTGAAGTTTAGCTATGAATGGATATGTTTTTGGTGTACCCTAGTGTTTGTTTTTTAAATTTTAAGACAAACGTATTATTATTTTTTGTTTTTTTGTGTTTGTGCACACACATTTTATAATTGGACTGGAACTGGGACACTTTGCCTCTGCTTATCTCTGTTTTTAGTTTTGGCATAGTGCTACCAACCTGCCCAAGGTGAGGATATCACGTGGCCCATAGGGATATTTGCGATTTTCACTAGGTTAGCATGAGCACGCTGCAGCTTCCCTGCTGCTCTGCACTTTTGTACATGTTCTTATTTTCACAATAATTTCTATCGCTGCTTTCACACGAGAACTCATCGCTGTGTTCACTCTCTGCAAGTTCCTGGGATTTTGACTCAACATTGTGAGCAAGGTCAAACAATAATGCCCCTTGTTATTTTGTTCTAGCCAGACCTTAGCCGTTAGACAAAACATACCGATGCAGCTGTTGTTTGGACAAATGCACTTTGGTCATATTGGAATTCACAAATAGGTAGCACACACTTGGAGAGTGACCTTTCCAGGGAGAAGAGCAAGACAGCACCTATGATGTAGATCTACCATCTATAGGCTGAGGTATGGGGTCTGCTGACAAAGCCCAGAGATCTTCTAATATATAATAATACTGCTTCTCAGCAAGGGGAGGGCAGTTAGGCTCTATTGTCTTTCCATGATGACATATCCCTTCATGATTTATGGACTAACTGCTATGCTGACTCTCTTTGTACAATGCATTTTCCTGCTTATTGAGGCACATATACTGCATGTTAGGTCACGTTAGTTAAAATAAATATTTTAAACAGTTTTGTGTCTCTGTCAGATATTATTGAGGAAAAGGACAAGTCTGAGAGCGAAAGGGTGTGTCTTGCTATCACGATTCCTGAGAGATCTGGGAGTGTTGTGTTCTGGGGTACCTAATCATTTGCATCTCTGTGAGTGAGTTAGAGAGCAAGTGAGCCGCAATAGCGAGTCAGTCCTGGGCTTTTGGGTACTAAGGTGGTCGGATGACTCAGTTCCTAATTACCAAGGGCTAGATGTTTGCCCTTTTTTGCATGCGCAAACGGGTTTACGAACCAGTTTACGCATGCAAAAACAGCATGGGGAATGTTCAAACCCTATTTTGCGAGTGACTCGCAAAATAGGGTATTGCGAGTCGCTATTAGGAAGGGGCATTCCCTTAATAATAGCAAGCACAACCCTATGTAAGAATGTTTTGTGTCCGCAATTGCGGGCGCTAAACACTCGCCAATTACCGCCCTCTTCAAGAGTGTGGTAATGGGGTTGCAAAAGGGAAGGGGTCCCCAGGGGACCCCTTGCCCTTTGCAGACGGAGGGGAAAATATTTGTTACGGGCAGGCAGTGGTCCCAGGGACCACTGCCTTCCCTTAAAAAATGAAACAAAAACGTTTCTTTTTTTTTTTTTAAATGCATTGCATTTTCCTTTAAGGAAAACGGGCTGCATTTTCTTTTAAACTGCTTTATTTAAAAGCAGTCCCAGACATGGTGGTCTGCTGAGCCCAGCAGGCCACCATACCTGGGAGGCCTGCCATTCCCAATGGTGTGGCAAATTGCGAGCGGGTCATTAATATTCATGAGCCTCTCTATTTCGAACCCCATTGGGAATCGCTAACAGTGTGTTACCCACTGTTGTACATCAAAAATAGCTCCTCGAAATTTTCGAGACGCTATTTTGGCCATCGTACATCTGGCTCCAAGGTCCTATAACCCTGCCCATAGTTTTATGTGTGTGTAGAATCCCTGCAACACTGGCAGTGACAAACAGCCTATTTCGTTTTTTACTACTGTAAGGCCTTCGCCTCCCATAGATTAGCATTGAGAATTCCTTAAAACACTTTTAACTTGAAATTCATGATCATAGAAGAGTAGCTTTTTCATGCTTCATATGTTTGGAATGGTAATGCCAAATTCTCCTTACTGCTAACGTTGGATTTAGCATTTCTTGGTGTGCTTTGCAGTCTGTCTCCAATACACATCTGGGTTGGCTGACAGTTGAGGTGCATCTGCATTCTGAGCACTCATCTGAAGTCATTTACTTTCTGGGAAGGGAGGAATGGGAGGGGCTGACACTTCAATGGGAAGTGTCCTGTCCAAACACAAAACACCGAGTTACCCCTCTTATATAGTCGGGCAGACAGGACTGCATTGAAATGGATCCTGTGCACTTCCGAGAGCTACTTTGAAGTCACCCCCTATATCAAAGGCACTTTTGGGTATAAGTACTGGGTCTCTAACCCCCTAAAATGAGACACTTCTAAATCTTAAACTGAACCTCTGCCAGATGGACTGTTGTGCTGCTTACAGGACTCAACTGGACTGTTTTTCTGAACGGGCTACCTTTCTGCTTGCTGCCCTGCTGCCTGCTGCTCCAAGACTCTGTTGAAGGACAGATGGGCTCTGCCTTCCCTCCAAATGATCTGCAAGGGCTTGCTGGCTTGCCCCCTGTTGCTAGAGACTCTGGAATATCAAAGCCTCTACCACTGTTTCTGCCTGGCTTACTGAAAGTGGGTCAGATATTTGCAACACAGATTTTGATGTATCTCTTGTCTCTGTGTAACAGAACCGGTGCATTGACCTGGTTGCAGGAGTAAAATTGGTGCATGGCCTCTGAATAGGCGATTTGCCTCCAGAGATTGACACATCAGACAGTGTATCGCCGCCGCTGCAGCTTGGTGAGATCAACGCATCCTCTTGACTGCATGGCAGAATGTGGTGCATTGCTCAACACCACTCGACTACAGCAACCAGTTTCGGAACTGATGCATCACCTTCACTGTGTGGAGAAGTTTGATGCATCCTGAGCCATTCAGGACTTGACATTGATGCATTTTGTCGCTTGCAACCAGGGAAAGTACTTTGGTCACTGGGACCTGCGAGGGTCCTGTAGTCGGCCTGCGCTTCCATGAGGTTGGCCCAAATTTTCACTTTGTCCTGGTCCAACGCGACTTAAAATAACCTGTTAGCGCTACTTTCTTCTAAGTGCTTTACTACATTTATTCCTTTAAAATTCAATATCTCAACTTTTAAAGATTGGATTTTTTTTTTGTTTTGGTCTTATTTCGTTTATAATATAATAATCTATTTTTATAAACCTGTGTGGAGTCTTTTTGAGATGTATGCATTGTGTTACTGTGTGTGTGTGTGAATACTCAACACATTGCCTCTTTAGATAATACTGACTGTTCTGTGCCAAGCTACATGAGGGTTAGCAGTTTATCTATTAGTGTGTACCTAGCTTACCCTGTCTAAAGTGATAGATCCTGCCTGGACTGGGAACATACCTCATCAAAAACACAAATCCCATTTTTGACAGGTTCAGAGTGTAAATGGAAAGTCTGTAGGATGTCATTATTTGTAACACATAACCAACTGTCAATAACTATAAATAAACTTTATACGTTTATCAGTTAGGAAAGTAAAAATGAAACACCTTTTTATAATTATGAATTTCGATGAAAACAAAGATGTTAATAGGATCAGAACAAATCAAGACACTTTACTTGGTGATGCACAAATGATACATATTCACTGAAACACGATTTTCACACATTATCATTTGTGTGCAATATGTTTTACCAGTAACATTGTATGTCTGTGGGATATTAGTGGCCATTTCAATGGAAAATGTGTTGTGTGCAAATGATAGTGTCCTACCACACAATGCTCAAGTTATATAAAAAAAAGTCACCTGCCCTATCCCCATTAAAGCTAGGTTGGTTTGCAATGTTTTGTGGTTCAAAAAATTGAATCATGTTTGGGACGCACATGTTTAACACTTTGGGGCTCATTAGGATGGCGGTTTTCCCGCATCCTCCGGGCCGGCAGAAGCCACCGCCGGGCCGGAGGATATGGGAAAACCGCCGGGGAGGGACAAAAGACCCACCGGCAAAATAGGATGGCGGTGGGTCTCAAAATCGGTCCGCAGCTTTTCCGCCGCGGTCGGAAAGCTCTAACATGGCTGGCGGTGTCTATCAGACACCGCCAGCCATATTAGGATGGCGGAAAATAGATGCCTTTCCACGGCGGATTCTCCGCCGTGGAAAGTCATACGGTGATTTCTTTGCCCCCAGGGTGATTGTGTGGGTGGGGGGTGCAAATGGGGGGTACCTCTGGTACCCCCCTGCATTTGCGTGCATGAAGCGGCAAGCACCGCGCGGTGCCTGCCGCTTTGTGCATGCAAATGCTAAGCATGCATATTTAACCTTGCGGCGGGTGCTGCTTCAAGCAGCACCCGCCGCAATGTTAAATATTGAGGATGTGACCGTCAGGCTGGCGGTCACATCCTAATTGCACTGGAGGGACCGCCGCGGCCCCTGCGGACGGTCCTTCCTCCTCTAGGGTGGCGGACGAACGCAAGTCCGTCCGCCATCCTAATGAGCCCCCTAATGAGGGATACTTGAAAATCAGTTGCATACACTTTCAGTGGGTCACTGCAACACTGGAGGTGGTGCACAGCACCCAAGGGTAAATACTTGAACGTCTTGCTGTGCATGGGGTTACTGTGATTTCAAAAGATAGTATCCCTGTACTGACTGTCACTGGCCTTTGAATGAAGAGTGAAAGAGGACTACTATGGGCCAGATGTACGACCCTTGTAAATTGCGCCTCGCAATTTGCGCTTGATTGCAAGGCGCAATTTGCAATGTACTACAGTGATTGTGATTCCACTGGGGTCACAAAATGCGGGGCTCATGAATATTAATGAGCCACTCGCAATTTGCGACCCCATTGGGAATGGCTGGCCCTCCCAGGGATGGTGGCCTGCTGGAATCAGCAGATCTCCATGTCTGGGACTGCTTGTCAGTAAAGCAGTTTTTTTTTTTAATGCAGCCCGTTTTCCTTAAAGGAAAACAGGATGCATTAAAAAACAAAAATGAAACTTTTTTTTCATGTTGTAAGGGCAGATAGTGGCCCCTTGGACCACTGTCTCCTCTTAAAAAATATTTTAGAGCCAGTCACAAAGGGGAAGGGGTCACCTGGGGACCCCTTCCCATTGCGACTGCATTACCACCCTCTTGTGAGTGTTTTGCAACCACAATCTGTTGCAAAACATTGGTACATGACTTGTGACTCGCTATTAGGAAGGGAATGCCCCTATTGAGAGCTCACCAAAATGTGTCGAAAAAGGTAAGTGGCACATGGTAGAGATATTTAAATAATAACAGGGATGACTGCCAGTATATAGAAGAATGAACAGTGGAGAAATATTCCATAGAAATTAGAGCTAAGAGGATACCCAATCTAACACCGAATCGATAATGGAGTGAGTATTGCAAGCAGGACTAACCTGAATGTCTTAAAAGTACGTATCCACTTCCTAATGTCCGCGGCCCATTGTGAAGGATACAAATAACACCCGAGATTGAAAGTTTCACCAGCAACAATGGCTCCGCTGGACTCGTGCAGATCAAGTTAAGTAGATTCTGATAGCGGGTGTATGTCCGCCCAGTCACGTGATTGGACATGGCTTATGAGATTTTAAACAACTAGAGATTATCAAAAAAGTAAAATGAGTCAGACATCGTTAGCCATGATAGAAGGACAACACAGAAGGGTGAAAGTACGTCCAGTGACAGAATCATATGCTGGGAGGATGTGAGGAACAACTACAGCTACAGCTGATAATAAATATGTAGAAAAATGGAGACCCTAACTATAAGAGATATGAAGATAAATATAGGTAGGCAAAAGGTCTCGTTGTTGCCTTAAGTTATCAGAAAAAGTAACATAAATATCTTGCATACAGAAAGGATAAAAGTGGCTATTAGGATAGAAAACACAGGCAGACACCAATAACCCGATACAGCTGTACATCTATAGGGCATTTTTCCATGGAGTCATTTAATTGAGTCCCTGTTGTTGCAAATCCAAAAGCCAGATCCAAAAAACGTCACTCTTCTTATGTTACTTGGTGTTGTCTCTCCCGCTCAGGGGTGTTATTTTTTTCCAATACGGTTCATCTGAGTTCCTTCCCAGTGCTGGACTATGGGGGCAGCAGCTTTACAATTGCGAATATTTGATTTGTGTTCATCAATCCGGAATATAATTTCTCTCCCCATTTCCCCTACATAGGGGTGTCCACAGGGACATAAGATACAATGCACTGAATTGGCAGTCCTACAGCTTGTCATAGTTCTTGGGTCAATATTCTTGTTGGGCAGTTTATTTTGCTAGACACTATGGCATTATCACACGCCTGACACGAGCCACATCTATGAATAATCTGCAGTGCTCAGGGCTACCTGTCAGTCGTGCCGTCAGCTCATCCTCTTCTCCCTCATTACGGGGGAGAAGTGTTGGCAAGAGTCCCACTCTCTGCACCCCCCTTAATGACAAGATGGGAAAAGTGAAAGGAAAGGGCAAGGAACCACCGCATCACTATTCAGACTACAGCTTTCTACTTCAGTTCTCGAGGCTGAAAGAAGCTGTGTACCAGCCCTGATAAAGCTTGACATCTCGGATAGTGGAAGGTATGCAACTACAATAAAACCTTGTAAAATGATGTGGGCATGTGTGTGTGTGCGTGTGTATGAGTGATAGTATAACTAAGTGAGAATGAGTGATTCAGAGCTAGTGAGAATAAGTGAGTCTAAGTTAGAAGTAGATAGCGAGTAAAACTGAGTGCAAGTGAGAGTGAGCTACTGGTTATAATTCTTGGTGTAAGGGGAACCTATGGCAAAATGCTGGCACTGGCATACTGAACTGTTACAAATGGGGTTCTCTGGCAGAGTAAGTACCTTTGTCCAAGTATGAACCGTTCTTCCTAGTCAGGGTAAGGGAGTTACACTCCTAAAATAACCCCTGCTCTCCCCCTTGGTAGCTTGGCATAAGAAGTCAGACTTATCTCAGAAGCAGTGTGTAAACCATTTGCACATAACCAACAGTAATACAGTGAAAACACTACAAAAGGATACCACACCAGTTTAGAAAAGTGTCCAATATTTTTCTATATTCAAAGACCACAACCAAAATAATCCAACATGCAGTACTTTTAAAATATATACTTTGCAAGATATCAATAAAATTGCAGAAATACCTAACAAAAACACAGTTCGTAGGAGTAGGTAGCTCCGTTTGGGTCTACCACAATGCTGAAAACAACAGTCTATCAGTTTCATCCGACTGTGTCGCTACCGGCCAGTGAAAGCGTGAACAGACTCGGTAACAGTACCTTGCTCGATGCGGTGCAGGCAGCGGCTTGGTGATGATCGTCCAGATGGCATTGGTGAGACCAAGGCTTATGTGCAGAGACATGTGGTGCTCAATGCGGTGCTGGCAGGTTGCAGTGCAAGCGACAGAGCCTGTTAGCAAGAGCTGGCGTTGGTCGGCCCAGCCTGCTGTGTGGGACGAGAAGGTGCATCATGAAACTTACGAGTGGTGCCCCCAGCCATGATTCGGTCACAGGTGTCAAAGTCAGCAGCAGCGACAGTGTCGGTGAGACCAGGATGTTGAAGTGAAGCGAGGCAGTGGGGAGTGCGGTGCAGAGAGGTCACGGTGGAAGCAGCGGCTTGGTGGAGGCGGCAGTGGTCGTCTGTGAGACCAGGGTTGCTGTGCAAGATGTGGACTGTGCTCTCTGCTGTGCCATCAGGACACAGAGCCAGCAACTGAGACGGTGACGGAAAAAAGTTGTGTTTACCTTCTCTGTGGCAACTGAAACAGTAGTTCTAGAAGCAGTACCCAGAGCTTGGTGAAGTCTTTTCAGTCCCTGAGACTTCAGAACAGGAAGCAAACTCTATTTCAAGCCCTTGGAGATACTCCGCACAAGTAAAGAAAGATCAGTCCAGTCCTTTCACTGCCCAAGGCAGAAGCAGCAACTGCAGGCCTACCCAACAAAGCAACAATGCAGCGAAGGGGCAGTACTCCTCCTGGCAGCTCCTCCAGGTCTTCTTCTTGGCAGGTTCCTTGATTACAGCAAGATCTGCAATGTTGGGGTGTGGGCCCCAATATTTATACTCACTATCCCTTTGTTCTCTCAAGCAGAGAGTGTCTGTGCTTAGTCCAAACCAGTGCTATCCTCTCCGACACAGCTTCCTGGCAGGAGGTGGAGACAGCATTGGGGAAGGCATACCAGGCCCATTCAGGTGAAAGGAATTCTCATCACCTACTCTAAATGCATCCCAGGCCTATTCAGCCCAGCCCTGACTCATCCGTACTCTCTGGAGGCACTGCAAATCCCCAGCCCGTGTCAAGCCAGACAGTCAATCCACATCCTAGCAGAGGTACACTGGATGTCTAAGTAAGAAGATACCTACTTTCTAAAAGTGGTATTGCCAAACACAGAATATAAAAAGCAACTTGAGTAAAATATGCTTTTTACCATTCTGAGTTCAGGCATACTAAACTTTTCTTTCTACCATGTTCCCAGGGGTAGTTATGCTTATACGATGTTATAAGCAAACTCTCCATTCTATCCTATGGGAACAGGTAGCCTTGTAATAGTGAAAAACGAAGTCAGCAGTATTTCACTATCAGGACATTCCACACACACCAGGGCAAGTCCCACCTTTCGCATACACTGCACCCTGCCCACAGAGGTATCTTGGGCCTAGCTTAGGGGTAACATGTAATAAAAGGGAAGGTTAGGGCCTGGCAAGTGGGTGCACTTGCCAAGTCGACATTGCAGTACCAGACTGCACACAGGCTCTGCAATGGCAGGCTTGAGTTACCTTTTCAGGGCTACTCATGTGGGTGGCACAAGCAGTATTGCCAGCCCACTAGTTTTATTTGATTTACAGGACCTGGCACACTCAGTGCACTTTACTAAAGGGCTGACCAGTAAATCAGATATGCCAATCATGGTAACACCAATCCATAATAAACAATTTTGAACAGGAGCACTTGCACTTTTACCCTGAACAGCAGTTAAAAAGTGTACAGAGACACTAAACCAGCAAAAAACAGCAAAAAACAGTCACAACTGGGAGGTCAGAAAGCAAAAACACAGGGTAAACACACCAAAAGATGCAAACCCACAGCAAAATGCTGGTGCTGACACAATAGAGGTAATAGAGGTACTTTGTGGCATATGGGACACCAGTAGGAAAATGCTGGTGCTGCTATGCATTGGGGAAGACAACCATGGCATACTAGGCAGGGGGACGCAGACAACCATGACAAAATTCTGGATTACACATACTTGTGGTAATGTTGACATATAGGTCACCTGTTGTATACATATGGATGCAGCCAACTGCAGACTTCCGGCACTTGCATACTGTATGTAATTATTGGCATTTACAGTGTGCCCAACGCATATGAGACACAGCCACACCAAACTTCTGGTCCTGGGACGTGGAAGTAATTATTGACATACAGGGGCACCCATTGCCGATTTTATATTTAATGGAGTCAACCTCTTTGAAATGTCTGTCTTCAGTGATTTGGCACACCTTTAAAGTACTTCAGTATTTTAATAAACTGTCATTTTAGAGCCAGTGGTTTTGAGCAAGTTTGTGTGAAAATTGTGCTTCAAAAGACACGATTTAACCTGTTTTAAAAAAAAATCTTTATGGGGTGAAACCCTGCGGGACTTTCCTAGAAATTAGAATTCAGATGAATGATTATGCTACTTCACTTTCAAAAACCACTAGCTGCTACAATATGTTTTACAAATCCTACTGTTTCCAAAAGGTGAGTTAAATTTGGGAATATGGGAGATTATTTGGCCGTCTTTCCATATACATGTTCAATGTCTGTAAGTAAGAGTTTATTAATCAGCCATTAAAATATATAAATTCTAAACTCTTGGTTGTGGCCATGCATTTCTAAATATGGCAATAAACATTATTTCCCCCAGAAACTGAGCGTGTGGATTACAAAGAAAACACTTTTTACGGTAAAGGAACAGCTGGTTCACTTCCCAAATAAATAAACATCAGCACATAATCTCTGTAACGAAAAGGGGCCGATCTAATTCTACTACTACTCCTATGCGAGTTGTCTCCATCACCACCAGAAACCACATTATCACTTCACATTTAAAGATACAATGCCCAATAAAGATCCTTAACCCCATATTACATCCACATAAAACAATATTATTGACCATTTACGTTGTGCGCACTTTCAAGCCGTCTCAATGTAAAATAATATTTACAGGCACAAGTCAGACGAGTCCAGTCTCGCAAATAGCATTAGCGTTTTTCAAGTCCTCTGGAACAGGAAGAGGAGACTTTCCTAGTGGACATGGTCATGTTACCATCCAGGGAAAACAACAACAGAAGAAGCTGTTGTGGGCTGGCTTAGAGACAAATGCAACTGGCAGACAGTACATGGTGCGACAGACAGGGACAGGCCTTCATAAGAAAGAATACCTGTAGTGCCTACTGCAGGTCTCAGGGCATTTCAGTCTACTTTCCACATATAGCAAAATGAGGATGAATTGCACACTGATATACTGCAGTTGAGAACTTGCCATAATTGAGAAAAGGGTGACACCTGTTTTCCAATTCTCCCTCCCTTCCTGGCTGGTGAAGATGGTAACTTAGGGAGCTGGACAGGTCAGGTAGTGCTGGGTATTGGTTTCAAGGATGAAAGGCTTGAGCTGGTGCTAGCACAGAAAGTATTAGATGGCAGTGTGTGAAAGGCAGAATGCAGGTGAGGTTTTAAGACACTGGGTAGTAAGCAGGCATGGGCACTAACCTCCAGCAGGTCAGTCAGGCAAAGAGTGTTAAGGTAAGTTCACCTCGAGGCGACAGGCTGCGAGTGATAGCGAGTCCTATGCTCTCTCCTTGTTTGACATGCGCTTGCTACCAATCACACTTTAAAGCACTGAGAAGCCTCCCCTTTAGTAACATCATCACAACATGAGCAGATTCTCATGATGAGAAGCAGGGATTGGTGGTGCAGTGGGGTAATGCAACCACTCCACGAATTTCTGTTTGACTTTATGGTCAAATATTCAAATCCCGACCTTTGCAATCGGCGTTTCATAGTACAGAGGTTGATAAAAAGAGGACCATTGAGTTGGATACATCAAGTGCAGAAAAGTGGGGTTGAATGGATCCACCTGGATCCCGAATCCGGCACCTGTTATTAAGCTGGATCTAGACTGGTCCCACTGAAATATCCTGAATTTGTTCTGGTGTGATTTGAGGACGTCAGGACACATTTAGCAATGCTTCTACGTTGTCTGTCTTCCGTTTGTAGCAGCAGCCTTCAAGGGATGAGGGAGGTTTCTTATGTTCATGTCCAGCCAGGCTCATCACATAGGCTTCACTTAAAAGTCCGTTAGCTCTCATTTTATTGAATTCTTGTCCTGACTGGTAGCTATCTGGAACCTAACACCTAGATGCTAGTGCAATGGAGGGAAATAAGGCACTCAGCTTGTTATCAACTTCACAAATGTTTATTAGAGACTATGACTTGGACGCAACTTTTTGACTTTGTTCAACCCCTGCATGTAAGGGACAGGCATAATTATATTTTGTATTTAATTTCTTTTATTGTGCTTTATTTTCCTGTGTAGGGTGTCACAGAAATTTACATCACATTTACATATTTTACACAGACAATTAATCATACAAGTCTGTAAATTACTATATAGGAAATGTTACATAATACAAGAAAGGTTACAAGCTGTGCGAGTCGCTTATCTTCTGTATTGGTTGCCATCATATGGTAAAAGTGTTTGGGCTCGAGAAACACATCCAAGTATTAAAACATAACACAGTGGTTGGAGTTGTCTGCACTAATAAGACTTTATTACTACCCAAAGAACCCTCATAGGAAACCACCTCTATGTACAGTGTACTAAAATGGAGTACACTATGTAGAGATTGCGAGAAATCCCAAAAAAGGCAGGTAGAGGTAAAAGTAGATAGTACTAACTCTCTTTTTATGGTAGTCTGGACGAGCAGTTAGGCTTATCAGAGGGTTGTGTTAAGCATTTGTTGTACTCACAGAGGCAATGAATGAGACACACACTCAAGAATAAATCTGAGACCAATCTGTAGAACTAGGGTCAATGTTCATATAATTTTTAAGACCATAAACACAGTTCTAAGGTAAGTACTTTCGGAGGTATGATTCGACTAAGTTCAATAAATATATCACTTCTATGCTCAATTACGCACAATAGTAAACAATGGGGAAACAACAGAAAAATGCATAGAAATTCAGGCAATGCTTTCACGAAGTTCACCTTCTTGTTTTAGGTCAATGTCTGGACCAGGTCCAAAGATCCAGCAGGAGAAGTTTGGGAGTATCTCAAATCGGTCAGGAACAGAGGTGCTGAGGTCTTGGATGCTGCTGCTCAAAGTCAAATGGGGCCACTTGAAAAAGCAGTGTACAGAGGGACTTACAGGTAAGCCCAGTGGGTCCCCTAGAGGGAGGATGATGCAAGGGCCTTGGAACCACAGGAGTAGGGCTGGTTGGACGGTCCTGGGGGCCTGTGGAGCTGGGTGCAGAGCTAACAGGCCAGCCAGGGGTTGTGCATTTTAAGGTACTCACTGTCAGGAGGAGTAAACTTGGAGACCTGATCTCGGGACAGCTGGGTTACTCAGAAAGTGGGTCTCAGGTGACTCGATGTCCCTTGAAGGGTGCTTGCTTCGGTGCTTTGGAGTCCGGAGTGGACTCTTCTTCTCAGTGTTTGCTGTTGGGGATTCCAGTACCACAAGTTAAAGTTAAGTTAAGTTAAAATGGGACTTTTATAGCGCAACGGCTACTCCAAAGGAGTGTCCCGGCGCTTTGAGCTCCAGACCATGGAAAAGAGCAAGAAACATAACAGTAACAGAACAGGGCCCAAAGAGGGGGAAGAATTATCCAGCAAACAACCAGGTTTTCAAGTCTTTCCTGAAGACAAGCAGATTTGAGGTGTTTCGCAGGGACAACGGTAACGAGTTCCATAGCTGAGGAGCAAGGAAGCTAAAAGACCGTCCGCCTAGCTGAGCCTTTTTAATGCGTGGTACCCGAGCCAAAGCCAAGGCTTCTGACCTGAGGGAACGTGCAGGTCGATAGAAGTCCAGCCTCCTCTGGAGATACTTGGCGCCATTGCCATGCAAGGCCTTATGGGCAAGAGTCATGGCCTTAAACAGTATCCTCTTCCGCACCGGCAGCCAGTGGAGGGATACAAGGAGATTAGAGGCGCTAGTGCGGCGATGAAGGCCAAAAATGGCACGCGCAGCAGCGTTCTGGGTGACCTGCAGACGTTGGAGGAGATATTCAGGCAAGTATTGGTACGCTCCAGCTCCAGTAGGACTTGCTGTGGAGATAGATCTGACCCTCTAGAGCTGTTGTACCTTTTCTTGCATTGTTGCTACTTCGAGGTCGTCGGGGGTCAGCAGATCAACAAACCAGACTTCGCGGGATCGGTGCCTGTGGTGTGCAGAGGAGTGATGCCTTCACTCAAAGGGTGCTTCAAGGCAATTTCATAAAGGCTGGAGGTTCCCTGGGTTCTTGGAGTCCTTTCAGGTTTCAGGATGACACAGCAGCAGTGGGAACAGTAGGCAACGTTTGTTGGCTTTTTTCTTCTGTAGGAGAGCTTCAGCTCTGGAGCAGCAGGTCTTCTTTGTCCTGGTCTTCTCTTGTCATCAAATCTTATGTTCAGGACAGATCTCAGGGTGCCATGTAAATACTAAATTTAGGGGCATTACAAAGGGAGATAGGTAGTAGCCAATGAGCTCCTTATCTTTAGGGTGTCCACACCCTCTTGTGACCACTTCCTGTGAGAAAAAGCTCTACCCTAGCCCTAATGGGACATTTTCTCACCTTCCCAAGACGGTGTAATTTCAGGAGACAGGTTCACCTTGTCTGCCCCACCCTAGGGTTGCTGTAGGCTTAGTGGGGACCCTCCTACTAATCTAAATACATTTCCCGCCTTTCCTCCTACCAAAAGTGGATCAGGTTAGGGGGCCTGGCCTCCACCACTATTTTGAGGTTCCTGGGGTGGATTTCAAAGGTAGCACTTCCTTTGAAGTTTCTTTCGAAGGAAGGGCACCCTGTCCTGGAGGAAGTGTGAAGCACCTCTGCCCTGAGCAGGCTTTGTCTCTGTCCTCTGAGAGCACTGGCTCTCACCCCATGAGATCAGAAACATGTGTGGTAGTAGCAGGAAGGCAAAAATAAGTCAGGAACCACATCAGTACTTGGTAGGTTTTCAGGGAACCCCCTAAAAGGGACTCCTGTGTGAATTTATTATTGAATTAAACACTAGCATTAGTGAGGATTATAACAACAAGATGTTTGGTATCAAACACCTTAGAAATCAGTGGAGCCATCATAAAGCTAGCAAACTCATGTTGATGAGTATCCAGCCCATTTACTCTTCATGGCTTCTCTGTTCCCTTCAACATCCCAGAATAGGCTGGACATTGTAGGGGCCTATCTGCTCATGCAGCAGGAGGCCCTCTGGTGTCACACGAGCTATGTCAGTGATCACAGGGATTCTCAATGGCCCACAGGGTCAGGATGTGAGGCACAGCTGTTGCGATTAGACCCAGATTCAATGCAGGGCCACCATTTTGGAAGTGTGGCAGAGGCAAGCTGAGGTGTCCCTGTGAGGCAAAATGACAAGGTGCTCAGCAAGCTGTTGCTCCCAGAGAGTTCCAATTGCTCCAGAGTATCTGGGCTACAGTTAGAGGCAACTGCAAAAAGTCTGGTAGAGTTTGGGCGGGCTCAGAAGCTTTCTAGGTCGTGTTTGCCATGATCCATGATCCATGCCCAAGCCATACCCTCACTCCAGAAACTGTGACGATGGCTGTGAATCAATTGGAGCATAGGCTGAGATATTTCATCACAAGAGCTGCTGGAGACTAATCATTGACAAAACTAGCGAGGCAGGAAATATAGATGGTTACTGCACAACAAGTTTAAAACAGAGTAAAACATGCACTGTTGTATGTTAATGTATTTCATAGGAGAGTTGGGGAAACCCTTTGTATCAATGATAGGAGCTTGTTTTTAATAAATCATACAGAGGAGTCGCAACCTGGACAAACTGATACAACTGCTGTACTCAGCCTAAAAGTGGAACAGGAAGACTAGTAGCTCTGAGACGGGTAAAACTACAAAGGACATGGGAAAAACATCTGATGTATTATCTCTATCAGATCTAAATGGGGACCAATCAAAAGGTATCACTGTATGGATCCTGAAACACAACTAAATCAGTACTATTTTGGAACTAGGACAGAAAACCAGAGAGAAACTGTAACCGGGAGAAGGGATAGGCAATAATTCAGAGAATAATTATAAAATCATATATCAAGATTAAGCTATACACAACAGGGACTCAGAAAACTAAGGCACTGTTGAACAGGGAAACTGGTACAGGAAAATATACAGAAGGAAACCTGCTCAAAGAACTCTGACGCAAGAAGAAAGAAAGTTACATCGAACTCACCAAATATTTGGAAAGATGAGGAAACATAAAGGTGCAAGGGTATAAATACGACAGGGAATGAAAGTTGAAACCATCACAAGAAATATTTAAAACTGAAGGAAGAGCATAGGAACAGAGGATGCAGTGAAACACACAAAACAAGTAGACAAATACGGTAAAGAAGCTAACCCATAAAGCAAGCAGCAGCAAGAGAACAACAGGAATGTGGCTTTAGATTTTTTTCGGACTATCAGGAAGCTGTTCACACCTCTGGCTACTGTATCACAATTCGAGAGCTGCCAGAGTAAGTAGGAGGAGTGTAGTGTCCTGCAGGACACGTTCTAGTGCTTAGCAGAAAGTTGTATCCCCAGCCACTCCCTCGAGAGCTGGACACACTCCACCCCCACACCCATCCATCACGGGTGTCATGAGTGACGTTGCCCCGCCAATAAAAGGGCCCGGGTGCACGTGCTCGTGGCAAGTTATCACACCACGCTACCGGCTGTCTGTGTCCATCCTTTCTCACCATGTGGGCCTGAGGTCAAACCTACATTGGCGATAAGGCAGGTAGCTAACCCCGCATGCCTGCTGCTTTGCTTCATTGTTCCTCGTGGGGGAGGAAATGAACCCGGCAAGCGGTACCCCCTGCGAGACGTCTACAACCACCTGTGTCTGCAGAGGGGACTGAGCCCCTCATGTGACCCGGTCGCCACCTCCTAGACTCGAGAGGATTAGCGGTGCCTGCACGGGCTGCTCACACACACCCATTGCCAGCACAAGAGCCATGGCCGTCCTGATGGGGAGGAACAGCCACCCAGAGCCTGAATCGCTGCCCAGTGCCTGAATCGGTGTTACGGGGGAGGTCTCGGCAGACACCCGTAGGCACCCACTCACAACGCCGCTGCAGCCTGGATGCTGGCCGGCCAGAGTAAGGTCAGTGACCAAGAAAGCGGACAGACTCAAAGAGACTTGCCGCTGCCAGCACTGGGCGAGAGGCACTCGGGCTCAGACCCGCTGAGTACTCATGCCCCGAGGCCTCCACAGGCTCTTGCTGCGCCGACAACAGAGGGAGAAGTGACACGACCAACCCCAGCCCCGACAGCAGCAGCTTGCAGCCAGGGCCGTTTACGTCGTCGGTGGACGGGGAGAAGCTGCACAGCATAAACGTCCCACTACCCCGTTCTCACACCCCTGCATCTCAGCCGCCGGGATCAAGTGAACAATGGCGCACCAACTAGCACGATGCAGAGCGATCCCAGTCCTGGCATCCCATATGAGGTTTGCAATCATACACAACCACCCCATGTGAGCGAGCTACCCCGCCCGCCAGTTGGTCCGGCTCCCAGCCTCCCGTAAAGCCACAGTGCTCCCTAGGACACACCCGGACAGTAGCACCAAGGAAAATAAAGAGAGTGACACTTACTGCCACCGCCATGCCCCACCTCGCACCAGCATCTGTCTCTACAGTGCCCATGGGACAGCAAGGCCTACAGCAGGAGAGAGGCTGCCACAGCCGAGTGGGACACGTCTGAGCCACCTGGTGGTCAGCGTGAACGCTGCACTTCACGCTGCCAGGGAAAGTGGGCAGCGAATGCGACCCCACGCCAACATTCCCTGGACCCGCAGCACACAAGGCAAACTCATGAGGGACACCAGCAGCACTACCTCAGTGTTCCCCGCAAAAGCTACAAAGTCCTGGTGAAAGAGAAAGGGCCCATGGAGAGGAGCCTGCAGCGCCGCCCAGTTTGCCACTTTGCACCCTGGCCAGCAACCCCTGCCTCTCCCTGTGGCAAATGGTTCCACCTACCTCCACAGATGACTTACAGCCCACAGGGTGGCCTCGCCACATTGCAGGCAGGTAGGAGCAGCATGGGTCGCAGTTTAACGAACAGACGTCAGGACCGGCACAAACGGAGTGCTACACTGAAACCCGGTGGCCACCTGCGGTACTGCAGCCACTGTAACCGAAAACACAAGGGAGAAACAGACTACAGTGCAAATGCCTCAGACCCCCACATGAGTAGCAGGGCAGCTCACTTCACCCTGGCACCAAGTGCACCACACGGTTTTCCCAGCTCCCATACTGTGGCCACCGACAGCTATGCACTGAGGGATGGACCACTACCAGAGTACCGATGGAAGGGGTTCCTACTCTGTTGCCACACCAGCCAACTAAAGAAATCAGAAGCTACCTGTTAACAAGGCCTACACCGGAACCGCAGCAGCGAGAGCATGTCTTAGCCGAGACTCATCCACCCGTGAGAGTTGTGCATGCGACTGAGTAACAGCTCCTCAGCGGTCCTGCAGCTGCCCACTGTCCGCACAGAAGCGGCCCCAGTGCAGCCCTCCTGCAGTCCTGCAGCAACCCCAACAACGGGCCTTCCCAGGCGAGGAGAGGGAGAAGAGATATAGCCCCACCGACAGGTTATCGGTTACAGCCAAGCGTGTCAACAGAGGCATCTGATCAGGCAACAATTCTGTGAACTCTCACCTGGGACTCCATCCATGTCCATGACGCAACTCACTATAAGGAACTGTCAGAACCCACCACAGACCATCACCGAAGTCAGCAAGGTGGGAGCTAGGCAAGACCGCAAGACATGTCATCAACAGTGAACTGACGGTATGCAGCGGACGTCCCCAAGCCAGCGGTCATAGTTTAACCCTCAGGTTAAACTACAGGTGCCCGCTGGGAAGGTCCTGCTGCAAGCAAAGTCACCAGCTCATGTCTGACGTCGTCCTGCCACCTGACTCAGAAGACTGATAGATCCTATGGTATTTAGTTAACTGTTTGTTTTGTCCCCACAGGTTGGACTAACGTTTTGTTTGTTCTTCAATAAAGTTGGGGAAGAATGTAGTGACCTGCAGGACACGTTGTAGTGCTCAGTATCTCCAGCCCCTCCCTCGAGGGCTGGACACACTGCACCCCTCGCCCATCCATCACGGGAGTCAAGAGTGACGTGGCCCCGCCAATAAAAGGACCCGGCTGCACGTGCTCGTGGCCAGCTATCACACCATGCTACCGGCTGTCTGTGTCCATCCTTTCTCACCACATGGGCCTGAGGCCCAACACCACAAGGAGGAAGACTGATGTAGGTTGAAAGCATTCCTATACCATCCTTTCCAGCTCACACCTACTCAAATAAGCTGCGAGTAGTTAACATCTATTGCCCAGCCTAAATCGCACTTAACGTTTACAAATACCAGACTCTAACACCCCAAAAGAGGAAAAAACTGAAGCAAAAAAGGAATGTACCTGGTCTGAATCACTGATAGAAAAGCATGCGAATGAACACAGTAGAATAACATAGGTAACAAGCTGGATTTTGCATTGCATGGAGGGTCACAGATGTTCCCCAGGCACTGCCAACTGCTAACCAGATGGCAGAATCCTGGCAGGACGTGTCAACTATAGATATGTATTGTGCAATATACTACTAAGTGCTAAATATTGTGTTACAAAAATATTGAAGCAAGAATATCAACAACAAAAATATTAAGCAGATCAGCAAATATACTGCCACATGCATCAAGCTAAGCAACTGTGATTCCTTAATAGCGGTTATTAAGGAATCGCAATTAAGGAATCGCAATTGCTATGCATGTAGGTTTTGCTAAAAAAAAATAGTGATTCCTACACTTTCCTACACATTTCCCAGTCATTCCTATGGGCCTAGAGGCTCATAGGAATGTATGGTAAACAATGTGCAATTTGCGATTACCAAAGGGGTTTTCGCAAATTGCGAATGCAGTTTCAAGGGTGCCAGGGGGCCAAAAGGACACCCTGATGCACCCCCAAAATTGGCAAGTGTGCACATGTGACGCACACACATGCCCTAAGGGCATGTATGTGCACCACATGGCACTTATAAAAAGTAAATTACCATCAACTTGTAGCTGATGGTAATTTGAGATTCCTTAATGCAAAGTCGCATTCTGAGAATGCTTCTTGCATTGCATTTAGGGAATCGCAAATTGTGATTCCCTAACTGCATTCGCAAAATAGGTAATCACAAACTTTGCGATTAACTATTTTGCAAGTGGCGTTGTGCTTGAGGCATCCCAAAAGGCTAATTACAGGTCGCAAAGGGGCTGATTCTGCAAATCTGCCCTTTTGCGACCCGTAATTAGCTTGATGCATTTGCCCCATAGTTATGTACTGATTACTGAACTTCATACATAAGTACCATGACAATATGTATATCTTAGTGGTAAATACATGACGAGCAAAGAATAGTAATTCTCTACTTATCTTTATATACTTCCTTATATTTGTAGTCTCATTATTTTTGCTGCAATATTTTGGTGGTTGCTATTCTGACATACAATCTTACCATTGGCAATTCTATTTAGCGCCCTTTACCTTAACTCTTTACCTAGCTGTAACATCACATTTCATGTAAGCAGCAGTAACAAAACGCCTCAGTGTTGTCCTATTATTAAGGAGACTCAGATGGTTGCAGTCATCAGCAGTCTCATGGTGCAATAAGCAAACATCCTTCGCTGCCCCTTAAACCTACGAATAAATAGATGGATCCCCAGGCGATTGTCTTCTGCAAATTAAATATTGATTTGCTAAGCAACCAATCATACACAGCATGTAGTGCTCCCAATTAATGCAAGCCTGGAAAACTAATACTAGTAGTGAATTTAAGGACACAAGCCAAGTATGCTACTTTATCAAGCTTGGTCATGTGGAATTCCAGCTGCATGGCCCAAGGCTCAGTATAACGATGTGCAAGAGGCCGCTGTGCCCAAATATATATATATATTTTATTTCGGTAAACAGACTCTCCAGTTTTACATTTTCTTAACAAATCATATGTCTGCATCTCTGTAATGTTGATTTCAGTAGAATAACACATTCAAAATTATAATTAATCATACCTTAAGTATCTTACAGGAACATTAGCAGGCTCTATGTTATAAAGGGCATTCCTAGGACAGGCGTGGGAGAGGAGACATAAAAGGACATCAGTAGAGGCAAATACGAACCTGGGAGTGACTGGAAGACAAAGACGCTGCTGATTGCATGTGGAAGAAGACGGAGGACCCATATGAGACTGAAAATTTAGCACCATCACTATCACTGCTTCTTAAGTCTAAATTTCTATTACCTCTTCTGAAAGACCCCTAGGTTCATATTTCCAACAAATCAAAATGTAGTCCTTTCTCTAATCAGCTCGACCTCTTCGGAATTTAGAAGTGGGTGAGAGGTCAGGAACGACAAACAAAACCTGCGCAACATCTAAGCAGCCTCGTGCCCAGTCCAATAGCCTCGACCCTGGATGTATCAGGACTGGAGGGAAGTAGTTATCAATACTGACTATAAACTTAGTTTAAATTATGTAACGCTACAGTGCTATTGTAAAGCGCTCTGAAACTTTGGGTAATGGCTTAACTATATATAACTGCATAAAATAAAATAAAAATCATTGCCAGTAGTAGTGATTTGGGGAAATGTTTCTCACACAAAAGAAGGGGAAGAGGCAATACACAACCACTCCTCCAGCCTTCCCAATCACAACTGTAACACACACCGAAAGGAGTAGTGTGTAGGGTTCTCTTAGAAAGAGGTGGCACGTGCTCAGTGATAAACTACTGCCCTCACTCATGTTTCATCATCAGGCTTGCTTCAATACACCCCTGTGCAGACCAATGCCTGGGGTGGAGAAAAAGGGAGGGGAAGACAATACAAACATGTAAACTAATATAGGTAATAGATCCTGGGATCACCAAAAGAAAAAGTGCAGTGAAGGATAAAACTATTTCAGTGGTATCTTTATTAACCATTTATTCCTGGACCCACTGACTAGGATTAAAAATGTGAAGGATGGTGGTGACAGGAAAGTATTAGGAGTTCATTCACCCCTCCTTCTGCCAGATTGTCAACATTTTTCTGTTGCTTGACACGTGCCCACAATTTCAGGTCACAACAGCCTTATTCAGATCCAAGTGTCTTCATATTCCTCAATACCCCGAGTTCGGAGTCCCCGGAACCAATTGTTTGCAGAGAGAGGGACCCACTCAGTAACACACTTCAGTTAATCTGCGGGTAAAGAAATGGAAAAAGAGTGGAGTCAGTCATTCCTGTAGTGGGTACCGGTCATGGAAAACAACCTGCTTCACTCCATGTAACCAACTAGCACTCTTTTTGTGAATGTACATTGTTAGTACATCCACTTATGCATGCACCATCTCTATACGCAGACCGGGCATAAAAGTACTATGCCCTATTTTATGGTGTCCCTAGTAGGACATATAACACATGCTTATCCATTCAATATGGTCAAAGAAACCGTACTTGGTTGGGTGATTGTCCCTCAAGCTCTCGTATCGCTCCTCCATCCAAGGTGGTGAAAGGCCCAACTCACTGAGTTTACATTTGTGCAAGCTTAAACTGGTGAGTAAGAGGAGGCGACCCCCTATAGTAATACTATGGGGGAAAATGAAAACATGAAATAGACAAAGTTAAACATTTTAGCAGTGAGCTCTAAACTATGTTTAAACTATCGACACACCCATACAGGTTTTATTCCTTGTCCACCCTGGTTCCAGGTTTGGTGCACTCTGCTAATCAGGTATCTAGTGGGAGTCAAATATTATATGTTTGACCATCAGCTTATGAAGGTTATAAAGGATAGGTTAGGATCGAGATTTATTTTTGATCCCGGTAGTCTTTATGTGCCAAAAAACAGGAGCATGGCTCCTCTACTTTGCAACTGTTCCCTCGCAAAATGTGGTGTGCTGATCCTTCTAAAATCAGGCAGTACATGCCACAGTTCTATGACCGTGAAGTTATTCACAACTGATAGTCGCCTTTTATCGGTATCGGTCTGAAAAAAACATCTGTCATGTATTCCGGTACGACCGCGCCTCACCCGTTTTTGTTTGCCATGGTGCTCTATGTCAGTGAAAATGTAATAAGCTTTTACCCGGATAACAATCTTAAAAACATACCACCCTTATGCTCTCCGCCTGGTAATAACCGGCATACGGAGTGGTTGCCTGCAAGAGTAATGCCCCTTGTTACATACGACCCCCCTCGCAAAATGTGAACAAGGGGCCCCCTCGGAAAATGTGTCATCTGCCTTTGGTACTGTCAGTCATGTACTACGAATTTCCCTTCTTTGGAAATTCAGAGTCTGTGGCAAATTCTGAGCTTCACTGAATCTGTGTCTTCAGTCAACTGCATTGTATCACATTAAATCTCAATTATTCCAATGGCACTGCCAATGACAGTAACAGAATATCTGCTCCAGTTCAGTTTAAATTGCTGACTATCACAAATAAATGTCCACCAAGAGCATAAAAAAATATTCTTGCAAAAATCCAAATGTTGCCTTTTGGTGGCCCAACTGAGATAGAGGACATCAAATGTATCGTCTTAAGCAATAGGCTATTGTTTGTAACTAGTGGACAAGGATTTGGATTTGAAATGCTGTTTTATGTGATCAATATAACATCTAATATGTTCAGAATCTACATATAGCCCAATGCTAAGATAATCATGTCCTGCGGCTTGCCGTTCTGCTGTTGATGCACCTTAAGGGAAGAACGTTACACAGAAATAGTGGAACATCTCAAACCAAGAGGCATAGTTTAAAGATTAAATTTCATACAGTAAAATCCCTCTGCCCCTTAATCTCTTTCTTCCGTTGATGCTCTATTACTTACCGGTAATCTTCATTACCCCAGGTCCTGTTGTCCTCGTCCCATTCATTAACTAATTGGAGATAACCATCTCCCGACAGAATAAAATAGCAGAGGCATGCTGGGACCCTAATACTGCCCCTCCCACCGGGAGTACCTAAGCAGTACTTACCCAGCATCCCGTCTGTACAACCAAGCCCAGACAGGAAGGCCGGCCACCCGGGAGGGAGGGAGGGGCGCATGAATGGGACGAGGACAACGGGACCTGGGGTAATGAAGATTACCGGTAAGTAATAGAGCATTACCCCCAGGTCCCTTATGTCCTCGTCCCATTCATTAACTAATTGGAGAATACCAAAGCAGAAAACCGACCTTCCGCATCCATAAGCACACCCAGCAAACCACAACAAAAGCAGCAACCCAAGGGAGCACCGAGAAGAAGGAAAGGAAACCACAGGGAACAACCGAGCCGCAGCCCAGGACAGCAGGGCCAAAACAAGGACTGGAGACAACCCAAAAAACAGAAGGCCAGGGCCCCAACAAGGAGGCCGCCAACCAGAGAACCCGGAGATAGAGCAGCCGGAACCAAGACCTAAAGGACATGGCCAAGTAACCCACCAGACAAGGCCGCCCAGCCCAGAACGGGAAGGCCCACAGGACACGTCAACCACAGGGAAACGGAGCAAACCGCGACCGCCCCGAAGAAGGCCAAAGAAAGAAGCCAAGACCGGCCAACAGTGCGCAGGTACAGGCACCCAGACCAACAAGGAAGGAGGAAAGCACAGTCCAGAAACCACCCCACCCCACCAAACCTAGCGACACGCCCCCAGAGAGACCAGAGCAGGGGCCGAATAGGAGCAAAACCCCAACCAAACAGAAAAGACAGGGAAGGGAAAAGGCACCAGAAAAACCCAGGCGGTCAAAGGACCCCACAGGGAAGGAGACCACCAACCAAACAAGGAAGGCCAATGAACCCAGAACAGCAGGGGTAGAGGAGGCCAACCCAAAGACCACAGGCCAGAGACGCCCCCAGAAGCACCAGCCGAAAGCCGACCAACAAAGGAGAGGCCAACAAGACCGGAAACCCACAATGAACAAGCCCAACAAGGGCGGGGACAGAGCCACAGGCCACGACCCCCAGAAACCCCCAACCCCAAAAGGGAGGGAAAACAAAGTAGGACCGGAGGCCAGAGCAACCGGGAATACCCAGCAGCCCCCACACCAGGCACAGAGGGCAGAAAAAAACAGGTACCAACACAGCAGAGGCCCGCACAGGAACCCCACACCCAGGTCAAGCAAGCAGCAAGGGCAGGAGCAGCCAAAAAAAGAAACAGCCGAAGGGCACACAGCACCCAGACCAAAAGCCCACAAGGCCCGACTCCAGCAAAGCTGGAGAAGAGCCCAGAAAACAGCACAAACCAGGGCAACAAATGCCAAAGGAACCATAAAGCCAGGATCAGAGCCAGGCAACCCGACCATACAGGAGAACCCGCAGGCCCAACTAAACCCCAGAAGGAGCCCACGCAGCGCCCAGGCAGAGCAATAGGCAGGGAGGAACAGGGAACCTCCAGCACACCACTGCCGGACCACACAGAAGGCCGGAAGGAAACAGAGGAAACCGCCCAGGTGGAAGCCGGAGGAAGCAGAGAAGGCAGCGGGCCAGGCAGCAGGAAACCCCAGACAACCCACAGCCAGGAGGGAGGACACCACCAGGCAAGAGCTCCACGGAACCGCACCCCAACCAGAGAGGGGGCACCCAACAGACCTACACCGGGAACAAAGCCCGGAGAAGCAAGGGAGGCAGAAGCGAACGAGGACACCAAAACCAGGAAACATCCAGCAAAACACCCAAAAAGCAGGCCGAAACAGCCAGGAGGCCCAGGAGGCAGGGCCCGAGGACAACCAGAACCAACAGGAAGCTGGCAGACCCAAGCCACAGGATCCCACACAGGCCCAACACAGGTGAAACAAGCCAGGGAAGCGAACCGCCGGCAGGAGAAGGCCCCGAAGGACCCACCAGGATGTGGCCACAACCGCAGAGCTCCCCGCCAGTACACAAAAGAGAGCGCAGGCAAGGACGCAGAGCCCAAAAAGAAAACCAACACTAAGGAACGGAAAGCCCCAGCAGACAACCAGCCAGGCACCCAGCACAGGAACCAGACGACACCAGAACCCCCCAGGGAACAAACACACCAGGGCGCAGATGAGGCCTAGAGCACCTGGCATACCCACAGAAGAGGGGAAACAGGCGCCCCACCAAGGACACGGCAGCAGCAAAAGACAGCCAGGCCCAATCAGAAGCGGCACGAGCTCCAGGGTAAACACAACTCGGGGGGGGGGGGGCACGGAAAAGAAAAGCAGGCGCCCAACAACCCCAGCCAGACAAGCTGCACCAGGCCCCCACAGGAGCCCCAACCGGGAACAAACCAGGCAGGAACACCAGCAGAACCAGGAGGGGCAGGCAGGAAACCCCCGAAGCAAGCCAAAGGCAAGCACAGGAAGAGCCAGAGCAGGAGCAAACAAGAACAGAAGCAGCCAGAACCCAGAAGCAACCAAGCACGCAGAAGGCCCCGGGACATCACCCGAAGCCCCAGGCCTGGAGCAAAGCAGAACAGAACAGGCACACTCAAGGCAGCACAAACCACCCAGGTAGAGCGCCCCAGAGAGCACCAGGCACAACACCAGGAAGTCGCAAGAGGGACCAAGCGCTGCCCATGGGACGGGAAGAACAAAGCTAGGAACCAGGAGCCCCCCGCACACCAAACCCCGACCAACCAAGCCAAAGCCAGGAAGCGGAGGCGCACAACCTGAAACGCAAGTGGAGCAAAGGCCACAACACAACAGCCAGCCCGCAGCGGAGGCAAGGCCACCCAAAAAAAAGGGGCAGACGCAGCACAACCAAAGCCAGGCCACGACACCCGCCCCCTCGACACCCCAAGAAGGAAGGACGCAGATGGACAAAAAGAAAAGCGGGGAAACCCGCGGCAGGCATACAGGAACCCAGGGGAGCCAACAGGACCCCCCCATGCAGCCCCTCAGGAGCCATCACACCGACCCACCACCAGCTGGGGGCAGGGAGCCTCAGAGGAACCTGAAGAAGGGGGAAGGAGAAGCGCAACCCCAACAGGCGGCCCCCAAGGAAGCGAGAGGTGACCCCAACACAAGAGCAGCAGAGGGCAAGGCGGAAGCAAGCAGGCAGGAAGAACCCAACAAGACAGGGAACCCCAGGAGGAAGCACAGACAGAGCCAGCAAAAAAGATACCAGCCACCACCGAGGCGACAGGAACCAGGTTCTGATAATCGCTACACATTTGACGGACCTTTTCTATACGTCACCTCATGTGTCTTTTTTGAATATTCTCCAGGTCGTTTGTGTGATTATAAAGACATAGATAGTCCACTATCATGGGAGGATTTACCTGTGCACAGCTGTACTGTTCCTGTCAATGGATAGGCTGACTAGACTTAGATACAGAAGAATTACAATACACTATATGGTATGTGTAGTGGATTTGTGTGCCATTATACTGGCCTTTATGACTAAAATGTACTCTGTTTCTGTGAAAGCCCATTTGTTTAAAAGTTTCTGTAACATCTGACAGTTGGAATACGTTTGAATTTTGTCAATATATTAGGTCAATAATTTTGCCAAGATGTTTGCTGTTCCTCCCGAATCATATTGCCCATATTTTTTTCTCTCTCCCTAATTAGATATACTCTCTGTGTGACGTTCTCATGACATGAACTCTGTCGTTATGTAGTACAAAGCATCAAATCATTGTATATATGTATATAATTGTGTGTTTTCATGTGTATTTAGTGTCTTTTCCCTATTCACCATGTATTTTTTAATATGTTTGTTCTAGCTTAAAACTCTGATATGGAGGTTTTTATTAATATATGAGCTTTTGCTATTTGGGTCACTACTTATACGTATAATAATGGTGGGTTTTCAATTAACTTTGGAATATATTACTCACTATTGTATTTGTATTTGTTTAACACTTCCAGCATTGAAAAAGTCTCAGGATTGAGACGAAACACGTGTCGGCGTTGTGAGCTGAGAAGTTTTTATATACTATGAACTTTTGAAATAAAGAATTTGAAGACTACTTTCTGCACTGGATCTTTGTATCTACAAAAAATCACTACTATTGTTATGGACATTGTAAAAGTTGGTGTTTGTCTCCTTACATTATAGGTGGAAAGTTGTGCCACCTGGAGATCAAGTACTGTTTAGAAAGACTATAGCCAAGTCCACGAGTGGAGTGCCGGCGAAACCCTCTTCTTTGTTTGTAGCAATTTGTTGCACAATTTTTGTGCTAAGTAACACCCTGGGGTGGTGGGTGTCAAGAGGGCCACTTGAGCACCTGTGATTGTGGCTAATACATTGTTTAAGAGTTTTATTTTACGTGTTTAATACTTCTTAGAGAAACTTAAAGAATGTGCGGACATTTCTCCTTTGGGGAACACTACTACCCATGTTTTTTGTAACTACTAGTTAGGAAGCATGCAGGTTATGGTAGATGGTCGAATCATGAAATATTTTTGGGACTGGAACCAAATCATTTGGTAAGACTATTGTGAAGCAATGGCAAATAGACACTGGGCACTGACTCACTACTGCACATCAAGGGGCTGCTTATGAGTCACAGGGAGTGATATTTTCTTATCGATACCACTACGCATAAATCAGTGTAAAAACACATCTTGTAAGACCTAATGCTTTTGCACACACAATTTTCTCCTGCTGCAAATGTGTGCAGAAAAGGGTCCAGAAGTGGGAATCTCATAACGTACCAGACCCAATGATTCCAGGTTTTTCCTGCTATTCCCCATTCTGAGCCAACAAAAATGGCTGTAATGTGCGACTGACTGTGGGCTGAGCTCAGTATTTCCTCTAGTTACTGCCCTTTTCTGAAACGGCCCCAAAGAATGTGTCGAGAGGCAAGGACAAGGGAATCCTACTCACTAGGAACCAGGGTGCTTGATTTATGAGAGAAACAACGGTTCCTGTGGGATATTAAAAAATATGACTCAATCGTATCTACAATGCATACCAGCAATTCTAAAACAAGGGTTAATGGGAATGCCACAGAGAGAGCGAACGCAACACCAAAGTTTTCTTTGAAAACACAAGTAAATTTGTATTGTTATCCGGTAATGACAAGGTTTTATACATAACCATGTACTCCATATACACAAATAAGTACAAGGCAGTGCAAAGTGTCCCCAGTGTATTTAAAAGAACCAAAAAAAAGTTAAGTGACATTTAGTGCAATTATATACAGGGTTCCAAAAGGATATTCATCAGAGAAAGCGACCGTTTTGAAAATGTAATCACACAGAATAGTGAAGCACCTCTATACAATCATGAGTGCCATCTTGATGGTTCGCTTCTATTTATCGTCGACGGCGTTTTGACCCGACTAGGATCTGGGGTCTCGTCAGGACTTGAGATGGGCGGGACATCTAGGGAAAGGAAATGGTGCGGTATGTCAGAACAGACATATGTGGTTGCGCAAGCAGGTATTAGGGAAGGCTGGAGGGAGGTAGTTATCTGAGTGTACAGTAAAAATTCACAGAAGGTGAAGTGTGTCAACCGTGGGTGAAGGCAGAGTAAAAATACTCACAGTGAACCCAGCCGGGTACTGTGGTTAATGGCAAGGAGAAACCAGAAGGAAAAAAGAAGGGGAAATGGTAAGATGTAATGAACCTCAAGCGCAAGGGTGGGACCACGAGAAAACCAATGTATCACTTACCACTGAACGTGGTGAATTGGCACTGTATAGATAATCCGAAAATGTGGCGCTGAAATACAATCGATGTGTACCCACGGTGGGGCGAAGATTGCCTG
The DNA here is from genome assembly GCF_964261635.1 of Lissotriton helveticus. Taxonomy (NCBI): domain Eukaryota; kingdom Metazoa; phylum Chordata; class Amphibia; order Caudata; family Salamandridae; genus Lissotriton; species Lissotriton helveticus. The sequence goes on from NC_136059.1 coordinate 643,953,273, forward strand.
GATTGATACCTGCAATTCAGAAAAGTCATCCGTCAGAGGCGCTGTATGGGAGGCAGGGGACAGGGGTGCGGGTGGGGAGGGTTGAGGTGTTAAGGGGGGGGCTGTCAAGAGGCTGTGTAGGCCTTACCTTTGGCAGGGGCAAACGATCACCTTCAGAAGTCTGACTGGATCCGACTGGCGCTGGATTGTGCACCTTCGACCTACATTGTGGTCAGCAGGGCTCACAATTCAGATTGAGTTGTGATTGCATATGACGCAGTTCAGTAGGCAAGAGACATTGCTACCAGTGTTGCCCTCATGGACCACGCATCATCGCAGGCTGCGCACATGCTAAGCGCCACAGGCGCCACAGGTGCCATTAACTCGGTGCACCACAAGTCAATGCCATGTGGCTGTGGGCTCCTGCTGACCTCTGCCTCTGGCCTACACTGTGGTCAGCAGGGCTCACACACATCCAATCTATTCCTGACCTTCACGGACAACGCATCATTGCTGGCTGTGTACCCCCAGAGCGCTTCAGCTGCCACTAACTCTGTGCACCACAAGTCAACACCATGTGGCTGTGGGCCCCTGCTGACCTCTGCCTCTGGCCTACACTGCGGTCAGCAGGGCTCCCACACATCCAATCCATTCCTGTCCTTCACGCATGACGCATCATCACAGGCTGCACACCCGCTGAGCGCCATAGGTGCAACGAACTCTGTGCACCACAACCATGTCACCACAGGCAGTGGGTAAGATCTTAGGCATGTAGCTAAGTCATCCCCCCTGTAAGTGACAATGTTGCAATGCAGCATTCACCCGAAGGGTAGGCTCGCACGAATGGAGTAATGAAGGAGCACGGACCTCGGAATTGCATGTGCCCGTCAACCCCTGACAGATACTATAGCAGCTGATACCAACTTCCACACTACGCACACCCCGACAAGAGACCAGCGTATACATACCCCACACACAGGAGTCCTTGCTCGAAGTTATCTTGCATGGTATGTCCCTTGACCTTCCTGGTAGGTCGCTCCCCCCCGCTGCAGCTCCGACAGCACCCCCGCTAAAATGTCCTGATCGCCACTGAAGTCGAGGCCCTCCTCCACCCGCCGGCTTCCACCTGCGCCTCATCCCTGGTGGCCAGTGGTGGCCTTGGTTTGTATCCGTTCTACTGTGCCTTCTCTGCCTGTCCGCTGCTCCTCTGTGCCTCCCTCCCTCCTGCTCGCCGCTCTGTTGTGTGCCCCATCGCTTGATTCTGTGCCCCGTTCTTCTCTGCTGCTGCCCCCTTTGATTCTGTGCCCCATTTTTCTCTGCTGCTGCCCCCTTTGATTCTGTGCCCCGTTGATGACTTCCATGTCCTCCTGATCCCTGCCTGTTTCCTTCCTGAGATCGCCTCGCTCTGCTCCCCTGCCCCCGCCGCTGCTTCCTCTGCGCCCCCACCCCCACTGCACCCATTCGCTGCCCCTGCTACCACCCCTCCCGCCTCCCAGCAGCTCCTCCCTCCCGTCCTCCCCATATATGGCGGCTGCACCGCCCATCCGCACCTGGACCGTGCCTGGACCACGCCTAGCGCCAGAACCCCTGCCCCCCACACCAGCCACGAAGACTGCCGCCGCTACGAAGCCAACACCCTCGTCGCTCTCAACCCACACCTGCTGCAAGGCCGCCCCGAAGCACACCCACGGTCCATTCACCTGCCTGAACTGCAGCTTCTCCTGCCTCGAAAGCGCCGAGTCGCCTGCCACGAAGAACCCAACCAGCTTAGATGCATCCTGATCAACACCAGCTCTGCACACAAACATGCTGTCGAACTCTGGAACCTACTTGACACCGCATCACCGGACGTCGCCTTCCTGACCGAGACCTGGATGAACTAAGCCTCCTCGCCAGACATCGCCATAGCCATCCCCGACGGGTACAAGATCACCCGCTGAGACCGAACCAACAGGGCCAGAGGAGGAATCACCATGGTCCACAAAAACACCATCAGGGTCTCAACAAACACCTACGACACCCTCAGCACCGCCGAACACAGCACTTCCAGATCCACACGGACCCCAAGACCACCCTAAGAGGCACCCTAGTCTACAGACCGCCAGGACCCCGGCATCAATTCTGCGACTCCATCACCAACCTCATCAGCACGCATGCGCTGACCTCCACCGACTACGTCCTCCTCGGAGACCTGAACTATCATCTTGAGAACAACAACGACAACAACTCTTCCACCCTGATCGACAACCTCGCCAACCTCTGACTGAAACAGCTCGTCACGACACCAACCCACATCGCTGGTCACACGCTTGATGCCATCTTCTCCTCATGCCCCGACGTCACCTTCGACCACGCCTCCGAACTCACCAGGACAGACCACCACTGCATCCACTTCTCCTTCTGAAAACCCCTCACACACCACCGTGCTCTTCAGACCCTCCCCCCCGCTGCTGGGGCAAAGTCACTGAAGGACAACTACAGACGAGCCTCCCACTCAACCCCCCGACCAACCCCACCAACCACACCAACCCCGATGATGGTGCACTCACCCTTGAACGCTGGATGAACAACTGTGCCAACACCATAGCCCTGCTGGGAAAAAACACCAACAGGGACACCAGCAAAAGAGTCAGCTGGTTCACCTCAGAACTCCTCGACTCAAAGCGCACCTGCCGGAAATTGGAGAGCATATGGCACAACGACAAGATGCCGGACAGCCGCGCCGCCCACAAAGACGCCATCCGCAACCACCACCACCACATCAGGACCGCCAAAAGGACCTCCTTCACAGACCACCTCGACAACAACACACACAACAGCAAGGAACTCTTCACCATCGTGAAGGAACTCTCCAACCCCAGCTCCAGCGCCAACGACATCCCGCCATCACAAGCCCTGTGCGACTCCTTCACCACCTTCTTTCTCTGGAAAATCACTGACATCCATGACAGCTTCAATACCCGGACGACCCCTGCAGACCTCGTTGCACCGGACCCACCACACCCCACACCCCACAACACCCTGACAACCTGGGCCAACATGAGCATAGAGGACACAATCAAGACCATGGGCACAATCCACTCCAGATCCCAGTCCGACTCTCTCCCACACCACATCTTCAACATAACCGGCAGGTCCATTGCACTCCACCTGCGCAACATCATCAACCTCTCCTTCGAGACTGCTACCTTCCCTAAGAACGGAAGCACACAGAGATCAACGCCCTACTAAAGAAACCCAAGGCGGATCCGAGCGACCTCAAGAACTTCTGACCCAACTCCCTGCTCCCGTTCCCAGCAAAGGTCATCAAGAAGATAGTTAACACCCAGCTCACCCGTCACCTCGAAGACAACAACATCCTGGACCCCTCCCAATCAGGATTTGGCAGCAACCACAGCACCGAGACTGCCCTCATCACCGCCACTTCTGGACAACGGCGAGACAGCGGCCCTCATCCTCCTGAATCTCTCCGCCGCCTTCGACACCATCTGCCACCGCACACTACGCACGCAACTCCAATACGCAGGGATCCGGGAGAAGGCCCTGAACTGGACCACCTCCTTCCTCTCCGCCAGAACTCAGAGAGTCCGCCTCCCCCCGTTCCTGTCCGAGGACTCCAAGATCATCTGCGGCGCCCCACAAGGATCTTCCCTCAGCTCGACGCTGTTCAACGTCTACATGGCACCACTAGCACACATCGTCCGACAACGCGACCTCAACATAATCTCCTACGCCGATGACACTCAGCTCATCCTCTCCCTCACCAAGGACCCTCTCACTGCCTAATCCAACCTCCACCAGGGAATGAAGGCAGTCACCGACTGGATGAAGGAAAGCCGACTTAAGCTGAACTCAGACAAAACGGAGATTCTCATCCTCGGGTCCAACCCCTCAGCATGGGACGACTCATGGTGGCCTGCATCACTGGGGACCTCCCGGCCCCCACCGACCATGACGGTAACCTGGGAGTTATCCTCGACTCGAAACTCACCATGACCAAACAAGTCAACGCTGTCTCCTCCACCTGCATCAATACCCTCCGCATGCTCTGCAAGATCTACAGATGGATCCCGACAAACACAAGGAAAACAGTCACCCAGGCCCTAGTCAGCAGCAGACTCGACTACGGGAACGCCCTCTACACGGGAGCCTCGTCCAAGCTCATCAACAGACTGCAAAGAATCCAGAACGCCGCTGCACGCCTGATCCTCAACGTCCCGGCCGGCGACCACATCACCCCCCCACCTGAGGAACCTGCACTGGCTCCCCATCGACAGGAGAATCTCCTTCAAGCTCCTGAACCATGCACACAAGGCACTCCACAAGACCGGACCAGCCTATCTACATACCCAACAGGAAACTCCACTCTGCTGACCACGCCTTGGCCACTGTCCCGCGCATCCGTAGAACCACTTCCGGAGGCAGGTCCTTTTCCCACTGCGCCGCCAAGACCTGGCACACCCTCCCCCCTACCTAAGACAAACAGAAGACCTGCTGACCTTCAGGAGACAACTCAAGACCTGGCTCTTCGACCAGTAGGAGCAGCACCCCCCCCAGCGCCTTGAAACCCTCACCGGTAAGTAGTGCGCTTTACAAATTTAATGATTGATTGATTGATTGATTGATTGATGGAACGGCCTTCACACTTACTCCCACAACATCCCAGGTGTACAACCAGTGCACACTAAAACTTCATTGATCCGAGATGTGGCATTTCATTCACAGAACTGGTGCAGGTCAGAATAGTGCCGCTTCAACAAGAGGCACTAACGCAATGGCTGAAAACCCCTGACACATTCACAACCCCTCTCACATGGAACTGTTCCGTGCACGTATGCTGCATTTCCTGGGGGCACTGCCATTGGCAGTGCTGCGGATCAGTTACCGGCTAAGCTTCCGCCTTGCCAACGTCACTTGCATTCAGCCTGTGTTGCATTGTCCATCGTGCATATTCGAGTGGTCCATGGATGTCTGCCTATCCAACAGGACAGTAGCTGAACTGGATTTTGACATGTGTTTGCCCCCTGTTGGCCCATGACCAGGAGTGTTACCTTAATACCCGTTTATGGGATGCCTCAATACTTGGCATACATGTTGGCAGCTGGACCTGGGAGATTGCACAAATCCTCCTGTGCAGTGACCACATTGAACCGCTCCCCTATTGGGGTGTAGTGCAAATTGGTGTAAGGGGGTGGATGCAGCACATCTCTCCGGACCTGCGAATGGATCACCTTGCCGTCGTGTTTGATGAAGTCGACAACAACCTCGTGTTGGAAATGTTAGCCTACGAAGCTGCAATCCATTTCATGGACGAGTAACTATGTACCTGCAACCACAACAGATTGGAACACATTGCACATGTCCCGACACCTCGTTGCATCTTGGAGATCTGTCACATATCCCACCACAACAGTGGACATCGCTACATTCGCCTGGACTCCGAATACATGAGCGGACAACAACGCGTCTTAACACACACCTGTGAAAGGTGAGGCACTCCCCCGGAGTGGACAGCGGCGGTTGGCAACGTTCCTCATTCTGACATTCTGCTGCATTGGTCTGCATGTTGTGGCACTTATCGTGCCTGTACTGACACGCATATGCTAATAAAGTCTACGCACCTTCACTTGTATTCAACTGTGATGAGTGTTGATTTGAATGACAATGTGTGTCTCAATGCCTATGTGGGTCACTGCCCTAAATGCGCATTGATAGAATTACCCAGGAAGCACCTTTTTGTGGAATCACTGTCCCTACATTCATCCATACTTTCATTCTTGATTGATCATGGCCATGACACATCTGTGTGAATTGGAATGTTTTATTTTCATTTGGTGGAGTGTTGAAGCTGGAAAAGAACAGGGCCATGCAAGCCCTGCTTTACATTTTTGGCCCGTGGAGGGCCAGCCAGAGTCCTTTCGGGATTGACAAGTTCATAGGGAGTGGAAGACTACAGTCCGCAGTGTGATTGCTGTGTCATTGGTAACCAAATCAAATATGGCAGTCCATATCGAGGTCCAAGGTGAGTGTCGCTCAGGGTATAGGGGGACAATGGGAGGTGTTATTCCAGGGCATGATGCAGAGGGCAGAACCAAGCTGAACCCGGTTATATGGCGGAGATGAATGCTATCACTTCATTCTGAAATGCCAGAAACCGGTCCTCGGAAGCTTGTTTCCGGTCGAGGGAAGACATGGCTTGGCAGTTCGGGCTGGACTGTTCCCATGAGACACAGGGTCAGACTGATTTGCATATAGCCATGTCTGAACTGGGGTGGCAGAGTGGGCTAAAGAACGGTGATGGATTAAACCCAGATCTTTTGACTCGGTGTGAGTGTTTGATTGATTCAGATGCTCCGTCCATCACCACCCCCTTTTGTATCACTTCATTCTAGCCACAAAGCTAGATTCATCATCATCTTCGTCCTCTGATGTGTCAGGTGCCTCACATGCGGGTGGTGGTGTTTTGTCTGCATCACTGTGTGGCAGTGACACATCATGGGATGGAGGTGGAAAAATGCTGCACTGTGTGGCACTGACACTTCAGGGTGAGGAGATTTGGATGTAGTAGTAGCACCAGCATCCATCCTCGCCAGGCCTTGTGGTGGCAATGCCATGACGAGATCTGCAGGGCATGGAAGATCACAGCTACATCTCGCTGATGTGCAGCCGTGGCAAACATTCTTTCGGCCTGTATCTTCTCCATGTTCTCCATGATCCACCGCATGTGATATCGCTGGAGCCACTCTGACTAGACAGTTGTTTTTGGCTCCGAGTCATGACTCCAGCGATGTCAGCCATTGCTTGTTGAGAGCAAGGAGCAGACAGTGGGTGTCCATTAGGGACTGTGAGTGGTCCCTGATGGGTCTTAGACATCCACGTATGGCAACTAGTTTGGCTGCCATGAGGTCGAAACCCACCAGCAGCTGGTCAGACATCGCCTCCTGGCACCCTAACACACGGCATTGGAAGGCCATGTGTTGGTTGTGGGGGTCCCAGGAGACAGCTGTGGTGGTGGTGGGTGCTTCCTGCTGTGTGGTCTGTGCAAGGGGTGGGGTCTCATGGATGCAGCTGAGCTGCCCTGCTCCTGGAGGTGGGGTGCCGGAGCTGTCCCTGAGCTGTTGGAGTACGTTGGTGTAGATATTGGGGAGGTCCTCTTCATCATCAGTGCTGTGTTGTTGGGTCTGCTATGCAGGAGGTGATGATTCTCCCTCTGCAATGTGAAGGGGGAATGCAGATCGACATTGTGTTCACATGTATGTTCACACATTGCACAAGTTTACTGTCAGAATGCATGGCAATGTACATTGTGACTGTTTATGAAGAGACGCCTATTTGAAGTGGGACGCTGCCATTTCTACACCGTCAGGGATGTGAGGTTGTACTTGTACATTGTCATCTCACAGTTTCCTGCTATGCCAAATGCAAATGGCCATTTTCTACACACAAGCGGCAGCAGTTTTGTCCTCTGTTCTGTTGTGAAAGTGTTGCAATTTGTACCATATTGTTGTCAAGGTTAGGGTGCTCTGCATCTTATGTGTTTGTGCTGCATTGTGGGTGGGTTGCCCCTTCGGCTCAGATTTGGCTAGCTGTTATCCCTTTCAGGCGGTGTGCCTTTCACTTCCATGCTTATACAGTGCTGAGATGTTGCAGACTTGCTTAAATTGGGAAATTGGGCTATTGGTCGGAGTTGTGACTCTTGGGCATGGTTTGTCCGCAGATGTGCTATACTTACTTGTGCATGTGTGCCATGGTGCCCATCTCCCCCCGTCTTCCCAGTCCCGGTCGTTACTCACCATGTTGCTGTTGTCTCAGGTCATGTTGTGCAGTGTCTGGTCCCCCAACTCCTGCCACTGTCTCCCAATGATGGTTCCAGGCTGGTCCTCCGTGGGGCTTGTGGGATTCTGGTTGTCCTCTGTACTTGCTCGGGCTACCTCCATGGTGCTTCGCAGTTGTTTGGGTCTTGTGTGTGTTTTTTATTGCCGCTTTTATAGTGATTTTGGCCGCCTAACTTGTGGGACTTGCAGGTTGGCGCTGCTTCTCGCTGGATTTTTTATCGCAGTTGTGCCCATCGCAAGTTTTTTCACGTTGTGGGATTAGATTTTTATCGCTGTCCAGGGACTTTTATCATGGACATTTGCCGCGTTGTAGGGAACTATCACATGTTACTGCTGTGTTGAGAATACGACTTTGACACTGAGTTATTTTCCCGCTTAACGGCGATATGAAAGATTGTGTTAACCGATTTTGGCGATAATTATCGCACGTACTTGAGAATATCCCCCTCGCCCTTTTACAGCAAACTTATGGCAATAGTGAGTCAATGAGTACACAGAATAAACCTAGTGTTCTCTCAATGCTGGAAACCACAATCCATGACCCTTAAGGGAACTGGCCGGTAAAATAAAGAGTACACAGACGACTGATAGGCTGGACATTACATGAGGAGTTCCCAGGTCCTTTCCGACTCTCAGTTTTTTATTTGGTTTATGATATATTTAAAGATTAATGAATCAGAGGTAAAGTCACACGAAGGACAGCTGTGCTGTCCAATGACCCAGACTGCCAGATCGCTGTAACTTGAGAGAAAGTGCAGTCCGAGAGCTGGGCCTCTGAGATAGCTCTGCTTTCTAAGGCTAACCCTATGAAGTGAACTAGTTCACTGCTGTCTAATGCAAGCACCTGTAAGATAGGTTTAACCTCAGAGACAGCTCTGAGACGGTTTCTGAAAGCTACACTTTTGCTGTCTACAGCTAACACCTTTCCGGTCTGTAAGATTGGTTGGTAGCTCTGCTCTGAGAGGCTCGCGCCTGTACATTCTGCCCCCCGTGGAGCAGCCCTGGTGTCTACGACCTGAGCCCGTCACTTCTTCAACCCACGGCCAGTTCTGTTGTCTGAAGTCTGAAGTCTGAACATGTGCTCAAGGGTGGTGTTAAAGTCTATCAGCTCCATCCCAAATCTTTACAGCAAAATCCTAGTTCTACCCTTGATTTCCTTCAAAATCCAGGCGTCTTGCTGCTCACAGAAAAGGAGAAGAAAAACCAACAACATGTGTTAGTGTAATTAATGATCTTCTACCTATAAACCGCTGAATAATAGGAGGGCGGTTTTTGTTACTAATTGAAATGTTCTTTTCCCTCCTACCGACATTTTTACAACAGCAGGGAGGAAACAATTAGCACGGCTGCTTTTTTCGCTGCTGAAGGTTAGTCTGTCTCTCGTTTTATAATGAAAATCGTGCGCTAATGTGTTAATCGGTATTTTAGAGCAATTTGCTTTCTAAAAGTTTCATGATTACAATAATGTACTCACGGGTGTGAGGAAAATACATTGTATGCCATCCCAATGTGCTGAAGGCACGCAGCGTGCAGCCGTGCGTGTCATGTCATGCCAGGGACCGAGGTAACAGCCTGTATGTCAGTGTCCGGATAAATTAGAACACTTTACTGCACGCTATGTCGCCTATAAAAAGACAGCGATGGAATATACTTAACGAGTCCTACATTTAATTGGCATACAACACACAGAAACCTTAGTTATATTAAAACTTACACTATCAGCTGCATTTAATCTACAAACCGATCAGAACATGCACTGGCAATTTCAAGAGGTCTGACTTTAAAGTGCAAACACATGCATGCACATACCATCCCAGACTATGTTTGGGGTGGTTACCAGGAAACTCATTAAAACTAATTTTTGATGTCGGGTAGTTGGAATAAGGTTTTCAAGCTCAATGGTTGAGGCACTATGTTTGTAATCTCGTCAACACGGCATTGGAACAGGGAGAATCTGTATACACATCCACTTATTCACAAACAGTTCTACATAGTCACTCATACATATACTCACTCATCATATGTAGTGATACACCTATACATCCTGTTACACACCTACAGTCATCCAAAAGTTACTCACACACATACTCACACATGCAAATTAACTATTGAACATCCATTTTTTGCCTATACAGCTATACACACACTACCACTTTACTTCTAAGAAAACTTACACATACTTACTCTCTTAAACAATCACTTATAGAAACACATACTAATTTAAATAGGAACTCTTACAATCTCTTACTCTCAGATATACTCACTTATATACATCAATATTCACATACACTAGATTAAAACATATGTAGTGACTGATAAAGAAACTAGTGAGACACTCATTCACTCACATATACACAGTCATCCACCCATACAGTCCTGCACATATGCTGTCTTCTCATGCATCTATGTGCTAAGTAATACCTCCACCAAACCATACAAACACTCATACTGATACTAAGAAAAACATCTAATAACACATATACATACACATGTAGCTACTCACCAACCCATGCAGCCACTTATACACAAAGTGAAACACTAATACATATATTTAAATATTTAAACATTACTCTCTAATATATGTATTCACTAAGATACACTTAATAAACCAGTTAACCAATCAATTTTTTTAAAAACATCCATATAAACACTTATTTAAACATTTATTCTTCCATCAACTTTTACATATACATCTATAACACATATTTATTTTTCAGAAAGACACACATTCACTGGATGGTGTCATCAGTGATGTCATGAGTGATGTCACTGACCATGTCATGAGTGATGTAATATGTGACGTCATCAGCAGTGCATTGCAAGCGCAAGTTATAGTGAGTCCAACTAACTATAACGTGGGAATTTCATTGGTTTTATGCTAGTAAAATTTCCAGCTAACTATAACTGGTGTGAAACCTATGGTTTTTTCAGTGAATTTAATAGTTTTTTTTAATGCTAATTCCTAACTATAACTGGTGTGAAACCTATGGTTTTTTCAGTGAATATATATATATATATGGATATATATATATATATATATATATATATATATATATATATATATATATATATATATATATATATATATATATATATATATATATATAGCCCAGAACAGCTCAAGCAGTATCAGGGAAAGACAAGACTTGAAGTGAAAAAGACCACACAAAAGAACCTTCTTGAGATGGTCTTGCGCATCCTGGGACAGACAGCTAATTGCTTTCATTCCTTTAATACCTGCTCATACTAATTTTGAATCAAGAGAAAGCGAAACAGCACAACGATTTTGGTGCCACCGAAAATGATATTGCTATCAAATATGTTAAATCGATTCACCTGTCTACAAGCAGAAAGACTACTTTAGAAAAGTGCAAACAACTGATGGTTGGAGCAGAAATCTGACCTTTTACATCCTAAACCTTTTTGGTAACCATGACTATTCAGACTGAACATGCTGAAATCTTTATCCTTGATCTCATATATGTGACATAGTTTCAAATGATTCTGCGGATTCCTTGGTTGTGTCTTCACTGTCCAGGCATTGGAATTACATTGTTGATGCTTCAGTCCAGGGGCACAACTAGTCTCAAATTGTGGGGTGGGCTAACATATGGATTAGTGGAGACACAGACATCTTAAGAGTCTAATCAAAATTACTTGTGGGGGCTCCATTCGCTTTTCCGATGTGGTGCGTAAAACACAGAGTCAATCTTTTTTGACTACATGTTGCAAATAGTGCATTTTAAAGCATGCAGGGTCAGTAACATTATTCCTGGCATAGCATGATTTTGGGGCTCTCAAGAAATTTTAGCACAGTGAATAACAAATGTTTTATTTTAACACACATTAGACTTGTAAACCTGGTGCAATGTGAAACACCAGATTCTATTTTACATCACAATCTCGGGCAAATCGTACACTCCAAATACTCTAGGCCAGTTGTGTCAACCTAACTAGTCTTAAAAAAATCTTTTACAAGATATTTCACCATCCTTCCACCAAACGACGGTTTTGAAAATTGGAAGCAAATAATGCAGTTTAAGCACATTTATTTATTTTAGTTATTGCTCTGTCCATGCTTCATCTACCTGCACACAATTCTTTTATGTTATTTTCTGAAAATGATGTTACTCTAGTAAACCGCTTTGTAGCTGTATGGAGGAAGCTGCCACATATCCTAGTTCTATAGTACAAAGAATGTTGAATATATATTATTTGGTACTTTGTGACAACTCCCACCAATTGTTTATGAATTTTCAATGTGTGGGAGGTCATTTAGCAAGAAACAACCTATGTTGGAATATTTGCTACAATAACATACATTAAGGATAGAAACTGAGCACACAAGCTTGATTATAAATGATACCCCCACACCACAGATGGGTATCAATCTGGGATTACCAAGGGTAAGATATCTTGACCTAGTTTTCCATTTGGCACTCATCTCACTGCACTCAGTACTCCCTGTATAAGTAAAAGGATCTGAAAATAAACAGAGCTTTAAACGTCTTATGTATTTTTTAAATTCCAGTCCCTCTACCTAGCCCCTGGGCAGCAAATAAGTAGCTGTTGTGGAGTTAAGCATGGGTAAACCGATAAACCTTTGATACCACTACAGCTACTGCTGCCATTTTAGTGAATAAATGCCATAGGAGATCAGGGATGACATTCAAACCTGCAACGTACCCCTGAACACAAATGGGAGCAGATTATTTAATAGCAATAAGATTTGTAAAAATAATTTGCACCAGTGCTCGAAGAATGAGAATGTTTTTACTGATAATATTAGCAGTTCTTTATTGAATTCTTGTATGAAGCAAATGACGTATGAAATGAGATATCTTGGGGTGGAAGCTTAGTAGCAGTGTGAAAAAGTAATCCCAGAAAGAACTTTGGATGCATGAGTCTGTCGTCTAATAAAAATGATGAGGCTAAATTAGAACAATTGCATAACATAATGTGAGAAGAAGACTGGACTGCAGACAAACTAGTCTCTGCTTTGTTGTGGCAGGCAGTAAATTTGGCACAATCACAAGGCGCTGCAAACCTAATGCCAACCTCATTTTACCATATTGGCTCATCTCAGCAAGAACCAATTACTGCAGAGACAGACAATACCTTCACAAAGTGTTAACCCTTTTAATCACTGCCTGTGAGAAAGTGCCATCTTTCTTGCATTGGTATGCCCCCACTTTTTTCTAAACTGCTGATGTACTTTGACTGAGTGTGCCCTGGGTTCCTGCCAACCAGGTACCCAGGGCCTGTGTTCCTACCCTAAAACTGTGTTGAAACTAAAAACCCAATTGGCATCTCTGGCCACCTGTTAGCCCCTAGTAAATGGTACCCTAGGTAGCCAGGGCATGGTGACCAGAGAAGAAAGCTGAGGGCTGCAGCACCTAGTGTACCACCCTCAGGGGCCCTGTACCTAGCACCCACACACTGCCTTTGTAGGCTGAGTGCCTAGGTACAGAACTGAACAAAGAGTCGACATGGCAAACATCCCTGTGTGTCATGCCCACAGAACCCACTGCCCTGGCATACTTCAGTCACCCCTCTAGCTGGGTGCCCTATGCCAGAGGTGTGGGCACAGGTGCAGGAGCCCTGTGCCCCTACAGTACCCAGGACCATTCTGGGCACTGTAAGTGCAGTGATGCCATTAAGAGTATATGGTGCTGGAAGGTTGTCATTACGAACTCCACAGCACCATAATGGCTACACTAAAGACTGACAAGTTTGGTACCAAACTGCTCAGCACATTAAACCCGCACTGATGCCAGTGTGGGATCTAATGTAAAATGCACCAGAGGGCATCTTAGAGATGCCCCCTGAAACCCTAACCTACAATCCACGTCTGGGCTGAGTGGCTGCAGAGGCTGCCACACAGCAGACATGTTGCTGGACCCCTGGGTGGAGAGCCCCCCGCTCTCCGGGGCCTGCAACAATGCACATCCTGGGCGAGGCGCTAGGTCTCCTCCCCCAGGATGGGCAAAGGGAAGCTTCAAAGGCATGCCACCTCTGTGAGCTTCTCCAGACCATTTGCTGTACCCAGCAACTGGTCCCCACCAGTCCTGACCCCCACTCTGGCGGGAAGACTGGTGGGAAAAACTACATCAGGAAGGGTGGTGTGCCAGCCTGTGCCAACCCCACCCCTCAGGTGGGGGAGACGAGGTGAAGCACAACCCCGGGCTATGGCCATCTTGTAGATGGGGAGCCCTGCCCAATCAAAGCTAGGCTCCTGCCCCCTCCCACAGGAGAGGAGCAGGCTAGGGGTGTACACACCCCAGGACAGGGACCTATTGGTCCCTGTCCTTGCCCTACCTGTAACACCCCATAATTCAGTATTTAGGGGCTCCCTGAACCTTCCTACCTTAGATCCCGATAAGACCCGCCGTGCAGCTGCTAACAACAGGACGACAACAACTGACTTGGCCCCAGCCCTACCAGCATGTCGATCCTAGAACCTGCTCCTGCCTAATCCCGGCGACTCCTGCGGACAGCAACCTTGCGACACCCAGAGGACCTGGCTGCCCTGACCCTCTTAAAGCCTGGGACTCCCATCATCAGAGTCTCTGCTGCAACAACACCCCTGGTGGCAGCCAGGAAGCTCCGGACCAACCCAATCTGCACCCGCCGAGCCCAGCCCGTGCCCGAGTCATCCAGGACCACGAGGACGTCCCCCTGGTGACTGGGACCCAAAGTCAAGAGCCCAAAGACCCTCCTCGACGACCCCGATGACGCCTGCAGCCTCAGGACAGAGGACCCTTTTGACCGCGACCAGCAGGGGGTAAGATTTCCCGACCTCAAAAGACACCCCTGCACCCGGCGCCCCCCGGCCCCCTGTGCCCAACTCCTGGGTGCCTAGCTATCCTCCAAGAGCCCAACTTACCCCTCGAAGTGTTGGTCACTCCAGGAGATCCTTCGTCCCGAGCCTGCAGCCTTTGTTCCCTTTTCCAGTTCCTCATTGAATAACATTAAGCGCCCGACGGCTCAAAAGCACCCTGCATCCAGCCGCCCGAGTGCCCCTGAAAGTGCAACCTGTACCCTATCCTACTTTCCCATTTGCCCTGAGCAAGTGACCAGGAGCCCAGCTCCCACATCCGAGTGGCCTGCTAGCGAGCAACCACCAACCGGAGGCCCTCTTTCCCTCATTGGATAACATTGGGCATCACTACCTCTGCACCCGGCCGCCCCTGAGCCGCTGGGGTGAACCAACTGTACTTACCTGACCTTGGGGGACCCCTGAGTCTATACCCAGAACCCTAACTTCACCAGCCAAGTACTCACCTGGAAACCGATAACTCACTTACCTGCCATTGGATAACATTGACTGGTTTGACTCGAAAAATCTTCTAATTGTGAAGTTTTGGAAAGTAAATATATTCATATAAAATTACCCGAATTTCCGAAGTACTCACCTGTGATCAGGGGAGAAGCCAGTTTTGTACCTTGTAGCCCAGTACTGAACCGCAAAAGTAATCCTTACCGGGTTTACTAGTAATCTGTATTTTCTCCATAGGAACCCATTGCCTGCTTTTCTATGAAATTTCTTCAAAGTGTCTACTTTGGAAAACTTGAAATATTCTTTATAAATCATACGAAATACTGACACGCAATTACCTGCCTGTTTTGAGTTAAGACCCCAGTGCTGGCCCTAGGAGCCCAGTACTGGATTACAAAAGTAACGCGATCGTACTTTATCTGCAACCTGAATGTTCTCCCAATGGAAACATTGCCAGATTTTCATTGAAAAGTTTCTAAGTGTGAACTTTTAATACAGCTTTACATTCATGAAAATTCACTACAGTAACTAACACGTTTTTGCTAATCTGGTTTCAGCTTAGCCCCCAGGACTCATTCTAGGATCTAGTCCTGGAACTACTAAAGTAATCTGTATTATAATCAACTGTACTTATATGATGACAATCCCTTGAGTTCAATGCTAAAGTGTGTTTAGAATTGTGTTGCCTACTGCATCCCTGTATCTATTGTGTTCACAAACTTCATTGCTTCCTTGCAAAGTAATTACATGAGAGTACTCATATTGAGAAAAGTATATTTTGATACCTGTTGGTTCTAAAAATAAAACCACTATATCTTTTGATATAACAACAATTGGCCTGGAGTTCAGTCTCTTGAGTGTGTGAAATCCTTTTCTGACTGATTGTGTACAACAAAAGCTTTACACTGTCCTCTGGTACTGCCTTACTGCTCGACCAAGCTACCGCTTTTGAGAGTAAGGTCAGTCCTGACTTTAACCTCTGTTATACCTCTGGGGTTTGTGGACGCTATACACACTGTACCTCATTCTGGTCCAGTATATATAGATCCACTTTCTCACACTGCCCCTCTTGGTAACATGGCCTTCTGTCCTATAAACTATTGCAGAAGACAAGACAACCATACTGGCTTCTGTCCTCAAAGAAGTAATCTCTCCCTTCCACATTCCCTCCTGCTCTCTCCTCAGCTAAATGCAACCCTTATAGCGAGGATCATGAGAGATCTGTCTTGAGGCCCTACGTAGAAGGTGGGTAGCTCCTGCTTCCAAGCTGTTCTTTTTGTCCTGCTTTAGTATCTCCTGCTCTCAAAATACCGCTACTACAAACAGGGAGAAAATCCACCCATTGTTGGATGGCCTAATTCTATTCTGATTCATCATAATGGATAGTCTAATTTCTATTCTGATTAAACTCCAATTGGTAACTGTATTTCTGCAGACCATTTAGGATATGACACATCACCATGGCGCCTTAATACATCCTCTGAGTGACCTATTGCACAGGATAGACTCTACCCTTCTATCTCATTACCCTTAACAGACCTCCTGGATGGGAGTTCTCCCTACTCCATCTTTCATGGCAGGGCCCCACCTTTCCCCCACGGGTGACAACTACCACACCATTGACTATTCTCCTAAGCTCTCCAAAACCGACAAGAAATCTTTCAAACACTCAATCCTAAAAAGTCACCCGAGACCCTGGTCTCCGTCCTGCGTTTCAGCACGGACAAGGGCACAGTCTTCAATGACCTCATCTTCTATTCCAGAAAAACGTCCCTTTGGCGCAAAGCCTTCTCGAACCTCCTTAAGGTACATAAAGCCAGAAACATTCCATACGGCATCAAACTCACGATCATTCCATCCGCAAACCTGCATGTGGACCTCACCATCACCCTCTACAAAAACGGCATCATCCTTATATAAGCTCCTCCCAGAGACCTCACTAAATTTGCAGGCTTCGTCACTGTCCTTAGAAAATATGTGCACGACCCTCCTCTGCCCATGCCCCCCCTGCAACATGGCTCGCCCAATCCACCAAGGGTCGCCTAGCCTTTATCTAAACTCCCATGCTGGACGTCGCAACACGGTTCTACCTAGCTCCACTACCTTGCCACCGGCGCATACTAACAACTGTGTGCCTATACCACCGATCTCAGGCTTGCTAGCTCCCACCTCTCCTTTGGCTTCTTTAACGCCCCCTATGGCTCACTCCTTGAGCAGTCTTAGCCCCACTACCATGCTACCATTACATGCCAACAGAAATGTCCCCCAACCCATAACCGCCTGCCCGCAAAAATCTTCCCCTCATCTGAATATTGAAACCCCTGCTAGGGCTCACAACACTGGTAATCTTATTCACACCACTAGGCTACCAGCTCCCCCCGCCAGAATCACTCCCATCCCATCGGCACCCTGTCCACAAGTGCTTCCTTCTTTTAGGGATGTTGATACCCTCCAGGGCAGAGTCACCGAACTAACCATGAGCATCCACAATGCCATTCTGGATCTAAAGAAACTCCTGCACCTCACCAAACTCTCTTGTTCGAATCTCAAGCTCTCGCAGAGCTCTATGCTCCCCCCTTACTCCAAGCCCCTCCTTCACCCTTTACCGCTATCCCTGAGACACCTGCGCCCCCGCAAACAGCCCAGCCACCTATCGGAGGAGAACGTTTTGGCCCTCCTCCTTTCCTACAGTCCTACCCCTATCACGACTAGCCCTCTAGACCTCACAGAGGATGAAGTTGAAGCCCTCCTCTCTAGCTACGAATCTGACCCGACAACCCCTTTCCCCTCAGACCTGAATGACGAATACCCTATCCGCATGGTTGCAGCCAACCCCAACAGTCCCTCTACCATCCGTATCAGAGGAGTGGTCAATAGCAACCTAGCGATAGTACCCAGCTCTGCCTCTACCCACGACACACATTCTGACCCCCATCTCTCCGGGCTCCTAATTAACTGCCGTTCTGCAGTAAAGCACGCCTCAGATGTCGCTGATCTCATCCTGAGCCATAAATCGGACTTAGCGATCCTGGCGGAATCTTGGCCCACCGAATCCTCTTTGCCCTGCCTAGACCTCTTAGTCCCACCCAATTACAACATCGTAAGACTAGACAGGCAATCAAAAGAAAAGGAGTTGGCATTGCCTGCATCTATCGCTCTTCCCTCCTTGTTACAGAACCTCTGGGTGACCCTACAGATTCCTTTGAATACCTTGCACTCTCTATTTGCAACAACAACACCCAACTGTGCAGAGGCAAAAATGACACATTCACTGACCACCTTATGGAAATCATCACAACCAAGGCTTCCCCTAACTCTAATGACATTTTCCTGGAGGATTTCAACTTGCACTGGAATGACCCCAAAGACCCGCAGGTCAATGTCATCAGAGACTTTATGGCTGACCAAGCCCTTACCCAAGCCTGCACACTTCCTACTCACATGAAAGGCGCTACTTTAGACTGGATCATCGCCAAGGAATTAGCAGTCAAACTTATCTCTATAGACCCATGTGACTGGTCCGACCACCACTCTATTTCCTTCCTTCTGCCCGGCAGGCACAACCACCCCAACCCCATCTCACCTCGGTCCACAGCCTCATTGAACATTACTCCTCTACCATAGCCAACATTCTTGATGACTTCGCTCCGCTCAAACTTAAAAGAACCCAGATTAAAGACCGGAATCCCTGGTTCAATGAATCCCTCAACAAGGAGAGGAGATCCCTTCGGCAGACAGAACGTAACTGGAAACAGCACCCGTCAGCAGTCCACCTAAAACTTCTCAGACAGGCCAGAAATGCCTACAATAGGAAAATCCACCACTCAAAAAAAGAGTTCTTCAGAACAGAACTAGATAACGCTAAAAATAGACCTCGCAAATATTCCACTTGGTCAAACACCAATCCAACAAATTAGCAAAAACCTCTAAAGAAACCCCAAATCGGTAATATCTTGCAAAGAATTCTCCTCCTATTTCTGCAACAAAATCTCTGCCTTAGGAATCGAACTTGAATCCGCAACTCTCTCCCGAACTCAGTTGGCTCACTCGGCGCTGCCCTCCCAGACATCACCCAAAAATCATGCCCATTGGTCCAGCTTCAAAGTCTATGACGACCACTCCGCCTAGAAAATTCTTTCCTCCCTAAACCCGAACAATCACTTCAATGATCCTCTCCCCTCTAACTGCCTAGCCGCCTCTCAGGCTATCATCCCTTCCTGGACTGCAATAATCAACACCCCCTCTTACAGGGATCGATACCTGACTCTCTCAAAGCTGGCTAAGTCGCCCCCCTTTTAAAGAATCGCTCACAGAGAATCCTAATTAACGGCAACTTATCTGCTCCCTTCTCGATCATGGTGGGAGTCTCTCAAGGCTCAACCCTGTCCCCTACTCTTTTCAATCTTTACCTGGAACCGCTCACAGAGGTGCTACGCACCGCCAATATTGTCTACCACATGTATGCTGATGACACACAGATCTACATAAAAATTTCTTCTCCTAGGGACATTTTCTCCCTGAATGAGGCCTTGAAGCTGACTGTCCACTGGCTCACCCCCAACCAGCTCAAACTTAACGCAAAAAAAACAGAGTTTCTTCTCCCCACCCAAAACTAATCCAGACATCCAAAAATGGATCAAGGCCATCACAGCACTAAACTGCTCTCCTACCATTGTGGACTCTGCTAAATCCCTGGGAATAACTCTAGACGGCAGCTTGAACATGCGTGGCCATATCAATTCGATGGCCAAAGCTGCCAGATTTCACCTGAGTTACCTAAGAAACTTGAAACTCTTCCTCGACCCTCCCGACCTTAAAATGGCAAACCAGTCACTAGTCATCTCTAGACTAGAATACGGCTGCTCTACTCTTGCAGGTCTACCTAAGAACTCTCTGGCCCCACTGAAAGCCTGCCTCAACGCCGCCGCCAGACTCCTAACCGGTTCAAGGAAATTCGACGACATTTCCCCCCACCTGAAAGCCCTGGATTGGCTTCCTCTTGAGGCCAGAATCCAACTTAAGATGGCCTGCATTACTCACAAAGCTTTATACTCTAATTCTCCTGCTTTCCTTGCCCAGAAACTCGTGATATCCAGAGGGACCAGAAACTGACGGTCTGCCAGAGACCTTCTCCTCCAACCAGCTCGTTTCCAGAAAGAGAAAACTTACAACCGGGCCTTCTCTGGAATAGTATGTTGAACTCTCTCCCGCCCACTATCAGAAGACTGTCATCTTTCACACGCTTCAAAAAGGAGACCAAAATGTTCCTTATGGGCAAATTCCTTCCCTAACGATCGCATTTCAATCAACTCTACGACCTTGCACCACCCGCCATGACGGCTTTAACCTTGACTTTCCCGGATTATACTGCCCGGCCCTCTGGGCTTCCCATCCGGGAGCTGGGACAATCTACTCTCTTGTATAACAACTCTACCTGTATAAAAACGCTACCTGTTTTTATCCCAAAATTTATTTCGGACTTGAGACTGCCATTCTTTTCCCCCTATATAATGTACATAGCCCTTTTATACCTTTGATATCCTCCCCTCCTATGCCTCTTGTATACCTGTTAAGTGCTCTGATACCCTCACGGGTCTTGTTCGCGCTCTATAAAACCTTAAAATAAATAAATAAATAAATAAAGAAATAAAAATTACCAACAAGGGAATCTAAACAACGCTTCACTGATACACACTGACTAAAACTCTAGCAATGAAACTGGCATCCCAGCCCGCATTCATTTCCTAGAGGAACCTACACACTGATGGAGCTTTCTTCTCTGTCCTCAAAGCAACAATTTAAAACTCACTCACTGCAAAGATAAGAAACATCCCAAACCATCTCTGATTCAGGGATGCAGTAAAGGCTAGCATATTCCGTAAAAGGTGACACCCCTACTGCAAAGCTGTCCCAAATCCTAACAACCCCACAAAGTTGAGTCAGTCACCTATGTACTTGTGGTAGGTATTTGCATCTCTTACTCCTCTTGGCTCCATTCCAAGCTTAAGTGTATCTAACAATATTGCATACATATATCTTTTCCCCAAAACACATTGAAATGATGCTTATTAGGAATGAACAATTTTGTACTGTGAACTACGTAATTCTATGTAGGCCCAGATTACAAATTCCTTGGAGGACAGTGTGCATGTTAAGTTAGACACTAAGAGGGGGGTCTCAATATATCCAGTGTGACAAATAGCGGCATTTGTGAGTTTTGTCTGAAAATGGAACATAGGATACAGATTTTAGTGTAGGGAAACCTGTTGAAATTTACCTGGGAAATTGTTTTGGTTGAGGGGCTTGCGATGTAGATATGTGCTATACCAGGAACTACCATCCATTTCAAATTTAACTAGACCAAACATAATCGCTGGCTTTAACCACTGAAGTTCATACAACACAAAGGATTAAGAATGGTACAAAGGTGGGCCCTACAAACTAAAACACTTAAAAAATATATCTCAAACATTTTAGGAAAGCATCATTGAAGGTGCTTTTTAACTGTACCTAATTCTGAATGAATAACCATTACTCCACAGCGCACAACATAATTAAGATATCTGCAAGTGCTGTGATTAAAAAAAAGCGACATAAATGATGCCCTTCTGTACTTTTGAGACTTATTTATAGGGGTTCTAATATACAACACATTGTAAACTTAGCATTGCTTGAAAACTGTTTAAGATAAATATATAAATATGTATTCTACATTACGCTGGCTACAGGACATGTTATAGTTTTGCAGGATTGAATTAGCTATTTTATACCAGAAAGATGAAAATGTAAGATGCCTTTGTTGGAATTCAAATTCAAATCCATGTCCGGCTGACTTTAAAGTTGGTTGAGTGATTGAAGGTTCAAGCCAGGCTCAGACAGATGCCTTGCTCTGGCTGAACTTGAGGTCCTCTTGGACCCCTAAGACTAAAAAGAACCAAGTTTGCTTGAGACTTTTCACTGCCACTCACACTCTAACCTCATGCAGCAAGAATTAAAAATAAAGCATTGACCTGTGTTGTAAAACAGGAGAAAGTAATAGTCATCCTGTGTCTTAAATTCATAATGAGAAACCAGTAAAACTGAGTTCATTCATCCGAGCTTCCGTGCTTGACTAAATGTTGTGATCCTAGGCAATATTTAATTTCACCATACTTCCTTTTATTATTGCACATGGCAGCACCTTGAAATAGTGAGCACTGTATAAAAATGTCTTGCATTTGATTTAATAGTCTATAATTAAGTATGTATATTAAGAATCTAGGATACATTTAGGGTGCACATGACTTGCTTCTTAGTGGCTTATTTACGGTATTTAGGCATGGTGCAGTGCAACAAGAAACCTTGCTGTTCTCCCTATGCCAAAGTGAAAGGGCAGGGATGCATCATATTTTTGCACTATGGTGCATTCCTGTCCTTTCACCCTGCACTGGTGCTGTTTCTGCAGCCTAGCGCCAATGCAGGCACCCTTGCACCATGGTGCAAGGGTGCCTCCGTTGCATGCAGGATTGTTTTTGCCAGGAAGGGGCACCTTCCTGCACAAAAACAATGCTAATAAGTGTTTTGCTCGCCAAATGACGAAGCAGCGTGTGCAATGTAATATGTTTTATTTATTTATATGTGTACTTACCTCCGGCCGTATTCTGTGGCTTACTACCCCCCACCCTGCCCCTCCCCACCCACGCCTCTGCCCCACAGCACTCCCACCAGGAGCCCCCACTGGACCTACTCATCCGAAGTATGTACGGCAGGGTGTCTGAGTGTGTTATATCAAACACATATTACATAGAGACAATGACTCATAAATGTGAAAGTCAATGTATAGGAAATGTTACTTAAGACATTGAAGGCAACAAGGTGTAAGAGTTAGATGTCATCCATACTGGTAGGCAGTGGCGTAGCATGGGCGGGCCCCAGGGGTGGCTGCCTCGGGCACAATATTCTTAGGGGTGCAAGATTTTAAAAGAAAAAAATATTTGTGGTGGAAGGGACTCGAGTCACGTCGGTACTGTTGTCTGCAAGTGCAGGTTATATTGTTTTGCCCGCCTTTCCCCCGCAGAAGGGCTACACAGAGTTGAGCCCTCATGCATCCCTCATGGCCTTGGTCATGGCTGCTCGTTCTATTTCTGCTGGCATGAGAGCAGCACTGCCAAATGACTCAACAGTGGAACAACTCTTGTGGTACCACTGGGCCATACAAGGAATTCTTTTCTGATTTTTTGCAGTCAGAAGGAGCATTTCAAGCCTGAGTTCCACGCTCACTGCCTAACGTCATGTGTTGGTTTGGGATGGTGGGTTAAGTCACCCGCAGGTGTTGCATCCATTCATTCTTTCGTCCATTATTCAGTCCATCACCATTCATTATGTCCTTTCATCTGTGTGCCCATCCATATCCAAAACTATTCAACTATTTCCAAACCTATCCATGATCTATCCTCTCATCCATCATTTTACTGATCTATCCCTCCATCCACCTTTCACTCATTCATCCATCCATTCTTTCACCCATCCATCCATCCAACCATTTACCCTCTCACCCATCCAGCCATCCTTTCACTTACTCATCCATCCATCCAATCACCTAGTCACTTAACCATTCACTCATTCACCATTTCACTCATCCATCCATCTATCTTCTAGCTCTTCACCGTCCCTTTCAATCAATCAATCAATCATGCCATTTGTATAGCGCACTACTCACCCGGGAGGGTCTCAAGGCGCTTGGGGGGAGGGGTATGCTACTGCTCGAACAGCCAGGTCTTGAGTTGTTTCCTGAAGGCGAGATGGTCCTGGGTCAGCCGAAGGTGGATGGGAAGGGAGTTCCAAGTCTTGGCAGCCAGGTAAGAGAAGGATCTTCCTCCGGCGGTGGCTCTTCGGATGCGTGGTATGGCTGCGAGGGCGAGGCTGGTGGACCGTAGCTGGCGGGTGGGCGTGTAGAAGGTCAGGCGGTCGTTGAGGTACTTGGGGCCCAGGTCGTGGAGAGACTTGTGTGCATGGGTGAGGAGCCGGAACGTGATCCTCTTGTCGACGGGGAGCTAGTGCAGGTTCCTCAGCTGGCTGGAGATGTGGCTGCGTCGGGGGACATCCAGGATGAGTCGGGCGGAGGCGTTCTGGATGCGCTGGAGTCTTTTCTGTAGCTTGGCTGTGGTTCCGGCGTAGAGGGCGTTTCCGTAGTCCAGTCGGCTGGTGACGAGTGCCTGGGTGACAGTCTTCCTGGTCTCGGTCGGGATCCAGCGGAAGATCTTGCGAAGCATACGCAGGGTGTTGAAGCACGATGAGGAGACGGCATTGACTTGTCTGGTCATCGAGAGGGAGGGGTCCAGGATGAAGCCCAGGTTGCGTGCATGGTCGGTTGGCTTGGGTGCGGTGCCCAGGGCTGGGGGCCAACAGGAGTCGTCCCAGGCGGAGGACGAAGATCCCAGGATGAGGACTTCCGTCTTGTCTGAGTTCAGTTTCAGGCGGCTGTCCTTCATCCACTCGGCGACGTCTTTCATCGTTGTGTAGGCAGGTTCTGGCGGTGTCAGTGTCTCTGGTGAGGGAGAGGATCAGCTGGGTGTCGTCGGCGTAAGAGATGATGTTGAGGTTGTGCTGACATCCATTCAAACACTTCCCCATCAGGTAGAAGAACGAAGGACACAGTAGGATTTCACTGGGGTTTCAGGCTGCTTTATTGAGTGGTTAAAGGCAGACTCATTTCAGCGTCTTTTGCTTTCTTCAGTGCCAGCAGTCTTTACCTACGTGTCCTCACACACGATCTTTAAGGTGAAGCCCCGCCTCCTTTTTGGAATGAGGCTCACCTGCACATGACTTTCTCCATGCCGCTTCAATACCGGGGACTACCAGTCCCACAATGCCGCATGTAGGAGTCCAGTACTTGTGGGGAGACGTGGCAATTTTTAATTCACTCACCAAATGTCCCCTTCTCTCGCCCATTGATTTCCTGCAGCTACCAATCGGAAACGCCACTTTGCAATCGCGTCTCTTCGAGCGGTCTCGACCCGCCGTTTTCACAGCAGCCTCGGTAAGTTGCAATCTTCAATGGTGGGTCACAAATTATTCCGATACCTCGGCAAACTCAGGCAATGTTCCCATGCTCTGTGACCGGCTTATGTGAGAGGGTCCTCGTTGCGCACCACGGGCAGCGCGTTAACATCCATTCATATATATATATATTCACTGAAAAAACCATAGGTTATAGACCATATATAGTTAGGAATTAGCATTTACAAAACCTTGAAAATTCACTGAAAAAACCATAGGTTATACACCATATATAGTTAGGAATTAGCATTTAAAAAACCTTATTTTACTCACACAAAACCATTGAAATTCCATATATAGTTAGTTGCATTAACTATATATCGCGCACCCGCAATCCACTGCTGATCATGTCACATATTACATCATTCATGACATGGTCAGTGACATCACTGATGACATCTCAAATGACATCACTGATGAGATCACTGATGACATCTCATTTGACATCAATGACCACATCACTGATGATATCATTCATGTGACAATACAATGCATCTCCTCACGTTTTAATATAACCTCTGTTTCACCCAGTGTTAAATACAGAGTATAATTTTTGAAACCATTGACACACCAATACTAGTTACTACATACGTACTCACTGATTCCTACGTCTACACACACATTCACTCATTCACCCATACAATCATTCATACATACAATCACTCATCTTTACAACACTATCATATGCACTCATACACCTATACAGACACTTACACTCTGCCACTCATCCATGGAGTTACTCACACACCTAGTCAGTCCTGTAAAGAATCAATCACACTTCCATTTTCTTGTCTATACAGTTAAACATAGAGCACCTTACATTTTCAAACATATACTAACACATACTTACTTTCTTATACAATCATTGATACAAGTACACATTGATCTGCACAGAGTCACACACCTCCCAGCCAGCCACACACACACTCAGTCTCCTATACAAATACTTGGACAATCAATCAATAACCCATATAGTTAATCATATAGCTACTGATCAACACATGCAGCAGTTTACAGAACAACAGACATAATGATGCACAAATTAAGACAGTTTAGTCACTAACCCATGCACTCAGTAAGACACATTTAATCACTCACTCATACATTCAGTCATGCACCTACTAAATCCTTCGTCCAGACACTTATACATCTACTCATTCTTCAATATGTAAAACATATTTAAACTTTACAGAAACACACAGTCACTGGATGATGTCATCAGTGATCTCATCAGTGATGTCATTTGAGATGTCATCAGTGATGTCACTGACCATGTCATGAATGATGTAATATGTGACATGATCAGCAGTGGATTGCGGGTGCGCGATATATAGTTAGTGCAACTAACTATATATGGAATTTCAATGGTTTTGTGTGAGTAAAATAAGGTTTTTTAAATGCTAATTCCTAACTATATATGGTGTATAACCTATGGTTTTTTCAGTGAATTTTCAAGGTTTTGTAAATGCTAATTCCTAACTATATATGGTCTATAACCTATGGTTTTTTCAGTGAATTTTAATGGTTTTTTAATAGCAAATATCATAAGCTGTTGAATGTCAAGTACGTGGTAAGTGAAAACATTTTCGTGTTTATGCACACTGATCTGCTTTGAATGGTGCCCCCCCCCCTCATTTCTATTAGGAGTACTCTCTCTTTGCAGATAGTGAAAGGTAGTTAACGCAGGCCTTTGCCCCCGTTGTAATCCGTCGTGCCTGCTTCTCTCTCCATTTGATTGATTGTTATCCAAGTATTTACTGTTTTAGAATTAGTTCTCTTTGGTTCATTCTCTATTTACAAACAAACACAGAGTCGCAATACTCTGTTTAGTCTTTGCAGATAACGAAAAATCGTGTAAAAAAAAAGAAAAGGAATCGAGCAAAATCAGTAGGCCACTAATGGGATCTCTTTTTGACCTCGCTAAAATAGAAACATTAGGAACAACCCCTCATGACAAATACAAAACTAGTGAGATGAACTGAACTCCACACAATGATGGCTGCAAAACAGCTCGGCTCCGCCACCCACCCCGCCCAAAATAACGATAAAGAACGGCTGCCATGATTGGTTGCGGAATGACCACGACGGAGCTACGAAATGGTGCTGCTCTCATGCTAACCCCAGCTTCAGTCTGAAACATCCAGAAACACTGTAGACTACCAATTCGATCAGTTCCGGTAGCGCCCCAATGTAACCCGGTAGAGAAGAACTAGCCCTCCCCTCTTTGACTGATGGTTCTTGTTGCCTGTCCCTTCTGTTGTCATTTAACAGAACTATTTAGCCTGCTGAAAGGGGTTGTGTTCCGACCGCTGGTTGGTGGAGACATTTTGACTATATTCTGGACCTGCGTTGTCGCGTAATGCGTCATATGACGCGCCGCGTTAGCGCATCCGGAAGTCATCCGGGGCGCGCAGCGCGTAACGTAAGCATAACAAGTCATGTGACTTGTTAATAAAACTTTTCATTGGTTCATTTTACTTTTCTTATTGTAATGATGAAAGGCTTGGTCATATGACCTAAAAATTACGCTTTTCATTACTTCCGAACATTATTTTTTCTTAAATATATGTTATAATGTTCCAGGCTAATGTACTTTCCCGGAAATTTTACAACTGTCCTGCAAGTAAAATATATTCTTTTTTCGAGAAAAAGAGCGTTTCTTCGTCCCATGACGGAGCCGTTGAGCAAAAGAGGGTCGACCTGCTGTCTTAGTCGCCGATACGCCTGAATATGAGATTCTTATCGATCACTTTATGTTGCAGGAATAGAAAACACAACAGCCCTTGACCATTTATCTTTACTGCGTTCCTTCGTATTATACCTTTTACCCTTCATGTAATTGGTCTGCTTTATTTCACTTGCCTTTTAATGATTCTAAAACAGTCACTATTATTAAAAACTTTACCAATGTATATACTACTACCATGTTTTCTTTTAAAAACCTTTATTGTGAAAATTTCATTATACAAATACGAGCCTATAACTACGTGGGCCTGCCACAGAGCAAACTGTAATCGTATATGATGAATAGACATTTACACTGTAGAGGAACGTAACGGGCGGGCCATTAGGTTGCAAGAACTAAGGTGTCTAACAGTTACGGAATCGGTGGACGTACATTTTATAATTAAAATACGACAGGGCCAGTTACAATAAAATTATCTAGATATACATTTGCGGGCAAGTACCATGGGTGACGTTAATTCGAACTTTCAACAGTACAGTAATCAATAACACATCAGAACTTAATATCAATAGGGATGTCGAAATAGTCAATCAATTCTCGTCCCCGCCCGCCATGTGCTTCAAAACTGCATATGTATCTCGTGATTTCAAGGTTCTGCAACCAGTACACAACAAGGAGTTACGAGTCCCATTTATTCCGGCGCCATTTTGGGCGAGGACGGGCAGGTCCAGGATATAGTCAAAATGTCTCTACCAACCATCGACTATGATGATGTTTATATGCTGTATTTATTAGAGTAACACTCATCTGTCCACATGAAATTAATTTGCCACAATCTAAACATGTCATTTTAATCTTTCCAAAGTTCTTCTAAATATTTGGGACCGTTTCCCTTGCCTCTGAAGCTCTCAGTGCCACTTCTTTGATGAATGTACTAGCAGGTCAGGGGTTCTCCTCCAAATCTCTCTTTTATGCAGCACTATAATTAATTGGTGCCACCTCTCCATATGACGATGCATGGTATAGTTACCACAACTATATTTTTTTTCGGTTCCTCTGGAGAGTTCATCGTGGCAGATGAAGCGTGTAACGTACCGGGCATTTACCTTTTTTTGCATGTACAGGAAAGGAAAAAAAAATCGAGCGTCCGAGTTCTAAGGTGTCCCAGGGCCATTTTAGTGGACCAGGCCCAAATCCAAAGAACAGGCCGCCATTTTGAGAGTCCTCTTGCAGCCGCCTGTCGCTGTAGCATCAAGAGCAGCCGAAACTCAGCTGAATGGCAACTGAAACGGTAAAGGGGCCCCCTATTACAGCAGACGAGCCTCCACCTAGGAAGGCCCATTCACGCCGGCTCCCCCCCCCTTCGGGCACCCCACGCCGTTATTCGGAGCAGTATTGTAGGATGGCCACACCAGTGCGGCAACTTGCTAGACATCACCTCGGTGGTAACCGAATCTCAACGCCTTGTGGTGTCTTCTATTCAAAAAACATTGTTATGCTGCCTTCGACCTATTCGCCGCAAGTGCGCACACAACTCAACTGCATAGCTTGCTAGACACCACCTCGGTGCCATCCGGATCTTGGAATCTCAGCACCTTTTGGTGTCTTCTCTTCAGAAAATATTGTTGCGCTGCCTTTGGCCCCATTCGCACATCAGTCCGCTACTGACGCCATCTCACAGGCTAATGGGGCGCCCCACGCCGACTTTCAGCATTGTAGAATGACCACACCAGTACAGCAACTTGCTAGACATCACCTCGGTGCCATCCGGATCTCGGCGCCCCACTGCAGATGAAGTGCCTCTCAACTATGAAACCACCACGGTGACATCCGGATCTTGGCGCGTTGTGCTGCCTTCGGCCTATTCGCACATCGGTCCGCTACTGATGCCATCTCACAGGCTAATGGGGCGACCCACGCCGAGTTTCAGCATTGTAGGATGACCACACCAGTACAGCAACTTGCTAGACATCACCTCGGTGCCATCCGAATCTTGGCATCTCAACGCCTAGTGGTATCTTCCATACAAAAAATATTGTTACGCTGCCTTTGGCCCCATTCGCACATCAGTCCGCAACTTAGACATCACCTCGGTGCCATCCGGATCTTGGCATCTCAGCGCCTTGTGGTGTCAGTCAGAAAATATTGTTGCGCTGCCTTTGGCCCCATTCGCACATCGGTCCGCTACTGACGCCATCTCACAGGCCAACGGGGCGCCCCACGCCGACTTTCAACATTGTAGGATGGCCACAGAAGTGCGACAACTTACTAGACACCACCTCGGTGCCATCCGGATCTTGGCGCGTTGTGCTGCCTTCGGCCTATTCGCACATCGGTCCGCTACTGACGCCATCTCACAGGCCAACGGGGCGCCCCACGCCGACTTTCAGCATTGTTGGATGGCCACACCAGTGCGGCAACTTACTAGAGACCACCTCGGTGCCATCCGGATCTTGGCGCGTTGTATTGCCTTCGGCCTATTCGCACATCGGTCCGCTACTGACGCCGCCTCACGTGCCAACGTATTTTCTCCGCATTTTATACCCTATGCCGCATAACAGGTCATGTGACTTGTTTATAAAACTTTTCATTGGTTCATTTTACTTTTGGTTTCCTAATGATGGAAGGCTTGATCATATGACCTAAAAACACCACTTTTCATTGGATGAAAACTTTTTTTTTTTTCCCAAACGATGAAAGCCCCACCTTGTTTCTGGATGTTTCAGACTAAACTGGCGTCAGCATGAGAGCACCACCATCTCGTAGCTCCGTCGTGGTCATTCCGCGAGCAATCATGGCAGCCGCTCCCCACCAGAAGCCTGCAGGAGTCGGGGCCCCCAAAACTTTTGATGAATTCTCAAGGCGGAGGGGACGCTTTCGAGAATGGGGTCCAAGACCTAGCAGACAAGCGTCCGATTTCCAAGGTGTCCCAGGGCCATTTCAGTGGACCAGGCCCAAAAAGGAAAGAGCCTGCCGCCATTTTGAGAGTCCTGTGACAGCCGCCTATCGCTGCACCGCAAGAGTGGGCGCAACTCAGCTGAATTGCGGCTTTTGACACAGTGGACCAAAAACGGACGGAATGGCAACTGAAACGGTAAAGGGGCGCCCCACTACAACAGATGACACTCCACCTGGAGAGGCCCGTTCACGCCGCCTCCCCCGGGGCGCCCCACGCCGTTATTCGGAGCAGCATTGTAGGATACCAAAACCAGTGCGGCAACTTACTGGACATCACCTTGGTGCCATCGTTCTGCTGCCTTGGAACTATTCGCACAACAGTTTGCTACTGATGACTTACCCCCCGCGACGCCCCACGCCGTTATTTGCTGGGTGGCAACTTACTAGACATCACTTTCGTGTCATCTAGATTTCGGCGCGTTCTGCTGCCTTGGAACTATTCGCACAACAGTTTGCTACTGATGACCCACCCCCCGCGACGCCCCCCGCCGGAAATCTGGACGTTGTGCTGCATTGGGACTATTCGCACAGCCGACCGCTACTTCGTTGTTTTTCCCTAAAAATGTTTATATGTTATTACTATTTTTGTTTTCTTGTATATATTTATAAATTATTAAAGTTTTATAATCTTACTACTTTGTCGGAGTGCTATATATTTTTAATGTGACACATAATTGTAAAAACTTTGATGTACAAAGAGTCATCCCTGGAATCTTCCGCTTCACGCTCGGTCCCCTCCCCAATCACAATACAGGATGGTTTTCAGATAATAGCAACGCTTCTGCTGTGACGGATCTCATCGAGTGTGGGCCTTGATCTACTATAACTCCTTTGAAGAGGGGTGATTCTTTACAGCTGTGGCCATAAACTACATCTGCAGGGCTAGCTGATAGCCTAGGACCGGCCTGGACAATCGGACACAGAGGAAAAGGAGTGTCAGAGGGTGCGGTAGTGAATAGGGCGAAAGGGAGGTGTCGGGCGGGCACAGGGTGTGATTCTCAGGGAAGAGCAGCGCAGATGGGGGGAGGTTTATTACCCATGCATAAGACAGAGAGCGGGGGTGACCACTGCCTGGGTGAGATGCTTGCGAGGGTGGGGAGCCATGCTAAGGATCGACAGCGTGCACAGAGTGGGTCTGGTCAAGGCATCTAAAATGGCTGCCGTGCACGACAAAAGTGTGGCATTTGAAAAAAGACAAGATGGCGCAGACAATGTTTTTCAACACTTCCTGATTTCCTTCGAATCGAACGTTAACAGACGTTGGGGCATATTACCAAAGTTAAGCGATATTTATCCCTAACGATGCATTGCAAAGATTTTTTTACCGTCAGAAATTATCGCAGATAAACCTTGCTATTATCAAGGTTTATCGCAAATACGATAAAAAACGACCGCAATGCATTAATATCGCTGAAAACTCAGCGATATTCATGCATTACCGAGCTAATGCTCTTAGCCATGTTATCCACCTCCCATTGCATAACATGGCTAAGAACTGCTCAGGGCAGCTGTTACTTTTTGGAGATATTCGCGCTTATCTCGAATATTTCCAAAAGTTGATAATAGGAGATAGCGATGTTAGCGACTGTTTCCAGTCGCTAACATCTTGGCATGCCCACTTTGCATGTCATTAGTGATAAATATCACTCACATGCAAACTGGGGCCCAAGATGGTTGCTATCTCCTACTAGCCGTCGCTAACTGGTGTTAGCAACAGCTAGGTAATACAGATATAATTTTATCTCCGCGAAGCGGAGCGCTGTTACAGATATATATCTTGTTTTTGAACGTTAATTTCTCAAAATGCACTGAAGCGCATATATTGAGACCTAGCAAAGGCACATCGGGCTACCAGTCCCTAATATTTTACCAAGTTTCGTGCAAATCCATTCAGCCGTTCGATTATTATTATTATTTTCTTTTTTTTGCCCCGCGGGGCCCTTTTTAAACCTCCACATCAAACCTAGGGGGTCAGCGAGGATCTACTATGCCCCCTTATGGTCATTTGCCCCTTCGCTTTGGCCTCCTCTTGTCTCTCGATCCTACCGAGAGACAAGATGGCGGCCGCTACGGACTGTTTGGAATGTTGACAGACGCCGGAGAACCAAGCTCCGTTGCGCGCAAAGTACGCGTCCTGGGACGCTGCCCGGTCCGCTGTTACAGATATATATCTTTTTTTAAACGTTAATTTCTCAAAATCCACTGGAGCACATATATTGAGACCTACAAAAGGCACATCGGGCTACCAGTCCCTACAATTTTGCCAAGTTTCGTGCAAATCCATTCAGCCGTTCGGGCTAAAAGTGAGGCCAACCGCCCTATGGAAAACTCAATGTTAAAAACACGTTTTGGGACCCCCCTTTTTTCTCGGCCCCCCCTTGATGAACCCCCCCCAAAT
This sequence comes from Lissotriton helveticus, assembly GCF_964261635.1. Lineage (NCBI taxonomy): Eukaryota > Metazoa > Chordata > Amphibia > Caudata > Salamandridae > Lissotriton > Lissotriton helveticus. The sequence continues at coordinate 643,986,446 of NC_136059.1, forward strand.
TTTCAAGGGCTGCTCAGAAACGAAATGTGCCATTTTCCTGAAAATTTCAGCCAATTCCGTCCACAAACGCCAAAGTTATTAGACATAGAATTTTCAAAAATCCCATAGAGAAAAAATCCTAACTATATATACCTACTGGCGACCGCCAGTAGGTAATATTTAATATATATATATATTTTTGGGATAATTTCTACAATGCTTTTTTTAACTGTTTTATAGCCCTGATGAAGTCCATCTATTGGACGAAATGTGTTGGCTGGGCTTTATGCTTCTGATTGGAAATGAAAATAAAGATTATATGCAGAAAAGAAATTTCAAGACTTCTCGCACTTTAATTTTGTCTTAAATTGCTTGAATTTGATATAGTTTACAATCTATAAATGTACTATATTTGATTATATGCGCCTTTTCATTATTTCTTTATTCTAAGTTTCTTCTTGTATTGACTTCTATAGTAGTGGGGTTACGAAAAGTGGAGCATTATGATATAAATACTCTTGGGAACTAATATACTGGTGCAGCCATTCAAACCTACACTGCAGTTTCTCTAAATATTAGTATATAATACATCACGCCTACAACAAGCCAGGACTACTGGCGTGGTCAATTGTTATAAATTGCATAAAATAAAAAAGCAGTAACTATGGCTTCATTGTATATAATATTGAAAATTCCTCAGTTCTAAAATGACGAGACTGTGAAAGACCCATAACCCCTTCTTTTTAACTTCTTTCACTTGCTTCTTTACATGAACTGGATTTTGTACATTTCTTTCATTCCGTGAGGTGCAACATTTTTCTTCATGTACTGGTCAAACAAAATGCCCTGCCCTAGACCGAGGCAAGGGGAGGCCACCACATGCTTTTACAGCCCAGGCTGGCCTACTGTCATTCTGAATGTGACAATCAGCCGGCATATATAATGAAAATGGGTGGGTTGGGGTGGGGCTGCTCTTGTGTTCCGAGGATGAGTGTGATGAGGCCCCATAAGGTCGCTAAGGCTTCTCACAGGGAAACAGTGCTGTTACCCAATGCCCAAAATCTGGGAAAAAGGCATCCATAAAAAGGATCATCACGGACAACGGGCATGAGATTCAAATCAGGGACAGTCCGTCACCCTACTTAAAGATGAGGCTGGCAGGCACCAACTCCAGCCAGGGCAGGCCAGCTGACGACAGCTGACAGGGGGCTGAAGCCCATTCTGCCCAATGGGTGTTGCGCGCCTACTTTAGTCCAAGTTTTGCCCAGAAACGGCCTTCATTCCAAAGTTCAAAATCAATCTGAAATGTTTTAGATATTGCTCTAGGATCAATTCAAAAACACTTTGTTTAATACCATGATTTTCATGATGTCTTCAACAAAGTTAAAGCATGGACTCTGTCAACCCATAGGAACTTGGTTGTGGGACCAATCTTCATTCCAGATCCACAATACCATGCAGTAAACTCTACTGTCTCTTAGCCAGAGAAAATGAGCTCCTCAAAACCTATATTGAGGAAAATATGGCTTCAGTCACCTGCCTCCACTTCTCCTTCTGGTAACTAATAAAGCAGGCTGTTAAAAACCTCTATTAGCTGTTGAGCCCTTAATAGGATCACCATTTAAAACTGGTGCTTACTTGCTCTGACATTTCTAAACCTACACCTACATCCCTACGGATGTCACAAGTACCAACCTAGATGCACACGAATGTAGCCTATCAACAAAGTAATACATTTGGTCAATATGCTGCTGAATTTAACATTGACCCTCCGAATGTAGCTAATGTTTTATATGCCCCTCCTAAATACCGTGATTTCAAATACCAGGAGTAACAGTCATCCTCCTCCATCCTATAGTAGTGGGGTTACGAAAAGTGGAGCATTATGATATAAATACTCTTGGGAACTAATATACTGGTGCAGCCATTCAAACCTACACTGCAGTGTCTCTAAATATTAGTATATAATACATCACGCCTACAACAAGCCAGGACTACTGGCGTGGTCAATTGTTATAAATTGCATAAAATAAAAAAGCAGTAACTATGGCTTCATTGTATATAATATTGAAAATTCCTCAGTTCTAAAATGATGAGACTGTGAAAGACCCATAACCCCTTCTTTTTAACTTCTTTCACTTGCTTCTTTACATGAACTGGATTTTGTACATTTCTTTCATTCCGTGAGGTGCAACATTTTTCTTCATGTACTGGTCAAACAAAATGCCCTGCCCTAGACCGAGGCAAGGGGAGGCCACCACATGCTTTTACAGCCCAGGCTGGCCCACTGTCATTCTGTGTGTGACAATCAGCCGGCATATATAATGACAATGGGTGGGTTGGGGTGGGGCTGCTCTTGTGTTCCGAGGATGAGTGTGATGAGGCCCCATAAGGTCGCTAAGGCTTCTCACAGGGAAACAGTGCTGTTACCCAATGCCCAAAATCAGGGAGAAAGGCATCCATAAAAAGGATCATCACGGACAACGGGCATGAGATTCAAATCAGGGACAGTCTGTCACCCTACTTAAAGATGAGGCTGGCAGGCACCAACTCCAGCCAGGGCAGGCCAGCTGACGACAGCTGACAGGGGGCTGAAGCCCATTCTGCCCAGTGGGTGTTGCGCGCCTACTTTAGTCCAAGTTTTGCCCAGAAACGGCCTTCATTCCAAAGTTCAAAATCAATCTGAAATGTTTTAGATATTGCTCTAGGATCAATTCAAAAACACTTTGTTTAATACCATGATTTTCATGATGTCTTCAACAAAGTTAAAGCATGGACTCTGTCAACCCATAGGAACTTGATGGTGGGACCAATCTTCATTCCAGATCCACAATACCATGCAGTAAACTCTACTCTCTCTTAGCCAGAGAAATGAGCTCCTCAAAACCTATATTGAGGAAAATACGGCTTCAGTCACCTGCCTCCACTTCTCCTTCTGGTAACTAATAAAGCAGGCTGTTAAAAACCTCTATTAGCTGTTGAGCCCTTAATAAGATCACCATTTAAAACTGGTGCTTACTTGCTCTGACATTTCTAAACCTACACCTACATCCCTACGGATGTCACAAGTACCAACCTAGATGCACACGAATGTAGCCTATCAACAAAGTAATACATTTGGTCAATATGCTGCTGAATTTAACATTGACCCTCCGAATGTAGCTAATGTTTTATATGCCCCTCCTAAATACCGTGATTTCAAATACCAGGAGTAACAGTCATCCTCCTCCATCCTAGTGGATGATCAGGAGGAATTTGAGGTACAAAGGATTCTAGATTTGAAAAGTACAAGAGGCAGCAATTATTTTACTAAGTAGATTAGAAAGTATATGGCCCAGAGAAGAGGTTGTGGGAACCCATATGAGAGCATTCCACTTATGACACCCAGAAAAAAGAAACCCCATGGGAGGGCCTTTTGGGGGCGAGTACTGCAGATCCTTTGTCATGGCTCACCAACATCTTGATGTCCCATCTTGTACTACCATTCCCAGTGGTACTACTTTTCCACAGCCTGTGGGGGTCATCTCTACATCTTTGGCTGTGGCACCACAGGTCAACTCTGGCTCCACTCTGACTCATCATTCCCCGACCTCTAGTCTGCTTCTGTCTGGTCCGATGCTTGAGATTTAGAATTGCATAGGGAAAAGCCTGTTCACAGGTGCTTGTTCAGGAGGGACTGTGGACTCTAGCGAGATTATGTTGTAAGTGGGATCTTGCTGGAATTCATTTGATACCATGCAGCCAACATGGGTTTTCTTATTTAAGATGTGCCCCAGCTTGGAACAATTTGCTCTGGCAACAGCTTTCCTTTGGGAAAAAGTACCTTTGCATGTGCATCTCTAAATCTTGGCTCTAGGCCCCGCTCCAAGCACTTTGTCTTTCTGTCCTTTCTGCTGTATCCCTTCTTCTTCCTTCATATACAGTGCCCCAATTAGCATCTTGATAAGACAACTCATCCATTCAATGAAAATAGAAAGAAACTTAAAGGTCAGGGAGGTATGTTGCATTTTCTTGCATTACATGAAACAAGCAACACAAGAATGTAACAGTGCAAAAACAAACCTTACTATATCGATCAATATCAGAATCTAGAAACTGTGATATCCTCACAGGCAACTACAACTTTCATGTGTCCAATCAGGTATGACCAATGAAATCTCGGTCTGACCTCTAAAGAGACTATGGCTTCCACAAGTGAGATATTTGTTTGTTACAAAATTTTGCTCATTTTGTTCCTTAAGTGATTTGATTATTAACCCCTTCGCTGCGGGGGTAATTCCCCCACGGTGCGGGGGGGAGGGAGGAGGGACGCGGCGCCGCGGTGCTCTTGACGAACCCAGCTCGTCATGAGTCACAGTGGAGCTGTGCTCATGACAATCTGGGCTCGTCACAACCCCCCACTGCTTAATTCTCCCGCACAGGTGGGGAATCAATCGCGCGCGGGCGGGCCGCAGCCGTTATGACTTATGAGCTGGGCTCGTCATGAGCGTGGAAGGAGTTAAAAGACAATCCTATTTGAAGCCTGAGTAGTATCAGGCTTTTAGAACTTAAGAACTTTGCTCCTATTACCAAATTAGTGTCCCAATAGTAGTAACTTGAATTTTGTTTTGTGAAATAATTACCATTCTTACTGTATATTGTCTTCATTTTAGCGCTAACCCAGTCTGTAAATGTAACAGTAGAATTGCAGCATGTCCCAAAGACAAACCACCCTTATTGACAGAGAGCCAGTTTGGTGTGTGACATATATTGCTCATACCACTATAACAGAAAATGGGAGTGTTAGGAACATGAATGATGATTTGAAGTTATAGTGTTGATGTGCGTATGTTCTGGTCATTTCCTGTCATCATCCATCTAAAGATGAATCTGGCCATGCTCTTTTCCCTTTTACCCTGTTTCTCTTCCGCTGGATATCAGTGTGCCCATTGTGACACTAATGCCCATACTAATGCCACCTAGCCATGTCATATTATATCTTTACACTTTGAAGTATTAATTTCAGCTAAAGGTAATTTTAACATATTTTGATGGTTACAAGCAATGTAATCAAAATGGTCCATTTTTACCCATAAAGTGTCTATTAACTGTTAGAAATCAGGTCTCTAGTTGGCAGAATTATGCACCCTGTCTAAGGAGGGACCAAAATTCTAGTTAGGGTAAGTCAGTGATACACTTAAATCAGTTTGTGCTCACCCTCTGGTATCTTGGCACAGAGCAATCAAGCTTAACATAAGAGGTAATGCGAAAAGCAGTTGTGCATAAGTGGGTACAGTAACAAAGTGAAAATACCACAATAAAGATTCCACAATGAAGTAGGAAAATAGTATATCTTTTATTGTTCAAAACATGATAAAAATGATAAAAATCCAGTTGAAGCATCTCAAGTTACGAATTCTTCAAAAATGTACAATGCTGAAAGAGCCCTTGCACTTTCAATAGTATCTTTCCGGTTACACTGGAGAAATTACAGTGATCCACTCTGTTGATCGGGAACAGACTTTCTTTCCGGGTCAATGCGAAGCAATGCTTCCAAAGTTATTAAAGTTAAACTGCAATGGCAAGTTTTCGGGAAATTGATCTACTTATCTGGACCACCTGCAAAAGTGCTTGTGGGTGGCAGGGACCTCGGAAGTCCCTCAGTGCACGGTACTTTCCTTGGGGATTGTAGCGGGTGTATTGGCATCAGGATTGGGCACTGCATTGCTGAAATCCCCTCTTGCTGGGTATGATGCAGTGATTGAATTCAAGGAGGGCAGACACGCATCTTTCCTTGATGTGTGCAAAGTGCACAGGGATGCTCTGAACTGCTTTTGGGTAATGCAGCTTCAGCAAAGTCAATAAAAATGAAGGTTTGGGCTCAACCTGCAGATACAGTGGTTCTTGATCGGTGCACCACGCTGATGCATGTGGATGCCCAAAAAAAGCTTTCAACACTCTGCGAAGAACCAAGACTGGGTGAGAGCAAGCCAGGCAGGGTCAGACTCTGGATTAGCAGAGTCTAGCAGCGATTGTTTGTTTAAATGACATTTTTGATGGCCTTGAGATTTCCTGAACAGGAGACAAGCCAACAAGCCCTTGGAGTTACTTAGGTTGAATAGGTTAAGAGAACGAGTCCAGCCCTTCTCATCACCCTTTTCAGAGTCAGCAGGCCAACACAGCAGATCAGGTAGCAAAGTGGCAGTCCCTCCTGTAGCCCAGCAATCAGCAGGCAGGCGGCCAATACTGCAAGGCAGTTAGCAAAGTGGCAGTCCCTCCTATAGCACATCTCCTCCTCTTGACAGTCTCCTTAGGACCCCAAAGTAAAGTAGTGAGAGGGGATCATAGACCGAATACTTATATCCAAATGTGTCCTTGATGTGGAGGTGACTACAAAGGAAAGCCTTTCTGGTGCATAAGTCTCCTTTCAGTCCAGCTCTGTCTGCCAGCCTACTTGTGGGGGTAAATCAGTGTTTTGTGTGAGGCCAGGCTACTATCTATTCAGGTGTGCATGTCCCTCTTGCCCAGAAGACCCATCAGTATGCAGATGAATACAGATGCAGTTGAGTGTCCTACATTTGTGGCTGTCTAGAGGAAATGCACAACGTGTAGTTGTCACCCCACCCCAGATGTGTATTTGAGACAGGCTGTAAGGCACACAAGAGAGTTAAGAGCATAGAAATATACACTTTCTAAATCTAAAAGTGGCATGCCTGGATTAGTAATCCCAGATCCAACTTTACCATTAAAGAGGATTTGTCATTACCAATCCAATGATATAAAACATAAAGTAGCAATCAGGGATTGCACTTAAAAAGGGTATTTTAGGAATTCCCAATGCTAACTTATGAGACGAGCAGGCCTTAACGCAGTGAAAACAAACTGGAAAACATAAAGGTATATGTCCTCCCTTTTGCTTATATAGCACCCTAGCATTAGGGCTACCTATGGCCTACCTAACGGGTGACTGATATGTAATAAGAGGGAAGTTTAAGGCTTGGCAAGTAGTTGGAAATGGTTTCGAATTTGTAACACGCGGTTTTCGTGTCACTGAAGAGTTGCACAGCCTGCTACACATTTGTGATCAAATTATCCACGTACTCAAAAATGTACTCAAATTCATCCTTTTTATTGCAAAGAGTGGATGAAGAGCAAATATGGCAAGGAATCAAGTTGATTTACGTGCCTATGAATAGGCCCGGATGGGCAATTCTTGTGCAACTTAATATGCGTGAAAATATGAAAACTTGTTGTACTTGACGTGACGATTAAAAATCGATAAACTTTGCAATAAAAATGATGAATTTGAGTAAATTTTCGAGTACGTGGATAATTTGATCACAAATGTGTAGCAGGCTGTGCAACTCTTCAGTGACACGAAAACCACGCGTAACAAATTCGTAACCATTTTCCATAGGCGCATTTGGAACGGAGCGCAACAAGAGTGGATGCATGCCAAACTGGAATAATATGGACATAATTAACTTGTAGATGACTGAAAAGGGTATGCTTTAGGTCCATAATCACAAGTAGTTGGAAATGCCAAGTTGAGGTAGCAGTTAACTGCACACACAGTCCCTGCAGTGGCAGGCCTGAGTCAGTTATGAAAGGCTACTTCTGTGGGTGGCACAATCAGTGCTGCAGGCCCCCAAGTAGCATTTTGTTTACAGTCCCTGGGTATATAGTATACCACTTTATTAGGGACTTATAAGTTAACCAACTATTATATTCATGGATAAACCAATTGTCATCACATTTTAAATATGATCACATGCTCTTTAGCACTAGTCAGCAGTCTAAAGCTGCCTAAAATGAAGTCAGAAACAGAAGAGGAGGAAGGCAACAAGTTTGGGGTAACCCTGAAAAAAGGGCCATTTCAAACAGTAATCATTAAGAAAGCCTAGAATTTCTACAGAATTCACCATGGCCTTCCATTGGTATTGATCATCCATAGAGTTTCATGATTTATTCCCCATTTTAAATGAGCCACGCACACCTGCTGAACATCAGAAAATAAAGAAAATACGTAACCAGTATTTGTGATGCCAGTTAATAAAGTATTGTGATGGTTGGGCTTCTTATGGATCCTTAAGGATCTTTCCATTCTTCAGTCATCAAGAATACCACCCGTGAATGATTGAGTTTGATATGACAACCCTCATGAGCTTATTGCTGTTTCAGAAAACCAGCAGTATCTTCATGATATTTCTCAAGCTGCCAAAAATAAACTCACCGAAGCGAAATACAAGTAAAAATTGCATGCAGATTCTCCCCATAGGCTAAATCCCAAAAGTTGAATCCAGGAAATCACGTGCAGCCTTCACCAAGCATTTGCATTGCAAAGAGGGAACCAAATTCCAACTGTTACATTGGACCCTTTCATGGTGATGTAAAATGATTAATCCAATAACAACGGAACCTATGAATCTTTTATTTTCTTCCACTACGTCTATACATCTAGGGGCTTATTTACATACCCCTTGAGCCGCCAGTATGTCACTTATTCCCGTTTTTAAACTGTAGACAGTAGTGTTCTCTAGGCTCCAGCTATTCTGCCCAGCTGATCCCAGTCCTTTACTTATGTTTCTGTAGTGCTTTATTGTGCTCTCCCGTTTCGAGGCACTAGCACCACGCAGCTCGAGGGTTTTAGTTTAAGCACATGGTTCTTTCTTTGTTACCACTAGAATCAGTTTGTCTGCATTGAGTTCATTTCCACACTTCCACTCCTGAAGATTTTATTTCGGACCTGTACTTCAACTGCAGGCTTTTACCTAGTGTTAAAGCAATACAAACTAGGTCTTGTGCTGCTGTGTTCATAACTAAACTAACAGTGATCTCGGTACTGTAGATGCCTATTTTGATTCTTTGCATTTTAAGAACTCCAGCCCTCTCTGTTATTATCTCAATGCATGACGTAAAGCATAAAGAAAATGGCACTTCCAGAACATTCCATGAGTATTTGTAAATCATTCTCTATAATGCTGTGTTGATCCCTTAAGTGATGATGGCTCATCTTACCCCACCTCAGTGCTGAGCTCTGATTTCGATTTTTGTGTCAGTTTTCACTTAAGCCTTCACAACTTTCTTCCACAAAATATATCCAATCGACATTGGTATCTTTTTGTCCACATGCAGGAGATTGTAATCGTGACAAAGGTCTGAGAAATAGACAAAACATGGCACAACTTCTTGTTAACAAATGGGACAAAGTGCTGTGCATGAAAGTGTGTGCTATTTATAAAAATTATACCAACAAAGGGTCTGCTAAGATAAGATTACCCTCTTCCCAGCAGGGATCAGTATTTCATTTATTTGTGCTTTTTCTTCCTACTTGTGGTTTGTGAGGGAAAGAGATGTAAATCCAAAGGAACCTAAAAAAACTATACAATGCTGAAAACCCAGAAAAATTCTGAAGTTAGCTAGGGATACTTTGTGTAGATCACTCAAGGTTTTCCCAAACAAACTTAGACCCCAATTATGATGCTAGTATTTTACCGGGATGGAGACTGCCCGACATGTAGTAGCTGGCTCCACCTGCCTTATTACACTCCAACTGCTGTGAAGGCGATCAAAAACATGCCTTTTTGAATTGCAGCTTGTGCTGCGGCCCGGAAAAGGCCCCCAAATTATCTTTCCATCTGCCTTTATATGGCGGTTATGACCACCATGTAAAGGCAGAGGAAAAAGGGACATCCTAATCCCTAAGGCAGTGCGTCTGCAGGCACTGCCCGATTTTAAGAAATAGTATTCTGACCAACACCCCGATGGACAAATCAGACTTTTACGATATGGACTTTACAACGCACCTACCATTACAACGTATGATTTCACAACGAAAGCCATTACAACTATGCCAATATAACACATGCCATTACAACACTTATTAATTACCCTATGTTAAGTGACTATTGGTGTTATGAAAAAAAAACAAGAACAAATTATTCAATTATCAAGTGTCATTATATCGCAAACGTAAAAAAATACTTTTTGGGGATGGAAATCACTCAAAGTAGTCATCAAAACAATTTTATCAAAAAACATTGTACACTCACTGGCAAAACCAGCATAAGGAATGGGTGTCCCTCTACTATTTCCACTATAATGTAAGCTTGGGTGGTGAACTCCACTCCGTTAGCTGGGGTTTGTGCGTGCAGTTTTTTGTTCTCTGCACTCAGCGGAGTTTGCGGAATTCTGAAAAAAACTCCGCTCTGTGTAGCTGAGCAGAGGTTCTTCCTCTCCCGCGCTCACCAACTGTAAGATGGCAAGCGAGAAAAATCATATGCTAGACCACTTCCCTACGAAATTTCTCAATGCAAGCAGTCGCAGAAGGTTTCTAATGCTCGTGTTGAGAAGCCTTCCGTTCGCGTTGAGGAAGCTGCCGCTCAAGTAGAACTTCTACTTGAGCTGCAGAATGAAGCAGCAACCTCTTTCACTATGCAAGATGCCGTTTGCGCTGATTTTACAGTGCAGAAGAAACAGCCGGCACTAAAAATCAGTGCAAAAGGACCACTCTACTACTTGTGGAACTCCGCGTAGCTTGGTGGAATTGTTTTGTTACTTAGGGGAGTTTCGCATAGCGGAACTCTGCAAACTCCACCCAGACTTACTATAACTACACAGCCATGGTCTACTCAAAGTGGCTGCCATTCTAAAATAAACAAAAAACTAATATTTTACACACAACATAATAAATATACTTTCTGTAAAATTGATTTCAAAACATATTTTTTTTTAAATGTTCGTTAACTCCTCTCTAATGTATAAATTCAGCCGACCACCATTTTTTGCTCAGTGGTATACTGACTTTCCTGGTGACCACACGCAGGTGGAGTAGATGGAGACAACTGACAGTTCGGAGTTCAAACACTGCCATCTATTAACTGAATTAAGTGTTAGTTTTAGATGAAACACATTTAATTCCCAAACCTAAAATTAATTTGTAATTTTTAATAAATTCACAGATCCTGTATAGAAACATACAGCAATAGAATACTCATCTTCTGTCAGAACTAAGTGAATGTTTCACACAAATCACATTTAATTTTAACTAAAAAAATCCCCCACGCTAAAATTAACTTAATTTTTGTAATCATTCACAGACTTTGGACATAGACATACAGCTATCGAATTTGAATAAAATACCTGAAGAAAATCTTCAGTAAGTATACGCTAAACTATATGTATTAGACGAAAACAAAATATTTTGAAATTTTAGAAAATCATTTACCCGGGGAAAGGTATTGATCAGTGGTAGGGGCAACATTACTATTCTAACTCATCCGGGTGCTTGCCTCAGGGAAGGTGCTAGTCAGTTGTATGGGGCAAAGGTACTATTCTAACTCCACAGGCGGCTTGCCTCAATGAAGGTGCTGCTGAGTGATGAGGGGCAATATTTACTATTCTAACTCCACTGGATACTTGCCTCAAGGAAGGTGCTGGTCAGTGGTAGGGGACAAATTACTATTGTAACTTCACAGGGGGCTTGTCTCAATGAAGGTGCTGGTCAGTCGTGGGGGGGAAATTACTGTTCTAACTCCACTGGGTGCTTGGCTCAGGGAAGGTACTGATCAGTGGAGAGTGGTAAAATTACTATTCAAACTCTGCCGGGTGCTTGCCTCAAGCAAGGTGCTGGTCAGTGGTAGGGGGCAACATTACTATACTAACTCAGCAGGGGGCTTGCCTCAGGGAAGGTGCTGGTCAGGGATTGGGTGCAAAAATCCTATTCTAACTCCACCAGGTGCTTGCCTCAGGAAAGGTGCTGGTCAGTGCTGGGGGGCAAAATTACTATTCTAACTCCACCGGGTGCTTACCTCAGAGAAGGTGCTGGTCAATTGTTGCTTTATGAAATATAATCAATTAAAAGTTGAACATACAGTCATTATGCTTTTTTTCACATGTTCAATAAATTAACCGTAAACAAAAATACGAACAAAACCATCAGCTGGACTCCAAACCATGATCACCAGCACTAGTTCAAGAAGCAGAAGGCCTTTGAGAGGTAAAATAATTCAAAAACCTTATTTTACAGCCAAAACTAACGAAAACATTTCTCATTACTAACCAAAACGCAAAACAAATAACAATCTGTTTTAAAAAACAAATGTAAAAGTGTATAAAACTGGCTAACTTTACAATAATTTTTAAAACCTCTCAACTAGTTCCTTTTAGATCTACCCAACATCACCTAGAAGTAAGAAAACGAAATCAGCCAAATTACCTGGAGAAAGTCCTACACCTGCCAAGGGACAATCAAGCAGACAAAGTAACCTTACAAGGGTGCACCAAAATATATTAAGTATTTAAAATGCCTTTTTTTCTTTTGCCAGGAATCAACTGCAAACCATAGTACAACATTATAGCTGGCAAAGTCAAACAATAAATTAAACAACATGTCCTTAGAACAGTCAATATGGTAGCCTAACAAATTGTAACCAGATTTTTCAACAGGTTGTAATCAATAAACATGTCAGTTAACTAAAGCACATAGGAACATTTTGACATTATTTTTAGAAAAAAAACAATATGGCAACTGGAAGACAGGCAACATATATCCAGTCCAACAGAGGCAATTGATTACTAAAGCACAGTGGCTATCTTTGTTGTAAGGAGAGATTAACTGAGCCCAGGAGTCACTGGAGGTGTGTGCAGTAATACTCATCCCATTGCACAGGCAGAGTGGTTATGCTTGGTGACACTGTTGAAAGGACCACAGAGCACAAATACTCTGCCTCAGCTGTAAGAGATCGAGGTTAGAGAAAACAAAAATCAACTTAAAGTACTTGCATCCACCATTGAACCCTGTGGCACAGTTTTGAGGGAGGTATCCCAACACATTCCTATGCATGTACCAAGTTTTATGCCCACAATTCCTAACCAATGCAGAATTAGCGTAAGAGAAAAACAGGCAAGTAACCCCCAACATGTATCACCCCAAACATACTATGATATTAACATTCCACCAGAACTGACTATAACCGTTACTAATGAAACCTTTCTTTTGCATAACAACAAAAACCCTTAGAAAAGGATACTAATCTTTAGCACATCCCATGACCCTGTAAAATTGAAGACTAGTGATATTTGGATGATGGATGGAAAGTTTAAATCCACACCTCATCCATTCACCCAAATATACACTGTTCACACAAACATTATTAACACTACAGTTCCTTTAATGAATAATTTATTAGTTGATAAGCAAACCTCAACATACACTGAATTTTTAACAGTGGTAAAATTTAAAACACTGAATAATAGTCCTAGAAAAGGTATAATTGATTTTGAATTACCGATGATTAACACCATAACCAAAATTAATGCATCCTGATACCCCAATTCAAGGATTCTTTTTTACTTTTCACATGCCTTTTGGAGAAAAATGTAAAAAACATCCTTAGATGAGGATTACATATCAGACAGTAAACTGAAATTTGAATTAAAGAAACTAATAGCATTATGCTTTGTTCCTCCTGATAGTGTAGATGAAGACTACCTAGACCAGGGGTCTCCCACCTTTTCTGTAGTGAGAGCTAATTCTGCTCAAAGAAAGTCCTGCCGAGCTACTAGCATAATTTATCACTGTAAAATGCTGATGATATGCATTAACATTACACTATGACCACCCTAAGAAAGAGTTATCAGGAGTCACCACCCAAACATTCCAGATGAAGTTATTAGCAGAATGCTAATAAAACATTTATCAATATTGAAAGCTTATAATCAAGTAAAATTCAAATCATCACATGCTGTGTGCCACAAAGGGTACTGCCACAGCAGTAAGTCTCCCCAACTCAAATTGAATTATCATTCAGCTAACAACTTTAAATGTGTTTTAGAATTGTAATATTTTGTCTTCATTAGCATATTAGTTTTTAAAAATACACATATTTTTCCATCAAAACCACTTAACACTTTCCAGCAATCAAACTCAACTTTCCAAAAGAAAATCCTTTTCAGAAAAAGCATAATTTTTTTCTTTAAAATTCAAATCAGTTTTCATTGTTAGAAAATATACAGTCCCTAAACATCAGCTTTTCGTTTTCATTGAGAACCGCCATGTAAAAATGCCAGGGATGGACAAATTATGCTTCAAATACCCAGGAATTGGAATCATAGGCCATGCTTGCTCACCATAACACTATTAATGCATCTGTTATGCTAATAATGCCCACCATTAAACTCGGGCTACCACTGTGCCACAGCTGGATGCCCAGCATATATCAGTTATGGACATTATTATGGGAGAAGCGGTTGCCACTCTGTCAGGCATGGCTAAAAGCAAGCCATTCATGCTCTTAATATGTCAGTGATGGCAGCAAGTATGTAATTACAAGACTTGTATGCCCAAAACAGTCAAGGATGTAATATTATGGCAATGGCACAATTATACCATGAACGAGCACAATTGCGTCATAGATAATACTTTTATGATGCGGACCATTATACATATTTTGCAGCCCTTGACACTAGGGGGTCGATTCCGATTCGGGAAAAAAAACGTCCGTACGATTTGTATCCGGAGCCCTCTCCGTACGAATCGTACCCGTCCGTCCGAGTCGCCAAGTACGATCCGCATTCCGTGAATCCGTCCGAATCATCGCGATCCGTACGTATTGCAAGGCTGAAACTGCGAACCATACGACTCGTACACATGCCGTACGACCCGACGAGTACGATCCGGACCGGAGTATGAGGACGCGATTCGTATGGTCCACGCCAGGTAAGAGCGAGTCATACGGAAAAGCACACAAATATATACACACCTTACGGTCCGTACCCACCATGATCGCAGGGGTACGCACCGTACCCCTGCGATCATGGGGTGTACGAGCCGTACTCCATTGTACGATGGGTGTACGAGCCGTACCCCCATTGTACGATGGGTGTACGAGCCGTACCCCCATTGTACGATCGGTGTACGTGCCGCACCTCATTGTACGATGGGTGTACGAGCCGTACCCCCATTGTACGATCGGTGTACGAGCCGTACACCGATCGTACGATGGGTGTACGGCTCGTACACCCATCGTACAATGGGGGTACGGCACGTACACCGATCGTACAATGGGGGTACGGGTCGTACACCCCATGATCGCAGGGTTACGGTGCGTACCCCTGCGATCATGGGGGGTACGAGCCGTACCCGGGGGGCCGTTCCGTACCTGTTTTGGCGCGCACTCTGCTTTCACGGCTGTTTTCAGCTCCCGTAGAAAAAGGGTCGTACGGAGTGTCGTCAACACGGATCGTACTTCCTGGTTCGGAAATGGCTGCCAATTTACGTACGGACGTGGCGTACAGCGTCGGCGGGAGTGAATCCGTATGTACTTTTTATTTGTACGGTGTTTGGTACGAGTCGTACGGAGTGGCGCTTTGGGTTAGGATCGTACTTGCTAGTTCGTACGGGGACGTTGTAGGTGTACGATTCGTACGGGAAAAAGGCTCCGTACAGCTAATCGGAGCGCTTTTTACCGGATCGGAATCGACCCCTAGGAGTAGCTTTAAGGAACCAACACTGTTTATTAGGGAAGGACATAATGTCACACACCCACACAAAAATGAATATGATGCTTCTAATTTTCTCTGCCCTGGATGCATTCTCTCTTCCCTCCGCTCTTTGGTTGATCATGCTCCCAACTAACACATTTTCACTCTAGTTCTTGCAGTCACACACTTTGGTGGGTCAGCCCTGGTTACTGCTCCCACTATTCTTTGATGTCACACACGTGTGACTGATAGAGCAGGGCATATAACATGGCCAATCTCCTTCTTAGGTAGATTTAAAGTGGATAAAGATGGTTCATGTGACAGACCCATAGGCCAACACCGTAGCTTACACAGGCTTCAACACCCTCTGCATACTTTGCAAGACCTTTAAAGGGATCCCTCCCGAATCCAGGAAGACCGTCACCCATGCACTCATCACCAGCAGGCTGGACTTCCGGAATGCCCTCTATGCCGGAATCAAAAAATCTCTGCTCCACAAACTTCAGACAGTCCAGAATGCCGCAACAGAGTGTGTGTTTGAGTGTTATAAGAGGTCCTGCCATTGGTTTGGCTGTCTGTAACTCTTATGGGTAATGAAAGAAGCAGTGCTGCCTTCTTTAATATACACAGAATCCCTGAGATCAGATTGGGTTGACTTCACCTCTGAGAGCTACTTTGAGGGTGCTGGTGAGCTACCAGTAGCTCCCGAGCTACTGGTTGGAGACACCTGACCTAGACAATATTGCACACACATTACATTTCTAACTGACACTAACCCCTTTTCTATCTTTCTTGTCTGTTTTACAATTCATTTTCAAAAGTCAGATTGGCATTTTTCAAAATATTTTTTTTAATTCAAGAAATGGCGGGTCTCCTACCTAGATTTGCCTTCTTTCTTCAACTCTAGGTGATTCGTTAAGTTCCACATTTCACCAAGAGTCTTGAGCACTGCAAAGTTGCTAATCCATATTCCACAATGCAATCCTAATCCTATGCAAACCTATCAAAAGAGAAACCGATTAGCATAGCCATATTTTCCAGCAAAATCACAGCTGCAAAATGTACTGTGTAACCTAAAAAAATGCATTCCAAAACAAAATCTCAAAAAAGTAAGGGCTGTTTGTAAAACACGCAACAACAAATCCATCGATTTTAAATACATCCCTAATCGGGAAAAAGATTCTCGAAATCCAAAAGTCCAAAATTCCTCATGTTCTAAAAATCCTGCATAAAGCAAAAATCCATTAAAAAAGATCCATTTTGTTAACAAAATCCATTCACCCATCCTAGGCATCTGTGTTCCCCACACACTCACGTGGTCGAACTGCTGTGAATAAGGCATACTTTGTTTTAAAAAACGTGTTGCAAAAAGAATTAAAAAAAATATATTGCTCTCTTCATGCTTTGGTTTAAAAAAAATAATAGTCTATATTTACATATTTTTTTTTTTTTAAATCAAAAGTGTTCATACAGCAATCATCCCAACGTGGGCCTACAACTGCTACCTGCATAGGAATTAAAAGGGTGGGTAAAACATTAAAAACATACATCCAAATACTAACCTATATCTAACTAATCTAACTACCTTCCTCCTCTATCCTTACAATAAATTATGCCACCCACAACCTCTGTGTAATAAATAAAATGTGTCTTAAATCACCGGAGCTCTTCCTTGATTCAGATCTTGACTGCGATGCTCTGCCAACTGTAGAAACAGATGCAAAACCACGAATGTCCACTCTGAGTAATTAAAAAGGGAAAAAGGACAATTTCTTTCATGACTTAAATGCCAGAGAAAGGGGAAGCACAGAAAAATGTTTTAAAAATGTAAATGTACTATTTTGAAAATGTGTTTATTGAAAAAAATCTATATATTAAAAGTTATTTATTACTTTTTCATGTTTTTAATAGTGTTATATATTTGTGTTAGTAAATACATCTTTTTAAGTTTATATTAATATCAATATTGATTCTAAATTATGTAAAATGTATAAAATGAATACAATTAAATATAATAAATGAATAATCATGTATTTAAATTATTAACAACCAAACCCTCTATTTCCCTCGCATTTTTTGAAAGAGGGTGGGAGTTACACCCTCATAAATTTTGATTTTAGGTATTTTAGAATTTATAAAAATTATTTTAATTTGAAAACATATAAATACCCAGGTATGAAAATAAATACCTGGGTATTAATATACTCTTCCACCCACAACCTCTATTCCCTGATATCCCATGCCAGAGGGTGGGTGTTACACCCTCAGAAGTATTTATTTTAGTTATTTTAAAAATTATGAAAATTAAGATTGAATTTAGAAGAAATAATACACAGGTATTAAAATGAATACCTGGATATTAATACAAACCCCAGCAGTATTAATTCTAAATATTTTAAACTTACTAAAATGAATTGCAAAATAAAAAAATAAAAATTACCAGTTAGTTACACCCTCATAAGTATGTATTGTTTTGATTATTTTAAACATACTAAACTTAAAAAAAAAATACCCAGGTATTTGAATTATTGCCTAATTATTAATACACTCCGCCTCCCAAACCCCCTATTTCACTTACACCCCCAAGAGTATTTGTAAGAAAATACTTTGAAAAATTATTTAAATTAATGTATTCAATGAATGTTAAATCAATAAATAAATCATTAAATACACCATTTAACAACAAAAAGTAAAACAAAAATTCAACAACAATACTTACCTACACTACTTACCTAAAATTGTGTTGTAATGATATGTGTTGTAATACCTTCCGTGTTGTAAAGGCATGCATTGTAATAGCAAGGGGTTGTAATGGATAATCATGGTAATGTATTTGTTGTAAAGGCATTATGATGGAATACCTGTGTTGTTATGGTCATTTTCCCTACCAGTATCCTAATCCAGCAGTCATAATGCAGCCTCGGATGTCGGGCAAACCACCACGGACAGCCTGTCAGTGGCAGTTCACCTGACATCAGGATGAGGCCCTTAGAGTGAAAATAAAAAATAGTAAAAGTAAAAGAAAAAAGACAAATAGGTGCATTTTGCACTGTAGACCAATCTTTAAAAATAATATACCATTAAATCCATAGGACTCTTCTTATTAACAAGAAATGGAGTATTTGCTCCTAAAACATGGAATGAACTAAGTCATCAACTGAGCGTCACTTTTTAATGGTGTAATGATTCATAAGAACAATTTTATGAGTAAACCATGAAACGAAACATGCATTTTTGAAATACGCCCAGAAACCTAATATTTTAGGAGTAGAGGTTATTTGTAAAACTCTGAATCTGGGACTGTGTATCATATCAGTCTGACTGCTTTTTACAAAATGTGTTCTTTATTGCCCACTGATTTAAATCTGGAAGTCATAAATATGGAGAAATTCAATACTTAAGGCCAGATTTACAAACGTTAGGTATACCAATTTTCCAGTTGCGATTCTCTCCTACTCGCAATTCGGAAATCAGTATTCCTAATGTATGAAACCCTTTTGAAATTCATTAGTGATTCCTAGTGGATTGCAAATAGACATATCTCATGCAAATTACTGAGGTAGGTCGCAATTTGCAACCCATTGGGAATCACAGCCATCACAGACATGGTGGCCTGCTGTGGTCAGCAGACAACCATGTCTGTGATTGCTTTATAAAAAAGCAATTTTTTTTTAAATGCAGCCGGGGTGTATTTAAAAAGAAATCTGTGGGACACTGCCTGCTCCTAAAAATATGTATTAACATTCTCAAAGGGGAAGGGTTTACCAAGGGACCCCTTCCCTTTTGCCAATGGTTACCACCAGTATTAAATTGGTGGTAAAGTCTCTGTTTTGTGACTGGAATTTGGTCATAAAACATTAATTTATTCCATTCTGAGTTGGTATTGGGAAGGGACACCCCTTCCAAATACCAAATCGGTATTTGGTAGCTAACGCAAATTGCAATTCAGTAACAAGTTACCGAACCACAATTTGCCTTTTGTACATTTTGCAGTCATTTACAACCTGATTCTGCGAATCAGGCCATTTGCGAAAGCAAAAAAGCGTTGGCCCTGATTGCAATGTCGGGCAAACCATATCAGTTTGGAACTGCCTGACCATAGGTCAGCCGTTATGACCACCTGATTTGGATGAAACCACCCATTGGGCGGTCGGAAACATTCATTTGTCAATGGAAGCTTGCTCAGTGGGCAGGAAAGGCCTGCAGCAAAAGCTACCATTGACAAATAAATGTTTGCAAGCATCCCTGCACTGTGTGGCAGGCACCAATGCGGAGGTCCAGGGGGAAGGGGGTCCTGCTAGAGACCCCCAAAGACTTCTTCCGATAACCTTTTCAAGTTGGAAAGGCTGACTAGAAATGGCTGTAGGAAAGGGCCATAATAACCCGATGGCGGAACTGAGCCCGGATTGGAACCTACAATGTCGGGTGAAAAGTCTCCGACCACGGTCGGAGTCTTTCTGCCCGACATCATAATGTGTCCCTTTGCATATCTGGCCCATAGTAACAGATGTCCTAACATTCTGAATTTCCACATTTCACCCCATAAAAAGATGTGGCTATTTGAAGAGAGAAAATTATGTTTGGAAAGATGCCTAAGTCAAATGGGAGGGAGCAAGAAATAATTAATTTTGGCCACCCCCTACTTCCTTGCTGTTGGACTCTTTTTGCAGGGCCATCCCAGAACTTTCTGCCTTCCTCCTGTATTTTTTCTGACCTGTTTTTGTTGATTGTATGACTCTGGGCATTTTTACCACTGCTGATCCGTGCTAGCGTGTATATGCTCTCCCTGTAAATTGTTGTAATAGATTGGTGTTTCCATAATTGGATTAGTTGATTTACTAGTCAGTCCCTAGTAGAGTGCACTGTGTGTGCCCAGGGCCTGTAAATGAAATGCTGCTAGTGGGCCTGCAGCACTGATTGTGCCACCCACATAAGCTGCCTGTAAATGTAACTCGGACCTGCCACTGCAGAGACTGTGTACAGTAAGGTACTGCCATGTCGACTTGGCAAGTGCACCCACTTGCCAGGCACTAACCCTCACTTTTCTTACATATGTCACCCCTAAGTTAGGTCCACGGTACCCCTGCGGGCAGGGTGCAGTGTATGTGAAAGGTAGGATCTTCCCTGATGTGTGTGGCATAGTGAAATACTGCCAAGTTTGTTTTTCACTATAGAAAGTACATCTGTCCCACTGGATAGAATGCGGAGTTTACTTCTTACATTTTATAAGTATAACTGCTCATGGGAAGAAGATTGGAATATATAGTTTAGAATGCCTGAACTCAGAATATAAAAAATCATGTTTTAGTAAAGATAATTTTTATATTGTGTGTTTGAAAATACCACTTTTAGAAAGTGGGTATTTCTTGCTTTGCCATCCTGTGTGCCTCTGCTGGTTTGTGGATTGACTGTCTGGCATTGAATGACAGGGGCTGGGGATATGCATTCTCTCAGACGGCCACCGGGGCGTTGATATATGTCCTGCCTTTCCTGAATGAGTCAGGGCTGGCCTGAATAAACCTGAGCTGCGTTCAGAGTAGGGGAAGGAGTTCTCACTAGCACCTTAATAGGCCTGGTCCACATTTGGATAGTGGGCGGAGATTTCCCTTGCACCTGAATAGGCCCTGACTGAATGGACAATGCTGCCTCCAGCTCCTGCCAGGCAGCTGTAACGGAGAGGACATAACTGGTTTTATCTGATCACATAGCCTCTCTACACCAACAAAACAAAGGAATTTGCTGTATAAATAGTGGGGTCCAGACACCAGTATTTGAGATTACTGCTGAACTAGGGAGCCTGCCAGGAAGAAGAACCAGGAAAGCTGAAGGACGAGAACTGCCTCTGTGCTGTGTGCCATTGGGGTTGGCCTAGAGTGACTGCTTCTGCCTTGGGCAGGGAAAGGACTGGACTGTGCTTTCACCATCCTGCTGTTAGAGTTTTCTCCAAGAGTTTGAGGTAGAGCTTGCCTTCTGTTGGAAGTCTAAGGGATAGAAAAGACTTCAAAGATCACTTCTGGGAATCTAGAGGAACCTTTGCCAATGAGAAGAGCTGGAGAAGCTGAGGAGGAACACTGCCTCTGTGCTGTTTGCTGTCTGGGGTTGGCCTGCAGTGGCACCTTGCTGCCGAGGAAAGGAGAAAGGACTTTTGCTGTTTGTTGTGTCCCCTGCTTGAGGAAGATCTCCAAGGGCTTGAAACTGACCTTGCCTCCTGTTCTGAAATCTCAGGGACACAAAGACTTCACCACCAGCTCCCCTGAACTTCTTTGCTGGGAGTTCTTACCTGCTAACAGGTGCCTGCTGTTGTTTTGGACCTCTGGAGGCTGTTTGCCACTGGAAGCTGGAAAAAGTAAGGCAACTTCGAGAAGCACGACACATCCACACCTATTGCCGACAAATCACGGAAGAAAGCTTTGCAGTCCCTGCCCATGGCTCAAGAAATCGCTGCACGCCGCATAGAGTGCACCAATTTCCAAAGTCCGGGATCACTGCACCGATTCTGATGTAAGGCCTGCTCTGCGGCTGCAAGAACCCAAGCATCGTCCCTGATCATCACATCGCATGGAGGCGCCAGGCCTGTCGCATTGTTGGGGGCGCAGTAAGAAACCGATGCATTACTTCCCCACGCAGGAGGAAACCGACGCATCACCTCCACTCCAGTAATGAACCGAGGCATCACCTCTCCCTGCGCAGCAGTAAGGAACCGACGCAACACCTCCTCCAGAGCAAGAAACTGACGCATCACCTTCCCTGCAGCCCTTTTTGTTTGTGTGCGGGACGCATCCAAGGTACTTTGTGTGAAAAGTGTTGCACCTGCAATTTGCTTTGAACTGCACCATTTCTACCATTTGAAAATCATATTTTTATTACTGTATTGTGGATTTGTGTCATTTTGGTCTTGTTTTGTTTAGATAAAGATTACTTATTTTTCTAAACTGGCATTTGCAGTGTTTTCACTGTATTACTGTATGTGATCACAAATGCTTTACACACTGCCTTGTGCCAAGCTTCCAAGGGGGTGAGCAGGGGTTATTTTAGAAGTGTATACCCCTTACCCTGACTAGAAGCAAGGGTCCCTATTTGGACAAAGGGGCCTACCTCTGCCAACTAGAGACCCAATTTCTAACACTGGCATTAATCAATTCATCAATAAAGAGAGAAGCGTGTAATATATCTGGCTCCAAACCCAGCGGTTACCTGTAACTCTGTAATCTCACAACCATCAACTGATTTTTAAGGACTCTCATTTTCTGTTAGAGGCATGCTTCATCATAGTATCCTTGTACCAGGAACTATTGCCCCCGCAAAAGGCTCTACCTTGTTGCAAAAAGGAGATCTTTGATATTGTTCAAAGGATCCTAAGACTAAAAATACCTAAGTAGTCTTGTATTTTTTTTTTATATTTCTTTGTATTGAAACAAGGCATCAATAAATACACCGGTGCATAGTACAGAAGAGGGTCAATCAACGTCAACATTCAATACAAAAGTTCATGGCCGGGGGGGGAGGGGAGCCATACATCAATATCATAAACGCTTATTCAATCGGGTCATGGGAAAGTTGGATCATCAAGGACTACATTTGCAGGTGGTACACAAATATTCCCTCTGTATTCATTCCAGGGGCCCCAAATATTATTCCACTTCCGAGGACGACCCCTTGCCAGATAAACAGTTTTTTCACAGAACATACACCAATCCATACTTTCTTTCCATCCCTATATCGATGGCGGCCTATCAGAACCCCACAGTTGTGCTACATTTCGCTTAGCGATCATGGTCCCCAACGTGACCCATTAGGTCTGTGCAGTATTTAGATCCGTGGGCTCCCAGATATTTAGCAGGCATCTCCTAGCCTCCGGCAAGAGAGCCACCCCTGTAACTTCATGCATGACCTTGTAAACAGAGCCCCAATAATTCACCATATGTCGACACTCCCAGATGATATGAAGGAACGTCCCCAATAGGCCACATCCCCGCTTACACAAACCCTCCTCCGCTAGACCCATTTTAATCAAACGTGGACCCGTGACATAAACTCTGTGGAGTATCTTAAGCTAGACAAGTCTCAATCTTGCTGGGATCGCGACCTCCTTTGGAGAGGAGATCGCCGATTGCCAGTCCTCATCATCAATTTCAAGGCCATCTCGGGTCCACCTCTCCCTCAGATCTACCAAAAGATAAACTCTGTGATTAATCAGTTTTTTATACACCAAGGAAATGGTGCTATCGGGCATATGTCAATCTAGTATACGGTCCTCCAAGGGGGATGCCTCCGGTATCCTCTCCCCCTCGGGGAAGACCGATCGCAGTGCATGTCTGACCTGCGCATAATGAAAATACTCCGTACCACTCAGCTCATATTCCTTTTGTAGGTCAGCAAATGATTTAATCTTTCCCTTCACCCAGAGATCACCTACAGTAGTTATTCCAATCAGTTCCCATTTATCAAAACCCTTTGTGTTCCATAGTTTTCCAAATCTGTCCGAACCAAAGAGTGGGGCAGCCAGAGTCAAGCGGTCTTTCCAACCAAGCGAAGTAGTAACATCATGCCATATGTGCACCGCCACCCTAGTCGGCCCTGTCAGGGTTTTTTCAACTGATTTACTGTACATTGCTCTGCTATAATTGCCACCCGGAAGCACCCACCTATCCATGGCGTAGCCGGGATCAGTCACACATCCATACGATCATGATTTATAGTCCCCAGCTGCGACGCCCAATAATATCTCTAGATGTTGGGGAGGGCGATCCCTCCGTCATACCACGGGAGCGTTAGTTTGGCCAACGCTATATGCGGCCTGCCGTCCCAGAGTAGTTTAGGCTGCAAACCCTCCACTTCGCGGAAATAGCTTGCAGGAACATAGGCATAAAGGAAACGCGGCAGGGACATCATTTTAAAAAGGGCCGCTCATCCCAACATCGAAAGTGGAAGTCTCTGCCACCCAACCACATCACTTTTCAGCCGCGCCAATGGAGGAAGAAGGTTTCGCTCATACCGGATCATAGAATCCATGGAAATATAAACACTAAGGTATTTGAACCCTTCCCTTACAATTTGAATGGGGCAGTTCCGAGGCAAAACTGGGGCGTCACCGTGTAAGACATATAAATAAGATTTCGTCCAATTTATAATCAATCCCGAATTTCTGCCATACGACGCCAACACATCACAGAGGACAATTAGAGACTTCCTCGGAGAGGAACGATAAAGCAAGATATCGTCAGCGTATAGAGAGATCCGATCCTCAAACTGTGGAGACCAATGAATACCCTTGATCAAGGGCTCCCAGCGGAGCAAAGCCGCTAGTGGCTCGAGAGCCAGCGAAAACAGAAGTGGGGAGAGTGGGCAGCCCTGCCTAGTGCCCCGCCCAAGACAGAATGGCGCCGAGACACGACCATTAACGACTACCTGCGCGAGTGGCTCAGCTTACAATAGACGTACCCAGCTAATGAACTCCGGACCAAAACCAAACTTAGCCAAAACAGTCCATAAATATGGCCATTCCACTGTATCCAAAGCCATTGTCGCGTCGAGTGACGCCACGATAGCTGGCTCCTGCAAGGTATGGGCCCTCGCAAGAACCCCATGCAATCGTCTCAGATTCAAGGCCGTATTTCGATGTGGAATAAATTCCGATAGATCGGGATGGACGAGTTCACCAATGACTTTTATTAATCTATTGGACAGTATCTTAGCCAATATCTTAGGCTCTGCATTCAACAATGAGATTGGCCTGTACGAAGTGCAGCTAGTTCTGGGCTTTCCTTCCTTATGGATCACCACAATCGATGCCAGACTGCCAGTCTCTGATCCCGGGGGAGAACACCACACTCTCGGGACTCCAAAAACATATCTCTCAAATAGGGGGCGAGTCTATCGGGACGAAGCTTATATAATTCGATAGGGAGACCATTGGGATCCATCGCTTTTCCGGTATTCAAGGATCGCACTGCCAAAGCTACCTCATCGGCGGTAAGTTTACCGTCCATAAGGTCCCGATCGTCCACCGACAGACACGGAAGCTTAATATCCCTCAATAGTAGACACGAATCTTCCTCCGGTCTATCGGAGACGGATGTATAAATATTCCAGAAGTATTCAGCAAAGCGGTCTACTATCTCCGGCGGGTTGGTCACACAAGTCCCGTCTGTAGCTTCAACCTCTGGGACGACCCGATCTGCTCTATCTTTCTTGTCTAGCCAGGCTATCAACTTACCGACCTTATCACCTGCATCATACAGACGCCCCTGTTGCTCACGACCAAGAGCCCTCGCGCTGTCAGTGACCAGCGTCCTATACTCAAGCTGCTTAAGCTGTAAAACATGCAATCTGGCGCGGGTCACCTCCTGCTCCAATTCCATTTCTATATTAGCTATTTCAGACTAGATTCTCACTACATCCTCCTCCTTGTGCCTTTTAACACCCGCGATCAGGGATAAAGCCTGACCCCTGACTACAGTTTTAAACGCCTCCCACAACGAAATTGACGACGAGACCGATCCCTCATTACCCTGGAAATAATGCTCAAACGCTTTTATCAAATCTTTCCGGATTTTAGGATCACGTAGATACCAGGAATTAATGGGGGCCACTCTACCATTGGAGCCGGTAGCAAAGCCGAAACTAAGCCAAAGAGGAGAATGATCAGATATACCTCTGGCCAAATGCCGTACTTCAACAATAGATGAGGCCTGGGCCGCAGGCTCCAGACCAAAGTCAATCCGGGAAAGACTCCCATGAGCACCAGAATGAAAAGTGTATTGCCATTGAGTAGGATGAAATAATCTCCAACTATCCTCCAAATCCAGTGTTTCCACGAAGTCCGGAAGCCATCTTTGAGCTCGCCTCAAATCCTGTGACGGAGATCTATCCAGGGTGCCAGAGACTACCCATTGAAGTCTCCCCTCAATATCAACAATCCACTAGGAAGGTTTAATACAACCTTACCCAACTCAAGAAAGGTCGTGTTCTGCAGACCCGGGGGGACATAAACCGAGATCAAAGAGAGGGTACGCCCCTCCCAACATCCCGAAACCGCAGAATATCATCCCCTTTCATCCGCAACGACCGAGTCAACAACAAACGGGAGAGAACCCCTAAGGAGGATACCAACACCCCTGGACCCAGAAGTAAAACCCGCATGCGCCACAAGCCGATATCCCTTCCTATTCACTGCCTTACACACATTTCCAACCAAGTGAGTTTCCTGTAGGAGGACCACATCTGGGGAGTGTCTTTTAAGGAATTGTATGACCACACTACGCTTGATCTTATCCCCCAACCCATTGACGTTCCAACTCAATAATCTCAACCCCCTACCCCCATCATGAAACAGAAAGGAGATCCAACCCTCCTCCGAGCCCAGCACCTTACAGGAGTTAGCTTGAAATACAATGCCTTGTGAAAACTCAAATACAACATCAAAAAACAACAGTTCTCCCCCACCTCCCCCCAAACATCCCATTACGCTACCCCCCACCCTGCACCCCTGCTTACGACTTTCAAGCCTCCCCAACTCGCAGTGTGCCTGTCGCCCCCACATCTAGACTAAACTACAAAAAGTAAGTCAGAGGAGGAAAGAGGCCTACCGATAGCCCGTTTATCCCCTTAATGTATCGTGCTAGGTGTGAATCAAAACAGTACAGATAAAGGGAAACCTTTCCCCCATTGTCCCCAGATTCCAGAACCACAGTCATCATTCCTGTTCTTGCGCACTCCCGTCTTCTCCTCCACTCTGTTTCTGGGGTTCCTGCCGGGCCTTCAAAGTGCCTAACCAGTCTGCAGCCATCTCCGGCTCATCAAAAAAATAAGTTATATTGTCATGTTCAATCCTCAGTTTAGCCGGGTAAAGCATAGAGTATTTAAGTCCCATATCTCGAAGCCTTCTCTTCACCCCCATAAAATTCAGTCTTTGCTTCTGGACTGTTTGTGTAAAGTCAGGAAAGAAACTGATGGACGACTTTTCATACTTCAAGGAGCCTCCCGATCTGGAAACCTGAAGGATAGCGTCTCTGTCTCTAAAATTGAATATCCTGCCTATCAAGGGTCGAGGCGGGGCACCGACACGCGGCCTTCCTCCCGGAATTCTGTGGGCCCTCTCGACGGCAAAAAACTTGCTCAGGCCTTTGGGGCCAAGATGGTTGGTTATGAGACCCTCCACGAAGAGATCAGCTGCCTGCCCTTCCGCATTTTCCAGGACCCCAATGATACAAACGTTATTCCTCTGGGCTCTCCCTTCAAAATCCTCCAGCCTACGGACAACACGGTCATTAGAGGCTTTCAGATTGCGTACTTCGGATTGTAGCTCCGTGACATCGTCCGTGAGACTAGCCGTTTTAATGTCCAAGGATTTCACTTTTTCATTTGCCTTTGTGAGGTCAGCCCGAATCAAATTGACTTCGATGGATACCGTATTTATTTTATGAGCCAGGGTCTCCATCTTCTGTCCAAGCGAGGATTGGATCCCATCAATGGCGGCCACTACGTCTTGTAATGTAGGCTCCGTTTCCAGGGCAGGGGGATCCTTTACTCCTTCCTGTGACTTTCCTGGTCCACTAGGCAATCCCTTAGTTTGGGCATAACGGTCCATGTTGTTTGACTGCGTATACCGTCCCCCTCTGGTGACCTTCTGCTGCCGTTTGTCCCCCTCCGGCTTGGTCGCCATTTTGGGGATACTGCTATACACGTTGGCCGATCCAGGGAGGCGGCACTCAGCAATCATTATTCGTAGAACACGTCAAGTCCCTTACTTCTGACCCTCCAGGATAGTATGCCATTTATCCGTGGCCATCGATGTCAACTGGGGTGTCCAACAGTCAGACACACTCTTCAGCCGGGTCGCGAGTGCATCCGTCAAAACCGAAAGTGAAACCAAGTGAGGCTGTGGGGACGGACCGGCCACTTCCGTTATACAGCGCCGTTGTTGTTGAACTACGCCACGGGCACTATGCCAACCCAGGCTCCGGGCATCTGAGAGAGAGAGGCCGTAAACGTTCTGAGTCCATAACTCCGGTTTCCGGGGCACCTTCGGGGTGCAGATTGCAGCGTTCAGATTGTCTTTGCTTCAACTGCAAGAATCACTCCACAGCATTCAGGATTAACAACAGGATATAATCAGGAGGCTACGGGGGTCTCGGGAGCCCCAAGCTCACGCGGCCATCTTGGATGCGCGCGAAGCTCCTCAAGTAGTCTTGTATTTTAATAAAGAAGTGGCCCCTTGGTAATACTAAAAACAGATCACATCATTTTGTGATGGATTATGTCTATACGTCTAAAGGTCAACATGGTTCAGGCATCTCATTGCTTATATAAGTCCTGTGGCCTTCATCAGGATCTTCTTAATTGGACTTCTTGTCGTTTTTAGCCTATGAACTCTGTATCAAAACTATGTTGCTCAACCGCCCTTTGTGGAAATCAACAATCATAACATACTATCCATTCGTACAGTAATTATGAAATATACAGATACTTAATACTTAGCCAACACTGAGTTATTAGAATGTTATGGTATTTAAGACATTATGAGGTCAATGGGGTTGGCACTTCCTGTAATCACACATTTGTGAAGGAAACCCACCAGGCACCTGTATCTAAATGCTACCTTCTCCCTCCTCTGCCTAAGATGCTAGGCAACATCAACAGGCAAGATTAACAGGAAAGTGAAAACATTTGCAGAACCAACAATCATATATAAGTGCAAATTACATTCAAGTGCTACATCATTATTGGTGTAAATTTAAGTTGAAAGTATTTTATTCAGCATCTCACACAAAGACCAATAAGCATCAACACTGGGCAGTCTGTTAGGGTGGGGAGAACCCCAATTCCGGCTGGATCGGTTACATGCAGTGAATTGTATCAGCCCCTTACAGCTACAGGCCACAGTATGAGATAACATTCCATATCAAACTCCTCCCCTAAACCCCAACATCCCAACTCCCGGATCCCAACCCCCCCCCCCACCCTCCGCGTCCAGTGCACCAACCGCAATTCAGGCCAATCACAAGATCCCCACTCGCCGGGGAAGTGCGTCTCCCACTAAGTTACAGAGCTTGTGCTTCAGGGCTCGTAAGCCGCAGGAGGCGGAGGTATTTGGGACAGGTAATTTCTGTGAATTCTGTCAACAACAGGGAGTGAAACGGCTGCCAAAGCTCTGAGAATTGTGAGATATCCCCTGCCACCATCAGCGACAGTTTCTCCATGCCTAACACATGCCACAACCTGTGGAACCAGCCCGAGACTGAGGGTACCGTGGCCGTGCGCCAATGGATCAAGATATTTTGTACTGCTGAGCCTAGCGCGATGGCAATCTGTCTACCCCTGCGAGATCTGAGTGGGTACATCAGGCCGTTCGGGAGCCCCAGTAGGGTGTAAGCAGGGAAGCGCGGTAGTTCAATGCCAAAATGTGTATCAATGTTGTCCAGTACCTCCTTCCAATATGCAGCCAGGAGAGGGCAGTCCCATAGAATGTGTGTAAGTGTACCTCGGTGACCACACCCCCTCCAACACACAGCCTCCTTGCTGCGGTCGAATTCGTGGACCCGCTCCGGTGTGTAATACCAATAGGTGGAGACTTTAGTTAGTGTGTCAGTAAGGCCCATATGGTACGCTGAATGCCTTGCCCGATAAGATACGTTCTCCCACTCCTTAGGGCTCAGTGTCCTCCCCAGTTCCCTTTCCCACCTCTCTCTTCCCGGGTTATAGAAGTGCGTGGATGGAGGTTGCAATAACTTATACAGGTCTGTAATCAGTTTAGAGTCTGAAGTGCGTGTAAGCAGCCATTGTTCATAAGGTAGAAAGCGCCTGTCAGCAGTCTCCCTCACCTGAGGCTGGAGGGCCCAGTGGCGTACCTGCATATAGCGGTGTCTCTCAGGCTCAGGGAGTGAAAACTCCTGTCGGAACTCTGTGAAGGGGATCACCCCGCCTTGATCGTATATATGGCACAGGGCCCTACACCCCGCCTGTCTCCAGTGTGCAAACGCTCCCCGCTCCATGCCCGGGGTAAAGTCAGGGTTATCCACCAACGGCGTAAGCGGCGACGGGAAGGAGGTGAGACCACACGCAGTGGCGGGGGCATCCCAAACCCGTAAAGGCACTCGTGTAACAAAGGAGGCGTACAGATTTTTAGGACGGTGAATCCGGCGCAAGAACGGGACCTCCTGCAAGGGTCGCCCCGCCACCGCCTGGTCCTGAAAGAGCCAGTGCTTATCGGACTCCCACCTACTCCATTCCACAAGACAACGTAACTGCACCGCTCGGAAATATCTACGAAAGTCCGGGATCCCCAAACCCTCCCATTTCAGGGGACAATAATGAGAGGGGACTACGCATTCTAAGTTTTTTCCCCTGCCAAACAAAACGTGAAACGTCCGCTTGTAGCTGCTGAATCCACCCAACCGGAGGCTGGAGCGGCAGGGCCCTAAACAAATACAGCACCTGCAGGAGAATTGTCATTTTAACCGCAGCAATCCTGCCCAGCCAGGAAAGGATACCACGGTTCCAGGGGTGCAGCTCCTCCTTAATTTTAACACCCAGGGCTGTGTAATTGGCCGATACCATGGCCGGTAGGGTGGGCGCTATCTGGATCCCCAGATAGGGTACCGCTTCCGACGACCAGATCATTGGGAATCGGTTCAGCAAATCCGTTCTGGTGGACGGGTCTAAAGAAACATCCAGGGCCACCGATTTCCCCATATTCAGCTTAAACCCAGCGACCGCGCCAAAGGAGGCCAGCTCTTCGACGCAGGCCGGAAGGGCTGTCCGCGGCTCGTCAAGCGATAGGATGACGTCATCAGCGTAGAGGCTAATAGCGTGTGTAAAACCACCCATCCGTATGCCAGTCACGGCCTGGTTATTACGTATACGTTGGGCGAACGGCTCCATATAAAGAGCAAAGAGCAGGGGTGAGAGTGGACACCCCTGCCTGGTGCCCCTCTCGTTGTTAAAGGCCCGAGAGGCAAACCCATTCACCCGAACCACAGCAGTCGGGTGCCTGTAGCAGTTGAAAACCATGGTGCGGAACTTGTCCCCTATACCTGCCTTCACTAGCACCTGCTCCAGGTAGGGCCAGTGTACTCGGTCGAACGCTTTCTCCGCGTCCACCGTTAACATCATCCGTTCCCCTGGAATCCGGGAGGCCTTTTCGAGCAGATGGACAATCCGCTTTGTGTTGTCAACCGTCTGTCTCCCTGGAACGAAACCTGCTTGGTCAGGGTCAATGAGACCTGATAAGTGCGGGGCCAAACGAGCAGCCAGTATCCCAGTATACAATTTCAAGTCGACATTCAGAAGGGATATCGGCCTATACGATCCACAGTGCGCCGGGTCCTTCCCGGGCTTGGGGATCACCGAGATCGACGCTCGCAAGAGATCAGGCGGAATAGCCCCCGTCGCGGCAAACGAGTTAAAAAGTCGGGTCAGGATAGGGGCTAGCGACGTGCAAAATGTTTTGTAGAAAAGCGCGGTATACCCGTCCGGGCCCGGTGCTTTGCCATGCTTAAGCCGAGCGATGGCAGAGATCACTTCCTCAATTCTAATGTCCCTGTCCAGTTGTTCAGCCTGCAGGGGGTCCAGGGAGGGAAATGCGACCGAATCTAAGTAAGCGGCCACAGCCGGTTCATCCGGAGGGTCTCCAGTGTAGAGTTCCTCGTAAAACCCACGAAAAACGGCCGCGATGTGGGCGTCCTCCGTCACCGTGGTCCCCGCAGGATTAGTGATCGCCTTTACCAGCTGACTCTGACGTGCCGCGCGGAGTCTGTTGGCCAGGAGCTTGCCACAACGGTCACCTCCCGTATAAAAGGTATGGCACAGCCGGAGTGCGGCGTATTCCGTTTGGTCTAAGTCCAGAGCCGCCAGGGCCTTCCTAGCCCCTTTAAGCTGTCGCCATATTCTAGGGGCCCCTGTCCTGCGATGAATCTGTTCAAGCTCGCGAACCTTATCAGTGAGTTCCTCCCTCTTAGCCTGTCTCTCTTTGTTTTCGGCAGAGGAGATCGCTAAGAATTCCCCCCGGAAGACCGCTTTCAGAGCTGCCCACTGCGTAGCCCGGGCGGTGTCTCGATTGTCATTGTGCAACAGGAATTCCCGGATAGCTCCCTCTATGCGGTCCACCACCACCTTCCTGTGCAGCAAAGTATCTCGCAGGCGCCACGTGCGAGGGGGAGGGTCACCGGCAGCAAACTCATCGTGGCATCGACCGGAGCGTGATCCGAAAGGGACAGCACTCCTATGTCCGAGCCTGAGACCAGCGCCTGAACCGGGGCAGTGACCAGCAAATGGTCCAGCCGTGCATACGTCCTATGCGCATGGGAGTAATACGAGTAATCTCTGTCCGCTGGGTGCAAGTGGCGCCAGATGTCCAGAAGCCCCACCTCCGCCAACCATTCCTTGCCGTCGGCCGAGAGCTCCCCGACCTGCGGGTAGCGCTGTGCCGACCTGTCCATAGCCGAATCAAAGACCAAATTAAGGTCCCCCCCTATAATGACATGTCTATCTTGTGAGGCCGTGATATCCTCGACCGCTGCTCGCAGGAAGCGTTCTTGCCGTTCATTGGGGCTATACAGGGATCCAATAGTAAACGTAAGACCCCCTATTCTGAATCTATAGGCTAACAGTCTACCCTTTTGTTCCGTAAGCTTGTGGAGGACCTCCCCTTTAAAGTGACTGGACACCAGAATCGCCACCCCCGCAGTCTTAGAGGAGCTAGATGAGAAGAATTGTGACGGGAACTTATGGGAGCGCAATCTATGTGTGTCCTGCTGCAGCAGGTGTGTCTCCTGTAAGAGGCAAATGTCAGCGCGTGTATTCTCAAGGAGGGAGAGCACCGCCCGCCGTTTGACAGGGTTGTTCAGACCCCTAACGTTCAGGGTAACTACTTTAAAAGAAGAAGGAGGCATAGAAGAAGGAGAGGCAGCAAGCAATAGGGACCCCGCCCGCTGGGCGGGGCGCAGGTGCCCACAATGTTAACACAAGCAGCAAAGCAGAAAGAGAATCGCAAAGGTGTAAGTAACCTCCCGACGCAGGCAAACCAAAGTGTAGGACCACCTTCAAAACTCCCAACATTCGCACTGTGCACTGGACGGCCCCCTCCCCCATCCCAACTCCCGGATCCCCCCCCTTCCCCTGCAACAACCCCTGAACTGTCCAACTCCCCGGTTCCCCTCCCCCCTCCCCCTCCCCCATCCCCAAACGGCCCCAAAGAACCCATTGTCCCAGTCCGGTCCTCAGCGGACAAGTCTGTGGAAAAGCACAAAAGTGGACGTTCAGCCACTACGCATCAACCCGCCTCCCCCCACCCTCCAGGACCCCCAAACCTGCATCACACCAGAAGCGTCGGCAATCTCCCCCTGGAGAACATCTTATGCAGTCAGCGCCACATCATCAGACGCCGTGTCCCTGGCCACTCCTCTCACCACGTCGTCCATCTCAGCTCGAATGGTAGGCGAGTCCGGCCGGCCAGAAGAGGCAGAGGGCTGGCGCCCAGGGACCGACCGCCAACCGTCTCTGGCGGCGCGCCAACGATTCGGAGTCGGGGCCTCCTCGTCCGTTGCAGTGATGCCCAGGACACCACAAGTGTCCTGGAGAGAGCGTAGCTGATGCAAGGTCCCGTTCCAGCGGAAGATGATGCGGAAAGGATGTCCCCACGAGTAGCGAATGCCCTGTTCCCTCAGAAAGTCAGTGGCAATCTTAAAGGCCCGCCGTTTCTGAAGGGTGACCGCTGACAAGTCCTGGAAGAGGGCCACCCGATGACCACGAAATTCCAAAGTGGGCTTCAGTCTCGCCTCTCGGAGGATTCTTTCTTTGAGAGGGTAGTCCGGCAAGAATGCTAGAATATCCGGGGGGGGGAGCGGAAGATCGGCGCCAAAGGCCAACTCTATGCGCCCTATCTATTTGAACTGGAAAGTCGGCCGACTCCCCCAGGACCTCCCTAAATAAGTCTCTCAAGAAGCCGGTCACGTCCTCCTCCTCCGCTCCGGAAGGAACTCCCCGGACACGAATGTTGTTTCTCCGGGACCGGTTTTCAAGGTCCTCGGCATGTGCTTGGAGGTCAATTTGCTGGTCTCGTAGCCTCACCACTTCTTGCTGCAGCTGTGAGATCTCTTCATCCCGGGCATGACCGGCTTCCTCCATCGTGGCCACCCTCTCGCCCAGTCCGTCAACCTCTCGTCGCACCTCCCGCACCTCACCAGCCACTTCTTGTTTGAGCGTCTGGAAGTCTTCCCGCAGGGAACTAAAGAGGGACTCCAGGAAGGATCTGGTGACCGGGGGTTCCCCACCTTGCGCTCCCTGGGAGCCTCCCTGGGGGCTCGGAGATTGCAGCCCTCGATCTTGTCTTGCAGCGTTTCTGTTCAGCATATCCGGTAGGGTCCGCTCCCCTTTCTTGGGCCCTCTATTGCCGGCCATCCCGCCTGCTCTGGCGCAATCCCGTGCCACGTAAGACGCCGCCAATCCAGCCCAGCCGCTCCTTTCGTCCCTCGGGGCCCACAAGCAGTCCGTCGCCTGCACTCAAGGAGCACCGCCCCTCAGCCACAGGCCCCACGCTCCGTCCACTTCGCAGCCCAGTCCAGGCAACGCCGCGTAGGCCACAATCCCGGGGCTAATCCAGTGACCGGCAGGTGCAGTGGAGGGGCACCACACAGTCACCTCGTCCGTTCAGCAGCCACCTGGGCGCTCAGGGGCCTCACTCGCCGCGCTGTCCTCTGCCTGGGCCGGCCGAAACCCCGGGGCCCACCGAAACTGAAGATCAGGTACTCTGGGCAGACCCTCCAGCCTCCAGGGCCACAAAGCACAGGCGTGCAGACCAGGCAACCAGTCTCCTCACCTAGCAGCAGTTCCGTGGGGGGGCAGCTCACCCCACCGTGGCCCAGCACACCGCTATCCCCTCCGCACTGGGGAATGCCAGACAGGCCCACGTGTGTAAAGTCGCTGGAAGCCTCCCTCCCCCAAGGCAAATCCAGAAGCAGGAGGGTCGGGGACTGCCAACGTCAATGAGGGTCTCTTCCCTATGCTCCGACCCCTGCCGCTACTTCCACTCCTGGCGGACTGTCTCCCCCCGCCGGTGCCGGCACGGCTGCTAAGGCCTCCGCAGTGTCTGAGAGCGAGATGTGCCCCCAGCCAGTAGCCCCCGGGGGTCCTCTCCGTTGCTCCCGGAGCCCGGGGGCCTCACCTCGCCTGCCCGGCTCCTCCTCCCCTCCAGCCGGTCACCGGTGAGGTCCCTGCTCCACCGCCGGGTGTTCCGGGTCCGCGCCTCCGTCCTGAGCGTCTCTGCCGGGGCCCCGCCTGCAGCTCAAGGCTCGCGGCCCTCTCCAGCCCAGGCCACAGCCGCGTCCTCAGGTCTCCAGCAGACCGGCCGCCAGGGGGGGGGGACGAGCGCTCCTCAGATGTGGCGCAGCCCTCTTCTGGACCCCGGCGAACAGCACCGCGGGCTCTCGGTCGCAGCCCCCACCAGCTCCGCACTGGTCCTTCAGGGCGTCCGCCTCCACACCGCCCCTCGGCGCGATGCCGGGTTCAACGCCTCCGGTCAGACCCTGGGCGCCATTGCGCAGAGACTCCAGACTCTGCCTTCGGCGATACCACACACCACGGGGCCCCTTCACGAGCCGACAGTAACTCGGCAGCTCCCTCTGCTCTCCCCGCTCCGCCAAGCGATTCCGGGGGGAGAATAAGCTCAGATTAAGGCTTGGGGCCTGGATGGGCACGGGAGCTCGGGAGAACACGTCCTCCTACGCCGCCATCTTGGCCACGCCCCCTTTGGTGTAAATTTAAATGGTGGATGGGAACACTTATGTGCAAAAACACGTGGAGGAACAAAAATGACATTCAGGTGCACAAATACATTTGGGTGCAAAATCACTGTTGATACAGAGTCAGCACCAGTGTATTGTACCATTTAGGTGAAAAATCACACAGTAAAGAAAGAGTAATAAGATGTTATATTAGGTGTAGAAAGTGTCATATTTATTTACAGAATTGCATTTCGGTTTGAAAAGTTCTCATTTTGGTATCACGTTTAGTTGGAAAGATGCATTAGAGTACCAGATGTGTGGGTGGGTATGTGCTCAGGAGCAAAAATTACATCTAGGTGAAAAATCAGTAGAAAACGTGTTTGAAAAAAATAAATCTTATTGGGACAACATTAACATGTGTGTGGCTACACATCTAGATGCAAAATCACATTAGCAGCAAAAATCCCATTGAGGTGCATAAACACTCGCCCAAAATTACTATTGATACAAAGAACAGGAGTGTGGTATCACAATTAAGTGCAAAATCAATGAGTACAGAGAGTAAATATGCTAATAAAATGGTTCATTAGATGTAAAATGAGTGGATCATATTGGCTGGACTGCACATTGAGGTGCTAAATCATGCAGGGTGTGTGCCCTCACAAGACCCTCGAAAAACAATACAAGTGGATGACCATCCGGTGTAGAAACAACGATCACATACTAATTGCAAATCTAAGAACTACATTTATATGATCTTCTGTCCCTGTGACATGTGTTACGTAGGTATTACTACATAGTTGATCAAAACCAGAATTATGGAACCTTGCAGTAACATACAATGTAAGAGGATCTCAACCAATATGAGCACACACTACACTGAGAAACTCCACTTCCCCAACAACCTATGTTGACAGTACTGGAAACCGTCCCCAATGCGACCATGGCACACCTGTTCTAAAAAGAACAGAGATGGATTTTCGCTTGGCCACACATGTAACAGGACTAAACGACTACATAATGTGGGGTGAGATACACAACTCATACCCCAATGAGACATTGTCTTTCACTCTTTCAGATGCCAGCCAACTAGATATTTTGAGACTTAACCCCCAACATTGATCATAGCTAATTAAGTTAGGCTGGGCACCATTCCTCTTAAACTCATCCTGACAGGATGATAGCTTTTTTACATTTTTAATTACTATTACTTGCCCATACGCCACCTACACCACCAGTGACATGGTTATCCAATCAATTAATGATGTATACTCTTGCGCAACTCTGGGATTTAGCATGTAGTCTCTTTTTGAGGTATACTACAAACGGTTTAATTCTTACTCTCCTTCAAAAGTACACTAAAATGTTTAAATGTTTGCCCCAGTACCATGACATATCTGACATTACCATAACTCCCATACACAAGTATTAGCGATTTGCCTATATTTTGCTATAATTTGATATCTTTGATATCCAGTGGAATCAACCCACCATTAGATTAAATTGATTCCCAACTCCGCTCCAAGATGGCGCTGGTCTATCTTTCTTCTACTCACCAGCGGTCAGGGGATGGACCAGAACTGTGGGTGTGCCATTATGACACATACTGCAACCTTTTCTTTCACCGGCTCTGCTCCCTTGCTCACAGGTGAGCAGTAGCCAAGCCTGGTGTAGGTTACCCACTTTACGTGGCGACCATCATCCGTAAGTAAATACTTCAAATTGTATGAGAATGCCACCCAAAATGTGGCGGGTGGCTAAAACAAGGGGACCTGGATTTCCTAATAGACTTCTGCCCTCTTTACTTTTAAACCAGGCAGCGCAAAGCTTTTGAAGCGGGACTCCGCTAATGCTCATGGAACTTTAGCCAAGCATTTGTAGCTTTAAGATCTCTTCAATAATGAATCTAAATTCATGTTTTATCCCAGCACTGCGCATGAGGGAGGAGATAAAACTTGAGATAGACCTTGATTGTACCTCATCCATGATGTGGATACTTTTGTGTAATTGCACTCGCTTTACTCTATAGACGATGTGTTAACTATAGTCACTACTGTTTTTGTACTATCTGCGAGAGGTCTTCACATCTTGCATGTAGCTGGACAGATGCACTACATATGTATGCATACCTACACAGAACTACACATGAAGCATCTCGAGGTATGTCCTGGGCTTCACCTCTACTCAATGTTTGGCTTGTTTTGTGAGACCATGCCCACTTTATCCACAGGATGATATGATCTCCATTACTGTGGTTGCTGCTGTTGCGTATTGATTATTTTTTTTACTGTTATACCCACCATGCACCGCATGCAGCTGGAATTGCATTGCTCGGCCATACAGATTCACTTCTAAGAGTTGTTGCTTAATGTTATCTTTGCTCTCTTTTAATCCCCCCAGGTTGGTTCACATATTGATTGCATCAAGGTATACTATATACTTTAATGAACTGGGGTCTAGTACATCTTTAGGTAACACATGTACCTCTGAACGTCCTCCCCATGAGTAGATTCATTTTCAGCCTTCACTGTCCTGACAAATTGCCTCAATCATCCTTTTGACACATTCATGGCAAGAAACATGTTGACCTTCACCTGTATTTAGAGCCAACTTGGATTGTTATATCCGCTTCAGCCTATACCTGTTTTTAGCATAACTGAGCGTTCCATACATTAAACATTTGCTTTGTGAATACCTCGAGTTATTTTTAATAGACCACTCTACTCACTCACAGCACTTTCACATAGCACTTCACACTTCACTACGGCACCTTAAAAGAATTCCAACAAAAAACCCCTGTGGGACCCGTTGTGCATTGCAGTGCTGGACCAACGTCAGATCCCCCGACTTGATACCTCATGTATCCGCAACCTTTTTATTTCGCAATAGGAACTGCACACCTCTGTGTATAGCTAAATCACATCAAACATCAACCAGAATGCAGCAATATTTTTAAGAAACACAAATGTGCCACAATTGTAGTGCATGAATGCTTACTGTCACTGCATGTTCTTGTATGGGAGTGTAGGCAGACAAGCTAAAACACTGAGCAGCTAATAAGCATGATGGTGAGAAAAAAATTCTCCACCAGACCTGATTCCAAATGAGAATGACATTAAGCTAGAGCTCTGACCCGAAGCCCTTTTTAGGACGCGTTTTTGAGACCTCTTGTATATACTTTATTATATACTTCTCTGTGTGGGCTTAAGGCCTGCCCACTCCATTTCATTTGAATGTTTCAGTGTCCTTAAAAAATGCTTGCTTGCTTGTGGTCAATCCTTCCTCTTTTTTCATTTTCATTTTCTCTAACAGAGCAGGGACCAAGAATACTATCTTTATGCTTTGGTTGTGTATCTATTGTTTGGGGGACTGCTTTTTT
The DNA here is from genome assembly GCF_964261635.1 of Lissotriton helveticus. Classification (NCBI taxonomy): domain Eukaryota; kingdom Metazoa; phylum Chordata; class Amphibia; order Caudata; family Salamandridae; genus Lissotriton; species Lissotriton helveticus. The sequence continues at coordinate 644,025,986 of NC_136059.1, forward strand.
GTTATTTCTTTCCTACTCATGATACACTGTGGGTACTGTTCAGCTTCGGCACCCATATTTTATTGCGTCTTCCCACCAACCCCCCTTACCCTGTAGTTGCTGTCATCCTTCCCGCACTTCCACTCCGTTGCTCATTTAAGCCAGGTGTGATTTCAGTGCACAAATCGATCAAGTGAGGGTAATGTGCTTTCTTTCAATTGTGCATCATGGTGGCTGCGTGCATTATGTTTGTCTACATGGGCGCCGTGCTTCATGTTTCAGCATGGTGCCCGCTTTCATACTTTGCAAATATCTGTTTTGTTTATTCCCTAACATTCTCATTATGTGGCCTCAATTTGCTTTGCCATTTCTTTCCTTGTTTACCCTCGTCTCCATCGTCTGTCTTTGCACCCTGCCACTTTCCACTTACCTCTGTCTTTAATTTTGTGTTATTTTCCAATGGTGCTTCTTCCTTCACCTATTCACCCGGCTTTCTCCCATGCCGCTCTCCCATTCTAGAACATTTTGTGAACTGTGCATCACAGGGTAGACGTTAAGTTTGTAAATTGCAGGCTGTATTTCATTGTCACAGTAAAGGTTTGCTAGCGCTATATGTTTCACAAAGAGAATATTTTTGTTTAATAGGAAATGTGATCACTTTTCTAGTTCTATGATTAAAAATGTAAATGTGTTCTAAGTTGGCTTTCAAGGTGGCATCATATGCCCTTATACAAGTTATGATGCATTGTTTTTCTCTGGTAGCAGCGAGAGGGGCTTCCATTGATTGGGGTTCCTATTTTAAAGGGTGTCTGGTTTCAAGGCATTACATGAATGTTTAAGGCGACAGACACTCTGAGGAAGCTGAGCACAGTAAAGTCTCTTCAAAGGTGTACTTAAGGTTACTAAATGACAGAACCCATGTGTTTGTACGCTCCTTGAGTCTCTTGGAACTGACAACAAGTTTGCTTTTGCTTAAACCAATGGTACTGATGTGTTGTCCTTGCAAGAATGAATGGTAGGTAGTGTGGGCTCGCTGGGATTCGAACCGTGGCAATGCCGCTGGACACAGATTCTTGATGTATGGAACTGGCATTTGTTACACTGGAAGGTCCTGTGCAAAAAAACGATGGATTTAGGCCCAGATCTCTGTACTGGGGTGAATATATGACATTGTTCTGCATTCTGTCTATCAGCTGTTTTTTTTGTATTTGTCCCCCCGAGTGGGACGGGTATGCTCAGACGTGAGTCCCATGCTCTCCACACCACTGGAGTCAAGCTATCCTGGCTGGTGACGGCTGATAGCCAGAATCCACCGGTCCTAGGATGCTTGATTCCGGTCCAGGGAAGACATGACTTGGCAGTTCGGGCTGGACTGTTCCCATGAGGCACTGGGTCAAGGCTGATTTGCATATGGCCATGTCTGAACTGGGGTGGTGTGGAGTGCAAAAAAATGATGGATTTAGGCCCAGATCTCTGTACTGGGGTGAATGTATGACATTGTTCTGCATTCTGTCTATCAGCTGTTGTTTTTGCATTTGTCACCCCGAGTGGGACGAGTATGCACAGACGTGAGTCCCATGCTCTCTACACCACTGGAGTCAAGCTATCCTGGTTGATGACGGCTGATAGCCAGAAACCGGTCCTAGGATGCTTGATTCCGGTCCAGGGAAGACATGGCTTGGCAGTTCGGGGTGGACTGTTCCCATGAGGCACAGGGTCAAGACTGATTTGCATATGGCCGTGTCTGAACTGGGGTGGCTTGGTGAGCAAAATAACGATGGATTAAACCCAGATCTGTGACTGGGGGTGAATGTTTTGCCATTGTGCAACATTCCGTCCATCATCTTGTGTGTTACCTCCTCACCCACAAACACAGACACCGAGAGAACCATAGATGTAGTCAGACAACCAATCATTCATAAAGCCATTCATGTATCCACTAACACACTCATACACCCACTTAGACATTAACTGACAGACATATACACACATTCACACAACCAGTCACTCACCCATACATGCCCTGAGACACCTAATCATTCACTTTCACAGTCGGTCATGCACCCACTGACTCATCCATACAGTCACTCATACGCCCACTGATTCACCAATACACCTTGATATATTGATTTAACACTCATAAACTTGTAAAAAACACTCACAGTCACTGTAAGTAAGTAAGTAAGTATTTATTAGCACAGTTAATTAAAACCAATGCAATACAAAAAGCGGAATATAAAACAAAGATATAAAATGACATGTATATTTTTTTTAAAACATAGCATAAACATTGCTGTTCTCACAGTCACTGGATGATGTCATCAATGATGCCATCTGTGATGTAATTTGAGATGTCACTAGTGATGTCACTAACCATGTCATGAGTGATGTAAAATGTGAGGTCATAAGCAGTGCATTGCAGGGAAGCTGTTTTAATTAGCTCAGCTAACTATAACAGCTGAATTTCTCTGGTTGTGTACGAGTGAAATGTCAGCCTAACTATAACGTCCCTGTAACCTTTGTTTTGTTTCCATGAATATCTAAGGTTTTTAAATGCTAATTTCTAACTATAAAATCCCAGAAACCTGTGGTTTCTTTCAGTGAATATATATATATATATATATTTTCAATAAAAAACATAGGTTTCAAGGACATTATAGTTAGAAATTAGCATTTAAAAACCTTAGAAATTCACAGAAAAAAACATACCCACGAGGGCCCCCCACTCTATTATAATAGGGGAGGTGGTGGTCCCCGGGGCTGCAGGGGGGGCCGCGTGCCCCTACACATAAACTATAAAGCACCGGGGAGGTGGTGGACCCCAGAGCTGCAGGCCCCCGGGGCCCCTGCTACAGAAATGAGGATTGCCATGGGACCTGGCTCACCCGGGGGCTTTAAAAAACAAAGCGTGGTAGCCCACGCTTTGTATCTTTTTCATTTTCAAAAACGCTTTTTTTGGGCCTCTGTGGGACCCCCTGACCAGGCCTGGGGGTCAGGGTGTTTTTACCCTGCCCCCTTTTCTTGTTTGTAATATATCGCTCATCTTTTCCCTTCTCCCTCAGTACCGAGTCAAAAGATGGCTGCCAACCCTTCCTGGTTTGAAGTGTTGGCAGCCAATCAGAGGGAAACTCATTCTCGGGAGGGCTCAACCAATCAGATCTCACAATTCTCAATTATCGATATCTGTAAATCTTCAAATATCTCAAAAACTACTGAAAGGATTTACACCATTTAATAGAAAAACATGCTGTCTGGACCAAGAGCTAGCTCTCTGACAAATTTGGTGTAATTCCGTTCAGCAGTTCAGGCTGTAGCCGTGTCTAAAGTTTCCTATGGAAATTAACATGGAGAAAACACGTTTTGGGACCCCCCTTTTTTCTCAGCCCCCGCCTGATGAATCACCCCGAAACTTTCAATACAGGAGCTGACCTAAGTGAACGATTAATTTTGAAAATGTCATGAAGATTCGTCAAATGGTAGGTGGTTATAGTTAGGTCCTTGTTTCTTTTCAAAACATATTTTTTAGTTTGCCAATATCTTTGGCGCTGTTTGAGGAATATACTTTTCAAACCTAATGGGGCGCTCAGGTCACATCCTGTCTTGAAAGTTTTGGGATGATTCATCAAGCAAGGGTAAGAAAAAAAGGGGGGTCCCAAAACGCATTTTCTTCATGTTAATTTCCATAGGAGTTTTTGGAACAGGCTACAGCCGAACTGCTGAACGGAATTACACCAAATGTGGCAAAAATGTAGCTCTTGGTTCAGAAAGCGCCCTTTTTAAAAAAAAAATGGTGTAAATCCGTTTAGTAGCTCCTGTGAATTTCAATAAATAAAAATATCGATACATGAGCACTGAGGAGAATCCGCGAATCCTCCTGAGCACGAGCTTCATTCTGATTAGCTCTCTACACTCCAAACCAGGAAGCGTTAGCAGCCATCTTGTGACTGGTTAACCAAGTCACAAGAAATCAGTAGAAAAAAAGAAGAAAAACAAGAAAAGGGGGCAGGGCAGAAACCCCCTAACCCCCTAGGCCTGCTCAGGGCTCTCACAAAGAGCCGAAGGGCCAAAAAAATTATTATTAAAAATAATTTCAGCTGAATTCACGCTGGCTGCGCGAATCAAGTCGAAATTGATAATTATGGTGTGGGGGCTGTGGGGGCTCCCACTGCCCTGGGGATTGCCACCTCCCCGGGGCTTTGTTTATCACATGTGGGGGCCACACAGCCCCCCTCAGCTCTGGGGACAGCCACCTCCCCAGGGCTTTTCTTAAACAAACTACCTCCAGATACCCTGGCTTTCCTATAAGGATGTATGCACTTTCAGGTCTGGCATCAAACTCCTCTAGGTTCAACAAGTGATGATTTAATATTGCAAGAAGCACGGGGCGGTATGCATAGGATGTATAGGTAGTCACGCATGTCAGTTACGCTAACTACACTGCCATGCTTCTACTGTGTACTTTGAACAATTTAAAGAAAAAAAAAACTATAAGATAAGCTTGGCAGAATTCAGACTGGCTGGTGCAGTTGGTGCAGCAGTGTTTGCAGTCTGGCAGAGAGAGCCTGCTATTTCTCTCACATGAAAGGACACACACACAAACTCTGTGCCGTGAGAAATCAAGCTCATTGTGTGTCCTCACCTCTCGCCCTCCTGGCACGCCCAATCAGCATCCACTGAGCGTTAGTTAATATTCAATTAAAAGATAGGGTTACATTTGCACTGAGGTTGGACATTAAGCAACACATACAACAGTCCCATTACATCGCTCTCATTCAGCTGTCACCCCACTTTGTGCCCCGTTCAATGCTAACCTGACAGCTTCTCAATGGCTCCCCGTCATTCAGCCCTGGACTGAGCCTTCATTAGGACGACAGCCCCCTTTTTTGCCTTTAATAAAGAAATACTAAAATGTCTTATTTCGCTACAACCTGTAGCTTGTAACTGAGGGCCAGATGTAGGAAGTCTAAAACCGGTCGGTAACAGCCGATATTACCGAATTTCAGCCATTACCGACCGGTATTATTCTTTTCAGATGTAGGGGCCTAATTTAAGGATTCGGTAATTTACCAAATCGGTAATTTAAGGAATCGGTAAGTTACCGAATTCTTAAATACCGATTTGGTACATTAACGAATCCTTAATGTAGGAAGCACTCAAGTGAGTGCTTTTCCCTTGTAAGAATTCTTTATTTACCACCAACTACAAGTTGGTGGTAAATATTAAAAACCCTACAAAAAGCAATGTTGTGCTTTTTTCAAGTGTGCCATGTGGCAGACATACATGCCCTTAGGATGTATGTGTGCCACATGTGCACCCATGCACTATACAGGGGTGCAACAGGGTGTCAATGTGACACCCTGCCACCCTTGTACGTCTAATCCCTTTTACCGATTCGGTATTTACCAAATCGGTAATTCTCATTCATTCCTATGGGCCTTCAGTCCCATAGGAATGAATGGGGAATACCGAATCGGTAAATACCGAATCAGTATTTACCGAATTTTACAGATTTGGTAAAATTTACTGAATCATTAGCTACATATCATTTACCGATTCTAAAATATTGAATCTGTAAAATTCGGTATTTTAGAATCGGTAAATGATATTTACCTACATCTGGCCCTTAGTGTTTAATTCTATATTATCAGGGGTTTAGAGCCCTATATAGCGGCACTAATTCTCCCCCAGGCCTCTCTCTCTGCGATTTGAATCTGGTGTCAATAGGTTTCTTTTGCGTTTCAGGGAGTATCATCCGGTTAAATGCTTGTAATTGACAATTTCGTCTATCATAGCCCAGCTTGAAGTCCTTTCTCGCTGATAATGTGGTCCTAACACAATCGAACATTCAATTCAAAAGCTGCCTTGCTTCTTAAATTTAGCTGGAAGGCGTGTGGTAGAACCTGTCTGATGGTTTGTTTTTTAGCCATTGCTTAATTTTGAGGAAAAAAACATAGTGCACAGGCTCAGAGTTTGTATTAGGAAGCTGCCACAGGACCTTGAGAATGCCAAGGTGGTAAGTGGCAATACTGCCAAGTCTTGATTCCCACTCATGTCTCCTTCTTCTGCCACCCTATATTTCTTGCATATTTACCTTTCTCCTGGAAGCTCTTTTCCATCCATTCTTGTTCCTTTTGTCACTGGTTCCCCATATTTCTCACCCTCCCACTTTCTCCCTTTTCTGCCTTTCTCTCTTTTGCTCTGTATCAACGTCTGCAAAGGAAAAATCAGTCCCTGTCCCTAAAAATGAGTACTGGTGCCTACCAATTTCACCCACTGGAACAAATTAAGTATTAGGTACCCCGCTTGTACAGTCTGATGTGCATGTGAGTCCTTCCTGGTGTGCAAAGTTGTTATATTGATTGCTTTGCTTTTAAAACATAAGCTTTAAATTGAATCATTTCTGGGCCTTATACAAGAGACTCTGCATGGCAGACCTTGAATGTGCATGAAAGAAAAGTCAGGTGTTAGAGGCGGATGTGATAGGAATTTGCGCTTCAGAAGGGTGGGAGATTAGTGAATTGGAATTGAGGGGGACAGAGGCACATGGGGCAAGGGGCATCATATACCCCCCAATTTAGCAGCTTGAGCTGGGGTGGATGTTAGTGGACAGCTTAGTGTCACATGAAACATTTAAGATGCTATTCATGGCTACATTCATCTTAGTCTCTAAGAAGCTAATAAAGGTGTTCTCATGGAGTGGAAAGGGGGGAGAGAGGTAAGAGTAGAGTCATAATGAGAAGTATTCTGAGAGGATGGATAGAGGAATGAATGAATTAATGCAGAGATGGGAGGAGTGATGCTGGGTGATGGATTTATGGAGAGATAAATGGATGATGGATAGATGTGAGATGGATGAATAGATGGAGAGAAAATACATGGAAGGATGGAAATATGAAAGATAAGATTATGGATGGCTGAAAAGGAAAAGAACAAAGGAGACAAGGAAGGATAGATAAAAAGAAAAAGATTGAGAGAAGGACAAATGGATGGAAAAGGTAGATAGATGGAAGGATCCCAAAACATAGAGAAAGGATGGAAAGAAAGAATTAAAACAAGATAGAAAGAAGAATGGAGAAAGGAAAGACAAAAGACTGAAGGAAGTATGCAAAAAAGGAGGACCAACTTTTATGTATTTTCGAAATCCCTAATTGGGGTCAATAGCTAGAATACCTTCTGGGTTTACTTGACTCACTCACTCACTCAGAGCTATATGGGGCACAGTTGAAAGTGGTGGATATTTTGTTTCCTGGCTATTTCTGGGCTGACAGTGATTTAGAAACAAGGAGTCAGTGAAAGGATTAGATTGTAACTGGGAACTATACGTTAGTGGGTAGAACTCACAGGAACGTGGGTCTGCTAAAGAGTGACTTGATGACTTCTTGTTGACAAGACACCTTGTTTAAATATCTGGCTACTGTATCGGTGCATTCTGAGAGTTATAGTCCTTCTCAGTGGATGCTAATTGAATGGAGGCCAAATGGAACCAAAATTCCTCACATGGAGACCCATATCAGATAAATTTCCACTATCGTTGGCCAAAAATTGACCTATAAATGAAAACATAATAGTTGCCAGGTTTCCCAGGTCCACACATAATGTGCTGTTCCAGTCCAAGGTTAGCTTTTTCCTTTATATTCTTGGACTTGTAGTCCATTTTTTTAATGAAATAAACAAGACTAAATGTCCCAGAATTCAAATAAAAAACCTGAACTGCAGCAACATGTCATGCATGGACCTGGGAAACTTAGCAGTGCTAAAGAGTATTTACCAACCACTATAAGCACTGCCTTATCAGAATTTAGTTCAAGCAATGACTCCATATCCACTCCTGCATAGCCAGCATTAAATCCAACAGTAACCACATCTCCCCAACCTGATGAGGAGCAGGTTGTTGTCACTAAACCTATAAGATTTCCAGCTTTGCCAGCAGCACCACCAAGCTTTACAAGTTTTCTACAAGAATAGCTGCTCTAGCCCAGATTGTTCCCAGTAGTCATGGTTTTGTAATAGGATAAATAAGACTACAAGTACCAAAATGCAAAGAAAAACCTTGACTGACACACATATTTGGGCTTGTGTAGACCCAATTAATTCTAATCCCTGCTATTCCAGATTTTATCAATTGTAATAGATATCTTTCCACCCACACCCATAAAAGTGTCCAGATTACGAACTCATCTAATCCTTACCATCTCTCTAGTGCGCACATAGTCCCGGATCTACAAACATTTCACACAAGGAAGCACAGCAAGTAAAGTGGCTGCGCTGCATTATGGGAAAGGGAAAGAGCAGAATTGCGCCATTATTTTCAAAGAAACTTTGGGTTGCCTAGAGCCAATGCAGGCAAGAAAATTTGTGTTGCTTGGAGCCAATGCATGCACCCTTGAGTCATTGTGCGAGGGATCCTGCATTATGTTCAGGATAGGCTTTTTCCTCTTTGCTTGTGTGATGTGGAATGTGCTGCATAATGCAGTAAACATGCAAAGCAGAAATACCGAGAGGAAATAAATATATTTCTCCTCATTATGCTAGCCTCAAGCAGGCACACATATTTTGGCACAAACGCATGTCTATAAATCTTTTTAAATATGGGTTTGCCTCAAAATCCATGGGTAGATGCACAGGAACAGCCATACACCCCAAATGGAATGCCCCTTGACACAAAATTTGCATTGCTTAGTAAATGCTAAAATACATTTTGTGTTGGGTCTGCTTAAAAAAGCGACACATCCTGTCACAAAATTTTGTAAATTAGGGACCCAGTGATGGTCACTTATATACCATTTATAATGACCAATTCTGGTTATTTACAACAAACTCATTGCTGTAACTCATTTATATTAAACTTTTAAAAAGCACGCACAAAAAGCCAATATGCCTGGGTTGTTTTAAGTCTATGTTTGTGGTTGTGTGAAATGTCTGGATTCAGTAGCGGAAAATTCACAGAGGCACTTAGGTGTGTGTCAGCAGAATGCTGTGTAAAGCAAAGAATTGTAGTTCACATGTTTTAAGCCACACTCCTAATTACTTAGGATTCAACTCATCCACAGATACCTCCACCTCCTTTTTGCCTCACTTAAAGCACTGTGGGTAACAATAGGCTTTTGCCTACATACAGCTAAAAGCTGTGTCATAGGGGAGACCAAACAATGGTGATGCTGTAAAACTGTGGAGTCCTTTAAGCCAAATCTAAAAATTGTAGTGCAGAAAGAAGGAACAACTGCTTTGCTTTTCTCTGACATCTACCATGCAGCATCTATTTGAGGGAAGAAATACAGCTGGTGGTACACGTCAGCGGGTGGAGTTGTATTTGCTCTCTGGCAAAGAAGTTCCAAATATCCTCAGCTTTTTGTGGAGTCAAGCACAGAGGGAGTAACACGGGTGAGAAACAGCAATATGGAGCGCAGGCAGAAGCAAAAGGAGGGTGGAGGTGGGAGAATGATGAAGGATGGGGTAGGGGAAATAACAGGGGGGCGGTAGAAGTTACACAGAGTGTGAGTAGAAGCAACATAGGGGAATAGGTGGGAAAAATAACACAGAGGATGCAGGGAGAGAAGTAAACTAATAGGGAGAGACAGCAGCATGGAAGGGGAATAAAGTAAAAGGGCAAGAGAGCGATGGGAGCAGTCAGCTCTCTTGCTTCTTTATGCACCCTCTTTCCTCTTTCTGCACCGCTGTTGCTTCTTTCTGTACTTCTCTTGCTTCTATCTGCACCTCTCTTGCTACTTTCTGCACCTCTCTTGCCTCTTTCTGCACCCTACTTCCCTCTTTCTGCACCTTTATTGCCTCTTTCTGCACATCTCTTGCCTCTTTCTGCACACACAGGGCTACTTTTAAACTGACCTCAGGCTCAACAGTGCACACATGCAAGTGCAGAAAAGGGCTGCTGGCCTCTAAACAGCCATGCCCTATTATATGCTAGGGACTTAAAGATAGTTGTAATCCCCTTGCCCTCTTATGTACTAGGGCACACAAGGGAGGTCATGCCAATCACAGGGGTACCCCAACCCATAGTGTACCTTAGTATAGGTGTTTTCACTGTATTCTAAGTGTCTTTCAGCAAAGCATTGGGTCCGGGTATGGTTAGGCAGAGCCCAGGGTCATTCAGAGTCAGTTTCCACCAGTACCAGTCAGAAAAAAGTTGAGGGGTGCCCAGGGCACAGGATGACTTTGCCACAAGGCCTTTTTCTGCACCTCTTTTGGTTCTTTCTATTTCAATTTACACACATATATAGTTATACACACACTACCTAACTCATTCAAACAGATACTAACACATACTTACTCTCTTATACAATCACTGAAACAAGCACACACTCCTGTATACAGCCACTCTCCCAATCACTCACTCTCACATATAGTTAGTTATATACTACAACACTCACATATACCTGCTTTCACATATGTAGTTACTCACACATAAACCACTGAGACATACATTCACTCACTGACACAGCCATACGCACACTCACTAACCCATATAGCCCCTCACGGATGCACTCATGAACCTATATACCCACTAAATCACCCACTCACACATCCATGCAGGGAGTCACAAACCTCTACCCACCCACACAGATACTCAATCATCCATATAGGTATTCAGACAACCAATTAATAACTGATATAGACACTCATGTAGCTAGTCACCAACCCATGCAGCCACTTACCCCTTAACTGACAGACTGATACAGACAGTCACACAGATTAGACATTCACCCATGGATTCACTAAGACATGTTTAATCACTCACTTATACAGTCAGATATGTACCCACAAAATCATCCATATAGACACTCATACACCCACTCATTCTCCGATTACACCTTGGCGTATATATAGATAACATTCTTAAAGTTTTCAGAAACACTCAGTCACTGCATGATGTCATCAGTGATGTCATCAGTGATGGCATTTGAGATCTCACCAGTGATGTCATATGTGATGTCACTGACCATGTCATGAGTGATCTAATATGTGACATCTTCAGCAGTGCATTACGGGGTGTGAGTTATAGTTAGCTCAACTAACTATAACGGCCCAATTTCTCTGATCTTGTACGAGTGCAATGTCCAACTATAACGTCCCTGAAACATGTTGTGTTTTCAGTGAATTACTACGTTTTTTTAATGCTAATTTCTAACTATAACGTCCCTGAAATCTATGTTTTTTTCAGTGAATTTCTAAGGTTTTTTCAGTGCTAATTTTTAACTATAACGTCCCTGAATTGTATGTTTTTTTCAGTGAATTTCAAAGGTTTTTTAAATGCTAATTTCTAACTATAACGTCCCTGAAACCTTTGTTTTTTTTTCAGTGAATATATATATATATTCACATCATTTCTAAGATTGGCAGTTTGTTTGAGCCTACGTCCAGATACATAGACTCTTTTTTGCAGGTATTTGTGAAGGCATTCCCAGCATACATTCAAGACACTAGGTACTTTTTGAACAAAATCACCAATGTGGTCTGGAAAGAATCCTATCTCCTGATCAACATTAGATGTGGTTAGCTTACACACGAGCATAGCTCATGAAGATGGTCTACGCCTTTATTTGAATATACGACCCATCAGCCTATTTTAACATTCCGGCATGTTAGTGGAAATGCGTAGATTGTGTTTGAATAATAACCACTTTATATTTGGAGGAGACACATACAAGCAGTTACAAGGAACGGCGATGGGCACCTGCTTCGCCCCAAGCTATGCCAATTTGCATAAGGGCTGGTGGGAGGAGCAGGTGCTCTAACCCAAACACCCCAGGGAGTGAAACGATCACGTTGTAACTTGGATCCGATTTATTGATGATCTCTTTGTTTTGTGGGATGGCTTGTGGGATTCAGCTAAGCAATTTGTGCAGGACAATAATGACAATGACCCGAACCTGAGATTTACAGACCACATCAGTAAGTCCAGTGTATCATTCCTAGACCTTGAAGTATACATTCAACAGGGGTGATCCATACCCACACTTTAAGAACATCGACAGCTGGAAACACCATCCTGCACGCAGATAGTTTTCATCCTCAGAGACTCAAAATGAGTATTCCGTATGCTGAGCATCTGAGGATGAAGCGTAACTGCAGTGAGGCATTGGCTTTAGCAGAACCGCAGGATTCACTAACAAAAAGATTTGCTGAGAGAGGTTACAAATCTGAAGTACTGAATAAGGCACATGAAAAGGTAAATAAGATTGAAAGAGAGACACTCCGGAAGCCTGATACAGAAAAATTTAAGAGAAAGAGGAAAACCTCAGGAGATCAAATAGGGATGATCACTGGTTTCAATGCCTACCATTCTAATGGGAGAGATAGTCTGTGGATGCATTAATATCTGGTAAAATGAGATCCAATATTGAACAGTTTGGTGTCACATAGACCTATGAGCATGTTTAACAAGGCAAAGTCTATGAAGAATAATTTGCTTAACAACAGCCTGGAAGTGAGTAAGGTGGAAAGTTGGTTGAAAGTAAGCCCCGGCTTCCATAAATGCTTTAAATGTAAAGTGTGTAAGATTGGTCGGAATGAAAAGCAGGTCATTTCGTCACTTATGAACAGTCTATGGAAGATTAGATGTTCATTGAATTGCAGAAGTGAGTACGTTGTATATATTCTACAATGCACATGCCCAAAAACGTACGTTGGTAGTACTATACATATGGTGCACATCCACATAGTGCAACACCTCATGGCTGTAAAAAACAATGACAAGAACTATGTGGTCGCCCGACACATAAATGAGGTACACAAAGGCAACATAAATGACCTGTCATACTTTGCAATAGACCAAGTTCCTAAACTCAGAAGAGGTGTTGAATGAGAGGGGAAACTTTGCCAACTGGAGTCCAGATATATTTTGCTGTTTAACACCAGAATCCCTTTGGATTAAATGCAGACGAAGATCAGCATGTTCATTTAACTTAGGTATTCATTGAGAAGGTTTTTAATTTTAATTTTAGCAGAGTAAGGAAGTGGAACCCTATGAGTGGCACAGACAGATGTTATCCATGTTAACCGTATATGAGTAATGGATGTAGGTTGAACATGAAGTGTTGCAGATATAACAATAGAGGTTTTAGTAATTCATCAAGGTGGTAATTACATTTTGGGTTCTCTGTGTACATAGAATATATGAAATGTTAATGATATTATTTATGTATTCTAAGATGAGATATTAAGTCAATGCATGTTTCAATTCACTAATGGACCATAAAAAACCTATGTCTAAGTACTGTAATGCACTTGCACTTTATTGCCGAAATTTGCACATGTCTAGGTACTTTAATGCCCTTGCACTTTATTGCCAAAATTTGCATGCACATGTCTAGGTACTTTTATGCACTTGCACTTTATTGCATCAATTTGCACAGGCATATAGACTACAAATTTGGGTTACAATAATGAAGCATTTGCACTTTTGAATAATTCTAAGATGAATCTCTAATCAAAATTGAAAACATCTGAACTCAGCATGAGAGAAGCAAACGGAGGTCCAGAGATACTTGATGAATGGCACTTACACTTTATTGAATATTTTAACTCATGATTAAGTATAAGTATTTTTGTTTGACTGATTTAAGATCCAGTATAGTTATGACTAAGCTAGTAGTATTTTGCTCAACATAATATTTACATTGGACAAAATGGGTGCACATTATTTCATGCTACTTTAATGAAGTATATTTAAGAAACCTATGAGGGAGGATGGCCCATTTTGTATCTTTTAATGAGATTTATCATTATGTAGAATAACTCTACAATGCTGAATATCAAGCATTAGTTTACATAGGCGTTTTATGTGCATGATATATTATGAAAACAGAGATAAATGAGAGTACAGGCACGTGCCCTAAATTATCGTGCCATGAGAATTTGTGTTAAGCCATGTGCATTACAACTTTGAGAAAGTCATAAGCTCGTAATTCATGACAATTACATTTTTATTGTTGTTTTAATCATGAAGTATCATTATAATTTAAAATGTAAATTGTAGCGAGATTGGCAAACAATATTGATTTGTTGTAAAGCTCTTTGGCATATTCCCTTGTACCTGCTCTCTCTTTATCAGTTGGAGTCTGTCATTGCTATATTGAAACTGAAAAGGTCTATCCGAGTTTGGGTATATTCAAGATGACTACTCGGGCAAAAGGTTAATCCAAGACTCAAAAGTTTGGTTTCCGTATCCATGAGACACCTCTTACTAAGGTTGACCACTGTTAAGTTTGTAGTTTCCGCTAGCGTTTGCTTGTTCTCTTCCTGCCTCCGCCTGCTCTGCGGGTTTTTCTATGGGTCCCTCTGGGGTTTTTTGTCGAGTTCCATCATAGCGACAGAAGTAAATTACAGTACTTTGGTTTTGATTTTATCCCAACTAATATACGGAGTGATGACAGGCAACGCAAGTTACGTCGTCTAGAATCTAGATACATCATTGAATTACTGACCAAATTTCTGAAGGGCTTGAACAGTGGAGAGGTGCTAGTGGTACATCTGGGGAAGTAGTTGAGTAGTCCTCTGCCTTTGTTTCAGGAGTGTCTATTGTCTTTTAAAGAAGCTTACATGAATTTAATGCTGATGAATTGAATAAGTGTTTCAAGATGAACATGATTAACTGTAGAAATGCTGTTGTAAATTGTAATAATTTTGGTTCTCGCAGATATGATATGATAGAATTTTCAGAGTAAGGGACACCAACCCATCCACGGTGAGATTTAGTCTCTTTTTACCCTTTGGCAATTGTGTAAAAAAATTATGCCGACAAACGGCTATATTGGGTCACTCAGTAGCACGATAATTTATGCAACATTAACTGCTGGTGTGTCTTGTGACTATGCATTTATGAATTCCAACATGGCGCTCATTCTTTGCTAAGAGAGTTTGTGTCCCTTCTTGATTTCTATGCATGACAACAAAGCTTTATTAATATTTCGTCTTCGAGGTACCATGAACACCGAAGAAGGCTTAATGCCGAAACGCATTTGCTCAGAAGCAGAAAATAAAGAAATTTGCAAACGCCCCCCGTGAGTGCGGTAATTCTTTTTGGGAATACAAAGAATTTGAGTGTGTTTATATTGCGGTTTTTCCACTACCGCGACCGGCACCCGCCTGAGAGTGCACCGTAAGGAGGTGGAGACTGAGCGCGATATATATATATGTATACATATTACCTACTGGCGGTCACCAGTAGGTAGTTATAGTTAGGACCTAGTTACCATAGGAAAATTGCAACATTCTATTCCCAATACCTTTGGCGCCGATTGACGAATCTTCGCAACATTTTAAAAACGAATTCCTTGTTGATATCAGCTCCTATGTTGAAAGTTTGGAAGTGATTTGTCAAGGGGGGCCGAGAAAAAAGGGGGTTCCCACAACGTGTTTTCTCCTTGTTAATTTCCATAGGAATCTTTAGACAAGGCTCGAATGGGTGAACGGAATTACCCCAACTTTGGCAGGGAGAAGGATCTTGGTCTGGAAAGCACGCTTTTGTTTATTTTGTTTAAATCCATTCAGTAGTTTTTGAGAAATATATAAATTTACAGATATCGATATTTGAGAATTCTGCCATCTGATTGGCTGAGGCGTTACGAGCACGAGCTTGCTGCTGATAGGCTGTGAGCAGTGCGAGCGGTTGCCACTAGGAAGTGTTGGCCGCCTTTTGTGATTCCGTTGAAGTGAGTAAGGGAGAAAAGGGCAGGAAAAAGTGGGAAAGAGGAGGGTAGGAGCGCTGTGAGGTCTGTAGGGTGGTTAGGGTGTGCTGTAGAGGGAGTGTGAAGAGATGTATTTAGCCCTACCGGTGTGAAAGTGCTGCTTTGCCCACTGTGAGATGGTGCTGAGGTCAGGTGTCGGTACACTCTGGGATGAAAGCAAGCGTGTAAACCTTGAGCTGAGTGCTCTAAACTGATGTGCTCTGGGCGCAGTAGCATACTGACTGAAGCGAAGCATTTACCCCTACCGGTGTGAAAGTGCTGTTTTGCCCATTGTGAGATGGTGCAGAGGTGAGGGGCCGGTGAACTCAGCGATGAAAGCGTATGCCTAAACTGTGAGCTGAGTGCTCTGTAGCATCCAGGCAGAAGCGAAGTATTTAATTTGTAATATAAAAGGGTACCCCTAATAACGTTTCCTATACCAGGGTCTGCATGACATATATGAAAAGAACCATATAGGAAACACAATACAAAAGTGGACTAAATACTTATACATACATGTACACACCCATAGGTATATATTATTCAAAATTCATTTTAATTCAATATTTTATGTTAAAAAGAAAGAGAACAAGTTTCATATATATACATCTATTAATAAGACAAAAAGTCTTGAATCAATCTCTTGTTGCGACGATTATCAAATGATACAATTCCGTCTATACAGTATAGTCAATGATCTATACCTACATCATCTTTTCAATCCTATATCTATATTCATATGTCACAATTACAATGACTATCCAAAAAACAGGGAGGGAGAAAAGGAAAGATAGAATTCATATACATATATGTTTCATGGCTAGTAATAGAGTCTAAGGGTGTTTCGGCCTTGGGCCTTCATCAGGTAGCCATGTGATTTGAAATCTGAAAAATAAAGACAAGGGAGGGATATTATAGGGGGGTGTCAGGGGTGTAGCTAAGGGGGGTACATGTTAACAGTCCTACTTTCTAGACAATATATACATTATAATTACAAAAGGCAATAAACATACATATTTACAATTGATACACTGTCACAGAAAGTTCACAAAGTAAAACGAAATAGTAAGAATTTATAAAAAATGAAAATGAAAATTGTTATTATACAGTTATCTCAGAAGTGACGAAGAAAAGAGTTATGCACCTCCTCCATAGGCAATAAATATGAGAATAAAAATCATCCCATAGTGCGTGAAATGCACCCGTGTCTAGGTGTATTGCGGCGTGCTTCCCTATTACCTACCCGGCCAATTATTTACCTTCTGCTAGGATCCAACCGGCAGCGGTGCTGTGAGTGCTCGA
Source organism: Lissotriton helveticus (assembly GCF_964261635.1). NCBI lineage: Eukaryota > Metazoa > Chordata > Amphibia > Caudata > Salamandridae > Lissotriton > Lissotriton helveticus. The sequence goes on from NC_136059.1 coordinate 644,042,950, forward strand.
GCGTAATAGCAACTGAGAGCTATGGCTGGAGGACAGAATCGGAATAAAATAAGCCCCCAGAAACCATAATTATTCCTGAATCGTCAATGGTGTATATGGAACAGGGATTATTAGAGCAAGAGAGCATACTCACCCTCACACTTTTAATCAATAGAGATAATGGGGGTGGGTTCTCTCTGAACAACAGTGTTCTGGCAATAATGATAAATGGAGTATGCTTTACTACAGATAGATGTGTGGCCGCTTTGTCCTACAATGATGGCCTCATTATCCTAAGGTATAGTGTCTGCTCATATCGCGTCCACCTGTTGGACTGACCAGAGAAGCAAAGTATTTACCCTTACCGGTGTGAAAGTGCTGTTTTGCCTAGAGTGAGATGGTGTTGAGGTGAGGTATCGGTCAAGTCGGGGATGAAAGCATGTGCTTAAACTGTGACCTGAGTGCTGTAAAAAGATGTGCTGTGGGCGCTGTAGCATACTGGCCGAAGTGAAGTATTTACTCCTACTTGTGTAAAAGTACTGTTTTGCCCACTGTGAGATGGTGGTGGGGTGAGGTGCCAGTACACCTGGGGATGAAAGCGTATGCCTAAACTGTGAGTTGAGTGGTCTGTAGCATACTGGCAGAACTGAAGTATTTACCCTTACCGATGTGAAAATGCTGTTTTTCCTAGAGTGAGATGGTGCAGAGGTGAGGTCCTGCTAAACTCGGGGATGAAACCGTGCGCCTAAACTGTGAGCTGAGTGCTGTAAACTGATGTGCTCTGGGCGATGTAGCATATGTGTGCAGGTGGTGTTTGTATGCGTTTAGAGTATAGTGGGAGTGGGAAGCAAACTACTCACTGGTACCGGTCTGAACACTCTGGGATGAAACTGTGAGTGGTGGCCATCTGAGCTGGGACCATCCCCGGCGCCGGTTTTGGAGCTGAAAAATCTGGGAGTGTGGATAGACTCGGGTCTGACTTTCGTAGGGCACACTAAAAGAACAGCGGCTTGCTGCTTTGGTCTGTTGAGAGGCTTAAGACCTGTTCTCAAATATTTTGATGCCCCAACCAGACAGCTTGTAATCCAGGCCACTGTCATCTCTCGCCTGGATTACGCGAGTTCTCTTCTCGCTGGGGCCAATCAGGCCGAGCTTACTCGATTACAACTAAACATGGCATGGAACCTCTGCCTCACAATGCAGAATGCGGGGAGAGATGAAGCAAAGTATGTGCGAAGGTGGTAAGTAATTATTGATTATAAAAGTATATAATGCAAAGCCTTGAGGGGATGTGCCGGACAGAGTTGAGTATGCAGTGCACAGACACGTACATGTCAACATACAATGATGGTCGATTGAGTGAAGTGGACAGTGGACGCAACCATGATAGCAGTCAGTAGGCAAAATTACTGAATGGTAGCGCGTATGTGCCTCCTCCCCCCCTAAATGTTTAGGGTAGTGGGCTGGCTCAGCGTTCGCAAGGCTAGCAGCCGCGGGCCGTGGAGGGAGTTACGGTGGGGCAGGGAGGCGGGGAGGGGGAGGGGCGGGGTGGAGGGTGCCAAAAACAGGCATATGGATCATTGCAGGTAAGTACACAATTTAATTAATAAAACAAAATTCGTAGCGCGCACAGCATTGCTTCTTGCCATGCACTGCGCGCTACAAATTTTGTTTTATTAATTAAATTGTGTACTTACCTGCAATGATCCATATGCCTGTTTTTAGCACCCTCCACCCCGCCCCTCCCCCTCCCCGCCTCCCTGCCCCACCGTAACTCCCTCCACGGCCCGCGGCTGAAGGCTAGCATAGGGGTTTGAAAAATAAACACGTTTCTCTGGGTGTGGTTCTCTTCTGAATTGGCGAACGTGTTTGTCAGGTCTGTGCAGCTTACACAACCACGAGGCTGATGCCGTGAGCGAAGGTGGCTGTGTGAATTCTGCTTTCAGCGTGCTGGTATCTAGAAAGCGTAATGGCCGCTGCAACGCATATATGCTCCACAGTTCACCTTTCAACCCCGTCGTATGTGAAAGAGGGCCCACCACGTGCCGGCGGTAGCTCCTGGGCTGAGGTCTGCGAGCTCGGAAGGCTCCTGAGATTAACACTGGGTACCATGACACAGGCACACAGCACCCAGCCTGAGGCCCAGCGCCGTGGAGTGCTCTGTATACTACTAACACAGTAGTCCGACAGGTACCAACAGTGGAACAGTGTTTTTGATACCATAGTGGCGATGCTAGAACTGTATCTGAGAGTGGAGATGAAGGTACTCCCTTCGACTAGGTGTAAGAAACTCTAGGTCCCAACAGTGGAACGGTGTGTTGATCACACAATGGATGATGTCTGATATTACCTGTTACTGATTTTTCACAGAACTCCCTCTGTTGAGGTGCATCAGACTCTGTGCTTCTGTAGTTAACTGTTGCACATGGTTATTGGACTTAGTTGACTGCTATCGCTGGAATACACTGCAGTACAGCAGGTCCAAACAGTGAAACAGGGTCTTGATTCTATGAATGAGGATGTCAGAAGTTAAAGTTTGTAATGATTTTTGTGTACCCCCTCTGATGAGCCGCAACCAACTCTAGGTACCAACAGTTGAACGGTGTCTTGATCCCTCAATGGACATTCTTAGAACTGGATCTGAGAGTGGAGATGAAGGTACTCCCTTCTTCTAGGTGCAAGAAACTCTAGGTCCCAACAGTGGAATGGTGTCTTGATCCCACAATGGACGATGTCCGATATTACTTGTTGCTGTTTTTTCACAGAACTCCCTCTGTTGATGTGCAACAGGATCTGTGCTTCCGTAGTTAACTGCTGCACATAATTATTGGGTCTAGTTGACTGCTATCGCTGGAATACACCGCGGTACAGCAGGTCCAAACATCGAAACAGGGTCTTGATTCTATGATTGAGGATTTCAGAAGTTAAAGTTTGTGATGATTTCTATGTGCCCCCTCCGATGAGGTGCAAGCAACTCTAGGTAGCAACAGTGGGACGGTGTCTTGATCCCACAATGGACGATGTTAGAGCTGTATCTGAAAGTGGAGATGGAGGTACTCCCTTTGACCAGCTGCAACCAACTCTAGGTAGCAACAGTGGGACGGTGTCTTGATCCCACAATGGACGATGTTAGAACTGTATCTGAAAGTGGAGATGGAGGTACTCCCTTTGACCAGCTGCAACCAATTCTAGGTCCGAACAGTGGAATGGTGTCTTGATTCCACAATGGACGATGTCCGATATTACCTGCAACTTGCTTTTCTCAGACGTTTGTGTGTTGAGGTGCATCACACGCTGTGCTTCCATAGCTAACTGTTGCACATGATTATTGGTGTTGGTTGACACTAGTCGGTGGAGTATACTGTGGTACAGCAGGTGCGAACAGTGAAACGGGGTCTTGATTGTATGATTGAGGATGTCATAAGTTAAACGGTATGTGGCTGTAAGGTGTTAATGACCACTGCTTCTGACCTAGACTGCGGTTCGCATAGTTCACAATTTAGATTGAGTGGTGATTGTTTAATTATAGAATCCAGTAGTTAGGTAATTAGAACGTCTTTTGAAAGATTCACAATATTGTTTTATTAGAACATTGGAATGTTGGGAGCTCCATTGAAAACAATGGAGTAGCTCCGTTCTTATAATGGCTTGTATAAGCCTGGAGCTCCAACATTGCAAAGTTGTTTTGTTCACAGCTCTGGCTGTGAACAAATACTTCAGGGACCCTGAAGGGATTCCAATCCCCTTGCGCTCTCTTAAGGCTTTGCTTTATTTGTTAGAACATTCTACCCTCTATTGGCAGAATGTTCAAATAGCTTTATAGCCCTTTGTAGCTGGGCTATAGTGGCTATTAAAGTCCCACTCCCTTGTTAAAGGCCCTTGCCTTTGGCTTGGGCCTTTAATAATGGAGAGGGCCTTTAATAGCCGGTATAGCCTGGCCTGGCCTGCAGATCAAGTAAGCGCCGTAGCCTTGTGTCGGTCGTGTGAGTGTCTTCCTTCTTGTGTGTTTTTAAACTTTGCACTTTGCACTTTGCTACTGGTTTTAAAATAACCTTCCTCCTCCTCAAGAACCTAAGTCCTGACACCGCACGCCTCCTGCTCCGACCCCGTTCCACCGCAGCTGTAGGCTGTTTGCCTGGAGGGCGGACCGGGGAGAGAGCGAGACACGCCCCCTGACCCTGCACCTTACATAAGGCTCATAGCATCGCGCCCGCGCTGCAGATCAAGGAAGCGCTGAGCGTGGTGGCCGTACCCTTGTGTCGGTCGTGTGAGTGTCTTCCTTCTTGTGTGTTTTTAAACTTTGCACTTTGCACTTTGCTGCTGGTTTTTAAATAACCTACCTCCTCCTCAAGAACCTAAGTCCTGAAGTCGCATGCCTCCCGCTCCGACCCTGTTCTACCGCAGCTGTAGGCTGTTTGCATGGAGGGCGGACCGGAGAGAGAGCGAGACACGCCCCCCTGACGCTGCACCTTACATAAGGCTCATAGCCTTGCACCCGCGCTGCAGATCAAGTAAGCCCTGAGCGTGGTGGCCGTACCCTTGTGTCGGTCGTGTGAGTGTCTTCCTTCTTGTGTGTTTTTAAACTTTGCACTTTGCACCTTGCTACTGGTTTTAAAATAACCTACCTCCTCCTCAAGAACTTAAGTCCTGACGCCGCACGCCTCCAGCTCCGACCCCGTTCTACCGCAGCTGTAGGCTGTTTGCGTGGAGTGCGGACCGGGTTAAAGAGCGAGACACGCCCCTTTACCCCTCATTCCTAGGGATAAAATCATCTGATGGCTAGGCCGCGCAGCGGGTGCGATGCCGGGGTGCCGAACACGCGCCAAAGGCAAGCCCGTAGGGGCCCGTTCACGGCCGACCGGGGCCAGGGGCCATACCCCCTTCATCTCGGGCACCAGGTAGAAGGAGCTATAGCGCGAGTGAGCTGTATGCATTTAGGGCTCAATCTCCCACTCCGTGTGACCAGCTATGGCATTTGGCCGTCCCTCAAACCAGCTGTCCTGAGTGCGGCTTCCAGTTTAAGCCTAGCCTCATTAGCAACACCCCTATGGCGAAACATAACATGCTTCTCTTAAACTGTAGATCCCTCGTGAAGCACTCTCTGGAAATTAATCTTCTTATTCAGGATCTTGACCCAGATGTTGTATTTCTGACTGAAACTTGGCTTACCGATGAGTCGGAACCGGATTTGGTTCGGGCCATCCCTCAGGGGTACCAAGTGGTCTTTGAGAACCGCAAAACAGGGAAGGGCGGGGGATTAGCCATCATCTTTAGGGACTCGTTCCAATGTCGGACCTCCCACTCCTCCATCCCGAGCTGCGAAAGCTTAATATTTGCCTTAGATCTCTCCCCCATTAATACACTATCTGGAATTCTCATATACCGTCCCCCGGGAACGCTGGCGGACTTTATTGATAACCTCACCCCATTAGTTGCTGGCCTAGCAACGACTCCCGCCAACTTTACTCTCCTGGGGGACCTTAATATCCATCTGGATGAGGCCTTTAATTCGTCTACCCTCCACCTTATTGCCAGCCTAGCAGCCTTACAACTCACGCAGCGAGTATCAAGTCCAACCCATATAAAAGGCCACCTTCTTCATCCTATATTTAGCAACTGTCAGGGGCTGGAAGTACGTATGCCCTCCCCCATTCCATGGTCCAACCACCATCTCATTCCCTTCACCTGGACTACCCCCAATCCCCACACAGTGCAGCAAACAAACTTACCTCTTCTGAGGAACTGGTCTAAGCTCCCGGTGCCTGACTGGCAATCCATACTAGATAAAACCAAACCTCCCATCAACCCGGATTCCACCTTAGCAAATGAGGATTTTAATAGGTGGATCACTAACTCCTTAGACTCAATTCTCCCTTTGAGAAGGATGGAGGCGAAGCCGAAGCCGAATGTTAAAACCGCCCCCTAGTATTCCCCTGAATTGCGGGAGCTAAAAAGTCAGTGTAGAGGTCTTGAAAGGAAATGGAGATTGGACTTCTCCCCCTCTAGTAAAGCCACCTACAGAGACTCGATTAGGACTTACAAAAAGGAGATAAAATCTGCGCAATCAGCCTTTTTTGCAGAGGAACTCCATCTAGCAGCCTCTAAACCGAAAGAAATTTATCGGATTGCAAAGACTCTCCTGAAACGACAAGAACCGTCCCCTGATCCCCTCAACGCACAAGCTCGCTGTAACGATCTAGCAAATTATTTCTCTGAAAAAATTCAACTTATATACTCCACTTTTCCAATGAGTCCTGCTCCTCTCCAGATAGCGACCACCCTCACTCCCGAGATTTACCCCATCCCCTCCCTGCAATCATTTCCGCCATACTCAACTCTATGGTTTCACAGGTAAAATCTGGCTCTCCCAACGACCCGGCTCCGCCACGTACCCTAGAATTGGTGACTCACAACATTCTCCCAATTATACTGAATCTTCTCAATTCATCCCTCACCTCAGGCTCAGTTCCGCTGCCTTGGAAACGGGCCATGGTCAGGGCGTTATTAAAAAACAAAACCTCGACCAGACAGACCCAAAAAACTATCGGCCAATCTCCTTGCTCCCCTGGGTGAGCAAACTGCTCAAAAAAAATGTCAACACCGTATTAATGGAGTATATTGAATCTAGTCATCTACTCGATAACTCACCGACTGGCTTTTCGGCCCAAAGACGGGACCGAAACGGCGCTTTTGGCAGTGACGGAGGAGGCACGGATGATCTTGGACCGGGGGGCTCAGCAGCCATAATCCTCCTGGACCTCAGTGCCGCCTTCGACACTGTCAATCACAGCACGAGGCTCTTATGGCTGGCGAACAACGGGGTCTCGGTAAGGCCAGGTCCTGTCTAGAATCTTTCCTTTCCGATCGCTCCTTCCAAGTGTTCGAGGGCAACACTACATCCCTGAGTAAACCACTCGTCTGCGGCATGCCCCAGGGCTCGTCCCTGAGCCCGACGCTGTTTAATGTGTACATGGAACCACTAGCTGAGGTGGTCCGCCCGTTTGGAGTAAAAATCATCACTTACGCGGACGACACCCAGCTAGTGGTGTCCCTCAACCAACTGGAGTCCAACCCCGACAATCGTACAACCTGCCTGGAAAAGGTCTCCAGCTGGATGACCATGTCACATCCCAAATTGAACAGTGAAAAAACTGAGCTAATGCTCTTAGGTAATCCTTCCCCCATAGCGCTTAGGCTTCTCTGGCCCTCCTCACTGGGCTCACCCCCTGAGCCCAAAGACAAAATTAAAAGCATGGGCATCTGGCTCGATAAAGCCCTCAATTTCAGTGCTCAAGCAACCAAGTTGTCAGCAACTTGTTTCGGCTTGCTCAGGCTTTTACGCAAGATCCTCCCTGTACTGCCCTTTGAAGCCAGGAAGATAATGATCCAGGGACTTATTTTCTCTAGACTGGACTTTGGTAATGCCCTTTATTTGGGCGCCCCCAGTCCACCCTGAATATGCTACAGATTGTACAGAACTGTGCAGCCCGCACATTGCTCCAAATCCCTCGTCGCACTTCGGCTAAGGAAGGCATGAGGAGCCTACACTGGCTTCCAGTCAGGCGGAGAATTGTATTTAAGTCCTTATGTACCACCCATCGAGCCTTTTGGAGAACAGGCCCGCCTATCAATTATCCCCTGGCCACCCTGTATCTCCCTTCGAGACAGCTCAGATCATCGACCTCCTTCCTAGTGACGGTTCCTAAGATTAAAAGGGCGAGATGTGGAGGCCGAGCCTTCTCATACAATGCCTCCAGGCTCTGGAACTCCCTCCCACTCCCCCTTCGCGCAGAACCTAACTATTCTTCCGTAAACATCTAAAAACCCTGCTTTTCTCACACCCCGACTAGTCCATCAGTTCACCTCAAAATTCTGGCAGCGCTAGGATGCCTCAGGGTAGCTATCGCGCTCTATAAATCCTCTTTCCATTCCATTCCATTCCAAGGCGAGTATAAGGCTATAGTAGACATGAAGGTTTTTAACATGAGTTATAGATTTAGTAAAATGACCAAATTCATCTTGCAAGTCGAAAGGAACAGTAAATAGTGTAGACTGGGAACAGATGAAATCCCAATTTGAATTGTTTTGATTTATTTATTTTAGAGTTTTATGTATTTATGTTGTTGTATTTTGTAAAGAGGGAGTGAGAAAAAGTATTGATGGTTGTGTGTGTGAGTACTGCCTTCAATTAAAAATGCAGACAGTAGTGTTCACAATTCAGATTGAGTCGCTACTGTAGATGATGCAGTCCTGTAAGAGAAGAGATTGCTGTAGTGTGCTCTGTCTGCACCACTTATACGCATCATTGCAGGCTCCGCACGTTTTCTTTGCTTAATGTATTGCAAATAAGCATGAGCGCAAAATCCGCTACGCTCGCGGATTTTGCGAATTTTCGGTAAATCCGCGATCCGCGAACTCTCGCGAATTTACCGAAAATTCGCAATCTGCGAGCGGCGGATTCCGAGGCCAAAAGTTCAAGCCTTCCTGGCCTGTTGTTGTAACTGATTTACGATGGCGCCGGCAAGCTGCCAGCACCATCGTAAAATAGTTACTAAATTAGCTTCAACAGGAAGCACTAATAGATAAAATCAAGCAGGCGCTCGTGCATCTGCTTTATTTTATCTATTCGAGCTTCCTGTTGAAGCTAATTTAGTAACTATTTTAGGATGGCGCTGGCAGCTTGCCGGCGCCATCGTAAATTAGTTACAGCAGGCACAAAACGGTGGCGTCTTCTTGAATAAATATGAAGGGCAGGGTTCATTCTGGCACGACAGTCCTGGCACAAAAATTAAACCTCAAACGGAAGCACTTACAGATATCAAGTAAGCATGTGCCCTAGTTGTAGCTTAAATTCAGTGACTCATTCATAGGCCCAAAAAACAATCGTGAGCGTTGTCAAGGCTGGGCAGATGTGCCTTCTTCCCAAATATACCATCGAAAATCAGCTGTGATGCTGGACAGAGGCCTTTGCATCCTTGACTTTCACGAGCGCAATCCTCGTGCTGTTCCTGTGGCCAGGAGCTTCTGTATCTTCATCTGCTGCTCTGATCGGTCTCTGACCTTTTATACACACAAGAGGCATGTGCACTCGCATGGAAGCCCCGTCCGTTTGGCCCCGCCCACACACTCGCGGTGTGCACCGTTTCCCGCCATTTACCCACTATGATCGACAGCTCACTCACGGGACACCTGCGCCCTTCGGCGCGATTGCATAGTAACACACACCTGGTCGCTGTAGACAACTCTCTGGCACTTTAGGTAGCTGTAGTGTAGTAAAAGCACTATACATTTACCCAACGAGGTAGCAGCACTGACTGATTATCCAGTAGAAAGTACTCCAGTTGAGTAGAGGTATGGCACAAAACGGTGGCGTCTTCTTGAATAAATATGAAGGGCAGGGTTCATTCTGGCACGATGGTCCTGGCATGGAAGCCCCGCCCCAAATCCGCCGATGCTCAAATCCGCCGATCCGCGGATTTTGCGGATCCACGATCCGTGAATACGCAAATCCGTGAATCGTGGATCCGCAAAATCCGCCCATGCTTAATTGCAAACTGTAGAGCTCAAGTCAATGCCATGTGGCTGTGTGCCCTTGCTGACTGCTCTCTCTGGCCTACACTGTAGACAGCAGTGTTCACAATTGAGATCGAGTTGCTATTGTAGATGAGGTCGTCCTGTAGGAAAAGACATTGCTCCAGTGCGCACTGTCTACACCACTCATAAGCATCATTGCAGGCTCTGCACATGTTTTTTTTTACTTTGCGTATTGCAAACTGTAGAGCTCAAGTCAATGCCACGTGGCTGTAGGCCCTTGCTGAACACTCTCTCTGGCCTAGACTGCAGACTTCAGTGTTCATATTTGACATTGAGTCATTATTGTAGATGAGTTAGTCCTGTAGGAAAAGACATTGTTCCAGTTCGTACTGTCTGCACCACTCATATGCATTATTGCAGGCTCTGCACACGTTTTTTTTGGTTCACGTATTGCAAACTGTAGAGCTCAAGTCAATGCCATGTGGCTGTGGGCCCTTGCTGACTGCTCTCTCTAGCCTACACTGCAGATAGCAGTGTTTATAATTGAGATGGAGTTGCTATTGTAGATGAGGTTGTTCTGTAGGAAAAGACATTACTCCAGTGCGTACTGTCTGCACCACTCATACGCATAATTGCAGGCTCTGCAGACGTTTTTTTTGTTTTGCGTATTGCAAACTGGAGAGCTCAAGTCAATGCCACATGGCTGTGGGCCCTTGCTGAACACTCTCTCTGGCCTATACTGCAGACTTCAGTGTTCACATTTGACATTGAGTCTGTATTGTAGATGATGCAGTCCTGTAGGAAAAGATGTTGCTCCAGTGTGCTCTGTCTGCACCACTCATATGCATAATTGCAGGCTCTGCACATGTTTTTTTGCTTCGCTTATTGCAAACTGTAAAGCTCAAGTCAATGCCACGTGGCTGTGGGCCCTTGCTGACTGCTCTCTCTGGCCTACACTGCAGATAGCAGTGTTTATAATTGAGATGGGGTTGCTATTGTAGATGATGTAGTCCTGTAGGAAAAGACATTGCTCTAGTGCGAAATGTCTGCACCATGCATACGTATCATTGCAGGCTCCGCACACACTTTTTTGTTGCTTCGCTTACGACAAACTGGGCAGCTCAAGTCACCTTATGTAGCTGTGGGTCGTTGCTGACCGCTCTCTGTGGCCAACACTGCAGACAGCAGTGTTCACAATTCGGATTGAGTCGCTATTGCAGATGGTGCAGTGTTGATGGCAACAGGTATTGCTCCTAGTACGGCCTGTCTACAGCATGCATTATTGCTGGCTGTGCACATGCTGAATGCTTTTTGATGTGGCTATGTGAGTGCACGAGAACTGATGGAGCGTTTATGATATAAAGTTGTGGTTCTTTTACGATAGAATTATTTCTGTATTATTTCACATCTATTGTCCCTACCTTACTGCAGCACAAATTATCGATTCTTTTAATATTGAATCTCTGTGTGTGATCCAATGATTACTGTTGTAGTTGATGCTAGCAGCAACCATTCCCTGAAGACGCAGCCTACACGCATCCAGCACAGACGTCAATGGATATGTCACCCTGGTAATAAAAATTAGTCTAGCGCACGTGCACATACCCACTTCCACTATCTATCTGTGTCCATGTGTTCATTATCTATGCATGATACTGTATCTGGGCCTTACTATATTACGTTGTGCTGAGGACAGCATATGCAACCATGTTACCTCTGGTATTGGAGAAAATTGCGGTAATGTAACGTTTAGGTGTATGGCTATCACAGGTGGAAGGCTACTTTAGAGAGCATTTAAATTACTCAAAATGATGGTTGCATGTTGTGTGTAGTGTAAGATATGCGTATATTGCAAAGAGTTTAGAAAAGCGCTCTCTAAGCAGAAGAGGTGTGTCTCATGAAATGCAGTACAGATATTGACTAAAATGGGTGGCGTTTTCGAACTGTTACAATGGGAAATGTTATGAACTAATTAAAGGATTTTTTTATGGTCAAATGGCAATCAAGCAGCCAGTGCGCAATGGGATTGCACCCGATGTGATTTTGATAAAATATATTAACTATAATATACGTTTATTACAGTTAGAAATGTATAACTGTTTAAAATATTTTTAATTATCGCTTGCTCTCATATACACTTTAAAGTTATTTAGATATAGTTTTGAGACCCAAAAAAATGAGGGAATGGCGTATGCGGTGCGATATCGTATGTCTATGACGTAACACAGGGCGCTGCAGCATGCATTTGTCGCATTTGGAACATGCAGCGGGTGCCACCCTATACGCCACCCTATACGCACGTGACGTAACGCACCTCTTGGTAGTGCATACCGGTCGCATACCACAGAAGCAGCTGGTGCGTCCTCATACGTACATGTTGTTATGCGGGACGCGGTGTCACAAACCTGTCGGATAGGAAACGCGCATCATTTAAATGTGGTGGGTAGATTTGCGCGCTGATCGAGGTTGGTAGACTACCAATACGGGACTGTAGTTTTCTCAACAAAAAGTTTGATATGCATATTGTTTTGAGAAGATATAAAATATCTACTCGAGCTCGGCGGTGAAGGGTAGGTCTCCCCACGCGGACACTGGCGATTAGAGCTACTTTGGGCTCATCCCTGATGTTCAGCCCCGCCGACCCCTCATGTGGCAATTAGTCTTTGACCATTAGGCATAGGAGAATTTCCACTGAGGTAACACACACAACACATGACACTAGCATGTAGTGATTGTTTTTAAGTTTTCCCCTTTTCTCACTTTTTGTAAAGGTCCTGATGAATCGCGGGTGATTATCCCCTCTGCGAGAAACATGTCGACCACTTCCACTTCTAGTCTCCCCTAGGATCACTCGAATTAGCCTGTTGACACCTAGCGAGCTAGCCCCACCTTTTAATTGCAGCCAGGGGACCCCCAGAATAAAGTTAATTCCGGTACCCCTTGCTACATTTTAACTGCCCTATTATAAGCACTATACCACCTTGCCCACACACCCCCACTTCACCATAAGGCTGTTGGACAAAAAGATCTCCGCGAAAGAGCCCCTCTTTGAGGTGAGCCCGTCGGGGATTGCACCGCCTCCCCGACGAGGAGCAAACGCCGATGATGAAGCATGACACCCTTCTGGGTGTGTGAGGCAAACACGTCCAACAAAATGGATGCCCTGAGGTGCCACATCAACACCTCTGGTCACGCCAGCTAACAATTTTATATTTTCCCTTTCTCTTTATGAGGAACAGTTCAGCAACCCCCCTTTTTGCTTGTAAGATATAAAACATTACATAATTTGAAAGTTAAAAAAAGGATAATAGAGTTGCAAAACATTAAAAAACAATTAGAAAAAATATTGATTTTATAAAGATTAAAATATGAAATTAACATTTAAAAAACCTTTGAAATTCAATGAAAAAAACGTAGGTTTTACAGACGTTATAGTTAGAAATTAGGATTTAAAAAACCTTAGAAATTCACTGAAAAAGAAATAGGTTTCAGGGACGTTATATTTAGTTGGACATTTGACTCATATAAAACCAGAGAAATTCGCCAGTTATAATTAGTTGAGCTAACTATAACGCCCGCAAAGCACTGCTGATGACGTCACATATTACATCACTCATGACATGGTCAGTGGCATTACTGATGACATCACTGATGACATCTCAAATTACATCACTGATGACATCATCCACGTGATAATCTGATGCACATACTGATGCCCTATGATAAACTATGATACACGCACTCTAAAATACCATACACACAAGAATGCCAGATACGACATACCACCAACTATTTCCTAGGTCTATACACACATCTAGTGTCTTATACATACAGTTACTCATCAATACAGTACTATAATATGTACTGATACACCAATGCATACAGTCACACTCTACCACTCATCTATAGAGTTGGTCACACGCCTAGTCAGCCATGCAAAGAATGAATTACATACTCATTTACTCATGTATACAGTTATATACACCAACTGAGTTATTTGTACACCCCCCAAAATCACTCTTCAAATAGCTTACTCTAATGTATACTCATTTATATACTCAAACACTGACATATACTGCCGTAAAACATATTTAGTTATTTGCACATATTCCACTGAGACATTCATTCATTCACCAACACACCCACACACACACTAAGTCACCCATACAGCCCTTTACAGATGCACTTTTGAATCCATACAACTAGTGAATCACCCACTCATATATCTATGCACAGGGTCACACACACCCCCACCCACCCACACAAACACCCAGGCATCCATACAGATACTCAATAACCTATATAGACACTCATGTAGCTACTCACCAACCCATGCAGCCACTTACACACCAACTGAGAGACTAATACAGACTTTCACACAGTTTTATCACTAACCCATGCATTCAGTAAGACACGTTAAATCACTCAGTTATACAGTCAGCCACGCACCTACTAAATAATCCATTCAGGCACTTGTAAATCCACTCATTCTTCAAAACACCTTGGCATAGATATATATGAAAAATATTTAAATTTACAGAAATACACATTCACTGGATGATGTCATCAGTTATGTCATTTGAGATGTAATTAGTGATGTCACTGACCATGTCATGAGTGATGTAATATGTGACGTCATCAGTAGTGCACTGCGGGTGCGCGAGTTCTGGCAGAAATCGCATGTGACAGCCCGTGAACAAGCAGCAAGGAGATGTGAAACGCATAGGGCTTTCTCACCGAATTTTGGAAATGTAGGCCGGTTTGTGCTTGAATAAAGGACTCTGTTGGAAATAATGGGGTCCTGCTTGTTCATTGAGTGTGTCTCTAAGCAAGGGACAACAGCAGTTTGATAATATATATATATATATATATATATATATATATATATATATATATATATATATATATATATTCACTGAAAAAACCATAGGTTATAGACCATATATAGTTAGGAATTAGCATTTAAAAAACCTTATTTTACTCACACAAAACCATTGAAATTCCATATATAGTTAGTTGCACTAACTATATATCGCGCACCCGCAATCCACTGCTGATGATGTCACATATTACATCATTCATGACATGGTCAGTGACATCACTGATGACATCACTGATGACATCTCAAATGACATCACTGATGACATCACTGATGACATCTCATTTGACATCAATGACCACATCACTGATGATATCATTCATGTGACAATACAATGCATCTCCTCACATTTTAATATAACCTCTGTTTCACCCAGTGTTAAATACAGAGTATAATTTTTGAAACCATTGACACACCAATACTAGTTACTACATATGTACTCACTGATTCCTACGTCTACACACACATTCACTCATTCACCCATACAATCATTCATACATACAATCACTCATCTTTACAACACTATCATATGCACTCATACACCTATACAGACACTCACACTCTGCCACTCATCCATGGAGTTACTCACACACCTAGTCAGTCCTGTAAAGAATCAATCACTTTTCCATTTTCTTGTCTATACAGTTAAACATAGAGCACCTTATATTTTCAAACATATACTAACACATACTTACCTTGTTATACAATCATTGATATAAGTACACATTGATCTGCACAGAGTCACACACCTCCCAGCCAGCCACACACACACTCAGTCTCCCATACAAATACTTGGACAATCAATCAATAACCCATATAGTTACTCATATAGCTACTGATCAACACATGCAGCAGTTTACAGAACAACAGACATAATGATGCACAAATTAAGACAGTTTAGTCACTAACCCATGCACTCAGTGAGACACATTTAATCACTCACTCATACAGTCAGTCATGCACCTACTAAATCCTTCGTCCAGACACTTATACATCCACTCATTCTTCAATATGTAAGACATATTTAAACTTTACAGAAACATAAAATCACTGGATGTTGTTATCAGTGATGTCATCAGTGATGTCATTTGAGATGTCATCAGTGATGTCATCAGTGATGTCACTGACCATGTCATGAATGATGTAATATGTGACATCATCAGCAGTGGATTGCGGGTGCGCGATATATAGTTAGTGCAACTAACTATATATGGAATTTCAATGGTTTTGTGTGAGTAAAATAAGGTTTTTTAAATGCTAATTCCTAACTATATATGGTCTATAACCTATGGTTTTTTCAGTGAATTTTCAAGGTTTTGTAAATGCTAATTCCTAACTATATATGGTCTATAACCTATGGTTTTTTCAGTGAATTTCAATGTTTTTTTAATAGCAAATATCATAAGCTGTCGAATGTCAAGTACGTGGTAAGTGAAAACATTTTCGTGTTTATGCACACTGATCTGCTTTGAATGGTGCCCCCCCCCCCTCATTTCTATTAGGAGTACTCTCTCTTTGCACATAGTGAAGGGTAGTTAACGCAGGCCTTTGCCCCCGTTGTAATACGTCGTGCCTGCTTCTCTCTCCATTTGATTGATTGTTATCCAAGTATTTACTGTTTTAGAATTGGTTCTCTTTGGTTCATTCTCTATTTACAAACAAACACAGAGTCGCAATACTCTGTTTAGTCTTTGCAGATAACGAAAAATCGTGTAAAAAAAAAAGAAAAGGAATCGAGCAAAATCAGTAGGCCACTAATGGGATCTCTTTTTGACCTCGCTAAAATAGAAACATTAGGAACAACCCCTCATGACAAATACAAAACTAGTGAAATGAACTGAACTCCACACAATGATGGCTGCAAAACAGCTCGGCTCCGCCACCCACCCCGCCCAAAATAACGATAAAGAGCGGCTGCCATGATTGGTTGCGGAATGGCCACGACGGAGCTACGAAATGGTGCTGCTCTCATGCTAACCCCAGCTTCAGTCTGAAACATCCAGAAACACTGTAGACTACCAATTCGATCAGTTCCGGTAGCGCCCCAATGTAACCCGGTAGAGAAGAACTAGCCCTCCCCTCTTTGACTAATGGTTCTTGTTGCCTGTCCTTTCTGTTGTCATTTAACAGAACTATTTAGCCTGCTGAAAGGGGTTGTGTTCCGACCGCTGGTTGGTGGAGACATTTTGACTATATTCTGGACCTGCGTTGTCGCGTAATGCGTCATATGACGCGCCGCGTTAGCGCATCCGGAAGTCATCCGGGGCGCGCAGCGCGTAACGTAAGCATAACAAGTCATGTGACTTGTTAATAAAACTTTTCATTGGTTCATTTTACTTTTCTTATTCTAATGATGAAAGGCTTGGTCATATGACCTAAAAATTACGCTTTTTATTACTTCCGAACATTATTTTTTCTTAAATATATGTTATAATGTTCCAGGCTAATGTACTTTCCCGGAAAATTTACAACTGTCCTGCAAGTAAAATATATTCTTTTTTCGAGAAAAAGAGCGTTTCTTCGTCCCATGACGGAGCCGTTGAGCAAAAGAGGGTCGACCTGCTGTCTTAGTCGCCGATACGCCTGAATATGAGATTCTTATCGATCACTTTATGTTGCAGGAATAGAAAACACAACAGCCCTTGACCATTTATCTTTACTGCGTTCCTTCGTATTATACCTTTTACCCTTCATGTAATTGGTCTGCTTTATTTCACTTGCCTTTTAATGATTCTAAAACAGTGACTATTATTAAAAACTTTACCAATGTATATACTACTACCATGTTTTCTTTTAAAAACCTTTATTGTGAAAATTTCATTATACAAATACGAGCCTATAACCACGTGGGCCGGCCACGGAGCAAACTGTAATCGTATATGATGAGTAGACATTTACACTGTAAAGGAACGTAACGGGCGGGCCATTAGGTTGCAAGAACTAAGGTGTCTAACAGTTACGGAATCGGTGGACGTACATTTTATAATTAAAATACGACAGGGCCAGTTACAATAAAATTATCTAGATATACATTTGCGGGCAAGTACCATGGGTGACGTTAATTCGAACTTTCAATAGTACAGTAATCAATAACACATCAGAACTTAATATCAATAGGGATGTCGAAATATTCAATCAATTCTCGTCCCCGCCCGCCATGTGCTTCAAAACTGCATACGTATCTCGTGATTTCAAGGTTCTGCAACCAGTACACAACAAGGAGTTACGAGTCCCATTTATTCCGGCGCCATTTTGGGCGAGGACGGGCAGGTCCAGGATATAGTCAAAATGTCTCTACCAACCATCGACTATGATGATGTTCATATGCTGTATTTATTAGAGTAACACTCATCTGTCCACATGAAATTAATTTGCCACAATCTAAACATGTCATTTTAATCTTTCCAAAGTTCTTCTAAATATTTGTGACCGTTTCCCTTGCCTCTGATGCTGTCAGTGCCACTTCTTTGATGAATGTACTAGCAGGTCAGGGGTTCTCCTCCAAATCTCTCTTTTATGCAGCACTATAATTAATTGATGCCACCTCTCCATATGACGATGCATGGTATAGTTACCATAACTATATTTTTTTTCGGTTCCTCTGGAGAGTTCATCGTAGCAGATGAAGCGTGTAACGTACCGGGCATTTACCTTTTTTTGCATGTACAGGAAAGGAAAAAAAAATCGAGCGTCCGAGTTCTAAGGTGTCCCAGGGCCATTTTAGTGGACCAGGCCCAAATCCAAAGAACAGGCCGCCATTTTGAGAGTCCTGTTGCAGCCGCCTGTCGCTGTAGCATCAAGAGCAGCCGAAACTCAGCTGAATGGCAACTGAAACGGTAAAGGGGCGCCCCACTACAGCAGACGAGCCTCCACCTAGGAAGGCCCGTTCACGCCGCCCCCCCCCCCCCTTCGGGCACCCCACGCCGTTATTCGGAGCAGTATTGTAGGATGGCCACACCAGTGCGGCAACTTGCTACACATCACCTCGGTGGTAACCGAATCTCAGCGCCTTGTGGTGTCTTCTATTCAGAAAACATTGTTGCGCTGCCTTTGGCCCCATTCGCACATCGGTCCGCTACTGACGCCATCTCACAGGCTAATGGGGCGCCCCACGCCGAGTTTCAGCATTGTAGGATGACCACACCAGTACAGCAACTTGCTAGACATCACCTCGGTGCCATCCGGATCTCGGCGCCCCACTGCAGATAAAGTGCCTCTCAACTATGAAACCACCACGGTGACATCCGGATCTTGGCGCGTTGTGCTGCCTTCGGCCTATTCGCACATCGGTCCGCTACTGACGCCATCTCACAGGCTAATGGGGCGCCCCACGCCGAGTTTCAGCATTGTAGGATGACCACACCAGTACAGCAACTTGCTAGACATCACCTCTGTGCCATCCGGATCTCGGCGCCCCACTGCAGATAAAGTGCCTCTCAACTATGAAACCACCACGGTGACATCCGGATCTTGGCGCGTTGTGCTGCCTTCGGCCTATTCGCACATCGGTCCGCTACTGACGCCATCTCACAGACTAATGGGGCGCCCCACGCCGAGTTTCAGCATTGTAGGATGACCACACCAGTACAGCAACTTGCTAGACATCACCTCGGTGCCATCCGGATCTCGGCGCCCCACTGCAGATGAAGTGCCTCTCAACTATGAAACCACCACGGTGACATCCGGATCTTGGCGCCTTGTGCTGGTTCCGGCCTATTCACACATCGGTCCGCTACTGACGCCATCTCACAGGCTAATGGGGCGCCCCACGCCGAGTTTCATCATTGTAGGATGACCACACCAGTACAGCAACTTGCTAGGCATCACCTCGGTGCCATCCGGATCTTGGCATCTCAACGCCTAGTGGTATCTTCCATACAGAAAATATTGTTGCGCTGCCTTTGGCCCCATTCGCACATCGGTCCGCAACTGACACCCTCTCACAGGCCAACAGGGCGCCCCACGCCGACTTTTACCATTGTAGGATGGCCACACCAGTACAGCAACTTCCTAGACATCACCTCGGTGCCATCCGGATCTTGGCATCTCAGCGCCTTGTGGTGTCAGTCAGAAAATATTGTTGCGCTGCCTTTGGCCCCATTCGCACATCAGTCCACTACTGACACCATCTCACAGGCCAACAGGGCGCCCCACGCCGACTTTTACCATTGTAGGATGGCCACACCAGTGCCACAACTTGCTAGACACCACCTCGGTGCCATCCGGATCTTGGCATCTCAGCGCCTTGTGGTGTCTTCTATTCCGAAAATATTGTTGCGCTGCCTTTGGCCCCATTCGCACATCGGTCCGCTACTGACGCCATCTCACAGGCCAACGGGGCGCCCCACGCCGACTTTCAACATTGTAGGATGGCCACACCAGTGCGGCAACTTACTAGACACCACCTCGGTGCCATCCGGATCTTGGCGCGTTGTGCTGCCTTCGGCCTATTCGCACATCCGTCCGCTATTGACGCAAACTCACAGGCCAACGGGGCGCCCCACGCCGACTTTCAGCATTGTAGGATGGCCACACCAGTGCTGCAACTTGCTGGACACCACCTCGGTGCCATCCGGATCTTGGCGCGTTGTGTTGCCTTCGGCCTATTCGCACATCGGTCCGCTACTGACGCCGCCTCACGTGCCAACGTATGTTCTCCGCATTTTATACCCTATGCCGCATAACAGGTCATGTGACTTGTTTATAAAACTTTTCATTGGTTCATTTTACTTTTGGTTTCCTAATGATGGAAGGCTTGATCATATGACCTAAAAACAACACTTTTCATTGGATGAAAACTTTTTTTTTCCCAAACGATGAAAGCCCCACCTTGTTTCTGGATGTTTCAGACTGAAGCTGGCGTCAGCATGAGAGCACCACCATCTCGTAGCTCTGTCGTGATCATTCCGCGAGCAATCATGGCAGCCGCTCCCCACCAGAAGCCTACAGGAGTCGGGGGCCCCCAAAACTTTTGATGAATCCTCAAGGCGGAGGGGACGCTTTCGAGAATGGGGTCCAAGACCTAGCAGACAAGCGTCCGATTTCCAAGGTGTCCCAGGGCCATTTCAGTGGACCAGGCCCAAAAAGGAAACAGCCTGCCGCCATTTTGAGAGTCCTGTGACAGCCGCCTATCGCTGCACCGCAAGAGTGGGCGCAACTCAGCTGAATTGCGGCTTTTGACACAGTGGACAAAAAACGGACGGAATGGCAACTGAAACGGTAAAGGGGCGCCCCACTACAACAGATGAGACTCCACCTGGAGAGGCCCGTTCACGCCGCCTCCCCCGGGGCGCCCCACGCCGTTATTCGGAGCAGCATTGTAGGATACCAAAACCAGTGCGGCAACTTACTGGACATCACCTTGGTGCCATCGTTCTGCTGCCTTGGAACTATTCGCACAACAGTTTGCTACTGATGACCCACCCCCCGCGACGCCCCACGCCAGAAATCTGGACGTTGTGCTGCGTTGGGACTATTCGCACAGCCGACCGCTACTTCGTTGTTTTTCCCTAAAAATGTTTATATGTTATTACTGTTTTTGTTTTCTTGTATATATTTATAAGTTATTAAAGTTTTATAATCTTACTACTTTGTCGGAGTGCTATATATTTTTAATGTGACACATAATTGTAAAAACTTTGATGTACAAAGAGTCATCTCTGGAATCTTCCGCTTCAGGCTCGGTCCCCTCCCCAATCACAATACAGGATGGTTTTCAGATAATAGGAACGCGTCTGCTGTGACGGATCTCATCGAGTGTGGGCCTTGATCTACTATAACTCCTTTGAAGAGGGGTGATTCTTTACAGCTGGGGCCATAAACTACATCTGCAGGGCTAGCTGATACCCTAGGACCGGCCTGGACAATCGGACACAGAGGAAAAGGAGTGTCAGAGGGTGCGGTAGTGAATAGGGCGAAAGGGAGGTGTCGGGCGGGCACAGGGTGTGATTCTCAGGGAAGAGCAGCGCAGATGGGGGGAGGTTTATTACCCATGCATAAGACAGAGAGCGGGGGTGACCACTGCCTGGGGGAGATGCTTGCGAGGGTGGGGAGCCATGCTAAGCATCTACAGCGTGCACAGAGTGGGTCTGGTCAAGGCATCTAAAATGACTGCCGTGCACGACAAAAGTGTGGCATTTGAAAAAAGGCAAGATGGCGCAGACAATGTTTTTCAACACTTCCTGATTTCCTTCGAATCAAACGTTAACAGACGTTGGGGCATATTACCAAAGTTAAGCGATATTTATCCCTAACGATGCTTAGCAACGATTTTTTTACCACTAAGCATCGTCAGAAATTATCGCAGATAAACCTTGCTATTATCAAGGTTTATCGCAAATACGATAAAAAACGACCGCAATGCATTAATATCGCTGAAAACTCAGCGATATTCATGCATTACCGAGCTAATGCTCTTAGCCATGTTATCCACCTCCCATTGGATAACATGGCTAAGAACTGCTCAGGGCAGGTGCTAGCTTTTGGAGATATTCGCGCTTATCGCGAATATTTCCAAAAGTTGATAATAGGAGATAGCGATGTTAGCGACTGTTTCCAGTCGCTAACATCTTGGCATGCCCCCTTTGCATGTCATTAGTGATAAATATCACTCACATGCAAAGTGGGGCCCAAGATGGTCGCTATCTCCTACTAGCCGTCGCTAACTGGTGTTAGCAACAGCTAGGTAATACAGATATAATTTTATCTCCGCGAAGCGGAGCGCTGTTACAGATATATATCTTGTTTTTGAACGTTAATTTCTCAAAATCCACTGAAGCACATATATTGAGACCTAGCAAAGGCACATCGAGCTACCAGTCCCTACAATTTTGCCAAGTTTCGTGCAAATCCATTCAGCCGTTCGATTATTATTATTATTATTTTTTTTGCCCCGCGGGGCCCTTTTAAAACCTCCACATCAAACCTAAGAGGTCAAGGAGGATCTACTATGCCCCCTTATGGTCATTTGCCCCTTCGCTTTGGCCTCCTCTTGTCTCTCGATCCTACCGAGAGACAAGATGGCGGCCGCTACGGACTGTTTGCAATGTTTACAGACGCCGGAGAACCAATCAGCTTCGCAAACCTCCGTTACGCGAAGCGGAGCGCTGTTACAGATATATATCTTTTTTTGAACGTTAATTTCTCAAAATCCACTGGAGCACATATATTGAGACCTAGCAAAGGCACATCGGGCTACCAGTCCCTAATATTTTACCAAGTTTCGTGCAAATCCATTCAGCCGTTCGATTATTATTATTATTTTTTTTTTTTGCCCCGCGGGACCCTTTTAAAACCTCCACATCAAACCTAGGGGGTCAGCGAGGATCTACTATGCCCCCTTATGGTCATTTGCCCCTTCGCTTTGGCCTCCTCTTGTCTCTCGATCCTACCGAGAGACAAGATGGCGGCCGCTACGGACTGTTTGGAATGTTCACAGACGCCGGAGAACCAATCAGCTTCGCTTCACAAAGCTCCGTACCGCGAAAAGTCCGCGAACCGGAGCGCTGCCCGGTCCGCTGTTACAGATATATATCTTTTTTTGAACGTTAATTTCTCAAAATCCACTGGAGCACATATATTGAGACCTAGCAAAGGCACATCGGGCTACCAGTCCCTAAAATTTTGCCAAGTTTCGTGCAAATCCATTCAGCCGTTCGGGCTAAAAGTGAGGCCAACCGCCCTATGGAAAACTCAATGTTAAAAACACGTTTTGGGACCCCCCTTTTTTCTCGGCCCCCCCTTGACAAACCCCCCCAAATTTTCAAGGGCTACTCAGAAACAAAATGTGCCATTTTCCTGAAAATTTCAGCCAATTCCGTCCACAAACGCCAAAGTTATTAGACATAGAATTTTCAAAAATCCCATAGAGAAAAAATCCTAACTATATATACCTACTGGCGACCGCCAGTAGGTAATATATATATATATATATATATATATATATATATTTATTTTCGAAAAAAGAACCCTGCAAGGCTCCCATTGGCAGACCAGATTCTCCACAGCACAGACGGAGTCCACGAAGATTTCTTCTGTTTAAAGGTACTTTATTTTAACAACACCATTAGTGCAACGTATAAGGACGATCTGCGTTTCGGCAGATGCCTTCAACTGGACCATAGAGTCCTGCCGTCTAAACTTTCCATTTAAAGTGACAGAGTGCATAAATCCCTTGTTTATTTGTAAAAAAATAGACTAGACTGTTAACCCGTTTTTCTTATTCATTTGCAGTGGCCTTAGATGTTTACCATTTTTATTACTACAAAAAGCATTACTGGTAAAGAACCATAAAAAGATTTGCTCTAACACTGATTTGCCTGATTAAAAACAATTCTGTAAAACTATAATACAACAGGAAGATAAGGGGCTCACAGGGAGCAGGAAATTAGACAAGAAGTATACAAGTAGATAAAAAATAAAACAGAGAGAGGGAGAGATTTTTTTGAGAGAAAATGAGATATATTTGAAGGAAAAAGAGAGAGATATTTGAGAGAAAGAATATATCTATTCGGGAGGGGGAACCGATAGGAATCATCAAATGCATTTTAAAATATTAATCATGGTCGCTAAATTAAATAGTAGTCACATCGAGGAGTTTTTTAGAAAAGTGTACTTGTATCATATGAGAGTGAAGTCCAAATATTTCAATATTACATTAGTAATCTCAAGATGAAATACTATCATATTCATGTTCTGTAATTTACAGTTCTTAAGGAGAAGAAAAATGACATGTGCATTGTGCAAATATTCTGTGCAAATATTTCATGTGCAAAGTCGCATTACAATTGTCTCTCTCGATGATTTTCAATTCTTCTAAAGTAGATTTCTAACTGGGGAGATAAAGTGACAAGTGCCTTGTGCAGCTCTTCCATATTCCTTTCCCAACATCATGACTTTTCTGAACGGTGGACTAAATTCACTCAGTACCTTTTCATTTGATTGTCTCCTTATCAAGATTTTACAAGATGCTCTAATTACTCTCCTGTTCTCAATTGTTCTTTGTTATCGACCATTTTCTTATTTCTCGCCCCTCTCCTAAGTATGAACTTAGTTATTAATTCTTCTCTCATCACACTATGTTCCAATATACACTTACTTAGTTTTCTCCCTCCAATGTTCATATACTTGTAACCTATTATCTAATTGGTGAATCCACAGGGAGCTGTAGGTGATGTTCTTGATTCTAGTTTTTCTGTTCTCACAAATGAACATGTAGTTCAGCATCCAAATTATGCCCGAAGGGATTTTCCGTTCCAAGTGCTAAGATGAACCTCGAATCAGCTCTTCTTAGGTCCAAAGTTCTGTCCCCTCCTCTTTCATTTTGTTTTACCAATTTAGCACCGAAAAACTTCAGTTCTTGGTTATTGCTTGAATGTTTCTCCAAGAAGTGCTTTGCCATCGGGTAGGAGAGATCTTTATTCTTTATTGCTCTCAGATGCTGTAAAATACGTAGTTTCAATTTGTTGATTGTGCTCCCAACATATAGTTTTTGACATGGGCATTGTAAAACGTATACCACACATTTGGATTCACAGGTTATATGCTCAACAATCTTTTCCCTTCTTCCATTTTGTAATTGGTACGATTGAGTGTTACATCCGTTTTCGCAGGCTTTACATTTCGAACATTTCCAGAAGCCAGGTGTTGTGAGCCATGATGTTTTGCCTTTCTCATTTTTTGTGTTACAGATTGCTAGATGACTGTGTGTGAGGAGATCACCCAATGAGGCTGTCTTCCTGTATGTTATTTTGGGGATAGCTGGTAATGTTCTCCTTAAAGATTCATCAAGCATTAAGATATTCCAATTTTTCTTTATGACTTTTGTTTTCTGTATTGAAATCCATGATAATGCGAGTTACATCTTCCTCTTCCAATCGTTCAAATTGTTCCAATAATTCTGATCTTGCTCTTGCTGTTGTTTTAATCTTCGCACACTCAATGACTTCCATGGGGTATTCCCTAGCCAAGAATCTCAAACCTGTTTGTTCTAGATTTTGCTCGATGTCATTGATCTCAGAGCAGTTCCTTTTGGCGCGGAGCATCTCTCCGAAACGGAAGGCTCCACTTTAGATGTTCAGGGTGTTCGCTGTTAGCGTGGAGGATGCTATTAGTGGCAGTCAGTTTTCTATGTATTCTGGTACAGAGCTGTTGGTCTTGTACAAATACCTCTACATCCAGGTATATCACTTGTGTTCTACTACTCTTGGATGTAAATGAGAAATTCTGATTGTTTTGGTCCAAGTTGGTGATAAATTCTTCCAGACTGGATGAGTCTCCTTCCCATATGATGAATAAATCATCAATATATCTCATCCAGTTTTTTATATTTGACTTGTACCTGCTCTGTAGTATGCCTTCCTCCCATACCACCATGAAAAGATTTGCGTAAGTTGGAGCAAATGATGTCCGCATTGCTGTGCCTTGTTTTTGGAGATAATTATCCCCATTGAAAAGAAAAACATTGTGTGTGAGGCAGTAATTCAACATTTCCATTAACATTTCAGAATGCTCTAAGAAAGTCAGTGATCTTGTGTCCAGGAATTTCCTAACAGCTGAAAGACCATTTTTGTGGAAAATTGACGTATACAACGAGTTGACATCTATCGTGACCATGATTTGATTGTTATTCCAATTGATGTCTCTCACTCTGTTGAGGAAGGCCGTTGTATCCTTGAGATATGATGGGAGGAGTTTCACATATTCCATTAAAAACACATCTACATAGTGGGAGGTCTTCTCAAGTAGGGAGCCCATGGAACTCACTATGGGCCTGCCCGGGGATCAATAAGCGACTTATGCACTTTTGGTAGAAAATATATTGTTGCTGTTACTGGATTTTCTACTTTCAAATACATGTATTCTTCAAACTCAATTAATCCTCTTTCCTTCCAGGTTAATAGTTGGGAATGATACTCTTTGGTCCACAGTTCCATTGGGTTGGTTTCCAACTTTTGGTAGTGCTCTTGTTTCTTCAATTGTTTGTAGGCCTCGGATATATATTGTTCTCGATCTTGTATAACAATATTTCCGCCTTTATCGGCGGCCTTTATGACAATTGTTTGGTTCTCTCTTAGATCTTTCAATGCCTTTTGTTCTTTTAGCGTGAGATTCCATTACCCTTTATTGTATCTTTTTTTCTTTTTGGTTAACTGATTCTTCTCTTCCACGACAATTTCCTGAAATAGATCAATTTTGTTACCAGGAGGTAACTGTGGGCAAAATTTCGACTGGGATCTCTATCCACTTTCTCCACCTTTGTGTGTGATGATGCCTTCCCTCTGGCAGGTTGTTATATCATTTTCGATGCCTGTAGTTGAAATTGACGCAGTCTCTGAGGTACTAGTTCTCAAGGTTGACATTGCTCTTAGAGTAGGTAGATTATTTTTAGTCAGTAGAGATGTTTCCACTGATGCCATGTGTGTACTAGGTTTTTTGGCATATTTTTCCTCGAAGTATTTCTTTAGTTTTGCTTTGCGACAGAATTTATATAGATCTAAAAGGAAGTTTGGAATATCCATTTTGGTATTGGGGCAGAAGGTAAGTCCTTCATTCAGGAGGCTGGTATGTTCACTATTCAAGACCATACTAGAGAGATTGATCACCAGATCTTTATGGAGTGTCATCTTTTTTATTTTTGCTTTTTCTTGTCTTCTCCTCTTTTGGGTCTTGCTCCTTCTTTGACTGCGTCTGGTTGGGGTGGGTTTTGTCCCCTTCCCCTTCCCCATGTTGTTCCTCTCGCTCTTCCGCGCTGTCGCGTCTCCATTTGCGCCAGCCTCATCTCCCCGCAAAAATCCAATTTGGAGATAGTGGCATCTTCGTCTGCCGAACTTAGATCAGAGCAGTCATAGAAGATGCACCTATCCATAGCTGCTCTATTTCTTAATGAATCATATTTTCTCGCGAAAGTATATATCCTGCCATTCGCATAATCAATGCGATTGCGGTTAAATTTGCTAGCCTTCCTCTTCTCCACATCAATCTCATGTTTGAGAATCTTCTTTTCCATCATTTCCATCAGTTCTTTTTCTCTCCTCATTGTTGGGAAATGTATCCAGCTCTTTTTCTAATTCTTTAATTTTTTCCAATATTCCCTCAAGCTTCCGTTCTGTGTGCATTATAAAAGTTTTCATTAGCTTCAGCGAGCATTCATTTGTGTCCATTTGCCATTGTTTGATCAGATCCATGTCTAAATCATTTAATGTAGGCATAATTAAAAATCTTAGGCCCCTTGGCACCCTTTTGAATTCAATATATTTTTCTAAAGTCGTTTTCTCCCACCATTTATTAATTTCTACAATTTTGGCTTGTTGTAACTCTTTCATGGTGCTCGGAATTATTTTCCTCCTTCCATCTATTGCTGTAGATACGCTCGCAGAACTCTGGGGATCCTTAGTCATCATATTGTCATCAAGCAATTAGTAGGCTCTCTGCGCTCGGCTTGAGCTGCTTTCGGCCGTTTTTTTGTGTCAGTTTCACTTTGCGGGGTTAATTTTACTATTCGTTGGTGCACTCTGTGCTTTGTTTTAATTTATGTATTTAATCGTATTGTCCTTTAGATGCAGATTCCGTCCCCTTGGTATACTTAATTATTTTGGTGTAAGTATACCGGTCCACTGCAATGCCACTTAAAAGCCTCTCACTTTCGACGTTTAGATTTTGTGAAAGCGGGACGTTACACTGAAGGCGGTTTCGTTATTCAAACTTCCAAAAACACTCCCGGGCGGCTACCAGCTATGGCGGCTCTTCGGAAGGGACGGATTCAGCCTAAGAGACACACCTCCCCCGCCCCACCAGCAGAGTGGTCAGAAGTCCTGCGGCGCCTACCAGTCCCCCTGTACTCACCGCCCAGCTTTCACCGCTGCAGCTCAAAGTCTCTGCTTTGTTCCGTTGTTTGATTTGTCTTTTTCTTTCTTCTCCCGTGGCAGAGGCGTCAGCTCCAAGGATTCCCTCACACAAAAACGGGGCTGGGTCGAGGGTATGGAACTGCTTCATCTTGGTGGTGGAGTGCGCGTGGTGTGCAGATCAGCCGCTGCACCAACTATTTTCGAAATAGGAACCCTGCTAGGCTCCCATCGGCCGACCAGATTCTCCACATATATATATTTAGTGTGAATATAGTGTGTATATAGTGTATATATATATATATATATATATATATATATATATTACCTACTGGCGGTCGCCAGTAGGTATATATAGTTAGGATTTTTTCCCTATGGGATTTTTGAAAATTCTATGTCTAATAACTTTGGCGTTTGTGGACGGAATTGGCTGAAATTTTCAGGAAAATGGAACACTTGGTTTCTGAGCAGCCCCTGAAAATTTGGGGGGGTTTGTCAAGGGGGGGCCGAGAAAAAAGGGGGGTCCCAAAACGTGTTTTTCCAATGTTAATTTCCATAGGGCGGTTGGCCTCACTTTTAGCCCGAACGGCTGAATGGATTTGCACGAAACTTGGCAAAATTGTAGGGACTGTTAGCCCGATGTGCCTTTGCTAGGTCTCAATATATGTGCTCCAGTGGATTTTGAGAAATTAACGTTAAAAAAAAGATATATATCTGTAAGCGCGCTCCGGGCAGCGCTCCAGGTCGCGTACTTTACGCGTAACGGAACTTCGCGAAGCGAAGCTGATTGGCTCTCCGGTGTCTGTCAACATTCTAAACAGTCCGGAGCGGCCGCCATCTTGTCTCTCGGTAGGATCGAGAGACAAGAGGAGGCCAAAACAAAGGGGGAAATGACCATAAGGGGGCATAGTAGATCCTCCCTGACCCCCTAGGTTTGATGTGGAGGCTTTAAAAGGGCCCCGCAGGGGTAAAAAAAAAAAAAAAAATGTTGTTTTTTGCGTGGGCAGTGCCCGGTTCGCGTACCGGGTAGCGCCCCGGGGAGCGTACTTTGTTGAAAATTAGTGAAAAAAGTTAGAGTAAAATAATAATTGTGAGTGATCAGATGTAGGGTAGCTCTGAGAAGAGCTTTTGGGTTTATGGTACATTTAGGTACTTATAAGTAGGTACCAATGCACAGTCTTAAATTCAGAATGAAAACTCTGTTGCCCTCATCTGAGAAGTGAACTCCATCTGCTCTGTAGATATCTTGCATGTAGTAACGCAAGTTATTGTTGTACAGGGAGCCCATTCCATGGTCTCTCATGTAAGCTGAAACAGATTTGTTTACATGCTTCCTCGACTTCTCAATTTGTGGACAAAATTGGTTTGACCCCCTCCATTTCTGTCTTTGGCATATATTTGAATATACCAAGGCAGTCTGAGGAAAAAGTGCCATTAATTGCTCAAAGGTGTCCTTTAAAAGCATTTCCAGACCTACCCCAGTCAAAGTGCCCAAGTCATTACCTCCACAGTGCACAATTAACAGGTCAGGTTTTGGCAAATGCATAAAGGTTTTCACCAATGGTATCAATTGGTGACATTTTAATCCTCTGTGGCCAAACCACTTAATTTCCACATCTTGTAAATTGAGGTTAGGTAAATTTCTGTTATAAGCATACCTCTGAGCCCAATAGATGTAACTATGTCCAACAATCCAGACAGAAAACATGGTGAGAGAAGGTTCTGCTGCAGTCAGATGAAGTGTGGCAATGAAATGGCAGTTGAAAAAATAAGAGTTTAAAATGACAAAAAATGTGGAGTTTCTGTGTTAATGAAGCAGTAACAGTGATTGGTGGATTTTGATTGCTGAAAACAGAAAGTCAGGTTGCATTGATGAGTTCTTTGAAAGATGTATTTTGAGTGGTCAATAAAAAATCATTAAATGAAAGATTGCACTGGATATGCAGGTGCACTGAGAGTTCAGAGTTCAATTGAAACATTGTTGTGTGAACTTGCAAACACCAGAGGTCTTCCAAGAGGTGGTTGCTATGCAAAAAAGGCAGAGAGGGCAGAGGGGGGAAGGGTTTTGATTTGAAAAAAGTGAGGGAAGAGTTTTGATTGGGTGACATGAGAGATATGTGTGAAGAATTACAGCATTTCTGTGCTTTTGATAGCTGCAGACTCTGGAGTGCATACCTTTTGCTCTGCTAAAGACAAAGTGGTGTGTTTCTGAGACTGTTTTGAAACTCATAAAGTATTTGCTAAGGTGAGAAAAGATTTATTTAATTTAGATAGAGAATAGTGTGCTTTAAGGAGAAAATTATGAAGAAAGTTGTGTTTTTAAAATGTTGCTTTGCCTCAAGTGTTTTACAAATAGATTTTTTTTCTTTGAGAAATTGTAATTGGAGAAAATG
The DNA here is from genome assembly GCF_964261635.1 of Lissotriton helveticus. Taxonomy (NCBI): domain Eukaryota; kingdom Metazoa; phylum Chordata; class Amphibia; order Caudata; family Salamandridae; genus Lissotriton; species Lissotriton helveticus. The sequence continues at coordinate 644,073,576 of NC_136059.1, forward strand.
TGAAGTATTAGTACTGACAGGGTGTTTTTGTGCATAGGAGCTGTGGAGTGTTTTCAAATTATGACTTGAAAATCGTTTTTAAGGAAAAGGAATGGTTTTAAAATTTATGACAAGGACATAATGGTGTATGCTTCTTTATAAGGCATTTCAGTGTCTCTGATGTTATTTTTCCCATTTTAATGTAAGACCTTTCCCTGTGGAGCAAATTGCTTGTAAATATGCTCCCACCTGTGCATGGTAAATTTAGATTTTGATTGTTTGCATTACATAGCCATGTAAAAAGTGACCCAAACATGCTGCAAAGGCAATCAAAAAACGCTTTCATGTGTCTTAAGGACATTTTAAGTCATTTCCCCATGTGGAGTGTTTTCAAATTATGACTTGAAAATCGTTTAAGAGGTAAAGGAATGTTTTTAAAATTTATGTGCGCCATATGCCCCCAAATTTCTTTTTCAGGGGTGCAGCAGGGTGTTCTTGAGACACCCCTGCACCCTTAGAAAAATTCCTAATTTAACAGTATCTCTACTTTACTCCCCTATAGCTGTCTTTCTTTTAACATAACTGTCTGTTTCCTTCCCTTATACTTACTGTTCTTTTTTTAAAAAAAAATGTTGGGGGTTCGCTCCCGGTTCGCGTACCGGCGAGCGAACCAGGAAGCGAACCAAGAGAAATAGAGGTTGGCAGAGTTCCAAACATTCTACCAATTTTTTTATAACGGGGAGGTAGTTCTGAAAAGAACTTTTTTTTATTGTTTTTGTTGTTTTATATTTTTTTATTATTTTTCTGAACATTTTTTTACTTTTTTTGAATTTTTCTGAACGGTTTTATATTTTTTTGTTTTTTTGGGGGGGGGAAACGAAAACGATTCATTGTAAAGGGCTCAACAGGAGCAACAAAAAAAAAAGAATTTATTGTCTGGGGCGTTTCGGACAAACATGATTCTCGATAGCTCTGTTGATCAGAGTGATGCTACTTTCTCTGTAGCAAATGAACCCATTGCAATGTACGCAGACTTGTTTTACTTCGCCGAATCTCATTTGTATATTTGGCACCATCTCCCTCCCCTCTGGTCCCGTCACTTCCGGTACAACAGATCTTCTGGCCATAATAGGGGGATTATCTTGTTCGTTACGTAACTGTGCAGCACTGTAGTTGTTAGGATGCCACCTACTCATATGGCGATGCATTGTGTAGTTTCCATAACTGTATTTCTTCTCGGTCCCTCTGGACAGTCTATCTTGACATATAAGGCAAGTTACGTACCTTGCATTTACTTTTTTCTGGCCTTTGGGAAATTTAAAAAATTGCCAAATAAAATGTTCTTTCAGGTGAGACCTCCTGGGCTCCTCAGGCAAAAAATGCCTCTCTTCCTGCTCTTCCTCCTCTTCCTCTTCTTCCTCTTCTTGCTGAATTATAACTTCAGCAGGTGGTCCTCTCTTCCTTGGATGTGGTGGAGGTGGTGGGGAAGCACCAGCTGAAGCTACTAAAGAAGCCATTGCTCACTGGTAACAAAGGGTCTTTCTCTCACAAAGATGAAAGTCAGAGTGAGGAAAGAAGGAGGGGTTTTCATCATTTGGGAAAAACAATAGTTCTAAACCAATGAAAAGTGTTAATTTTAGATCACATGACCTAGTCTTACATCATTAGGAAACCAAAAGTGAAATGAACCAATGAAAAGTGTTATTACCAAGTCACATGACCTGCTGTGTTTACGTTACGCGCTTTGCGCCGCGTCCCGGTTCGCTTCCGGGAAGCTGCGCTTCGCGCCTCGCTTCGCGTACCGGTTCGCTTCCGGGTACGCTAACGTAGCACGTCATATGACGTATCACGCGACAACGCGAAACGTCATGCGGACGCGACGCGTCACGATGTTGTTTTCTAACGCGGCAGTTGCGCTAACGGAACGTTTACCGGTTCGCGGACTGGATCGCGGCATCAAGATGAGCTAACGGGAAGCTTCCCGGTTCGCGAACCGGGAGCGAACAAAAAAAAAGTATTAAAAAAAAATAATTAATAAACATATAAAATATATTTTTGGATTTAAAGAAGAATACATTTTACAGCTACAGATATTAGCTTTTAAAAAACAAATGAAATTCACTGAAAAAACCATAGGTTATAGACCATATATAGTTAGGAATTAGCATTTACAAAACCTTGAAAATTCACTGAAAAAACCATAGGTTATAGACCATATATAGTTAGGAATTAGCATTTAAAAAACCTTATTTTACTCACACAAAACCATTGAAATTCCATATATAGTTAGTTGTACTAACTATATATCGCGCACCCGCAATCCACTGCTGATCATGTCACATATTACATCATTCATGACATGGTCAGTGACATCACTGATGACATCACTGATGACATCTCAAATGACATCACTGATGACATCACTGATGACATCTCAAATGACATCACTGATGACATCACTGATGACATCTCAAATGACATCACTGATGACATCTCAAATGACATCACTGATGACATCACTGGTGACATCTCATTTGACATTACTGATCACATCACTGATGACATCATTCATGTGATAATACGATGAACCTCTTCAGACTCTAATATAACCTTAAATACACTCAGTGTAAACAGACACTCATAGACTGTCACTCATCCATGGAGTTACTCACACACCTAGTCAGTCATGCAAAGAATCAATCACACCTCCATTTCCTCAACTATACAGTTATACACACCTTACTTATTCAAACATATACTAAAACATATTTACTCACTTATACAATCCTGGATACAAGTTCACAATGATCCATACAGCCACTCACACATTCACTGGCTCTTATGCACAGTTATTTATATATGTCAACTCTCACATGTACTGTATTTTACATATGTACTTACTTTGACATGTAGCACTGAGATATCCATTCACTCACCAATACACTCATGCACACAGTCAACCGCCCATACAGCTGTTTCCACATGCACTTTTGAACCCATACATCTAGTGAATCAACTGCTCACACATATATGCAGAGAGTCATACACCTCCCAGCCACCCACACACACACTCAGTCTCCCATACAAATGCTTGGGCAACCAATCAATAACCCATATAGTTAATCATATAGCTACTGATCAACACATGCAGCAGTTTACAGAACAACAGACATAATGATGCACAAATTAAGATAGTTTAGTCACTAACCCATGCACTCAGTGAGACACATTTAATCAGTCACTCATACAGTCAGTCATGCCCCTACTAAATCCTTCATCAAGACACTTATACATCCACTCATTCTTCAATATGAAAGACATATTTTAACTTTACAGAAAAATACAGTCACTGGATGTTGTCATCAGTGATGTCATCAGTGATGTCATTTGAGATGTCATCAGTGATGTCATTTGAGATGTCATCAGTGATGTCATCAGTGATGTCATTTGAGATGTCATCAGTGATGTCATCAGTGATGTCATTTGAGATGTCATCAGTGATGTCATCAGTGATGTCACTGACCATGTCATGAATGATGTAATATGTGACATGATCAGCAGTGGATTGCGGGTGCGCGATATATAGTTAGTACAACTAACTATATATGGAATTTCAATGGTTTTGTGTGAGTAAAATAAGGTTTTTTAAATGCTAATTCCTAACTATATATGGTCTATAACCTATGTTTTTTTCAGTGATATATATATATATTCACTGAAAAAACCATAGGTTATAGATCATATATAGTTAGGAATTAGCATTTACAAAACCTTGAAAATTCACTGAAAAAACCATAGGTTATAGACCATATATAGTTAGGAATTAGCATTTAAAAAACCTTATTTTACTCACACAAAACCATTGAAATTCCATATATAGTTAGTTGCACTAACTATATATCGCGCACCCGCAATCCACTGCTGATGATGTCGCATATTACATCATTCATGACATGGTCAGTGACATCACTGATGACATCACTGATGACATCTCAAATGACATCACTGATGACATCACTGATAACAACATCCAGTGATTTTATGTTTCTGTAAAGTTTAAATATGTCTTACATATTGAAGAATGAGTGGATGTATAAGTGTCTGGACGAAGGATTTAGTAGGTGCATGACTGACTGTATGAGTGAGTGATTAAATGTGTCTCACTGAGTGCATGGGTTAGTGACTAAACTGTCTTAATTTGTGCATCATTATGTCTGTTGTTCTGTAAACTGCTGCATGTGTTGATCAGTAGCTATATGAGTAACTATATGGGTTATTGATTGATTGTCCAAGTATTTGTATGGGAGACTGAGTGTGTGTGTGGCTGGCTGGGAGGTGTGTGACTCTGTGCAGATCAATGTGTACTTATATCAATGATTGTATAACAAGGTAAGTATGTGTTAGTATATGTTTGAAAATATAAGGTGCTCTATGTTTAACTGTATAGACAAGAAAATGGAAGTGTGATTGATTCTTTACAGGACTGACTAGATGTGTGAGTAACTCCATGGATGAGTGGCAGAGTGTGAGTGTCTGTATAGGTGTATGAGTGCATATGACAGTGTTGTAAAGATGAGTGATTGTATGTATGAATGATTGTATGGGTGAATGATTGAATGTGTGTGTAGACGTAGGAATCAGTGAGTACATATGTAGTAACTAGTATTGGTGTGTCAATGGTTTCAAAAATTATACTCTGTATTTAACACTGGGTGAAACAGAGGTTATATTAAAATATGAGGAGATGCATTGTATTGTCACATGAATGATATCATCAGTGATGTGGTCATTGAAGTCAAATGAGATGTCATCAGTGATGTCATTTGAGATGTCATCAGTGATGTCATCAGTGATGTCACTGACCATGTCATGAATGATGTAATATGTGACATCATCAGCAGTGGATTGCGGGTGCGCGATATATAGTTAGTGCAACTAACTATATATGGAATTTCAATGGTTTTGTGTGAGTAAAATAAGGTTTTTTAAATGCTAATTCCTAACTATATATGGTCTATAACCTATGGTTTTTTCAGTGAATTTTCAAGGTTTTGTAAATGCTAATTCCTAACTATATATGATCTATAACCTATGGTTTTTTCAGTGAATTTCAATGGTTTTTTAATAGCAAATATCATAAGCTGTCGAATGTCAAGTACGTGGTAAGTGAAAACATTTTCGTGTTTATGCACACTGATCTGCTTTGAATGGTGCCCCCCCCCTCATTTCTATTAGGAGTACTCTCTCTTTGCACATAGTGAAGGGTAGTTAACGCAGGCATTTGCCCCCGTTGTAATACGTCGGGCCTGCTTCTCTCTCCATTTGATTGATTGTTATCCAAGTATTTACTGTTTTAGAATTGGTTCTCTTTGGTTCATTCTCTATTTACAAACAAACACAGAGTCGCAATACTCTGTTTAGTCTTTGCAGATAACGAAAAATCGTGTAAAAAAAAAAGAAAAGGAATCGAGCAAAATCAGTAGGCCACTAACGGGATCTCTTTTTGACCTCGCTAAAATAGAAACATTAGGAACAACCCCTCATGACAAATACAAAACTAGTGAAATGAACTGAACTCCACACAATGATGGCTGCAAAACAGCTCGGCTCCGCCACCCACCCCGCCCAAAATAACGATAAAGAGCGGCTGCCATGATTGGTTGCGGAATGGCCACGACGGAGCTACGAAATGGTACTGCTCTCATGCTAACCCCAGCTTCAGTCTGAAACATCCAGAAACACTGTAGACTACCAATTCGATCAGTTCCGGTAGCGCCCCAATGTAACCCGGTAGAGAAGAACTAGCCCTCCCCTCTTTGACTGATGGTTCTTGTTGCCTGTCCCTTCTGTTGTCATTTAACAGAACTATTTAGCCTGCTGAAAGGGGTTGTGTTCCGACCGCTGGTTGGTGGAGACATTTTGACTATATTCTGGACCTGCGTTGTCGCGTAATGCGTCATATGACGCGCCGCGTTAGCGCATCCGGAAGTCATCCGGGGCGCGCAGCGCGTAACGTAAGCATAACAAGTCATGTGACTTGTTAATAAAACTTTTCATTGGTTCATTTTACTTTTCTTATTCTAATGATGAAAGGCTTGGTCATATGACCTAAAAATTACGCTTTTTATTACTTCCGAACAATATTTTTTCTTAAATATATGTTATAATGTTCCAGGCTAATGTACTTTCCCGGAAAATTTACAACTGTCCTGCAAGTAAAATATATTCTTTTTTCGAGAAAAAGAGCGTTTCTTCGTCCCATGACGGAGCCGTTGAGCAAAAGAGGGTCGACCTGCTGTCTTAGTCGCCGATACGCCTGAATATGAGATTCTTATCGATCACTTTATGTTGCAGGAAATAAAAACACAACAGCCCTTGACCATTTATCTTTACTGCGTTCCTTCGTATTATACCTTTTACCCTTCATGTAATTGGTCTGCTTTATTTCACTTGCCTTTTAATGATTCTAAAACAGTGACTATTATTAAAAACTTTACCAATGTATATACTGCTACCATGTTTTCTTTTAAAAACCTTTATTGTGAAAATTTCATTATACAAATACGAGCCTATAACCACGTGGGCCGGCCACGGAGCAAACTGTAATCGTATATGATGAGTAGACATTTACACTGTAGAGGAACGTAACGGGCGGGCCATTAGGTTGCAAGAACTAAGGTGTCTAACAGTTACGGAATCGGTGGACGTACATTTTATAATTAAAATACGACAGGGCCAGTTACAATAAAATTATCTAGATATACATTTGCGGGCAAGTACCATGGGTGACGTTAATTCGAACTTTCAATAGTACAGTAATCAATAACACATCAGAACTTAATATCAATAGGGATGTCGAAATATTCAATCAATTCTCGTCCCCGCCCGCCATGTGCTTCAAAACTGCATACATATCTCGTGATTTCAAGGTTCTGCAACCAGTACACAACAAGGAGTTACGAGTCCCATTTATTCCGGCGCCATTTTGGGCGAGGACGGGCAGGTCCAGGATATAGTCAAAATGTCTCTACCAACCATCGACTATGATGATGTTCATATGCTGTATTTATTAGAGTAACACTCATCTGTCCACATGAAATTAATTTGCCACAATCTAAACATGTCATTTTAATCTTTCCAAAGTTCTTCTAAATATTTGGGACCGTTTCCCTTGCCTCTGATGCTGTCAGTGCCACTTCTTTGATGAATCAGGTCAGGGGTTCTCCTCCAAATCTCTCTTTTATGCAGCACTATAATTAATTGGTGCCACCTCTCCATATGACGATGCATGGTATAGTTACCATAACTATATTTTTTTTCGGTTCCTCTGGAGAGTTCATCGTGGCAGATGAAGCGTGTAACGTACCGGGCATTTACCTTTTTTTGCATGTACAGGAAAGGAAAAAAAAAATCGAGCGTCCGAGTTCTAAGGTGTCCCAGGGCCATTTTAGTGGACCAGGCCCAAATCCAAAGAACAGGCCGCCATTTTGAGAGTCCTGTTGCAGCCGCCTGTCGCTGTAGCATCAAGAGCAGCCGAAACTCAGCTGAATGGCAACTGAAACGGTAAAGGGGCGCCCCACTACAGCAGACGAGCCTCCACCTAGGAAGGCCCGTTCACGCTGCCTCCCCCCCCCCTTCGGGCACCCCACGCCGTTATTCGGAGCAGTATTGTAGGATGGCCACACCAGTGCGGCAACTTGCTAGACATCACCTCGGTGGTAACCGAATCTCAACGCCTTGTGGTGTCTTCTATTCAGAAAACATTGTTATGCTGCCTTCGACCTATTCGCCGCAAGTGCGCACACAACTCAACTGCATAGCTTGCTAGACACCACCTCGGTGCCATCCGGATCTTGGAATCTCAGCGCTTTTTGGTGTCTTCTCTTCAGAAAATATTGTTGCGCTGCCTTTGGCCCCATTCGCACATCGGTCCGCTACTGACGCCATCTCACAGGCTAATGGGGCGCCCCACGCCGAGTTTCAGCATTGTAGGATGACCACACCAGTACAGCAACTTGCTAGACATCACCTCGGTGCCATCCGGATCTCGGCGCCCCATTGCAGATGAAGTGCCTCTCAACTATGAAACCACCACGGTGACATCCGGATCTTGGCGCGTTGTGCTGCCTTCGGCCTATTCGCACATCGGTCCGCTACTGACGCCATCTCACAGGCTAATGGGGTGCCCCACGCCGAGTTTCAGCATTGTAGGATGACCACACCAGTACAGCAACTTGCTAGACATCACCTCGGTGCCATCCGGATCTCGGCGCCCCACTGCAGATGAAGTGCCTCTCAACTATGAAACCACCACGGTGACATCCGGATCTTGGCGCGTTGTGCTGCCTTCGGCCTATTCGCACATCGGCCCGCTACTGACGCCATCTCACAGGCTAATGGGGCGCCCCACGCCGAGTTTCAGCATTGTAGGATGACCACACCAGTACAGCAACTTGCTAGACATCACCTCGGTGCCATCCGGATCTTGGCATCTCAACGCCTAGTGGTATCTTCCATACAGAAAATATTGTTGCGCTGCCTTTGGCCCCATTCGCACATCGGTCCGCAACTGACACCATCTCACAGGCCAACAGGGCGCCCCACGCCGACTTTTACCATTGTAGGATGGCCACACCAGTACAGCAACTTGCTAGACATCACCTCGGTGCCATCCGGATCTTGGCATCTCAGCGCCTTGTGGTGTCAGTCAGAAAATATTGTTGCGCTGCCTTTGGCCCCATTCGCACATCAGTCCGCTACTGACACCATCTCACAGGCCAACAGGGCGCCCCACGCCGACTTTTACCATTGTAGGATGGCCACACCAGTGCCACAACTTGCTAGACACCACCTCGGTGCCATCCGGATCTTGGCATCTCAGCGCCTTGTGGTGTCTTCTATTCCGAAAATATTGTTGCGCTGCCTTTGGCCCCATTCGCACATCGGTCCGCTACTGCCGCCATCTCACAGGCCAACGGGGCGCCCCACGCCGACTTTCAACATTGTAGGATGGCCACACCAGTGCGGCAACTTACTAGACACCACCTCGGTGCCATCCGGATCTTGGCGCGTTGTGCTGCCTTCGGCCTATTCGCACATCGGTCCGCTACTGACGCAAACTCACAGGCCAACGGGGCGCCCCACGCCGACTTTCAGCATTGTAGGATGGCCACACCAGTGCTGCAACTTGCTGGACACCACCTCGGTGCCATCCGGATCTTGGCGCGTTGTATTGCCTTCGGCCTATTCGCACATCGGTCCGCTACTGACGCCGCCTCACGTGCCAACGTATTTTCTCCGCATTTTATACCCTATGCCGCATAACAGGTCATGTGACTTGTTTATAAAACTTTTCATTGGTTCATTTTACTTTTGGTTTCCTAATGATGGAAGGCTTGATCATATGACCTAAAAACAACACTTTTCATTGGATGAAAACTTTTTTTTTTTCCCAAACGATGAAAGCCCCACCTTGTTTCTGGATGTTTCAGACTGAAGCTGGCGTCAGCATGAGAGCACCACCATCTCGTAGCTCCGTCGTGGTCATTCCGCGAGCAATCATGGCAACCGCTCCCCACCAGAAGCCTACAGGAGTCGGGGGCCCCCAAAACTTTTGATGAATCCTCAAGGCGGAGGGGACGCTTTCGAGAATGGGGTCCAAGACCTAGCAGACAAGCGTCCGATTTCCAAGGTGTCCCAGGGCCATTTCAGTGGACCAGGCCCAAAAAGGAAACAGCCTGCCGCCATTTTGAGAGTCCTGTGACAGCCGCCTATCGCTGCACCGCAAGAGTGGGCGCAACTCAGCTGAATTGCGGCTTTTGACACAGTGGACCAAAAACGGACGGAATGGCAACTGAAACGGTAAAGGGGCGCCCCACTACAACAGATGACACTCCACCTGGAGAGGCCCGTTCACGCCGCCTCCCCCGGGGCGCCCCACGCCGTTATTCGGAGCAGCATTGTAGGATACCAAAACCAGTGCGGCAACTTACTGGACATCACCTTGGTGCCATCGTTCTGCTGCCTTGGAACTATTCGCACAACAGTTTGCTACTGATGACCCACCCCCCGCGACGCCCCACGCCGGAAATCTGGACGTTGTGCTGCGTTGGGACTATTCGCACAGCCGACCGCTACTTCGTTGTTTTTCCCTAAAAATGTTTATATGTTATTACTATTTTTGTTTTCTTGTATATATTTATAAGTTATTAAAGTTTTATAATCTTACTACTTTGTCGGAGTGCTATATATTTTTAATGTGACACATAATTGTAAAAACTTTGATGTACAAAGAGTCATCCCTGGAATCTTCCTCTTCAGGCTCGGTCCCCTCCCCAATCACAATACAGGATGGTTTTCAGATAATAGGAACGCGTCTGCTGTGACGGATCTCATCGAGTGTGGGCCTTGATCTACTATAACTCCTTTGAAGAGGGGTGATTCTTTACAGCTGGGGCCATAAACTACATCTGCAGGGCTAGCTGATACCCTAGGACCGGCCTGGACAATCGGACACAGAGGAAAAGGAGTGTCAGAGGGTGCGGTAGTGAATAGGGCGAAAGGGAGGTGTCGGGCGGGCACAGGGTGTGATTCTCAGGGAAGAGCAGCGCAGATGGGGGGAGGTTTATTACCCATGCATAAGACAGAGAGCGGGGGTGACCACTGCCTGGGGGAGATGCTTGCGAGGGTGGGGAGCCATGCTAAGGATCGACAGCGTGCACAGAGTGGGTCTGGTCAAGGCATCTAAAATGGCTGCCGTGCACGACAAAAGTGTGGCATTTGAAAAAAGACAAGATGGCGCAGACAATGTTTTTCAACACTTCCTGATTTCCTTCGAATCGAACGTTAACAGACGTTGGGGCATATTACCAAAGTTAAGCGATATTTATCCCTAACGATGCTTAGCAACGATTTTTTTACCGCTAAGCATCGTCAGAAATTATCGCAGATAAACCTTGCTATTATCAAGGTTTATCGCAAATACGATAAAAAACGACCGCAATGCATTAATATCGCTGAAAACTCAGCGATATTCATGCATTACCGAGCTAATGCTCTTAGCCATGTTATCCACATCTCATTGGATAACATGGCTAAGAACTGCTCAGGGCAGGTGCTAGCTTTTGGAGATATTCGCGCTTATCTCGAATATTTCCAAAAGTTGATAATAGGAGATAGCGATGTTAGCGACTGTTTCCAGTCGCTAACATCTTGGCATGCCCACTTTGCATGTCATTAGTGATAAATATCACTCACATGCAAAGTGGGGCCCAAGATGGTCGCTATCTCCTACTAGCCGTCGCTAACTGGTGTTAGCAACAGCTAGGTAATACAGATATAATTTTATCTCCGCGAAGCGGAGCGCTGTTACAGATATATATCTTTTTTTGAACGTTAATTTCTCAAAATCCACTGAAGCACATATATTGAGACCTAGCAAAGGCACATCGAGCTACCAGTCCCTACAATTTTGCCAAGTTTCGTGCAAATCCATTCAGCCGTTCGATTATTATTATTATTTTTTTTTTGCCCCGCGGGGCCCTTTTAAAACCTCCACATCAAACCTAAGAGGTCAAGGAGGATCTACTATGCCCCCTTATGGTCATTTGCCCCTTCGCTTTGGCCTCCTCTTGTCTCTCGATCCTACCGAGAGACAAGATGGCGGCCGCTACGGACTGTTTGCAATGTTTACAGACGCCGGAGAACCAATCAACTTCGCAAACCTCCGTTACGCGAAGCGGAGCGCTGTTACAGATATATATCTTTTTTTGAACGTTAATTTCTCAAAATCCACTGGAGCACATATATTGAGACCTAGCAAAGGCACATCGGGCTACCAGTCCCTAATATTTTACCAAGTTTCGTGCAAATCCATTCAGCCGTTCGATTATTATTATTATTTTTTTTTTTTGCCCCGCGGGACCCTTTTAAAACCTCCACATCAAACCTAGGGGGTCAGCGAGGATCTACTATGCCCCCTTATGGTCATTTGCCCCTTCGCTTTGGCCTCCTCTTGTCTCTCGATCCTACCGAGAGACAAGATGGCGGCCGCTCCGGACTGTTTGGAATGTTCACAGACGCCGGAGAACCAATCAGCTTCGCTTCACAAAGCTCCGTACCGCGAAAAGTCCGCGAACCGGAGCGCTGCCCGGTCCGCTGTTACAGATATATATCTTTTTTTGAACGTTAATTTCTCAAAATCCACTGGAGCACATATATTGAGACCTAGCAAAGGCACATCGGGCTACCAGTCCCTACAATTTTGCCAAGTTTCGTGCAAATCCATTCAGCCGTTCGGGCTAAAAGTGAGGCCAACCGCCCTATGGAAAACTCAATGTTAAAAACACGTTTTGGGACCCCCCTAAGGGCTGCCCAGAAACAAAATGTGCCATTTTCCTGAAAATTTCAGCCAATTCCGTCCACAAACGCCAAAGTTATTAGACATAGAATTTTCAAAAATCCCATAGAGAAAAAATCCTAACTATATATACCTACTGGCGACCGCCAGTAGGTAATATATATATATATATATATATATATATATATATATATATATTCACTGAAAAAAACATAGGTTTCAGGCCTTATATAGTTAGGAATTCGCATTTAAAAAACCTTTGAAATTCACTCAATAAACTATAAGTTGATTCAGTAGATATATGAAGTTAAAACATGTTATAATAGTTGTTTGGGTGAGTGAATATCTTTATGGGAGTGGTGATGAGCAAATATATTTCTCTTTGGTGCATGTCCAACAAAGTAGAAAAATAAAAGGCAGTGTATATGTCAGTTTTTGTACATAAATAAGTATTCACAAGGCATCAATGATTCTGTAAGTGACTATATGGATGACTGTATACTTGTAATAATGAATTTATAATACAGTAAGTATGACTTACTATGTAAATGAATAGATGAAGTGGTGGTTGTATAAGTGTGTAGTTAAGTAAGTATGTAAGTATGATCTATTGTTTGCATAGGTGAGTAGGATAACTTCATATTTTAATAGGTTGTGTGCTGGTGTGTAATGACGATATAGGTGTATAAGTATTTTTGATAATGTTCTATTTTTCATTGACAGCATGTATGATTGAATCTACAGGTAAGGGATTAGATGTGTGTATACATCTAGGAATCACTGAGTGGGTTTTTAGATACTTGTATTGCTGTGTCAATGGATTCAAATATGATACTCTGTATTTTACAAAGAGTGATGAAAGATGTTACTAGTGTATGAAAAGGTGTATGTGATTGTCACGTGGATGATGTCATCAGTGATGTCATCAGTGATGTCATTTAAGATGTCATCAGTGATGTCACTGACCATGTCATGAATGATGTAATATGTGACATCATCAGCAGTGGATTGCGGGTGCGCGAAATATAGTTAGTCCAACTAACTATATAGGAGCAATTTCAATGGTTTTGTATGAGTGAAATGTCCAGCTAACTATAACACCCTTAAAACTTATAGTTTATTGAGTGAATTTCAAAGGTTTTTTAAATGCTAATTCCTAACTATATAAGGCCTGAAACCTATGGTTGTTTCATTGAATTTCAAAGGTTTTTTATATGCTAATTCCTAACTATATAAGGCCTGAAACCTATGGTTTTTTCAGTGAATTTGCAAGGTTTTTTTAATGCTAATTCCTAACTATATAAGGCCTGAAACCTCTGTTTTTTTCATTGAATTCGCAAGGTTTTTTAAATGCTAAATCTATTAGCGGATAACGTTTATATATTCAAACGTTTTTTTAATGCTAATTCCTAACTATATAAGGCCTGAAACCTATGGTTTTTTTCAGTGAATTTCAAAGGTTTTTTAAATGCTAATTCCTAACTATATAAGGCCTTAAACTTATAGTTTTTTCAGTGAATTTGCAAGGTTTTGAAATGCTAATTCTATTAGCGGATAACGTTTAAATATATTAATATCCTAGTGGGACCACCTGAGCAGCCCTAGGGGGACAGGGTGTTTCTACCCTGCCCCCTTTTTGTATTCTACACGTTTTTTTTCTGCTTTCTTGTGCCTCAGTCTACTGAGACCCAAGATGCATGCCAACACTTCCTGGTTAGAAGTGTTGACAGCCAATGAGCATGCAGCTTTCTCAGGAAGGCATGCTGATTGGCTGTCACTGTCTGTCAACAGTAGCACAAGATGGATGCCAACACTTCCTGGTTAGAAGTGTTGACAGCAAATGACCATGCAGCTTTCTTGGGAAGGCATGCTGATTGGCTGCCACTGTCTGTCAACACTCCAAACCAGGAAGTGTTGGCAGCCATCTTGTGCCTTGTTAGAACCAAGGCACAAGAAAGCAGTGAAACAAAGGTGTGAAACTCGCAAAGGGGCCAGGGTAGAAGCACCCTGACCCCCTAGGCCTGCTCAGGGGGTCCCACAAAGACCCTCCAGGCCCAAAAATATATATATATATATATATTTTTGAAATCGCGGGGGTACGCGTATGGTACGCGTACGGTACGTGTACGGTATGCGTACCCCGCGACTTTAAAAAAAAAAATGTTTGCCTTGGGGGTCCTTCTGGGACCCCCTGAGCAGGCCTAGGGGGTCAGGGTGCTTCTTCCCAGCCCCCTTTTTGAGTTCTACACATTTGTTTTTCTGCTTTCCTGTACCTCACTCTACCGAGGTACAAGATGGCTGCCCACAATTTCTGTTTTAGAGTGTTGACAGACAGTGGCAGACAATCAGCATGCAGCTCGTGCACGGTACGCGTACGGGTAAGCTTATGGGTAAGTGTTCGGTGAGCTCATATAGATATATATGTGTTTTTGAAGTTAATTTTCATAAAAACCACTGGAGCAATTTTCACCAAATATAGCAAAGGCACTTCTGCGTACCAGTCCCTAAAATTTTGCCAAGTTTGGTGTAATTCTGTTCAGCGGTTCGGGCTGTAGACTTATCAGAACGTCCTATGGAAATTAACATGGGGAAAACACATTTTGGGACCCCCCTTTTTTCTCAGCCCCCACTTTACGAATCCCCCCGAAACTTTCAGGGAAGGAGCGCTGCAGAGCTGGCCAAAATATTGGAAATTCCTCAACCGGCGCCAAAGTTATTCCCAATAGATTGTTGCGGATTTCCTATGGTAGCTAGGTCCTAACTATATATACCTACTGGCTCAGGCACTTTGGACAATATATATATATATATATATATATATATATATATATATATATATATATATATATACATATATATATATATATATACACACACACTTGCAATATTTTAAAGATGACTTTAAGTAAAATGACATAGAAACACTAGTAATTGTTTCATTTAATCAGAATATAATCAGAATATTCGGAATAATCAATTCATAGTCTATTAATTGGAAAGTGGTACGTAACATACTACTCAAAACGTAGCTGTTCATCTTTGCATTCGTCACAGTTCTTCGGTTTGCTAATGATATGCATTTTCATTGTTAAGTTTAAACTTCACATGTATTTTAAAACCGTTTTAAGTGAAATATTTCTATTATTCTGTATTTAAATATTTTAGCATTCACCATTCTATTATTAGGGAGATAAAAAAAATACGTATTTTCCTATTTGGTTTCCTATAAAACGCAAAAGTCTTTTTTTCTGCAAAATTCAGCACTCCTGCATTGATTCTATTTCTGTGATCAGAATTTCCAAAAGTCATCAATATCGTATGTCACATCAATTTACAGCCTGTCAGGGATTCCTTTTAATTGAGTGCTTCTAATGAGGTTTAACATCACGTCTAAGGTCACATGGAAATAGATAACTCTTCAATGTTCGATAACCATACGTTGCGCTAAGTACCTTCGCTTTCTGAATGATGAATACAGGTCACGAGAAGACCACTGTGCTTGTTAGCGTGATTACGCACCTTGAAGCGTCCCCTTGTTTATTGATATTCTATACTGTGAGCCTGCCCTAATCTTATTGGCGCTTTTAATCAGGCCATCTAAAGGCCAGGCGATTTTCCAAGTTGTAAGCGCTGGCTGATTACCATACATGTTATCCCACCCAGGCTTTCTCTGCAAATTCCAGTCAGATCCCTGGACGCACCAAGGTACTCTCTGTCTAACTGTGCAAACCCTCACATTTTTTGCAGATTTGGAAAACATTTGGCTGCTCTGTCCCATTGCCTGCACTAAACTGGTGCATGACGCCACTTTCCAGCTTTGTGATGCTCGGAGCTAGCTACCTAACTGAGCCCCTCGAGCTGTCTGGCATCTCACTATTTCAGCCCTATGTAAACTGTGAAGAGGTTCTTGACTGTAGCTGGGAGGGAGGTGATGAAGTACGGGGGGTTCTGTACAATGCAGCCACAGTGACAACCTTCAGAGATACTAGTAGGAAAGGAGATACCTGCTGTAAACCATACTATGTGAATGAAATCCTTGCTGGGGTTAAATGCTGATAATGTGTTTATTTCTTCCAATAAGACCTCCCAGAGACACAGAGAGCCTATGATTTGCCCAAGATCAAACAATTTGGAACATTTGGAGAACAAGTGAAGGATAATACAATACTGCTTATTCCAAAGGCTATTAGTTTACCATCATATTATATTTTGCTGAATAAACCATGAAAATGGCACTGTATATCCACTGTCACCGGAATCAACATCTAGTCTAGTTTTATTTTTTAAGCACAACTTTTACCAACTTTTACCTGGTAATCCCAATGGTACCCTCACCTCCTAAGTCTTTTGTATACCACCCGTCAATCCTGTAAAGCGCTCTGATACCCTCACGGATCTGGTTTGCGCTCTATAAAACTTTAAAACAAATAGATAAACAACTTTTAGATTGAATATGAATATTCTTGGACATGGATAAAAATGAGGACAGAGAAATAAATTCAGAAGGCGAATGCCAAACACCACAAAATGAAGCTAAATGCGGATTCTGGGATTAAAAACCATGTCTCCTGGTTCCACAGTTTTCAACCAGCTCACTAGATCATAGCTAAGGGGGCAGTTATTCTGATGGAGAACCCATTGGACTACCTTCCCAGTGAAATGTTACTGTAATGTGGGCCCTCTCCAGATTTATAATTCATTGTTGATTTTCAGCATATTTAAATAAACTGTAAAAATTAGGATTAGAAGTTAACTCTAGTGGTGGTATCTGCCCACCTGTGTGAACTGACACCTTTGTTGGGGGTCCTCTCTTAGTACCTGTATCGCACCTATCTATAATCATCGCAGCCCCAATATCCATATTTAACACTGGAAAAAGACAGAGTATATTGTGAGATCTTTTTTTTATTCCCAGGACAGTAGGCGGCTACAGTGCAGTATCTGTGAACTGTTGTTTGTCATGTATGTTCCAGGCCTCAAGACTATACCATTCTGGCGGCGTGGCCAACAACATGGCCGCTTAGGACGTGCTTTCGCCGACCTCCGGCTGAAAGCTCCATCCGATTACAAATCCGGCAGTCTGAAGGCTCGGATATTAACAGTACTTGCTCTCCAGGAGATACTTACACCCCAGTCACACATATGAGGGATATCGTGAGGACGATCGACCTCCACATCGCCGCTGCAGGCCCTGGCAGACTCCACAGATGCCTCACCAAAATGGCGCCTGATCTGAGCTGAGATGGCCTGGCAGACTGTTGTATATTGAAATAAGATTCCACGAGTAGATATTGCAGGAAACAGCTTTATTGCAGCACAGAACAGGTAGGACCATCCCTCATCTGACCAGAGCTCCAACTGCCAACAGGGCGAAGGAGAACTCTAGAACTAGGAACACTCACAGTAATCTAGAGTGCCAGCTCAAGAGAAGAGCTAAGCACTGTACAACATATCTTCCCCTCTTAACAAGAAAAGAAAACAAAATGTAAAAGAAATCACAAAGAAGATCAATGTACATAGTCATTCAGATAGGTGGGTGGACGACGAGAGCGAGGGCACCTCAACCTGGCTTCCAACGAGGAAGAAGAAGAAATGGTGGGAACAGAAGTAGTGGGGGCAGAATCAAGCAAGGATCTATCATGCACACACCCAGAAGTAGAAGCATCCCCACTACCCACCTCCCCCCGTACTGTTGGTTGAGAGGTGGAATAAGAACTACCATCAGAAGTCAACAAGTACCCATTGCAACCCCCTGAACTACTAGCCATTAAATCATCAGAAGAAAAATCTTTCCTCTTTTGGTATAGTGCTACCCTCCTATAATTCCAACTTTCCCCATTGGCCAGAACAACAAAATGTGGAAAGACTTTTTTAACTCTGTAGGGACCTCTAAACTTGCTAAGACCTTTAGTACACCTACCCGGCTTTACCTTAACAAGATCACCCACAGAGATTGTAGTGTAGCTCCTATTTTCCCAATAGGCTCTGCGCATTGGAATAGTACCTACAGCAGTAAAGGCCTAGGCCAGACGTTAACTAGGTCTACTACTGTCGATACTAGACTTAATTTTTGGGTTTGCCAGCTAAGCTCAGAGTTCGCTAGAAACTTTCTCGAATGTTCAAGGAAGGAATTAACTCCCCTGATTAGACAAGAAGGGATTTAGTTTCTGACAACCATAGAACATGACAACTTTGCTCTCCCCTAATCAAGAGTCAATCTCAAGAGTCGTGTGAGCACAAGGCAATTATTTTACTCAGTCAGTACGTGCATTCTTAGTCTCATCAGATTGTAGAGAAAAGGAAGAGATGGGCGTGTTCAATAAAAAGGTGTTATTTATTGATCAGTCTCTTTTCTCATACATGAGAAATGGATCGATATTATTGCAATACTTATAGTTAAGTAAAGTGCATACATTAAAAGCAATAGTATAAAATAATACTGTAAAAACATTGATATGGTTTCTGAGCCATATGATGTTTTAAAACGATTAAAATATATTTACATACACATATACATTTGACTAAACGTACTCAACTGGTGTTTCTAAATACGCCTACCCCGTGTACCTGACCTAAGTCTAATGCGTGGGCGGGAATAGAAAGTTACAGTTTAAGTTAAGTTTGTTTTTGCCAAGTGAATAACTAAAGAATTCTCTGTGAGGGGTTATTCAGTTCTGTACCTGGAATTTAGGATGAATGAGGAATGGTATCTCTTTCTCTGCTCTCGATATTCCAGGCTGCCTGCGAGGGCTGCCCAGAAGCGCCGGTGCTGGGTCTCTCGGCTTGAGATAGCAGCGCGTCTCTCAGCGCGTCAGGAAGGCGGGGCTGCGCCAGCGGGGTCTGCTTCTGCTCTCGGCTTCGGCAAGTATGGCTGCTCCGTCTTGTCACCACGCGTGTGTTTGCATAGGGCAAGGTCGGCAATATTTATACCTTAAAGGTGCCGAGATTGACGTAAGGATGGACATAGATACGTCAATAAAGATGTCATACGACTTGCTCGTTAGCACATTCTTTACTAAAGTTCTCTGTGAAATCAAAACAATGGCCGCACGGATTATCCAGGTTGTCATAGGTTTGATTTGTTATGAGAACGTCGTATGCCTTATCAGGGGCTGGAGGAATGTCGCTTGTCTAATTAGATCTCAAGCGTTATGACCTAATCAGATAACACGTTCCTGTGCCGTAGTGTGACTGCGTCAGATAACGGTATCTGCATCATGGGGGTTTTCTTGCCTCATGGGCTGACTGTTAGTTAACTTGATAGTTAGTTTAACCAGAATAGGGTCAGGAATAGGGGGATCGATTCAGAACCTATAGGAATACATGACACCCACTCCACGCTAACTATGGTCATATCTACTAATCTATGCATAGTATAACATAGTACAACATACTATAGAGTATAGTGTATACCTTACCACCCCAAAATACATAAATGCATTTCGAAATTTTCAAATATACTGAAAAATTGCAGTCATATATATTGTATGCACTTAAGCTATGAATTAAATGCAAAAGTAAACACTCATTTGTATGCATTATTGCTAATTTGGTATTTGAAAAATACACATGAAATGGCTCTTAATATAGCTCTACAGAAAGGAAGTTCGAGACCACTTCATCACATAATAAAATATTTGTGAACATCCCAGCGGGCAACTAAAGTTTTATAAAGTATCTAAAAATAGAAATCTTAGTTCTCTAGGAATAGTTTCTTACTTTAAGCAGAAGATAAGTGTCCCGAAAAATTTGTGAAAAATAATTTGGGGCTGCTAAAAAATTGTTGTCCGTGAACTGGTGGCAAGAATTGTTCATGTGACTTTATTTTTAAAGTTGAAGGCCGAATTCAGGGAACGCCGTGTGCGAGCTTGCTCAAAAGTCTCTATTTCTGTTCTGGAGAGAACATCATATCATTCAGGCTTTCGAAAAAACTGTCAACAGCTTCATGGGAAAGTTCCACTAAGTCGGAAATAGGGGTAACCATGCATTCGTGCGCATGATTGTCTGCATTGACATTCTGATTCGCATTGCTGACAGAAGGTCGTACCTTATCGATGCTGCTTTCATCTTGAACTTCACTACTCTTCAATCGTAGTGGTGAAGATTCCAGGAATGCCGTCATCAGGATTGGCAGCCTTTGAGGGCAGCACAAAGCGTGAACCTTGGTAGGAACCAACAGTGTATCTGCATCCACTGGCGCAACCGATTGTAGCGTCAGACAGGTGTCTAACACGCATTCTTCTCCGCATAGCAGGCACCTTAGTACAGGTAAAACACACCTTTGCCACATTGGTCGAAATGATAGAAACCAAGTCATGTTTAGGTCTCTAAGCCGGGAGAGTCCCAGGATTTTTGATATCCGGTCCCGGTATCCAATGGCTAGGATCGTATCTTCCATTGTCGCGAGAGTTTGATCTGTGACATGGGTTGCCATAACGAAAAACAAGGACTAGGAATAGGATTCCTGCAATTAGTCCCAGGATCAGGGGAAGTCCGCCAAAAATCGAATGGACGAAATCTGGAAAAATACCCAGTATGGCTTTGAATGGTGTTAATGCCATCGAAAATACTGTCTTAAGTACCTTTGAGACCCCTGTGGTATCAGAAATATTTAAGATTTCGCTTAGGATTTCCGCGAAATGTACGGGGGAATTAGTTGATAATAATGTATGTATCTCTGCAGTCGTCCTTGCGACTTGTAGATCATACGTTTCTTTTGATGACGTGAGCCTTGTAGGCGTCTGAAGAAGCACTGTTTTCATTCTGCTTAAAGTATCTATTCGAATAGAAGTAATTTTCAAACTGGGCCATGCCCTTGCCTCCCTGTCTGGAAAGGAGCTGGGGAATAAAGAACGTCCACAGCACTTGACCTTCGCCGTTGTAGTTACTAGATAAGGAGTCCCGGGCATAAGACTGCAACATCTGCGGTCTACAATAAGAATGTAACTCCCATTATAGAGTCTTTGAAAGAATGGTTCTATTTCAGTTGCAGGTGCGCCTTGCTGGTGACATGAAAGGTTGTATGAATTCCCTTCACAGGCTCCGTGCAAACTAATACCGTTACACAGAAGCGTGCCGCTTAGTGACATAGCACAATTGTTGCCACTAAGAAACACTTTCTGTCCTTTATTACTGACACATGCATGTGAATAGGGCAGGTTCCAAGTTGTTTTAAGGTACCCCTTTCCCAATTTCTCGTACATGCCAGCCTGTATATATTTTTGGCAGTATTGAAACCTGAAGGTTGAGATTGGAATATTTATGATTCCGTGGATTATCCATTCACTGACAGGTCGTTCTGACATTGTCATTGGTAATCTTTCTAGTTTTTCAATGCTCAAGATTGTATAATCAGCACCCTTTTGCGCCATACCGATTTGTCTATCAGTAAGGTTAAAGATTTGGAATAGTGACGTTGTGTTGATTAAACGCCAAGGCACATAGCCTGAACGCAGATTTTGTAACGTCCATCCAAGCTGTACAATGGAACGCAATTGTGACGGACCATGTTGTAATAACAGTAAGTCTTGCGACAATATATCGATTGCTGAAGACACAATGCTGTCCAATGAAAAAATTCTGGAGGACAGAGTCATTAACCCATTGTCCACTACAGAAAGTGATTTTTCCAAATTAATACGGTCAATTTCCCGTATTCTTTCTGCTGTCTCAATTTGAGTAACCTTCCAGGCCTCATTGTATGCTGCATATACAGAGGCTGCTATGAAACGCTTTTGACGCTGTTTGCGTGGTCCCAGTATGAAATCACGCAAGTCAGCACCATCAGTAAGTAAAGTTAGGTGTTGCTTAATTTCAGGCAGTGTGGAAGTTTGTAGCCATTGAAGGCATAATTTGCCCACACTGTAGGTCCCTGGGTGATGTCTTTGGGGATATCTAGGGTCTGGCCTGGTCATTTTGAAACCCTGTGTTTTATTCAGGAATCTATCTTGACAGTTATTTGTATCTGTGGGCCAGATCAACCATTGTTTCCAATCAGGATGTGTTCTGTTTTGGGTTAGTATATGGTTTACGTCTATCTCTTCATCTTTAGAGTTATTGCTAAACATTGTTGGCTTTGGAATAGACGGATTATTTAAATCTTTGATTTTGGCTAAGCCAAGACAGGTGGTTTGTTGAACAGTGTCATTTAAAAATATCATTTGTTCTGGGATCATGCAGGCTCTAAACAAAGCTTCTATACCCTGTACTTGCCATTCTTTTGTCCCCCAAACACTTTTCAAATCAACATTTTTGTCCCAATAATCAAATCCAAAAGTATTCATTTTTTCGAAGAATGAATCTGAATATATCAATTTTGTGTTGGTTATCATGGTTTTCATCCCTGTCTTGTTTGACAATTTAAAATAAAATGTTTCAGCATTACTTATGTTAAAACCTGAAAAATATGAATATTTGTCATAAACGGTTCTAGAGCTCCCTTTTGGAGGTGTAGCACAATGTTCCCATTGATTATAATTTAAAACATTTCTAGGTTGTGCTGATATATGCAAAAAATGGTTACCATAGTGGTTATAGCAATACATACTGTCATAATTTGTAGAACCTTGCAAATAATCATGTTTTGTAAATTTAGCAGACATTACTAAGTCAGACATCATATTGTTGATGCTTTCGAAGTCCCAATCATCAGCAAATGAGTTTGGTTTTGCAAAATCACTCAAGGAGATCTTGATTTGGTGTGGATATTTCAGGATCTCGACCGGACCATAAATTTCATAGTCAGTGTTGTCCCAGGCTACCCCACCAGGTATAGGATTGGCTGTGAAGTTGGCTGAAGAAAGTTCTCTTTTCTCGACGTGTGAAGATGTGTGTGGTTTGAGGACCAAGTTGATGTTCTGACTTGCTGTGTCCATTTTAGCATATTTTCCCTCAATGAAGCGTCCCAAAGTAAATACCATGATGAGCCAAAGTATGAGGATAAATGCACCAAAACCCACCCAAAATTCAATCCATGGAGAAACCAGATATGTTTCTTTCAGATGTTTCAAAAGTTCATTAGCTTTGTCTTTAAAGGATTTTGATGATGGCTGTGTCTTTGATTCACTGAAGCTTTCAGAGGAATCATCGAAGTTGATG
Organism: Lissotriton helveticus; assembly: GCF_964261635.1. Taxonomy (NCBI): domain Eukaryota; kingdom Metazoa; phylum Chordata; class Amphibia; order Caudata; family Salamandridae; genus Lissotriton; species Lissotriton helveticus. Next base: position 644,097,010 of record NC_136059.1, read on the forward strand.
AAGTACCCGGATGCAGTTCTGTCAATTGTTCCAATTGCTTCAGGATTTTTGTTTCTTGCATTGTCACTCGGCACTTCATTGTAGATTGGTGTGTCTCTGCTAAATGTTTTTATTTGGGTTTTCAGAGGTCTGAGTTCTATTGCATTGTTGCATAGTCCTTCTTGTTCTTCTTTAGGCGTTTCGAATGTGATGAGCCTTTTTGTTAGGACCTCTGTACTGGTAGCAAACCTTGGTGTTCTGCTACTTATTGGGAGTCCACTTGGCCTACTGTTTGTTATCGGCCACATGTTGTGGTTTTACCAGGTCGATGGATACAACTCGGTTCTCCTTTTTTCCAGCAAGTGGCGGTAGTACAACTGATCTTGTCCCGTTGACAGACAAGACAGGAACTGCTTTTCTGTAAGAAGGCCCAAATTCCTTCTTTACCGCGATCTTCTCCCTGACTAGATCCCCGACTTTTGGAATCCAGACAGGTCTTGCTGGGACAGGTGGTGATTCTTCAGTGGTTGTTGGCTGTTGTTTCAACTGTATGTTGCTCAGGTCTTTTCTTGTTTTGTTTAAGTCCTGCAAAATAGCCAAACGGTCTTTAACATCAAAGCTTTTTTCTATTACCACTGAAGTCTGACTATCAAGGTCAGAGATCAACATCCTAGTTCCGAATAATAATTCGTACGGACTGAATCCCTTCAGAGAATTTCTTGGCAAGTTATTTAGACTACGTTGGACACTTATTAGATGTTTGACCCACCCAGCTCCCGAACCTAATATCCTTTCTATTATAGATTGCTTTCTGTCTTGGTTTTTTCTTTACACCATCCCGTACCCTCAGGAAAGAAGTGAGAAGATTCCCGCTGGACTGTGCTCATTTGGCCATGTTTCCCCCCAGGCTGGTATGCCTGAGTGAAAACAATGGTCAAACGTAACATGCTCTTAGCGTATATGCCATTTAGACTCGCAAATCTTGTATAATAGTCCGGACGTCAGCCGAGTGCTGGTGATCTACATTATAAGTGGAAACTAGCCTGTATATGTTAATCGCAAGCCATTCTTTTTGCTGGTAATATTATCTGCCTTGATACGACGAGGTATTAAACTGCTTCTCTCCCCACTGCGATCTCTGTTGCAGTTTGGGCAGTTTTTTACAAACATGGTGTAGTGCAGGCTCATGCCTGGCCACCAGTACCGTGATTGTAATTCTTCCAGAGAATTTTTCAGTTTGAGGTGTCTGAGACCCTCGCCCATGTGTGCGTCTGCGATTAACAAGCTTCTCCAGTCCATGTTTGGAATCACTCTATCCCCCACTCCAGGGATTCGAGCAAAAGGGACGGAGTTTGCATCGATTATGTATGTATAATTGAGTGGATAGTTGATCGGTAACGCTGAGCAGTCGCCTTTTGATGACGTTTTCACTGCCAGCATTGTTTCACCGTCAATGTATTTTAATGTACGCTTTTTTCGATCTACAGGAGCCGGTTTAGTGGCTGCCGCTGCGGCTGCTTCAGCCAATGAATTCCCCACAACGTGAACGCCATCACGCTGATGACTCAGTGAGTGTGTCACGTGAGTCTTTGGTAGTTCTTTTTTCAAAAGAGCTACTTGTTCCCAGAGCAGTTTCTGCTTTATTGGTGCATCTGTGTCATCTTTGTAACCGTTCTGAATCCATGTCTGCAAATCCTTGTTATATGCTTTGACGCAGTAATATGAATCTGACACTATAAGTGTCGGGAATTCGTGATCCGCATTATCTAGCGCCATTTTCAAAGCTATTATTTCAGTTTGTAGTTCTGAATTAGTTTCTACTGAGTGTGATTTTGTTAATAGAGGTCTTAGTTTACCTCCGCGCCACACTTCTTTTGTAATCTCACATGTGGGGTTGTATGCTTGTTCTCCCCAAACGGATGGTTGAGCATGTCCGTCTGTATAGATTACACAGGCATAATGTCGTAGAGGCAGAATGTCGATTGGCAGAGGATACGTCTTTTCATATTTTAGATTTTTTAATTCTTCTAGTTCTGGATCAAAGAAGTAGTATACTTTGTCCATTGTGATTGAATTCACCCATTGTATCCATTCCGGATTCAATGTTGTTGTTGGTAAATTACACGGTGTTGTTAGTGCCTCAAAGGCTGATTCTGCTGTTCTGACTGTGATATGTCTGCCGTCAGCTATCTCTTTTTCTCTAGCTATTGCGGTTTGAACTGCACGAATGATTTTTTCTGTATTACTGAATTTCTGTTCAGCTTCTGTGTACAAGTGTGATTTGAATGCAATTGGTACCTTTTCTCCCTCATTAGAGGTCAGGTATGTGAATCCGCATCTCCCTGGGATGACTCGAATCACAAGATTGCGTGTGTTATCATGTGTTTCTAATTTTGTTTTAATTAGCATGTCTGTTTGTAAGGATCTCAAAATTTCTGTGTGTGTTTGAGTCCAACTGGATCTTTTAAAGTCTGGTTTAATTAGATCATAAAGGGGTTTGACCCTTTCTGCGTAATTTGCAATGTATGTTCTTCCGAAATTTAGGAAACCTAGAATCGACTGTAAGTTTTTTAGTGTTCTAGGTGCTTGGATTACGGCACATTTCTCTAGGAAATTGTCTGCCAGGCTTTTACCTTCACTTGATAACTCATATCCTAAGAACAGGACTGTCAGATGGGCAATTCTGGATTTTTTGAAGTTAAATTTGTAACCCTCTGCAGCGAACCCAAGTATTATGGTGTTCACCCTTTTCAAGTGAGTCTCCAAGTCATCATCTGTTAAGTAAATGTCATCGACATAGGATAATGCTTCATCATCATATAGTTGTAGTAATTCTGTTACTCTCGCTGAGAATACCCCCGGGCTGTTCTTGTACCCCTGGGCTAACCGACAGAATTGCTTTTGAGTGCCATTTACTGAGAATGCAGTTAAATATCTGCTCTCTGGTGCTATGTTTTGACAAAAGAATCCATTGGAGATGTCCAAGGTTGTTTTGTATTTTTTGCGCACTATGTTATTCATTAGTGCAGCACTGTGTGAGTTTTGCACTGCAAAGGTTTTGCAACATGTGTTAAGGTGTCGGTAATCCAAAACTAGACGATATGAATTGTCTGGTTTGGAGACCGGAAACAAAGGGTTGTTCATTTGTGAGGTGCAAGTTTCAATCACCCCCTGGTATTCTAGCTGATCTAGTATTTCATTTACTTGTTTTTTAGCTTCTTGCTTAATTGGGTACTGCCTTTGTGCAGTAGGTTGTGATTTTAACTGGATTTTGTGAGGAGGAGAATCCTCATCCCATCCTACATGATTTTTATATAAAGCAGGTGCTAAGGCCACTGCCCACTTTCTAGCAAGTGTGTATTTTTTATGAATCGGGATCTGATTCGAGAAGGCAGGCATAATTACTTCTTCGCCATGAGGGCACTCCCTGACAAACTCTGGTGGCCAGTCTTTTTCAGCTAGAAGGATGTCATAACCCTTTGAGAGGTTATCCCAAAATAGTCCCCTTATTTTCCTAGTCTTATCTCCCTCTATACGTAATGTTATCTCGTATATCTTGTGGGGCTTGCTAACTCTGGTGTCTGCAGTTTCCACTTGAAGGTATTCATTCGTGTCCACTGTCTCCAGATGATTCATAAGGACTTTGCGAGCTATGCTCACCTCTGCTGCGCTGTCTAGCATTGTCTGAGCCCATTCTCCGTTTTTCAGTTGTGTCCTCAGTATTCTCGGCATTTTTAACTACCTTGATACTGGCTACCTTCTTTTTTGGAAATTGTAATTTCTTTTTTAGTTGAGCAGGTTCCTTGTCTTTGGACTTGGCGTGCTCTTCTGATCGTCCTCTTCTTTCCGATTTCTGCGAGGAAGTCTGAAAAGATTGAGAGGGACGTGTATCAATGTCTTGATATCTATCAGGTTTTTTAATATTATCCCTATTTCTAAGGTTATATCTATTCCCAGAGGGGTCACTCTGCGGTGACCTCTGTCTTTGGTTTGGAGATTTCTCTCTTCGCCTGGGAGACCTCCCTCTGGACTGGAATTTCTTTTCTTTAGGATTGGATTGTTTGTTTCCATCCCAGTTCTTTTTCGTTGAATTATTATTATTAAAAAATATTTTTTCTGGACTTGTAGTCAGTTGCGGTTTTACTGGTATTCCACCTAGGCTATCTCTGCCTAGTTCCTCATAGGATTTTTCTATGATTCTGGCAATTTCAGCTGGTTGGTCTGCTATATCTGTCTCTTTTAACCTCTGGCGGATCGCCACGTTTGCTGCTTCACCTTTTATGTTGGCTAATAATATAGCCGAGACCTGCTTGAAGTCTTTTAGTAATTTCATACCAAGGGTTAAAGCAGGTTCTGGACCGTATTCATCTTGAATTTGTTTTAGCACATCTGGTATTACCGAAATGGATGGGACACCGTGCGTTTTTGTGTAGATGGAAGCAAAGACTGTACCCCAAGTGTCACAGTCCTCAATGTGTGGTGCGATTCCCATTGGGAGACATATAGTCAGAATCCTGTGTTTTTCCAGCGGGGTGGTGTCAGGAAACACCGCCTCTATTTGGGTGATTTTCTGTGCCAACCAGAATGGTATTTGTTCCCGTTTAGCTGGAACTTTACCTAGGCAGGATTGGATGTTCTGTGGTGTGATTTTATTTGTGTTCCCCTGGTGAGGGGTCAGCTGTGGAAGTTTAATCGCTGGCTGAATTGTTGAAGTCCGCATTACATACTGAACTAATTGTCTATGAATTTTTAGTAGTTGTTTTAGCTGTATTAACAGCTCTGCTGCAGGCATTCTATCGATGTCTGGATGCGGTGTGTATCCGGCTAAGACCGGCCACGTTGCTCCTGGTCTTCCTAAAGGACCGAGCCTTGTAATGTGATTGTTATGTATTTAGGGCGCCATCAAATAAGAGCAAATGCTCTTGGAATTTGAGTGGTACTTCCACCTCCTCGAAAGGAGTGTACGTTTCAGGAGGTTCCTCTACTTTGTAATAGTGGAAGTACTTTGTTACAGCATTTGCTGCTGGAAAATGTATCCATGAATAGTATACCTCTGTCTGCCGATATTCGTGTGCCTCAATTACGAATATGACTGTGCCACCTCTAGGTGTCAGTCCATTTTCTATAAGTTTTAAGGTTATAGATCTCCTTTTAATGACCGGAATGAGTGTTATATTCGGGTCTGCTGCTTGCATGGTAGCATCAGCATCTGCGAGTTCAGTTGCTAATCTAACTGCCTCTCTTTCATCATCACTCTCTGCCATTTTACAGACAGGATGGTATTATGTCTATTTGCAGATCAGGTTTCTTATGGAAACAGAGATTAGATGCACAATATTTTGGGAATGTTTTTATCCTTCAACGTTGACTATACCAAGAACCATACATAGGAGTTCCCTCCTGCGAGGTTTTGGAGGATATTACCTTTCACCCACTCCAGACGTCTTTGGAGTATTTGGGAAAAGGGGTCTGAGTGAGAAAGCACGACTGAGTTACTCTAAATGTCTTACGTTAGTTTTATCGCCCTTTCCAAACGCGTTGGGCGCCATGTAGTGTAGCTCCTATTTTCCCAATAGGCTCTGCGCATTGGAATAGTACCTACAGCAGTAAAGGCCTAGGCCAGACGTTAACTAGGTCTACTACTGTCGATACTAGACTTAATTTTTGGGTTTGCCAGCTAAGCTCAGAGTTCGCTAGAAACTTTCTCGAATGTTCAAGGAAGGAATTAACTCCCCTGATTAGACAAGAAGGGATTTAGTTTCTGACAACCATAGAACATGACAACTTTGCTCTCCCCTAATCAAGAGTCAATCTCAAGAGTCGTGTGAGCACAAGGCAATTATTTTACTCAGTCAGTACGTGCATTCTTAGTCTCATCAGATTGTAGAGAAAAGGAAGAGACGGGCGTGTTCAATAAAAAGGTGTTATTTATTGATCAGTCTCTTTTCTCATACATGAGAAATGGATCGATATTATTGCAATACTTATAGTTAAGTAAAGTGCATACATTAAAAGCAATAGTATAAAATAATACTGTAAAAACATTGATATGGTTTCTGAGCCATATGATGTTTTAAAATGATTAAAATATATTTACATACACATATACATTTGACTAAACGTACTCAACTGGTGTTTCTAAATACGCCTACCCCGTGTACCTGACCTAAGTCTAATGCGTGGGCGGGAATAGAAAGTTACAGTTTAAGTTAAGTTTGTTTTTGCCAAGTGAATAACTAAAGAATTCTCTGTGAGGGGTTATTCAGTTCTGTACCTGGAATTTAGGATGAATGAGGAATGGTATCTCTTTCTCTGCTCTCGATATTCCAGGCTGCCTGCGAGGGCTGCCCAGAAGCGCCGGTGCTGGGTCTCTCGGCTTGAGATAGCAGCGCGTCTCTCAGCGCGTCAGGAAGGCGGGGCTGCGCCAGCGGGGTCTGCTTCTGCTCTCGGCTTCGGCAAGTATGGCTGCTCCGTCTTGTCACCACGCGTGTGTTTGCATAGGGCAAGGTCGGCAATATTTATACCTTAAAGGTGCCGAGATTGACGTAAGGATGGACATAGATACGTCAATAAAGATGTCATACGACTTGCTCGTTAGCACATTCTTTACTACAGTTCTCTGTGAAATCAAAACAATGGCCGCACGGATTATCCAGGTTGTCATAGGTTTGATTTGTTATGAGAACGTCGTATGCCTTATCAGGGGCTGGAGGAATGTCGCTTGTCTAATTAGATCTCAAGCGTTATGACCTAATCAGATAACACGTTCCTGTGCCGTAGTGTGACTGCGTCAGATAACGGTATCTGCATCATGGGGGTTTTCTTGCCTCATGGGCTGACTGTTAGTTAACTTGATAGTTAGTTTAACCAGAATAGGGTCAGGAATAGGGGGATCGATTCAGAACCTATAGGAATACATGACAAGATGGGTAAGGGAACGTTGCCCTGGGATAAGGACACTTCATCATCTAAACACCTCAACCAAGCAGGAGTCAATCTTGTCACAGGAGCACGCCCACGCATTAATTCAAAAGGGGACTTTTCACCATTCTTATGAGGCGTTGACCGGTAGGCCCAGACAAGTTCTTGTACACGCTCATGCGAAAAACAACCACCTTCTATAAACATTTGAATCACCCCCTTCACGAGACGATTTACCCTTTCACAAAGACCATTTCCTTGCGGGTTGTAAAGACTTGTCTTCTGATGTTTGATGCCACATTCACGCACAAACGAAGCCATTTTCGAAGATGTCAATTGAGTGCCATTATCCGAGATAAGGACAGAAGGGTATCCCTCATTCAAGAAAACACCCTTCAGAAAGTTAATGGTGGTATCGGTGTTTATCTCCCTCACAAACTGTACACAAAGCCACTTCGAATAACAGTCAATTATAACAATGGCATAACGTTGATTTAAAGGTAACTCACTCATAGGGCCTATGAAATCCAAACAGACACTGTGCCAAAGTACGTTTTCAAATCCAATTTTCTGCGGTTACTGAGATCCTATAATTTTCAGACGTTTCTCCCCTTCCTTGCAAAAACTACACCTCAGCACACAATCCACTGCATCACTATCGACAGAGGGCCACCAAAAGTTTTCCTTAACGCGACGTTGGGTGAGGCTTTGGCCCAAATGGCCCTCATGAGCCAAGTCAAGAATCCTACTTCTTAACGAACCAGGAGGAACAAAGCGATCACCCCGCATCAGAACATCCTTCCCTTCCAAGGAAAGTTCATCCAAGACCTTCAAAAACGGTCTAACCTGAGGGTCAACAGTGCTCTCTCTTCTTGCTCCTTTCGAGACAAGATTTATAACAGCCTTTAAAATTTGATCCTCCTCCATACCTTTTGACCACTCAACATGAGAAAAAGAACCACCTCCCACAAACATAACATCCTCTGCTATAGCAACTGCTAAATCATCCAAAACATCCTTAACAGGACCGTCACAGCTAGTGGATCGTACAGGAAGCCGCGACAAGCAATCTGCTTGGATGTTTTTCCAGCCATGAACGAACTCAATTTCACATTGGTAGTCCTGTAGACGAGAGGCTAATCTTGCCAACCTCGGAGACCCTTTTCCAGCACCACCTGGAGCTAAAACATTTAAAAGGGGTTTATGGTCTGTGCGGAGAATACATTTGTAACCCCACAAGTAGGTCCTAAAGTAACTCGTGCCCCAAGCAGCAGCAAGAGCTTCACGCTCTATGACTGAGTAATTATTTTCCGAGACAGACAAAGGTCTGGACGCAAACGCAATGGTCTTCTCTACCCCTCCATGCTTTTGCAGGAGAACTGCACCAAGACCTACAACACTGGCGTCAACCATCAAGATAGAGGACCGAGCAGTATCAAAAGGGGTAAGAACATTAGCAGATTTAAGTTCCCCTTTGATCATATTGAAGCATGACTCATGCTCAACAGACCAATTAAATTTGACACCCTTTTTTAATAAGTATCTCAAAGGAGCAGTCTTTGAAGAGAAATCTCTCACGAATTTCGAGTAAAACTCGATCAAACCCATGAAGGATCGAAGTTGATCCTTATCAACAGGGAAGGGAGCTAGTTCAATGGCCTCTAATAAGTTCTTCTTAGGTTTAACGCCTTCCTCAGACAGGCAAAAACCTAAGTACTCTATTTCCTTCAAAAGAAACGCACACTTCTCCTTTCTCAACGTTAGACCAGCATCATCCACTCTGCGTAACACATTCTGCAAAATCTCATTGTGTTCCTCCAGGGAGTCTCCATAGATCAAGATGTCATCTTGAAAATATAGTACTTTATCTAGACTCTTAAAAACCTCGGACACAAGTCTCTGGAATACACTAGCGGCAGAGACAAGTCCGAAGGGTAACCTCGTGAATTGGAAGGTCCCTTCGCTAGTGATGAATGCAGTCAGATGTTTGGACTTGTCATCTAAGCAAATTTGATGGTACGCATGCTTAAGATCCAACTTACTAAAAAACTTGGCTCCCTTGAGTGTCGAGACTAACTCACTAATGTTTGGTAGAGGGAACACATCAGCAACCACACACTTATTCAATGAACGCAGGTCCACACAGAACCTAATTTTATTGTCTGGTTTCTGTGAAATCACTACAGTTGAAATTCACGGGGACGCCTCAATAGGTTCAATAATGCCACCTTGAAGCATTTCTTCTAAAGTAGCGTTAACCTCTTTTCGCAAAGAGAAAGGGACTCTCCTCATCTTATGCTGGACAGGACAACTACCTTCTTTGAGAATTATGTGATGTGAATAACCTACGAGTTCTCCCAATTGATCTCTAAAGACATTTCTAAATTTATCCAGTATCTCATCTACAGATGAATTATCAACAATAGACACTGGATCATCAGACCTAGGATCAACCACAATGTGCAAATCATACTGATGGTGACAACCTAAAATGGCTGGTCCTTCAGTTGAAATGTAAACTTTTCCAGGTGCTGATCTATTTTTAAACTCAATCTTTGCCTCGAAGTAGCCTAATAGGAAAATTTTCTCACCTTGATACCCAGACGGAAAAATGTCACACTCCTTCAAAACCCTTTCACCCCACACACTCTTCATCAAGGATAGTGGGATGATGGTCCACTTTGAACCTGTGTCAACCATGAGAGTAACAACTTTCTCATCAATCTTAAATTCAGCTTTAAAAGCATTTCCTCTTCGATCCCTGCAAGAGCATCCTGTGTCACACAGAACTAATATCTTGTTCATTTCACGTTTCAAATCACCACACTCATTGACTACAGTCACTCTTGAGTTATTTCTATTTTTACACATCTTTGCAAAGTGTCCCATTTTCCCACAACGTAGACACTCTTTGTTATTCGCAAAACAGAACCTAGCATCTGAGGAATGCGAAAAACTCCCACACTTTGAACACATTCTTTGACTATTCTTATTACTTGATGATTGTTGCACATTCTTTTTTTGAAGAATATAGCTTTTTTTTGTAACAATAGCAATAGCCATTGCTTCATCATCACTATTGTCACTAATCACACTCTTATTGGAAACTTCTGCAACTTTTGTTTCCAAACCACTCTTCTGTAACTCTCTCATACATTTCTGGCTTTCTTCCACAACTTTAGCTAATTCAATAGCAACTTTCTACGTTGGATTCTTCGCTGCCCATAATCGTTCTTGGACCTTCCTGTTGTTGGCTTGAACAATTAGTTGGTCTCTGATTAGTTCATCCGCCATTTGACCAAAATTGCATTTTACAGATAGTTCACGTAGTCGTGCAACAAATTCGTCAATGCTCTCATCTGCCAACTGTTTGTTTTTATAGAATTTATATCTCTGTAGGACAAGGTTTTCCTCTTTACTAAATCTGGTTTCAAGTCTTGCTACAGCCTCTTTAAATTCGTCTAAATCAGCTTGTGACCCTGAAGGTAATACTTGCGGTAAGTATTTGAAAAGACCCTGTCCCTCTTTGCCCAAAGTGGTCATCAAAAGAGCTTTCTTTCGTTTAGGTGGAAAGTCTTCTCCATCCAGAGCCTGAATGTAATTATTAAACATAACTATCCAGTCTTCCCACATTATAGACGGATTCCCCGGCTCACTCATGAATTGCGGTGGTAAGGCAACATTGACTGCTTGAGCCATGAGGTCAGTCTTATACAGTCACGAAAGTAAAATGAAGATTACGTTGCAAAGAGCAGTTGTCATGCGACAAAGTAAGGGTACAGTTTAAAATTGAAGACAAAAGGAAAACAGTCCGCTTATTAAATTATTTTTTTTTGAGATTTTAAGATAAGCGCTTACACCATACAGGATATTCAAGGTCCTCTGATACTCGACACTGTTTCCGACAACATATAGTGAAGATCACGGTGAATTGTGTCCCCTAGGCGACCACCGACGGACAGTGAAGAAATTAATCAAAATGGCCGACTGCGTCGTGCGCAAGGTCGGTCACGCTTCTGACATCAGAACTACAGCGTAGACACGCATGAGGAAGAATGCGCTTCAGTGATGCGGTTCACGTATAGCGTAGTAGCTACGCGACTCACTAGATCACGTTAGGATCTCGCTCACCGTTATAGAAGAGACGTTGAAGGAGTTGACGTCACTCACTTTGACGATGGAGATATCGGAAAGTGAAATCTTCCGGAAATCTTTCTGAGATTGTGATCATCTCCGCAATGAAGGGTTGTTCAACGCTGTGCACCACACGGGGTTCGCGAGGGAGTTGGACGCTACTGTTCTGTAATTCCTTCTTGAGCTGCAGATTCAAACGAGGAAGCTGTGGCCAGACGCATCACCAGTCCAAGTCGCCAAATGTTGTATATTGAAATAAGATTCCACGAGTAGATATTGCAGGAAACAGCTTTATTGCAGCACAGAACAGGTAGGACCATCCCTCATCTGACCAGAGCTCCAACTGCCAACAGGGCGAAGGAGAACTCTAGAAATAGGAACACTCACAGTAATCTAGAGTGCCAGCTCAAGAGAAGAGCTAAGCACTGTACAACACAGACCCTGCGGGTTGAGGCGTGCTGCTGGGGCAAAGATCCTCTGAGAGGCGTTCGTGATGACTATCGGCCTCCAATCCCCTGCGGTGAGATGGGGGTTGAGTGGACGCTCCCGAACTGCAACCAGCTCGGCCCTGTGGGACCGTGGTGTGCCCTGGCTGTGAGGCCCCCTGCTGCCGGCGTGATGTGGGAGGCGCACCCTGCAGACATTGGGCCTGTAGTTCCCTGCAGGGCAGGATAGACAGTGCCCTGAACTGCGGCCTCAGGTGAGCCGGGTGGTCGTGGGGCACTGCACCACCTGGTGGGATTGCCTGGGGGCTGCGGCGGAGGGAAGTGGCGATCCGCAGACCGACCCTGCATAACGGACATCAGAGTCCCGGGAGGATGCCGCCCTCACAGCAGGATCCCCCATGCTTTGTGGATGGGCCCTCACTCTCCTCTGAGGTGGCACTGAATCTGGGCTGGGTCAGGCCCTGGACGAGTGGGCGCCTCACTCCCCGGCGGCCTGGTAGAGCATAATGTTGAGGATTGCGGCCCGGAAACAGCGCCCGCGGGGCCCTGGGAGGCTCTAAAGCCTGCGGGTGCTGGCTAGTGACCATCCCCTCCTCGCATTGCCTAAGCAGGGGTGGGCTGAAGCGATCTGGATGTGAAAGCACTGCCCTGAAGAAGCAAGGCCCCCTACTGCCACCCTTCAACTGTGTGCAGTCCGTGCTGGGACCCCTGCTTAGCCTGGACGGCTCTGACCATGCCAACCCCTTTATTCCCCATGTGGAGGTGGGGTGGATTGCTACTCTGCCCTCTCCATCGGCTGGAGGTCCTGGATCCCTGGACGTGCAGAAGGGGCTTCTGTTGCCTTGACAGGCCTGGGACTGGACCCACTGGGGGAGACGCAGCGTCCTGCTATCCGGAGACACGCTGGGCGGTTGTCCATCAGAGGAGTGGGAGCAGATCCTCCCCCACTTCTTGAGGGACTGACCCCGACCTTACCATTGTTCTTCTCGAGGCCCACCACCACATCCTCGATCATGGGCAAAGACAAAGACCAAAAGCCGCTGTGCCAGGGAAAAATGGACCTCTACACAAAAGTAATCATCTCCCGCAGGAGCGATTGACCAGCCGCACCGACGCACACACTCTTCTTCAGGTGATCCAGTCCTCCAGGACGGCACTGGAAGGGAAAATTGGAGTAGTGGGCATGGAGGTGATACTCCTGAGGTAGGATCTGCGCAACCTGGCAGCCAGAGTCATGGAATCAGAAACCAGGCTAAGCGAGGCAGAGGATTCGCTTTAGGATCTCCGCAAAGGAATGGCAGATCTTCAGGCCTCAAACAAAGACCTCCAGTGGCACGTCGACTATGTAGAAAACAGGGTGAGACCTAACAACCTGCGCTTAGTAGGATTCAGATAAGGCATTGAAGGGACCAACACACTACGCCCTCTCTGCTTGGCACCAGCACACCTTCCCGGCAGATACATTTTCTGCCTGTTTCATCATAGAAAGGGCATACAGGGCACTGATGGCACGGCCTCCCCCGAGTGGGCAACCGCGCCCCATCATAGTCCGTTTTCTGAACTTCCTAGACAGGGACATGACCCTTTGAGAGGCAAGGAAACTTGGGGATATAAGACATGAGAACACATGTATAATGATTTTCCTTGATTACAGAGAGGCCCAAAAGCAATGGTGCACCTTTGATTCCGTGAATGTGAAACTCAGGGATCACAAAATTCAATATATGCTTCTATTTCCCGCAAAACTGAAGGTACTATTCATGGGAAAGACCCATTTCTTCCAAACACCAGAGGAAGCACGGCAATGGATTGAGGAGTGGCCTGTCCTGCAACAGATGGAAGCCCCGTTGCGCCACAGTCAGACATCAGCAAGGAAAGACCCAAAACTCCCTGGATTTCAGAGGACACTAAGACCCCGGGGAAACCAGAGAGACTTTTTGCAAGAGACAACGCTGTATGCTACGAGAGGTAGTGGCCGGGCCCTACGGCGAAGTGGACGTTTGCTAGACTTCAACCTGTCAGCAGGTTTGCGCATTATCTGCCTCCCTAGTCACCGTGAACCTTGCACAGAGATAGACACTAGGGACAGCACGTCTGAAGACGAGGGAGAAGATGAGCCCTCTCAACATCCTTTGGTTGCTGAAATAGTGGCAATGGAGCAATATGTAGCAACAGAAACACTGGCATTGCCGGGAGAAGCCCCTGACTCGCACTCCTGAATAAGAGCCTTAGAGACTTGCCGTGGGATCGGAATACAATGACGGACGTCTTCCCCCGACACATCATCCACTTGCCCTGCAGAGCAGCTGAAGAGCTATATTCCAACGCAGGTGAAAGTCCAACAGTGGCCACAGACTTGGGTATTGGACTGCACCTTTTCTTTCTCTTTCCTACTTCTCTTATCCCTGTTCTGTCTTCCCCTCCCCTCTTCCGGGATCTTCTGTCCTTAGTCTTTGCCTTGTCTTTTTCCTTCTTTGGTTTGTTCCTTTTTTTGAGGCTCTTTGGGGTGTTGCAGGAGTTTGAACTTGTAGCTTAAGTTTGGGGTGGGCGACAGACCTCTACCACCCTTATGCACAACTTCGGGCGTATGATTCTGGCAGATGATGTGGAAAAGGGGGGAGGTGGGGTGGGTGGTTCATATGGGGTTTCAACCATTTGCATTGTTGTTATGGTTAACTCTGTTTATGTCGAGGTACAGTCATAGAGTTCGCAGAGCATGCACAATCAACCAAATTCCATGAACAGGGCATCATATTACTGGATGCTCATACATGTCCCACCACTACACTATAGTCTGTTATGATGGGTTCGGAAGATAGCCCCTTCATGGCTCTCACCTGTAATGTTAACGGCCTTGGGGACAAAAATAAAAGAAGGCTGGTGTTGTCCTTCATATAACGCACCCGCCTGGATGTGGTGATGTTACAGGAAACACATCTTGAAGGCAGGAAATGTGGGTTCCTAGAACGGGGGCATATACCGTCCTGGTGCATGTGGGCTACAGATTTGGCTCTAGAGGAGTCCCCATCCTGATTAAAAAGTCAATGTGAAGCGCATGTGGATAGATCCCCAGGGAACCTATGTGGAAGTGACAGGGTCATGAGGTAAGATGAATGTTACCATCCTATTGGTTTATGCCCCTCGGAAACTGCAGACCAGGACACTACACTGGGTGACGGACATATTGCTGGGGACACCGGGCTCGTATTTGGCTCGAAATTGGGGTGACTTTAACGACGTGATGCATGTCCCCACAGATTGTTTGGGAGAGCAGGCCCATCTGCCCCTTTTTACACAGCTGACCGTCCTGCTGACACTCTGGGTTTGGTGGATGTGTGTTACACTGGCACCCGGGGGAACGACAATACTCATACTACTCTGGGGCCAACAGGGTCTACTCCAGAGTAGACTATGTATTCCTCCCGAACGGTGCAATACAGGACATCTACGAGGTGGAATACATGGCCAGGGGTTTGTCTGACCATCGTCCCTATATGTTTAAGTGGGTGAGAGGGCCCGAACTGGACAGGGGGCTGGAGATTGTCGGCATGGGATCTACAGACCAAGGAGGTGCTCCAGGGTATCGGAGCTGACACAAAAGTCTTCTTTGCCAAAAATCTGGGTTCGGTGCAGTCGGGAGTGGTGATATGGGAAGAGTATAAAACAGTTCTAAGAGATAGGGCTCAGAACCAGTTAGCCTGGGAAATATCCTTATCATAAGGTGATTTATGGGTTGTAATGTTTCTACATTGTGATAATTTTTCTTTTTCCAACATACAACATAAAAATAGGGAGAGCAGAAAAATTCTAAAAAGATATATGACTGGAGGTGATAGAGATTAAAAAGACAAATAGAGATAGCTAGGCAGTAATCATCAGCTTCGTGTCAGTTAGTAAGAGGTAGAGCAGATCCAAATAGAGATTCAAACAGTTGTAGATTACATAGCTCCATGTGTCCATAAACTTCTTCTTTTTTTAATTTTTTTATAACTGATTGGCCCACTATTAGTGGATTATTAACTATCAGATAGGGTTGCAACTTTCCTTCGGCAATTATAAAATGGATAGTTTTATGGATGGAGCAACCGTCAAGGGGTTTTTATGTGTATACAAAACCATCATGAAAGTATGATAACATTTAGAATAAGAGACAACGCTCGAGATTTTAACAATTAGAAACCTGAACGTTAAGTAAAGAGAGCATGATTACGTTTGTTATGTCCTGCCAACTTGTCTGGCTGTCAGGTTTCATTGCCAGGGATACTTCCTTGGTTTCTGCGGATCATTAGTTTTGAACTGTGGGCGAGAGCAAGCATCAATGTGTTTTACTCAGCATCATATGAATTTATGGGACTAATTGCAAGTCTTTCCCTGTTTTAGTGTCCCGTCTGCTCACCTATTGTGAAATAAAGGGGCTTGGACTACAATACACATGCTCAGTACGCTATCCAGAAAAACTTAAGTAGCTACTCCATACCGCACACAATGTAGCTCTTTGAGGTACTTGCATTTATCAGTTGTTTTACCTTTCTCTTTTTGGTCTTGATAACTGGATATCAGAACTTTAATGACTTTGTTTTTGTAAAGTGCACTAGAAAGCGGTTTGTTTTTTGGTGATTGGGCCTATCTCAAATTGGCACGTTTTACACATTTTCTAGTCACACGCCTGGGTGATTCGTTTTCACATGCACCGAGTTCAACCACTAATAATCTGAACTTTACTAAACCGAGCACTACAAATTTAGTCTTTTTCTCCCCCCCCCCTTTTTTCTCAGATTGTATAAAAAGAATAACATATAAAAAATCAAAATGATATTGTATTGTTTTACTCACAACCTTGTAAAAGTCTTTTCAAGACGAAACACTTGTTGGCTGTTCTTTCTGTCTCTACGTGTCATTTTCATTTCATAAGGCTTTATTCGGAACAAAGAACAATGTCCATAAAAGCAGATAAAGATAAAAAAGCATTTTAGACAATATCCAATGTTAAAAGCAAAACAGTAAAATACAGGCAAGGGGTTAATAAATAATTTAAAAACTCATACTTTTCCTTGCATTGATTGCTTTAAGGAGGAAGGTAGCCGTAAAAAAACAAACATCAGGATGATGCAAGTTAAAGAGCAGTTACATGGAGTCTTTAACAGTCCTGACTCCAAACTTCACAAAAATAGGTTTTAAGTAAACAATTCGTAAATACCTATATAATTGACACAACAGAAGAAAGTGCATAGCGCTTTGAGCTGAAATATTGTCACATGGACATTTTCCAACCGGGTGCTTATTCCAGGAAGGGAAAGCCACCAAATTGTGGGCAATCCCGATCCTTAATCTTGTTAGTACAAACCGGTGTGATGGTCTGGTCACTTGGGTCAAATATGGATGATAACCCACAAATTCATTCAAACCATTATATGACACACAGGTGGATAGGTTGCCACTATTACTAAGCCGCCTCTCAGAAAGAAGATTCAAAAAGGACTTCTTCATTTCGGGTTTAGATATGTCAGATGCCCCGTAATTGTTTGATTTAATATCGAGGCCATAGATCACCTGGAAGCTATCTAGATTGTATTTAATCCACCGGATCTTAAGATAATTATCCATAGAGAGGCAGTCTTTGATAATGGCTCTACAAAGAGGTGGTTCTGCTTTTAACCAGATTGATCGCCATAACATAAGGGGTCTAAGGAGAATCAGATCGGAAAGATATTGAATGCCGAGTTCTCTATGTACTAGCTCGTTAGAGGCAGATTTAGGTAGACACAAGAGTCTTTTTAAAAAGACGTTCTCCTCCGCTTGTAAGCTCCCGGTAGGTGCAAAGCCCCAAATCCCGGCGCCATACAAAGCGGTAGAGAGACATCTGGACTGAAATATTTCGAGCATGTCTCTAACCCGCCTATCCCCTAGTTTTGTGGCTAATGTAAACACTCCGTGAGCACTCTTCACCATCTTGGCCCTCACATTTTTATGCTCGCTAGTCCAGCTATTATTATTAGAAAATGTGATACCCAAGTATGAAAAGTTTTCAATTTGTTGAACCTTATGTCCATCTATAAAATAAGAAGATAACTTCCTTTTACGCCCCTGACCACATTCCATAATATAGGTCTTGGATTTGTTAATCACAAGCTTTCTCCCTTTTATACACTGTGAAAACCCATCCATCAGGCGTTGGAGGCCTATCGGAGTGCGGGACAATAAAACAGCGTCATCCGCGTAAAGTAATACCGGGACGTATGCATCATTAATTTTAGGGGCATCTGCTGCAATGGTTTTTAGGATGGAATCTACTTCATTAGTAAGAAGGGTAAAGAGCAAGGGGGCGAGAACACACCCCTGTCTAATACCCCGCCCAATCCTAAACTTGGTTGTACACTCAACATGGGTACCGTATCGTACACAAGTAAGTAATTTAGTGTAAAGGCGTGCTAAAAAATAAATGATACCTTCCGGTGCCCCCATTTCGATCAGCTAAGCCCAAAGAATTGCATGGTCCACCAAATCGAAGGCACTACTCAAATCTACAAGGCAGAGATGGATAGTGCCCGGCTTGGCCTGCGTATACTTTCCGATCAACAGTTCAAGGTTTAGACACTGTCCGATCGTCCCCCGCCCCTTTCTAAAACCAAATTGACATTCTGCCAGAATGCCATTGGCCTCTGCCCATTCTTCTAACCTGACCAGAAGTACCGTACTCATAACTTTTACAGAAGAATCTAGCAGGGAGATCGGGCGATAGTTCTTCACATCACCACGATCTCTTTTTTTGTAAATAGGGATAATAATTGATTCTTCCCAAGTAGGGGGCTCCCCATTACAAACTGCTGCGTTAAATGTTTTAGCTAGGATAGGGCCCCATAGTTCTGGAACTAATTTATAAATGTCGATAGGCACCCCGTCCAGGCCCTGTGCCTTCCCCCCTTTGCTAGCCCTGATGCTATCTAAGAATTTGGTAACAGTAATGTCCAAAGGAACGATGGGCCAACAATCTTCTTCGTGACCCATAGCTTTGTCCGTATCAAAGATATTAGAAAAATGAGAGACCCATGTTTCCCTGTTGACCTTTGATGTTAGTTCGGGGACCTTCTCATCTTTAAGAAACGGACTATTCACTGTGGCCCAAAACAAGGTACAATTATTAGTTTCGGCCGCCTGGGCCAAGTTATCCCAGGCCTCCTGCTGAAGTTCCAGTTTCCTTCTATTTAAGGTAACCCTATAGCTAGCTCTAAGTTTAAAAACCAAGCTCTTATCTCTAGGTTTGGCTGCCAATGCCCGTTTTAATTCTTTTAGCGCAGAGGTACATGCTTGATCAAACCACCCCCTAGGGAGGTCTGCCTTGCGCTTAACTGAGATGGTAAGCTTGGAATCAATGACAAGGTTAATTCAAATAAAATGCCGAATAATTTTGGCAGTGACGTCAATTTCTTCGAGGATCTCAGTAATTTCAGGTAGGCAGCAATTTATAATAAGATCTGATGTCCTTTCTGCTTTATCCCCTTTCCATCTAAGTCTTGTACCGTTAGGTCTATGAGGTTCGATATTGTCAATAACCCCCGTACTAGATGTCCTATTCTTTTTCCAGAGAAAGGCCTCTATGGTTAAACAGTTGTGGTCGCTGAGAAAAATGTCAACGACTTGAGGGGGCGAAATCCAGGGCACAAGGCTAGAGGAAGTACAAATAAAATCAATCACTGTATTTGCCTCCCTGCCTGTAAAAGTGGGGATTGTCTCGCTTAGATCATTTTTCTCATTGGCCAAAATATCCATATCATATGATGCTAGGAGATTATTTAGAGAATCCCCGTACTGATTATGTTAAAAATGGAGATCTCCGTCTCCATGGCAATTGACCACCCCACATGTATTAAGTGGGCAAACAGACATATTAAAATGCCCTGCCAAAATCAAATCAAAATCAGCATTGGAGCCCCTTGTGATGTCATCCAGGGCGCTTGCTAAGGCATTAACCACCAGAACCCTGGTGCTGTCAAAAATGTTATTGTAAAAATTAATTAAAAGAATGTTTCTACCCTTCTTCTGGGAGAGCCATAAAATCTGGGCGTGTGCCCCAACCAGTACATGTTTATTAACAATAAAGGGGGTCTTGACAGAAATCAAAACCAAGAGCCCGCCCTTAGCTCTTCCAGAAGTGGATACCGTAGCACGTAATTGATAAGAAACAAATCCATTGTAACCTTTAAAATCTTTACACCACGTTTCCTGGAAACAAATGATATCAAAAAGGGCCAAAAATTCTGACCACCCCAAACAGTCAGATTTGGATGTTAAACCCGCAATATTCCAGCTAGCAATGTGACAACTAGAAAATAAGGTTGCCACATTGATGCGTTGTTTACTCCGTAGATTAGTTGTGGGCGGGTTTGTAATGCTTTGACAATCATCCACCGGCAGATCCTCGTTACATTCTCCTGCCTCACCCTCTATACTGGCTATCATACCATCTGCATAAGGCAGAATTTCTTTAACTACAGGCCCTGAAGTTGTTACAACGGGTTCAACTCCTGGAAAAACAAAATCCTCGGAGGGTAAACAGGGGGCCAAACCAGAATCCAGTCAATCGTTAGAGTCTAACCCACTTAAATATTGAACATTTTAGCTTGGCCAGTGTGATGTCTATAAAAGTAGCCCAAGGGACGGAGTGAAATGCCCTGGTCATTGGGTGGGTGAGAAGTGGCTCTAATCAAAGCAGTGGTAGCAAGATGGGGACTTTTAAAGTTAACAATAACACAATCACCCAAAATATTCTTTTGTGAAGTACCTATCCAGTTGGTTCTAGTGGTTACCAAAATCTGGTCTGCCAAACCAACTGGAAAGCCACATTCTCTGTTGAGCCAGGCCACAGTTTTGTTCTTTAGCAAGTCATGTGTTTCATGGATACCATCAGGTCCCTCCTCCCTTACTAGTGGGACATTGGTCAGGACTGCCACATATGGTGCGCAGTCAGGTGGAAGATTAGGCAATGAGTAGCCATACCGCTTTTTCTTAGCTACATTAATTCTAGGTGTGTTCACTGTAGTCAAAGTTGCGGATATAGTTGGGGGTACCGGGTTAGTAACCGCTACCGAATCATTGCTTGGACCCCCATTAGGCGACTTCGACGGCTCACTATTGCTACCCTGAACCGTTTCGGGAGAAACCATACAGTTATTTGGGCCAGGGTTAGTTTGCACAAGGTCTCCTAACCGCTTCAGTTCTCCAGAAACAATATCAAGTTTGTCAAGTAGGGGTTGTATAATTTTAACAAACTTGTCATCAATAATACCAATCAGCATCTCTAACTGCTCAGGTGCTAATTTCAATTAAGTATTATTTGAAGCAGTATCAGAGTCAATGATAGTCCCTTTGGGAGTAGTTTCGAGTTTTTTTTTTACTTTTACGATAACCCTCCCGTTTAGACATGGCAGGCCTACTTGCATTTCTTCCAGACCTTAACACCCTCTGCACTTTTGGGGCCGGTGAACATGATACGACAGAGTCGTTAAAAGTCTTGTTCACTGCCGGTGTGTGGACTCCAAATCAAGAGATGCTGGGGTGATAAAAGGATCTGGAGAACTGATAACACAGCTAACATCCACGGAGTGTATAGATAGAGGAAGAGGTGCCTGAGTAGGAATAGGGAGTGGGTCAGAAAAACTCCCTCGTCCTAAAGACTTTCGGCGTTCCTTATTCATTTTGTCCACCACTTTGACAAGGTAATTGTCCAGAGTGGCTACAACGGGTCGGATGTTCCCTCCATTGGTTTTAGACATTTTAAGAATTCGAAGATGGCCCTTCCCAGGAGCAAATGAATATACCTAAGTTAAGATTATAAAAATCCGAGAAGCACTGTTTATGAAATGATGATTACCATAACACATAAGGATCAAAGAAGCAATCCTAAAGGTTGCCATACAATAATAAAAAGGGAATATTTACACTAATAAACTCCAAATAATAAATGTGGTGAAATATTGGGAGACTAATCACAATTACCAGGTCCAGTTCACAGTTCTACGTGTCCTCACAGTTCTAGGGGCAACAGACCAGGATCCTCGGCCCAGCCCAGCCTCGTCCTGTCTCGGACTGTCGCAGACTGTCCCGCCCTTGTCCCGGGCTTCTCCCGGCACTCTCCCGCGCGCGACTCGCGGGGCGAGAGGCGTTCCTCTCTTTTCAGGCGCCTCCGGGCGCAGTGCTGGCGTCAATGACGCGACTTCGCCACCGGGGCACCTGGGTGTTGCAGTTTTTGTGCCACCCTGCGGTAGCTGCAGGCTGCGCAGCGGTGACCGGTACAGCCGTTCCCCTCACGGCGTCCTCCGGTGCCCGCTACCCAAAGTCAGGTAAGCCGTTGCCCTCACGGCAGAAAGGATGAAAATGGGCGTCCCACAGAGCGCTTGGCGCTCATCTCATTTCAGGCGCCTCCGGGCGCAGTGCTGGCATCAGTGACGCGACTTCGCTGCCGGGGCACCTGGGTGTTGCAGTTTTTGTGCCCCTCTGCGGTAGCTGCAGGCTGCGCAGCGGTGACCGGTACAGCCGTTCCCCTCACCGCGTCCTCCGGTGACCGCTACCCAAAGTCAGGGAAGCTGTTGCCCTCACTGCAGAAAGGATGAAAATACATGTCAACATTGGTGAACATCTGCGAATAAATCTTTTTTATCATCTTTGGAGTGGTGCTATTGCTACTGAACAAAACTCTGACTTACTTGAATCAGTTGTGTAACTATGTTTGGGTTGTGCTCTGTCATCTAATGTAGCATGGTCTGTATATGTATGTCTCTGTACGACTGTAACCGATTTTGTTATGGTTTCTTTTATTTTTGGTCTTTGGCAAAATATAATATTTTTTATTTTTTAAAAAGACTATTCAATTCTATTTAAATAATGGCGTTATTCATTTTGCAAACGTGTGTCTCCAAAGTTTCTAATAGCATGCAATAAATGTTTAGTCCAGGAGGTAGTTAAGAGATTGGAACCAGTGCTTAATTTGAGCCGGTGGTTGCTGGCCACTGCCACCTGCACTCATTTTTGGGGACCGGCACTTTTTTTTAAATCTCTTCATACATTTTCTTTTATTTTTTCTCTTTAGACAGTTCAAGAGAGCAAAAGAGGAAACACACACAAAGGGGAAAGAAGGAGGAAGAGAATGGAGGGAAAAACATCACAAAGGAAGAAAGCAGAAATCTAAAAGAGTGAGATAAAGAGGCAGGGAGTGTCTTGCAGTACATTACATAGGCCTGTGGTGGTTCAAAGACCAGCCACAGGCGTTTGATCAGGGCTTTGGGCACCGGCACTCCTTCTCTTACAAATTAAGCACCTTTTGGAACTCAAATACACTATGGCATAGCAATCAGACAAAAATATCTACTAAAATGGCCTGATTTATTCGATGAGGTTAAGGAATACGCTCCAAAAAGTCACTCTATGACTCATAATCCCATTGGCTGCCCAACAAACATTTTATTATGTGTACATGCGTGCAAAGAATCACTGCACAAGCAAACTATACTTCGATGTGATAATGGAAAGTTGTCCACACTTTCCCTCACTGTTGTCTTGGTAGATTCTGAAAACAAAATGGAAAGCAGATTGTATTCATCAACTGAGAGTGTAGGCAGATACGTGAAAAACAGAATGCACATTTTATCACTATGACAATGTGAGCTTGATGAAAAATACACATATAAAAATAAAAGATATCCGTTCAAATGGCAATGAGCACCCCAAGTCAACGAGTGACAGATAATTGGCATTAAGTCTGTAAGCAGCAAATAAGTTACAGGACATGGCAAGTCTCTGAAAAACTACAGAACAAGGCTATGCCTCCAAAGCAGTGACGTAGCAAGCATGCCATGGCTCTAATGCCAAAAACTGCTTGGGCAATATATAAAAGACTGACATAGCTGGGGTGCACCACTGGGCCCGGGTGCCACTGCACCTCCTGCACGAGCGGTATGTATGCCCCGGCCTACGATGCAACTCTTGTCTGTTGCCTCCCTGCTAGGAGCCGCACAGCGGGATCACAAGGTAAACAATGCTGCTGGCCAGTTAAAACGACCAGGCATCCTTCAGAGTGAGAAAGTGCTGGGACTGCTAAAAGTTAAATGTTACAGCATCTTCCAAGACTACTAGTTTTGTTCCCAGTGGTCGTTTAAAATAGGAAATGCTAAAGCAGCAGGGTTCGAAAAAGGTGCCTGACAATGCAATTAGCAACCCTATCACTATATCTCGCAGAAGCGACGGGAAATGGTGTGCTCTCATCCAATGGCGCCAAGCTGCTAAAACACCATTACTCGCCTATGGATTTTCCTGAGCTGTGACTAATCACGTGTCATCAGTTACACTTTAAAGACACCTCAAGCTGTAATGAAAAGACCATTATGTTATTCGTTACCCAACCGTTCCTCTTCTTTCAATTTCGGTTAACTTGTAAAATGCCAGAGTGGAGCAATGCCAGCGTGTTGCAAAGACAGTTCACGTGTGTTTTAACAATTCATTTGTGTAGTGAGGCACGACATTGAAAAATGGATGGAAATACAATTTAAAAGGAGACAATCCACCACTAATGTGAACAACATACGAGACCTGTATGAGACCAATGAAGTGCTTGTAAAAATCTGCAAGGTTTAATAGCCATCGAGCCTTTGTCTGAATGCAAAATGGAATATGTTTCGGAAAAAAAGAGAAGAGGAATGTGGACTAGTTAAAGGCCAATGGAAACACGATCTTGTTCTTAACCATTAAAGCAAATAAAAATATTAAGTAACTCTAATAGCAATGAAAGTATAAGGCCAAACGTCACCATATTTACACGCACCCTGAAAATAAATTGAACAAAATACCAAGGGGCAGATTTACAAGCCCCTTGCGCCACTTTTGCGTCATTATTACCATAAGAAAAGTGACGTAGGGTGGCGCAAGGAGCTTGTAAAAAAGCCCTCAAATTAAGTAATCGACATATGCATATTGTCAGAGAAGATTGGGCGACAGCGGAAATCAGGACAGCTCATTACCTCTACGTCCCTCGTCCTCGACCCAGTCATCACTCATGAGGTATTCCACACGACAGGAAACAAAACAGGAAACGCTTTTAGACTCCACCCACCCTCCTGTCAGGTGCTATAACACACCTCACCACCAGAAGCAAATCCTGTTTTGTTTCCTGTCGGTTGGAAGCTGATGGGTGACGCTTGGGTTTGTGCCGGGCACTTACCTGCTACGACTGTCCTGTGGTGTCCTCCTTTGCTGGGCCTTGGGGGTGCTCATGGACCTCCGTGGGAACTTGGAAGCCGGGCTGCTGGGCTTCCTGTGCTTCTTTCGTGGCGGGGGCCCTGGGTTGCGGGGCTTCTCGGGTCCCCGTGGTTCCTGGTTCCTGGTTCCTGTTTCTTCTTTCTGCCTTGTGACCTGGATGCTGTTTTTCGGTGTGCGACCCCGGGGCTTCTGTTCATTTCTGCTGTCCTGGGCTTGGCGGCTGACTCGTGGACGGGCGCGCTGTTGCTGCGCCGCGCTCCCTGCCCCTTTACGTTTTGTCGGGCGGGGCGCGCTCGCTTCCGTGGATTCTTCTGCTGTTTGCCCCTGATTTCCGGGGCAGTTTGCCCGGTTGTGGGCGGGAAGCCGTTCCCGGCTTCGGATCCTCATTTTCGTCTGTGCGGGCGCCCGGGTGGGCTCCGGGTTCCCCGCCTCCTCACCTGATTGGCTGTCCGGCTCATGGCGCTGACGTCATCGCCTCCTTTCGGTGGTGGTGACTTGCCTTCCTCGGCAGCTCAGGGGCGGTTGTGTTCTGTCCCTCCTTCCTGCTTCTCGGATCTGAGGGGCTGCAGCTGTGGGGTGAGTGTTTTTTCCGCATATATCTGCGGCGGATATCCGATGTTCCTTCTCCTGGGCTACTTGTGCTGTTGCTGTACGTCCCGTGTGGTGTTTTTTCTGGATTTCCGGTGCTGTTTGCAATGGGGAAGCACCACAGGAAGAGAAAGCATGTCTCTCCTGTTGGGTCATCCTCTTCCGACGGTGGTGATTCTGCCCCTGCTGATCGGTGTGCTGGTCTGGGTGACTCGAAGCGGCTGAAGCTGCTGATTTTGGAGACGCTGTCCGAGCTCAAGGCTTCCAAGAAGGGTGCTGGGGGTCGCTCGGAGTCCCCTGCTCTCCTTTATTCTGATATCTCCTCCTCTGCTTCCTCTGATGAGTCCGCTTTGGGTGCGGTGGATCTGCAGGGAAAGTACATTTCAAGGGATCTGTTACCTGATATTCTGGGTCATGTTCGGGAGAATATGGGTTTCCCTGAGGTCTCTGTGCCCAGTACTTCCCAGGATGCTGTTCTGCCGCAGTTTCGGAGGCCTGTGTCTTCTTCCATGCCCGTCCACCCCTTTGTTATGGATGTCCTTCTTAAAGAGTGGAAAGACCCGGACCATATTTCTTTGCCCAGGTTCATGTCTAAGCTGTATCCTTTGCAGGATTTGGAGGTTGCCCTGCCTGATTCGGTGCAGGTGGACTCTATTGTGGCTTCCCTGGTGGGTCGGCCTTCCATGGCTGATGATAATATCCTGAAGGATGGAGTTGATAAGAAGATAGACTCTGCTCTGAAGAAGTCCTATGCTGGCTCTCACCTGGCTCTTCGGTCGGGTGTTTATGGTGCTTATGTGGCACAGTCTTTGTTGGCTGACTTCAAGACTTTGTTTTCTACTATGCAGGAGGGGGGCACTTGTCCGGAGTTGCTGGAGTCTATGGAACGTCAATCGGAGTTCCTTTCGGACATTGCCTTTGACTCAGTCCGGGCCTCTGCTCTGTCTTGTGGTTCCTCTGTGGCTGCCCGTCGGAACTTACTGCTGCGTGGTTGGAAGACGGATGCGGCGCGGCGTTCTATGGCCTTGCGGTTGCCGTTTTCGGGTACTCTTCTTTTTGGGGACGCCCTGGAGGACAAGCTCCATAAAGTCTTCAAGGAGAGGAAGCATTCTTTGTCCTTCCGTCCTGCCCCTTCTCATAAGGGTTCCTCCTTTTCGAATGCCAGGTCCTTTCGCCAGCCTTCCAGGTTTCAGCAGTCCTCGTTTAGGGGCCAGCGTGGTGCTCGTGGGACCTTTCCTCGGAGATTCCAGAAGAAGCCCCAGCCGGATGGTGGGTCTGGCGCTCCTCGTTCCTGACTACGCCGCTCCAGTGCCCGATCTCGCTGGTGGTCGGCCCGCGGTTGGTGGGAGGCTGCGGCTGTTCCTCCCTGCTTGGTTGTTGACGACCTCCGACCAGTGGGTACTGGATGTTGTGTCCAAAGGTTACCGGATAGAGTTCCTGTCTCCTCCGCCTCCCTCGGGTGTTGTGGTGACCCCCTTGCCTTCGAACCCGTCTCGTCGTCTGGGGTTGTTGGAGGGTGTTCAGGTTCTGTTCAACAAACTGGCGATTGTCCCGGTCCCCCCCCTGGAGCGTGGACTGGGGACTTATTCGGTTGTCTTTGTGGTCCCAAAGATCACGGGGGGTTTCCGTGTTGTCATCAATCTTCGGGCCCTGAACTTGTTTGTGCGGAAGATCACTTTCAAAATGGATACTTTGCAGAGGGTGATCCCATTGGTCCAGGAGGGCTGGGTGTTCACCTCTCTGGATCTCCAAGATGCGTACCTCCATGTACCGATGGCGTTGGGGGATCAGCGTTACCTGCGCTTCTGCCTGGAGGGTCGTCACTGGCAGTTCTGCGTCCTCCCCTTTGGTCTCCGGTCCGCCCCCAGGGTGTTCACCAAGGTGGCGGCTCCTTTGGTGGCTCATCTCCATCTCCTGGGGGTGTCCGTTTTTCCTTACTTGGACGACTGGCTGCTGCAGGCTCCTTCTCCGGAGGTCATGTCTCGCCACCTCTCCTTGACCATGCATACGCTAGAGGATCATGGGTTCCTGGTAAATCTGCCGAAGAGTCACCTGGAGCCTGCTACTCGGAGGACTTTCATTGGGGCTGTGTTCGACTCTGTTCTGGGCAAGGTTTTTCTCCCGGAGTCCAGGATTCGGCGTCTTCAGTTGTTGCTGAGGAGGTTACTTTCCCGGGATTCGGCTCCTCTGCTGCAGTGGCTGGTGGTTCAGGGCCACATGTCTGCCACTGTGTTCACGGTGCCCTGGGCCAGGGCTCATCTTCGGCCTCTGTTGTGGCATGTTCAGAGTTGGGTCCCCTTTCCTGTCCAGGACTTCTCGATTCCTGTGCCTGTGTCTCCGGAGTTGGTGTCTGCTCTCCAGTGGTGGCTGGACTCTTCGAATCTGTCGCGGGGCATGTGGTTCCATCCTCCGACCCCCTTGGTGTTGACGACGGATGCCAGCGCTTTCGGTTGGGGTGCGACTCTGGACCGTTGGTCGGTGCAGGCACGTTGGCTTCCTTCGGAGTCGCACCGCTCTTCCAATTGGAGGGAGCTGTCTGCGGTGGAGAGGGCTCTTCGCCTTCTCGAGGTTCATCTTCTGGGGTGCAACGTGTTGGTGAGATCGGACAACACTGTGACCGTGGCCTACATCAACCACCAGGGCAGTACCCGCTGTCTCTCCCTGAACTTGGTGGCGTGTGCAATTGCGAGTTGGGCCGAGTGTCATCTAGTGGCTCTCTCTGCTGTACACATTCGGGGTGTGGACAACGTGGTTGCCGATTCCTTGAGTCGGAAGTTCCCGTCCTCTCTCTCCCTGTGTCTGGCCCCTCGGATTTTCCGGTTGCTCTGCCGGAAGTTCGGGACTCCGGTTCTGGACCTGTTTGCCTCCCGGTCCGATGCCTTGCTTCCCCTGTTCTGTTCCAGGACCCCGGAGTCGGGGGCTTGGGGGGTGGATGCCTTGTCTGTCCTTTGGCCTCCTTGGTTCCTCTATGCGTTTCCCCCCTTTCCTCTGATCCCTGCTTTCTTGCTGAAGGTTCGGCGGGTGGGGGCTCAGGTGGTGGCTGTTCTCCCTTATTGGCCTCGCCGCTCCTGGTTTCCTCTGCTGCTGGGTCTGGCGGTGGGCCCTCCGTGGATCCTGCCCCGCTACCCCTCTCCACTGTGTTCCCCGTCTCCCTCCCTGTTGGTTCCTCTCACCTTGGCGGTCTGGAGGTTGAACGGTTGTCTCTTGGAGTCCGGGGTCTGCCCGACCACCTCATCACTGTAATGCAGGCGTCTCGTCGGAAATCCACTCTGTCCTCCTATTCGAAACACTGGCCTTCTTTTTCTTCTTGGTGTGTTGCCCTGGGACTGTCTCCTACCTCTTGTGATGTTTCTTCTGTTCTGCAGTTTTTTCTGGATGGCTTTCATAAACACTATGCTTTGTCCACTTTGAAGGGTCAGTGGGCTGCTATTCGGGCTTTTCGTGATCCGGCTTCTCTTCTTCCTTCGGACGGGTTGTTGGTTTCCCGTCTGTTTCGGAGTTTCTCTCTTTCTGCACCTTCTGTTCGCTCTCCGGTTCCTCCTTGGGATCTCTCTTTGGTTTTGGGTGCCTTGCAGTCCCCTCCCTTTGAGCCTTTGGATTCTGTGGAGTTGAAGTTCCTGTCTTTCAAGGTTGCCTTTTTGGTGGCTGTTACGTCTGCTCGGAGGTTGGGGGAGCTTACGGCTTTGCGTTGCTCTCCCCCCTTTTTGAGGTTTCTGGACGACGCGGTGGTCCTTTCCTTGGACCCAGGTTTTATGCCTAAAGTTCGTTCACGTTTCCATTCCTCCCAGGAGTTGGTTCTCCCTTCTCTCTGTCCTTCTCCTTCCTCTCCTTCTGATGTCTTGCTCCATTCTTTGGATGTGAGGAGAGCGTTGTCTGTTTATGTTGATCGTTCTGCTGGGTTTCGGTCTTCTGACTCCCTCTTCGTGACCTTTGGTTTGGCTGGTAGGGGTAAGGCTGCCTCTCGTCTTACTTTGGGTCGCTGGATCAAGGCTGTGATCTTGTTGGCTTACCAGGGCTCTGGTTTGCCTTGCCCGTCGGGGGTTCAGGCGAGATCTGCCAGGGGTGTGTCTGCTTCCTGGGCTGCTTTCCATGGGGTTCCCCTTGAAGAGATCTGTAGGGCGGGTACCTGGGCGTCCGAGTCCACTTTTGTACGTCATTATCGCTTGAATTGTGCTCTGTCTAGCCGACCTAATTTTGGTTCTGGTGTGTTGCAAGCTGTGGGGGTCCCCCCATCTGTTTGATTCTGTTTATTTCTGTTTGTTAAGAAACTGTGTCTTGCTGCACTCCTTGGTGTCTGTTCTGTTTCTGTTGGTGGTGTGCCAAAGGCCTTTGTGGGGTTGCTTTGGTATGCCTCATGAGTGATGACTGGGTCGAGGACGAGGGACGTAGAGGTAATGCTATGATTACGTATGGTAATCCCCATTACTCTTAGTCCTACTCGTCCTCGACCCAGTCATACGACCCGCCCGCCCTCCCTTTCCAGGCCTTTGGTGCTTGGTACATCAGGATTTGCTTCTGGTGGTGAGGTGTGTTATAGCACCTGACAGGAGGGTGGGTGGAGTCTAAAAGCGTTTCCTGTTTTGTTTCCTGTCGTGTGGAATACCTCATGAGTGATGACTGGGTCGAGGACGAGTAGGACTAAGAGTAATGGGGATTACCATACGTAATCATAGCATTAACCAAGTGAGGCACAAACAACCAAGCAGTAGTTGATTCCAAAAGGCAGAACACGTGATGTACCCTCAAATATGTCCCTCAGAAACTGCGTCAAAGCCATTTGTAAAGCCGCAATGTACACACTACAAGCTAATGGACACAATTTGGCGGAATCATGGCATCTGTTGACGTACGCTGGATCATGGGAAGCAGAATGGAGTTAACTTTTTAAATCACCGTCTCCGTGTTA
Source organism: Lissotriton helveticus (assembly GCF_964261635.1). NCBI lineage: Eukaryota > Metazoa > Chordata > Amphibia > Caudata > Salamandridae > Lissotriton > Lissotriton helveticus. The sequence continues at coordinate 644,127,229 of NC_136059.1, forward strand.
TACAGCATGTCTGATGAGGAGGTACAATGCCGCATATCCTTTCCAGGTCCTCATCTTTGCTTTGTATATTTATAAAGTATTTTCTTATCCCAGGAATGGGATGCTCCAGAAATCTACTGGTCATGTAAAGAATTAAAATCCCTTGTCATATTTGGTGACTGTTTATTAGCATCATTCCCCTTTGTATCAAAGCTTAGAATATGTGGGGGCACAGTTTTTGTCATGGTTTGGGTTCTAAGAAGGCTTTGATTATACCACAATTATGATTATGTTTGATTCTGAACATAGTAGGATTCTTTTTGTGTTCAATCTTTGAATATTCACTGATTCCAGGTATGCAGAGGCTCTACCTATGAATGACTCTGTTTAGGAAAGCTTTCTGAACATGGTAGGGCTATGATGAACATGCCAGCATTTTAATTAGACGGATGATAGCAGATATCAGGATATTTCATTTTTCACTTTTAAGCATTCACTGGATTTACCAAAATATTACAGTAACTTCAGATTATATTTGTGGTCCGATGCTAGGTGGACAACTGAGGGTCACAAAGAACCCCTCACAGTCTGACCTCTCCACCGGATCACATTGTGCAATTCTTGGGCAAATAGCGTATTCTCTTCGTGGCTTGGCGTTCCTCATTACCATTACCAAGCATTAGAACAATGTCTGCGTACCAATTCACAACCCCTCCTAGGGGTGAGTCCTCCCCCCCCTGGCCAACTTAACTGCGTCCCTTTTACCTTTACATTACACCAATGACAACGTGATCCGGTGCCTTAAAAGGTTGCAGTTTATTCAGACATAACATGGTTGTACATTTCCCAATTTCATTGGTCATTTATAACATCCATGTTATTGTAGAGTTCCATTGCCTTTGTACATTCTTTGTTGTTTTTTGCTCCCAAACATTCAAGCTTTTGGCGAGGTACCCCTTTGGCCGGGTCTCTGTGTCTGCGGTTCCAGGCTTCAACTTGCTACTGAATTTGGTGGGTGTCCATCAGGTCCTGCCCGGGCCGCAAGTGCCTTTCCGCTTGTCCTGGACCCTTTGTTGGCCTCTCACCTGTTCCTCAGGGCCCCTGCCATGTGGCATTCCAAGGACCCTGTGTGAGCCTCTCATCTACTCAGCCTGTGGCTGTCTCCTGTTATTTAGCTCCCTCAGTACCCCTGCGGTGAGGCATCCCATGGGCCCTGTGGGAGCGTCACATCTACTCTGTCTGAGGCTGTGTGATGTCATTAGCTCCCTCAGTGACCCTTAGGCATCCCAAGGACACTATGTGAGCCTTCCATCTACCTCTAGTTCATTTTCTCTCTTTTGTATATCTTTCCTGGGTTTCCTCTGTGACGCTACCTACTTTTTTACGATTGGAGGAAGTTCCCCCTTCTCTCCCTTCCTACCTCACCAGAAACCCATCTCCGTTTTTGACCGATGCAGGAGGATCTTCCTATAACCTGCCCCCAATTCCACGTCTGCCTGCCGTCTGCAAACCATTCCTAAGTTATCTGCTGAGGGGGCTCCCATCTCCCTGGCCCTGCATGCCCCAACGATTGCCAGCACAACCGCTGCTCTAGATAGCAAAGCCTCCGTTTCCATGGAGCCTACCTCATTTAATGCCCATCTGTAGGACTTGGCCCTTTATGCAGGGTCATCCCTGAACTTTTTGCCTTCCTCTTGTATTTTATCTGAGCTGTTGTTGGCTGTTTTATGACTCTGGGCACTTTACCACTGCTGATCAGTGCTAAAGTGCATATGCTCTCCCTATTGTAAATTGATGTATGGATTAGTGATTCCATGATTGGCTGATTTGGTTTACTTGTCAGACCCTAGTGCAGTGCACTGCATGTGCCCAGGGCTTGTAAACCAAATGCTGCTGGTGGGCTTGCAGAACTGGTTGTGCCACCCACAGACGCAGCCTGTACAATGTGTCACAGGTCTCCCATTGCAGAGCCTGTGTGCAGTCTGGTACTGCCATGCTGACTGGGCAAGTGCACCCACTTGCCAGTCCCTAAACCTTCCCTTTTTCTGCATATTAGTCACCCCTATGGGAGGCCCACGGGCAGGGTGCACGGTAAGTAAAAGCTAGCACATGCCCTGATGTGTGTGGCATGTCGTAATAGTGAATTACAGCCATTTTCGTTTTTCACTATTGCAAGGCTACCTGTTCCCCATAGGCCAGAATTGGCAGTTTAATTATAACATCTTGTAATCTTAACAGACTCAGGAAACTAGGTAGAAATTCGAGTTTAGTATACCTGAACTCAGAATGATAAAATACATCTTTTAGTGAAGTCGGTTTTAACATTCTATGTTTGAAAATAAAACTTTTAGAAAGTAGGTATTTTCTTGTTTAACTATCCAAGCCTGCCTCTGCTAGGTTGTGTATTCCTTGTCTGGAGTTTGAGTGACAGGGACTGGGGGATTCCAGGAGACAGGGTGATTCAGCACAGGGCTGAATAGAGCTATCTGCATTTGGATTGGTGGGAGAAGTTCCACCTGGGACCTGAATAGGACTGTGTCTTCCCTCCACAATGCTGGCTCCACCTCCTGTGGTGCGTCTGATGTCCCTTGCCTACACTGGGAAAGGAAAGAAGAAGTCATGTAAACAGAGTGCTCCAGGACTGACCAGAACTGGTTTGGACTAGGTAAAGACCTCTCTGCCTTCAGAGAACAAAGAGAAAATGAGTATAAAAGAGGGGACCCAAACCCCAGAACTAAAAATCACTTTTGGGAAACAAGAAAAACATCTGTTGAGGAGAGGAACCAGAGAAACTGAGGAGGAGACTATCCCTAAGCTGAGTGCTGTTTGGGGGATTGGCCTGCAGTGGTTGCCTGACTGCCAAAGAAAGGAGAAATGACTTTGTGCTACTTTCAAATCAACTTGTAAAGGATCTCCAAGGGCTTGAGATAGAGCTTGCCTCCAGCTGAAGTCTCAGGGACAACAGCCTTTAACAACCAGCTCCCCTGCCTTCCTTTGCTAGGAATTGAAGGGCCTGCTGTTGAGCTGGGTCTTCTGAGAGACTGCGTGCCGCTGGGAGCTGGAAGCGTGACTCAAGACGAAGAAGCGTGTCACTGCCGCAGCTGTTGTCGTCGCATCACCAGAGAAGAGGGTTGCCATTGCAGCAGACGCCATTGCACCACCGTACAATTGTGCCGCCGCTGCCGCTGTTGCCATTGCATCACCCGAAGTGCCTTGCATCACCAGAGAAGAGTGTCGCCGTCGCAGCAGATGCCGTCGCATCACCGGAGAAGCGTGTCGGAGGGCCTGTTGCGGCTCTGCAAAATCATTGAGTCTCCGCATGGCCATCGGCGTGCACACATCGGTATTGCATCAAGACGCTGGTGGTCGCATTGCCACAGGAGCGCAGTAAGAAACCGATGCATCACCTCCACCCCCCCGAGAAGAACAGTCGCATCCCCGACGCAGCAATAGGGACCCGACTCAGCACCCTTCTTGCGTGTAAGGAACCGACGCATCACCTTTTACATCTAAAGAGAACTAAGCTATTTCTACCATTTTTAAAGTACATTATTGTGGATGTTTGTCATTTGTGTTCCTGTGTGGTGTCCATCTGTAGTGTTGTCACTGGGTTACTGTATGTTTTCACAAATGCCTTACCCACTGCCTCTGAGATAAGCCTGCCTGCTCGTGCCAAGCTACTAAGGGGGTGAGCAGGGGTTGTTTTAGGAATGTACCCCTTACCCTGATTAGACGCCAGGGTCCCTATTTGGTCAAAGGTACCTACCTCTGCCAACTAACACTGTCTTATTTATGTAGTACTGCAAAACAATAGTGTGCTTGCTGAAATTTGTGGGAGACTATAGCGCTTGCTCCCAGTAGCAGAAAACTTGGTGGGATTTGAACCTGTGAATGCTAATTACTGGTTCAACTATACTTCCCAGCCCTTAGAGGGATGGGATGCCAATAGGAGGCCGTCTTACAACATGTAGCGTGGCTTCGCCATTATTACTATCTAATGCAGTGGTTTCGGCTGCATCTCCTTTATTTACATTATTTGTGGTGCATATTCATGTTTATCTTTTAGTCAGCCCACTAATGTATGTGTTCATATAAGGCAGCGTCTTCTTTTATAATACTTCTAGTTTTGTTCTCTGATGTCATACGTGTGATGGGAACTGATGCCCTCAGGTATGTTAGGCCATATCATTAACCTAACTTTATTACCGAATGCACTGTGAATGTAACCCCAACACATAGCTTCTAGTTTGAGTTCCGAAACAAGGAGAGCTCCTCAACATGGAACGTTCATATCCGGAAACAGTACCCATTGTCTCTGACTGCAACAGTCTTTACTTCTAGGGAGTTTTTTCACTGCAAACCTGATTGAAAGCCAATGAAGAAAATGTGTTACCCACTTTCTTAATATACTTGCACCCTCGTCTCACTGGCCTACACTGATTACACATTTGGTGCACTCCTGCCACTGCATATTTATCCCAGTCGACCAAGACCAGTGTGGAAGGATTTCTTGTTTCCACTCTTTGAGATTGACTGGGCCCTGGATTTTTTTTTTCATTTATTCACGGACACCGGGGATCTAATTGTTTAACATGGGCACCTGTCATATCCCCCAAGCACCTATTCATGTGTTGGCAGCTCTAGCCATATGCCACAATGTCAGTCACAGCGTCAACATCTACCCTCTCTTTATCAAGCTGACTCTCTGTGTCAGGAAGAATCTGTGTCGCATGGGAAAACACGTTTACAACGCTGTCATTACATTGCGCTACTAATACAATGCGGTCAATTCCAATGACTGTGTTATTAGTAAGCAATGCATTTACATCGCAAGTCATTACAACGGCTTGCACTAGGGGGTGCTGAGGTATTTGAAATGAATTCCAACACCTTCCCTACTGTTGGGCAAACTGGAGTAGGATTAGTAATTAATACCCCAGTGCGCCCCCTAGTGCAAGTCGTTGTAATGACTTGCGATGGAAATGCATCGCTTTATAATGTAGTGAAGACAGGGTTCTACCTGCACACATTGCTATGTTAGCATAAGCATGTTAGAAGTTTAAACACCATATAACCACTTTTGCACACAACACTACATGTATCTGTTGTAAGTTAAGCTGCTTGATTTTCTTCAGATAAGAACGGTCTGCTTTCCACATCCCTAGACTTACACGGCGACCTCAGTCTGTACACTTTGTGCTGAAGTCTTCAAGTTCAAATAACCATGTATGCTGTTGATTCAGGTTGATTGGCATACGCTCTAGACACAACATGCACACAGCTGCGAATAGCTGAAACTCGAGTGCCTTTAATATTACACTGCATGGATGTTTTCAGGCACTTGGAGAAGAACCTTTCCCTCTACAAAGAGCTTGCTGATCCTGTGATGTGATTCACCTCAGCTGATCTTGGAGGTATGGGGCTCCCCGGTTAAACCTAGAGACCTTCTATTATTATAAAACTAGCTCCTAGCCAGTGGAGGGTGGTACACAAGGCGCTATAAGACCTGTTTCCACTATCATTATAACATGATTTCTCCATTTATGTTTTATGGAACTGTAACAATGCTGATTGTTTTATTTCTAATCATATGCCTGCTTATGTTAGCCAAAATACTGCCTCTTAGAGCATGTAGTTAAAATAAACATGTTAAAGTTTATTGTGTCTCTGATTACTCATGTTGTGGACTTGTATGCAAATATAAACGAAAGAGTGTTCATGATTCCCACCATTCCTGAAAGTATTCTAAGTCGCTTGTTCTGGGTTGTCTATTCGTCTTTAGAGAAAGGGCGATTGATAGAAACATTACTGTTCTTCATTAAATACAGTGACGGAGCCAGGAACTCCATCTACAATGGTGGCCGTTTTACTGCAGCGCGCATGCGCATAATCCGTCCCCGACGTGCAATAGACCTCCAGCCCCTTCCCAGCTGTTTTCTGACTCCATTCCAGTTTCCCCATCTCCCCGTGAACACAAAACAGGGGCAGGCGCACATAACTGGGATATTAACGTCCATATTCAAAGGCACACTCAACTTCAAATACCAAACAACGCGATGCCGGCATCGCATTATCCTCCTTATGGATAATGTATTTCTTTACTGACAACTAACTGGCTTGCTTTTACAGCAAAACAACACAACCTAGGAAGAAGCGAGGTGGAGCTGTGCTGCGCCGACCCATGAGGGGGGCAACACTGCGGCCTGTGTACCAGCCTTGGGGCGTGCACCGACACCTGATCACAGCCCACGGACCTTATCTGATTTGTACAGCAGGGTGCAGCACTCCCTGACACCTCCCTCCATGTCACGGAGTGCATGCTGTTCTTAATAACGGTGCAGGCTTGCCGCTAGCAAGCAAGGCAGCCAGGGCCGGACTGGCCATAGCGGGCACCGGGCAATCCCCCGGTGCGCCGCACGGGTGGGGAACAGTTTTGGGCCCTGGGGCCGATTTTGTTACAGGGCGGTTTTTGCAGCATAGCTGCAAAATCGGCCCTGCAACAAAATCGACTGAAAAAACGGCCCTGGCAAAGAGCTCGGCGGCACACCCAAACCCCTGGGGTTGGGGGGGTGGCTGAGCACTTTGCCAGGGCCGGTTTTGGTTCCCAGTCCGGCCCTGAAGGCAGCGGAGCTGAGTAGCAAACTCTAGGCCACTTTGAAGCCTCAACGGTGCCATGATAGTTTTGCCGCCCAAAAGGCTGGATACCCTGGAGCCTCCCTGAAATACTTTTGTTTCACAAGATCTTCATCGTTCCAGCCTACCGATGCTCTGTCTGCCAAAGCCCTAACCTGAGGCTACGCTGCACCTCCCCTCACCCTGCTTGTGGCTGATTTGTGGATTCAGACTTGTGCTTACCGCTGCCACTTCTCATCCATTGTCTTGGGGGCACCGCCGCCCACTCTGACACACCACACGTTTGTAATCTGGCCGGCTGGCTCTCTTTCCTCAAGGTCCGTGCTCCTGTCAACTCGCCAGCTGGGATGCCCCCCTCCGTACTGCTGTGTTGGCTCGAGCTGCCCTTGGAAAGCCTGCCTCGTCTTAGCCTCCAGACCCTGCCGTAGTGGCTACAGGTGCCAGTAAGGCCGGACAAGCATGGTCCTAATTCTTTATTAAGTGCTTTCTCCTGCTCATTCCCGGCGTCCACCTGGATGCTTCATCCCAACCTCGCAGTCGATGGGTGATCAAGGCCTCTCCTCTGCTGCCGCCACCCTTCGCTGCTCCTCCGTGCGACCCTTCAACGTCCCCAGCCACCAAACTTCCTCATCTGCTAGTAATTGGCTCCTCTTCTACGGCGATTCTTTCTTTTCCTTGCAGGGCGGGTTATGAGCTAACTCAGGGCCTTACGCCCTTATTTAACACCTCCAGCTGCTTACTAACTTGCCTCCCTGATTGGGGGGGCATTGGCTACCTTGGGGCGAGCAATCATGGTCGCCCCTTCTTTCGCGGGCTTGGCGACCGGTGGGAGGGCTTCCCTTCTCCGGGAGGTGTTTGCCCCGGGCCCCATTGGGTCCAGCTGCACCTTCTCTGGCAAGGGTTTTTTCTAGATGAACGCTGCAAGGCCTTGTCTGTTGAAATGTTATGGGCTTGATTGGCAAAGCTAGTTACACATAATACTTTGGTTTTATGTTTGAAATGTATTACTTGCATGAAGATTTTCATGTGAGTACAGCTCCTCTCAGGGTTTGGACCTAGACTGGAAGAGGTACTTCCAGGAGAGGAAAGGCCTTGGAGTTAGTGCACACTTACAAAATTGCATGCTTCTGGGTATTCTCCAACTCGTCTTCTACCCCTACCCACCCTGGATAAGAGCAGTAAAATATTTCCAAGAGTGCAAGTGACCTCACCTCGTCCCAGAAATGGTGGGTGTGTAGGAAAATATGCTTATTTTTTTCTCCAAGGGGAAAATATGTTCCCATAGGGCAAAAAACTGTTTGTACATTTTAAGCATGGGCGCAAAATCCGTTCCGCTCGCGGATTTTGCGGATTTTTGGCAAATTCGCAATCCGCGAATTCCCGCGAATTTGCCGAAAATCCGCAAATCCGCGAGCGGAACGGATCCGGGGGGCAAAAGTTCAAGCTTCAAGCTTGTAACTATTTTAGAATGGCGCCGGCAATCTGCCAGAGCCATTCTAAAATAGTTACTAAGTTAGCTTCAACAGGAAGCACTAATAGATAAAATGAAGCAGGTGCTCGAGTTTAATTGAATTCGAGCTTCAGCTCGAGCACCTGCTTTATTTTATCTATTAGTGCTTCCTGATGAAGCTAACTTAGTAACTATTTTAGAATGGCGCTGGCAGTATGCCGGCGCCATTCTAAAATAAAACAGGAGTGGGGCAGAGGGCAGAAGGGCACAACAACGAGTGTGGCAGAGGGCAGAAGGGCACAACAACGAGTGGGGCAGAGGGCAGAAAGGGCACAACAATGAGTGGGGCAGAGGGCAGAATGGCACAACAACGAGTGGGGCAGAGGGCAGAAGGGAACAAACACGAGTGGGGCAGAAAGGCACAAAAAAGTGGGGCAGAGGGTAGAAGGGCACAAACACGAGTGGGGTAGAGGGCAGAAAGGCACAAAAACGAGTGGTACAGAGGGCAGAAGGGCACAAAAAACGAGAGGGTGGCAGTGATGAACCAGAGGGCACATCGCGTTCTCGCACAAAAAACACCAGCGAACACGCAAAGCGCCCCGCGAACACGCAAAAATAAAAAAATCTGCAAATTCGCACAGATTCGCGAATTTTGTGGATCGCGAATTCGCAAATCTGCAAATTCGCGGATCGGGAATCCGCAAAATTCTCCCATGCTTAGTTAATTTTCCCTTTTTTCAATATCTCTTTGCATGAGCAAATATATGCACGTATGGCTTTACATTTTTGAACCATATGAGTCATTTTTAACATCGTTTACATAGGGATGCCTATTTTGCCTAAGCATCAGACAATCCTCTTTTCAAAACTATAGTATGGTACTGTAAACCGACTATCAAATACTTTGTGCTACAGGGGTTTCCGCTAATGGTCAGGTGTACACAATACACAATGCATCCTTCTCTCTTATGCCTGCCTCTTCATGGGGTGGTTTGAGAGGGTGTATGCCTGGAGCCGCCGTGCTTCCTCCTTGACGGAATATATTGTGTACTAGGGAGGTACATAGACGATATTATCTGTCTATGGTCAGGATCCATTGAACAGCTACAGCAATACTTCACGTATTTGAATGTCAATACTTACAATGTCAAATTCACAATGACCTGGGACAAAGAAAACAAAAATTCTTGAAATACAGTTTTACATCAGAGACTAGACAATCCAGAGCACATTGTTTAGGAAAGAAACAGCATGCAATCGGGTTCTTCTCACTGACAGTGCGCACTCGCGTCCTGTCATTACCAATATTCCCTTTGGTGAGATGTCGCGCATACCTAGGAATTGTATTGAGGAAGACACCTACCAGAGTAATATTCTTGAATCCAAAAAAAGATTTTTAAAAAGGGTATATAATAAAGACATCTTGGACAAAGCAATCGAGAAGGCTCAACATTTAAAAGGGACTGCGAATGAGAGGGCAGTGAGTCTTGTCACACAGTATAACACCAGTAGCTGTAAGGTGTACAACATCCTGAAAAAGAATTGGGGTCTTCTACAAGACGTACCGGGTGTTAGAAACTGCATAACCAATACACCTTCAATGACCTATCGGAAGGGCAAAACACTGCGTAATGCTCTATTTCCCAGTTATGTTATTCACAAACAAGATACTTGGTTACCTTCTAAACCACTTGGTTTCTTTACATGTGGAGCGTGTAACATTTGCCCCTTTGGTCAAAACAAAAGTACATGCTTTACATATAACAATTCCGTGGCTTATAACATAGCCCATTTTATGAATTGCAAAAACACACTTGTGATCTATGTTTTGGGTTGCAAATGTGGTATTATATATGTAGGAAGTACAGTTCGACCATTAAAAATTTGTATACAGGAACACCATAGGGCAATTCTGAACAAAGACAGCTGTTACCCCCTTAGTGATCATTACAGGGATTTACCCCCAATGACAATACACTACCCTTTGGTTTCACGGTATTGACCATGTACCATTTGGCAACAGAGGTTGGGACCCTGAACTGCTGGTGAGGCAAAAGGAGGCAAAATTGATCTGTCACCTTAAGGCCACTTTGATGGGACACAACACCGACAGGTAGCTGCACTATTTCCTTGGGCAAAGGTAATCTGAGGCTGTCAGCAGGGCATACACTATCTGTACATTCAAGGTATAATTTACATTAGCCGTTATCATACATAATGTCTGTTATCCAAACCTCACAATTTATTTTAATCTTGTTGTATTGTATTGTATTGTATTGGAAACTTATATAGCACAAAACTGCCACCCTATGGGTATCCTGGCGCTTGGATCAAAGAGAAGCCCTGAAAAAGAGAAAACCAGAGACAGTTATCTAAAAAGACAGACTTAGAACCCATTACTAGGGAAGAGCCAAGTTTTCAGGCTCTTCCTGAAACCAATCAATGAACTAGCCTGTCTAAGAGTTAGGGGCAGTTTGTTCCAGGTACGGGAGGCCATCATTCCAAAAGCTCTACCACCTTTCAGAGACCTCTTAAATCTGGTGGTAGGGATAAAATTAGAGTTAGAGGAACGGAGCTGCTTACTTGGATTGTACCAGGTAAATATTTCTTGTAGAGGAACAGGACCCTAGTTTCAATTCAGAGGGATTTGAAACTAATTCTTTCCCTGATGAATGGCCAATGGAGGTCTCTTAGGGCCAGTGACGTAGAGGATCTATGTTGTCTATTTAAGGCCAGCTTTGCTGCCATCGATTGAACTCTCTGCAAACCCTGTACAATATATTGTGGTGCACCCGTGTACAGGGAGTTGCAATAGTCCAGTCTACTCATTAATATGCTCCTCACTACAAGAGGACGAGTGTCCTCCGGGAGTAGGGGAAGGATTTTCCGTAGAATTTGGAGCAAGGACAAGCAGATACTGGCAGTTTCATTGGCTTGCGCGTCCATTTGGAGGTTTTCGTCTACCATAACTCCCAAATTGCACACCACTTTAGCCGAGACCAGAGAGTCACCCTCAGGAGTGAGCTTAAACTCGGTAGGTAGGTTATGCGTCATTCTCGTGGCAGGGCAGTATATTACTTCCGTTTTTCCCTTGTTAAATTGTAGGGTATTTCTCTTAAGCCAACCTGCAGTTTGACACATGCACTCTTGGAAGGTGTCAATAGATACCGCTCTTTTCCCCTCCAATGAGAACACCAGTTGAGTGTCATCTGCATAGTTGATTAGATCTACCCCAAAACATGTAATAATGGGGAATAGAGGACGTAGATAGATGTTAAAGAGGATCGGGCTTATTGCCAAACCCTGTGGCACCCCAGGGAGTACTGGGGGCATGTCAGAGGTAAATTATGATAAGGATACTGCCTGTTGCCTTCCTGACAGGTAAGATCGTAACCATTTTAGAGCCTGTCCTTTTACCCCTATGTCTTCCAGTCTCTCAACCAGCACAGCACGGGTGAACGTGTCAAATGCGGCTGACATACCCAGTAATACCAGGACAGTTGAAACCCCATTGTCCGCATGCATTCAGAGTTTATCCATTACTGATACCAGTGCGGTCTCAGTCCCATGTCCCGGGCGGAAACCAAACTGATCCCTATCCAGCAGTAAATTATCCTCTAGATAACAGGATAGACTTTTACTAACTACCTTTTCAAGGATTTTGACCGGGTAGGGCAGTAAGGAGATTGGTCTGAAACTCGCTTGGTCGGAAGGGTCCAGGGAGGATTTTTTAAGTAATGGAGTTACAATAGCTTGCTTCCAAGCCTCTGGTACCACACCTTCCTCCAGCGACTGGCAACAGATCTTCCATAGGCATGGTAAAGTTTCTTCCCCCAGGGTTTTCCAGATTTTATGCGGAAAAGTATCCAGCAGGGAGCCAGAGGACACACTTAGAGCCAGCTGGTTGTGGATTAAAAATGGCTAGGTCAAGATGTATCATGTTTGAAAAACTAACATTTTGCCTTATGTACACATATGGTATTTGAATTCCTTGTGGTGGTGTTCTTTGTCTTTTTTTATAATTGTTGTTAATTTCAGTATTCTTGTGCTTATCTCTCACTCTTTCTTATCCTTAATTTGGTGTGGTCAATTGGTATCATCATTTCTTTCTGATCTTTACAATCTTTGGAAAATCTTCTGTCATTTTGTGGGACGCCAGTAAGCTCGATTCCATTTATTTTTCTGCCCCCCCATTTTTTGTGTTTAATAACACGTCACTGATATCGTGACGCAAAGTAACATAGGGTGAGCTTTTGGGAACTGCAAGATGTCCGCCCCCCGGGGAGCATCTTAACGACTGAGGAGTCTCTGCAAATGAAAAGATACAACAGTCCTGCCTTTTTATGTGCTGACACTCAGCAGTCGTAACAATACTACTAGTAAAATACGTTTGTGAATAGCAAACAATTGTAAACTTACACAAACGTGTAAGTTCGCCTTTTTGAATCAGGCTCATTATTTTGCGCATGTTTATAATGTTCATAACCATTATGAGAATAACGTTTGGTAATCATCAGAATGTGTTGCCAATAATAAATGTTTTACTAACAGAAGAGGTGCACTTGTTAAGACCAGACCCTCCTTTTTGGAGGAAACCAGGAGAGAAGAGGAGGGATATGCATTTTCACAGCAACATAAATGTAATTTATATTATAATAATCAGATACTGCAGCTTAGTTATCATGAATGTCAACTCACCAAAAGGCCGGGGAAGCGGAATAGAAATCACACCATTGGTTTTACTTTCACTCACACACACACACACACACACACACGCTTAAACATGCGCACACCTTCTCAAATAAACACACTCTTACCTGCAACCATGTACACAACATAAATTTAAAAGTATTTTTTATTTACCTCAGTGCCCAGGAAGGGTCATATTTCAGTTAATGGCACTCCATTCTTATTTATAGGATAGGATAGGATAACATTTAATATAATTTTTTACTGCACTAAAACCCAAAGGTGCCAAAGTGCTATAGCAGGACAGATGAGTCAGCAAGAGCAGCGTAGCCAAGAAACAAGGATTCTAAAGTGAGAAAAGCCAAGTTTTCAGATGTATTTTAAAGGACATGATGGAATCTGCTTCTGAATTGTAGGTGGGCAGGGTGTTCCACAATTTTGCGGCAGTCACTAATAAGGAGCGCCCACGCCATCTTGTGAGTATTTTATAGCAACAAGATCTAAGTCGTCTGCCAGGAGTTTACCAGCGAATAAGAGCATTCATGAATAGGACCATTGTGATGAGGTTAAAAATTAAACATAAGGCCTTAAAAGAAATTTGCTTCCTGATAGGGAGCCAATGAAGGGAATGCATTTTGTCTCTAACTGAGTGCCATTTGGAAATGTTCAGAGTGAGGCGAGCTGCTGCATTTTTGTACAAACTGAAGTTTGTTCAGGGAGGATCTATTTATGTTAAAATAAAATGCATTGTAATAGTCCAATTGTGAAGTGACAAGGGCGATACTGTCTGTCTAGTGCAGTTTGGAAAAATCTTTTTCAGGGTCATAATGATGTAAAAGTGCTAGTAATATGACTGACCTGTACATTGAAAGTCAAAGTTTTATCAAAGATGACCCCACGTTTTTTAGCTGACTTGACAGGGGGGGGAGAAATGTACAATATTATTCAGTATTAGTGTAGTTAAACAATTGACCACCATCAGGCAAAGTCCATAAGGATGAGTGCCCCTGTGTTTCTGGCACTGCCTCCTCTTTTGTTATTTACCTTGTTTCTTGACTATGTTGTTGTGGTGGTAGTGTCTACCAGAATACTTAACAATTCTAGTGTAACAGTTGATCTAGGTGGTTCATTATAAATATGAATCCTACATACCAGAAGAATGAGACACAGAAATTATTGTATAACAATGATGACATTTAAGTTGTGGCCCGTATTAAAAATAAAATATTTTGTTATTAGATTAGCCATTTATAGATTACCTGGTTACTCCAACTAAGTGTCCTCACGCTTGGAATTGTTCCTCAACTTAGAGAAAAGCTGACCTCCGTCTGTTGCCTTAACACCAATCTGCATGCGATGACCTGAAGAACCACATTTTCAGTTTCCTTCGGAACACCGCTTCTGATGGCTGAACACTGAGGTCCAGCAGCAATTGGTTCAAAATTTTAGCTGCTAAGAAGCCAAAAGATCTACCTCCCAGCCGTGCTCTTTGCACTTTTGGAATAGTCAGCTTATCGGTGTCCGCGGACCTAAGTTTCCCAATAGGTCTGTAAAGGGTAAGTAGGGGAAATAGATAAATCGGACCTTTCTCATCTACAATTCTGTGACTAAGGCATATGGCTTTGAAGGTTAGTCTGTCCTGTACCGGCAGCCAATGTAGTTCTGCGAGTGCGGCTCCCACCGAGGTTCGTCTAGGAATGTTCAGTAATAAACAGGCTGCTGCATTCTGCACTCTTTGTAGCATTCTTATTCTGCCTTTGGTGACGCCTAAGTATAGGACATGGCAGTAGTCCAGACGAGAGATAATCATCATCTGGATAATGATTCTTTTTGCTGCTAGAAGTAGTAAATCTAAGATTTTTGCAACATCCTCAATAAGCCAAAACACATGCCAGCCAATCCCGCTATGTGTTCCTCAAATGATAGCGTGTTATCGAATGTCACTTCTAAGTTTTTGATCTTTGATTTTGGAACCGGGGACGGACCTTGTTCAGCTGGCTGCCAGACATGGGACCAAATAGAAGGTTGTTTGCCAACTACCATAATATAAATTTTACCTGCATTTAGTTGTAAACAATTCAAATCTATCCAGTTGGCCAGATCAATTAGACAAGCTCTAAGTTTAGGAGAAGCTTCTGCTTCATTCTGTTTCCAGCATAGTGATCAGCTGAGTGTGATCTGCATAAGACACTAGCTTCACCCCTTGTTTTTAAACTGTATCCACTAGAGGATGGATATAGACAATAAATAACGTCAGGCTTTGAGCTGATCCCTGTGGAACCCCTTGTAGCATAGATCGGCTCTCAGATTTGCAAGGCCACAGTAAGACATGAAAGAACCTATCTTGATGAAAATTA
Source organism: Lissotriton helveticus (assembly GCF_964261635.1). Taxonomy (NCBI): domain Eukaryota; kingdom Metazoa; phylum Chordata; class Amphibia; order Caudata; family Salamandridae; genus Lissotriton; species Lissotriton helveticus. Next base: position 644,142,337 of record NC_136059.1, read on the forward strand.
CTGATCCACTTTAGTGTGCCTCCTCTGACCCCAATATCCCACAACCGTTTCAGAAGAAGGCCGAGGGATACCATGTCAAAAACCACACTCAGGTCCAGCAGGATCAAAGCTGCCGTCTTTCATTCATCCGCAGCCATTTTCAATGACTCGGAAGCTAAGAGTAGTGCGGATTCGGTGCTATGCAAAGATCTGAAACCTGATTGAGTCTCGTGAAGCACATGGTTTTCCTCAATGAATTTGGTTCATTTGAGATTGAGAAATTGATCTGCCATTTTGGCAAAGAAAGGAAGCAGGGAAACAGGTTTCAAGTTTTCTGGAAGCGTGGGATCCTGGGAGGGTTTCTTCCCCAACAGGACCATTATCGCATGTTTACAGTGACTTGTGATTTTCCCTGAGCAGAAGAAAAAAATCATCAGGTTTGTGAGCACCGGTGCAATAGCTACCTTCCCTAGTAATAGCATACTAGGGTGAATCGTGTCTGTGGGAGAGCCAGATTTAACCAATGAGAGAAGTTGTAGAGTGTCCCTCACAGTAGGTGCTTGAAAATTAAAAAGCCCTGCGTGGGATGGTTCATCTATTGGGGGGGACAAATCTACAATTTCTACTGGCCTCTGGAATGGGATCTCCAAAGAGGAGTTATTACTACCATGCTCTGTTTGTAACATCGAGCATGAAGGAGAACTCGAGGAAGCATTGCAAAAGGAGGTAAAGCATAAGGTGCTAGTCCTCTCCAATCTTGAAGGAAGGCATCTACACTCAGAGCTTGAGGATCCTGCCTCCAACTGAAGAAGTTTTTCAGATGGGTATTCATACGGTCCGCAAACAGGTCTGTTTTGAAGGGACCCCACATGGACTGAATTGTTAGGAATATTCGTCTGTTCAGTCTCCAATTGCTGGAGTCTCGGAAATTTCTCGAGTACCAGTCCGCTACTTTGTTGTTCAGTCCGGGAATGTGTTCTGCTACAACAGAAATACCTTTGTTCAAGCAAAAGCTCCACAGGCTCTTCGCTAGGTCTGTTAAGTCTTTCGAGTGAGGACCTCCCAATTTCGAGACGTATCGAACTGCTGACATATTGTCCATGCGAAGGGTTACACAACATTTCATTGAGTTCTGAGTAAAAGAACGAATTGTAAAGGAACCTGCTAGTAGTTCCAAGCAATTGATGTGTAACATCTTCTCTTGAGGAGTCCAACGACCCCCCGTAGTCAAATTTCCACATCTGGCTCCCCATCCTTCCAAACCCGCATCCGACTCTATTATAAGATCTGGTTCTTTCCCAAAAATGGCTTTGCCATTCTATGCCTCCAGATTCTTTAACCACCAGATGAGTAATGTTTTTGATTGTTGATCTAAAAAGATTAGTTGGGAATAGGATTGGTTCAATCTCAAGTAATGTGTCTTGAGTCTTTGGAGTGCCCGGTAATGAAGCGGGCCTGGGAAGATCGCTTGAATTGTAGAAGAAAGAAGGCCTAACAATTTGGCTAGAAATCTGAGGGGAAACTCCTTTAGCTTTAGGATTTTCCTGATTTCTTTCCTTACTTTTCTTACTTTGTCGCTCGGTAGGCGAAGTTCTGCCTTTACAGTGTCTACCAGAAAACCCAGAAATTGAGTTTGTTGGGACGGAACTGTGCATGACTTTTTTTAATTTATCACAAAGCCTAAATGTTGTAATAGATTGATTGTAAGGTTCGTATAAAGAACAACGGTCTTCTTCGACTGACCGATTATGAGTATGTCGTCGAGATATATGATCAGTCTTATTCCTTTTTCTCTCAGCCAATAGGTAACGGGACGAAGAACCTTGGTGAAACACCATGGGGCGGAAGACAGACCGAAGGGAAGGCTGCAAAATTGATATAAATGGCCTTGCCATGTGAATTGGAGAAACTTTTGGTGGTGTATCCAAATCGGTATTGTTAGATAAGCGTCTTTCAGTTCTAGTCTTGTCAACCAGTCTCCTTTTCTTAAGATGTCTCGTAGGAGGTGAATTCCCTCCATTTTGAAATGTTGATAGACTATTATTAAGATTATTATTAAGAGTTCTTATATAGCGCTCGATTACCCGTAGGCATCTCGGCGCTTGCCTTGGGAACCCGTCCTGGCTTTTCCCTGTGAGATACCTGTACTGGGCATCCCCAAGGTGAAAGCCAGGCATCCCGCCGCGGGGGGCCGTAGTGGAGATTAAGCAAGCTAATGCCCAGAGCTGCAGAGTGTGAACCCGTGACTCGAGTAGGCACCGAAACGAGAATTATCAAGTCCGTGGATATTTGGGCTCAAGACCCTGCCGCGTCGGGAATTGAACCCTGGTCCCGGGTCTGACCTCTGCTTCAGGGTCTGCCTCCTCTAACCAGTGAGCCACACTTCTCCACCATTGACTACCCATTGATTCAACTCTTTAAGATTTATGACTGGCCTTTGTTCCTTGTTTTTCTTTTCCACAAGGAATATATTGCTCAAGAAACCCATCTGAGTAGTCTCTATAATTGCACCTTTTTTTAAAAGTTCTTGAACCTCTTGAGACACGAGTGCCCTGTCTTTTCCAGAGAAAACTATTTCTCGAGGAGGTTTTGATTGATGGGGAGTAGTTATAAAATCTATTTTGTAACCCCTCACAGTATTGAGAACCCAAGGGTCTTTTGTTATTAGATTTCAGTTCCCAGCGAATTGGCGTAGTCTCCCCCCTACTTTTGGAGGGGTATCTAAAGGGTCTGACAAGGTTCTTACCTGAAGAAAATGAACGTTGTCTTCGTTCTCCTCTAAAGTTGCGTCCGCAGCTTCTTTGTCTCTGCGGGTAGAACTGGCTGAAGTTTGAATTATTAGTGTATCTTCCTCCTCCGTGGGAGATGAAGGGTCTTGTGTTTGAATTTCCATGGCCGGGGAAACAACCCCGCATTCTTCCGGCCCGTGTAAAAACACGTTCTTGAAAAACTCTTTTGATGTCTTTCTGCGATTTTTGAATTGAGCTGAATGCTCCAGCATAGCTGGCCATGTCTTTTATGAATTTGTCTCCGAAAAGGAAACCCTGTGTATTTTCCCCTCCATCACTTTTTGCTATTTCAATTAGTTTTGGATCTATTTTAAAGAGAATCCCTTTTTTTCTTTCTATAGACAATGCAGTGTTGGTGTTACTGATTAAACAAATGGCCCTCTGAACCCATTCCCTGAGCTCCTTGGGGTCTACTTGGCGATCCTCCAAGTAAGCTGATTCCGCCAATTCAAAAATTTTAGTAATAGGACCCACCGTATCAAGGAGGCGATCTTGACAAGATCTCAAGCCCTTGTCAATGCCTTTTCTTGTATCTCTAGAGGTCTTCGAAATAAAGGCTACTACCTTTGGGTCGAGTTCAGGGGTTGCCACAATTTTATTTGGCAATGAGGGTCTAGGGCATTCAGAGCGCAATCTAGCTCTGACTTCTTGTGGGATTTCCTTTTTAAGCCATAATATAAGATAGTCTCCCACATGTTGGGAGGGAGTCCAATCTGGTGACAAAGGATGTTTGATTAGAAGGGGGTCCAACATAGGATTACCAAAAGGGTCCAAGAGACCCATGTTATTATCTTGGGCCTTTGGTGCCTCTTGTGAGCTCCCCATTCCCCCTTCTTGCGCCTCTTCCTCGTCGGTATTGAACTCAGAAGAATAAGAAAGGTCTTTTTCTGGCTCTGAGTTGTCACTAGTATCAATATCAATAGGGGGCTCTGGGCCTTCTTTTTGCCCAAATGGGGTGCCCAAGGCACCATTCATGTCACCACCCCGAGGGTGTGAGGGGAGGGAGAAGGTTTTTGATCTTTTAGGGTCTTTTCCTTCACTTCCTCCAATTCTCCGCTTTTTTGGAGCCTTTATTGCTCCTTCTTGGTAACTAGTAGTGGAAGGGCGCGGGGATGTTAAAGACTCTAGTTTTTTATTGATGGTTTCATCAATAGATCCAATTACTTTTCCAAAGGCTTTATTAATGAGTCTTTCTAGATGTCCCTCGATGTTTAGTAGAGGTTCAGACATCTTTGTATCTATTTTATTATAAATAATTGTAAATAATTATTTTTATTATTCTAAATATTGATTAAATGTTAAATTTGGCAGTATTGGAGAAAATCTGACCAAAAATGCTGTATCTCCGTCGATGTGTCGTGCACAATAAACGTTATAACTGTCATTCTCTCGAGGGATACATGTGATGTCCCAATCTTGTAAAATGTCCGCCTAACGTTGTTCAATGGAGGGATTCCTTCATGGTGGTGGATGAAGGCGCAAATCAGATATCAGCTGAGGATATTAGATCCATGTTCCAAGACCTGAAAACGAGCCTGCAGGGCATCGACACTAAAATGGACACTTTGGCCGCACTAATGGATGGTATCACGCGACCAATGGATAAGCAAGAAGGAAGGGTTAGTGTGTTGGAAATGCGAGTCACCGAATCGGAGGAGGGACAGACTGAGCTCGACAAGAAGGTGAGAGGTATGGACAAGGTACTGGCTCTAATCCAACAACAGAACAAGGATTTGGAAGCGAGATCACGGCGGAACAATGTACACATAACGGGAGTGGCGGAATCCACAGACATTTCGAACATGGAACGTTATATTGAGGACATGATGAAAGACCTGTTTGGAGATGGCTTGTCCCCGATGTTCTTGATCGAGAGAGCGCATAGATCCCTAGGGCCAAAACCAGGGGCTCCGCCCAGGCCGATATTGGCCAGAGTTCTAAACTACAGAGACCGAGACACAATACTACGCCTGGCAAGGGAAAAGGATAAGATTCAGTATCGCGGAAATGACATAGCGCTATATCCGGATTTTACCTTGCAGGTACAGGCTGCTCGCAGGGAGTTTATACCGGCGAAAAAGATCTTTCAACAAACTGGTACCAAATATGCGTTAATATACCCAGCGAAGCTGTGGATGCAGGGCCCTGGCAGACCTACATTTTTTGTGGATGCAAAGGCGGCGCTCCAATATGCCAAGCAATTGACCAAAGATAAGAAGCAACAGACGACGCCGGAGGGACGGGAATCTGCTGACAGGCTGAGTGACATTGAATAACGTGTATTTTGGTGAAATGCCGAGGCCTAGAAATGAGTGGGTAGGGAAGTAGTTGCTATGGCACACACCTAAATATTGATGAGGGATGCTTTCATGTCCATTGGGGAGAGTTTCCAGTATGTAATTGAGCTTACATGTCCCCGCTAGCTAAATAGCTCAACCTGAGCAGGTGGGTCCTTGAGATGCAGAGGGAGTGCCAGCGCTCGGTCACCCTGTCAAGAGAACAGGGAAGTATGGTGGCCACCCTGCGTACCCTCTGGGATGATTCCCACTATTCGGACTGTATTTTTGATATTGGTCTTGGTTGAGGTAGGAAGGTGGGTGGTGGGAGGGGTGATTACACAACCTGATTGGGGGGTTGGCGTGGGTGGGTTGGGAGGGAGAGTGAGACTGGAGAGTCGCCTGAAACAGTTGAGGGGGGGCGCTCAGACACAGCGGGGGATGCTACATATGCATGCATGTTGGGGTTGGATGAGCCTGCCTGTGAAGTTGTGGAAAGCAGAGGAAACACTTAAGTTCATGTTATATGGTTTGCACCTATTATGTTTTAAGACACAGCCACTACTACCTCAATGTGAGCGGATGCGTGGACAACCTAGATGGCGGGCTGATATGTTCGCAGGTACTGTTAGTATGTTGTTTGGAGTATCTCTGAAAGCAAGACACTATTTGTCTGAAATGATAGGACTCAGCGTTATGGAATATGTGCCAGACCCTGAACCATTGTGAAGAACATTACATGTATTTCTTGGAACATACGAGGGATGAATGACCGTAGAAAGACAAGACTAGTGCATTCCTACTTGTTGCGAAAGGAAGTGGATATTTGTTTGTTACAAGAAACTCACTTGGCAACTGATAATTCACCGGTGTTCAAACATGGTAGATGGGGAGAAGTTGCGGAGGCCCCTTACTCCAACTATGCCAGTGTGGTAGCGATATTAATCCGTAAAGGCTTACAATGGAAAACCCACAAAAAAATAATAGATCCGGAAGGTAGATTTATATTGCTTTTGGGTACATTGTGTGGTATCCAGGTCCTATTCGTGAATGTGTACGGCCCTAATACGGACTGCCCTTTGTTTTTCCAGAATTTGTGGCATCAAATACAAATATGCGGCTCAGTGGCGGTGCTTTGGGGTGGAGACTTTAATGTAGTATTATCCCCTTCGCTTGACAGGCAGGGAGTACCTCAGGAGCACCACCCCAAGGCAGCAGAGATGATAGGGGAAATCATATCCGAAGCTGGACTGGTAGACTCATGGAGGGCCCTTCATCCAGGTGTTCGAGCAGGCACGAGTATAACAGCTCATAGAAATGCATGGTCGAGACTAGACTACTGGTTATTTTCCAGAGACTTACACTCGGGGTGATGGATGCAATGCACCTTCCGAGGTCACTGTCTGATCACGCGCCTGTGGGTGTGACAATTGCCATACCACCGCAATATGTGCAGCCGTTTAGCTGGAGGTTTCCCTCTCGGGCACTGCTGGACTAGGCGTTTCGGGAGGAGCTTCGAAATAAGATAGTGGAGTACTTTGAGCTCAACAAGGGCTCAGTAGAATCGCCAGGCACGCTGTGGGAAGCTTGCAAGGTGGTGACGAGGGGGAACTGCTTTGCTCTCAAAACAGGTGTGCTGAGATCCATCAGGGACACACTGGAACGATTGGAGAGGGATCTAACGAGGTTGGAAACTGCAACTACGGCGGCTCCCTCGACATCCACACAAGCTGAATTCAGGGCTAAACTCACACAATATCAAGAGGAGGCTGAGAGAGAGACTGCCTTCATTAACAAGTATGCTCAGGCAAGGAGATATGGAGATGGGGACCGTGCAGGGAAAACTCTAGCCACCTTGCTGAGTGCACCCAGAGGAACAGAGGTACATTACTGAATTGCGGGATATAGATGGTAGGACGGCTAGAACTCCATCGGACATACTGAACACGATGACTGAATATTACAAATAGCTATACACCTCTCAGGTAACGCCAGATGATAAGGCGATAACGGAATACTTGGATATGATCGCCCTGGCGTGGTTTAATGACGGTGCGAGAAAATACATGGACCTCCCGATCACAGCAGATGATATTAGAGAAGTCATTGCAGGTATGCCCGCTGATAAGGCCCCAGGTCCGGATGGACTGACAGCGGCCTTCTATAAAGAAGACGTAGATATAATAGCACCTAGATTGCACAAGGTATATATAGAATCAATGGAAACAGGAATTCTGCCACCAACGCTAAGGGAGGCCATGATAATAACCCTTTTAAAGCCAAATAAGGACCCGACCTGCCCTGACTCATACCACCTTCTCTCACTAATTCATCTAGACGCGAAGATATATGCTAAGTTGCTGGCAGATAGATTGAAGCCTATGTATCCCCAAATTGCATTGTCTGATCAATCTGGCTGTGTACCGGGCAGGTCAACCTCTCACAATTTGAGAGTACTGTTCGGATTTCTGCACTATCTAGACCCTAAGATGCAGGCGGCTGCCGCCTTATTAGATAAGACTTTCGACTCTCTTGAGTGGAAGTTCTTATTTGCCTTATTAACGCTTCAGCCCTCTATTTATCCAGCAAATAGGGATACTATACACCGCCCCCACAGCACGTGTGAGGGTCAATGGACAAATATCAGGCCCAATACACATCACGAGGGAAACTAGGCAGGGATGCAGGGATGCCCTTTATCACCACTGCTGTTTGCTATTGCAACGGAGCCCATGGCGGCCCGTCTAAGACAACATCACACACACCGTAGCAATGGCTTCACCTCAAGAGGCTTGCTTATCTCTTTGTACGCCGATGACATGACCATTTATATGATGAACCCTACTGACCATTTTGATCCACTGATGAGAGAGTTTGTGCGATATGGCGGACTCACGGGCATCCACATCAACTGGTCAAAGTCAGCGATGCTGCCTCTGACTGATGAAACGAAACAATGTTATACTGAATTACCCATAGAGTGGGCGACGGACGAGGTCAAATACCTGGGCATCAGATTCAGCCGTTCAATACAAGAAATATGGCTGTCCAATTATGGTACAGCGATGGACGGGCTGGAAGGCAAGGTGCAGAGGTGGAAAACGCTGCCGCTCTCCTTGACGGGACGTATAGCAATAACTAAGATGGTCGTTCTGCCGAAATTGCTTTATTTATTTGTCAGTATCCCCCTGCCACTTACAGTGCAATTTTTTAAACGTCTAAGGACTGCCATTTTAGAATTGGTCTGGGCGGGAAGACAACCTAGAGTATCGTGGAACCTTTTAACACTTCCATTTCATCAAGGGGGGGCTTGCAGCCCCTGACTTTGAATTATATGCTTACAGTGTACAAGCCCAGTACCTGCATTACTGGCAGCATCCTATCCCTTATCTACCGCATGTTGCAATCGAGAGGGATGTGGCAGCGCCCACCCCAATACAGGTGACTGTATATCACCCGTATAAGAGATCCCCAACGGATATCAACACGGTCGAAATGGTGAGATGGGGCTGGCTGAAAATAGCTAAACGTGCAGGCCTTGCGGAGCTCTAGGCGCCGTCGATGCCGATAGGGGGGAACCCGTTACTAGGACCATTGACGGACAAGGCAGTGACGGACAGAGCACACAAGTGCAGACTCATCACCGCAGGCGACTTATATCCAGATGACACCTTTTTATCTTTGCAGAAGATGTGTGAGCCGAATGACCCTACTGCCTCTGAAATGTTACTTTACTATCAACTAAGGGCGGCATGCAAAGCTAGATATCCAGAATTTCCAGCGGCACCACCAACACTGTCTGCGCTGGAGAACCTTCTAGCCAATAGCTCACCTTGCAAGTTAATAACACGTATCTATAGTATTACCCAGGACACTGCTCCTGTTATAATAAGTTTGTCGAGATCACTTTAGGAAAGAGAAGCAAATATAATCATAACTGACAAACAATGGCTTTTCTGCTGCTTGCAGCTTGAAAACCTCTCACCTAACTATCGATTGAGGCTCATCCATTTTAATTATTTGCATAGAACTTATGGCACACCGATAAAGCTCTTTCGTATGGGACTCCAAAATGACGCTAAATGTTGGAGGTGTGGGGTACAGGAGGCGACGTTTTTCCATTTAACATGGGAGTGTGAACAAATAGGGAGATACTGGATTGAGCTACTGCGGCATTTGGGACACATTGTAGAGTTTGACTTACAAGTCAATCCGCTTATGGCACTTTTGGGCTTTGTTATGGAAATACCATGCGGCTCCCGGAAATTGGTGGCTCTTTTGCTATTATTGGCCAAGAGACAAATTGCGCTACACTGGAAGAGAGCAGATCCACCGACAGTGGCGGGTTGGTTAAAATCAGCTGTATATTGCAAAGATCAATTGGCAACGTATTGGGAACTTGTACCACAGCGCTCCAGACCTGTAGATATATGGGAGCCTTTGGTGGGATGGCTGGGTCGAACGGGGTCAGACTTGTGTGGGTAAAGTGAGGCTGTGTAGGGGGGAGGAAGTATATGAGACTTGTATGAAAGGAAAGAGCTGGTCGTCTGTGACATATAACATGTGAGACATGCGATACAAGGGCAGTATAGTCTGAGTGTCTTGCGGTGTATGGATTGTACCTTGTTATTCTTGGTAACTACCAAACAGCGCTCATATTGGGGGGATGTGTGGCGATAGGACTGTAGAAATAGGAAAGTGGGTATAGTTATGAATGTGTGCATTCTTTTGCGTTTTTCTTTTCTGCTCAAATATCTATGCATCACATGTGTAGCCGCTAACTTTCATTTAATTAATACAATTTGCTGCAGGTAATTGAATACAGTTGACAACCTGGCCGTGTAATATGGCATTGTGAGATTATAGCATCACGTTGCTGCCTGCCTCTGGGTTGTTGGCTTAAGAGCGGTGTTAACGATGTGAATATGAATAAAGTTTTTTTGAACTTTAAAAAAAAAAAAAAATACATGCCATTACATCAGTAATTTAGATGTTAACAAAAATAACATTAAAATGTTGCAATTTCCAGCAATATCACCTATTTTGGCAGATAATAATTACATTTTTCAGCCTATTTTATCCAATTGCCAAGTATATAGCTTGCTGTGTACAAACCTTTCTATTATACACTTCATATTTGAAAGATTATAGTGTTTTTGTAAACAAATTTTGAGCCCATTTATATTTCCAGTTGTAAGTAAAGTTAAATGTGCAAATGTATTTATTTATGAGAGCAGGCAGATTAATTTAACGAACTAGTGACTATTTATGCACACCCAATGTTACAACAGGATGATTTGATATGTGGTATTTCTGTAGCAATGGGTTGGAATTAGGCTCTGCAGGCTGTCGAAGCTTTGTAAATTCTGAGCACATACCAACAAACTAGCAAGTTTGTGGATAGGCATAAACGTTAGGCCTGGTTTTCACAGGAAAACGTACACTCTAGTGTAAGTTTACTATTTTTTTGGTATTCACGAATGACAAATTTAATTCTACTACTAGCAATTTTAATACTGTGGATAATTCACACATAAAAAGATAGGCCTGTCCTATCTTATTATGTGCATATTCCTTCATCCCTGACTGCGGTGTGTTCACAGTCATAAAATTACTATTAGTAAAATTGTTTATGAATAACAAAAAATAGTAAACTTACACAAAAGTGTAAATTTACCTTTGTGAATCAGGCCTTGTGTCTCTACACTCCTGTCAAAGTCTGATTTTCAGTGTGGGTATGTGAAGAGAAAGCCCACAAAATTTGTTTGAGTCTATAAAAAGGGTATTCTCCACAGATAAAAAAATAATTTTCTGTTGGGAGAAAAGGAAAAGAAAAACTAAGTGCTTACTGTGAAATTTTCAAATGAGCAAATACATATATATGTATTGTTGTTCATGCGTAAATGGAATTTGTTAAATGATTCTAGAGGTTTTCCTGGTGGAAAACAAAGGCTTCCGCAGCTTCCCATGAACATGGCATGTAACATTTTAAATTTCAGAAATATGCATATTTATTTGCACAAGATATGTACATAGATAGGAGTGTAGATTTGCAAAGTGCAGGTTCTTAGTGCGTTATGGTGTGATGGTGAAACATATCATTTCAATTCAGTTATTAAGAGATTGAGGAAGATGGGATGTTGTTAAAGAAATATGGTGTTTCTGGTGGAGTTCACCATTTCTATTAGAATGGATACATTTTATTATGTATCATAAATATCTACCATTTCATGAACAGTATTATATACTAGTTATTGGTTTAACATGGATTGAACACTCCGAATATCCTTATTTATAAAAGAAGGAAAATGAATATTTTATAGGCAGAGGGTTTGATTCACACAGTTATCTACAAGCATGCGGAGCAGTGCTCCTAAGTACCGATTCATTTACTACTTAGGGGCCAATTCCAATCTGGGTCGGAGAGCTCTCCAACCGAGCTGGATCCGGAGTGTTTTCCGACCAAGCCGGAGTCCTGCAGTCTGACCGAGCGAGTGCGATGCGGCCACATGCTGCCGGACACGGTTCGGCTGGACTCCCATAGAAGTCAATGGGAGCCTGTCATACGACGCATACATGGGCTCCCATTGACTGAATTGGTACGTCTTGCACAAGGGCACCCCCTACAGTGGGTACGCATCGGTGCCATCCGCACCATACATCTCTGTGTTGGGGAGACCCTTGGGTATGCCCCTGTGTCCGAGTAGTAAGCCTGCGGGTGACAGGGGGTCCGACGCGCATCCCTTGCACGACAAGGTTTACTTACGGACGAGACGTACGGAGCGGTTCGGACCCGGAAACAACTCGGTCGGTGAATTTCACTTTGCTTGCATCATACTTGCTTGATCGTTCAGCTGTACGAGTCGGGCGGAAAACACGCGTAAGGCTCGTACATTTTCCAGCCGGATCGCGTTCAGTGCCCTTCTAAGCAAGATCAGAATTGGCCACTAAGTGGAAATTCACAAAGGTACAGAAATGTCAAATGAGGAGCTATTAGTAAGGTATTGTTGCTGTGCTGATTTTATCCGGGAGTGGGACATGGTTGCATAAAGGGAGCAGGAGCCAATTTCACCAACATCCTACTCCCATGCCATCCTGTCCATGTCAAAATACTGCTTGCACTCCAATTCCTGGCAATTGGACGATTCCTAAAGATCATTGTGGTACATCTGGTGTCTCACACAGACAAACCAAACCAAGTTCCTGTACCAGGTGATGACATGCATTAACAGTTGAGTGCAGCAGTACAGTACCATGCCACAGTCACTGTAGAATAGGTATAATGGCAAGATACTCCTATGTCATATACTATTTCCCCGGTTGCTTAGTGCCATCTATTGCACACATTTTGCATTTCACCATTGCACAAGTCACTCTATTATTGCAATCTACACCACTCCCATTCCATCAATATGCAAGTTGTTTGCACTGCCATGGGATGGTTCACTCATATGTATTTTGGCTTTCCTAGTACAACACATGACAGCTTCATCTTCTTCCAGTTGGCAGTTGCACATCAGTTTGTTGCTAAGAATTACAGTAACATGTGGCTGCTATATGTCTACTACAGATCCACACAGGTCTACACATCCAGTGTGGCATGGCATTGTGGTTACAATCACACATCACAACCCCCTTCTAAATAAAAACATGATAAAAATTCTGATTGTATGCCTGCATGGAATGTCTCGACCACTGACTGGAGACCAACTGTCCCTCAATTCCACATTTCTCTATTGTAGTTGACACTGAAATGGGCCTCCATCCTGATTTGCCCCTTTAACGAATCTACCCACGACCCCTCAACAGAGCACACACATGAATGTGTAGCATCATGGAGTGCAAAATTAGCATCATTTAGTGACTCTTCATGTGCTCTGGCACTGCTCAGATGTAGAATTAATTGTAGCCTGTTGAGTGTTAAACAATATTGCCTCTCCCCATCCTGGTCCTCACCGGGTCCAGTGTGCAAAGGTCAGGATCTGGATTTATGACACCAACCTGTGGCTTTGCTCTTCAACTGAGCCGCAAGCTTAGATGTTTTATCTTTCAATAAAGTGGTAGGACAGGACTAAGTAAGTGATAAAAAAAGGACCAAGCCATTGTCAACACGTAATATCCTGAAACACCATTGATGAGCACACCATGATACAACACACAAACATGGTCATCTGAACATGCATGTGATTTCTCATTTTTTTTAGTCATGAGTCATTATTTTGTTGTACTGCAAAATAAAAAGAATATTTTACCTTATAGGGGGTTACAAGTTTCATTTTACTTGTATGCAGATGAGTACACTTGCTGTTCATACAATTACACCTACATGTCTTAAAAATACATACTATGTAAAAGTTTGATAAAAGTGGCAGTTGAGGTTAGTAAATTATGTTTTGCGTCGCAAGGGACCCCTCCATGAATCAAGGTGCGTTGTGCATTTCTACATTCTTTTTGTTGCCTAAAAGGATCACTCTTTTTCTCAGAATCAGCATGAGTAATATAGAAATAGCGTAGACAGAGTTAGTAACCTACTAAATATACCAGGATGTAATATAGCAAAAGGGCAAAATTGGCCATTGCTAAGCACTCGGAATCATCATTGGGATGGAGGGTGAAAGGACAGCCCTCTCCTAATTGCAAGTCACAATTGTATGTATCAATGATTAACAACTGAATTTGCCATCACAAACTATTGATCATTTAACAATGTACCAAGTGAGATGGCAACTGATTCGCCAAAAGAAAGTGTCCTCCTGGTACTTCTACTCCTTTGTGAATCCTGCCAAACAACTTGGGGGGAGAAGGCAGTGGTCCATAAAGCCACTTTTTGTGACAGGTCTTTCAATACATTGGCCCCTTGTTCCCTTCTTCCATCAGTTGTACTATGAGCAAGTTCAATTAGAGAATATTTCAACCAGATTCAACCTCAAATCTAAACTGTATTATAATCAGAGGGTCATTTACTGAAATTTAACATACAATGTAATTGGGGTAAAACACTAAGAAGGACAAAGGGTCACATTCTGTTGCACAGGATGCACCCAATGTGTAATGAGAGAATCCCATTTCACTAAGGACAAAATCCAAGTGAATAATGTCAGGAGGCAGTCTTTTGAGAACTTGCAATATAGTTGTTATTGTAGTTCACTTGTAATCTCATACCTGCAATGATTATGTCATTATTTAACAATTGGGTTCAAATACGTCTATAGACATCTTCATGGCAGAAACTGGTGAATCAGCGATTTTTGGGGAGGGGAATTCTCAGATGCTACTGGAGTTAATTTTCAATACACCTTAAGGTGCTCATGTCTCATTTTGGGGGTAATAGTTTAATTTTAACATGGAGATGTCACCCACAATATAATATATGGATATATTAATTTTATTTGATTTGAGTTTTATAAAGCGCAAACAATTACCCTGAGGCATCTCGGTGCTAAAGGAACAAGGAAAAAAATGATCCCAGTTAGGGTTTAGTAAATAGCCATGTTTTGAGTAGCTTGTGGAAGCTCTAAAGTCTGGGAGCAGATTTTATCTCTAAGGAAAGGCAATTCCAGTTACTAGTTGTGCAGAGCATAAAGCTCCTGCCTCTCCAGGAGGCAAGCTTGTAGGATAGCACAATCAAATTCCTAGCTGAGCAGGACATAAGAGTCCGGTTAGGGACGTACCATCTAAGGTTTTCTTTAAAGAAGGTAGGACCTTGTCCCAGAAGCACTTTGTAAAATGAATCCTTTGGTGCACAGGTAGCTAATGAAGGATCACCTCTTAGAGGCCAATTATGATGGCTACCGGATCGCCCCGCCGGGCCGACGGTGGTCACCGCCGGCCCGGTGGGAGCGATTCGCCCGCCATCCACACAGCAAAGACCCCCCCTGCCATAGTATGATGGCAGGGGAGTACGAGGTGGACGGAAAGACCATCCGCCGCTTTTTTGCAGGTTGACTCATCGACCGGCGGAAAACAAGGTTAATATGGTGGCGATGTCTGCAAGACTCCGCCATCCATATCATGATGCAGGTGGACACAAGCCTTTCCATGGCGGCATTGCAGCCATGGAAAGGCTCGTGGTCTTTGCTGTTGGAGACCTGTGGCGGGCCCCCAGGGTGCTGGGGGGTGAGGGTGCACATGGGCGGTACCTTTGGTACCCCCCTGCATTGGCATGGACAAAGTGGCAGGCTTGGTGCCTGTCACCTTGTGAATGCCAATGCTTATCGTGCATTCCCAGCATTGTGGCGGGCGGTGCTGTGAGCACCGCCCGCCACAATGCTGGGAATAGGGAATGCCACTGCCACAGTGGCGGTGGCATCCTGATTGCAGGTGCGGGACCGCCGCACCCCTTGCGAACGGTCCCACATTCCGCTAGGTGGTGGGCGGACTGTGTCCGCCACCATCGTAATTTGCCCCTATGGCCTGTGAGGCTGACTGGAGCCTCGGGATTTTTATCAGCAGCCTTGTTGCTGTATTTTGGAAGGTCTGCAGCTTTTTCAGGGGAGTTTTAGGTAAACTAGCATATAATCCATGGCAATAGTCCAACTTGAAAATTACAAAGCAAAGGACCACTGTTTTCCACAGTTTTGGAGGTAAAAACTGTGCAATTTTTTTGACTGACCGGGGCATAAAAAGGGCCGAAGAAGTTACCTTATTGACTTTTTCCTTATATGTCAATTTATCATAAATCAGGATCCCACGTTTTTCACTTTTTTCAATTGAACTCGAGACCGAACCCTATTTGTCCGGCCACCATGTAGGATTTCGAAAGGAGGTATTTCTCTCAAATAAGATGACCTCAGTCTAAGACAGTTGCACCCATTCACCACTGCACAGTTCCCAAAAACTCCAACACTTGTTACTGAATTAGACATTTCACAAAAAACAAAAGAACAATACCCATTAATGTCTCAAATCAGTTTGGCTTCTGTATGCAATCCATTTGAACATTCGACAAATTTGCTGATGCATCATTGACCCTCTTCGTCAACAATGCAAAGATGTGTATGCGTTTGGGATATCTTTATCCGGGGGCAGACAAAAAAGGCAATTAAAATGTGGGGTTTATGATAAACCAAATAAATACTTCACAAGAGGAATATTTGCTCTTGTAATAAAGTGTCATGTGCCCTTCGAACACATTGTTCCCCATAACAAAGTGCATGTGCCGTAAAGAAATCTGAACCAGTGTCTACATAAGTAACACTAAGTTAGGAAGGTTGTCAGCAGGGCAGTGGTGCAGGTCGAAATTTCAGAGAGCTAATCAGTCATGGAGAGTGTGATTATTTATCAAAGGCTCCTCCTGTGGTGACAGATATGCCACTTGCCATTGAATTAATCCCGCTATTTTATATAAGGGGTGGTTAGTTATAAACCTACTACTTCTTAGTCTTCCTCTTCATCTTTCCACCTCACTTAGGGGCATATTTACAAAAGAAGTGACAAAGCACTGTGTTAGCCTTGTTGGCTTAATGCTGCGCTCCGCCACTTCTGAAATGCAGGGCTGCACCGTACTTACAAGAATTCAGTGCAACCCTGCGTTTCTCCCTGCATTGACGCTAAATTTAGCTGCCTAGCGCCAATGCAGGCATCCTTGTACCATGGTGCAAGGTTGCCTGTGTTGAGGGGAAGGATTGTTTGTGTGCAGGAAGGTGTCCCTTCCTGCACATAAACAATCTGAAATTGCATTTTGTAACTTATCTGTGTGCTGCTCTGTGCAGCACACATAGAAGTTGCAAAACATAATTTTTTTTATTGATTGATTATGCGCAGGAAGGGACACCTTCCTGCACAAAACCAATCAAAAACTTTTTGCTGTTTCTATGTGTGCTGCACAAGGCAGCACACATGGAAACAGCAAAAACGATGCGAAATGAAGTATTTCTCCTTGTTGTGCCTGTTTAAGACCACGTTTTCCCTGGTCTTCGTTTTGACGCTGCCCCATATTTATGCCACCCTTGTAAATATGGGGCAGTGTCAAAATCAATGGGTGTTGTGATGGAACGTCCACCAAAACAACCATTACCCGCCCCTTTCACTTTAAGTATAGCGTAAAAGGGTGCCATATTTACAATGCAGAATTAAGCTATTTTAAGTGGCTTAGAGCTGCCTTTTAAATAAGGCAAAGCCTATATCGCCACAGGAATGTCACTAAAAGTGTCATTCCTGTGGCGATAGGGGCTTTTAAATATGCCCATTACTGCCTTTCTCTCTCCTCTCTCTTTTTCCTCAGTTTCGTAACTCATTCTCAAGTCTCTAGTCTATTCACCCTCATATCTGTATCTCCTCATTTCACTTCTCTAAACGATGAAAATTGTCATGTCTCATAATGGAAGGTGTGTTATGCCAATTTTTACATGTTTACAATGTGTGGTAATGAAAAAGAGGATCCTCTTATGCCCTAGAGCAGCATATCTGTTCATCATAGTCACCGAGGCAACAATGGGACATGGGAAAACTTCATATTTGCAAGGAAAATGATAGTGTTAATGGTGTTTGTGGATGTTTCCATGGTATTCATGGAGGTTTCCATGTCAGTGTCACCTTTGATGCAAACGAGTAAACATGTACTGATCATCCTTGCTCTTTCTCCCTCTTTCTTCACAACAGGCAGCCAAGAAGACGGCAGGCGAAAACAAGACCTGGGGCGAACGTGAAGGACCTGATCCACAGGATGGCCAAAAATAGCCACAACTATATTGAGGAGGAAAAGAAGTGGGAAGCAAATGTTATGTCCTCCAAAGGTAGTGTCTCCAAACATGTCTTGGTTGAAGTCTCTGGTGAGGTGGTGAATTTGGACACCACCACTTGCCAGGAAAAAATCAAGAAAGGTGGCCCTCATTAGCAGGAACCAATAAAATGTAGGGCCTCCTGGCCAAGGACCTGATTGTGTCTAGGAACTGGCCCCTTCAGCATCGAACATGAGGCCTCCTCCTCCAGTGGATGATGGTGCACTTTGCCCCTGGCATGCCTGAGCCATCGTGTGTCATCCATCCACCCTTCCAACCCTGTGTTCATTGCATCTAGTAGATGAGGGGATCAGCAGGTTGACGGAGGAGCAGAATGCTACAGGCCATTAAAGAGGAATTGCTCTAATTGAGAAGAGGGTGGATCTGAGGTTCTGCATGGTACCCAGGCTGCCCAGCATGGGAAAATGGCCCATCTACTAGCCACCTGAACTGCCAACAAGTGCTCTGCCTGTCCGCCAGGCCTCCCCATTACTCCCCTACTGCTATTTTTGTCAGTTTCTTCCTTTCCACCAGCCCATATTATGACTCTGAGGATCAAAAAGGCATTGGTTGGTTCAACACCAGACTCTGCACTGTGGTAACCGACAGTGAATACAGGACAGAGGGTTTCAGAACTGACAGATCTAGCTCCTGTATGTGGGATAGCGCTTTAAGGTTGCATTCATTCGAAACCTGTTCCAAGATAGCAGTCTCTTCTTTATAATACAAATACTGGACCTATAATTATGCCAATCCAATATGACTCCCACAAATATGGGTCTGACTATCTCCTTCCTGCTCTAAGTCATGGCTGGCATTGACATCATAAAAGGTCTGGGTTAGAGAAACATGTTTTGTGTTGTTGTCTTAGTGGGGTTTCCATTCTTCAAAGCATTTCGTCACCCGGCTCTCCCTTGCTCACATTTGTTATTTTCCTTGTGTCCCTTCCACTAGATAGCCCTGGATAGAATTAGGGGGTGATTAGGATGGTGGGCAGACTTAAGTCCGTCCGCCACCCTAGCGGTAATGGCACCGCTCACTTACCATGCAGCGGTCCCTCCATCCCAATTATGATGCAAATCTTTGAGATGGTGATGCAGCGAGCGCAAGGTTAATTGTTTTATTTATTTAATTACTTACCTTATTCCTGTCCATTGTACCTCCGAGTCCACTACCCCACCAACCTGTCCTTCCCCGCGCCACCGCCCGCAGCACTCCCTCGGCGAGCCGCCACTGGTTGGTGGGCCATAGTGTTATAATTAAGGGGTGCTGGGAGCTGCAGCTGTGAATTTAGGAACATTGACACTGGTTATCATAAGAGAATCTCACAGTATCTTGGGGAAGAAAAAATATCCATGGTGATGTAGGCCAGTGTACCATCATAATATTTGGCAATTACTGAATGATAGTGTGGTTCTAATATAGGTTTGTAGTGTACTTGAAAGTCATAGCATAGTGGTACCTTTGGAGACAAGAAACAATCAGGTAAAACAGTATGTGCCGTGGGAAGATAGGCAATGACAGATTAGCAGTTGTCAGTCATTAATACTCACCAAACATCCATGGTACATGTGAGTCTACAATACATTGGCAGTCTGTGTTTTCAGTAAATATTGTTCCAATCAACACCATTGTTGTTTAGCATTATGGAGAGTTGTACGGCAGAATATCATGAAAAACAATATCATGTGACATGAATAGTGTGTCAAAAATATTGTTTACAAAAATTACATTTAAAGTACCAAATATCATGTGAAAAATGTAGTGGGAGAGAATATCACCAAAAAGGTAATATGTGTTTTAAAAAAAAATATTGATTAATAATGTATTAATTAAAAATATGAAATTAATTATAAAAAGGAATATAATTAAAACAATAAACAACTTAAAATTCAAATATATATTAATATAAAAATTATATATATATAAATTATACATATTCTTCACAAAAATAAAAAACAATAAACACTTTTTAAAACACATTTAATTTAAAATATTACCCGTAGCACATATGATTAAAATTACCAAGCATATATACAACAAACAAAAATACCTCAACTAATTGAAATATTCAATCAAACATGGAAAATAGTGTTATTTAACACTTTACCAGTAACCAAAAATTATATTTAAAACATATATAGGAAAATTTAACAAATAATTAAATAATACAATTATTATAAAAATAACTTAAATGCATTTGAAATAATATAAATATGTAGAAAACAAAATATTGAAAAAATAAATACAAATAAAATGCAATAACAATAGGAAATATAATTATTATAACTTCAATTGAAAAATACTACAGCTAGGACATGTTTTGGAAAATGGGGCAGGCTGAGTTGGCAAGCTGTCTGCAATGTAGCGTTTCAGATGGACCCCAAAGGCAACCCCGTCTGTGCCTGTCTATGCCTTGACCCCATCCAGGGCCAGTAACTCTGACCCTTTGCACTCCCACGGATACTAGGCCGCAGGTTCACCTCTGCATCCGTCCCGGACATCACCACTGCAACACTCATCGGCTACAAGATGTAACACAGAGACCGTGCAAACAGACAGGGAGCTGGTATCGCATCGCCCACAAATAATCAATTATCTGCACCACCACTGATGATGAGACCATGCCGATCATGGAACACCTGAACCTCCTGCTCTGCGAAAAGACAAAACCACCATCAAAGGCACCCTGGCTTACAGACCCACAGGACCTCAAACTAGCCTCAATGAAGTCAACTCTGAATTCTTCACCCCACCTTCATCGAATCCGAAGACTACGGGTTCCTGGGAGACCTCAACTTCCACCTCGACAACCCCACTGACAATAACTCCACAGACCTCCTTAAAAGAATGGCCAACACCGCCTCAAGCTGCTGGTCACAGGCCCCACGCACAAAGCAGTACATACAAGGGGCCCTATCTTGAATTCTAGTGACAGAATCAGGTACAGCCACACCATGAACTCACCTGGACAGACCACTCCATCATATACTACAACATCATCGGACCTCCCCGCACCACCTCCAACACCCACATCGCCCCCTTCTACAGCAGGACCAAAGTCACTCAGCACCAATGGACTGTTGCCCTCAGCACCACCCAGTGTCACCACAGACCTGAACCAGGCAGTAGAGAAAAGTCAACGCCTGGACCACCAGTGCCACCAAACGAGTCACACCCATCAAATCGACCAGACACACACATCCAACAAACGAGACAGCTAGTACATCCTGGAACTTAGCATGATGAAATGCAGCTGCAAACAACTGAAAAGAAAGTGGTGAACCAGCAGGAACAACCCTGACCAAGCCGCCTTCAAATCAACCCTTCACAACTACCACCGCCAGCTATAAACCACCAAAAAGGAGGCCCTGACACACTTAATCGAGACTAGCACCAACCAAACCAAGGAACTCTTCACCATCGTCAAAGAGTTCACCTGCCCGTCAACCACCAAAAACATGATCCCCTCCTTACAGGAACTCTGCAACACCCTCACTGGCCACTTCCACAACAAGATAGCAACCACCTACAGAAACTTTGATCCCCAATCCACTGACCTCCTCAGCATCCCATTGACCACTTCCATCAACCACCCACTCACCGCATGGGAACAGCTAAGTAAATTGAATACAAATACTCTAATGAATTCCATCTGCTATGGAGCACCCACCGACCCATGGCCCAACCGAGTATTAAACCTCAGAAAAAACTAAATCAGCCACCACATGACCACCAATCTCAGCACCTCCATTGCCACAGCCATCTTTTATTCTTTTCTGATGCCTGGACATATGCAGAGGTCAGACTCCTCCTCAAGAAACCAGTGGCAGATCCCAGCGAACTCCAGAACAACCATCCCATCTCTCTGCTCCCTTTTCCTGCAAAAGTCCTGGAGAAGGCCATCAACCTCCAAACCACTGAACACTTGGAGTGAAACATCCTGCTGGACCTGTCCCAATCAGATTAAGAGGCAACCACAGCACCAAGAAAGCTCTGATCTTCCCCGGGTATGCAGTCCACCTCATTCTTTGATTTGGGAAAGCTATTACTCGAACTGCCAGTGGGGCTTTTGATCCTGGTTGGTGATTTCAATGCGGTAGTTTCTGGTGTCTTGGATAGACATCCCCCACGAGATACTAGGCGCGCCAAGAGGTGGTTGCCCGACTTTCTGGATGCAATGGGTTTGGTGGACAGTTGGAGACTGTTCCACCCAGACCAGAAGCAATACACATTTCACTCGGGTGTGCACGGTAGCCTCTCCCGTCTGGACTATTGTCTCGTCCCAGCGGCTCAAGCATTTTATATCGTTGAAGCGGTTAATCTTGCTAGGGGTATCTCTGATCACTCCCCACTTTTGCTCCGGTTTTGTGTCGCTTCGAGATCAGCAGGTAGGGTTGCCCCTATTAACCCCTGGTATATGTGGAATCCCAAAATTCGTAAGGACCTCATCAAGGCCCTAGACGATTATTTTATAGATAATGAAGGATCGGTGTCCTCTTCGGTGTCTCTTTGGGAAGCATTTAAAACGGTCATCAGAGGTCAAGCTTTATCATTGATAGCTGGCACAAAAAAGGAAGGGAGTAAGGAGATTGTTGAGGCGGAGAATGAGATTGGTCGGCTGCAGTAGGAACTGGAGCGGGGGGTAACACAAACTAACTATTCTGAGCCTTAAACAACATGATTATAAAGTCCAAAAAAAATGTTCCACAGCGGATCAACTAGCAAGCACCTCAAGTTTCCAAAGTCCCATATAAGTTTTATTTGTAATTGTGCTGGACCTGCTGTGATTGGGTCCCACTGGAATCCCAGATGTAGAATGTCAAGAATAAATGGAGGCAGCACCAAGTTTGAAGTCAATCAATGGAGCCAAAAGTTTATTCCAAAGTAGTATTTTCTTTTTATTTTCTTATTTTTCAAGGTGCACAAGACAGCCAACGCGTTTCGCTCCAGCAGGAGCTTCGTCAGGGCAAATGTAATAAGTGGTCAGTCTTCCAGTTATGCAGTCAAGTTGAATCAAGGAGCTCTGATCAATATGATGAGACCCAGAGCTATTGTAAGTATTCCTAGCTAAGAGTAGGGAAATATATCATATAGGGCTGTTGAGTGATAAAAACAGGTTTCTTAGGCGATCCGTCCCAATGATATATATTTATCTCATGGGAGGAGGGTATAGAAAGACGTTTGCGCAGTCCTTAATAAGCTGCCAAACTACGAGCTGCAGAGAAGTGCGCAGCACCAGCCCAACGCGGAATCACTCGAGTGATCAGAGCTCCTTGATTCAACTTGACTGCACAACTGGAAGACTGACCACTTATTACATTTGCCCTGACGAAGCTCCTGCTGGAGCGAAACGTGTTGGCTGTCTTGTGCACCTTGAAAAATAAGAAAAGAAAATACTACTTTGGAATAAACTTTTGGCTCCATTGATTGACTTCAAACTTGGTGCTGCCTCCATTTATTCTTAACATGATTATAAAGCCCTGGTCACTGATAGGGCTAGAGCTCTCGGCAGGGAGCAGCAGGGTAGACTTTACGACCTCGGAGATAAAGCAGGGAAATTTATTGCTTGGTTGGACAAAAGAGATAGTGCTGGGCGTGTCGTCCCAGAACTTGTTACAGATGAGGGAGAGTTACTTACAGACCCTCAGAGTATTGTCGATAGCTTTGCGGGTCATTTTCAAACTGTGTATACCTCGGTCTCGAATCGGCCGGAGGAGGACTCCCATTTGCTGCTTCAGGATATACAGATCCCTTGTTTGTCCAAAGAGGATCATGATTTTATGGATAGTGCCCTGACAGTAGATGAAATAGCTCAAGCCATTCGCTCGTTGAACTCGGGCAAGGCGCTAGGACCCAACGGGCTCCCAATCGAGCTATATAAGCTCAGACCAGATAAGCTGGCTCATTACTTTAAAGGTATGTTTGTCGAAGCCCGAGAGAAGGGGATTCTGCCTTGGGACCAGAGAGCGGCTTCGGTGGTGGTAATTCATAAGGAAGTTAAGACAAAGACTAAATGTGCCTCTTATAGGCCTATTTCTTTATTAAATGCTGAGCCCAAAATATTGGCCAAGCTTCTCTCTAATAGGCTGGTAAAAGTGATCAGTAGACTGATCCACCAGGACCAATCAGGCTTTATTCCCCATAGAAATACGGCCCTGAATTTACGCAGGTTGCATGGCGTGATTGCTAGAGCCCACACTCTGCAGGACCCGGCCTGATCGCTTGCCTTGACGCAACCATGGCTTTGATACCGTAGAATGGTCTTATCTGTGGGCGGTCCTGGCTAAATTTGGATTTGGACCTGACTTTATTGGCTGGGTGCGTTTATTGTAAGCTGAACCACTCGCCCAGATAGTTGTTAATGGCCGGGTCTCGGCACCCTTTTGTTTGGGTTTGGCACTCGGCAGGGCTGCCCCTCTCCGCCTACCATCAATCCGGGGCGTGAGGTGGTCCCCTGATTGGGAAGATCGAATCTCCTTATATGCAGATGATATTATGCTTTACCTGACCTCCCCTCGTGGTGCCCGCTAGTTATTTCCTTGAGGTGGAGGGGCTACATCGTAGTCTGTTATGGGAGGGGAGGCCCCGTATTGCTCTAGCCATGCTGACGCTCCCATGGTATGACGGAGGTATTGCCCTCCCAGATATAAAGCGTTATTAGTGGGCTTCCCAACTGGCTGCAATTAACCATGGAACATATGGGCCCATAGCAGATCCCGGATAGGCTATGGACAAGTGGCTCCTCCCAGGGGGTAGTTACCACAGGGCACTGTATTCTAAGCCAATGAAGCTGGGTTTGACAGGACCAACTAAACATGCAGTGAGGGTCTGGCATGATGCCACAAATTCTCTGGGGTGGAGGGACAAGCTGACACTAGCTACCCCACTTTTTGATTCGGAACGATTGGGTAAGCTGTGGAACACAAAGGGGTTCGATAAGTAGGAGCTGATAGGGATCTCAACTATTAAAGACATGTGGGGCAAGGGGCAGATTAAAACATTTGAAGAAATGCAGATCCAATTTGAGCTTTCTGGCTCTGAATATTTCCACTATGCGCAAATTCGACATTCATTACAGGCGGCCCTGCCTGTGGGGGTAGACCTGCCAGAGGCATCGCCCCTTGAAGATAGAATCTTAGATGGTCATCTCCCTGAAAAAACAATCTCCCTGATCTATAAGAAACTAATTAATAATAGGGCGGATCTACTTAGGGAGTTAAGGGAAAAGTGGACATGAAACGGAATAGAATTGGATGATGAGGACTGGCAGTTAGCCGTGTCCTCCCCAAAAGTGATTGCTATTCCTGCAAGATTGCGGCTTGTACAGTTAAAAATACTACACAGGGTCTATGTCACCGGCCCCCGCCTTGTACAGACGGGGTTATTGGATGTGGGACTGTGTAGACGTAAGTGTGGTCTTGTGGGTACATTCCTTCATATCATCTGGGAGTGTCGATACATAGCCAAGTACTGGGGTGAGATTCATAATACTATTCCTTACAACCGGAGGCGCGAAGGTGCCTTCTTAATATATGGGAACCAACTGATCTTAACTCTGCACAGACACAGTGGACCACACTGGGCTTCATGATAGCGAAAAGGGATATTGCCCAACAGTGGGGTTCTGAGTTGCCTCCCACCCTTGAGAACTGGAAAAATGACCTAGACTGGAGTAAGTTTCGAGAAAAAACTGTACACATGGCGAGAGGACGTCCCCGAAAATGGGCCTCAATTTGGGATCAGTGGAATAAGTATCGAGGAGAGATCTGTGTGCCACCTACAGATTCTGTTTTTGATGTTCTCCATCCCCGTGAAGTTTTTGACAAATATGTGATTTGGTTCTCCCCCCCCCCCCTGAAAATGTATTGCAGATTGTAATGTGATTCTTCTGTACTGTGTCTTTTGTTTGATGCCTCGATTTAATAAAAAGAACTTTAAAAAAAAAAGAAAGCCCTGATCACAGCAACAGATGGCATCTGCACGCTATTCAACAGAGGAGAATCAACTGCCCTGATCCTGCCTGACTGCTATGCAGTTTTTGACACCATCTCCCACCACACATTCATCAATTGACTGCGACAGATCAAAATTACAGATGACGTGCTCGGCTGGGTGGCATCCTTCCTCATGAATCTGTTTCCCTCCCTTCACCTCTCAACCCAAGCGCACCATCTGCGGCGTCCCTCAAGGTTCTTCCCTAGGTCATACCTTCTTCAATTTCTGCTTGACTCCACTCACAGACATCATCAGAACCCACCATTTTCTTCAACATAGTTATCAACATAGTCATCAACATACTGATAACACCTAGCTCCTTCTCTCACTCTCAGCAGACCCCCCCACTACAAAGACCATCTTCCACAAATGTATGAAAAATGACTCCGCCTGGATGAAGAACAACTGCCTAACGCACAACACAGCCAAAAATGAAGTACTGATCTTCAGCAGACACAACTCCCTCTGGAACAACTCCTGGAGGAACTTGGACTCGCCCTACTCCGAAAGACCACTCCCACAACCCCGGCATCATCCTGGACAGGAAACTCTCCGCGAAATACCAGGTCAATGCTGTCTCCTCAGCCTGCTTCCACATCCTCTGTATGCTCCTCAAAGTCTTCAAATGGCTCCCCATCGACACCAGGAAATCTGTGATGCAGGCACTCATCACCGCCAGACTCGACTACAGCAACGCACTCTTTGCAGGCACCACCACCGAACTCATGAGAAGACTACAGACAATCCTGAATGCAGCAGCCAGCCTCATCCTCAAACTGCCAAAGAGGATCCACATCAACCAGTACCTGAAAGACCTCCACTGGCTTCCCATACAGAAAAGATGTCAATTCAAGCTCCTGACCCTTACCTACAAAGTCCTCCATGACAAAGGCACCGCCTATATGAACCACCACCTGAACTTCCACCTAATTCACAAGAACCTTCACTCCACTCTTTCATAGATCTCACGCATCTGCTGCTGCCACTCAGGAGGACGCTCCTTCTCCCACATCGCCTCCAAGTCCTTGAACGCCCTTCTCCTCCAGCTCTATACTTCACCCTCACTGACCCACTTCAGGAAGGGACACAAGACCTGGCTCTTTGACTGTCACCACAGCATAGCGCCTGGATACCCTCTTGTGTGAGAAGCAGCAGTATATAAGTACAGCTCAATCGAGTGTTAATGGGTGTGGAGTTAAAATTGTAAATCTGACCTCAAGTGTAAGCATTATTCCCAGTGTTAGTTGGTTTGGAGTTAGAACTGTAAATATGACCCCTAGGGGTATGCATTTTCCCCATTGTTAATTAGTTTAAAATTAAAATAGTAAATCTGACTCTACAAGTGTATGCATTTTCCCAATATTAGTTGGGTTGGAGTTATAAAGGTAAATCTGAAACCCCTAAGTGAATACATTTTCCTCGATGTTAGTTTGTTTGGACTTAGGATATTACTTTTCATTTCCAAACCAAATAATTTCACTTTAACCAATGAAAATAAGAAATTACTTACATTTAAAATATGTCATTATACCTTTATTAGTAGCCATTTCTTTTATATATTGTAAAATCATAATCATACATAACTATTCATCATATTATTTTAAAATAAAGTTTATTTAGACTAAATAATTTAATTGGTGTTTCTGAAATGTAAAATATACATTTTTATTCACTGTATTTTTTTATATTTTAAATATTTTTATGATTCTTAATCTAGGTTATAAAAAGAGTTATGTTTCTAATGCAAACTTTTTATATTTATACAATTCCCTAAGTAAATAAATAATTTTCTTTTCAATAAGAATTTTTGTAGTATTATATACAAGCTCTTATATATTTGTAAAACAGGTTTCCATAATTGGGTATACATTGCTAGTTATAATTGAAATAGAAGTACGATCATATTTTTATAATTCATATCATTTTAAATAATTTTTCTCATGTTTTTAAGTTGCACAATGTTGTGTGATACAGTAATACATTTCAACAAGCATTATTCCACTGTATACATTAGGAGAGATCTCATTAGAGTGATATTAGATGACGTTTAATATATCATTCAAATTCTCATAAACAGGTGAATAGCTTTGAGCTTTAAATATTTGGTTGAGCCAGGTTTCAACTATATCACTTGCTTATGGTACTGTATCAGCAAAGTTGTGTGATCTAAAATTGATTAGATAATACTGAATTTTGTGGCCACCATCATAGTGCAGCAGAAGGTTGGTAAAGTTAGGAAACTTCAACTTGGAGGAGGGAAACTTACTGGAATGCTTGAGCGTATACCATAGATAGGGGGATGAAAGGACAGGGGGGGATGAGCAGGCCATAGGGGATTCCTGGAACATTCTGAGTATCTAATAACAACTGGAACACAGAAGCAGACCTTTAGGATAAACTGGCTGGCATGGCCTTAGGAGGGCAAAAAGGAGTTGAAAGTGGTCTTAACTTGGTCTGCCAACTGCGGCGTCATATCTGAGATATTGCATTAAGTTTCTGAGAGTCTGGTGGCTAGTTTCTGTTGATTTTCCCTGAGGTGGCTGAAACCCACCCAGATCTCCTCAATCCTTGACTCCACTGAGGCACATAAGGTTTTTATAGCTTTTAATATAGCGCCCAACTTGGCACGGAATCTTATGCTTGCTGGGTCAGCGGGCTCCTGGTCCTGACAGTCTAGTGAATGTGGCATCAGGGATGATGGACGGGACTGAACTTTTTGTGCTTGAATCCTGCTCATGGTGGTAGGATACATCAATTTGGTGTGCCTATCACCTAATTCATTAATAGAATGCCTATTGATGCTATGAAGGCATTGCACAGCCACTTGTTGACAAATATTGATGTTCACAATCATTGGTGTCTCTGTCACCGATCAGGCACATTGGTGAGTCTTCACAACTGTACCAACTGCATATGTCCTTTAACAAGCACAAACACATCATAAGATAGCCACTAGTTTTGTGATACAACAGGACTAGTGCTTGCTTAAAGTAGCAGTGCCGCCACACCATGTCTTCAACTACCACGAGTCATGAAAAGCATTGCACACTCTAGCTATGTGTACTCCTGAACTACCAAGCAAATCGGCACTTTCGCATTAACTCCTCTTAAAGATGGCATCCACTCCTCAGCCATCCTATTCACCATGCACTTTTGTCGTTCTCTACCTCCTTCAGCACTAGCACTAATATTACTCCCCTTCTTTTCGTTTGATGCCACAGTAGTTGTCTGGCATTATGCTGAGGGGAACTGGGCACTGACTGTCCCTGTCAGTGGGACAGCAGTCCTAGTGCACGTTTTATATAGTAGGACCACCATCAAAGTACGTTGTGCACTCTAGCTATGCGCACTCCTGAACCACCAAGCTAGCTGGCACTCTTGCATAAGCACCTCTTAAAATAGCCGCCCCTCGTCAGCCATCTTATGTACCATGTAGCTGTGCTCCTACTTCAGCGGTTGCTTGGTGCTATGCTAAGGGGAACCGGCAATCACTCTTTCCATCAGTTGGGCAATGGGGTGATGTCAGCAGTGCCCTTTCTCGGTGATCAATAGGCCCACCTACTGGCCTTCTCATGTAATGGATATCTCTCGCTGTGATTTGTAGGTCTGTCTTCTAGCCTCCTCATTAAATAGCAGCACTCATAGTCTCAGTTTTAAGCAGACAGGCCTGGATCCATTAGGCCCGCCTTTTGGTCTTCTCAAAAAATGGCAGCAAGCACAGGCTATCAGCCCCAAATAGGCGGGGCCTCTCCAGGCAGCACAGCACTTCATTGTCCCCTTTGATGCGCTCCCAACTGGTGCTGTGTAATATGACAGTAGGTCTCGAGCCCTGTAGCTTTGCGGCCCAGCTCCCACAGGAGGAAGGACTTGAACTCTCTTCTAAGGGCTTCACAGGTGGCGATAGCGACCCCCGGCAGCTGTTCACCACCCTCCTGATCAGTTTAGAAGGATGGATGTTAAATTACTGCGTCTGCTTAATGGAGGTACTCTAACTTGCATCCATCATCTTCAATGCTCTAGCAATGCCTCCTTTATCATTCATGTGATACATTTACCTTTTGTTTTTTAATTTTAACATGTCTTGATTTTTGTTTAATTAAAGTCATCATTTTATTTTCCAGTAATGTTTATTAGTATTTTATTCTTTTTTCTTTTCATTCATCCACAACTTGAGCTTAGCGAGTTTCCCTACTGCTGCTATTTTAGAATTTCATTTTGAAAACTGGTAGGAAGGACTACTTGAGACTCTGGGAGGCTGTACTCGTAATTGGTATTACGGAACTGGTGGCATTTTTAAAATTGTTTCTGCACTTTGAACACATTTAGAACTCCTGTTAGAGCGCGATATTTACCTTGTGACCCCCCCGGTCCACCGCAGTCAAGAGCGGACTGTTTGTCTGGAGGGAGGTCGAGGGCCAATTTTCTATCTCCAACCCACTTCCGGGTTGGGCCACATGCCGCCGCCATCTTGGGGAAAGGGACGCTCTAGTTATTGCGCTCCCTTCCCAAGGCGGGCACTACAAAAGCAGTCCATTGCACTAGTGCGCAGCGAACGCGCCAAAGGTGCGCCAAAGGCAAGCCCATCTGTGCCCGTCCGCACCAGGCTGGGACCCGGGACCCGGGGCCCAAACCTCTGCTCCTTTCAACTGCGACACCATAAAGTATTCCTCTACTCAGCTGTTGAACCTTCGCACGAATCCACAGCCTATTTGTATTAGATTAAACACTGGGAGAACCACTGTCGCCTGTTCTGGATCAGGTAATGCTTCATTATCTAGCACTCAACCAGTCAGCAAACACAACCTAACATGAAACATAAGCAATCCCCCACAAATAACTTTTCCTTCTTCAATATCAATTGTCGCTCCCTCCCAAAACATCAGGCTGACGTTTTTGATCTCCTAGTTGATCTACAACCTGATGCTATATTCCTGACCGAGACATGGCTGAACACCAGCTCTGGTCCAGATGTAGCCAGAGCCTTGCCATCTAACTACGGTATAGTCAGGAAAGACAGAGAAGATACAATAGGTGTAGGGATTGCTATAATTTTCAAAAATATTTTCAGCTGTAAGTTTGATGAGTCACTAATCCCTGGCTGTGAAGCAGCAGTGTTTAAAAAGATTTTAACCCCACACGTCACCTTCTCAGGGATATTGGTATACCACCCCACTGGGCCATCCGGCTCGTGGGCTGCAATCATCCCAGATTTAGTCATTCCCTTTCTCTTCAGTTCGGCGAATTTCACTATTCTGGGTGACCATAATCTCCATCTGGAGGATCCCGCTTGCACTATTAGTAACACTTTTATCTCCGACCTGGCTGCCATGAACATTTTACTCCACAACACGGGTCCCACTCATAAAGCTGGCCATTTGCTTGGCCCTATTTTATCTAATTTACCCTATCTTCAATGTCCTGTAGCCACTCCTTTGTGTTGGACTGATCATTTCTTAGTGGGCTTTAGGCTTGTGGTCTCACGCCTTTCTCACGTGGTGAGCGACAGTGTCATAAAACCATCCAGGAACTGGAAAAATGTGGACATTGCCAATTTTAATCACTTTCTTTATTGATGCCCCAATTTTCAAATACATTTTTGTCCTGGATCTTACGGCTTTTCAAGACTGGATTCAGTCAGTATTCGACACATGCCTTCCTCTTTCGGTTAGGAAGTTAAACAATCACCGTCCTCTTGCCCCGTGGTTCTCCGAAGAGCTAAAAAGGGAGAAAACCAAATGGAAGAATATGGAAAGATGGTGGCGAAGGACCTATGCGCCTGAAGCCAAAATCGCCTATCTCCTTATCAAAAGGGCATATCACTCTCACTGCAGGTCTGCGCGTGCAAACTTTGTTTCCTCAACCATTACAGAGGTTAAAAACTGTCCTAAAACCCTATTCAAGATGGTCAAAGAACTATCCTGTTCTGCAACCTCTCAGGCTCCACCCAGTCTGAACGCAACGCAATGTGGGGACCTTGCCCAATTTTTTATAAATAAACTGGAAACAATATATTCCGCATTGGCTGGCAATACAACTCCCTCCATTTCTCTGTCCACTCTGACCTCTGCTCAATTTGAACCCCCTGTCCGAGTGCCGAGTTGTACATGCCACTGACCCCATGAGTATACTGGAAACCTGGCCACTCTTAGATATGACGACATTCAAACAACATCTAAGCAATATTAAATCGGGATCTCCCTGTGACATTCTTCCCATTACAGTACTACAGCAACATGAACAACCAGCACTTCTATACATCTTGGAAATTCTAAATGCATCCTTAACTGAGTCTTTCGTCCCTTCGGACTGGAAGCATGGAATGGTTGTTCCACTGCTAAAAAAGGCTCTAACTATTGGCCAATTTCCCTTCTTCCTGCTCTCTCAAAAATCTTAGAGAGGCATATTAACAGACAATTATCCAAGTTCATTGAAACCTATGGGCTTTTAAATCTATCCCAGTCCGGTTTTAGGACCAGTTACTCCACCGAGACCACCCTATTAGGTGTCACAGAAATGCTGCAACAGGAGTTGGATGCAGGTGACACCATGGCTCTGGTGTTACTTGATTTAAGCGCTGCCTTTGATACGGTATCCCATGCCGTACTCATAAAGGCCCTCCAATACACAAGCTGGCTTATCTCCTTTCTCACAAACCGCACCTTTCAGAATTTCTCCTCCATAGCCAACTCTAAGATCTACTCTTCACCGTATGGGGTCCCACAGGGATCCATTCTCAGCCCCTTGTTATTTAACATTTATGTTTGACCTCTGGTAGCAATTGTTGAGGAATCTGGGCTGTCGCTATTCTCTTATGCTAACGACACCCAGATCATATTTTCTCTCTCAGCTGGTAAGACCACAGATCCTTCTGCTCTCAGAACAGGGCTCAGCAAAGTGGCGTAATGGATGCACGCCAATTTTTTAAAACTCAACGGTGAAAAAACTGAGGTTCTGGTTCTGGGCAAAGACAGAAGCCTCTGGGGCCCTCAACACTGGCCAACAGAAATGGATGCTTTCCCGCAACCTTCCAATTAGGTTCGCAACCTTGGCTTTATCAGCTACGATTCATTATCTATGCGTCAACAAGCCACCAAGGTTGCTGAGACATGCTTCACCATTCTGAAATTGTTGAGGAAGATTGTATGGATGTTACCTGGCCCTACCCAGAGAACCGTAGTCCAGGCCATTGTTACATCCAGGCTGGATTATGAGGACATCCTCTACCGGGAGCAAACAAAGATGCAACACGCAAGCTGCAGCGAGTGCACAACTCTGCCGCTAGACTATTGTGGCATGCCCCCAGAACAGCCTCGATCTCCAGTCTGCTGAGGAACCTCCGCTGGCTTACGGTCGAGAAACGGGTTATGTTCAAGGCCCTGACCTACATGTTTCGTATCAAGCACGACAGAGCCCCTCGCTACTTGCAACACTTGGCCTATCCCTACGTACCCTCTCACACTCTTCGGTCATCCACACAGGCCAAATTCCAGATCCCAAAGGTCAGGCTCTCCCGCACGGGTGGTCGCTCTTTCTCATATCTAGGTCCTGTACTGTGGAACACTCTCCCTCTATCTCTCCGCACTCAGTCTAATCGCTTACTGTTCCGAAAGTCACTCAAAACTTGGCTTTTCAGCCAGTAGGTTTCTCTCTTTCCTCTGCTGTTCCTTGATAGTGCCGGGAAACCCTTTTTGGGGAGCTGTTGCGCTGACATATGAATTCAAATAAATAAATAAATTCAACAACAGTCGATGGAGAGGGCCGAGGTTGTTCAATGTTCTTCAGATCAAGTAAGTTTAATTTTAACTTATAATTTAATAGGTATTAGTAAATCATAGAGTCTTGCAGATTCAATAGGTAGTTCTAAAGCCAGGGCAACGATTATCTTAAGTTGGAATTGAAATCTTCAGTTGGATGAGTATTCTATATTCAGAGTGAACTTTTTAAAGTGTTGTCAGGTGACTCTAATAGAATATCCTTTAATATGAGTGTTTTGATATGCTTTTTGTATGTTTCTTAAATCCTAATAAGGTGCTACAGGGCATGTTAGGGCACCTGGGACTTAGCTGGGGTAGGTAGGGCCATCTTCCTCTGATGTCCTGTGGCCCCTCCTCAAATGACTTCGCAAAGAGAGCGAAGTACAACCACGTCAGCACTTGACAGTGGTAGAAAAAGCCTCTCAGGGATGTAGAGTGGGTGAACATAAGCTAAGCACTAAATAGTCATCCAGTAGCACAATAACTGATTGCCTTAGTGCTGTAGTTTAATAAAAGGAAAGGATACAACACATGTAAAATCTAATACTGCACAGTAATTAAAAACAGGCAAATTTCTTGCCTGGGCACTACAGCTATAGCATCTTATAGTCTGTCCCACCTCTCCCCTTACTTGTGGGTGTTTCCTCTGTTGGGTGAATCTAAGTAGGCCTTCCTACCCCAAACTTGAGTGTATCTCTGGTAAGTCTCAAATCAAAGATTAGGTGTACTTTGCTAATATGCTCAGTCTCAGCGTTCAGTGCCTCTGGCAAATCACCCATTTAAAGTCTCTCACAGATCAGGCCTCTGAGTTTGAGTCCAGCCCTGGCAGAGAGGACCTGCAGTATCCATTTGTCTTTCTCTCCTCCTTCCTGGAGAGATGTGCTGGGTAGAAGATAGGCCCATGTTCCCAAGAGAACCAAAGCAGAACGTCATCAGGAAAAGGCTTCCAATATCCTTGGCTGCAGGTGTCGGACCCTCTACTGGGTCACTAATAACTTGGTCAGCTGTCAAGGCTAACCATCACAGCGTTTGAGGGCTGCAGCCATGGGGGGTCACAGGAGCAGTGCCCCAGCACTTCTCGGCAGTCATTTGAAATGCAAAAGCATGGTCTATCTGGGCAGAATCATTAGAGCAGCAGTACCCTCCTTCATGAGCACATTAACTTTTTGATGGCAGTACATTCTGCCTCAGCACAGGTTTGTGATATTGTTGAACTCTGTGTTGACATGAGATTCTTGTAGGTAACATGATCTACATTGGGAATTCCCTGCTTGGGGCAGCTTTGACAACAACTGTCTGTGAATTGTTCCTTCAGATAGTCTGCAGCGCACATTCGGGGCACCCAGATCACTCTCAGTTTTCCTTTGGTCAGGTGACTAACACAGCTCTAAGGTCGATCTGCTCTGACTCTTCAGGTCTGTCCCAGCTCTGCAGGGCGGTAGCTTCCTTCTCTCAGCAGCAGGTTGGCTTCAGGGCACTTTAGGTCAAAGATTCAGCTTCTTCCAGCTAAGCCAAACTTCAGATTATGTACCGTCACCTCTGGGAAGCTGATTGTCAGGCAGACACCAGCTTTGGCTGCACAGCTGTTCTCTGAGTACTCTGTAGAGCACTCTCTTCCATGTTGGAAAATAACGTGGAATTGGAACCACAGGTGAATCAGTGGCTCTCACCTTCATACAGTCAAAGCAGACATGAGATGTGTATTCTCTGCCCTTTCAGAACTTGTTTGAGGTGGTTCTTCTTTAATCTTTCTTTTTAGATTGTTATCTAGAAATAGCCTTTCTGAAGAGTGATGCTACCCACAGCAGGGTTTTCTCCAGCCGAGAGTGTCCACAACAAAGGCGCAAATAAGTTTGAGCTTCCTGCCCCTAGTTGACCAATTGAAAAAATGAAAAAAGCCATGATGACTGTTACCAGGAAAAGAGGCAAACGGATGGCCTCATTTAAATGACACTTCTGACTTTTAACAGAGATTGCAGTCCCACCCTTCACCCCACCATCTACCAAATGGCAGTGCTCAGGAAGACAAATCGGCATCCCCTCTTAGAAAAAGGACCTAATGGAATGTCTATAGGAGCCATGCCTCCTCTTTCCAAACTTTATTGTCTTGGTCTCCTCCCTCCAGCTTCATGAATGTCAACAATGCACTTTCATTGTGTGGGTAAACATCCTCAGTTCCATCATGTGTAGATGAACAGACAACAGGCCTCCCACAGGTGTTCATTGCTCTGGGTTACTCATGCACGCAATGTTTGTACCAGGCAGGTAACAAGCATGCATAACATGCACTTGGCATATTACAGCTAGGATCTAGGTTGCTGCCCAGAATTTGAACTTTATATGAGTGGGCTAGCAGGACCTCCTGACACAGATATAGAGGTCTGGTTACAACTACTTAGTCACAAGAAATTACACGGTAGTTCACTGCCAATCAAATAAAGGCAAATACAATGCATCTTTCCAGGTCACAGGACAGGTCTAGAATCTCATTCAGTCAAGGGAAAAGCCTAGGTCTTCATGCACACACCAGATTAGTGTGAGTGTGGGGGAAAAACAAAAAACAGGATATACCAGATGATCAAAGTCAGACACTTATGGCACTTCAGGCTGAGGAACATGGCTGTACATCATATAACCCATCCCAATAGGGTATGATTGGAAATTCAAAATCTCTAACTATTTTAGTGTGTGAGTAGTTGTTTGTTTTCTCTTTTTTGTTCTTAAGTGTTCACAGTCAGTGGCATTTTATTTATTTGGTAGAAATGAGAACCTTAAGGCTATGTAGTCCATGATGGTGTATAAATCATTAAATGGAAGTGAGTAGATTTTTCAAGGTTCTATCCACGAACCAAATTTGTGATTGACTGAGTAAACTGATTTTATGCTGTTGCAAGAATAATTATTCTCTTTCCATTAATTATGTTGTCAAATAAAATGAATTCCCTTGTATGGGTTAGTTGGAGGTGTTGAGGGATATCTATTTCCTCCAAAGTCACTGGAGCAGGGCTTATTATTTCATAGATATTGTCCTTTTTTGGTTCAGAACAGAAGGTAGCCCAGGTACATTAGGAGAGGCTTCCTTTTCTGAGATTCACTGAAAAGGTTTCATCAGGCATGTTGGGATCCTCATTTTATGTAAAAACAATTAATTGTATTTCATTTTCATACGAGTTGTAATGAATAAATACACCATTTGTTACCTACCTCTATTTTTAAATTTTGACTTACATTTTCCATTAACATTACTGTTTCAATTTATATATATGCAGGTTATGGTTTTTTTCTCTGGTTAATTTGTAGAATGTTGTCTTCCTCTCTGCAGTGGAGATAAGGGAAAAATAGAGAAAGTGGAGTTCATTTAAGAAATCTGTTTCTATTTCAGGTTCCATTTTGTGACACTCAAAAGAAGCTGGTCTGCAGAAGGCACATAGCTGTTGACCTCCAACCGAACTTGAACTGTCTGGGCTTTTGCTGTAACCGCAAGGCCTTGATAAATGACCAAGTCACAAGTGTGAATATAAGCTGTTGCTATGCTTCTCTTGCTAACTTCTTAAGTTAATGACCATGGCTAGCCAAGACCAAGTAACTGCAACCGATTGGACAAGTATTGTGTAAATTCTATCATGTGGACATCATGCCTGCCACACTTCTATATCACGAGATGCTATTCAACTGTGATTGGTTGTACACTTTGGGCCACATTTATGAGACCCTGCCGGCACTATTGAGCTTCCAGAACATCACTTTTTTGATGTTCCGTTGGCACAGTGTGCCACTGGCATATTCATAAGGCCATGTAGAGCCAAGTTAGATAGCTTTTCATGGCCTTATAAATATATGCCCCTTTCACGCAGAGTACTGTGTTGCTGGGGGCATTCCCAGAACATCAAAGGCTTTTTGACACTGCCTAGATTTATGAGTAGTGTGCCAGGAGTAGCGTTTGCAGAGTGGTGGAGAAAAGGGGCGTGGCCTCCAAAAACTTCTTAGCAATCCCACAGTGTGTGACTTACTGGAGGTAACAGGAGGAGTAGTTGGCCCCCAAGGAAATCCCTAGGGCCAACAACCCCTCCTGTTACCTCCAGTAAGACCTACACAGCAGGATTGCTGGGAGGTTGTCAGAGGCCATGCCCCCTTTCGCCACCACTTTGCAAACGTGCCTCCTGGTGCACTACTAGTCAGGGGAGGAAGTTCCCTTGGCTCTTGAAGATTCTTGGGGGCCAGCTACCCCACCTGTTACCTGCAGTAAGTCCCACACAGCTGGATTGCTGAGAAGTTTTAGGTGGCCAAGCCCCTTTCTCCACTACCTTGAAAATGCGCCTCCTGCTGCACCATTAGTGGGGGTATGAAGTCCACTTGGCTCTTGAGGGTCCTTGGGGGCATCTCTCTCTCCTGTTACATCCACTAAGTCCAACACAGCAAGATTGCTGTGAGTTTGTCAGAGGCCACACCCCCTGTCTCCACGACTTTGCAAACACACCTCCTGGTGCAGTACTAGTTGAAAGATAAAGTCCCCTTGGCTCTTGTGGATTTTTGGGGGCAACTACCCCTCCTGTAACCTCCTGTTTCTGAGAAATTTTAGGTTTCCATGCCCACTTTCTCCACCACTCTGAAAACGGGCCAACTGGTGCACTACTGGTTAGGGGAATAAGTCTACTTTAGTCCTGAGTCCCTCAAATGTAAAGTCAAATTCACTCCCCAACCAGTAGTAACCCAGGAGGCGTGTTTGCAGAGTGGTAGAGAAAGGGGGCATGGCCTCTGTCGACCTCTCAGCAACCCCACTGTGTGGCACTTACTGGAGGTAACAGGAGGTCTCGTTGGCCCCAAGGACCCTCAGTAGCCAAGGGGACTTCATCCAGCAACCAGCAACATAACAGGAGGCGAGATTGGAGATTGGTGAAGAAAAGATGCGGGTCCTCCGGCTTAGTACCAGTAGCTTTTTCTGGGATGATTTTGACCCCAGGGACCCCATCTCCTGGGACCAGGTATTTTTAGAATGGGGAAGGGAGCTAGGTGTCTCCCCTCCCTTGGATGATTATTGCCACTGGGACCCCTTCCCCCTAGGCCTGGCCTTTTCTTTTTAAAACTAAAAGTTTTTAATGAAGGAAGGGGTGGCCTACCCTCGAGGGCCATTTTGGCCCTGGGGGCCCTATTCCCCAGGACCATGCCTCTATACTGGGTTCCCTAGTCCCACCCAGGGCACCTAGTCATTTTTGTTGGAGAGCAATGGGGAAGCCTGAAGGCTCCAGCGGTCCCTGCCGGCTCCCCGTCTCCCACGGGAGTCGGCATTGCTTTTGGACTGAGCGAGCTGCTGAACATGTAGCTCCCTGTGTCAAAAGAAATTCTGTTTTGCTTCTGGTAAGTGAGACCATTTTTCCTGCTCCCGCTTACTAGAAGCAGAGCAGGGTTTTATAAGGCTTGGCAGGAGCAGTAATGCTCCTGCCAAGCTAGATTAAACTGAAGTGTCCCAGGGGTGGGCACCTTGGGACATTGCTGGAGTCGGCAATGGAGGACTGTGGTCCCCAGGGCCATGTATGGCTCCAGTAGGGTTGCTGCGCTGCCCGCTACATTAGACTACACAGCCCTGTGGAGGTGGTAGTCCCTGGGGCCAGCGGTCTACAATAGAGTTCCTGCATTATATTATTTAAGGCCTGGGAGGGTCAGGGTCCCCAGGGCAGTGGGGGGCCTAGTGGGCTCTCCTCAAACCTATTGTTTATTTCCCTAGGAAGGGGGCCTGGGTGGGCCTCCTGCAATAGTATTGTTAAGTGCCCCAGGGAGGTGGCGGTCCCTGGGGCTGCGGGTTGGCCGGGCAGCCCCCCCCCGACATTCGTATTGATAAGTGCCCCAGGGAAGTGGCTGTCCCCAGGGCTGCAGAGGGCCACACGCCCCCGCATTCCTATTGCTCATCACCACAGGGAGGTGGTGGTCCCCTGGGCTGGAGGGGATTGGGCAGGACCCCTGCATTTGTATTGTTAAGTGCCCCGGGGAGGTGGTGGTCCTCTGGGTTCTTAAAAGCCTCATGAGCCCCTCTCCTTGATTATAAGCACACATGCTGCCGAGATTTGGCCCTCTTCATAAAAAAGATGTGCGGGAGCCCGCATCCACAGATATCTATACCTTTAAACTGTAAGATCTGTGAAACTACTGAACAGATTTACACCAAATCACAAAAAGTATGCCTTCTGAACCAACATCAAGTTTTCTGCCAAATTTGGTTTAATTCAGTTTAGCAATTCGAGCTGTAGTCATGTTCAAAAATTGAAAAACCCTGATATACATATCATGGGGAAAATGCATTTTAGGAACCCCCCTTTTTTCTAGGCTCTTGTTTAACAGATCACCCCAAAACTTTCAACATAGCAACTGAACCAGACTTTGGCAGAAAGTTGTATTCTTATTGAATTATAGAGCCTCTCCATTGCGATCTCTGATGATTGAAGTTTTGCTGCCACACTACTGCAAGTAACAAAAGTACTGCGTTGTATTCATTGCCAGGTGATGCAGGCCCTGCCAGGCTGCTTGGGCGCACTGTTCAACTGGTACAGCAACAACAGATCAACATTTCCAAGGAAGAGATGCCTGTTCCTTTAGACACAAAACTGGTTACAACATAAGGTCTGGAAAGAATACACTTTTCCAACCAAAGATCAGATAGGAGCGTAATAGAGTATGCATAAAAGTACTACTGACCTCTGATACAGAGAATGTCTGAGACCTCCGCAAGACAGGCAGGCCAGGAAGTCGCTCAGGGCAGTGACAGTATTGTGAATACTTTTGCCAGCAATAATAACAACAGTACTACTCGTTGTCTTGTAAGATCACATGAAGAGACCAGAGATTGGTGTCAGAACTGGAATTTTTAAGTCTTCTGAAACATACCATGGCATTTCACATGAATGTGACAGGAATATGATTGAAATAAGTATGCTAAATGGTTAAAAAAATATGTTGCAGTCCTCAATGTTTCTAAATATTATGTTTACACACATCTCTCTTTCAACACTGAAGATGAGATGATCTATCGTTACAAAGAGTTGTGAGTTGTGGGGGAGTAGAGGAAATTGAGAAAAAACATGAGATTCCAAATTTAGAGTAAGACAGAAAGAACTAGTGTCACTGTGCACCCTAGCTACCCCATTCCTGACCCATCACCCATTCAAGTCCTCCCTAAAATTGTCAGAGGAAAAAGAAAGCAGAAATGCATTATTATAAATGTGTTAATGCACCTAACCAGAAAGATTCATATGGATCAAAATATATACATGACAAATTGTACCTGTCAACATTACACACATTTACACACCTCCAGTGAGAAGGAAGGGAAAGTTCAGAGGTTGGCCCCAGAGGTAATTGGATATAAAGGGATGTACTTTGCATGTGGAAAATGAGCCTACTTTTATCTGTCATGGATTGGTATGGAAGTAGTTACCTATACTTTGTAACATCCAGGATGTTCAACGTTTGCCTGGAGTAAGGTCTGGAACAAGCAGGAGAATGAGGAGGCACAGGAGAATGGCCAACCAGGTAGTAGCATACTGACAGGTCTAGGAATAATTAAATCACAACTAGAGAAGTTTCATAATAGTATTAGGTTAAAAGAGGTGGCAATATTGATAGAGGAGTTATCACATGACACCTTAGCTACTTTAGGAAATATACAGAAAGGAAGGTCATAAGATTCCAAGGTGAAGGAGAATGTGGAACAGGAAAATTAAAAGAAATATGTAAAGGACTTGATATCTTGGTTATTCTTTGCATAATGATGACAGTTGTACCACAATACATCCCAAATATAATGTGTAGGCAGAGGAAGCAAAGAGCAAAAAACGATGGTCATTGAACTTGATTGGATGACACTATTGAGTGTCAGAGGAGGGAATGAGGAACCCATTTTTAATTCAGGATCAATTTTGTGACACTCAATATGAGCAGCCTGCAAAGGGTACACAGCTGTTGGCCTCTAAGCGAACTCAAACTGTCTGTACTTTTGCCGTACTCGTAAGGCCTTGAGAAATGACCAAGTCACAAGTGTATGTGACAAGCTGTTGCTGTGCTTCTTTTGCTAATTTCATAAGTTGATGATCATGTATCATTAAGATTTTTTTAGATATTTTCGTTTTTGATTTATGTTTTTAGATCACTAGAGAAGTAATTTAGCTTAGGTAGACATTGCTCATCCGGGCTGAATTTTTCCCTTCTGTTCTACTTAAACATTTTTAAATTATATGTTTCTTCTGATTTGTTAACATTTTTTAATTAGAATTGGATACTTTATTATTTTTATATTGTATTGCTTCTCTTCCTTACGTGGAAAATGTTTTAGATAAACATGCTATATTCTTGTTCTATTTTTAATGTTATGTCTAACGTTTTATATGGATTATTTTATGAAAATGTACATATTTTAATATTTTTTTCATACGTCTCAATACGTCATACAATTCTTGCAAGGAGCTGATGATGCTCTACAAGAAAAAGAGCATAGACAGATTCAAACTTTAGTGAAAGGTTATGGGTAGCATCTCATTAATTAAGAATGCCCAGATGATCATAACTCTAGAGAATGTAATGTGTAAAACATAGATTCTCACAAAGTCTATCTATTGCGACTCCCACAAATCAAGGGGCAGTACTCTTGGTGCTGTCTAATTGTATAGATGGGAGAATACATGATAAGCTTTGTATCAAACAAAAACATAGTTTAAACGTTCTGAATTAGCCACTCAAATGTAATTATATTAAAACTTAACGTGCCCAATATTCAGAGAATTCAGTATTAATGAGACTAAAGCCATGTGGCTATTTCAAACAGTCCAAATGTCATCCTTGTTGTACCAATGTTTAATTATGGTGCTGTTAGGATCGGTACAGACTTAAACTCCAAGTATTCTAGTATTATTCCAAAATTTTCCTTTGGCTGTGGAGCATTTATCAATTAAAATAAATATGGATATTGGTATCCAGTCTTGTCTTAGTCTATAGACGTTTTTCAACGAGTTTGGGTGCTTACCAAATCCTTAGTATTACCAATGTCCATCTAAGGATTCTTATGAAATTATAAGTGGATTGACTCTTAACCAGTGAAGTTGCAGAAAGAGATATTTATATGCTCTGTGGATAATCACAGGCAGAGATTAAGGGCCCGATGTAGGACACCAAATACCGGTCGGTAACGGCCGATTTTGGCCTTACCGACCGGTATTTGGTGTTTGAGATGTAGGGAGCCCAAATTTTAACGAATCAGTAAATTTACCGACTCGGTATATCTAGATATAGGTGGTACTTAAAATAGTGCAACAGGCCCTTAAGAATTCGTTATTTACCATGAAATACTGTTTCATGGTAAATAACGAATTCCTGTGTACATGCACATCTGTGCAAGTACACCTGTGCCATGTGGCACACATACATGTCCTAAGGGCATGTATGTGTGTCACATGGCACAAGCCAGAATCAGGGGTGCAACAGGGTGTCAAAGTGACACCCTGTCTCCCTTGACAATTCGGTAATTTTACCGAATCGGTATTTACCGATTTGGTAATTGACATTGATTCCTATGGGCCTCAAGGCCCATAGGAATCAATGGCAATTATCGAATCGGTAAATACCGTTTCCGTAAATACCGAATCCTACCGATTCGGTATTTTTTACCGAATTATTACCTACATTGGATTTACCGATTCATAAATACCGATTCGGTAAAATTTGGTATTTATGAATCGGTAAATTCAATTTACCTACATCTAGCCCTAGGTGTCATATCTTCCCTCCAATTTCTATATCAAGGTAAGCAAGTTCATACCCCAGTGTAAAATGTAGACTGATATTTAAGTGATTTGATTTAATTTCATTTAATAGTTATAGAGCGCAACCTTCACCCCTGTAGGAAACTTAGAACTGGTTCAGAACAACTTCATTAGTTATGTTGGGTTCTTCTGGGAGGATTAGCATGTGGGTAATTGGAATGTTATGAAGTGTATGTGATGAAATGTTTCAGTTGCTGCCTGAATTGGAGAAGAAGCAGTTGTAAGGAATAAAACAAGTTGAACTTACCTGGATGTGACATCTTTCCATTGGAGATGAGTTGCCACTGGTTTCCTCATGTCCCTCATTTTGGAGTTGCAGACACTCTGTCCCCATCGAGTGATCTTTGCTTGAAAGCTGCTGTTGGGCTGTGCATCTGGCTGGTGGTGGTTTTGCATGCTGACCCTGGTCTTGTGGTTAAGCAGTGGGGTCATCCATGATGCTGCTGAAGGTTTGTTGGGTGCTGGCAGCATAGATTTGGCTATTTTCCTGAGGAGTCTTCAGGCTTTCAGTACGTGCGCTGTCCACACGCAAGTAAGCCCAATTAACTTTAAAAATGAAGTTGCATGCTAATATCAGCAGCCATTTCAAGGGGTTTGGCAGTCTATAGAAAAGAAAATAAGCCCCATTGACTATTGAAAGCACATTGTGCAGCGC
This sequence comes from Lissotriton helveticus, assembly GCF_964261635.1. Taxonomy (NCBI): domain Eukaryota; kingdom Metazoa; phylum Chordata; class Amphibia; order Caudata; family Salamandridae; genus Lissotriton; species Lissotriton helveticus. Next base: position 644,186,310 of record NC_136059.1, read on the forward strand.
TCTCTGCAGCCATTTTAAGAGACTGGACAAATTCTACAAAACAAAACTTATTGGCTATTGAAAGCAATTTGCATGGTGCACTTGGAGGCCATTTTGAAACATTGGGCAAGTTTCTATTGATTTTTACATATTCAATGCATCCCGAGTTGGAAAGATTGTATCCTTGTTCAACCTCAGTATCCTGTGATTTTCAAACTTACTGGCCGATTACAATATCCCTGTTTTCTGCTGAATCGGTCACCTTTCCAGACGAACAACCATGATGCAAGGAAGCTGTCCAAACTGTCAGAATCGGTTTCGAATGGGATTCATGCAGCCCTAGTCATTCAGAGCCGAATCGTACAGCCAAATGCAGATGGTTTCCGAACAAGCGAATACGATTACCAATTCGAACAGCCTTTCCGAATTGGTTTGACTGAGACAAAACGGAATGGGAATCAGTCTTTGAGAGCCTGTTGCGAGCTTCCCTTCTCCATTGGGTGACTGAATGTCACCCGTATGTTTACCCAAGGGACCCCTCTTCCCAACCATGCACAATGTGGCAGGCATCATGGGGTGCCCACCCCAGGGTGCAAGGTTTTCCCCACCCACCTCTATTCCCAATGGGAGCCTCTGTTCTCGTTCGGGACACAGGCTCTCATATGTCAATGGGAGTATGGTTGAACTGAGTCGGTAAGCATCTGGACACATCGTAATCGGTCGGTAGGACTCCCCAAATGCAAATCGTTTGGAAAGCATTCCTAACCCGATTTGGTGGAAATGGTTTCCTAACGACATTGTAATTGGCCCCTTTGAGGTATATCTACTCACCAGGATAATCACACAAAGACTCTTGGTCACAGGCACACCTACGTCATACCGTATTGGGATTCCAGAGTGTGTACATACAACATGGGTGCACATTTTATTGTAATTGTATAGTATATTCTTTGCATTTATTTTGTTTTTATTAAACAAATAAAAATAATTGTGTGGCAGCTACAACCTAAGCTTAGGGCCAAATCTATGGTCAAGTCACGCAGTACAGCAGCGCAAGTCGCCTCACTGCGATGCACTGCATGACAGGGAAAGGGCAGAAAGGCTCTGTATTTATGTCAATACAGCGCACACCTCCCTTTTCACCTGAGCTGGCACCCTTTTGGCTGCCTAGCACCAATGCAGCCACCCTTGCACCATGGTGCCTGCGTGGAAATGCTGATTGTTTTTGTGCAGGATGGCATTCCTTCTCCTGAGGCATTTTCGTCTTTTGTGTGTGCTGCAGAATGCAGCACAAATAGAAAGAGGAAAAAAGTAGGAGAAATTGAGATATTTCGCCCTGTTACACCTCACCTGGGGAGGCGTTGGTTTTTGCCTCAGTCCCAGGTTTACCACTTTTGGTAAATCTGGGAATGCATCAAAATCCATAGATGTCGAGTGGGAATGCCCACTCAATGCCATTGGAAATGCCTCCCTGGCACAGAGTAATGCAACACAGCAATTTGTGCTACGTTTCATTACTCGAGAGGTATGAAGTCACTCAGGACCACGCAAGGTGGCCTTGCGTGGCTTCATAAAACACAATTTTAAGTTTTGTCATTCTTGCACCACATTGAGTGTTGCACGTGTGATGCAAGAGGGCTCATAAATATGCCCCTTGGTGTTGATTATGGAAAAAATAGCAGCACCACATCTGTTTCTTCAAGTTATAGGTACTCCTCCCCCTGACCATGTCATGAATGATGTAATATGTGACATCATCAGCAGTGGATTGCGGGTGCGCGTGATGTAGTTAGTAAAACTAACTATATCCGACGAATTTCAATGGTTTTGTACGAGTGAAATGTCCAGCTAACTATAAAATCCCTAAAACCTATGGTTTTTTTCAGTGAATTTCAAAGGTTTTTTAAATTCTAATTCCTAACTATATCAGGCCTGAAACCTATGGTTTTTTCAGTGAATATTTATATGTACTTATATACATACATATACATATTTCCATAGTTTGCCCTGATATTGAGGACACACTCCACTGCAGGTAGGTTTTACGCCAATTTATTTAAAAGGTAAGCAGCATTTCATCCCGAAATAAAAAGTCCTTTTGCCTAACACGTTTCAAAGCTTCTTGCTTCTTAATCAGAGGCATGCGCGAGTAGCCAGGAAATACTTGCTGAAACAAAGTCCTCTGCATATTCATTAATTTATCGGCCTCCGTTGTGCCTTCCCAGTGAATTCAAATCACAATGCATTCTGGGACATGTGGTCTAATTTTAGCATAATTTTCACTCCCCGGTAGGTCTGGATACATTCACGCCATTTCCAGGACAAATTCAACGCCCTTCTGTAGGCCTCGGGGTGAAATTCTGCCTTCCACAATATTTGTCTGCTGTGCACATGAATAGGAATAGTTCCATATCTTGCGGACCCTTATTGATTTTCTGAGCGGTGCGATCATCCACGGCCGTAAGTATTACAGTGTCCCCTTCTGCCTGCCATTTCATGGCGGCCTGCGTGCCACCAAAAGGCAGGCGGAAAGGGACTTTGGTGGCCCCTAGCGGGCCCCCGTTATCCCCTGTGTTCCTCAGCTATGGGTTCTAGGGGGCACCAACATCCCTGAGGTACTCATTCCATATTGTTTTTTTCTGCTTCCTGGCTGAACTCTTTGCTAGAATGTTTACAGGTAACATACTTCGCAGAAACTTTCTTGACACCTGGTCTCGTTTAAAAGAACTGACACACCAAGGATTCCTTGGGTGGCTGACATGGCTAAGCAGGAACTCCTGGCTGTTCATCTGAATCTGAGGAAGACATCTTTGTGAAGAAAGACAAACAGGAATGGAGAGCAAGCCACATATGTCTACTCTCACCAAAATACAATAGTGAAATAAAGCATAAAGGATGGAATCTTCTTCATCTAAATAAAGACATCCATATGAACCAATCACAATCCTTTATTAGGGTATGGTTCCTCTCCTGGACCTCTCGCAAGATACCTGTGAGTGTCTCTGGAGATCATAAAAATATCATTGCTTTATATATTTGATGGAAACATTCATAATCAATTTTTCCAAGCTAATCAACATCTCTATTTCTTAATTTGTTCAGAATTATAAGAAACCACTGTTATTAACTTAATAGCAAATTCATGTTTTCATGGGTCACTCGCGAGAGCTGAACAGGAAGGGCAGACCACTCGTAGTCCATGCAGGGGATTGTGTGTTCGACTCCTGCAAGCGTCTTGGGAGATTGTAAAATTATTATTGCTTTATTTTTTCAATGGAACAAATCATAATCAATTTTACTAATATAATCAACTTCTGAATTCTGTTACTTTGTTCAGAATTACAAGGAAAGAGAGTACTTAACTTAATCTGGAAAGTACAATCTCGTGAGAGGGTCGTGACTGCAGACCAGGAAGTACATTGCCTCGGAGTCCAGGCAGGGGATTGTATGCTTGATTCCCATAAGCGTTTCTCGAGAGCCACCACTTTAAAAAAAATTATATTTCAACCGTATTTCTATGACTCTCTTTTTACATATTAACATTAAATATTAACTGAACACGTGAAAACGAACTCTTAACAGTAGATTTAAACAAAATATAGAACTCTAGTGAGTAATCACACACTTAAAAAATAGATTTATATAATGAAACTCGAAACTATACAATGTCCAAAAAACGGATTACTCTCTGTTTGAATTATAATTATGAATTTAATGTAAAAACACAAACAAAGACTATGAAAAGTATGCTATTACAATATTAATGAACTTCCTGGGAAAATGTCTCAATATGAGAGTCAGAAGAACTCAGGAGCAAGACAATCTCAACACTAATATTATCGTATTACTCTTTTTTATACTCAAAAGGTTTTTTAGAAACATTTTGCAAAGTGTGCACCCTTTTCTGTTAAGTTACAATATGAAAGTGTTAGAAATTGGGTTTCTAGTTGACTAGTGTACACATCTAAGCCAGATAGAACTAACCACTCTAGTCAGAGCAAGAAAGTTATACACCAAAGGTAACCTATGCTCATCGTATGGTAGCTTGGCACAGAGCAGGCACGCTTGGTCTCAGAGGCAATGTGTAAAGCATTTACGCAACACATTCATACAGAAACACAATGAATACACCACTAAAGAGCTACAAAAGGGATCATATAAAAATATACAGTATATTGTTCATAACATAGAGCAAAATTGACATGAATCATGAATGTTGTGCATATTCTGCAAATCCTGAGATGGTAGTCATTATCCTGACAAGGCAAGGCAAAACGACATATATTAGAATATCAGGGCATGAAATTCAGGAGATTATGAAAAAGCACATGAATCATGCATAGCATACATGTAAGGCCATTACTTAGATACTATTCGTTATACTGTACAAAACCTACATGTATTGCATGAGTAGTGCAAATCAAGCAGGTTTGTCAGAGAAAACATATGAATTCCCATAGACAATCATTTATCACAGAAGCAGTGCATATTGCAACTAATATCCGTGGGTTCAGTGACAAATATATTCACCATCAGCAAACCAGCGGGCACGGTGCACCAGTGTTCCTATGAAATCTGATATGACAATCAGCTCCCAAGCATAGGCACAGAGATACCTGTGTGCCTCTTACACAACATCTGGTAATCTCTGGTGCTGTCCCTGAATGAAGCAAAGTGGGGGCCTCTGTCAAGGTCTCCCCCCACCAGCTACCATGAGTTAGAGCCCCTCAGGTATGGCCCAACTTAGGGGCACACACACAGTAGATGAGAGCAGGGAGACCGCCTTGGGTCCCCTCCATGCAAGATGCAATAGGGCTGCTGCCTGTGAACGCATGGCACAACAGCTGAAGGTGCAGGGTTATCCTCTTTCAGGACAGCTCCAATAAAGTCTTTGAATGGGGTGGGATTAAGCTGGTACCAAATTAATGCAGAAAAATCTCCCCAGGAATACTTCTGGAGCTGTTACAGTAATTTGTCATGAGACGGAAATGGAATGTCAGGAAAGGGCTGGCCTAAGCATATCTGTGTGTGGCTCTGAGGGGGAAGAATTACAATCCAGGTACCCCCCTGCAGCTGCCAGCGGTATTGTGCAGTCATCTGTCATCAATACCCATGTGGGGCCAAGTGGTGAGTCATGCTGCTTGTCCAATCAGGTTTTAGCAGCACAAATGCAGGTCCAGTTGTTCAGAGAGTCAGGGCCAGGGGCACTCGCTCCGATCGGAGCCTCCCGCAGTGCTGTGTACTGTGGATGCTGGCAGAGTATACAGATCAGTCTGCACTTGCCACTTGCAAAGGCACTGCCTGCAGTCACCATCATATGTCTAACCTCAAACTCCTCATAGGAGGGAGATGACTGCACTCCCAGGACCAGACGTGTCAACATATGAATATGTAGTACTTAAACGTCTGGAGCAATCCCATCGATTTATACCTAAGCCTATGTACAATTTAGACAAAGATGAATTTTTATCATTCAAATCTACCACTCAGAACAAATATTTAACAATGAAAAGTTGTGACAAAGGAGGAGATATTGTGGTTGTGAATACTGAAGACTATGAACAAAAGATGTTATCTATTTATTTTAAATGACCAGACCTTTTACTCTAGTATAACATCAAACCCCACGCACAGAATAGTCAAAAGAATACTAACTTTAACTAAATCTGCACTGAATACAGGTCAGATCACACCCAAGGAAGATGAGTGTCTAAATAATTCAAAAGGAAACTGAATGTATTTATGGTACCCTTAAAATACACAAAGACACCCCCCCCTTACAGACCTATAGTATCAACCATTGCTACAGTTACTGAACCTTTATTAAAATGTATTGACAATCAAATAAGACCATGTATTCCTAAAATTCAGTCTAATCTCAAGACACCAGGGAAATGATTAACAAAGTAGAGAAGTTGATGTTCAATCCAAATACCGATATTTTTGTGACTCTAGACATAGAGTCACTATATAGTAACAATCCTCAAAAGGAAGCATTAGAAGCCACAGAATAGTTCATAAATGAGTTTGAAATACCCTGTCCCAAATCCTTTATTATTGAATGCTTATATAGTTTTAACTGAAAATGTTTTTGAATTTGGTCATAATTTGTTTCGCCAAATTAAAGGTGTAAACATGGGGGCCTCAGTAGAGCCGTCCTTTGTGAACATCTACATGGCCCTCTTTGAGAAGAAATTTATTTACAATGAGCTTGCCCCATTTTTGAGTCTGTTTCCCATTGATCCAGATATATTGATAACACCTGTTTTATCTGGACCAGTGGGGAAGAGACTTTATTAGAGTTTCTTTAGTGGCTGAACCTTACAGATCCAAATCTTAAATTCACTGCATATAGTAGTACAAAAGAAGTAGAATGTTTAGATATCCTGATTAGACAACACCTGGGCACCCTAGAAGTGGATCAGTTTATTGAGCCCATTGCAAGAAATACCCTCTTGCACTTTAGGAGTTATCATCCACGAAGTCAGAAACAAAGTATTAAATGTTCTCAGTTTTTAAGAGTGAGACGAAATTGCACAAATATATCTGCTTTTGATTAACAAGCCGCTGTAATGAAAACAACATTTTTAGAAAGAGGATATCCCCACTAGCTGGTGAGGGAATCCTACAAACAGGCAAGATTCTAAGACAGAGATCACCTTCTCAAATCAACTAAGGAGCCTATAGCAAATCATTTAGTATGTGTTACTAAACATTCCACCCTTAACACTAAAGTTAAACACAATATTAACTCCAATTGGCATATTTTGAATTGTAATCCTGAACAAAAGAGAACACTTGAAAAGCCCTTATTTGCATACCGTAGAAACAAAAACCTTAAGGACTTTATTGTCCATTCACGTTTTGATTTCCAATTACTGAGTCAACCCTTTATTCAGAAATCTATCAATGGCAGTGCACCCATTTAAGGAACTGTTAAATGTACCACCTGCAAATCTTGCAAGACCATTATAGAAGGATAAACTATGACCCACAATGGGTTCATGATTCAAGCAATCCATATGTGGAACTGCAAAACACAAAATGTGATTTACCTAATCCTTTGTCCTTGCCAATAAGGTTATGTCGGAGAAATGTCTAGAGCTATCCAAACAAGAATCGCGGAACATCGTTCAGCCATTAGAACAGCTAGGTTAACTGCACCCCTAGTAAAACATTTCTTAGAACTGCACCACAAACCAGAAGAAATTCAATGGCAATTCATAGAAAAGATTAACCTACCAGATGAGAAAGGTGGTCTCAAAGTATGCCAGAAATGAGAAGTCTACTGGATCTTCTCACTTAATACATTCAAAAATGGGTTAAACAACGAATTGCCATGGGAAAATGGTATTATATGAAAAATTTAGTGTAAAATAGTATTCATTTGGAATTCTGGTGACAACAGTGGTTGAGAAATGTACTATAAAACATGATTAATTTGGAACTCTGCCTATAATAATGGCTGATTAGAATGTATGCGGGTTTCTCTGTAATGTTTTTAATGAAATTTATAGATAGAGACCTTCATTAGTTTGACTTGTACTGTTCATATTCTTTTTAACACAGTAATTTATCCTCATTAACCGGCTGTTCTCCATCAACGCGGATTACAATATCTAACTTTTAATCGTGACATGAAACAAACTAAATATCAGGTAAACTAATTTAAGATGTAGATTGGTTCATCATTTTCTTAAACTAAGCGGAGTCAGCATAATAAATTATAGCTTTTCACCTCTTGGATCACCCACAAGACAACGTTCAAATATAGAACAAATATTGACAATAAACATTGAGATGTGGTGAATAGGGTGACACACTCTGAAACCGGTCACTAACAATAAAAGGTAGAATCCATTAATAAGTAAATACTATGACTGAATTACATATAAATTTAATTTGTTGTCGCTTGAAGTTTCACTAATGTATTTTCACAGTTTTTATCCACAGAGCACAAAATACAGAGAATCCTAATTTTAGTGAGCCCCAAGCCAGTTGTTTACACATATAAAGTGAGCCCTTGAATAGGAACTTTTAACACCTTGGTGGTAAATAGATATAATTGGGATGCTTAGTTTTCATTAACTCTGATATTTCATCTCGTACTTTACGTATCCATCCTTTTTCTTTTCATTTTCTTGAGTTCAGTTGGTCTAAGCGAAGGCAGTCAACATTGTAGATGAAGATTTTTATATAGTATGTCTTTCTCAGTATAACTTCTAGTAAGGAATGGCTTAAAATGAATACATGTAATTTACCAATGTGAAGTGTTTCTTAGTATATTTTTTATTATTTTTAGGTTATTTGTGGCATTTCCTGACGAAGGCGCACTCTGCGACGAAACGCTCGTCGAATATTCAATATTCTGTCACTTTTTGGTTTTTAATTGTGATTCTATTAATGTCAATCATGTACAAAACAATTAATATCATGATGCTTTTTAAATGTGAATACATTTGTGTTTTTAATTTAGAATTGTTATTATGTCAATAGGGCATTGAATTGATATTAAATCTTTGTATTTTTTGTACTCTGGTTGTTACACTGATTTTAGTATTATTACATACATAAATCACATTGATATTATTAAGCTGCCTAGGAATTTTTTTTTTATTGTGTATTACCCTGTCCTAGAAATTTTACTAGGAATTTGTCAGTGGGTCCTTGTTACTCAAAAGAGATTAAATGGAGCACAGACATGAGGGAGAGCAGTGCAGACAGGGTGCACTTAGAGTACCACGCTCAAGTGTCAGCGAGCGCTTCAGAACGTCCTTGCAGCACAGAGAGCGGTTTGCCTGGTGAACAGCAAGGAGAACGTACTTTAGGTAGTTGTAAAGTCCTTGATGTCCTTGGGGACTTCAAGAAAAAACAGGGGGCAAGCCAAAAAGTCCTTGTCATCCCTCTGGGGGTTTTGTTTAGGTCCTGCAGCTGGGTAGAGACTGCAGGGCAACTTACAAAAGCAGGGTAGTACTTCCTGGGAACAGTCAATCACAGTAGAGTGGCAATCCTTCCAGTGCAGGTGTCTTTACTTCAGCAAAGTGTCTTACTGGTCTGGTAGTGTACTAAAATCATGGTGTCAGAGCCCATCTACTTATACTCAAAAGTGTCTTGGCTGTTGGGGGTGAGTTCACAAGAAACCTTAGAAGTGCACAAAACGCCCTTTCAACCTAGCCTGGCTCCAGACATCAGTGGGGGGTAAAACATCCCTTTGTATCAGGGCAGAACAAACCCTACTCAATTGTAAAGTGTGAACTCCCTCTCTCAGCCCAGGAAGGCTATCAATATGCAGATGAATGTAGATGTATCTCTGTCACACCCATCCCTTGCTGTGAGTTGACTGTCTCTAAAGTGTAACTGTCAGCCAGGCCCAGATTAGAGTTGGAGCCAGGCTGCAATACATAAAAAGTCACAAGCACCAAGAAATGCCCACTTTCTAAAAGTATTGAAAAAAGATAATGCTGACCATACATAAAGTTTGTAACATCCCCTTATTTAGGAAAACAAATCAACTTCGATTGGAGATTTGTTTGGTATTATTTATTTATACCCTTTGAATTCATTTGTTTTTTGGTTAGAAAATAGTAAGTACGAAAAGACATACCATATATATACACTTATTCAAAAAAGACATACTCAAAATGATAAAACTAAATCACAACATCATTACATAAGACATAAATCTAGACATTTCATATGTACATTTGCACAAGTATTTGTGTACCAACACAAATTTTCAATATCTGCACTTTCGATACAGTTAGTTTATAATCAAGAAAATAGAGAAAAAATCAAGTGGAGAAGAAATAAATAAATCACATGCACAATGTAAATCAGACTGAAGGGCTTAATCGGAATTTCAGTCATTAAGGGAGCGCTTTGTTCCCAGATGTTTAAACAGTGCTTGTCTCCATTTTGGCCGACGCGTTTCGAACTCGCTATATTAATTCGCGTGTTCTCCTCAGGGCTTTATGACTTTTTCCTGCATGGTTTTGTGCAAAAAATATAAATGAAAGAGGAAGTTTGCATCAGTTCATCTTAAATAATAAATAGCCTCATTTTGTCGCTCAAAAATATACGTTAAATGCAAGGGGTTTACCTTACAAAAATCGTCGCAGTTTGTTAGGGTTCAATTATTATATGATGAAAATATTCTAAATCGTGACCCTCATATCTGGAGGATGGACCCCACTTAAAACACAGAACACGCATTTTTTAAATCAGGAAATCTATCATCGATTTTCATCGTTTCACGACCAGGAGCTCTATTACCTTTTAAAATTCATTTAAAGATTCATCTTGGAAGAAGAAATCTTCCGTCAAAACAGATCCACATAGGAGAAGTTATATCAAGGCATGGCATCGTTTAGATACGAAATATATCCTATATTTTAAATCGCGTTTTATCCATTAACAACAAGCTATCATTAGGGAACAGCGAAATATTGCAAAAACAATAATTCGTGGCTACTCCAGAAGAAGGCGCTGGTCGCCGAAACGCGCGTCGAGACAATCTGTTTGCCACTTTCATGTTTTTCCACTGTATTGTTTTCCTATATGAATTGTAATAATTTTTTATGTACTGTGATTTTAATTGAATCCTGTCAGTTCTATTTAGTGTATTTAGTTTTTAAATATATGAATTGTTTATCTTGTGTTTTAATAAAATTTATGATTGATAATTTTTTGATCGAATTTTAGCAATTTGTTCTCTCCAGTCTCCTTCCCATGAGTTTCGAACATTTGAATTGCCTAGGTTGCTACATATTTCTTAATCCCCAAGGTGGAGCCAGGCATCCCCGGCATTGATGGGACTGTTGTGGAGATTAGGCAAGCTAATGCCCAGAGTTGCCGAGTGCGACCCCTGGTTAGAGGAGGCACCGAGGCGAGAATTATCAAGTCCGCTGACCCTGGTCCACGACCCTGCCGCGTCGGGAATCAAACCCGGGTCCCGGGCCGACTTCTGCTTCCGGGTCTGCCGCCTCTAACCAGTGAGCCACACCACTCCACTGATGACATCATCCAAGATTTACTTTCACACACAATGCTGTATAAATTAGTATCAAAACATGAAATAGAGCGTTATTTCGCTCCAACTCCGGACTCACAGCATATTCCACCGTATCATAACCAAGATACTCCAGAATCATCCATGTTCTAAAACATTTTTTCCATGTACTCAAAGATTTTATCGAGGTCATCACTTTTTAATCCTGTCACATGTTGCATACGTTTGTAGTCAAACGTTTCTGATGCTTTAGATATGCCAATCCAGGCCTTTTTCTGGAGCATGAAGAATACATAAAACAACGTTAACAGTTGCATTTCGGGCTCTTAGTAGCCCTTCTTCAGGAGTTCACTGTAAGTGTTAAAACATTGGCATTAGATTATGATTTCAGACCGCTATAAAACAATTAGTTAAATACATTCAGCAATTCACACTATATTCTTAAACTCTACCCTTAGCCAAGGTTTTTCCCTCTAAATGCGCTACCTTACGCGCAAAATATACCCAGAGAAACCTCTCCCCGCTTTCATTGCTCTTCTGTGTATTATTCTTTAATTCTATAAATTAGAATGATATTAGAGGCCTGTCAGTAAGTACAAAATAGCTCAAGAGAAAATCACCCATCATTATGGCCACCACACAAATAACTCACTTAGATGTTGAAAACAAGCTTTATATGCAACATTGAGAAATTAGCATACACTTTACAGATAGCATGATCAAATGAACGATCTACCATATATATAGAAGAAAGACTCATTGACTGCAGTGTTCAATATCTACACAATTATTGACAGAAAGCCAAAATAGTGCATGCAAGTTCAAAAAGGGATGCCCTGGTATGGACAGCTTTTATCTGTATCAAGCCCTTGACACTCACCAAACCAAGATTGAAAAATGAAGTTGATATGAGCCAAAAAGTAGGTACTGTAAACAGTTTTTCTCTATGGATAGAGTTAAATCTGTATCACACTGTTTGCAGACAGTAAAACTCTCATGAGAAATGCACCACAGAGTATTTAAAAAAATCTGCTACGAACAGTGTACACTCTATGCAGCACTTGTCAAAAACACAGTTTGCTAAAAAATAACCACAATCTGAAGGTGCTAAAGAACACACTAAATGCACCTGTCACACTGGTGAAAGCTTTACAGATAGCTCATCTATCCTAGCAAAAGTGGCACATATGCATACTTAGTTCCTGGTACACATAATCTTCTATGTTAAGTATAGATTATCATGCTGGCAAGATTCTCTATAATAATTCAAAGCAATACACCCCCTTTTGTACCGCTTTGTTTCCCATAGGTTGGCAGGGTATGCTCAGACGTGAGTCCCTTGCTCACTTTGCCACTGGATTCAAGCAAGCCTGGCTGAAGATGGCTAAAATGCCAGAAACTGGTCCTAGGAAGCTTGTTTCCGGTCCAGGGAAGGCATGGCTTGGCAGTTCAGGCTGGACTGTTCCCATGATGCACAGGGTCAGACTGATTTGCATATGGCCATGTCTGAACTGGGGTGGCAGAGTGGGCTAAAGAACGGTGATGGATTGAACCCAGATCTTTTGACTGGGTGTGAGTGTTTGATTGGTTCAGATGCTCTGTCCATCACCACCCCCTTTTGTAGCGCTATATTAATTCAAGGCAGCTTACTAAAGTTAGTACCTACTATGTGGAATCTTTCTCTGTACAAAGCTTTTTCAGTAGAACCAAAAAACTTGTCTGATTAATAATGAATGCAAGGCAACTGTCAACTGCACACAGACTTACTTTTGGATACAAAATGTTTAACGTTTTTAATATCTCTACACAGCTATGGTGCATTAGAACCACATGCATTTTATAAACGTGCACAAATGCAAGCTGTACAAAATTAAGTAAAAAAATAATATAACAACTACAGGCCGCTATTAAACAAAAAAAACAATGTGCACACTCATTGGATGTTGTCAAAAAGTGATGTCAGAGGGGGTGAATAATCCACCACAAACCAGGCATCAATATCTCCAACATTACCCTCATTTAAACCCAAGAGAAAATTTTGAATTATGGGTTGGCGTCTGTCCTACCATGGGCCCAGATTTAGTCAATCTTCGAATTGAGACCTACAAGTTTATAAGAAAATTAAAACTATGCAAATATTATGCAACAAAGACCCAAAGTGGAGAACAAGCCAACAGAGAATCGATGTCGATGACATCTAGGTTCCAGTTTACAATTGGTGACATCCCTGAGGTATTGACCTTGCATGATTTAGAAATGGTGAGCTCGGACCATCAATCTATGACACTGGACCAGGATGAGATGGGCATTCTAAGGCTGGAAACATGGGGTTCTGCACAGATTCACAAAGTGAAGAGTGGCAACATGCCATGCAGCAAGTTCTGCCCTCAGCTAACCAGTGATAATTTGATTGGTGTATTTCATGAATTTGTAGTTGATAACATCAACAAATTCAGCAGGACATCCAGACACAAAGGAACAGAGAACATCACGTCAAAGGATTAGCAGGAGCTGAATCAGGGGAAGGATACTCAATCCATTATCATCAAGACCTCTGATAAGGGTGGTAATATCATTATCATGAACAAAGAGAAATATATCAGAGAAGCACGTAAGCAATTAAACATTAGAGATCACTATGAGATTCTCAAAATCAATCCTTTTGTGTAGTTTCTACCCATCAGTAGGAACCACGCGTTTCTGGACAACATAAACTTAGGATGGTGTCAGACTGATTCCATGCATCCCTGCAGGATATGTTGTCCCTTGGACCAGCTAGCTTGCAGTGCTAACATTGTAACCCAAACCTAAACATGGGCAAACAGTTTTGGCAACCGCTGAACAGGACAACTCTGTTCTCTCAGGAAGCGTGGAGACAGACTTCCAACTTTTTGCTCAGCCGCTCATGCTCTCTTTTGCTCAGAGAAATATACAAAGAATGCACAGGGACATTTTCAATGTTTATTGAACTGTAGTGATTTTTGCATAGAATATATGGACTGTAATGATTAAAAGACAGCAGCAGACAAAAGTTATGCTGAATGTCAGATTGGCAAACAAAATGACACAACTAATATATGCTTACATACACAATAGTGCAACTATATAGCCCACTCCTATAATACAAATCCCTAGCCTATTTGTCTAGGGTACAGATGTATATTTTGTCAAGAAGCCCTCTCCTGGATGATCTAACCCCATTCCATGGTGGGTAAGAGTGTAAGACCCCGTCTTGCTCACAAATTGGACACCCCCCATGGAGATGTCATTTAACTGCTGGGCTACTGCATCCAGGTACCCCTCGAAGTCAACAAGTGTTCCTTCTGATTATGTCAAGAAACAAAAGGTTATATATAGAAAATGGCATCCTTGCCTCAGGCTTGACTGGTGATCGGCCTGCCATTGATTGTATTTTACAGATAGCGGAGTGACCACATGATGTTATAGCGAACACATTTGTGTCATGCACATGAGGGCCATGTACCTAATGTCAATGCAGTGTGATAGTGTGCTGACAAAGTGTTTCATGTCAGCAAGGCCAGTGTTTCCAAGAAACTAGCCCAAGAGTCACGAACGTAAATGTGTGCCAATGGTTGATTTGGCAATGAGAAAGCAACTTTAGGAAAGGACCATGTGCATGTAAAAATTCCTATGTGGCCTAACTCGGGCACATAACAATCCGACAACTGAACACCAACTAAAGTATCATGGCATGTTAAAGAAATGCTTGACTTAGCCTCATTCAATTTGAGGAATATGCATACTTGAAGTCAGTTTATCCAAGAAATCCTGTGATATTTTTTTTTACCAAAAATACACGGGGACAAACAACTCCACCAGGAGAACCCAATTGTGAGCATTGTTGGCTCTCTCCTGGAAACATGTATAGATTTTTAGATCTGTTTTTATGAGAATATGTCACCAGTTTGTCCTCGTATATTCAGGGCACAATGGATTTTTTCAGCAAAATCCAGAACATCCCCTGGCATAACACGTACATCATGGCCACCTTACATGTGACCTCACTCTATACATCCATCAAACATGACTATGGCATAGAGGTCTGCAAATAATTTTGGGAGAGCCCGTCCCATAAACTATGTACAGCAAACTCAGATGAACATTGTGATGTTAAAGTATTTTCTCACCCACAACGTTGTCCTATTTGACAACAAGGTTTTATCTACAGGAGAGACAGGGAACTGCCATGGGGGCCTCCTTTGCTCCCACTTATGCTAACAAATACATGGGATGGTGGGAGAAGGAGGTGGCATGGTCAGATACGTTTGCCCACCACATGAATAAAGTTATACTTTGGGTGTACTTTATTGGTGACCTGTTTTTAATATGGGATTGAGAGGAGATGCAACTGCAGGAATACATATAGTAACTCAAATGCAATGCCTATAACATCCAATTAATGGCCAAATGGAGTAAAATCAGCATTGAATTTCTGGATGTGCTTTTGGAAGTTAAGGATGAAGTCATCAACATGTGTATCTTTCAGAAAAATACTGCTTGCTATTCTATTATGCATGGCAATAGTGGCCATACTAAGTCCGTAAAATGGAGCATCCCATACAGTGAACCCCTGAGAGCTTGTAAGATTTACTCTTCAGACAGAAATTTTGAAATAGAAGCTACAACCATGATGAAGAGATTTTCTGAGACAGGATATCCCCACAAAATCTTGAGTAAGGCTTACCAGAGAGTGAGGTCCAAGAACAGAAATCAACTACTGTTTGGTAGTAGGTGGAGTAGAGTCCTTAGGTCCATAAGAACAAGAGACACTGGCCCGGATCAATCCCAGATTCAATTCTTTTTGAGATATAATGATGAGTATCATTTCATAAGATCCTTGCTCACACAGAATTAGCATGTCTTCTAACATGATGATCACATCAAAAAACTAGATCGCTAGGTGACATCTTAAAGAGAAGTATGTTTATCAATGATGACAAGTTGAACAAGCTAACTAAGAAACATCTGGGGTTCTGAAAGGCATGTGCACATGCTGCAAACAGGAATACATTTGAGACATTTGAGGGCAAAACTCGCCAAATAACTGAGAGAATCACGTGCAACATGAACTTTGTTGTATACGTTCCTGAATGTGATTGCCAAATAAAATACATGGGGAGTACAATTAACAAAGTGAAAATTAGCATTTTACAACACATGAGGGGAATAATGAACCAGGACTCAAACCATCCTATGATCATACCTTTCTGAGAGTAACACCGAGGGGATTCCATATATTTGTGATACTGTGAGAATAAACATATCAAGGCCCACCTGGTAAGGGAGATCGGGAAATTGAACTATGTAGATATGAATCTAAAATAAAAATCTGCTGGGAACTGAGAAACCCTGGGACCACAACCTGGATGCAGAGTTTCATGTCCACATCTGATGACAGCATCTCCCATTGGTTAAACTTGTGGACGATGAATCTTGCTGACCATGGCTGGTCTGGTTGGTCAGGTGCCCATGGCTCTCTAAAGCTATTTCCAGTGCCCCTTAGCCTTTATAAATGGTGATGTCCTTCCCACATCCTTATATATCTATTTCAAGATTAGACAAAAAGAGGAAGTCTCCTTATATATTTATATTTATGTTCATTAGTGTATGATGATAATTGTTTTATTTATCACTGTATGCACTTTGTGATTTGCGCAGAAACCATTAGAGGAGCTTTTATGTTGCACTGCATTGAAACTTCGGCAGCTTTATGGGGACCATTTTTGCGTGATTTTGATACAACAGATATTTGTATGCTTATTTCATCCTGGCTATTCATTTTTAGAAGCATGAGTACAGTTTTAGTGTATCTATAAGGGTCTCCCATAGTTTAATACATTACCTACGATGGGTCCCAGGGTATCTGTACCTAGTACAGCATATCACTCCATAGACTTGATATGGAACGTAGATGCAGAGATATCAACATAAGAGCATTTATGTATTTTAGTGCCACACAACAAACTAGGGGATCTGCATTTCATAGGCAATCATTCTTCTACTTTACTATTGCAGCTATTTCCAGAGTATACTGCTGTTTACTTGAGATTCAGGAAGGGTACCTTAGCCAAATTTTTAGACTAATTACACTTGCCCGCCCTATACAATGACTATCAACATATAATGATCTGGTTCAAAGAGGGGGCTATTGTATACCTAAATCTGACACCAGCGCCTTATGATACCAGTAATTTATAATCTCGCACTTGGAGACTTTCTATGGATATGAATATTGCGAGGTTATAATAATGTTAATTTGCTTATAAGGCCTATATTGACATTTTTTCATACCATTCTATTAAAGTCTGAATAAATGGTCATTGTACTTTGCACAGAAATGGGAGTCGGGGTTGACTATCTGAAATATGTGCATGTCTCAGACTTTAACTAAAGTGGCCTACGACTAAACATCGCCATCCCACAGAATGGGAACAAATTAAATACAATGCACACACAGGGACCTGTATTAGTGAATGAGGTACTATAATACATAACTATATAATTGTGACATTTGTTAATAGATGCCTGACATAGGAATCTCATGATTTGCACATGAACACTTTATATAAATATTATTTCTGCTAGTGAGTTGCACATGAATACTTTATATGGCTGTTATTGATGCTAGTAATTAGCATTTTGCATAATCATGACATGACTTTGATCACTGTGCCATTGTGTCATTAGATAAACATTGGCAGTGTGCATCCCAGTGTCAGCCTGTGTTGGCAATATGATATTCTTTAATTGATTATACATCTCTTTATTCTTGGTAGAATAATCTGATGCCATGGTCTCTGATCATCATTATGTCAATATGAATCAATGACATTCTACAAAATTTGAATGATTGTTTCTTGTGCAAGTAATTCGTGACTGGTCTACCTTAGAGTTGAGGTTGCAAAATAATGCTTTGATATATGAAGTGTGTTAGAAAAGGGTTTCTGGTTGGCTAGGGTATGCACCTAAGCCAGGCAGAACTCAAGGGAGTTACACACTGAAGATAACCCCTGATCACCTCCTTGGTAGCTTGGCAGATCAGTCAGGCTTATCCTAGAGGCAATGTGTAAAGCGTTTGTGGAACATGCTCACACAACGGTGATACATTAAGCACAACAGAAAAAAAACTCCACACAAGGTTATATAAAAATATCCTTTGTATTATCCATAAAACACATTAGATCACAAACACATATATTACTGTGCCACTAGGCACTTGTCATGCCTTCACAAGGGTTACATAAATCACTTGGCCAATCGGACCACTGTCATAAACATCACAATTATCACAACCCAGTAACTACTGGTAGGATTACCTTTAGCATAAAACATTATGCAAGAACATCATCAACAGTACACTATGGTAAGTACTAGTAGCTTGCACACTTTAGAAAGTCACCATCACGGTACACATGGGTGCCCCCACCTCCTGACAATTGCAAGATGTGCACAACAGCCTCACAGTGTAATCAGGGAATCAACATGTTGCAAGTAGAGTGAGGCAGTATTGGGCAAAAACGCTTTACTATACCAAGAGTGCACCTGCGCTCATTATTATAGCTTATACAGTACTTTGTCTCTCCCACATAGGCTCCATGGCCACCTGCTCATCTACACCTGGGAATGTCGTAATTCCTGGGCACTCCCCTGCAAACCTGCCCTTCCCAAAGCAGGGTTATAATCCGCATTTGTGCCCACCTAATAGGCCAACAAATGTCAGGCGCACCTACCCAGGCAAATGCAGTAAGTCCCAGCTCTGGGGCTTCCGTCAAGGATCCGCCCAGTAGTGCTGAGTCAAAGGAAACAAGAATTGCCCCTAAGGCAGCTGCCTGCGAGCTCGCTGTATATTTGCCACCAAATGTGGGGGAAAGGCTCTGAGCTGGCCTCTTCCGGCCAGGATGCCAGGCCCGGCGGGTCACTCACCCCCCAGCATGGGACGGCAAGGCTCCTTCCCACGTGGCCCTCACACAGCCTTAGTCAGTCACCTATGCTCCCTGCAGGACAGGAGCAGGACTCTGAGCAAAATCTCAGTCTGCTCCGCCTTACTCCGGCCCTCCGTAACGGTTGTCCCCGCCTCCTGTGATATCGGCGTCGCTGCTCCCAGCAGGCAGCCATAATGCGGGACACCACCGGTCCATCTCCTACTGTAGGTCATGGCCTCCTCTACCAAAGGGGGCGTAGGTGGAATCTAGCCCCTGCATTTCTGGTGTAATCTCAGAGTGCCCATGAGGTGCTTCTCAGCTGCTGAGCAAAGCACTCATCTAGGGGCTGCTCATGAGCAGAGGGAAGGAGAGGGCTTCGTCCTCAGCTCTCTCCTCTCGTCCCTGCAAACCACAAAGGCAGGGCATCGCTGTACCACACAAAAATGATTCTTTGTGCTCTTTCTTCAGGCCCCCGGGAGGAGAAGGGGAAAACTCTCCAGACCCTGAACAGTGCTCCACATGCACCTAGCAACTACAGGGTGGGAAAACACACAGGGCAAGCCACAAAGCGCAAGGAGGTCACTGGGGCAGGTAACAGGGCATGGGCAGGCCAGCACTCAGGGTCACCTAGCAGAGTTGCAGTCCCTTCAGCCACCAAGCAGGTAGTCCTAGATGGGGGTTCCTCCTGGCACACAGCAGTCCTCTGGCAGTGCACACAGTATCTTCTCTCCTTTCCTTGGGGGTCACACCCCCTGTACTTATAGTACTAGTGACTTTTTTCTGGGGGGGCACTTGAACTACTATTGAAGTGCACAACACCCCCAGTCACATGTTCAGCCCAGGCCCCAGACACACCACAGGGGGGGTGAAGCCAGCATTATAGAAGGCAGGCACAGCCCTATTCAGATGCAGGTGCTACTCTTCCCACCACTCCAAATGCAGACGACGCAGATTCAGGTTCAAGGGAAAACTCCTCCAGCTACTCAAAATTCAGCCAAGGTCTAATCAGCCTAGGGCTGAGTAACCCAGGAAAGGAAGGACACATCTCAACCCGCCTTGTGACTGGCTGGAATAAATGCATATCCCCTCTCCCCTGTCAGTCAGAACCAGATGGTCAATACACATCCAGACAAAGCACAAAGAGACATAAACACAGAAATGCCGACTTCTAAAAGTGGCATTTCTAAAATAGTAATAATAAATCTGCTTCCACCAATAAGCAGGATTTTCACTACTATTCCAAGCTTACCAAAGATGGTCATGCTACCCCTCTCAGATCAGAAATTACCACGGAAGCACATATCAGGGAATCCTCAATGCATGAGAGGGCAGCCTCGCAGCTGTGAGAAACCAAATAGGCTGTTTTTCACTACCAGGACATGCCACTCAGTTAAGGCACATGTACTAACTTTTACCTACATAGTAGCCTCCTCATAGGGCAAGCTAGGACTTACCTTAGGGGTGACTTACATGTAGCAAAAGTGGAGTTGCAGATGTGGCAACCACTTTACATGTCACTTCACGGCGGCAGTAAACTGCATGTGCAGGTCCTGCAGTGGTAAAGGCCTGAGACAGGTTTGAAAAACTACTTTGGTGGGTGGCACAAGCAGAGCCGCAAGCCCACCACTAGCATTTAATTTAGAGGCCCTGAGTATATGGGATACCACTGTACAGGGGACTTTCAGGTAAGTTAAATATGCCAAATAGGTGGAGACCAATCTTACCAAGTTTACAAGAGAGAGCACACGCACTTTAGCCTTGATCAGCACTGATAAAGCGCCCAAAATCATAAAACTACCAGCAACTGGTCAGAAAGCATACAGGAGGAAGGCACAAGGTCTGGGATGACCCTGAAAGAGGGCCAAGTCTAACAAAGTTTATGATGTCTATACATGGTGTATCCATGTCCAAAATCAAACTAATTCTGATTATTTACGTGTACCCTGTATGTGCTTGGTGATGATTGCCCTAATCCCAGCACGTCGCTTAAGTGTGGCTAACAGTGCACTGAAGGTAGAAATCCATCTCACACAGTGGGGGCAGTGCAATAGTAGAAGGACTATTTTTCAATCACTTTGGTGGTGGGATATGTGATACCCAGTTGAAAGTGCAAGCTGAAACGCATTGGCGTCCTGTTTTGTTATAGTGCACAGATATCATCAATAAAAGCTACTATCTGCATCCTGCTGTGCCCGGTTGAAATGTTTTAAAAACCTGAAACGCTCAATGTTCTGGTGTGTCTGCTTCTGTGTTAGAAGATCACTTGTCATGTGATATATATATATACATATATATATATTACCTACTGGCGGTCGCCAGTAGGTAGTTATAGTTAGGATTGATTTCCATAGGGAAATCGTAACATTCTATTGGGGATAACTTTGGCGCCGGTGGACGAATCTGCCTGAAATTTTCCTCAACTTTGCCTCGCGGCGCTCCGCTCCTTTCCTGAAAGTTTGGGAGGCATTTGTCAAGCGGCGGCAGAGATAAAAGGGGGTCCCAAAACGTGTTTTCCCCATGTTAATTTCCATAGGGCAGTGGAACTCACTTTCAGCTCGAACGGCTGAATGGATTTTCACCAAACTTGGCAAAATTGTAGGGACTGGTAGCCCGATGTGCCTTTGCTATGTCTCAAGATATGTGCTCCAGAGGATTTTAAGTAATTTAGGTTAAAAAAAATTTATATATCTATAGCCGCGCCCCGGTACGCGCACCGGGGAGCGCTCCGGGCGCGCCACGCGACTTGCGCACGGAAAGCTGATTGGCTCTCGGGTGTCTGTAAACATTCCAAACAGTCCGGAGCGGCCGCCATCTTGTGTCTCAGTAGGATCGAGACACAAGAGGTGGCAAAAACAAAGGGGGAAATAACCAAAAGGGGGCAGGGTAGACCCCCCCTGCCCCCCTAGGTTTGATGTGGGGGCCATAAAAGGGCCCTGCGGGGCAATTTTTTTTTATTTTTTTTCGATTTACGCGGGGGGAGCGCCCGGTACGCGCACCGGGGAGCATACCAGGGAGCGTACCATGGAGAAAAAAGAATGACAGAGTTTCCAAAAAATGTAGCATTTTTTTATAAATTGGAGGTAGTTCTAAAAAGAACTGTTTTTTTATTCTTTTTGTTGTTTTATATTTATTTTATTGTTTTTTTGAACATTTTTTACTTTTTTTGACTTTTCTGAACAGTTTTATATTTTTTTGTATTTTTTAAGGGGAGAAACAAAAAACAGAGAATTCTAAAGGGCTCAACAGGAGCAAAAAAAAAGGCGGAAAAAATTAATGTTTTTCTTGGGAACTTGTGGTTATCCCAAGCACGGTTAATACGTGTGATGCTTTGCTCTCCATAGCATATCGTTTGTCCACAAAAAATACAAACCATTTTAAAATTGGAAAATTTTGGTTGTATGGTGGAGCATATCTCCCTAACTTCCAGTCCCGATGGGGTGGGAACATTAGTTTGGGAGGTGCTGGCAGAAGATTGGACAGGGTTTCTGGCCAGTTCCCTGAGCTCTGCCCTTGCATAGTTATTTGGATGCCTGCGTCGCATATGCCTGATCATCGTGTGGTTGCCAAAGGAGTATTTTTTGATGGGATTCCCCCTTGACAGCTCCTGATGACATATTAAGCAGGTTGCCTTAGGCGCATTTACTTTTTTCTTGTCCTTGGGGATTGAAAAAAACTGCCAGATGATGTGGTCTTTAGGTTTGTATATAATATTGTCCTCTCGAACGAATCTCCTCTCCTCCTCATCCTCATCTTCCTCCTCTTCTTCATCTCCACCACTGTGAAGTTGTGGTGGTCCTTGTGGTGGTGGTGGTGGTGGTCCAGAAGCTCCAGCAGCTGCAGCTAATGTAGCCATTTTCTAATGAAATAACTGCAGGTCTACCTCTCTCAAAGCACAAAAGTAGAATGAGGAAAAAAGGTGGGGTCTTTCATCATTTAGAAAAGAAAACTGTTCTGAACCAATGAAAAGTGTTATTTTTAGGTCACATGACCTGGCCTTACATCATTAGGAAACCGAAAGTAAAATGAACCAATAAAAAGTTTTATTTTCAGGTCACATGACCCGACGCGCTTACGCTATGCGCCCCCGGGGCGCGCCCGGGGGCGCGTAGTGTAAGCGCGTCAGGACATTGCGCGATCGTATGCACTCGCGTGCTTCCGGGTGCGCTTACGCAGTGCGTCATATGATGCATCACGCGTTTACGCGAAACGTCACGATGTTGTTTTCGTTCGCTCGAATAGCGCTAACGGGACGCTCACCGGTATGCTCCCCCGGGTGCGCCGCAATGTATGTAGTTGAGCTTATATAGCGCACAGCTACCCGCAGTGGGTTTCCTGGCGCTTGCTTAGGAAACCCTTCCTGGTATTCCCCTGTGAGATAGCAGGGTATCCACAAGGTGAAAGTCAGGCATCCCGCCGCGAGGGGCCGTTGTGGAGATTAAGCAAGCTATTGCCCAGAGTCGCAGAGTGTGAACCCGTGAGTCAAGGAGGCACCGGGGCGAGAATTATCGAGTCCGTGGAATTTTTAGCCCAAGACCCGCCAAGGCGGGGAATTGAACCCTGGTCCAGGACCGATCTCAGCTTCCGGGTCTGCTGCCTCTAACCCCTGAGCCACACTTCTCAACCTATGAAATTCACTGAAAAAACCATAGGTTTCACACCAGTTATAGTTAGGAATTAGCATTTAAAAAACCTATGAAATTCACTGAAAAAACCATAGGTTTCACACCAGTTATAGTTCGGAATTAGCATTTAAAAAACCTATTAAATTCACTGAAAAAACCATAGGTTTCACACCAGTTATAGTTAACTGGAAGTTTTACTCGCATAAAACCATTGAAATTCCCACGTTATAGTTAGTTGGACTCACTATAACTTGCGCGTGTTATGCACTGCTGATGACGTCACATATTACATCACTCATGACACGGTCAGTGACATCACTCATGACATCACTGATGACACCATCCTTGTGACAAAGTGACAGACCTCCTTTCACTGTAATGTAAACTTTGAAACACATATTCAAAAATAGAAACTAAAATTTTTAAAAAAATGGAGATACCCATACTAGTTACAACAACCAATTCAGTAATTCCACCATCCATATACACATCCACTCATTCACCAACAGTTCTATGTAGTCACTCATACATATACTCACTCATCATATATAGTGATACACCTATATATCCTGTTACACAACGACAGTCATCCAAAAGATACTCTCACACATATTCACACATGCAAATAAACTATTAAATATCCATTTATTTACATATACAGCTATACACACACTACCACTTTACTTCTAAGGAAACTTACACATACTTACTCTCTTAAACAATCACTTTTAGAAACACATACTTATATAAACAGGAACTCTTACAATCCCTCACTCTCACATATACTCACGTATATACATCAATATTCACATATACTAGATTAAAACATATGTAGTTACTGATAAAGACAGTAGTGAGACAGTCATTCACTCACTAACATACACATATACACACTCATCCACCCATACAGTCCTGCACATATGCTGTATTCAAAACACATACAAACAGAGAGTCAGTCATTCATGCATCTATGTGCTAAGTAACACCCCCACCAAACATATAGACACTCTTATTGATATTAAAAAAAAACATCTAATAACCCATATACCTACACATGTAGCTACTCACCAACCCATGCAGTCACTTAAACACAAAGTGAAACATTAATACATATATTTCAATATTTAAACATTACTCACTAATATTTATTTTTCAGAAAGACACACATTCACTGGATGGTGTCATCAGTGATGTCATGAGTGATGTCACTGACCATGTCATGAGTGATGTAATATGTGACGTCATCAGCAGTGCATTGCACGCGCAAGTTATAGTGAGTCCAACTAACTATAACGTGGGAATTTCAATGGTTTTATGCGAGTAAAACTTCCAGTTAACTATAACTGGTGTGAAACCTATGGTTTTTTCAGTGAATTTAATAGGTTTTTTAAATGCTAATTCCTAACTATAACTGGTGTGAAACCTATGGTTTTTTCAGTGAATATATATATATATATATATATATATATATATATATATATAGATATATATATATATATATTACCTACTGGCGGTCGCCAGTAGGTATATATAGTTAGGATTTTTCTCTATGGGATTTTTGAAAATTCTATGTCTAATAACTTTGGCGTTTGTGGACGGAATTGGCTGCAATTTTCAGGAAAATGGCACATTTTGTTTTTGAGCAGCCCTTGAAAATTTGGGGGGGGTTCGTCAAGGGGGGGCCGAGAAAAAAGGGGGGTCCCAAAACGTGTTTTTAACATTGAGTTTTCCATAGGGCGGTTGGCCTCACTTTTAGCCCGAACGGCTGAATGGATTTGCACGAAACTTGGCAAAATTGTAGGGACTGGTAGCCCAATGTGCCTTTTGTAGGTCTCAATATATGTGCTCCAGTGGATTTTGAGAAATTAACGTTTAAAAAAAGATATATATCTGTAACAGCGGACCTGGCAGCGTCCCAGGAGGCGTACTTTTCGCGCAACGGAGCTTTGTGAAGCGAAGCTGATTGGTTCTCCGGCGTCTGTCAACATTCCAAAAAGTCCGTAGCGGCCGCCATCTTGTCTCTCGGTAGGATCGAGAGACAAGAGGAGGTCAAAACAAAGGGGGAAATAACTATAAGGGGGCATAGTAGATCCTCGCTGACCCCCTAGGTTTGATGTGGAGGTTTTAAAAGGGCCCCGCGGGGCAAAAAAAAATAATAATAATAATAATCGAACGGCTGAATGGATTTGCACGAAACTTGGCAAAATATTAGGGACTGGTAGCCCGATGTGCCTTTGCTAGGTCTCAATATATGTGCTCCAGTGGATTTTGAGAAATTAACGTTCAAAAAAAGATATATATCTGTAACAGCGCTCCGCTTCGCGTAACGGAGGTTTGCGAAGCTGATTGGTCATTCTGTCACTGGGCTATAGTTGGGCTACATCTGGCTGATATTTGGGCTACATTTGTTTTTTTGTGTGTCTGGCGGCCATCTTTGGGCTACATTGGGCTACATTGGGCTTCATTGGGCTACATTGGGCTACATTTGGGCTCCAACATATATAAAGGCCAATGTAGCCCAATATATATTTTTCAAAGTTAATTTTCGTAAAAACCACTGGAGCATATATCTTGAGACATAGCAAAGGCACATCGGGCTACCAGTCCCTACAATTTTGCCAAGTTTCGTGGAAATCCATTCAGCCGTTCGAGCTAAAAGTGAGTCCAACCGCCCTATGGAAATGAAGGAAATGAATGGGTAATTTGTAATTAGCAAATAGCTAATCGCAAACTAGGAATGCTAAAGAATCGCTATTTATTCCTTAAAGTTCGCTATTTAGGAAATACAAAAAACTTTGATGATACATATGGCGGTTCATCTCTAACAAGATAAGAAGCATAGGGATAAATTATGATGACTGGCGCATCACCAGGGATGTGTTAGTCATTCTGTGCCGCTGTTCCGTCACCTATGGTGTGCTGCATTTACAATGCGGCGCATCATGGGGCAAAAACAGCACAGATGCGTGATGTATCTGTGCCGTAAAGGTGGCGCATTGCTGGAGTTGTATCGCAAGTGTGATGAAGCTCCAGCAAGGGTCGGGGGTGCCCCTGTCGCAGGGTTTCTGTTCTCACACAGAACTGTGGACAGAGGATTGGAACCTCGGCGAATTAGGGTGTCCCAAAACTCACGTTAGTAATCAAACACTCCTTAGTAAGCTAGGTACAGTGTCACATTGGATATAACAAACTCTCAATGTTTAGACAATCCAGAATATGAACTTATAGTACCTCAGGATACGTGGAACTCATGAACAGTCGGTCGTTATATATTTCTTAGAAACCAGAACATGGAGTTAAGAAGAACACATGTGTATTTGAAATGTTTATTTACTAATGCCGTCTTCTCAGGCGTAGTATCTTAGATAATACAAGTACACATATTATCAGTAGCAAAATTACCAGCATAGTTACTAGTACATAAAAAGCGAATGGTGATAGTATGTTAACATGCTGTAAATGAATAAGAGTTAGCAACACTTATAAGCAGCCGCGGGCCGTGGAGGGAGTTACGGTGAGGCAGGGAGGCGGGGAGGGGGAGAAGCAGGGTGGAGAATACAAGTACACATATTATCAGTAGCAAAATTACCAGCATAGTTACTAGTACATAAAAAGCGAATGGTGACAGTATGTTAACATGCTGTAAATGAATAAGAGTTAGCAACACTTATAAGCAGCCGCGGGCCGTGGAGGGAGTTACGGTGGGGCAGGGAGGCGGGGAGGGGGAGGGGCAAGGTAGAGAGGGCTCCACCCTGCTTCTCCCCCTCCCCGCCTCCCTGCCTCACCGTAACTCCCTCCACGGCCCGCGGCTGCTTATATCTCACCCTCCCTAATACACATATTATATTATTTGCTAAGAAGGTCTCTTTGTGTTGGTTTAGGGCGTGCCCATACTTTAGTGTCTTAGATTTGAAGGAATCACATCAGCATACACCAGCTCTCTCTTCATGTGAACCGCATCAACTGTTGTGTATGTGTGTTCGGCAAAGCAATATAAAACCCGCCTCATGCCCAGAATTGGCAGAAGTTGCACTTATGTTATGAGTATGAAGTCGTGGAGATCAGACCTCATAACAATTCTGTATCGTGTTGTTCTTGAAACTTTAGCACTCGCTGTACAGATATAGTTTAACAAGCAAAGCAGATAGTAGAGCAATAACATATTATTCTCATGTAAACCACGATGAACTACTAGGTGGAAAGCTAAAGCAACAACTAAGTGTCGTGTGCAGAAGTTGCAAAAAAGGAAAAATGGCGTTTAAACCGGTAATGAGCCCATGCTAACTTAACACGGTGTAAAGATATCCAGGACCTAGAGGACACCTCCCCATGATCCGGAAACGAACTGAATAAGATAATAGAAGTGCCATCTCATGAGAGCAGATTGCAAGTTTATATGTGGACGGTCCGCAAGGTAAAGCATTAAAAACTAGGAAAATTTAATGCTAAAGAAAAATAAAACAGCCAAGTACTTTATCGAGTCTTAAGCCAATAGGCAAGGTAAATAATAAAAACTTGACAAATAAGTCAATGAATTGTCAATGAAATGCTAGTACTCAGCATATCAAACATGAAAAAGGTCTATGACATAACTGTGTATGCAAAATAAGCTGCAACAGCCTCCAATAGGAAGTCACCGTCTTCATCCGAAAACAGTTCAGCCATCCAATTTAAAAGCGGAAAAGAACATACGTGCTCTCCCAGCACCGGATCCTCTATCACCATCAGAGGACAGCTCGGTGGGTTTTCAAGAAAGCTCTGTTCCAAGAAAGACTGTGCTTCCGCCAGTAAATTCCAGGGACCAAGTAGTCCATGCATCAATGCCACAGCCATAATCCTTTCGCCAGGACAAACCAACTCGTGAGTAATGATAGGAGTCATCAGCTGATTAAAGTCGACGTCAGGAGAAACCGGTCCGCAGAGACACAAATCAATGGCCCAATCGAAATCACAGGTCAGGCAGTGAAATACAGGCTGGACACAGGTGAAGTAGGAGAATCGAAAAGATAATCCATATGCCGTGCTTAATATCGCCAACGGCATTGTGCCATAATATTCTAGCATGCGATTGCGGAACAGTGTCAGCAGCTGCAGGGTGGGAGGTTGCATAGGAGGGACATCCATATTTAAAAATGTAAAAAAGCACAAGAGCGTCCGCTGGTAATGCAAGTAAAAATGCCAATCCACGAACCAGAGTGGAGAAAATAGAATGAAAGGAAGCAGGGATGACTCCAAAGATTCTCTCAAATGAAGTCACGAGACCACTGGTAACAACTTTAAAAAAGTGCGCCAGGGCCTTTGTGGAGGATGCGTTAAAGATAGTCGGAACCATCTTGCTGAAATTGAAAGGCAAATCTGAATTGAAAAGGGTCTGCACCTCTGTACGGGTGTTCGCTATGTGAAGCACGAAAGTTTCACGGGCCGAACTCAAGGCCACCTCTCTCTGAGACAAAAGAGCTCTTATTCTTGCCATGCCGTTGAAATCTGTCCCAAGGTTGGTATTTGTGGCCAGATTGAAAACTCCCTATGTTCATGTGTGGGAGGAAATAGAACATTTCTGCAGCAAATAACCCGTTCACTTACTGTTACGATAAAAGGAATACTTTTAATTAACTCAGAACAATCTTCATTATTGAGCATCAAATAACTACCATTTTCCAACAACTTGAACGTGGGGATGATAGCAGGAACTGGCGTGCCTTGCAACACGCAAGCCATATTTGGTCGGTGTTTGTTGCATGAACCGTGTAACTGTATGTGCCTACACATTAGTGAATGATCTGGCGTCTCAGTGCATTCCTCTCCATTCAGATAAACTTCTTGATCATCTTTGAAACATCTGTATGTGTATGGAAGCGACCAGACCTCATGAAGAAAAGCACTACCTAAAGGTTCATAACGACCTATTGGTATATATTTCATACAATTTGAAAACTTATATAAAGCAAAAGGCAGCGTTATTAAACCGTGGATAAGGCACGTTGCCAAAAAACCCGCAATCCTCTGCTGATGATGTCACTGAGCATGTCATGAATGATGTAATATGTGACATCATCAGCAGTGGATTACGGGTAATAGTATCTCTAGTTTACTCCCCTATAGCTGTCTTTCTTTTAACATAAGTGTCTGTTTCCTTCCCTTATACTTACTGTTTTTGGTTCGCTTCCGGTTCGCGTACCGGCGAGCGAACTGGGAAGCGAACTAAGAGAAATAGAGGTTGGCACAGTTCCAAATATTGTACCAATTTTTTAATAACGGGGAGGTAGTTCTGAAAAGAACTTTTTTTTTTATTGTTTTTGTTGTTTTATATTTTTTTTATTATTTTTCGGAATTTTTTTTTACTTTTTTTGAATTTTTCTGAACAGTTTTATATTTTTTTGGGTTTTTCTTGGAGGGGGCAATGAAAACGATTCATTGTAAAGGGCTCAACAGGAGCAACAAAACAAAAAAAGAAGTATTTATTATTTTGGGCGTTTCGTACAAACTTGCATATGATAGTCAATAGCTCTGTTGATCAGAGTGATGCTTCTTTCTCCGTAGGAAATGAATCCATCGCAAAATACGCAGATGTGTTTTACTTCACCAAATTTCATTTGTATATTTGGCACCATCTCCCTGCCCTCTGGTTCCGTTACTTCCGGTACAACAGATCTTCTGGCCATAATAGGGAGATTATCTAGGTCGTTCCGAAACTGTGCAGCACTGTAGTTGTTAGGATGCCACCTAGTCATATGGCGATGCATTGTGTAGTTTCCGAAACTGTATTTTTTCTCGGTTCCTCTGGACAGTCTATCTTGACATATAAGGCAAGTTACGTATCTTGCATTTACTTTTTTCTGACCTTTGGGAATTTTAAAAAATTGCCAAATGAAGTTTTCTTTCCGGTGAGACGTCCTGGGCTGCTCAGGCAAAAACTGCCTCTCTTCGTGCTCGTCGTCCTGTTCCTCTTCTTCCTCTTCTTGTTGAATTATAACTTGAGCAGGTGGTCCACTCTTCCTTGGATGTGGTGGAGGTGGTGGGGAAGCACCAGCTGAAGCTACTAAAGAAGCCATTGCTCAGTGATCACAAAGGGTCTTTCTCTCACAATGATGAAAGTCAGAGTGAGGAAAGAAGGAGGGATTTTCATCATTTGGGAAAAACAAGAGTTCTCAACCAATCAAAAGTGTTCATTTTAGATTATATGACCTAGTCTTACATCATTAGGAAACCAAAAGTGAAATGAACCAATGAAAAGTGTTATTACCAAGTCACATGACTTGCTGTGTTTACGTTAAGCGCTTTGCAGGGCCTCCCGGTTTGCTTCCAGAAACCTGCGCTTTGCGACTCGCTTCGCGTACCAGTTCGCTAACGTAGCACGTCATATGACGTATCACGCGACAACGTGAAACGTCATGCGGACGGGAGGCGTCACGATGTTGTTTTCTAACGCGGCACTTGCGGTAAAGAAACGTTTACCGGCTCGCGGTCTATTTCGCGGCATCAAGGTCAGCTAACGGGAAGCTTCCCGATTCGCGAAGCGGGAACGAAGAAAAAAAAATATTTAAAATTTTTTTTATTCATAAACAAATAAAATATATTTTTGGATTTAAAGAAGAATACATTTTACAGCTACAGATATTAGCTGTTAAAAAACCAATGAAATTCACAGAAAAAACCATAGGTTATAGACCATATATAGTTAGGAATTAGCATTTACAAAACCTTGAAAATTCACTGAAAAAACCATAGGTTATAGACCATATATAGTTAGGAATTAGCATTTAGAAAACCTTATTTTACTCACACAAAACCATTGAAATTCCATATATAGTTAGTTGCACTAACTATATATCGCGCACCCGCAATCCACTGCTGATGATGTCACATATTACATCATTCATGACATGGTCAGTGACATCACTGATGACATCACTGATGACATCTCAAAGGACATCACTGATGACATCATCTAGTGTCTGTGTGTTTTTGTAAAGTTTAAATACGTTTTACATATTGAAGAATGAGTGGATGTATGGAAGACTGAGTGTGTGTGTGGCTGGCTGGGAGGTGTGTGACTCTGTGCATATCAATGTGTACTTGTATCAGTGATTGTATAAGAGAGTAAGTATGTGTTAGTATATGTGTGAAAAGTATGGTGTTCTGTGTTTAACTATAGATGAGGAAATCGAAGTGTGATTGATTCTTCACAGGACTGACTAGGTGTATGAGTGCATATGATAGTGTTCTAATAATAACTGACTGTATGTATGAGTAATTGTATGGGTGAATGAGTGAATGTGTGTGTAGACGTAGGAATCAGTGAGTGCGTATGTAGTAACTGGTATTGGTGTGTCATGAAGTCATCAGTGATGTCATTTGAGATGTCATCAGTGATGTCATCAGTGATGTCATTTGAGATGTCATCAGTGATGTCACTGACCATGTCATGAATGATGTAATATGTGACATCATCAGCAGTGGATTGCGGGTGCGCGATATATAGTTAGTGCAACTAACTATATATGGAATTTCAATGGTTTTGTGTGAGTAAAATAAGGTTTTCTAAATGCTAATTCCTAACTATATATGGTCTATAACCTATGGTTTTTTCAGTGAATATCTATATATATATATATATATATATATATAGATATATATATATATATATATTACCTACTGGCGGTCGCCAGTAGGTATATATAGTTAGGATTTTTTCTCTATGGGATTTTTGAAAATTCTATGTCTAATAACTTTGGCGTTTGTGGACGGAATTGGCTGAAATTTTCAGGAAAATGGAACATTTTGTTTCTGAGCAGCCACTGAAAATTTGGGGGGGGTTTGTCAAGGGGGGGCTGAGAAAAAAGGGGGGTCCCAAAACGTGTTTTTAACATTGAGTTTTCCATAGGGCGGTTGGCCTCACTTTTAGCCCGATGTGCCTTTGCTAGGTCTCAATATATGTGCTGCAGTGGATTTTGAGAAATTAACGTTCAAAAAAAGATATATATCTGTAACAGCGGACCGGGCAGCGCTCCAGTTCGCGTACTTTTCGCGTTACGGAGCTTTGTGAAGCGAAGCTGATTGGTTCTCCGGCGTCTGTAAACATTCCAAACAGTCCGTAGCGGCCGCCATCTTGTCTCTCGGTAGGATCGAGAGACAAGAGGAGGCCAAAGCGAAGGGGCAAATGACCATAAGGGGGCATAGTAGATCCTCCCTGACCTCTTAGGTTTGATGTACCATTTTGCCAAGTTTGGTGTAATTCCGTTCAGCCATTCAGGCTGTAGACGTATCTAAATGTCCTATGGAAAATTGCATGGGGAAAACACATTTGAAAGTGTTGAAATTTAGAACCAATTAAAATGTTACTTTGGTTTTGTATTTGTGTGTGATGAAAGTTAATTGGTTATGTATATATCTAAAATGAGAGGAAACCACAGCCATTTTGTGATACTACTGTCTGAGGTATATTTGTGAGGAATTTTTGGTGCTCAATTTCTGGTGTTTGATTTACACAGTACTAACACTTCTCCTACTTTTAAAAAGGTGAGTTGTTAATTTGTAAGGGGAACTATGTTGTACACTTTAAGATAATTTGAAAAATGTGTTCTGTTATTTATTTACAGTCCTTCTGTTATACTAAATACTTGATAAAGTTAGTTTTATATTATGTATTACTAAAAACGATAAATGAAAGTGATTATTTTTTTCTGCAATTTACAGCAAGCAATTTCAAAATAAAATGGCTCACAATGAAGAGACCGTGGCAATTTCTTTTGAATTATCCACTACATTTATTGAAATTGACAGCACCAATAATGAAATATTCTCACAAGGAGGAGATGACTTGATTGATTTTTTTGATCAATCTCTTGATGGCGAATTTATCGAATGTTTGGAGACCATAGAGTTACAAGAATCATCATTGCAGACTTTTCATGAGGAGATTCCTGATGAGATGATTGAAGAGGAAATTCCTGATGAGGACATGTTACTAGTTCTTTCAAATTTTGAAAATTCAGAAGAATAAATTTATATTTAGAAATCAAAAATTCTTTGAGACATTATTCATTTTTATTTTTAATTTATGAGGTTGTAGCGAAGTGATTGTAGTATAAAATGAGACTTATAGTATAGAGTGCAACATTTTTATGTTACATGGTAAGTTTACTCATATTTACTTTCCTTGTCCCACTATATTATCTCCAATGTGTATTTGACATCTCTTCTTCATCTCCGGCCTCCTTTCTCTCACTGTCTGTGTCTGATGCATCTTATCGCTGCCATTTTGTGTAATTACAGAAGAGAGTAAAATAAAATAGTTCGGAACGTGAAAAGGGGGCAAAGTAGAGTACCCCTCACCCCCTAGGCCTTCTCAGGCGGTCCCAAAAGGATCAGTTTCTGTTTTCCTGAGAGATTATGGTATGAGTTCCATATACCACAATAACTTGCATTACAACATGCAAGATATCTATCTCCTATTACCTAATTTTGGAGATATTCGCGCTAAGCGCGAATATCTCCAAAAACTAACACCTGCCCTGAGCAGTTCTTAGCCATGTTATCCAATGGGAGGTGGATAACATGGCTAAGAGCCTTAGCTCGGTAATGCATGAATGTCGCTGACTTTTTAGCGATATTTATGCTTTGCGGCCGTTTTTTATCGCATTTGCGATAAACCTTGATAATAGCAAGGTTTATCTGCGATAATTTCTGATGATGCTTAGCGGTAAAAAATTCGTTGCTAAGCATCGTTAGCGATAAATATCGCTTAACTTTGGTAATATGCACCAACGTCTGTTAACGTTCGATTCGAAGGAAATGAGGAAGTGTTGAAAAACATTGTCTGCGCCATCTTGCCTTTTTTGAGATGCCACACTTTTGTCGTGCACGGCAGCCATTTTAGATGCCTTGACCAGACCCACTCTCTGCACGCTATTGATCCGTAGCATGGCTCCCCACCCTCGCAAGCATCTTCCCCAGGCACTGGTCACCCCCGCTCTCTGTCTTATGCATCGGCAATAAACCTCCCCCCATCTGCGCTGCTCTTCCCTGAGAATCACACTCTGTGCCCGCCCGACACCTCCCTTTCGCCCTATTCACTACCGCACCCTCTGACACTCCTCTTCCTCTGTGTCCGATTGTCCAGGCTATCAGCTAGCCCTGCAGATGTAGTTTATGGCCCCAGCTGTAAAGAATCACCCCACTTCAAAGGAGTTATAGTAGATCAAGGCCCACACCCGATGAGATCCGTCAAACCACACGCGTTCCTACTATCTGAAAACCATCCTGTATTGTGATTGGGGAGGGGACCGAGCCTGAAGCGGAAGATTCCAGGGATGACTCTTTGTACATCAAAGTTTTTACAATTATGTGTCACATTAAAAATATATAGCACTCCAACAAAGTAGTAGGAATATAAAACTTTAATAACTTATAAATATATACAACAAAACAAAAACAGTAAAAACATTTAAACAATGAAGAGACCGTGGCAATTTCTTTTGAATTATCCACTACATTTAATGAAATTGACAGCACCAATAATGAAATATTCTCACAAGGAGGAGATGACTTGAATGATTTTTTTGATCAATCTCTTGATGGCGAATTTATCGAATGTTTGGAGACCATAGAGTTACAAGAATCATCATTGCAGACTTTTCATGAGGAGATTCCTGATGAGATGATTGAAGAGGAAATTCTTGATGAGGACATGTTACTAGTTCTTTCAAATTATGAAAATTCAGAAGATGTTGCCTGGGTGCCGCACTGATTTGGGTATCCGGCGTGGGGCGTCCCGGGGGGTGGGTTGTCAGTAGCGGTCTGTTGTGTGAATAGTTCCAAGGCAGCAGAACGCGCTGAAATCTGGATGGCACGAAGGTGATGTCTAGTAAGTTGCCGCCCAGCAAATAACGGCGTGGGGCGCCGCGGGGGGGGGGGGGGAGGCAGTCCAAAGTTCCGTTAAAAGGGCAAAGGAAAGGATCGGTGGTTTGAACCATCAGTCAAAAAGGGGAGGGGGTGCAACAATTTTTCCTACCGGGTCACACTGTGCTTTCACCGGAACTGAGGTCTGCAGGTTTCTAGTCATTCAAACTGAGGCTGGCACCAGCATGGGAGCGCCGACGTCCCGCGGCTACAGTTTCGTCACTCCACGGGCGATCATGGCAGTCATTCCCCATCGGGGGTGTCTGCGGGGGTCGGGGACTCCCGCGGCTCCTCTAGAATCTTCAAGGTCGTGGAGGACTACGGTGGTGGAGTCAACCAGTGACCGGGCCATTTCTTCATGCTGGGCCCGCTCTTGCCAGGTCGACCGCCATTTTGAGAGTTCGGTAGCTACTGGCGATCGCGGGGTCAAATGAGCGGACGGGCTCCACTCTGCCGGGCGAGACGTTGC
Source organism: Lissotriton helveticus (assembly GCF_964261635.1). Taxonomy (NCBI): domain Eukaryota; kingdom Metazoa; phylum Chordata; class Amphibia; order Caudata; family Salamandridae; genus Lissotriton; species Lissotriton helveticus. The sequence continues at coordinate 644,222,232 of NC_136059.1, forward strand.
AGCATCGCCACAGTGGAAGAACCCTTTTCCGGGCGCCTGGAGCGCTGAGGGTACAGCTGGGAAGCCTCCACCTGGGGAGGCGGGAGAGGCCTGTTCGCACCGTCTCTCCCACCCAGTGCACCCCACGGCGTCTCGCTTGACATTTGTTATGGCCGGACCAGGCGATGAGGACGAGGGGGGGGGGTCGGAGGCATGTGCAAGACATCCCCCCCAGTGTTGTCGCAGCCATTATAAAAGAAAGAAGAAATGTCCCGTCCGTCTTTGGGCCGGACCTCCGGTGGATGGCGGCCGGACGCCCTTTGCTCTGGCCCCATGAACGGGTTCCTTGGCTCATCCGGTGGGACAGGCCTTGGCGTGTGGTGCCTCTCCTGGGCCTTTCGTGCAGTGGCCTCTCCACTCCCAGGCCCTCCATGGATGCTGGCCCAGACTGGGAGAGAGAGGGTCTAACCTGCAATTCTCCAGGGTTACCGCCACCGCGGCCGGATCCCGTCGGCCTCGGCCTCTGGTTGATGGTGGCCGGACTGGGAGAGAGAGGGGAGGGTCGAGGACACGGACATTCCCCCCCCTGCAACTCTCCAGGGTGGTCGTAGCAATCCCCCTGGCCGGGTCCCGCTGGCCTCGGCCTCTCCTCCGGCTACACCCTACGTGATGATCTCCTGGCCGACGGTTGGCAGCAGGACCCGCCTTATATGTGTTGCTTCCGGCTGGGCGTAGCCGGAAACCTGTTTCTCAAACAAAGGATATTGAGGCAAATATGGCGCATACTCTCTTCTTAACCTATTGTATTCCTTAACACAATCTAGATCCGCACAAATGTTTGTGACATCACACTCAATCAAGTACAATCCCAATAAAGTTTCCAGAATGGGGCAGATGTCTGCTGACTTGTATCTTTCCCAGTTTGCCGTTATTTGGGCGTGGCAGGCGGTGGGACAGACACGTTTTGGGGCAGTGAGGGGCGATGAAGCCTCGTTGCCTTGTGGCCGTTGCAATGTCACACTTGGTTTCTCTTACTGTTTTCAGGTTTCTTATTACGGGCTTACTTCTAACGTTTCTTGTTTCTAGGACAATAATAGGTTTTATCATTACGTATTGTTATCGTTTCTTTGTTTGTTATTTAATAAAAAGTTCATCAGTGGCCTACTGATTTTCGTTTTCCTATTCCTTTCTTTCCAGGTTGTTTCATGCTAAAGTTTCTGTTAACAGGATACAGTGATCACTTCGTTATTATTGCATATGTCCTTTTCACTAAGGGTGCTCTCTGGTCGGGCCAGATGACCTATCTCTAGTAAAGGGTCCGGGTGAAACAGGTGCATCAATCAGTGGGGAGTAGATAGGCATGACAGATTACAACGGGGGACAAAGGTCCGCATTACCTACCCTTTCACTACTTGCAAAGATTTTCCTACGTTTATTTGCAAACAGGGAATACCTCCAAAAAGAACCAATTCCCAAACAGTCAATGTTCGGGCAAACAATCAATCAATGAGGAACTAAATAGGCACGACGTGTTAAAGGTTTGCGTTACCTACCTTTCACTATCTGCAAAGGGAGAGAGAATATTCCTATTCTTCCTCGTTTGCAGGCAGAGAAGATCCTTAAGAGAACCAACTTCGAACAATTCAATGCTCGATTCAAACAATCAACAAGGGGTACTGTGAACACAAATGAACGCCGCTTATGTACATACACATTGCTATTTTCAACAGGTTGTTCCTAATGTTTCTATTTTAGCCAGGTCAAAAAGAGATCCCATTAGTGGCCTACTGATTTTGCTCGATTCCTTTTGTTTTTTTACACGATTTTTCGCTATCTGCAAAGACTAAACAGAGTATTGCGACTCTGTGCTTGTTTGTAAATAGAGAATGAACCAAAGAGAACAATCAATGAAATGGAGAGAGAAGCAGGCACGACGGATTACAACGGGGGCAAAGGCCTGCGTTAACTACCCTTCACTATCTGCAAAGAGAGAGTACTTCTAATAGAAATGAGGGGGGGGGGCAGCATTCAAAGCAGATCAGTGTGCATAAACACGAAAATGTTTTTACTTACCACGTACTTGACATTCGACAGCTTATGATATTTGCTATTAAAAAACCATTGAAATTCACTGAAAAAACCATAGGTTATAGACCATATATAGTTAGGAATTAGCATTTACAAAACCTTGAAAATTCACTGAAAAAACCATAGGTTATAGACCATATATAGTTAGGAATTAGCATTTAAAAAACCTTATTTTACTCACACAAAACCATTGAAATTCCATATATAGTTAGTTGTACTAACTATATATCGCGCACCCGCAATCCACTGCTGATCATGTCACATATTACATCATTCATGACATGGTCAGTGACATCACTGATGACATCACTGATGACATCTCAAATGACATCACTGATGACATCACTGATGACATCTCAAATGACATCACTGATGACATCACTGATGACATCTCAAATGACATCACTGATGACATCACTGATGACATCTCATTTGACATTACTGATCACATCACTGATGACATCATTCATGTGATAATACGATGAACCTCTTCAGACTCTAATATAACCTTAGATACACTCAGTGTAAACACAGACTCACAGATTGTCATTCATCCATGAAGTTACACACACACCTAGTCAGTCATGCAAACAATCAATCACACATCCATTTTCCCAACTATACAGTTATACACACCTTACTTATTCAAACATATACTAAAACATATTTACTCTCTTATACAATCCCGGATACAAGTTCACAATGATGCATACAGCCACTCACACATTCACTGGCTCTTATGCACAGTTATTTATATATGTCAAGTCTCACATGTACTGTGTTTTACATATGTACTTACTTTGACATGTAGCACTGAGATATCCATTCACTCACCAATACACTGATGCACACAGTCAACCGCCCATACAGCTGTTTCCACATGCACTGTTGAACCCATACATCTAGTGAATCAACTGCTCACACATCTATGCACAGAGTCATACACCTCCCAGCCACCCACACACACACTCAGTCTCCCATACAAATACTTGGGCAACCAATCAATAACCCATATAGTTACTCATATAGCTACTGAACAACACATGCAGCAGTTTTCAGAACAACAGACATAATGATGCACAAATTAAGACAGTTTAGTCACTAACCCATGCACTCAGTGAGACACATTTAATCACTCACTCATACAGTCAGTCATGCACCTACTAAATCCTTCATCCAGACACTTATACATCCACTCAAGACATATTTTAACTTTACAGAAAAATACAGTCACTGGATGTTGTCATCAGTGATGTCATCAGTGATGTCATTTGAGATGTCATCAGTGATGTCATCAGTGATGTCACTGACCATGTCATGAATGATGTAATATGTGACATGATCAGCAGTGGATTGCGGGTGCGCGATATATAGTTAGTACAACTAACTATATATGGAATTTCAATGGTTTTGTGTGAGTAAAATAAGGTTTTTTAAATGCTAATTCCTAACTATATATGGTCTATAACCTATGGTTTTTTCAGTGAATATATATATATATATATATATATATATATATATATATATATATATATATATATATATATATATATATATATAATTCTCCGCTGCCATTGACAGGAAGGACCAGCACTCCTGTTAGTATTAAACCCAGTTAGGATTTAATAAACAAACAGACGCGTTTCAGCCGTAGCTTTCGTCAAAACCTGAAATGCTCAATGTTCTGGTGTGTCTGCTTCGGTGTTAGAAGATCACTGGACACTGGACTTGGTGATATATATATATATATATATATATATATATATATATATAAATATACTCTAAGGTGGACAACCTTGGAGCGACAATTTATACGCGGCCGTCCAGCCGTGGAGTATGCACCACCCCGTCATCCTTGGGGGTCACGGAAGTGAAACAGCAGCCGTACACGGGATCGAGGACGGGCCCACTTGCGGGGTCCATACAGGACTTGATTATGTGCTTTCCGCACCACACTTACCATAATACACAGTCTCATTTGAGCCTCCCATTGGTGGGTGTGTCATATGGAAAATGGAGAAGTGGGTTAGCGGTCGGGCACACCGCTTCCGTTAAAGCCCCTAAACAAGAAGCATATGGAGCTTCGAAACGCGTCGGGCAGATCCATTACAGAGCGGCATCTACAAGCGGATCCCCGTCCTCACCTACACATAAATCAAGCTGCTGCTTGTGTGCTACTCAAAGGTGGACAACCTTGGAGCGACAATTTATACGCGGCCGTCCAGCCGCGGAGTATGCACCACCCCGTCATCCTTGGGGGTCACGGAAGTGAAACAGCAGCCGTACACGGGACTGAGGACGGGACCACTTGCGGGGTCCATACAGGACTTGATTATGTGCTTTCCGCACCACACTTCCCATAATACACAGTCTCATTTGAGCCTCCCATTGGTGGGTGTGTCATATGGAAAATGGAGAAGTGGGTTAGCGGTTGCGCACACAGCTTCCGTTAAAGCCCCTGAAGAGAAGCATATGGAGCTTTGAAACGCGTCGGGCAGATCCATTACAGAGCGGCATCTACAAGCGGATCCCCGTCCTCACCTACACATAAATCAAGCTGCTGCTCGTGTGCTACTCAAAGGTGGACAACCTTGGAGCGACAATTTATACGCCGCCGTCCAGCCGCGGAGTATGCACCACCCCGTCATCCTTGGGGGTCACGGAAGTGAAACAGCAGCCGTACACGGGATCGAGGACGGGCCCACTTGCGGGGTTCATACAGGACTTGACTATGTGCTTTCCGCACCACACTTCCCATAATACATAGTCTCATTTGAGACTCCCATTGGTGGGTGTGTCATATGGAAAATGGAGAAGTGGGTTAGCGGTTGCGCACACCGCTTCCGTTAAAGCCCCTGAAGAGAAGCATATGGAGCTTCGAAACGCGTCAGGCAGATCCATTATGGAGCGGCATCTACAAGCGGATCCCCGTCCTCACCTACACATAAATCAAGCTGCTTCTCGTGTGCTACTCAAAGGTGGACAACCTTGGAGCGACAATTTATACACGGCCGTCCAGCCGCGGAGTATGCACCACCCCGTCATCCTTGGGGGTCATGGAAGTGAAACAGCAGCCGTACACAGGATCGAGGACGGGCCCACTTGCGGGGTCCATACAGGACTTGATTATGTGCTTTCCGCACCACACTTCCCATAATACACAGTCTCATTTGAGCCTCCCATTGGTGGGTGTGTCATATGGAAAATGGCGAAGTGGGTTAGCGGTTGCGCACACCGCTTCCGTTAAAAACCCTGAAGAGAAGCATATGGAGCTTTGAAACGCGTCGGGCAGATCCATTACGGTCACCAGTAGGTAGTTATAGTTAGGACCTAGTTACCATAGGAAAATCGCAACATTCTATTCCCAATAACTTTGACGCTGATTTATATATATCTGGGAGGAGCCTAACCACACATCTCATCGTGAGATCTGATTGGCTGTCAGCACTTCATCCAAGAAGTGTTGGAAGCCCTCTTGGGACCAATATACATGATAGCACCTCATTAAAAACCATTGCAGTTAATAGAAGGTTTTAAGACTTTAGTTACAATATAAATCATTTGTTGATGGTACCATACTCCTTTTAGGAAATGGTGGTGTGTTCTAGGGTGATTTTACCATTTGAAAAAGCCTTCTGCTGGGATATCATGAATCATGTTTGAGAGAAAACTATTTTCTCATGCTTTTCCCACAGACGTTTGGAAGGTGATCTATAAGCTAAACTGAGAGCATATTTTTTGTAAATTCACATTATCTTTCTCAGTCATGTGAGAATGAAGTATGACATTCTCAGTAAAACATGTACATCCAACAAGGGCAGAGACTGTCAGACGATTCCTTTGTGTTCTACTGCAGCTTCCCAGAGTTTTCTAAAGAACAACTAGAGCGCTAACAGTCCTACAAATGTATTGCACACCTGAAGCCATCTTGATTGGAATACAGAGGTAACTCTTAAAACAATTAATTTAAAAAGGAACAAAATGAGGGGATTCATTTTGCCATGTAAAGTATATTTAGTGCTGCAGAAAGACAAATTAGGGCACATTTTGAGTGACTTCTCAAATCCTCTTCTATTTCATTAAAAAATTCCGACATGCAGACTGAAACATGCACTTTGAATACCAGCAGCAGACTTCCCTGGTGAGCAGTAGCTTTACTACAGTGATCTAATAAGCAACTAGAGTGCTAACATTCAGAATGTATGGCAAATGTGTGACAGATCTGAATGCCTTCTTGATGGAATCAAAGTAAAAAACTGAAAGTATTTCCTACTGAGGAGACTGTAGTAAATGAGGAAATTAGGAAACTTCATAACAAATAAATCTCCCAAGATAGCCACCAGAGACAAAAGAGCCCAAATGTAGCACAAATATCACCCAGATGTAGCCCACATGTAGCCTAATGACAGAAGTGTGCAAAACACTTTTTATTTTTTGTGTTTTTGCAGTTTTATATAGTGCAGACTTGTCAGGTATTGGAGTGCATTACATGAGCATTGGTTACATCACACAAGAACAAATAAATGTTGGTTTTAGACATGGGGAGATTAAGTGATTTGACCAGAATCACAGAATGTCGAGCTGAAGCAGAAAGTCTAACCTGGTTCCCAGTTGCAAAGTCTGCAGCTCTGGAAGTAACACCGCATCCTCTCCCCTAAGTGCAACATTTAATCAAGTGGTCAACTGGATAAAAAAAACATAAAGATAACAAATAATTTAAAAGTGCTCTGTCGCTATTTGAAGACTCAGAAAATATGTCCTCATTTTAGTTTTTTAGACCACTAACCATAATTTTGATGCAAATAAGACCCTCTCATATAGGTAATTTCTAAAGGAAATGCTCTAGGTATTACAGTTTTGATTACATCAAGATGACTTCAGGCGTTCCACACATTTGTAATGAATATAGAATGTTAGCAATCTAGTTGTTCATTAGGATACTGTTGAGAGGCAGAGGCCAGGGGCACGGACTTTGAAAATTGAAGGCATGTAGGAGGGTGTAGAGGCAACAATTTGACCACACTGGGCAGGCAGGAAGGGCAGTGGCAGCACAACAGACTATGGAGGGCAGTGGAACGGGGTGCAGGGCAACAAACCAACAATACAGGACTGGCAAGAGAGGCTGTGGCAATATATTAGACCATTGTGCGCAGAAGGAAGAGGCAGTGGTAGTACAACCATATATGCCAACAGACCGATTCAGCCAGGAAATGTCCAATGTTTTTAAGCCCAAATGGGCATTTTTTGATCTGTCTCCCGTCTACAATCTCCTTTTTTTCAATGTATGTCAAAGGGGAAAATCAGTACCCCAGTTTTTTTCAAAATCTTCCTCTTACCAAGTTCAAAATGTTAGCAAGTATGGTACATTGGATCATGGAAGGCAGGAGGAATTGGGGTAGGGGCATGGACTCCGATAACAGAGGACAGGAGGGACATGGAGAGGTGAACCAAACTGACCCTATAGGGCAGGCATCAGGGTTTGCAGCAGCACAATACACTACACGGGGCATGCAGGACGGGGGTGCAGCACAACAAACCATAGAAAGCAATAGGGAGGGGACAAGACCATGCATATGGACAATAGAGAACAGAGGGGAAAGAGGCAATGGTAGCTAGCTGATCATAATGGACAGACAGGAGAAAAAGTTGCAGCATAACGGACCATAAAGGGCAGGATGGACGGAACAGGGGCATTACAATGGAACAGACAAGCCAGGAGGGAGGGAATAGGGGTCTGCACATGAAAACAGAGGCCTGGGGGCAAGAGGGCAGGGCAGGAACAGCAAGATTACCATGGAGGTCAGGCAGGATGAGCACTTGAAGCAAGACACACCATGGAGAGCAACAGTGAGACTATATTGGCATACACAAAGACCATGGAGGGAAGTTGGAGGGGGTCTGGGGCAGCTAGCTGACCACACAGGGAAGGTGGAAGGGGCCATGGCAGCACAGAAGACTATGCATGACAAGTGGGAGGGTTAGTGGCAACACAATGGCTATGATGGGCAAGAAGGAGGGTGCAAGGGCATGCTCAAAGGGCCATGGAGGATAGAAGGGAGGGTCAGGACCTGGGCACAGACAAGAGAGTTCAGAGGAAGGGGCCTCACAACAGACCACGCAGGGCAGGCAGGAGGAGCAGTTGCAGCACAACAGACCAGGGAGGGCAGAAGGGTTTGGCAGTAAAATAGACCATGGAGTAGGGGCATGGAATGTGGAGAGGCAGGGTGGAGGTGGCAGGGACATGCTACAGTCATCTGAGAATGCTAGGCAGGTGGGAGGGGATTGGCTGCTCAACTGAACAGTAGATAGGAGTGGTAGGTCCATGGAACATGGTGGGCAAAAAGGATGGAGCAGGGGCGTGCACACAGACATCAGAGGGCAGGGGGAAGGAGAATAGGGGCAGTAAGCTAAGCACGGAGGCTAAGCAGGAGGTCAATGATGGGGCATAGAATTGGGCAATGGAGGGCATGTGGAGTGGACTGGTACATCATGCTAAATGGAGGGCAGTGGCAGCACATCAGACCATGCATGGCAGGAGGGAGGAGACTAGTCCATGGATTCAAACAACGGAGGATAAGGAGGAGGTGGATTGGGCAGCAAGCTCACTGTTCAGAGAAGGCGGGAAGGCCAGTGGCAGAAGAACGGCCACACAGGGCTGTAATAAGGGAGCAGGGACATGACTTGGACAATGAATGGCTAGGAGGAGGGAAGGCAGGAGCATCAAGCTTGGGTGGGGGCAGCAAAATGCCAGGCCCTGCTTCCAACCCCTCACCATCCATTGTGATATGCATCTTACTTAACATTTAAAAAAAACTAGAAATTTACTGAAAAAAACAAAGATTACAGGGACGGTATAGTTAGACTCAGATTTCACTTATACACAACCAGTGAAATTCAGCAGTTATAGTTACCTGAGCTAACTATAACTTACGCCCCCGCAATGTACTGCTAATGTCCTCAGACATTACATCATTCATGGCATGGTCAGTTACATCACTCATTACATCTCAAATGAGCTGTGAATGGAATGAATCTATAATTGCTAGAACTTTATTTAGGGATAATGTGTGTATATTAACACCACTTTTTTTCTTTTATTTTGTGTAGATACCATTATAAAACGCAACGTGCCCAGATTAATATGGCTGATAGCCTTTCACTTTAAAGTAATGTGTAGTCCATTGTTTATGTTGATGTTTACAATCCCAAGTATGTTTATTATGAATAAGTCACATTAACGAACATACAGGTATGGCGGTCACGAGGCAAGGTATGCTGAAATGACATTGTTTTCTTTTCTTTATTGTGTCAATTCTTGAATTTTCACATCGTGACCAGGCCAATATGGCCCCCAGCATTTTGGATTAAAGTAATATGTAGTCCTTTGTTAATGTTGACAACTTTAGGCATTTGTACATTTAAATAAGGATGCTACAATGACGTCTTGTATCGTTATCAAGGTTCGGACGAGTCGAAGCGCGTGGATCACGTCCTTTGCAGATTAAATACTTCCAAACTACAAAGTGTGCTAATTCCTTCCTTGTAAGAGTGAGAGGAGATTAAGTACATATATATAAAATTCACTGAAAAAAACACAAGTTTCAGGGACATTATAGTTAGAAATTAGCATTTAAAAAACCCCAGAAATTCACTGAAAAAACCACAGGTTTCATGGACGTCATAAATAGTTGGACATTTCACTCGTTCAAAACAAGAGAAATGTGGCTGTTATAGTTAGTTGTGCTTAGTCATCAATGGAGAGCACACCTCTAGCCCCTCCTCCTGATCGCCCCTCGGGACTCTGGTACTTGTAGTTCTGTAGTGGATCACCCAGATGGGTGCAAGTCGGTACTTGTTGGACTGATGAATCTCTAGACCCGATACATGTCCCGGGTTTTAGGATATCGCCCGAGACATGTCTCGGGTTTCGGGATAACTTCCCTCATCAGTAGAGAAAGATCGTTAGGGGTGGAAGAGAAGGCCGCCACACAACCGTCAAAGGCCTCGATGCCAGAACCGGCACGCAGGTGCGTCGTCCAAGAGCCCGTCGGCCCAAAGCTCAAGGGAGCCATATTGAGTTTAGTCATCAATGGAGCGCACACCGCTAGCCCCTCCTCCGGATCGCCCCTCGGGACTCTGGTACTTGTAGTTCTGTAGTGGATCACCCAGGTGGGTGCAAGTCGGTACTTGTTGGACTGATGAATCTCTAGACCCGATACATGTCCCGGGTTTTAGGATATCGCCCGAGACATGTCTCGGGTTTCGGGATAACTTCCCTCATCAGTAGAGAAAGATCGTTAGGGGTGGAAGAGAAGGCCGCCACACAACCGTCAAAGGCCTTGATGCCAGAACCGGCACGCAGGTGCGTCGTCCAAGAGCCCGTCGGCCCAAAGCTCAAGGGAGCCATATTGTGTTTAGTCATCAATGGAGCGCACACCGCTAGCCCCTCCTCCGGATCGCCCCTCGGGACTCTGGTACTTGTAGTTCTGTAGTGGATCACCCAGGTGGGTGCAAGTCGGTACTTGTTGGACTAATGAATCTCTAGACCCGATACATGTCCCGGGTTTTAGGATATCGCCCGAGACATGTCTCGGGTTTCGGGATAACTTCCCTCATCAGTAGAGAAAGATCGTTAGGGGTGGAGGAGAAGGCCGCCACACAACCGTCAAAGGCCTCGATGCCAGAACCGGCACGCAGGTGCGTCGTCCAAGAGCCCGTCAGCCCAAAGCTCAAGGGAGCCATATTGTGTTTAGTCATCAATGGAGCGCACACCGCTAGCCCCTCCTCCGGATCGCCCCTCGGGACTCTGGTACTTGTAGTTCTGTAGTGGATCACCCAGGTGGGTGCAAGTCGGTACTTGTTGGACTGATGAATCTCTAGACCCGATACATGTCCCGGGTTTTAGGATATCGCCCGAGACATGTCTCCGGTTTCGGGATAACTTCCCTCATCAGTAGAGAAAGATCGTTAGGGGTTGAAGAGAAGGCCGCCACACAACCGTCAAAGGCCTCGATGCCAGAACCGGCACGCAGGTGCGTCGTCCAAGAGCCCGTCGGCCCAAAGCTCAAGGGAGCCATATTGTGTTTAGTCATCAATAGAGCGCACACCGCTAGCCCCTCCTCCGGATCGCCCCTCGGGACTCTGGTACTTGTAGTTCTGTAGTGGATCACCCAGGTGGGTGCAAGTCGGTACTTGTTGGACTGATGAATCTCTAGACCCGATACATGTCCCGGGTTTTAGGATATCGCCCGAGTCATGTCTCAGGTTTCGGGATAACTTCCCTCATCAGTAGAGAAAGATCGTTAGGGGTGGAAGAGAAGGCCGCCACACAACCGTCAAAGGCCTCGATGCCAGATCCGGCACGCAGGTGCGTCGTCCAAGAGCCCGTCGGCCCAAAGCTCAAGGGAGCCATATTGTGTTTAGTCATCAATGGAGAGCACACCGCTAGCCCCTCCTCCGGATCGCCCCTCGGGACTCTGGTACTTGTAGTTCTGTAGTGGATCACCCAGGTGGGTGCAAGTCGGTACTTGTTGGACTGATGAATCTCTAGACCCGATACATGTCCCGGGTTTTAGGATATCGCCCGAGACATGTCTCGGGTTTCGGGATAACTTCTCTCATCAGTAGAGAAAGATCGTTAGGGGTGGAAGAGAAGGCCGCCACACAACCGTCAAAGGCCTCGATGCCAGAACCGGCACGCAGGTGTGTCGTCCAAGAGCCCGTCGGCCCAAAGCTCAAGGGAGCCATATTGTGTTTAGTCATCAATGGAGCGCACACCGCTAGCCCCTCCTCCGGATCGCCCCTCGGGACTCTGGTACTTGTAGTTCTGTAGTGGATCACCCAGGTGGGTGCAAGTCGGTACTTGTTGGACTGATGAATCTCTAGACCCGATACATGTTCCGGGTTTTAGGATATCGCCCGAGACATGTCTCGGGTTTCGGGATAACTTCCCTCATCAGTAGAGAAAGATCGTTAGGGGTGTAAGAGAAGGCCGCCACACAACCGTCAAAGGCCTCGATGCCAGAACTGGCACGCAGGTGCGTCGTCCAAGAGCCCGTCGGCCCAAAGCTCAAGGGAGCCATATTGTGTTTAGTCATCAATGGAGCGCACACCGCTAGCCCCTCCTCCGGATCGCCCCTCGGGACTCTGGTACTTGTAGTTCTGTAGTGGATCACCCAGGTGGGTGCAAGTCGGTACTTGTTGGACTGATGAATCTCTAGACCCGATACATGTCCCGGGTTTTAGGATATCGCCCGAGACATGTCTCGGGTTTCGGGATAACTTCCCTCATCAGTAGAGAAAGATCGTTAGGGGTGGAAGAGAAGGCCGCCCCACAACCGTCAAAGGCCTCGATGCCAGAACCGGCAGGCAGGTGCGTCGTCCAAGAGCCCATCGGCCCAAAGCTCAAGGGAGCCATATTGTGTTTAGTCATCAATGGAGCGCACACCGCTAGCCCCTCCTCCGGATCGCCCCTCGGGACTCTGGTACTTGTAGTTCTGTAGTGGATCACCCAGGTGGGTGCAAGTCGGTACTTGTTGGACTGATGAATCTCTAGACCCGATACATGTCCCGGGTTTTAGGATATCGCCCGAGACATGTCTCGGGCTTCGGGATAACTTCCCTCATCAGTAGAAAAAGATCGTTAGGGGTGGAAGAGAAGGCCGCCACACCTGGGTGATCCACTACAGAACTTCAAGTACCAGAGTCCCGAGGGGCGATCCGGAGGAGGGGCTAGTGGTGTGCGCTCCATTGATGACTAAACACAATATGGCTCCCTTGAGCTTTGGGCCGACGGGCTCTTGGACGACGCACCTGCGTGCCGGTTCTGGCATCGAGGCCTTTGACGGTTGTGTGGCGGCCTTCTCTTCCACCCCTAACGATCTTTCTCTACTGATGAGGGAAGTTATCCCGAAACCCAAGACATGTCTCGGGCGATATCCTAAATCCCGGGACATGTATCGGGTCTAGAGATTCATCAGTCCAACAAGTACCGACTTGCACCCACCTGGGTGATCCACTACAGAACTACAAGTACCAGAGTCCCGAGGGGCGATCCGGAGGAGGGGCAAGTGGTGTGTGCTCCATTGATGACTAAACACAATATGGCTCCCTTGAGCTTTGGGCCGACGGGCTCTTGGACGACGCACCTGCGTGCCGGTTCTGGCATCGAGGCCTTTGACGGTTGTGTGGCGGCCTTCTCTTCCACCCCTAACGATCTTTCTCTACTGATGAGGGAAGTTATCCCGAAACCCGAGACATGTCTCGGGCGATATCCTAAAACCCGGGACATGTATCGGGTCTAGAGATTCATCAGTCCAACAAGTACCGACTTGCACCCACCTGGGTGATCCACTAAAGAACTACAAGTACCAGAGTCCCGAGGGGCGATCCGGAGGAGGGGCTAGCGGTGTGCGCTCCATTGATGACTAAATAGTTAGTTGTGCTAACTATAACTCACGCCCCCGCAATGCACTGCTGATGACGTCACATATTACATCAGTCTTGACATGGTCAGTGACATCACTGATGACATCTCAAATGACATCAGTGATGACATCATCCATGTGATCATCTGATGCACCTCCTCACACCCTAAAATACAAACTTCCATTTTCTAAACCCTAGACACACCAATACTAGTACAGCTACCATATTCTGTGCACTATGCATGCAGACCTCTAACTAGCTACGTACTATTGATACGCTCTTCTAAATACCTAGTTAGTACCAGAGCAGTCTAGGAATCCTCTGCCTGTCCCATGCACTTCTCCCTTCACCCATCCAACACTATTCACGTATCCTATCACTCCACCAATACCTAAGCACTTATAAATTCAGGCCGCACTTTCTTTGCAACACTGAAATTGCTCCAGTTATTAGTTGTATACTTAAGGAATGCCGTAGTCACTAACACAAGTGCAGGTACAATATTTTGTACCCTATGCATGCACACCTCTATTGAGCTACAAACTATTGATAAGCTCTTCTAAATTAAGCATGGGCTGAAAATTCATTCCGCTCGCGGAATTTTACGGCTTTTCCGCCATTTCGCGATCTGCGAATCTCGCGAAATCGCGGTAAAATCAGCAAATCAGCAGGGACGAATTTTCAGCCAAGTACTTACAGGGTTACAGCAGCAGGTGCAAAAGTTGAAGCTAATTTTTTGTAACCTTTTTCAAAAGGGTTACTAAGAAATTAACTTCAACTTGGGCACCTGCTGCTGTAAGCCTGTAAGTGCTTCCTGGCGCCTCGTTGCCTACTTGCAACTATTCTCTGACCCTGCTCTGACCCTTGAAGCAGGGTCATAGAATAGTTACAAGCAGGCAATGAGGCGCCTGTCACGAAAATTAAACCTCAACAGGAAGCACTGACAGATATAAAAACAAGCATTTGCAATGCAATAGGTCTCGCATTAGGAAAGTTTGAGCTATTGGTCTTGTAAATGACAATTTTTTTTATTTATGTGTTGGTTTTGAAAATAGCTATATTAATAGCTTTGTCATTTACAATGCCAATAGTTATAACTTTCGCAAATGTGACACCTATAGCATTTGTAATGCAACATGTTTTGTATTTACCTGACTTAGCTGTATTGATATTACAAATTACAATGGCTTTTCATTTTTTTAAATAATTAATATTTAAATAAAAGTGATTTTAATTTATAATGGCAATAGCTTAAACTTTTGTAAATAACTTTTGTGAAGATTATGTTCAGTGTATTTTATTGTGACGAAAATCCAAGAACAGAAGTGAAATATTAACATCTTTTGTGACATTTGTAATAAAGTTTGAAACATTGAGAGAACATATTTGAACCAGTTGTTGTTGAATGGTTGCGCAGGTTGATGCAGGGGTGGCGCTGAGTGGTGCTGTGGTGGTGCTGAGTGGTGCTGTAGTGATGCTGACTGGTGCTCTGGTGGTGCTGAGTGATAGTGGGATGGTGCTGAGTGATGCTGGGGTGGTGCTGAGTGGTGCTGTGGTGGTGCTGAGTGATGCTGTGGGGTGCTGAGTGATGCTATGGTGGTGCTGAGTGGTGCTGTGGTGGTGCTGAGTGATAATGTGGTGGTGCTGAGTGATGCTGTGGTGGTGCTGAGTGATGCTGTGGTGGCGCTGAGTGGTGCTGTGGTGGTGCTGATTGGTGCTGTGGTGGTGCTGAGTGATTCTGTGGTGGTGCTGAGTGATGCTGTGGTGGTGCTGAGTGGTGCTGTGGTGGTGCTGAGTGATAATGTGGTGGCACTGAGTGATGCTGTGGAGGCGCTGAGTGATGCTGTGGTGGTGCTGAGTGGTGCTGTGGTGATGCTGACTGGTGCTCTGGTGGTGCTGAGTGATAGTGGGATGGTGCTGAGTGATGCTGGGGTGGTGCTGAATGGTGCTGTGGTGGTGCTGAGTGATGCTGTGGGGTGCTGAGTGGTGCTGTGGTGGTGCTGAGTGGTGCTGTGGTGGTGCTGAGTGATGCTGTGGTGGTGCTGAGTGGTGCTGTGGTGGTGCTGAGTGATTCTGTGGTGGTGCTGAGTGATGCTGTGGTGGTGCTGAGTAGTGCTGTGGTGGTGCTGAGTGATAATGTGGTGGTGCTGAGTGATAATGTGGTGGTGCTGAGTGATGCTGTGGTGGCACTGAGTGGTGCTGTGGTGGTGCTGAGTGGTGCTGTGGTGGTGCTGAGTGATGCTGTGGTGGTGCTGAGTGATAATGTGGTGGTGTGAGTGATAATGTGGTGGTGCTGAGTGGTGCTGTGGTGGTGCTGAGTGATGCTTTGGGGTGCTGAGTGGTGCTGTGGTGGTGCTGAGTGGTGCTGTGGTGGTGCTGAGTGATGCTGTGGTGGTGCTGAGTGGTGCTGTGGTGGTGCTGAGTGATGCTGTGGTGGTGCTGAGTGATGCTGTGATGGTGCTGAGTAGTGCTGTGGTGGTGCTGAGTGATAATGTGGTGGTGCTGAGTGATAATGTGGTGGTGCTGAGTGATGCTGTGGTGGCACTGAGTGGTGCTGTGGTGGTGCTGAGTGGTGCTGCTGAGTGATGCTGTGGTGGTGCTGAGTGATAATGTGGTGGTGCTGAGTGATGCTGGGGTGGTGCTGAGTGGTGCTGTGGTGGTGCTGAGTGATGCTGTGGGGTGCTGAGTGGTGCTGTGGTGGTGCTGAGTGGTGCTGTGGTGGTGCTGAGTGATGCTGTGGTGGTGCTGAGTGGTGCTGTGGTGGTGCTGAGTGATGCTGTGGTGGTGCTGAGTGATGCTGTGGTGGTGCTGAGTAGTGCTGTGGTGGTGCTGAGTGATAATGTGGTGGTGCTGAGTGATAATGTGGTGGTGCTGAGTGATGCTGTGGTGGCACTGAGTGGTGCTGTGGTGGTGCTGAGTGGTGCTGTGGTGGTGCTGAGTGATGCTGTGGTGGTGCTGAGTGATAATGTGGTGGTGTGAGTGATAATGTGGTGGTGCTGAGTGGTGCTGTGGTGGTGCTGAGTGATGCTTTGGGGTGCTGAGTGGTGCTGTGGTGGTGCTGAGTGGTGCTGTGGTGGTGCTGAGTGATGCTGTGGTGGTGCTGAGTGGTGCTGTGGTGGTGCTGAGTGATGCTGTGGTGGTTCTGAGTGATGCTGTGGTGGTGCTGAGTAGTGCTGTGGTGGTGCTGAGTGATAATGTGGTGGTGCTGAGTGATAATGTGGTGGTGCTGAGTGATGCTGTGGTGGCACTGAGTGGTGCTGTGGTGGTGCTGAGTGGTGCTGTGGTGGTGCTGAGTGATGCTGTGGTGGTGCTGAGTGATAATGTGGTGGTGTGAGTGATAATGTGGTGGTGCTGAGTGATGCTGGGGTAGCGCTGAGTGATGATGTGGTGATGCAGAGGGCAGAAAGGCACAAAAAGCAGTCTAACAAAGGGCAGAAGGGCAGAAAACTAGGGAAAAACGAGTCTAACAGAGGGCAGAAGGGCACAAAAAACGAGTCTAACAGAGGACAGAAGGGCACAAAAAACGAGTCTAACAGAGGGCAGAAGGGCACAAAAACAAGGGAATAACAGAGGGCAGAAGGGCACAAAAAACGAGTCTAACAGAGGGCAGAAGGGCAGAAAAACAAGGGAAAAATGAGTCTAATAGAGGGCACAAAGGCACAAAAAACAAGTCTAACAGGGGGCAGAAGGGCAGAAAAACAAGGGAAAAACAAGTCTAACAGAGGGCAGAAGGGCACAAAAACAAGGGAAAAACGCGTCTAACAGAGGGCAGAAGGGCACAAAAAACGAGTCTAACAGGGGGCAGAATGAATCCCGCCCTGCGTGTTTGTCCACGAAGATGCCACCTTTTTGTGCAATACTTCTACTCAACTGGAGTACTTTCTACTGTCTAATCAGTAAGTGCTCCCTCGTTGGCTAAATGTATAGGGGCAGATTTACAATAACTGGCGCATCCTCATGGATGCGCCAGTTATTGTGCGCCGCAGCTCCGCCACCCATGGTGCGCCGCATTTACAATGCGGCGCACCATGTGGCAAAAACGGCACCGATGCGTCACGCATCTGTGCCGTAAAAGCAGTGCATTGCTGGAGCTGCGTCGCGCTTGCGACGCAGCTTCAGCAATGCTCTGGGGAGCCCTATCTCCCCATTGCTGCATCAAGCCTGACGCAGCATTTGCCTAAAAGTGACTGAGTGAAATCTTGCAGATTTCACTCAGCCACTTTTAGGAGGCGTTCCTGCGCAGGAACGCCCTCCTCTGCGCCGGAACGCCTCCTGATAGCGCTGGGCTTTACAATGTGACGCATCTCTCAGATGCGTCACGTTGTTAATACCAAGCACCATGGCGCATCTTTTGTGCTGCCGCTGCGTCACAAAAGGTCTCGGTAGAGGGTGGCATTGGTGAACCAGAGGGTGGCAGTGATGAACCAGAGGGTGGCAGGGGTGAACCAGAGGGTGGCAGTGATGAACCAGATGGTGGCAGGGGTGAACCAGAGGGTGGCAGTCATGAACCAGAGGGTGGCATGGGTGAACCAGAGGGTGGCAGTGGTGAACCAGAGAGTGGCAGTGGTGAACCAGAGGGTGGCAGTGCTGAACCAGAGGGTGACAGTGGTTAACCAGAGGGAGGCAGTGGTGAACCAGAGGTGCTGTGATGAACCAGAGGGTGTCAGTCGTGAACCAGAGGGTGGCAGTGGTGAACCAGAGGGTGACAGTGCTGAACCAGAGGGTGGCAGGGGTGAACCAGAGGGTGCTGTGATGAACCAGAGGGTGGCAGTGGTGAACCAGAGAGTGGCGGTGGTGAACCAGAGGGTGGCAGTGCTGAACCAGAGGGTGACAGTGGTTAACCAGAGGGTGGCAGTGGTGAACCAGAGGTGCTGTGATGAACCGGAGGGTGGCAGTCGTGAACCAGAGGGTGGCAGTGGTGAACCAGAGGGTGACAGTGCTGAACCAGAGGGTGGCAGGGGTGAACTAGAGGGTGCTGTGCTGAACCAGAGGGTGGCAGTGGTGAACCAGAGGGTGGCAGGGGTGAACCAGAGGGTGGCAGTGCTGAACCAGAGGGTGACAGTGGTTAACCAGAGGGTGGCAGTGGTGAACCAGAGGTGCTGTGATGAACCAGAGGGTGGCAGTGGTGAACCAGAGGGTGGCAGTGATGAACCAGAGGGTGGCAGTGGTGAACCAGAGGGTGCTGTGCCCATACACGACCGCATGGGTAACTTCGCCATGCAAGCGGCCCGCGAACACGCAAAAAGCCCCGCGAACACAAAACCCCGCGAACACACAAAAAAAAACGTGAAAACGCAAAAAAACAAAAATCCTCAAATTTGCACGAATTCGCGGATTTTGTGGATTGTGAATTCGGTTTCGCGCGAATTCGCGGAACGCGAATTCAGAAATTTCGCCCATACTTATTCTAAATACCCAGTTACACAGTACCTATGCAGTGTAGGAATCATCCAGTTTGTCCCATGCATTTCTCGAATCACCCATCCAGCACTATCTAATTATCCTATTACTCCACCAATACCAAAGCACTTATAAATTCACTATACACTCTGTTTGTAATACTGTAATTATTCTAGTTACTAGTCATGATCTTATGGAATGGCCTAGCAATAACACAAGAACAACTATAATATTTTGTGCACTATCCAAGCAGACCTCTAACTAGCTACATACTAGGGATACACTCTTCTAAATACCCAGTTAGTACTCATGTAGTGTAGGAATTGTCCAGTCTGTCCCATGCACTTCTTTAATCACTTATCTACCACTATCTACTTATCCTATCACTCCACCAATATGTAAGCACTTATAAATTAAGTGTTCACTCTCTTTGCAGCACTGCTATCATTCCAGTTACTAGTGGTATTCTTATAAAATGACCTATGCACCAACACAAGTACACATAAAATATTCTGTGCATAATCCCTACAAATCTCTAAACAGATACATACTATTGGTCCACTCCATTAAATACTGAAGTAGTAGTACCCATGCAGAGTAGGATACTTCCTGTCAGTCTCATGCAATTCTTCAATCACCCATCCAGCACTATGTTCTTATTGTATCAGTCTGCCAATACCTGAGCACTTATGGGGCAGTAACGTAGTGATGGTGCCAGGCACTGCTTCATATTTACAAGGAGAGAAAAAGCCGCCCTGCATGTTTTTTCCTCTACTTGTAAATACGACCTCTTCATGCACAGAACTTTGTGTTGAAGGGGCATTCGATAGGTGTTGCTGTGGGTGTTCCCACGCAACACCCATAGAACAAGACACATCTCCAGATTTATGAGAAATCGTAAATCTGGAGATGTGTGTGAAGGCTGCGCCATCCTAGAGTTGGTGTAGCAAGGCGCAACGAGGAGAATTGTTTTCATTTCTCCTCATTTTTTATTCTTTTAATGCATGCTGCATTCCACAGCATACATTGAAAGTGGAAAATGCCTTTACTGATTGTTTATGTGCAGGAAGGTGTTCCTTCCTGCACAAAAACACTCTCCATACAACACAGACAACCTTGCACCATGGTGCAAGGGTGCCTGTGTCACTGCATGGCTGCAGTTTGTGCAGCAGTCCAGAGGGAAGCACAGAGTTGCAACATATTCATGTACATATGTCACATCCCTGTGCTTTGGAAGTGCCACAGTGCAGTCCAGCTAAAGAACTTGCAGTGTCATGCTGAAGTACTTCCTCATAAATCTTCACCTATAAATTCACCATACACTACTAATGCATTCTTTAAGTCAATCATGCTGTATACATATATTCAACCAAACTTTCACACATTACCTTGCAATTATAGTTCTTTCTTTAACCAGATAAGGTAGTTCTTATAAGAACTCTTTTTTTCTTTTGTATTTTTTTGAACAATTTTGTTTTTTTGGGGTGTTTTTTCAAAACATGAACAAAAAAAGAACGAATAAAACAGGAAACTTTTGTAATTAGTTATCATTCCAGAAACAAACAAAAAAATTAACAACAATGGTTGCATTGCTCAGCACAAACTGCATCCACCGAATGCTCACCGAAGCATATAAGTTTCTTACATTTCACGAAGTGTTGCACGAGAAAGGCGAATTCTGGCCTTATGTCTATTGCAGCTGTTCCTGAGGACGCTCAAGATGTACTTGACATAGCTGGTGAGAGGTTCAAAGCAGCTCACCTCATTTCCTCCCGAGCAAGATTGAGAGGATGTGTGGTCCGGAGATGTTAGTACATAGAAGCAGTGACACAAAAGTATTTTTTTCGCTGCCTCTTGACAGGACTTGGTCACAAATTTTGCACGTCACTTTTCTCGCATTTACATTCTTCTCTCCAGGTAGAAAAGTGAAGAATTTCCACACGACAGATTACGATCTCTGTGGACGTGGTGCCTCCTGCAAGAATTCAGAAGATACTTCCTCCTGCTGCTGTCCAGATGCCATTTTGTTTGATATTTTTTGAGAAACACCAAAAAAACAAGCAAAAAGGGTTCTTGCTGGAAAAAAGATGTCTCTCTAAAGATGCTCCAATAAGAATGATTAAAATGGGTGGGGTCCTTCAATAGTTACAGTGGGAAATGTTATGAACCAATTAAATCTTTTTTTTGAGGTCACATGGGATCCACGCACTCTGCGCTCACGAAGCACGCACCCGACGCAACTTCGTGAAAATATATTTAAAAATAATATAAGTTTATTATAAGTACAAATATATTATTTTTATGAATATCTCAGATAATCTCTGGCCCTAATATGTATATTAAAGACACATACATATCATTTTTTAACGTAAAAAATATTGCAGGTGTCGCGCACCCAGTGCGCCCCAGCACGTATATGACTTCACGCGGGACCCGCCTCCGGGCAAGTGTCCCGTACCGTAATGCGCATGTGTAGCAAATGCGCGGGAGCAGGAGTCGCGGACTGGTCGCATACCAATCGCGCACATCACGTAATATTACGGGGTCAATTCCGATTCGGTAAAATCCCCCACGATTCGCCGTACGGAGCGTTTTTCCTATACGATTCGTACACCTACAACGTCCCCGTACGTACGATCAAGTACGATCCTAACCCAAAGCAGATCTACGTATGATTCGTACCTAACCCCATACGATTCATATCCGGGTCACGCAGCAGTTTCCTGCCCAGCAAGTACGTTCCGTGTCGACGATGCTCCGTATGACCCTATTGCTACGGGAGCTGAAAACATCCGTAAAAGCAGAGTCCGGCCCGAACCGCACCCCAGTACGCGACAGACACGCCATGAACCTCATCGACCGTATCATCCCAGTCCTGTACGCCTACGACCTGGTGCATAGAAACTGATGACAGCGCAGACAGTGAGTAGAACGTACCTCAACAACGCAAGTGTACCTGTACGGTGCATCATACTCGCTCGCGTATATCACCATTGCAATAGTGATACGAGCCGCACACACCATGAATGTTGGGGTACGGTGCGTTTCACACGCTCACGTGTATCACCATTACAATAGTGATATGTGCCGCACACACGCCATGAATGTTGGGGTATAGTGTGTGAAATCTGAGGGGTGGGTGGATATGACTTCCAGAAGTGAACAGACATAAGACAGGTGGCTGGATATGACTCCCAGCAGTGCCCAACAGAATGGGGGTGACTGGATATGACTCCCAGCAGTGCCCAGACATAAGAGGGGTGGCTGGATCTGACTCCCAGCAGTGCCCAGACATAAGAGGGGTGGCTGGATATGACTCCCAGCAGTGCCCAGACATAAGAGGGGTGGCTGGATATGACTCCCAGCAGTGCCCAGACAAAAGTGGAGTGGCTGGATATGACTCCAAGCAGTGCGCAGACATAAGTGGGGTGGCTGGATATGACTCCCAGCAGTGCCCAGACATAAGAGGGGTGGAGTCGGTTGCGGAGTTGCAGCCATTATTCGCAAGGAATATGTCTTTACCATCTTAGATTGCACCCCCATTCCGGATACTTAAACTCTTGTCATACAGCTTCGCTCTGTTACCACTTCCCTTACCTGTGCGCTCATGTACAGACCCCCTTCTTACATGCCTTCTTTCCCTCAGTCAGTTGGGGAGATGGTCTCCCAGCTTCTTATTAATCACTCTAGGATCCTTATCCTGGGTGATTTTAATTATTGGCCCAATGATCCTCAAGAAAGTCGACTGTCTGAACGGTTCTCTGAAACCCTCATCAGTCTGAACTGCCAGCAACTGATTTCAAGTCCCACCCACTGCAAGGGTCATATACTTGATCAGGTCTGGACGGCCAATCTTGATATTGACCCTCCTCTGATCACTCCTTGTACCTGGTCTGATCACTATATCATCTCTTTCTCAGTTGACCTTCCCAGTTTTCACCGTCCCCCGCGGTCAGTGAACATCACGGCCCGTAAATGGAAGAATGCCAACCTGCCAAAACTTCATTCTCTTTTGGCAGCTTCAGTCCCTTCAGATTTTGAATCTGTATCTTCCCAAGCCTCTTTTCTTGAGCGCTGGCTGAAGGAAGCAGCCGATTCCGTAGCCCCCCTAAAGACCATAAAAGTCCAGCGCCCCCACGATGCCCAGCGCTGGTTCAATGACCAGCTTAAATCTGACAAACTCGCCCTTCGTCAGGCTGAACGTCGCTGGCGCCGCAAGTACGACCCCTTACTTAAGATAGAGTTTACCACTCTATTGAAAAAATACAAATGCTCGATACTTGAGGCTAAAACATCCTATTTTTCTAGAAAAATCTTGGAGTCGGCTTCAAAAACAAAAGACATTTTTTCAATTGTTAATGAGCTTTCCCTCCCTGACCGCATCACTCTTCCCCTGGTGCCTACCCAGGCTTTGTGTGATGAGCTCAATACCTTCTTTCAAGACAAAATTTCCATCATTAAAACTAACATCTCTCCCCCCTCTCCCTCTAAATCCTTTCCCCTTCCCCCGGTAAACCCTCAGGAATTTTCTACTTTCCCTCTCATTTCCACTTCTGATTTTCACAGCCTTCTTCATAAAGTCTGCTCTGGCTCTCCTAGGGATTGCTGTCCCCCTCACATACTGAAGGAAATTTTTACGGCCTGTCCCGGTCCTGCCTTGGCCCTTCTCAACTCCTCCTTAACATCGGGAGTTGTTCCAGAGACCTTTAAGCAGGCCGTGGTACTTCCCATTTTAAAGAAGCCCGGCGCAGATCCACTTGTGCTGAGTAATTACAGGCCCATCTCTCTCCTCCCTTTCTTGGGAAAGATCCTAGAAACCTATGTCACCAGGTGCCTGAGCACGTTTGTGGAGACCTCTCTTTTCTTGGACCCCCAGCAGGCTGGTTTTCGCCCTCTCCATTCCACCGAGATGGTGATTGCGGCCGTCATGGACACCCTTAGAGCTGGCGCCGACAGTAACCTCTCTCAAGCCCTGGTATTGTTGGATCTTTCGGCGGCATTTGACACGGTCGATCATACTATTTTGATCGACCGTGTCAGAAACGCCGGCATCCAAGGTATCGCCCTGGACTGGGTGCGGTCCTTTCTGCAAGGCCGCTCGCAGGCAGTCCACCTGTCTACCTTCGCTGCTCCCTTCTCCCCCCTCACTTGTGGTGTCCCCCAGGGTTCTGCCCTTTCTCCCCTCCTTTTTAATTTATATATGCAACCACTTATGGTTTCCCTTCGCCACTCCCCTGCCACTATTTATAATTATGCAGATGACCTTCAGTTGGTCTTTCCCTTGGACACTTCACCTTCCTCCCGACTTAATTTCCAAAACACTATGTTGTTCATTTCTGATTGGATGGCTCACAGCCAGCTCAAGCTGAATCCGTCAAAGACGGAACTTGTTCTGGTGGGTGGCCCTACTAATCCTTGGGATGATAATTACTGGCCCCCCTCTCTCGGTTTCCCTCCTCGCCCGGTCAGCACTGTGAAAAGCCTTGGAGTGGTCATCTCTGGGGACTTATCCATGAAACCCCAGATCTCGGCTGTGACATCATCCTGTTTCTTTCAACTGCGCAGGATCCGCAAGATCTGTCGTTTTCTGACCAGAGAGGCACTCATCTTAGTCTTACTGGCTCTGGTCATCTCCAGGGTTGACTTTGCCAATCTCCTGTATGCGGGGATTCCTGCATATCAGCTTCAAAAACTCCAGTTAATTCAGAACCAGGCGGCCCGTCTGGTGTTTCATCAACCCAAACACCAGCATGTTTCCCCTCTTCTGAGGAGCCTTCATTGGCTCCCAGTAGCTCAACGGTGCTCCTTTAAACTCGGATGCACTGTCTTCAAATCCCTTCACAACTGCGCCCCTGAATTTGTGTCCTCTAAACTAAAGAGATACCTTCCTACCCGCAATCTAAGATCGTCTGCTGACAACCTTCTTTGCATCCCATCTAACCGCCGAAAAAAGCATGGCGGATTGCGTTTTTCTTTTCTTGGCCCTTCCTTTTGGAATTCCCTCCCCTCTTCTTTTCGCCACTGTCCTACTTATGAGTCATTTAGGAAAACTTTGAAAACTTTCCTCTTCAAAGCGGCTTCAGTATGATATCCTTGCTCTGACTCGCCATGTTTGTTATGAGCGCCAAGAAACCGTTTCGGTGTATGTGCGCGGTATAAAAATTTTAACATAACATTAACATACCATAACTCCCAGCAGTGCCCAGACATAAGAGGGGTGGGTGCAGAGGACTCTCAGCAGACCCAGACATAAGAGGGGTGGGTGGATATGACTCCCAGCCGTGCCAGACATAAGAGGGGTGGGTGCAGAGGACTCCCAGCAGTGCCCAGACATAAGAGAGGCGTCTGGATATGACTCCCAGCAGTGCCCAGACATAAGAGGGGTGGGTGCAGAGGACTCCCAGCAGTGCCCAGACATAGGAGGGGTGGCTGGAGATGACTCCCAGCAGTGCCCACCAGTATTGGGGTGGGTGCAGAGGACTCCCAGCAGTGCCCAGGCATAAGAGTAGTGGGTTGATATGACTCCCAGCAGTGCCCAGACATAAGAGGGGTGGGTGCAGAGGACTCTCAGCAGTGCCCAGACATAAGAGTGGTGGGGGGATATGACTCCCAGCAGTGCCCAGACATAAGAGTGGTGGGTAGATATGACTCCCAGCAGTGCCCAGGCATAAGACTGGTGGGCGGATAGGACTCCCAGCAGAGCCCAGACATAAGAGGGGTGGCTGGATATGACTCTCAGCAGTGCCCAGACATAAGAGGGGTGGGTGAATGCAGAGTACTCCCAGCAGTGCCCAGAAATAATAGGGGTGGCTGGATATGACTTCCAACAGTGCACAGACATCAGAGGGGTGGGTGCAGAGGACTCCCATAAGTCCCCAGACATACGAGGGATGGCTGGATTTGACTCCCAGCAGTGCCCAGACATAAGTGGGGTGGGTGCAGAGGACCCCCAGCAGTACCCAGACATAAGAAGGGTGGCTGGATATGACTCCAAGCAGTGCCCAGACATAAGAGGGGTGGATGGATATAACTCCCAGCGGTGCCCAGACATAAGAGGAGTGGGTGCAGAGGACTCCCAGCAGAGCCCAGGCATAAGAGGGGTGGGTGGATATGACTCCCAGCCATGCCCAGCCATAAGAGGGGTGGGTGCAGAGGACTCCCAGCAGTGCCCAGACATAAGAAGGGTGGCTGGAGATGACTCCCAGCAGTGCCCACCAGTATGGGGGTGGGTGCAGAGGACTCCCAGCAGTGCCCAGGCATAAGAGTAGTGGGTTGATATGACTCCCAGCAGTGCCCAGACATAAGAGGGGTGGATGCAGAAGACTCACAGCAGTGCCCAGACATAAGAGTGGTGGGTGGATATGACTCCCAGCAGTGCCCAGACATAAGATTGGTGGGTGGAGATGACTCCCAGCAGTGCCCAGACATAAGAGGGCTGGCTGGATATGACTCCAGCAGTGCCCAGACATAAGAGGGGTGTTTGGATATGACTCCCAGCAGTGCCCAATAGTATGGGGGTGGGTGGATATGACTCCGAGCAGTGCCCAGACATATGAGGGGTGGGTGCAGAGGACTCCCAGCAGTGCCCAGCCATAAGAGTGGTGGTGGATATGACTCCCAACAGTGCCCAGACATAAGAAAGGTGGGTGCAGAGGACTCACAGCAGTGCCCAGACATAAGAGTGGTAGGTGGATATGACTCCCAGCAGTGCCCAGATATAAGAGGGGTGGCTGAATATGACTCCCAGCAGTGCCCAGACATAAGAGGGGTGGGTGCAGAGTACTTCCATGAGTTCCCAGACATAAGAGAGGTGGCTGGATATGACTCCCAGCAGTGCCCAGACATAAGAGGGGTAGGTGCAGAGGACTCCCAGCAGTGCCCAGACATAAGAGGGGTGGCCGGATATGACTCCCAGCAGTGCCCAACAGTATGGGGGTGGGTGGATATGACTCCCAGCAGTGTCCAGACATAAGATTGGTGGGTGGAGATGACTCCCAGCAGTGCCCAGGCATAAAAGGGCTGGCTGAATATGACTCCAGCAGTGCCCAGACATAAGAAGGGTGGCTGGAGATGACTCCCAGCAGTGCCCACCAGTATGGGGGTGGGTGCAGAGGACTCCCAGCAGTGCCCAGGCATAAGAGTAGTGGGTTGATATGACTCCCAGCAGTGCCCAGACATAAGAGGGGTGGATGCAGAAGACTCACAGCAGTGCCCAGACATAAGAGTGGTGGGTGGATATGACTCCCAGCAGTGCCCAGACATAAGATTGGTGGGTGGAGATGACTCCCAGCAGTGCCCAGACATAAGAGGGCTGGCTGGATATGACTCCAGCAGTGCCCAGACATAAGAGGGGTGTTTGGATATGACTCCCAGCAGTGCCCAATAGTATGGGGGTGGGTGGATATGACTCCGAGCAGTGCCCAGACATATGAGGGGTGGGTGCAGAGGACTCCCAGCAGTGCCCAGCCATAAGAGTGGTGGTGGATATGACTCCCAACAGTGCCCAGACATAAGAAAGGTGGGTGCAGAGGACTCACAGCAGTGCCCAGACATAAGAGTGGTAGGTGGATATGACTCCCAGCAGTGCCCAGATATAAGAGGGGTGGCTGAATATGACTCCCAGCAGTGCCCAGACATAAGAGGGGTGGGTGCAGAGTACTTCCATGAGTTCCCAGACATAAGAGAGGTGGCTGGATATGACTCCCAGCAGTGCCCAGACATAAGAGGGGTAGGTGCAGAGGACTCCCAGCAGTGCCCAGACATAAGAGGGGTGGCCGGATATGACTCCCAGCAGTGCCCAACAGTATGGGGGTGGGTGGATATGACTCCCAGCAGTGTCCAGACATAAGATTGGTGGGTGGAGATGACTCCCAGCAGTGCCCAGGCATAAAAGGGCTGGCTGAATATGACTCCAGCAGTGCCCAGACATAAGAGGGGTGGGTGCAGAGGACTCCAAGCAGTTCCCAGACATAAGAGAGGTGGGTGGATATGAATCCAAGCAGTGCCCAGACATAAGAGGGGTGGCTGGATATGACTCCCAGCAGAGCCCAGACATAAGAGGGGTGGGTGGAGATGACTCCAAGCAGTGCCCACCAGTATGGGGGTGGGTGCAGAGGACTCCCAGCAGTGCCCACGCATAAGAGTAGTGGGTTGATATGACTCCCAGCAGTGCCCAGACATAAGAGGGGTGGGTGCAGAGGACTCACAGCAGTGCCCAGACATAAGAGTGGTGGGTGGATATGACTCCTAACAGCGCCCAGACATAAGAGTGGTGGGTAGATATGACTCCCAGCAGTGCCCAGGCATAAGACTGGTGGGTGGATATGACTCCCAGCAGTGCCCAAACATAAGAGGGGAGGCTGGATATGACTCCCAGCAGAGCTCAGACATAAGAGGGGTGGGTGGATATGACTCCCAGCCGTGCCCAGACATGAGAGGGGTGGGTGCAGAGGACTCCCAGCAGTGCCCAGGCATAAGAGGGGTGGCTGGAGATGACTCCAAGCAGTGCCCACCAGTATGGTGGTGGGTGCAGAGGACTCCCAGCAGTGCCCACGCATAAGAGTAGTGGTTTGATATGACTCCCAGCAGTGCCCAGAAATAAGAGGAGTGGGTGCAGAGGACTCACAGCAGTGCCCAGACATAAGAGTGGTGGGTGGATATGACTCCCAGCAGTGCCCAGACATAAGAGTGGTGGGTAGATATGACTCCCAGCAGTGCCCAGGCATGAGACTGTTGGGTGGATATGACTCCTAGCAGTGCCCAGACATAAGAGGGGTGGCTGGATATGACTCTCAGCAGTGCCCAGACATAAGAGGGGTGGGTGCAGAGTACTCCCAGCAGTGCTCAGACATAGAAGGGGTGGCTGGATATGACTCCCAGCAGTGCCCAGACATAAGAGGGGTGGCTGGATATGACTCCAGCAGTGCCCAGACATAAGAGGGGTGGCTGGATATGACTCCCAGCAGTGCCCAACAGAATGGGGGTGACTGGATATGATTCCCAGCAGTGCCCAGACATAAGAGGGGTGGCTGGATATGACTCCCAGCAGTGCCTAGACATAAGAGGGGTGGCTGGATATGACTCCCAGCAGTGCCCAGACATAAGTGGGGTGGCTGGATATGACTCCAAGCAGTTCCCAGACATAAGAGGGGTGGATGGATATAACTCCCAGCAGTGCCCAGACATAGGAGGGGTGGGTGCAAAGGACTCCCAGCAGTGCACAGACATAAGAGGGGCGGCTGGATATGACTCCCAGCAGTGCCCAGACATAAGAGGGGTGGGTACAGAGGACTCTCAGCAGTGCCCAGGCATAAGAGGGGTGGCTGGAGCTGACTCCCAGCAGTGCCCACCAGTATTGGGGTGGGTGCAGAGGACTCCCAGCAGTGCCCTGGCATAAGAGTAGTGGGTTGATATGACTCCCAGCAGTGCCCAGACATCAGAGGGGTGGGTGCAGAGGACTCACAGCAGTGCCCAGACATAAGAGTGGTGGGTGGATGACTCCCAGCAGTGCCCAGACATAAGAGGGATGGGTGCAGAGGACTCCCAACAGTGCCTAGATATAAGAGTGGTGGGTGGATATGACTCCCAACAGTGCCCAGACATAAGAAGGGTGGGTGCAGAGGACTCGCAGCAGTGCCCAGACATAAGAGTGGTGGGTGGATATGACTCCCAGCAGTGCCCAGATATTAGAGGGGTGGCTGGATATGACTCCCAGCAGTGCCCAGACCTAAGAGGGGTGGGTGCAGAGGACTCCCAGCAGTGCCCAGGCATAAGAGGGGTGGCTGGAGATGACTCCCAGCAGTGCCCACCAGTATTGGGGTGGGTGCAGAGGACTCCCAGCAGTGCCCTGGCATAAGAGTAGTGGGTTGATATGACTCCCAGCAGTGCCCAGACATCAGAGGGGTGGGTGCAGAGGACTCACAGCAGTGCCCAGACATAAGAGTGGTGGGTGGATGACTCCCAGCAGTGCCCAGACATTAGAGGGATGGGTGCAGAGGACTCCCAGCAGGGCCCATACATAAGAGTGGTGGGTGGAAATGACTCCCAACAGTGCCCAGACATAAGAAGGGTGGGTGCAGAGGACTCGCAGCAGTGCCCAGACATAAGAGTGGTGTGTGGATATGACTCCCAGCAGTGCCCAGATATAAGAGGGGTGGCTGGAGATGACTCCCAGCAGTGCCCACCAGTATTGGGGTGGGTGCAGAGGACTCCCAGCAGTGCCCTGGCATAAGAGTAGTGGGTTGATATGACTCCCAGCAGTGCCCAGACATCAGAGGGGTGGGAGCAGAGGACTCCCAGCAGTGCCCAGACATAAGAGTGGTGGGTGGATGACTCCCAGCAGTGCCCAGACATAAGAGGGATGGGTGCAGAGGACTCCCAGTAGTGCCCATACATAAGAGTGGTGGGCGGATATGACTCCCAGCAGTGCCAAGACATAAGAGGGGTGGGTACAGAGGACTAACAGCAGTGCCCAGACATAAGAGTGGTGGGTGGATATGACTCCCAGCAGTGCCCAGACATAAGAGGGGTGGCTGGATATGACTTTCAGCAGTGCACAGACATCAGAGGGGTGGGTGCAGAGGACTCCCATAAGTGCCCAGACATAAGAGGGGTGGCTGGATATGACTCCCAACAGTGTCCAGACATAAGAGGGGTGGGTGCAGAGCACTCCCAGCAGTGCCCAGACATAAGAAGGGTGGCTGGATATGACTCTCAGCAGTATCCAACAGAATTGGGGTGGGTGGATATGACTCCCAGCAGTGCCCAGACATAAGAGGGGTGGGTGCAGATGACTCCAAGCAGTGCCCAGAAATAAGTGGGGTGGCTGGATATGGCTCCCAGCAGTGCCCAGATATAAGAGGGGTGGATGGATATAATTCCCAGCAGTGCCCAGACATAAGAGGGGTGGGTGCAGAGGACTTCCAGCAGAGCCCAGACATAAGAGGGGTGGGTGGATGTGACTCCCAGCCGTGCCCAGACATAAGAGGGGTGGGTGCAGAGGACTCCCAGCAGTGCCCAGACATAAGAGGGGTGGGTGCAGAGGACTCCCAGCAGTGCCCAGACATAAGAGGGGTGGCTGGAGATGACTCCCAGCAGTGCCCACCAGTATGGGGGTGGGTGCAGAGGACTCCCAGCAGTGCCCAGGCATAAGAGTAGTGGGTTGATATGACTCCCAGCAGTGCCCAGACATAAGAGTGGTGGGTGGATATGACTCCCAGCAGTGCCCAGCCATAAAAGTGGTGGGTGGATATGACTCCCAGCAGTGCCCAGACATAAGAAGGGTGGCTGGATATGACTCTCAGCAGTATCCAACAGAATTGGGGTGGGTGGATATGACTCCCAGCAGTGCCCAGACATAAGAGGGGTGGGTGCAGATGACTCCAAGCAGTGCCCAGAAATAAGTGGGGTGGCTGGATATGGCTCCCAGCAGTGCCCAGATATAAGAGGGGTGGATGGATATAACTCCCAGCAGTGCCCAGACATAAGAGGGGTGGGTGCAGAGGACTTCCAGCAGAGCCCAGACATAAGAGGGGTGGGTGGATGTGACTCCCAGCCGTGCCCAGACATAAGAGGGGTGGGTGCAGAGGACTCCCAGCAGTGCCCAGACATAAGAGGGGTGGGTGCAGAGGACTCCCAGCAGTGCCCAGACATAAGAGGGGTGGCTGGAGATGACTCCCAGCAGTGCCCACCAGTATGGGGGTGGGTGCAGAGGACTCCCAGCAGTGCCCAGGCATAAGAGTAGTGGGTTGATATGACTCCCAGCAGTGCCCAGACATAAGAGTGGTGGGTGGATATGACTCCCAGCAGTGCCCAGCCATAAAAGTGGTGGGTGGATATGACTCCCAGCAGTGCCCAGACATAAGAGTGGTGGGTAGATATGACTCCCGGCAGTGCCCAGGCATAAGACTGGTGGGTGGATATGACTCCCAGCAGTGCCCAGACATAAGAGGGGTGGCTGGATATGACTCTCAGCAGTGCCCAGACATAAGAGGGGTGGCTGGTTATGACTCCCAGCAATGCCCAGACATAAGAGGGGTGGGTGCAGAGGACTCCCAGTAGTGCCCATACATAAGAGTGGTGGGTGGATATGACTCCCAGCAGTGCCCAGACATAATAGTGGTGGGTGGATACGACTCTCAGCAGTGCCCAGACATAAGAGGGGTGGCTGGTTATGACTCCCAGCAATGCCCAGACATAAGAGGGGTGGGTGCAGAGGACTCCCAGCAGTGCCCAAACATAAGAGGGGTGGCTGGATATGACTCCCAGCAGTGCCCAGACATAAGAGGGGTGGGTGCAGAGGACTCCCAGTAGTGCCCATACATAAGAGTGGTGGGTGGATATGACTCCCAGCAGTGCCCAGACATAATAGTGGTGGGTGGATACGACTCTCAGCAGTGCCCAGACATAAGAGGGGTGGCTGGTTATGACTCCCAGCAATGCCCAGACATAAGAGGGGTGGGTGCAGAGGACTCCCAGCAGTGCCCAAACATAAGAGGGGTGGTTGGATATGACTCCCAGCAGTGCCCAGACATAAGAGGGGTGGGTGCAGAGGACTCCCAGTAGTGCCCATACATGAGAGTGGTGGGTGGATATCACTCCCAGCAGTGCCAAGACATAAGAGGGGTGGGTACAGAGGACTCACAGCAGTGCCCAGACATAAGAGTGGTGGGTGGATATGACTCCCAACAGTGCACAGACATCAGAGGGGTGGGTGCAGAGGACTCCCATAAGTGCCCAGACATAGGAGGGGTGGCTGTATATGACTCTCAGCAGTGCCCACATATAAGAGGGGTGTGTGCAGAGGACTCCCAGCAGTGCCCAGACATAAGAAGGGTGGCTGGATCTGACTCTCAGCAGTGCCCAGACATAAGAGGGGTGGGTGCAGAGGACTCCCATCAGTGGCCAGACATAAGAGACGTGGCTAGATATGTTTCCCAGCAGTGCCTAGACATAAGAGTGGTGGGTGGATATGACTCCCAGCAGTACCCAGACATAAGAGGGGTGGCTGGATATGACTCCCAGCAGTGCCCAGACATAAGAGTGGTGGGTGGATATGACTCCCAGCAGTACCCAGACATAAGAGTGGTGGGTAGATATGACTCCCAGCAGTGCCCAGGCATAAGACTGGTGGGTGGATATGAATCCCAGCAGTGCCCAAACATAAGAGGGGTGGCTGGATATGACTCCCAGCAGAGCTCAGACATAAGAGGTGTGGGTGGATATGACTCCCAGCCGTGCCCAGACATGAGAGGGGTGGGTGCAGAGGACTCCCAGTAGTGCCCAGGCATAAGAGGGGTGGCTGGAGATGACTCCAAGCAGTGCCCACCAGTATGGTGGTGGGTGCAGAGGAATCCCAGCAGTGCCCACGCATAAGAGTAGTGGTTTGATATGACTCCCAGCAGTGCCCAGAAATAAGAGGAGTGGGTGCAGAGGACTCACAGCAGTGCCCAGACATAAGAGTGGTGGGTGGATATGACTCCCAGCAGTGCCCAGACATAAGAGTGGTGGGTAGATATGACTCCCAGCAGTGCCCAGGCATGAGACTGTTGGGTGGATATGACTCCCAGCAGTGCCCAGACATAAGAGGGGTGGCTGGATATGACTCTCAGCAGTGCCCAGACATAAGAGGGGTGGGTGCAGAGTACTCCCAGCAGTGCCCAGACATAGAAGGGGTGGCTGGATATGACACCCAGCAGTGCTCAGACATAAGAGGGGTGGCTGGATATGACTCCAGCAGTGCCCAGACATAAGAGGGGTGGCTGGATATGACTCCCAGCAGTGCCCAACAGAATGGGGGTGACTGGATATGATTCCCAGCAGTGCCCAGACATAAGAGGGGTGGCTGGATATGACTCCCAGCAGTGCCTAGACATAAGAGGGGTGGCTGGATATGACTCCCAGCAGTGCCCAGACATAAGTGGGGTGGCTGGATATGACTCCAAGCAGTTCCCAGACATAAGAGGGGTGGATGGATATAACTCCCAGCAGTGCCCAGACATAGGAGGGGTGGGTGCAGAGGACTCCCAGCAGTGCACAGACATAAGAGGGGCGGCTGGATATGACTCCCAGCAGTGCCCAGACATAAGAGGGGTGGGTGCAGAGGACTCTCAGCAGTGCCCAGGCATAAGAGGGGTGGCTGGAGATGACTCCCAGCAGTGCCCACCAGTATTGGGGTGGGTGCAGAGGACTCCCAGCAGTGCCCTGGCATAAGAGTAGTGGGTTGATATGACTCCCAGCAGTGCCCAGACATCAGAGGGGTGGGTGCAGAGGACTCACAGCAGTGCCCAGACATAAGAGTGGTGGGTGGATGACTCCCAGCAGTGCCCAGACATAAGAGGGATGGGTGCAGAGGACTCCCAGCAGTGCCTAGATATAAGAGTGGTGGGTGGATATGACTCCCAACAGTGCCCAGACATAAGAAGGGTGGGTGCAGAGGACTCGCAGCAGTGCCCAGACATAAGAGTGGTGGGTGGATAGGACTCCCAGCAGTGCCCAGATATTAGAGGGGTGGCTGGATATGACTCCCAGCAGTGCCCAGACCTAAGAGGGGTGGGTGCAGAGGACTCCCAGCAGTGCCCAGGCATAAGAGGGGTGGCTGGAGATGACTCCCAGCAGTGCCCACCAGTATTGGGGTGGGTGCAGAGGACTCCCAGCAGTGCCCTGGCATAAGAGTAGTGGGTTGATATGACTCCCAGCAGTGCCCAGACCTAAGAGGGGTGGGTGCAGAGGACTCCCAGCAGTGCCCAGGCATAAGAGGGGTGGCTGGAGATGACTCCCAGCAGTGCCCACCAGTATTGGGGTGGGTGCAGAGGACTCCCAGCAGTACCCAGACATAAGAGGGGTGGCTGGATATGACTCCCAGCAGTGCCCAGACATAAGAGTGGTGGGTGGATATGACTCCCAGCAGTACCCAGACATAAGAGTGGTGGGTAGATATGACTCCCAGCAGTGCCCAGGCATAAGACTGGTGGGTGGATATGAATCCCAGCAGTGCCCAAACATAAGAGGGGTGGCTGGATATGACTCCCAGCAGAGCTCAGACATAAGAGGTGTGGGTGGATATGACTCCCAGCCGTGCCCAGACATGAGAGGGGTGGGTGCAGAGGACTCCCAGTAGTGCCCAGGCATAAGAGGGGTGGCTGGAGATGACTCCAAGCAGTGCCCACCAGTATGGTGGTGGGTGCAGAGGAATCCCAGCAGTGCCCACGCATAAGAGTAGTGGTTTGATATGACTCCCAGCAGTGCCCAGAAATAAGAGGAGTGGGTGCAGAGGACTCACAGCAGTGCCCAGACATAAGAGTGGTGGGTGGATATGACTCCCAGCAGTGCCCAGACATAAGAGTGGTGGGTAGATATGACTCCCAGCAGTGCCCAGGCATGAGACTGTTGGGTGGATATGACTCCCAGCAGTGCCCAGACATAAGAGGGGTGGCTGGATATGACTCTCAGCAGTGCCCAGACATAAGAGGGGTGGGTGCAGAGTACTCCCA
This sequence comes from Lissotriton helveticus, assembly GCF_964261635.1. NCBI lineage: Eukaryota > Metazoa > Chordata > Amphibia > Caudata > Salamandridae > Lissotriton > Lissotriton helveticus. The sequence continues at coordinate 644,257,616 of NC_136059.1, forward strand.
GCAGTGCCCAGACATAGAAGGGGTGGCTGGATATGACACCCAGCAGTGCTCAGACATAAGAGGGGTGGCTGGATATGACTCCAGCAGTGCCCAGACATAAGAGGGGTGGCTGGATATGACTCCCAGCAGTGCCCAACAGAATGGGGGTGACTGGATATGATTCCCAGCAGTGCCCAGACATAAGAGGGGTGGCTGGATATGACTCCCAGCAGTGCCTAGACATAAGAGGGGTGGCTGGATATGACTCCCAGCAGTGCCCAGACATAAGTGGGGTGGCTGGATATGACTCCAAGCAGTTCCCAGACATAAGAGGGGTGGTTGGATATAACTCCCAGCAGTGCCCAGACATAGGAGGGGTGGGTGCAGAGGACTCCCAGCAGTGCACAGACATAAGAGGGGCGGCTAGATATGACTCCCAGCAGTGCCCAGACATAAGAGGGGTGGGTGCAGAGGACTCTCAGCAGTGCCCAGGCATAAGAGGGGTGGCTGGAGATGACTCCCAGCAGTGCCCACCAGTATTGGGGTGGGTGCAGAGGACTCCCAGCAGTGCCCTGGCATAAGAGTAGTGGGTTGATATGACTCCCAGCAGTGCCCAGACATCAGAGGGGTGGGTGCAGAGGACTCACAGCAGTGCCCAGACATAAGAGTGGTGGGTGGATGACTCCCAGCAGTGCCCAGACATAAGAGGGATGGGTGCAGAGGACTCCCAGCAGTGCCTAGATATAAGAGTGGTGGGTGGATATGACTCCCAACAGTGCCCAGACATAAGAAGGGTGGGTGCAGAGGACTCGCAGCAGTGCCCAGACATAAGAGTGGTGGGTGGATAGGACTCCCAGCAGTGCCCAGATATTAGAGGGGTGGCTGGATATGACTCCCAGCAGTGCCCAGACCTAAGAGGGGTGGGTGCAGAGGACTCCCAGCAGTGCCCAGGCATAAGAGGGGTGGCTGGAGATGACTCCCAGCAGTGCCCACCAGTATTGGGGTGGGTGCAGAGGACTCCCAGCAGTGCCCTGGCATAAGAGTAGTGGGTTGATATGACTCCCAGCAGTGCCCAGACATCAGAGGGGTGGGTGCAGAGGACTCACAGCAGTGCCCAGACATAAGAGTGGTGGGTGGATGACTCCCAGCAGTGCCCAGACATAAGAGGGATGGGTGCAGAGGACTCCCAGCAGTGCCCAGACATAAGAGTGGTGGGTGGATATGACTCCCAACAGTGCCCAGACATAAGAAGGGTGGGTGCAGAGGACTCGCAGCAGTGCCCAGACAAAAGAGTGGTGGGTGGATATGACTCCCAGCAGTGCCCAGATATAAGAGGGGTGGCTGGAGATGACTCCCAACAGTGCCCACCAGTATTGGGGTGGGTGCATAGGACTCCCAGCAGTGCCCTGGCATAAGAGTAGTTGGTTGATATGACTCCCAGCAGTGCCCAGACATCAGAGGGGTGGGTGCAGAGGACTCGCAGCAGTGCCCAGACATAAGAGTGGTGGGCGGATTTGACTCCCAGCAGTGCCAAGACATAAGAGGGGTGGGTACAGAGGACTAACAGCAGTGCCCAGACATAAGAGTGGTGGGTGGATATGACTCCCAGCAGTGCCCAGACATAAGAGGGGTGGCTGGATATGACTTTCAGCAGTGCACAGACATCAGAGGGGTGGGTGCAGAGGACTCCCATACGTGCCCAGACATAAGAGTGGTGGGTGGATATGACTCCCAGCAGTGCCCAGACATAAGAGGGGTGGCTGGATATGACTTTCAGCAGTGCACAGACATCAGAGGGGTGGGTGCAGAGGACTCCCATAAGTGCCCAGACATAAGTGGGGTGGCTGGATATGACTCCAAGCAGTTCCCAGACATAAGAGGGGTGGATGGATATAACTCCCAGCAGTGCCCAGACATAGGAGGGGTGGGTGCAGAGGACTCCCAGCAGTGCACAGACATAAGAGGGGCGGCTGGATATGACTCCCAGCAGTGCCCAGACATAAGAGGGGTGGGTGCAGAGGACTCTCAGCAGTGCCCAGGCATAAGAGGGGTGGCTGGAGATGACTCCCAGCAGTGCCCACCAGTATTGGGGTGGGTGCAGAGGACTCCCAGCAGTGCCCTGGCATAAGAGTAGTGGGTTGATATGACTCCCAGCAGTGCCCAGACATCAGAGTTGTGGGTGCAGAGGACTCACAGCAGTGCCCAGACATAAGAGTGGTGGGTGGATATGACTCCTAACAGCGCCCAGACATAAGAGGGGTGGCCGGATATGACTCCCAGCAGTGCCCAACAGTATGGGGGTGGGTGGATATGACTCCCAGCAGTGTCCAGACATAAGATTGGTGGGTGGAGATGACTCCCAGCAGTGCCCAGGCATAAAAGGGCTGGCTGGATATGACTCCAGCAGTGCCCAGACATAAGAGGGGTGGCTGGATATGACTCCCAGCAGTGCCCAACAGAATGGGGGTGACTGGATATGATTCCCAGCAGTGCCCAGACATAAGAGGGGTGGCTGGATATGACTCCCAGCAGTGCCTAGACATAAGAGGGGTGGCTGGATATGACTCCCAGCAGTGCCCAGACATAAGTGGGGTGGCTGGATATGACTCCAAGCAGTTCCCAGACATAAGAGGGGTGGATGGATATAACTCCCAGCAGTGCCCAGACATAGGAGGGGTGGGTGCAGAGGACTCCCAGCAGTGCACAGACATAAGAGGGGCGGCTGGATATGACTCCCAGCAGTGCCCAGACATAAGAGGGGTGGGTGCAGAGGACTCTCAGCAGTGCCCAGGCATAAGAGGGGTGGCTGGAGATGACTCCCAGCAGTGCCCACCAGTATTGGGGTGGGTACAGAGGACTCCCAGCAGTGCCCTGGCATAAGAGTAGTGGGTTGATATGACTCCCAGCAGTGCCCAGACATCAGAGGGGTGGGTGCAGAGGACTCACAGCAGTGCCCAGACATAAGAGTGGTGGGTGGATGACTCCCAGCAGTGCCCAGACATAAGAGGGATGGGTGCAGAGGACTCCCAGCAGTGCCTAGATATAAGAGTGGTGGGTGGATATGACTCCCAACAGTGCCCAGACATAAGAAGGGTGGGTGCAGAGGACTCGCAGCAGTGCCCAGACATAAGAGTGGTGGGTGGATAGGACTCCCAGCAGTGCCCAGATATTAGAGGGGTGGCTGGATATGACTCCCAGCAGTGCCCAGACCTAAGAGGGGTGGGTGCAGAGGACTCCCAGCAGTGCCCAGGCATAAGAGGGGTGGCTGGAGATGACTCCCAGCAGTGCCCACCAGTATTGGGGTGGGTGCAGAGGACTCCCAGCAGTGCCCTGGCATAAGAGTAGTGGGTTGATATGACTCCCAGCAGTGCCCAGACCTAAGAGGGGTGGGTGCAGAGGACTCCCAGCAGTGCCCAGGCATAAGAGGGGTGGCTGGAGATGACTCCCAGCAGTGCCCACCAGTATTGGGGTGGGTGCAGAGGACTCCCAGCAGTACCCAGACATAAGAGGGGTGGCTGGATATGACTCCCAGCAGTGCCCAGACATAAGAGTGGTGGGTGGATATGACTCCCAGCAGTACCCAGACATAAGAGTGGTGGGTAGATATGACTCCCAGCAGTGCCCAGGCATAAGACTGGTGGGTGGATATGAATCACAGCAGTGCCCAAACATAAGAGGGGTGGCTGGATATGACTCCCAGCAGAGCTCAGACATAAGAGGTGTGGGTGGATATGACTCCCAGCCGTGCCCAGACATGAGAGGGGTGGGTGCAGAGGACTCCCAGTAGTGCCCAGGCATAAGAGGGGTGGCTGGAGATGACTCCAAGCAGTGCCCACCAGTATGGTGGTGGGTGCAGAGGAATCCCAGCAGTGCCCACGCATAAGAGTAGTGGTTTGATATGACTCCCAGCAGTGCCCAGAAATAAGAGGAGTGGGTGCAGAGGACTCACAGCAGTGCCCAGACATAAGAGTGGTGGGTGGATGACTCCCAGCAGTGCCCAGACATAAGAGGGATGGGTGCAGAGGACTCCCAGCAGTGCCCAGACATAAGAGTGGTGGGTGGATATGACTCCCAGCAGTGCCCAGGCATGAGACTGTTGGGTGGATATGACTCCCAGCAGTGCCCAGACATAAGAGGGGTGGCTGGATATGACTCTCAGCAGTGCCCAGACATAAGAGGGGTGGGTGCAGAGTACTCCCAGCAGTGCCCAGACATAGAAGGGGTGGCTGGATATGACACCCAGCAGTGCTCAGACATAAGAGGGGTGGCTGGATATGACTCAAGCAGTGCCCAGACATAAGAGGGGTGGCTGGATATGACTCCCAGCAGTGCCCAACAGAATGGGGGTGACTGGATATGATTCCCAGCAGTGCCCAGACATAAGAGGGGTGGCTGGATATGACTCCCAGCAGTGCCTAGACATAAGAGGGGTGGCTGGATATGACTCCCAGCAGTGCCCAGACATAAGTGGGGTGGCTGGATATGACTCCAAGCAGTTCCCAGACATAAGAGGGGTGGATGGATATAACTCCCAGCAGTGCCCAGACATAGGAGGGGTGGGTGCAGAGGACTCCCAGCAGTGCACAGACATAAGAGGGGCGGCTGGATATGACTCCCAGCAGTGCCCAGACATAAGAGGGGTGGGTGCAGAGGACTCTCAGCAGTGCCCAGGCATAAGAGGGGTGGCTGGAGATGACTCCCAGCAGTGCCCACCAGTATTGGGGTGGGTGCAGAGGACTCCCAGCAGTGCCCTGGCATAAGAGTAGTGGGTTGATATGACTCCCAGCAGTGCCCAGACATCAGAGGGGTGGGTGCAGAGGACTCACAGCAGTGCCCAGACATAAGAGTGGTGGGTGGATGACTCCCAGCAGTGCCCAGACATAAGAGGGATGGGTGCAGAGGACTCCCAGCAGTGCCTAGATATAAGAGTGGTGGGTGGATATGACTCCCAACAGTGCCCAGACATAAGAAGGGTGGGTGCAGAGGACTCGCAGCAGTGCCCAGACATAAGAGTGGTGGGTGGATAGGACTCCCAGCAGTGCCCAGATATTAGAGGGGTGGCTGGATATGACTCCCAGCAGTGCCCAGACCTAAGAGGGGTGGGTGCAGAGGACTCCCAGCAGTGCGCAGGCATAAGAGGGGTGGCTGGAGATGACTCCCAGCAGTGCCCACCAGTATTGGGGTGGGTGCAGAGGACTCCCAGCAGTGCCCTGGCATAAGAGTAGTGGGTTGATATGACTCCCAGCAGTGCCCAGACATCAGAGGGGTGGGTGCAGAGGACTCACAGCAGTGCCCAGACATAAGAGTGGTGGGTGGATGACTCCCAGCAGTGCCCAGACATAAGAGGGATGGGTGCAGAGGACTCCCAGCAGTGCCCAGACATAAGAGTGGTGGGTGGATATGACTCCCAACAGTGCCCAGACATAAGAAGGGTGGGTGCAGAGGACTCGCAGCAGTGCCCAGACAAAAGAGTGGTGGGTGGATATGACTCCCAGCAGTGCCCAGATATAAGAGGGGTGGCTGGAGATGACTCCCAGCAGTGCCCACCAGTATTGGGGTGGGTGCATAGGACTCCCAGCAGTGCCCTGGCATAAGAGTAGTTGGTTGATATGACTCCCAGCAGTGCCCAGACATCAGAGGGGTGGGTGCAGAGGACTCGCAGCAGTGCCCAGACATAAGAGTGGTGGGCGGATTTGACTCCCAGCAGTGCCAAGACATAAGAGGGGTGGGTACAGAGGTCTAACAGCAGTGCCCAGACATAAGAGTGGTGGGTGGATATGACTCCCAGCAGTGCCCAGACATAAGAGGGGTGGCTGGATATGACTTTCAGCAGTGCACAGACATCAGAGGGGTGGGTGCAGAGGACTCCCATAAGTGCCCAGACATAAGAGTGGTGGGTGGATATGACTCCCAGCAGTGCCCAGACATAAGAGGGGTGGCTGGATATGACTTTCAGCAGTGCACAGACATCAGAGGGGTGGGTGCAGAGGACTCCCATAAGTGCCCAGACATAAGTGGGGTGGCTGGATATGACTCCAAGCAGTTCCCAGACATAAGAGGGGTGGATGGATATAACTCCCAGCAGTGCCCAGACATAGGAGGGGTGGGTGCAGAGGACTCCCAGCAGTGCACAGACATAAGAGGGGCGGCTGGATATGACTCCCAGCAGTGCCCAGACATAAGAGGGGTGGGTGCAGAGGACTCTCAGCAGTGCCCAGGCATAAGAGGGGTGGCTGGAGATGACTCCCAGCAGTGCCCACCAGTATTGGGGTGGGTGCAGAGGACTCCCAGCAGTGCCCTGGCATAAGAGTAGTGGGTTGATATGACTCCCAGCAGTGCCCAGACATCAGAGGGGTGGGTGCAGAGGACTCACAGCAGTGCCCAGACATAAGAGTGGTGGGTGGATATGACTCCTAACAGCGCCCAGACATAAGAGGGGTGGCCGGATATGACTCCCAGCAGTGCCCAACAGTATGGGGGTGGGTGGATATGACTCCCAGCAGTGTCCAGACATAAGATTGGTGGGTGGAGATGACTCCCAGCAGTGCCCAGGCATAAAAGGGCTGGCTGGATATGACTCCAGCAGTGCCCAGACATAAGAGGGGTGGGTGCAGAGGACTCCAAGCAGTTCCCAGACATAAGAGAGGTGGGTGGATATGAATCCAAGCAGTGCCCAGACATAAGAGGGGTGGCTGGATATGACTCCCAGCAGAGCCCAGACATAAGAGGGGTGGGTGGAGATGACTCCAAGCAGTGCCCACCAGTATGGGGGTGGGTGCAGAGGACTCCCAGCAGTGCCCACGCATAAGAGTAGTGGGTTGATATGACTCCCAGCAGTGCCCAGACGTAAGAGGGGTGGGTGCAGAGGACTCACAGCAGTGCCCAGACATAAGAGTGGTGGGTGGATATGACTCCTAACAGCGCCCAGACATAAGAGTGGTGGGTAGATATGACTCCCAGCAGTGCCCAGGCATAAGACTGGTGGGTGGATATGACTCCCAGCAGTGCCCAAACATAAGAGGGGAGGCTGGATATGACTCCCAGCAGAGCTCAGACATAAGAGGGGTGGGTGGATATGACTCCCAGCCGTGCCCAGACATGAGAGGGGTGGGTGCAGAGGACTCCCAGCAGTGCCCAGGCATAAGAGGGGTGGCTGGAGATGACTCCAAGCAGTGCCCACCAGTATGGTGGTGGGTGCAGAGGACTCCCAGCAGTGCCCACGCATAAGAGTAGTGGTTTGATATGACTCCCAGCAGTGCCCAGAAATAAGAGGAGTGGGTGCAGAGGACTCACAGCAGTGCCCAGACATAAGAGTGGTGGGTGGATATGACTCCCAGCAGTGCCCAGACATAAGAGTGGTGGGTAGATATGACTCCCAGCAGTGCCCAGGCATGAGACTGTTGGGTGGATATGACTCCTAGCAGTGCCCAGACATAAGAGGGGTGGCTGGATATGACTCTCAGCAGTGCCCAGACATAAGAGGGGTGGGTGCAGAGTACTCCCAGCAGTGCTCAGACATAGAAGGGGTGGCTGGATATGACTCCCAGCAGTGCCCAGACATAAGAGGGGTGGTTGGATATGACTCCAGCAGTGCCCAGACATAAGAGGGGTGGCTGGATATGACTCCCAGCAGTGCCCAACAGAATGGGGGTGACTGGATATGATTCCCAGCAGTGCCCAGACATAAGAGGGGTGGCTGGATATGACTCCCAGCAGTGCCTAGACATAAGAGGGGTGGCTGGATATGACTCCCAGCAGTGCCCAGACATAAGTGGGGTGGCTGGATATGACTCCAAGCAGTTCCCAGACATAAGAGGGGTGGATGGATATAACTCCCAGCAGTGCCCAGACATAGGAGGGGTGGGTGCAAAGGACTCCCAGCAGTGCACAGACATAAGAGGGGCGGCTGGATATGACTCCCAGCAGTGCCCAGACATAAGAGGGGTGGGTACAGAGGACTCTCAGCAGTGCCCAGGCATAAGAGGGGTGGCTGGAGCTGACTCCCAGCAGTGCCCACCAGTATTGGGGTGGGTGCAGAGGACTCCCAGCAGTGCCCTGGCATAAGAGTAGTGGGTTGATATGACTCCCAGCAGTGCCCAGACATCAGAGGGGTGGGTGCAGAGGACTCACAGCAGTGCCCAGACATAGGAGTGGTGGGTGGATGACTCCCAGCAGTGCCCAGACATAAGAGGGATGGGTGCAGAGGACTCCCAACAGTGCCTAGATATAAGAGTGGTGGGTGGATATGACTCCCAACAGTGCCCAGACATAAGAAGGGTGGGTGCAGAGGACTCGCAGCAGTGCCCAGACATAAGAGTGGTGGGTGGATATGACTTCCAGCAGTGCCCAGATATTAGAGGGGTGGCTGGATATGACTCCCAGCAGTGCCCAGACCTAAGAGGGGTGGGTGCAGAGGACTCCCAGCAGTGCCCAGGCATATGAGGGGTGGCTGGAGATGACTCCCAGCAGTGCCCACCAGTATTGGGGTGGGTGCAGAGGACTCCCAGCAGTGCCCTGGCATAAGAGTAGTGGGTTGATATGACTCCCAGCAGTGCCCAGACATCAGAGGGGTGGGTGCAGAGGACTCACAGCAGTGCCCAGACATAAGAGTGGTGGGTGGATGACTCCCAGCAGTGCCCAGACATTAGAGGGATGGGTGCAGAGGACTCCCAGCAGGGCCCATACATAAGAGTGGTGGGTGGAAATGACTCCCAACAGTGCCCAGACATAAGAAGGGTGGGTGCAGAGGACTCGCAGCAGTGCCCAGACATAAGAGTGGTGTGTGGATATGACTCCCAGCAGTGCCCAGATATAAGAGGGGTGGCTGGAGATGACTCCCAGCAGTGCCCACCAGTATTGGGGTGGGTGCAGAGGACTCCCAGCAGTGCCCTGGCATAAGAGTAGTGGGTTGATATGACTCCCAGCAGTGCCCAGACATCAGAGGGGTGGGAGCAGAGGACTCCCAGCAGTGCCCAGACATAAGAGTGGTGGGTGGATGACTCCCAGCAGTGCCCATACATAAGAGGGATGGGTGCAGAGGACTCCCAGTAGTGCCCATACATAAGAGTGGTGGGCGGATATGACTCCCAGCAGTGCCAAGACATAAGAGGGGTGGGTACAGAGGACTAACAGCAGTGCCCAGACATAAGAGTGGTGGGTGGATATGACTCCCAGCAGTGCCCAGACATAAGAGGGGTGGCTGGATATGACTTTCAGCAGTGCACAGACATCAGAGGGGTGGGTGCATGACTCCCAGCAGTGCCCACCAGTATGGGGGTGGGTGCAGAGGACTCCCAGCAGTGCCCAGGCATAAGAGTAGTGGGTTGATATGACTCCCAGCAGTGCCCAGACATAAGAGGGGTGGGTGCAGAGGACTCCCAGCAGTGCCCAGGCATAAGAGTAGTGGGTTGACATGACTCCCAGCAGTGCCCGGACATAAGAGTGGTGGGTGGATATGACTCCCAGTAGTGCCCAGACATAGAAGTGGTGGGTGGATATGACTCCCAGCAGTGCCCAGACATAAGAGTGGTGGGTAGATATGACTCCCGGCAGTGCCCAGGCATAAGACTGGTGGGTGGATATGACTCCCAGCAGTGCCCAGACATAAGAGGGGTGGCTGGATATGACTCTCAGCAGTGCCCAGACATAAGAGGGGTGGGTGCAGAGTACTCCCAGTAGTGCCCAGACATAAGAGTGGTGGGTGGATATGACTCCCAGCAGTGCCCAGACATAATAGTGGTGGGTGGATATGACTCTCAGCAGTGCCCAGACATAAGAGGGGTGGCTGGTTATGACTCCCAGCAATGCCCAGACATAAGAGGGGTGGGTGCAGAGGACTCCCAGCAGTGCCCAAACATAAGAGGGGTGGCTGGATATGACTCCCAGCAGTGCCCAGACATAAGAGGGGTGGGTGCAGAGGACTCCCAGTAGTGCCCATACATAAGAGTGGTGGGTGGATATGACTCCCAGCAGTGCCAAGACATAAGAGGGGTGGGTACAGAGAACTCACAGCAGTGCCCAGACATAAGAGTGGTGGGTGGATATGACTCCCAGCAGTGCACAGACATCGGAGGGGTGGGTGCAGAGGACTCCCATAAGTGCCCAGACATAGGAGGGGTGGCTGGATATGACTCTCAGCAGTGCCCACACATAAGAGGGATGTGTGCAGAGGACTCCCAGCAGTGCCCAGACATAAGAAGGGTGGCTGGATCTGACTCTCAGCAGTGCCCAACAGAATTGGGGTGGGTGGATATGACTCCCGGCAGTGCCCAGACATAAGAGGGGTGGGTGCAGAGGACTCCGATCAGTGGCCAGACATAAGAGATGTGGCTAGATATGTTTCCCAGCAGTGCCTAGACATAAGAGTGGTGGGTGGATATGACTCCCAGCAGTACCCAGACATAAGAGGGGTGGCTGGATATGACTCCCAGCAGTGCCCAGACATAAGAGGGGTGGGTGCAGAGAACTCCCAGCAGTGCCCAGACAAAAGAGGGGTGGCTGGATATAACTCCCAGCAGTGCCCAACAGTATGGGGGTGGGTGGATATGACTCCAGCAGTGCCCAGACATAAGAGGGGTGGGTGCAGAGGCCTAAGAGTGGTGGGTGGATATGACTCCCAGCAGTGCCCAGACATAAGAGTGGTGGGTAGATATGACTCCCGGCAGTGCCCAGGCATAAGACTGGTGGGTGGATATGACTCCCAGCAGTGCCCAGACATAAGAGGGGTGGCTGGATATGACTCTCAGCAGTGCCCAGACATAAGAGTGGTGGGTGGATATGACTCCCAGAAGTGCCCAGACATAATAGTGGTGGGCGGATATGACTCTCAGCAGTGCCCAGACATAAGAGGGGTGGCTGGTTATGACTCCCAGCAATGCCCAGACATAAGAGGGGTGGGTGCAGAGGACTCCCAGCAGTGCCCAAACATAAGAGGGGTGGTTGGATATGACTCCCAGCAGTGCCCAGACATAAGAGGGGTGGGTGCAGAGGACTCCCAGTAGTGCCCATACATAAGAGTGGTGGGTGGATATGACTCCCAGCAGTGCCAAGACATAAGAGGGGTGGGTACAGAGGACTCACAGCAGTGCCCAGACATAAGAGTGGTGGGTGGATATGACTCCCAGCAGTGCACAGACATCAGAGGGGTGGGTGCAGAGGACTCCCATAAGTGCCCAGACATAGGAGGGGTGGCTGGATATGACTCTCAGCAGTGCCCACACATAAGAGGGGTGTGTGCAGAGGACTCCCAGCAGTGCCCAGACATAAGAAGGGTGGCTGGATCTGACTCTCAGCAGTGCCCAACAGAATTAGGGTGGGTGGATATGACTCCCAGCAGTGCCCAGACATAAGAGGGGTGGGTGCAGAGGACTCCGATCAGTGGCCAGACATAAGAGATGTGGCTAGATATGTTTCCCAGCAGTGCCTAGACATAAGAGTGGTGGGTGGATATGACTCCCAGCAGTACCCAGACATAAGAGGGGTGGCTGGATATGACTCCCAGCAGTGCCCAGACATAAGAGGGGTGGGTGCAGAGAACTCCCAGCAGTGCCCAGACAAAAGAGGGGTGGCTGGATATGACTCCCAGCAGTGCCCAACAGTATGGGGGTGGGTGGATATGACTCCAGCAGTGCCCAAACATAAGAGGGGTGGGTGCAGAGGCCTCCCAGCAGTGCCCAGACATAGGAGTGGTGGGTGGATATGACTCCCAACAGTGCCCAGACATAAGAGTGGTGGGTGCAGAGGACTCACAGTAGTGCCCAGACATAAGAGTGGTGGGTGGATATGACTCCCAGCAGTGCCCAGACATAAGGGTGGTGAGTTGATATGACTCCCAGCAGTGCCCTGACATAAGAGGGGTGGCTGGATATGACTCCCAGCAGTGCCCAGACATAAAAGGGGTGGGTGAAGAGGACTCCCAGCAGTGCCCAGACATAAGAGGGGTGGGTGCAGAGGACTCCCAGCAGTGCCCCGACATAAGAGTGGTGGGTGGATATGACTCCCAGCAGTGTCCAGACGTAAGAGGGGTGGCTGGATATGATTCCCAGCAGTGCCCAACAGTAAGGGGGTGGGTGTATATGACTCCCAGCAGTGCTCAGTTTTGGGGGGCATTATCATCATCATACAACAACTACATGGGTGTATTTTCACATCCCTAACCTGTGAAAGTCCTAATAGTGCCATAGTACCCACTACACGGAGTATGGAATTCTGCCACACACTGCGTGATGCACCACATGTGGGTGTGATGTCAGATCCCACATGCATATCCACCCATGGAGGTTGCAGGCAACCTCCACACCCTACCATCATGACACAAACAAATAGAGCAAAAAGGAAAAACACACTGTCATGTACATCCCTGGCCTGATATGAATGTCCAGGTGGTTAAACATGTACTTCCTTATGGAAGGAACAGGGTTGAAATTCCTTAGATACAAAGCACAAAATTGTGAGTTGTGTGCACAAATACCCTGCATAACAAATCCAAACATAAGGGTAAGGCTGTGATCATTCATCTGCATAGGGTGATTGTGTCCATGAAGGCATTTCTACATACTACACACACAAGTACAGTGAGTAGCATGGATGGCACAGACTAATGAGCAGAACTCATCTGTGAGCAGGCATGGCCATTGCTGAAGGGAACGTTCAACAAAATAGTAAATCTGCACACATGTCAGCACAACAATTGTGCAACTGTCCGTAGTGAAGATCTCATGTGTTACTGAGAAAGGGACACTCTTTGGGACAATGTCTGTAGGCCAATTGAACACACACAAAGATTATTTGTGGCAACATTGTGATGGCACATTGTTGGACTTTGGCCCTTAGGGCAGGTTCACCCCTAGACTTTTTGCGTGAAATGGTGACCTGGCAATGGTGATTTTTGGGATTCTGCGCACTTTCACTGTGTCCCAGTGGAAAGTGCGTGCGCACTCTGAGTGCATGTGCTGAGCTAGGCCTGCCCGCCCATAGGAATGCATGGGGAATGTATGTGTCCCTGGTAGTTCCTGATGCGTGGGGTGTACAGGCTTGAGTCTGGTATGTGTGAACTCGTGTGAGTGAATGCTGCGCAACGGTGTATGCAGCATGTATGTGTCTAGTAGGGAAGCGCCATTTCTAGACATGGCTGTACGTGTGCTGTGAGGGTGCTGGCGTGTGATTGGCTGGAGCTGGCTGGCATGCCAGGCTCCAGGAAGTCTGGATGGGTCTGCCCGGTGGTGAGTGGGAGATCTGCATGAGTAATGTGTGGGAGGAGTGTACCTGTGTCCTGGATGGTCTGGGTTTTCCCCACACAATGCTAGCTCCGCCCCCCTGTGGTGTGTCTAATGACCCAGGCCCTGCCAGTGAATAGAGAGGGTGGTTGAGGTAAACAGAGTACTCAAGAACCAGCTGCGACTGGTTCCGCCCCCACTCTGCACCTTCAGACAAAGGGAAATACTGTATAAAAATGGGGCTGTGTCCCCACTGAAATTGTTCTCTTCTAGGATCCTTGCCAGAGGGGGCTGCTGCTGCTGCTGGGGCCAGGAGAACCGCCACTTGGACTGTCTCCCTGCCTGGAGACCCAGTGTGCTGGCTCTGGCCCTGCCTTGCCCCTCTGCCTGCCTCCAGACCTTGCTGGAGCTTTTGCTGTGCCTGGAAGCGCTTTTATTGGATTTATAGCGCTAGGAGCGCTTTCCTGGTGCCCCAGCGCTCAATAGCGCTTTGCTTGTCTTTCTAGCGCTGAGCGCGCTGATCCTGTGCTCCCAGAGCGCTTGGGAGCGCTCTGTCGATATTGCCGGTGCCTACCCGGCATTGGCGCCGATTTGCCGATTTTTGGAGCGAGCGAGTGCCCACCTCGCTTTATTTTTAATTTGAAGGCCGGTGCCACCCGGCATTGCCCCATTGTGCGGATTTTATTTCAAGCCGGTGCCCACCCGGCATTGCCCCGTGTTCACCGCCGCAGCCCGGGAGCCCTGAAAGCTGTTGCCGGGCCGCTGCCTAGAGCGACCCGGAAGTCCCGCCTCCTGACCCCCAGGGCCGCGCTGCCATTGGCGGCCCCGGCGGAAGTCAGGCAGAAGGACGGTGCGACGAGGCCAGGCAGGAGACCGAGGAAGCCTGCTCCCGTGTCCACGAGGCTCCCGAGGAAGAGGAGCCGTCCCGCCAGCAGACAGCCGGTGAGTGAAGGAAGGGAGGAGGGCGTCGGGGCACGCTGTCGGTGCCGCCCCTCCCCTTCCGTTTGCGGACCAAGCGAGGTCCTCGGTGTGATCGAGCCCAGAGGCTCGTGGGGCATTGTCCATTCCTCCTTGTTTCCCGAGCGGCCCCGATTGGCAGAGGGCCGCTCCAACGTGTGTGGCATTTCTTTGTTGGAGCCAAGAGGCTCCGGGGGCATTATTGATTCCTGAGTCCCCCGTGAGGGACTCCCACGTGGCCGCATTTTTGGTGCTTGGAGCCCCGAGGCTCCTGGGGGCAATTTGTTTATTTAGAGCCCGAGAGGCTCCCGCCCTACTTCTATGTCACGAGCCCCGAGGCTCGAGGGGGCATTTCCCTTATTTCAGAGCGCTGAGCTCTTAAGGGCATATTTGTTCATTTAGAGTCCTGAGAGACTCGCTGGGGGCATGTTCCTTGTTTAGAGCGCTGAAGCTCTAAATTGCAGATTTGCTTGGCGAGCCCCTGAGAGGCTCAGAGGGGTGCATTTTGATTTACTTCTTGAGCCAGAGAGGCTCCACAGTGCCCTAACTTTCCCTGCACCAGTTGCCCAGCACTTTGTGGGCAACTGCCACGTTTAGGCCCTGACATTGGGACACAGGGACTGCCACAGGTGGTGGCTAATGTGAGTTTTGCGCTATTGTGTCCTGCACCTCTGAATGTATTGTTGATGCATCATGTGTTTTCCTCTTTACACCTCTGAATGAATGTTATGCATTGCATCATGTGTTCTGCTCTTACACCCCTACAGGTATTGTGATACATAGGTGGTTGTTTTCTCCCTAGTACAGGTGGTGCTAGTGAGGTCCTGTTACCAGTAGATACTGGTTGTGTGCTATTTTGTGCTAAAGTACATTTATATTTTACCTTCTAAGTGCTATTTCTGAAAGTGCTACTTCTGATTCCTGACAGTGGTCCAGGTGGCCCTGTCTTGTAAATATCCCCTTGTAAATTCTGCCCGTGCCTCTGGCACATTGTAAAGTGTGTGTTTTATCTAATGTGTTTTGGTGTAATACAAAGGCTATTTTTATATAACTTTGTGTGGAGTTTCCTTTGTGGTGGGCCTTTGGTTGTTGTTGCTGGGGTGCGTGCGCAAATACTTAGCCTACATCGCCTCCAAGTTTAGCCTTGCTGCTCGCGCCACGTTACCTAGAGGGTGAGTAGGGGTTATCTTGGCGTGTAACTCCCTTGCCCTGACTTGGGTGTGGTGGTCTCTGACGGACTTTGGCGAAAGCCCTGGCCAGCCAGGGATCCCATTTCCAACATTGGCGGCAAGCGGCGGGATAAGGATTTGTGTTTGCCTTGTACCTTAGTAGCGGCTGGCTGCACCACAAAACTCTGCATTTTAGATGACCACATTTTAGGGGATTGTTTTTTTTGAAGTTTCATATTTTCTTCTCCTGAAGGTATCCATTGTGTAATTGTGTCAGTACATTTGTCGCCTACCCTGCGCCCAGAGTCGGTACCTGTGTCACTTGTGGTCAGGTTGAGGAATCAGGGGTGGTAGAAACTGCCTTACCAGTCCGAGGGGAGGGTTGTGTGTGGATGAATGGTGTGTGGCACTAGGCAAGTGAGTGTGAGTTCTCTGGGGTAGAGAGCTTGCTGATACCTTTGTGAATTGTGTACTCCTGTGTTAGCTCAGACCCCTAGGTTCCCTGTGTGATCCCTTCTCTAGAACGTCTGCCAGAATGGATCTTGTTTTTGATTTCAGTGATCTAGATACCTACAGTACGTGGGAGCTGGTAAGGTTCTGTGAGGAGAGAGACCTAGGGAGGGGTGAGTCAAACTGGTACGACCTTAGGGACCGCCTGGTCAGATGGCACGATGGTCAATGGGATCGTGAGCGCAGTGAGGAAAGGGTTTGGGCCCCACACCAGGAGGGTGGTGGGTCTGTGGGGAGCCCTGAAGATTCAGAAGAGGAGGAAGAAGATGACAGCACCTGGATGCCAGTAGAGAGTGAGGACCCCATAGATAGGGAGTCCCTTGCTGGGTCCAGTATAGGAGGCAGCGCCTCGTCCCTTTCCCTGTCCCCAGAGGAGCTGGAAGATAGAAGGAGAGAAAGGGAGCACCAGCTGGCTTTAGAGAGGCTCAGGTTGGAGCATGCCCAGGCTATGGCGCAGCTGGAGCTTAGGAAGCAACAGCTAGAGACCGAGATGGTCTTAGCGCAGGAAAGGATAGAGGAGGCTGAGAGGGCCTCCACCAGGGGCAAAGTAGCTCTGGAGGATAGACTATCCCCTGCGCGCAGTTTTAATTTTCTGGATTCCCCAGGGAGGGCTGAGTCCAGTGGTGGCAGCTATGTAGACTTCAGTACAGACAGTCCCCTACCCCGTGCCCAACGTATGGTCCCTTGTTCCCAAGAGGAGGAGTTAAGGTTAAAGTTCAGGGGCAGTAGGAAACCGCCTCAACAGAAGTGGGTTTTTTTTATGGATGACTGTTCTGATGCAATGTGGGATTGGCTGGCGGCTAGCTCGGATGATGAGAAAGACGGAGTACTGAATATGTTTCTCAAGGAGCAGTTGCTCAGTGTTGTTTGTCCAGAGTTGCGCCAGCACCTGTTGAAGTCTGAATCCCTTAATCCTTGGGCGCTTGCTGAGGAAGCAGAGCGCTGGGAGAGTGATAAAGGTTCTCTAGGGTCATTAGGGAGTGACTCCAAAAGTAGTGGTTCAGGTATCTTCCAGCCCAGCGTGGTGGAAGAGGCTCAGTGTAGCCCAGCTAGGTCCCAGGATAGCGAGGAGGGTAAAGGGGCTCACTGCCTGGCTCAGTGGAGCAGGAGTGAGGGGGAGACCGAGGTTCCCCGGACGCCCGAAGCCCTGCCTCAGGACTTGGATGGTTTCTGTAGGGAACACCAGGTTGGGGACCTAGGCTGTCCTGGTAGTCCACTTGAGGAAGATCTCCTAGTGAGTAGAGGACCTGGAGCGTCTGTAACCAGAGCTCCTATGGTTCTAGAGTCTGGCAGTACCGCTCCGGTAGGGAGGGTACAGGAGTCCAGAGTGAGGAGTGATTGGGGGAGTTCCCCAGTGGAAGGACCAGTGGGTCAGGGACTACCCAGTTGGGCTAGGTTCCCGTGTAGTGACCATGGTAACACCACTTCTGGTCTGGGGGATCGTCACGCACTGTCAGGTGGACAGAGGGCGGGAGATCTGCGCCAGACAGACAGTCACACAACATATGTCTCATTTGTTAGCCTCAGGGGGATGGAGTGTAAGTCCCCAGAAGTCCTGGAGTGCCAGGCAATTGTTTCACCGAAGGTTTTAGACCAGAGGTTGGAAGGCCAGGTTCAGGATCAGCCTGACCTGAAGGGTAGGACGACTGTAACCAGTGTCCTGACCGGTTCTTCTTCCAGAGGAACCTCTCCAGGTGGGAGAGGGCAGACCTCTGGAAGGGGGTGCAGAGGGTGGGAGAGCCCACCTCTGACCCCGGTGCAACCTGAGTGGATAAGTCCTGGGTTGGAATGGCGTTCTAGGTGTACCCCTCGCCGGAGGAGGAGGAACCCTAGAAGAAGAGGTAAGGGGAGGAGAGCCTTCCCTGAGACTCCTGGTCCGCCTGAGGTTGTAGGCCTTAGGCTGGAGAACCAGTGGCAGTCTAGTCCTGTCTTGCAGACAGGAAGAGTGGAGAATGGCTCCTATGTGCCAGGGGTTACTACCCCCCGCTCTGCGAATTGGCATGGACCAGTGGCACCTGGGTGGCCCAGGGCCTGGTCCTGGCCGCGGACAGCTCGGGAGTACCAGTGGGGTAGCCCAGTTGGTCCGGATAGTGGTTCTAGAAGGAATCCCATGGGTTCACCGTGGCGTAGAACAGGAGGGTGTCCCTGCAGTTGCGGGCCTGCGTCCGTGTTCTATCGCCCCAAGCAGGGAAGTCCATCACGGTGGTGATTGGTCTCCCCTGCGTTTTGGCTGGAAGGGGGTTATGTTGGACTTTGGCCCTTAGGGCAGGTTCACCCCTAGACTTTTTGCGTGAAATGGTGACCTGGCAATGGTGATTTTTGGGATTCTGCGCACTTTCACTGTGTCCCAGTGGAAAGTGCGTGCGCACTCTGAGTGCATGTGCTGAGCTAGGCCTGCCCGCCCATAGGAATGCATGGGGAATGTATGTGTCCCTGGTAGTTCCTGATGCGTGGGGTGTACAGGCTTGAGTCTGGTATGTGTGAACTCGTGTGAGTGAATGCTGCGCAACGGTGTATGCAGCATGTATGTGTCTAGTAGGGAAGCGCCATTTCTAGACATGGCTGTACGTGTGCTGTGAGGGTGCTGGCGTGTGATTGGCTGGAGCTGGCTGGCATGCCAGGCTCCAGGAAGTCTGGATGGGTCTGCCCGGTGGTGAGTGGGAGATCTGCATGAGTAATGTGTGGGAGGAGTGTACCTGTGTCATGGATGGGCTGGGTTTTCCCCACACAATGCTAGCTCCGCCCCCCTGTGGTGTGTCTAATGACCCAGGCCCTGCCAGTGAATAGAGAGGGTGGTTGAGGTAAACAGAGTACTCAAGAACCAGCTGCGACTGGTTCCGCCCCCACTCTGCACCTTCAGACAAAGGGAAATACTGTATAAAAATGGGGCTGTGTCCCCACTGAAATTGTTCTCTTCTAGGATCCTTGCCAGAGGGGGCTGCTGCTGCTGCTAGGGCCAGGAGAACCGCCACTTGGACTGTCTCCCTGCCTGGAGACCCAGTGTGCTGGCTCTGGCCCTGCCTTGCCCCTCTGCCTGCCTCCAGACCTTGCTGGAGCTTTTGCTGTGCCTGGAAGCGCTTTTATTGGATTTATAGCGCTAGGAGCGCTTTCCTGGTGCCCCAGCGCTCAATAGCGCTTTGCTTGTCTTTCTAGCGCTGAGCGCGCTGATCCTGTGCTCCCAGAGCGCTTGGGAGCGCTCTGTCGATATTGCCGGTGCCTACCCGGCATTGGCGCCGATTTGCCGATTTTTGGAGCGAGCGAGTGCCCACCTCGCTTTATTTTTAATTTGAAGGCCGGTGCCACCCGGCATTGCCCCATTGTGCGGATTTTATTTCAAGCCGGTGCCCACCCGGCATTGCCCCGTGTTCACCGCCGCAGCCCGGGAGCCCTGAAAGCTGTTGCCGGGCCGCTGCCTAGAGCGACCCGGAAGTCCCGCCTCCTGACCCCCAGGGCCGCGCTGCCATTGGCGGCCCCGGCGGAAGTCAGGCAGAAGGACGGTGCGACGAGGCCAGGCAGGAGACCGAGGAAGCCTGCTCCCGTGTCCACGAGGCTCCCGAGGAAGAGGAGCCGTCCCGCCAGCAGACAGCCGGTGAGTGAAGGAAGGGAGGAGGGCGTCGGGGCACGCTGTCGGTGCCGCCCCTCCCCTTCCGTTTGCGGACCAAGCGAGGTCCTCGGTGTGATCGAGCCCAGAGGCTCGTGGGGCATTGTCCATTCCTCCTTGTTTCCCGAGCGGCCCCGATTGGCAGAGGGCCGCTCCAACGTGTGTGGCATTTCTTTGTTGGAGCCAAGAGGCTCCGGGGGCATTATTGATTCCTGAGTCCCCCGTGAGGGACTCCCACGTGGCCGCATTTTTGGTGCTTGGAGCCCCGAGGCTCCTGGGGGCAATTTGTTTATTTAGAGCCCGAGAGGCTCCCGCCCTACTTCTATGTCACGAGCCCCGAGGCTCGAGGGGGCATTTCCCTTATTTCAGAGCGCTGAGCTCTTAAGGGCATATTTGTTCATTTAGAGTCCTGAGAGACTCGCTGGGGGCATGTTCCTTGTTTAGAGCGCTGAAGCTCTAAATTGCAGATTTGCTTGGCGAGCCCCTGAGAGGCTCAGAGGGGTGCATTTTGATTTACTTCTTGAGCCAGAGAGGCTCCACAGTGCCCTAACTTTCCCTGCACCAGTTGCCCAGCACTTTGTGGGCAACTGCCACGTTTAGGCCCTGACATTGGGACACAGGGACTGCCACAGGTGGTGGCTAATGTGAGTTTTGCGCTATTGTGTCCTGCACCTCTGAATGTATTGTTGATGCATCATGTGTTTTCCTCTTTACACCTCTGAATGAATGTTATGCATTGCATCATGTGTTCTGCTCTTACACCCCTACAGGTATTGTGATACATAGGTGGTTGTTTTCTCCCTAGTACAGGTGGTGCTAGTGAGGTCCTGTTACCAGTAGATACTGGTTGTGTGCTATTTTGTGCTAAAGTACATTTATATTTTACCTTCTAAGTGCTATTTCTGAAAGTGCTACTTCTGATTCCTGACAGTGGTCCAGGTGGCCCTGTCTTGTAAATATCCCCTTGTAAATTCTGCCCGTGCCTCTGGCACATTGTAAAGTGTGTGTTTTATCTAATGTGTTTTGGTGTAATACAAAGGCTATTTTTATATAACTTTGTGTGGAGTTTCCTTTGTGGTGGGCCTTTGGTTGTTGTTGCTGGGGTGCGTGCGCAAATACTTAGCCTACATCGCCTCCAAGTTTAGCCTTGCTGCTCGCGCCACGTTACCTAGAGGGTGAGTAGGGGTTATCTTGGCGTGTAACTCCCTTGCCCTGACTTGGGTGTGGTGGTCTCTGACGGACTTTGGCGAAAGCCCTGGCCAGCCAGGGATCCCATTTCCAACACACATAGATACCATGGTCCACCTCATTCCCATCACAAAATAGACATCTTTCACAATCCCAAACCATTACCATGAAACCAACTCCTAGGCACACAGCACCTAAAGCAAGTACCTGAAATGCAATAGTTTAGAATGAAAAATAAAATGCTTTATTCAGCTCCAAAAGGAAAATGATCTAAAAAATGAGTCCCGGCTCAAACAAGGCCAGTCCACATTAAAGTTTTTTCTGGGTACGTTGGGGTGGTTGTCAACCCCAAACTTGCCTGCAGATGATGGAGCAAAAGGGTTGTGGACCCGTGGGGTCATCATCTGGCTCAGGGACCGGCACCGCAGGGACAGTAGAGGGAACGGTAGGTATTGTGGGTGCAGGGGGGGAGGAATCCTCCTCAGTGGCTTGTGCAGCGCCGAAGGTGGAGATAAATTCAGACCTGCACACTGCTGCCAGTTCAGCCAGACCACCACCTGCACCCGGGAACACAATGGGAGTGGGGGTAGAGGGGTGTGAGTCTTGCGGACTACGTCTGTGGTTGCGTGCCTGCCGTCTGACCCCAGTCCCTGTGGGTGTGCCTGCATCCCCCTGAGATTGCGTGCCAGGAGATCTGCGCTTACACTTCGGTGGTGGTGTGCTGGGTGGCTCTGTTGGTGTGCGTGATCTTGTGTGTCTGCGTGTGCTCTGGACAGGTATGGGAGAGGGGGTGTGGATGGGTCTGAAGGAAGGGGGGTGGACCGCTGCAGGAGGGCAACTGCTGCCGTTAGTGAGGAGTCCATGGACGATAGAATCCGACATTCGTCAGACATGTTAGCTGACATGCCCTCCATGAATGACAACAACTGTGTCAGTATTCGAGTGTGGCCATGGAGGACAGTCAGCATTGATGTCTGACCAACATGAATCTGCTGGAGTAGGTCCACAGACTCGGCACTGAGGGCAGCAGGGGAGACAGGGGCGGGGGCTGCGGTGCCGGGGACGAAGGAGACATGGGGGGCAGCACGGACAGATGGGACTCTAGCAACTGGGAAGGTGGAGATGGGTCTGGAGGAGGCGGGGACAGACACAGAGATGGAAGATGCTGTCGCTGTGTATTCCCCCTCCTCCTGGGAGTCAGAAGCCGAGCCGTCTGCATGATAAGAAGTGTCGACTTCCAAAGGTCCGGCCGCCTAACTCCCCTCACCCTCCGTTCCACTGGCTCCCTCTGACTCCTCAGCGCTGATGGCACTGCGGCTGGGTCCCTCCTCCTGCTCCTGGTCAGTGCTCATGTCTCCTCCTGTGTTGGTTGATGATACTGTTGGCAAGGAGAAGAAACAAAAATGCATCAGTCACCTGTACACATCTGACAAATGAGCACAAAATAAGTTGGTCACACTGCAAATCATAGCATGCATCATGAGTAACAGCCAGATAGCTCAGCACATATTTAAGAGCAGTACTGCACAGTTGGTATAGACACAAGACTACTTGGACACAAGGATCCAAATACCAGACCAGGCCACAACTTGAATGAAAGTCACACTGAGGAGTTTTTGTTTGTTTACAGGAGAGCTGATCTATATAATGAAGTTATGCCACCTCAAGTTCACAAAGAAATAAACAGTTGTGTTGCCCCTCAGGGCAAACTAACACACCTCACTCCCAAAGGTGGCACCACACCCAGAGCCCTGGAAGTACATTTTGGTGAAAATTAATGTCACAAATTCTTGGCATCTTGGGACTCAGCATACTTCACACATTCAACATGTATTGCATGTGTAAATTAGCCATCTTGTGAACATAACACGTATGTGACTGCATGAAAGATCTCTCACAAGGAAATGCACACAAAAAACATAGACACATTCATTGAAACAGCTGGCACACTTTAAGATGAAACACTGTTAGAAACAAATGGCGTGATCCAAATACCATATACATGGTCCAACGGAGGTCTTGGTGGAATGACACACATTAGTCTGTACAATTGACACCAAAGGAGTCTCAAGCACTCACGACCACTGTGGGGACATGTCTATGGAGATCAAGGCACACCATTAATCACTAACACTGGCCTCCTTCAGAAGCTGCCTGCTTATTCCAAAACATAGCAAATGTTGTTTGGTGTGCACTACCGTGTGAGACAACTATAATGCAGACACATAAGTGTAACCTACACAATTTGTCATATGAACACATTCCAAACATAAACAACTCTCAACAAGTGTTGGGAGTGCCAAGGTACATTCATCAATGTGAGACCACTTCAAATGTTTCACTCCTCACAGGGGCATCTATCACCTGATCATGCAGTTTCTAGCACATAAGACCCACTGGCTGTCATGTGAAGTGGCCGACATGTCCCAAATCAGGACAATGCTTAAGTTAATGTGCCTGCAATTGTGAAGAACAAAATCATTGCTGCATCGTGGACACACCCTTATCCACATGGAAAATGTCAACACAGTAGTGTGCACACTAAGACAAAACAGCGTTGCACCAGAACTACATACATGTTGCAAATATATTTGAGGCACAATCATCTCTGTAAGCAAACAACATAGCCTGTAAAGCCCCTAATGACAGCACTGTCCAGCATCACAGGGGAAGTGCATGGTGATAACTCTACCTCCCAATTTACATCCCCAGCTCACAACTGCCAAGGCCAAACAGGCAGGCCCATCACACCTCTCCTGAACAACACCCCCATCACTCAGTTAATGTGATTGGTACAGCTCAAGAAGTGAAAACTCAGAATCAGGGTAACAAAAACTGTGCAGCAACTTTTTTTAAAGTAAACTGAGGTCACCTCGTGGGGCTGGCAATACATATTATTCACAAACACCCAGCCACAGATTCTTGTGAATAGGCACACAGGCACTGCCCAGTGTGAGTATGCACAAGCCAAATCTTGTATCCATGGCCAGTGTGCACATGTAGCTGACACATGATAAATACAAACTATGCCAGGGACCAATGCCACTGAGGCAGACCCATGCTGAACTCACATAGAATGGGCACAGTGTTGGATGACACACATGATTAGGAGGCCAGAGTGTTGCAGGGGGCACACAGATCCGTGGGTCTAGAAATTGCTGACTGTCTCATGATTAACCGTCTTGGCACTATGCATATCTTGCAAATGATGTACATCATGTCTGAGTTTGCAACATGGGTCATACATGATGCTAGGGTGTGCATTTTAAACCTCACACTCCTATGTTGAGACTCATCATCAGTGCAAACAAATATGAAGGCCAAACACAGTGCACAGGTCATTGCACAGGCAGGTACCAACACATGTCACAGACCTCCCTCCCGCATGATGCGCTAATCAATTTGCAGTCTAATTACCTTGCACCCTAGAAGAACATGTGCAAAATTAAAAAAACACAAACCAGGGGACACATGTGGAGGAAGGGAAGGGATGAAAAAGAGCATCAGCTGAATATGAGGAATTTAAACTACAATGCACAAATAGCCTGTCTGAGCAGACCCCCCAGCTGTGGGAGTGTTTCCAGGCTTCAGAGCACCTCAAGTAGAAGGTGACACACAACACTACAAACAGACAGACATGTACCTACCCCCTCCTTGCTGCTGTCTCTCCTGCAACTGCCTATGGAGGTCTGGAAAGACCACTTCCAGGACCCAGAGCATGTGGGGGGTGAGGTGACGGCTTCCACCATGCCGGCGTGGAGGTGACAGCTTCAGCTGGACCCGGGCGATACGCCGGGTCCAGCACGAGATGTCCTGCCACCTCTTCCTGATGTTGTTCAGCCACCGGCGATGGCCCCCATCAGACCTGACAGCCCTGACAATGTCCAACCAGATCTCCCCCTTCTCGTAGGCAGTTACCTGTCAGGAAGACAAAGTGAAACAACATCACTACACCTGCTCCATGTCCCAGAGACACACACTTGCACTACATTGATGATGTGAACAGGGCATAGGATGCTGACAGGACTAGCATCATTGTTCATGTGAATTCGGCCTGTGGGCAACCCCCAATGCACTACATGCCTTTGAAAGGCAACAGATGGCATAAGGGGTGCAGCACACTCACTGATCATGGCACACACTGTACAACACATGCAACTGCAGGGTGTGGGACAGCACGTGGCATGCTGTCACATATCCCACTCCACCTAAGAACCCTCAGCAGACCACACATACACACCCTGGCACAGATCACTCGCCTGTCAGTGTCAACAGTGTATACAACCCTCACTTTGCACATGTCCCACTTGACAAAGAGGTGCCACAAGTGTTGGGCTAACTGTGCAAGTCAGGCACACAATACTGCATACTTGTCACATCAGATGGCTAGAGCTGATGCATACACCATGCAGCTGTGTTGCTAAACATCACATACACACTCATCCAGGTGACAAGAAACATTCACACTCTTCAATGTCCATGAGATTAAACACAGCATTTGTACAACATCACCACAGGTCCCCAAAAGTCATAAACATCAGTGAGTACATTTAGCTGTCACTCTGGGGGGAACACTGTTACACCTCAGTAAGTTAGGGGAAAAAAACTGCAAGGTGTGGCACAGCAGAATGTGTCATTGACTATGCATTGAATGTCACAGTTAGCATAATGCAAGTAAGGAGTGAACACACTTGAACTACATCATGCTCTGCATGGGAGACACCACAATACAGCTTGCTGTACTGTGGTAGGAGTGCATCCAGCAGGGCCTGGTTTTCTTCCTCACGTAATGCTGGGGCCCTCTCCATGGTAAGCAAAATCAGAGTCCAGGGAATGCAGAGACAGCAGCAGTGTGGTCCACTCCAATGTTGTGCAGGCAAGTGCTCTCTCACAGACACATGCAGCCTTAAATCAGTGCTGCTGAGGGGGCTTTCAGTTTCAGGAGTACAGTGTGATAGGCCAGATTACTTTGCATCCTACGTTTCATCCAATCCCTTTAAACATAAGGTCCTGACACACATGTGCATGCTTTAAAATGTGAGCCTCAACTCAAAATACATATTGCAACATTGTATGTTTTTGCCCAACTGACTTTTGCAGGCCACCTGTAGCACACACTCAAATCTCAGTATCCATGGCAACCAGGCTGCATTCAGAGCCTAATACTCGTCCCCTAGGTGTCCCCTAAGTATTTTTTTACATCAACACACGTCTACGGTGCGTTCAAGCTCGTGTATGGCACCATTTTTATCGTGAAATGATGCGCACACACGTACGTAATGTCGGGTACCGTTCGCCCGCATATGGCGCCATGTTAATTGTGAAACGAGGTGCACACACGCATGTTATGTCGGGGTACGGTGCGTTTCACACAGAGGGTTTCACACGCTGTAGTGAATGCAGGGGTACGATGCGTTTCACACCGTGCATTTCACATGCTGTAGTGAATGCAGGGGTATGGTGCGTTTTACACGGTGCGTTTCACTCGCTGTAGTGAATGCAGGGGTACGGTGCATTTTACGTGGTGCGTTTCACACGCTGATGTCAAAGCTGGGGACTGAACGTTGCACACGCTCACATATGGCACCATCACAATAGTGATACGAGGCGCACACATGGCAGGGATGTAGGTGTACGGTTAAAACAAGGATGTCTATCAAGTTCTTGTCATTGCATACTTACATGAGCAGGCCCTAGGTGTGCCAGGCAGTGATATAGCACAGAGCATCTGATCTTGTTGCACAATCGATGTGTGTTGACCTGTTGACACATGTCATGTGTGATGGGGCACTATGTGGTACACATCACCTTTACACTTGTCCCATATGTATCATCATGCACATGTTGTCATGCACATCAACACTGGGATGGCACAGTCATCACTATGGGCACCTGTCTCATGATGCCAGGGACCGTGGCACTTTCTCACTTGACAATTTGACGCTCATCATGACCCCATGTGACAATGTCATGTGTGTGTCATGTTGAAGATTGAGTTTGCTGTTTGTGTTCCGTAAAATGCATCTGCTGTTGGAGCATCTATAATGGGTCTGTGTTGTGATTGAAATGGTTTAACATGTACGCACACCATGCCACATGTGCATTTCCAACGGCTTTTGGGTCTGATGGCATCATACATCATTGATCCCCATGCATACATGTCTGCATCGTGACAATGGCTGTGGTGTTGCATTGTCACATGCACACCTTATTAGCAAGTTTTCTGATATGTACAATAGATATACCATGTGACCTGGGTGTGTGCCTTGCATTCAGCTGTCTGTATTCGATGACAACCTTCTAATGCAGGTCTGGGGACATGTGTCACTCCAGTGATATCTTGCTCTGCTCACTCAGACCTGCCCAGCAGCTCTTTTGTGTGCATGTAATGTTCATTTCACAAACGACACATGTATCTGGGTTTTCGTTGGAGTGCCAGCAAGCTGGCATATGAGTCCTGGTTGTATTGCTTACGCAAGACCCCATAGTGACTTGATATGTAGTAGCAGTGTTGCATGTGCTATGTACATTGGTATCGTTGTTGGCTGACCGTTGTTCTCCATTCTTCCCAAATATGTCCTGCAGGGCACCGCCTCTACCAAGGCCTTTTCCAGACTAGGAGACCATGAGGCCGACGTTACAGATTCACTCGAGAGTTGATTCAGGACTTGACGGACAGGCTAGAACCACATCTCCAACCGTGACACAGGTATCCGACTGCGCTGACACCAAAGCTAAAGGTGATGGCAGCTCTACATTTTTTTGCTGCAGGTACGTTTCAATTTACCATAGCTGATGTGGGGGGTATGTCACAAACCAAGTTCAGCCGTGTCCTGCATGATGTGTTAACTACCATGTTAGAGCACATTGATAAATTCATCAAATTTCAAACTCCTGAAGAGTTAACAGATGTAAAGGGTGAATTCTATGCCCTGGGAGGGATGCCAAATGTCATTGGGTTCATTGATGGAACACATGTGGCTTTGGTGCCACCGCAAGCTCAGGAGCAGGCCTTCCGCAACAGGAAACATTACCACTCAATAAATGACCTGGTGGTGTGTCTTGCTAACATGCTGATTTCCCATGTTTGTGCACGTTTTCCAGGATCGTCCCATGATGCATTCATCATGAGGCGTAGCAGGGTACCACAGATGATGCAGCAGCAGCGCAACGATCGGGCATGTCTTGTTGGTGGGTAAACTCTGTTTGTCCTGTATGTCTTATTTTTTTTTGCTCTGACTGCATCTCATTACCCAATTATTTACATGATGTATATTTGTAGGAGACGCGGGATATCCCAACATGCCGTGGCTCATGAGACCACTCCGCAACCCAAGAACAGCTGCAGACCAGCGGTACAATAATGCACACGGGCAGACCAGGCGAGTGATTGAGCGGACGTTTGGACTCCTGAAGAGCCGATTCCGGTGCCTCGATAAGACCAGCGGATCCCTCCCATACGCCCCGGTCAAGGTGTGTAACATCTTCATTGTGTGCTGCATGCTGCACAACGTGGCAGTTGAGAAAGCCATACCACTCATCCTGGATCCTGAGGAGCTGGAACATCCACCCGTTTAGGAAGAAGGGCTTGGCCACGATGAAAGTGATGAGGAGGAGGAGGATGATATCCGGAGTCAGCTCATACGCAACTTCTTCTCTTAATTGTGTCACTGGGAATTAGTGTGCAAGCTTGTGGCATAGAGTGGCATGTGTTGCATACTGTGTGTCCAGCTGACTGTATTCGAAGTCACTTTGATGTTTGTTGTGATGTGTCACACAAGTGATGATGTCATGACACACACATATGCGCAATGAGTGATCTTGGAATGTACATGTGTACTACATTGTGATGTGTTTTCACATGACCATGTATGTATGGAAATCTTTTGAATGTGTCCCCTTGTGTGCCTGTCATTCCCAGGTTCCTCTGCCTGTTGTCTTTTTGTGTCATCTTAGTACTCCTGCTATTCATCCTGATGATTGCAACGTGTGCCGAATCAGCGTTCCATGCATGGACATGTGGAAATGTCAGTTCAGGAAAGAAATCAAAACAGGCTGTTTTGGGTTGGTATGGTTTGGGGATGTGTGGGAACTGTTTCTGTGCATGTTGTAGAACCATACATACATGTCTCATTAACGTGGATCAAATTGCACGTTGCAACACTCCCATGACTGGACAGTCACCCTTCTTGACAGTCATCTGTTGCTGAGTGTTGACTCTGGTGAATGCATCAATGTGTGTAAACCTTGGGCCTAACACATTGCGGATGTCACCGGTTGACATTGTGTGTGACATCACAACCACAGGCTCTGTATGGAATTGCAGCCTCACTGTGTGCAGCAGGATGTGTCTGGCTCATTCCATTTATTTTGTGGCCCAGTACAGTTTGGTTTACCAAAAAAACATGCTGTGAAGGTGTGGGCCAGTGTATGTCCCACATGTTCTGACAACTATCCAGTGAGTCTGTTCGTATGGATGCATTGCCCCTTGTGCCAGTATGTAATATCACTGTCATGTTGCTACATCAGTGCTGGTGGAGAACACTGCTTTGGAAGCCTTCTCTGTAAATTGATGTTAACTTTTTATTCCCATGATGCCAGGAATGTTGCACTGATAACGTCTCAACGTAGTGCTGTGGCAAATGTAAACACTTCCATTACACCAGTTGGTTGACGTTAATCCCAGGATTCTCTTGTGCCCTGCTGCATATCCTGGTCACGGTAGGGGTGGTTTAGTGGCTTTGTTCCTCATTACTCTCTGTAGAGTTTGGTCCCACCTGCTTGTGATGTTCGGCATTGTAAGACACAGTTGGAAGAGCCAATGACTGGCTCTTGCTGGGCTTCCTTGTGTTTCGATAATTCCTTTCCTCATTGGATGAGCTAATTACGGCTCTTGCAGGTGATATGTAACTTACCTTCATGACCCTCACTGATTCCCAGGGCAACTACGGATTTTGGGCTTTGTGTAAGCAGCACTGCTACACATTCAATTTACTGTAATGTTGAGCCTCATTCATATACTGTGACTTAGTTGATGAGCGCATGGTTCTAATTGCATTGAAGCAGCCTGGTGAGCGTTACACCCCGTTCATTTAGGTGACAAACTCTGCTACCTTTTATGTGTCCCTGTTCAAACCTCAGATCTAGTATCATTTCAAAACCTGTGATCCCAAATTGGATACAGTGGCTGTGGTTAAACTACACAGGTGTAACTGTTACAGTATAGGTCATGAGTTATTAGGTGATTCAGTGACAAGAAGTATTGAATTGTTATGCTTCTTTACCTTTGTTTCTGATCTCCCTCCCTGCTGTTCCCATCCTCTCCTTCCCTCGCCTGATCACCCTTTTGAGTCTGTTAGTTATACTCAGATCAAGGGGCCATCTGGGGATGGACCCCTTTCAGCATCGCACGACTCTGAGGATCAAAGGTACCGACAGTCCCTGGCAGTCGTGTGGAGATTGTTTCACCACAGTACAGGTAACCTCATTGCATGACTGTTTTTTTTCTTCAGAGCAATGCCACTGGCCATGTACATTGGCTAAAGCAGCATGGCCTCCGAACCAACTTGATCCATTTGTGTTGAAAATGTGTTCCCAACTGTACATTGTGCCTCATTACTGTCACCGCAGATCTCTTGCCAGTCTGCAGCCGTCATCTATGGCATACTTTACAATGATTGTGCATATGTGGTAATGTGTACTGTGATAACATGCATGGTGTTTGTAATGGCTCATGGTCCATAATGTGCATGACGTACATGGTTGTGTATGTATTGTTTTAGCTTGATACCCACAACGGGCAGGCAACACCTGCTGACGCTGTTTGTCCTGTGCCCCGCTAGGCCTTTTGGTGCGCGACCCTGTGCCCGTCATATTTGGTGATTGTTCACCCATTTTCTTGCAGTGGCCAATGAGTAACCAGACACTCCTTCCTTTCCATACACATGTAACATGGTGCCTTGCAAAAATCCTTGTCTTTGTGTGCTAGTTTTGCACAGTGTCTCACACCTTCTGCCGTCATGTGTTCACACATTCCTGCTGCTGCCTCCCCAGTGACACCGCAACACCGAGTGCCCTGATTCTGCAACACACACATCTATAAGATGCTCATCCATCCATCCATCCTTAAGGCAGGCCGCAGCTTGTCAGTGCCACTGTTGCACCAAATGGTAATCGGGGTAGTGAGGAGCACTCCGAATTTAAACAAATACTTTAAGTTTCTCCAATGGTGCGATGATTAATCAGGAGAGTCACTCCTGAACGTTTTAATGAATGGTTATGGAGAGTTTTAGCTCACCTAATCATGCACTGTTCACTTGGTGCTCCGCACCTTACAAAATAAAATGTTCAAACACACTCTTTTTGATTGATTTTTACACTTGTTCGTGCATTTATTTTACTCTTCTTCTATGTTGTTTGCTTATGTTATTTTCAATATTCATAATAATTGCCTAGAACATTTGTAAATACATTTGCATCAAAACTTATATACATGACATTATTTTACAGACATTTGTAAATAGGCCCACATTTGTAAACAGGCCCAATGCATTTCGGCACCCGAAGTTGTGCCTTCGTCAGGGGCAATTCTGCAAGAAATGAAAAAGTATTCAATGTAAGGGTGGAATGTAGTTTATATGGTTGATCATGAGGGTGTTCAGATATATTAAATGAATAGCGTACCTGGTGTCAACTAAGCTGCTTTAGTTAGTATGCTTGGGTGGTGGCCTGTGTGTCTGAAGCGCTATATGAATAAACAGAAAAATAATAATGTGGACTCAGTTTGTCATATTGTTTAAGACCTCTGTGCCTCGTGATAGTAATAACGACATACCTGTTTGTCTTGCTCGTGATAAGCTGTAACAACAAGCGTATATTTAATGAGAAATCAGGTTGTAAGCTGGAAACAACATGATCGTGTTTCAATGAGATAGAACGCCCTACCTTATCTTCGATACCGGGATTCTTAATCTACAAGATCAAAAGAATGTGACGCCGTTACTAACTCGTTAATCATAAACGACCCAAGTCTCACGCACTGTCATTCCTTAATATTAAATACCTTTTTGGTGGAGAAACTCGACCGTCATAGAAAAAGCCGCTACTCGGTGATTGTTTGTTCGACTGGGTCTCGGGAGTGAACTTCATTTGAGCTCAATCATTACGTTACGTAGGGTGATGTCGAAACTGAAAACGGGCTCACTATGTAAAGATCACGCAATGCGGTAGTTACTATGCGCGCCATCTTGGGGTTGTAATCATGTTAATCAAACCGGCTCTATCCCTTGACAAAGTCCTGATGGGACTTGTAATAAACGACCTTATGTCGATAAGATAATGTTTCATGATGTCTTGGTAGGCACGCGTTGCTATTGCCACTAGCAAAATTATTCCGCTGTGAAAATATGGGAGTTTATACTTTATCTAAAATATAGGCACGTGTGTGTTCATTTTTCATAACGGTCGGAGCGAATGGATAATGAAGTTGGTTAGTTTTTGGGTGTTCGTGTACAGTGTCGTGTGTTCACAATGGTTTCAAAAACATGTTCACAGTGGTTACCAAAAGGCGTATTAATCATAATTCACCAAAATGCATAAATTAAATACATGCTCTCAAATACAGTAATTGAAAAGAACTACATCTACATCACTATTACTAAGATATTGCAAATAGATCGCTTAACGTTTGTAATATCAGTACAAGAGATCCTGATTGAACGTGTCTAACACTGGTGTAAACTCTTATAAACATTGTTATTATATTACATCCGTTAGGGTGAACATTACCAGTTGGAAATGTCGTCAGTATGTGCGTGTTTTGCATTACTTTAAAGGTTTTTAGTTAGATGTAAATATAGTGTTGGTGTTATTTCGTGAGTCCTATAAGTAGCAAGCCAGATCATATTTGTCATTAAGACCTGTTGGTGACAGGGTCCTTAAGTACTTGATCCAAAATAATTCTCGCTGCAATAACCTTTGCTGGTTATCTATACCAAATAGAATTTGTACATGTTCAATGACGAAAAATCTCAATTGGGAAATTGTGTGACGTGCTTCTCTCCAGTGTGTCACCAGTGGTGAAGTCATATTATCATTGCGGATGCGACTTTTATGCTCAGTAATCCGTACTTTTATTTTGCGTTCCGTCTTCCCAATGTACATCTTGCCACATGGACATTTAATGGCGTACACCACATTTTTGGTGTTACAGTCACTTGAGTGTTTTAGGTTAATGAGTTTGCCAGTCATGGGATGTGTGCACGTATTACCGGTAATTACATTGTTGCAATTAGTGCAGTTTAAACATCTGGTAGTTCCATTGTAGTTGATCGGTTCTGTGGGTTGTTGTTTCCGTTTAAGTCTTTCCCTTAAATTTGGACCTCGCGTATATGCATGTAGAGGTGGATCTTTAAAGATTCCATGAAAATCAGGTTCCATGGATAAAAGTTCCCATCTTTTATTCACAATTTTTTTGATCCTTGTAGACAGAGTTGTATATTTGGTGACAAATACCATCCTATTCTGTGATGTTTTTTGGCGTTGTTTTAACAGGTCCACTCTGTTCATTTCTTGTACTCTAGCCATTTGTGCTGCTAGTTCATCTGATGCATATCCTCTGTCTTGGTACTTTTGTGCCTGACGCACCAATGTGGTTAGACATGTTTGTTCATTTGAACATATACGTTTGATCCGGATGAACTGGGATACTGGTAAGTTCCTGATGAGATTTTTTGGGTGAAAGCTTGTGTATTCAAGTGCACTATTGCGGTCTGTGGACTTGGTGTACAGCGATGTTTCGAATCCATTGGCTGTTTTAGTGATTCTGACATCTAAATAGCCAATGGTGTCCTTGCTTATTTTGTGTGTGAATTGAATTCTATTGTCCACTTGATTTAATTGATTGATTAGTTGTTCAAGAGATGCAGGAGTGTCGTCCCAAATTAAAAAAATATCATCGATGAATCAACTGTACATTTTCACGTGTCTCCACTCAGTAGATGACATCAGGTTGTCTGCTTCGTACTGGGCCATAAAAGTATTCGCGTACGCAGGAGCCCCTGCAAAACCCATGGCTGTTCCATTCAGTTGTGCATAAAATTCATCTTTCCATATGAAATGGCTGTTGTGTAGACAAAATGTCAATAGCTGTAGTTAAAAAAATTTTTGGGTGGTGGGTAAGTCTTCCGTTTTGAGCAGTGCCCATTCTGTCGCTTCTAATCCAGCTTGGTGAGGTATGGAGGTGTAAAGTGCCACCACGTCTATGGTGCACATAATCCAATGTTCTTGATATCCTTCCTCTATCCACTTTAATTTGTTTAAAAAATCTGTCGTATCCCGTATGTAAGATCCCCATTGTTGGACAAATTTTTGTAGATGGTAGTCAATATATTTGCCAAGGGGGTCAAAAATTGACCCACAGCCTGACACTATCGGTCTAAAAGGTGGATTTGTGGGGTGTTTGTGGATTTTCGGGATCATATACAAAGTGGGTCGTCTGGGATTTTTTTGTGTGAGGTACATCGCTGTTTGCTGATCTATCCATTCATTCTCTCTGGCTGTTTGTAGAATGGTATTTAACATTTGTTGTAGTGTTGTCGTGGGATCCACTGATAATTTGAAGTAAATGTCTTGATCGGCCACATGTTCATTGATTTTGTGTTCATAAAACGTTGTATCCATTAGAACAAGGGCACCGCCCTTGTCTGCCGGTTGTATCGTAATTGTTGCATTATTTGCCAGGTTGTTGATGGTGTTTAATTCTGCTTTGGTTAAATTGTTGTGGTGAGTCTTTTTGTAGTTTAATGCTTGCAAGTCTTTTTTAACCATTACCTCAAATGTATCTAACATTTTATGTGAGACTGGTGCTTGGAACACGCTTTTTGGTTTAAATGTTCTCTCTGTGGTGTTTTCGCTCTGTTCTGTGGGTTCCACCACGTTCTCAAAGTAATGTCTAAGTTTTAATGTTCTCATGAATCTAAAGAACGCACCTTCAGTCTCTATTTCATTAGTTGCCACTGTAGGTACAAATGTTAGACCTTTGTTTAGTACTTTCGTTTGTTCTTTTGTTAGTGTCATTGATGATATATTGATAATTAGATCACTGTTCGTCCGCTCCTCAATTCTTTTCCGGCCGTTTCCTCGCCTTGTTTTCCTTTTGTTACAGGTGTTTCTGCTTGTGGCGTTGGTGGTTGTCCTTGAGTTTGAGCCTGTGACAAAAAAGCTGGGTCTCTGCTGGTGGTTGCTTGATTGCTAGCCTCGGCGGATAGTATGACGCCCTCTTGTGTAGCTGATATTGGTCCCCTGCGTATGGATGTTTCTCTGTCTGTAACCAAACTTTCTTCCGAAGAGCGATTTGATGGTGGTGTTTTCTTGGGGATAAATTGACGTCGGGCATAGATGTCAGCCCATGTATATACTTCGTTGAGTTTATAGTCTATAGTGTCACGTTTATATTTACGCAGTTTGCCCTCCTGTAGTTCTTTTTCATATTTATCCAATTTGATATTGATGTTATCCAGACTGATCTTCCAAGTATCTATTTCCATTCTGGCCTCTAATTCTGACTTTAGTGTGTAAATCTCTTCTT
This sequence comes from Lissotriton helveticus, assembly GCF_964261635.1. Lineage (NCBI taxonomy): Eukaryota > Metazoa > Chordata > Amphibia > Caudata > Salamandridae > Lissotriton > Lissotriton helveticus. The sequence continues at coordinate 644,292,821 of NC_136059.1, forward strand.
CCAGTTCGCGTATTGTTTTGGCTAATTCCTCAATTATAAGTAGAATCAAATCCAGAGAGCATTTGTTCAGTATGCTAAACCATTTGTCCATGAACTTTGAATTAAGGTTAAAACAAAATAACATAGGTTTTATTGATAAGCGTAGTCCTCTTGGTATCCGTTTAGCTCGGTGATATTGAATTAGTGTAGAAGCATGCATCCTTTGGTTCAGTTGACGCCTTGTTAAGTACTCCAATTGTTTCAGTTGTTGACTAATGGATCCCCCATGAACATCCATATTTTTCACTTCTTTTATAAGGGAATAAATTTGATCCGCCTGATCATTTGTATAGGCCAATGTGCTGGCCCTATTGTCCGTTATGCCAGTGATCGTATCAAATTGCATCTTTATTTGATCAGTGGGTGCCTCCTCGCTGTGTGACTGGTTGAAAACTAATGGTAATCGGGGTAGTGAGGAGCACTCCGAATTTAAACAAATACTTTAAGTTTCTCCAATGGTGCGATGATTAATCAGGAGAGTCACTCCTGAACGTTTTAATGAATGGTTATGGAGAGTTTTAGCTCACCTGATCATGCACTGTTCACTTGGTGCTCCGCACCTTAAAAAATAAAATGTTCAAACACACTCTTTTTGATTGATTTTTACACTTGTTCGTGCATTTATTTTACTCTTCTTCTATGTTGTTTGCTTATGTTATTTTCAATATTCATAACAATTGCCTAGAACATTTGTAAATACATTTGCATCAAAACTTATATACATGACATTATTTTACAGACATTTGTAAATAGGCCCACATTTGTAAACAGGCCCAATGCATTTCGGCACCCGAAGTTGTGCCTTCGTCAGGGGAAATTCTGCAAGAAATGAAAAAGTATTCAATGTAAGGGTGGAATGTAGTTTATATGGTTGATCATGAGGGTGTTCAGATATATTAAATGAATAGCGTACCTGGTGTCAACTAAGCTGCTTTAGTTAGTATGCTTGGGTGGTGGCCTGTGTGTCTGAAGCGCTATATGAATAAACAGAAAAATAATAATGTGGACTCAGTTTGTCATATTGTTTAAGACCTCTGTGCCTCGTGATAGTAATAACGACATACCTGCTTGTCTTGCTCGTGATAAGCTGTAACAACAAGCGTATATTTAATGAGAAATCAGGTTGTAAGCTGGAAACAACATGATCGTGTTTCAATGAGATAGAACGCCCTACCTTATCTTCGATACCGGGATTCTTAATCTACAAGATCAAAAGAATGTGACGCCGTTACTAACTCGTTAATCATAAACGACCCAAGTCTCACGCACTGTCATTCCTTAATATTAAATACCTGTTTGGTGGAGAAACTCGACCGTCATAGAAAAAGCCGCTACTCGGTGATTGTTTGTTCGACTGGGTCTCGGGAGTGAACTTCATTTGAGCTCAATCATTACGTTACGTAGGGTGATGTCGAAGGGATAGAGCCGGTTTGATTAACATGATTACAACCCCAAGATGGCGCGCATAGTAACTACCGCATTGCGTGATCTTTACATAGTGAGCCCGTTTTCAGTTTCGACATCACCCTACGTAACGTAATGATTGAGCTCAAATGAAGTTCACTCCCGAGACCCAGTCGAACAAACAATCACCGAGTAGCGGCTTTTTCTATGACGGTCGAGTTTCTCCACCAAACAGGTATTTAATATTAAGGAATGACAGTGCGTGAGACTTGGGTCGTTTATGATTAACGAGTTAGTAACGGCATCACATTCTTTTGATCTTGTAGATTAAGAATCCCGGTATCGAAGATAAGGTAGGGCGTTCTATCTCATTGAAACACGATCATGTTGTTTCCAGCTTACAACCTGATTTCTCATTAAATATACGCTTGTTGTTACAGCTTATCACGAGCAAGACAAGCAGGTATGTCGTTATTACTATCACGAGGCACAGAGGTCTTAAACAATATGACAAACTGAGTCCACATTATTATTTTTCTGTTTATTCATATAGCGCTTCAGACACACAGGCCACCACCCAAGCATACTAACTAAAGCAGCTTAGTTGACACCAGGTACGCTATTCATTTAATATATCTGAACACCCTCATGATCAACCATATAAACTACATTCCACCCTTACATTGAATACTTTTTCATTTCTTGCAGAATTTCCCCTGACGAAGGCACAACTTCGGGTGCCGAAATGCATTGGGCCTGTTTACAAATGTGGGCCTATTTACAAATGTCTGTAAAATAATGTCATGTATATAAGTTTTGATGCAAATGTATTTACAAATGTTCTAGGCAATTGTTATGAATATTGAAAATAACATAAGCAAACAACATAGAAGAAGAGTAAAATAAATGCACGAACAAGTGTAAAAATCAATCAAAAAGAGTGTGTTTGAACATTTTATTTTTTAAGGTGCATGATTAGGTGAGCTAAAACTCTCCATAACCATTCATTAAAATGTTCAGGAGTGACTCTCCTGATTAATCATCGCACCATTGGAGAAACTTAAAGTATTTGTTTAAATTCGGAGTGCTCCTCACTACCCCGATTACCATTAGTTTTCAACCAGTCACACAGCGAGGAGGCACCCACTGATCAAATAAAGATGCAATTTGATACGATCACTGGCATAACGGACAATAGGGCCAGCACATTGGCCTATACAAATGATCAGGCGGATCAAATTTATTCCCTTATAAAAGAAGTGAAAAATATGGATGTTCATGGGGGATCCATTAGTCAACAACTGAAACAATTGGAGTACTTAACAAGGCGTCAACTGAACCAAAGGATGCATGCTTCTACACTAATTCAATATCACCGAGCTAAACGGATACCAAGAGGACTACGCTTATCAATAAAACCTATGCGGAGCACCAAGTGAACAGTGCATGATTAGGTGAGCTAAAACTCTCCATAACCATTCACTGTTGCACCAAAGGCAGGACCGTCAGCGCCTGCAACGTGCACAGTGCAAGAACCTCTGGTCATTCTATGACACAGGTTACACAACAGACTCATGCTCCTGCCACCCTCCACACAGTGAACACCAGACAATCATCCACCTGGTATCAGGCAACCCCTAAGCGCACAGATGACAGCTTCGCAGGCTGTGTGTGCAACTCATACTGCCAACACCGCGCTGCCACACATAACAGTGCATGTCCTTACAAGAAGGTCATGTGCCTCGTACTGCACACACGCTACTTCCACCAGCACCCCATTGGACTCTGTTACCTCATCAACACAACAGCACCACACATCACCTTCATTACTGTGACCTGGTTGTACGTAAACCCCGCACACTACTTCTACATTGCCATCACAGACGGATACTAGATCACCCGCAGGGACAACACCAACAATCCAGGAGTATGATTGGCAATACTTTATGAGGATGAAAAACCGATAGAAAGAGTGTCCAAGGGAATGTTTAAAGACCAGGCACAGATACGGCCCCCAAAGAAGACAATACGAAAAACGAAATGTAACTGTGGGTCTAGGCAATCTACCTGCTATTCAGTGTCTGACATAAAACTCACTGCCAGTTTATCAATGCAGTAGCGATATTTGGTCCTGATGAAAGCAGCGGATACCCTGTTGGGTCCATATACTGCAGAAACATGTTGACCTACATAATCTAAATAGTAGCTATTTGTTTAACCTACTATGTTCCCGCACTGGTTTTAATCATTGGAAGTTTGAGAGGTACCTAATACATTTCTTTTCCTCCCTACTCTCCAATTTTATACATTTCACTTTGCTCACATTCACTCTTTTTACACACTGCTTTTCATTTATCAAGACACGGTCACCTTTTACACACCATCAATACACTGGGGCATCCACTTCTAATACAACAAGTGGCTGCAGGTATACTCTCCTTGGTGTGAGGAGTCCCAGATGATGACAAGGGCGGTACCGGAAAATAACTGATGGGTACTTTCACATTTTGGAAGTATCTTGTCGTGCTTGAGTCACACTTTATGATTTAGTGTTATAACTGGCAGTGAGTTTTATGTCAGACACTGAATAGCAGGTAGATTGCCTAGATCCACAGTTACATTTCGTTTTTCGTAATACTTTATGAGGTACACCCCCAGAGTCACATACAACACCAAGGACACACTCAGCATTGTCCAACATCTGCACTTCAGGTTTCACAACAACACCCTGACCACCCTCAGTGTAACTATCATCTACAGATCTCCAAGCCTACACACACAATTCTGCTAAGCCATCTACAAATATGTTAATAGTCATTTATTGGGCGCACTTTAAACCCAATGGGGTGTGCCACGCTGTAGTGCACCAAAAAGGATACAGCATACGGAGGAGCATGTAATCAAGCAAGCAAAATGACGAGGTTTGAAGGGCTTGGCAAGACTCACATTCAGACAGAATTATACGCAGCAGAAGCGGTGGCTTAGTCCTACATTGGGTTTCACCTCCTGATCTTGGTTTATGACACCAAGGACCAATGGGCAAGTGCTTGTCATTGGAATGTATAGATCGTGATTGACAATAGAGACAGAGGCTCCTCTTAAGCTAGACCGGCCCACGGCCTTGTCCTGCCCTGAAGGCGCGTGTCAGCGCATTGAAATCTATTTGTGTAGCCAAGGTCTGCCAATGGACTAGTCGAAGAAATGGGGAGATATATTGTCACACTGATATTCCACATGGCCGGCGCTCAGCCGAATTTTTGAGCGTCTGCAGTATACATAGCAAGCCGAATGTGAGACACACAGATGGGCATTTTGCATACTCAAAATGGGAGGTGATCAGTGCGTACACCACTGTTTTCTGGGGTACATTGTGCAGATAGCTAACAGATCTGTAGATGTTTTAAATTTTGCCTAAACAAGCGGCACCCCCCTCTTGTACCTGTGTGGGATGGGATAGCTTATTGTCCCATCTGACTCGCAAAACCCTGTCCTTGTGTGCCGGAGCAATGACCAGTTACTCTGGCCAACAATGATTGGAAGACAGGGCAGAAGGTTGGTTTAAGAGTATAGGACCTAGGTGTTATCTGGATTAAGTTTCAAGAAAATGTGGTCCATCCAGTCCGCAAATTTGAGACAATTTTTGAGATGGACAAAAATTGCTGCTCAGACTGGATTTTAGGTGATTAGAAGCTGAAGATCCTCAGCATATAATATTATTTTGACTTCAGACATGGTGTTAAGATTCAGCCAGTGGGGTTAAGTAAATATTATAAAAGTCTGCGGGCTCAGAGCAGAGCCCTGCGGCACACCCCACTTCAGTGGTTTGACTGGGGAGTAGAATGGGTAGGTGCGGACCTGCTGTATGCGGTCAGATAGTTAGGACAATATCAAGTTCAGCACTGAGGCCCACACACCTATGGTCTTCATGCGGTTCAGAAGAATGGGATGGTCTACGGTGTCAAATGCTGTAGACATGTCTAACAGCACCAACGCCACCTTGGAACCTCCGTCGACCTCCCAGGGTATAGAGTCTGCCATTTCTATGAGGGCCAACTGTACTATGGCCGGGATGGAAGCTGGATTGCGAGTCGTTAAGGAGGCTATTATCTTCAACAAAGGGCATCAGTTGCTGCCAGGAAAATTTCACAGAAATCTTGGCCAGAACTGATGAATAGAGTTTGGTGTATGATTGGAAGGTTATACAGGATCTGCGTTGCCTTTACTAAAGATGGGCAGGAGGAACGGATTAGAGACCAATCTGAGGTAAAGGTTCCAAATGACGTTTAAATGGTGATTGTGAATCTTTGCAAGGATGTTGTATTGCTTTGCGGGCAAGGGGTCAGTCGGGGAACTGGATTAACACATCTGCTAATCGAGCTGAGAGGCTTCCCCATAAATTGTGTCAAAATCTGAGACCACTGAGCTGGGACACCACTTTACTGATTGCTCCTCAGACATTGGACTACTACATCAGCACGCAGGCCCGCACCTACACAGAATACATGGGTCAGGGGTAGAGCAACTACTGGCTGGAGGACAATCACACCACCATCCTGCATTGGTACATCAATGTTTGCATCCAGTTTTCCAAATCAACACCATCGCTACCTCATGCTGCAAGTCCCTCCACGTGCTAGAAATGATCTTCAGATAGATCCACTCCTAGTCAAGACAGACAGCCACCCAGGTCCACAAAACCAGCCGGCTCAACTACAGCAACAACGTCTACACAGGAACAAGAGCCTGACTCCAGGAGTACTTGTGGGCATCCAGGGTGCATGCGCACACCTCATCCTCAACATCCCCTGCCACAGCCACATGACCGTCCACCTGAGATACCTACAATAGACCCACTGTCAACTGCTGGATCACCTTCATACTCCTCAGCCACACTCAGTAGGCACTACACAACCTAAGCCCAAAAAACAAATATGGATGTCTCTCATCCAACACCCCGTTGCCTGTAGTCCGTCCAGCCACCCTTGCCCTGGGCAACATTCATCACATGCACAGTACAACTGCATGCGGGTGATAGTTCTCCCACATCGACAAACAGACCTGGTACTCCCAACCATGGACTATGACACATTACCCATGACCTGTACACTTTCATGAGACTCTTCCGTAACTGTCTGTCAGAGCAGTATGGCAAGCCACCCCCCTCAGCAGATAGTAACCATCACGGGTGAGTATTTCCCTCCATGTATGTAGTTGATCATACATTGTGACCTATGTGTGTCCACAACCGGACTCAGATCCCAGTGTATGGATGGCTTGAGTTTGTTCCACACTCTGGCATACTTTGACATATCCCCACACCTATGTTGTTGACTCTGGGGAAAAAACTTAAACATCAATATGTATTGTGTTTGTTATATTTATTTCTCCATCTTGTGAGTGAAATGTGAGTAGGTGGTAGGTGCTGTACAAAAATGCTGGGAATCCAGAGTTCACAGAGGGAGATGTGATGCCTTGCAGTTTGAGTCAATAGAGTCCAGACCACAGTGCTTGGCATCATTGGTCACACTGCGACCAGCAAGTCCATGTGGGAGAGTCAGACAGTCAATAAGGTGATGCTGTTGCACACAAAGGCAAGATGCCAGACCAGGTGACCTGGCAGATGCGCATGGCCCTCTGCCTCTCAACGTCTTCTCCGTGGACGACCAACCTTTCTTGGGGGACACTCATATGCAGGCGTTGACGATGCCTGGGATGCTCTGTCGGATGATTCCACCTCCTCCTCCCTCCCTGTGCCTGTTGGCAGTCTTTGCCTCAATATTTCTGGCATGGTGACACAGGGAGGGTGCTGAATGTTGTTAGTGATCCGACGGAGTGAATGGCTTATGTCCCTCTGCACTGCCAAGAGCTCAGGCAGTCTTGCCTCCATCCGTCCTTGGTGTCGCCGTTGACTGGCGTGTTGCTCGGCCTGCTGGTTTTTTAATTCGATGAGGGCCCCCACTCCCTCGCTGAACTCCCTGGTGTCCCGCCGGTATTCCTCCATGATGTTTCTCAGTTCAGATATACCGGGCCCTGCAGCTTGCTAGGCAGGTTCTCGCCTCCGCCTTGTGCCACTCCCACTACCCCTGCCCACACGAGCCTGGCCTGCTGTTGTGGGCACATCGGGTCGACGGAACTCCTGACAGTGATGGTGTTGTCTGCCACCTCCTGGGTGCCCAGCGAACCTTGACCCTCATTGTCAGACTGGCTCAGTTGTGGATTGTGGGCAGGGCTCCGAGCTGTCTGCTGGGATGTGGCAGGAATGGGTGTGGTGGTTGGCACAGGTTTGGGATCCAGAGGTGCCAGGTTGGTCGGGGTCATCCATGGAGTGGTGAGAGGCGTCGCTGTTGGTGAGATCAGGATCCTGAGGAGCCTGGGACTGTGATCCATCTCCCCCCTGGTTGGGGGTAGATTGCGCACGTTGCCCTGTGGGTGTGAGTGACAGACGATGTTAATGCCATTTAATGCAAAATCAAATTTTCATATACATTGTCGTTATCACTGTTACACCTGCTTTGGATTTTTCTCAATGTTCACTTGTGGTGTCAGATTAATCTGTGTTTAGGAGTCATTGACATGTGAGGGTCTATTTACAATGACTGGCACAGCAAGGCATATCAGCAGGGATTTGCCAGTCATTGTGCACCACAGCTATGCCAGCATGGATGCAACACATTAACACTGTGGATCACAATAGTGTGATAACAGAACAGCTGCGTCACGCATCTGTGCCATAGAAGTGGCACATTGCTGGAGTTGTGTCGCTGGTGCAACGCAAATCCACCAATGCTCTGTGTGACCCTATCTGCACAATGCTGTGTCAATCCTTACGTCTGCTTCAGGCATGCACAGGGTTTTGAGGCAGCATGCGCATAAAACTGACTGAGTGAAATGTTTAAGATTTCACTCAGCCACTTTTGGGAGGTGTTGCTGCGCCGTGACGGGCAGCCACCGCCCACCACACCACGACCACACCACGACCAGTACACCTACTTCTGACGCAGGGCTTTAGAATGTGGCACATCTCCCAGATGCATCACCTTGTCAATACCCAGCACCATGATGCTAATATTTGTGCGTCCGCTGCGTCACAAAGGTGTAGCTTCGGCGTCGTGATATAAGCACAAGGGACTTGTGAATCAGCAGCGTGCATTTTTTTGCTTGAATGCTTCATCAGATCTGTATTTGTTATGTTACATGATGATTGTGACAGTGGGGCACTCCATTCCCTGTCCCAGGTGGCTATGTTTATGTAAGGGGTGTGTGTGACAGGCCGTGCTGGTAGTTGGAGTGTGAGTTGGAACTGGGCCTCACTCGTGGTGGGGCTGTCCCCCCATGGAGCATGCTGCCATGACAGTGGTTGTGAGTTCCTGTGCAAGATATCTAACCTTGTTGTCCTGATGTTAGTGTTTGCACTGGTCAAAGGAGGGCCTTGTGCTGCATACAGCAGGGCCCAGTGTCAGCTATGTTGTCAGTACTTTCACACTCCCTGTACATTGAGCATGGTGCATGGGTGTGTACCTGGGCCATATGGGCCATATGGGACGAGTGCAATTGGGCTTGTGCGTACACGATATTGGTGATAGGGGTGGCCCAATTTTTAGCTTCTTCACCATCTCCCTTGCACCCTCCTACCATCCCCCTTGCACCCTTCTCACCCTCCCCGTGCAGCCTTCTGGTCCTCCCCCTTGCACCCTTCTCACCCTAAACCTTGCGACCACCCCCATACAGTTGGCCACTGCTAGGAGTCATATCCACCCAACCCCATTGTATTGGGCAGTGCTGGGAGTCCTCTGCACCCACCACTCATACGTGTGGAAACTGCTGGGAGTCCTCTGCACCCACCCCCATTCTGATGGGCAGTGCTGGGAGTCATATCCAGCCACCCCTCGTATGTCTGGTCACTGCTGGGAGACCTCTGCACCAATCCCTCTTATGTCTGGACACTGCTGGGAGTCATATCCACCCAGCACTCTTATGTCTGGGCACTGCTAGGAGTCCTCTGCACCCACCCCTCTTTAGTCTGGGCACTGCTGGGAGTCCTCTGCACCCACCCCTCCTATGTCTGGGCACTGCTGGGAGTCATATCCAGCCACCCCTCTTATGTCTGGGCACTGCTGGGAGTCATATCCACCCACCACTCTTATGTCAGGGCACTGCTGGGAGTCATATCCAGCCACTCCTCTTATGTCTGGGCACTGCTGGGAGTCATATCCACCCATCCCTCATATCTGGGCACTGCTGGGAGTCATATCCAGCCAACCCTCTTATGTCTGGGCACTGCTGGGAGTCATATCCAGTCACCCCCATTCCATTCTGTTGGGCACTGCTGGGAGTCATATCCAGCCAGCCCCATACTGTTGGGCACTGCTGGGAGTCATATCCAGCCACCCCTCTTATGTCTGGGCACTGCTGGGAGTCATATCCAGCCACCCCTCTTATGTTTGGGCACTGCTCGGAGTCCTCTGTACCCACCCCTCCTATGTCTGGGCATTGCTGGGAGTCATATCCACCCACCACTCTTATGTCTGGGCACTGCTGGGAGTCATATCCACCCACCACTCTTATGTCAGGGCACTGCTGGGAGTCATATCCAGCCACTCCTCTTATGTCTGGGCACTGCTGGGAGTCATATCCACCCATCCCTCTTATATCTGGGCACTGCTCGGAGTCATAGCCAGCCAACCCTCTTATGTCTGGGCACTGCTGGGAGTCATATCCAGTCACCCCCATTCTGTTGGGCACTGCTGGGAGTCATAGCCAGCCAGCCCCATACTGTTGGGCACTGCTGGGAGTCATATCCAGCCACCCCTCTTATGTCTGGGCACTGCTGGGAGTCATATCCAGCCACCCCTCTTATGTTTGGGCACTGCTGGGAGTCCTCTGCACCCACCCCTCTTATGTCTGGGCATTGCTGGGAGTCATAACCAGCCACCCCTCTTATGTCTGGGCACTGCTGAGAGTCATATCCACCCACCACTATTATGTCTGGGCACTGCTGGGAGTCATATCCACCCACCACTCTTATGTCTGGGCACTGCTGGGAGTCATATCCACCCACCACTCTTATGTCTGGGCACTGCTGGGAGTCATATCCAGCAACTCCTCTTATGTCTGGGCACTGCGGGGAGTCATATCCAGTCACCCCCATTCTGTTGGGCGCTGCTGGGAGTTATATCCAGCAAGCCCCATACGGTTGGGCACTGCTGGGAGTCATATCCAGCCACCCCTCTTATGTCTGGGCACTGCTGGGAGTCATATCCAGCCACCCCTCTTATGTTTGGGCACTGCTGGGAGTCCTCTGCACCCACCCCTCTTATGTCTGGGCAGTGCTGGGAGTCATACCCAGCCACCCCTCTTATGTCTGGGCACTGCTGAGAGTCATCTCCAGCCACCCCTATTCAGTTGGGCATTGCTGGGAGTCATATCCAGCCACCTCTCTTATGTCTGGGCACTGCTGGGTGTCATATCCACCCACCCCCATACTGTTGGGCACTGCTGAGAGTCATATCCAGCCACCCCTCTTATGTCTGGGCACTGCTGGGAGTCATATCCAGCCACCCCCATTCTGTTGGGCACTGCTGGGAGTCATATCCAGCCACCCCTCTTATGTCTGGACACTGAAGGGAGTCATATACAGCCACCCCCATTTTGTTGGGCACTGCTGGGAGTCATATCCAGCCACCCCTCTTATGTCTGGGCACTGCTGGGAGTCATATCCAGCCACCCCCATTCTGTTTGGCACTGCTGGGAGTCATATCCACCCACCCCCATACTGTTGGGCACTGCTGGGAGTCATATCCAGCCACCCCTCTTATGTCTGGGCACTGCTGGGTGTCATATCCACCCACCCCCATACTGTTGGGCACTGCTGAGAGTCAGATCCAGCCACCCCTCTTATGTCTGGACACTGCTGGGAGTCATATCCAGCCACCCCCATTCTGTTGGGCACTGCTGGGAGTCATATCCAGCCACCCCTCTTATGTCTGGGCACTGAAGGGAGTCATATCCAGCCACCCCCATTTTGTTGGGCACTGCTGGGAGTCATATCCAGCCACCCCTCTTATGTCTGGGCACTGCTGGGAGTCATATCCAGCCACCCCCATTCTGTTTGGCACTGCTGGGAGTCATATCCACCCACCCCCATACTGTTGGGCACTGCTGGGAGTCATATCCAGCCACCACTCTTATGTCTAGGCACTGCTGGGAGTCATATCCAGCCACCCCCATTCTGTTAGACACTGCTGGGAGTCATATCCAGCCACCCCTCTTAGGAGTCATATCCAGCCACCCCCATCTGTTGGGCACTGCTGGGAGTCATATCCAGCCACCCCTCTTATGTCTGGGCACTGCTGGGAGTCATATCCAGCCACCCCATTCTGTTGGGCACTGCTGGGAGTCCTCCGCACTCCCCCCTCATATGTCTGGACACTGCTGGGAGTCCTCTGCACCCGCCCCCATTCTGTTGGGCAGTGCTGGGAGTACTCTGCACCGACCCCTTATATGTCTGGACACTGCTGGGAGTCCCTCCATGTTACATGAGTTTTTTGTATACTCACCAGACTCCACGACTCCTTCAATTCCATGTACTCCCACCGGTGGTAGCAGGGCCATGACTTTCTCCTCCCAGGGATGGTACTGTACTGGTCTGCGGGGACCACCACCTCCAGTGTGCTGGCTCTGGGCGCAGTCCTCATCCATCTTCCGCTTCACCATCCTCCGCAGATCGTACCACCTGGCCTGGCAATCCCTCCTGCTGCGCCTGATGGGTGCTACAAAATTGACCCTATTGATGATCCTCTCCCACAGCCGTGTTTTGTCAGCTATGCTGGTCTGTCTGACCAATGTGCCAAACAGCTGTGGCTCAACTCTGATGACTTTATCTGCAAGGATCTCCATCTCCTGGTTTGTGAACTTTGGATTCTTCTGTGCAGACATGTTGTGGGGTGAATGTGATTGGGGGGGTAACAGTGTGTATGGATGGGGGGTTGTGGGTCTGAATGTGAAGGGGGTGTGTGGGATTGAATGTGATTGGGGGTATGTGTGAAGGGGGATGTGTGCAGTTGTTGGTGTGTTGTCAGTCTCTGTAGGTAAATGGGTATGTTGTAAAGGATGCTGGTTTGTGTGTGCTTGCCCTTTTTATTGGTCCATTAGTGGGTGTGGCTTAGTTTGAATTTTTGGTGGGTGTGTTATAAGGGGTGGGTCTGAGTGTGGCCCTCTGTTTGCCAGTTTAGATCTGGCCAGGACATTGATTTGCAATGGCTTGTACACAGGAGACATGTTTTGTGGTGTTGTTTGACTCGCTTGCACACTCCTTGTGCTTACATACGCGATGTTTTTATGGGGTACGCGTGCGCTTCGTTGAGGGGGGGTTAATTTTGTTATTTATTGTGTAGCTTTCTCATATGTGACGTTTTTACGGGGTACGCGTGCGCTTCATTGAGGGGGGTTTGTTTCATACTTTATTGTGTAGCTCTCCCATACACACCGCTTTTTAAGGGGTACGCGCGCGCGTCGTTGAGGGGGTGTTCGTTTCATACTTTATTGTGTAGCTCTCTCATACGCGACCCTTTTTTACCGGGTACGCGTGCGCTTCGTTGAGGGGGTGTTCATTTTGTATTTGATTGTGCGGCTCGCTCATACGCGATGTTTTCCGTACAAATCACAGTTCATACGCGACAACATTTTCCCGTACGAATCGCGTTCTCGGTCCCCGGTCCGGATCGTACTTGGCGGGTCATACAGCATGTTTATAAATCGTACGGTTCACTTCCCGAGCCCGTATCATACGGATGTTCGCTTGTTTTTCGTTCGGTTCGGAAACATTCAAACGTATTTTTGGAAAATGGATCGTACTACGCGATTTGGACGGGTTTGTACGATTCGTACGGAAACAGCTACGAATATGATACGTCGGACGGTTTTCGTCCCCGAATCGGAATCGAGCCCTAAATTTATATGATGTAACTGAAAAACACGCAGCCTTTAATGATCATGTCGTCCTCCAGTATATCGACGATATATTTTGCATTTGGAAAGGAGACCAAGCAGAAGCAGCAAATTTTGTGGATTTCCTGAATGAAAATAGCCTCAATTTGAAATTTACCTGTACGATGGATAAAAACTATATTGAGTGTTTAGATTTAGTTTTTGACGTAAATGAGAATCGCTTAAAAAGCAAGCTATTTCGCAAAACTATGGCTGGAAATAGCATTTTACATGCTTCAAGCTGTCATCCCTTGAGTCTGATTAATAGTATCCCTTATGGGGAACTGTTACGGGCTAGACGTAATTGTAGCTCCGAAACAGCCTTTGCAGAAGAAATGAATACCATGAGGAGTAGGTTTAAAGAAAAAGGCTACTCTCAAAAGGTTATTAGAAATGCATGTAAAAAAGTTAAACAAATAAAAAGAGAAGATTTGCTAGCACAAAAAGATGAGACAGATATGGAGACTAAATCAATAAGATTCATTACAACCTTTAGCAATCAAGCAAGTGATGTCAGGAAATGTCTAAGTAAATTTTGGAATGTATTAAGAATGGATGAGACGCTTGAAAAACACATTGAGAGTTATCCAAGCGTTACATTCCGACGATGTCCAGCACTTAAGGATGTACTATGTAAAAGCACGCTAATATCTGACAATGATTTGAGATTTAGTATTCAAGGATTTTATAGATGTGCTTCATGTAAAGCTTGTAGATATAGTTCCAACTGCAAACAGGTAACATTATCTAAATCTCTGAAGCCATTCAACATTACGAAACATTTGAACTGCAAATCTGATTATTGTGTCTATGCCCTAATATGCCCTTGCGAATTAGTATATATCGGCAGTACCATCAACCAAGTAAAGCTACGCATCTTAGAACACATGTGAGCTATAACAAATGAGGATAGACAGTATCCTATTGCTAGGCATTTTAAGGAATGCCACAATAAAGATACTAGCCTATTAAAATATTGTGCCCTGGATAGAATCTCGGTCTCTGAACGAGGAGGGAATAGAATTCGAGATCTGCGCAGATCAGAATCACGATTGATAATAAAAAATTAAACTTGCACTCGGGGGCATGAATAAAGATGAGGAACTATCAGTGCATCTTGGCTGAGATGCAAGCAGAACTTTGACCTGACCTTTAAGATATTTTTAAAATGTAAATATGAAATAATGTAAATGTCACGTTGCCTCTCATGAAGAGATGTTTATAGCATGGTTTTCAAATATTTTTATTGATGTGTATATTTGGTTTATTTCTTATAGGTGACGGAGCTTTTGCTATGTTTTGAGAGAAGTGCAGATTAAACCACTTGATTTGGTGTTGAAAGAATGAACTGGAGAATACGATTCATTTTGTTGATAATTAGCCCACATGGGCAGAATTGATTCAGTGGACAATGTAGAGATGTGAATTTCATGTCTCTTTACCCACTTGGGTAGAATTGGTTTGTAATTATGCAAGTAATTTTCTGTTAAGAGCAAAATATGTCTTAATTTTGATGAAAAGCGTTTATTTGTATATACTAATTATGGCTCTTACATTTTGTATATATTTCTGTTATAAACAGTTATTTACTCCACATGGAATTGTTTGAAAATCGAACTAAAACTTGTAAATCCAGTCTACTTACACCATTTCAAAATGGCGGTAATGCTAACTATACAAATGTGGCAGCGATGTGGTCCTTTCTTTATATTATTTACACTTTTGTGCACTATATCATGTGACTAAAGTAAACATCACACTGACCCGTGACCAAGGAACCTTCGGTTTTCAAAACCCATCGGGAGTTGTTTGCCACAACTTTATGAAATAAAGTACGCTGAAAAAACAAATTGGGGCTCGACGCAATCTTTTTGAACGAAGGATTCTTTGTGCTTGATATATATATATATATATACATACATACCTATAATATCAAATCTAACAAAAAAACATTTTATTATAAATTAAAACATTAAACTATTAAAAATTCTTGAAACGTAAATTTCTCACTACAGTCAGTGCAACAGTAGGGAAAGTGTTGAATAGTGGTGGGGTGAAAATTACTATTCCCACTCCAGTGAGTACAACAGTAGGGAAAGTGTTGGATAGCATAGGGGTAAACATTACCATTCCCATGAGTTCAACAGAAGGGAAAATGTTGGATAGCGAACTGGTAACAATTTAGAGTCCCACTCCAATGAGTGCAACAGTAGGGAAGGTGTATGATAGCAGGGGGGGTAAAATTGCTATTCCCACTCCAATGAGTGCAACAGTATGAAAAGTGTTGGATAGCGGAGGGGTAAAAATTACTATTCCCACTCGAGTGAGTGTAAAAGTAGGGAAAGTGTTGGAGTGCAGAGGGGTACAAATTACTATTCTCAATCCAGTAAGTGCAACAGTAGGAAAAGTGTTGTATAGCAGAGGGGTAAATTTTTACTATTCCTACTCCAGTAAGCGCAACAGGAGGGAAAGTGTTGGATAGCGAAGGGGTAAAAATTACTATTCCCACTCCAATTAGTTCAACAGTAGGGACAGTGTTGGATAGCATAGGGGTAAAAATTACTATTCCCACTCCAGTGAGTTCAACAGAAGGGAAAGTGTTGGATAGCGAAGGGGTAACAATTTAGATTCCCACTCCAATGAGTGCAACACTAGGGAAAGTGTTGGATAGCGGAGGGGTAAAAATTACTTTTCCCACTCCAATGAGTGCAACAGGAGGAAAAGCGTTGGATAGCGGAGGGGTAAAAATACTATTCCCACTCCAGTGAGTGTAAAAGTAGGGAAAGTGTTGGAATGCAGAGGGGTAAAAATGACTTCTTACTCCAGTGAGTGCAACAGTAGGGAAAGTTTTGGATAGTGGAGGAGTAAAAATTACTATTCCCACTCCAGTAAGTGCAACAGTAGAGAAATGGTTGGATAGCAGAGGGTTAAAATGTACTATTCCCTCTCCAGTCAGTGCAACTGTGGGGAAAGTGTTGGATAGCGGAGGGGTAAAAATTACTATTCCCACTTCAGTGAGTGTAAAAGTAGGGAAAGTGTTGGAATGCAGAGGGGTTAAAATGTACTATTCCCTCTCCAGTCAGTGCAACTGTGGGGAAAGTGTTGGATAGCGGAGGGGTAAAAATTACTATTCCCACTTCAGTGAGTGCAACAGTAGGGAAAGTGTTGGATAGTAGAGTAATTATGGGCGCAAAATCCGCTCCGCTCACGAAATTTGTGAATTTTCGGCAATTTCGTAATCCGCAAATCTCGCGAAATTGCCGAAAAATTGGGGAATTCGCGAGCGGGCGGATTTTTTTTTGGCCTCAGGAAGCACAGTTAAGGAAGGTGCTCGAGTTGAAGCTAACTTTGTAACCATTTTAGAAATGCTTGCTGGCGCCATTCTAAAATGGTTACAAAGTTAGCTTCAACTCGGGCACCTGCCTTAACTCTGTAACTGCTTCCTGTGGGCCAAAAATTAAACGTCAACAGGAAGCACTTACAGATATAAATAAAGCAGCTGCCGGAGTTGAAGCTCAAATTCAGTAACGTTTTAATCAGCCCAAAACATTAGTGAGCACGGTCGAGGCTGGGCAAGTGTGCTTCATCCCCATCTCTGCCGTCGAAAATTAGCTGTAGTACCCGATGGGAGGTCTTTGCATCCCTGAGTTTCTCGAGCGCAATCCCCGTTCCTGTGACCAGAAGGCTGCTTTCTCCTCACCTGCTGCCCTGCTCGCTCTCTAACCCTTTATACACAAAACACATAGAAGCCCCACACCACACACTAGCGGTATCAAACGTCTTCCCGCCCTTTCCCAACTATGATGGACAGCTCACTCAAGGGACCTCGGCGCCTTTTGGCGCTATGGCAATGTTACAGGCACACATGGCCAGTGGAGACAAATCTTCTGGCCCTACGCAGCTGTAGTGTAGGAAAAGCACTATCATTTACCCAACGAGGTAGCACTTACTGGATTAGCCAGTAGTACTCCAGTTGAGTAGAGGTATTGCATCTTCGTGGATAACTATGCAGGGCAGGATTCATTCTGGCACGAGGCTCCTGTCACAAAAATTAAACCTCAACAGGAAATACTTACAGATATAAATAAAGCAGGCGCCCGAGTTGAAGCTCAAATTCAGTACCGTTTTAATCAGCACAAAACATTAGTGAGCACGGTCGAGGCTGGGCAAGTGTGCTTTAACCCCATATCTGCCGTCGAAAATTAGCTGTAATACTCGAGGGAGGTCTTTGAATCCATGAGTTTCTCGAGCGCAATCCCTGTGTAGTTCCTGTGACCAGGAGGCTGCTTTCTCCTCACCTGCTGCCCTGCTCGCTCTCTGACCCTTTATACACAAGAGGCATGTTGACACGCATAGAAGCCCTGCACCACACAATAGCGGTATCAAACGTCTTCCCGCCCTTTCCCAACTATGCTGGACAGCTCACTCAAGGGACCTCGGCGCCTTTTGGCGCGGTGGCAAAGTTACAGGCACACATGGTCAGTGGAGACAAATCTTCTGGCCCTTTACGCAGCTACAGTGTAGGAAAAGCACTATACATTTACCCAACGAGGTAGCACTTACTGATTAGCCAGTAGAAAGTACTCCATTTGAGTAGATGGAAATCGCAAAAAAATCCACGATTTTGCGGGAAAATCCGCAAATTCGTGGACTTTTTTGCGATTTCGCGCAAATTCGTGGACCGCAGATCCGCAAAATTCGCCCATACTTATAGTAGAGGAGTAAAAATGACTATTACCACTTCAGTGAGTGCAACAGTAGGGAAATGGCTGGATAGCAGAGGAGTAAAATGTGCTATTCCCACTCCTGTCAGTGCAACTATAGGGAAAGTGTTGGATAGCGGAGGGGTACAAATTACTATTCCCACTCCAGTGAGTGCAACAATAGGAAAAGTGTTGGATAGTGGAGGGGTAAAAATTACTATTCCCACTCCAATGAGTGCAACAGTAGGGAAAGTGTTGGATAGCGGAGGGGTAAAAATTACTATCCCCACTACAATGAGTGCAACAGTAGGAAAAGCCTTGGATAGTGGAGGGGTACAAATTACTATTCCCATTCCAGTGAGTATAAAAGTAGGGAAGGTGTTGGAATGCAGAGGGGTAAAAATTACTATTCTAACTCCAGTGAGTGCAACAGTAGGGAAAGTGTTGGATAGTGAAGGAGTAAACATTACTATTCACACTCCAGTGAGTGCAACAGTTGGGAAATGGTTGGATAGCAGAGGGGTAAAATGTACTATTCCCACTCCAGTCAGTGCAACTGTAGGGAAAGTGTTGGATTGCGGAGAGGTAAAAATTATTATTCCCACTCCAGTGAGTGCAACAATAGGAAAAGTGTTGGATAGCGGAGGGGTAAAAATTACAATTCCCACTCCAGTGAGTGCAACAGTAGGGTAAGTGTTAGATAGTGGCAGGATAAAATTTACTATTTCCACTCCAATCAGTGCAACAGTTGGGAAAGTGTTGGATTGCGGAGGGGTAACAGTTAATATTCCCACTCCAGTCAGTTCAAAATTAAAAACAAACAAATGATGATATGTTAAAAATGTAAATACAAATATGTTTAATATTAAAAATTAAAAAAAATATTATAATGTTGAATACCTAGGATAAATACCTATAAATATTATTGTTGTATAGCTCCTATATATCCCTATATCGTGTTAAGTTAGCATAGGTACGTTTGAGATTTAAACGCCATTTTTCCTTTCTTGCAACTTCTGCACACGACCCTTATTTGTTGACTTAGCTTTCAACCTAGTAGTCTGCCGTGGTGAAAGTGAGAATAATATGTTATTGCTCTGATATCTGCTTTGTTTAATAAAACATGTCTGCACGGAGAGTGCTGAAGTTTCAGGAGCAACACGATATGGAATTGTTATGAGGTCTGATCTCCACGCCTTCATAGTCATAACACAAGTGCAGCCTTTGCCAACTTGGGCTTGAGGCGGGATTGATATTGCTTTGCACGAGAATTGTTAATACACTTGATGCGGTGCACATGCAGAGAGAGCTGGTGTATGCTGATGTGATTCCTTCATGCTAGGACACTAAGGTATGGGCCCGCCCTAAAACAACCCAAAGAGACCTTCTTAGCTAATAATATAATATATGTGTTAGGGAGGGTGAGATATAAGTGTTGTTAACTCTTATTCATTACAGCATGTTAACATGCTGTCACCATTCGCTTTTTATGTCTTAGTAACTATGCTGATAATTTTGCTACTGATAATAAGTATACTTGTATTATCAAAGATACTGCGCCTGAGAAGACGGCATTAGTAAATAAACATTTCAAATGCACATGTGTCTTCTTTACTCCATGTTCTGGTTTGTAATGATAATATAACGAAAGAGTGTTCATGAGTCCCACGTACCCTGAGGTACTGTAAGTTCATGTTCTGGTTTGTCTAAACATTGGGTGTTTGATATGTCCAATGAGACACTGTAGCTAGCTCGGTAAGGGGTGAGTTGGTTGCTAAGGTAAGTTTTGGGACACCCTAATTTGCCGAGGTTCCACTCCTCTGTGCACAGTTCTGTGTGAGTACAGAAACCCTGCAACATGGCGCCCAACGGTTTCGGTGGTCTTATATCATGACACTCGAGTAGTTTATCGTTCATGCCTTAACCCCTTCACGTCCGTTTCCGGAAAACGGGGTGTCGGTGAAACCTACCTATTTTTTGAAATAGGTCTTTATTCAAGCTTGATTCTTACTTAAACGGTTTCTTTGAATTACTACCCAGTTGTGCTACAAAGTATTCTTTGTGTTTTCTTGTTTCCAATTCTGTAATGGCGGCAGCGGTGGCTATTGCGCAGCATAGTCGCGTAGCGGTACGCAACCATCTTCAGACGTACCAAGTCCCAGTAGATGGGATGGCTGTGATTTTCGTGGTAAGTGCAGATCCGGCGTTTCCTTACGAGTTGTTTTACTCTTGGGTTACGTTTCCGGCTGTGGACGCTAATTCTGTTTTGTACCACTCCTACACCGCCTCGGATGTCCCGGCTGAATATACGCCATACAGGGCATTGGAAATACCTATTGATCATTGGCAGCATCGAGTTTGGTTTGATGGCGCCCTCCCCCACTCTTTGTCCCGTGCGAGGTTAGGTCCACTCTCAATTCCAGGTACTAATTGGCCTGCGCTGGGTGGCTTTACCCCGCACCCGAATCACGGGGCTTGTACCCTGGCAGAAATTCGCAGGCTGCATGTAGTTTCCATTTCCGTGATTCGTGCTTTAGTGCAATACATCGGTCGACATCTTCCTGGTGGTCCCCAGGGGGGTGCGGCCGCTCCCATGGAACGAGGCGGAATGCGTCTCAATCCTGTTATGGTAAATTCGGTTTTTGGTGCGCGTCCTGTTGACAACGATGACTTCCCATTCTGGCTAGCAGAGAAGTTTGATCAACTGGAAGCGGTTTTTCCGAATTCTACTCCTGCTGATAAACATAGAATGTTGACGATTACTCTACCGAAGGATATTACTCCTGAACTTGCTGACTGTGACAGCTGGGGAAAAACATTTGCGGCAGTTTATACAAGGTGCTTCGGCACCCCGTCTATGACTGCCCTGCCTGAAATCGTTAGACGTGTTCAGAATGATCACGGTCCAGAGGCAGCGGTTGAATTGGGTATGCGCCTGTGTGGTTCTTTTGAGATTGTAAGTGATCTCATTCTCTCCAATGTTAAAGGAGATGCAGTTAACTTTCAGGTGTCGAATGCTTTGGCTGCTCTGCCCGATGCCGACAAACCCCGCCAGTTAGCAAAGATTGTGGTGGCCGCTTATAAAACGATTGGCCGCACAAGTAGAGGTCTGAAATATTTTCCAGTGAAGGAGAAAAAACAACCACAGGGACCATCTGCAGTGACAGATGCCCAGCCCAAGTCCAAAAAACAAAATTGGCCTAAAAAACAGACACAGGGGAAGCAGACAACGCAGACTCAGGGTACTTTTCCTGCAATACAAGCTCCTGCGCCACCCGAAAAAGTTTATGATTTGCGCGACCGCGCGATGATTAAATCGCCTGATCGTTTTCAGGGTTCTGATCAACGCTCTCCTCGTTCCTTTCAGGACACATCGGCCCCGACGACCGGTGGAGGAGGAGGGGGTGGACGTGGACGTGGTGGCCAACAAGGACGTGGCCAGTCCCGCCAGACGGACGGCGCAGTGAAGCAGGAGGATTCTACGCCTAGGCGTCCGCAGTTTGCGAAAAAGAAAGTCGCAGCCTTAACAGCGCATCGATATGCCACAGATAGTGAGAACGCGGCTTCGGTATCTGACGTGGGCTCTGACCTTGCTGGACAGCGCGGCGGAGATAACCGTAGTCAGAGAGGCGCTGCGTCCACTACTGAGGGTGACAGCGACTGATGTCTACGTTGTGGTAGAAACAGCGGATACTAGACTTGCTCCCCCTGAAAGACTATATGAAATTGTCCTGTTAATTGAAGGTGACATACAGCGTACCGTTAAAGGTGTATTTTGGGAGAATCTGTCTTCTACATATGATATTTTACTTTCGGAGGCTGACTGGCCCCCACCTTTTGTGCTCGCGGCGCCGCGAGGGGAGGAGGTAATCCTACCCAGTTTCGCGAACGCTGTCTCGAAAGAGCATGCGCAGCGTTTTGCAGAGGAGTGGGCTCGGGCTCTCGCGCCGGCTCTGTACCGTAACCAATGTGGTTGGGATAAATTGTCGCCTTGCCACGAAATTCCGTTGCGGTCTCAGCCGCGGCCTCAACCTCAATATCCCATTCGGCGTGAAGCAGAATCTTCCGTCGCGGAAATCCTTGAACAATTGGAATATCAGGGAGTTATTGACACGTGTGTGTCACCGATGAATAATCCCCTTTTTACTGTGAATAAACCTGACGGATCATATCGTTTGGTTTTGGATTACCGGCATTTGAACTCGCATTGCCGTAACTGTGCAGTACAGAATACCCACGGCTCTGCCCTAGTGGATAGTCTAGTGCGTAAGCGTTTCAAGACAACGCTTGACATATCCAATGGTTTTTATGCCCACAGATTGGACAGCTTTAGCTCCCAATGGACCAGTTTTACAAGCGCTGGAGTCCAAAAGCAATTCCGGCGTCTTCCAATGGGCTACAAGAATAGTCCTGGTGTATTTACCGCTCGAATTGTCTCTATTCTGGAGGCACTCGACCCTGATGCTTTTTCGTATGTGGATGACATATATCTCACAGACGACGATATTTGGGAGCATCTGTGTCGTGTAAATTCTCTTGTTTGCAACTTCGCAGACATGGGTTACAAATTCAACTTTGCAAAATCGCACATTGCTGAACACACAGTGTTGTTTTTGGGCTATGAGCTCAACAATGAAGGTAGAGGTTTGGCTCCTCACTTCTTGGAGAAGTGCGCACAATTGCGCGCACCAACAACTCTGAGAAAATTACAATCCTTACTGGGCTTTTTGAATTTCGGCAGAACTTACATTCCGGAATATGCCCAGCGTATCAAGCCTTTGTATGCTTTGATACAACCAACTTTCTCAAAATCATGCTGGCTGCCTGAGCATTCAGCCATTTTGCAATCCTTGCAGGCTGATCTGCTCGCTTCTAAATATTTACTGACTCGTGATAACCACACCAACCTGGTCATAAGAATAATTCCTGGGACGGTGGGTTTCACCTACCTCACTTTTAATGAAGGTGACACAGTACCTATTGCTTACAAGTCACACTTGTACACCTCGGCTGAGATGCGGTTTCCCACCATAGAAAAGGTTTTAACTGCTGTACAGATGGCTATTCTGAAGGAACGAGCTCTGTCACAGGGGAAGCGCATGCTTGTGGTAACACCCTGTCCTCATTTAGAGGCAGTCACGAAAGCCAGTGTACCAAATTCAAAGGCTTTGCACCCTCGGTGGATTCAGTGGGCTGCGTCATTGTCATCCACGGATGTCATGTTTATTTTTGACGCTTCCTTACGGTCGCAGGAGTGCTTGCAGTATGAATTCGTTCACCCTGCTCCTCTGGCGATGCGACCTTTGGAGGACTTCCATTGCATCATTTACACTGATGGGTCGGCGCAGGTTGCGCATGGCTCTAAACATGCCTACGTTTCCGCATGCGCCATTGTGGTCGGTGCTATGTTGAATGATGAGTTCATATCCAGGGAGGTACACACGTTGCCCCTGGGCGATTGCACCGCACAATTGGCAGAGCTTCGTGCTCTATTACTAGCTTTGGAGTACGCGGATCCAAGTGTTACTACTCTAATTGTAAGTGATTCTTACTACTGTGTCCAGTCTTACAATGAAAACTTGTTCTTTTGGATTCAAAATGACTTTCATGATTCCAAGGGTAGCACAATAAAACATAAAATGATCTGGGTTCGAGTGGCAGAGCTTAAGGCTATGTTGCCACTCGTTTATGTGATTCATACTCTCGGTCATCAGCGCTTAGGAGTTCACGCTGTTGGCAACTCGCTTGCTGATGAAGCAGCGAAATCAGCAGTATCTACATACTTAGTTGCAGCAGTTACTAGGTCTAAAACCAAGATTGATAGCGACATCTTGGCAGCGATTGCTGCCTCTGAGAAGGGAAGTAAACATCCTTCGGGATTCCCTTCGAAGTATAGATACCACTTAAGTCCCGAAAAGGTTCCTTTTGTGACAATTCCTGATGTTGGGGAACGGCTGATTCCCAACTCGGATCGCAGAACAGACTTGATTACAGCGGCTCATGAAGGTGTGGCGTCTGCGCATGCGGGCGTCTCAGCCACTGTAACGCAATTACAACAACGTTTCTGGTGGCGGGGACTGTACAAACAGACGCGTGATTATGTCCTTCTTTGTGACATATGCCAGCAGATTAAACCTTCAACTGCTACGCGTCCGCCACAGACTCAGTTGTACATATCTAATAAACCACTAGGCTGTGTTTATTTAGATCACTGCGGTCCATTTTCATCTGATACTGCGTATAAATACATCTTAGTAGCAGTTGACTCATGCACACGCTTTGTTTGGGTATGGCCACATCGCAGCGCTGATTCCCGGACTGTCATCAGAGATTTGCGTATCTTTATAGGGATTTTTGCCTGTGGTACCTTCCATTCGGATCAGGGTCCGGCTTTCGCCTCTAAGGCGTATAAGGATGCCATGACTTCGATGGGGGTCCAAGTCAAGTTTTCGTCACCCTACAGACCCGAGGGTAATAGTGTAGTTGAACGAATGAACCGTGATTTAAAGCAATCTTTGACAGCCCGAGTTATAGGCACTGGCAGAAACTGGCTGGCTCACCTCTATGGCGTGCAGCGTGCTCTTAATAATCTCCCTAGAAGGTCTCTGGGTGGGCGGACCCCATACGAAATGCTCTTTGGCATCAAGATGTTCGTCCCTGACCTTGACGGTCTAGACTCGGTGGTTCGCGCCACTTCCTTTGACGCAGATGAACATTGCAATGTTTTACAGAATCTACAAAAGACGAGAGACACTCTTGCAGAGGAACATTTGCCCTCCACATCGGATGATGCGTTGCAGATCCCGGTAGTTGGCTGGCTACCCCAAGTTGGAGAACTGGTTCGAGAGAAGATCGACAACAAGAAAGAGTTTGGTCCCTCCTATCGAGCTCCGGTCCCAGTGCTTGGAGTGAAGGGCACAAGAACAGTCATTTTACCACCACTTCCAGGTCGTAAGGAAAACAGGTTTATTTCTATTGACAATGTCAAGATACACAGAGTGGCCGATTCTTCTTAGCATGACACCGGCTGTTTCCTGTCCTTCCATTGTGAGAAATTCAATTATGCCCACTGCTTCTAATAATGAACCTGAGGTGGCCATCGAATTACCTGCTGTTTCCAGTCCATTATTGAATAATTTACCAGGAACTAACCTTGATGAGACAGACTATACATACCCCACTGATTTGTCCATGCCTGACCTGCAAGCTCGTTTAGCCACGGAATCCAGATTTTCATTTGACTCTGCTTCCCTTGCCTCAAAAAAACCTTCTAAAATTGCAGTATATGCTAGCCTGTTTAAAAAACATTTTTTGATACCCCCTTGGATATACATTTGGCTGGTCCTTTTTTCAGTTTACCTTTTTATGTCAATTGGTTTTGTGTTTTATTTTTTTCGGATTATGAATGGACACTATGTCGAGGAGAGAACTTGCATTACTCATTTGAATGGAACTTTGGCCCCACTTTCCTCTTCACATTCTACACACAGATTAAAAAGAGACTTGACTTTGGTTAACATCACAGCGTGGCCTGTTCTGGATGGAATCGCGTGGGATGCAGTTCGTTTTCAGATTCATGGCCCAACGGAAGTCGTTAATGTCCCAAATGTACTGAGAGTTAATATGGGGGATGTAGTGAAACAAAACATTCGTTCTGATGATTGGGATGTTAATGCTGTGGAAAGTTTGTTTTCTGATTTGAAATATTATGCTGCTTTTGATGCTGAGGATTTATATTTAGAATCTGCTAATTATGGTGAATTGTTCTGTTACCAACATTATGGCAATCACTTCTTACACAAGACATCTTCCCGTAGGGATGCGGTTAATTTTACTCAGTGGGAACATTGCCCAGCACCAACACAAGGGAGTTCAGAAACGTTTCTTAAAAAGTATACTTATTTCACTGACTTTAATCAGTCCAATCCCGAGTCCTTTTATTTTAAATTTCACAAACAGCCACTGTCCAAGGTTCGACTTACAAATACAAAATTGTTATATTCAAAGGCCTTCCTGGATCAATTAGTTACTGGAGGGTATGAGTTATGGAAGGATACAATAGACCTTAAATCAGTTTGGGGCTCAAGGGCCTGGCAGGTACAAGGCACTGAGGCTTTGCACCGTGCATGTCTCATCCCAAATCATATGTGGTTTTTAAATGAAACCATTTCCCAGACCACATGCTTTGGATTGGCTACATCTAAAAGGTTAAACACCCCGTCTTTCCCGGATTTGGAGGAATATGAGAATTGGAGTAATTTTACTAAATTGTCCATTAGTGATATACAGGCTCTGCTTCTGAATTCCTCCTTTAACATTTCCAGTATGAATCCCAAGGGTTGGCTGCTTTGGCACCGTAGTGCTGATTCTTGCCAAAAGAGGTTTTTAAATATAACTAACGGTTTTAAGACTGTTAGATCTGATCCCCGTTTTGATTTGAGTCATACTGTCACCTCTTACTCAGTGGGCAAGTTGTGTCAAGCTTGGCTGAAACATTCAACTTTACCTGCGGTTAAGTATCACCTTTCCAAACTGAATGCAGACGTGGATTTGAATGATTTCATTAAGGGCCCAGCTAGTGGCAGGTCGAAACGTTGGTTATATGGTGTTTACAATGAAATTTGGAAACTCTCACAGATTGAGGCTGCTTCACGCCTTAGAGCTATTGATCAGGCGAATCTTGAGAAAGTTCTTGCAGTTGTTGACAATAGCATTAACGTGCTTTCCTCTAGAATTTACACATTAGATAATATTGTGTCGTCTGTTGTTGATATTGTACATGATGAAGTATCTGTATTATACCATGGTCAAAATCAATTACGTTCAATCATGCAATTTGCATGGACACTTCAGACTCTGAAAATGGGTAAAGTTCCCTGGGGATACATGAATGTTTCTTCTTTATTTGCACCGTTTAATTTGACAGACAAACAACGCTTGCTTTCAATGCGTGATGCTTCCTTTTCTATGCTCCATATTGAAAGGTTGGAATCTTTACCTTTTTCTGTGGCAGAATCCACTGCTGCTACGTGGCTTATCCACGGTTTAATAACGCTGCCTTTTGCTTTATATAAGTTTTCCAATTGTATGAAATATGTGCCAATAGGTCGTTTTGAACCCTTAGGTAGCGGTTTTCTTCATGAGGTCTGGTCACTCCCATACACATACAGATGTTTCAAGGATGAACAAGAGGTTTATCTAACAGGGGATGAGTGTACTGAGACGCCAGATCATTCTTTAATGTGCAGACACATACAGTTACACGGTTCATGTAATAAGGACAGACCGAATATGGCTTGCGTTTTACAGGGCACGCCAGTTCCTGCTATCATCCCCACGTTTAAATTGTTAGAGAATGGTAGTTATTTAATGCTCAATAATGAAAACTGTTGTGGTTTAATTAAGGGTATAGCTTTCATAGTAACGGTTAGTGAGCGTGTTATTTGCTGCAGAAATGTTCTTTATCCTCCCACGCGTGAACATAGGGAGTCTTCCATTTGGCCACAGATACCGACCTTGGGAGCAGAATTCAGCGGCATGGCTAGAATAAGAGCTCTATTGTCCCAGAAGGAGGTGGCCTTGAGCTCGGCCCGTGAAACTTTCGTGCTTCACATTGCTAACACCCGTACGGAGGTTCAGGCTCTATTAAACACTGATTTGCCTTTGCATTTCGGAGCCATGGTCCGTTCTATCTTTAACGCATCCTCCACAACGGGCCTAGCACATTTTTTTAAAGTTGTTAGCGGTGGTCTCGTGACTTCCTTTGAGAAAATTTTTGGAGTCATCCCTGCCTTCTTCCATTCTATTTTTTCATCCTTATTTGGAGGGTTCCCGTTTTTACTTGCATTAGCGGCTGGCGCATTGGTGGTTTTCTGCCTGTTTAAATATGGATGCCCTTCCTGTGCAAGACCAAGCACGGCTACTACTGACGCGGTTTCGCAACCGCATGCTTGATTACTATGGCACACTGCCGTTAGCGACTCTAAGCACGGCGTTTGGATTATCTTTTCGGTTCTCCTATTTCACCTGTGTCCAGCCTGTATTTCGCTGCCTGACCTGTGATTTCCTTTGGGCCATTGATTTGTGTCTCTGCGGACCTATATCTGCTGACGTCGATTTTGATCAACTGATGAGTCCTATCATTGCTCACGAGTTGGTTTGTTCTGACGAAAGGATTATGGCCTTGGCGGTGGCACATGGACTAATGGGTCCCTGGGATGTGTTGTCGGCAGCGCTAAGTTTCTTGGAACGAAGTTTTCTTGAAAACCCACCGAGCTGTCCTCTGATGGTTATAGAGGATCCGGTGCTGGAAGATCACGTATGTTCCTTTCATCTTTTAAATTGGATGGCTGAACTGTTTTCAGATGAGGACAGTGACTTTCTCCTGGAGGCTGTTGCAGCTTACTTTTCATATACAGTCTTATCATAGACACTGCCTCAAATTGGCATGCTGATTGATGGCATTTCCTTGATTTTATTGACTTTTGGTCAAAACATTTTATTTTTGCTTGCCTATTGGCTTGAGCCACAGTATACTGGTGGGCTATTTTTTAGCATTATTTTTTAAAAATTGAATTTTTATTCATGCCCGTTTATAAATGGATTCTGCTCTCATGTGATGGCACTTCTGTTACCTTATTTAGTCCGTTCTCGGATCATGGGGGGGTGTTGTATAGCTCCTATATATCCCTATATCGTGTTAAGTTAGCATAGGTACGTTTGAGATTTAAACGCCATTTTTCCTTTCTTGCAACTTCTGCACACGACCCTTATTTGTTGACTTAGCTTTCAACCTAGTAGTCTGCCGTGGTGAAAGTGAGAATAATATGTTATTGCTCTGATATCTGCTTTGTTTAATAAAACATGTCTGCACGGAGAGTGCTGAAGTTTCAGGAGCAACACGATATGGAATTGTTATGAGGTCTGATCTCCACGCCTTCATAGTCATAACACAAGTGCAGCCTTTGCCAACTTGGGCTTGAGGCGGGATTGATATTGCTTTGCACGAGAATTGTTAATACACTTGATGCGGTGCACATGCAGAGAGAGCTGGTGTATGCTGATGTGATTCCTTCATGCTAGGACACTAAGGTATGGGCCCGCCCTAAAACAACCCAAAGAGACCTTCTTAGCTAATAATATAATATATGTGTTAGGGAGGGTGAGATATAAGTGTTGTTAACTCTTATTCATTACAGCATGTTAACATGCTGTCACCATTCGCTTTTTATGTCTTAGTAACTATGCTGATAATTTTGCTACTGATAATAAGTATACTTGTATTATCAAAGATACTGCGCCTGAGAAGACGGCATTAGTAAATAAACATTTCAAATGCACATGTGTCTTCTTTACTCCATGTTCTGGTTTGTAATGATAATATAACGAAAGAGTGTTCATGAGTCCCACGTACCCTGAGGTACTGTAAGTTCATGTTCTGGTTTGTCTAAACATTGGGTGTTTGATATGTCCAATGAGACACTGTAGCTAGCTCGGTAAGGGGTGAGTTGGTTGCTAAGGTAAGTTTTGGGACACCCTAATTTGCCGAGGTTCCACTCCTCTGTGCACAGTTCTGTGTGAGTACAGAAACCCTGCAACATTATATTA
This sequence comes from Lissotriton helveticus, assembly GCF_964261635.1. Taxonomy (NCBI): domain Eukaryota; kingdom Metazoa; phylum Chordata; class Amphibia; order Caudata; family Salamandridae; genus Lissotriton; species Lissotriton helveticus. The sequence goes on from NC_136059.1 coordinate 644,322,559, forward strand.
AATAAACAAAAAGATAATTTTGAAAAAAATAAATATGTTTAATTAGAAAATATTTAGAAACAAAATCATTAATTATTACATACATTTAGGTATTTTATTTCCTACCCTACACCCCACACAATTCACAACCCACATCTAAATGAAAAGACATTTACTTCCATAATTAACATGATTAATTACCAATTAAAGAAATATTGTTAAATAAAAAACAAATGACAACTCATAAAATGTAATCAACTTCTCACACTTTACCCCTCTAATCCCCACATCCAACAGCTAAAATTAAACTGTCTAAAAATTCACTGCACAATTGAAAATTATTTTCAATTAAAAAACTACTAGTATTTAACAACTAATTATAAAGTAGGTAACATTAATTTACTCCCACCCTTTACCCCTATTAAAGTAAAACTCACACACAAAAAATAAACAATTACCATAGTCAAATATCAAGTAGTTAATTAATATTAATGACCAAGTAATTGTTAATTAATTAAACATAAATGATTTCCCACCCTTTACCCCTATAAACCCAAAACCCACACCTAAAATTCCATATTTCCTTTTCAATTAATTAATTAACAATTATCAATTAATTAAACATGAACTACTTCCCACCCTTTACCCCAATAAACCCCAAAACCTGCACCTAAAATTAATTACACAATTTCCATAATTAATTTTCAATAACAATTCATATCAATTAAGAAATAATTAATAATTAATAAAAATCGATTAGTTCCCACCCTTTACCCCTATAAACCCTACAACCTGCACCTAAAATTAATAACACAATTTCCATATTACATTTTTAATTCATTAATTAATTAATATGAATTAACATGCCTATAAACCCCTCAACCCATACCTAAACAAATTATCATAATTACCATAATTAATTACCAATTAATTAATTAATATTAATTAACAACCAATTGACAAGTAATTAATAATAAATTACTTTGCACAATTAACACGAAAAAGTCTCCATTAAATCACTATGAATACATAAAAAATAATCATTAATTTATTATATCTAAATTACTTCCTACCCCATTCCCCTATAAACCTACAACCCGCTATGGAACTAAAAAATGCAACATTTAATTAAAATAAAATTGATGACTACTAAAAATGTAATACATATATTAAAAATCATAAACAATTCGTATACAAAACAATACATCACATACATTTAAAATATATACTAAAATACATAAGACTAATTGAAAAATTTGATATTTTAAACAACTATATTTTTGCAAATGATATTAATGACTTCTATATTTTTAAATTCGATATTACTTTCCTTCAAATCGATATTCTTGACAATGATGGTCTTGCACTTGATATTTCCACTCCACGATATTTCGGTATTCATGTACTTCGAATTTTTTTGCCTCAATCTTTGTCTCATTACTGTTATTACCTTAGGCTTAGTTGTGGCCTCGATGGCATGTATAAAACACAGAAGCACAAACTAAAATGGTGTCCCAGTTTGTCAAGACAAAGCAAAACAAAAAATGGCGCCTGTCCAGAATAGAGCAAGCAATGAAAGCACACAAATGCTCTTGATTCGCGCACTAATAAAGTAAACACAATGCCCAAAGGGGAGTTACTAGGCCTCGGTGGAGTTTGCGCAGTTCCAGGTGACAAAGAAAATCTGCGGAGTTCCGCAAGCAGTGGAGTGCGGCGCAAACTGCCCTTCACGCTGATCTCCCTGCCATTTGCATAGCAATTCTACCCGAGCGGCAGCTTGCGCTCACCAACTTGGTGAGCGTGAGCAGGGAAGTGCAGAAAATCCTACAAATTCTGTGAACGGAGCAGACTTCACTGCCCACACTGCAGTGGATTTGCGGGTGCGCGAAATATAGTTAGTACAACTAACTATATAGGAGCAATTTCATTGGTTTTGTATGAGTAAAATGTCCAGCTAACTATAACACCACTAAAACTTATAGTTTTTTGAGTGAATTCCAAAGGTTTTTTAAAAACGAATTCCTAACTATATAACTCCTGAAACCTATGTTTTTTTCAGTGAATTTCAAAGGTTTTTTTAAATGCTAATTCCTAACTATATAAGGCCTGAAACCTATGGTTGTTTTCAGTGAATTTCAAAGGTTTTTTAAATGCTGATTCCTAACTATATAAGGCCTGAAACCTTTGGTTTTTTCAGTGAATATATATATTATATATTGAATTTTATGAGTGCTCCCTGTCTGGAGGTAACATTACCAAATGTAATATGATATCCCAGTACCTTTTCACTGTAACAACATGTTTAACATGAAACTTTTATTTGGCCTACTTTTAAATACCATATGTCCTGCCTTATGGGTATTAAAGCCTACTTAGGGTTGACTTAATATTATTTAAAAGGAAGGCTTTGACCTGTCAAAAGGAGCTTTTGACACGTCAAATCAGCAAGTTAAAATTGTACAGCCAGGATATAGAGGGTAGCGCGGCTGCTATGTTTTCACTGTCACTGTAGTCGATGGTAAAATGGTGGCTGCAGTCCACTTTGGTACAATTTGTACCATGTACTAGGGACTTATAGGGCCAGATGTAGGTAGCCAAATAACGGTTGTTTCCGACCGGTATTGGGCTTTTGAGATGTAGGACACCCAAAAAGACCGATTCGGTAAATACGAGTCGGTAATTTACCAAATCGGAAATTTACCGAATCGGAATTTACCAAATCCGTAATTTACCGAATCGGAATTTACCGAATCAGTAATTTACCGAATCGGAATTTACCGATTCGGAATTTACCGAATCGGAAAATAAGAAATGGTAAAAATAGAGAAACGAGATGTAGGTAACTTCTAAAATACCGAATTTCAATAAATTTGGAATTTAAGAGTCAGTAATTACCATGGATTGTAAGCAGGTGGTAACCAGGGTCAGGCTATTAAAAAAGACCCAAAATGCAACAGTGTTACCAGAATGGCGGCATTCTACGTGATAGCAAGGCGGCTACGGCTACAGGTAGCAGGAGAGAGGGTCTAAAGACGGGAGGAGCAAGTCTACAGACAGCGGATAACGCTCTTCCAACTCACTGAGGCAGAGATCTTGCAAAGGTACAGGCTACACCCCCAAACCATCCTGGACTTAATTAGGGACCTGCACCCACTCCTGGAGCACCCAACACCAAGGGCGCACGCCATCCCACCCCACGTGCAGGTGCTCTGTAGCCTACACCTGCTTGCATCTGGGAGTTACCAGGGGGTGATTGCTACATCAGTTTCCCCGACAAACATGCGGAACTGCTAAAGACCAAGACTGACTTCTATCAACTGGCACAGTTTCCACACGTCATTGGCTGTATTGATGGCACCCACATCCCAATCTGCCCACCTGCTGCCATAGAGTACATTTACAGAAACAGGGAGCCAACCCACTCCATCAATGTGCAGGTAATCTGTGATGCTAACAACATCATCACAGACATTGTGGCCAAATTCCCGGGGAGCAGCCACGACTCCTACAACTTTCAGAACAGTGGGATCTACACACGCCTGACAGCGGGGGAATTCGGAGAAGGATACCTGCTAGGTAAAACATTGTGACACACCCTGATAGGTATTGTAGATTTATGTGTTTTTGCGCATGTGATTAAAGGCGTTATCATTTTCAAATAGGTGACAGTGCATATGCTGTCCGCTCGTTCATCCTGACACCCTACCTCAACCCATCAACCCCAAGTGAGAGACAATACAACGTGGCACACAAATTCACCAGGAGCGTTGTGGAGCACAACTTTGGGCTGTTAAAAAGCAGGTTCCGCTGCCTCCACAAAAGCGGAGGCACGTGGCAGTACTCACCACTCATCTGCTGTAAGATCATTGACACTTGCGTAATGTTACACAACCGTGCTACAAAAAAGGGCACAGAGGTTGAATTGTGCAATTATGAGGAACACGATGATGAACATGCACTGCCTGACCCCAACACAGCAGGAGTGGCAGCAGCAACAGATGAGAGACAGAGACGGGCAGTGATCACGCGCAACTATTTTTAAGTAAGTAAAGAGACACAGACAGGTGGTGTATGTACCCAATGTAGTTTAATTTTCGGCACTACTCAAGTACTCAAAGGCACAAATGTGCAACACAAATAGTATCCATTAACCGCATGCGCGCTAGCGGTTTTCCCGCTGCGCGCTGCGATAAAAAAAAACGCGTTACGTGACGAGCTCAGCTCGTCATCCGCGTAGCGCAGGTTACGCCCATGATGAGCTGAGCTCGTCATGAGCATAGAAGGGGTTAATAATGGGAGTCCTGGCTCACTTCCCCATTAAAAGTCATGGAGTGTGGGCAGCATTAGTCATTTTCGGCCATGCCTACCGGTGCCAGATGATATTGCCTGGCTGTCCTCACTAGGTGGCTGGGCAGTGGGAGCACCGTGGAGCCTGCTGCTCCTCCGTGTCTCAGCAATAGGGGGGCTTGTCATGCTGCTCCTACTGATGCTTTCCTCGCTCTCAGGTAAATCCAGAGCAGCAGTATGTGCTGACTGAGCATTCAGCAGCACCTCTACAGTACTCGTCACCCTTGCAAGGCCCCTGGACACCTCATTGCTGCTGTATGTTAGTTCCTCTTGCATGTTCAAGCATCGAATGCAAAGAAGGGAAGTGGCTGTGGCCAGGCGGTTAACTGCCTTAGTGTGTCGCTGTGCTTGCTGCCTGTCCTTTCCCCTCGCTGTCCTGTCCCGGTCCAGTTCTGTGCACAAGAGAAGCACGGTTTGTGACATGTCCCGGATCCCTGCAGCCATCTCCCTCATACCTGATGCCATCTCTTTGTTCTCATCCACCAATGCACTGATGCCCTTTCCTATGTTTGCCATGTTGTCATTCAGGTGCCTCATCTGGCGTTGCACTGACTGGATGGCCTTCCCCTGCATACGTTGTACCTTCACCATGCTATCCCCCAGCCCACGGAAGACACTGGGACCCTCCACATGTTGTGCAGCACTGCTGTCTCTGGGCCTGCTGCGTCTGGTACCTGTGCGGGCACCCTCTGCGCTGGACTGCTGTATGGCAGTGCTTTCTTTCCCAGCCAAGGTTGGTGTCTCATCCCCCTCCATGTCACCTGCTGATGGCTCCATTGGGACTAGTGTGGCAACTACATGCCTCTTCCTCTTTGGAACTGCAGTTGTTGTATGAGACAGTGACGCAGGCACTTCAGGTGAGGACAGTAGCAGAGTGGAACCTGAACGCTCTGGGGAGGCCTGCAGCTGTGGAGACATTTGCAGGTCTTGAGAGGCTGGCTGTGTTGTTGGTGCACCAGTCTCCTCTGTGGTATTCCCTGCACTTGTGCCTGCCTCCTGGGTGTCGTCCCTCTGTGGTGCACTGCCTTCTTTCTACCTGGTACGCCTGTGAGATGTCTAGCCTGTGGACATAAAAGCGTACATGCACTGCTTATACAATTAAATTCTTTTCACTGACACACTGTAACTATTGGCTCAGCTTGCTTATCACTGATGTGTATTGCATGACTTGTTGCTTGGTGTGCTGTATGGCATGGTAGGTGTTTAAATGACTACATCTCCCATAATGCATTGCTGGTGTATGTTGCTACCTCTACTAGAGTCGGGTTAACACTGCCACATAAGGGAAAGGGAAGGTGATGGGGTGGGGGTGATTGCTGTGCATGCTTCTTACCTTTTCTGGTGGCAGCTCTGGCTGAGCTGTCTGCATCTCCCAGTCCACAGATGCTCTCTGGTTCTATGGTGGACTCCACCAGCCCCTCGAGCTCAGTCAGGGCAGGTGCACGGTTCCTCCCTCCTCCAGTACGGTTTGCCTCTTTGTAGAGGTCTGTAATTTTTTTCTTGGTTAGGCTCCTGAGGTAGTGCCACCTCTTCTTAAGGTCGTTTATCTCCCGTGGGGTCACTCCAACAGCATTCACCTTTGACTGTATTTCAATCCAAATCTTTCTTTTGGCAGATTCTGCCACCTTCAGGGACTGCTTCCCAAACAATTTTTGGTGTTCTTTTACCACCTCCTCCACGAGGACCTGCAGCTCCATGGAGCTGAATTTTAATTTTCTCTTCCTCTCAGAACTTCCTTCACACTGGTGTTTGCCATTTTTACACTTTCAAAAGCAGTAAAGTTTTCCTGTGGCCCAGTGACTCTGCTTTGCTCTCTCAGCCTCTCCAGAAGCTTCTGATTGCTTGCACCTGGCTGGGTGTAGCCACTTCCTGGTTGGGAGAGGGGTGGTTGCACCTGATTGGCTGACTCCTGGGTGTCTATTTTTTTGAATAGCCGATTTGGTATTTACCGATTCGGTATCGGTAAATACCGAATGGCTGATACCGAATTTTACCGATTCGGTAAAAATTAACTAATTTTTCCCTACATCCTATTTTCCGATTCTAAAAATACCGAATCACTAAAATTCGGTATTTTAGAATCTGTAAATCTGGATTACCTACATCTGGCCCATAGTTTATTAAATATGCCATCTATGGGAATGCCAATTTCATCAGGTTGAAAAGGAAAGCACAGAGACCTTGCCATTGTTTAGCAAGGATAAAGTGCACAGAGTTCAATAGTCAGCAAAAACAGTTAAGACAAAAATATGGGTGTACACTGCATGAACTATGTTGATTTCCAACAGTTCCATTATCGTTTGGAACCAATATATAGTGTAAAAACCTTTAATGATGCATATGCAATAAATAGGGCTCTATAATTTAAAATAGGAACCTATAAAAACATTTTAAACTATAAGAGAAAGGTTATGTGTTCTTGGCTCTCAGGCTCAGTCCTCTTATTATTGCTTGGTATACAATATATGCATGTGTCCTAATTTTTCAGGGCCCTATGTGTAATGGGGACAAATTCACTGGGTTTGACCACAGGTAGCTAAGACTCTTAAAGAAATGTAGTAAACCATAAATACACAAGAACTATCTAAATACACAAGATGCCGTAGGTAGAACAGGGCACATTTTAGGAAGTTATAGCAAGAAGTATTTATTGGTATGCAAGCATAAGGAATTACATATGAGTAGATATGAGTCACTCTGGAAACACCAGGTTTGTGAATCCCAAGAACAAAATCTGCTCTGATCTGGAACACGTTACTATATTTAACCCTAGAGAAATAGGTGATGGCTAGTATCAGGTTCTTGGTTATACAGATAGTAGGAAAAGCATATGAAACATCTATTCGAAGAAACCAATGTTTGAAAATGATTTCCTTCTCCTCATCATCGTCCATCACCTAAAACAGTCAATAAGAGATGCAGTATAATGGCTCGGTTTAATGGCAATCTTCCAGGGGCGATTGGTACTGCGACTCTCGGGCATAGGTCGATTGGTCGGTGTCTCAGTGCACCTTGTGGGCCATTTTTCCCCTTTTCCCAGTCTACAGAGAGCACTGAAAGGGAGAGGAAAGCAGCTTGCTGGACGGCCATTTAGTGATTATCAGCTGTGGCCTCTCCTTGAAACCCTGCCCTGCCAAGCAATCATGCTGATAGTGGGCTGGGGAGGGGTGATTGTATGCCAGAATCTGCCTCCCTGAGGGCCAGGTGTTGCTCAGGCCTTTGAGCCATGTTCACCTACGCCCCCCTGGGGCCGACGCAGCCCAGAAACAGTGTTTGCAATAACACCTCACCCACTGCCCATCTCATTCAGTGCATAGTGGGTGAGGAAGAATGGGGTTCACTGTGGGGGCCAGGTGATGTTTGGAACTCGCACCATCTTACCTCAGCCTCCCCCTGACCCCCATGGATGACCCAGCAGCTGTGTTTTTTGCTTTATCCCCTTCCCGTCCAAGACATTGCCCTGAGGCCCTGGAGGGCTGGGGAGGGCTGAGTAATTTACAAATATCTGGGGCCTCGCTGCTTTTCATGTGCTCCTGCGCTGGAGGGCTTGGGAATCATTTTGTAATAGAAAGGGGCCTCACTGTTGTTCGGGTGCTCCTGTGCTGGAGGGCTAAGTAGGTTAGTAATAGCAGGGGCCTTGCTGTTGTTCAGGTGCTCCTGCGCTGGAGGGCTTGGAAATAATTTTGTAACAGAAAGGGGTCTCGTAGGTGTTTTTAATTGCTCAGCTTGTAGGCCATTGTCACCTTGGCCCTGTGTCCTTCCCAAGAACAGTATCCTCCTACTTTCATTCCTTGTGTGTGCCTAGGCATATGTGGCCTGATGGCCAGAGATGGGGAATCAGGTTTGAGTCCCAGCGTCTGCTCAACATTCTGTGATTCTGGGCAGATCTCGTCATCGCCCAAGCCCTTAAATAAAAAATCGGATCTTGTGTACTGTATTTGGTGCTCATGAATAGAACTCAAATAGCCTTTGTCTTGGGCTGAATTCACACTATATAAAACTGTCAAATGGAAAGACAACAATAAAAAATAACCATTTGTTCATGCTTTATGATTCTTTAAAGGGAACATGATAATTAAAGAGGACACTTTATAAAAACATGTCTGTATTTTTTAACACAGCTTTTCTGATGAAAAACTTTAATTTTAATTTAATTCCCCTTAGTGCCTCCCTGTTTGTTTTTCTTATGTTGTGGAGGCTGCGCCCCAACACTTTAGTTATTCTATACCTCTTGTTGGGTGCACCATAATACTTCTATGTTTTCAGAGCTGCAGTGCTCCTAGTCTTTTCCAATGTTACTGGCTCTGTGAGCTTTAAAAGGCGTACAGCTAGATTCATCAAAGTAAATTCTGCCCGCAAAGGGCCAGATTCTGAGAATCTGGCCCTTTGCGAGCGCAATTTTTGCATTTGGGATTCATCACCCCAAATGCAACAATCGCAAATTGCGAAATCGCTAGATTGCGAGGAATTGCATTTAAGGAATCTCTATTTGAGATTCCTTAAATGCAATTCATGAACCATTTTTGAATTGCGAAATCGCTATTTTTGGCCGCTATTTACCGCGAAGTCTGACTTCGTGGTAAATAGCGAAAACTTAGAAAAATGCACTTTAGTGCATTTTTCTAAGTTGTATTTTACACACACACATGTCCTTTGGACATGTGTGTGCGCAACATCAGTGTACATTTACATTTCAGGGGTGCTACAGGGTGTCCTTTGGACACCCCTGGCACCCTTGAAATTGCATCCTTACTTGCGATCAGCAAATTGCTAATCGCAAATAAGGAATGACACCCCATTCATTCCTATGGGCCTTTAGGAACATAGGAATGAATGGGGAGTCATTCCTTATTTGCGATTAGCAATTTGCTAATCGCAAATAAGGAAGCTGTAGGAATTGCAAATAATATTGCGATTTCTACATGAATGCCGTTTTGGGAGTCTTTAATAGCGATTCCTTAATAATCGCTATTAAGGATTTGCAAAACATTACAATGATGAATCTGGGGGTTAATTTACTAAATATTTCTCTACAAATTAGACCTCTGTGAGTACCCAAATGGTGAAAGGGCATGGCCCCGCAAATGTGGGCCACTTTTTCCGTCAGTGCCCGGGCCAAATTGTGATCCCAATCGGACCCTGCAATCTTTGTTTTGTCCGCTAGTGAATCCCTTTGCTACACCTTTAATAAGATTGGAATACTATGTGATGTATTAAGACCGCCTCTGTGTGTCACTTACCTGCAAAGTCCCAAATATTTGCTTCAGACCACATTTCTGTCCCAGGAATATTGCAGTAGGCGACTCAGCACCTGAGACTGAGCAACCACTGCTGGTTTCTTCTCTCCCAAGTCACACCACTCCTCACCTCTCCTCCACTTGTAACTGTGTAGTATCTTCTCACAATAACTATGCCATTACCAGGTTTTCAAAAGAATCTTGGGGTGGTGATGTGCCCTAGAAAGCGTCTGAAGTGAAAGCTCAGGGAGGTCATTGATTGGGATGTTTAAGAATAAACCGCACTCACCTCTCATCCCGTGTGCGCCCACATCTTTTTATTGTGAATGGTAAGGATGGGATTAAGAGAGGAGACAACCCAACACAGAATGTTCCACAGCGGGCAAAGCAGAGAGTTGTGTATAGCAGCCCCAAAAGTTAAGAAGAGGAGAGGAGAAACATTACATGGAGCAGTAAGGACAACAGAGGAGCAGCGACTTTGTGTGCAGGGAGGGTGCCTCTGTTGAGTTCAGAGACGGGATGAGGTGGCAGCCAAAGGAGGCATAACCTAAACATCGACAGCTGCCATTGCAGCTCATGCACACTGCACAGTGACTTGGAGTACTACAGTGATGAAGTTGCTGACATGGGATTCAAGGAGTTTGGAGAGGTATGACGACAGCCATTGGACCTGTTCACTATGTGACAGTGTTGCTCATGTATAATGTTTCACTTACACAGTGTGTTGCAATGAGCACGAGCAGTGCACATCACTCTGAGGGACATCGAGGGAGATTTTAAACATGGTGCACTGTGTTGGAAGAAGCAACGCTAGAATGTTGCAATATGTTTGGAGCTCATAAAGGAGACTGCAGGTGTTTGGTAAGAGAGAAAGATGGTCGAGCATTGGTGCAAGCGTAATTAAAGTGAGCAGGCAGGTGGCAGGGAGATGAATGCTGACACATCTACAGATGAGAAAAATAAAGAGTTATTTTTAGGTCTCACCTAGCGATGCAGTGCATGCGCTCCACGCCTTGGCGAGATCTATTGTCGTAAGTTTCTTTGGCGAAGGGGGACAGGACATGTGCAAGTGTATGGACAGGAGATGTGCACTCCGCACGCATGCACATCTCCTGTCCCTGCGTAGGACTGGTGTTTCAGCACAGCATGCGCATGCCACGCTTTCACTTTACCTCCCTCCCTCCCCCCTGTCGGCTCCAGATAATATCGGAAGCTCCTGGGGACCCTGCACGGCGTCAGCAGTAACGCGCCGAATTGCTACCCTACTCGGGCGAATGCTACAAGGATTGTAATCATACTGCCTCTGGAATAGCACCACTATTGTTGCTTGCGATGTGCACTGATGGGTGTCTCTGTTACTTGTGTGTATAAACATAGGCTGGTGTTTATTGCTTGCATGTATGATGTGTGTTCTGGGCCAGAGCCCCTTTCGGATCGCAGGAACAGCATCATTGGGCGGTGTGGAATGCTGCAAAAAACCAAACAGTTATCTAAAGTTCACATACGCCAAGTTACTTACATTTTAGAGGCGCTCTGCTTGTGTTACTTGTGCAGTGGTGGTGGGGGAGCAAATGAATACGAGAGGTGTGTGTTTGTGAGATGCTGTGCCTAGAGGTGTGTTTGATTCTGTGTGGAGAGGGTTCAGGGAGACTGTTGGAATGCTGTGTGCGACTTTATGTGTTTGTGTTTATAATAGCTGCCATATGCGGCGGCATGTGCTGTGAAATGCTTCGCAAAGATATGTGAGTTTGTGTGTAACACAGGTGTGTGCAGTAATGTTGTGCAGATGAGTGTATGTATATGTGTGTAAGTAAGGCTCTACAAAGGTGTGATTGGGAGTTTCATGCTGTTCACAGAGGTGAGAGAGTGTGATGTAGAGATGTAATTGATGCTATGCAGAGAGGTGTGTATGACGTGAGATGCTGTGCCAGGGAAGACGTGTGCGTGTGCGAGCTAGAGCAGCTGACGAGAGGGAAGCTGTGTGCTTGCAGCACGGTGGATGCAGTGTCACCCACCGGGTGTCGACAGGGGTGTTGGTTTTCACTGAGGCGATGGAGGCTGGGAGTGGCTGCTGGCTGTGCTCATTGACAACGGAGCACTGCAGGATGCCCGTGGTCCCTGCAGGGGACCCCATAGGAGGGCAGGCCCCGTAGTAAGGCTGTGGGGAGCCGGGCAGCCCATCCTCGAGGGGGGGGTGCATCGCGAGCTATAGGGGGCGGGATAAGGGGTGGGGCCTAGGGACGGCTTATAGGCTGGCCCCTCCCATCGCGCGCCCTCTTTGCTGCTGCCCCCCTCCATAGATAGGTCGCATCCCTGGCTGCTCCCCTCAGCAGTCCGGCCGTTAGGCAGCCCCCCTTCCCCGCCCGGACTCTAGACCCATTTTCATCTCCCCTCCCTACCGCTCACCCGCTGAAAAGGGGGGAAGTGGGGAGGGGGACAGTATGATGTATTAATGATTGTCTCTGTTGCAGGAGGAGTTACAGGGCGATCCCTATACAAGACAGGCGCAGGAACAGGACCTGAAGCCTCCAGTGCAAAGCGCACCGTGCAGAGTCATACATACTCCAAGGGGTCCTTCTTGGGAACTTGGGGTACGACGGCGCCCCGTCAGTCCTTAGGGCGGTTGTAAGCCTGAGCAACCGGGGGCTTGCCATATAGCGCTCCGCCCGGCTGGGGAAGGTGTGAGTTAACTCTCCCTTGCTCAGAGGGCGCAGTGGGTGGACGATAGGTCCACCGGTGGGAGGAGTTTATCCTCCCAGGTACCACACCGGGCTATGGCCGCTGGTGTTCTTTGGCTCAACTTCAGGTACCCTGCAACAAGGGGTTGCGGGGTGGACGGGGTCGCCTGTAAGATGACCCACCTTTTATTTGTACAACAAATAAACCTGCAGCTTCTTCATTCCAAGAACTGGTGTCTGTGTGTTATTTTGGTTTGAGGGCTGTGGGCAACGGCGTACCGATGGAAATACTATGTCACGAGTACCACGCGTCCCTCCCTGGCGTTGAGAGACTTGCCGAGGGAGGGTCAGGGAGTCTGCAGTCTACCTGTCAAGAGAAAGGCTGGACCCGACGGCCTGCTGACTTGTCACCTCTGGCCGAAGGTGCTAGTTAGCTCGCCAGACGCCCAGCAGCGGTGGGTCCATTGGGGCGTAGGGGCGTAGCCCTACCAGCCCATGGACCCGCGGCTGCAAGTAAATAATTAAAATAAATGTCCCAACTCCAGCTTCCTGACTTCTCCTCATGCGCCGCCGGGCAGTACCCGACTGAAACGGGAGTGCGCAGGGGGGCGGGCTGGGGGGCTGCAGTGTCAGTGATTGACACTGGCGTCGACCGTCGAGACGTCACGATGAGACAGACGAGTCCGAACTTGAACGCGCATCACACAGAGGGGCAGAAACTTGCCCGAGCATGCGCATATTAATGTGCCCCACAGTGACATGGGGGGGGTGCATGTTTATTCGTATGCGGCGCAGCCCTGGCGTTAAAAGGGCGACAGGGCGAGCATTGCGTGTGCCCTCCAAGCCAATCCTGGCGCTACATGAGCGCCAGGATTGGCTGGTCACCGTTCCGCAGAGCAGGGGCAATCCATATTGGATGCCGTGCGTGGGTGGCTCAGCCGCAGTGCACAATGGCCAATCACTGTATTTGACTTCTTGTAGTCATGCAGTGATTGGCCATTGGCGCGCGGCGCTGGTAACGGTTCTTAATACGTACTCAGTCACTCACTGTCTAGTCCCCCGACTCGCCTCGTGGTTGTGACTGTGTGGACTCGAGTCGACTCGTGTGCTCTGGACGGTGCTGCCTGTCTGTCAGCGTGTGGTGAGTGACTGACTACTACTAGTGACTAGTGAGAGAGTCAGTATAAATAAACAACATGCTGGTTGTTGATTAAATTCAAATTGATTATACAGCACCATAACGCGCGCACTAAGGCCCCGCTGGGCCCGGGCCGGTGTCTGGGTTTTTGCCATATTTGTCGGAGCGGCTGCGGCTCCCTTCCTGTACCACTACGGGTACGGTACCGCCTAAAGGCTGGCCTGTGCTGTTTGTCTGACAGAGTAGGGTACACGGGGTGCAGAGGTCGTTTTGGGAAGAGAGGAGAGAAGCGTTTGGAAACGTAGATCAAAGGGGAAAGTGTGAGCGCTGGTTTCACCCTTTTAGTCTGTACGTGAGTAAATACAGCTGTGCTAAGAAGCACGTGCATTTGGTGCACATAAAAACAACTTTTTAGCTTCCAAATAAAGCTAAAGAAAGCCAGTTTTGATCCTCAATCCTTCAAACAGTTTCACTTTCAAATGCAAATTGTAATTTTCATCCCAGCACGTGAGTCGTGAAGAGCTTCTCTAAAGCATGAAAATCACCATTTGAAATACTTAGTGCGACTGATGATAATTGCAGGGCAAACGCCGCTGCAGATCCAATGCCACCGTGTGCACAAGCATTGGTGCAGAACATGGGATTGTGCCCCTGGTGCTGCCCGCCACCCTCTGTCGTGATTGGATGATTTGAGTCTGGATCAGTCCCTGGAGAGAGATCTCTTATTGGTGCACAGCACGTGAATCAAACCTTTCAACCCTGTGAGCCTTTGTTTGTAATAAGCCTTGGGGTGAGTGAGTGAGTGAGTGAATGAATGAATGAATGGATACATTTGTAAAGCGGGGCAGCTGCCGCAAGAAGTGTCGCAGCGCTAGGTCCAATGGAATGTATGTTGAATATCGACAAAAAAACTATTGCTTTACATATTGTGCCTCAAATATAATTCACAGAAACCTCGCCTCCTAGGCTGTACGTGTTCTTATCGCTCGCTCCAGAAAGGCATATCCTTTTAGGACACAATCCCTTTGTCAGACAGTATCCGGGTCGCCACACTCTGGGATCGCCCCTTCTGAAGGCTGCTCCTGACCAATTGTGGGTGGGCCCTGGACTGGTGCTGTGCCCTGCTCCGCTAGGCAGCCCTATCCGCTTAGTTGTCAGGGGTCGGAGGTCTGTTATTGTCGGGTCTTTCTCCAGAGTCCTTTTAAACGGGTCTTTCTCCAGTGTCCTTTTAAACACCTTGCTTGGAAATCCTGTGACGATAGCGCCAGCTGTTGCCAAACAGCATGTAGGCGCTCGTGTCTCGCCTCCGGTTGGACTTTGACAACCCCTGAACTTTCTTTCCAGATCTCCGGTTCGTGGTAGTTCACGACAGACTGCGTCGTGCAATCAACCACGTGTGACACCTGATAAGAACCCTCAGATAGAGAAATAAATCAAAAGGTAAATAAATAGTATAAATAAATAACGTGTAAATAAATACATATTTGAGTTCGATGGTACAGCAGCCAAATTAGGATTTTCAGTGGCGACAGGACTTGTTTAATCTGCGATAGGCATAACACATGACAAACTGTAGGCAAAACGCTGTAGTGGCAAGATTTTGCCCTTTTGGAGGGCCGTCCCTGAAAGAATGTGAAAATATGAGTAAAGCTTCGCACAGAAGGTGGAGTACTGTCTGTTTTTTGTGACAGGCAAATAAATGTAGAAATAAACCGTGTAGGATTGTACTAGAATATCGCGATCAAAGTATTGTCTGACGGAAATATTGTGTCCTAAATATCATTTGCAAAAATATTGCCCTATTGGAGTTAACATAAATTATTCACCCAAGGGGACGATATTTTTGTGAATTATAATTAAGACACACAATATTGCCGTCTGTCAATATTTTTACTAACAATATGCTAAGATGGAACCGGCAACTGGTGAGGAATAATGCCTGTTCAGTTAGGGGGTGGACTCGTGGTGGAGCCGGAAGAATTGCTGAAGTTTAATACCGAAGCTGATGGAGCGTAGGTGCACCGGAAGAAGGAATTCATGTTCAATATCATATTATATCAGCATTTTGAGAATCCTGGGAAAAAGCCATTGCGGCCTACATATTGGGATCCTCATCCTGCAGCTGCAGGGAGAATTTGGAAATTCAGTCAACGAGTCGACCCGTAATATGACATTTAAGCGCTGTTTATCATAAAATATTAACAAAAAACGAATGAGGTGATGCGTAGGTAAAATGTTTACGTTCATCATTATGCATATAGATCGGGGTACTGCTGAGTGCTGACAACTTCACCAATAAATTGAAGAACCCTGTTGTGTCCTCTGTAACCTCGCTCCAATTTTATCTCTAATTCTTAAGGTGTGTGCGCAGTATTTTAGAACAAGATGTCAGATGTCTGTTTGATCAGACTTTGTACCCGTTGACTCCAGGCAGTCACCGTGTCCATGTTACACTCCCGGGCTTTTCTTTTAGGAATCCTTTTTTTGCTTCAAGAAATGTGTGCACCCTGATTGAGAAACAAAGTATATTTCTTGGTTTTTGCATAAAATGACAAGTTGGGTTACACAGGTACATAACTCAAGTCCCAGTGTTCTGTTTTTTAGGATGCATTGCCGAGTAAAACGAAAAGGCCCCTTTCATGAAAATAAAATCAAAATAGCGGCAGAGGTTTAAACCTCCAACTAAGCTTAAATTCGTGATTTTATGTTTCAATTCACTAACATTCCCAGTAAAGCACCTGTGAAATTGTGCTAGGCGCAGCCCATGTTTGACACACCAGATAGAATTATGGCGCCCCCTTGACACATTTTCTGTTCCACGCTGCACAGGTGAGGAAAATAACTGCGGGTCACTGCGAGTGCAGAATGGCCCTGACGAGGAAAACACTCAGCATCAGTCTGTGTGTGGTGCCTGGCAATGCGCTACCTTAGCGTGCTTGAATGACACCTACAGGGACCTGAGTAACACTCATTTAAATCAAACTTCACTATTTTTGACAGGCAATAAATGGTTACTGGATTTAATGCACAATGCACTTATTATCTATTGGTAACTTGCTGCCTAAAAATAGTAAAGTTTGCTTCAATTTGAGTCCGTAGTAAACCCTTGTTAATTGTATGTCTAGCGGCAAGCAGTGCTTCATTTGAGCCGGTGGTTTCCAGTGCTCAGCACCTGCGCTTTTCATGAGCACCAGTCAAGGACAAATTTATTTATGGTAGTAAGGTGGAAATGAAATGATTTGTCCAGAATCCCAGAATGTTGAGCAGACTAGCGCCGAGATTCGAATCTGGTTCCCCAGCTCCGAAATCGGCAGCTCTGGTCAGGAGCCACATCCTCTCCCCACTTTCATGGTTAGTAGTTGGTTCTGTGTTAGGCGGTGCTAACAGGTGAAATGGGCTGGTACGAGCTGCCTCCTGACGAGATCCCGGGCACTTATGTTTTTTTCACAAATTAGCCACTGGCGGAAAGCTAGGCTGCCACGTGTGATGCAACTCTGAGAAACATACACACTGAGTGCCAGCACTGGGCCTAGCTTCAAAAACATAACATTAGAAATGTATCCAACACTAAGCCCTGCTGACACACAGCGTGTATATTGCTCAGAGGTGCATGGCACTGGCAGGGCCTAGCTTCAGGAACATTTCTATCTACATATTGTTATATGACATCCCTTTATTAATGTAAAGCTGCACTTTCCCAATTGCTTTATTAACCTTCTTGCTTCTCAAATTTGCTTGAAAATGCACTATTTACCCACTCTTTTTTCAAAATTTTCCCCCCAAAACCCCTCTTAAGATGTTCTGGCTTGCTCACTATGCACGCTTGCCACAGGGCACTCCGACAGAAAGTTTACGCCTCACCACTTTCAAATGTCACCAGCCACCAATGCAGCCACCAATGCATCCAAAGCCAGAGAGGGGATGTGGGAGAAAAGGGAAAAGACTACCCACTCAGCTATAAAGCACAACTCAAACTCTTCTAGGTCCCAAAGCTACCGATAATGCAGTAGAGAGTATAAACTAAACTATTAATCATGTTTCACACATTCATCATTGATTTCTCAGGAAAATATTCCAAACAATCTAATGTCTAATGTCACAAAGGTCATTTTAAACAATGTAATTCATTAGAAATACAATAATATAATTGTGAAAAACGAATAATCCAGAGAAAAAGCCAACACAGTAACTTTACACAGCTGTCCCTCTGCTGCCGGTTAGCTGAGTGGGTCCAGGTGCCTGTTGCTCTGTCTGTCAGCAGTGTCCACTCGGTCAGACACCTCACTGGCAGAAAAGGTTTGGGGAAAACAGCCTCTTCCACAGCCTCAGTACATCTATTCAACCCTTTACCAGCCATCCTCAACTTTTGTCCTTCTACTGCTCTCTGCACCACAATACGAGCACATCCCAGACCCTGCAGAGGACACAAACACACTGCTCATCTCCTAACCAACACCAATGAGCTTTCAGCCACACTTCGCTCCCCCATTGCTCGCCATTTCTCCCACATGCATCTTCCTCCCTCTGCTGCAACATACTCAGTTCAACACACATGGAGTACTCTGCAGTCGTCATCCAAATTACTCCTCCTTCTTTACATATAGATCACAGCAACCAACACGTGCATGCCAGCTAGCGAACAGAGCCTCGTGGCCATCCTATTGGTAGCGATGAGATATATAATAGCAGTGTCCAATCATATAAAGGTAAAACACCATTCTCTACATCCATACACTACAAATGCAAGATGTGTATGAGAAAGTGAGGTTTTTCAACTTTTGTGGTAAGGCACAGTGTTCACTTGCGTTCACAGAAAAATGAGGCCTTACACTTCACAATGAGGTTAACGTGCCTGCCTTGTATTAATGAATACTGATGTCAGCAGAGTTGTGCATCTTAGCCAATAAACAGTGTTAGAAGTCATGATCTCATTAACTTGGAGTAAGGTCTTCTCCTTCAGGTCTTCTCCTTACTTCCTGGTTCTGGGCATTCTGGGTGACTGTTGCTCTATTTAGGTGGTTACATGCATGTGTATGTCTCTGATATTCCTGGATTAACTGCTATTTTTATGTTATGTCTCTTTTGCTTATCATGATTGTTTACAAAACCAGCATTCACCTTATTTATTACAGTTGGCTGATTACTTTCAACTCAAAAAAGGAATTTCCAAATTTAATTTGAGTTCTTGTTGATTACTTTCGAGAAGGTTTTAGTTGCATTTGCTTTTGATTGGGGTTGACTTCGAAGTCTGTTTGTAAATGTTGCTGCTGACCTTGTTCCCTCGTGGGTTCCTTGAGTTATAAGTGCTTGTTCCATTTATTTACGTACATCTGGTAAGGTAGCTCATTGGGTGCATGCGTTTGTTTTCCTGTGACTAGTTTGTTCTGATATAATTGTCTTATTTGCAATAGTTTTCAGTACACAGTTTGCTCAATCAGTTATGATTTTGTGTGACTACCTGGATTCCTGGAGTGCCTCTGACTTCATTCTGTTTCTTTACTTTTTGTGACTGTTGGTCCTGCGGGGAAACATTTTCAATTTATGTTTTCTTGTTTACTGGGAGCATTGCTTTTATTTTCCTTTAGTGTAATAGACTGGCTGGTGAAGTGCACTTCCCATAGTGTGCAGTCACTTCAATTTGCCTTTAGGTGACAACCTGGCTTGATGGTCGTTTTCTATTTGATTTCCTGTAACTCCTTGTCTTGATGAATGCATTGGTTTTAGTTTGTTTGAGGTAACTGCTTCATGCTGGTTTCATCACACAGCTGAGACCCACCCTGAGAAAGCCAGAGCTGCCCTGTTAGTGGTATCAACACCAGTGCACTTAGGTTCCTTACAGCTCCTTCACTTGAAGTGGGTTACCACCTACTCATTTACTTTTTGTATCCTGCTCGTACCAAGTCAGATCCAGACCCAGACCAGTCCCCACAGTTGCTCCGGATTAAGGGACATTGTCATGTCATCTCAGGCGCGATGTAAAGACTTCGAGTGAGCTGAGGACTCTTTTGGCTCAAGAACCAACTAGCTGGAGACCCTTGTGGTTGTTTAAAGATTTAAGATCAGCCTGTAACTCAGTCTTGAGCTGGGTGGGTGACCTCAATTACAAAGTGGCTGTGCCAGATGTCCCATTATGACCCCTTTTGCCTGTCTCCCCTTCAGACGCACAGGGCATAAAACTGGGGGGTGCTCAACCCTGCCAAAAAACTGAGGGGTGACCCTAAGAGCACAGCTGCCATCCAATCAGGGGTGGGATGCTTTGGTGTGCTGGTCTGGTTTTCTGGGTGCATTGGCTCAAGTCTTTTCCCATGTAATTGATTGGGTGTCTTGGTAAGTTGGTAACTATTTGACTTGCTTGGTGCTTTTATGTTGGTGCCTGCATGCTGAGGTGTACTCTTCTTCAGTTTAAATGTATGTGACTGGCCTATTGACTAGCACCCTGCTTTCAATGTGAAGGTTCACAGGTTCACACTTGCTTTAGTTTACTTTTGTATGGTTGACTGCATGCACTGTTTTGCTGGATGCATTGCTTTAAGTTACTACTTGATGCTTGCTTTCAGTTTGCTTTCAAGTAATTGCCTCTCATTTTCCTAATGCTTTGTGAAGGCTGTTTCCCAACTGCTGTGCAACTTCTTCTACTCTTAGAGCTGAGATTTTCATGAAAGTCTTATAGTCTGAATTCAGCACCTGAGCGTAATAGGACGGAATGTATGAAGCTCTGTGGTTATACTGAATAAGCAGCTGCCTATGTTATGCCATCTATTAATGTAATAACTGCACTTTCACAGTTGCTTTATTAACCTTCCTGCTTTCTCAAATTTGCTTGAAAATGCACGATTTTTCTTCTTTTTTTTCAAAATTTTCTTGGGGGGGGTAATCCCCCCGAACCCCCCTTTTGGGGTTCGGGCTCGCTCGCTGCGCTCGCTCGCTACGGTGCTGGATGCAAATCTCTTTGCGCCCCACCACTTTCAAATGTCACCCACCGCCCCTGCAGACGCCATACTGCAGCGCTGACATAACGATTAATTATGGCAGCGCGTGATATAGGCAGGACTTTCTGATTACAAAACTGCCCAGTTTATTTGTTGTGAAGTGTACTGAAAACAGGATTTATCATTAAAAGGTATATAGACGTTTGGAAAATGTATGCAGTAGTAATCACTAAATAACAAGCCATCATTCTGTTTTTCATTTGCGTGCATCTGTTCTAGGATCGTTATTTTTCGAAAAATGATGTGCTAAATGGGATTTGTTTTCTCGTGCAAGCCCGCCATTTACAGAGCAACAAATATGTTTAACTTCAATCTATTCATCCCAATTATCCGACATGTTCTAGAGAGATTTTCACACACTCATTTATTGAAACGTTATTAGAATCCGAAGTGTGCATTGGCTCAGTCAGCACTAGCTGCCGACTTCTGGTTAGATCTGCAAGTCATGTGTTAAGATCTTGGTGAGGGGAACTCCGCCTTCATCTTTTGGAGTCAATAAAATGCGACTATTTCGAATAACAGTCCACCTGTTAATTATAGAGCTCGGAGTAGCCAACAGTTCGGTAGAAGGCACTAAGCAAATCGAGTTGTTCTCATACATAATTAGATCACTTGGTTATCCTGTTGCCTCTTTTTAGTTGAAAGTCTTATCCGGAAGGAGAATAGTATAAAAGAAATGGAGTGAATGCCTAATGTTTATTTAGTTGGCTGGCGGGAAAGTTGAAGATCCACTCATATGTCAGGAAGGCCTGACATGCGACTACTTCCACTGCACACGCCCACGTTAGAGCCAGCTGCCTGCCAAGCATTATCTCAGTTTCTCCACAGGCAGTCCATTTCTAGTCTCACCCTCCTATTTGTTTCAGACATCATTCCGGCATGGCTGATCATGCCTCCGTACAACGTGGATTGAAACCAGGTTCACAAAATTATTGATGGGGCGGCATCTCATGTCACAATTCTAAATATAAATTGTGATGAATTACAATCGGAAGGGGCGGACACATGTAAGCCATGTTATCCTTTTACAATTACAGAATGTTGTTCATTTTTCCAACAAATCTCAGATGCTGCCCCACTGCAAACACACTACCCTCTCTACACACAAACACTGCCCTCCCTGCTCATACACTCCTCTCTGCTTCCTGTAACATTTGCTCAAAAATGTGGGGTGGGTTGTAGTTTTTGAAAGTGGTGGGGATAATAATTGGCCTGAATTCTGGCGAGCAAGTAAAGAAAACCAGACAGACTTCTTCATAAAGTTTCGACATCCGCATAGATGTCTATTGATCTATCTATCTATCTATCTATCTATCTATCTATCTATCTATCTATCTATCTATCTATCTATCTATCTATCAATCTATCTATCTATCTATCTATCTATCTATCTATCTATCTATCTATCTATCTATCTATCTATCTATCTATCTATCTATCTATCTATCTATCTATCTATCTATCTATTTATCTATCTATCTATCTATCTATCTATCTGTCTATCTATCTATCTGTCTATCTACCTATCTGTCTATCTACCTATCTGTCTGTCTGTCTGTCTGTCTGTCTGCCTGTCGCTCTCTCTTTTTCTCTCTCTCTCTTTCAGCCTGTCTATCTCTCTGTTTATGTATCTATTTATCTATCTATCTCTCGCTATCTCTGTCTGTTTTCCTGTCTAACACTCTGTCTCTCTGTCTATCGAACTGTCTGTCTATCTAACACTCTGTCTGTCTAACAGTCTGTCTGTCTATCTGTCCAACACTCTATCTGTCTAACTAACACTCTATCGGTCTGTCTATCTAACACTCTGTCTGTCTGTCTAGCTAACACTCGCATGTACTCGAGTTTGAGCTATTAACATTGCAAATGACAGTGCCTTTTTTTTGTTTTCAAAACATAAATAAAAGGCATTATCATTTGCAATGGCAATAGCTCAAACTTGCATAAATGCGAGACCTATTGCAATGCACATGTTTTTTTTTGTTGGCATTTGAGAACCAAAACTGTTACAGCATCTTAGTTAACTTTTAAAAGGGCTCTATTGTACCAGGCAACTCATGAAGTGTTCGTTTAGCGATTTATTGTTCATGAGTCAGAATTTCCAGTAGCAATAAGTGACAAGGGTCACTGGCAGTGCTGGGTGAGTTTGCATTGAGGAACTGGCTGTGTTACAACAGCTTTAGGACAGGGGGCCCTCACTAAACTGTCACTATTGAGAGCACCGTTATTTAAGTGTGGTTTGTGTGGTATTATTCTACACTTGGAGAATGTCCACTGTAGACTGAAAAACAAAATGCAGAACATAACATTATCATTTTTTGAGTCATCCGAGGAACTAAAATGGAAAAGGTGGAAACATTGGTCTAAAATATGCAAGTGGATGTGGCACAAGCTTGCGGATAGGAAGTTTGCTTTGCCTAGGCTAGGAGCTCAAGAACAAGGGATCATGTAGATCTTGCCAGAAATGAACGACGGTGTTGCTCAAGGACTGAATGTATATGAGACCTGTGCCAAGAAGCTGTACATGCAGCCTTTGCCTTGGGTCTCCACGATTTTTGAGATACCATTTTGGTAGGAGGAAGCAGGGAGATGGGGAAAAGTATAAGAGAGCTTTAGGAAAATATACTGCATATTCTGACAAATGGATTTTGTAGATGACTTTTTAATAAAATTGTAATAATGAGAAAATACATGAATATCTTTGGATGAAGGATGAACAATCGTGACAGAAAAAAATTGATAATGACTGCTAAAAAAGTGGAACACATGATGACGTGTGTTTATGAGATGAATGTCAGTTCTAATTACACAGATCTTTACATCAGGAGTCATTACATTGTAGTTAATAAATCAGGAGTCCCGTTGCATTTAATTTTAACTTTCAATAATTTAAGTATTTGACTGATACACTGTACCATTACTTTTATTTTAATACATTTTAACTTATTTAATTTTCATTTAGTGGTTTAAACTACTAATCCCTCAAATCTAAAGAACACTTACTACCCCTAGACTCTGCCCATCCCTGACCACTAAAAGCAGCGGTGGCCCCTCCGCTAAGGCAGAGGAGCTTCACATCACTGCTCTGTGGACAGTAGTTAAAGGAAAACTAAAATGATAATGACAAACCTTATTATAATTTTCATTATACGTTTCCTGGTGTGGGGTGGGGCTGCTCTGCTGACAGAGCAGGAGCCAGGGGGAGGAGTGGTTTGCCCAGTCAAAGTGCGCTTGAATGTTTAGCCGGCCGTCTCAGATCGTTCAAACATTCAAGCACACTTTGCATGTTCTCCATGCAGGCTGCTTTACAGCCTGGATGGAGAATATGCCCAGGCTTCCATTTCCCGTCTGAGCGCTGAACCATGGAGCTCAGACCAATCACTGCTGCATTGTGATTTGTTTAGGGGAGCCTTTGAGCCCGGGTGCTCCCTGCTGCCAGGCTCCAGAGGGAGTAGATAAGAAGAGGATGGAGGAGAAGGAGCAGCCGGCCGTAGCCAGGTAAGCGTTTTTTTTTCTTTTTCATTCCCCACACCCCGCCCCACGACCCCTGTCCGGTAGGAGCATCTACAGGCTAAAAGCTCCTTATTACTCCTATACACTACTCATTCCTAAGCCCTGAAAATTCCATACTACCTTTGTTAGAAATGGGGTCTCTAGTAGGCAGACGGATGCACCCTGTTCAAGTAGAGACTGTCAGTGTAAAGTAGATTCACACTAAAAGATAACCTGCGCTCACCCACTGGTAGTTTGGCACAGATCAGTCAGGCTTATCTAAAGAACCAATGTGTATAGTATTTCATGAAACACACACAATACCCACAATGAAAAAAAAACACAAAAACATGCCACACTGGTTTGGAAAAATAGGCAATAATTTTATAAATAAATCAAGGCCAAACAACAAAAATCCAAAAAGTAAAAGTTGCTATGAATTAAAAAAAAAAAAGAGCTCTAGCGCTTAGAAGCAATAAGCGCCTTTTTGGAAAGTGTGTTATTAATAGTGGTAAATATGCATATACCACTGGCAATCAGGCCACTAACCCAGTCTAGCCTCCGTACAGGTTTCAACAAATTATTCCCGTGTTTAACCCTGGGTAGCTTGGCTGCTAGCAGGCAGGCTTAACTTAGGAGACAGGTATGTAAAGCATTTAAATATTCCATGGAATTAGACCCTGTTTAAATTGCGGCAATTGCAATAATATTATTAAAGGTAATTCAATCCAACATCCGAGATATGGCAACTCCATCAAACTACATGTTAATGCCACCTGTGACTCCAGTAACTTAATATACGGAATCAAATGCCCGTGTGGGAAGTTATACGTTGGGAAAACCGAGCGCCGCATGAAGG
The DNA here is from genome assembly GCF_964261635.1 of Lissotriton helveticus. Lineage (NCBI taxonomy): Eukaryota > Metazoa > Chordata > Amphibia > Caudata > Salamandridae > Lissotriton > Lissotriton helveticus. Next base: position 644,347,278 of record NC_136059.1, read on the forward strand.
TTCGACTCACGGAACATAAGTCCAATATCAGACTCAAAAATTCCAAGTCAGCTCTATCATCGCATTTCGTTGAAGCTCAACATAATGTATCTCAAATCAAGTTTATCATTCTTGAGACAGTCACAAAACAAGAAGGAAGAGACAATAACAAATTTCTGCTCCGGAGAGAGAACTATTGGATCCACAAATTATCGACCCAGAAGCCTATGGGTCTCAACGAAAGAATTGAATTTTCCTGTTACTTATGATTTAATTGCTCTAAATACCTGTTTGTGATGTTATTGTGTGTATTCCCGTTCATTAGCATGTTGACACTGCCTAAAAACAGCATATCTTAACACCGTTTAACGTAGCCATCTGGTTAGTTGTTTGCGCTTACATCCTCACAGACCTGGGTTCGATCCCATGCTGGGTTTAGATTTACATGGCCCAAATTTCTTTTATTACTTTTTTAACTTTTTTTGAAACTCACATTACATTTCGTTAGCATTTTATACACTACATTACCATGTTTTTTTGGTAATGTTAAACACAATGGTTTGAAGCTTCTAACCGAAAACCCCGGTACGAACAGCTTAAACTGTTAAGTTTAGTCTGTTTACTCTGTTCATGAGACCGCGAGCACACCTGTGATACTCCCCCATTTGAATTTAAGAAGCGCGGCAAACGAAGGTTTCCCGCCGGCGTTTTGCAGGAAACAAACATCGGACCTAAGCACATTGACGTATCCGCTCAGGTTAGTTTTCACCATCTCAATACACTGCACCCAGTAGAATGTGGTTTTTCATACCACGGAGTGTAACACCGTTTCATGTACTTTTCCTTTAGATTTTTCACATAACTGCTTACAAGAAGCACGTAAGTGAGACGTCGTTTTCCAAACCTCTATGTATATAGGTAGCCATTAGAATGTTTTTGGACACGTAATGTTATAAGATGGTTTATCGTTCGTTTGCTTTATCTTCTCCTTTAATCACTTACCAATATGTTTTGTAAAAAGTTTGATTTTACATGATGCTTGACATATCATTTACTACGATTCTAATACATATGTATATTGTTGTTTTTAGTGTCAATTCCCTGATGAAGGGCATAGCAAAAATGCCCGAAATGCATTGGACACGCCTTGAAAGACAGTGCTTAAAAGATTAACGCTGCAAATGATTGTTTAAAACCATCAATGAGTTTTGAAAAAAAACAAAAAGAGAACTTTAATATGGAATAAATATGAACTATAATGAACATTGAATGGAAGTCACTTTCTTGTTTTCAAGGAGGGACAACAGTTTGTGTGCCAACTAAGGGATGAGACCAGAGATTCTCTGGCCTCACGTTTCAGTATTAAGCATTTAAATACACCAGTTCAGTAAATAATTAAAACACAATATACAATAACAATCCTACACTAATTAATGAAAATATTGTTATCTTTCAAATGACACCAAAACAGCACAAATCCAATGTTGGGAACAAGAGACATGAATTTTTAAATATCTAACACTATACAGCACTTAGAAAACTAAAGCGCCACTCTGGGACATCTGGTTGTGCTTGACCGGTACAAAGTCAAAGTTTCAGGCCAACCATGATGTAGCCCTGCTCTGATACCCCTCACATTAGGCCTTGGATTTAGAAACTTTTCTAGACCTTTTTCTGCCAGGGGCCTTCACCAGGCCAGAATCAGTGAGGGTTCATCGGCTTGCTGTTCAGGGAGCTCCTGGTCAAACTCTGGAAGTTGGACTTCTGGACCTTTTCAGTGGGATGAACCAACAGATCAGGAAAGCTAAAGGTTGAAGATGACCGGCTTGGATCTCGTGGTTGAGTCGGTCCTCTTACGGAGATGTTTTCTAATGTTGCTAGAAACTTCTTCAAACTTCTAGAACTTCTTCCTGAAGTTCCTATTGAGGGTCCAACGTGTCTAAAACACAATCCAAGGGTCTGGAAACTCCAAGATGCTCCTTGAAAGGTTGGGACCACAATGCACATGGAGAAAACCCATTACAAAGCCACTGGATGCACTCCAGGCAGGGAATTCTTGGTGGTGATGGTCCAGGTGAGCTCTGTTAACCTGTAGTTCCCAGGGAGTCCACTCTTTATTCCTCTTGAATCAAGGTACAGCCAAAGGGCTGTAGTTCTAGATAATGCAGCAGGCATAGTCAGTCAGAATGCAGGCCCAATGGTGCAATTAAGTTACAGATTGGCAATCCTTTTTCTCTTAGTCTCAAGCAATAGCTGTTAGAGGCTCTGCTCCCCTCAAATATTTATTCAGTGTTCTCTATGGTCACGCAGGAGAGCACTCCTGTCCAATGAGGTCTAGAAAAACAGTCCAGAGCATGACCACTTCCACCGAAGTGTGGCATAATTTCCTCCAAGAAAGCACAATTCCTCCAAGATTCAGTATATCTGAAATCTCAACAGAGGAGCAAAAACCAGTTAAACCCACCTTCAGAATGGCTCATTTCCATAGCTCTGCTTCCCCTACCATCTGCACATTCCTGCCTTAAGCCTGCCATGTGGCTGGGTCAGAGAGGTTGGTGGGTATAAGATGGACCTGATATTCCCCGCCTGTCCTATTCCTCCTTTGAAGCTCCATGCTTTATCACCCCTCTCCCTGCTTTTGGCACTCCTATGCAGCAGAGCTCTCTCTACCAGATAGCCTTTCTCTGGGTGATCCACTTATCACTTCATCAAAGCAGCCTGGCTAATCCAATTAACTCTGACCACAGGAAGGCTTCATTTTGGCTTACAGACAAGAAAGTCATATAACTTATTTTCTGTATACTTTAGGATACATTCAACAATGGCATATTGTTAGGTTTAATCAATACAATTTTCCTATGTCCTTGAAAGGTATTTCTATTTAATTCCTAGCAATATTCATGCATTCATATACATTGCCATGTTATCCTAAGGGGCATAGCATCTATAATGGGAAAACTGCAATGTGCAATTCCTCCATCATCAGGGCACATAAAACATCTTTTATAAAGGCCCTGCTTATAATTACATGACCCCCACCCCTGGGACACCTAGGGGAAACTTTAAGGGTCCTTAATATGCACACTTAGGGGCCAATTAAATTGTCGGTCGGAAAGCCTCTGACTGCTAGTCGGAAGCTTTCCAACGGTGGTTGGAGGGCTTCCAACCGACACAATCAGTTTGCGGTCTAACCGCCCGATTACTGTGTGCGTGGTTAGAATGTAAACCGGCCGTTCATTCCGACTTGATTCTGACCGGCACTATGAGTCTTTCAGCCAGTCAGAACTGCACCGTAATCCCCTAAGGACTGTCGGGATTAGGATGTCGATTTCCCTCAGCTTTTCCGTGCTGGCCCTTCCGACACAGAAAAGCTGTCGGAAACCAAAGTTGGGGGCCCTATGCACGGCTCCCTTGCCTCTGCAGTTGGTGGTGGAGGGGGTACCTAGAGTATCCCCCTGTAAAACCCTCACTGTGTGGCAGGCACCATGGAGTGCCTGCCACAGGGTGCAGGGTTTTACAAACACACCCATTTCTCTATAAGTGCCTGTATTATGGCCGGTTTATGGCAGTGACATAAGGCCCCATTGAGAAAAGGGAGTATGCGACCGAACAGGGTTCGGTTGCATTGTAATCAGGTGGTTGGAACCGCCAGCCGGAGGTCAGTCGATCCCAAGTACGAGACGGTGTCAGAGGCAACTCCGACTGGCATCGTAATAAGCCCCTAGGTGTAGATAGTCACTCCACAGTGCTCATAGCACCAAAGTCAATTTTGGGAGGCACTTTACTACAGTGGGGAAAGTAAAATGTGCAATTTCTCTATCCCGAGGACAAAAAAACATACTGCAATTTATCACTTTTTAAGTGGCCCCACCAAATTCGAGTTTGCGCACAATTTCCATTTAAAAGTAGTGCTGCAAAACGTGGCATCTTTTAAAATGACCTCAGGCTCTCAGCAGTGCACACATGCAAATGCAGAAAGGGCTGTTGGCTGCTAAACTGACATGCCCTATTATATACTAGGTAGTTTTTATCCCCCTGTCCTATTATCTACTATGGATGGACTTATTGGGTAGGTCCTGTCAATTGTAAGTGTCCCCTAATATATAGTGTACCCTCTGCATGGGGTCAGACCACTACCTATTTAGATATGAGTGTCAGCCCCTCCCTCCCTTCCTGCCCAGAATGCAGATGAGTGGTCAGACACACCTAATCTTCCTGTTTTTGTGGCTGTCTAGAGGGAATATACAAAATGAAGCTGTCACCCACTACAGACATGTATTGGACATGCTGCAGGAACTCAGAGCAGTAAGAACAGGGAAATGTCTACTTTCTAAAAGTGAAATTATTAAAATAGTAATGGCAAATCTAACTTTACCAATAAAGAGGATTTATCATTATCATTCCACAGATATAAAACATGACCCAGCCACTCCTTTCTAATCAGGAATTACAGCTTAAACGTGTATTAAGGAATTCCCAATTCTAACCTATGAGAAGAGTAGGCCTCACATTAGTAAAAAAACAAATTCACCTGTTTGTCACTACCAGGACATGTACAACTTAAAATTACATGTCCTACCTTTTACTTACACAGTACCCTGCCCTATGGGCTACCTATAACATACCATAGGGGTGGCTTATGTGTAATAAAAGGGAAGTTAAGGCTTGGCAAATAGCCTTAAATGCCAAGTTGGACTGGTGGTCTGCACACAAAGGCCCTTTAATGGCAGGCCCGAGACAGGTTTGCAAGGCTACTTGTTTGGGTGGCACAATCAGTGCTGCAGGCCCACTAGTAGCATTTTGTTTACAGGCCCTGGGTATATGGTATACCACTTTACAAGGTACTTACAAGTAGATTTAATATAACAGTTTGGTATACATGTTTAGGGAAGAAGCACATGAACTTTAGCACTGGTCAGCAGTGGTAACGTGCCTAAAGTCCTACGGCCAACATAAGGATACAGCAAAAAGAGGAGGTAAGCAGTCAAAACATTTGGTGGAAGACCACCAAAGGTTGACAAGTCTAACAACCCCATATGCTATCCATTCCTGACCCTAAAAATGCCTACTACCCTTATGCACTATCCATCAAGGAGCCTTAAAAACTATTTACTACCCTATGCAGTACCCTATTTACTACCAATCTCTGAATTCTAAAAATCTCCAGACTACTTCTATACTCTAAACTTCCCAGAGACCTAAATATCTTTTTTTTGTGCTTATGAAAACACAAAGAAAGACAGGGTATGGGTCAATTGTGACTGCACCTATCAAACAGTTGGGTTGTAATTAGTCTTACTCTCAGGGTGCCTGGAATCGGAGGCCCAATACACCTAAGCCTCCTAGGAAACAATATCCTACAATTCTTGGCAATACAATGTGATCCTGCACTCCAATCAATGTCCATCAAACTTAATATTAGATGAAAAAAGTCTCAAATCCATTCAGCAGGTCTTGTTTCAATTCTCTTTATTCAAAATCTTCTTAAAAACGACTGTAGCCAAAGCGTTTTGTCCATTAGAACTTCTTCAGGGCTACAAATAAGTATACATAGTATGTATTATATTTACATTAATATTTACAATCATATATACAATTAAAAAATATATGTACTAATATTTGTGAAAAACACACTAACATATAAAGTGATTAAACCAAAATTTCCACAAAGGCTTTTCTATGCTTTGATTAAGTTAAACAATATATAAAATTCATGAATTTTCCATGCTATATGAACAATCAAATGGTCCAGAAAGCACACACTATTTGTTTGAAACCTGCTGAAAAAAGCTTCTAAGTAACATGTGATTTAACAGATATCATGAGGATCTTTTTATTTTAATAATAGAATATTCATGAATACATGACATGTGAAGGTTTCACATAATTGAAAGACAAAAGATGGGACGCTAATACTTAGTGAGAGACATTTTATAGTTGCATTGTTGATACACCATCCAATAGACATATCTTAGAGAGACATTATGAATATATGCATCTAGGGAAAGATTGCTACCCTTAAAGATATGAATTTGAATCTTACCAAATGTAGTATGGTGAGTCTTTCATTATATTCATCAAAATAGTGCACAAATAAAGTCTCTCCATCACAAAACAGCCTATATTCCCTCTTTATGTTCTGGTCCTATGTGACCAGAACATAGAGAGAAATTAAGGAAAGCTAAAATGAAAGATCAAGGCATAAGATAAACAAATGAAGAATCATTAATAATTGGTCCTTATACCAAGCAGTGGCGGCTGGTGACATTTGAAAGTGGTGAGGGCGTAAAAGTTTGGGATGAGTGCCCTCTGGCGAGCGAGCGAGCCACACTGCCATGTGGTGGGTCCTGGGGGTTTCTCCTCCAGGTAAACATTTGAAAAACAAATGGGCAAAGGGTGCATTTTCAAGCAAAAATGAGAAAACAAGAAAGTTGATAAAGCAATTGTAAACTGTCTCTGCAAAAAGGGGGCCAACAAAAAGTGATGCTGTGGTGTGTCCAATACTTTCCCCTGTTAAAGTCAACTCATGTTGCACCAAGGAAGATGGTATTTATTGGGACATATTCTCTGCAGACGCCCTGGAACACAGTGGAGATGAGTGTCCATCCAGACACCTATTTTAGTAAGCCTGCTCTGCGACTGCAAGAATTACATGTTCCAAATTATCGCCCATTCTAGAAAGGCGTCATGATATCAGAAGGAGAGCAAGTTCTGTGCTGACACCAGTAAGATGCTCCTGGTAGGATTGTCATTCCATTGGCCACCTTAGAACCCTCTTGAAATAGTGTTTGTCAAGCCACCCATTCTGCAAATACTTGCAGAGACTCCATTGAGCATGGTGCCATCCCATCCTTGGAAACCACACAGCTAGGCACTCATTCAGGAACACTACTGACAGCTATTTCTACCTAAACACCTATTCCAGAAGTTCCACTGACCGAGCTCAGTGTCTATCCCACAACCTGGCCTAAGAGGATGCTTCAGAGTGTAATGACTCTCAAGATACCTATTCTGTGAGGCCACCCTGGAGAACCATTGAGGGAGCAGTTCACATTGGAGCATCGTGAAATGAAGTGCACACTCTACAGTACCACATATTCTAAAAGGGAAGGTAAGGAGCGGAATCAAGCCTGCCATTATTTTTTAAAGAATACTCTCAGATAAAACGGAAGTTAGTGTACAACCAAATACATCTTCTAGAAGGTTCCATTAACAGGGTGTTCAACCTTCAAAACACACTTGGGCACCATAGATTGCATTATCCACCTCAACACTGATTCTAGGAGGGGCTTCACCTTTGGGAACACAGGATTGAAGGGATCACCTGGTGACTCAATGGAGCAAGAGTCTATACCTTGGGCACCACAGACTGCAGAATATTTCCAAACAAGTTTTCTATGAGGACCATCCTGAGGCACCATGAAGTGAAGACCACCAAGTAGGAGATTCTTCCCAGGAGGTCATGGAGTAAACGTACTTCACACCAATTCCGTGTGCCACATTGTTACTAAAATTAAGTACTCAAGTAGGCCCTTCTTGAGAGGTCACAGGAGCTTCTATTTACTGGACACAGTTCCAGGTGGAGGCTAGTTTGTCTAATGCAATGTTCTGTTGGTATCTCTTGGAGAAAAATAAGACCACTCGTTCTCTCAAGCCAATACTGGAATGGATCATTATCAGACCCAATCTTGGATTTCAACACACTTGATTTTCAGATCTGAATCACTCTGAAAGAGTAGCAGCGCTGCTCTTCCATACATACCCTTAGTGTAATGGAAAGAGGAAGAATTGTTGATAAGAGCGCCAATCAGTGAGCCCTTGTTTGGAGGATGATCCTGGAGGGAGAAGGTTTAGAGGTTTCCTTTGAAATCCCTTTTGCACCTGTGCAAAATAAAAGGCTTTTTTAGAGTGACATTGAAAAGATGGCCTTCACAAGTGCTACACCACCAGGCTCACCTTGCAATGATAACGCAGAGTGAAAAATTAAGTAATATCATATTTAAAATCCATACATTATTCTTTAGTTATAAATGTAAAAGATAGAAAAATAAAACAATGAAAACAAAAAAATTGGGTTATGAAAGGCAATTGTTTAGGAATCGCTGCTTCAACAGACTTTCCCGGCCCTCTGAGTACATACAGCACTGTAAGAGAATGTGTTTGGTGTGTGAGCAATGAGTGAAGAAAGTGCTTCAAGAACATTTGAAAGGCAAAAGAAAATTAAACGAGGTGTACTTTGTGCAGCAACAATTCTGCAGACTGCTCTAGATGCGACTTTGGAGTCTACAAAATCACGCAGCCCCAGCTGTACAGAAGCATAAACAGATCTTCTCCTGGTCACCTAACTGATCTGTTAATCCAGTCCTTAAAATGGTTCAATGTACAAAGCACTTCAGTGGGAGAACTGTGGAAATGGTCTCAAAGAACTGAGAAATATGCAGCCTGGTATTGAAATGGCTCCAGGGAACTTTGGAGCCCAACTCTGGAAATGGTTCCTAGTTGTACAAATCTTAGAATGCTGAAGATGTGCAGGAGTATGCCTGTCAGGAGCTCTAGGAGGCTGGGAGTGAACTGATGTGCACAACTCTGGCAGCACCCCGTGGGTGTGCGGAAGCCATCCAGAAGCATAGCTATGGAAATGGCAGCAGTATACACACAAGTACACAGTTCTATAAGCATTGAGCACATGGAGTTATGGCCAATGCTCTATTTTTAAAGGAACAGGCAGCATAATTTGGCTAGATGTTAGATGCCAGTTGTCAGGCTACAAAATACATTAAAGAAAACTAAGTATATGAACAATACATCTCTCCAGACATTCTAGCCTTTGCTTGGTTAGGTCAGCCACATATCTATCTTTGTCATAAAATTTCTGCAAGTACAGATGATATTATTTGTCATAATTTAAAATGAAATGTATCCCATTTTTAGCGTTCAATTAGTAAATTATGAAGCACCCCGGTATAACCTGACCCTAAAGACATGCAAATGTTCGTAATGACTATAAGGTCTCTGAAAATCAAGTCTGCAGACACTGAAATATGCCCACATTGGCATCATACAAGTTGTCCCGAAGTGTTTGAAATAATTTTAAAGGTGCAGCAAGAATGGAATGTGTTATATTTTTCAGTCCTATAATGCATTATTTTCACACATTTAATTCTATGTCAAGACCGGAGGCTCCGATTGTGCTTTCTCATTTCTTGATTAGAAATGCTCAGCAGCCAATTAGAAAACAGTAAGAGATGGGTATCACATGACAACCATAGAGTAACTAGTATAAAATGCCCCACAGAGAATACCATATCCTCTTTCTTTGCTGCTCCGCAGCCAGTTAAGTGCTTCTTACCTTATTCTACATTGGGCTTCTTGTTTGCTGCATTGCTGTATTGTTTCATTGCATTGCCTGTTATATTGTTTGCCCATTGCCTATCTCTGCGCTTGCTTCGCGCTGTGCATGCTGTTTTCTCCTTTTGCTCCCGCCGAGCTCTGCACGCTGTACGCGCCTTCTCTGGGCGTTTCTCCTTGCCAGCTGTGCTTCATATGCACGCGGCAGTGTCTCGCAGTGTCTTTTGTACTGGTGTCCTTTGTTGCGCGCTCTTCGTCTCGCGGGGAGCGCGCGCTCGCCTCCCCGGTTCGGGCGCTGAAGCGCCCGCGCCGACTTTGGTGGAGAGGGAGTTGGGGGACAGTAAAAGGCTACGCAAGTGTATCGCGTAGTCCTTTCTTTGTGTTCTCTTCGGCAGGTGGCCGTTCCACGCATGCGCGGCGGCCATTTTATGTGTTTACTCCTGATTTTCACCAGAGCTGACAAAAAAAGCACCACAATTTAGCACATTTGCTCACAAAGCCTGCCATAAGTCCCCAATTACGCCCATAAGCTTAACCACTTGGCTGCTAAGGGGTTTTCCCCTCCTGCGCTGAGCTTTGATGTTTCCCATTATACATGACGAGTTGACCTTGTCATGAGCACAGCTCCAGTGTGCCTCATGACGAGTTCACCTTGTCATTAGCATGCAAGTGGTTAATAGACACACTTTTGGGCTGTTCTAATTTAAATAGGCACTGCCTAGAGTGGCTGTTTGCAAGCAAGCCCTCCCTCCACTTTTTAAACAGCTCTTTTTCTCTCAGGTTTCTCTTCCTGGGTCTTTTGGCTTGCTTTTGGGGCCTTTAGCCACTCCCCCTGATTTTTGCCCTTGGCAATCCCTGGTTCTTTCCTCTGGTGGGCATTATTTGATACACTTTGTGTAACCATGGAAGACTATTATGAGGAAGATGAATATTATGATGAGGATGCTTCTGGCTCCTTGGAGCAATATTTAGTCGAAGCTCTGGACCAGGGCGTACAGCATTCTGTAAACAAAGCGCTTGTTCACGCAATTACTCCTTTGAAGCGCCACCTCTCCAAATACGCTATGCAGCATGGTTAGTTGCCTTCCAAATCTTGGCGTACTTCATCATCAAAATTTCCCCACAATCCTCATAAATCGGATTTTCAAAAATTGGCTAAAGCTTTGTCCACTGACCCTTCTGGAGGTAGCTCTTCCAAAGACACTTTGTCCTTGCAGGTTCCACAGATGGATAATGATGACACTTCCTCGTCTTCTTCTTCAGGGATGGATTGTCCTCCACCTTCTAAGAAATCTCGTAAGGAACATTTTGTTGATGCGCCAATGCATCCTCAGCTTCTCACTTTCGAACCATTGGATATTGTACATCCCGATTCCTCCTCTTGGCTTCCGTCCCCAGCTGTGGCTGAATATGTTCAGTCACATATTCGTCAGCCATTTGAGAAGGATGTTCGTGCTCGCCTTAGGTCGGAGTGTCCACGTCCTGATTTAGCCGACAAATTGGCCGACACTCCGGAGGTCAACCCTACGATGGTCACATATCTTAAAAAATAGGCAAAGGACCCAAAGAAGGGTATTGACAGGGCATGGCGCTCCTGCCAAGATAAATTGTTGGACTTACTGGGTCCTCTTATAAAAATCTTGGACCTGGGGTTTCAGGCCAAGGAGTCAGCTGCTCTTGTGGACCTGGACGAGTTAATTGAATGGTCCCAAAGAGCTGTTTGCCAACTAGGGAATGCCAATTGTGCTATGTCTTGCGAACGTCGACGCTCCATTCTCGTAAAATTGTATTCCAAGTTGGCAGAAGTGTCTTCGTCCGAATCTGGTCCGTTGGCTCAAGGTTTGTTGTTTGGATAGTCTTTCCTGAAAGAACTAACAAAGTTTGTTGCTATGTTTAGCGGGCTGGATAAGGCTCAAGCTTCTCTGCGGAGGGCTTTTCGCCATGTTTTGCAAGGGCCGGACAACACAGGGGGCGATTGTTCGGCCTCGGCTATAATCAGAATTCTTAGCGGGGATTCCAGACCCAAAGGGGTGGAGGCCAAGATTCCGGATACAATAATAGAGCCAACTTCTATCCCTCTCACAAAGGCAGAGGTCAATGCAAGAAAGGACGTTATGGTGGCACCCAAGGAGGGCATCATGATTTCAACACTTCAGGTGAGATTGATCCCAGCTTCAGAGGTTTTCCTAGGGGGCAGGATTCAATTTTTTCTTCCAAAGTGGCATCTGATCTCCAGCGATGCATGGGTGTTAGAGACTGCACAGGGTTACAGGATAGAGTTCTACAGTTACCAGCATCAATCACACCCTCCTCTTCCCATGTTTTTTCCCTTCAAGTTCAAGAGTTCATTTCAGCAGAAATCGACTCTCTTCTTCGAAAAGGGGCCATTCTGCGGACTTCTTGCCATCCTCACGGTTTCGTAAGCAATGTCTTTCTGGTCCAGAACAAAGGAGGCGGGTCCCGGTTGGTTCTCAATGTCAAGGATTTCAACGGAGGGGTGGTTTATCGCCATTTCAAGATGGAAGGCATCCATCTTCTGCGAGATCTTCTTCGGGAAGGGGACCGGATGGTCCGTCTCGATTTGAAGGATGCGTATCTATCGATTCCCATTTACGGTCCTCATAGGCGGTTTCTGCAGTTCCAGTGGCAGGGGAATTGGTTCGAGTACAAAGTTCTCACGTTCGGTCTCTCGTCGGCACCTTGGTGCTTCATGAAACTTCTGAGACCCGTGGTAGAATCTCTGCGAGCCCGGGGTGTTCGTCTGATCATTTACCTGGACGACATTCTGATAATGGCACATTGCCCTCAGTTGTTATGTTATGTTATGTTATGTTATGTTATGTTATATTGGTTTTTGTAGAGCGCACGGCTACTCAAAAAGAGTGTCCCGGCGCTTTTATTTAAGGTAGGCTGCTAACATAATACTTTAAAAAAGAGGATGAGAATAGCGAATAATAACAAAAAAGACAACAGACAAGAGACCTACTGGGTGAATAACCAAGTTTTAAGATCCTTTCTAAAGGCTAGTAAACTAGTGGCTCCCCGAAGAGTAAGAGGCAGAGAGTTCCATAATTGGGGGGCCAGTAGTCCAAAGGAGCGGCCTCCCAGACGCGCTCTCTTCACTCGTGGGACCGTCGCCAAAAATAGAGATTCCGACCTCAGAGAGCGCGCCGGTCGGTAGAAGGCAAGTCTCCTCTGGAGATACTTAGCTCCCGTCGCATGGAGGGCTTTGTATGTCAGAGTTGAGGTCTTAAGGGCGATCCGCTTACGGATTGGAAGCCAGTGCAAGGTCTGGAGCAGAGCCGTGGCACTGGCACGTCTGTTCAATCCATAAATTGCCCTCGCTGCTGCGTTCTGCACAACTTGGAGCCGCTGTAGCAGGTACTCTGGCAGGCCCAGGTATAGAATGTTGGAATAATCCAACCTGGAGCCTATCAGGGCCTGCACAGTCAGCTTTCTGTGCTCCTCCGATAGTAGGGGAAGAAACCTCCGCAGCATCCTGAGGAGGCCGAAACACATTCCCGACACCCCCAGGATCTGGGCCTTCATAGACAATCCCCTGTCCATTTTGACACCCAAGTTCTTGGCCATCTGGGAGGAAGACGTTGGGGGGAACATGTTGGTAGGCCACCAAACCCGCCAGTCTGGCTCCGTATCACACCCAAAGAAGAGTACCTCAGATTTATCGGAATTGCACTTGAGGCTGTGCAGTTGGAACCATTGAAACACAGCCCCAAGGCAATCCCGGATACTCTCCCCCTCAAAATCTCCTCCTCTCTTACACAGGAAGAGGAGCTGGGTGTCGTCTGCATACGATACGATCCGGGCCCCAAACGACTCCGCCAACGCCGCCAAAGGGGTCATGAAGATATTAAAGAGGGTCGGGCTCAAAATGGAGCCCTGAGGGACCCCAACACCCAGAGGCGGCATCACGGCGGAGTCTGGCGAGGCCCAGACCGTTTGCCGGCGGCCCGCTAGAAAGGAGGAAAACCAGCTGAGCACCGTCCCCCGTAGTCCTATCTCATAGAGTCTTGTGAGAAGACCATCATGGGGGACGGTGTCGAAAGCCGCCGACAAATCCAGCATCAATCCAGGGTCTCCTTGATTGTTTCGGAGACCTCGAGAAGCGCAGTCTCCGTACTGTGATTGGGGCGAAAACCCGACTGGGAGGCATGCAGAATCTCATTCGACTCTAGAAAATTGGAGAGCACCGTCTGCACGTGCTTTTCAACAATCTTCGTAAGAGCCGGCAGCAGAGAGATCGGTCGGTAGTTAACAGGGGCCTTAGGGTCCAAGCCAGGCTTCTTGAGCAGTGGGATGACCATAGCCTGCTTCCAAGCCTGCGGGACCACTCCCAGACTCAGAGAGAGATTCAGTAGCGGGTTGGCCAGTGGATTAATCACCTCCGCCAATTTCGCCAGGATTTTAGCAGGGCAGGGATCCAAAGGCGAACCCGATTTCAAGTTGCCCATAAGTGCTAAAGAGGCGGGCGCCGATAAAGATGGAAATGCGCCCAATGTCAGGCCTGGCGAAGCCGGGGGTGATCGATTGACCTCCAAGACAATCCGCTCCATGGGTGACGCAGCCGGAAAAGAGTCCTGAATCAGTTGGATCTTGCTAGTGAAAAAGCTAGCAAGATCTGTAGCCCACGAATCGGAGGGCCTCTCCTCATCAACGTTAGTCCGTGAAGATGTAAATTCCCTGACTATAGAAAAAATCTCCTTGCAGGAGTTGGAGGCAGCTTCAATCCTCTCTGCCAGATAGGCTTTTTTTCCCATGCGGATGTCCCGGTGATACTCTTTAGCCACACTCTTATAAGCCATCTTAGCCTCTACCTCATATTTTACCCGCCAAGCTCTTTCAGCCACCTTGCACTGCTGCCGCTTAGCCGACAGTGCTGCGGTGAACCAGGGGGCGGAAACTCGTTTAGGAGTAAGACGAGGGGCTAGTTCCGGGGCCAGATCGCTAAGTCTATCAGACAGCCATACCTGCAAAGAATCCAGATCCCTTGTCAGGTCGCCAGAGAGCAGGCAGGGATGGTCCAAAGCAGCCTGAGCCAGCAACTCAGGGGTCACTCGATGATAGGCCCTATGTGTTCGACCATGCTGCTGTAAGCCGGCAACAGCCAATTTAGCTGTACCTATGATGGAAAATTTCACCAGCAGATGGTCTGACCATAGTACCGGGATAATCTCTACCTCCTCTAAAAGGGAAGTCGAGAACACCTGGTCCAGAGTGTGCCCCTTATCGTGTGTCGGCCCTTGCAGATAAGGGAACAATCCCAATGGTGTCATGGCCTCCAAGATTTTAATAGCGGCCGCATCCAAAGGATCATCCATCCGGAAGTTAAAATCCCCAGCCACTATGCAGTGTTCTGCTTTCAGGGCCAGTCTGAGTAAGACGGAATCAAGATCTTCAAAAAACATTCCGGGTGGCCCAGGTGGTCTGTAGACCAAAAGCCCCTTGACTGATTGATGTGAAGCCAAAACGATAGAAAAAGCAAGGGCCTCCGACCCACGAATGTCCTCCACCGGCAAGATAGTGCAAGCCGTGCCTTTCCTCACCACCAGCGCCACTCCCCCGCCCCTTCCCTTAGCTCTGTCCTTCCTGAAAACATTGTAATCAGGCGGAATTGCCATGGCAACATCTGGATTCGAGAATTCTCCCCACCATGTCTCGGTAAGCATGAGACACAGTGGCTTAGCCGTATCCAGCAGCTCATAGATGTCTTGTGCATGTCTGCCAGCCGATCTAGTATTTAGCAGCATGCAGGGATGTCTCACACTGGCGCTGGTAATGCCAGAGGGCAATGACAGAGCGCGGGAGGGACGCCAACCACAACCGGGACAGATGGACTTACCATGGTAGCGCCTCGGGATGACAGTACAGCAGCTACTGGAGGCAGTGCGGAGAGCACGGAGCTCCTCGGCCGTGTAGCGCTGCACCAAAGATCCTAAGCGACACATAATGCGTGGCCGAGCCTGCCCCGCCGCCCCGAGCGCCTCCGGGTCGCTGACGGGCGCAGACGGGCAGGACTCTGGCTTGACTCAGGCGCCGACCAGGCGCTACCGCTGCGCGTCACCGCTGCGCGGGTCACGCGAGCATTAAGTAGGTCACAGCTGTGGATGTAAAAAGTGCTAGAGCGCTCAACCGGTGGCCCACTCGCCACTAGCCACTCCCAAGATGGCGGCCACGCGCCAAAAACGCAGAAAGCAGAAAGATCTCAAATCCGCTCAAAACGCGGTGCAGGGGCACAATTATCGTGCAGGTATGTGGGCGCTACTAGGACAATTAAAATCAGGGTACAAGGAAAATAAAAGCACAGAAAACGGGAAAACGGTAATTATTTAAAAATATCAGCGCTGCAGCCTACAATACAGCAGCGAAGCGCGCGTGCTGTTACCTTGTCCGAGGGCGAGCTGAGAGAGTGCTCACCTTAAGTAGGGCACAGCTGTGGATGTAAAAAGCGCTAGAGCGCTCAACCAGTGGCCCACTCGCCACTAGCCACTCCCAAGATGGCGGCCACGCGCCAAAAACGCAGAAAGCAGAAAGATCTCAAATCCGCTCAAAACGCGGTGCAGGGGCACAATTATCGTGCAGGTATGTGGGCGCTACTAGGACAATTAAAATCAGGGTACAAGGAAAATAAAAGCACAGAAAACGGGAAAACTGTAATTATTTAAAAATATCAGCGCTGCAGCCTACAATACAGCAGCGAAGCGCGCGTGCTGTTACCTTGTCCGAGGGCGAGCTGAGAGAGTGCTCACCTTAAGTAGGGCACTCTCTCACCTCAAGTAGGGTAGTTGTTGATGACACACTTGGAATGGTCCATCACTCTTTTACAATCTCTGGATTTTCTAGTGAATTTTCAAAAGTCTATCTTCCTTCCCTCTCAGTCGATCGACTTTCTGGGTTTCCAAGTCAATTCTCTCTCCTGCCAACTCCTCTTACTCAATCAGAAGATTCGATCCATCAAGCGGGAACTGGATTTAGTTTTATCCAAACAAAATGTGTCGTTGAGGTTTATAGCTCGGATTGTCGGTCTGTTAGCCTCTTCCATTCAGGCGATCTTTCCGGGACCTCTTCATTACTGGGCGCTTAAACGTTTAAAGATCCGCCATCTCTAGAAAGGCCTCCGCTATTCAGATCTGATTCCTCTTTCAGAGAAAGCGAGGTGGGAGATGCTATGGTGGTTGGAGCACATGGAGTCCTGGAATGGACGTGCCCTGTTCGGGGCGTCCCCGGAGGTGATCATAGAATCCGATGCCAGCCAATGGGGTTGGTGAGCCCGTTGCGGTCCAATATCGACGGAAGGCAGATGGTCTCAGGAGGAGTTGTCTCTTCATATAAATTGTCTGGATCTTCTGGCGGGGTCTTTTGCGATCTGTTGTCTATCTCTGCGCCAGACCAACTGTTGCATACTCCTCTGCATGGACAATGTTTCAGCGGTTTGGTATGTCAACAAGTTGGGCGGGACGTTCCAGAATTTTGGCGGAAATCGCCAAAGATTTTTGGCACTTTTGTCTTCAGAGGAAGATCACAGTTACTGCAGAATACCTTCCCGGTCACACCAATCTGATTGCGGACTGGAACTCTCGTCATCTTCGGGATTTCAGCGATTGGAGGCTTCATCCTCGGGTTTTCCGATCTCTCTCCCGTGTTTGGGGTCCTTGCCACATCGATCTATTTGCGTCTCACCTCAACACTCAACTTCCCCTGTTTTTCAGCTGGCGTCTGGATCCGGAAGCCCTGGCCACGGATGCATTTCTGCAGACCTGGCCATCGACCCTGTGTTAAGTCTTTCCCCTGTTTATGATGATTCCCAGGGTCTTGGCTCACAAAAGCATTATCAGTCAGAGCTGATTCTGATCACTCCTCGTTGGAGGGCTCAAGCATGTTTACCAGTTCTCCTGGAAATGAGTTGTGCAGTGCCGCTGCTTCTTCCCCAACGGTGGAATCTCTTGCTGGACCCTCTCAACAATCCGCATCCCCTGATAGAATCAGGTCATTTTCTCCTAGTGGCATGGCGGGTTTCGAGAGACACTTCGATTTATCAGCGAAGCTTGGGCCCCCAACACACACAAAACATTATGCAGGGGCTTGGAAACGATGGTGTGGCTGGTGTGGTCAACGGGAGGTGGATCCTGCTTCAGCGGATGTCTCTCTGATTGTGAACTTTCTGGCTTCTCTCGCCTCGTCTGGACTTGCTTACTGGACAGTTAATAATTTCCGTTCTGCTATCTCCGCGGGTCATTCCATTATTGATGGCCAGCCTGTTGGTGAGCATCCTTTAATTGCCAAATTGCTTAAGGGTATTCGACTGGTAAAACCACCGTCTCCAAAATATGTTGACTTATGGGATGTTTCAGTGGTTCTGTGTTTCTTGGAGGCCTGGCCGTCCACTTCCTCTTTATCCCGAAAACAACTTTAGCAAAATTGACTATGTTACTATCAGCTAGATTCATCATTATCCAGTTTTGCGAGTCTGTAATAGCGATTCATAAGGAATCGCTATTAAGGACTTGCAAAACGGGATTCATGTAGGAATTGCAAAAAATATTGCGATTCCTACATCTTCCTTATTTGCGATTAGCAAATTGCTAATCGCAAATAAGGATGCGATTTCAAGGGTGCCAGGGGTGTCCAAAGGACACCCTGTAGCACCCCTGAAATGCAAATTTACACAGGTGTTGCGCACACACATGTCCAAAGGACATGTGTGTGTGTGAAACATGCAACTGAGAAAAATGCACTAATGTGCTTTTTTCTATTTTTTCGCTATTTACCATGAAGTCAGACTTCGTGGTAAATAGCGGCCAAATATTATGAATTCGCAATTTAAAATTGGTTAATGAATTGCATTTAAGGAATCTCAAATAGAGATTCCTTAAATGCAATTCCTCGCAAATATGCGATTTCGCAAATAGCGATTTTTGCATTTGGGATGATGAATCCCAAATGCAAAAATTGCGCTCGCAAAGGCCCAGATTCTGAGAATCTGGGCCTTTGCGAGCCGATTTTACGTTCATGAATCTAGCTGTTTGTCTTGTCTCTTGCAAACGTGTTTCCGATGTTCGTGCTCTGGACCTGGCAGGTCGTAGTTTCCCCTCTGAGGGTGTCACTTTTGCTATCTCCAGACGCCCTAAATGTAATACATCTTCAGTCACCTATCCTGCTTTTCCCAACAATCCAAAACTTTGTGTGGTTCAATGTGTTAAAGATTATGAGGTGAGTACTGCTCCTTTTCGTTAAGATATGCGGGGTCAATTGTTGTTTGCTCTACAAAAGCCTTTTTGCCCTGTGACCCCCAGCTACGTTGGCCCGTTGGGTGCAATGGCTCATGAATGAGGCTGGTATTGATGTTTCCAAATTTGGTGCTCACTCAGCACGTGGAGCTATGGCTTCCAAAGCTTTTTCTATGGGAGTGACTTTAATTGACATCATGAAGGCCGCTGATTGGTCATCTGACTCTATGTTCAAGTCTTTTTATTATAAACCAATTGCTATTATTGCTTCTGTTGTGGTGGATCAGCTTTAAACAAGCATAATCGAAGCCTCCGGTCCTGACATACAATTCAAAATTTGCGAACATACGTGACAAGAATTTTCAATTCTATTAAGGATACGGGGGTGAGGATTATCCCACCCATATTTCTGTTTTTTCATATATTGAATTTATTCTTTATTGTTGCAAATTGCATATTGTATTGATTTCTTCTTGTTCCCCCCCTCTTTGATGTTCTCTTTCCACAATAAGGAAAATGTGTATTACGATTCTATATTTCTTTTCACGTTCTGATCCTAAGTAAAGGTTCCTATCCAGCCTGGTTTGTCTGGCTAACAATCATCTTCAGGTTCCTGTTCCTTTTACGGGTGCAAGCACCTGGTTTTTCTTCACAGTGGATTTCCGTTTGATGCTGGTTTTTTCCTTCTTCCTCGATCTACATACTGGACGGCCATTTTTTCATTTGAACTGTGTCAGTCACCAAAGAAAGAGGATATGGTATCCTCTGTGGGGCATTTTATACTAGTTACTCTATGGTTGTCATGTGATACCCTAGTAGTCATGGGTATTGTAGTTTTTTCTCTAAGCATTTCTAATAAAGAAATGAGAAAGCATAATCCTTGCCTCCGTGTCCTTAATAGAATTGAAAATTCTTGTCACGTATGTTCGCAAATTTTGAATTATTGCTTGTGTGAATTTGGCGTAGCCTGCATATTTCTGTGCTTTAATAACACAAGATGACTGGCCCCTCAAGTCTTTAACTTTCTACAGTGACTTGAAACAAGAGGCCCAGTCTGACTTTTAAGCTCCCTGGTTTAGAAAATAGAGGTTAATGCGCTTGATGATCGTACCGCAGTGCACCAGGTGGGGAAGAAATGAGGCAAAGAGCCAACAATAGCCATACTCTGAGCCCCTATTTCTTGCGAGGGTAGCAGTGTGGATGCACCAACAAGGGTGTGCACACACAGTACAAAATATTTAGACGCAAAAGAATATATGCACACTTTTTCTTGCCTGTTGAGTCCCCAAACTATCTTCCATTAACTTGACGGGCTGTCTCTTTCTGTCACTGTTCTCTTAGTCATCTTGGTGATGAACAGTCCGGTCAGGGAGGCTGTTGATGTCAACATGCACCTGAAGGTGCGCACCCACTTGTCTGTTTCATCCTGAGCTCCTGACAGACACTGGAGCTGCAAATCATGGCATCCACACACGGCGCGGGCATGCAACAAGCAGCGCGGGAAGCACACCTCGAGTCTGTGCAGAAGAGAAACTGTGCAGAATCGTTTTTTCAGCTTCCTGCCTGCAGCCTCAATCCCACCTTTTCTCAACTCGCCACAGGGATACGCCCACCCTTTGTGACGAGTTGGGAAAGGGTGGGGTGACCATCCTCTCCACTCCCTGACTGACGTGAAGCCCCTGGCTTTACAGGGCTTCAGCCTGAAGCGCCCGGGGCTAACTTTACTCTCACGTCATCAAGGGGGGAGACTGGCCCGCGAGGCTATGTCTTTGCTGAGCTGATGACCTCACAGACCTCTGGTCGGTGAGCTTGTCAGCCAAGCAAATACTATTGGCTCAGGGCAGGTCCATTGCGAATTCAATGCATCAGCATGAGGCCGAGGCATCCCTGACAGTATGACGTGACTCATCATACCAGCAAGCCCCAGTCCCAAGCAAGAGGTGCAAGTTTTTTTTGTTTAACCAGATACATTCTTTGAAAGGGGGCGGAGCCCTGATGCCCTCATTCAGAAACCGCCACTGATACCAAGGATGGTAATTTGGATGTATTATAATGATAGACATACCTTATATATTTCCAAGGATATTTAATCTTAATATTGAAGTCCCTATAGGTTGGAGATCCAATTTATGTCATCTGTCCCTGAGAGGTTATAGGTGTTCACCTATCGCAATCTGTAAATCAGCATACATTTTACAGACTTTAAATTGACAGAGAAATGTAAGCAACTAACTAGTAAAACAAAAAATACAAAATATTAATAAAGCAAATGGCTGACTTTTCAAAATAATTTACACTCATTGGTGAACATGTATATTATACTGACCCCTTAGCATGAAGCACAGCTGTGTAAAACAGTAAAAAGCTGATTAGTACAAGTTGAATATTATTGACTAATCTTTTCTAAAATCCGTGGGTAGGAATGCCTTGAAAAATAAGGAATATTGTAGAATACACTAACAGATTATAAACCAATACTGTGGTTTTCAATCCACATTTCAATATTAGAGGGAGCAACATTAGGTGAGCCAGACTCATATTCTAAGGTGATATTAAAGTCCTGTAATCTAAATGCCAACCAGAATGTGTTGGACCCGTCCTAAAGTATATGTATCTAAAAAGTAGTCCTCTTCAGACTTACTTGTGGTCAGCGAAAAAGTGGTCCATTCGTTGTGTTTTCGGCTGTCAGATGTCGTCATTTAAATAACCCGCTTTTGTAAACACTTGTTTCTAATTACCGCATAAAGACCAGTATGCGTGCCGTAATCATGGAAGCCATCTTAGAGTAACCGAGTGACCAATTCTACTCTTCAAAGTTAATGCAGATTGCTGTTTTATATTTTAAATGTTGCACTTGAATCAAGATAAATTTAAAGGAACACCTAGTTGGAATTCATATATTGGGGCTGTGCAAAAGAAACCCGAAAATGTTATAACTATTTTAGCACGCTATACATGCCATATTCATGGTCGCCATCTTAGAGTGTCCGTAATCACCAATTCTGTACTTCCCGGCAGTTATGTAGTCTTAGACTACGATAATGTTATTGATTATGACCGATATCTTGCAAAGGTCAAAATACAGAAGTTTAAACCAAAAGGTGATTATAAACCAAAGAATGTAAGCCCAAATCTATTTATAAATCCATAACAAAGACGGGTGTTAATGTTATATCCACCATCTTGAAGTGCAAAAGAGGTAACACATCAACTAAAGTATAGCTATAAGGTCCCCCATTTTGAAATAGTCATTCAACAATTTTTCTAAGTAAATTACTACCACATGTATGCAAGATAAGTTCTTATTTTTGAATTATCCCTAAACAGAGCAATGGTATTATGACAATAGTCTACAATGGAGAACATTCTCGGCACTACCCTTTCATAGAGGGTTTATACCTCAATGAAATTGTAGGGATTACAGCCATCATATTGGAATAGTCATACATTCGTGGAGTGGGTCAATTCTATTGTAAACATCACGATACGGTCCAACATAGAACACAATGGTAAATAAGTATTTTGCAATTGCATAGAATCATTGAACCATATCTAATTCAAAAGGAATTTACAATTCAATTAGACCACCCCGTGTTCTCACAAATCTCTTATATATATGAGATCCGTATAGATCAATAAAATAGAGGAAGAGGGCAGAAAATACATTTATAGAAAAATAAATGAAAGAATAAAATAAGAATTAATGAACAAATTATTGTTCTGGGATAAGGCTTCCCCCCACATGCACATCTCTCGATGAACACATAAATACAGTGAAAAGTATAAATGTATATTTGAGTTCTAACAACACATGGGCGACATATTTTAAATACTGTATATTCATAATCTAGTATATTACTGATTTCCTATGCATATGTTTTCAGATAGATTTAAAGCAAAGGAATAATTAACCATGTTCTACTTACATTGAATTCTCATACTCATAGAACATGCTTACTCATAGGACGCATTTCTTAAACAATGATACATTTCATTATTGATGTTCAGGCCAATAGAGATTGTCCTAAGGCGACAAATCCAGCTTGCTTCTGCCTGTCTTAGCACTTTTACCCTGTCAGCACCCCTTTATGGGACCATCACATGCTCAATTGCATGAAAGTAGATAGTTGGTTCTTCTACATGCATTTTGTGTATATGGAAGGAAACTGTGATCTTTTTATTTTTTACTGTTCTTACGTGCTTTTGTATTGAAGTTTTAAGGTTGCGGATGCTGCTTCCTATGTAGATTTTATTCCAGGAGCAGCCGATGACATACACTGTATACTTCATATTGCAATTTATGAAGGTATTGACTTTAAATTCTCTTTCAGTGTTGTATTTGAACTTAGATTTTTTATGAAGTCCTAATTGACAAACATTACATGAGTCACACAAGAAAAATCCCACTGGTTTGTTCAGTAACCATGGAATCATGCCCTTTTTCTGATCTTTTACATAACTGGGACAAAGCATGTTTTTTAATGTTTTACCCCTCCTGAATACCACCTTAGGTTTGTCAGAAATTGTGCCATCAGGTAACTGTGCTGATGTCAATAAGTGCCAACTCGTTCGTAAAATGTTGTAGATATGATTACTAAAGGCATTATATTGGGTTATGAAAAACACATCTTCTTACCATGTTTTTGTTTGTGCACTAATGTGCTCTTCCTGTCAACTTTCCAAGTTCTTGTTTCTGTTTGCAGAAGACAGGTATTCGAGTAGCCTCTACTATGAAAATTATTTTGTATAGTCTCTACATTTTCATTGAAAGAGTGTTCCTGGCTACAATTTTCTCTGGCACGAACAATCTCGCCATAAGGTATTGCTTTTATGGTTGTGCTCGGGTGCGCACTCTCAGCGTGAAGCACGCTGCAAGAGGTGTGCTTTTTGAAGATGTCACTATGGACCTTGTAGTCACAAATATATAGTTTAAGATCCAGAAAGTCAATGCTTTCTCTCGAATGTTTCATGTTTAATTTAACATTGAAACTATTTGTGTTTAGATTACATTGATAGGCAAATAAGTATAACGTCTTCTATGTAGCTTCCATAGAAAATAATGTTGTTGCTACATCTCCTCGATCCAGGTCCCCAGGCATGCTCCGTCTCATACAAACCCAAGAAATGGTTTGAATAAGACGGAGCAAAACTGGATACCATAGCCGTTCCTTGTTTCTGTAGGAACCAGGTCCTATTGTGTTGAAAGACATTCATATTTAGGATCATACGTGCCATTTCTAAAAGCATCATAGTATGTTCCAGATGTTTTGCATTTCTGTTATATAAGAAACGTTTTAGAGCTTCCAAAACCCCGTTGTATATGGATGCACGTATATAAACTTTCCACATCCATGGTAACGAACATCAGATCTTTGCAGTCCCATTCAAAATCCGCAAGTTTACATAGCACATTCCTGCTGTCTTTAAGGTATGAGGGCAGATTTTGAACCAAAGGCTGTAACAAGCCATCCACATACTCCAATAAACGTTCAGTTGTGCACCCATTCCCGGACATGATAAGCCTCCCCGGCGGAAAGACCACCCCTTTAAGTATTTTGGGGAGTATATATATATATGTATGTATGTATGTATGTATGTATGTATATATATATATATATATATATATATATATATATATAAAAGAATCCTGTGATGCCAGATTGGTTTCCGTGTGTTAATACCTGCGAAGGTACGTTTGCTGGGAGTGCGACCTTAAAGCTCTTGGGCATTTGGACAAACAAACATTTTCACGGCGCCCTGCCGTGGAGGTTGCACCGTCTCCAAAGTAAACTTGAAAGAGTGAGAAGCTGCGCAACTCTACACTGGGTTCGTTGCGATCAGCACAGCGAATGTGGATTAAAATTGACCTACTTGACATCGAGGGGCCCACTGGAGGGCTTTTTTACTGAGAGACAATCCTGCAAGAATGGAAATACGGACAGAGAACCCACTGAGGGAAATTAATGTATTCAAAGGACCACAAGTCCCTGCATGCACCATGAATGAAAAGCAGCAAATGCAGCCCACTGGGGGCGTTTTAAATACAGGTGCAAGCAATTGAAATCTCATCCGCATTTCAGCAGATGCCTGGGAAGAAGAGGCTGTAGCCTCGAAACGCGTCGGCATATTAATAAAAGAATCCTGTGATGCCAGATTGGTTTCCGTGTGTTAATACCTGCGAAGGTACGTTTGCTGGGAGTGCGACCCTAAAGCTCTTGGGCATTTGGACAAACATATTTATATAGGTGGCAAAACAAAACCACCAGAGATGGTCCAACAACACACAAAAAAACAAGGCGGACAAGGAGATCAGGCGGCGGCAAGCGGCGGCGGAAGGGGCAGAGGCAGAGCGAAGCCCAACAATTGGGGCAATCGAACTCGCAGCAACAAAAAGTAAATCTCGGCCAGGATACTAACAAGAGCCACAATCTAATCCTGACTGACTGCGAAAAGAATTTACTCAGCCTTGGTCTAACCTTTTGCCCTAACACCCCCCTAGAGTACACCCACACCCGGATCGATCTCTTCCGATTTACACGCAAGCTTAAATTACACAAACACTTTAAGTTACGACCTCACTTGAAAGCTACTGGTGACATGGGCACAAGACTTACAGCTATGGATGCCCTAACGGGCAGAGAAATGGAAGCTCTCGAAACTCTTGAGGAACTGCGGGAAGAAAAATCTGCACATGATCATTCAGAGACTACCGACAGAGCACAGAGAGCGCAGGCCCTTGGAATTGAACAAGATCGGGAAGAGAGCGGGTATAAACCTCCTTCGACGTTCATCCCACAGATGCCCTGGGATGCAATCGACGCCTTTACTGAGGCCATGACTCAAGAACTAATGCAGTATAGAAAAGCCAACCATCCTATGAAACACAACATCACTGAACAACAGAAACTGGCCCTACATAACCTTATGAAGGATAACAGCATCATAATCAAACCCTCGGATAAAGGGGGTAACGTGGTGTTGTTAACAAGAGACTACTACAGATATGAAGCACTACGCCAGCTTTCTAACACTAACTTCTACACCAAATGTACCAATGCTACATACCAAGACAGTATTCGGAGTTATGACAGACTAATAGGGAAATGGCATGAACGTAACATGTTGAGCAAGGACGAATTTCTCTTTCTCCGAAACAGCCAACCACTCACACCGACATTTTACCATCTACCCAAATTACATAAAGACAATAAACATCCACCAGGCCGCCCCATCGTGTCATCCATTGGCAGTCTCACCGAAAACATGTCCCGATTCATTGACAAGTTCTTATTTCCTTTGGTATTAACTTTATCCTCCTATGTTCAGGATACCAAGGATTTCCTTGACAAAATTCGGAACGTGAAATGGGACGACGAATGCCAGCTGATTGTGTTGGACATCACCAGTTTGTACACAGTCATAGAACACCAGCATGGCTTGGAAGCTATACAACATTTCCTGAACTCACGACAATTAAGATTTACTCAACACAATACCATGATCCTCGAATTTATCGAGTTTTGTTTGAGTAATAAAATTTTTCTGTTTGAGGATCAATTGTATAGGCAGGTGTCTGGAACGGCGATGGGTACCTGCTTCGCTCCCAGCTATGCGAATCTTTTCAATGGCTGGTGGGAGGAGCGGGTACCCAGGAGCTGTATAGTAGATGGCTCAGAGGGTAGAACTGAGGGATGGTTCAGGTACATCGATGACCTGTTCATCGTATGGCGTGGCACATCTGAAACAGCACAAGCCTACATCAAATCACTCAATGAGAATGATTACAATCTGCACTTTTCAGGAACGGTGAGTCCGGTGGCAGCGAAATATCTTGACCTAAAAGAGTTTTCAGAAGACTGTCATATTCACACAGCCCTTCACAGAAAAACCACTGCAGGCAATTCTACACTTTTTGCCAGCAGCAGCCACCCCCCGCAACTTATTAGGAGCATCCCCTATGGAGAGTTACTCCGACTCCGGAGAAACTGCTCGAGATCGGAAGATTTTGAAGTGGAAGCCAGGGAATGCGTGAGTAGATTTGTTGCCAGGGGCTATGGAGAAGTCTTACTTAACGACACCTTGAAAAGAGTGAGGGCAATCCCAAGAGATTCCTTACTGACACCTAGATCCACTATGAGTAAGGATTCCAAGACATCAACTAATGACAGCGGAAAGTTCAGATTAATAACCCCTTTTTCTGCTGGAGCTGAGGATCTGAGGGCCATGCTCCGCAGAAACTGGCATATTCTCAAGACAGATAACACACTTAAGGATGATCTACCTACTCACCCGCTTGTTACCTTTAGTAAAGCCAGATCTCTTGGGGATTACCTAGTGACTAGCCACTTAGAGAAACCTCCTCCGAAGAGTAATACCTTAAGAACCATGAGCGGGTTCTACCCATGTGGAAAATGCAAGGCCTGCGCAGGGAGCAAAAGGGTGCTCTCTATTGAGGTGCCCGAAACTGGTAAGAAGTTGCGGATCAAGCAATTTATTACTTGTAGCACACCCCTAGCAGTCTATTGCCTGACTTGCCCGTGTGGCCTCCGCTACATAGGGAGCACTATCAATATGCTAAAATTACGGATCCTGGAACACCTAAGAGCGATCGATAAAGCCGATCCATCTTATCCGGTCGCCCGGCATTTCGCCGAGAAACATAATAAAGACCGTAGTAAGTTGCAATATTTTGGTCTTGATAACATCAGATATAACGTTAGGGGAGGAGACTGCCTACGACGATTACGTAGGCTAGAATCACGTTATATTATAGATCTTTCCACAAAATGGCCCAAAGGCATGAATAGCGGAGAGGAGATGGTATTTCACCTTGGCAAATGATGTACGTGCTGTCTATAAGTCTTCGTATAGGACAGGCTTCAGTTTGTTGAACTTTTTGTGGATCTACTGTATGAATTGCATATACTGTATATATTGTATGTACCTAAGACAATTGACAGAACCACCAATATGATGAACTCAGATTGGATATCTGTTGCCACACTGAATTTAGGCACATGAATGAGGACTTTTGGTTCAAAGCAATTGTAATGGTAACCTATAGGTTCAAAGGGCTCTTTGATTCCTAATAGCACTTGAGCTGTGTATTTCAGTCAATCTAGATATGGCGCTTTCTTTATGTTGACCTTTCTTTATGTTGACCTTTTCTTAGTTGTCTTAGTCTGTACATGCTGACATAGACTCCTTCTTTTCATTATTTTGGTTATATATCCATTCAAGTGTATGAGTTGGACCCACCTCTAACGAGCTAGAGTATCTCTGGAGGACAATTGCCGATCCACGGCTTTATCTTTCAATGCAACCTCAGCATAGTGATATATGTTACCTTTTCCACTATAGCGCGTTGACCTATCTACAGGTTATGTAATGCCACATTGCATCCATTATGAGTAATGTATATGGTAGATTCTGACCATTACAAGATGGAGTCCGCTTCTGTGGGGAAGGATGTAGTCCTCTTTCTATGCTCACCAAGGGGTGTACACCTTACATGATTTGAATGTTTACTAAGATATATGTACCTGGTTGTGCGCGTGCATACACACACTGATGAAGGCAAATCGCCGAAACGCGTGAAAATGTGGTGTAGCTTGTAATCTAATAAACTAAACTCCGTGAGATGGAACCTCCCGAGTGCTGTTTTCTTTCCTGGGGATTTGCCGGGATTTGACGAGCGTAATATATATATATATATATATATATATATATATATATATATATATATATATATATATATATATATATATATATGTATATATATATATATCCAAAACATTTCTCCAAGAAGAAATCAGAGGCCAGAGGGGGTATCAGGGATCACAGCGTGCTTTATTCAAATGTCCACAGCGGTGGCGAATGCATTTCGGCCATGTCGGCCTTCCTCAGCGCCCAGCGCTGTTACGAGTCCTGCACCAATGTGCTCCTTACTGCTCCAGTGATTGCTCGCACACTAGGCCCCTCCCCTTTATGCAGTCGGCACACCTGAAGATGTTCGTGAAGGTGAGCGAACTTCAAATCCCAACATGCACTGTGGCGGCAGGCTGGGTAGGTGGCGTAGGGAAGTGGGTTTTGACAATAGGTCGGTGCGGGCATGCAGAAGGGTGGTGTGGGGAACCTCTGAACAGGCGAAGTCCACAGCTGCTACCCCGAGTCCCCTCGTGCCACAGCAACCAGTTGCCACAAGACTGTGAATAAACAGGGGCTACCAAGTAGAGGCATCCCACCCCGTTGAGCTAAAATAGCTCGGTCTGCTCATCCCGGCTCGTGGTTCCTGGTGGTCAACGGATAATTCGATACCTCGATGTCACAAAGCTGCGAGCAGCCGATTGCCAATGTTAATCCGTGACACTTAGTGCTGCAGGGCCATCTGTATACGCCTCTGGCAAGCGTAGTAAATAATACAAAACATTTCTCCAAGAAGAAATCAGAGGCCAGAGGGGGTATCAGGGATCACAGCGTGCTTTATTCAAATGTCCACAGCGGCGGCGAACGCATTTCGGCCATGTCGGCCTTCCTCAGCGCCCAGCGCTGTTACGAGTCCTGCACCAATGTGCTCCTTACTGCTCCAGTGATTGCTCGCACACTAGGCCCCTCCCCTTTATGCAGTCGGCACACCTGAAGATGTTCGTGAAGGTGAGCGTACTTCAAATCCCAACATGCACTGTGGCGGCAGGCTGGGTAGGTGGCGTAGGGAAGTGGGTTTTGACAATAGGTCGGTGCGGGCATGCGGAAGGGTGGTGTTAGGAACCTCTGAACAGGCGAAGTCCACAGCTGCTACCCCGAGTCCCCTTGTGCCACAGCAACCAGTTGCCACAAGACTGTGAATAAAATATATATATATATATATATATATATATTACCTACTGGCGGTCGCCAGTAGGTATATATAGTTAGGATTTTTTCTCTATGGGATTTTTGAAAACTCTATGTTGAATAACTTTGGCGTTTGAGGACGGAATTGGCTGAAATTTTCAGGAAAATAGCGCATTTTGTTTCTGAGCAGCCACCGAAAATTTGGGGGGGTTCGTCAAGGGGGGGCCGAGAAAAAAGGGGGGTCCCAAAACGTGTTTTTCCCATTCATTTTTCCATAGGGCGGTTGGACTCACTTTTAGCTCGAACGGCTGAATGGATTTCCACGAAACTTGGCAAAATTGTAGATATTGTTTGCCCGATGTGCCTTTGCTAGGTCTCAATATATGTGCTCCAGTGGATTTTGATAAATTAACGTTCAAATAAATATATATATCTGTAACAGCGCTCCGGTTAGCGCCCCGGTTCGCGTACCTGACGCGTAACGGAACTTCGCGAAGCGAAGCTGATTGGCTCTCCGGTGTCTGTCAACATTCTAAACAGTCCGGAGCGGCCGCCATCTTGTCTCTCGGTAGGATCGAGAGACAAGAGGAGGCCAAAACAAAGGGGGAAATGACCATAAGGGGGCATAGTAGATCCTCCCTGACCCCCTAGGTTTGATGTGGAGGCTTTAAAAGGGCCCCGCGGGGCAAAAAAAAACAACAAAAAAAACGTTTTTTTTGCGTGGGGAGCGCCCGGTACGCGCACCGGGAAGCGTACTATGAGGAAAAAAGAATGATAGACTTTTCAAATATTGTATGTTTATTGATTGTTCGTTTTGTTGGGTTTTTTTGGGGTTTTTTTTTTTTAAGTAGCAATATGTAGGTACCAAGGCAGAGTTAAAAAATTAATATACACCGTCTCCTTTGTAGATATCTTGCATGTTGTTTCAGAAGTTATTGTGGAATATGGAATTCATACCATAGTGTGTCAGGAAAGGAGAAACAATATGGAGGCAGGAGATGATAAAGAGATGTTAAATACACATTGGAGATAATACAGTTGGAGAAAGGAAGTAACTATGAGCAAAATGACTATGTAACATAAAAAAGTTGCACAGTATACTATAAGTCTGAATTTACATTATAATCAATTTGGTACTAGTTTATGAATTACATGTAAAAATGATTAAAGTCTCGAACAATTTTTGATTATTAAATATAAATTTATTTTTGTGATTGTTTTTCAAAATTTAATAGAACGTCTAACATTTGACTGTCCGAAATGTCGTCATTTTCAGTGAACATAACTTCCAACATTTGAGTGTCCGAAATGTCCTTATTTTGAGTGAACATAACTTGCAACATTTGAGTGTCTGAAATGTCCTCATTTTGAAGGAGGAAATCTACAGATTGTACACATTGTAGTAGTTCATGGTCCCGTGATTCATCCATGAATTCAATGTCATTTGGTCAATGTTTTCTTGATTGGTCTCTGCAAGGACAATTTCAAATGACACTTTTTGTTCTCCTTCCATTTTGCCTGAAATTTGCATAAAAAAATATATATATCAGTAGGGATAGGACACTGTTGGGATTCATTTTAGATAGGTAGTTTTTAACAGTGAATTTATCTTTGGCCAGTGTATGGTATCAGACTGGAAGTAGAAATATAAAAAAGTGTATGTGATGAAAGTAAATTCATAATTATACAAGACAAGCCTAAATCCATCCATAACTATAACAGAGAAGTCTATCTAAATCTATAACTATTACAGAGGGATAGTATATAACTATCAGAAAAAGTTTTCCATATTAACTTAAAGTGCACAATATACTTCAGTTTTCAAAATAACATCTTACCTTTTAAAAACAAGTTTAAGTTGTCAGTGAAAATGCTCTTGCAATGTACTTCAGGAAGTAGTAGTCAAAATGGCTGTGTTTCTCTCTCTTTCTTTATATATATTCAGGTACATAACCAATCAAATGTCAGGTAAAAAACGTAGAAAATGAAAGTAACATTTTAATTGGTTGTCAATTCCAACACTTCAGATGTGTTTTGTGAAGTAATTTACCTCAGGGTATTTAGAGAGGTCTACAGGCTAAATGGCTAAATGGAATTCCAATCAAATTTGTGAAAATGGTAGGTATTGGTATGTAGTATGAGCTAATCTATATTTGGTGAAAATGTCTCCAGTGGCTTTTCTGTGAATTACTTTCCCACCTTTTTTAAGCGAGCGCTTCCCGGTGCGCGCCCCGGTACGCGAACCGGCAGCGTTACGGGAGTCCTCCATTTTGTGTTTCGGTAGAATTGAGATACAAGATGGAGGGCAAATAATGTTCAGAATGGGTAGAAGGGGGCACGGTAGACGTATCCTGAACCCCTAGGTTTTCTGAGGGTGGCTGAGGAGGCCCATATGTGCGAAAAAAACCATATTTTTTTCAAATTTTCGCGCGGTTAGCGTACGGTGCGCGTACCGGGTAGCGCTCCGGAAAGCGTAAATCGTGAAAATTAGTAAAAAAAAAGTTACATTTAAAATTTGTTTAGAGTGATCATAGTTAGGGTAGCTCTGAGAAGAGCTTTTGGGTGTGTGGTAGATTTAGGTACTTATAAGTAGGTACCAATACATAGTCTTAAATTCAGGATGAAAACTCTGTTCCCCTCATCTGAGAAGTGAACTCCATCTCCTCTGTAGATATCTTGCATGTAGTATCGCAAGTTTTTGTTGTAGATGGAGCCCATTCCATGGTCTCTCATATAAGCTGAAACAGACTTATTTACATGCTTCCTCGATTTCTCAATTTGTGGACAAAATTGGTTGGACCACCTCCATTTCTGTCTTTGGCATATATTTGAATATACCAAGGCAGTTTGAGGAAAAAGTGCCATCAATTGCTCAAAGGTGTCCTTTAAAAGCATTTCCAGACCTACCCCAGTCAAAGTACCCGAGTCATTTCCTCCACAGTGCACAATTAACAGGTCAGGGTTTGGCAAATGCAAAAAGGTTTTCACCAATGGTATCAATTGGTGACATCTTAATCCTCTGTGACTAATCCAGTTGATTTCCACATTTTGTAAATTGAGGTTGTGTAAATTTCTGTTATCAGCATACCTTTGAGCCCAGTGGATGAAACTATGTCCAACAATCCAGACAGAAAACATGGTGAGAGGAGGTTCTGCTGCAGTCAGATGAAGTGTGGGAATGAAATGGCAGTTGAAACAGTAGGAGTATGTAATGAAAAAAACTGTGGAGTTTCTGTGCTAATGATTCAGTAGCAGTGATTGGTGGATTTTGATTGCTGAAAACAGAAAGTTAGGGTGCATGGATGAGTTCTTTGAAAGATGTAATTTGAATGGTCAACAAAAAATCATTTTATGAAAGATTGCACTGGATACGCAGGTGTACTGAGAGTTCAGAGTTCAATTGAAACATTGTTGTGTGAACTTTTAAACATGACAGGTCTTTCAGGAGGTGGTTGCTATGGAAAAAAGGCAGAAAGGGCAGAGGGGGGAAGGGTGTTGATTTGAAAAAAGTGAGGGAAGAGTTTTGATTGGGTGACATGAGAGATATGTGTGATGAATTACAGCATTTCGGTGCCATTGTTGGTTGCAGCCTCTGGAGTGCATACCCTTTGCTCTGCTAAAGAAAAATTGGTGTGTGTCTGAGACTGTTTTGAAACTCAAAAAGTATTTGCTAAGGTGAGAAAAGATTCATTTAATTTAGATAGAGAATAGTATGCTTTAGGGATAAATTTATGAAGAAAGTTGTGTATTTAAAATGTTGCTTTGTGTCAAGTGTTTTACAAATAGATTTAGTTTCTTTGAGTTTCATAGCCATGTTAAAAGTGACGCAAAAGTGGTGGAAGGGCCTTAAAAATACGCTTTCATGTGTGTTAGGGCATTTTAAGTCACTTCCCCATGAATGTGGGTAAATAAGTGATTTACTTGATGTGTTTAAAAACGTTTATTGAAATCAATTAGGTTTCTTGATATGTACTGCTAGAGTTTCATAGGCTGCCTAAGGCATATTTACAAGGCCTTTGAGTCACTTTGATGTTATTTTCCCCATTTTAATTTAAGACATTTCCCCGTGGTGCAAAGCCTTGTAAATACGCCCCCATGTGTGCTTGGCAAATTTAGACTTTGTTTCTTTAAGTTACATGGCCATGTTAAAAAAGACGCAAAAATGGTGCAAGGGCCTTAAAAATATGCTTTCATGTGTGTTAGGGCATTTTAAGTCACTTCCTCATGAATGTTGGAAAATAATTGGTTTATTTGATGTGTTTAAAAACGTTTTTTGAAGTCAATTAGGTTTCTTGATATGTACTGCTAGAGTTTCATAGGCTGTTTGGGGCATATTTACAAGGCCTTTGAGTCACTTTGATGTTATTTTCCCCATTTTAATTTAAGTCATTTTCCCGTGGTGCAAGGTCCTTGTAAATACGCCCCCATGTGTCATTGGCAAATTTAGATTTTGTTTCTTTGAGTTACATAGCCATGTTAAATGTGACGCAAAAATGGTGCAAGGCCTTTAAAAATACGCTTTCATGTGTGTTAGGGCATTTTAAGTCACTTCCCCATGAATGTGGGTGAATAAATAGTTTACTTCATGTGTTTAAAAACGTTTCTTGACGTCAATTAGGTTTCTTGAAATGTACTGCTAGAGTTTCATAGGCTGCTTGGGGCATATTTACAAGGCCTTTGAGTCACTTTGACGTTATTTTCCCCATTTTAATTTAAGTCATTTTCCCGTGGTGCAAGGTCCTTGTAAATACGCCCCCATGTGTGCTTGGCAAATTTAGATTTTGTTTCTTTGAGTTACATAGCCATGTTAAAAGTGACGCAAAAATGGTGCAAGGCCCTTAAAAATACGCTTTCATGTGTGTTAGGGCATTTTAAGTCACTTACCCATGAATGTGGGTGAATAATTAGTTTACTTGATGTGTTTAAAAACGTTTCTTGAAGTCAATTAGTTTTCTTGAAATGTACTGCTAGAGTTTCATAGGCTGCTTGGGGCATATTTACAAGGCCTTTGAGTCACTTTGACGTTATTTTCCCCATTTTAATTTAAGTCATTTTCCCGTGGTGCAAGGTCCTTGTAAATACGCCCCCATGTGTGCTTGGCAAATTTAGATTTTGTTTCTTTGAGTTACATAGCCATGTTAAAAGTGACGCAAAAATGGTGCAAGGCCCTTAAAAATACGCTTTCATGTGTGTTAGGGCATTTTAAGTCACTTACCCATGAATGTGGGTGAATAATTAGTTTACTTGATGTGTTTAAAAACGTTTCTTGAAGTCAATTAGTTTTCTTGAAATGTACTGCTAGAGTTTCATAGGCTGCTTGGGGCATATTTACAAGGCCTTTGAGTCACTTTGACGTTATTTTCCCCATTTTAATTTAAGTCATTTCCCCGTGGTGCAAGGTCCTTGTAAATACGCCCCCATGTGTGCTTGGCAAATTTAGATTTTGTTTCTTTGAGTTACATAGCCATGTTAAAAGTGACGCAAAAAGGGTGCAAGGGCCTTAAAAATACGCTTTCATGTGTGTTAGGGCATTTTAAGTCACTTCCCCATGAATGTGGTTGAATAATTGGTTTACTTGATGTGTTTAAAAACGTCTCTTGAAGTCATTTAGGTTTCTTGATATATACTGCTAGAGTTTCATAGGCTGCTTGGGGCATATTTACAAGGCCTTTGAGTCACTTTGACGTTATTTTCCCCATTTTAATTTAAGTCATTTCCCCGTGGTGCAAGGTCCTTGTAAATACGCACCCATGTGTGCTTGGCAAATTTAAGTACTGACAGGGTGTGCTTCTACATAGGAGCTGTGTTGTGTTTTCAAATTATGACCAGAAAATCGTTTTTTTAAAAAAAGAAATGCTTTATTGTGAGTAATGTACATTGCTCTGTTGCATACAGTCCTCATCTTCTGCGTACTCTTGGATATGCTAGACTACATCTGCACAATGAGATACCTAAGCTGAGGAAACACAGGTGATGTGATTGGGAATTGAGCATAAATATTTGCACGTTTTTCAATTACATCACCTGTGTTTTCTAACATTACGAATCACATTGTGCAGATGAGGTTTAGGTCTGTCCAGGGAGACAGAGGAGGTCTGGCCTTTGTTCAAGAGTGCAGTGGACATGACTCACTTCATTGGTAGGCCTGCACATGTATTATCTCCTCTGTACTCTTCAACAAGCCTAAATTTCATCTGCAACCCTGAGTAGGCCTCACCTCAAACAAACCTCTGGATAGGCCACACCTTATCGTCATCCTGAATCAATCATTTAAAATGTTAGGGGCAAATTTAAGATGGCCGTGCGCCTCTTTTGCCGCCGCTGTTGCGTCACTTTTGTGACGCAGCAGTGGTGCAAAAGATGCACCATGTTGCAAGATAGGCCTCACTTCATCTGCAACAAGATACCTCCACTTTAAACTGTATACATTTAGGACTGTGTAGGGGGCATGGAGAAGCTGAATCTTCTGTAAGTGTCAACATTGTTGCATACAGTGCTCACCTTCTGCGTACTCTTTGATATGCTAGACAACATCTGCACAATGAGATACCTAAGCAAAGGAAACACAAGTGATGTGATTGTGAAATGAGCAAAACAAATTGCACGTTTTTCAATTACATCACCTGTGTTTCCTAACATTACGCATCACATTGTGCAGATCAGGTTTAGGCCTGTCCAGGGAGACAGAAGAGGTCTGGCCTTTGTTAAAGAGTGCAGTGGACATGACTCACTTCATTGGTAGGCATGCACATGTATTATCTCCTCTGTACTCTTCAACAAGCCTAAATTTCATCTGTAACCCTGAGTAGGCCTCACGTCAAACAAACACCTGGATAGGCCACACCTTATCAGCATCCTGAACCAATCATTTAAAATGTTAGGGGCAGATTTATGATGGCCGTGTACACTTCTTGAAGTCAATTAGGTTTCTTGATATGTACTGCTAGAGTTTCATAGCCTGCTTGGGGCATATTTACAAGGCCTTTGAGTCACTTTGATGTTATTTTCCCCATTTTAATTTAAGTCATTTCCCCGTGGTGCAAGGTCCTTGTAAATACGCACCCATGTGTGCTTGGCAAATTTAAGTACTGACAGGGTGTGCTTCTACATAGGAGCTGTGTTGTGTTTTCAAATTATGACCAGAAAATCGTTTTTTAAAAAAAAGAAATGCTTTATTGTGAGTAATGTATATTGCTCTGTTGCATACAGTCCTCATCTTCTGCGTTCTCTTGGATATGCTAGACTACATCTGCACAATGAGATACCTAGGCTGAGGAAACACAGGTGATGTGATTGTGAATTGCAAAAAACACAGTTGATGGACAGAATGTAGAACAATGTCATACATTCACCCCAGTACAAGGATCTGGGCCTAAATCCATCGTTTTTTTGTACTCCACACCACCCTGGGTTAGACACTGGCTATATGCAAATCAGCTCTGACCCTGTGCCTCATGGGAACAGTCCAGTCCGAACTACCAAGCCATGTCTTTCCCAGACCGGAATCAAGCATCCAAGGACCGGTTTCTGGCTATCAGCCTTCATCAGCCTGGATAGCTTGACACCAGTGGTGTGGAGAGCCTGGGACTCACGTCTGAGCATCCCCAGCACACTCGGGGTGAAAATTGCAAAAAACACAGTTGATGGACAGAATGTAGAACAATGTCATACATTCACCCCAGTACAAGGATCTGGGCCTAAATCCATCGTTTTTTTGCACTCCACACCACCCTGGGTTAGACACTGGCTATATGCAAATCAGCTCTGACCCTGTGCCTCATGGGAACAGTCCAGTCCGAACTACCAAGCCATGTCTTTCCCAGACCGGAATCAAGCATCCAAGGACCGGTTTCTGGCTATCAGCCTTCATCAGCCTGGATAGCTTGACTCCAGTGGTGTGGAGAGCCTGGGACTCACGTCTGAGCATCCCCAGCACACTCGGGGTGAAAATTGCAAAAAACACAGTTGATGGACAGAATGTAGAACAATGTCATACATTCACCCCAGTACAAGGATCTGGGCCTAAATCCATCGTTTTTTTGCACTCCACACCACCCTGGGTTAGACACTGGCTATATGCAAATCAGCACTGACCCTGTGCCTCATGGGAACAGTCCAGTCCGAACTACCAAGCCATGTCTTTCCCAGACCGGAATCAAGCATCCAAGGACCGGTTTCTGACTATCAGCCTTCATCAGCCTGGATAGCTTGACTCCAGTGGTGTGGAGAGCCTGGGACTCACGTCTGAGCATCCCCAGCACACTCGGGGTGAAAATTGCAAAAAACACAGTTGATGGACAGAATGTAGAACAATGTCATACATTCACCCCAGTACAAGGATCTGGGCCTAAATCCATCGTTTTTTTGCACTCCACACCACCCTGGGTTAGACACTGGCTATATGCAAATCAGCTCTGACCCTGTGCCTCACGGGAACAGTCCAGTCCGAACTACCAAGCCATGTCTTTCCCAGACCGGAATCAAGCATCCAAGGACCGGTTTCTGGCTATCAGCCTTCATCAGCCTGGATAGCTTGACTCCAGTGGTGTGGAGAGCCTGGGACTCACGTCTGAGCATCCCCAGCACACTTGGGGTGAAAATTGCAAAAAACACAGTTGATGGACAGAATGTAGAACAATGTCATACATTCACCCCAGTACAAGGATCTGGGCCTAAATCCATCGTTTTTTTGCACTCCACACCACCCTGGGTTAGACACTGGCTATATGCAAATCAGCTCTGACCCTGTGCCTCATGGGAACAGTCCAGTCCGAACTACCAAGCCATGTCTTTCCCAGACCGGAATCAAGCATCCATGGACCGGTTTCTGGCTATCAGCCTTCATCAGCCTGGATAGCTTGACTCCAGTGGTGTGGAGAGCCTGGGACTCACGTCTGAGCATCCCCAGCACACTCGGGGTGAAAATTGCAAAAAACACAGTTGATGGACAGAATGTAGAAC
Source organism: Lissotriton helveticus (assembly GCF_964261635.1). Classification (NCBI taxonomy): domain Eukaryota; kingdom Metazoa; phylum Chordata; class Amphibia; order Caudata; family Salamandridae; genus Lissotriton; species Lissotriton helveticus. The sequence continues at coordinate 644,385,644 of NC_136059.1, forward strand.
AATGTCATACATTCACCCCAGTACAAGGATCTGGGCCTAATTCCATCGTTTTTTTGCACTCACCCTGGGTTAGACACTGGCTATATGCAAATCAGCTCTGACCCTGTGCCTCATGGGAACAGTCCAGTCCGAACTACCAAGCCATGTCTTTCCCAGACCGGAATCAAGCATCCAAGGACCGGTTTCTGGCTATCAGCCTTCATCAGCCTGGATAGCTTGACTCCAGTGGTGTGGAGAGCCTGGGACTCACGTCTGAGCATCCCCAGCACACTCGGGGTGAAAATTGCAAAAAACACAGTTGATGGACAGAATGTAGAACAATGTCATACATTCACCCCAGTACAAGGATCTGGGCCTAAATCCATCGTTTTTTTGCACTCCACACCACCCTGGGTTAGACACTGGCTATATGCAAATCAGCTCTGACCCTGTGCCTCATGGGAACAGTCCAGTCCGAACTACCAAGCCATGTCTTTCCCAGACCGGAATCAAGCATCCAAGGACCGGTTTCTGGCTATCAGCCTTCATCAGCCTGGATAGCTTGACACCAGTGGTGTGGAGAGCCTGGGACTCACGTCTGAGCATCCCCAGCACACTCGGGGTGAAAATTGCAAAAAACACAGTTGATGGACAGAATGTAGAACAATGTCATACATTCACCCCAGTACAAGGATCTGGGCCTAAATCCATCGTTTTTTTGCACTCCACACCACCCTGGGTTAGACACTGGCTATATGCAAATCAGCTCTGACCCTGTGCCTCATGGGAACAGTCCAGTCCGAACTACCAAGCCATGTCTTTCCCAGACCGGAATCAAGCATCCAAGGACCGGTTTCTGGCTATCAGCCTTCATCAGCCTGGATAGCTTGACTCCAGTGGTGTGGAGAGCCTGGGACTCACGTCTGAGCATCCCCAGCACACTCGGGGTGAAAATTGCAAAAAACACAGTTGATGGACAGAATGTAGAACAATGTCATACATTCACCCCAGTACAAGGATCTGGGCCTAAATCCATCGTTTTTTTGCACTCCACACCACCCTGGGTTAGACACTGGCTATATGCAAATCAGCACTGACCCTGTGCCTCATGGGAACAGTCCAGTCCGAACTACCAAGCCATGTCTTTCCCAGACCGGAATCAAGCATCCAAGGACCGGTTTCTGACTATCAGCCTTCATCAGCCTGGATAGCTTGACTCCAGTGGTGTGGAGAGCCTGGGACTCACGTCTGAGCATCCCCAGCACACTCGGGGTGAAAATTGCAAAAAACACAGTTGATGGACAGAATGTAGAACAATGTCATACATTCACCCCAGTACAAGGATCTGGGCCTAAATCCATCGTTTTTTTGCACTCCACACCACCCTGGGTTAGACACTGGCTATATGCAAATCAGCTCTGACCCTGTGCCTCACGGGAACAGTCCAGTCCGAACTACCAAGCCATGTCTTTCCCAGACCGGAATCAAGCATCCAAGGACCGGTTTCTGGCTATCAGCCTTCATCAGCCTGGATAGCTTGACTCCAGTGGTGTGGAGAGCCTGGGACTCACGTCTGAGCATCCCCAGCACACTTGGGGTGAAAATTGCAAAAAACACAGTTGATGGACAGAATGTAGAACAATGTCATACATTCACCCCAGTACAAGGATCTGGGCCTAAATCCATCGTTTTTTTGCACTCCACACCACCCTGGGTTAGACACTGGCTATATGCAAATCAGCTCTGACCCTGTGCCTCATGGGAACAGTCCAGTCCGAACTACCAAGCCATGTCTTTCCCAGACCGGAATCAAGCATCCATGGACCGGTTTCTGGCTATCAGCCTTCATCAGCCTGGATAGCTTGACTCCAGTGGTGTGGAGAGCCTGGGACTCACGTCTGAGCATCCCCAGCACACTCGGGGTGAAAATTGCAAAAAACACAGTTGATGGACAGAATGTAGAACAATGTCATACATTCACCCCAGTACAAGGATCTGGGCCTAATTCCATCGTTTTTTTGCACTCACCCTGGGTTAGACACTGGCTATATGCAAATCAGCTCTGACCCTGTGCCTCATGGGAACAGTCCAGTCCGAACTACCAAGCCATGTCTTTCCCAGACCGGAATCAAGCATCCAAGGACCGGTTTCTGGCTATCAGCCTTCATCAGCCTGGATAGCTTGACTCCAGTGGTGTGGAGAGCCTGGGACTCACGTCTGAGCATCCCCAGCACACTCGGGGTGAAAATTGCAAAAAACACAGTTGATGGACAGAATGTAGAACAATGTCATACATTCACCCCAGTACAAGGATCTGGGCCTAAATCCATCGTTTTTTTGCACTCCACACCACCCTGGGTTAGACACTGGCTATATGCAAATCAGCACTGACCCTGTGCCTCATGGGAACAGTCCAGTCCGAACTACCAAGCCATGTCTTTCCCAGACCGGAATCAAGCATCCAAGGACCGGTTTCTGACTATCAGCCTTCATCAGCCTGGATAGCTTGACTCCAGTGGTGTGGAGAGCCTGGGACTCACGTCTGAGCATCCCCAGCACACTCGGGGTGAAAATTGCAAAAAACACAGTTGATGGACAGAATGTAGAACAATGTCATACATTCACCCCAGTACAAGGATCTGGGCCTAAATCCATCGTTTTTTTGCACTCCACACCACCCTGGGTTAGACACTGGCTATATGCAAATCAGCTCTGACCCTGTGCCTCACGGGAACAGTCCAGTCCGAACTACCAAGCCATGTCTTTCCCAGACCGGAATCAAGCATCCAAGGACCGGTTTCTGGCTATCAGCCTTCATCAGCCTGGATAGCTTGACTCCAGTGGTGTGGAGAGCCTGGGACTCACGTCTGAGCATCCCCAGCACACTTGGGGTGAAAATTGCAAAAAACACAGTTGATGGACAGAATGTAGAACAATGTCATACATTCACCCCAGTACAAGGATCTGGGCCTAAATCCATCGTTTTTTTGCACTCCACACCACCCTGGGTTAGACACTGGCTATATGCAAATCAGCTCTGACCCTGTGCCTCATGGGAACAGTCCAGTCCGAACTACCAAGCCATGTCTTTCCCAGACCGGAATCAAGCATCCATGGACCGGTTTCTGGCTATCAGCCTTCATCAGCCTGGATAGCTTGACTCCAGTGGTGTGGAGAGCCTGGGACTCACGTCTGAGCATCCCCAGCACACTCGGGGTGAAAATTGCAAAAAACACAGTTGATGGACAGAATGTAGAACAATGTCATACATTCACCCCAGTACAAGGATCTGGGCCTAATTCCATCGTTTTTTTGCACTCACCCTGGGTTAGACACTGGCTATATGCAAATCAGCTCTGACCCTGTGCCTCATGGGAACAGTCCAGTCCGAACTACCAAGCCATGTCTTTCCCAGACCGGAATCAAGCATCCAAGGACCGGTTTCTGGCTATCAGCCTTCATCAGCCTGGATAGCTTGACACCAGTGGTGTGGAGAGCCTGGGACTCACGTCTGAGCATCCCCAGCACACTCGGGGTGAAAATTGCAAAAAACACAGTTGATGGACAGAATGTAGAACAATGTCATACATTCACCCCAGTACAAGGATCTGGGCCTAAATCCATCGTTTTTTTGCACTCCACACCACCCTGGGTTAGACACTGGCTATATGCAAATCAGCTCTGACCCTGTGCCTCATGGGAACAGTCCAGTCCGAACTACCAAGCCATGTCTTTCCCAGACCGGAATCAAGCATCCAAGGACCGGTTTCTGGCTATCAGCCTTCATCAGCCTGGATAGCTTGACTCCAGTGGTGTGGAGAGCCTGGGACTCACGTCTGAGCATCCCCAGCACACTCGGGGTGAAAATTGCAAAAAACACAGTTGATGGACAGAATGTAGAACAATGTCATACATTCACCCCAGTACAAGGATCTGGGCCTAAATCCATCGTTTTTTTGCACTCCACACCACCCTGGGTTAGACACTGGCTATATGCAAATCAGCACTGACCCTGTGCCTCATGGGAACAGTCCAGTCCGAACTACCAAGCCATGTCTTTCCCAGACCGGAATCAAGCATCCAAGGACCGGTTTCTGACTATCAGCCTTCATCAGCCTGGATAGCTTGACTCCAGTGGTGTGGAGAGCCTGGGACTCACGTCTGAGCATCCCCAGCACACTCGGGGTGAAAATTGCAAAAAACACAGTTGATGGACAGAATGTAGAACAATGTCATACATTCACCCCAGTACAAGGATCTGGGCCTAAATCCATCGTTTTTTTGCACTCCACACCACCCTGGGTTAGACACTGGCTATATGCAAATCAGCTCTGACCCTGTGCCTCACGGGAACAGTCCAGTCCGAACTACCAAGCCATGTCTTTCCCAGACCGGAATCAAGCATCCAAGGACCGGTTTCTGGCTATCAGCCTTCATCAGCCTGGATAGCTTGACTCCAGTGGTGTGGAGAGCCTGGGACTCACGTCTGAGCATCCCCAGCACACTTGGGGTGAAAATTGCAAAAAACACAGTTGATGGACAGAATGTAGAACAATGTCATACATTCACCCCAGTACAAGGATCTGGGCCTAAATCCATCGTTTTTTTGCACTCCACACCACCCTGGGTTAGACACTGGCTATATGCAAATCAGCTCTGACCCTGTGCCTCATGGGAACAGTCCAGTCCGAACTACCAAGCCATGTCTTTCCCAGACCGGAATCAAGCATCCATGGACCGGTTTCTGGCTATCAGCCTTCATCAGCCTGGATAGCTTGACTCCAGTGGTGTGGAGAGCCTGGGACTCACGTCTGAGCATCCCCAGCACACTCGGGGTGAAAATTGCAAAAAACACAGTTGATGGACAGAATGTAGAACAATGTCATACATTCACCCCAGTACAAGGATCTGGGCCTAATTCCATCGTTTTTTTGCACTCACCCTGGGTTAGACACTGGCTATATGCAAATCAGCTCTGACCCTGTGCCTCATGGGAACAGTCCAGTCCGAACTACCAAGCCATGTCTTTCCCAGACCGGAATCAAGCATCCAAGGACCGGTTTCTGGCTATCAGCCTTCATCAGCCTGGATAGCTTGACTCCAGTGGTGTGGAGAGCCTGGGACTCACGTCTGAGCATCCCCAGCACACTCGGGGTGAAAATTGCAAAAAACACAGTTGATGGACAGAATGTAGAACAATGTCATACATTCACCCCAGTACAAGGATCTGGGCCTAAATCCATCGTTTTTTTGCACTCCACACCACCCTGGGTTAGACACTGGCTATATGCAAATCAGCTCTGACCCTGTGCCTCATGGGAACAGTCCAGTCCGAACTACCAAGCCATGTCTTTCCCAGACCGGAATCAAGCATCCAAGGACCGGTTTCTGGCTATCAGCCTTCATCAGCCTGGATAGCTTGACACCAGTGGTGTGGAGAGCCTGGGACTCACGTCTGAGCATCCCCAGCACACTCGGGGTGAAAATTGCAAAAAACACAGTTGATGGACAGAATGTAGAACAATGTCATACATTCACCCCAGTACAAGGATCTGGGCCTAAATCCATCGTTTTTTTGCACTCCACACCACCCTGGGTTAGACACTGGCTATATGCAAATCAGCTCTGACCCTGTGCCTCATGGGAACAGTCCAGTCCGAACTACCAAGCCATGTCTTTCCCAGACCGGAATCAAGCATCCAAGGACCGGTTTCTGGCTATCAGCCTTCATCAGCCTGGATAGCTTGACTCCAGTGGTGTGGAGAGCCTGGGACTCACGTCTGAGCATCCCCAGCACACTCGGGGTGAAAATTGCAAAAAACACAGTTGATGGACAGAATGTAGAACAATGTCATACATTCACCCCAGTACAAGGATCTGGGCCTAAATCCATCGTTTTTTTGCACTCCACACCACCCTGGGTTAGACACTGGCTATATGCAAATCAGCACTGACCCTGTGCCTCATGGGAACAGTCCAGTCCGAACTACCAAGCCATGTCTTTCCCAGACCGGAATCAAGCATCCAAGGACCGGTTTCTGACTATCAGCCTTCATCAGCCTGGATAGCTTGACTCCAGTGGTGTGGAGAGCCTGGGACTCACGTCTGAGCATCCCCAGCACACTCGGGGTGAAAATTGCAAAAAACACAGTTGATGGACAGAATGTAGAACAATGTCATACATTCACCCCAGTACAAGGATCTGGGCCTAAATCCATCGTTTTTTTGCACTCCACACCACCCTGGGTTAGACACTGGCTATATGCAAATCAGCTCTGACCCTGTGCCTCACGGGAACAGTCCAGTCCGAACTACCAAGCCATGTCTTTCCCAGACCGGAATCAAGCATCCAAGGACCGGTTTCTGGCTATCAGCCTTCATCAGCCTGGATAGCTTGACTCCAGTGGTGTGGAGAGCCTGGGACTCACGTCTGAGCATCCCCAGCACACTTGGGGTGAAAATTGCAAAAAACACAGTTGATGGACAGAATGTAGAACAATGTCATACATTCACCCCAGTACAAGGATCTGGGCCTAAATCCATCGTTTTTTTGCACTCCACACCACCCTGGGTTAGACACTGGCTATATGCAAATCAGCTCTGACCCTGTGCCTCATGGGAACAGTCCAGTCCGAACTACCAAGCCATGTCTTTCCCAGACCGGAATCAAGCATCCATGGACCGGTTTCTGGCTATCAGCCTTCATCAGCCTGGATAGCTTGACTCCAGTGGTGTGGAGAGCCTGGGACTCACGTCTGAGCATCCCCAGCACACTCGGGGTGAAAATTGCAAAAAACACAGTTGATGGACAGAATGTAGAACAATGTCATACATTCACCCCAGTACAAGGATCTGGGCCTAATTCCATCGTTTTTTTGCACTCACCCTGGGTTAGACACTGGCTATATGCAAATCAGCTCTGACCCTGTGCCTCATGGGAACAGTCCAGTCCGAACTACCAAGCCATGTCTTTCCCAGACCGGAATCAAGCATCCAAGGACCGGTTTCTGGCTATCAGCCTTCATCAGCCTGGATAGCTTGACTCCAGTGGTGTGGAGAGCCTGGGACTCACGTCTGAGCATCCCCAGCACACTCGGGGTGAAAATTGCAAAAAACACAGTTGATGGACAGAATGTAGAACAATGTCATACATTCACCCCAGTACAAGGATCTGGGCCTAAATCCATCGTTTTTTTGCACTCCACACCACCCTGGGTTAGACACTGGCTATATGCAAATCAGCACTGACCCTGTGCCTCATGGGAACAGTCCAGTCCGAACTACCAAGCCATGTCTTTCCCAGACCGGAATCAAGCATCCAAGGACCGGTTTCTGACTATCAGCCTTCATCAGCCTGGATAGCTTGACTCCAGTGGTGTGGAGAGCCTGGGACTCACGTCTGAGCATCCCCAGCACACTCGGGGTGAAAATTGCAAAAAACACAGTTGATGGACAGAATGTAGAACAATGTCATACATTCACCCCAGTACAAGGATCTGGGCCTAAATCCATCGTTTTTTTGCACTCCACACCACCCTGGGTTAGACACTGGCTATATGCAAATCAGCTCTGACCCTGTGCCTCACGGGAACAGTCCAGTCCGAACTACCAAGCCATGTCTTTCCCAGACCGGAATCAAGCATCCAAGGACCGGTTTCTGGCTATCAGCCTTCATCAGCCTGGATAGCTTGACTCCAGTGGTGTGGAGAGCCTGGGACTCACGTCTGAGCATCCCCAGCACACTTGGGGTGAAAATTGCAAAAAACACAGTTGATGGACAGAATGTAGAACAATGTCATACATTCACCCCAGTACAAGGATCTGGGCCTAAATCCATCGTTTTTTTGCACTCCACACCACCCTGGGTTAGACACTGGCTATATGCAAATCAGCTCTGACCCTGTGCCTCATGGGAACAGTCCAGTCCGAACTACCAAGCCATGTCTTTCCCAGACCGGAATCAAGCATCCATGGACCGGTTTCTGGCTATCAGCCTTCATCAGCCTGGATAGCTTGACTCCAGTGGTGTGGAGAGCCTGGGACTCACGTCTGAGCATCCCCAGCACACTCGGGGTGAAAATTGCAAAAAACACAGTTGATGGACAGAATGTAGAACAATGTCATACATTCACCCCAGTACAAGGATCTGGGCCTAATTCCATCGTTTTTTTGCACTCACCCTGGGTTAGACACTGGCTATATGCAAATCAGCTCTGACCCTGTGCCTCATGGGAACAGTCCAGTCCGAACTACCAAGCCATGTCTTTCCCAGACCGGAATCAAGCATCCAAGGACCGGTTTCTGGCTATCAGCCTTCATCAGCCTGGATAGCTTGACTCCAGTGGTGTGGAGAGCCTGGGACTCACGTCTGAGCATCCCCAGCACACTCGGGGTGAAAATTGCAAAAAACACAGTTGATGGACAGAATGTAGAACAATGTCATACATTCACCCCAGTACAAGGATCTGGGCCTAAATCCATCGTTTTTTTGCACTCCACACCACCCTGGGTTAGACACTGGCTATATGCAAATCAGCTCTGACCCTGTGCCTCATGGGAACAGTCCAGTCCGAACTACCAAGCCATGTCTTTCCCAGACCGGAATCAAGCATCCAAGGACCGGTTTCTGGCTATCAGCCTTCATCAGCCTGGATAGCTTGACACCAGTGGTGTGGAGAGCCTGGGACTCACGTCTGAGCATCCCCAGCACACTCGGGGTGAAAATTGCAAAAAACACAGTTGATGGACAGAATGTAGAACAATGTCATACATTCACCCCAGTACAAGGATCTGGGCCTAAATCCATCGTTTTTTTGCACTCCACACCACCCTGGGTTAGACACTGGCTATATGCAAATCAGCTCTGACCCTGTGCCTCATGGGAACAGTCCAGTCCGAACTACCAAGCCATGTCTTTCCCAGACCGGAATCAAGCATCCAAGGACCGGTTTCTGGCTATCAGCCTTCATCAGCCTGGATAGCTTGACTCCAGTGGTGTGGAGAGCCTGGGACTCACGTCTGAGCATCCCCAGCACACTCGGGGTGAAAATTGCAAAAAACACAGTTGATGGACAGAATGTAGAACAATGTCATACATTCACCCCAGTACAAGGATCTGGGCCTAAATCCATCGTTTTTTTGCACTCCACACCACCCTGGGTTAGACACTGGCTATATGCAAATCAGCACTGACCCTGTGCCTCATGGGAACAGTCCAGTCCGAACTACCAAGCCATGTCTTTCCCAGACCGGAATCAAGCATCCAAGGACCGGTTTCTGACTATCAGCCTTCATCAGCCTGGATAGCTTGACTCCAGTGGTGTGGAGAGCCTGGGACTCACGTCTGAGCATCCCCAGCACACTCGGGGTGAAAATTGCAAAAAACACAGTTGATGGACAGAATGTAGAACAATGTCATACATTCACCCCAGTACAAGGATCTGGGCCTAAATCCATCGTTTTTTTGCACTCCACACCACCCTGGGTTAGACACTGGCTATATGCAAATCAGCTCTGACCCTGTGCCTCACGGGAACAGTCCAGTCCGAACTACCAAGCCATGTCTTTCCCAGACCGGAATCAAGCATCCAAGGACCGGTTTCTGGCTATCAGCCTTCATCAGCCTGGATAGCTTGACTCCAGTGGTGTGGAGAGCCTGGGACTCACGTCTGAGCATCCCCAGCACACTTGGGGTGAAAATTGCAAAAAACACAGTTGATGGACAGAATGTAGAACAATGTCATACATTCACCCCAGTACAAGGATCTGGGCCTAAATCCATCGTTTTTTTGCACTCCACACCACCCTGGGTTAGACACTGGCTATATGCAAATCAGCTCTGACCCTGTGCCTCATGGGAACAGTCCAGTCCGAACTACCAAGCCATGTCTTTCCCAGACCGGAATCAAGCATCCATGGACCGGTTTCTGGCTATCAGCCTTCATCAGCCTGGATAGCTTGACTCCAGTGGTGTGGAGAGCCTGGGACTCACGTCTGAGCATCCCCAGCACACTCGGGGTGAAAATTGCAAAAAACACAGTTGATGGACAGAATGTAGAACAATGTCATACATTCACCCCAGTACAAGGATCTGGGCCTAATTCCATCGTTTTTTTGCACTCACCCTGGGTTAGACACTGGCTATATGCAAATCAGCTCTGACCCTGTGCCTCATGGGAACAGTCCAGTCCGAACTACCAAGCCATGTCTTTCCCAGACCGGAATCAAGCATCCAAGGACCGGTTTCTGGCTATCAGCCTTCATCAGCCTGGATAGCTTGACTCCAGTGGTGTGGAGAGCCTGGGACTCACGTCTGAGCATCCCCAGCACACTCGGGGTGAAAATTGCAAAAAACACAGTTGATGGACAGAATGTAGAACAATGTCATACATTCACCCCAGTACAAGGATCTGGGCCTAAATCCATCGTTTTTTTGCACTCCACACCACCCTGGGTTAGACACTGGCTATATGCAAATCAGCTCTGACCCTGTGCCTCATAGGAACAGTCCAGTCCGAACTACCAAGCCATGTCTTTCCCAGACCGGAATCAAGCATCCAAGGACCGGTTTCTGGCTATCAGCCTTCATCAGCCTGGATAGCTTGACTCCAGTGGTGTGGAGAGCCTGGGACTCACGTCTGAGCATCCCCAGCACACTCCGGGTGAAAATTGCAAAAAACACAGTTGATGGACAGAATGTAGAACAATGTCATACATACATACATGATTTGCATATCGCCATTGTCTAACCCAGGGTGGTGTGGAGTGGAAAAACGATGGATTTGGGCCCAGATCTTTGGACTGGGGTGAATGTGTGACATTGATCCACATTCTGTCCATCATTGTTGTGTTTGCAGGTACCGCTCTAAGTGTACTGGGGATGCTCAGACGTGAGTCCCAGGCACTCCACACCACTGGAGTCAAGCTAGCCGGGCTGATGAGAGGTGTTACCTCGAAACCGGGCCGGTCCTCGGATGCTTGTTTCCGTTCTGGGAAGGACATGGCTTTTGTAGTTCGGACTGGACTGTTCCCATGGGGCACAGGGTCAGCGCTGATTTGCATATCGCCATTGTCTAACCCAGGGTGGTGTGGAGTGGAAAAACGATGGATTTGGGCCCAGATCTTTGGACTGGGGTGAATGTGTGACATTGATCCACATTCTGTCCATCATTGTTGTGTTTGCAGGTACCGCTCTAAGTGTACTGGGGATGCTCAGACGTGAGTCCCAGGCACTCTACACCACTGGAGTCAAGCTAGCCGGGCTGATGAGAGGTGTTACCTCGAAACCGGGCCGGTCCTCGGATGCTTGTTTCCGTTCTGGGAAGGACATGGCTTTTGTAGTTCGGACTGGACTGTTCCCATGGGGCACAGGGTCAGCGCTGATTTGCATATCGCCATTGTCTAACCCAGGGTGGTGTGGAGTGGAAAAACGATGGATTTGGGCCCAGATCTTTGGACTGGGGTGAATGTGTGACATTGATCCACATTCTGTCCATCATTGTTGTGTTTGCAGGTACCGCTCTAAGTGTACTGGGGATGCTCAGACGTGAGTCCCAGGCACTCCACACCACTGGAGTCAAGTTAGCCTGGCTGATGAGAGGTGTTACCTCGAAACTGGGCCGGTCCTCGGATGCTTGTTTCCGTTCTGGGAAGGACATGGCTTTTGTAGTTCGGACTGGACTGTTCCCATGGGGCACAGGGTCAGCGCTGATTTGCATATCGCCATTGTCTAACCCAGGGTGGTGTGGAGTGGAAAAACGATGGATTTGGGCCCAGATCTTTGGACTGGGGTGAATGTGTGACATTGATCCACATTCTGTCCATCATTGTTGTGTTTGCAGGTACCGCTCTAAGTGTACTGGGGATGCTCAGACGTGAGTCCCAGGCACTCCACACCACTGGAGTCAAGCTAGTCGGGCTGATGAGAGGTGTTACCTCGAAACCGGGCCGGTCCTCGGATGCTTGTTTCCGTTCTGGGAAGGACATGGCTTTTGTAGTTTGGACTGGACTGTTCCCATGGGGCACAGGGTCAGCTCTGATTTGCATATCGCCATTGTCTAACCCAGGGTGGTGTGGAGTGGAAAAACGATGGATTTGGGCCCAGATCTTTGGACTGGGGTGAATGTGTGACATTGATCCACATTCTGTCCATCATTGTTGTGTTTGCAGGTACCGCTCTAAGTGTACTGGGGATGCTCAGACGTGAGTCCCAGGCACTCCACACCACTGGAGTCAAGCTAGCCGGGCTGATGAGAGGTGTTATCTCGAAACCGGGCCGGTCCTCGGATGCTTGTTTCCGTTCTGGGAAGGACATGGCTTTTGTAGTTCGGACTGGACTGTTCCCATGGGGCACAGGGTCAGCGCTGATTTGCATATCGCCATTGTCTAACCCAGGGTGGTGTGGAGTGGAAAAACGATGGATTTGGGCCCAGATCTTTGGACTGGGGTGAATGTGTGACATTGATCCACATTCTGTCCATCATTGTTGTGTTTGCAGGTACCGCTCTAAGTGTACTGGGGATGCTCAGACGTGAGTCCCAGGCACTCCACACCACTGGAGTCAAGCTAGCCGGGCTGATGAGAGGTGTTACCTCGAAATCGGGCCGGTCCTCGGATGCTTGTTTCCGTTCTGGGAAGGACATGGCTTTTGTAGTTCGGACTGGACTGTTCCCATGGGGCACAGGGTCAGCGCTGATTTGCATATCGCCATTGTCTAACCCAGGGTGGTGTGGAGTGGAAAAACGATGGATTTGGGCCCAGATCTTTGGACTGGGGTGAATGTGTGACATTGATCCACATTCTGTCCATCATTGTTGTGTTTGCAGGTACCGCTCTAAGTGTACTGGGGATGCTCAGACGTGAGTCCCAGGCACTCCACACCACTGGAGTCAAGCTAGCCGGGCTGATGAGAGGTGTTACCTCGAAACCGGGCCGGTCCTCGGATGCTTGTTTCCGTTCTGGGAAGGACATGGCTTTTGTAGTTTGGACTGGACTGTTCCCATGGGGCACAGGGTCAGCGCTGATTTGCATATCGCCATTGTCTAACCCAGGGTGGTGTGGAGTGGAAAAACGATGGATTTGGGCCCAGATCTTTGGACTGGGGTGAATGTGTGACATTGATCCACATTCTGTCCATCATTGTTGTGTTTGCAGGTACCGCTCTAAGTGTACTGGGGATGCTCAGACGTGAGTCCCAGGCACTCCACACCACTGGAGTCAAGCTAGCCGGGCTGATGAGAGGTGTTACCTCGAAACCGGGCCGGTCCTCGGATGCTTGTTTCCGTTCTGGGAAGGACATGGCTTTTGTAGTTCGGACTGGACTGTTCCCATGGGGCACAGGGTCAGCGCTGATTTGCATATCGCCATTGTCTAACCCAGGGTGGTGTGGAGTGGAAAAACGATGGATTTGGGCCCAGATCTTTGGACTGGGGTGAATGTGTGACATTGATGCACATTCTGTCCATCATTGTTGTGTTTGCAGTGATTGTGAATTGAGCATAAATATTTGCACGTTTTTCAATTACATCACCTGTGTTTTCTAACATTACGAATCACATTGTGCAGATGAGGTTTAGGTCTGTCCAGGGAGACAGAGGAGGTCTGGCCTTTGTTCAAGAGTGCAGTGGACATGACTCACTTCATTGGTAGGCCTGCACATGTATTATCTCCTCTGTACTCTTCAACAAGCCTAAATTTCATCTGCAACCCTGAGTAGGCCTCACCTCAAATAAACCTCTGGATAGGCCACACCTTATCGTCATCCTGAATCAATCATTGAAAATGTTAGGGGCAAATTTATGATGGCCGTGCGCCTCTTTTGCGCCGCTGTTGTGTCACTTTTGTGACGCAGCAGTGGTGCAAAAGATGCACCATGTTGCAAGATAGGACTCGCTTCATCTGCAACAAGATACCGTCACTTTAAACTGTATACATTTAGGACTGTGTAGGGGGCATGGAGAAGCTGAATCTTCTGTAAGTGTCAAAATTGTTGCATACAGTGCTCACCTTCTGCGTACTCTTTGATATGCTAGACTACATCCGCACAATGAGATACCTAAGCAAAGGAAACACAAGTGAGGTGATTGTGAAATGAGCAAAAAAAATTGCATGTTTTTCAATTACATCACCTGTGTTTCCTAACATTACGAATCACATTGTGCAGATCAGGTTTAGGCCTGTCCAGGGAGACAGAGGAGGTCTGTCCTTTGTTAAAGAGTGCAGTGGACATGACTCACTTCATTGGTAGGCATGCACATGTATTATCTCCTCTGTACTCTTCAACATGCCTAAATTTCATCTGTAACCCTGAGTAGGCCTCACGTCAAACAAACCCCTGGATAGGCCACACCTTATCGGCATCCTGAACCAATCATTTAAAATGTTAGGGGCAGATTTATGATGGCCGTGTGCCTCTTTTGCGCCGCTGTTGCGTCACTTTTGTGACGCAGCGGCGGCGCAAAAGATGCGCTATGTTGCGACATATTTACAACTTGATGCATCTAGGCAGATGTGTCACGGTGTAAAGTCCTGTGCCACATGAAACCTGCGTCAGGTTTCATGTGGGCGTTTTGTTGCAGGGTGGGCATTCATTTGCATGAAAGCCCTGTAAAACTAACACGGTGAAATTTAGAAGATTTCACTGAGTCAGCTTTATGGCATTGCTGAATCAAATCCTTACGCCTGTTTGAAACAGGCATAAGGAGTGATGCACCATGCAATGTGTGGCTTGCCCCTGTGCATTGCAGTAGACATGTCGCGCTTACGACGTGATTCCTGCAATGCGCCGCTTTTGCCGCACAGATGCGTGACGCATCTGTGCTATTTTTGCTCAATGGTGCTCCACATTGTAAATGCGGCACATCATGGGTGGCAGAGCAGCGGCGCACGTTAACTGTTGCATCCCTGGGGATGTGCCAGTTAACATAAATCTGCCCCTTTACATTTAAGTATGAGCAGGGGACACAGAGTTGGTGAGGCTTATCCAAGGTTAAGAAGAGATGAGTCCTGTTCACTGAAAACTTGGACATAGGCCTCACCTCCTCAGCATCGCTGGACATGGTTAAATAATATCTGCAAAATGTTACTCTTGTTAAACAATTTTACTATTATAGTCTCTGAGATTTGTCTCTTACTCTGCAACATCTCATTGTTGTTCTCTTTTTTTAAAGATAACGACAACATCAAGCATGAGTGATAATGAGCAAACTGTTGATCTCGATCTTATCATTGAACTTGTCATTGAAGCATCAGTGGAAGTAGATCCCTTGGATGATTTAAATCCTGTGGATGATGAAGAATATGATGAGGATGCCGATTTGTCAGAATTGTATGACATAGGGTGGGAAGCTGACCTGCTCGAGCCTATGGAACTATAAAGAGTTATTTTTAAAAGTTACTGGAAATGAAAAGTAACCATGTTAACCGTTTCATTTAAAATTAAACACAACTTCAAAAACAGCTTGTGTGAAGTGTCTTTAATAAAATAGTGAAATATGCTAATAAAATTAGTTCAGATTCACATATAAAAGAGCACAGGTCAAATGTAGAAGCATTCCATTTCTTTACTACTATTTGTGAGTTTTAAATTTGCCAATGCACTAAAAATTATTGTATGTAGAATTGACAAGTAGTGTGTTAATTTTGTGACGACTGTTATTGATTTACTGTTTGGAAATAGTGGTTAATAAAAATTTTTATTATATTTTACCACAGATTCAACTGCAGATCATTTCAAAATTACATAATGCCTTCGAAGCAAAGAAGGAGAAAGGCTACAAAACGTCAAACACAGCAGCTTACTACATGCTTGCAGCAGTCCTCAACAATAAAAACTTGTCAAGTCACCAAAAAAGGTCCGGGTAAGAGAACGAAATCTTTCCTAAGAAACATTTCCAGAAAAAAAAGTATCACTACAGAACATGTTTTAGTCCAGAAAAAGAGAGCCAATTTAAACGGAAAGGAAAGGCCACTCAAAAATGTTACTGCTAGAGCAGGAGATAACTCTGTTGATGGTAGTAGAAGGAAAAATCAGTTTAGGGACATTCGTAGACGAATGTTCCGCAACAGGATAATTGGCAATTTGTTAAAACATGTTAAGAAACGTCAACAGAAAGTGGCTTTTTATAAGAGAAAGAGAAACATTGAGAAAATTATTGATCAGGCATTTGAAATTAAGCGAAAGTTATTTATTTTGATAATCAATAGAATTAGGAAACTAAACAAGGTAATTTATGATTTCAAAACAAATAGTAGATGGAAGAGAACAGTTAATCGTAGTAATTTTTGTGAAGTTTTTTCAGGAGAATGGATGCATAGTTCAAGTTGTGAGGCATTTTTTAATGAGGAGAGTTATTTCCAGGATAATGATTTGGTGCATGCAGTTGACACCAGTGGTCGAGCATATGAGGTGAAAGATGGTTGTCCGGTTGAAAAAGAAAAACTTGTGTCAACAGAGGCAGAAGAGGTGTTAGGTAATGAGGTTTTAGGAAGACGTCCTAAGGGACCAGTGTACACCTGGAAGTGTAGTAGTATTTGCAGTGTGCGACAGGATTCCATCAATTTGCTTTGTGATTTTGTACGGACATTTAATAAGAAGACTTTAAAACAGAAAATGAAGTTGTTGCAAGAATTAGATCCTTGCAGAGTGAGAGAAGTGACAGGTTTGCATGGCCATTAACTGGCTTGTCTTTCCAGGAGAGTATGCCAGAGTGTTTTTCATCATTTCAGGATGCTAGCAGTGCATCATAATAAAGTGAGGAAATTAGTTAGAATGTTGTATTATGCTAAGAGTCCAGCAATTATGCTTAAACAATTATGCACTGCTCTTTTGTATGGTTCTGAAGTAGATGTGAAAAATATTTGTGAAGAAATTGAGTTTTGTTACTTTGCAAGTAAAGAGAAGAATGTTGAAATTGACCCAGAAGAAGAAGGTAATGTGGAAGAGAGTGTACAGGTTTCCAGTACAGATAATTTTCATAAGGAAATTGCCACGTTTCAGGTGAAATCAAGTGAGAGGCCTAATTTCACTTGTGTGTGTTGTCGACGCACTTATTATAAGAATCAGACTAAGTTAGTGGATTTATATGCAAAAAGTGAAAGGGAAAATAATAGTGAATGGAAGGATTTCGCAACATACTTTATGGTAGAAAATTGTTTTGATTTGGGATCGGATCAACGTGTGTGTACTTATTGTTGTAACAAATTAAATCAAAACCAGATGCCTGCTAGAGCGGTTCATAATAATCTGGAATTGGTTGAGATTCCTTCTGAATTGAAGGATTTAAATACTTATGAATCTATTTTGATTTAAAGTGTCCATCCCTTTCAGGCTATTGTACGAATGGAGCCAAAGACAGGGAAATTGCCTCCATCAGATTTACAGAGAGGATTAAAGGGAAGAGTTGTTTATTTGCCTCTAGATTTGAAGAAAAACATTAATACAATTGGAGAAGAGAAAGTGGAAGAGCAACCTCTGGTTATCTTAGTTAATGGGGTTCCAACAAAGAGTAAGAAAATCTGGCAAGATTTAGTGGATGTTAGGAAAGTCAAAAAGGCAACATTGTATTTGAAGAAAAACAATACGTACTACAAGAATGTATATGTTGCAGAAGAGGAAGTAAGTGAAGAAGAGGACAGCGATTTGTGTGCTGGACAAATTGAGAAAGTAGAAGCCTCTAAAAATGAAGAAATATATGAACATTATAGTGTTCATCCTTTGCATTCCAAGGAAGTCATGGGGAATGCTATTGAGTTGTTTCAAATGAAACAAGCCAAAGGGAGTCCCATTAGTGTTTGGGAGGAAAGTTTGGAAGCTCGGTGTTTCCCACAACTATTTCCAACAGGTCAAGGAGGAAGATATGATGAGCGACCTGATCAAATTCCTGCTTCTGAATACCGGACTTTACGATTGTATGCAGAAGATCCTAGGTTTCGTCAATGCATTCCCTATTTGTTTCATCTACTGTTTGAAAGCGATCTGTCTGGACTGTCATATGCAGTGAACCACATCTTGAAAAGTGGTATACAGATGCAAAATATCTCAGCAAGGGACTTTATGGATAAAGTCAATGTGCAAGACAGTATTTTGGATTCTCACCTGATTAATCTCATGGCATGTCAGCGTGGTACTAATGAGTACTGGTACCGTCGACATGGAGATTTAAAATGTATGCTGAGGAACTTAGGCACTCCCACATGGTTCCTCACTCTCAGCTGTGCCTAGTATGGCTGGGAAGACTTACTTGAATTTCTACGAGAGGCAAATGGAAACATTGAAAATATCGAATTCAAGACACCCGGAGAACTGTGCTCTTTGGAACCAGTGAATGTATGCAGGTACTTCAATCATAGATTTGAAGCTATGATGTCTTTCATCAGGAACAAGAAAAATCCACCTCTTGGAGAGGTGTTGGATTTCTTCTGGAGAAAGGAGTACCAAGCAAGAGGTGCTCCTCATATATATATGCTGCTATGGATCAAAGATGCACCCAAATTTGGAACAGATCCGGATGACTTAGTGATGAGTTTCATAGAACAGTATTCTACATGTGCTGTTCCAAAGACAAAGGAAGACAAAAGCATAATAGAACAAGTTTTACGCTTCCAAAGCCATCGTTGTGGAAAGTACCGTCGTCGTAAATTCAGAAACAAGGACAAGTTCTACACAAAATGTCGTTTCAGCTTTCCACGACCGGTGATTTCTAAAGGAAGAGTGAACAGTTTGATGTCTTCGCTGCGACATAATGTGACGAGGAAATCACCCAAAAATACATACAATTTGAAAAGAAACGAAGAGTCCAAGTACATCAACGACTACAACCCAGTGATTTTGTCCATGTGGAATGCTAACATGGATATACAGTTTGTGGCTGATAACTGTATGGCTGTGGCTCGGTATGTGACATCTTACATCACAAAAAAAGAAAAAGACAGAATTGAAGGATATGTGGGAGGACATTTCCCATGAAAAGAGCCTCAGTAAGAAGTTGTACAGTTTCAGTCTGAAGATGTTGTCGCATCGAGAAATCGGAGCTTACGAATGTTCTGACCGGTTATCTTCAGCAAGTCTCTATGCCAAATCTAGGAGTATCATTTGGGTGAGTCTTGGTCTTGCTGCAACACGTAATCGAGTTCTGAAACCTGTACGGGAAATTGAGTATTTGGCGGAAAAGGAGCCAAACAGTACTGATATTTTGAAGACCAACATGTTGAATACATATTATCCAAATAGAAGCAGTCACCTCGAGAATGTTTGTCTGTATGAGGTTCTACAAAATTACATATTCAAGAGGAACATCAAAGAAGATATTGATAAAGGAGTGTATGCTGTAATTGGAAGTGAGGGATGTCTGGTCAAGCAAAGAAAATGCCAATTGGTAAATCATCGAAAATTGAGTGGCGAATCTCCTGAAAGAAAAGAGTTTTTCTATTTAGCTCTTTTGCAACTTTTCAAGCCTTGGCGTGCAGAAGAGGAACTGCTTGGAGATTTCCTTTGTTATGAAGACTCTTTCAATGCCGCCAAGGATACCATAGAATGTCCTGTTTTTACAAAATATCTAGAAATGTTGAATGCGGAAATCGAGCAGGAAGCAACAATTGCAGCCGAGATTGCTAGAGACAGTTCTCAGGACAGTCAGAGTTCTGTTTCATTGAGTCAGGATCCACTAGGAGAAACAGTTATCAAAAATGAAGCTGCCACTGTCATGATTGAAGTGGAAAGAGCCATGGCACATGTTCAGGAGGATGCGGTTAACTTAGAAGATTTGGAAAGACAACTCAACGTTGAGCAGAGGAAAATATATGACGAAGTTACCAACCAAATTGATCATGGATTAAGTCATGAGAAGAAAGAGTGCTCATGTATGTTGTTGAAGCCTGTCCGACTGTACGTGAGTGGAGAAGCAGGAACTGGAAAAAGTTTCCTCATTAAAGCAATTTCATGTTATTTGCAGAAAAGGACTGAGTCATCGCTGTCTTGTGTTGTCACCGCTCCAACTGGACTGGCAGCACATAACATTAAAGGTATTACTTTGCATCGTCTACTGATGCTGCCAGTGGAGCATGATAACAAATTACAATACCACAAGTTATCTGGAGATGCTTGTTGTGAAGTTTCAAGAGTCTTGAGGAAAATGAAACTTCTTATCATTGACGAAGTAAGCATGGTTTCCAATGTCATGCCTGCCTTTGTGCATTTGAGAATGCAAGAAGTTCTTAAAACAGAGTATGATGTGTTATTTGGTGGCAAACACATCATTGTTTTCGGTGATCTTCTGCAGCTGACACCAGTGAAAGGACAACCAGTGTTTAAACTACTTACACATGAAGATACCAGGAAGTGCCTAGGGAGCATTGGCAACGTTAATATATGGTTAAACTTCAATTATGCTGAACTGCGTGAAAATATGCGTCAAGCGAAGGATGAAGATTATAAGAATATTCTACAAGATGTTAGAATCGGAAAAGTGACCGAGCATGGGAAAGAAGCTTTACATGCACGATTACTGTCAAATTTGTATCCAGAAGAAGACGTTGTGCCAGAGAATATTTTTCGGAAAATTACTGAGAAGAAATCTGGAATATGTTTGATGCCAACTCTTGCAGAATGTGCCATCTTCAACAACAAAATGTTGAATTTAGAAAACCAATAGATTGTGAAACTGGAAGCTATTGACAGAATAGAGCATATGGGAGCAACAATTATTTTGTCTGAGAATTTGAAATCAAAATTGGATTCATTAGAGAAGACTATATCTAAAACTGCTGGTTTTGAAAAGACTCTGAATGTGTGCTTAAATTGCCGTATCATTTTGAGAAGGAATTTACATGTTGAAAGAGGTCTGGTAAATGGATCAATGGGTAATGTTGTTGATTTTGAGAAATACAGAAATAGAGATGGAATTGAATTTTTAAAAATTTAATTTGATGGCATTGAGGAAGTACAGTTAATTGGTCGTTGCTCTGCTAGATTTTTGCTTGTAAAAGACTGATATGTTCGCCGTAAGCAGTTTCCTGTTTGCTTAGCATATGCGGTGACAATCCATAAATCGCAAGGTTTAAGTGTAGACAGTGCATTGGTGAATATTGGCAGTTCTGTGTTCAAGGAGGGAATGGCATATGTGGCATTGTCACGAGTCAGAACTTTATCGGGATTATACTTGATTGACTGTGATGTCACAAACATTTGTGGGGATCTAGATTGTGTTAAGGAATACAATAGGTTAAGAAGAGAGTATGCGCCACATTTGCCTCAATATCCTTTGTTTGAGAAACGTGTGGTAGGCCGGAAACAAAGAAATGTGACCAATAGTAGGGAGGTTGTAGCAAAAAGACGAAAAGTCGATGAACCCGAAATTATAAGCAGAAAGAAAATGGATTCTGTTGAAGATGTTGTTGGTTTTCAATTTGAAAATAGTTCTGGTGTCAACTGCTATGCTAATGTAGTGGTTAATGTTGTCCTTTCTCTAGAAACTTTAAAAGAACAGATTGTGATCAATTCGGATCAATTTTTTTGTTGTTTACTGAACTCTGTGTTAGAGAAATGTAGCACTGATAGAACAAAAATAGAAAGTGTGTCTGAAATTCGAAATCTGTTAGACAAATGTTCAGGTGAAACGCAATTCTCTCAAAATATTCAGCTGGATTGTCAGGAGTTTTTAATGTATATTCTTGATGTATTGCAAGATGAAGGTGTAGATGTAGATCATCTGTTTGGCCTTTCTTATCAATGGCAGCATGACTGTGAGAACTGTAGGGTATCAAGTACTACTAGTGTAGACTCAGAAAGATTTATATATTTAACTTTGCCAGGCAGTAAATCAGTGTCCTTTAGTAAGCTAGTAAAAGCAGCCAATCACAACATGGAGTGTAGCCAATGTAAGTCTGCAATGTTGTCCACATTATTTATACGAACATATGGCCAGTATGTCATTTTAATGTTCCAACGATGTAGGCCTGATGGAACAAAATTGACAACTTTAATTAAAAATGTTGTGGCTTCGCAGTTGTCAATATCAGGAAGGACTTTTGTAACTACAGCAATTATATATCATGACGGTCCTTCAACAACATCAGGACATTACACAGCTTATTTGAAGTCTAGAAACGGCTGGTCATTCTGCAATGATTCTGTTTTAACTTTTAAAAAAAAATTGCCTTTTGACCTTAAAAATTCTTACCTGGTGTTTTTACAACCAAAATTTTAGGGAAAGAATCTCGGGATTTGCTCTGAGGAATTTCAAGAGGTTCTAATGGCTCCTACACTATTTGGCCTTGAGGATAAGTGTAGTACAGAGTAAAAAGTTATTTTTGAGTTTTAAGTAGATCCTGAAAAAAAAGAAGGTTTTCTTACAGAAAGTGGTGGGCACGGATTAGTTAAAGGACAACAGAGTATTTCCCAAAGCAAACGGTGTTCTTACCATAACACTTGACGTCATGGAAAAATAACTGCACTTTGAATGAGTTCAGAAAAACTGTTTCTTTTAATAAGCTAATTCAAGCAGCCAATCAAAACACGGAGTAGAGGTAATGTAAGTCTGCAATGCTGTACACATTATTTGTACAAACTTTTGGTTATAATGTCATTTTAAAATTCCAACTATATAAACCTGATGAAAGTAAGTTTTCAACTTTAATTACAAATATTGTGGCTACACAGTCGTTGATTTTAGGAAGAACATTTGTAACTGCAGCTATTATATGACATAATGGTCCTTTGACAACATCCGCTTATTACACAACTTATTTAAAATGTAAAAAAAGCTGATGTTTCGGAAATGATTCACATTTGACTATGAAACAATGTTGCCTTTTGACTTAAAAATATTCTTACTTTCTGTTTTCAGAAGAGAGAATTTTGGGTAGGTAACTGGCCTATAATGATTCTAGGAGTTGATATAATTTTATGTACTGTTTTAAATTGCTTTGTGATTAAAAGTAATGTAGAGAATTAAATAATTGTAGTAGTCATAAATGTGCCTCATAGTAAGCAGTATCAGTGTCATAGGAAATGTGGAACATGAGTGAGCAAGAAGGGTGAGATATTACTAGTACAGGATTGTGAAAGTGATCTTCAACGTTTTCTTGCTGAAAGTTGCGGAAAAAGAAAATGACGGGATTTGCTTAGAAGAATTCCAAGATTTATAAATGGCTCTTACACGATTTGGCCTTGAGGAGAAGTGTGGTAGAGAGCGAGAAGTCATTTATTGTATGTAACATATTTGTCAAAACGATGGAGCTTTTCTTTCAGAAAGTGGCGGGCTGAAAATAATAACAGCACAACAGAGTATAAGCTGTTCATAGGACATCTTTCGACGTCATGGAAAGTAAGTTACTTTTAAGGAGTTCTGATTTCTGATTGGTTATGTTATATGGGTTTTTTAAACACAATCATTTTGATTGTGTTTTTTTGTTTCCCCGCTGTTATATGATGAATACCTTCAACTCACTGTTTTTAGTGAAGTTTGATATATTCTGAGAACAGCAAAAATAAACCATTTAACATGTATAATTAATACTGTACTTTGTATAGTGAATTTTAATTTGTACTCGTCTTATCTCATGCTCACTCATCTTTAACTACCTTCTATCAATCCTCCTTACATACTCACATTGCCTTTTGTTTTATTCTCTTTCACCCTTGCTATCTAACTCCACTTATCTTTCAACCTTTGTTTCCCTAATCCAACTCTGCTTTTTTCTTTTCTCCCTTGCACCATTTTTCAGCTTTTAGACCTTGTGCTTCGCTTGTCTTTTCCATCTTTCCTCCCTTTGTTTTCTCAATTAAATATTTTTGGGTTCTCCTTTTTTGGTGCAATCAGTTAGTATAACTCACCCTCACTCATTTATCTTTCTTTGTTGCCTCACTCAGTCTGTATCTGACACTCTTTCCTTCACTTCCTCTGTCTCCTCTCTCCCTCACTCTCTTTTCCTTATTCACCCTTTCCTTATATAGTTTACCTTACTCACTTTCTTTTAGTAGCTTACACAACTTCAATTTAGTGTTCTCTTTTATCCTTCTTTTCTGTCACTGAAAGTATCTTCCTTTTTTTCTCTTACTAATTTACTCTATTACAATTTCTTTTTTTCTCTGACTGTCTATCACTGTTTCTTTCTCTTTTTTTTCTGCATGTTTATCTCTAACTTTATTTCTTTGTAAAATTGGATGATTTTCAATCTTTTCCCTTGTCTTTTCTAATTTTTAAATACATGTTTTAATATTTTTCAAATTTTTGTTCTTTCTTTCACAGATTGAAAGTATAAAAATAACAAGTGACTAAGTTAACGACAATTATAAGGTAAGTGTTTTGTACTCTTTTCGTTACATTTCTATCACATTTAACTTCTATTAGTTCCACTGCTTCATTTCTTTAACCCTTAGTTTCCTGCCTTTGCTACTTCCCTCATTCCTTTCTCTATTACTTACTTACTCTACTCCTTCCACTCCTTTTCTCAGTCCCTCTGTTCTCATAGTTCCTCACTCCTGTTCACTCACTCCGTCTCTATTACTCTTACTGTCTCTGACTGATCACTCTTTCACTACTTGTTCATTATGCTTTCTCCCTGTAGTTCAAGCACACTATGTTATTTACATTTCTTTGCTGTTTCAATTATTCCTTTTCTCTCACTTCTGCTTTTCTGCTTTCTGTTTTTTCTCTCTGTTATTCCACATGTTTTAACCTTAGTCACTGTCATACATCTTGTTTTATTCCTATTTACTTTCACTCATTTTTTTCTTAACACTTTCCCTCAGGGTTGTTCTTTTAGTCCGGTTCTATCCCTACCTCTCATTCCACATCCTTTACTGTTTTTCTTCTTAATTTGAACATTCACTCATATTCTCCAAGAAACTCTTGTTTATTATTCTTCTACTCTCCTTTTTTTCTTTCACTTTCTTATCTATTTTGTGTTTCTTAATTATACCCTCTTACATCTTTTCTTTGGTAAATAGATGTATTAAACGGTATCTCTGTGTTACTCCCTCTAGCTGTCTTTCTTTTAACATTACTCTCTGTTTCCTTCTCTTATACTCACTCTTCCTTTTTTTTTTTTTTTTAAATTCGTTTCGCTTCCGGACGCGTACCGGCGCGCGAACCGGGAAGTGAATCAAAAGAAATAGAGGTTGCCAGAGTGCTAAACATTCTAGCAATTTTTTATAAAGGGGAGGTAGTTCTGAAAAGAACTTTTTTTTTAATTGTTTTTGTTGTTTTATATTTTTTTTATTATTTTTCGGAACATTTTTTTACTTTTTTTGTATTTTTTGAACGGTTTTATATATTTTTTTTTTTTTGGGGGGGGGAACGAAAATGATTCATTATAAAGGGCTCAACAGGAGCAACAACAAAAAAAGTTAATTTATTTTCTGGGGCGTTTTGGACAATTATGATTGATAATAGCAATGTTGATTAAATTTATGCTACTCTCCCTGTAGCAAATCAATTGGCCGCAATAAACGCACACTTGTTTCACATTCCCAAACTTCAGCTGGATATTTGAGACAATCTCCCTCGCCTCTGGTCCCGTCACTGCCTCTTCATTTGATGTTCTGGCCCCAGGAGGGGGGTTATCCTGCAGGTGACGTACCTGCGCAGCACTATAATTAATAGGGTGCCACCTCTCCATGTGGCGATGCATGGTGAAATTGCCATAACTGTATTTCTTATCAGTCCCTCTGGACAAATCTTTTTTGCAGATAAGACAAGTAACATAGCGGGCATTTACTTTCTTTTGGCCCCGGGGAAATGAATAAAATTGCCAAATGTAATCCTCTTTTAAATGGGACCTCCTTGGTTCTTCAGGCAAAAACTGCCTCTCCACTTGCTCCTCTTCCTCTTCTTCCTCTTCTTCCTCCTCTTGCTGAAGGATAACCTGAGGAGGTGGTCCTCTCTTCCTAGGAGGTGGTGGTGGTGGTAGGGGTGCACCAGCTGCAGCTACTACTGAAGCCATTTCTTAGTAAGCAAAATAGGTCTTCCTCTCACAAAGTTGAAAGTCAGAGTGAGAAAAAAGGTGTGGGCTTTCATCATTTTGGAAAAAAAATAGTTCTAAACCAATGAAAAGTGTTATTTTTAGGTCACATGACCTAGCCTTACATCATTAGGAAACCAAAAGTGAAATGAACCAATGAAAAGTTTTAATAACAAGTTACATGACCTGTTACGCTTACGTCACGCGATGCGCGCCGTGACACGGATCGCTTCCGGGGCGCTGCGCTTCGCGCCTCGGTTCGCGCTCCGGAACACTTCTGGGTGCGCTAACGCGGCGCATCATAAGATGCATTACACGAGAACGCCATACGTTGCGATTACGCGACGCGTCACGATGTTGTTTTCTAACGCGGCAGTTGCGCAAACGGAACGTTTACCGGTTCGCGGACCGGGTCGCGGCACCAAAATGAGCTAACGGGAAGCTACCTGGTTCGCGGACCGGGAGCGAAACAAAAAAAAATAATAAAAAAAAAATACATTAAAAAATTGTATTAAAACATATAAAATATATTTTTCGAATTAAAGAAGAATACATTTTAAAGCTTTTGATATTTGCTATTAAAAAACCATTGAAATTCACTGAAAAAACCATAGGTTATAGACCATATATAGTTAGGAATTAGCATTTACAAAACCTTGAAAATTCACTGAAAAAACCATAGGTTATAGACCATATATAGTTAAGAATTAGCATTTACAAAACCTTATTTTACTCACACAAAACCATTGAAATTCGCATATATAGTTAGTTGTACTAACTATATATCGCGCACCCGCAATCCACTGCTGATCATGTCACATATTACATCATTTATGACATGGTCAGTGACATCACTGATGACATCACTGATGACATCTCAAATGACATCACTGATGAAATCACTGATGACATCTCAAATGACATCACTGATGACATCACTGATGACAACATCCAGTGACTGTATGTTTCTGTAAAGTTAAAATATGTCTTACATATTAAAGAATGAGTGGATGTATAAGTGTCTGGATGAAGGATTTAGTAGGTGCATGACTGACTGTATGAGTGAGTGATTAAATGTGTCTCACTGAGTGCATGGGTTAGTGACTAAAGTGTCTTAATTTGTGCATCATTATGTCTGTTGTTCTGTAAACTGCTGCATGTGTTGATCAGTAGCTATATGAGTAACTATATGGGTTATTGATTGGTTGCCCAAGTATTTGTATGGGAGACTGAGTGTGTGTGTGGGTGGCTGGGAGGTGTATGACTCTGTGCATAGATGTGTGAGCAGTTGATTCACTAGATGTATGGGTTCAAAAGTGCATGTGGAAACAGCTGTATGGGCGGTTGACTGTGTGCATGAGTGTATTGGCGAGTGAATGGATATCTCAGTGCTACATGTCAAAGTAAGTACATATGTAAAACACAGTACATGTGAGAGTTGACATATATACATAACTGTGCATAAGAGCTAGTGAATGTGTGAGTGGCTGTATGGATCATTGTGAACTTGTATCAGGGATTGTATAAGAGAGTAAATATGTGTTAGTATATGTTTGAATAAGTAAGGTGTGTATAACTGTATAGTTGAGAAAATGGAGGTGTGATTGATTCTTTGCATGACTGAGTAGGTGTGTGAGTAACTCCATGGATGAGTGACAGTCTGTGAGTGTCTGTTTACACTGAGTTTATCTAAGGTTATATTAGAGTCTGAAGAGGTTCATCGTATTATCACATGAATAATGTCATCAGTGATGTGCTCAGTAATGTCATCAGTGATGTCATCAGTGATGTCATTTGAGATGTCATCAGTGATGTCATCAGTGATGTCATTTGAGATGTCATCAGTGATGTCATCAGTGATGTCACTGACCATGTCATGAATGATGTAATATGTGACATGATCAGCAGTGGATTGCGGGTGCGCGATATATAGTTAGTACATCTAACTATATATGCGAATTTCAATGGTTTTGTGTGAGTAAAATAAGGTTTTGTAAATGCTAATTCCTAACTATATATGGTCTATAACCTATGGTTTTTTCAGTGAATATATATATATATATATATATATATATATATATATAGCCACAAAGAATTGCAGAGCCACACCACCGACTTCTATTCAGGCAGACTTTATTCGTCAAAATGGCATCATTCATTTTCCCTCATTTATATCCTTACGCGTTTCGACGGTACTTCCGTCTTGTTCCCAGGTGAGTGATATTATTTGTCCAAGTGGTCACATGGCCTCTTATATATATATACATATACACACACACACACAAGGGTGCCTAGCGTTGTGAGTCTGTAAATAACAATATTCCGAAAATCTGAAATTATACCTGACTCATGCCAATCCTGTAGTCTGCCATTAATGATTCTTTCTATGTTAGGGATGGGGTGTTCTTTTGATTGCTCATAGCAGTTCTTATCCTTTAGTTGTCTTTCTATCTCTCCCAGGTAATCTTTAAGGTCTATGTGGACTATATTGCCCCACTTGTCTGCTTCACGTATTACTAACTGGGGATCCTCTTGAAAAGTTTTTAAAAGGGCCTTATCCTCTTTAGAAAGATTGTACTGGTGTTTCCAGTGGTAGTTTCCATGTTTTCTATTTGTTTACTACCAAAATACCTGCCAATGCTGAACTTTAACATTTCCTTACTACCCCTATGCACTACCAATCCCTGAACCTTATAAACCTCATTAACACCCCTAAAATAAGTTACCAAATTAAAAACATAAGCCCATATTGTAATATTTTTTCTAAATTAAGTATTTATAGTTATTCATCAAATAACGTTTTAATTGCTTAAAATTCAATTATGTTTTACTTGTTAATTCATCTAAATTAAGATTTATTTTAAAATACTATTTCAATGTTAGTAACTAAATATATTTATCTCATAATGATTCACTATTTGAAAGGAGCACGTTGCAGGTGTCCCTTCCAAATAGAATTCAGTATGAAATGTATTGATATTATTTTAAGAGAAATCAGACTGCAAAACTTTGAAAATGACTGATTTCTGAGCTGGGGCGACATAATGCAGTCATAAAAGAGAAGCAGCCTCTCTGTATAGCTATTAGATGAGGTCCTGTTGAAGATGTTGTTTTTGGTGGGTAAAGCTCTGAGTGAAAATTCAAACTTCACTCCTACCAAAGTACTCTCTCCATTCAGATGCTTTTTGCGCCTTCAACTTGTCAAAATGTCTTCATTGAGACTTAGGGGGTGATTATGATGGCGGGCTGATCACCACCGCCACCGCCATCTCAACCTGATTTACACCCCGCCATATTATTATGGCGGGGGTATCGCGGCGGACACAAAGTGCAACTGCTGCTTTTCCGTCGGCAAGGCGTAGCTGGGGCACAATATGGTGGCGCATCCATATTATGATACATATTCCGAAAGGCCTTTCCATGGCGGCCATACCGCCATGGAAAGTATGGAAGGGATGTGCTTTGAGGGCCTGTTGCTGGCCCCCAGGATGGTGGGGTGGGTGTGGGGTGCAATTGGGGGGTACCCCCTCCATTCACATGCACAAGGTGGCAGGCACTGTGCAGTGCCTGCCATGTTTTGCATGGGAATTTATTTGGCATTGCGGCTGGTGCTTCTGTAAGCAGCACCTGCTGCAATGTCAAATATGCAGAATGCAACCGCCAGGGCGGCGGTCACATCCTAATTGTCAGTGCAGGACCGCCGCATGCCTGGCAGTCGGTCCCAGCACCGCTAGGTTGGCAGGCGGAGAAAAGTCCGCCCGCCATCCTAATAACCCCCAAAGTCTCTTTTGTTTAATTTAATAAACACCAACTGGACAAGCCAGCAAGCAGTATCGAGGCAGGTTTCACCGAAGCTAGATACTTTAGATATGAGGGTCTTCTACTATCTTCTTCTGGGCAGCAAAACTCTCTTAGTGGGACCAGCCTGATTTTCTTGCCCACCGAGGTCAGGCATTGAGCATATAGCATTGAGTGGTTAATACCAGGGTATACTCAGACGTGAGTCCCTTGTTCACTTGGCCACTGGATTCAAGATAGCCTGGCTGATGAGGATTATGAATCCGAAACCGGTCCCAGGATGCGTGTTTCCGGTCCAGGGAAGACATGGCTTGGCAGTTCGGGCTGGACTGTTCCCATAAGGCACAGGGTCAGACTGATTTGCATATAGCCATGTCTGAACTGGGGTGGCTGAGTGAACTAAAGAATGGTGATGGATTAAACCCAGATCAGTTCACTGGGGGTGAGTGTTTGATTTATACAAACGCTCCGTCCATCATCCCCTTTTGTATCGCTTTGTTCGCCCTAAGTGTGGCAGGGTATACTCAGACGTGAGACCCTTGTTCACTTGGCCACTGGATTCAAGATAGCCTGGCTGATGAGGATTATGAATCCGAAACCGGTCCCAGGATGCTTGTTTCCGGTCCAGGGAAGACATGGCTTGGCAGTTCGAGCTGGACTGTTCCCATAAGGCACAGGGTCAGACTGATTTGCATATAGCCATGTCTGAACTGGGGTCGCTGAGTGAACTAAAGAATGGTGATGGATTAAACCCAGATCAGTTGACTGGGGGTGAGTGTTTGATTTGTACAAACGCTCCGTCCATCATCCCCTTTTGTATCGCTTTGTTCGCCCTAAGTGTGGCAGGGTATACTCAGACGTGAGTCCCTTGTTCACTTGGCCACTGGATTCAAGATAGCCTGGCTGATGAGGATTATGAATCCGAAACCGGTCCCGGGATGCTTGTTTCCGGTCCAGGGAAGACATGGCTTGGCAGTTCGGGCTGGACTGTTCCTATAAGGCACAGGGTCAGACTGATTTGCATATAGCCATGTCTGAACTGGGGTGGCTGAGTGAACTAAAGAATGGTGATGGATTAAACCCAGATCAGTTGACTGGGGGTGAGTGTTTGATTTGTACAAACGCTCCGTCCATCATCCCCCTTTTTGTATCGCTTGGTTAATACCAGTCCGAGATGTTCTTTTTAGAGCAGTTCTTTTCCAGGCGCTTCAAAGGCTTACAGGATTTCAGGATGCCTATTAGAGTCCAGAACCCACTCCATCAGAGGTCACCAGCTCTGTCAAGTGAGGGTCCACTTGCCCCTGGTAAGCTGGTCACTTCACTAAAAGGTCTCTTTCAACTTTTGGTGTCTCTGTATGAAAAAACCCTTGGAGTCCACTCCTTAGTCCTGGTTACAACTGAGAGGAGTTACAGCCCTTCAGTTTTCCACAGAGGGCACAGGTCACAGACCTAAGGATTCTCCCTCTTTTGTTCTTCTGCGATTCCAGATGCAAACTGAGGAGATGAGGGTGTGACCATTTTTGTACTAGCCTATGGTTGAGGATTACTCACTCGCTTACCGATAGGTAAATAATTTACAAGAGTAAACCTTTTCCCTTTTTGAGCACATCCTGTTTGCTTTACCGCAAACTATCTCTCAGTGCAATATTCTCAGGGAAGACTACGGCAATACATATTTCATTCCAGCATACGTGATCACCTTTAGTCCCATTTTATACTTTTTCGGAGAAACATACAGGCTAGGGTAACTTCACATGCTGACTCCTCATCACAAAACTCTTCGCTTTTTTATATCGTCTAACCATAAACTTTAACTTGGTCACATTGTCCACCTCACTACTGTATTTATAATATCCTTTCCAATATGGCGGCCTATTGAGTCCTCTCTTGATTTCTACACATTCACCTGCACACTATTTCAGCATCTGCTCCTCACTGGCACTCATCGAACATTGCAAAGACAAGGAGGACTTCACACACAGAGTAAAAACAAATTAATGTATTCTGAGTGACTGAGTTTACCATTCTCACCTTGTTTTTAGGCCTATTACAGCCCTCCCCAGTTGTCATATTCTGAGCAACACTCAGCACAGTAAGCCACAGTTTTCTGTGGCAAAAACATACACTGCACTATCAGGTGTGTGACCTGATCTATTATGTTAGAAATTGGGTTTCTGGTTGGCTAGGGTATGCACCTAAGCCAGGCAGAACCCACCACTCTAGTCAGGGCAAAGGAGTTACACGCTGAAGATAACCCCTGCTCACCCCCTTGGTAGCTTGTCACGAGCAGTCAGGCTTATCCCAGAGGCAATGTTTAAAGCGTTTGCACAACACACTCACACAGCAGCGACACACTAGGTACATCACAAAAGAAACTACACATGAGGTTATATAAAAATAGCCTTTGCATTATCCATAAAAACACATTAGAACACTATCACATATTTTATCATGCCACTAGGCACTTGTCAAGAATTTACAGGATTTACAGAAATCACTAGGACAATAGGGCCACTGTCATAAAATAGCACAGTTAGGGTGACAAGTAACTACTGGAAGGTTTGCACTTAGCACCAAACATTATTCATAAGCATCATCAGCAGTGCCCCATAGTAAACACTTGCAGCTGTGCACACATCATGAAATACCATTACTGATATTGTACATACCACCATCACCTTACTGCACATCTAATGTACACTCTGGAGGAATACCTGTTATCCTGACCATGCAAGAATTATAATATCACAGGCATCAACACACACATGGGAAATACCATAACCATATTGCCCTATACCCTTGGATAGTTTTTGCAAATTGCCATGAAGTTCAACTTCATGGTAATTTGCGACCCCTAGTAGAGAAATCGCTACTTCAAAGTGGTTCTTGCATTGCATCTAAGAATCTCAAAAGGAGATTCCTTAAATGCAATTGCAATTTGAGAACTCGCAATTAATTGCGAATTCTCAAATTGTGAGGGACTTGACCCTTGATGCATCGCATAAGCAAATTTTGCGATTGCAAACGGCCGATTTTTGCGAACCGAAAGAATAGAACTGATATCTGTGTATCGGTGCTGTATTCTTGTAAATTGAAGAGTATACAGTCACAAACACCAAGTGAAAACCAATTTCCCTAAGACACACTCTCCTGGCAACTCGCATAACAAAATCATGTGATGAGGAAATGAGGTTAAAGTGATAAGGTATGTGAATTCAAACACAAACAATTTATAAGGTACTGTAACAGACTATGCCGCACATGGTTTAAACCTCTTTATTCTTCAGCATGCAACCATTAACTGAATGCATTGTGTCATAAACTTTATTAACCACACCCAGACACACCAACCTGATTATGTAATACTTGTAAGGAGTCTGCCAAGGACCATTAGAAGCCTCATACATCTAAACAAATGACATGACAGGCATGTTATCTATTAATGTATATCCAAACTGAAGTCAAGCAAAAAAAGCCAACCATACATTTTTGTTGTGTAAAAGACCTGGAGTAAATAAAGGACTATTGTGTGATAGGAATGAGTGTAATGAAGACACACAGGTGACCATTGTCCATGTCTGCCCACAGGGGAGTCATCGCGCAGTGCAGCTCAGGGATGGGAGGCGAGTGCACCTGCAACGGCTGCGAGGGAGAAGCCTTCTGACACATCAGGACCTAGCACTGTCCCTGAGGACACTCCCACAGCGCAGGCACCTACAGCATTGGAGGAAGACACCACAGCACAGCCACTGTCACCCCTGCTGTTTGGGACACAGCCTCCGGAAACACCAACCTCAGGGTCCCCTGTGCATGTGAGGCCAAGGAGGCAGGATGTACCACCACTCAGGATCCTAGAAAGCTCTGATGAAGAAGAGGTGGAGGATCACACACCTAGCACTCCACCAATGGCTGGCAACGTAGGGCAACAGGGGTCATCAGGATCTGTGCGTGCAAGTTCCCATGGTCGTAGGGCACGTGAGCGAGATGAGGGGCAGAATATGCAGGGGGTCTTTGCTGGTTTGGAAACCACTATGGTGAAGATCCAGCGCATGCAGGCCAATGGGATCATGGCTGTGCACAGACAGGTGCGCATCCTGAACAGCAGGATGTCAAACATTGATCGGGGGATATGCTCCATGGCCCTAGGAATGAATTCCATGGGAAAAGGAATGGAGTCCATGGCAGAGGGGGTGAGGGAAATGGGTGTGCGCATGGGTTCCCTATGTGACATGCTGGAGCGTGACCAGACAGAAAGGCGCAGGAATAGGCACGAACTCAAGCAGCTGAATAAGTCCATTAACCGTCTGGCAACTGCAACCACCCTGCTATGCCGCCGGTCAGTTAACATGCAGACTGACATTGTGCAATGCTGCAGTGACTTGTCCAGGGGCATGGGGAGAGTGACCTCTGCTATGGAGGTACTGCTGACACAGCAGACAGCCACTGCTGGTAACACGTGTGTCGGGGACACAGAGGAGTCCACAAGCAGGAGTGGATCCAGCACGCCTGTACAGGACGTTCGTCGGAGCAGCAGGCTCCATGCAGATGACCCTGGCACCACTGCGCAAGTTGACCCCCTGCCCCGTAGCTCCCACAACATATTGCGTAAGCGCAAACATTAACAAAAAATCCTGAACACAGGATAGGTCACAGTGATGTGAACTTTGGCCACCCAGTGTGAAAAGTGGATTTTATTTGGTTCATGTGTTCTGGTATATGTGAAGTCCATTAGTGCATATTAAACTGAGTGCTTCAGGAACTAAACATGCCTGTGTCTCCTCACTCTATTAGAAATATCTGGTGATGATTTCTGCGCGTCTCAGTCTCCCATCTGTTGCTGGCGCTGCTCCTGCTGCATTGTGATTGCCTTGTTCTGTCCCATCATCTATGTCTTCATGATATGTGATTTCTACCTCTGTGCCCTCCTTGGTGGCTAGATTGTGTAGCATGGCACAGGTCGCAATATTCTTGCAACAGATCATTGGCGTGTACTGCTGTGCACCTCCACTCTTATGGAGGCACCTAAATCTGCTTTTAAGCAGTCCAAAAGTGCGTTCCACCATGCAACGTGTTCTTCTGTGTGCCACGTTGTAACGCCTTTCACTCCTGGTGGATGGATTCAGGTAGGGGGTGAGGGCAAATGAACGCAGGGCATATGCACTGTCACCTGGGTGGAAAATGAAATAATGATTAGTCACATACTCATGATTGCTCCTTCTGCATTGACTATCAGGGTGTCTCACAGTTATTTACCTAGCAGGTATCCATCCCCAAAATCACCAGCAACAAGGCGTCTGTATATCCCACTATTCTGGAAGATGTAGGAGTCGTGGGTACTCCCTGGTAATTTGGCAACAATGTCCGTAATTATGTTGGCAGCGTTGCAGATCACCTGCACATTGATTGAATGCGTAGACTTCAGGTTTCTATAAATGTGTTCTGTTGCTGCAGGTGGGCATAGTGGGATGTGCGTACCATCGATACAGCCTATGATGTGCGGGAAGTGTGCGAGTTGGTAGAAATCAGTCTTGGTCTTTGCTAGTTCAGCAGGTGTGTCAGGGAACTCAATGTAGTGTCACATTCTCTGCATCATGGCGTCCAGGAATTTCCTGAAAAAACGTGAGAGGCAGCTCTGGGACACCCCACCTACCACAGCTATCACATTCTGGTAGCTCCCAGAAGCAAGAAGGTGTAGGCAGCACAGCACCTGCACATGGGGTGGGATGGCGTGTGCTCTTGGGGTTGGGTGTTCCAGATATGGGTGGAGGTCCCTGATCAAGTCCAGGATGGTTCTGGGGTGTAGTCTGTACCTTTGCAGGATCTCAGCTTCAGTCATTTGGAAGAGGGTGATCCTCTGCCTATACACCTGCTCCTCCCTTAGCCAGACCCTCTCTCCTGCTGCCTGTATCCGTAGCCGCCTTGTCATTATGTAGAAAGCAGCCATTGTGGTTTCCATGTTGCATTTTGGGGCCTTCTTTTATATCCTGCACCTGGTTTCCACCTGCTTTCAATCCATGGTAAATACTGACTCTTAAATACCGATTTTCATGGTATTCGGTATTTTTTGGGTTTCCTACATCTCGATATGCCATTTTTACCATTTCTTATTTACCGATTCGGTAAATAAGAAATCGGTATATTCCGATTCGGAAAATACCCATTTTTTTATTTTCCGACTCGGTAAATAAGAAATCGGTATATTTCGATTCGTGAAATTCCGATTCGGTATTTTACCGACTGGTTTTTAGCGATTCGGCAACTTTTTTTCCACATACATCTCGAAACTCTTATTCCGGTCGGTAAGGGCCGAAATTACCGATTTTCGGCCGTTACCGACCAGTATTTGGCTACCTACATCGGGCCCTATATGAGCTTAGAGTCAGACCTGCCAGAAACCATGTTAGTATTTGGAGGTTGGACCATTAGCCAGCGCCAGACTTAGCACACGGATGGTGTGAAGTTTTTACATGTCTGTATTATATACTAATCCAGTATGGTACAGGTGGAGCAAAATGATAGCAGTGATCAGGGTTACATTGTCAATCATAAGTAGTAAACAGTTATACAAAATAAATATGATAACCATTATACAAGCAGTTAAGTAGCCTAAAGGCATCTCCCTACAAACCTGCCATAATGAGAATTTGTGGTACCAGAGCAGCAAGTCTGTGGAAAATTGGAAATAACCATTCCGGGAGAAGCCCAGGAGTGTCCATAAGCTGCATGCTTATAGGCTTCACAATTCAGGATCCCCCTCTCTTCTTATTGCCAGATGATCTTTCCTTTTTGTAGTCTCTCTCACAAGGTTACAAACGTGCAAGATATGGTCTGTCTTTCTCAAAATGTGTCTGAGAGCATGGGGTAGGAATTACACAGTTGTCTGGCATAGTTAGCCTAATAAATATACTTAGTATACATTACATATTCAAGCAGCAATTCACCAATAAAATCTTAATGTACCAAGCACCCCATTTGTTTCAGAAGCCCTGAGGAAGATCCTGTCAGTCCTGAAAATCATAGTCTTTTGTACTAGCGATTCCCATCCACAAACAGACAGGATGGTAGAATTCTTTAGTACTAACCAAAAGGCAGTATTAAATAAACTGGTGGCCCAGAAACGAAGACAGTTGTTGGTCGAGGCACTTCACTCTCCAAAAAGCCTATCAGGCATGCACTAGTTGTATCCTCTTGGAGCTCCCCTATATTAAAAAACGCCAAGATGCCATGGACTTCACAAAGGAAGAATAGGAAAGCCTTGACAAATCACAGGAGCCTCAAATGTCCTTTCAATATAAATGTGCCATTTGGGAGGAGTTTATAATGTAGGCCATGAAAACCTCCCAAAATCCTCAAAACGCTTGTACGGCAAACGACTCAACTCAATTGATTTAAAATGGGCGACTAGTTGTAAGTGCTTCTTCCTACATGGAACAAATAGTTAATACAATGAAGATGACCATATGCTATTACGCAAGTGTTAAGAGATCTGACTTACAGGGGCCACCAGCTGTACCGACGGAGCAGGGTTTGCATGCAAACTACCAAAAGAGGTGGCACAAAGCTGCTGGCATAGAAGGCATTATGAAGCCCAAAGTGAGAGCTCAGTTTAGGAAGCTCATGAGCCTGAATGCTCTGCAGAGTTTCATTTTCTGTTTCCCCCTGATGGAATGCTGAGATCAGTTACCATACCAGAATTTCACAGGCCCTGTTCACCTACGACCTTGATAAACTCCACTAATTAAATTCAAATTATTCTGGAACAGAGTAGCCGTGCATTCAAGCCATTTCAAATCAAAGACAGCGAGTACTTTAACCATTTCCTTATGGGCCATGGTGGTGCATCCAAGCATCTTTATGGATAAAACGGATCATCTAGGCGCCTTTACAAGAGTGATGGGCCCCTAAGCATGTTCAGGGACATTGAGCTGAATCAAAACATCTTAGGCACGAGGGTAAGTCAACACTTCAGAGCTCCGTTGTGCTCCAGCTAGGTCTCTGCTCCAAAAATACCAACACATACGTACAAACAGAGAGATGCACCAAAACATATGGAGGGAAAAGGAGGTGAATAGAAGCACTAACAGAGTCAAGAAGATCATGGCACAGGCACAGTGAGATTAACACAGGCACCTGAAGATGCAGGAATGTTTATATGTACTTACAGTCACTTAACACTTAAAGTTTATTATAAACGACTGCTTTCATTTTTATTTTGTTACAAATATAATTATAAAATGTTCATCGGCTTTATACAAATTATTTTCATGGATGAAAATGAAAATGAATTACTTCTGAGTCTGGGCTTACATCACCCCCACCCGAAAATAAGTGACATAATGGGGAGCCGCGGCCAATGGCCAATAGGTCAAGGTAGCCGCAGGTCAAAAAAGTTTGGGAACCACTGCAGTGACTGATTGTGGTGTTTAGAGTCATACAAACAGGCATGTTTATTTCTATTTCTATGGTGGGACACCCTGAATGCTTTCCCTGAAAAGGTCAGTTCAGATCCACATACCTGTGGTTCATGGCCTTCATCATGTCATGGATTTTAAATGAATGGGATTTCCTCTATGTGGGGTTTGTCAGTGTAGCAATGGAACCCCAGTTAACTACATGTGTGTGCTGCACAAGATGCAGGTCTACTATGTGGCTGGCTGATAATGTCCATCTCTGACATTCTATCCTGCTGTTACACACTCCTTTCCCCATCTCAAAATTGGGTAACTGTTAGTACCCTGTTGGTGAAGGAGGTAGCCAGGAAAGGAACCAAACCATCCAATCTTGTGTGGTGTGGTAATCTCTCATTGATAATGGAGCCTCCAGATGAGGTGGTTATCGCACCTGAGTCAGTTCAGTAGCCATCAGTGCAGGGAGTCTGTGAAATCTGTCAAGACATCTGGTATCCACCAGAGGGCAATCAGGAACCATTGTCTGCTTCATATTTCCTCTAAAGGCCAAGTTGCCTGTTCCAGAGGAACAGTGAAGGCAATGGGACCCCGAGGGGAAAAGAGAATACGATGAAAAGAAGAGTTGGCTTTCCAATGATCACTTCTTCAAGGAGCTGCATTAAGAACACGAGCCCACAGTGCCCCTCCTTCAGGGGACTATCAAGGGTTTTTGAACATCCCATGGATACATTAAAACGGTCAGCAGATACCTCTCCCAGGAATACAGGTAAAAATGGCTTTTATAATCAGCTGCCACCAACCATCAATTCACCTATGCCTGGTAAAGGGGCAGTAGTTACTCACGACTGTGGACGGAGTAGACTTCGCATGTCTAGCATTGTGCATTGGGACCACCAAAATCATCAAAGAGGTCTGCTCCCAAAAAGCCAAGAATCAAGGTTAGCGGTTGGGAGAAATGCAGGGGAGCTAGAATGCACACAATGGATGCAGGATTTACAGACAATTATCCTTGATTCATGTTTAGCCGGGTAGGGTGCTTATGTGATTCAATGCTAAAGCAATTTGGGCATTGTTTATTGCTTGACTGCAGAGTGCCCTTCCATGTATAGACACGGTCATCTTAAAAGTGGGACATGATATTTTATTATTTAATCAGCAGCAAGTAGAGCAGTGGTTTTTAACCTTTTGACTTCGGTGAAAAGCCTCTGAATAACATGTGCACGGAACACCAAGCCATGTCTGTGATTTGTACATCAAGAATAATACACCCCAAAATCCAGAAACAATTACATTTCATATGAAATCACAACATCTACGTTCCTTTGCAAGTGCATGTTTAAATATGAGACCACCTACACACCGATAACAGACACAGGTGATATTCATAAGTTAACATGTAGTGATTGGAAATCATAGGCCTCGGTAGAAATGGTGAGACAGAAGTAGTCACTGGATTGGCATTGACCTCAGAGGCACAAAGAGCACCAAGTTAGCTTGGGAAGGCAGTATAGTAGACTTCAAGTAAGTATTATTGATGAAAATATTTTCCTTTTAGGAGGACGTCTTTTATCCAGTTGTTTTGCTCCACCTCCTTATGACTATTGACAGAAAATAATGATTACAGGTCATTTGATTCCATGGAGCCCTGACGAGGTGTTGCGGTCCCCTAGGGGTTCACAGACCACACGTTAAGAATCACTTCACGATGATGTTTGTCCGATACAAAATGTGCTTTCTGTTGGTTGAAGACAAATACTTTTGTAGCTATGCAGGGCATGGTTACTCAGTCTTCACAATTTTAGTGATGTATGCTTTGCCCAGTAGAACCCTAAATGCTCAACACTTTGTTTTTCATACACGTTATGCCCAGCCATCTAAGAAAGCCGAGGCACCATTCTGCAGGTACACTTATACTGGGACTCTCCTTTCTCGTCCACCCTATGAAAGATCTG
Source organism: Lissotriton helveticus (assembly GCF_964261635.1). Classification (NCBI taxonomy): domain Eukaryota; kingdom Metazoa; phylum Chordata; class Amphibia; order Caudata; family Salamandridae; genus Lissotriton; species Lissotriton helveticus. The sequence continues at coordinate 644,425,740 of NC_136059.1, forward strand.
CTTAACATAATTCTCCTGACAAGAATGATGATAGTAGCTAGTTCTTAAAATATTATTTTACACTTTTAATAATGCAGTGTTTAACCATTAACCAAATTCAGCATGATACACTAAACAATTATACTGAGGTTCTTTTATTATTATTTGAGCAGAACACACACAACACAGGACATCGATTGTGTTTAAAAAGAAGTCTATCATGAATTCCAAAATCCATCAATTTATTATCTCTGAATAACATAAGAACGGCATACAGTGGGTCAATAACATTGTGAATAATGTACAATACATGCTAGGACATCCCACCCTAAAACAGGCTTTTCCGTTGAATAACATTTTAGTGTGGTACAACAATCCACAATATTTTTCTCAATGCATTCATAGCTCTGTGGATTGCAGGTCACTTGCTTTAATGCTCGAAAGCATACATAAAAAAGTGAATAGACTGTGTTATTCCAGAAGGCCAACATGATTAATTAGAAAATGTCTACAATGTCTATAGGGGCGGATTTGTGATGAATGAGTTTTTTATTCGAGTGGAACTTCTACAATATGTGTACTCTATCATCAGAAAGATCTTGAAGCTTTTAAACAAAAACAATGTACACACATTAGAGAGAAAAGCACAGAAAATAACAAACTTCAGCTTTACAATTTAATAACAATAAACGCATGTATGACAAAGCGACTCAATGAACCGTAGAGTCTTATCAGAAGTAGCTTCTTTGAAAAGATCAAAAGCATGCAGTGAATTGCATTAGTCTAACTACATATCTTACTCATGCTCTAGGAACATTTGTACTGATAAAATGCTTAATTAAAAACAGAACGGCATTTGACAGCACTCTGGCACGCACTAGGCAAGGTATTCCCAAAGGGGCCAATGAGTGAGGAATATGAATGCATGATGAATATTAAAGACAACTGCAAGCACAGCCGTTCACTTGCAATCCCTAATCAGAAAGGAAAGAATTGTCTGTGCAAAAATATTAGCTAGCGAGAAATATAGACCAAAGAATAGAAAAAAGAATAGGCCTAACGCAGAAGAATAGAAAATAGAAAAAGCATAACAGATCGACATTACTCACGTGTAGGCCTCTGACTGGGCATTGGGAGGCATATTTTAGAAAAGAAAGAGTTGTTTTTACTCTGATTACACTCTTGTGGCTAATTCAGAATTAAAGTTATATCTTTAGGAGATGCACTGCTAAAGAACGAGTGCTTGTTAATCGGAATTGTAAGCTTTGCGATTGGCACACAACTCAACAGCCACTTTATAAACATTCAATTTAGAAAGAGAGAATTCCAAGTGAAACTCATGAATCCACCAACTTCATCTTGTGTTAACCTGTATTGTGGCTATGTCTTAGAGAACTGGATTAGCAGAATGACGTGAATTCAGAGCCAGATCATTTACCATTTTGCGCAAAGTATTAGAGCCTTTAAATATGCAAAGGATCACTCAACAGGGCGAGCAATAGAGTAAAACCAGCTCCTGCCATTACAATTGTTGCTCATCAGATGCACTAGACCCACGCACGAGCAAACGGGAATTATAATCAAGAAGCAAGGAGCATATAGTGCAGCATACATTGTGAAAAAACAACTTTGAGAAAATATCCCAAAGTGAAATGCTGCAACCCACAGCCAAGGCGAATGAAGCAGCAAGGGAAGCAGAAACATAAAATGGTATTATAAATACCATTTTATGTTTCTGCTTCTCGCACTGCGAGAAAGCAGAAGGGTTTGTTTGGGGGTGGGCGGTCCTGCTTTAGGGCAGGGGAGGGGAGTGGCTTGCCCACTGTTGACAGTGCTGACTGTTTGGTCGGCCCTCTGGGGCTGACCAAACCAGTCCTTTTCTCCATGGAAGCTGTATGCAGCCTACATGGAGAAAATGGCCTCCCCATAGATGCCTGGCTGGTCGGCGTCCCGACCAATCACAACGCTGCCATTGCAGCATTGTGATTGGCTTAGGGGAGGGGAGGGAGGCTTCCTGCTTCCAGGAGAGGAGCAGACATGACGCAAGACAGGGCAAGCGGAGATAAGTTAACTTTTTGTTTCTTTATTTAAATTTTAAATGAAACCGTTAACCCTTTAACGGCGGCGGAAATTTCAGCCGCGATGCGGGTGAAACAAAAGGTGGGCGTGGATCGGACGGCCCACGGCCGTCCTCCGCACACACCCACCGCATCCAAGGGGTTAAAAGGACCCAAAATGCTTTTTTAAAAGTGGCATGAAGTGCATTTGAGGACTTTACACGAGCACCACTTACCATTGATTGTGATTTAAGGGGGACTAAGGGCCATAGGTACTAATGGTTTAGCATTTCCTAAAATGTCGATTGAGACTTCATAGGAATTATTATAGGGAAATCACAAGTTTGTACATTTGGGCTCAGATGCATCAAGAATCTGCCCCTTTGCGACCGCTATTTTTGCATTTGGGATGCATCATCCCAAATGCAAAAATCGCAATTTAAGAAATCGCAAAATTGCGATTACTTAAATTGCTATTGCATTTAAGGAATCTCAAATTGAGATTCCTTAAATGCAATGCATTAAAGTTAAAAAAAATGCGATTTCGCTAATAGGGGGCGCAAATTACCATGAAATTGAACTTCATGGTAATTTGCAAAAACTTTGAAAAATTCACTAAAGTGCATTTTTCAAAGTTCCATTTTACACACTGACATGCCATTAGGGCATGTATGTGTGCAAGATGTACCCATATGCAGATTTCAGGGGTGCAACAGGGTGTCCTTTTGACACCCTGACACCCTTGAAATTGCAATCTCAATTTACGATTCTATAATTGAGAATCGCAATTTGAGATTGTCTTTCCCTTCATTCTTATGGGCCTCTAGGCCCATAGAAATGAATGGGGAGGTATTCCTTAATTGCGACTCACAATTTGCGAGTCGCAATTAAGGAATTTTAAGAAATCGCTATTTTTTAAGCGAGTTCTTCATGCATGGCATTTTGCTATTCCTTATTAGCGTATCCTTATTTTTTGCTAATAAGGAATCGCAAAATGGATGCTTGATGCATCTGGGGGTTGATTTCCTAAATAGCTATTTCTTAGGATTCGCTATTTAGGAAATACAAAATGGACATTTTGTACACATAGCCTCATGTAAATTCTGTGAAATATAGCTGACAAGCAGTCATATACCATGTGTGACACCCACAATAAGCCCATCATAAGGTTTTAGCAAAGAGAGCTTTGTAAGCTGGGATTCTGACCACCTTGTGTATAAAGTTAAATGTAAAAATATGAATCCCAGTCTGCAACTTGCATTTGGATAAAAGCTAGTCTGTCACATATAGCCAATTGGCAGTCCTTTCAAAGCAGAAAATGTAAAAAGTTGAAATAAGAAAACTAGGTACAAAGCTATCAAATTGTGAAATTCAAAACTGGTACAATTGATGGTAGGGGTGCATGCCACTGGATACATGTCCTTTAACAAATTACATAAATGCCGCCAGATTTACCCAACAATGTAATGTATAACACACCAATTCTCATTTGACATGGCTGTGGGAGGTTACATAGACACGTCAGATAATCCCCACTCTCAATATTCCACCTGTCCCAATGTGTATTACTAACAATAAAAGAATATTACTGTCCGAACACTCCATTCACAAAGGTGGTGAAGAAATAAAATAGAAGCATGTGTTAAAGACATACGGTTTGACTTTTGTTTAGCGTATGCAAGTAGAGACACATCATTTAGGCAGACACTGACATAGATCACACATATAAATACAGGTGCAGATAGAGCAACACACCTACAAAAGTGCACACATACCAAAACACTTGCAAAACTTCATACACACACAAAAACGTACAATCACTGAGGCACACAAATAAATATACATGTATTCATCCATGCACACAGAAAGACAACCCAACAAATAGACATAGGCCTAGACACAAAATTCCACTCCACTCGTGGAACCCAAGTACTCCTGGAATTCCTGATAAATTCTGCTTTCTGCCTCATGGCAGAATCCTTTTCCTGTTGGCACTCGAGTATTGTTTTTGTGTGCGCTGGTGAGCACAACAAGACTTGCTGGGCACTGACGAGCGCCTGCAAGATTTGCAAGCCACTAGCAGAGCTTCAGGTTGCACCAGCAAGTTCCTGTACTTTTTTATGATGATAGCGATCACGAGCGACCGTTGCTGCTCTAGCTTATCTCCTTGAGAAGCAGCTAAATCTACTCAAAAAGAAGATTTCCAGTTAATATTCTTTTCCAACAGACTGTTCAAGTTGTTTTTTAGTGCGACAAGCCTTACTTATTTTTTTCAACAAGGAGGAAGTGCCCCAGAGACTCCAACTTCCTGTTGCTGTCCAGCACACTGCTCTTAGTTGTTAGAAATGGGGGTCTCTAGTTGGCAAGGGTTTGCACCTTTGTCTAAGTAGAAACTCTTCTTCCTAGTCAGGGTAAGGGAGTTACACTTCTAAAATAACCCCTAGTCACCCCCTTGGTAGCTTGGCACGAGCAGTCAGGCTTATCTCAGAAGCAGTGTGAAAAGTATTTGCACATAACCATCAGTAACACTGTGAAAGCACTACTAAAGGACACCACACCAGTTTACAAAAATATCCAATATTTTTATCAATCCAAAGCAAGACCAAAAATTATAAAAGTCCAACATACAGTACTTTAGGAATATATTCTTTGCAAGATATCCTTAAAATTGCAGAAATACCTCACAAACACAGTTCGTACCAGTCGGTAGCTTCGTCCCGGACTACCTAGAGGCTGACAACACTAAACCAGCAAAAACAGAGTGAAAACCGGGCTGATGCACCGTTACATCGCAACTTTTACAACGGGAGGCTTTTACAACGGAACTTTTACAACGCAGGATCCATTACATCGGATGCCATTACAACGCATGGCATTACATAGCAGATGCTATTACAACGCATGGCATTACATCAGAAGTATAGGTAAGTATTTAATTTTTTAAATTTTATTAATATTAATTATAATTAAATATATTTATTTATGTTTTTTAATATTATTAAATTATTATTTATTATATTAAATAAAATAATTTTTAAAATAAGTACAGGTGTACAGGGGTGTTTTTAGGTTTCAGGGTAGGGTTTGGGTTTTGGGGTACAGGGGTGTTTTTGGGTTTTGGGGTACAGGGGTGTTTTTAGGTTTCAGGGTAGGGTTTGGGTTTTGGGGTACAGGGGTGTTTTTAGGTTTCAGGGTAGGGTTTGGGTTTAGGGGTGTTTTTAGGTTTCAGGGTAGGGTTTGGGTTTTGGGGTACAGGGGTGTTTTTAGGTTTCAGGGTAGGGTTTGGGTTTTGGGGTACAGGGTTGTTTTTAGGTTTCAGGGTAGGGTTTGGGTTTTGGGGTACAGGGGTGTTTTTAGGTTTCAGGGTAGGGTTTGGGTTTTGGGGTACAGGGTTGTTTTTAGGTTTCAGGGTAGGGTTTGGGTTTTGGGGTACAGGGGTGTTTTAGGGTTCAGGGTTGAGTTTGTGCTTAGGGCTAATTAAATTATATTTACCATTTATAAATTAATTAAAATATATTTATTAAATTAAATTAATTATATTAATTACATTTTTTAATTAAATTAATTAAATTAAATAAAATATTTTAATTAATTTATTTTAATTATAATGTTTAAAAATATTTAAATTAAATTAATTTCATTATATTAATTAATTTAAATTAATTACAATTTTTATTAAAATTAAATTAAACAAATAGATTTAAATTTATTAAATTAAATTAATTACTATTTTAAAATGTATTTTAATTAAATTAATTAAATTAAATTAATTAAATTAACTTAATTACATTTTTTTTAAAAAGATATACTTACCTATACTTACGATGTAATGCCATGCGTTGTAATAGCATCTGCTATGTAATGCCATGCGTTGTAATGGCATCCGATGTAATGGATCCTGCGTTGTAAAAATTCCGATGTAACGGTATGCGTTGTAAAAAACCGCGTTGTAGTGACACCAATCCGAAAACCGGAAGGTCAGAAAGCAAAAAGACTGGGGAAACGTGAAAAGCTGCCACGTCTAACATTAGTGCTCTGACCATTTCCTGGTCCCTTTTCATTTGGATCTGGAAGGATCATTCACCTTGTCTGCTGCATGTATACCATTAGATTTACGGACTTTGTTTTAGTGTTATCAGAAGTAAGTTCAGAAGCTGTTGTATAAGGGTGTTGTCTGTTTAATAGAGGGCATGCACCAGGATTTATATGTACTTTTATTTGATTTCTAAAATGTATTATGGTGGGTGGCCTGCAGTTTCAGTAGGAGGCCTAGTTAATTTTTTGCATTTCATTATTTTTCTTCTTTTGGAAGGGAAGAAGTTTGGACAGTTCATGTTATTAATACATTTGCAATCTTCATTTATTTTCCTATGTGTTCTAGTCTGCCAATGGGCCACCCAGCCAGTAGGCCCAGTACTAGTCATGAGTGCATGAAGCAACTGTTTCGGTGGTGTCTGCTGTATTGAAACATCATTTAGGCTAGAGATGGCATTGGATTAAATAAAAAAATTGGGGTGTTTTGGGCATTTCATGTTTTTTTTAGCAAAAAAGTGTATAGGTTGGGTAATATATATTTGATGATTTTGGAGGTTGTGTATTGCTGTAGAATTCTATAGTTTAATTAGTTTTCATTTTTGGCATTGTTGAATTAATGCTAATGTTTTCTTCAGTATTACCTTGCCTCCTTTAACTGGCCAGTGCTTGAGTGTGTTTACCATAGGCAACCATTTGTCTTTGTGCCACATGCCATGTCGCCAGGGGCCTTTTTATATAGTCAGTGTCCAGAGGCCTGCATGGGATGTATTCTTTGTTGTCCATGCCTCCTTGCTTGTTGTTTGACCATGTGGACGGTGGCCATTTTGAGTAGCCAGCCAGTGTGCTTTTTGCCATAGGCATGCATGCCTCCTTTGTTGTGGCCATGCCGCCTTGCCTGCTGTTGTTTTTTAACCTTGTGGCCATTTTGTGTATCCAGCCAGTGTGCTTTTTGCCTTAGGCCTGCAAGTGTTCTTTGTTGTGGCCATGGTTCCTTGCTTGCTTTTGTTGTCTGACCATGTGGCCAATGGCCATTTTGTGTAGCCAGCCAGTGTGCGTTTTGCCATAGGCCTGAATTAGTTCTTTGTTGTGGCCATGCCTCCTTGCTTGCTTTTATTATTTGACCATGTGGGTGATGGCTATGTTGTGTAGCCAGCGAGTGTGATGTTTGCCATAGGCCTACATGCAATCTTAGTTGGTTGGCCATGTGGACTTTGGCCATTCTTTCCAGCCACCCTTTTTTCCAGTTTTCAAACAATTTTCTATGGAGATTGATTGGAGAGGCCTAAGCCCTTTTGTTTGTGTTCCTATTTTACTTTTCGCTGACAGCAGTTTAATAATATGCTTGAGGCTTAGTCCCTCATAGTTAATGTATTGTTATTATAACTATGAACAGTGTTTAATATTATATGAATTTCTTTTTCATTTTTCACCAGCACCTCCTTGCCCCCCAAGTCCCAATGGATTGCTCTTTGTCCCCAGTACATCAGCAATTTTGTTTTTTTGATTTTAATTTTTTTTAAATAATTGTTTGCTTTTTTCAGATTCTTTTTTATTTAATGTTCCTTTTTCTTTTTTTTGCATTTTGCACCATCCATTAACCCCTGGCCTGTCTCAGGTGCACAGCTGAACAACAGCATTAATTTTATAAGGATTATCCCATTTTCACCAACTCCTTCCTGAGTGCCACATGGGTCTCCCTAGATGATGCACATAAAGTAAACAGTTACATCTTTATGTTGTTGGTATCCTCCCTGACTGTAAATGAAATAGTATGTTATGTTGGTATGATTTGACTTTGAAATGGATACACTGTATTGTTGTTAATTATTTATAACGTATGTAACCACACTAAATTATATTGTCTTTGTCTGTACTAATACAAATTGCAACAATGCCCTGTTTTTCTAATGTTTTTCTTGCTTATTTACTTTTAGGTGTACACGACAAGCATACAATGAAGAAGCCCCCTACCCCCAATTCCATTCATGGACATTGGGGAGACAATGTCTGCCTCTAACCTGTGCCTATGCTTTTTCTCAACTCCTAGCAGGACTGCCCCAGAACGTTTGATTTACAAAGCTGTCCAATGTGTGTTGGGTGAATCAATGAGAATCGACAATTATGTACCACCGTGCTTCAACTATAATTTGTAAGCTTGATTGCGATGATTTGCAATGTTTTTGACCTGAAGGGTGCCATTCTTCCTGAAGGTGATTGGGCCTTCTCCTCTGACAATTAGCAGGATTTGCTTGCAGGTCCACTCCTTTTTTATTCTGGTTCTCACTTGTCAAAGACCAGAACAGTCCATTTAGTTACCAAACACAAATAAACTACTCAAAGTAACTGGACACTGGAGACAGACATGTGATGGCACATCATCACATTATGCACGTGCATGGCTACCTGTTATGGTGACAGTTGTGAGATTGATCAGCATGGTACATGCAACCAATTGTCTGTGAATGGTTGAAAACTGCTCTCACTTCTCAGGTAATCAAACAAAAATGAGTCATGAAATGAATGATTGCTGCAAACTATGCTCTTGCTCTGTTTCTGAGTCTTTTTGATAGACTCCTCAAGAAGTGTTCCTTCTGTCTTTCTCCTTCACTCTAGAAATAGTGTTTCTGTTTTACAATTTGCAGGCCTTCTCTTCTCCTGCACGAAGAGGGAAGGCTCCATAATACTCATGCTTACCTTACCAGACAGCTTAAGCCAGGCACCCAAGATTCGTTGACATTCTGAGAAGAATGCAGATGCACCACCCAATTTGGGAATACAGTATCATTTTTCTTTTAACAATCATAATTTTTAGAACTGTGTGTGTTCACTTTTCCTCCATAATTTATATATTTCAAACCTAGATGGCAGAGCATTTAGATATATAATAATATTCTGTGTCTCTATGGCTGAAGCACTGTTTACTATTCATTTAACTGAATGATGTGATACTCATTCCTTCATATCATTCCACAACAGTTTGATGATGATGTGATCCTCACTGCCTTGATTAATATTGTTGTTGTGCAGTGTTTGTCTTTGTCACACCTTTCCGCAATTCCCCTTTCCCATCCATTCATCAAAACCTTAACCGTCTTCTCCCCAAGCTGTTTGATTTAGTGAGGTGTGACTTAATTTTATAAATGGATCAAACGCTTGGTGGGTCAGATGTGATGAAAGCGACACCAACTTACTGTGGTTTCTTCTATTACCTAAGCAATAGCCCACACCAGCTCTAGTTACCCACCCACAAATAGAAGGGATCCATATTTTAGAAATAGGAAAACATAATTTGTCAACATCATCATTCAGGCCTTGTGTTGTTGTGTAAATGCTTAACCTTGTCCACTCCAGACTTTGAGTCTCCTTTTCCTGACTCGAGGATTTCATAACTTTAGTTTTAAATAAATACTAGCTCCCCATTCCTCAGAAAAAGGTACTATTACTAGTTATTTATATATTATCAGATATTCTTTGTTGTGACATGGTGGTATAAATATATAACCCCCTAACTCTGTGTTATTCTTGCAATTTAATTGTCTGTGATGGATAAAATCTATTTGATTAACCGGACAGTTGGAGCTCACCTAGGTGCTCGCTTGTGATGCTTTCTCTGTTAGTACATTACCTGAAACTACTACCACCACCATTAAGAACGGCCGCTTGGGAAACTCTGCAGTAACTAAGGTTTAGAAGACTAATATATATAGCAGCAGTTGCTTCATCTATTCAGGTAAGAGAACTATGGAGTGAAGAGAACTAGTTTAGTTAGTAAGTAACTAACTTCTACTGCAGATAAGCAATTGTTTATCTAGGTTGGTATAGGTAATATAGCCCTCTAATGGTCAAGATGTTACAGAGGGAAGGAAGATAAGGGGTAGAACTAATATTAGCCAACCAGTATACACTTAAATAATCAGATTAGCAAAAGAGGCTTTGCTAAAAGAAAGCAGTGCAAAGTAAAAGTAAAACACAAAAAATACTTTGGGCATGAAGTATGGTAGAATAATTTTCCCTTTTAACAACAAAAACAAAATTCACCCTCTCCACTGACTACAGGTCTGCCCCGCACCCCAAATAAATATTTGCCCTCCCCATGTCCAAATGTCTAACTAAGATTCAAAGCAAAGTCCAAAATTGCCCTAAAGTCCCTTCCCAATTTCCATCCTCTCCATCTACAACAAAAGTCCGCCCACCAAAACAAAAAAATAAAAATGGGCTAAAGGAGGGTGTCCTCTCCTTCGGGGCCATCCTGTCTAATTGGCCCTTATGCTGCAGGAGGCTGTTCAGCAAGTGGTGGTCTGAGCAGAAGTGGGGCAGCTGTGGTAGTTAGAGCCCCTGACAGATGGAGGAGTGTTGGCGGCAGTGCTGGAAGTGATGCATTGGCTGAGAGGCAGCTGCTGGCTGGAGGAACTGTGACCCAGGGCAGATGCAGTTGCTTCCACCTCCGCCTCCTTCACCAGAGCCATCAGCTGGTGGTATTCTAGCTGGACAGTCTCCAGCGTCTGCCGCTGCAGCCAGACCACTATCTCCTGCTGTGTGGGTGGTGGTAGAGGACCAGCAGGAGTATCTATATCAAGAAAAAAAAGACACATTTTAAACAATGCTCTTTGCAAACACCTGTCTAACATTAATTAAACAGTGGCACAGTAGCAGTACATTCATGGTCCCCTAGGGCCATTGGAATTGGATGTGATTAGGAGAGTCACAGGGCCATTGTATACCCATATATGCCTCACATAAAAAAGCACTGCTGCCTGGCTGAAAAGAATTAAACAAGAAAAAAAGCACATTAAAAAAAGAGTGATTACATTTTTTTTTAAACGTTTTTCATAGTAAAAAACTAAATAGACACTGTGTGGAAAAATACGAATAAATTCCCTTTCATTGATGAGTAAGGCATTATGAACTATGGAGTACAAGTTGTTGTGCTAGTTTAATTGAGCGCATACTACACAGCACGTTGGGTACTTTGCTGCTCTCTGCAGCTGGGACAGCTATAACAGCTAAAAATATCTTACTTTAATTCCAATGGCCCTACTCTTCTCCAAATGCCTTTCAAATTGTACCCTGACTCCATAAAGGTAGATAAATAATAAATAAGACTTTACATCACCCACAGATAACCTCTCTGCTGTAAGTAGATGGTTTGAAACAACAATGTACCACAGGGAAATGAACAAGATATATAGATTGTATTTGGCACGTTCATCCACAAAACCTGAAATCAGGCACCCATTCCCACTTTACACCCTGGCCTCCCCATCCACCACAAGTTATTTTCAGCAAATTCATTCACTTAGCAGTAAGGAAAGGAAACTTAACTTACTCTACTGAAGGGTAAGTAAGAGGGATTTGGCTGGGTAGCTTTTGCTATATAATAGTGAAGTGTACCTGATCATCATCATGTGCCTAAGCCTTGCCTTATTCAGTCACTGTAGTTGAAGAACATTAAAAGAGAAAGATTCAAGCAGGCATATATCTGTTATGGAAACCATGAAATATATTTATGAATCAGTTCACATGGCCATAAAAAAGTGGCAGATTCCAAGAATAAATTTTTCATTTTTTTGGCAGGCTGAGTTAGAACTTAGTAAAAAATGGCGTGAAGACAGAATAGCGAGTAAAAAATATTGAGTTGCACAAATATTGAGTAATAAATATCTTGGGTCAGATATATCGACAGCTAGAATATCGTGGTCAAGATTATCAACTTAAGGTAAGTAATACGATTTAAAAAATATCGAAGTGTATAATATCCTTTGCAAAAATATAGTTGTTAAAAATAACATTTTTTAAAGTAAAGTAAAGTAATGTTATGTATTTTAGTATATATTTTATATGTATGTGATGTATGTTTTTTGTATAAGAATTGTTTGTATTTTTAATATATGTGTTACATTTTTAGTATTTAAAAAAAACTTTCAATTTTGTTTTTTTAGTTCTGTAGCGTGTTGTAGGTTTATAGGGGAATAGGGTGGGAAGTAATTTTATTTCATTAGTTAATTGATTATTTTGAATTTATTAATATTTGTTTAATTGAGATTTTATAGTTTTAAATGTGTAAAGTTTTTTATTATTAATTAATTAATAATTGGTTGTTAATTACTTTTCATTAATTATTAGGTAATTAATCATGATAATTGTGTAATCAGTTTTAGGTGTGTGTTATGTTTATAGGTGTACACGGTAGGAAATAATATATTTTTAATTGACGAATTAATAATTGGTTGTTAATTAATTTTAAATAATTGGTAATTGATTATGGTATTTGTGTAATTAATTGTAGGTGAGTGTTTCAGGGTTTATAGAGATAAAGAGTGTTAAGTAGTTTATTTATTTTTTATTATAATTTTTTTGTTTATTGGTATTAATTACATGATTTAAAATGTTATTATGGTAATTGTGTAATTCACTTTAGGTGTGTATTGCGGTGTTTATAGGAGTAAAGGGTGGGAAGTAATTTGTGTTTAACTAATTAATATTCAGGGGCCGATTCTGATTCCGGTCGGAAGGACTCCGAACCATGTTCAGAGCCCTTCCGACCGAATCGGAATGTGTCGGCCGGATTCCTTTCCGACCGAGCCATTCCAATGGGCTCTGTCGGATTGGAATCTGACTCGGATTTCCTGGTGGCTTACGAGGGGCTCGGAGAGTCCGTCTGCCATCTGGAAATCCTTCAGTACTCCCCCGGTCGCCTCTTTACGACCGAGGGAGTACGATGGCAGTTTTTCACTGCATTTTCATGCCGGTGTGTCCGGCATGAAAAGGAAATCGGAACCTGTCTCTGGAGGCCCCCAGCAGGACCCCCATGGTTGTGAGGCCGTTGATCCCTGCACCCGGTGGCAGGCACTTTTGGGTGCCGGCCACAGGGTGCAGGGATGAACTGCACCCTTGCATTTCACAATGGAGGCATGTATTCCACTCGGAATGCATGCTTCCATTGTGAAGTATACGAGTGTGACCGAACAGGTTTCAGTCGCATCGTACTTGCAGGGCCGTAACAGCAGGTTGGTCGGTTACGGCTCCTGACCGATGTCGGATGGACCTGAGTCCATCCGACATTGGAATCGGCAGCATAGTTGTTAATTAATGTTAATTATTTGATTTTTATTTTGGGTAATTGTTAGATCTGGGGATATCTAGTTGGCAGAGGTAGGTACCACTGTCCAAATAGGGACCCTTGCTTCTAGTCAGGGCAAGGAGATAACCCTCTGAGATAACCCCTGCTCACCCTCTAGGTAGCTTGGCACGAGCAGTCTAGGCTAACCAGAGGCAATGCGTAAAGTATTTGTACCAACACTCACAGTAACACAGTGAAAACACCACAAACTGACTCCACAACAGTTTAGAAAAATAAAGGTATTTTTAATCTAAACTACACAAGGCCAAAACGACAAAAATACAACATACACAGTTCAAGAATATGGTTTCAAAAAGAGTTCTTAAGGTTGCGTTAGAATTCTCCACGTTGCGATAGAATTCTCTACTGATGCGTGAAAAGTTCACAGTTGCGTCACGTTTACTCACAGTACCTTTTAGTTGCAACAAAGTTCCAAAAGCAGAAGCTGGTGCGGTGGAAAACAAGCGATGCGTTGCTCCTGAGACCCTGGGGAGGCGATGCGACAGCCCCGCTGCAGCAGCGGGCGTGTTGCGACGAATCCGGTCTGTATGGGGAGGAAGGCCACTTGTATGGATTCCGGTGCGTAGGTTCCGTAGGAAGTCTGTTCTCGCAAAGGCACGATGCGACGATCTCGTAGGGGCTGCGACGATCTCCGGGGCAACGATGCGCGGTCCAGTGGGGATCCTCTCTCTCGCAGCTCCTCGATGCGTTGATTCTGCGATGATGCTCGCAGCGACGTGATGCGGTCCGCAAGTAAGCGGTGCGGCGATCTCACCCAGCGACGACAGGCTCTGCGACGATACTCACAGCGATGTTCGATTCTCCCGCACCGGTCTGGTGCGTCCCGCAAACGAAGGATGCGACGTCTCTGGCAGCGGCGTCAGGTGCTGCGACGATCTCGACCTCCGTAGCGGCGGGAAACTTCTCGCACTGTCGGGGATGCGCTCCGCAAGCGAGCGATGCGACACTTTTCAGATTCAAAAGTCACTCAAGCTTAGTTTCAAGCTTCCCAGCTCAGGTACAACTTCCAGAGGCCCCACAACTGGATCAAGCACTCTAGGAAGGACAGAACTCTCTCAGCAGAGTTCAGGGAAGCTGGGGGTGAAGTCCTTTTGTTCCTGGGACTTCAAAACAGGGAGCCAGCTCTTCTCAGGCCCTTGGAGATTCCTTCAAGACAGGGGACACAGCTCAGCAGCAAAGTCCTTCCCCTCTCCTTGGCAGCAAAGCAACAGGTCAGTCCAGCAGAGCAACAGCAGGACAATCTTCCTTCTTCAGTTTCAGCTTTCTCCTTGGCAGAGGTTCCTTCTTGATTTCCAGGATGATCTAATTTTCTGTTGTCAGGGGTCCTGTACTTATACCCCTAAAGTCTTTGTTCTCTCTGTGCATGTGGGCCCTGAGCCCGGTCTGAACCAGTTCTGGGTGTTTCCTGAGTACTTTGTTTTGCTGGCTGCTTCTTTCCTTTCAGAGTGAGGGGCAGGGTCCTCAGCCGCCCAGCAGGAGGTGGAGCCAGCATTGTGGGGGGAAAGCCCAGCCCTGGAGCACTTTGTTGACATGATTCCTTCTCTCCTTTCACAGTGCAGGGCAGAGACATCAGACGCACCACAGGGGGTGGAGCCAGCACTGTGGGGGGCGGACACAGTCCTATTCAGGCCCAGGTGCTTACTCCTCCCACCACTCAAGTTGCAAATGCAGTCATTCAGCCTAGGGCTGACTCAGCCAGCCTCCTGGGGAATTCCCCAGCCCCTGTCACTCTCAAACCAGACAGTCAATACACAAACAGGCCCAGGCACACAGAAGGGTCAGACAAGAGAACAGCAACTTTCTAAAAGTGCTGTTCTCAAACACAGGATTTAAAAACAACCTTTCCTAAAAGATGTGTTATTAAATTCTGAGTTCAGGGATACTAGATACTTATGTCCTATCTTGTTCCTATGGGAAGAAATGCTGTTAACCACTGTAGCCAGCGTCCCCCATGTTAATCTATGGAGCAAGATAGCCTTACAATAGTGAAAAACGAAAATGGCTGTAATTCACTACCAGAACATGTTACCTGCACCAGTACATGCTCTACCTTTCACATACACTGCACCCTGCCCAGGGGGGTAACTTGGGCCTTCCTTAGGGGTGACTGATTTGCACAAAAAGGGAAGGGTTAGGCCTGGTCAGTGGGGACACTGACCAGGAGAACATGGCAGTTCTAAACTGCACACAGGCACTGCAGTGTCAGGCCTGAGACATCATTTTAGGGCTACTCCTGTGGGTGGCACAATCAGTGCTGCAGGCCCACTAGTAGCATTTGTCATCACCAGCCCTGGCACACCCAGTGCACTTTACTAGGGACTTCATGGTGATACAAATATGCCAAACATGTATATCCAATTAGAATAACACTTTACATAGAGAGCAGATGCACTTTAGCACTGATCAGCAGTGGTAAAGTGCGCAGAGTCCTATTGCCAACAGCCACGGGTCAGGAAAAATAAGGGAGGAAGAAGCAAAAAGTTTGAGGATGACCCTGCAAGAAGGGCCAGTTCCAACACAACCCCCTTCCAGCCTAAAGCCAGGGTAGACCAAACGATACCTCGATGGGATTCCCTGCTTAAGGCGATAGAACACGGAAACTGGCCCACACAGCAGGGCAGTCCTGTTCTACGCCGTCCTGAACCCAGTTGGATCACTCTATCCATACTCTCAGAGTCCACCATGCCAATCCATGTGGAAACCTTCTCTTCACCTGTGGACACCACTTGTGTAGCACCTAACCTTAATTTACTCACAGGTGTGTCCCAACAGACCGACAGCAAGCCACAGTGACCACCAACAGTGATCAGGGATGAGACCCAGGCCTCACGCCTCTCATGGCTCTCAAACCCCTGTGGCATCAGACGGTGGGGGGCAGTAGCCCCAGGTGCTTGGCACCCTTCGTCCACTCCCTCTCTTGTCAGGTCAGGTCTGACATCCTGGCACTGACCCACCAGTCCCAGACCAGTATCCGGTGGCTGGACAGGAGGCTGGGGTGGGCTTCCCCGCACCCGGCCCTCCTCTTCCTTGGGGCTCTGTACCCTCCAACCTGGAGCGGTACCCCCTTCTAGAATAGTCAGGGCACCTGTGGCAGGTATCCTGCACCATTCACCCCCAGGTCAGGGGTGCTATCCTGCAACTGGTATTCCAGGTCAGGGGGGACACCCCAGACCTGGCCCTCAAACCTAGGCTCCAAAGCCTCCAGGTCAGACAGCACCTGAACCTGGCTTCCCCACCCAGGGACTAACCCCTGCAGTGGAACACTTGCCTGGCTCACCAGGACTTCACTCACTGAGGTGCCTATACTGGTAGACAGTACCCGCCTGGCCAACACAACGGTGTGGCCCAGTCCACACCTAGGGTGAGACTCCTGCCCTCCTTCCAGGGGCAACCCTGTCCACCAAGACAAACAAGAACACAACTTTCCCTCCAGTTCAGGACCTCCCTCCAGCAACTGGTCTCCCAACCTAGGGTTTAACCCCTCAGGTTGTACCGGGGTCAGAGGCGAAGACTCCCTCCCTCTGCACCCCCTTCCAGAGCGCTTCACCCTCCCTACTGGAGGGGTACCCCTGGGAACCATATTGGTCAGGACACTGGTTACAGATGTCCTTCCTTCCAGGTCAGGCAAATCCTGAACCTGGTCTCCCAACCCAGGGACCAAAACCTGCGGTTGTGCATTTGCTTGGCACGCCAGGACTTCTGGGGACTCACATAGTACCCCCTTGAGGGTGACACACAACTCATGTGTCCTGTGACAGTCTGCCTGGCGCAGATCTCCCGACCCCTGTCCACCTGACAGTGCGCGAAGATCTCCCAGGACAGGAGTGGTGTCACCATGGTCACTCACTGGGGACTCAGCCCTTCTGACTGGTCCCTGACCCACTGGTTCTCCCACTGGGGACTCCTTCCCCCTCTCACACCTCAGTCTGGACTTCTGCAACCTCCCAACTGGAGTGGCACTGCCAGACACCAGAACTGATGGAGGCCTGGTTACAGGCACTCCCCGTTCAACAGACACTAGGAGATCCTCCCCAAATGGCCTACAAGTACAGTCTAGGTCCCCAACCTGGTGTTCCCTCAAGGAACCCTCCAGGCCCTGAGACTGGGTTTCGGGCACCGTGAGACACACCGTCCCACACTCACTCCTTCTCCACTGAGACCGAACATGAGCCCCTACACCCCTCCCACTACACTGGGACCCATCTGGGCTACACTGAACCTCTTCCACCTCACAGGTCTGGAAGATACCTAAGCCACTCCTTTTGGGATCACTCCCCAATGCCTCCTCAGACTCTCTTGAATCCACCAAGAGGTCTGCCTCCAACGCAAGCTCTCTGGGATCAGAGAACTCACACTCCACCGGGTGTTGGCATAGCTCTGGAAAACAGGGACTTAAAATATGCTCTCCAACAAATGAATCACACAGCCCCCCACAGTTGTTAACCAAGCTACCCTTTGCCTCGCCCTCCAGTGCCTCACACAAGTACCCCACACCACTCTCCTGAGACTGGCAAGACAGTATCTGACTGTCTCTGTCACACAACCCACACTCTTCTGGCTGGTCTTCACACGCACACACCAAGGTTTCTACCACGGGGAACCCCTCTTCCTGTACCTCTCATCTAGAGTCAGTAGAGTGTCCCTCCCACCACTAGGAATATGGTCCCCTGTGCGAGTCCCCCAATCTACTTCAGGGACACTGCACTCCACTGGAACTACATCATAAACCTGAACCTCCTGGTGTATGTCGACCCCCTCCCTCAAGTCAGGCGCCACATCTCTGGGTGTTTGTACCTTTCTCTCAGCACTAGATATCATAAACATGCTGCCACCGTCTGAGCTGGACTCCACCTCCAACTCAGCAAAGCTCCTTCCTTGAGCGTCCCATTTTTCTTTCTGGTCTAAGGCCCACCAGATCATACCTTCCTTGTTTAGCCGGTCTAATTCTCTGCACCTTTGCTCAGCAGCAAGGAGCCACTCATCTTTCTCTTCCTCACTGTCAGAGAAGTCCTCCTCCTCAGAATTATCTGCTAATGTTGCTTCCCAAATTCTGGCCTCATGGGAATACAGGCATGCCTCAAGATCCTTCCTTGTGGAACCTTTCTCCATGGGCAGCCCCCTCTTCTTGCAAAAGGCTTTTATCTCCTCCTCTGTGTAGATGCACAGGTGGAAAAAGTTGACTTCCATTTTGGCAGGATTTTACAGCTGCAACACTTAGCCAGAGTCTCAATATCCAAAAATACTTCCAGGAGGACACCGGAAAAACAAACAGTATGTGGTGGCGTAGTGGTCTGCACTCACTAGTGATGTACACCAATTACTGTAGGTCAAGTACAAATACAAGTTCAAATCCCACCGCCTGACCACCAATGTTAGATCTGGGGGTCTCTAGTTGGCAGAGGTAGGTACCACTGTCCAAATAGGGACCCTTGCTTCTAGTCAGGGCAAGGAGATAACCCTCTGAGATAACCCCTGCTCACCCTCTAGGTAGCTTGGCACGAGCAGTCTAGGCTAACCAGAGGCAATGCGTAAAGTATTTGTACCAACACTCACAGTAACACAGTGAAAACACCACAAACTGACTCCACAACAGTTTAGAAAAATAAAGGTATTTTTAATCTAAACTACACAAGACCAAAACGACAAAAATCCAACATACACAGTTCAAGAATATGGTTTCAAAAAGAGTTCTTAAGGGTGCGTTAGAATTCTCTACGTTGCGATAGAATTCTCTACTGATGCGTGAAAAGTTCACAGTTGCGTCACATTTACTCACAGTACCTTTTAGTTGCAACAAAGTTCCAAAAGCAGAAGCTGGTGTGGTGGAAAACAAGCGATGCGTTGCTCCTGAGACCCTGGGGAGGCGATGCGACAGCCCCGCTGCAGCAGCAGGCGTGTTGCGACGAATCCGGTCTGTATGGGGAGGAAGGCCACTTGTATGGATTCCGGTGCGTAGGTTCCGTAGGAAGTCTGTTCTCGCAAAGGCACGATGCGACGATCTCGTAGGGGCTGCGACGATCTCCGGGGCGACGATGCGCGGTCCAGCGGGGATCCTCTCTCTCGCAGCTCCTCGATGCGTTGATTCTGCGACGATGCTCGCAGCGACGTGATGCGGTCCGCAAGTAAGCGGTGCGGCGATCTCACCCAGCGACGACAGGCTCTGCGACGATACTCGCAGCGATGTTCGATTCTCCCGCACCGGTCTGGTGCGTCCCGCAAATGAAGGATGCGACGTCTCTGGCAGCGGCGTCAGGCGCTGCGACGATCTCGACCTCCGTAGCGGCGGGAAACTTCTCGCACTGTCGGGGATGCGCTCCGCAAGCGAGCGATGCGACACTTTTCAGATTCAAAAGTCACTCAAGCTTAGTTTCAAGCTTCCCAGCTCAGGTACAACTTCCAGAGGCCCCACAACTGGATCAAGCACTCTAGGAAGGACAGAACTCTCTCAGCAGAGTTCAGGGAAGCTGGGGGTGAAGTCCTTTTGTTCCTGGGACTTCAAAACAGGGAGCCAGCTCTTCTCAGGCCCTTGGAGATTCCTTCAAGACAGGGGACACAGCTCAGCAGCAAAGTCCTTCCCCTCTCCTTGGCAGCAAAGCAACAGGTCAGTCCAGCAGAGCAACAGCAGGACAATCTTCCTTCTTCAGTTTCAGCTTTCTCCTTGGCAGAGGTTCCTTCTTGATTTCCAGGATGTACTAATTTTCTGTTGTCAGGGGTCCTGTACTTATACCCCTAAAGTCTTTGTTCTCTCTGTGCATGTGGGCCCTGAGCCCGGTCTGAACCAGTTCTGGGTGTTTCCTGAGTACTTTGTTTTGCTGGCTGCTTCTTTCCTTTCAGAGTGAGGGGCAGGGTCCTCAGCCGCCAAGCAGGAGGTGGAACCAGCATTGTAGGGGGAAAGCCCAGCCCTGGAGCACTTTGTTGACATGATTCCTTCTCTCCTTTCACAGTGCAGGGCAGAGACATCAGACGCACCACAGGGGGTGGAGCCAGCACTGTGGGGGGCGGGCACAGTCCTATTCAGGCCCAGGCGCTAACTCCTCCCACCACTCAAGTTGCAAATGCAGTCATTCAGCCTAGGGCTGACTCAGCCAGCCTCCTGGGGAATTCCCCAGCCCCTGTCACTCTCAAACCAGACAGTCAATACACAAACAGGCCCAGGCACACAGAAGGGTCAGACAAGAGAACAGCAACTTTCTAAAAGTGCTGTTCTCAAACACAGGATTTAAAAACAACCTTTCCTAAAAGATGTGTTATTAAATTCTGAGTTCAGGGATACTAGATACTTATGTCCTATCTTGTTCCTATGGGAAGAAATGCTGTTAACCACTGTAGCCAGCGTCCCCCATGTTAATCTATGGAGCAAGATAGCCTTACAATAGTGAAAAACGAAAATGGCTGTAATTCACTACCAGAACATGTTACCTGCACCAGTACATGCTCTACCTTTCACATACACTGCACCCTGCCCAGGGGGGTAACTTGGGCCTTCCTTAGGGGTGACTGATGTGCACAAAAAGGGAAGGGTTAGGCCTGGTCAGTGGGGACACTGACCAGGAGAACATGGCAGTTCTAAACTGCACACAGGCACTGCAGTGTCAGGCCTGAGACATCATTTTAGGGCTACTCCTGTGGGTGGCACAATCAGTGCTGCAGGCCCACTAGTAGCATTTGTCATCACCAGCCCTGGCACACCCAGTGCACTTTACTAGGGACTTCATGGTGATACAAATATGCCAAACATGTATATCCAATTAGAATAACACTTTACATAGAGAGCAGATGCACTTTAGCACTGATCAGCAGTGGTAAAGTGCACAGAGTCCTATTGCCAACAGCCACGGGTCAGGAAAAATAAGGGAGGAAGAAGCAAAAAGTTTGAGGATGACCCTGCAAGAAGGGCCATTTCCAACAGTAATTATTTGTTTTGTTGTGTTGTTTTTACTTTTAAAGGAGTAAATAGTTTTTCATTTAAAAATAAGTTTTCATTGTGTTTTATTTTTTTATAGTTTGATTTAGGTGTGTGTAGTCAATTAATGTTTATTCGCTTTTTAATAATACATTTTTTAATTGATTAATAATTATGTTAATTATGGAAGTACATTTATTTTAAAATGTTGAAGTATATTGTTTTGCTGTGGTTTTATAGGGTAGGAAATAAAATGAATATATTTATGTAATAATTATTTTTTTTGTTTGTAAATATTTTCTAGTTTAATTTCTTTTTTTAATTTCTTTTCTTATTTCATATAACATATGTAGTTTTTTGTTACATGTAATTACTATTATAATATGTTTTCTTTTTATACATTTAAAATATGTGATATTTCATTTTTAAATTAGTGTTTATTTTTTATGTATATATATATTTTAGCTGTTTGGTTTGATTGTGAGTAGCAATTTTTGTTTATCTGCTATCCAACACTTTTCCTAATGTTGCTCTCATTGGAGTGGAAATAGTAATTCTTACCCCTCAGCTATCCAACACTTTCTCTACTTTTGCAGTGATTGTATTGTGAAATGTAAGTTTCTATATTTTTAATAGTTTAATGTTTTAATTTGTTATATATTTTAGTTTTTTATATTTTAAATCATTGATATATATTTTTATTAAAGTAAATATATGTTTAAATTATTATTATTTTGTTTTTATTTTTTGATTAAGTTTATTTGTTACATTTTATTAAAATGGATTTTATTTTGTTAACATTATATTTAATATTTGATATATTTAATATATATTATGTTATATTTATATTAAAGTCGATATTTTATACACTATATTTTTTACATTGATATTTTTTACTCAATATTTTTGTACTTACCTGTTTAAGCATAGGAGTAGATATTTTTGGTGTCTATATCTTTTACTCGATATTTTTTACATCGATATGTTTTACATTGATGTTGTGTCAGTGAACCTTATAAAATAAAGGAGTAAAGTACTAAGAGGTGACTGAGTGGGTGAAGGGACACACCTTGTATTTGGTTTGCAATGCATTGTAAACTATTAAAAACTTAGTAAATACTGCCTTAACTGAAGCAGACACACGTTTCACAGCCAACACTGCAGTCACAATACTGCACTTAGGTCATGGGAAGTGAAATGCCAAGGGTGGTGATGAATGGTGAGGGGTGGGATACATATCTGCCTTGCTTAACAAATACAGTGAGTCAAGAGAGTAGACCAAAAATTAAAATACCCGCCACTTTGAACCATAAATTTGATAAAACAAAGTAAGTGAAGTAAGCATGCCCCTTCTCATAAGTGCTACCTTGTTTCCTTATCCAAGCAACTATTCACTCATCCTTTCATTTTTTCATATTCACTCATTAATAGCCTCCATGATTTAAGCTTTACTTTCACTCTTCCAGTCTTTCATCAAAATTTCCAATCCATATATCCATCCATATTACTATCAATCCATATTTCTATCCATTCAGTAGCCACCCTTTCAACCACCCTTTCACCCATCTATCCATTTACCCACCCACGCATCCTTTCACCACTGATGCATCTGTTCACCCCCATACCCTTTCATCCATCCTTTCTGTTACCTTCCGTTCTTTCCTGTTTCCATCAATCCATCATTTATAGGATTCATTATGAGACCTTTGTTGAGTTACAGATAGAAGAGGCCATAAGAACTCAACTCTTGCTATCGCTGCTAAGGGGTGGGGGGGTTCAGGAGCCACAAATCTACAACTCTTCTGAAGTGAGTTAAAGTGTAATTACCAATAAGGAAGCATTGTGAATTACAACCGCTCGTCCCTGCCACTACTGTGTCTCCCCCTCCAATCGCCTTCGCAGAGGACCTGGCCCCAGAACTGGTGGTCTGTGCAGCTAGAAAAAAACATTACACATTTTTTAGGTGCCAGATATGCCTCCCCATATTTATTTTATCAAAAAAAGAAAACTGTAATGCATCACTACAGTTTGGTTAGCTATATCAAAAATATCACTTTGGGTATTTTGTTGATTGCCAATGTTAGAAAAGCCATGTAGTCAAGCCAACCAAAATCATTTTGTAATGGCGAGGTAGAGTTATAGCCTATGATGATGACTCTGAATCATTCGAGCGCGATGAAGTGGTGGAATAATAGTCAATGAAGGACATATGGGGGTCGATTCCGATCCGTTAAAATCACCGTCCGTACGCGATTCGTACGGTCCACGTGAGGTAAGGGCGATTCGTATGGGAAAGCGCACGATCACCTACACACCGTACGCGCCGTACCCCTGCGATCATGGGGGGTACGTGCCGTACACCCAGCGTACATGAGGTACGTGCCGTATACCCAGCGTACATGGGGTACGTGCCGTACCCCAGGTACGCTGGGTGTACGGCACGTACCCCCCATGATCGCAGGGGTACGCGCCGTACCCCTGCGATCATGAGGTGTACGCGCCGTACCCCTGTGATCATGGGGTGTACGCGCCGTACCCGGGGGAGGCGTTCCGTACCTGTTTCGGGGCAAACTCTGACTGTACGACAGTTTCCAGCTCTCGTAGAAAAAGGGTCGTACGGAGCGCACACAACACGGATCGTACTTGCCGGGTCATAAAAAGCAGCCGCGAACCATATAAACGTCGTGTACAGCGGCTTCCGAGGGCGATTCGTACGGGAATTTCATTCGTACAGTCCGTGGTACGATTCGTACGGATAGCTGCATCGGGTGTGGATCGTACTATGTCGTTCGTACGGGGACGGTTACAGGTACGATTTGTACGGAAAAAAATGCTCCGTACGCCGATTCAGAGCGCTTTTTACGGGATCGGAATCGACCCCATGGTGTTGGTTGGCAAATGCAATGGGACCTCATACTTTCCAATCATGCTGCACTGTCATGGAAACTGCTGGTATGCTGTATAAATGAAGTACAGCACAACATTGGGGGGATGGTGTGGTCCATAAATGAACAAGAAAAGAAAGCCTTCTTAACAAACAAGCAGGGTTAATAATACTAGGTTATTTGGGCCTGCAATCTTCACAGTAGAGTGGCAAACATATGTTCTTAGTCTTAGAGTAAACCATGATATATAGAAGCGAGGGAAAGCTTACTAACAAAGCAGAAGAAAAATAGAAACAGCCAGGAGAAATGCAACTACAAAAAACATACCAGCCTTGGATGTGCTTTCAGGATTATTTATTTGTAAAGTGCAAAATTCATCCTGACGGATATCACAGTGCTGTCTTGCAGAACACATGGTAGATTATATTGGGTGCCTTCAGCTGCTCACACCTATGTCATAGGAAAAAGATGGGTTATTAGTTGTTTCCTAAAAGTGACATAGTCCTCAGTAAGACGTAGGTCTTGGGGTAGTTCTTTCCAGTGTTTAGCCACCAGGTATTCGAATGATCGGCCTCCTGCTCTTACTTTCTTTGTACGTCTGGGCCTGGCTAGTGCTTGGTGTTGTGATCTTAAGCACCTCGTGGGGACGTAGAATTCGATTTTATTCTGGACAATTCTGGGACCAAGGTTATGCAGTGTTGCTTTCCACCTGCCCTTTCATGGCGGCTAACCTGCCATGAAAAGGCAGGCAGAAAGGGACTTTGGGGGGCCAGCAGGGCCCCTTTTCCCCCGGGCCCTCTGCTATAGGTCCTGGTGGGAACCTATGGTGGCCCCCTTAAACATCCATTTTACAATTGTAGCTTGTGCTGCTGGCCTTTTCCTCCCACCGCACAAGCTTCAATTGAAAACTAGATGTTTCCTACTGCCCATTGGGCAGTTGCATCCAAATTCATCGGGGGAAACCACTGACCTATGGTTGGGCGGTTCCATTCCGCAACAGTGTCCCGACTGACATCATTATGATGTGGGGGGCCGCTCGTTCTCTCATAACTCGGCTAGGCTCTGGAATTCCCTTCCCCTCCAGCTGAGATCAGAGCCCAAACTACTTTCCTTCTGCAAACACCTAAAAACCCTGTTTTTTAACAAACCAGAATAGCTTTCCACTGTACATCCATATGCATTTTGTCTGTAGCGCTAGGATCCTTGAGGGTAGCTACTGCGCTTAATAAATGGTCTTTTCATTTCATTTCATCATAAGGCCCATAGATGTATACCACACATCACTTTGAGATTGCTTGGGACTGTACGAGCTACATAAAGAAAGTCACAGAGAATGCTAACACACTTACATTGCCATAGCCTGACATTGCCATAGCCACCCCGGACGGCTACAAGTTCACCTGCAGGGACCCCACCAATAAACCAGGAGGAGGAATCACCATCGTCCACAGGAATACCCTCAGAATTTCGACCAGCCCTGAAGACACCCTCAGCACTGCAGAACACCTGCACTTCCAGATCCACATCAACCCCAACACCACCCTCAGAGGAACCCTCATCTACAGACCCCCCGGACCAAGCACACAGTTTAGCGACTCCATCATCGACGTCGTCAGCATGCACACCCGTGCACCCATAGACTACATCCTCCTCGGAGATCTGAACTTCCACCTCAAGTACGCCAATGACAACTACTCCACCACCCCGCTCGACAACCACGCCAACCTTGGACCCAATCAGCTCATCACAAGTCCCACCCACTCCGCCGGACACACGCTCGACCCCATCTTTTCCACCAGCAGCTATGGTACCTTCAGCCACACCACCATACTCCACTGGAATGACCCCGTGCATCCACTTCTCGTTCAAGAAAGACACCACACACAACCACCCGCAACAAATCCCCCACAACAGGTGGAACAAGGTCACTGAAGACTAGCTAATCACCACCCTCGCCTGAGACCCACCAACTGACCCCACCGACATCGACACTGCGCCAACACTCTCTCCCTGATCTGAAAACCCTCAAACAGATGCACCAAATGGAGGGCCATCTGGTTCACCCCCGACCTCCAGGCATCCAATCAGACTTGCCGAAGACTCTAGATGAAGTGGCGCCACGAACAGACACCGGACAACCACAAAGCCCACAAGAACGCCAGCCACAAGAACCGCAAACTCATTCGATCCGCAAAAAGGACCTCCTTCAAGGAACGCATCAACAACAATGCACACAATAGCAAAGAGCTCTTCAACAGCATGAAAGAACTCGCCAAACCCAGCTCCAGCTCCAACGACATCTTACCGTCGCAAGACCTCTGTGACTCCCTAGCCACCTTCTTCCACCGCAAGATCACAGACATCCATGACAGCTTCAACACCCAGGTCCCCCCGACAGCCACCAACACTTCAGACACACAGCCCCCAACCACACCGGACACCTGCTTTCCTGGGACCACGTCAATGATGACGACACCATCAAAATCATGAACACCATCCACTCCGGCTCAACATCCGACCCCTGCCCTCACCACATCTTCAAAAAAGCGAGCTCTATCATCGCACCCCAACTTTGGAAGATCATCAACAGCTCCTTCGAGACCCCCAGCTTCCCACAGAGCTGGAAACACGCCGAGATCAATGTCCTACTCAAAAAACCCAAGGCGGACCCTAAGTACCTCAAGAACTTCCGGTCCATCTCCTTGCTCACGTTCCCGGCGAAAGTCACTGAAAAGACGGTCAACAAGCAACTGACCCACTTCCTCGAGGAGAACAACATCCTGGACTCATCCCAATCCAGATTCCGAAGCAACCACAGCACTGAAACGGCCCTCATCACCACCACCCACGACATCAGGACCCTGCTGGGCAGCGTTGAAACGGTGGCCCTCATCCTTCTGGACCTCTCGGCCGCCTTTGACACCGTCTGCCACCACACCCTTTGCACACGCCTCCACGAGGCAGAGATCCACAATAAAACCCTGGACTGGATCACCTCCTTCCTCAACTGCAGAACAGAGAGTCCGCTTCCCTCGTTTCTGATCCGAAGCCACCAAGATCACCTGCAGCATACCCTAAGAATCATCCCTCTGCCCAATACTTTTCAGCGTCTACATGGCACCACTTGCCAACATCGTTCGATCGCACAATCTCAACATCATCTCATATGCCGATGACACCCAGCTGATCCTTTCCCTCACCAAGGGCCCCAACACCGCCAAAACCAACCTCCATGAAGGAATGAAGGCGGTTGCAGAATGGATGAAGAACAGCCGCCTGAAGCTGAACTCTGACAAGACTGAGGTCCTCATCCTCGGCTCCACCCCCTCCGCCTGGGACAACTCCTGGTGGCTGGCCACGCTGGGGACTGCGCCGACACCCATCAACTATGCACACAACCTGGTGTTCATCCTGGACTCAACACTATCAATGACCAAGAAAGTAAACGCCGTCTCCTCATCCTGCTTCAACACCCTCTGCATGCTTTGCAAGATCTACACATGGATCCCCACTGGAACCAGAAGGATGGTCACCCAAGCCCTTGTCATCAGCAGACTGGACTACAGCAACGTCCTCTATGCAGGGACCACAGCTCAACTCCAGAGAAGACTTCAACAATACAGAATGCCTCAGCTAGCCTCATCCTCGAAATCCCCCGCCACAGCCACATCACTGCCCACCTGAGAGACCTGCACTTCAATAAGAGGATCATCTTCAAGCTCCTCACCCACGCTCACAAAGCACTCCACAACACGGGACCAACATACCTCAACAAACGACTCACCTTCTACAACCCGAACCACCAGCTTCGCTCCGCTGACCTCGCCCTCGCCACCGTTCCACGCATCAACCGAAAAAACACCGGTGGCAGATCATTCTCCCACCTCGCTGCCAAGACATGGGACACCCTCCCCATCCACGTGCAACAAACCCGGGACCTGCTGACCTTCAGGAGACTTCTCAAGACCTGATTGTTCGAGCAGTAGCCACACCCCTTCCCCCAGTGCCTTGAGACCCTAACGGGTGAGTAGTGTGCTCAACAAATGATTGATTGATTGATTGATTGACTTATATCACCAATTCGTTATCTTGGGGACAGGAGACAAGAGGAATCTGCTATGGCTTCTTAAGTAATCAGCCAAAGTGAGTGCCAACAAGAACAATTAGGTAGCGCCAATATTCCTAACGTAAACTTAACTTACCCCTGAGTGTGAGAAGCATGCTATTCCAAAAAAAAGGTTGCCATTGTAGAACACAAATAGAACAAATAATTACCCACTGAGCCCCACGATCTCTACGCCTAGCAGGTCTAGCAGGTCCTGCTCGTGGTTGATGCATTCGGCCCAGGAGTTCGTCAGCTGCTGTTGGTTCCACTGTACATGGGTGGTATGGCGTACACACACCAATGCACCTTCCCCCAATGCAGCCGCCGTACTTGCAGGGGGTAACTGCTGTCAGGGATGCCACCTGCTGCCAGCTTGGAGGGAAGGTGGTGCAGCACAAAAAAACAAGTGCAGCCACCTCTGCCTCAGAAAAGATTGTGTAAACAGCACCCCTTGGCAGCGCCAATGACTGCAATGTGTGCGGCTAATGCTTGCTTGCCCTACTCTGCCATGGTGTTGGGTGGGGAGGGAGAAATGAAACAAGGAAAAGAAGGAAGAAAGTAAGAGCAAAGGAAGTAAAGGGATAACAAAGAAACCTACAAACAAGTCCTGAAAAAACTCAAAAAATTGACAGGAACGTTAAATAAACAAACACAAAGACACACACTGATATAATAAATACAAATTATGGGTGGATGAGTTTGATGGGGGAGGAATAAAAAGATTAAGGATAGATTGGAAAAATAGGTGCAGCATCATGCACAGAACAGAAAAATGAAAGGCTGCGCCCTTGTAAACCAAGTGGTGCCGTCCGTGTCCAGTATACAGTGCGAGAAAGTACTTTGTGCGGCGTAGAACATAAAAGGTGACGCAGACAGGCATGTTTAGTACCTCCACTTGCTTGTGGAACTCCGCAAAGCAGAGTTTTTTCAGCACTTTGTGGAATTGCAATTCTCAAGTAAATGTAATAGTGAATTGGGGCTACTGTCACAGTCACACAGCATGAATGACTACCTAAAGCCATTGTCAGTCAGTAACCATTAAAAAGGTAAATGTATGCATGAGGAGATTCAGCATCTATGGGATTGTGGTAAACACACAATGATTCCATGGACTGCTGCATATTTCCCACAATGTTACTTTTGTAATATGCCTATTGTGGGGTTTTGGAGTTGCAAAAGTGGATGTAGAAATCGAGGTATTCTGTACCAGTTAGGCCGCCATATGTGGATTTTTGACTGTTCATAATGATTTGGAGAAGACATCCTGCCTCATGATTATTATCTAAGCATGATTTCTGCAAATCCCTGCAAACAGCTTTTTTTTGATGAGCTACAATAGCACATCTGGCACAGTACAAATAGGCTAGGTGTCCAGTTTACAGAGAGTTAATACATTCTATCTGCATAGTTTTGAAGCATTTGAATCATACCAGTACGCTTCCTAGGGAGATGCTATTAGAGTAGCAGGAACATTTCAAGAAAAGTGTTCTGATCATGTCCACTCAATAGTTAGTTTGGAGCACTGAGATTTTTTTTTGGAGTAGATTTGCAGATTGACACTCGTGACCAAAGTTTTGACTTTGGGGCAAACAAATGTTCTCAGTCAGAAATAATTTTCTTGATACTAAAATTTGCAATGGATGGTGGCAACTTAATGTGCCAGACTCAGTTTCTGGCGTTACCAGTGCATGTGTTTTGGCTCTAGTTCATACATGGGAAGGTCTCCTTCATGTGATAGTACACCTCCTCCTAACATGAGCTAATGTTGGTTGAATTACCTGGCCTGTTATTCAGCTTGATGTGGATTTGGGATGTTACCTGGTCCTATTCAGTCAAACATGTTATTGGGGCAATAGTGAACATAAATGAACGTAAATGCATCAAAATACTAAATATGTTTAAAAACATCTCCTTAAACATAGGCTGAAAATAAGTATAATCACATATATGCAATCATTCCATAATAAATAGTGTATCACAGTTGCAGTTTTGAAACACAGCAACACGAGCATGACACCGCCAGGGTGACTCACCTCGAGGGTTAACCCATCAACTTATGCAGTTGATTACACAACAAGAGACAGAGTGATACAGATATTCACACAGTTTAATCACTACCCCATATATTTAGTGAGACACTTTAAATTAGGCACTTACACAGTCAATCACAGTACTACTAAATTCTCCATCTACACACTTATACATTCACTCAGTCTTCAATACAGTTTACTATATAATACTTATTTAAATATCGAACCAAACCACATTCACTGAATGATGTCATCAGTGATGTCATTTGGGATGTCATCATTGATGTCATCAGTGATGTCACTGACCATGTCATGAATGATGTAATATGTGACATCATCAGCCGTGGATTGCGGGCGCGGAGTTATAGTTAGTACAACTAACTATAACAGAGGAATTTCAATGGTTTTGTACAAGTGAAATGTCCAGCTAACTATAACACCCCTAAAACCTATGGTTTTTTTCAGTGAATTTCTAAGGTTTTTCAAATGCTAATCCCTAACTATAACATGTCTGAAATCTATGGTTTTTTTCAGTGAATTTCAAAGGTGTTTTAAATGCTGATTCCTAACGATAACATGTCTGAAACCTATGGTTTTTTCAGTGAATGTCAAAGGTTTTTTCAATGCAAATTTTTAAATGTATTTATTGTTATTTTTTTTTCATATTGTTTTACTACATTTTTTAAATCTATTTTGTTTTACATATCTTACTTAATAAATTACCTTACACATATTCAATACAAAAATATATCTTTTAAAATTAAAAAAATATATTTTTTATTATTTTATGTTCTTTTAAATATATTTATATTATTTTCTTTATTGTTTTTTTTCAAATTTTTGGGGGAATTGCGCATCCAAAGCGCACCTTTCTCGATCACTGCGCGGAACCTAGCCGCCATTTTAGGATTGTTGTGTAGGATCCGCGTATGGTGTACGACGGGTACAAATTTTCCTACGCCATTGCTATGCGACTTGTGGCACATATGCGACATGTACGTATTACGCTACGTGGCGGTCGTCATATGCGTGTTGGACTCGTTGGGTGCGCGACTCCTGCAAATTTTGTTTCATGTCCAAAAACATATATATATATATATATATTTAATATAAATAATAAGGCAAGACATTATGTGAGCTAATTATCAAAATAATATTATTTACTTTTAATAAAGTTACATTACTTTTAAATGCAATTTTGCGAAGTCGCACTAGGGTGCGAGCTGCATGCGCGCACCCTACGCGGACCCCCATGTGACCAGAAAAAAAAAGATTTGATTGGTTCATAACACTCCCTATTCTAAATATTGAAGGACCCCACCCATTTCAATCACTCTTCTTAGATCTTCCTTCGGAGAATACCTCTGCTAAGAAGAACTTCTGTTTTTTGGGGATTGCAGACCTGGTTGTGCTGAATCTTTGAAAAATGGCTTCAAACCAACCATCTTCAGATTCTGAGCACTCAAATGAGAAGGGGGTTGTTCCAGAACCTCTACCTCCCAAAAGATATGAGTCAATAGTTTGGAGATTTTTTTACACACCCCAATGACTGAAGAAAGTGAATGCCACAAAGGTAACCTGCAAAATTTGCAAGGCAGTTCTATCGAGAGGAGACCCCAACAAGAAATATTCATGTGGAACTGCCAGTATGTTTAAACATCTGCAAAGTTTGCATTCTGTGAATCTGGCAAGAGAGGAATGCAAAAGACAGGAACAGAGTGGACCACCAGAACCGCAAGTTGCAAGCACTTCTCTGGCGTCCACTTCAACATCCACTTTGGACATCCGGCCCCAACTTGCTAATGCCAAATTCCATTGCATAAAATGTAACAGGTTGCTTTGCT
This sequence comes from Lissotriton helveticus, assembly GCF_964261635.1. NCBI lineage: Eukaryota > Metazoa > Chordata > Amphibia > Caudata > Salamandridae > Lissotriton > Lissotriton helveticus. Next base: position 644,457,719 of record NC_136059.1, read on the forward strand.
ACGGGGAGCAATCTGTTGATTTGGGTTGGAAGGGCTCTGGAAAAGCATCACTGTTAGACTTTTTTTTTTTGCCCTAAAGTTTATTGTTTTGTTCGTCCCGTTTACTTTTTATTTAAAAAAATAAATAAAAAATCATTCAAAATTTTTTTTTATTTTCAGAATTAACTACTCTGGTTAAAAAAAGAGCTACATTTGTATGCTACTGTGCGAAAGTTTAGATGAATGTATGTGTAGTGCATAATTGACTGAATGAATGCATTTGTGGTGAATGGTGAATGTATAAGTGCAGAACTATAAGGAAATGCTACAGCACGACACAACACTGTAAACTCTTCAGCTACAGCGTGCTGTAGTACTTCTGAAGCACAGGGATGCACCATATGTACATAAATATGTTGCAACTCTGTGCTTCCCTTTGCACTACTGCTTAAACAGCAGCCATGTAGTTATACAGGTACCCTTGCACCATGGTGTAAGGTTATCTGTGTCATGTGGAATTTGTTTTTGTGCAAAAAGCCACACCTTCCTGCACAAAAATAATCTGTAAAGGCATTTTTCTCCTTCAATGTATGCTGTGCATTGTAGCATATATTGAAAGAGAAAAAATTAGGAGAAATGAAAATAATTCTCCTTGTTGTGACTTTCTACACCAATTGGAGGATGGTGCAGCATTCACACACATGTCCAGATTTATGATTTATGGTCAATCTGAAGATGTTTCTTGTTCTATGACTGTTCTGTGCAAACACCCACAGCAACACCCATAGAACGTCCTCTCTACGCAAAGTGGTATGTATGATGAGGTTGTATTTACATGGAGAAGAAAAGGTACACAGACTGCCTTTTCATCCCTTTGTAAATATGAAAGACAGTCTTGCGCTATAAGTGTGATGTACATGCATAATATATAAACAACATTATTTGTACTAGGGTTATTGGCTATGCCAATCCTTAACTATATCAGTAATAAGTAGAATACTTTCAGTAATGCAAACAGAGAACAAGATAAATGTATACGTACTTATGTGTTGGCAAACTAATAGGACAAGTTTATAGATTAGTGAAGGGAAGGGATAGTGCCTAATGTGACATGTGCAAACACACACTGTGATGGGTTTTAAGTTAAGGAATTTTGTCTGTTTTAATCCTGAAATCCCCAGGGCTCTACTAGCCCACCATATCCCTCTCTATTGAATACCATACAGGTGTGTTGCAGAGAGGTACTATGAAGCTATGTCCTATTTTATACCTGTATGCAATGCAATTCTCTGCCACTTTCTGCAGATAAGAGATGGGTTAGTTGCCCTCCATTGACAGTCAGTATTCATGTTAACTTTATTCTGCAATTTAATTTGGAGTGTATGCATACTAAACAGGGAGTTGTAAGTCTGAAACACAAGTGTGAAGGTGGTTAGACTACTACATGCATAGTGCATAGGAGTTTGAAGCACTCCTTGCCCTAAAGCCTGGCTCACTGCATGAGTACATGCATACTAACTGAATGATTACAGTACTCTAAGAAGAAACACTGGGTGAGTTCATAATTGGTTGAGTTTTATTTTAGTGAATGGATTAGTACATGGTACTGAAATAATGTCTATGGGATTGCAAGAGCACTCACAGGGTGTTTGCTGGAGTGTATGGATACTAACTGGGGAATTGTAGGCCTGAAACACAAGTGTGAAGGTGGTTAGATCACTACTTGCATAGTCCATAGGAGTTTGAAGCAGTACAAGTGCTGAGGCTCTGAATCGCTGCATAAGTACTTGGATAATGACTGAATGATTATAGTAGTGCAACCACACATAAAGTTACAAAATGCTTCTCTCACAATACTTTACAAATGAAAAGGAACACTATTTACTAGTCTAGAAGAGTTAAGATGACTGCACACATTTCACATATTTCATTACTACTTTTGAGAATACAAGCCTGACACATTTTAAAATCCATAAGCAATGATTGCTTTAAAATTCTACTAAATCCTGGCAACATGATACGTTTTTAACCAGTTATATATCTGCAAGCACATGAAGTACCCACAGGCTTCTCTCACAACAGTTCCCAAATGTACACAGACTCACAGTGTGATTCTAGACAACCAAGACTATCCCTTGAACGTTATCAAAACACATTGACTGATCTACAAAAACTAAGGTGACAGCACACATTCCACATATTTCATTACTGCATTTCAGTGTTAAAGCCTAACTCATTTTCCAAATACATAAGCAATGTCTATTTTCTAATTCTACCAAAACTTAACAACAAAAAAGGTGTATTAGCACTTATGTGTCTGCAGACACATCAAGCAACCAAATCCTTCTCTCAGAATTTTCTCAAATGCACACTGACTCCCAGTGTGATTCTAGACAAATATAAGTATCCCAAAAAACATTTACTAGTCTGGAACAGGTGAGATGACTGCACACATTCCACATATTTTAGAACTGCACTTTACTATGGAAGCCTAACCCATTTTCCAAATACATAAGCAATGTCTATTTTCTAATTCTACCAAAACCAGTAGGTAGTTATAGTTAGGACCTATTTTCCATAGGTAATATGCAACATTCTATTTGGAATAACTTTGGCACCGTTTCATGAATCTTTGCGAAATTTTTAAAACTTACAGTCAGCTCCGGTCCGCTCCTATCCTTAAAGTTTCACGGTGATTCGTCAAGCGGGGGCCGAGAAAAAAGGGGGGTCCCAAAATGCATTTTCACCATGCAATTTCCCATAGGACCTTTAGCCACAGCCCGAACTGCTGAACGTAAATACACCAAATTTGGCAAAGAGGTAGTCCTCAGTTCAGACTTGTCCCTTTTGCTTAAATGGTGTCAATCTGTTCAGTAGTTACTGAGAAAATGACAGTAAAAAGCATTTATATATCTATGGCCGCTATAGATCCGCGCATCCTGAGCGCACCGTGAGTGCACCATAAGCGCACTATAAGCGCACCCTTCCAATCACGCTCTGAATGCTAATTGACTGTCAAGTGCTTGTCAACATTTGAAACCAGGAACTGTTGGCCGCCATTTTGTGCCTTGGTAGAAGCGAGGCTGAAGAAGTCAGTAGAATATGTGTGCAAAACATAGAAAGGGGGCATGGTAGAAATACTTTTACCCTCTAGACCTGCTTAGGGGGTCCCAGAAGGACCCCCAGGGCCCAAAACATTTTGTAATTTTTTTTTAAAAAAAGCCCCGGCAGGTGCATGTTGGGTGCACAAAAAAAAAAGAAAAAAAACAGAGCTGGGGGGCTAAATACCGGGGGCAAAATTATTAAATTTTACAGGAGCCCAGAGGGGCCCCCATAGCCCCGGTGATCATCACCCCCGGGGCTACAAAATAAAAATGGTGGGGGGAGAGGTCCAAGGTCCCCAAAGCCGCGGGGACCACCACCCCCCAGGGCTATATGTATTGTGTGAGGGGGACTGCGTGCCCCCCTCCTGGAGCACTCGAGGGCAACGTCACCCCCGGGGCTACAAAAAAAAATGGTTGGGGCGCTGCAAGGTCTCCAAAGCCCCGGGGAACACTTCTCCCCGGGGCATTATGTATTGTGGGAGGGCCGGCTCCTGCAGTGTCCTGGGGTGTCCATCCCGCCCTCCCATAGCAAGGAAATCTGTTCTCTCTTTCAAAATCTAAATCAGATTGCTTTTCCACATGGGGAGCTGCATGTTAGTAGCTCCCCATGTGGAAAAGCAATGCCGGCTCCCAAACGCGTAGAAGTTGTGCACGGAAGGTGCTGGAGGGGTCCCCACTGAGTGCCGCGCTGGGTGCGCAACTTCTAATTTTACTGTAAAAAAATAGCCCCTATCAGTAATTTCTAATATTCCCGGGGACCCCATCCCCCGGGTGTTATAAAAAATGTTGGTGACCGTGGGGAGAGCCAAAATGCCCTCATGGTCCTGCCGGCTCCCCGCGTCCTTCGGGGACCACATGGGGAGATGCTAACATGCATGTGGAAAAGCAATCTAGTTTGGATTTTGAAAGAGAGAACAGATTTCCCTGCTCTCTCGTTCAAAATCCAAACCAACTTTGCTATGGGAGGGTGGGAGCCGCAAGACTCCCGCCCTCTCATAGCAAACTGCACTGTCCCGGGGTTAGGCACCCCGGAACACTGCAGGAGCCGGCCCTGGGGCATGGCGGTCCCCAGGGCCCCAGGGCCCTAGAGGGCTCTAGGCGGAGGGCCACGCAGCCTGCCTCCCACAATAAACAAATTCCCGGGGGTGGTGGTTCACGGGGCTTGAGGGGGGTTGTTGAGGCCCACACACTTCTAATTTTGCAGGGGGGCATTGGAGCCCTACAACCATTTATTTTATAGCCCCGGGGGGGGTGGCTCTCACTCTTGCATAGGACACAGCAATGTTGAGAAAATCTTCCGGTAGGATAGCACATGACTTTGAAGACTATTTTCAGCATTTTTGTTGTAGTTTGCAGCCGTTAAAGCGACGACAATTTTAACTCTGTCTTTGTAAATATGCCACTAAGTTTTGTAATGTCGACAATCTCGGCTTCCATTTAAATATGCACGAAGTATTTATTGAAGTTCATTGTGAATCGTGAACCAACACTGTCCAATTGTGATCAATAAAGAATTGAATGAGTTGTGTACTTGTTTTGCTCGTAGTATGCATAGGGGCAGATTTATGGGTTAATTGCGTTACTATTGCATCACTTTTAAGATGGGAAAAGTGTTGCGAAAGTGGCGCAAGGGGGGTGCAAATCTGGACCACAGTGTTCTGTTTTACTTTGCTTTCATTTCTGTCATGTAGAGGATCTTGGGCAAATATAACAGTTTCTGTACAGCCAGTACCTTTCAACCCTACCCCCAAACGGCTTACTGCCTGTTACCATAGTAACAGTTCATGGAACACTTAAGTGAGCACAGAGGTTAGACGTTCACCACACTATGGGGCTCATTAGGATCGCGGTTTTCCCGCATCCTTCGGGCCGGCGGAAGCCACCGCCGGCCCGGAGGATGTGGGAAAACCGCCGCGGAGCCTCCAAAGACCCACCGCCAAATTAGGATGGCTGGTGGGTCTTGGTTTATGTCCGCCGCTTTTCCGCCGTGGTCGGCTTACAACCGCGGCGGAAAAGCTCTTATATGGTGGCAGTGTCTCTCAGACACCGCCAGCCATATTAGGATTGCGTATCTGATATGCTTTTCCGCGGCGGGTTCTCTGCTGTGGAAAAGCATATGAATGAGCACTTCGGGGGCCCGTTGCGGGCCCCCAGGGTGAAGGGGGGTAGGGGGTGCACATGGGGGGTACCTATGGTACCCCCCTGCATTTACATTCACACAGCGGCAGGAACCGCGCCGTGCCTGCAGCTTTCTGCATGTAAATGCAATGCGTGCTTTTTTACCATTGCGGCGGGCGCAGCTTGAAGCCGCACCCGCCACAATGTTAAAAATAGAGGAGGTGACCGCCAGGGTGGCGGTCACATCCTATTTGCAGAGGAGGGAACGCCGCAGCCCATGCGGACGTTCCCTCCTCCGTCCGCGATCCTAATGGGCTCCTATGTTGCTAATCGAAACAGTTACTGTGCTTGAGTTTTAAAAGTTTTCCATAGGAACCGTTAGTCGTAGCTATAGACTCTGGTAAAGAGCTGGTAAAGAGTTAGCTTCAGTATTATACTTCAAGTTATAAATATAATTTCTATTTTTAAATGTTTTCTAACTGTATTATTATCACACTAAATAATACTGAAATGTTGTCAGAAAAAGAAGACGTATATACTTTTTTTATTAACTTTTATTAAAACAATAATAAATAACAGGAAACATAACTTAAAGATAACAATGTAATAAATAACTAGAAACATAACTTTAAAAAAACAATTAAACAAAATGTGATGTGGACTCCAATAGAAGTAGGGTAGGTAATCCGCAAAACAAAAATTTAAATAAGTGTTCAAAATTAGATCGATGTGACTAAATGAGGTCAAACATTACAAGTTAAGGTAATACTTGGCAATAATTTGTAATTTGCACTTCTGCAGTGTGCCTGATACATTCCACCTCTCTTATAGGCCCGTGTTCAAGAGATGTCTGTACGGAAGTGCCTACTGCGTCAGATTTACAGTATGGACCAACAGGTCTTTAAAATGAGACAGAATTAGTTGAGAGATCAAGTCATTATGCAGGATAATATTCTTAAGGGCATATTTACAAGCCTCTTGCGCCACTTTTGTGTTACTTTTCCCATGTTAAAAGTGACGCAAAAGTGGCACAAGGGGCTTGTAAATAAGCTCTTTTATTTCTAATGCACTTAATCGGAGGCATTGCATATCTAGGCCGCTCTGCTTACATTGTGTAAACACTGTGACCAACAGAGTCCTCAGCTTTGGTTGTACACGGCACAGTGGATAGCAGCGTCCATAACACCGGTGTGTTTTTCATCAGGTGCCGGGACATAATGCACCCTGAATCTCTACATATAAAAGATAGTAAAACAAAGATGTTATGATTGGTATTTGTTACTATCTTAATGTGGAGTTGAATAACATCGCCCTTTCACACACCTTCCCTCTCGCATTTAAAAACAACTATTTGTATAGTTTATATTCCGGACGTTTGACCGATTATAAAAACGTTCCTGCTATTGGAAAAAATATATATACATGCAGTAAGATAAGGTATATAGGACTGCGTACGCCTAAATCGCTGCGTCGCTTTTTTGTATCCAGTCTGCTGCACCTCATCGACTCCCTCCGATGCGCACCTAGGCCTCATTGCTCACCTTTTTGTGGACAGGACACCTTCTACAATATGCAGTCCCGCTCTGCCACCAAGAAATCTGACATATGGTGCCGAGCCTTGATATCGGTATGGGTAACGACATACTTGTGCTCCTATCATCATCGCAGGTTCCTCACCTGCTCAGTCCTTCCAGTACCACTAACTCAGTGACAAAAGAGACCACGCACGTAGTGGTGGGCCCTTGTACTCGGTTGCTTGGGCCTACATGAGGGGTCCGAACCACTAGGCTGGACCATCACAGCGTTTGGGATGGGAGCATAGAGCACATGCGCCCCGTCTTTTTTATTGGTAGGGTCACGTATGTAGTGACGTATGTGCTGGATGGGTGTGGTGTGGGTGTATACCAGCCATGAGGGAGTGTGTGTGTGTCATTCTGACAACTAGCCCTGGAATTAGGAAATCACTACAATGGAAATCTGGGCCTTGTACGTACCATTGTTGTGTTTTCCTGGAAGAGTAAGTGGAGTGGACTGGACTGACGTATGCCAGTGCTGCGCAAGGCTGTGAACGATGAATCTGGAGCTATGGGCGCGGTTCCATCGTGAGGTCTATGAAAAATCTTCTGATTTGGGTGTCCGTCTTGTAGTGCTGCCGTCACCCGGGTCTTACACGCAAATGTGTCATTATGTCTGTAAAGTTCCACAATATGGCTAACATGGAAGGTACGGGGTAGCACTGACCGTATATTCATCCATAGATGCACACATAAAAGTTGGTGGACATGACACATTTATGCGGAAATGAATGTTTGTTGTACATTCAGTGGAGTGTTGTAGCTGTAGTAATACAGGGTTGTGAGAGGTTTAGGTTGCAGTTTTTAGCACATGAAGGACAGATAATAAATATATGTAGGTGGTTATTCAGGTATACTGTCAAACTTGGTGCAGGAAATCATTGTTCGAGGCTCGGAGTAGCGTCCACATCTTGTTATTGTAGAGTAATGATGTAATCAACAAGTGCCTGAAAATGTACTGTAAATACGGTGCTCATGTAAATTGTTGATATAGTTTTAGGTCAACTTTGCGCTATATAAATATGCTTAAAAAAATGAAATAGTAAACATTTATAAATTCACTATACAATTTCTTTGCAGTATTGTAATGATCCACTTTGTACGTTCGTATTTGTAGAATGAGCGAGAGAAAGTTATGTAATCAAAGTTTTTGTTATTGGCAGAGGTAAGATGGTTGTATACGCTATTTACAGCACAATATATTGTGGTAGGGTGCAGGAGCAGCATTTTACAAACATAATAAGTACACAGACACAGATAGATAGTTGAAGTGGGTACGGGCATGTGTGCTCGATTCCATTTTATTACGTTGCTGTTGGTAACAAGTAGAATAGTAATCATGATATCATACACAGATATTTAATCATAAATGGCTTATGACTTCTGCTGTCAAAGGTAGGAGCACTGTATGTGAAATAATACAAAGAAGATTCTATCGTAAAGAGTTCATGAGTTCTGGTGCACTGAGGTATGGGTGGTTTGTGTGGAGCCTGCGATGATGCGTGGTTCAGGCAGACTGCACTGGTAAAAATGTGTTTTGACTATTGAATTTTGCCTTAACAAGTGCACGTGGTGATTATTTATGGTGTACTGAGTTAGTGGTACGTCTGGTGTTTAGCATGTGCTCACCCTGCAAAGATGCGTGGTCTGAACAGGCTGCACCCAAAGCATTGACTGTTGCATACTGGACTGCATGTACTTTGAGGGGGAAAAAAAAGTACCATCGATGGTTATCAATTCTTCAGCAACAAAATGATCTGAATCAGATGATTCTTACAGTGGTGTAGCCATTTTTGTCTCCAAAAAAGAAATTCAGGTTTCCACTGAAGAAAAAGTGAGGTTCAAATTTTGACCTATGCTATCCACAGTGTAGACCATCATTAAGTGTACCTTTGCACCTGCAGCGTGAATTTTATTATTCAACTAAATCTATAAGTGATATAAAAGAAGCTCTTAAAGGAAGCATAATAAAGGGATATTTTATAGGGTTTGATAAATGTTATACTTCGTTTGGTTGTTGAATTTTATTATTCAACTAAATCTATAAGTGATATAAAAGAAGCTCTTGAAGGAAGCATAATAAAGGGATATTTTATAGGGTTTGATAAATGTTATACTTCGTTTGGTATTGTACTCTGCAAATAATAAATCAACAGTGTAATTAATTGTGAGCTCTGATGACCACAGTGTAGGCAAGGAAGCAGTGGTTAGGAAGAGCTCACGAGAACCTGGCATTGAGTAGAGCTGCACAGTATTGGTAATTTAGTGTGTGTGCAGCCAGCGATAATAAGTGGTGCACTCAGTTAGTGGCACCTGAAACAACAAGGTTCTGTGGAGCTTGCAATGATGTGTGGTCCGGGCAGGCCATACTGATAGTAATGTTTTTTGTCTTGTGAATTCTGCCTTAATAGGGCCACAAGGCAATTATTTTTGGTGCACTGAGTTAGTAGTACCTTTGGTGCTTAGCGTGTACGTACCCTGCGATGATGCGTGGTTGGGGGGAGGCACAGTAATTGAAGTAATGTCTTTTATCGATTAAATTCTGCATGAATTCCATTTGAAAGTGATAGTATGCCTCATGCCTGACATAAAACTGTTCAGTCTACTTTGCGATGATTTATGGTGCACTGAGTTAGTAGTATCTTTGGCGCTGAGCTTGTACGTACCCTGCGATAATGAGAGGTAAAGGGGGCCGCATTCGAACCAATGTCTTTTCTCTATTGAATTCTGCCTAAATACGGCCATGTGGCGATGAATTATGGTGCAGTGAGTTACTGGTACATTTGGCACTGAGTGTGTACGTAACCTGCGATGATGCGTGGTCCGGGCAGGCTGCACTGGGAGCAATGTTTTTTGCCTAGTGAATTCTGCCTTAACAAGGCCATGTGGAGATGACTAGTGGTACAGTGAGTTAGTGGTACATGAAGAACTCAGCGTGTGCGCTACCTGCGATGATTCGTGGTTCGGGCGGGTCGCAGTGGTACAATGTCTCTTGGCTATTGGAATGCGTCATGTGCAATCATCATTCCACCTGAATCGTGAGCCCTCACAATGTAGATTGAAGGCAGTTGTCAGCACAGATATCAACAAATGATTTTTGTGATTTATGTAAAAAAAATCAAATCTGAACACTTACAGTAGAATTGTCTCTGCATTACATAAATCAAGGCTGAATTCCCTAATGTCCGATCTGTAGATGGAAAGCTGAATTCAGTACATTTATGGCAGTAGTCCACAGAAACATCGACAAATGCTTTTTTGTCACAGTTAACAAAATCTGAAGAGACAGTAGAATGATCTCTGCCTTAAATAAATGGAGAATTAATTCAATGTTGTCTGTAGTGCTAAACGCTTCTGGTATCAAGTGGTAAACTCTGTTGATCGCAGTGTACATTTTAAGGCAGTACTTAGTACAGACATTGAAGAATGTTTTTTGTGGCATCCATTAACTCTCTGCCTTACATAAATCAAGGCTAACTTGAATGCTGTCTGTAGTGTAGATAGAAAGCTGAATTCAAGTTGTGAACCCTGCTGTCCGTAGTATAGATTGAAGGCCTAATTATTTATAGTCTAACGCTGATGTTGCGTATGTTGGACCAGCCCACTCCGCTTCTGCTTCAAAAGGGGGGACAGCTACATGACTGAAATATTCCCCAGTGTCTGAGATAATATGGTTGCGTCCACTATGCAGTACACTACACGTATCAATGGTATATCTACATATGGAAAAGTTTTTGGTTTGTATAGTGAATTGTGTATAGCATTTCAACGGTAGTCTTGGCGTTTTGTACATTATTGTTGATGTGCAAGTTCTTTCCCTTATACATACTTGTTTGCCACATCTCTGAACATTGAGCTAGTGTGCTGTTGAGGGGATATATTATTTTGGGAAGGTCTGTTGTCCTGTTTCGCGCTTGTTCTGAGGTAGTAGAGGGGGAGGGGTCAGGAGGGGTAGTTGTAGTGGTGGTGGCGCTGGGTATTGTGATTGTGTTGGGTGTCGGAAGTGTTTAATTAGTACCTCTATCACATATTGCACTTTAAATATGGGTGTGAGTTGGATGTAATTCACGCAGTACATAGTTGACATCCTTACACTAGTTAAATGTTGATGTTGATTTGTTAGTTATAAGTGGAACTATTGCCTGTTTTTTTAAGTAGCATTGCAGATTTAGTTTCTTGTTGAAGATATGGGAAAGTGGTCAACATTATAATTAGGAATTGTCATTTAAAGCACCATTGAAATTCACTGAAAAAACCATAGGTTTCAGGCAGGTTATAGTTAGTAATTATCATTTCAAAAAAACCTTAAAAATTCACTGAAAAAAGCATAGGTTTCAGGGGTGTTATAGTTAGCTGGACATTTCACTCCGTTCTAGTTAGTTGTACTAACTGTAACTCTCGCGCCCGCAATCCACTGGTGATGATGTCACATATTACATCGTCCATGACATGGTCAGTGATATCACTGATGACATCACTGATGACGTCATCCACCTGACAATCAGATAGTCCTCATCATACCCTAGTAGAACCTTTCACCACTCACTGTAAAACACAGAGTACCATATTTGAACCCATTGACAAGGCAATACAAGTATCTAAAAACCCACTTAGTGATTCCTAGAGTTACACACACATCTAATCACTTACCTATAGATTCACTCGTACATGCTGTCAATGATCAATAGAACTCTATCAAATATACTTATACACCTATATCAACATTATACACCAACACACATCCTATTCACTTATGCAGTCATCCTACTCACTTATGCAAACAATGGATTATACTTACATTTAGTCAGCTACACACTTATAGAAACACCCCTTCATTTATTCATATAGATATTAACTCATACTTAGGGCCCGATTAGGATCGCGGTGAATCCGCATCCTCCGGGCAGGCGGAAGCCACCGCCGGCCCGGAGGATGCGGATTCACCGCTGCGGACACAGAAAAGACCCTCCGCCAGATTAGGATGGCTGGGGGGGTCATGTTTCCGTCTGCCGCTTTTCCGCCGCGGTCGCCTTCCGACCGCGGCGGAAAAGCTCTAATATGGTGGCGGTGTCTATCAGACACCGCCAGCCATATTAGGATGCCGGCGGAGATATGCTTTTCCACGGCGGGTTTTCCGCCGTAGAAAAGCATGTGGACATTGGTGGCTGGGGGCCAGTTGCGGGCCCCCAGGGGTGTTGGGGGGTGGTGGGTGCACATGGGGGTACCTATGGTACCCCCCCAACATTTACATGCACAAAGCGGCAGGCACCGCGCGGTGCCTGCCGCTTTGTGCATGGAAATGTACAACATGTAGTTTTAACATTGCGGCGGGTGCTGCTTGAAGCAGCACCCGCCGCAATGTTAAACATACGGGATGTGACCGCCAGGGTGGTGGTCACATCCTAATTTGCACGGAGGGACCGCCGCTGCCCCTGCGGACAGTCCCTCCACCTCTGGGGTGGCGGACGGACGCAGGTCCGTCCGCCATCCTAATCGTCCCCTTAGTATGTTATAAAATCACTAATACAAGTATACAGTTATCTATATAGTCACTCATGCAATCAATGAGTTTTACGTATACTTATTTATATACAACAACTACCACATACACTGCTTTACATTTTTTCTATTTTGTTGGACATGTACCATTTTCGGGAGCCGGCATTGCTTTTCCACATGGGAAGTAGCTAACATGCTGCTCCCCATGTGGAAAAGCAATCTGCTTTGATTCATTGAAGCGAGAGCAGGTTTCCCTGCTCTCGCTTCAATGAGGCAAATCAGTTTGCAATGACAGGGTGGGAGCTGCGAGGCTCCCGCCCTGTCATTGCAAACAGCAGTATCCAGGGGGTGGGCACCCTGGGACACTGCAGGAGCCGGCCCTGGGGGTTGGCGGTTCCCAGGGCCATGACAAGGGTCCAGGAGGGGGGCTGCGCAGTCCCTCTCCCAACATCTTCAAAGCCCTGGGGAGGTGGTGGTGGTCCCTGGGCTTGGGGGTCCATCACAGATGCCTACAGTTTAATATTTAGAGCCCCGGGGAGGTGGCGGTCCCCAGGGCGTGTGGTGGGGTTCAAGCCCCCCACACAGGGTTTTTTTTAATGAAAAATAAGCCCCGGGGGTAAGTGGTCCCCAGGGCTGAAGGGGGCAGTGTGCCCCCCCGCAATCTCAATGAAGTCAAGCCCTGGGGCGGTGGTCCCCAGGGCTCGGGGGGCCTTAGAGGCCCCCCAACATTATAATGTTAAGCCCCGGGGTGGCGGTCCCCGGGGTTCGGGGGGCTTTATAGGCCCCCAAAATTAAACTATTAAGCCCCGAGGGTGGCGGTCCCCGGAGCTGTGGGGGGGGGGGTGTGCCCCACCGCAATTATACATGCTTTTGCCCCGGGGATGTGTGGGAGGGGATTGGCCCCCCCACACTTTATTTTTATTTACATGCACCCGGGATTTGGCCGCCCCGGGGGCTAATTTGCATCAAAGCGCGGGAGCCTGCGCTTCGCTTTTTGTAATCGGCAAGATCTACGCACCTTGCACGGATTTTGCCGATTTTAAAATAATATATATATTTTTTGGGTCCTGAACAGGCCTAGGGGGTTAGGGTGTTTCTACCCTGCCCCCTTTTCGCATTTTTCGCATTTTTTATTTAGGTTTCTTGTACCTCGGTTCTACCGAGGCACAAGATGGCTGCCAACACTTCCTGATTTGGAGTGTTGACAGCCAATTAGAATGCAGCTCGTGCTCGGCAGGGTGCGCGGATCCTCCGCTGCCATTGATATACATGCGATTTATATATATATTGTTATTTCCTGTGAAATTAATATAAAAGGTGTTTAAAAAGAGAGGCAAGCTATAAATGCCATTTTGCTTTTCAGTTAACAGCGGGCAAGTATTATTCATGAAAGTGCTTATTTACCCAACAAGCCTGAAAGGTATATTTGATTTTAAGAGCTTAATCAAATCTAAAATTGACCATTGTATAAAATCCTTCCATTGATAATCATATGTGATTAAGACCTCACAGGCTTGCACTGCCATAGCTTGAATGAAATCTTTAAAAATTAACATATAATTAGTCCATTGAAAAAAGACCAGGATTTATAAAATAGTGTGCATATCTTCTGAGTTGTTTAATCCATTCGGGAATTTGCTGTCAAGTTCTAAAATTAATTTTGTTTCCCGTTGTCTTAGCAATTTTTCCCGATTGCCCCCTCTACGTGGGGCTGGAAAGGAATCAATAACAAAATATGATAAACACTAAGGGCCCCATTAGGATGGCGGGTGGAAAACCACCCCAACCGCCATGGATGCGGGAAACAACCGTCCGCCGGGACCGTGGATAAACCGGCGGTCAAATTTGGATCACCCGCCAAAAAAGGCAGAGGATGGCGGTAGCGGGTGAATAAAAACTAACCAAAGTGGGCGGTGATGATCAAAAAACGACTGCGGCAGTCGGAAATGCAGTGGAAAAGCAACAACCCGCTGCAAGCATAGCAGAGACACTGCACAGGAAATTAGGAAATCCCCAATGGTCCAGCGGTACGATCTGCTGTTTCTGACCGCCGCGGTCACACACTGGAGTGAATGGGAGAGCCAGCGGAAGAGCTGCAGCATAGTCACAGCAGCGGACGATCCTCACAAAACATGGCAGACGATGCAAAAACACCACAAACATTTCACACAAAAAAGTAGCCATGCCCCTCCAATACACCAAACATATCCCAATGAAACAAATAAATGCCAAACAGGAACATACAATTTCCAGGACAACTCCCACAACACACCTCACAGCAAAACTCCATTGGGACACACCCACATAGCGGAGTATAAATCCAGCCCCTTCACTGACCACAATCCTTTGCAACACTCCAGAAGAGAAGGGCATACACCAGACCTGACAGGAGAGGCAAGAGAACACAACACACACACCACCACCATCACAACAGCACCAACAATCCCCCAGCACTTAGCACACCTCACACAGAATCACCACACCCACCACCCACACCCTTGCACCCACAAACACTTTGCACACTACACACCATGGCATCACAGAAAATGCCCAAATTCACAGAGAGTGAGTTGACAGTCATGGTAAATGAGATAGAGTGGAACCACAACTGTTTGGTATCCTGGTCCAACAGATACCATTAGCCACAAGGACACAAATGTGGCAAAGGATAGTCCAAAGGGTCAATGCAGCAGGGAACACCCCGCGATCCAAGAAGGAGATCATGAAGTGGTAGCGTGATCTCAAGAGGGTTGTCCAAAACAAGAGAAGCAAGAACCAGGAGTTGGCTGACAGGACTGGCGGTGGCCCTCCCATTCTACCAAAACCATTCACACCATGGGAGGAGAAGGTGCTTGCCATACTGCATCCTGAGAGTCTCACAGGAGTATCCGGGGAGTGGAGGCTGGTAAGTACAAACAAATGTTAACCAACACACTGATATGTACTTTCTTGCAAAACCCAAACACCATTGCATTGTTCACCTTCACCTAACAGGTAGGTAGCCATCTTGCCTGGGAGGTCTGTGTGGGAGTGGGAGGCCTGTACCACTACTCTCACCATGCTCCCTGTCCTACACCCCAGCAGGATGGATCACTCCCTCACCCAGAAGCACTTGGAAGCCATTGCATTGTTCACCTTCACCTAACAGGTAGGTAGCCATCTTGCCCGGGAGGTCTATGTGGGGGAGGGAGGCCTGTATCACTACTCCCACCATTTATTTATTTTTTATTTATTTATTTATTTTAGTGTTTTATAGAGCGCGAACTTGACCCGTTAGGGTATCAGAGCGCTTTACAGAGTCAAAAGTCATCATACAAGAGGCATGATAAAACAAGAGTATACTGTACATTCAGCGGGGGGCGTGCAGATTTACAAGAGGAATGGGAGTTACAAGGATAGACAATATTAGAGTTGCTGAAGACTGGCCCCTGGTTTCTTGGTGGCATGAGGTCGAAGGAGGATATCAATAGTCTCTGAGGTGGTTGTGGGACGGGGTTAGCTGAGGAATTTACCCATGAAGAAGGATTTAGCCTCCATTTTGAAGCGTGCCAGAGAGGGGATTCTTCTAATGGCGGGTGGGAAGGAGTTCCATATTCTTGGTGCAGCCCCAGTGAATGCCTGATTATAGGTTGGTTTTTTTCAAAAGCGTGCAGGCTGGAGAAGGAGGGCATTGGCCGCACGTGAGATTCTGCTATCTCATGACCCCTGTCCCACACCCCAGCAGGATGGATCACTCCCTCCCACGCACAAGCATGTGGCAGTCATTGCATTGTTCTGCTTCACCTAAGAGGTAGATAGCATGTACGTACAGCCACACATCTGTCACCAATGATGCTCTGTCCATCACCACCCCCTTTTGTACTGCTTTGTTCGCCATAAGTTGGCAGGGTATGCTCAGAAGTGAGTCCCTTGCTCACTTTGTCACTGGATTCAAGCAAGCCTGGCTGAAGACGGCTGAAATGCCAGAAACCGGTCCTAGGAAGCTTGTTTCCGCTCCAGGGAAGGCATGGCTTGGCAGTTCGGGCTGGACTGTTCCCATGAGGCACAGGGTCAGACTGATTTGCATATGGCCATGTCTGAACTGGGGTGGCAGAGTGGGCTAAAGAGCTGTGATGGATTAAACTCAGATCTGTTGACTGGGTGTGAGTGTTTGATTGGTTCAGATGCTCCGTCCATCACCACCCCCCCTCTTTTGTACCACCAATGAAATGGTGCCATGTGCCAACACCAGCCCTCTCCATGCACAAATATGCACACCGACCCCACTTGACATACACAGTGTGCACACAGGTAAGCAAAGGGAACGGTTACAGATAACAAAGAGTCACACACCAATGGACATGCACAAGGAAGACAGTGCACAACCATGTACAGCACACACTGATGAGTGCATTGCCATGAGGCCCAATCAGCAAGGAGCATGTAAAATCACAGAAAGCATGCGTGGGCTCATAAATACAAATATGTACATTACAGGTCAAAGTCATGCAGTACAATACAATAGCCACGTCATGGCCAGAGGTGATGTCAGCCCGGGCATACGAATCAACATTGAGAGAACCATTAAACTCATTTGTGCTGGTCCCTACATGGCAACTGGTCCCTGTGAACATGATCACAGCACGATTTGCATGCAATGCATCGACATCTGACTACATGTACGAGTAATGTCTGTACCTCTGTCATGAGGCACAGTATTGCACATAGCAAAAGATGTGAAGTTCAGTCAGTTGTGTAGTGTACAGACACTGGATGACAAACAGCTAACAATTCTTGCTGAGTGCACAACACTGACCATTTCCCATCTAATCCACAGGTGACCAAGAACTCACTGCTGAGGACAACATCAATGACCAGCAGAGCCAGTCTTCACCCCCGGCACATGGACTTTCGAATGTAGACTCCCAGGATTTTCAGGACGATGAGCTCGAGGCTGGCCCATCTGATGTGCCAGGAAGTACCATGTCCCAGGACCCCATCCTCCTCACCACCATGTCTGCTGCAACAACAACAGCACAGCAGAACCCTGCTGTTACGGCCTGTGCGTCCACCGCCACCACCACTACCACCAGTGCCACCTGCAAAACCCTCCCTGTCCCAGGGGATGACCAGCCCACACCAACAACTGTGGACAGCAGCAGGGCAGGTGGGAGGGCCAGGGTCACCCCCAGACATCAGGAGGTTGGGACCACATCCCTGGACCACTTCACCAGAGTAATCGGGGCCTATGAACAGGTCCAGGGACAAAGTGGCCGGTCTGACAAACTCTTACGAGAGCTCATCCTGCTGATGAGGTCCATCGACACCCACATCGGTCAAATGGTGGACCTCATGGGCCAGCAAGTGGCGTTACTGAGGGACAGGCCTGCGTCCCAACCAATACTTCCACCCCCTCTGGTGTGCTGAAGGATGACAGTTCACCATCTTCCCCTGTGGCCACTGAGAGGGGTGAGTCCTCAGATGCCGCTGGCACCACATCAGGGCCCACACCAGCGAAACAACCAACGGGCCATCCAAAGAAGAGCCTGGGAGTCTCTGGAGGCAAAGCACCAGCCAAACGCCAGTCACGGAGCAAGCCCTGATGGCAACCCTCTTCCCCACTGCATTGACTGTTTGGACTTTCCTTCCCCACACTGCCTTGGGAATGGCACCTGTCTGTTGGACTGGGTCATCACATTGATGTGGTGTCCACTCATTCATCTCATTTACCATGACTGTCACTTCCCTGCTCCATCACCACCTTCATGTTAATCTGCCTGCCCCCTCACATGTCAACTTTGTAAATGAAATACCTTACACACCTTCATTGTGTCAGCTTTGTCTTTAGTGCAAGATGTTCAGTCTTCAAGATGTCCATAATGTATCAGAAAGATGTACTGTATGTAGGAATGGATATATTTGAGGCACCTAGGGAAACACAACAGAACAACATTCACTGGTGTGAGTGTGGCATCACAGACATTACACTACATAAACCATCTACATAACCCAACATGCAGATGACACAATGGGCAACAAGTGTCAACAAACATGTCCCGTATACGTTCACAGATTTCATGTCACTGTCACACATCCACACACAGGCGACTTTACATCTTGCTCTCTGTACCATTTGCACATATGCCTTCACAACAACAGCAATCACACCCAGACAATGTACATGGTGTACTTTGTCACCCACCTTCAAGTGAAGTAGTGGGTGATGAGCTGTTGACGCATGTCACCTCCATCCTCCTCTCCACTGTCCTCATCACTGGACTCAGGTTCTTGTGCAGGCGGGGGCCTTGGGTCCTCATCATCATCCAGGAACAGGGGAATCTGCTTGTGAATGGCCAGGTTGTGGAGCATGCAGTATGCCACTACGATCTTACACACCTTCCCAGGCGAGGGTGACAGTGCACCTCCAGTTTTGTCAAGGCAGCGGAAACGTGACTTGAGAAGGCCAAAAGTACGCTCAAAAACACGACGTGTCCTGTCATGGGCCTCATTGTATCTGATATCAGCCGGGGTCCTGGGATTACGCAGTGGGCTCAGCAGCCATGGACAGCTGGGATATGCAGAGTCACCTAGGAATGACAAACTCACATTGCAATGTTGCACAGGCAGAGGGCAGCAAGTCGCAAACCCAGCACGCCATTCGACTAGGCATACTCACCCACAATCCAAGCACGCTCGGGAAGCAGATTAGCCATCAGCCTGGGCACAATGCTGTTCCTCAGGATGTAGGAGTCATGGGCTGAGCCGGGGAATCTGGCACACACATGCAAGATGGTCATATCGACCAGGCACACCATCTGCACATTGATCGAGTGATAATGTTTTCTATTACGGAAAATGTGCTCACTCGCCTGTGGTGGCACAAGACCAACATGTGTGCAACCAATGGCCCCAACAACATGGGGGATGTGCCCAAGAGGATAGAAGTCTCCCTTCACACCTGCCAATTCTGCTCCCCAGGGGAAATGTATGTATCTGTCCCGGTAGATCATCATGGCTGCAAGAACATCCCGCAGCACCATGCTGAACATGGGTTGAGACATCCCAGCAGCGCTGGCCACGTTCTCCTGGAAGGATCCAGTGGCAAAAAAATGGAGGGCTGCCATCACCTTGTAAGTTGGTGTGAAAGCTGTTGGGTAGTGGCGACGAGGCTGCAGGTGGTCCTCCAACAGATCACTAAGGGTCTTCAGGGTGGCTCTGTCAAGACGGAACTTACAAATGATCGCAATATCCTCCATGTCCTCCAGCAGTGTCAAGTGACGTATCAGATTTGGCCTCCTCCTAGTTGAGATGAAATTGGACACATGTCAATGACATCCATCATGAGAAGGCATAACACGTTCAGGATGAAACAGAATGAACAAACACTGACTTGAGGGATGTGTGATACACCATGTTACATGGGTGTAAGGTTGAGCCACACAGAGGGCACACCTCTCCATTTACAATACACCAGTGCGTAAAACACAACATAGGTCAATGTGAATGCACATATTTTCAATGCCACATTCTACATGTGCACGCCTGGGAGCGCGTCATCCAGCCATTGTCCAACAAATCAACACAACTGTCTCATACTCATCTGCTGTACCTGTCACACTTCAATGCATCATTCAAACTTGGTGAACATCCGCAACACAGTGATCACAGTTGGCGGTGAATTGACAAGTGCGTTTATGAGCACACAGATAAGCACAAGTAACAACAACATACAGTGAGACAAGCCTTGCCGAGGTCATCACTGCCCCACAACACATTCATATGTTTACATATTGTAGAGTCCTCTACAACACTGTCCTACCTCACCAACCATCTAATGCATGTGTGACATGTTAGGGACTACAGACCAATGTACGTCACACATACACAACCATGGCCCATGTAGGCACCTGTGGAGTGAATGGAACATTGACATTGTGTGCAAGATGATGTCCACTTCACTATGTGGCCACTGTGCACTGTTGAAGTATTCCTGATGGACATTGACATTGTATGTGCCACAAATTGCGGTTGCTACCGCCTGGCCTCGGTAGTGTGTCCCCAGCACCCCCCTACACACAAGTGCAGTAGTCATTGGCAGGGAAACATGAGAAGATGGCGGTTGGCATGCTCTGCCACCCTATTTGCGGTAGCTACTTAGACCAGGTGGTTACCTACATGGAGGGCATACACTCTGACGTGGGTGGGCTACACCGTACTGCCCAGGCTTTGTTGTCTACAGTGACACCTGCCCTTCAACAAGCACATACTCCCATTCCTACTCCTGTGCCTTTGTCCACCCCCCGTCAGTGGCCACATCAGATAATAGTGACCACGGTTCCCATGCGTCACAGTCACCATACAGCATAAGAAGCACCCAGCAGAAACAACCCAAGCGGGCCCACCTGCAGACACCATCCCCACAGAAGAGCAGAGCCACCCCAGAATGCAAAGACAAAAGCCCATCAGGGAAGGGCAAGGCTGAAAAATCAATGAAGCAGACATCAGGCTCACATGCCTCAGAGTCATCACCAACGAAGGACTCTCCTGTCCCTAAAACTTCATGCAGAGCTAGGCGTACAGTGTCTATGCCCACTGAGGAGGTGTTATATGGCAAGGGTACACCTAGGAAGGGCTCAGGGCCACATTCCCCGCCACATCAACTTCAAATCCAAGCCCAGTGAAGCAGGTGAAGGAGGGCACTGTAGGGGCTACCCCTTTGCAAACAGGCAAAGGAGGGCACTGTAGGGGCTACCCCTGGCAAACAGGCAAACGAGGGCACTGTAGGGGGTACACCGGGCAAACAGGAGAAGGTGGTCCAGAGGCGTAGCCAGACAAACCATTCCGCAGGATTCAGCACGTCACCAGAGGGAGTGCCAGCGTCTGCACCTGATGCCGGTCTGTTGGTGTGTGTGCCTGTTGTGTCATCACCAGTTCCCATTGACCCCATTACAGGGAAGGCACTTCAAATTCCCAAGAAGTGGAAAGGCACCCCTCAAACCTCTACCACCCACACTGTGTCACAGGTCTGCATGACTCTACCTCCACATGCCACTACACCATCTGGTCCAAACAGCCCTCCAGCTTGCCAATCCACTGATAACCCTACATCAACTGGGCCTCTCTTATTTTGTTTGTTTTTTTATTTTATTTTGAAAGTTTTATAGAGCGCGAACAAGATCCTGGCGGATATCAGAGCGCTATACAATCAATAAATGTTACTTATACAGCAACAAAAAAAAGAGCGAATCAGGACATATAGTAAGAAGCGATATACAGTCTGTCTCGTAGTGTGAGACCGAGGGACGATATAATGCAAAGGTTGCTTAAAAGGGTCTTTATCCCATTAAGATTGAGATGGCGTTTGTATTTCGTCTCAGGATTTCTATGGACCATACTCATGTGAATTTGGCCATGAGGATGGATTTCACTTCCTTTTTAGATGAAGCAGTGGAAGGGTTGAGTCTGGTTTGTGGAGGTAAGGCCTTCCAAATTCTAGGTGCCATCCCAGAGAAGGTTCGTTTATATGTTTTTTTCTTATTGAATTTTTGTGGTTTCAGTAGTAGTTTTTCTGCATTTCTTGAGAGTCTGGTCCCACCCGAGATCGTCAGCTTCTGTGACAAGTAGCTGGGTGCATTGTGATGCATGGCTTTGTGCGTCATGCAAGCTATTTTCAGATGCAGATGCATTCCAACCGTAGCCAGTTCAAGGATAGTAGGTCTGGGGAGATGTGGGAACTTCGTTTAGAACCAGTTATGAGTCTTGCTGCTGCATTGACTGAGGCTCGTAATGGAGCCGTTGATGCTTTGGGTAGGCCGCATAGAGAGACACATCTGTATTCTACTCTAGGAATAATTAGAGCTTGTACTGCTTGCTTGAAGTCATTGTGTGGTAGGAAGGGTTTCAGTTTCCGCAGTGTGTGTATCTGGAAGTTTGCTCCCCTTGTAGCACTGCTGATATGTTTTTGCATATTAAGGCTGCTGTCCAACGTTATTCCTAGTGACTTCGCTGAGTCCACAATGGTAGGTTGAACATTGAGTGCCGTAATTTGTTTGATTCGATCTTGCATTTTGGGGTTGTGTGCAGGTGGAGCTAATGGCCTTGTCATTCACTGCTGTTCTGCCCTTGCCTGTGTAGCTTCTCATGTTCTGGCTCTGCACTTTGCCATGCCCACTGGCCTTGTTGTTCTACTGTGTTGGAGTCTCCCCTGTGCAGCCTCTCATGTACTTGCTGTGCCACCTGCCATGGACACTTGCCCTGTTGCTCTGCTTTGTTGTATTATCCCCTGTGCAGCCTCTCATGTACTTGCTGTGCCACCTGCCATGGACACTGGCCCTGTTGCTCTGCTGTGTTGGACTCTCCCCTGTGCAGCCTCTCATGTACTTGCTGTGCCCCCTGCCATGGACACTGGCCCTGTTGCTCTGCTGTTTTGGGCTCTTCCCCTGTGCAGCCTCTCATGTACTTGCTGTGCCCCATGCCATGGACACTGGCCCTGTTGCTCTGCTGTGTTGGAGTCTCCCCTGTGCAGCCTCTCATGTACTTGCAGTGCCACCTACCATGGACACTGGCCCTGATGCTCTGCTGTGTTGGACTCTCCCCTGTGCAGCTCCTCATGTACTTGCTGTGCCCCCTGCCATGGACATTGGCCTTCCTGTTTAAGGTTTGCCTGTGCAGGTTATCTTGCATATGATCAGCATTTTGTAACTTGCTCTTGTCTACTGTTGTTCTACTGTCACATCTGTGCAATATGTGAATAAAGACAGTTACTCCTGTTGTCTGTTTTGTCAGTGTCCTTACTGATTAAAGTTATTTTGGTGTGTGCATTTGGTTGACTGTGCCCCATGCTCTACATGTCGCTTCAACATTGCCAAGCTCTTAGCCGGCAACACATTTTTTAACAGGGGTGACAGGGTCTTCAGTCCATTCAGACACTGATACTTGTGTTATCTGTGACGTCTATTTCACCTGTCATGCAGTTCTCTTTTTCGTGATTTGCTATTGTTGGCTACATTGTTCAGATGTCAGGTTGGGGTACACTGCCAGCACAGGGTGTGATGCTGTGCACAGGTTTGCATGCAGGCTGGGCAATGTCATCATGTATGTGTGTTATTCCTTTATGTGTGCCCAGCTGTGTATGTGTATGGTCATCTTGTGTTGGCCCTTAATCCTGGTCCCATGGCCTACATGAGATGTGTGCTCTTGGGTAGTCAAGAGGTGTGCAGTGTGAAGGATGTGACTTTGTAGGGGGTGTGGATGTGTGTGCCCCTGGACTGTGAAAGACACACATGTGTCACCCAGGAATTGTGTGCCTGTTGTTTGGGTTGTTCTGCCCTGTGTATATGGTTGTATTCACATGTGTGAGTTGTCTGTTGTGGACTGTGCAGTGTGATGGTATGTCCGTGCCGTTCTGTCTGACTCCTACTTGTTATTATTAATGTATACTTTATTCGGCATCAAAAAAGACAACACCATAAAAGCACAGCTGAAAAACAATTCATGTAAATAAATTTTTTTGCTTATTCCATCCAGATTTCCTTTTGCTCTCGGCAACTGCTAAAAAGATTACAATGTGATAAAAAAAATTAAAAACGATTCATAACTTTACAATTAACTCGTTCCCTCTGGTATTCCTGAGACGCATTGCCACTCTTAAAAAGTTTACAGTACAATGCAGGGTTAAAATCTCAGTAGAAAGTTTTAAATACAATAACGCCACTTTAGACTGTCTGAATCCTGCTTTTTTTAGTACTCTTTTTAAGAAATGCTTCCTCTGGTGCCTATAGTACGGGCATAGCAGTACGAAGTGGAGGGAGTCCTGCGGAGATCGGTGATCGCAGCCTCAAGGACCCTTCTGCTCCACTGTTCTGGTAAAACCTGCGGGCACCGCAAGGCTATGATGTAAGGAATCCAACCTAAAGCGCGTCATTAAAAACCTATCTTGGGCACTATGCATGAAATACAAGTAAGGTTCAATACCCAGGCAGGATTTAGTCAGGATATAACTTCTCACTGCCTGTTTTTTAATCTTCTGGTCTTCCCTGCTAGAGCCCAGTAATTTCAAGATCTCCCCCTTGACCATAAGCTTATCCCTGGCCAACAGTTTCTGTGGGTGATTAAAGAATTCCATGCAACCCAGACCCTCAAGGCGTTCCCTCACATATTGAAGCCATGGTATGTTCAACCCATTATCACGAGCCTTGCAATCCTTAATGATTTCTCTTGTTAGGGTGGCCTCCGGATTTGTCCAGATTTTGACCCAGCAGGTAACAGGTTTTAATGTTATCCTGTCATTGATGTAGGTAGCACCCAGTTCCTCATGCACAATGAAGCCCGGGGTACTTTGTGGCACTTTCAACAGTCTTCTAACAATTTTTTTCTCCTCAATTTGAAGAGGCTTGGCATCCACAAAGCCCCAAACTTCACTGCCATAGAGAACTTTAGCCAAACATATGGAGTTGTAGAGGTTCAGGATCTGATCAGGAGACCAGCGGTCCAACCTATGTGCATGATTCATGATTGCCCCCGTGCTTCTAATCAGGGTACTCAAAAGAAACAGGGGTAGCTGGGCCCAGCGGGAAGGAGGGTCGGCAGGGCCTCACAACTATGAAATATAAATATTTGCCTATGCCTCCGGACTACTTAGAGCACTCACAAATTCATGTGCGAGTAAACAATAATTTATTAGTTTACCCAAACAACACTTTATGTTTTTTAATCAGTAATCAATTCGTGAAACATTCAAAAAGATTTTAGAAAAAGCAGAACAAACACTGCTATCAACTTCATTTCTTAGCCATACATACTTTAAGAGAAAAGATTTTGTGCATATATACAGTGAAACAACAAAATAAATGACGTTTTCTAACAAGAAATGACAAAAAACATATACCGTGAATACATGTCACCACGAAAAAAGATAAATAACATTGGTCATATAACCATACATGCTAGAAAAACTTTTCGAAAACAGGAGGGAGACAAGAGTGATATTACAAACAAATTGATTATGCTCCCTGGTCCTGATTACAATGTTTTCAAATCAATGTCAGGAACATTGCTAATTTTTGCATCAATAAACAATGGCCAACTGGCCAGTGAATCAAAGAGGGAAAGAATGCCGACGCGTTTCGAATCCATTTTAATGGATTGCTGGATTCTCGTCAGGGCCGTGTGATTCTATTCCGTGGGAGCTGTTTAAAAAGACAGACAATATGTTTGTCAAAAAGTGAGTCCTCTAGCCATTCTTTACTAGACTTATTTGGGAACAGATTAGAGCGTACCTTATGATGATTCCAAGAATTTTTTCAGGTAATTAACAATCGGCGAAATCTTTTACAAAACAGAAAAAGTATCGCCTCCCCCCATTTTTTGACTAGAATTCACTCTGTTGCAGCGCAAACCGACCGTCATAGATGACATAGATGGCATTTTTCATGCAAACTGGAGCGACTGTGGGCTAAACATCATAAGGTACGCTCTAATCTGTTCCCAAATAAGTCTAGTAAAGAATGGCTAGAGGACTCACTTTTTGACAAACATATTGTCTGTCTTTTTAAACAGCTCCCACGGAATAGAATCACACGGCCCTGACGAGAATCCAGCAATCCATTAAACTGGATTCGAAACGCGTCGGCATTCTTTCCCTCTTTGATTCACTGGCCAGTTGGCCATTGTTTATTGATGCAAAAATTAGCAATGTTCCTGACATTGATTTGAAAACATTGTAATCAGGACCAGGGAGCATAATCAATTTGTTTGTAATATCATTCTTGTCTCCCTCCTGTTTTCGAAAAGTTTTTCTAGCATGTATGGTTATATGACCAATGTTATTTATCTTTTTTCGTGGTGACATGTATTCACGGTATATGTTTTTTGTCATTTCTTGTTAGAAAACGTCATTTATTTTGTTGTTTCACTGTATATATGCACAAAATCTTTTCTCTTAAAGTATGTATGGCTAAGAAATGAAGTTGATAGCAGTGTTTGTTCTGCTTTTTCTAAAATCTTTTTGAATGTTTCACGAATTGATTACTGATTAAAAAACATAAAGTGTTGTTTGGGTAAACTAATAAACTATTGTTTACTCGCACATGAATTTGTGAGTGCTCTAAGTAGTCCGGAGGCATAGGCAAATATTTATATTTCTAATCAGGGTACGACATTTTTCCTCCATCAGTGGTTTAAAATTTTGTTTGGAGTCTACCAATACCCCTAAGTAGGAAAAACACTGGACTTTTTCAATGCGGTGTGCCCCAATCGTATTTCTGTATTTCTTTACGGGCACCTTCCCTACCTCCATTTTATATGATTTAGTAAGGTTAGCTGACAAATCTAGTTTCTCCATAAAATCAACAAAGCCATCTAGCAATGCTTGAAGACCCCGGGGGGTTCGGGCCAGCAGCACCGCGTTATCCGCGTAAAGCAATACCTTAACCCCCCTGGTACCTATCCTTGGTGAGTCCACTCCCAAGCCTGCCAGCGCTTTCTCCAAGCCATTAATGTACAGGGTAAATAAGAAGGGTGCCAATATACAACCCTGTCTAACTTCCCTTGTACAAGGGAACTGGTCAGTCATGTTACCCTCCTCATTGTACCTGACCTGGGCTACGGTGTTCATATGCAGAGATCTCAAGATATTTTTAAGACCCTAGTCCACTCCTAGCTCCTCCATGAGTTCCCACAGTTTGAGCCTATTCACCCGGTCGAAGGCTGCCGTCAAGTCCATGAAAGCCAGGTACACTGTCTCCCGATTAGCAATTGTGTATTTGGCCGTCAGGAGGTACAGGTTAAGGAATTGGTCCGTTGTGGAGCGTCCAATTCTAAATCCATACTGTGTATCGGAAATGACCTTGTGTTTATCTGCCCAGTCTAGCAGTCGGTTCAGTATGGCCCTGCCGAGAACTTTCATGGACACGTCGATGAGCGAAATCGGTCGGTAACAGGACGGGCTCTCCCTATCTCCTTTTTAAAAAATTAGTACAATTATCGCTAATGACCATGATTTGGGCATACCCCTACTTACTGCAGCATTTATCACCCTGGTCAAGATGGGGGCCCACAAATCCACTTGAGCTAAAAACAGGTTGGGGGGACTCCGTCAGGTCCCGGTGCTTTATTTCTAGTCAGGCCCTCCACACCTGCCTTGATTTCATTTAATGTAAAAGTTACATGTACTTCCCCTTCTTGCTTGTCTTTGGGGACTATACCATCCTCCTGTGTACTGAAATTGTATAGGCCATTAAAATGCTCGAACCACGATGCCGCCAAGATGTGATTTGCGATCTTAGGCTTATCCCTATCTTGGAAGCATGGCTCGTTAAAGGCCTTCCAAAATGCTGTCATGTTTTTGGTTTCAGCTGCTTCCCTCAGGATCTCCCAGGCCTGTTTTTGCAGGGAGGTTTTACGGAGTTTAACAGCCTTATTATATAAACCTGTACATGTTATGACCCTGCTTCGATCCCTCGGGCGGCTTGTGAGAGCCAGTTTCAGCTCTCTCAGGGCCTTAGTGCAGGCCTGATCAAACCACCCGTATTCCACCTGGGCTTTTTTTCCCCGTTGTTACCCTGAGTAGTCTTTCAATTTGCTTTGCGACCCCTTCATAAGCCTTGACTAAGTCAGCCCCTTCTACTTCCGAGTTCAGACGTCCACCTTGAACCATCTGAGCCTTCTCCCCTGATCAACCGCTATTAGCTCCACAATCCCACCCCTCTTGTCCTGGGTTCTGGACTTGTCTGGGTCCCTCAAGACAATGACTAGTGGGTTATGGTCGCTGAATGCACTTGGTTGTATTTCAAACCCCAAGGCCTCCTGTTTTAATGTTGTGGAAACAAAAATAAAATCTATGACTGATTCGCAACCTCTGCCTTTGAAGGTGGGGTGCCCCGCTGTCCAGATTTAAAGAACTAGAAACAAGGCTGGCGGGGGAGGTTGACCAAGAGGGACCGAGATACCAGTGGGTGCTTGCAGGAGACTTTAATTGCCATTTTTGCCCACACCTGAAATATAGTCAGGGCAACTGGTCTTCTTGCCCCCGAGAAAATGGACCCCATTTAGAACATAACATAGAGGGAAATGAGCTCAACAAGGACATGGGTACACACCACTCTGAGTTAAAATTTGAGTTAACGTCCAAAATTGTATTTTCCAGCCACTTAGCTTTTGTCTCAGCTGGCAGAATCAAGAGCCGGACCGCTGCAGTCCCTCACAGCCTATCACAAACCTCCCTTCACCATGCTCCTCTGCAGCCTCTGACCGACTCTATGCGGCTTCCCCCACACTCAGGTAATGATTCCCAGCAGTGATTCCCTGTAATTTCTTATCACTAGCGAACTCACAGGTCCCCAATTCCAGTTCTCCAGGTTTTCCCACTGCGTTGCTTCCAGAGCTGTTGCTGTAGCTGCGGCTGCTATACTTTGAATACAGCCGTGATTTGAGCAGCTCGCAGCGCTGTTTTCAAAGACAGCTCTTTCACACACCAACTCCTGCCTTGGACTTGCCTCAGACCGCCGCCTCCAGGCATTTTCTCTTTTCGTTTCCTCTCGTTTTCTCTCCTCGCCCAGCTCCTGATAGCTTACTCTCGTCGGAACTCTCTCCGCCGACTCCCTCCACTGGGCTCTGCTGGGCTCCGCTAGGCTCAGTTCGGGCTCTACTCTCAGCCACGTTGGCCTTCAGTCCGGTGAGTGACAGTACTCGGCAGCGCTCGGTATCACTCGGTATCGCGTCTCCTACACCGCGCCGCTGCCCCTGCAGCTCCTACGCTGGCTGAAAATGCTACTCCTACTTGTTGTTTTTGTCACTTATGAGTGTGCAGAGTGTGTGACTTGCACATCAGTGTTGTGTTTGTTTGATCATCCATGTGTCTTGATAGTGTTTGTGTAGACTGTGCAGCCCTGCTGCTCCACACTGCCATTGTGGTTGTGTTTCTCACATATTGCAGGCACATGGTGCCTTTTATCCTCCTGTATGGCATGGTGTGTGGTGTAATGCCATCCCCTATGTGTGCCACTTATGCCTGCGCATTGTGAGTCTGCACTCCCTCTATTTGAGTATGGTACACCCCTTTCATGTCGACTACTGACATGCAGGACAGTTTACCTTGATGTCAGCTGTCCCCTAGGTTTACATGTGTGTGTGCTTCCCCATCACTTCATCTGCGACACTGTGCTTTGTGGTGCAGTTCTTGGGCCAAGTGTGATGTTCCACTATGGACATTGCCCCAATGGTTTATGTGTGATGTTCTTGTGCTATTAATCAGTGAGGACTGCTCATGTGCACTTCAGCTGTGTGTGCTGCCCAGTGCTCTGGTCAAGATGGTTCTGCTCTTGTATCCCAGAGTGGTGCATCTGTTGTTGTTGTGTTGGATGTATGTATGTTGGCTGTGGTATTCCTTCACTTCCTGGGTGTGCTGTTGTGTTTGTGATGTGCCTATTTGTGTTGTGTGTGTTGAGGTTGTGTCAGTCATGCCTGTGTGTGACTGTTCTGCTTGGTGTGCACACACTGCTTATTGTGCATTCAGTGCTGTGTGTATGTGGCCTAGGCATTGCCTCATGTGCATCTCCTGATGTCCTGTAGTTTTTGTTCATTTTTGATTTCATGTGCATATTTAGTTGGTTTCATGTGGCAGTGTAGTTCTGTGATGGTGCACTTCTTGTGTGATTTGTGGTATGTTGTGTGTGTTTTGGTCCTGAGTGATGAGGTTGTGCACTCCTGTTGTGTCTGTGCTCCCATTGCCTTTTAACGGTTTTGCTGACAAGGTATGTCTGTTTCTGATGGGGTTCTGTGTGTGTTTCTGTAGTGTTTTGTGTTTGTGTGTTGTTTTTGGGCAGACATCGGTTCAGGCATCCCTGTGTGTGTGTTATGTTTGTGGCTACACCCAGGGTGTGTGTTTGTTTGGGTGTATATGTACTGGCAAGTATTGGCAGCCTCTGGTGTGTGTGGCACTGGTGTTGTGTGTTGTGTGTTCCTGTGCAGCCACTCCTGCATTGGCTGTCTCCCTGGTTGTTTGTTGTGTGGTGCAGGGTGTGGATTGAGCTTGCTTGTTGCTGTGCTTGTTGCTTGCTGCTGTACATGGGGGTACACAGGATGGGCAACTGGCAGGTGCTTTCATGGGGTGTGTTAATGTGTGGGGGGGGAGGTATGTCCCTGGGGTGTTTGTGCCCTGCCCATGCCTTGGACTGGCCCTGCCTTCTGCATTGTGCTCATGTATTGTCCGTTGCGGTGACGTGACCGGGACGTTGCTGAAAGTTTGCGGTCGATGTGTGTCCAAGATGCAGTGGGGTGACTTGGTGGCTGGTGGGTCATGTGTGGGTGCCCTTGTGGATGTGTTGATGCCCCCCAGCAGGGTGTCTGTTGTGAATTTGGACCCTGTATCCGCCCGTGTGTTTGATGTTGTATTTGTGTAGTTGCGTACCTGCGGCGGCGGCCGCGGCGGCCCGTGAGATGATAGTGCGCACCGGGAACACGTGTAGGGCAGAGTCCATGGCGGTCGTGACCGGGTGGAGAGGACCGGGACTGTGGTATCGCTCTCCACTGTCGAGTTTCCACCGTCTTGGGTTGGGCGGTGTCTCCTCTGCGGTGCGTCTGCTTGTTTGGGCCATACTAATTTGTGGAGTGGGGCGGACGTCATTCCACACGGCGGAGAGTCTCCATTGGCACCCACCGCTGGGGTGGCGGGCGCACTTTGATGGCGGTGCATGTCACTCCGCGGTGGACGGGAATTGACCTATGTATTGCAATACTAATATGGCGGACGTGTTTCCCGCTGCTCGCGGCTGTAAAAATGCGTTTTCCGCCACCCGCCAGCACTGCGGTGGTGCCACCGCCCGCCATCCTAATGGGGCCCTAAATATCCTTGTTGTGGGCTTCTTTAAACTGTTGTGCGACTGGATAGGCCGGATTACTATTAATGATTGCACATAGATGTTGAAGTATCCTCACGTGCAAGTGTAGCTTAGTACTTCCCACATACCTAACCCCACAAGTGCACGTGAGAACATAAATATATTACCTACTGGCGAACCTAGTTTCCATATGAAAAGCATTTTTTGGGGGTGATTTGTCAAGCGGAGGCTGAGAAAAAAGGGGGGTCCCAAAACTTGTTTTCTCCATGTTAATTTCCTTAAGAACTTTTGTGACGAGCTACAGCCCAAACTGCTGAACAGAATTACCTCAAATTTGGCAAAAAGGTAGAGCTCGGTTCAGAAAGCAACCTTTCTTTTAAATGGTGTAAATCCGTTCAGTAGTTTTTGAGACATTCAAAAAATAAGAGTCAGAAAATCATATTCACATAGGAAACTTTGTGCAAGGCTACAGCCGAAACTACTGAACGGAATTTCCTCTATTTGGTAGAGAGGTCGTGCTTGGATCAGAGAGCGACCTTTTTTTAAATGGTGTAAATCCGTTCAGTAGTTGCTGAGAAATTAGAACATTAAGGGCCCGATGTAGGTAATCCCAGATTACCGATTCTTAAATACCGAATCATATCGATTCGATATTTAAGAACAGGCAAATGGGATATAGGTAATTTTACCGAACAAATTACCGAATTGGTAAGTTTCGGTAATTACCGAATCGGTAAATACCGATTCGGTAATTGCCATTCATTCTTATGGGCCTGGAGGCCCATAGGAATGAATGTCAATTACCGAATCAGTAAATACCGGTTCGATAAAACGGGGAAAACATTGAAGGGTGGCAGGGTGTCACTTTGACACCCTGTTGCACCCCTCAATTGTGTATGGGTGCACATGTTGCGGACATACATGCCCTAAGGGCATGTATGTCTGCAACATGGCACTGTTGTAAAAGCAAAAAAATGCTTTTTCAAGGGTTTTCATTATTTACCACCAACTTGTAGTTGGTGGTAAATAACGAATCTTAAAATGGGAAAATCACTCAATTGAGTGCTCCCTACATATCAGGATTCAGTAATTTACCGAATCGGTATTTAAGAATTTGGTAATTTACCGATTCCTTAAATTACCGATTCGGTAAATTATCGAATCCTTCTTTTTTAGCCTCCTACATCTGTAAAGCCTATGACCGATCGGTAACGGCCGATTTCGGCCGTTACAGACCGGTAATAGCCTACCTACATCTGGCCCTAAAAGTTTCGATATCTGGGCAGAGCCTAAGTCGGGTGCTCGAGCTTCACTGTGATTGGCTGCTAGTAGTCCAAACCAGGACATGTTGGCAGCCATCTTGTGGCTCGGTAGAAGCGAGTCACCCGAAAATGGAGAAACACAGGTGTAAAACAAGAGAAGGGGGCAGGGTAGAAACACCATGACCCACTAAGCCTGCTCAGGGCCCCAAAAAATTATTTTTTTTTTAAAGTAAAAAACCGGCTCAATTCGCGCTGGGCCGCGTTTTATTTTAATGAGGCCTTTGGGCGGGCTAGGTTCCAGGGGTATTTCTTAAAAAATAATGGCAGGGGCTCGCAGGGGTTGTGGGGCCCGCTGTGGTCCGTGCAGCCCCGGGGCTTCAGTCATGTTGGGAGGGGGGTTACGTGGCCCCCCTCCTGTAACCCTATATGTGCTTATAACTTTGGCATCGTTTGACGAATCTTTATGAAATTATCCAAAAGGTTTCTCTTTTTTTGATTAGATCCTATATTGCAAGTTTGGGGGTGACTGGTGTAGGAGGGACTGGGAAAAAAGGGTGTCCCAAAACTTGTTTTCTCCATACGATTTCCACATTAAACTTTACAGAAGACTACAGGTGAGACTACTGAACGGAATTACGCCAAATTTGGCAGGGAGAAAGGTGATGGTCCAGAAAGCACACTTTTGTTTAAATAGTGTAAATCCATTCAGTAGTTTTTGAGAAATATCAAATTTTACTATATCGATATTTGAGAATTCTGACATCTGATTGGCTGAGGGTTACGAGGATGCGGCTCATTGGCTGTGAATGGTTGAAGCCAGGAAGTGTTGGCAGCCATTTTGTGATTTAGTCCGTCAGCTCGCATATCTCCATGTAGAAGCCATTGGGTTCGTAGTTTTACCTCTGCGAGGCATCACTGGCATCTGTGTCTGTGTGAGATATGCCTTTCATGCTGCCTCTACTGATATCACCAGGTCGCAGTTATGGCTTTAGAAGCCCGTCCGTCGGCTCGGAGCTCTGTGAGTCAGTCTGTCGGTACAATCCCCAACACTATCCAAAGACTATCCAAACACCTCTGCACTGTCGTAAACTCTAAAACACTACCCCAAGCACGATTCCCTACACCACACAAACACCACTGCATTGTCGTAAATCATAAAATACTACCCCTAGCAGGACCCCCTACACTATGCAAACACCACTGCATTCCCCAAAACCCTAAAACACGACCCCTTACACTACACAAACACCACTGCATTCTCCGAAACCTTAAAACACTATCCCCAGCACGACCTGTACAGTACTGAAACACCACTGCACTAGCCTAAACTTTGAAACCCTACCCAGCACGACCCCCTGCACTACCCAAACATCACTGTTGTACCCTAAACTCTAAAAGACTACCCCCAGCATGACCCCCTACACTACATAAACACCACTGCAGTACTGTGAATACTAAAACACTACTCCAAGGACGACCCCCTACACTACACAAACACCACTGCACTACCCTAAACCCCAAAACACTACTTCCAACATGACCCCTTACACTACTCAAACGCCACTGCATTGTTGTAAACTCTAAAACATTACCTCCAGCACGATTTTTACACTACCCAAACACTACTGCACTACCTTAAACCCTAAAATGCAACCTCCAGCACAAACCCACAAACACTTCACAAACACCACTGCTCTATTCTAAATCCTAGATCAGTACTCCCTGCATGACTTCCCACACTACACCAACACCAGTGTGCTACCCTTAATCCTAAAACACTACCTCAGCATGACCCCCTACACTACACAAACACCACTGCAGTGCAGTAAACCCTAAAACACTACTCGTATCATGACCCCCTACACTACCCAAACACTGCTGCATTATCGTAAACTCTAAAACACTACTCCAGCAGGACCCCTA
The DNA here is from genome assembly GCF_964261635.1 of Lissotriton helveticus. NCBI lineage: Eukaryota > Metazoa > Chordata > Amphibia > Caudata > Salamandridae > Lissotriton > Lissotriton helveticus. The sequence continues at coordinate 644,491,993 of NC_136059.1, forward strand.
CACTACAAAAACACCACTGCACTATCTCAAATCCTAAAACATTACCCCCACCAAGACCACCTTCACTATCCAAACACCACTGTGCTACCCTAAACCCTAAATCATTACACCAGCATGACCCCCGACACTACACAGACACAACTGTGCTACCCTAAATCCTAAAACACTACTCTCAGCATGATCTCCTACACTACACAAACACCACTGTACTACCCTAAATCATAAAACCATACCAGTCTGTCGGCTCACAGGTGTGTGTCTGCCAGCCGTCGTGTCCCTAGCTGTACATGTGCGAGCCAATCTGTTAGGTGATAGGTATGTCTCTGCAAGCAGGGCCGTTGGCTCATTGCTGTCCCTTTGCGAGTCAGACCCGAGCTGTCCCTCAGCGAGCCAGCACACTGCTGTGCGTTTGCGAGCCAACGGCCCATTGCTCTCCCTGTGCGAGCCGAGCCCACGGGCCCCAGCTCTCCCTCTGCAAGCCTGCCCGACGACCCGCAGGTCTCCCTGAGCTAGCCAGATTGCAGCTGTCACTCTGCGAACCAATATTGGGAATATAAGGTGGCTCTAAAAAGAGCCCTTGTGTTTATTAGTTGGAGCTACATATAAGTGTGGATGCACAGCTTCAAGTTATTCAGAAAAACTCGATTTCCCTGATTTGTGAAATGTACTCCATCACTTCTGTGGATATCAGCCATATCAAAACATATGTTGTTGTTGTAGATCAACCCCATTCTGTGGTCTCTGAGGTATGCAGACACAGCTTTGTTGACATTCTTCCTTGATTTTTCAATCTGAGGACAAAATTGGTTTGAACATTTCCACTTCTGTCTTTGGCATATATTGGAATATACAAAGACAGTTTAAGGCAAAAGCAACATCAATTGTCGAATGGTGTCCTTCAATAGCATTTCCAAACCTGCCCCAGTCAATGGGCCTAGGTCATTTCCACCACAGTGCACAATCATGAAGTCAGGGTGTTAGAGATGCAAACAGGTTTTAACCAAAGGCAACAATTGGTGCCACTTCAATCCTCTCTGTCCAAACCATTTAATGTGAACATTTTGTAAACCTAGGTCTATTTAAGTCAATACGTCTCTGTTCTGCATACCTCTTGCACCAGAAAACATAGCTATGTCCTACGATCCACACCAGCATTTTGAAGGTATGACTGAGAAGTATGGATAGAAGTCTGTTGCTCATGCAGTCCGTTTGTAGAGTAGGAGATATGTTTAAAGATGGGGAACTACTTTTTTTTCTCACTCAAAACGATAACTGATTGGGAGATGAAAAGCATTTTTTTCTAAAAAGTAGGGTGCACATTAGTTTGTGGGAAAGCATCTTTGTCATTGGTTTACTGATATGCCCTTTAATGCAAATTCTAGTGAGAGTCCTTAGGCTTTCGTAATGTCAAATGTATATCCTGAAAGTAGAATGTAGTCCTGAGTTGGCTTCAGGGCATATCTTAAACAGACTTCCAAATGTGATACAAATGTGCTCTGCTACCCCTCTTCATAAAAGCCTTCATTTTGATGAATCCAAGATCTCGACACTATGAAGGCTTTCATCTTAAAGAATACATAATATAAGTGTTGGTGGCAGCATTTATTCCCTGGTGTAATTGGATGAGAGCAAATTTCTTTTTGCCTTATTTAGGAGTTCAAAAATATCATGCATTAAAATTTGCTAATGAGCCCTATATCCAGGACCTTCACTGAACTAAGGCCTGCAGGGCTGACTCCAGGTATTTAAAAAACTCAGACTTTGTCGTAATAGAAGAAAGAATGAAAGCCCATGAGAATAAAGTGATTCTGAAGGAGCCCTTCTTTGTGGTCCTGACGAACAAGGGATACAATTAATTCTCAGGTTTTGTTGAGCTTAGACAAGTGAAGTAAAAATCTTGAAATATGTGGAAACTTCCAGAATAAGGCCATCACCACATAACCTTTGACTTCACACACTTTCAGACCTCGTTCAGATGGCCATTGCACAGACAGGAGGTAATAGGCCACAACCATGGTTGTTGGAGCCATTTCCATCTAGTTTTCTAGAGTGTGGCGGGATAGTAGCCACTTGATACACAGTTTGTAATTCTCCTGTGATAATGGTTCCCTCGCTTCTGCATTTCTTGAATTTAAAGTAGATTTTAAACTGGAACCCTTTTTTGATGTGGTTGAGTCCCTGTTAGCTAAGTCATTATATTTGAAATTTCGTGATGGGACCCTTCCTCTGAGTTCTTTTACTTCTAAAGAGAGGCAATCTTCTAGGGATCTGGAAGGAACTTTCCATCTTTGTGCCGGATCCAATGAAACCATCGAACATGCTCTTCTCTTTTCCCCAGCTTACAGGTGATAGCAGTGAAAATTGATACTACCACTTTGCCGGCTTCTGGGCATACACGATTATAGAACAGCAATTAGGATTTGAGAACTGATACTAGGCAATCCATAGTGTTTGCGGTCTCATGGTTTCTGCTATGTATGTGGGGATTAAGGGCCAAATATCTGCAGTCCAGCGATCCTGGTTCTATTGTAGGTTGACTTGCACACATTCTGTATGTATATTGTTACTCATGCTGGGATGTACTTTTTAGCATTTTAATCCAAGTTTTGTATCGATTAATTGATTTAATCTTGTGTTCTTATGCTTTTTTATGGGCTGGTGCCAAATAAAAGAAAGATGAGATTTATTGCAGCTACAGCAAGGTTGCATAAATTACTGGGCAAGTAATTGTGGTTTGATATCTATACTAGTTGCATATAAGAATCAACTTGTCCCATCTGTATTTTCTTATGGTCTATCAGATATGGGTTACCACCGATTGGACTGTAGTAGTAGGAAATTCTGGAAGTTGCATTATGCACACAATACTAGTTATGTTACGAAATGAGATTGTACATGCTGCTAGTGTTAGCTGCTTTTGATCATTCTGTATATCTATTATTGAGATATCCTTGCTACAATCATAGGATGTTGACAGCTGCAGTTGCTTTTTGGACATTTGCACACGGTTTAATGGCAAGTTGTCTAAACACAGCACTGTGATTCATAATGACTTATCATGGAGATTTTAACATATGGACATTCTTAATGCAATTTTAATGAAATTGTTTATAATGAATTGCATGTTTCCTTTTATAGTTTTTAACAAAATAAAGATCTTTAGAATTAACAAAACACAATACTTATGACAAGACATGCAATGTCACCAATTTACCCGTGCCACATCAAGAATGCATCAATTATTAATCAAAATGAAGAAAGAAAAAAAACTGACAGAGAAAAAAATTATAGCTTTGTAAAACAAATACCTTAGCCCGCTCTTTAGCACATGCTACCCGATGACAAGGGGAGCCTGATAGTTTGTCAATATCAGCTCTGAGACAAAGATAACAACAATTTACATGGAAACGAGGAACAACTTGGCAACTCGCAGGCCCTCCTTAGTCAAGCACAAGCTACACCTAATTTCCAAGGTCCAAATTTTCCCTAATGTCGAAATTACAGCCTATATTACACACAGGGGTCATGAGTAGCATCTGTATCATGCCCATTGGTCCAAACAAATAACACCTCTCACTTATTTCAGATACCAACAGTGTTGAGAAATCAGTAGCACTGAGAAACCCCTTTTAGACCCAAAAAATAAAGGTAACCTTCCCATAAATGCTTCTGAGGCTGCCTTTCGACTTCTCAGTTTGGACACATGAAGTGAGCAACATGTTAGATTTCTGTCAGTGGCAGGGTATTCAGGTTAAAAATTTAGCACCTCTTCCGAGTTTGCCTTATGCCAAATGAGGGACCATGGATCAAATGTAGTCTCTTACCCAATTAACGGCAGCTTTAGGATGGACCTCTACACCGCAGATTCAGCTGAGCTTTCAATCTATTGTGGCGTCTGCTCACCTTCCTTGCTGCACTGATATGAATCCGTCAGAGCGGGGTCATTTCCTTATGCCGCAGTCGGGTTTGAAGCACCAATCTTTCCTACCTGGCACTCCAAAATGTTGCTTGAATATGAATTTACCTTTAAAAAACAGTGACAAGAGAGATTTGGCAAAAGAGGAAGAGTCAACCAATATGGCTGTGAGTGCAGCATACAGAAAAGGGTCTGAGGACTGACTCAAAGTACAATCATTTTGAATGTCTTTTTGTACATTTCTTCAAGCATCATGAAACAATTCATACATCCTGTTTTGGGAGTGGAATGTAGGGTTTGTCATGAGGCCATAAATAACTCCCACCTGACGACAAACGCAGGCGGGTCCCGACCTTGTGTGGACACAATGAGGGCCTGTGGGTAATGTGTCCAGATGACTGGCATGGGAGACGCATGATCACTGCATGTCTAGTGTATGCTGTGGCCTGATTGGCTTAGTGATCTTAACTTCATGTGGCATCTAATTTTATGGTGTTTTGGGAAAGCACACCCCTCCGGCCATGTGCGTTTTATTGGGTCCAAACTCCCAGGACCATTGTGGTGTCGTTGCCTATCTATGGGACTAAACAAGGTTTTTCCTGTTCATACATTTGTCCTGCTGGAAACGTGCCACCCCACCTGTGATATGTCAATCAGTAGCCTCAGGGCTAGGGCGCAGGACCTACCTGATCACGTATTTCCGATTTGGGGTTGATGGAGAGATCATTTTGGGGATTTTGACAACAGTGGTTCTATTTAATTTTTATACATACACATATCATTGTTTACATTGACATCAATATTAAGAGTAACACCAAGCCAACATATTAGTCCCAATGGCAAGCATATACAGCATTTGTGAGGGATACTTGTCTGCCAGAATGACATCACAGATCTTCAGAGGCAGCTCAAATGCATTCAACTGACGCCGCTCAATCTCCAAGCATTAGGGTGGAGTGTGCGTAGGTTGGATGTGGGAACTTTCCCTGTTGTTGTGACAGAAGGTCCTCCAGAGGCAGCCTGATCGGAGGACAGATGCTCATGCTCAGGAGTTCGGGTTACCAAACTCTCCTTGCCGAGTCTAGAGCCACTAGGATGACATGGACTCGGTTGGTCCTGATATTGGGAACTCAGGGCAGGAGCATTATCGGTGGAAATGAGAACAAGACTCCCAGGTTCCAGTCCAAACTGAATGCCTCTCAGGTGAGATGCGCTTTGGAAACTGCAACGCCCAGAAGAGCTGACATTGCTCGTTCTTGGCAGTGGTGAATAGATTGAGCCAAGGTTCTCCCCATTCTCAGAAAAAACATTGCACCTTTGATTGGTTGCAAAGAGATGATCAGCACACACTTATTTCCAAACATAAATGAATTTACTGGAATCATTATTTTCATAAAGCAAAGTACAAGAAATTTCATGGAGATCTTTTTAATTTTTTTGGGATCATTCTTATTCTGTTTATTCTTCACAGTGTAGCCAAAGTGTTTCATCCCTTCACGGGACTTCTTCAGGGCTCAATCACGTATGCCTTTTTTAAGAGTGGCACATAGTCTCCAAAATGTAAAAACATAAAATTCATGTTCTGCTTGGTTAGTGGATGATTAATGCGTCCAATGCTTCTAAATCAAGCTATTTCTTATGTCTGTATTTACAGCCAATATCGGCCACCGCACCAAAGAAATGCAGCCAAGGCAACCATCCACCTCCCTCCAAATAATGTCATTTCCAAAGACCATTCGAAGGGGGACAGACGGTTGCCTTGGCTGCATTTCTTTGGTGCGGTGGCCAACATTGGTTACATATAACTCCTTAAGTTGGGCAGGAGTTTTTCCGGCTCCAGGAAAGTCGGAGAGACATGGAGCAGACCCAGCCTCTTGCTCTACGGGAAAAGTACAGGGGAGAGGCCTTGAAGCATGAGCTTGATATACTTGGATTTCTTCTTCTTGTGCTTCTTTCACTTACCCAACTAGGATGACGATGACTTAGACTTTGAAGATGAACGATCGTGAGACCAATTTCACGGCGGGGACTTATATCTTCCCCAGGAACCTTCATGGCTCGCTCCTGGATCGCATTCAGGTGCATCTACTGACAGTCGGCGCAGGCCTTAAAGGTATTTTACAATATCAGGCACCACAGACACACCAAGTGGGGATCAGAAACAGACATGTGCCTTATACATTCCCCACAAAGCTTCGAAACCGTAGGTTAGTTAGGGGACATGTCCATAGCATACTGGGGGAAAAGCTCCAATGTCAACCAAAAGGTCTGAAAACTGGTCAAAGAAATGACAGAATTAGCTGCTCAGATCCATGCTTTTGGCACAGGAAAAAGGAAGTAATGTCAGAGCTCCGGAGTGGCGCCTATAAAAACACCACGCACGTCACTTCCAACATGGACGACATCGATGTTGAGCGGATCAAGGCCAGCTATCAGCACACAAAGGTACTTCTCAAGATATTCTGGATCCAGTCTAAATCCTGGGGAATAAATTAAGGCGAGGACTTTGCAGTTAGAAGTCTGTATCAGAAAAGATAATGTAGACAAGAAAGTGGCTCTCTTACATGATGCAAAGAAAGTGTTTGATGGAGTGGAATGGCCTGGGTGATAGTAAGATTTAGACTGGGGGAAAAATTCCTCACAAAAGTTGTCATTATATAGTAACCTGATGTTGGTAGTTATTTGTAATTAACACCCCTCAGCAGAGTACCAGGTTTATAAGGAAGCATGACAGGAGTACCCCTTGTCCCCGCTACAGTTCATTCTAGCCTTAAGCAATTTTTATAAGATTAAAAAAAGCATATTCTGGGTTTCCACACAGCAGGGGGGAAACACAAGGCACTCCTATACACGGATGACATTCTGGTCACTTTATCCAGCCAACTCACATCTATCATGTTCTTGGGCTACAAAATAAACTAGGGCAAATGTGAGGAGCTATCTCTTACCCACTCTACCACAACAGCATCAACAGTGGATCATAGGTTCAGATGGAAACAATCTAATATAAAGAGCATGAGGCTATACATACACTCAGGCCTTCACCTTATAGTAGAAGAAAATATACATCGATTGATATCTAAAATCAAGGCAGACCTAGCACGCTGGTCCACGCTCCACTCCCCAGTGAGGGGTAAATTCCAAATTTTTCAAATGAATGTGATGCCATGCCAAAACTACTTCTTCAGATTATTAACACACATTATATGCTAACTCACTAAGCTGATGAAAATATACATATGGGAGGGACGGAAGCCTGTCTAAAACTGGGCATGCTAGAATAGAGATCAGTGGACTAAGACTCCCCTACATGAATGAATGAAAGGACCTTGTATTACACGCATCTACTCAAACAAGAGTGTACCAGAACTGGAAATGGACATGTGACAGGACCCTGAGGTACGACAAGTTCTTAAAGAGCCAAGTTTTGAGATCTTTCTTGAAAGCTGTTAGATCAGTTGTAGCTCTCAGAGCGGCAGGTAGTTGGTTGTATGCTTGAGCTCCCAGATACCCAAAAGATCTGCGTACTTTGGGGATGCAGGTCAGAGGAGGAAGATCTTAAGGGCCTGGCTGGTGTGTAGCAGCTAGCGAGCTTATCAAGATAGCTGGCCCACTTGCCAAGAAGGGCCTGGAAGAATACCACCCAGGGCTTAAACGTAATACTTTCCTTCACTGGAAGCCAGTGTAGGGCCTTAAGGTGAGGGGCCATGTGCGACCTGGGCTTAGGTCTGAGAATTGCCCTGTTCGCTGAGTTTTGAACCACTTGTAGGCGCTGGTGGAGGTAACCAGGTGAGCCCAGGTACAAGATATTGGTGTAGTCCACTCTAGATGTCAGGACCACGGTAGCTGTAGCAAGAATAAAAAATGAGACTAGAGAAAAAGGTTTCCACTTCAAGAACATGGCAAGATACCCCTGATGGAAAAAAAGACATCTTGTGTCCAGGCTCATGATTAGGCAGTGCTTACAAAAGTTAAGAGACTTGTACCGGGAAATGGTCAACAACAGAGAAGAATTCCTAAGATCAGGTTTGCGGTCTAGTGTTTGAAAACTCGCGACCCGCCGAGAGCCCAGTGCGCATGTTCCAAGAAGGAACGGCGCACTTCAACTGAAGCTGTGAGGTAGACGTTGCGTCTCCTCACCGCGCATGTAAAATTCAGTGAGGAGAATAGTGTTAGGGAGCGCGAGTAGTGTTTTGTAGTCCTTAGTATTTCCGACCTCTGCTTTCATTCTGGAACAAGTATCTCGAACGCATGCGCAACATGGGAGCAACATTACGAAGCAAAGAAAAATTTCTGTGGTGAAGCTGAAGAAATATGAGGTGCAGCGTTATGCTGTGAGCGTGAATAGTGTCACTCCTTTGTTAGCGAAAAGATTTTCAACTTGCGGTAAGCTGCGGGTAAACCCTTGCAATACTGAATATTCAGGTACAGACAACTATTTCGTTATTTGCCTTATGGAAGGGTTTTGAAGCTAACCAAGATATCAGGAAGAACTCTTTCTTTAGAAGGCAGACACAATGATATACTCATAAACTGAACTGTGAAATAGAAGTGTCAAATTGAAAATCTTAAAGGCAGTTTATGAAGGGTAATTGCTAGGTGCATATTAAAAAAGTAATTCCTGGGTTCTGAGTCATGCCAGTAGTGTAATCCAGTTTTGTATAAAATATTTTGCAGATGGTGTAGAAACACAAAAAATCAACAGCTTTCCAAAAGCTTAAGAGAGGAGCTATAGCCAAGGGTCTTAAGGGTAAATTTTAGTGAAATGACGTTCAAGCAGTTCTAGAGTAATGTAGTAGTATGTTGTGTTTATGAACTTTTGTCTCCACTTATAGAAGCAGTTAAGAACTATCCATCAAACCTTAGACCAAGAAGACGGAGAGGACCTAGGTCTCCACGTGATGGCTGTCTCTCTCTCTATTCCACTTCCCCTTCCCCCCAGCTTTAGCCGCAAACTTGAAAGTAGAATTTCGGGTGGTGGTTGAGGTGGTGAGACGGGAACATCATCGGCTCCATTGGACCTGGTTTTGGTACCTGACAGATTGAAGTGCTAGCCTATTCCACCCGAGGCACGATGGCGCAAGGTTTGGATCTAAAAACCCTAGCGGGAAACCTAGATGGGTTGCAAACTCAGTTAACTCAGTTGAGGATAATAGAAGTTTACGAGAAGAGGTTAAGAGATCCCAACAGGAAAGTCATCTAATTAGGAAACAAATGGAGGAGATTCTGGCAGGAGGTTCTTCGCTGCCAGGATCAGATACTAATCGAAGTTCAGCAGCTGAGGTGGCCACTCAAGTTACACATTCAGTTGCTCCAGTGGTTCCTTTGGCTAATCCTGAGAGATTTAGCGGTGACCCACATAAGGCTCAAATATTCCTTAAGCAGTACTCTTTACACTTCTTATGTAGATCGGTAGTTTTTAAAGAAGACCAGGTGAAGGTTGCTTTCATGCTGTCCTATATGAGTGGTGATGCTGCTGCCTGGTCAATGCCCTTGATATCACGTAATGACCCTGCTTTGTATGATTTCGAGTTTTAAAAAAAGAATGTTTGCAAAAGGGTATCCGTTATGATTGACTCGGGTGACACGGGCAATTTTTGTGATTTAAAATATGCAAAGGAGATGGGCATCCAAGCTATTAAGAAGTTGCAGTGTGAGATGGTCAAAGCTGTGGATGGCTCCAATCTTACCTCTGGCCCCATAACTGAGGAGACAGAAAGTCTGGAGTTGGTGGGACCACAGGGCCATTGTGAGTTCTTAAGATTCAACCTGATAGATGGCCCTCAATTCCAACTAATTTTAGGGTTTCTTTGGTTGACTGAGCACAACCCAAACATAGATTGGGAGAGAAGATCAGTTGAGATGACCTCAGAACATTGTAGGAAGAACTGTTTTTCGAATTCTGGTCAGAAGACGTCTGGTTCGCCTGCCATGGAATCAGCACAGCTTACAAACAGAGTGTATGTTATGGAGTTGAAAGAAGTACCAAAAGAATGTCAAGACCTTGCTTGTGTCTTCGACAAATGCAATGCAGAGAAACTTCCCCCACACCATGAATACGACTGCAAAATTGAGTTGGAACCAGGGGCCACTCTGACCTGCAGTCGCATCTACACTCTTACAGAAGCCGAGAACATTTATCTCAAGGAATACTTGGATGAATATTTAAAAATGGGTTTTATCCGGCCATCTCAATCATCCGTTTCTTCGCCTCTGTTTTTTTTACCATAAATGGACGGAAGTCTGCGCACCTATATTGACCTCAGACCTTTAAATTTGGTGACCATTAAGAACCAGTATCCCCTACCTCCCATCTCACAGCTTTCAGATCAAGGCAAAGGTGCCAAAGTATATACTAAGCTTGACTTAGGAGGGGTCTATCATTTGGTGAGGGTTGCTGAAGGTGATGAATGGAAGACGGCATTCCGTACTAAGTATGGTCTCTACGAATATCAGGTGATGCCATTTGGGTGGAGCAATGCTACCGCAGCCTTCCAGCACCTAGTCATGATGTCCTGTGGGAATTTCTGGATTGAGTGGCTGTCGTCTACATTGATGACATATTGATTTTTTTGGACTGCATCGAGAACCATGTCAAACATGTGCGAGCCATTCTGAAAAAATTATTGGAGAACCATCTCTATGTCAAGCTGGAGAAGTATTCATTTCATGTCAATCAAGTGGAATTACTGGAATTCGTACTATCCGCTGATGGTGTTGCCATGGATCCATCGAAGATGCAAGCAATCCAGGATTGGTCGTCTCCAAAAAATGTAAAAGAGATCCAAAGCTTTATTGACTTTGCCAATTTCTATCGAAGACTTATTCCTACTTTTTCTGCTAAAGTCCACACTATCACTCAACTTCTTAAAAAGGGAAAGAAATGTGAGTGGTCAGAAGAAGCAGAAGAGGCGTTCCAGTTTCTTAAAAGAGCCTTTGTTACCGCTCCTATCTTGAAGCATCCAGACCCCGTACAGGCGTTCTTTGTAGAGACTGACGCTTCAGATTTTGCAACTGGAGGAATTTTGTCCCAGAGAAGCAAACAAACGAGACACCTTCATCCAGTGGCCTATCGATCCAGGAAACTGTCGGAACCCAAATTTAACTACACTATAGCTGATAAAGAATTATTAGCTGTCAAGGACGCCTTTCAGGATTGGCGGCATTATCTGTTGAGCGCCAAACATCGGGTAAACGTGTTCACAGATCATCAGAATCTACAGTTTTTCAAATCAGCCTAGACTCTCACTCCCCGACAACTCAGGTGGTCCTTGTATTTTTCAAAATTTGATTTTGTGATCACATACAAACCAGGAGCAAAGAACGGGAAGGCCGATGCTCTATCCAGAATGAATACCTCTGATGATGTGAGAGTTCCTACAGAAGAACCTATCATTCCCTTGGATAAAATTGTAGGGGCCATCCATCTGGAAGACTTCGCCAAGGAAATTCGAGAACACTGTTCAGTCGAAGAGCTTAAGTGCTGGGCAGCAGATGATGTCAGAAAGTCAATCAAGAATGATTTACCTTATGGTAAAGGAACCTTGTATCTTCCCACTCAAGCATTGCAAGAGAAAGCCATGGAAGGTTGTCATGATAATTTGTTGGTGGGTCACAAGGGCATTAAGAAGACCTTGAATTTGTTCAAAAGATTTTCTGGGTGGCCTGACATGGCGGCTCCGGTAGGACAGTATGTTTCGACCTGTGACTTATGCATAAAAGGGAAACCAACTAGACAAGCTCCGCAGGGACTATTGCAACCTCTGCCTAATGCACCTTATCCCTGGCATACAGTGTCTTTAGATCTCATTGTGGACCTTCCACCTAGTCAAGGTTACTCAGCCATATTGGTTCTAGTGGACTCATTTTCTAAAATGGGTCATTTTGTCCCTTTAAAGGCTGTCCCTACCGCACCAGTTAGTTCAAATGTTTAATAAACATGTGGTCAGGGCCCATGGAATCCCTCAGGTACTCATCTCAGATAGGGGTGCCCAATTTGTGTCAAAGTTTTGGAAAAAGTGTATGCACAATTTGGGAATAGACACACGATATTCAACCAGTTTCCACCCTGAGACTGGCGGACAGACCGAGCGAGTAAACAAAGAATTGGAACAGTACTTGAGATTATATCTGTTGGAGCAGGAGGGAAATTGGTCTGAATTACTGTGGACTGAAGAGTTTGCGTATAACAATGGTATACACGACTCCACAGGTTATACACCATTCTACTTGAACTCAGGAGAGACTTCCTAATTTGATGATGGGAAAAAAACGATGTAATGGTACTAGCAGTAAAAGATTGGATAGGAGAATTATAAAACTCTTTTAAACAGGCTTAGATGAATGTACAGAAGGCAAAAGAATCTTACAAGAAACAGGCTGATATGAAGAGGAGAGTAGGTACCAAGTTTAAAGTGGGGGATCTGGCATGGTTATCCACCAAATATTTGAGATTAAAGGGAAACAGAAAACTTCAGCCCAGATTTTTTTGGTCCTTTTAAGGTGTTGAAAATAATCATTCCAGTCATGATCAAACAAAAAATCACAAAAAGATTACAAATTCATCCAGCCTTCCATATATCTCTGATAAAAAGAAACCCACCCAATGCACGACTCAAAGAAACTCCTATGCCAATTAGAGAAGAGTCAGATGAAGAGTATGAGATCAGTAGAATCATTGACTCAAAGGTTTCCAGAAACAAATTGTATTACCTGGTGGATTGGATTTGGAAAGGGTTTGGGCCAGAGGAAAGTTCTTGGGAGCCCTTCCTCTAATGTTCATGCACCTAGATTAATAAAACATTTCCATAAAACTCATCCATTGAAACCAAAAATGGAAGAACCCCTTTTGGAAGGAGGTACTGTCAGTACCACGGTAGCTGTAGCAAGAATAAAAAATGAGACTAGAGAAAAAGGTTTCCACTTGAAGAATATGGCAAGATACCCCCGATGGAAGAAAATACATATTGTGTCCAGGCTCATGATTAGGCAGTGCTTACAAAAGTTAAGAGACTTGTACCAGGAAATGGTCAACAACAGAGAAGAATTCCTAAGATCAGGTTTGTGGTCTAGTGTTTGGAGACTCGCGACCCACAAAGAGCCCAGTGCTCATGTTCCAAGAAGGAACTGCGCACTTCAACTGAAGCCGTGAGGTAGACGGAGCGTCTCCTCACCATGCATGTAAAATTAAGTGATGAGAATAGTGTTAGGGAGCGCAAGTAGTGTTTTGTAGTCCTTAGTATTTCCGACCTCTGTTTTCATTCTGGAACAAGTATCTCGAATGCATGCGCAACGTGGGAGCAACATTACGAAGCAAAAAAAAAATTCTGTGGTGAAGTTGAAGAATTCCGATGTGCAGCATTACGCTGTGAGCGTGAATAGTGACCCGCCTTTGTTAGCGTAAAGATTTCCAACAGGTGGTAAGCAGCGAGTAAACCCTCGCAATACTGAATATTCAGGTACAGACAACTATTTCGTTATTTGCCTTATGGAAGGGTTTTGAAGTTAACCAAGACATCAGGAAGAACTCTTTCTTTAGAAGGCAGACACAACGATATACTTATAAACTGAACTGTGAAATATAAGTGTCAAATTAAAGATTTTAAAGGCAGTTTATGAAGGGTAATTGCTAGGTGCATATTGAGAAAGTAATTCCTGGGTTCTGAGTCATGACAATAGTGTAATCCAGTTTTGTATAAAATATTTTGCAGATGCTGAAAAAAATGAAAATCAACAGCTTTGCAAAAACTTAAGAGAGGAACTATAGATAAGGGTCTTAATGGTAAATGTTAGTGAAATGACATTCAAGCAGTTCTAGAGTAATGTAGTAGTATGTTGTGTTTATGAACTTTTGTCTCCACTTACAGAAGCAGTTAAGAACTATTCATCAAACCTTAGACCAAGACGACAGAGAGGACCTAGTTCTCCATGTGAAGGCTGTCTCTCTCTCTATTCCAGTTCCCCTTTCCCCCCAGCTTTAGCCGTGACCTTGAAAGTAGAATTTCTGGGGTGGTGGTTGAGGTGGTGAGGCGTTGGGAACATCGTCGGCTCCAGTGGACCTGGTTTTAGTACCTGACACTAGAAGTCACCAAAGCCTGGACTGCTATTTTCTTGGTGTCAGGTGGAAGAAGCAGTAGGAACTTTTTTAACATATGAGGCATGCTAAAACAAGTGCCTACCAGTGCCTAGACCTGGAACCTCATATATTGGGACCTCACAGGTTGGTTTCCATTCTAACAAGCCAATACATTTTTACACAATCCATGACTTACTCATGACACATCACAGTGGGTCTATATAGAGAGGTATCTACTCAAGGCAAGTGACATTACACAAATACTGTACACGGATAGTAAGAGGCATCTTATTTCTTCCAACCCAGTATTGCAGGCCATTACCTATGCCAGGTATAAGGCCCTTATCGGGTATGGAGAAACAGTCAACCACACAAATAAGCGACTTTGAGGAACAATGGCTGCATTCAAATAGGAAGCAAGAAGTCCTCCTGGGAACAATTTCAGAGCATGGGGATACAAGTAATAGACCAATAGAGAAGAGAAGTCTAAAACAATTGAAGAGGTGGAAGCTAAATTTCAGTTACCAACATCCCTCTTCTGGGACTTTTGAAGACTAGTCCACTGCCTCCACAGAAAACTCAAACCCTCTCTCAAAGCATTGCCAAAATCGACCATACTTACATATCTTCACACATGGGGGACATTTAAAAGTGCAGTTTCAGGTCTTTACATGATCCTCACAAACAACATGTTCTCAGCTCCCACATGAAGCCAATTGAAAGCATTGCCAACCCATCAATGTGAGTTGAAAATACAAAGAATGGGCAGATGCACTGCCCATACACAGTAATTCACACAGGGAGGTATGCCTGAAACTGAGCTCTTATAAAATACTACATAGGTGGCACTGGTCCCCGCAGTGACGCAAAGACATAGGAGAAGTGTGCTGGCGGTGCAAGTCACCTCACAGAGACACAGTACCTGTACTCTGGAAATTTCCTATAGGTCACCATTAGAGGAGGTATGGAACATCATGAAGGAATCCCTGGGATCCGCAGGATGACTAAAGAGCCAAGCAGCCCTTCTGTATGACTACAATGACTACCCAGGGGTCACACACCACAGAACTAGATGGTTTTCCACTGCATAAGGTGGTTGCTAAACTCTGTGGATGACCACAGGCACACTGAATATAGAGTATTGAATGCAAAAGATGTAAACAACAGCATCGTACGAGCAGATGGTTTACTGCATTAATGATCACGCAGGCAAGTTTGACGTGTGGGGCGAGTTTGTCGAAACTTCGGAAGTACAGTATGGTTCTGCGTTCATCCCATAATATTACTGTTCTCTTGACCTTCCTGAGTGTCTATCAAGGGTGTATTTAAACAACTGACCAATACTCTATAGTAAGCCTCACAATACCTAAAAGAAGGGGTCCATAGGAACACCAACAAAGTCTTGTTAAGGACAGCAAGGGATATGTAAGAAAACTCAGTTGTTTCCGCATGAAAATAATGTTGGTCCATTATGTGTTCTGATCAACAGTGCAATCCCTGTCAATGGGAAGGAGAACCCATGCAGAAGTGAAGGGCCAGAACCGAACGGACTTCCTTTTTATGAGATTTTGTTCTGGTTTTAGTCTATACTTTGCCATCAATGGCATAGACTAGTGTAGCACTCATACCTAATTTTGCAAGGTCACAATGCTAAATGCTCAGTTTCTACTAGACATAATAATAATTATTATATGTTTTGCACTTGGCTTTCAGGAAGGGGGGAACAGAGGGTGTTGTTAGATACAGAGGTGGAGACAGCTAATGTCATCTTGTTTCTTATTTTATAACTTTGTATGTATACGGAGTGATATGCATTACTGGTAGAAATTGGGGTCTCTAGTTGGCAATGGTTTGCACCTTTGCCCAATGGAGGCCCTATATATAGTCAGGATAAGGGGGATACACTCCTACAATTACCCCTGCTCACCCCCTTGGCAGCTTGGCACGATCAGTCAGGCTTATCTCAGAGGCAGTGTGTAAAGCATTTGTACAAACCAACAATAATACAGTCAAAACACTACAGAAGGACACCACACCGGTTTAAAAAAAATAACCAATATTTATCTGTGGAAACAAGACAAAAACGATAAAAGACCAACATACAGTAATCAAAAATAGGCACTTTGCAAGTATAACTTAAAAATGCAGTTCCTTGAAGTCGGTAGCTCCATCCAGTGCTACCGCTGAAAACAACAAAATCCAACAGCTCCAGCCGACCGTGTCATTGCGGACTGGCGTTAGTGTCAGCAAACTTGTAAGCAGTACCTTTTGTTCTGGCTGAGAGCGTTGCTGGGGGGCGGTCATGGCAACTGTTGCGGTTGCGATGTGATGAGTAGCGGTGCAGTGTGCGGGGCCCTCAAGTCACTTTGCTGGCAGCGGCTCGGTGACGGTCGTCCAGCAGTGGAGCTGACAGGTCATGGTGCAAGCGACAGTGCCGGTTGATGGGAGCTGACGTTGGTCGGCACAGACTGCAGTGTGTGACGGAGCGGTGCATTGTGTGACTTATGAGCAGTGCCCCCAAACCACAGTGCGGTCACGGGTGTCATGGTCAGCGACATTGTTTGTGAGACCATGGCGGCAGAGTGAAGCGAGGCAGTGCGGTGTCCACAGGTTGAGGTGCAAGCAGTGGCTCGGGGCATTGGTCGTCGCTGTCGTCATCGTTGGTGAGACCAGGGTTGTGGTACAAAGAGCAATGGTGCCTTCTGCTGTGCCTTCAGGACATGAAACCAGCAGCGGTGTCCATGATGGTGTTGGCAGTTTTTCCCCTTTGTGGCAACTGAAACCCACAGTTCCAGAGGCGGTACCCATAGGTAAGTGAAGTCTTTGCTGTTCTTGAGACTTCGAGAACAGGAGGCAAGCTCTATTTTAAGCCCTTGGAGATACTCAGCAACAAGCGAAGAAAGTTCAGTCCAGTCCTTTCACTGCCCAAGGCAGAAGCAGCAACCTCAGGCCAACCCAACAAAGCAACAACACAGCAAAGGGGCAGTACTCCTCCTGGCAGTTCTTCCAGCTCTTCCTCTTGGCAAGTTCCTTGATCCAGGCGAGTCCTAAAGTTCTTGGGTCTGGGCCCAATATTTATACTGAATTTCCCACTTGTTCTCTTGGGCAGAGAGTGTCTGTGCTTAGTCCAAACCAGTTTGGTCCTCTCTGGCCCAGCTTCTCAGCAGGAGGTGGAGGCAACATTATCCAAGGCAGACCAGGCCCATTCAGGTGCAAGGAACTCTCCTCCCACTACTCTAACTGCAGCCCAGTTCTTGTCAGCCCAGCCCTGACTCATCCAGGAGATGCAGGACACACCTCGACCCTCCCCCTCTCAAGAGAATGCACATCCCCAGCCCCTGCCACTCCAAAGCCAGACGGTCAATCCACAACCCAGCAGAGGCACACAGGATGGCGAAGCAAGGAAATACCTACTTTCTAGGAGGTGTATTTTCATAACAAGTTATAATAGAAATCATCTTTATTAAAAGATGCATTTCTACATTCTGAGTTCAGGCATAATAAACACCCTTTCTCAATCCTGTCTCCATGGAAACATATACTTGTAAAATGTTACAGAGTATTCCCCATTCTATCCTATGGGACAAATATCCTGTGACAAAATGAATTACACTGTAGTTCACCATCAGGACATGTCACACACACCAGGATATGTCCTACTTTTCACATACATGGCACCCTGCCCATAGGGATACTTTGGGCTTACTTTATGAGTGTCTCACATGTAATAAAAGGTAAGGTTAGGGCTTGGCAAGTGGGTGCACTTGCCAAGTTGACATGACAGTACAAACATCATGCAGACACTGCAGTGGAAGGTCTGAGATACCTTTACAGGGCTACTTATGTGGGTGGCACAATCAGTGCTGCAGGCCCACTGGTAGCATTTGATTAACAAGTCCTGGCACTCCCATTGCCTTTTACTAGGGACTTACCAGTAAATCAAATATGCCAATCATGGGATCACTAATCCATAATACAATTTACAATAGGAGCACTTGCACTTTAACACTGAACATCAGTGAGAAAGTGCGCAGAGACACTAAACCAGCAAAAACAGTCAAAACAGGGAGGTCAGAAAGCAAAAAGACTGGGGAAACACGCCAAAAGATGCCAGGTCTAGCAATTACTATATAGTATAACTAAATATAGAAATGTTAAAACAAAGGCAGTCACCATTTTTATTGGGAATTACAGGCGCAGGTTTAAATTCAAAGCATATGAGTACCAGGAACATCAGTGTCATAGAAGATGGCAAGAGATGTAGCATCCTCAAAAGAACATCTCTGATTATCACCATAATAACCACAACTCAACTTTAAATGTATATCAAGCACTACTTTTTGTGAACCCATCTTCAGATTCCTTAAAGAGAACAATTGAGAGTGAGGGCAAACTAAAAACAGAGTTAACATTGAAACAATCTTCTTCTTTCTTCATGAAATGCCATCCGAGGACGCATTTCATTAAAATGATGATCCTTAAACTGATGGGATTGAAAATATGCCTGAGAATGACATTTATTCAACAGATTTGAGATTGTGAAGTAACTAGCTGTAGCACAGAGAAAAGTTGAAAATGCTCCAATGCCACGAGGTTCCAGAGAGGGTACAAAAAGTGGTAGATGTGTCAGAGGAGTGAAGGAAGAGGTTCCTAATAAAAGAGGGAAGGGCAAGCAGAGAGAGTAAGATCTCCACATCTCTTTTCTTCTATGAGTGTTTTTAATCCCTTCCTGTGCCAAGTTCCTTCATGTGGCCCTTGCAGTAAAATAATCCAAAAAGAAATGTGCAGTACAACTACACAAGATGTATGTAGATGTATGTTGCTCATGTGCAGCCTGTGCTTTATCCTAATCATGCCGATTGACAATCAAATATAATATGAGAGAAACTATACCTGGCCCCAGATGCAGGAGTACTGAGTCACATAGCTGTTTCCCTTTGACAGCATTGCAGGTACTCAGAAATTTATCAGTAAGTCACATCTGAGTCAGGAGGGAGATACACTTACAAACAAACACATTTACTTATAGGGCCCAGAGCAGGTAAAAGTGAATAGTTGATTCTGCCTTGCGGCATTATGTAGTATCCTAGCCTCTTGTCCAATCATGCTCTGCCAGTGGAATGTTACAGCATGATGATGTATAATGGAATGTTGGTGTATGTCAAGAAAAGTTGTGATGGGGCTGAGCAGCATGCTAGCTGCTCCTGGTGGGGCTCATCTACACATCTTCAATAAACCATCGTGAATAACAACTCTCCGTGTGGACCTCTTCACTACAATTTTATGGCGACAATCTGGAAACCTACCCATATTCTATGTGCTCAACAAAAGAAGTCAATGTCAAAGGAGTCAAGATTTTTCAAAAGAGGCAACAAGAAACTACAAACTACAATTGAACAAGGACTCTGGCACCCTGAGCCCCAGCAGTGACCACCTCACTGGTCGCCCGCAACCTGCACGTGCCAGATCCCACTTCACACAAGTCTGTCTCAAGTGAATGGACTTCACAAGCACCTCTTTGGCTCTACAGCGTGTATTCTCTTCAATCTTCTATTATACCACTCAAGACTAAAGCATGCTGAACTCTATTTCATCTGACGCCTACTTGATCTACACATTCTAGGAAGTTAAGCAACTTAATTTTTGGCACTTCACATGTCACCTCTTCTAACTTGGATGTTGCAAACAATGAGATTTTGAAGGACATTTGATCTACAATAAGCCTATCAACCTACGTTGTCATATAGATGTATGCACCTGATGGGAGATGCCTGCCTCTTTACATTTTTTTTACAGAAGTGCACTTTAAGAGTCTTGGCATGTGCACTTGATCAAAATGTTTTATTACACTGCGAAGAGTGAGTGCACGTAACAAACAGTATGTGTATTTTTCTGTGGCAACTTGGATTTGCTCTCTGGAGTGTCCCAACTCCACATGCTGGGGATCAAGCAGCAAAATAAATGTGCTGTAAGAATACAGTGGCGCATTTCCAGTTTCAAGTGAGTACACTCTGCTTTCTTTTATTTTTGGGGGGATTTCATTCCGGTAGTTTGCCACATTGAGCAACATTGGCAGTTCAACCATTGCTTTGACATTTTAAAACATGGCAAGAGTGATGCAGCGTGTGCACTATTACCTGCATTTGGAAGACACAAAGCTGACTCCGAACACCTTCTGTGACGTGTCCACTTGGAATTCTTCGTTCGTGGGATCTTCTCCGACCTAGTGCAGTCTTCGCTACCTTGTGCTGCTTACGGGCGCTGACATGCTCTAACGCGCCGTGAGCCATCCGGTGGGACGTCTGAAAATGTGCCGCCATCTTGTGTTTGAAGACATTTTTTAAGTTTTGTCAAGTTGTTAACTGTCAAACACGCTGCTTTCAATAAAGTTGGAGCAAAACAAGATGGAGTCCAGGGACATCGCTTTTGGATCTTCTCTTCTGTCTGTCTGTGTGGCAAGCCTCTTAAGTAAAGAGCATCCTGTAGTCACCGAAGGCTTGTTCCTCATTTTGGCACGGTGGAAAGTGCCAATTAGGACACCCTATGGACACTTGAGTCTCATACGATATCCGAGCACTGTGGTGTGGTGTCAAAAGGGATCCCCTGAGGTATTCAACTTTACGTTGCATTACTTGTGTAATGGTCTCAACTTGTAATGTACACATATGTAAATTGCCTCTTATATTGTTATTCTAAAGGAACTCTTTTATGATTTACATTTTCACCCAGCTGATCCTCTCCCTCACTAACGACCCCGCCACCGCCAGAGCCAACCTGCACGAAGGGATGACAGAAGTAGCCAAATGGATGTCGAACAGCCGCCTGAAACTGAACTCAGACAAGACGGAAGTCCTCATCCTGGGATCCTCACCCTCCGCCTGGGACGACTCCTGGTGGCCCCCCGCCCTGGGCAGCGCACTCAAACCAACTGACCATGCACGCAACCTGGGCTTCATCCTGGACTCCTCCCTCTCCATGACCAGACAAGTCAACGCCGTCTCCTCATCGTGCTTCCACATCCTGCGAATGCTACGCAAGATCTTCCGATGGATCCCCACCGAGACCAGGAAGACGGTCACCCAGGCCCTCGTCACCAGCCGTCTGGACTACGGCAACTCCCTCTACGCCGGAACCACCGCCAAACTCCAGAAGAGACTTCAGCGGATCCAGAACACTTCAGCACGACTCATCCTGGACATCCCCCGCCGCAGCCACATCTCCGGACACCTGAGAGACCTGCACTGGCTCCTGGTCAACAAGAGAATCACCTTCCGGCTCCTCACCCACGCACACAAAGCCTTACACAACCAAGGACCAGGATACCTCAACAGCCGCCTCAACTTCTACGCTCCCACGCGCCAGCTTCGATCGACCAGCCACGCCCTCGCCGCCGTCCCCCGCATCCGAAGAGCCAAGACAGGAGGAAGGTCCTTCTCCTACCTGGCCGCCAAGACTTGGAACTCCCTTCCGACCCACCTCCGCCTGACCCAAGACCACCTCGCCTTCAGGAAGCAGCTCAAGACCTGGCTATTCGAGCAGTAGCGAACCCCCCCCCTCCCAGCGCCTTGAGACCCTCCGGGTGAGTAGTGCGCTATACAAATGCTCTGATTGATTGATTGATTGATTTTCTGGTGCAGAGCTGCATTTCAATGTAAATTAAATTTATCTGAAACATACCTTGAGAAGCACTTCCTTAGAAATTTTTTTTGTCTTTCAAGACATTTTGCCCTTAGATCTTCAGTGGAGGTTTTATGTGCACTAGTGCACTGTACTTTCAAAAGATAACCAGATTCTTCCTTGTACTTTGTGAAGTGTTGTTTGTTTCTAACCACACCTGTCTCACAAATGCGTGCACACATAGTTTAACTCTCTTCAAATGAAATGTTAATGCGAATGGTAATTTTAGCCTGTTTTAATATATTCATCTATGTTTGGGCTAGTCGCACATTTTATGAGTTTACTGTTTCCTCAAGTTTTATCCTTCACAGGATTGTATGTTGTTGTATTCCGATTTAGCTCAATGGGGTACATATGTGGCCCATAGGTACACCCTCTCAAGAGTCGATTATTTGATTTCCTCGATTTACATGCATGCGTGCAGTATTCTCTATGTAGGGTTAGCAATAGGTGTTAGTCCCATTTGTACTAATCATGTCTCAAATCTATTTCGAAGTATGTGTCATGAGTTCGTACCCTTACATGTTACCTGAACATGGCTATTCTCCCTCAAGTTTCGGGGTATGTCTTGTTCATGTTCAATCTTCCATTGCACTATTACTCCACACAGTGTGTGTAGTATGGGATTTATTTCCATTACAGTGCACGTCAAGTGACCTATACACAAGGTTGTCCTTAAACGGACATCAAGTGACCTCCACACGAGGTTGTCCAGGTTGTCCTTGCACGGACGTCAAGTGACCTCCTTACGAGGTTGTCTCTACACAGGTTTAGTCTCTCTCTCAATTCTTCTTCACCCTGTTTACATTAAGCCTTATTGCTTTATATTGTCGATTTTCTTTGCTAAGTTGTTTACGGGGAAGTATGAGTGATGTTTTTATATTCATGCTTTACATTGTCGATTTTCATTGTTATGTTGTTTACAGGGAACCATGAGTGATGTGATAGCATTCATTCATCCTCTTCTCTGTTTTCTTTATTTCTCATGCTGTGCTTTGCCTCCTCACATACTTGTCTGGCTAGTGGGTGTCTCTGGAGGTAAGGATTGGTGCTTTCTTTTCTTTATTTGTTTCTATCTTTATTGTTTTGTTGTAGAAGAAAAGGAGATATGTCATATACTAGCTTCCTGTCCATGCATGCTCTGCCAGTGGAATGTTACAGCATGATGATGTATTACGGAATGTTGGGTGTATGTCACGAAAAGCAACAGTTGTGATGGGGCTGAGCAGTATGCTGGCTGCTCCTGGTGGGGCTCATGTACACATCTTTAATAAACCATCTGAACAACAACTCTATGTGTGAACCTTATCACTACACAGTATCCTACATTCAATGTAATGATTCACTTGATTAGATTGTAAGCGAGGTACGTGTGAGGTGTTAGTCAGCTCATCTGTGGTTCCAAGGTGGAAGACACTAGACAATGGGTAAACAAGATCCACCGAAAGAGCAATCCTCTGGAGAGGGGCGCTGCTAGAAGAGCCCTCAAAAGTCCTCCCACAGTGACAGGTGCTATTCCTGAAGAAGAAAGAGAACCAGTGAAGGACACCCCGATGACAAGTTCCACTCAGTGAGCTCTTGGAAGATATGTGTATCTTCTATAACTGGAAGTTGACAGTCATTCAGCAAACATCTTAAATGTAGTATAGACATGCAGTTTGGAGTCTTAAGTTTAAAAGATGTCTAATAATGTAGTAAATATAATCAATGTGAAACAATGGCATTGTAGCACTTATTATATAGGAATAACTATAGGATGTAAAATGGAAGAAACATCTTACACATATAGTATTTAATAGATAGAAGGGTACGTAGGGAGGAAGGGTAGAAAATGTCTAAAATGTATTTATCCGTTAAGGTCTGAATAAAAATGTCTCATTTGTGCTTCATACGTAGCAAACCAATATAAAGCTGACTGGTCATAAAAACAAGGATATATAATAAATATTTGCATATAATAGACTAGTAAATACTACTAATAGTATGACAAATAGACATTTAAAGAGGTTTGAAAGCTTCTTCTATGAAAGGATAAGGCAATCTGTGTAGTAAAACTGAGTTATCAAGAAAAACAGTTAACGGAAACCAAAATAATTCCCTTTTCATAGCAAGATAGATATGTGAAACAAAAGATCTGTCTGGCTCATGATTATAACAAATTGCACACTACCAAGTTTGAAAATATATTTGACTAAAATAGTTTCAGTTTTTTAGGTAATTTGCTGAAAAGATACTGCCAATGTCAAATCATTTATAGTAACATTTGACGAGATATCATTCCAATCATCATCATAATCTTTATTTCGGTTGTAAAACCATAAAAGATACACACATATTCTTCCTTAGCTGTGGAGCCCATGATACAGTTAACACAAGTAAAAATAGATATTTAGTACACCAGGTTCAAATGGTCAAGTATCACGTAATGAGAATTGTAAACACTGAGGAAATCGCTAAGATGCAGCATTTCTATTTGTGTACTCAATTAAAAATCAAGTAAAAAGGGTAAAACAAGAATAAAGTGCAAATGCAATAATGACTAACAATATCCCCAATTTGAAAAGATTTTGATTAAAACTTTGAGAAGAAAGTTAAAAACAGGGTCCTAGGGTTTGAAGCGCCCTCGATTCGAAAGATTTTTACTACAGCTGGTCCCTGGCACAAGGAAAAGTGGATATGAGCCTTCGCCTAATGGCCCAGAACCGGCCAAGAAATTTTGCAGTGGCACATACAAAGGATGGTCTTGCATCTGATCTTAAAATCCGTAGTGCGTCAAGATGGCTATGGGTCCCCAACTGTCTGCATAGTGGAACCAACCAATTCCGTCTGTCGTAGGCTGGGCATGCACAGAAAACATGGTCCACAGTTTTGTTTGGGTCGGGACAGGATGGGCATCCCTTGGGCTGGCTGAAGTTGTTTAGCCAAACGTTGGTAAAGGAATTGATTGGTAAGCAGCCAAACCTAAAATGGGTATACAATTTCCTGTCCCCAGGCACATTTATGATATCAAGATATTTCTCAAGGTATTTCAAGGACTTTATGTCTAAAACAACATTAGTTAAGCAACCATGGCGAATCCTCGAAAAGGTGGTCTGTTCTACCCATAGCCAATATTGACGCTTTAGCTGATCCTTTGAGTACCGTGGTTGAGAGCTAGCAGGGTCATTAGGGAGGCCAATTGCTGCCCGAACAACGTCAACATATTTAATCCATCCAATTTTTTGGTTCCTGTCTAGGGCGGACACTTCGTTAAAAGCAGCAACATAAGGGGACAGGTCGGGGGTGGTGACCAACCTATACCAAAAAAGCAAGGGGCGCAGACTCGCTTGGTCATGTATAGACCTAACTCCCAGGTTCAGTTTCAAAGGAAGGAGGGGGGTGCTATGGGGCAGGGTGACAAGACTTCTAAAAAACTTGTTTTTAACTGATGTTAATTTCCTTGTGTCCACCAGACCCCACAGTTCTGCCCCATAGAGTACACTACTCACAACCTTTGAGCTATAGAGTTTTAGAGCCCGGGCTACGGGCTTCGTATATGATAAGCAAATTTCGCGCCGCAATGCCTCTGCTAGCAGAGAGAATTTTAGGGACGCCTTATTCAACTGATTATTCTAGGTCATGCTATCGGAGACCACTATGCCCAAATATTCAAAGGAGCTAACTCTCTCCAAAGGGACATTATCTAGGACCAGGTTCCATTTGAAGGATTTACGAGGGTTCATTATCATCAACTTGGTTTTGAGGGGATTAATAACCAAGCCCCTTACCTCACAGAAAGACTTAAATTTGTCCAGGAGCTTCTGGAGATACCAAAAAGGTATCATCAGCGAAAAGCAAAGTGGATTTCTTCAGATTCGCCAATGAAGGGGCATCAGCTGGAGTTGAACATAAAAGGTCGACAATGTGGTTGACATAAAGGGAAAACAGGGTAGAGGCCAAGACGCAGCCTGACAAAGCCCCAGAGCCACTTCCCACCCTAAAACACATTTGTCCTTTCATCCCCTGCACATGAGCCAGGCCTTCTGATAACACCCAACTGCACCTGGCCACTTGATCCGGTCCCAGGCTGTAAACCAAGCCTTGCGGACGTACTTAATTGCCCCCACACAGCAAGACATTGTTGCACAAACAGAAATGCTTGATCTTATCACTCGCACAACCTTTAGATCTGACCGATCCCACACACTTTTATGTCCTGTTGGAATGTCCAGCTGCAAGATGGCAATCATCTGTTAGATTTGGGAGGGGGAACGACAGCTGGTGGGTCTGTGTGGGAACCGGCTGGAGGCAGGAATTCCTAGGATGTTTGACCAATAATAAAGTTACTGAAAACGGTATAAAAAGGAGGGCAGCAGAGAAATTGTTAGAACACCTCCTGAAGACATTGATTTGTGTCAGGCCTGTTGTGTTCTCCTCTGGAGTAATAAACCTGTTCTTTGCCATCCAGTTTTCAGCGCCTGTCTCTTTATTTTAGTAACTATTGATATTGGGAATTAGAGGTGTCTTGCCCTGAACAGCTTTGTTATTCGTTAAAGATTGGCTGTTTTTCCACACCCGCGCCGGATCTTAATTGGATTGGTAAGTTGTCCCTGGTTGCCCCACCTCACACGTGCAAAGTTATCTTCATGCAACCTGACCAAAGGTTCTAGAATTTCGAGGGGCATTCCCATGTTCATGAGGGTTTGCCAGAGTTGGTCTCTGGGGACAAGGTCGAAGGCAGTTTTGAGGTCTATAAAGGCACGATGTAAGCTGCCTTTGACCAACACAACCACCTTCCAATATAGCAAGAGAAGGCAAGAAGCCTGGTCAATAGTGCTGGTCTTCCGTCGAAAGCCTGCCTGTAAGGGAGAGAGGATGTTCTTCTCATCCATCCAGGTTTGGATTTTAGTTAAAAGTGAGCGACAGAAGACCTTTTGTGCACAATCTACTAAGGTAATTGGGCGGTAGTTGGAGAGCATAGACATGTCCCCTTTTTCGAAGATTGGAATCACTTCCGCCCCCTTCCACGAGTTCGGAATCTTTCCTCCTCCGGCAATGTCATTGGCCAAGTTCATAAAGTAAGTTGCCCAGTTCGCCCTCTCAGCGCGGAAGCGATCGCCTATGATGCCGTCTGGGCCTGGGGCTTTAGCAGGTATAATGGCATCTAACGAGCTCATATTCTCTTGCCTAGTAAATACAATTATGCTTCGATGGACGTCCAAGCTGGGGGGCATCCGAAAACTATCTGTAGTATTACCTAAAGAATATAGCTCATTAAAATGATTGTACTATTCTAATGATGTAATGTTGTTGGCCAGGGGAGGGTTCAAAATTTGTGTTGGCCACTAACAGCCAGAATTGTCGAGGGTCAGGATGACCAATAGCCTCCTCTAGTTCTTCCCATCTCCCTTTATCCCATAGCTTTTAGGCCATGCCCTGTACCTGTTTATAGGCCCTTCTGCATTCACGGATGCCTACTTGGTCCCTATTTTTAATAGCTGTGGTCAATCTTGCTCTAGCAAGCCTACAGTCTATATTGTACCACGGATTTGCTCCAAGGCGGGTACCCTGGAAGGATCTGGTCTTTGAAAAGGAGATGTAAAAGAAGGTAGCCAATTGCTCGAAGAATGCTCCGTGAAGGGCACTACAGGTTTTCAAGGAGTGAGAGTCGCTACTTGCTGGTTCTAATATCGCTAAATACTCGGCTAGAACTTCATTGATCTTTTGCATCTTAAGTTTGTCCGCAGGACCATGGGCCATTTAAGCCGACGCTTATCATTTGTGGCACTTAACTCCCTTGTGCATAGTGGGGCAGTAGAGTCCTGCCGAATACTCCCACATAGATGGCTAATAGATAAGTGTACGGAGTTGTGATCACTGTCACAGGCCTGGTGTATAAGCATTTCCTGAACTTCAGGCCACAGGGTCAGATCCACTAATATATAGTCGATCCAGCTTGACCCTTTTGTTCTTATAAAGGTCATACCACCACTTCTGTCAGAATTGGTTCATCCATTAGTAGCCCTTAGCCTGTGTTTCAGGGACATTGCGTTCAGTTGGAGGGCAGCATGGGACCATTTTTTGATTGGGGGAAATTCCAACGAGGGTACCCTCCAAACTTTGCCTTCTTTGGACAAGTCAAGGGACTCGATCAAATCCAGGGGGTCGAATGTAACATTAAAATCACCACCAATTATCAGCAGATATCTGACATTCATGTCTCCCAATAAGTTATCCAAGGCAAGGAGAGTCGGTGAGCTACCACCTCTAGTGCTCCTGGCATGTACATTGTACATATCAACAGTTAATCCATTCCCCTGGGCTAGCCTAATCCCCAAAATGTCCGGGTTATTGATAGCCAGCACATTTATTTTGCAGTTCAGGGAAAGATTTACCAAAATAAATAGGCCCCCTGAAGCCCGACCCACTTTAGCAGAAACGTCTGGTTTAAAAAAGGTCTTAAACCCAAGAATATGTATGGGAGTCTGAGACCAGGTTTCCTGAAATAGACATATTTCCTGTTGAGAAACCAGGTCCAACCAATGTGGGCAGTTACACTTTCAACTAATACCTGCCAGGTTCCATGAGAGGATATTCATTGTGTCCCCATTAACTGATTCTACCTGGATCTGGAAAGATGGTAACACTTGCAAGATAGGGACAACTCCACTGTCAGTCCTTCTATCTAGATCGCTGGCCTGAGAGCGAGTATCCGCTGCTAATGATTATTTCAAATGTTCAGGCTCTTCTGAGGAACAACTCCTCTGCTCTTGCTCAACCGTGCAACCCTCAGGGTGTAGATGGAAAGGGGCTATGGAGATCCTCAGGACAGTACTAAAGCTATTCAGTACTGGCTTGGGAGGTAAAAGAATGAGTCAATCAATCTGTGAGAGTGATGAGGTCGGGGAAGCAGGGGTGCATTGCTCACACTTACATTTGGGTCGTGGCTACAGTCAGCCTCAGCCTAATCTTTGTTGGTGCATTGTAATGAGATCTTGCTTCTCAGGCAATTAGATTGTGCACTAGTTGGTTGGAAGTTAATGTTAGTTCAATTGCATCTACTGGGCTGTGAGCCACGATACACTTCTTGGCACAGATGATATCCTCACTTATTATGGATCTGCACCCCCTAGTGTGTCTCAGCCAATGTATGGCTTTATTTTCAGGATGGTTTTAAAGAACAAGGGAACCCTTAAGGTAATCAAGGACCTGGGGTAATAGTTTAAACAAGCAACAGTGGTCCTTAATATATTACAATGCTTAAAGACAAAATTGAATTATAGACAACGATCTGTAGTATAAGGCAGCATGTGTCCAGCCGGACACTAGTTTAATCAATGTAGAAGCATACATAAAATAAGGTGAACAATTTTACAGTGGGATATAGTCCTGTATCCAGTACACATAACACATTAGAAACAAAACATAGGGTAGGAATTGGCAGGCAATTGGGAAGAAAGGAAGGCGCTAGTACCAGTTTAAAGTTTGTCTAGCTGTCCTCATGTAGTATACATAATTAAAGTAACAAAATGGGAATGGTTGTGTTACTACATTAACTGTCGACGGCGTTTCGATCCTACAAACAATAAGGGATCATCATCAGGACTAACAATGAATTGCCTGAATGTGCAAGCCTGTTGAGAGGGAAGTAAAAAGAAAGGGGACATGGTTTACCCTGTATCCTGCATAGCGTAGTATCACTGATAGACCATGCCACACTTATTGTGAAACCTTCCATACGTACGTGAATGATGTATCAGGTGTCACGCATTCTAAAACCATGGTAAAACTTGGTGAAACTGTGACATGCTTGTGGATGTGCCACAGTAAGTGGGAAGTGCAAGAATCGTGGTGAAGGTATGGGATAAGGGAGTGCATATGGGATGGCGCCTAGGCAGTTGGTAGGACTAATCCAGAAGCTCTCACCTAATGATGGCTGGGGGGCAAGTATCTTAGAGTACAAGACATGGGTACTGGGGAGACGTCCAGGGAGCGGTGTTTGCTGCGTCTAAGAAAAGGGGTGGTATGTTCCACTACGGGGAGTGGGGCGATTACCTGGGATTAATCAATCAATCCACAGCAGGATGTGGAGTAAAGGAGGATGAGGCTGGTCTTGCGTAGTCACACCGATGGGGACACCAGGCTGAAGGGAACAAGGAACTAATTAGGGTGAGGGATTAGGAACAGTGCATAGGGATGGCCGTATGGATGAGAACCTTACCGGGTTTAGCAATAATTAAGGTATAGCAACTGGATGTGTGGTCTGGATAGTAGCGGGGCGAATCCCAACAGTCACGGGTATTTCCACCTAACAATCTGTAATACAGGGAGGGAGGGGTTAAGATATGCCCATCCTGGTTAACCGGAGGAAGGTGGAGCGTGGCAGTTGCCAGAGTACGGAGGCTTACCTTAGTGTCCAATATGGGACATCCTGCAGCCCTGCCTGGCTCGATGGCGCATGAGGGGGAACTGATTAGGAAGCAACGCGGTAGTAATAGCGCGCGTTGTGATGACTGCCATCTTAGGTGTGGCAACAAAGCAGTCCATTTGATGTCATTTTCCGAATGGCCTTCTTGTGTGTAGTGCTCAACAAGAGGGGCATTGGGGGTTTTACAGTGGACCCTGCTCCGATGCTGCCCAATCCTGGTTTTATTCTTTTGCTTGGTCTGTCCAATGTAAAATGCGCGGACATGACCATTGAATCAGGTAAATAACATCACTGGTGTTACAGTTGGTAAAGGATTGGCACTTAATCTGTACATTGTTAAACATGAAGGATTTCCCTTCCATCGTGTAGTCACAGACATTACATGAACCACATTTTACATGTCCTACAAGTGGTATTTGGTTCCAATGTGAGTCAAGTGTAAGGCACTGCGGGGGATTTGGGAGTGCTGCCCTCACTAGGTGATCTTTGAGGTTAGAGCTTTTGCGGAAGGCATAAATTGGGTGTTCCATCTTAAGGACGCTGGCATTAAGTAGGGGCCAGTGTTTCAAGATGGATTTTCTCAGGGAGTTAGATACCGGAGAAAAGGTAATAACACCGGCCATCTTAGTGCTTGGATCTTTTTGCTTGGGGCAAAGGAGGGCCTCTCTGGGGCAATACCAGGCTCTTTTCGCAGCCCTACGGACTATTCTATTGGTATAACCTCTGTCTTTGAGTTTGTTGGATAGTACTGAAGCTTCCATAAAATAATCCTCTTTAGCAAAAGAGTTCCTGCGAATCCTCAGGAATTGGGAATACGGTAAGGAGTCCCTGAGTGCTCTGGGATGGTTGCTGGAATAGCTCAACAGGGTATTCCGTTCTGTGGGATTGAGGTATAATCTGGTATGCAGACAACCTTCAAAGAGGATTATTTTATGGAGCTCAGCTCGTCATGAGCATGGAAGAGGTTAAATTCTATATGAGATTTATGCCTTTCTACAATAGTGCCATTAAAAATCAATTAAATGGAAGATACCGATGGGTTTGTTGTTAAGCAGCATAGAATATTTTGATTATTTAAAGGGACCTCTATAATACGTAAAAAAAAGATTAATATAAGCACTATATAACTTTCACATTTCTTTTCAAAAGAGCTTGGAAACTTAAAAGTATATTTAGCTTCTGAAAATGAGATTATATTTTCCTCATGAAATAATTAGCAAACTATAGTAGTTCTTTATCTATGCTTTACAAACAATTGTTTAGTTATTTATTTTTATATTTTTTATACCGTATAACCTACTGTAAAGGTTTTGCTTGCTGGTAATATAGGGAAAAAGTAATGCCACTAACTTTCTTAAGTATGAGAGAAAAAAGGTTTGTGGTCTTTGTGTAAAAACACATTTGAAAGAAAATAAGTATATTAAGTGTTCTTCTAAATCCAATCGTATGGGTTGGAATATATTTGTGCATGATAGCAAAAAAAACTGATTATGGTAGTAAAAATGCTTTATGATAGTTCTAAAAATCTGGAAAGTTTATATCACTCTATCCTTTTTTTTTCTTGAGTTTTGATAAGAACACATGAGGTTTTGTCTCATCCTAAATAAAAGTGGAACGCAGGGATTTTTTTCTTCTTTTAAAGGAGCTGGGTATTAATAGGAAGTGTAGATAAAACATACCATACAATATGGTTGATCACCATTTGTATTGAGTCAAGGAGACCCTACCAGGAAAAGTATAATGGATTCCATTAATCAATTAGGGTTTGTATTTTATTAACCCGTTCTTCTAAATTTAGCTTAAGAGTATCATTAAGTGACTACCAAACACGCACTCCTAAATATTTACTTTTCTGAGAGTTCCAAGTACAAGTAGTAGTATTGTAAGTAAGTCCTTAAAAAATTTGCTAAGTGGTAAAATGTAACATTTGGCAGAGTTAAATTTATAACCTGAAACTAGAGAGAAGGTATGGTTCTTGTAGGAAAGTGCCCCTTTTTACGTGGTTACCACGCACCTTTTCCCTGGCATCTGATGCAACCTGACTTGATGTGCCCTGGGTCCCTGTCAATCAGGTTCCCAGAATCTGTACCTCTGTACCCATAATTGGCACCTCTCTGGCCACAGTAAAGCCCCTTGCCTTGTAACAGGTTCCTTGGGTACCAGGAGCACTGTGACCAGGGAAGGCCTCTAAGGGCTGAAGCTCCTAATGTGCCACCCTTAGAGGCCCTGTACCTTAACACCTACACACTGCCATTGCAGGCTGCATGTTCTGGTGCAGAGTCGACATGGCACACATCTCTGTGTGCCATGCTTGCAACCCACTGCCTAAAGCCTAGGTAAGTCACTTTTCAAGCAGGGCGCACTAACCCTAAGATGAGCTTACAGTGGCATGAACCATGTGCCCCTAATGTTGTCTAAGCCCATTTGTAGAGATTGTAAGTGCAGTAAAGCCGTAGAGGGTATATGGTCTGGGAGTTGGTCATTATGAACTCCACAACTCCATAATGGATTTACTAAAAACTGGGATGTTTGGTAGCAAACTTCTCAGCACATTAAACCCACTCTGATGCAGTGTTGGATATAATGTAAAATGCACTCAGAGGGCATCTTACAGATGCCCCCTGAAAATCGACCAGCCTTGGTGTGGTTCTTCAATGGCTCCCCACCATCTGCCACCACCAAGCAAGTTTCTGGACCCCTGGATAGAGAGCCTCCACTCTCTGGGTCCAGAAACAAAGCACATCCTGGGCAGAGCTGTCATCCTTCCACCCCCATGATGGGTTGGGTCCATGAAAGGGAAAGCTTCAAAGGCCTTCCACCTTTGGACGCTATCCCTGCCTTTTGCTGCTACCAGCAATTGGTTCCCACCAATTATGGCCCTCACTTTGGGTGGAAGAATCTGGGGAAAATGAAGGCTAGGAAGAGAAGTGTTCCCACCTTTGCCAACCCCACCCCTCCGGTGGAGGAGGCAAGGTAAAGATTAGGGGACTCAGCCAATTAGGAAGAGGCTCATGCCCCATCCCACTGCAGGGTTGAATAATAGGCAGTGTACCCACCCCAAAGAAGGGACTCATTGGTCCCGACCTGTTCACTCATTTCACACCCCTAAATTTAGTATTTAGGGTTCACCCTGAACCTTGCCTTCTCAGTTTCGAGGAAAAAAGAAAAAGGACAGAATAGCCCATGCTGACCCATGTAGGAGAAGAGGAGACCAACTGCCTTGGACCCAGCCCTACCTGCCTGTCCCATCTATGACCTTCCTACAGCAAGAACCCCTGCGAGTCCAGCAGCCAGCAACTCCCAGAGCCCGGAGGACCTGCCCTGGAAACTTCCTACAGACTCTGTCTCCCATGAGCTCCGGGTTTGCTCAAACAAAGACTTACATCCAGAATACGGATTCCGGCAACTCTGTGATTCTGTACCACTCTGTACCTGATGCCCACGTCTTGAGTTTGAGTGGCCCAACATCCCAAGGAGGTCTACCCAGCAATCCAGTCCTGGGATCTGGTGATCCCTAACCTACCTCAAGCCTCAAGACGACGCCCAGAGCCTCAACCTGAACCACACTCCTAAATATTTACTTTTCTGAGAGTTCCAAGTACTCAGGTAGAAAAGCACTGGCTGACATAGCCAGGTTACGTCCCATAATATACTGGCAAAGAATCTGGTGCACAACCTATGCTGCAGGCCTCAAAGACTGAATTAAGGCAGATTGCATTCATAAAATTAGATGTTTACGGTAGGTAAGAGCCTCCCTTGTTAGTATTGGTATAGCTATCCTGTGAGAAAACCCATCATGTGCCCCATTCCCTTCAAAGGAGATCCTTAAGGAAAACTACTGGGAATCGGTGTTTCAAAATACACTCAGAAACAGCGACATGTCTTCACTGACGGGAGGATTCTTAGAAATCAAACGCTGGCCAAGTCTGGAGCAGTATTGGGACCTAATAACAAAACCGTATGATCAGAAGTTGTACTTCTAATTAAGGGTGGGTTCACTACGAATAAGATCTTATACAGCAAAATGGGTCCCATCAGGCAATAGTTTGTCTCCCTCTTGTCAGGCCCAACTGGAGTCGCTGGCCCACCTATTGTTTGTCTGCCTAGCATATGCTGCCCTCCACCGAGCATGGCTCGTGCCAATCTGTAGGTCACTGGGTACCAGAAGAAGAGATGAATCGCTAAGAATATTGTGCACAGATACATCACCCTGCATTGCCATTGCAATAGCTAAATTTTTTAGATGGACATGGGTTATTAGATCATATACACTCCCTGCAAAGTGAAGAATCTTCATTGCTATTTTTTGTGCCTATGCCAACGTAGTTGGCTACTCACATAATACGTATTGTATGAATGAGTGTTATATTTTATACATACTAAGTTCCCGAAAGTTAACCTAGGCATCATGGTTTTACCTACTGTTATGAATTGTAATTGTTTTATTCATTTTATCTGTTCCAGTCTTTTTAAACCACATTAACTGTGTTTTACTATTGCTCACAACATTTTACATTTATCTTTAATAATGTTTTAGACTTTGCTTAATTATTGTGTATTAAATTATGAAATATTCCCATTTTTACGTACTATGCTTTTATGACTCAACTGTCGAATAAAGCTTTTTTAATTGAATTGGATTGGTTGTCAGTATCCCATTGTGTGTACAAAAGGCTAGTCTAAAGCAATGAAACATTTCTATCAGTAAGTCTTGATGAGTCCATGCAAAACAATATCTTTAGTGAGCTCAACATTGCTACTCTCTATTCATTATAAAATATAGCAGAATGCATTGTTTAGTGAAATGAGGAAATCATATGGTGTGAGCAAGTAAATAAAAACATTTCACTTAGAGCAGCACATTTTTAAGTGATGAACAATTTTCTGTAGTCATAGGATTACATCAGTAGTTCTAAAAGACATTTGATTTAAATGTCAAGCAGAAGTTGAAAGAAATTTTTAGGCCTAGCCGTAGAAGCACATTAAGTATGAGAGCTTGTGAGAATTTGGCTTGGTATATGCAGTCAACAAGTTATAGTGGGCACCTTGCACCAGTCCAAACAACCCTTATTGATGATTAGGTTTAAGACAACCTTTATTGAAAGCTATCCTAGTGGTAGCTATGGAGAGCAGCCTTCAGGCTAAGTCTTGAAGGGGTGTAAAACAGCTTGGTTTACCAGATTATAACATCTTGAATGACCAAATGAAAGGAGAACCACACAAGGTATATATAAAATATATGTATTTATTACAAAACACTCTCTACTAACCTCTGTATGAGATTAAAGAGCACAAAACAAAATATCAACACACTAGAACATAAATAAATAGCACAATATACAATGGGCCCCAGGGGGAGACCAAACAATATAGTAAGAAAGTGCTATAATAACCACAACTTGACTAGACACAGTGCCTAGAGCACCTAGAGTCGCTGGGACCCCAAGGAACCTCCCAAGGTAGTGACTCAGGGAACACACGGGGGACGCGTGCAGTGTGAGAACACAGCTGCGAGCTCCGTACCATCCTATGGGAAAGTCACGGTTGGAATTTTAAAGATTAGGGACACTTCGGAGAGGACTTGGAGCAAACCCTTTTAGACTTAGAAGATTCTAAGGCCAGCACCTTACCTCACGCAGGGAAGCCGCATGCATAGTTGTCAAATGGTGTCGGAAATTGTCGCTTTTTCAATGGCGAGTTGCTGTAAAGTGCTCCTGCCGTGGAAAGGAAAAGTGTCCAGTGTGATCCAAGCCTGGATCGGAGATATGAAGAACCTGAAAGCAGAGGGGACAGAGTCTGGGTCACTTCAGGGCGACATGGGGCACGGTAGACCAATGCCCACCAAAGTCTGGTGTTTCCGGTGCGATGAGGTGAAGCTTGACTCCGCTGCCACGGGGACCAGGAGATGTCGACGATGACCAGAGTCTGCAGATGAGCTGTCCCACAAAGGATGTCGAGTGCTGGGCAGTTGGTGTCCGGATCGGAGTCCACAAGCCGTGGCAACAGCAACCAATGAAGTGAGAGTAAAAAGGCTTTGGTGTGGACCAGCAAGGTCCTGGTGACTCCCCAAGTGATGGAGAGTAAGGGCACATCTGGAGCAACCAGGTAAGCCCACTAAAAGTTACAGTACCCTTCTCAGGGACCCACAGGTTGACGGACAAGGAATCGCAAAGGGACCTCGAGAGGAATCTCTAAATACTAGACCATGGATCACTCGTGAAGTGTAGGCCAGTAATCTTAAGTGGAATCAGTGCTCGGGATATGCACTACAAGTAGCCCAAAGCACAGCCTCAGGGATTGCCAAGAAGCATATGCTGTTGCAAATGTGCACAGTGTCCAGGGGCTTAGGTTGCATGGTCCCCGCGAGGGCTTTGGGTCTCAGGTTTGCTGAGAGCACGGATCGGCCTTGGGAAGCTTGGAAACCCACCTCCTGTGTTGCATAGTCTTCGGAGTCCTTCAGGAGCTGAGTAGTTGCAAACCGGACAGATGCGTCGTTGGTGCCTGCCTTGCAGGGGAGTAACTCCTTTACTCCAAGGGCGATTCTTCAGTCATCCAACGAAGTGTAGATAGTTGAAGTTCTGGGATTCTGTAGCAGAGTTTCATCCAGGTAAATCTAAAGTCCTGTAGTCAGGTGTTCCTACTTTATACCCAAGAAAGGGGTGGGACAAACTCTGGGGACCCACCTATGAGAGGGTCAGGACAGAGGGGTGGTTACACCCATGTTCTTTGTCCAGTTTCACGCCAGAGCAGGGGCTGAGTGCCCCTGCAACCGGTTTGAGCTGGACTATGCACAGGGCACCAAATGTGCCCCCAGCGCAGACATCAAAGCACCATTGAAGTGCACCCACCCAGCCCCAATACACTAAAGCCTGTCTTAGAGGTATTGTTCAGCCTCCCCTGCCGGAGTTTTATCCATCAGCAGGAGGGCAGACGCATGTCTGTGGCAGGCAGCATCCATCTTGTGATGCAGGGTTCTGTTAAGCTGGTACCGGGTGTACCGGTGTAGTCCTGTTTCTCCCTCCAGGAGGGTGGAATCATAATTCCCCCACCAGGACTGGCAGGGAGGTATGATTCCAAGGTGTTTGACACCAAACATGACATGTTTCCTTGCAGCCATTTCAAAAATAGCATTTACTGCGAGGTTATAATGCACTTAAGAGTATATGGTATGGCTGCATCACAGAACAACCCCGGAGAATAGATTCCAAAGGCTGCAGAGGGGCCCTGCTCATGCATTGGCACCCTCTCACTTAAAACCCAGCACCCTGCCTTTAGAATTGATAAGGCCTGCCAAAGGGGTGACTGATAGGTATATATGGTATGATAAGGTAGATATAGTGAACCTATATCTAAGTAAGGGGTGCATGCACCACCTTACACAGGTTGCAGTAGCAGACCTGTGGTGTCAATTTGAGTGGCCCCTCAGGGGTGGCACAATATATGCTGCAGCCCCTGGGAGGCATGGTACCTATGCCCTGTGTATGTAGTATACCATATACTAGGGACTTATAGGGGTACCCCGGAATTCAATCTGGAGTGTACCTAAAGTACATGCAATCGTTATAGAGAGGAAGCAGCTAGGCTGGGGTCCTGGATAGCAGGATCCCAGCCAGACTAAAGTCGAAAAACAGTGAAACATCAGCAAAAAGTCGGGGGTAACTATAAGAAGCAGATCCTACTCTCCTACAGAGCTTACTTCTTATTTAAGCTGCACATTTATTTTATATGTTGAAGAAAACATCGTCTCCTATGGTTTAAGCTACAATTTAAAGAGTCATTTTCATGTTTTCTCTTTTCTCTTCTACAGATAAAACAAAGTTAAAAGTATTTTCTTGGGTCAGGCATATTTTCTTCATTGTGAACCGATGTCAATTTTTATGAAAATCTTTGACTATAACAGGATATATCTAAAGCACTTCTTTCAAGCAAAAAAAAAAGGCCTCCTGCCCAAGATGTTTCAACCATTGAATTTTTTCTTCATTTTTCCTGGGAAAGATTCTCATACCCACAGAGCTCCGCCCCACATAGAGCAGAGCTAACAACTTTCATGCTGTAGATCTGCAGCACCAGACTAACTAGCCTAGTGAGAGAGGTGTTAAATTCGGTTTGTAAGGCACCAGATAGTTGCCGATGCTTCAATATGGCTGTGTCAAGCTCGCAATTCCACCTCATGTATTTTTGCAAAATAACCCCCAAATAGGTGAAGGCACTAACTTTTCTCCTCTGAACGATCTATGCTGATTGAAGGTATTAAATTTCATTTTAGACACGTTGATTTCCAAGCCTCGTAGAAGGCAGAACTCCTCAAAGAGTTACAAAGCTCACTGGAGAATGCTAGGGGTTTTTGAGATAATTAATGTGTCAACAGCGAACATTAAAATAGGGATTTTTACACCCACTAAAACTGGGGCATCAGTGGGGACGGACATTTAAAACTTGGCGATCCCATTAATGAAAAGAGAAGATTATGTGGGAGCCATAACACAGCCTAGGCGCACACATTTCTCTATGGGAAAGGGGTTGGTTACATTACCCTGAGAGCCCCCCGTTATTTGGGCAAAGTTGCCCTCATGAAGGCGAGCAATAAGGGAAAGCAGTTCTGGTGACGTCCCCAGCTCCTGCAACACTGTCCACAGTTTGCTGTGGGAGATGAGGTCAAATGCTGACTTGAGATCGACAAAGGCAGCATACAATCTGCTCTTGCCTATGACCACAGTCCGCCAATGAATTAAAATTAACCGAAACACCTGATTGATGGTACTGGTGTGTTCCCGGAAGCCTGCCTGTAGTTGGGATAAGATACCCTGCTCATCTATCCAGTCTTGGACCTTGTTTAATACCAGCAGCCCCATCACCTTTTGCAAAGAATCTATTAGGCTGATGGGCCTGTAGTTGCCTGGATGGGATTTATCCTCTTTTTTATACACAGGGATAATCTCAGCCCCTTT
Organism: Lissotriton helveticus; assembly: GCF_964261635.1. Taxonomy (NCBI): domain Eukaryota; kingdom Metazoa; phylum Chordata; class Amphibia; order Caudata; family Salamandridae; genus Lissotriton; species Lissotriton helveticus. Next base: position 644,531,016 of record NC_136059.1, read on the forward strand.
CCAGGAGTTGGGGACTGGGGCACCTAGGGCAATTGCATTAGCCAATAGTGCAATATACCGGCACCATTTAGGCTTGTCATGGAGGAAGATGTCAGCCGGGATACCATCTAGGCCTGGTGCTCTTCTCCCCGGTACTGATCCTAGGGCAGCCTTGACATCAGCCAAGACAAAGGCTGTGTCTTGACAAAACTAATACGAAGGCTCGACAAGATCTCCCTCATCTAAGCTACGTGCATATTGGGGTTTAAAATGATTGACCCATTGATCCTGAGCCACATGGTTTTGTGGTGGTAATGGCTGTCCTACCCTGTCCCATTTTACTATGTTCCAAAACTGTTTGGAACTCTTACTGGCACACGCCAGTCCAAGGTCCTGCCATCTGCTTTCATCACATTGCTTCTTAGCCTTTTCCTGGGTCCTTCTGTAGTTTCTCCTGGTTGACCGTAATATGCCTGGGTCCCCTGCTTTAATTGCTTCCCCAAAGGTTCTACGTACTATCCTACATTCCTTGTTGAACCATTGGCAGGGTTTCTTTTGTTGATTGTTTTTGGCCCTACATTGCTTGAAGAACTAAAAGCGTAGATGGGCGATAGATTTGTTATGAGTGGCAATTATAACCTCAGGAAGCTCGGGTTGACAGAACTGGCCTCTAGCTCAGTTATCATGCAGTCAATATCCTTAGTAACGTGGCTAAGAGTTCGTACTTCTCTACTATCTTTACCCATTTTAGTCACCGCATATCATTAGTGGGGACCAAATCAAGAGTGATCAGGTAATTAACTGGCTGTGTAAATATCCTCTGAGCTTGTAGATCTAGGGACGAGCAAAAGTGGCTGTGATCGCTCTCCAGGCGGTCTCTCACAATCATATCCCCCAGGGCGTGCCATAGTTTTAAATTGATTAAAAGATAGTCTATACGGCTTGTGCTGTGGCCGTTATTAAATGTGTTCGGCCAACGTCTTTCTGATGCAGTTCTTCCATTTGCCGCCCGTAGCCCTTTTTCAACAAATAGCTTTAATTTGAATTGCCACTTCTGACCATTTTTTTTATGGGTGCTAGTTCCAGTCTTGGGATGCCCCACTGAGCATCTTCCTCTCCTGTGAGATCATACTCCTCGTTGCCAAGGGCTGAAAGGTCGAGTTCAAATCTCCGACAACTAGTACTAGGGAATCCCACAAATACAGGTCTAGAAGATCGTCGAGAGCCGCTAAAACTTCCGACTTCTTCCCTACATTGCGGACCCGTCTTCAGACGATTTACAAAATGTCATCCTTTGGGTCGGGAGTACCTGGATGTTATAACTGATTGTTTGGTGAACCCAAATTGTTAATCCTCCAGATGGTCGACCTTTTCCCCCACTGGTAGCTGGAATGTGATAGTTTAAGTAGCCTACACAATGGAGAGGGTCCACCAGCCATGTTTTCTGGAAGAGGCAGGTATTCTGGTGCTCAATGAAGGTGTGCCAATCAGGAGATATAACCTTTGACCTCAACCCTGCGATGTACCATGATAATACAGCTAGCCTGGATGAGGGGAGACGAGGTGAACTCTGCCCGTAACACCTATTAGTCAATTTTACTCTAGTATCCCTCTTTCCCGCTAACGGGGGGTATTGTAGGTATATTTCTTAACATGGTTAATGATGGATTTAATACCGTGGCATCCTCCCTCTCGCTGGCAGTAGTTTGTGTTTTATGCTCCATAGGGGCGCCAGAAAGTGAGGATAACCTTTAATCTACTTCCCTTAATGTCGACAGACTAAGATGTAAATTCAACTCAGGGGGATTATATTATAGTCTAATGTTGGAGCAGGTAAGATGTTGGGAGCGGATGTCAAAATTTATGAGGTACGAGGAGCATTGGGGGCAAGTGTGTCTTTTAGCAGTAATAATGCCGCCCCTTATTACGGACCGACAGCCCCTACCATGGCAAATCCACTGGGTGCACTTATTCAAGAGGGAGTCCTCATCTTCTCTAGACGAGTCACCAGAATACTTCGGGACATTAACCAATTACACAACGTTTCTTGTACCTGCCATACTACTTGCCTTTCCTGCCAGTCTCTGCCCACAACTTCTATTGAGGTCGGGGATGGTGGGGGTGCAAGGGCCATAGCAGGAGGTAATGAGGTCCTAGGGATGGACATGGATTTACGCTCCCTAGCAGATTGCAAATGGCTCTTTGTAGTGCTTCCCATAGTTGGTGCCCTGATTAGTCCACTAGCCCTTGAGCTTTGTGATCCCTGAGCTTACTATGATGCATTTGGCAATTGCTAGCACCCATATCCTGTTGAGTGGGGGGCTATGGCTAAGGTATGCTCCCAATGAAGATTTGACCAGCTCCACAGCTAAATGCACCTTACTTACGGAGTCACTAAGATTACAGACAGACACCTTAAGAACTCTAACTTCCTTCATTAGGGCTATTAGCTGGCTGGACACTGATCTTTAGAAAGAATCGTCTGTGGGCCTACTAGGTTGTGCGCCACTAGCATCAGGTGCTATACTGCTCTTACTAACTTCGCCTGCTTCATCTGTGCCCCTGGTATTGTTATGTCAAGGTTGCAAATCTATTACTACAGGGAAAAATGGCCAGGGCTTCTCTGGAGTCTGGTTGGAACTGGGAAAGACCCTCTATTACATCACTTGACTCGGATTCCCTCAGGGGTTCAGAGGAAGGGATCCTACTAACTGCCTTTTTAAACATATCTGGTATGCACCCTTTGCCTGTTTTGCTACTCTGGGCCTGCTGTGTGCTATCCCTGATTGTTGTGTCAGGGAGTGATGAATCTAAAAGGCCCTCGCATTCGGATAACAAGATATCTACCCTCTCCATAACACCCCCTAGGAATCATTACTGGGACTTCTTTTTTTGACCACCACCCATTCCTCCTTCACGGGATTTTCTCTTTCCTATTCATGCCCCAGAGATGACAGATTCCACTAACAAACCTAAAACAACTGTCTAAAGGTCTAAAAAAGAAAATTGCGTCACCGTCCAATTAGCTCTTTAGCTGCAATAAATGCCCCTTAGCAAGAGAGCTGCCTGTACACAATTAAAAGCTGCCAAATAATCACCTGTATAAGGGTCCAGAAAATCAGGTGTCGGAGGGATTGCCCAGCCTCCTCCGAGCTCTGACAGACACAGACGGGCCCGCCCTTGGCCCATGCTTCGCATGGAGTGGTCCAGGCACACCCGCGCATGCTGCGGGAGTCGCGTGATGCTTCTAAGTGCCTCCGGGCACGGGAAACAGGTGACAGCACCTCCTGGTGCAAAGCAAAGAGTTCTGAGCTTGCAGTCCCCTTGTGGCAGCTGTGACTGAGTGATTGTGTGTGGCTCCCATGCTGTGGGAACCGTGTGATGCTTTTAAGCACCTCCAGGCACAGGAAACTGGTAACAGCGCCTCCTGGCGCAAAGCGTTCTGGGGGTTGTAGTCCCCTTGTGGCAGCTGTGACTGGGTGCGGTTAACAGAATAGGCCTGCAAAGGTTCTCATAAGAACATTCCCTCATATATCTACTATTAGACATATTAGAAACTTTTAGATAGCTGCTCAACAGAGTGAATATTTACCATGGGAAATGATAGGAGAGATGACAAACCATCAGAAATCCCGTTTCCATTGGATGACAATGAGTAATATGTGCTAACAGCAGAGTACAAAGTTCCCCAGGGGGCGTTAAACCGTGTGGAGCAAGGAGTTGGTATTATGAATACCGTGGCTGTGAAGAAAGGGTTCCCTAGTCGGAACTTAGAGAGCCTCACACACCCAAAGTAATAAGCGTGAAACACACCCTTACTAGAGGGTGTCCGGTGTCATCATCGGCTCACTGCCCCTCGTCAGACCGGCGCTGCAATATCTGACGGAGTCCCCAAAGGTACTCTTTTGACGGGGTTCTTTTAGTTCCTTGCCGAAGGTGGATGTGGGTGAGGATGAAAAGGAAGGTGTAGTCAGTGCAGTGGTGAGTGAAAGCGATAAAAAAGGTAATCAGTCCACTTGCAACTTTAATAACGTGGCTGATTCCTTAGTTAAAAGGGGTGGGAGGGGAGTTTAGAGACCGTAAAAGGTGTACAGAACAATAACTCTACCCCCTAGTGTGGTCAACATGTTTCTCGCCGAAAGGCGATTCGTCAGGACCTAAAATAAAGTACTACACAAAAAGAAAGTGAACTCAATGCTCAATCTATATAAAGAAAGCAAATACAACCTCGCTGGGTCGGAGGACAAGAGGGCCAAGCACCAGCAGCTCCGCACCCTGACCAGGTGCCGCGAGCGTGAGGGGTAGGTGTTCCGCCGTTCCAGTGTCTACTCAAAGGTGTATCCAATCCTTATTACGCTGGCCTCACGGGAGCTTGCTGCGGGGCCCATTCTTAATCCCCTTAGGGTCGCATAAATAGAGCAGGACCCCTTGGCCCTCTTGTCCTCCGACCCAGCGAGGTTGTATTTGCTTTCTTTATATAGATTGAGCATTGAGTTCACTTTCTTTTTGTGTAGTACTTTATTTTAGGTCCTGACGAATCGCCTTTCGGCGAGAAACATGTTGACCACACTAGGGGGTAGAGTTATTGTTCTGTACACCTTTTACGGTCTCTAAACTCCCCTCCCACCCCTTTTAACTAAGGAATCAGCCACGTTATTAAAGTTGCAAGTGGACTGATTACCTTTTTTATCGCTTTCACTCACCACTGCACTGACTACACCTTCCTTTTCATCCTCACCCACATCCACCTTCGGCAAGGAACTAAAAGAACCCCGTCAAAAGAGTACCTTTGGGGACTCCGTCAGATATTGCAGCGCCGGTCTGACGAGGGGCAGTGAGCCGATGATGACACCGGACACCCTCTAGTAAGGGTGTGTTTCACGCTTATTACTTTGGGTGTGTGAGGCTCTCTAAGTTCCGACTAGGGAACCCTTTCTTCACAGCCACGGTATTCATAATACCAACTCCTTGCTCCACACGGTTTAACGCCCCCTGGGGAACTTTGTACTCTGCTGTTAGCTCTACTTTAGGACATGTACACTGGACCCCATTAAAAATCGTCCTCTTCTGTTCCCCTTTTGTTAAAAATGAGTAATATGTAACATTCGCCATGCTGAATGTTACAAACTTTGTCTCCCTTTCCCTCCCTCACTCTCCCTCTGTCTCCCTTTCCCTCCCACACTCTCTCTCCCTCTCCCTTCCCCTCCCTCACTCACTCTCCCTTTGTCTCCCTTTCCCTCCCTGACTCTCCCTCTGCCTCCCTTTCCCTACCTCACTTTGTCTCCCTTTCCCTCCCTCCATCACTCACCCTCACTCTGTCTCTGTCTCCCTCACTCTCCCTCTGTCTCCCTTTCCCTCCCATTCCCTCCCTCACTATGCCTCCCTTTCCCTCCCTCCCTCTTCCTCTCTCTCGCTCCATTTCCCTCCCTCACTCTCCCTCTGCCTCCCTTTCCCTCCCTCACTCTCCCTCTGTCTCCCTTTCCGTCCCTCACTCTGCCTCGCCTTCCCTCCCTCCCTCTCCCTCCCTCCTCTCCCTCCCTTTCCATCCCTCACTCTCCCTCTCCCTCCCTTTTTCTTCCCTCCCTCTCCCTCCCTTTCCATCCCTCACTCTCCCTTTGTCTCCCTTTCCCTCCCTCACTCTCCCTCTGTCTCCCTTTCCCTCCCACACTCTCTCTCCCTCTACCTTCCCCTCCCTCACGCACTCTCCATCTGTCTCTCTTTCCCTCCCTCACTCTCCCTTTGTCTCCCTTTCCTTCCCTCACTCTCCCTATGTCTCCCTTTCCCTCCCTCACTCTCCCTTTGTCTCCCCTTCCTTCACTCACTCTCCCTTTTCCTCCCTTTCCCTCACTCCTTCCCTCTCCCTCTGTCTCTTTTTCACTCCCTCGCTTTCCCTTTGTCTCCCTTTCCCTCCCTCACTCTGTCTCTCTTTCCCTCCCTCACTCACCCTCTGTCTCCCTTTCCCTTTCTCACTCTGCCTCGCCTTCCCTCCCCTTCCCTCCATCTCCCCCTGTCTGCCTCTCCCTCCCTTTCCCTCCCCCACTCTCCCTCCCTCTCCCTCGCTCTCCCTTTCCCTCCCTGACTCTCCCTCTGCCTCCCTTTCCCTACCTCACTTTGTCTCCCTTTCCCTCCCTCCATCACTCACCCTCACTCTGTCTCTGTCTCCCTCACTCTCCCTCTGTCTCCCTTTCCCTCCCATTCCCTCCCTCACTATGCCTCCCTTTCCCTCCCTCCCTCTTCTTCTCTCTCCCTCCATTTCCCTCCCTCACTCTCCCTCTGTCTCCCTTTCCCTCCCATTCCCTCCCTCACTATGCCTCCCTTTCCCTCCCTCCCTCTTCCTCCCTCTCCCTCCCTTTCCATCCCTCACTCTCCCTTTGTCTCCCTTTCCCTCCCTCACTCTCCCTCTGTCTCCCTTTCCCTCCCTCACTCTTTCTCCCTCTCCCTTCCCCTCCCTCACTCACTCTCCATCTGTCTCTCTTTCCCTCCCTCACTCTCCCTTTGTCTCCCTTTCCCTCCCTCACTCTCCCTCTGTCTCCCTTTCCCTCCCTCACTCTCCCTTTGTCTCCCTTTCCTTCACTCACTCTCCCTTTTCCTCCCTTTCCCTCACTCCTTCCCTCTCCCTCTGTCTCTTTTTCACTCCCTCGCTTTCCCTTTGTCTCCTTTTCCCTCCCTCACTCTCCCTCTGTCTCCCTTTCCCTCCCTCACTCTCCCTTGTCCTGCCTTTCCCTCCCTCCCTCACTCTCCCTCCTCTCCCTGTCTCCCTTTCTCTCCCTCACTCTCCCTCTGTCTCCCTTTCCCTTCCTTTCCCTCCCTCCTTCTCCCTCTCTTTCCCTCCCTCCCTCTCCCTCCCATTCCCTCCCTCTCTCTCTCCTGTCTCCCTCTCCCTCCCTCCCTCTCCCTCTGTCTCACTCCCTTTCCCTCCCTCCCCCTCTCCCTCCCTTTCCCTCCCTCCCTCTCCCTCTGTCTCCCTTTACCTCCCTCACTCTGTCTCTGTTTCACTTTTCCTCCCTCACTCTGTCTGTCTCCCTTTCCCTCCCTCACTCTCCCTCACTCTGTCTCTGTCTCTCTTTCCCTCCCTCACTCACCCTCTGTCTCCCTTTCCCTTTCTCACTCTGCCTCGCCTTCCCTCCCCTTCCCTCCATCTCCCCCTGTCTGCCTCTCCCTCCCCCACTCTCCCTCCCTCTCCCTCACTCTCCCTTTACCTCCCTCACTCTGTCTCTGTTTCCCTTTCCCTCCCTCACTCTGTCTGCCTCCCTTTCCCTCCCTCACTCTCCCTCACTCTGTCTCTGTCTCTCTTTCCCTCCCTCACTCACCCTCTGTCTCCCTTTCCCATTCTCACTCTGCCTCGCCTTCCCTCCCCTTCCCTCCATCTCCCCCTGTCTGCCTCTGCCTCCCTTTCCCTCCCCCACTCTCCCTCCCTCTCCCTCACTCTCCCTTTACCTCCCTCACTCTGTCTCAGTTTCCCTTTCCCTCCCTCACTCTGTCTGTCTCCCTTCCCTCCCTCACTCTCCCTCACTCTGTCTCTGGCTCTCTTTCCCTTCCTCACTCACCCTCTGTCTCCCTTTCCCTTTCTCACTCTGCCTCGCCTTCCCTCCCCTTCCCTCCATCTCCCCCTGTCTGCCTCTCCCTCCCTTTCCCTCCCCCACTCTCCCTCCCTCTCCCTCGCTCTCCCTTTCCCTCCCTGACTCTCCCTCTGCCTCCCTTTCCCTACCTCACTTTGTCTCCCTTTCCCTCCCTCCATCACTCACCCTCACTCTGTCTCTGTCTCCCTCACTCTCCCTCTGTCTCCCTTTCCCTCCCATTCCCTCCCTCACTATGCCTCCGTTTCCCTCCCTCCCTCTTCCTCTCTCTCCCTCCATTTCCCTCCCTCACTCTCCCTCTGCCTCCCTTTCCCTCCCTCACTCTCCCTCTGTCTCCCTTTCCCTCCCTCGCTCTGCCTCCCTTTCCCTCCCTCCTTCTCCCTATCTTTCCCTCCCTCCCTCTCCCTCCCATTCCCTCCCTCTCTCTCTCCTGTCTCCCTCTCCCTCCCTCCCTCTCCCTCTGTCTCACTCCCTTTCCCTCCCTCCCCCTCTCCCTCCCTTTCCCTCCCTCCCTCTCCCTCCCTCCTCTCCCTCCCTTTCCATCCCTCACTCTCCCTTTGTCTCCCTTTCCCTCCCTCACTCTCCCTCTGTCTCCCTTTCCCTCCCTCACTCTCTCTCCCTCTCCCTTCCCCTCCCTCACTCACTCTCCATCTGTCTCTCTTTCCCTCCCTCACTCTCCCTTTGTCTCCCTTTCCCTCCCTCACTCTCCCTATGTCTCCCTTTCCCTCCCTCACTCTCCCTTTGTCTCCCTTTCGTTCACTCACTCTCCCTTTTCCTCCCTTTCCCTCACTCCTTCCCTCTCCCTCTGTCTCTTTTTCACTCCCTCGCTTTCCCTTTGTCTCCCTTTCCCTCCCTCACTCTCCCTCTGTCTCCCTTTCCCCCTCACTCTCCCTTTTCCTGCCTTTCCCTCCCTCCCTCACTCTCCCTCCTCTCCCTGTTTCCCTTTCTCTCCCTCACTCTCCCTCTGTCTCCCTTTCCCTTCCCTTCCTTTCCCTCCCTCGCTCTGCCTCCCTTTCCCTCCCTCCTTCTCCCTATCTTTCCCTCCCTCCCTCTCCCTCCCATTCCCTCCCTCTCTCTCTCCTGTCTCCCTCTCCCTCCCTCCCTCTCCCTCTGTCTCACTCCCTTTCCCTCCCTCCCCCTCTCCCTCCCTTTCCCTCCCTCCCTCTCCCTCTGTCTCCCTTTACCTCCCTCACTCTGTCTCTGTTTCCCTTTTCCTCCCTCACTCTGTCTCTGTCTCCCTTTCCCTCCCTCACTCTCCCTCACTCTGTCTCTGTCTCTCTTTCCCTCCCTCACTCACCCTCTGTCTCCCTTTCCCACTCTGCCTCGCCTTCCCTCCCCTTCCCTCCATCTCCCCCTGTCTGCCTCTCCCTCCCTTTCCCTCCCCCACTCTCCCTCCCTCTCCCTCACTCTCCCTTTCCCTCCCTGACTCTCCCTCTGCCTCCCTTTCCCTACCTCACTTTGTCTCCCTTTCCCTCCCTCCATCACTCACCCTCACTCTGTCTCTGTCTCCCTCACTCTCCCTCTGTCTCCCTTTCCCTCCCATTCCCTCCCTCACTATGCCTCCCTTTCCCTCCCTCCCTCTTCCTCTCTCACCCTCCATTTCCCTCCCTCACTCTCCCTCTGCCTCCCTTTCCCTCCCTCACTCTCCCTCTGTCTCCCTTTCCGTCCCTCACTCTGCCTCCCCTTCCCTCCCTCCCTCCCTCTCCCTCCCTCCCTCTCCCTCCCTTTCCATCCCTCACTCTCCCTCTCCCTCCCTTTTTCTTCCCTCGCTCTCCCTTTCCCTCCCTGACTCTCCCTCTGCCTCCCTTTCCCTACCTCACTTTGTCTCCCTTTCCCTCCCTCCATCACTCACCCTCACTCTGTCTCTGTCTCCCTCACTCTCCCTCTGTCTCCCTTTCCCTCCCATTCCCTCCCTCACTATGCCTCCGTTTCCCTCCCTCCCTCTTCCTCTCTCTCCCTCCATTTCCCTCTCTCACTCTCCCTCTGCCTCCCTTTCCCTCCCTCACTCTCCCTCTGTCTCCCTTTCCGTCCCTCACTCTGCCTCCCCTTCCCTCCCTCCCTCTCCCTCCCTCCTCTGCCTCCCTTTCCATCCCTCACTCTCCCTCTCCCTCCCTTTTTCTTCCCTCCCTCTCCCTCCCTCCCTCTCCCTCCCTTTCCATCCCTCACTCTCCCTTTGTCTCCCTTTCCCTCCCTCACTCTCCCTCTGTCTCCCTTTCCCTCCCTCACTCTCTCTCCCTCTCCCTTCCCCTCCCTCACTCACTCTCCATCTGTCTCTTTTTCCCTCCCTCACTCTCCCTTTGTCTCCCTTTCCCTCCCTCACTCTCCCTGTCTCCCTTTCCCTCCCTCACTCTCCCTTTGTCCCCCTTTCCTTCACTCACTCTCCCTTTTCCTCCCTTTCCCTCACTCCTTCCCTCTCCCTCACTCTCCCTGTCTCTTTTTCACTCCCTCGCTTTCCCTTTGTCTCCCTTTCCCTCCCTCACCCTCCCTCTGTCTCCCTTTCCCCCCTCACTCTCCCTTTTCCTGCCTTTCCCTCCCTCCCTCACTCTCCCTCCTCTCCCTTTCTCTCCCTCACTCTCCCTCTGTCTCCCTTTCCCTTCCCTTCCTTTCCCTTCCTCGCTCTGCCTCCCTTTCCCTCCCTCCTTCTCCCTATCTTTCCCTCCCTCCCTCTCCCTCCCATTCCCTCCCTCTCTCTCTCCTGTCTCCCTCTCCCTCCCTCCCTCTCCCTCTGTCTCACTCCCTTTCCCTCCCTCCCCCTCTCCCTCCCTTTCCCTCCCTCCCTCTCCCTCTGTCTCTGTCTCCCTTTACCTCCCTCACTCTGTCTCTGTTTCCCTTTTCTTCCCTCACTCTGTCTCTGTCTCCCTTTCCCTCCCTCACTCTCCCTCACTCTGTCTCTGTCTCTCTTTCCCTCCCTCACTCACCCTCTGTCTCCCTTTCCCTTTCTCACTCTGCCTCGCCTTCCCTCCCCTTCCCTCCATCTCCCCCTGTCTGCCTCTCCCTCCCTTTCCCTCCCCCACTCTCCCTCCCTCTCCCTTACTCTCCCTTTCCCTCCCTGACTCTCCCTCTGCCTCCCTTTCCCTACCTCACTTTGTCTCCCTTTCCCTCCCTCCATCACTCACCCTCACTCTGTCTCTGTCTCCCTCACTCTCCCTCTGTCTCCCTTTCCCTCCCATTCCCTCCCTCACTATGCCTCCCTTTCCCTCCCTCCCTCTTCCTCTCTCACCCTCCATTTCCCTCCCTCACTCTCCCTCTGCCTCCCTTTCCCTCCCTCACTCTCCCTCTGTCTCCCTTTCCGTCCCTCACTCTGCCTCCCCTTCCCTCCCTCCCTCCCTCTCCCTCCCTCCCTCTCCCTCCCTTTCCATCCCTCACTCTCCCTCTCCCTCCCTTTTTCTTCCCTCGCTCTCCCTTTCCCTCCCTGACTCTCCCTCTGCCTCCCTTTCCCTACCTCACTTTGTCTCCCTTTCCCTCCCTCCATCACTCACCCTCACTCTGTCTCTGTCTCCCTCACTCTCCCTCTGTCTCCCTTTCCCTCCCATTACCTCCCTCACTATGCCTCCGTTTCCCTCCCTCCCTCTTCCTCTCTCTCCCTCCATTTCCCTCTCTCACTCTCCCTCTGCCTCCCTTTCCCTCCCTCACTCTCCCTCTGTCTCCCTTTCCGTCCCTCACTCTGCCTCCCCTTCCCTCCCTCCCTCTCCCTCCCTCCTCTCCCTCCCTTTCCATCCCTCACTCTCCCTCCCTTTTTCTTCCCTCCCTCTCCCTCCCTCCCTCTCCCTCCCTTTCCATCCCTCACTCTCCCTTTGTCTCCCTTTCCCTCCCTCACTCTCCCTCTGTCTCCCTTTCCCTCCCTCACTCTCTCTCCCTCTCCCTTCCCCTCCCTCACTCACTCTCCATCTGTCTCTCTTTCCCTCCCTCACTCTCCCTTTGTCTCCCTTTCCCTCCCTCACTCTCCCTGTCTCCCTTTCCCTCCCTCACTCTCCCTTTGTCTCCCTTTCCTTCACTCACTCTCCCTTTTCCTCCCTTTCCCTCACTCCTTCCCTCTCCCCCTGTCTCTGTCTCTTTTTCACTCCCTCGCTTTCCCTTTGTCTCCCTTTCCCCCCTCACTCTCCCTTTTCCTGCCTTTCCCTCCCTCCCTCACTCTCCCTCCCTCCTCTCCCTGTCTCCCTTTCTCTCCCTCACTCTCCCTCTGTCTCCCTTTGCCTTCCCTTCCTTTCCCTTCCTCGCTCTGCCTCCCTTTCCCTCCCTCCTTCTCCCTATCTTTCCCTCCCTCCCTCTCCCTCCCATTCCCTCCCTCTCTCTCTCCTGTCTCCCTCTCCCTCCCTCTCCCTCTGTCTCACTCCCTTTCCCTCCCTCCCCCTCTCCCTCCCTTTCCCTCCCTCCCTCTCCCTCTGTCTCCCTTTACCTCCCTCACTCTGTCTCTGTTTCCCTTTTCCTCCCTCACTCTGTCTCTGTCTCCCTTTCCCTCCCTCACTCTCCCTCACTCTGTCTCTGTCTCTCTTTCCCTCCCTCACTCACCCTCTGTCTCCCTTTCCCTTTCTCACTCTGCCTCGCCTTCCCTCCCCTTCCCTCCATCTCCCCCTGTATGCCTCTCCCTCCCTTTCCCTCCCCCACTCTCCCTCCCTCTCCCTCACTCTCCCTTTACCTCCCTCACTCTGTCTCTGTTTCCCTTTCCCTTCCTCACTCTGTCTGTCTCCCTTTCCCTCCCTCACTCTCCCTCACTCTGTCTCTGTCTCTCTTTCCCTCCCTCACTCACCCTCTGTCTCCCTTTCCCATTCTCACTCTGCCTCGCCTTCCCTCCCCTTCCCTCCATCTCCCCCTGTCTGCCTCTCCCTCCCTTTCCCTCCCCCACTCTCCCTCCCTCTCCCTCGCTCTCCCTTTCCCTCCCTGACTCTCCCTCTGCCTCCCTTTCCCTACCTCACTTTGTCTCCCTTTCCCTCCCTCCATCACTCACCCTCACTCTGTCTCTGTCTCCCTCACTCTCCCTCTGTCTCCCTTTCCCTCCCATTCCCTCCCTCACTATGCCTCCCTTTCCCTCCCTCCCTCTTCCTCTCTCACCCTCCATTTCCCTCCCTCACTCTCCCTCTGCCTCCCTTTCCCTCCCTCACTCTCCCTCTGTCTCCCTTTCCGTCCCTCACTCTGCCTCCCCTTCCCTCCCTCCCTCTCCCTCCCTTTCCATCCCTCACTCTCCCTCTCCCTCCCTTTTTCTTCCCTCCCTCTCCCTCCCTCCCTCTCCCTCCCTTTCCATCCCTCACTCTCCCTTTGTCTCCCTTTCCCTCCCTCACTCTCCCTCTGTCTCCCTTTCCCTCCCTCACTCTCTCTCCCTCTCCCTTCCCCTCCCTCACTCACTCACTCTCCATCTGTCTCTCTTTCCCTCCCTCACTCACCCTCTGTCTCCCTTTCCCATTCTCACTCTGCCTCGCCTTCCCTCCCCTTCCCTCCATCTCCCCCTGTCTGCCTCTCCCTCCCTTTCCCTCCCCCACTCTCCCTCCCTCTCCCTCGCTCTCCCTTTCCCTCCCTGACTCTCCCTCTGCCTCCCTTTCCCTACCTCACTTTGTCTCCCTTTCCCTCCCTCCATCACTCACCCTCACTCTGTCTCGGTCTCCCTCACTCTCCCTCTGTCTCCCTTTCCCTCCCATTCCCTCCCTCACTATGCCTCCCTTTCCCTCCCTCCCTCTTCCTCTCTCACCCTCCATTTCCCTCCCTCACTCTCCCTCTGCCTCCCTTTCCCTCCCTCACTCTCCCTCTGTCTCCCTTTCCGTCCCTCACTCTGCCTCCCCTTCCCTCCCTCCCTCTCCCTCCCTTTCCATCCATCACTCTCCCTCTCCCTCCCTTTTTCTTCCCTCCCTCTCCCTCCCTCCCTCTCCCTCCCTTTCCATCCCTCACTTTCCCTTTGTCTCCCTTTCCCTCCCTCACTCTCCCTCTGTCTCCCTTTCCCTCCCTCACTCTCCCTTTGTCTCCCTTTCCTTCACTCACTCTCCCTTTTCCTCCCTTTCCCTCACTCCTTCCCTTTCCCTCTGTCTCTTTTTCACTCCCTCGCTTTCCCTTTGTCTCCCTTACCCTCCCTCACTCTCCCTCTGTCTCCCTTTCCCTCCCTCACTCTCCCTTTTCCTGCCTTTCCCTCCCTTTCTCACTCCCTCCTCTCCCTGTCTCCCTTTCTCTCCCTCACTCTCCCTCTGTCTCCCTTTCCCTTCCTTTCCCTCCCTCCCTCCTTCTCCCTTTCCCTCCCTCCTTCTCCCTCTCTTTCCCTCCCTCCCTCTCCCTCCCATTCCCTCCCTCTCTCTCTCCTGTCTCCCTCTCCCTCCCTCCCTCTCCCTCTGTCTCACTCCCTTTCCCTCCCTCCCCCTCCCTTTCCCTCCCTCCCTCTCCCTCTGTCTCCCTTTACCTCCCTCACTCTCCCTCTGTTTCCCTTTTCCTCCCTCACTCTGTCTCTGTCTCCCTTTCCCTCCCTCCCTCTCCCTCCCATTCCCTCCCTCTCTCTCTCCTGTCTCCCTCTCCCTCCCTCCCTCTCCCTCTGTCTCACTCCCTTTCCCTCCCTCCCCCTCCCTTTCCCTCCCTCCCTCTCCCTCTGTCTCCCTTTACCTCCCTCACTCTCCCTCTGTCTCTCTTTCCCTCCCTCACTCACCCTCTGTCTCCCTTGCCCTTTCTCACTCTGCCTCGCATTCCCTCCCCTTCTCCCTCCCTTTCCCTCCATCTCCCCCTGTCTCCCTCTCCCTCCCTTTCCCTCCCCCACTCTCCCTTCCTCTCCCTCGCTCTCCCTTTCCCTCCCTGACTCTCCCTCTGCCTCCCTTTCCCTACCTTACTTTGTCTCCCTTTCCCTCCCTCCCTCACTCACCCTCACCCTCACTCTGTCTCTGTCTCCCTCACTCTCCCTCTGTCTCCCTTTCCCTCCCATTCCCTCCCTCACTATGCCTCCCTTTCCCTCCCTCCCTCTCCCTCTCTCCCTCCCTTTCCCTCCCTCACTCTCCCTCTGCCTCCCTTTCCCTCCCTCACTCTCCCTCTGTCTCCCTTTCCGTCCCTCACTCTGCCTCCCCTTCCCTCCCCCTCTCCCTCCCTTTCCCTTCCACTCCCTCTGTCTCATTTTACCTCCCTCCCTCCCTCTCCGTCTCCCTCCCTTTACCTCCCTCACTGTCCCTCCCTCTCCCTCTGTCTCCCTTTACCTCCCCCAGCCTCCCTCTGTCTTCCTTTCCCTCCCTCACTCTGTCTCTCTTCCTGCCCTCACTCACCCTCACTCTGTCTCTGTCTCCCTCATTCTCCGTCTGTCTCCCTTTCCCTCCCTCGCTCTGCCTCCCTTTCCCTCTCTTCTTCTCCCTCCCTCCCTTTCCCTCCCTCTCTCTCCCTCTGTCTCCCTTTCCCTCCCTCACTCTCTCTCCCTCTCCCTTCCCCTCCCTCACTCACTCTCCATCTGTCTCTCTTTCCCTCCCTCACTCTCCCTTTGTCTCCCTTTCCCTCCCTCACTCTCCCTGTCTCCCTTTCCCTCCCTCACTCTCCCTTTGTCTCCCTTTCCTTCACTCACTCTCCCTTTTCCTCCCTTTCCCTCACTCCTTCCCTCTCCCTCACTCTCCCTGTCTCTTTTTCACTCCCTCGCTTTCCCTTTGTCTCCCTTTCCCTCCCTCACTCTCCCTCTGTCTCCCTTCCCCCCTCACTCTCCCTTTTCCTGCCTTTCCCTCCCTCCCTCACTCTCCCTCCTCTCCCTTTCTCTCCCTCACTCTCCCTCTGTCTCCCTTTCCCTTCCCTTCCCTTCCTCGCTCTGCCTCCCTTTCCCTCCCTCCTTCTCCCTATCTTTCCCTCCCTCCCTCTCCCTCCCATTCCCTCCCTCTCTCTCTCCTGTCTCCCTCTCCCTCCCTCCCTCTCACTCTGTCTCACTCCCTTTCCCTCCCTCCCCCTCTCCCTCCCTTTCCCTCCCTCCCTCTCCCTCTGTCTCCCTTTACCTCCCTCACTCTGTCTCTGTTTCCCTTTTCCTCCCTCACTCTGTCTCTGTCTCCCTTTCCCTCCCTCACTCTCCCTCACTCTGTCTCTGTCTCTCTTTCCCTCCCTCACTCACCCTCTGTCTCCCTTTCCCTTTCTCACTCTGCCTCGCCTTCCCTCCCCTTCCCTCCATCTCCCCGTCTGCCTCTCCCTCCCTTTCCCTCCCCCACTCTCCCTCCCTCTCCCTTACTCTCCCTTTCCCTCCCTGACTCTGCCTCTGCCTCCCTTTCCCTACCTCACTTTGTCTCCCTTTCCCTCCCTCCATCACTCACCCTCACTCTGTCTCTGTCTCCCTCACTCTCCCTCTGTCTCCCTTTCCCTCCCTTTCCGTCCCTCACTCTGCCTCCCCTTCCCTCCCTCCCTCCCTCTCCCTCCCTCCCTCTCCCTCCCTTTCCATCCCTCCCTCTCCCTCTCCCTCCCTTTTTCTTCCCTCGCTCTCCCTTTCCCTCCCTGACTCTCCCTCTGCCTCCCTTTCCCTACCTCACTTTGTCTCCCTTTCCCTCCCTCCATCACTCACCCTCACTCTGTCTCTGTCTCCCTCACTCTCCCTCTGTCTCCCTTTCCCTCCCATTCCCTCCCTCACTATGCCTCCCTTTCCCTCCCTCCCTCTTCCTCTCTCACCCTCCATTTCCCTCCCTCACTCTCCCTCTGCCTCCCTTTCCCTCCCTCACTCTCCCTCTGTCTCCCTTTCCGTCCCTCACTCTGCCTCCCCTTCCCTCCCTCCCTCTCCCTCCCTTTCCATCCCTCACTCTCCCTCTCCCTCCCTTTTTCTTCCCTCCCTCTCCCTCCCTCCCTCTCCCTCCCTTTCCATCCCTCACTCTCCCTTTGTCTCCCTTTCCCTCCCTCACTCTCCCTCTGTCTCCCTTTCCCTCCCTCACTCTCTCTCCCTCTCCCTTCCCCTCCCTCACTCACTCTCCATCTGTCTCTCTTTCCCTCCCTCACTCACCCTCTGTCTCCCTTTCCCATTCTCACTCTGCCTCGCCTTCCCTCCCCTTCCCTCCATCTCCCCCTGTCTGCCTCTCCCTCCCTTTCCCTCCCCCACTCTCCCTCCCTCTCCCTCGCTCTCCCTTTCCCTCCCTGACTCTCCCTCTGCCTCCCTTTCCCTACCTCACTTTGTCTCCCTTTCCCTCCCTCCATCACTCACCCTCACTCTGTCTCGGTCTCCCTCACTCTCCCTCTGTCTCCCTTTCCCTCCCATTCCCTCCCTCACTATGCCTCCCTTTCCCTCCCTCCCTCTTCCTCTCTCACCCTCCATTTCCCTCCCTCACTCTCCCTCTGCCTCCCTTTCCCTCCCTCACTCTCCCTCTGTCTCCCTTTCCGTCCCTCACTCTGCCTCCCCTTCCCTCCCTCCCTCTCCCTCCCTTTCCATCCATCACTCTCCCTCTCCCTCCCTTTTTCTTCCCTCCCTCTCCCTCCCTCCCTCTCCCTCCCATCCCTCACTCTCCTTTTGTCTCCCTTTCCCTCCCTCACTCTCCCTCTGTCTCCCTTTCCCTCCCTCACTCTCCCTTTGTCTCCCTTTCCTTCACTCACTCTCCCTTTTCCTCCCTTTCCCTCACTCCTTCCCTCTCCCTCTGTCTCTTTTTCACTCCCTCGCTTTCCCTTTGTCTCCCTTACCCTCCCTCACTCTCCCTCTGTCTCCCTTTCCCTCCCTCACTCTCCCTTTTCCTGCCTTTCCCTCCCTTTCTCACTCTCCCTCCTCTCCCTGTCTCCCTTTCTCTCCCTCACTCTCCCTCTGTCTCCCTTTCCCTTCCTTTCCCTCCCTCTGCCTCCCTTTCCCTCCCTCCTTCTCCCTCTCTTTCCCTCCCTCCCTCTCCCTCCCATTCCCTCCCTCTCTCTCTCCTGTCTCCCTCTCCCTCCCTCCCTCTCCCTCTGTCTCACTCCCTTTCCCTCCCTCCCCCTCTCCCTCCCTTTCCCTCCCTCCCTCTCCCTCTGTCTCCCTTTACCTCCCTCACTCTGTCTCTGTTTCACTTTTCCTCCCTCACTCTGTCTGTCTCCCTTTCCCTCCCTCACTCTCCCTCACTCTGTCTCTGTCTCTCTTTCCCTCCCTCACTCACCCTCTGTCTCCCTTTCCCTTTCTCACTCTGCCTCGCCTTCCCTCCCCTTCCCTCCATCTCCCCCTGTCTGCCTCTCCCTCCCTTTCCCTCCCCCACTCTCCCTCCCTCTCCCTCACTCTCCCTTTACCTCCCTCACTCTGTCTCTGTTTCCCTTTCCCTCCCTCACTCTGTCTGCATCCCTTTCCCTCCCTCACTCTCCCTCACTCTGTCTCTGTCTCTCTTTCCCTCCCTCACTCACCCTCTGTCTCCCTTTCCCATTCTCACTCTGCCTCGCCTTCCCTCCCCTTCCCTCCATCTCCCCCTGTCTGCCTCTGCCTCCCTTTCCCTCCCCCACTCTCCCTCCCTCTCCCTCACTCTCCCTTTACCTCCCTCACTCTGTCTCAGTTTCCCTTTCCCTCCCTCACTCTGTCTGTCTCCCTTCCCTCCCTCACTCTCCCTCACTCTGTCTCTGGCTCTCTTTCCCTTCCTCACTCACCCTCTGTCTCCCTTTCCCTTTCTCACTCTGCCTCGCCTTCCCTCCCCTTCCCTCCATCTCCCCCTGTCTGCCTCTCCCTCCCTTTCCCTCCCCCACTCTCCCTCCCTCTCCCTCGCTCTCCCTTTCCCTCCCTGACTCCCCCTCTGCCTCCCTTTCCCTACCTCACTTTGTCTCCCTTTCCCTCCCTCCATCACTCACCCTCACTCTGTCTCTGTCTCCCTCACTCTCCCTCTGTCTCCCTTTCCCTCCCATTCCCTCCCTCACTATGCCTCCGTTTCCCTCCCTCCCTCTTCCTCTCTCTCCCTCCATTTCCCTCCCTCACTCTCCCTCTGCCTCCCTTTCCCTCCCTCACTCTCCCTCTGTCTCCCTTTCCCTCCCTCGCTCTGCCTCCCTTTCCCTCCCTCCTTCTCCCTATCTTTCCCTCCCTCCCTCTCCCTCCCATTCCCTCCCTCTCTCTCTCCTGTCTCCCTCTCCCTCCCTCCCTCTCCCTCTGTCTCACTCCCTTTCCCTCCCTCCCCCTCTCCCTCCCTTTCCCTCCCTCCCTCTCCCTCCCTCCTCTCCCTCCCTTTCCATCCCTCACTCTCCCTTTGTCTCCCTTTCCCTCCCTCACTCTCCCTCTGTCTCCCTTTCCCTCCCTCACTCTCTCTCCCTCTCCCTTCCCCTCCCTCACTCACTCTCCATCTGTCTCTCTTTCCCTCCCTCACTCTCCCTTTGTCTCCCTTTCCCTCCCTCACTCTCCCTATGTCTCCCTTTCCCTCCCTCACTCTCCCTTTGTCTCCCTTTCGTTCACTCACTCTCCCTTTTCCTCCCTTTCCCTCACTCCTTCCCTCTCCCTCTGTCTCTTTTTCACTCCCTCGCTTTCCCTTTGTCTCCCTTTCCCTCCCTCACTCTCCCTCTGTCTCCCTTTCCCCCTCACTCTCCCTTTTCCTGCCTTTCCCTCCCTCCCTCACTCTCCCTCCTCTCCCTGTTTCCCTTTCTCTCCCTCACTCTCCCTCTGTCTCCCTTTCCCTTCCCTTCCTTTCCCTCCCTCGCTCTGCCTCCCTTTCCCTCCCTCCTTCTCCCTATCTTTCCCTCCCTCCCTCTCCCTCCCATTCCCTCCCTCTCTCTCTCCTGTCTCCCTCTCCCTCCCTCCCTCTCCCTCTGTCTCCCTTTACCTCCCTCACTCTGTCTCTGTTTCCCTTTTCCTCCCTCACTCTGTCTCTGTCTCCCTTTCCCTCCCTCACTCTCCCTCACTCTGTCTCTGTCTCTTTCCCTCCCTCACTCACCCTCTGTCTCCCTTTCCCACTCTGCCTCGCCTTCCCTCCCCTTCCCTCCATCTCCCCCTGTCTGCCTCTCCCTCCCTTTCCCTCCCCCACTCTCCCTCCCTCTCCCTCCCTCTCCCTTTCCCTCCCTGACTCTCCCTCTGCCTCCCTTTCCCTACCTCACTTTGTCTCCCTTTCCCTCCCTCCATCACTCACCCTCACTCTGTCTCTGTCTCCCTCACTCTCCCTCTGTCTCCCTTTCCCTCCCATTCCCTCCCTCACTATGCCTCCCTTTCCCTCCCTCCCTCTTCCTCTCTCACCCTCCATTTCCCTCCCTCACTCTCCCTCTGCCTCCCTTTCCCTCCCTCACTCTCCCTCTGTCTCCCTTTCCGTCCCTCACTCTGCCTCCCCTTCCCTCCCTCCCTCCCTCTCCCTCCCTCCCTCTCCCTCCCTTTCCATCCCTCACTCTCCCTCTCCCTCCCTTTTTCTTCCCTCGCTCTCCCTTTCCCTCCCTGACTCTCCCTCTGCCTCCCTTTCCCTACCTCACTTTGTCTCCCTTTCCCTCCCTCCATCACTCACCCTCACTCTGTCTCTGTCTCCCTCACTCTCCCTCTGTCTCCCTTTCCCTCCCATTCCCTCCCTCACTATGCCTCCGTTTCCCTCCCTCCCTCTTCCTCTCTCTCCCTCCATTTCCCTCTCTCACTCTCCCTCTGCCTCCCTTTCCCTCCCTCACTCTCCCTCTGTCTCGCTTTCCGTCCCTCACTCTGCCTCCCCTTCCCTCCCTCCCTCTCCCTCCCTCCTCTGCCTCCCTTTCCATCCCTCACTCTCCCTCTCCCTCCCTTTTTCTTCCCTCCCTCTCCCTCCCTCCCTCTCCCTCCCTTTCCATCCCTCACTCTCCCTTTGTCTCCCTTTCCCTCCCTCACTCTCCCTCTGTCTCCCTTTCCCTCCCTCACTCTCTCTCCCTCTCCCTTCCCCTCCCTCACTCACTCTCCATCTGTCTCTCTTTCCCTCCCTCACTCTCCCTTTGTCTCCCTTTCCCTCCCTCACTCTCCCTGTCTCCCTTTCCCTCCCTCACTCTCCCTTTGTCCCCCTTTCCTTCACTCACTCTCCCTTTTCCTCCCTTTCCCTCACTCCTTCCCTCTCCCTCACTCTCCCTGTCTCTTTTTCACTCCCTCGCTTTCCCTTTGTCTCCCTTTCCCTCCCTCACCCTCCCTCTGTCTCCCTTTCCCCCCTCACTCTCCCTTTTCCTGCCTTTCCCTCCCTCCCTCACTCTCCCTCCTCTCCCTTTCTCTCCCTCACTCTCCCTCTGTCTCCCTTTCCCTTCCCTTCCTTTCCCTTCCTCGCTCTGCCTCCCTTTCCCTCCCTCCTTCTCCCTATCTTTCCCTCCCTCCCTCTCCCTCCCATTCCCTCCCTCTCTCTCTCCTGTCTCCCTCTCCCTCCCTCCCTCTCCCTCTGTCTCACTCCCTTTCCCTCCCTCCCCCTCTCCCTCCCTTTCCCTCCCTCCCTCTCCCTCTGTCTCCCTTTACCTCCCTCACTCTGTCTCTGTTTCCCTTTTCTTCCCTCACTCTGTCTCTGTCTCCCTTTCCCTCCCTCACTCTCCCTCACTCTGTCTCTGTCTCTCTTTCCCTCCCTCACTCACCCTCTGTCTCCCTTTCCCTTTCTCACTCTGCCTCGCCTTCCCTCCCCTTCCCTCCATCTCCCCCTGTCTGCCTCTCCCTCCCTTTCCCTCCCCCACTCTCCCTCCCTCTCCCTTACTCTCCCTTTCCCTCCCTGACTCTCCCTCTGCCTCCCTTTCCCTACCTCACTTTGTCTCCCTTTCCCTCCCTCCATCACTCACCCTCACTCTGTCTCTGTCTCCCTCACTCTCCCTCTGTCTCCCTTTCCCTCCCATTCCCTCCCTCACTATGCCTCCCTTTCCCTCCCTCCCTCTTCCTCTCTCACCCTCCATTTCCCTCCCTCACTCTCCCTCTCCCTCCCTTTCCCTCCCTCACTCTCCCTCTGTCTCCCTTTCCGTCCCTCACTCTGCCTCCCCTTCCCTCCCTCCCTCCCTCTCCCTCCCTCCCTCTCCCTCCCTTTCCATCCCTCACTCTCCCTCCCTTTTTCTTCCCTCGCTCTCCCTTTCCCTCCCTGACTCTCCCTCTGCCTCCCTTTCCCTACCTCACTTTGTCTCCCTTTCCCTCCCTCCATCACTCACCCTCACTCTGTCTCTGTCTCCCTCACTCTCCCTCTGTCTCCCTTTCCCTCCCATTACCTCCCTCACTATGCCTCCGTTTCCCTCCCTCCCTCTTCCTCTCTCTCCCTCCATTTCCCTCTCTCACTCTCCCTCTGCCTCCCTTTCCCTCCCTCACTCTCCCTCTGTCTCCCTTTCCGTCCCTCACTCTGCCTCCCCTTCCCTCCCTCCCTCTCCCTCCCTCCTCTCCCTCCCTTTCCATCCCTCACTCTCCCTCCCTTTTTCTTCCCTCCCTCTCCCTCCCTCCCTCTCCCTCCCTTTCCATCCCTCACTCTCCCTTTGTCTCCCTTTCCCTCCCTCACTCTCCCTCTGTCTCCCTTTCCCTCCCTCACTCTCTCTCCCTCTCCCTTCCCCTCCCTCACTCACTCTCCATCTGTCTCTCTTTCCCTCCCTCACTCTCCCTTTGTCTCCCTTTCCCTCCCTCACTCTCCCTGTCTCCCTTTCCCTCCCTCACTCTCCCTTTGTCTCCCTTTCCTTCACTCACTCTCCCTTTTCCTCCCTTTCCCTCACTCCTTCCCTCTCCCCCTGTCTCTGTCTCTTTTTCACTCCCTCGCTTTCCCTTTGTCTCCCTTTCCCCCCTCACTCTCCCTTTTCCTGCCTTTCCCTCCCTCCCTCACTCTCCCTCCCTCCTCTCCCTGTCTCCCTTTCTCTCCCTCACTCTCCCTCTGTCTCCCTTTGCCTTCCCTTCCTTTCCCTTCCTCGCTCTGCCTCCCTTTCCCTCCCTCCTTCTCCCTATCTTTCCCTCCCTCCCTCTCCCTCCCATTCCCTCCCTCTCTCTCTCCTGTCTCCCTCTCCCTCCCTCTCCCTCTGTCTCACTCCCTTTCCCTCCCTCCCCCTCTCCCTCCCTTTCCCTCCCTCCCTCTCCCTCTGTCTCCCTTTACCTCCCTCACTCTGTCTCTGTTTCCCTTTTCCTCCCTCACTCTGTCTCTGTCTCCCTTTCCCTCCCTCACTCTCCCTCACTCTGTCTCTGTCTCTCTTTCCCTCCCTCACTCACCCTCTGTCTCCCTTTCCCTTTCTCACTCTGCCTCGCCTTCCCTCCCCTTCCCTCCATCTCCCCCTGTATGCCTCTCCCTCCCTTTCCCTCCCCCACTCTCCCTCCCTCTCCCTCACTCTCCCTTTACCTCCCTCACTCTGTCTCTGTTTCCCTTTCCCTTCCTCACTCTGTCTGTCTCCCTTTCCCTCCCTCACTCTCCCTCACTCTGTCTCTGTCTCTCTTTCCCTCCCTCACTCACCCTCTGTCTCCCTTTCCCATTCTCACTCTGCCTCGCCTTCCCTCCCCTTCCCTCCATCTCCCCCTGTCTGCCTCTCCCTCCCTTTCCCTCCCCCACTCTCCCTCCCTCTCCCTCGCTCTCCCTTTCCCTCCCTGACTCTCCCTCTGCCTCCCTTTCCCTACCTCACTTTGTCTCCCTTTCCCTCCCTCCATCACTCACCCTCACTCTGTCTCTGTCTCCCTCACTCTCCCTCTGTCTCCCTTTCCCTCCCATTCCCTCCCTCACTATGCCTCCCTTTCCCTCCCTCCCTCTTCCTCTCTCACCCTCCATTTCCCTCCCTCACTCTCCCTCTGCCTCCCTTTCCCTCCCTCACTCTCCCTCTGTCTCCCTTTCCGTCCCTCACTCTGCCTCCCCTTCCCTCCCTCCCTCTCCCTCCCTTTCCATCCCTCACTCTCCCTCTCTCTCCCTTTTTCTTCCCTCCCTCTCCCTCCCTCCCTCTCCCTCCCTTTCCATCCCTCACTCTCCCTTTGTCTCCCTTTCCCTCCCTCACTCTCCCTCTGTCTCCCTTTCCCTCCCTCACTCTCTCTCCCTCTCCCTTCCCCTCCCTCACTCACTCACTCTCCATCTGTCTCTCTTTCCCTCCCTCACTCACCCTCTGTCTCCCTTTCCCATTCTCACTCTGCCTCGCCTTCCCTCCCCTTCCCTCCATCTCCCCCTGTCTGCCTCTCCCTCCCTTTCCCTCCCCCACTCTCCCTCCCTCTCCCTCGCTCTCCCTTTCCCTCCCTGACTCTCCCTCTGCCTCCCTTTCCCTACCTCACTTTGTCTCCCTTTCCCTCCCTCCATCACTCACCCTCACTCTGTCTCGGTCTCCCTCACTCTCCCTCTGTCTCCCTTTCCCTCCCATTCCCTCCCTCACTATGCCTCCCTTTCCCTCCCTCCCTCTTCCTCTCTCACCCTCCATTTCCCTCCCTCACTCTCCCTCTGCCTCCCTTTCCCTCCCTCACTCTCCCTCTGTCTCCCTTTCCGTCCCTCACTCTGCCTCCCCTTCCCTCCCTCCCTCTCCCTCCCTTTCCATCCATCACTCTCCCTCTCCCTCCCTTTTTCTTCCCTCCCTCTCCCTCCCTCCCTCTCCCTCCCTTTCCATCCCTCACTCTCCCTTTGTCTCCCTTTCCCTCCCTCACTCTCCCTCTGTCTCCCTTTCCCTCCCTCACTCTCCCTTTGTCTCCCTTTCCTTCACTCACTCTCCCTTTTCCTCCCTTTCCCTCACTCCTTCCCTCTCCCTCTGTCTCTTTTTCACTCCCTCGCTTTCCCTTTGTCTCCCTTACCCTCCCTCACTCTCCCTCTGTCTCCCTTTCCCTCCCTCACTCTCCCTTTTCCTGCCTTTCCCTCCCTTTCTCACTCCCTCCTCTCCCTGTCTCCCTTTCTCTCCCTCACTCTCCCTCTGTCTCCCTTTCCCTTCCTTTCCCTCCCTCACTCTGCCTCCCTTTCCCTCCCTCCTTCTCCCTCTCTTTCCCTCCCTCCCTCTCCCTCCCATTCCCTCCCTCTCTCTCTCCTGTCTCCCTCTCCCTCCCTCCCTCTCCCTCTGTCTCACTCCCTTTCCCTCCCTCCCCCTCCCTTTCCCTCCCTCCCTCTCCCTCTGTCTCCCTTTACCTCCCTCACTCTCCCTCTGTTTCCCTTTTCCTCCCTCACTCTGTCTCTGTCTCCCTTTCCCTCCCTCACTCTCCCTCACTCTGTCTCTGTCTCTCTTTCCCTCCCTCACTCACCCTCTGTCTCCCTTGCCCTTTCTCACTCTGCCTCGCATTCCCTCCCCTTCTCCCTCCCTTTCCCTCCATCTCCCCCTGTCTCCCTCTCCCTCCCTTTCCCTCCCCCACTCTCCCTTCCTCTCCCTCGCTCTCCCTTTCCCTCCCTGACTCTCCCTCTGCCTCCCTTTCCCTACCTTACTTTGTCTCCCTTTCCCTCCCTCCCTCACTCACCCTCACCCTCACTCTGTCTCTGTCTCCCTCACTCTCCCTCTGTCTCCCTTTCCCTCCCATTCCCTCCCTCACTATGCCTCCCTTTCCCTCCCTCCCTCTCCCTCTCTCCCTCCCTTTCCCTCCCTCACTCTCCCTCTGCCTCCCTTTCCCTCCCTCACTCTCCCTCTGTCTCCCTTTCCGTCCCTCACTCTGCCTCCCCTTCCCTCCCCCTCTCCCTCCCTTTCCCTTCCACTCCCTCTGTCTCATTTTACCTCCCTCCCTCCCTCTCCGTCTCCCTCCCTTTACCTCCCTCACTGTCCCTCCCTCTCCCTCTGTCTCCCTTTACCTCCCCCAGCCTCCCTCTGTCTTCCTTTCCCTCCCTCACTCTGTCTCTCTTCCTGCCCTCACTCACCCTCACTCTGTCTCTGTCTCCCTCATTCTCCGTCTGTCTCCCTTTCCCTCCCTCGCTCTGCCTCCCTTTCCCTCTCTTCTTCTCCCTCCCTCCCTTTCCCTCCCTCTCTCTCCCTCTGTCTCCCTTTCCCTCCCTCACTCTCTCTCCCTCTCCCTTCCCCTCCCTCACTCACTCTCCATCTGTCTCTCTTTCCCTCCCTCACTCTCCCTTTGTCTCCCTTTCCCTCCCTCACTCTCCCTGTCTCCCTTTCCCTCCCTCACTCTCCCTTTGTCTCCCTTTCCTTCACTCACTCTCCCTTTTCCTCCCTTTCCCTCACTCCTTCCCTCTCCCTCACTCTCCCTGTCTCTTTTTCACTCCCTCGCTTTCCCTTTGTCTCCCTTTCCCTCCCTCACTCTCCCTCTGTCTCCCTTTCCCCCCTAACTCTCCCTTTTCCTCCCTTTCCCTCCCTCCCTCACTCTCCCTCCTCTCCCTTTCTCTCCCTCACTCTCCCTCTGTCTCCCTTTCCCTTCCCTTCCTTTCCCTTCCTCGCTCTGCCTCCCTTTCCCTCCCTCCTTCTCCCTATCTTTCCCTCCCTCCCTCTCCCTCCCATTCCCTCCCTCTCTCTCTCCTGTCTCCCTCTCCCTCCCTCCCTCTCACTCTGTCTCACTCCCTTTCCCTCCCTCCCCCTCTCCCTCCCTTTCCCTCCCTCCCTCTCCCTCTGTCTCCCTTTACCTCCCTCACTCTGTCTCTGTTTCCCTTTTCCTCCCTCACTCTGTCTCTGTCTCCCTTTCCCTCCCTCACTCTCCCTCACTCTGTCTCTGTCTCTCTTTCCCTCCCTCACTCACCCTCTGTCTCCCTTTCCCTTTCTCACTCTGCCTCGCCTTCCCTCCCCTTCCCTCCATCTCCCCGTCTGCCTCTCCCTCCCTTTCCCTCCCCCACTCTCCCTCCCTCTCCCTTACTCTCCCTTTCCCTCCCTGACTCTGCCTCTGCCTCCCTTTCCCTACCTCACTTTGTCTCCCTTTCCCTCCCTCCATCACTCACCCTCACTCTGTCTCTGTCTCCCTCACTCTCCCTCTGTCTCCCTTTCCCTCCCTTTCCGTCCCTCACTCTGCCTCCCCTTCCCTCCCTCCCTCCCTCTCCCTCCCTCCCTCTCCCTCCCTTTCCATCCCTCCCTCTCCCTCCCTTTTTCTTCCCTCGCTCTCCCTTTCCCTCCCTGACTCTCCCTCTGCCTCCCTTTCCCTACCTCACTTTGTCTCCCTTTCCCTCCCTCCATCACTCACCCTCACTCTGTCTCTGTCTCCCTCACTCTCCCTCTGTCTCCCTTTCCCTCCCATTCCCTCCCTCACTATGCCTCCCTTTCCCTCCCTCCCTCTTCCTCTCTCACCCTCCATTTCCCTCCCTCACTCTCCCTCTGCCTCCCTTTCCCTCCCTCACTCTCCCTCTGTCTCCCTTTCCGTCCCTCACTCTGCCTCCCCTTCCCTCCCTCCCTCTCCCTCCCTTTCCATCCCTCACTCTCCCTCTCCCTCCCTTTTTCTTCCCTCCCTCTCCCTCCCTCCCTCTCCCTCCCTTTCCATCCCTCACTCTCCCTTTGTCTCCCTTTCCCTCCCTCACTCTCCCTCTGTCTCCCTTTCCCCCCCTCACTCTCTCTCCCTCTCCCTTCCCCTCCCTCACTCACTCACTCTCCATCTGTCTCTCTTTCCCTCCCTCACTCACCCTCTGTCTCCCTTTCCCATTCTCACTCTGCCTCGCCTTCCCTCCCCTTCCCTCCATCTCCCCCTGTCTGCCTCTCCCTCCCTTTCCCTCCCCCACTCTCCCTCCCTCTCCCTCGCTCTCCCTTTCCCTCCCTGACTCTCCCTCTGCCTCCCTTTCCCTACCTCACTTTGTCTCCCTTTCCCTCCCTCCATCACTCACCCTCACTCTGTCTCGGTCTCCCTCACTCTCCCTCTGTCTCCCTTTCCCTCCCATTCCCTCCCTCACTATGCCTCCCTTTCCCTCCCTCCCTCTTCCTCTCTCACCCTCCATTTCCCTCCCTCACTCTCCCTCTGCCTCCCTTTCCCTCCCTCACTCTCCCTCTGTCTCCCTTTCCGTCCCTCACTCTGCCTCCCCTTCCCTCCCTCCCTCTCCCTCCCTTTCCATCCATCACTCTCCCTCTCCCTCCCTTTTTCTTCCCTCCCTCTCCCTCCCTCCCTCTCCCTCCCTTTCCATCCCTCACTCTCCTTTTGTCTCCCTTTCCCTCCCTCACTCTCCCTCTGTCTCCCTTTCCCTCCCTCACTCTCCCTTTGTCTCCCTTTCCTTCACTCACTCTCCCTTTTCCTCCCTTTCCCTCACTCCTTCCCTCTCCCTCTGTCTCTTTCCCTTTGTCTCCCTTACCCTCCCTCACTCTCCCTCTGTCTCCCTTTCCCTCCCTCACTCTCCCTTTTCCTGCCTTTCCCTCCCTTTCTCACTCTCCCTCCTCTCCCTGTCTCCCTTTCTCTCCCTCACTCTCCCTCTGTCTCCCTTTCCCTTCCTTTCCCTCCCTCTGCCTCCCTTTCCCTCCCTCCTTCTCCCTCTCTTTCCCTCCCTCCCTCTCCCTCCCATTCCCTCCCTCTCTCTCTCCTGTCTCCCTCTCCCTCCCTCCCTCTCCCTCTGTCTCACTCCCTTTCCCTCCCTCCCCCTCTCCCTCCCTTTCCCTCCCTCCCTCTCCCTCTGTCTCCCTTTACCTCCCTCACTCTCCCTCTGTTTCCCTTTTCCTCCCTCACTCTGTCTCTGTCTCCCTTTCCCTCCCTCACTCTCCCTCACTCTGTCTCTGTCTCTCTTTCCCTCCCTCACTCACCCTCTGTCTCCCTTGCCCTTTCTCACTCTGCCTCGCATTCCCTCCCCTTCTCCCTCCCTTTCCCTCCATCTCCCCCTGTCTCCCTCTCCCTCCCTTTCCCTCCCCCACTCTCCCTTCCTCTCCCTCGCTCTCCCTTTCCCTCCCTGACTCTCCCTCTGCCTCCCTTTCCCTACCTTACTTTGTCTCCCTTTCCCTCCCTCCCTCACTCACCCTCACCCTCACTCTGTCTCCCTCACTCTCCCTCTGTCTCCCTTTCCCTCCCATTCCCTCCCTCACTATGCCTCCCTTTCCCTCCCTCCCTCTCCCTCTCTCCCTCCCTTTCCCTCCCTCACTCTCCCTCTGCCTCCCTTTCCCTCCCTCACTCTCCCTCTGTCTCCCTTTCCGTCCCTCACTCTGCCTCCCCTTCCCTCCCCCTCTCCCTCCCTTTCCCTTCCTCTCCCTCTGTCTCATTTTACCTCCCTCCCTCCCTCTCCGTCTCCCTCCCTTTACCTCCCTCACTGTCCCTCCCTCTCCCTCTGTCTCCCTTTACCTCCCCCAGCCTCCCTCTGTCTTCCTTTCCCTCCCTCACTCTGTCTCTCTTCCTGCCCTCACTCACCCTCACTCTGTCTCTGTCTCCCTCATTCTCCGTCTGTCTCCCTTTCCCTCCCTCGCTCTGCCTCCCTTTCCCTCTCTTCTTCTCCCTCCCTCCCTTTCCCTCCCTCTCTCTCCCTCTGTCTCCCTTTCCCTCCCTCACACTGTCTCCCTTTCCCTCCCTCACTCTCCCTCACTCTGTCTCTAGCTCCCTTTCCTTCCTTCACTCTCCCTTTGTCTCCCTGTCCCTCCCTTTCCCTCCCTCACTATCCCTTCCTTTCCCTCCCTCCCTCTCCCTCTGTCTCCCTTTCCCTCCCTCCCTCTCCTTCTGTCTCCCTTTCCCTCCATCCCCTCTCTCTCCCTCCCCTCTCTCTTCCTCCCTTTCTGTCCCTCCCTCTCCCTCTGTCTCCCTCTGCCTCTCTCCCTCTCCCTCTGTCTCCCTTTCCCTCCCTCCCCCTCTCTCTCCCTCCCTTTTCCTCCCTCCCTCTCCCTCTGTCTCCCTCCCTTTCCCTCTCTCCTTCTTCCTCCCTCCCTCTCTCTCCCTTTGTCTCCCTTACCCTCCCTCACACTGTCTCCCGTTCCCTCCCTCACTCTCCCTCACTCTGTCTCTGTCTCCCTTTCCTTCCCTCACTCTCCCTTTGTCTCCCTGTCCCTCCCATTCTCTCCCTCCCTTTCCCTCCCTCCCTCTCCCTCTGTCTCCCTCCCTTTCCCTCCCTCCCTCTCCGTCATCTCACCCTGCGTGTGTGTGTCCGGGCTGAGACAGCTTCCGGGCACACACACACACACACACACACACACAGAGCCGCATTTCACTGGTCTTTAAAAGACCATTCGCATGTTACTGAGGCTGTGCTGTATTTCACCTTTTAGTGCCGCAGCTCCACTCTGACTATGGCTGGCCCCCACAGAGCAGCAGAGTCTCCGAGTCACACTGATAGATGTCTGCAAGGTCCGCGGGCCGCCCGGGAAGGCTTGCTGGGCCACTGGCGTCCCGCGGGACATACTATGAGTACCCGGGATCTAGATGGACAGTGCCACAGACTCTGGTCCCACTACTGCACCTGAAAAGACACATACGTGAGTACATATTAACTACATGTTGCAATCTCCAGGCTCCCATAACTTGACATATCTCTTAAGACAATCCAACGTCCAGCCCCCAAAATGCAGAATTCTGTCCCTGTCCCAACCCCGCCCCGAAGCATTAGTGGCTACCCCGATCCTGAATGAGTGAGTGACAAACTCCCCTGGTGCCTCTCCTAGCTAGCAAAGATCACTATATCACCCACAATCACTGCGCAGCAGTTACAAGCTGCCCAGACATCCTGTGAAAAACGTCCCTAGACCCCCCAGGAGTCAGACCCTTCAATGCACACCCCCAATGTACTGGGCATGCAAATATATCAGCATTGGCCCATAGTACCACCACTTTTCCTATACCCCTTTGGTCCATCTTAGAGTGTTTGAGCCTGATCATTACTGTGCCTAATTTCTCCCCTGTATTCCTACCTTCTTCCAATCAAGTCCTGCCACTTCTTAAATCCCCAATAACTCTGACACTCTGAATGCTCCAAAATACATCCATGACATTAATGTGGAAAACAACATTTCCCTTATGTTGTTGTGACCCTTAAAAGCCAAAAGTGTCCCTGACATCGGCCTGCTGACCCTGGGCCCTGGATTTATCTCTTTGGCACAGCCCTCAAGAATACATCTACTGGGGGTGTGGCCAATCGTCAAAGAACATGGCTACTTGCTAAAGTGCCTCGCTGCCCCAGCACTCTTCCCCGGAAACATCCAGACACATATCCATACATGCAACCCCTATCAGCGAGCTTAAAACGCTGGTGAATCCAGGCGGCGAAAATTGTTCTTGTATCGAGGCAGAGGTGGTGCAGCCGTGGAGAGTCAGCAGAGCCCCGACGCAGGGTGAACGGCACACATGCCATATCTGGAGGACCGTGCCCGGAACAGTGAGCGGCAGGACGGCTGGATAGAGAGGCATCAAGAAATCCCTGTGCTGCGGCACCCCGCAATGCCGATTCTGGGCGAATTGGGGCTAGAGGTACAGGAGAGGTGACTGCTATCAAGGCTGCAATAGAAAAAGAAACACGTTCACTCAACACGGGTGGTAGCCCGAGATCGAGTAGACAGATCGTGTGGGGAGAAGTGGTGTCCCGCTTGTTTCCCCCCTCATCCCCTGCCCCACCTCTGAGCCTGATAAGGGAAGACAAAGGGGCCAACAGCATCTGCTAGAGGCTTTATATCACACCAAGCAGTCCCCAAATGGCCTAGGACAGGAGAGGCCCCCGCTGGACACCAAAACCTATTGCCGATTGTAACACTTGGGATCAAGGTTGTGCCAATATCAACAAAAAAAAGCCCCAATTCCTCCCTGATGTGCTACTGAGGGATAAATAAGTGCCTACATGTCACAAAGTCACACACCTGGGTCTCCCAAATATCCGATTGTTTCCTTCTTGGTGCTAAGTGTTCCAAAATCCCCCTTGAACCAGTCAAAACGCCAAAATTATAATAATTCCTGTCGATCTGAAAGATCCCTGGGGGAAAGGGGAAGTGGAATGAGAAAAACAAACAAACACTGGACTGTTTCTTCTTGGGAGTGTTGTGTAGTTGCTTTCTCAATTGGAAGTGTCTCTGAGTTCTCCTTCATTAATTCTGTACATAGAAAATCAAAAATATAACTAACATCAAAGTAAACAATAATCCTTCACAATATTACTTGATCTTGAGTTGTCTACCTACTTATGAAAAACCCATTCGAACACCTCTATGATCAATAGATTTTATGTCCTCACGAGAGATCTAAGTACTGTAAAAGAATAATTGTCATCAGACTTAATCAAGATCAAACACGTATTTCCCTTCATGCAGTTAAAGGGTTAGTCTTGTTAATCAAATGTTTCCTAAGGTTAAATCCTACCTTGCTTCCTCTGGGACTGATTATTCTGAGGGGGTTCTGGAATGATAAATAAAAAAAAAAACACAGAAACAAATGCTCTAATATGCACCCTTTAGCTTCCTTAACAGTCAGGAAGTAATTGCATTTCTTAAAATGTGCACCGAGCTTAATTGTTTGCCTGGGAATAATTATCCAATCAGAAACGTGAACAAACTCTCAATGTTCCCAAAATGTACTTAAGAGATGCGAATAATTGTCTCTCAAAATGCCAGGCTGTAAATACAAATCTCTTTGTCTTTGTCCAAGGTCTCAGTTTTTCCTACAAAGTTATTCATCAAACTATAAAACAACAAGAATGTCAAGTTTTGCCTTGAAATAAGAGCTTACCAAAGTTTAGAATCTTTGTTGAGCCAAAAATAGAATGGTTTACCGGTTTTGACGTTGTGGAAGTAATCTATCTCTTGTCTTTCATTTTTTCAAGCAGGATTAAAGGAAAGCGCTTAGCAGCTGCTCGCCGATCCAGGAAGGAGTCGTGACCTGTTCTGGAAGACCCAGGGAATGAAGGAAACCGAAAGTTGAGGAGAGAAGTGAAGCGGGACAAGGCGGCTTCTTAATCAGGTAAGTGGAACTCGTTCGGGGTCCAATGATGAGCGGTATCCAGACGGCTTCTCAATTGGGGATGAATGCGGAGATCTAAAGATGAGCGGTGACTGCAACGAAGCAAAGCTTTGCTCTGAAGCCGGGTGGGTTTTGTATAACCGGCAGGGTATGAGCGTCACCACGAGTTTAGCGCTCAGCACGTGTGTTGCTTTTTCAGATGAGACACTGGGGCCACGTGAATTAGCTACCGGGCCCACGTGGATTCAATAGATGTTTCAGAACTGGGCAAAAGTATAATACAAGCATTGCTACCTACAAGGAATCGCTAGATGCTTTTAAGACATCATGATTAAGGTACAATAGTTCTATACTCAACCATCTTGGCATAAATATGATACCCACATGGGTATGACATCACTGGGCATTAATACTCACATGGGCATAACATTACTGGGCATTAATATCACATTTACAATGGTATTACATGTCTGTCTAACAAATCTGATACAAGGAAGAGCAATCAGGACACACCTTTAACACTACAATTGATCAGGTCTGCCCACATGGTGGTGGGGAGAGGGGAAGGTTCTGACCGGCCGCACAGGAACCATTACTTTCCAGTTGCAGATGGCCGACGGCAGGGAGTATCCTGGACCCCATCCTTCCCTACCAACGAGCCCTCAATTATCGAGCAGATATAACCAGGGAAGTGGGATGAAAAGTACACATCAGACAAAGCTTGATAACGTTGTCCTCCCCAAAAGGCAGGAGGGTCCAGAGAATATCTAAAATTGTGCGTTGTGTGCCCCCTCAATCAACTGATGGCGGATCTATATCTCTGGATTATATAATGGCAGCAATCCAGGGGGTCTAAACAGCCCTCGAGGTGGCACATATATGTGGTTACTACAGAAGTGTCCCTGATTAGTGCAGATATCCGGAACATGAGCTCTAGGATCCACAACGACAGAGCTGCTGCAAGACACTAAGACTCTGAAGGACTATGTTAAAGAACCTCAAACAACCTCGGCACACCTTGAAGTGAGAATTGAAGATTACGAAGACAGATCACGGCGTAACAATATATGTATTTTGGGGGTACCTGAGTGGACAAAAAGACCTTCTACAGATCAATTTGTTGAAGATCTCATCCTCAAACACCTCCAAACTAGAGGGCTCTCAAAATTATTTTCAGTAGACAGAGCGCATAGAGTGCCGGGAGGTCGGCCCTGTCCCGGCACACCACCCAGGCCTATCCTCGCTCATCTCTTTAATTTCAGGGATCTCGGTGTAGTGTTGAGGTCAGCCCACGCTGCCCCACCTGTCCAATATGAAAAAGCCTCAATAATCTTCTTTCCAGACTTAACATTGAAGGTACAAAAACAAAGACGCAACTTCCTGGCGGTTAAACAATCACTGATAAAAAAGGGATTGAAATACTCCATGATTTTTCCTGCAAAACTGCGTGTGGAGGATGAGGGCATAACTTGGTTTTTTGACTCACCATAGGCACGGCGGGCATGGCTAGAAGGATGGCATATGCTGGGAGGCCCCATCAAGGGTTCACCAGGGAAGGCAAAGGAAAGGAGGATCTGCCCCATCCGGGAACGGTGTAGCGGAACTGATGCAGGAGGGGCACCCTTGACAGGCCTCCGATGACACTGAGGTTGCAAATCTGACTTGAACCGATCTGCCTGGAAACACTTTTTTGATGTGTACTGTTGAATCAAACGACCTCCCAGGCTTACTGGAAGAATATGGGTTGCTGGGTGGGTCGTTGATGGGCTTGATCTGAGAATGGGTAGCGAAAGACGATCAAGGGCCCTGGGGCCCACCTAATCAGCTTTCTGTTCTATGATTAGAATAGTTGGGGTGATGACAAATCTTGCGTTTGGGGTTAAGGTCTCGGACTGCGGAGGTACACGCCACCCCCCCCCGAATTTTTTACAATTGGGGAGGGATGACAGGTGCTCTGCTAAATTGGGGGAGGCAGGCAGTTGTGGGTCCACCAGGCAGAGATGCGGGGTGGGGGGTTTGTTTACGGTTTAATGGGTTAGAAGGGGTTTTTGTTCTTTCACAATGTTTGTATACCACACACTTCAAGATTGACATGATTGCACCACTACCAATTAAAGTCATCACCTCATGCCGAAAGCATCGTATTTATGCATCTTTTGAGTCATTCCCCCCACCGGGAGGGGAAATTCCTATTCCGAAATCCACAAGAAATCTACCTTATAACCCTCACTCTCCATGGCAAACACACATATACCTGAGATTTGTCTTGTGACATGTAATGTGAATGGCTTGGCGGATAAAATTTAATGGGGTTTAGTCCTTCAGTTCATAAAGTGACACTCCCCAGATATAGTACTCCTGCAGAAATCCCATCTATTGGGAAAAACCTGCAGGCCATTAGACCGATGGGGTTATAAAATGATGGTTCACTCACTGTTCACCTCGGGAGCCAGGGGTACAGGGATACTCCTTAAGAAGCAACTCACACTCATAGAAGAAAGAACATGGGTAAACAAGAGGGGTAGATATGTAGCTCTCTCGGGAAGATGGGAGGGGGAAACGATAAACATAATCTCGCCGTATGTCCCACTGCCACTCCATAGCACTACTCTTCCAGAACTGAGAACACTCATATTGGAATTGCCATTGGGTCACCTCTTCTTAGGCCGGGACTTTAATATGACCCTGAATGAAACAATAGACTGGTTGCCAGTGAGGAAGAAGAATGACACACAAACACGACTGATGGAGTTTATGTGTGCCATGGGACAGCTAGACATCTGAAGAATGCTGAATCCAGTCACTTAAGAGTTCACTTTTCACTCTGGAATGCATGGCAGCCTTTCATGAATTGACCCCTTTGTCGCACTTCCATCCCAGCCTCGGAGTTTTGGGGAAGTGAGACACTTACCTGGGGGAATATCAGACCACTCCCCGATATGGGCGCGATATAGAATTGGCAAGCTGTGAATCAGTAACAGAATACCCATTCCCACCTCATACCTAAAAATCCCAAAGATTAGTGAGGACTTGATAAAATGAAAACACCTATAAAAAATGAGCAGTCCATGACTTCACCAGGGACACTCTGGGAAGCATATAAAACAGTAATCAGGGGACAGACCCTCTCTCTGATGGTCAGACACAGGAGGGACAAGAGGAAAGAGGGTAAGAGACTAGAACGCAGTATTTTAAACCTTGAAGCACAATTGGTACAACTAAACGACCAGGACACAAGACATTTGTTAAGCCTCAAACAACAGGAGTACAGAGATCCGACGACTGAAGATACCAGAGTCATGATTAAGATGACTCAGCACCGAGTCTATGAGCAAGAGGACAAAGCAGGGAAGCTTCTCGCCTGGCTTGACAAGCGACAAAAGGGCAGTCGGTGGGTAGCCTCCATCCAACTGGCAATTAACGAAGAATTCACTGACCCTCAGGAAATAGTGTATGCATTTGCAGCCCTTTGTGAGTGTGTCCACACCTCAGAGATGACAAATACTATACATGCTGCGTTAGATTTCCTTAGGGATTGACTCTGCCCTAAATCCACACCAGAAGACATCTAAGCCTTAAATAGTGACCTGACATGTGAACAGGTGAAGCAGGCGATCACAACACTTAGATTGGGGAAGGCACTGGGTCCCAATAGGATCCCAATTGAACTATATAAAATAAGGGATACATTTACAGTGCCTCACCTGCTCAAGATGTATGAAGAAAGCAAGGAAATTGGCACTAGAGATCAGTGCCTTGCAACAATAGTGGTAATTCACAAGGAGGGTAAACCAGGTGACAAATGTGGATCATATCGACCCATATCCTTGTTAAATACTGGTGCAAAGATTCTGGCCAAGCTGCTAGCCCTCCACCATATTCCGATCATCGCCAAAATATTGCACCTAGATCAATCTGGATTTATGCCTGGCTAAAATACGTCCCTCAATCTAGGACGCTTACATGGGATCCTATGACGTGCCAATCGAATTTGAAACAACACAGCAGTTCTTTCTCTCGACACTTGTATGCCCTTTGATACCATCAAGTGGACATAACTATTCACAGACCGTGAACACTTAGGTGTGGGACCTCTGTTTATTTCCTGGATTGATCTCCTAAACACAGCCCCCCGTGCACAAGTCGTTGTGAATGATAGAGTCTCAAATACCTTTTTGCTTCAGTGGGGTTCCAGACAGGGAGGCCCCCTTTCATCATTGCTATCTGCATTAGTGCTGGAGCCGCTGGCAGCTTGGATCCGGGGTGACTCACTGATCCGTGGCCTCTGATGGACTGCCAACTGGGAAGATAGAATATCCCTGTACGCAGATGACATTCTCCTATATGTGGGAGCACCTCGGTCATCCATTTCCAGAATTCTCAACATTTTTGCCACATTCCAGAGATAGTCTGAATATGCAATAAACTGGTCTAAGTCAGTGGTCTTCATCTTATGTGGTCCAATACCGCGAATGCCAAAAGAGTGCGAGGCACAGATAGTAATGGAAGGATTCTGTTCTTTGTCACAGTCAACCAAGGCCTATTTAAGACCAAAAACCTTCTCCCCCCTTTAAATCAACTAAAGGGCATCGTACATCATTGGCGGCCCCTGCCACTCTCCTTGTTAGGAAGGGTGGCCCTTTTTAAAATGATATTTAACACACAAACATGCCACCCCACCCTACTTGTTAGCTCTTACTAGTAGACAACACATCAATCCTAATTCGATATGTTCGGTATAATTATTTACCTTTTATTTCTAGTATTTTTTTGAAAACAATCTTTGATTTGATGTCAGAGTAAAAACACAACACATATACTATACAAACTTAGACTGTGTACAAACTTTAAATTTGACCATAACATTTACAAAAAAAACAACGAACTTTACTACATGGAAAATGCAATCACTATACACAACAAAAAAACATATATATCATTTTCAAATTGTTCCAGAAACGGGCAAGTATCAGCTCCTCGCCTAAATAATCATAACGATTTCGATTTTTAGGGAACAATGATTGACAAAATCACAGTTGAAAGGAGATAACCAGATAAATCAGTAATAATTAAAAAATTAATAATTATCAATATTTATTGTCTCCTTTTTTGCCGACGCGTTTCGAACTCCATACAGCTGTTATGGGTTCTCCTCAGGGCCTTGTCACTTCTGTCTGCATGTGTGTAAGGAAAAAACAACACTGTTTCAGTGTCTATTCCTATAGCCTCATATTACAAATCCGCTTATGCCATCCTTAAAAACCATGTTTACCTTAACTGTTGCCAGCCGTGATTATCCTATTATCTGGGTTCTGGGTCTTTGAAGCTGCAATCTGGGGGACATTTCAGAGAACCCATTTAGTGCCAATCTCATTCTTAGCCCTAAGATTACTTTATGCAAAAACACTGCAGGACATACCTTTAG
Organism: Lissotriton helveticus; assembly: GCF_964261635.1. Lineage (NCBI taxonomy): Eukaryota > Metazoa > Chordata > Amphibia > Caudata > Salamandridae > Lissotriton > Lissotriton helveticus. Next base: position 644,568,433 of record NC_136059.1, read on the forward strand.
TATTGCTCAAGGGTCCGTGTACGGGCGTCCCTCTACGTGACGGTGATGGTTTTGGTGTTTAAGCCTAGGAGAAAGGCAATATCAATTTCATGCTACAGGGCTTGAAGGGGAGACTAGCTAGTTCTCAGTATTTTTATAAAGCCTTCATACCTTGTGATGTACACCGTAGGCTTCGGGGGACGGCTTTATTCCGTCTCAAATTCTAAAACGGGGGCGGTTTCCCACTGAGCGCACCGCGCACTTGTTCGCCTCTGTTTACTAACACCGGGTCCTTGTGTGCCCCGCACACCGGTGTTCGTATTTCTGTTCTCCCAATCGCGCACTGTCAAAAAAATAAACCAAGGGACAAATTTAAATGCCCCGGTTTGCGTGTAAAGCGCTACAAGCGTCCATGCGCCCCTCACCCGGCTCACCTTCTTTCAGAAGCCTTTGCTCAAAAATCCTTCGATCACTGTGATGGGCGGCGGCCCGAGTATCTCGTTACTTGAAGCGGTCACATGACCAATGGAATTCTGGGATCTGTAGTTTTAGTATTGAAACGCTGTACTCTCTAGTTCCAGCGCCACTTTGGGGATAACGCTGTGACCTGTATTCACAGCGGACTAAGTCATAAGTCAGTGGAGCCCCACATAATTACCCCGTTACAGTCTCGACACCTCAGAGAGGGCATTCAGCCCATTTTGTGTACTATTAAATTTCAAGATGAGGTACGCCTCTTTTTTCAATAGTGTGTCCTCAATGTCAATCGGGCCTTTACTTCCAGATTGCACTATGGTGCACAGGACGGTCCATTTGAAATCCATTTCGCTATGGTTCATGTCCAGAAAATGTTGGACCATTGGGGCACTTAAGACCTTTTTTCTTATTCTCGACCTGTGTTGTGTAATTCGGCTATTGACCTGTTGCGTAGTTTTTCCTATGTACATCTTTTGACAGGTGCACACAACTGCATAGACCACATTCCGAGTCCTGCAGTTCGAAAAGCTGGTGTTTTTGCATTTAACTCCCCTATGTACAAATTCTGACCCTTCAATTGTGGAGTCGCACGATATGCAATTTCCACACTTGTGGTGCCCTTCAATTGGTTTCAACCCCCATTTTGAGAGTAAGTCGCTCTTTGGCTTAGGGGTTAGTACATCCGCTCTAATAACACATTGGCCAATGCTCTTGTTCTTCTTATAAGCGAACAATGGTCGCGGGAACGAACAATCAAGTTCCTCTAACAGGTGCCAGTTTTTCAGGACCATTTGCCGTACTTTATGGGTGTCTGGTCCGAAGGTCGTAACACAGACCAACCTGTCCATATCCTGTTTTATCTTTCTTTCAAGTAGACACTCCCGGGGCGTGTAGTGTGCTCTCTTTTTGGAGTGGCTTAGCAATTTCTTAGGATACCCACGATGTTTCATCTCTTCGCAAAACCTGGTTGCATGTTTCTCATACTCATTTATCTCAGAGCAATTTCTTCTTATGCGAAGCAGCTGTCCATAGGGCAGGTTATCTTTCAAGCTTCTGGGGTGTGCGCTCCGGTGATGGAGAATCGTGTTTTTATTCGTTTTCTTTCGGAAAAGGGAAGAACCCAACTGCCCATCAGTGCATTTTATCTCGATGTCTAGAAATGTCATGCTCTCATTACTGGACTCCAGTGAGAACTTTATATCTCGATGTCTCTGATTAATCCAAAGGTGAAAGTCCATCAACTCGGCATGGCTCCCCTGCCACAGGAGCCACACGTCGTCGATGTACCTCACCCATTGTTTAATCTGTTTACTGTAAGGATTGTTGGAATAGATGAATTTGTTCTCATATTCCGCCATATACAGTATGGCCATCTCCGGCGCATAGGGACAGCCCATGGCCGTACCCTTGATCTGCATATAAAATTTATCATTGAACCTGAAATAGTTCTTTTTTAATGTTATTTCAGCTAGTTGCAAGATAAACGAGGTGGGGACTTGATGAGGCCTAGCTCTCTTATCAAGGTAAAGCTCTAACACTTCCAGTGCCTCATCTTGAGGAATTTGGGTGTACAAGGACGTGACGTCCATTGTCACCATCAGTTCCGTTACTGGATCAAAATGCGTTCCCTCAACTTTTAGAAGAAAGTCAGTGGTATCCTTCAGATATGATTTAACATCACTGACAAAAGGTTTTAAAAAGAAGTCTATATATTTTGAAAGTGACTCCAAACAAGACTCACACCCGGAGACGATTGGTCGTCCTGGGGGCTCCTCCGGATTCTTGTGAATCTTGGGTAGAAAATATAGGATGGGCGTTCTTGGAATTTTTTTTATCAGGAATTCACTTTCTTTACGTCCCACAAATCCATCCTCTGCACCATTTTTTATGATCACACTAATTTGTCCCTGAATGGCCCGAGTTGGGTCTTCAGGCAGTTCCCTGTACCACTCAGCATTGTTCACCTGAGTTGCCCCTTCAGCGAGATATTTTTCTTTGGACCAAATCACTACTGCTCCGCCCTTATCAGCAGGTTTGATAACGACCGAAGGGTCATCTTTTAGATTTCTAATAGCTGTACGTTGGCCTTTCGTGATGTTCTGTTTAACATATTTCTTCTCTTTCTCTAGTTTGTTAATAGATGCGAGCATGATTTGTTCGAATGCCACAACCTGCTTAGGAATATTTTGGTAAGGGATAAAGGTGGACTTGTTCTTCAGGCCTGTCACTTCTACATTCGGGGCTGGTGGTTTATCCGCAAAAAAAGCTCGTAAGCGAATTTTTCTGCAAAAGGCAATGGTGTCCAACTTGAGTCTGGTAAAATCAGTGTGCTGGCTGGGAACAAATTTCAAGCCAAGATTGAGGACAGATTCCTCATCTCTAGTGAGTATCTTCGAGGAAAGATTTACTACTGAGGATGGTGTGGGTTCTATGACTTGTAAAAGTTTCTGCGGGTACGCATTTCCCACTGGGGTTTGAACCGAGTTTTTGGCTGCTGGCCTTTTTCTAAAAAAGGCCCCTTCTTATTTTGATTGTTCCCTCTATCCTCTGTTCCTGATGAGTTCGAGGAGGAGGATGGCAAAATGATGGCACTGCCATGTTTTCTATATGTCTTACAAAATACTCCCTTCCCGGTTTCGGATACCTACTTCAGAGAAAAGTGGTGAGGTAAGAACCTTATTATGGTATGGGGGTTCCCCTAGAATTGAGCTCAATAAATTAAGTCTGGGATGGTTTGACTGTGGAATTGCCCTCCCAGATGTACTGTCGAGCAGTGCAGCTGGTAGTTATTAATCAATGGGCCCAACAAACAATGATGGACCAGTCCTACCGTATGGGCAGACAAACATTACAACCAGAGGGATATCTGGGGGTGACGACACTGACAATTCAGGTCTGGCTCTTTACAATTCAAAAGCTGCGATGGAAAAATAAGACTACACTAGCTACACCCTTATGGGACGCTGACCTCCTTGGGGACATGGGGAATAGGCAGGGATTTGACAAATGGGATCTACTGGGAATCTCGAGTGTGGGAGATGCTTACTCAACAGCAGGAATACCCTTTACAGACCTACAAGAAATGTATAACTTGGCATCCACTGAGGTGTTTCAGTACCTACAACTCTACTACACCTGACGCACGGTAATACCCAGAGAAGAGCCTCCAGAATCTTTGCCCTTAGCAAACAGACTACTTGAGGAACATATAACCCAAAAGGCAATCTGGCTAACATACAGAAAGCTAGTAAATAATGCCCCATATACGTTAACAAAGCTGCAGTAGAAATGGGAGAGGGACATCAGATACATGCAAGAAGACGATTGGCCTGAAACCCTATCTTCCCCTACAGAAGTAGCCATTAGGCCAAGCTTTTGACTCATACAACTCAAAGAGCTTCACAGGACCTATATCTCATGCACTGCATTAGTGAGGAGAGGTAGGTGACAAATTCCACTCTGCCAAAGGGGATGCGGTCAAGAGGGAATGTGTTTCCATATTGTGAGAGGCTGGCTTAGTATATGATGCTCACTTTTGTAAGTGTAGCACCCTGCACTAATCCGGACGACCCTTATGGTGATTTTAGTGATTTAGAAAACCTTAGAAAGGCGCTCTAAGTGGTAGATGTGTAGAGCAGCTTTCAGGCTTAGTCTAGGAGGAGTGTAAAGCAGCTTGGTTTACCAGTATCTAATCTTTAGCATAGGCTAAGTGAAAAAGAACCACACAGTGTACTTATAAAATAGAGAATTATTACAATCACTCACTAACACTATACAATATCTCCTACTCCGAGATGTACTGAAAATGCACACAATACTTCAAAATAGTACAATAAGCAGCACCAATACACAGAGGTCCCCAGGCAGAGACCAAACCATATATAAAAAATACTGGAATGCAAACCACAGCAGTAGATGAGTCTGGACCCAGTAGGTATAGTGAGTTGGGGACCCAAGATACCACCCCAGGTGAGAGTCTACGTACCCCATGATAGTTGCATGCCAAGAGGATACACGACTGTGTACTCAACATTACTCAGGGAACATTGTGGTTGCAGTCTTGAAGAGGAAAGACCCTTCCTAGTGTACCCCGAACAGAACCAGTGAAAGACAGAAGGTTGAGGAGCTGCCCCCCGTGGAAACCCTCGGAATCAGGAAACTTACAACCACTGTCGAGCACAATCGAGAACTGTTGCAGAAGGATGAAAGAGTCAATCAATTTCTTTTTTTCAATAGAGACTTTATTTCGGTTATATTTCACACCATAAAAGTACACATATATACAATACAGTTAAAAACATTACTCATAGTATTACAATAATTCATAATCACATTAAAAAATCATATTACAAGTGTCCAAATGCCAGCTAAGTAAGCCTGGTAGGTAGTAAAGTGCAAGTAGTGCCGGCTATATACCTCAAAAATATCTTTCAATGGGTAGGCTGGACAGTCATTGGAAAATACAGTATCAATTGTCCAAGCAGTTTCTCAATTTAACAGTTAGTTTTAAAAATTCTATTACCTGGAGAACACTGTCACTGTACAAAAGCTGTAAATATATAAATGCTGGTCTGATATGGTTAAAATTAAGTTTTCTAAGGAGGGCAACAAGATAACGTCTGCGAGGGTATTCATAAAACCTACATAAAAACATAAAATGCAGCATATCCTGTGGAGACTTCCCGTCGCAGCCACAGGGTGCTGCAACCTTGTTAAAAATATCTGGCTTTGGTCTGATTAAAAGATGATGGAAAATGTTAAATCTAAACCTTGACAACAAGAATTTTTCATGAGAAGTAAAAGTACCCATTAAATATGGCTCCATACTGTCACAGGTTTTTAGCATAACATATTTCCTAATACTAGGTTTCATGAGCTCCTCACTTTCTCTTTGGGCCATCCTATCCTTATAAAATGCATGTTTGATTGCGGCGACATCCCCCTTTATAATCCCACTTGGGTTTTCAAACAAATTCAGGCGACCCAGCCTGGAAAAGCCAGTTTCCAAGTATTTTAACCAGGGGATGCACATTGAGTTATCCTGAGACACAAGGTCTCTTACAATCAAATGGGTAAGAGGTATATCTTGGTTTATCCACAGTTTTACCCAGCAAGTCAGAGGCCTTAGAGAAAAGATATCACATAGATACTGTGTCCCCAATTCTTCATGTACCACCAAGTTAGGTGTACTGGCGGGGACGCAGAGAAGACGTTTTAGGAAATTGTTTTCAGCAACCTGTAACTGTTCTCCAGTTACATAACCCCATAATTCGCTGCCATATGCAGCTGTTGCAACTGATTTAGCATTATAGAGTTTAGTCATTGCGTTAATTGGCTTCTTCCCCAATTTCGTTGCAAAGTTAAAAATAGAGGCATTAACCCTCGTCAGTTCCCCTTTTTTTTGGGCCAGTTGAGGACCCCAGCTAAGCTTGGTGTCAATTAGGACACCAAGATATGAGAATGTTTGTGTGACGGGGATAGGGACATCATCTAATTTAAAAACAAAATTCTTTTTAGGTTGGCGGCCAACATGCATAATGTATGATTTAGAGTTGTTGACCAGTAAATTTCTGTCAGTCATAAAAATATTAAAAGCATTTAAAAGCGCCTGGAGTCCTTTCTCCGTTCTAGAGATTAAAACCGCATCATCTGCGTATAAAAGAACTGGAATGCCCCGCCTGCCAACTCTAGGACAGTCTGCCTGCACCTTCTGTAAAACAGCAACTAACTCATTAATATAAAAATTAAAAGATGAAAGAGTCTGTTGGAACCTGGGTGCGGGTTCACGTCGAAATGTACCTGAAAGCAGAGGGGATAGAGTCTATAGATAGATAGAGTCTATGCCACACCGAAATGTCCAGGAGGAATGGAAGATGAAGGCTACTCGAGTTCAATGAAACAGGTCAGTGGATGAAGAGGCTTCAAGTACGGGTACACTGAATCAATAGCTGTGCCCAAGCCACCGTGATGCTGCAGACAACAGAGTCAGTCCGTTCAACCAACTGCATCGGCAGGGGTCAGTTATAACGGGGACAGACTCATTGACAGAACCTTTCGATGCGTCGGATTCTATTGGCACATGTCGGTTGTGGTAACCAATGCGGTTACCATGTAATGAAGCGATGCAACGACGCGATGCACAGGGGTTTAGTTGCAGGGAGTTCTATGAGGGATGCTAGCTTCAACCCGACAAAAGGACAACTCAGGCCTCGAGAGAATGCAGTACCACCACCAGTGTTGATGAGCCTTTTGGCGTCTTTCGGAGCCCAGGTTTTGCAGACCGGTCAATCATGTTGCCTGCAGTGCCTGTGGATGCAGGGGAGTAGCTCCTTCACTCCAAGAGAGATTCCTTTGGATGTCAATAGATGTCCACACACCCAGGCCGGAACCTGTTTGAGCACGGACACTGACAGTTTTGCAGGACAACGAGGTCAGGAGTAGACAGAGTCTTCTCAATTGCAGTCTCTGTCCCAAATCAAAGGGCGAGGCAGTCAGTCTGGCACGGTCAGCACGACTTGGCCATGATGTGCAGACGGTCAAAGATGAAGTGAAGTTGGAGCTGAATTGAATCCCATGATGAATCTAGGGTCCCACCCACAGGTAAGCCCTTAATTACCCTCAGAAAAGGATTGGGATAATCCAGGGGTCCCTCTCAGAGGATGGGCTGGACAGTGAGGAGGATACTCCCATGTCCTTCGTCCAGTTTCACGCCAGAGCAAGCACCAACGGCTCCTTGAACTGGTTTGAACTGGATTATGCAAGGAGGGCACCAAATGTGACCTCCTAGCAGACTATGGGGTGCTGGCAAGCGCCCCCACTCCGGCCTAATATACTAAATCCTGTCTGGGGGTGGTACCACCTCCCTGTCACAAACCTATTGTCCTACCTTCCTCTGCTCGGGCTCGGCCCAGCAGCAGGAGGGCAGAATCGTGTCTGTGGTCTGCAGTAGCCCTAGGTTGTTGTCAGGCTCTGTAAGATCAGTCCCAGTAGTATGTAGGGCCTTCTAGAGGGGAGACTTATAGGTTTCAAATGCAGTGATGTAAGATATTAGGGAAATTATATCTTTCATGAGAGGTGCAGGCACCAACTCACACAGACTGCAATGGCCGGCCTGTGGTCAGAGTTTGGAGGGTCCCTTATGGGTGGCATAACACATGTTGCAGCCCATGGGGGCCCTTGGTGTACCTAGGTCCTAGGTACCTTAGAATCATATACTAGGGACTTACTAGGATACACCAGCAGCTAATTGGGAATATACCAGGTACTCACCATAGACAATTTAGGGAGGAAGCACAGTGGCTGGGGTCCTGATTAGCAGGATCCCAGTCAGACTAATCAGAAAAACAGTAGAACACCAGCAAATAGTAGGGGTAAGCATGGAAGCAGATCCTACTTTCCTACAGATATAATATGGCCCTGCCCCAAAATCCAGTCCTACTGGGCTATAATATTTCAATGTTTAAGTCGTCTAGACGGAGTCGAGTTGCCAATGTCTGCCAAGCTGTGCCTGCTTAATGTGTGGGAGCCGACGGATCTGGGGGGGGGAGAATTGGAGGGACCTTAGCCCTGTCCATTGTAAAAAGAAATATAGCACACAGTTGGGGCCTTCACTGGGCGATTGGAAAAAAAGACATGGACTGGTGCATGGTGGCTGAACAGACGATCTATCAGAACAGGGTCTGTCCTCAAAAGTTGGGGAGAGTCTAGAATAAATGGAATGAGTATAGAGGCCTTCCGTGCACCGCCCTTATGGCCCAATAGAGATGAGAGGGATAGGAGGATGAAAATAAATAAAAGGGTGTCTGGTGGGGGGAGCTGACTATAGTTGTATTAAAGGGAATATAGAAGATGTGATTCGATATGCTGGTATGTTTTTGTAAAAGACCAATGAGTGGTGTAATATAACTTTTCAGCAACATTGTAATAAAAAGATGTTTAAAGATATTTAATTAAAAAAAAAATACATCTCCCCAACTCTCCGCAGAAGGGGCATGAACATACCACAGCTTGCCTATAAATGTAATACCTGCCTGCGATGATGACCTTAAACAGACCTCTGTCAATCAAAGACAATATAAACAGAACAATATCTTCTTCTCTCTCCCATGCTGCCGCCCTCTTCTGCGCCCCTCACTCTAAAAATTCCTGCTACTCTTGACTATACACACTCATAGTGGAGGCGGACAAGGATAAATACCACCAATCATAGCATCCTTTGTCTCCTATGGACAACATCTCTGTAGGCACCGGTGTCTTGCAAATGTCTGCCTCCGTGGCCAGCCCATGGATACTCTCCCACAGGGCTTGAAACAGAATTTCTTTCTTCAGGCAACTAAGAATGAAGAAACTCAGCAATGTAAGAACCTGTTCGTCCTTGGTGGGCTGTTTTATGACCAAATGTACAACAGCCGTGTAGTATACCCGGAAAATGACCCACTTGTGTGCTAAAGTCTGTACCCACACTGTGTCAGGTGCAATACTCCTGTCCCCATTCTTCCAATGTCTTGGTCACTCCTCGGCACACCACCTGCTCTGCCACTACAGACCAAGTCCACTAGCACCTGCTGCATCTGAATATATTTGGACATCCCATTACCATTTCTTAGGTGCGGTCATTTGGATGCCGTTGAATTTGTACAAAAACCTGCATCACGCGCATAACTCTTCCTTCCTCCCTGAGGACAAGCGCATGTGATGGTGTAGCAGCATAAGCCCCGCTTATGAGCAGCTCAATCCCCTACAAAATGTTCTTCCCGTCCTGACCACCCGGCATGTGAAATTTAGATGCTCTAGCAACACTTGCACCTCCCTCACCATCACTTTCTGTCTGGCCAACTTGTTGTCTATCAACATTTGCATATGCAGCTATTTTTCTGTCAGTAAGCCTGCTTCCATAGTCACGGAGTCCAATTCAATCTCCAGAAATTACAACACCGAGCTTGGACCTTGTGTCTTCTCTGGCACCAGGGGCACCCCCAGGAGCTCCTAGACCCTTGCCAGCTGTTGCAGGCAGTCTGCCGAACCAGGTTGGCCAACCAGGAAGAAGTCATTAAGTAGTGTATCACCGTCTCTTTACCTGTTTGCCATGATAAGACCCATTACAGGAAGAAACTGAAACGCTCAAACAAGGTACATGAGATAGAACATCCCATGGGAAATGCCTCATCTATAAATATTTGCCCATCAAACTGGATCTCTAGCAGCTCAGAATCTTCAGGGTGCACCAGCAGTAGCCGAAAGGCTGACTTTATGTCACATTTTGCCATCTCAGCACCTCTGCCCACCTTCTCCACAAGTCACCTGGCTACATCCACTGAAGAATAGGAAACGGCTGTCAGTTCCTCTATCAAATCATTCACTGAAACTCCCTCCGGCCAGGACAGGTGCTGTATCAATCTATACTGACCTAGTTCTTTCTTTGGTATCACCCCAATGGGGGAAATTATCAAGTCCTTGATTGGCCACTCTGTGAACGGTCCATCTATATGCCCCTTGGTAACCTCTTTGAACAAAATGTCCCACACAACTGCTTTGTGTGAAGCCACTGACCTCAAATTTTCAGCTCACCTGGAGGACCCGGGCTCCTCATACCCCAACACGAACCCTTCTTTAAAACAAAGACTCAATAACAATGCATCCTCCCAGAATGGATAGTAAGTCAGCCAAGACTCTAGGCAGTCCTGTCTATGGGGGTGTACAAGCCTTTCCCTATGTAACCCCGTCCTTGCTGCCTGCTCTAAGTACTATTTTATTGGAAACCCTGGCCACACTGCTGCCCTTGACTGTTGTATCCTGCTCCAAAGCATAGCACCAATGGGTGACGTTGTGCACATTTTGAGCACTTGTGCCTATATTTGCAGTACTCTCTCATGCAGGCTCCTTTCTTAAAGTCCAAATAGGCCCCCTGGATGCCTCCTGAATTCTTAGATGTGTATCCCACCGTCCCCACTGAGTGGGACGATTCTGAAAGGGGCCGTATATTAAAGGGAGCCCACTGGCCGTGTATGTGGTCTTGCCAAACTTAACTGACCGCATTGTTTGTTGTTACAGATCTGTATCAATCTCACTCCATTTTGCCTCCGGGTCCCATGCAAGCCTGGCTTTAAACTCTTCATCATAGTGTGAGCACGCATACCCCCCGTAAGTTACATGTGCCCTCCTAATCACGTCCATGTATTCAAACAAGGACATGCACAACTCTGGGTACTCTTTGCAATAAACGCTCGCAAATAACAGGAAAGCCGCTGTCCAGTTACTTATTGTCATGGGAGCCTTAGGCCTCTTTGACAACTCTAGCTTCTCCTCTTTCGCTCCCTCTTTTGACCTCAATTCCCTGTGTAGTAACTTCAGCATCTCCACATATTCTCAATTCCATATTTTTATTTTGTGGTCAGCATTACGTGTGCTCCCAGTGGCTTCATCACACCCATGTATGGCAGTTTCGTTAGCTTAATCTTATGACTTTCTTTTGCACCCTCTGCTTGCGATCTATTTCCATCTGTTTCCCCCTATCTCATCCTTACGTGATGCCATTCACTGTATGCTGTCTGGTTGACTGTCTGTTGCCCAACACAGCCTTCTGTGTCTCCGTGCCTACCCCAGTATCAATCCCATAGCGCACTTTGTGGAGACGGTCCTCACCATTCCGCATGTGTCAGTCCCTACTGACACCCTGTGCTTGGGGAGAACATGATGAGCATACCCCCCCCTTGACCTTACCTGGTGTCAAGGTCAGTGTCTGCATTGGATCCAGCCGCCTAACCAGTCATGCAGGGTGTTGAATGGCTTGGACCTGTGCCTGGTAACCATCGCCTTTCTCTTGTATCTGCAATATACCAGGGGCATCATTACTGAGCCCCCTCCAATCCCTCCTATGCCCACCTGTTTCATTCTCAATAATCTCCTCCTCCTCCATGCTGCCATCATCGTAATCTAATTGTGTGACCTCCATCTCTCCCTCCCCAAGACGTGCCTGATCTATCATACGTGCCGCAGCACTCTGTCGCCAAATGCAAATGAGCTCCTCTAATTCAATAACCAGGCGCCGCTGGGTCGCATGATGCCTTCGGCCCTAGCCATGTGCTCTTGTCCTAAAGGTCTCACCGCTGCCCCAGTGGTCGCATTGATCCATCTGGGCTGTTGCACCGCAGAGGCCACTTTGGTCCTTCGCGTGGCAGTGTTCCAAATGCCGCTCGACTCACTCCAGCTGGCGGCCCCAGATCATGCCATCTCTACCCCTAGGTATCGTGGAGCCACATGCTACTCACTTGAGACTGCCTTATCCTGCACCTGTTGATCCTGCAATGGAAAAGTAAGGTCCGGAAAGCTGGGTTCCTGCCTGTTCCTGCCTGCACTGGCACGGGGATGCACTACCAATATCCCCTTCACCTTCCCTGGGCTTCCCACGCTCTCCCTATATCAACTATGCCCCCTCCAATTCCAGACTGCCCTATCCTTTTCCTCCCTACCACCGCTGAGTGGTCCGTTCCATGCCTGGTCCCTGCCCTGTCCCCCTGCGTGTATATACCTTCGCTGGTGGCGTATGTACCGCTGCTTGGCCTTCTTATATACCCCCTTCCTGCTGCTCCCCTTCACTCCATTCAAGCATTACCACCACTATGTGAGACGCTGTACCCCGTTCCTACCTTTCCCTCCAGGTGACAGCATTTAAAATGGCTGCTTAAATATTCCCCCTCCTGCCAGCCCAAAAGTAGTCCAACGAGCCCAATTCTGCTCAGCTACACCACCGGCCCAAAAACCCCAGGGGTACAAGCCTCGTGAAGAAATAAAAAACCTTCTAAGGGGTTCACTGATACACCTGGTCCTTTAAACCAACAAAGAAGAAATTGGCACGGAAGCTGTAATATAAAAACAATGCATTTATTAACCTCACATGAGGGAGACCGTGTCATACAGTATCCTCAGGCCACTGTAGGAGACAGTCTAAGGAGCAAAGAGAACAGGGGCTTTTTATGGCCAGTTTATTGCTGAGTTAGCATGAAGACTCAGAAAAGAGGCAGTACAATTGTGCACACAAATACATATATGGATGCATTAGAATTGCTTAGTCAACAGAGTGGGAGGAGAGACTAAACTGCTTATTAGTGAGAATAGCCTGACAGTTCTACACTAGGACCAGTGCATTCTGGCAGCTACAGGCAAGATTTAACAGATAGTCCTTTTAGCATGAGCTAAAGACATTCCTATGATCTAGAGGGAACATAGAAAATATTTTGCACATTTACGCTCACAAATTCATCAATATCCTAATCCATTGCTAGGTGGGTATTTTTCATTCTAAATATTGTTAAGCGGGTATATATAAGGTATAGACAGAAGCACAAAGGGAACAGAGCATTGGGTCATACAGATAGCAGGAGAGAGTAATGACTATTATTACAAACAGAATGATCAATATTTTTCAACCTCAAGCAGGAAGCAAATCCTAGAACCATCTAGTCCAATTCTATGTAAAAACATTTTCCAGGGTTCCTTTAATGAGGGCTAGAGTATCAATTAATATACTCAGGGAAAGGGCAAAGTAACATTTGTCAACTGCTCAGATGAACGTTTCTCCTGCAGAATAAACATTATTCCTAATGCAAATATTAAAGCAGTCAAACATATTATTACAAAAACAATCCTGGCTCCAGGGGTCCAGGAGGACCACACAGGGCCATAAGAATTAGGACGAGGTGCCACAAAGGGCTGCTCCTCCTCAAGAATGGGACGACCGAAAGGGTACATTGCTAACAAAAAGAAGCCCTTGGGAAATTGAAGCCGCTGTACAACCAGCCCGAGGGGAGTCTTCTCCCTGTGTCGGTTTGAGCCTCACAGGCAGGCTCTTATTGTTCCTACGGTGGAGCTGCACAACTCGCAACTCAAGGAAATAATCACGGCTGAGTTTTAGAAGAAAAAGTCTTTCAACAATCCTGTCCAGTGCCTCAGGCAGTGCACCAGTTTTCTTCACTTTGATCTAACAGGCACCAAGGGCACAGAACCTGTACCCTGAACTCAAGTCCTTCCCTAACTCCTGTATTGCTCTGCTGGCGCACTGCTCTTTTGTTGGGGCCACAAATTGTACCCAGTATGACCAGGTATCTCTTGATCAACAAACAAAGGTGCAAACTTTCATATACTTTGGGACCAGGAATCAGAGGCCTGAAGCAAAGCTTGTTTCTAAGGGGGTCACCTCAAGCAAAAGCCTCCTTGCCGTCCACGACTTTTCCTTTCTGATTATTGACCCCGTCTTTCGCCCAAGACAGTGGCAGGGGTACACACTTCACATCCCAGTGCTTCTGCCTTCACTGAGGTCCTAGTTGCCAGCAATGCCTGTGCTGGTTACCTTCACCTTGGCTTCAAGCTGGACTGATGCTGACTCCCCAGGCTGGATCTGATGTTCAGGCCCTTCTGGCGATGGTTGTAAGTCAGCAAATATCAAATCAAATCAAACACATTTATAGAGCGTGCTACTCACCCGCAAGGGTCTCAAGGCGCTGGGAGGGGGGGGGGTTGCTGTTACTGCTCGAAGAGCCAGGTCTTGAGTTGCTTCCTGAAGGAGAGATGGTCCTGGGTCAGTCGTAGGTGGGTGGGGAGGGAGTTCCACTTCTTGGCCACCAGGTAGGAGAAAGATCTTCCTCCGGTGGTGGTTCTGCGAATCTGTGGGACGGTGGCGAGGGCGAGGCAGGTGGATCGGAGCTGTCGGGGGTGTGTGAGGCGGTTGTTGAGGTATTTGGGGCCCATGTCGTGGAGAGCCTTGTGAGTGGGTGAGGAGCCTGAACGTGATCCTTTTGCTGACGGGGAGCAAGTGCAGGTCTCTCAGGTGGGCAGAGATGTGGCTGTGTCGGGGGATGTCCAGGATGAATCGTGCAGAAGCGTTCTGTATGCGCTGGAGTCTTTTCTGTAGTTTGGCTGTGGTTCCAGCATAGAGGGTGTTCCCGTAGTCCAGTCGGCTGGTGATGAGGGCCTGGGTGACCGTCTTTCTGGTATCGTTGGGGATCCACCGGAAGATCTTTCGGAGCATGCGCAGGGTGTTGAAACATGATGACGAGACGGTGTTGACTTGCTTGGTCATCGTGAGGGAGGAGTCCAAGAGGAAACCCAGGTTGCGTGCGTGGTCCGTGGGCTTGGGGGCGGTGCCCAGTGCAGGGGGCCACCAGGAGTCGCCCCCGGCAGAGGGGGATGGTCCCAGGACGAGGACTTCCGTCTTGTCTGAGTTCATTTTCAGACGGCTGAGCTTCATCCATTCCACAACGTCTTTCATTCCTTCCTGGAGGTTGGCTCTGGCGGTGGCAGGGTCGTTGGTGAGGGAGAGGATCAGCTGGGTGTCGTCAGCGTAGGAGATGATGTTTAGGTTGTGTTGGCGTGCGATGGCTGCGAGGGGGCTCATGTAGACATTGAAGAGGGTGGGGCTGAGTGAGGAGCCTTGGGGTACGCCGCAGATGATCTTGGTGGCCGCTGAGTGGAAGGGAGGGAGGCGGACTCTCTGAGTTCTGTTGGAGAGGAAGGATGTGATCCATTCCAGTGCCTTTCCTTGGATCCCGGCGTGGTGGAGGCAGTTTGTTAGGGTGCGGTGGCAGACTGTGTCGAATGCAGCCGATAGGTCGAGGTGGATGAGGGCAGCAGTTTCCCCGTTGTCGAGCAGGGACCTGATGTCGTCGGTGGCTGCGATGAGGGTGGTCTCGGTGCTGTGGTTTGCTCGGAATCCGGACTGCGATGGGTCCAGGGAGCCGTTTGTCTTGAGGAAGGCGGTTAGCTGTTTGTTGACGGTCTTCTCAATGACTTTAGCGGGGAAAGGGAGGAGCGAGAATGGGCGGATGTTCTTGAGGTCCGTGGGGTCCACTGTGGGTTTTTTCAGGAGAGCGCTGATCTTCGCATGCTTCCAGTTCTCCGGAAAGGTGGCAGATGCGAAGGAGTTGTTAATGATGTTCCGGAGTTGGGGTGCGATGATGGAGTCGGCTTTGTTAAAGATGTGATGAGGACAGGGGTTGGCTGGAGAGCCGGAGTGGATGGTGTTCATCACGCTGGTGGTGTCTTCAGAGCTGACGGGGGTCCAGGCGCAGAGGGTGGTGATGGGGGGGGCATTGGTTCGGTGGTTGGGTGCTTGGTCTGGGCGCCGAAGCTGTTGTGTATGTCGGCGATCTTATGGTGGAAGAACGAGGCGAGTGCGTCGCAGAGGTCTTGCGAGGGCATGATGTCGTTGTTGCTGGAGCTGGGGTTGGAGAGCTCTTTAACGATGCTGAAGAGTTCCTTGCTGTTGTGGGTGTTGTTGTCTAGTCGTTCTCTGAATGCTGTCCTTTTGGTAGTGCGGATCAGCTGGTGGTGTTTGCGGATGGCGTTCTTGAGAGCTGTCATGTTTTCTGTTGACTGGTCGTGGCGCCAGGCTTTCTCGAGGGTACGGCAGGATTTCTTGGAGTCTTTGAGGTCGTTAGTGAACCACAAGGCTTTCTTGCTTCCGGGTCCCCTGGGAGGATTCTTCCGTGGTGCAAGGGCATCGGCGCATTTGATAAGCCACTGTGTGAGGTTGCAGGCTGCTTCGTTAGAGTCCGTAGTGTTGGTGGGAGGGTTTTGGCTCAGGGAAGTGGTGAGCTGGTCGGTGGTGATCTTGCTCCAGCATCTTCAGGGAGCCTGTTGCGGGTGGTGGTGGGTCGTGGTTTTCCTGAAGTTGAAGTGGACGCAGCTGTGATCGGTCCAGTGTAGTTCGGTGGAGTGGCTGAAGGAGATGTGGTTGCTGGAGGAGAAGACGGGGTCAAGCGCGTGGCCAGCGTAGTGGGTGGGGTTGTTCACCAGTTGCTTGAGTCCGAGGTTGGCGAGGTTGTCCAGCAGGGTGGTGGTGTTGTTGTCATTGTTGTTCTCCAGGTGGAAGTTGAGGTCCCCTAGGAGGATGTAGTCTGAGGAGGTGAGGGCAAGCGGGCTGATGAAGTCTACGATGGCTTTGCTGAATTGTGTGCGTGATCCCGGGGGTCTGTAGATGAGAGTTCCTCTGAGGGTGGTCTTGGGGTCGGTGTGTATCTGGAAGTGAAGGTGCTCGGCGGCGGTGAGGGTGTCATCGGAGTTGGTCGTGATGCGGATGGTGTTTCTGTGGACGATGGCGATGCCTCCTCCGGTTTGGTTGACGCGGTCCCTCCGGGTGATCTTGTAGCCCTCCGGGATGGCTATGGCGATGTCGGGGGCTGAGGAGGCGTTCATCCAGGTTTCTGTGAGGAAGGCGATGTCTGGCGCTGTTGTGTCGAGGAGGTTCCAGAGTTTGACGGCGTGCCTGTGGATGGAGCGGGTGTTGAGCAGGATACACTTGAGGTGGTTGTTGCTGGTGCCTAGTCTGGCGGGTGCGGTGCAGGTCCGGAGGCAGGTGAATTTGCAGGCTTGGCAGGGGAAGGGTTGGTGGGTGCGTTTCGGGGAGGCTCGGTGGCAGGCAGGGGTCTGGCCGGTATTGAGTGCGTGGAGGGTGGCGTCGTCGTAGCTCAGACGGGTGGGCTGGTATCGTCGAGGGCCAGGGGTAATGGCGCTGGGCACGGTCCAGGCGCGGACGAGCACAGACGGGCTTGCCTTTGGCGTGCCAGCGGCGTGCCCGCTGCGCGCGGCCGCTGTGCGGCCTCCATATGAGGGGGAGAGGGAGGGAGGAGCAGCTGGGAGGCGGGAGCGGGGCGGCCAATGAGTAGCGAGGGGGCGGGCCGCGTGGGATGCGAGCGGTGGGAAAAGGGGCACAGAAGGCAAGAGGGGGCAGGGGGGAGAGACAGGGACAGCGGGCACAAAATAAAACAAGGGCACAGTAGAACAGGAGGCAAAAAACAGAGAACAGTCAACAGGGAAGCAGTCAACACACAGTCAAACAAGCAACAGACCAGTCTGCAGGGAGGCAGCAGACAACACGGTGCAGCAGCAGCGGCACATAGGGGGTCTGCGCGGTGGCAGAGGGAGCGACCTGCCTGGTCACAGGGTCAAGGGTCGCTCCTCTCACCACCGCGCGGCCTCCATATGAGGGGGAGAGGGAGGGAGGAGCAGCTGGGAGGTGGGAGCGGGGCGGTCAATGAGTAGCGAGGGGGCGGAGCCGCATGGGACGCGAGCGGTGGGAAAAGTGGCACAGAAGGCAAGAGGGGGCAGGGGAGGAGAGACAGGGACAGCGGGCACAAAATAAAACAAGGGCACAGTAGAAAAGTAAAACAGGAGGCAAAAAACGGAGAACAGTCAACAGAGAAGCAGTCAACACGCAGTCAAACACGCAACAGACCAGCTTGCAGGGAGGCAGCAAAAAACACAGAGCAGCAGCAGCGGCACACAGGGGGTCTGCACGGTGGCAGAGGGAGCGACCTGCCTGGTCACAGGGTCAAGGGCCAATATCTATTGGTGGACAGAACAAAAGGTCTTTAGACAAGGCATACAAATAATCTATCAATAGAGAGGATAGTCTCAGAATACTTCCTAGTCTTGGGGTGCCCCATATATTAGCAAGGCACCTCGAGAATCACTTCCATCCATCTGAGAGTAAAAAACAACAACAGCCTGGATCTATTGGCAAGTATAAAAGGAACTCTTTGGTGAACTGACAAGAGTAATACGTTACATGATCTAATGTGTTACTCCCAATACCAAGCAGCCAAGGAAGTCTATGTTCATTTACTAAATTCTGAGGAAAAGAGAAAAACAATACAGACATACTCCAAATCCTTACATTTGTGTATTCCTATATTATTCATCTGAAGAACCCTCAAGAAAGGGAAATTCTTAGAACAAGCAATAAGCTTGTGTTTCATAAATCATAACCTTTCACTACTTGTACAGGACTGCAGTCACTTCTAAAATGATTTTTCTTTCATAAAGACACCTACATTGTACGCGTAGGACCATGCTCTCGTGTTATAGGCACAGCAGGAAAATCTAAAACTGCTAATTTAACAGGGATTCTTATTACATAAAGGACTAAAAAAACTTCAACATAGTGGGTGCATACATTTCTCCAGCAGAACATGGTGTGACAAACAAACTCCTATAAAACAATATTTTCCTTCAAAAATGTTTGCGGAGGATCACATGGGCATCTTTCCTGACATTATAAACTTTGTGCATTCTACTTTTCACGATCTAGACTATACAACATCATTTTTAAAGGAAAAGTCCCCTATTCACCAGCTCTAATAAGGGCTGTCAGCTTATTTACACAGACTAGCTAATAAAAGACTGGCAATGCCCTTGCAAAACTGTATATAGCACGGGAATAACATAAACAATAATGGTGTTGTCATCTAAGATTTTTAGAACAAAAACTACCCACATCTAGTTCCCCTTAAAGGTCAAATAAGGGAACAGCAATCTAGACTACTCATCCTTTCACAATTTCATTACACAGGATGGGCAGTAACATGACATATTGAATTATTCATTTTATTAATGCTATCAATTTTAAAACAGTATTACTGAATAGCCAATTAACTGTCTCATAATCATTTCCTAGACAATTTAGACAAGCTCAAAAGAGAGTATGAAAAAGAGAGAAAAAACATAAATTTGCCTACCCTTAATTTGCAGAGGAGCTAACCTCCTTCCCCCAATGCCACAGTAGGAAACCTGAAACATGTTTACCTTCTGTAAACACTATCTACCCCTATTTGTAGCAACTGGGCACAAACAAACTTGTAGGAGGTAAATAGCACATTGAGCTAACTAGAAAACTTTAATAACCAACCACGCAATTGTACTATTGTAACATGAGGGCGAATAAATGCAAACTAAATCCCATTGCCTCCTTATCTCAGCCCTTGCATAGTAATCTTTAAGCTAAAACCATTTTTTTATATACATGGCAGAGCTATGCTCTACAAAGGGCCCACATATACCACTATCTTTCCTTCTGCTCATATGCCTGCGCAAAAACGTACTTTTGCCAAAAATAGTAAGCAAAGCTTCTCTTTCTCTCCCTGCACTGTTATCTCATCTTTCAGAATTTTTAAGAGGTCAAAGTGTAAAAGCAGACCTTGCTCTTAGCCCTGCTAGGGTGCTAAATGCAAAACTCGACCTCTAACCCTTATCAGCTGTCCTATTTTGTGCAAGGCTTTTCCATGCGGTTTTTCCAATTCAAAGTAACTCTGGAGACAGCTGAAAGGCAGTCCTTTTTCCGTTCCTGTTTGCCAATAATTGAAAGGTAGGCTAATAACTTCTGCTGGTTTCTTTATACTTATTTTCATTTGTGTGCAGTGTGTGGTGTGCTGTCTAGCAGTATAGAGGTCAGCTATTTGTTCTATACTTTCATGTGTGCATTACTGAAGCCTGAGATCAGTTTGGAAACTTGCCCTGAGTGGCAGAACTGCTTTTAAAAAGTAAATTTTGCCCAAATTCGACTTTGGTGCTAGAGGCATTTAAAAAGGGGTCACCTACAATGTTTTGGCATATTAGGGACCCCCAGAGTGTCCTCTAGGTATCACAGGAATGGGGAATCAGAAATGTATAAGGTATACCCTTATAAAAAAAGAGTTTTGTACGCCTGGGTAAAGTGACGTTTCACATTTTATTCCTCACATTGTGGTTAAAGTACTGCTTAAATTTCAACTTTGATACTAGGAGTTCACAGTATGAGTCAGTCAGTCAGTCAAAAAAGCTTTATTATAGGTTAAAAACCATAAAAGCACATATATACAGAATTTAGGATAAGAACAAACCATTATACAACAATACAGTGCACTCGCGATAACAGGCAATACTCTAACAAGCATTTGCAATGCAATAGGGCTCGCATTAGTAAAGTTAGAGGTATTAGTATTGTAAATGACACATTTTTATTTTTGTTTTTGTTTTGAAAATAGCGAAATTAATAACTTTGTCATTTACAATGCCAATAGTGTTAAGTTTTGCAAACGTGACACCTATAGCATTTGTAATGCAATATGTGTTGTGTTTACATGACTTAGATGTATTATTATTAAAAATAACAATGGGTTGTATTTTTTCAATATTTAATACTTAAATAAAAGTTATTGTAATTTATAATGGCAACAGCTTAAACTTTTGCTAATAACTTTTTGGAAGATTATGTTTAGTGTATTTTATTGTGATGAAAATACAACAGAAGTGAAATATTAACATTTTTTTTGTGACATTTGTAATAAAGTTTGAAACATTGAGAGAACATATTGGAATCAGTTGTTCTTGAATGGTTGCACAGATTGATGCTGTGGTGGCTCTGAATGATGTGGCGGCGACGAGTGATGTTGTGGCGTTCAGTGATGCTCTGGTAGCGCATAGTGATGTTGTGGTGCCCCTGAGTGATGCTGTGGTGATGCAATGGATAGTGATGGCGATAGATAGAGGGAGGGCGAAAGATAGATAGAGGGAGGGTGAGAGATAGAGGCAGGGTAAGAGGGCGAGAGATGGAGTGTGGGCGAGGGATGGAGTGTGGGTGAGGGATGGAGTGTGGGCGAGGGATGGAGTGGTGGTGCTGAGTGGTGCTGTGGTGGTGCTGAGTGGTGCTGTGGTGGTGCTGAGTGATAATGTGGTGGTGCTGTGTTGGTGCTATGTTGGTGCTGCGTGGTGCTATGGTGGTGCTGTGGTAGTGCTGTGGTGGTGCTGAGTGATAATGTGGTGGTGCTGAGTGATAATGTGGTGGTGCTGAGTGATGCTGTGGTGATGCTGTGGTGGTGCTGTGGTGGTGCTGTGTTGGTGCTGTGGTGGTGCTGTTGTGGTGCTGAGTGATAATGTGGTGGTGCTGAGTGTTAATGTGGTGGTGCTGAGTGATAATGTGGTGGTGCTGAGTGATAATGTGGTGGTGTTGAGTGATAATGTGGTGGTGCTGAGTGATAATGTGGTGGTGCTGAGTGATAATGTGGTGGTGCTGAGTGATAATGTGGTGGTGCTGAGTGATAATGTGGTGGTGCTGAGTGATACTGTGGTGGTGCTGTGGTGGTGCTGTGGTGGTGCTGAGTTGTGCTGTGGTGGTGCTGAATGGTGCTGGAGTGGCGCTGAGTGATGCTGGGGTGGCGCTGAGTGATGCCGTGGTGGTGCTGAGTAATAATGTGGAAGGGAAGGGAAGAAAGAAAGAACGAAAGAAAGAAGGAAGAAGGGAGGAAGGAAAGAAAGAAAGGAATGAAAGGGAGGGAGGAAAGGGAGGGAGGAAAGGAAGGAAGGAATGGAAGAAAGAAAAGGAAGGCAAGAAAGGATGGAAAGGAAGGATGGAAAGGAAGGAAGGAATGGAAGAAAGAAAAGGAAGGCAAGAATGGATTGAAAGGAAGGAAGGAAAGGAAGGAAAGAAAAGAAGGAAAGAAAGGATAAAAGGAAAGAAAGAAAGGATTCTAATTGCAAGTGTCAACATGAACAGGCTTGTTTTGAAGATGTAGTCCCCAAATTTGAGATTCCACGACAGAGAGGGGCTCTGAAGGATGGAGGCGACAGGCAGAGGCCACGGGGACATCAAAGGAAGGGTGGGAGGGGAAAAAACGCATTAGCGAGCGAGAAAAGCCATAAACACCAGGGGGGCGGGGAAGCAGATTGCCTCCAAGCTTTCAAGCCTTTGTGAGGCCAAGCGCGTGCCTGGGGAAGGAACGTTGAGTGCTGGCCAGAGGAGAGCAACAGACAGGCAAGAAAGAGAACAATGTGGAGCACTGGGCGGGAGAAGAGAAGGGTGTGAGAGAGATCCACGTGGAGAGATCAAAGTGGGGTGCTGCATTGGGATGGGGTGAGGACTCGGAGAAAACAATGTGGAGTAGTGGGTGGGGGAGCATCTAAGGGTAGAACGGGGAGGGAGGGAGCAGAGAAGTGCCTCAGGAAAACAGCCCAAAAAAATATGCACACTCATGCAGTGTTTTACAAGAAAAGAAAAAAAAAGACTTCCCGAAAAGTTTAAGAATAGAAAGAGCCTATCAGAGAGGTGGTGAACAGGGTAAGCTTCATAGGAGGGACAAAGACATGCTAATGGACTAAAATAAAGGTAGCAAATACTAACCCAGCAAATATAAAGCAAGCAAATGTGAGTGACAAACCACAAAGCCAATGGTAACCAATGAGAGGAATGTATACTACCTAAGCTTTCAGCATGTCCCCAAATAGGGAGGAGGGTTGGGGAAAGGTGCCTCTGTGCTGCTGCCTGCCCTGCTGCGGTCATGATTTATTTATCTCATCCTGGGCAGGAGGTCGCTGGCGCTGCAGTAATAAAGCAAACAACATGATGGTTTTTCACTGCAGATCAGTTAAAATAGCGGGTATTGGGCAAATTACTCAGGAATGTTGTGATTCACAAAATTGCGAAAAGGTGGTGGTTTCTGGTTATTGAGGACTCCTGCAGGGACTGCAGAACCCACGGGGTTGCACTTTCAGGGAACTGTCTACCATTTGCAGTTCCTTGCTGTTAACACCTCCCTCCTTCAGCGATCTATCCTGCTGAATAAATCCATTGGCAAAACAAGATTAAATCTGATAGCTTTCTTCCTGTTGTATACTAGCCACATACGCTGCCAGGGGCGGAAACTCTTATAAAACAAGCTATAACTCAAAGAACTCCCTTTCTTGACTTTTTGTGAAGGGCTAAAACTAATGCGCATGAGGAACGAACTGGCATGCCGGTGATGGCGGCGCAGGGGGGCACCTCTCCTTGTGAGAGAAAAAGGGGGTTGTTAATTGCTGGATGATAAGCTGGATCCCGTGATAGCGGCTTGAAGTCCAATCAAAGTCAGAAGGTTGAAAGAGTGCCTCCGCTGGTGTTGTTTCCCCTCTCTTCACACGCGACGCTGCTGTGATGCCTGTGGACGCACAGAAGCGAAGGCTGCAGCTGGGGGCTGCGGGGGAGAGGCGGGGGCGCTGTCACTGGAGAGAGGGGTGAACAGAGAATGGGAGGGTGTGGCAGAGGGAACGTCGGTGAGGGAAGGGGGCAGGCAGGTTACTAGCGGAAAGGGGCAGTGTTACTGTTACCGAGGAGAGTGTGACAGGGGCCAGCGTGGAAAGGGGTGACAGGCAGGAAGGAGAGTGTGCCAAGGACTATTGGACAGAGAGCGCCGTAGTGGAGAAGAAAAAGAGTGATCGAGAAAGATAAACTGAGAAGGAAAAGGAGAGAGAGCGAGAGAAAGAGGGGAGGGCAGAAGGTAGTGGGAGTGTTACAAAGGCGAGAGAGAGAAAGAAAGAGAGAGAGCCCGTGGCAGAGGAGAAGGAGACAGAGGGTATCAGAAACAAATGAGGATGCATGGGACAGGTGGGTAGGAGAGAGTGTGCGAGTGAATACTGGAGAGAAAGTCCAGCAGTGGAGGTGAGAAGTAACTGGTAGTGGTATGTAGTCACAGGGCTAAGAGAGTGTAACAGGAGAGGAAGCTTCAGTGGAGTGACAGAGGAAGGAGGTGACAGGAAAAGAGGGGCGGGGAAAGGACGCCGTGAAAACACGGAAACAAAATCAGCTCACAGTCACAGCAACAGTAAACTGCAATTATAACATGAACCAGTCATTTTTATGGCAGTGTTTGGCATTCTAAATGACATACCTATGGACTTTCACAGGATGAAGTGCCCCAAAGTGTAGACTGAACATATTCATAACAATAAAAGTAATCTCCGGGGTGATTAAATGTGTGCAAGGTTAATAAAAAGTAGGATGGCGGTGATTACAATGCCTTTGAATTCCTTGAAAGAGACAGAGTCCAAATACTTTAAAGATAAATTCAATTATCATCTGAAACCTTAGATGTAAAATGCAGAACAGAACGGAAAGCTTAAAGATGTTAATTGGTGTCTACATGGGCTGGGGGGAGGAGAAATGCGAGTCACGGCCAGAGGGGAGGTGAAATGCCAGAGGCCGGCAGAGCGCACGCTGGGGGAAGCTTCAGATGCATGTGGGAGAGAGGCTGGTGGCTTGTGGACGCGCTTTTCACGTGCACTGCCTGAAATCCGATCTGCCCGATGGTTTAGCTCTGAGCTCTGGTTTACTCACTATACTGTCGTCCTATTATTCCTTGCGGAATTAATAGGACGAGTCCTAAAAATTGTTTAAAATACATTATTAAAAACATAAGATCCTATACAGATTAAAATAGAACAAAAAATGGAAAAATAGGTCGGTCCCTGCGCGTATTAGTATTGGGGATACCTTCTGGATTACAGTAATTACACTAGCGCAGTTTGAGCAGTTTGGCATTTTTTAATTTTGGCGCCTCTTGCGCACCACATAGGCAAAAGGTATCTGGAGGTTGCAAACACGATCAGGGGGTAGTGTCGTATTTTAGTATTCTAAATACCTCCCTATAATCCCTGAGACCCCTGGACTTACATAGTTGGACGATCCATTTAGCTCTGGCCCTAGAGTAGAAGGGGCAGAAGAGCAGAACGTGCAGATCCGTCTCTTCACTACTTTCACACCCAGGGCAAGAACTCAGTACATGGGGAGCGTTTGACCACTTGTTTGTCACAGCCCTCAGTGGGAGTGTTCCATGTCTAAATTGGACATATAATTTCTTTGCCAGTAAGGGCTGGATATCGTCCAGGAAATTCTCAAATTGGTAGTTATCCTTGACCTCCAGAAATCTATTGGTCAGTGTACCCAGGGATGGATTTGATGATATAAGGTGCATTCGATGTTGCTTGAATACAGCGACCAACGGCCTCTTGGTGGTCAGGGCGCAAGTTTCCTCGGGAAAGAGCCACAAGTATCCCCTACCCAGTGCGTGACAGAGGTGCTTAACATGTTTTAGCCAGGGGATTTTTACCACACCCCTTATGGTCAAAAGGTCCCTTAGGTCCTCCCTATTACTTAGGAGCTCTGGAGTAGACCAGTACAGCAGAGGGCGATTTAAGGTAACCTCCTGTATGGGGGCCAAACCTAAATCAAACCGTAAAGGGGTCAATGGTGTGCTCTGGGGAAGTCTCAATAGGTGCCTAATGAAACTATTCTCGGTGGTGGACAGGGAGGTGGCGCTAACGTGGCCCCATAGCTCTACTCCATAGAGCGCCCCACCTCTCGCCTGAGCTTTGTAAATTTCCACTGGCGGACCCAAGGATTTAAATGAGCACTCATTATAAACCTTTAGAATACCGCCAGAGGATTGGGCCAACTTCATGTTTGCCTTGACAATATGCGACCCCCATTCCATCCTATCGTTTAGTGTTACCCCTAAGTAGTCAAAAGTGGAGACTCTTTTCCAACACCGAACCATCCATGTGAGGGTGGGGGCAGTTGGATGATTTTGCGTTGAAAACCATATATTTGGTTTTGGAAAGCTTAATCTCCAGATTTCTAGATCTACAAAAGGAGCAAAACGCATCCAGTGTTCGCTGTATACCCATAGAAGATTTTGATAGCAAAAGCGTATCACCAGCGAACATCAGGGCTGATATCTTGCGGGCTGCTAAACTAGGAGAATCTAAATCCCTCGCTCCCATTAGATGTTCAATCAATCCATTGAGGAACAAGGAAAAGAGGGTAGGGGCCAGCACGCACCCTTGCCTCACACCCTTTTTTACCGGAAAGGGAGCTGAAAGCTCCCCATTCCTCCCATACTTCACCCTTGCAAAGGTGCCTTGATGCAGACGTTTGAACAGTTGTCACAGATATGACGGGGCGCCCATCTCTAACAATATGGCCCAGAGCTTATCCCTCTGTACCAAGTCAAATGCGGATCGAAGATCCACAAAGATAAGGTAAAGACTACCAGCCCCCATGGTCTCCGTCTTCCAGTAGACCAGCTGGAGTCTAAACAGTTGGTTGATGGTGGAGACCTCAGCAAGAAAGCCCGCTTGGAGGGAGGTTAGGATGTGATGTTCGTCCATCCAGCTCTGCAACCTCGTTAGTAGGAGGCGGGCAAACAGTTTCTGTAAAGACATCGATGAGACTAATAGGGCGGTAGTTAGCCGGGTCGAGTGGGGAAGCCTTTTTATGGATGGGGATGATCTCTGCACCCAGCCCCCCAGCCAGCCAGGTTGGAGGGATCTCCATGCCATGTAGGATGTATTTGACAATGAGGCTTGAACCGCAAAAACGAAAACGAGGCTTGGAACTCGCGCCGTAGCGTAAAATGAAAAACAAACAATTAATCGCTTAGCAGAACGAATTGGTGGAATCAGCTGTTGGGCATTAAAATGTAGCCAATGACAAAGCCACAACATAAGTTTAAATTTGGACGGGAACGGCAGGGTTGATCCTTTTTTTTGCCAGAGCAGAGACGTCAGGATTATTGCCGGAGAAGGGAGTGGAACGCTACTGTGTAGAAGATAGCCAGTAAGATAACTCCCCCACCCCGAACCTAGATACTATTATATATGTGGTAAATTCGACTATTAAAAATCCCCTGCATTCTATCCACACTATCTTTCAGGGTGAAGACGGCACACAAAAGGCTATCTAGAGATTTAATATCACTTTAAGAAGCCTGCTACCGATACCACTTCCCACTAGGAGGCTCATCCAATTTTATAAGGTAAGACCAGGGCCTAGAACGGGTAATCTGAAGGGTAGGCTCCTCGTAAATAAGGCTGCTAACAACAACTTATTAATATACATTTCAGAGATAAACCGGGAGGGATTTTATCACGACGGGCAACCCAGAATAAAGAACTAGAGTCCGTGAGAGAAGATACTAATTAGGAAGATCATATTGAAACTAGTGGTAAGAAGCAAGGAATATTGTCTCATACTTTGTAATCTTGGAATAGGGTGGCATCTTAGGAAGTATAATATATAACATATGTTTCAGGAAAACCGGTTTAAAAAACGAATGAACCCTAAAGACAAAGGGACCCGAGGAATCCCCTGCTTAATTGTAATCTATATCTTACTACCTATGCCTATCAAGTGGAATAACATTAGGAAACTAATACGTTTATTTTTCCCCTTAAGATTGCTGATTTAAGAGGAAATATATCTCCGGAGTGTTGAGGATGCAAACAAACCATTTAGAATCTTAACTGTCATGTGAACAGGTAAAAATGGAAAAAGTGATTCTCCGATACTTCAAGTGGTATAAGATTGAATTTCAGATACATGTTAGCGGGTAGGCATGTCAAAAAGCCGAAAGGGGCAAAAAGGAAATTTCAACAGATTGAGTTGAGGAATAATGATGTCCTCATGAAAATCCCTGCAATAAGGAGTGTGGATAATAATAGAAATGTGCCCCTTTGTGATACATCAGCTAAGTCTTTGGGGTGGGACCTTTAAGACATGGAGACATAGGAATAATAAGGAACCCCAAGGGGAAGGTCAAAATACAAGAGTTCAGGAAAAAGATAAGGATAAAATCGATGTGTCTTGTTCTCTAAAATATAAAATTATCATCTAGAATGCAGTACAATTAAAAAAAGCTTTATTAAGTGAGAATGATCCCGATGTTCGAATTCTGATAGCATATTATTTGTTCTCAGGAGTATATTTGACAGTGGCAACCATCCAGTGCCCAGCCCATAGGAGAGACTAATCGCACAGTCTTGAAAAAGATGGCAGTGTATCAATAAATAGCCATCGAAATGCGTCGACGCAGCAAATACACAATCAAGAGAACCAATCTAACCTGGAAGTCCAGAAGATATCGGGCCTAGGTGTAGATTTCGAGAATACTAGGTTCTCAGATGTGTAATTTTTATGACTAAATTTGATGTCTTTTGTTTGTCTCTCCCTTAATGTGATTCTTTTTCTCTGTTCATAATTTAGTGCAAAAATGTCTATTATTGCACTTTTTAATCATTTGAATGTATAAAATTGTGTTAAAGAATTGTTTTTAATGCTGTATTGTAACAACGTTATTCTGTTGATGTGCTCCGTGACTATGATACATTTGGTTTTATATATTGTGTATTCTAGTAATAACAACTTTTTTTTTAAAAATAAAAAATTGCAATTTTTAACAATTCATGTATGGATAGATTGCAACGTATATAGTTTACTACTCATACAAAAACACATGTGAATGTGTATGAGAATAATAGTGTGTTAGCCAAGGGAAGATCTCTTTTCTACTTTTCGGCATTAAAGTATAGCCAAATATAGGGGACCCATACCTTCTGTTCACTCAAAAATAGATCTCCAGGTATCCTATCCAGACCCGAAGCCTTCCCGGAAGACAAGCCTCTAAGGGCCGCCTGGATTTCGAGCATAGTGCAAGGTTGATAATCGGGATCCTTTGCATCCGATAATGCTAGAGCAGCTGTACTCTTCATTGGTGGAACTAGGTCTGCTGGGGATGCGGAGTCGATGTGGGAAAAGAGAGGCTTAAAGTGGGCTATCTAGACCTCTTCGCTCATATTCGGTATTATAGCGGACGACCCCTCTTGCGAGCCTGTTCTAACTAGGTTCCAGAAGGCCCAGTAGTCGCGTGCATCCAGGGCTTCTTTTATGCTTTCCCATCTTAAAGCCTCCCATTCCGACTTGGACTCCATGATTATACTTTTGTAAGTATGTCTGGCCCCTCTAATACTCAGCACAGAACCGGATTTAACCTCCCTAACAAGAGCTCGTTTAGCCGCCCTACAGTTTTTGTTAAACCATTGGGCCTGGTTTTTTGCCCGTGGCCTCTAGTTGACTGGTGTAAAAATAATCGGCCAGAGTAGAGAAAATATTAGTGTGGAGATGCTCAAACTCCTGGAATTAGAAAAGATCATAGTTGTTAACCGGGAGTTCGAAAGCCTCTGCTAGGGAGCATGCAGCATGCTGATAAAGCTCAGCTAACGCAAACTTGGCCCACCTAATACGTCTGCCACCCGCCGCTGTGATATTTAAGTACAATACAGAGAATATCCGGGGAGTGGGAATCTATTACTTTAACTGCACAACCCCAAATGAGTGGCTACCCAGATACACAATCCCCCCGAAGGTCTTCCCCTAGGTCCCTGCACAGCTGGTATATAGAATGTTGCAAAGCCCACCCTTAAGTGGGCAGTCAACATCCAAGTCTCTTGGAACAAGCACAAATCGTACTTGTCCACCAACTCACCCCATTCTGGATTGGATAGCTTAGAACCTAGCCCAGCTAAGTTCCAGGACCTAATAAGAGATCTACGGGTTTCGGCCCTTACGGGACTAGCTATAGTGGAAGAGAACACATTAAAAGGGGGAGATCCCATATGGATATCCGGCTCCATTCCATCTCCTAAAAGACTGGTGTTTAAGCTTAAACTTAATGGGGTCGATGTCAATCCTTCTTTCTTAGTCCTAAAAGCCAACTGGGGTGGGCCCTCCTCAGCTCTATCGCCCTCCTCCACAGGACACCCGGCTACATTGGAGACCATTTCATTGGGCCCCGGTTGGTGAAGTAGTCAATCCACATTATTCAGGGCGCTGAAACTATTGACTACAAGTATATTATATTCTACTTCCTGTACACCATGGTGGAAATAAGTTGGTGCAAGCCCGCCTGGTGCTAAATCCCTTGAGTAGAAATACCTCAGGGAGAGAGGATTGATTGAACCCGGGTTACAAGGACCTCCGCACTCAAGGATGTTATTGATCACTCCGGGATCCCTGAAATTAACAATCACACAAGCCCCTCCAATATCTTTGGGTTTAGTCCCCAGCCAGCTAACTCTTCTAGCAAATAGGATTTCCCCCTGGCCCGATAGTCTGTATCTGTTCAGCCAGAAAATAATTTGTTCTTCAACTCGGGGAATGTTTCGCCTCGCTCACCTGACAGCAAAGGAATTGCTGTTCAAACCACCACGTATGGAGAAGCCGCAGGTGGTAACTGGGGGCAAGGTGGAGATTGTTGGATTCCATTGCCGGAAGCTTTCATAGCAGGGTTTTGAGGCGCCAGGCACCGGTCTGGCCGCTGCTTAGTAATGGCTTTTGGTGTAAGCGATGGGTGTCGGGGAATCAGGCTAGCTGTGTCTGGGTGGACCCTGGGTGGAATAGCAGGACCGGGAACAGTAGTGTCAGGTGTACGTTTACGCGTGTTTATTGGAACCGATCCCTGTGCCAGGTTGTCTGATCGAGGACCTTCATTGGGTTGCCTGCTTGGTATTGCCTAAAACCACTTTCACAGTGTTATTCCCAGTTGAGGTGGGTAGCTGTTCTCCTCCTCCACTTTTGTTATTTATCAATGAAACTACTTTATCAATTCTACTCATCAAGGTTTTAAAATGAGAATTGATGAGCTGTTCCATTTGGGCTTGGAAATCAATTAATAAATGAGTAGCCCAGACCGGAGGTGCTAGAGTGGAAAAGAGGGGGCCTGACTCTGCCTCTGGAGCATCTAGGGTAGATGTGGTTCTCTTGGGTACTTTTTTAAGTGATTTCGGCTTCTTAGTTCTAGAGCGAGGCTTTGGTGCCTTTTTAGCTGCCTGGGGAACTATAGATGGTGCAGGATTGATAGGGGAGCTAGCATCTGGGACGATCTGCGCACATGGAAGCTCAGCAAAAGAAGACACTAGCATCGAGTCAGGAGAATTAACAGTGGCTAAAGATATATTCCCGGTTGGCGGAGGGGGGGCATAGCAGGTGTTAGTGAAAGACGTCTTTCAGTGTTCTCTATAGCCGACGCAACCACCCCTATTGTTTTTTGTAGCATTTTGTCGATGGCTGTTAAAACTCGGGACTGGGGTTGTTGAGGCTGCTTTCTGCCTTCTAAGAGGGCGAGAGATTGGGGGATTAGTTTTACCCATGGTACTCAGCGTGGGGTTCTTGGAGATTTAAGTTTACAGAGACTCAAATTAACAATTAGAATAAATTAAGAAAGGAATAAACTGATCGCTAAAGGATAATAAGGCCCCAAAACACAATTTCAAATAGTCAATATAAAGAAGTTACTTTAGAGCCAAGCTTTAACTGAATAATATAGTGATTACCAAAACAAAAAGGGTCCAGTCCAGTCACTGCCCATCCAGCCAAGAGGGGTGGTCCTGCCCGGCCTCCTTCGGCCCCTAATGGCCTCAGACGTTCCCGGCCTTGTCCCGGGCTTCTCCGGGCGCGTCCCGCGTACGTCCCGCGTTACGTGGGGGAAGGCAGCGCTTTATAGCGCGATGTCAGCGCCTCCCCCTGCAGCAGCTGTTGACACTCGGGCTCCGGGAAAGCAAGCGGTGCACCCTGGGATTCGAAGTCCCACCAGGGTGTTGTAAGGCGGCAAGCAGTCCTCCCGTCAGGCAAACAGGGCAAATTTTCAGCGTTTAAGGCGAGAATGCACTTTCCAAAGGGCCCCACGCTGCGTGGGGGAAGGCGGCGCTTTATAGCGCGGTCAGCACCTCCCCCTGCAGCAGCTGTTGACACTCGGGCTCCGGGAAAGCAAGCGGTGCACCCTGGGATTCGAAGTCCCACCAGGGTGTTGTAAGGCGGCAAGCAGTCCTCCGTCCAGCAAACAGGGCAAATTTTCAGCGTTTACGGCGAGAATGCACTTTCCACAGGGCCCCGCGCTGCGTGGGGGAAGTCGGCGCTTTATAGCGCGATGTCAGCGCCTCCCCCTGCAGCAGCTGTTGACACTCGGGCTCCGGGAAAGCAAGCGGTGCACCCTGGGATTCGAAGTCCCACCAGGGTGTTGTTAGGCGGCAAGCAGTCCTCCCGTCCAGCAAACAGGGCACATTTTCAGCGTTTACCGCGAGAATGCACCTTTCAAAGGTATGAATATTAGGCATTATAGAGATCAAAAAACGATTTTAGTGCACTTATTTTTAATAAACATTTTTTCCTATCACCTTTAAATGCATTAATTTATAACCCTAAGCACAGAAGCCTTACTTGAAACATGAAAAGTCTGCGTCACTTTTAAAGGGCAGTAATTATTTAACATCAGAACCACAGATGTACTTATGTAAAAAGGCATTAGGAAAGGAAATCCCTACTTTTAATCTTTGTCTCTGTTATCCAAAATAATGAAACTGTCTTTTTTAACTTTTAAAATCAGCAGTTTTTAATGCACGCCTTTATACCATGTTTGCACTAACTTAAGATCTAGTTTACCCAGCAGTTTTCCTTGTGGCTTGGGATCAGAAATAGCCATGTGTTATTGACTCTGCTGTGCTCTTCAACATCTCGCGCCTTTCAAGCCACCACAAAATCTATCGTATTATAATGTGGTGAAAGAGACACTTTCATTTTACAGCAACTAATTACTCAAATAATGTGAATGCCTTTTAATATCTAATACAATGTATCTAAGGAGAATGCTGTTACATTTTGTATTTTAGTCCTAGTTATTGTGAAGCACACAATTTTTTTTCCTTTCTATAAGGCCTATTTTATTTAACCCTATGCAAAGCACTACGCTACGCTCGCGTAGTTTGCGAAGTTTGCGCTACTTCGCACTACGCGAACTGCACGTAGCACAGTGCAAACACGCGTAGCGTAGTGCAGCGGTCATTTTTTGCTTGCTCGCGGTCCTCAACGTCATGTTGGCGACCGCGAGCAAGCAAAATGACATCCCGGCGAGACTTTTTCCTCTTTCACTATCAGCAACCCCAAGTTGCCGATCACGAACGTCTAAAATACACCTCCCGGTGAGATTCTCAACCCAGGGAGGTCAGGTTTCTCATTGCGAGTGATCGCGTATGCTCACGAGAAACTACCAGTCTGCGTAGAGAAAGCTGCCGCTCGAGTAAAAATCTACTAGAGCGGCAGAAAACTACAGCTCACATTGTGCAAGATGCCGTTTTCAATGATTGCACAGTGCCGGATGCTTGTCCGCGCTGTGCATTCATTGAAAACGGCATCTTGCACAGTGCGAATAGGGTACTATGCAGTTCGCGTAGTGCTACGCCTAGCTCGCCTAGTGCTACGCCTAGCTCGCCTAGTGCGAAATGCACTTTGCGTAGCTTCGCGTAGCGCTACTTCGCAAACTACGCCCAGCCCTAATTTTTATTACGATGGAATGTGAATTCTACTTTTATCTTTAGCATTGTGATAATTTGCACACAAGTATAGTTTCTTATTCTTTCAATTTTAATGATAGCGTGCAGCTATTTAGCATATGTTACATAATTTATTTTTGGAATTTTTAATATAATTCTTTCCATGACATTTGCTTAACAAAATGATGACAAAAAAACACATTGAGCTCATTCCAGACATTTTCAGAAGGGGGTCAAACACTCAGAACACATAACACAGCGTGCTTAAGGCTTGCCATTTTTACAAAAAGAGCGCAATCGCTACTCAGTCGCACAAGTACCACCGATGTCAAACCACAAATCACATAGATATTCAAACACACTTCCAATCTTTCAATAAAACTTTATTCGGATACAAAAATGTTATCCATAAAAGTACACAAATGTCAATAAAATGTACATTTGTACTTAATTGTTTTTTAAATATTATAAAAATGCATAGTATACATCAAAAGAGAGAATTTTTATACACTAATACATACATGATAAAAAGAAGATATGTGATACAATATTGTTAAAACCCTAGTGCAAAAAGTGTTCTGATCAATAGCAGCAAGAATAAATACAGGACAATCAGAAGCAATTTACTACCACCATAATATACTAATATTGTAGGGGCACACTCATGAGACAACAACTGTAAGATAGACCACCGAACAGTTGTTAGTCTTTTTAGGATCTCAGTCGTAATATTTAGTGCATGCTTTTAAAAAACAAACTATGGGGTTAACAATGTACTCGGTGTCTAAACATTGTTAGGCGAGAAGTGCTGGGCGGTGGCGGTCGAGGCCCATGTGTTTTACCAAGGGGATAATCCACTGCCTACGGGGGTAATCATAGAAGCTACAGAAAAAAACTATGTGCAAAAGTGATTGCTCAGATTGCCCATCACAAGGGCAAGGAATAAGGTTTGAAAACCAGTCATTTATCTTCGGAAATGTTAGTAAATGTTAGTAACCGATGGTAGATGTTAAACCGGAACCGCGTCAGTAAATATTTTTCATAATCATTGATGATAAACAATAAGTAAGGCTGGATCCCAAGTGAAGCTTGCACTGTCAGGAGATGAAAATTTGAGGGCTTGGAGATCTCCTTGGTTAATCGGAGCTCACGCAGGTGTGATGAGCACAGAGTTTTCAGGTGTTTCCGGGGTACTTCGACTATGGTCTCGGGGGTCTTAAAAAAAGACTCTACATTTGCATCCATCAAAAAATTGTCAACATATGCCAACCAGGGAATGTTTTTCCAGTTTTCTAAGGCTAGATAGTCAGTGATTAACAAGCGTGTCAATTTTCATTCACTTGTTTGCCAGATACGGTGCCATAGCAGTATTGGTTGGACGGCAATGATGTCAGATATGTGCTCCAAACCTAACTCCAAATGACAGCCGTATATCGGGGAGCTTTTAGGAACAGCCAGGAGGTATCGTATGAACCCATTTTCGATTTTTTTTGGATGACATCAGTGGTGACAAAACCCCAAACCCCCGCCCCGTAAGCAGCCACTGAACAGCATTTTGCACTGTAGATCTGGAGCAACTCCCGCGTGGGGCGCTGACCCAGTTTTGTGCAAACGTTACCAAAGCTGTAGAGGCTCTTAGGAATGCCATTTTTCTGGCTTGAATGGCTGGACGCCAGCTGGACTTATCGTCTATCAGGATTCCTAGGTAGGGGTAGGAGTTTGCACGTTCCAACTTGGTGTCATCAATATAAATACCTCCTAGTTGCTTTAGACGTTTCCCTCAGTGCATAACATAGGTTTTCTTGATGTTGACATTTAGGTCTATACTCGCCATAAAATTGCAATATCTATTAAGAAGAGTTTGCAATTGGCGGGGCGCTCTGGCCATGATGACCGCATCGTCTGCCTAAAGCAACGCGGGAATTGGACGACGATCTATCATGGGCAGGTCCTGGCTCCCTTCTAACATATAGGCCTCCAAACCATTCGTGTAGAGATTAAATAGAAAGGGAGCCAGTACACAACCCTGCCTGACTCCCTTAACCACAGCGAATGATGTTGTAAGTTCCCCCCCTAGACCGTACCTTACTTTAGCTGAAGCGCCTGAATAGAGGTCTTGCATAAGGTTCACTAGAGACAACAACCATATTCAGAAGAATTTTCCATAATTTGCTATGGGAGACACAGTCGAATGCTGCAGACAGGTCGACATAAGCTAGGTGCAACCTCCCTTTTTTCGCCCCAACATATTTTCCTGTTAGCAAAAAAAGGTTTAGTGCCTGCTCCACGGTCCCCAGACCCTCACGAAAACCGTACTGCAAGTCAGATATTATTTGATTGCTTGCAGCCCAGTTTTGGAGTCTTTGGAGGACTAGACGACCCGCCACCTTACCTACCGCATCTAGTAGGGAGATGGGTCTATAGCAGGCAGGGTTGTTGCGGTCACCTTTCTTAAAGATGGGGAGCAGAATGGAGGTTGTCCATGACTTGATTGGGCCTATTTTGGTGACTGCTTCGAAAACCCTAGTAAGAATTGGGGCCCAAAGTTCTAAATTATACTTGAAAAGGTCCACTGGAACCCCATCGGGGCCTGGGGCTTTTCCACATTTGGATGCTAACAGTGCGGTAACTACTTCCTCGTAATCAAAGTTAAGGCCTGGGGGTGGGCTTGAGATGTTTAGCGGGTAACTCTTCCCCAAAGAGTCTGTGGTAGACTGTGGAATAAGACCCTCTGTAATGCCAAAAAATTTTGAGAAGTGGCTAACCCAAGCTGCTTCGCCCACTGCCACCTCAATTCGGGGAATGGATTGTTGGTCAATTAAAAAGGGAGTTCTTACAATTTGCCAGAAAGTGGTGGAATCCTTGAGGGCGCAGCTCTGGTGGAGTTTCGCCCATAATACCTTCTTAATAGCCTTCTTGCCGAGTTTAAGTTCCTGGTTGTAGTTCTTTCTTAATCTTGCTACTTCATCTTTATCTCTAACGGAACTGGACAGAGCTTTCTTTAGGAGGGAATGGGCTCTCCTGGTTTCGGGGTTAAACCAGCCCTTTTTTGTTTGTTTGGTGCCTTTAATTTTACGTGAAAGTTCCTTCTTGATTACGTTAGTGATAGCAGTGAAGTTAGCCAATATTTGATCTGGTGCAGAATGTGGACTGAGGCACACCTCTACTTGCGGAAGTACTTTTGCTGTAATTACTGCGGGATCTACTTTGTCCCACTTAGTGGTGTATCCATTCAGTTTATTCACCCTTAGTGTTTCTTGCGTTAACAGCGTCGGTATACTGCGCCGTTTAGGGGTAACAGGAATGATGATGGTCATAGTATTAGGGAAATGATCGCTAAATGGATAATTTCCAGTGCTAAAGCTAGACAATTGGTCTTTAATATTTTGTGAGACTAGGATAAAATCAATTAGGCTAGATAGACCCCTGCCATTAAACGTGGGTGTGAAAGCAACCGGTGGAGATACAAGCTCGTTTGCAAAACCCAAGTCCAGGTTAAATATTATCTCAGTTAAACAGTTCCCTGTCATGGTGTGTGGAAAATGTGTTAAATTTAACCCCGCCTCATCAACAATTCCACATTTATTGGAGTTACTTTCCTTACAAAGGGTTAAGTTAAAATCCCCTCCCCAGACTATATTTACGCTAGTAGTGGGATGTTGATGCCGTTCCTCCATCAAAGAAAGGGAAATAGTTTCCAGGACTGGGTGTACTTCTTGAGAGGATAAATTATTATAAAAATTGACTATATAGTACGTATGTATTTGGCTGAGTATTAATTTAAGGATCTGAAAGTTTGTGGCATTAATAAGTTCTTTTATACCTGAGATTGGAAGTTCATTGGAAACATATATTACTAGTCCACCTTTTGCTCTACCGCAAACTGAAGGTTGGGCGGAAGAATTAAATGTTTTATAGCCTTCCTGCATATAAACAGCGATGACGGACAGTCTGTCTTCGCTGTTTATATGCAGGAAACGCGAACGGCATCCTGAGCCAAGTGACAGAGCTCAGTGGAATAGTTATTTGGATTTGTTACCGTCGTGGATAATTAAAGGACCCGAAGAAAGATTCAAGAGGCTTGCTTTTCCAATGGGTTGAATGCCCATTTGGAAGGATTTCAAGTCAGAAGCCCTTACGATTGAAAGTGCCCGAGTAAGAAGGTGGATTACGTATCGTCGGCAACAGTTAATTCGGACCTGGGTTCTAGTATATTTGGCCTCGTAGTCCTGATGAGGCCTGGATTTAACAAAGGCTGAAACGCGTCGACACACACGATTTGAAGACTCCAAAACAAGAAATCTGTTTGAGTAGTATTGTTGTTGAAATAATCGTTTTAGAGAGTGTTAGTTAAAGAGAGGTTAAAAGTGGTCAAACCTCGTATACTCCCTATGTCTTTGTTTTGTTTTGGTGATCTAAAGTGAAGGAATGTCGTGAATGAATTATGTTTTGACATCCTTGTTCAAAAAAGTGGGGCAACAAGAACCGTGAGTTTGGTTCTAAAAAAAGTGTATATATATGTAAATCAGATGTATATGTGGTTTGTTTGTATATATGAATTGTGTACAGTTTTGTTCAATGTGAGAGACCAATATTTAAGGTTTAATGTGGTTTAATTAAAAGAAAAAGTTGAACCATACATTTGATATTTATTGCTCTTTGCGTATGGTTATCTACTTGGAGATACTCTATATCCCAAAAAAAAATATTCAATTAAATTGTGTGGAGAATGATGAATCAAAGATTGGATAATTGATGGTATCCAGTCTTATAATCAGACAGATGTATTATTGTTCCGTAGGCTTTACCTTGTTTTTTCTGTGTTAAGATACCCAAAAGCCTATGGGTTACATGGGTGACCCCTGCAGTTTATTCTCTTGCAAATGGATAGGGGCAGTCAACCAGGTTTCTTGTAGACATAGAATATTATATTGTCTGATGCCAGAAAGCCATGAAGGAAGGTCTACCTTTGAGCGCAGACCTGCAACATTCCAAAAAATTAGTTTAAGATGTAATTCGGCTTTTTCCAAATCTCCCGTAACCATATTTTCAGAAACAACAGGTTGGGCTCTGGCCATAGTTCCGGTATTGTAAAGCACAAAGGAATCCGCATTTGTAATAGACGTGTCTATTTGGGTTGGAAGATCGCTCACCATTAATGGTTGGTGTTGTTCAAAAAACGTACCAGTAGAGAGAGACTGAGTTTTTGACTTTACATTTGTTTTGATGGGATCAAAAAATGTACCAGACACACACCCTGAATGATGGTCTGTTGTGACCAGTCAGTCATTCTCATCTAAACCGGACAGGGGAATAAATCTGTTATTTAACTGAAAGGGATGAGACCAGAAATATGGATCATAGGAGTTACTACGGGCCAAATGGCGATTATAGACGGGCACAAGACGTTCATTTTGATAACTGGTTAATGGCCTAGAATTGGGCATGTTTGCCGTTATAGATCTAGGATAAAAATATGTTAGCTCACGTGATGTGATACCGTTACTCCCATTGTCCTGGAAATCACCTACTATATATTTAACAACTCTACGGTCTCTAAAATTAATAATAATAATATCCCCCGTTATATCCTTTCTTCTACAGCCCAACCACGTAAGGCGCCTAACATGTAAAATTTCACCATTTATGTACGGGGGAAGGGGATGGTTGTGTTTGAGCCAGAAGACAACTTTGTTTTTGAGGTGACAGAAATGTTCTCTTTTGCCTTCCTCTAGTGTTGGCACGCCTGTTAGAACCACCACGTACGGAACCGCTTCTGGGGGCAGTTCTACCTGGTGGCTCTTATGCTGTGTTGCCTTAGCAGAAACTCCCCTATCATCTTGGTTTTGAGCAATACCTGGGGTAGTAGATTTCCCTCCCTCCTGAGCCTTGTTTACCCTATGGGAAGGTTTTTGCCGAGGTATGTTTGGAGCACTTAGTTTTAATGATTTTGACTTAGTGTTGTTATTACTTTTTCCTCCTTCCATTAGGGTAGGGGCAGTTTGAGATGGTACAATAATTGAGGGTACCGGAACCCCTTCCTTTTGGGTGGTGGAGAGTGAGGATGGAACAGTAATTGAGGGTACTGGTACAGGCTTTAATTGTGCCTTTGTTATTTCTTGATTTTCCCTAACTGCCTGTTCCAGGGTCCCCAACTGAAGAGCTATCCTCTTCAGCCTCTCAATTAAAGGTAAGATGAGGGACCTAACTGTTTGTTCAATACTTCCCACTATATCAGGGTTAGAATTTTCCTTAGTTAGGTGATGCTGAAGGATAGGCAGGACCTTGGTCACGAGTGTGCTTGGGATTTTTATCACTTTTTTGAGCAGTCTCTATTAGAGGTGATGACGTGGCCGCTTGAGTTTCAACGACTGGTGGCGAGTTACAGACGGTAGATGAGACAATTACGCTTAATTCACTGATTGTGTCTATTAAGGAAGTTCTATCCCGCAAAAGCAATGGAATGCTATCATTTCTAGATGGTTCAGAGACAGTTCTTTCGGTCAGATTCCCATTCTGTGGCGAGATGGCTGACTGCATTGAGCCCAGGGATGAGCGCTTGTTCTTAATAAGCTCAACAGAGCGGCGTCGATCAGCCCGGCGCTCAGCAAGAGAGAATTCCCTATCTAGGTCAGAGGAGGTCCTAATTACATAGTTATCCAATGTTCCTCTGTTTTCCCTTCCTGCCGAAACGGTTTTTCGCTTCGAGGTCATGGTGCATACTAAGTGCAGAGGGAAACGTGAGGAAGCCTTGCCCAACCTTAAGGGATTTAAACAGACAAAACAATATACAGACGGCGTAAACACATATAGTTTGAGTTTTTACTTGTACAGTCCGCGGTGTGGATGTTAGTGGGACGTCCTAGCCCAGCCTCTGACGGCCACAGACAGCCCGCCCTTTGCCCGGCTGGTCCCGCGTGCGTCCCGCATTGCGGGAGGAGCGCCGCTGTATTTCAGCGCCTC
The DNA here is from genome assembly GCF_964261635.1 of Lissotriton helveticus. NCBI lineage: Eukaryota > Metazoa > Chordata > Amphibia > Caudata > Salamandridae > Lissotriton > Lissotriton helveticus. The sequence continues at coordinate 644,608,567 of NC_136059.1, forward strand.
CGGGCGCGGACGATGACGTCGGTGGGCGGGGCTTGCGGGAATTGTGGGGGCTGTGGTCCCCTCGCTCGGCGGCCGCAATATGGAAGCACGGCAGCGGGGGGGACCAAAGACCCAGGTGACAGCACTCCCAGCAGCACGAGGCCCAAGACAGCGAACCACCAGCAACAACGAGGGTGGAAAATGGTGCAGTTCTATTTCGTGGCAAAGACGGCTCCCGCTCCTCCAGTGGAGCGCCGCTGTATTTCAGCGCCTCCGGGCGCGGACGATGACGTCGGTGGGCGGGGCTTGCGGGAATTGTGGGGGCTGTGGTCCCCTCGCTCGGCGGCCGCGATATGGAAGCGCTATTTACAACAAGGGGTGGTGATGGACAGAGTCTCTGAATTAAGCAGAATACTCTCACCCAGTCAAGAGATCAGGGCTAGATCCAACACCGTTTTTTAGCTCATTGCACCATCCCAGTTTCAGAACCTGGCTGTATGCAAATTAGTCTGTCCCTGGCCCAGTGCATCATGGGAACAGGGCAGACCAGACTACAAAAGCCAATTCTTACACTGGGAAGGAAACAAGCTTCCGGGGACCGGTTTCTGGCATTTCAGCCGTCTTCGGCCTGGCTTGCTTGAATCCTGATGGTGCAATGAGCAAGGGACTCACATCTGAGTATACCCTTCCACGCTTAGGGTGGACAAAATTATTTACAACAAGGGGTGGTGATGGACAGAGTCTCTGAATTAAGCAGAATACTCTCACCCAGTCAAGAGATCAGGGCTAGATCCAACACCGTTTTTTAGCTCATTATGGAAGCGCGGCAGCGGGGGGGACCAAAGACCCAGGTGACAGTACTCCCAGCAGCACGAGGCCCAAGACAGCGAACCCCCAGCAACAACGAGGGTGGAAAATGGTGCAGTTCTATTTCGTGGCAAAGACGGCTCCCGCTCCTCCAGTGGAGCGCCGCTGTATTTCAGCGCCTCCGGGCGCGGACGATGACGTCGGTGGGCGGGGCTTGTGAGAATTGTGGGGGCTGTGGTCCCCTCGTTCGGCAGCCGCGATATGGAAGCGCGGCAGCGGGGGGGACCAAAGACCCAGGTGACAGCACTCCCAGCAGCACGAGGCCCAAGACAGCGAACCCCCTGCAACAACGAGGGAGGAAAATGGTGCAGTTCTATTTCGTGGCAAACACACAATCAACCCACAAATCAACACTTAGAACAAAACCAAGAGACAGCTCACATACGGTACTTAAACCAAACCTTGTAAATACTAATTGTAGGTCATATTTACAAGAAAAGCTCTCAAAAGTAGTCCAAAAGACTGCACCAAGTTCAAGAAGCCAAAATATACCAAATTTGCCAGTTTGGCTGGCAGAACACTCAAAAAGCGCTCTGCATATCACCACTTATGAATGTTACTAAGTGCACAGACCAGGATCCTGTACATATTTAGTTCCATGGTGTACTTAGTCATCATGGAAGAAATACTTTTTTTTTAATATACCTAAACCTATTTAGGTATCCCCTCTAGGGGAACCGGCTGAGTTCATTCAAAATTCACATTGGTACCTGCAAGAAAGCAGCACATTCTTCGATGTGCGCTTGAAACAGGCATGCCAAGAATATTGCAGCATATACAATATTATACAGCAGTGTCACTTAACACAATATGTGCCGTTGCGAATTATTCAAAAGTTAGAGAAAAATCTCCTCATTACCTGCCTACATAAATTGCTGAAATTTACATATTTCCAAATTCCAAAGTCTTTGGCCAAACAAAACAAATCAAATGTCGATGACCTTACCAAGCACAAATCTCCAGCCTCTTATTGCCAAGTTCTGAGTGACCTAACAGTCATTTTAGAATACTCACACCAAAGAAGTTCTCAGTCGGGAGCGGCAAATACTTGGAGGATCAGATCAGGAAGACCAGAAATATACTGGGATGGAAAGGCAAACAATCTCCGTGCGCAGGGTACCTCCTCAGTAGATTCCTGTCCGGTCCCCCTCAGTAGATTCCTGTCTCCTGTCAAGACCACTCCCTTGGATAGCCGTGTCTCCAATGGGGTCCCCGTCGGGCGCCATTTGAAGAAATAACCTTCTAAGGGGATCACTGATACACCTGGTCCTTTAAACATACAAAGAAGAAATTGGCACAGAAGCTGTAATACAAAAACAATGCATTTATTAACCTCAAATGAGGGGGACTGCATCATACAGTACCCTCAGGCCACTATAGGAGACAGTCTAAGGAGTACAGAGAACAAGGGCCTTTTATGGCCAGTTTATTGCTGAGTTAGCATTAAGACTCAGACAAGAGGCAGTAAAAATGTGCACACAAATACATATATAGATGCATAAGAATTGCTTAGTCAACAGAGTGGGAGGAGAGACTAAACTGCTTATCAGTAAGAATAGCCTGACAGTTCTACACAAGGAGCAGGTGAATTCTGGCAGCTACAGGTCTTTCTGAGCATGTGCAAGGCTCTGGAAGAGGGAGAAAGCACATAGCAAACACATGGCTAACTAAAATGCCTGCCACACTCCCAGGCGGACGTCTTATCCCCAAAGCTCCATTGTTTCAAGAAAGTTAAAAAGGAAGTACAGTTAATCAGTTTATTTCACTACAGAAAAGGATCAATCAGTTATATACTATTCTTTACATTTAGGTAACACACACTGCAGCCCTTAACTCTGCTATTCAGGATGGAATGAGAGAAGGAGCAGTGGGTTGGGGTTCCAATTTCCCTATATTTTTCGAAGCATTTTCCAAGAAGACTTCCCTTCTAGAAACCGTTCAGTAAAATATACTGATTTGACAATGTAGCAGTTGAAGTTTGAGAAGCCTTGAAAACTGAAACATCAGGCTCTGGTACTGTTACGATACGGTGTAAAAAGAGCTGAGAGCCAAGCTGTGCTTGAAGATGCTCATAGAATGTCAAGCTCCTGGAGAGGTTTGTGCTGCTTAGCCTCCACTGGGAGAATTCAGTATGGCTGCAAACTGTGCAAGAGTGGCACCGGGCATCCTTACATATCTGGAAAGTGGTATGGGCCGCTCTGTGCGGTGGAAAGGAACAAGGCTCTGATCTACAAAGACAAAAACATCATGTAGCCACAGCTCAGTGGATTAAGCATTACAGTTTTTCCAAGGAGGGTAACTTTTTGTTTACAATTTTCAGAGAAACTGCTGTTTTCCTTGAACATCCTAAATTTTGTAACATGGCATAACTTAGAATAAAGAAAGAAAAAAGAACAATTGGTGGACAGAATGCAGAACAATGTCATACATTCTCCCCAGCACAGAGATCTGGGCCTAAATCCATCGTTCTTTTGTTCACCATGCCATTGCAGTTTGGACCCAGCCATATGCAAATCAGTCTTGGCCCTGCGCCCAATGGGAACATTCCTGCCTGAATTGCCAGGCCAGGTACTCCCTGGACTGGAAACAATTGTTTCTTTTGCATATGTCACCCTAAGTGGGAAGCGTATGCAAGGCATGGGTCCCGTGCTCACTACACCACTGGATTGAAGCTAGCCTAGCTGATGAAGGGTGATGGCCAGAAACAGGTCCCAGGATGCTTGTTTCTGGTACAGGGCGGACCTGGCTTGGCAGTTCGGGCTGGACTGTTCCCACCAGGAACAGGGTGTAGACTTATTTGCAAATGGCTGGGTCCAAACTGGGGTGGTGTGGTGAGCAAAAGAAGGATGGGTTTAACCAAGATCCTTGTGACTGGGGGTGAATGTTTGCATTGTCCAGCATTCCGTCCACCCATTGTTTCTTTTGCATATAAGGTTGAATAAGGCAGGACATGTCTGCATATAAATGCATCAGCAGAACCCAGATGGAAGCATTGTATTCTTAGAGAGAAAACACACCAAAAGGCTGTCCAGAAAAGGACAAGATGTACTGCTTGTGTCATCACTTCAGAGCCACTTTGGAACAAGACAGCATGAGATTTTCCCTTACTGCAAAGTATCATAAGGCACAGGTGGTTACTGAACCAAAAAAGAACCCAAAGATAAGAGAAAACCACCAAATGCTACCTGAGAATGCAAAGTGGACCACAGCACATGCTACATGGCGCACGTCTCCTCAGAGCTACCATTCTAGGCTGTTTCTAGTGTGCTTCAGCTGCTACTCTTTATGCTTCTCATGCAATCGTCAAAAGTAAAATGGAGGGTGGTATAAGACATTAGCACTTTCCAACACAGTAAGGTAAGAAGACTGTAGAAGAGTATACAACCACCTTGATTTTCCAATGTTATTGTTTTCATTATTTTACATTTCCATAAGAGAACACCCATACAAAAATAACATATCAACACAAGATTCTGACAAGCGAGTCTGGAGGTCCCTTCACCCACAAACCGAAGTCCAATTAAAAAATAAATACAGCCAATATACTTGCCTTTTCCTCGCAAAACTACTCACAATGTCAGCTCATATCAAGCTATATATTTCTCCCTAGTAAGAGTAGATTTGTAGATGTTCAGTCATTCCTGTTATGGTGTATGTCACCCCAAACAATGAACCCACATTCACACTGAGGCCCCCAAGGTAGAATATGACACCTCTTTTACAAGTCTGTTTCCTAAAGATGCCAGTGCAGCTCTATGATACTTTACTTCCTAGTGCAGAGCTTTCCAAACTGTGTGTCCCGACACAGTACTGTGTCGTCTGCAAATGGTGGGTGTGTCGCGGGATGACACCAGTATTAAGGCAACTTAGCACATAACTGCTGCTAATTAAGAGGCATTCCTTTGAAAGAGTGCCTCGGAGTCTGCCACAGCAGCGCAGACTCCGAGACACTCTGCTCTATGGGGGCCGGGTGATTCACAACAAAGCCCCATTAGCAGGTAAAAGAGTGGAAGGGGGGATGGCAGGTATGTGGGCGAGCAGGGTACCAGGCAGAGAGCACCGCTCAGAGCTTCAGACACGAGAGCCTTCTCAGAGACCAGTTGTCATGCAGACAGAACTGCTTTTGTGTCCCTGTAACTTCACTGTGGCCTGCGAGAATTGCCCTTAATCGCCTTCTCATGCCATTTATCTCCATGCCCACCATGCATTATTCTCGGATAGTCACAAGATAAGGGCAGGTGAATCACATTTGTAGGACGTATTACATACAGCATACATTTTTAGTCTGTTGCTTGTACTGTATCTCTTCTGTACCTGTTGTGTGTGAAAGAAAAGCTTGCTCAGATGCTGCCAGCTGTACATAGATTTTTTTCTATATAGCACTTCTTACCAAAGTTCTGTTGTTTATATGCGCTGTAAATAACAAGATAGTAATATTGCCCAGTTTATGATACTTGATATACAGACTTTCTGGAGGACGAACTACTGAATCAGTATTGTCAATATTCAAACGTGTGACCTATCAATCACCAGAGGCGAGTATTTAACTCACTGAGATACCACCTGCACCATTAGCCTTCCAACCTGCTCTGGAGTGTACAAGCGGCAACCACTCTCCATTCAAATATGGATCTGTGTTATGAAACAGCAAATATCTCTGAGTACTGCACTAATGGAAACATACATTTCAGACGTTTTGATGGGAACCTTTTTTTTTAAATAGTAGTGAAGCTGAGAAAAACTGGTACTTAAATGACAGCATCTCTGCGGAGAATCGCTCACACTCAGTTTAAAAACATTGCCGCCATGCTGAGAAGTTCTGAAGCGGTCCCATTACAATTGTAGTAGACAGACAGAGGGAGGAGGGCGACAGAGGGAGGAGGGCGACAGAGGGATGGATATACTCTTACGATTCAATCCCCAAGAAGCAAAAGCTAGCAGACCATTGTGATACCCCAGCACCTAGAAATCAGATTCCCGACATAGATGTCCCAAAATCATGACAAAATTAGGGGAACCCAGAATATTACAAATGGACAAAGCTGCCATTTTACATATACAATGGGATTGACACTGACCAGAAAATGTACAACCACAGTAAATTAGGAACAAATGGCATCAACGCTGCAATTAAGAGCGGGGTGTCCTCGAAAATCCTTCTCTCAGTACTTTACTAAACCCAGAAGAGAAACAAACACACAAACCAGGACATGCCCTCGCAGACCTAAAGAAAGGACACCTTCGCTATTGGTACTCAAAGCTCCCCCTATGTGCATTCACTGTGCCCTAGTCCTGTACCACAGGACATATCTCAAGCTGCTGTTGTACCTCTCATGAGATGGAGAAAGAAAGATTGCCACTTCAGTTTTGGGAACACTTCCCATTTTAGCAAACCCTGGAAAAGACATTGTCAGTCTGGACACATAGCATATATGGTGGAGGAAAGATGACAGTTAACACTATCCAGAATGAGAGTAAACACTATCCAGAATGAGAGTAAAGGAAAATACACAATAAGACCGGCATTGATAACACTGATGAGTGTGCTTAGATCCGGCTAGCTGCAGATCCCACACATGGATTGTTTCACGAATCACCAAAGCTGAAAGACTGACGTGGACGGCACACGAATATCCACACTCCACATTGGGCATTAAATCAGGTGTTCAATGAAGTGGGAAGGCAAATTAATACATGGACTACACCTACAACAGGGCTGAATATCACTGTCCAGAAATGAATGACATAGATATATGCATACATCGAGTTCTTTGTCTAGGCAGTTGTGAGGAAATTACTTTTTGCAGGTTCCCCTCCACTTTTTGACTACTAGGGATGGGCGTAATGACTCTGTAGTACACTGGGCCCTGCAGATCAGGCCACAGTGCATGTGCTCTAACCCTTAAAAGAGTATGTTTAGCTATCTTGTACATAATTGGCATAAATTCACTTTCTTATATGTCCCTAGTATAAGTACTAGGTATACCTAGGGCCTGTAAGTTAAGTCCCTTGTTTACTGCAGCACTGGTTGCGCCACCACGAGAGTGACAAAGAAAAAATGTCTCCGAGTCTGTCACTGTAGACTGGTAGAGCAGTTTTTAAATTGCTAACTCAACCATGAAACTCATGGTAAAGCCCAAACCTTCCTTTTCAATATACATAAGTCATGACTAAAGCAGGCCTGATGAGCCCTAAGGCAGGGTGCTGTAAATTAAAATGAAGCCCATGTTTTTTTACATGTCCTGACAGTTAAAACCCTGTGCTTTTTACTATGGATTGCCTAGTTATGCTATTGGCGAGTACAGAGTTACACGTTGACAACTCAGCAGTGCCAACTTCTAAATGGTACCACCAAAATTGGTACTTCAAGGTATCAAAATATTCAGAGCATTAAACTCAACTTGCTTTTTAAGTTGAATTTAGCCGTTTACTGTTGCACACAAAGTACTGTCCTCCTCAAGACAGCCTTCTGTCCCCCTAGAGAGAGGTGTGAATGTCTACCAGGAAGGTACAAAAGGGCCTGATGTAGGGGGAGTTTTATTTTTTATTTGTCGTTTTTGAGTCCCAAAATTAGCATCTGCAAGAGTACAAACAGAAAGAAAAGGAAACATGCCGAAAATCAAAACAACTCCATCGGGCAAACGAATCGGGGTGAAAGATAAAGGGAGTAATTAAAATTTAGAAATAAGAACAAACCTTGCACTGCACTTCTTTTTTTCAGGAGCACTTTACTTCAAGGAGTACATTTGGGGCCAGATGTAGGTCGCCAAATACCGGTCGGTAACGGCCGAATTCGGCCGTTACCGACCGGTATTTGGGATTTGACATTTAGGGGGCCTCATATTTACAGAATCTGTATATTTACCGATTCGGTAAATTTACAGAATCGGTAAAATACCGAATCGGTAAATTTACCGATTCTGCAAATCCATATGTAGGTGGCACTTCAAAGAGTGCCACAGGCCCTTTAGGAGTCGGTATTTACCACCCAATCCTATTGGGTGGTAAAATACCGAATTCCAGTGTACATGCACATCTGTGCATATACACCTACGCCATGTGACACACAGACATGCCCTTAGGGCTTGTATGTGTGCCACATGGCACACATGCCTGCAATTGGGGTGCTACAGGATGTCAAAGTGACACCCCGTTCCCCCTGCCAGGATTCGGTATTTACCGATTCGGTAAATACCGATTCGGTATTTCCCATTGATTCCAATGGGCTTCAAGGCCCATAGGAATCAATGGGAAATACCGATTCGGTATTTACCGAATCGTTAAATATAAATGTAAAAGAAAATTTACCGACATCTGCCTACTTCTAATTTACCGATTCATAAATACCGAATCGGTAAAATTCGGTATTTATGAATCTATAATTTAGATTTACCTACATCTAGCCCTTGGTATATAACCAATATGGGATGTTTAAAGGGCACTGATATGCAATAAGGCTGTAAGTGCTTATAAGGTGATATGATATTCCTTGATTGCTTACAGACAAACCTGACTTATTTTAACATTGAAAATACCCAAAAGATCTCATGATCTTCTTGGTACCCATAGGTCAGATTGAAACACGTGTGAAGTGCAGTGCAGGTCAGATTGAAACACTTGTGAAGTGCAGTGCAGTACTTTGATCCCTTGACAAAAACTATGTACTAGATTCAAGGACACTAGGGGATACCTACTCAGGGGACAACGTTCATATTGGATTAAATGTGCTGGCTCCAGAGATCTAGCAATCCTCCTTTGTTTCTGTGGAGCTGAGCTGTCCCAGTCCAAGTGCAGTTTGACAAGCTAATTAACATATGCAGATTTCCTCCCCAGCCCTCCTTTCCCATTAACTGGGTCAAGCATTGTCAATGAAGTTATTGTGTGGGCAGGCCTTTGAACCTTCTGCTGGGGATAAAAGTAAGTAACATGGACCAGTAGGGTAGACTAAGCTCTGGAAACTAATTATGAGTTGAGCCAGGGATATATGAGAATTCTTGAAGTATCTATTGGAGTGTAACTTTGATGTTAGGGAATGCAAATCTAAACTCTGGGTGCATGTTTACCCCTAGAGTGGTACCTTGCTGTACTTTGTATGCTTGAGTAGTGCAAAACTGTACTTCAGTGCAGATTTCTCTTTTAATATGTAATATAGTGTAATCAAAAAGACCATCAGTAAGCACTACAGACCGATACAATGTATGCCCACTCACATTATAAGGCTTACCACAGGTCAGTATAAATCACTAAAGAGTCCCTTCTGCAAAAGGCTATTTGTGTGCAGATACCAGATGCTAAATACACACGAGCGCATCTGAAACATGCATGTCCTCAGGTTTAACCAGTCCAGAAATGTTTACCCTAGCTGTGTAGGAGCAGCCTTACCTTAAAAGGCTAACACTGGTAGTTAGCACTCTTAGTCAAATTACCATGAATTTACTGTGAGTAAGACTCAGGTAGTGGGAGACAATCATAAAACAAAGTCCAAAAAACAGGTAGGCACATGTGAAAAATCCTGGAAGACTAAATGGGCAGGACCCATTTGCTACAGCTGGCATTTGCACTCGGCCCACTGTGCCTTAACCTGATAGTCCATACATATGTTTGAAACTATGAAGTGTTAAGAAAAGAGACTTTTCCATTAGCCAATACTGTTGTTACCCTTACTGTTGTAGTGTGTGTTGTTGCTCATGTTGTATCATTGTCACTCATGGTGTACTATTATTGTATTATTGAAATGAAGTTCTCTTCAACAGCAGTAGTCGAGCTATTGAATATAGTTGCATGATAGCATTATCTGTAACCATGCAATGTGACAACTTTAATGGAAATGGAATTATGCTGTTGTTTATTGAAAAGTTGGCATATGCTTAGGATACAAGCGGAAACACTTGCCCGGTATTCAGGTTATGTCTAGTTGGCCTGACTAGAACTGCTTATCAAAGCAGCCACCACTGCAGTCTTGCAGGAGTAGTGGCACTTTTACATTGACTGGTTTTGAAGGGCTAATGGGGAAGGGCAATGTGGGTGGGAGGAGCGTTTAGTTCAGGTGTAATCTTTCATAATGGCAAGTGACATGGTGATGCAGGGGCAAGCTTTCTTAGACTGCCTGGAATATACACCATCACGCACACACTGACCTCAGAAGACTCACCCTGAAGGTGAGAGACTTGAATGATGCCAGTCAAACTGAACCCAATTGTGGCATATCTGCAAAGACAAGCCCAACTCTGCATATTTAGAAGAAACCCATCTGACTTCATATAACAAGAAGATTAAGATGGCGATTGGGTGTGCGCTGCTTCTTTGCTTAATTTAGCAATCACATTGGAACAGTATTTCCCAAACTGGGTCACAAGACAATTTTTGGTGGGTCATGAAAGACCAAGCAGTACATAGACTTTAAATTCTATATTTATTGGCCACATTTGTTGTGTTTTAAAGACAGAGCTCAAATATGAGTCAGTGGGGCATATGTACAAGCCCCTATTGCCACCACAACATCACTTATAGTGAGGTTGTGGTGGCGATAGGGGCTGCGCCTTATGTACAAGGCAGTGTTAAGCTACTTAACGCTGCCTTGTACATAAGGTCCCCATTCACGCTATGGTTAGCATGAAAGGGGTGGCCAGTGGGTGTTGCAGTGGGCGTTCCACCACAACACCCGTTCATTTTGACACTGCCCCCTACGTACAAGGATGGCGTACATAGGAGGCAGCGCCAAAATTAAAACCAGGTAAAAACTAGTCTTAAGATGGCGAAACGAGGAGAAATGCATTATTTCTCCTCATTTGTGCTTTTTCCATGTGTGCAGCCTTGTATAGTACACATGGAAAAAGCTAAATTCCATGGTATGTTTATGTACAGAAAGGTGTTCCTTCCTGTACATAAACAAACTTTTAAAGAAAATGCCATTTTGTCACTTTCATGTGTTCTTCATGAAGCAGCACACATCAAAGCAGCAGAATGGCATTTTTTAGGATTGTTTATGTTTCGGAAGGGACACCTTCCTACACATAAACAATTCTCCCCTGCACACAGACACCCTTGCACTCTGGTGCCATAGCAGGAGGAAATTCAAGGCTGCACCACATTCTTGTAAATATGGTGCAGCCTTGCGTTTCAGAAGTGGAGGAGAAAGGCCTTAAGTCAGGAAGGCAAATGCCTCTCTCCTCCACTTCCTTGTACATTTGACCCTATGTTTTCTGACAAATTGCTGCTTTTTAATGTAGAGATTGGTCTTTTCAAACTCCTCTCACTTTGCTGTAAGAGAAAGAAAAGAGAAAGAAAGGTAATGTGAATTATGGGTCAGTCTTGAGGAAGTACAGAAAGGGTGAAAGGAAAGGGTGTAGAATGTCATGTTGTAATAAACAACATAATTCAGCAGTTAGGACAGTAAAAATAAATAACTTTCTTGTAATTCTGTATTCTGGTCGAAGCAGATTTTAATAGGATCAAAATAAAGACACTTACTTGATAATACACAAATGATACATATTCACCGAAACCCGATTTCCACACATCATCATGTGTATGTAATATAGTTTTATCAGTAAAACAGTACCTCTGTGCTAATTTAGTGGCCATTTCAAAGGAAAATGTATTGTGTGCAAATGACAGTATGCTGCCACAAGACACTTTAGTTACATTAAGAAATAGCCTGCCTAATGCCCATTAAAGCTCAGTGGGTCGCATAAGTTCGTCTTTTTAACCCCTTGGCCGTGGCGGTAACTCCGCTGCAGCGCTGGGGGGAGGGAGGGCCGCGCGGCGCCGCCATGCTCGTGACGGAACCACTCCGTCACGAGCCACGGGCGCGCTGTGCTTGTGATGGAGTGGTTCCGCCACAGCCCCGCCCGCTCAATAAAATCGCCACTCAGACGCGGAATCACGGCAGCTTGGGCGGGCGCGCAGTGATGGAACCACTCCTTCACCAGCATAGTGCGTCTGTGGCTGGTGACGGAGTGGTTCCGTCACCAGCACAGAAAGGGTTAAAAAGTGAGTTGTGGTTCTAAAAGGTTTGGGAAGCACTGCTCTACAGGAATGAACATACTGGTGAGGGTGGAGCCACATTACAGGGAAGGTAGCTATCAGTACAGGGAACAATAAATTAAATACATATTACACGTGTAAACATGTATGGCCCAAGTATTAAGTGCCCTCAGTTTTACACAGACCTCCATCTAGTATGCAGTAAGTTGGCTTGATTCATGATATGAAAGGGAGATTTCAATACAACTCTTAATGTGGACCTAGATAGGTCCAGTAATAAATCACCAGGAGCTTGTGAGCTTCGCCCAAGGCCATTTCACAAATTTGGGAGAAGAACGGGCTCATCGATGTATGGGGAAACAGAAACTATTAATAACCAAGTGAACAGTTAACTTCTCTATGTACGGGGTGTATTCATGCATACACCATTGGATTGCCTCATGAGATGTGTGTCCTTGGGGGAACGGCTGTAGGCGTCTACTGCTCAGCTCTATGATCATCCTCTGAATATGGTACAACAGGAAATACAGACATTCGGGGTCATGTATATCAAAACAGTGAGAAATCCTCAAATCGATCAGAAGTAGGCTCAGTAGAATGGAGAGGGAACCGCTCATGAGTCAACCACAGATATCACTGCTCTTTCAATGGTACAAGCCAAGGAAAGAGGTGAAGAGGACAGAAATTAAATACATTGTAGCTATGAACTATGGAGAGGGAGAACAGCCTTGAAGGGCATTGGCCAGTAGGCTGCCCCCGGCATAGGGCACGGAGGACATGACTGTAATTAAAACCACAGATAATCACTAGTTATGTGACTCTCCTGGCATATTAGCCCAATTCAGAAAATATTACAAATAACTGTAAACGTCCCAACTGACCTACTATGAAACAGGAGGGAGGTATGCTCTATGTATGCTCACCTTGGCATGGCTTGAGAATTGTAATAGAGAGATAGCACTGACACCTATTATCATGGAAAAGGTGGCAAAGGTGATCAGGGACATGACAATGGAAAGGTACCATGGGCAAAAGATCTCACAGCATCCTTTTTTAAGACCTAGTTTGAAATCCTGCACTTCACACACTGTCAGTGTTAGCGGATGCACACACGCTCAGAGACAGCTTTCAAGGACCTTGTATGAAACAGTAACAGTTGCAATCTGAAAACAAGCAAAAAAGGAATCCCAATGCACCTCATATTGGACGTTGTCACTGCTCAACACTGACAGTAAAATTCTGGTCAAAATCATTACCAATCAACTCCTTCCATATATTCTGGGTTTGATTTTAAGTGACGAAGCAGGATTTCCCCCAGGCTGATCAACTCTGCCAAATGTGTTTAAGTTTTTTGTGCAGGTTCATGCATTTTACCTTTAGGTACCTACTGCTGCTACTACTGCTGCAGTCGTTTTCGAGGGGGAAACCCTGTTCCCATCATGCACTGGGACAGGAACAGACTAATTTGCATATAGCCAAGTTCTGAGCTGGGATGGTGCAGTGAGCTAAAAAAACGGTGATGGATCAAGCCCTGATCTTTGGACTGGGTAAGAGTGGTCTGCTTAATTCAGGCACTCTGTTCATCACCACCCCCTTTTCTGAATCATTTTGTCCACCATAAGCGTGGAAGGGTATACTCAGATGTGAGTCCCTTGCTCATTGCACCATCAGGATTCAAGCAAGCCGGGCCGACGACGCCTGAAATGGCAGAAACCGGTCCCCGGAAGCTTGTTTCCTTCCCAGTATAAGAATTGGCTTGGTAGTTTGGTTTGCCCTGTTCCCATCATGCACTGGGACAGGAACAGACTAATTTGCATATAGCCAAGTTCTGAGCTGGGATGGTGCAGTGAGCTAAAAAACGGTGATGGATCAAGCCCTGATCTTTGGACTGGGTAAGAGTGGTCTGCTTAATTCAGGCACTCTGTTCATCACCACCCCCTTTTCTGAATCAATTTGTCCACCATAAGCGTGGAAGGGTATACTCAGATGTGAGTCCCTTGCTCATTGCACCATCAGGATTCAAGCAAGCCGGGCAGACGACGCCTGAAATTGCAGAAACCGGTCCCCGGAAGCTTGTTTCCTTCCCAGTATAAGAATTGGCTTGGTAGTTTAGTTTGCCCTGTTCCCATCATGCACTGGGACAGGAACAGACTAATTTGCATATAGCCAAGTTCTGAGCTGGGATGGTGCAGTGAGCTAAAAAACGGTGATGGATCAAGCCCTGATCTTTGGACTGGGTAAGAGTGGTCTGCTTAATTCAGGCACTCTGTTCATCACCACCCCCTTTTCTGAATCATTTTGTCCACCATAAGCGTGGAAGGGTATACTCAGATGTGAGTCCCTTGCTCATTGCACCATCAGGATTCAAGCAAGCCGGGCCGACGACGCCTGAAATGGCAGAAACCGGTCCCCGGAAGCTTGTTTCCTTCCCAGTATAAGAATTGGCTTGGTAGTTTGGTTTGCCCTGTTCCCATCATGCACTGGGACAGGAACAGACTAATTTGCATATAGCCAAGTTCTGAGCTGGGATGGTGCAGTGAGCTAAAAAACGGTGATGGATCAAGCCCTGATCTTTGGACTGGGTAAGAGTGGTCTGCTTAATTCAGGCACTCTGTTCATCACCACCCCCTTTTCTGAATCATTTTGTCCACCATAAGCGTGGAAGGGTATACTCAGATGTGAGTCCCTTGCTCATTGCACCATCAGGATTCAAGCAAGCCGGGCCGACGACGCCTGAAATGGCAGAAACCGGTTTCCTTCCCAGTATAAGAATTGGCTTGGTAGTTTGGTTTGCCCTGTTCCCATCATGCACTGGGACAGGAACAGACTAATTTGCATATAGCCAAGTTCTGAGCTGGGATGGTGCAGTGAGCTAAAAAACGGTGATGGATCAAGCCCTGATCTTTGGACTGGGTAAGAGTGGTCTGCTTAATTCAGGCACTCTATTCATCACCACCCCCTTTTCTGAATCGAATCCCCGGATAAGGCACTGCGTCCGCCGCCCATTGAAGGGGAAAGATGGTCTGCAAGTGTGTTTTGGTAGGGGGTCTCAGGGATAGGTCAAGGGCCATCGATTTGTCAGCATTAATTTTGAATCCGGCCACCGCTGCAAAGGTATCGATTTCCGCCATGAGAGAGATCTCTGTCTTCTAGGTACACCAGTAGGCCTACTTGAACGGGGATGAAGGAAGGCCCACTACGGCCATCTCCATCTCCAGGTAGTCCTGTGTCTCCCAGGTTGGGTTCATCAACTACTTCCTGGACTGCACCCTCTTCATCCTCAGAGTCCTGGTGGGATGCCCCACTAGGATCTTCCTCAGATGAGGGGTGGTCCCCTCCCTACTACCTAGGGTATCTGTAGCTGGATCTAATGCTTTTGCTAAGTCATTTGCCACCAGGATATCTATTAAGTGTTGGGTGGTTGGACTCTTTCCTTGCTTTAATTTTCTTATGGCACACAATCCTCTCAATTCTTGGAAAGTGAATGTGTCATATTTAGATGTCTGCTCCTTGCTGACATCTCTCTAGAAGTTGTAGTCAGGGTGTGCTAAACCCTTACCACCTACAACTGCAAAGTTCAGTAGAACTTACGTATTATAAGTCTTGATTCATATGTACCTACAGGTAGCTTGATATGATTTTTCATATGATATTTTCAAGATTATTTGGTAAAACAAGTGCAAGCTCGTATCCCATCCGCTGCACACCAATGTGAGAAGTTGGCCTGGTATATGATGTCCACTATTCTAGTGGGCACCTTGCATCAGTCCAATCGACCCTTATTGATGGTAGGTTATAAAGTCAACCTTATAGAAAGCTATCCTAGTGGTAGCTGTGGGGAGCAGCCTTCAGGCTAAGACTTGGAGACGAGTTAAGCAAGTTGTTTTACCATTTATAATCTGTTGAGTACCAAATGAAAGCACACCACACAAGGTATGTATCAGAAATATGTATGTATTTATTATAAACACAATCCCTCTGCACTCTTTATGAGGTCAGAGGTAAAAGTACAATACAAGGAACTTAATTAGCATACGATAAGTTGCACAGTATACGTTTTGCCCTAGGGGCCTCACAAACCATATACTAAAATAGTGGTATAAGAACCACATGAGAGTTAGAAAGGAGGTGTGGGGCCTGTGGAATCGCTGGGGCTTCTAGGAACAACCAAAAGTTAGGATGTAGGAGGCTCACGGGAGACGCGTGCAGTGTCTAAACACAGCCACGGGTTTACCATTGACTTTCTATGGGAAACAAACAAGTTACAATTTTAAAGATTAAGGGCCAGATGTAGGTAGCCTAATACCGGTCGGTAACTGCCGAAAATCGGTAATTTCAGCCGTTACCGACCGGTATTTGGACATTGAGATGTAGGTCGCCCAAAATTTACAGAATCGGTAAAAATTCCGAATCGGTAGATTACCGGCTCGGAAATATTTCCGAATCGGTAATAGTACCGAATCGGAAAAGTTACCGATTCGGAAAATATACCGAGTCGGTAAATGTTCCGAATCGGTAAAATTACAGAATCGGAAATTATTCCGAGTCGGTAAATGTACCGAATCGGTAAAATTACCGAATCGGAAATTAAGAAATGGAAAAAACAACACCATTGAGATGTAGGTGACCCATAAATTACCGTATTTCACGAAAATTCGGTATTTATGAATCGGTATTTAACATGGATTGAAAGCAGGTGGTAATCAGGTGCAGCCTATAAAAAAGGGCCCCAAAATGCAACACTGGAACCAGAATGGCGGCTTTCTACATCATAGCAAGACGGCTAAGGCTACAGGCAGCAGGTGAGAGGGAATGGAGAAGGGAGGAGCAGGTCTACAGGCAGAGGATTACACTCTTCCAATTGACAGAGCCAGAGATACTGCAAAGATACAGACTGCACCCCCAAACCATCATGGACCTGATCAGGGACCTGCAACCCTTTCAGATGACAGAGCGCTTTACAGGAATTGTACAAAATGTGGAATTTAGCAGAAGAATTTATAGATACAATATATAAAAATACACTATTTACAAATATAGATTAATATCTATAGGACAGAGATATAATTGCACATATGCTAAACAGAGAGAAAGGAGCATATAGTCTAGCATAAGTCCCAGCCCAAGCATATTCCGGCATGGTAAAAGGCAGCAAATGAATAGGCGGAGGAATCAATAACAGGGGAGCCGGAGTTAAGTCCTCAATGTAAGAGGAATTTATTGGATAGTACAACAGGGGAGAGGAGTTGGTCTAACGGCTAGGGTGGTCGACCTCGAATCTGGGGAACTGAGTTTGAGTCTCAGCAATGACGTTGAACATCCTGTGATTCTGGGCAAATCACTTAGGGCCATATGTATCAAGCCTTTTTCCCATTTGCAAACGGGTAGATTCTCAGAATCGTCCCGTTTGCGAATTGGAAAAAGACTTTTGGGATGTATTATCCCAAAAGGCCATCTCAAAATAGAGAATTGTAAAATTTGTGATTCTCTATTTTGCAAATGCAATTAAGGAATTGCAAATTGTGATTCCTTAAATGCAATTCTGGAAGCACCAGAAATTTGCTATTTGGCCTTAAGGAATTGCAAATTACCAACAACTTCAAGTTGGTGGTAATTTGCGACTTTCTTTAAAAAAAACACTTTTTAGATTTTTTTTTTAAGTGCCATATGCCATATGTCGAACATACATGCACTATGTGAGCAAAATGTGCACAAGCATATTTCAGGGGTGCCCTTTAGGCACCCTTGCAATCTTGAAATTGCTTTCTCCATTTGCAATTCTCTAATCGGTAATCGCAATTTGAGAATGTCTTCCTATTCATTCCTATGGGCCTTCTAGCCCATAGGAATGAATGGGAAGGTAATCCTTATTTGCGAATCTCAAATTGCGATTCACAAATAAGGAATATGAAAAACTCGCAAATTTTTTTGCAAATCCTACATCCATTGCATTTTGCGATTCTCTAATTCCGATTTGCTAAAAATCGCAATTTAAGAACCGCAAAACTCTTTTCTGATACATGTGGTCCAAAATATCGGCAGTGCCTAACAATTAGCACTATATAAAACTCTGTAAACAGAAAATAAAATAAATGTGTACATCCTTCCTGAAGATGAATGTGGATGGGTTGCATCTGATCTTAGTAGGGAGGGAGTTCCAATTTTTTGGGGCCATGCCGGAAAAAGGCTCGGTTGTATGTTTTTTCTTCAGGTTTTGTGGTTTAAGAAGTACGGGGCAGGTGCTTCCCAAAGATTTGTGTCCAACCGACAGGGTCAGTTTCGGGGGCAGGTAGGAAGGCATATTATGATGCAGCGCTTTGTGGATCGTACAAGCAATTTTGAGATGAATCCTTGACTCATGGGTTAGGCATATGAATAACTGAAGGTCGGTGATATGATCACTTATTTTTTTATCCAGTGATGAGCCTAGCTGCTGCATTCAGTATAGCCTTCAGTGGTACGTACAAGTGAGGGTTTTGGGAGGCCAGCCAGGATAGTACTAGATAGTACTAATAGTACTACTGTAGTCTAATTTTGATAACACAAGTGCATGAACTATAGTTAGTAGGTTTTCGCAGAGAGAAAACGCTTTAGTTTCCTGAGAATATGCAGCATTATACCAAGGGATTTAGCAGAGCCAAAAATGTGTGGGGCACAGTTCAGGGCGGTGAGAAGAGGGAGCCAGTCTTTGACGTTAGGGGTGCTGCGATCAGTAAGAATTCAGTCTTAAGGGCACGGAGTTTGAGGTCGTTGTAGGTCAGTCAATGTTGCGCTTTTGTCAAGGTGTTTTTGAGGATATAGAAGTCCTTGGGGGAGGTGATTTTCATGTAGAGTTGGGTGTAGTCAGCCTGCATGTGGTAGGAGATGTGGGAGAGTTTGAGAAGTTCAGTGAGGAGCACTATATAAAGTTAAAACAATGTTGGGTGGCAAATAGAGCCTTGGGGGACACTCAGCATAAATGGAGACTGATTGAAAAGAGTGTGATTGATTAGGGAGCACTAGTTGAATGAGGTTAAATCTTTGTGGGGTGCCCACAGAATCCCCTGGCTCAGGGAAGTCAAACATGTTTTGTATGCAATGGGCCTTCCTGAGCTGTGGCTAAATCCCGGGTGTTCCAGATTCCCCTCAAAACAAGACTTCAAAGATCTATTCTGGGCCTTGATAAAATCTACTGTGGTTATCCATTCTTCAGACATGAACCTAACGGGGCTTTTTTTAATACACAAATTGACACCCTCCCTTGAGCCCTATTGGGACCTGATATGCAAAACCCAGGATCGGAAACTGTATCATCAGTTTCGTGTAGGCACATTCCCCATTAATTCTTTTACTACAAAGTGGGCAAAGAATGTAAGTAACAAATGTCCCTGGTGTCCGGATCATGTAGAAAGTATTGGCCATTTGTTTTTCGCCTGCCCAGCTTATCGAGCCCCACGACTCAAATGGTTGAAACCTTTATGTAGAAGCTTGGATTGTGGGGGATATCTTGAAGCTCTGCTGAAGTTTCGTAATATTAGATCCGAACTTTTTGTGATCTGTGTGGCTAAATTCCTGGGTTGGGCGTGGTTGATCCGTATTAAGAAACTGAATTCCTATCAATCAACTGTACAACATGAAGCCTAATTAACTGTTATGACATGAAGCACATATTGTATGGTTACAACTTTTTATATATCATATGAGATGTCTGTAGTTTTTTTAACATATTTTTATGTATTGTATGCTGTCTTTTATGAATTTTACTTCGAAATAAAGACATAATGAACTGATTAGGGAGCACTGAGATCTGCTGTGTAGAAAAGAGGAGAACCCTTTAAGCACGGTGCTAGAGAGGACCATCCTGTGTTCAAGAAGGATTAGAAGGGCAGCATAGTTGATAGCGCTAAAGGCTGCTGACAGGTCTAGTAGGATTAGGTGCAAGATTTGTTCTGGTCGAGAGTGCATAGGGCATTGTCGACAATGTGAACTATGGCAGCTTTGGTGCTATGACCCAATCGGAAGCTAGATTGGCCAAGGTCGAGGAGTTGGAATTGCCCGATGCGATTGTGTAGCTGTAGGTGCACACATTTTTCTAAGAGTCTGGCTAAAGTAGGGATGTTTGAGATAGGGTGGTAGTTGTTTGAGTCAGATTGGTTGCAATTGGGCTTTTTTAGGGTAAGGGTAACCTGGCCACATTTGAGGCCTTTGGGCAAGGAGGCTGGGGTGAGTGAGGCATTAATTACATAGTAGGAGTAGGAGGTGAAGGGGGCTCATTTAGGAATTAGGAAGGTAGGGGATCGTTGAAGTGGATAGAGAATTTCAGGTAAGATAATAGATTTAGGGTGCCATTGTCATTGAGGGTTTTGAAGCTAGGACAGCAGGTGAAATTTTTGAGCGACATGGGGGAGTTATCTTGGGCATGCTTTATGATCAGGTGGGGGAAGGGAGCGGGGGGCTTCACATGGAAGAAGTTTGATAGCGTTCTCGATATCGTTGGTGATTTGCATGCTTTTCTCAACAAAAATGAGAAAGGTTTCACAGTTAGGTAATGTTGTGTTGGTAGAGGAAGTGGGATTGCTTTTGAAGGTCAATTGTTTTTGATAATTTTGATCCGTTTTTTAGGTTGATCAGTTGCAGTGCCCAGTTGATTTTGGATGAAGGTCGCTTTGGAGTTCCTGATAGGTCTATTGTAGGTGTTGCGTTTTTGGCCTAGGATTTTGAGGTTGGCCTAGGAGGGTGTATGTCTCCAAGCTTTTTATGCAAGTCTTCGGTGTTGGCGTTCTCAATTAAGGTTAGAGTTAAACCAGGGGGTTAGACCTTTTAGATGGAATTCATTTTAGTTGGTAGGGGGCAAAGGCGTTCATAATTTGACACAGAGTTGAAGTAGTTATCAGTGAGGTCACGGACATCGTTCATGGAGGAGGCTGGTAGCAGGATGTTACTACCACGATTCATAATTGTGTGCGCGAGTTAAGGCTGCAAGTGTCTGAGACCCAGTGTGTGGTTTTTGATGGTTGAACTTTAGAAGTGGTTGACTTTTGTTTGAGGAAGAATGTGATGCAATGGTCTGTCCAATCACAAGAGAGAATTGATTCAAGATGAATGGTGTTCTCTTTTGCAATGATTAGTTCTAGGGAGGCTCCTTTGGTGTAGGTCTGGCTGTCGCAGGCTTGGATAAAGTTAAGGTCCTGGAGGAAAGAATTTAAACTGTTCACAAGAGGGTCATTGGAATTATTGGAGTGAATATAGAAATCACCAAGGAAAATCTGGATATTATGCTCTTCATTGTTAGCAAAAGTAATTTTCATGCTCTATGTGCTGAACGTGTGGTTATCTCCAGGTGGGTGATAAAGCATGTGGAGGGCACAATTTGAGTTGTTAATGGTGATGTCGATCCTGAGGTATTCACAGGAGGGCAGGGACACCATGTGTGATTGTTTTTTAGAGAATGAGGACCTGTATATGCAGGCTAGGCCACCTCCTGAACGTTCTGAGCAGTCTAGTCTAATGATGTCATGCTTGAGGGGGAACTAGAGTGTCCAGAATAGGAATGGAGTATTCATCCAGCCAGGTTTCAGTAAGCATGAAGATGTCTAGGTCCTAGTTAAGTATAAGAGCACCTATGTCAGTCACGTGTTTCCTGGCTAAGCAGCAGTTTAGAAACGCATTTCAGGGTCGGTTTGTAGGTAGTCAAGAAAGTATGAGAGATGGAAATGTGTGTTAGGTTAATTATATTAATAAACCTTGTAATAGAGTGGGATGTCCTGATAGGGTGATAATAGTCTCGATGTTTGTAGCCGGTAAATTGTGAATGGCTGGAGCAAGGTTAAAGATGTCAAGGAGAGAGAGTATATCATCGCTTGATAGCTGTCTAACTCATTTGGTTGGAATCAGTGGTTGAAGTGGGTTGTGGATCTTCCATGAGGGTGTGATATCTCTGGGTAAGCAGGAATAGGGTCAAAGTGGTGGTTGGAGATTGGGGAGTTGTTAGACTGGGGTTAAGTGTGAGGACCACTTGTGCACAAGATTGGAGGTGATAAGAACTAGTTTGAGAATGTCAGCTTCAATTGCAGTTTAGATTGTATAGTGTTGAGCTTTGAATCAGCAAGAAGGTTTCTAAGAGGTTTGGCTAGGGATTGGTATGAGGAGGAATAGCGCGCAATTGGAAATGCTGGCACTGGTGAGGATCATCGTCAGAGCCTTGTAAGTGGTAGGTAGAGAGAGGGTGGTGGATGAGTGGGACCTATTGACAGGTGTGCAGGGGTAGAGTGCTCTAGAAGGATGGGCAGTGACGCTGTTGGATTGGTGTCGATGAGACGGAGCATTGGTGTTGTTGTAGGGGGAAGGGGTGTGTTGGACATCAGAAGTGCATGCCGAAGGGTGGGAGTTCACCTGGGGAGAGAGGTGTGGATTGAGAGAGGGGGGTGGGAGAATGGAGGCGATCATAAGGAGAGGAGTCGGAAGGGAGTAATGGGGGAGAACCTGGGGGAGTGGCCAAGCATAGTTTGTTCTTGAGGTAGGGGAAAGTTCGCTGAAGAGTTCAAGATTGTGATTTGAAGATGGAATGAGTATGGTGCCTTTCTTATAGATGGAAATGATGGGATTATTGTGGTATAGTGAGGAGGGTGCAGTAATACGTTTGTGGCTGTGTGGGATTTTCTTGGTGATGGCGCGGAGAGAGGATGAGAGTACTTTCCTCCATTTGGCACACTGATTGGTTGAGAAGACGGAGCCATTCAGTAGGGTACCCTTGTTATAGCAAAAATAAAGGTCGGTGATAAGAGTTTCTTTCTTAAGATTGAGGATTTTCTGTTTGAGATTTCTCATGGTGCTTTTGGATAGATTTGAGGGTAGTTTATTAAGAAGGAGTTGTTTCCAGTAGGGGATAAAATGGTGTTCAGTTTTCCGACCCCGTTAGGATCCATGCTGGGTGGTGGAAACAGGAGAGATATAGGGAGAGAAGATATGGGCCTCTAAGGGAGGTATGTCCTTAGGGAGCAAGAGTGTACGCAGTTGTTAAGATGGGAGGGGAGATATATACTGTGACTGATTCCTAGACTGATCAGAATAGTCTGAGATGCCCAGAGCGAGAATTAGAGACCAGTGGAATAGAAGGGACAAAGTCATGTTTTAGTGGCCAGTTACATGCGTGGATAAACTGTAAGTTAGGAAAATAAACAGTAAGAGTGGATCTTGCAGAACAGTGAAAAGTAGGTGAAATAATCCTCATCGGAGGGATACAAACAAATACTGGGGGTGGAAATACAGAGGATGGGGGTGTAAAGCGGGTCATGCATTAGCACAAATGTGGCATCATTTCATATTATAAGTTCCTAGAACACATCAGAGATTGTATTAAGTTAAATTCAAGGAGTAAATAGGGGCACCCTTTTAAGATGGCCGCCTCCTTAGGAGTTTCCAGACAAAGAATCTCAGGCAGAGGAGAGTCCTCTTTCTGGTTCTTGTAGGGAAAAGTCCCAAGTCTCTTTTTCTGGGCATCATCATATTGGGGAGTGGTGGACCACCTTCCAATGTAGGTAGGCCAGTAAATAAGTGTATTTTTTCAGTTTCTGCAGTCACAGCCCACAAACAAATGAGTGCCAAGCAGGGAAGACCTCCTTATTGTGGATGGTAGTGGGTAATGATCTGGACAAAATGGAGGGGGGAATTGAAAAACGCTGGCCAAGCAGCCACACCCCCCCCCCACTTCAGGAGCAGAACAGAAGTACAAAGTCAAAGTATAATATCCCCGGAACTCAATTGGATGAACACCACTCAGAGGTCCGAGTGTTCATGGCCCACCAGGCAAAACCGGAGATCCAACATCAGTGGGAGGGTGGATCATGTTTCCATCTAAGTAGGTGAGGCGGTTTGCGAGTAATTGTAAGGTCATGGGGCAGCCAGCCCACACTCCCTTCCACAGGGATAGCATGGGCCGCTGCTCTGAGCCGCAGAAAGGAAGTTCAAGGAGTCCCCATAGTCAGGTTTCGCTAGGTGAGGGCTAGCGTAAATCTTCAGGGAGGGGGAGAACAGAGAGCAGCTATAGCAGCCACAATTATCTCACACTGTGCAATGGTAGTGGAAGAAGCAGCGTGTGCCGGAATTAAAGCTGTAACGTACCACGCAGATGAGATTCGAAGGATACCATCGCCATGGGATCTACCTTGTTCTGATTATCAGCACTGAGGAATGTATGCGTCTCACCAGTCAGGTATTGCTCTGGGGATATTGGTTTTTCAGTTACTATAGTGACACTTGCACCTGTATCCCTCAGTGCTTCAACTCTAACCCCATTGATCTGTGGCTGTTGTCTGTACTTCTCCACATTACTTGGCCAGATAGCCAGGGCACCTATCTACTCCACCCTGTGAGACTAGAGTTGCCTTAGTGAGCGGACAGGGCTCACTAGTGATCCCATCTGGAGACTTACCACTGCATTTACTGCAGGTGTATTTTACGGGCCCTCTCAAATGCTGTAAATCATTTGTTGATATCATCACCCTCCAAGTATTTTGGGACAATCCCTTTGGGGATTTTAAGGTTGAAAGCTTCATCCTTCTCCCTATTTAATATTTTGCTACCACCAGAGATGGGTCATAGGCCCATCTCAGCTCTTTCCTTTTCTATAGCCAGGAGTTTACCCTCTAATGCTATTCTCTTGGCTGGTTTCTGAAGATCTGCATCTTCAGTATCTGTCTCTTCTGGGACACTACTACTTGGAGTGCTCCCAGTTTAGTTGCTTGCTGAAAGGGTAGTGGTGGACTCAGTATCAACCTCATCCACCCCAGGGTCCTTTTTGTCGTTCCCAGAGGGGGCACCTTTACTTGCCAAGGCCTTGTCATTTTCTGCTAGCAACTACTGAAGATGAGCTTTTGTGGGTCTAGGCTCCATGTCAAGTTTCCATGCTTCACAGAGCTCCTTAAGTTGGGGCAACGAAGATGCTGATAGGGTACCAGGTTGAGCTCCTAGGAAGGACATGGTTTTTAAAGTGGTTGAGAACTTTTTAAGAACTTACCAAAAAAGACCTAACTGGCTTTAATATTCTTTCAATGTTAAATTGTTTTACTGTGAGACTTAACACAAGGCCCGAACAGCTAGTTTAAAACAATTTTAAAAAACTCAAAATCGACCCAAAAATATTTTTTGACAATGACAAATTTGGATTCCTAAATGGAATTACTTATTAACCAAGTGGTACAGCAAATGCCAAGTCTTTTGTCCCACCGCTGCACCACCAATGTAGGGAGCTGGCACTTTATATATCAAATAGAGATATATTGTGTAAGGTGTCCAGAGGATTCCTTATGAGTCTTTTCTTATTTATCCTTTCTCTCACCAATTCTTTTTTCAAAGCAGATTCTCAGTCTGACTTTTCACGGTCCCCACAGTTACCCTCACTTTAAATTATGTCCCCTACTCGCCTCATTCACTTTCCTTCTGAATTATTTCCCTCTCACGATTGTGCACTCACTACTCATGCCCTTACTCTTTTTTGTCCTTCCGCTACCATCAACCTGCCCAATGAATTGTAGGGTAGATAGATCGATAGATAGATAGATGACTAACTTCACATTTAGTTATATTTTCCATGCAGTGTAGTGGTTAGATCGACATAGTGGAGGCAACTTTACTATCAAGACATATTATGCAGGCAGTATGTATAGGACATGACCACCATGTAACATGTTCCATTCTCTATACACTCTCATTCCTCACCCATTCACAAAATCATAACAAAAAATCGAAATTCATACTATAAACACTAAGTCATAGTCAAGGCACACTGGCTGTGCAATAATTCTTATAACTATATTAGGAGTGGGGGATCCGTACCCTCACTCTGAAAACCACAGTAATTGTAAGATTTTGGAATGAGTTTTGCACAAAGTACATTTGAATTAATATGTTGTGTCGGAGTAAAATATGGATGTCACTAAACCTGTAAAGAAAAGCAAGTTGATAGAGATTAAGTGTTCCTGCTCCAATACGGGTAGATTTTTTTAAACCATATTTAACATTTCTAAGACCCACTAGAAGTAGAACTTAATGTTGCAGAAACATCCACCATTAGTGTCTATGTAGTCCAATACAGACAGAAAGAGTGTTAGCCCAGAAGTAAACTTTCATTACTGATCCAAATTGGTTAAGACAGTGTCTAGTGCAAAGGCCTTATTGTTTACTTACTAAATAGATCAAGTGATGAATTACATCAACCTACTAAATGACCAACAAAACCGCAATACATTTAGTCGTGTTCATAATATTGTCTCAATGCTGGTGTGTATCACAAGACTACACACTGAATAAGTGACTTCATTTACCTTATTTCCTTGGTGACTTTTAATAAGGAAGTCATTAATAAAGTAAATAAGCAATTACAATTTTTAGTTTGGTGGGTTTCTGGAAAATAACAGTGAGGATTACACTTCAACATTTAGTTTAAGGCTTAACTTATTTAATTCATTGACACAATTACTGCAGCACGATAAGTGCTAATACTGCGCCTCATTCTTTCATAGTTAAAGACCATCTAGAGTTGAGATGCTGAAATAAAGAAGAATTAGTAACACAGAGAACCATTCATCTAACATTGTGCATCGTCACAAGCTGGACTGACTTTACAGTGACAAATACGTTTTCTCAATAATTGGTGTGCATTTTCAGGTGAAAGTTTTACAGGTAGTTTTTCACATATATCGGTTTCTAATATACTCGCGATACATTAGGACATCCTCTTTTGCCATTGGCTGCATATGTCCATTGCCAGCCTGGATATGTGCAGTGAAAATCTCAATTGACTTTTTATCAACTTTAGGAGGCTGGACCTCATATATGCTGTCCTGAGAGAATGACGAGATATGCATTACATTTATCACATTCTCCAAGTTCACTGATCGTAGTTGCTGAATATTCTTCTCTTGTTTCTGTTGACTATGTCCAAGCTGAACAAACCTTGTATACACTTGAAGGTCATCTTCTGAAGGAGGGTCTGAGAGGTTAATGCCATAGATGTCCTTAATCGGCTGGAAAGAGTTTTCATTAGTTTTTGTACCATCACCAGTCTCAGTCATTTTTACTGGCGTTGAACGCTGTGAAACTGCCCCTTCATCTTCTTTATCTGTTCCAGAGTCATCCTCAGAACTGCTGGAAACAGCTTCCTCACTTGGTGGTGGAGGGGCACTGGCAGCTGTTTTACGTTGTAGCACGGTTTCATCCTTGTTAGTTTTGTTCCCCGGCACAGATTTTTCAGTCTCATCTGGCTTACGCACAGTAAAAGGACTTGGATCAATGCCAACATTTTTTGGTGTGAAGTCTCTTGCAGAATTTGTCATTGCTAAGCAAAAAGTGTCATCCAAGCTGCTAAGTTCATAAGGCCGGAAGAACTCATAATGGATATCTGTCTCTTCATCATACTTGTTAAACTTCTTTATTGTTAGCTTTCTTCTGTTTTCAGCACAAGGTACTTCATCGTATGGCAATGGCAAATGATCTAGTACCTCTGGTGTCCACCAAAACGTATAGCTTCTCTTTGTTTGTAAAAGCTTCATAGTATTTGTGTGGTGCAAATAAAAATCAGTAGGAAGTTCCCAGAGGTGAGGCTTTCCTTCAGCAGGCTGAAACACCTTTAGGAACAAATTTATTGAGTCTTGCCTGTCAGCATCCGAGAAGGCATTGCTGTAGTATCTAGAAAGAGTCTGCATAATATCCTTGGAATGCTGGGTCCATGGTGCAATCTTCCGGTATGTTTTTACTCGATGGACCAACTGGGAACCACCATACTGGAGGGAAAGAGTGTCGCCATGGTCTTCATACAGCTCTTCAAACAGCCTAACAGCATCCGTGTCAAACTGAAGATTTGGCTTATCAATTAGCCCCAATGAATACAGCTGATAGGCCAGTGCACATTTCCCTACCATAAACTGGGCAGTGTTTGTACGATCCAGACAGTCAACACAATTGGTTCGAAGAACACCTGTCTGTAAGTGACCAGTTGATAGAACTACTCCACCAAGTTGATTCCATTTCTCATCTGGTCGCAGTGTGCTACAGTAGAAATCTGGTCGGTTGACAAAAAAACCTGTTTTCTTGACAACACTATCAGCAATCACATTAAGTCGATCAAGAACATTACATAGTTTGCTTTTTGTAAATTTAGCCATGTCCCATGCAATATACTCAATGCAGTGCTCTGGGGGCAGAAATTGATTAAGATAAGTCACAGCGGAAACAAGTTCTTCACTAAGAATTCTTTCATGCTTTCTTTTCTCTCTCTCCTTGACGAGATTCAAAATAATAATAGGTGAACCAAACCTCTGTAACATTTGATCGAAATGTAATGCAGCTACATGTGCAAATGGATCAGCTTGATCCAATGTTATTGGTGGCTTTGGAATCATAGTTGAAATATCCTGAGACCAGTATAATGGCACTGACCCTCGAACTTGCACATAGGACGAATAGCTTCCAGCAGTAAAAGACATGACTGAGGCATCATAGACAATCTGTTCAGTCTCAACTTCATTGGCAACATCACCCTCACAATTGGCTCCTCTCTTAAGGAAACGTGTTCCAGCAAATCTACTGGATCTTCTAGCCATCAGAGTCACGTATACTGGATGACCATAGATTAACAGCTTTGACTGTCCGCAGAAGCCGTGAATGATGTACAATAACCAGTCGTAATGCACTGCATTTTTCACAATCTCCAGCAGCTCACCATTCCATACGTATTTCATATATGGCTCACTACGGATTCCGAACACCCCACTGCCACCCTGGCTAAGCCCTTCATCTTCAAATATATCAAAACTTTCCTGCCGACTTTGTGGAGTAGTTTCTTTTTTCAGTAGATCAATGGGCATCCTTAAGATAGATAGGTTGTACTGTAGAGAGTGGGTCAAATCATAGCTATAGCTAAAATAAAAGTTACTTGAGAGATCCACATTTTGAAACATTCTAACGTACCTAGCTTCATCAGGATGAGTAACTCTAACAGAATCGTTTGGAATGTAAATCATGGTTGTATCTTCGATTTTGTATACTGCATGTCCACCAATATCGGCCATTTTCCTTCTTTTCGTTATTAGGACTATATAATAACCTTCTAAAAAGTGAACAAATCCCACGACTCCAAAAGCGGAGACAGCTCGTGACAATCCGGAGGTCCCCTTTTGGCCCATTTTTGTTCTGTTGCCTAGGTCCAAACGTCCAAGAAGCTCCTTAACTTCTTGCTGTGTGTATACATGCTTATCATCAATGACAACCAAATCCTTGGGCTCGGTGCGATCAATTTTCAAAACACGGTACTTGGTCTCTGCATGATTGCTTCCAACCAGGAAATACCGAGCTCTGGTCTCATAGAGAACAAGTTTCTGTACCGAGCTGATAATGGGGGCAGCGGTCGGCATGTTACTCCTGTTTCATGGAATGCGGTCCTCACCTGTTGGTCAGACACCGCACGTCTCCTATGCTGCAAAGCACAGACCAGCTGCTTCGCTGCTTTGCTTCAATGCCAGTCAGGTGCTTGACATGATGGACACGGAAAACGGACTAAGTGGTTGAGCCTTTATTCGCACGTCTTAATTTAGTAGCCATCTTTTGGAAGTAAAGTAACAGTTGTAGACAACTGTCGTCAGCATAATCAGTGAGAATTGTGTATTCAATTCATTAACGACCGCATAATTTCTTCATAAGTATGCAGCATAGGTATAATAAAAAAGTTACAATTATTTTATTTCGAGACAGTAACTTTATCAGAATTTTGAAATTATTACATAACAATACCATGATATTATCACGAACAAAGAAAATTAGAATTTTGTTTCATAAAGGTCATAAAAACTAAAATGAAAAATACCCGGAGGCTGTCGTCAGGAAGAAGCACAGCTCACTTCCGCCTTTTCGTGAAAGAATAGACGTGTCATAGCCCACGCTATTAAGACGTTGTCAGCGTGAGGTCGTAAAAAAATACAGTTTGCGTTGTAAGGCTTTGTCTTGTCTGGGCGCTGTAGTGCTTTCATGTTACGACACCCTCGCACTCGCCGTAGCCAGGTCATTGATGGACTATATTTCCCAACGTTCCTCGCGCTTCAACCATTAATGCACCGCCCCTTCTGTCCCATAATCCTCCTCTCCTTCACCTCTTCACGCTTCCGCCAGTTCATTCGGAAGGTCGAGCCCGAGAGAAAGAGATAGTTTAACACCGGGCCTCAAAGATTATCACCGTTTGTTCCCGGCGTTATCATGTTGGGACAGAGCGTCCGCAGGTTTGCCACCTCTGTCATTCGCAGGTCCCACTATGAAGAGGGGCCCGGGAAGGTAACTAAATAGCGCGCGGACGTGGAATGGGGGTGAGGGTAGAAAGGCCGGCTTTTTTTTTTCTTTTTCTCCGCGTCGCCTCTGAACTTCCACGCGCGCTTAAATGTTCCCAAGGATATTTTCTCTTGAGCTGTATTAGGCGTGCCTGTCGTTGTTCGACACATTTACTATCTTTATTTTGTCTGCTTTTTATTTGTTATAAATAAAACGCTACGCCGTCTTGTTGCTTAGGCCCAGCGACTGCTGCCGAGCACGTGCACTTGATGAGAGCATATATAAGTATGAGGTCCTCTATGATCCTGTAAACGCTTTCTGATGCACCAGCTTCGCAGCTTCCCTGCTGTTGGCCTTAGTTGGTTTGCGTAACTTTCCTCGTATTATGGATAGGAATGTAGAACATTGGGGCGGTGGTGTACGTCTTTCATCCCATTTGTAATTAGTTTAACGCAATAAATGTTTGCATTCTTGGAAGTCTGCAATTGATAACTGCAGCGGGTTTCTAGATTTGTGGAGCACTGCCTGGAGAGTTGGGGGCAGTATTTTGAGTTTGACTCCAACCCAGACTAGGCTCAGAGCGAAACATTACTTGCACACAATCTATCTCTTCTATTTTTTACTCCTATATCGTTCTATCCTTAGTCCCCCCTCGACGGTCAATACAGAGGGCTTCAGATGGTTGAGCTTAAAAGAGCAGTTTGTAACATCAATTAAGCTTTTGTGTAATTATTGGCTTTTTTCTGCAACGACTTGTAACGATCACCTGGAACTCTTAATTGCAAAACGATTGTACCTATTTTGTAAAAAAATAATAAATACCTCAAAATTTAAAAAAAAAGAAATTTGTCAGGCAAGTTTAAGTGAGTGGTCTACCTGTGGGCAGAAGTGTTTTGAATTCAGGCTCAGACTTAACAAACATTTGCGATGTCCTTGTGTCGGGAGAGGATAACACACAAAGATTGAGTAATCTACCAAGCCTTGAAAGGGGCAATTTTTGCCACATTGGGCTTCTAATGAAATGTTGCACAAGTGCTTGTGTTGCATTTCATTTCGAGCTGGGAGGTGTTTCATGGGTAGAGCATGTGCGTTCCAGTGCATCCACCCATGCATTTTAACACAATTCCAGCTTTACAAAAGTTGGTAAACCTGAGATTGCATCAGATCGGTATGCCTCCCAGATGGTTGCGTATTTTCTTTGTGTGTGGTGCATTCTGCATCATGCATAGAAAGACAAAATGCCTCATTAGATCCGTTTTTGTGCAGGATTGTAAGCCTTCCGGCACAAAAACAATCATGTTTATAACTCTGGCACCCTTAAGCAAAGGTGCCTGCGTTGGTACTAGGTTGGTACTAGGGCAGCACAGTGCAGCAATGTATGGAGATAGCAACATGCTTCATATTTTTGTAAATATTAAGTGCTTTTGCTTCCCCCCCCCCCTTCCACGCAACGCAGCAAGTTCTCTCGCTGTGCTACATATAGTGGAATAGTATATGTGCCCCACAATCTAAATCTGTTTTTGTACTTAAGTATTTTACCCACTTATGGCTGAGGGTGCTGTGATGTGTTCCCACTTGTGATACATGAAATCCTATGTTTGGGTGACACGATTTTGAAAAGTAAAAACCATGACCTGCCATACATAAATAGAGCTAAAGAAAGAAAATTGGAAGAATATATGTAGATATTTTTGTAGGAATGGGGGTCACTAGTTGGCCATGCGTGGGTCAATGTCGGGGGTTAAGGCCACTTCCCCTCCAGAGAAGGGCGAGGTGACACTGCACGTACGCAATTCCGAGCCTCTTGCTCAAGAGGTCTATGTATGCGGCTTGCAACATAAGCGACCTTATCGACCCGTGCCCAGTCAGATGACAGGGGATGGATGTTATCCTCTAGGTCCAAGATGTCCGATAAATCAGTGACTGAGGTGGACGGACGTGAGGAGCCATCGGGACCCGACGTTCCCGGAAACCACATCTGAATCTCCTGAACCTTTAGGGGTAGCAGGAAGGATGGCAGGGGGCAAACCCCCATTCCCTGGTGGTAAAGCGTGTTGAGTCGCCATAAAGGCTTGGCGTAACCCATCTATGGCATCCAAATCCACCCTTGCCTCATGGGTACGTTTCGTAGGGGTGCCTGCTGGGTCAGCAGACACAGGAGCAGGGGCAGGCGGTACTGTCCCCCGAGGTGGACCCCACTTTTCAAATGCCTGGGAAATTTGGCGGTAAAGTCTTTTCTTGAAAGGAGTCATAGCTTCCTCCACTGCTCTATAGATGGAGGTATCTACCGCGTCATAAGTAGTCATCTCTGGCAGGTCCGCCACTCCGAGGCTCATTATCATACTCCATTTTTAGGTTTTGCCTAGCGAAAGCTGCGCTCTGCGCAGCTTTTCGCGCAGGCGAAATCCTGTTGAGAACTGTAGGGTGCTTTGGGTCGGCCCTCGTCATTGATTGGCTGGCTCCGTAAACGGAGCCTTGCCATTGGACGAGGGGCCTGTCCGTCAATGCCGGACCAGACACGGGGGCGTTCCTGACATTCTTTGCCTTTTGCCAACGTCACGCGACGCCGGGAACGCCCCCGAGTCTGTTCCGGCATTGCCGGCACCTCCCTTGCTCTACTGTCATCACCACAACACTGCGCCCATTTTATCCCAAGCTAAACACTCGGAGAGGCGCAGTGACCGGGTCTTTGAAGGCCGCTCTCCCAATGAAAACAAGTTTTCTCTCCGAGTCAGCACGAGCAGGAAGACGAGCAGCGCGCCTCCCAGCTGGCCTCTCGCATCAGCATCCAGAGCTGCCCTGCGCGGTGTGTAGCTTCAGTGGAGCTTCAGAGTGCAGAGTGGAGCTTCAGAGTGGAGCTTCAGAGTGGAGCTTCAGAGTGGAGCTTCAGAGTGGAGCTTCAGAGTGGAGCTTCAGAGTGGAGCTTCAGAGTGGAGCTTCAGAGTGGAGCTTCAGAGTGGAGCTTCAGAGTGCAGAGTGGAGCTTCAGAGTGGAGCTTCAGAGTGCAGAGTGGAGCTTCAGAGTGGAGCTTCAGAGTGGAGCTTCAGAGTGGAGCTTCAGAGTGGAGCTTCAGAGTGGAGCTTCAGAGTGGAGCTTCAGAGTGGAGCTTCAGAGTGGAGCTTCAGAGTGGAGCTTCAGAGTGGAGCTTCAGAGTGGAGCTTCAGAGTGGAGCTTCAGAGTGGAGCTTCAGAGTGGAGCTTCAGAGTGGAGCTTCAGAGTGGAGCTTCAGAGTGGAGCTTCAGAGTGCAGCTTCAGAGTGGAGCTAGAGCGCAGCTTTTCGCGCAGGCGAAATCCTGTTGAGAACTGTAGGGTGCTTTGGGTCGGCCCTCGTCATTGATTGGCTGGCTCCGTAAACGGAGCCTTGCCATTGTACGAGCTTCAGAGTGGAGCTTCAGAGTGGAGCTTCAGAGTGGAGCTTCAGAGTGGAGCTTCAGAGTGGAGCTTCAGAGTGGAGCTTCAGAGTGGAGCTTCAGAGTGGAGCTTCAGAGTGGAGCTTCAGAGTGGAGCTTCAGAGTGGAGCTTCAGAGTGGAGCTTCAGAGTGGAGCTTCAGAGTGGAGCTTCAGAGTGGAGCTTCAGAGTGGAGCTTCAGAGTGGAGCTTCAGAGTGGAGCTTCAGAGTGGAGCTTCAGAGTGGAGCTTCAGAGTGGAGCTTCAGAGTGGAGCTTCAGAGTGGAGCTTCAGAGTGGAGCTTCAGAGTGGAGCTTCAGAGTGGAGCTTCAGAGTGGAGCTTCAGAGTGGAGCTTCAGAGTGGAGCTTCAGAGTGGAGCTTCAGAGTGGAGCTTCAGAGTGGAGCTTCAGAGTGGAGCTTCAGAGTGGAGCTTCAGAGTGGAGCTTCAGAGTGGAGCTTCAGAGTGGAGCTTCAGAGTGGAGCTTCAGAGTGGAGCTTCAGAGTGGAGCTTCAGAGTGGAGCTTCAGAGTGGAGCTTCAGAGTGGAGCTTCAGAGTGGAGCTTCAGAGTGCAGAGTGGAGCTTCAGAGTGGAGCTTCAGAGTGCAGAGTGGAGCTTCAGAGTGGAGCTTCAGAGTGCAGAGTGGAGCTTCAGAGTGGAGCTTCAGAGTGGAGCTTCAGAGTGGAGCTTCAGAGTGGAGCTTCAGAGTGGAGCTTCAGAGTGGAGCTTCAGAGTGGAGCTTCAGAGTGCAGAGTGGAGCTTCAGAGTGGAGCTTCAGAGTGGAGCTTCAGAGTGGAGCTTCAGAGTGGAGCTTCAGAGTGGAGCTTCAGAGTGGAGCTTCAGAGTGGAGCTTCAGAGTGGAGCTTCAGAGTGGAGCTTCAGAGTGGAGCTTCAGAGTGGAGCTTCAGAGTGGAGCTTCAGAGTGGAGCTTCAGAGTGGAGCTTCAGAGTGGAGCTTCAGAGTGGAGCTTCAGAGTGGAGCTTCAGAGTGGAGCTTCAGAGTGGAGCTTCAGAGTGGAGCTTCAGAGTGGAGCTTCAGAGTGCAGATTCAGAGTGGAGCTTCAGAGTGCAGAGTGGAGCTTCAGAGTGGAGCTTCAGAGTGCAGAGTGGAGCTTCAGAGTGGAGCTTCAGAGTGCAGAGTGGAGCTTCAGAGTGGAGCTTCAGAGTGGAGCTTCAGAGTGGAGCTTCAGAGTGGAGCTTCAGAGTGGAGCTTCAGAGTGCAGAGTGGAGCTTCAGAGTGGAGCTTCAGAGTGGAGCTTCAGAGTGGAGCTTCAGAGTGGAGCTTCAGAGTGGAGCTTCAGAGTGGAGCTTCAGAGTGGAGCTTCAGAGTGGAGCTTCAGAGTGGAGCTTCAGAGTGGAGCTTCAGAGTGGAGCTTCAGAGTGGAGCTTCAGAGTGGAGCTTCAGAGTGCAGAGTGGAGCTTCAGAGTGCAGATTCAGAGTGGAGCATCAGAGTGCAGATTCAGAGTGGAGCTTCAGAGTGCAGAGTGGAGCTTCAGAGTGCAGATTCAGAGTGGAGCTTCAGAGTGCAGAGTGGAGCTTCAGAGTGCAGATTCAGAGTGGAGCTTCAGAGTGCAGAGTGGAGCTTCAGAGTGCAGAGTGGAGCTTCAGAGTGGAGCTTCAGAGTGGAGCTTCAGAGTGGAGCTTCAGAGTGGAGCATCAGAGTGGAGCATCAGAGTGGAGCATCAGAGTGGAGCATCAGAGTGGAGCTTCAGAGTGGAGCTTCAGAGTGGAGCTTCAGAGTGGAGCTTCAGAGTGGAGCTTCAGAGTGGAGCTTCAGAGTGGAGCTTCAGAGTGGAGCTTCAGAGTGGAGCTTCAGAGTGGAGCTTCAGAGTGGAGCTTCAGAGTGGAGCATCAGAGTGGAGCATCAGAGTGCAGAGTGGAGCTTCAGAGTGGAGCATCAGAGTGCAGAGTGGAGCTTCAGAGTGGAGCTTCAGAGTGGAGCTTCAGAGTGGAGCTTCAGAGTGGAGCATCAGAGTGCAGAGTGGAGCTTCAGAGTGGAGCTTCAGAGTGCAGAGTGGAGCTTCAGAGTGGAGCTTCAGAGTGCAGAGTGGAGCTTCAGAGTGGAGCTTCAGAGTGGAGCTTCAGAGTGGAGCTTCAGAGTGGAGCTTCAGAGTGGAGCTTCAGAGTGGAGCTTCAGAGTGGAGCTTCAGAGTGGAGCTTCAGAGTGGAGCTTCAGAGTGGAGCTTCAGAGTGGAGCTTCAGAGTGGAGCTTCAGAGTGGAGCTTCAGAGTGGAGCTTCAGAGTGCAGAGTGGAGCTTCAGAGTGCAGAGTGGAGCTTCAGAGTGGAGCTTCAGAGTGGAGCTTCAGAGTGGAGCTTCAGAGTGGAGCTTCAGAGTGGAGCTTCAGAGTGGAGCTTCAGAGTGGAGCTTCAGAGTGCAGAGTGGAGCTTCAGAGTGCAGATTCAGAGTGGAGCTTCAGAGTGCAGAGTGGAGCTTCAGAGTGGAGCTTCAGAGTGCAGAGTGGAGCTTCAGAGTGGAGCTTCAGAGTGGAGCTTCAGAGTGGAGCTTCAGAGTGGAGCTTCAGAGTGGAGCTTCAGAGTGGAGCTTCAGAGTGGAGCTTCAGAGTGGAGCTTCAGAGTGGAGCTTCAGAGTGGAGCTTCAGAGTGGAGCTTCAGAGTGGAGCTTCAGAGTGGAGCTTCAGAGTGGAGCTTCAGAGTGGAGCTTCAGAGTGGAGCTTCAGAGTGGAGCTTCAGAGTGGAGCTTCAGAGTGGAGCTTCAGAGTGGAGCTTCAGAGTGGAGCTTCAGAGTGGCCTGAGTATACTATTCAGAGTGGAGCTTCAGAGTGCAGAGTGGAGCTTCAGAGTGCAGATTCAGAGTGGAGCTTCAGAGTGCAGAGTGGAGCTTCAGAGTGGAGCTTCAGAGTGCAGAGTGGAGCTTCAGAGTGGAGCTTCAGAGTGCAGAGTGGAGCTTCAGAGTGGAGCTTCAGAGTGCAGAGTGCTTCAGAGTGCAGAGTGGAGCTTCAGAGTGGAGCTTCAGAGTGCAGAGTGGAGCTTCAGAGTGGAGCTTCAGAGTGGAGCTTCAGAGTGCAGAGTGGAGCTTCAGAGTGGAGCTTCAGAGTGGAGCTTCAGAGTGGAGCTTCAGAGTGGAGCTTCAGAGTGGAGCTTCAGAGTGGAGCTTCAGAGTGGAGCTTCAGAGTGGAGCTTCAGAGTGGAGCTTCAGAGTGGAGCTTCAGAGTGGAGCTTCAGAGTGGAGCTTCAGAGTGGAGCTTCAGAGTGGAGCTTCAGAGTGCAGAGTGGAGCTTCAGAGTGGAGCTTCAGAGTGGAGCTTCAGAGTGGAGCTTCAGAGTGGAGCTTCAGAGTGGAGCTTCAGAGTGGAGCTTCAGAGTGGAGCTTCAGAGTGGAGCTTCAGAGTGGAGCTTCAGAGTGGAGCTTCAGAGTGGAGCTTCAGAGTGGAGCTTCAGAGTGGAGCTTCAGAGTGGAGCTTCAGAGTGGAGCTTCAGAGTGGAGCTTCAGAGTGGAGCTTCAGAGTGGAGCTTCAGAGTGGAGCTTCAGAGTGGAGCTTCAGAGTGGAGCTTCAGAGTGGAGCTTCAGAGTGGAGCTTCAGAGTGGAGCTTCAGAGTGGAGCTTCAGAGTGGAGCTTCAGAGTGGAGCTTCAGAGTGGAGCTTCAGAGTGGAGCTTCAGAGTGGAGCTTCAGAGTGGAGCTTCAGAGTGGAGCTTCAGAGTGGAGCTTCAGAGTGGAGCTTCAGAGTGGAGCTTCAGAGTGGAGCTTCAGAGTGGAGCTTCAGAGTGGAGCTTCAGAGTGGAGCTTCAGAGTGGAGCTTCAGAGTGGAGCTTCAGAGTGGAGCTTCAGAGTGGAGCTTCAGAGTGGAGCTTCAGAGTGGAGCTTCAGAGTGGAGCTTCAGAGTGGAGCTTCAGAGTGGAGCTTCAGAGTGGAGCTTCAGAGTGGAGCTTCAGAGTGCAGAGTGGAGCTTCAGAGTGCAGAGTGGAGCTTCAGAGTGCAGAGTGGAGCTTCAGAGTGCAGAGTGGAGCTTCAGAGTGCAGAGTGGAGCTTCAGAGTGGAGCTTCAGAGTGGAGCTTCAGAGTGGAGCTTCAGAGTGGAGCTTCAGAGTGGAGCTTCAGAGTGGAGCTTCAGAGTGGAGCTTCAGAGTGGAGCTTCAGAGTGGAGCTTCAGAGTGGAGCTGCAGATTCAGAGTGGAGCTGCAGAGTGCAGATTCAGAGTGCAGAGTGCAGATTCAGAGTGCAGAGTGGAGCTTCAGAGTGCAGATTCAGAGTGGAGCATCAGAGTGCAGATTCAGAGTGGAGCATCAGAGTGCAGATTCAGAGTGGAGCTTCAGAGTGCAGATTCAGAGTGGAGCTTCAGAGTGCAGAGTGGAGCTTCAGAGTGGAGCTTCAGAGTGGAGCTTCAGAGTGCAGAGTGGAGCTTCAGAGTGCAGAGTGGAGCTTCAGAGTGGAGCTTCAGAGTGGAGCTTCAGAGTGGAGCTTCAGAGTGGAGCATCAGAGTGGAGCTTCAGAGTGCAGAGTGGAGCTTCAGAGTGCAGAGTGGAGCTTCAGAGTGCAGCTTCAGAGTGCAGAGTGCAGCTTCAGAGTGCAGAGTGGAGCTTCAGAGTGCAGAGTGGAGCTTCAGAGTGCAGAGTGGAGCTTCAGAGTGCAGAGTGGAGCTTCAGAGTGCAGAGTGGAGCTTCAGAGTGCAGCTTCAGAGTGGAGCTTCAGAGTGGAGCTTCAGAGTGGAGCTTCAGAGTGCAGCTTCAGAGTGGAGCTTCAGAGTGCAGCTTCAGAGTGCAGAGTGGAGCTTCAGAGTGCAGAGTGGAGCTTCAGAGTGCAGAGTGGAGCTTCAGAGTGCAGAGTGGAGCTTCAGAGTGCAGAGTGGAGCTTCAGAGTGCAGAGTGGAGCTTCAGAGTGCAGAGTGGAGCTTCAGAGTGGAGCTTCAGAGTGTCAAGAGCAATGCCAATAGCTCTAACTTTAACAAAGGCAAAACCATTGCATTGTAAATGCTTGTAAAAATAAGTAACCGCAAATTAGGTAAACCCAAAGGACAGGGAATCCAGTTTGTAAAAGTCTGGGTGTCAGACTACAAGCCCCTCTACAAAGTGGCCCTTTATGGGGGACTGGGTGTCAGTCCAAATCGGTTTCTTTGCGAGCACCTCGCTGTTTTAATAATGGGTCTCAATCCTGGAACACCACCTGGAGCAGCACAGATTAAATCGCAGTTATCAGAAAGCTGGGGGGAAATAACGAGTCCCAGACAAAGTGCCAACAATAGCCTGTACCTGATCTCAAAGAGGCATCAGAATGTCCGATACAGACAATTGCAAACACCGTGAATAACTTGACTCGTGTTAGCTAAGAGTAGCAGCTAAGCGAAATCACTGGCAGATAGGCAGCGGAAAGCGCACGAACGAAGAAATTCCTCCTGAGAGGAATTCAAAGTGAGCACCTCTCACCCTCTAGGGACTGGAGGCCAACTGCGCTCCAGGACCGGGACACGTAAGAGCGAGTGAACCGCTCTCGTGTCCTGAACCGCCGCTGTGTTTCACTGCCAATATTACGGACAATAAGCAAGTACACAGCAAAACCGTGACGCGATCTGAAAACACAAGTACAAAGCAACTTTACCACACAAAGGTCAAATCTTAACAATTGAAACTCAAAGAATCAAGAGTCGCGTCGCGCTCAATAAGGGGTGACTACTCTAATAACAAACAATTTAAATATATATAACCTCAACTTAGTCAAATGGAAGAGAAAAACACAGGGATGCTTATCTTGGCTGCGCAGCAGCGAAGAAAGAGGACAAGGAGAAAGGACTATATGGGACTATCTAGATGCTGATTGGTTAACAATGATCTCATTGGTTGTTTGAACTACGTTTTTCCCCAGTTGTACTATGGTAAAAGTAGCTTTTGTTGATATTTTACATGGTTGCTGTTGAAAATAAAGTGAAGAAAGAAGGCATCATCTTCGCCTCCAGTCCTGACATAGAATTTCTTGCAGCATGTGATAATTCAATTTTAACACAGCAAATTTTACCTGGCTTGTTTCGTAGCTCCTTGGTCTCTGCTCCGAACCAATTTGAGCAGCGGCCGGTCTTTGTTCGGGGGTTCCAGAAACAGTTGATTTGAAGTGGTGTATTGTGTTGGGAGTTCGCTATCCCACCAGGAGCTCATTTCTATAAGAGGTGGGGAAATCAGTCAAGTGAAGGTGTGATATATAGATATAAATAGAGCTATGTATAGATATATCCTATATCAGCTGCTCCAATTTAGATCAGCTGCCTATCTTCCGGTTTCTTCTGTTGTCTCAGCGCCAGGATGCCCGCAGGGTTACAGTGTAAAAATAAAATAAATATCGATATATCTATAGCCAATTAATTTTCTTCCTTTAGTCCTTTTTCTGTATGGCTTGTCCTAGTTTTTGCTTTTCAAAATCGCATCACGCAAACATAAGATTTCCTGTAACACTGGTGGGAATAAATCTAGGCACCATATGAATATATAATATTACACAGTGTGCAGCACTGACCTTCAAACACAACTAGTTGAGTAGAACATCATTTATAGAGGCAAAATCTGATACTTTTTCAGATGTACATGAATGGAAAGATTTCAGCTCTTTTCAGCTAGAGATGAAGCTTGCTGATATGTATGATTGTGAATTTGTTTATTCCGTATAAGGGTGTCTAGCACCATTAATACTCTAGTCTAAAAAATTAGTAGCGGATGAATGTCGAGACTTCTTTTCTGTCCCCAAGACACCTTCTCCTATAAATAGGAAGCTTGAACTGAGGCACAAACTGATCTCCACCCGTGGAAGCAAAAGCATCTTAAACATTTTAGTGCTGCTATGCACGAACCCTAACCTTATTCCCATAGTCATAGACTTACATCCCTGTGCGAAATGTTGAAGTTGATGAATGTCTTCTAGATAACCCACCCACACCAGAAATAATGCATTTTGTCTTTGCATTCATCTTCTGCATGCTGTATGTACTTAATGAGCTTGCAACCTGCATATCGGTAAACCCCACATTTGCACACAACACCTTAACATGGTAACTATGTTATTTTCAACAACGGGACTTATCATGCATGCATTCTCCATAAAATACGTGTTCATTTCTTATAGGCTGCGATTTGGTTAGCTTGTAAAGGGTTTCCAATTTCAAAGCAGTACTGGCATTGGTTTAAATTCAGATTTTTTTTAGCTTATCAGAAGAAATATGGTTAAACTGCCTAGAATAAATGTAATACTAAAGCTTTGCCCAATGTGGTGGGTACAGTGGTTAGGATTACTTTGGAAAATTGACCATAGATCTTTTATATTTGCGTATCTCCCAAGAATTTGTACTTAGCTGTATAATCTTGGAAATGGGCGGGGCTTAGCTGTATAATCTTGGAAATGGGCGGGGGCAAAGTCATTTTGATGGTTTAAAATTGTTCTACGTTCATTCCCCCCTCCCCTAAAAGACAAAACATGTTGATGCCTTTAATAGCATTTCCTAATAATGTAATACAATTTTTGTTTTATTTACAGAACATTCCATTTTCTGTGGAAAACAAATGGAGACTTCTAGCAATGATGACCGTTTTCTTTGGAAGTGGCTTTGTCTTTCCTTTTGTAATTGTCCGGCACCAATTGCTGAAGAAGTGAAGAGGCAAGTAAGATCCTCTTTAATGCCCTGCAGACTTGTATATTTCTTGAATCATGTCTTGAAAGTAAAGCATGAACGCTTTTTTGTTCAGTCTACACTATTGTAATAAACCTTTAAGAAATTCAGCATTTATTTCAGATTACAAGAGGAGTGTAAACTGTTAAGTGACTGGCTTTTTTCATGTAAGCCACTACTAAGAGGCTACATGTACAGTGTAGGGTGGGTGGAGGTCAGTAATATCCCCATTTCATTACGTTCTGTGCGGAACATATGGATGGGTATTTGACTAAAGGCTCTTGCAGGAAACGTTCTATATAATTTCCTTGATTCAATTACAAAGGTGATTAAAGCGTCCGACTTACTCCGAAGAGGCAATACTAGTGGAGGACGTTTAGGTGAACTGTATTAGCCATAAAGGGGGGTAGGGGGATATTTATGACATGGTGGTGGGTTCTCCTTTGGAGTTTGTGTATTAGAATTTGTTTCTCTGTTGGAGATCTACCCAGTTTGTGGGTAACTTTTTGATGCTTGTCTGGTGTACGACTTTATTATACCAATTATTTGTTCAGTTTCTGTGGTAGAATTTGAAGACCAATTTGCTTGCTGTTTTGAGAAACATTTTTTTACACATTGTTCGAGATAATTGGTTAGTCAGCGGTTATACCGGAACCCACCCACTGTTGAGAAAGCAGTTTATCGCAAAATCATATGCTTGCTTTTCTTCTTTATCTTGAGTGTGGAGTTATGTTCTGATAATGAAGGGCTGGTGCAGATGATGTGAACATAACAGTATGAAAAACCATGATACTGTAAACGCTTTCTGATGTACCATGTCCCGATACAGTGTCAATACATTCAATTTTGTTCCCAAATCCTTTCCATCTCACATTTAACTTCCACGAGGAGGCCGGTCGAAGGAAAAACCAGTCGGCTTGTTATATTTTTCCTGTAACATTTAACTTTCTCAGGTTAGGTTCTTTTAAGCTCATGCATGTTGGCCAAAGTGGCTTGATATCTTTCTACTTAAAGCCTCTTTGTTATGAATATGTAATGCCCACAGATATCCTGCTTTGCAGCCGCAGTTCCCCTTTCCAGCAAAGATTTAAAATATTTCCGTTCCTTCGCCGCCCCGCCCCCCCCTCGCCATGCAAACGTAAAGTCTTTGTACATTTCTTTGCATTGCCCATTTGTAGTTAAACCTAAATGATACTTTTTTTAATAACTTATTTTGTTTTCCTTCAGATTTCTGGCGTGGAGTATTGCAGAGAAGTATCGTGTAAGGCGGAATGGATCTCACTGAAACTATTCCCACTATTATTGTAAATAAACCTAATATATAACACTTGTCTGGCGTTTTACTTTGTTTTAAAGTACTCATAAGCATTTCAACAATACCGGTCTGCAGAATGTGTTCAGTAGTACACTATGCTGCTTTTGCTTGTAGGCGTGTTGATATGCTCACAAAAATTTTAAGGGATTAAAAAGTAGGGCATGCAGATTGACCCGACAAGTTTAGCTGTTGCCCTAGAAGTTAGGCGGAACGTTTCTGAGGACACTAATTCACATAAATGCACCCAAGTCTGAATTTCTGTTCTTAATCAGATATTAGGGTGCTTTGGAGCACAATTTGTGTAGCCTGATGAACACTGCATTTTGAGGCCTTATATCAAGCATACTATGGCAAGTACATCTTGCTACTCTGAACCAGAATAGGCACATGGTGATTCTGGGTGTTCCCTTTCATGGTAACAACCTAGCCTTTCTTGCTATTTTGATATTGCAGTAAAGGCCATGGCAAGTAAGTACTTTCATCTCAAGTGGCAGATGAGCCCGATATAAGACTTCATTTCAGGATGAGGCCTATTCAAGTCTTTTAATCCGCATAATGTAGTCCTATGAGGTTCTCTATTTGACTTCTAACAAAGTTGGTAACACTTAATCCGCAAAATCAGAATAAAGATGGTATCATCGTTGTTAATGTAGTAATCCGGAATCACAAAGACTTTTGATAATTTTTATTTACAACAGAAAATTACATCATGGATTCTCCAGCACATTTGAGGTGTATCTAATTTATCATTGATATATATAGCTATTATGAGGCACAGTTTAAGTACATCAGAGTTCGTATCGGGGCACTCGTTACAATATACACATTGTGTTGGTCAACCAGATACTTTGCAGTGGTGTCCCTGGCTCTTGATATTGGCAGGTATTGAATTGAAATCGGATTTCTAGAGCGCGTAGCTACCTTAGGGCGTCCCAGCGCTGACATGCAACCTATTGTTCCAGAGGGGGGAGGGGAAGGTGTAGACATTTATGGAAAGAGCCAAGTTTTTAATTGCCTGCGGAAAGCGAGTAAATTGTGTTCTCGAATGGACAGTGGAAGAGGTCCACAATTTAGGGGCATTGTAGGAAAACAATCTCCCCCCGATCGGGCTCTGTTTATTCTTGGAATACAGGCAAGGGAGAGTCTGTCTGACCTGAGTTGTCTGTTCGGGTGGTAGGGTTTGATGAGGGATTTCAAGATTGGCGGGCCTCTGCCGTGCATTAACTTGTGTGATACATAGGGTCTTAAACGTGACCCTTT
Organism: Lissotriton helveticus; assembly: GCF_964261635.1. Classification (NCBI taxonomy): domain Eukaryota; kingdom Metazoa; phylum Chordata; class Amphibia; order Caudata; family Salamandridae; genus Lissotriton; species Lissotriton helveticus. The sequence goes on from NC_136059.1 coordinate 644,652,253, forward strand.
CCTTGATCGGGAGCCAGTGGAGACTTTTAAGGGCCGGTTTGGCCGAGCATCTGGACTTGGTTCCTGTAAGGAGTCTGGCGGCTCCGTTTTGGGCGTATTGTAGTTTTATTACTGAAGCAGGGGCTCCCAGGTATAGGGTATTTCCATAGTCTAGTCTGGAGTTCACCAGACCCTGAATAAGCAGTTTCCTAGATTGGAAGGGGAGTAGGTGAAGGATCTTTTGCGCTTTTTGGATGAGGCCGAAACAGATGCCAGAGGTTTTCCTAGCCTGGGCTTTAAAATTGAGCTCCTGGTCCAGCCAGATACCCAGGCTCTTGAAGCCCATGCATGGTGGCCAAGAGAGGGACGGGGGGGGAGTTTGCGTGGGTTACCTATCGGAAGGATTTTGGATTTCTCTCCGTTTAATTTTAGGCGAGATTCACACATCCAGTGGTAGATGTTATGGTAGGTATGAGCTTACTATAATCAGATAGTATTGCAAATAGATCAAGTCTGTAAGCTAATCAGCCAGTGTCTTTCTTCCAAGCCCATCACTAATCATCTTTTTGCCATTGGCAGTGCCAGGTATTTGCACTCCAGAACCAGTATGTCTTTTGCATAACCCAGAGGGCTATGTAATTGAGCTCTATGTATGTAAATCATCCTGTTCAATTTTTGATGAAAATGAAGCCTGTAGTCACGTACAACAGGGCATGTCCACACGAAATGGAGGAATGCTTGTTCTTCCTCACTACAACAGGTATCCTCAAGCTAGCCATACTCATGAAGGCACTAGGGGTGTAGTAGAACACTATGAATTTGCACTGGATTATTCCGTCTATCATGTAGGGAAATACTTCTAATGAACAGCAATACCTCAATGTTTCGTCTTTAATGCCCTATGGTAGTTCAACCTACCTCTGTAGCTGTGCCTTTAAAGGAGTTATGTGCGAGTTCCTCCAGGACAGCATGTTGTGGGCTAGTTCTGCAAGTCGAAGTAAAGAGAACGGGGTGTGAGTTCGGTGGTAAGTCTAGATGTTTTGCTTTCATAGCACCACAGATTTTTTAATATGTTCAGTCTTGTGCGGTCCCTGATCAAGTCCGAAGAATTAATTGTTATAAAACATCTCTTAACATGACTGCGTTTTGTTTGGTTTATGTGCACTCCCATCTCGTCACAGACAGGTAACCATGGATATCACTCCTGTGGAGTAAAGCACATTGTCTCTGCTTTTTATGCAACTACTGCCAGGTGTATATGTGGGAAGGTGAGATGAAATCATTGCAAGGAGCCAAACGTAGTGAAGACACAGCAGCCGACCAAATTCAAATCGGAATCGCAGTCCTCCACTGATCGAATCCAAGGGGACAGCACAATCAATTGAACAGGGTGGGAGGGAGGAGCAGGGGAAGAAACACTTGGGAGATACCACACATCTGCCCCGTCAAAAAAGTGATGAGGGCATGTAAAGGTGTCGCAAGTAAAAGGCTGCACGTTTGATATCATGGGGTGATCATGCAAACATTCAGACCTGTATAAGACTTAGTGGATAATAATTGTATTTACCATGCTGAGTAAAATTAGGACAAATGTGTAACAAGTGACAGGAAAGGAAAGAAGACAGTTCATGGACCTTTATTTTATCTAGAATCTCCCATGTAACGGTGACTAGATGCGGGCCTCAGGGTAGGAGAGGGTTTTAGGCCCTGACCGTCTTCCAAGTACTAGTGTGTGGTCTAATTGGTAGTGCCTGAACTGTATACAGGATTTTGCTTGTGGGATGTTTGTAAGTGCCTCTACTCATGTGGGTCTCCTCTAGCATACTTTTATGATTACACAACACAACATCCCCCCCCCCCCCCCCTTGAGGCTGACTTGAATTATCCTTGACCGCAGAGGAATTAAGCTTTCTTACCCAGCCCAGATTCCATATTCTGCAATCCTGTTTTTAATGGCGGTGCTAAACAATTGTATTACCCGCGCCTTTCGAGAATTTTGATCCTCTGACATCCCTTTAAACATTTTTTTTCACCCAATCTACATGAACGTAACACTGGTGTAATGGTGCTGGTCGTATTTTTCCTTTCTTCCTTGAGTTCCTTCTCCGGTTGCCTCCAAGGTTCCATGGTATGGATGTTTGCCCAACCTTTTTGCCACTTCGTCCACGCTGAATCCAGTTGCGAGTGTGGCTTTCTGCCTTTCAACTGTTCGAATGGATTATTTAGCATAGCTTGCTGTGCTTCAGTCTGCTTATTTTTGATTTTCAACACAAGTTCACCATCGCTAATTGCATTTCTTCTTTTATGGGTTTATTAAAATGTTTTGATTCGCTGCAGGGTGGTATAATGCCGAACATAGATGGTTGATTCCGTTTTCTTCCATTAACTTATCCATTTCCTTTGAGCAGAATTGTACTTCATCATAATTTTTGATGGTAGGCCTTAGCTTGCAAACATTTTATTCAATAAAAATGGTGACTCTTTTTCTGGTGGTGTAAGGTACAATATTGATTTCAGGCCATCTTGAGTAGAGATCCAATAAAACTATTCTATATGGTGTTGAAATTTCTCCCGGCAAAGGACCAATTATGTCCATGTTTAGATCGTTCCATGGTTTATCACGGAGCTCGCGCGTGTTCATGGGAGGTTTTCTTGTGACTAAAACTTTGTATTTCATTACACAACCCACGCACTCTTGAGGACCTTTCTATTTGGATGTCCATACCTGGCCACCAGAACTCCTTCCATAGCAGTTCTTTTATCTTCGATACTCCAAAGTGGCCTTCATTCAGTGGCATCACTAGGGGGGGTGCGGACCGCACTGGGTGACACCCTCACATGGGGTAACACCATCTGGTTGCGCCCCCCCACAGCAGGCCTCTGTACATGGCACCCCCTGCACCGCACCCGAAGGCCTCGGAGAGACTCGATCCGCTTTAAAAACAAAAGCGAACAGATATTTTCTCACCTATTCGAATTAAAATTTTCTCATTAGTTAAAGTTTGAAAAGTGTAGTAATGAGGGGCCCCCGCCATTTATATGGAAAAAGACACGGTGCTAAAGAGGGGGGGTATTAACCGCTTGGAAATTAGCTTTTACTTTAGCTGTTTCATATCGTAAAAAAATTCTCACGTCTACAAACTCGCTGGTGCCTTGTACCCAGATTTCTTTTTGCATCTTGAAAAGCTTTAAAAGAGAAACCACATGAAAGCGGCAGAGTGCAAACGGGGGGGGGGGGGGTCCTGCCCCCCACCCCCCGGGTTTAATGTGCGAGAGAGAGGGAGTAAGAAGACAGAGCGAGAGTTAGAGTGAGAAAGAGAGAGAGGGAGCTAGAGTGAGAAAGAGAGAGGGAGTAAGACAGAGAGAGGGAGACAGGTATCTAGAGGGAGTAAGACCGAGAGAGCTAGAGGGAGCAAGACGGAGAGAGAGGGAGAGGGAGCAAGACAGAGGGAGCCAGAGGGAATAAGAGAGAGGGAGCAAGACAGAGAGAGGGAGTAAGACAGAGAGGGAGCTAGAGGGAGTAAGACAGAGGGAGCTAGACAGAGAGGGAGCTAGAGGGAGTAAGACCGAGAGGGAGCTAGAGGGAGTAAGACAGAGAGGGAGCTAGACAGAGAGGGAGTAAGATAGAGAGAGGGAGCTAGAGCGAGCAAGAGAGGGAGCTAGAGGGAGTGGGAGCTACAGGGAGCAAGCCGGAGAGAGAGGGAGGTAGACAGAGAGGGAGCTAGGCGGAGCAAGACAGAGGGAGCAAGACGGAGAGGGAGTAAGGGAGAGGGAGCTAGAGGGAGTAAGACAGCGAGGGAGCTAGAAAGATAGAGGGAGCAAGATAGAGAGAGGGAGCTAGAGGGACCAAGCCGGAGAAAGGGAGCTAGAGGGAGTAAGACAGAGAGAGGGGGCAAGACGGAGATGGAGCTAGAGGGAGTAAGACAGAGAGAGGAGCTATAGGGAGTAAGACAGAGAGATAGGGAGCTAGATGGAGTAAGACAGAGAGGGAGACAGAGGGAGTAAGACGGAGAGAGGGAGCTAGACAGAGGGAGAGGGAGTAAGAGAGAGGGAGCTAGACAGAGATGGAGCTAGAGGGAGTAAGACAGAGAGGGAGCTAGAGGGAGTAAGACAGAGAGGGAGCTAGACAGAGAGAGGGAGTAAGACAGAGAGTGAACTAGAGGGCTCTTGACATAGAGGGAGTAAGACAGAGAGAGCTAGAGGGAGCAAGACGGGGAGAGAGAGGGAGCTAGAGGGAGTAAGAGAGAGAGAGGGAGTAAGAGAGAGGGGGCTAGAGGGAGTAGACCGAGAGAGAGGAAGCTAGAGGGAGTAAGACAGAGAGGGAGCAAGACAGAGAGAGGGAGTGAGGGAGTAAGAGAGCGGGAGCTAGAGGGAGTAAGAGAGTGGGAGCTAGAGAGAGTAAGACAGGGAGTAAGACAGAGGGAGTAAGAGAGGGAGCTAGGGAGAGGGAGAGGGAGTAAGAGAGATAGAGGGAGCTAGACAGAGATGGAGCTAGAGGGAGTAAGACAGAGAGGGAGCTAGAGGGAGTAAGACAGAGAGGGAGTAAGACAGAGAGGGAGCTAGACAGAGAGAGGGAGTAAGACAGAGAGTGAACTAGAGGGCTCTTGACATAGAGGGAGTAAGACAGAGAGCTAGAGGGAGCAAGACGGGGAGAGGGGGAGCTAGAGGGAGTAAGAGAGAGAGAGGGAGTAAGAGAGAGGGGGCTAGAGGGAGTAGACCGAGAGAGAGAGGAAGCTAGAGGGAGTAAGACAGAGAGAGGGAGCAAGACAGAGAGAGGGAGTGAGGGAGTAAGAGAGCGGGAGCAAGAGGGAGTAAGAGAGTGGGAGCTAGAGAGAGTAAGACAGAGGGAGTAAGACAGAGAGGGAGCTAGAAGGTTGGAGAGAGGGAGCAAGACAGAGAGGGAGCTAGAGGGAGTAAGACAGAGAGAGGGAGTGAGGCAGAGAGGGAGCTAGAGGGAGTAAGACAGAGAGAGAGGGAGACAGAGGGAGCTAGAGGGAGAAGGACAGAGAGAGGGAGCTAGCCAGAGAGAGAGCTAGAGGGAGTAAGACAGTACCTAGCACCGTACATTTCCGACAGGTGGTCCATGCGGTAAGTCGTGAGGGGCTGACACCATGAGTTACCCGCACCGGGTGACACCAACCCCAGTGACACCACTGCCTTCATTTGCCATGTTTATGAATTTGTTACGTTCACCTTCTAGGGGAATTAGTTTGGTTACCCTAAATAAAGAGCCATCCATTTCTAGCAGTTCGTCTTTTACACATGTTCTTGTAGAGCCAAACTTCATTGGCCTACTGTCTCACTGTCCTAAGAATCTCTTCCTCTTCTAATCTATCTTTCCATTCGCCCTCAGTAATCACTTCATCAGATATTCCAGTATCCCTCATCTTTTGCGCCCTCCGCATTGGTAATTGACCTAGAAAAACAGATCGGCTGCTTTGTTTATTATTCCAGGGATGTATTGCGCAGCAAACATAAACTCCTGTAGATTGTTGATCAATCTTATATGGCTGGAGACTGAGACCAAACCCTTTGTCCCAATGATCTTTCAACAGTTTATGGTCGGACCTGACTTTGTATTCACTTCCCCAGGCAAAATTTGTGTATTGCCCAGAATACCGCTAGAGCTTCTTTCTCTAATCAGACACTTCAGGATTTCGCGATTTGCAAAAATCCGGCAGTTTTGTAAAAATGCCGCAATTTTTACAAAACTACCCGCGAAATTTCGAAAATGTGATCCTGGGAGGTGTGCTCAGTACTGTGCCGGTAGTGAATGTGTGCACGTGCCCATTATTTGGATTCTGTTGAGCCTAAAACGTTGAATAAGTTAATTGAACTTCCTGCCTGGTGGGTGCTCAGCGCACTTTGGCTCAGTATGCAACTTTCTAAAATAGCGTTTTGTAATAGGCATGCCTGGTTTGTTTCATTTTCAGTATGTTTCCAACAGTAGATAACTACGTTAATGAAAGACAACTACCTGGTCGAGGAGGGCGCGCAGAGTGTGCCGTTCTCTTGCTTTCAGCTCTCTAATAAAAGCACCTACTCTGAGTTGTGCAGGTCACAAATTGCCTGTAAGCTGATGTAAACAGAGAGCAACTCTTCCGGGTGTTCTCAGTCTGGACGCAGCATCAGATCACATTTACATGGCAGCAACACACAAGAATGATAAAGAACAGCTTCAGTGACTCATTGCACCTGCATCCGACCAGAATTACATCCTGACCAGGCAGTCAGTGAACTGACTAGTGGCGCGGTGGCATGCTTACTGGAAATCCAACAATTCTAGCGCCTTGAAGAGAGCATTGTTCCACTTGGACTGTAATTGGAGATTACTTAGCAGAATACATTTTACTTACCCCTATAGGTTGTCGTGGGCAGCCTAACGTACATAGGTAATTTATTTTAGAACCACATGTGCGTGTAGGACAGACTTGCATGTGCTCATATGTATTTTGAAAGAATACTAGTTTTCCTCTCATAAATGTATATACTCTAAGGTGTTCCCTTTTCATAGTGGGGGAGAGGACGTGGCATTAGGGCGAAAGCTGCCGATTTTGGAAATGGGAACCAAGTTCAAGTCTTGGCGTCGGCACAACGTTGTTTGATTCCGGACAAATGTATATAATCACCTTCTGTAATGTGACTGATACCCATGTAGAGCACTCAAAAGCCTTCAGGTAGCGCTCACCCTATATAAAAGTGTAAAAAAATAAATGGAATAGGGAAGAGAATTATTTGGGTGCTATAAAACGTTATAAATAAATTGAAGGGAGACCAGTTTTCCATGACAAAATAATATTTTCCATCTGAAAAAATGAAGTTAGCAAGTGCATTTTCACTGCTTCTGCAGGTTCTCATGAGAAACGTATGTACATTTTTACATGAGAAAATAGAATGGATAAATGTTTTCCGGGGTAATGCTTGCAAAGCTAAGTCTGGTGTCCCACTGTAGGTAGAAATGAGTTTTTTGTGAATTCCGAAGAGGAGTAAATTTACACCCGTACGATCTTCAGAATGCTCATTTCTTTGACATGTGGAAACTGCATATTGTAGACTGTAAAACATAAACTTAAAACATCACTGTTAAGTATCTTCTATAAATTAATGTCTGCATGCAAAGTGTCCATTAAGCAGCTAAACCCACTATCAAGCACCAGCTGGGCCTGTGGTTTGAAAAGTCCTAAAATAGATAGGATGTGAGTTATTAATATTTTAGCAGGAGATGTTTTAAGGCTCTGTTTTGCAGGTCAGTCTATTCAGTTTATGGGTTCACGTGATTTATCTGTCAGGCCGAGATGAACCCTTCTGAGCTTTCAGTAGGTCACCCTGACTGTGCCTATCAACAGAGTGAGGGAGCGGGAGGGCTCTGGGACATATAAAAGAATGAAGTAAAGATAGCGCTTCTGTTTCCTGTACTATGTGCAGGCACCTAGGGGGTGGGTGTAACTCGCATATTAATCTTGTAAAATGGCTGAAATTGTGTAACTGCATCACACACTCAAAAAATTACCCAAACGTTCCGAGTAAAAATTCAACCTGAAAATGTAATTTTAAGTTGATTTAGTTCAAAACACTATCACATACGGATTTGCAGTTTTGCACTCAATTAGTACCCAAATGATCCTCACTGGTAACAAATCTTTCAGAAATTTTGACTCCCCACATTAAAGAAACTGCAGCTCAGGTTCAAAACTGCCATGCATGCTCAGATTTGAGGTTTTGCACAAACACGCACACTGTCATATGTCAATACTGCGCAACTCAAACACGCACTCCATCATATAACAATATTGATTAGCTCAGCCATTCACACCATCATATGACAATACTGCGTAACTAAACCTGCAAACACCAACATAAAACAATACTGCATTGTGGTTCATGCTTGTATTTACCCATGGGAATGTTTCTTCTGTTTATTGTTTAGTTTTCTATATAGGGATTATTAACTATGAAGCTTTAGGGCGCTTTACATAGAAGCAAGAATTACAATCAGATGAACACTGGGACGGAGTCACGGGAAGGAATGTGAGCCATGGATCAGAAGATTCCTGTTTGTGTTTGGAGAATCCTCTGAGGCTAGGTGAGGGTCCTAAATTGCTTTGGATGAACTCATGGAAGCTAGACCCCACTCAGAGAGGTCTACTTAAAAAATTACATTTAGAAACACAGCTCCCTCCGACGAGGTTAGGACTGGAGCTGTGCTTCCGTAGAGCTGCAGATACTTTAAACATGCCTATTTCAAAGTGGAATACTCAGCTATAACAGTTCCAATTGATTTCAGGCTGAAAATGTATTATAAGTAAAATGAAGTGCCGCAAAAATGCCGCTAAATTCTCATATTTGTGCTGCTAAATTTCCTATTCCATGCCGCAATTTCCCTGGGGGGGGGGGGGTCTGTCTAATACAGAGTAGTTTGTTTCCGCCCCATGTAGTGACCTTGAAGCGAAGACCATGGTTCCTTCACCATCATCTGTTTGAGTTAGGACTGCTCCCAGTCCCTTTTGCTTTCATCCAAGGTTATTACCTTTCTGCCTGTGGAAGGAACTCCATCTGGGAGCATATTTTAGGCAACATTTTACATCTTGAAACTCCTTTTCACACTTGTCATCCCAATCAAAGTCTGCTCTGGTATTAGTTTTCTCATTCGGAATGTTCTGCTAGCGAAATAATAATTTGTTGTAGACATCCACCATCCCAAGGGATAACTTGAGTTCCTCTTTGACTGTAAGAGGTGCTAGGTTTGAAATTTTGAAAGAAGTTCTTTCAGAAATGATTGTTAGTCTAGAACATGAATCAAACATTGTCTCCACCTTTACTTCTATTTTCCCTATATCTTTAGGATTGCACTTATCTGCGTCATCCATCTGCAATACGGTTTCATCATAAATTTCTGATGCCGTGAATCTTATTTTTTTTGTTCATACTTTTTTGTTCAATTTTACAGCATGACATATAGTGTCCCCCCCTTGCCACATCCATTACACGCAGCCCTCCAAGCTAGCCATTCTCCAATTAGCCACATGGCCTGGAATTCGACATCTAACATTGCCCTTTAAATATCTTGTCATTTGCTTTAAACAATTCTCATTTTCTCTTTCACATCTGCCTTTTCTTCATGTGTGTTACGTTTAGTTAAAACTTTCAGTTCTTTTACACACTATAACGTGTTCTACCTGCCTGAAAACAATGAGAACTTCATGTAAGGGGTGGATCATTTTTGAGCCATAATTTTTGTTGCCACTAGTTTTCTCCGATTATATACAAACTCCCCTATACTTTTATCCTCCTTCAGTTGACTTTTACCAAAAATATCTGTCCAGGATGTCGCGTATTCTGGGTAAAAAACCCAGATATCTAGTTTCCTTAAACATATTTCAAAACCATAAAAATCCCTTGCATCATCCTCAGCTAGCTCTGGTAGTGTTCTAAGGTTTCTTGTCCTCTCAGCAACCAAGCATGGTTACAATAATGTCACTTTTCTTTCAATATTCGCATTAGGACCACAAACCATGAGATAGTTATTGAAAACTTAATTCCATTTACTCATTTGTGGTTCTCCCTGAGTACTCTTAAAGAAAGGTGGCGTTATGCTTTGCATGGTGTGAGTTCTCTTTCGATAACTTGCTAAATTTACCCCAAACACAATACGATTCAAAATTTCACAAAGATCCGTAACATGAATTGAATACCACAAGGTGTCCGGTGATATATCCCTCAGGCGTATTTGTGGATCACTGGTTTATCTTGATGCTATTAATATTCAGTCATTCATTTTTTTGAGCTATAGAAAACAGTGAAGGCCTGATTCTCAAAGAGCATCCACACTCGTGGCAAAGGCCCTGTAGTCATAGCGGGTGCCTGCACTTCCGTTGGACCTCCGAACTGCAGTTTCTTAGTGCAGACGTCCTGCCACAAGTGAGAACCCCTGCCATGACTGCAGGGCTTTCACCACGAGTGCGGAGGATCTTTGTGAATCGGGCCCATTGTCGCAGAAAATATTGAACGTCTGGTTATGGTGCATCACTGATGATTCTATGCCACTAATGAAAATGAATCACTGAAGATTTTGAATCATTGATGATATGAAACACTGATAATGCTGGGCTCTCAATGATGCTAAGCATCTGGTAATACGAAGACACTGGTAAAACAGTGCATTGATAATACTTCCAAATTAGACAAATTCTAGTTAAATGCCTTCCAGGTTTGCTGTATGCCACTGATTTCATTTTGATTTTCCAGTTTCCAAAAGGCTAAAGCACATTGTGCTTGAAGATTAACATGAAGAAGTCAGAGCCAATGGTCTTCAAGAAACATTTGAAGTTATCAAAGAGTTTCTGTTTGGGGGTTTGTTCTCATATTTGTGTATAACATTATAAAGTAAGTTGTCCTGGATGGATCATCTCAACAAAACACTTCAAAATCTGAAGCCTTGTTTAATGACATAGTACATTTCCCACAGACATGTAAACCGGTTTTCTCTGCAAATTTACAAAGTAGTTCAGAATAAAGCCGCTAACCAGTTAGTTTAATGGGGCTGAACTTGGGGCCTTAACAAAAGTTCCAACTATTGCTCTGGAGCTTGCTGTCAGCTATAGCTTCATTCACGACTGATATAGATTGATTCTTTTAAGATATTCAGTCAAACATTCATCATGATTCACATATCAATTGGTCAATAAGGTGTGGAAGGAACAGTCAGGAATGTTCATCCATGTCAAAATACTTCCATGCTTGAAAATTGGTAGCAGGAAGTTCCAACTTTCAGGGTCAGGCAGGAGCAGCACCTCTAACATCATGTCCAAGTTTCCAGGACCTGGGTAAACCCTTTTTGGGGGGGGGGGCATGCAGGACTCTGCAGTAGAAGCCAGGCGAAGAGTGCCAGGTCTCTTGAGCTTGTTATGACCCTGCTCACACAGGAGACCAGCCAACTAGCTCTGGGAGTCACTCTGATAGTCCTGGCTTCAAGGAGATGGTCCTCACTTCAACCTGCAAGGGAGGCCTTAAGAAGCTGGGCAGTCCTCTGAAGAACAAGGCATACCTAAAGCAGTAGAGCAGTCCTAATGTAGTAGCAGAGCAGTCCTCTCCAGAACAATGCTGGTCTCAAGTAGCAGTGCTGTCCTGGGGAGTACAAGGCAGTCCTTTGGATGTCTCCCTCAGGTCTAGGAGTGAACTGATGAGGTGGTTCAGGAGGTGCAATATGTATACCTGGTGCCAGCCTTTAGGGTGGGGGTGACATCCTGGCTACCCTCACATCTGGTTCTGGAAAGTTCTTCTCTTCCCCTGCCAAGGCTTCAATTAGCTTTGGGTGACAAAAGACTGGGGTCAGGTTCTTTTGTGTGTGTGTGCTGGAGGCTGCCCTTTGAAATGTAACTGGGTCAGGGAACGGTTTCACCCCAATCATCGAAGCAAGATGGCCCATCCTGCCAAAACATAGTCCCTCTTTGTCTCACACAAAGCCCAACTGTCAAGCTATTCACAGCCAGCAGCACCCGCCGCAATGTTAAATTGCTGGATGCGATTGCCACAGTGGCGGTTGCATCGTAATTAGGGGTATGGGACCGCCGCCTTACAGGCGGGTGGTCCCGATCCCGCTACGAGGGCAGGCGGACTCAAGTTTGCCCGCCATCTTAATCGGCCCCTAAATCAGGCCCTAAGTCCTTTCTATGATTGCTGGCTATGTTTTTAAACATTTTGCTTTCCTTTTTGTCCTTAGTTTTTCCGGTTGATTCATTTTACAAAAGTAAAAGTGACAAAAGTTTCTCATTAAAATAAAATTTGAAGTTCTGAGAAACTATTAATACTGAACCATTGTTGGAATTGAGCTTCTGAGATAAGAGTCATTGTAGACCTGTCAGCCTTAGGGTGGTTTCTCCCAAACGTTTTTCCTTCCTCCTCCATTTATGCTGATCTTGATTTTGCTGGCCGCAGGACTCTGCACTCTTTACCACTGCTAACCAGTCCTAAAGTGCATATGTGCACACTTTAACACATGGAAACAGTGGCTTATCCCTAATTGGCATATTTAGTTTACTTATAAGTCCCTAGTAAAGTGGTACTACGTGTATCCAGGGCCTGTAGATGAAATGCTACCAGTCTCCCTGCTTTTTGAAAACAACAAGGGAACCCAAAGAAGTCTGCAAGGGACCTTGGGAGTCAATATTATTAAGGCAACAGTGGTCCCTTACAAATAATAATGCTTAATCAATAAATATAGACGAAGTCGTTGCTATATTTGAAAATGACATGCCCAGCCGGGCAGAGGTCTAGGTATTTACTTTTCAGTCAATGTAAAACATGAATAACACATAATTTACAAGACAGGGCACAAGCCTGTACCCAGTCAGTCACACAAGAAATATCAGGACAGGGAACAATTAAAGGGAACAAACAAAAGGGCTTAGGCAAAAGCTTAACGTTCTGTAAACTTGTTAATCGCACAGTTTTGATTGTAAAACAGAACAATATTGACACCTTCACACTTTTAAAGGACAAATAAATCATTCCATGTGTGTAAGGTGCTCATAGTTGTCGACAGCGTTTCGATCCGTTTAACACATTCTGCGGATCTCATCAGGACATTTAATGTATGCCTAATAGTAAAGCAGCTTCATTTGCCTAATGGGAGGAAGGGAAGGAAAATACCAAGAGACATCGCTAAGGACAAATCGGAAAGGACGCATGTATACATAGCGCGAATTTTGTGGGCATGCACTCTGTGGGAGGAAGGTCCGAGTGCGACAGGCTGATATCAAGTACTGAACAAAAGATACCTAAACACATGCAAGAAAACGAATTTGAGGTCGGTGCATGTGCATGACGTGAAAATTACATGTGGCACAAGGTGTGAAATAATTACATTCCGCGCAAGTGCTGAGGCAGGTTAAAGGGGGGGAAAACGGGTGACGACGCGTTCATCCAGGCTAGTGAAGATGACATTGGAGAGTGTCAATATCTATAGGAGAAAGCTCACCAAGAGGGAAGCCAAGGGGTTCAAGGCTTATTGTGTACCCGATCACAGGAATTACCTGCAAAAAAAAACGAGTAGGCTACAGTACGTTGCGGGCAAGGTGTCAGATAAGGTGGTGGGTGGGACGGGTAAAAGGAGGCTTACCGGGCGGGCTGTTGCTGTGACTTGTCTGGGTCAGCTTGGGTTCGATTCCGCTTAGCAATGTGCTTGTGTAAGACTGAAGAAGGGCCTGAAAGAACGAATAGGAGTGTCAAGGTGAAACCAGCAGTGAACTAGGATCAGGGGCGACACAGGAGAATTGTCGCAAGGGCGCTTACCAAGATTTGGCCAGTCAAAGAACGTCAGGCGGACCACAATCAGGAATATAGGGACTGTTGGACTTGGCCCTTCTGGCAGGTTCACCCCTAATCTTTTTGCTTTTAGTATGTGATCTGTGTTAGTGATTTTTGGTCTCTGCGCACTTTTTATCTGTGTCACAGAGTAAAGTGCGTGCGTGTAGTGAGGCTGGCCTGCCCTCCCATAGGAATGCATGGTGAATGTGTGTGTCCATGTTAATTCCTGATGTGTGGGGAGTGCAGGCTTGAGTTTGGTATGTACGAACTCGTGAGATTGAATGCTGCGCAATGATGTATGCGGCATGTATGTGTCTAGTGGGGAAGTGCCACTTCTAGACATTGGTGTGTGTGTGCAGTGAGTGTGCTCGCGTCTGATTGGCTGGAGCTGGCTGGGGAGCCTGGCTCCAGGAGTCTGGAGTCTGGATGGGTCTGCCCAGTGGTGAGTGGAGAGATTAGCATGAGTGATGTGAGGGAGGGGTGCACCTGGGTCCTGAAGAGGGCTGGGCTGTCCCCACACAGTGCTGGCTCCGCCCCCTGTGGTGCGACTGATGTCCCTAGCCTGCCTGGTGAATGGAAAGGGTGGCTGGGAAAAACAAAGTACTCCAAAACCAGCTGTGACTGGTTTCTCCCACACCCTGCACCCTAAGACAAAGGATTTTACAGTATTAGAAGGGGCCGTGTCCCCTTACAATTTGCTCTCTTCCAGGATCCTATCTGAGGGGGGCTGCTGCTGGGCGCCAGGAGGACCGCCACTTGGACTGCCTCCCTGCCTGGAGGCCCAGTGAGCTGGCTCTGGGCCCAGCCTTGCCCCCCTGCCTCCTCCAGAGCTTTGCTGGAGCTTTATTTTGCTTATAGCGCTTGAGAGCGCTTTATCCTCCCCTTCAGCGCTTGGGAGCGCTGTGATCCTGTCCTCTAGCGATAGGAGCGCTTTATTCTTTCCCTAGCGCCTGGGAGCACTTTATTTTGTCACCAGCGCTTCCCTTGTTTTCAGCCGGTGCCCACCTGGCATTTGACCCGTCTATTTGCCGAGATTTTCAGTCCTCTGGCAGGTGCCCACCCTGCCAGGAACCTAGCCACTAGTTTTATTATTTAATTCGAGGGAGCCCACTCCTCGCTTATCCAGAAGCAATCCCCGCCGCCGGCCCGTGGATTTTCCGTGAGGCGGGGTCCCGCCTCCCCACCCCAGCTGCTATTGGCTGCAGCCGCGACCCCGGGCCGCGCTGTGATTGGAGTGGGAGCCCCAGAGGCAGAAGGCTCGTCGGAAGGGCTGCGTAGGATTGGCAGCTCCACCCGCCGCACCAGAGAGAGGAGAGCGAGCCCCGGGGAGAAGGAGGAGTCCGGCCGCAGCCCAGGAGGAGAGCCGCCCGAGCACCAGGACACCACAGGAGCCCCGAGGAGAGGGAGCTCCTGTAAAGCATCCCTGAAAAGCCGGTGAGTGTTGCTCCAGTCTCGCAGCTCCAGGGGCGGTCTCCTTTCGCTTTGAGCGGCCCCAGTTGGCAAAGGGCCGCTCCAACGAGCATTGATACATTTCTTGAGAGCCCACGAGAGGCTCAGGGGCATTCTTGTGTAGAGCCCTGAGAGGGCTCCGGGGGCATTTCCATTCTCGAGTCCCCCGAGGAGAGACTCCAACGACGCCCGCATTTTGTCTTAGAGCCTCAGAGGCTCCCCATCTCCCCAGTTGTTCTCGAGTCCCCCGAGAGGGACTCCAAAGTAATTGGGGGCATTGTGCATGTTCCTTGCGTGGTCAGCCGTCAGCGGGCAGCTCCCACTCACCCCCCACAGTTGTTTTAGAGCCCCAGAGAGGCTCTTGAGTGCCATTGCTTTGTAGAGCCCAGTGAGGCTCAGGGGACAGTCAGTTTGTTTAGAGCCCCGAGGCTCCCACGTTGTGTTTGGCCCCATTGTTGTTCTTGAGCCCACGAGGCTCCAACGTTGGCCCCATTATTATATTATTATTATTATAATTGCATTTATTGAGCGCACAGCTACCCGGAGGTTTCCCGGCGCTAAAGGCAAACAGAAGATGAGCTAAGTAGAGAGGGAATGAGCACGCATTTTAAGAATTAAAAAGCCAGGTTTTAATTCCTTTACGGAATTTCAGGTAGCAGATTTCAGATCGCAGGGATTGAGGCATGGAGTTCCATAGGGAGAGTGCAAGTAGCGCAAACGAGCGACCGCCCATTTTGGCTTTATTGAAACGAGGGGTCTGAAACTTGTTTTGCGTAGAGGATCTCAGAGTGCGCGAAGGAACATAGTGCTGTACTAAAGAGGACACGTATTTCGGGGCTCTACCAGTGTTGATATGGTGCATTATGCAGAGAGCTTTAAATTTCACTCGGCTCTCAATGCGCAGCCAATGCAGCTTACGCAGATGGACGGCGGCCGAGGACCTGGCAGGCAAGTTACAAATAAGGCGAACTGCCATATTCTGAACCACCTGCAATTTCTTTATAACCTCCTTACAGGCCCCCAGAAGCAGAATGTTCCCGTAGTCCATCCGTGAGGTGACAAGGGCCTGGACTACGGTCCTCAAGGTATCAGCTGGAAGCATCCACGTAATTTTTCTCAGCCACCTTACGATGGTGATGCAGGTGTTTGAGACTTTTACAACATGTTGCTTCATTGACAGCTGGTTGTCAAGAAGGACCCCGAGGTTGCGAGCTGTGGCTGAAGGGGTAGGGATGGGGCCAATCTGATGAGGCCAATGTTGAGGACCCCAGAGCGATGAATTTGGGCCAAATAAAAGCAGCTCCGTTTTATCACCATTAAGTTTTAATATATGTCTATGCATCCAATTGGAAATTTGTTCCAGACCAGACTGCAGGGAAGACGTGGGGAGATGTTTATTTGTGGATAAGGAGTAGACGATTTGCGTATCGTCCGCGTAAGAATAGATCGTGAGACCTGCTTGCTCCGCCAAAAGAGCTAGAGGACTCACATAAAGATTAAAGAAAAGGGGACTAAGAATAGAACCCTGGGGAACACCATGAGGGGAAGTGAAACGGGAAGAGACAGAGGTAGAGGAAAAGACTTGAAAGGTGCGATTAGAGAGAAAACTAGCAATCCAGGCCAGGGCCGGGCCGTCTATACCCACAGATTTCAAAGTGGACAACAGGATGGAATGGGAGACGGTGTCAAATGCGGCACTCAAGTCTAACAGAATGAGTGCCACTGTCTCCCCGTTGTCCACTTGTCTTCTGATGGTCTCGGTCACACCAAGAAGCGTGGTCTCAGTGGAGAAGCCAGCCCTGAATCCGGATTGAGAGCAGTGAAGAAAACTAAAAGATTCAACATAAGAAGTGAGAAGAGAATTAACGTGCTTTTCAAGAATTTTAGAGTAGCATGAGAGCAAAGAGATGGGACGGAAGTTGGGGGGGTTATTTGGGTCCGCGTTGGCCTTTTTTATCAATGGAACCACCATCGCATGTTTCCATTCTTTGGGAACCGTGGCTTCAACTAATGAAGCATTCAGGAGATCAAGAATGACCTGAAGTATAGATGGATCAAGGGTGCACAGTATTTGTGGAGGCATGGGATCAAGGGGAGAACCAGTTTTTATTTCGTGTAGATATTTTTGAAAAAGCACAGGCGAGATCAGCTCCCAGAAGTGGAGTTGGGGAGCGGTAGACGTTGGACTAGATGGAGCAAGGGCTAGGCAATTGAGAATCAAGAATGGGGGAATAAGTTGAAGAAGCGCTAAAATTAGCATTGATTTTATCTATTTTCTCCAGGAAAAAGTTTGCCAGGGTGTTACATTGTTCTGTGTCCAAGCAGGGGTCTTTAGGTACCGAGGACATGCCTGCAAGATCTTTTACCACTTTGAACAGGGCCTTAGGTCGCTTTTGGGCATTAAGTATGGTAATATTAGCATAATTAGCTCTGGCGATATCACAGGCAGAATGGTATACAAGAAGAGCGGCCTTATACCTTTTTTTCTTATCCGTGCAGTAATTGGAGCACCAAATGCGTTCCAATTTCTTGCAACGAGATTTTTCCTGGCGAATTGAATCATTAAACCAGGGAGCCGGTGGATGATGAATATGGGGCTTATTTCTCTGGGTAGCAAGGCAGGAATCTAAGGCTGATATCAGCCAAGAGCTGACAGCAGACACCTCCTTAGTAGTAACAGTGGGAAACATAGGTTTGGAATTCTCATGGCAGATATTTAGTTTGCCATTATCTAATCGTTTCCAATTCCTGCTAGCTTTATGAGGATGTAAGCTAGTAGAGGAGTTGTGGTGATCAGAAATATTGATGGAAAAATCAATAACAAAATGATCGGACCAGGTAACAGGTGAGGAGGCGTGGGAAGTGATGCAATTAAGATTAGAGATAATGGGATCCAGTAGATTACCAGCTATATGGGTAGGGCCAGAGTTATGTAAGTGAAGATCTAGGGCAGCTAAATCCTGTAGTAGGCGCGTGCTAATGGGACAAGATGCATGATTAAAATGAATATTTAAGTCTCCCACTATTAGGAAATTAGTGGATTGTAACATCAGAGGAGCAATAAGCTCTGGGAAAGAGGAGGCCCAAGTGCAGGCCGAGCCAGGGGGACGATAAATAAGGGTTCCAGTCAAAGTAAAATTGGGAGAGAGTAGGAGTTTAAAGAGACCAGCTTCACAACTGGGAAAATCAAGATCTTCCCATTTGCAAGAGAATTCTCTTTTAAAAATTACCGCGATACCTCCTCCATCCTTGAGTACACGGTTTCTCCCCACAAAGGTGTAGTTGTTGGGGAGAGCCATGGCAATGTCCGGACCGGAGCTCTCGTTTAACCATGTTTCCGTTACGAACATGGCTGCTGGTCTCGATGACTCAAGGAGGTCAAAGATGTCTCTCTTATGTTTAGAGAGAGATCGGCAATTTATGCTAATAAAGCCCAGATCAGGACATGCTTTGAGCGGAATCGAGGGAGAATGATGAGTGACAAATGGGGTATCCCAAACAGTAGGTGAGGTGATACATATAACCGGGGTGACAGAGTCTAGCGTGAGAGCGCATTTAGGACATTTCAGCGGAGCATCATGACAGCTAAAGGTAGGGGCAAAAGTACAGGGAGGCGGTTGAAGACTCAATAGAGCAGAGCGGGAATATATTATGCGACCGGGGGCAGAGGGAATGGCCCCTGGTCCCGTACAGGCGCGGACGGGCGCAGACGGGCAGGACTTTGGCACGACTTCGGCGCGAAGTCGGCGCTTCCGCCATTGCTTCATTAAATATCTAAAGGAGAGAAACTCACTAGCCCGCTAACCTGCCAATTGACCAGCAGGGTGGAAGTGAGGATGTGTGGCCGGATGGAGTAAGTAGCGCTTGTGTGGCCCCGCCGCTGCAAACGGCACAAGCCGTGGCGGATCGGTGCCTGGAGCGAAGGATAATATCAGGCCAAGAAAAAAGAGCGTTGCGCCGAGGGGCGGCGTTCAGATAAAAGTATATTTGTTGTTAAGATCAACAATTATACAAATTACACATTGCGCTAAGAAGCTGCAGACAGGGTATAAAAAACACAAAGCGGTAGTTTTAAAATTGTACAAAGTGAATGCGCAGAGCCTCAGCGGCCTGTCTCACCAGCTATCAGCCCCAACTGAAGGCTACGCTGGACTTTAAGTAGCCACACCTATTCTACTCACTAGCCCGCTAACCTGCCAATTGACCAGCAGGGCGGAAGTGAAGATGTGTGGCCAGATGGAGTAAGTAGCGCTCGTGTGGCCCCACCGCTGCAAACGGCACAAGCCGTGGCGGATCGGTGCCTGGAGCGAAGGATAATATCAGGCCAAGAAAAAAGAGCGTTGCGCCGAGGGGCGGCGTTCAGATAAAAGTATATTTGTTCTTAAGATCAACAATTATACAAATTACACATTGCGCTAAGAAGCTGCAGACAGAGTATAAAAAACACAAAGCGGTAGTTTTAAAATTGTACAAAGTGAATGCGCAGAGCCTCAGCGGCCTGTCTCACCAGCTATCAGCCCCAACTGAAGGCTACGCTGGACTTTAAGTAGCCACACCTATTCTACTCACTAGCCCGCTAATCTGCCAATTGACCAGCAGGGCGGAAGTGAGGATGTGTGGCCGGATGGAGTAAGTAGCGCTCGTGTGGCCCCGCCGCTGCAAACGGCACAAGCCGTGGCGGATCGGTGCCTGGAGCGAAGGATAATATCAGGCCAAGAAAAAAGAGCGTTGCGCCGAGGGGCGGCGTTCAGATAAAAGTATATTTGTTCTTAAGATCAACAATTATACAAATTACACATTGCGCTAAGAAGCTGCAGACAGAGTATAAAAAACACAAAGCGGTAGTTTTAAAATTGTACAAAGTGAATGCGCAGAGCCTCAGCGGCCTGTCTCACCAGCTATCAGCCCCAACTGAAGGCTACGCTGGACTTTAAGTAGCCACACCTATTCTACTCACTAGCCCGCTAACCTGCCAATTGACCAGCAGGGCGGAAGTGAGGATGTGTGGCCGGATGGAGTAAGTAGCACTCGTGTGGCCCCGCCGCTGCAAACGGCACAAGCCATGGCGGATCGGTGCCTGGAGCGAAGGATAATATCAGGCCAAGAAAAAAGAGCGTTGCGCCGAGGGGCGGCGTTCAGATAAAAGTATATTTGTTCTTAAGATCAACAATTATACAAATTACACATTGCGCTAAGAAGCTGCAGACAGAGTATAAAAAACACAAAGCGGTAGTTTTAAAATTGTACAAAGTGAATGCGCAGAGCCTCAGCGGCCTGTCTCACCAGCTATCAGCCCCATCAGTGTCTTTCCAGCTGCCCAGCACTTAGTGGGCAGTTGCCACTTTAGGTTTGTTCTTGGCTGCCTGCGCAGCCTGCCCTGACATTTTGGGACTAAGAGCATTTCAGCCCTTGCGAGGCCAGTTGGCCTGAGGGACAGTTCTAGTGTTGTGCCTATGTGCACCTTGCGCAATTTGTGATTTACTTGCCAATGTGATTTCTGCGCAATTTTTATTACCTGCACCTCCGAAGGTGTTTTTAGGCATCATGTGTTTTGCTTCTTTCCCTTTGCTATGTGTTTGATGCTTAGGTGATTGTTTTTCACATTAGGTCCTGCTAATAAGGTTCTTAGCTCCCTGCGTGATTTTCCTAAGGTGGTTAGGGTTGCGTAGGAGGTATTTACCCTTTACCAGTAATTACTGGTTGTGTGCTACATGTACTATTTTGGTGCTACAGTCATTATATGTTCTATGTGCTATACCTACAAGAATTATTATTCCTACAAAGTGCTAATTACAACAAGTGCTAGTTCTAAAAGTGCATACCCCTGACAGTGGTCCATGTGGCCCTGTCCTGTACATAATCCCCTGTAAATTCTGCCCGTGCCTGTTGGCACATTGTAAAGTGTGTGTTTTATCTAATGTGTTTTACTATAATACAAAGGCTATTTTTTATATAACCTTGTGTGGAGTTTCCTTTGTGGTGGGCCTGGGGTGTTGTTGCTGGGTGCGCGCGCAAACGCTTTACACATCGCCTCCGAGATTAGCCTTGCTGCTCGCGTCACGTTACCTAGAGGGTGAGCAGGGGTTATCTTAGTGTGTAACTCCCTTGCTCTGACTTGGGAATGGTGATCTCTGACTGACTTTGTGCAGAACTGTGCGGCCCGCCTACTGCTCGAACTCCCCTGCTCAATCGCCGGTGCCGGTAGGAGTGCCGAGTCATGCATGGAGTTTATATGTGGGAGGAGAGTGCATTTGATTGGGCACACGCTCCCATGTGATTATTAGCTATAGAGGAGGTGACAAGAGGTAGTGTCGACTGCGTCGGCCATTTTGATTGGGCAGATGCTACCATGTGATTTTTTGACATAGAAGAGGTGGCAAGAGGTAGTGTCGACTGTGTCGGCCATTTTGAAGGGGTGAATATAGATAGGAGAGAAGGAGGGCCAGTCTGCCTGCAGCACTTATTATGCCACCCCTTTAGTATCCCTTTAAACATTTTTCATGTGTGCCATTGCAGCCCGTGTGGGCAGTTTTAAACTGCAATGTCAACCAGACAAAATAAACCTTTTTCCAGGCCCAAACCGTCCTTTTAAATATATACAATGCCCTGGACAGCCAAGAGGGCAGGGTGAAGTGTATTCAAAAAGTTGCATCAAAAAAACAATTTCTCCTGGATAACTTCACTCATATACCATATCTCACACTCAATCACTTATATGACTTTAAAATGTCCTCAATAAACTATTGAGGCAGGACCCATCAACCAATTATTAAGAATTTGTGTATATATCACAACACATGTATTAAAAAACAATTATGATCATATAAAGAACAATTCATATACACAATAATTTTCTAAAGTAAAAGCAATCCTAAAATTCATCAACTGTACATGATTCCCTGTCTCTTAGTACAGTGGGGTCACTCTCTTTCTTTTTTAAATATTTAAAAGGTTGGACATGTACATTAAGTTTTATGTGTCCTGGTAGTGGAAAAACTCTTAAATTCATTTTTCACTACTGTAAGGCCTACCTCTCACATAGGATAACATTGGAATTCCCTTATGTTATGTTATGTTAGCCATTACAACAAATTAGTGAAGGAGGGTCCGAGGGAAAGTTTAACGACCTAACAGGTAAATACCCCCAGTGTAACAACCTAAAGAACAAAAGTACCTGTCAGTCGGGTAACGCCGAGGTGCTCAGAAATCGCGCTGGAAACCACAGAAAAATACACACAACAACCAGATAGATCAAAGGACACATTGACTATCAACAATTGCTGGTTTAAGTCCTATCAGACCACCCAACTGGCAGAGCCTCATCATGTAGGACACTCAGGCCATGGTTAGTCTGCAGACGCCCAGGTGTATATTGGCAATGCATGACTGAGTCATGGTCTGGATACCGCAAATGCTAATGCAAGGTGGTACTAACAGGTGCAGTGCAAAAAAATATATACAAATAGTGCAGTGGCTAAAATGGCTGTCAAGGCAAACAAAGACCTTTATTAGTGCTTGCCTGGACGTCAGATTAAAAATAGTGTAATGACAGTGTAAAATAATCACTGTCCAGCTTGCTTGGTAGAAAACAAAAATAATAATAAGGCCAACATGTTTCTGCCGTACTGTGTAAATTCACTGGCATTCATCAGGGCCAAGCTTTCAAAATGCTACTGCAAATTACACTACCAAATGTGTAGAAATGACAAAGTAAAAAATTAGATCGAAAAAACCATATTGTAGGTAAACTAAGAGTGGTCGAACACGACCATCCTACCGCATCTTCTCGAGTTGCTCAGTGGATGCGATTGGTCTTCCCCATCAATATGTGGGAAGTAAGCCTCACCTCACCCGGCAACTGCTCGGAAAAATAAGGCCCGCTCTGTCCGTCGGTACCTCACGGCGGGTTCACGAGCCGAAGGGGAGGCTGTTTTGTTAGCCTCCATTTATAGCGCGTACTGCTACTCGTAAGTGTCCCGGCGCTGAGGCTCTCAATGTTTCGTAGTTCCAAAGGCAGGGCATTCCAAGCCATAACCGCTTCAACAGAAAGGGAGCTACCGCCTAATCTAGTCAGGCGGTACCTAGGAACAACAGCAAGACTTTGGCCTGTAGAACGCAGATGTCAAGACGGCACATGAAAAGAGAAACGTCTCCTAAGATATGGATGGCCCTGCCTTATAGAGGGCACCATGAGCTAGTGTAAGAACCTTGAACAGTACCCACTGCTCAACCGGAAGCCAATGCAAATGTTGAAGGTTCTGGCTGGCACGGGATCTACCTGGCGTACCCAGCAGAGCTCTAGCCGTTGCGTTCTGAACGATCTGCAGCTTTTTTAGCTGGTATGCCGGGAGACCAATGCACAAGGCGTTAGCGTAATCTAGCCTTGACAGGATGAGGGCACGGGTCACCATTTCCTTAGCCATTTTGGGCAAAAGGGACAGGAACTTCTTTAAGCTTTTCAGTGGGCCAAAGCACACACCCGCTAGCTTATTAATCTGGGGCATACATTTCAAATCCTCACCAAACCAAACCCCCAGATTTTTGGCCGGACATCCCGAAGAGCTGGGAATGAGGTAGTCCACCGGCCAAATGTCCTCTCTGAAGTGCGGGGGGAAGGAACCATAGAGGAGCACCTCTGATTTCTCCTTGTTGCATTTCAGTTGGGCCTTTGCTAGCCATTTAAAGACCTCAGCACGACAATTTTTAGCCATGGTGGCAGAGGAGTCAGTTTTATTCCACATGAAGAGGAGCTGGGTATCATCTGCATAAGCAATAATCTTAGCGCCCAGCTCCTCTGCCAAGTAATCAAGGGGTGTCCTATAGACATTAAACAAAAGAGGGCTCAATGTAGAGCCCTGAGGGACTCCCCTAGTCAGACTTCTCGGAGGAGAAGAGAAAGGGGGCAGCCATACTTGCTGTGATCTGTTGGCTAAAAAGGATTCGATCCACTTCCATACCTGTCCCGAGATGCCGAAATGAGACAACTGTGCCAAAGGTTGTTGATGAGGCACGGTGTCAAACGCGGCAGAGAGATCTAAAAGCACTAACGCTGCTCTGCCGCCAGCATCCAGACACTCTCTAATAGCCTCCGCCATCTCAACCAAGGCAGTCTCGGTGCTCTGGGAGGCCCTGAAGCGCGACTGGGCGGGGTGGAGGGTGCCAGAGAGCTCAACAAACTCAGAGAGCTGCTTATGAGCGGCCTTCTCACACACCGTAACCACAGCCGGGAGAAGTGAGATAGGGCGTTAGCTAGCTGGGGTGGTAGAATTGAGTGAAGGTTTTTTTAGCAAGGGGAGAAGTTTTGCCTGTTTCCACTCAGGTGGAATCATAGCGGTCAGAAGGGACATATTGACAATTTTGTTGACTTCCAGATTAACTACATCCGCCACTCCCGCCAAAACCTTGCTTGGCAGGGATCAGTAGGAGAGCCTGATTTAAGCGATTTAAGAATAGTCAGGGTGTCAGACAGTGGAATGAGGGAGAATTTAGCTAAAGAGGGGCGCACTGAACCAGATGCTGCGACTTTGTGATGGAGATAAATCTCCTGAAGCTGATTGACAGACCCAAAACTGTCCTGTACGGCTTTAATTCTATCAATAAAAAACCCAGAGAGCTTCTCACACCAATCATTATAGCAAGGGGAAGCCCTCTGTGCAGCACAGGGATCCAAGAAGCTTTGAACAATTGAAAATGTTTCTTCCGAATTATTTTTCGATTGGGAAATACGCTCTGCAAAATAGTGGCCTTTGACCACCTTCACCATAGAGTAGTAATTATTCTGAGCTTTCCTAAGAGCTATTTTGGCTAGAGGGCAGTAGGCCTGTCTCCAGTGCCACTCTAGCTTCTTACATGAAGATTTCTGTTCTTTTAACTCCGTGGAGAACCAGGGCTGGGATGGGGATTTTCTCACTCTTTTATGACCCGGTTAACCAGAAAAATGCTCCAATGCATCGGCCTGCCAAATCTTGAATCTACTGACTGCTCCCAATAGATCCCCTGATGTGCCTGGATGCGTGTCGGCCAAGACTCTACCAAAAGCAGCAGTCTCTATGCGAGGTGGAGGTCTGGCCGCCAGAGTATTCACAGAAGAGGCGGATGATTTAATAGTCCAGGAAAATTGAATTAGAAAGTGATCCGATCACGTGACCGGAAGAGGGTCAGATACGGTTAACAGGAAGTTGGAACAAATCCCATCAATAGCATGAACTCCACTATGGGTGGGGGAGTTGACCCACTGTGTCAGTTGGGCGAGGTCCAGGGACTCATTAAGGGTGTGAGTATCAGGAGCCTCTCTACAATCAAAATGAATATTAAAAACGCTGAGCAGTAAATAGTTAGAATACTTTCAAACTCTAGGCACAATGGCTTCATCCAGCACTTTGAGGAAAGAATTTGGGGCCTGGGGGTACTATATAAAAGCGTGGCTCCCAATAGAAAATGCGGAGAAATAGTGAGGGAGAAATCTAATGCTTCTCCCTCCGTAAAATCATAGGAATCCCCCTGTGTAAAAATCCAATTTTCCCTAGAAACTACTCTAACCCCTCCCCCTCTTTTCTGGTCAACCCTGGTGATTTAAAACCCTATGGGGATGGCCAAGGTAACCAGGGACGAACAATCATTTAACCAGGTCTCTGTTATAAATAAAAGATCAAGCTGGTTATCAACCAGCAGCTCAAAAATATCAGACACATGTTTTACCATAGACCACACATTAATCAAGGCTGCTGTAATGCTTTGACCGGCAATGGGATAGGAGGAATATGGCTAGTAACTGGGGTAGAGACCCCCATGTGAAGAAATCTAAAATTACAGCGCAGGCAAATGCTATTCATATTTTGGAGCACGGTCCAGACGTGAACGCACATGCTCAGGGACTCACCAATTAACCCCAATTTCTCCCTGCTCTAGGACTTACGTACACAGTGATACAGTAAAGGGGGTGGTGATGGACAGAGTATCTGAATTAAGCAGAACACTCCTACCCAGTCAACAGATCAGGGCTTGATCCATCACCGTTTTTTAGCTCACTGCACCATCCCAGTTCAGAACCTGGCTATATGCAAATTAGTCTGTCCCTGGCCCAGTGCATCATGGGAACAGGGCAGACCAAACTACCAAGCCAATTCTTTACCAGAAAGGAAACAAGCTTCCGGGGACCGGTTTCTGGCATCACAGCCGTCTTCGGCCCGGCTTGCTTGAATCCTGATGGTGCAGTGAGCAAGGGACTCACGTCTGAGCATACCCTTCCACGCTTATGGTGGACAAAACGATACAGTAAAGGGGGTGGTGATGGACAGAGTATCTGAATTAAGCAGAACACTCCTACCCAGTCAACAGATCAGGGCTTGATCCATCACTGTTTTTAGCTCACTGCACCATCCCAGTTCAGAACCTGGCTATATGCAAATTAGTCTGTCCCTGGCCCAGTGCATCATGGGAACAGGGCAGACCAAACTACCAAGCCAATTCTTTACCAGAAAGGAAACAAGCTTCCAGGGACCGGTTTCTGGCATCACAGCCGTCTTCGGCCCGGCTTGCTTGAATCCTGATGGTGCAGTGAGCAAGGGACTGATTACGTACACAGTGAGCATTAGAGGAAAAACGGGCAGCATAGCTGGCGCTGGCCGCTTCCGGGACGCTGATGGGTGCAGACAGGCTTGCCTTAGGCGCACCTTCGGCGCACCAGGGCAGCGCGCATGCTTTATAGTAAATTCCCCCAGCTGCTAGAGCGCGCCCTTCCCAAGATGGCGGCCAAGCAAGCAGCGTGCCTCCAACAATCCGGTGTGTGCGTGGAGCAGAGTGCAAGTAAGCGGTCCGTTTTTTTAAAATTTAGTGTAAAACAATCAATTTCCCAAAGCAATGTTAAATTGTAAAAAGACTAGCAGCAGCAGATTTATGTTAAAAACGAAGGACAGAACAAAGCTAAAACTCAAGTTTAATTCCGAACAAGAGCGAGTGGCAAGAAATTCTCAATTGCTCATAACAAACATTAGAGCCCAGGGAGACAGCAACTGACTTCCCTTCTCACCTACATTTAATAAGCTGTAACTTCAGATGGGAACAGGCACGCAGTTCATGTTTCGTGTCTTTGGAACAGAGATAAAAAATGTTCTCTGATAGTAAAGTTGTATTTTTAATGACAATTTAGAAAATGCCACTTTTAGAAAGTTGAACAACTGAGGGGGATGCCAAAACTGATAATATAATTCATACACCAATTTGTCAACCAAATAAAGACTACTGTTCAAAACTGGGAGGTGCTATTCAATAGCTGTTTTATTCTACAAAATATATTGGAAGGTGCAATGACTTTGACCTTAGTGTATAATGTCAATAAACTATTTTTGTTGACAAAGATGAAAAAGGACACAGTGCAGGGTAAAAAATCAACCATACAGTCATAGATCAAACATATCACAGTCATACCACAAGCATTCATGCATTCATACTAAGATACTTCACACAGACTGGGGAGTAGATACACCAGTGGGGGAAGTAGTACGTCTGCTGGACAATATAGAAAGATTCAAATGATACAATACACTCCTTAGTGTTAAATTAAATCAACTTTTTCAGAATTTTTTTTACAAGAGTGAATGTACAAATGTCACAACTAGTATAGCACAGATCAACACTAGGACAACCAAAAAGCAGACCAAGGGAAAAGAGGCCTACGCGTTTCGAATCCCTAGTAGTCGGAGGGATTCTCCTCAGGGCCAAACTATTCTGAAAAAGAAAAAGAAGAGCCTATGTATGCAGGTTTCAGAAAAAAGAACACTAGAGAGCACTACGACACCTACAAGTACTCAGCTTACCAATAGGAGTATATCCAGAGAAATGAATTCAAAGTGGAAGCAGCCTGTAGATATAAATCAAAAAAAGAAGAAAAATATACAAAAATTTGTGTATGAGAATGATGTGATCTGGGGGGACACAGGGTCTAATCAACAGGTATAACAAATAAAAGTACCTTTGTCCTGGATGGTAACGTGTCCTGAAGTGCAGGTAAATAAATGACAACTGCTAATGGACCTGTAGGACAAGACGTATCGTGAGTGCCAAGTCGCTACTGAATATAGGGTCAAACATTACCAACTGGGCAAGCATCTTTCCAAGAGGTTCCGGGACTGCGCGTTCCGAAGGGGACTTAATTTGCTACGTTGGAAATCAATTTGCAGGGCAGGGTGATCATCAAATCGCCTTGCTAAAAAGGAATTGAATGACTTTGTGAGCCAGGGATTAAACAGGCTATTTGGCGTTTGTAGAAAAATGTTTATCATTGGGCTTACCGGAATGGAAGGGTCAGTTTAGCCGCATCAAAGTCCTTCGGCGTTCGGGTCAGCGCTAATTACTCGTGCATGCGCGATGCGTATATGTTGAGGGGAGAATGTTCCTTTTGTTAGAGGGAAGCTAATCTCTTGCGCATGCGCAATGCAGGTAGATTAAAAAATCTTGGTCCTCAAGTGTAAAAAAAGATGAAGTAAAGTGGCAGTCCTTCGAGGTGCCATGGGCCACCGTGCAAAGTATAAAGCCACACGATAATGTATATAACGTGTATTTAAAAGGTAGGGTGACATAAATGAAAATAAATGGGGGTAAAGGCAGGGGTTCTCCAGGTACAGGGGAGCTACGGGTAGATTTCAGTCTTAAGTGGAATTCTACAGTTTGTAGATTTCGGACAATTCGTTGAGTCCTGTCACAGCTGTATCAAACTTGACAATGAGGTGTGCCTCTCGTCTGGATCATTTTAGATCCCAATCGCCACCGCGTGGGTCCTTCTCAACTCGAGATATAAGGGTCCATTTTAAGTCATTTATATGGTGTTTGCATCGATTCCAATGGTTTACCAGTGGCGCAGTTTCAACTTTATTTTTTA
Source organism: Lissotriton helveticus (assembly GCF_964261635.1). Taxonomy (NCBI): domain Eukaryota; kingdom Metazoa; phylum Chordata; class Amphibia; order Caudata; family Salamandridae; genus Lissotriton; species Lissotriton helveticus. The sequence goes on from NC_136059.1 coordinate 644,680,862, forward strand.
TTTGTGATTTGTGTTGTGAAATTCTGTGGCGGATTTCCTGGTTGGTCTTTCCGATGTATAGGAGTCCACATGGGCATAAAACTCCATAGAATACAAATTTAGACTTACAATTACTGAAAGTCTCATGTTTCCACGAATTGCCATGGTGTTGAAACAGGGCTCCCTCTATAGTCAAATCACAACATAAGCAAGTGCCACATTTGTGGTGGCCAATAATGGGAGTCAGTCCCATCATTTGTCTTAAAGAAGGTTGTCCCTCTTTTTTGATCGCTGCTCTTACCACATAGTTAGCTATGCTATTCTCCTTTTTAAAAGTGAACAGCGGTGGTGCATGTAAGCTTTCATCCAAGTTTTTTATCAAGTGCCAGTTTTGTCCAATAATGTTTTTGAGTCTATTGGCATTAGGGCAATAGGTGGTGACGCACACTTGGCGTTTTAGCTTAGATTTACTTTTGCCCTCAAGTAGACTTTTCTTTCAAGCTCCTCGGGTGGTTACTTGAGAAGAGTAGAGCCTTATTACAATCATTTGTTATACCTGTTGATTAGACCCTGTGTCCCCCCTAGATCACATCATTCTCATACACAAATTTTTGTATATTTTTCTTCTTTTTTTATTTATATCTACAGGCTGCTTCCACTTTGAATTTGTTTCTCTGGATATACTCCTATTGATAAGCTGAGTACTTTTAGGTGTTGTAGTGCTCTCTAGTGTTCTTTTTTCTGAAACCTGCATACATAGGCTCTTCTTTTTCTTTTTCAGAATAGTTTGGCCCTGAGGAGAATCCCCCCGACTACTAGGGATTCGAAACGCGTAGGCCTCTTTTCCCTTGGTCTGCTTTTTGGTTGTCCTAGTGTTGATCTGTGCTATACTAGTTGTGACATTTGTACATTCACTCTTGTAAAAAAATTCTGAAAAAGTTGATTTCATTTAACACTAAGGAGTGTATTGTATCATTTGAATCTTTCTATATTGTCCAGCAGACGTACTACTTCCCCCACTGGTGTATCTACTCCCCAGTCTGTGTGAAGTATTTTAGTATGAATGCATGAATGCTTGTGGTATGACTGTGATATGTTTGGTCTATGACTGTATGGTTGATTTTTTACCCTGCACTGTGTCCTTTTTCATCTTTGTCAAAAAAAATTGTTTATTGACATTATACACTAAGGTCAAAGTCATTGCACCTTTCAATATATTTTGTAGAATAAAACAGCTATTGAATAGCACCTCCCAGTTTTGAACAGTAGTCTTTATTTGGTTGACAAATTGGTGTATGAATTAGATTATCAGTTTTGGCATCCCCCCTCTGTTGTTCTGTTTATCAGGCTCAGCCTTACTGATTAGAGCCAGCCCCAGTTGTTTCTAACTTTTAGAAAGTTGGCATTTTCCTGCATTAGCCATTTGGTGCCTGCAATTGGTCTCTGAGTCACATGACTGGGTAGTTGACAGTTGGGCTTTGTGTATTCCTCCTAGACAGCCACATACAAAAAAGAGCGCATGTGCACCTGGATGGGAGGGAGAAGCTGGGTGCAATGCTACTTACACTTGCATAGGCTATGTCCTGCCTCCACACAAAGGACTGCATACCCCCTGCAGTGAGTCTGAAGCCAGGGTCAAGAGGGCAGGGCACCTGTGCATTTCAAAGGGGATCTGGAAACTTCTCCCACTTCAAAGATAGAACAAGGTATGAATATTGGACCTTTCTGGATCTGTGTATACTCTACCAGGAAGAAGGGCTGGTGTGCTGCTGAAATTTCTGCCACTCTGGTGGACTGCTGCTTTGTAGGACTGCTGCTGTTGCTTGTTGCCCTCCTGCCAGATTGAAAAGGACTGGGCCTGCACCAGGGTGACGTGAAGAAGTGTGGCTCAATGGTTAGAGCAGGCAGACCTTGATGCAGAGCTCTGGCCAGGGACCAGGGTTCGATTCCCGCCTCGGCGGGTCTCCGGCTCATTAATTCCCCTGACTGGATATTCTCGCCTCAGTGCCTGTTCTGATCATGGGTCCCACGCTGCAACTCTGGGCAATAGCTTGCTTACTCTCCACAACGGCCCCAAAAGCGCTGGGATGCCTGGCTGCACCTGGGGGGTGCCCAGGAGTGGACATTTCCCAGGAAAGCCAGGAAGGGTTCCTAAGCGGTATACGGACAGCGCCGGGACACCTCCGGTGGAGGTAGCTGTGCGCTTTACAAATTCCGACATTTACATTTACATTTACGTCAAGGGCTAGTTGGCTGACCTCCTGACTTGAGCCTCAGAGACAGAAGGCTCCAACAACCTTATCCCCAGCTGTTGAACTCTTGCATCTGTGAATCTACCCTGCCAAGGGGTGCCACACCAGTCCTACGCCCTTGGAAGTAGTCCTAAGGTGCATTACTGACCTCTGTGGAACCACGGGAGTCAACACATCTTCCTTGCTGCACGGTGCAACCCTGGGTTGAACCAATGCATCATCTCTGCTGTATGAATCTTCTCCGTCGCAAAGTCCTGCAGCTCCTCAAAACCCGTCTACCTCGTCTGAACCACCACTGCACAGCGCACCCCCCTTCAGGCCCTTGCATCTCTCATCAATAGCAACCTCAACGATGACGACGGACTCCGCAGCTCAGCTTTGCAGCTCCTCAGAACTGATGCATTGATCCAACTTGACACCTCCTCGACACTGGACTTCATTTCATAAGCCTAACCTATGTGATCCTTGGCAACGATGCAGGACCTCGCCACACAGCCTCGCTGCACCTCGAAACCAATGCATCACAGTGGCTGCATGACTCATCTTCGACTCAGACCCTTGCAACGATCTGCAAACCAGGGTTTAAGGTACATTGTTCAGCAGGCCTAACCAGGTCCCTGCAGCTGGCCCATGCTCTATCAGCGACCAGATATCCACAGTTGATGCTTTGTGCTTTTGGAGTTCTTTTTCCTGACATGTTAAAAATTGAATTTCTCTGGTTCTAATGATTGGATATTTGTTGTTTGGGTCATACTTTATTTATTAAAAATTACTAATTTTTTCTAAGTTGGTGCAGGATTCTTTTTGTGCTGCGTTTTCACTGTTACTGTTTGAAGTGTTACACAAATGCTTTACACATTGTTTCTAAGTTAAACCTGACTGGTCTGTGCCAAGCTACCAGAGGGTTGAGCACAGGTTAATTCGGGGTTGGCTTGTGACTTCAACCTGACAAGAATTGTGGTTGCTACTTGAGAAATGTTTTACTGCCTCAACCAATTTCTTACAGCTAATATCGTTTCTGAATCACATATTCCATTGAGTCATCAGTCATAATACTGACCTATTGATAAATATTAGCCCACTCATGATATTGAACCCCTGGTGATATTGAGCTAACAATGATACTCAGACAACGATAGTTAGCCAGAAGCCACAGGTAGAAATGAGTCGGTGAGACTGCTAAGCCATTGATGCTTCTATGTCACTGATAATACTAAGATGATAAAAGATGAATATGCTTTGAGTCACCATCCGATTCCTTCAAATAGCAATTTAGAACACGATGTTCAATCTTTAGAAGACTGGCTTTATTGCCAGGCATCAGAACTGGCCCCGCCCCCTCTTTTAGGACTGCTAAGGCCACTCATGGTTTTGCCTCAGGGTACACGGAAGCCCTAAAGGTCAGTAAGAGGTTTGTAAACATCTGGAAAGAAAGTGGCGCAGGAACTATAGCGCCTTAGATAAATTACTTTATAAAAGTGCCCTGAAACAACATTATAAAAAAGTGCGTGAGGAAAATAAACTTTTTTTAGTTGCAAAAATTGACTCTGCAACCAACAAAAGTAAATCCCTTTTTAACATCGTAAAAAATGTCACTTCACCCACGACTACTTGTCACCCATTCTCTCCTACAAGCGACTGGACTGAGTGCATGGCATATTGGTTTTATGAAAAAATTAAAATCATTCAGGATACCATCTCTGTTCCGCTGCCTAATCAGGAGGATGTAGGAGAATCTTGCTTAGAAGTGCATCTCTTGCCTCTCATCTCACTTACCGAGTTTCCTGGGATTTATCAGGAACAATCTTTGATGTTTTTGAAATCCTTCAAATCGGGCTCCCCCACCGACCCCTGCCCAGCTAAAGTCTTGTCTACTTTAGCGGAAGTGATCAATTCCATAGTGAACCCCATTTTCAATACTGCCTTGCGGTAGGGGTCCATGCCACAAGCGTGGAAACATGCTAACATCCTCCCACTGCTAAAGAAACCTACAGCTGACCCTGAGGTAACTAGTAATTTCCGGCCCGTCTCATTCCTGCCGTTCTTTTCTAAGGCAGTGGAGAAATATGTTAATGGAGTCCTAACTAACTTCTTGGAAGCTAATCATCTGTTGCACCCTAGCCAGTCTGGTTTCAGAGCTAATTTTAGCACTGAAACAGCTCTGCTTCAGGTGGCTGAAACTATCAAAGCTACCCTGGACAGAGGTGGTAATGCAGTTTTGGTTTTATTAGATCTTTATGCAGCTTTTGATACCGAGCCACACAATAGACTACTGCAAAGACTTAGGGAGAGCGGTATTGGTGGCACTGTATTGAGATGGTTTACTTCTTTTTTGGCTAATCGCTCTCAAACTATTTGGGAACCCCCTTTTGTTGCTGAGTTCCCTTCCCTAAACGTGGGTGTCCCTCAGGGCTCTATATTGAGCCTCACACTATTTAATTTGTATATGGCCCCACTTGCCCCTCATGCTGAGTTAGCTGGGGCTAAAATAGTGTCCTACGCTGATGACACCCAGCTGCTGTTTACTTGCGAGAAGGGCACAGACTTCAATGGTACTCTCATCAACTCCTGTCTTTCAAAAGTTTTCTCCTGGTTTAGTTATAATCATTTATAATGCAACTCCGAGAAATCTGAGATCATTTTTTTGGGGCAACGGCCTTGCGAACCTTGGCTCTCTTGGTGGCCACAGGACATGTCCCCCCTGTGTCTTCTGTCTCCACCGTGAAAAACGGAGGAGTCACGTTGTATGCTTCCCTTTCTGTGAAAGCTCAAGTTCATGCTTCGGACTATTGAGAATGCTGCAGAATTTCCTTCCCTTGCCTGTCATCCCTTATAGGAAAACTGTGGTCCAGGCCTTGGTTGTTTTCCAGGCTGGATTATGTGAACTCCTTGTATCTCGGCCTTCCGGATTATCTCCTGAGCCGACTACAAGTGATCCAGAATGCTGCGGCAAGGGCCATTTTCTTGATTGGGCCCAGAACCCATACTTCGCAGATTTTATCCTCACTGCACTGGCTTCCGGTGAGCAAAAGAATACATTCAATGCCTTGGTCCTGGTTTTTAAGGCTTTTCACAAATTCGGAGTTCCCTATCTTGGGGACAGATTTCAACCTTATCTTCCCCAACACACTCTGAGAGCTTCTTCTCAACTGCTGATTACTGTCCCTAAGGCTCAATTCTCCCGGCTATGCGGGCAGATCTTTTTATGTTGTGGCATCTAGGTTCTGGAATAGCGTACTATTTGCTATCAGACAGAACCCTGATCTCCTTATTTTCAGGAAGAATCCGAAAACGTGGCTTTTCCAGCAGTGAAATTTGGTGTTACGGCTGTGTAGGATTTGATGTTATGTGGTTTTGCGTTTTGTCCTAGCGCCGGGACACTCCGGGGAGTAGCAGCGTGCTATACAAATATAGAATAACATAACATAAGAACATTGTGCTATTGATAATGATTCATGATTTACAATGTGTCATTGTAATACTGCATCAGTCATAATCCTAAACCAGTGGTAGTATTGAGTCACTGATAATATTGCTAAGGAAATAAAACTGAATGCCAATATTGATCCTCTCGTAACACAGAACCATTCATAATACTGAGAAAGTGAGCATAATCTCCTATTATTTATACTGTGTCATTGATGCTGATATGCCACTGATACTGCTGGGATCTAGTAGTGATGAAAAAGAACATTCCAGCAGCTGGAGAAAAGTGGGATTCAATTTAGATAAGTAAAATACAATGATAAGCCACTGATAAAAGTGAACCGCTGATTATACGAAGCCACTGATTATACCAAACAGATGATAATATCGAGCATTTTGTATAACTGATCAACTGATAATATTAAACCACTGATAATGTTGCACATTTGATAGTATTAGTCTACTAATAATAAGCCAGTTTTAATAATGTGTGACAAAGGCACTAATCAAACTGACCTATGAAAATATTGAGTTACTGGTAATTCTTAGCCCTGTTTCATGCTGAAAAAAACGATATCTCCGAACCACTGATTGTAAAAAGCTATCGGTAATTTTGAACTAGTTGTAATGAAGCCATTTTTTAAACTGAACACTTTATAATACACAAAACATTAGGGGCCAGATGTAGGTAGGGTTTTACCGGTCGGTAACGGCCGAATTCGGCCGTTACCGACCGGTAAAAGGAATTTGAGATGTAGGGGGCAGAATCGGTAAATTTACCGTTCGGTAAATTTACCGATCGGTAATTTTACCGAATCTGTAAATATACCGGTCGGTAAATTTACCGACCGGTATATTTACAGAATCTGTAAAATCGATATGTAGGTGGGACTCTTATGAGTCCCACAAGGCCTAAGAAATCGGTATTTTACCATCAAATTCAATTTGATGGTGAAATACCGATTCAGGTGTGCATGCACATGTGTGCATGCACACCTGTGCCATATGACAGGCAGACCTGCCCTTAGGGCAGGTATGCCTGCCATATGGCCCCCGAACCTTTTTTGGGGGTGCTAGAGGGTGTCAAAGTGACACCCCCTGCACCCTTGCCAAAAATCGGTATTTAACGATTCGGTAAATACCGACCGGTAATGCCCCATTCATTCCTATGGGCTTCAAAGCCCATAGGAATGAATGGGGCATTACCGGTCGGTATTTACCGAATCGGTAAATACCGATTCTTAACGATTCGGTAAATGGAACATCTGGATGTTCCTACATACCCCCACTTCTTATTTACCGATTCTTAATTACCGAATCGGTATAATTCGGTAATTAAGAATCGGTAAATAAGTTTTACCTACATCTGGGCCTTGGTCTTCAATAATACTGCGATATTGTTGTTCCTATGCACGTAAAAATAAAGTGCTAGATAATGTTGAGAAATTGGAATTAGAGACTCATCGAGTAGAGTGAACGTTTGATTGTCTTCATTCATTGGCGATGCTGAACTACTGATAATAGTGAGTTAGGACAAGACCGAAATATTATGCTTTTCACCAGACCTTTTTTCTGACATGATGTTCCCAACTTAGGTGCTGTGGACACTTTGCCACTGCTAAACAGTGTCAAAGTGCCAGTGCTCCCTGTATAAAGTGTAATGGTAATTGGTTGTCAATGATTGGTATGATTACCTTACTGGTAAAGTCCCTAGTAAAGTGCACTATGTGGGCCAGGGTAATGCAAATGCTACTAGTGGGCCTGTAGCACTATTTGTGCCATCCACATAAGTAGCCATAAAAAGGGAACTCAGGCCTGCCATTGCAGGGCCTGCGCGCAGAGTGTTAAACTGCCATGTTGTTCTGTCAAGTGCACTCCCTTGCCAGACCTTACCCATACCTTTCTATGCACACCAGGCACCCCTATGGTAGGTCCAGAGTACCCCCTGGGCAGGGTGCAGTTCATGTGAAAGGTAGGACATGTAGTAAGGTGTGTGCCATGTCCTGACAGTGAAATAAACTCCATTTCGTTTTTCACTGTGGAAAGGCCACCTTGCCCATAGGGTAGAATGGGAAGGCTTTGTAATATGTTTCCCAGCCTATCTTCCCAAAGGATTAAGATGGAAAGGTGAAGTTTAGTATGCCTGAACTCACAATGTAATAACACATCTTTTTATGAAGGTGGTTTTTGCATTGTGGGTTTAGAAGCCACTCTTTTAGAAGTGGTTGAGTATTTGTGCTCTAACATTTCTGTGTGTCTCTGCCTGGCTGTGGATTGACTGTCTGGATTTGAAAGCGATAGGATCTGGGGAATGTCTTGACCCAGGGGAGGAGGTGAGACAGCAACAGGCTGACCTGCATCTGGAGCGTAGGGGGGGGGAGAAGCCCCTAGAGGTAAAAAGGCCTGGGTAGCAGCTATAAAACAATTGTCCTATCTCCTGCTGAGTGATTGAGAATACAGACCCCCACTAATCAAAGGAAGAAAGGTGTCACTGGCAGGGAGGCACCCAGAACTGGTTTGAACAGGGGGTCAATGCCCCCTGAAACACAAAGACTTCAACGCCGTTGAAGGGTATATCTATGAGAGCTGAAGCCCCTGAACTTTGAGGAATGGTTTGATCAAGTGTGAACAAAACTGGAGCTACTTCGTGGTCAAGAGGACCTTTGCCAAGGAAGAAACAACTGAATAGACTGAATGATAGGACTGACCCTTGTTGTGTGTTCTGGGGCTGGCCTGCAGTTTACTGTGTTAACCAAGGAAAGGCTAAAGGGACTTTGCTGTGTGCTGTGTCCCCCTGCTTGAAAGGACTTTGCTGTGTGCTGTGTCCTGAAGTAACTTAGCCCGAGGTGAGCTGGCTCCCTGTTCGGAAACACCGGAACACAAAAGTTTCCATTGGAGTCTCAGCGGTGCTGTGTGTGCATGCTTGTTGCAGCCTGTGACCCGTAAGGCGTGCCCTGTGATCGTGGGCACCTGGAGTCCAAGCAAGGATCAGCGACGCAGTGTGCATGTGCTTTGTGCAGCCTGAATCCCTTTGTGAGGATAGTCCAGTTATCGTGTGCACTGGAATCCAAGTGAGTCTCATCGACGCTGTGTGCGTGTGCGTTGTGCACCGTGAGACCTTCGTGAGGATTTGCCTTGTTATCGTGTGCACCGGAATTCAAGTGAGTCTCATTGACGCTGTGTGCGGGTGCATTTTGCACCGTGAGAACTTTGTGAGGATTTGCTTTGTTATCATGTGCACCGGAGTTAAAGTGAGTCTCAGCGACGCTGTGCACATGATCTTCGTGCAGCCTGAGACCTGTGTGTGGAGTGCCCAGTGATCGTGCACCCGAAGCTTAAGGAAGACTTAGCGACGCTGTGTGCGTGTGCTCTGTGGCAGCCTGAGATCTTCATAACTGTAGCGGCCCGGACCGGCAGTTCCGGAGGAGCTGAGTTGTCGGCCCGAGCCCGCCGTTGCCAATTCACAATGTTGCATTGGAGGCCCAGCCGCTTGACGAAGAGAGGAGAGTGAGTTTGCGCCCCAGGTAACGTGTGTCGACTCCTGGGGTGGGGCGCATGCTCAGAGGGAGATGCCCTCGGCTTCTCTTGTGTCTGCAGTGCAAGCCTCTGCTTCGGCTCGTATCGCGGCCCGTATTGCCAAGGGAGTGGCAGTACAGGGGCCGGGGTGCAGAGCTGCACTTTTTGATTACATTGTACCCGTGTTGAGGGCAACTGTTGAAAGGCTGACTGCAAGTCAGAAGGAGAGGCGGAGAGACCGCCTAAGGCATAGTTATCAGTGCCTGAGTGTATTACTCATTATTCAATTTCTGCATAGCGGAATACCTGACTGTCATATTACACATTGCATAATTTTTGCATAACGAGTACCTGATTGGAGTATTATGCGTTGCATTATTCCTGCATAACAAACTACCTGATTAGTGTATGACGCATGGCATTTAATAATGCATAATGAACTACCTGATTGTCGTATGACGCATTGCATTGTTTCTGCATAGCAATCTGCCTGATTAGCGTATTGTGCATTGCATTATTCCTGCATAACGAATTACCTTATTAGTGTATTACGCATTACCTTATTTCTGCATAACGACGTACCTGGTGGTTGCATTACGCATTGCATTATTTTACCTTGCAAAGTGCCTGATTGTTGGGTTATGCATTGCATTCTTTTTAAATTGCAGAGTGTCTGATGGCTGTGTTAAGCCTTACAGTATTTTTACACTGCAAGAGTGCCTGATTCTAGCATTACGAACTGTATAACATGATTTTAGGATTACAGGAGAATGTTTAGAAGTGCTCATTAATACCGCCAGAACTTACAAGGGCTGGCTGGCCTAACAACCGGCCAAGAGAAATAGTGCACAACCTCATATGTTCGATTTATATTGTGTAGTCTTATCGTATATCTTTTCATATAAAGTTTATACTCGTTTTTATAAAACTTGTGTGGAGTCTATTTGTGGTGTCATCATTGGGTTGTTGTGAGCGTGGTTGCAAATACACATTTGCCTTGAAGATAAGCCTGGCTGCACGTAGCAAGGTACAGAGGGGGTGAGCGGGGCTATCTAAGAAGGTGACCTTCCTTTCCCTGATGTTGGAACGCGGATGCCTACTTAGCCTGAGGTACCTACCTCAGCCAACCAGGGATCCCGGGTCTACCAGTACCATTCTGCTTGATTTTATGATAATTCAGAGGTCTTACTTCCTGCATCGTACATCTCTTTGTAGCCTGCAGAACAAAGGCCACAATCTGGAGGAAACAGCCCAGTTAAGATGGCTATTTTAGCAATCTGTATGTAACCTTCATGTTTTAGGTTTCAATCCTGGCAGGGTTGAATGGCCCTTTATACTTAACAGGTTGATAAAATACATGCTATTGATATGGGTAATACCGCTTTTTGTCAAAGGCTAATGTCAATTCCAATTTTCCATCTTTACTTCGCAAAACATATTTTTCCAGCCCCATTACTCCAATTATTCTCATTTAATCTTTTCTCGTGATGCTCCATCTCTACACTTCTCAGGGACTTGATTTCGAGGTATAAGTTAAAATGTGTCAGAGTTCACTAATTCACCTGCATGGACTTCGGATCACACTGCTATATCTTTCCTTGCCTTAGTCATGGGCAGATGGCTTTTTTGTTTATTATTTGTTGCTAATTCATATTTGAGGTGTTTGTTTATACATTATGAAAACATACATCTGGCCTGAAAGAATACAAGATTAATCAACATCAATTTAAAATATTCCTGACGAAAATATTATTTTCGTCCATCCCTATCACGGACAGATGACATTGCAAGGATGACCCTTTGGTAAATGACCATCACCACCATCTAGGAAGGACTGGATTAATAGTGTGCAACAGGATTCATGCATATGTAAATTTTGCATTTGAGAAAAATAAAGATATAGTAATGAAAGAGCAAGCTATTTTCATTTAACTCCCTTGCTATCTATGCTAATGCTAGAGTCTACTTAACATTTATGTTTGTTGTTTTCATACATACCTAATTGGCACGCATACAAATGACACAATTATGCAACTGGTGAGATATATAAATTATAAATGAAGTTACAATACGTTTCAGCTACTGATACACAGCTGCCAAATGGAATTACAGATGAAGAAAACAAACATTGCAATGAATGATAATGTCTCAACATTTCCGCCGTCTTTAATTAAATCTTATACTTCGCGAAGACAATTTTCTAGGTGGTTTGACACCCTAGGCAAGAACTGAAAAATGCCGCCCCATCCCTTTTACTACCATCACTCTCTCCCCCTGTCATCCAGGGCAGAAGAATTAATGCATTAGATATAAAAGAACTTGTAGTCAACATTAAACAATAAAACACATCAAACATTAAATAAATAAACAAGCACTCTTCATGATATTTTATTTTGTTTTTAAATTTCTCTCTTCTAACTTCAATGGTGTTTTCTAAGGCCATTGCACTCTGTGCCACAACACTGCAATCTACGTCAGTGCCACTCAGTGCCACTCTAGATTACTCTGCACCACACTACACCGCCCTACTCTACACCACTGTACTCTTTGACACTCCACTATACTCTACGCCACACCACTCCACTCACTATATTCTGCTCCACTCCACGCCACTCTAGTCTACCACATTCCACTCAACTTTACTCTATGCCACGCCATACTACATCACTCTACTCCACGCCATTCCACTCTACTCAACTCCACACCACACCACTTTATGCCCCTCCTCTCCATTCCACGCTGCTGCACAACATGGCTAAAAGACACTGGCAAAGCCAATAGCTCTCGCGCAGGTGAAACCTATTGGCTTTGAAAATGCTTGTTTAGTTAAGAGGGCAAATATAAAAGGATTCCCCGCCTCCCATTTATTTAGGCTAGAAGTCATTTACATAATGCATATTGTTCCATTAGTGTGGACTCAAGCGCAAAGTAACACATGCCAAAATACAAATCGTTTGCTATGCCTAAAAAAACAACAAAATAAGAGAACCTTGATAGTTCTAGCCTTCTACCAACCCACCAGCTAAGGATAATCCAGTGGGTTCAACACCTGCTGCTAGGGCGCTTGCATAACTACAATGTACTAGCAATGGAACATTTAGGGCCTAATAAGACTATAAGCCGTTCTGGGCACGTAGCTGTGGTAATTAAAATAAAAACCCATGAGCCAGTGCACTTCTTAGCTGCAGGTCTTGGCTGTAGGCACTTTAAAATGACATCATCATTGCTATGCTTCACTGCACGTGATGCACGTGTGGGCGCACACATATTACTGATTATGCAACTTTTTAAGAATTTCAAACAGAGGCGCTGATTTTCTTTGTGTGTAAAAGAAAACAAGCCTTTTCACTGCACTTAAAATTTTGTGCAGTGCAGTCCCTTCCCCCGCCCACTCCCCACCATCAACACAGCAGGGTCGAGGTCACAGAAATCAGAATTATCCGTCGCTTTGATCAGAGCGCTACATTTTTCATAACAATCTTTCTCCCAGGGATTGGCATTTAATAATTTGTGCTTTACAGAAGTCTCCTTCTGGGAGGTAGTGTGGTGCGTGGCACGACGAGGGCTCTCCGGGGCAGCTTCAGGGCACAGTTAGTGGGTTGTGGCACATGGATGGCTTATGCAGAGGGCTCTACGAGGGCCTGGTGGCAGAGGGCTCCTCATTACCTAGGCACATAAGGATGAATTCCACAATCCAACACCGTGTACTTGTACTATTATCTTGCTTAAATTGATTACTTCAACACGTGGTGACTAAGTGATGACATACTTTACTGTACCTTGTATTCTTTGCCGCCTTCTTCTTCAGATCCCCCAGTGTAACATTCATGATTTGGGGTTCCCAGCACACCAGAGACACAATTGTCTTATTTATTGGACAGTGGCCTTCACAAAAACTCATTGGCGGCCTTGCCAAGGCCTCCACCCTGATCTGCCAAAAGGCCTGCGTGACAGCTGAGAGCTCCTTGTTGGGCCTGCTCCTCTGGCAGAGCCTGTGCTGGCACCTCTGGCACGAGATGGTTAAATCTTTCTGCTTCATGTAACGGGTAAGGCATGAGAGGCAGAAGGTGTGTCCGGACTCTATGGTCACCTGATCTGTGAAGTACTCCAAGCAAATGATGCAGGAAGCGTTGTCACCAAGAGCAGCTGCTGGGTACCTAGTGCAGAGGGAGGCCGAGGGCTGCTGGACACCGGGGGCCGCTGGTTCACTTGTGGCTATGGCAGCCTCCCAGCCCGGTGTGTGGACTATGATTTCCGTGCTCGGGCTTTCTCTGAAGATTTGGGGAGAAGAGTGTCTCTGCTGGGCAGGACACTGGTATGAGCGGGCCCTCGGAGGCAGCAACAAAACAAGCCGTACCCCAAGTCCTTCGGGTTACATGGTGATCCGACCAGTGGAACGGGTTTATACAAACATAATGTGGTACAAAAGTCGGGGACCTGTGCTAAGCACAGGCGCGCGCACAGGGGCAACTTCAGGCCAAAGAAAGTAAACACTTATTAAGTACATTTCCCCCCCTTTTGCCGCCCTAGCCATTTTGCCGCCCTAGGCGACCGCCTAGTGTTGCCTAATGGTAGAAACGGCCCTGGTTAGACTTCAAAAGAGACAAGATTTGAAATGTTTGCGTGCTATTGTAAGATTACGTTGGTGCTCCCAGTCTCTTGCCTCAACTTGGCAGTAACCACTAAATATAAACTTAAAAGTACAACTAACGCGTACGGCATACCTTATGCTATTGTATATGGTTTTGAATTCCTTAGACGTCATTAATTGCAGAAGTGCATGCTTATTTAGAATGGTGCATATTTAATAAATAAAATAATGAGTGGCTGCTCAGATGTGCATAGGTTTGTCAGCACTTAAAAATGTTGTGATAACATGTGTGTAGCTTTAAAATATGTTACTTTAAGTTAAACGTATTAATAAAACGTTCCTTGTATCATATGTCTTTATCTTAAACTCATTTTGTTGTTTTAGGTAATAAACCATCTTCTCTACATCTTCGATTTAAGTGAGAAAGCTTTTTTGTTTAAACTTAAATGTGCATTAATATTTGTCGGTCTGCACTTTGATTCGCATGTGTATACTGACATGGAGCTATTTCAATTGAAATAAAATTATTACAATGTGTTATGTGTGTTTTTCTGGCTTAGGCAAACTAGGCCTCAGTTAAGTCTGAACACCATCTTATTCCAAATGGATGCTGCTAGACCTGGTATCCTTAGCATGATATATCCTGACGTTTTACCTTCAGAGCTCCTGTTTTGCTGGCTTATTTGTTTGCTGGCTTTATGAATCTGGGCTCTTTACCACTGCAATTCAGTGCTAAAGTGCATATGCTCTATACTTAAAACATGGTAACATTTGCTTATGGCATATTTCATTTACTTATAAGTCCCTAGTAAAGTGTGCTGCATGTGCCTAGGACCTGTAAATTAAATGCGACTGGTAGGACTGCAACACTGATTATGCCTCCCACTTAAGTATCCCTTTAAACACATCTCAGGCCTGATGCAGAGCCCTTTTGTACAGTTTTAAACTGCCATATCAACCTTGCAAGTTAACCCACTTGCCAGGGACAAACCTTCCCTTTTATTACACATAGGTTACCCCTAAGATAGGCACTGGACAGCCCATGGACAGGGTGTAGTGCATATAAAAAGTAGGACATCTACTTCTAAGTTTTACATGTCCTGGTAGTGAAATACTATTAAATTCGTTTGTCACTACTGTAAGGCCTATCGCTCCCACAGAATAGCATTGGGAGTGCCTTATTACATTTTATAATTGTAATTTCCTAGTGGGAAGAGATGGAACCCCCAAATTTGCAGTCTCTGGAATTTAATTTAAAAACACAACTTCTGGTGAAGTTGGATTTTAAATTGCAATTCTGAAAATGCCACTATTAGAAAGTTGTACAAAAGGGGGTGGTGATGGATGGAGCATCTGAACCAATCAAACACTCACACCCAGTCAACAGATCTGGGTTTAATCCATCACCGTTCTTTAGCCCACTCTGCCACCCCAGTTCAGACATGGCCATATGCAAATCAGTCTAACCCTGCACCTCATGGGAACAGTCCAGCCCGAACTGCCAAGCCATGCCTTCCCTGGTCCGGAAACAAGCTTCCTAGGACCGGTTTCTGGCATTGCAGCCGTCTTCAGCCAGGCTTGCTTGAATCCAGTGGCAAAGTGAGCAAGGGACTCACGTCTGCGCATACCCTGCCAACTTATGGCGAGCAAAGTGGTACAAAAGGGGGTGGTGATGGACAGAGCATCTGAACCAATCAAACACACACACAGTCAACAGATTTGGGTTTAATCCATCACCGTTCTTTAGCCCACTCTGCCACCCCAGTTCAGACATGTCCATATGCAAATCAGTCTGACCCTGTGCCTCATGGGAACAGTCCAGGCCGAACTGCCAAGCCATGCCTTCCCTGGACCGGAAACAAGCCTCCTAGGACTGGTTTCTGGCATTGCAGCCGTCTTCAGCCAGGCTTGCTTGAATCCAGTGACAAAGTGAGCAAGGGACTCACGTCTGAACATACCCTGCCAACTTATGGAAAGGAATGCGGAGTCTGCTTGGGGAGCTCGTTGCGCCCCCAAGGGACTCCGGGGGGGGTGGAGGGTGCACATGGGGGGTACCTATGGTACCCCCTGCAGTTCCATGCACAACATGGCAGGCACCGCGCAGTGCCTGCCATGTTGTGCATGGAAGTGCACAACATGCCTTCCTGGCATTGTGGCGGGCGGTGCTGAGTGCACCGTCCGCCACAATGTTAGGAATGTAGGATGCGCCCGCCACTAGGGCGGGCGCATCCTAATGGCACCCACGGGACCCCCGCCCTTATGGCGGGCGGTCCCTTTTTACGACGGGATGCCGCCATCCTAATGTGCCCCTAAGTATCTTCAAGGGCTTCTTGACTTGTTTCCTGTTCTGAATTCTCAAGGATATCAAAGATGTATCTTCAACCTACAAAACAGCAAGTCCTGCTATGCCAAGTGTTGCTAACCCATTCTGGGCCCTTGGAAGTGATTATAAATAGCTGCATCTGCCAGAACCCACACATTGTCACCAATGCGCCGATCAGAACTAATGTATCGCGGCCTTTGCAAGAACCCGATCAAGCATTGCCCCTGGAACTGCCGCTTTTGAATCCCTGCATAAACGACCACACACGGTAGTGATGGGTATACTGTCGCACTTCAAACAAAGTGTTGGCAGATATGGAAACAGATTAGCTATTATTATGTAGAAATCAAACAAACTTTAGATAGATGCCTCTCGGGGTAAGATATCCCAACCAGATCAGTGTCACGCAATCTGAAGAATTGAACCAGACTCCTAGATGTAACATGGCCAATGATACTGTGGTGAAAACATCAGACCAAGTAAATGTAACTATTGTCAACTTACCTGAGTGTACATTGACCGAATGTGATGCTAATGTCCTGAATAGGGGCCTAAGTTTTTGCCCGACTACCATGCCTGATTTTACTCGTATACATATTGATTTATTGAAGTTTGTTCGCCGCTTGAAGTTGAAAAAATTCTTTGAAAATAGAAATACGTGTACTCAAGGCCAAGTAACTAATTTGTCTCCATGCAATAAAACGATCAAAGAAATTCAGGACTTGCATTTGTTATTATCATTGGATGACTGTTCGGGCACCTCACCTTCCATGTTAGACATTATGTCTGACTTAGACATTGTTCCAAATCTTAATCTAGACAGTGGTCTGAAACAGAAATCCTCATTCATATCACCACTTCCACCTGACAAATTGATTGATGTATTTTCTAGAATTGTGACTAGTGATTTAAATAAATTGGAAGACACTTCAAGATTGAGTCACAAATCCCCCCATTTCAACCTAACCAGACAAGAACATCAGGACCTAAAGATGCTTGCCAACAACAAAGAGGTTGTTATAAAGGAGGCGGACAAGGGTGGGATTATTGTCATCATGGGTCACACAGATTACACCAATGAAATTGAAAGACAACTTTCAGATGGGTTAGCTTACATCCAACTAAACAGCAATCCACTGAATGTAGTAACATAGCTAATATGAGAGAAATTAACATCTTTCAGGGCACAAGGATTAATCACAGACATTGAATTTAAGTATCTCTTCAACTCTTCTCCCACGGCACTGTGTCTGTATATTTTGCCTAAAATCCATAAGCCGAGTAAATTCCCTCAGGGGAGACCGATAATCTCAGGCATCGGTTCACCCACTGAACGGATATTGGAATTTATAGATGTGTATTTACAGCCACTAGTGCAGAACTTACCCTCCTACCTCAGGGATACTGGGGATCTTCTAAATACATTAGAGGATGTTGATTGGTCCAATGAATTCATCTTAGTGAGTTTGGATGTTAAATCACTTTATACATGCATACCACTAGAAAAGGGATTGCAGGCATTGACCGAAGCTCTAAGCCAGAGAGATGCAACACTGTACGAACATACTCTAATGATACTTGACTTAACACGCTTGGTTTTAAAGAACAATGTGTTCTTACATCAAAATGACTGGTACAGACAGGCTGTGGGAGTCGCCATGGGCTCAAATTTTCGCCATCATACGCAAATTTGTATATGGAGAACTTTGAGCAGAAATATCTCTGGAGAATAGGCCCCCCAGAAATTACTGAACATATCATTTATTGGTCACGATACATCAATGACAATTTTATGATTTGGTCAGGGGTTGTAACAACCCTTCTGAAACTTGTTGATCATCTTAATAACAATGACTACAACCTAAGTTTCACGCACAAATTCACTTCACGTGAAATAGAATTTCTTGATGTTGTCATATATGCTAACAATGACAAGCTCATGACCAGATTGTTCAGAAAAAAAACAGAGTGCAACTCTGTTTTGCATGCGACCAGTGCCCACCCCAATTCAAAGATTAATGCCATTCCAATGGGCGAAATGACGAGGATCAGAAGAAATTGTAGCGATCAATCGATCTTTCTTTCTGAGTTAAAACACTCAGAAGATCGCTTCACACAAAGGGGTTATCCACAGAGGGTCTTGGATCAAGCCAAGACAAGAATCCTACAAACCCCACACTACAAACTGCCAAAAAGAAAAAGAACAAGAAATGGACAGAGGGTAGCAAATTGGCTTTTGTTACCGGCTATAATACACAGAGCCATGACATTTACAAAATTTTACAAAAACATTGACATTTATTGTTGTTGGACAATACGATCAGTAAATACATCACAATGAGACCGAGGGTGGCATACAGGAGAGGGAAGACTCTACGCAACATCTTGTGCCCCAGTTTTCTACCACAGGTCAGCCAAAATGCAACCTGGCTACCTACTAAACCGAAAGGTTTCTTCAGTTGCACGAAATGCATCATTTGCCCATTTGCCATGAACAAACTGTTTGACTTCCAATATAACACACTCTCTCGACATCAAATACGTGAGTTCATAAACTGCAACACGAAATATGTGGTTTACTGCTTACTTTGTGTTTGTGGGCTCATTTATATAGGAAGCACAGTACGTCCTTGGAAGGAGAGAATTCAGGAGCATATTAGGGCAGTCTGGAACAATAATACGAACTACCCCTTTGCGGCACATTTCAACGAAACACATCCCTGTACTAGCCTGATGGGCATCAGGTTTCATGGCATTAGCCATACACAGTCACATCAGAGAGGGGGGGACCGAGTTTTAAACTTACGCAGGTCAGAAACCCAATGGATCATTAAACTAAGAGCGGTCGAACAGGGTTTGAATTCTGATAGGGAGTTACATGTGTTCCTGACTGAATAAGCCTGTCTGACTTTACGCTGTTTAAAGATTGTTATTTCCACCAATACCCTCTTTTAACATGTATAGCCTGTATGTTACACAATGGATCTCTGGTAATTTTAATTGGTATTACTTGTATTTTAAGTCAATTTCTGACAGGGCTTACCTAGATGAGTCACTGAAATATCTGTTGGATCGAAATGGTATAATTTGTATTATTCAAATCTAACGTCTAACGTGGCCATAAGAAGTCTTATCTGTCTCCGGTTTCGGGGACGCATAGTGTGGTGTTTTTGCATCCAAACATTAGTTGAATATGTTAAACGTTCACATTTAATGAATTATATTGTTTGTAACTATTGTTTTTGGGAATTGACGTTGTGAGTGGTTGTTAGATGAAATTGTGCAAATACGTATTAAAAATGCTTAAAGCAATCATAGGTTTGTTGTAAATATGAGGAATTCCAATATACTAACTTCGATATACATACATATTCGCCAGTTCCATATTGCAAACTAACCACTTCGGTAATGAATAGCATATTTAAATCAATATATCCCGTACGGACAGGAAGCTTCTGATAATGTGACTATCTCATCATGTCACTGTGCCAGAACCGCTGTGAACCCTTCCAATTGGTTCCACCCATTACATTTATCTGAAATTAATTTCAATATTCAATGAAAAACAGTGTCTACTGAAGTAAGTTTTAGTGACATATCGCTGGTCTATTACGACAAAGTCCTCCGCATCATAAAGCGGCAAAAGGTGAGCATACTCACCAAGTAGTCGTCCGTCCGTCGTTACGGCACCCTCAAGACGCCTGTTTCCTGTATTGGAGCAGAGTGAAAGCGCACAAGAGATTTAAACGCATCTTGTGACCGGATATGTACGGAGTGGTGTCTCAGAAACTAATAACGGACTACAAAACACCCGGCCGACTCAACGTCGCAATTCTTAAATGGTAAACTTACGTGATGTTATGACCAGTGAGCGGAGTCTCATTAAACCAATTCTTCACTCTTAATTTTCTAAACTCGGAAGTATTCAATGCCTACAATTATGTTTAAGTAAGACACAGGAAAGAGGTTACAAAATATATCAAATCTGAGCTCGTCATGAGCGTGGAAGGGGTTAATTTTCTTTACTTTGACCTAGGGTCTTATCACGGTACCCATCTAAGGTGTTTTCCCCATGCTTTCAGATCTATTTGACGGGAAAACTTTAAATTCGCGTTTATGTAAGTCATCGTTGGATGAATTTTAATTGGATTAATATTGATCATAACAAACAATCATTGTTAAATTTTATGTGGTCAATTCCACGTTTTTATGTTGTTTATCTTCACAGAAAGGAACTCAACTTTGAAGTATAGTTTCTGAGAACCTCTACTGTGGCACTAACGATTAATCTGCAGCATCATATTTATCTGCAGTGTAAGTTTTATGACATATTTGGTTTTTAGTCGTTGATCTATGCACTACAGTTCGATCAGTTTTAGAAGTTAACCATTTATTATAACTTCCCTGACTTTTATATCTCGTTAATTACTGAAAATGTATCTAAAATCTGCAATTTATCTCGACTCAGAAGGCGCCTTTACGTTAAGCATGGTACGAACTGGGAGTGGTAGGTGCAACCAGTATGGGAGCTCTTTGTTAACCCAAGACTGGTTTTTACATATTTTAGGTGTCATAAATAAAGAAGTTTTGGGTTCTTATGTTAAAATATGTTTTTCTATATTTTCAGATACTCTGTCATACAAACTTTTTGCTGTATTTCAAAAATTCCACTATATAGGCCTTTACTTGAATCTAGCTGGTCTGGCTATCAAATGTGGATCGCTCTACATAGGTATTTAACATGGACTATATACATGTATTAAGATTTCTCTCTTTTTGTTTATGGGTATTGTCCCATTTTACATTAACTAACCTTGCTTGTATAATTTCAGCTTTTCTGTTTGTAATACTTATTCCGGGTTCTACAATTTACAAATATTAGGAGCTGACAATTGGATCATTGCTATTTATACACCCTCAACTTTGAGGTGATTAATCCTGTCTTTTTTATCTTGCATAGCATGTACCCTTAGTCTAATTAGCAATGTTTTCAGGTTTTTCGACCTGAAAATCTTATTGGCATTAAATATAACACATGTTGATAATTCTAAATATATTATGTGTTCTTAGCACTGACAAGGGATCCACATTGCTTTGTGACTGTAGAGCGACAACTGAAGTTTCTTGCTGGGTTCATCTACTACTTAAGCAAGGTTATTTCATATTCCGTAACCCAATCTATTTTCTCTTAGACCTATTGTGGGGGTGCTCTAGGACCTCGAGAATTTCACTTGTCATTTCTGATATATGCACAGTGTTGGACCTGGGGTTACCAGTCCACATAGGTTAGCCTGGCACAGAGTAGGAATGACTATTCTCCAAGGCCAATTGTGTTATGCTAGCATCACACTTCGCACAGTAACTCAGCACCCTTCCACCAAAAGAAGACACTACACCTTATTAGGAAAAATACGGTTTGCTTTATAAAAATCTTTAGTATGTCTTTGTCTTTCAGCAGTGTTAAAATTCAGTACATTAAATATCTCCACATTTGATTGTTTTACATATTCATATGTAAAATATTTTTATGTTTTGTATATTTTAATATAGCCCTGAAGAAGTCCGGTCACGGACGAAACGCGTTGGCTATTGGTTTTTAAGCATCACTTGTGAATAAAGAATTGTTTACTGAAGAATCTGACTTTGGAATTCTTGGGAGAACGACTGGAAAGCTAATAGAACTATGTGCACATCATTATTGATACTGTATTATTATCATATTTTTTGTTGAAGTGTGCGGGGTCACCATGTGCGATTACATTTGATTGTTGGTATACTCAAAACTTCACACGGCATTAATAATACCTTTCTCAACCCAAATGAAAGGAGCTCAGCAATAACCCCTGCACTTTAACCAGGCAGTAAAAGTTTCACAGTTTCAATAAGGTATCCAGCAAGAATAAAGCTTCCTTACGGGGAGGCAAGGCTGTACATTACCCTCGAGGACTCAATGATATTACAAGCAGGAAGATACAGGTTTTCATCACAGTTCCACTAATGGCCCTCTTGTAACTTGGTTCAAGCAGCTGGATATCAGAATAGAGACAGGCAGGTTATTTATTCATTCCATGAAGCCATTTAGCTTGCTCTAAAACCACAGTGGATTGACAAGTTTTCACAGTGACATTCTTAGGCTCTAAATGATCTGCATAAAAGGAGCAACCCCCCCCCCTTCAACCAATGCTTTCTTATCCCCGGAACAGCCCTGTTACCCTGGCTTCCATTAGCTGATAATTAAACCTCCATTCAGAAATCTCTCTCCCACAGGCGACTTTACCCAACAAGGAAGGTACTGAGGTAAATGAGTCACGTACTTATGGGTTAATGGCCGTGGCACAGCTTATCAGATGGAAGATATCCCAAAGCCTGGGTGTTACTTCATATCCAGTACGCTGCCCCCGCTTAAGGCCCAATTTCGTTCTTCTCCTCCCGCCAGACTAAAGTCCCCAGCTTACTTTTTCCTTGTAGTTCTGTCAGTCCGCTTTCAGTTTGTGCCCGCTCTGTTATCTGAGGTCCGGGGAAGGCTCCGCTACCAGCTGAATCTGCATGCCTTACTGGTCGGAACTGAACCTTGCCGCCTACACTCTGCTGGTCTTAAGGGCGTCAGTCAGCTCTTCCGGAGTTCTCTCCTCGCCGACTCCACACGCCCAAAGGTCTCCGCCCACGGCCAGCCTCCTTCAGGTGCCTTGCGGACCCCCCTTTCCTCGCTACCACAACTGAAGGAGCTTGTGTCAGGGACACTCGCGCGAAGGAAAGGATCACGGCTAAAAACAGTGGGCGCCTCTCTCACGGCACTCCAGAGCTCTCACAGTGAGTTCTGCTTCCCGCTTTGGGTTTTCCTCAGGGACCTGGGCTCCGAGCAGGGGACTTCGGGCTCGCAGCACTGCTAGCTAGTACACTGCAGGCGGAGGTTGGGAATAGACAAATTACACCGCTATTCTTAGTGTCTTTATAGGATCAGTTGCTCCCGCTTCCGTGTTCCCCAGTCCAGCTACCTACATCTTCTCCAGTAGTAGCTCCGGCACGTTTTATCAGGGGCACTAAAAAGGCTTAGGGAGCTAGTGGTAATCCAGCGATGGCAGGGTTAAGTCAATAGGTAGGGGGTCACGTCATTAAAGAGGGGCAGCCGACCCAGGGGACGATCTACCCTCACTCAGTGCGCCTTCCTCCCCACAATATCGCCTCACTCCTCACCAAGTTCAACTCAAGCTCTCTGGTCATTCTAAAATGGCCGCCCTGGTTCTGTCCTTTTATAGTCTGGGCTTTGGTTGCTAGAACTAGCTGGAAGGTTCTAGAGCCTTCCCAATGTTTTGTTATGGCTAAGGATCCTGAGGTAAGATGTTGACAGTTATAAGCCTCCATTTTGTGTCTCCCTACTCTCCATTTTAAAGGAGCACCTGTGCCTCAGGATTTTGTAGGCGTAATGAGGCACCCAAAGTCCTAAGGACAACACCAAAAATTTGAGTGGACACAAAAACAAACAAAAGTTAGGAGGCAGAAAGGGGACAAAATAAATAAATAAATAAGAGGGACCACCCAAAGGTCTGACAGGTCTAACACGCGGCCCACCCAGCTGAAAGTGGGGAGAACTACCCAACTCCTTGGGAGTTCTCATCACTAAGGCGGAAATACCTAGAGAGACCATCTGCGTTGGCGTGGTCCACTCCAGGCCGATGTTCCACCCGGAAGTCCATTCCCTGTAGGGAGATGGACCATCTCAACAACTTGGGATTCTCGCCCTTCATTTGCATCAGCCAACGAAGGGGGCGGTGGTCCGTTTGTACAAGGAAGTGCGAGCCAAACAGATATGGCCGCAGCTTCTTCAGAGCCCATACCACCGCAAAGGCTTCCCGCTCAATCGCACTCCACCTCTGTTCCCGGGGAACCAATCTCCTTGAGAGGAAGACAACAGGTTGGTCCAGGCCCTCTTCATTGAGTTGCGATAACACTGCCCCAATTCCATGCTCCGATGCATCTGTTTGTATGATAAACTCCTTGGCAAAATCAGGGGCCTTCAAGACAGGAGCTGCACACATTGCTTGTTTCAGAGTGTCAAAGGCTCGCTGACACGCCTCAGTCCAGACTACCCGTCGAGGTCGTTTCTTGTATGTGAGTTCAGTTAGGGGTGCCACAATTGTGCCATACCCCTTCACAAAGCGACGGTAGTTTCCTGTGAGGCCCAGGAAAGCTCGGACCTCAGTTTGGGTCTTGGGGGGCTCCCAGGCCATGATAGCCTCAATCTTAGTTTGGAGGGGCTGCACCGTTCCCCTGCCCACCAAGTGGCCTAGGTACACCACCGAGCCCTGCCCGATCTGGCATTTGCTGGCCTTAATTGTCAAGCCAGCCTGTTTCAGGGCTTGGAGAACAGCCTGTAAGTGACACAAGTGGTCCTCCCAGCTGCTGCTGAAGACAGCAATGTCATCTAGATAAGCAGCCGAGAAGGCCTCCATCCCGGAGAGGACCTTGTTCACCAGCCGCTGAAATGTGGCAGGAGCGTTCTTGAGCCCAAAGGGCATCACACAGAACTGGTAGTGGCCCTCAGGCATGGAGAAGGCTGACCTTTCCCTTGCTCCATCTGTAAGGGAGATCTGCCAGTACCCTGATGTGAGGTCAACAGTACTCAGATATTGGGCAGCTCCCAGCCGGTCAATGAGCTCATCCGCCCTAGGGATTGGATGAGCGTCCGTCTTTGTCACAGAATTCAGTCCCCGGTAATCCACACAGAACCTGAGTTCTGGAATGGTGCCCGGTGGGGCAGCTTTTGGTACCAGAACCACCGGACTGAACCAGGGGCTACTTGAAGGTTCAATCACTCCTAGCTCCAGCATCTTATTGACTTCACTGTGGATGCTGGCCTTCACCTTATCTGACAGCCAGTAGGTCTTAGACTTCACAGGTGGGCTGTCTCCTGTGTCCACGTCATGGGTACACAGGTGGGTCCTTCCCGGGATAAGGGAGAACAGCGAGGAATACTGCTCCAGGACCTGTCGGCAGTCCCTCCGCTGTTCAGGAGGTAGGGATGGGGAGAGAATCACCCCCTCCACCGACCCATCCTTTTCTTGAGACGAAAATAGATCAGGGAGAGGCTCACTTTCCTCTTCCTCTGCTCCATCAGTCACCATCATCAAGATGACCTCGGGCCTCTCATGGTGGGGTTTAAGGCGGTTGGCATGGAGCACCCGATGGGGCTGCCTGGAGGTCTTAAGGTCCACTAAGTAAGTGGCCTTACCATTCTTCTCAATCACCTCAAAGGGGCCTGTCCAGTGATCCTGGAGGGCACTAAGCTCTCCAGGCTCCATCACCCACACTTTCTGGCCAGGCTCCAACTCCACCGGGTGACCATTGTGGTCATACCACTCTTTCATAACTGCCTGGCTGGCTTCCAAGTTGTCAGAAGCTTGCTTCCACAACTTAGCCATTTGGCTCCGGAAGGCCAGCATGTAGCTCACCACATCCTGAGGAAGCTTCCTGGGAGTCTTTTCCCATCCGTCTTTCACCAGGCTGAGAGGTCCTCGGACAGGGTGCCCATACAGAAGTTCGAAGGGGCTGAAACCCACTCCTTTCTGTGGCACTTCCCTGTATGGGAACAACAGACAGGGTAGGAGGACGTCCCATTTCCTCCGCAGGCTCTCAGGCAGACTTCTGATCATGCCCTTCAAGGTTTTATTGAACCTTTCCACCAGACCATTGGTCTGGGGGTGGTAAGGGGTGGAGAACCGGTAAGTAACCCCACACTCCTTCCACATAGCCCGCATGTAGGCTGACATGAAGTTGGCCCCCCTGTCGGACACAACTTCCTTGGGGAAACCCACTCGGGTAAAAATCCCCATCAGGGCCCTAGCCACCGCAGGTGCAGTAATGGTCCTCAAAGGAATGGCCTCTGGGTACCGAGTGGCGTGATCCACCAGAACCAGGATAAACCTGTGACCAGCTGAAGTGGGTGGATCCAATGGCCCAACAATGTCGCTGCCCACCCTTTCAAAGGGGGTGCTAACGACAGGTAGTGGTTCCAGGGGAGCTTTCAGCTTAACCCCTGTTTTCCCACTAGCTTGGCAAGACACACACGTCCTACAGTAAGTGTCGGACGCCACCCTCATTTGAGGCCAGTAAAAATGGGGAACAAGCCGGGCAAAGGTCTTGTCCTGACCCGGGTGTCCTGCCAAGGGTATTTCGTGAGCCAGTTCTAGGAGAAAGGCTCGGTAACGTTGGGGGACTACCAAGGCCCGTGACGATCCGTGCACTGGTGCCTTGGGTTCACTGTAGAGAAGACCATCCTCTCAGTAAATGTGGAAGTTCCCTGCAATGTTACCTGCTGCCTGGGCTTCGGCCTGTCGCCTCAGACCCTCAAGGGTAGGGATAGGTAGGTTCTCCAGGGAGACAATATCCCCCTCCGTGGACTCCGGGTCCACTACCACAGGTGGCCCATCCATCTCACGAGGTGTGGATACCGAGGCAGGGGTCTCCTGTCCCCGGATCTTCTCCTTTTTGGCAGCTGGCTGTGCCTTTGTTCCAGGCTCCAGCCCTGGCGAACTTCCCCTCCGGGTAGTTGCGGACCTTGTGCTGGCACAGGTCCAGTCAGGTGTGCCCATCATCTCTGAGTGAGTCCGGTATTCCAGCTCCTTCCAAGCATTGTGCTCCATATCATTCCCCAACAGACAATCGACCGGCACGGCAGGGCTTGCGGCAACTCGAAGAGGACCTGCGACCCCTTCCCACTCAAAGGGAACTTCGGCCACAGGGTAGTGGCCTATTCTGCCGTCAGCCATCGCGGCGGGGTGGAGTACGTTTGGGATCACCTGCTCTGGGGACACCAGATGACTTCTTACCATAGTCATACTGGCACCTGTGTCCCTCAGAGCTTCCCCTCTTTGGCCATTGATGGTGACCCACTGCCCATACTTGGTGGTATTTGGGGGCACCTGGATCTTGGGAACCATCTCTTTGTCTCCCAGGGACACTAAGGTGATACCCGCCCACTCTCCTCCCTTATACAAGGGCAACTCCTCCCCGAGCACTACACTAGCCACTCCTGGGGTTTTTCCTCCAGTGGGAAGGGGTGGTCTCTTTGGGCATTTGACATCTCCTTTATAGTGCCCAACGCCACCACACTCATAACAGCGGACATCCCTTGGCTGCTGACTATGGTCAGGATGAGGGTGTTTCTGTGGGTTGGCCCTAGGAGTGAAACCTGATCCTTTTCCTTGGAAACTGTTTTGGGGGCCTTTTGAGAACTCCCTCTTTTTGTCTCCCCGCTCTTTCTTCTGGGGAGCGCCCTGGAGAAATACTTTGGGAATCCCCTCCAGTCCACTTTGAGGACACCCGGGTACTAGCCCAGATGTCAGCCTCCTCAGCAAGCTTCCTGGGACTGGTCAGCTTGCTGTCCACCAGGTGTTGACGCAGCTCTGGAAAACATTTCTCGAGTAGGTGCTCCTTTAAGATTAGGTCATACAACCCCTCGTAGTCCCCCACCTCGCTGCCTTGCACCCAACCCTCTAGGGACTTCTTGGCATAGTCTAGGAAATCCACCCAGTTCTGTGTAGCCAGTTTGTGGCTGTTCCTGAATTTCTGTCTGTATTTCTCAGGAGTCATCCCAAACTTTCTGATCAGCGCCACTTTCATGGTAGGGTAGTTAGTCTGTTCATCCTGCTCTAGGACTAGAAGTGCATCCCTCCCCATTGGAGGCATATATTTGTACAGTCCTCCTCCCAGTGACTCTCTGATATCCCATGGGCTCTTAGCGAGACCTCATAGGCAGCCAACCATTTAGCAATGTCGTCCCCTACACTGTAACTGGCGACTACGTCTTTTGGCAAGTATGTTCTGGGTTCCCTGATTATTCCTTAAGGTATGCTGCCACCAACAGGAGTATTAGGAGTACCCATTTGTAGGGCCTTGAGGTCAAACTCCCTTAAACTGAGTTCATGAGCCAGCCTCTTCTCCTCCCTCTCCTTCTCCAACCTAGCTAACTCCCATTTCAATTGTCTTTCCTCCCTCCGGTCAGCTAACTCGGCTTCGGTCAAGCTCCTTACAGAGACACTACTGCCCTCCCTCCAAAGCGTCCTAGGACCTTGTAGTAGGTTCCCCCCTTCGGTTTGGTACAGTGCGTCTACGCCAATGACAGTGTCACGACCCCCCTCTTCCTCCTCCTTTTTCCCATCTGGGTGAGCTGCCACCCATGCTCTTAAACTGGTTTGAAGTTCCACCTTCTTTGCCCCACGCTTAAAGAACACCCCCTTCTCTTGGCAAAATTCCTTAAGCTGGGCCGCTGTGTAGGTCTCCAACTCCTCTAATTCAAACTCCATTTTGCTAAGCAGGGCCTCAGACAGTGACTTGGAGTGTTTAATGAAAGAGACGTTAACTAAGGGCTACCTTCACCCACCACCAGAAAGGAATTTGAAAAAAACAAAACTTCCAATTAGGGAGTCCACTAGGAGAAAACTCCAGGTGTAGGTTCGTGGTGCACACTAAGCCACTGCCAAGTGGACGCAAGCTCTTATCCCACCGCTGAACACCAATATGTTGGACCTGGGGTTACCAGTCCACACAGGATAGCCTGGCACAGAGTAGGAATGACTATTCTCCAAGGCCAATTGTGTTATGCTTGCATCACACTTCGCACAGTAACTCAGCGCCCTTCCACCAAAAGAAGACACTACACCTTATTAGGAAAAATACGGTTTGCTTTATAAAAATCTTTAGTATGTCTTTGTCTTTCAGCAGTGTTAAAATTCAGTACATTAAATCTCTCCACATTTGATTGTTGGTATACTCAAAACTTCACATGGCATTAATAATACCTTTCTCCCCCAAATGAAACGAGCTCAGCAATAACCCCTGCACTTTAAGCAGGCAGTAAAAGTTTCACAGTTTTAATAAGGTATCCAGCAAGAATAAAGCTTCCTTACGGGGAGGCAAGGCTGTACATTACCCTCGAGTACTCAATGATATTACAAGCAGGAAGATACAGGTTTTCACCACAGTTCCACTAATGGCACACTTGTAACTTGGTTCAAGCAGCTGGATATCTGAATAGAGACAGGCAGGTTATTTATTCATTCCATGAAGCCATTTAGCTTGCTCTAAAACCACAGTGGATTGACAAGTTTTCACAGTGACATTCTTAGGCTCTAAATGATCTGCATAAAAGGAGTAACCCCCCCCTTCAACCAATGCTTTCTTATCCCCGGAACAGCCCTGTTAACCTGGCTTTCATTAGCTAGTAAGTAAAGTAAAGTCCACATTTGTAAAGCGCACAATCACCCGTAAGGGTCTCTAGGCGCTGGGGGCCGTCGGGAAGATTAAGCGAGCTATTGCCCAGAGTCACATGGTGCTGGGCTAATCTGCCGCCGGAGCCGGGGATCGAACCGTGGTCCCCAGATTCCAGCGTCAGTCGCCCTGGCCGCGGCGCCACACCTCTTCCTCTTCCAGCTAGTAATTAAACCTCCATTCTGAAATCTCTCTCCTACAGGCAACTTTACCCAACAAGGAAGGTACTGAGGTAAATGAGTCACGTACTTATGGGTTAATGTCCGTGGCGCAGATTATCAGATGGAAGATATCCCAAAGCCTGGGTGTTACTTCATAGACAGCACGCTGCCCCCGCTTAAGGCCCAATTTCGTTCTTCTCCTCCCGCCAGACTAAAGTTCCCAGCTTACTCTTTCCTTGTAGTTCTGTCAGTCTGCTTTCAGTTTGTGCCCGCTCTGTTATCTGAGGACCGGGGAAGTATCCGCTACCAGCAGAATCTGCACGCCTTACTGGTCGGAACTGAACCTTGCCGCTTACACTCTGCTGGTCTTAGGGGCGTCAGTCAGCTCTTCCGGAGTTCTGTCCTCGCCGACTCCACACGCCCAAAGGTCTCCGCCCATGGCCAGCCTCCTTCAGCTCCTCCCCGCCTCTTCCGTCAACACAGCGCTCTTGCCGGCGGAGTTCTCACAGCTTCCGCCGCTCCTCATCGGTGCCTGCTGGACCCCCCTTTCCTCACTACCACAGCTGAAGGAGCTTATGTCAGGGACACTCCCGCGAAGGAAAGGATCACGGCTAAAAACAGTGGGCCCCTCTCTCACGGCACTCCAGAGCCCTCACAGTGAGTTTTGCTTCCCGCTTCGGGTTTCCCTCAGGGACCTGGGCTCCGAGCAGGGGACTTCGGGCTCGCAGCACTGCTAGCTAGTACACTGCAGGCGGAGGTTGGGAATAGACAAATTGCACCGCTATTCTTAGTGTCTTTATAGGATCAGTTTCCCCCGCTTCCGTGTTCCCCAGTCCAGCTACCTACAGCTTCTCCAGTAGTAGCTCCGGGACGTTTTATCAGGGGCACTAAAAAGGCTTAGGGAGCTAGTGGTAATCCAGCGATGGCAGGGTTAAGTCAATAGGTAGGGGGTCACGTCATTAAAGAGGGGCAGCCGACCCAGGGGACGATCTACCCTCACTCAGTGCGCCTTCTTCCCCACAATATCGCCTCACTCCTCACCAGGTTCTGTCCTTTTATAGTCTGGGCTCTGGTTGCTAGAACTAGCTGGAAGGTTCTAGAGCCTTCCCAATGTTTTCTTATGGGTAAGGATCCTGAGGTAAAATGTTGACAGTTATAAGCCTCCATTTTGTGTCTCCCTACTCTCCATTTTAAAGGTGCACCTGTGCCTCAGGATGTTGTAGGCGTAAAGAGGCACCCAAAGTCCTAAGGACAACACCAAAAATTTGAGTGGATACAAAAACAAACAAAGGTTAGGAGGCAGAAAGGGGTCAAAATAAATAAATAAATAGGAGGGACCACCCAAAGGGCTGACAGGTCTAACACACAGGTTTTCCTTCTTTCCTAGAGTACTGACCTCATAGCTCTTTGTCACCTGTTTGAGCTAATTATGTGGCAGCAACATGAGTTTTATATGTTGCTTCAGTCACATATTCAGTAAACTATGTGATTCCAAACTACACAACTTTTTTCACTTCTGTGAATTTTACTTCACACCCTTTTCCCTCTTGCTCTGGGTGTTGCTATCTTGTGGATTTCTGGTGTAAGACAATTTTCTATTGCACTGTTTCTTTTTTCTTTCTTAATTCACGATATAATTAGGAAATATAAAGTGTATTTGAATTTATATGTCAACTGCTGTATTTCATGTTTACTTCTTACAGCCTTGAGGAAGTCACGGTTGTGACGAAACGTGCGTTGGTTATTTCTGTGCCACCAAGTTAAAGAACTGAAACCTCACCTATACCATAAGGAGTTGTATAACTTTTGGCAAATACTAAGATTGTCTTAAATACTTTTTTCTAGAGTTTTTTGATGTAATAAATCACAATCTAATCATTTGATTATATTTGGGTGACTAAAATCCTTAAAATCTCATTGTCAAATGGTGCTTTTCTTGCTAATTTAAGTTTATTTATCAATTGTATCTATATTATTTAAGAGTGCCGGGGTTCAGTCTTTCTTGAATCCCTGCATGTCTGCCGCTGAGTGGAAAAGATTGGAGCATCGCCTCCGCGTGGAGAAACCCAGCACATTGTATTAAGGAATCACCTTACCTCAGAACCAGCGCATTGCTCACAGGGTAATTTATTTTTAATTAATTCATTATTAGTTCTTAATTAATATTAATTAATTGATTGAAAATTAAATATGGAAATTGAGTAATTAATTTGAGGTGCAGGTTGTGGGGTTTATAGGGGTAAAGGGTGGAAAGTAATTTATGTTTAATTAATTATTAATTAGGTGTTAACTAATATTAATTAATTATTTGAAAATTAAATAAGGAATTTGTGTAGTTTATTTTGGGTGTGGGTTGTTCGGTTTATAGGGGTAAATAATTAATTAATTAATATTTAATTAGGGTATTTGCTTATATTTTTTGTGTGTGTGTTTTATTGTTATAGGGGTTCAGAGTGGGGAGTAAATTAATTTAACTTACTTTATAACAAATTGTTAAATACTATTAGTTTTTTTAATTCAAAATAAGTTTTAATTATGTAATTCATTTTTTTACAGTTTAATTTTAGCTGCGGTTGTGGGGATTATAGAGCTAAAGTGTGGGAAGTAAAATAATTTTTATGCATTTTAATTAATTTTTTTAATTAATAATATTTCTTTAATTGGTAATTAATTATGTTAATTAAGGAAGTACATTTTTTTCAAATTTAGATGTGGGTTGCGAATTGTGTGGTGGTATAGGGTTGTAAATAAAAAAAAGTTAATTTATGTAATAATTAATGTTTTTATTTCTAAATAATTTCGAATTAAAAATATTTATTTGTGGGGGCGTGGTCTTGCCAGCGATGCGGTGAGACGTGACTCCGGGGAGCTCCGGCGGTCCGCTACCATCATTTGCAATTAATGCGGAGCTGGGGTGCTGTAGCTGCTTTCCAGGGGGTGCATGTTGCCCACTGTGACCAGGGGTGCCAGTAGAGGGACTGCACTTTGTCCGGCAGCGGTCCACGGCGCAGAAAACGGAGGGGAGTCAGAGGCTCGGTGGAGCTGACCGCCACCTTGTGGGATCTCTGGCGGAGCCATACCTGTACTCTGACGACTCCTCAGGGTCCCTGCTAGTCGGGGATGACTGGCGACGCTGCAACTCCTGATCGACTGGTGGCGGCTAAAGTGATCGGGCTGGTGACATTTCTGAAGATCGCGCCGGCGGAACCCGCACCGGAGCTAGCAGAGGCGGGAAACATCTGAGCGGCCTGGCGGGGCCTGCCCCGCAACACCTGCCTGGAGGCTGTGGCTGCCACCCTTGGGGTAGATATTGATCGTGGTGACTACTGAGGCCAGCTGAGGGAATGCACACTATCCGGCAGAGGTCCGAGGAGTGGACGGTGATGGGGGTTTGGCGGCCTGACAGAGCTGACCACCATTTTTTGAGGTTTCTGGAGAAGCCCCCTTGTACCCTGGCGATTCCTCAGGGCCCCTGCATGCAGGGGACCGAACAGAGCGGCGGCGGTGAGTGTGGCAGTGCTACTGCCCTTGAGCGACTGTTGGCGGCTGAAGCGGAAGGGCCGGCGACGCTTTGAAAGTCGCGTCGGCAGGGCCTGCACCGGGGCTGGCGGAGGGAACGTCTGAGTGGCCTGGCGAGATCTACCCTGCGGCACACGCCTGGAGGCTCTTAGCGGTGCAGATCCTGGTGGGGCTGAATGCTGGCGCTTCTTCTCAAGGCTACCAGAGACCAAAACATGTACAGCGCGGCTGATCCTGGGGGCTACAGGTGAGGGGACGGCAAGACACGAGCGTCCCTGCCATTTTGTGACTTTTGCACCAGGCGGCCTTGAGGCTCTGGACCCTGCACGCTGCAGCACGCGGGAAGCCTGTACCCCACGCAAAGTCTGTAACCCCGGTGACACTGCCTGGGGGGGGGGGAAGAGGGGCACAGCAGAAGGCGGTTGCATACCGGCAGCCGGGTGACTGCAGGGCCTGACATTCACATCGCGCTGGTTGGAGAAGCGCAGTTAGAGACCGGGACAATTGCACTACAGCAAGTGAGAGGTTGGGGACACAGCTGAGAGGCTCAGTGTAGCCTAACAAACTTGACATCTGGTGCCATCACTTGGGCCCCGTACATGCTGGTGCAGGGGTGAAGGACTGCGGCCCCTGCAAAGAGGACTGTCTCGATGGCATTGTGCCTTGCTCCTGAGCTTGTCTGCCTCCTTTGGGCCCCCTGGAAATCAAATTGCGGGGGAGGATCGCTAGAGGCTCTCTCTGACCCATTAGCCTGAAGACGCCCTCACGCTGCCCCTACAAGGCCTACTTCTAGCTCCAACCCGGTGGGTCAGGCGTACAGCTACCGGGCGGCTGCATGGGGTGGGGGTCTTCCGGTGATTGTGTTGACCATACTGGCGTCCCTATACTACCCCTGAAGGATGCAAGCCCTACGCTCCCAATTCGGGATGGACACGCTGTTGCCCCAGTGAACACGCCCTTGGTGTGGCCGCGCACCGCTTCGTGTGGCCCCCCTCGTCTCTGCCTACAGTTGATTTTGGTTAAAAGGTACTTCTGACGCCCCCATCGCATGGCTCCCTCCTGCTCCTTGAAGAAGGTGTCTCTGTCCTTGAACAGACCACGTCTTGTGCCAATACTACGGGAGGGGTGCCCCACAGCCCAGTGGACGCCGGGAGAAGAGGCCTGTTGTTCCTTTTGCGCTGCCCCAAGTAGCAGCGGGCCCTGCGCTGCCGATACAGGATACCACGCTGCTGCCGGTGGTCCTCTGGGACTGGTACCCGGCTGAATAGCTGCGGCTGCACAATGACACGCACCAACCGCGGCAAGGACTCCCCTGTGCCAACATCTAAGGACACCTCGGTTGCGGTAATGTGGGGTAAGACGGGCACGTTCGCCCCCATGGAGGTGACCCCGCAACCAGGAGGGGACGCACAGCTAGTGACACAAGCATTCATGGCCTCTTTCATGACCGAGCTGAAATCTGAAATTGGCTCCATGTGCTCAAAGCTACACTCCTGTGTACGGGAGCTCAGGAAGGAAGTCACGGACCTGGGCGAGCGAGTGGGCGGACTGGAGAGGACAGTTGACGCCCGCACAGAAGAACAGGAGCAAGTCTGTCAATGCCTGGCCGCCCTAGAGGACCAGCACATAGATTTACAACTGAAGCAGGAGGATCTGGAAAATCGTAATAGCAGGGACAACCTCCACATCCGGGGAGTTCCTCTTTGGGCGGAAAGGAGGGACATAATGACCTATGTGGCACAGCTCCTCCATGAGATCTGGGGGGTTGATGACGCCTCCCCGCCGGCTTTGGATCGGGCACATCGGGTCGCCAGGCGCATGGGTGGGCTGGGTCTCCTCCCGGACATTTTAACCAGGGTCCACTTCTTTACGGAGAAGGAAGCCATTCTTCGGGCGGCGAGAGCCAAGCAGGACCTCACATATGATGGACATACAATACAGATTTTCCAAGATTTGGCACCCAATACCCTACGACGACGCCACAATTTAAGGCCTGTACCAGACAAACTGCGAAGCCTGGACATCTCCTATCAGTGGGCCACCCATTCGCCATCATTTTCCAATGGGACTCAAAACATAAGGTGATTTGGTCCTACCGGAAAGCGGCTCTGCTGCTCTGACTGCCCACCTCTTGGCCTGCCAGCCCCACCCGTCCTCCGCCTGCTGCACGGGTGCCTACTAAACCCTCTTGGTCCACTGTGCGTCGGCGCAGACGCTCACTGCCTTTGGATGAGCAAGCATCCTCACAGCCTAAAAACGACATCATTGAGCATATCAGGTCCCTGGGGGGGCCAGGTCTGACATGGGCCCAGATTCCCCAGTTCCTAGCTGAACAGTGTAGGTGCCCATAACGGCCTCGGGACTTCTTTTCTGGCTGACCTTACGGTACGCTGCTGAGTTCTAGATACTGTCCCAACTCCCCTTTTCGCAGTGTGGCGGGCGCTGGAACTCCCCACCTGAACGGACTTGAGTGCAGCACACGACCCACCCCCATTTGTTCCTGAGAGAGTGACGTCTCTGGGTCCTTCCAAACCCTAGGGGCAGGATGACCCACGACTGGACAGAACGATGGGGCCCGGTTGGCCGAGGTTGATTGTTCATCTTTTTCTCTTCTTTCCTACTATTTCTCTGACTCTTTTCTCTCCCCTTTGCGGCTTCTTGGGTGGGGCGGGCGTGTGACTGCCAGGCTACAGCAGGCATTGGTACAGAGGGAGGACCCCCTTCAACCCCCCTCTTCCCTTATTTGGACATGTCTTTCTGGGGGGCACGATGGCTGAATCCATGATCTGATGAGTTAATGGCTCTTCCTGATCCTTTAAAGGTCCTTTCCCTTAATGTTAAGGGGCTTAACTCACCCAACAACAGGTAGCAAGTGTGGCGCTACATATTACTACACAGTCCCGACATAATTTTCTTTCAAGAAAAGGTGGACAACCCATCGCATGGCGCACCCCAAATACCCCCTCCAGTTCTGGGCCACAGTAGACACCAAAACAGCGGGAGTGGCTATCCTATGCAGAAAGGGCATTCGGCAGGGGACCCCAAAAACCTTCCACAGCAAAGATGGATGTTTCGTCAGGGCGGGGGTGGAGGCCAGCAAACTCCTGGTCACATTGTGTAATGTTTATGCACCAAACCGGATACAGGACTCCTATCTCCGGTCGCTATTACGGAAACCGGTGCCGCAGGGCGACCCCTCTTTGATTGTAGGAGAGGATTTTAACTTGGTGTGGGACCCTACACTGGATCGTAGCGAAGCCTCTTCGAATGGGTCGGGCGCCATGTCCTCTGCACTCCGGAAACAGATTACGGACCTTGGCCTAATAGATTCTTGGCGTTATCACTCTCCTGAGGTACGAGACTACTCGTACTACTCACATGTCCATCGCTCATACTCGCGTATTGATAATTTATTTATATCGCACGCCCTCATAAGGGATACATTGGCGGCAGCCCTGTCTGACATCTCGATCTCTGACCATGCTCACGTTGAGCTTCTCCTGCAGTATCTGGCCTCTTGCCCCACCCGCTAGCTGCAGTGGTGCCTGCCGCTGCATATTTTGCGGGACTCGGCTAATGTGGAGTCTATACGGACCGCCATTGAATCTTATTTTGCGAGCAATGATCTCCACGAAACCCCGTTCCCTGTGATGTGGGATGCCTTTAAGGCGACAATTAGAGACCACATCAGGTCCAACTAATAAAGCTGAGCGGTCCCTGCTTCCCTTGAAACAATGGTACTTCGAGGGGGGGACAAAGTGGGTAGGTTGATGGCGAGGCGCCTACGGGTCCGAGCAGCGAAAGCCCACATTGCGAAAATCTGATTATCTGATGGAGAGCGGGTCACTGCGGAGCGAGCTAAATGTGAGGCCTTTAGGGCTAATAACACCACCCTTTATGAGGCGGAAACACCCTCTCAAGCTCATATCGATGAGGTATTGAGCCAATGCCCCTGGACCCCAATACACCCACACTACGCTAAACAACTGGAAGGTCCCCTCATGGCGGAGGAACTGACCGCATCACTGAAGGACCTTCCCCTGGGGAAGACACCAGGCCCAGATATGTTCATATCACAACTCCAGCCATACCTGCTGAGACTATATAATTCCTTCTCTGACACCGAGGAGCCGTTGCCTTCAATGGGTTTGGCAGAAATAGCCCTTATCCCCAAACCAAGGAAAGGACCCCATGCTATGTGCTTCTTACCGTCCTGTAGCATTACTAAACATAGACCTCAAACTTTACACTAAAATGCTAGCTAAATGCCTAGATCCCCACATATGCCTGGCCTTGTGGAGCCAGATCAGGTTAGCTTCATCCGCAACAGACAGGGGGCGGATAACGTGTGTAGAATTGCGCATTTGGTAGGGAAAGCACACCACTGGAATATACCAGCTTGCCTTCTATGACGCGGAGAAGGCCTTCGACCGGGTGGACTGGGGTTTTATTCGTGCAGTGCTACACAAGGTCGGTCTGGGGCCAAACATGAGCTCTATGATCATGGCTCCCTATCTCTCCCCTCAAGAGCGGGTCCTTGTAAACGGGCAGCTCACGGATCATTTCTTCATACACAGGGGAACACGGCAGGACTGCGCTATGTCACCTCTGCTATTTGCCCTGGTAACAGAGCCCTTGGCGGAGATGATTAGGCAGAGCATGGACATTCACGGCCTCGCTTTAGGAGGTTGACAGAATAAAGTAGCGTTATTCACGGATGACCTTATTCTCACATTATAGCGTCCACATACCTCTCTCCCGGCGCTCCACGCTCTGCTGCAGGTCTTCGAAAGGGCATCCGGCCTCAAAATTAATCATGACAATTCTCGGGCTTTAAACCTCACGATCCCGCAGGAGGAGCTCCCAGCCTTGAAAATGCTGGCTCCCTATCAAAGGACTGCGGACCATATTCGTTATCTAGGTCTCCAGCTGATCCCTTCCCTGCTCTCAGTTAAATTGGCGGGAATGCAAGAAAGCCGTCCAGGAAGGCCTAAAGAAGTGGAAGTCTCTGACTATCTCTTGGCTCGGTAGGCTTAACGCTATCAAAATGTCAATCCTCCCTAAAATCTTATACTTGTTCCAATGTCTCGCCACCCCTATACCGCAATAACAGATACAAGACCTCCAAAAAGAGATCACTAAATGTATTTGGAGTGGTCGTCGACCGTGGTTCTCCCACAAGATCCTCATGTTGCCAAGAGATAGAGGGGGCTAGTGTGCCCTGACCTTTTGGACTATTACTGGGCCTCACACCTTCGTATTGTCTCGGAATGGACAACCACTGAAAGCGAAAAGGTGTGGTTCCATATGGATAGGATGGTAACGGGGCGTACTATATGGGATCTTATCTGGCTCCACCGGACGGCGCGCTCGTGTAGTGCTTATATGGCAGTGCCTACCAAAACGGTCCTTGATATCTGGGACAAAATAGCCGTGCCTAAGGGGCTGACGACTTTCCCTTCCCCTCACACTCCCATAGCGGGCATCCCGCTCTTCCCCCCGGCCCTACATACGCAAGCATTTGCCAAATGTTTACAGGGAGGGTGCAGAGTGACTGGAGACATGTACGAGGGGGGAACTCTAAAGACGTTTGCCCAGTGCAGAGAAGAATTTCATCTCCCACCAGAAGCGGGCTTACAGTATGCCCAGTTGCGGCACTGGGTATCGTCGCCCGAAATGCTGCAGGCTGCTACCCGGGCATACACCCCCTTTGAGCGGCTGGTCCGCTCCTTCGATGACTCAAAGGGCCTCATATCACGGACATACCAGATCCTACAGCACCCTCCTGTGCTGACTGTGAACTCATATCAACGCCAATGGCAGCTGACGTCGGGCACGGACATCTCGCCTGGGCAGTGGAACCGTCTATAGCGAGACATTCCTAGGGCCTATCGTAGCATCCCACAGGGGGAAAATGTGTACAAAATTATGACGCAATGGTACTATATGCCCGTCTGTCTACACAAAATGTTCCCTGACACATCCCCCTTGTGCTGGAGGTGTTCGAATGCATCTGGCGACTTCATTTACATTTGGTGGGCCTGCCCGCTCCTGACCCTGCTCTGGAAGGAAGTCCTTAGTCTTATTAAGGAGGTGTTGGGCTTCTTATGCGCCTATTTCCTTCGCCCGTTGCATCATAACTTAACTTTCTCACCAGCCGGTGCGAGACTCGATAGAGCATTTGTTATTACCCTCATGTGATGGGTGGCAACCGTAACTATTTAGTTAATGGTTGTCTGCATAAGACGCGTATTTCTCCTTGACACTATGCATTGCTACTAGACTATCTTCCAGGCTAAGCGTCACAAGAGGCTAAGGGCAAACCTTTCTCAAGATGTTCCATACAGCCCTGATATACAACGACTGAAACATCGACTTTTTAACCATTATGGATGTGACCTTTTCACTGGTGTGCATACTTTTCATTTGATAGGAAGCAATCACTATTTTCTGTTTTTTTTGCCTCCTTTTTAACAGAGCGGTGCTTCCCTCGTTCCCTGAGCCGCTGCCAGACAAGGTGAGGTCGCAAACTCCTACGACTAGGGTAAGATGGAGTTTTTTTCACATGCAGGAACAATAACTATGTGCCTTCATGTTAAAAACGGATAGCAAAACCTAATTTTGAATGTAACATTCATGTTTGAGTAGAGTATGTTTATTACTTACATATCGATATGTCTACTATTGTGTCTAGTGTTAATACCTATTGTCTGTCTGTGTTTTTGTCTTCCTACCAGTGACATGCAGGTATAACCGCTACAGATTAAGACAACACCTAGGAAATCAGGTGATCTCTTTCTTTGAATAAAATTTCATATTGCTCCCTCACCCAATTTTATTTTCACCACTATTCACTATTTTTTTTCACATGCACTGCAAATCAGTCACACATTTACTTACAAGCCAGTACCATCTATACTTAGACCATACTGGTTGCTACCAGGTTCGTTGGAAGTAATTAGATCCGAGCTTCCATATTTACAGGTAGTTTTCCAAGAGGTTGCTCTATAAGGAATCCCGAATGATGAAGGGCGGTTCCGTGTGGTGACTGATGGGTATCCTTTCAGATCACATTGAGATCAGGGTACCTTTCGTGTTTTTTTTTGTTGTTGTTTTTTTTGTTTTCCACTGTTTGTAGGTAGGATGCCACAGAACGGCTAGGTTGAATGTGACACATGTAGACTTTCATTTATAGACCCATTGATACTTTGGTGTTTTGTACTTAAGTTAGGGAACGTGTTTTTGCTTGGTCTCTAAACTCCCTTGGGCCCCCCCCACCTTCTTGGTATTATTATACCTCCAGTAAGTGCCACAGAGCTGCATTGCAGAGAGGTGTAAAAAGGGGCGTGGCCTCTGAACAACTCTCTTCAATGCAGCTCCCTGGCGCATACTGGAGGTACCTGGTGGGCTAGTTGGCCCACAGGGACCCTCAGTTTTCAAGGGGAATTAATTCCCCAACTTACAACTCGCCAGGGGGTGCGTTAGCATAGTGGTGAAGGAAGGGGGTGGGGCCTGAGGTGACATGTGTGCAAACACTCCCTGTGGCGCGTTTTAAGTTGGGGAATTAATTCCTCTTCAATCCTGAGGGTCCCTGGGGTCCGACTAGCCCACTAGGTACCTCCAGTAAGCGCCACAGAGCTGCGTTGCAGAGAGGTGTAAAAAGGGGCGTGGCCTCTGAACAACTCTCTTCAACGCAGCTCCCTGGCGCATACTGGAGGTACCTGGTGGGCTAGTTGGCCCACAGGGACCCTCAGTATTCAAGGGGAATTAATTCCCCAACTTACAACTCGCCAGAGGGTGAGTTAGCACAGTGGTGAAGGAAGGGGGTGGGACCTGAGGTGACATGTGTGCAAACACACCCTGTGGCACATTTTAAGTTAGGGAATTAATTCCTCTTCAATCCTGAGGGTCCCTGGGGGCCAACTAGCCCACCAGGTACCTCCAATATGCACCAGGGAGCTGCGTTGCAAAGAGGTGTTCAGAGGCCATGCCCCTTTTTACAACACTCTGCAGTGCAGCTCTGTGGCACTTATTGGAGGCACCTGGGTTCTAGATGGCCCCCAGGGACCCTCAGGATTGAAGAGGAATTACTTCCCCAACTTAAAATGTGCCACAGGGCGTATTTGTACACATGTCACCTCAGGCCCCATCCCCTCCCTTGACCACTGTGCAAAGGCGCCTGTGGTGCGTTTTAAGTTGGGGGATTAAGTCTCCTTGAATCCAGAGGGACCCTGGGGTGCAACTAGCCCCCTGGAACCCCCAGTATTCAAGGGGAATTAGTTCCCCATCTTACAACGCACCAGGGGGCGCGTTTGCAGAGTGCTGCAGGGAGGGAGCGGGGCCTCCAGGAAGATGCCGATCTTTTTAAAAAGAATTTTTTTTTTAAAGAAGGGGTCTGTGTGGCCCCCCTTACTTTCCTATTTTATTGGCTCTGGGGACCCCATCCCCCGGGCCTTGACCCCTATTTTTTTTTTATTTAAAAAAATTGGAAGGGGGCCGCATGGCCCCCCCTCCGAGGCCATATTCAGCCCCGGGGACCTCATGCCCAGGGCATGGCCAGTATTTTTTTTAAATTAAATTATTGGAGTGGGGCTGCGTGGCCCCCCTCCTCAGGACTCCATCCCCCGGGGCCGGCCTTTCCTTGTTTTTTTTTAAATATATATTTTTTTTTATAAGGTGGGAGGGTGGCTGTGTGCCCCCCCCCCCCCCGTCCCGGTCCACATATGGTCCCAGGGACCTCATCCCCCGGAGTCGGCCCTATCCATTGGGGACCGTGGGGGGTACCCAATCCCCCCATGGTCCCTCCGGCACCCCGCCTCCTGCGGGAGCCGGCATTGCTTTTCCACATGGGGAGCTGCTAACATGCAGCTCCCCATGTGGAAAAGCAATCTGCTTTGCTTCATTGAAGCGAGAGCAGGTTTCCCTGCTCTCGCTTCAATGAAGCATAGCAGTTTGCAATGACAGGGCGGGAGCCGCGAGGCTCCCTCCCTATCATTGCAAACAGCAGTGTCCCTGGGGTGGGCACCCCAGGACACTGCAGGAACCAGTCCTGGGGGTGGCGGTCCCCAGGGCCACCACTGGCTCCAGGAGGGGGGCAACGCGGCCTCTCCCTTCAATTGCAAAGCCCCGGTGCTCAGGGATCTGTAACGGATCCCCAAATTAGAATATTATTTTTTGAATTTGTTTATTGAGTCCAGTCAACATCAAGAGTACAATTTCCATTATAGAGTATCACATTTTTGAATAACATAGTATTACATCACAAATTATACAGTCATTTTTCCCGTAATATTACTTTTCCCATCTTTCACTATTAAAGGGGATCATAATCTCACCAGTATTACACAAGATACATCAGTACTCTGCGTTGTTATAAGAGGCATTCTGACATTATAATTCTCGCCTTA
This sequence comes from Lissotriton helveticus, assembly GCF_964261635.1. Lineage (NCBI taxonomy): Eukaryota > Metazoa > Chordata > Amphibia > Caudata > Salamandridae > Lissotriton > Lissotriton helveticus. Next base: position 644,723,302 of record NC_136059.1, read on the forward strand.
CCATCTTATGCTTTATCCGTACATTGTTTTCCATTACCTCTGGACATCTCATCGTAGAGTACCTGACAAAATCGTCATACATTCCGCTATTGTTCTGTGTACCCTTATGTTCCCTCGTCTGCCTGCGCATTTTGTAGATATTGCAGCAGGGCTTCCCAGTAATCTCTTGGTCTGGATGCTTGTGGTAGTTCTTCCGAATAGATCTCTAAGGTATCCCTACAATATGTCATGTCTTTGAGCCAGTCCTTGAATCTAGGGCGGCGCTTACTGCCCCATCTAATGGCAACGCAGCGCTTTGCTAGTAGGAGTGTTACAGCCAAGAATTTCCTTCTTTTTACTGGTGTTATCTTATACTATAATTAGCATACTCGTGATGCGTTAGGTATCATCTCTGACAACATAATAGTTAGTGCCCCTGTTACTTCATCCCAGTATTTGTGTATCTGTATGCAGGCCCAGGCCATGTGTAGGAAGTCAGACCTTAAAACTTCACACCTGTAGCATTTGTCATTTGGGCGAAGACCGTATTTATGTAATTGGTTCTGAGTATAATAAAATTGGGGTAGGAATTTAAAATGTACTATACGTAGATTACAGTTTGGCGTCATCAGTTGTAGTTGCATGTAGCTATAATCCCAATCTTGTTCACTTATAGCCTCTCCCAACGTCTGTTCCCATTTACTAAGTGATTTGTCTGCTGGCCCTATTTGTTCTGATTGTGACGTGTTGTATAAACGGGTGACCAGTTTTCGGCGGCTAGGTGCAGTCAACAGTGATTGTAGAGCTTGCAGTGTAGGTGGTTCTACCGGGTCCGAGACATATAATTCCTTCATCGCCATCTGTAAACGCATGTGGGCAAACAGTTTCATTTGTGTGCTGTGTGTGCTTAGCGATGGATCCTCCCTCCGAATTAAACTGCCGCGTGGGAATACATCTGTCATAGTGTTTAATTTAATCTCAGCCAGTAACTGTAGCATCCTTTTTTCTTGTGTAACTAATAGTTTCTGATGATACGTAATTGGGAGCGATGGTGCATAGACGGGGTTTTCTGGGCCCTTTCGCTAGCATATACCAGGCTCTAGAGGTGCATTGTACTGTTTGAATTGTGTCACTGTGGGTAAAGGATGTAAGGTCCGATACATAAGCTGTCAAAGGTGTTGGATATACACTGTCTCTCTCCACCGCTACATGTGGGATATAAGTGTGCGGCTGCAGCCAGTAGTAAGCATGTTGTGCCTGCGCGCAATAATAGTATAATTGTAGATCTGGTGCCCCAAAACCCCCTTTGTGGTACGGTTTTGTCAAAATATCCCAGCGTATTCTGGCTTGTTTCCCCGCCCATGTGAACTTCTGCATTGCTGACCTCAATTTTGTGAACAACGCCTGTGTCAATCAGATAGGGATAATACTAAATAATTTTGGCAGTACAATCATCTTGTTGTGTAGTAACCGATGTGAGTGGTATGACAACCGACTTATCTCAGTTAATTCTTAGGCTGAGAAGTGCTCAAAATGAACATATTCCCTATTGAGTGCATGTCCGGATGCCGAGTAAAGAGCACCATATCGTCGGCATAGAGAGAGATGCTGAGTGGGCGTAGGTGGAATTGTAGTGCTGCTTCTGATTGCACCTGACGAATCTTGCATGCTTATGGTTCTACTATCAGCGTAAATAGGATAGAGGAGAGCGGGCATCCCTGTCTTGTTCCACCACTTATACAAATGGGGTCAGATGTGTGCCTGTTTATTCTGACTCTGGCGCTGGGGATTGTGTATAATATCTCTATCCATTTCAGAAATGGCTCTGGAAAGCCCATTCTTCATAGGACAGTTAGCATGTACACCTATTCAACGGAGTCAAAGGCTTTTGCTGCATCCAGTAATGCCGCCGCTGCTGGGGTGTCAGGGTCTAAGTGATGATATAATGAAACGATTGTGCGAAGGTTATGAGTAGTGGATCTGTTGGGCACAAATCCTGCCTGATCTGGCAATACCAGTTTGTCCTGCAGGAGCTCTATTCTGGTTGCAATTACTTTGGCTAAAATCTTGGCATCTATATTTATTAAAGATAACGGTCAGTACGAATCGCATTTTTTGAGTCTTTGTCTGGTTTGGGGAGTGCTACCAAGAGGGCCTCTCTCAAGGAAGCGGGTAATTTGCCATCTTCGTATGCCTCCTCAAACATTTTGGCCAAGTGCGGTATCAACAGATCGCTATATGCTTTGTAAAATTTACCAGGTAGCCCATCCAGGTCAGGTGCTTTGTTGTTTGGGAGGGAGTTTATTGCGTCAACTATTTCGTCTTTTGTGATATGGTGACTGAGAAATTTGCGGTGGGTGTCCGACAGCCATGCTATAGCTACATCCTGCAAGTATTGATCTATTTCTGGTGAGCCAGCAGTTATTTTGGTACCGTAAAGGTGGCTAAAATAGTCTTTGAAGCGATCCAAAGTAGACGGGGTATCGTAGTATATGTGTTCTTCATCATCTATCAGTCTTGTTATTTTTTTATTTTTATTTATTTTTTATCCTCATTTGCCTTGCCCTCCTCTTAATTAGCCTCCAACTGCCATGCGCGTCTTAGGTCGAGGTGCATGATTTACCCGCCTGACGACACGATTTCTGAGGATCGGCAGGAGATGACCTTAAGAGGTAAGGGGGGTGAACAGGATCATACCTGTCCTAACTCCAGACTTGGTATTAATACCTGTAGAACCAGCCATGAAACCGAGAGGGGGGGCCTAGTTCTTGGAGTATTGTGGCATAATCATTGGACCGGGGGGGAAAAAAAAAAACCCGACTATTGTTTCCATTGAACCAAAAGGTCCCAAAAAGCCACATTACGTGTGCTGCAAGATCTCATCATATCTGTCTTAGATGTTTCATACAGAGATGACAACCAGTTTGCATGTGTTGGTGCCGTATTTTCTATCCAAACTTTACATATCTGTCTTCTAGCTAGCAAGACTGCATAAAACAAGAATGGCCTTGCAAGGCCGGTTATACTGTTGTCCCATCCAAAGATGATAAAAGGTAATGTGATGGACACAGAGATATTAAGTATGGAGTCAAGCGTAACTTTTACTTCGTTCCAAAACTGGGCTATGCAAGGACAATTCTTAAACATATGGACGTCCGAGGCCCCGATGTAATTACACTTATTGCATTTCTTTCCTGGGATAAATGTAGACAATTTTTGGGGGGAGAAGTAGGCTCGATGTAACGTAAAAAAATGGTTACGCCTCAGCCATGCAGGTTTAACAGTTTTATACAATAGGGTGCATGATTTCTGCCAGATGTCTACAGTTTGGGTCCCAAGTTCTGTGCCCCATAATTCCTCCGGGAGGGTAAATTCTCCATTTATCTCCTCTAACAGATACCAGTACCACTGCGTAACTTCTTTACCCCCCCTTGTCGTTCTAACAACTTTTGTTCTATGGTGCTATACTTCCCAAGTATTACCCCTGACCTACCCAGAGCTTTCACCCAACTGTCTAGTTGTATGAACTTAAATCTCGAAAACTCGGGGCCCAGTTGTTCCCGTAGCTGCTCCCAGGACCTCAGAGTCTCTCCCGCAAGCAATTCTCCCCATGTTGTTATTCCTCCATCTCTCACCGGTATTGCCAGTCTATCTTTCAAACATAACGGTAAACCGGGGGAGTCCCAGATAGGTGCATAGTTTGAGAAGTACAGCAAACCTAGTCTTTTCCTTATCTGTGACCAGACTTTCGCCTGGGACATAAGGATTTTTAGCTTTACTTTTTTGAAATATTTTTGGTCTATCAGTCTTGTTATGTATGATTGTGTTGGTGCCGGTTTTATTTTGCTTGACAAGGCTCGTCCCGGTCTACCTCCTTCCCCATACCTACGCGCCATGTATCTACGTGATTTGTATTTTAATTCATCTGCTGCATATTGTTGATAATCATCCATCCTGACGTTTTGTAAAACATGAAAGTAAACAATAACGTTTTTCAATCAAATATATGAAGTACATTGTTTTACACTGACAACGTTAAGGTGGGGAACCGTCCTTCCATCTCACACGCATTTAAGGTGAGAATGGGAGGAGTCACGTCATGGGCGACACACATGAAGCAATGTTGTTCTTGCCTCATGACTATTAAGTGTGACCCCGGAGCTTGTGTTTCTTATGTTTTTGACTTTATATTGGATACAATATATAGACATATTTTCGAGACACGTCTCAGGGCATAATACGAGGTGCGGTTATTAATTGCACAAATGTATACAAAGTTTGTAAATGCTGGGATGAATTTCTTCAATGCATATTCATGATTTAGATGTGCATGCTTAATCTCAATTAAGGTTTCCGTATGTCAAGAATACTTTATTGTTTACTTTCATGTTTTACAAAACGTCAGTATTATTTTGATGTCTATGACTACACAGATTACTTATACCAATAATGTTACAGCATTCTTTCACGTGATCAAGCCGTCTTGTCGGCGAAACGCGTTGTGAATAAACAGCACTATGGAGATTGTGTGATACCTTGCTTTGTGTCCTGAGAGCGTGCTTTACGAACTTTGGTTAGAAAGCAGAAATTTGTCGGCTTTACTCCGCCGACGCGCACGCCACCTCTCACGGGTCGAAGGAGATCCAGAAGGAGTTGGTTGTTCTTGTGGAATTCAGATTGAGGATCTCGTCAAGGACCGGCCATTGTGGACCGGCCATTGCGTCTACACTGTGGTACGTCTTCTGGGAACGAAAAAGGAATTGAAGTGCGAGACCGACGTTATCCCCATATTAGGTAAGCGGGAGCCGTGTCTTTCCGTCCTCGCGGTGTAGGGTGGTGACAGGGAACGGAGGTTGCTTGTTGTCTTCCGGACACTCTGAGGCAGCGGGGGACAGTGTGCATATCGCGGCAGTACCTAGAGGGGTTTGGATGGTCAGCAAACGCACGCAGCAATAATCACGCTAAAAGTAATCTTATTTGGCGGTACAACAAGGTTTCCCAGAATTGCACACACACATATTGGCAAGAGGAACCCGGCATTGAACCGGGGGGACAGACCAAGGTATTCACTGGAACATAGGTTCAAAGCTGTTTAATTAAGGTATACAACAATGGAAGAAGACGAAGAACGTCTAAGAGCTGCCAAAAGTTTGTTTGTGAGGAAAACGATTCCCAGCAAGGCAACCAAAGAGAGCGAACCAATAAGCACAATAGAACCATTGGAACTGAAATTCAAACAATATGAAAAATTGAAAAAAACCGAGATCACCAAATGGTGGGAAGCCATATCATTACAACATTATGTGGATCAAAACATGGTACCCAGGGGATTACGTATCTTTACAACACCCACTTATGACAGACCGAATCCGCTTATGTTGGAGGAGTGGTCTACCAATTCAGCCAACAGTTCACGTAGGATGCTTGAAATCCTCATTAAGTACGCTTGGATTGATCGAGAGGAACTGATTAAGGAAATCAAGAGCCTTATGGACGACCTAAAGGCAATCATGGAATCTGAGAGTTTGAAGCAAAGATTAAAACCCATTCAAGAAAGACTAACCAAACATGAGGATGATATAAAAGCAAGGAAAGAAAGAAAATTAACTCAAGACTATTCTGACTATGATAGTGGCCGAATTTTAACATTTAGTCATAAGTATGATCATTTATACAAAACTGACAGTTCGGATGATGCCATGGTGGAGGAAACAAGAACACCGGGCACTGAAGAAAGTGCGACCAGTGGTAGCGAATCTGATGTTTCTGTAATTACGATTGCTCCCGTTAAAGGCAAAAAACACATTACTTTTTTAGACGAATACCGGACTCTGAGAAGGGGACGTTTTACAACAAGGGAGACACCGGTACCGAAACCCCGAGGACGAGGAAGAGGACGCGGAAAAGGACGCGGAAGGGGAAACGCAACAACAGGAGGCCAAGAATCAGACAGCGATGGCAAAAAAGACAAGGGACGTGGCGCAGTGGGAACCAACAAGGGACGCGCCAACAGGAAGAAATACTGATGGATGATGAAATGGTAAATATGACTATAGTGAACCTGTCTAAAAGAACATTGACCCTGAGCGAGAAAAGAACCCTATGTTTAGGTCTATCCTTTTGCCCCTCATACCCTTCAAGATACACGGATAATAGGATTGATCTATTTAAATACACACGAAAATTGAAACTGAGAAAGTGGTACAGACTTAAAGGGGGTGCGATTAACACTAACAACACATCAGAAATTTCGAATATATACAATTTTGACATTGGAGATAGCAGTACGCTCAATATGGTGATGGAATTAGGGACGGAAACCGCAGAGGATGAATTGCAATGCAGTACCACGCAGTTACTTAACGAACTAGATATTTGTACAGACTCAGCTGCCAAAACCCATTTTAAAGAAAAATCTAATTTTGTACCTGTATTACCTCATGATAGCATTGACACATTTCATGAGTGTGTCAATCAAAGCCTCAAGGAACTCAGGAAAAACCAGTACAAACATAAACATAAAGGGAAATCTAACATGACTTTCAAACAGAGGCAAACCATAAAATCATTGATGGAGGATAGCATGGTTGTTATTCGCCCCGCTGATAAGGGGGGCAATATTGTCCTCATGGACAAAGAAATGTATATTGCGGAGGCTATGAGACAGCTGTGTGACAACAAATTTTATCAACCCATTGAAATGACAGTATATCAGGACAGTATTACCGTCTTGTGGGATTTGTTGTTAGAATGGAAGGACAAGGGCATATTAACATGGGAGGAGTTTAAGTACTTGAAATGTGATTATCCAGTCCTTCCGGTGCTCTATCTATTGCCCAAGATACACAAGAATACCAGTAGACCACCAGGGAGACCCATAGTGTCATCAAGAGGCAGTGTATCAGAAAGAGTATCCAAGTACATCAACCATTTCTTGAGAGAGTTCGTGATGAAACTAGACAGCTATGTGAGGGATACTAAAGATTTTTTGATGAAAATTGAAAACCTACAGTGGGAGGTGGGTGATGTTCTGATAACTTTGGATGTCCAAAGCCTGTACACCATAATAGAACATGAGCAAGGCTTGGTAGCATGTGAGGAGTTTCTCAGAGGGAGACCCATGAAGTATAGAGAACACACTCACATGATTCTAAGCATGATAAGATACTGCTTAAAGAATAACATTTTTCTTTTCAATGGAGAGCTTTACAGACAGGTCAGCGGCTCTGCCATGGGCTCGTGCTTTTCGCCCAGTTTTGCCAATCTATTTCTTGGCAAATGGGAAAAAGACATACGAGCAGACCCCACTCTCCAACAGGATTTCCAAAAGGTATCGATGTGGCTGAGGTACATCGATGACCTCTTCATAGTATGGAGAGGCACGATGGAGGAAGCTGACATTTTCATTGACAGACTCAACCAAAATGCTCTTAATATAGTTCTTAGTGGCACCAAAAGTAGAACAGATATAGAGTATTTGGATGTCAAAATTGAGATAACAAATGAGAAGTTCAAGACAAAACTCTTCCGCAAAGCCACCGCGGGAAACAGTATACTGCATGCCCTCAGCAGTCACCCAGACAATCTCAAATGGAGTATTCCGTTTGGCGAACTGCTGAGGGCAAAACGCAACTGCAACAATGAAAGTGACTACTTGGAAGAAAGTGACACTATTCTAAGTAGGTTTCAGAGTCGAGGTTATCCCAGTTGGGTGCTCAAAAAAGCTAGGGAAAGGGCCAATGCCATCGAGAGATCAGAGACCATTTGTGACAAACCTAGTAGAGGTGATGAGGAAGAGGATGTTACCAGACTTATCCTCACCTACAGTACGGACTCAAAAGTGATTGAAAAAATCATATCCAAAAACTGGGACGTACTAAAGACAGACAATGTCATTGGGAGGGACCTACCAAAGAGACCCAGTATTACATACCGACGAGGGAGGAGCATAAGGGACATGTTAGTCCATAGTGACATCACCACATATCCTCCTACAATGAAGGGACTAGAGGGTTTCTTTCCCTGTGGCCATTGTAAAGCCTGTTCCAACAGCAATGTGAGTATGAAAGGGGTAGGCCCTTAAAACTCAGGACCTGGGTCCGTTGGTCAGTACAAATGAGGATGGTCTGAGTATGGCAGATGTAATATACATATATATACAAATTCAGATAGGACCATGTTCACCTTTAAAGTTTAAACCAATCAAAAGAGAATTTAATTATTTGTATTTCTTTCAGGCGTTTTATTCATTCATAGCCAAAATTGTGTAGAGCAATTTATGATAAAGACATGTAATTGTTTCATCATTACATTCTGTATTCGAAATCGGTGCTCTCTGTGAAAAGGGAAGGGTAGGTGAATAAGTGAGGGGGACAGAGTAAAGGTGTTGTGACATAAATAGTTGCATCCAAGTTAAAAATGAAAAAACCTCTACAACCAAGCTAATGGGCAAAGGTTCCCAATTTTACATCACGCATAGATTTATGAGAATACATCTCTTAATTAGCTCCTATGGTGTGTCAAGGAAAAACGGCGTATTTCTACGTTTCGACCCCTGATACGCAAGAAGGGTGATTCACAGCCTCATGTTGGGGTCTTCGTCAGGAAGAGGAAAGAGAGCCTATGGGGTAAGTAAATACATAAATCAGAATTTTACAAGCGTGAACAGGCGTGGTGATAATTGTCAAAATGGTGATGTGGGTAGTTACCTACATCAGCCGACGGTCAATGAATGTGCCGTCTGCAGGAGGGGCTTTCAAATGCTCCAATGGAACTGAAATATAATAGAATAGGTGCCGTCAGGGCCCTATGTTTTGCTAAATCAAAAGTTATAACGGGGGCAAGTAAATAGAGGAACTTACTTGGTGTGCCGGCGAAAACTAGGCACAGGTAGATCTGTCCTCGATGGGGGTGATTTGTCTAAAAACAGAAGGGGAGGCTATTTTGAGCATGGGATTGCCGTGATGGTAAATCAGGTCTACAGCCAATTTGCACTTAATAACTAAAAATTGGTAATACATCAATTACCTTGCAGGGTTGAATTGTCAATGCCACCCTGTTATCCCAAACGCGTGTTCACTCGCGGTGGGGGTCTCAGTGCCGGTACGTTTTGCTAAAAATAAAGCGGAACTGGGTTAAGTTTACTAGATCCGCTAGTCCGGAGCTACAGTGAGTGTTGCCGACCAAGTGAGTGGCCAGTTTGGGCAGTACATACCTTCTTGAATGCGAGCGCGCATCAGCGCTATTACTTCCCGGCAGCCTGCATCCGAAGAGACTCGCGGTGCAGGCGCTCAATGCCAGTGAAGGCTAGATGCAGAGGGGGCTCGGCCCGGCGGTCCAATGGGATCGTGGCTGGGTTCGCGCGTTCCCAGGGGCTTGCTTAAAGGGGTAGTGTCCCCTTCTGGGGAAGAGAACTGGCTGTTCGTCATCGGATCGAAGACGATCATTACAGGGGAGGGGAGGAGATCTCAAATGCTGTCGCAGGGTATTACCTGGCATATGGGGGTGTGGCATTACCGTCTATGCGCGCCGTTCTACATTTGTATTAACCAGTCACGGAGCAGACAGACTACATCCAATTACATAGCCTGATATTAAACAATGGATCGCCAAGCATTTAGCTCCACCAAATTAACATGTCTAAGACCAGACATTATGTACATAGATATTAATGCTTGAAAGGCATCCATACATATATTTTCTTATGGACCAATCCCCGGGTAAGGGAAAAACAGGTGGTAATACAGTGTAATCCACTTCTACAGATTTAAAGCAGCATATGGAGAAAAGTACATATGGACGTTGATGCTTAACAAGTTACAACACATAGTATACATTCCACATGGATGTTCTCGAAGCAGTTCTGTGTGATGTCATGTTTTATATTAATGATAGTAATACACAGTGTGGATTCAGGGGGGACAAAAGGCATTATTCCCAGGGTCTATTCGGGATTTAGTCCCGCCATCTGCGAGAAACTGGCCTCCAGTTCATTAAGTCCCTTGGTTATGGTTTGTAACTTCTGCATCCATTTGCATTCCCTTGTGTCCAGTGCGGCAGCTAGGTTACCACCCCGGGGGCCGAGGGTGATTTTTTCAATTATCAACCAGCGAATGGACTCTGGGGGATGGTTTTTCTCAGTAAAGTGCTCAACCAAAGGGGCCCCTAAGGTTGCGCAGCGAATCCTGCTGCAGTGTTGGAAGATGCGGTTCTTTGCTTTTTGCTGCGTTTGTCCAATGTACATCAGGTTGCATGGGCAAAGAATCGCATAAATCACTCCGCTTGTGTTGCAGTTGGTCATTGATTTGAGGTCTACTGTCTGGTCGTTGTACCGTATCTGCTTGGTTTCCAAGCACAGCGGGCAGGCCTTGCATTTTGTACATTTGAAATGGCCCAACAAATCCGGTAAGTTCCATAGGTTCCGAATTGTCGGTGCCGGTGGGGTTTCCAGTAGAGATCTCACCACCAAATCCCTTACGTTCCTTGATCTTTTGAAGGCGTGCATGGGGGGTTCAGGCACTTGCAAAACTTCTCCTACCAGATCCCAGTGTTGGTTCACAATTTTGCGGATGGCGTTGCTCTCGGTGCAGAAGGTGGTGACGCATATCATTCGCTCTTGCGATGTTTTTCTCATCTTTGGTTCCAGTAAAGTTGCCCTGTCTTGAAACCACGCCCTTTTCCTGGATCTCTTCACTAGGCGTTTAGGATAGCCTCTGTCAGTAAGACGGGTGATCAGGTCCTCCGATTCCCTGAAGAAATCTTCTTTAAGGGAACAGTTTCTCCGGAGGCGGAGGAACTGCCCGAATGGCAGGTTGTCTCTTAAGCCCCTGGTATGGTGGCTGGTGTATCTTAACAGGGAATTTCTTTCAGACGGCTTCCGATAGAGGGTGGTGTAGAGGTATCCTTCCTTTTCCTTGATACTGATGTCCAGGAAGTCAATCGATTCTGTGTTGGATTGCATGGTGAACTTGATATCCGGCGATTGGTTGTTCAGCCATGCCAGGAAGGCCTGGAGAGGTTCAAGTTGGCCAGTCCATATCATCAGGACATCATCGATGTATCGATGCCATGATGTAATCATCGCTCTGTAAGGATTGTTGTGTGAGAGGATGGTATCCTTTTCCAATTCAGACATAAAAAGAATAGCTAAGTCTGGAGCAAAGGCCGCGCCCATCGCTACTCCTTTGCTTTGTTCGTAGAAGTTATTTTGGAAAATGAAGAAGTTCCTAGTCATTGCAATATCTAGTAGAGCCACTATGAATTCTGTTGGGACTGGGGTAGGTTGCACCCGTCCGTCCAGCATTCTCCTCATACAGTCCAATGCTGGTCTCTGGGGAATGCTGGTGTATAGGGAGATGATGTCCATCGTTACCAAAATCTGTTCCTCTTTGTTGAATGGCCTTTGGTCAATGTAATTGATAACTTGCATTGTGTCTCTGAGATAGGTAGGAGTGGCCTCTGCTAATGGCTTCAGGAACACGTCAATATACTTGCAAAGGGGCTCCAGCAGGGAGCCACACCCCGAAATGATGGGTCTTCCCGGTGGTTTAACTGGATCCTTGTGCACTTTGGGTAGAACATAGATGGTGGGTGTTCTCGGTTGGTCTACATTTAGATATTCGAACTCCTTCTTGGAGAGAAAGCCCATTTCCAATGCCTTAGTTGTTATGGCAGTGATGTCCGTGCGTATTTCCTTAGTTGGGTCACGCCTTAAAGGTCTGTAGCTTATGCCGTCTGATAGTTGGGATAGAATCTCCGCCTTGTAGTCCTCTACGTCTAGTACCACTATGGATCCGCCCTTGTCTGCTGGCTTAATCACTATTGCCTTGTTGTTCTTCAGTGATTCCAGAGCGGACCTCTCACCACTGGTGATGTTGTGTCTCACATAGTGTTTTTGGTCAATGGTTCTGAGGACATCTCTCATGACGACACTTTCATATGTCAAGATTTCGTGGGTCACTGAGGATGCTGTGGGCATGAAGGTGGATGGTGGTCTTAGATTAGTGAAGGCTGTCATTGCTGACGTTGGTTTATTCCTAAAGAAATACCTCAGCCTTAGTTTTCTGAAAAACCGTGTCAGTTCAGACTGGATGTTGAATTTATTCGGGTATGCAGTAGGTACATAGGATAGACCTTTACAGAGAATGTTGCTTTCGTTCAAGGAGAGTGTGTATTTGGATAGGTTCATGATTGGATTGGTCCTGTTCGCCATGTTGTTCACCATCTGTATGTCTTCCTCCTGGTGCTCCTCTCCCCGTGGTCTTCTTGTTGGAAGCGCACCTGCTTGGGTGTATTGCCTTGTGGTCTCCCGTTGTCCCAGTTCTGTTGGTTGTGTCCTCGGTTCGAGCGGTTGTTCCATGATCCTCCCCGGCCGCGTCCTCGCGGGGGTCTCCACTGGCTGTCCCCTAAAAAAGGCGGTTGTTGTTCGTGTGGTTGGTACCACTGATCTTGCTGTTGGTAGCTAGTACTGGGAGTGGAGTGATCGTTCTCACTGTCCCCACTGTATGATGAATCAGAAAAATTTGTATATCTTCTGTTGCCTCTGTAGCCTCCCCTGCCTCGGTTGGAAAAGCGGCCCTGGTTATCTTGTCTGTAGTATTCAGGCTGAAGGTACGGGTAAGTCTTTTTGCGGTCGTAGTATTGAATATCTTTGGCGAGTTTTTCCAATTTTTTGTTCTGGGTTTCCACGTCAAAGTCTTTCAAACTCTTCTTTAGTCTGTCAAGAGTATCTTTAGCATCGGAAAAGGCTGAGTGGTTGGCTATCTCGGCCTTGAGGTCATCAATTTCCTTAGTTAGTTGCTCCACTTGGTCTCTGGCGGTCTCAACTCCAAGCACCATCCAGTGCCTGGAGCAGTTATTAGCCACAAAACTGAACCCTTCTTTGAATTTGGGATTATCAACGAAAATGGCGGGTTCGTTTCGGACTTGTAGTCCAGTCGGGATGATATTGGCCTTGAGGTAGCCAGTCAGTAAATGGCCATGGAGTTTGGTACGGACCAATTTTTTCTCTAACCGCTCAAGTTTGTTGATCTTTTCGTTGAGAGAATGATCTACACTGGCATTGGTTGAGCTTAAAAAAGCAGTCCCTGACCCTGGGAATAATGCCTTTTGTCCCCCCTGAATCCACACTGTGTATTACTATCATTAATATAAAACATGACATCACACAGAACTGCTTCGAGAACATCCATGTGGAATGTATACTATGTGTTGTAACTTGTTAAGCATCAACGTCCATATGTACTTTTCTCCATATGCTGCTTTAAATCTGTAGAAGTGGATTACACTGTATTACCACCTGTTTTTCCCTTACCCGGGGATTGGTCCATAAGAAAATATATGTATGGATGCCTTTCAAGCATTAATATCTATGTACATAATGTCTGGTCTTAGACATGTTAATTTGGTGGAGCTAAATGCTTGGCGATCCATTGTTTAATATCAGGCTATGTAATTGGATGTAGTCTGTCTGCTCCGTGACTGGTTAATACAAATGTAGAACGGCGCGCATAGACGGTAATGCCACACCCCCATATGCCAGGTAATACCCTGCGACATCATTTGAGATCTCCTCCCCTCCCCTGTAATGATCGTCTTCGATCCGATGACGAACAGCCAGTTCTCTTCCCCAGAAGGGGACACTACCCCTTTAAGCAAGCCCCTGGGAACGCGCGAACCCAGCCACGATCCCATTGGACCGCCGGGCCGAGCCCCCTCTGCATCTAGCCTTCACTGGCATTGAGCGCCTGCACCGCGAGTCTCTTCGGATGCAGGCTGCCGGGAAGTAATAGCGCTGATGCGCGCTCGCATTCAAGAAGGTATGTACTGCCCAAACTGGCCACTCACTTGGTCGGCAACACTCACTGTAGCTCCGGACTAGCGGATCTAGTAAACTTAACCCAGTTCCGCTTTATTTTTAGCAAAACGTACCGGCACTGAGACCCCCACCGCGAGTGAACACGCGTTTGGGATAACAGGGTGGCATTGACAATTCAACCCTGCAAGGTAATTGATGTATTACCAATTTTTAGTTATTAAGTGCAAATTGGCTGTAGACCTGATTTACCATCACGGCAATCCCATGCTCAAAATAGCCTCCCCTTCTGTTTTTAGACAAATCACCCCCATCGAGGACAGATCTACCTGTGCCTAGTTTTCGCCGGCACACCAAGTAAGTTCCTCTATTTACTTGCCCCCGTTATAACTTTTGATTTAGCAAAACATAGGGCCCTGACGGCACCTATTCTATTATATTTCAGTTCCATTGGAGCATTTGAAAGCCCCTCCTGCAGACGGCACATTCATTGACCGTCGGCTGATGTAGGTAACTACCCACATCACCATTTTGACAATTATCACCACGCCTGTTCACGCTTGTAAAATTCTGATTTATGTATTTACTTACCCCATAGGCTCTCTTTCCTCTTCCTGACGAAGACCCCAACATGAGGCTGTGAATCACCCTTCTTGCGTATCAGGGGTCGAAACGTAGAAATACGCCGTTTTTCCTTGACACACCATAGGAGCTAATTAAGAGATGTATTCTCATAAATCTATGCGTGATGTAAAATTGGGAACCTTTGCCCATTAGCTTGGTTGTAGAGGTTTTTTCATTTTTAACTTGGATGCAACTATTTATGTCACAACACCTTTACTCTGTCCCCCTCACTTATTCACCTACCCTTCCCTTTTCACAGAGAGCACCGATTTCGAATACAGAATGTAATGATGAAACAATTACATGTCTTTATCATAAATTGCTCTACACAATTTTGGCTATGAATGAATAAAACGCCTGAAAGAAATACAAATAATTAAATTCTCTTTTGATTGGTTTAAACTTTAAAGGTGAACATGGTCCTATCTGAATCTGTTCCAACAGCAAGTCATGCAAAGAAATCACATACAATGGTGTCACGAAAAAGATCCTGTCGTTTCTCACTTGCAGTACTACTTTTGTTGTATATGCAATTTTCTGTACATGCAACAAATGTTATATTGGCAGCACTACCTGCATGGCTAAAAAGCGTATTTTGGAACATATGAGAGCCATCACTAATTTTGACCCCAAATACCCTGTTGCACGACATTTTAGAGAACAACATTTCTCGAATGTCAAGGATTTGAGCTTTATCATCCTAGAACAAATAACAAAAAACCCTAGGGGTGGAAACAGGGTTCTAAAATTACGCCAGAGGGAGTCTAGACTCATTATTGAATTCCAGAGCAAGGCCCCTGGAGGCCTTAATCAAGATGAGGAACTAGCCGTGCATCTAAAAATATAAAAAATAAAAAATATAATGTATTGCACTACAGATTTTGTTTAACATGTACAGTTCTTATAGTGTTCTTCCATACCTTAGAGATGTGATGCTTTACAGCTTTTTTTAGCCTTATGGTTATGAGAATGTTTTTAATCTAATGATGTATCTGTTTGAATTTTTTTCAGGAGCAAGAGAGGGGGCCCACATAATCTACACTTCACTTCACGGGACTTCTCCCCTTCTCTGTCTCCTTCATCACCTGGGCACTGTATGCTGTAACTATGGTATTGTAACAAAAGTTGACTCTGTTGATCTGCGGGCACTTGCCAGTACCTACATGCTAGAACTGTGTATCTGTATCTAAATATAGGACATCCGTAACTTTGGGGCACTGGCCAATACATGTTTTTTCAATCAAATATATGAAGTACATTGTTTTACACTGACAAAGTTAAGGTGGGGAACCGTCCTTCCATCTCACACGCATTTAAGGTGAGAATGGGAGGAGTCACGTCATGGGCGACACACATGAAGCAATGTTGTTCTTGCCTCATGACTATTAAGTGTGACCCCGGAGCTTGTGTTTCTTATGTTTTTGACTTTATATTGGATACAATATATAGACATATTTTCGAGACACGTCTCAGGGCATAATACGAGGTGCGGTTATTAATTGCACAAATGTATACAAAGTTTGTAAATGCTGGGATGAATTTCTTCAATGCATATTCATGATTTAGATGTGCATGCTTAATCTCAATTAAGGTTTCCGTATGTCAAGAATACTTTATTGTTTACTTTCATGTTTTACAAAACGTCAGTCTTATTTTGATGTCTATGACTACACAGATTACTTATACCAATAATGTTACAGCATTCTTTCACGTGATCAAGCCGTCTTGTCGGCGAAACGCGTTGTGAATAAACAGCACTATGGAGATTGTGTGATACCTTGCTTTGTGTCCTGAGAGCGTGCTTTACGAACTTTGGTTAGAAAGCAGAAATTTGTCGGCTTTACTCCGCCGACGCGCACGCCACCTCTCACGGGTCGAAGGAGATCCAGAAGGAGTTGGTTGTTCTTGTGGAATATATATATATATATATATACATTTTTATATTATTTTAAAATTATAAAATACATTTAAATTAATAGTTTAATAATTGTTATAAAGTAAATATATCTGAATTATTATGTATGTGTTTAACTTTTTTAATTACGTTCATTTATTATACTTTTTTAAATGTATATTAAATCTACTTTTTTTATATTTCTTTTATTTAACATATTTAATATTTATTATTATTATTATATATAAACAAAATTCGATATTTTGTATGAAAATATATTTTTTAAATCGATATTTTTTCTATATATTTTTGTACTTAACTGTTTAAGTATAGGGAGTCAATATTTTTGTATTCTATATTTTTTCATCGATATTTTTTACTTCTATATTTTTTACATCAATATTTACGTAGAAGGAAGCCATTCTTCGGGCGGCGAGAGCCAAGCAGGACCTCACATATGATGGATATACAATACAGATTTTCCAAGATTTGGCACCCAATACCCTACGACGCCGCCACAATTTCAGGCCTGTAACAGACAAACTGCGAAGCCTGGACATCTCCTATCAGTGGGCCACCCATTCGCCATCATTTTCCAATGGGACTCAAAACATAAGGTGATTTGGTCCTACCGGAAAGCGGCTCTGCTGCTCCGACTGCCCGCCTCTCGGCCTGCCAGCCCCACCCGTCCTCCGTCTGCTGCACAGGTGCCTACTAAACCCTCTTGGTCCACTGTGCGTCGGCGCAGACGCTCACTGCCTTTGGATGAGCAAGCATCCTCACAGCCTAAAAACGACATAATTGAGCATATCAGGTCCCTGGAGGGGGACCAGTCAGACATGGGCCCAGATTCCCCAGTTCCTAGCTGAACAGCGTAGGTGCCCATAACGGCCTCGGGACTTCTTTTCTGGCTGACCTTACGGTACGCTGCTGAGTTCTAGATACTGTCCCAACTCCCCTTTTTGCAGTGTGGCGGGCGCTGGAACTCCCCACCTGAACGGACTTGAGTGCAGCACACGACCCACCCCCATTTGTTCCTGAGAGAGTGACCTCTCTGGGTCCTTCCAAACCCTAGGGGCAGGATGACCCACGACTGGACAGAACGATGGGGCCCGCTTGGCCGAGGTTGATTGTTCATCTTTTTCTCTTCTTTCCTACTATTTCTCTGACTCTTTCTCTCTCCCCTTTGCGGCTTCTTGGGTGGGGCGGGCGTGTGACTGCCAGGCTACAGCAGGCATCGGTACAGAGGGAGGACCCCCTTCAACCCCCCTCTTCCCTTATTTGGACATGTCTTTCTGGGGGGCACGATGGCTGAATCCATGATCTGATGAGTTAATGGCTCTTCCTGATCCTTTAAAGGTCCTTTCCCTTAATGTTAAGGGGCTTAACTCACCCAACAACAGGTAGCAAGTGTGGCGCTACATATTACTACACAGTCCCGACATAATTTTCTTTCAAGAAAAGGTGGACAACCCCTCGCATGGCGCACCCCAAATACCCCCTCCAGTTCTGGGCCACAGTAGACACCAAAACAGCGGGAGTGGCTATCCTATGCAGAAAGGGCATTCGGCAGGGGACCCCAAAAACCTTCCATAGCAAAGATGGATGTTTCGTCAGGGCGGGGGTGGAGGCCAGCAAACTCCTGGTCACATTGTGTAATGTTTATGCACCAAACCGGATACAGGACTCCTATCTCCGGACGCTATTACGGGAACAGGTGCCGCAGGGCGACCCCTCTTTGATTGTAGGAGAGGATTTTAACTTGGTGTGGGACCCTACACTGGATCGTAGCGAAGCCTCTTCGAATGGGTCGGGCGCCATGTCCTCTGCACTCCGGAAACAGATTACGGACCTTGGCCTAATAGATTTTTGGCGTTATCACTCTCCTGAGGTATGAGACTACTCGTACTACTCACATGTCCATCGCTCATACTCGCGTATTGATTATTTATTTATATCGCATGCCCTCATAAGGGATACATTGGCGGCAGCCCTGTCTGACATCTCGATCTCTGACCATGCTCACGTTGAGCTTCTCCTGCAGTATCTGGCCTCTTGCCCCACCCGCTAGCTGCAGTGGTGCCTGCCGCTGCATATTTTGCGGGACTCGGCTAATGTGGAGTCTATACGGACCGCCATTGAATCTTATTTTGCGAGCAATGATCTCCCCGAAACCCCGTTCCCTGTGATGTGGGATGCCTTTAAGGCGACAATTAGAGACCACATCAGGTCCAACTAATAAAGCTGAGCGGTCCCTGCTGAGCCTTGAAACAATGGTACTTCGAGGGGGGGGACAAAGTGGGTAGGTTGATGGCGAGGCGCCTACGGGTCCGAGCAGCGAAAGCCCACATTGCGAACATCTGATTATCTGATGGAGAGCGGGTCACTGCGGAGCGAGCTAAATGTGAGGCCTTTAGGGCTAATAACACCACCCTTTATGAGGCGGAAACACCCTCTCAAGCTCATATCGATGAGGTATTGAGCCAATGCCCCTGGACCCCAATACACCCACACTACGCTAAACAACTGGAAGGTCCCCTCATGGCGGAGGAACTGACCGCATCACTGAAGGACCTTCCCCTGGGGAAGACACCAGGCATGTTTTTTTTTTTTTTCATATCACAACTCCAGCCATACCTGCTGAGACTATATAATTCCTTCTCTGACACGGAGGAGCCGTTGCCTTCAATGGGTTTGGCAGAAATAGCCCTTATCCCCAAACCAAGGAAAGGACCCCACGCTATGTGCTTCTTACCGTCCTATAGCATTACTAAACATAGACCTCAAACTTTACACTAAAATGCTAGCTAAATGCCTAGATCCCCACACATGCCTGGCCTTGTGGAGCCAGATCAGGTTGGCTTCATCTGCAACAGACAGGAGGCGGATAACGTGTGTAGAATTGCGCATTTGGTAGGGAAAGCACACCACTGGAATATACCAGCTTGCCTTCTATGACGCGGAGAAGGCCTTCGACCGGGTGGACTGGAGTTTTATTCGTGCAGTGCTACACAAGGTCGGTCTAGGGCCAAACATGAGCTCTATGATCATGGCTCCCTATCTCTCCCCTCAAGAGCGGGTGCTTGTAAACCGGCAGCTCACGGATCATTTCTTCATACACAGGGGAACACGGCAGGACTGCGCTATGTCACCTCTGCTATTTGCCCTGGTAACAGAGCCCTTGGCGGAGATGATTAGGCAGAGCATGGACATTCATGGCCTCGCTTTAGGAGGTCGACAGAATAAAGTAGCGTTATTCACGGATGACCTTATTCTCACATTAACGCGTCCACATACCTCTCTCCCGGCGCTCCACGCTCTGCTGCAGGTCTTCGAAAGGGCATCCGGCCTTAAAATTATTCATGACAATTCTCGGGCTTTAAACCTCACGATCCCGCAGGAGGAGCTCCCAGCCTTGAAAATGCTGGCTCCCTATCAATGGACTGCGGACCATATTCGTTATCTAGGTCTCCAGCTGATCCCTTCCCTGCTCTCAGTTAAATTGGCGGGAATGCAAGAAAGCCGTCCAGGAAGGCCTAAAGAAGTGGAAGTCTCTGACTATCTCTTGGCTCGGTAGGCTTAACGCTATCAAAATGTCAATCCTCCCTAAAATCTTATACTTGTTCCAATGTCTCCCCACCCCTATACCGTAACAACAGATACAAGACCTCCAAAAAGAGATCACTAAATGTATTTGGAGTGGTCGTCGACCGTGGTTCTCCCACAAGATCCTCATGTTGCCAAGAGATAGAGGGGGCTAGTGTGCCCTGACATTTTGGACTATTACTGGGCCTCACACCTTCGTATTGTCTCGGAATGGACAACCACTGAAAGCGAAAAGGTGTGGTTCCATATGGATAGGATGGTAACGGGGCGTACTATATGGGATCTTATCTGGCTCCACCGGACGGCGCGCTCCTGTAGTGCTTATATGGCAGTGCCTACCAAAACGGTCCTTGATATCTGGGACAAAATAGCCGTGCCTAAGGGGCTGATGACTTTCCCTTCCCCTCACACTCCCATAGCGGGCAACCCGCTCTTCCCCCCGGCCCGACATACGCAAGCATTTGCCAAATGGTTACAGGGAGGGTGCAGAGTGACTGGAGACATGTACGAGGGGGAAACTCTAAAGACGTTTGCCCAGTGCAGAGAAGAATTTCATCTCCCACCAGAAGCGGGCTTACAGTATGCCCAGTTGCGGCACTGGGTATCGTCGCCCGAAATGCTGCAGGCTGCTACCCGGGCATACATCCCCTTTGAGCGGCTGGTCCGCTCCTTCGATGACTCAAAGGGCCTCATATCACGGACATACCAGATCCTACAGCACCCTCCTGTGCTGACTGCGAACTCATATCAACGCCAATGGCAGCTGACGTCGGGCACGGACATCTCGCCTGGGCAGTGGAACCGTCTATAGCGAGACATTCCTAGGGCCTATCGTAGCATCCCACAGGGGGAAAATGTGTACAAAATTATGACGCAATGGAACTATACGCCCGTCCGTCTACACAAAATGTTCCCTGACACATCCCCCTTGTGCTGGAGGTGTTCGAATGCATCTGGCGACTTCATTTACATTTGGTGGGCCTGCCCGCTCCTGACCCTGCTCTGGAAGGAAGTCCTTAGTCTTATTAAGGAGGTGTTGGGCTTCTTATGCGCCTATTTCCTTCGCCCGTTGCATCATAACTTAACTTTCTCACCAGCCGGTGCGAGACTCGATAGAGCATTTGTTATTACCCTCATGTGATGGGTGGCAACCGTAACTATTTAGTTAATGGTTGTCTGCATAAGACGCGTATTTCTCCTTGACACTATGCATTGCTACTAGACTATCTTCCAGGCTAAGCGTCACAAGAGGCTAAGGGCAAACCTTTCTCAAGATGTTCCATACAGCCCTGATATACAACGACTGAAACATCGACTTTTTAACCGGATCACTGACATAATATCGACGTCACAAATATCGAGATACACAAATATCGAGTGAAAAATATCGAGTGACAAAATATCGACTCCCTATCTACAAACAGGTAAGTACCAAAATATCGACTCCAAAATATCGACTTACAAAAATATAGACTGTCAAAATATCGATTTTTTTAAATGTCTTAAAATTAAGTTAAAACTAATATAGTAATAAATATATTTAATATAAACTTAGAAATAATTATTTTGAAAATTTAATTTTAATAAATAATTTCTATAATTAAAAAAATTATATCACCAAAAATAATACATATATATATATATATATATATTACCTACTGGCGGTCGCCAGTAGGTATATATAGTTAGGATTTTTTCTCTATGGGTTTTTTGAAAATTCTATGTCTAATAACTTTGGCGTTTGTGGACGGAATTGGCTGAAATTTTCAGGAAAATGGCACATTTTGTTTCCGCGGCAGCCCTTGAAAATTTGGGGGGGGTTCGTCCGGTGGGGGCCGAGAAAAAAGGGGGGTCCCAAAACGTGTTTTTAACATTGAGTTTTCCATAGGGCGGTTGGCCTCACTTTTAGCCCGAACGGCTGAATGGATTTGCACGAAACTTGGCAAAATTGTAGGGACTGGTAGCCCGATGTGCCTTTTGTAGGTCTCAATATATGTGCTCCAGTGGATTTTGAGAAATTAACGTTTAAAAAAAGATATATATCTGTAACAGCGGACCAGTTAGCGCACTGGTTCGCGGACTTTTCGCGCAACGGAGCTTTGTGAAGCGAAGCTGATTGGTTCTCTGGCGTCTGTCAACATTCCAAAAAGTCCGTAGCGGCCGCCATCTTGTCTCTCGGTAGGATCGAGAGACAAGAGGAGGCCAAAGCGAAGGGGCAAATGACCATAAGGGGGAATAGTAGATCCTCGCTGACCCCCTAGGTTTGATGTGGAGGTTTTAAAAGGGCCCCGCGGGGCAAAAAAAAAAAATTATAATAATAATCTTACGGCTGAATGGATTTGCACGAAACTTGGCAAAATTGTAGGGACTGGTAGCCCGATGTGCCTTTGCTAGGTCTCAATATATGTGCTTCAGTGGATTTTGAGAAATTAACGTTCAAAAAAAGATATATATCTGTAACAGCGGACCGCTTCGCGTACTTTTCGCGTTACGGAGCTTTGCGAAGCGAAGCTGATTGGCTCTCCGGTGTCTGTAAACATTCCAAACAGTCCGTAGCGGCCGCCATCTTGTCTCTCGGTAGGATCGAGAGACAAGAGGAGGCCAAAGCGAAGGGGCAAATGACCATAAGGGGGCATAGTAGATCCTCGCTGATCCCCTAGGTTTGATGTGGAGGTTTTAAAAGGGCCCCGCGGGGCAAAAAAAATAAATAATAATAATAATCGAACGGCTGAATGGATTTGCACGAAACTTGGTAAAATATTAGGGACTGGTAGCCCGATGTGCCTTTGCTAGGTCTCAATATATGTGCTTCAGTGCATTTTGAGAAATTAACGTTCAAAAACAAGATATATATCTGTAACAGCGCTCCGCTTCGCGGAGATAAAATTATATCTGTATTACCTAGCTGTTGCTAACACCAGTTAGCGACGGCTAGTAGGAGATAGCGACCATCTTGGGCCCCACTTTGCATGTGAGTGATATTTATCACTAATGACATGCAAAGTGGGCATGCCAAGATGTTAGCGACTGGAAACAGTCGCTAACATCGCTATCTCCTATTATCAACTTTTGGAAATATTCGAGATAAGCGCGAATATCTCCAAAAAGTAACAGCTGCCCTGAGCAGTTCTTAGCCATGTTATCCTATGGGAGGTGGATAACATGGCTAAGAGGATTAGCTCGGTAATGCATGAATATCGCTGAGTTTTCAGCGATATTAATGCATTGCGGTCGGTTTTTATCGTATTTGCGATAAACTTTGATAATAGCAACGTTTATCTGCGATAATTTCTGACGGTAAAAAAATCTTTGCAATGCATCGTTAGGGATAAATATCGCTTAACTTTGGTAATATGCCCCAACGTCTGTTAACGTTCGATTCGAAGGAAATCAGGAAGTGTTGAAAAACATTGTCTGCGCCATCTTGTCTTTTTTCAAATGCCACACTTTTGTCGTGCACGGCAGCCATTTTAGATGCCTTGACCAGACCCACTCTGTGCACGCTGTCGATCCTTAGCATGGCTCCCCACCCTCGCAAGCATCTCCCCCAGGCAGTGGTCACCCCGCTCTCTGTCTTATGCATGGGTAATAAACCTCCCCCCATCTGCGCTGCTCTTTCCTGAGAATCACACCCTGTGCCCGCCCGACACCTCCCTTTCGCCCTATTCACTACTGCACCCTCTGACACTCCTTTTCCTCTGTGTCCGATTGTCCAGGCTGGTCCTAGGGTATCAGCTAGCCCTGCAGATGTAGTTTATGGCCACAGCTGTAAAGATTCACCCCTCTTCAAAGGAGTTATAGTAGATCAAGGCCCACACTCGATGAGATCCGTCACAGCAGAAGCGTTGCTATTATCTGAAAACCATCCTGTATTGTGATTGGGGAGGGGACCGAGCGTGAAGCGGAAGATTCCAGGGATGACTCTTTGTACATCAAAGTTTTTACAATTATGTGTCACATTAAAAATATATAGCACTCCGACAAAGTAGTAAGATTATAAAACTTTAATAATTTATAAATATATACAAGAAAACAAAAATAGTAATAACATATAAACATTTTTAGGGAAAAACAACGAAGTAGCGGTCGGCTGTGCGAATAGTCCCAACGCAGCACAACGTCCAGATTTCCGGCGTGGGGCGGGTCATCAGTAGCAAACTGTTGTGCGAATAGTTCCAAGGCAGCAGAACGCGCTGAAATCTACATGACACGAAAGTGATGTCTAGTAAGTTGCCACCCAGCAAATAACGGCGTGGGGCGTCGCGGGGGGTGGGTCTTCAGTAGCAAACTGTTGTGCGAATAGTTCCAAGGCAGCAGAACGATGGCACCAAGGTGATGTCCAGTAAGTTGCCGCACTGGTTTTGGTATCCTACAATGCTGCTCCGAATAACGGCGTGGAGCGCCCCGGGGGAGGCGGCGTGAACGGGCCTCTCCAGGTGGAGTGTCATCTGTTGTAGTGGGGCGCCCCTTTACCGTTTCAGTTGCCATTCCGTCCGTTTTTGGTCCACTGTGTCAAAAGCCGCAATTCAGCTGAGTTGCGCTCACTCTTGCGGTGCAGCGATAGGCGGCTGTCACAGGACTCTCAAAATGGCGGCAGGCTCTTTCCTTTTTGGGCCTGGTCCACTGAAATGGCCCTGGGACACCTTGGAAATCGGACGCTTGTCTGCTAGGTCTTGGACCCCATTCTCGAAAGCGTCCCCTCCGCCTTGAGAATTCATCAAAAGTTTTGGGGGCCCCGACTCCTGCAGGCTTCTGGTGGGGAGCGGCTGCCATGATTGCTCGCGGAATGACCACGACGGAGCTACGAGATGGTGGTGCTCTCATGCTGACGCCAGCTTCAGTCTGAAACATCCAGAAACAAGGTGGGGCTTTCATCGTTTGAAAAAAAAAAAAAGTTTTCATCCAATGAAAAGTGTTGTTTTTAGGTCATATGATCAAGCCTTCCATCATTAGGAAACCAAAAGTAAAATGAACCAATGAAAAGTTTTATAAACAAGTCACATGACCTGTTATGCGGCATAGGGTATAAAATGCGGAGAAAATACGTTGGCACGTGAGGCGGCGTCAGTAGCGGACCGATGTGCGAATAGGCCGAAGGCAACACAGCGCGCCAAGATCCGGATGGCACCGAGGTGGTGTCCAGCAAGTTGCAGCACTGGTGTGGCCATCCTACAATGTTGAAAGTCGGCGTGGGGCGCCCCGTTGGCCTGTGAGTTTGCGTCAGTAGCGGACCGATGTGCGAATAGGCCGAAGGCAGCACAACGCGCCAAGATCCGGATGGCACCGAGGTGGTGTCTAGTAAGTTGCCGCACTGGTGTGGCCATCCTACAATGCTGAAAGTCGGCGTGGGGCGCCCTGTTGGCCTGTGAGATGGTGTCAGTAGCGGACTGATGTGCGAATGGGGCCAAAGGCAGCGCAACAATATTTTCTGACGAGAAGACACCACAAGGCGCTGAGATGCCAAGATCCGGATGGCACCGAGGTGATGTCTAAGTTGCGGACTGATGTGCGAATGGGGCCAAAGGTAGCGTAACAATATTTTCTGTATGGAAGATACCACTAGGCGTTGAGATGCCAAGATTCGGATGGCACCGAGGTGATGTCTAGCAAGTTGCTGCACTGGTGTGGTCATCCTACAATGCTGAAACTCGGCGTGGGTCGCCCCATTAGCCTGTGAGATGGCGTCAGTAGCGGACCGATGTGCGAATAGGCCGAAGGCAGCACAACGCGCCAAGATCCGGATGTCACAGTGGTGGTTTCATAGTTGAGAGGCACTTCATCTGCAGTGGGGCGCCGAGATCCGGATGGCACCGAGGTGATGTCTAGCAAGTTGCTGTACTGGTGTGGTCATCCTACAATGCTGAAAGTCAGCGTGGGGCGCCCCATTAGCCTGTGAGATGGCGTCAGTAGCGGACTGATGTGCGAATGGGGCCAAAGGCAGCACAACGCGCCAAGATCCGGATGGCACCGAGGTGGTGTCCAGCAACTTGCCGCACTGGTGTGGCCATCCTACAATGCTGCGCCGAAAGTCGGCGTGGGGCGCCCCGTTGGCCTGTGAGTTCGCGTCAGTCAGTGGGGGCTGTTTGAGGATCTGACTGCATTGGAAAGCAATGTGATGCTGTGCGTCGCCCCCAAGATGGAGGTTCCTCGGCTGCAGTGGGGCGCCCCTTGGTGTTTCACTCGCTATGCAGCTGAGTTGCGTGCGCACTTGTGGCGAATAGGCCGAAGGCAGCACAACGCGCCGAGATCTGGATGGCACCGAGGTGGTGTCCAGCAATTTGCCGCACTGGTGTGGCCATCCTACAATGCTGCGCCGAAAGTCGGCGTGGGGTGCCCCGTTGGCCTGTGAGGTGGCGTCAGTAGCGGACCGATGTGTGAATAGGCCGGAACCAGCACAAGGCGCCAAGATCCGGATGGCACCGAGGTGGTGTCATAGTTGAGAGTTCTGAGCAGCGCTTGTAACACTGTCTGAAGCTTATTTGCACCTGCTGCAGCTTCACTATTGCCCTGGTGTGGCCTAAGATCGCCCATGACATAGGCGGCCACCTCCCGGGGTCCGGCGGAACTTTTTTCCTTTTCCTTTCTGCATCTTGTCCCAAATTCGTTTGACCTGAAGACACGACCAGGTCCCTGAATGTGTGCAGGGGGACGCTATTGATTGAATCAAAATGGCGGCTTCACACAAAGCTGACTCAAGCGTTTTCTGGTGGTTTCATAGTTGAAAGGCACTTCATCTGCAGTGGGGCGCCGAGATCCGGATGGCACCGAGGTGATGTCTAGCAAGTTGCTGTACTTGTGTGGTCATCCTACAATGCTGAAACTCGGCGTGGGTCGCCCCATTAGCCTGTGAGATAGCTGTTCTTTGGATTTGGGCCTGGTCCACTAAAATGGCCCTGGGACACCTAAGAACTCGAACGCTCGATTTTTTTTTCCTTTCCTGTACATGCAAAAAAAGGTAAATGCCCGGTATGTTACACGCTTCATCTGCCACGATGAACTCTCCAGAGGAACCGAAAAAATATATAGTTGTGGTAACTATACCATGCATCGTCATATGGAGAGGTGGCACCAATTAATTATAGTGCTGCATAAAAGAGAGATTTGGAGGAGAACCCCTGACCTGCTAGTACATTCATCAAAGAAGTGGCACTGAGAGCTTCAGAGGCAAGGGAAACGGTCCCAAATATTTAGAAGAACTTTGGAAAGATTAAAATGACATGTTTAGATTGTGGTAAATTAATTTCATGTGGGCAGATGAGTGTTACTCTAATAAATACAGCATATGAACATCATCATAGTCGATGGTTGGTAGAGACATTTTGACTATATCCTGGACCTGCCCGTCCTCGCCCAAAATGGCGCCGGAATAAATGGGACTCGTAACTCCTTGTTGTGTACTGGTTGCAGAACCTTGAAATCACGAGATACGTATGCAGTTTTGAAGCACATGGCGGGCGGGGACGAGAATTGATTGAATATTTCGACATCCCTATTGATATTAAGTTCTGATGTGTTATTGATTACTGTACTGTTGAAAGTTCGAATTAACGTCACCCATGGTACTTGCCCGCAAATGTATATCTAGATAATTTTATTGTAACTGGCCCTGTCGTATTTTAATTATAAAATGTACGTCCACCGATTCCGTAACTGTTAGACACCTTAGTTCTTGCAACCTAATGGCCCGCCCGTTACGTTCCTCTACAGTGTAAATGTCTACTCATCACATACGATTACAGTTTGCTCCGTGGCCGGCCCACGTGGTTATAGGCTCGTATTTGTATAATGAAATTTTCACAATAAAGGTTTTTAAAAGAAAACATGGTAGTAGTATATACATTGGTAAAGTTTGTAATAATAGTCACTGTTTTAGAATCATTAAAAGGCAAGTGAAATAAAGCAGACCAATTACATGAAGGGGGTAAAAGGTATAATACGAAGGAACGCAGTAAAGATAAATGGTCAAGGGCTGTTGTGTTTTCTATTCCTGCAACATAAAGTGATCGATAAGAATCTCATATTCAGGCGTATCGGCGACTAAGACAGCAGGTCGACCCTCTTTTGCTCAACGGCTCCATCATGGGACGAAGAAACGCTCTTTTTCTCGAAAAAAGAATATATTTTACTTGCAGGACAGTTGTAAAATTTCCGGGAAAGTACATTAGCCTGGAACATTATAACATATATTTAAGAAAAAATAATGTTCGGAAGTAATGAAAAGCGTAATTTTTAGGTCATATGAGCAAGCCTTTCATCATTACAATAAGAAAAGTAAAATGAACCAATGAAAAGTTTTATTAACAAGTCACATGACTTGTTATGCTTACGTTACGCGCTGCGCGCCCCGGATGACTTCCGGATGCGCTAACGCGGCGCGTCATATGACGCATTACGCGACAACGCAGGTCCAGAATATAGTCAAAATGTCTCCACCAACCAGCGGTCGGAACACAACCCCTTTCAGCAGGCTAAATAGTTCTGTTAAATGAGAACAGAAGGGACAGGCAACAAGAACCATCAGTGAAAGAGGGGAGGGCTAGTTCTTCTCTACCGGGTTACATTGGGGCGCTACCGGAACTGATCGAATTGGTAGTCTACAGTGTTTCTGGATGTTTCAGACTGAAGCTGGGGTTAGCATGAGAGCAGCATCATTTCGTAGCTCCGTCGTGGCCATTCCGCAACCAATCATGGCAGCCGCTCTTTATCGTTATTTTGGGCGGGGTGGGTGGCGGAGCCGAGCTGTTTTGCAGCCATCATTGTGTGGAGTTCAGTTCATCTCACTAGTTTTGTATTTGTCATGAGGGGTTGTTCCTAATGTTTCTATTTTAGCGAGGTCAAAAAGAGATCCCATTAGTGGCCTACTGATTTTGCTCGATTCCTTTTCTTTTTTTTTACACGATTTTTCGTTATCTGCAAAGACTAAACAGAGTATTGCGACTCTGTGTTTGTTTGTAAATAGAGAATGAACCAAAGAGAACTAATTCTAAAACAGTAAATACTTGGATAACAATCAATCAAATGGAGAGAGAAGCAGGCACGACGGATTACAACGGGGGCAAAGGCCTGCGTTAACTACCTTTCACTATCTGCAAAGAGAGAGTACTCCTAATAGAAATGAGGGGGGGGGGGCACCATTCAAAGCAGATCAGTGTGCATAAACACGAAAATGTTTTCACTTACCACGTACTTGACATTCGACAGCTTATGATATTTGCTATTAAAAAACCATTGAAATTCACTGAAAAAACCATAGGTTATAGACCATATATAGTTAGGAATTAGCATTTACAAAACCTTGAAAATTCACTGAAAAAACCATAGGTTATAGACCATATATAGTTAGGAATTAGCATTTAAAAAACCTTATTTTACTCACACAAAACCATTGAAATTCCATATATAGTTAGTTGCATTAACTATATATCGCGCACCTGCAATCCACTGCTGATCATGTCACATATTACATCATTCATGACATGGTCAGTGACATCACTGATGACATCACTGATGACATCTCAAATGACATCACTGATGACATCACTGATGACAACATCCAGTGACTGTATGTTTCTGTAAAGTTAAAATATATCTTACATATTGAAGAATGAGTGGATGTATAAGTGTCTGGATGAAGGATTTAGTAGGTGCGTGACTGACTGTATGAGTGAGTGATTAAATGTGTCTCACTGAATGCATGGGTTAGT
Source organism: Lissotriton helveticus (assembly GCF_964261635.1). Lineage (NCBI taxonomy): Eukaryota > Metazoa > Chordata > Amphibia > Caudata > Salamandridae > Lissotriton > Lissotriton helveticus. The sequence continues at coordinate 644,752,922 of NC_136059.1, forward strand.
GACTAAACTGTCTTAATTTGTGCATCATTATGTCTGTTGTTCTGTAAACTGCTGCATGTGTTGATCATTAGCTATACGAGAGGCTATATGTGTTATTAATTGCTTGCCCAAGTATTTCTATGGGAGATTGAGTTTGTGTGGGGGTGGCTGGAAGGTGTGTGACTCTATGCATAGATGTGTGAACAGTTTATTCACTAGGTGTATGAGTTCAAGAGTGCATGTGGAAACAGCTACATGGGCAGTTGACTGTGTGCATGAGTGTATTGATGAGTGAATGGATATCTCAATGCTACATGTCATAGTAAGTACATATGTAAAACACAGTACATGTGAGAGTTGGCATATATAAATAACTGTGCATGAGAGCCACCGAATGAGTGAGTGGTTGTATCGATCATTGTGAACTTGTATCAGGGATTGTATAAGAGAGTAAATATGTGTTAGTATATGTTTCAATAAGTAAGGTGTGTTTAACTGTATAGTTGAAGAAATGGAGATGAGATTGTTTCTTTGCATGACTGACTGGGTGTGTGAGTAACTCCATGGATGAGTGGAAGTGTGTGTGTCTGTATACACTGAGTGTATCTAAGGTTATATTAGAGTCTGAAGAGGTTTATCGTATTAGCACAAGAATGATGTCAAATGAGATGTCATCAGTGATGTCATCAGTGATGTCATTTGAGATGTCATCAGTGATGTCATCAGTGATGTCACTGACCATGTCATGAATGATGTAATATGTGACATGATCAGCAGTGGATTGCAGGTGCGCGATATATAGTTAGTGCAACTAACTATATATGGAATTTCAATGGTTTTGTGTGAGTAAAATAAGGTTTTTTAAATGCTAATTCCTAACTATATATGGTCTATAACCTATGGTTTTTTCAGTGAATTTTCAAGGTTTTGTAAATGCTAATTCCTAACTATATATGGTCTATAACCTATGGTTTTTTCAGTGAATATATATATATATATATATATATATATATATATATATAAACATATTATTAAATAAACATATATAACATTTTTAGCGTAGCATAGAAAATGGTTAAAATTTATTGTAACAACTATAGTGAGTTCAACATTAGCAAAAGTGTTGGATAGCGTAGAGGTAAAATTTACTATTCCCACTCCAGTGGGTGCAACAGTAGGGAAAGCGCTGGATAGCGTAGGGGTTAAAATTATTATTCCCACTCCAGGGATGTATGACGTTACAACGCATACTTTTACAACACCTACCATTACATCAAAACTTTTACAACACAAAAACTTTTACAACTCATACATTTACAACGCAAGATTTTACAACGCATATACCTTTACAACGCATACCATTACAACGTAAGTATTGGTAAGTATATAATATTTTTTTTAATATAAATTAATTTAAAATATTATAATATAATTTAATTTTATTTAATTGTATTTAATTAATGTAATTTAAATGTAATTTTACTTTATTTTTACAAAGTACCCCTGTACCCCAAAAACCCTAAACTGACCCTGAACCCTAAAAATACCCCTTTACCCAAAAACTGAAAACTGACCCTGAACCCTAAATATACCCCTTTACCCCAGAAACTGAAAACTGACCCTGAACCCTAAAAATACCCCTTTACCCAAAAACTGAAAACTGACCCTGAGCCCTAAATATACCCCTTTACCCAAAAACTGAAAACTGACCCAGAACCCTAAAAATACCCCTTTACCCAAAAACTGAAAACTGACCCTGAACCCTAAAAATACCCCTTTACCCAAAAACTGAAAACTGACCCTGAACCCTAAAAATACCCCTTTACCCCAGAAACTGAAAACTGACCCTGAACCCTAAAAATACCCCTTTACCCAAAAACTGAAAACTGACCATGAACTCTAAAAATACCCCTTTACCCAAAAACTGAAAACTGACCCTGAACCCTAAAAATACCCCTTTACCCAAAAACTGAAAACTGACCTTGAACCCTAAAAATACCCCTTTACCCAAAAACCCAAACATATAACATTTTACAATAATTATATACTTAGCAATACTTACGTTGTAATGGTATGCGTTGTAAAGGTATCTGCGTTGTAAAAACATGCTTTGTAAATGTATGCGTTGTAAAAGTTTATGCGTTGTAAAAGTTTCGTTGTAATGGTAGTGCATAGTAAAAGTTGCGTTGTAAACGTTGCATACCCACTCCAGTGGGTGCAACAGTAGGGAAAGTGTTGTATAGCGTAGGGGTTAAAATTACTATTCCAACTTCAGAGAGTGCAATAATAGGGAAAGTAAATACTTCACAAATAGATATAAATAACATAAATAGTAATACCAATTACAAATAAATAAAATATTTTACTTGTGTATAAAAAATATTAAATATTTATTTATAAATACAAAATAAAATTATTTAATTATAAAAATTACCTACTCATACTAATTAATTACCTATTAACAATAAATTAATTTACAATTTCAAAATTAATACATTTATTTTAATTACCAATTATAGTTTAATTAATTACCTATTAAAAATTAATTAACAATTAATTCAAAATAAATACCAATAATTTAAATGACATATTTAATTAATTATAATTAAATTACTTCCCACCCTATTCTCCTATAAACCCACAAACCGCTACAGAAAATAAATTACTAAAATTAAAATATTTATCAATTAATCAATTATAATTAATTACCAAATATATTTTAATTAATTACCAATTAATAATTAATTAACAATAAATTCTAAATAAATATCAATAAATAAATTAACATATTTAATTAATTATAATTAAATTACTTCCCACCCTATTCCCCTATAAACCCACAACCCGCTACAGAAAATAAATTACTAAAATTAAAATATTTATCAATTAATCAATTATAATTAATTACCAATTATATTTTAATTAATTACCAATTAATAATTAATTAACAATTCATTCTAAATAAATATCAATAAATAAATTAACATATTTAATTAATTATAATTAAATTACTTCCCACCCTATTCCCCTATAAACCCACAACCCGCTACAGAAAATAAATTACTAAAATTAAAATATTTATCAATTAATCAATTATAATTAATTACCAATTATATTTTAATTAATTACCAATTAATAAGTAATTAACAATTAATTCTAAATAAATATCAATAAATAAATTAACATATTTAATTAATTAGAATTAAATTACTTCCCACCCTATTCCCCTATAAACCCACAACCCGCTACAGACTTATATTACACAAAAAATAAAAATTATTATTAACTTACCTTAAATTCGATATTTTTGTTGGCTATATTATGTCTAGTCGATATTATGTCCATTCTATATTTTGGATTCGATATTATGTCCATTCTATTCGATATTAATTTTCTCTAGTCGATATTTTTGTTGTCTATATTATGTCTAGTCGATATTATGTCCATTCTATATTTTTTACTCGATATTCTATCCAGTCGAAATAAAAGACTCGATATTATGACTCTTTACCTTTTAACCATTATGGATGTGACCTTTTCACTGGTGTGCATACTTTTCATTTGATAGGAAGCAATCACTATTTTCTGTTTTTTTGCCTCCTTTTTAACAGAGCGGTGCTTCCCTCGTTCCCTGAGCCGCTGCCAGACACGGTGAGGTCGCAAACTCCTACGACTAGGGTAAGATGGAGTTTTTTTCACATGCAGGAAAAATAACTATGTGCCTTCATGTTAAAAACGGATAGCAAAACCTAATTTTGAATGTAACATTCATGTTTGAGTAGAGTATGTTTATTACTTACATATCGATATGTCTACTATTGTGTCTAGTGTTAATACCTATTGTCTGTCTGTGTTTTTGTCTTCCTACCAGTGACATGCAGGTATAACCGCTACAGATTAAGACAACACCTAGGAAATCAGGTGATCTCTTTCTTTGAATAAAATTTCATATTGCTCCCTCACCCAATTTTATTTTCACCACTATTCACTATTTTTTCTCACATGCACTGCAAATCAGTCACACATTTACTTACAAGCCAGTACCATCTATACTTAGACCATACTGGTTACTACCAGGTTCGTTGGAAGTAATTAGATCCGAGCTTCCATATTTACAGGTAGTTTTCCAAGAGGTTGCTCTATAAGGAATCCCGAATGATGAAGGTCGGTTCCGTGTGGTGACTGATGGGTATCCTTTCAGATCACATTGAGATCAGGGTACCTTTCGGTTTTTTGTTGTGGTTGTTTTTTTTGTATTCCACTGTTTGTAGGTAGGATGCCACAGGACGGCTAGGTTGAATGTGACACATGTAGACTTTCATTTATAGACCCATTGATACTTTGGTGTTTTGTACTTAAGTTAGGGAACGTGTCTTTGCTTGGTCTCTAAACTCCCTTGGGCCCCCCTACCTTCTTGTTATTATTATACCTCCAGTAAGTGCCACAGAGCTGCATTGCAGAGAGGTGTAAAAAGGGGCGTGGCCTCTGAACAACTCTCTTCAATGCAGCTCCCTGGCGCATACTGGAGGTACCTGTTGGGCTAGTTGGCCCACAGGGACCCTCAGTATTCAAGGGGAATTAATTCCCCAACTTACAACTCGCCAGGGGGCGCGTTAGCACAGTGGTGAAGGAAGGGGGTGGGGCCTGAGGTGACATGTGTGCAAACACTCCCTGTGGTGCGTTTTAAGTTGGGGAATTAATTCCTCTTCAATCCTGAGGGTCCCTGGGATCCGACTAGCCCACTAGGTACCTCCAGTAAGAGCCACAGAGCTGCGTTGCAGAGAGGTGTAAAAAAGGGCGTGGCCTCTGAACAACTCTCTTCAATGCAGCTCCCTGGCGCATACTGGAGGTACCTGGTGGGCTAGTTGGCCCACAGGGACCCTCAGTATTTAAGGGGAATTAATTCCCCAACTTACAACTCACCAGGGGGTGAGTGAGCACAGTGGTGAAGGAAGGGGGTGGGGCCTGAGGTGACATGTGTGCAAACACACCCTGTGGCACATTTTAAGTTAGGGAATTAATTCCTCTTCAATCCTGAGGGTCCCTGGGGGCCAACTAGCCCACCAGGTACCTCCAATATGCACCAGGGAGCTGCGTTGCAGAGAGCTGTTCAGAGGCCATGCCCCTTTTTACAACACTCTGCATTGCAGCTCTGTGGCACTTATTGGAGGCACCTGGGTTCTAGATGGCCCCCAGGGACCCTCAGGATTGAAGAGGAATTACTTCCCCAACTTAAAATGTGCCACAGGGCGTATTTGTACACATGTCACCTCAGGCCCCATCCCCTCCCTTCACCACTGTGCAAAGGCGCCTGTGGTGCGTTTAAAGTTGGGGGATTAAGTCCCCTTAAATCCAGAGGGACCCTGGGGTGCAACTAGCCCCCTGGAACCCCCAGTATTCAAGGGGAATTAGTTCCCCATCTTACAACGCACCAGGGGGCGCGTTTGCAGAGTGCTGCAGGGAGGGAGCGGGGCCTCCAGGAAGATGCCGATCTTTTTAAAAAGAAAAAAAACATTTAAGAAGGGGTCTGTGTGGCCCCCTTACTTTCCTATTTTATTGGCTCTGGGGACCCCATCCCCCAGGCATTGACCTCTATTTTTTTTTTATTTAAAAAAATTGGAAGGGGGCCGCGTGGCGCCCCCTCCCGCGGCCATATTCAGCCCCGGGGACCTCATGCCCAGTGCATGGCCAGTATTTTTTTTAATTAAATTATTGGAGTGGGGCTGTGTGGCCCCCCTCCTCAGAACTCCATCCCACGGGGCCGGCCTTTTATATATTAATTTTTTTATAAGGTGGCAGGGTGGCTGCGTGCCCCCGCCCGTCCCGGTCCACATATGGTCCCAGAGACCTCATCCCCCGAAGTCGGCCCTATCCATTGGGGACCGTGGGGGGTACCCAATCCCCCCATGGTCCCTCCGGCACCCCGCCTCCTGCGGGAGCCGGCATTGCTTTTCCACATGGGGAGCTGCTAACATGCAGCTCCCCATGTGGAAAAGCAATCTGCTATGCTTCATTGAAGCGAGAGCAGGTTTCCCTGCTCTCGCTTCAATGAAGCATAGCAGTTTGCAATGACAGGGCGGGAGCCGCGAGGCTCCCTCCCTGTCATTGCAAACAGCAGTGTCCCTGGGGTGGGCACCCCAGGACACTGCAGGAACCAGTCCTGGGGGTGGCGGTCCCCAGGGCCACCACTGGCTCCAGGAGGGGGGCAACGCGGCCCCCTCCCTTCAATTGCAAAGCCCCGGTGCTCAGGGATCTGTAACGGATCCCCAAATTAGAATATTATTTTTTGAATTTGTTCATTGAGTCCAGTCAACATCAAGAGTACAATTTCCATTATAGAGTATCACATTTTTGAAAAACATAGTATTACATCACAAATTATACAGTCATTTTTCCCGTAATATTACTTTTCCCATCTTTCACTATTAAGGGGGATCATAATCTCACCAGTATTACACAAGATAAATCAGTACTCTGCGTTGTTATAAGAGGCATTCTGACATTATAATTCTCGCCTTACCATCTTATGCTTTATCCGTACATTGTTTTTCCATTACCTCTGGACATCTCATCGTAGAGTACCTGACAAAATCGTCATACATTCAGCTATTGTTCTGTGTACCCTTATGTTCCCTCGTCTGCCTGCGCATTTTGTAGATATTGCAGCAGGGCTTCCCAGTAATCTCTTGGTCTGGATGCTTGTGGTAGTTCTTCCGAATAGATCTCTAAGGTATCCCTACAATATGTCATGTCTTTGAGCCAGTCCTTGAATCTAGGGCGGCGCTTACTGCCCCATCTAATGGCAACGCAACGCTTTGCTAGTAGGAGTGTTACAGCCAAGAATTTCCTTCTTTTTACTGGTGTTATCTTTTACTATAATTAGCATACTCGTGATGCGTTAGGTATCATCTCTGACAACATAATAGTTAGTGCCCCTGTTACTTCATCCCAGTATTTGTGTATCTGTGGGCAGGCCCAGGCCATGTGTAGGAAGTCAGACCTTAAAACTTCACACCTGTAGCATTTGTCATTTGGGCGAAGACCGTATTTATGTAATTGGTTCTGAGTATAATAAAATTGGTGTAGGAATTTAAAATGTACTATACGTAGATTACAGTTTGGCGTCATCAGTTGTAGTTGCATGCAGCTATAATCCCAATCTTGTTCACTTATAGCCTCTCCCAACGTCTGTTCCCATTTACTAAGTGATTTGTCTGCTGGCCCTATTTGTTCTGATTGTGACGTGTTGTATAAACGGGTGACCAGTTTTCGGCGGCTAGGTGCAGTCAACAGTGATTGTAGAGCTTGCAGTGTAGGTGGTTCTACCGGGTCCGAGACATATAATTCCTTCATCGCCATCTGTAAACGCATGTGGGCAAACAGTTTCATTTGTGTGCTGTGTGTGCTTAGCGATGGATCCTCCCTCCGAATTAAACTGCCGCGTGGGAATACATCTGTCATAGTGTTTAATTTAATCTCAGCCAGTAACTGTAGCATCCTTCTTTCTTGTGTAACTAGAAGTTTCTGATGATACGTAATTGGGAGCGATGGTGCATAGACGGGGTTTTCTGGGCCCTTTCGCTAGCATATACCACGCTCTAGAGGTGCATTGTACTGTTTGAATCGTGTCACTGTGGGTAAAGGATGTAAGGTCCGATACATAAGCTGTCAAAGGTGTTGGATATACACTGTCTCTCTCCACCACTACATGTGGGATATAAGTGTGCGGCTGCAGCCAGTAGTAAGCATGTTGTGCCTGCGCGCAATAATAGTATAATTGTAGATCTGGTGCCCCAAAACCCCCTTTGTGGTACGGTTTTGTCAAAATATCCCAGCGTATTCTGGCTTGTTTCCCCGCCCATGTGAACTTCTGCATTGCTGACCTCAATTTTGTGAACAACGCCTGTGTCAATCAGATAGGGATAATACTAAATAATTTTGGCAGTACAATCATCTTTTGTAAAGCTATGTGGTCGGCTAAGGAGAGAGGCATCCATGTACATTTGTCTATTTGTTCTTCCAGCTTAGACATGGCTCTGCCATAATTTTGCCTCACCACCAGTTCCGGGTCTCTATGTACCCATATGCCTAACTATTTTACCAGGTCCGTGTGCCACTTCAGGGAATAGTCCAAATTTGGTTGTGTAGTAACCGATGTGAGTGGTATGACAACCGACTTATCTCAGTTAATTCTTAGGCTGAGAAGTGCTCAAAATGAACATATTCCCTATTGCGTGCATGTCCGGATGCCGAGTAAAGAGCACCATATCGTCGGCATAGAGAGAGATGCTGAGTGGGCGTAGGTGGAATTCTAGTGCTGCTTCTGATTGCACCTGACGAATCTTGCATGCTTATGGTTCTACTATCAGCGTAAATAGGATAGGGGAGAGCGGGCATCCCTGTCTTGTTCCACCACTTATACAAATGGGGTCTGATGTGTGCCTGTTTATTCTGACTCTGGCGCTGGGGATTGTGTATAATATCTCTATCCATTTCAGAAATGGCTCTGGAAAGCCCATTCTTCATAGGACTGTTAGCATGTACACCTATTCAACGGAGTCAAAGGCTTTCGCCGCATCCAGTAATGCCGCCGCTGCTGGGGTGTCAGGGTCTAAGTGATGATATAATGAAACGATTGTGCGAAGGTTATGAGTAGTGGATCTGTTGGGCACAAATCCTGCCTGATCTGGCAATACCAGTTTCTCCTGCAGGAGCTCTATTCTGGTTGCAATTACTTTGGCTAAAATCTTGGCATCTATATTTATTAAAGATAACGGTCAGTACGAATCGCATTTTGTTGAGTCTTTGTCTGGTTTGGGGAGTGCTACCAAGAGGGCCTCTCTCAAGGAAGCGGGTAATTTGCCATCTTCGTATGCCTCCTCAAACATTTTGGCCAAGTGCGGTATAAACAGATCGCTATATGCTTTGAAAAATTCACCAGGTAGCCCATCCAGGTCAGGTGCTTTGTTGTTTGGGAGGGAGTTTATTGCGTCAACTATTTCGTCTTTTGTGATATGGTGACTGAGAAATTTGCGGTGGGTGTCCGACAACCATGCTATAGCTACATCCTGCAAGTATTGATCTATTTCTGGTGAGCCAGCAGTTATTTTGGTACCGTAAAGGTGGCTAAAATAGTCTTTGAAGCGATCCAAAGTAGACGGGGTATCGTAGTATATGTGTTCTTCATCATCTATCAGTCTTGTTATTTTTTTATTTTTATTTTTATTTATTTTTTATCCTCATTTGCCTTGCCCTCCTCTTAATTAGCCTCCAACTGCCATGCGCGTCTTAGGTCGAGGTGCATGATTTACCCGCCTGACGACACGATTTCTGAGGATCGGCAGGAGATGACCGTAAGAGGTAAGGGGGGTGAACAGGATCATACCTGTCCTAACTCCAGACTTGGTATTAATACCTGTAGAACCAGCCGTGAAACCGAGAGGGGGGGCCTAGTTCTTGGAGTATTGTGGCATAATCATTGGACCGGGAAAAAAAAAAGAAAACCCCGACTATTGTTTCCATTGAACCAAAAGGTCCCAAAAAGCCACATTACGTGTGCTGCAAGATCTCATCATATCTGTCTTAGATGTTTCATACAGAGATGACAACCAGTTTGCGTGTGTTGGTGCCGTATTTTCTATCCAAACTTTACATATCTGTCTTCTAGCCAGCAAGACTGCATAAAACAAGAATGGCCTTGCAAGGCCGGTTATACTGTTGTCCCATCCAAAGATGATAAAAGGTAATGTGATGGACACAGAGATATTAAGTATGGAGTCAAGCGTAAGTTTCACTTCGATCCAAAACTGGGCTATGCAAGGACAATTCTTAAACATATGGACGTCCGAGGCCCCGATGTAATTACACTTATTGCATTTCTTTCCTGGGATAAATTTAGACAATTTTTGGGGGGAGAAGTAGGCTCGATGTAACGTAAAAAAATGGTTACGCCTCAGCCATGCAGGTTTAACAGTTTTATACAATAGGGTGCATGATTTCTGCCAGATGTCTATAGTTTGGGTCCCAAGTTCTGTGCCACATAATTCCTCCGGGAGGGTAAATTCTCCATTTATCTCCTCTAATAGATACCAGTACCACTGCGTAACTTCTTTACCCCCCCTTGTCGTTCTAACAACTTTTGTTCTATGGTGCTATACTTCCCAAGTATTACCCCTGACCTACCCAGAGCTTTCACCCAACTGTCTAGTTGTATGAACTTAAATCTCGAAAACTCGGGGCCCAGTTGTTCCCGTAGCTGCTCCCAGGACCTCAGAGTCTCTCCCGCAAGCAATTCTCCCCATGTTGTTATTCCTCCATCTCTCACCGGTATTGCCAGTCTATCTTTCAAACATAACGGTAAACCGGGGGAGTCCCAGATAGGTGCATAGTTTGAGAAGTACGGCAAACCTAGTCTTTTCCTTATCTGTGACCAGACTTTCGCCTGGGACATAAGGATTTTTAGCTTTACTTTTTTGAAATATTTTTGGTCTATCAGTCTTGTTATGTATGATTGTGTTGGTGCCGGTTTTATTTTGCTTGACAAGGCTCGTCCCGGTCTACCTCCTTCCCCATACCTACGCGCCATGTATCTACGTGATTTGTATTTTATTTCATCTGCTGCATATTGTTGATAATCATCCATCCTTTCCCTTATTTGTTTCAGCAGTGCCGGGTTCTGTGTTTGTGTATGTGCTTCCTCAAGGTGTGCAATATCCCTTTCAAATATATTCAATTGCTGCTGTATATCCTTTAGGATACCAGCATGTTTGCTGATGCAATGCCCTCTGATTGTAATTTTAAACACCTACTATGATGATCCCGCACTTTCCACTGACCCTGTGTTAAAATAGTCCGTTATGGCTTGATATAATTCACTACGAAACACTGGGTCTAAAAGAGTTTCGCCCGCAGCTTCCATGTGAATTGTCTAGGCACATAAGTAGGGGCTTCTAGCATGAGACGGACTAGGGAGTGGTCTAATAATGTTTTAGGTAAATGTTCGATCGTCATGGTCCACGTGCATGCATCTTGGGTGATAAGCCAGTTGTCGATTCTTGACCAAGTGTTATGCGTCGTGGACGTACAAGTACCCTCTCTATGTCTGCCATGTCGCATACGCCAGATATCAGTCATGTCCCATGCGTCCATGCCCTCCCACAGTACTATAGCTGATTGTTTGCCATAGCGCTCATTACCTGTCGACCTATCCAGGGTTGGGTCAAGGCACGTGTTGAAATCTCTGATCCTATATGATCGTCGAGCTGGGCATTTCTCTGAGTTTGGACCATATGGCTTCATAGAAACCGGGGTCGTCATTATTTGTGCCATAGGATGACATTACTGTCAGTATTGTACCCCCGAAATCTCCATGCACTATCACATACTGGCCCTGATCGACTTTGAATGTAGTTAGTGATTGAAAGGGAGTGCTCCGCTTGACCAGTATCATCACGCCCTTAGCATACGTGGAGAATGAGGACGCAATACGTTATGTTGCCCATCTTGTGTCCACTCTAGCTTCCATGTGTGAGGGGACGTCTATTCCGGGTCGGTCTAAGTATGCCAATACTCTTCTGCGGATTTTGAAGTCCACAAATATTCCACGACAGAAACGGCAATTTGCCCGTGTTAGCCATTTTTATCACCTTTCCAGTGTAGATCTTCCACCACCTTGAATACCATGTGTGATTTAAAAGCAGTAACTATGTGTTCACTCAATGTTGACCGGACAGTTTTTTGTAAATTTCCCAACCCCCTCCCTCCACCCACTCCGCATGTTCCCGTATAGCAGAGCTATTCCCAGAACATCATTCTGTTGAACCCTCCACCCACCCCCCCAGCAACAACAGCAAAAGAAAATAAATGAGAAAAACAAAAGAAAGAACCATGAATAAACTGTTGTGGTTTATACTGAGGGGTTAGAGCTGCCACCCCGTTTCTTGTGGAACTAATCCACATGGGTAACGCCCAGTAACTCGCATATCAGATGCTAAACACATCACTATACATTTTTACCAATATAGTCCAGTGAGTCAGTGGCTCAGAGTGAGCTAAATATCCATAAACCAAGGGGTTTATGTAGCCACTGTGAAGCTGCCAGTAGTAGTCCCAATTACAGCACTCGTCCCAAAAGGCAATCACCGGATCGGCATCGCCGGGGTCTGTCCACAACAGCGGGGCTCTCATCGCGGCTAGGCTCACCGCTAAAATCCAACACAAAGAGTTACCTCTAATGATGGAGCCCACACGAGTGAAAATTCCTGTTCCAATTTAAAAGAGGCTGCAGCAACACAGGTAATTGGGACTACTACTGGCAGCTTCACAGTGGTTACAGAGGTGAAACAACCCACTTGGGACATTAATGGTTGTATTTACAGCGTGCACACCGAACTCACTTGAGAAATATTTCATGAGCAAGCACTACAAGTACCATGAAGCTGCAGGGCAGCCGCGCCCACTGAGGCAGGTACTACTTGAATGACGGACTCATACCGGTGTGTTTGCTAAACTGCAGAAAGTCAGCCTGAGATAAAGGGCAGGAGCCCGAAACGCGTCGGCGAAAGACTTTATTGAAAACCGTATTTTCTGCTTTCTACCTGTGTTGCTGCAGCCTCAATTAAATTGGAACAGGAATTTTCACTCGTGTGGGCTCCATCATTAGAGGTAACTCTTTGAGTTGGATTTTAGAGGTGAGCCTAGCCACGATGAGAGCCCCGCTGTTGTGGACAGACCCCGGCGATGTCGATCCGGTGATTGCCTTTTGGGATGAGTGCTGTAATTGGGACGACTGGCAGCTGGCAGCTTCACAGTGGCTACAGAGGTGAAACAACCCACTTGGGACATTAATGGTTGTATTTACAGCATGCACACCGAACTCACTTGAGAAATATTTCATGAGCAAGCACTACAAGTACCATGAAGCTGCAGGGCAGCCACGCCCACTGAGGCAGGTGCTACTTGAATGACGGACTCAAACCGGTATGTTTGCTAAACTGCAGAAAGTCAGCCTGAGATAAAGGGCAGGAGCCCGAAACGCATCGGCGAACTCCTTTATTGAAAACCGTGTTTTCTGCTTTGTACCTGTGTTGCTGCAGCCTCAATTAAATTGGAACAGGAATTTTCACTCGTGTGGGCTCCATCATTAGAGGTAACTCTTTGTGTTGGATTTTAGCGGTGAACCTAGCCGCGATGAGAGCCCCGCTGTTGTGGACAGACCCCGGCGATGCCGATCTGGTGATTGCCTTTTGGTACGAGTGCTGTAATTGGGACTACTAATGGCAGCTTCACAATGGCTACAGAGGTGAAACAACCCACTTGGGACATCAATGGTTGTATTTACAGCGTGCACACCGAACTCACTTGAGAAATATTTCATGAGCAAGCACTACAAGTACCATGAAGCTGCAGGGTAGCCACGCCCACTTAGGCAGGTGCTACTTGAATGACGGGCTCATACCGGTGTGTTTGCTAAACTGCAGAAAGTCAGCCTGAGATAAAGGGCAGGAACCCGAAACGTGTCGGCGAAAGACTTTATTGAAAACCGTGTTTTCTGCTTTATACCTGTGTTGCTGCAGCTCAAATAAATTGGAACCTGAATTTTAACTCATGTGGGCTCCATCATTAGAGGTAACTCTTTGTGTTGGATATATATATTTATATATATATATACATTTTTATATTATTTTAAAATTATAAAATACATTTAAATTAATAGTTTAATAATTGTTATAAAGTAAATATATCTGAATTATTGTGTATGTGTTTAACTTTTTTAATTACGTTCATTTATTATACTTTTTTAAATGTATATTAAATCTACTTTTTTTTATATTTCTTTTATTTAACATATTTAATATTTATTATTATTATTATTATATATAAATAAAATTCGATATTTTGTACGAAAATATATTTTTTAAATCGATATTTTTTTCTATATATTTTTGTACTTACCTGTTTAAGTATAGGGAGTCAATATTTTTGTATTCTATATTTTTTCATCGATATTTTTTACTTCTATATTTTTTACATCAATATTTTGTCAGTGAACCTGCTCACAGATTCAACGCATCACCACCATTCTCTGTAGAAATCCGGCGTATCACTCTAACTGCTTGGGGATCCTGATGCATCACTAGGCTGCACCCCGCATCTATTTCTTTGCTTCCAGGATGTGGGTATTTCAACAAATGGAGGTGCGCTGAACATAATGAAAAGAGTCCATAATACTTTCTTTCTATTCGTCTTTTTTATTTTAGGTTCAATATCATGAGTAGAACAACCTAAAGTAACAGGGGAAGGATAGCAATAAGTCTACACATTTTGTAAATGCACAAAACCAAGGTCTCACTAATTTTACTGTACTCCATTGTGATTAATTGTCACAAACAACAACACCCCATTTCACCTTTAGTATGTAACCAGAATGGGATACAATTAATCCCTATGCACAACTTGTTCCGAAGATGATGGTTAGATTAGAATATCAAAGAGAACCACCCCCTACATATGCAAAAAAATACATGGTGAGTGTAGGAAATGGGGGTTGCCCAAATCTCCAAGGGGGTAGCATGGCATCAAGCGGGCAGGCCAAACTTCGAGGACATGTGAAGCATTCACGCAGTACCCACAGACGACACACCAATCACACCACAAAAGAGTCACGACACCACCTTTGGTTGGAAAAAGATTAAGTTTAGTTATGTCTCCAACCTGCAAGGTAAAAAGGAACAGAATAGTGGTAGTCACAACAAGGCGCCAACTGGCACCAGAGCCAAGTACTTCAGAGGGGGATTATTTACATGGGACAAAAAGGGGTTGAGTCCAAAGTCCATGCTGAAAGGAAAAAGGTTGATTAAATGAACATTAGACCTGGGGCCAACCTGGCGGGGCCAGCTCAGGCTCTCATCCTCAGGGGAAGGCTGTAATTGCAAAATCCAACTTTATGCATAAACACACCTCATGCGTTATAACGCCAATCCCCACCCCTGTAAGGGAAAACAGAGCATCACAGCACATTTAATATTAGACAGGAGCACCTATCATGAATCAACATGGCTGGCTCATTAACCAGGGGCATGAACAGGGGCCTGGAATAACTCGTCAGGCCAGCTTAGGGGCACCCCTGCAGTAGAAGGGAACACCCAGATTTACTCCACCCTCCACCTACGGGTATAAAACAACAGGTAGGAAGGCACCTGGCATAAAACACAGCAAGGTTTGCCCTTGAACCTGAAATGTAATCAGGGGCCTGGAATAACCCGTCAGGCCAGCCTAGGGACAGGACAACTGTACTAAAAGGCACATCCAAGTTTACCCCCCCTTATAACCCGGCCACTGTGCAGGAATCAACACTTCATCAGGGAATCATACCCCTTCCATCACAGGGAAAAACAAAGGCTCCTTAGTCAGCAATAGCATTTAACAATCGACACACACCTTAGCAGGTTAGTCGGCCTGCAAGGAACATCAGGCGCAGAAGCGCATTGCACCTGGACAGGTAACCGGAACATACCAGGCCAGAATGAATCTACTTTGGCCAGGGAAAAACACTTCCTTTAACAGGATTAAGCAGTAAATGACATTTCGGTCAATGCAAAGCTTTTCATCAGATGTAGAACCTTTCCTCATCCGTCAACCTTTTCATTAGGCTAGGGCGAAGCACTCCTTGAGCAGAGTCACCACCCATTGTGGGCACGAACTTCCAGGCCTAAGAACCTCGGGCGTACCCATGCAGAGGGAGTATCAGGCCTACACAGGTATCAGGGGGCAGAACACACTTGACTAGTCCCCTAGGCACAAAAGTTAGGTCGCCCTCTAAGCCTCCATAGCTCCTAGGGTGACCCTATGGGCTAGATACAGGGCCCTCTGTAACTGGCACAGTCTGTTGGGGCCCAACGTTGCAGGTGCCCACTGCCAGACGGGGCACCTGGAAAGTTAATCCGGTCCTTGGGGCGGGCACCGACCATATGCCCCGACACACCCCCAACCCATGATGTGGCTGAGTCCCCACTCACCGGTAGACCTGCGATGGGTGAAGGGGCTCCGGCGTCCCTGGGGTCTTCTTGGCGGTGGGGCAGGCACCGGCAATGTGCCTCGAGGCCCCTGTCCCACAGAACTTGCGTCGTGGAACTCTCTCTCTCTTAGTCTCCCTGCGGGGCTTCGCCACACCACCCCCTGTCTCGTGCTCCTTGGAGGGCTCTTTACTTGAATGCCGGCCCCTCGTCTGAGAGGGGGCCGGTCAGGGGAGGCCTGCGCAGCTCTGGCGCTCTTCTCGAGGCCTCCATGCTGTTCACCCGGGCAAGCGCGGAGCTCCACAACGGGGGGGCAGGCACCGACAATGTGCCTCGATGCCCCCTCCTCTCCACGACAACCAGTGCTTCACCTGGGTTCCCCCCTCTCCTCACGGGGACCCAGGGCTACCGGACGCTCCTCCTCTCGGGCTGCCGGACGGCAACCAACCCCTGCGCGGCCTTCAGGTCACGGCCGCACAGGCCAATCCGCTCGCGGCGGTGGCAGGGGCGGGCCGATGACGCGGTCAGGCCCCCGTCACGTGATGCGGGAGACAACGGCCTCAGGGCCTAGCGCGGCCCTCTTTCCACCTCGGCGACCCCCTCCTGACACCGGGGGTCGCTGCAACGATGCGCTGCCCAGCGGGGGAAGGTCTCCTCACGGCGCCGGGTTGCGGCGGTGATTCCGGTGGCACCAGGGGTAGGCTCCCTTTTTAATTAGCTATTTACTTCACGGGACAGCAATGAGGGGTAAGCTCCCTCAGCGTCAGGCCATGATAAGGGGTAGGCTCCCTTTATTTAAGTATTTATTCATCTGGAAGCGCACCCAAAAACGAGGGGTAAGCTCCCTCAGCGCTGTTCAGTCAGATACTTCCTCAGGCCACACAGCAGGCACAGCGCTATCACTGGCAGGGGGGCACTTGGCGATCTTCTAGCGCTCAGGGCTTCTCAACTTCCAGGGTCCAGAGACACAAAGGGCACAGTTCCTCCAGCAGGGCGCAATCCTCCCAGCCCACTGCCTCCAGAGGGGCCACAACTTCCTGGGGGCACCAACCTCCCCAAACAGCGTCTGACAGGCGCACCTCATGGAGGGGAGGGCCGAACCGCTCCACAGCCAGCCCCAGGGGCACACTCCTCACCTCCTGGGGGGGTTCAAGCCCACAGCATTCCTCCTCTTCTGGGCACCTCTTTCCCTCAGCGCTGGCGTAGTTCAAGGTCCCACAGCATCAGTGTCCTGGGTAGGGACCCTCCTTTGTCAGGGGCCCGGGGGGAACAGTAGAAGGGGGGGTTCTAGGGGTGCAGGGCCCAGCTCACAGGCCCATGTGGCGGTAGCACCTCACAGCAGGTCCCCTCTCTCCCTTGTCCCAGCGCTGACTGCCTCTCTGGTGACACTTCTCCCTATTTATACCCTCCTCCCAGGCAGTGCCAGGACCTTCTAGAATGTTGGCACATCTAGTCTAAACTGGTTCTAGGGGAGGGGGTGAGCACCCTGGGTGCCAGGCTTTTCCCTCCAAAAGCTAGGGGTAGCTGGGTAATATTATCTAGACCGCTGACCTATGGCAGTCCAGTGGCAAAACCCAGGGCCATGGCATCCATTTTAAATACAATACATTTCAATCAGGTGCAGTTTTAAAATGGGGGATTTTACAAGTGCTCACATTATTTCATGTAATTACATTTTTCAAAAGGGGTCTCACACCACTCATGGCCTATACAGGTTTAATCCCATGGGGGAGACAATCTAGATAAGGGGGTCAAAAGCGAAAAATTTGGGGGGAAAAGGCCAAGTCCAACACAACTCCCCCCCAGCCAAAAGCCAGGGTAGACATATCAATGCCTTGATGGGCTTCCCTGCTTGGGGCGGAAAAAGGTGGACGCACGCCTGCAACTACAGGAGCACCTGCAGTCTCTCCTCCACTCTGGAACCCAATGGTTCTCTCTCGCAACCCTCCTTTAACCAACAAAACCACCCCACTGGTGTTCCCTAGTGGGATGTTTTTCCTTCCTAGAGTGGGAGGCTCTAGCCTCAGGCTTGTAATTCTCCTGGACCACTCTCTTCTCTCCAAATTGCCACTGGTCCACCCATCTGGGGTCTACACCCTCAGACTGACCAGCCCTTAGGGGTGAGTCTCTCCTCCCCCTACTTCTCCTCCTCCTACTTCTCCTCCTAGGGTTCCTCCATCTCCTACGCCTGGGGACACCCTCACACAACTCTCTCCCCAACCTGGAGTCGAAACCCACAGGCTGAACTGGTGACAGGGGCGAGTCCTCCCTCTCCCTGCACCCCCTCCCAGAGTTCCGCACCCTCCTACCCGGAGAAGTACCCCTGGGAGTCACTTCCGGGGGGACTCTGGTTACAGAGGTCCCTCCCACCAGGGCAGGCAACCCCTGTCCCTGGCCACCCAACCAGGATCTGCGCCCTGTGGCTGAGCTGGTGACAGAGAAGAGACCTTCTCCCTCTGCACCCCCTCCCAGAGTTCCGCACCCTCCCACTGGGAGTAGTACCCCTGGGAGTCAAATTGGTAGAGACCTGAATTACAGGTACCCCACCCTCCAGGTCAGGCAACCCCTTAACCTGGAACCCCAGTCCAGGATCTAAACCCTGTGACTGGTCAGACCCCCGAACCACTGGAGCTCCGATTATTGATGCTCCGGGTCCTCCTGACATGAGGGGATCCCTTCCTCTGGATGACACATCGGGACAGCCTAGTCTCCCATCCTGGGGTTCTCTTAAAGAACACTCCAGGCCCGGTGACCACAGCTGGGGCACCTCGGGACACCCCCCGTCTCACTCCCTTCAGGATCACTCCCCTCAGCCTTCCCAGACGCTCTGGCACTTACCCAGAGGTCTGCCTCCCGTGCAAGTTCCCTGGGGTCTGAGAACCCGCACCGCAACAGATGGTGACGCAGTCTTGGGAAACAACTCCTCAGCATGTGCTCCCGGATAACGGCATGGCACAGCCCTTCCCAATCCTCCACTGCTCTCCTCACCACCCAATCCTCCAGTACAGTCCAACACTCCTCCTCAAACTCTCCCCCGGACTGATGGAACAGCTTTCCCCTGCCCCTAAACACTAACCCGTCCTCCTCTTCCGGGGAATCAGGCACAGTCTCTTGGGCTTCGGGAGTGGGACTCCTTGCACTGGACCTACACTCGCTGCCACCACTGGATCCCACCCTCCCCGGTGAATCCAGACTCCTGAAACCACTCTCAGGGGACAACCTACCCACCTGAGCTGATCTCTCTCTGGTGAAGGCCCTCTCCGCCTCCGCCATCCTCTCCTGGGCTAGGACTTTTTCAGTCTCTAGTCGCTGCTCTTCTACCCTCAGCTGCACTAAGCCCTCGGCATGCCTGAGCTTTGCCAGCGCCAGCTGATACTCCCTCTCTTCCCTCCTATCTACCCACTCTTCTGGGGACAGGGAAAGGGATTGGGCAGTAGCCCCAGGGCTGGACCCAGTGCTGGACTCCCTATCTACAGTGTCCTCATCAGCTCCTGGCATCTCCGCCCTCTCAAATTCTTCCTCCTCCTCATCGGAGTAATTACCTCCCAGGGTTCTGGATGGGGAGCCCTCTCTCTGGTCTCTAACCCACTGACCCTTCAAAACCTCGGGAGGGTAGTCAGATAAGTCCCCACCAATCTCCAAGGGCTCTCCCCTCTTGAGGGCCTCATAGAGAAACAAATTCCTCCTAATGTTCCCTACTGGGGGTATCCCTCTCTCCAGGAGGAAGTCTATCACCTCCTGTTCGGTGTACTCCATCAGTTCCACTTCCTGGTAAATCAACCCCATCGTGGCGAGGTACACCCGGGACACACCCTCCCAGTGGAACAAGGGGACAGTTCAGAACACTCTTCAGGAGGAAGCAATTTAGCAAACAATCTTCCAAACAATAATCCCCACCACAAGGCTCTACTTGTGGTGTAACCTGTGGCCGCTGTGGTACTGCGCAAACACAAGTCCTATCCCACCGCTTGCCACCAATGTAGGAAATGGGGGTTGCCCAAATCTCCAAGGGGGTAGCATGGCATCAAGCGGGCAGGCCAAACTTCGAGGACATGTGAAGCATTCACGCAGTACCCACAGACGACACACCAATCACACCACAAAAGAGTCACGACACCACCTTTGGTTGGAAAAAGATTAAGTTTAGTTATGTCTCCAACCTGCAAGGTAAAAAGGAACAGAATAGTGGTAGTCACAACAAGGCGCCAACTGGCACCAGAGCCAAGTACTTCAGAGGGGGATTATTTACATGGGACAAAAAGGGGTTGAGTCCAAAGTCCATGCTGAAAGGAAAAAGGTTGATTAAATGAACATTAGACCTGGGGCCAACCTGGCGGGGCCAACTCAGGCTCTCATCCTCGGGGGAAGGCTGTAATTGCAAAATCCAACTTTATGCATAAACACACCTCATGCGTTATAACGCCAATCCCCACCCCTGTAAGGGAAAACAGAGCATCACAGCACATTTAATATTAGACAGGAGCACCTATCATGAATCAACATGGCTGGCTCATTAACCAGGGGCATGAACAGGGGCCTGGAATAACTCGTCAGGCCAGCTTAGGGGCACCCCTGCAGTAGAAGGGAACACCCAGATTTACTCCACCCTCCACCTACGGGTATAAAACAACAGGTAGGAAGGCACCTGGCATAAAACACAGCAAGGTTTGCCCTTGAACCTGGAATGTAATCAGGGGCCTGGAATAACCCGTCAGGCCAGCCTAGGGGCAGGATAACTGTACTAAAAGGCACATCCAAGTTTACCCCCCCTTATAACCCGGCCACTGTGCAGGAATCAACACTTCATCAGGGAATCATACCCCTTCCATCACAGGGAAAAACAAAGGCTCCTTAGTCAGCAATAGCATTTAACAATCGACACACACCATAGCAGGTTAGTCGGCCTGCAAGGAACATCAGGCGCAGAAGCGCATTGCACCTGGACAGGTAACCGGAACATACCAGGCCAGAATGAATCTACTTTGGCCAGGGAAAAACACTTCCTTTAACAGGATTAAGCAGTAAATTACATTTCGGTCAATGCAAAGCTTTTCATCAGATGTAGAACCTTTCCTCATCCGTCAACCTTTTCATTAGGCTAGGGCGAAGCACTCCTTGAGCAGAGTCACCACCCATTGTGGGCACGAACTTCCAGGCCTAAGAACCTCGGGCGTACCCATGCAGAGGGAGTATCAGGCCTACACAGGTATCAGGGGACAGAACACACTTGACTAGTCCCCTAGGCACAAAAGTTAGGTCGCCCTCTAAGCCTCCATAGCTCCTAGGGTGACCCTATGGGCTAGATACAGGGCCCTCTGTAACTGGCACAGTCTGTTGGGGCCCAACGTTGCAGGTGCCCACTGCCAGATGGAGCACCTGGAAAGTTAATCCGGTCCTTGGGGCGGGCACCGACCATATGCCCCGACACACCCCCAACCCATGATGTGGCTGAGTCCCCACTCACCGGTAGACCTGCGATGGGTGAAGGGGCTCCGGCTTCCCTGGGGTCTTCTTGGCGGTGGGGCAGGCACCGGCAATGTGCCTCGAGGCCCCTGTCCCACAGAACTTGCGTCGTGGAACTCTCTCTCTCTTGGTCTCCCTGCGGGGCTTCGCCACACCACCCCCTGTCTCGTGCTCCTTGGAGGGCTCTTTACTTCAATGCCGGCCCCTCGTCTGAGAGGGGGCCGGTCAGGGGAGGCCTGCGCAGCTCTGGCGCTCTTCTCGAGGCCTCCATGCTGTTCACCCGGGCAAGCGCGGAGCTCCACAACGGGGGGGGGCAGGCACCGACAATGTTCCTCGATGCCCCCTCCTCTCCACGACAACCGGTGCTTCACCTGGGTTCCCCCCTCTCCTCACGGGGACCCAGGGCTACCGGACTCTCCTCCTCTCGGGCTGCCGGACGGCAACCAACCCCTGCGTGGCCTTCAGGTCACGGCCGCGCAGGCCAATCCGCTCGCGGCGGTGGCGGGCCGATGACGCGGTCAGGCCCCCGTCACGTGATGCGGGAGACAACGGCCTCAGGGCCTAGCGCGGCCCTCTTTCCACCTCGGCGACCCCCTCCTGACACCGGGGGTCGCTGCAACGATGCGCTGCCCAGCGGGGGAAGGTCTCCTCACGGCGCCGGGTTGCGGCGGTGATTCCGGTGGCACCAGGGGTAGGCTCCCTTTTTAATTAGCTATTTACTTCACGGGACAGCAATGAGGGGTAAGCTCCCTCAGCGTCAGGCCATGATAAGGGGTAGGCTCCCTTTATTTAAGTATTTATTCATCTGGAAGCGCACCCAAAAACGAGGGGTAAGCTCCCTCAGCGCTGTTCAGTCAGATACTTCCTCAGGCCACACAGCAGGCACAGCGCTATCACTGGCAGGGGGGCACTTGGCGATCTTCTAGCGCTCAGGGCTTCTCAACTTCCAGGGTCCAGAGACACAAAGGGCACAGTTCCTCCAGCAGGGCGCAATCCTCCCAGCCCACTGCCTCCAGAGGGGCCACAACTTCCTGGGGGCACCAACCTCCCCAAACAGCATCTGACAGGCGCACCTCATGGAGGGGAGGGCCGAACCGCTCCACAGCCAGCCCCAGGGGCACACTCCTCACCTCCTGGGGGGGTTCAAGCCCACAGCATTCCTCCTCTTCTGGGCACCTCTTTCCCTCAGCGCTGGCGTAGTTCAAGGTCCCACAGCATCAGTGTCCTGGGTAGGGACCCTCCTTTGTCAGGGGCCCGGGGGGAACAGTAGAAGGGGGGGTTCTAGGGGTGCAGGGCCCAGCTCACAGGCCCATGTGGCGGTAGCACCTCACAGCAGGTCCCCTCTCTCCCTTGTCCCAGCGCTGACTGACTCTCTGGTGACACTTCTCCCTATTTATACCCTCCTCCCAGGCAGTGCCAGGACCTTCTAGAATGTTGGCACATCTAGCCTAAACTGGTTCTAGGGGAGGGGGTGAGCACCCTGGGTGCCAGGCTTTTCCCTCCAAAAGCTAGGGGTAGCTGGGTAATATTATCTAGACCGCTGACCTATGGCAGTCCAGTGGCAAAACCCAGGGCCATGGCATCCATTTTAAATACAATACATTTCAATCAGGTGCAGTTTTAAAATGGGGGATTTTACAAGTGCTCACATTATTTCATGTAATTACATTTTTCAAAAGGGGTCTCACACCACTCATGGCCTATACAGGTTTAATCCCATGGGGGAGACAATCTAGATAAGGGGGTCAAAAGCGAAAAATTTGGGGGGAAAAGGCCAAGTCCAACAGTGAGTATATGAGGAAAAGATTACACGGAAATAAGTGCCAAGTAATAACATCACAATTCATACCGTACTATGCACAAGTTAAGGATCAGTCTTTTTAGTTTGAAGAGATGTGATTTAATGTGCATTTATCTCTACCTATTTAAGTGTATCAACCATCCGCTCTGGTCGATATTCCTCGTAGATCCCTTTTATAGAGAAAGCAGCCAACATGCCTATCTTGCAACACTTTATCTCCAAAACGATTCCAAAGAAAAGAAACCCAAGCAGTTTGCTCATATTTAATGGTTGAACCACAAAACGGCCGCACATAAACTTAGTAGGGATGATATAGGTTTCCATTTTAAGCCACATTTAAAGGTTTTTGGGAGAATTTAAGTTCCCATTCCCCGAGAAATGTTAAGCAGAGGCAACAAGCCAACTTGAACCTTTAGGGTGAATTTTTCTTGTATAGCGTGTAATACCAGAACTGACAAAAATGAATTGTTTAATTTTAGAACTACGAATATCTCCTCTTTTAAAAGAAAAATATTTGTAAAACAACATAGCTACCACTCGTAACTAACGGGAGAGAGATCAACACAATTCACTGGAAATAGTTTTCTAATGAATGCCCCCCCCCCCATATTCTTAGCTTGATAATTTGTCACGTCCCCTCAAACCGACACCAAAAGAAGTGACAAACGCCTAGGTAATTTGCGGCCATTTTTATACTCCTCACAGTCCCTCTTAACGTGATTCACCTGACCTACCGCGGCAACGTCCTCGATTTAAAATGTCATCACAAAGCCGACGGTCTTGGTGTCTCGATCAAGAGAGACAAGGATACACAGCCGCCATATTTAAACAGACTGTGAGTGCATCCATAATTATCCTTTGCCACAATTTATAAATACAATAGTTATTCTAATCAAGTGTAGAATAAACTGAATTATAATTTCTTCCTAAATACTTATTTAAAAAACTTCTTCCTTTTTAAATTCCAAAATTCAGATAACTAATCGTTGATCATTATTAACCCATGCTGCACAAGGGTCACGAAGAAATATGTGATGAACCCCCTAAATACCTTCATATGCTATGCATACTGTAATAGTTTGGGGGCCCTAGACCCACATGCTGCTAAATAAGGTGACACAGACACAGTGGGGTACTGGGTTAACTGGCCCTGAGCACGTGCGCGCAGCCCTCTTTATTGAGCAGGGTCATCTGACCGATGACGCCTGTGGTGGGTGGGTGTTCAGTGTCTGACAACATGCTGAACACTAGAACGCTGACTCTACGTCATTACATCCCTCCCAAACTTGGTGAAAAGTCAAACCAACGAAAAAGTCCAAAAACCTGTGGGAGAAAATACAGTTCGCAATTAAAATCATAACCTAAAATTACGACTCCCACGTAGTCTTTTCCGCTGCTGGTCAATCCCTGACAATGGTGTCTTTTCTTGTCTTTGCGGACTCGCAGCTCGGAGATGGACTGTACAGTCTCTCTTTCCCATCCCACATCCTGTGAAATTGCAGAAGGAATGTTAGGGGCATTTGTGTGTTACCTTCCGCTGCATCGTCTTGGTTGAGGCGTTCTGTTCAATTGGTGTCTGCTTCTGACAGGATCTGCAGTTGCAGGATATCCCTCTCACGGATATCCCCTTCTCACGGGTGTCCCCTCTCACTGGACGACCTGGAGTCTTGAACCGCTTGGTCGGGATGCCTTCACTCGCCTTGTCGATGTTCTTTAGACTCGCCTGGTCTCGCTATGTCAATGTATCTGGAGCTGTGTTGAGATCCACTCTGGATTCGGAGATGGTCTCCGTGAGAGAGGCTTTCCTGCGGGATGACGTGTTTGATGACCTTCCTTATCCCAGGCTGCTGAACGACATCTGACTTGCCTATCTCGCCTGGACTCCTCTGCCACTGGAGTCTCTTGGGTGACATCTCCTTGCTGGCTGTCATGGTACTGTGTGGACCGTGTGGGGCATCGCGTGAGCCACGCAAAGGCGTTGCTGAGGAGCTGCCAACTGACTCACAGCCAAGTCGCTCATGTAGCCTCCGTGGTGATGTCGATGTTTTGGCGTCGTCGCGTCTGGACTCGGGTTCTGCACCTTCCTCTGGTGATCTGGTGGGTGACCAGTCTTCAACCGTAACCTCAATGCTTCCTGCGCCTGACGTGGAGCTAAGGCCGACACATCTCTCCTGCACGGGCTCCCTTTCGCACAGGAACTCTGTTGAGGCCCTTGTCCCATGGATGGCCACGTGACCGTGTGGGCTGTGCGGGCCTTTGTGCAGGCCGCGCTTAGGGGTTGCTGCGAAACTCCCAACAGGGCCATGGCCAAGTCTGGTTTAGTTCCCAAGGGCGGATATTCCGATGGCCGGGTATGCTTGACTTCGACAGGCTGTAGGTTCACGAGTGTGCACAGATGGTTCCTGGGTGATGTGCCTCTTAGACTCCTGTTTGTTTGGAGCGTGTGCAGATTCACTCGGGTGGTGAGATGCTCCTTGGCGATGATGCGCTTGGATAGTGATGGCAGATTCACCTCTTCACCTTATCCATCAGGTGTTCCCCTTCTGGTGTGTGTTGTGGTGTCTTGTCACTCACACCTCTTTATTCTGCACTTTCCCTTCTTCTTTCTTTGTGGCGTCGTGCCACACAGGATGGGTCATCCTTCCTTGCTCTTCTTTTTTCTTTGTGGCGCCGTGCCACTCACTCTCCATCGTTTCTCTCCTTCCCTTTTGCGATGTGGTCCGGTCATCTCGCTTTCCTTCTCATCCTGACCAGGCTTCTCCGAGCAGCGTGCACTCTGCTCGTTTCCCTCTGGTATTGTCCTGGCACTAGGACACTGTTGTTACTTCTCTCCATGATTGGACCTGTCGTCGCGGCCTTCTGTCACATGAAACTTCGGATGTCAAGGTGAAGTTGCGGGACTTCGCGTCCGTCACCTTCTGGTCCTCTTCGCGGACCTCTCTCAGGGTCTTCTTTTGTCGACATCCCTACGATCTTCCTCTTCACATTTGCACTGACCTCTTTGTGGGTCAGCATCCTCCATTGCGACCGTCTGATGGGTCGGCTTCATTGTTGCGACCAACTGGGTGGTCAGATTCCTCCTTGTGACCAACGGAGTGGTCGGCTTCTTCCTCCATGCAACCAGACTGGGTGGTCGGCTTCTTATCCCTTATGACCAAACTGGGTGGTCGGCTTCTGGTTGTCTGCGCAACCATTTTTTCCTTCTGTCGCAGTTCGATTGCTTTGGCGCGCTTCTGGACTTGCTCTTCGGTCGTCTCCGTGACTTGCTGCTTTGGGCTACTGTCTTGGCTTCTGCCCATGTGTCTGTGTAGTGCTTCACTGTTGTCTGCACTGCTGCGCATGTGCTTCATGCACCTTCGCACTTGCCTGTTGCCGAGTTCTGGAACCACCGTCGGTTCGTGTGGTGGTGCTCATGTCTTTGCCATACTGCTGCAGCGATGGCCTGTGGCCACCAGGCATTGCTGCACTCCATCCCGGCGTGGCTTTAGTGCTTCTGGAGGGTTGCGCCACCGCTCCGTCGACCTTCTTCTGGTCACTCCCTTTTGCGCGCTGATGGCTGCGCTCTTTGTTTGCTTTTCTTGGGCGCACTTGCTGCGCTCTCTCTTGAGTGTTCTGTATGGAGGTGCTGCACTCCTGGCGCGTTCCTTGAGCTTCTGGCACGTTCCTGCACCGTCCCCTTTTATCATCAAAGGCTTTGTGATGGCTTGGCGCCATTCGGGCGTGGCAGTGTTCTTGCGCATTCTGTAGTCCGCGTTGCCGTGCATTCACTTTCATGCTTGGCAGCTCTCACTGTGTCTTAGTGTCCAGTGTTGCTTTTCTGAATTTGCTTTACACTGGTGTTCTTTATCTTTAGTCATGTACTGAGAGAGAGCCTGTCCTGTGCTCTGCTCACAGTGGAGGTGCATTGGCCTTCCTTCTGCAGGTTTCAGCAGCATGGAACTGTCTTTGAGCACTGGTCTAAGGTACATCAGTGTCCTTCTCCTTATTGCAGCCGTTGTGTTGCTTATTTTGGCTGTAGGGCGCGATATCACCTGCTGGCCACTAGGTGGCAGTGTTGCCGTGTTTCCAGTGGTGTCCCCAGCTCGTTCCTTCTCTCAGAGCCCTTCAGTCAATTAGGCATTGTCCTGCCTGTTGCCCCACGTCACGGCCGATGAGTGACCCGTTTGTTCGCTCTTTAAATTGGGCCGGTGCAGGGGGTCATAATGCATAGGGGAGGGGCACTGCTTCCCCCTCCGGACTTCTGATTTCCCTGCTTCCGCGGTGCTGGCCGCACTCCAGTCTAAAGGAGTTCTCTGACCCTCGCAGCAAGCCCTAATCCTCCCTCGAGCTGTGTGTGGGCTGGCTCCTTTGCTCGCTGGCCACTATGACCAGCTGCCGGCTGCTTCTCGGGGCACACGCCTGTAGCCTGACACCACCGGTTCTCCTGGTGAGTCACTTTGCCGTCCATCACCTTCGGGCGGCCGCCGGCAGCCTCCTCCGCACCACCCCCGCCCGCAGGAGCTTCTCAGCTTACACACGGGGTGGGGGGGGGAGTCGGCGCTGCTACCGGAGCCTGCTGTCTCCATTCTGGGCCGTCTTCTTTTATTGAACCCTGCAGGAGAGCGGCCAGCCATTCACTTAGACAGCTATCGCCCCCCCACAGCAGGCCTTTTCTTCCACGGGCGACGCAGGGGTGCCGGTGCCGTTTCGCTCGGCCGCCGGTTATTCCAGTCAGCTTCAGGCCGGCAGCTGAGTCGCCCACTTTACACCCGCCTACCACAGCCACTCACAGTTTGCTCCACTGCACGGTGGGGTGTGGGGGGGTCAGTGCGTCCTTTTGCCAGGCACAGCAGGGTGGGCTCTCGCTGGTCAGGTTTCACTCAGGGCATGTCACACTTAATTCTTGGGGAATGAAGGAGCGGGGTGGGCACCCACTGGCTCGCACTCCGCACGGGATCACTTTGCTTCCCCTTTTGTCTGCGGCCTCTCACCTTTGGCCGGCGGGCCTCTTCTTCCACGCGGGTGGTCTCCGCGTGGATTACGCATTTGTGGGGGCATTTAGTTCCTGCCCGGTTGCGGCCGATGCGGGTGGGCTCCGATCAGCTCGCTTTGAACCCCAGGCAGGGGGGGCCGCTCACGCTGGGCTCAGAAGGTGCGGGGTAGGCTCCCGGTTACCTTCTTATCTCGATGCAGGCCGGGGGCTTGACACACGCCCTGCAGGCCTCTCGGCGGCCGCCGCCGGTCACAGGGGGGCTGCCCTCGAGGCAGGCAGCTCCCTCCCTTTTTCCCCACGATGATTTTCAGCTGTGGCAAGCGTGGAACAGCATACGCCTTGTCGCCTTAGGCCCACATGCTGCTAAATAAGGTGACACAGACACAGTGGGGTACTGGGTTAACTGGCCCTGAGCAAGTGCGCTCAGCCCTCTTTATTGAGCAGGGTCATCTGACCGATGACGCTTGTGGTGGGTGGGTGTTCAGTGTGTGACAACATGCTGAACACTAGAACGCTGACTCTACGTCATTACACATACATCCCTGTGTATGTGTGAAAAAGTCCACAATGGTCCACAAACAATCAGGATTACATGAATGAAACTGCCATTTTGAAACAGACTTGAAATAATACAATAAGGTGAAAGGTTTGTTGATTCTGCAAGTATAAATAGAGCTGCCTCATTTGATTAATATCCTATACATATATCTGTGCTTTAGTAAACAAAAGGTCCAAAGAGGTTTACAGATGGTCGAAATTACACGTATATAACCGCCATCTTCAAACGGATTTAAGAAAATAGGATAAGATGAAAAGGTAAATAATTCCAAAAGGATAACAATAAAGATGCAAATGTGTATCTTGAGAGCTAATAAACTACATGTTTGCATAGTTGCCTGACTGAATTATTCCAAATAAATATTAACCAAGAACGATAAATGACCAACCAAACGAGGATGTGGGTACTTTTGCTCAGTTGGCTCTGCATTAGTCCTGTATCTAGCCCACGCTCCATTGTAGTCAGCTTGAACTCTTAACTTTGTCCAGGTCCAGCGCAACCAATGAACTCTTTTGGCACTTGCTGCTTGTAAACACTATTTTTGGATTTAATCTTCAAAGAATCATATCTAGACTTCTACTGATTGGATTTTTGTCCTTGTGGTCTTGTTTTATTTCTGAAATTATTCTCTATGTTTCTAAACGGGTATGGAGTCTTTTTGTGGTGTTTTCACTGTGTTACTTTTATTAAGCCTGACTGCTCTGGGCCAAGGTACCAGAGGGTGAGCACAGGTAAATTTAAAGTATGTTTCTAACAGTTGTAATCAGCGGTGAGGATAGGACTTGTATTTGTGCAGTGTCATACAGTAATTGGTTTACACTACTGTCAATATTGAAAAGTCGATGTCAATGTGAATAATGATATATACACGTACAAAAACAAAATTGCATCTTTATTGGCTAATTCACCCATTGTAAACTCCATGTCAACCCTGACTCAGAAATATATAGTTAGGCAGGCTCTGAGACCCAGGCCCACTGTCACTTATTGACAGATCACATGTGGGGTAGCAAGTAGCCAGCAGACAAATGCGCAAACCAGAAATTCCAGATCAAACACCCAGATAGGCACTCCAACACCACAATGGCCCAGGGAGATTGGCCCCAATAGAGCACACATGGTCGTAGGAGTGCGCACATTCCCAAAACATCATAAAGTCAGATGCCACATTAAATTAGAAACACTGCCATTCAGGATACAGCACACATAGTTTATCCAGTGATCAAGCGCTCCCCATGCCGGACACCTGGGCATGTTATTTACTGGCCACATTGTTTCCATACAAGGTCGAGGCCCACCTGAATTCTTCTTCCAAAACATTAATTTATGGCCCCAAAGACAGTGGTTCACTTTCTTTTCCAAATAAGGACTGACTGAACCATTTTATTACACACAATAAACTGTATAAAAATCTATGTTAGACTGATTGTAACTTCAGACCGCCCTCAGACCCTATATCTGTGACTGTTCTTCCAGCCACATGGTTTAATTAAATGAACTGTTTTGCCAAACGCCTCTTGTCTCTAGTTTTTTCAAGGTATTTCATGTTCAAGCAACACTACTATCCATATCAAAGACCAATTACAACTCTTTTCAGTTCTCCTTGATTGGCATTTTACATTTTGTTCCCAAATCATGTCTCTGACTTGAGGAGTGATATCTGCACCTTCAAAAATAAATTTTGAGCTGGCCAAACTTGAGAGTTATTCTGTGGTCCAAGGCAAGGATTTCTGCAAGGAGATTGAGCTTTCTACGAAGGTCATTACCAGGAAGGATAAGCTGCAAAAGGCACTGAGGGCCTGGGCAGAAGCTTGTGATGCAGTAAATGTAACCCCAGAGGAGGATAAGGAACTGGATGATGATGAGGAGCTAGACCAGGACTGACTGGAGTTTCTGGTATTGCCTTTGGATAAGGGGGCAACATTCTGCCTGGAGTAGTGGTTCCCTCCCAGGCAGGGAGCAGTGTAACATAACGCGGCCTGTCCCCAGAGGAGCTGGAGGACAGGATGGAGGAGAGAAAATTAAAATTTGAACTTGCCAGACACATTTTGGAAAAGGATTCAGGGAGAAGGAAGCTTGAGAAATAAAAGGTTGAGGCTGAGAGAGACTTAGAGGGGAAGAAAATAGCCATGAGGGAAATAAGAATGGCTCATAAGCTAAGTTTAAAGGAACCGGACATCAGAGCTAAGCAAGTAGAGGTCAGTGGTGGCAGCAGTTCTTCAGTGTCCTCTGACAAGAAGGTCCACATTTGCAAGAGTCTGGAACAGGACTATGGCATGGGGTATGACACAGCTAGATGGTTTGAGGCATATGCGATTGCCCTACAGATGTGTAACATCTCTGAGGGATATTGAGGGGCTAGTCTGTAGAAGCATATCCCTACTGAGGGGAAGGACACCTTATTTGCGTTAGATGCAGGTGACAGGAAGAGGTATCCCCATGAAAGTAGCCCTTATCAGAAATTATAGTTTGACCCCAGGGACATACCGACAGAAGCTCAGGAACAGTCAGAAACTATCCCCACAGACCTGGGTGGATTGTTTTAATTCTTTTTTTGCAAGGCACTGGATGGTTGGGTGAAGGGCAGTGATGTTAAGGATTTTCAGGGGCTGTATAACTTGATTGTAAAAGAGCACATGTTTAGTCTTTGTTTTTCAGATCTGCATCAACACTTGATTAACCCTAAACTCCCTAACCCAAGGGTGCTTGCTAAGGAGGCAGACCGGTGGGTAGGCACCAGTGTTCTTAAGAAGGTATCTGGGGGGATTACCACAAGGGAGATCAGGGTCCTCACTAGAAAAATGAGGGGAGGAAAAAACAAAGGCCAGAAGGTCCCTAAAGGGTCCTAAAATAGTTCCTCTGGTCAGAACCCCAATTCCCTTTCTGAGAAGAAAATGACATGTTTCCCTGTCAGTAAGTCTGCAGAGAGGATGCCCCCTAAGTCTTATGAGTGTCAACAGGAAGGACACTACAAGGTGTATGCCAAGTGTCCCAAGCAGATAATGGGAGGATGTGGACAAACTAGGGAATATGCCTGAGCTGTTCACCTGGCATCAGGAAGGGGGTCCCAGTAGGGAGTTGGCTCCAGCCTCTTTAAAATTCTGTACAGGCACCCTGTGAGAAGACCTCTCAGTTTGGTGAAGGAAGGCTGGTGCTTTACGGTTCCTTCTATGATAATATGACGGCATATTAGGACAACAGAACTTCAGAATATGTGGGAGTGAGTCCTTCCACACCATCAGAAACTGCCAGCCCAATTTCTGACTAGCTCACAGTGCCTCACCTAAACCCCCAACCCTGTCAGGGAGAAAGGGGATTGTGGCAACTTAAACATGACAATCTGACTCCCCAGGGAAGTCGTGGAAGCAGATCTCACCCTTTCATGAGAAGTACCAATTATGTTTTCAATATATTTATTGAAACAATCGTATGCTTGCATAGAATGAATGAGCTGCTGCCTTAGGCAGATGAAACAAAGCAAAGTTACCAACATTAGAAAAATGGTAAACATAATGAACAATCTTACCATGATAACTGAGTTCTAGATGTTTTAGGGGTCCTAGAGGTTCCCACCAAACCTCAAGACTATGCTGAAAGCTTAGCGGTGTACCCTCCTGTCTGCTGGATCTATATGATTAGCCTTAGTTCTGTACCTGGAACAGAGTCAGGAATCAGCCTGTAGTGTAAAAGTAATCATGTCAGGAAGCTGGTAGATTAGCACCAACAACTTACAAACAGGTGAGCTTGTAATAGGAGACTTTTGCATGGGAACAGCCACAAGGGTTATAAGGTAGCTCTAGGGTGTGACTGCAAAATACAGCATGACATGTAACTCGCTGTATGAGGTGTGATTATTTTTCACTTTTCTAGGATTCACTTGAATTCAAACTAATACTGCACACATTGGAGAACAGCATGTCTAGCAACACATGGTGGGACTGTACTTAGTCTCATTTCTGACTCCATCAATGTACAGTAACTAATGATGCAGACGTGTGAATTTAGAAATGGTTACACTGCTTGACCTATTAACCTGATATAGGTATGGGATCTAGTGATGTATTCCATGTTCTTATGGAATACCTTATACATGTTATATGTGGGAGACACTGGAATTTGTGCTATGCGCAAATATTTACTATATGTAATTCTGGTGTATGGTTTACTTTTGTAGACCTGATTAATTCAGTAGTTTATACACTGAATGACAAAACATGTGTTGGCTATGGGAATTGATTGAAGTGACTATGGATTTATGTGAAGAAGAAAGAATAAAAGACAAAGAAAGAGCACCTTATCTTGACTGATGTTTTTGGACGTTGGGTTGCTCAGGGGATATATTATTAAATACAGTAAAATATTCACGCTCAGCAAGTTTTGAAGAGACTGTCTTCACATCCCAATCATCAGATACAACACTGTATTATCACATCATCCATAGCTATTTTAAAAACATATAGAATTTGAATAGTTTCTGTAGGACCAAAGATATCAAAGGTGACCTTGTCCCAAACAATTCCATCCAGAACAGAAACAGCAAAAATGTTTACAAGGGACATGTCTCTTTGCATTTTGTGAGAAGAAAGAGGCTTCAACACCTATGCCACCAGTTCCACAGTAGAACGTTCAGGAAGATAATGCCCGTTTATAAGCAAGAAGAAGACTGTGATGAATCCAATCCACAAGAAAAGAGCAAACAATGGCAGTATAATCCATAAATAGGACCAAGGACGGTTCAGATAAGTAAGTTTCAGCCAGTGAAGAAAATTACGTATACCATGAATTGAAGTTGTTATGGGATCAGAAGAGAAGTTGTCAATATAGGCAAAGTACTAAGAAGCAGTCTGTATGAAGACAGGAGCTACAGCAGGTGAAAGGAAACTGGTAGACACCTCCAAGGGTGGTTCTTCATAAACAAATCTGTTGTCTGGAGTATCAGTCGAAGACTGTAGACCTACGTTTCATGTCCCACTCACATTTGTAGTGGTGATATGAATCAACAAAAGTTCATTCTCTGCCCTCCCCAGCCTAGCAGAAACAATATTAGTATTATTGAATGCTTGGAGACATTTTTCCTGTAGGGTAGTGAGAGAGATTATGGAACTATCCAGGAATCCTCAGCCCCTACTGTATAGGTTTGGCCACATGATTCCATTTTACTTGATCAATGGAGACAAAGCATACGAAACCACAGCTGGGTCTTACATAACCTGATTTAAACTGTCTTTGCTGATTATCTGGGGTATGTAACTGAACCCACTATTGTCCTTCTTTTTAATTCTTTTGTCTTCCTTCTTGGATGTATGAAAATCAACAAAAATCTGTTTAAAAAAATAATAATCAATGGAGACAAAGCATATGTCTTTACAACCAGCAAGCAGTGGCAAAATCACAGTTCTGGTACTTTGAATTACAAGGACAGGCACAGATGCATGGTATGATAGATTGATTCTTTCTTCACCTCAATCTTTTCTCAAGCCTGATCGCCAAGTTTTGAAATCCAGCCCATAGGTGCTGGGTTGTCACCCACTTCTTCAGTGGCAGTGTGCGTGGTATAACACTGGAAAAATTGTAGTTCCTGTAATACAGCGATATGTTCATTGATGTCAAAAGGTATTTCTACTGCCGCCACACCTAGACCATCGTCATCTGGGACATACATTTGGATGCCAAACAGGAGTTTGTAAGGTTCATCCTCCCAAAGATCTTGTAGGCAGGTTATTTAATGCATTCTGGATCCCATACAGGTGGTGGATCCAACTACGACCTGAGCCTAATACTCTAGTTGTTAAGTATTTCGTTAAATCCCAGTATTTCTTCTCCACTATCGAATTGTCCTTGGGATGATATGGGGAAGAATAATACACAGGCATACCCAGGATTACCATGGAAAAAGGGCCCTGATCTGAATAAAACTTCAGCAACTAAAATTTATTTAAAAGCACCATCTTAATTTAAGGGGCTGCAATGGTCTTGATACAAGCATTGAAGAGGTTTGTTTGAAACCATGGGGAGTGTTTGGGCATTTGTTGGTAGACCTTTAATTTGTTACCAAATGTCACAACTTAGGACATGCAGCTTTGTCAGTTTGTACAGACCATGTCACCAATAAAAATGTTATAATAGAGATAGTGTGGCTGCCACACCAGCATGTGCAGATACATCTTCCTCATGCACCATTCAAATTAATTCTATCCTGCAGTCTTGGTTGGGGATCACCATCTAACCCACCCCCAAAATGATTACAAAAGGAATTTTTTGGTCACTTAAGTGGTAGGAATATTTTGCTGCATATGCTTTTGTTAAAGGAGTGCCACTGTTCCAATCATTGATGGTAGTCGTTATTTCTTCACCCACCTCATATGAGAACGAGTAATTGCAGCTACAGTAGCAGTCTTGACTGCAGAAGTGGCTGCTTCATCAGCCAATTAATTAACTACAATGTGTATTCAAACACAGTGGTGACTCAATGTATGTATTACATGAGCCTGTTGCAAACTGTCTTTGAGGTCTGCCACCTTTTTCCAAAGCACTTTATGCTTGATAGTATTTCCTTTTGAGTCTCTGAATCCATTTAGGCACCAGTAATGTAATGTTTTGTTAAAAGACTGGACACAGTAATGCAAATCCCACTGCATTAGAGTGAGGAATTCAGTGCCAGAATTAAAGCTTTCAGTTCAGTCAGTTGTGCAGTGTAATACTCTAGGGACTGCATGAATGTTTGTTGAGGGTGGAATTTTCTATCCCTCATTACTCCTTAGACAGCTGTGCAAGCTGTGGAGCATTAGGGTATAGTGCCTTTAGCAGGTTGAGCTGAAGGGTCTGTATAAATAATATACTTGCACTGATTGAGAGACCAAATGTTAGTGGGCTTGGGATATTCTTCTTCATAATGGAGAATTTTTTGAGTTTGTAGCGTTGGATCCAAACATAGTCTACATCAGTGGCAGTCAAGGAAGTGGGCAAGCAGAAGGAAATGATGGAAGAAGCGCTGCAACTTTTCAGATACTCACCCCCACTCACAGATATGGGTTGAATCCATCCTCGTTATTTAGCTCGCTTCGCCACCCCACTTCAGACTCAGTTATATGTAAATCAGTCTTGACATTGTTCCTTGTGAGAACAGTCCAACCTGAACTGCCAAGCCAGGTCTTCCCTGGACTGGAAAAAAGCATCCTGGGATTTTGTTTCGAGGTAACACCCCTCATCAGCTAGGCTAGCTTGAATACAGTGGCAAAGTGAGCAAGGGGCCCATGTCTGAGCATACCCTGCCAACTTAGGGCAAACAAAGCAAACACAAGAAGTGGCCCATGGTATATATCTAGGATGTAAGACTTTCGCCTTTGGAGCACTGGCCTCTATGACAGCCTTTAAGGCTGGAACGGGAGTAACAACAATGATGCATTTATCCTGAGCCAGTGGTCTTTCCTTTATAACAGCCATCAGAAATGTAGTCAAACATTTTTCAATGAATGAAAAGCGCATTTCTACAATAGATTCATAAGCATTCACAAACGTGTCACCTTCATTGAATGTGACATAGCTAAAGCCAATGGCATCCGGTATTATCCGGATGACCAGATTTGTTTTGTTTACGTGTGTTTGCAGGGAGCTGGCTCCGTATATACTATACCAGTAAGGTAAAGTGTGCACTGAGTCCAGTGGATCCCCAAAGGTAAACAGAATTAGTATGTTTTTCTAACACATCGTGCAGGTAATGGTATGTGATCGAAGAGTTTAACAAGTATGTGTATATTTTTAGATGGGCAGGAGAAGAATTTCCTCCTTTCGGAAAAAGACCCTCATACACCCAGCTGGCTAGGTGTTTTGCTTCATCATCGGGTCTGCTCCTTATCGAGTCGGCGCTGCAATACCCGATTGACACCCGTGATGGGGCCTTCTTGGCGGAGATCTTTATTCCTAATGCCGTTGGGTACAGTGCGTGTGAGGGCCCTCAAAAATAGTGTAGGTGATGCAGATGTGTAGGGATGTGAGGATAAAACAGGGAATACTGGTCCACTTAGAACAATTTTAATGAGTTGTGGTCACTACCCTGACTAAAACCAGAAAAGGCGCGCACTATCACTCTAAGGTATGTGAGAAAATATGCTAGTGAAATAGGTCAACATGTTTCTTGCCTGTTATATATTAATGGCAATTCTTCAGGACCAAAATTAGATATAACTACACTTTTTGGTGGTGGTCAGGAACTAAGTGATGTGTAAAAACAACCGACCATACAGCACCCTAAATGTGTTACCTGTAGATCTATACCAAAACTTGCAATAAAAACACAATATGACAACATTATAATATCATATCAAAGGCATTGCAATGTGTTGGGTGCACCATTAAACATTCATGGTGCCTCACACGCACGCAGAACCCAGTGAGCTGTGACATGCATCATCTGTGATCTGGGTATCATAAAAACATTAAAAGGCAGCAGACAATAAAACAAAGAAAACGTCAAGGTCACCAAACAGTTGGTGGCATGGTTGTGGAACTCACCCTGATCGGGTCAAAGGCTAACGGCATTGTGTACCGGCAGAGGCAGACACTAAGGTGTAGTGTCCTAGGGAATAAGAAAAGACAAAGTTGGAACATCAGTTCCCAGATCTGGTGCTCAGTTGGCAGCGCTAGGGCCAGGGTCATGCGCATGGAGCTCCCCGCCTGTGTCTGAACGTGGTGCTGTATAGGCATCAGGGAGAAACTCAGAGTGGATGTACTGACGTGGCAAGTATGTTTATAGCGTCGAGCAACCCCCACAGGCGCTGGCCAGTTGCACCCCTGTACTAACCAGGGTCAGTATCAGGAATACTCCCGGCATACACCAAGTTGGGCAGCTCCTGCATCCCCATAAACTAACTCATGCAGTATTATACACAACACCGCACACAGAGCATTGCTCCAACATCCATGAGTGAAAAGTTGAAAAGCCGATGCCAGAACCCACAGTCATCGGCAATCTGACCAATGCACTGGGTCAAGCTTTCGCTAGGCAGAATCACCACGGACCCGATTGCAATTATCCGCAGCAATCTAGGAGTCCGTCAGGACCGCCTTGACACCACCCTTGTACCGCGAGCCACCTGAGGGTAGCGTGTGTTCACAATTACTTACAGTTTAGTCGTGAAGAACCATCAGTGTTCCTACCCCTCACTCCAAGGGGTTCTAGAGGTTGCTGGCTGCAGGACAAGGTGACTTTTGGCGCAGGATCTCTGGAAACTGCAGACGAGCCGGTAGGGCTGGGGCCAAGTCAGTTCTTCTCTGCAGTCTCCTCTGCTGGGCATCTTCTTTCGTCCGTCTTCTTCATATTTTGCTGGAATCTGTCTTCTTGGTTCAGGGCTGCCCCCTAACTACTATATTTAGGGGGCGGTTTAAGGGTCTTGAGGTCTGTAGCCAATGAGCTACTGACCTTAGGGTGACTGCACCCTTGGTGTGCTCATCCCATGTGGGGGAGTGGGCACAATCCCTAACCCTGATTGGAGAGTGCCTGCCATCTGCAAGATGGCAGGTATTGAAGAGTGGGCTTCACTTCACCTACCCACCTGTGGGGTGGGGTTGACAGAGGTGGGCGCACCTTCTGGGCTGTTCTAATTTTTCCCACTGAAAAGGAGGGAAGACAGGAAGGGGCCCTGCTCCTGATAGCAGGAGAGGCTGGGGGTTGCGTTACAAAGGCAGCAAGGCCTTTGAAGGCCTCCTGCCGCAGATGTCTCTTCCTGACCTGGGGGAGGTGTGATTTCTGGTAGAAGTTTCTCCTGCTGTGCAACCTTTTTCTTTACTTGTACTGCATACAGCGTGCGGTTTGGGAGGTGCCTAGGTCCCTTTAGTGACTTCTTAGAATGGTGACAACCAATGTTTTTATACTTGTTTTTATGATTTATTTTCTCCTGTGTTAATTTTGGATTAATCTTTGTTACCAATAGCTGACTCTGTACAAGGGAGCATGTGCAGGTCAGCTGGGTTGCTGGACCCTGTTTTTATTTTGCTTTGCCCACACCTTTTTAGTGTAATCTCTACCGGAACGCGCATAGCAGCGCTTCTGCCACGCCCCTCACCATACCCCTGGATGACGGGGTTCAAAACATGACCGACTGTGCGTTCACACTGCTGGCTTGCCAAAGGCAAGCCCGTCTGCGCCCGTCCGAGTTCCGACCGTGCTCAGCGCCAATCCCCCTGCCGCTTTTGCCTCCCAGCTCTCAACATTCTGTAGATAGTCCAGGGATAAGCTACTTGGGTTAAATTCAGCAGGCAGTATGCTCACTCTGACCAGTCATAACATCGATTCACTTAGACTAGATAAATTGATGAGACCCCGCTCTCCACCCAATAAGATAGTAAAATGTACGCTCATAAATGCTAGCCCTCTGGTGAAGTGCCCAGTAGTAATGGCAGATTTTCTGGATAGCTTCAATTTAGATCTTGCCTTTATTGCGGAGACATGGGCAGACTCCTCATCAAGCTGAGATCTCACTTTTGTCTACCCTAGGATACTCTCTGATCAGACTTGATCGGACAGGCAACAGGGGTGGTGGATTTGCGATTCTATATAAAGATCAGTGTAAAGTCAGGTATGACCCCCTTGCCTAGTATAAAAGAATACGAAGCACTTGCCTTCAATATAGCTCTTTCGAATCACTACTCCTTTAATGGGGCTCTTATTTTCAGACTTCCTGGCCCCAGAAATCTCCTTTTAGACAGGAAGAACACACTATGGGACATCTAAGCTTACTCTTCTGACTTCGGTTTTTTATTTTGGGTGATTCTAATTTACACTTGGAGAATAGTAAGGATAACGATACTAATTAATTCCTAGCCTCTCTATCACTCTTGGGACTCTCACAATTAGTAGAAGATCTCACTCACTCAGGGGGACATACACTAGATGGAATTTTGTCAGATAGCCCCATTATTCAGGTCTCCTGTACCTTATCACTTACATGG
This sequence comes from Lissotriton helveticus, assembly GCF_964261635.1. NCBI lineage: Eukaryota > Metazoa > Chordata > Amphibia > Caudata > Salamandridae > Lissotriton > Lissotriton helveticus. Next base: position 644,792,656 of record NC_136059.1, read on the forward strand.
TCGGACCACAGGGCAGTGATGTTCTAATTAAACCTGGTAAATCATCTCTCTGAAGAGATCCTGGTTCCACCTGTCTGTAATTACAGTCTATGGCATAAAATCTCTGCACACCAGTTCTCATTAGATCTATATCAAAAGCAATATCTGACCTAGATGGAGAAACAAAATTATATCATCAATGGATCGATTCAAGTATTTATACACTTGCTCCCTTTAAACGTGGCAACAATAATAGATCCTAACCATCTCAACCCTGGATAGAAGACAAAGCATCACACAAAGCGATGATTCAGACTTACAAAAAATTGCTGACTAAAGCCAAGACTAGTTATTTTATTAATAAAATCGAAACTGCAATTTTATCCCTAAAGAGCTTTTTGCTCCAGTGACCAAAGTGAGTAAACTCCCAGGAGCAAAAAATTGCAATGCAGACAAATTTTTCTGTGATAAATTAGCCACCTTTCTTTAAAGATCAAGTAGAATACATTTTCAATAACTTTGCCATGAGTAAGACCTCTGATGATGCTTGCGGGGCTGACACCATGGAAGAAGATTTGCCCGGTATTACCGGGAATCTCACCAACAATAGGTTGGGAGCTAACTCAGCTTGCACTGACCAAGAACATCGGCCAGATAGGGATGGTATTTTTCAATAATTTACCCCCTTACAGAAGAACAGATTGCTGGACTCTTGGGTCAAATCAAATCAGGGTCACCACTTGATCCCTGCCCCCCTAGAGTTCTGCACCTAGCTTCCGATGTTGTTCTGGACTATCTCTTAACCATCTTTAATCAAATGTTTTCATTGGGATCCTTCTCCAAAAAATTGAAAATTGCTTCTATTCTTCCTCTTCTAAAACAACCTAATATTAACGCTAGCAATCCCAGAAACTATAGACCTAGATCTTGTCTTCCTTTCCCTGGAGAAAGCTATGAACATTGAGCTCTCACAGTTTATCCAGAATCACGAACTATTGGATCTGTCACAATTTGGCTTTAGAAGCCAGCATAGTACTGAGCTGGCACTGTTTATTGCCAAAGAGCATATCAGAAAAACACTAGATAGTGGAGGTAACACTGCCTTGGTCCTGTAAGATCTGTCTGCAGCGTTTGACACAGTGAACCATAGTCTTTTCATCAAAAGTAATTTTTCCTTAGGTATAAGAGACTATGGGCCTGATGTACGACCATTTGCTTTTGCGAATCACAAATTGCAAATGTACAACAGTGTCAGAGACATTGTTAGCAATTCCCAATGGGGGTCGCAAAATGCGAGGCTCGTGAATATTAAGGAGCCACTCGCATTCGCGACCCCATTGGGAATGGCTGGCCCTCCCAGGGATGGTGGCCTGCTGAGCTCAGGAGACCTCAATGCCTGGGACTGCTTTTAAATAAAGCAGTTTTTCTTAAATGCAGCCTAAAGGGAAGAGCAGGAGAGGTCGCCGGGTGCTGGGAAGTGTGACTCAGGAGGTAGGAGATAAGCGGTCCCCAAATATCAAGTGGCCGGGATCTGGCATGCATTAGGTCACAAAATTTGGACAGGAGAGTCTGGCAACGGGAAGCATCCTCCAGCCAAAGGGCCACCTTTGGTGCAGGCCTGCGACCCCAACACATGGAGACTCTGCGCAGCGCGAGGACGAGTAGCATAACAATCTGTCTACGGGAGGCATCTGGACAGAATTTGACGAAGCCTAAGAGGCAAAGCAGAGGATCAGGTTGGACCAAAGAGGAGGTAATCTCAGAAGTTACAGCACAGACCTCACGCCAGTAAGCGGTGACCTTGGGATATAGCCAGGCGAGGTGCGAGAAGTCAGCCACAGGTGCAGAGCAGCGCAGGCATCTGTTATTGGCAGTGAGTCCCATCTTGTACAGTTGTGCAGGGGTCCAGTAGAGCCTGTGTAGATACTTAAAGTGGATAAGGAGCAGACAATAGTTAGGGGAGTGGCGTTTAATCTGGGTACAGCAATACAGCCAATCGGCCGGGAACATTTTGATACCTAAGTCCTCCTCCCACGCCACCCGTGCCCTGTGAGTGGAGATGGAAGAAGCCGCTAGTGTGAAAGCGTAGATTTTGGTAACCAATTTCTTTGGGGAGGGGGACGTGTAGAGAAGATTGAGCATGGCCATCGAGGGAGGAGGTAGAGGGAACGAGGGGTGAAGCTTCTTACAGACTGCCCGGAGCTGATAATAAAGCAAAGTGTCCGTAGGGTCAGAGTCAACAGCAAGTGTATAGAATGTGTTCTCAGGGTAGAGATTGTACACAGTGCAAAGCCCAAGATGAGTGGCGTGCTTCGCCATCCCTGAAGATTGAAGAGGAGGAAAAGCCGGGTGTTGAGCGATGGGCTTCGCAGCCGAAGAGAGCATGTCCGAACCTGAGATTTTCGGTAGCCCCTTTCAAGCCCAGCGCAGGGTCTCAAGCGTATCGATCTCAGCATGCGGAGGCCTCGCTGGGACAAATAAAGCGGTAGTGAGCGGCCATGGGACGGCCAGGTCAGCCTCAACCGCGACGTGGGGCTGAAATGGAGTGGGATGATGCCAGAAGTGAAGAAAGCTGGCCTGGGTGCTGAAGGCATAGAGTTTGAAGTCAGGGGCACCAAGACCAATATGCGACGTAGGAAGGGTTAACATTTTATATGCAATCCTGGGTTGTCGGCCGGCCCAGATCAGCCTGATCACCAAAGAGCGGAGTTTACGGAAAAAATGAGCAGTGAGGGGGATGGGGATATTGACGAATAGATATAAAAACTTCGGAAGCTCAACCATCTTAGCAAGGGCTATGCGACGGGCTAAAGAAAGTGGCAATCGGCTCCAGAGGGGAATCTTGGACTCCACCCATTCCACCACACGACCAAAGTTGGCTCGCCAGAGTTCATCAACGTCCCTACTCAGCCAGATCCCAAGATACCTAGTGGGCTCAGTCGCCCACACAAAGGGATAATCCGGATCGAAGGGCATTGTGGCATCGGTGAGAGGAAAAAGCACAGACTTGTTCCAGTTCACCTGGATGCTAGAGTAGCCGTCACAGCGTATCACCTCACGAACCTGAGGGCTGAGGTTCTCCTGAGCGTAGCGGACGTATAGAGTGACTTCATCCGTGTACATAGAAACAAGTAGAGCACGAGCCGCAAAGCCGATGCCCCTCTGGGTGTGATGCTGGTGCAATCGAGCCGCAAGAGACTCCATTGCGATGGCGAAAAGCATTGGTGACAATGGACACCCTTGCCGTGTGCCACGTTCAATGGAGATTTGGCCATTGAGCCAAAGACGGACGGTGGGAAGGGTATAAAGGAGCAGCACTTCACATTTAAAAACCAGACTGAAGTCCAGGCGGGGGAGGAGATAAAATAGGAAAGGCCACTCTAAGCTGTCGAAGGCTTTAGTAGCATTTAGCAAGACCGCCACTGCCGGGAGCGCTGGGTTTATTTGATGGAGAACGGAGAAAATGGTCCGAAGATTATGGAGATGGCACGGCCGGGGATAAAACCGGACTGATCCGGGCGAGCGATTAGCGGCATGAGGGAAAAAGGCGCGAAGCGAGCAGTTTAGCAAAAATGTTGTTGTCCGTGTTTATAAGTGATAAGAATCCCGGAACTCAGGTGATTTGTCCGGCTTTAAGAGCAAAGTGAGTAAGGCCTTGCGAAGTGATGGGGGGAGCTGTCCTGTTTCAAAGGACTCATTATACATGGCGGCTAGGTGAGAAACCAAAATAGGGGCAAAGGCCTTGTAAACGGAGGCCGGCAGGCCATCCAGGACAGGAGCCTTATCACCGGTCATACCATTAATTGCAGCTAGTATCTCTTCTTTGGAGAAAAGTTCATCAAGGAACTCCCAGTGGGGATTACCTAGCCATAACAAATGAAGGGTGTCAAAGAATTGATGAAGAACCTCATGCGAAGGGACTGTGCCAGCCGTGTAAAGTAATGTGTAAAATGAAATAAAGCGCGCTTTAATTTCTTCGGGTGAGGTTGTTCGATCAGGACCGCCGTCACAGATGGCGTTAATATAAGATGCAGCCTGAGGCGGGCAAAGAAGGTTAGCCAGGGTTTTACCTGGGCGATCGCCCTTGCCGAAACGGCAGGTCCTAGCCTCTCTGCCAAGAAAGGCAAGTTCTCTGTTGGCCTCGTAGGAAAAATCAGTCAGTTTCTCCAATCTGGGCGACCTTATCAGGATTGGGGTCCGAGCATGAGAAGAATCAAGATCCTTAATCTCTCTTTCTAATTTGTCAGGAGTGCCGCAGATGGATCGATGGATGCCGGACTGTTTAGAAATACACTCACCACGAATAACGACTTTAAAACTCTCCCAGAAGTGTTGACAGTGAATCTACAGAACCCTCGTTAAGCTCCAAGTAGTTTGTGATTGCAGTCTATATTTAATCGCAGAATATCGAGTCACGGAGAGCATTAGAGGGGAGCCACCAAGAGAAAGCACAGCAGGGGGAGTGTGGAAGGCGCAAGCATAAGCGTACAGGAGCATGGTCGGAGAGGGTGAGCGCCATGTGGTCGACAGAGGTGAGCCAAGCTAATGCGTCCGGGGTAGTAATCCAGAGGTCCAAGCGGGATCAGCAGCCGAGGGAGCCAACGACACAAGTACACTCACGCATGTCAGGTCGAGTGTGACGCCATGCGTTGTACAAGGAGTTATCAGTGAGAATGGAGTACAGGAGGACAGTGGCGCGTGGGTGAATGGAGCGGGGACCAGACTGATGAAGGGAAGAGGAAAGTGTTATATTAAAATCCCCACCCCAGGGGACCGCAACAAGGCTGAGAGCAGAAATGTGGTGCCAGACTTGTGCGTAGAAATCAGGGTCAACACAGTTGGGCCCATACAGGGCAGCAAGTGCCAGGGGCTGGGCGTGAAGAGTACCGTGAAGAATTACAAAGCGTCCCCCAGGGTTGAACACCACCTGTGAAGTCTGCCAAGAGAGCCCCTTATGTAACGGGATGGACACCCCCCGAGAGTAATTAGAGTAGTAGGAGGAGTGAATTTTGTCCCAGTGTCGAGAGAGAAGCCTAGAGGACGTGGCGGGCATGAGATGGGTTTCAGGAAACATATGTCCACCCTATGACGAATGAGTTGGGCGTGGACCAGTCGTGCCTTACAGTGGTCGTTAAGCCCCTGGAAATTCCAGGTCCAAGGGAGAGTGTCCGTCATAGTGCTGTGTCAGGAAGAAGGGTGATAAATACGTTGAGAGGAGAAAAAAACGGTATGTGGCGATACAAGAGGTGCTGCCTCAAATGGAGCAAGAATAAGGTCGGTGCAAGAAGCGTGGGGGGGCAAAGTGGTGACATAACCCAAAATGCAAACAGAGCCCCACATGAGGGTGCTAGTACAATCTTCGTGGTGCACTCGACTGAGAGGCAAACAATGAAGGTGCATAGAGAGAGCATCACAATGAGCCCATTAGGTGCATAAAACAGACATACAAAGCCCCAATGAGAGGCAACAATCCCCAAACACCCCCAGCCCAACCTCCCATCCCACCCACCCCAAGAAACAACACCATGAGAACCACCACCCCCACACCCACTCCAACTCCCCACACAGGCTAAGATACCACCCATACCCACCCCAAGGACCCACAACTAGGAAGGGGATAGTCAATGTCGAGCAAGGGAATTATCCCAAGGGGGCATAGTGTCGCTCAGCATGCACCCCTGCCGTGAAGACAAGGTGGCCAAGCCCTAAGCATGTCAGACAACAATAAAAAAATATCAAATGGCAGATATACAAAAGCCCCTATGTATGGGCCGGGAACGGCATGACCCGGGGGGCTATAGCAACAAAGAGAGCCAGCGCGGAGCAAGCGTAGAAGCCACAGAAATTGAAAGTAGTAATCAAATATTAGTGCACAGCCATTCAATCATTGTCACTAAGGTGGTCAGCTGCAGTACCCTGAGAGTCAGCAGGTGAAGAGTGATGCAACCTGTCCAGTTTCTTAGCAAAGGCAAGGGCATCTTTAGGATCCGGGAAGTAGAGGGTTTTAGAACCCTACCAGACCCGCAACTTCGCAGGATAAGCCAGTGAGTAGGACACTTCGTACTTTTGGAGGATCCGCTTTGCTGGGAGGAATTCGCGGCGAGCTGCCTGAACGGCAATGGTGTAGTCAGAATAGAACGAGAGAGAGTTGCCTTGATGGCTGATTTCGCCCCTCTCTCTGGCCGCCCGGAGGATGGCATCGCGGTCTCTAAAGTTCAGGATTTTGGCGATGACGGGGTGAGCCAGCAGACCAGGGCTTGGACAAAGGCCGAGGGAGCGGTGCGCCCGCTCAACAATAAAGACGGAGGAGATGACATCGCCAAAGAGTTCCCTGATGAGCTGTTCCACAAAGTCCTCCATTCGGGAGATATTGGTGTATTCAGGTACTCCTGTGATGCGGAGGTTGCTCCTCCGGGAGCACGCCTCCAAATCTTAATTTTTATTCAGAATGAGGTCAAGTACTTTGTCCATCTGTAACAGTTTTTTCCGATCTTGAGTGGTGGCATCCTCAGCAGCAGAGACCCTAGATTCGACATGCAGAAGACGAGCGTCATCAGAGTCAACTCGGGCCTTAACTTAGTCCAGACAGGCAGACAGCTGATCAAGCTGGGCCGCAATACCTGTGACCATGGAGTTGACGTTGAGCATATTTGCCTTTAGATCATCTTCATGTGCGGGGGTGACTCCGTGATGGCAGTGGGGTCACCACCATTCGAGCTTGTGCCATCCTGACACGTCGGGTGACGCTGGTCGAAGGCGATCTTGGGCTGCTTAGGGTCAATTCTCCCCATGGCTGGCAAAAGCATGTAGAAGGCACGGCCAGTGAGCAAGGGGGAGGCAACAGCCAAAGGAGAAGGCAACAGAAACTGCAACAGGTGAGCCACAGACAAACATCAGCTAGGCCAACTGCAACAGTGATGACGAGGTCTCAAGAAGCACCACCCATACAGGCGGACAGGAGTGGATAATCACTGAGGACCCCAGGAGCAGCGGGAAGGTGGCAGGACTTGAGGCAGGGTGTGCACACCAGGCTGGCAGAATGGCGGAATGGCAAGGGCAGACATTGCAGCGGAGTCCCATGGAGGTCACGCCACTCCAATTTATGTGATATAGCAAATGCCCAGAGAGTGCAGGGGGCCCAGTTGAAGGCTGCAGTAGAGGTGGTGCGATGCAACGCAAGGTCCGCGAAGGTGCACTGGGCGTGCAAGAGGTAGGAAGCGCCAAATCCAACTGGGCCACAGGTATAGTCAGAAGTGCAGGAGAATGTCAAGGTCGAGGCCAGCAATCCAGGGGACGAGGGTCCTGTGCAGGAAGACCCGCTAGCCAGTGCAGGGTAAGCTATGATGTCAGAACAACCACAAGGAGCGCCGCAGAGCGAGGATCCACAGGCCGGTGGTTGCGGCGAGTTGGGCCCAGGGCCAGACAGCACCAGTAAAGCAGGAGCCTATGCGGCCATGAGGGTGTCGGGGCGGTGTGACGGTGTGGCGGAAAGCAGGCTGGAGGAGGCTGCAAGGAGGATCAAGGGCACCAGGCCATCTAAGCTGCCCTGCGGGGGGAGCCGGGAGGACGTGCCAGTCTGGAGTCAAGCATGGTGGGGAGTCACGGGGAGCACACTGCCCCGTCACCCAACCCGGGGCACAAAGGGCCACCGCAGCGGGCACCAGAGGTTGCGGGAAATGGCGCCCACGCCCCGGGAAGGCCCGAGCCGGACGGTGCAGCACCCAGGCCCCCAATCCCACCATGAATTACCCCAGTGAAAGCTGCACTTACCAGGCACAGCAGTCCATGGTCCCCTGCAGTCCTCCGGTCGACCCACAGGCACAAGAGGCAGAATCAGCAGCAAGATAGAAGGGCCGGGCCTCGCCGATGGCAGGGCCCAGGCTCAGCACATTGATTGGGTGGCAGATCTCGGCTCCCATGCGTCGCCAGGGGCCTTAAGCTGCACAGAGTGACGCCCCAGGACGAGATGAACCAGAAAAGCAGGATACCGGGCAGATTTAGGGCAGTTGTCTGCAGGATTCATTCAGATGTTTGGCTTGGCCGGCAGAGCCCACTTAAAGTGCAGCCATCTTGCAGCCGGCTAAGCCACGCCCCCCAACTCAATGCAAACACTATGATGGAAATGTCGAGTGCTGAATGGGCAGGTCGTAAGGGGCACTGGTAGGTCATCAACATAAGAAAGCCAGAGCTAGGCCGAGAGACAAGCTGGATGTGGCAAGGTGTGAATGGAGTAGGTCGGGCACCACCACGATTCCAGGTGTCTTACATGCTTCCACGGATAACAGCAGACAACCGGTAGAAAGTCCACATATTTTTTTATTCTCCTTTGCTCATTTGCAGAAAATATCTGAGTTTGCTTATGTTTTTATTTTATGAGTGATGTTACTTTTCCGAGCACTACTATGGACTTGAAGGTCACTCAGATGACACATGGGCAGAACCAGACAGCTTATATCGGAGACTGTTTATTGTCCGCAGATAATATCATTTAATTCACATCAAACTCCTGCTCATTCCCCGCACCATCAAACAGTGGTGACCATGTCCTTATACCCACTGTTAAACCTTTACCTCATCCCTCACCTGCTTTGGGGTGTGGAGGCAGAACCAGTTCTGGTTAAGGACCAGACCAAATAGCCTCTTAGCAGTCAGCTTCATGCCCACCTCTCTCAGTTTTCACGCAAGTGTGCCCACCTTCCAACAGGACGTTAGATGCTAGTTTGAATCTGGGAGCACATTTCACTGTTCACTTTTCTGTTATTGGAGATTTCTTCAGGAAAAGAGATGGTCATCAAACTCAAGCTTGCTGCTTGTCACTTGTTGCTCACTCCATACTTGCCCACACAAAGTGTCAGCAAATCAAGACCGGTTGGGCTCTGCTTTCAAGGTGCCTCTAGCTTGAGCTTCCCGAAGACTTCCAAGAGTTGGTCACCTGATTGTATAGTATGGTATGGTATGGTATAGTTTTGAATTCAAGAATTCAAAACTTCGGATAAACCCCCTGCTGACGAGGTAACCCTGGATTACAGAAGACCAGAGGTTGTCTGTCCATTGGGAAGCAAACGAGAGTTCTTAAGGACATAATAGGACTACTTAAAACCCATGAACGATCAAAACTTACTAAAGACGGAAAGACATTAAGGGTGACAAATATAGGATCACAGAGGAAAGCAATATTGATATGCTCGCCTTTTGAACCTGTACCAAACTCAACTAAAAAGAGACTCCCTGAACTGAGCGCCACCTAAATAAATCTACGAGTACAGGAGAAGAATAATACCAACTACCTTAAGAGATATCCGGTGAGTGGAAATGAACATGACCCAGGCAAGACTATTAACCGTTGTTTATAAATGTGTTTTAAGAAAACATGTTGTTTTGAATTTGTCCTGAAGGAGCCAGAGATTGATCTGATAATCCGCTGAAACACCGCGTCAACACTAGTTTAATTACAATAATTATATGAGAATTTTGAATAAAAGATTTCGATTTTTTATGCGGCAGAGATCCATATGTAAAGGAAAGAATTTAAATGCATGTTATGTGAATTGATTTTATAAATTTATCTGTGTATATGTATATTTTACTAAATTAGAACACTATATGTAATTCCCTTCAATTTGAAAACTGTATTTATTTAATAAAGTAAAATATAATTTTAAATTATTATGTTTTCTGAATATACATAAAGGGAATAATATTTTGTTAGTCAGATTTAGTTTCAATATTCCCTGATATAATTTTTTGGTTCAGTGCGCTCTGTTTGATCATAGGCGACCTAGTAATATATAGCACAAAAGGGAGACCTTTGTTTTTCAGTTTGACTGACTACCTAGTCCCTTTCTGACTTAACTCGAATGACTCTCTGTTTTAGGTGTAGGATAAGCCTCCATGACCTGCAAGCGATTGGATACCTTATCAGGTGATTAGCCACTCTTTTAAATTCTGATTAATTATTTGATTTAACCCATTGCTTTCAGGAAGCCCACTCCTCAAATATTTTGCGTCCAGCAAAGTCATTCTTTTGCTGAAGCCCAAAGTGTGCAGCAGGTGCAGTCATTCAGAGTGCATGCCAGGGGTTCAGCAGGGCTGTCCTTCTTCTTGTTTCTTCCAAGGAGGGCTCTGAGTTGCAGGGAAGCTGTCCTATAGTTATCCAGGTTTCTAGGCTGTCAAGCAGGGGGGCAACCCTGACCAGTGGGGTGCAAGGTGCTACCCTTAATGATGACTAATTCCCCTAAACGTGTGGCACATTCATGTCCCAGAAAGCATTGTTTCTTAAAAACCGTAATGAAGAAAATATCTCCAGGAGCTTCAGGTCTGGCTACCCCTACCTACAGGTGTGGCTAACTTTCCCTAATACTCCCCTTTCAGCCCCTCTGCTAATTCAGTTACAAGGGTTCTCATCTGGCTGGGGGTGCAGGAAGTGGGAAGGGGTCTGGGTCCTGTCCTAAGTGTCTTTCCCTCTTTTAAGACCAGTTTCGTTACCCAGCCCCCTTCCTGTCTTTCGCTCTGCCCCTGCCAATCTCCTCTCACCAGATGTCTCTTTGTTTCCTTTCAGACCACTTCACACCTCATCAGAAAAGTTTGGCTCAGCCTGTCAAAGGCTGGGCAAATCAAGAGCGGCTGCTCCAGAGATGGATTCTATATGGGTGGGCTGAGTTCGCAGAGTCCTACTACACAGAATTCCACAGAGATGCAAAAAAAAACAGGCATGCTACGTGGAGTTCTGCTTTCAGGTGGAGTTTGTTGGCACACCCTGACTGGGGGTGAGTGTCTGAAACGTTTCAGCGCTCCGTCCATCTTCTGCTTGTGTTTGCTTTATTCACCCTAAGTTGGCAGGGTATGCCCAGACGTGGCTCCATTGCTCACTTTACCACTGAATTCAAGCCAGCTTGGCTGATGAGGGCTGTTAACCCGAAACCGATCCCAGGATGCTTGTTTCCGGTCCAGGAAAGAAATGGCTTGGCAGTTTGGTTTGGACTGTTCCCATGAGGCACAGGGTCAAGACTGATTTGTATATAGCTGTGTCTGAACTGGGGTGGCGAAGAATGATGATGGATTCAACCCAGATCTGTGACTGGGGGTGAGTTTCAGCGCTCCATCCACCATCTCCTTGTGTTTGCACTGTAAGTCACATAATTTCTTGTAATTACTATGCCCACTAGGTATTGCCATAGTGTCGCTCATCGTCATAAAAAATTACCGTGAAGTGAACCCCCCAGCATTACGCCCCACAGCGGTGGTTGAGTTATTATTATGGTTTCTTCTATCTGAAATGCTGCAAAATCTCACCTAATGAGTTTTGATGTCTTGAAGGAGCCATGAAAGAATGGAAGGTAACTTAAAAGAAAGAAAATGGTGTATGAGTGTTAGGGATGATGGGTAAAAGGGAGCATGGTGGATAGGGGAAGAATGGTTTGAAGGTAGGGTTGCTATTTATTGAATGGATGGATAATGTATTTGACATTTTGGTGAAAGACTGGATGGGAGAAAGTAAAGCTTAATCATGGTAGCAATGGGTGAATTAAAATGAAAGGATGAATGAATATTTGGATATTTCGGATGAATAAGTCAGGCAGTTCTTCTCATGAGGAGCATGCTGCTGCTCATCTACTCTCTTTACTTGGTTTCTCTATGTAGGGTTATCACTATCATTCAAATCTATGGTTCTAAGTGGGGGTTATTTATTTATTTTTATTCTTTGTTGCGCTGTATTTGTTAAGTGAGCCAGATCTATCCTAACTATCATTCATCAACCCCCCTCCCTGCCCATGGCATTTTTACCAACTAGGACTGAAGTGCAATATGGGTCAATCAATTTGTGACTGCAGTGTTGGCTGTGTAATGTGTGTCTGAAGCATTTACAATGTTTTCAATGCTTTGCAAACCTAACACACAAGGTGTGTTGTCCCTTCGCCCACTCAGTCACCTCTTAGTACTTTACTCCTTTATTTTTTCCTAAGTTCTTCCGTCCCAGCCTACCAAATTAGAAAATCCATTCTTGGTATGTGCCACAGTTAATCATGCGATACCGTTGTGAAGTGATTCCAGTATATATATCATGGTTCTCCATAAAGGATTTAATTTGCACTTGTTCATATTTTTCCCTTTTGAATTTTACCATGACTGAATAAGCCAAATAATATGAATCGATGATCAGTGTAGTGGGCCCTCTGATATATATTGAAAAAAGCTCTACCCTGCCTGTCTAATCCCTTAACCCTACCCCCTGCAGGACTGAAAATCAAGTTTCCTTTCCTTGGTTACTGCCCAGCAAATTCATTTATTGGAAATACGTGGTGACGGGGTAGGCCACAGAGTAGAGTGGGAATAAATGCATGATTTGATATCACGTTTAGCATATGGGATACACAGTGATGAATGTGCCACATAAAATCTATATAGTCCATTCCTTTACATGTAGTGTAATCCATTAGATTCATTTTCTTCAACGTCTCCTTATGGCAGGCATGATAATATATTAATATCCGCATTTCATATATGAGGTGTGTGACTGGTGTAGTATCTTATTTATTATTCATCTACCTCTTTGGAAACAGGGTAGAAAGAGAAATGCATTTTGCAAAGAGCAGGGCCACTGGAATTAAAAATAGATAATTGTCAACTGCAGCTGCAGACAGTAGAAAACTAGCAGAGGCACCGGCTAGCAATGAGCATGGCTTTTTTTAGCACTACACACAACTTGTACTCCATATAGTGCATAATGCTGCACTCATCAATGAGAAGTCTTTTATTTTTCTTCTTTTTTTTTATATTTTATTTGAGCAGGTTTAAACGGTACAGCCGAAATAAAGGCTTTATTAGGTACAATATATATATAAAAAAAATAAAAGTATACACATCGTAATACTGCAAAAAACAGAAAGAGAAAAATTCATTGCATTATTAATTTCAAGCAATCATATTAAATAGGCTGTACAATAAGACATAAGTCATTTCAGAGTCTCTTCCTGAGGATACTCCAGTATGTTCCAGAGATGGAAGGGAAGTGGGAAAACATGATTTGTGGGGGGCAATTACCTATAGTACTTTAATACAGCAATTTCTATTACGGGAGCTATGTGTTTCTGTGGTTGTCAAACCAGGTGGCAACTGGAGCCCATATCTGCTCACCAAATGATCTCGATTTTTTCCCTCTAGTTCTATAGATTGCAGCCTCTTGCTTGTAAATACCCAATAGTCTACTCAGCCACCCCTGGAAGGTAGGGGCATCTGGGTCTTTCAACCGTGCTGCCAAGATGATTCTATAAACAGCCGTACCTACAAAAGTAACCATTGCTTCTTTATTGCTGTGCCCTAAGGATTCATCATAGCCTAGGACAAAAAGAGTCGCTGATGTTCTTAGTTCGTGGCCAAAGATTTCAGCCCAGTACTTGGTCATGCCTTTTTTAATCGCGTCTAATTTCGGGCATTCAACAAACATGTGGATAAGGTTAGCTGGGCCCAGCGAGCATCTTGGGCATTGATCGTTTACTCTTTTGCCCCAGGAGAATAATTTTGCTGGGGTAAAGTAGAGATCGTATATTGTTTTATAAATTTGAGCCTTTAAGTTTGAGGCCTGGAGTAATTTAGATGATAAAGTCAGAGACATGCCTATGTCAATGTTTGAATTATTCAACTTATTGGCCCAGTTTCTTTCCGTTTGTTCCAAATCAACGGAATGATTCTTTATGAATAGTTCATAAATGTTGCCTATCCGAGTTGTCTGTTTGCCTATGAGGTTTAATAACGGTATTGTTTTTAAATCTATGGTCGATACCGACTGCCTAAGGGAGGTATAGATTTGTATAAATTTCAAATAGTCAGTGCGAGGGATTTGATATTTTACACAAAGCTCTTCGAAAGATGGTATATATTCTCTACCCAGAAGAAAATCTCCCACTGTCACTACCCCTAGTCTCTCCCACCTCCCAGAGGTGCTGTCATTAAGTTGGATCGGAATTATTGAGCTCTGCCACAGGGGTGTATATTTGGTATATCTTGGTATTGTCAGAAGTTTAGCGGTCCATTTCCAAGTTTTCAAAGCGTCTGTAATGATCTTGAATTTAATCTTTTTGAAGTAAGATGGTTCGACTTGTATTAGCAGCAAACCTCTGGCCTTATCTCCTAGTGATAGTTCATATATTGAGGGTATAGCCTGATCCCGGTTGGTACTTACTGGCACTTGAGCAACAAAAAGGATGGTCATTTGTTGCAGGAGGGTCGCCCATGAATAGTATGTTAAATTTGGTATTGCTAATCCTCCTCTAAGATATGGTAGAGTTAGCTTAGGAAGTGCTCTCCTAACTTTGCCATAATTCCAAATAAATCTCGACATAGCAGAATGTAGATTTTTAATTATATCATTGTCGACTAAAAGGGGGATTGCCCGAAACAGGTATAATATTTTTGGGAACACGCTCATTTTAATGTAATTACCCCAGCCAATTATAGAAAGATGGAGATTATTAACTCTGAGAAGATCTTTCTTAACTTTCTTAATAAGCGGGTCATAATTTAGCTGGTTGATTTCACTTATTTTAGGCGAGATGTTTACACACAGATACACCGCATTGTTAACTCTGTATTGGCTAACAAAAGATGTATTCTCGGTGCAGATAACCATCGTTTTATCCCTATTCAGGGAGTATCCTGAGTATACACCAAAAGACCGTGTAATGTCTTCGATCTCATCGATTGCCTCTGTGGGGTTTGGTGTTAATACCGCCACGTTATCGGCATAGGCCAATACTTTGGTATTATACAAGCCTACTTTAACTGGTTCAATTACTGGTGAGGTAATAAGTTTAAGGATAAGTGGGTTGATATAGAGGGCGAAGAGTAACGGGGAGCACGGGCAGCCTTGCCGCGTGCCCCTCTGGATGTTAATAAACTCTGATTCGCTACCCCCTACCATAATTTTTGCCTTAGGGTCGACATAGAGGGCCTTAATGGATTTTATAAAGACCGGGCCAAGATTATTGATCGCTAACACCTCCCAGAGGAACTGCCATGAGACCCGGTCAAAGGCCTTCTCTGCGTCCAGTAGGATCATCGACATCTGGCCTCCCTCTACTCCCATGATGTCAAATAAGGAGATGGCTCTGCGAGTATGGTCTATCGTACTCTTACCAGGAATAAAGCCGTGCTGCCAGGGGGAGACCAGATGTTCGACAATCCTACTGAGACGATTGGCACAAATCTTGGCATAAATCTTCGAGTCTGAGTTGATGAGTGAGATTGGGCGGTATGAGGAGGTTTGTTCCGGTGGTTTATCTTTTTTTGGGAAGATGGCTATATTTGTGTGTTTCCAAGACTCAGGGGGTTTGCCATGCCATTGCACACCAAGAAATAGGTCGTAAAGGAATGGGAGGATAAGATTACCAAGTAGTTTATACAGATCTAAGGGTATTCTGTCTGGCCCGGCTGCTTTTCCGGTAGCCAATTCTGCTAGAGCTAATTCTACCTCAGAACTTGAGACTTCTTTTTCAAGGTCTTCCCTTGTTATTTCATCTATGGTTTTACCAAGATTTGTTTCTATGAGCCAATTATTCAAAAACTCTTTAGTATTAGGTGTTAACTGTTGATCTTCATTTTGGTATAACTTCCGGTAATAATCTTGAAATGACGCTGCTATACCTTCAGAGGAGGTGTGTTTCTGTCCTCCGTATTCAATGGTTTGAATGGAGTTGTGTGATTGCTTCTGGCGGGTTCTAAGGGCCAGATGTTTCTCCACATTTTCTCCGGTTTCATATATTTTATTCCGGTTTACCTGAAGAGTTTCTGCTGCTTTTTGTGAAAGATCGCTATTAATCTCAGCTTTTAAAACCAAAATCTTACAGAGAGTATCTTCAGTTTGTTCCCCAAGATGGATCTGGGTAACGTGTAAGTGCTCTAAGTTTATTAGTTCATTGTTTAATTGTGCAGCCAGCCTATCACGGTCTTTTTTACGCGTGGCTACAAAAGAGACAGTTTCTCCCCTTAGAGCTGCTTTGTAACAATCCCAAACAACCACCCTGGATGCGCTGTATTGGTTAAGCTCAAAAAACTCTTTTGTCCATAGCCTTATGTGTGTTATATATTCTTGATTAGCAAGAAGCTTACGATTGAATGACCATTGAGGATATACTCTCTTGTACCTGGCAACATCAAATACTACAGAGAGAGCGTTATGATCTGATAACGTCTTAGGGGCTTTAGTTATGACAGCATTTAGGGCCATGTCAGCAGTTGACAATATATAATCGATGCGTACGTATTTATTATGGGGATAAGAAAAATACGTGTATCCCGGGTCCCCTTTATTCTTCAAAGTCCAGATGTCACTTAAATTGTGTCTGGCCATCAGTTGCTGCACTGCCCTAAATACCTTGGGCTTACGTCCTACGTAAGTATGCTGAGCTTGTCTATTCTGTGGGTGGCCCATCGTTATATCGAAGTCCCCACATATTATGAGCGAGCCGGTCCAAGATGCCA
Source organism: Lissotriton helveticus (assembly GCF_964261635.1). NCBI lineage: Eukaryota > Metazoa > Chordata > Amphibia > Caudata > Salamandridae > Lissotriton > Lissotriton helveticus. Next base: position 644,809,111 of record NC_136059.1, read on the forward strand.
GCTCGAGTTCTAAGTCGTTAAATAGAGCAGGCTCATCCAGGTTTGACCCGTAGATCGAGCAAATGGTAATGCCTATGTCAAGCTGTATAATAGTCCACCTGCCGTGGGGGTCTGCCATTTTTCGCATTGGTTTACCCAAATAGGCTCTCGCTAAGATGGCTACACCCCGAGTCTTAGATGTCTGTGTGGTTGAAACAAGAATGTTAAATCCAAGGATTTTTAACTGATCTATTTCGCCTATTGGGATATGGGTCTCCTTTAAGCATATATTATCCCATGAACTTTGGTGTATTGCTTGACATAGTTGTGCCCTCTTCCTCCTGTCATTAAGACCCACTACATTCCAATACCCGAGTTTTAACTTCCCCATAGTTTCTTTCCAAAAATCAGACCATACCTAGTGTTATAGTAGATCGTTTGTTTTCTTGATTTCATACATTGAACCTCATTTACTGCCTCAACAATTGTATTAATTACTGAATTAATTGTACCCTTTGACCTGCTCATTTTATATTCTTCTTTCCCCCCCTCGTCCCCACCGACACCCACCTCCCCGACAAAGCCCTCCCCCCTTACACCCCAAAAAAAGGCAATTAGACTCTATAGGAGTCTGTGACGATGGATTAGCGCTGCCTGACCAGTACAAGACAAGCACACAGCCATGAGAATAAGAAAAGAAAAATAAGAAAAAGGAGAAAAGGAACTGAAAAGAGAGTGAATACAAAAGCAATTATAAAACTAATTTCATATTGCATAATATCTTAGTGAAGCCATCATTTGAACATTATTTATACATTGGTATCATCCCTGCTCAAGACTTTAGTGTTGTGTACATTCAAGACTACACTACCCGTCAGTGCTACCAAAAGTATCTATCCACATTCCAGGTCTAGAATCAAAGGGATGTAGCTATGTTTATTTTATGCTCTCTAAGTACTCCTTTGCCTTAATCTCCGAAGTGAAATACTTTGTTTGCCCACCATATATAGCTTTCAGTTTGGCTGGGTTGTTAAGATACACCATTGCTTTTTTATCTAGAAAGGGCTTAATTAACTGTCTAAGGCGCCATCTCCTTTCCACTGTAAAGTGGCAGAAGTCTGGGCGCACAAAATACGAGATCGGCAACACAGTCTTTGCTTTTTTGTTTGTCAATATGCATGGGTTAAACATCAAATTGACCTTGTGACTCTCCTAATCATAATCACATTAAATACATTCCAGTGGCCCTAGGAGACAAGCAATCTGCTGCTACTGTGCTATTATTATTATTATTATTATTATTTATTTTTTATAGAGCGCGTAGTCACCATGAGGTATCCCAGCGCTGATAGACCTTATCTCCTAAGTTCAGTGGGACTGGGGAGAAACGAAAGGAAAGGGGGCAGATGGTCAGGGTTACGGCGGGCATGAATCATTGGGGAAAAAGGTGAGTCTTGAGCAGCTTCCTGAAGCGAAGGTATTGCAGTTCGAGTCGCAGGTCGCGGGGGAGCGAGTTCCAGAGACGTGCAGTATGGACTGAAAAACGTCTTCCTCCTGAGCGGGCTTTCTTGAATCTGGGGATCGTGATGAAGTTTTCCGTGTCCGAGCGGAGGGGTCTTGTGGGTTTATAGGGTATGATGAATTTCCTGAGAACAAGGGGGCCTTGATTTTGTAGCAGTTTGTGGGCTAGGCACAAGGCCTTGAATTTGACCCGCTCCCTTATCGGAAGCCAGTGGAGGAGTTTTAGGGCAGGTTTAGCCGAGGCTCTGGCAGGGGTATTTGTGAGAATCCGAGCCGCAGTGTTCTGGATTCTCTGAAGCTTGTTGAGCGTCACTTCGGGGGCGCCCAGGTAGATCACATTGCTATAATCCAGCCTCGAGAGTATTAGGCCTTAAATTAGCAATTTTTGGGAGTTGGGGGGCAAGAGGGGCAGGACTTTCCTCAGCGATTTCAGGAGCCCGAAGCAGGTCCCGGCTACTGTCTTTGCCTGTACAGTGAACGAGAGGTCTTTGTCAAGCCACACACCGAGGCTTTTTACTTCTTCCTTTGGGTCAGGGGGGGGGGGCCCAGACAGTCTGGCCAGATGTTCGGGGAGAGTGTGAGTCCTTTTGGGCCAAGGAGCAGAACCTCAGTTTTAGTCCCGTTTAATTTTAAGGCTGAGCTGTTCATCCAGCAGTGGACCTGCGTAAGGCAGTTAAATAAATCTGCTGATTGTTGTCTGGGATGAGATAGTGACACCACTAGTTGAGTGTCGTCAGCATAGCTGACGACGCTCACTCCGAACGGGGTGATAACCTCCTCCAATGTGGACATGTAGATATTAAATAATGTGGGGCTCAGGGAGGAGCCCTGAGGCACCCCACATTGGAGGGGAGTTTCGGAGGAGCGGGCGTTCTTCTCCCAGATCTGATAGTTCCGCTGAGCCAGAAAGGATGACAGCCAGGATAGGGCCAAGCCTTCCACACCAACTCTCTTGAGTCTTTTAATGAGAAGTTGGTGGTTGACGGTATCAAAGGCCGCGCTTAGGTCGAGGAGGATCACTGCCACTGATCCTCCTCCGTCCAATAGTGCTCTGGCCTCCTCAACCGCCGCCAGGAGGGCGATGTCAGTGCCCTGCCCTGGGCGAAAGCCCGTCTGGGAACTTTTTAGCTTGTTGTTGACCTCCAGGAACTGGGAAAGTTGTTTATTAACCAGTTTTTCAGCAATCTTGCTGACTCCTGGGAGTAGGGAGATGGGCCTGTAATTAGCTAGATTTTCAGGGTCGAGGGAGGGTTTCTTTAATAGAGCTTTCACGACTGCCGTCTTCCAGCTTGGGGGTACAACACCCTGTTGGAATGAGGCGTTGATCAGATGAGTCAGGGGGGGGGGGTAATCGTGGGAGCTACCTCCTTGAGGATCCGAAGTGGGGCGGGGACCCTGGGGGATCCGCTTTTTATGGATTTTAATGTGTTTCCTACTTCTTCGATCGTAACTTGACCCCAGGAGGAGAGACAACTGGGTGTTAGGGAGTGCGGGAGATCGTTTTCCTCGCATGGATTCGCGGTGGGGATTGAATCAAGAATTTTTTGAATTTTTTCATGGAAAAAAGTGGCCAGCTGTTGGCATTTTTCCTGATCAGCTTTGGGGTCTGTGGGGTGTCTCGGCCCAGGTTCTGGGGTTTTGAGAAGTTCTTTTAGGATGTCGTAGGATTCCTTACTTGAGCATACCGCTTTCTCTATTCTTTCCTGGAAGAAAGCACTTTTAGTTTTGCGAATCGCAGTTTTATACCTTGAGAAAGAAATAGAATAAGCATCTTTGTTTGTTTCCGATTTGTTTTTTCTCCAAGAGCGTTCCGTTCTCTTGCACTCTTGGAGCAGTGCTTTAAGCTCTGGAGTGTACCATGGAGCGGACGATACTCTTTTGGGATGTTTAAAGGAGGCAGTTTTGGGGAGGAGTGTATCGAGAGAGGAAGTGATCCACTCATTGAACTGCTTATCGGCCGTAGCAGGATCGGTGGATAGCTCAGGGAGGGAGTCTGCAAGAGCAGTAGCCCATTCCCTGGGTATGAGTTTCTTCCACCGTCTATCGGTGACCTGAATTTTAGTAGTTTGAGGGGTCATGGTGGGTGTTTCCCAGAAGATAGGGACCAGGGAATGGTCTGTCCATGGAAGGGTCAAGGGTGGCCTCGTGGTGATGGTTGCCACATTGGTAAGGATGGGGTCCAGTAAGTGTCCCTTCTCATGGGTAGGCTCATTGTTGACCAGTCGGATATTGAGTGACAATAGGTCTTGAAGGAGGTCGGAGGCTATCCGGTCAGTGGGGTCCATGAAATGAAAGTTCAGGTCGTCTAGAATAAGAAAGTTGGAGGCAGAAGATGCTAATTGTGAGGCAGATTCAATAACAGCATTGAGGAAGTTCCCAGGGGCACCTGGGGGGCGGTAGATCAAAAGCCCTGACAGGGAGTTAGCTGGGGAGGTTTGGATGGAGAATTGACAGCTTTCGCAATCCTCGATATGGGCGTTGGAAATTCTACAGGTGAGTTGTTCCCTGAAGATTAAGGCTACCCCCCCTCCCCTCCCTTTGGGTCTGTGTAAGGCTTGACAGAGGTACCCTGGGGGAAGGGCCGTGACGATGTCCGAGTCGGAACTGTCTGATAGCCACGTTTCTGTTAAAAACAGCAGATCGAAATCATGGTCTTGGATTAACAGGTATGTTTCGAGCGCATGTTTGGGGAGGGAGCGGCAGTTGAGAAGTCCCATCCTCAGTCCGGGTTCAGCTGAGCCCAAAGGAGTGGGGTTGCAGCGCTTACAATTAAAGAAGGGCTTACCATCAGTGTGCGTGTGGTAGCAGGCCAGGATTTTCTTAGGTTGAAGCGCGCGGAGCATATCTCCAGTATATACCACCCGGTCATGAGGGACATCCGACAGAGTCTCTGGGCCTGGGTCCGTCTGGGCCCGGACGGGCCCAGACGGGCTTGCCTTTGGCGCGCCTTCGGCACGCTGACGGCGCGCCCGCTGCGCCCGTCCGCTGCGCTGCCTGAACTGACACATAATTTATTGGAAGGAGAATGGGCGTTGGAGGGGTGGGCGTGGCCACTAGAGGTGGGCGTGTCCGTGGCTCCTCGCGGCCGGTGATGGCGGTGTGCGAGTGGAATCCTGTCCTGACAGTGTTGAGATCGACTGTCTAGGGGGATATGAGGTCAGTGCGGGGGGGAGTGCGCAACGCGGTTAAAATACAAATTATCACAGTTTTAAAATCAAAGTCACAATTTTTGCAAGGTTTCACTCCCGGCTTTCCGCCTCAGGAGACTCAGGTCAAATGCGGCTCTATTATTCAGGGCGCGCTTTTATCTGCTTGGTGAGGGGTGGGCGTGGCCACTAGAGGTGGGCGTGTCCGTGGCTCCTCGCGGCCGGTGATGGCGGCGTGCAAGTGGAATCCTGTCCTGACAGTGTTGAGATCGACTGTCTAGGGGGATATGAGGTCAGTGCTGGGGGGGAGTGCGCAACGCGGTTAAAATACAAATTATCACAGTTTTAAAATCAAAGTCACAATTTTTGCAAGGTTTCACTCCCGGCTTTCCGCCTCAGGAGACTCAGGTCAAATGCGGCTCTATTATTCAGGGCGCGCTTTTATCTGCTTGGTGAGGGGTGGGCGTGGCCACTAGAGGTGGGCGTGTCCGTGGCTCCTCGCGGCCGGTGATGGCGGCGTGCGAGTGGAATCCTGTCCTGACAGTGTTGAGATCGACTGTCTAGGGGGATATGAGGTCAGTGCTGGGGGGGAGTGTGCAACGCGGTTAAAATACAAATTATCACAGTTTTAAAATCAAAGTCACAATTTTTGCAAGGTTTCACTCCCGGCTTTCCGCCTCAGGAGACTCAGGTCAATTTCAGTTATTTAAAACACTTGTTTGCACAGAGCTTTATTTACAATTTATCTTTTTGGTTTTTCTCATGCTGGTTCAGCCGGACCACCTGACATGCAGGAGAGAGAAGCCTTTTTGTGGCAGCAGTGGCTGGAGCGTATCCAGCAGGAATACCAGCTGGTGGTGGTCCTGGAAGAGGAGTAGGAGGAAAGAAATGCACAACAGTGCCCTAGTGCAGCCAGTCCCCCTCAGCCTCCAGTCTCCCGGCCATCCCATCGCTGGTGCCACTGCCATCTAATTGCTGCCACCCCCACCACAATTGCAACAGGACATTGCTGTGCCGCATCCTGTAGCGGCTGGACACCATCGAGGGCCAGCTCAGCTCAATGGAGCAGAGCCTGGACCAGCTTTGGGCAGAATTCCATAATTCCCTCTTATAGCCTTTTAAAAATAAATGCTGTTTTGGTCAGACGGATTTGTTGTTTGTTGGGGTTTGGTGGAGAGGGTGGGACGGGAATTGGAACTGGAGAGACTTTCTCTGACATTTTGAGTTTTGGGGCTTGGGTCAGTTTTGTTTGGAAGAGGGGTGGGCATGTTGTTTGGGTGAGGAGGATGGGTTGCTTTGTAAATAAATAAAGGGGGAAACATTTTTTCTAATCTAAAGTTGTGCCTGAAGTAGTTTCTTTTACTTTTACTTTACACTGCTGCCTTCATGTAGTTTTACACCTGCCTGTTTATGCACTTGTAACTTAAGAGTGAGTGTAGCACTTAATTATAGAGTTTAGGCTTATACTGCTCTATTTTGACTATTATGAAGAATTCTGCCATGATTACCTACATTGTGTCGAAGTTCTGAACTATCTAGATAAAAAGCAGTAGCAGTTAATGTATTTCTTGCTAAGTTAAATTACTTCCATACCTGTTGTCTTACCTGAATATACATGCAGCAATAACAGGGGAGGCATCACAACTTCACAAGTGAGGTCTCACTTCCAGTTAAACCCAGGTGAGCTCAAGTTGTAGGATTGATCTTAATGATTAATTATCTATCAAGGGCAACTAAATGGAAGTAAAACGACTGAGTAACGGGTGATATCTTTATCAAAGGTTTACAAAGAATTGACACCACCTGAGTACTACGTGATGACACAATGAGAATGCCTGATTGGGCTAAAATGGAAGAAATAGCAATACTAGTAAGTTTTGGGAAATGTGGAGCTAGCAGTATTATTTGTGAAATCCTCAAGTTATAGAAAATAGACTCATAGTCTGGAGTCGGCAACACAAGGCCTGAATGATGATGCTGATGACTGATGTTCTTCATTCTGTATGTAAAAAAATATGGATAATTTTTAATGTGCTTGTTGGTAATGGGCTGGTGTGGACTACTGCTAAGAAGATTCTACATTAAGTTTGTGTTGCTTTCATCACATCTGCCCCACCAAGTGTGTGATCCATTGATTATGTAATTTAAGCCACATTTCAATAAATCACACAGCTCAGGGGAAGATGGTTAGGGGTTTGATGAATCTCTTGGTAATGGAATTTGGGGAAAGCCATGACAAACACGACAACACAAAGGCAACATTCATCTGGGCAATAAGCAGCAGCACATCATTCACCATCAATCTGTTAGAAGGAAACAAAGGAATCAGTATGAAAGAGTACAGATACATGCATTGCAAACAGTCCTTCTGCCCCCGTGACCCAATTTACCATATATCTAAGTGTGCTGTCTTCTAGGTTGAGAAGTGAACACACCCACTCACTACTCTTGGTTAATATCATTGTTAAAATAAACATGATATTGTATAGCAAAACTGAGTGGTTCGTCTGCATTCTCCTTGTGAATGTCCACTCTTTAGGGCCTGGCTGAAATGGTCCGGTAGGTAAGCAGGAGTATTGTTGAGCTCATCTAGCTTTAGCCTTTCATTTGTGAAGAAGACTAGAAGAAGGCCTGCGGATTGTAAAAGAGAAACTATATTTTAGAGTTAAGGAGAAGGACACAAAGAAGGTAAGCTTCATGAGGAGTATATTAAGAAGACTCAGAGGCAGCACAAAAAAAAACAAAAGGGGGGCCCAGAGTATACGTTTTGCTACAGGTCCAACACACACTCACATACACACACACACACACACACAAACAGTCACACCCAGAGCAGCATTTCAAAAATGCACCTCTCTCTATTCCACATAGCTGAGTACTAGGTCTCAGACTAAAGTCGATCCTCGATAAATCCTTGCTTCTAGCTATTGATGAGGTAGTCCTGGAGCTACCCCCCTGAGTTCTTCAATGATACTTCTCCAGTTTTGACTCAGAGTAATCCTATCCCAGACCAGTCATCCTCATCATCCTCATGAAACACGATGACGTGGGGTTGAAAGATGTGACGTGCAGCTGTTGAAGAACAAGTAGAGAATGAAACAGATTTGCAGTATTTTGCATAGGTGTTTTGTTTGTTAACTAAAGTGACTGTTCTGATCTCCGAAGAACCAAAAAAGGAGAACAACCTGCAATTAATTAAATCTGACTAAGCATGAAAGGTCTTATCATCACCCACGGGGCACAAAAATGAAGCACCAATCACTCAAGCCCCAAACAATGCAAATCAATTATCATCTCAAGAAATTTCCCATATTGCAGTTAAACACACACCGTCCCTCATTGTCTGCCATCATATGAATCATCAATCAACTTAAATCATCAATCACGCAATCAGTTGTAGTTACCTCATCCAATCCAAGCACAGGTAGTTCAGATAGGTATTCAATCATCTTTGATGCAGGAAACACATTGGAATTTGGGACTGGCAGGCAGTCTTGTAGGTAATAAGTAATTTTATTAACCCTGGGTGTAGTGGGTGTAGTGGGGCTACGCGAAGCTTCGTGAAGTGGGCATGAATCTACGCCCACCCACGCGCTTCACGTAGCCCCACTATGCACCGCCCATCTCCCTCCCGCCCTCTTTTACACCCCTAATTTGGATTTTTAATAGGTTAAAAAGTAAAGAAAAACACCTACCTTTTATGCGGCGTCCCGGGGCTCCATCTTCTTCTTTGTGCCGACTTCTTCCAAACTAAATGCTCATGCGCGAGCGACCACGCATGCGCATTTCTCGCAAGAAAGTTAAATACAAAAATAAAACTCAATAAATGGAAACAACTAAAATTTAAAAAAAATATTCACAAGCATAGTCACGTATTAAATTGCTTTCAATGTCAACCATCCATGCAATCCTATGGCAAAGGCCCACATTGGCTGGATGCACAAAATGGCTTCCAGCCAGTGCAACATGGTAGTCAACAACAACTAACACTGAGCAAGGAAGCATGGTTACAATTTCAGAGAAGACATGAAGGCCTATGGCAAAAGCACACTGGCTGGCTACACAAAATTGTTGCCAGCCACATGGTCACACCAACAACGACCAGCAAGAAGGCATGGCCACAAACAAAGAAGACATACAGGCTTATGACAAATTCACACTAGCTGGCTACACAAAATGGCCAAAAGTTGGCAGGGTATGCTCAGACGTGAGTCCCTTGCTCACTTTGCCACTGGATTCAAGCAAGCCTGGCTGAAGACGGCTGTAATGCCAGAAACCGGTCCTAGGAAGCTTGTTTCCGGTCCAGGGAAGGCATGGCTTGGCAGTTCGGGCTGGACTGTTCCCATGAGGCACAGGGTCAGACTGATTTGCATATGGCCATGTCTGAACTGGGGTGGCAGAGTGGGCTAAAGAACGGTGATGGATTAAACCCAGATCTGTTGACTGGGTATGAGTGTTTGATTGGTTCAGATGCTCCGTCCATCACCACCCCCTTATGTACCGCTTAGTTCGCCATAAGTTGGCAGGGTATGCTCAGACGTGAGTCCCTTGCTCACTTTGCCACTGGATTCAAGCAAGCCTGGCTGATGACGGCTGTAATGCCAGAAACCCGTCCTAGGAAGCTTGTTTCCGGTCAGGGAAGGCATGGCTTGGCAGTTCGAGCTGGACTGTTCCCATGAGGCACAGGGTCAGACTGATTTGCATATGGCCATGTCTGAACTGGGGTGGCAGAGTGGGCTAAAGAACGGTGATGGATTAAACCCAGATCTGTTGACTGGGTATGAGTGTTTGATTGGTTCAGATGCTCCGTCCATCACCACCCCCTTTTGTAACACAAAATGGCCGCCAGCCACATGGCCACAACAATAACAAACAACAAGGAGGCATGGCTGCAAACAAAGAAGACAGGCAGGCCTATGGGGAAAGCAAAGTGGCTGGCTATAAAAAATGACCGCCAGCCCGGAGGCTCGAGGCAGAGTACTCTGCCTCGAGGACTCCGGGTGGTGCCACAGAGGCTTCTACATACAAAAGAAGCACTGAAGAAAGTTAATACAACTTGAATAAGATACCTGAGAAACCGGATCCATTTCTAAGACGCCACAATTGGAAACCCTATGTGGGTCGGAAGTATCACTGCATATTAAAACAAACTTGCTTAACAGGAATTAGCTTTGAGAAAGTCGTGGGACGATTACCATTAGGCGACGAAACACGTGTTGGCTGTTAAAAACTTCCTGAAAATTCACACTTTCAATTCAATTCAATAATACTTTATTCGGTACTTAGAAAATACCATAAAAGTGCATTTAAAACAATTAAAATCAATGACATACAGTTCGTAACACATGATTGGGGACAATTAAGCAAACAATTCATTCAGCACCACCCTCTTGAGTTCCTTAACCTTACGGCAACCTTAATACAATTCATAATGCAACACAATGTATAAGGATCATTAGCCCTTTCCAATAATAACAGGGCAACCTTGGCATGTTTGAACTTAGCCTGTTTTCAAATTCCTACTAGAAAACTATGCCTAGGTAAAACATAAAATGGGCATAATAATACAAAATGAAGGGTGTCCTGCGGAGACCTATTGTCGCAGCCACAGGCACCCTTCTGCTCAACAGTTGAGGTAAAACCTGGTGGATCAGCCAGTAGGTGGTGTAAAAAGTTGAGCCTAGAACGAGTGAATAAAAATCTGTCCTGGGCGTTATGCATAAGAGCGAGATATGGGCCCATTCCTTCCAATGTTTTCACCATGCTGTGGCCGCAGACTGAGGTTTTACTTTCTTCCGCGGCAGCTCTACGTGAGGCAGCAGCGTCCAAAATTTTGTTTTTTAACTCTCGGTATATCTTGGGGGATAATTTCCATAGGGTTGATAAAAAGATCCTTACAACCAATTACCTCAAGTGTGGACTTGACATATTTTAGCCAGGGAATGCTCATTCCATTGTCCCTGTCCATACAGTCTCTGATAATCTGTCTGCTCAGGTCCGCCTCAGTGTTTGACCAAATCTTTAACCAGGCCATTAGAGGTCTGACCTTGATCAGGTCCTCAATGTATACCCTTCCTAGTTCTTCATGGATATAATGGGCGGGGATACTTTGAGGAGTTTTGAGGACCTTTCTTAGGTATTTGTTCTCCTCTGTCTGTAATTTCTGAGTGTTGACAAAGCCCCAGACCAAGACCCATATGTCGCTTTTGAGCAGCAGATTGAGCTGTACAGGTTCATAACTTGTTCTGGCGACCACCGGCCCAGCCTGCGTCCATAATTCATAATCGCCTCGGTCGAGGCCACTAGTTTGGAACATCGCTCTTCAATTAAAAATTTAAAATTTAAAAACCCATTAAACAACAAGTCAAGGTAAGGGAAGGTCTGTACTTGCCCTAGTTTATGTGTGCCTATTTTATATGAGAATTTTTTACAGGGTTTATTTCCCGCCAGCATAACATATGACTTAGTCAGGTTTGCCGACAGGTCTAAAGTGTCCATAAAACTAACAAACCCGTCTATCAAGCACTGCAGTCCCTTAGGGGTGCGGGCTAGGAGAACCGCATCATCTGCGTACAACAGCACCGGGATCGGGCGGGAGCCTACATGAGGTGAATCTACTTTTAATTTGCCTAGTGCCTGGTCTAAATTATTAATATAAAGGGAAAATAAAAACAGGGCCAAGATGCATCCCTGTCTGACCCCGCTGTTACAGGCAAAAGGTACTGTGGTGCCCCCTTCCAAATTAAAGCGCACTTTAGCAGTAGTGTTCCAATGCAGGGTTTTCAGTATATTAGCCAGGCCCTGGTCAACCCCTAGTCTGGACATCAAGGCCCACAGCTTTTCTCTGTTGACATGGTCAAAGGCCGCAGTGAGGTCCATAAACCCAAGGTATATAGCCTCGTTACTAGCTAGTGTATATTTTGCCACCAATAGATAGAGGTTCAGGCACTGGTCCGTTGCGGATCTCCCTGCCCTGAAACCGTACTGCAAATCTGTGATGATTTGGTGTTCGTCTGCCCAATCCATAAGGCGGTTAAGTACTACTCGTCCCAACACATTGGCCGTTACATCGATCAACGATATGGGGCGGTAGCACTGGGGGTTGTCCATATTTCCTTTTTTAAAGATGGGAACTATTGTTTCTGAGGACCATGAACGTGGGAGGCCAGTTGTGACCACCGCGTTTATCACCCTTGTGAGTATGGGGGCCCACAGATCCACCTTACTCAGATAAAGATCCGGTGGGATGCCATCTGGGCCTAGTGCTTTATTTTTCGTTAGGCCCTGAATGCCCGCTACTACCTCCTTCAGAGAAAATTCAGTCGTGGTAGCTCACCAGGGTCCCTCCCCATCGTCCTCATTAAGCTCAACAGTATGGTTATATAAACTTTTAAAGTGATCATACCATTGTTCTGGCAGGATGGTGGAACCAACTTCTGGGGCATTGGAGTCCTGGAAACATGGGTTGTTTATTATTTTCCAGGACTCAGTTAGGTCCCTTCTGTCCGCAGTGTCCCTTAGATCTTCCCAGGCTTGAGATTGGAGGGAATGTTTCCTGCACTTTATCGCCTTATTGTATGCGATCCTACACCATGCTATACGCGACTTGTCCCGGGGCAGAGTTTTCAGGCTTGATTTTAGCTCTTTCTGTGCCCGGGAGCAGTCGTGGTCAAACCATCTTGGGGTGGCATTTGCTCTCCCTTGCTTCTTGGTCTTTAATAGCCCGTCTATTAGGTGCGCCACTTCCTCAAATGCTTTGACGAGACACACCCGAGCATATCAGTCCCTGTCTCCATTAGGGCTTTGTAGAAAGCATCCCCGTCCACTTTGGACCATCTGAGTCGCTTCCCCTGATCTGTTACTCTCTCAATGCTGGCTACCCCTACACTTCTTCTTTCACTTCTGGGGTATAGATTTGCTATCTCCAGCACCAGGGGGTTGTGATCACTGAAAATGCTCCATTCAATCTCAGCCCCTCTTATCCAGTTCTTAAGTAGGCTGAAGACCACTACGTAATCTATGATGGAGCGACACCCTCTGCCCTTAAATGTTGGGTTAACCTCCCCTCCACTGCCTGTAGCTACTAGATCTATAGTGTGCACTAGGGTATGATTTTTCAGTACCCTGTCCAATTCCATCCCCTCGCCAGAATGCTGGAAGTGAGGACCTTCCTCCAGCAAGCAACGATACCAATCCTCGTTGACAGGGATCAGGTTTGGACACAGATGGCAATTAAAATCACCCGCTAAAACCACAAACGGGGCCACCGCTCCCTTCCTCAAGGATGTTTCTGCGCTTAATCGATTATCCAATTCACTTATTGTGGATCCCCTCCCGTTAGCTGCCAATGCATTATACAGGTTGATCAGTATAACATTTAGCCCATTAGTGTGGAACCCAAGAGCCTGCAAATTATTTGTGGGCCAGTTTAAGTTGGTCCATACTCCCTCCAACTGCAAATCTACGAATATAAAAAGTCCACCCGTAGCTTTTCCCGATGTTGACTTTAATGCAGGCACGGAGAAACACTTGTACCCGGCTAGATGAAAGGGGCTGCAATCTGTCACCCAAGTTTCCTGCAGACATATTACCTGAAACCTGGTGATATACTTTCTCCACTCCTGGTTATCAAATGTTGCTGATAGTCCAGCTATATTCCACAAAACCAGTTTTATCCCCTCCTGCATTTGTGTCTCTCTGGGGTATAATGTGGCTGCATTATTGTGCTCTATCCCTTCACTTTTTGATTCCTAATTAGGCTAGGGTGGGTTATATAGATTCTCTGATTGCTGATGGTGCGGGGAGAAATGATCCAGCCCTGGATCTTCCTCACTCCCTAGTGATCTGACCAATGGTCCAAGCAAATTTCCGGAAATGCGAGGGACATGTATCACGGTCCGTGGGGGGTCCCATCTGGGACCTCCACACCATGAATGGTGGACGATTGCAATACAGTGTAATTAGGTGAGATTACAACCTGGGAAATATTAGGGGAGCATCCCTTCCCACACAGTCGGTTCATAGAGGAAGTTGCGCTGCTCTTCAGTCAATCCTACTCATCCAAGGACGTGAGGGGGTCAAATCTGTTCCTAAAGCGAGGTAAACCCTGATATCTGCAGGGGGCATATGGCGTTGGACGGCAGAGGCTCAACTCACCCAGAGAGCTATCACTTCTGCTTCGCCATCCAGGACCTGATTCGGGACATGGAGTTCCCCTTGGATAGAAAAAACTCAGGGGCAAGGATCTGATGGTACTTAATTGGCTGATCGGTCCCCAGCTTAATATTTGGTTGACTATGCGGTGGTTCCTAAAATTGAGCACCACATAGTCACCACTAACATCCTTTGGCCCATTCCCCAACCAACTCACCCTCCGAGCAAACAAAATTTCCCCTTGTTCGTTCCCTGTCAGTGGCCTGTTCTTATTCAGCCAGAACATGGTTTTATTTTTGAGGTCATCATAGGCCTCTGTGCAGTCTGGCTTCAGCTCTGGGACCCCCGTGAGTATAATTACATAGGGGGCCACTTCTGGGGGTAAGTTTATGCATGGTAGAGGGTTGATGGTTGCTTTGGGGGGTCGCTCTTCGGGTTGACACGGGAGTGAAGATTCTCGTGGCGGTTGCTTATGAGTTTCAGCTTGTGTGGTGTGTGTTGGTACGACACAGATAGCATCACCCAAACTCACAGTATGGCCATTGGGGGCACGGTATACAGACAAAATATCAAAATTTTAATATCGACATACACTAATATCGAAGTTTTAATATCGAATGGACAAAATATAGAAGGTAAGTAATATCGATATATTTAATATCGATATTAGTAATATTGAAGTTTAAAATATCGATGTAAGTAATATCGATGTTAATAATTTCGATGTTACTAATATCGATTTTTTAAATATTTTTGTGTATATTATTATGTATTTATTATGTTTTTAATTTAATTTAATTTTATGTAATTTAATTAAATTTTGTATTTTAGTACTGTAGCGGGTTGTGGGTTTATAGGGGAATGGGGTGGGAAGCAATTTAATTATGTTAAATTAATTATTAATTAGTAGGAATTATAAATTAATATTTATTAATTGGTAATTATTTTTAATTAATTGGTAATTAATTTTAATTGATTGATTAATTGATAATTATGTTCTGTAGTGGGTTGTGGGTTTATAGGGGAATAGGGTGGGAAGTAATTTAATTATGTTAAATTAATTATTAATTAGTAGAAATTACAAATGAATATTTATTAATTGGGAATTATGTTTAATTAATTGGTAATTATTTTTAATTAATTGATTAATTGATAATTATGTGTTGTAGTGGGTTGTGGGTTTATAGGGGAATAGGGTGGGAAGTAATTTAAATGTAATTAAGTAATGTTCTTTAATTAATTGTGTTGTTAATTATCTAATTGTTAATTAATTATTAATTGTTAATTAAATATTATTAAATGGTATTTTTATTATTTTTTAAATTACATATATTTTGCTCATCATGTTTTTAATAATTATGTATTGGTATTTGTAAATGGTTTATATCTATTTAATAGTTAATATTTTTATTATTTAAAATAAAACATTTATTTATAAGTATGTTATTTTTACTCCTACGCTATCCAACATTTTTCCTACTGTTGCACTCTCTGGAGTGGGAATAGTAATTTATACCCCTTCGCTATCCAACACTTTCCCTACTGTTGCACTCTCTGGAGTTGAAATAGTAATTGTTACCCCTACGCTATCCAACACTTTCCCTACTGTTGCACTCTCTGGAGTGGGAATAGTAATTTATACAACTACGCTATCCAACACTTTCCCTACTGTTGCACTCTCTGGAGTTGGAATAGTAATTTATACCCCTACGCTATCCAACACTTTCCCTACTGTTGCACTATATGGAGTGGGAATAGTTATTTATACACCTACGCTATCCAACACTTTCCCTACTGTTGCACTCTCTGGAGTTGGAATAGTAATTGTTACCCCTACGCTATCCAACACTTTCCCTACTGTTGCACTCTCTGGAGTGGGAATAGTAATTTTTACCCCTACGCTATCCAACACTTTCCCTACTGTTGCACTCTCTGGAGTGGGAATAGTAATTGTTACCCCTACGCTATCCAACACTTTCCCTACTGTTGCACTCTCTGGAGTGGGAATAGTAATTTTTATCCCTACGCTATCCAACACTTTCCCTACTGTTGCACTCTTTGGAGTGGGAATAGTAATTTTTACCCCTGCGCTATCCAACACTTTCTCTACTGTTGCACTCTCTGGAGTTGGAATAGTAATTATTACCCCTACGCTATCCAACACTTTCCCTACTGTTGCACTCTCTGGAGTGGGAATAGTCATTTTTACCCCTACGCTATCCAACACTTTCTCTACTGTTGCACTCTCTGGAGTTCGAATAGTAATTATTACCCCTACGCTATCCAACACTTTCCCTACTGTTGCACTCTCTGGAGTGGGAATAGTCCTTTTTACCCGTACACTATCCAAAATTTAATTAATTTTTTTTATTAGTTTTACATTGTTATTAATTGTTATTTTTATTATTATGTTATGTATATAAATGTATTTGTAATTTATTATATTTTCATTTATTTATAATTTATATAAATAATTATTTTAGAGTTAATATTAATTAAGTATATACGATGTATTATATTTTTATTATTATTATTATTTATTACATTATTTATTAATTTTAAATAATATAATATATTTTTAACTATGTTTATTATATTTATAAGTATTATGTTGTTAATTTTACTTTTTTTTAATTAAAAAACGATATTTTCTAAAAAACGATATTTTTGAAATCGATATATTTTTTCGATATTTTTGTACTTACCTTGTTAGAGATAGGATCTCGATATTATTGTCATCGATATTTTTGTTGCGATATTTTGGTACCTCGATATTTTTGTAGTCGATATTTTGTCATAGATTCGGGGTCACAGCTAGTATGGGGCTGTTGGGGGTTTAGGGCTAATAAAGGGCGCATGACAGTGGGGGTTTGCACTTGTGGGGGATTACTTAGTGGTGCGACTGGCATGGGTGTGGTCGCAGTCTCAGTGACTTTGGGAGTTGCTAATGAGGGTGAAATGTTGGCCACCCCACCCCCTTTGTTTTAACCAAAGTTACCACTTTATCTAGCCGACTCAGAATTAATTTCATTTGTGTGTTGATAAGCAACTCAAAATAATTCTGCAGGTCACTAATGATTTGGGACACCCAGTTTGGTGGTACTTGTGATAGTGGTACGCGTCCCTTGGGTTCCTCTACAGCCATGTTACTGTTTTCAGTTGGGGCAGTAATGGTTTTTCCCCTCTTCTGCCTAGGTTTCTTAGTGCTTATCTTCCTTTTCCTAGCTGTTTGTCCCTTCCCCACCGCTATGGGTGTCTCTGCGTTATCAATGATAGCCGGCTGGGCGCAAGGGATATCAGTGGATGGAGAAGCTACTGGGGCATTTGGGGTGATTACTGCCATGTCAGTCTCAATTTCTTGGGACAAGGACGTAAGGTCGATTTGCGGGGTTAGTGAGAGGCGCCTCTCAGTGCGCTCGATTTTGTTAGCAACCGCACCGATGGCTTTTCGCAACATTCTGTCAATTGCGGTGGGTTGAGCAGGTTTAGTTGTGGAGCGGGGGTTGGGTGAAATATTCCGGCTCAATTTGGATGACCTTGTTTGTACCGTGCTTGCCATTATTTGTAAATTCAGCAGGTATAGTAGCTAAGATGCAAGCACAAAAAAAAGGAAAAAACACCAAGAAAAATCAAGGTCAACTATAGAGCCCAGCAGAAGCACACTTACAAAACGAAAAAAGAGATAGTCCAGCTCCAACCCTGCTTAAGTCTCAGACAGTGTTATTTGGATGAGCTCCCAGTCCAGTCATACATATGCTGTGACACTACCTCTTGACTTGGTCCACAGCTGGGATCTTGTTCACCGTCATGGTTCCTAGAGATCTTCACAGAGGGGGGCCCAGCCCAGCCTCTGCCGGCCCCTGACGGCCACAGACGGCCCGCCCTTTGCCCTGGCTTAGCCCGGCGCATGCCCGCGCGCGTCCTGCATAGCGGGAAGGGCTGCTTATTTTTATGTCCTTCTAATTACAAGGGGGAGGGGCGAGACCTCTAGGTGGAACAGCCAGCCAGCAGCCAGCAGCCAACAGCGCAATGCGTCTCCCGCTCTGAAGTAGAAATAGCCCCGGTAACAAGGGGGAGGGACGAGACCTCCGCTCAGAGCCCCACAGCGTCCTGGGGCTTGGAGTCCTCTGAGCCCCCTAGGTGGAACAGCCAGCCAGCAGCCAACAGCGCGATGCGTCTCCCGCGGAGCGGGAGACGGGAGAAGTAGATATACCCCCGGTAACAAGGGGGAGGGGCGAGACCTCCGCTCCGAGCCCCGCATCGTCATGGGGCTTGGAGTCCTCTGAGCCCCCTAGGTGCAACACCCAGCCAGCAGCCAACAGCGCGATGCGTCTCCCTTAATAAAGTGACCAATAAAGAAGAAAGAATACTAACCTTTTGTTCATTATTGCTTTAACTTTGTGGAAACATGTTACATACTTGTGTTAAATTATATTGTTACGTGTGCTAAGGACTATTTTATGCTAATAAAAGAGCACCGGCGCTGCATATAAGTTTCTAAATAACTATTTCTAAACTATAGTCACTATAAATATCCTAACAGGAACGCTTCTGTGCCAATGAGCACTATGACTGCATACCTGACTCAATTAAGGATATTTCATGATATGTTGATTGGAGTTTTGTCATTTTGGTCTTGTTTTATTCAGATAAATATTCCCTATTGTTCAATATTGATGTGGAGTCCTTCTTGTGGTGTTTTTGACTGTGTTACTGTACAAAAGTGTTGCACAAATACTATACGCATTGCCTCTTTGACAACAGCCTGTCTGCTCTGCGCCAAGCTACTAGAGGGGGAGAACAGGTGAGGATGCAGAGTGAGAGGAATCAGAGCTGACATCTATCACTGCCGTTCTGTGTGCATAGGAGTGCAGACCCTGTCTGCAGCTCCTCCAATATTGTGCTAACTCTGCAATTCAGCGCGTGCACTTTCGTGTTGATATCACATGCGCCGCAGGCAGCACAAAAGACAGCAGGTCGCGAGTTCAAATCGCAGCAAGCAAATTCGTTGCAAACTGTGAACTGAATCACGTTCGTTCTCATGCAGTTTGCAATAGAAATGTTAAGACTCCGGGAATAAAATAAAAAAAATCCTTTCAAAACTGTTAACTTCTGTGTGGCGGGCTCGCATTTTGCTGCCTTGGGCACAATGCCTGCTGGTTTCCAGGTGTTAGGGCTGGCCCTCACCTGCGCCAGAAAAGAAACTAGACATCAGTTGGTAATGCCCTTTTGATTTAGCACCTGGTGGTTTGGAAACCCCGTCTTCCGCGAGATCAGTCATTATGACAAACACGCAGAGCGGTTCCAGGCCGCAGTACACGCAGCCCCTGGAATTACAAGCGGTGCTGCATTAATATTTCCCTCAATAAGTCTCAGATCTGCTGCCTAGTTCCAACGCGGAGTCGTCTATACGGTGCTTTCCTTTTCATGCAAGGCTCAGAACACTGCTACTGATGTAGAGGGACCCCAAAGCATTTTCTACAGCACTGGGATGTTATCAATCACAAAGGAATGACCTTTTTCAAGAGCGAAATCTCCCCGCTTATGCCCTGCTAATGTGAATAACGCCATGCCAGCGTGATGGCAAGATTTATCATGCCGAGGAGCCGTGCTGATCTATGAGGCAGCTTTCCATTTTGCAGGGAACACACAACTGCAGCTGTAATGGTTTGTGCGTTCCCGCAAATGCCAACAAAATCACACATCTGTCATGCCAGCTGAGAAAGCGCATCCCATTTAGTGCAGTTAGGACTCCGCTCATCCTTGAAAAGGTCATTCAGGCTTTAACCGACTACTGTATGTGCGAATAAACACAGGAAATTATCCCCCGGGCCCTGAAACGCATAGCTTGCATCCGCAGCGGGAGAGCCATCCTTCAAGTCTGCTGGGACACGTTTCATTGCTGTTGAAAGAGATTCTTTGATCTGTACAGAACACCGCATTTAGCGGACTTTGGACGTTAAATGCAGTATTTTCTATTTGCGTTCCATGTTTACCATATTTTGCATCATGTATGCCTGTTGTATTAATGTATATAAATAATAATATTTATTTAACAGTTTTAGATAGCGCGCCTGCATCACAGAGGTATCACAGTGCATTACACAGATTTTTTTTTAATTACAATAGAGCAGACAGAAAACATTTTGACATTGGGGAAGGGTCCGGAGGGAAGGCGCTGCCCGTTTCACCAGTCCAGCCAATATTTCCGGCAGATGCAGTCCTCAATTGTGTTCATACTCACAATTAATCAAGTGTTTGCCACAGTTCAGTCTTATGGATTTGCAGTGCCCCAGGCAAGACGTGTTTTGGGTCCTCTTCTGGAATAACTTAGAATGTATTACCCAACTCAAGCCCTTGTGGTGGAAATCAACAATGAATAATACATGAAACTTTCAAAAAGATTGGCACGCAAAAAAAACAAAAGCTCACACACCCCCATCCCCCACCCGTCACCCACATGATATTAAAAAATACACCTTGAATAAGCATTGATGAATCATTTTCTTTGTTTTATAGGCGGATCTTGATTTTAACAATATTTTACATAGAATTCAGGGCCTCATTTACAATGAAGTGATTCTTCTGCATAGATGCGTCAGTTTCCCAGCGCCAGCGCCAAATGTTCTTACGCCATTAAGGATGCGCTGTATTTACAATACAGTGCTTAATAGCGCAAGGATTAACAGATGCGTCAGAAATTGTGACGCATCTGTTGGCACAAAAGTGACACATTGCTGGAGTTGCTCATGAAAGGACGCAACTCCAGCACTGCGCCACAAAAGATGGGTGAGTCCCATTCAAAAAGCAGGCATAGGGATTTTGACGCGGTGAAGGTGTAAAGTGATGCAGTGAAATGTTGTAAATTTCAGGAATAATGTGGCGCAGGACTTTACAACGTGACACATCTCCCTAGATGCGTCACGTTGTAAATGGGCCGCAATGTGGCACATTGTTTACACCGCCGGTGCATCACAAAAAGTGACGTAACGGCAGCGCAAAAGTGTTGCAAGGGGCTTGTAATTCTGCCCCTCAGTGTCTCAGTGTGTAGGAAACACACAGTAAGGGTAACTTGGAGTATGTTTAGTTGACTAGTGCATGAGACATATGCATAGAGCACTTGTAATTGCCTTATATTCCTAGTAACAAACACATCCCAGTTCACAACTGGCAGTCTCAGTCCAACAGTGAAAATCCATAAAGAACCACAGGAGGTTACCCGTAGAACCAGTTGAGACCTGGGTATCTAATATTATAACATACTAACATACAACAACGTTGCAACAGGTAATATTCATAGACAATTATGTAAATCATGCATAATAATTGAGAAAAGGGTGAATCACTGAGATAAAATTATTTGAAATTGTAACGAGCAGTCTGTATTTAAGAGGAATGAGTAGAAAAAACAATATCAGCACTATTTAATGTGGGTGTAACCCATAGAATCTTGTGCAGAACAGTGCTCATGCAAATGGGTAAACGGCGCAAATGACAAGTGAGATGAGGAAAAACAGTGAAAGCGGTGAAAGGAAAGAAATATATTATATATAATCACTTAGATGGTTGCTAATTTACAAAAGTTCCAATGCAAAAGTTCTGTCCATTCAGAGTCGTCAACAAGTTAGAGAACCAGAGAACCAGAAATGTGCCAAAAGAAGTGCTGGGTGGTTGATGGCGTTTTGATCTGTGATCAGTTTAGGTTCTCTATAGGACTGTTTTACAAGAAAATTTGTCGGGCAGGACAAGGTGCAAAGCGATGGTAGTTCCAGGTATACACCCAAGTAATTGTAAGTTAATTGTCCACGAAGACACCACAGAATGCTGTGTCAAGGGAATCCAATTGGAGAGTTGAATTCGGCGCGATCGTTCAGGCGTCCAAGATCCGTGTCACACTGGAGAAGATCGGGGAGGAGGAGCGCAGTTAGGACACGGCCGCATCACAATGGTGGCATCCAGTTTGGGGACTATGATTGTAGAGGGGGCACTGTTCCGATTGAATACGAAGGTTCGCTGTGTATTAGAAGCAACTTCTATGTACGAAGACGTCAGCGTGAGTCCGAGTCAAGAGGGATGCTGCCCCCTCTACAATCATAGTCCCCAAACTGGATGTCTCCATCATGACCCTGGCTGCTTCCTAACTGTACTCCTCCTCCCTGAGCTTCACCCCTAAGGTATGCCCAAGGAACACCTATGAGCAGGGTGCATTGTATGTGAAAGGTAGGACATGCCGTGGTGTGTGTGGCATGTCCTGATAGTGTATTACAGCCAATTTCGTTTTTCACTATTGCAAGGCTACCTGTTCCCATAGGCCAGAATAGGCAGTTTGATTATAACATCTTATAGTCCTAACTGACCCAGGGAACACGATGAAAAAACAAGTTTAGTATGCCTGAACTCAGGATGTTAAAATACATATTTTAGTGTGGGTGATTTTTACATTCTGTGTTTGGAAATACCACTTTTAGAAAGCAGGTATTTTCCTGCCTAACCATCCAGTATGCCTCTGCTAGATTTGTGTATTACATGTATGGTTTGTGATTGATAGGGGACTGGAGAGGGCTTTGGCTCCAGCAGTCTGATGAGCCAGGGCTGGGCTGAATAGGACCTGGGTTGAATAGAGAGTAGGGGGAGGAGATTTCCTTTCACATGCCTGAGCCTACATTGAATAGGGGGAAGAGATTTCTTTTAAACTACCTGGGCCAGGTCTGCTTTCAACAATGCTGTCTCCCCTCCTGCCAGGAAGCTGGACCAGAGAGGACAGAGAGAACTGCTTTGGGCTGGGTACAGACACTCTCTGCCTTCAAAGAACAAATACATTGGGTGTATAAAAAGAGGGGCCCAGACCCCAGAACTTTACATCACTTCTGGGAATCAAGACGAACCTTTGCCAAGGAGAGAAACCAAGGAAGCTGAAGGAGAAGACTTCCCCTGCACTGGTTACTGTTTGGGGTGGCCTGGAGTGGTTACTTATTGCCAAGGAAAGGAGAAAAGGAAATGTGTGCATACTTTATCATCTTAAGGAAGATCTCCAAGGGCTTGAAGCTGAGCTTGCCTCCTGTTCTGAAGTCTCAGGGACACAAAGACTTCACCACCAGCTTCCCTGAATTTCCTTGCTGGGTATTTTACCTGCAGAGAGGTGCCTGCTGTTGTTTTAGGACCTCTAGAGACTGTTGCTGGGAGCTGGAAGCGCAATGCAATGAGGAAGAAGCATGTTGCCCACAGCAGCTGTTGCTGTCGCATCGCCGAAGAAGCATGCCGCTGCTGCAGCTGTTTACGTCGCATCGCCAATGAAGCATGTTGCATCGCTGGAGAAACGTGTCGCCGCCGCATAGAATGCTGCCGCATCACCAGAGAAGCGCGTCGCAGGGCCTCTCACTGCTCATGAAACCACCAATTTCGCTACACGGACGTCGGGCGTGCATGCATCGTATCCAAGTTGTCGCATCGCATCAAAGACTCCATCTTGTGGCATCGCACGGGATTGTCGCAGCGCATCACGGCGCCATCTTGTCGCATCGTAACCGGGACACAGTAAGAAAAAGAAGCATCCCCTCCTCTCCGGTAAGGAACAGACGCATCGCCTCCCCCAGGGCAAGGAACTGACGCATCGCTTTCCCTTAGCTCCTTTTGTGTATATTGCATTACACTTCCAAGGCACTTTGAGAGTAAAGTGTTGCATTTACCATCTACATTGAACTAAGCTATTTCTACCATTTGAAAGTCATATTTTTTAATTCTGTATTGTGGATTTTTGTCGTTTGGTCTTGGGTTAAATCTAGATAAAGATTACTTCTTTTTCTAAACTGGTGTGGTGTTCATTTGCAGTGTTTTCACCATATTACTGTATGTGTTCACAAATGCTTTACACACTGCCTCTGAGATAAGCCTGCCTGCTCATGCCAAGCTACCAAGGGGGTGAGCAGGGGTTATTTTAGGAGTGTAGCCCCCTTTACTTGACTAGAAGCAAGGGCCCCAATTTGGTCAAAGGTACCTATCTCTGCCAACTAGAGACCCCCATTTCTAACATTGGTGGTCAGCGGTGAGGATTCTGGACTTGCATTTGTGATTCATATACAGTGATTGGTGTACACTACTAGTGAGTGCAGACCATTATGCGACCACATACATTTTGGTAGAATTATTTGCTTGGGACTTCTATTTCTGCAAAGAACTGCCAATTCTTGGTACCATGAGCAAAACAGCATCCAACACATCTATGGATCTGCAATTTGAAGAAGAGAAAGTTGATACCTACACTGTGCCACAGCTTAAGACCATCTGTAGAAGATTTAAAATCTCTTTGAGAGGCCTCACCAAGAAGGAGGAGTTCCAAAAGGCGCTGAGGGCCTGGTTGGAATCTAGAAATGCTACTGAGCATCCTGAAGAGTCTAGGGAGGAGGCAGAGAATACAGATGGGCAGCTGGATGGGCCATTGGGCCTGACCACAGAGAACGTACCTTCCAGGGCAGGCAGCAGTGTTTCTTCAAAGGGTCTGTCCCCAGGAGAGCTGGAGGACATGGAGAGGGATAGAATGCATAGGATGGAGCTAGTCAAGCTCAAAATGGGTAGTCAGATGGAAATAGAAAATAAGAAGTTAGCCTTAGAAGAAAAGAAAATGCATTTAGAGCATGAAAGAATGTTGAGGGAGTTGGAGCTGAAAGCAAAGAGCTAAGAGATTACTCCCTCTGGTGGCAGCACACCATCCGTGCCTGTAGAAGCAAGAGTATATACCCCAAAAGATGTAATTAAGGAGTTCCACAAGCATGAGGTTACTGGTCAACGGTTTAAGGCCTATGCAGAGGCCATGTCCTCCCACCAGGTCCCTGAGAAGGATTGGGGAGCGGGGTTGTGGGGGCGCTTTCTCAGTGATGGACAGGACACCTTGTTAGACTTGCCCTCTGAGGACTAGAATTCCTATGTCCACATTAAGGAAGCCTTAATGACCAGGTATGGGTTGACCCCAGAGCTTTATAGACAAAGGTTTAGAAATAGTAAGAAACTGGAGTCAAGTAATTGGGTGGAATATGTG
The DNA here is from genome assembly GCF_964261635.1 of Lissotriton helveticus. Classification (NCBI taxonomy): domain Eukaryota; kingdom Metazoa; phylum Chordata; class Amphibia; order Caudata; family Salamandridae; genus Lissotriton; species Lissotriton helveticus. The sequence continues at coordinate 644,833,942 of NC_136059.1, forward strand.
TCTTTATTTGCAGAGCATTGAATGGTTGGGTGAAGGGTAGCAAAGTGAATGATTTTGAGGCACTCTATGATTTGATTGCATGGGAGCACTTGTCCAGTAATTGTTTTCCAGAGCTACGCCAGCACCTGATTGATAGTAAGCTGACTAACCCTAGGAAGCTTGCTGAGGAGATGGACTGCTGGGTTAGTACCTGGGTCCACAAGGGTCATGTGGGAGACTTCACCAAAGGTGGGCAGGACCTCCAGCAGAAGAGTGGGGGTGACAAGGGTAAACAGAGGAAGTTCCAGAAAGGGCCCCAAAGTAATCCCCAAAGGAACCAAGGGAATGGCTCCCAGCCTCCCCCTGAGAAGAAGCAGGGGCCCATCAGAGAAACCTGTTCAGAAGGGGCCCAGGAAATGTTATAATTGTGTTCAAGTGGGCCACTGCTTCTTGGATCCTAAGTGTCCCATGAAAGCAAATGCAGAGAGCCCTGGTGCACTGCCCCGGCAGATGGCTAATGTAGCCCTGGGGGAGTATTTGGGTGCCCAAGGTGGGTGAGGTCCCGCAGAGATATCCCTAGTCTCACTAGGAGACAGTGAGATGGTCCCTAGGACACAGCTGCCCGATAAAACTAAGAAATACATGCAGTGGGTGATCATCATTGGCCATAGGGTGGAGGCTCTGAGAGACACCGGAGCCAGTGTGACAGCTGTCAATTGTCGGCTGGTGTCTGAAGAACAGGTGATACCCCATGCATTTTGCCCTGTAGTTGCCGCTAACAACTCAGAGAACCACTGCAAGGTGGCCCAGGTTCCCTTTGAGTGGGGGTCTCAGGTACCTTTCAAGTAGGTGTGAGGCCAGGCATGCCTGTTGACTGCCTACTAGGCAATGATTTGGAAAGCTCCCCTTGGGCTAAGGTGGATAGAAGGTCTCATTTGGGGATGTTGGGTCTGCCTGAGTGGGCGTGTGTGACCACTCATCCATGGCAGCCAGTAAGGGTATTCAAGAGGACCTGGAGCCAGAATGAGTGGCCCAGGTACCTGCCTTAAAGAGAAGAGCAGGGGGCACAGGAAACTGCCCCGAAGTTCCCATAGTCCAGGAGGAGGTAGACCTTGAGGGGGATCCCTTGGAGCCTACAGGGGAACAAGTAGCTGAACTGGGGAATCTACCTGAGCTGAGCCATTGGCAGCAGGAAGGAGGCCCCACCAGGGAAGAGTTCTGCGAGGAACAGAAGAAGTACCCTTCTCTTGTGGGTTTGCGGCAACAGGCCACAAACCAGGCAGCAGGTGATCAGTTTGGATCACATTGGATCTACTGGGAGAATGGTTTTCTGCATAGTGAGCCTAAAGTTGCTGAGCCTGGGTCAGCCCGTGTGCTGGTGGTACCCCAGCTCTTCAGAGCCTTCCTACTGGGTCCGGCTCATGATGTGCCTTTAGCAGGACATTTGGGGCAAGACAAGACCTTTGAATGGCTTGTCACCCACTTTTATGGGCCCCAAATGTGGAAGAGTTCAGATACTCATTGCAGGACTGTCAGACTTGCTAAGCAAGTGGTAAGCGTGGGAGGAAGCACAAGGCTCCTTTTGAACCATTCCCTGTGGTCAGCACCCCCTTTGAAAGGGTGGGCATTCACATTGTGGGGCCTCTGGATCCCAAGACAGCCAAGGGCAACAGGTTCATCCTGGTCTTGGTGGACCATGCCAACCAGTACCCGGAAGCCATCCCTTTCCAGACTGTGATGGCCCGTGGTGAGACGTGCATTGATGGGGATTTTCTCCCGTGTGAGTTTCCCTAGAGAGGTGGTGTCAGACCATCATACCAACTTCATATCTAAGTATATGAAGTCCTTGTGGCAAGAGGGTGGTGTAACCTACAAGTTCACCACTCCTTACCACCCCCAAGGTAATAGGCTGGTTGAGAGATACAACCGGACCCTAAAGGGCATGATTATGGGTCTTGGGGAACCTATGAGGCGTAAATGGGACGTGCTCTTACCATGCTTTCTGTTTGCTTACAGAGAGGTAACACAGAAGTCCTTAGGATTCAGTTCCTTTGAACTGCTGTATGGTCACCCTGTAAGAGGACGTCTCGGTTTGGTAAAGGAAGGCTGGGAGAAAGCATCCAGTAAAACTCCCAGGATGTATATAGCTGCATGTTGGCCTTCAGAAACCAAACAAGGAGTTTCAGAAAACTCTCTCAGGCGAATCTGGAAGCCAGCCAGGAGCAGATGAAACGGTTGTATGATCAGAATGCCACTCTGATCGAGTTTCAGCCTGGACAGAAAGTATGGGTCATGGCCCCCCTGGAGCTTGTGCGCTCCAGGATAAGTGGATGGACCATTTGAGGTGATGGAGCGCAAGAGTCATGTCACCTGCTTGGTGGACTTGCGGTCTTCTGTGAACCCTTTTCGAGTCCTGCATGTAAACCGCCTGAAGCCCTACTTGGAGAGATCCGAAGTGGGCATGCTCCTAGCAACAGATGATGGAATGGAGGAGGAGACTGAGCCTCTTACTGGCATCCTGTCTGCAAAAGAGCAAGATGGGTCAGTGGATGGTGTGAACTCTTCCGCCCTGACCTTTGAGTAGCAGGATGACTGTCACCAACTGTTGGGACAGTTTCCTGATCTGTTCTCCCTGATTTGCGGTGTCACTGAGTGGTGCGATCGTGATGTGGACACTGTGGACAGTCCTCCTGTAAAACACAAAACTTACAGAGTGACTGACAGGGTGGGAGCTTGCATCAAGGAGGAGGTCTCCAAGATGTTTGCGTTAGGGTTGATGGAGTCCTCTAACAGCCCTTTGGCCAGTCCAGTGGTCTTGGTCCCAAAGGCTGCCGTGCCTTGTGTCACACCCGACCTCCGGTTCTGTGTGGAATACCGAGGACTCAATTCAGTCACCAGGACTGACGCGCACCCCATCCCCAGAGCTGATGAGCTCGTTGATCGGTTAGGTGCTGGCCGGTGCCTCAGTATGTTTGACTGAACATCTGGGTACTGGCAGATTGCCTTAACTTATGTGGCAAGAGAGAGATCAGCATTCTCCAAACCGGATGGGCACTACAAATCCTGGGTTATGCCCTTTGGGATGAAGAATGCCCCTGCCACCTTTCAGAGGTTGGTCAACCAGGTGTTGGCTCTACAGGAAGATTTCAGTGCCACCTACCTGGATGACAATGCAGTGTTCAGCACCTGTTGGGAAGAACACCTGCGCCACCTCTGGGAAGTGTTGATGGTGCTGCGGAGGGCAGGCCTCACGATCAAAGCGAGTAAGTGCTAGATCGGGCAGGGTTCCGTGGTGTACTTGGTACACCAGGTTGGGAACAGCCAGGTGGCACCCCTACAGCCCAAGATTAATACAATCCCGGCTTGGGAACCACCCAAGACCCAGACAGAGGTGGGAGCCTTTTTAGGACTCACAGGGTACTACAAGAGGTTTGTCAAGGGGTATGCCAGCATTGTTGCACCCTTGACAGAGTTGACTTCCAGCATGTAGCCCAAGAAAGTGAACTGGACTGACACCTGTCAGAAAGCCTTTGATGCCCTGAAGACTGCCATGTGCACGGCGTCCGTGCTTCAGGCACCCAACTTCTCAAAGGAATTCATTGTGCAGACAGACGCTTCAGAGAATGGTGTGGGGGCTGTACTTTCACAGATGAATGAGGAGGGCCTAGACCAACCTGTAGCCTTCATTAGTAGGAGGTTACCTCCACGGGAACAGGGACGGGGTGCATTTGAGCGTGAGGCATTTGCTGTGGTCTGGGCACTGAAGAAGTTGAGACCATACTTGTTTGGGACCCACTTCCGGGTTCAGAACGACCACAGGCCTCTCAGATGTCTGATGCAAATGAGGGGTGAGAATCCATAGCTGTTGAGGTGGTCCATTTCCCTACAGGGGATGGACTTCACAGTGGGACACTGCCCTGGTACAGAACACACCAATGCTGATGGTCTGTCCACATTGTTCCGCTTAGATAAGAGAACCCCCAAGAAGGCTGGTAGTTCTCCCCATATTTCAGGTGGAGGGGACACATGTTAGACCTGGCACCATTGGCATGGGTCTCCCTTCTATTTTTTTGCTGTTGCCTCCTATGTTTTTGCTATGTTTTGAAGGTCTAGATGCGTTGGGCACTTTGCCACTGCTATTCAGTGCCAAAGTGCAGGTGACCATGCTGTAAATTGCTGTAATGGATTAGTGACTCCATGATTGGCTTATTTGATTTACTTGTTAGACCCTATTACTGTGCACCATGAGTGCCCAGGACCTGTAAATCAAATGCTGCTGCTGCTCTTGCAGCACTGATTGTGCCACCCACAGAAGCAACTTGTAAAATATGGCTCTGTCCTGCCATTGCAGAGCCTGTGTGCAGTCTGGGACTGCCATGTCGACATGGCAAGTGCACTCACTTGCCAGTCTCTAACCCTTCCTTTTTCTACATGTTAGTCACCCCTAAGGTAGGCCCAAGGTACACCTATAAGCAGGGTGCATTGTATGTGAAAGGTAGGACATGCCCTGGTGTGTGTGGCATTTCCTGATAGTGAATTACAGCCAATTTAGTTTTTCACGATTGCAAGGCTACCTGATCCCATAGGCCAGAATGGGCAGTCTGATTATAACATCTTATAATCCTAACTGACCCAGGGAACAAGGTGGAAAAACGAGTTTAAAACACATATTTTAGTGTGGGTGATTTTTACTTTCTGTGTTTGAAAATACCACTTTTAGAAAGTAGGTCTTTTCTTGCCTAACCATCCAGTATGCCTCTGCTAGGTTTGTGTATTGCATGCCTGGTTTGTGAGTGACATGGGACTAGAGAGGGCTTCGGCTCCAGCAGTCTGGTGAATCAGGGCTGGGCTGAATAGGACCTGGATTGAATATAGATTAGAGGGGGGAGGAGATGTCCTTTCATTTGTCTGAACCTACATTGAATAGAGAGTAGGGGAAGGAGATTTATTTTCAACTACCTGGACCAGGTCTGTTTTTAACAATGCTGTCTCCCCTTCCTGCCAGGAAGCTGCACCATTGAGGATAGAAATGCTTTGGGCTGGGTACAGACACGCTCTGACTTCAGAGAACAAAAAAATTGGGTGTGTAGAAAGAGGGGCCCAGACCCCAGAACATTACATCACTTCTGGGAATCAAGACAAACCTTTGGCAAGAAGAGAAACCCCCTGCACTGGTTACTGTTTGGGGTGGCCTGGAGTGGTTACTTATTGCCAAGGAGGAAAGGAGAAAAGGCATTTTGTGTGTACTTTATCATCTTGAGGAAGATCTCCAAGGGCTTGAAGCTGAGCTTGCCTCCAGTTCGGAAGTCTCAGGGACACAAAGACTTCTCCAACAGCTCCCCTCAATTTCCTCGCTTGGAATTCTACCTGCAGAAAGGTGCCTGCTGTTGTTTTAGGACCTCTAGAGACTGTATGCCGCTGGGAACTGGAAGTGCGGTGCCACAAGGTGTAGTGTAGTTCCTATATTCCTAATAGGCTGTGCGCATTGGAATAATATATCCTATAGATGTGACGTAGGACTTATGTCTACTAGGTCTCTATCGAAATATATTAGACTTAATTGTGAGTGCCAGCTAGCTCAGAGGTCACTAGAAACTTTCTCGAGTTCACAAGAAGGGATTCAGTTTCTGACAACCGCATAAACATGACAACTTTGTTTCCCCGAGATAAAACTGATCTTCACAGTCGTGGAAACAATAGATAGATATTTTACTGAGTTTGCAGGGAAGTAGATAGATGGGTGTTTTCAATAAAAGGTATTTATTGAACAGTCTTCTTTCTTAAGCAGAAGAAATGAACTGCTACAATTGTAATACTGGTTGCAAATTGTAATGCATACAGTAAAAAGAGTGGGATAAAATAATACTGTAAGAGCATTGTATGGTTCCTAGACCATAGATAAATACATACATAAATAATAGAGGCTAAAAAGTACTCAACTGGTGCGTCTAAAATGCGCCTACCCCGATGTGCCTAACCCAAGCCTAGTACGAGGGAAGGAGTAAGTGCGGTGTAGCATAAATGTAGTATTCTTTGCCAATAATCTATCCAAGATTTCTCTAAGGGTCTAATCAGCTCCGTACCTTGGTTTAGAATGAAGAAGGTCAGGCTCAGGACTCGATTTCCCAGCAACCCGCAAGGGTAGCTTGGAAACACTGGAGCTGGATTTCTTGGCAAGAGAAAAGACAGCGTCTATCTCAGTGCATCTGCTGAAGGGTCGGCTTCCTTCGGCACTTGCTGTAGCCGGATGCGTAGGGCAAGTAGATAGTCAAACTGCTCCAAACCACCGTGTGTTGGCTAAGGCAAGTGTGGGCATATTTATACCTTGAAGGTGCCGAGTTTGACATAAAGGTGGATATAATAACGACATCAAAGAGTCTCAGTTCTTTGAAAACTCCATGATTTCTTGGATAGATCAATATTCAAGCAAGGGGAAGTCCCTAGCTGCTGAAGCCGAGTTTTCCAAGAAATCGTTGTGGATTTTCACAACTAGTGAAAGTAGCCATGCCGTATTTGGACTGCATGAGCTATGTCTAAATATGGTTATGATTTCTATGCCTCAATAAGGATATGGTGATTTATACCTATATAAGGGCATGAATCAGGAAAATTACAGTAGGGTCCTAAAATGCTATACAAAGGAGGAAGAAGCCTGTCGCTGCCGCAGCTGTTGCTGTTGCATCGCCGAAGAAGTGTGCCACAGCTGTATGCCGTCGCATCGCTGAGGAAGTGCGTTGCATTGCCTGTGAAGTGTGTCTCTGCCGCAGAGGTTGCCTGTCGCGGCTCAAGAAACTACCGATTTTGCCGCAAGGCCGTCAGGTGGGCACCTATCGTATCCAAGTTGTCGCATCGCATCAAAGACGCCATCTTGTCGCATCGCACCGGATTGTCGCATCACTGTGCTATCTTGTCGCTTCGTAACTGGGACACAGTAAGAAATAGACGTATTCCCTCCTCTCCAGTAAGGAACAGAAGCATCACCTCCCCCGGAGCAAGGAACTAATGCATCGCCTTCCCTGCGCCGCTTTTGTTTATAATGCGTTACGCATCCAAGGTACTTTGAGAGTAAAGTGTTGCATTTACCATCTACATTGAACTAAGAAATTTCTACCATTTGAAAGTCATATTTTTGAAAACGTTATTGCGGATTTTTGTCGTTTGGTCTTGTGTTATATCTAGATAAAGATGACTTATTTTTCTAAACTTGTGTGGTGTCCATTTGTAGAGTTTTCACCGTATTACTGTATGTGTTCACAAATGCTTTACAAACTGCCTCTGAGAAAAGCCTAGTGCAAAGCTACCAAGGGAATGCGCAGGGGTTATTTTAGGAGTGTAGCCCCCTTACCCTGACTAGAAGCAAGGGCCCCTGCTTGGTCAATGGTACCTGCCTCTGCCAACTAGAAACCCCCATTTCAAACAAAATCCAAAAAGTTCAGGTCGACAGCAATGGAGTGTGAGTTGGATACAGGAACGAGCCTTGGCCCGCAGTAAACAGTACCTTGCGAGGAGGATGCATCATCGCCGATCTGGTTTGGTGTAGGCAATGCGTTGGTTCCGAGCCGCACAATCTGAGATGCAGCAGCTTCGTTGTGAAGTAGACGAAGCATCATCATCGGGACACGCAGCCGGCGATGCGATGTACTTGACAGGTGATGTGGCGGCGCAGGAGACAATGCTTTGGTTCCGACAGGCGCAATGATGGCGAGGTGTGAATTCTGCTGCCCAGCTTCAGAAAACCAACTTCCAAGGGTCCAGGAATGGATTGGCACCACTTGACGGGTAAACTCACAGTTAGCAGAGTCCTAAAAGTTGCAGGAGAGCTGAGGAAGTCTTTGGTATCTCTGAGACTTCAAAACAGGAGGCAAACCCTTGGAGTCATTTAGGTTCTTGAGGATGTTGAGATGAAGGTCTTGTCCTTCTCACTCCCAGGCAAGGAGGGCAGCAAACAGCAGGGCAGGCACAGCAGAGACCAGCAGAGTTACAGTCCTTTCATCAGCACAGTAGTCCTTCTTCCTGACAGAAGATCCTCGGGTCCAGAAGTGTACGAAGTTGGTGGTGTTTTGGGTCAGGTAGTTATACCCAGTTGTGCCTTTGAAGTAGCGGAGACTCCAAAGAGAGTCCCTGCCCTTCCTGCCCTGGCTCCAAACTCACTACAGGGGGGTATGCAGTTCTTTTTGTGGGGACCGGCACAGCCCTGTTCAGGTGCAAGTGTCAACTCTCCCTTCTCATCCTGCCCAGGATAGCCCACAAGCCTGGTGATGGCTCATCAAAATGTAAATGGGCTAGCAGGCATCCCAAAGATCTCTTTGTGTTTGGCTGTCTAGAGGGAATGTGAAAAGTCCAGCTGTCACCCATCCCAGACGTGTATTCAGAGACAGGCAGAGGCACAGAATAGTTAAAGTAAGAAAATGCCAACATTCTAAAAGTGGCATTTTCACACATGCAACTTAAAATCCAACTTTACAGTTAGAAATTGGGTTTTGGCTGTCAGAGTGTGCATTGTGTACAAGCAGGAACCACCATTCCAGCCAGGGTAAGATAGATACACACTAAAAGAGAACCTGTATTAACTTTTCAGTAGCTTGGCACAGAGCAGTCAGGCTTATCTGAAGAGGCAATTGGTAAATTATGTGTGTAATACACACATACACACACACAGACTCACAATGCAAACACCACAAAAATACCCCCACAAAGGGTTAGATAAATAGATTATATTTTTATGAATAAAAGAAGACCAACACGACAAAAATCCAATTAGTAGAACGGGAGTTGTGAATTTTTTAAAGAATAAATCAAAATGAAATACTTAGAAGCAAATAGTGACATCAAAGCAATCTCTTGAAGTGCACATGTCCCCCTATTTTCCCAGACCTGGCTTCAGATTATCAGTAGGGGCCTAATCAGCCCTTTGTGTGGAAAACAGGACACTGCCTATTCAGGATTAACTGTCAGCTCCCCCTCTCTTACTGTCCAGGAAGAAATATCAGAATGCAGATGAAAGCAGATGAGTTCTCTGTCACACCCACCCTTACTATGTTTGTGGCTGTCTGGAGGAAATGTACAAAGTGTAGCTGTCTCCCACCCCAGACATGTATTGGAGACAGACTGGAAGGCACACAGAGGAATAACACCAGAGAAATGACCACTTTCTAAACGTTTTACATATACAAGGGCAACCCAATATACCCTTGTCGACTTGGGCGTTCAACGTTAAACATGTAATAGTGCCTACAGAGGATTTGATTTTAAATAATTTTTTGTTACTGTATCACTTAATCAAGATGTCTCACCATGACATCATAAACCAATTAGTACAATACAGATATCAATTTGTTTGATGAAAGAAATGCAATTAGCCGAGTTTATGTTTTATTTTTTAGTTTATGTCAAAACGAATACATTAGATTACGGGTTCACAACACAATCTTCACATATATTGATAATAGATTTTTCAGTTCATTTTCATTTCACACAGCTTTATTCGATCATTATGATCGAATAAAGATGTTTCAGTTATTATCAATGGGAGTCAACTGGTCATCAATGTGTAAATAAAAACTTCCTATTGAGGCATGTATAGAGTCTGTCCTGTACATAGGAACTCGATCTCTGAAATTAAATTTAACAATAACTAAAAGGAAAATTGGGTTAAGTGTCAATGTTCTGGTCTCCTTTGTGATGTATCTGTGAGACCAACTTCAGAACTGACAATTCTTGTGAAAATATATGGCCCCCCTAGAAAAACATTATTTGAAAAGACAAGGAGTCAAAACAACCAGAACTACTGAACAATAGCTTTAAGACAAACAACTAAACTAAGGTTACAGAGGTCTGTGTTGAAAGTAATGTGAACATGTCTGCATCACCGCTTGTGTAATTATGTAGCATTAGATAAAATATATTATTCAGAATAGTCCAAAACCTTAAGATGAGTTAGTGGTTCAAACAACCAGAGAGAGATCTAGCATGAAAAACAAAATTATTCCATCACCAAGAGTAAGACCTGGTGAAATGAAACTAAATGAAACAATGAGAACCCCTATTCTAATCCATTTGTTTTGATATAAACACAAAAAGAAGACATACCCCCGGCTAATTGAATTTGTTTTATCAAACAAATTGATATATGCATTATACTAATTGATTCATGATGTCATTGTGAGACATCTTGAGTAAGTGATAATGTAACAAACATTTCTGTAAAAAGAAATCCCTTGTAGGCACCATTATCTGTTTCACTTTCTGAAAGTGGCATTTCTAAAATACTAATGTTAAATCTATCTTTACCAGTAAATATGATTTATCCTTACCATTTCAAAGATATGCAACATGCTCCAGCTACTCCTTTCTAATCAGGAATTAAAGTGAATTAAGTAATTTGCCATGCTAGCCTATGAGAGGAGCAGGCCTCACAGTAATGAAAAATTAATTTCACTGTTTGTCACTACCAGGACAAGTGAAACTTGAATGTACATGTCCTGCCTTTTGCTTATACAGCACCATGCCCTTGGGCTACCTAGAATCTACTTAGTGGTGACTTATGTGTAATAAAAGTGAGTTTAAGGCTTGGCAAGTGGTTTTAAATGCCAAGTCGAAGTGACAGTAAACTGCACACATAAATGAAACAATGAGAACTTCAGAACCTTGCAATGGCAGGCCTGAGACAGGTTTGAAAGGTTACTTCTATGGGTGGCACAATTAGCGGTTCTGGCACTCTAGTAGCAGTTAGATTACAGGTCCTGTGTATATGGTACGCCACTTTACAAGGAATTTACAAATAAACTAAATGTGTTGATTGGGTATACACCAATGTCAGAATGTGTTGGCGAGAAGCACATGCACTTTAGCACTGGTCAGCAGCGGTAAAGTGCTCAGAATCCTAAGGCCAACAAACAGATACAGTAAAAAGAGGAGGTACTCAAGCAAATAGTTTGAGGGAAGACAAACTTAAGGATGACAGGTCTAACATTTACCATACAATATTATTTTAAATTGTGAGTCCAAAGACACCAAACTCGAAATACCTATCTTTTCCCAAATCAAAATTACACTTTCATAAAAGTAATAAGGCAATCCCAATTTTAATTTATGGGCGAGATAGGTCTTACATTAGTGAAAACTAAAATTAAAGAGTTTTTCACTACTTGGGCTTGTAAAGGAAGGTTTGGGCCTGACAAGAGGGTTAACTTGGCAAGCCGAAATGGTGGCCTAAAACTACACATAGGCTCCGCAATGGCAGGCCTGAGACATGTTTAAAGGGCTACTTGAGTGGGTGGCACAATCAGTACTGCAGGCCAATTAGTAGTATTTAATTTACAGGCAGTTGGCACATGTAGTGCACTTTACTAGGGAATTATAAGTAAATTAAATATGCCAATTGTGGATATGCCAATGTTACCATGTTTTAGGGAAAGAGCACATGCACTTTAGCACTGATAGCAGTGGTAAAGTGCCCAGAATACTAAGGTCAGCAAAATTGAAGTCGGCAAAACAGGAGGTCAGAAAGCAAAAAAAGTCAGGGGAAACCACGCCAGAGATGCCAGATCTGACAGTAATCTTCATCACTGTGAGTTTTGATCTTACTCTCCACAGTCCTTACTATATGAATGAAGTTACTGTTGCCAGAAATAGTTACCAACATTAAAAAAACTCATCCATGACCTTTTCATCCTACTCTAGTATGGCTGACTTCCTCGCCATCAACAGTGAATATGATGAAAAGGAAGTCTGCGCTCTCCACTTCCTGTATTTACCAAGCTGATCAAAGATGAAGCTGAAAAATAGAAAGGGAAGGGAAGGATGGGAATCTTCGACTATAGAAAGAAAGAGAACTATGATATGCCTTTCAAATGTAATAATAAATAAACATCAGTAGACCGTTGAAATTCAACATGTTAGGCTGTATTGGTTCATACATTCAGTGCAGAGCTTAAAACTGAAGATCCATAGGTTGTAGCCACATTTCTTCCTAGCTGAAACCTGTAATGTCTCATAAATGTGTGATGAGTCACTGATGTAGCTACGTTACAGATATCAGCCATTGATGAACCCTTACAGCGACCATGACCCTGGTTGACCTTCCCCATATCGTTTCTGATAATGACATTCCCTGAATGTCATACGCTTCTGTACAAGTGTGTTTTAACCATCTACTGAGGGTGGAACCTGCTGGCTTTAACCCTTGTGTTGCAACCCCAAAAGTGAGAAAAAGATCTTACGAATGGCTGAGTTTGGTAGGGGTAATTGCTTATCACGGTTTTTACAAGTAAGTTATGTAAAAGTTGCTCTTCTTTCATAGATGGATCTGGAAAAAACATGTAAGACTATCTCTTAATCACAGTGGAAATTGGAAGCAATTTTAGGCAACAACAGCAGATTCAAACAAAGAACCACCTTATTGGGAAATATTTGGAGAAAATATTCTGTACTTCTAGCCAAAGAAGCAACAACTATAAACGGGAGCTTATAGGTCAAAAACCTCAACTCTGGTTTCTCTAAGGGTGTAAGCGGTGAATGCTGTAATGCCTGCAACACCAAAGGCAACTCTATTCAAAAACCTTTCTGCACAATCTTCAAAACACATTGGTGTGTGCTTGTGATTCATAGAAAGAACCTAATTCTGTTTTAATTAATCGATTAATTAATTAATTGAGTTGCATGAGAAGAGCATGAGTCTGCTTCTCCAGCAGCTCCTCTGACATTGAGGCATAGCTCACGCTTTTGGGTGCAGTTGAGTTGAACCTGATGCTCCTGATTACTGAGCCCCGGTTTTTTCAGCATAAGGACTCCCTAGCCACAAAGGATGTGATTTAATTTTTTACTTGAAATACTACACCAGAAGCTTTGGCTTGTCAAGCAATTTTCCCCTAGATGAGGTCTTATCAAAGCTAAGATGTTGTCTTCTAGCTGGCTTTTAAAAAGCCTTTTTGAGCTGCATCCACCTTCCATACCCTCATCCAAATCTGACATTTGGCTGCTATAGATGAACCTGCCTTCATTGCTGAGGCACGTAAGAAATCATTTGGTACTTCAGAGAGGAAGGACACCTGTAGTTCATTATTGGCAACTTATCTGTTGGCCCTGTTGCTTGTTCTAACTGATCCGCCAACTTCTGAAAGTCTTTAATCAAAGACTGTGCGATGTAGCTGGAATATGCTGCTGCCCTAAACGAAAAATGAGGAGTTACCTAATCCCTCATCATTACCAAATCCACTTTTTTAGCCGCCGGCTTTGGCAGTGCAGGGCTTCTGCCCTAGAATAATGCCCCGAATTTTCTTTTCCTTTTTGCCCCTACAGTTCACAGCACCGATCCTGTGCGGTCGTCCTCCCTTGATGGTCTACATATTTATCCAGACCACCACTGACCTAACGCGGGTCTCTTTTTTTTAAAGTTTCCTTAAAAAATTGCATTCACGTCCCTTCACAGCCCCTAGCACTAAGCTAGTGCTTGAGACACCTCGCCTGTTTTCTACCTCCGGATATCCCTGCATATTCTGCGCCTTCAAGCAAGGTTGGTTTATAATTTTTGGCACTTATCGAGTTGCCTATATCGGGGCCCTTCAATTCATATCACCCTTTCTAATTCGTTCATCACCTCCTGGGTGATGGTGTTTTTTCCTCTCACCCATTGCCTTAGGCATCACCATCTGAGCTTAGTCTGGTGAGTCTCTCACCTCACCTTGTACTACTCTTCAATTATAGTGCAGTGTGCCATTCCATCTTAATGCATCTTGAAGTACTGGGTTTTTCGGAACCGGTACTAAACCGGTAACCCAGCGGTGCCAGGGACAACACCCAAAGACTTCAGGTCCTTCCTGTTTCAGACTACAGAAACTCAGAGTCTTCTAGGTGAAGTCAAAGATCGAATTTATTGGCTGCAACCAAGTAACAGGCGTCCTAGAAGTACAACACGGTGTCTATTCTCAGGAGACTGCTCAATCTTACAAAGCCAGCCATCTCCTTTTATACAAAATATTACGCTTCAGGCAAACATTCTTAAAATTTCAGTTGACCATTCACATGTTTTCATTACAAAAGAAAAGCAGAGTCATGATGACAAGCCCACATTTCAGTTTGTCCAGCCCACAATTAATTTCCTGGCAAGGCCCAGAACTTCCATCAGATATCGGTGGACCCCTAATAAAAACGGGCACCTCCTCCTCGTAAAGCAAGTCATAAAGTAGGAAACAGGGACAGGTGTGTGTAAGATTAGGCATGGTTCGTATGCGATGAAAGGCTTTATGGCATGTTGCACCTTGATGCTATCTCGTTCGGCCACTGGGAGAGGAACTGATCGAGCAGGTTTGGCCTCGGGCAGTGGACTCAGCCCGTACAGGTCACAGGGAAGTCAGCAAAGGTGTACGTGTCCTTCGGGAGCGTGTTTGTCCTTAGTCATTGGCCTATGTGAGGGCAACTCACAAAATGGCTGCCGTACACAAAATGGAAGCCGAGGGTTCAGGACGAAAACTACGATTTCAGGGAGAAATCGTCACTCGAACATAGCGAAAATGCTTGTACATAGGCTACTAGCCATTCTCGGTCTTCCGATATCAAAATCGTCATGTTACGAGTATGTTCATAACACGGTCCAGAATTTTCAGTACCACAGACCCTCCTTTTGCCCTTACATAGGCAATAAACCTATACTCATGCTAATCTGAGTCCAGGTCTATATTCCTAAAGTAATTGAGATATTGCTGTAGCATCATCCTATTACTTAGCTCGTCCCTCGATACAGGTTTCTTTACACATGATGTAGCACAGAGGCTACATATTGCAGGAACTCACTGTATGCACAGACAGAACAGGAAAAGGATGGCTAAGATCACCCCAACGACCATCAGAATTTTCCATCCCCAGGCGGATATCAGTTCCCAGAACCATCCCATCAACGACCAATCTCCTTTATCCACATGAATAGATTCGGAAATCTTATGCAGTTTGGAGATGGCCTGGTACACTGTTGGAGCGTTATCTGGAATGAAAACACAGCAACTCGATTGGCTCAATTTACATACCCCACCTCGGTCTGCAAGGATAACGTCTAACGCGACCCTGTTCTGAAGGGTCATAAGCCGATCCGACTGGAGCTCAGCAGTCAAATTACTAAGGGCACCGGCAGTTTCGATTACGGTGGATTCAACCACTCTTGTCAGTTGCCTTATGTTCCTGCTGTTAACCATTGGTCCCCAGAACGGCAGAAAACCTTTTACGAAGTCCCCAAATTCTTGTCCTGCAGTGTCTTCTTTACTGAAGACACCTCTAACTATCCTTGTCTTATGGTAATCTACCGCAGCTGTGTAGGTGGGAGGCAGCAGGAACGAAACCAAACATGTGCCCGAGAAGTCAGGGGGCAACCATGTATAGGCTCTATCATGGCAGATGAAATAGGTACCCTTAGCTGCTAAGAATGATGGGGAGGTCTGAGACGCAAACACATATGTTTCAGTACAGATACTCTACCCTAGCTGAGCTCTGGGATTCTTGCCATTACCTTGCAGACATAGGTGACCCTGATGGGTCGGGGAAGATCTCTTAGCTTGCTGTTTCTCACTCAGAGTAGCTCCATATCCGGTCACGTTCCAACCTATGTATACTAGTGCCTCATCTCTAGGGATAGTCTCGTAGGAAATATCTTCCTTAATCATGTCTACTATACCCTTTACCAGAGCACTATTCTTAGGGTTGTCTGTTATGGAACGTAGGGGGTAGACTTCATGTGCGTAGATGAACATTGTTCTGTATGCCCACACAGAGCCATTATGGCTGAAAGGCAGGACCAGATAAGGAATACCTTTATCCGTGGTGTGAGGCATGAGACCACACACCCAACAGTTAGTTGTGTTTATTACTAGTTGGTGTTGGTGTAAAAGCTGAACGAAGGAGTTATTAATAAACTCTAATCTCCTAGCGGACTCATGTTCGGGAAGGGGTTGAAAAGAATGTGAGGAAACAGTAGGAGGAGGTATGGGTGATGTAGTTGGTGCAAATGTCACTTGTAAAGTAAATAAGACAGATCCTGTTAAACACATCCTTGCACCTAATAACATGAGAATGCATAATAATAAAAAACGTTTCTTGGTCATCAATTTACATATACTGGCTTCAAAGTTCTTTGGTTTGGCAGGCCTCTACATCTCGAAAAACTCCATCCTCTCTAATATGCTGCTCGCGATGGTAGGGTGTTCTATGCTAAGGAATGCTTCTGTCAGTCCAGGGCAACTCCCTTAGACCAACCAGAACTGTCGACCTAACGTCTTCAGCTGCACCCCAAAGACTTTGGGCAACCGCGACCCTACAGCGGAACCCGGATGGTGGTTCGAAAAACAAAAATAAAAAAGTTTCTCAGATCGGAGAGCTGCGCTTTCAAAAATAGCAAAGAAAAAGTATCTTTTCTTTATTTGTCCATAGTTCTCAGCCTCAGATTATATTTCTTCTTTCCAGGTATTGTCTGATCTTGGAAAAGTAGTTCAGGTTCGGTAGTGTCCAATCGAATTGACGGTGATACAGCTGGTTGCAAAATATTGTCACTTTCTTTCTCAGTAATTGTTCCTTTTATACGTGCATCACTAAAAGGCAGAAAACGAGGCACAGTTTCAGTCTCTGAGTCAGCGACACCCTCCTGGACCCACCGGTCGTACGGCAGAGGCAAAGGTACCCTCTTGCAGTGTACACCGTGGATACAGTGCTTCTTTCCTTCCACTCAAACAGCTGCTCTTGTTGAAAGAAGGACGAGGTGTGGGCCGGTCCACCGGGGCTGGTCGTTCTTTGTCCGTTGAAAGTTTTTCACCAGAACCCAGGATCCAGGATTGATGGGGTGTCCTGGAGCTTCAGAGACCTGAGGCAGACTTTCATGAACCTGTTGGTGTAAAACACGCAATTTAGCCGTCAATTCGTACAAATAGTCAAGCAGTACAGGGTGTTCGATTTCACTGAATTTCGTGGGCCTTGGCACTCCCCATATGTTGGCCGGACGGCCGAATACTATCTCGTAGGGACTAAGTCCCACTCGCGAATGCACAGTCATTCTGGTTGATAGGAGTGCTAAGGGCAGAGCATCAGGCCATTTAAGACCGGTGCTCGCTTGAATCTTGGCCAGTTTTAACTTTAGCGTGCCATTATAGCATTCTACTAGTCCAGCTGATTGGGGATGATTTGCAGCGTGGAACTTCTGTTGGATGCCTAGCCCTTCACATACTTTCTTCATCACTTGACCCACAAATTCACTCCCATTGTCGCTCCAGACCATTCTCGGCATTCCAAATCTAGGGAAGAACTCTTTCACAAGGGCTTTAGCTGTGGATACGGCAGTATTGTCCTTTAGGGGGTGTGCTTCTACCCATCTTGAAAAGGCACAAACAACAACGAGTACGTATTTTAGATTGTTGCACCTTTCCATGTGGATGAAATCTAGCTGCAAAACCTCAAACGGATACGTAGGAGGCGCAAAATGACCAGCTGGAGTTGGGGTTCCCCTACCAGGGTTGCATTTCAGACACACCATGCAATTCTTGACCACATTCTCTGCGCACTTAGGAATTCCAGCATTTTGCCATACTGGAGCCAACAACTTACAGATCCCTTTCACACTGATATGAGCCATTCCATGAGCCATTGTAACCACTGCAAGCAGGTACGCATCGGGTAACAACCATCTCTGATGCTCTGACAATTCAATCCAGCAACCATTTGCATCCAGCCTACCCGTACTTTCTCTCCACATACTCAACTCTTTCTCTGTCGCTTCAGCTTGAATAGACTTCACACTCTCTATCGTATCCTCACACAAACCTACGTCACCAATCCATCTTGCAGGGCCTGCAACATATATTCGGCTCATCACATTCCTCGCTGTTTCTTTTGCGACTTCGTCGGCAAATGCATTTCCCCGACCAACATCATCAGTCACCTTCTTGTGTGCACTGCATTTCACGATCGCGACTTGCAACGGTAACGTAAGTGACTCGAGAAGCTCATTCACCAACTGACCATGCTGTATCTTAGCTCCATGCGAAGTCAGAAAACCACTTTCTTTCCACAATCGTCCAAAACTGTGAGCCACACCAAATGAATATTGGCTGTCGGTATATATGGTCACTTTCATTCCTTTCGACAGCACACATGCTTGAGCTGAATTATGTGGTATACGTGCAGCTTCAACAATCGTATGCAAAATCGTGACAGCATATGCTGCAGTCGTATCACCATTCGGAAGCTTGAAGCATGAACCATCCACCCATAAGGTACCATCGCACTTCACAAGAGGGGTGTCCCTCAAATCTATCCTCCCTTTTGTTTCTTCTTCTGTTCTGAGAAAACAATCATGCTGTTCTGAAGCATCTAACACTGCTACAATCGGCAACAACGTAGCTGGGTTAAGTGTGTTGCATCTTTTTATGTGTACATGACTCGCTAACAGGGTTAACTCGTAACCTGACAACCGAGCACTAGTTAAGTGCTGTGTCTTGGTCCTGTTTAACAACGTGTCCACTGCATGTGGAACCATCACAATTAGTGTATTATTCATCACTAACCCAGCAGACTGTCGAATAGAAACAGCTGCTGCCGCTGTGGCTCTTAAGCAACTCGGCAACGCTTTAGCTACCGGATCCAAAGTCGACGAAAAATACGCGCATGGACGCTGCTTGTCTCCGAACAACTGTGTCAACACCGATACTGCGCAACCTTCTTTCTCATGGACATACAATGTAAAGGGCTTGCTGTAGTCGGGGGTACCCAACACAGGAGCCGAACATAATGCATTGCGCAATTCGGAAAAACTTTTCTGACAATCTTCAGACCATGGAATGGGATTCGGTGTATCTTTACAAGTTAATGCCACCAAAGGTTTGGCCAGTAAAGAAAAATTTGGTATCCATTGTCTGCAATAGGATGTAATACCCAAGAAAGCACGTACTTCTCTCTGTGTCCTAGGTACACTTAATTTCGCTATTGCCTGAATTCTTTCTGGGGTCAGTTTCCTTCCCTCCTTCGATAAGAGATGACCTAGGTAGGTCACTTCTTGTCGACAATATTGCAATTTTGAAAGAGACACTTTGTGGTGCAAATCACACAAATGACGCAACAATGACAACGTGGCTTCCTTACAGATCTCCTCAGTATCTGCAGCGATTAGTAAATCGTCAATGTACTGGACAAGGGTAGCACCATCAGGTAAAACAATCGTATCAAGCTGTGTCTTTAAAGCTTGGCTGTATATCGATGGACTTTCACAGTAGCCCTGGGGAGCGCGTTTGAAGCGGAAGCTTCGGCCTCCTAAACTGAAGCCGAAAATATCCCTACTCTCCTCGGCAATCGGGATGCTGAAGAAAGCATTCTTCAAGTCAATCACCGAAAACCAAGTAGCAGAAGCTGGAATCATGGTCAATAGGGCAGTGATGTCAGGAACAACTGGAAATTGTGGTACAACTATTTTATTCACCTCTCTAAGATCAATCACAAACCTGTAGACAGGTGGCTGAGAAGGATCAGTACGTTTCAAAACAGGCAGAACAGGACTATTGCAAACGTTACCTCTTGTCTCTTCAAGTACATCTTTTTCAATCAAATCGTAGATGATCGCTAGCAATGCTTTTTCACCTTCGCTAGAAATCTTGTACTGGGGAATGCGTGGCACTTTAACATTGGCTTTCAACGTCACAACGTATGGCGGTATTTCTAAGAGACCCACATCATTAGGACCAGTAGCCCAAAGAATATCAGGGAGAGATGACAATTCGGTCGGAAGTTTATCCTTTGACAAGTACATTGAAGAGACCACTTTCTTACCCAGTGTAAGTTGTACTCCTGAAGGAGAACAATACAAAGTCGCATACAATCTCTTCAACAAATCCAGTCCTAACAAGTTTTCACCACAACCTGTCGTCAGAATAAGGGGTGCTTCGAATTCACAAGGTCCAACAGAAAGGGACATAGGACTAGAAATCGGGTTCCTAACCGGGGCGCCAGAAAAACCTACTCAAACATTCATTTTGCCAGACAAAGGTGCGCCAGGGAGTTTTGAGTGCATAATAGAACTCTTTGTAGCACCAGTATCCAACAGAAAAGGCTCTGACACACCTGATGTAATCACCTCAACATAAGGTCCGCTCTGATCTACTGGAACTGAAACAACTCCCTCTCTTTGTCTATGGCTGTCCTAGCAATCATTACCTTCCATATTCTCATCTTCTGCATAGTAGTCATCAGCATAGTACTGAGCTGTCCTGCCAGAAGCGTTATGCTGTTGATCAAACCTATTCATTGAATTTTGAGGCGGAAGGGAACGCGTGTTCTGGGGGAAATTACCACGTCCTCTACCTCTAGGCGCTTGTTGAACACCTCAACCTCTTGCACCAGGAACACCATTCATACGCTGTAACAAAACAGGACAACTATACTTGAAATGACCCTCCTCTTTACAATACGAACACTGATTGGGACCTACAGGAGCACGTGGTTGAGAAAACTCGACTCTTTGCGAGGTTCTCTGATACTGTTGGGGTTGCTGATAGTTATTGTGTCCATCACGTGGCGGATACGCTTGCTGTAACAGAACCTTCGTCTTTAACCCTTTAGTTTTCTTCTCTGCTCTATCCTTTTCATCTTTATCTCGATTTTCATAATACTGTGAAGTAGCCAATATCTGTGCTGCAGAGGAGACGGCCCAAGAACTCTCTGAATCCTTTAATTTCTTACATAACTCTGGTAACAAATTGTGCACAAACTTGTCAACGAACAACCGTTGACCACCTTCTGTGCTCACATCCTGACCACAGTGGTCGACAAACATTTTCTCAAACCTGGTGAAGAAATCAGACACCGTTTCATCTTTCTTCTGCTTACACGCAGACAACTTATCCCAATTTACACGCATAGCGGGCATTAAAGTTTTCATGTAATTTATAATCCTACCAGGAAGGTCTGCTACTAAAGGCTCGGGTTTAGCACCACCAACCTGTCGGGCATCGGCAGCAGTAATATTAGCCCACGAATCACCTAAATCTTGATCGTGATCCGCATGACGAATCTTTCCCCATAAAGGCTGTGGAACAACGTTTCCAAACAACATGTCTATGTCCGCTAAATTCATGATGCATGAGCCTGCAGTTTGCGATAACTCTTTGTAATACCCTGCAGGATTTTTACGGGGATCAAACAATGTCTGTTTAAGGGCCAAGACTTCAGCTCGTTTCCAAGGAACATGTACCCAAACACGCTGAAAATGTGCTGGTACAGCATCAATATGATTAGCGGCATCTTCCTGCACTGCTTCCTTCCATACTGGAGGAACTTCTCTCATGGGGTACTGTCTCACCTTCTCTTTAACAGAGGAGTCAAACAATGAACGAGAAACGCCTTCACTCCTGAAGGATAACAGTGTCGCAACTGCTTTCTCAACATCTGGGCCCACAATTGTCCCTTTTGCAAACTCGAACCGTACACGGCTCAACTCGGGCGGATTAGGTTCCAAATCGTTGTCCTCTAAATCCTCACACAGAAAAACACACATTTTCTCAAAAACGTATCTCTGCTTCGGTGCTTCCCACTGATGGAAGACAGCCATAACAGACCCTAGGTCGTAACCCGTTGAGTCAGTAACCCATTACGTGCCAAATAATTCAACGTTTCTTTCTCCCTGGAATCAGGCAGTTGACTACGCAACTGTGTACGATCTGAGGTAGGGGTCGTACTTGTCGCCCCAAAAGAAGGGATATAGAAGACTAGAGACCGTGCTAGTCACTCTTTGTCGAACAGAGGGAGAAGTTGATGAAAAGACAAGCGGAAAAGCAGGGGAAGGCAAGGCAGATGCAGAGGCAGTGTCAGAAGGAATACCAGGAGTGGGAGTCGATATAGTAGTTAAAGTTGTAGGAAGTATAGGCAGAGCAACTGGAGAACAGCTGGTGGCTGTGGAAGAACCTGTGGTACAACAACCGGAGGTTGCTGCACAACTAAAGGTTGCGGAGGTGCTGTAGCACTCTGCGCATAGGGCGGTGGCGAACTCAGTAAGTGTGACATTAGGGAGTCTTTTTCAAGATCTTTTGCTGAATCTTGCTGAAGAGGCGGCAAAACTGGATAGCATTTATCGATTACCATTTTACGTTGCCTGTGAAACTGCTCACTTATCTGTTACTCTTCGTTATCTTTAAACTGCATAGCAGCTTGCATTATCGAAATACCCCTTTCTCTCTTATTTTTCTTCGCTAATTTAATTTCCTTCTGTTTGGCTTCCTTACGCCATAGGCGGAAAGAGTCAAACATCGCCGGCCGGGCTTTCTTCTTAAAAAGTTTAACCTCAAGGTTATCTAGAACCTCCGTGTCAAAGCTACCATATTGGGGCCATTTTAAAACACCATCTTTGCGGGTGTATCGGATCCATACTTCATTGTATGTGATGGGGCCTACTCCATGTTTCACATATAATTCATAGGTTGGAGTTCCAATCGGAGGAACCGGACACGAGTCCTCCAATCGGGAATCCCTATTACAACCAAGACAAAACAAATTTCCAAGTCTGCTAAAACCAGGCATCTTCGCTCTCTAGTCTAGCTTCAAACTTCAAAGGATTATTGAATACGATATTCTCGTGAATACACGAGTCCTTCGGCTTTGGTACTTGCAAGTTCCAAATCAAAGATCCTGAAGGGATATCCAAACTAAGAACCAAACTAAGGACTGGGAGACGCTCCACTTATACTTAACTGAAGTATCGATGACGTCACCAGAAGACTCTTCTATCGTTTCGCTCTACCAATCATCAAGGGTCCAAAACAGTGCGATAGTCAGGGCAGCAGTCCTTCGTAGCCGTCGGGATGTGGGGAACCTCGCAGCAAAGACTTTCGGACCACGTCGACATGCAGGGGTGGATGAAGTGGCGGCCTTCCTCCAGAATTTTCACACGAAGCTCCTCACGAACCCCTGGCTTGGACCGGTACCGCTGAAATCGCCCCATGTTGGGCGCCAACTGAAGTACTGGGTTTTTCGGAACCGGTACTAAACCGGTAACCCAGCGGTGCCAGGGACAACACCCGAAGACTTCAGATCCTTCCTGTTTCAGACTACAGAAACTCAGAGTCTTCCAGGTGAAGTCAAAGATCGAATTTATTGGCTGCAACCAAGTAACAGGCGTCCTAGAAGTACAACACGGTGTGTATTCTCAGGAGACTGCTCAATCTTACAAAGCCAGCCTTCTCCTTTTATACAAAATATTACGCTTCAGGCAAACATTCTTAAAATTTCAGTTGACCATTCACATGTTTTCATTACAAAAGAAAAGCAGAGTCATGATGACAAGCCCACATTTCAGTTTGTCCAGCCCACAATAAATTTCCCGGCAAGGCCCAGAACTTCCATCAGATATCGGTGGACCCCTAATAAAAACGGGCACCTCCTCCTCGTAAAGCAAGTCATAAAGTAGGAAACAGGGACAGGTATGTGTAAGATTAGGCATGGTTCGTGTGCGATGAAAGGCTTTATGGCATGTTGCACCTTGATGCTATCTCGTTCGGCCACTGGGAGAGGAACTGACCGAGCAGGTTTGGCCTCGGGCAGTGGACTCAGCCCGTACAGGTCACAGGGAAGTCAGCAAAGGTGTACGTGTCCTTCGGGAGCGTGTTTGTCCTTAGTCATTGGCCTATGTGAGGGCAACTCACAAAATGGCTGCCGTACACAAAATAGAAGCCGAGGGTTCAGGACGAAAACTACGATTTCAGGGTGAAATCGTCACTCGAACATAGCGAAAATGCTTGTACATAGGCTACTAGCCATTCTCGGTCTTCCGATATCAAAATCGTCATGCTATGAGTATGTTCATAACACGGGTCCAAAATTTTCAGTACCACAATCTTGCCTAGTTCCTTCCATTTTGACGTCCCCATGATCACGTGGCCCTTTGGGCTTATTCCTGATTCAGGTTTGGACCATGGTTATCATTTATTCTTCCCAATCTGTCTTCTCTTTTTCTGTCCACTTTTATTATTAAAAACATTCTGTTATCTACTATTGCTTTTCCCGGTCCACTTATGATTGGATTCTGTTTACTCTCCCACTTTTTCCTCAACAGCACTCTTACAAATTTAGTAACCTGGCCCTGATGATGGCCTGAAATTTGAATAGGTCGAAACGCCATCGACACTGCAGTGCAATGCTTGGCATGGCTCATGGCTTCCACAATATTCATTGTATTTATTAATTTATTAATGTATGGGATCTAATAAGAGTTTACTGAATATATAGATTTTTTTTTCTGTACCGTTTTCCCCTGTATTTAACCCTTCACTTGGCACTTGAGCCATTCACCTTTCATCTCACGAGCACTATTGTGCACAGTTGTGTACAGGTTACATTACATTTAACGTAACAGAATGCTGTTGTTTTGTCTTTAGACCAAATACACAACAAATTTTGCATTCATTGGTATTCAGGTTCTTGTCTCCCTGTTCCCCCCCTCCCTTGCAACTTTTTTTGTGCATGCCTTTATAAGTAAAACTGTTACCTAATTAATACCTATTGAGACAATGTTGTACGCTACATACTATCTACCCAGGTCTCAACTGGGTTTATGGGTATCCTCCTGTGGTTTGTTACTGCTTACTGAGACAGACAGCACTCACACAACTTGCAGAGCGTGTTAATCATAGTTTTTAGAATGCTTGGCTAACGAGGACTCTTGGAACACTCCTCGATCACTCTCCATGAGTCTCACGGACTCCCTGCCTCTGCGCCTCTAATCAACATTATTGAAACCTTAGACCAGGCCGTCCTGGAAATGTATACAAAAATTCAATATTAATTATACTTACCTATGTTTGGCGATCCTACCTTTGCCTGCAGAAGCAAAAAAATCAGGAAGCGGAAAGGACAGACTTCCTTTTTGGCACAGTCATAATTGGTAGCAAGGAAGTCGCCGAATTGGACAGGGATGGGGAAGTTGTGGATGATTCATTTTATGCTTTAGCAATGACTTCTTGTAACAGAAGTTTCGCTCATAGAGTAATGCTCTATTACTTACCGGTAATCTTCATTACTCCGGGTCCCATTGTCCTCGTCCCAGTCATTACAAAGTGGAGATGATCATCTTCCGACAGAAAAAAACAAGAGGACTGCTGGGACGTCAATACTGCCCCTCCCCCCGGGAGTACATAAGCAGTACTTACCCAGCAGCCCTCCTGTACTAACAAGCCCAGACAGGAAGGCCGGCCATCCGGGAGGGAGGGAGGGGTGTATGAATGGGACGAGGACTACGGGACCCGGAGTAATGAAGATTACCGGTAAGTAATAGAGCATTACCCCCAGGTCCCTTATGTCCTCGTCCCATTCATTACAAAGTGGAGAATACCAAAGCAGAAAAACCGGCAGCAGGAAACAACCAGCCCGCAACCCAGAACAGGACAGCAGGGACAAGGACCGGAGACAAAGAAAAAGCCAAGGCTCCAAAAGAAAGGAGGCCGCCAACCTGAGAAACTGGAAACCGGGACCGGGACCAGGACACAAAGGACCCGCCAAAACAACCCACCGGAGAAGGCCGCCAAGCCCAGAACCAGCAGGAAGGCACACAGGACCCGGTAGACCCACAAGGAAACCGAGACATCCCGGAAGAAAGCCAAAGAATGAAACGGCCAACAGAGCGCAGGCACAATCACCCAGACCAAAAAGGAAGGAGAAAGCACAGGCCAGAAAATCGGCCAACCTCCCAAAACCAAAGGACTCGACCCCAAGAGACCAGAGGTGGAAACCCGGCCGTCGAGGCCCAGGAAGTAACAAGAACCCAGGAGCCGAACAGAATCGAGAACCCGTCCCGAAAGACAGGGAGGGGAAAGAACCCCAGAACCCCAGAACCCAGCCGAAAGCCCACCAAGCAAGGAGAGGCCAACAAGACCAGAAACCAACAACAAAGAAAACCCAACAAGGGCGGGTACAGAGACATCGACCACAACCCCTGAAAACAAAAACCCCAAAGGGAGGGAACACAAGGCAGGAGGGGAGCACAGAGCAACTGGGTAACCCCAGCAGCCGCCCAACGAGGCACGGAGGGCAACACAAAAAGAAGGCGCCCAGACGGCACAGGACCACCCAGGAACCCCACACCCAGGCCATGCAAGCAGCAAGGGCAGGAGCAGTGGAAAAAGAAAGCCCCAGGGAGCACAGCACCCAGACCACAACCACAAGTCTTGAATCCAGCAACACCGGAGAGGAGCCAAGCAAACAGCAAAAAAACAGGGCAACAAATGCCAACAGAACCAGGAAGCCAGGACCAGAGCCAAGCAACCCGACCACGCAGGAGGATCAGCAGGCCCAAGCAAACCCCAGAAGGAGAGCAGAGGACCAAGCAGCAGGAAAAGCACAGACAACCCGCAGCCAGGAAGCAGGGATCCGCAGAGGCAAGAGCACCACAGAACCGCATCCCAATCAGAGAGCCAGGGGGGTGGGGCACCCAAATAGACCCACACCGGGAACAAAGCCCGGGAAAGCAAGGGAAGAAGCGAGCCAGGATCCCAGAACCAGGAAAGAACCAGGAAACGTCCGGCAACAAACCCCCAGAGCAGGCCGAAAAAGGACAGCACAGCCCGAAAAACCGGGAGGCACAGCCCGAGGCCACACACAACCATCAAGAAGCCGGCAGAACCGGAGCCACAGAACCCCACACAGGCCCACAACACCGGGGAAACAAGCCCGGGAAGAGAACCATCAGCAGGAGGAGGCCCAGAAGGAACCACCAGGAAGCGGCCCCAATGCAGAACACCCCGCCAGGACCCAAAGGGAGACCAGCAAGGAAACAGAGCCCAAAAAGGAGCCCAACACGCAGGAGCGGCACGCCCCAGCCGAAACCTCAGCCAGGCACCCACCAAGGGAACCAGATGAGACCAGAACAACCCAGGGCGCAAACACCCCCACGAGCAGAAGGACCAAGAAGCCAACAGCACCCAGCAGTCCCACGAGGCCAGGCAGGCACCAACCCGGCCCGACCAGGCACAACCGCCGAGCAGACAGTGCAGCACGGGGATAGCACACCACTCCGGAAAACAGGTGGCACGACAGGACACTGCAAACACAACAATGATGGACAGAATGTGGATCAATGTCACACATTCACCCCAGTCCAAAGATCTGGGCCCAAATCCATCGTTTTTCCACTCCACGACAGGACACGGCAGCAGCCAGGAGGCCCCAGCCAGGAACAAACCAGGCAGGCACCACGGCAGAAACAGGAGGGGTGGCCAGGTAACACCAGAAGCAAGCCAAAGGCAAGCACGGGGAGAACCAGAGCAGAGGCATCCAGGCCAAGCACACAGAAGGCCCCGGGACAACACCAGAAGCCCCAGACCGGAGCAAAGGGAAGCCCACAGTACCAGGAAGACCCAGACGGGCACCCAACCAGGCACCAACCAGGCCAGACCCAGCAAAACCGCAGGGAACAGACGAGAACAGGTGCAGGCAGGGCAGAACAGAACCAGTGCTTAATTTGTGCCCGTGCTTTCCGGTGCTAAGCACCGGCACTTAATTTTCAGGCCCGGGTCTACATGCTATATTGGCTGCTCACCAGAGAAGAGTTGATATTGCATGCCAGCAGCCCACATTATGAGGCACACGCTTATAAACTGCCAGGGTCCCTGCCTTATCATAAATCACACGCTACCAATGATGACCCCTTAGTTGCAAACTATATATTTAGCCTGCTCCGTCCCTGCTTGACAAATCGTCAAGTATGTGTCCTGAGTTGGACCAATGGGATCACTGTGTTCTCTGCAGCCCGCCCAGGCATACTGCGCAGCCGCAGCGCTTTTCAACGGATGCCATGAAGCGAGCAGAGTGTTGCGCAGCAGGCCTGGATGAAATAAAACTAAAGGGCTGTCCCAGTAAGTAGTGATTTTTTAACATGATGCTGCTGTTGTAGTGTGTGAACTGTGAAGGCAAAGCAATTATGGATTGTCAACTAAATCTCAGGAAATGAAAATATTCGTAAAATAATTCTGGAGGTAACATATTGCTGGAGAGATCTGAGTTTTGTCTAGCCCAGTTTTGAATTGCCCCGGGACCTCCGGGTGTGAGCTGTTGATGAGGCAGGATACTGCCCTATTCTACATGGGCAGCCCCTCCTGCCCCCCCTCTCCCTCGCTTTAAGTTTAACACGTCTTTCCCCCTCCGAACGGAAGAGTCCTTCCTCTCCCTTCTCCCCTTGGTCAAATCTGGATCACCCTTAGACCCGTGTCCCGCTCACATCCTCAGGCACATCTACACGACCTGTGTCCAACCCCCTCTTACCTTTCTCAATAGCTCCCTGTCTCAGAGCGTCGTTACTCCAACCCTAAAAACAGCCATCATTCTTCCCATCCTCAAAAAAACGGGTGCTGACCCCTCTGCTCCCGCCAACTTTCGCCCCATTTCACTACTACCCTTTTTAGGGAAAGTACTGGAGCGACATGTGACCAGAGCACTCACCGCCTATGTGGAAGTAAACCGAGTATTAGCCCCCTGTCAGGCCGGGTTCCGCCCCGCTCACTCCACTGAGTCGGTGGTGTTATCGGTCCTCGACAACCTTAGAGAAGGCATGGACGTCAATCTTCCCCAGGCCTTGGTCTTCCTCGACCTCTCCGCCGCCTTTGACACGGTGGATCACTCCATCTTACTTTCCCATGTCTGGGCGGCCGGGGTCGGCGGTTC
Organism: Lissotriton helveticus; assembly: GCF_964261635.1. Lineage (NCBI taxonomy): Eukaryota > Metazoa > Chordata > Amphibia > Caudata > Salamandridae > Lissotriton > Lissotriton helveticus. The sequence continues at coordinate 644,862,583 of NC_136059.1, forward strand.
GGCCCTGGTCTGGTTGTCCTCCTTCCTTAGGGACCATACCCAAGCGGTACGCCTGGGTGACTTCTCGGCGGATCCCCGGAAGGTACAATGTGGGGTCCCTCAGGGTTCCTCCCTCTCCCCACTACTGTTCAATCTGTACATAGCCCCCCTCATCTTTGCTCTTCAGCAAATGGAGGTCTCCGTATACAATTATGCGGATGTCCTCCAGCTCATTTTCTCCCTATCACAATCCTCTGACGCCATGTCAAACTTCCAATCTACTATGATCTTCATCCGGGACTGGATGAACCACACCCACCTGAAATTAAACCCAGACAAAACCGAACTGGTTTTAACAGGTGGTTGCTCCAGTCCCTGGTCCCCCCTCTTTTGGCCCCCTTCCCTTGGTCTCCCTCCGTCCCCTTCCTCCTCCGTCAAAACGCTTGGGATCAAGCTTAACGATCAACTCACTCTGCACTCCCAGGTGAGCTCAGCGGTGTCCTCTTCTTTTCTTTCACTCCGCACTATCCGTAAAGTTTCCCGCTTCTTCTCTTTCTCTGCCCTAAAACGTATTGTTCTTGCTATGGTCATCTCTCGATTAGACTACGGCAACGCCCTATACTGCGGCATGCCCGCATACAACGTACGACGTCTACAGCTGGTTCAGAACCAGGCCGCCCGTCTAGTCCACAACCTGGCCAAATTTCATCATGTCACCCCTCTCCTGAAATCCCTGCACTGGCTCCCCATCCGTGAACGTTCCCAGTTCAAGATGGGCTGTATTACCTTTCAGGCCCGGCTAGGCTCCGCCCCTGCCTTCATCTCCTCGGAGATTAAAGCCTATGCCCCCGCTAGGGAACTGCGCTCTTCCTCCCAGCACCTGCTGACAGTCCCCTGCTTTCGGCGCAAAAAGTGGGGGGGCTCTAAATTCTCCACACTGGTCCCCACCTTCTGGAACTCTCTTCCGGCCCAACTCCGATCCTCCACCCAATACTCTCTCTTCCGAAAGGCACTAAAAACCTTTCTCTTTCTACAAGCTTTCCCAAAATAATTCCTCCCTATGTTCCCCTGACATTTCGCCCTTGAGGCTCTGTAAACCACAGCGCCATGAAACCGCCAGGTGTACGCGCGCTTTAGAAATGATTTAAACTCAAACTCAAACTCAACGTCGAGGACACATCTTTGGGCCCCATTACGAGATCAGGTGCATTTCACAAGGACACTTCAACAGCTGAAAGCAGCTAAATGTTCAGATGAAACTAATGGGAGAAAGTAGTAAATCAGGTGCGGAAATCTCGCGCCCCCACCCCCCCCGTAATTCCTAATTTCTGAGAGTACACCTCATAATACCATCATTTTATCACAGTCCCTTTGCCACCACCTCTAAAATGGAGCAAGGTACGTACACCCCTGCTATCAGCAACTTTGAGAGGAGTGGGGCGCGGGGAGGGAATAGCATTCCTGGTAACGGGGCACCATATATGCATAAGTGGCGTTGTCTGTAGGAGCTCCATTTTAAACCTCACTCCAGTTTTAGTTTATCATTTCTATAAAGTGGGTGAACACGAATGCCAAACATAGAGACTAATGTTATGTATTTATCTGATAGCACAAGACAGGCGCAAGAGTGACTCTAATTTCACTTACACTTTAAGGCCTCACAAATGTCATGCCTGCCAAACTTCGATCAGTTCCAGAAACACACTGAAGCGTTTTCTGTGGCTTGAAGTCAACAAGATCCACACAGGGCGCGTGCATTCCTTGTTTCATCTCTTGCTAACCTGCAGTCTAGTAACATTTGGATGAAATCAGAACTGTTGCCACAAGTAAAAACCCTGATCATGAAACAAGCAAAACTTGTATTATATTCCGAACATCGAGCTGAGCTAAAACAAAAAAAACTGAAAAAAAAAGACGCACATGTAAATGATGCTCAGTATGTAGAACAACGTAGCACAAAAATATCTAATCTTCCTCTTAGCCTCGAATGAATGCGCAAATCAATTAGGAATACTGTTTAGTCTATTTCCTTCTGCTATGTTCGACCTCCTGGCTGTGCTTAATTTGAGCTGGCGGTTTCCGGTGTTGGAAACAGCACCTAATCATCAACTCCATTGCTTGAGCACCAGTTAAGAACACATTCATTTTTGGTGGGCACAGGGTGATTAAGTGATTCGTCTAGAATCACAGGATGTTGAGTCCAGGCCAAGGCTCGAACCTGATTCCCCAGCCCCAAATTTGGCAGCTCTAGCCATTACGGCACTTCCCCATCCCACTTGTAGGGTTTGTTGGCAATGTGTTAGGCAGTGCTGATAGGAGAAATTGGCCGGTCGAAACTGACTTCTGACGAGAGCCCCGGCACTTCTTGTTTTACAAATTAACCACTGAACAGAACAGAACAGCTGCACCCAAGGCAGCACAAGCCACCCAAGCGCAGGTAGAGGGGAAAGAGCACCCCAGAGAGCCCCCGGCACAACACTGACAAACATCCAAGGACAGGAACCAGGCGCAGCCCAAAGGACTGGAGGAACAGGGCCAGGAACCAGGAGCCCCAAACGCCGACCAACCCCACAGAAGCCAGGAAGTGGAGGTGAAGAACCAGGGCACACAACCGGAGCAAGGCCACAACAGCAGCCCGCAGCGGAGTCAAGGCCACCCAAGGAGAAGGCAGTCGCCGAAGAAGCGAGAAGCGACCCAAACAGAAAAGTAGCAGAGGGCAAGGCGCAAGCAAGCAGGCAGGGAGATCCCAACAACACAGAGAAAACCCCAGGAGCAAGCAAATAAGGCAGAGCCAGGGAAAAAAAGGAACCAGCCCCCACAGAGGCGACAGGAACCCACGCCAACCCCCGGAGGGGAAAACCCCCAAGCCCGGCCGGCCAAGAGCAGGGGCACCAACCGCAGAAGGGAACCAAAGCGCAAAGCCCCACGACACGCCCGCCCCCAGGGAACAGACAAGAGCCGGGGCGGGCAGGTGGCAAGGAAGCAGGCCAGGAACAGAAACGTGACCCCGCAGACCAAAAAGAGGAGCACAGGAACCACAGCGCCCGACCGACCAGCACCCACCAGACACCCACGCACCGTGGGGGGGGGAAGCACCAGAGAACACTAGTGCGTCCGAGCACCACAAGCACCCGCCACTGAGCACACACAGGAAGCAAGCAGCGCGGGCACCGGTGGCAGCAGTAGGACAACCCAAAAAAGAAGAGGGGACGAAGCACAGCACCGAACGCATGCACCCCAAGTAGGAGGCCACGGCACAAACCACGGCACCCCCAGGAGACAATGATGCCGGAACACTGCACATCCAGAAGGACAGCCAGCCACCACTTCCAGGACCAGCCCAAGAGACACCTAGAAGAAGAAAGGGGGGCGAAACAGCCAGAGCGGGGGCCAACAGCACAACAAGGCCCCCACCGGCACAGGGAAAAAGCATCACAGACCCAGAGAAGGGCGCAGGCGAAGCCACAGCCATGCTCGAGCAGCCACAGAGATCCCAGTACACCGACAGTCAGGCGAGGGACAGGGAAAGGAACACGGCACCACAGCGCCCGAGACCACCAGCCATAATTCCTCCCAGCAGCATGCCAAAAAAGAAAGGCATCCCAGGGACGCCAACCCCTCGAAACCCAACCGGCCGAGCGCGGAAAGGCCAGGGCCAAATGGACGAGTCACACAGGGACCCCAGAAGAAAGCACTGCGTGGGCTCCAGTCACGTGTGTGTCCAGCAGAACCATCACCAAAGCCCCCACCAACACAGCTACCATGCCCAGGAAGGAGCTGGAGGCCTGCCCGGAGGGCGGAGGGTCTACAGGAAACGAATTGCACGGGACACATCCACACAGAAAGGCAGCACAGGTTGTAAAGGAAACGTTCACCATGAAGGGCATCTCGGAGCTGAATAACAGATGAGTATTGTTACCCAACTCAATGGCATTCCGTTTTTCGAACTGAGAAGGATAGGAGGCTGAGTGGACTGGCTGGGACCTGAACCTGTGTAACCCTGGGCGTAGTGGGCGTAGTGGGGCTTCGCGAAGGTACGCGAAGTGAGCAAAAAACTACGCCCACCCACGCACTTCGCGTAGCCCCACTACGCGCCACCCGCCTCCCTCCCGCCCTCCCTAAATGGCTTACATTAATATATAAATGAATTTAAAACCACTTACCTTGTCCTGCCGCGTCCCCACGTTCTCGTGAGAAATGCGCATGCGCGGGCGGCCGCGCATGCGCATTAGCATCCAAGATGCGCACGCCGGCGGCGCAATGACGAGCGGGAGCCCCGGGGACGCGGCAGGATAAGGTAAGTGGTTTTAAATTCATTTATATATTAATGTAAGCATTTAGGGAGGGCGGGAGGGAGGCGGGTGGCGGGCAACTTCGCTACGCCCACGAAGCGGGCGTAGTGTTGCCTGCTTCGCCTACTTTGCAAAGGGCGAAGTAGGCAACACTACGCCCACTTCGTGGGCGTAGCGAAGTTGCCCGCCCAGGGTTAAACCTGTGACCATGAGGTCAAACACAGCCCCCTAGAGTGGATGCAATAATACACTGAACCACCAGGCCCCACTAGAGAGCACAAACATCATACAGAGGACCCAAGAAAACATCCACAGCCCCTGAGCCTGAAGCCCGGTCCCCAAATCTGCAGCCCCAGCAAGAACGGTACATTACATCCACAGAGCCGATGTAACCCAATTCCCAGGCATGCCATAAACAGAGGGGCAAACCTGAGCCCCAGGACGGGTCAGAGAACTCCCCGCTAAAGCAGGGGAGCTGCCGGAAGTCGCTGCTGCAGCCGCAGAAGGGCAGTGCCGGCCCCGGTTCCGAGGCAGCCCGGGAGCATGGAGGGGCTGCAGAGGCACAGAGCCGGGCCGGTGACAGGTCATTGAACATTTAGTAAGCACAGTGCGTGGCAACAGAGCGCCACACAGAAATCAAATGCCAGGCACAGGGAGAAACAACACGAACAGCGTCATCGCCGAGACTCGAACACTGCTCCCAATCGAAGTCGGCTGATTGTCTCTTTTAAACGCATGCTTTTAGAAAGAAAAACCCCACAAGTGGGACTCACCCAGAGCGGGGGGCCAACCCCAGGAACAAGTCCCCCACTCCACTGTCACCACAGCCAGGAACAGCAAGAGTCCATCCAGCGAGGCACGACTCCGCGGCCAAGCTCGAGAAGACGAGCCCGCGACCCAGAAGCAACTTCCCAGGAACTCCAGCCCCAGCCGCAAAGGACCGGTAGGTGCACGAAGTGCACAGCAGAACACCGGCTCCAAGACAGACTGACTCCCAGCAAGCCCGGCAGGCCAGGAGGCAGTCCAGGGAACCCCGCGCCCGCACGGCCAGGCAGTCGGGCGGGGGGAAGAAGAGAAGCACCGCCACTCCAGCCCAGCAGGAGCAGCACCAACACACCATCCAATCTGTCAACAGACAGAAAAAAAGAACAGGAGGGCTGCTGGGTAAGTACTGCTTATGTACTCCCGGGGGGAGGGGCAGTATTAGTGTCCCAGCATTCCTCTTGTTTTTTTTCTGTCGGGAGATGATCATCCCCACTTTGTAATGAATGGGACGAGGACATAAGGGACCTGGGGGTAAGGACTGTGGCGAAGAAGACGGACAAGCAGGGAGTAACATTTTGCGTGATCATATGTGCACATCTGCCTGAAAAGAAGTGTTATGTCTTCGAGTTACAGTGACTCAAATCCAGTATTACCTTTTCATTGAACAAACAACCATGCTTTTCAAAGATCTGCATTAAAAATTAAATGAGTTTCTATACATGATGGAGTGATTACTCAGTCAATGAGTGCTGCTGCCTAGTGGCTTGGTATTTGTGTTTATTATTATTATTATTATTATAATAATGTAATTATAGAATATCATTACTATAATAGATCCAATGTACACAAAAATTAATCGTTTTGCTGATTTCTTTTTCACTGCAGCAGTCTTTCTTAATGTTTCATTCAGGACTAAAAATGCAAGCCAGACGAATTGGCCTTGCCAGTGCTTGTTTTTAACGGCACTTCCAGTTTCACCCTTGGAATGAGGCTACGTTCTTGGCAAGTGGGTGCTCAGGTACTTTCTTTAGGATTCCCCCCAGAACGTACAAATTAATGTTGCTTTTCACTCGGGGCACCTCAGAAGGTAGAGACATAGTTGCAGCCCGTCTCATTTGACGGGCTGGAATCTATCTTTTGCGCAGTCTGTATGTGTTGTTAATTATTCTGTCAGTTGTGAATGAACAGCCCCGGCCGTCGTCACCAGTCCCCATCTGTCCTCTGTCCCACCACTCATGATTAACACTCATTTACCTCCCTCGTTGGGAAAAGGCTGTGTAAACCTTGCCAAGATTTGAATGTGCAAACCTGAAGCTGCACAAAGACTGCACCTGGTGTCTGAGGCGATACCGCATTCACCATTTGTCATCAGTGACGGCTTGCAAATAGCCTAAACCTGTCCTAGAAAAGAAGCCTGTGTACGGAACATCCACATGACAGACACTGAGTGTGCATACTAAATATGGAAGAGAGACTATCAACGATGCTAAATATTGAGGGCAGAATAACGAGCAAAATATTGACAGGAAAGTCTAGAATTTCTATACCTAACTCCACATATAGGTACCTAGGAGATACATATATCTTCATGGTAGTGGATGTGGAGTTAGGAATAGTATATCTATACTTCCCTATGTGCAGGTCAATTTCGATATTCTGTCCCTTTAGATATTCTGACCTCGATATTCTTGCATGTGAATATTCTTCACGTCAATATTCAGTAGTGCAATCAGTTGACTCTGCTAAATGCTGGCACTGGCTCACCATGGTTCCTCCATCTGTGTTGAAGCCAGAATGCACACCTAAGTCAGTTAACACAATGTAATGGGATTAGAGAGAAACATAAATGTGCAGTAAACTTCTCCCATAAAAATCCACATCTATTGTGAAGTGCACATACGGAAAGGAGAACAAAATATTTATTTAATGTTTACATGGAGAGGGCGATCAGGGCTTGACAATGCAGAAGCGTGTGTCTGTTTTAAAGTAAATCGGGCTCGATCAATATTGATGATAGACAAGATGGAGTTTTGCAGAACTAAATGGATATTTAGGTAACTTTACTTGGGGTGAGGTTTTCCTACTAATGCATACTTTTCTTGTCAGTTTGTGCGGCCTTTCGTTGAAGAAAATAAAAACACAATTATGCACTAACCCCCAGATTCATCAAAGTCCCGTTGTGCGAGTCCTTAATAGCGATTTTTAAGGAATCGCTATTAAAGACTCGCAAAACGGGATGCATGTAGAAATCGCATTATTTTTTGCGATTTCTACTGCTTCCTTATTTGCGATTCGGTAATTGCTAATCGCAAATAAGGAATGGCTTTCCCATTCATTCCTATGGGCCTAGAGGCCCATAGGAATGAATGGGGAGTCATTCCTTATTTGCGATTAGCAATTAGCGAATCGCAAATAAGGAAGCGATTTCAAGGGTGCCAGGGTGTCCAAAGGACACCCTGTAGCACCCCTGAAATGGTAAGGTACACTGGTGTTGCGCACACACATGTCCAAAGAACATGTGTGTGTGTAACATACAACTTAGAAAAATGCACAGAAGTGCATTTTTCTAAGTTTTCGCTATTTACCACGTAGTTAGACTTCGCGGTAAATAGCGGCCCCAGATTGCGAATTCGCAATTTTAAAATGGTTCATGAATTGCATTTAAGTAATCTCAAATTGAGATTCCTTAAATGCAATAATTCGCAATTTAGCGATTTCTAAAATTGCGATTTTTGCATTTGGGATGATGAATCCCAAATGCAAAAATAGCGCTCACAAAGGGCCAGATTCTCAGAATTTGGCCCTTTGCGAGCCCATTTCGGCTTGATGAATCTGGCTGTAACAGGTAGATCGATGAAGCCAAAATCGGCTCGCAAAGGGCCAGATTCTGAGAATCTGGCCCTTTGCGAGCGCAGTTTTTGCATTTGGGATTCATCATCCCAAATGCAAAAATCGTAATTATAGAAATCGCTAAATTGCAAAGAATCGCATTTAAGGAATCTCAATTAGAGATTCCTTAAATGCTATTCACGAACCTTTATAAAATTGCGAATTCCCAATATGGGGCCGCTATTTACAGAGAAGTGTAACTTCGTGGTGAATAGCGAAAACTTAGAAAAATGCACTTTAGTGCATTTTTCTAAGTTGTATGTTACACACACACATGTCCTTTGGTCATGTGTGTGCGCAACACCAGTGTACATTTGCATTTCAGGGGTGCTACAGGGTGTCCTTTGGACACCCTGCCACCCTTGAAATCGCTTCCTTATTTGCGATTCCCTACTTGCTAATCGCAAATAAGGATGACTCCCCATTCATTCCTATGGGCCAATGAATGGGAAAGCCATTCCTTATTTGCGATTAGCAATTAGCGAATCGCAAATAAGGAAGCAGTAGAAATCGCAAAATAAATTGCGATTTCTACATGCATCCCGTTTTGCGAGTCTTTAATAGCGATTCCTTAATATTCGCTATTAAGGCCTCGCAAAAGAGGACTTTGATGAATCTGGGGGATAGTTCTTTAATGTTTGGTATACCCTACAGCTTCAACTACTGTATGTATAATTCCAGGTGATTACGCTAACTTTTCACCTGCAGAAATGCGAACAACTCTTTTTATTTATTTATTTTGATTATAGTGCTTTTTTCCGTTTTTTTAAAAGGACACAGGCTTGTTTTCAGCTTCTTTTCGGGGAGGGTTCTGGTTGTTTTGGGCTTCTTTTAACAAGATTGTTTCGAACTTTTATTAGCATGCTCCTGTTTGTATTGTCCAAGCTTGCTGTGCTGGTGTCATGCAGTGCTTCGAGCTTGGTGATTAACAAATACGGCTACAAGGATAGGAGGTTCAGAAAGAGGCAGCTTTCAGAGACAGCACACATACATTTTCACTTGGCTATGGCTGCATGCATCAGCACATTTGAAACCAGTCCTGTTGGTCCTTGTGAACACACAAAGAATGGGCTTTGGATCCGCACCTTTCTGACATTAACTTTTTGGGGTCCTTCTACTTTAGCTTTGGCATTGAGACGGGCCCAGTCACATTGTAGATGAACCCAGGTGAACATGGTTGCCTCACAGTCATGCTGATATTCAATAGTGTGGTATTCCATCTCCCATGGAGAGTTTCCACTGCAATGCATGATGTGCATTGATTTCAGCAGCAGTAGCAGCTGGCAGAAACTCTTTCGTGAACACATAAGTCACCTTGACAGAATGCTTCCCGCAATAAAAGTATTGCATTCTCAATAAGAAGCACTTACTCGAATTTAGAACTAAATAAGTATATACGTACCGTGTAAAATCTATAAGTTTTTACAAGCAAGTCTTTTGTGTGAACAATATACATCAAAAATACGAAAATATAATATATGACATAGCAAGTATTGTACTACGCTGTCATTCATAAGTATCTCGTACTTGAACTAAGTATTCGTGTAGCAAGCAGATTGTGTTGCTTTCAACAGGTAAAGACACAGTTCACAGAAAGTGTCAGTGGTTCCTCACTGTGCCTTAGAAATGTACCCCGGTTGCAGGGCTGACTTCATCCCCCCTCCCCCCATAGCAAACTTCCAATGGGTCAGATAGGGTCAAACTTATCCTAGCTTTCATTTTGCCCTGACAGTATTTTGTTTGTGTGGTTTTCCGTGGTGCCATAGTGCTGAGCATACATCACAACCACCTTTAAAAATGTATTGAGGTGGGGAGCAATATACTTCTAATAATGGCTGTTGCAGTAACGTTTGCCTGACATTAACAGGGCACAGTCTCAAGGTTGTCTTGTTTAAACATGTTCCTTCCTTTCCTCTGTCATGCGTGGACAAGGTGTGAGGAATGCACTGCATGTAAAAGCCACAGCATGGCCTCGATTAAGAAGGGCGAGGGTTCTGTTCATGTTTCTAAAGCACGATTAATATGACGTATAAACTAGTTTTTAAATGTAACAACCTCGAAGATCATAAGCGGGAAAGAAGTGTTTGAAATCAGCGACAAGGGAATACTACACACTGAAAATCATTAGGGCTCCCAGGAATACTCTAGGTGGTCCACATATAATTTGAATGCCTCTTTTTTTGTGTTTAAGACATTTTTATTAACATTTGAAATAAAAAAGAAAAACAATACATATGTTATAAATATTGGAACAAAGTACATAGTAATATGGATGACAAAACATATGTATCTAAGAATAAGTCAACAGTGAGAAGGGTAAAGAGAGGAAAGAGGGCGATACAGGGGAAAAAGAAAAAGATAAAAGAATAAAAGAAAGAAAGGAAAGAAAGAAGGAGGGGAGAAAAAAGAGAAGACAAAAATAAAACAAGTGGGAAAAATATAAAGCAATCAAGGAGATTTGGAGGAAAGATAAGTGGTAAAGGGGAGCCAGAGGAGATCTGATTTGATGTTTAGGGGGACAGAAGAGGATGAGGCAATAGCAATCCTGTGTTCAGCACAAACAAAATTCCACCAAGTATGAACAGAGATCTTAGTGTTATCTTTCCAACATGATAAAATAACTTTAAATGCAAGAGAAATAAAAAGGTTCAACAATCTTACAGAAGAAGCTACAATATCTATGTCAGTTGATAAAGATCCTAAAAAAACATTCTGTAGAGATAATGGAGCAGAGCAACTAAACATTCGCATGCAAATATTCCAAACTTCCTTCCAAAATGATAAAACAGGGGAACATTTGTATATTTCATGCTTAAGCATCCCAATATCTTTTGAACATGACCAACATAGTGGAGAGGAAGTCTGGGAAAACTTATGGATACTAACAGAGGTAATAATGACTCTATGATATATGAACAATAAAGGCTGAGTGATGCGAGCAGCAACAGATACTTTAAACAATTTGGACCAAAGACGATCCCACATCAAAACTGGGAGGGAAATATCAAGGTCATTTTCCCAAGCAGTCACAATAGTTGATTTAGAACGATGAGTAACATTAGATAACAACATTGTATAAACAAGTGCAGCCTTAGGTTGTTGAGTAGAAAATAAAGGGTATAGTGGAGTTGTAGGAACGAAAGAAGGGAAAACATCAGGTAAGGAGAAAGACGCTAAATGTGACTGAATGGCAGACGTTATAATGGTGTATTCATTTACAAATGATGAGGGCAAGTGAAATATATTTTGCATTTCCGGGAATGATATGATAGAGCCATCAGCAAAAAACTGGTGAACAAATAAAATATTCTTTTCTTTCCAGTGTTTAAAATAAAAGGATTTGCCTTTGTATCTGAGGAATTTGTTGTACCACACAACAGATAATAAAAAACATTGAAGAGGAGACAGGGTAGCAGAGAAAACATTATATAACACTGTTTGGGAGTATTTTAAAATAGGAAACTTTGTCAAAAAAGAACAATTTGACATAAAAACAATATGCTGAAATGAAAAATCTTTCAGGAGGGAGCGTTCTAGTAGAAGCCATTTAGGCACAGGGTTATCCGCGAAGTCATAGGCCAAGTAAAAGGATTGTTTGATCAAAAAGGCGGAGTGGTACAATTTAAAATTGGGAAATCGGGCGCCACCTATATTTTTAAAACGAATCAACTTATGCATGGCTATTTGAGGATGTTTACCATTTCATAAGAATTTAGAACAAGCAGAGTTTATGCGAGAAAAATATGAATTGGGAATTTTAAAAGGGAGCATGGAAACAGTATAAAGAACATGAGGAGTAATCTTCATTTTAATCGTATCCAGTCTGCCCCACCAGGAAAGAAATAAGGGGGACAAAATTTGAAGGAGGGATTGGACTTTCTTTAAGAGGGAATCAAAAGTAAATTTAAGGGTATCAAGCAAGGACGAAGCAAATCATATACCGAGGTATTTAATTTTGGAAGGGCACCATGCAAAGTCAGTATTATTAAACATGTATTGATAACATAGCGAGTTTAGGGGTAGAACTTTAGTTTCGGATAGATTGAGTTTATATCCCTATATAGAGGAATACAACTGAACCTCATCCAAAAAATGTGGAAGGGAGGATTCGCGGTCTGACATATATACCAACACATCATCCGCATAGGCAGACAATTTAGTTTCAGTAGACGAGAGTTTAAAACCGGTAATCCTAGGATTAGATCGAATACGTTCTAAAAAAGGCTCAAGACACAGGATAAATAACAGGGGGGAGAGGGGGCATCCTTGTCGCGTGCCTCTAGATAAAGAAAAAAACTGGCAAAATTGGTTGTTAACAAAAATACTGGCTCGGGGCGAGGAGTAAAGGAGTTGAACCAATGAGATAAAAGAGGGGCCAAAACCAAACCATTTTAGGGTGCGGAACATGAACTGCCAATTAATACGATCAAAAGCTTTTTCAGCATCTAAGGACAAAGCTGCCAAAGGAACTTTAAGATTTTTACTGTGTGCAATAATATTGGATAACGTGCGGGCATTATCCGAAGCCAGACGACCCTTCACAAAGCCCACTTGGTCCGTTTTGATGAGACGGGGAATAATGGAGTCAAGCCGCGTAGCCAGGATTTTAGCAAAAATTTTGCAATCATAATTGATTAAAGATATAGGGCGATAATTTTTACATTGTGTATGGTCTTTGTCGGGTTTGGGAACTATGATAATGAGTGCATCCAAAAAGGACCCAGACGCCTTCGCATGTGAAATAAAAGAATTAAAAAGTTGCAGGAGTTTTGGTGTAAAAAAGGTATGAAAGGAGGAATAAAACTCAACAGGAAGGCCGTCCAGACCAGGTGCCTTTGATTTTTTGAGAGAATGAATGGCCCGAGTTATTTCCTGCAGAGTAATTTCCCCTTCCAAGAGAGCAAATTCCTCCGGAAGGGACGGGGGGGAGGGAAGTCCTTCAAAAAAGGACGTTAAGTTTGCATCAGCGGGATGCGTATCGTCAGTGTATAAGGACTGGTAATAATTATGAAACACTGCAGCAATGTCTTCATCTGTCAAAACAAGTTTATTAATAGAGTCGTTAAAGATAGGACCTACATTTTTACCTTCTGATTTGATTTTTAAATATTTTGCCAACATTTTCCCCGCTTTATTCTGGCCACCATGGAATTTGGACTTAATTTTAAGGAGGGTGTTACAAGCTTCATTAGTGATAATTTGGTTTAGTTCCGTTTTGGCTAGAATTAAGTCTTGAAGAGCAGAGGAGGATTTAGAGGAAAAATATGAATGTTCAAGCAGTTTAATTTTCTGGAGTTGGTCCTCATATTTTTTTTATTAAGTTTCTTTTCCTTGGCAACATAGGAGATAGTAAACGCTCGGAAAGTGGCCTTAAAGGAGTCCCAATTATTAGGAATGGAGGTGTCAGAAGGGTTATTAAAGGAGAAAAATTTGTTAAAGAACTCCATACTTTCTTTCATAAAAATGGGGTCAGACAAAAGAAAGGAATTCAATTTCCAACGACTGAATTTATATGAAGTAAGGGAAAGATCGAGTGCAGTGTAAACAGGAGCATGGTCGGAAATAAATATGGACCCTATTACAGATTTTTGAATGGAAGGGAGTAACGATTTACTAACCATAATGTAATCAATCCTTGAACGGGTGTGGTGTACATTAGAGAAAAAAGTATATTCCAGTAAATCACATCTTCCATGAATCATATAAAGGACGTGAGGCAATGGCAGATTGAAAGCTCTTATGGGACTTATCAGGTTGAAATTTACTTGAGGATGATCTATCTGAGAAAGGGTCTAACCATTGGTTAAAGTCACCAGCAATGACAAAATCAGGACAATCAATGGAGGAAATCAAGAGCATAATGTCATTCCAAAATTTGGGATCAGGACGGACCGGACCATAAATATTTAGTAAAACCATTGTCTTATCTTGGATGACAACCTTAGCCAATGCCCAACGCCCTTCATCGTCATTTTGAGAGGAAACAATCCGAACACTTAAACCTTTATGAAATAAAATAGCAACCCCCCCTTTTTATGAACAGCAGGGGAAAACATAACTTGACCCACCCATTGCCTTTTCAGCTTAAGAGATTCAACATCAGAACAATGCGTTTCTTGAAGGAATACAACCTGTGAATTAAGTTTAGATAAATGAGACAATACCTTTTGAGGCTTGACAGGGTGACCAAGACCTCGTACGTTCCACGAAACAAAGTTACACATGGTGGCAAGAAGGAATGATGAGCGACACATGGAGCAAACACATGGTATGGGGCCACTACAAAAAGGGAGATAACAAGGACATAAATTACATGAGGAGGGAACTCCCAAAACATTCAGAAAATTGATGCAAATTACATTCAGAATCACAAAGAAGAACATCATGAAGAAGAAAGATAGAGGTAGAAACTGCTTAGAAAGAAAATAACATAGGGAAAGGGAGAAAAAAGAACAGAGCCAAGAAAGAAAAGGAAAGGAGATAGGGGAAGAGGAAAGGGAAAGAAAGAATGAGAGGACATAAAAGAGAAGACAGATCAAGGCACAGAAGCCTGATCGGAGAAGAAGAGAACAACCAAGACATCTGGGGCGAAGAGACACCAGAGAGGGGACACAACCCCCCGAGCTACCGAAAGAAGGACAAATATAGGAAAAGAAAAAAGTATGTAAGAGCGAGACCTCAAGTAAAGGAACAAAGACCTGAAGAAAAGATTAAAAGAGGTCATAGTGAAGTCAAAAAGAGCTACAGTGAAGAATCAAACAAGAAGAAATATTAGATAGCAGTGTCCATATTGGACGGAGAGACACCCTGTAGGTAGGTATGAAGCTTTTGCGGATCATCAAATGAACGGGTGCGGCCATTGTGCGTAATCTTGCAAAAACATGGATGCAGAATCCCATATTGAATGTTCAATTGTCTCATTAGAGGACGGAAATTCAAGAATTCCTTGCATCGGGCATTCGTGGCAGTTGAGAGATCTTGTGAGATAAAGATGTTATGTCCAGACCATTGGAGACGTCGTTTAAGCCTGGCAGCCTTCAGGACAGACATTAACTCTGTGAATTCTAGAAAAAGCATGATAATGCCACGAGGTTTGGTGGAGTTGGAGTTTATACGGCCTAGACGGTGAGCTCTCTGAATATTGAGAGGGTGTGACGCAGGCTGAAGATCCAAAAGTTCCTGTAAGAATTTACGTAAGAAAGCCACCATATTTGGACCCTCAACAATTTCCCCTTCCAAGAGAGCAAATTCCTCCGGAAGGGACGGGGGGGAGGGAAGTCCTTCAAAAAAGGACGTTAAGTTTGCATCAGCGGGATGCGTATCGTCAGTGTATAAGGACTGGTAATAATTATGAAACACTGCAGCAATGTCTTCATCTGTCAAAACAAGTTTATTAATAGAGTCGTTAAAGATAGGACCTACATTTTTACCTTCTGATTTGATTTTTAAATATTTTGCCAACATTTTCCCCGCTTTATTCTGGCCACCATGGAATTTGGACTTAATTTTAAGGAGGGTGTTACAAGCTTCATTAGTGATAATTTGGTTTAGTTCCGTTTTGGCTAGAATTAAGTCTTGAAGAGCAGAGGAGGATTTAGAGGAAAAATATGAATGTTCAAGCAGTTTAATTTTCTGGAGTTGGTCCTCATATTTTTTTTATTAAGTTTCTTTTCCTTGGCAACATAGGAGATAGTAAACGCTCGGAAAGTGGCCTTAAAGGAGTCCCAATTATTAGGAATGGAGGTGTCAGAAGGGTTATTAAAGGAGAAAAATTTGTTAAAGAACTCCATACTTTCTTTCATAAAAATGGGGTCAGACAAAAGAAAGGAATTCAATTTTCAACGACTGAATTTATATGAAGTAAGGGAAAGATCGAGTGCAGTGTAAACAGGAGCATGGTCGGAAATAAATATGGACCCTATTACAGATTTTTGAATGGAAGGGAGTAACGATTTACTAACCATAATGTAATCAATCCTTGAACGGGTGTGGTGTACATTAGAGAAAAAAGTATATTCCAGTAAATCAGGGTTACACATCTTCCATGAATCATATAAAGGACGTGAGGCAATGGCAGATTGAAAGCTCTTATGGGACTTATCAGGTTGAAATTTACTTGAGGATGATCTATCTGAGAAAGGGTCTAACCATTGGTTAAAGTCACCAGCAATGACAAAATCAGGACAATCAATGGAGGAAATCAAGAGCATAATGTCATTCCAAAATTTGGGATCAGGACGGACCGGACCATAAATATTTAGTAAAACCATTGTCTTATCTTGGATGACAACCTTAGCCAATGCCCAACGCCCTTCATCGTCATTTTGAGAGGAAACAATCCGAACACTTAAACCTTTATGAAATAAAATAGCAACCCCCCCTTTTTATGAACAGCAGGGGAAAACATAACTTGACCCACCCATTGCCTTTTCAGCTTAAGAGATTCAACATCAGAACAATGCGTTTCTTGAAGGAATACAACCTGTGAATTAAGTTTAGATAAATGAGACAATACCTTTTGAGGCTTGACAGGGTGACCAAGACCTCGTACGTTCCACGAAACAAAGTTACACATGGTGGCAAGAAGGAATGATGAGCGACACATGGAGCAAACACATGGTATGGGGCCACTACAAAAAGGGAGATAACAAGGACATAAATTACATGAGGAGGGAACTCCCAAAACATTCAGAAAATTTATGCAAATTACATTCAGAATCACAAAGAAGAACATCATGAAGAAGAAAGATAGAGGTAGAAACTGCTTAGAAAGAAAATAACATAGGGAAAGGGAGAAAAAAGAACAGAGCCAAGAAAGAAAAGGAAAGGAGATAGGGGAAGAGGAAAGGGAAAGAAAGAATGAGAGGACATAAAAGAGAAGACAGATCAAGGCACAGAAGCCTGATCGGAGAAGAAGAGAACAACCAAGACATCTGGGGCGAAGAGACACCAGAGAGGGGACACAACCCCCCGAGCTACCGAAAGAAGGACAAATATAGGAAAAGAAAAAAGTATGTAAGAGCGAGACCTCAAGTAAAGGAACAAAGACCTGAAGAAAAGATTAAAAGAGGTCATAGTGAAGTCAAAAAGAGCTACAGTGAAGAATCAAATAAGAAGAAATATTAGATAGCAGTGTCCATATTGGACGGAGAGACACCCTGTAGGTAGGTATGAAGCTTTTGCGGATCATCAAATGAACGGGTGCGGCCATTGTGCGTAATCTTGCAAAAACATGGATGCAGAATCCCATATTGAATGTTCAATTGTCTCATTAGAGGACGGAAATTCAAGAATTCCTTGCATCGGGCATTCGTGGCAGTTGAGAGATCTTGTGAGATAAAGATGTTATGTCCAGACCATTGGAGACGTCGTTTAAGCCTGGCAGCCTTCAGGACAGACATTAACTCTGTGAATTCTAGAAAAAGCATGATAATGCCACGAGGTTTGGTGGAGTTGGAGTTTATACGGCCTAGACGGTGAGCTCTCTGAATATTGAGAGGGTGTGACGCAGGCTGAAGATCCAAAAGTTCCTGTAAGAATTTACGTAAGAAAGCCACCATATTTGGACCCTCAACATTTTCCGGAATACCATAAACGCGTAGATTATTCCTACGATTACGATTTTCCAAGTCCTCAGTATGGAGCTTGAGTTTATGGATCTCCTGTTCCAAGAGCGGGATTTTAGCTGATGCATCCTGAAAAACGCTAACCTGTTGCTCCAAATTCAAAACTTTGCCCTCCATAATAACCCAGCGATCCTCAATCTGTTTAAGCTTCTCATTGGTGGCGGTCATAAACGGTTGGAGACCACAAACTTCCTCAAGAATGGAGTCCAAGACAGAGTTCGAGGAAGACTGAATGGGAGAAAGCGGGTCATTTTTCTGCCTCTTAGGCTTGGCACCAGAGTGAGACAATTTTGGAATAGGAGAATCATTAACCATAACGCCAACGTGGAGTTGAACCTAAAAGGCGCTGCAGCGGCAAGCAGACTGAGGTGTACACTACGTAGAACAGGGAACGCCTATAATGGTGGCGAGACCTAGCTCAGAAGTGATGAAACAGCAAGAAGTCCACCTCAATTGAGCAGATTAGGTATTGGAGGCTGAGGTAGAGACCCATAAAGGACTTGAAGCATAGTGAAAGCCCTATAAGGAGAGGCCACCAAGAAAAGACGCAGTATTGCACTGATAGTACTTTAAGGACCTACAAAGGATGTCTCTGAGAAAGCCAGCACATAAATGTTGGTGAACTGTAATGTCCACTGCACTTGAAAGATGAGTTGTTACACAGCTGACATGGGAAACGTAAGATATCCCCTCATAGTCGACATTCTCAAAATGGCGGCCGTAATTCCTGTCATAGACTGACACTGTGGGGTTAAATATTTAATAGCCAGCATAAATCAGCAGAGAACATAAAGGATACAGTCAGAGTAAGAGAGGAATAGGGAGCGCGACGTTCCCCTGCATAGCTAGAGTCATTTCCACCGACGCTTCGTGAGAAATGCGATGAGCAACACAGACGCGGGCTCGGTGGCCAAAATGGCGGCCGCCCGCGACTCAGAAGCAACAAGAAATTACCGGAGTTCATGAAAGTCCACTCGTTGCATTAATTCAGCTTCCTGCGTTGTCCACTGGTTCTCCGCTCATTCTGACAGCACTGCAGCATTCACTGCCGTTCAAAAAACGGCACAAACAGCTCTTTACGGCATCCATGGGTCGCGTCCAAAGCGGAGCTCACTAGGAAGCCGTCCTGCTCAGCTGGCGCGCAATCCACGCCCCCTTTGAATGCCTCTTTAACATTGTAGTTTTTGCCCTCCACATTGAACTAACTGTACCCTGCTAATTTAAGGTGTTACTTTCTTGGTTTCTGAAAAATTACTGACCCAAAAGAATCCCCTGCTGCCAGAAGTGGAGAGGCTCTGTGTACGTAATGTACAAGATGAAGGACGAGGGAGCAGAGTATAGAAAATATATCTTTCTTGTGCAAACCAGGAGCTCTGTGTACAGTACCCACCATTTCTAGATGTGATCTTTCCATCCCCAGCTAATGTGTTTAAAATATAACATTTCTTTCAAACTACACTGCTTAAACCTGAAGTGTTTCTATATTTATGGAGATAGACATGCCCCTTTTATTGGCTACATGTCTAGAATGATCAGCATTTTTTAAAATATTGGTACCACAGGACAGTTTCATTGAATCGATCTGTTAAGGAGAATTTTTTTTAAACTGATTGTTTTGGAGGGTAGGGGCATGTGCCAGGATGCTTTTATGTAGAAGGATGAAGATGAAAGGGAGAACGTTTGATTATCAGATCTGGTTTCAGAATCAACACTACCCCCTGAGAATGATCAATTAGAAGATGCATAGCACCTGCGTAGACCTCTCTATTGCAGCCATCATTTATTGGTGCGGACACAAGCTTACACAATCTGTCATTCATACGACATGAATTTAATTTTTCTGTGACAACCTGAAAAGTCTTAGAAAGGAAGGCAAAAGGAGATAGATTTCAGTGCATTTTTCGACCTGTGATATGGGACAAATATCATGCCAGCTATTGATTTTCCAATGCAACTACTTTTGGAACACCATGTGAGTACTTCGCAGTATCAAAAGTGAAATTACAAGACCCAAAATTTAACCTTTTGTTTGCTAAAATGCCATTACTTGCCGTGTTGGTGTCACACAAGGGGCTGCTTGAAAGCTATAGTCGAAGAGGCTCCAGTTCGATGTATATGACTACTAAAATGATTTTTCTTATATATTAATCCCATTTTGGGTGTCAATTTGTTTTTTACAACTCATAAAAAGGGATTCCAAATTAACACCAACTTTGGTATCTTATATATCAATGTTTTCCGACAGAAATCTTGTCTGAAAACATAGGTATTTTACTGACACCTTAAAGGAGGTGGTAATGCATTCCCAAAGAGTAAGGGGTTACCTTGCAATCCGTTTCCTTTTATGAATGTTAAAAAACATTTGTTGAAGAGTCAGTAGTGGTCCAAGGGGCCATTGGCAATCCCTAAACAAAGAAAACAAATGTAAAGACTTCTTTTTTTAACACAGTTCTGTTACCTTTAAGGAAAATGTTCTGCTTTTGTTTTTAAAAGTTTGTTATTTTGTGATGCACTCCAATCATAGTAAGTCACACCTTTTGAACAATCTCATCAGTATTGATAAGGTAGGTCTGATTCCTGCGTACTACGACTTAGAATTTTGAGAAACAATTTATTAGTAAATAGGTCGGTTCTACAACAAATAATAACTTACATGTTAGAAATGGGGTCTCTAGTCAGCAGAGGTATGCACCTTTTCTAAGTAGGGACCAGCCCTCTAGTCAGGGTAAGTGTAGTACATACTAAATGTTTACCTGTGCTCACTGTCTGGTAGCTTGGCACAGAGCAGTCAGGATAATCTAAAGAGGCAATGTGTAAAGTATTTGTGCACACACACACACACACACACACTCACACTAACACAGTGACAACATCACAAAAATACCCCACTCCAGTTTAGAAAAATAGCCAATATTTATCTGAGTTAAACAAGATCAAAATTACAAAAATCTAACATACATAAGTCAAGATATGAATTTTGCAAGATTAAATAAAAATGCAATGCTTAGAAGTCAATAGGTCTAACTGGGGCCATCTGGTCACGCTTGACTGGGGCAAATCCAAAGGTCCAGTCCGACCTTGATGGAGTGTCGGCCGGGTACCGGAGTCACGTAAACCAGCCGACAGTACATTGGATGCGTCAATGCTCAGGGACGATGCATTGAAATCTGGAGGGCATGCGTCGCTGTTGCAGGCGATGCGTTGGTTCCGAAGTCAAACAAGGTAGTTGATGCATCAATGTGAAGAGCAGTGTGCGTCGGTTCCGAGGCACTGATGTTAAACTGCTGGGCTTGAGGCGAAGCTTTTCTGAGAAGCCACGCCAGGGTGTAGATTTGTTGGAGTCGGGGCAGTGCGTTACAGACGATGGTGAAGTGGTGTCTGAGATTTACGCAGCAGCGATTCTTCAGAGGTGTTGCGTTAAAGTTGAGGCTGCATTGTAAGTCGAGGTTGTTGCATCACGCACTCTGCAAGCGGTGACCACAGCTTTGGTGCAGGCAATAGTGATATGTCAGTAAAGTCGCAGCAATTGTAAGTTCAGGTCGATGCATTGTGTACTTAGCAAGAGGGAACCAGAGCTTTGGTGCAGGCAGCCGTGATGCATTGGTTTAGCAGGTCTGCGCTGCTCCAAAATGATGCTTTAAAGTCAATGCATTGGTTTCTTGGGTTGCATCACAAACACTCACTTCCAAGGGCTGAGCGTTAGATTTGGCACCACTTGGAAGAGCAGGATTCACAGCAGAGAAGCTCAGGTCCTGGTAGCAAGGTGCAGGTGAAGTCTTTGATATCCCTGAGACTTCCAACAGGAGGCACGCCCAAAAAGACCTTGGAAAATCTTTAGATATGCAGGATGTGGAGAACAAAGTCCAATCCTCTTAATCACAGGAAAGATGCAGCAGGCAGCAGGCAGCAGGCCAACACAGCAACGCAAGCAGCTAAGGGGCAGTGCCTCCTGGCAGCACCACAGCTGTTCTTCCTGGAAGAATGTTCTCAGTCCAGAAGTGTTTGGGGAATGTGGTTCCAGTGGTCCAGTCCTTATACCCATTTTAGCCTTTGAAGTATGGAGACTTCAAAGAAAGCACTTTGTAGTGCACAAGTACCTGCCCTTCTTGGCCTGGCTCCAGACACACTACACAGAGGTATGCATTTATTTGTGTGGGGACAGGCACAGCCCTATTCAGATGCAAGTGTCAGCTCCTCCCAACACTGTAGCTCAGGAAGACCCATCAGCTTGATGATGGGTCCTTGGGATATGCAGAGCACACCTCAGCTCCCTTAGTGTGACTCTCTAGCGGAAATGCACAAAGCCCAGCTGTCACCCTGGACTGAAAGTGTATTCCAGAGACAGGCAGAGGCACAGAGTGGTTAAAGTAAGAACATTGCAACTTTCAAAAAGTCAAACAGCACCGGAATTGTCAGTAATAACAAACATTCACAAATTCACTTCAATTTGTGAACACACAACTGAATTACTGCGATCACCATTTAATTGATCAATTGTGATTTAAACAAAAATCTGTTTAGCACAATTAAAAACAATTTCAATTGTTTTTACATATACAGAACAAACATAATAAAAAACAATTTTTGGTGAAGTAGATAACCAATACAGTTTATACACAAAACAATAAAATTTGCTGGATAGCTGAGCAGCACTGCAGTACCGCTCGCTACAAACTCTTCCAGCTGGGAAACTAAACGAGTAAGGTCCAGTACAAGGTTATTAAGGTTTGGTCTTCTATCCCTGTGGGTTTTCAGGAAGAAAAGGCTCCAATGAAGAAAGAGGACCCTGGCTGATTTTTGGGGTGTAGGAGTGCCTAGAACTATGTTTTGTCCTGCTTTGGAAGTTGGGATGTGAATAAGTCAAATCATAAGAGTGCTCAAATCTTCTGAGGAGAACCCTCAAAAAAGAAAAGGGTTAGTAACGCGGCAACAGTATTTTCATCAAACAAATACATTCAAAATAAGTACTACTGAACTTCAATGTTACTAGGGTGTTTATATTTACATGAGGAATAAATACTCCCTGAGTCCCGTAGAGGCACTGTTTAGTCATAGCCCATTTAGTTAGGCGCTACAAACGGTAATATAATATCGTAAAATATATCAAGAAAAAACAACAGCAAAAAGTCCGAACCTGGGCAAAATAATTCTTGGATTTTCCTTTTGTGTTGTGTTGTCTAATTTTTACTTTTCTGCAGTACATGGATTGTATTGAGTATGCACTTCCCCAAAAGCTTTTTTGATTATGTTTGTTCTGTATATGACTTAGGAAGGGGAACATGCAGCTAGTTGTACATCTCCTCACATATACCTCCTTCCAGCATGATAGGGGGTCTGGTTATCCAAGTGTCTTCCTATAGCTGGGCACTGAAAGTTGAGAGTGTCCCCTGCTCAGCGGCAAATGCATGCCTGCACCCTGGTTCCATGCTGCTGAGCACGGCATGAGCATGCAGCCTGCAATGCACCCCTCAACAGTTAAAACCCATGCTCCTTCTCATACCGAGCCTAATGGGCAGCAGCATGACTGAATGCTCTGAGTCACCGCCTGAGCTCACACATGAGTGAGCATGGGAGGAGGCCCTTTCTATGTGCAGGATAAGGATTACACACTACAGATGCAGTCCAGACCGGAAGCCAAAAACTCTGACCCAGGAAACATTGTCCAAGGAGAGAAATGTAGTGTATCAAGAACATCCATTGCCATAACAAGGACTAAATAGTGCTATATTAGACCTACATGCAAAAACAGACACATCCTGCCATAGCGTTCTATTGAATACCTTTATAAAGTTTATAATTGATTATGTGTTCATTTAGACCGACCTCTATGTCTTCAAAGCATCTTCCCCAATTATGCTACTGTGGTTCCCAAATTATGTGCTTGGTTCGTAGCTCCCTTAGCTAGTTTTGTTGGGATGCCATGGCGCACAGATTGGCAACCACTTCCTTAGATAGTTTTCCATGGTGTGGGGGGGGCAGTGGTTGAGTACTTAGTGGGCATGCTCAATTATAAAACATTGCAAAAAGTCTTTAGATGGAACCCTTGAAGAAAACCAGGTATGTAGAAACTATTAGGGTTTGCAAGTGGACAACCACTCCGGGACCCCTAGAATTTGCAGATTGTTGCAGCATACCCTCCCGTCTGAGTCTTCCATGCTGTCCTCCGATCACCTTACTGAGCCCAGCACTTATGTTATGCTCTTCCAAAGCGCTGTTTCGGCATCCTCTATTACTGAGATACAGCTCTCTGCCTTGGTACTCTGATCCACAATGTTGCGGAGCTCCAGGATACATCTACTGCTCTTTCTCCATCTTTCTTTCCAATGCAGTGTAAGCCACTTTTGTTTCTTGGACAATGGTGTCTATATGGGTTGTTATCTGTTAGACCTGTCCGCCTTAAGGTGACGTTCCCCATCAATATTTTGCCTTCCTCCTCCATTTTTTTTCTGACCTCGTTTTTGCTGGCCTTAGCACTTTGCCACTACTAGCTAGTGCTAAATTGCATGTACTCTCTCCTCTAAACATGGTAATTTTGGCACATATTCAATTGGCAAATTAATTTACTTATAAGTCCCAACAAAGTGATACTATATATGCCCAGGGCCTGTAAATTTTAATTTTACTAGTGGGCCTGCAGCACTGATTCTGCCCCCCACTTAATTAACCCTTTAAACATGTCTCAGTCCTGCAATTGCAGGACCTGGGTGTGCAATTTAAACTGCCATTTCGTCCTGGCAAAATAAACCTTTTACCAGGCCCACCCTTCTTTGTTGAAACATATGAGTGACCCCAAGCTAGGCCCTGGACAGCCCAGAGGCCAGGGTGGAGTTTATTTAAACAGTTGAACATGTATTTTAAGTTTTACATGTTGAGGTAGTTAAAAACCCTAGATTTGTTTTTCACTACTGCATGGCCCATCTCACACATAGGATAACATTGGAGTTACCTTATTACATTTTATAAGTATAAGTATAAATTGGCATTTTTCTGGCCTTAGACAGTTAGTGCATGCAGCCTGCCTCTGGTCACATGACTGAGTATAGTTGGTAGTTGGGTTTTGTGTATTCCTCCAATACAGCCACATACAATGGGAGCTGAGGTGTGACTGGGTGGGCCATCACTGGCAGGAGGGAAGGGAGGAGCTGGACTCTGCCTCACTTACACCTGAATAGGATGTGTACTGTATCCACACAAAGGGCCTGACGACCCTGCATTGTCACCTCAGTCAGTTTCAAGCCAGATAAGGCGAGGTTAGGAATTCCATGCACCTCAAAGACACTGTCTAGAAGCTTCACCCACCTTCCAGAACCAGGGCCTCAGGGTATAAGAGAAGGACCTCAGATGCCAATTCTTCAGTACACTTACGGACCTGTGGATACTCTGCCAGGAAGAAGGACTTTTGTGCTGAAAGACTGCCACTTTGCTTGACTGTATTATGTTGAACTCCAACCACGCTGACCTGCTGACAGCTGCCCTCTTGCCTGCATGAGAAGGAATGGAACTGCATCTCTTGAAACCAGAACCCAGATTGACTCCAAGGGCTAGTTGGTTGGCCTCCTGAGCTGAAGCCTCAGGGTCATAGCAGGCTTCCAACCACCTTGCACCTGCACCTGAGCTCTGCCATCTGTGAGTCAACCCTGCCAAGGGGTGCCAATCCAGTCCCGGACCCTTGGAAGTGGGCCTAAGTTGCTTGTCAGCAAATCCGACAAATCTTCTTCGCTGAGGGACGCACTCCAGAGCAGAACTGTCCCATCTCCTCTGCTGGGCAACGCATCCTCAAGCAGAACCCATGCATCACCACTGCTGCATGGATCAGACCCATCGAATAAAACTGCATCCCCTCCCCAGTCCTCGGAACTGACGCACTGCCCCAACGGTGTGCCGCATCCACAGCCCATGTTCTTGCATCTCTTGTCTGTGGCAGCATTGACCACAATGACGGACTACTCATCACAGCCTTGCAGTTCTTCTAACCCAATGCATTGCTAGCTGTGCGCCGCATCCCCAACACCAGACGTTACAGTATAAGCGCCGATGACGGGATCCTCGATGATGATGAAACAGGACCTCGCACCGCAGACTCACCACATCTTGGAACCAACGCATCGCTTGGACTGCGTGGCATATCTTTGAGTAGGATCCACTCAATCCTCTGCAACCAGGATTTAAGGTCCTCTTTTCACCTGACTTAACTGGGTCCCTGTAGCAGCCCTTGCTCCATTGCGGTCAGCCTGAACTTGTGACTTTGTACTGGTCCGGGGCAACTAGATAC
This sequence comes from Lissotriton helveticus, assembly GCF_964261635.1. Lineage (NCBI taxonomy): Eukaryota > Metazoa > Chordata > Amphibia > Caudata > Salamandridae > Lissotriton > Lissotriton helveticus. Next base: position 644,888,406 of record NC_136059.1, read on the forward strand.
CAACAGTTGGCACTTTGGGCTATTTGGCGCTATTTTCACCAAAAACATTAAAATGTAATATCACTGATTCTACTAATAGGATTTTTTCTGTACTGGTCTTGTTTTATTTCTTAAAAATTACTCTATTTTTATAAATCTACTGGGGGCTCCTTTTGTGTTGTGTTTTCCCTGTTTTACTGTTTGAATTGTTGCACAACTACTTTACACATTGGCTCTACGTTACACCTGACTGCTATGTGCCAAGCTACCAAGGGGGTGAGCACAGGTTCATTTGGGGTTTGCTTGTGCCTTACCCTAACAAGGATTGCAGTTGCTGCTTGACCAGGACTAACACCTCAATCAACCAACAACCCAATTTCGTACACTGTCACATTTACCTCTCCTGTATTTACTGCCACAGTGAATTTGGTGTCAGCTAAGTGGCTGTTCTTTGTGAATGTGTCTATCTCTGCTTTAAGTCATGGCTGTCTGACTTTATTCTTCCTCATCTGAGAGTGTTGGTCACCCCCGAATGTCTTTATAAGGGATGAAAACTCTTAGGATTCTACTGTACTTAATAGGAGTGGGGTGATACATCTCTTGTTTAGTGTTATTGTCTTCTTTGCCCCTACACAGCCTACTCCAGAGATTGGGTTAATTAGGAGGATGTAGGACAAAAGGAGGGGGAGTGGAGGCCTCCACTAGTGTTCTCATTTTCCTAGACTTGCTGGTCAAGTCTGGGTGCCAATAAAGCCAAAGCCAAGCTCCATTTTTCTCTATTTCTTACCTCTGAGCCTCTTGTGTTCACTCAGTTTGGATGTGGGTGGACGGATTCTACTCACATCCGTTTCATGCCTGTAAACCTTTAGTTGAGTGCTTTGCTTCCACTGATCCCATGCATCGGTATCATTTGCCATCCTTCCTGGATGTTGTAATGCCCGCCATGAGTGGCAAGATTTGTTGGGGTACAACAATGGGACGATGGGGCTTTGCCAAAGTTTCCCTACCTATGGGATGTTGCGAAATGATAGAACTGAAGAAGAGAACCAACGGATAGAGGGCACTGCTCTACATATCTCACTCTCTGTCATCGCCTCTAAAGGGGCTGCCTCAGTACAGTTCTTTCTTCCTATTCACCATATCAGGCTTTCTCTCACGGGGTACCCCCAACTGATAAATTTATTTAGTGCAGTCTCATTTCAGGTTTGAGTGGAGGGGTATGAGGTTCACCCAATGATGCTGTGATTGTTTTTACCTACTGTTTATAACACAACCAAGTCCATCCTACCGGGCTGCTCCCATGCCCTGGAGGTTACGCATGGACCTGGTCATCCTGCTGCAGTGTGTAAGAACATGTTAAATCCTCAGCCTCGGAACGGTAGAGCGGACAGAATGAATGAATGAATATAAGACTTTTAAAGCGTGGACTTAGCCCAGGGGCATCAAGGCGCTGACCATATGTCCAACTTGTCTCCAAAGATTAAAACCTCTGTTTTATCCCCATTGGGTCTAAGATAATTCTCACCCATCCATGCAGCCACCGCTCGCATGCAGTTTTTGAAATTTACTGCTGAAGCTGAGACACTCTCTGTGATGGAAATCAGAATCTGAGTGTCATCAGCATCGGAAAGGACGTCTAGACCAAAAGACCTAACCACGGCGGCGAGCGGGGCTACACAGATATTGAAGAGAGTAGGACTCAATGAGGATCCCAGAGGGACTCCGCAAAACAGTTGTTTGGGGCAAAAGAAATTGTCCCATCTTAACTATTTGTGAGCGATCCGTGAGGAACGATGACAGCAGATTAAGTGCGGAATCCTCTATCCCAATTTCCTGGAGCCTACCAACCAATCTACTCGGAGAGATCGTATCGAAAGCTGCAGTCAGGTCCAGGAGGATCAGCAGGGTAGTATGACCAGCAACAACCTGTTGCCGAATGTTGTTAAAGACAACCATTAGTGCAGACTCCGTGCTGTGTTCACTCCTGAAACCATGCTGCGAACCATCAAGCAGTTGGAATTCCTCCAAGTAGCAATTGAAATGGCGGTTAAGATGTTTTTCCAAGATCTTGGCTGGAACTGGCAACAGGGAGATGGGCCGATAGTTGTTTGGTTCAGTCGGATTGAGCGAGGCCTTCTTAAGCAGAGGTTTTATCACTGCAGTTTTCCATGCAGAGGGAAATTAGCCAGCAGAAATGGTGGCATTAAGGATAGCCGTTAAAGGAGCTACAACTGCCTCTATTCCCAGTTTCAAAATCTTAAGAGGACACGGTTCAAGAGGAGAACCAGATTTAATCCCACTCAACAGCAATTCAGTGTCTTCCTGAAGAATAGGCAGAAAGCAACACAAGTGGCATGCCACCATGGGAGCTTCCACTGAATCACAGGAGGCAGTTGTTTTAACACTCACCAGATTAGAATTCTCCCAGGAGGAGTAGATGTCCTTGATTTTGGCATGTAAAATACCTGCTATTTTATCACAAAAGTCCTGGGAGGCCTCTGTGCTGGCACTAGTCGAGGGGACTAAGAGGGAATTAATAATGGAGAAAAGTTCCCTGGAGGATCTTGAAGCTTCAGTCATTGCTAAAAAATAGGAGACCTTTTCCTCTCTGATAGCTTCCTTATATTCCCTTAACCAGAATTTATGCAAATCCCTTTCTACTCTAGAAAAGTCCAACTGCCATTTTCTTTCCTACTGTCGGCACACCTGCCTAAGTTTTCTCGGTCTCTCGGAAAACCATGGAGTAGAAGGACGTTTTCTTGCCTCATAGTGCTTTTTAAGAGGGGCAAGAGAGTCCAAGGCTGTTAATAACCAGCTGGTAAACTCATTGTAGATGAGATTAATATCAACATAGAAGGAAGAGCAAAAATTGCTAAGTTTGTCAAGAAGAATCTCCTTACTAACCTGTCTGAGGTTTCTCTTCCATTCCACCCTATTCCTGCTACTAGAGTCCAGGGGAAGTACTAACATTCCTAGGGTAAAGGGAATGGCTGAGTGGGCAGACCAAGAGAGGGGAATAGGGTCCAGGACCTTGACCCTGGAATCATTGCAAAAAATCCCATCAAGGATATGTCCTGCCATATGCGTAGAGGTTTTCACTAGCTGAGGAAAACCACAGGATTCCATAACTTCCAAAAAGGCCTGCGTATCAGGGCACAACGTTTTCTCCAAGTGAAAATTAAAATCACCCAGGAACATAACCTTTGAGTAGGCTAGGTAGGGTTCTATTCGATTACTAAAATTCTGGGGAAACGGAGCTCTGCGTCCAGGAGGCCGATAGGTAATCACTCCACTGAAACTTTCGGTCGGAAGAACCTTCAGGAAAAAATAAAAGAGCCTGATAGGGATCAGAAGGAGAGGTGAGGGCCTCTGTAAAACAGGAGTAGACGTTTTTGTACATTACCCCTAGGCCCCAACCCAGCTTCTCCTCCCTATTGTGTCTTACAAAGAGATACCCAGAAGGAATAGGTTCCACTAAATCAGGGCCCGAATAATCTCTAGCCCAAGTTTCTGTGATGAAAACCCAATCGGGTTTTTGAAGGGACACAAAGTCATTAAATTAGATGGCGTGTTTAATTAGAGATCGAGCATTAAGAAGATACCCAGTAAACAATTGTTTCAAAGGAACAAGGTTAGGCCCACTACACCTATCCTTAAGAGGATAATGACCAGCCCCCAGTGGAAAAAAGCCCCACAATTAGCACATTTAAAGCTGTGACTATGCTCTAGAGCCTGCATGTTAACAAACCTGCAGGCCCCCTGCTCCTGAGGTTGCAGTTCCAGGAGCAGGTCTCTGGGGTACGTCCAACGATTGTCAGTGTTTGGGGGGAATTGGCCAGGGTTCCTGGCACAGGGCGCACACTTGGCGTAGACGTGCTTGCCTTTGGCACGCCAGCGGCGTGTCCGCTGCGCGTCCGGGCCAGCATGTGATTAAATAGCTGGGACGGGAAAGACTAGAGCGCGTCCCGCGGAGCTGAGGCGGGAAATGCGGAGAAGGAGCCAAATCAGATCCTCACTTCCCTCCACAACAATCAGCAAGCCGTGGTGGACCGAGGTGGGAGAACAAGACTCTGAGAAAGCCCCGAACACAAGAGCCCAAATGAAAGTGTCCCCACTAATGAGGTGAGACTAAAAAACACAAAAGAGGGGGGGGCCGTGGCTTGCTGCCGAGCGAAATGGCCTCAGCCTAGAGGAGCTCCGGGGACGAAGCATGTTCCCCCATTAATCCGCACAAGAATCCGTAGGCACACTGTGCCCTGAAGGCACCTGACGATAGCTGAACTCTGGCGTAACCCTCCGCTTCAGCTCCGGCGGCTATCCGAGGTCGGTGGGCGAACCGGGAGAGCTGTGACGCCGGCGGGCTGCTGTCCTGAATCCAGCCGGGGACTAGATTTAGGAGTGCCCGACCTCCGGGAGGCGTAGCGCGGCGCCGAGCGCCTGACCGCTGCGGCTGCAGCAGATGAGGGCATGGGAGCGACTCGAGGCAGCTGCACCCCCGGTAGGGCCGGGACGTTTCCCTCCCTCCCCCCCTGGAACATCACGACCAGCGGGGAAGGCCCGCACTACGGATTGGGGCTGTCGGTAGGCCTACTGAACTCAGCCGGGGACTAAATTTGGAGCGGGCGGACCCCCGGGAGACGGGGTGTGGTGCCTGACTACTGCAGCAGCAACGGAGGCGGAAGTGGGGGTGACCTAAAGCAGTTGCCCCTCCCCCCTGGTGGGGTCTGAGAGCTGCATTGAGGGGGACTAGCGACATTGGTGGACTTACCACGCTCACAGACTCACATTGCACCACGTGGGCGCGGCACAGCCCTGGGTCTCGGGCAGGAACAGAAGACCCTCTGACTGTGAGCGTGGTGCTTAACTTTCGATAAGGAGGCCTTCCGGAATGACCCTATATTACTGAGCACCATACAAAGGGGCAGTGGGCGAGCTGCAGTGAGCGGTGACCCGTGCCCGCACCAGCCCTGGGAACACCCTCGACCCCCCCCCGAACAAATTTGTTTGCGGACAGATCAGTGCTAATCCGGGCGTTCCACAGTTAGTTGGGGTGATCCGTTCCCGGACGCAAAAATGGGGGGGAAGAGGCCCTCGTACAACCTCACATAGTAGCCTGGAAATATATGCCTATAACAAGGACTTCCCTCCAATCTCTCAATGTAAGGACTCCGCAGATAAGACATTGGGCGACAGCAGGGCTCCCAAAGTAACGCTGGAGGACATTATGGCAGCCCTTACTGGTGTCCAAATAACTGTTGGATCTATTTCCACGGACGTAAGCCTCCTCAGGGCTGATTTTCAGAAAATGACAGCCAGAATCACGGAGGTCGAGCAAGTAACCCAATCCCTGACAAAAGACACTTCCGTGTTACTGAAAAAAGTGTTGCAACTAGAAATGGACAACAAACGAATGGCGGCAAAGCTGGACGACCAGGAGGGGCGAGCGTGTCGCATTAACGTAAGAATCACGGACGTTCCGGAGAGTGAAGGGGGCCCAGCAATGGACCTATAGGTGGAAGATCTCATAAAAACCAGGCTGCAGCCCAGGGGACTCTCCACCTTCTTCTCAGTCGAGAGGGCGCACAGGGTGCCAGGAGGCAAGCCCAGACTGGGGGCTCCCCCTAGACCAATTCTGGCCCGAATCTTTAATTTCCGTGATCGAGACGTAATATTGCAGGCGGTGCGGGTGGCGGCGCCGTTGCGGATCCACAATTCCAAAGTGTCCTTCTTTCCGGATTACACGGCGGCGGTGTCGGCGCGGCGCAGAAGTTTCATGGAGGTCACGAAAGAACTGAGAGCCAGAGAACTGCCCTACTCCATGCTCTTCCCGGCGAGGCTTCGGGTGGAGGCGGATGGGAAAACCCAATTTTTTGAGACACCCCAGGAGGTCCATGACTGGCTGGAGGGATGGCGACGAGTGGAGGGCACCGGACGGCCTAGTAGACGTCGACAACCCCACAGAACAAAGAACAATCACGAGGACCAAGGGCAGCCAGCGGAGGGACTCGGCCAACAGCAAGAGGAAGCAGGAGAGTGATGATCTGTAAGGCGGTTTGAGGCTTAGCAAATATAAATGGGCGCACAGGGTCCCAGGAGGCAAGCCCAGACTGGGGGCTCCCCCTAGACCAATTCTGGCCCGAATCTTTAATTTCCGTGATCGAGACGTAATATTGCAGGCGGCGCGGGTGGCGGCGCCGTTGCGGATCCACAATTCCAAAGTGTCCTTCTTTCCGGATTACACGGCGGCGGTGTCGGCGCGGCGCAGAAGTTTCATGGAGGTCACGAAAGAACTGAGAGCCAGAGAACTGCCCTACTCCATGCTCTTCCCGGCGAGGCTTCGGGTGGAGGCGGATGGGAAAACCCAATTTTTTGAGACACCCCAGGAGGTCCATGACTGGCTGGAGGGATGGCGACGAGTGGAGGGCACCGGACGGCCTGGTAGACGTCGACAACCCCACAGAACAAAGAACAATCACGAGGACCAAGGGCAGCCAGCGGAGGGACTCGGCCAACAGCAAGAGGAAGCAGGAGAGTGATGATCTGTAAGGCGGTTTGAGGCTTAGCAAATATAAATGTGATGCGCGCCTGAGTTCGCGGTCGCGGCAAAAGACATTGATCTATAAAGTGACTAGTGCCTTTGAAGAGGGGAATGCTGTGGATTCTTCTGGACCTCTTTCCCCCGCACACGCAAGTACTGTACATGGGGACTGGGTTTAATCGCTCTGCTGAGTTGCGGTGGCGGGCAGTTCTAAATCCGTTAGGCAGGGAGGCAGGGTGGGGGGTGGGAAGGGTAAAGTGGACTGTTCACATTTTTTTATGTTTCATTGTTTTCTTGGTTAACACAGTTATTCAGGGCACGCGTGGTCAACCAACTAGCTGTAAATGCATCAAAGTTGTGTATTGGGTCATATTTTGAAATGATGAGTTTCATTTCTGTGACATATATCTGCACACACCCAACAGGACACTAGTCATCCACTGACTCAACTGACCCCATGACCACCTTTGACTGTTCTGACCTGGAATGTGCGAGGGTTGGGGGACAAGGTGAAGAGAAGTCTGGTGTTGCAATACTTAAAACGATGCGCGCCTGCGGTGGCCCTCCTGCAGGAGACACACTTGACGGTATCCACTTGTAAGGCCATGGATAGGTGGGGGTACAAAATGGTGGCACATGCAGAGTTTTCCTCCAGATCTAAGGGGGTGGGTGTGCTCATAAAAAAGAACTTCCCACTGGTAGTGTGCCAGATGAGGGTAGATGACCAGGGCCGCTTTGCAGCAGTTACCTGCCAATGGGAAGGGATGCTGTTTAATTTTGTCTCCGTATACATCCTGCCAACCTTGCATGCACTGGCACACTCTGCGCTTCCTGCCTTCCTGCTTGCCTTGCCGGAGGCAGTGATGATGTTAGGGGGCGACTTTAATGATATAGTGGACGGTACAGTAGACAGACACCCCATAAAACTGACATCACCACATAGTCAACGCATGACTGGACTTATTGACGCCTTGGGACTCGCTGACGCCTGGAGATATAGACAACCCCAATGCCAGGCAATACAACTTCCACTCCGGTGTTCACACATGTCTTACACGCATAGATTATTTCCTGGTGACGACGGACGGTCTGGAAGGAATAGACAAGGTAGATATCCGCCCGAGAGGAATATCCAATCATTCACCGATACTGTTAACCTACACGTGCCATTTGAAGCTTCAGCGCCGTGTATTCCCCATTCATCCATATTACTTACATATACCGGAGGTATCGAAGGGTATTACAGAAACTACTACAAACTTCTTCCAGGAAAATACGGGGTCGGTAGAATCGGCCAGAACTCTGTGGGAAGCTTATAAGGTAGTCACACGAGGGCAGGCTATAGCACTAATCACAGGGTATAAGCGAGGAAAACAGGCTGAACTCGATAGTATAGAAGCAGACCTGGTTGAAGCGACTGGTCAACATGCAGCTGGTCCGACGCCTCATACTGCGCAACGAGCGCGACTTAAGCAAAGTGAGTATGTGGCATACTAGAGGGACATGGCCCTCTAAAAACTCCAGGCCACGCATCACAGGGTGTTTGAGTCAGGAGATAGGGTGGGGAAAATGCTAGCCTGGCTAAAGCAGATAGGGTAATTGCACAACTACACACGCCTGTGGGCTCCCTTGTGACTGCACCCAGTGACATAGTAGACACGCTAGCCGACCATTTTGAGAAGGTGTATGCCTCTCGCACCACGTTCACGATTGAGGAAGCACGGGGCTATGTCAAAGATATGGCTATGCCACGGCTTACGCCAGAGGCGGCGCAGCTTTTGAAAGCTGACCTCACAATCGAGGAGGTGCAGATGGCCATTGGCTCCCTAGCGTCTGGCAAGGCGGTGGGTCCAAATGGCTTCCCTGTCGAGCTATACAAGCGCACCCCGCAGGTAACGGCACCCTTCCTCCTAGATATGTTCAAAGACAGTCTTCAAGCTGGAGAGCTGCCGTGTGACCAACGTCTGGCTGCCATTGTGGCAATCCATAAACCGGGCAAGCCGCCGGAGGACTGTGCCTCCTACCGCCCAATCTCCTTAATTAACGCAGAGCCAAAGGTATTGGCCAAGTTACTGGCGATGCGGCTAACCCCCCATCTTTCGTCCTTGATAGGTCCAGATCAGTCTGGCTTCATGCCTCACCACAGTACGGCGCTTAACCTGCGGAGACTGCACGCAGTATTGGCTAGACGATCCTATCTTCAGGAGCCGGCGGTGATCCTTTCCCTTGACGCCAGTATGGCGTTCGACACAGTGGAATGGCCGTACTTGTTTGCAGCACTGCAGCACTTGGGGTTTGGTCCCAAATTCTGTGCCTGGATCCGTTTGCTCTACAACAACCCAATGGCGCATGTAGTGGCTAATGGGCACATATCAAGAGACTTCCCGCTCGCACGGGATACGCGACAGGGTTGTCCATTATCCCCCCTGTTGTCCACTGCGAGTTACCGATGAGGCCTTTAAATACCTGGGCATATACGTGACGTCTGACTCCACCGAGTTTTATACAAAGAATTTAAAGCCCCAGTTAGACCGATTTAAACGTGATGTGGTAGTGTGGAGTAATTTCCCCCTCACCCTTCTGGGGAGGGCGGCGCTCTATAAAATGATAGCGCTTCCGCGTTTCCTCTATGTCCTCGAAAATACGCCGTTCTTAGTCCCACAAGCTTACTTCAAGGCCATATCGACGGAGGTCTCCGGTTTATTGTGGAGGAACAAACCGGTGCAGATCGCACAAGACAAACTGGAGCGCAGCTGGTACGATGGAGGGATAGCACTCCCGAATATTCAGCTGTACTATTGGGTGGCGCATCTTAAAATAATTAACTATTGGTTAAACACCCCGCAAGACCAGCCGGCTTATCATGCAGATAGACAAAGCCTGGAGGAGAAGGGACTGATGGCAAATTTATACAGGCGTCGCAGGCCTCCGGGACTGATTGGCCCTACCGCACACACAATACATATTTGGTATCAAGCGCAATCCCGATTGCGATGTATGGGAACGATCACACAAATGACACCACTGTGGGACTCCCAACAGCTGGGCTGCCTCCGCAGTAGTAAAGGATTTAAAAACTGGGACAACATTGGACTTTCTGCGGTAGGGGACCTTTGGAAAAAGGGGACGGTGGTCGATTTTGTGCACCTACAGACACAATACGGTATGGCCCAGACGGAGAAATTTAGATATCTCCAAATCCGGCATGCACTCCAGACAGCCATACCATTGGGGACTTTCCTACAGGAGGCCACCCCATTGGAGGATAGACTCCTGACAGAACACGTGGTAAACAGGGCAATGTCCTTGACGTACCGTAAGCTAATCAACAACCTGCCAGACCCAACATCTAGACTAAGACGGACCTGGTCCCGGGAGGTGGGCGACTTTGAGGACTCTGAGTGGCAGGAGGCTCTGTCCTCACCATGTGGGACGGCAATACCATCCAGGCTTCGACTGGTCCAACTTAAAGTGTTACATCGTACATATTACACTAGGACGACACTCCACGCAATAGGAGCAGCAACGCACAAATACTGCCTGCGCGGCTGTGGGGAGGAAGGCACGTTTTATCACAGCATTTGGGATTGTTCCTGTGTTGCGGCATACTGGGCAAAAATAATGCAAACTATTTCCCAGGCCCTAGAAATGTCGGTCCTACCGGAGCCGAGGCGATGTTTGTTAAATGTATGGGAACCGAATGATCTCAATCATCGAGAACAAGATTGGGCCATGCTTGGTATGCTGATGGCGAAAAATAATATTGCTATGTTATGGGGGTCAGACGCACTACCTACGCTCCAAAAATGGTGTAAGGATATGGATGCGGCGAGGGTGGTGGAAAAGGCAGTTTTTGTACATCGCGGTTGTCCTCAAAAATGGGGAAAAGTATGGGGATCATGGAATAAGTTTAGGGGGAACATCTGTGACCCACCAGAAATTGAAACGGATGATGTCTCACTGTAATGGAGCGGCTGTGCCCTGGGGGGTGGGAGGACGGGGTGATTGATACGGGACTGTTACTATGACATGTGTAAATATCAACATGTCTTGTTATTCTAGGATTCGGATGCAAATGCAGACTATACGGACTTTTGATGTATGTATGACTGCCTTGATCTCAAAATTAATAAAACTTTTTTTTTAAAACACAAAAGATTACAGTTTTTAAAAGGATTTAAATCATTTCCCTAATGACACATAGTGCTTTTTCTATGTGTGCTGCATTTTGCAGCACACGTAAAAAGAGCAAAACGACTTTAAAGTTGTTTATGTGCAGGAAGTGCATTTCACTTCCTGCTCATAACAATCGTTAAATAATGGCAATTTGCTACTTCTGTGTGTGCTGCATAATGCAGCACACACTATAGTAGCAAATCGCCATTATTGATTGTTTATGTGCAAGAAGGAACCCCTTTCTGCACATAAACAGTAATTTCCTGCAACACAGACACCCTTGTACTATGACGCAAGGGTGTCTGTGTTGGCGCTAAGCAGCTATTTTTAGCACCAGTGCATGGGAAAACACAGTGGTGCGACGTATATGATGCATCCCGGCATTTCTTAAATGATGCAACGGAGCGCTGCAAAATTTGCTGCAGGGCCGTGCTGCATGATTTCCTTGTAGACATGCCACATGGTTTCCGCATTGACATGCTATAAAAACGTATCACAATCTTCAACGCTTCCCAACACCAGTGCCGCAGATGAAGGTCCCAAGCCAAAAAAAAAATCACTTGACACTTTTTTACTCCCAAACCATTTCCTTCAAAAATTGGGTACAAATACTATTGGCATAGACAATAACTGTTCCTCGTTTAATTTGATTGTTATTTTTAAATGATTAAACTCGTCTGAAGATTCTCATCTTGTCCTAAAATTTCTTCATCATATTTCATTCTGCTGTGCATCAAACAGTCTCCAATTATTCAAAAGAAAGGCAAAGTGAAAAAACATCGATTCCTTTCTGCTCAGGTAATAAAACCCTTTCAGCGAAATCCCATTTTCTCCAAGCATACAAGAAGTCTCTATAAAGAGTCCTGCTCCATTAATTTCCTCGGAGACAGACAGAAAATCCTTGTACCATGATACGGCCTATGCTGGCACGGTTTAAAAAAATTAAAGCTTTATAAAGCAAAATGTGATTTATAAGCCTCCTGAAAAAAAAGTAATCTAGGATAAGACAAATTCCTTACGCTTACACATGCCTTTGCTTTAGAACTCATTGCTCATCTTTCTCAATGTGCCAAATATTGGTGTCTCAAGTTATGGAAGTAAAAAAACTAGCGCCCACCTCGTATGTACTATCACCAGTTTGGCAATGTATTCGTGACTAGGAAATCATTTTCCTCATTATGGTAGTTCCAGTCCCTTATACTGCGTGTGTCAGCGAGTACTTTATGTCATTTTTATGAAATACATGAAAACGTCAAAAACAATAGTTTCATTCCGACATTACTTAGCGGCTTACTATGAGTACAGCAGTCCTGGGACAGCGGGAATCATGGCGACGGTCTGACCACACCACCCCTTAGGATCCGCTCATTGTAGTCCGAGTGCGGTGGTCGGATCGTCGCAGAACTGTCGCCTCTGCTGCGATCCAGGAGGAAAGAAGCAGGTATATGCTTGGCACCACTGAGCATATTCCGACTTGCATATCCACTGCCCATTTCATGGCGGAGAGCCTGCCATGAAAAGGGTGGCAGAGATGCAGGTATGGGGGTCTTAACAGGGTCCCCTCCGATTCTGTCCCTCGGGATGCATGCGGGTGGCACATGTTGTGCCCTCCGTTTATTTCACCCTTGTTCCTGCACGGGGTGGCATGCACGACATGGTGCAAGCCTCACCATGCAGGAACGTGCTGTTCTCACATCTGCAGTCTTCTGTTAAGGCTCTCCTATGAGGTTACACAGCTGCCACCATGAGACCGCTGTGGCACTGCCTGCTCATCCTGGATTCAACTTGGAATCCGCCATGCCGGTGCACCATGGGCCTGGCGGTTCTCCTAGCAGCGCAGAGGTGGCGGTGCTAAGGGGGACCGCCAAACTCGTAAACCGGCCCTTAGTCTATGTATTTTAATCAATTACACAAACATACATTCTCTGACAATACCTGTTTGACAAATGTGAACCCCTTTCTGTAATTTCTGAAGCCTTAACTCCTGCTAGACTGAACATTTAAACATATTTAATAACACGCTTTCCTTTCTTCCTCCTTCTGCATTCTGATCTTGCATACTTTTTAAAGAATACTTTGTCTCCTGTTATGTTCCTTGTTAGGACACCTGAGCTAAATGCCCTTTTGGCTCCTCATTTTTCATTCCCACAATGTTCATTACATAATGTAATGCAGTTAATGTGTGACTCTGTTTCTCTTATTACTTGCAGGGTAACAATTACAAACAAGTCACGTTACCGGAGGGGTAAATGACAATTTATAGATACATAACTTTGGTTAGAGAAAATGTGAATGCTCCATTAATTTGACACTATGCTAATTAATGAAAATATAATTCTTTGACAAGCTTAGAGTAGTATGCCAAATGCAATAAGAAGGCGTTTAAAAGGTTGCTAACCTGCCTTTCCAAGTCTGAATTAATCCAGTTTGGTCACTCTGACTGTACCTGGGATTCCCTGCAGTAAATTTTTTTACTTAAATTCTCTGCAGCCCAGGAAAGCTTGGAGGAGGCATGAATGGCTACCATATTAAAGGCTCTGTCATTAATAATATACCCCCGATTCACACGCATCTCTCAGTGTACTAGCTAGTATCTAAGACAGGAGGTCACTGACAGTGGCGGCTGGTGACATTTGAAGTTGGTAGGGCGTAAAAGTCACGAGCGAGCCAATCATAAGAAAGGATCGGGAGGAATCTTTTTTTGAAGAAAAAAAAGTGTGCAAATCATTGCTTTATATTACCAGTAGAACTACATGCTATGAAAAAGAGGTGGCCATTTCAATAGAAATGTGCTATATGTGAATGACAGTGCGCTACTGTGCTGTACTTTAGTAATATATTTGTGACAGTTTGCCTCTAAATGAGCCACCTCCAGTTACATACTACATCCTTCCCAAGTTATGATGGACGGATGTATCTCATTTGTGCTGCTTGTGTTTGTGCTACCTTTGCAATTTTCACAAGTCCTATGAGTTCACTGATGCAACATTGATAGCAGCAACCCCAATCTGACAATTACATTTCACTGCAGAGTTCTTCTCATCTTCCCCACGTTAGAGCAGCTGCAGTGTGCAGGATGTGCACTGTGCACAGGGGATGCATTTTGAATGCAAGGCAATTTCAAGGCATGAGATATGATCTGGACGTCACCATTTAAGCTAACATTTTAGTGCCAGGTTTAGCATCCCTTCTGCTACTTTCAAGCAATTATAAAACGACTAAAAAAATAGAACATATATGCAATTTGTAGGTGTTCTATTCTTACTTTTAAGTTGCAGAAGGCATGCTGAACTCCCAATAACTAGGGCTGCTACAGTGGCATTGCTAGAACCAAAATACAGCTTGTTGACACTGCCATGCCATCCTACATAGCTACTGGAGTTATACAAACAATGGCTGTGGATTCTGTGTGGTGCAAATCAAGACGCACTGCAAATCTGCTAAACCTCAGATCAGCGTCACAAGAACAGAGGGCGCATCAAAGGTAAACCTGAGATTTCCATCCCAAAAAATATACAGAGTGCAACCAGAGCCATCGTGAATAATACCACCACTGTATCTTCTCACTCAGATATGCAGCCAGAGGCAACATCGGTTTCCAGGCCCCTCTTTACATGTCCTGATGCAGGGTTTTATTGCTCGCATTTTGAGTGCCTGCTTTCAGCAAACCACTGTTTTATTCAGGCAGAAAAAGCTAGTTTTCAGTACATAAACAAGGAGACCATAAACATTGGGCTGTAAAGTTCAGTGAAGAACTTTCCAGCATTACTTTTCCCTCTGATGAACTCGTAATCAGAAGGGTCCGAGAGAGTTCCAAAACCTTTATTGAAAAGAACTCTTAAAGTGACAAGTGCAGCCCTGCACAAACAACGCTTTACTTTTAATGTAATGTGATGTAGTGGACGGCTTAATTAGCTCCAGTGAGTGCACTGAAGCGATGCTCAAGAAACAGACGGACAGTATGAAGTAGGTAAAAGAGTGAACATGCATGTCCGCTCACCATGTCACCTTTGCACTATGTAGGGTTTTACATCTGTGCTTCAAATCGGGCCGCTTTTAAGCACTACACAGTAATGTTCCTGTGGCAGTGGTTTGACCCCACCGGAAATAAACAGCCCTAAGTACATCTGCTCCCAAGGCTTTCTTTCCCAAGGGAAGCCTACGATGATGTTTCTTCAAATGCATTATAGTTTACAGAGTTCGAAGGGCCACAAAAACGCGCAAGCGTACATTACACCTCCTAAATCAATACAGAAACAAGCGCTCTGCAAAATGGAAGTTCAATTTTGTATTGTTGATCCAATGAAAAGCACTCTACAAGTTTTGCGCGTGCAGTTAGAGGAACGCACAATACAATTCAACTACCAGTTCAATAATGGTCCCACCATACAGCGCAACCAAACGTATTACACTTAGTATAAAATTAACATCGCATTAAAAAAATCGTTCTGTGTTTGGAAACGTGGTTAAACGCACTGATCTAGTCCCTGGTCTAAAACTACAGTTCGCCAGCTACACATGAATCCTAATGCTGCTGATTTTGAATATGTAAAATATAATGGGGAGCTGTCATAACAGTTCCATCTATGAGTCATTCATTTCACTTTAATACGACTACCTCTATTGTTTAGCAGGGCTCATCCCGGCGCGATTGACAAAGCATGGCGCAAATACGCACCACTAATTTACAGACCATTTTTAAGCCCCGCGGGCACAGTTCTAATTTACGTTGAATTACGCAAGCGCCCGTGGGAACAACATTAAATAAGAGCCCATTTATTTAAATCTGTAGTTTTATTTCACTAACAGGGTTTCACACTTCTTCCAGGTGTGTGCAAAATTATGTTTAAACAGGGATCAACTCGCAGAGAAAGTGCTGGAAGAGGACGTGGGAGAGTTATGTCCCCTGGGCCCTGGCACAAAGCAAAAGCTAAAGCAGATCGCACCAGTAGTGGAGTCTTTCATTTTATTTTGCTGTGATGTCAGCAAGCAGCTTGCTGTGCGTGGTGGCGTTACGCAATATAGAAAATAATGAACCATTTCCCTCGCATCAGAATTCATTTTTTATTTGTAATACTTTGTGGTCTTTTCACCGGAAACATTTTCTTTTTAACGACCACTGACCTTTTGTTTTCGAGTACAGAGGGTGACCCGTCCACGTCCTTTGCACTACAAAGCTATTCTGGTGTTTTGTTTATATGGCTCTACATTGCATATATGATATGATAATGAGGCATTGCTCTGTGCTCGAGGGGTTCGTAGCAGGGTGAGTGTGGCGGTTATGTCAACTCCCCCAGTTGTTTGTATATTTGTGATTCTCTGCTAATTTTCAGGTGGTGCCATTTAGTACCACGTACATTTGTAAGAGGGTGTGGCGCAGCTGCATTTTATTTGTAACAGTCACGCCTGTTTTGCGTCCGTAAAAAACTCAATGTCCATATTTTGCTGTCTAAATCAGAACCCGAGAACATCCATTTTTGCTATTTCAAGCAAAAGAGCGTCCTGTTCACATACATGTTCCATGTGGCTAAATAGAACCTCGCTGTAAATTCATTCGTGTAAAAACCACAATTAGCTCTACAGCGGGAACTCCTTATAATAAATATGGCACGCACAAGTGTAACGTAGTCAATGGACAGTGCCCAGTGACCACACTGGCCAGGCACTAGGACCAGCCCGAGGGAAGGCCGAAGGCGGGAGGAAAGGGAGGAGCTGGGGGATGAAAGGGCAGTTCACTACTGACCACCATGCCTGTAGGACATGAATAAAGAAGCTCCTTACAGAAACAGTTGTCCGCGTGGTCACTGAGTCTCTAACGACTCTACAACTGGCGACGAAGGTAAACGCAGCCTGCGCGTGTGGACCCCTGCAGCGGCAGTGCCCTGCAGTGAAAAGCCTACCGAGTGCCCACCTCGGCGGCAACAGCGGACTGGAAGCGCCCACCGAGTGCCCACCTCGGCGGCGAAATTGGACCAGAGAAGCGCCCACCGAGTGCCCACCTCGGCGGCGGAAGGCCCACCGAGTGCCCACCTCGGCGGCACAGAGACCCAGAAGTGCGCCTACCGAGTGCCCACCTCGGCGGCACCGAGACCCAGAAGTGCGCCTACCGAGTGCCCACCTCGGCGGCGGAAGCGTGGCAAGACCACCACTCACCGAGTGCCCACCTCGGCGGTGAAAAGGAAAGAAGACTGCCTGCTACCTGTCTCCAGCGGCGGATCCCCGGTCCCGGTGAGTGACGACGCCGACCCAGCCAGACTCCCGGCAGCAAATCGAATGAGATCGGCCGAAATCCCGCCGAAAACGAGATTCCCGGCGGCCATCTTGAAGTCAGGCAGTATCAACCAATCCCCTGCGAGTGATTTCCGGCGGCCATTTTAGGGTCAGGCAAAGGCCCTAAAGTAGCGAACAAGCACTGGCAAGTGCAACAAAGAAAAGAAACAAGCACTGGTGAGTGCACCGAAGAAAAGAAACAAGCACTGGCGAGTGCACCAAAAAAAACCAAAAAAAACAAGCACTGGCGAGTGCGACGCAGACAATAAACAAGCACTGGCGAGTGCACAGAAGACTATAAACAAGCACTGGCGAGTGCAACGAATACACCAAACAAGCACTGGTGAGTGCAACGAGACCGGACCAAAGAGTGTATACGGACTGAAGTAGGCGGCAGGCACTACGAGCAAACAATGGCCGACCCTACCCCTGAGAGCATGTCGAGAGCATCTCTCCTGCGGCGTCCTGAACCCCTCATTATCGAATCCGGCAGGAGCATGAGCCTGCGGTGGCAAGAATGGATTGAAGACTTCGACGACTTCATAAAAGCATCCAAGATAACTGACGAGGAAGGACAACTACTTTTCCTCAGGAACCTGATTGGCAGGGTCGGAGGCCGGGTCCTGAAAGAACTGCCAGAAGAAGCGCTGGAGTCCTACACAAAAGCACGGGAAGCCCTGGATGGTAAATTCCTACACAGAAAGAACGTCGACTATGAGCGGTACACCCTCAACAGAGCTGTGCAAGAGAGAGGTGAAAGGATGGAGGCGTTCGTGACTCGTCTGAACCGCCTAGCGAAACACTGCGAGTTTGACAAGTTTTCAAAGGAAGACGCTCTGCGACTAAGAGTCATAGAAGGCTGCCTCTCCGAACCATTAAGACGTAAGCTACTGAAGAAAAGCTACACACTAGCACAAATCGTGGACATGATGAGAGTAGAGGAGCAAGCTGATGATTACGCAAAAAGCATGGAAAGCGGGAAAAGCGAGAGACCGGAACAAGCATTCAGGATGCAATCTCGGCACGAACACAGGCGGTCTCCGCCACGTGATCGCTCGTCCAGGTCTAATAAACACCACCACCAGTCCCACAGAGGGCACAAAGACACGAGATACACGAAAGGACGCTCGGACAAGCACAGCAAATGTTTCCAATGCGGCTACGACTATCCACATGCAGATGCATGCCCAGCGCTGGGTGAGCAATGCCGGAAATGTGGGAGAGACAATCATTTTGAAAGCATGTGCGGGGCAGTGCCGAAGAGTGATCACAAGGGAAGTCACCGACGATACCCAGACAGTCGCCATCATGTCAGAGCTGTCGAAGCCAAACGTGACTCATCTTCTGGGTCGTCACAATCAAGCGACCGCTCCTGCAGGACCTGTCAGTCTCGGCGATCATCCTCAAGAGGATCTCAATCTCCATCACCCGTTCCCCGAAAGGATTATCTCTATCGGGTGGCAGACCTTGACCAACTAAAGGAATACCCGCGCCTGGACATCAACGTTGGCTCTCACCCCACGCAGTTTGTGCTCGATAGTGGGGCAACGCTAAACTATCTACCAGCCGCTGAATATCACCGGATGAACCCACCGCCCGAACTAATGGAGGCCCATGTGCAGGTGTACACGTGGATGGCTGAAGACCCACTGACATGCCTGGGAAAGTTCGAAACTGACCTTTCATATGAAGGTCAGACAATACCAGCGTACATCCATGTCATTGAAGGACCCGAAGCCGACTGCCTCCTGAGCCTGGCAACTGCCGAACGGCTGAAACTGGTAGATATCCTATTCAGAGTCACTGACAAACCAGCACTCATCCGAAAATTCCCAAAGCTGTTCCAAGGCCTAGGGAAACTGAAGAACTGTCAAATAAAACTACACATAGATGAACAAGTCACGCCGGTGGCGCAACACCACCGAAAAATACCATTTCATCTACAAGAAGCTGTGGAGAAGGAACTCAGAGACCTGCTAGAAGCAGACATCATCGAGAGAACGGAAGGGCCGACCCCGTGGGTCTCCCCGGTCGTGGTAGTCCCAAAGAAAGGAGAAACGGGCCGAGTTCGTCTATGTGTAGACATGAGAGCACCCAACACGGCCATCGAAAGAGAGAGACATCCTGGACCACACATCAGTGACATGATCACGTCCCTCAACGGAGCAAAGATATTTTCAAAACTGGACCTCAACAAAGGATACCATCAGCTAGAGCTGCATGAAAGGTCCAGATACATCACAACATTCTCGACACATCTTGGACTATTCAGATACAAGAGACTAAGTTTCGGAGTGTCATCAGCGGCAGAGATATTCCAAGAGGCCATCAGGAGAACAATACACCACATCCCACAGGTGCTGAACTACAGTGACGACATCCTCGCATACGGAGCAACGACAGCTGAACACAACAAAGCGCTGAATCAGGTCTGTCAAGCACTGCTGGACGCGAACCTCACACTTAACGAAGCTAAATGTGAACTGCACAAGCCAACACTAAAGTTTTTTGGACACCTATTCTCTGGAAATGGAATGAAACATGACCCAGAAAAGGTAGCAGCGTTAAACGACACACCAAGTCCGAAGGACGTGGGCGATATACGCTCGTTCCTAGGTATGGCCAGCTACTGTTCCAGATACATTCCCGACTACGCTACATTAAGCTACCCGCTGAGGAAGCTCACTAAACAAGGGCAATCCTTCCAGTGGTCCACCCAGTGTGAAGGAGCATTTCGGCAAATTAAGAGAACTGTTGAATCAGCCAAGAACCTAGCATATTTCAACCCCTCAATGAAGACGGAGATAACGGTAGACGCCAGTCCGGTAGGACTAGGAGCCATCCTAGCACAGTATGACAGGGAAGAAGACCAAAGGCACATAGTAGCGTATGCGAGCAGAAGCCTGACGGACACAGAAAGAGCCTACTCGCAACCAGAAAAAGAAAGCCTGGCGGTTGTCTGAACACTTCCACATCTTCATCTTTGGGAAACACTTCACACTCATAACTGATCATCAGGCCCTAATCACAATCTTTGAAAACCCGAAAGCAAAAATGCCACCAAGAATAGAGCGGTGGGGCCTAAGACTGCAAGAGTACACATACACCATCATCCACAAGCCAGGCAAAGATGCAAACCCGGCCGACTACATGTCACGACACGTCCATGAAGACCTGTCGATCGCCGCCAATGGACTCGTTCTACGAGACAAGAGAATAGTAATTCCACGACAACTGAGACAAGGAGTCATCAACTTAGCGCATGAAGGGCATCGGGGTGTGGTAGCTACAAAAAGAGCACTCCGCGAAAGGGTCTGGTTCCCAACCCTAGATCAGATGGTGGAGGCGACATTGAAGGACTGCCCGCAATGTCAACTCGTAAGTCGTCCGGACCCCCCTGCACCGCTACAAATGTCCCCACTACCGGAGGGCGTCTGGCAACACATTGCCATTGATTTCTTCGGGCCAATCAAATCGGGCCAATATGTCCTAGTCATCATGGACGAATACTCAAGATTCCCCATCGCCCAACTGTGCGCATCCACGAAAGCATCAAGTACCATACCCATCCTAGATGAGGTTTTCGCCGCATGGGGAATCCCCCTAGTGGTGAAGTCAGATAATGGACCACCGTTTAATAGCCACGACTTCGCTGAGTTTGCACAACACCTCAACTTCACACACCGCAAGATCACGCCATTATGGCCACAGGCCAATGGAATGATTGAACGCTTCATGGCCACGATCAAGAGGACCCTCCAGCAAGCAGAACTCACCGGAAAGCGCCTACAAACAGCACTTGACGAGGTGCTGCGGGTCTATAGAAACACGCCCCACTCTACCACAGGCAAATGTCCCGCTACCATCATGCTAGGACGCCCAGTGCGCACCAGAATACCAATGATGAACCTGACTGCGCTAGAACTGGATACTGACTCTGATCACGAAGAGATCGCGGCAAGAGACAAAGAAAAGAAGGAAAAGATGAAAGACTATGCGGATGAGCGACGTCATGCTGCCCCTCCGCAAATAAAAGAAGGAGACTGGGTGCTGGCGAGACAAGAGCAGCACCGGAAGACAGACTGTCGATACAACGAGGTTCCCCTCAAGGTGATCCAGCAAAAAGGAACCATGATCACAGCGGAGGCCGAAGGGAAGAGACTCACCAGAAATGTGACATACTTTAAAAAGTGCGGACCCACTGTCACCGAGCTACTGGCCGATCCCAAACTGGAGCCAGAAGACTTTGAGACACTGACAATCAACAGCTCATTGCCCAAGGTGATCACTGACGAGAGCGAGAGTGACAACTCTGACCCTCAAGCACGCCCCAGACGCGTGATCAAGAAACCATCGCGTCTGATTGAAGAACATTAAAGAAATGAACTCGTGATGTGACCAGGGACAATGTCATTGTGTCATCATCCACCGGGGGGGGGGAGATGTAACGTAGTCAATGGACAGTGCCCAGTGACCACACTGGCCAGGCACTAGGACCAGCCCGAGGGAAGGCTGAGGGCGGGAGGAAAGGGAGGAGCTGGGGGATGAAAGGGCAGTTCACTACTGACCACCATGCCTGTAGGACATGAATAAAGAAGCTCCTTACAGAAACAGTTGTCCGCGTGGTCACTGAGTCTCTAACGACTCTACAACAAGTTCAGTCATTACAAGCAGGCACTTCTCTGGGACGCGGGGGGGGAGAATGTTAATTGCAAGGCCAGCACTGTCTGCGTGTACCCCGGCCCCGAGAAAGCAGAGATGCGTCATCACCAGCACAAATCAATCTGCATGGGGCCTTTCTGAACTCCACAGAGGCTGCGTCCTGAGCGCGCAAAGAATGAATTCCAGCCATCGTTCGGGCCATGCATGCCAGAACCAACGAAATAATAAACTTTATTTAACTAAGGGCCCACCCTGCCAAGCGGCGGGCTCCCACTCTTCTTACTTTACTCTTGTTGATTCGACGTCGAACGGATGATGTAACCAACCACCAACTTGCACCGTGACCAAGTACACATCAGACTGACTCAAGACAGTGCACACACACCTAGTACGAGCGATCAGTAGGCCTTAGACACTGCACTGGAGTCACTGGGCACTGCAGACAGTAGGAAGATGTCACCACAAGGTCTGGTCTGGGCGCGCTGTGACGGACTGCTGCGCTGCAACAACATGAGCGAGGCACGTCACAAACGAAATGGCCAATGACTGTCTGCATGGCTTCACATAAGCCACAGTGATTGGCCATACGTTTTTAACCAACTGCGGCAGTGACACCACCCACACGCGGCAGCCGCCACCCAATACCTTTTATGTCTTCCCCCAGGCTCAGGCTGCGCGGTGTTTCAGCCAATCCAGGCACTGCATTAGCAGCGCCAGCATTTGCTAGAGCAGGGGTGCTCTCTGCCCCCCCTGTGAGCTGCAGCTCGGGTCCCTGGCTCTCCTAAGCACAGTATACAGTGGCAGACTGTGCGCATGTTCGAGATTGTACTAAAAAGCAGTAGCCCTAACTGGAGCATGCGTACTCTGCTGGTGCTGGCTCTGTCAGTGACACAGAGACAGTCTGTCAATCAAACCCTTTGCTGGCGCGGCCCCACCCCCTTCAGTTCCGATTGCCTCGGGCGTGTCCCGCTCTCCCGGAGCAATTTAGCTTGAGCTTCTTAACTCTTCAACACAGTTGCAGGAAATGGCGTATCACCGTGGAATGGGGCCATGTTTCATTAGTGGGGCAACGCCCCAGCGCCCCCGATGGACGAACCGCACAAAGGAACTGACAGCTCAGTTCTGCCATATTTGCAGCCTTAGGTTTAGCAAACACATGGCAAAGATGGGAAATAGGTATATCAGATTGACTACACCTTGAAGCATCCTGTTTATTCATGGCATCCCCATTGGAAAATAAAATAAGTTCAGAGGATCTTTTGTTGGAAGAATAGGATTCCTAGCTCCTGTCAGCCCATGAGAGGATGGCTTGGAGTGATGCACTTCTCTGTGGCCATAAAAGTTCTAGGTAGATGTGCACTTCTCTGTGGCCATAAAAGTTCTAGGTAGATGAGCATGGGCAGATTGTTTGTGCTTTCGGCATTCCCAATTAGGAATCCTGTCTGGGTCCATCTTAATAACACCGAGACAATGTTTTTATGCAGTTTCATTTGCCTTGAAGTGCCTGAATTATTTAAAAAAGGTAGACAAAGGGTCTACTGCAACACCAAGTTAAAAGCCATCAAGTCAAATTAGAACGGGACTTTTTGTTACAGTTCTGAAGCAAATGAGAGAAAAGAGTTTTGCCTGCTGGAATTTGTGACTGGTACCCAAAGAACAGTTCCTGAAAGCTTGGGGACAAGTGAAGTAACCAGGAAAAAGTTACTAAATGTTTCATAAAGTTGAGATTAGGAAATGTTTTGACTTTTGGAGGACAAGAACAAGGTATCAAGTGTACCAAGGCTACCAAAAAAAGACACAATATGTTTTTTCAAATTTTGCCCAACTTGAAGCGGTTGGGAATATAGTTTGAGGATACTACTAGTCGGCAAAATAAGAAATAGTTGATGTTGTAAAGACGTGTTTGGGTACAGCATTAAGCTATCATGTCCTTGTTCCTGTGGACCTTGGAAATGGCTCACTTCGAACTCCCAGTCTAGAACTCTACACATGCCTGTGACACTTTCTCTGGCTCCCAATCTAGGATGTGACTCCACCTCTTGCAAGTGACACACTCTGCCTGTATCTCTCTGCTTGCTTTTGAGAGTTCTAAACGCCACAGCTGTCTGTACCTATCAGACTCCAGTTGATCACAGAGCATCACATACATTCCTAAATGCTTCATCATGCTTTCCATTGCTGTTGCAATATAACTTATAAACTCCAGATTACCAGTTCCAACATCACTTCACTGTTCTTTGTTCTATTCCTGCTGGAAAACAAGATCAAAGTATGATTAGTTAGTCAGGTAGGGATTCAGTTTGCGTGCTTCATGCACATTCTTCAGTTTCACACCTAAAGTTTGCATTTGAGTCTAGTGCTCCAACTGCTGACATTTACCTAGTTTTACAGCACCACATACCTACCAAGCTGTAGGTTTCCAGAACTCTATATCTTACAGTTTTGTCTAAAGACATAATGAATTAAAGGCAAACGTAATTCCATAGCCTCTAACATGAGTGTTATAGGAAATCTACCTTTTTCTTCATGATCACCTCTGATTTTTTGCCTTTTCCTGGACCCTAGTTTTGCTGGACCTAGAACTGAAGTCTCCTGTTACCCCTGTTCAACAGGAGTAAAGTGCATGTGCTCTCATTTGAACATGGTTGGACTGGCTTATCCCTGATTGACATATTTACTTGATTATACGTCCCTAACATATGGTGCAGAAATTACGCCCTTGACAGGGAACATAAATGCCACCTGTGGACTGCAGCATTCATTATACCATCCATGGAGGGGGCCTGTAAAACATGGCTTCAGGCCTACCCTGTGTTGCCTGACTGCAGGAGCCTAAAAACCTGGTGTCACACCTGTCAAAATAATCTTTTTGACAGGCGGGAAACTGATTTTAAGCATGAATGTCACCACTAAGCACAACTTCTTGTCAACAAGTTAGTTTGCCTGAAATTTAAAAGTATAATATGTGCAACATTTAAATAGGTGTGTCTCTGCAGTGACTAGGCCCCAAAAGCTATTTCCATTTGCTGGGGTGTAATTTAATCCGGGAAAAAGTAAGAGTACAATTTATAAACTTTAATCTGTAACTTTTTTACAAGAAACGGCAACAAAAATCCTTCAAAGACTATTTGTTTATTTAAAAAAAAAAAAATCTAATTTAATAGTAAAGTCAGATTGTTCCCATTTTTGGGGGGAAATGTAGCTTTAAAATAGTTAACCTTTACCTGCGTGAGCCTTCAGCAGCTAATTAGCATTAGTCCATTGACAGCTGGCCTGCCAGTGCTTGGCCATAGTGAGGTGTAAAAACTGCCACCACAGCAAGAAAAATGGCCTGGGTGTGGAAAGGCGTTTTTCTTCCCCTTGCAGGAAGACAAGTTAGGGTGGACTTCATGTTAGGCGAGTCCTTGAGAAGGCAACCTTTTGCCTTCCAGCCATGCTGTCACCAAACCCATTGGAAGGGAAGCTACCCCCAGAATTTGTTTGGATTAGACACAGGGGATGGGACTGGTCATTTTTCTGTCACGTATATGGGTGGACCCCAAGCTCTGCACAAGAGAGAAAGGTTTTCCCCATTTTGGATTTAGAAGGGAGGGACACTATGAGATTGTTTGCAGTATGTCAATCAGGAACTACTGGAATATTGTTTAGAATTGTCCATAGGAATTTTTTCCTCATTGGTTAGGGAGTGCCCAAGAGTCACCCCAATCACTTGGTAGTGCCATCCAACAATTTGGTATTCCAAGGAACCCTTGTCAGAATACTTTTTAAGACCTGCAGGAAAACAGAAGAGTACTGCTCCTGCTCATTGTGACCTGGGAGGAGCCCTGAAGGACTGGACATGCTCCCTTTTGTGACCAGGATAAACAAGTAGACAAAGGTCAGTTGGCTAACCTTCATTGTGATTACAAGGACACAACACACTGCAAAATGTTTTTTTTCTCCTGAAGTGACCAGTTAACCAGTACCAATTAGACCTGTACTGGGCCTTGCTGACGTCTCTGCTGAAGTGAGTCCTGTCCCCTAAATGCTCTTACTGAGGTCATGGGAGCCTTAGAAGTGATCCAGAGGAGACAGGACGTGCTCCAGAAACCATGTAAAGTCATAACTCTGAGAACGTTTGGATTTTGAAGACCTTTGCAGCTATCGCGGAGACCCCATTGCAAAGGTGTCTGAATTCAATGCAGCTTATTCGAATTAAGCTTCAGGCTTACCCGGCTGTACAATTTTGGGCTCCATAAAAAAGACTAAGTCAAAACGTAAAATCTTTACCCTGATGAACCCGCTTGGTGTAACTGACCTGAACTCAATCATGTTTGTTCTGATTTTGCATCTAGGTCCCTGTCTAATGCTTCCTAAGACTATCATAAGCACTTAGTGCTTTTGGGGGCCTATTTTACTTAAAACTTTAACAAATCATATTTCCTCTTCCCCTTATTGGATTTTTGTTGTTTTGATGTCATTTTGTTTATTAAAATGAACTTTATTTTTCACATTTCGTTTGGGATTTTTATTGTTTGGTGTTTTAACTTTAATATTGTTTTGTACCTAATAAATACATTTTACATTGCCCTAAGTTTAGCCTGTCTGCCCTGTGCCATAGATAACACTAGGTGGAGCTCAGGTCCATTTTGTGATTTTGTGGGTTCACTCTGATAAGCTAATATGATTAATTCTGGAAGGGTGAGAGGTAGGAAAGTGCTCACTGGTACTAATGCTTTTGATTGGAAGGGCACTGAGTCCCTGCTAACCAGGCCCCAGTGCCAGAACTCTTTCTCTAAAATGAGACAAATATTAATTGTAGCCAATTTGCAAGGACTTTAGCACCCTTGTAAGTCTCCGGTAAATGGTACCCTTGGTACACAGGGAGTCCCTAAGGGCTGCAGCATGTATTATGCTACCCTAAGGGACCCACACACAAACTGTGTAGCACACGAGGCTGCCATTTCGACCAGCACCTCTGCACCCAGACACCCCAAGGCAGGTAACCCAAAACTGCTGGTGATTCTTTGGACTTTGGCCCCCTAACACCTCAAGTCCAAAAGGGCACTCTCGAACTTCGACTGCAAGTGTATGTATGCTGTGTGTGTTTTTCGTCCCATAGGTTAACATTACTGTGTTTGAGGCTCATACCTCAAAAAACATTATTCAAGCATGTGTTGCTATTTATTTGTAAAATGTATATCTCCAAAAGTATTAGAGTTATTCTAAAGATCTTGGTGTCTACATTTATATACAAATCTGTTATTTTTCTAAATTGGTCTCAGATTTCTTTTTGAGTATGTACGTCAATCATAGACTGTGTGTTTGAAACACATTTTTTTATAAGCCCGAGCTGCTCAACCACACTACCATGAATAGAGCACTTGGGATTATGAAAGTAAGCCCTGTAAACCAAATAAGGGCTGTCTGGACTTTTTGCATGGTGTGCCCTTAAATTGGCACTACTACATTAAACAGCCATTTTCCTACAGGCAACTGTCCACCCCAAATAATAATCCACTTTCTCACAAGTGTGTACCTGCTTAGCTAAACAATGAATGTCCACTAGCATAGATGAATGTTTATATGTAGTATGTTGTTATTTTTCACTAATTGCTGTAACAGACCTCTGTTAACATTGCTTGTATTGAGTATATAAAAAATTGCATATCCATCGAAATTAGTTATGCAGCATTCTTTATAGAGACAGCACGATAAACTTCTTTAGATTATCTAGTTAATATAGGTAGATAGGTAAGTTGAAACTCAATTGTGTAAAAGTAGATTAAGCCCTAGTGGAGTAAGGATTGCTCTATAACCTGTTATTTTTACCACTCTAGCGATCTTACATTCAGCACACAGGAGGTGACCAGACTATAGAGGCGTCCCAACACGATGGGCATGAAACATGCAGCACAAGAAGTGTGTTCTCTCTGTCTCCCCCATTCCCCCTTTCCTACTGATTTGTGTCAGTTGCTCCATGATACTTTGTGGTGGTAGCTGCAAGTAAGTGGTGAATCTACATCTCTCCTCCAAGAAAAACAACACTACAGGCTAGATCATGTCATCACCTGACATCAGCTTTGCTTCGCTTAAGGATTTTGAGCTCTGAAACAGATTCTAAATATCAAGATAAAACTTTAACCAGTCTATATCCAATTTGCTTACCTGAGCCTCTTTTATTGTAGTCAGCCCCAAAGGTACCTATGTCCCTAGCTATCATTTCACATTGGACAACAGTCACTTTTAGGTTTCCTTTGCTTCTATTGATTTTTACGATATCTTTGACCATCATCGATTTAACTGCTTTTTGATCTTTTGGTCTCCAATGTCAATGATTACCTTGTTCACTATATTGGAATGGGCTTTTCCTAATATATGTCTTGAATTTATTGTTGTTTTGGTGCTCTTAATACAACAACTGGGCTTTCTCCGAGACCAGTTGTAGGGGGAATGGAAGGAGCTTTACCCAGCCCCACTTACATTTCAAAAGGATTTTCCTCCTGCACATACAAAGTAATCTGACACCAGACCTGCCCTGTCTTTTATCACCCTAGACAGGGGAAGGGGGGAGAACTTTCCAGAACTAGATGTTGGGATAGAACAGGGAGTCAGTCTACACAAAGGTAGGCACCTGGTATTCAAACTGGACCTCAAGAGCCACTCTTCAGAACAATCCTGGTCCTGTGGAAGTTACACAAGAAGGACTCTCCTGCTACAAGAGGAGTACACTGCTGCTTTAAGGACTGCCTTGCTGTCTGAGAAGGATGATTGGACCTGCTTACCTTCATTCCACGCTATTGAGAGTGACTCCAGAGATCAGTTAGCTGGCCTCTTAAGTGAGTCACAGGGACACAAGCTTCAGAGGCCTCCATGCAACTACCCAGCTGCCCTGTTGCAACTAGACCTGCCTGAACCGTAGACTGGACTTGCCTGATCCTTGCTGCTGACCACTGCTATGGTGAGTCCTGATCTCCGAGAGGTGCCCCCCAGGTCCTGGATCCTTGGCTGGAATCAGAGCAAACTCCTCCTTGCCTCAACACACAGCTCCTGATCGGTACCGAAGCCAAGAGAAGCCTTGCATGAAGGACATAAGGCACAACTCTCAGTGGGACTAACCTGGTGCCTGTATACAGCCCGGGTGTATCACTGTTGGACTGAATTTGTGACTTTGTCCTGGTCTGGCATGACTAGATAGCCATAGTTGGTGTTATATGCTTCTTGGTGCTACATTTACTTACACAATGTTAAATTGAATATCTCCAGTTTTTCTAAATTGGTATGGGAGTTTTCTTGTGCTGTGTTTTCTCTGTGTTACTGTTTGTGTGCTGCATCCTTACTTTACACATTGCCTCTAAGTTAAGCCTGATATGTATATTGGTATTTCCCCATAACAATTACCACTGACGTTTTTGTAGTTATCACTTTTCAACAGGATCTTAGAATGTGTCCTTCGACATATGTTTAGTGAGTCATTTTGGATGGCTACCACATATATTCCTTTGTTTAATGATTTGCAATATCTAACATTGAACTATGATGTACAGGAGGACACCATTCTAAAATGCCTTTCATGAATTTCCACACCCTATTTTTGGTCCAATGGGTGGCATTCTGATCTTTTAATTTGTGTGAATTCCTAAATGTGTTAGGTAGATATAGTCATTCCAAAAGTAACCCCTGTAAGACCTGAGTATTGACACAGTTTGGCTAATCTAAACCTCCAATGGCGTTGTTAGGGTGAGCAGATTATTTGATCCATCTCAAGAAGGTCAGCGCTTCTCAATAGTCCAAAAAGAGAATCATACTTTGTGTCTTAGATGACAAGAGCATACTAACTTGCTCATAGACGGTTTCATCTTCTCAGTAGTAACTGTGGCTTCTGATTTTCAAAGAGCCATGAACAGGGAAACACCGCTGGTGTAGTAGTGTAATAATATTGGCTGAAACTTAGAGTTTTGTGCAATGGAATGGCAGTGAATTAACCCTGATGGTTGGTCCAGATGTCACCATTTTAGGGTGATGATAGGCTGAGGAGCTCCTTGAATGCTTCAGTGTTCCTAAAGCCCCAGACAATTATTTGAGTCTGCTGGTTTAGCAATTGGAAGACATGGAGGTTAAGAGCTGAAAAAGGTTGGGTGGCTGGAGGGAGAGTTGCAGAGGCAGCAGTGTAGAGAAGGGGCTGAGGTAGAAGAGTCAGAACTTGGAATACTGGCAAGAGTGGAAAGAGACGGATAAGGAGGAAGAAATAGATAACATGCACTTTGTGGGAGTAGTATGGAACCCATTAATCACCATTTCAGACTGCTACCTATACCTATTTAGTGTCCGGAGCTTGCACTAGGCCTGCTTGTGTGCAGGGTTGGACTGGCCGTAGCGGACACCGGGTGTTTTCCCGGTGGGCCAGAAGGGTGGTGCTGGTTTTGGAGCTGCGGGGCCGGTTTTGTTACTGTGGGCCGGTTTTGCAGCAGAGCTGAGAAGATTGCCAGTGCTGGTTCTGTTTCCAGTCCGGCCATGCTTGTGTAGAGCCTGTTTGTGTCTGGCCTTGCTGGCAGCCGAACTGCAGTGATAGAAGTGTGGTTTTGCACACTGACACATGTCCTTTTACAAAATAAACACTAAGCCTGATGTACTTCAATAGTAGCTCATGCTCATACAGAAAATTATTTTAGAATTGGACCTTTCTTGTTTTATGGTGAGTGTCTTTTTATGTAAATTTGTGCCTATTCTCCTTTTTGGGGCAGGTATGTAAGGAACGGGATTCGTTCATTTTTACTATTCACAGTTTCATGTGCCAAATGCAACAAGCATTGCCAATTTCAATAGGTCTGTCGTAAAAGGAATGTTTTATGGTAATGTGAAGCAATACAGGTAAATAAATAGGAATGAATATGTATTTGTGTGAAAGTAAAGAACTGTAGAATAATATTGGTGTAGGTTAAAATGTCAGGTAACAGCTGCACTGCCAAGCCAGACCACAATAATCTATGTAGGTTAATTACTACCCTCCTCCCATCTGTGCAGCTGGCAGAGAAAAACAACCATAAACTATCTAGAAATATAAGAAACGTTTATGGCATGGCATTACAATGTCCTGTGTGTGCCCCAGGAACTTTCATCCAAGCCAGCTCGATAAATAAACAAAATAATCACAGCCAGTGAAGGGCAAGCATTTTTTTGTGGAAGCACACAATATGTGCCCAATCGAAATATGTAATCCTGTATCCCAACATGTTGGAGGAGTCAAAGCCCCTCTCTGGTGTTGCACACATTATTGTCTGGCAACAGCTCACTGTCCTATCAGGCCATAGAAATAATATTTTCTTTTCTTTTCTTTTTGGGCAGCTTTCACTTAGCGTGCCCAATTTGAAAACGTGTTTAGGATTTAAACATCGATGTGTTGACAACGTCGTTACTGCGTAATAGAGCCAAGTCTATTGCACATTATCAGATTGTCTTAAAAGCAGTTGAAAACATTCTGAGTGATAGTGTTCTATATCCCAAAATTAAAGCGGAGAGGAGAAGGAATCAATTGCTACCTTGTTTATTTCGATTTATTTTCCTCAGCGCTTCCCTGCCTACAATAAATGGCCGAGGTAAAATTGAATGTACTACATGAGCCATTTATGATGTGATTTAAAAGGCTGTCTTTCATTTCTACCCTGCTGGGAAATATCAGTTGAAAATACCCAGCGAAGAAAACATATATTTTATTCATTGGAAATACCACCGATTGAAGTAATTTGAAAGAAAATGCGGACACTGCCCTTTGTTCATGATTGATTTGACCTGTCTCTGATCTATGAGATTACAATTTACAACCTATCAATTACATTATTTGTTTTGTACCTGTAACGAAGCATTTCCGTAACCAACGGACTGTGATATCACGTTGGTCCCCACAATCAGTCTAAGTACCTTTTTGGATTCGCTGTCTGTCTTCAACATTTATCTGGATAATAAGCCCTCCTCATGCAGTCCACATGGTCTACTTTCAAATAATGGAATTATGACCATGACACTGTCATTTAAATAAAGCAGCAGACAATAATGTTGCTTTTATTATACATTAAAATTCTTCTCTATCTCACGAACCTATATATGTTCTTACACATGTTTGTGTGCCTCCTATGTCTTTCAAAATTGAATCGACGACAGCATGGGCACCCTAGTAAACATTTTCACCCCAGACCTAGATTTTCTACACCTTACATCTCTGAGCAAGATCAAGCATTGCTATACTTTACTGAAAGCAAGATATATGGCAGCTTTAATATGTCAAACAAGTCTAACATCTGTAGTGCACCTG
Organism: Lissotriton helveticus; assembly: GCF_964261635.1. Lineage (NCBI taxonomy): Eukaryota > Metazoa > Chordata > Amphibia > Caudata > Salamandridae > Lissotriton > Lissotriton helveticus. Next base: position 644,920,319 of record NC_136059.1, read on the forward strand.
CTTCGAATTCGTCTGATTGGTTCGCACATTGCATACAAGTGGCTAAGACCACCACAGCCATTTTGTTCTGGAAACAGCACATAATTTCAGATGTTAAATGTATAATATTACGTGAGGTTACGTTATGTTGTGTTGTGTTATGTTATGTTATTTCTTAAGCGCAAACTTGACAGTGGCTTCATGGCGCTAAAATAATTAAGCTTCACTAAAAACTGAACTCGCATCTCACAAACAAAATTACAATAGATTAAAGGCAGTCTTAAAAATCCAGTTTTTTACCTGCTTTTTGAATACTACACGTGAGTATTGTCTTTGTAAGACTGCTAGAAAAAGATTCTACTCTCTCACAGCTGCAATGGAAAAAGCTCTCTGACCAAAGCTGTTAGTCCGCACTTTTGGAGTGACAAGAAAATATCTGCCTCCAGAGAGTAGAGCCCGGGATGGTGAATGGGTGCTAAATTAATTAACTGGAAAAGAAGTGGCCTTTCCGTAAAGAACCTTTTAAAAAGATGACTAAAGATCTGGAATAAATTCTATATTCAAATTGTAAGAGTTGAAAGAGAACGGGGGTGATATGGTTAAAGTTCTCTAAGCGGTTTTATTGGCAAGGCCAAGTAACAAGAGTAATCTAAATTAATTAGGGTGGTTACCACTTGTATGTGACCAATGGTAAAATCCTTCTTAACAACTTGAAGTGCCAAAAACAATAGCTGGACACCTTTGATATTTGAGGTTCTAAAGGTAGATTTGTGTCTAGCACTACGCCAAGGTTACCAAGCTTCGTAGTGGTTCATGAATGACACCGACTGAAATACAGAGGTCCTAGATGCAAACGCATTTTGGAGTTAATAAAGTAGTACTCCTGTAGTACTACTTGACCCAGAACATCTAAAATTGTATAAAATGGGAATACATAGGTAATATTCCAATACAATTGGTACAAAATGAAAGAATGCCTGTGCCCTATTTGCACTTTTACAAAAAGGGGAGTTGGATGTTTCAGAGCTCGTTCAAGAAGGTAAATAGGTGTATGTAAAATAGTACTCCATAAAGAGTACTCATAAATGCTTTTGTGATTGGCCGCATAGATTTTAGAACAACCAAACCATACATCCATATTTACTCTATTTACAGATTCTACACATACTTGCATATTATTGTATTTCTCTGCAGAAATTTCTTTTATAAACCTATGTGTTTACGCTCTCCAGTTTGAGGTGGTTGGATCAGTTGGGCAGTTAATGCCACTGAGATATGGCCCCATTTCCTGCACTACACCTTATAAGATTCACAAGTGTTGCTTTCCTACTGGTATCGTGCCACTTTCTCATAGTTTATACTTTCCTTCTAAATTTCTCATCTGTCTTGACCAGTAGATAAATTACTGTTGTCTGCATTTCATATGAGTTTATCCATATACCAGACATATAAATTATGACATGCCTCATAGCTGACAAATCAGAGATGTCTTAGCTCAAATATGTCCATGATTTACCTGTTTTCACCCATCATGGTTCACCCCATGAGCTTACTGGTGTAATGTTGCCAGGCCCTAGGCCCACATATTAGAATAAATGACCACACAGACACGGATGGCAGCTGTACAGAACTGGCCCAGGGCACGTGCTCTCGGCCCTTTTTATTTGCAGGGTCACCTGACTGGTGACACCTGTGGTGGGTGTGTGTAAAGTGTGGGGTACAACAGGCAGAACACTAGAACGTGTCCAGCCGGACACTACATCCCTCCCAAACTTTATCCAAAATCAAAATAATCAAGTCCAACCTGGCGGAGAGAATAAACCAAAATAAAACTAAGTGAACAACACTTCCACTGAGTCTCTTTAGCTGCTTGCACAGTTATAAACGATATTACATCAGCAGCGGGGACCACCAGTTCTCTTGGCACAGGATATGGGTGCCTGGCAGGTCTAGCCCTCTTTGGACTCACGAGGTGGAGGTGAACACCAAAGTCTCTCTTGCTAGGCCGTTCTCTGTGACGGTGCAGGTGGAGTGATGGTGGAGCGGGTTGATGTAATATTTTCCCACTAGTCAGTCCTGGTTGTCTTGGTTTTCCCACCTGGGTAGCATTGCTTTTCTCTCTGAAATGGTGGAGTAGTTGCTGGACATCCCTCTCACTAGGATGCCCCTCTCGCAGGTGTTCCCCTCACACTGGATGTCCCGGAGGCCCTCTTCACCAGGTTTCCACTGGACTGGGTGCACTTCGCCGTGTCGCTCCACTGCCACTGCCACTGTCTGTGTGTGTGTGAAGGAGACGATACGAGTCCCACCTTATATCCCTTGAAGGGTAACTGTTGGCTCCTGTCTTTTTGCACAATGTCTTTGTCCTTCCGGGACCTGCAGAAGAGTGGCTGTGGATCCATCTCTCGTGGTAGGACCCTCTCTCACTGCCGTCCCTGAGGTCTTTGCCCCTGAGTTGCCAAGGGCTGGTGTGGAGTGGTCAGATCATCTTCTTCCAGAAGTCCGAGCAGTCTCACCATCTTGTCTCCCATGCTGTGGTAAATAAATGATTACCCTGACAGAATTTCTAGGCATTAACAAAGTATCATGCATCAAGTGAGAAGCAGAGTCCGTGGTATCTGAGTTAAAATGGGCTTTATTCCAATAACTCGAGTCAAAGGGAGAATATGTTCCATCACCTCTGAGGTTCAGGAAGAGTCTTCTAACATTTAATAACAAAACATTATATTATATACTTTTTACTCCTTGTACATAGGAGCAGGCGCAAGACAGAAAATGAGATAAGAGCATGTGGGTGTACATGAGGGTGTGTACTTTGATGAGTCATAGCGAGGTGATAGGTAGGTGTCATAGGTGGGTGGGTACTTAGAGGAGGAGTTGGCATGACCAGCTCGAACTGTGCCCTAATTGTGCAACTTGGAGCATGACGTGCAATTGACGTGTAACTGGGTGGAGGCTGACTTTCAACCTAGCAGAGAGATCTTTTATGTCAAGGCGACCAGCACATCTAGTACAACTGATATCTAGAGTCAGCAAACAAAAGAAGCAAAGATTGTTCGTCACTAAAAGACAGAGAGGGCATATTTATTCGTTGCATGAGCTTTCTATGGGTGCAAGCACTGTGATTTACTTAAATGGAGACAAGAATGGCTAGGCCTATCTCCCTCAGACGGGTTCTGTTTACTTTTCCTCACCGGGCAGATATGTGACTCCGTACAGCAGACAGATAACTGTTATTCATAAATAATACTGTCTTGGCAGGCCTCTTGCTGGGCTTCTCTCGGCTGAGCTAGAAGTATGCGAGGTCAGAGGGACGTAACTGCAGCTTCAGTGTGTCAGGAGTCATGAACTGCAAATACATGGGCCTTATGCTACCTTAACGTTTGGGAGACTTTGATGACTGGCATTTCTAATGCAGGACATGATTGCAGGGGCCTAGTGATTCAGGCCACTACGGGAAGTATGCATGGGTGACATGCACACACATGTAACATAGGGTATATGTAGTGGACATATTTGGTCAGGCAAAATATCATTTTCCTCATTCCCTCCTTGTCCCCTACATAACCCTTTAGGATACATCTATATTCATGAGACCGTATAGTTCATCATAAAGAATCATTTGTTCATCTTTAACTCTTTGTTTACGTGGATGGGGAATACAGGCAGTGGCACACAGGCCGCAAATCGCCGGACCACACTGCAGACAGAGACAGCAACCAAATACCATAAGTAGGGCCATTCCTAGGAAGGACATAACTTTCCATCCCCATGCAGATATTACACCCCAGAACCAACTGGACCAAGTCCATGTGCCTGGGTCTTGATGTATGGCATGAGCAATCTTGTGGAGCCTTGTTATTGCTTCGTACACAGATGGTGCATTATCTGGGATGAAAATGCAACAACTAGATCGGATCACTCTACAAGCTCCGCCCCTATCCGCCAAGATGACGTCTAGAACGAGGCGGTTTTGAAGAACGACAAGTCTAATAGCAGACTGTTCCTGGGTCAAGTTCGCCAGGGCAGATGCAGTTACATTCACAACTGTTTCAAGAGTCCTTGTTAACCTGCGTATCAGTTTACTGTTTTGGACGGGACCTATGAAGAAAAAGAATCCTCTGTTGAAATCTGTGTATTGCTCCCATGCTGTTTCAGTCTGATCGATACCTGCAGAATCTGTCTCTCTCTTTTGTCTAACATGTTCTAGTCGTGAATCTCTGTGATAATGGGATGGGGCCAAGAAAACAGGTGGCAATAGGAATGCTATATAACAAGTCCCACCCCAGTCTAAGGGCAGATGTACATAGGCTGTCTGACCACAAATGAAATAGGTATGGCGTGATGTTTTGAAAGAAGATAGTCCGTTATCATCAAACTCTACTACAGTGTTACACTTGCTGTGTCCCATATGTACTGAGCCTTTCTTACTAACACATAAATCACCTTTTGCTGGCAGGACTGATATAAACGGTGGACCTGTATTTTGCTTGGGCTGAACATTTAACATTATAAAATTAACAGATGCATTTCCCTGTTCGTACTCTTCATTCTCTAAATCTGTTCCTTTTCTTTGGGGGAATCCGTCTTTGTCTGGAAAGCATGCTTCATTCATTACTTTATTCAGGTTTCCGTATATCCAGCCACCTGGATAAGCTATGTACCTTCTATCTATTGAGGTCATTAGAGCAAACCATGCTCCACACGAACCATTGTGTGAGAACGGTAAAGGGTAGAAGGGCAAGACTCCCTTCGTTTCTTGATAAGGTGGCATTTGGCCACATACCCAGCAATCAGTCGCATTGCTGGTCTGGTGAGAATGGTGTAACATTCGAATAAATGTATTGTTACGTAGTGCAAGTCGATATGACAATTCATGGGGAGGCAGGTCACTAAATGTATGCTCTATGGTACTGTTACTGGAAGAGTGTATATGTGAGGAAATAGGAAAGAAAACATGTAGCAATAAACTAACACCAATTATAACAATGCACAGAATAAAAAGGATGATTAAGGTAACTATACATCTACTGCGTAATACCTTGCAGTACTTTTCCTTCTTATCTCTCTTCTTGCTATTCTCATATGTGATCTTATGCATGTCAGAATCGAGTCTAACCGATTCACCACCGGGTGGGCTTAAACAATCAAACTACGTCTGACTTGCTAGTTTTTAATCTAGACCTATACTCTTGCTGAGGGGTATTTTCTAGCAAAGGTCTTCTTTATTAAAAGTTTCAAAGTTCCAAAGTTCCAAAGTTCCAAAGTTCCAAAGTTCCAAAGTTCCAAAGTTCCAAAGTATCTTTTGTAGTGATGAAGGTGAGTTCGGCCTTTACGTCCTTCCACCAACTTCGGCGTCTTCCAACGTGGCTCAAGGGGACTTGAACGATCAAAGATCCTGAGGAGTCCAAATTCTCCTGGTGCTATGGCATATTCCTTGACCTGGGTGTTTGTCAGGGAAGGCGGCAGCAACCTGTGAATGAAAAGAGAGTAGTGCAGAAATCAAGGAAGCCAGGTAATCTGTCAGCATATTACTGTCAACATCAGTTATTTTCTTTGGCATAGGCGTACCCCACATATATACTCCATAAGGAGATAGGCCTGTTCTGGAATGAGCTACCGTACGCATGTAAAAGAGGGCGACCGGCAAGGCCACCATCCAATCCACGCCTATTTCTGTACAGTTCTCAGCAACTTTTGTCTTAATTGTCTGGTTTGTCTTTCTACAAGGCCTGCGGCTTCTGGGTGTCTGACACAATGGAATTTCCTCGAAGGAACACTTGTTTCATTAATTCAGAGGAGAATGGCTGATCGTTATCTGAATAGATCACATGAGGTGATTCATATCTGGGGAAACACTGCGCAATAATTGTCTGGCTGTTGTAACAGCAGTATAATCTGGAACTGGATATGCTTCTGTCCATCTAGACAGTGCACAACTACTAAGACATGTTTGTTGATTCCTCTACATCTGTCCATTTGGATATAATCCATCTGGAGAACCTCAAAAGGGTGGTCAGGAGGATGAAATCCGCCTAGTTCCACCGGAATGCCTTTACCTGGATTGAACTGACAACAGATCATACATGTTCATACATGTTCGCACTTTCTGTTTCACTGCTGCACGTAGGTGCTTGTTAAACCAAATATTCTGTAAGCAGTCTATCATTGCCTTCTCTCCTAAGTGTGCGGGACTATGTGTTGTGTTTATGATTATTTGTATCATAGAATCTGAAACCATGTGCTTTTTCCCTTAGTCATCCAACCTTGGTTAATCTGGACCCCTCCTTGTAAAGTCCATTTCTTTATCTCATCTGTTGTGGCATGTGTCTGTATGTCAAGTACATCTTGTGTGGGATCCCTGACTGTCATACATGTTGTCAGTAATGGTACCTCTGTCCTTGTCGTGTCTGGTGGTGTCTGTGCTGTCTGAGCTGTTCGGTCTGCCAGGTCATTACCCTGGGAAATGGTGTCTGTAACTTTGGTATTAGCTTTACATTTCAGGATAGAAATGGCTGTAGGTAAATGTATGGCTTCTAACAGGGCTTGAATAAGTTGGCTCATGCTGAATCTTGGCCCCATGAGAGGTCAAAAAAGAAATGCAGGCTTGTGTCAGAGCAATAAGCTCTGCTGCTTGAGCAGACAGTGTGTCTATTTTCTGTGTCTCTATGACTTCAGTGGTCACGGCATACGCTGCTACTAAGTCTCCTGTACTTGTTCTCATGCATGATCCATCTACATAGAGTGTCAGGTCTGGGTCTAGAAGTGCAATATCTGTCAGGTCTTGTCTTGGTTTATTCATTACTTCCACACAGTCATGTGGTGATGCATTTACTGTACTTGAGGGCAAAAGCGTTGCAGGATTCAGAATGTTACAACGTCTGATCTCTATGTGTGGTTGAAATAATGTCAGTTCATATCCTGTCAGTCTCGCTACAGTCAAATGTAAAAATAAATAAAAATAAAAAAACATAAAATGTTTACTGTAACATGGAGTCGCTAAAGCTGGCGCGTGACATAATGCTCTTTTTAATTCCTCAAATGCCAAGGTGTGGTCTTGTGTCCTAGGGAGAACAGTCAAAATGGCTGCCTCCTGTGTAGTTAACTGTATGAGCGGTTTGCTAGATATGCATACTGGGGAATCCATTGCCTACAGTAAGAAGTAAGGCCAATAAAGGCACGTACTTCCTTTTGTGTCCTGGGCTGTGAAAGGTTAGTAATGAGCTGTATGGTTCTTGTGTTAGCTGTCTACCTGGTTAGCTGTATACCTGGTGTACCCTCCCTGGAAAGCAAGTATTGTACACCACTTGCTTTACACAGAAAGTGCAAGACTGTCAGAGATGCAATGTCACAGTCTGGTTCTGATCTTGCTGTAATTAGAATGTCGTTTATGTGTTGGCAGGCATGTGAATACTGTCTAGCTGTCTTTAGTGTCTGACTGTAAATGCTAGGGCTCACTGTCATCAATCTAGCAAAAATAAATGACATAGAAATAAATAAATAAAGAAAAATGAATTTTCAATTCAAAAGCTCTGCAGTTTACAAAAAAAAAAAATCCTACTCTAGATCCTACTCTAGATCTTGGGAACAGTATGACCATACTACCTACAATATGTTCTCTAAATGTATTTGAATAAAATCCACATTATTCTTGTCATAAACAGAAGGCCTAGAACCTCTGTGAGAAACAGCCCCTCCCTTTAGAAAAATGTCCGCGCTCGGAGCTTTGAATCAACTCCAAGCCGGGCTACACTGAGATCTACAATTGAATGACTGCCAGATGCTGAACTCATTGCAAGAGCAAGACTCCTGCCAATTATTCTGTTTACACTACTGGGGGAATAACTATCCATTTGCAAGCGTGACATTATCTGAAGTCAATGAAGCTGGCTGCAAGGAAGAGCCTGACTCAGCTGGAGGACAGCCAATAATTGTCCGCGGAAAAGAATTGGAGGATGGCCAACATCAACAAGACAGGCACTCCAAGAGAGAAAAAGCCCTCCTCTTTACATAAACATTATTTACTGGGAACCAGGCCATCTCGGACGGACGGTGTCTCAAGGTCGAAAACACATTCCTTGTACGTCATAACATATCTTTCCCAGGCCAGAGCTTTTCTAACTTTAACTGAAGCAAAATTTAAAACGTGGTAAAAAGTAAATTAATAAAGACATATATTTTTCTGTAACTAAGTGACATGCTAGCATTTTAAATAATTCTGTACTGCTACTAGCTGCAAGGGAAAAAATAAACAGAACAAAACAATCATGGCATGGAAACACACCATATTTTACTTTTTTGAAAATAACATGTCGAACTCCTTAATTCTGCATTGCATAACCAATATTTTCATAAGTAAGTGTGCAAGCTTTTCTATTTTACCTATTAAAAGGGCCAGATTCATACTTTTTCAAAAGGCCATGTTTTCTAATTTTAGTGGGGACTGTTCTCTGCACATATTAATTGAAGCAGCCTGTCAAAGTACATAGGTGAGCCTTGAAACTAAATGAATGCAAATCAAACTAATGTAGGGGACTCTTAGCAATGCACTAAGATGGTAGTGTACTGTAGCTATCAAAAAGGGCCACGTTCATTAATTTCACAAATAGCCACTTTCCTAAGTGAGTGTGCTAACATTCACACGCTATTCTAAAGGGCAGCTTGCATTGGGAAAAATATTCTGTAGAAACATTCCTATTTAAAAAACACACTGTTCTATTACACTAATTAAAAACGCATTCTATGAAGGGTCTGATTTATATTTTCTTGTCAACCCTGAAAACATCTAAGCACCCTCCGTGCAAAACCCTTATCTCAATCCGACTGGTTTATTTACAACTATACCGACCTCTGAGCCAAACACATTAAATCAAGCGTTCCAAGGCATTTACCATTCAATCTGCAAACTGAATACGCCCATTGGATAACATGGCAAATCGCACCTCCACACAAAACATGCTTTTTCCACCACTTCCACAGCTCAGATCCTTTTCAAATTTTGCATCACAGTAGTCCAAGCTATTCCCTAAATCCTCACCAAAAAGCAACCAAATCCCTCCACAGGAACAGGTACGAATTTCCGCTCAAAAACACGCCTCCCCCCGCAAACACCAAAAACAAAAAAACGTCAAAATTCCTCAACACCTTGTTAAAACAAATACTGCCTTCTCAATAAAAGATATTAACTCTTTGGCAGCCGAAGCACAATCATTCCCCAATGACTGCAGTACATGGGAAAGTCATGAACTCATCTCTCCACGTTATCACATAACACATACGCACATCTTCAAAACATTTTCTCTAAGCACTCAACAAACTACTCACAAGTCTTAATCTCAAGTCGCTATTCACAAGCAACTACAAGCCATTCACAAGGCGTTACACACATGGATGTAACAAACTATTCACAAGTCTTAAGCACAAAGCGCAATTCACAAATAAACCAACTAGTTACTCACAAGGCACTTTCGCAGTCCAGAAGGGACTTGTCTAGATACAAGGAAATGAACTCTTCAGATGTTGTTGGCTTTAATTCTACATACTCTAAAGGGTACAGGTGGTGGCGTTCTCTACCTACTGGGTCTTTCTGAGGTGGTCACTTTAGCTAGTTTTTCTGACAGAACGGGATAAATACCAGTTAACAACGGCATTTCTTGGCTTGTTTAGTTCTCTCTGCTTTATTGAATTCATTCTTTGTTCTCCTATGTCACTCTTTGCGCCATAACTCAATGGCGTCTTTCTGAGAGGGTCTTGACTTTCTTTTTCAATTGGCCTTTAGCCCATGCTTATTATACATAAAATGACCAGGTGTGTCTCTAGGCCGGATTTTAACTGTCTATTCTAGTATACCTTTTCTGGTCCCTATCTGACGTAATCTTGAAAACAGAAACCAATACAATGGAAACACAATACACAAAAATAGACTGTAACAATCAACAATCATTCACACTAAAACAACATAACATTGAAACACTAAAACAGATACAACCTAAACTGATACAGAGAGTTAAACATGTACTTGAAAAACATTTTTGTGCACTGAAAATACAGTACAACCATACCGGTCCCAAAAAATTGAGACACGTCTTGACCGTTCCCACCTTTTACCGTGGGCCCGTCTTGACCGTTCTCATTTAAAATGAGCCCGTCTTGAAACTTGATACATTTCCCATAGTGGTACTCACCGGGAAAGCAGAACTTGAAACTTGAAGGCCTCGGAAACTTGACTTGACTACGCTTGCGCCTTGGAACAGGTGGACCTCTGGAGACCTCGGACCTTGCTCTCTCACGGGCTGGGCCTCTGGTTGAGACGACCCGCGTTCCTCACCGCCTCACATGGATGCCTGGTCGCAGTCCGTCCTCCTCCTGGGCCTGAGGGAGTGGCAGGAAGTCCTGCTGGAGCGCTTTGAAGTCCGTCACGGCTGTAGAAGGGGGCAAAGACTAGACCGACAACTCCGGCGAGTGGGGAAAGGGATAAGTCCCTATTCGGGCGCCAAATTATGTGGTAAATAAATTATTACCCTGGCAGAATTTCTAGGCATTAACAAAGTATCATGCATCAAGTGAGAAGCAGAGTCCGTGGTATGTGAGTTAAAATGGGCTTTATTCCAATAACTCGAGTCAAAGGGAGAATATGTTCCATCACCTCTGAGGTTCAGGAAGAGTCTTCTAACATTTAATAACAAAACATTATATTATATACTTTTTATTCCTTGTACATAGGAGCAGGCGCAAGACAGAAAATAAGATAAGAGCATGTGGGTGTACATGAGGGTGTGTACTTTGATGAGTCATAGCGAGGTGATAGGTAGGTGTCATAGGTGGGTGGGTACTTAGAGGAGGAGTTGGCATGACCAGCTCGAACTGTGCCCTAATTGTGCAACTTTGAGCATGACGTGCAATTGACGTGTAACTGGGTGGAGGCTGACTTTCAACCTAGCAGAGAGATCTTTTATGTCAAGGCGACCAGCACATCTAGTACAACTGATATCTAGAGTCAGCAAACAAAAGAAGCAAAGGTTGTTCGTCACTAAAAGACAGAGAGGGCATATTTATTCGTTGCATGAGCTTTCTATGGGTGCAAGCACTGTGATTTACTTAAATGGAGACAAGAATGGCTAGGCCTATCTCCCTCGGACGGGTTCTGTTTACTTTTCCTCACCGGGCAGATATGTGACTCCGTACAGCAGACAGATAACTGTTATTCATAAATAATACTGTCTTGGCAGGCCTCTTGCTGGGCTTCTCTCGGCTGAGCTAGAAGTATGCGAGGTCAGAGGGACGTAACTGCAGCTTCAGTGTGTCAGGAGTCATGAACTGCAAATACATGGGCCTTATGCTACCTTAACGTTTGGGAGACTTTGATGACTGGCATTTCTAATGCAGGACATGATTGCAGGGGCCTAGTGATTCAGGCCACTACGGGAAATATGCATGGGTGACATGCACACACATGTAACATAGGGTATATGTAGTGGACATATTTGGTCAGGCAAAATATCATTTTCCTCAATGCGACCCCAAAGGTAGATGTTGCGAATGGTCCAGCCTGCTAGCCGCTGCCGTCATTCGGTGTTCTGAAGACTCGTAGAAGATGTATGTGTTTCTCCCAGTGCCACCGCTGTTCTCCAGGACCTGTGCTCCAGTGTGTTCCGATGTTCTGGCACGTGTCACCTTGGCTGTCTGGGTGTGCAAGTTGTTCTGTCACACACTTCGCTCTCCTTCTTTCTTCTTCTTGCACTTTCTTCTTTGCATCTCTTCTTGGTGGCGTCATGCCACCCAATTTTCTCCTTCTTCTACTTCCAATTCGCGACTCGGTCTGGTCCCATCTTCTTGCTTGACATCACTGATCAGGCCTCACCAGGTGACGTGCACTTCACACAGGTCTCCCTGGTCCGGTCCTACACCTAGGACACTGCATTTACTTCGCTCGGTGACTAGACCTGTCGTCGCGACCTTCTTCTGTTCAATTACTTCTGACTTCCGGTCAATATTGTCAGACTTCTCCTTGGTTCTATTCATGGACATCCTCTTCATTCTTCTTCTCGGACCTCTTGTCAGGTCTCGTCTCTCTGACCTCTGCACTGGTCATTTTGCTCTCATAACCGTCTTGCAGGTCGGCTTCTTCCTTGTGACCATGCAGCAGATCGGCTTCTTCCTTGCGACCGTCTGGCAGGTCGGCTTCATCCTTGCGACCATCTGACAGGTCGGCTTCTTCCTTGCGACTGTCTGGCAGGTCGGCTTCTTTCTTGTGACTGTCTGGCAGGTCAGCTTCTTCGCGACCTTCTGGCAGGTCAGCTTGACAGGATGAGTCACGTCGTGTGACCACCTGGGCCCTCATCCTTGCAGGGCACTGATTCTTGAGCTCCAGTAAGTACCGTCCGTGTCTGGGTTACATCTTCGCGCAACTTCTCTCCTTGCACTCTTCCTTCTTCCACATGCGGTGGCGTCCTTACGCCACTGGGCGCATGTGCTGCACACTTATTCTGTTCTCCAGGGACTTGCTGCTTTAGGCTTGTGTCCTGAACTACCCTTGTTCTTTAGGAATTGCTCCTTCCTCTGTTCCTAGAGTCGCAGCGACAACTTGTGGCCACCAGGTGTCACTGCACTCTCTGTCTCAGCTATGTTCAGTGCTCCCTTGCTGACTGGGATAGTGGTCCTTTCCTCGCCCCTCATGCAGCCGTCTTAGGGGGGATTCTGCCACTTCTCTTCCCCTAGCTACGTCTTTCCCTTATGTCCCATGGAGCTGTAGCAGCCGTTCCTGTGCTGCTGCGACTTTGCTTGGTGCGGTGCTTTCTTTCTCTCCTCTTAAAAACCACATGGAGAAACTTCTTCCCTGGCACTGATGTATTTCCTTTTGACATCTCTTAAGCCGCCTGGAACTGCCTCTCTCTCAGCAACAACTGTGTGCCCCCAGTCAATCTTTCCCTGTGTCCCGGTTCTGTTGCACTGTTTGTTTCCAAGGTATGGTACCACAAGATGGCCACCAGGTGGCACTGCGGGGCTTTCTTTTTAAGTCAGCAGCTGTTTTTCTTTTCAAAAACCTGGACAGGCTCCATGGTGCTGCAGATATTGTCCTGCCCACGCGGGTATCGACGGGTCCAAGGAAATGGAGGGCAACTCGTGGCAGGTGCTGCCTTCTTTACACCTTGATGCCATAGAGCTGTAGAGACTTCTGACTGCTTCCGTGAATGCAGTCTGTGATGCAATAACATTTTCTTTCACACAGGATCGGCCTCATCAACTTTGCATTTGTTGGGAGCCTCGCGTCTCTGGCGTTGGACGAACCAAGACATGGCTGCACAGGGGTCTCACGCCATGTGAGGGTGGCCTGATTCCTTGACCCTGCCGGCCACGTGCTCACTCAACCTGCGGGCGGTGCACCATTGCCAACGGCTGCTACAGACACACCACAGGAGGCCCTCTAGCTGGGCAGTGGCACCTCCTCCCATATCCCAGTAAGTTTAATTTTCTTTCATTCAGTCGGTGAGAGTGGGAGGGTGAACCTGCGGCGACACCAGTCTCCCTATATTTGCGGCTATGCACATTGGGCTCCCCTGGCCTTGCTTCAATACTCTTGCTGCACAGTGGCCACGCGCGCTTTGGGCAGTTACCTCGTCCCTCTTCTCTGGGCACTTTACTTTTGCCGTTCCAGTCGACCGCTGGCCAGACGCTGTCTCCTCACTCCTCCACCTCACCACCGCAGCCTCACATTGCACAGGCTGCGTGGGGGTGGGGAGGGGTTAGCGCGGCTCCCAGAGACTGCTGACTTCATTATGGGCAGAGTTCATTCTTCCTCGCGGGGACGGGGGAGTGGGTAGGTACTCTATTCTCCATCCTCCCGCATTAGGCTCACCTTCTACCGCTGATGCGGGGTGGGCACCCACTGACCTCATGCTGTTAGGGGTCACTCTTCTCACCACAGCCTCCAGACACCTCTCAGGTACCATGGGCTCACCTCCTGCCCGGCGTGACGTCGCGACCAATGCGGGTCGGCTCTGCTCTGCTCGCTTTTCATTCAGGCTTCAGTAGGCTGGTGGTAGTGGCATGCCACCGGCTCCAGGACTCGCCGTGTGGTCTCTTACTCCCATATGCCACCACACGCTTGCAGGCACACCAGGTGCGGGGGGCTCCCAATCACTGTCTTCGCCTCGGCGCTCTTCTCATGCCCCGCAGGTCATTAGGTACGTCCTGCACCGACTCGCAGAGGGGTGCCCTCGACACGGGCATACCTTCCCCTCACGCCGATCAGCTGGGCTGCTGCACGCACAGGCACAGCCCCTCATCGCCAATGTAATGTTGGCGGGCCCTAGGCCCACATATTAGAATAAATGACCATGCAGACACGGATGGTTACTGTACAGAACTGGCCCAGGGCACGTGCGCCCGGCCCCTTTTATTTGCAGGGTCACCTGACCGGTGACGCCTGTTGTGGGTGTGTATAAAGTGTGGGGTACAACAGGCAGAACACTAGAATGTGTCCAGCCAGACACTACAACTGGTACGTCTTTGCTCCAGATTCTGTCATTGCTCAGCCTACATGAGTGATGATGCGTGAAGGGAATGCTGTGTGTGATGAAAATAGAATACTTAAACCATATGATGTCTGGAGATCCAGGGTACAAGAACATTCTCCTGATCGGGAATTCTACTGTTCTACCTACATAACATATACTAGCTCCCCTTGGAGTGTAAATGGAACGTATGGAATAAAGCACCATGCATGAATGGGACTTCCTGTATTGTGACAGCAAATGCACTTGCACTTGCACTTCAAAACTCATATCATGTAAAATTAAAATTACTGGTCTCCTTTTAAAAGGATGTTGTGTCGCCTATAATTTAAACAATTTTCACTTGTGCATTACTCTGCATCAAAGGAGTGTTCCATGGATGTTACATGGGCTTTCTCATGCAGCTAACCATGGGTTTTCTACTACTAGCTGTAGACTGGATTTTGCACCAAAACCATAACAGCACTTATAAGAAGTCATCACTTTGCCCACTTTTCATGTGTGCTGTACTGTACAGCACACAGTTGAAGTGTCAAAAGTTAAAAAGTTGTCTAGGCGTAACATTTTGCTCTGGTAGGCTACCTTACCAGTACAAAACCTATGCTAGAAGCACTATGGTGCAAAGGCGTGTATGTAGTACTAGGCAGTCTGATTGGGCACCAGTGCTACGGAGAGAGCAGGATAGTGCCATATTATAGTAGATATCGTGCTTTCATGCTCTCTCCATCTCATGCAATGCAGCACAGCAACCTTGGATGCTGTGCTGCTTTGTGAGACAGTTGTGTACATCTGGGCCTAACAGCAACCACCAGTATAAAGCAGTTGCTAAATGTAAATGCAGAACCGCAAGCAAAAGCAAATTCTGATTGACTTTAATTCAGGGCCAAAGATAAAATCGATGCAAATGCCATTACTGCCAATTTTATCACTGTAAGCAGCTGAAGGAATATAAAAACGATATCACATAATGTTGGCCTAATGTATCCAATAAATTAACATGCTACCTTAGGAAGACCTTTGTAAATACATTCATGCCATGCATGCATTAAGAATCGGGTCTAGAATGAACAGACGCCATTTTGGTTTCATTTTCCGGTGTCTCTTTCGTTAGTGAAGAAAACACGTGACCTGCTACTGTGTAGAGAGCCTAAAAGGTCGGCCTGGGCTATGAACGGACCATTGATTCTAACTTAGGAAACTCAAGGTCGCATCTGTCTTTCTTGTAGGATGAGCACATTCTTGCAGACACTGTGCCTGTACTCCCGTGCCTGAGAACGAAAGGGAGGCACCTTTACTGACATACCCCCGGAATAACTTGAGCTGAGTTTCGAATCAATCACTTGTGGCTTATATGGGTTTTACTGTTGGCTTCATGAGAAGTGGTACTTTTCCTTGTACAGGGTTTTCATGAGGTATGCTGAAAGTATATATGCACTGTGTTGAATGTAATCCAGCAGTCTACTCTGCGTACCTTTGAGGGTGAAGGCGAGAGTGTGGCTCCCCTATATAGGGCGCTTTTGCAAAATAAACGATTGAACCTTCTCCATCGCCGACTGGCTTATTCTTGGTAACTCAGGAATATGAGCTATTGGTAAGCATAGCTCTATGGTATAATTTTTTAGTACTTCAGTTGGCGACTCCGCCGGGACTCTGCGATAGGGTTGTCCCCTCCTGTAAGCAGGAGAAGAGGGACGCGGAGGGGTTCTGGTCGAGTGGGTGGATTGAAAGAGGATCCTGATTGAGAAACCAGTTTGTGGTAGAAACGGAAATTCCACTCTCGAGTCCAATGACCTTCCCAGCTGCTAAATAACCCTTCGCCGGAGTCCTTCGGGCTTAACCCGGAACAGCTGACCTTGTTGGTCTATAAAGGAGTCGGCAGTGGAGAATGCGCAATCAGACCTGAGTGCACCAGGTGAGTGAATTTGTAATGTTAGTCCTTTGTTGACTTTGGAATGAGCACTTTGGAGAAATGGCTCAGAGAAACAGTTAACTGTGTATGGAATTTGGTGGTTAGTGAACCATAGGGAATCTGGGGGTCTGACGTGGCAGTGGAGTGACTGCACGGGCAGATGCCCCACAGACTTGTTTGGTGACTATTTGAGCCAACATCGGATGCCTTAGTGTTGCACGGAGGGTGCTCACTCGGCCGAATCCTCTCCGGAAAAGCCCTAGGAGCAACTGGGTAAGCTTGGGTTCTGGAGCTACGTGCCTAGACGCCCAGCCCAACCAGCACAGGACTATGGGATGGGCTGTAAGGGTGTTCGTGGTTCACCTGTCTGGTGATCTCAGGCAGTCTTTGGACTGTCTCCTTTGTGAATCTTTGGTGGTCTGGAATCCGGTGTGATCGATTCCCCGAACAGGAGTCAACGGGCTCTGTTCGAGTATAAGACATGTCATTTGGTATTTTGAATTTATGACCGAAGTATTTCTATCGATCTAAATTTATGCACTTTATGTATGTTAAGTGAGTGGAATTATCTGATTCGGGAGTGAAAGAGTATGGAGTGAACGGACGCGTTCATGTGAGTAAGTCTGGTTAAAATGATATGAGTTACTGAATTCATGAATATGTCGTGTTTTAGTAAATTGTGTTTTGGATGCTGCCGTCGGCGGAGTGGACGGCTGGAAGAAAGACATCCTGCTCCACCAGAAGGCAGTCCCAGTTTTGATATGTACGTCAAACATGGTATTCCTCCCATTTTGTTTAACACACTATGGCACAAGTATACTAAAGATAACTCAGAATTACAATGGCCTTTAACGGGGTCTTTTGATGAAAGAAAAATTAATTACATACAGAACAAATTGTTCTTGAAGAGAAGCCGTCAAACTATGTTCAACTCCCTGAACCTATGGTTAAAGGAGGCGAAACGACGACGAATAAGAGAAGAAAAATTGGGAAAAAATAAAGCAGGACAGACTGTTACCCAAAAGGCAGTAGCATATGAAAAGCAAAGGGTAGAAAAAATATTGAACAAATGGATAGACAGTTTTGATTACAGGCAGATAAGAGTTATGTGTCACGGACTGAGGCAGAAGATGAAATAGAGGAATTATTAGAGACCCGTCCGCCACCTCCATATGCCCCCCAAAGTTTGTATCCGGCGGTCCCAGTGACTAGGATGGGGAGGGCTGGAGCCCCATCTCCCGCAGCGGTGCCCTCAGTTGCTACCGCACCGGTAGCCGTGCACCCTCCGGCTCCATTATCTTCTCCTCCTACCCTTCGTCCAACTACCTCAGATTTGATTACTTTACTACCTGGGCCGGTTGCTGCTTCTCCCTTGTCCCAGGTATTTTTAACGCCCTCAGGCGGAGGACCAATGGTCACCCCTATGGGAATTTCCACTGCCTCTTCAGATGTCACGCCACGACGTCCCGTAGGAGGGTTGGAAGGTCGACGAGTTTTTACTCAATCGTCCTAAGGAACTGAAGAAAGACGGGCCATAGTGGTTCAGGCATCCCAATGGATGCGGAATCCGGTTTATACCTTAGAGGACATTTGGAGTACTATGAAATATTTTGACCCAGTTACGCAACAATTAGCATTGGAACACATGGCAATCCGATTGATTTCCTTGTGGGAACAATGTTTTGAGGAAGGGCTGGCTCCTCAGATACTGTGTGATATTAGGGATCGAGCTTTTAAGTTTGAATTGCAAGTTGAAGAAGTATTCCAGAATGTTGAGACCCTGATACAATACCGAGAACGAATGCATAGAAACTGTCCAGAATGGGGGGCACAACATCCCATGAGAGAAGTGCATCCTCTTTTTCATCCAGAAATTCCCGAAGTAAGAGATGGAGGTGGAACAGTGACCAGAAATCATGTAGAGGCACGTTTTCAAGAGCAGTGGGTTTATACACCTTGAAAGCGGAGTGAGGTTCTTACTTTAAAAGCCCAACTTCCTGACCCACGTAAAAATCCTACGGCCTATTATAAAGAACTAACAGAAGCCGCAACCTCAGCCGTCATGACTTTAGCCACATCAAGCTTTTTTTTTGGCCTTTTGATTCCAGTAGATATATGGAGACAGGTACATGATTCGGATCATGCTGCAGAACTTGGAGGGACCTGGGATCAGTTTAAAGTATGGGATAAAGATCGGAAACCGGGTGATAAACCTAGAGATGAGATTTTAGCTATACCCGCTCGAATCATCACATATATGCAAACTCTTATTCCCCCGCGAAAGGTGGATTGGGATAAATTAACGGCTTGTAAACAGAAAAAGGATGAAAGTGTATCTGATTTTTTCACCCGTTTTGAGAAAGTATTTATTGACTTTAGTGGGCAAGATCTGTCCACGGAAGGTGGAATACGATTATTTGTGAATAGATTTGTCACAAATGTGTTGCCTGAAGTAATGGCCCGATTACATGCTGTTGAAAGTACATGGACCACCTCGACCCCTTCAGTTTTTCTCAGCATGGCCCAGTATTATGAACATCGAGAAAATGAGAGCAAGGTCAAGTCAGATAAAAAGGTTAAGGTGCTAAAGACCCGAGTACTGTTGCAACAAGTTAGTAGAGGACAAAATGCTGGGAGAGGGGGAAGAGGTTCATTTCCAAGAAGGGCAATGATGGGTCGGGCGGAGGAATGGGTCCGACTCCGAGCATAGGGATCAATCAGTGTTCCAATTGTAGACCAGGGACCATTATTGTGTGGACGAGGAACTTTTAATAGAGGAAGAGGAAGAGGACGAGGCGGCAGTGATCGGAATAGTATGAGACATGGGGATATGTCCGGTGGCGAGACAGGATGGAACTATTTTGATGACCCTCAAGGGATACAATACTATAATGAGGATTATCGGGAGGATGGGAATGATTGAAACGGTTAAGCATGAGACAGCCACGGATAGAGCAGGGGCCACATATCAGTACCAGTTGACCAACAGGGGCCTTATGTACAGGGGCAATTGATGGGGACATCTGAAAAGTTTTTGGTGGACACTGGAGCAATGAAGAGTTCAGTTGCTCATTCACTGGTCCCGGGGGCTTGTCTGTCTGGGCAAAATAATGTATCAGTGGGTTTCTCAGGAATTCCAGTGGTAAGCCCCATTTCTAAGCCACCTCCATTTACTATCGGCCCTGTTACTGTGAACTCACCATTTTTGCTTACTTCCAGTTGCGTCGAGAATTTGTTAGGATTGGATATATTAAAGAAATTGCATGCTCGTATTTATTGTTCTCCTGATGGTGTTTATTTAACTATGCAGCCTCCTACTAAATGTACGTCTCAATGTTTTGTCAAAAATGAACCTCTCCTTCCTGAATTTTCCGGAATTCCCCAGACTCTTTGGGCTAGGGGGGACAAAGATGTAGGATTGCTAAAAATACCCCCTGTATGAATTACTTTAAAGCCAAACACGCACTTGCCACGTATTCCCCAATATCGAATTTCACCAGAAGGCGAACAGGCCTTATTACACATTATTCGTGACTTAATTAAGAAAGGGGTGGTAGAAGAAACAGCTGCTAATATTTGTAATAGCCCCATTTTACTGATTCTGAAAAGGCCCCACTAGATGGTGACCCTGATTATAAGGATACATATCGTTTTGTAATTGACCTCAGAGAGGTTAATAAAATTGTGATTCCTCAATACCCTCTGGTTCCGGATATCACCGCAATACTTACTATGATTCCCCCTACTGCACAGTATTTCTCAGTAATAGATTTGAAAAACGCTTTCTTTAGCATCCCAATCCATCCTGACAGCCGTCATATTTTTGGATTCTCATTATCTGGCTGCAGTTTTAGATTTTGTCGCGCTCCCCAAGGCTATACCGAGAGTCCTAGTATTTATAGCCAAGCCCTGAAAGCAGTACTGGATGAATTAATCCTACCCCCTGGTAATGTTCTCATCCAATATGTGGATGACATTCTAGTGGCGTCAGTCGCGGCGGAAGGTTTCAAAGAGGCCACTGTTAAATTATTGACCCATTTAGCAGCTAATGGTAATAAAGTATCCTTACCAGTGTTCCCCCTTATGTGCGCGCCTGGGCGCGCGTCCACGTCTGTACTCCCGAGCGCGCAGTGCTGCGTGTGGAGCGCGCACCCACAACATATCATGGAGAGCATTTTCGCCGCCGCTTTTGTAACGCTAGCGGCGTGAAAAATGGTCATTTCCTGGCTCCTGCACTTACTGCTGTACTTACTTCTTAATGAAGCACGGCTGGGGGCTGTTTGTCAGCCTTTGTGAAAATGTTTGTTAATTGCAGCATCGTCAATTCTGCAATTAACAATTCTTTTCACAATGGCCAACACAATCAGCCCCCAGCCGTGCTCCTTTAAGAGACGAAATTCAATGGACGGTATTGTCTCTGATGTTGCAGTTGGTGTGAAGAGATCTGCTTTCAGGAAGTGTGCTTTTGAAACGCATAGGCAGAGGATTGCTAGCAGCTACGCACCTTGCACCAATAGATGAACCTTTATCCCGTGATCACAGAGTTTTACATCCTTAGCTACTAGCTAGCCATCACTGCGACCAATTGTTAAATTGCTCCTCCGACGTGTTAGTCCGAAATACACCGCAAGCATGTCAGTTCTCAAAGTTTATTTTCTTAGTAAAAAGAATGAAAAAGATGTTAGTCCCATGTAACCGCCTCTGTACCCTTGGCAGTTATCCTATTTTATCGGCTCATTCCCAGTGTTGACCTGAATGAAACCACCGTCCCGCGCCAAAAACACTAACCCATTGCACCTCCAATAGTGCAGTGTCTTTCGCCCCCTCTCCACGGGGCATGCTCACGCTGCCACCGTCCTCCCTCTACAACTGGCACCTGGATCATTCCGATGTATGAGGACAGGGCCACTTAACTAGTTCTCTGTGGCAGCGGGCAACTGACATACTTTTTTACTCCCCTGTTAGCGATGCCGCAGAGTCACCGCCAGCCCCGCAGCCATCTGCCGGTTTCTACCAAGCGTCCCTCAATCACTGCCATAAAGAGAATCACTCTAGAAACTACACAGGGTGATTTTTTTAAACCATGAAGCCAGCTTTTCATTTTCTTCTGAAGAGCAAGATTAATGTCAGGGTATTTCAGTGCAGGTTGTTGTGTTTCTAGAAGAATCTGAGATTATACTAGTTAATAGCTTATTTGTTTATAAATGTTTGAGCCTTTCATACCTGAAAGACGTGTAAACAAGTAACTTATCTGAGGGAAGGTTTTGAACACTTAAAGGATTACATATACGTCTCTTTTAGGGCTTCCAGTTACAGCTGTTTCAGGAACTCCAAGTCCCATGGGTATTCCTAATGCTGCTGTGGCAGCTCATGCTGCTGGTCGTGCTGGTATGGGTGGAATGACTCCTGGAGTCTACACAGTACTCTTGGTTAGCAATCTAAATGAAGAGATGGTTTCGCCCCAAAGTCTGTTACCCTCTTCAGTATTTATGGGGATGTGCAGCGTGTGGAGATTTTATACAATAAGAAAGACAGTTCTTTCATACAGATGGCTGATGCAAACCAACCTCAACTTGCAATGAGTCATCTTAAGGGTCAAAAAATGTATGGAAAGATAATTCGAGTAACTCTCTCGAAGCATCAGACAGTGCAGCAGTGCAACTGCTCAAAGCCTTTGGTGTAACTTCAGAGGACTTTTTATACTTTTTCCACAGTCTCGTCATTTCAGAACTGAGGCATTTTCGATATTATATTCAACAAAGCCATAGTTGTTGGTTGTTTATCTTATGCAACTAACAACGATTGACAAAGTCAATAGTCCTGGCATGTTGTAGGTATAAAGTTACTTGTATTATATATCTGGATGCAATGCAATGACAGAGGCAGCACAATAACAGCCGGGTGGCACGCTATGCTAGGCACAGATTATTATCTTACGTGTTTTTAACCCACGCCCTTAATTACATCAGGCACGCCCCTTTGAGAGACCCCCCAGTTTTTTCATCCAACTTAAAGCCCTGAGCAAGCCTAAAACCACCATGTGTGCTTTCAGAATCACTGACATATATTAGTGACTCTGAATGCACACATGCGTATCCAGGAAACCATCTTTAGAGCTGATAAGTAAACTCATGATTATCAGTTTTAAAGAGTGGCGTACCCCGCCTTGGTAGAGCCAGATCTGTACTGCAGAGAGTCTTGCCCTGATGACCTTGAATAATTCTCAAACAGATTATCGCAAATAGCATTTTCCTCCCATTTATTTTTGTTCTGGGTAATGAGTGAGATTGTATTACAGACATTTTATGACAAATGTATTTTTGTTTCATGCAACATCTATAAAAAATATTATTTTAGATCCAAAAAGGTACTCAGATATGAAAAATGGGAGGATGTCACAGTGATTATTTGCAGTAGAATTAGTGGATTTCTATTGTGTTACAATATTGGAAAAATACATCACTATCCTTAAATATTAACTATAAACACATTTGGAATTTGAACCAGTGTGTCTGTGCACTGTTTGTAATCTGGTCAAAAGGACAATAGAAAGGTGAAACTGGATCGTAAATTCAAAGCTGATCCGCACAGAGGCCCCCAAAATACATTTGGCCCAGGGCCCTCAAAATCATTAAGATGCCCCTGAGCTGCCGCTGTGTAGTTAGTTAGGAAAGAAGAGGTTCACTGGCACTGTGGAAGGAGGCCTCTTGCCCCGGTTTCCTAATATATATTAGTGTTGCTTTGTCGTGGTTGCAGATGCTCTGCACTGCACTTTCTCATTTCGAACATGATACAACCATTTAACTGCACACTCAAGCAGGAACCCCTGTGTCAGACCCCTGTCGCTGCACCCACACATGTTGGGTTCTTGGTGCACATTGCTGTGGCTGGAGCGCCCAGAGACCTCACACTGCCGCACACAGAGGAAAAAAATTAGAGGGAACATTGATCCTTACCCAAATTTCAGTATTGTCGATAGGAAGTGACCTATCTTGGTCATTTACTGTCGAAAGCGGGGAGAAGATTAACTCCTGAACGGATAACTGTTATTACTAACATGCCTGTGCCCCGTACTCAACGTGATGTTCGTGCTTTTCTTGGCATAACCTCTTACTGTCGCCAATGGATTCCTAATTTTTCCCTTCTGGCGAAACCTTTGTTGCATTTGACTACCAAAGATGTGCATGAACCCTTGCCCTTGACGGATGAATGTCAGGATGCTTTTGATTCTCTGAAATCTGCTCTTTGCTCTGCACCTGTCTTAGGTACTCCGGACTACCGAAAACCTTTTGCACTTTATGTGCATGAGGTAGATTGTTGTTCACTTTCAGTGCTAACGCAAGGTTTTGGCGGAAAGCAACGACCTTGTGCATATTTTTTGGCAGTATTGGATAATGTTGCCAGAGCCCTTCCTAGCTGTTTAAGGGCTACTGCTGCTGTGGTGGTGGCCATTCGAAAGTCGGAGGGGATTTTTTAAAATACTGACCTCACAGTGATGGTACCGCATGCTGTGGATATATTATTGAATCGAACAAAAACTCAGCACCTTACTAGTGCACGATAAACTTGTTACGAATTAACTCTATTTGCACCCCACGTTACTATTAAACGATGTGCCACTCTGAATCCAGCCACGTTACTACCCCTCCCTTCGAGTGATCAAAAGGACGATGTCCATGATTGTATATTTCGGACTGAAGAAGAAACGAAGGGACGAGTAGACCTCACTGACACCCCTTTATCTGAACCCCAAGGGGAGTTGTATGTGGATGGCTCATGTTTGAAGTTACCAGATGGCACAACAATAGCTGCTTATGCTATAACTACTCTCAGAACAGTAGTGGAGACCGCTCGGGTTTCCCATCATTCAGCGCGAGCAGCTGAACTAATAGCATTATTAAGAGCATGTGAACTGAGCGAAGGTTTAAGAGTAAATATTTTTACAGACAGCCTGTACGCCTTTGGCGTTGCCCATAGTTTCTGGCGGCTTTGGAGGGAACAAAGATTTCTTACTTCTCATGGCCAGAGAATACAACATGGCCCTTTGATTGAAATATTGTTAAATGCATTAACCCTACCAGAGAAGGTGGCCATCATTAAGTGTAGTGCCCACAAGAAAATCATTGATACTACAGGGGAGGGAAATGCCTTTGCTGATCAAGTAGCAAAAGATACAGCGCAAACTAAAATGTCTGCTATGTTCCCCAGTGTATCAGCCAGATGGGTGGCGCAGACCACAGCGTTTGACAATACCATTGAAAGTGTGAGAGAATTACAGAAAGAAGCCACTCCTGATGAAATGGTAAAATGGGAACAGGAAATAGGGAAGTTAGACAGAAACAATTGCTGGATTGATCTGACTGAAAAACAGCGGTGGCTTTTGCCCAATGCACTGGTATACGCAGTTGTAATAATGGCCCATGGTACCGCTCACATTGGAGCGAAAGGTATTTGTGCATTGTTGGACCCTGTGTGGAATAACTCGAACATCCCAAGGACTGCTGCCCATGTGGTTAAATAATGCATGGTTTGTTTACAGCATAATCCTGGAGGAAGGGAGACAGTTCTTAGTGGAAATTTTGCGCCTCCTTCTTTACCGTTTGAAGTCATACAAATGGATTATATTCAACTCGAAAGGGTAAATAATCTCAAATACGTGCTGGCGGTGGTATGTGCTTTCAGTAAATGGGTTGAAGCATACCCTACCAAAGATAACACCGCTATGGCCACTGCAAAAGCCCTAATCAAAGAGCTCCTGCCTCGATTTGGTTTGCCTCGAGTCGTTTGGACAGACAACGGGGTACACTTTAATGCAGACCTTGTCAAACATATCTGTAACGGTTTACATATACAACAGAAATTTCATGCTGCACGACATCCACAGTCTGCAGGGCTGGTTGAAAAATATAATGGCATACGAAGTTGAAAATGGCAAAGATACAGGAAAGCACGGGCTTGAGCTGGCCTGATGCTCTACCCCTAGCATTAATGTCATTAGAGTAACCTCCCATTCTCGGGCTGGGTTGTCACCTTATGAGGTCGTTTTTGGTCGACCAGCCAATGTGTAAGGTGTCCCGAGACCTAGGTCCTTCCGAGATCTTGATTATCCTATGATGACAGATTATCTGTACGCTTTAACTAAAGATTTGCGTTCCATTCATCAACTGGTGTCAGCTGTTCTGCAGCCGCTGCCGGAGGGTCCCGGACATCGCTTGGAGCCAGGACAGTGGGTCCTTGTTCAAAATTACCAGCGGAAATCGAGTTTGGAACCAAGGTGGAGCCGTTCTTACCAGATCCTTTTGGCAACACGGACAGCAGTGAAAGTAGATGGGAAGAAGCACTGGATTCATGTTTCACACGTAAAGAAATTGACCCTACCGCTGCCTTTTGATCAGCAGAACCGAGACGGAGTTCTAACGCAAGAGGGAGAGCGGAGGTTGAGTTTTGTGCCTTTCTCGGATGCCCTTGAAATCAGGCAAGAGGAGGGATTGTTGACACCGCAAAAAGACGAATCAGCCCCAGTTTCTGAATCTTTTGATAAGGCTGATTTCTCAGAGGCTTCTGAAAACCTTGTTGCACCGTATGTCCCTGCTGCTGTGTTGTTTCATGACCAGGAACAACCTGGCCATTTTCGATACAATTTACGGCCCGAAAGCAACGCGGTACCCCAGATAGGGAAAGACTAGAGCTGTAGGGTTGGAGATTGCTCTTTACTGGGGTACTGAGCAAGACACTCGACTGAACATGTGGAGAGCTTGGAACTATCACATTGCTCTGTTCAGAAAGAAAGACTGTGCTACATTAAGGGACTAAATTACAACGGTAAAATCAACGTGTGAGGTTGTTTCTTTTGGATGAACAATAGGAGCCTGCCTGTGAGGCTCTAGATGGACACAGGGAGAAGAAACCCTCTGGCAGTTGGCTTGCACCTTTTTCCCGAGTTTAGTTTGGACTTTTAGACAGGATGTATCCCTTTGCCCGATTTGCCCTTGAAGACGAGCGACCTCTTGCTCCCAGACCTTTTCTTGAGAATGTCCCCATGTTTTCCGGTTGGGCTACTAGAGTGAAGGTAGCCTTTGTAATCATTATTGCTGTAATTATGATAATATTAATGAGTGTGTTTATGTATTTAGAATTTCAATATCCTATGCATAAGGTATTAGGTACTACAGCAGCCCCACCTGAGCATTTCTTTCATACCTTGCCTCCACATAAAGAAAGGCATCTAGAAACGTATGCTAAAAATGTGTTCTTTGAAATGCTACATGAAGCTCATAGCACCACAAATAAGACAAACTGTTGGGTATGTGGCCTTTTGCCATCTGTAATGCATCATCAGGATTTATTCATTTCTCTGCCATCATCACACCTAGCAAGTTGTGAAGCCTGGTTTAAGTTGCTATCTCTTATGTATCTACATTATGTAGCTGATCCAAAAAGATATAGTGAAAAGGATTATAAAGCTGTTTTAAAGTATATAGAATAACATCAGGGGTTTGATGCTCTGGGAAACCAAGGAGAGGGATCTTTAGATCCAGATGCCTGTATGAATATGTATACCACTTATGAAAATGCTACCTGGTTGAAGGAAGAAATGTAAGATTTTGAACACTTTAACTCCACACAATGGGGCCGATTATGATGGCGGACGGACCTGAGTCCGTCCGCCACCATAGAGTAGGAGGGACCGTCCGCAGGGGCAGCGGCGGTCCCTCCATGCAAATTAGGATGTGACCGCCACCCTGGCGGTCACATCCTGTATTTTTATCATTGCTGTGGGTGCTGCTTGAAGCAGCACCCGCCGCAATGATAAAAATGTAAGGTGTGCATTTGCCTGCACAAAGCGGCAGGCACCTCGCGGTGCCTGCCGCTTTGTGCAGGCAAATGCAGGGGGGTACCATAG
Organism: Lissotriton helveticus; assembly: GCF_964261635.1. Taxonomy (NCBI): domain Eukaryota; kingdom Metazoa; phylum Chordata; class Amphibia; order Caudata; family Salamandridae; genus Lissotriton; species Lissotriton helveticus. The sequence goes on from NC_136059.1 coordinate 644,947,623, forward strand.
GTACCCCCTATGTGCACCCCCCACCCCCCCTTCACCCCTGGGGGCCCGCAACGGGCCCCCAAACAAAACGCGTATGCCTTTACACGGCGGAAATGCCGCCGTGTAAATGCATGTTCCTCCAGTCATCCTAATATGGCTGGCGGTGTCTGATAGACACCGCCAGCCATGTTAGTGCTTTTCCGCCGCGGACAGGAGGCGATCGCGACGGAATAGCTGCGGACTGAAAAACGATCCTCCAGCCATCCTAATCTGGCGGGGGGTCTTTTTCAGTCCGCTGCGGTTTTCCCGCATCCTCCGGGCCGGCGTTGGCTTCCGCCGGCCCGGAGGATGCGGGAAAACCGCAATCATAATCAGGCCCAATATTTCCAGTATTTCTGTAAGTGTAAAATTTAGTACTGCTTCATTTTGTATGAAAGGACAGGGTCATGTGAGGGTGGGAGATAGTAGATGTAACTACACCTACTCTTTACATACCAATAGCACCCCGCCATTGATAACTCCACCTAATGTGTATTTTGTCTGCGGTGAGAATGCTTACACTTGGCTTCCCCGAGGATGGGCGGGGCAGTGTTACCTGTCTTTCCTTTATCCTCCAGTATATATAGCTCCTTTTAATTATCATAAGACTCACCAGCTGACTAAACGAAATTCAGACCCTTTCCGAGTCAGTAGAAGTATCGATACTGATAGTACTGATCACACTGACACCTCTTCACAACAGTTTGTAGACATAGCAAAGGGTCTCTTTCCTATATGGGGTCCTATTTTTACTAGCAGAGATGTTAGACGTCTCTCCAGAGTAGTGGGAAATGTAGTTCAAACCACTGCTGGAATTTTGACTAATCTGACAGTAGAGCTTCTGGCTACGAGGCTCGTATCTCTTCAGAATCGGATGGTGCTTGATGTCATCCTAGCTGATCGAGGAGGAGCATGCCGCGTGATCGGCAGCTCCTGCTGTGTATATATTCCTGATTCTGCTGCAGCCATACACTTGGCCATTCAGAAATTACATCGTCTGGCTGCGGAAGTTCATGCTGATACTGGTACAGGGTCCTTAACAGGGTGGATCTGGATCCTCTTGTCCACCTGGGGTTGGAAGATCTTCATGATCCTTGCTGGAGTACTTGGGGTGGTATTCTCTTGTTGCCTGTTCCTACATTGTGGGCCAACGTGTTTCTCATATTGCGCTGCCAGGCTCACTTCCTCATTGACTGTTTCGCGTCAGGCGAAAATTGAGAAACAGTTAGTGCGGAAAGAGGTTGCAGGCCTCATGCAAATAGATGAAGGAGTGTTTTTGGATTAGCGAATCTATTATATATTGGCTACATCACGCCAAAAGGGCCGTCTGAAGGAATATAAAAATGATATCACATAATGTTGGCCTAATGTATCCAATATATTAACATGCTACCTTAGGAAGACCCCTTGTAAATACATTCATACCATGCATGCATTAAGAATCGGGCCTAGAATGAACAGACGCCATTTTGGTTTAATTTCCCGGTGTCTCTTTCGTTAGTGAAGAAAACACGTGACCTGCTACTGTGTAGAGAGCCTAAAAGGTCGGCCTGGGCTATGAACGGACCATTGATTCTAACTTAGGAAACTAAAGGTCGCATCTGTCTTTCTTGTAGGATGAGCACATTCTTGCAGACACTGTGCCTGTACTCCCGTGCCTAAGAATGAAAGGGAGGCACCTTTACTGACCTACCCCCAGAATAACTTGAGCTGAGTTTCAAATCAATCAATTGTGCCTTATATGGGTTTTCCTGTTGGCTTCACGAGAAGTGGTACTTTTCCATGTACGGGGTTTTCATGAGGTATGCTGAAAGTATATATGCACTGTGTTGAATGTAATCCACCAGTCTCCTCTGCGCACCTTTGAGGGTGAAGGCAAGAGTGAGGCTCCCCTATATAGGGCGCTTTTGCAAAATAAACGATTGAACCTTCTCAATCGCCGACTGACTTATTCTTGGTAAATCAGGTATATGGGCTATTGGTACGTATAGCTCTATGGTATAATTTTTTAGTACTTCACAGCTTCATCTGCATGGGCAAACATCTCCAGTTGTTTCACTTCTTGAAGTCCTTGGTTTGTATCTCGAAACACTAGGCAGATACTAAAACACTTTTGTAAAATCCTAACTGACATAAAGCAACTGCTGAAACTGCATAAAGTTGATCCAGTTACAGGTACTAAATTAACTTGTTATCCTATTCCTCTAGTTCTGGCTGCAGAACATCCCAGGAAGGTTTGACTTCTTTGTTGGCTGATAAATGCAAAATGTCTTTATGTATGTGGAATATGTGTTGAAACTGGGAAGATGTTTGCTTTGAGAGAGCAATATCTCACTGTAGCAAGCAAAGTACCATTTTAAATATTATAAGGAGTCAATGTGAAATTTAGAGTACTAGAAAGCAAATCCCCAAGTTTTTTATACTTACTACACAATATGTAGGGCCTCATTTATGAGGTTTTGCCATATGGCAGCGCAGCAGGAAGTCATGCTGCGCTGCCCTACGGCAAAAGAAAAGGGCAGGAATACGCCATATCTATCAGATACAGTGCATTCCTGTCCTTTCCCCCTGCACCAGCACACAATGGGCTGCCGTGCACAAACACAGGCACCTTTGCACCATGGTTAAAGGGTACCTGGATTGCGGGAATGATTATTTTTGTGCAGGAAGGGAAACATTTCTGCATAAATGTGATCACAAAAGGCTTTTCCTCTTTCTATGTGTGCTGCATTTTGCAGCACACATAGGAAAAGGAAAAACAAGGAGAAATAAAAATATTTCTCCTCATTGTGCCTCCCTAGTTTTTTGCGCTGCCTCAGATTTACAAGTTCTCGTAAATCTAGGGCAGTGCCAAAAAGCTGTGGATGCTGCTGGGAACGCCCCCAGCAACACACATGGAACGCCCCTTTCATGCAGTTTTCTGTGTGAAAAAGGCACATATTTATAAGGCAATGAAAAGCCCTGTAACCTTGCTTTACATGGCCATGCTTTACATGGCCTTATAAATATGCAAATGGCATATTGTGCCACTGGAAAATGTTCCGGAGGCGCAAAAGTGCCAGTCGGGCCTCCCTCAGTTTTCAGCATTGGAATTATTTTGGGTTTGACTAAAGAGTTCTTGACTAGGAAAGGCTTTGTATAAATACATTTGGGCTGCTCGAGATTTGCAACAAATGTAGCTCTGGAATATATTTTGCCTTGGAAAAGAAAATATTTGAGGTGTGTTCAGACCTTGCACCCAAGTTCTTTTGCTCTCAACAAGAGGGAGAGGGTGCAAGGGGCAATATCCACTCACTAAAAGTGGGAGGTCCAGCCACAGCGTATGCCCCAGAGAATCAAAACAAAGGATGCTGAGCTGTTCCTAAAGTGGAGAACGCTATGCGCCACAATTCTGTTCTGGTGCCCCTGGCCTCAGTGAGATTACAGTTGGGCATCCATTTTGTTGGATGTAATGCCCTCTCCTATCCGGACCTGGTGGCGTAGGTAGGTCCTCCGAACGGCGCACGAGTCAACAAATTCCATTAACTTGATGGAAGCCTCTTTTTAATCCACTGTGCGGACCGCCGGGTACTGATGAGGCCTGGTACTTTAAAGAAATAGGTAGATCCAGAGCTCCCAAGTTTCACAATTAGGACACGCTTCTTGTGACACATAGATTAGCCTACTGGATACTTTTAGATCCATTAGTGTAGACACATCACTATCAAAGGTCCTGAAGAATCGCGAGTAGAATTACATAAACGCGAGAAACATGTTGACCAGTATAAATACACACTGACCAGCACTATAATAGGAACATTATATTCCCTCCAGTGCTGGCCACTTCACAATTTTTAATTAAGACAGGAGACCTCCAGAATAAAAGTTTTGTTTAGGTACCCCCAGCCTTATTTTAACTCACTTGACTGTCTACACAATTCTGGCCCCACACCCGCACTTCACATAGCGGTTGTTGGATAGAAGATCTCTGATAAAGTGCCCCTCTTTGAGGTGAGCCCATTGGGTATTGCACCGTCGACCCAACGAGGAGCAGCCCAGATGATGAAGCATGACACCTGCAAGGGTGTGTGAGGGCATTACATCCAACAAAATGGATGCCCAACTGTAATCTCACTGAGACCAGGGGCACAAGAACAGAATTGTGACGCATAGCGCTCTCCACTTTAGGAACAGCTCAGCATCCTTTGTTTTGAACCAAGTTCTTATGTCATGGACTCTTTGTTTCTGGACTAAAATTTGCCAATCTCCTGAACTGGTTTCCAGGATTATTAAAATAAAGACTGTTTGGAATGATTTTTGCCAAATTGAAGACTGATCACCCTGTCGTCCGGTAGATGTTTCTGGGTGCTCATAGGAAGCTGATGACCACTGCTAGATGTCCAGTTAACTAGAAGTGTTAGAATCCTGGTGTGGACAGTAAACTGCTGCAATGGATATCCTTGGCCTGTGTGGACTGACTTCCTTGACTTAAACTTCATTGCAAATGTTGCTGTAGTGAAAGATGTATACTGGAATCTAGTACAGGTACAGTTTGAAATCGAAATGTTAAACTTCTGCAACATGAGAATCTCAGAAACTCAAGCTATTTCACATGACTTGAGCAGTGGTTTGAATTCTGAGGACTGCTTTCAGGATGGATGTAGATGATCAAGAGCTTCCACAAATTAGATTCAAGCTCCTGTAGATCAAATCTGGCAGAGACAGCTTTTGCGAGGTCTAAGTATTTTCTACCACGATTTATGATTCATCGAAACCACAGATAAATGTGTATGCAAACATGGACATCAATTCACCTCAATGGTGGGGTAGCTGAAGTGAAATCAGACATGCCGGCTCTCCCACTAATGACGTTGCAGGAAGTTATGTCACTTGACCTTTGGTCCTGGTAACATCACAGGAAGTGGCATTTCTAAAGACATGCAAACAAAGAATAGAAACATTCTACAGTAGATGCCTCTATTAGGAGACCATCCATATTTTAACTAAAGTGCAGCTTGAGTAACTCAGTGGTGCAACTAAAATATTTAAAAGGCAAAGCCATTATAAGTTAGGGGCAGATCCATCATTGACAAGTCGTAGAGTCATCATATACTTGGGCGCAGTCATCATATTTCCAAGCATAGCCACAAATGCCCTAGGAACAGCATTTATATGCTCAGGCACAACCATCATATGGCGAGGCCTAGCAACATAAGAAAACTCATTCGCGAATGACCTGGATGGTGCCTGCGTTGAAGTTTCCTTTTCAGAACAAGTATGTGCAAATGCTTAAAAAATGTTGAATTTGAAAATGAAAAAAATTCAAATAGTACCCATTTTACAGCACATTTCAAAACGTCAATTGCTTTTCTTAGATTTAGTAATGACGGGGGTGACAATTCCACTAACAGTACTTATCACGTAGCTATCAGAGTGAGAAAGTCTGTTTAGATTTCAGAAGCCAATATGTTCAATGTTGTACAGATGCGCTTTTGTTTTCCACACCAATAGCATAAAACTTGTACACCCAAAATCAACAATGAGTTAGTTGACTGTTCAGAAAAACTTACTAATACAATTCAACATAACTCACAAATGTATTCGTTCTATATTACCTTTACACTAGCTGCTTTAAAGAAAGGTGCCACAAGTGTATTACTTTGAACATATCTACCTTCCTCTCGGTTGTACAAAATAACTGTTTATTTACATAGAAATATGTGCCCCTGCCTGAAAAAGCTGACCATTTTAAGACTTAATAATAAACTTTGAATTAACATTGGTTCTAAATGTATGTATTGCATTACTAAGAATGGCACTTGTTTTTCAGCTGCTGCTAGAGCACTAAGTAGTTTTGAGGCTTATCAATTTCTTTCATCCGCTGGGTCTGTCTCTGCACTGAGAGATTCTTGAGAGTTCATTTGTCTGTCCACTGAAGAATGCCGAAAGGTTGAACATGCACTTTTACCCCAGGTCTGCATTCTAAGGTAAGTCTAAGGGTTGAGTAGATGCTTTTGCCACTGCACCAGTTTACTGAGGACCTCCGATAGGGTGAATATATGGTCTTATGGATTGAACACATGCACTGAGGAATGTCTTGAGGGTTGAACATGTACATCAGACCCAAGGATTGTCTGAACATTGAGAATGTCCCTAGAGTGCTTAAGAGCAGCACATGACCTGCTTCTGGCCCTAGTTCTGCATGCACACTGTGGAGTGAGGGTAGCAAACAGCACTGCTGTCCATTGTGTTAACAGGATGAATTGAAATGAACAGGGGCAACAACTCCAAGAGCAAAGTGAAAGTCCAGAACTTGCCAAGATGATGTAATGATGACCTGTGATTCTACTCCTCATTCCAACTCTAAGTGTGCATGTGCTTCCAGAAATCTCTGCGATTACATTACTAAATGACTCCATAACACCAAGACAGTTTGCTCCTGCCCTGGGCTTTCATATTGCAGTTTGACCCCCAGCAACCATAGATGTGTACCAGTCTTGATTTCGGGTGCCCTCCTGATGGGCAGTATACTCATGTCCTGCTCAATGACTACACCAAATATCCAGAGGTAGACTGGTGACATTTTAAGCGGCGGCAGAAATTATTACCAAGCTCGAGAAGATGAAGGCCATGCAAGGGATGTTGCAAGAGCTCCAAATAGACAGCAGTCCACCTTTCCAAAATCAGGACTTTGCAACATACTTACAATCCTCGGGCATCAGACACAAGCAAGTGACGCCTCTGTGGCCTCAGGCTAATGTAAAGCCGAGCGATTCATGCGCACGCTTAAGTGATTGGCATTGCTTAGGTATTCTGGTAGCAGATTCTGGCTCCCTGTTGACCACCACCCATGGGTTGTAACATGACATCAGAGCACAATGACCACAGCCTGATGGAATGATGAAGAAATCACCCACAACATCTCATTCTCTAAACATGCCAGGGTGGACACTGAGGAGGAAACGGAAGACCCAAAAAACATAGTTACTTGATTGTAAAAAAAAAAAAAAGGAAAATACTATGTTTCAGTTAAATGTGGGGAGGGATGTACTGTATGAACCTAGAGTAATGTGCTGATGGGACAGCGCCATGTGAGTAGGGGGGAAGGGTCTAACCCCGGCATGCGTGTGAAGAGCAGTTTCTCCTACACACAGTGCAAAGGTTGGAATAACATTTGGAAGAAGAGTCTGAAAAGGCAGTCACTGGACCAAAGCATTGAGCAGGCCATGTCATGACTCCCTGGTCTTTATGTATGCTGTGTTTGTGACATGTGCTCACAGGCCACTAGGCCGAGCCCCTCATGTGGACATTATTTGGCAATCACCACGTCTACAATGCCTACATGGCCGCAGGCAGAGAGCTCCAGTCTCAAATGAAAGGCACTGGGCAGTTACATGCTGATTTCTTCCTCAGAAACATGCATGGAAGTAGTAATAAGGAGACCTCTCTCTAAACCTTCAGAGTATCATATTCGAGGCCCCAGGCTAGTGGTGAAATGCTTCGTGCTTAAACGTTTGCCTATTTCTTTTCAGTACTAATGCAATGTGGCTTAAATGCAACTGAAAACTAGGCATCGATCTAAGCAAAGGGATTCCATCTCTCTCATGTGGTAACGCTTTAGCATAGCAGTAAAAAATGAATCTGGCTAAACCCCAATTACAGTTCTGTGCTGATGTTTTAACTTAATTGTTCAGCACTTTTCTTTAGCAAGAACTGCCCTTCCCATCATGCATGCTAGTTTTCAGGAAATAAATCACTGCTTACAGTTCACATTCCTATTCTGGTGCTTCTCGTGTCACCTTTGAGCCAGAGGTCGCAGGAGCACTCTCAGGGTAGCAAAAACAAGCTAGGTGTCTCAGCTACAACCCCTGGCGACCCCTAATTGATGTCCATGTGTGCTCAACTATTTACTGGGCATTTTCCCAATGGTGCAGAAATAATGTTTTAGGGAGGGTGAGGGGTGCTGTCATGACTGGTATGTCAACTAAGTCATAGGGATTGTGGGACATCCTAGCAGTACACAAAGAACAAGTGCAGCAAATGAGCATTGCCTATTCAGCAGGAAAGTAGTAAGGGAGTGATTTGTAGATGGTGCTGAATTTTGGAGCACATTGTCACAAATATACGAATACAGCATGGTATGGTAGTGCGCTGTTACGAGCACAGATCGCACATTTTCTATTGAAATCGGCACAAAATTTCCACATATATGCAATTTTACTGATCACACTATGTAACACACAAAAACAATGTGTGGAAATAGGGTTTCAACAACTAATTATCACTTGCACATCACTAAGTAAAGTGTCCTGATTTGTTAATTTTCGGAGAATAAATCTCAGATTGTAGTTCACTTTCTTATTCTGGTGCTCCTCATGTCACCCTTGAACCAGGGGTCGCAAGACTGGCACATATTCATGGTTGTTGAGGGCCTCGCTCAGCGATTACTGGGGGTGGTGCATCTGGCAGGCCTATGCCTTGGCACCTTTGACAAGACTGCACTGTGGCTTCTACCATCTCATCTATAAGTGTGAACCATACTTTGGTCCTGAGGCGGTTCTTAGTCTTTACAATGCCCTGGTGCCCGTTGTGGGCCAGCTGTACTACTTGCTTGGTGAGCCTGGCAGGAATAACTATGTGGGGTCCTCATTGTAGGCACTTGTTTGCATCAGTCACTAGTTAGTGATGACTAGCAGAGTGATTCTAGGATTCTTCTTGCCTCCCGAGTTTGGTAAGCTCGATGCTCTTTGAGGGAATTCCACTTCCCTGACTGGATTGAAGCCAGGGCTAATTGCAAACACTCATCCTACTCGTCAGACTATGGATTATGTCCAGAGACAGAGGCAGTGGCCTGGACCTTTCTACTATGTAACTCACATATTCCTCTGTGTCCTCCACATCCTCCCCCTCTCCACGCATCACCTCACGCAGATGGCGGGATAGATAACCTGCCCGGTTGTCGACTCCAGTCCAGTATTCTACTCGATTGCCACAGTCTTGTCACTGGCATCCATTTCTCGAAGCGTGGTGGAGGTTTAGAGGATGTGCCCTGGTACAGCAGGATGAGTAGCTTATGGTCTGTTGTCAATAGGAAGGGGTGTCCGTAGATGTACAGATGAAAGTGACTGCATGCCTAGAGGATCACAATGGCTTCACGTTTTATCTGCAAGAACCTCCTCTCTGTATGGGTTAGTGATCGACTGTCATAGGCCATTGGGGCCCAGTCTCTCTTTTTTTTTTGCTGGGTGAAGACAGCTCCTAGTCCTTTGAGGCTGGTGTCAACTGCAATCGTAGTTGGTTTGGAGAGGTTAAATTATGCCAACGTGGTGTCTGCTGAGAGGGTCTCTTTGGTTGGCTGGAAGGCCTGTGCTTGCTCTTCACCCCAGGTACATGGGATCGCAGCCTTTGTGATCTCTGAAAGTGGTTGGCTGAGATTTATCAGATCAAGTATAAACCTGCCGCAGTAGACATGTCCAGGAAGCTCCGCACCTTAGACACATTAGTCAGTGTGATCGCTTCTCTGACATCTCACACCTTCACCGAATCTCAGGCTACACTGTTCACTGAGAAGGTGTAGTCAAAGAAACTGATCTGTTGCTTCATAAACTCACACTTTTCAATCAAACAGGGAAACTTTAAACGTGCTACTCACCCATGTGGGTCTCAAGGTTCGGGGGGAGGTGAGCATCTCAGGTCAGTCGAAGAGCCAAGTCTTGAGGGTCTTCCTCGAGATGTGCAGGGTGGGGGCACATCTTATGTTGATCGGCAGTTCATTCCAGGTCTTGGCAGTGATGTAGGAGAAGGTTCTTTGGTGGAGCATGATTCCTGCATCTTGGATATGTTGAAGTACTCTTTGGAGTTGCTCATATTGCTCTCTTACTGACTTTGCAATTATGAGAATGCTATTTCTGATATTGATGACATCATGCAGTCCTGCGAGCAGTTCCTGAATTGCATTTTGCAACACTTCAACTGTGCTTGAGATACCAAAGTTAAAGCAGAAGTAGTGCTGGAGCCCCACGTGCATTGAGAATAGGGTGATAAACCTTGAGTCAGGGTGCAGAGGCAGTTCGTGGTAGGACCACTTTGGAGAATCAATTGGCTCCGTTGAGCTCTCTAATGAGGTCATCTATGAAAGGGATCAGGTAGCGTTCTCGAAAAATTGTGATGCTGGGTAGCCTCCACTCAACGCAAATGCGGGCCTTTCTGGGTTGCTTCTGTTTTTTGTAATCACAGTGAGCGATATCCAGGGTGTGGGGCCCCTGACTTCAATAATCTTGGCAGCTTATTCTAGTTTGTCTAGTTGCTTCCCAACTCTGGGTCTCAAATAAAACACTATGCAACAATGTTGCAGTGCTACTGGCTGTATTGGTTTGTCGATGTGTAATTTTACAACTTTGTTCTTCAGACATCCAATGCCATATAATAGGCTTTCAAATTCTGTGAGGATGTGGGAGAGTTCTTCAGTCTGTACGGCAAAAGCAAATTTGATCAGACCCAGGGCCTCTGTGTTGTAGAAACTGAGGAGCATGCCTTGGCCTCCTCTCGCCACGTATCTGGTGGTGTCAACATGTGTCCCCGTGCGAAATTTTGAAAGCAAAACTCTGTTACATCAGCAGTGGTTGTGTCGGTATGTAGGCAAAGACTCTGACGTTTGCTTTAGCTAACATTGGGGGTTTCGGCATGACCTGATGTGTGCTTGCCAACATGATGTCTATGGATGCTCCCGTGTCTATGGACGCTGTGACTGGGTAATGGCAACACGGAACTTGCATTGGGGGAGCAGCCGGTGGGTGTCATTGTCGTTGCCAATGGCAAACACTGAATATACGGAATATTCGGTGACATCGTCATCCATGTCTTCCACTTCTCCTTCAGCTTTGGGGATGGTTTGAACGGATTCTTTCATTTTACTTTGTTTTGATGATCTACACACTTTCGCAAAGTGGTTATATTCGCCACACATGGTGCACTATGTTTCTTTTGCTGGGCACTCCAATGGCCTGTGGGTTGGTCCTCCGCAATATCCACATGTTCTTTTGGCTTTGAGTGTCTCTTTGTTGTCTCGGGCCAGGCTGCAGCTTGACAGTATTGACTGGTTCCAACTTGACTGGCATGTGTAGTGCAGCATCCATATGTGATGACCTGGCCTTTGACAGCTCTTTTGATCTGCAGAAGATGTCATGCAGGGATGTTCTGGATTCTTGTATGTTCTCCTGCAGCTTGGATGAGGTGTAGTCTTGAATGATATGGCCTCTAATCTCTTCTTGCTCATTATTGAAACCGCAGATACAAGTCTGCCATAGAAGCTATCATGTGACTCCTCAGGCTCTTTGTGGGGTTGCTGAAATATGAACCAGTTGCAGTCATGTTTTGCCATTGGTTCAAAATCTGTCTTTAGGGCTGTGACTAGCATGGCATATGTTTTGGGTGTCACTTCTGTGATGATCTTGTCTACTTTCTGTATGGCTTTTCCCCCTAGGTAAACGTAGAGGGGCTCATTGCCTCTCCACGTGTACCTCAATGGCTTCATAGTTCCACCTGGTTGCTCCATTTGGATGCTAGAGATGACAGTGCACCTTCTATGAGGAAGGGCTCAATAGCAGGCACATTGGTTATTCTTGGTCGTGTACTGGTGACGTACTGTAGTGAGGGCAGGGCCTTACTTGCGCACATTGCTATGTAAGCATAGACTTATTAGAAGTTTAAAAGCCATTTTAAATTTTTGCTGCTTTTGCACACGCCACTATATGTAACTGTTGTTGTAAGATAGGCTGCGTGAATTGCTTCACATGAGAAGGGCTTGTTTTCAACGTCCCTAGACTCACAGCTCAACCTTAGTCTACACTGTGAGTGCTGAAACCTCCAAGGTCATCAAAACAATGTTTGGTGTTGTTCGGGCTGATCGACTCATGCACTAGACATAACATGCACAGAGCTGCAGCTAGCTGAAAATCTGGCATCTTTAATATCCCACTGCATGCATGATTTAGACACTCTGAAGACATTCCGTTTCCAGAGAGCCATAGAGCTTTTGCAGATCCTGATGTGATTCACTCCTGCTGATCTTGGAGGTATGGGGTTCCCCATTCAAGCCTAAGAGACCTTCTATATTTTATAAAACATAGTTCCTAGCTAGGGAGGGTGGCATACAAGGTGCTATATAACCTGTTCCCCCCATCATTATAATATGATTTCTCCTTTTGTGTTTTATGGAATTGTAACAATGCTGATCGTATTATTTCTAATCGTATGGCTGCTTATGCTCGCAAAACTACTGCATCGTAGAGCACGTTGTTAAAATAAATATTTTTTACCCATGTTATGGACTGGCATGAGAATCTAACGAAAGAGTGTTCTTGATTCCCACCATTCCTGAGAGTAACCTAAGTCGCATGTTCTGGGTTGTCTAATCATTGGTACCTTCGCTATAGGACGAAGAGCTAATGTGACACTGATGCTAGTCGGTTAGGGGTTCTAGGTACTGAGGTGAGTTTTTTGGTACACCACAATTCACGGATGTCCTGGGTCTCTGTGCACAGTTCTGTGTGTGAGCAGAATCCCTGCAACATGGCGCACCTAACGTAGTGGTCTTATTTTCGAGACACTCGATTAGTGCCTTTAACAGTCCATGACGCCCTCACTATTGTTTCTGGTTGACAGTGGTGACGGTTTAACCTACCTATAGTTACATAGGTTCTTTCAAGCTTGATAATTTAAAAAGGTTCCTATTTGAGTTACTACCCTTAGTGCTACATTTATTTTGCATTGTACTTTTTATCTCCTGTGTCGCTATGGGTGACGTCGAGATTCCCCGGCATAGTAGGATGGCCGTCCGCACTCACTTGCAGACGTATGGCATCACTGTGGATGGCATGGCAATAGTTTTAGTGGTGAGTGCTGAAGCGGCATACCTGTTTGAGCTATTCTACTCATAGGTTACCTTTCCTGCAGTAAATGCAGATTCTGGTCTGTTTCACACTTATACTCCCTTGGCTGTGCCTTTGAACTACATCCCATATAGGACACTGGAGATTCCTATTTCTGCATGGCAGCATCACGTTTGGTTTAATGGCGCCCTTCCCCAAGCGGTGACGGCGGTTCGGTTGGGCCCTTTGTCCATCCTCGGGGCCACGTGGCTGGTCTTGGCCGGTTACACACCGCATCCACATCACATGCAAGTCACTATAGAAGAGTTGCGTGCGCTCTATACCTCTTTGGTGCAATAAGTTTCCCGCCACGTCCAGGCAGGGCCACCTGGCGCTGCGGGCAACCAGCTGGACCGGCCGGGATGAAAATTAATCCCGCCATGGTTAATTCGGTTATGGGCAAGCGACCCCAAGAAAAGGATGATTTGCCTTTTTGGCTTGCCGAGAAATTTGACCAGCTGGAAGCAGTGTTTCCTAATACGACTCCTGTTGAGAAACACAGGATTCTAAAGATTAGTTTGCAGAAAGAATTAATACCAGAGGTTGCTGATTGTGAGACCTGGGGTAAGATATTTGAGACGGTCTATACTAAGTGCTTCGACACTCCGTCCATGGCTGTCCTGCCCTCCGTCATTAAGCGTGTCCAAGATGAACACAGGGCGGAGGGCCCTGTTGAGTTGGGAATGAGACTCGTTGGAGCATTTGAGGTTGTTTCCGATCTCATCCTTGCTAATGTTAAGGGAGATGCGGTGAACTTCCAAGTGTCTAATGCTTTGCGCACAGTCCCCGATGCAGATAAGCCCCGGCAGTTACCGAAAATCATTGCTGATGCTTATAACACCATTGGCCGCATTAGTTTGGGTGTTAAGCCTTTTGCTAAAACAGTAGTGCAGAAGCAGACTAAGGTGGTGTCTTCGGATAAAGATGAATGCCCCTCTTTTCCAAAACAGAATTGCAATAAGAATAAAAACCAGGGAAAAAGCAACAGAAACAGGGGTCACGTCCTGCTTTGCTAATACCTGAGTCTACTGAACGCACATATGATTTGCGCGACTGCGCAAGTATTAAGTCACCTGATCATTTTCAGGTTCCTGATCAACGTTATCCTCGTTCTTTGCAGGATACATTGGTCTCACCAATCAGTGGAGGAGACCGCGGCAAGGGTCGGGGTGCCGAGCAAAGCGGAGAGCAGCCCCGTAAGACCGACAGTAAAGGCAAGCGAGACGACTCACCACGTCAAAGAACCCAGTTTCCGAAGAAGAAAGTTGCCGCTCTAACAGCGAGGTATGCCACGCATAGTGAGAACACAGCTTCGGATCCTTACATGGGCGCTGACGCTATTAGACAGCGCAGCGGAAATTACAGTAGTGCATCCATTTCTGAAGGTGACAGCAACTGACACGTTCGTTACTGTTGAGACAGCTGACACTAGAGTGGCTCCCCCTGAAAGGCTTCATGAAATAGTCCTTTTAATTGAAGGTGACATACAACGTACTATAAAAGAGGAATTTTGGGAAAATCTGACTACTACCTATGACATTTTGTTAGCGGAGGCTGATTGGCCCCCACCCTTTAATCTGTCCGCTCCGCAAGGAGTGGAGATAATACTCCCTGCTTTCGCACACACCGTGCCGAAGGAGCAGGTCCTGAATTTTGCAGCAGAGTGGGCTAAGGTGCTTGCCCCGGCGTTATACCGGACTCAGTGTGGATGAGACAAATTTTCCCCCAGACATGAGATACAATTGCGGTCTATGCCACAGCCTCAACCCCAATATCCCATGCGACGTGAAGCGAAAGTTCTCGTGGCAGAAATCCTTGAACAATTGCAATAGAAGGGTGTAATAGAAACTTGTGTGTCTCTGATGAATAATCCTCTTTTTACTGTGACCAAGCCTGATGGCTCGTACCGCTTGGTATTGGATTGCCGGCACTTGAATTCTCATTGTCGGACCTGCGCGGTACAGAATACTCACAGTTCAGCCCTTGTGGATAGTCTCGTGCTTAAGCAGTTTAAAACCACACTTTAAATATCCAATGGCTTTTTTATCCATAACCTGTCCCCTCTTAGTAGTCAATGGACAGCGTTCACCTGTGGCGGTAAACAAAACAGTTCAGAAGATTAGCTATGGGCTATAAGAACAGTCCAGGCATCTTTGCCGCCCGCATTGTCTCTCTTTTGGAGAGACTCGACCCTGATGCATGCTCTTATGTTGATGAAATTTATCTCACAGACGACGAATTATGGCCGCAACTGTGTTGCGCTGACCGCATCATTTGTATGTTTGCGGACTTCAGTTACAAATGTAACTTTGCAAAGTCATACATTGCAGAGTACACAGTGTTGTTTCTGGGCTATGAGCTCAACAATGAAGGTCGAGGTTTAGCACCTCACTTCCTGGAGAAATGCACACTGCTGCGCGCTCCGACAATTCTGAAAAAACTACAATCTCTGCTCTTTTTTTTTTTCGAGCGTACCTACATTCCCTAATAAACCCAGTGTATTAAGCCGCTTTATGCCTTAGTACAACCTACTTTTACTAAATCTTGCTGGCTGCCTGAACTTTCTGCAATTTTGCGATCTTTGTTCTGATCTTCTTGAATCTAAGTTCTTACTGACTCGTGACAACCATACAAACCTGTTGATAAGAATTGTGCCAGGCGCAGTTGGTTTCACGTTCCTGACTTTTAATGAGGGTGACACAGTCCCTATAGCTTACAAGTCACACTTCTACACTTCGGCTGAATGCGGTTTTCCACTGTGGAAAAAGTTTTGACTGCAGTGCAGATGGCAATTCTGAAAGACGGGCACTGTCTCAGGGGAAACGTATTTTGGTTGTTAGACCGTATCCTGCCTTGGAGGCAGTGACGAAAGCCAGTGTACCGAATTCAAAAGCTTTGCACCCGAGGTGGATACAATGAGCCACGTCCTTGACATCTTCCGATGTCACGTTCATCTTTGACTCCTCTTTGCAAACACAAGAGTACTTGCAGTATGAATTCGTTCATCCTGCTCCTCCGACCATGCACCCGCTGGAGGACTTCCATTGTATCATAAAAACTGGCGGATTGGCGCAGCCGGCGATGGATTGAAAACATGCTTATTCTGCGGCCTGCGCAATAGTGGTTGGTACTATGGTGAATGGAGAGTTCAAGTCCGATGTCGTGCATACCCAGGACATTAGGGGACTGTACCGCCCAATTAGCAGAGCTACATGCTCTGGTGCTTGCACTGGAGTATGCAGACCCTTGTGTGACTACTCTTATTGTGAGTGACTCTTACTACTGTGTTCAGTCTTACAATGACAACCTGTTCTTTTGGACTCAGAATGACTATCGCAGTTCCAAAGGTAGCACGATTAAATACAAAATGCTTTGGGTTCGAGTGGCTGAGCTTAAGGAAAGGCTCCCACTCGTGTTTGTAATTCATACACTTGGTCACCAATGCATGGGGGTACACGCTGTGGGTAACCGTCTTGCTGATAAAGCAGCGAAGACCGCAGTTGCGACATACTTAGTAGCAGCAGTTACACACTCCAAAAGTAAGATTGATGATGACATCTTGGCAGCTATTGCCGCAACAGAGAAGGGAGGTAATTACCCTAGAGGTTTCCCTTCTAAATACTTTTATCTTTTAAGTCCTGATAAAATTCCCTATGTGAGAATTAATGACGTTGGTGACAGGTTGATTTCAAACGTGGACCACAGACAAGCCTTGATAACAGCAGCTCATGAGGGTATGGCCTTGGCTCATGCCGGCATGTCAGCTACTGTATCTCTCCTTCAACAGCGTTACTGGTGGTGTGAATTGTACAAACAGACGCGTGAATATGTCCTTCATTGTGACATATGCCAGCAGATTAAACCTTCAACTGCTGCGCGCCCGCCCGGACACAGTTGTACATATTAACCCCTTCAGTGCTGCACGAATTTCGCTGCAGTGCTGAAGGGTCATAAATCACATTGACTCATGACGGAAATGTTCCGTCATCAGCACCGGAGCACCGACGCTGATGACGGAACCGTTCCGTCATGAGCATGGAAGGGGTTAAATAAACCGCTTGGGTGTGTTTATTTAGATCACTGCGGTCCTTTCTTCTCTGATACTGCATATAAGTACATCTTAGTTGCAGTTGATTCTTGCACACGCTTTGTTTGGGTATGGCCACAAAGGAGTACTGATGCCCGCACTGTCATCAGGGATTTGCGTGTCTTTGTGGGAATTTTTGCATGTGGTACCTTTCACTCGGACCAGGGTCCAGCGTTCGCCTCTAAGGCGTACAAGGATGCCATGGGTACATTGGGGGTCCAAGTCAAATTTTCGTCTCCATACAGGCCTGAGGGCAATAGTGTTGCGGAGCGAATGAACCGTGACTTAAAGCAATCCTTGACAGCTAAGGTTTTAGGTACAGGCCGGAACTGGCTAGCCCATCTCCATAGCGTGCAGCGTGCACTTAATAATTGCCCTAGAAGGTCTCTGGGTGGGCGGAACCCATACAAAATGCTCCTTGGCATCAAAATGTTTGTCCCGGCCCTAGAGGATCTAGACATGGCGGCATCTGCTGCATCCTTTGATGTAGATGAACATTGTACTGTGTTACAGGACCTACAGAAAACCAGAGTCTATCTTGCAAAGGAACATTTGCCCTCCACATCTGATGCTGCTCTTCAGATTCCGGTAATTGGCTGGCTACCCCGAGTTCGTTATCTGGTTCGAGAGAAGGTGGAGAACAAGTAGGTGTTCGGCCCCTCATATCGTACTCCAGTTCCTGAGCTTGGCGTGCAGGGTACGAGAACAGTCATTTTACCACCACTTCCTGGTCGCAAGGAAAACAGGTACATCTCCATTGACCATGTCAAGTTACAGCGAGTGGCCGATTCTTCTTAGTATGACTAACGGTCTCATGTCCAGCGATGCTGAGAAATTCTGTTTTGGCACTGGCGAGTTCCACCAGGCATGACATGGCCATCGAGATGCCTATAGTTACTTATCCTTTATTGAATACATCGGCTGGTGATCCCCTAAATGAGACAGAGTATACCTACCCTACAGACTTGTCGATGCCTGATTTGCGAACATCTGCAATTAACCAGTCACGCTTTTCATTTGACACTGACTCTGTTGCATCAAAGTGCCCATCAAAAATTTCGATGTTTGCTGTTTGGTTTAGGAAACACTTTCCATTTTTTTGTTCATGTCGATTGGATTTGTGGTGTATTTTTTCCGTTTTGTGAATGGACACTATGTTAAAGAAAGAACTTCAATTTGGTTAATTGATGGAACTTTGGCACCCCACTCCTCATCTCACATCATGATGAGGGACCAGACTTTTGTTAATATCACTGCTTGGCCCGTTTTAGATGTAAGATTTCAAATCCATGGTCCCACAGCGGTTTTTAATGTTCCCAATGTATTACATGTTTCAATGGGGGATGTGGTTGTACAAAATATACACTCTGATGATTGGGATGTCCAGGCCATAGAGGCTCTGTTTTCTGATTTGAACTATTATGCTGCTTTTGATGCTGAAGATTTATATTTAGACTCAGTCAATTATGCTGATTTATTTTGCTACCAACATTATGGCAATTATTTTCTGCACAAAGCAAACACATTTAGAAATGTGGTTAATTATACACAATGGGAACATTGTCCTGCTCCCGTTGAGGGCAGCTCAACAACTCTTTTGAAAAAGTTTACTGATTTTACTGATTTTAATCAATCTAATCCTGAAGCATTTTATTTTAAGATGGCTGGCAAGCCCTCTCAAAGTTAGACTTACCCACACTAAATTACTATATTCTAAGTCCTTTCTTGACCAATTAGCAGTTGGGGGCTACGAACTGTGGAAAGATACTATTGATCTTAAATCTGTTTGGGGTTCTAAAGACTGGCAGGTAAAAGGCACTGAGGCTTTGCATCGTGCATGTCTCATCCCGAACCATATGTTGTTTCTAGGTTCGACAATTTCACAAACAACCTGCTTTGGATTAGCTACGTCTAAAAAATTAAATGCTCCCTCTCTTCCTGATTGAGGAGAATACCCAACATGGTACAATCACACAGATTTGTCCCTTAGTGAATTACAGTCTCTGTTACTGAATTAGTCTTTTAACATTTCCAGTTTCGATTCCCGAGGTTGCTTATTGTGGCAACAAAGTTCTGATTTATGCCAACATCGTTTTCTGGGTCTGGCCTCTGGCTATACACAGGTGAAGGTAGATCCCAGTTTTCAAAGTGATCATTCTGTTACTACCTATTCGGTAGGCAAGTTATGTCAGAACTGGCTCAAACATTCCACCTTAGCGTCAGTCAAACTCCATCTGTCCAAATTAACTGAAGATATTGATCTGAATGACTTTGTTAAGGGCCCTGTGAGAGGCAGATTGAAACGATGGGTATATGCTGTTTACAATGAAGTTCTGAAAGTGTCTCAAATTGAAGCAGCTTCTAGATTACGTGAAATAGATCAAGCAAATTTAGAAAAAGTACTTGCAGTTTTTGATAACAGCATTAACACCCTTTCTTCCCGAATTTACACATTGCACAATATCGTTTCTTCTGTTGTTGATATCGTCCAGGATGAAGTGTCTGTTTTGTATCATGGTCAAAATCTGTTAGTTTCCATTATGCAATTTGCTTGGACATTACAAATGTTGAAGGCAGGTAAAGTGCCTTGGGACTACATGAATACTTCTTCTCTATTTTTACCATTTAATTTGACTGTAAAGCAACAATTCATGTCGATGAAGGATGCTCCATATTCACTTTTGCATATTGAAAAGTTAGAACCATTGCCTTTTTCTGTTGCCGAATCTAATTCAGCTGTATGGCTCATTCATGGGTTATTAACATTGCCTTTTCCGCTATTTAAATTTGATTCATGTATGAAGTACTATGCCATAGGCAGATTTAAACCTTTAGGTAGCACTTATCTCCATGAAGCTTGGTCTCTGCCATTTACCTATGGGTGCCTGTGGGAGGGTAAAGAAGTTTATTTGAAAGGTGAAGATTGCAGTTCCACACCTGATCACTCATTAGTTTGCAGGAACATCCAATTGCACGGCTCTTGTAATTCAGACGCCCCGAATTTAGCATGCATTTTAAAAGGAAATCCTGTCCCAGGAATAACCCTGACTTTCACGTTACTAGCAAACGGTAGTTTTTTGCTTTTAAATAATGAAAAATGATGTGGTATGCTGGCAGGGATTCCGTACATTGTGACTGTTTCCCAACGTTTTAGTCTTCTGCAAAAATGTTCTGTTTACTCCTCCACATGGGAAGCTCGATGTATCCATCTGGCCTTCCTTTCCGACCTTGAAAGCCGAGTTCTACAAGATGAGTCGAATAAGGGCTCTTTTGTCTCAAAAAGAAGTGGCCCTTACCTCTTCGCGTGAAACATTCGTCCTTCACGTGGCAAACAGTCGCACCTAGGTACATGCGATTTTGAATACTGATCTCCCCCTGCATTTCGGGGCTTTGATTCACACTATCTTTAATGCCTCATCGACCACAGGCTTGGCACACTTTATTAAAATTGTAAGTTCTGGCCTTGTGACTTCATTCCAAACTATATTTGGTGTGATACCGGCATTTTTTCATTCTATTTTTTCCAGCCTCTTCGGCAGATTACCATTAATTCTCGCCTTGGCTGCCGGTATACTGCTGTTGATTTGCTTGCTCAAAAATAGCTGCACAATCTGTGCCCCACGACAACATGCCCCGGCTGCTCCAGCTTTGTAACTGGATGCTTGATTATTATGGAGCGATCCCGCTGGCTACTTTAAGTGTGGCGCATGGATTATCTTTCCGGTTCTCTTATTTTACATGTGTGCAGCCTGTCTTCCATTGCCTGGATTGCGGTTACGAATGGGCTCTGGATTTGTGTCTCTGCAACACGGTGTCTCCTAACCCTGATTATGATCTACTAATGAGTCCCTTAGTTGCTCATAAGTTAGACTGTTTTGGTATATAATGGCGTGCGCAGCGGCACATGGAGTCCTAGCTAATTGGCAAAGTCAAATATGTCCCAAATACATGAACACAAATATGTCATACAGATTTAAACAAGGAGCATATTGCAAAAACACAACGCAATGAGATCAACCTAAACATTCATTATGTCCGATGCATCGGAATGGAATGCTGGTTGGATGCAGGGAGGCCGTTAAAAACAATTGAGGTCTTTTAAAAGAAAGCAACATATATACTCTTTTCCCTGCATATATTGGTCGGCTAAATCAAAGGACCAGTAAATTAACTCGGTGAAGATTACCCATGATGGCACCTCGAGTTCTTGGCAACATCCAAATTCGACTGACGAGTAGACCGTATCAGGCTCCTTGAAAAAGTTGTTCTTAGCTAATGCCAAGTGCACCTTGAACAAATAAATTAACACGGTGGCTCAAACTAACTAAGGTTCTTAGATACTGAAACCGTTTTTTTACAAATAGATATACATCTGGAGGGATTTCTCAAAAAAGGAAATAATCTGCCCTCAAGTTCTGTAGTAACTCTATGGATATAGAGAGAAAACTGTCCTGAAGAAGGTGTACATCAGTTGAAATCACTGAAACGCTGCGTCGACTTTGGTTTTCTAAAATTGTGTATGAATTGTCTTTCGTTTTTTAAAACTGTGTATGAATTGATGATGTTTTTATGAATTTTATGAACTGTATTTTAATTTTACATGTGAAATAAATTCTACAAGAAATTTTTTGATACATCAAATTTTGGGTCTAGTTGTATTATTCCGATTTTAGCTGACATAATGAATTTTTAGGTTGATCTCATTGCGTTGTGTTTTTGCAATATGCTCCTTGTTTAAATCTGTATGGCATATTTGTGTTCATGTATTTGGGACATATTTGACTTTGCTCTTGTGCTTACCCAGTCCCTATTGTGAATAGTAGGGTACCTCCCCTCTTTTTTGTAAACAAGTCCTAGCTAATTGGAACATATGGTCTGCTACCCATGATTTTTTGGCACACAGTTATCTCGAAGAACACCCGAGTTGTCCTCTGATGGTGCTAGAGGCTCCAGCTGTCAAGGAACATGTGTGTTCTTTCCCATTATTGAATTGGATGGCTGAAATGTTTTCGGATGAGAACAATGACTTCCTCTCGGAAGCAGTTGCAACGTACTGTGCTTATACACTTTTGGATTGAATTAGTTTCTATTTCAGATGCATTTGTGACTCTTGCCTTTTTACCTATTTTTTTTACTCCAGTCACATTCTGTGCTTTGAACACTATGCAGCCCCTACTTCGTGTTGATTGAAGAAAACATTTTTTTGTTGGTTTCTGATTCAGAATATTACTCCCAATTGTCCAGTTTGGCAAATGTTGAACCTGGCTCTGTCTCACTCGAATTTGAACTCTGCGTTTCTAATTGCCCCCCGTTTTGTGCCTGTTCCGATCAAGGGAGGGTGTAGTGAGGGTAGGGCCTTACTTGCACACATTTCTGTGTTAGCAGAGGCTTATTAGAAGTTTAAACGCGATTTTACCTTTTTGCTGTTTTTGCACACAACAC
The DNA here is from genome assembly GCF_964261635.1 of Lissotriton helveticus. Taxonomy (NCBI): domain Eukaryota; kingdom Metazoa; phylum Chordata; class Amphibia; order Caudata; family Salamandridae; genus Lissotriton; species Lissotriton helveticus. Next base: position 644,970,078 of record NC_136059.1, read on the forward strand.
TATATGTAACTGTTGTTGTAAGTTAGGCTGCGTGAATTGCTTCACATGAGAAGGGCTTGTTTTCAACGTCCCTAGACTTACAGCTCGACCTTAGTCTGCACAGTGAGTGCTGAAGCCTCCAAGGTTATCAAAATAATGTTCGGTGTTGTTCGGGCTGACGGACTCATGCACTAGACATAACATGCACACAGCTAGCTTTAAAATATGGCATCTTTAATATCACACTGCATGCATGATTTAGACACTCTGATAAAATTCAGTTTCCAGAGAGACATAGAGCGTTTGCAAACCCTGATGTAATTCACTCCTGCTGATCTTGGAGGTATGGGGTTCCCCATTCAAGCCTAAGAGACCTTCTATATTTTATAAAACATATTTCCTAGCTAGGGAGGGTGGCAAACAAGGTGCTATATAACCTGTTCCCACCATCATTATAATATGATTTCTCCTTTTGTGTTTTATGGAATTGTAACAATGCTGATCATTTTATTTCTAATCATATGGCTGCTTATGCTCATAAAAATACTGCATCTTAGAGCACATCATTAAAATAAATATTTTAAACGTTATTGTGTCTCTTTCTTACCCATGTTGTGGACTGGTATGAGAATATAACAAAAGAGTGTTCTTTTTTTTTTGTAAAAGTTTTATTTTGCATTTGAAGTAAAACAATTAACATAGAACAAGGTCACCAAGGCATTACAAATTTCCCCCCACATAGGTCACTGAATCAGGAGCAATGACATCACATATTAGCATAGGCATATCCAGTCCGAACCACGAGAACATAGCCATGGGGCCGATAGTTCGGTGAAGCTACGAAGAGCATTGTTCGACGTGGAGCTATGGAGGTAGGCCTCCAAACCCATAATCTTCACACCAAAGCCAAACGGTTATGGACCCATCGTGAGGCGCCTAGAATGACCAAACAAAATTTAAAACTTCCCACTCCTCCCCCCCCATGGTGACGACTCCATACATGCATCATTCATTCATCCACATACTAGATCTGAAAGAGATGCAATGACCTCAAGGATGCAGGACAGACAGCGGAGGGCAGACCTTTGGAGAGGAAGGTAACCAATGGACCCCATAGGAATCTAAAGTTCTTGAAATTACCTAAGAAGATGTCCGCCATCCTTTCCATGCTTAGGAGCTTCCAGAGCCGTGCGTGCCACAGGGATATTGCCGGTGCCTCCCTCCGTTTCCAAGCAGCAGCCAACGTAAGTTTGGCAGCTCCCAGGCATAACCATAAGATCTTTTTGTCTGCCCGGATCTGATGTTCAAGTCCGGGGTCACGCAGACCCAGCAGAACATAGGCAAGAGAATCTTCTATGGGGTAATGAAGGATGTCCCTAATATGTGAAAGAATCTCCTCCCAATATGGTCGGATCACTGGACAGTCCCACCAGATATGGCGGAAGTCCCCGAGGAGCCCACAACCCCTCCAACATAAGTCCGAAGTGGCCGGGTAAATGCGGTGGAGCGTAGTCGGACATAAATACCATTGCATAAGCGTCTTGAGGTGCGCTTCCCTCAGATGCAGGGAGTGATTGAACGCCGCCATGTCCCTCCATAGAGCCGACCACTCAGCATCGGAGATATCTCTTCCTATCATCACCTCCCACTGTTCCATGTAACGGTGCCTAGGCGTCACTGCCGATTTAAGCAAGAGCCGGTATAAGAAGGAGATGACCCCCTTCATGGCGGACGTCCGCAAAATGAAAGCCTCGAATGGCGATGGAGTTCTCGTTGCCGCCTCCACTACCCCAGGCGATGTGGCCCAATGAAGCAGTTGCAAATGATGGTAGCGTTCGGATTGGGCGATCCCGTAATCCCTCATGCAATTGGCAAAGGTAAGGGTGTCCTGCCCATGAAACAGATGGGTCAGCGCTCTGCAGCCTCCCTCCCGCCATGCATCAAAGGCCCCCTCTCGGAGTGCCGGTGGAAATGCCGGATTGAAGTGTAGAGGCGTAAACGGCGAAGGGAACGTAGTCCAACGTTCATCCTTAGCTAAGGTGTCCCAAACCTTCAATGTGGTTCCAGTAGGGGTACTAACATAGGCGTTCAGCGGGCGGTCCTTCTTGGGTTTCCACGCCAAGTCCCATACCGATCTGCCTGCCACGCTCCGGTCCATATGCAGCCAGTGTTTCTCTGACGTTTGCTGCGACCACTCCACCAGTACTCTCAATTGCGCCGCCTTATAATAAAGCTGCAAGTCAGGGAGCCCCACTCCTCCCTCGGATTTCGGTTGCCGCAGGGTCGTAAACGAGAAACGTGCTCGTCCCCCCTGCCACACAAATCGCAGAATCTGAGTTCTGAGACGTCGAAAAAATTTGTTATCTATAGGGATGGGTAGGGCTTGAAATAAATATAAATATTTAGGAAGGAGAACCATCTTAACAGCATGAATTCTGCCCAACCACGATATAAATTTGGGCTTCCACCTGTCCAACTCAGCTCGGGTCTTCGCTAGTAAGGGCGGGAAATTGGCCGAGAAAAGCCCGCCTATCGTCGGGGTCAGGTGAACCCCCAGATAGATCAGTGAGCCAGATGCCCAGGCCAAAGGCGTCAAAGGCCTCACTCGAACCTCTTCCTCCTGTGAAAGAGTAAGATTTGTTATAATTAACCTTGAAACCTGCCACCGCTTCATACTGTAGCAAGGCATCTCGGAGACAAGGCAGTGAGCGTACCGGGTCTGCTACCGATAGTAAAATATCATCCGCGAAGAGCGTGATTTTGTGTTGCTCTCCCGTGAATGGTATACCCCGAATCCCTTCATGCTCTCGTACCGCCGTCGCCAAGGGCTCAATACTCAACGCAAACAGGAGTGGAGAAAGGGGGCACCCCTGCCTGGTGCCTCTGGAATGAGGAAAGAATGCTGATACATGTCCGTTCACTGCCACTCTAGACCGAGGGCAGCAAAAGTTGGCCTTCACCATGGTGATGAATTTCTCCGAGAAACCGAAGGCTGACATCGTGTTAAAGAGGAAGCCCCAATCTACTCTGTCGAAAGCTTTTTCGGCGTCCAGCCCCACCAATACCGCTGGGATGCGAAACCGGTCAGCCTTCTCGATTAAATGAACCACCCTACGTGTGTTATCATGAGTTTGGCGCCCTTTGATAAAGCCGGATTGATCCGGATGTATGATCGCAGGCATCAAATCTTGCAGTCTATGCGACAGGATCGCCGAGTATAGTTTAGCATCTACATTAAGTAGCGCTATGGGGCGGAACGAGGCACACTGAGCTAGGTCCTTCCCAGGTTTCGGTAGAACCGTAATCACAGCCTCTGCCAGGGAACCGGCTGAGGAGCCGGACATGGCCATGTCATTGAAAAGAGAGGCCAAGAAGTCACATAGCTCGGAGGCGTAAGATTTGTAAAAGACTGCCGTATAACCATCCGGCCCAGGCGCCTTGTGCAATTTCAAATTCTTAATGGCCTCGAGCACTTCCTCCCTGGTGATTGGAGCTTCCAACACCCCATTCCATTCTTTGGATACCTGTGGTAGGGGCAGTCGCCTCAGATACTCCCTCTGTGCATCCGTAGCGAGCCCGTCCCCTGCATAGAGGTCCGCATAGAAGCGTCCAAAAATGGCCGCCTTCGCTTCGTCCCTGTGTTGCATGTCACCGGCCTCGTCCCGTATCCCTCCGATATATTCACGTTCCCTCTTGTCCCGTAGTTGACGTACCAAGTGCCTGCCCACCTTATTCCCACAAGAGTAAGATTGTCGCCCCAACCTCAGCATTGTAAGTTCGGCCCTGTTGTTATAATGAGCTCTCAACTTCCCTCTCACCGCCGTCAATGGTCGAAGGGTCACTCTCGAGGGATTAAACTTATGAGCCTGTTCGAGACGCGCCGCCTCGGCCTCCAGTTCCTCCCGATCCTTACGCCGCAATCTATTAAGATGAGCATTAAGACCCAAGCAAGTGCCCCTGATAGAAGCCTTAAAGGCATCCCAGGTGGTGGTGACTGACGGATCCGATACCGGATTAAGTTAAAAAAACTCCCTAATGGCAACCCTCAGAGTCTTATTGGAGGTATCGTCCCTGAGCACCGAGGCTGGGGAGTACCATTTCCTCTGCCCGCCGCCGGTCGTCGACCAACGGAGGCTAAGCACCAGCAAACTGTGGTCCGAAACTGAAAGCGGAAGAATGGTGGAGTCCAAGACATCTCCCCTTAGGGCCTGACTGACAAAAATGTAATCCAAACGGGAGTATGAATGATGAACGTGAGAGTAGTAAGTATAATCCCTGGATGTAGGGTGATAAAAGCGCCAGCCATCAACCAATCCCAACTCCCCCACCCTTTGCTGCGTTGATGCCGAAAAAACTCCAGCATCTGCCCTATGGGCCCCAGAGCTATCCACTGTCTTGTCCCACACTAAATTGAAATCCCCTAAGAGGAACAAATGACCCTCAGCAAAGTCATCCACTTTCTGCAGTACATCTTGTAGAAACTTATTTTGACCAGCATTAGGAAGATACACCACAACAAATGAACACAGTCGCCCCTGAACAAGCCCTTTCACCATCAGCCAGCGACCTTCTTTATCATTGCGTACCTCAATAGGTTGGAAGTGCAGCGCAGCGCGGAAGAGGAGGGCCACTCCTCTATGTTTCGAAGACGCAGAGGACCTATATATAAGGGGATACGCCTTATGCTTAAGACGCAATTCGTCCTTACGCGCCAGGTGGATCTCTTGAAGCCCCACAACATCCAACTGATGGTCCATCACATATTTCCACACCTTCTGCCGTTTCTGCGGCGAGTTAAGGCCTTTAACATTCCAAGTCCCTATACTAACTGGCATAATGGAACAACACCCCAGAGCCCTCTACAGCCATCCCACGGGACTCCCCACCCTCGCTCAGACCTCCACCCATCTAAGGCATCTTCGTTGAACCACCCAGGAGGCCCCCATCGGACGTCACCTATCATACCCCTAGCCATCTCGCTCCCATGCCATCCCCCCTCCCGCCCCACATCCCTTCCTGCTGCCTGCACACATCCCAACCACACACACCACAGAGCACTCCAGTCGCCACCATCAACCCCCCATAACTCCGTCATCCACAATCCCCCACCCTCCAACCCCCCCCACAACCAAAAGAACATTAGGAGATAACTTGGAGCACTGAACCTGAACAAAGTAACCAGCAGTTCCAGCAGACCGTAGTTCGTAAGGTCCCCACCGGACTGAAGTTGGGGCAGGGGTGCCATCTCGGCGACCCCCAAGGCCACGGACCGGGGTGTCTCCTCCAAAAGTACAACCAAACCCCCGGTACCTTAAGGGCCAGCGCCCCTCCGGCGCCAGACCATCAGCTAATCAGGAATCATGCCGCTCCGGAGCTCTGCTGAGAATCCGCCAGTGTCGCCGAGGCCACCGAAGCCACGGCATCTCCCCTTTCCAACTGGCTGGGAGCGCTGTCCGGTCGTCGCCGGGCCGGAGACAAGCCAACTCTGTGCCAGGAGGATGAGCGGTGTCGCCTCCTCGAGGGCGAAGACGTCGCCCCCTGAGAAGGCACGATGTCATCCAAGCCCAGAAGATCCTTTGCCACCTGGAGAGAGTGAATCTGCGTTATCCTGTTCTGCCATCGAAAGATGATACGGAAGGGGTGTCCCCATGAATAGGAGATATTGCGCTCCCTCAGGAATGAAGTCACTGGTCGGAACTCCCGTCTCTTCTGGAGCGTGGAGGCCGCTAGGTCCTGGTATAACTGTGGCCGATGATCCCTAAATTGCAGGGACGAGATAGTCCTAGCCTTCCTTAAGATACGCTCCTTCACCTGAAAGTCATGTAGACATACAAGGATGTCCGGGGGTGGACCCCCTCGCCTGGGCAGCCCCACTCTATGTACTCTGTCCATTCTTATTTCCTGCACGTCCTCCTCATCCAGGATCTGCAGAAACAGGGCCTGGACATAGCCACGCAGATCCCCCGCCTCCCCATCCCACGGCACTGCTCGGATACGGATGTTGTTCCTCCTGGAACGATTCTCCAAATCTTCCGTGTGAGACTGCAAATCAATATTTTGTTCCGTGAGGCGGATGATGTCTTGTTGTAGCTGGTGTACGTCATTCGCCACATTCAGATCATGGTCCTCCAATGTCGCCACCCGCTCTCCAATTCCATCTACCTCTCGCCGCACCTCTCGCAGGTCCGAAGCCAGTTGTGCCCTTAGCTCGGATATGTCCTCCTTAATGGAAGCGAAGAGCTCGGTCATAAATGCCTTGGTGGCGGGCGCCTCATCGTCCGATTGTTTCGACGAGCTGCTGGCTCCTGGAGAGGCCGGCTGTTGCGAGGATTTAGATGCGCCGTCCTTCCCCGGCCTCCCTTTACGCACCGTGTTGGACATCATGAGGCCTAGACGTAGCTCTCTATGAAAAGTTCCTCACTCGCTGCGAAACCAGACCGCCAGATAGTCCCAGGGGTGCAGCCACAGCCCAGGTGCAACGCCGTCCGGAGGGTGCAAAGATGCGAGAGTCTGACAAGCACTCTGTCCCCAATCACTGCCAATCGGGTTCCGACGTATACTCCCCAGTCTATTCCTCCGCAGGCCGCATCGGCCCAGACAATATGGCGACCAGCTCTGTAGTGGGGGAGGGGGGGCCCCCGTGCCATCCAGGCCCTCAGGTGCGCCAACTGCGCTAAGCGACCCTTCCACGAGGCGCTGGTCCGCCTCCAAGTCCGGGTGAGGGGCACCGCCTATTGGCCACACAGCCTTTCTCTAGAAGGCCAGATCACCAGAGAGACTTCCAATGGGCCCAAAAGCTTCGATAGCCCGGCGTGGTGTTCCCCACCTGCTCCACGGTCAATCAGCGCATCAGCAGCCAGCCCTATCTCCGCCCCGCAGCAGGGCTCACTGCCGAAAGTCCGAGGGCTCACGCTGCTCCGCGTCGCCCCCCAGCTACCATCAGCCAGGCCACTCGCTGACACACACTCCGGTTCAGGACTGACCTCCCGCCTCGCGCCTTCCTCTGCCCAGTGCCGTAGGGCCGATCACTTCACCCTCGAGGTCGTCCCCGGTCGCTGCCTGAAGGGTCGGGCCCAGAAGCAAAGCAAGCCGCCTCTCGGACCAGGCCGCAATCCCCGGCCTCAGGTAATTCGCTGGCCGTGACGCAGGGTCCGCCGCCGCGGGCACCAGGCTCTGCCCCCACCGGGGCTCCGGTCCACGTTTCAAATCGGGCCGCCCTCTCTTCTGCTTGGACCCGGCAGCGCCCGCAGCAATGCTGAAGCGGCGCCACTCTCCGCCGACCCCAGAAGCTCTTCGTAGCTCCGTCCGGCGCTGCAGCCCCCAGCACAGCAGAGGCCTCGGCACCGCCGTCTGTTGCGGACCCTCGATTCCGGTCACCAGGAGCGTCGGGGCTCACGCTGCTGCTGCACACCGCTCACTTTAGACTCCGGAGCGACCCTCAGCCCAGGGGAGCTCCAGAGGTCAGTGCTGGACAAGGCTTTGTAAGGCCCGGTGCCGGAGGGGACAAGAACACGTCCTACTCCGCCGCCATCTTGGCCACGCCCCCCAAAAGAGTGTTCTTGATTCCCACCATTCCTGAGAGTAACCTAAGTCACATGTTCTGGGTTGTCTAATTATTGGTACCTTTGCTATAGGACGAAGAGCTAATGTGACAATGATACTAGTCGACTAGGGGTTCTAGGTACTGAGGTGAGTTTTTTGGTGCACCATAATTCACTGATGTCCTGGGTCTCTGTGCACAGTTCTGTGTGTGAGCAGAATCCCTGCAACAGTACGGCTGAAATGAGGGAAGTGGAAACATTCACACAGTGCAGACCATGAGAACACCAGGAAGGCATGTGGAGCTCCTCATGAGCAGGGCACAGCTCACAGCATGTACACTGCTCACGTCAAAGTGATGAAGGGCAACTGCTGATACGAGGCAGGTGACACTAGTGTTTGGTCTTCGCGGCACAACCACTGCTGGCTCCACTTGGCAACTGGGCAGCTGCCACACAGGAAAACTGTGACAAGGCCTGTCGGAGGGTTCAGCTCCCCCTGCGGCAGGAGCACCACCGGCTGAGCGAGTGCGTCGGCCAGCTGCTGCCTGGGAGATCGAGAACTGTCAGAGGGCTCCTCCCTGCAGACACAAGCGTGATCCATAAGTAGGGCTCTGCCTCTCCCTAGTGTAGATTCATCGATTGCTGGGTAACAGCCATCTGAGAGGCTAGGCTTTGTGGCCTGTAAGCACATTGCAAGCACGGCATAAACAAGCATTTGCAATGCAATAGGTCTCGCATTTGCGAGTTTTTGGCTTTTTACATTGTAAATGACAATGCCTTTTATTTATGTGTTTAAAAAAACCTGCAAAAATAAAAGGCATTGTCATTTACAATACCAATAGGTCAAAGTTACGAAAATGCAAGACCTATTGCATTTTCCGTGAAGGGGGCTTAGTGGACTAATGCGCCCATGGTAGGGGCCGGTGCTAGCCCTCATGGTCACAGGTTCAAATCCCGGTGGGTTTGCTCGGCCTTTCATTCTTCTGAGGTCGATAAAATGAGTATCATTGAATTGGGTGACAATAAACATCTGTTATTCAGCGCCAAGATATCCTTCTAGGTGAACGTGCGATTTACAACTACACATTCTGTTCTGTTTATGGGGTGGGTGCAGACACTGAATCAGGGGCTTTCTGACCTGTAGTGGGAGCTCCCTCTGCAGGATAAGTACAGTTTTACCCTGGAGTAAAGCCAGTACCTTTGAAAGACTTGGAACAGGACTGCCCAGTGCCCTGACAACCCCTGTTTTGTGACCCTTCACTGATAACCTCTTGTGCAAGCCCACTTGTTCTCCATGGCCTGTCACTCATATATCCTGTCCGCTGTCCTTGGGAGCCGTGGGCTAAGCAAACTACCCCACAGTCACTTTGGAACTGGGAAACCAGGTTAGAGTCTCAGCATTGACGCTCAACATCCTGTGATTCTGGGCAAATCACTAAATCTCCCTGTGCCTAAAAAAATGAATGTGTCCTTGTGTAACGTAACTGGTGCTCGTGCAAAGTGCTCCAATACCTTCGGGTCGAGTATGCGCTATTGAAAACTGCAAAAAACACAAAACAACAATAAAGGGGAGGGTTTTCGCATAGGTCGAAAATATTTGAGAGAAACCCTGACGTGCATTTGCACCAATTCAAGGTCACTTCCGTGTGCGTGATGCTCACCAGTCTAGATTTGAGGACATGGCTTGGCAGAAACATAAAGGGAGTTCACCCTAGTTTTCCAGGGACACTCTAGTAAGCGTTGGGATTCCCGGACAACGTAAAATCTGCACTTGGAAGCGTGAAGCAGGGAGTGTAGATTGGGGGCGGGTTCTTGCCTGAGGGCATGCAGCCAACAGGATGAGAAGTGTCACATGAACTGTGGCTTCTAATGCAGAGGATCACACGTGAGGAAAGTCGGTACTTTGTGTGAAAAATGTATTTACTGAATGGGGCGTGGCCATGTCGTGTCCTCCAGAAGGAGGATGTTTGTGGGCCCCAGAGAGGCTTGGCAGGCCTGCACAGTCTCCCTGATGGTTGCCAACTTGTGAGGCTTGCCAAGCATCTTAGAATTACATTTTTATTGATTTAGTGTTTCAAGTAAATACTGACCAGATGTGGCCTAGGAGACGGACCTGCCGGTTTTAGAACTGGGGAACCAGGTTCAAGTACTAGTTTCGGCTCAACATCCTCTGATCCTGGGCAAATCACTTCATCTCCCCGTGGCATAACTTTGTGTAATGTAACTGGTGCTTGGCTAAAGCGATTTGATGCTCTCGGGCCAATATACCATGTCTCTGCTATTTCTCAGTGCTGTATATCAAAGGGTCTGGTACTGCCCATTGCGATGGTACTCAGTTTACATACTTCGGAAAAGTGAGTCGTGATTCAAACTTCTGACTGCAGTTCACCACATACCTCAGTAGCGAGCGTTTAACTACCCGACACATCCCGCAGCAAATTGCAAATATTTTAAAAAATGACCCAAATTTGCACTGAAATGTACTAAAGCAGCCAACGTGTCCCTGAAATGTAGGAAAACTTAAGAAATGGCTTCAATAAGTAGTGTTGAGGAAGCATAAAATGCAGATAACAAACATCAAAAATGCTTCCCGAAAAGCACGAGCAAGGTGGGCAGGGCCTAATGAACAGGGTGGACAACAACAAACGCCGAGAATGCATCATGAAAAGCTCAAGCGAGGCTTGCAAAATATGCAGTCAGGGTGGGTGGGGCCTAATCATGACAGGGCGGACACCAACCCTGCTTCCAGAGAAGCCGGACACAAAAGCAACGACAATAGTTCTCACCAAGGTGAAGCAGAGCATGCGCTGCAACGCAGGCGAGACCTAATAAAAATAAGGGATTTGTGAGATGGCCTGCTCAATGCATCCGGCCAGTGACTGCCTTCTCTGCCCCGCTTTCCGCCTTTAATTTTGACCGTTTTCACTGTGGGTCGGAGGAACCACTATTTCCACTCATGCAGGGGGTTTACCTTTACTCTCCCCATATCACACGGTGCTTCCCCATCACCATATTGCTCGGGCCGATATTAAAGCATGTGTGTTGCAAAGAGGGAGGCACCTACCTGTGATGTAGGCAAATGCAGTGGAAAGCTCTATGAATCTCTCTGTCTGCGGCTATGACAGCAGCTGAAATAACATGATATGTGACATGCCCATACTTGCTGAGCCAAGATGCCAGCCACATGGTAGACCACAGTTATTATGTTTGTTGCACTGAGAGACTGAGTCTGTCTTAAAAAGAAATCGGATCTCAAACAGGTAAATCAGTGTTTATCCCAGCTATCATGGCATATCATGGACTATAAAAAAAATTAACATTGAGGAGCTTGCAATTTCCTAAATTTTAGAAGCATCTTGTACGGTTAAAATACATTTTTGATATTTAGGATAGACATAAAGTGTACAAACAGGTTTATGAAAAGTGATTTGGCTGCCTATGCCAAAATAAGGACATATTTTCACACTGAGGGGTATATTCACAAGAACGTGTGATAACTACCCCAAGAGTAGCGTAACGCAACTTTCAACATCGCAGCCTATCGCGTGAAAATAAACCAGTGTTAACGTGGAATTCACAAGGCGGTAGCATGCGATAGACACCAGATAACGCAGCTAATGTCCGCGTGAAAATCAACACCACGCTGCAAAAATGCGATACGCGAACGCAAAAAAAACATGCGAAGAGATCAACCGCGGTACAAAAAGTAGCGAAAACCAGCCACAGGCCTGCAAACCCCACTCGTATTTTGGGACAATGCACCATAAAAACCACGGAAAAAGTACACCAGAAACAAGCCAAAGCACGTAGCAACATAGATGCACCCTGACCCAGCGCAGAGGCCAACTTGAACCCCACAACCCCCACAAACTACCAGCAAGGAACAACGGGGTCGGCGAAGGCCAAGGAGAAGAGGGTGAGGAAGAAGGGGTGCAGACCGCAGGAAAACAAGACCAGCGTCACTGAGGTGACAGAACACTACCAGAAACTAACCCACAAGCAGACCTGGAATGCAGTCGGAGTGCTGAGGAGGCCAATCCAGGAGGCCAATAGGTGATTGCATTACATGACAACCTAAACCAGGCACCAACCCGCTGCCAACAGGAAGGCAGCGGCTGCGACAGGAGGTGGCAGTCCAGCGCCACTGGAGGAACTGGAGGAAACCCAGCCCACAGTCATCAGTGTGGAGATGTTGCAAGGAGTAGGGAGTATGGACACAGCTCAAGAGGACCTGACACGACACCAACAGGAGGTCCAACGAACAGGGACTGGGCGGGGGGAGATGGGCACAATGGCATACATGCACCACGAAGCGTAGCACACTGCACACCCACAAACACCCTGGATCATGTCCCAATCCCCTTGGCACACTACAGCACACACACATATCAAGAACAGCACACCCAGATTGACGACGACTTGGAACAACGTGCATAGCCGACATTGCAGAACAGAGGACATAACTGGCTCTGCCCATGCACAGAAACATGCCCACTATATCTGACAGAGCTGGAAACAGTGAAATGGAAATGTATGCATATGACCTCACATCTGTCATGTGGTCCAAATGTACACTTACCTGCAGAAGAATCCAGCACCCCCCAAACAGTCACAATGTACACTGCCATACAATGCGCCAACATATATTTCAACACAAAGGCAACATGCACCTCCCCTTCATATCGCAGAAGGGCACACAACACCTGCAGCAGAGCAGATAATACAACACATCAGTGATGCCGGAGAGGACCACCACACCGTTGACACCGAAGCCCCACAACAGCACATGGATAGCTCACGCAACCCCCCACCAGGACCCGGACAGCCAAGCTACTTAGAAGAGAACACTGAACCTGCAACAGACCACACAGCAGGAAGCACCCGCAAGAACAGCTGGCTCACGAGACTTCACCCACCCACACATGCCACCCCAATGCCAGGTGTCAGCATGCCAACAGGAGGTGGCCTAACAGGAGTTGGTGGGGGCCGAACCCATGGAATGCAAACCAGGACAAATACGTAGGTGTCTATCACCCTCCAGGGCCCAACAACACCCCACTAAGTAGACCCACACTGCCATAGAGACTAATGCAGATGCACATTCACAGTACAAAACCACGCCCAGGGTGTTCAAATAGGAGTCACACCCATGTTGGCTCTGTGTACGACGGCCCTGGCCACTCCCCATACGAATTGAGTGAGTGACGACAAAGCTACATGTCCAAGCTCCAACTGCCTGCCTGCAGTGACACGTCTGCCTCCGATGTACACAACACAATGTAATGTCGTAGGACCCAGGGCCCTCATGCATACAACAAGACCACAGGGCCACACGCAGATATCATTTGAACCGGCCTTCTATTGTCAGGGCCACATGTGCAGCGATGCCAGTGCTGGATGTGTGTGGTGTGAGTGTAAGCCATTCCGCACTGAATGTCTGGTGCTAGCAAGCACGTGAACATTGGACACGAGTGTAACGGAAACAGTAAACACCTGCATAACAGTGTCAACTACTGAGCACCATGGAGTGAGCTGGAGAAAGTCCAGAGGACAGCCAACATGCAAACATAAGTGTCCATGAGCTGCAGTGCACTGGGGTTGGGACACTGGAGATGAGCGCGATCATGGGAAGAAAAAATCTTGGATCGTGTCACTTCAGTATGTACCTGATGCAGATGCAGTGGGGTGTGTTAGACACACCGTTTGAGGTGATATAGCTGCGCAACCGCCCCACAGCACATAACTCCATCAGCAATTGACAATGGGCTGCGGTGCACTGAGTCACTGGCACCTGGAGTGATGACCAGGGCATCAGGCCAAAGATGGCATCCACAACAGGTCTGAGCAACTCCATAAGTCTGTCAGGACCACCGTTTCAACTCTGGCAGATGCCGGTTGCAGGTGGTCCTTGCAGTGGTGGTGTGTGCCTCCTGCAGTGATGCGACGTCCTGGCGGGTCTGGACTTGCTTTGGTGTGTGAGCCCTGGTGGGCCGCATTCGGGCCCTTAGGCAGCGTACAGTGCTAGGCCACAGAGAAAAGGCCTAAGTTTCAGGGCCCATCCAATGTCTCTGGAGAAGGAGTCGAGCGTGGAAGGGTATACTCAGATGTGAGTCCCTTGCTCATTGCACCATCAGGATTCAAGCAAGCCGGGCCGACGACGGCTGAAATGCCAGAAACCGGTCCCCGGAAGCTTGTTTCCTTCCCAGTGTAAGAATTGGCTTGGTAGTTTGGTTTGCCCTGTTCCCATCATGCACTGGGACAGGAACAGACTAATTTGCATATAGCCAGGTTCTGAACTGGGATGGTGCAGTGAGCTAAAAAACGGTGTTGGATCTAGCCCTGATCTCTTGACTGGGTGAGAGTATTCTGCTTAATTCAGAAACTCTGTCCATCACCACCCCTTGTTGTTAAATAATGTGTTGGTGCAGTTGGCATGTTGGGCCAAGATGCGTTGGATGGTTATCGTTTTCAGCCTGTAGTGGACAGTGACATTGTCAGAAGTTGTGCCTGTGAGGCGCTGTGCGTTTCCTGGGGGCCACTGTCTTTGTCTGCTCTGCCTCTGTGGTGGTCTGGGGAGGGGTGGGTGTTGTGGCCCTCTTGGGTGTCCAAGCTGCATGATCAGTAGCTCCCTGGCTTCTTTTTGTCTTCAGGTGTGGCTCTGGGCTGGGCTCCCTATTGTGGTGCAGGCTGCCGTCCGACTTTACACCTGGTCAGAGCAGATGTACATTTCCTGCTGCTAACGCGCCTTATCACGTGTTTTGTGTTTTTATCGCCGATCTGGCTGGTCATTGTGAATGTTGAGGTGTGGTGTTGTTGCAGCTTTTGGCACGGGAACGCCTACTCTGCATCTTATTTGCGATAGTTGCGGGGGTCCTCTGTGGCGATGTTTTTTGCAGCTGCTATCGCGGGAAAACTGGTCCTGTGGGCTGTTAGCACCTGCTTGTGAATGGTGGGGTAAATTTATCAAGACTTTGGCTGTGATAAAGTGCCGTTATTTCGGCGATAGCTCCTGGTGAATATGCCTCTGTGTGTTCCGGTTAATCTGTCTTCAGAAATAGCAAGCAGTAGCAACATTTTAAAAGGTGCCTAAAAATTAAAGTTACATGTTATTTTCAGTGAACAAGTTATAAATGGTTTCTTGTTCTACTATAGCACATGATGGTCTTTGGACTCATGTAGGAAGCATATTAACATCAGTGTATTTTTGTTTCTGTGTAAACAGGCATGCTCATTTTCTCATCTATTTCTATGTTCACTTTTGCGATTACTCTATTCACAGGGTTTAAACCACCATTGTTCATGGTGTTGCAATTGCTACCCCTTAGTTGAATTGGGCCTATCTTACTCCACAATTAACTATCTGCTGGAAGAAAAATTGCTAACATGCACAGTCACACAGTTTGAAGAATGTGAAAAGACTTGGGATGCATTATTTTTCAAGTAGTGATCAATGTGCCTGAATTAACTGATCAAAACAACACTAGTCACATGATGTCCGCACTACACACCATGCAAGGTACTTGCATCCAGTCCTTCTCTGCATGACCCTAATTGGGCCCACGTTTAGAGGATCCATGAGCGGGCCTTCAGATGCTCGGTCTACATTCTTTGTTGTTAGCTTAACTGATTTATCACATCCTTTTGAACTTTATAAAGTTTTAGGTGTTGTCCTTCTAATGACTGAATAACATTGCAGTTTGTTGTGGGAAGGATATTTAAAGGTCAATCGCTTCCTGAAACTTTATCACTTTTGTTTTGCAGTCTCTCTGTTGTGATGGCATTGAGATAAACAGCGACAGATCCAGGTACTGATTGTTCAGCATGCCGAATCGTGCTTACTGAACTAACTTGAACCCAATAATGAAGTGATTCAGAACCAGTGTTAAGTCAAATTTTAGGGAAATTTCAATCAATTTTGTGCGGAAGATTCGTATTTCTCATTACCCTAAAATTAGGGTGTGGGAGGAGCACAGTTGAGGAATGCTGCCTGGTGCAGCATGGGATACTGTAATGTTAGGTACAGCTTATTAGAGTGCGCCAGCACAGATCACTCGTCACCCCCAGAGTGAGATTACTGACTTATTCCACATCACCAAGGATGGAGTATTCCACTCCAGGCTTTTAGTGAACAGCTTAATTTATTGTTCTAGTTCATGCCTCGATTCCCATCAATTAAACCCAATTACCAAACTGCAATATGAAAGCCCAGGACAGGAGCACACTGTGTTGGTGGTATGGAGTCATCTCGGCTTGTCACAGGTCATCATTACATCATGTTGGAAGGTCCTGGACTTTCACTTTACTCTGGGACTTGTTGCCCCTATTTATTTCAATTCGACCTGTTAACACAATGGAAAGCATTGCTGCATGCTGCCATCACTCCACAGTGTGCATGCAGAACTAGGGCCAGAAGCAGATCACGTGCCGTTCTCAATGTTCAGTCAGTCCTTGGGTCGGAAGTACATGTTCAACCCTCAAGACATTCCTCAGTGCATGTGTTCAATCCTTAAGACCATATATTCAACGTATAGGAGGTCCTCAGTAAAGAAACCGGTGCAGGGGCAAAAGCATGTTAGACTTTCCTCAGAATGCAGAGAGACATGGGTAAAAGTGGACGTTATAGAACCTTTAGGGATTCTTCAGTGCACAGACAAATGAACTCTTAAGAATTCCTCAGTGCTCAGACAGACCCAGAGGAAGAAACAAACTGGTATGCCTCAAAAACCCTTTGTACTCTAGCAGCAGCTGAAAAACAAGTGCCATTCTTAGTAATGCAATACATACATCTAGAACCAACATTAATTTAATGTTCATTATCATGTGCTAAAATGGTCAGCTTTTTCAGGGAGCGGCACTGTGTGGTCCTATGCAACTAAACAGTTCTGTTGTACAACTAAGAGGAAAGAAGATATGTTCAAAGTAATAACCTGCACAGACTTTCCCATTCTGATAGGTACATGATACTTACTGTTGAGTTGGTGGAATTGTAACCACTGTTTTTATTAAATCCACCATAAGCGATTGAAGTTTTGAAATGTGCTATAGAAATAGCTCATATTTTTAGTATTTGTATTTTCAACTTCAAAATGTTTTAAGCATTTGCATACACTGGTTCTGAAAAGTAAACTCCAACTCAGTCACCACCTAGGTCAGTAGCTAATGACTGCTCTTATGTTGCTAGGCCTCGCCATACAATGGTTGTGCCTGAGCATATAGATGTTGTTCCTGGGGCACGTGAGGCTGTGCTTGGAAATGTGATGACTGTACACAGGTATGTGATGACTCTAGGGCTTGTCTATGATGGATCTGCCCCTGACCTATAATGGCTTTGCCTTTGGCATATTTTGGTTAAACCACTGATTTACAATAGCTGCACTTTATTGTAAATATGGATGATTTCTTAATAAAGTTATCAACTGTAGAATGTTTCTATTATTTTGTTAACCTTTTATCGTATGCCTCTAGAAAGGTCACTTCCTGTGATGTTACCAGGACCAAAGATCATGTGACATAACGTCCTGCAATGTCTTAGGAGGGAAAGTCGACATGTTTGATGTCACTTCTGCTACATCTGGCATTGAGGCGAATTAACATCCATGGCCTTACCACAGAGAAAAACAACTTTGGGAATATTTTCAATGCCAGGATATTCACAAGTTTAATACACGTCCTAATTTTTAAATATAGTGCACCCTGCCCTATTAGCCTGTAGGGACCATCTTAAGGGTTACTTATAAGTATTAAAAAGTAAGGATTAGGCTTGGCAAAAGGTCAAAATGGCAGATTAGAACTGTACCACACGCAGCAGTGGCAGACCTGAGACATTTTAAAAGTGCTACTTTACTGGGTGGCTTAATGAGTATTGCAGGCCCACTAGTAGCATTTAATTTACAAGCCCAGAGCACATGTAGTACAGAGCACAAGTAGTACCACTTGGATAAACACTTGCAAGTAAATTAAATGTACCAATTGGGTGTAAGGTAATTTGATCATGTTGAAAGGTGGAAGCGCAAGAACTTTAGCATTCGTTAGCAGTGCTAACCTGCACAGAGTCCTATGGACAACAAAAAACTATTTCAGAAAACAGGTGGGGGGAAGGCAAAAAGTTTGGAGGATCATAGCAGTGTAATATGCGGACGTCACACAGTTGGTGGTGGCACTCTCGGATGACTCCGTGCAGGATGCATGTGAGTTCCGGAGAGATCTCGAGGTCATCTCTGAGTGGTTGACTGCCAACTGTCTCCAGCTCAATGCCAACAAGTCCGAGGTACTGCTAGTTGGGAGAGACTCTGAGCTGTGGAGCGAACGCTGGTGGCCTGCCACCTTGGGGTGTGCACCCATCCCAAAACAGTTTGGTAAAAAATCTGGGTGTGTGGGTAGACGCTGCTCTCAGCTTCCAGACGAAGAAGTAGCAGGAACCTGTTTTGGCCTCCTACGGGGCTCAAACCGTTGCTATGGTTTTTCGACCCGTCTATTAGGCAGGTCATTGTCCAGGCTTCCATCCTGTCTAGACTGGAATATGCCAATTCGCTCTATTTGGGATCTAACAAGGCGGAAATTGCTAGACTGCAAAGGGTTCAAGATGCTGCGTGAGAACTTTATTTGACATGCTCTACTACTAGTGCAGTTTGTCGGTTACATTGGCTGCCTGTGGACAAACGCATAGAATTTAAGGTCCTTTGCATGTCTTTCAAAATTATAAATCTCTCCTCTCCAGGCATCTTAGCCAATTTGCTTACACTCTATACCGCCCCCGTCAACTCCGGTCAATGGGACAGCATCTGGCGGTTGTTCCACTGGTGAGAAGGGTTTGTGCTGGTGGACGTTCCTTCTGTGGATTGGCAGCCAAACTCTGGAACGTGCTCCCCATCGGCACCCACAGCTTGAAAAACTACCTGGCATTCCGCAAGGCAATCAAAACTCACCTCTTCCCACCATTGTAGGCAGCTTTTGTTGTCTATAGTTTTGCAGTTTTCTGCACTTAGCGCTGGGACGCCCCTCTGCTGGGACAGCTGTGGGCAATATAAAACGGCATAACGTAACAAAAAAATGACCACACCAAAGCTGTCAAAGTTTTCTGTGTTCTCAAAGTGATATGTGCCCAAATGTTTGATGATTTCAGTACAGGTCTCATCCCATTTGATACATATGATTTAACATCAGAGTAAAGTTGGACTAATTATGTCTTATTTCCTGGTAACATATAAAAGATGTATTCAAGTCTAGACACTTCCGACATCTTGTCTATTCTCAGATGGATTAAAGGGAGACCACTTCAAAACATCATTCTTAGTTCTAGTTATTAAAGGAATTGGACTATCTTTCACCAACTTTTATAACCCACTATGTATGAAGATGCCCAAATATTTACTTTTAAATAAAAATAAAAAAACTACTTTAAAGATAAAATAAAAACAGGGATTCTCTTATATAAATATGGGAAATCCCAGTAAAATTAAATTCATAATAATTTAACACACTGCAGAATGAGGATGACATTTTCCATATGGATATATAATATCTTTCTCCTGGGTATCCATTTTTTAATAAAGATAATAGAACTCTAGACTTCTCAACAGTGTGGAAACAGACATAGTGTGATTATTGGCCTATTCAAAGAGAAAAGAACATACCACGATTTTGAGATGGGGACTTATTAGGGAGCCCTATTGGTGAGTTATTTGAGACAGTATTGTCCCCACGAGTTATGTACAAGAGTACAATAATAACACTGTATCCGATCAAGGACCGACTGATTTTCGAATGATAGTGACTGATGTTTGCCCATTTATATATAAGTGAATATGAGATGGTATGCATGGTCTTGTAAATGATGATTCTCAAAATGCCACTTTATGGGTATTATTCTGAGTGATTTGTAGTGTTTGTTTGATACATAGCTAGATGAAAAATGTGGTGCCACATTACACAATTTGATGGGTGAATTGCTACAATGT
Source organism: Lissotriton helveticus (assembly GCF_964261635.1). Lineage (NCBI taxonomy): Eukaryota > Metazoa > Chordata > Amphibia > Caudata > Salamandridae > Lissotriton > Lissotriton helveticus. The sequence goes on from NC_136059.1 coordinate 644,989,555, forward strand.
GAATTTATAAATTGGCCTTAGCACTTTAGATGATTATGTATATACTGATATTGAAAGAATAAGATTAAAACATCCAGAGATTATAATAGTGATATTTGTGTACTTATGTATAGGTTTCAGTGACAACAATACCAAAAGAGAGATACAAGTTTGGTCTTGATCAAAGTGGTCAATAATTGTGTAATACTGCCGAAACACGGCGACACAGTGAATAGACCAAATATGGGGAACATACTGGCATTCTTGATGAAAATTTTATGCTAATCAGATGCCGCTCATGGTCATATACACGGATTAGTTAACGAACAGAAAACAAAGTGTTTTGTCGTATGCATTTTGTCTCTCTTCTCTTTTCTTTTCTTCTCCTTTCCTTTCTTGTACACATTTGTAGGTTTTTATTGTATCAGTAATATGAAGTGATATACATGCTGGCGTATTGATTGATGATTTGCACTTTATAGAAACATTTTTTTAATGTGCTTGCTGTTCATGGATGAAAATTGATCACGTTTTAATATTTATATTTGTACAAAAGAGTTTTTCATTGCAATATTGGTTTTTAGCATTTTGAGTGTGCTTAATAAGGTCACACTATTTTTTTGTAAAAATAGATTTTTTTTCACTATATCTGGCTGTTTGTGGCACCATAATTGAAATTGGGGTTTAGATTTACATATGAATAGTGACTGATTTACAACTGGACGAATGGAGATGTTTGGATAGGTTAAAGATCAAAGGGAGTACCAATTTTAAGTTACAGTCTATTTGAGCCCTGTCCCTTTGGTAAGTGGGGCCTCTCTCACAATATTACAGTTTTTCTTGGTGCAGCGCCACCCCCCTGCCCCCCCTTCACCCTAGCAACAGGGGGCAGGCCTAGATCCGGGCTCCGGGAGCACCAGCAGAGGTGTGCGAGTATGCGCTTGGCAGTGTATCACTTCTCTGGGTTCCGGCGCACCCACAACCAGCTGACACTACCAGTTTTCCAACATTCTGGACCGAGAGCAGGAACTGCTGGACCTGCTAAGCATTGAGGTCGCAGGGCTTGGTATGTAGCTAAATATTATATTATTGTAAGTTCTATGTTAATGCTGATATTTTTTCCCAAATAGCAAGCCTGCTGCTTACATGCAGGTAAGTTACGTAACATTTACAAATCTTATATTATGTGATTGTTATTCTAGGCAGGTGCTCAGTGCTACCTAATTTTACTTCTTTGCAACTTTGCTTTAATGCTTCCTTCAGATGATTATGTAAGAACTTAGGTTAAGTAATGCAGACTAGAGAGAAACTCCTTTTTTTTGTCCTGTCACTACTAAGATAGTAAGTATTAGTAATTCAGCAGCGCGCGTCCTCTCACCTCAGTTCTTAGAACCTTTTTGTAGCTTGTACAGTGACATTTAACAACCAATTTGGTGTATTCATGTGTTCATCTATGCATTTAAAGAAAAAAATGCATACTTAGTGAATCAGCCAGTCAAAGGGGGTTGAGAATGTTTGTAAATAAGATTGGAACTTAGAAGCAAATATAATTTGTTACAATTTACTCCAAAGTCTTTAGAATAGGCTGGCTAGGTAAAATTAGGAAATGTGGAATTGATACTACGGTCCGCGATGCTAGCCTACTACTAGTCGATATGATTTAGGAAAGTTCAATGTTATTGCAATTTGCCGTTTTCTGTCCAAAAATTGTTTTGGCGTGAATATTTTTTTACCATCAATTATTTCTTCTTTCTTTAATTCTGTCTTGCATGCATCAGCATCCAGGGGCAAGAGGTCGTCGGAGGCAGCTGAGGAAGCTGGAGGTGCCTCCCAGCAGGAAGAACACTCCTCCCTGGCCGATGGCTCTGCTGGCCCCAGTAAGTCCTCATGTTGTTAAAATTAATATATATTCCCCTAACTTTTACTGCTCCTTAATTTGAACTATTTTCTACCTGTTTCCTAGTTTTATTTTTTTCCCAAATCCTCTTTGATCTATTCGTTTACAAAATCTTGTCATCCCTGCATTCTTCTATTATTTACTAAGTTGTTTTATATTTCTAGTGTCTGTATTTCACCTCAAACTGCCTCTGTCTGTAGCTTCCTTTCTTTTGGTTTTTCAGTCAGCTTTGTGGACTGCCTAGTGGTGGTACTGTAAGACTCAGAGAACCCATTGTTCCTTACTACTCTGCTAGTACTACTACTAATACTACTACTCTGCCGTGCAGAATGCATTCCTAAGTAAGGTATTCTACGCATGTTTGTTGAGATGAGAAGGCTTTCTTTTACTTTCTCATGCTCAATCAGTAAAATGACAGAGTGGCCATGGTCAAGGTGGACACCCCAAAGTTGTCTCTTCTTCTTATCTAGGCCTAGTATTATTTATTAGCAGCTGTTGATGGTGAACTGATTACCATGCACCATGGCTGGAAGAAGGTCTGAGGAGGAGAAGGACGGTACCATTATATTTGCCAACCAAGAAGATTTTGGGGGTCATTAGGATGGCAGGCGGACTTTGCCCGCCCGCCATCCTGACGGGGATTGGGGCCACCCACCATAAGGGCGGGGGTCCAGTGGGGGGCATTAGGATGTGCCCGCCACAGTGGTGGGCACATCCTGTATTTCTAGCATTGTGGCAGGCGGTGCTCTCAGCACCGCCCGCCACAATGCTAGAAATGCATTTCAGCATTTGCATAAACAAAGCGGCAGGCACCGTGCGGTGCCTGCCGCTTTGTTTATGCAAATGTGGGGGGGTACCACAGGTACCCCCGTGGGTAGCCCCCACCCCTCCTTCACTCTGGGGGCCCGCAGAGGGTCCCTAGAGTGAAGACCGCATACCTTTCCGTGGCGGCATTGCCGCCACGGGAAGCCATTGTAAAATGCCCATTGTAATATGGCTGGCAGTGTCTGATAGACACCGCCACCATATTATTCTTTTTCCACCCTGGCCGCAAGGCGACCGGGGCGGAAAAGCGGTGGGCGGTCTTTACGTCCGCCGAGGTCCCCCCCCGCCATACTAATATGGCGGGGGGGAAAACGAGTGAGGATGTCGGGTGCATTGCCCCCGTTAGGCTGGCGGTGGCTACCGCCAGCCTTGCAGGGGCAATCCACCTGACATCCTAATGGGCCCCTTCATGTCTATTTCTCCGGCCAGTTGGCCACTCTTATTTCTGTTCAAACACTCAGATTCACCATTAGCTCTAACCACTCAGTTTAGTCCTTTACACTACAGGTTGTCTTCTTGAGAGGCTTTTCAATCATTGCCACCAACAAAACAAAATGCTTAACCGGATATTTTATCGTTTTTGATAGGACATACTGTGACTGTACCCGAATTGTTAGTCATGTGTGTATTTTCAATTTTGGTATGGAATTTTTTTTATAAGGTGAGGTGCATATGGCATCTAAAAAATGTTTCATGTTTTGTCTAGCCGCACCGACCTCCAGTGCCAGGGCCAGTGGGGACGGCGGCACCATCCAAGGAGCAGATGCAACAGCTGCGGGCGGTGGTAAGTCATAATGCTTGCTTACTGACAATTTATATTATCACTGCAAGGGTGTACATTGTACTGTTGAGAGTGAGGTTAAGTTGTACGGGAGTTAAGTAACTAATGGCCTTTTCTATCTTCAACTTAGCAGAGAAAATTTCATGAAGAGGATTCAGACTATGATGGGTTGATGGGAGAGAAGGATGGGAGGAGGTAAGATGGGTGAAATGTAATATGACTGGCAGAGAAGGATGCGTGGGTGAAAGGATCGATATAGGTGGCTTATAGGATGCATGCATGGGTGGGTGGGTGAAGATTGGAAGAAAGGTGAAAGAAATTATGCCTGCCTGCGTGTTTAAAAGTGTATGGGTGAATGGAATCCTCTGGGCTGCTTAATGGGTCAAAGCAAAGACCCATGGGTTGTTAAAATGACAAATATAAGATAGTGAAAGGTTTGTTGAGAATTATAGCCATGTTTGGATGGATGGATGGATGGTGCTCATATTCTTAGTGTAGACTGGATGAAGAGAATGTAAAACAGTGACTGAGCAATGAACCGGGTGACTTTAAACCCCAGGACCACTTGTGGCAGGAGCTGTCACCATGACCTTTGAACTCCCGCTCATGCCTGGAGGCGCTTAAGAGGGGTAGCAGACTCCTGCAGCACGAGACAGGCACGGGCGGTCCCATCTGTGCCCGTCCACGGCCGAAAGATGCTGGCCTGGGCCCAGTCTCTTGGTTTCATCTTGCGGAACTGAATGGTCTTTACATCACCAACAAGGAATGCCAGCTGAGAACCACTGAGAACTATCAAGGACGGGAACAGAGTAAGTTAGATGTCTTCCTTCTTTGTGTACTTGCTATTATTAACTCTAACAGTCCAAATAGCAATATGGGCAAACGAAAGGTGGGGGGTGTGAAGCCACCAACCGAGCAAGTCAGCACCCCCAAACAGACTACTATAGACACCTTCTTGGCCAGTGCGGGTGGGGCCTTATCTAAAGAAATTGACCTGGCAGAACGGCGTATGTCTCTCACCATGATTGGCCAAATTGGAGAGGCCCAATGTGCAACATCTACTAATGGGATACCTAATCTAGGCGGCGAATATGACATTCAGAGTGTAGGATGTCCATGAGAAGTTCTTGGGCAAACAACAACACTAACTGTGCCAGACCAGGTCCCTATTCCTGCTGCCCCGGGATCAGACATTTTACGAGCAGCTACAATATGGAACATAGCCCATCAACCTGCAACCAAACGGAAAAGGAAGACACAGCATGAAATTCCTACTGCCTTAAGATCCCCAGATCAACTAACCTCACTATATAACTCTATGGACAATCAGACATGGGCACTATTCTGGGATAACTAACATCTGTTATTAGCAGCTTATTAAGCCACCTCAAAGAAAGACTGGACAAGGTGGAGAAGGGACTGATAAAGACTATTGATATTAGTAAAACGGCATTGGACCAAGGCCTTGAATAATAGTCACTGGTACGAGTAGCAACATAGGTGGCATACCTCCTCACGCCGAGTCTCTAAGTTACCTCAGTCAAGAGGGGATGTTGGGCGGAAATATCCAAGAGTCTATTAGTAAACCTACCTGGACATATGTTCTGAGCCAAAATCAAAGAAGCTTAAATACACACACTCCCAATACCAATGCGCCCATACAAGAGCTAGTCACCATCAACTTGCCACCTGCCAGCTGCCCATAGGTGGAAGTATTAGTTAATGTCCCCCCAATAAAGTGAGGAGTCAGGGAAACCGCGGAATGTCTGAAAAATAAGGTAGTCCACTGGCTTAGCTCCAGACATCTATTCTCCACGAGTAGAGTGCAGGAAATCCTGTTTACAAGGAGAGTGGGGTGGATTGGACCACAGGAAAAACATCTTTGTGGTGATTGTGTTATAATTAATTTCAGAAGCCCGAGAACCACCAGTGGTATTCATAAAATGATAGGAATACCAACCATAGATACACAAGCCATGCGTATATTCCACTAGGGTTTTTTTACCATCACCTGAAGGGCTTAGAGCAATGCTCAAGTGGCCTACCAAATTTGTAGAAACAGAGAGATACCACAAGTTTGTACCCATCACATGATCTGCATTTTGCAATGCCCAATAGATATGAGACCCTGTGCAGAGTAAACGATAATAACTGACTTAGCTCTGAACAAGGTCATGCTGGGGTCCTCAGGAGCTATCAGAGAAGGAATTCCACAATGATTCCTATAGTCAACCAGATAATCCAGAGTGACCGCTCATACACGACACAGGCACCTGCTATCGGTGGGCTAGTTGAAGCTATGGCTGTTGAGACATTTGGCAAACACACCCCTAGAGTTAATATTATACTCACAAGTGTAACAGATACTGAGCCTGTTGAACAGCCTCCTATGGAAGGGTTTGAGTTTGTAACCTGGAACGTGATTGGGCTACTAAATAAGGTTGGGAACATTGATTGAGTTAATACCATATCTAGCTACAACATTATATGCCTACAAGAAAACCTGGTGTATAAGCCCTGTACACATAAAAGGATACTCCTCTCATTTTTTAGCAGCCATAGGGTCACAAGCAGGGCGAGCAAAAGGGGGACTACAGATACTTATCTCCAATAAAATTTCTATTAAGGTAAAAAGAAGTTGCATCAGTGGGACCCCACGCACAGAAGTGGTGGCTTAGCAAAAAAAGGAGGGAAAGATCTGATATTTGTAAATGTTTACAACAGGTTTGATTCCACATGCACTAATGTGGTAACAGCTCTTGATCGTGCCCTCAAAACATTCTTAGCTCAAATTTGCCCAGATTGTGTATTGCTATAGGCAGGAGTCTTTAATATAATGGCATGTCATGTACCTAACAATCAGGCACGCAGTCACATTTACATGGATGGAGAAGAAAATGACGATTTCTGCCATAATGAGTATGGAGAAGCCTTAAACTGGGTGATCTCAAAATACGATTTCCACCTACTCAGGAGGGGGCGTGGTCCCAATGGGGACTTACTGCCAACCTTTACAGGGAGAGATATGCGCTCCATCATTGATCATCTACTATGTCTGCCTCTGCTATTTGCAGGTGTTGCAACCCTAGCATTTTTCCCTCCATATTTAGTGACCTTAAGTTACTCTATCGCTTTTTGTTCTGGGCCAAAGGAGCAAAGTATCTGACTTAGTCAATTATATCAACCCCTTTAGGACTAACACTGTTAGAATCAAGTGGATGGGTGTCGACCCATGTTTGACTATGCAGCAAATATTGGTGTCTAGCCACCGAGAAATAGCCTATTGTCTTCAGGATGAAATTACTCCAAATATAGTGACTGCAAATTTTCACTGTATTACAATAGCCATTAAATCACTTTTAACCAGGCAGACAGGTACATCAGGCAATATTAAAAAGGGATGGTTCGATGGTACTTGCACTAAAGCATTACAGGTGTTAAAGTATGCATTGTCTAAATCACCACGAGATATATCAATCATTAAATCTCTATGAAGCGAGTATAAATTAGCCACAGCTGCCCTGAAAATAATCTACAGACTGGAGCATGGGAAATTATGGCTATTCTGTAAAAAAACTAGGAATAACAAACTTTTCTGGGATTCAGTAAATGCCCCCTTCCTGAAGAACGATGACATCCCAGAGTTTTGTTCCTTTATTCCCTCAGACAAATGGGTGACACATTGTCCTCGGATTTTTAGCAACAATGGGGAGACATTGGGGGGTTTGACCTGGAGCGTTGTGAAGGGAGGCCCTATCTCCTGAATATTATTAATGAAGATGTACTTCAGGCCATTCAGGAGAGTGCTGGGGGACGGGCATCAGGCCCAGATGGCGTCCCAGTTGATTTTTTAAATCCGCACCTAAATTATGGGGACGTATTTTAACAAGTGTTTAATTCAGCTGCAATCGATACAATCCCTCAGACATGGGAAGAATCCATTATTGTACTTACATACAAAAAATGTGACAAAACAGATCCTAAAAATTACTGCCCCATTTTCCTCTTATATACTGCCATGAATGTTATGATTAGGGTTTTATTAGTAAGAGTGGAGGAATGGGCGCAGGAGTATTCTATGCTAACCCCTGTGCAGTATGGGTTTAAGAATGGACTTGGGACAATTGAACAATGCATTAACCGAGAGTTACTTATAAGCAAGTATACTAGGGCAAAGGCAGGCAACTTGTACTAATGCTTTGCCGATCTGAGTAGTGCATTTGATTTAGTTGACCATAATTGACTCCGGCAAACTCTGAGCTCAATAGGAGCTCATAGGGCTCCTTTCCCAACTGTATGAGAAACTAACCAAGTCCGCTTTGGCCCCCAGGTCGAATGTTCATCCAAATTTAAAGTAGGGCAGGGCATACGGCAAGGGTGTGTGTTAGCGCCACTTTTATTTGCCCTCTTTATAAATGGGGTAGACAACCACTTGAAACAGATACAGGCCGCCTTCCCGAGGGTGCCTGGTTGCCCGATACCAGTATTGTTATATGTGGACGATGCAGTACTACTAGCATGGACCCCATTAGGCCTCCAGTGACTGATGGATGGTTTCTCAGATTTTATGACACAAAGGAAAATGGTACTCAACAAATCAAAAACATTCAACATGATTTGAGGGACCAAAAAGAAACCTTGTAAAACCTTTTTTATTGATAGCACCCCGATACACACAGTGAACTACTTCTGCTACCTTGGGATTTAATTTTTGGGAAATGGCACCTGGACCCAACATATTCTAAATACCAGAGCTAAAATGAGCAGGGTCACCCAAGGGATTTTAAAATCCTCCTCAAAATTAGGAAATTGACCGACCAATGAAATGGTAGCCATTTATAAAGCTAAAGGAGTAAGCACAGCCCTGTATGGGGCAGTTCTCTGGGGCTACGCTAATAGCTTGGCCCTGCAAACAGAAGAAAATTGCTTCTTAAAACACCTGTTGTATTTACCATCCTCTGTATCAAATACCATTTTACATCATGAGGTGGGGCTTCGATTTTTAGCAGATTCTTTAATGGCTGGACCATTGCTATTATGGGCCTCACTTTGGAGGCGGGAAGAGTCAATTATTTTAGATTGCTTAAATTTGAATGATGTGTTAAGAATTCCATGGTTATCAAATATGAACTCAACATTAGAAAATTTGCTTAATTTATCAATATGGTCGGACACTACAAAAACATTGTCCTTTACAACGAAAGAGATCCAAGACTCCTTTTTACTACAAAGGCAGGATTTTAGATTAAAATCTGAGTTGAATAACCCCGACCTTCGCCTTATATAAATCTTTTAATTTAAAGGAGGGAGCTAATAACTATCTGTCATATGTGACCTATGCACAGCATCATTTTGTACTATTGAGATTGAGATGCAGCATTGCCCATTACCTTATCACATTTCCTGTGGGAGGTGGGAGTTGTGGAAATCTGATTCTTGGAATTTTTGGCATTTCTTTTTAAGGACATTTTTTGGACAATTTTGACTTTCTCTGGACATTGGTTGGGGTTAGGGAGAGGGGTGGCCGAGGTGTTGTATGCTTTAGTTTATTTGTTAGGGAAATAATTTTTTATGGCTGTACATATGATTTAATTCTTTTTTGAGGGTTATTCTTTTACTTCGCACTGTTTCCTTTGCCACACAGGCCCGCAGCCAGTTTTCAAAATCTGCTGATAGTGTAACACACCAACAGATAGTTCAGCGGTACCCTCACTTGTCCTACTACTCTCTCCTCCTAGTCTCTGCAGTCTGCAACTATATTAACCCCTAAGGACTTGAAGGTGGTGTGGGGGGGTGTATTTCCCTAGTAGATAGATTATTGTAGCGCAGCAATCCCCCACAGTTCTTCTCTTACCTGTGATGAGTCGAAGCAATGGCTGCATGGTTTCCCAAGGTGCCATGGTGGCGGTAGTGGACAGTAGCAGCATGCTTGAGGACTAGTCATTGAATATCAGTGAAAGCACCAGATCCAGAAGTGAGGTTCCACTCCCTCCTAGCCGAACTCAAACTGTAGTATGAGGAATATTCTTTGCAGGGAACTAATTAAAATGAAATAGAAAAACTGAGTTAATGATGTTTTATATGCAAGCTTTTCACCAAACATTGAGACAGTCACCAGAGGGAGACTAGAATACGGCTAGTAGTACATAAGAAGAAGACTGTCAAACGAGAATACACGAAAAGCAATGCTAAAGTAAAATAAATAATAAGGATGGTGAGCTAGTAAAAGTTACAAACTGAAGTCAACTCGAGCTATGAAGTGGACAAGTGTAACCTTTAGTGCTGGAACGATGATGATGTTTGCAATTATGAACTATATTCCTCTGAATTAAAATAAAAATATATATTGAATACTGTGCATGGGTGGGCAATCTGATATATAATAATATTGCCAGTGTGGGCTATACTTAGAGCAGAAAAAGATCCCGCCCTGCCTTGAGTTGGTTTTTCTTTTACCACATCTGCCCCATCAAGTGTGTGGTCAATTAATGGTGTAAATTTAATTTAGTCACACCTCAATAAATCACACAGCCTGGGGGAAGAGTGTTAGGGGCTCGATGAATGGATGGGAAGGGGGATTTGGGCAGTTGCGGCTGGTGACATTTGAAAGTGGTGAGCTGTAAAATTATTGTCGTACTGCACTGTGGCGAGTGAGCATAGCGAGCGAGCCCGAACAACCTACAGGGGGTTTCGGGGGGTTCTCCCCATGAGAACATTTTGAAAAAAGAGTGGACAAATGGAGCATTTTCAAGCAAATTTGAGAAAGCAGGAAGGTTTATAAAGCAATTGTGAAAGTGCAGTTATTACATTAATAAAGAGATGTCAAAAAACAACATAGGTAGCTATATAAAACTGCAAAAAAAGGGCCTTACTGTCCCATTCAAAGCACAATAGTGCTGGAGTGCCATACTGCCTCATTCAAAGCACAGTGACCCTTGAGTGTGATACTGTCTCATTCAACACACAGTAGCACTGGAATGCCATAGAGTCCCAATCAAAGTCCACTAGCACCAGAGCTCTCAACTGTCCCATTCAAAGAACATTAGCCATGGAGAGCCCTACTGTCCCACTGAAAGTATAGTTGCACTACAGAGAAGAGTCTTACTTTCCGAATTAAATGATAGTAGCGCTGGAAAACCCAACTGTTCTACTCAAATCATTATAACCCTGGAGTGCTCTTCCACCCTATTTGAAGCACAGTTGCACTGGAGTCCTCCACTGCTCAATTCAAATACAGCAACTCTGGAGTGTCCTACTATCTCCTTCAAAACGCAGTAGCTCTGGGGTGCCCTACTGTCCCACCGAAAGTACAACTGCACTGGTGAGAATTGCCCTTCTGCCCCATTCAAAGCAAAGTAGCACTGGTGTGCCTATCTGCCCCACTGAAAGTACAAAAGCACTAATAAGAAATGCCCCTCTGTCTCATGCTAAGCACTGTAGCTCGGGGAAGCCCTTCAGTTCTTTTCAAAGCACAGTAACGCAGACGTGCACTAACTTCCCATTCAAAGCCCACTACCCTAAAAAAGGAGCTCAAACCCGTACAACTAGAGCTCTACAGATAGCTGCATTTTTCTTTTAATTTGAATGCCATTACTATAGCAGTGCTACCAATGCCTGTTTTCATTATGAAAGGGACTTCTGGCATTCCATATTTAACAAACATATTGACCACAATTACAAGGTAGGTATGTGTTATTACTGCATTGGAGTGGTCAGAATTGTAGCCAGGAGAATTGTACCAAAGTGAGGCATTTGCGCTCAGGAGATAGGGGGGTTAGAGGTGGGACAGTTGGGGTGGAAGCGGGAGGGTGCAGGTATACTCCTTTAGTACCTTGTATGAGTTAAGATGCTCCCTAGCAAGATGCCCATGGATGGCTGTGAAATGTTACATGTTGAGTGTCATAATACAGGTATGGAGACTGCATAGATCCGAACTGTTGGTAGGATATTGTTACAGTTTTACCTGCTGTTGGGATGAAAAGAGAAAACCGTGATTGTTAAATGTATGATGATTATAGACTATGCTGCCTTGTATGTCCAATCACGAATAAAGAATTTAATAATAAAAAAAAAATAGCATTGCTGAAAATGTTGTATATCATGGTTCATCTGAATTAACACGTGGTTTGAGGTACAAAAATTAGATGGAGTTAGTTTTACCTAAAAAGTGGGAGTGTAGCAGCAAGATTGTTATCCGTGGCAGCTGTGCTGTTAATAGGCCTTCATGTGACTTTGACTTTTGAGATGAGTAAGGGTGGGAAGCTTCCGGAAGTATTGTTTGTATAGTTTACCCACAGTAAGTAAAATAATTGCACATGACCTTAAAAGAAAAAATAGTAAATAAAAATAATTTCTTCTCGGGTCACACACACATCATTCTAATTTCTTAAAAGTACATTTGACATCCAGGAGGTTGCACTGACTAGTTATCGATTGCAGCATTGTGTTTAATGATACAGCTTTTATGTGAATTAGACAAAGGCATTGAGTTCCCATCGGACAAATTTGTCACTGCAAAACGAGTTTATTTTCCATTGGTCTCCCATGTGATGCTAGGAGCAAGGCCTTCTAGGCAAATTCATCTGGAGCAGCCTGAGTTTAAGAAACACTCGCCTTGGCCTACTGCAAATATTGTTTCTGAGTTGGCAATTGCAACCCTCATTTTCTCTCAGGGGTGGTAATCTGAGAGCACTGAGTCATGCACAAATACTGTTCGGGCTCTCTCCCATCCCTCAGTTCTCCCCAGGTCCCACCCTGCTCCCCACAATTATACAGGCCTCACAGACACACAACCTTACTTACTTTGGGACTCTCAGTCGTCATCTCTCTGATTCTTACCCCTGGATTCTGCCTCCCACAAACTGCACGCCAGTCTGAACAAGAGGAAGCTGTCATGAATGATAGCTTTTGCTCATCTTGGCCTGAGAAGCGAGCTGCTGCCATATCATATGCTAGGATAGGGTTGAAGGAGAGCCCGCCTCTTCTATCCTGCCATCTGATAGGATATCAGGATGAAGAGTGACAAGCCCCACCAAAGCCTCATTAGCAGACATTCTGCTCTGCCCGAGGCAAGTGCTTCATGTCTGCTATGTGCTGTGAACGTGCGAGGTGGGCTGAAGAAGCCTCCGCCTGACACATGCACTGTTGGCAGCAGACAGTGGAGCCCCCTTAATTGCTGGCATGATGTTGCACTTTATTTTGAAAACTCAATTGTTTTCCTGCAAAGTGTAACATCATGACAGCAAGTAATTGGAGACGAGGCAGGCCTGGGCCATTTGTTATCAGGGCGATACCCTGCGCCCCCTATGGGCGAACCGCCACTGCATTTGAGGGAAATATTTGACAAAGACAAACACTACAAAAGGACAACCCATTCTTCTTGGCAGGCGACCATCATGAATCGATTATGGGACGAAAAGGAAATGAACACCTGATGATGAGTATTAGTACACATAAATCAAATCAAATTGTCCGTCTTTCCCCAGAGATACCCAAGTTACATTATGTTCTGTAACTGTTTTACCGAGCTTTGAAAGATAGCAAATAAAATTAAAATATCTGTAGGAGTCAAGTAACAACAAACATAAACAACACACAAATTGAAATAATGATTAAAGGGAAAAAAAGATACTGTATTGCCAAATTGGAAGTTGCATCTGCATTCCTCTTGGACTGTCCATCATCATGGGTGCCTTGTGGATGAGGTAAGGTAAGTGTAAATGTAAATGTAAATGTGGGATACTTGTAAAGCGCACTGTTATTCTACCCGAGTGTCCTGGCGCTGTAGACCGCTGGGGAACCCGTCCTGGTTTTCCAGTGTGCGTATGTTACATTGTTTTGCCAGTATGGTGCAGGGTAATGGCCAGGACCTGTAGATTGAAAAGCAAAAATAATATTGAAGAGTCAAAGAGAAAATTTAAACTGCATAAGGAAGAGTGTGAAACAAGACGAGAAGGCTCAAAGGCAGCATGGCTAAATGTCTGTTTCCAGCAGTTACCTCAACAACAGGCCCCCCACCCAACCAACACTTAGCTTCGGATTAAGCGTCAAATTGGAGCCAGACAGTGGTGAGTACACACACATAGAAACATATCATTTTCACAATCATTTGGAAAATCAACACACCACTGTCAGTCACACCACTCACCACCACTACTACACAGACTTGTGTATTTCTTGTGCTGTTGTTTACCTTTAGACCACTTCAAAGTCATCTTCATCCAAATTTGTTGGTTTCAGTGATTTGAAAACTTTCATCTTCCTCTTGTGGCAGTTCTCGCAGTAGTCACCCCCACGCCTTGAGTTATTCCATCATCTCTGATCCTCCTGAGTCTGACCCTGAGTATGGTGTCCAATTCTGTACCAACAGTGTCCCGGCTCAAAATGCAATAGATCAGCCTGTAGAAATACAATTTTGTTATTGAACAACAAGAAGGGGAAGATTGAGTCACTTTTTGTGTAGGTTAGATTTGTGTTTGCAAACTTTGCATTATCTATGGGGCTGGTATCGTCTGGGTCTTTGAGGAGTATAAATATAAAGCATAAAACAATAAAAAACATAGCAGTGTGGAGTGTGGACTGTGTGGAGTGAGTTGAACTCGGTGAAGAAATCTCGCTATTCTATCTTTCAAAGGGGAAGGGAAAAAAATAACCTTAAGGGCAACATTTTAGATTACTAATCACCTGCCAGTAGGCCAGGCCACCAACATTTTAGGAATCTCAAATTCATCACTTACACATTAAGCATAACAGACAAACACTCAGTCTCACACTGCGTGCCAGCACATGAATCATCTCATCTCTTTTCAATCTATTCTCAACACATTGATGATGACATATCACAACAATCTCACATATCACAACAACAAACAGCAATTAGTCAGCGTTGAATGCATGCAAAATGTACCTGTTCTTCCAGTGCGCTCACAGTGATCGATTGGTGGTACATTGCAGAATGCAGATCCTCCATTTTTACACGAAGGAGACAAATGCCAGTGTAAATCAACTTAAAACTGTCACGTGTGGATGGGGTAGTCCCTCCATGGTAGGAAAGCATAGATAGTTACGGCCCAGGGTTGGAGGCAGGCACACATTTGTTTGTATTCTCCGTCCAATGTCTGGCTTGAGGGAAATGGCTTTGGAAAGCGAGTTGGGAGTAGCACTTCTTCACTGACTGCACACAGTTGCACCTCCAATCCTGCAATAAAATTGTGTCTAAGAATAAGTCGGTGGGGATGAATTGGTCAACCAGACAGTCAGCCACACACAAATATTAAAGTAAATAATGTTGCCTGGCTATATATTTTTTGTTTTTGGACATCAAAGAAAGAAAGCCTATTAGTCGGTGAAGTAGAGCTCTTCCTCAAACTCTGGTGGTTCACCCAGAAGTATGTCATCTAGCACATTATTTCCATGACCTGAGTCTCCATCATCTTTCTCCTGACATACTGCATGTATGATGTAATCGGGTGGTATAAAGTGCTGATTCATTTTGATCATGGTTAATCTCTCCACGTTTTGGGGCAAGAGACTGGTCCTTCTCACTGTGTCAACGGCACCAGCAGCACTAAAAACACATACAGCAGAGGCCCTTAGCTACAGAGCAAGCCAATTAATGTATTGCCAGACTGCTGAGCACCTGTCATTGGTGCCTCTTTCCATAGCAATAAACCAATGGGATGTGATCAAGGTAGACCTCTGTTGCATCATCAAGATAGGCTTGGACCATTCGCTCAATGTTCATTGCTGGTGCTCCACTTTGCTTGACCTCTTTTGCCTTTGCCTCTGTGCTGGACTTAAGCCCTGCAAGTAGAAACCACTCAGTTGTAGGTTTGGGGGCTGATGCTCCTGGCCTTGGTGTTGTTGATGGAGTTCTTGTCATTGATTTTGGCTGCTGTGAGTCATCAGCACCGCCCTCAGGCTCTGAACTTGAAGGCTGCAGCACAGGACTTGAGCCCTGGACCAGTGGGCCTCTAATTCCCTGCCGTTCTTTTTCTAGCTCACTACCTTGCTCAGCTATCCATGTTTTGTATTTTCTAACATCCACGTCTGAGAAAGGAATGATAGTGGACAGTAATGGTTTGTACTGTGGATCAAGACCTGTGGCACAGATCTAATGTTTGGAGGACACAATGGGGCAAATGTAGGTAATTTCCATTTTGCGATTCCCAAATAGCGATTTTTAAGGACTCGCTATTTGAGAATAGCAAAATGGAATGTAGGTAATAATTTGCAATTTTTTTGTGAATCTCTAACATTCCTTAATTGCGATTAGAAAATTGGTAATCGCAATTAAGGAATGAGTGTCCCATTCATTCCTATGGGCTAAGAGGCCCAAAGGAATGAATGGGATACATTCTCAAATTGCGATTTTCTATGAGAAAATCGCAATTTGAGAATCGCAATTCCAAGGGTGCCAGGGTGTCCAAAGGATACCTGTTGCACCCCTGGAATGTGCCTCTAAGTACATGTGGCACACATAGATGCCCTAAGGGCATGTCTGTGCACCACAAGGCACTTTGAATTTTTTTTTTAAATGCATTTTGAAAGGAATTCTCAAAATACCATCTACTTGGAGTAGGTGGTATTTTACGATTCCTTAAGCCAAAATCCCATTTTAAAATTCACTCCTACATAGCATTTAAGGAATCGCAAAATTGCGATTCCTTAAATGCTTGAGCAAAATAAGGAATCGCAATTTTTGCGATTCCTTATTTTGCTAATATGCACCTACATTCCAAAGCACCGTTTGCGATTCGCAAACGCCTGCCTACATATGCCCCAATATCTCTTTGCACCCTTGTATTACTAGACAAGCAACAGATTAAGCTCTCCACCAAGTCATGCACATCTGTTTTTCCGTCCACTTCTGCTTAAATTGCAGACACCTCCTTTAGCTGTTCCTGTAGCATGTGCAGCAATGAGATAGCTTGGTCCATGGTACTGTCTTCTTTGCTGACCCCCCTTGTGAACACCTCAAAAGGAAGCAGCATCTCTTTCAGGCATTTGACTAGGCCCCATTGGTCCATCTCAATGATCATGGCTTTTAAAGGTGCATCTCCTCTTTGCATGACATATTAATTGATAGGTCTGCACTGCTCAAACAGGAATTCAAGCATGTAATAAGTTCAGTTCCAGCATGTTGGCACCTCCTATATGAGTGCTTTAACAGGCAATCTATGATCACGCTGAATGGCCCTCAGAAGTTTCCGGGCTTTAAATGAATGGCTGAAATGAGTGCAGATTCTTCTACAGGTGGTCCGTAAGTTGGTTACTTGGTCTTCTTTTTTATGAAAGTCCTGTTCAATGATGTTGATCCAGTGTGCCAAACACAGGGCCCTGAAATAACCACCATCACCTATGGCCTTAACTATATTACTGCCCTTGTCTGTGGCAACAAATCCAATGTTAAGCCCTCTTGATTTCAGCCATTCAAAGACCTTGTTGCTAAAGTCTTCCAAAATGTTTGAAGCTGAATGTGATTTCTCCATCGCGAACAACGCTACTGTGGCATGCTTCCGAGCAGCATAAAAAAATCTCAGCAGTGTCAATACCTGTAGATATTTTGTCTCTAGCCCCAAAAAAGAGATCCAGATTAAAGTGATGAATATGTAATCAGTCACTTGGTAACTGGTCTACATGTCTGTTGTCAGGTGGATAGTGTGGACAGCACTTTGTTGCAAAGCTTGTCCATCAATTCAAACACATCATGATGTAGCGCTGGAACAGCAACTCTGGCAAAATAGGATCAGCTGGGAACCTTCCATTTTGAGCAGATGGCAAACACAAAGTCAAGAAAACCAACCCTTTCAACAAAAGAAAAAGGAAGGAGGACAAGGGCTAACATTTGAGTCAGCTTTGCATTGTAAAAACTTTTCGTTGGGTTGTTGCGTTCATACTGCCCTGTGGCCTAAACAAGGCAGAATAGTAGCCTGAATTTTTTTCTTTCCTGATGCCACTGATGCAAGTGACTTCTTGAGACCAGGCGGAGGTAGGCTCAATGTGCCTTTCAGCATGGCAGTCATGGTTGTCTGTTGCCTTGGTCTCTCCACCTGAGTCTTGTGCCATTGCGATGTTGCTGATGTGGGCGATACTACTGCACTGCTGGGGAGTGGGCTGCTTTGAGTAATGAAGATGTCTTTCTCTTCTTTAACTTCCACCATGATCAGATTGCATTCAAACTCCCTGCTCAGTCAGCTTTCACCCTCTTCTCCAACAACGCCTGCAGGTTTTTGGCCGGTAAGGTGCGCCTCCCAACGAATCATATGGTGCTTTCTCAAATAGGTTGTTTGGCCCCCGGTACCTTAGTTTGTACCAAGTTTACCCCGCCTAACACTTGCTCTGCAAAGGGAGCATATGGCAATGTTCACCTCCTTATGCCTCACAGAAAAGAAATCCCAAACTGGGGAGCTCAACTTTCTGATGCTGCTCGTGCCACTGCAAATGTCGGATCAACTGGCAGTAGGTGGGTGTTTTGATGTTCAACCCTCTGGCTCTGCAGTACTTACTTCAACTGAGGTGGGTGTGGATGAAGGTCGCTGCTGGGACTTTGCAAATATGGCAGCTGGTGGTGGTTGTATCTGTGGTGCCACTGCCACATCCCCCCTGGGAAGTTGCTATGGGGTAATGTTGGTCTCCACTGGGGCTGGGCTAGCATCCATGATAACTGGTTCATCATCATCCGCCACTTCTACATCTACCTCTTAACTCTGAGGCTTTCTGGAACCTTCCTTTTCCATCTGAGTCATCTCCTGGCGTATCTCACTCTCAGACTGAGTTAGGATTAAAGTGGCGTCTAGATCATCAAAAGGGGTGCTTGAAGAAGAAAATGATGCACCACTATCCCTCCTATTTAGCTGGAGATCTGGAGTTTGTGGAATTCGGTAACTGCACATTCTCCACAAAACGGGGAGTTGCAGAATTCTGCAAACTCCACGAACGGAGCAGCTCTTACCCCCGGGCTTAGTTAATACATTCCCTCACGCAAAGTCATCGTTTTCTCCTTCACACTTCTCAAACTATAAAATGTGCCCTTTCGGGGATGTGTGTCAAACTGTTATCTGAGACTTTATAAACAGACTTTCCCTTGACTTTTGAACTGAGTAGATTTATGCCTGTTCATTACTGAACTATGTTTGCATTATGGCTTATTCCCTTAAGGTGTGATCCCTCGCTGTTGGCTTTATTTTTTTGCATTATTAATGTTGATTAGAGTATAGCTAACTTAATACTTTTTGACTTCTGTAATGATTCATAATTTTGCATAAACCCTCATGGTTTTGACTGTGACTACTGTCCTGCAAATGTTTTCTATATTGCACTAGGGCTCCTATTCTTTGGGACGCACACAGCCTCATTCCTTATTGTAGCCGTTGGAATTTATTGGTGCAAAGTGCCAACAAATGCAGCATACAGCATAGTGGTTCTGAGTGACTTGCTTTCTTGTACAAATCTCCTCAGAATCCATCTTCTTTAGGTGATTTGTAAGTCAGACTGTGAGCGAAAGCTTCAGTTATTTCCTCGATAGTTATTTTTCCTTCCTTTAAAGCAATACTTTTATTGGACACAAGTAGCAGCTTGTAGAAAATGTTCAAATTGCTCCTCTCACATGATTGTATCAGCACATTTTGAGCTATAGAACCCCTCGTAATAAGGATGGCAATGCTTCTGTTATGTCATGGGGGTGGGTAATGAAATGGCTGCTCTAGACTTCTTCCATTCTGCCTAATACAGCTGCACAGCTAACAGTGTGCCTGCTCTCTCTCTGTTTTCCTACTGTTTTTGTTTTAACTTAAGCAGAGCGCAGTGTGTTGTATGAGTAAAGATAGAATTTAGAGCTAGTTTGGCAGGACCTAGAGTGCATTTGGAGGCAGGCATTGTACTTCCTATTCAATTTCCTGACTGACAGTTCTAATTTTGCTTGTTCATCTTTAGCTTTTTGTTTGGCTACAGCTGAGCCTTTCATCGTGAGGCCTCTCCGGGTAGCTTTACCTGCTGCCAATAACCTCTTCATTAAGTGAAATAGTCAATAATCAATGTGCTGTGTCAGATAATATAATCTTGCAGCCTCATAATTTTAATGTAAAGACTGGCGGCCAATCTGAGTATCTAGCATTCAAGTAATTTTACCAATTGAATATAGATGTGATATGATTATAGATGTGAGGAAGGAAGACTTTTGGGTTATATTTGTCCCAAAGAGGAAAAATGCCTTGGCATTAACCTCCATGAGATTTTAAGCTTGATAAATGTGGTACTTCTCAATCACTTGTACAAATATCTCTAATCTAAGATTATCGGGTTGCAATAACAAGTGCCTCAGCTATGGGTGAAGAGTGAAAAGTAGCACAAGGGGTCTGATCTGTCGCGATCTGGATTTGTCAGCAACTCAATCATTGGGTGCAGGCCTGCTCTCCCAGGCTGCCTGTGGGATAGTTCAGACTGTTTGCATTGGATTTTATATTTTCCATCAAGGTAGCACATGAGGTTCATGTGTTATCCTCAGATGTTGTGATTGAGGGTCTTCGGTACTGTCCATGGAAGCACTGTCTAGTGTTTTTAAAAAGTGTAGCATGCTCAAGCATGTTGTATTTAGTGTCTAGAACGTAGTACAAGGAATTGTTTACTTTTGGTCTTTGTCTCTAATGAATAATCCACTAATATAGCTATAGACTGGCCCTCAAGCAGAAATTATTCTTCCTGGTTGCCAGGCATGCTAGTTTTGTAGGCGGCAGGTAATGATCGATCAGGGTCATTCTTCTCTGTTTGAGTTCCATGGTATAATCCAACAGGCCTATTGAAACCTTAGACGTTTCCCAAAGCCTTGATCATGGCGGTACAGGATCAGATCCACCATTACTTCATTTTGGGTAAAATCAACAGTCTGTCCTGTAAACCTCTGGATAACAAAGGCATATAAATATTTATAGCAACAATGTTTCCATTAAGTGACCTTTCTGGGTGGAGGAAGAACACATTAAATAATAAAGGAAGGTATACGTGCAAGGCTACCGTAAGAAAATGAGTAATTAGTTGGGGAGTATGTAAGTCCTTTCAATGTAATAAGTCAAAGATCTTGTCAGGTCCAATACACATGTTTAATAAGTGAACTTGGGCTTAACTATGACACAGACCAGGCAGGCATAACTTAAGGAAAAGTGTGTAAAGTATTCAACAGTGCCACACGTGTTAAAAGGTCAAACCATAACAGAATCAAATCCTTTGACCACTTGCAAATTCTTTTTTTAAAATGAATTAGAACAGTGACGTAAAGCTAATAAAAATCCAGAGATATGAATTTTCTACATTTTTGGCCAGAAAGCACCAAGAAAAAGTAAAGTGCCAATCAGAAGTGACCGCTCGTTTTTGATTAGGACCTAGGCATGATTTCAGGCTGACATCGATAGAGCAGAGGTCGAGATAAACCAAGCAGGACCTACAGATCAAATATTTTAAGTTCTGACTTAGGCTCTGAAATTGAAGCTGAAATCCTCCAGCAGGCCAATGTTGCAGGCTCTATCTGGTGAAGTCTTCTCAAAGTTGGATAGCTGTTGGATAAAGTACCATTAAGCTGTTGGTTTTAGTAGGAAAAGTTCTGAGCAGGAAAATTCATATTTTGCAACTGCTGAAGGCCTTATCAGTTAGAAACTTGTTGTACCTTTTCCCTATCAAAATTTCAACCTTAGAGCTTAGTCTCATTTTTGGACCTCTAAACCCTACAGTGAGGCATGTTTTGAACCTGTATGGAGTCCTCTCAAAATCAGGCACCTTTGCAGCACAGTCCGGCTGAAACTTCAGATATCTAAGAAGACCAGATTCAAATCCAGATCTAGTTGCTACTGGTCAGCTGGTCGCTCTAGAAAAAAACGTCTTACTGCTTGTTGTGCCCTTATAGTCACAAAGGTGGTCAGTCAACTGACCATTTCAAACTTCTTTTCACTCGTGGGTGTAAGTCAGACTAGGTCAGCCCTTCAGATCTTCACTCAGGTAACAGACAATAGGTCCAGTCCTCTTCTCTTCTTCTGGAGGTCCAAATGCATTCTGGTGATCTGAGAGGTGAGGTACCATTTTTGTAGGAATTACTATCCAGTGGGTATGGGGGACTCCTGGCCCCTCCTTAACCAATGAGAACATAGTTCCCAAGAGCATACTATCCCACTTTTGCAGCACATCATTGTTGCGTAGTTCTTAAAAATCTATATAGGATCTGTGTGTTTAGACAACATAAACTGTGGGACTGGTGTCCAGACTGACTCCAGACACTGATTTCTGTATACCAGCCAGCTCACAATGCCACTATGGACCCCTCTTGCCAAGGAGAGAATGGTTTCTAGGCAGAATAAAATAAACAATGGAGGATGATTTCAATAAGTAATTATTGAACCAGCGTCATTCTAGCGTAAAATACGTGTTCTGCAACAACCATATGACAGAAACAGATGTATACTGGTATAAGCACTAACAGAGTAAGTAGACAGTAGAATTCTACCATAGTGCTAAAACAATGGATATATGCAGGCATATAAATACATGACAGTAATAATGTGTACTCCTACAATGCAAACCCTAACTAGATATACCAAAGTCTACCTAGCATGTATATAGGTGTATAGCCAAGAATCCCCTCAGTACAGAGCCAACCCTATTACCTGATGTGGGAGATCGAATGACCCTGTCTTGGTCCCGAGATAGTCACCCCACAAGGGATGTCAGACAATGGCGTGCTGGAATGTCTGCATGCAGGAGCCTCAGCATCTCTTGTCAGCATGCCAGCATGGAAGTCTTTCACCTCTGCCCGCCCCAGCAAAGATATGGTGCTTATATATCCGAAGGTACCCTGAAGGGTTCTACCTTGCTGTGTCATGTCGGCCGAGGATGACTATGGTGATGAACCTAATACACAGTTATTATGCAGAAGATGGTAATCCTGCTGTGATTCTGAGAATCCTCATGCATAATAAATGAGGCACCAAAACCGTTATGTAGTACAATGGCAAGGTGAATGTAGGTACAAGGTTAGGAGACTACCCAAGCCTATATTGGGGCACATTGCTATTCATAACACCCACTCTTCATCTGACCGGACGATATGCTACAAAAAAAAAGGGAATGCCCTTATAATCAATCATAAAAACATTGTTAAATGTTCACAATATAAACTTCTAAAAGTATAAAAAATGTTTGAAAAAGTTAGACGCTCTTTATATATGAAAAATACTCTATATGTCCTCTAAAATATGTTCATATATAGTTTGCGCAACTGGATACGCCTGAAAGCCATGGTGCTCAGTAAAAGCGCGAAAAGAATAAATGTGTTTAAAATTCCAATTTCGGTTGTTTTGGAAATGAGGCCGAATTGTTCCCAGCACACGGAGCGAAAAATGCTTATGTATCCTGTGTGGGAGACGCAACATCACTGCCACTTGCCTTTACTGACGATGGTTCCTGTAATACTTCACAGATCAGGTGAATCAAGCGAAGGTGATCTTCTGCAGTTCCCACAGCCGATTCTGAGGAAGCATTTGAAACATCCAAAGCCTGTGTGTCTGCAGTAGAGCCAGTATCCAAACCAACAGGAGCTGAAGCATCCCGTGGTGGCTCTAAGAATGCCGACATCAACATGGGAATACGCTGAGGAACCTGCACTATGTGGGCCTAGAACAGGTCCAGCAATACATCCACACCCGGACGCGCAACCGATGGAAGTGTTAGACAGAGGTCCAACATGCAATCTTGTCCACAGAACAAGCAGTGGAGAACAGGCAAGACACAGTCAATCCAGACTGGTCTGAATGATAGGAACCATGACTCACTTAGCTCCCGAAGTTGAGGTGTGCCCAGATGGAGCATAATGTGATCACGATAACATCGCTCCAAAAGTGTTTTTTCCATCTCCTTGGTGATTGGGATGTCCATTGTGTAGCAGAAAAGTCAAAATCAGGATACCCACTAGCAGTAGTAGGATTAGCGGAAGCCCTCCAAAAACGCTTCCAAACACGGAGTGTATTAAGGCTGGAATAACTCCGAAGACTGTCTGAAAGTTGCTTAACAGCCCTGAACCAATGGTTTTAAATAGGTGTACTGTACACTTCGTATCAGACATCTTTAAGATACGTTGTCCCATTTCTCCGAAATAGAAAGGGCAATTTGTTCGTACTAGTGCCTGTATCTCAGCTGAGGACCTTGCAACCTGAAGATGAAATGTGTCTCTGGCCGAGGTGAAGGTTACATCCTTCTGTAAAAGCAAGGCTTTCAGTCGGCTCAGAGAATCAAACCGTATAAAGGAAATATTCAATGAAACCCATAAAGGCGCCTCCCAGCCTGAATACTGGATTTATCATGGCAACTGGTGATCCCTTTAAATGAAAGGATGAATTTGCAACTGAACCTTGACAGGCCCAGTGAAGCTAAATATTCTGGCAGATCAAAGATCCACTTAATGAAGTCTCGCAGTCTGTACAGCTGAGAAACACTTTAGTTTCCCCATTCCTGCATCTAAATCTATAATGTAATTCCCAAGATTCATGGATAAAGTTCTTACCCATTGCTTCAAATCAGCCTAACTGGTGGTGTTCTAGGCAATATTGAAATCGGAAAGTTGCTACTGGCAATGTTATATGGCCATGAACTACCCACTCTGCGAACGGTTACTCTGCCACGGTGAAAGGTAATTGGTCTCATTTCTCAATGTGCAGCATTGTATACTTCACATCTCTTTGTGCCAATCTCGTCTGCCTTTCTGATAGATTATAAGCAGATAACAGAGACGTACTGTTAATGTATCGCCAGGGCATGTGACCAGAGCACTATGATTGTAGCCTCCAGCAGAATAACAGAATGGATCGTAACTGTGTTTGCCCATGTTGTAAGATGGACAGATCCTGTTCCATTATATCTATTGCAGAAGACACAATGTTGCCCAGTGAATACATCCTGGACGTCAGTGTTGTCATACCATTGTCAACCACAGCCAAAACTTTCATGCAATTTTGCTGTCGCTTCCTGTTGAGAAATGTTCCAAATTTCGTTATAGATAGCCTATAAAAAGTGTTTACAATGTGGGTTCCGGGGACCTAGCGAAAATTCCCTAAGATACATGTCATCTAAGAGTAATGACAAGTGTTGTTTAACCTGGGACAGTGTTGAGGTTCTCAGCCAATCTAGTCATAACTTCCCAACACTGTATGATGTCAACACCCCCGGATGTTCTCGTGTACATAGCGTAGGTCAGGCCTATGGATACTAAACCCTTCGGTGGTACCCTTGAATCTTGATTGACACATATGTGTGTTGATAGGCCACACTAACCATCCCATCCAATTGGGGTCTAATGAATTGTATGAAACATCATGCATGAAGTCATCTAGTGTACCCCCACTGTGTTCTGTATAATTTTGCCATCCCTCAAAGTGTGAAGGTATGGGAACACGAGGTGAGTTCAAGCCTTAATCTTGTCTAAACCAAGACAGGAGTCTGTTGCACCGTGTCGTTCAGGAAGATAATCTGTTGTGGTATTAGGCATGCTCTAAATAATGCCTCTGTTCCCTGAACCTGCCATTAATTAGTCCCCAAGACTGATTTTATGTCTATGGTGTTTTTCCATATGTCTAAACCTTGTTCAGACAGTTGGAAAAAAACGGATGCCGAGTATATCCGTTTTGTGTTAGTAAGCATATTTTTCTTCACAGATGTAGGTGCAAGCTTATAATAATATGAGCATGTATCTGATGTGTTAAACCCAGAAAAATAAGCAAACTTTTGTGCAAACGTTTGTGAACTACCTTTTGGTGGTGTGGGGCAATGTTCCCATTGGTGATATGTGAAAACATTATGTGTAGTACTTGCTTTATGATCATAGTGTTGGTAATAATATATGGTATCAAAATAAGATTTATCATCATAAATTTTGTTTGTTGAGAATGCAGCAGATTGTTCTTAATCAGACAGCATACTATTTACAGTTTTAAAATCCCAATTGTTAGATAATGTGCAGGAAGTGATGATATCATTCAAAGACATTTTAAATACATATAGGGCCAGATGTAGGAGCCCTAATGCCGGTCGGTAACGGCCGAATTCGGCCGTTACCGACCGGTATTAGGGTTTTCTGATGTAGGGGACCTATATTTTACCGATTCTGTAAATTTACCGAATCGGTAAATTTACAGAATCAGTAAAATACCGAATCGGTATATTTACCGATTCGGTAAATCCATATGTAGCTGACACTCCGAAGAGTGCCACAGGCCCTTAAGAGTCGGTATTTTACCACCCAATCCTATTGAGTGGTAAAATACCGAATTTAGGTGTGCATACACATCTGTGCATGCACACCTGTGCAATGTGACACACAGACATGCCCTTAGGGCATGTATGTGTGCCACATGTCACACAAGCCTGTACTTGGGGTGATAGAGGGTGTCAAAGTGACACCCCCTGCACCCTTGCAGGATTCGGTATTTACCGATTCGGTAAATACCGATTCGATATTGCCCATTGATTCCTATGGGCCTTACCGATTCGGTATTTACCGAATCGGTAAATACCGAATGTTACAGATTCGGTAATTCAAAATAAAATATTACCTACATCTCCCTCCTTCTAATTTACTGATTCATAAATACCAAATCGGTAAAATTCAGTATTTATGAGTCGGTAAATTAGAGTTACCTACATCTAGCCCCTAGTATTTTCAAAAGTTCAGTGGGACCATTACATCATATGAAACCCTATCCCAAAGTATTCCTTCAGGAACTGGAACTGCTATAATGTTCACAAAGGACAAGTCTCTGTTCACGGTGAAATGATGTATGTGGTTTCAGTGACAAGTACACATGTGATGTTCTGGAAGATAATGTCCATTCAGTAGCCACTAAGCCTATCAAGAGGACTAGGAACAGTAGACCAATTGCTATCCAGAGCTGTAACCAGGGTGAGATCAAGAAAGTCCTTCCCAACCAAAGGTAGAACTCCTGAAAATGTTTTTTGCTGGAAACTGGCACTGGCATTGACTCAGGTTCACTTGGATCCAGAGAGAAAGTGTCAAAATTGATGAAATAGCCAGATGCAGTTCGATCCATCTTTCGTAGCTTAGCGGGTCTGGTTTAACTGGCAGATGACTCGTTTTGCGGCATATTCACATAGATAGCCGAATTAAGATCTATGTTTCATTTGTGCTTTGATGTTCAATTTCAATAGGCATGAGTTTCATTCCATTGTTGGCAACTCAGTTACTTTGTAGAGGAGAATAGTCAAATGTTATTAGTCTTTTCTGAACCTTTTGTATCATAGCGAGAGGAGATGGGCGGCTACCCAGGAACCCACACGGCCTGATATTCAGTATCGGCCACATAGTATGGTTTGAGCAGATCAATGGAGATGACTCTCTGTTCTTTTTTCACAGCAAGAGGTGGAAGAATGACTATTCTTGTTCCTTCGACAGTCTGGACAGGTACAGGCGCTCTGTACGATGGCCCAAATTCTTTCTTGTCCATGATCTTTTCTCCTACCAGATCCCCAACTTTTGGGACCCAGGCAAGTCTTGCTGTAACTGATTTTACTTCCCTAGTGGTGGTGTGTTTCACTTGGAGGATGCTTTGTAGTGTCTGGAATTAATTGAGTTTCTGTAAAACAGCCAAACGATCATTTATGTCAAATCCCTTTTCATACACCACTGTGCTGCCACAATCAAGGTCGGGTACCCACATTCTCGTCCCAAACTGAACCTCATAAGGAGTACGGCTTCCTAGGGAGCTTTTTGGCATGTTATTAAGTGTCCTCTTGACCCCATATGGTTGATTGACCCAACTGCCTCCCAAGCCTAATACCCTTGATGTTAAGGATTGCTTTAAGTCCCGGTTTTACCTCTCAAAAATTGAATTTCCCTCGGGATGATATGGAGATGAGTACCGCAATGCAACACCAAAAATTCCCATGGCTTCTCTGTAAGCCTGAGTGCTAAACGTGGGCCCATGGTCTGAATGTAATGTGACAATTGCTTATGTCCCTTTATAGACTCGCAAATCCTTTATAACAGTTTGGACATCAGACGAGCGCTGAGGCCAAACCCACAGGAATCTAGAGCATGAATCCACTGTCACCAATATATACTTGTAAGCCCCATCAGATTGTAAGGGGCTGCAGTAGTCCAAATAGACACAAGCGAGAGGTCTGTCTGTTATCAGTAATGGTGTTTGTGGTGGACGTGCTACGGTGGAACCCTTCTACAGATGTCACACTTAAGCACAAATGCTTTTGTCTGTTTCGTTAGACCTGGCCACCAATAGTGTTGTTTCAGTAGCGAAACTGTTGCAGTAATACCTGCATCTGCTGAACCCAGACCCATGTGTGCAGGTAGATTTAAACCTAATCTGTGGACCATGTTTGGTACTACTCTATCCCCCACCCCTGGAATTTGAGCATACGGAATATTTTGTGAATCTAACTTGTAAGAGTACTTGAGTAGTAAGTCTTTTGGCAAGGATGTGCTGTTTTTGCATGAAGCGATGACTGAAGCCATTATCTGTCTGTCTATCCTCGTTTTTGAATGAGTGATTGCAGCTACTGTAGCAGCTCACACTGTTGCCTTGGCGCGTTCATCAGCCAATGAATTCCTTTCAACTTGCATGCCAAAATGTTGATGACTCAGTATATGGATCCCATGAGCCCGTGGCAAGCCTTTTTACAGATCTGCCACTTGTTCCCAAAGCAACTTATGCTTTATTGTGCAACCTTTTGAGTCTTTAAAACCATTCTGACCCCAGTAGTGAAGATATTCATTATACGACGTGACACAATAAAATGAATTGCCATTCCATTCCATTTCCAAGCTTTATTTCGATCTTTGTAGACCATAAAAGCAAAAGTTAAAAATACATACATCACTGAATTTGGACGATAAAAATATCAATAAACGTTGCAGAATATAGCCATGTGCAATAAGTTAAACAAATTTCATAACAGTTTAAAAAGTAGTAAAGTTCAAAAGCGAATTAAACAATGATTTCATGTATTAGTAAGATCAAAACAGTAGGAAATGGGAAAATGAATTGCACAAAATAAGTGTGAGGAATTCTCAATCCATATTTTTTTAGTGCCGGTATTAGGGCTTTTAGTTCTTCCAGCTGTATTGTGCAACCACCTAGAGACTGCGTCTGCGTATTGCTAGGATGGAACTTATGTCCTGTATGCAACCCTTCATCGCACATGCTGTGCTGGAATGTTGTTTACTTCCTATGGCAGGCTGGGCAGATCCGTCAGTGTAAATAATGTATCATGCGGATCTAGAAGCATTATTTAAATCAGGAGAAGATATTCTTGTTCTTATTGCAGAAATGCTAGTGTTTTTATTGTAGAATCAAATTTGTAGTCTACATCAGTTGCAGTTAGATAATTAGTCTATTGTATCCATTGTGGATGAAGTGCTTTTGGAATGCTAACTTTTGTAACAGCCTCTACGGTTGGCACTGGAGTTACGACAATTATTTGTTTCCCCCGAGCCAGTGCTCTTTCTCTCATTAAAGCAGTCTGTACTGCTGTTAAAATATTTTTGGATGATGCAAAACGCATCTCGGCGTTTGTGTAGTAATGAGATTTGTATGCAATTAGTACAGTTTTGCCTTCATTGAAGGTAATGTAAGTGTACCCGTATTGACCTGCGAATATACGGATCACTAAATTCATTGTGTTTACATATCTGTGTAAGTGTTTGGAAGCTATCATGTCAGCTCGTAAGGAACATAGGCTTGCTGTGTGTTGCTGTGTCCAGTGTTGAGCTGAGAAATTGGGTCAAATTAAGTTGTAGAAAGTTTTTGCTCTTTCTGCGTAATCTAAAATGTATGTTCTGCCAACATTTTGAAATCCTAAAATGGATTTTAAGTTTTTCAGAGTCTTTGGAGGTTGGAGTAGCGCACATTTTTCAAAAACGTTAGCTGCCGGGCTCTTCCCTTCACTCGAAAGCTCATATCCCAAAAATAGAACACTGAGGTGGGCAATTTTTGATTTTTTAATGTTAAATTCATAGCCCTCAGAGGCGAACCCCAAAATTATGTTGTTCACCTTGGTGAAGTTATCCAATAATTCATAATCTGTCAGATAAATTTCATCTACATAGGATAATGCCTCTTCATTAAAAGTTTGAAGTAACTCTGTTACCCTTGCAGATCTACATGGCCCCCCTCGCCACCTTCATCAGACAGCATAGGCTCAGCATAATATCCTCCGCTGATGACACCCCGCTCATCCTCTCCCTCACGAAGAACCCCGAAGGCACCAGACTCAGCTTCCAGGAAGGAATGAAAGATTTTGCAGCCTGGTTGAGCAACAGCTACCTAAAGCTCAACTCAGAGAAGACAGAGGTCTTCATCCTTGGACCCTCCCACATCACTTGGGATAACTCCTGATGGCCCTCCGCCCTCAGAAACCCACCCACCCCGACGGACCTGGCCTGGAACCTGTGCATCATTCTTTTTTTTTTTAAACTAATTTTATTGTCAGATTGCACAAGTAATGCAGGGCCCTGTTACCCAGTGAAAGACTGCAAGAATTGACATAACAGCATCAGCAGCAATTGACGTTTTCATTGTACAGGCAAATATTTGCAAAGAAAACCAGGAAATGGGAAAAAGGGCAACGAAGAAAGAAACCCCCGCACCTACCCAACCCCCCTTCCCCTAGTCCCCCCACCCCAAACCCCCTCCCCCCCAACTCCCTACCCCCATCCCAACCCACTCCCCCTCCCAAGGTCGCACAGTCCTCATTCGGTCCAATTCCATCATAGTAAACAATATGCAGCTTAAAGAGAACGATATAAACAGTCCATTTGTCCTGTCCGTTCCATATTCCACACTCCACTGCATTCTCCCCCTCACCCCACCTGAGGAAGCTCATCTTGCTCTACTGGGGGGTCCAGCCACACCCCCCTGTAGTCCGCCCAGCGCTTCCAAATTTTAAAATGCTTCTGCGGGCACCCCCTCGCTACAAAAATCGGAAGCTCCAATACCATGTAAAAATCAAGGCCCCTCTTCCATACAGCCACCGATGAAGCCCGCGGATCCTTCCACCCTTTAGCTATGTCTCTCTTGGCTGTCGTGAGGCCCAGTAGCATCAAGTGTCTCTTGTATATGTTGCCCCCACCCGATCCATGACATGCATTAAGGCAAATTGTGACGTGCGGGGGAGCACCCACCCCAACACCTCTGACAGCCAGGCCAGCACTCCACTCCAGAAACGAACAAGAGCTCCGCAGTTCCAGACAGTGTATAGAAACGTCCCCTCCTCCCCGTGACAGCGGAGGCAGTCTGGTGAGGCAATCAGACCCGCCTGCCAAAGACGAACCCTCATATAGTAGACCCTATGCAGGTATTTGAACTGGATAAGGCGAAGACGCATCGCTATGGTGGCACCCCTGGGTGCGGCCAGTGCCTCCCTCCAATCTTCCTCCTCTAGCCCACCCACGTCCTCCTCCCAATGCTCCCTAAGGTTCTGTAGTGAGGGGGAACTGTGTGTGACCAGTGTCTGATAAATGCAAGATATTTTCTTTGTCTCCAGATCCCCCATAAACACTTTTGCCTCGAGTGGGCTGAACTCAGGGAGAGTCTCTCACCCCTCCAGGCTGGGGGACAGGGCATGGTGAAATTGAAGGTATCTGAAGAACTGGGATTTGGGCATCTCAAAGCCGTCCCTAAGATCCTGGAAGGATTTAAGTGTGGTACCATGCATGCTGTCCCCCCCCCTTAAAGCCGCGCTGCGACGCCAGGGCAGGAAACCGTCCGTTGTGCCACCGAGGAGTCTCCGCTGTCAGAGTGTTCCACCACCCCATACGGTGCAAAGCCTGCCGCCAGATGTGAAACACCACCCGGGTGGCCGCCGGCAGCGCATTTCGCAGGGATACCGAATAAAGGATGGTGTGTAGTGTATTTGAACCCATCAAGTACCGTTCCGTGGCATATGCTGGGTCATACCTGTCCCCATACCACCACTCGTTTAACACCAGTAAATTGGACGCTTGGTAGTAGGAGAGGATATCCGAGGTCGCTAGCCCTCCACAGTAGGTGGAGAAGAAGCATGTGCGCAACACCACACAAACTGCTCCCCCCACCCAAAGGAACTGACCCAACGCGGAGTTGACCTGGTGAAACCAGCTCCGGGGGTATTGGGTACGGGTGGTGCTGCTGTTGATACAGCAGGCATGGGAGCGCCACTATTTTAAAAATCGCCGACCTGCCGTATATAGTAAGCGGCATACGCAACCAGATTTTGAGGTCGGCTCGCACGCGATCCCAAACCAGCACCAGGTTCCGCTCCCAGGACACGGCCGGGACATCCGACAGGAACACCCCCAAGTATTTAAGTCCTCCCACTGCTACCTGGAGTGGAGTGGCCCAGTCACCCACCGCACGAGTCCGCTCTCCCAGCACCCACAGTGTGGATTTGCGGGGGTTCATATAGAGTCCCGATGACTCCCCAAAAATCTGCATTATTCTCAGAAGACGCAGTTCCGATCTATGAAGGTCCGTAAGAAAAAAAAGGACATCGTCTTCGTAGAGCACAATTATGTCTGACTGGCCCTGCGCCCATTCAAACCCACTCTTCTGTGCATCTATGCGCACCCACGCCGCCAACGGCTCCATAGCCAGGGCAAATAGGTAGGGCGACAGAGGGCACCCCTGTTGGGTACCGCGACGAATCTGAAAAGTAGAGGAGACCGCTCCCGCAATGTGAACAGAGGCCGTCAAGTCAGTGTCCAAAAGGCGCAGGTAGGACAGGAAGCGAGGGCCCAGGTTAAGCCGCGGAAGCAGTGAGAACAAATACACCCAACCTAAAGAGTCGAATTCTCTGTCCATATCGGCAAGGAGAAACGCAGCTTGCTGCCCAATGTCCTTAACTGCCTCCATTGCCACGTGCGTCCGTCTGATGTTGTGTCTGGTCGCCCTCTGCGGCATAAAACCAGCCTGGTCCGGATGTACCAGTCCTGAGATATAGGGAAGGAGCCGATTGGCCAAAGCCTTGGCCAGGCCCTTGGCCTCCACGTTGAGGAGCGAGATCGGACTATAGGAGAAGTGCTGCTTCGGGGGACGACCCGGTTTATGAAATACCACCACCTCTGCATGCCTCCAATCCGGGGGAAACCTGCCCTGATCTCTGGCCTCCTCCAACGCCGCCCGATAATGCGGGGCCAACTGGGTATAGTATTTCTGGAAGAACTCACTGGGGAGGCCATTCGGACCGGGGGCCTTTCACGAGTTCAATTCCCCCAGGGCGGTTCCCAGTTCCTCATCTGTCAGGGGAAGATCCAATTCATCTCGCACCTCATCAGACACCGCCCTAGGGGGCAGGTCTGCTATAAATTTGTCAACCTGATCAGCCAACAGGCACTACCGCGGGGCATATAGCTCTGCATAACACAGAGCGAAACTCTCCGCCAGCTCTCTCGGGTCCGTTAGCGGACCCCCTGTTCCATCTAAAATCCCGGGCAACTTCTGCGCCTGAAAGACCCCTTGGCAGAGCCTATGTAGCATTTTGCTAGATTTATCCCCCCACTGGCAAATTCTACTGCGCGTGGCCAGCCACACCTGTCTGGCCTCATCCATGAGCAACGCCGCATATGACTGTTGCTCCAATAGAACCTGGCTCACAGCACAAGCCGTCCCCGTCAGTCATCCCTGACGCTCCAAGTCCCCAACCTCAGCGTCCGCACGCTCCAAGGCCTCCCGCCTATGCTTCCGCGCCGCCGTGCACCAGGCAATATCTATCCCCCGCAGTGTAGGTTTCAATGCTTCCCACAGCGTAACAGCACTCGAGACTGATCCCACATTTCCCATAAGATAATTGGAGATCGCCTCGCGCATGTGTCGCCTATAATCCTCCTGTTGAAGGTGCCACACCGGCCAGCACCATCCGAATGGCTGCCTCCCCCAACCCAACCAAAGCTCCACAAGCACCGGCAAATGATACGAGAGGCCCCGCGGGAGAATCATTGCCGATTCCACACGTCCAGCCGCCACTCGAGGAATAAAGATATAATCCAGTCTTGATAAGGACCTGTGTACAGCAGAAATGAATGTATATTCTCGTGCCTCACCATGTAAATGTCTCCACGAATCTACCCAGTCCAGACCACTCACCATACCTTGTAACTTTGTGGGGTGGCCTACGTGGGTACCACCCCCCTGTCGAAACCTGTCTTTGGTGATATCTAGGACATCATTCCAGTCGCCTCCAACCGCCGTCAACACATCCGGGATGTCTGCCCAGACCGTGTATAAGTTCTTGATCAGGGACCACTGCAATGGCGGCGGGGCATAGACACAACCCAAGACCAGAGGAACCTCCCCCACCATATGCTGCAACACCAGATACCTCTCTTGTGTGCCTGTCCAAAGCTTTGTGTGGGTGTAGGGGATTCTACGGAGTATAGCCACCCCCCTGGATCCACTCACGAACCCAGCATGTAGACCTGCTGATAACCAAATCTCTGCAAACACGGGGCTTTAGTGCCCATCAGATGGGTTTCCTATAGGAGGAGATGTCCACCCCAAGTCGCTTCGCCTGTCGCAACACCGCTCCCCGCTTGATCTTGTCTAATACCCCACGGACATTCCAACTAAGTATACGCAGGGTACTATGGGGCCCCAGGGGTTTATCAGCACAATGCGTCATATGAGAGTTGTTTCAGGTATCTCATGGACATACGGACGTACGGACAAAGAAAAATCAAACAAGAAGGACCCCCCAAGGCTGTGCAACCCCACCCCCACCCTAACCAACCCATCCCTCAACAAGCAACAACCCACCCCCACCCCCAATACCTCAAAATAGTTGAAGTACCTGTTGCGTCAAGGTCGGCACCCCATCCCAAATGTGGGCACCCAGGTCCCCCATGCCAATGAATCCCCACCCAACAACCCATATCAACTTAGCCCACCTCCACCCACCTCCAAACCCTGAGATGGGAGGGGGAAGCGGCCCATACCAAATTCTCCTCCCACAGCCAATAACTAAAACACAGAGAACCACAGATTTCCCACAAAGGGGAGCCAGCAAGCCTCCATAAAGCATACACATTACACAAGTCACAGGTTCGCTGCTCAGGGCCCGGAGGCAGGGGGTCCCCGGGTCGAGGCCCCTCAAGAGGCGAAGCGCTGTCGCGACCGGGATCGCCAATTCCCTTCACGGCGAGATCCCCGGGCATTCTGCGATGGGGCCTCACCGAAGTGTCAGAATCCAGTCCCAGCGGCGTATGTGGTCGCACTCTCTCTGTCTCATCGTCCACTCAAAGACCTCCTCCGGGGTATCAAAAAAGTGAGTGCGTGCCTGAAATACCACTCTCAGTCGGGCAGGAAAGAGCATAAGGGAGTTTAAGGTCTCAAAGACGGGCCTTGGCCACCTGGAAAGACTGGCGTTGCTGCTGCACTAGACGTGTGTAGTCAGCGAAGACCATAATACGACTGTTCTAAAATAGTATCGGTTCCTTAGCCCTGGCCTGTTTCAAGATGACATCGCGGTCATGGTAATTCAGCAGCTTCGCAATGACTGGCCGCTGGCGGGACCCCACAGGTGGCTTCTGGATGAGGGCCCGGTGAGCCCGCTCCACTACAAAACAGCGAGACAGGGCATCCGGGGGGAGACATCTTTCCAGCCATTGGGTCAGAAACTTTTCCATGTCACCCTTCTCGCAGCCCTCCCGAAAACCAACAAAGCTCAGGTTGTTGCGGCGTGCACATCCCTCTGCATCTTCGGCCCGCAGGGCCAGGCCCTTCTGGACACTCTCCATCTTGGCGACTTGCCGCTTCAGGGCCGGGACGTCCTCCTCCACCCCCGAGAGCCTCGTCTCCGTCTCCGTGATGCGAGACACAGCGTTCCGCAGATCCTGCCGCAGGAGTGTAACATCTGCCCCCACTGCGCCAATTTCGGCCTGCAACATATCCGGGGACTGCGTGATCGCCGCCATCAGGGCTGCATTGTCTGGCCCAGGCTCCTGCTGTCCCCAGACGCTCCGGCTCCTCCGCTAGGCCCGGTGAATTTATCAATAGGCCCATGCGTCGCGGTGCCCCCCCTTTGCCTCTCGTCATGGCAGCCAGTCTCCAGCTATCTGCCCGACCAGGCCCCGATCCTCAGATCCTCCCCCACCTAGGCTCACGTTGCGATGGGGGTCCCCAGTGTCAGTAGTGTTCACCAGTTAGAGCACCTGCCTGGCCCTCCACAAGAGTTGCATCCGTGCTGGGGGAGGGGGGAAAGAGGCCTCCGGGCGACGCACCGCCCCCGCACTCTCCTCACCAGTATAGCGCAATCTCGACGCTGTGGGTCCAAGGCAGGTCCAGTATTAGCAGCGGGTCCTCACACGATCCCTTGCAGAACCCCTGGCACAGTCACAGGCTCCACAGCCGATCCACCGCACGTCTGCCAAAATCCACTGCAAGCAGCGCCACGAGTCTCCGTCTTCTACCGGCACTCAGCGAGTTCTTCTCCTCAGGGCCCTGCTCCACTCACTCGATGAGGGGCCCAGGGCACCAGTCAGGGCAGAGCGCCCACTGCCAATGTCTCGCCGGCCCAGGGCGTGCCGCCGCTTCAGCACTCGGCTCACCCACACTCCACGGGCCGCACCCTCGACTTCACAGGCCCTCACAATGGTCATGGATGCAATGGGGCCCCCACGGGGCACCGCAGTCAGAGCAGGGGGCCAATCCACATGAGTCTAGCAGCGCCCCTGGGCTCACACCGCTCCGCCGCTCAGGCCCGGTGCCACATGTCTGCCGTCCCGGCCACCTGGGGTCTCCGGCAATCCCCTCGCCTCCAGGGCCGGGCACCTCCACTCCGTCCGCACTGTCCAGACTTAAGGGGGTCGATGCTCCCCTAACTCACCAGCCCCAGAGTCCACTGGCCCTCAGGCCCTCCCAAAGGGGCCGCTGCTGCCGCAACACCAGACCGGGGCAACCTCTTCACGCGAGGCTCCACTTGTCACAACTAGGCCTCACCACACCGGGGCCTCGGAGCTCCGACCGATTACCGTCAGAGCGCTGGAAACACCGCCAGAGCCGTGCCCAGAGAACCGCCGAGGCCAAGAGAGCCCCGAGAACCCTCAAGCTGCTGCGGGAGCCAGGATAATTGAAGGATCAATGTCGGGCCGGAAGGAGCTCGACTAGAGCACGTCCGCCATGCTGGCACTCCAAGCCACTTCCCCCCTGTGCATCATTCTTGACTCCTCCCTCACCATGATGCACCAGATCAACGCCATCGCCTCCACTAGTTCAACTCCCTCCGCATCCTCCAAAAGACCTTCAAGTGGATCCCCCGAAACCAGAAAGACCATTACCCACGCACTCATAATTAGCAGACTGGACTACGAAAACGTCCTCTACGCTGGAATCAACAAATCTCTGATACACACACTCCAGACCATCTAGAACACCACAAGCCAGACTAGTCCTTGGCCCCCCATGACATGAGCATATGACCCAACACCTGCACGACTTCCACTGGCTCCTCGTAGAGAAGAGAGTAACCTTCAAGTTACTCACCCATGCCTGCAAATCCCTTCACAACATCGGACCCAAATTTCTCATTGAAATAATCTCTTTCCATGCACCCGAAAGAAACCTCCGCACCACCGACCTCCCACTAGCAGTGACCCCGCGCATCTGCAGCTCCAGAGCAGGTGGAAGAGCCTTCTCCTACGTTGCATCCAAAGCCTGGAGTTAGCTCCCAATCAACATCAGACGCTCCCCTACCCTGCACACCTTCAGGAAGAGCCTTAAGACCTGGCTTTTTGGCTTACCCAGAGCTGCACATCCCACCAGCACCTTGAGACCCTCATGGGTGAGTAGAGCACTTTAAAAGCCCCTGATTGACTGAGTGCTGAAAAAAACCCAGGGCTATTTATACCCTTGGGGCAGTCGACAGAATTGACTCTCCGAGTCGAGGGCTGAGAATGCTGTCAAATATCTGCTTTCAGGTTGCTATTTTGGCAGAAGAATCCATTTGAGATATTTAGTTTTGTTTTGTATTTTTACCACGTTGTTAATCAATGCGGCACTGTGTGCATTTTGTACTGCAAATGTTTTTGTGCGTGTGTTTAAATGCCTGTAGTCTAAAACTAGACAATATGAATTATCAGGTTTCATCACGGGAAACAAAGGATTATTCATGGAGGAGGTACAATTTTCTGTTACACCTTGATTTTCAAGTTTAAAAAAAACTTTATTGAGATTTCCAGTTTAAAACATTTTTATTGTATCTTCTTTAGCTCACTCTGCCACCCCAGTTCAGACATGGCCATATGCAAATCAGTCTGACCCTGTGCCTCATGGGAACAGTCCAGCCCGAACTGCCAAGCCGCTGCCCGCGACCTCAGGCAGTGGATCGACAACTGCGCCAATACCCTTGCCCCGCTCAAGAAACTCTCCAACAGCCACACCAGAAAGAAAGCAAGCTGGTTCTCTGAAGACCTCCAGATCTCCAAGCAAACCTGCCGAAAACTAGAGAAGAACTGGATCCGCGAACGAACACCGGAAAGCTACGCAGCCCACAAGAACGTCACCCGCAGACAACACCACCGCATCAGATCTGCCAAATGGACCTCCTTCAAAGACCGCCTAGACAACAAGTGGGTCTGCGGGTGGGCTTCAGGCAACTGTGGTGGGGGTGGTTAGTTGGTCTTCGGTGACTTTGCTCCAGCAGCGGCAGGAGATCTATTGAGTGCGGTGGTGCATGATGGGTATCCAAAAGGTGAAGTGGATGCAGCGATGGTTGGTCCAGTGGAGTTCGGTGGTGTGGTTGAAGGAGACGTGGGGGATCGCGGTGAAGATGGGGTCCAGTATGTGGCCAGCAGAGTGGGTGGGTGTTGTGATAAGTTGTCTGAGACCGAGGTTGGCGAGGTTTTCGATCAGGGTGGCAGGGTTGGAGTCGTTGTTCTCGAGGTGGAAGTCCAGGTCCCGAGGAGGATGTAGTCCATGGAGGCGATGGCGTGTGTGCTGACAAAGTCGGCGATCGAGTCACTGAACTGTGGTTGTGGTCCGGGGGTCTGTAGATGAGGGTTCCTCTGAGGGTGGTGTTGGAGTCGGTGTG
Source organism: Lissotriton helveticus (assembly GCF_964261635.1). Lineage (NCBI taxonomy): Eukaryota > Metazoa > Chordata > Amphibia > Caudata > Salamandridae > Lissotriton > Lissotriton helveticus. The sequence continues at coordinate 645,028,098 of NC_136059.1, forward strand.
GATCTGGAAGTGCAGGTGTTCGGCGGTGCTGAGGGTGTCGACGGTGTTTGCTGACATTTTGAGAGTGTTCCTGTGGACGATGGCGATTCCTCCTCCTACTCCATTGGTGCGGTCCTTGCGGGTGATCTTGTAGCCTTCCAGGATGGCTATGGCGATGTCCGGTGCCGAGCCAGGGTTCAGCCAGGTCTCTGTCAGGAAGGCGACGTCAGGGGTGTTGGAGTCCAGTAGGACCCAGAGTTCAACAGCGTGTCTGCATGCGGAGCAGGTGTTGAGAAGAATGCATCTGTGGTAGCTGGGTTCTTTCCTGGCAGGTGAGTCGGCGGGCCGGATGCTTGTGAAGCTGCAGTTCTGGCAAGTGAAGGGTCCTTGGGTGCGCTTCGGGGCGGCCAGGCAGCAGGTGCGTGATCATCCTGCGTTGAGTGCATGGAGGGTGCTGGAGTCGTAGCGGAGGCAGGTGTCATGGTGCTTGCGGGGTAGGGGTCCTGGTGCTGGGTGCGGTCCAGGCACGGATGGGCTCAGACGGGCTTGCCTTGGGAGCGCCTGCGGCAGGCCCGCTGCACGGCCTCCATAAGAGGGGAAGTGGGAGGGAGGAGCAGCTGGGAGGCGGGAGCAGGGTGGCAAATGGGAGTGCAAGGGGGCGGGGTCGCAGGGGACGCAGCGGCTGAAAAGGGAAGGGGGGAGCGGGCGGGGGTTACAGAAGGGAGAAGAGGGCACAGGGGTAAAAGACACCAACGCAAATAAAGAAAAAGAGGGCACAGGGGCAAAGAAGACCACAACGCAAATAGAATAAAGACGGGCAAACCAACAGTGCTAGATACGGTACTACAACAATGACACTAACCAAAAAAACTGCAGAATGAGCGGGGTACGACTAGCAGCAGTGGGCACAGGGCACACAGGTGGAGCTGTCAGGCGGCGAGGGGAGCGACCTGCCTGGCGGCAGGGTCAAGAGTCGCTATCTTCACTGCTGTGCAGCCTCCATAAGAGGGGAAGTGGGAGGGAGGAGCAGCTGGGAGGTGGGAGCGGGGCGGTGATTGGGAGTGCAGGGGGCGGGTTGCAAGGGACGCAGTGGCGGGAAAGCGAAGGGGGAGCGGGCGTGGGTTACAGAAGGGAGAAGAGGGCACAGGGGTAAAAGACACCAACGCAAATAAAGTATAAGAGGGCACAGGGGTAAAGAAAACAATCCAAATAGAGTAAAGACGGGTAAACCAACAGTGCTAGATACTGGTACTTCAACAATGACACTAACCAAAAACAAATAAATGAATGTGAAAAACAAGGACCCCCTGATTAGTAAATATATTTCAATTCCTAGGACAGGGAAACAGGATTAGAGTGAGAAATAATTCCTAGGCAATTTCAATCAATCCAGTACACGTATAAGCATAAATCAGGGAAAAGTAAACACCGAGAATTATGTAAAACATATATTGATTTTTAATTATATTAAAAAAGACATAAGATTAAAAACTGTGTTAATAACAGAATAAAAAATTCATTTCATAACAATTGAATCAAATACACAAAATTTGACCCCTTTTAAACGACGTCAGACGCCGGTGGCCATCTTCTGCCCCGCATCGCGCTCACTATGGAAAGTTAATCAGAAAGGTCACCTTTTCCTGTTTTAAATGACAAAGAACTGATAAAACAGAATATCGTCTGTCATAACCTGATCTTCGTTTTATATTCAGAAACTTGGTCCTGGCTTATACGGCGACTACCAGAAAGTTTTCAAATCTTCTCATATGGTTCCCTTTTTGGACATTCACATACAGTTTTTAACAAGGAAACCATTGCGACTCCTTTTCAATCATTGATTTATTTTAAAAAGATATAGGGAAAATATCCCTTCCGATACAATTTTATATTTATTTGGAGGAAGTTTAGGAATCTGTCCTAAGCTCCATCGGTTCGTTTACATTGGGTATTTACTACCACAGTATATGAAGTTAATCAGTGGCTATTCCTGAAGAAGGTGTTTTGATTACGCTGAAACGCGCGTCGACACAATTGATAAAGAATATAAAAATTGCCACTATTATAAATTTTGTGTATTTGATTGAATTGTTATGAAATGAATTTTTTATTGTGTTATTAACACAGTTTTTAATCTTATGTCTTTTTTAATATAAATAAAAATCAATATATGTTTTACATAATTCTCGGTGTTTACTTTTCCCTGATTTATGCTTATACGTGTACTGGATTGATTGAAATTGCCTAGGAATTATTTCTCACACTAATACTAACCAAAAACACAGCAGAATGAGCGGGGCACGAGCGACAGCAGCGGGCACAGGGCACACAGGTGGAGCTGTGTGGCGGCGAGGGGAGCGACCTGCCTGGTGGCAGGGTCAAGGGTCGCCATGGCATAGTGGTCTCGTTCCCAAAGGGGTACGCATATGATTTCTCGTAATTTATGGCAAGACCTGCAACTGATTCAAATGGGTAAAAATGTACGCTACCATACGCAGATTGTTGTGTAGAACTCTGGAATATAAAATTAAGTCATCTGGATAAAGTTATATGGAATGAAGTGTACGGTTTACGGTTATGCCCCAATCACCGGCAACTACATGCAGTCTATGGGCCAAGGGCTCTAGTGCAAGCACAAATAACATGGGCGAGAGAGTACAGCCTTGCTTCGTGCCCCTTTGTATTTGATATTCTTTTGATATGTGCGGCCCTGTATGCACTCTGGCCGTTAGGGATTCGTATAGTATCTGGTTTCAGTTTATAAATTCCGGGGCATTGCGAATCTTCGGAGGATAGTGAACATGTACTCCCATCTGAGGGTGTCAAAGGCATGGCATATGTCTAATGAGATGCACCCAGCATTAGGCATGTCTGTGGTGTAGGCAAACATGATGTTGCATAGTCTGCGTGTGTTGAGGGATGTGTTCTGTTCAGGTATAAATCTGCATTGATCCGTGTGCATTAGCGTCAGTAGAAGGGGTTGAATGCGGGTAGATAGAATTTTACTCAGGATTTTATATTTTGTATTTAGTAAAGAGAGTGGGTGGTAGGCAGTGAGCTTGGTATGATCCCTTCCAGGTTTGGGCAGTGAGGTTATTAAGGCCTGTACTGTGGTGGGGGGTAGAGATCCCGTTTGAAAAGCTTAATTATATAGTTTTTTTATTCTAAGGGCCCACTGTTGGGCATAGGTGGCATAAATTCCACAGGTAATCCATCTGTACCTGGAGGTTTGTTCTCAGGTAGGTCTTTTATTGCTGCAAATATATTTCAGCCAATGTTATGAGGCAGCCTGGACCTCTCTGGAGTCTTGTGGTACTTGGGGTAGTTTTATGGAGGCTAAGAAGGTGTGGATGCCTGTCAGGTCTGCGCTCTGCGGGCGGTGTACACTGCTTTATTGTGGTCTTAGAACATATTATTTATTTCATCTTGTGTTGCGGCACGGGGTTGCTGTGGTATATCTATTTCAATTATTGGTGAGGTGGGGGCATTTTGTAGAAGGTGTGCTAATAGTGTACCTGGCCCATCTGCTTCTGTATGGACTTTATGTGTATATCTCATTGATCTATAATTTGTAGCTGCTCTAGACGTTCAGTGTATTTTAAATGTCCTTTTTGGAGCGCTGCTTTAGCATCTGGTTCAAGGACAGCCGTGCACTTGAGCCTGCCCAGTGTATCCTCTACTTCTTTTAATTCCCTGTGGACTTGTTAGCGAGTGCCCGTGGTCGTGCTGATTACAGTACCGCACATCACCACCTTGAAAGCCTCCCATTCAACCCCCACAGTGGAGGCCGTACCAGTATTCTCTGTGAAGTAATTTGTTATAGTAGATAGCATGTTGTCTCTGAATACCCCATATTCAAGGAGGGAGGTGTTTAGTCTCCATGTAGGGACCGGGGTGGGGACGCATCCCCAGAAGAAGGTGACTTCTAACGCACTGTGGTCTGATATTATTTTATCCATGCATGATGCATGCGTGACCTGTGTTAAGAGTGATGGACTGCAAAAAATATGGTCTATTCGAGTGTGTAGATTATGAGTGGGAGAGTAATAGGAGTATTCCTGCATACCCATATTATAGTTGTGCCATATTTCCTTTAGGGACCACCCATGCACCCAGGTCTATAGTGATTTGGCTGGGCGTATCGAGACCGCCCCAGGGACAGGGGGTGAGACTGGTCCATCGTGGTGTCTAATGCCGCACTGTAGTCTCCCCCTAATATATAGGGGATGTGGGTCCTGTCTGCCAGCACCATTCCTACCTGAGTGTAGAATGCTTCTTGGTTTGCATTAGGTGCATATATGCTCCCTATCACCAGTGGGTTCCCATCTAGGGTACCGCAAATCAGAACGTATCTGCTCTTTTTGTCAATGCGGTTCTCGCGTGCTACAAATGGGATCCCTGACTGTATCCATATCATTCCACCTCTGTCAAAAGGCGAGTATGTTGTAGTAAATAATTGCCCCCTCCATCACTGCTGCAATTTAATGGCCTCCGCATTACTTAAGTGCGTCTCTTGCATTAACGCTATGTGTGCTCTCCATCTGAAAAGCTGCACATGTATCCTGTGCCTCTTGTGTGGTGAACCCATGCCTATTATGTTCCAGGTGATGCAATTATATTGCTGGTTGTGCTCCAATCTTGTTTCTCTTGTGTTTTATCAGGGGTGTGTCGGCAAGTGTCTAGTAGAGGATTTATTCCGCCCGTCAGCATTCCCCCCAAACTACCCAATACTCGGTCCAACTGTGGAACTTTGTTCGTCCAAACAATATCAACAAATTTCAATAACCTAACATGTACATTATGTGCATTTTCTAAAGAGGATATGGTGGCATAGCAGTACTCTGGAATACTCTGGAATATCTGAGTAATTCTCCTAAAAGGGGTGCGGTTACCCTCCCCCGGGACTCCGGCCCACTCCCACCACCGCTACAAATATACTCTGTCAGACACAATCAGCCATGTCTCTTCTATAGCAGTTATGTTCTTGCTTCTCTGGGGGACTGTAGCTCGTGGGAGTTAATGTACCCAAAGGTTCTGGACTGCCCCGCCACTCAGGAAGGTTCAGGGCAGATAGCGAAGTGTAAAGTTCCAAGCAGCACATTAAGAGCTTCTCACCTCACTCCTCGGCATTCCCAGGGGCTTGTGGCATCATCGACTTACTCCAATGTTAATAGCAGGTCTCTGTGCGACCGGGGGGACGTGACCCATCACCCCTGTCAGGGCAGCATCGGAAGGAGCTCTTTGCCTTTCAGTTCAGGAGCTCATCTGCCGTCTGTGGTGTCATGGAGGGGAAAAGTGGCTGGCTGTGGTCAAATTCTGTGTGTTTCATGTCGGCGGAGGAGCATTCATCACCTGTGACTGATCTAGGTTCGCGGAACGTGACAACAGATAGTAGTGCTGACCGTCACTCCTTCAACATTTGCGCTAGTGTTGGTGCTAGGTCCTCTTCATGTTGCTGCTGCTTTGGGCACTGGGCCCACGGAGGGTGCCCCAGGTGTCGGGCCAGAGTTATGCTTGTGGACCGCATCTATGGGTAACTCAGGGAATGTGTGTTCGATCCAGTCCCAGACCCCTGCAGGAGTGTAAAAAAATTGCTCTTGTGGTCGTGGTTGATTTTAAGCTTAGCTGGATAGGTGAGGGCATACTTCAAGTTCAGCGATTGAAGGTGCTGCTTGATTCCATGGTAGGATGCATGCTTCTGTTGGACCTGTATGGTGTAGTCCAGGAACAGTGATATTTGTACATTGTCTCTCTTAATGGGTACTTGTTCTCGAGCCACTTGTAAGATCTGGTTGGGTCCCTATAATTGAGGAATTTAGCCACTATCGGATGAGGGGGCATCCTGAGTGCTCTTCTTCTATGAGCTCTTTCAACATAAAAGATGTCGGGAAAGCCACTTGATGCCATAATTGTTTGCAGCCAAGTTTCGATAAATAATATAGCGTTTTGATCTTAGCTCTTTTCTGGCAGTCCCACTATTCGGATATTGTTGCAGCGTGAGCGCCCCTTCCGCGTCTTCTGCCCGTTCCTGCAACAGTGCAATTTGGTGCTGAAGGGTTTCAACCAATTCCGACTGGTCTTTCCGCCAGGGGGCTAGGTCTTGTAGCTTAGCTGTGTTAGCAGTGACCTCATAAGTACGTTTATTATGGTCTGCCCTGATTAGGGTGATTTCAGTGGTTAATGTCCCAAGCTGCTGCTCCATTGTGGTGCGCGACTCCTTGATTTCTTGCAGTATTAGATCCAGCTTATCTGGCAGCGATCCACTTGCCGCAGGGGGTGCTGTGTCCGCCGACACACTATTTGAGGATTCAGGGCCAGATGTAGGTAATCCCATTTTACCGACTCTAAAATACCTAATTTTACAGATTCAGTATTTTAGATTCGGAAAATGGGATGTAGGAAAAAAATTGGTAAAAATACAGAATCGGTAAAATTCGGATATTCCGAATCGGTATTTACTGATTCGGTATTTTCCGATTCGGAAAATACCGATTCGGTAACACCCATTCAACCCTATGGGCTTCCAGGCCCATAAGAATGAGTGGGAATTACCGAATCTGTATTTACCGAATTGGTAAATACCGAATCGGTAAATACCAATTCGGAAATACAAAATACACCCAATTCAGCCTGCAAACCAATCAGGAACACTCACCACACCCCAAAACAAAGCAATAGAGGAACCAACCAATCAGATGCATCTACCCCACCCCACTACCAGGAAGTGGCCACACCCATGCAGGTGCAGAGCAACTGAACAGCATTGGCAGCAGTGAGACACTGAGGAACAGGCTGCCCAGAGCTGAGCTGAGCTGCACAATGGAGTCCCAGGATGCCCAGAAGGATGGAGCTGAGCGCAAAAGGAAACTTAAATTCAGCACAGCTGAACTGCAGGTGCTGGTGGAGGAGGTCGTGAGACACCACACCCATCTCTTTGGCAAGCAGTCTCTGCATGTTGCAGAGTCGGTTAAAAGGAACACCTGGCTGGGGATCCAGTCCAAGGTGAATGCCATCGGGGTCACAACCAGGGAAATTGATGACCTGAAGAAACGGTGGTATGATCTTCGGATCATAACAAAAAAAAAAAGCTGGCAGCCCAGAAAAAAGAAGCCGGTGCCACAAGGGGTAGAAGGAACCGTGCACCTGCACTAACAGACCTGGAGCTGATGGTGGAGTCCACCCTGGAGCCAGAGAGTGTCCATGGGATAGGGGATGGTGACAGCTCAGCCAGAGCTGCAAAAAAAAAGGTAAGCTGCATGGACATCAATCCCCACGCCCTACCCTGTCCCCCTTCCCCAATGTGGTTGTTTGTATCACACTCCAGTACAGGTTTTAGGATTTACCTGCAATGCATCATGGGAGACGTAGTCATAGAAACATACATCAATACATTCATCACAAAAAACAGCAAGGCATGCCACACACTACATCCAGAGCAGTTGAGGACTATGCAATTGTGTGACAAGAATGTGATTTAATAATGACACACATGTGTATATCACCACTGAGCCAATGTTCATATCTGTCCACAGGAGAGTCATCGCGCAGTACAGCGCAGGAAAGGGAGGAGAGGGCACCGGCAACGGAGAGGAGTGAGGACGCAGCCACAAGTGCAGGGCAAAGCACTGTTCCGCCACCCACAGCGCAGCCAGCAACAAGACCTAAGCGACCCACCACACCACAGCCTCTGTCACCTCTGCTGTTTGGCTCACAACAGTTGGAACTACCAGCACTCTCCCCCACACCAACATCAGTGTCATCTGAACTGGTAAGGCCAAGGAGGCATGATGTGCACCCTCTCAGGATTCTGGAGACGTCCGATGAGGATGATGGGGAGGGTGACACACTCACAGATCCACTTGAAGCAGACAACGCTGGCAGCAGACCGCATCTGGAGGTGTGCGTACCGGTGCCAGACGCCGAAGGGTACGGGAGAGAGGCGATGCCCAGGATAGAGAGGGAGTCTTCTGTGGTCTTGAGGCCACTATGGTCAAAGTCCAGCGCCTGCAAGCAAAGGGAATATTAGTAGTGCAGAGACAGGTGCGCAACTTGAATACCAGGATGGGCAACATTGACCGGGGGATTGGCTCCATGGCAGAGAGCATGAAGTCCATGACAGAGGGAATGAGGGACATGTCACAGTGCATGATTGCTCTCTGTGAGAAACTCAAGTCTGACCACACAGAGAGGCGCCGGGATCGACAGTGCATGCGGCAACACACCAAGGCCATGAACAGGCTTGCCACAGCAACCTCCCAGCTATGTCGGCACTCTGTCGCCATGTATGATGGCATTGTGCACTGCTGCACGGATTTGTCTAGGGGGATGGGGAGAGTAACCTCTGCCATGGAACTATTACTTACAAACCAGGCAGCCACTGCTGGGGACACAGGTGTTCGGGACACTGAAGACTCCACCAGCAGGAGCAGCTGTAGCACTCCTATACCTGACATCTGAAGAATCAGCAGGCACCAATCTGCTGACCCAGACTCCACTGCCACTGTTGCTCCCCAGCCTCGTGCATCTCGCACTGTTGTGCCCACAACCCACAGGACACGGTGAGGTAACCTGTGACCACCCAGTGGGGTATTCAGACATTGAAGTAGCATGGTGTGCTATCAGTAAATTGCCGTAGTGCCCATCAAACTACGTCATTCAAATACAAAGCCTAGCTGTGTCTCCTTACTTACTGAGAAATAGCTGCGTGTGATCTCTGCCCATCTCAGTCTCCCATCTGTGGCTTGCGCTGCTCCTGCTGCATAGGGCTCTGGCTGTTCAGTTCCATCATCAATGTCCTCATGATATGTCATTTCCACTTCTGTGCCTTTCTTGGTGGCAAGGTTGTGCAGCACGGCACAGGTCGCAATGATCTTACAGCAGATGATAGGAGTGTACTGCCGTGCACCTCCGCTCTTGTGGAGGCAGGGGAACCTGCTTTTTAGAAGTCCAAATGTGCGTTCTACAACACTGCATGTTGCTCTGTGTGCCACATTGTAATGCCTCTCACTCCTGGTAGATGGATTAAAGTAGGGGGTGAGCACAAAGGACCGCACAGCATAAGCGCTATCGCCTAGGTGGAAAAGAGAATGCCATTAGTTACATACTCATTATACATTCATTTGCAGTAACTATCAGGGTGTGTCACAGTTAGTTACCTAGCAGGTATCCTTCCACAAAATCTCCCGCAGCAAGGCGTGTGTAGATCCCACTGTTCTGGAATATGTAGGGGTCGTGGGTGCTCCCAGGGAATTTGGCCAGAATGTCTGTTATGATGTTGCCAGCATTGCATATCACCTGCACATTGATTGAGTGTGTTGACTTCCGGTTCCTGTATATGTATTCTGTGGCAGCAGGTGGGCAGATTGGGATGTGGGTGCCATCTATACAGCCTATGAAGTGAGGGAAGTGTGCCAGTTGATAGAAATCAGTTTTGGTCTTCACCAGTTCCGCATGTGTGTCAGGGAAGCTAATGTAATGATGCATTCTCTGCATCATGGCCTCCAGGAACTTCCTGAAGAAACAGGATAGGCAGCGCTGGGACACCCCACCTACAGCAGCAATCACACTCTGGTATCTCCCAGATGCAAGCAGGTGTAGGCTGCAAAGCACCTGCACATGGGGTGGGATGGCGTGCGCCCTTGGTGTTGGATGCTCCAGGAGTGGGTGCAGGTCCCTGATCAAGTCCAGGATGGTGTGGGGGTGAAGCCTGTACCTCTGCAATATCTCTGGCTCAGTGAGTTGGAAATGCGTAATCCTCTGCCTTTAGACTTGCTCCTCCCTTCTTCAGACCCTCTCTCCTGCTGCCTGTAGCCGTAGCCGCCTTGCAATGATATAGAATGCCGCCATTCTGGTCAAACTGTTGCATTTTGGGTCCTTTTTTATAGCCTGCACCTGGTTACCACCTGCTTTCACTCCATGGTAACTACTGACTCTTAAATACCGAATTTCATGAAATTCGATATTTTTGAGGTTTCCTACATCTCAATGGTCATTTTTTACCATTTCTTATTTATTGATTCGGTAAATAAGAATTCGGTAAATTCCGAGTCGGAAAAATACCGACTCGTATTTACCGAATCTGTATATTTTTGCCTCCTACATCTGAAAAAGCCAATTCCGGTTGGTAATGGCCGAAATTCAGTATTTTCGGCCATTACCGACCGGTATTTGCCTGCCTACATCTGATATTGTTTCATCCAGGCCCTGCTGTTTTCCTTTAGTTCTTCCCATTGCTGCTGGCTATGTTGCTCATAGTTGAAGGGAAGAGGTAGGGATGAGCCCCGCTGAGTACTTGTTGTGATTGTGTCTTTATTGAGAAGTTACAGTCCTGTGCTCCCTAGAGGCGTGCTCTGTTGTCGCTTTTTGCGTATTGTCTGTTCCCTAAAGCAGATTGGGCATTTTTGGAGTTCCTTTGTTTCTCGCTGGTGGGTAAGCCCGCCTGGATCTGGGGTTAACTTCGATGCTAACCTGCGGTAGGGGAAGGCCCTAGTAGTGCATTAAGTTATGACCAGGCAATGGCTGCGGCCCACTACTCAGGGTCCTCCCTCTATACCCAGGTTTTAGAATTGATAGCTGAGCCTGACTTCCTTATGGCCAGTAGATCTTGTTGGGTCCAGGGCCGAGCCACCGCCCACGGCCTGCCTGTCCCTGAAGAGTCCTCTATATTGTGTTAAATTGTCAATGTTCAGCCGTGAAAGCCCTGGCCCCCAGGCCTCCATGGATGATCCTGCCCAGAGGGCCGATCTCTGCCCATGGTCTCTCTCACTCTGCAGGCTGACCCAGCGTTAATCAGGCGTCCGCCGAGGTGGCAGAAGGAATCACCCCCACCTCTCCCCAGCAGGCCCTTGGTGGTGCTCCAGGCACTGAGCTACAGCCAAGGGGAGGACTCACAGCTTGAGCCCAGCCGCCCCCTCACAAGATAACCGACCGCTGCCCGACTAGGGAGGGGGGGGGAGAGGGGTCAAACTCACCGTGGTCTCCGGGTATATGGGTCCAATCAGAGTGCTCTGGCACCAGGGCCAAATTCCTGCTGTGTGTTGGCTGATGTAGTGAGTCGTACGAGAAGATCAGGGCAGTCCGCACTTTGCAGGCCCGCCGTGTGCTCCAACGCACCAAAGGGGCCACTCTGATCCTGAGTATCCCACCACGGGGAACAATTCGATTCAGGAAGACAGAGGCCAGAATCAAAAATCCAACAGCAACAACAAGTTTGCCTCTGACACCATAAATCATACAAAATTTGTGTCTGTCACAGAAGTCCCTTTAATTGACTCTGTAAATTCTTTTTATTTAGTTGTATACTTCATCAATCAACTTTATATCGTTTAAGGTTTCCCTTCACCTAGTACAATTAGAAAACATTTTTATCTTACAAAACATCACACATAAAACGTATTTACAAAACTACAAATTATTTCCTAGTGAATCAACACTAAACATCAATCATACATACTAGACATTAATCGAGAAATTGCATTAGTACAAAAACCACATTCAATTGTAAATACAGTTTTTCCCACTAACATAGCTTCTCATCTTTAAGGAATGTCCTGCTTTTAACCGTGCCAGAACTATGTCCTATTCTGTTCTGTACATCAATCTATAGTTGAGGTCCTGGTGGGGGCCTGAGGCTGTTTTACATTTTTATCTCTGTGAGTCCAAACAATTGGGCTCTACTTGCTGAATTCAAACAGCATTCCTTATGAAGCTTTTTATACTCTGGGCCCCTAAATCGTACCCAATGCGTTTCGACCTTAGAAGGATGGGACCGTTAATGAGATTAAGGTCTTCTTCAGGGTTGAATGTGTATCTTGTAGGACATCATAAAATCTGTGGTGGGGACAAAGATGTATCTGATTAAAATGTTTACATGGGAATGTGAAAAAATCGTGATGTTTGTGTGATGGGCATTCACACCTTACGTACCTATCTCTGTAGTTGCTGTGTCGTAGGGCAGGAAGAAGGCCACTGCCTGGAGGTGGTATGAATTGCCACCATGGATTAGAGATGTCTTTGCAGGTTTTGCAGAAGTGGAGAGGGTACTTGATCAACTGGTGAGGAAAAAGAATAGACGTGTCACCAGATTTGGAATAACATTCCATCAGTACTTTAGGACAGCTAACGCATAAAACTGATGGTACGGGGAAATTAGCTCTCCTGGGTAGTTTAACTTAGCGCTCGTCTTGTTGTGGGCATGCAGGAATGTCATAGTGCATATTTAGCTTTTTAATGTGGCGTGTTGGTGCCTAATCACATTATCATGAAGGCAAAGGGTGCATGTTATACAAAAGCTGGTATACAGGTGATTTGACAGTAAAATCAAGAAGTGAAAAAGGCCGGTGGTGCGTTAACGCGTAACTTATACTGTCTGACTTATTCTAGTCATATGGTTATCGACAAATTAAATCAAGTGTTTCCAAAAATTTGAGGGCAAGTAGATGCGTGTGCCGTGCCGGGGTTAGAAAAAGTGCTTCGATGAAAAAGTGAGAACAACACTCAGCTAAATACCTTGTTGTCTCTCTTAGGTTCCCGGAACAATTTCTTGCTGGTTGCCTGCTCTCTCGGACTCCGGTATAACTTTGGAGCTAACAGCAAGCGTGAAAGCGTAAGCCGGTGGTTTACTTGCTCCGTCCGTGCTGGCGTGTGACGTCTCAGGGGGGAAACCAGATTGACTTTAGCGGCACTATTTGAAAAAACACAACGTACCCGGAGGGTCACTCATGCGCCTTAAAGACGCCTCAAATGTAGTTTTATAAGCATAAAGAGGTGTCAATGTGTGTCGACCCCTAAGAACACTTGTGTGTTCACACAGTACATGCGCTCACATTATGATGCAGCCCCTGCCTATATGTTTAAGACGGTATATATGCGATTCAGGGTAATGATGTGGATACTCCTCGCTTGCCGTGAGGCGATAGCTTCTGATAATGGCGATTTAATTAGGTGCGGATACAAAGGTACTGGGTATAACTTGAAGTGGGAATTCTAGCCTATACTCAAAAAACACAGGACCCGATGTGGTGGAGGTAATCGAAACTCATGCAGTCTCCTATAAGTCTGACAGGCCAGAATTTTAAACATTTCAATTAATCTTTAGACATGCTTTGACGTTCATCACATTAAATACTTTAGCGTAACTGGATGATCTAAACAACATTATACCAGTGATTACGTGATAAGGTAGTATTTTTGTGACATGAATAAAAACATATTTGGAGGGAAAGCAGTCTAATGAAACAAAGTATTGCATACTTGAAAATGACAATGGACAGGCCTGTGTATTTAACCAGATACCGTTAATGAATTATGTCTAATCGCACCCTTCGTCTCAGATATTTTTTGCCAGAGAATATCTATGTAATGGTTTTACCATAATTAAGATGTTGACAGACGATAATTATCCACAGTGACTAAGTTCTGACATTTCATTCAGGCCGTCCTCGGTCGTACCCAAAAACATAATCATTTTGGCCTCTGTTTTCGACAAAAGGTGTTCAGAATTTCTGCCTGTTATGCGTCTAAGTACAGTCCACTTAAAATCATTAGGGCCATGGGGCCTCATTTATGAAAAGTGACGCATCGCTGCGTGAAAACAGCGATGCGTCACTTTCCACTGCGCTCTCCCTGCGACATGATTGATGCGTCATATTTATAATATGACACATCATGTCGCAAGGAGTTACAGATACGTCAGTATTTCTGACGTATCTGTAGGCGCAAAAGTGACGCATTGCTGGAGTGTGTCACAAAAGTGACGCAACTCCAGCAATGCTTCCTTTCACATGGGGACAGCCCCATGTTAAAGGGCTTGCGTCAGTCTTACGCCTGCTGTGAGGCAGGCGCAAGATTTTGACGCAACAGCGTCCTAAAAGCGACGCAGTGAAATCTCATAGATTTCACTGCGTCACTATTACGAGGCTTTTTGCGGGTGAACGCCCCCTCTGCATACATTATACCTGACGCAGGTATAATGTAGCGCAGGGGTTTACAAAGTGACGCATCTGCTTAGATGCGTCACATTGTAAATAGTGCGCATCAGGAGGCATGTTTTACACCGCCGATGCGTCACAAAAAGTGACGCATCGGAAGCGCAAAATTCACGCAAGGCCTCATAAATGAGGCCCATGGTCTTTAGTAATGTAATGAGCTACCATGGGAGCATTTGGAGTTTTACATTTAATTCTGGATCTGTGTTGTGTTATCCGTTTTTGGATTGGTTGACTCGTTTTCCCAATGTATGCCAGTGAGCAGGGATAAATTATGCAATAAACAACATTGTGTGTGTTGCAGTTTGATCCTGGCACTCAACCCTGCTTCAGGCCTTTGGTTGTGGGGACTTGCCTTGAGAGGTGAGTTTCCCCTTCCAACTTCACCTGAACCCAGGTGTCGGTGTGTAGAAGTAGCAAGATGTCCAAGATATCCTGAGGAATTCCCCAGCGTGCCAGCTTCGCCCATGGTTTCCCCCTCTCAACATTATCCAATACCGCACTAAAGTCAATGAAGCATAGATGTAATTGCAGGTTGGCTGTTTTGGTCGCATCAATAAGAAGAGAGAGTACAAGGATGTTTGTTGTCGTACCAGACATTTTGCAGAAGCCGGTCTGGTTTAATGGTATTATTTTATTGGTGTCTGCCCAGACTGTAAGGTCCTCCAAGACCAAAATGTTGTCTCATTGTCAATCAAGGCCACTAGGCGATAGTTGCTAGGCCGGCCCTTATTGCTGCTCTTGTGGACCAGCGCGATCGTCAAGCCTTTCCATGATTTAGGTATTCTGCCTTGTGGCCTGACTTCCAAAAATAAAGGTTGCAGGAAATGAGTCCAGTCAGCCAATTTATGTTTGAATAGGGCCGGTGGTATTTCATTCGGACCCGGAGCCCCCTCTCTTCTCCCTTTTGCGATCTGATTCTTGATTGCTGATAGAGGTGGGTCGCCAGGCTCGCTCCCTGAGGTTTTTACTGGATCAGGTATGTTCAACGCCAGCCTCGCTTTGGGTGCTGCTCCCGGGCGATCTCATGGCATCTGTCTGTCTAAGTCCATTGAGCAGATGTCCCCGGCTTTGTTGTTAAAGTGCTCGGACAGAAATTTAAGTCATGAGTTCTTGTTGCAGGACTCATCTCCCTTAGTTGGTTATTTAGCATTGAGGGCAGAGTAGAAAGTTTGTCAACTATGTAGCTGCATCCACAATTGAGTTGCTCCTCAGATTGAGGCCTCGTAATTAAGCCGTTAAGGGCCCCCAGTTTCTCATTGATGGCTGCGGTAAACAGAGCCAAGGTGTTTAAGAGAGAGAGTTGGATATCCATCTTTTCAGACTGATATTGGAGCGCCTCGATGGCCAGTTGTATTGTGTTTAAGAGGGAGGCCCAGGTGCTGCTGACTTGCTCTTTAGGGTGCGTAGCCCCCTCTTGAGTTTGTCTTCGGACTCCTCCCTGGCCGTTTGGCTGGTGCTGTGGAAATGCAGTTGAGGAACTTTGTCTGGGGTTGCGCTCTGTTGCGGGTCAGGTGAGTAAGCAGGAGGCATTTCCTCCCATTCTTGTGTGTTCAAACAATATAGTACTGCCTCCCCCTCTCTTGACAGATCGAACCAGCGGACCTCCCTGTTTCTTCAGAAGGTGTAGACGGGTGGAGTGATGTACAAAGTTGTGAAGGTGGTGGCTCTTGGGTTGATACATTTGTGGCTGTACGCTGCTGCAATGCAGCAGACGCGGTATTCCTGCATGTCGATAGTTGGCTGAGACTGTTCAAGGCCTTGTTCTGCCTGCTTGTCCTGCTCAGAGCGTGTCGGACATATGGCACTGTTCTCCTTTTGTGTAAGGGAAGGACAGACCTCTAAGGTGCCTTTTGGAGTGTCGTGTTTTGGCAGCTCCTGAGTTAGCGTTTAGCACAGCTACACGGTCTTTTCTGTTAACTTGACCAAAACGAACGGGGGCCATTTTGAATCCCTCTGACTTCCGTTTCCTATGAACACGCTGCCTCGTGGTCAGTGTGCCCTTTTGTCCTTTCTCGATACCCATGGTCACTAGTCTGCTCGGCAACAGGCTATTTTTAGTACTGGTCAAGCGCACATGCGCATTACGCACCAATTGGTCACTCTTTAGGAATGTTCACACTAACTGACCAGTGCTGTTGAAACTCCTCCCACATGTTGGCTGTGTTCCAAAAATGACCTTATATGTACCTAAAATGTGTAACTTGTAACCGCCTATCTTTTTATTGCTAATAAACTGTATAAAAGAGGTCGCGCACCAATGTTCGGTGTGCTACTTCTTACATTACCGAAGGGTGCTGTGGGAATGTATCACCACCCCATGGGGTCTTAATAAACTTGTCTTTTACCTTTTCCAGTGTCCGTGCCAACTTCTATACTAAGGTGTTCGAGAGTTTAGCAACGTATGTAGGCCTGATTTGAACCCAACACCACAATTGGCGACCACGAAGGGACTCATCGGCGACTCGGATGCCCGAAGGAGAGGTCGTGACGAAGGTCAGGAAACTCGCCATGGACGCGTACGCTGCCACTGAGTGACCCGAGTCTCGGCACCCACGGTGTGTTTTCCCGTCCTTCCGATCTGACCTTCCAGGTGGCGCCGGTCTTCGACTGAGATTCTGATCTTGGATTGTCGTGATGTGCCGTTTTGGCTGATTTGACCACAGAACTTGGCAGTTGGACTTTGGACGTTTGAAAAGAAATTGGTAAGCTTTTGATTGGTGAGGTAGTCTACTGACACTTACTGTGGCTTTTTGAAACTTTGAATTTGAATTTGAATTTGTTAGCTAACGTTTTGAATCTTTGAATTTGAATTTGAATATGTGAAGTGCACCTCACATAGGCAGGCATGTAGGGATATTTTCTCTGATTTATTTGATTTGAACAGTGCACCGTGTTAGGTGGCATTTTGTAGTATCGCGTTTTCGTGGTACTTTTTGAAACATGCCTGTTTTTAGCACACTCCGTAGGATGTGCTGTTCTGAAAATGGTACCAATTATCGATTAAGTGAAAAACAGCCGGCTCCCCCAGAGGGGACTCCAAATCGTGAAATGTATGTCAAATTCGGTATTCCACCAATAATGTATATTACATTATGGCATAAGTATACTAAAACTGATCATGAATTACAGTGGCCGCTATATGGGTCGTTTGACCTTCGAAAGGTACAATATGTAGAGCAATGTTTGTTTCAGCGAAGGTCTAGACAAGATATGTTTGATTGTGTGCGTATGTGGGAGAAAGAGGTGCGTGAACGAGCGAAGCGTGAGGAAGCCTTGGCGGAGAAAGTGCAGCGGAAGGCTACACATGACAAAGCTTTACAGCTACAGGAGAAGGAATTACAGGAAAAGAAAGAGAGGGAGAGACGAGAACGCAATTTACAGGTTAATGGTCAATTCCCTATCAGGCGTCCTCTCTATCCAGTCCTTACTAATGAAACGGATGATTTTTCATTACTAGATCGTTGTCCGCCCCCGTACGTCGCACCAACGGCTCCGAGCGAGGGATCAGACGAGGATAGTGATCGAACACAGCGTACCAGGTTACATGCGGAACGAGCTGCGGAATTACGTTCATTTGCACGAAAACTAAATATCAATACTGTTACTGTTTCTGACGTTACTGAACAAATGGAACAGTGGCCTGATAAGGAACGACTGTATTTTTTAGATCATTTTGGAGATGAAGTTGTTGAGCGGTATAGAAAATATTCTCTCGAGTTAGAACCAAAGGAGATATCCAAGGGTCGTGAGTATTTTCGTAAAGGTCTTTTTGTTCTTTCAGATGCGGATGACTTCTTCAAGCGTTTGATTGAACTGCGTAATGAGGCGACACGACTACGGGAGTTGGAAAAGTCGAAGAATTCGTCTACGTCCGGAGCGACGGGGATATCCAAAGAATGCCCTATTTTTGAAACAGATAAGATCGCTGCGATTAATGTTAGACCTATGCGAGAAGCTGCGCCTTTATATGTCCCTCATAAAGGGGATGGCACAGATGATGATAAAAGATCCAAAGACGCGAAAGGGTATTTTGTATATAATTGGGTTTATACGCCTTGGAATAGAGCAGATGTCATGGCGCTTAAGAACGCTTTACCTGATCCCCGTAAAAACCCTGCGGCTTTTTATGAAAATGTTGAAAGTGCAATTTCTTCATGTATCATGACGTTAGTTGATATTGATCTATTTTTCGGGTTGATATTGCCCCCTGATATGTGGAGAGTAATTCGTAGGTTTGATGACCTCACGACTCTCGGGGCCACTTGGAAAGATCTTGTTCAGGCTGATTTAGATAGAGAACCAGCATGTAAGCCGTGTCAATTAATATTAGACCTTCCAGGGGCCATACTAACAAAACTAAAGACTCTTGCTCCCGCTAAAAAGATTGATTGGACTATATTAGCCTCTTGTAAGCAGAAAGCGGATGAATCAGTTTCCGATTTTTTCTCTCGCTTCGAGGAAGCGTTCCATGATTACAGTGGTCAATTATTGACAGAAGATACTGGCAGGCATCTATTCGTTGATAAGTATGTAGCTAATCTCCTACCGGAGATTGCGAAACGATTAAAAACGAGTGAAAGTTCATGGACCACAGCAACCCCTGCTTCTTTATTGACTATGGCTCAATATTATGAAAGACAGGAATTGGAGGCGAAAGAAAGTAGTGAAAAGAAGGCGAAGGAATTGAAAACGAAGGTAATGTTAGCTCAGGTTCAGGCTACGAGAGGAAACAGTAGAGGAGGGCGAGGATCATACAGTAATGCTCCTCCCCCTCGTTCTGACATTTCTGTGAATCAATGTGCATACTGCAAACAGTTTGGGCATTGGATTGCAGACTGTCCGGTGTTTCGAGAGCAGCGTAATTTGAGGGGACGAGGAAGTGGGAGATCTAGGAATTATTATGGAGGGTCACGAGGAGGTTATGACACGAATGATCGTGGAGGATATGGAGCAAGGGGTCGTGGTCAGTCAGATTATAATACGTTTGATAATCGCAATCAATATCAGATAAATGAGGGTGGTCCTGCTGAACCACGGGATGAGCATTACGCATAGGATTGCGTAGGATGGGGTGTGGAATCGGTTGAGGTACCAGTTGATCAGAGGGGTCCATACATAGAAGCACATGTTCTGGGTTCCACTGATAAATTTCTGGTCGATACAGGAGCTACTCGTAGCGCTTTGTCCAAATACTTGGTTCCAAGGGCTCCCCTGTCTGGCGAGGTAATTACAGCAATAGGGTTCGATGGAACACCTACTTCTAGCCCATTGTCTCAACCAGTTGCATTTCATGTTGATAAATTTGCTGCCCCTTGTCCCTTTTTGTTGTCTCCAAATACACCAGATAATATTATTGGACTCGATATGTTAAAACACTTTCGAGCTACTATTCGCTGTGCCCCAGAAGGAGTGCGAGTTGTGTTGAATGAGAATTACCCGGAATTAGAGCGAGTGTGTTTTCTCCATGAATCTGAAGTTCTGGCCTCCTTACCGAAAACGTTGTGGGCCACTTCCGATACGGATGTAGGGCAGATGATAATTCCTCCAGTGCGTATTACTGTAAAGGAGGGAGTATCTCTGCCACGTGTCCCACAATATAAGATTTCCAGAGAAGGTGAACTTGCTTTGATACACATTGTAGATGATTTAATTTCGGCAGGAGTAGTTGAGGAAGTCCCCTACAATGTTTGTAATAGCCCAATTTTACCAATCCTTAAAAGAGATACCGATGCTAAGGTTTACCGTTTCATTATTGATTTGAGGGAAATAAACAAGATAGTAGTGCCTCAGTATCCAGTGGTGTCTGACATCACCACATTGCTTACGTTGGTTCCACCGACGGCAACTACTTTTACAGTCATCGATTTGAAGAATGCCTTCTTTTCGATCCCTGTACATCCTGCAAGTCGATATCTATTCGGCTTTACATTAAATAATAAATCGTACAGATTCTGTCGAGTTCCTCAAGGCTATACTGAAAGTCCTAGCATTTATAGTCAGGCATTAAAAAGACAGCTTGATTCCTTTGACTTACAGGAGGGAGTGGTTCTCATTCAATATGTAGATGATATCTTACTTGCTGCAGACACGCCAGAACAATGTGAGAAGAGTACCTTTTCCTTGCTTTCCTTCCTGGCCAAACATAATCATAAAGTTTCGAAGAAAAAGCTGCAATATTGTAGACCAAAGGTGACCTACCTCGGTCATCTTTTGTCTAAGGAGGGCCGTGCATTGACACCAGATCGAATTCAAGCAATTCTAGATACTCCAGTCCCTCGCACTCAGAAGGATATTCGCGCCTTTATAGGTTTGACGTCTTTTTGTAGGCAATGGATATTGGGTTTTTCGCATATTGTTAAACCATTGTTAGCATTGTTGTCTAAAGATATACCGATTCCCATTGAATGGACGGATGAATGTCAGAATGCTTTTGAACAATTGAGACAAGCTCTTTGTTCTGCACCAGTGTTAGGTACACCTGATTACACGAAGGTTTTCACATTATATGTACACGAGAAGGATGGGTGCGCATTGTCAGTCTTAGTGCAGACACACGGAGACAAACAGAGGCCTTGTGCATACTTCTCGGCGGTACTCGACCCTGTGGCTCGAGGATTGCCTGGATGTTTTCGAGCAGTTGCAGCAACAGCAGTTGCGATACGACAAAGTGAGGGAATAGTTTTGTCACACAAATTGTTGGTGCTAGTTCCCCATGCGGTAGATGCGTTACTGAATCAAACGAAAACGCAGCATCTAACCAGTGCCCGACTTACAGGATATGAGCTAACGTTGTTGGCGCCTCACATCACACTAAAACGATGTGCAACACTAAATCCTGCTACTTTATTGCCGGACCCTGTTGCTGAGACCCAGAAGGAAGAACAACATGATTGTGTTTTCCTGACTGAGGAACAGACAAAGGGTCGTATCGACTTACAGGATACGCCATTTCCAGATGTAGATGGGGAACTGTGGGTTGATGGATCGTGCGTGAGGTTACCAGATGGTACGACTTCCGCAGCTTATGCGATCACGACACTTAAGACTGTGGTAGAAGCAGCACGGATACCCCAAAAATCGGCTCAAGCGGCTGAGTTGATAGCCTTAACGAAGGCATGTGAGTTAAGTGCTGGACTATGTGTGAACATTTACACGGATAGTCGTTACGCTTTTGGAGTAGTGCATGATTTTGGCCTACTTTGGAAGGAACGAGGATTCCTGACTTCACACGGAGTACACATCATGCATGGAGAATTGGTACGCGATCTCCTTAATGCACTGTTATGCCCAGAGAAAGTTGCAATAGTCAAGTGCAGTGCACACAAAGAGGTGACGGACAAGATAGGACAAGGCAATGCTTTTGCAGACCGTATTGCAAGAGAGACCGCTATGCTGCAAAATAATTCCCCCATGTATGTGGTGAAGTCACAAGCTGAGCGGTGGCATGATGCTAGAGAAGAAATACTAGATATACAGAAGTCAGCATCTGAGGCAGAACGTATAAAATGGGCCACTGAAGGAGTATTGGATGATGAGGGTTGCTGGCGTAGTAAAGATATGGAGAGATGGAAACTACCCATGGCCTATTTACAATCAATGGTGCAAATGACACACGGGCTGGCACACATTGGAGCTCTCGCAATTACTAAATTGCTTACACGAGTTTGGGAAAATGCTGACATTGCTAGCACGGCTAAGAGAGTAGTGCAGACCTGTCTGATATGCTTGCAGCACAATCCTGGACAAGGGACTCATACTCCTAAAGGAGGGTTTGTTCCACCTACTGCACCATTCGAAGTACTACAAATGGATTACATCCAGCTGGAGCGATGTAATAATCTCAAGTATGTCTTAGTAGTGGTGTGTGCCTTCAGCAAATGGATTGAGGCTTACCCTACGAAAGACAATACAGCATTGACAACAGCTAAGGTGTTATTAAAGGAGTACTTCCCGCGCTACGGTGTTTGTAAACTTATGTGGAGTGATAATGGCCCTCATTTCATTGGAAAAGTAGTGGAATATGTCCTGAAAGGATTGGGAATCAAACAACGATTCCATGCTGTCTTTCATCCGCAATCAGCAGGTTTAGTAGAACGATACAATGCAACTCTGAAGCTGAAGTTAGCAAAGATAGTGGCATCTACATCTCTGAAATGGCCGGATGCTTTGCCTTTGGCATTGCTGTCCATTCGATCAGTGCCACATTCTCGATCTGGCCTCACACCCTACGAAGTGGTGTTTGGAAGGCCTATGAATATTTGGGGAGTTCCCAAACCTCGTTTGATACATGATATGCCTTGTATAATGATGAACGATTATCTGGCACGATTAACAAATGATTTGCTTTCTATTCATCAACAGGTTCGAGAGGCGCTCCCTGATAACTCCACTGGTGAGGCTCACGATCTCCGCCCTGGGGACCACGTGATGGTCAAAGTCTTTGAGCGATCCAGCAGTTTGGAACCGAGATGGCATGGCCCTGAGCAAGTGCTGCTGGCTACGCGAACTGCTGTGAGAGTCACCAACAAGAAGCGGTGGATACATTCAACGCACTGCCGACGTGTCTCTCCGGATCTGGTGAGCCCTGTGGTGCTATCCGACTACAGAAAGATTTTGGATACAGAAAAGAGCCCAGCTGTCACGCCTGATGAATTGGAGGGAGCCTTCCCGGACCATGTTGTTTCTGATAAAGTGAAGTATAATCTACGCCCCAGGAAATAAGATTCCTTTTGTGTTTTTGAAACTGGTTGGTAACCGCTCTGAGGTTTGTGAAACGGAAGCCGGGAATATCAAGGGGGGGGGATCAGTTCTGCCCAGTGTAGCGACACCCGTCTTGAATCCCGGAGAACAAATCAACGGCAGCCTCGGTTCAGAACCATCGTTTTTATTTTTCCCGCTTAGTGTTGTTTTTGAAGAGTATTGTTTTGTGAACTATGGCATCTCCTTCGACACAAAAAGGGAGAATTCTTGGTGCTGTTTTGTTTGTCTTGACCGTAGTGGTGATCGCAGTATTAGCCTGGACTATAGAACTGTTGTTTCCTGTACGAGAACATTTGCTGCCCACCACTCCAAGTCCATCTGAACATTTTCATTTCACTCTGCCTTTTCACGAAGAAAGACATAGGCAGACTTATTTGAACAACAGCTTTATTAAGATTCTGCATCATACTCATAATATGACCAACACGTCCAATTGTTGGGTATGTGGAATGTTGCCCGGACACCAGAAGAAGGGAGGAACACCACTCATTCCTCTCCCGTTTTCTCATAATGGTTCTTGTCATGCTTGGTACACTCTTCTTTTTACTCTGCGATGGCCAACGAAAGGTGGACTATTTTTTCGGTTGAATAAAATATGCTATAACGATAAAGATGGCTATCCACACGCTGAAGGAACTAAATTCGAATGGGAAGAGTACCGTCCGGACAATGTTTCTACACCTCGTGTATATAAGAATCAAAGACTTATAAATGTGACGAGCATGCATATAATAACAGTCATTGATACAAAAGCAGATTTGTGTATTAGAAATAAAGGTACAATCCCTGTAGGCCGCAGTGAATGTAATATTACACTTACCTTTGATACACCAACGGGAATTGCATTTGTAGCTTCACGTAACACATATTTCATTTGTGGAAATAAGGGATACCATCGTCTACCATTGGGATGGTTAGGAACGTGTTATATAGCTTTTGTATTACCACCTGTATTTATTGCTCCTCCCATGTATCACAATGATTATGTTTTATACCATGATTTCATATTGAATAGAGTGAAACGAACAATAGATCTTGATGAAATAGACCAGACTGATACCACATTACAACAATATGTAGACTTCAATTTGGGGTTATTTTCATTCGTAGGAGCTGCACTGAATAGCAGGAAGATAAGGCGGCTTACACGTGTGGTGGAAGCCGTCGCTAATGAAACTGCCTCTGCTTTAGGGAATATTACTGAAGAATTACAAATTACCAGAATTGTAGCGCTCCAGAATCGAATGGTTCTAGATGTGATACTAGCTGATAGGGGTGGAGCATGCCGCGTCATCGGAAGTAGTTGTTGTGTTTACGTACCAGATAACTCACCTTCTGTATATGATTCGATTACAAAATTACATAAAATAGCTGCTGAGATCCACCCAGAAAATGGAACATGGACCTTTTCTGGTTGGTTCTGGACCCTGCTTAGTACTTGGGGTTGGAAATTATTAACGATTCTCTGTGTTTTTATTGGAGTACTATTTTTTCTTTGTCTATGTATTCAATGTGGCCCTACATTATGTTCTGTATGTATCACAGCCTGTATTCCGTCCAAACGAGCTATTGTTAAGCAAGAGAAACTGATCAATGATGAAGTATTGAAAATAATGGCTATTAACATTGAGGATGAACATTCTGACTACGTCCACTATGAGGTAGCTTTTGCTAAACGCTAAAAGGGCCGTCTGTCGTGTTTTGGCAGCTCCTGAGTTAGCGTTTAGCACAGCTACACGGTCTTTTCTGTTAACTTGACCAAAACGAACGGGGGCCATTTTGAATCCCTCTGACTTCCGTTTCCTATGAACACGCTGCCTCGTGGTCAGTGTGCCCTTTTGTCCTTTCTCGATACCCATGGTCACTAGTCTGCTCGGCAACAGGCTATTTTTAGTACTGGTCAAGCGCACATGCGCATTACGCACCAATTGGTCACTCTTTAGGAATGTTCACACTAACTGACCAGTGCTGTTGAAACTCCTCCCACATGTTGGCTGTGTTCCAAAAATGACCTTATATGTACCTAAAATGTGTAACTTGTAACCGCCTATCTTTTTATTGCTAATAAACTGTATAAAAGAGGTCGCGCACCAATGTTCGGTGTGCTACTTCTTACATTACCGAAGGGTGCTGTGGGAATGTATCACCACCCCATGGGGTCTTAATAAACTTGTCTTTTACCTTTTCCAGTGTCCGTGCCAACTTCTATACTAAGGTGTTCGAGAGTTTAGCAACGTATGTAGGCCTGATTTGAACCCAACACCACAGGAGTACATACTGAAGCAGTTCTAATTGGTTAGACTGCATGAACCTTTTGTAGCAGTGTTCCTCTTGTGTGAGACCCAATAGGCTAGCTGCCTTTGAGAGCGAGAGCTTGTGAAATATTGGCACCCCCTCAGTGGCCTGTGGTAAAGCCTGTTCCAGTAATGATTCTGATTCTAATTTTGATTCCGGTTCTGAGCAGTTGGTTGCCCGGGGCTTGTTTTGACCTTGGTGTACTAATGCTTGTACTTGTCGTGAGTTAATCGAGTTCCAGGTTCCATAAAGCGTTGCGAGACTGGAAGGGAGCTGATTTTTTCCTGCTGTGCTGAGTTTGGCATTTGGGAGCCCCAGCTGGCTATGGCAGATAGAGCAAGAGGGGCTGTGGTTGCAGCAGATCTCTAGTGCCATTGGGCCCACTGGCGAGGTGAACATTCTTGTAACTGAATTGTTAGCAAAGTGGCGGACTTGACAGCTCCCCAGCGCGTGGGCACACCTTCTCCTGATACTATGCAGTTGATTCAGCTTGTAGGGGAAGCAAAGGGGACTACAGACCTTTAAGGGTAGCATTGCTCGAGTAGATTGCAGAGCATGCTTCGGTGACGAAGCTGAATTTTGTAAAGATGTTTGGTTGGGTTACGTCAGTTGAACCTCTTAGCAGGGCCCTGTCTTTTGATGCAGGGCCTGTTGTGATTAATGCAGAGCCAGTGCTGGGCTGAGCAAAGGGGCATGATTTTAGTTCTTTCCCTTTCTTCGCCCCTGGCCACGGGGAAGTGGACACTCTGCCTTTCCCCGACCTCATATACACTCGCAGATGGGCAGCTGGTTGGGCTGGAAAAAATGGGGAAGATGGCTGAGGGCTCCGGGCTTGGACTCCGAGCTTAACGAGTTGTTAGTATGATATTAAGGTTTTATTGAAGTTATGTAAACTGGCGTCCAGGGGTCAGTTTGCCTTCAGTTTCGCAGTCAAGCAACTGCGCCACCACCACTGACCAAAGCATCTGGTTCAAGGTTGTAGGAAAGCAGTACAAGGAAAGCAACAGACGGACCCCGGGGGAGGGGGCTGGAAGTCAGTGCCATCAGCAGGGAACCTGTCTGCCTGCTCCAGCCAGCCACGGCAGGTGTCAGATGTTCACTTGTTTGGCTGAAGAGCTCGCACAGTTCAACGGTGTCCTGCAGTGGCTGCAGATTTCAAATTTCCAGCTGCAGCCAGAATGTCCCGCTGAAGCAATGGCTAGGCTTTTGGGGTTTGCCTGAATTTTTGATTTTTGCCTGAATTCTGATTTGACAGGAGGACAGGAGGGGGAAGTGCTTCGCGGTTGCGGGTTAAGGTTTTAGGGAGATGCGAGGGGGGGGCGAGCGGGAGCAATCGGGATCACCACAATCCGCACCCAGCCTGGAAGTGCCACTTCTGCCGGAGACCCGAGCTCACACACTGCGGTTGTGAGTATGCTGCTTCCCTCGCTGCCTCACCTGACCCCCGTTTAGGGCCTTTCTCATCAACCGCTCCTTCTCCCTGCTCCTCCTCCGCTCCGCTCTGCTGTCCCATTGTCCCGCATCGCGTTGGTCAGCTCTGCCCCGCCCTGCTTCCAGCTTCCGCTTCCGGAGAATCCTTCGGAAAACTCAGTCAGCATAGACAATCCATTTAGGAACAAGAGTCAGTCAATATGAATTATAGTACATGTGTATCATTTACAACCAGTATCTAAATTCCAGAATCAGCTCTCCACCCATGTACCTTGACTTTTTATGACTTTATTTGAACGATTTGTGATCCTAATCTAATGAAGAGATGTTGAGTCATGCATTTTTTATAGAACTCCATTACTTAGAATGTAAAATACAAGGGAAATTGTTCTATTTATATGTTGAAAATAAGCACACATTGTATATGGTTACACAAAAGTAGGTAATAATGCTTAATTTATAAATGGCATAGATTTCTTTTTGACCATCTTTCAGTGGGAGCGACATCAGAGGCAGTTCCTACATAGGGGCAGAAGGGCATTGATCTACTCTCCTGGGAATATATTTAAAACACATGTTTGGTAGGCTTCATATCGTGGGAGAGCTGGGCTGCAATTGTATTTCTAAATGCCATCATGAAGGGAGTGGACACGGGTGTTGCCATGGAAAGTTGTAGCACTGTGTCGTTAAAGTGAGCAAGACAGACTGGCGGTCTCTGGACACGGCCAACCTGACATGCGCACTTCAGGCTTCTCACTCAAAATTCACTGTGTGTTGAGGCCGTGGGCTGGGGTAGCAATGGCAGCACTCCGTGTTTTCACTGGGGTGCTGTGATGACTTGCCTATCCAAGCATGGCACAGCTCTTATTCTATACAGTGGTCGAAGTGGGCGGGATCGGAAGGGCACGGCGTGCCCCTACTTATTTCATTTAACAAAGTACGTACCCCTACTTCTTCAATTAAAAAATGCGTCCCAGGACGGTAGGAATGTTCCAAACTTAAAACATATTTCAGGATCATCCAGGCCTGTGTGGTGCATATCGAGGAAGGCCTCTGCAGTTCATAGGACCTCCTCCCCCATCCCCACTGTATCTGTGGGCAGGGGCCTGCCCAGCAACACTGTAGGAGCAGTGTTGCACTGGAGTACCAATCAATCAGCACGAAAACACGACCTCTGATGGCCTGGCTGTGCGGTGATTCACACCTCATTTAGTGAGGAGGCCACCTGCCTGCCCCCACTGTGGCCAACACAATGGTCACATCAGGACACATTGGCGGCCCGCCCTTGACCCCATCTGTACCTTTTTTTTTCAGGCTCACCTAGACTGACAATACCACAAGGAAAGGAAGGGGACTTCATGTGGAATTTGTGGCAGACTGTGCCCAAAAATTGGCGCTTTTTAAAAATAAATATGGAAAATGTTTAATGTCTTATCTGCTGTTTTACTTATTATATTTTATAAAATGTGTACTGCTGCTCTATGTTCAGGGATGTGGTCTTTATAAAAATACTGTGTACTCTTTTCTAAGGATATAACATAAAAGCAGCCCGAGGTGTCAATTTCTGCGACATCCGAGCACCGGATCCCCTTGTGGACCCCATCCAGGCTCTGACTGTGAAAACAAATAAACCCAGGCACCAAGAATGGGCTGGTGTACTGGGCATCTGAAGGGAGGCTGGTTTTGTTAGTGGAGGCTGCAAAACCGACCCCCAGTAACAAAACCCGCAGGGCTGTCCAGCACAATGACTCACTTCTCACTCTCAAAAACGCACAAATCACTGCTGGATTCCTTGTAAGCCCAGCAGATTTCAGGCAACAATAAAAGAGTCAAGATTAATATATCTGATGGTTGGAGAGAGATTGGAGTATTGTCTATTGCCAGTTTTGACTCATCCATTGTAGCGCAGAAGGTTAAGATGCCTGCTGCGAAGAACCCTTACCACACAGATCACAGAACTGTATTTAATGGGCAAAACTCAGTGGGTTATTGCTTTTGTCACAGAGATCCTTTAGTTACTTGCATTGCATAACAATCATAATAAATCTAGCACCTTGGGCTATGACCTACCATCAAAGAGCTGCATGCAAACTGCATGGTGAGAGTTTGAAAGTTATGTTTTTCCCCAGTCATATATCCTCATACTGCTAAAATTGGTTTGTTTGGGAAGAAATACATTCTTATTAGAAAATCCAACCACTGTGTTACGTTTAGAATCCTCAAGTTGTGCTTCTCCAGATCTTCAAAAATGCCAACCAGAATTGATGGCATGTGAATCCTAACGCCTTTAGCCCCTTTTGTCTTGTAAACATGTTCTAAACATTGATTTACACACGTATGATTCATTGTCTCTGTATGTGTGCATGATGTAAAGTGCTCCAAGTCCCACACTGATAAGAGAGGCGCTATAAAACAATTTAAATACATGTGAGAGAGGGGCAATGAGAGATGAGGGGCAGTGTTGGAGGTGATAGTGAGGGAATCCTTGAAGAGCCACAACCAGATTGTTGTATCCTGGTGCACCTTAAGGTCATCATGTACGGTGCTCTAAAAGCTAATACAATGGAATACATAATACAATGTGTTGTAGAATGCACCATTTATGTATATTTTTCCAAAATTTTCTTGGGGAGAGAACACCCTCTCCCCGTATCCCCTTTGCAGTCGTCAGGCTTGCTTTCTGCGTTCGCTCGCATCACACTGTGCAGGGGATGGACACAAATTTGCCAATGCTGCTTTGGGTTCCCAGTTTGGCCCTCTCTGGTACCAAATTAAAAGTACCCCATTTAGCAAATGAGATGTCTAAACAAGCATTGGCAATGCCAATAGGTCTTTCCCTTGGGACCTCTTAGGTTTGTGATTTTTTGTAGCAACGCTTTACAGCCCAACTAATGTACTATTGTGTCACCACAAAAAATAAAGTTGGATGTATCCTTCATTTCCACAATGAAAATATAATTTTACCTTTTACTCTCGAGCTCTCTCAAGATTCTTGTAGGTAGGAGAGTTAGCAAGCCAGACAGTTCAAAAGTAGTGTTAGCAGGACACTTGAATACATAATGTCGATGTTTAAGCAGCTAGCTGTCTGACATGAATGTGGAGTAGCCCTTGTGGGTTTCTATGAGTCATATCAGATTTTCCTGAAGAATCCCTTAATCTTCTTAGCCCTGCTTATTCCCTTCCTTGCTGTCCACGAGTACACCAAAGGCACACCTGTGTACACGAGGAGCACTGTATTCATGTCCTCAACGTTTTAGGCAAAAAAACACAGTGATTTCCAAACAAAGAGTGTAAAAGCTAAGGTAACCATGTTGTTCCTGCTTATATTTTGCACGCTTTACATAATCTTCCATTGCTTATGAATGTTTGCTTTTTCCAGAATGTTGTTACTTTTTTTCAGGCAGTGTATAATTTGAATTGAGTCATAGCCAGGTGTTTATAATGGGGCAGAATTGGGTTGTAGCTGATGGCAGTGCAAGTGTCTCTCAGTGGGGCACAAGGGTGCTCAGGGAGGATAGGTTGTGGCACTATGACCAGAGCTACCAAATCTGGAACTGGAGAATCAGGCTTCATGACCAGTTCACCAGACCACTCTCCTGATGGAGCACATTCCCCTACTAGACCTTAGAAGGCCATACTAGAACATAGAAGCCCTGGTCTCTTAGCACCAGCAGGTGGACCCTACCGGTGGCCAGTGTGGGTTAACCTTGAAGTCCTGTCCACCACAATCCATACTGAAGTTCACCTACAGTCTTGCGGGCAGGCCTACGAAGCAGCACACCCTACAGCAACAGTGACTTTGTCACTGAGGTCACAGGACCCTTGAGGCTAGTCCACCTCACCCATTGGTGCCTTTGTTGGCCTTGTTCCCGCAGTACTAATGCAACTCACCAGGGATTGGCAATGCAGGATTTGCATGCACACCAGACTAAGGGGCATGTTTACAAGGGCCTTGCATCATGCTTGCACCACGGAACATGGTAAATGCACGACACAAATCTGCAAGTCATATTTATGAAGCCACGCAAAGCCACTTTGCATGGCTTTGAATGGTTTCATAAATATGGAGTAATGGAACACAGCGCAAATTGCTGCTTTGCCTTACTCTGCACATGGGAGGCGTTGCAGTGGGTGTTCCCACTCAACTCTATAGTTTATTTTACGCATTGCCAGATTTACAAAGACTTGTAAACCTGGGACTGATTCAAAATCTTACGCCTCCCCAAGGGAGGCTCAACAAGGAGAAAATACGTTATTTCTCCCTGTTTTCCTCTTTCTATATGTGCAGCACACATACAAAGAGGAAAACGCCTCTCAGGAGTGCTTTTGTGCAGGAAGGTGCCCCTTCCTGCACAAAAACAATGCTGCATGCAACGGAGGCACCCTTGCACCATGGTGCAAGGGTGCCTGCGGTGGCACTAGGCTGACGAAACGGCACTAGCACACTTGGAAAGGGCAGGAATGCACCGTATTGGATAAAGACTGTGCATGTCTGCCCTTTTCCTTATGACGCAGGACAGCACAGCAAAGTAATTTGATGCATTGCACCACCATTCCCATAAATATGCCCCTAAGTTCTCAAACGTCACAGTGTCTCTTTGCTTCAAGCAGCAAGCACTTTTAACATGTGCTGCCTGCTTTGGGGCCGCTGCAATTACGCAGTAATGGAGGGCAAAATTATGTTGCAGTGTTGACTAAATTATGGAGCAAAGAAAGGCTGCAGCTTAATGTGGTACATTTTATGATACTTTGTTATTTTGACATTTTTACACATACTAACAGTCTCTGCAAAGCTTTTGCCTCATTAATAGCAGCACTGAGAACGTGACCAGTCCACCTTTGCAAAGGGCCCTCCACTTCACAGCAACACAAGTCACGTTGTTTGATCCATTTGAGATACAATTTTTTTTTAGGTAAAACCATCAGCTTACGAAGCAGATGGTGCTTTATGTGGCAAACATGGCATAGTTATAATTATGTGGAAAACATTTGCAAACTAGGATATTTTGCCATTCATGTTTGAACTTCTCTCCTGCAGTCTCTGGTGGGTGGTATTCCTAGACACCTACAGTGCTCATAGAGAGACAAAGGAGGAAGGTGCCTAATAGTGATTGCAGAGGATAGTCGCCTGAAGGAGAGAAAATAACTGATTAAGATAATCTGAAGACCGCTATCTATTTTTGACTCTACCAATGTTTGAGTCTCTTAATTTCAGAATTGGTGCATTTGCAATTCTGATTGCTATCTAACTTGAGTAGTAATTACACAAACTACTCATAAAATAGTTGTATCTCATTCATCTGATACTGTTAAAAGCATCTGCAAAATTAACAGATCCGGGTTGGTTTAGAGTGCTGTGTCTAGATACAATAACAGGAAATTAAGAGGCATCTAATGCTGGCTTCATGGCATCTTGCGTGAAGCATGTAAAAGCACATGAATACAATTTTGCATTGACCGTAGGTCACAGAAAGATGTCATCAATAGTGCTCCCCAAACGTGGGGCCTCCTGTCATCGAATCGAAAGCCACATTTTATGTCCAGAAATGGTTATAAAAAGAGAGGAGAAGTGCTGATGAAAGAAACTGCATGGCTCAGACACAAATGGCTTATGATTCCACTTATGAGTATTTGGGATATTCTGTGATTGAAAACGTATCCCACATTGTAAATTTATTTTAATGTCAATAACTCATAATAATGCTAAAATAAACGTGTATCTATTGGTTGCATTAAATAACGTTATAAGCTGTAACTCGTCAGTGAAATGCCAAACATACTAAAAATTGGGATGTTTTGCTCTTTCTAGCAACACCTCTGACTCCGCCCACTGGCCCAATCCTTAGAATATTTCCGCACCTTGATGCTCCGCCCACAGTTCCCCTACTTTTTTTTCCCCACTTCGACCACTGATTCTATATAACATAATATACTTCATAAGAGCTGTGTCGGGATTGGCTCTCAACACAAAGCAATCCCTAGCTCTCACACGGTGGATTCAGATAGTGCGGCCGGGATGAGCATGCAATATGGCCAATTATGGTGCCGCTTTATTTTAAAGCGCACAACAATTGGCTGTGGCTTTTGATTATCTTCTGCCCGGGCTTCCTTCCTGGTCGCTAGTGTGTGTGAAGATTTGTACTGGCGAGATCCATGCTGGCAGCTTACATCGGCCCTCGCGCATAATTGGACATTATAATGAGGTAAGCTGCCTTTTACAAAGCCTCATGTTCTTAGGAAGACAAGCATCATTGAAACACGGAGCACAATAAGACGACGTGTTGTCCTGTTCAGAGCTGCTGACTTTGGAACGGGGGAGGTAGGTTCGAGTCTCGGTGCCTGCTCATCATTCTGAGATTCTCAGCAAAAAAAGAAATCTCCCTGTACCCCAAAAAATAACAAACGTGACCTTGTCTAATGTAACTGATGCTCATGTAACGCTCCAAAGTCAGTCGGTTCTAGTCATGCTATATAAAAACTGCAAATAAGAATAGCTGTAAATTGACAGTTGTGTCAAAGTTGATAAATATTATTTTCATCCCATACAATTGTTTTCGAAACCAGGCGCTATATTTCAGACTTTAAACACTGTTACCTCTCCATAGCACAATAAAAATAACAGGAGAGAGTTCAAATGCCATTTTGTAAACACTCATGTATCGTTGCTGTTTTTTGTTTCCTTACATCTCACATATTCATTTTCTGAGTTAGTAATGATCAAATTTGGAAGTTCACAATTAAATAGGTCATTTCACATAGGCATGCTTGAGAAAGCGTTCAATGAAACATGTGGACATGTGTTTTCTGCTAGAAGCATGCATTGCAATGAAATCTATGATGTGCTCTGTTATTTCGAAATTAAAGCTACCATAGATGGTTGAACCACAGAGTCCGGTATGCAAAAACAAATGTATACGTTTCTTTGCACTAGGTGATGGTGTGTGTGTGTGCATGCGTGAGTGCGTGCGTGAGTGTGCGTGTGTGTGTGTGTGTTTTATGCAAGCTTTGATTGCCTGTCATTGCTTCTTTGAGGTAACACTGCAGACAAGTAAGACACAGTACTAAGCTGTTATGCAATGAATGAACAAGTAAAAAGACACAATTGTGTGCATGTTGTAACTGGGTAAACTATAAAAAAAGCTAAATGTTATCCATCATTTACTGAAGTTATTTAATGCAGTAATTACATTTGCCTTCCCATCCCTTCAGAGTTAGGTTTTGGGATTATGCTAATTGTAAAACCCATCTGCATACATTTGCCTTTGTAGTGAATGTAAAGACAATGTCCTTTAACCTGAACTCCCCCTTGGTTCATTTGGTGTTACTCGCTTTGCTCTCTTGATGACGGGACCGCTGGGGGTCACTTTGGCTGCCGAGTCCACCGCCAAGAGTCACGCAGAGCGGATTGGGAGCGCCAAAGCGCCGACAGCTACCTCACCGCCATTAGCGCCGCCGCCCCGGGACTGCGAATCCCGGCAGCCTTTGCGGCGGCGCGGTTTCACCGACGCCTGTGAAGCGTCAGGAGGCGCATAAAGACGCTCGAGGCCCGGAGAGCGGGGGGAACTTACCTGGACCGCTGGGGGTCACTTTGGCTGCCGAGTACACCGCCAAGAGTCACACAGAGCGGATTGGGAGCGCCGACAGCTACCTCACCGCCATTAGCGCCGCCTCCCCGGGACTGCGAATCCCGGCAGCTTTTGCGGCGGCGCGGTTTCACCGACGCCTGTGAAGCGCCAGGAGGCGCATAAAGACGCTCAAGGCCCGGAGAGCGGGGGGAACTTACCTGGACCGCTGGGGGTCACTTTGGCTGCCGAGTCCACCGACAAGAGTCACGCAGAGCGGATTGGGAGCGCCGACAGCTACCTCACCGCCATTAGCGCCGCCGCCCCGAGACTGCGAATCCCGGCAGCCTTTGCGGCAGCGCGGTTTCACCGACGCCTGTGAAGCGCCAGGAGGCGCATAAAGACGCTCGAGGCCCGGAGAGCGGGGGGAACTTACCTGGACCGCTGGGGGGGTCACTTTGGCTGCCGAGTCCACCGCCAAGAGTCACACGGAGCGGATTGGGAGCGCCGAAGCGCCGACAGCTACCTCACGGCCATTAGCGCCGCCTCCCCGGGACTGCGAATCCTGGCAGCTTTTGCAGCGGCGCGGTTTCACCGATGCCTGTGAAGCGCCAGGAGGCGCATAAAGACGCTCAAGGCCCGGAGAGCGGGGGGAACTTACCTGGACCGCTGGGGGTCACTTTGGCTGCCGAGTCCACCGCCAAGAGTCACGCAGAGCGGATTGGGAGCGCCGAAGCGCCGACAGCTACCTCACCGCCATTAGCGCCGCCGCCCCGGGACTGCGAATCCCGGCAGCCTTTGCCGCGGCGCGGTTTCACCGACGCCTGTGAAGCGCCAGGAGGCGCATAAAGACGCTCGAGGCCCGGAGAGCGGGGGGAACTTACCTGGACCGCTGGGGGGTCACTTTGGCTGCCGAGTCCACCGCCAAGAGTCACACGGAGCAGATTGGGAGCGCCGAAGCGCCGACAGCTACCTCACCGCCATTAGCGCCGCCGCCCCGGGACTGCGAATCCCGGCTGCCTTTGCGGCGGCGCGGTATCACTGACGCCTGTGAAGCGCCAGGAGGCGCATAAAGACGCTCGAGGCCCCGCATCGCGGGACGCCGGGCGAAGCCCGGGCAAAGGGAGGGCCCTCTGTGGCCCTCAGAGGCCCGAGGAGACTGGGCTGGGCCACAGATGTTGGCTCTGCTGTTAGTGTCATTAACTATTTACAAGTAAGACTTATTCATCCTAACTGGAAGACTTGGTTGTCTCGTCAAAGTGCTCTGTACTAGTTCATTTAGGTTACTGTTTAGATTAATATTTTCTCTTACAGGTTTTCCCTTTTGGATTTTGTTTTTAAAGCACTACGTAATGTCCAGAGGCAAAGTAGACAAGCCCACCTCTGGGCTGGGTACTATGGATAATTTCCTAGTGAAAAAGGTCAATCAGATTAATAATGAGAGAAGGGCTTCTTTAGGACTGGGTAGTGCTCCACTCCTACAGGATGAGGTGCCTCTTATAGCAATTGATACACCTACGCTAGATAACTTTAATTCCCTTGATAATAGTAGTAGGGATTCTGTAACAGCTGTAGCACAGGTACATGCTGAGACGAAGGGAGACCCCCTTGATACCTCCATCGAATAAATTGAACCGGTAAAGTCAGTGTCTAGACCAGTGAGAAATAGCAGAAAATCTCAGCCTAAACGGGGGGGGGGGAAGGATAACAAAAAGCGAGCTGAAATAGCTGTACCAGTTAGCAATGGTCCACTCTCAGGCCCTTGCACAACAGAGGGAAACAATGAGGAGGGTATTAAAGCTTATTCCGAACAACTTATCCTCCTGCTAAATACTTTTGAAAGGAAATTGGTGGAAAAAATTGAAGATTTGCTTAGTCCCCTGTCTATCAAGCTAGACAACTTAGCTTTGGAGGTAGGTCGACTAGGGGGTTTAGTGTCAATACACCAGACATCGGCCCCTATTGTTAGATCTAAGGTCGTGGAAATAGGACAGGGTCCCTTGAGGGAGCGGCCTCAGGAGATCTGCCGGAAAATCAACGTAGCAGATAATGCAGATATTGTTTCTGCTAAGCCCCCACCAAAAACTGCCATGACTGCACCGAGACCAGCAGATCAGGATGGCAGGCCAGATTTCAGACTAGAAAGAAGAAGCCGTTATATTAATCTGCCACCTGACTGTGCACCTTACGTGGCTGTTTTGACTAACATTCCAGCTATAGAAGATCATCTTGCACAGGCACAAGGGGAATCTCATGATTCACTAAAAAATAAAGCAGTAGCTTGGCTGAACCTTAATTGTGGATTTCCAACTGTATACTCCAACGAGATACTAACGGTGAGAAGGGTAAACTGGATTGGCCCATCTAGAAAGCCAAATAGCGGGGATTGCATTATTGTCAATTTTAGACACCCCCAACATATGGCAACTGTTTTACTAAGAGCATCATCATTATTGGCTGATGCAAATAGTATATGTGTCCGACCACTTGGATACTTTTATTCTCACCTTCTTAAAAATCCACATAGACATAGGAACTTTAGGCCTCTGTTTCAATCTCAGCCCATGGCCCCAGCACCACCACACCTGTATAATGTTGTTAATCAAAAAAGGGATGGTTTTTTGGTGGAAACACATAATAGATTTGACTTGCTTTCTGGTCTCGAGGCATGTGATTGACGGGACGGGCCTACGGGCCAAGGAAATGTAAACTCTGGGGAAGCGGTTCACACGGAGATTTCGCAGACGCCCATTTGTGGTAATAACGTAATCTCCTGGAATATTGCTGGATTGGCCACTAAGATGTCAGATTGTAATTGGGTCAGCTACATTAAGCATTTTCAGATCATCTGTCTCCAGGAGACCTGGCTAGCGAACTGTGACTGTTTTCTTGAAGGGTATAAAGCTTTTTATGTCCCTGCGGCAGCATCTAGCAGAGGCATGGTAACGTTTATTTCGGTGGCATTCTCCTGTAAAATACGTAGAATCTTAACAGACAACTCTGGTATCATTGGTTTAGTTTTAAGTAAAGATAACTGTCAGGTTGGTCTGGTGAACTTTTATAATGCAGTTAATTCTTGTCCAACTCTTAGTCCCATATTGGCACTGAATGTATTTATTAGTACTTCGATGAAGGAATGTCTCCACAACCTTTTGATAATGGGTGACTTCAATGCTCACCCATGTGGGGAGCCCTTGTTCAAAAATCTTTTAGAGTTGCACTGTGAACGTACAGAGGGATTGCATCTGGAACATACTTCCGAGGGGGAAGCCTTCAATGATCTGTTGTCTAATCTGGATTTATTACCAACAATGGCTCTTAGGGAACCTTTGAAGCGCTTTGAGATTCCCACTTTTAAGGGCCATGGGAAGGGCACCTTTATTGACTATGTTCTGCTCACAGTACCAATGCAGACCTTCGTGGATTCTTTTAACATTGAACACAGTGACTTCAGCGATCACAACCCATTGACTGTACTTTTGAGGGGCTCCTGGGTGGCTAAGGAGGAGCGGAACTTCAACACTGGCAGGCTGAACACTACTGACGGGAGAAGGCGCCTGAAGTGGACTATGATTTCACCAGTCCGCTTGTACAAAGATATCAAGGAACACTGCACTGATGAAATTGTAAAATGCACCCAAGATGGGGTGGAACCTTGTCAGGTCCTGTGTGCCTTCCAAAGTATTTCTGATAAGGTGTCCCAGTTGATGTCAGTGCCAGTAAAGCACTCAGTGACCAGGGGACCAAGATGGTTTAATCAGGATTGTTCCAGGGCCTCACGGAATCTAAGGGCAGCACTGACAACAAAACCCAGAAGAACAGAGAATATCCAACAGTGCAGAAAGGAATATAAGTCTGTTATTAACAGTCGTAAGGAGTCTCTAAGAGCAGAGGCCTGGAATGAGATCCTTGAACCCGCGACTCTGAAGTGTAGTTCTAGATTCTGGGTGTTAGTAAAAAGACCTTTTTTTACCCAGGACCCAGGGGATGGTTTAGAATGTTGTATAACAAAGGAGGAATGGGTCACACATTTTACTAATTTGTATGGTGGCGCGCTGAGCATTAATTCCAATCCCTCTTCCCCTGTTGGTAGTGATCCTATTAGGTTTGACAGAGGTGAGGTTATTGAGGGAATAATGGGACTCACAGCTGGGAAAGCCCCGGGACCGGATGGGATCCCGCCTGACCTATATAAGTCTGACCCCAGCTTCTGGGCACCAATACTAGAATCGGTCTTTAACGCAGCGGTTAAAATGGGCTGTCCAAAGACTTGGGGGACGTCAACGATTGTCCCAGTTTTTAAAAAGGGGGACAAGGGTAGCCCCCTCTGTTATAGACCCATCTCTTTAATTGATTCTATGGTTAAAATAGTGGGAAGAATGATACTGACAAGGCTTTCTGACTGGGCGACGGAAAACAGCATCATGTCCATCTCCCAGTATGGCTTCTGCAGTGGACGTTCTACCATTACACAGTGCCTCAACCTCTTTTTAATTTTAAGTAAGTATACTGTCGCCCAAAAGGGTACTGTCCACCTTGCCTTCATGGACCGTCCTCAGCTTTCGACTGGGTTAACAGGGGAAGGCTGTAGCAGTCCATGAGGGACAAGGGTGTTGACAGTGGAATTGTTAATTTTCTTGTCGACTTACATAACAACACCAGTGCCAATGTTAGGTACTCTCAAGAGCTATGTGTAACTGATAATTTTAATATTGGGAAGGGTGTGCGTCAAGGCTGTATCCTTGCCCCTTTTCTTTTTAATTTTTATATTAATGATTTAGACAACGTGTTGCAGGATGTAAAGGCCGACTGTCCTAGAGTCGGCAGGCGGGGCATTCCTGTTCTTTTATATGCTGATGACGCAGTTTTAATTTCTAGAACAGAGAGAGGTCTCCAAGCTTTACTAAATGCTTTTAATACATTTATGATGGATAGGTACCTCCTGGTCACCAATTCTAAATCCTTTATTATGCAAGTTGGCCGAAAACCAAGCAGGAACTTCTTATTTAAAATAGACAATGTAGCTATTCCCATCTCGAAGTCATTTACTTACTTGGGGGTCTCTTTTGACTCCAAACTTAGCTGGGGCTCACTTCTTGACAAAAAGAAAAAGGAATTGGTACGGGTGAATGCTACTATCTTCAACTTTGCATCCAAATTAGGGAAAAAATCTAACAATGCCATGATGAAGCTTTACAACGCAAAATCAGTGGCATCTGCTGTCTATGGCAGTGAAATATGGGGTTATGTGGCCGGCGAGCAACTACAGATTGTAGACATTTTTTTTATGAAGCATCTTTTATGTGTCCCAGTAGGGACATCTAATTTTGTAGTGCACGAAGAGCTCGGGGCACAATACCTTTGTGATATTTTCTCATTACGCCCATTGACATGCTGGCTAATAATATGGCTGAACCAAGATATTCCACTGACCCACTTGATTATGAGAGATTATTTGTCACAGGATAAGGCTTTGGGTACACCCTGGCTAAAATACTTGAAATCGAACTTCTCTAGGCTTGGCCGCCAGGACTTGTTCGAGCATCCGAGTGGGATTGTGAAGGGTGATGTGGATGCAGTTAAGCGAGCCTTCTTTTTGGACAGAAAGCTTAAAAGGGAAGGTGAGGAGCTCCTTAAACCAAGTGTAAGAAGATTTACTATGTTAAAAACAGGGGATGTGATGGAGCCCTATCTGATGGGATCGCTGTCTTCTCATGAGAAGTTCCTGTTAACGAGGTTTAGATTTAACATTTTTCACTATTTGCTGTTCAGACCTAAAAATGCTGCTCATTTTAAACCTGCAGCTCCCTGTGGCTGCGACGGTGTGTCTCCACAGGATATGTTGCATTTTATATTTTTATGTAAATTTTATGAATACCCCTGCAAACGCTATTTGGTAGATCTTTTAAAGAAACTGAATTTTAATCGTATCAGACCAGCTTTATTGTATCTGCAACTTTTGCACAGTGACAGTATCCTCCAAGTTATTGAATTTTTAAAATTGTCAATCAGGACGAGAAATTGTTTGGACCAATGATGGAATCTATGTTAATTTGTATACTAATTAACTGGTTATGTATGAAAATGTGTTGTTTTTTGCACTTTGCACTTTGTACTATCTGACCAAGACTTAGAATCATTGAATGTTTTAATGTTTTAAATTGTCTATAATGTTTATGTATTTTATGGTTTGAATTAAAACCGAATAAAGTCTTTTGAATGGACAGTCGAGGATGAGGTTTACGCCCCACCATTAATAAAGAGTGTGTATGTTAATGCCCTCAATGTACACACATGAAGGTGACCTCGGAACATGTGCATTTATGGTTCTCCAGATATTTGTCATCTTAGTGCCAGTAAGATGGCACCAAGGCTCAATGGGACCCTACTAAAAAATCATCAGACTTGCGCATTTACAACGCTTATTGATCTTACTATTAAGGTGAATCTCCAGTATTCTCCATGTCATTTGTTGCTCATATTACTGACAGATGCATGCTCTTTTATCATTTGCAAATAAAGACAAGTAAGTCGAGTAAATCTAGAAATATCAGCTGTTACCACTGTTCCACCCTTTGCTGCCCCTAGCACCATCCTTGTTCCCCCCAGTGTCGGTGCCATGAAGGCAAAGGCAGGAAACCTATTTCTTTTCTGTAGATGATGCTTGTTGCCCGTTCTCCTAACTGCTCAGCAGCAAATAAGAGGCTGTTCCGAACAAAGCGAGGGACAAGGCACCAACCTTTTAATGTCATCGAAGATTAAAGGGTGTGTGAGGTCACAGTCTCTATTTTTTTTTTAGTTTGGTGGATAGGTATATGTGAATAAAAGATGTGTGCTTTTCCAATTTCACTAGATATAAAAACAATTATAGTGTATTTCTGCCTTCACAAGGTACCCATACCTCTCAGGTCAATTGATAATATGATAGTAAGAGACAGTACCTTAGTTTTTCAATTATACTCATGGTCAGGGGCATAGCTATAAACAGCGCAGAAGGTGCAGTTGCACCGTGGCCTAGGGGCTTTAGTGCAAACATGAGGGGGCTTTTCTCTTGCTTGCACCGGGGCTTATGGTGCCTTTGCCCTGCCACTGCACATCGTTGGCACTCACTTAAAGGTTTTAGGTTCCCATCATGTTATCTTGGCTATTCAATTCAATGGCGGTTATGAGCGAACGGCTCTTATACAACTATTCCATAAATTCAATGGTGGGTACCTCATCAGGTTTTCAATGAGTAAAAACAAAAATATGTTGTGCGCATTCACGTACTGAAAGCTTAGTAAATAGCGCCACCTGTCCTTCTTTGTAAGTTAGTGAAAACAACAGCACAACCCATGCGCTTCATGGGCTTAATAGGTGAATGCATGGGCACTCCAGGGATAAGATTTCAAGTCAGCCGAAATGTCCTATTCTGACAGCCCTGTATGCTGCAGACTGTCAGCCTGGATGTTTCTTGGGCTCTGATCAGCACTCACTAAAGGTTTGCAGAAAGTAGGGCTGGGGAGAAGCTAAAACAAGATCTAAATGGGGAAAACAAGTGATTGTGGCAGCTTCAAGTCTGTAACCGTAATTGCCTCCATTTCTTGCTGAGGACACCTTTCTCTAATTACTGAGGATGTCGGGGAATGCATGCACCGAATGTGTGTCATAATATGCATCGCTGTTTGCTTCTGTGCAGTTTATAAAGAGGAGCAGATGGCTGTCTCTGCTTTACGAAGGAAGGACCGAGTGTGAATATTGCTCTAATTAGCAAAACTGTTCCATTGGGTTGGTTAGTTTCGCTCACAGGCGAATCTCAACATTTTCAAGAGGTGCAGGAATTGCACAACGTTTGGTGCATGCATAGTCAAAGCTTTTTCAAGTAGGTGGCCCTTTGTGCCTGTCTAGCATACAGTGGGGTCAGAAATCACATGTGCACTCCATCGTCCATCAATACGTTCATCTCACTGACTAAGCAGTCACCCCACATCCGCCTGCAAGCTGCCTGTCACTCATGCCTAACTGTACATGTTCTGTGAGCACTGAAGGCGGACACTAGTCTGTCCTGCTGAATTTGGTCTGCAGGGAACGGGAAGATCGCACGTGCTCCCGTCTGTGAGACAGGGAAGCAAAACCTGCACCGCTGCAGCCCAATCTGTACCTGTCCTGCAATAGGGAAAGATTCTGTTGCTACTACTCACGCGGCACCGTTCCTCTGAAGGAGAGCTTGCACTGTTTCTGCCAACATTGGTGCTGTTCGGTGAAGAAGGGACGTTTCTACTGCTATTGCCCCATCCCTTGAAAAAACCAAAGGATATTTGGAATGCATTTGTATAAAATACCCAAGCCAGAATGAAGCTTTAGTGGGACCTCCGCCAAAAAACTAGACGAGAGGACCTGATCCAGAGACCTTGGTTTGAATCCTGGCTTCCCAGTGTGACCAAACTGAGTGACTCTGGGCAATTACTCTTCTTTGCTGTGCCTCCTATTCTGTGATCATCGCATTTGATGTTGCTACACCTATAACAGCAATAACGGACTTTTTTAGAATGCACAAAACAATTGAGTTGCCTCTTTGCTCACTAACATAATTAAG
This sequence comes from Lissotriton helveticus, assembly GCF_964261635.1. NCBI lineage: Eukaryota > Metazoa > Chordata > Amphibia > Caudata > Salamandridae > Lissotriton > Lissotriton helveticus. The sequence continues at coordinate 645,070,688 of NC_136059.1, forward strand.
AATGTGGCACCCATTGCACAATGTCTAATCAGGAAATCTGATTTCAATACCGGCTTCCCAGTTCGACCAAACTGTGTGACATTATGCAATTAATTTTCTTCACTGTGTCTACTTTTCCATGATCATCATATATAAGAGCACTTTGAAATAATTTAGTTCAGGATATGCATTTTCATAAATCTCTCTTTTATATGTTTTAATACAGCATGCTTCATGGGCTTACATGGAAAATAAATATCAACTGACTTTCCTCTTGATTCATTAATAAAAATATCAAGGCAGAATAGGTGTGGTTCACTAATTCTAATAAAGACCACCTAATGCAGTGATATAATCTAATGTGCCTAAGTGAATACATCAAAAATATAGTTTAATTTAAAAGTGCATACCTTCGCTGCAAAAATGTAGCAGTCAGCAACTTTGCATGCCCTGTTTCATGGCACAGACTATGATTACAGTGTCCCGCTCAGTGAAACATACTGCATGAGCCAACAGCCTCACTAATAGCTCATCACTGGGCCTCTTATGGAATGGAGCCTGGGGAAATTTGCCCCACTTGCTCCCCTTTCCGACGCTTTTTCACAGCATTTGATTTGAGACATATGCAGTGCTGAGGAAGAGCCTGATCTTAGATGGGCAATATTTGAGTGCCAAAACATGTTGACAGAAAAGAGAAGTGGAGTCTGCAGTGGCGGCTGGTGACATTTGAAAGTAGTGGGACGTAAATACTGCACTGTGGCGAGCAAGCGCAGCGAGTGAGGCCGAACCACCTATGGGGAGTCGGGGGGTTCTCCCACAAGAACATTTTGAAAAAAGTGGGCACATTGTGCATTCTCAAGCACATTTGAGAAAGAGGTGGCTTGGGGAATACATCTCTGGGAGTAGCCAGACAAGTCTCTTTGCACTTGCACAGATACATCTATCTCCCTGCATTCATATAGGCACAGTCACCCTGCACTCATAGACCCATTACTCACCCTTCCCTGACACATCACTAAGCCAGCATTCACCCATCCACATCACTCACTCTGGACTCACACAGGCACACTGCTCAACCTGCACTCATACAGACATCACTCACCCTGGTCTCACACAGGCACACTGCTCACCCTGCACTCACACAGACATCACTCACCCTGGACTCACACAGGCACACTGCTCAACCTGCACTCACACAGACCATCGCTCACCCCTGCACTGTCACAGACATCACTCACGTGGAGAAGTGTGGCTCAATGGTTAGAGCGGCAGACCCTGATGCAGAGGTCTAGCCCGGGACCAGGGTTCAATTTCCCGCCTCGGCGGGTCTTGGGCTCAAAATTCCACGGACCTGATAATTCTTGCCTCGGTGCCTATTCCAATCATGGAGTCCCACTCTGCAACTCTGGGCAATAGCTTGCTTAATCTCCACAACGCTAAGGATGCCTGGCCTCCACCTTGGGGGTGCCCAGGAGTGGACACCTCACAGGGAAAGCCAGGATGGGTTCCACAGCGGTATTCGTACAAGCGCCCTGAGACCCTTGCGGGTGAGTAGTGCGCTATACAAGTATCAATTTACATTTAAATTTGTTACTCACCCAGGACTCACACAGGCACACTGCTCAACCTGCACTCACACAGACATCACTCACCCAGGACTCACACAGGCACACTGCTCACCCTGCACTCACACAGACATCACTCACCCTGGATTCACACAGGCACACTGCTCAACCTGCACTCACACAGACATCACTCACCCAGGACTCACACAGGCACACTGCTCACCCTGCACTCACACGGGGATGTATGACATTACAACGCATGCTTTTACCACGCATGCCTTTACAACGCGGTTTTTACAACGCAAACCTTTACAACGCATAGCGCTTTGGGGTGCTGGATAGTGAATAGTTGAATTTACTATTCCAACTCCAGTCCCCGTGGACACTAGGGAAGGTGTTGGATAGTAAATTAAACTTATTCCCTATCCTAGAGCTCCCCCCAGCGCAATGCGTTGTAATGGTTTGCATTGTAAAAGTTGCGTAGTAAAGGCACTGCGTGGTAAAAGTTGCGTTGTAAAGGATGTTTCCCCTCACACAGACATCACTCACCCTGGACTCACACAGGCACACTGCTCACCCTGCACTCACACAGACATCACTCACCCAGGACTCACACAGGCACACTGCTCACCCTGCACTCACACAGACATCACTCACCCTGGATTCACACAGGCAGACTGCTCAACCTGCACTCACACAGACATCACTCACCCAGGACTCACACAGGCACACTGCTCACCCTGCACTCACACAGACATCACTCACCCTGGATTCACACAGGCACACTGCTCAACCTGCACTCACACAGACATCACTCACCCAGGACTCACACAGGCACACTGCTCACCCTGCACTCACACGGGGATGTATGACATTACAACGCATGCTTTTACCACGCATGCCTTTACAACGCGGTTTTTACAACGCAAACCTTTACAACGCATAGCGCTTTGGGGTGCTGGATAGTGAATAGTTGAATTTACTATTCCAACTCCAGTCCCCGTGGACACTAGGGAAGGTGTTGGATAGTAAATTAAACTTATTCCCTATCCTAGAGCTCCCCCCAGCGCAATGCGTTGTAATGGTTTGCATTGTAAAAGTTGCGTAGTAAAGGCACTGCGTGGTAAAAGTTGCGTTGTAAAGGATGTTTCCCCTCACACAGACATCACTCACCCTGGACTCACACAGGCACACTGCTCACCCTGCACTCACACAGACATCACTCACCCAGCACTCACACAGGCACACTGCTCAACCTGCACTCACACAGACATCACTCCCCCAGGCTAATTCTAAAATGTGGGAACTCATTTTAGAGATGTTTATAAATAGTCACAAATTAGCATTTCCGTTTTCCCCTATGGACTTTGCACAATTTCTTTGCAAAAATATGCCATGTGGCGGAGACTCAAGGACTGGAATGTCGAATTTGCTGCCTTGTACTGTCAAGCCACCTGCTAGTCGAGTGGTGTTTCATTAAAGTCATGTGTAAGTAAGAATACATTAGTATGCTTGAGATTAGGCTGCATTTCAATAAACTGATGCGATAATGCGGTGTCCCACAAAGCAAGTAAAAGATTCGTAATTCAGTGCTATGCTGCGACATGGATGGATGGTGACACTTCACAAAATTATAAAAAACAAAAGCTTCATCTATAAAACTTCGACACAGGCACAGCAGTACTATAATTATTAAAACATATAATAATCATGTCGTACTTCCCTCTAGGGTTAAGGGCTGCTGTTGTAAATCTCCCACTAAAGAGAATCGGGGGGAGGGGCCAAAACTAATGAAAGAGTAATTTCCCCCCATTTCATATAGGATGCTACTACCTCTTCTCTCTCTGTATAAATAATCATTGCGTGCTCACGCACCTTGAACACGTCCTTTCCCCACTCCAGTCACAACATTTATATATATTGAGACATGTTCCTAAGTGAAAGTAAGGGTGAGGGAGGGATGTAATTAGTAAATGCTCACAGTGTCCGGCTTTGATGTCCCCAGTTTCTTTAGCCCGTCCAAAGGCAGCAGGTCGGCTGAGTCATTGTCATTGTGCATGAACTGCACCAACTTCTTTATCCTCCTCTATTGCTACTTGCTCCCTGATCTCAGCCTCCTTCCTCCCCGAGTCCGACAGCATGCCCGTCTGCCCGAGTAGAACATCTCGGTGGCAGACCCCAGGGGGGCATACACTTACAGCGCTCTCTCATCCAGTCTCTCAGCTTTCCTTAACAGCTCAGCCTCCCGCCCTCATTATAAAGCAGGAGACTAGGTCGGATCTCACCCAGCTGTACCGGTACGTAATCAGAGAGTTTAGGCGGGGCCGCGGGGAGTACAGTTTGGCTTTGTTTTTTTGTTGTTGTTAACTTCTAAGTGCCACATCGGGGCTTGCCGTGCCCTGTCGCTCATCCTGGTGGTGGCATCCTCAGACTGTTCTGGTGGTCTTGCAGGGCAGCTTTCATGAGCTGCTCACTGACACTCTGGCAGGCGCAGCAATCTTCCGGGCCTCGCTGACACTGTGGGACTGGGATACCCAGCGCTGGAGATGCGGGTTTCTGTGCAGCGCTCCTCGTGCCCGTGGTGGGCCTAGTGTAAATTCTAGGGCACGTGCGGTGGTAACTCAGCCAATCCTGGCGCAGCATAACATCGCCACTGCGCCAGGATTGGTTAAAGAGCACAGCTAATACTGCCCATTATGAGACCCGGCTCCCCCGGGTCTCTGCCTGTGTTTCTGATAGAAGAGGAGGAGGAGGGAAGGGGCTACTGCGTGTGTGTGCATGCGTGGGCAAGTCAAAAAAATGACTTGTCCTAAATGCGCACACACTGCTGCTGCCCTCCCTGCCACGCTGCTATCTGCCAGCCTGCCACTCACTGCCGCAGGCCCGCCCCCCACACCCTTCCGCGATCGCGATGAGGTCACTACAGTTAGTGACTCACTCCGACCGACCTCAAAATAAATCATTATGACTGTCGGTGCTGCGCTCGTAATTTTAATTTTTGGTATGCGCAGTGACAGTGAAGTGACGGTCATCCATGGCTAGTGAGGCAACGCCCCAATGCCCCCAATGGACGAACCGCCACTGGGAGTCTGTTGCTGGACCCTTCTGTTTTTATTTTTTTTGGTAGTGAAACAGCATGTCTGATAGTTTATCAATTGGGAAAATATTGACTTGAGGGACATAACCTCATACAAACTAGGAAACCCATATCTAGGAAACTGGACAACCAATTTAGTATAATACTCTCGTGGGTATATTCACAAGAATGTGTGATAACTACCACAAGAGTAGCATAACACAACTTTCAACATCATGGGAAAATAACCCTGTGTCAACATGGAATTCACAGCAAGCCGGTAGCATGCAATAGATAACTACAAACTTAGGGGTCTAGATACGGATTCAATCGTAATCCTCTGTTCGTCAACGCCCTGTCAGTAGTACAGGGGTACGAACACAACCATAATACTAACAAACCAGATCACAAGATGTGAAGAACCAGTAACGTGAGTCACCCCTGGTGTAGGATTCCCATCAATAGTCTTGTAATGATCAATATTATCATTTGGAAGTCCTTATCGGGTATTGTGTCTCTAGATCATTGAGACCGGCATACCCCGATAACCAGATGCGGGGTAGCGACCCACAATCACTTGGTACTACCACATAGTGTTGATATGATGGGAAGTGCAGTGTAAGCAAAAAAAGGTAAGTGGTGAGCTTAAAAAAGGATAGGGAACTCAACCCTGAAAACTTTAATAATTGTTGGCCCCTTCCTTAATAAAAACAAGAACAGTATAATATCATCATCGCAGTCCAAACAAATAGCTGCGAGGAAACCAACATGTTTCAGCCACTAAGGGATAACTCCTTCGGCTTTCGTCAGGGTCTCTGTTCTAAAGTAATACTACTGCATCGGTTGTGAATAAAGTGTGAAAAATAAGAAAAAAACACACAAGTGAAAACCAGTAAAGGATATAATGTTCCTTCGACTGTGTCACCTCCTCTCTTCGGAACCTGGTTGTATATTTACTGTTTAGGGAGGACAAACATACAGGAAAATCACAATCCGCTACACTGGTCTGTAGAAAACATATTAAATTGTTCCATAAAAAATGTAAATGCTTGCTTACTCACCCAGAGTGTCCGGGGAGTGGACCTCACCTCTTCCTGGACCTGGCTCAGGATATATGAGACCCCGCTCTACAATAACAAAACCAACTGCGTAAAATACAAAGCCCAGAAGCCCAGACAAGATACTGCTCTGGCGATGTATAAATCTACGTAGTCCACGGTGTTCTGTACATGGAGCTAGTTAACACCCATCAAAAGGTTCACACACAACCTCTATCCAACTCCCTGTCAACTATAGGCTAAACGAAAACCTGCTATATGCACAGCTTCTTAATTACCACATATGTCTGGCACAATGCACACCTCTAGTATTAGGCTAGCAACGCAGGTAATCATACCTGTCCGTCGGTATCTCCGGCTGTGACTGAGTCAGGGGGAGGCCCAGTCACCTGTGAGTTCTGGCTACTTGACTGTTAAGCTTGGCATCACCCAGCCAACCGCTAACTACGGGGGCGTGGCTGGCCCGGTCGCCATCCCTCTCATGATCACACCCTTATCTGTACATTTATATACACCTGCCGCTTACCTACTTAGTAATACTCGCTGGAGGTCTCGGGAACTAGTAATGCCCCACTCTTGGCAATGCCCTGTCTCCCAAACATGCCCAGCCGCGCGAGCGTGTTCTCGCGTGTATTGCCGGTCTCGAACTACCGAATGACGTCAGGTCATTCAAAAATGTAGTTCTATCTACGGGACGTCCTTCCGCATTGCTGGTGGAGCGAGGCAAAGCGCGGTCTCCTGCCACAACTCGCACACACAACAAGCATGCCTGATTATAGTACCGCTCACTCAGGAAGTAGGGACTTGCAAACTCTGCCGTTTACACGAGTAGCAACCGGAGACTGGACACCAGTAAGTAGTAACTGGGAACTTCAATTTCCTGCAGTGCTTCATCTTGCCATTGCTGCCACTGTGCCGCTCCCAGATGACTGCAGCGGGAACATTGGCACACACAGTTCCGAGCCCTGATGTGTCAGTGGCACACAGTGATGCTGCCCCATCACCCTCGTAGTCTCTTGTGTCAGTGGCACACAGTGATGCGGCCATCACCCCGCCACACACACCGAACACACCGGACACAGAACCCGTATCAGGGGAGTATGAAGGGGATGGGAAATACTGTGTGAGGAAGGAGGCAGTACCATCCATCACCACCATATACCCTGTCCCTGCCTGGTGATGACCTATGCATCATGCCCTGTGAAACACCTCCTACAGACCCCCGGAACACTCAGAAACATGCGTCCAGAGATCGACACAGACTCCAATTTCATCACTGCTGGCTAATTACACACCAATCCTGCTGCGGACTACACCCTCCCATTTCCTAATCCCTTCTCAATCCACAAAGGACTGTGGTTTGCCTACCACCGGGCTTCCATGTGATGTGGGCTTGGATGGCCATGTACAGCTCCATCTCGGTCAATCACCTGTATGTGAATTAAACATTCAGAATCACACAGATGTGTCATTACTATGTTCACTAACGGCTGGATGTAGGGACAATGATTGCACATGAAGGTACACCATGGTAACTGACATCTATGCCCATGAGTATCCATGAGACACATGGCAAATTGGATGAAAGTGAAGGTGAGTACTAGCTGTGGCTCCATTGCACATCAACAACAATCTCACGAACCCCCAACGTAGGCACACGTCCATGTGTTGAATAGGGCTATGTGTAGGAGTGACCAAATTGGTAGCAGGTCAGGAGTGGTGTCCTACACAGGTGACAACAGAACTTCACGACACATACCTACTTACACACATCTGTGTGGACACATTCTGTTATGATATATGACATTGCTCCACATGGTCAGAGGTTGGACACCATACTCACATTGCGGAAGTCACATCAGTGCACATGTCGGCCAGCACCTATCCCAAAACAATGCCTGGCTCACAGAGGTTGAACTTGCAAAAGGGTCTCACCCCCATTGCACATGCGTCAGTCAGTTTCTCCCTGTGTAACGATGATGCTCATTGTGGCACACAAGTGGACAATCAAATCAACACACCTCAAAGTTAGACACCAGTGGGGTGGCATAGACTTTATTGGGATGTGCATGTCAGTTTGGACGAGGCAACAGCCCTAAAAGGCAGGGACATGCTTAAGCCACATACACGCAGCCTGGGTACATGTTGAGGTTCAGGGAATGGTGGTGCAAAAATGTACAACAATCATCACGGATGGCAACACTCACAGCCCACCTTGCCTTGCTGGATGAGTCATGTGTTGTGTGGTGTCTGATCATTGCCCTGTGTGAGGGGGCACGACTCACTGCCCATGGTATCTGCATAGTGCTCTATAACCTGAGTGCTCAGACTGTCTGCTCTGCTGACAGTATTCAGGTGAAAGGGTTCGACAGGTTCACATGTCATGCTACATTGCTATGTGTGAACTCTCCACCAGCAGTGTGTTAGAATTGGCAACGTGACCAAACGACGTTGTGTTGCTTTGACCATGGACCTGCATCACCTGCACAGGTGTGTGTGTGTGTATACGCGTTATGCCACGCACATGCATCCAGAGTCTAGACGATAGCAGATGTGTCCTCTGTTAGGGTGGGATATGTGAGCAATCTCCACGATGCAGCAAGTTGTTGGGACATGTGCTGTGGGTAACAAACGGATGTGGCTGCAGGGACGTAGTTACTCGTCCATGAATGCCCACGCTGCTTCATGTGCAATGTGTTCCAATAGTATGTCATCCTGTTCAAGGAACACCAGGGTGAGTCAATCCATTAACTGGTGTGCTCAGCCCACACCGTTTCACCAATCTGCAATACAGCCCAATAGGGAAGTGCCTCTATGTGGTCACTGCACACGAGGAATTGTGCAATATCCCATGCACAACTGACAATACATACGCAGTATGTCAAGGCATCCCATGCACGGCTGTCTCGGTTACACTCCTGTTCGTGTTCCAACAGGGGGTGCACACTCAAGTCATATTCCAATTCATCTACTTTTGTGTTGGATAGGCAGACATCCATGGGACACTCGAATAAGCATGTTCGGCAGTGGAACCAGGGCTGGACACAAGTGCTGTAGGCAATGTGGAAGCTGAGCTGGTAACTGAGATGCAGCACTGCCAGTGGCACTGTGCCCAATAAATGCAGTATACGTGCAAGGTAGTGTTCCACGTGAACGGGGTTGTGCATGTGCCCGGTATGGCCTGCCATTGCCTTGGTGCGTCTCATGGAACCGGCAGTGGGAGATATGCCACAGCCCTGGGCAATGATTTGAATGTGTGTGCTGAATGGGTTGCTGTTTCTGTGAGTGTCAAGGGCATCCCATGCGGAGGTACCTCCGACAGGGGCTTCTGTGTGTGGGATGTGGATGAGTCGGATAGTTTATTTGCGCTATGCGTGGTGTGGGAGTCATCCACATCTGTGATGGCATCTCTCTCAGGGTGTTCCAGGCACGTTCTGGACCAAGGTCCGAGGTGCAGGTGTCCTCCCGCCTTCTGCATAGGGACAATGGAGCTTTTATCCCTGATGTTTGTCTGTCTTCTACCTGCATTTTTGGAATGTGATGTGGCTTTGGCGCTGAGATTGGGACATGGCCTTGGCCTCATGGTGTACGGATGGCAATGTACACACATGTGGGCATGAGGAGCCCAGATGCTATGGAAGGCCTTGTGCTGCTTGTGCAATTTCACTTTGTCTCTCTCCCTCGCTCTCTCCCTCTCTTTCCTTTGTTGGGCGCATGGCACACCTTCTTCTCTTGGGTTTAGTGATCCAGGCTGTGTCCTACGGATTGTCCAGTGAGGACCCGCTAGGTCTCATCCAAATGGTTGTTTTGGCATATGTTTGTATGGTGTTTTGTGTTGGTGATTGCATTGCTGTGTGACTAAATCTCCATTTTCTGGCCACACATGTATGTTGATGTTCCTGCTTGTGCAACATCAGGTAGAAGATTTTTTTAGGATTTGTGGTGTTGGTATGCAGTTTCTTGGTCACCAACACCTTGGTTGGGGGTGGGCCCGGGGGGGTTTGCAGGACTGGGTGTGGTATCGGTGAGTGTTGTGGCCCTCTTGGGTGTCTGTGCTGCATGTTCAGTTGCTCCATGGCATCTGTTTGTCTTCAGGTATAGCTGTGGGCTCCCTTTTGTGGTGCAGGCTGTGGTCCGACTTTGCACCAGGTCAGAGCAGGTGTAAAATTCCTGCTGCTAACGCGCCTTATCACGTGTTTTGTGTTCTTATCATCAATCTGTCAGTTCGTTGTAAATGTTGAGGTGTGGTGTTGTTGAAGGTTTTGGCACGGGAACGCCTACTCTGCATCTCAATAGCGATAGTTGCAGGGGTCGTCTGTGGCAGTCTTTTTTGCCGCTGCTATCGTGAGTAAGCTGGTGCTGTGGGCTGTTAGCAACAGCTTGTGAATGGCGGGGTAAATTTATCACGAGTTTGGTTGCGATGAAGTGCCGGTAATTCGATGAAAGCTCCTTGTAAATATGCCCCTAGGTTTCTTCCCAGTGTTAGAAGTGGACCCCACTGATGAAGCATGCCACTTTAGGTGAGTGAGTGTTCCTCAGCCTATATTTGTAAGTGAATATATGGTAATTCCATTCTTCCAGGAGCTTTGTACTACTTGTATGTTTGTCTATTTATCTAAAATTATCTAAAGCAATAGTATTTTAAGACCGCTCTGGCCCCATTTTCTTTGTAAGATACCTGTATTGTGCCTGTTCTGTATGTGTGAGTGAACTGTGTATTGTTCCTTCAGCTACTGGCACTTGTTCTTTACTTGTTCATTGTGTTGAGGAAGGTTGCTTTGCTGCTATCCACGTTGTACTTTTAATGAGTTATGAAGCTCTTTATAACACTTTACATTGCATCAGTGGCTGTTTACCTTTGTATAAAACGTTCAACTCTGAAGCTCTTTATAAAACTTTCCACTACACCTGCAGTTATTTACCAGGGGTCAGCAACACCTGCTCAAGGGGTTAGCGACTGCTCAGAAAATTAAATAATATTAACAGTTTGAAAAGCATATATATTTATAAAAAATCAAAATGAAAAAGTCAAAATATTAAAATAATCTGAAAAGTGTGAAGGAATTTAAAATTGGAGGCTAAAAACTAAGCTGGTATCCTCACATTGATTCATGGGAGCAGTGCAAGTGAATCAAACAGAATATAGTATTAACGATGGGTGGCATCAACTGAATTTAGGGAAGCTCCACCCTTCTAATTGAAATTAAAATGTTATTTTTTAATATTTGTTTGTGAATTTAATAAAATATTTCATCACTTGTGTATTTGTTTAATAAAAGCTTGTTTCTGTATTTTTGTGCTATTCAAATAATCAAAGTTTCTTAAATGGGGGCCACAGAAGTCAAATGTTGAAAAACACTGTACTATACAAAATACAAAATTACTTGCATTGCCAAAGCTTGTTTTAATTCATGATGTGATTGAACCCACACAACATATATGAACAGAGTTTGATTTTAGTTATACCTGTGAATCAGCTACTTTTTTAAATTGACTAGATGACTTTGGACAAATGTAAAACACAGCTAATAAGTAGCTCCATGTCATGTATAACACCATCTGTTAATTCTAGAATTTTAGCCAACAGCACTTAGCATGCTGGGAATTTAAGACCATAATGAACATGTTAAAAAAAATGCAGCCAGGAGTGGATTATACCAGTGGATCTTAACCTGTGGTTCGGAGATCTCTTGGGTTCCGCAAATCCTCTCAGAGAGTCCCTGACTGCTTAGAAAGTGAAATAATATTAACAGACAAATAGAGCGAATATAAATAAAGAAGCAAAATGTATATCTGAAAATTTAAAACGTCTTCTAAATGGGAAGGAATCTGAAATTAGAAGCTAAAATTTAAGTTAGCATCCTGTGAGCAGTGCAGTGCTTCAAAAAGATTATAGTATGGACAATTCGTGGCTGCAATTGAATTTAGGAAAGCTCTAACCTTCCTATTAAAATTAAACTTGTGATTGCTTTATATATGCTTGTGAATTAAATAAAATATCTATTCATTTAAATGTTTAAATAACATTTAGCTCCTGACTTTCTGCATTTCTTTCTTGTAAATGTAGTGCTTATATAGCGCACGTATCACCCCCGAAGGGGTCTCAAGGCGCTGTACACATACCGCTGTGGAACCCTTCCTGGCCTTTCTCTGTGAAGTGCCCACTCCTGGGCACCCCCAAAGTGAAGCCAGGCATCCTAGCGCTGTTGGGGCCGTTGTCGAGATTAAGCAAGCTATTGCCCAGAGTTGCAGAGTGGGACCCATGCTTAGAATAGGCACCGAGGCGAGAATTATCAGGTCCGGGGAAATTGAGCCCAAGACCCAGGAATTGAACCCTGACCTCTGCATCAGGGTCTGCCGCTTTAACCATTGAGCCACACTTCTCCACAGGGAATCATGGCTTCAACAGACCAATGAGTGAGAGGGAGATGATAGCATTTCAAATGCAATTAAGAGCATATCCCTGCTAAAGTGCTAACAATAACGCTCATTGGAAAATTGTCATGTTGAAAACGTTGTTTTTTAACAGATAAGTGCGTGGAGCAGCAGCTGGACATGTCTGAGGAGACACAAATGCAAAAACAATATGCTGGCACCCATTTCCCCAGGAGAGATTGCAGTAATTTAGGTGGAGCACCTGCATTAACAACATGACACAGTCTACTTTGAGCAAGCACAGGACAGCACAAGCTGCTGGTGTTGCACTACAAGAGCAGCCAGGGGTTTCACTCCTCTACAGATTGAGTTTGGGATTGGCGCTGAATGTGGAATTATGTCAATGGCAGCGAAAGAGTGAGAATCATAGAGAGAAAGTCTGTATTGTCACCTATGCAGACGACACTCATCTTGTGGTATCTTTGAACAATGCTGAGGGGTCGTCTAGCACTCTGAGCCCATGCCTTGAGGCTGTCGCCAGATGCATGGAACTTTCCTGTCTCAGATTAAACGGGGGAAAGACGGAAGTCATGTTGCTGGGTAATCCCTCACCTACCATCCTGACCCCCATCTGGCCTTCCTGTCTAGGTCCCCCTCCTCCCCCCAAACCCCAGATAAAGAGCCTGGGAATTTGGCTAGACAGTTCACTTGACTTCACTGTCCAGGCTACTAAGACTTCTGCCACGTGCTTCGGACTTATGAGAATGCTCCGGAAGGTTCTCCCTCTATTGCCGTTCCAGGCGAGGAGAGTCATGGTCCAGGCCCTGATTCTCTCACGCCTGGATTACGGCAATGCCCTTTACCTTGGAGCCCCCCTTGCTACAATTACCAAACTCCAGGTTACTCAAAATTGTGCGGCCAGACTACTTTTTCAGATTCCTTGCTGGCAGTCGGCCAAACCTGCCCTGAAGAAGTTGCATTGGCTCCCGGTAGCGTCCAGGATACAATTTAAATCTATGTGCCTGGTTCAGAAGGCTCTTCGTAAGTCAGGTCCATCCATCATGCTCCCTTTGGTCACTCCATACTTCCCTTCTAGAGCTCTCCGCTCTAGTGTGCTACATCTGGCCACCACCACAAAAGTAAAAAAATCCCGCTGGGGTGGTCGCTCTTTTTCGCACAATGCTGCAAGATTGTGGAATGCTCTTCCGTTGGTCTTGAGAGAAAATAACAACCTGACAGCTTTTAGAAAGCTATTAAAAACGCATTTGTTTGCAAGAGCTTAGCGCCCTGCCCTGCCGCCTTAATGGTTCTAGTTAAAGCGCTGCGAGGCCTCAGGGTAGTTACGCGCTATATAAGTTTAATTTTCATTTCATTTCATTCATTTCATTTCAAAGTGGCAGTGAACAAAAAATAAGTTATGGAAAAACTCGGATTAAAATTGGAACTGGTAGAGAACAGGATACTTGGATAGTCCTACAGGCGGACACGCACTGGAGGAAGGGTAGGTCTCGAGCAATTGACAAGTGTTACGTCGCATGTAGGTACGGTGTAGAAGGGCTACATGAGTCCTCGTTGTTCTTATACACTCTAACCCGCTGATGTTCCTGTCACCAAAAAGTAACGGTTATGTTTATGTTTGGAGAGTGCACATAGCAAACCAAACTGCATCAATATATTAAACACCAGCACAAAATGAATCAAGGATAAGTAAAACATATGAATTGTCCACAGAACGTTTTAAAGCCTTCCTACATTTGATAAGGGTTGAAGATTCCTCATCTCAGTGGTTTCATATTCCAATGACAGGTAATGAGAATCTCCATCCAACTTTTTGTTTTGCTTACGAACAGTTCCTACATTGAGTACAAATGAATCTCTCAAATATTAATGTTCCAAGGAACCCAAGGCTGTGCGCAGTCAGGGTGGAGGTGTTGGCCCCCCATGTAAGTTTGGATGAAATCATAAATGATGTAGTTTGAGATATCATCAGTGATGTCATGATGTCATTCAGCATGTCATGAGTGATGTAATGGGACTTAGTTAGAGCCAGGAATAAGCCCATTGATTCGCTCATAACATGCAATATCCCCGAGGCGTCATGGTTTGATCACTTTTCTGGCCTCTACACTTCCGCATTGGGAGACGGGTTGGGATCTTTAGAGATATTATCACTGGACCCCCCTGGGCTGAGTGAGGATCTATTGTTTACTGTTAAAGAAGTGGAGAACGCGATCAAGTCCCTTGTTCCCAATAGGGCTGCAGGCCCTGATTGGTTACCGGGGGATTTGATTTGCATTAATTCGTTAGAATGGGGGAATCTCATTGCCTCATTGCTTAATGCAAGTTATTATGATGCCGTGAGATAGACAAACGACTGAATGTATGTTTTTTTATAAATAGAACTCCCGTGATGTGGCACAATTGACAAAGCCCCAAATAACAGAAAACCCAAAAGAATTAAAAAAAATTAATAATAATTAATAACTATAAGAATATGACATACTGATAGAGAAGGTGATAAGCGATTAAAGGCATCCATTTCCTTTACATGATTAGCTTTGCAAAAAGGGAAAAATCGGGGCACTGCATATGAAAAAATCAGGAGGTGAATTTAACCAATGAGGTGAGCAGAATACAATTATTAGAAGGCAATAAATGAAAAGAGGGGAACTGAATAACTGAGTAGCTTCCCCTCATAGTTTCAGATCGTGTTTGAAAAATAAAGGCGGAAATCACCAAAAAGAAATAACCACAACATATCAATAAAAGAGCACTACAGGTGTGTCTTTAGGAAGGTCTGCTATGTATTAGAATACTAATATAGAGATACAAGAGATTAATGAGACGTATCTCCCTAGGTGTGTGATTGAATACAACCTGTGAGGAAGGAAATCTAAAATGGCGTACCTGAATTGATTAAAGGGATACGTATAAGATCGTGTTGAGGTATGCAGCCTTAAAAATCTTCTTTGCGGAAGAGTGAGGGAAGCGAATGAGTGTGGAAGAAATAATAGAGATAGATTTGGCGGAGATATAGGCATCAAACCGAGAGAAAATGAGGAATAAAAGGAGGTGTGATTGTGTATTGGCCCTAGAGGGTAGAATGTAGAGAGTTTGGGCTAACACAGATAGCAGGAACACAAATAGCAGAGATGCAGAAATTATGAAGTGATATGCAAAATATACACTGCACTATAGAATGTATTTTTATTCTGGATTCCTCTATCCAGAGATTATTGTGTTTTTAATTGTCCTGAAGAAGGTGGGGCGCACAGCCGAATCCACCGAAACTCGTCGACAACCCTAAAGGGATTAATATAAAATGTTTTAATTCATGTTTTGTAACATTCTGTGAACGCCATTGTGCCTGAATTGTTGATGAGCATTAGGCACTGTATTAAGAAAGTCTCATTTTAAAAAAAAATTAATTTTAAATTTGATGAATTCTTGTGTTTTTAACATCCATATATTTCCAATAAATACTGTGATTTGTTCATATATATATTTTTTGCCTTTGTGGTTCTACTATCACTTAATAAGCACTGCTTGAATGATAATCGAACTGATTGGGATATAGATAGGAATAGCATGTGGATGTGGTGACGATATTCCCCAGTAGTAAACATAACCCAGGGAACACATTCTCCTTTGATCATACTCTACCCAGTTCCTGTGGATCCAAAGGGTACTCTCTTTCCTTTTTAAGTCACTACACATGACAAACCACTAGTTTTGAAACACCTTCCCATAGAAAATAATAGAGGTAGAGCATTAAAATAAAACCCCATAGAAAATATAGTAAAATTAAATTAAATTAAATGTTTAGAAATATAAATACATATAATTTAATGTTAAATATACAAAAATGGTACATATTTATTTTTTAATTATAAAAGAAAGTGCTAATAAAATATAAACAAATTAATGTTAATCACTTCTATACATCACTTTTGATGATTATTGCTGCATAATAAAGCAAATAACTTTCTTTAGGTGGGAATTTCGTTCATTAAATTGAATTCAGAAAAATAAGGTAAATACACTATGGTTCTATTGAATAAAGATGTATTTCGACATTTAAGGTAATAGTACTGTAGCATTTATTTTTGCTTTACATTTAAAATATACCAGGGAAATACATTTATAATGTATTTATAAAAAATAGTATGATAATTTCAAAGTATTTGTAATATTAATTTTTGAGTTCAACAAACACTTTTATTTCCTCATATACTTTACCATGCAGACATCACCTCCCCAACTGCAGAGTCTGAATATGTGGAAAAATATTGACATTCAAATTATCTGTAAGACAACACATTACTTTCATTAGGTTGGGCAAATAACTTAACATGGCTCCTCAGTGCACATTAAATAAAATGTGTGTATTCACTGGTAGGACTACAATTAGGCTTAGCATGATCATTTATATAGCAAAGAACACATACAGTGCAAGAAACCCATGTCTGACTTGAAATCAGAAAGCTGTCTTCTCATGAAATGACAGCCACAAAATTGGCTACAGGTGTTTGATGCACAGTGTGTTTCAATGAGGCGAGGTGGCCGTCTCTCTGTGTACAGACAAACATTGCTTTGCTTCCTATAAATGAGAAACACTATATTGGCAGTCCCTAAAGTAGGCCCTATGCCTTTATGTACATCTTGAGATTGTAAAAAGTTTTCATACCTGTTTGCTCCTTCCCACAGGTACATTAAGAAGTGTAAGGATGCAGAGTACTTCACCTTTCAACAGTGTGTTGGGCCTGACATGCAGCAATCACTAAAACTCAAAGATGTCAACATTCTGCCAGCTGTCCTGCCAGCTATTCCTGTCCACTCCCAGATAGATAATCCCTGCTAAGTGATCAGTTGTTAACACCCAATGGCCTTTCCTGCCCCAAAGGCAAGCCATTGTTCTCTGAGCCAGAGCCATTAACTCTCTATGCCAGTGATCTTTATGCCAGTTCTGGTGGTATGATGAGTGACAGAACTGGTTTTAAGCCAGTTCTAACTCCATCAGCATAAAGTACATTATTATCAAGGGTTGGATTAGACTTTGACAGGCGAATGAGGTGGGGGGGATATTACCTCAGCCATCCTGATGGTGCTCCGTCCGTCAGATTCAGAGATGACCACTGATACAGTGGTCATCTCTGTACCTTGAAAGGAACCATTGTCAGGTTTGATGGACGGTCATCGTCAATTTTATCGGATGTCCTCCAAACATTTAAACAGTTTTTGTGTTTCAGAAACAAGTTCCCAAAGTGGGAGTCTGTTTCTAAATAACAAAAAACGAATGACTCACACCGTGGGAGATTTCTTCGAGGGTGTGGCGGGCACTATTTGTTTTTTTTCTATCTCTCAAGGTCATTACACCATTCATCCTAAATAGGCAGTTGGGTAATAGCCTTCCTTGTGTGGCTCCTTCTCCTTTGGACTGTCAGCGGAAGCTTTCTGTTGATCGAGCCAACAGGGGTTCCATTGATGGAAAGTCTAGGGTCCGCTCATCTCCAAATAAGATGGCCGACCAACAATTTGGTGAACTTAGTACTCCGTACCTTTTGTGATAAAGTACCCTGTCATGAAAGAGGGACCATTGGCCCATGTGGCCCATGTAAACTAAAGTTTCATCCATGTCGTAATTTCTTTTTTTTTTTTTTGTTTAAGAAAGTTTTTATTTGCATTTTGAATGAAATACAAACATATGTCATAAGTAAATGGAAACTAAAAATATGAAGAAGAATTTACAAAACATATGCAATGAGCAATAAACCAATAATAGTAAGGATATAAAAAGGGGAAGAAAGAAAGGAAAAAAAAAAGGAAGATACAGGTGAAGTAGAAAAGAAGAATGGAAGGGCAAAAGAGGAGAAGGAGAAAGAAAAGGAAAAAGAGGGGAAGAGGGGAATAAGTGGGATGACTAAGAATCAGTCAGGGAATTGGTTGGAGGAAAGATAAGAAGTAAAAGGGAGCCAGAGAAGATCGGATTTAATTTTCAAGGGAACAGAAGAGGATGAAGCAATAGCAATCCTATGTTCATCACAAACAAAATTCCACCAAGTGTGAACTGAGATTTTAGAATTATCTTTCCAACATAATAAGATAACTTTAAATGCAAGGGAAATAAACAAGTCCAACAGTCCTGCAGAAGAAGAGATAATATCAACTTCAGACGACAACGAACCTAAGAAAATATTCTGAAAGGATAACACAGTAGAGCAACAAAATATGCGCATACATATCTTCCAAATTTGCTTCCAAAATGATAAAACAGGGAAACAGTCATACAACATGTGTTTAAGCGACCCAGTTTCTGTAGAACAAGACCAGCATAGTCTGGAAGATGTAGGGGAAAACTTATGAATACTTACAGGGGTGAGAAGAACTCTATGGTATAGGAAAAGTAGGGATTGAGTAATGCGAGCAGCAGGAGATACTTTAAACAGTTTGGACCATATACGATCCCACAGTGAGATAGGGAAATTAGTATCAAGGTCATTTTCCCAAGCAGTCTCAACAATAGATTTAGGACGGTCAGTATCCAAGGACATTAATGCAGTATAAACAAGAGCAGCCTTAGGTTGTTGATGTGAGAATAAGGGATACAGTGAAGATGTAGGAACAAGGGAGGGTAAAACGTCAGGCATTGAGAGGGAAGTGAGGTGTGATTGAATAGCAGACGTAATAATACCATATTCAGAAATATAAGACAGAGGTAAGTTAAATCGTAGTTGCAATTCTGGAAACGGAATGAGAGAAACATTATCAAAAAATTGATGAACAAATACAATATTCTTTTCTTTCCAGTGCTTAAAGTAAAATGTCTTGCCTTTATATCTAAGAAACTTGTTATACCATACAACAGATAATAAGAAACATTGTAAAGGGGACAAGTTGGAGGAGAAGACATTATGCAATACTGTTTGTGAAAATTGTAAAATAGGGAATTTGGTTAAAAAAGAACATTTGGACATTAAAACAATATGTTGAAAGGGAAAATCCTTCAGTAAAGAGCGTTCTAAAAGAACCCATGTAGGTATAGTAGTATCATTAAAATCATAGGCCAAAGAAAAGGATTGTTTAATCAAGAAGGCGGAGTGATACATTTTAAAGTTGGGAAAGCGGACTCCACCCTCAGACTTAGGGCGGATCAGCTTATGCATAGCTATTCTAGGATGCTTGTCATTCCATAAAAATTTAGAGCATATAGCATTTATACGGGAGAAATACAAAATGGGAATTTTAAATGGAAGCATAGAAACAATATAAAGAACATGAGGGGTAATCATCATTTTAATCGTATCTAACCTACCCCACCAAGATAAAAATAATGGGGACCAAATTTGAAGAAGGGAGTTGATTTTCTTTATGAGAGAATCAAAAGTAAGTTTAAGAGTATCTCTCAAGGAGGGGGTAAACCAAATACCAAGATACTTAATTTTAGAGGGACACCATGCAAAATCGGTATTATTGAACATAAATTGATAACAAAGAGGATTAAGTGGGAGGACTTCAGTTTTTGAGAGATTCAATTTATATCCCGATACAGAGGAATATAACTGGACCTCATCCAAAAAGGGGGGAAGGGAGGATTCAGGATTGGACATATATACCAACACATCATCCGCATAAGCAGACAGTTTAATTTCAGTGGAGGACATTTTAAAACCAGTAATGTCAGGATTGGAACGAATTCTTTCTAAGAAGGGTTCTAGACAGAGGATAAATAATAAGGGAGAAAGGGGACATCCTTGACGAGTGCCTCTAGATAAGGGGAAAGACTTGGAAAATTGGTTGTTAACAAAAATACTGGCACGAGGAGATGAATAGAGAAGTTTGACAATTGAAATATAGGAGGGACCAAAGCCAAACCATTGTAGGGTACGAAATAAGAAGTGCCAATTGATTCGATCAAAAGCTTTTTCAGCATCTAAGGAGAGCGCTGCTAAAGGGACTTTAAGATGTTTGCTGTGAGCAATGACATTAGAGAACAAACGTGCATTGTCCGCAGCGAGTCTGCCCTTCACAAAGCCCACTTGATTCGTGTTGATTAGACGGGGGATAAGGGAATCAAGACGTGCAGCAAGAATTTTAGCAAAAATGTTGCAGTCGTAATTGATTAGGGATATAGGACGATAATTTTTACATTGGGTATGGTCTTTATCAGGTTTTGGGATTATGATAATTAGTGCATCTAAAAATGACCCAGAGGCCTTTGCAGTAGAAATAAAGGAATTGAAGAGTTGTAGGAGTTTAGGAGCAAAAATATTATGAAATGAGGAGTAAAATTCGACAGGGAGGCCATCCGGACCAGGAGCCTTTGATCTTTTGAGTGAGTTAATGGCTCGAGTAACTTCCTGGAGAGTAATTTCGTTTTCCAGGAGAGCAAAATCATCCGGTAGGGAAGGGGGAGCCGGAAGTCTGTCAAAAAAGGATGATACATTTATATCAGAGGGGTTTGTGTCATCAGTGTACAGGGATTGATAGTAGGAATGGAAAACTTCAGCGATATCCTCATCAGCCGAAACCAATTTATTTAGAGAATCATTAAAGATTGGGCCCACATTTTTACGTTCAGTTTTAATTTTTAGGTAGTTAGCCAGCATTTTCCCCGCTTTATTCTGGCCACCATGAAATTTGGATTTAATTTTAAGTAGAGTATTACATGCCTCATTAGTAATAATTTTATTGAGGTCTGTTTTGGCCAAAATTAAATCATGAAGAGAAGTGGAGGATTTAGAAGAGAAATACGTATGTTCAAGGTTTTTGATTTTTCGAAGTTTGTCATCATATTGTTTCCGATTAAGTTTCTTTTTCTTAGCAACATAGGATATGGTAAAGGCACGAAACGTAGCTTTAAATGCATCCCAATTATTAGGAATAGAGGTATCAGAGGGATTATTAAAAGAAAAAAATTCATTGAAAAATTTCACACTTTCCTTCATAAAAACTGAATCTGATAAAAGAAAAGTGTTAAACTTCCAACGATTAAATGTAGAGGAAGTAAGGGAGAGATCAAGTGTGGTGTAAACAGGGGCATGGTCAGAAATGAATATGGAACCTATTTCAGATTTCTGAATGGAGGGGAGTAGGGGTTTGCTAACCATAATATAATCAATCCTGGAACGGGTGTGGTGAACATTAGAGAAGAAGGTATATTCCAACACATCAGGATTACACAATTTCCAAGAATCATACAAAGGACGTGAGGCAATGGCAGATTGGAAACTCTTATGCGATTTGTCGGGTTGAAATTTACTGGAGGATAACCTGTCAGAAAAAGGGTCTAACCATTGGTTAAAATCCCCTGCAACAATAAAATTGGGACAATCAATGGAAGAGATCAGGGTTTTGATGGCAATCCAAAACTTGGGGTCAGGACGTACCGGGCCATAAATATTTAGAAGCACCAGAGTTTTATCATGGATAACAACCTTAACCATTGCCCAACGTCCTTCAGCATCATGTTGAGAGGAGATAATTTGTACATTCAGTGCCTTGTGAAATAAAATAGCAACCCCTCCCTTTTTATGAATAGCAGGAGAAAAAACAACTTGACCAACCCACTGTCTCTTTAACTTTTGTGATTCAAGATCAGAACAATGTGTTTCTTGGAGAAAAACAACTTGAGAGTTGAGTTTGGATAAATGAGACAATACCTTTTGACGCTTGACAGGGTGACCAAGACCACGCACATTCCATGAGACAAAATTACACACCATTGAGGTAAGGGACGATGGGCGACACGTGAAGAGGACACACGGCAAGGGAATCACCACATGAAAGTAAACTGCAAAGACAAAAAATACGCATGAAGATATCTCTTAGATTACATAGAGCATAAATAAAAAATCTGGTCAAGAAAACAAAGTACAACACAGAAGAGAGTAAATGCTGAAGAGACTGCATAGGGAAAGAAAAATATATAGCAAAATGGAGGAGAAAAAGAAAAACAGAATGAGGAAACAAAAAAACAGAAAAAAGAGGGGGGAAAGAAGAAAGAACAGATGAAAGAGAGAGAAGAGGAAACAGATCAAGGCACAGAAGCCTGACCAGAGAAACAGAAAACAACCAAGACATCAGGGGCAAGGATATACCAGATGGGGGACATATCCCCACGAGCTACCGGAAGACGGACAAATATAAGGACATATAAAAAGAATGTAAGAGCAAAAGAAGTAGTAGATGAATAACAAAAGACAAATAAATAGAGTTAAGGATCAAGGGATGGCAGAAAAGAGATGGAAGGACCACAGTTAAAAGGAAAAGAGCTATAGGGACGACAATGTTGAGCAGGAGTAGGAAGCCATATTAGGAAGCAGAATCCATCATGGGTGGAGAAAACGATTGTAGATAGTCATTAAGTTTTTGGGGATCATCAAATGATCTGGTTCGACCATTATGAGTGATCTTGCAAAAGCAAGGGTGAAGGATGCCATATTGAATGTTGAGTTGTCGCATAAGAGGCCGCAGATTCAAGAATTCTTTTCTTCGGGCATTCGTCGCAGACGAGAGGTCTTGTGAGATAAAGATGTTGTGACCAGACCAGTGGAGACGTCGTTTGAGTCTGGCAGCATTCAGAACAGCCATTAACTCCGTGAATTCCAAAAAGAGCATAATAATTCCACGAGGTTTGTTAGAAGCAGAGTTAATACGGCCGAGGCGGTGAGCCCTTTGAATGTTAAGTGGGTGAGACGTAGATTGCAGATCTAAAAGTTCACGTAAAAATTTTTGCAAAAAAGACACCATGTCTGGACCTTCCAAATTTTCTGGAATACCATAAACGCGTAGGTTTTTTCGGCGATTACGATTTTCCAAATCCTCTGTGTGCAATTTGAGTTTGTGGATTTCTTGCTCTAATAGTGGGATTTTTGTTGAGACATCCTGAATGTCACTAACCCTTTGCTCCAAATTTAAGACTTTGCCTTCCATAAGAACCCATCGGTCATCAATTTGTTTAAGTCTGTCATTAGTAGTAATCATAAATGGTTGAAGTCCACGCACCTCCTCAAGGATGGCGTCCAAAACCGGATTCGAGGACGACTTAATGGGGGAGGGCGCATCATTCTTAAGTCGTTTAGGTTTGGTACCTGTTTGAGATAATTTGGAATCGTTGGCCATTGTAAATAGCGTGAGTAGGATCCAAAAGGTGCAGGAAAAATTAGAGCAACACAGGACACTGCAAAAAATAGAACTGGAGAAGAGTTGCACCAGAGTATTATTCAGTAGATATCAAAAAATGAATAATAGCGTCTACAACAAACATGAAGGCTAGTTGATGCTGAAAAAAGAGTGAAATAGAGCTCGAAATGTAGCCCACATGTCAAGATGGCACTGAACTGCGAAGTAACACATCCATTGAAAGTCGCATTAGGAGCTGAATGAGAGAGAGTCCAAGATCATAGGATGCACGAATAAGTAGCAGCACATGTGGGTTAGTGAGCATAAAAATCACAACAGCAAGTGCCAATGACTGTGGTAAATGAAGCCAAGAAGGTAGAGAGCGTCATGTGAAAAACGGCATACTTAAGATGGCGGCACTTGTTCCTGTCACAGCATAGACCTTCAGTCAGAATAATGCAAAAAAAACGGAAAAAGAGCAGAAAATGGCAAGGCACTAGTCCGAAAATGCCATAATGCCAGGAGAAATAGCAGCGTGACCTTTTATTTGTTGACTATAGCCTCGGGGAGTCGAGCGGTAAAAAGAATCACGACACGGGCTCAGCACACAAAATGGCGGCCGCCCGATGCATTTATACATAAAATTTACCGCTAGTCCCAAAAGACTCCACAGCTGACGAAATCGTCCCTCAGTAGCAACATCAGGTTCACAAAGGTTTCCGCTGGCCCAGGAAAGCTTTTCCGCCGTTCAGGCAGCCAGGAAATGCGCTCTCACGGCATCCGCGGGAATGTCCGACACGGAGCTCACGGAGACGCCGTCCTTCCCAGCTGGCGCGCATGCCACGCCCCCGTCATAATTTCTTTTAAACAATTCTATTTCCAGTCCATTCAAAAATCGTGTCCCATTTTTCTGGTTTCAAAGATTTTATTGGCAAATATGCTGTTTCCAACCATGATGGTGCATAACAAATAATTCCTTGGTGTTGCATTTTGGTGACATGATGCATCTTTACATCTTTATTTATATTAGACTAAATGCATTTTGAGAATTACTCTATTCTTCAGGGGACAACAGTTCTTGCAGACAAACAACTGCTTCTTTCAAAAACAATCAATATTGTGGCACTGGCAGAGCACGTACCAAGATTTGCATGCGAGAGCCATTAGCACTTGAGCAATTGTTTAAAGTATGATTAAAATGTGTAAAAAACAAGTGTGCATTCTCCCCGTTGAATGTGTTTAAAGTACCCTGTCCAGTGTCCACCAAACTTTAAATCAGGGGCAATGTTACTTTTCTGCTTCAGGTATCAAAAACCTGATTTAAAAAATAAGTCAGATTTAAAAACAAATAAAACTTAAAAAGACCAAATATAACGTTAAAACATTTAAGCTTTTAAGATATTCATTAAGCACAAGAGCAGAACGAAGGAGTTTTGAAGTCTTGATTGATGACTTCAATGTGTCCCCATTTGCCCTCTGAGTAATTAGCAGGTTACAGTATTTTGAACTTGGGCGAACAATGACTGGCTATGCAAACCAACTCTGTTGAATTCCAGAGTGGATTCCGTGCCTTGTTTGTAAGCTGCAACAATCTCGGAATCAATACTGCTGTGCAGCACATGTTCCAGGGGCTTTGCGATCAAAGGTCTCACAATTGTTTCCTTTGGCAGCAGCAGCTCCGACGCCTTCAGTGAGAAAATACAGTTATTGGAACATTTCCATTCACAATTCATTTAAGACTGCAACAATTTCCCATGTTTATAACTTTCATTTGTTTTGAACGATGTGAAAATAAATCTCTGT
Organism: Lissotriton helveticus; assembly: GCF_964261635.1. Lineage (NCBI taxonomy): Eukaryota > Metazoa > Chordata > Amphibia > Caudata > Salamandridae > Lissotriton > Lissotriton helveticus. Next base: position 645,095,665 of record NC_136059.1, read on the forward strand.
GGAATAGACTGCACTTCCCTTTTCTCAGCAGGTACATTTATGAACTCGTTGAAGCTGATTTGTATGAAAGCAACATTCCTTTCTGTCCCTACGTATTTACAACATTTTCAACTTTGCAGTCATTTAAGGCAAGCATTTCTTTGATGATGGCAACTGAGAGTCACCAGAAGCCTCTGCATTTGTCCTAAATATCTTGTGTTTACTTTCAGTGTATGTGGTTGATTGCTGAAGGATGGGCCGTCGGGGGCAGGAAGCACGGAGAATTAGAAGGAAGCTCGGTAGTCCTAGAAGGCCGTTGGTGGTACCTTCGTGCGTCCCTCGGGAGGTGAACAGGCTGGTCTAGGAGGAGGAGCGAATGAAGTGAACAATAGGGCGCTGAGCTTTGTGCAGGGCCCTCCCTCGGTTGGCAAAGGTACTGCAGTGGCCTAGTGTCAGGGGGGTGTTTGGGCTGTTACACTTCCCTAATAAATGTGTTTTCTGATAAATAGATGGGCTCAGGTGCTTTGGGAGGTGTCTGTTGGATTTCCTCAGGAATGTTTACATGCACACAGACAAAAAGGCACACATACTCTCTCCCTCTCTGTTTTGAAAGTCCTCTAAACGGTTGGCTATTTTACAAATTATTGTCTTTTCTTTCAATTAGTGCTCATGTCAATCCGCATTTCTCTCCCATTTCACTGCCCCTTAGGCCCCTCTCATGCACCCTGCTTGTTTTATAATGTATTTTAGAAAATCTGGAGCTCACCCCTCCCACCCTCATCTTACTGACCAAGCTACTCCCAAGGATTTAGGAATACAAAGCTAAAGTATGTGGTCAGCTGGTAAGTAACATTCTGCAAGAATGCTAGGCGTCAGGTCAATAATAGCTGTGTCAGGTAAAGGGCCTTTACAGTCCGTTTGTTCCTTGGTTGGAACTCAGTGCAGAATTTACCTTGCTGTAGTAATGTGAATTTGCATATCATCTCTACAAAGATGTGCTGGAAACAGAAATACCCTGGCCAGGGATTTAAGTAGGACCGGTCCTGCTGGTGCTCAGCACTGTTAGTTCTAAAATGAAGGTGCTGAGATGGTCCCTATCGGGCTTTCCATTTTTGCCCTCACCAACAGAGTGAAGAAAAATCTTAACTCTGCAGCATACTACCCTTCACTGCCATTGATGTAACTTCAATCAGACTCGTTATAGTTCTTTCACAGTCTCATTATTTCAGAACAGAAGCATTTTTAATATTATATACCATGAAGCCATAGTTATTGCTTATTTATCTTATGTAACTAACAACCATTGGCAAAGCCAATACTCCTGGCTTCTTGTAGCTGTGTTGGTATTTGTTGTATTATACATATGGATGCAATGACAGAAGCAGCACAATAGCAGTCGGGCAGCACAGCATGCTAAGCACAGATTTCTAGCTTTTGTGTTTCTAAACCATGCCCTTAATACATCTGCCATGTCCCTTTAAGAGACCCCTTCCCAGTTTTTTCATCTCACTTAAAGCCCTGGCAAAATGTTCAAGCCAGTCCCGTACAGCAGGATACCACTATTAAAATGCGACCATGGGGGTGATTGAGTAAAGGCAAACCTTCCAGTTCTGAAAGCAACCCCCAACACCAGTAAAAAGGATAGTGGCAGAATGGTCAGTCCAGTCTGCACTCATCTAGTAGCTATATGTGTATCCTCCAACCAAGAGTGTTGTGAGAGGGACGCGTATCCTCTTACCAAGAGTGTTGTGAGAGTGATGGGTATCCTCTCACCAAGATGTCATGAGAGTGATGGGTATCATATTACCAAGAGTGTTGTGAAAGTGATGGGTATCCTCTCACCAAGAGTGTTGTAAGAGGGATGGAATCCTCTTACCAAGAGTGTTGTGAGAGTGACGGGTATCCTCTTATGAAGAGTGTTGTGAGAGTGGTGGAATCCTCTTACCAAGAGTGTTGTGAGAGTAACAGAATCCTCTTACAAAGAAGGTTGTGAGGGTTGCGGGTATCCTCTTACGAAGAGTGTTGTGAAAGTGGCGGAATCCTCTTACTAAGAGTGTTGTTAGAGTGACAGAAACCTCTTACCTAGAGTGTTGTGAGAGTGACGGGTATCCTGTTACCAAGAGTGTTGTGAGAGTGACGATCATCCTCTTACCAAGAGTGTTGTGAGAGAGACGGGCACGTGGATGTGAAAATAGCTGGTTACTGAGGCCAACCTTGTGGTGCTGTGCATTTTTAAACAGTGAACGATGACGTCAAGTAAAAGAAATAACACTTCCTCACTTGACATTCTAAGATGTATTAATACCTTGTCTGTGCTGCTTAGTGTATAACAGTATGGCACACCAACACTCTGGCGCTGCTAAACGTATACCGTTCAGACCAACTTTACCCCCTCGTGCCCCCAATATACAGTGATGTTAGCACATTTGAGGCATGAAAGCATCGTCTCTCAGAGGTAGACCATTCTAATGGCACCTGAGCAAGAACTGCTTGTCAATGGATACACACGTTTCATATTGCACCCCTCAACTCCAACCCCCAAAGCCTAACTAATTTATTTATTTTAAAACTGATCTAAAACCGTGACGACATTTGAGATCTTAAAGTATATTTATGGCACATTTAAGAGAAACACAAAGGGCCGGGCTGAACAAGAAGGCATCTGGGATTGTGGGTGGTATATTGTAGATGCCGTAGGTGAACAGGAATACAATGCCTATCTGGAAACAGTAAGGTTCTTTTAGGTGGTGGATGCACGATGCAAGAATATACACAAAGTTGTCGTGTTTTGGCAGCTCCTGAGTTAGCGTTTAGCACAGCTACACGGTCTTTTCGTTAACTTGACCAAAACGAACGGGGGCCATTTTGAATCCTTCTGGCTTCCATTTTCTATGAACATGCTGCCTCGTGGTCAGTGTGCCCTTTCGTCCTTTCTCGATACCCATGGTCACCTATTCTGCTCGGTAACAGGCTATTTTTAGTACTGGTCAAGCGCACATGCGCACTATGCATCAACTGGTCATTCTTTAGGAATGTTAGCACTAACTGACCAGTGTTATTGAACTCCTCCCACATGCTGGCTGTGTTCCAAAAATGACCTTATATGTACCTAAAATATGTAACTTGTAACCGCCTATCTTTTTATTGCTATTAAACTGTATAAAAGAGGTCGCGCACCGATGTTCGGTGTGCTACTTCTTACATTGCCGAAGGGTGCTGTAGGAATGTATCACCACCCCATGGGGTCTTAATAAACTTGTCTTTTGCCTTTTCCAGTGTCCGTGCCAACTTCTATACTAAGGTGTATGAAAGTTTAGCAGAGTATGTAGGCCTGATTTGAACTCCACACCACAATTGGCGACCACGAAGGGACTCATCGGCGACTCGGATGCCCGAAGGAGAGGTCGTGACGAAGGTCAGGAAACTCGCCATGGACGCGATCGCTGCCATTGAGTGACCCGAGTCTTGGCACCCACGGTGTGTTTTTCCTTCCTTCCGATATGACCTTCCAGGTGGCGCCGGTCTTCGACTGAGATTCTGATCTTGGATTGTCGTGATGTGCCGTTTTGGCTGATTCGACCACAGAACTTGGCAGTTGGACCTTGGACGTTTTGAAGATACTTGGTAAGCTTTTTGACTGGTGAGGTAGTCTACTGACACTTGCTGTGGCTTTTTGAATTTTGAATTTGAATTTGAATTTGTTTGAAGTTAGCTAACGTTTGAATCTTTTGACTTTGAATTTGAATATGTGAAGTGCACCTCACATAGGCAGGCATGTAGGGATATTTCTCTGATTTATTTGATTTGAACGGCACACCGTGTATGAAGCACATTAAGTGCCATTTTTTGTGTAGTATCGCGTTTTCGTGGTACTTTTTGAACTTGCCTGTTTTTAGTACGCTCCGAAGGATGTGCTGTTTTGAAAATGGTACCAATTATCGATTAAATGAATCACAGCCGGCTCCCCCAGAGGGGACTCCAAATCGTGAGATGTATGTTAAATTCGGTATTCCACCAATAATGTATAGTACGTTATGGCATAAGTATACTAAAACTGATCGTGAATTACAGTGGCCACTACATGGGTCATTTAGTCTTCGAAAGGTTCAGTATGTGGAGCAGTGTTTGTTTCAGCGAAGGTCTAGACAAGATATGTTTGATTGCGTGCGTATGTGGGAGAAAGAGGCGCGTGAACGAGTGAAGCGTGAGGAAGCCTTGGCGGAGAAGGTGCAGCGGAAGGCTGCACATGATAAAGCTTTACAGCTACAGGAGAAGGAGTTACAGGAAAAGAAAGAGAGGGAGACGCGAGAACATAATTTACAGGTTAATGGTCAGTTCCCTATCAGGCTTCCTCTTTATCCGGTCCTTACTAATGAAACAGATGATTTTTCATTACTAGATCGCTGTCCGCCTCCGTACGTTGCACCTATGGCTCCGAACGAGGAATCAGATGAGGGTAATGATCGTACACAGCGTACAAGGTTACATGCGGAACGAACTGCGGAATTGCGTTCGTTTGCACGAAAGCTAAATATTAATACTGTTACTGTTTCTGAAATTAGTAAGCAAATGGAACAATGGTCTGATCAAGAGCGACTGTATTTCTTAGATCATTTTGGAGATGAGGTTGTTGAACGGTTCAGAAAATACTCTTCAGAATTAGAACCCAAGGATATATCTAAGGGTTGTGAGAACTTTCGTAAAGGTCTTTTTGTTCTTTCAGATGCGGATGAATTTTTCAAACGGTTGGTTCAACTACGGAATGAGGCGACACGGCTACGGGAGTCGGAAAAATCGAAGGGTCCGCCTGCGTCCGGAGCGACGGAAATATCCAAAGAATGCCCTATCTTTGGAACAGATAAGATCGCTGCGATTAATGTTAGACCTATGCGAGAAGCTGCGCCTTTATATGTCCCCCACAAAGGGGATGGCACAGATGATGATAAACGCTCTAAAGACGCGAAAGGGTATTTTGTATATAACTGGGTTTATACGCCTTGGAATAGAGCAGATGTTATGGCGCTTAAGAATGCTTTGCCTGATCCCCGTAAAAATCCTGCGGCTTTCTATGAAAGTGTTGAAAGTGCAATTTCATCGTGTATTATGACGTTAGTTGATATTGATTTGTTTTTCGGGTTGATATTGCCACCTGATATGTGGAGAACGATTCGTAAGTTTGATGACCACACGACTCTTGGGGCCACTTGGAAAGATCTTGCTCAAGCTGATTTAGATAGGGAACCAGCATGTAAGCCTTGTCAATTAATATTAGACCTTCCAGGGGCCATACTAACAAAATTAAAGACTCTTGCTCCCGCTAAAAAGATTGATTGGACTATATTAGCCTCGTGTAAGCAGAAGACGGATGAATCGGTTTCTGACTTTTTCTCTCGCTTTGAGGCAGCATTCCATGATTACAGTGGGCAATCATTAACAGAAGATACAGGCAGGCATTTATTCGTTGATAAGTATGTGGCTAATCTCCTACTGGAGATTGCAAAACGATTAAAAACGAGTGAAAGTTCGTGGACCACGGCAACCCCTGCTTCTCTCTTGACTATGGCTCAATATTATGAACGACAGGAATTGGAGGCAAAGGAAAGTAGTGAGAAGAAAGCGAAGGATTTGAAGACGAAGGTAATGTTAGCTCAGGTTCAGGCTACGAGAGGAAACAATAGAGGGGGACGAGGATTGTACAATAACGCTCCTCCCCCTCGTTCTGACATTTCTGTGAATCAATGTGCATACTGCAAACAGTTTGGGCATTGGATTGCAGACTGTCCGGTGTTTCGAGAACAGTGTAATTTGAGGGGACGAGGAAGTGGAAGGTCTAGGAATAATTATGGGGGGCCGCGAGGATATGGAGCAAATGATCGTGGAGGATATGGAGCAAATGATCGTGGAGGATATGGAGCAAATGGTCGTGGAGGATATGGAGCAAGGGGTCGTGGTCAGACAGATTATAATACATTTGATAATCGCAATCAATATCAGATAAATGAGGGTGGCTCTGCTGAGCCACGTGATGAGTACTATGCATAGGATTGCGTAGGATGGGGTGTGGAATCGGTTGAGGTACCAGTTGATCAAAGGGGTCCATATATAGAAGCACATGTTTTGGGTTCTACTGATCAATTTCTGGTCGATACAGGAGCTACTCGTAGCGCTTTGTCCAAATACTTGGTTCCAAGGGCTCCCCTGTCTGGCGAGGTAATTACAGCTATAGGGTTCGATGGAACACCTACTTCTAGCCCACTGTCTCAACCCGTTGCATTTCATGTTGATAAATTTGCTGCCCCATGTCCCTTTTTTTTGTCTCCAAATACACCAGATAATATTATGGGACTCGATATGTTAAAACACTTTCGAGCTACTATTCGCTGTGCCCCAGAAGGAGTACGAGTTGTGTTGAATGAGAATTACCCAGAAATTGAGCGAGTGTGTTTTCTCCATGAATCTGAAGTATTAGCCTCCTTACCAAAAACGTTGTGGGCCACTTCTGATACGGATGTAGGGCAAATGATAATTCCTCCAGTACGTATTACTGTAAAGGAGGGAGTATCTCTACCACGTGTCCCACAATATAAGATTTCGAGAGAAGGTGAAATTGCTTTGATACACATTGTGAACGATTTGATTTTGGCAGGAGTCGTTGAGGAAGTCCCCTACAATGTTTGCAACAGCCCAATTTTACCGATCCTTAAAAGAGATACAGATGCTAAGGTTTACCGTTTTATTATTGATTTGAGGGAAATCAACAAGATAGTAGTGCCTCAGTACCCGGTGGTGTCTGACATCACCACGTTGCTTACGTTGGTTCCATCGACAGCAACTACTTTTACAGTCATCGATTTGAAGAATGCCTTCTTTTCGATTCCTGTACATCCTGATAGTCGATATCTATTCGGCTTTACATTGAATAATAAATCGTACAGATTTTGTCGAATTCCTCAAGGTTATACAGAAAGTCCTAGCATCTATAGTCAGGCTTTGAAAAGGCAGCTTGATTCCTTTGAATTACAAGATGGAGTGGTTCTTATTCAGTATGTGGATGACATCTTACTGGCTGCAGACACACAAGAACAATGTGAGAAAAGTACCTTTTCCTTGCTTTCCTTCCTAGCCAAAAATAATCATAAGGTTTCAAAGAAAAAGCTGCAATATTGTAGACCCAAGGTGACCTACCTCGGTCATCTTTTGTCTAAGGAGGGCCGTGCATTGACACCAGATCGAATTCAAGCAGTTTTAGATACACCAGTCCCTCGCACTCAGAAAGATGTTCGTGCCTTTATAGGTTTGACGTCTTTTTGTAGGCAATGGATATTGGGTTTTTCACACATTGTTAAACCGTTGTTGGCATTGTTGTCTAAAGATACACCGATCCCCATTGAATGGACGGATGAATGTCAGAATGCTTTTGAACAATTGAGACAAGCTCTTTGTTCTGCACCAGTGTTAGGTACACCTGATTACACGAAGATTTTCACATTATATGTACACGAGAAGGATGGGTGCGCGTTGTCAGTTTTAGTACAGACACACGGAGACAAACAGAGGCCTTGTGCATACTTCTCGGCGGTACTCGACCCTGTGGCTCGAGGATTGCCTGGATGTTTTCGAGCAGTTGCAGCAACAGCAGTAGCGATACGACAAAGTGAGGGAATAGTTTTGTCACACAAATTGTTGGTGTTAGTTCCCCATGCGGTAGATGCGTTATTGAATCAAACGAAAACACAGCATCTAACCAGTGCCCGTCTGACAGGATATGAGTTAACGTTGTTGGCGCCGCACATCACACTAAAACGATGTGCGACACTGAACCCTGCTACTTTACTGCCGGATCCTGTTGCTGAAACTCAGAAGGAAGAACAACATGATTGTGTTTTTCTGACTGAGGAACAGACAAAGGGTCGTATCGATTTACAGGATACACCCTTTCCAGATGTAGATGGGGAACTGTGGGTTGATGGATCGTGCGTGAGGTTACCAGATGGTACGACTTCCTCAGCTTATGCGATCACGACACTTAAGACAGTGGTAGAAGCAGCACGAATACCTCAGAAATCGGCTCAAGCAGCTGAATTGATAGCCTTGACGAAAGCATGTGAGTTAAGTGCTGGACTATGTGTGAACATTTACACGGATAGTCGTTACGCTTTTGGAGTAGTGCATGATTTTGGCCTACTCTGGAAGGAATGAGGATTCTTGACTTCACACGGAGTACTCATCATGCATGGAGAATTGGTATGCGATCTCCTGAATGCACTATTATGTCCAAAGAAAGTAGCAATAGTCAAATGCAGTGCACATAAAAAGGTGACAGACAAAATAGGACAAGGCAATGCTTTCGCAGATCGCATTGCGAGAGAGACCGCTATGCTACAAAATAATTCCCCCATGTATGTGGTAAAATCACAAGCCGAGCGGTGGCATGATGCTAGAGAAGAAATACTAGATATACAGAAATCAGCATCTGAGGCAGAACTTACGAAATGGGCCACTGAAGGAGTATTGGATGATGAGGGTTGCTGGCGCAGTAAAGATATGGAGAGATGGAAACTACCCATGGCCTATTTACAAACAATGGTGCAAATGACACATGGGCTGGCACACATTGGAGCTTTCGCAATTACTAAATTGCTTACACGAGTTTGGGAGAATCCTGAAATTGCTAGCACGGCTAAGAGAGTAGTGCAGACCTGTCTGATATGTTTACAGCACAATCCTGGACAAGGGACTCATACTCCTAAAGGAGGGTTTGTTCCACCTACTGCACCATTCGAAGTACTACAGATGGATTACATCCAGCTGGAACGCTGTAATAATCTCAAGTATGTCCTAGTGGTGGTGTGTGCCTTCAGCAAATGGATTGAGGCTTACCCTACGAAAGACAATACAGCATTGACAACAGCTAAGGTGTTACTCAAAGAGTACTTCCCGCGCTATGGTGTTTGTAAGTTTATGTGGAGTGATAATGGTCCTCATTTTATTGGGAAAGTAGTAGAGTACGTCCTGAAAGGATTGGGAATCATGCAACGATTCCACGCTGTCTTTCATCCGCAATCAGCAGGTTTGGTAGAAAGATACAATGCGACTTTGAAGCTAAAGCTAGCAAAGATTGTGGCATCCACATCTCTGAAATGGCCGGATGCTTTGCCTCTGGCATTGCTGTCTATTCGATCAGTGCCACATTCTCGATCTGGCCTCACACCCTATGAAGTGGTGTTTGGAAGGCCGATGAATATTTGGGGAGTTCCTAAGCCTCGTTTGATACATGATGTGCCTTGTATAATGATGAACGATTATTTGGCACGATTAACAAATGATTTGCTTTCTATTCATCAACAGGTTCGAGAAGCGCTCCCTGATAACTCCACTGGTGAGGCTCACGATCTTCGTCCTGGCGACTATGTCATGATCCGAGTGTTCGAGCGTTCCAGCAGTTTGGAACCGAGATGGCATGGCCCTGAGCAAGTGCTGCTGGCGACTCGGACTGCTGTGAGAGTCACCAATAAGAAGCGGTGGATACATTCAACGCACTGCCGACGTGTCTCTCCGGATCTGGTGAGCCCTGTGGTGCTATCCGACTACAGAAAGATTTTGGAGGCAGAAAAGAGCCCAGCTGTCACGCCTGATGAATTGGAGGGAGCCTTCCCGGACCACGCTGTTTCTGATGAAGTGAAGTACAATCTACGTCCCAGGAAATAAGATTCCTTTTTGCATTTTTTGAACTGGTTGGTAACCGCTCTGAGGTTTGTGAAACGGAAGCCGGGATATATCAAGGGGGGGGGATCAGTTCTGCCTAGTGTAGCGACACCCGTCTTGAATCCCGGAGAACAAATCAACGGCAGCCTCGGTCCAGAACCATCGGTTTATTTTTTCGTTTAGTGTTGTTCTTGAAGAGGATTGTTTTGTGAACTATGGCATCTCCTTCGATACGAAAAGGGAGAATTCTTGGTGCTGTTTTGTTTGTCTTGACCGTAGTGGTGATCGCAGTATTAGCTTGGACTATAGAACAATTGTTTCCTGCACGAGAACATTTGCTGCCCACCACTCCAAGCCCATCTGAACATTTTCATTTTACTTTGCCTTTTCACGAAGAAAGACATAGGCAGACTTATTTGAATAACAGCTTTATTCAGATTTTGCATCATACTCATAACATGACCAACACGTCCAATTGTTGGGTATGTGGAATGTTGCCCGGACATCAGAAGAGGGGAGGAACTCCACTCATTCCTCTCCCGTTTTCTCATAATGGTTCTTGCCATGCTTGGTATACTCTTCTTTTCACTCTGCGATGGCCAACGAAAGGTGGATTACTTTTTCGATTGAACAAAATATGCTATAACGACAAAGATGGTTATCCACACGCTGAAGGAACTAAATTTGAATGGGAAGAGTATCGTCCGGACAATGTCTCTGCACCTCGTGTATATACGAATCAAAGACTTATAAATGTGACGAGCTTGCATATGATAACAGTTATTGATACAAAAGCAGATCTGTGTATTAGAAATAAAGGTACAATCCCTGTAGGCCGCAGTGAATGTAATATTACACTTACCTTTGATACGCCAACTGGATTTGCATTCGTAGCTTCACGTAACACATATTTCATTTGTGGAAATAAGGGATACCATTGTCTACCATTGGGATGGTTAGGAACGTGTTACATAGCTTTTGTATTACCACCTGTATTTATTGCTCCTCCTATGTACCACAATGATTACGTGCTGTACCATGATTTCGTACTGAACAGAGTTAAACGAACATTAGATCTTGATGAAATCGACCAAACTGATACCACTTTACAACAATATGTAGATTTCAACTTGGGTTTATTTTCATTTGTAGGAGCTGCACTGAATAGCAGGAAGATAAGGCGGCTTACACGTGTGGTGGAAGCTGTCGCTAATGAAACTGCCTCTGCTTTAGGGAATATTACTGAGGAATTGCAAATTACCAGAATTGTAGCGCTCCAGAACCGAATGGTTCTAGATGTGATACTAGCTGACAGGGGCGGAGCATGCCGCATCATCGGAAGTAGTTGTTGCGTGTACGTGCCAGATAACTCACCTTCCGTGTATGATTCTATTACGAAATTACATAAGATAGCTGCTGAGATCCACCCAGAAAATGGAGCATGGACCTTTTCTGGTTGGTTCTGGACCCTCTTTAGTATTTGGGGTTGGAAATTATTAACGATTCTATGTATTTTTATTGGAGTACTATTTTCCCTTTGTTTATGTATTCAATGTGGCCCTACATTATGTTCTGTATGTATCACAGCCTGTATTCCGTCTAAACGAGCTATTGTTAAGCAAGAGAAACTGATCAATGATGAAGTATTGAAAATAATGGCTATTAACATTGATGATAAACATTCTGATTACGTCCATTATGAGGTAGCTTTTGCTAAACGCTAAAAGGGCCGTCTGTCGTGTTTTGGCAGCTCCTGAGTTAGCGTTTAGCACAGCTACACGGTCTTTTCGTTAACTTGACCAAAACGAACGGGGGCCATTTTGAATCCTTCTGGCTTCCATTTTCTATGAACATGCTGCCTCGTGGTCAGTGTGCCCTTTCGTCCTTTCTCGATACCCATGGTCACCTATTCTGCTCGGTAACAGGCTATTTTTAGTACTGGTCAAGCGCACATGCGCACTATGCATCAACTGGTCATTCTTTAGGAATGTTAGCACTAACTGACCAGTGTTATTGAACTCCTCCCACATGCTGGCTGTGTTCCAAAAATGACCTTATATGTACCTAAAATATGTAACTTGTAACCGCCTATCTTTTTATTGCTATTAAACTGTATAAAAGAGGTCGCGCACCGATGTTCGGTGTGCTACTTCTTACATTGCCGAAGGGTGCTGTAGGAATGTATCACCACCCCATGGGGTCTTAATAAACTTGTCTTTTGCCTTTTCCAGTGTCCGTGCCAACTTCTATACTAAGGTGTATGAAAGTTTAGCAGAGTATGTAGGCCTGATTTGAACTCCACACCACAACGTGACACTAAGGGCATCATTAGGATGGTGGGCGGACACATCCTGCCGGTAAAAGGGACCACCCGCCATATGTGCGGGGTTCCCATGGGTGATATTAGGATGCGCCCGCCAGTGCGTTTTTGACATTGCGGCGGGCGGTGCTTTCAGCACTGCCTGCCGCAATGCCCAAAATGCATGTTGTGCATGTGGCTGCACAATGTGGCAGGCACCGCATGGTGCCTGCCATGTTGTGCATTCAGATGTAGGGGGGTACACCCTCCCACCCCCAACATCCTGGGGGCCCACAAAGGGGACACCAAACCTCGAAATCCGCATGCCTTTTCGTGGCGGCATTGAAGGCTCCCTCCCGCCTGCATCCTGATATGGATGGCGGTGTCTTGTCGACCTGGTGGAAAAGCAGCAGACGGTCTTCCTGTCCGCCGTGGTCCCCCCGCCATACTAACATGGGGGGGGAATGGGTATTGGGCAGGCTAAGATGTAGGGCGGATCGCCACCGCCATGCGGACGGTGGCGATCCGACCTACATCCTAGTGGGCCCCTAAGTATGCAGAATATTTTTAGGCAGTATTATACTCTATTTATCCTCCCCAAAGATACACTTCTTTATCCCACTTTTATGCCAAAGTTCTGTTTGCCTTCAATGTTAGTCCACCACAGAATTATTCTCTGGATAACCATCTCATGATCCTATGATTTTCAGCCTCTACTAGACAACAGTGGTAACAATAGCTTGTTGTCCATTGAGGTATCTCGAGTAGATATGTTCTGTAGTGCGCTGAAATCACAGGCATGCTAGAGCTGCCTTTTTTATTGATGTCAGCAGGGCCAGCTTTTGGCATGGGCGAGCAGGGCCTAAGAGCCTGGCGCCAATCTTCAGAGGGGTTTACTGAGCTCTCTGTGGTAATGTCTTGCAAACAGCAATACCCTTCTACCAGTGCACCATTTTTTCCTGATTCAGTGTAAAGTGCTTTTAAACCTTTTAACTTGTCGCAGCTGTTTCTAGCACTCTACCAGCCCCCTTCCTTGCCCTCCCATTTACCTCTCACCCCCTGCCGCCACACACCAACACTGCCTACCTACCACAACAAACAACTTGGCACCAGCCTGATGGAGCTAAGTTGTGGGTGATTCAGGTGAGTTGGGGGAGGTGTGGAGGTGATTGTGTTCAGAGACAAGGCACTACGCTGTTTGAACCAGCAATGGACTGCCCTGTGAAAAGCGGCCCCTTCTGCCTCATTTTTTTCACCATTTGAAGAAGGCTGTGGCGCATGATGACCTGCGATGCATCACGCAGGTCGTTATGCTCCACAGTTTTCTTCAAATATTGTCATACCAAATAGGGACGCAGGGCAACATCCCTAAAAAACGTGATTGCATGCTAAAATTGATGAACTATTGAATGAATTTACTTTATAGTTTGATTAAATTAGCTAAAACACAGGTGTGCAGGCCCACCCATTTAAATTTCATTTTATTCACCAACAGCAGCGAGGGTAGCAAATGTCTTTCTGCCGAGGGTGCTATCCAAACAGGGCCCGACTCTGGACAGCAGAATTTGGCTACCTGCTCTTCAGTGGCCCTGAAGCAAATTGGAAAGCACTTTTCCTAATGAAGAGCCGAGATTGTACCTATTTAAATGTAAGGGTAGACCACTGAAACAATTATACCAAAAAAAGCTTACCTCACAAGTGGTTATATTTATTGATAACATGAATATTAGAAATTGGGTTACGGGTTGACTAAGGTGTGAGCCCTGGTCAAGCAGTAGCCACATCCTAGTCAGGGTAAGGCACAAGCAACCCCCAAATTAACATGTGCTCAACCCCCTGGTAGCTTGGCATAGAGAAGTCAGGCTTAACTTGAGGCAATGTTTAACATATTTGTGCAACACTCCAAACAATAAAACAGTGAAAGCACCACAAAAAAGCACCCCACACCACATTAGAAAAATAGAGCTTTCTTTACAATAGAAACAATAGAACCAGAGTTATGAGTTTTTAAAGAATAAATGTTATAATACTGTTATCCTACTGGCCTTTCAGTAGTAAAAAATGTATTTAAGAGTTTTTCACTACCAGGAATTGTAAAACTTAAAAGTACATGCCCAACATTTTAAATGCACTGCACGTACCCTGCCCTTGGGGCTTTCTATGGCCTACCTTAGAGGTGACTTATATGTATTAAATAGTAAAGTTTGGGCTTGGTAAAAATGTTTATTTTACCAGGTCGACATGGCAGATTAAAACTGCAAATGCAGGCTTTGCAATGGCAGGCCTGAGACATATTTAATGGTCTACTGGTGCTGCAGGCCCACTAGTAGCATTTAATATACAGACCAAGGGCACATGTAATGCACATTACTATGGAATTATAAGTACATTACATTTGCCAATTGGGCATCAGCCAATGTTGTTATGCTTTAGGGAAAGAACACAACCACTTTAGCACTGATTAGCAGTTGCAAAGAGTCCTAAGGCCTGTAAAAACAAAGTCAGTAAAAACAGGAGGTCTGAAGGCAAAAAGTTAAGGGACAACCATGCCAAGGATGCCAGGTCTAACAATGATCAAAGGGAGACAAATCAATTCATCATCGAAGTTTTCTTCATTATACATATCTATACATTATATCCATATGTGGCCAATTATGTTGGTGCTATTTGTTATGTCCAGGTCAAAGAAAACCAGTAGCCATAAAATAGACTGTTCAATATCCTGTCCACACCAGGATCCTTTTATTTAATGAATAAGCCCCACCCCAATATATCAAACATTTATCACGTGCTATATATACAACAGGTGGTCCACCGCTACCAATTCCGGGTTGCTGGAAATGGCAGTGACCACATCACACTATTCACCAGCACCCCGACACAAAATAAGCACTTGATATGGTCAGGGTACTTCACCTGACACATTCACATTTTGTGATCTGCCTCAGACATTCCACAAATAATTATATCGTCTTGAAAACAACAGACCCCTCAATCACTTCAAAAACATTTTCCATGGGGGCGTGGCTAAGCGCCCGATCCGAATGGCGGTGCGGCGGTAAGGCTCCGTCCGTACCAGGGCCGACTGGCGGTTTGCGCTCATCGTTCCGCACCGGAGAAGCAGCGCCAGACATGGGACAGTGCCAGGATTCCGGTGAGACAACTCCCGCCGTGGCTTGAAGCCTCTAAACCCGCACTTCTTCACCTTCGTTTCGGTCGCGGCTTTGAAACGGCCGCGACCGCCATTTTGTCTTCTGAAACGGCGCTGTTCGCCTGACGCGAACTTTCTACCCATTTGAATTCCAGCGCCATGAAGCTTCCTGCTTTGTCCTCACCTTCCCTACCATCATGGGGACAGCTTTTGGATCGATTCAGGTGACTCTCCTATGTTCGTTGGCTCCATAAATGGTAAATAATTTGTTTACTGCATTCTCCTCAGTAGGAGCCGCCATTTTGTACTGCGCTTCTCCTGCCTGCAATTTCCTTGCGTTTTAAAATAGAAGTTGCCTTTCTTTTTTGGCCACTTTGACATTTCTCTGGTGCCACAATATTCCATTGACTCATTTTTGGCTCTTCTATATGATTACTGCATTATTTTCTTCTGTTTTTTTTGGGCGCTGTTTCCTTCTACAACCTATTTTTATTCCTTTAGACTGTACTCGTGCGCCTTCTACAATTCTTTTCACGCACGCTTGCATGGCGAATAATCCCAGCAGGACCCCTAAGCGCAATTACATCAAAAACTCCAAATTATTCTCAGCGCTAGCTCACTTAGAAGCTTCTTCATCTTCCAGCGCCAGTGACACGTTATCTACAATGGATGTTCCTCCACAGAATTCTTCTAAAACCACCCCGAAGAGGTTAAAAAAGAACCCACCTTCTCCCACGAAATCCTCCTCAGACATCTCCATGGAATTGTTACTTGAGGAGATTAGAGCATTGCGCCCCTACATGGAGGAGACTAATGCCAAGTTGCAAACGCTCACCGACAATTGGTCTCAGATGGACGCCAGAGTCTCCAATGTGGAAAAATCTGTCTCCTCTCTTCAGGAATCAGCCATTAAAATTCCCCACATGGAATCGCAGTTGTCCTCTCTTCAGAAGCAGGTGGAGGACCTTGAAAACAGGAATACACGTAATAATCTTCGTCTCTACGGCCTGAAAGAAGGTTGCGAGGGGAATGATCCTATCACTTTCTTCAAGTCCTTTTTGCCCAAGCTTCTGCACCTACCCGAAGGCACTACGTTAACTATTCAACGTGCTCACAGGCTTGGTCGACTCCCCTCTTCTACTTCTCCAACTGCAAAGCCTAGAGGAGTCATAATGTATTTTCTGGAATACACAGATCTTTTGAAGGTCCTCTTGGCTGCTAAAGCTTCTCCACGCCTAACTTGGTCTGATTCTACTCTTTTCTTTGCCCAGGACTACGCCAAGGCCACTGCAAATCGACGTAAAGCCTTCCTGGACATGAGAGCGGATCTTCGATCTATTGGAGCAAGATATGGCCTATTTCATCCTTGTTTATTCAAAGTCACCCACAATAATAAGACCACGACCTATGAAGATCCAGTACGACTCCGCAGTTTCCTCAATTCCTGCGGTCCTGCTCACATGGAGTTCTCCAGTGCCGGCTCTTCATCCTCATTTCCTCCGTGACTTTTCACGTTGTTGCCATTGTATTTCCTGATGCCTTGTTAACCTTTTACCCATGTTTCTTCGTTGTACCGATTGTTACTCTTCCACCCTGTTTTTGACTAGTCCTTTCTGACTAGTCGACCCTCGTTGATGTTTATTGCATTTTTATATGTCTGTTTTACTCTCACTGTTTTTTCTATGATGTCTCCTTTCACCTAACCATGCTGTTTCTCCTTCTTTTGCAGATCCCTATTTAGCGCCCCGTCATGTCTCCCTGGTTGGGCGTTTCATTGCCCCGTTTCCTGCCCTCCGTTGGTTGGCCTTACCCCCCTCGTCTCATCTTCGTTTTCATCCCTCTCACCCTCCCTCCGGATTTTGTATCCTTATCCCTTCACCCTTGTAAGTATCTACCCGTTCTCCCTTCCTAGCTTTGACTCTCCTCATCATCGTTCGTTGGTTTTGTATAGTTGAACCTGTCCTTGTCATGTTTCTTCTCCTTGCTTTATTTTTTTTATTCTCTTGGTTGCTTTTGTTTCTTTCTTCTTCTCATTTTTCCTTTGCATTTTCTATATACCTTCTTGTGCTTCTCCTCTCCAATGAATTCTCTTCCTTTTGGTCTGCTTTTCTCTCTTTCTCACAACTCAATTATCCTACCACATCGCTCTTTTTCTTCATCTGTTTTCTCGATATTGATTTTCTTGATGTTCTCAAACTATGGCTCTTTTTCTTTTCTTCCTATTCATTGTACCAGTTTTCTCCATTGACTCTGTTTTCTTCTTCGGTCTTTTTCTGTATTACTTTTGCTCGATTCTCTTTTGTACTCTTATCTATTCCAACACTTTCTTCTCCTCCTTTTTCTATTTTCCTTCTTTCTTTTTCCTCTTTTTTCTTATTTCTAGAAATTTATGAGGCTTTCTTTTGTTCCCTATTTACATTTTCCCTTTTTAATTATTCTTGATGTCAGTACGCATTGTTTCTTGGAACGTTAAAGGATTAAATTCACCCATTAAGAGGCAAAAGATCTTTTCCCACTTAGCCAAATTGAATGTAGATGTCGCCTTTCTGCAAGAAACCCATCTCTCTGATACCGAGGCTGCTTAACTCCAAAGAGGTTGGGTGGGGAAGGTTTTTTCAGCTCCTGGCGATGGTAAAAGAAATGGTGTTGCCTTGTTAATCCGAAAGTCTTTTTCTCATTCTGTATTACATTCCGAATTCGACCCTGATGGCAGATGGTTATTTGTTAAACTTTCCTCAAAAGGTGTCCCTTTTTCCCTGCTCAATGTCTACGCCCCCACAGGTGGGAATCCTATTTTTTGGAAAGCGTTTGCCTCTCGCATTACTGAATGTATTGATGAAAACTTTATTTTGGCAGGCGATTGCAACATGCCATTGGATCCCTTTTTGGACAGGCACTCCAAATCTTTTTCTGTTCCTAACAAATCCCATAAACTTTTTACACACGCCATCTCTCAACATAAGCTAGTCGATGCTTGGCGAATATGTTACCCGACCAGTAAAGAATTTACATTCTACTCCCCGGTTCATCACTCCCAATCACGTATTGACTATATCTTTCTCTCTCACCACATGTCCCAATCCCTCACTCAGGCTGAGATTGGCCCCATTATTTTTTCTGATCATGCTCCAGTTCTAATTAACATTGACATTTTACCCAAATTCACCGGTCCTAAGAGATGGCGTTTCAACAATACCCTCCTTCTTGATCCCAAATTTACTGCTTCATTTATTGAGTTTACTACCGAATTTTTTCTCATTAACGACACCCCCTCCTTAGCCACTCACACCATTTGGGACGCTTACAAAGCTGCGGCCAGAGACTTTATCATCAGACATGTTGCCGCAAAGCGTAAACTTGCCCGTAAACGTACCAGTGATCTTCTATCTCAGATCAAAGCCCTAGAACATTCCTTTTACACTTCCCACACCCAGGAAAGTTTAACAGCCCTTGTAACTGCGAAAATGAATTATAACAAACAGTCCACTGAAGATTCATAGTTGTATTTATTGAAATCCAGTTCAAAATTTTATGGCGGGAAGAATAAGGCGGGGAAAGTTCTTGCCAATTATCTGAAAGTTAAGCAAAACAAATTGAATATTGAGTCTGTTTTTGATGTTAATTCAATCCTGAAACATAAAGATGCTGATATCTTGGAAGAATTTTCTCGCTTCTACTCTACACTCTATTCTTCTGAAACTCAACCATCTGATCACTCTATTTCCACTTTCTTTACAAGCATTCAACCTCCTCCCAACTTTCCGGTTGATCTAGCCTCCCTTGAAACTCCCCTTACCATTCGCGAATTACATACTGCACTTCACTCCCTTAAGAAAGATAAAGCCCCCGGCCCAGATGGTTTCACGGTCGAATTCTATCAACACTTTGCTACTCTTTTGTTACCCAAACTACACCAACTCCTTGACTCCTTCAAAACCAGTGGTGCTTCCTCTGGCACTTTTTCAGATGCTTATATTTGCATCATACCAAAGGAGGGGAAGGACACTCAACACTGCAAGAATTACAGACCGATATCGCTTGTCAACATTGATTACAAACTGTATGCCAAATCCTTAGCCATCAGATTAGATCCTTTTCTCCCAGATCTCCTCGGCCCCGAACAATCAGGATTTGTTAAGGGTCGCTTTATTTCCGATAACACCAGACTCCTCTTTAATGTTCTTTCTAAATCACAGCGATTTAAGGACTCCCTAGCTGCAATTGCCCTAGATGCCGAAAAGGCATTCGACAGAGTAGAATGGTCTTTTCTTTTTTCTGCACTAAAATGGTTTGGGTTTGGTCCTAATTTTATTTCCCTCATTTCCCTTCTTTATGCGAACCCCAGAGCAGCGGTTTGCGCCAATGGCCTGATATCTTCATTTTTTAACCTTGGCAGAGGCGTTAGGCAAGGTTGCCCTCTTTCCCCTTTTCTCTTTAACCTTGCCCTAGAACCTATTCTATCTAAGTTACGTCAAAACCCAAAAATTTCTGGTTTCCCTCTTTCTCATTCGCAAATCAAGTTAGCTGCTTACGCAGATGACATTTTACTCTTCATTTCGAACCCCTCTGTATCCATCCCAGCTTTCCTCGCCGAAGTTAACGTTTATTCTCATCTTTCTGGTTATAAACTGAACAACGATAAATGTGAAATTCTTCCCCTCACCAAATTCACCTTCAAGCCTGATTTTGCAACATCCAATTTCAGATGGAGTCCGACCCATATAAAATACCTCGGTTTGCATATCACTCCTTCCATCCCTGATACTATCTCATTATGCCTCACTAAATGTACTCAAAAGTTATCTGACCTCACCTCCAGATGGCATCCCCTATACCTTTCTTGGTGGGGCCGTCTTGACACCATCAAGATGATGTTATCCCCAATTGTCCTCTATACCATTTCTAACATTCCTGTCTCCATTCCTGTTAAATTTTTTACTAAAATCAATAACACCTTATCCTCCTTTTTATGGTCTGGAAAGAAATCGCGCATGTCTTTATCACGACTACGTCTCCCCAAATCGGAGGGCGGGGTTAATTTCCCAAATTTTCCCGCTTACCATAAAGCTTTTCTCCTGAAACAAGCCTCTATCTGGCTTAAAGATCCCACCGAGCCTCTTCCCCTTTGGGCTGAACTCGAACGTCTTTCTCTTTCTCCCTTTTCCTTTGCTGAATATCTTTCCTTCTCTCGCAAACCCCAATTCTTGTCCACTCCAATTCATAAATACACTGCGAAACTACTCTTAGCTTCTGCTCCAGTTCCTCCCTCCTCTATCACTGAACTTCTCACCACCACTATTTGGTATAATAATAGCATTCTTATTAACCTGAAACCTTTTTACTGGAAAACTTGGAGGCAGCGAGGTTTAATCTGGGTTTCCCAACTTTTTACTGGGAATGTCTTCACATCTTTTTCTATTCTTAGCCGAACCTTCTCTCTTCCCTCCTCCTTTATCCACAAGTACATCCTACTTAAGAATGCAGTTATGTCCGTATATGATTCCCTCTCCCATTCTTCTCCACCTGCGCTCTCTAATACTCCAATTTCTTCTTTACATTCCCAATTGCGTTCCAACCCTTCAGCATCTTCCATTTATCACTCCTTCCATAACCCTCCATCACCTCGCCCAAAATCTACCGTGGAAGAGCAGTGGGAATCTGAACTTGCTGTATCCTGGTCTACCTCCCTCTGGGATAAAATTTGGACTAAGCTTCGCAAATCCTCGAGAGCTGCCTCTCTCACACAAACACTTTTCTTCCTTTACAATCGACTCCTTTATACACCATCTCTCCTTCACAAAAGATTCCCCTTGGTTCCAGATCTTTGTTGGTCCTGCTTCGCCCCCAATGCCACGCTTTTTCATATGCTCTTTCTCTGCCCTCTCACGCACGCATTTTGGACTAAAGTATGGGACCAAATCAATTCTATTTTCCAGACTTCTATCCCCTTTTCTATCACTGACATTTTCCTTGGTTCACTCTCTTCTTCCTGGTCTGTAGTTGAAACAAATGTTCATATTATTGATTTGTTAATAGCTGTAGCGTTTCAACAGATTACTGTTAATTGGAAAAACTCAAAAGGTATTACTTTCAAAGCTTGGTGGTTCAATGTGTGTTATAATCACAGACTGGATACTGCATTTGTTTATCCCCTTACCCTGGCCCCGAAAAGACATGCATTATGGCTTCCCATCACCCTTTATCTGGATGTCTGTGCCAAGCGTTCCTCTCACTTACCCCCATTTCAGCAAGAAGTTTCGAAACCCCCCTGAGTCACCTTTCGTTCCTTCTTTTTCTCTAGTTTTTATTTTTCTGCACGTATTTGCATCATATCCCATGTAACATAGCCTCTTATAATGTATGTTTTACACTTCTAGCCTCATTTACTTTTTAATTTTTCCTTTTTCCCTTTCCCCCCCTGCTTTCTTTATCTTTTGATATTTATTGTGATACCCTAGTCGATTATACTTTTTGATGATGATGTATCTCATTTCATTCTTTGTAATAACAACTTTGTTTCTTTTAATAAAATTCTACTTGAACTAAAAAAAAAAACATTTTCCATATTACTCTGGAAAACACTTAACACAAATCCAAGAGGCATTATTTTGTATAGCCGCAGCCCAGCAGTCTTTCAGCAGATGTGAGATGGCATGAATCTGAATGTAGTTCTACTTTTCGAGAAATGGATGAAAGACCAAAAGTGGGGAACCATTTGGCATCTGGTAACCTCATTGTACATTTTTGGTAATGGATGTAAGTCTACTCAAAGTGACTGAATTTAAATCACACAAGTTGATATACATCCTCAGACTGTTTACATCATCTTGAGTGAGTCATCTTGATAGATATTGCCATGATGTCTCATTCAAATGATTTATACAGTTCAATAACACCATTATCAAATGTTTCCAATTACTCGCTTAACGGATCTTTTGAGTCAAATGAAACATTCCTTGCCATTTAGGTCAATAACATTTCTCTTTTCTTTGTTATGGTTCTATACCATGAAGACTTCCAAATGTTTCACAAAAAAATTGTTTATGTTTTATACTCAAAATCCTGTATTCACGTACAGTACTTGCACTATACTATTCAACAGGCATCAACACAATCATAGGTTCTCCTTGATGTTTTAATCCAAAAACATTACACCTTTTTCCATACATTCACACTTTCCATATCCATCTTCTGCTTGAATTATATCATGACCCACTCAAACCCTTACTTAATGTTACAAATGTGGTAACTCCACATGCAGCTCAGTCTAATACAACATGTTCCAGACTGTTAGACTCCCCATCTAATTCACACTGACATTTACAAAACATATTTGCATATCTTAGTCCCAGAAGTTCTTTATTCACTACATCTATCACCAACAGCACTCGCTAACCACCAACAGCAGGCATTTAGACAATCCTAAAATCTCCTTAGTGCGTTCCCTTCAACAATGTTGCATGTATATCCACCACATATGCTATTCCTGTAACCAATTTCACATTGAATTGTTTCTCCTCCCATACAAATTCCAAAATCACAATAGTGGCGCATCTATATGTTAGTGGTGGATATTGAGAGTTTCCAAATCATTTAACTCCCCACTCAGTTGCCGTACAAATATTTCTATGGTTTACAGTAAATACAGTATATCTGAATCGACCAATAAAACAACAAATGTACTTTTATTTCAGCCTTCGGTAATGGTATGTCAGTAAATTCTCCAGACACCATCAATATGTGTTTTCTGTTCTGC
This sequence comes from Lissotriton helveticus, assembly GCF_964261635.1. Lineage (NCBI taxonomy): Eukaryota > Metazoa > Chordata > Amphibia > Caudata > Salamandridae > Lissotriton > Lissotriton helveticus. Next base: position 645,118,555 of record NC_136059.1, read on the forward strand.
ACTTGTTCATCCTCAGATACCAAACATCTCACATTGTCACACATTCTGCTGGCAAAACGTAAATTCATATTAAAGTTTCATAATTTAATGTCAGACACTCCTTGGGATTCTTCATGTTCCCTTCAAAATGACACAGTAACCATGCCATCCTATTTTTTGCCAACAACATTTATCCCACTCAATACATTTTCATACCACCCCTCGGTTTACTTCCATTTCCATCTTACTTCAGTTTATCCTTCCTCCAATTCCTTTTGCGAGATCCACTACTTCCTATGGAGTTTTTCTTGGATATGCTCATTACTGATTTTTAACATCAATTGATCTCTCATATACATATGTTCTTGACCCTAATATTTAAAAAGAATTGTCACCCTATTTTTATAATTTATTTGTGTATACTGTCATTCTGTTCCCACCTTCAGCTTCTTCCTCAGATGTTTGAACTCTGTGGCGGTTCAGAAGGAGGGACTCGGACACTAGAGCAGGGTAAATGTGGTTTTATTTTTATAAAGGTCTTTTTCTTCCTTTTTGTGAGTCTCTCTCGAGCTAGGGCTGCCGCGTCCAAGGTGTTGGTAAGAGCGCGGGGTCTTCTTGGACTGGTCCGCCTTGTCTCCGCCTCTGGGGATTCCTGTTCTCTCTCTCTTCTCAGGTTCCAGCGCCACATGCAGGAGAGGAAATGAGAGGGCTTTTAGCACTTTGAAATACTGCCGTAACGTACCCCCAGGGTACCGGGGAAGTGAGGACACCGGGTGATTGTGATCTTTACAGTCTGACAGTGCTCAGGACTGGTGAGGTACGTTTAGAGTGAGGAAAGGAGGTAGGGGGGATTGGGAACAAACAGGTAGGGAAGAGAGCACGATATATACACTAATTACAAGGCGGTGCCACGCTGTCCCAGCCAACCCGAAATACGGTGACGCAGCTGTGTGAGCCACACTCCTCCTTGAGTGTGGCAGGGCGGTGCTTGATATCGTTGGCCTCCAGGCACAGCTACTCCTGATCTCTGCATCTCGATCTCCTCACTCGAACCTCCTCCGTCCTCCGTAGTCTCTGTTCGCTCTCCTCTCTTCTCCCAGGTGTCGGGGCACACCTCTCCTTCCTCTTCCGGCTTCTTGTCCACTCCTCGCGATGCCACGTCATCAGGGGGCGTGTCTATGGTCTCCCAGCTGCTTGTTCCACACAGCAAAGCGTCATAGGGGTTTGTCTCTTCCTTTGCATACCCCGCCTCGTTAAAGGAACAGTCTCCACTTCGTTGGGGTTGTTGGTGCCAGCATGCTTCGGACTCCGTCTCCCAGGTGTCTTGAGGTGGTGAGAGAGAGGAGGTGTAAGGTCCTTCGGTCTTCCAGCAGTCCTCATTGGTGGTGTTCCCTGCCTCCCCGTTACAAAATCATTTGCACCAAGAATGCTTATAACAGTCACTTATTTTTGAGTGTCTGTTTCCACATGCATAATGCTTCATTATACTCCTTAAAATTGTAATTATTTACTATGTTAAGCACAACTTTGTCAGTGACGAGGTGTAATAAAATAGACTTGGATGTCTAAGCAAATTGCACTCCCTAGATTTGCTCCTTTGTAGAATTAATATGCAAAATATCTTTGTGTCAGAATGATACCTGGAATTTAGTGGTGTTTATAGGCTGTCAGAGGGAGATTCTAGCTTTGAAAATGACAAGGACCAATCAAAAGTCACTGTTTACAGCATGATCTTAGGACAACTGTAATTTAGCAGGAGTCGGATACATCGAAGAGTCATCCTGATCCAAGATTTTACCTTCTGAATGTGTCTTTGAAATGAAAGTGGAAATCCTGCAGCGAGGCAAGTTAGAAGGCTGAAGCTGTTAGTTTTGGCAGGAACCTCTGTGAGCAGCAAAATGTAAATTTTGCACCCACCCAAGTCCTCTCATCAGCTAGATACTATTAGAGCCTTTACTCAGTCAAGAGTTCTTGCTTGGGAGTTAGCATTTTTTATGGGAACCAAAATCTACTGGTGGTCCGAACTAGCAACCATATCCCTCTTAAAATATGTTATCTATGCTGCAAGGTTGCTAAGCTCAGGGGCCTCATTTATTGTTTTTTTTGCCGTGCAGCAAAAGAAAAGGCAGGAATGTGCCGTATCTATTAGATAAGGCACATTCCCGTCCTTTGCTCCTGAAAAGGGGAACAATTGGCTGGTGTGGGCCAACGCAGGCACCTTCGCACCATGGTGCAAGGGTGTCTGCATTGCAGGGATGATTACTTTTGTGCAAGAAGGGGAACCTTCCTGCACAAAAACAATCACAAGAGACTATTTTTGGCGCTGCCCCAAACTTTCAATTTCTTGCAAATCTGGGGCAGTGTAAAAAATCAATGGATGTTGCTGGGAATGCCCCCAGCAACACCCATGGAATGCCCCTATCATGCAGTTTTCTGCGTGAGAGGGGCACATATTTATAAGGCCATGAAAAGCCACATAAAATGGCTTTACATGGCCTTATAAATATGCCAGAGGCACATTGCGCCACCGGAACGTAAAAAAAGTGACATTCCAGCGGCGCAATAGTTCCAGAGATCATGGAACAGTTTATTTATTTTTATTTATTCATAAAGTTTTGTATAGCGTGAACAAGACCCAGAGCCCTTCACATTAAGGGAAGGTAGGATACAGTAGGTGCATAGCATGCTTAAACTGGGATTCCCAGATGTACAATTATGTAGCAATCAAACAGAGACTCCAAATAAAGGGAAGGTTAGTAAAAAGTGTTTTTTATGGCAGAAACGTGTTCATTAGGATTTTTTCCACTTCCTTTTTGAAAGAATCTGTGGATGAGATTCGACAGACTTCTGGTGGAAGAGAGTTCCTTCCATATGTTCGGGGCAATGCCTGAAAAAGCTCTTTGACTCGTTCTCTTTTTGTGGAAGACCTGTGGTTTCAGAAGCAGTGAACTTGCACTTTGTGACTGCATGCAACTCCCTGATAATTCTAGCTTTCAGGCCAGATAAATGGGTGTCTTGAAATGTAGGGCTTTGTGAGTCATCCAGGCAGCATTTAGCTGTATAGTATAAATCAATGAGAGAGAGAGGAAATGGGAGGGGGTGCGCAGTAGTTCACCTCCCCCAAACAGTACAGTAAATATCAATAGGAACTAGTATACACTTGGTAGGAAGATATTCATGTGTGGAAAAACCTTTTGTTTTTATGAAAACCCTCACCCATCAACCTAGTTGGTGGCATGCTTCATCCTCAGGTCCCACCCAAGGTGCGAGTGCACCCCGAGTGTGCTTCAACACCTGATTTACAGCGTAACTGGTTTCGTGTGACGAGTGCAAAGTGGTGCTATTGTGGTGAAATGTATAACCTGTCCGTTGGGTCCCTCTGAACTCAAGTGATTATTTTATTTGTGGGCCCTTTGGCAGTATTAAAACAAGGTGGATATGGGTAGAGATTAAATTATGTCTATCATATCCAAAAAAGGTCAGGTCTACATGTTTCAACCAGTCTGCTCCATTTGCTACCTTTCTTCAGGACCTATGTGTATGTGGTTTAAAGTGCAGTAGTGTAAAAAGGGGCCAGGTGGAATTTACGTGGCCACTGACATGATGGCACTCACTAAGGTGCGGAGACGTAGGAGGCTATGTCCTCCTAAAGTTGCTCAGAGCCTGTGTAAAAAGAGACAGACAATACAAACAAAACATGAACATGTAATACTTTTGTATCTGGTAATCGTGACCTGGTGCACGTTGTGCCCGGTCGCTATGCGGGTTAATGCAGGAGTATAGCGGTAAGCGGTGCTTGTGATTAACCGCTTTTGACTACCGAGTAATTATGTGCTATAATGGGAAAATCTGTAACTGAGGCTGTTTTGATTAAGGAAGATAGCGCGGTTAAATGCTTACGATGAAATTGTCATCCCATGGAAGATGAATCCCACAAGGGGGCAGGACCTTTGTCACATACGTGAAGTGTGGTGGGGAAGAAAAAACAAGACATTTCTGGAGGTGTTCCCTAGCCTCGCGGCTTGTCCAGACTCACTGTGATCCGGCGGATTAGGATCATGTTTGTCCGACCCAGAACCCTACTTACTTCTTCAAGGTCTCCTGCCCACTGTCCATACCTGTTGCAGTCCGCTATTCGGGATTCCATGGGTGAGGCTTGGTCCGGGGAGAGCCGGCTTTAAAGTCCATGTTCTCCCGCCAAAGAGCGGCCTTGATTGGCAGCGTGCATGTCATGGCGTAAGCTGGCGTGTCATCAGGTGGGGGAATTGGAAAGTGATAACAGACTACATGGTTTTTATGAAGAGACTGTGAACCATGCTATTTTTACCAAGTCAAAAAATTTGTACAAGCCAAAATGATATTTATTTGTATTCTTTTGTATTGTTTGAAACATGTTAATCAATAAAAAGTGTAGGGAGTATGTTGATCCATACTAGATGTAGTATATAAGAGATAACGTATTCTTGCTTCATATGGCAGCCAGTTTAGGATTTTTAGGGCTGTGGAAATGTGCTCATTTTGTTTTGTACAAGTAACCAATCTGGCTGCGGCATTAATGGAAGCCATTAGTTGGGCCAAGCTATGTTTGGGAAGACCCCACAACATGAAGCTACTGTAGTCAAGCTTAGGCAGAACAAGAGCCTATACTGCCTACTTAAAGTCTTCAGGAGGAAGGAATGGTGTGAGATTCCTTAGTGTTCTCATCTGATGTTTAGCTCCCTTGGTTTCATTGCTGACATGCTCCTGCATGAGCTGGTGCATGTCTAGTGTGACTCCAAGGGATTTAGCTGAATAAGTGATGTGGAGGAGCAGTTGAAGGCTAATTTAATCCAGAGGTCGATCTTGGGAGTGTGATTAGGGAGAGCGATGAGGAGGAATTCCGTTTTGGAGGTGTTGAGCATGAGATGGTTCAAAGTGAGCCCGTTTTGAGTATTTGTCAGAGTAGAGTTGAATGAGATGAACTCTTCTGGGGATGTGATTTTCAGATATAGTTTGGTGTCATCCGCATACATGTGCAAAAGAATGTTCACGGAGTTCAGAGCATTAGATAGAGGTTTCAAGAATAAGTTGAAGCGTATGGGTGAGAGGGCGTACCCTTGAGGAACCCCCATAGCAACTTTAGAGGGCTGAAATAGTGATTTGTTCACCTTCCCTTGATGGGATCTGTTGTGGAGGAAAGATGTAAATCATTGAAATACCATCCCTGAAAGGCCCATCTTGTATTCTAGGATGGAAAGTAGTTTGACGCGATTAAAAGTATCAAAGGCTGATGATAGGTCAAGGAGAATCAAGAGGCATGATTCATTTTGGGCTACATTTTTAAAATGTCACCCATAATGTGAACGAGTGCCAATTCCGTGCTGTGATCTCTCTAAAAGCCTGATTGATGATGTTCTAAAAGTTGGACTTTCTCAATGTGTAAGCAGAGTTGCGATTGCATGCACTTTCTAGAAGTTTTGTCAGGGGGGGATGTTGGAGATTTATCAGAATGGGGGTTACCTGCACTTCTTTTAGGCAGTCTGTGATTGTCACTTGCAATAGAGAAGCATTGACAATCTTTGACCATAAGGGGAGGATGGAAGATTTAATTTCTTTGAAGATGGAGGGTGGTAGAGAGTCGCTGAAATAATTAGATCGTTTGATCACAAGAAGAGTGTTGTAGATATCACTTACACTGAGAGGAGTGAAAGTATGCCATGAAGCATTATTCTTAGGGCTCATGCTAGGGTGAATGAGCCGATCCTTGGGGGCAGGAGGAGCAGCTTACCCAGACATAGGAAGAAGGGCCCTCTTAGAATCTAGGACAATATTAATGCTATTTGTATTCTCAACGAAGAAGGTGGCCAATTCGTCACATGATGGACCACCATCAACTGGGTCAGGGTGGTTAGAAGTGTTGACCAATTGTTGGTTAACAATTTGAAAAGTTTCTTGGGGAGGTTTTTGACTTGATTCAATTGGGTTCTGAAAAATTCGGCTTTTGTAGTCCTGGTTTTTCTATTGTAAGAGTTCCTGACAGCTCTCAGGTGACTTAGATGTTTGTTGGAGGGTAATAATCTCCAGAATCTTTCCACTGCCCTTAGGTTGCGAGGTTCCGAACTTAAGTTGTCATTGCACCAGGGTTTGGATATTTTGGAGGAACCAATTTTTAGTTATAGAGGAGCTATAGAGGCGAGAATGCTAGAGAAAGAGGAATTAGAGAAATCTGTGAGGACATGAACATATTTCAATTCTGCTTGGGAAGTCAAAGTCTTTTTACATTGGGTAGTGTTAATGTGTCTGAGGTTCCTCTTCCATAGCTTTGTTTTCTTTGATTGGTTCGTCTTAGGCGAGACCTCCCTGTTAATAAAGAAGATTATGCAGTAGTGTTCAGACCAGTCACAAGGGATGATGGAATTCAGTGAGATGGCGTTTTCTTTGGAAATGATGCGGTCAAGGGTTTTGCCCTTGATATTAGTTGGGCTGTCTCAGAATTGTGTTAGCTCATGATCCAAAAGGAAGGATTTTAGACAATTCACTGCTTGATCGTTTGGATTAGACAAGTGGAGGTTGAAGTCTCAGAGGAAGATATGGGACACTAAAGGATCATCATTGGATGAGATGATATCCATTAAATGCTCAATGAAGGACAGATTGTCTCCTGGGGGGTGGTAGAATGTGTGTAATTTGCATACAGGGAAGTTTTTGCTTGAAATGTTAATGCATAAATATTCATCGGAGGACGGAGTGGTGGTATCAGATAGCGAAACCGAGACTATATTTTGGTGTATACATGCTATTTCTTCCCCCCTGTTTCATCCATCTGTCCATTTGGATGAGGTTGTGGCTGGGTTAGACAAGGAGGTAGAAAAGCCATTCATCCAGGTTTCCATGAGGATAATGATATCCAGCTCATTAGCTAGTATGGGATCAAAGATGTCAGGCGTGTTTACTAGCTGATCCGCAGTTGAGTAGAATGCATTTCAAGTGGTTAGAAGAGTGGGAGGTAGGAGTCTGGAGGATATCAACTTGCTTGATTTTGTCACTACTTATACCTCTGAGGTTGTAAAGGGTTCTTTGTATGGATTAGCATGAATGGCTTGGATTTGACCTGGTAGGGTCTTCTAAGTGTCTAGTGGGTGGGAGTAAGAGAGGAGGGGAGAACAAATATCACTGGTCGAAAGATCAGTCTTAAGTCCATTGGGGTGGGCAGATGCATTGGGGAAGGGTAGAGATTTCAAGGTATGGAGAGTGGTGTGCAGGTCAGGGGCAGGAACTGAACCTGTAAGGGCGATAGGTCAGGTCAATAGAGCACTAAAAGTTCTGAGCAGGGGGAGATGTTCGATAGTGAAAGCTTTCAATTCTTGGAGTTGAATCATGAGAAGGCGCAGGTGGTTAGAGATCTCGTCAAGGCGAGCAGCACAGTCTGATTGTTGGCTGTTGGTGGAGGGTAATATTGAGCGATCCGGCGAGGTGGAGGGGCTTTGAGGAGCAGCTGGAAGGTGAGAAGTGGCATTGGTCTGGTCAGAGGAAGTGTGTGAGTAATTGAGGGCTTGTGGAGTCCCAAGTAGCATGGAGAGAGGAGCCGGGGATGGGGGGAGGGTGCATTGTGTGGTGGGTGGGGTGTAGGCGAAGATATGTTGGACGTTTTAGGTGGGATAAGTTCTGTGGTGTTTAGTTCCACTTGGTCTTTGTTTTGGCTCTCAGGATTTTAGGGCCAGCACTACGGGCCAAGACTCACTCCTGCAGGGAATTGTTGTGCAATAACCAATCCTACTTGTAGCTATTAAATATGTCACACCTACATAGGGTGATGTGTAAGTTCAAGGTGTAGATCGAAGTGTAAAATATCCGATCTTTACTGTACAAATGAGAAACGCCGGCCACCATATTCAAGCTCAGGCAACTGCCTTCTACGCTTACAAATCAATTCACTACAATCCAAAGTTATAAAAGAACATACCATAATACAGTCCATTGGGAAAAATATCAAAATACCAAATAGGTCTAAAACATTCTCACAATATCACCTATCCCCATTCCAAAAAACTACATTAAAACAATAAAAATCAAAGGAAAGGACAATGTAATGCAATAACAATTCAATTAGTATTATTGATTACAATTCTGTTAAAATTCCAAATCCTACCATCGTTCAACTTCAATACTCCCATGAATACCTTGGGTACACAACAAAGTTTGCTGAAATGAGCAGAACTGCATGTTCCCTTAGGTTGTTTTATTCTTACCAAGTCACCGACTTTCAAAAGTGACTTGACAGATTTGTGAAGATCATACAGGTTTTTCCTTTAATGCTGCAGACAAAGAGGCCTATTAGGATGGCGGACGGACCTGCGTCCGTCCGCCACCCCCGAGGTGGAGGAATCATCCACAGGGGCAGCGGTGGTCCCTCCATACCAATTCGGATGTGACTGCCACCCTGGCGGTCACATCCCATTTCTTTAACCTTGCGGCGGGTGCTGCTTGAAGGTTAAAAATGCATCCTTTGCATTTACATGCACAAAGCGGCAGGCATCGAGCGGTGCCTGCCACTTCATGTGCACCTCCCACCCCCCGACACCCTGGGGGCCCACAAGGGCCCCCCAGAGGCTATTATCCACATACATTTCCACGGCGGTAAATCCGACACGGAAAAGCATGTTTACAAACCCATCGTAATTTGGCTGGCGGTGTCTTGCAGACACCGCCACCAAATTGCGTCCAACACCCCGCGGATCAGCGGTGGATGGACCTGCCATCTGCCGCTGATCCCACCGCCATCATAATCTGGCAGTGGGTGTTTTGAAGGTCCGCAGCGGTGATTCCGCATCCTCCGGGCCGGCGGTGGCTTCCACCGGCCCGGAGGATGCGGAATCACCGCAATCATAATCGACCCCATAGTTTCCTAGCTTTGCCTTTCTCACCCATTTCTATTACATTCAAAATGGTTGCATATTAAGTATTAACCCAGGGAGGACACACCTTAGTGCATGGTTTGCTCTTCTTCAAGGAGTCATATAGAGTGATTCCTTTGTAGAGGCTGGGTTAAATCTATATTCCACCACTCTATCCTTCATGATTTTAACTCAGTCATTCCCATCAAGTGATGCAATTTGTATTGCCTCCATCAATGTCCTACCTATTAAACCTCTCCAACAATCCATTGGTCTTGGCATAGTACAAACCACATCTTCTGTGTACAATACATCTCTCTCTTTTTCTTTTGAAGTGAGCTACACCCCACTAAGTTTTAGATTACACTAAGGACTCCCTTCCCTATAACAACCAAGAACTTGATAACCAATGATATAGATATATCATGTACGACATTGACCTAAGGCCTCCCTTAAAGCACATCCATAAGCACCAATTAATACCTAGATGTACCACCAAACGTCAAAGGTCCCACAATATCCAATGTTATTTATTACCACATTTCTGCAGGGATCTCATTCCAAATAAGCCGATCAAGGAGAAGATCTGATTTTCTGTGTTTTTCACTCAACCCACACTCACATCAACCCTTTACAATCTTTTACCCTGGAAGTCCATTCCAGGCCATAAATAAGCACCTCTCAAAAATTCTTTGGTCTTACATATTCCTTGATGATCTTCATGAGTCAGCCACACCAACTGATTCCCCACTCTGCGTTGAGGAACTAACCTCACTCCTCTAAAAACTTAGGGCCTGATGATGATGTTGGTCAAAAACGAAACCTCCGGACTCTTTGTCGGAATCTGTTCCGACCTACTCATTGTCATAGGTTCTGACTCACCGATTATGATGCTTCTGAACACCGTTCGGAAAATCTCTTATTGACTTCAATGGGAGCCTGTGTTCTGACCGACAATACAGGCTCCCATTAATTGAAAAAAGGGGTGGTTTCAGAAAACCTTGCACCCTGTGGGGAGATCTCCATGGTGCCTGTCACAATGTGCAGGGAAACATCAGTTACAACGCAACTTTTACCACGCAGTGCCTTTACGACGCAACTTTTACAACGCAAACCATTACAACGCATTGCGCTGGGGGGCGCTCTAGGATAGGGAATAAGTTTCATTTACTATCCAACACCTTCCCTAGTGTCCACGGGGACTGGAGTTGGAATAGTAAATTAAACTATTCACTATACAGCACCCCAAAGCGCTATGCATTGTAAAGGTTTGCGTTGTAAAAACCGCGTTGTAAAGGCATGCGTGGTAAAAGCATGCGTTGTAATGTCATACATCCCAATGAGACCTTAGGATGAAGGAGGACCTGCTAGGGCCCACAAAGTCAGTTTCTGACAGCCTTTTAGTGTCAGACAAACTGAGCCATAAAGTCTTTCCAAATCCGACATCGCAATACGTTGGTCATAAAAGCAGTTCGTAGAGTTGTAGAATTTGGCTCCGACCGACTCGGAGTGTCCGAATGCCTGTTGGAACCAATCTAAATGACCAAACGGTTATCTTTCCGTCATAATCGGTTGGTCAGAAATGCTTCTGGACGACCAATTACGATGGGTTTTGACACAGTTTAGAAAAATCTGAATGCCATACGGAGCCTTTCCAACTGACATCGTAATCAGACCCTAAATTGCTGTTGGCAGACAATTAATCCCAACCTTTCAGAAAACTCATAAAATCCTTGCTACCACCTAGACTCTTACACCGGCCCTCAAAGGCTTACTACACTGTGTGGATAACATCACTAATGACAATTTCATTAAACCTTTCAACTTCAGATACGCAACCACCAGAAACCACAAGAAACCACACATATCCTGACCTCATCTTCCATCCACCAGGTATCCTTATCCTCCTTGAACTCCACAAAATCTGAAACCAATCTGCTGTTTTATTGTCAACACATGTGCTATAAGGAACAGCAAAATGATAGTCCTACAAAGCAACCAACTATCTGCAAACACAAGAAGAAATATTATCTAATCCCTTTTTGCCAAAAACCTTTGGAAGAGGTTTGTGATCACTCTGAACTACAAACTTCACACCCCACACCTGTCAATGACTTTTAGGAAAAAGCAAGAGAAACTTTGCATCCACCATGTCTCTGGCTCAAAACAGCACACTAACCTTTTTTGCTTGCATCCGTCAAAACAACAAAAACACCCCTGGCACAAAGCTTTTCAAAGTCTGTGCTGAAGTTACACCAGCTTTAGTATTTGGAAACTCTGCTTGACGTTTCTTATCCCAATTAAATTGGACCCATTTACTGCGCAAACGAGTAACGCAAATTTGCCCTCCCCAAAAATGCTTGCACTTCTTTTTTGAGTGATTAGGCAAATCAGTGATGTTTCTGACAAGGTGACAAGATCAACTGGGTTTAATACATTCTGCTGATGTGACATGACCCAAGTAAGTTCAAGTTGGCAAATTTTGCATTTGTTGGCCTTAAAAGTAATACCTTTAAGATTCAAAACATGCAACACCGCCCTTCCTTTTTCAAGATGTGATTCAAAATATCACCCTTAAAAAACTTTACCCCAGAAATCCCACTCACAACATCTGTCATGAGTCTTTGGAAAACTGAAGCCACGGACAAAGCACAAATTGCATCCTGTTAAAACAGAAAACACCAAATGGCATTATAAAAGCAGTTAGATCCTTTGAGTCTTCACACTGGCAGACCTGGTGCTAAGCAGACATTAAATCCAACGTAGTGAAGAACTTGGCATCGCCTATTAGGCTGATCATTTCAGACATGTTAGATAAAGGGAACTTGTCAATTCAATTAAATTCACCTTTATTCAGTTAAAAAAGTACAACCCTAAAAGCATTCTAAAAAAAAAAAAATCCTCTACACAATTCATCCTAGTCGGTACAAATAAAACACACAAAAACTTGACGGTCATTCCATAGATTGCTAAACACAATAACCACAGTATAATATTTTATCTATCAGGAGACGAATACAAGGAATGATTTGTAGATAAAGTGCCTTAATGCAAGTATTTGTGAGATATAAGGGAGCATAACATCCCTAACGATCACTAATCAGTATATATCCTGTGTTCTTCGTAAAGTAGGGCTTCAAGGTGTGAATTGAGCTTTCTTCTTTTAATTGCCATTTGGGTGTAGACCACCACCGCCGCATTGCAAACGTTCTTTTTTTCAAGATTACAGATAAAATCAAAAGCAATTTTATAAAAAATACAGGTTTCCCTTTAAAAATAGTGGGTGTAAAACGCTCTCCCTGATGTCTCCATAAAAATCACAGAATAGGATAAAATGTAGGCTTGTCTGGTCTGATTTTCCATCACTGGGGCACTTTGGAAGATTTCGATTCCACTTGCTTGACGTTGGAAAATCTATGAGAAAGTGGATGGTCCACATTCTCAACCTTATAAGGCAGAATCTATGTTTTATGTTCGTGACTTGGAGTAGGTAACGCTGTGTCCCTGATCCAATGGGCCTATCGCAATATGCCCTGATCAACCTTTTCAAATTTGCCTGAATTTCTCTTAGCCATTCTTTTGATTCTATAAGCCCAGTTTTTAAATCTCTTTTACTATACTCAGTGCATTCTTTCAAAAGGTTAATAATATACATCAGCCATGGAATTGTTTTTTGTGCTCAACGGTGAGGCAGTCTTTGATAATTCCCAGCGTGAATTTGGTTCCCTCCTTGTGCCAGATCCCATGCCAGACAGTAAGGGCTGCTGTGGTGATTTAATGAATAATGCATGGGACAGCCAGCTCTTTGTGAATCATATATGTGGGGGTTGGATCTCAGATACAACATTGACTACTATAACATCGTATTACAAAAATATTGAGTCAACAATATCGTATACAAAAATATCGACACCCAATACACAAAACAGAAACAACATAAACATCGATAAAAAAATATTGTTTACAAAAATCTCGATGACAAAAATATTGACAACGAAAATAAAGAACACAAAATTATCAATAACATAAAAATAAAATGAAACACAACAAAAACATTGATATAAATATTATTTACAACATGACAATAAAATATAGTAAAAAACATATTGCAAACAATTTAAACATACTCTGAAAATTACAAAATTAATAACATTAAATAAAAAAATACACAAAAATACAAAGACAAATAAACAAACAATACAACATAAAAAACTCAAAAGTCCCAAAAGTAAACATATATATATATATATATATATATATATATCATATGTAAAAAAGATATCACAATTAGCAACAAATATATTTATTTAAAAATATTAAACAAAAAAAATGAAATAAACATAATAAATATTTATTTATTCATTTATTTATTTTTGAAAACCTTTATTAGCAAAAAATAGAAAACAAGTATACGCCTACAACCCACTGGGCCGGCGGTCACAATATCACAAGTCAACTTAAAATTACACAGCTCATCAGCCGACAACCAGGGGTCTGGCAGCCATGGTGCACGATATCGATCAATTCCTGAACGACAGGATATGGAAAGGTTTCATTTTTAAAACAACCAAACAAGAAAAAACGAAGAGGAGAAAAAACAAGGCTATGCTCTAGTTGTGTTTGTTTGTTCCATATGATGCGGGGAGAGACAGTCCAAAGACATTATGTAAAGACAGGATAGTCCTCAGGAGAACAAATAAAGGGGGGAGGGAGGGAGAACGGGGACCCAGAGCCAGTGAATTATCGATAACACAATACAGGAAGGAGCCGAAACGCAAAGTCAAGGGGAACAAGGCACTTCAGGGGGGTCAATGAAAGGGGGGTCGCATATATCCCCGCGGAATGAGTTCCATTGGTCCCATATCCTACCCCATTTTTTGGGCCTGCCACGAGAGATATAAACAATCTTCTCTCTGAACATGCACCAATCCATGTTGTCCTCCCACCTGGAGACAGACGGAGCCCTCTGGGAGCCCCACAATTGTGCAATGTCCCTTTTCGCAACCATATTCCCCAGCGTCACCCATTGACTCTGAGCAACATTACAATCACTCGGTTCCCATACATTCAGTAAACAGCGCCTGGCTTCAGGAAGCAGCTGAACATTCGTAACCTCACCCATCACCGCATGTATTCCATTCCAAAAAGACACAACCACCGGGCACTCCCACACAATGTGGAGGAAGGTAGCAAGCATACCACAGCCCCGCCGACACAGTCCATCCTCAGAAAAACCCATACGCATCAATCGGGGACCCGTGACATAGACCCGGTGCAGAATTTTCAGCTGAACGAGTCGCAGACACGCCGGAATCGCTACCTCTTTAGGAGAGGATATCGCGGCTTGCCAATCTTCGTCATCCAATTCTAGCCCATCGTCAGTCCAAGTGCTACGTAGGTGAACAAGCAAATCCGATCGAGTATTAATAAGTTTCTTATAAATAAGGGAGATAGTGCTGTCTGGAACATGTCCGTCCAGCACCCTGTCTTCCAGGGGGGAGCTCTCCGGGATGTCAGAACCGGCCGGAAAAACCGACCCAATGGCATGACGAACCTGAAGGTATCGAAAAAATTCCGAAGCGTTCAAACCATATTCCTCCTGTAGCTCGGCAAAGGTCTTCACTCTATCCCTAACCCAGAGATCACCCAACTTACTGATCCCGATGAGGTCCCATCTATCAAACCCTTTTGAAGTCCATAGTTCACCCAGCCTCTCCGCGGCAAACAGAGGGGTCGCTCTGTTCAGCCTATCCGTCCATCCAGTAGCCGCAGTCGCGCTGCCCCATACCCGTACCGCCACCCCAGTGGGTCCCGTCAAATTCTTCCTAGCACCCCGGGAATAAAATGCCCTGTAGTAGTCCCCCCCGGGCAAGAGCCACCGGTCCATTTCGAAAGCCGGATTCGGAACCGGACCATACATAGCATGATTTACGGCACTCAGTTGAGATGCCCAGTAATACCGTCATATATCAGGTAAGGCAATGCCCCCATCGTACCAGGGTAGCGTGAGCTTAGCCAACGCAATACGGGGACGGCCAGCCCACACTAGCTTCCTCTGGAGGCACTCAATTTCGCGAAAGTAGCCAGCCGGCACTAAATCAAGGGTATTCTGCACAGCATACAGGAACCGGGGAAGAGACATCATTTTAAACAGAGCTGCCCGTCCCAAGGGGGAGAGGGGCAGACCACACCAAGCCGCGACGTCCTACCGAAGCCGGGCGAGCGGAGGCAACAAGTTCCGGGCATACCGTAATGCAGGGTCGAGAGAAATATAAATCCCCAAGTACTTAAAACCATCAGTACAAACCGGGATTGGGCATACTCGGGGCAAAGAAAGAGGATCACCGGTAAGCGGAAAGATGCAGGATTTGGACCAATTAATAACCAGCCCAGAGTTACGTCCAAAGGAGCGCAGGACATCAAAGAGAACACCCAGGGACTTACGAGGGGACGTCAAATACAACAAGATGACGTCAGCATACAATGATACACGGTCCTCGAAGCCAGGGGACCACCGAATACCCTTCAGGGAAGGTTCCCATCTGAGCCAGGCGGCAAGAGGCTCAAGCGCAAGTGCAAACAACAGCGGAGACAAAGGACATCCCTGCCTCGTGCCTCGCCCAAGAGCGAAGGGCTCCGAAGCTCTACCATTAACCACCACCTGCGCCAACGGCTGTTCGTACAGGAGTTTGATCCATGCGATAAATTTCGGACCAAAGCCAAATTTGGCGAGAGTGGCCCACAAATATGGCCACTCGACCGTGTCAAAGGCCATCGAGGCATCAAGAGAGACCAAGATGGCCGGTTCACCAAGAGACCCAGCCCTCGCCATGACGCCATGCAGACGACGAAGATTGAGGGCAGTGTTGCGCTGAGGGATAAAACCGGACTGATCCGGGTGAACCAGTCCGCTAATCACCGTCGCCAGTCGATTTGCCAGTATTTTCGCCAATATCTTGGGTTCGGCATTTAGAAGTGAAATAGGGCGATACGACGAGCAGCACTCGCGGGGTTTGCCGTCTTTGTGAATGACCACAATAGAGGCCAGCCTCTGGTCTCTGGGAAGAGATCCAAGGTCACGCGACGCCGCAAACATACGCAGCAAATACTGCGCCATTTTATCTGGGCAGAGCTTGTACAGCTCAACCGGTATACCGTTAGGGCCCGTAGCCTTCCCCGAACGAAGAGAGCGAATAGCGAGCGCAACCTCATCAACGGAGAAATCAGTCTCCATTAACGCCCCGTCCGACTCCGATAAACCGGGCAATTCAAGATCACGAAGTAGCAAGCGCGAGTCCTCCTCCGGCAAGCCCGAAACCGGCGCGTACACGACCCGAAAGTGCTGGGCAAACACCTCAACTATCTCAACCGGGTCCACGACTCTCGTCCCATCAACTCTCTCAACCACAGGCACAACACGATTCATTCTATCACGCCTATCCAGCCAAGCAAGCAACTTCCCCGCTTTATCACCCACATCATATAAACGCCCCTGCTGCATACGATGTATCGCCTCAGCCGAGGCAGTCACCAAAGCCCTGTAGTCAAATTGCTTAAGAGCCAAAACATGCAATATCTCAGGCGTAACCCCAGTCTCCAACCGCTCCTCCAACCCAGTAATCTCAGACTCCAAACTCACCACCTCTTCTTGTTTACGCCGCTTCTCAGCAGCAACCAGGGAAAGAGTCTGACCGCGGATCACAGTCTTATAAGCCTCCCATAGGGAGACCGGGGAAGACACCGATCCCTGATTTTCGGCAAAATAGAAATTCATGCATTTGACTACCTTAGATCTGATGATGGGATTCTGAAAGTGCCATGGATTGATTGGGGCGATTCGGCCCCCACTCCCCAAACAGATATCCAAGTGGAGCCATATCGGGGAGTGGTCTGAGATACCTCTAGCCAGGTGTTTAATTTCACGCACAGAGAACAACTGCACCATCGGCACAAGGATATAGTCAAGTCTCGAGAGACTTCCATGGGCTCCCGAGTGGAAAGTATACTGGAGTCGGCCAGTGTGCAGTTGTCTCCAACAGTCGGCCAGCCCGAAGGCATCCAAGAATTTCCCCAACCATAACTGGGATGCAGGGAGGAGCCTGGGGGGACTACGATCACTCTCTCCATTCACCACAGAGTTAAAGTCACCACCCAACACCAGCAAACCATCAGGAAAACCCAGAATCACCTTACCCAAATCGGCAAATGTAGTGGATTGCAGCCCAGGCGGAACATATATCGACAGTATGGAAATCAATTTCCCTTCCCAACATCCCGTAATGCCTGCATAGCGGCCCCTGTCGTCCAACACCGTACCATCTATCTCCAGGGGAAGGGAATTCCTGATCAGTATACCAGCCCCTCTCGACCCCGTAGTGAAGCCGGAGTGAGCCACCAAACGATAGCCTCTTCTATTCAATGCGTGACATGTATTGCCCACCAAATGGGTCTCTTGGAGCAGGACCACATCCGGGGAACACCTCTTCAAGTATTGCAGCACAATCCCACGTTTAATCCTGTCCCCAAGACCGTTAACATTCCAGCTCAACACCCTAAGCCCCCTAGCCACATCCCGAAAGAAGACCAACCGCCCCCCCATCCAGAAACAGTCACATGACCGTAGATGTAAAGCAAAGCGCAGCCTTGAAACAAACAAATAGAAAAGAACCCCTCCACCGCCCCCAGTGAACCCAACAAACTCAAACCCCCCTCCCTGCACCCCTGCGGTAGACCAAAGAGCCACCCCAACTTGCAGTGTGCCTGTCGCCCCATTAAACTAACCTACAAAAAGCGAGAAAAAGTCCCCAGAGGAGGAAGATCCCCAAACCCCCCCCCACCCCCGGGCATTCACACAATGCTTGAAACAGAGTCTCTAGGCCACTGCAGCGGATCCTGGTTCGCCGATGTAGTCTCACTGCTCCTGGTCCTCCACGCCTCCCTCAGCGCCTCTCGTATCCTCCGGGCCTTCATGTCGCGTCGATAGAGTGTCCAACCAGTCACTAACCACCTCAGGGCGGTCGAAGAAAAGCGCACGATCAGCATGTTCGTTTCGCAGACGGGCCGGGAAGAGCATGGCATATTTCAGTCCCAGGTCCCTGAGGCGCCGTTTCACACCCGTAAAGCCCATCCTTTGCTTCTGCACTGCCTGGGTGAAGTCCGGGTAAAAACTAATTGAAGCGTTCTCAAATTTAGTGGGCCCACTGGTTCGGGAAGCCTGCAGGATAGCGTCTCTATCGCGAAAATTGAAGAGTCTAGCAATGATGGGCCGCGGGCGGCTCCCGTCTTTGGCTTGCCACCCGGGACACGGTGGGCCCGCTCCACAGCAAAGAATTTACTCAGGCCTTTCGGCATCAGATGCTTGAGCACAAGGTCCTCCACCAGGATATCAACAGGCATGTCGGCCGAATTCTCCGGGACACCCACAATGCGAACGTTATTGCGCCTAGCACGGCCCTCAAAATCTTCCAGCCGATTAGCAAACAGATCACAGGTAGTCCGAAGATGGCGGACCGCGGTCTGGAGGTCCGAGACATCCGTGGTCAAACTAGCGGTCTTGAGGTCGAGAGATTTGATGCGCTCGTTGGTTTTCCCAAGGTCTGCTCTGATGAGGGTGACATCGATCGCCACCGTATCTATCTTAGCTGCCAGGGTTTCATATTGCTGGCCCATGGTGGATCGGACACTCGCAATAGCACCCATAACGCCTTTCAGGGTTGGCTCCTCGTCATCAGGAGTACCGTCCACAGCTTCCTCCAGGGCACCACTTGATCCGCCCGGGGATCCCCTCGATCGAGTAAAGCGATCAATGGTCTGGGACTGGGTGACCCCCCCTCGGGACAAACCTCTGGCGCCGCGTCTCTCAACGACTGTTCTGCCCGTCATGGCGTGTAAGGAGCCCAAACTGGAATAGCTGAATCCAGTCAAATGATCCTCGTCGTGTCAGGCCCGGAACTGCGAGTAGACAGGGACCCAGCACTTGTAAAAGGCTGGCAGCGATAGCAGAATCGGAACTCCGATCGGGAATTGGGCATTCTCAACAAGGAGCAGAAACGAAACCGAAAGTACACCAGGGGCAAAGGGCGTGGGTTATCAGCCGTTGTTGTTCAATTGCCACCTGGGTACCTCGGGGACGCAAGCCCCCGGCTGGCATACGATGTAGGCCTCAAAGTTCAGGGTGCAGTAAGTCCGGTATCCGACGGCCAAATTGATTTTGGAAAGGATCACTGGCATCAGCAGGGCATCAATAAAAAGTACCCGTCGTCGTAATCAGGATCAGTGACAGGATAGTCGCGGGAGGCGGAAGAGGTCTCGGGAGCCCTTAGCTCACGCGTCCATCTTGGAATCGCGCGAAGCTCCTCCTCCATAATAAATATTTAACAAATTTAAAGGTAACTGCTAAAAAATTGACCAATACATTAAAACGACACCAACACTAACCAATAGAAAATGGTTAGTGATTAAGTAAACACTATAAAACCAATTAATTAATTAACACAAAATTTACCGTATAACAGCCGAACATGGAGGAATAACGATCCTTTACAAGGCAGAAAACAGAAGGAAAAACAACTATTCTAAAAATCTCTCGTTAAAGGTAAGAACAAAACTTTATAACTAAATAAAAAAAATAGCTAACTTTTTTTTAACTAAACCTATAACATATTTTCTTCTATATGTCACAGATTAAACTTCACTAAAAACCCACCTAGAAAATTCAACAAAAAGATTTACATCCACAACGCCAATAAAATAAACATTACAAAAAGTATATAACAAAGTAAGTATATGACTTAATAAATTTAATAAAAAAGCAAAACATATCTAACAAATACTTTTTTTAACACCTTCTACAGAACTCAACAAAACCACAACATCAACGAATGAAACTTCATCATCTAAAAAAGTATATTTTCTTTATAAGAAAGTAAAAATAGAGTCTAAATAATAGAAATAATTAAATTAACTAAAACTATAACGGTTTCTTTTATGTTTCACAGACTATACTTCACTAAAACTCCATCTAAAAAACTTAGAACAAGGATTAACTTCATAAACAAGGAAAAAATCATCATTAAACAAAAATATAAAACTAAGGGCCTGATTAGGATGGCTGGCAAACTCATGTCCGCCCACCACTGTAACGGAGATGTGGATCACCCGACATAGTGTTGGAGTTCCACAGGCCAAATAACAATACTACTGCCACTGTGTCAGTTGCATTGTACATGTTTTCCGTTGCGGCGGGTGATGCTGGCTGCAGCACCCACCGCAAAGGAAAAAATGCTGCTTTTGCATTTCCCTGCATTACGTGGCAGGCACCAATTGGTGCCTGCCACACGGTTATGGGAAATGTAGGGGGGCACCTGCCCCCCCAAGTGCAACAGGCCCCAGAAGACAATCCCCGCCAGCCTTTCCATGGTGGGAGAACCTTCATGGAAAGGCTGGCCGGGAGCCAGCATCCAAATCTGGAGGGCGGTGCCTGCTAGGCACCACCACCATTCTGAGGATGAAGTGTGGGTGGTGGACGGGCTTTCTGCCCACCAGGCACACCTCTTGCCATCCTAATCTGGCGAGTGATAATTGGCCTTACGATGGCGGGGAACCCGCCACAGCATCCTGCCAGTGGCGGGTTCACCACCATCGCAATGAGTTTTAAAGTAAGTATATTAATTAACAAAAAAATAGAGCGAAATAATAAAAAAGAATAAATTAAATAAATAAAACAAAATATGACTAACAACTACTTTTCTCTTCACAGTTTATACAAACTTCAACATACAACAACATCAAAGAAATAAACTTCAACAGCTAAAATTAGTACGTTTTTTTCTCTCAAAAATAGAAAATAAATAAACAAAATTAACCCTGGGCGGAGTTTGCGTAGCCGCGCTACGTGCAATCCCGCAAAGTTGCAGGAAAACTCAGCGCGCTATGCGGAGTTCCGTGAGTGCACAGAGTTTCTCTGCCCGTTCGCGATGCGTTTGTGATGTTCGGGAATGTGTATTGCATGTTCGGGGACACTTATAGCTTACTCGGGGGGAAATATCGACCGAACTTCACCACGCGGTCACCAATGGGCGCCGCCATGTTGTTTTTCACTTTTTGCTATGGTTCTGGGCCTGTTTTTCTATCCTCTCTATATCTTTTCAATCCTTTTTTCCAGAAACTTTTTTCTGATCTATACCTCTCTATTCTTGTTGTATATTTTGCATTTTATTCTACTTTTTGTGTGTTTTTGAGTACATTTTTCATTCTTCTTCTATTACTTCCTTTTTAAATTTTTTCTACTTACTTTCTAACTTCCTACATTATCTTTTCCACCCCCGCCTACCAAGAGCCACGGCGAAGACTCTTAAAAAGACTAGGGCCAGGGCAAGAGGTCCACGAGGAGCGTGAGCCGCAACCGCCTTCCCTGCGTAAAGCAGCGCACAGAAGGGGTGCAGTCACAGGCCCTATTCTCCGAGGTGGAGGTGGCAGCACTGGTTTTTTGTGTGCAGCGCCACCTCCCCTTAACACTGGCAGCAGGCGACAGGCCTGGGTCCGGATACGGGCTCCGGGAGCATCACCGGTGGGAAAGGGTGCGCCAGGCAGTGTTTCGCTGCCCTGTGGTCTGGCACACTATAACCAATTGAGGCACCAGAGAAGGACGCGTGGGTGAAGGAATGGGCCCCGGGATGCATATAGTTGGCTGATGGTAAGATGCATGGGTAGTTGAAAGATGTGTGAAAGGTGAAAGAAAAGAAAGCAGAAAGGATGCCTGCCTGGGTGGGTGAAACTGTATGGGGGAAAAGAATCCTCCTGGGGGTTTGAGGGGTCAAACTCAAAGGCAAGCAAGGACTCATGGGTGGTGGTTGGTTAGTTATATCTATGACAAATGTATGTTGTCGGTGAAAGGTTTATGATTGCCATGTGTGGATGGATGGATGCCTGGATGGTATCATAGTAGGTGAGAAGAAGAGTCAGACTATATGAAGAGAATGTAAAAGAAAATTAAAACATGACAGAGTACCAAAGCCAAGGGTGAAGAATAAAATGATTCTAGAAACGAAATGCAATGACAAATGAAAAAAAGCTCTTGGAAGAACTAGGACTGTTTTTTGCAAGATTTTATCTGATTCAAAGGTTTAAGGTTGAATTTCAGCTTGGAATACTCCCTTGACGCAATGTAGCTTGCAAGCACAATATAAATATTGTTGTGCATGACTATAATTATGTACCCTACCCACCCATCACCAATTATTTCCCTCCGACTCCAAGGCCCACTTCAGTTCCAATCCCTACCATGTCATTTTGACCATGTCAGCCATGGGTGGTATATCAGTAGCATGGCAACTACTGACAAATCAGTATGTCATCATCATCATCATCATCACATACATGACGTGATGTCATGCCGTAAATCATCATTATTCATAAGTATGTCATGTTGTGCCTTATTGCAGTAGTCAGGGTGAAAGTGAAATTGAGCACTTGCCATTGATTTAACAGAGTATGATCGTAATGGAAAAATAGATAATTATATAGTACAGCTGCCCCACCTGTAGACAGTAGTAAAGTAACATGAGTCTGTGACATGAGTATGTCTGTCTAGGGCACAAGCAGACCGAGATGGCATGCCTACAAGATTAATTGTGCTGAACAAGAGAGAGAAGAAGAATACTTGCCTACTCCGTAATGTCTAGTGCCTGAAAGTCTAATCATCACATTCACATCTTAGGGACAGAGGAAGTGAGGAGGATACCACAACTGCTAGTGCTACTGTGCCACTATAATTTTTCTGTGTGTAATTTTGTGTTACTTTTTTGTTAAGAGTATTGGTTACAATTGTCTTTTTTCTTTCTTGATATAGCATCTCCTTCCCAACCCAACAGTCAGAAGTTAGCAGCCAGGGCCCAGCAATGGAAGCTGGAGGTCATCTGGCAAGAATACCGTGGGCTGGTTGTCCTGGCGGAGGTGGCAGCTGCAGCTTCCTCTAATGACCCGGGCCTCAGCCAGGCCCCTCTCGTGCCTCCGGTGATACGGCGCCATGCTCTGGTAGCCGCCCGCCTCTCATCACACTCATCATCATCATCCACTGCTGCCTACCCCTGTTGTTCCTGCAGGAACTTTCAGAACTGCATGCTCCTCCAGATGGCGCGCCTAGAGGCCAGGCTGGTGGAGGTCCTGGAACGTACTAGCAGCCCCCCCCTCCACTCAGTCTTCGACCAATACCCTTTTTTAATCTGTTTTTGGTGGGTGGGATTTTGGAAGTTGGGGAAAGTTGGGCTTTTCTTGATCTTCTTGACTTTGACAATCATGGACAAATTTACTTGACATTGATTGGGGTTAGGGAGTGGGGTGAGTCAGGTGTTGTGGGTTGCTTCTTATACTTTATATTTGTTAGGGTAATACATTATTCATAGTTTTACAATACATATGATGTAAATCATTCTTTTTTAGGGGGTTACTCGCCTTGCTGGTTTCCACCTTTTGTTGCAGGGCCGCAGCCATTTATGGGAATCTGCTAATAGTGTAACACACAGATAGAAACTGTACCCTCACTAGTCCTACTACTGTCATTCTCTCCTCCTAGTCTATGCATTCCGCAACTAAATCCCCTTGTAGTATGTACTGGGAAGGATGTGGGTGTGTGAATTCATTAATTTCCATAGTATATACATTATTACCTCCCCCACAGTTCTTCTCTTACCTGTGAATGATGTTTAGGCGAAGCGATGGCTGCATGGTGATGGTTTGGTTTCCTAAGGTGCCATGGTGGGTGGTGGTAGCAGTAGTAGACAGTTGCATTTTCAAAAAAAGAAAATGAGACAGTCAGTTACCTGAGGGAGACTAGGGAATGAGTGGTAAAAGTACAGTACACAAGAAGCCATGATGATGAATGATAAGCAATGCTGAAGTAAAATAAAACATAATGGTGGCAGGGATAGCCTCCTAAAAGTTACAAACTGAAGTTGACTCGACCTATGAAGTGGACAAGCGTAACCTTTGTGCTGGAAGGATGATAAATCGACGCCGGCAATTAATAATTATGATGGGTTGATTATGTTCCTCTGGATAACAAATTGAATAGTGAATACTGTGCATGGGTGGACAATCTAATCTATATGTTGCCAGTGTGGTCGATATATTTAAATATATAACTTAGAGCAGAAGAAGATCCTCGCCCTGCCTTGAGTTACTGTTGCTTTCACCACATCTGCCCCAGCAAGTGTGTGATCAATTGTTGGTGTAAATGTAATTTAGGCACAGCTCAATATTATAAATCACACAGCCCGGGGTAACAGGCTTGGGGTTTGATGGATTATTGGGAAGGGGTACTTGAGAGAAAGGTTTGACAAAGACAAACACTACAACATGGACAACACACAATCTTGGCAGATGACCATTAAAAATCTGTTACGGTTGAAAAAGGAAATGCATGCATGATGATGACTTAATGATGATGAGTAGTACTAGACTAGTTGTACAGGGCAGCATTATATTATTAATTCTTAATATTATGCAATTGCCTTGCCTGTCTGCCCACAGAGAGAGTTGAGAGACCCAAATTACATGCATTTTACGTTCTGTTGTACCAGGCTTCCTTTTAAAGCTAGCAAAAAAAATTAAAAAATAGCTGTAGGGGTCAAATATATAAATTATGATTAAAGAGAAAAAAGTTATCAATGAAAAATAAAAGATGATACTATGTTGCCTCAACACTGGTCCTAACAAGCTCTCGCTGTAGAAACCATTCCTGTGCCGATTTTGGTGAGACTGATGCTCCTGTTATTGATGTTGTTCTTGGTGTTGTTGGTGTTTTTGACTGCTGTAAGCCAATGGATTCAGTCTCTGAAGTTGAACTTGACGCCGGCTGCACCGTAGTACTTGTTGTCGCCTGGAGTAGCACGTCTCTAATTCCCATCCGTTCTTGTTCAAAGCGACTGGCTTCCACAGCTATCTCAGTTTTGTACTTGGCAACATCCCCTTCTAAAAAAGGAATCAATGTGTTCAGTACTTGTTTGTACCTTGGATCCAGAATTGTGGCAGTAATGTAATGGTTGGATGACACAATGTCTATTTGCAAGCTTGTATTTTCAGATAAGTGAAGGGTTAAGCTCTACACCAACTCATATGCTTCTTTTTTTACCTCCACCCCTGTGTAAATTGTAGACACCCCCTTCAGCTGTTCCTGTCGGTCGCATGTTCAGCAATGGGATAGCTTGTTTAACAAAATGTCATTTAACTAATGGAAGAATAGACGATTCCTCCTTGCTGACTTCACGTCATTTAACTAGGCCCCATTGGTCCATCTCAATGATCATGCCTTTCACAATAGCATCCCCTATGTGCATGATATATGCATTGATTGGTCTGTACTGCTCAAACAGACGTTCAAGCATGTAATAAGTTGAGTTCCAATTTGTTGGCACCTCCTGGATGAGTGCTTTAACTGGCATTCTATGCTCACGTTGCTCAGCTGCTTCCGGGCTTTAAAAGAATGGCTGAAATGTGTCCAGATTATTCTGCAGGTGGTCAGTAGGTGGCTGATTGGGTCTTCTTTTTTCAGAAAGTCTTGAACAATGATGTTAATGCAGTGCGCCAAACACAGGACCCTGAAATAGCCACCATTGAACATGGCCTTAAACATATTACTGCCATTGTCCGTGGCAACAAAACCAATGTTAAGCCCTCTTGGGCGCAGCCATTCAAAGACCTTGCTATCAAAGTCTTCCAAAATGTGTGCAGCAGTATGAGATTTTTCCATGGTGAGCATGGCTACAGTTGCATGTTTCCGAGTGGCATTAAAAATCTCAGCAGTGTCACCAACACCCGTGCAGTGATGCACATGTAATCAGTGGCTTGTCAACTGGTCCACATGTCTGTTGTCAGGTTATAGTGTGAACAGCACTCTGCTGCAAAGCTTGT
Organism: Lissotriton helveticus; assembly: GCF_964261635.1. Classification (NCBI taxonomy): domain Eukaryota; kingdom Metazoa; phylum Chordata; class Amphibia; order Caudata; family Salamandridae; genus Lissotriton; species Lissotriton helveticus. The sequence continues at coordinate 645,144,315 of NC_136059.1, forward strand.
CCAAGCAATTCCAGCACGTTGTGATGTAGTGAGGAGAGAGGTGTGGCGCCGCGGCCGGGGCAACTGGCCCTGGACGCTGGGGATCACGGTTTGATCCCTGGCTCCGGCGGCAGGGGTCTGCCCAGAACCATGCGACTCTAGGCAATAGCTCGCTTAATATTCCCAATGGCCCCCAGCGCCGAGATACCCCTTCGGGGGTGATTCGTGCACTATACAAGTACTGAATTGTTTACATTTTTTTGTTAGTGCAGGAACAGCAACTCTGCCAAAATAGGACTGACTGGGAACCTTCCATATTGGGCAAATGACTGTTACAAATTCAATTGAAAGCCCACCCCTTCCACAAAAGAAAAAAGGGAGGAAGTCCAGCGCTAACATTTTAGCAAGCTTCGCATTGTAGAAATGTGCCATTGGGTGGTTGCGTTCATACTGCCCCTCTGACCTAAACATGCTGAGAATGGTAGGCTGGATTAGGCTGGATTATTTTCACTGATGCAGGTGACTTCTTGACGCCAGATGTTGTTTGGCTCAACGCATTTTTTTTTGTTGCGCTACCCTCTTGTCTGGGACCCCTTGGCGTTTCAGCCTGACTCTTATTCTTGTGACACTGCAATGTTGATGATGAGGATATAGGTGGTACCACCGCACTGCTGGGGACAGGGCTACTTTGTGTACCTGAGAAAATCTTTCCATCTTGTTCATCTTCCACCCCTATCGCATCTTCTACTTCTTCATCCCCACCAACAGCAATGGGTGCGGCTTTTTGGCTGCCAAGATGCGCCTCCCACTGGATCAAGTGGTATTTTTTCAGATGGGTTGTTTGGCCCTTCGGTACCATAGTTTATACCAAGCTTACCCGGACTAACACCCTGTCCACAAATGGGGCATTTAGAAATGTTCACCTCCTTTGTGCTAACAGAAAAGAAGTCCCAAACTGGGGAAGTCAACTTTTTGGCACTGCTGCTGGTGCCACTAGCAATGCCTTATGAACTTGTAGGTGGGCGTGAAGTTTGACTCTCTGCAGTACCTACTTGTACTGAGAAGGTACTTGTGGTGGATGTACATGGCTGCCTGCGAAATATGGAAGCTGGAGATGGTGTTGGTGGTATGATCTGTGTTGATGGCATCTGTGCCACCTCCCTCACAGCAATATGGGATGGGGTAATGTCGGTCTCTTCTGGGGCGGCACTAATGTCCATGATGATGACAGGCTCTTCATCATTTTCCTCTTCTACATCGACCTCCATAACTCTAAGGCTTTCTCGAACCTTCCTTTTCCCTAGCCTTGTCCCGTGGCGTGTCTCACACTCAGACTGAGGTGGTGGGATTCAAGTGGCGTGTAGATCATCAGACGAGGGGCTTGCAGAAGTAGTTGACGGACTAACCCTCCTTTTCCTTGCTGGGGATCTGGAGGACAATGGATTTTCTGAAAGAGTGGCTTGCTCTTCTTCCTTTGCAGGAAGCTCTGTCTCCTGAACTGCCCCATACTTTGGGAGGGACAACTACTATTGGGGGGCGGATTGCGCTGTTGTTGCCCCCTTATCTCAGTTCCCTGCATTGATTGGGTACTACTTTGCGATAACAATAAGTCAATTTCAACATCACTGCTCGCCAGCGTTGTCGTGATTAGACTGGCTGCCTCTGTGACAGACATGGGCTTGGGCCTAGGTTGGTGGGGTGGGTCCACTGATGTGGGGGACCTGCTCCCAGCTTGCTCCCCGGATACCGCTGCGGCAGGCACAATTTTTGTTTGCCCAAAAAAGATCTTGGCAACTTTCTTTAGACTGGAGGACCTGGTACCTTTCTTTCGGAATATCTTCTTCAGATGTAAGATCAAAAGCATGCAGTGGCACAAGTTGAAGAGATGTCTCTGGTGACAAGTCACATGACCTCATGCACAGCAGGACATCTGTCTGGCAGCACAATGGCTGATGACGCCTCCCCCTCTTTTGTGCTCCTAAAAGCCAAGAAGCAAGAAGAACATCAGTAGTATGGTATTCATTGTTGTGGTTCAATTACTACTAGTACAAACAAACACATATAATATATATAATATATAACTTTGTGTGTGGTCACACTTATTAATATTATTATTAAATGTATTCCCTCAGTATTACAACATAACAATGCAGTGTAGACATTTGTGAGACTGACAAAAACAAGGGCTTTAATGGTTGGTGTACTACTACTAGTGTACTAAATATTACACTGAGGAAGGATAGGAAAGAAGAACAGCAACAACAAAAACTACTAATGTAAAGGACCCTGTTTGGCATTGTGAATCACCTGGGATTCAGCATTCAATCCAAATGAAAAGTGAACAGGAGATGGACAATGCACTTGGAGGAGCCTGCTTGACAAAAACGGGAAGAAGGAGACACTGGGACACTTCCTTCCAGTTAAAAAAAAAAGTAAGAAAAAAAAAAGGACTCCTTGCACAACAAAAGTACAGCCAAATGTCAATCTGAGGAGGTTTTTTAATCCAAATCATCATTTCGAGAAGGTTTTGATGCCGCTCGAGAGAGATTCATCTTCAGATTGCTAATTCTGCCTGTTCGGGATCGCAATCTTCACAAACTTCCGCCGGAAGTCTGATGGGGCGCCCAAATGACGTGTTCGAGATCGCACACTCTCGCGGGACCATGCGGACGGCTACTAAATCTCATCGCGCCTGCGAACGGATAGGAAATCTCGTCGGCAATTGCAGGCATCCCGGTAAGTTGCTCCTGGGAGCGCGAAAACAAATTTTGAGCACGCAACCACTAAAAAAACTCTGCTCCGGTGAGAGTCAGAGTTTTCAGTAAATGCATTCTACGCGGAACGCAAAGTTGCCAAATATTTGCAAACTCCGTGAGCGGATTGGAGTTTTACGCCCGGGCTTAAACAAAATAATAAAATTAAATATAACTCTTTAAGAAAAAAACCATCTAGCTTTTAAAAAAAATAAGCCATTGAATCAAGCACGATCATCAATAAAATATCCAACAAGAAAATTAAACAAAGATAAATGTAAGTTTATTTTCAAATAAAAGAATTATTCATACATGTTTACTATTAAAGACATTATCATTATTAAATATATATATATATATATATACATATATATATATATATATATATATATATATATATATATATATATGCTCCAAATTGCAAGCAAGTCAGCGCGCTCTCAGGAAAGTAGACAAAGCAACTCCAAAAAGGTGTATAGGATGTTTAATCCACAACGCGTTTCACCACACGAAGTGTCTTGATCATGTGAATATCGTGCATACTAATCACCATATTTGTAATACACGGGTACATGAACATAGAAATGGGACTGCTGTCACTGTGTTCACATAAACAAATCATGTGACGACCATACATGTGAGTAGTAAAGTATTGGTGGTGTCCTGTTAACTATTACATATTGCGTGATTTGTCAAATCATTGGACACACAACAATTACATTTCATAGTAGTGTAATACATGAAAAAAGGAAATTAAATGGAAATTAAATAAATCCATCCAACGACGTAACTGTCAAAGCCCCACATGTGTGTAGAAATATGCTGACAACACAACATACCAGTTGTCCTCAGGAGTGCAAAATAGTAGTACTGCAGAAAGGCGTGACGAGCTATGGAACGGAGCAGTGTGTCGCAGAGAAACACCCCGCAGAAAATGTGATTACCGGGTCCAGAGACCCAGTCCCCTGCCAAAATTACCTCATGGAGTGTGAGTGTCAAAACGGATCATACAATTAAGTTCAAAATTCAACACATAATGAATAAATGGCAGTGTCGTGATGGAAAATCTAGCCCTGGTTATGCACAAAATGCAGTGCATGCCATGAAATCTGCAGATTCCTGTACACACCCTGGCCACAATGGAGGGAAAAAAAACAACATACATCGGACACCAACCGGGTGTCCCAGTATTGGCAAGTGCCAAAATCATATACCCACACAGGTCATAATCGGATAAGGAATGGTCAAAATGAAAACAGAGTAACAGAAATATTTTAAAAAAAACAATGACAACACTGCCGGCCAGTGCCAGACTGTCCTAAAAAGATATTCTTAAGAATCACCTGAGAGTGGGGCAGAGAGTACAGCTGCCCACTCTGTTCACACACACTGCAGTTAAAGGGACAGCTGAAACAGTCCAGGCATGCGTACGTTACCCGTGATGTTAAGGTGGTTAAGGTAAGTGCAAAAACTTCCTGGTGCTCGTGTTTAATAGAAGAAAAGAAAGGGAAGGAACGCCCATGACAGGTGAGTGCAGGTGACTTGGGCCCCTCTCTTCCCGCCTAGAAAAGAAACATAGAAAAAAGAGAGTTAAAAAACAGGCTGAAAAAACTCATCTGCCAGTCACAAATTCCATGTCAATGAAAAAACCAGGGCACACAGTTGTAAAAAACATTAGCGTTAAGAATGGAGGAGTATGGAGAAAATATACATCCACCCATTACTCTTTGAGATGGACTGATAATTCTTCCTCTTGGTTTAGACCCCCCGGAGCCTCTGTCTGGAAGTCCATGATCATCTTGGACTCCCTCTGTCTCAGTATGAGGACCCTGTTCCCTCCCCTCGGCTTTTTGGCAATCTGTTCTAGGATGATATAACTAAGATCTTTAGTGTTGGAAAAATTATTCTCCCTAAAATGGCGTGCCACGGGGTATTTAGATTCAAAGTTGCTCAGCGTTCTATTAGGCGGGAGGGGCCGTGACGGAACCACTCCATCACAAGCACAGCACGCCGGTGGCTGGTGACGGAGTGGTTCCATCACCAGCATGGCAACGCCGTGCGGACCCCCTCACCCCCAGTGCCACGGCAGAATTACCGCCGCGGACAAGGGGTTCATGGTCTGGGCATCCGAACTATAAGTGAGTACCAATCTTGTGGTGTAATTCTCATTATCAGTGTCGGTGGAATTGTCATCCAGGGTATGTTGTCTCTCTACCTTGTTTGCTCTTTCGAGAGCAGTTTTCAACACCCAAATGGGGTAACCTCTTTCCCTGAACCTCTCCAGGATGACCTCACTTTCCAATACATACGCCTGATTGGTGTTGCAGTTGCGTAGCCCTCAGCAGTTCCACGTACGAAATGGACCATTTAAGATTGTCCGGATGACTGCTGAGGGCATTCAAAATGCTGTTCCCAGCATTAGCTTTACGATGTAAGGATGTGTGGACTTTGTTGTTCTTGATTTCCAACTTAATATCAAGATAGTCGATTTCAGTCTTGCTCATTGTCCCGCTAAGAACAATGTTACGATCATTGTTGTTTAACTTCCTGATGAAATTATCAGCTTCATCAGTGGACCCTTTCCATACAATGAACAAGTCATCGATGTAGCGGAGCCACATCGACACGTTTTTGAAAAATCTGATGAAATGTTGGATCGGACCGTATGTCTTCCTCCCAGTTTCCCATGAACAAATTGGCGAAACTGGGAGAAAAACATGACCCCATGGCTGATTCATTGACTTGCCGATATAGATTGCCATTAAACGAAAATATATTGTTACTCAAACAATACTCCATCATTGCCAAGTAACATACGTGTGTGTTCACGAAACCTGATGTGTCTATTGGCAAGATATCGTCTGCATGCCACCAGCCCCTGCTGATCGTCAATGATGGTGTATAGGCTCTGTACGTCAAGAGTTATGAACATAGAGTCCACATCCCATTCCAATGTATCTATTTTGTTCGAGAAATCCATGGTGTCCCTCACATAACTGTCTAAGGTGGTGTAGTGTAGTTCCTATATTCCCAATAGGCTCTGCGGATTGGAATAACATAAACGATAGTTTAGACATAGGACTTAGGTCGACTAGGTCTCTATTGAATATGTTAGGCTTAATTATGAATGCCAGCTAGCTCAGAGGTCACTAGAAACTTTCTCGAATTCACAAGAAGGGATTAGTTTCTGACAACCGCATAAACATGACAACTTTGCTCCCCCAAGAATAAGGAGTATATCTCCAGAGTCGCGGAAACAATAGATAGCTATTTCACTCAGTCAATCGTGCATGCTTAGTTTCACCAGAAGTGCAGAGAAACAGAGAGACGGGCGTTTTCAATAAAAGTGGTTATTTATTGAGCAGTCTTCTTTCTCATGCAAGAGAAGTGAATTGCTACAATCGCAATACTTGTCATAAAGTAAAGTGCGTACAGTAAAAGGAGTATTATGAAATAATACTGTAAAAGCATTTATATGGTTTCTAAGCCATAAGATACTTAAAATGGATAAAATACATACAATGATAAAATAATGACTAAACGTACTCAACTGGTGCTTCTAAGATACGCCTACCTCGGTGTACCTAACCTAAGCCTAGTACATGGGAAGGACTAAGTGAGATATAGTTTGAGTTAAGATAGTTTGTGCCAAGAATCTAAATCAAGAATTCTCTAAGGGTCTAATCAGCTCCGTACCTTGGTTATAGAATGAAGGAGGTCTTGTATCTCTCTCTCAGGACTCGATCTCCCAGCAACCCGCAAGGGTAGCAGGGAAACACTGGAGCTGGATTTCTCGGCAGTAGAAAAGACAGCGTCTCTCTCAGTGCGTCAGCGGGAGGGTCGGCTTCCTTCGGCACTTGCTACAGCAGGGCGTCGAGCAAGAAGATAGTCGATCTGCTCCAAACCACCGTGTGTTTTGCTAGGGCAGATGTTGGTATATTTATACCTGGAAGGTGCCGAGTTTGACGCAAGGTTGGACATAAGACGTCACTAAGAACTCGCAGTTCTTTCAGGACTCCAGGAGTTCTAGGACAAATCAATACAGAAGCAGGGGGAATTCCCGGGCTGCTGGAGGCATGGTTTATCTAAGAACGCGTTGTGCTTTCTAGGAGTCTAAGGGAGTAGCCTTGCCGTATTTGGACTGCATTGGCTATGTCTTAATATGGGTATGATTCTTATGCCTATATAAGGATATGATTTGATATAACCACATAAGGGCATAAATCGGGAATGTTAAATAGAGTCCTAGATTTTTCTACAACAGTGGTAACAGACTCCCTGAGGAAATGATCAATATATTTGGACACCCGTTCTAAATCACTTCCCCTCGATGACACTATAGGTCTGCCTGGTGGTCTAGTGGCATGCTTGTGAACCTTAGGCAGAAGGTACAGTACTGGGAGTGCCGGGTAATCACATTTGAGATAACAAAACTCTTCCCAGGTGAGGATCCCCTTGTCTCTCCACCCTAGTGAGAGTTCCCAAATGATGGTGATACTCTGGTTGTATCTCTCAAAATTCACAGGCTTGTAGAATGAACCGCCGGCCAATTGTCTGTTGGCCTCCTCTAAGTATTGTTCCCGATCAAGGATAACGATGTTGCCTCCTTTATCCGCAGGACGGACAACAATTCTGTTGTCCTCCATAAGGGATATAAGAGCCTGTCTTTGTGTGAAGGTAAGATTAGAGTCACCCTTCTGTTTAAACTTGTGTTTTTTATGTCTATGTTCATTCAGATTTTTATTAACACAATTGTGAAACGTATCTACACTGTCATGAGGTAATGTCGGTGTAAAAATGGATTTGGGTCTAAACGCTGTGTTGGCAGCCGCGTCAGTCATGATATCAAGTTCGCATAGGAGTTGTGTGGGGGTGATGGATGCTCCCTCCTCTATCTCATTGGTACCCAATTCTACCCCAGTGTTGAGAATTTCAGTGTCATTGATGTCAAAATCATACAGGTTAAATACAACATTCTCATTCTCACTCATGCTGTTGGCACTGCCTTTCAATTTGTGCCATTTTTTCAATTTGAGCTTGCGAATGTATCTAAAAAGGTCAATCCGATTGTCAGTATATTTGGAGGGGTAGAAAGGGCAAAAAGATAATCCAAGGCATAGGGTTCGTTTTTCACTGATACTCATACTTCTCTTGGATAAGTTAATAATAGTTTTGTTCACCATGTTGTCATCCATTAGTATCCTCTTCTGGCGCGTCTGTTGTTTCCCATTGCGCCACGGCCGCAGCCTCTTTTATCACCGTTATCTGATTCTTGTTCTTCTGTTTTTTCGTTGCCCCTTTCACCGCCCCATCCTCGTCCTCTCTGTCCCCTCGTTGTTTGACGACCCCTCCTCAGGGTCCTGTACTAGTCTAAATAAGTGACCTGTTTTTTACTGGGCTCGGTAAGAGTCTCATTGAGTACAGAGACATCAGATTCGCTCTCACTGTGGTCGCTATTTCATTCTCAGAGTTGGCTCTTCAATCATTCAGGTTCGTATTAACTGAGCCGTCACTTTTATACAGATGGTCGTATTTGTGACTAAAGGTCAGAATACGTCCGCTGTCATAATCTCCATAGTCACGATTGAGTTTTCTCTCTTTGCGTGCTTTTATATCATCTTCATATTTAGCCAATCTTTCTTGGATGGTCTTGAGAGCTTTTTCTAGGTTCTCAGTGTCTGTACATTTCTTAAATTCTTCCATCAGTTCATTGATTTCCTTGATGAGGTTCTCTCGGTCTATCCATGCATACTTGATGAGGATCTCTAACATTCTCCTCGAACTGGACACCGAGTTAGTTGACCATTCCTCCAACATCAAGGGATTGGGTTGTTCATAGGTTGGTGTAGTACAAATTCTGAGGCCCCTCTGCACCATATTCTGGTCTACATAATGCTGCAAGGATGTTGCCTCCCACCACTTGGTGATCTCACTTCTCTTAAGTTTCTCATACAGTTTGAGTTTTTCTTCAAGAGGTTGTATCTGGGTATTTGTTTCTTTAGGATTGCTCATGTGGATCGCCCTTCTTGTAAACATATTTTTGGCTGCTCAGGTATTTTCCCCATCTTCCTCCATAGTTGCCTTACAAGCAGACAGTTCTTTGGAGTGCTGTGTCTCAATCCCCCTAGTGTATACTAGGTTCTCTTTGACACATTCCACTTCTAATGCACAGAAGTACTTTATACCAATGCTTCTTAACAGTATCGATGATCCATAGAATCAAGGGCCATCTATTAGGGTGTTACTGAGTTCAATCCCACAATCCTGCGCACTAAAGGTATTAACGCGGTGTGCCACAGGGACCCACTGCCTCGGGGCGTAGGAGTAACAACGCCCAACCGCTGTTGGGCGCCCCTTCCCACCTTCCTGACAGATGGAGAACCTGGTTGACGCTCACCTTAATGTTGCGCTCGCGGTCGGACTCACACTCCCTTCTGGCATTAGATTAGTAATCACTCGGCCGGTCCAATGCGTGAGGTCCTCAAGTCACTCCTTTGGACCACTACGGACCCTTGAAGAGTGGCGCGCACGCCGGCAGAGAAAACCGGCAATTCAATGTTCCAAATTGCAAGCAAGTCAGCGCGCTCTCAAGAAAGTAGACAAAGCAACTCCCAAAAGTGGCTAGGATGTTTAATCCACAATGGGTTTCACCACACGAAGTGGCTTGATCACGTGAACATCGTGCATACCAATCACCATATTTGTAATACAAGGGTACATGAACATAGAAATGGGACTGCTGTCACTGTGTTCACATAAACAAATCACGTAACGACCATACATGTGAGTATAAAAGTATCGGTGGCGTCCTGTTAACTATTACATATTGCGCGATTTGTCAAATCATTGGACACACAACAATTACATCTCATAGTAGTGTAATACATGAACAATGGAAATTAAATGGAAATAAAATAATCCATCCAAAGACGTAACTGTCAAAGCCCCACATGTGTGTAGAAATATGCTGACATTACGACATACGAGTTGTCCTCAGGAGTGCAAAATAGTAGTACTGCACAAAGGCATGACGAGCTACGGAACAGAGCAGTGTGCTCCATTCCGCAGCGGTAATGTCCAGTGACATCAGGGAGGCCCCAAGTTCTGGTAATAGAAGGATTAATAGGGGCAGTCCTTGTTTTGGGCCTGGTGTTGACCAGAGTGTCCTTCAGACTGTTAGATTTCTTAAATGAGAAGAGTGGTTTTTCCCAAATTTGCCAGTATTTATGATCGCCCAGTGTTTGTTTATACTCCTGGTTACTTGATTGGATACTGCATTGAACGTGGTTACACATGTCAGTGGTATCGAGTCTTCATTAGTCATTCTCTCTTCAAGGAGCGCCTCTCTGGGTTGATTTCTGGCCCTCTTCTGACATTTGTTTACAATTTTGATTGGGTATCCGCGTTTTGAGAGTTTTGTGGATAAATCAGTGGCTTGTTGTTTGTATTCAGAGAGCTTACTAAAATTTCTACGCAATCTGAGAAATTGTCCATACGGCAGATTTTCCCTGAGTGGGCGAGGGTGGAAATTCTCAAACCTTAGCAAGTTGTTCTTTGCGGTGGGTTTATAATGAGTTCTTGTCTCTAGCCAGTAACTCTCCTTGGTAATGACCACATCAAGGAATACAATCCTTTCTTTGTCATAGCAGTTCGTGAATCTAAGGTTTTCATCGCAGGTGTTTATCCAGATGATGAATTGGTCCAACTGTTCGACTGATCCCTGCCAGATTGCTAGGACGTCGTCGATGTAACGCTTCCAGAATGTCAAATTTTCACGAAAGGGATTTCATCATTCAAGATTAACTTTTGTTCGAAGTCGTACACATACAATCCAGCCATTCTGGGGGCAAAAACGCTGCCCATTGATGTTACCCCTGTTTGCAAATAGAGGGTTCCTTCAAATTCAAAATAGTTACATTTTAGTGCCATCTTGGCACATTCCAGAATGAAAGCTCTGGGTGTGTTGAATGACCAGTCAGTGTTGTTCAGAGTGTTTTCAAGGACTTTGATAGTGTCATCTTGAGGTATGCTTGTATAGAGACTTTCAATGTCAAAACTTAGTAGGATAGTGTTTTCATCAACCACCATATTTTGCAATAGGTTCAATAAGCTTTTTGTGTCTTGTAGATACGTGCCAGTATTTTGGACAATAGTCTTTAAGAAAAAATCACAGAACCTGGACAAAGGTTCTAATAAAGAACCAATGCCCGAAACAATTGGGCGTCCTGGGGGTGGTAACCTACCCTTATGCATTTTGGGCAAGATATAGAAATATGGGATTTTCCCTTCTGTGGTACACAAATAATCCGCTTCTTGTTTTGATACTGGACTGCTGTCACTGTGTTCACATAAACAAATCACGTAACGACCATACATGTGAGTATAAAAGTATCGGTGGCGTCCTGTTAACTATTACATATTGCGCGATTTGTTGGTATGTGAATGATGAGTGCAAGAAAAAGTTTTTTACTTTGTGCGTAACCCCCCCTCCCGGAGTACAGCATTCTTCACCCTGTAACAGATTTTGGTTAACAGGTCAACAAAGGATTGTAGGTATGGCAGGATGTTAGTGTGCCCTGACCACCCACTTTCCCTTTTTTTGTCTTTTTGGTATTTTCCAATACGGGTTGAAACATGTAGACCTTTCACTTATCTACAGATACACACGGTCATAATTAGCCTATTATTGTATCTACACACACGTTTTTAATATTGTCCAGTAGTCTTAAGAATAAAAAAATTTTCCCACAAGTCATACCAGGACAATTTTTAACACACTTACTTTTTCTTGCACTCATCATTCACATACCAGCTCCACTGTATTTCAGGTGTCGCAGCACACCTTGATGGCACTCGGCTGTCAAGGTGGACCCCGATGATGAAGCATGTCACCGACCAGGTCGGTGAGTGAGGGGTTTATTAAACCAAAGAAGGACTTTCTTCTTTTTCCACTAGAAAACCATCCCACCAAGATCGCTCTTTGAGCCTCTTATGGTGGTACTCCTTTTTTTGTTACATAGACAACTAACTCGGTGTCCAGTTCGAGGAAAATGTTAGAGATCCTCATCAAGTATGCATGGATAGACCGAGAGAACCTCATCAAGGAAATCAATGAACTGATGGAAGAATTTAAGAAATGTACAGACACTGAGAACCTAGAAAAAGCTCTCAAGACCATCCGAGAAACGTTGGCTAAACATGAAGATGGTATAAAAGCTCGCAAAGAGAGAAAACTCAATCGTGACTATGGAGATTATGATAGCGGACGCATTCTGACCTTTAGTCACAAATAGGCCAGCGGCCTCATATAAACGTTAAACAACGTCGGGCTGAGCGAAGAGCCCTGCGGGACCCCACAGCCCAGAGGTCTGCTGGTGGAGAGGGTATTTCCCTCAAAAACCTGAAAGGTTCTATCACTCAGGAATGACCCAAGCCATTCCAGCGCTCCTCCCTGAATCCCAATGTCATAGAGACGCTGCAATAGGATTTTATGATTTACCGTGTCAAAAGCGGCACTTAGATCGAGGAGGATGACTGCCACCGATCCTCCCCGATCTAAGATTCCTCTAGTTTCCTCCATAACTGCCAGCAGAGCAGATTCCGTCCCATGTTTGGGGCAGAAGCCCGTTTGTGAAGGGTCAAGCAACTGATTGTTTTCTAGAAAGTTAGTCAAGAGACTATTGATGTATTTCTCTAATATCCTGCTGACCCAAGGGAGCAGGGAAATGGGACGGTAATTACTAAAGTTATTGATGTCCATGTTGGGTTTCTTCACGAGTGCCCAAACCCTAGCCTCTTTCCATGCTGGTGGGACCTTGTTAGTAGAGATTGAGGCATTAAGTACCTCCAGCATAACAGGAAGAATAGTGTGGCCGACGGCCATCAGAGAGCTCGGAGGAGCAGGATCACTGGGGGAGCCTGATTTTACCTGCGTCATTAAAGTAGCAAGTAAATCAGGATGTAGCAGAGGGCCATCACCAACTTTGACCCTAAATACCCCGTGGCATGCCATTTTAGGGAGAATCATTTTTCCAACACTAAAGATCTCAGTTACATCATCATTGACATGGAATTTGTGACAGGCTGATGAGTATTTTCAGCCTGTTTTTTAACTCTCTTTTTTCTATGTTGCTTCTCTAGGAGGGAAGAGAGGGGCCCAAGTCACCTGCACTCACCTGTCACGGGCCTTCCTTCCCTTTCTTTTCTTCTATTAATCACAAGCACCAGGACGTTTTTGCACTTACCTTAACCACCTTAACATCACGGGTAACGTACAGATGCCTGGACTGTTTTTTCAGCTGTCCCTTTAACTGCATGGGCACGGTGTGTGAACAGAGTGGGCAGCTGTACTATGGAATATCACTCTGCCCCACTCTCAGGTGATTCTTAAGAATATCTTTTTAGCACAGTCTGGCACTGGCCCGCAGTGTTGTCATCGTTTTTTTCTATATTTCTGTTACTCTGTTTCAATTTGACCATTCCTTATCCGATTATGACCTGTGTGGGTACATGATTCTGGCACTTGCCAATACTGGGACACCCGGTTGGTGTCCGATGTATGTCGTGTTTTTTGTATTGTGGGCAGGGTGTGTACAGGAATCTGCACATTTCATGGCATGCACTGCATTTTGTGCATAGCCAGGGCTGGATTTTCCACCAAGACACTCAAGCTGCTATGTATTCATTATGTGTTGAATTCCGAACTTTATTGTATTATCCGTTTTGACACTCACGCTCCATGCGGTAATTTTGGCAGGGGGGTGGGTCTCTGGACCCGGTAATCACGTGGTCCGTGGGGTGTTTCTCTGCGACACACTGCTCTGTTCCGTAGCTCGTTACGCCTTTGTGCAGTACTACTATTTTGCACTCCTGAGGACAACTGGTATGTCATAATGTCAGCATATTTCTACACAGATGTGGGGCTTTGACAGTTACGGCGTTGGATGGATTTTTTTAATTTACGTTTAATTTCCATTTTTCATGTATTACACTACTATGAAATGTAATTGTTGTGTGTCCAATGATTTGACAAATCACGCAATATGTAATAGTGAACAGGGCACCACCGATACTTTTATACTCACATGTATGGTTGTTACGTGATTTTGTTTATGTGAACACAATGACAGCAGTCCCATTTCTATGTTCATGTACCCATGTATTACAAATATGGTGATTGGTATGCACGATATTCACGTGATCAAGCCAATTCGTGTGGTGAAACGCGTTGTGGATTAAACATCCTAGACACCATTTTGGAGTTGCTATGTCTAATTTCCTGAGAGCGCGCTATGTTGCTTGCAATTTGGAACATTGATTGCCGGTGTTCTCCGCTGGCGTGAGCGCCACTCTTCAAGGGTCCATAGTGGTCCAGAAGGAGTGACTGTGAGTATGGATATATATATGTATATATATATTCACTGAAAAAACCATAGGTTATAGACCATATATAGTTAGGAATTAGCATTTACAAAACCTAGAAAATTCACTGAAAAAACCATAGGTTATAGACCATATATAGTTAGGAATTAGCATTTACAAAACCTTATTTTACTCACACAAAACCATTGAAATTCCATATATAGTTAGTTGCACTAACTATATATCGCGCACCCGCAATCCACTGCTGATGATGTCACATATTACATCATTCATGACATGGTCAGTGACATCACTGATGACATCACTGATGACATCTCAAATGACATCACTGATGACATCACTGATGACATCTCAAATGACATCACTGATGGCATCACTGATGACATCTCAAATGACATCACTGATAACATCTCAAATGACATCACTGATGACATCACTGATGACATCTCAAATGACATCACTGATGACATCACTGATGACATCTCATTTGACATCAATGACCACATCACTGATGATATCATTCATGTGACAATACAATGCATCTCCTCACATTTTAATATAACCTCTGTTACACCCAGTGTTAAATACAGAGTATAATTTTTGAAACCATTGACACACCAATACTAGTTACTACATACGCACTCACTGATTCCTACGTCTGCACACACATTCACTCATTCACCCATACAATCATTCATACATACAATCACTCATCTTTACAACACTATCATATGCACTCATACACCTATACAGACACTCACACTCTGCCACTCATCCATGGAGTTACTCACACACCTAGTCAGTCCTGTAAAGAATCAATCACACTTCCATTTTCTTGTCTATACAGTTAAACATAGAGCACCTTACATTTTCAAACATATACTAACACATACTTACTCTCTTATACAATCATTGATACAAGTACACATTGATCTGCACAGAGTCACACACCTCCCAGCCAGCCACACACACACTCAGTCTCCCATACAAATACTTGGACAATCAATCAATAACCCATATAGTTAATCATATAGCTACTGATCAACACATGCAGCAGTTTACAGAACGACAGACATAATGATGCACAAATTAAGACAGTTTAGTCACTAACCCATGCATTCAGTGAGACACATTTAATCACTCACTCATACAGTCAGTCACGCACCTACTAAATCCTTCATCCAGACACTTCTACATCTACTCATTCTTCAATATGTAAAACATATTTAAACTTTACAGAAACACACAGTCACTGGATGATGTCATCAGTGATGTCATCAGTGATGTCATTTGAGATGTCATCAGTGATGTCATCAGTGAAGTCACTGACCATGTCATGAATGATGTAATATGTGACATCATCAGCAGTGGATTGCGGGTGCGCGATATATAGTTAGTGCAACTAACTATATATGGAATTTCAATGGTTTTGTGTGAGTAAAATAAGGTTTTGTAAATGCTAATTCCTAACTATATATGGTCTATAACCTATGGTTTTTTCAGTGAATTTTCAAGGTTTTGTAAATGCTAATTCCTAACTATATATGGTCTATAACCTATGGTTTTTTCAGTGAATTTCAATGGTTTTTTAATAGCAAATATCAAAAGCTTTAAAATGTATTCTTCTTTAAATCGAAAAATATATTTTATATGTTTTTAATACCATTTTTTTATATATATTTTTTTTTATAATTTTTTTTGATTCGCTCCCGGTCCGCGAACCGGGCAGCTTCCCGTTAGCTCAATTTGGTGCCGCGACTCGGTCCGCGAACCGGTAAACGTTCCGTTTGCGCAACTGCTGCGTTAGAAAACAACATCGTGATGCGTCGCGGAAGCGCGACGTATCACGTTGTCGCGTAATGCATCTTATGACGCGCCGCGTTAGCGCACCCGGAAGTGCTCCGGTACGCGAACTGAGACGCGAAGCGCAGCTCCCCGAAAGCGATCCGGGGCGCGTCGCGAAAGCGCGACGTATCGCGTTGCCGCGTAATGCGTCTTATGACGCGCCGCGTTAGCGCACCCGGAAGTGCTCCGGAGCGCGAACCGGAAGCGATCCGGGGCGCGTTCCGCAGCGCGTAACATAAGCGTAACAGGTCATGTGACTTGTTAATAAAACTTTTCATTGGTTCATTTCACTTTTGGTTTCCTAATGATGTAAGGCTAGGTCAGGTGACCTAAAAATAACACTTTTCATTGGTTTAGAACTATTTTTTTTCCAAAATGATGAAAGCCCCCACCTTTTTTCTCACTCTGACTTTCAACTTTGTGAAAGGAAGACCTATTTTGCTCAGTGGAAAATGGCTTCACTAGTAGCTGCAGCTGGTGGACCCCCACCACCACCTCCTCATAGGAAGAGAGGACCACCTCCACAGTTCCTTCCCAACACAGAGGAGGAAGAGGATCAAGAAGAGGAAGAGGAAACACAGGCAACACATTTTTTACAAGAGGAGCCCCGGGTATCTCATCATAAAAATAGTTTCATTTGGCAGTTTTTTCTTTTCCTGAAGGACAGAAAAAAGTTAATGCTCGGCATGTGACGTGCCTCATATGCAAAGAGGACTTATCTAGAGGCACAGATAAGAAGTATAGTTACGGCAACTATACTATGCACCGTCACATGCAGAGGTGGCATCCTCTAAATTACAGCCGGGCAGAGATGCGTGACCTCCAGGACAACCCACCAACTCCTGTGGCCAGGAGATCGGCACAGGTATCTCTGTCGGGGCCAGAGGCACGGGAAACAGTGCCAAACATTCAGGAAAACTTTGTCCACATGAAAATAGTCTGAATATATTGCGGTACCTTACTCTCATGTGGCAATATGAGTGTTAATTTAATAAACAGTATTTAAGGAACAGTGGTTCAGGGGTGGCCTAATAAGGTCCTTGAGAGAATATCTGCAGTGTATAATTAATTAACACTTAGGGAGCTTGAGGTGTAGGTAGACATAAACTCATTAGTTTATTCTCATTTTTTAGCATATAAAAAATATATATCAAAGACGTTTCAGGTGCTCATATTGGTGACAAAGTGCAGAACGTGACATGCACATAAATATATACAGTAGAGTGGGGGTATTTCCTTGGATAGGACCTATCCAAGGAAATACCCCCACTCTACTGTATATATTTATGTGGTTTATACCTTGTTGTTGTGTGACGTGTTCTTTCGTCTTCACTATGTTCACTCATGTCACGTTCTGCACTTTGTCACCAATATGAGCACCTGAAACGTCTTTGATATATATTTTTTATATGCTAAAAAATGAGAATAAACTAATGAGTTTATGTCTACCTACACCTCAAGCTCCCTAAGTGTTAATTAATTATACACTGCAGATATTCTCTCAAGGACCTTATTAGGCCACCCTTGAACCACTGTTCCTTAAATACGTTTTCACCCCAGGTTCGCTTCATGGGGTACCCTTGTTCTCAAAATATAATTTAATAAACAGAGCATTTGAAAACCACACGTGCTCTAAACGCCCCAAAAAAAAAAATTTTTTTTTGCTCCTGTTGAGCCCTTTCCAATGCCTGTTTTTTGTTGTTTCCCCCCCAAAAAAACCAAAAACAAAACATAAAATTGTTCAAAAAATACAAAAAAAACAAAAAATGTTCAGAAAAATAAAAAAAAATATAAAACAACAAAAACATTTAAAAAAAAGTTCTTTTCAGAACTACCTCCCCTTTATAAAAAAATTGCTAGAATGTTTAGCACTCTGGCAACCTCTATTTCTTTTGGTTTGCTACCCCGTTCGCTCCCCGGTACGCGAACCGGGAGCGAACCAAAAAAAAAAAAAAAAAAAAGAAGAAGAGTAAGTATAAGGGAAGTAAACAGAGAGTAATGTTAAAAGAAAGACAGCTATAGGGAGTAAACCAGGGATACTGTTTAATAGATTTATTTACCGAAGAAAAGATGGAAGAGGGTATAATTGTGAAAAACAAAATAGATAAGGAAGTGAAAGAAAAAAAGGACAGTAGAAGAATAACAAAGAAGAGTTTCTTAGAGAATATGAGTGAATGTTCAAAATAAGCTTAAAATATGCGGAATAACAGAGAGAAAAAACAGAAAGCAGAAAAGAAGAAGTAACAGAAAAAGAATAATTGAAACAGCAAAGAAATCTAAATAACATAGGGGCATATTATCAACATATTCAATAAAAGTTTTGCAGCTTTTATCGGCAGAAATGTGTCGCTAAAGCTGCTTTTGCGGCAGAAAACTGCCGCTAAAACCGCTTTTGCAGCAGTTTTCTGCCGATAAAAACAGCAATAATTTTATTGTCTGTGTTCATAATATGCCCCTTAGTGTGCTTCAACTACACAGAGAAAGCATAATGAACAAGTAGTGAAACAGTGATCAGTCAGAGACACTAAGAGTAATAGAGACGGAGTGAGTGAACAAGAGTGAGGAACTATGAGAAGAGAAAGACTGAGAAAAGGAGTGGAAGGAGTAGAGTAAGTAAGTAATAGAGAAAGGAATGAGGGAAGTAGCAAAGGCAGGAAAGTGAGGGTTAAAGAAATGAAGCAGTGGAACTAATAGTAGTTAAATGAGATAGAAATGAAACGAAAAGAGTACAAAACATTTACCTTATAATTGTCGTTAACTTAGTCACTTGTTATTTTTATACTTTCAATCTGTGAAAGAGATAACAAACATTTGAAAAATATTAAAACATATATTTAAAAATTAGAAAAGACAAGGGAAAAGATTGAAGGACAAACAGTTTTTCAACAACTTTGACACTTACAGAAGCTTCTGCTTCTCCAGGCCCCCTACACAGTCCTAAAGATATACATTTTAAACTAACAGTATCTTGATGCAGATGAAGTAAGGCCTATCTTGAAACATGGTGCATCTTTTGCACTGCTGTTGTCTCACAAAAGTGACGCAATGGCAGCGCAAAAGAGGTGCACAATCATCATAAAACTGTTCCTAACATTTTAAATGATTGTTTCAGGATGGCAATAAGGTGTGTCCTATCCAGACGTTTGTTTCAGGTGAGGCCTACTCAGGGTTGCAGATCAAATTTAGGCTTGTTCAAGAGTACAGAGGAGATAATACATGTGCAGGCCAACCAATAAAGTTCAGACTTCCTCTGTTTCCCTGGACAGGCCTAAACTTCATCTGCACAATGTGATTCGTAATGTTAGGAAACACAGGTAATGTATTTCAAAAACGTGCAATTTCTTTTGCTCATTTCACAATCACATCACTTGTGTTTCCTTTGGTTAGGTATCTCATTGTGCAGATGTAGTCCAGCATATGAAAGAGTACGCACTGCATGCAACAACTTTGACACTTACTGAAGCCTCAGCTTCTCCATACCCCCTACACAGTCCTAATTATATACATTTTAAACTGACGGTATCTTGCTGGAAATGAACTGATGCCTATCTTGCAACATGGTGCATCTTTTACACAAAAGTGACGGAACAGCGGCATAAAAGAGGCACACAGCCTTTATAAAACTTCCCTTAACATTTTAAATAATTGTTTCTAGATGCTGATAAGGTGTAACCTATCCACAGATTTGTTTCAGGTAAGTCCTACTCAGGGTTGCAGATGAAATTTAGGCTTGTTGAAGAGTATAGAGGACATAATACATGTGCAGGCCTACTAACGAAGTGAGTCATGTCCACTGCACTCTTGAACAAATGTCAGACCTCCTCTGTCTCCTGGAACAGGCCTAAACCTCATCTACACAATGTGATGTGTAATGTTAGGAAACACAGGTAATATAATTGAAAAACGTGCAATTTTTTTTGCTCATTCCACAATCACATCACCTGTGTTTCCTTTGCTTAGGTATCTCATTGTGGAAATGTAGTCTATCATATGAAAGACTACGTAGAATGTGAGCACTGTATGCAACAACTTTGACACTTACAGAAGCCTCACCTTCTCCATGCCTCCTACACAGTTCTAAATGTACATCATAAATACAAACAGTACAGAATTAATTATCAAGTTAAATGGTTTATTTTTGCTGTTCTCAGAATGTATCAAATTTCACTAAAAACAGTGACTTGAAGGTATTCATCATATAACAGCGGGGAAAAAAAACACAATCAAAATGATTGTGTTTAAAAAACCCATATAACATAACCAATCAGAAATCAGAACTCCTCAAAAGTAACTTACTTTCCATGACGTCGAAGGATGTCCTATGAACAGCTTACACTCGGTTGTGCTGTTTTTATTTTCAGCCCGCCACTTTCTGAAAGAAAACCTCCATCGTTTTGAAAAATATGTTACATACAATAAATGACTTCTCGCTCTCTACCACACGTTTCCACAAGGCCAAATCATGTAAGAGCCATTTATAACTCTTGGAATTCTTGTAAGCAAATCCCGTCATTTTCTATTTCCGCAACTTTCAGAAAGAAAACGTTCAAGATCACTTTCACAATCCTGGACTAGTAATATCTTACCCTTCTTGCTCACTCATGTTCTACATTTCCTATGACACTGATACTGCTTACTATGAAGCAGACTTACACTACCTCTATGACTACTATAATTATTTAATTCTCTACATCACTTTTAATCACAAAGCAATATAAAACAGTAGATACAACTGTATCAACCCCTAGAATCATTATACGCCAGTTACCTACCCTAAATTCTCTTTTCTGAAAACAGAAAGTAAGAATATTTTTAAGTAAAAAGGCAACATTGTATCGTAGTCAAATGGCAATAATTTCCGAAACAGCAAATTTTTTTACATTTTCAATAAGCTGTGTGATAAGCGGATCTTGTTAAATGACCATCATGCCATATAATAGCTGCAGTTACAAATGTTCTTCCTAAAATCAACGACTGTGTAGCCACAACATTTGTAATTAAAGTTGAAGACTTACTTTCATCAGGTTTATATAGTTGGATTTTTAAAATGACATTATAATCAAAAGTTTGGACAAATAATCTAGACAGCATTGCAGACTTACATTCCCTCTACTCCATGTCTTGATTGGCTGCTTGAATTAGCTTATAAAAAGAAACAGTTTTTCTGAACTCATTCAAAGTGCAGTTATTTTTCCATGACGTCAAGTGTTATGGTAAGAACCCCGTTTGCTTTGGGAAATACTCTGTTGTCCTTCAACTAATCTCTGCCCAACACTTTCTATAAGAAAATCTTCTTTTTTTCCAGGAACTATTTAAAACTCAAAAATAACTTTTGACTCTGTACTACACTTATCCTCAAGGCCAAATCGTGTAGGAGCCATTAGAACCTCTTGAAATTCCTCAGAGCAAATCCCGAGATTCCTTCTCTAAAATTTTGGTTTTAAAAACACCAGGTAAGAATTTTTAAGGTCAAAAGGTAATTTTTTTTGAAAATTAAAACAGAATCGTTGCAGAATGACCAGCCATTTCTAGACTTTAAATAAGCTGTGTAATGTCCTGATGTTATTGAAGGACCATCATGATATATAATTGCTGCAGTTACAAAAGTCCTTCCTGATATTGACAACTGCGAAGCAACAAAATTTTTTATTAAAGTTGTCAATTTTGTTCCATCAGGCCTACATCGTTGGAACATAAAAATGACATACTGGCCATATGTTCGTATAAATAATGTTGACATCATTTCAGATTTACATTGGCTACACTCCATGTTGTGATCAGCTGCTTTTACTAGCTTATTAAAGGAGACTGATTTACTGTCTGGCAAAGTTAAATATATAAATCTTTCTGAGTCTACACTAGTAGTACTTGATACCCTACAGTTCTCGCAGTCATGCTGCCATTGATAAGAAAGCCCAAACAGGTGATCTACATCTACACCTTCAGCATGCAATACATCAAGCATATACATTAAAAACTCCTGACAATCTTGCTGAATATTTTGAGAGAATTGTGTTTGACCTGAACATCTGTCTAACAGATTTCGAATTTCAGACACACTTTCTATTTTTGTTCTATCAGTGCTACATTTCTCTAACACAGAATTTAACAAACTGCAAAATCTTTGATCAGAATTGACCACAATCTCTTCTTTTACATTTTCTAGAGAAAACAAAACATTAACCACTACATTAGCATAGCAGTTGACACCAGAACTGTTTTCAAATTGAAAACCAACAACATCTTCAACAGAATCCTTTTTGTTTCTGCTTATAATTTCAGGTTCATCGACTTTTCGTCTTTTTGCTACAACCTCCCTAGTATTGGTCACATTTCTTCGTTTCCGGCCTACCACACGTTTCTCAAACAAAGGATATTGAGGCAAATGTGGCGCATACACTCTTCTTAACCTATTGTATTCCTTAACACAATCTAGATCCGCACAAATGTTTGTGACATCACACTCAATCAAGTACAATCCCGATAAAGTTCTAACTCGTGACAATGCCACATATGCCATACCCTCCTTGAACACAGAACTGCCAATATTCACCAATGCACTGTCTACACTTAAACCTTGCGATTTATGGATTGTCACCGCATATGCCAAGCAAACAGGAAACTGCTTACGGCGAACATATAAGTCTTTTAC
The DNA here is from genome assembly GCF_964261635.1 of Lissotriton helveticus. Lineage (NCBI taxonomy): Eukaryota > Metazoa > Chordata > Amphibia > Caudata > Salamandridae > Lissotriton > Lissotriton helveticus. The sequence goes on from NC_136059.1 coordinate 645,166,926, forward strand.
AAGCAAACATCTAGCAGAACAACGACCAATTAGCTGTACTTCCTCAATGCCATCAAATTTAATTTTTAAAAATTCAATTCCATCTCTATTTCTGTATTTCACAAAATCAACAACATTACCCATTGATCCATTTACCAGACCTCTTTCAACATGTAAATTCCTTCTTAAAATGATACGGCAGTTTAAGCACACATTCAGAGTCTTTTCAAAACCTGCAGTTTTAGATATAGTCTTCTCTAATGAATCCAATTTTGTTTTCAAATTCTCAGACAAAATAATTGTTGATCCCATATGCTCTACTCTGTCAATAGCTTCCAGTTTCACAATCTCTTGGTTTTCTAAATGCAACATTTTGTTGTTGAAGATGGCACATTCTGCAAGAGTTGGCATCAAACATATTTCAGATTTCTTCTCAGTAATTTTCTGAAAAATATTCTCAGGCACAACATCTTGTTCTGGATATAAATTTGACAGTAATCGTGCATGTAAAGCTTCTTTCCCATGCTCGGTCACTTTTCCAATTCTAACATCTTGTAGAATATTCTTGTAATCTTCATCCTTCGCCTGACGCATATTTTCATGCAGTTCAGCATAATTGAAGTTTAACCATTTATTGACGTTGACAATGCTCCCTAGGCACTTCCTGGTATCTTCATGCGTGAGCATTTTGAACACAGGTTGTCCTTTCACTGGTGTCAGCTGCAGAAGATATCCGAAAACAATGATGTGTTTGCCACCAAATAACACATCATACTCTGTTTTGAGAACTTCTTGCATTCTCAAATGCACAAAGGCAAGCATGACATTGGAAACCATGCTTACTTCGTCAATGATAAGAAGTTTCATTTTCCTCAAGACTCTTAAAACTTCACAACAAGCATCTCCAGATAACTTGTGGTATTGTAATTTGTTGTCATGCTCCACTGGCAGCATCAGTAGACGATGCAAAGTAATACCTTTAATGTTATGTGCTGCCAGTCCAGTTGGAGCGGTGACAACACAAGACAGCGATGACTCAGTCCTTTCCTGCAAATAACATGAAATTGCTTTAATGAGGAAACTTTTTCCAGTTCCCGCTTCTCCACTCACGTACAGTCGAACAGGCTTCAACGACGTACATGAGCACTCTTTCTTCTCATGACTTAATCCATGATCAATTTGCTTGGCAACTTCGTCATATATTTTCCTCTGCTCAACGTTGAGCTGTCTTTCCAAGTCTTCTAAGTTAACCGCATCCTCCTGAGCATGTGCCATAGCTCTTTCCACATCATTCATGGCAGTGGCAGCTTCATTTTCGATAACAGGTCCTCCTAGTGGATCCTGACTCAATGAAACAGAACTCTGACTGTCCTGAGAACTGTCTCTGGCAATCTCGGCTGCAATCGTAGCTTCCTGCTCGATTTCCGCATTCAACATTTCTAGATATTTGGGAAAAGCAGGACATTCTATGGTCTCCTTGGCGGCAGTGAAAGAGTCTTCGTAACAGAGGAAATCTCCAAGCAGTTCCTCTTCTGCACGCCAAGGCTTGAAAAGTTGCAAAAGTGCTAAATAGAAAAACTCCTTTTTTTCAGGAGATTCGCCACTCAATTTTCGATGGTTTACCAAGTGGCATTTTCTTTGCTTGACCAGACATCCCTCACTTCCAATTACAGCATACACTCCTTTCTCAATATCTTCTTTGATGTTCCTCTTGAATATGTAATTTTGTAGAACCTCATACAGACAAACATTCTCGAGGTGACTGCTTCGATTTGGATAATATGTATCCAACATGTTGGTCTTCAAAATATCGGTACTGTTTGGCTCCTTTTCCGCCAAATACTCAATTTCCCGCACAGGTTTCAGAACTCGATTACGCGTTGCAGCAAGACCAAGACTCGCCCAAACGATACTCCTGGATTTGGCATAGAGACTTGCTGAAGACAACCGGTCAGAACATTCGTAAGCTCCGATTTCTCGATGTGACAACATCTTCAGACTGAAACTGTACAACTTCTTACTGAGGCTCTTTTCATGGGAAATGTCCTCCCACATATCCTTCAATTCTGTCTTTTCTTTTTTGGTGATGTAAGATGTCACATACCGAGCCACAGCCATACAGTTATCAGCCACAAACTGTATATCCATGTTAGCATTCCACATGGACAAAATCACTGGGTTGTAGTCGTTGATGTACTTGGACTCTTCGTTCCTCTTCAAATTGTATGTGTTTTTAGGTGATTTCTTCATCACATTATGTCGCAGCGAAGACATCAAACTGTTTACTCTTCCTTTAGAAATCACCGGTCGTGGAAAGCCGAAACGACATTTGGTGTAGAACTTGTCCTTGTTTCTGAATTTACGACGACAGTACTTTCCTCAACGATGGCTTTGGAAACGTAGAACTTTTTCTCTTAGGCTTTTCTTCTCCTTTGCGTTTGGAACAGCACACGTAGAATACTGTTGTATGAAACTCATCACTAAGTCTTCTGGATCCGTTCCAAATTTAGGTGCATCCTTGATCCACAGCAGCATATGTATATGAGGAGCACCTCTGGCTTGGTACTCCTTTCTCCAGAAGAAATCCAACACCTCTCCAAGAGGTGGATTTCTCTTGTTCATGATGAAAGACATCATAGCTTCAAATCTATGATTGAAGTACCTGCATACATTGACTGGATCCAAAGAGCACAGTTCTCCGGGTGTCTTGAATTCGATGTTTTCAATGTTTCCATTTGCCTCTCGTAGAAATTCAAGTAAGTCTTCCCAGCCATACTCGGCACAGCTCAGAGTGAGGAACCATGTGGGAGTTCCTAAGTTCCTCAGCATACATTTTAAATCACCATGACGACGGTACCAGTACTCATTAGTACCACGCTGACACGCCATGAGATTAATCAGGTGACAATCCAAAATACTGTCTTGGACATTGACTTTATCCATAAAGTCACTTGCTGAGATGTTTTGCATGTGTATACCACTTTTCAAGATGTGGTTCACTGCATATGACAGTCCAGACAGATCGCTTTCAAACAGGAGATGAAACAAATAGGGAATGCATTGTCGAAACCTAGCATCTTCTGCATACAATCGTAAAGTCCGGTATTCAGAAGCAGGAATTTGATGAGGTCGCTCATCATATCTTCCTCCCTGACCTGTTGGAAATAGCTGTGGGAAACACCGAGCTTCCAAACTTTCCTCCCAAACACTAATGGGACTCCCTTTGGCTTGTTTCATTTGAAACCACTCAATAGCATTCCCCATGACTTCCTTGGAATGCAAAGGATGAACACTATAATGTTCATATATTTCTTCACTTTTAAAGGGTTCTACTTTCTCAATTTGACCAGCACACAAATCGCTATCCTCTTCCTCACTTACTTCCTCTTCTGCAACATATACATTCTTATAGTACTTATTATTTTTTTTCAAATACAATGTTGCCTTTTTGACTTTCCTAACATCCACTAAATCTTGCCATATTTTCTTATTCTTTGTCGGAACCCCATTAACTAAGATAACCAGAGGTTCCTCTTCCACTTTTTCTACTCCAATTGTATTAATGTTTTTCTTCAAATCTAGAGGCAAATAAACAACTCTTCCCTTTAATCCTCTCTGTAAATCTGATGGAGGCAATTTCCCTGTCTTTGGCTCCATTCTTACAATAGCCTGAAAGGGATGGATACTTTGTATCAAAATAGATTCATAAGTATTTAAATCCTTCAATTCAGAAGGAATCTCAACCAATTCCAGATTATTATGAACCGCTCTAGCAGGCATCTGGTTTTGATTTAATTTGTTACAACAATAAGTACACACACGTTGATCCGATCCCAAATCAAAACAATTTTCTACCATCAAGTATGTTGCGAAATCCTTCCATTCACTATTATTTTCCCTTTCACTTTTTGCATATAAATCCACTAACTTAGTCTGCTTCTTATAATAAGTGCGTCGACAACACACACAAGTGAAATTAGGCCTCTCACTTGATTTAACCTGAAACGTGGCAATTTCCTTCTGAAAATTATCTGTACTGGAAACCTGTACACTGTCTTCCACATTACCCTCTTCTTCTGGGTCAATTTCAACATTCTCCTCTTTACTTCCAAAGTAACAAAACTCAATTTCTTCACAAATATTCTTCACATCTATTTCAGAACCATGCAAAAGAGCAGCGCATAATTGTTTAAGCATAATTGCTGGACTCTTAGCATAATACAACATTCTAACTAATTTCCTCACTTTATTATGATGCACTGCTAGCATCCTGAAATGATGAAAAACACTCTGGCATACTCTCCTGGAAAGACAAGCCAGTGAATGACCATGCAAACCTGTCACTTATCTCACTCTGCAAGGATCTAATTCTTGCAACAACATCATTTTCTGCTTCAAACTTTTCTTATTAAATGTCCGTACAAAATCACAAAGCAAATTGATGGAATCCTGTCGTACACTGCAAATACTACTACACTTCCAGGTGTACACAGGACCCTTAGGACGTCTTCCTAAAACCTCATTACCTAACACCTCTTCTGTCTCTGTTGTCACAAGTTTTTCTTTTTCAACTGGACAACCATCTTTCACCTCATAAGCTCGACCACTGGTGTCAACTGCATGCACCAAATCATTATCCTGGAAATAACTCTCCTCATTGAAAAATGCCTCACAATTTGAACTATGCATCCATTCTCCGGAAAAAACTTCACAAAAATTACTACTATTAACTATTCTCTTCCATCTACTATTTCTTTTGAAATCATAAATTGCCTTGTTTAGCTTCCTAATTCTATTGATTATCAAAATAAATAACTTTCGCTTTATTTCAAATGCCTGATCAATAACTTTCTCGACTTTTTTTTTTCTCTTATAAAAAACCACTTTCTGTTGACCTTTCTTAATATTTTTTAACAAATTGCCAATTATCCTGTTGCGGAACATTCGTCTACGAATGTCCCTAAACTGTTGTTTCCTTCTACTATCATGCACAGAGTTATCTCTTGCTCTAGCAGTAACATTTTTGATTGGCCTTTCCTTTCCGTTTAAATTGCTTCTCTTTTTCTGGACTAAAACATTTTCTGTACTACTACATTTTTTTCTACAAATGTTTCTTATGAATGTTTTCGTGGTCTTACCCGGTGCTTTCTTGGTGACTTGACAAGTTTTTTTTGTAGAGGACTGCTGCATTATTTCATGGACCTGCTGTCTTTGACGTTTTGCAGCCTTTCTAATTCTATCCTTAGTTGGCATTCTCAAATTTTGAAATGATCTGCAGTTGAATCTGTGGTAAAATATAATAAAAAATGTTATTAACCACTATTACCAAACAGTAAATCAATAACAGTCATCAAAAACTTAACACACTACTTGACATTTTTACATAGAATATTTTTTAGTGCTTTGGCAAATTTAGAATACACAAATAGCAGAAAAGAAATGGAATTCTTCTTCATTTTACCTGTGCTGTTTTATATGTGAATCTGATCTAATTTTATGAGCATATTTTAATATTTTATTGAAGACACTACACATAACCTGTTTTTGAAGGTGTGTTTAATTTTAAATGAAACGGTTTACATTTTTACTTTTCATTTATTATAAATTTTAAAAATAAATGTTTATAGTTCCATAGGCTCAAGCAGGTCAGCTTCCCACCCTATGTCATACAATTCTGACAAATCGGCATCCTCATCATGTTCTTCATCATCCTCAGGATTTAAATCATCCAAGGGATCTACTTCCACTGACGTTTCAATTACAAGTTCAATGATAAGGTCAAAATCAACTGATTGCTGATTGTCACTCATGGTTGATGTTGTCGTTATCTTTAAAGAAAGAGAACAACAATGAGATGTTGCAGAGTAAGAGACAAATCTCAGAGATTATAATAGTAAAATTGTTTAACAAGAGTAACATTTTGCAGCTATTATTTAGCCATGTCCAGCGATGCTGTGGAGGTGAGGCCTATGTCCAAGTTTTCAGTGAACAGGACTCATCTCTTCTTAATCTTGGATAAGCCTCACCGACTCTGTGTCCCCTGCTCATACTTAAATGTACAGGGGCAGATTTATGCTAAGTGGCGCATCCCCACGGATGCACCAGTTAATGTGCACCGATGCTCTGCCTCCCATAGTGTGCTGCATTTACAATGTGGAGCACCATTGAGCAAAAACAGCACAGATGCGTCACGCATCTGTGCCGCAAAAGCAGCACATTGCAGGAATCACGTCATAAGCGCAACATGTCTACTGCAATGCACAGGAGGAACCCTCACATTGCATGGTGCATCACTTCTTATGCCTGTTTCAAACAGGCGTAAGGATTTGATTCAGCAATGCTATAAAGCTGACTCAGTGAAATCTTCTAAATTTCACTGTGTTAGTTTTACAGGGCTTTCATGCAAATTAATGCATACCTTGCAACAAAACACCTATATGAAAACTGACGCAGGTTTCATGTGGCACAGGACTTTACAGCATGACACATCTGCCTAGATGCATCAAGTTGTAAATATGTCTCCACATAGCAAATCTTTTGCACCGCCGCTGCGTCACAAAAGTGACGCACAGTGACGCAAAAGAGACATACACCTATCATAAATCTGACCCTAACATTTTAAATGATTGATTCAAGATTACGATAAAGTGTGGCCTATCCAGAGGTTTGTTTGAGGTGAGGCCTACTCAGGGTTGCAGATGAAATTTACGCTTGTTAAAGAGTACAGAGGAGATAATACATGTGAAGGCCTACCAATGAAGTAAGTCATATCCACTTCACTCTTGAACAAAGGCCAGACCTCTTCTGTGTCCGTGGACAGACCTAAACCTCATCTGCACAATGTCATTCGTAAACTTAGGAAACACAGGTGATGTAATTGAAAAATGTGGAGTTTCTTTTCCTCATTTCACAATCACATCACCTGTGTTTCCTTTGCTTAGGTATCTCATAGTGCAGATGGACTCTAGCATATCAAAGAGTACACAGAAGTTGAGCACTGTATACAACAATTTTGACATTTACAGAAGATTCAGCTTCTTATCTTGTTGGAGATGAAATGAGGCCTGTCTTGTAACATGGTGCATCTTTTCCATCACTGCTGCATCGGTTTCATGTGGCACGGGACTTTACAGCATGACACATCTGCCTAGATGCATCAATTTTTAAATATGTCGCCACATAGCAAATCTTTTGCACCGCCGCTGCGTCACAAAAGTGACGCACAGCGGCGCAAAAGAGGCACACACCTATCATAAATCTGTACCTAACATGTTAAATGATTGATTCAGGATGACGATAAGGTGTGGCCTATCCAGAGGTTTGTTTAAGGTGAGGCCTACTCAGGGTTGCAGATTAAATTTACGCTTGTTGAAGAGTATAGAGGAGATAATACATGTGAAGACCTACCAATGAAGGAAAGTCATGTCCACTTCACTCTTGAACAAAGGCCAGACCTCTTCTGTGTCCGTGGACAGACCTAAACCTCATCTGCACAATGTCATTCGTAAACTTAGGAAACACAGGTGATGTAATTGAAAAATGTGGAGTTTCTTTTCCTCATTTCACAATCACATCACCTGTGTTTCCTTTGCTTAGGTATCTCATAGTGCAGATGGACTCTAGCATATGAAAGAGTACACATAAGTTGAGCAGTGTATACAACAATTTTGACATTTACAGAAGATTCAGCTTCTTATCTTGTTGGAGATGAAATGAGGCCTGTCTTGCAACATGGTGCATGTTTTGCATCACTGCTGCATCGGTTTCATGTGGCACGGGACTTTACAGCATGACACATCTGCCTAGATGCATCAATTTTTAAATATGTCGCCACATAGCAAATCTTTTGCACCGCCGCTGCGTCACAAAAGTGACGCACAGCGGCGCAAAAGAGGCACACACCTATCATAAATCTGTACCTAACATGTTAAATGATTGATTCAGGATGACGATAAGGTGTGGCCTATCCAGAGGTTTGTTTAAGGTGAGGCCTACTCAGGGTTGCAGATTAAATTTACGCTTGTTGAAGAGTATAGAGGAGATAATACATGTGAAGACCTACCAATGAAGGAAAGTCATGTCCACTTCACTCTTGAACAAAGGCCAGACCTCTTCTGTGTCCGTGGACAGACCTAAACCTCATCTGCACAATGTCATTCGTAAACTTAGGAAACACAGGTGATGTAATTGAAAAATGTGGAGTTTCTTTTCCTCATTTCACAATCACATCACCTGTGTTTCCTTTGCTTAGGTATCTCATAGTGCAGATGGACTCTAGCATATGAAAGAGTACACATAAGTTGAGCAGTGTATACAACAATTTTGACATTTACAGAAGATTCAGCTTCTTATCTTGTTGGAGATGAAATGAGGCCTGTCTTGCAACATGGTGCATGTTTTGCATCACTGCTGCATCGGTTTCATGTGGCACGGGACTTTACAGCATGACACATCTGCCTAGATGCATCAATTTTTAAATATGTCGCCACATAGCAAATCTTTTGCACCGCCGCTGCATCATAAAAGTGACGCACAGCGGCGCAAAAGAGGCACACACCTATCATAAATCTGTCCCTAACATGTTAAATGATTGATTCAGGATGACGATAAGGTGTGGCCTATCCAGAGGTTTGTTTAAGGTGAGGCCTACTCAGGGTTGCAGATTAAATTTACGCTTGTTGAAGAGTATAGAGGAGATAATACATGTGAAGACCTACCAATGAAGTAAGTCATGTCCACTTCACTCTTGAACAAAGGCCAGACCTCTTCTGTGTCCGTGGACAGACCTAAACCTCATCTGCACAATGTCATTCGTAAACTTAGGAAACACAGGTGATGTAATTGAAAAATATGGAGTTTCTTTTCCTCATTTCACAATCACATCACCTGTGTTTCCTTTGCTTAGGTATCTCATAGTGCAGATGGACTCTAGCATATCAAAGAGTACACAGAAGTTGAGCACTGTATACAACAATTTTGACATTTACAGAAGATTCAGCTTCTTATCTTGTTGGAGATGAAATGAGGCCTGTCTTGCAACATGGTGCATCTTTTCCATCACTGCTGCATCGGTTTCATGTGGCACGGGACTTTACAGCATGACACATCTGCCTAGATGCATCAATTTTTAAATATGTCGCCACATAGCAAATCTTTTGCACCGCCGCTGCGTCACAAAAGTGACGCACAGCGGCGCAAAAGAGGCACACACCTATCATAAATCTGTCCCTAACATGTTAAATGATTGATTCAGGATGACGATAAGGTGTGGCCTATCAAGAGGTTTGTTTAAGGTGAGGCCTACTCAGGGTTGCAGATTAAATTTACGCTTGTTGAAGAGTATAGAGGAGATAATACATGTGAAGACCTACCAATGAAGTAAGTCATGTCCACTTCACTCTTGAACAAAGGCCAGACCTCTTCTGTGTCCGTGGACAGACCTAAACCTCATCTGCACAATGTCATTCGTAAACTTAGGAAACACAGGTGATGTAATTGAAAAATGTGGAGTTTCTTTTCCTCATTTCACAATCACATCACCTGTGTTTCCTTTGCTTAGGTATCTCATAGTGCAGATGGACTCTAGCATATGAAAGAGTACACATAAGTTGAGCAGTGTATACAACAATTTTGACATTTACAGAAGATTCAGCTTCTTATCTTGTTGGAGATGAAATGAGGCCTGTCTTGCAACATGGTGCATCTTTTCCATCACTGCTGCATCGGTTTCATGTGGCACGGGACTTTACAGCATGACACATCTGCCTAGATGCATCAATTTTTAAATATGTCGCCACATAGCAAATCTTTTGCACCGCCGCTGCGTCACAAAAGTGACGCACAGCGGCGCAAAAGAGGCACACACCTATCATAAATCTGTCCCTAACATGTTAAATGATTGATTCAGGATGACGATAAGGTGTGGCCTATCCAGAAGTTTGTTTAAGGTGAGGCCTACTCAGGGTTGCAGATTAAATTTACGCTTGTTGAAGAGTATAGAGGAGATAATACATGTGAAGACCTACCAATGAAGTAAGTCATGTCCACTTCACTCTTGAACAAAGGCCAGACCTCTTCTGTGTCCGTGGACAGACCTAAACCTCATCTGCACAATGTCATTCGTAAACTTAGGAAACACAGGTGATGTAATTGAAAAATGTGGAGTTTCTTTTCCTCATTTCACAATCACATCACCTGTGTTTCCTTTGCTTAGGTATCTCATAGTGCAGATGGACTCTAGCATATCAAAGAGTACACAGAAGTTGAGCACTGTATACAACAATTTTGACATTTACAGAAGATTCAGCTTCTTATCTTGTTGGAGAGGAAATGAGGCCTGTCTTGCAACATGGTGCATATTTTGCATCACTGCTGCATCGGTTTCATGTGGCACGGGACTTTACAGCATGACACATCTGCCTAGATGCATCAAGTTGTAAATATGTCGCCACATAGCAAATCTTTTGCACCGCCGCTGCGTCACAAAAGTGACGCACAGCGGCGCAAAAGAGGCACACACCTATCATAAATCTGTCCCTAACATGTTAAATGATTGATTCAGGATGACTATAAGGTGTGGCCTATCCAGAGGTTTGTTTAAGGTGAGGCCTACTCAGGGTTGCAGATTAAATTTACGCTTGTTGAAGAGTATAGAGGAGATAATACATGTGAAGACCTACCAATGAAGTAAGTCATGTCCACTTCACTCTTGAACAAAGGCCAGACCTCTTCTGTGTCCGTGGACAGACCTAAACCTCATCTGCACAATGTCATTCGTAAACTTAGGAAACACAGGTGATGTAATTGAAAAATGTGGAGTTTCTTTTCCTCATTTCACAATCACATCACCTGTGTTTCTTTTGCTTAGGTATCTCATAGTGCAGATGGACTCTAGCATATCAAAGAGTACACAGAAGTTGAGCAGTGTATACAACAATTTTGACATTTACAGAAGATTCAGCTTCTTATCTTATTGGAGATGAAATGAGGCCTGTCTTGCAACATGGTGCATGTTTTACATCACTGCTGCATCGGTTTCATGTGGCACGGGACTTTGCAGCATGACACATCTGCCTAGATGCATCAAGTTATCAATATGTCGCCACATAGCAAATCTTCTGCACCGCCGCTGCGTCACAAAAGTGACGCACAGTGATGCAAAAGAGGCATACATGGCTATGTAAGTTAAATAATCAAAATCTAAATTTGCCAAGCACACATGGGTGTGTATTTACAAGGACCTTCCACCACGAGGAAATGTCTTTAATTAAAATGGGAGAAATAACATCAAAGGGACTCAAATGCCTTTTAAATGTACCCCAAGCAACCTATGAAACTCTAGCAGTACATATCAAGAAACCTAATTGATTTCAGAAATCGTTTTTAAACACATCATCTAAATCAATGATATACCTACATTCAAGGGGAAATGACTTAAAATGGCCTAAGACACATGAAAGCGTTTTTTTAAGGTCCTTGCACCATTTTTGGGTCACTTTTAACATGGCTATGTTAGTCAAAGAATTAAAATCTAAATTTGCCAAGCACAGATGGGGGCGTATTTACAAGGACCTTGCACCACGGGGAAAGGTCTTTAATTAAAATGAGAAAAATAACATCAGAGAGACTCAAATGCCTTTTAAATATACCCCAAGCAACCTACGAAACTCTAGCACTACATATCAAGTAAACTAATTGATTTCAAAAATCGTTTTTAAAACATCATCTAAATCAATGATATACCTACATTCAAGGGGAAATGACTTAAAATGGCCTAAGACACATGAAAGCGTTTTTTTAAGGCCCTTGCACCATTTCTGGGTCACTTTTAACATGGCTATGTTAGTCAAAGAATTAAAATCTAAATTTGCCAAGCACAGGTGGGGGCGTATTTACAAGGACCTTGCACCACGGGGAAAGGTCTTTAATTAAAATGAGAAAAATAACATCAGAGAGACTCAAATGCCTTTTAAATATACCCCAAGCAACCTATGAAACTCTATCACTACATATCAAGTAAACTAATTGATTTCAAAAATCGTTTTTAAACACATCATCTAAATCAATTATATACCTACATTCAAGGGGAAATGACTTAAAATGGCCTAAGACACATAAAAGCGTTTTTTAAGGCCCTTGCACCATTTCTGGGTCACTTTTAACATGGCTATGTTAGTCAAAGAATTAAAATCTAAATTTGCCAAGCACAGATGGGGGCATATTTACAAGGACCTTGCTCCACGGGGAAAGGTCTTAAATTAAAATGGGAACAATAACATCAGAGAGACTCAAATGCCTTATAAATATGCCCCAAGCAACCTATGAAACTCTAGCACTACATATCAAGTAAACTAATTGATTTCAAAAATCGTTTTTAAACACATCATCTAAATCAATTATATACCTACATTCAAGGGGAAATGACTTAAAATGGCCTAAGACACATGAAAGCGTTTTTTTTAAGGCCCTTGCACCATTTCTGGGTCACTTTTAACATGGCTATGTTAGTCAAAGAATTAAAATCTAAATTTGCCAAGCACAGATGGGGGCATATTTACAAGGACCTTGCTCCACGGGGAAAGGTCTTAAATTAAAATGGGAAAAATAACATCAGAGAGACTCAAATGCCTTATAAATATGCCCCAAGCAACCTATGAAGCTCTAGCAGTACATATCAAGTAAACTAATTGATTTCAAAAATCGTTTTTAAACACATCATCTAAATCAATTATATACCTACATTCAAGGGGAATTGACTTAAAATGGCCTAAGACACATGAAAGCGTTTTTTAAGGCCCTTGCACCATTTCTGGGTCACTTTTAACATGGCTATGTTAGTCAAAGAATTAAAATCTAAATTTGCCAAGCACAGATGGGGGCATATTTACAAGGACCTTGCTCCACGGGGAAAGGTCTTAAATTAAAATGGGAAAAATAACATCAGAGAGACTCAAATGCCTTATAAATATGCCCCAAGCAACCTATGAAGCTCTAGCAGTACATATCAAGAAACCTAATATTTTTCAAAAAACGATTTTAAACACATCATATAAATCAATTATATACCTACATTCATCGGGAAATGACTTACAATGCCCTAAGACACATGAAAGCGTTTTTTTAAGGGTCACTTTTAACATGGCTATGTAACTCAAAGAAACAAAATCTATTTGTAAAACACTTGACACAAAGCAACATTTAAAATACAGAACTTTCTTCATAATTTTCTCCCTAAAGCATACTATTGTCTATCTAAATTAAATGAATCTTTTCTCACCTTAGCACATACTTTATGAGTTTCAAAACAGTCTCAGAAACACACCAATTTGTCTTTAGCAGAGCAAAAGGTATGCACTCCAGAGTCTGCAGCTATGAAAAGCACAGAAATGCTGTAACTCATTACACATATCTGTCATGTCACCCAATCAAAACTCTTCCCTCACTTTTTTCAAATCAACACCCTTCCCCCCTCTGCCCTCTCTGCCTTTTTTGCATAGCAACCACCTCCTGAAAGACCTCTGATGTTTGCAAGTTCACACGACAATGTTTCAATTGAACTCTGAACTCTCAGTGCACCTGCATATCCAGTGCAGTCTTTCATTAAATGATTTTTTCTTGACCATTCAAATTACATCTTTCAAAGAACTCATCCATGCACCCTAACTTTCTGTTTTCAGCAATCAAAATCCACCAATCACTGCTACTGCTTCCTTAACACAGAAACTCCACAGTTTTTTTCATTTTAAACTCTTATTTTTCCAACTGCCATTTCATTGCCACACTTCATCTCACTGCAGCAGAACCTTCTCTCACCATGTTTTCTGTCTGGATTGTTGGACATAGTTACATCTACTGGGCTCAGAGGTATGCTGAGAACAGAAATTTACCTAACCTCAATTTACAAGATGTGGAAATTAAGTGGTTTGGCCACAGAGGATTAAAATGTCACCAATTGATACCATTGGTGAAAACCTTTATGCATTTGCCTAAACCTGACCTGTTAATTTTGCACTGTGGAGGTAATGACTTGGGCACTTTGACTGGTGTAGGTCTGGAAATGCTTTTAAAGGACACCTTTGAGCAATTGATGGCACTTTTTCCTCAAACTGCCTTGGTATATTCAAATATATGCCAAAGACAGAAATGGAGGTGGTCGAACCAATTTTGTCCACAAATTGAGAAATCGAGGAAGCATGTAAACAAATCTGTTTCAGCTTACATGAGAGACCATGGAATGGGCTCCATGTACAACAATAACTTGCATTACTACATGCAAGATATCTACAGAGGAGATGGAGTTCACTTCTCAGATGAAGGGAACAGAGTTTTCATTCTGAATTTAAAACTGTGCATTGGTACCTACTTATAAGTACCTAAATGTACCATAAACCCAAAAGCTCTTCTCAGAGCTACCCTACATCTGATCACTCACAATTATTATTTTACTCTAACTTTTTTCACTAATTTTCAACAAAGTACGCTCCCCGGAGCGCTACCCGGTACGCGAACCGGAAGCTAACCGGGCGAATTTTTTTTTAAAAATGGGGTTTTTTTCGCACATATGGGCCTCCTCAGCCATCCTCAGAAAACCTAGGGGGTCAAAATACGTCTACCGTGTCCCCTTCTACCCATTCTGAACATTATTTGCCCTCCATCTTGTATCTTAATTCGACCGAAACACAAAATGGTGGACTCCCGTAACGCTGCAGGTTCACGTACCGGGGCGCTCCCCGGGAAGCGCTCCATCAAAAAAGGTGGGAAAGTAATTTACAGAAGAAACATTGGAGACACTTTCACCAAATATAGATTTGCTCATACTACATACCAATCCCTACCATTTTCACAAATTTGGTTGGAATTCCATTTAGCCATTTAGCCTGTAGACCTCTCTAAATACCCTGAGGTAAATTACTTCACAAAACACATCTGAAGTGTTGGAATTGACAACCAATGAAAATGTTACTTTCTTTTCCATTTTTTTTTACCTGACATTTGATTGGTTATGTACCTGAATATAAAGGAAGAGAAGGAAACACAGCCATTTTGACTACTACTTCCTGGTATACATTTCAATAGGATTTTCACTAATAACTTCAACTTCTTTGTAAAGGTAAGTTGTTATTTTAAAAACTGAAGTATATTGTGCACTTTAAGTTAATATGGTAAACTTTTTCTGATTTTTATATACTATCCCTCTGTAGTAGTTATAGATTTAGATAGACTTCTCTGTTATAGTTATGGATGGAGTTAGGCTTGTCTTTTATAATTATGAATTTACTTACGTTAAATCACATACACTTTTTTATATTCCTACTTCCACTCTAATACTATACACTGCCCAAAGATAAATTCACTGTTAAAAACTGCCTATCTAAAATTAATCCCAACAGTGCCCTATCTCTACTAATATATATTTGTTTTATGCAAATTTCAGGCAAAATGGAAGGTGAACAGAAAGTGTCATTTGAAATTGTCCTTGCAGAGACCAACCAAGAAATCATTGATCCAAATGATATTGAATTTATGGATGAAACTTGGGACCAAGAACTACTGCAATGTGTGCAATCAGTAGATGTCCTCCTTGAAAATGAGGACATTTTACACACTCAAACATTACAAGCTATGTTCAATGAAAATAACGACATTTCAGACAGTGAAATGGTAGACATTTAAATAAATTTTGAAACACAATCACAATATTAAATAATTGTTTAAAAAATAAATAAATAAAAAAAATCAACAAAACAAACAATCAATTAACATACAATATTTGAAAAGTCTATCATTATTTTTTCCTTATAGTACGCTCCCCGGGCCGCTTCCCGGTTTGCGAACCGGGCGCTCCCCACGCAAAAAAAATAAATAAATGATTTCTCTTTTTTGCCCCGCGGGGCCCTTTTAAAGCCTCCACATCAAACCTAGGGGGTCAGGGAGGATCTACTATGCCCCCTTATGGTCATTTCCCCCTTTGTTTTGGCCTCCTCTTGTCTCTCGATCCTACCGAGAGACAAGATGGCGGCCGCTCCGGACTGTTTAGAATGTTGACAGACACCGGAGAGCCAATCAGCTTCGCTTCGCGAAGTTCCGTTACGCGTCAAGTACGCGAACCGGGGCGCTGCCCGGAGCGCTGTTGCAGATATATATATTTTTTTGAACCTTAATTTCTCAAAATCCACTGGAGCACATATATTGAGACCTAGCAAAGGCACATCGGGCTAACAGTCCCTACAATTTTGCCAAGTTTCGTGCAAATCCATTCAGCCGTTCGGGCTAAAAGTGAGGCCAACCGCCCTATGGAAATTAACATGGAAAAAACATGTTTTGAGACCCCCCATTTTTCTCGGCCCCCCCTTGACGAACCCCCCCCAAATTTTCAGTGGCTGCTCAGGAACAAAATGTTCCATTTTCCTGAAAACTTTAGCCAATTCCGTCCACAAACGCCAAAGTTATTAGACATAGAATTTTCAAAAATCCCATAGGAAAAAAATCCTAACTATATATACCTACTGGCGACCGCCAGTAGGTATATATATATATATATATATATATATATATATATATATATATATATATATATGCAAAAAAGAAGGAGAGAACTCTGGGTAGGTCTCAGTTTAGGTGGAAAGCAGCTCCTGTTAGAGCACTCTCAACACCAGCGACACTCTAGATCTGCTCACCTCAAATGTCTGTTTTTCTATCAAAGTTTTTAAGCATAGGATTAGACAGTGCTATCCATGCCGAGATAGAAAATGACAAAGTCTTTCGCCATTTAAACAGCAAAGTCTTTAAGCATAGGACTAGTACAGTGCAGTCCTTGCCGAGCTGTCAAATAACAAAAGCCATTTATCACTCCAGGCACAATATTACAGCTTTGAATTGGTAAAATACCAACTCAAGCCAACCTGAAATGAATAAAAGCAACCCCTGACACAGTGTTTCGCTCTAATTAGAGCTCTTCAGAGAGGTATAGCTTTGTCCAGACACAAGGGAGCACCCAGTATTAAGTCAAAACAAAACCCTTTCAAGCATAGAGTGACGCATAAATTATGCAAAAAAGAAGGAGAGAACTCTGGGTAGGTCTCAGTTTAGGTGGATATATATATATAAGTTCACAGTTGCCCCCAAGGCGAAGCGCACTCCAAGTTCGGCATCTGTAACAAAGGAACTCACCTGTGATTGTTTGGTGTGAATAAATTTGGGACACAGTCTGGCAAATCCGTATGTTGGCATTCATTGGGGGAGCAGAGAGCCTATGAAGAAGGGTGCAAGACCCGAAACGCGTCAGGCACTGCAGACGCCGAGTGTGCCTTACTTTCCAAACCGGAGACATGCCGAACTTGGAGTGCGCTTCGCCTTGGGGGCAACTGTGAACTTCAATATGTAACGGCCGGCCCGGCCGTGAAGCGCTCCGCCGTTGATCGTAACGGTTCCGCTGCTGGATTTTGTTCAGCACAGCGAGACGACCCTGGCATATGGCATACAATGGGAAGATGCACGGGGCACACCCGTGACATATTTTATTTTATTTTACCCTTTTGAACTGCTTCCCGCCCACTGGGGTGTTATTTTCGGACTTCCCGCCCCATAATGCATCTGTAACAAAGGAACTCACCTGTGATTGTTTGGTGTGAATAAATTTGGGACACAGTCTGGCAAATCCGTATGTTGGCAGTCATTGGGGGAGCAGAGAGCCTATGAAGAAGGGTGCAAGACCCGAAATGCGTCAGGCACTGCAGACGCCGAGTGTGCCTTACTTTCCAAACCGGAGACATGCCGAACTTGGAGTGCGCTTCGCCTTGGGGGCAACTGTGAACTTCAATATGTAACGGCCGGCCCGGCCGTGAAGCGCACCGCCATTGATCGTAATGGTTCCGCTGCTGGATTTTGTTCAGCGCAGCGAGACGACCCTGGCATATGGCATACAATGGGAAGATGCACGAGGCACACCCGTGACATATTTTATTTTATTTTACCCTTTTGAACTGCTTCCAGCCCACTGGGGTATTATTTTCGGACTTCCAGCCCCATAATGCATCTGTAACAAAGGAACTCACCTGTGATTGTTTGGTGTGAATAAATTTGGGACACAGTCTGGCAAATCCATATGTTGGCAGTCATTGGGGGAGCAGAGAGCCTATGAAGAAGGGTGCAAGACCCGAAACGCGTCAGGCACTGCAGACGCCGAGTTTGCCTTACTTTCCAAACCGGAGACATGCCGAACTTGGTGTGCGCTTCGCCTTGGGGGCAACTGTGAACTTCAATATGTAACGGCCGGCCCGGCCGTGAAGCGCACCGCCGTTGATCGTAACGGTTCCGCTGCTGGATTTTGTTCAGCGCAGCGAGACGACCCTGGCATATGGCATACAATGGGAAGATGCACGGGGCACACCCGTGACATATTTTATTTTATTTTACCCTTTTGAACTGCTTCCAGCCCACTGGGGTGTTATTTTCGGACTTTCAGCCCCATAATGCATCTGTAACAAAGTTACTCACCTGTGATTGTTTGGTGTGAAAAAATTTGGGAGACAGTCTGGCAAATCCGTATGTTGGCAGTCATTGGGGGAGCAGAGAGCCTATGAAGAAGGGTGCAAGACCCGAAACGTGTCAGGCACTGCAGACGCCGAGTGTGCCTTACTTTCCAAACCGGAGACATGCCGAATTTGGAGTGCGCTTCGCCTTGGGGGCAACTGTGAACTTCAATATATATATATATTCACTGAAAAAACCATAGGTTATAGACCATATATAGTTAGGAATTAGCATTTAAAAAACCTTATTTTACTCACACAAAACCATTGAAATTCCATATATAGTTAGTTGCACTAACTATATATTGCGCACCCGCAATCCACTGCTGATCATGTCACATATTACATCATTCATGACATGGTCAGTGACATCACTGATGACATCACTGATGACATCTCAAATGACATCACTGATGACATCACTGATGACAACATCCAGTGACTGTATGTTTCTGTAAAGTTAAAATATGTCTTACATATTGAAGAATGAGTGGATGTATAAGTGTCTGGATGAAGGATTTAGTAGGTGCGTGACTGACTGTATGAGTGAGTGATTAAATGTGTCTCACTGAATGCATGGGTTAGTAACTAAACTGTCTTAATTTGTGCATCATTATGTCTGTTGTTCTGTAAACTGCTGCATGTGTTGATCATTAGCTATACGAGAGGCTATATGTGTTATTAATTGGTTGCCCAAGTATTTCTATGGGAGATTGAGTTTGTGTGGGGGTGGCTGGAAGGTGTGTGACTCTATGCATAGATGTGTGAGCAGTTTATTCACTAGGTGTATGAGTTCAAGAGTGCATGTGGAAACAGCTACATGGGCAGTTGACTGTGTGCATGAGTGTATTGATGAGTGAATGGATATCTCAATGCTACATGTCATAGTAAGTACATATGTAAAACACAGTACATGTGAGAGTTGGCATATATAAATAACTGTGCATGAGAGCCACTGAATGAGTGAGTGGTTGTATCGATCATTGTGAACTTGTATCAGGGATTGTATAAGAGAGTAAATATGTGTTAGTATATGTTTCAATAAGTAAGGTGTGTTTAACTGTATAGTTGAAGAAATGGAGGTGAGATTGTTTCTTTGCATGACTGACTGGGTGTGTGAGTAACTCCATGGATGAGTGGCAGTGTGTGAGTGTCTGTATACACTGAGTGTATCTAAGGTTATATTAGAGTCTGAAGAGGTTTATCGTATTAGCACAAGAATGATGTCAAATGAGATGTCATCAGTGATGTCATCAGTGATGTCATTTGAGATGTCATCAGTGATGTCATCAGTGATGTCACTGACCATGTCATGAATGATGTAATATGTGACATGATCAGCAGTGGATTGCGGGTGCGCAATATATAGTTAGTGCAACTAACTATATATGGAATTTCAATGGTTTTGTGTGAGTAAAATAAGGTTTTTTAAATGCTAATTCCTAACTATATATGGTCTATAACCTATGGTTTTTTCAGTGAATTTTCAAGGTTTTGTAAATGCTAATTCCTAACTATATATGGTCTATAACCTATGGTTTTTTCAGTGAATTTCAATGGTTTTTTAATAGCAAATATCATAAGCTGTCGAATGTCAAGTACGTGGTAAGTGAAAACATTTTCGTGTTTATGCACACTGATCTGCTTTGAATGGTGCCCCCCCCCCCTCATTTCTATTAGGAGTACTCTCTCTTTGCAGATAGTGAAAGGTAGTTAACGCAGGCCTTTGCCCCCGTTGTAATCCGTCGTGCCTGCTTCTCTCTCCATTTGATTGATTGTTATCCAAGTATTTACTGTTTTAGAATTAGTTCTCTTTGGTTCATTCTCTATTTACAAACAAACACAGAGTCGCAATACTCTGTTTAGTCTTTGCAGATAACGAAAAATCGTGTAAAAAAAAATAAAAGGAATCGAGCAAAATCAGTAGGCCACTAATGGGATCTCTTTTTGACCTCGCTAAAATAGAAACATTAGGAACAACCCCTCATGACAAATACAAAACTAGTGAGATGAACTGAACTCCACACAATGATGGCTGCAAAACAGCTCGGCTCCGCCACCCACCCCGCCCAAAATAACGATAAAGAACGGCTGCCATGATTGGTTGCGGAATGACCACGACGGAGCTACGAAATGGTGCTGCTCTCATGCTAACCCCAGCTTCAGTCTGAAACATCCAGAAACACTGTAGACTACCAATTCGATCAGTTCCGGTAGCGCCCCAATGTAACCCGGTAGAGAAGAACTAGCCCTCCCCTCTTTGACTGATGGTTCTTGTTGCCTGTCCCTTCTGTTGTCATTTAACAGAACTATTTAGCCTGCTGAAAGGGGTTGTGTTCCGACCGCTGGTTGGTGGAGACATTTTGACTATATTCTGGACCTGCGTTGTCGCGTAATGCGTCATATGACGCGCCGCGTTAGCGCATCCGGAAGTCATCCGGGGCGCGCAGCGCGTAACATAAGCATAACAAGTCATGTGACTTGTTAATAAAACTTTTCATTGGTTCATTTTACTTTTCTTATTGTAATGATGAAAGGCTTGGTCATATGACCTAAAAATTACGCTTTTCATTACTTCCGAACATTATTTTTTCTTAAATATATGTTATAATGTTCCAGGCTAATGTACTTTCCCGGAAATTTTACAACTGTCCTGCAAGTAAAATATATTCTTTTTTCGAGAAAAAGAGCGTTTCTTCGTCCCATGACGGAGCCGTTGAGCAAAAGAGGGTCGACCTGCTGTCTTAGTCGCCGATACGCCTGAATATGAGATTCTTATCGATCACTTTATGTTGCAGGAATAGAAAACACAACAGCCCTTGACCATTTATCTTTACTGCGTTCCTTCGTATTATACCTTTTACCCTTCATGTAATTGGTCTGCTTTATTTCACTTGCCTTTTAATGATTCTAAAACAGTCACTATTATTAAAAACTTTACCAATGTATATACTACTACCATGTTTTCTTTTAAAAACCTTTATTGTGAAAATTTCATTATACAAATACGAGCCTATATCCACGTGGGCCTGCCACAGAGCAAACTGTAATCGTATATGATGAATAGACATTTACACTGTAGAGGAACGTAACGGGCGGGCCATTAGGTTGCAAGAACTAAGGTGTCTAACAGTTACGGAATCGGTGGACGTACATTTTATAATTAAAATACGACAGGGCCAGTTACAATAAAATTATCTAGATATACATTTGCGGGCAAGTACCATGGGTGACGTTAATTCGAACTTTCAACAGTACAGTAATCAATAACACATCAGAACTTAATATCAATAGGGATGTCGAAATAGTCAATCAATTCTCGTCCCCGCCCGCCATGTGCTTCAAAACTGCATACGTATCTCGTGATTTCAAGGTTCTGCAACCAGTACACAACAAGGAGTTACGAGTCCCATTTATTCCGGCGCCATTTTGGGCGAGGACGGGCAGGTCCAGGATATAGTCAAAATGTCTCTACCAACCATCGACTATGATGATGTTTATATGCTGTATTTATTAGAGTAACACTCATCTGTCCACATGAAATTAATTTGCCACAATCTAAACATGTCATTTTAATCTTTCCAAAGTTCTTCTAAATATTTGGGACCGTTTCCCTTGCCTCTGAAGCTCTCAGTGCCACTTCTTTGATGAATGTACTAGCAGGTCAGGGGTTCTCCTCCAAATCTCTCTTTTATGCAGCACTATAATTAATTGGTGCCACCTCTCCATATGACGATGCATGGTATAGTTACCACAACTATATATTTTTTCGGTTCCTCTGGAGAGTTCATCGTGGCAGATGAAGCGTGTAACGTACCGGGCATTTACCTTTTTTTGCATGTACAGGAAAGGAAAAAAAATCGAGCGTCCGAGTTCTAAGGTGTCCCAGGGCCATTTTAGTGGACCAGGCCCAAATCCAAAGAACAGGCCGCCATTTTGAGAGTCCTCTTGCAGCCGCCTGTCGCTGTAGCATCAAGAGCAGCCGAAACTCAGCTGAATGGCAACTGAAACGGTAAAGGGGCCCCCTACTACAGCAGACGAGCCTCCACCTAGGAAGGCCCATTCACGCCGGCTCCCCCCCCTTCGGGCACCCCACGCCGTTATTCGGAGCAGTATTGTAGGATGGCCACACCAGTGCGGCAACTTGCTAGACATCACCTCGGTGGTAACCGAATCTCAACGCCTTGTGGTGTCTTCTATTCAAAAAACATTGTTATGCTGCCTTCGACCTATTCGCCGCAAGTGCGCACACAACTCAACTGCATAGCTTGCTAGACACCACCTCGGTGCCATCCGGATCTTGGAATCTCAGCACCTTTTGGTGTCTTCTCTTCAGAAAATATTGTTGCGCTGCCTTTGGCCCCATTCGCACATCAGTCCGCTACTGACGCCATCTCACAGGCTAATGGGGCGCCCCACGCCGACTTTCAGCATTGTAGAATGACCACACCAGTACAGCAACTTGCTAGATATCACCTCGGTGCCATCCGGATCTCGGCGCCCCACTGCAGATGAAGTGCCTCTCAACTATGAAACCACCACGGTGACATCCGGATCTTGGCGCGTTGTGCTGCCTTCGGCCTATTCGCACATCGGTCCGCTACTGACGCCATCTCACAGGCTAATGGGGCGACCCACGCCGAGTTTCAGCATTGTAGGATGACCACACCAGTACAGCAACTTGCTAGACATCACCTCGGTGCCATCCGAATCTTGGCATCTCAACGCCTAGTGGTATCTTCCATACAAAAAATATTGTTACGCTGCCTTTGGCCCCATTCGCACATCAGTCCGCAACTTAGACATCACCTCGGTGCCATCCGGATCTTGGCATCTCAGCGCCTTGTGGTGTCAGTCAGAAAATATTGTTGCGCTGCCTTTGGCCCCATTCGCACATCGGTCCGCTACTGACGCCATCTCACAGGCCAACGGGGCGCCCCACGCCGACTTTCAACATTGTAGGATGGCCACAGAAGTGCGACAACTTACTAGACACCACCTCGGTGCCATCCGGATCTTGGCGCGTTGTGCTGCCTTCGGCCTATTCGCACATCGGTCCGCTACTGACGCCATCTCACAGGCCAACGGGGCGCCCCACGCCGACTTTCAGCATTGTTGGATGGCCACACCGGTGCGGCAACTTACTAGACACCACCTCGGTGCCATCCGGATCTTGGCGCGTTGTGCTGCCTTCGGCCTATTCGCACATCGGTCCGCTACTGACGCAAACTCACAGGCCAACGGGGCACCCCACGCCGACTTTCAGCATTGTAGGATGGCCACACCAGTGCTGCAACTTGCTGGACACCACCTCGGTGCCATCCGGATCTTGGCGCGTTGTATTGCCTTCGGCCTATTCGCACATCGGTCCGCTACTGACGCCGCCTCACGTGCCAACGTATTTTCTCCGCATTTTATACCCTATGCCGCATAACAGGTCATGTGACTTGTTTATAAAACTTTTCATTGGTTCATTTTACTTTTGGTTTCCTAATGATGGAAGGCTTGATCATATGACCTAAAAACAACACTTTTCATTGGATGAAAACTTTTTTTTTTTTCCCAAACGATGAAAGCCCCACCTTGTTTCTGGATGTTTCAGACTAAACTGGCGTCAGCATGAGAGCACCACCATCTCGTAGCTCCGTTGTGGTCATTCCGCGAGCAATCATGGCAGCCGCTCCCCACCAGAAGCCTGCAGGAGTCGGGGCCCCCAAAACTTTTGATGAATTCTCAAGGCGGAGGGGACGCTTTCGAGAATGGGGTCCAAGACCTAGCAGACAAGCGTCCGATTTCCAAGGTGTCCCAGGGCCATTTCAGTGGACCAGGCCCAAAAAGGAAAGAGCCTGCCGCCATTTTGAGAGTCCTGTGACAGCCGCCTATCGCTGCACCGCAAGAGTGGGCGCAACTCAGCTGAATTGCGGCTTTTGACACAGTGGACCAAAAACGGACGGAATGGCAACTGAAACGGTAAAGGGGCGCCCCACTACAACAGATGACACTCCACCTGGAGAGGCCCGTTCACGCCGCCTCCCCCGGGGCGCCCCACGCCGTTATTCGGAGCAGCATTGTAGGATACCAAAACCAGTGCGGCAACTTACTGGACATCACCTTGGTGCCATCGTTCTGCTGCCTTGGAACTATTCGCACAACAGTTTGCTACTGGTGACCCACCCCCCGCGACGCCCCACGCCGTTATTTGCTGGGTGGCAACTTACTAGACATCACTTTCGTGTCATCTAGATTTCGGCGCGTTCTGCTGCCTTGGAACTATTCGCACAACAGTTTGCTACTGATGACCCACCCCCCGCGACGCCCCACGCCGGAAATCTGGACGTTGTGCTGCATTGGGACTATTCGCACAGCCGACCGCTACTTCGTTGTTTTTCCCTAAAAATGTTTATATGTTATTACTATTTTTGTTTTCTTGTATATATTTATAAATTATTAAAGTTTTATAATCTTACTACTTTGTCGGAGTGCTATATATTTTTAATGTGACACATAATTGTAAAAACTTTGATGTACAAAGAGTCATCCCTGGAATCTTCCGCTTCACGCTCGGTCCCCTCCCCAATCACAATACAGGATGGTTTTCAGATAATAGCAACGCTTCTGCTGTGACGGATCTCATCGAGTGTGGGCCTTGATCTACTATAACTCCTTTGAAGAGGGGTGATTCTTTACAGCTGTGGCCATAAACTACATCTGCAGGGCTAGCTGATAGCCTAGGACCGGCCTGGACAATCGGACACAGAGGAAAAGGAGTGTCAGAGGGTGCGGTAGTGAATAGGGCGAAAGGGAGGTGTCGGGCGGGCACAGGGTGTGATTCTCAGGGAAGAGCAGCGCAGATGGGGGGAGGTTTATTACCCATGCATAAGACAGAGAGCGGGGGTGACCACTGCCTGGGTGAGATGCTTGCGAGGGTGGGGAGCCATGCTAAGGATCGACAGCGTGCACAGAGTGGGTCTGGTCAAGGCATCTAAAATGGCTGCCGTGCACGACAAAAGTGTGGCATTTGAAAAAAGACAAGATGGCGCAGACAATGTTTTTCAACACTTCCTGATTTCCTTCGAATCGAACGTTAACAGACGTTGGGGCATATTACCAAAGTTAAGCGATATTTATCCCTAACGATGCATTGCAAAGATTTTTTTACCGTCAGAAATTATCGCAGATAAACCTTGCTATTATCAAGGTTTATCGCAAATACGATAAAAAACGACCGCAATGCATTAATATCGCTGAAAACTCAGCGATATTCATGCATTACCGAGCTAATGCTCTTAGCCATGTTATCCACCTCCCATTGCATAACATGGCTAAGAACTGCTCAGGGCAGCTGTTACTTTTTGGAGATATTCGCGCTTATCTCGAATATTTCCAAAAGTTGATAATAGGAGATAGCGATGTTAGCGACTGTTTCCAGTCGCTAACATCTTGGCATGCCCACTTTGCATGTCATTAGTGATAAATATCACTCACATGCAAAGTGGGGCCCAAGATGGTCGCTATCTCCTACTAGCCGTCGCTAACTGGTGTTAGCAACAGCTAGGTAATACAGATATAATTTTATCTCCGCGAAGCGGAGCGCTGTTACAGATATATATCTTGTTTTTGAACGTTAATTTCTCAAAATGCACTGAAGCACATATATTGAGACCTAGCAAAGGCACATCGGGCTACCAGTCCCTAATATTTTACCAAGTTTCGTGCAAATCCATTCAGCCGTTCGATTATTATTATTATTTTTTTTTTTTGCCCCGCGGGGCCCTTTTTAAACCTCCACATCAAACCTAGGGGGTCAGCGAGGATCTACTATGCCCCCTTATGGTCATTTGCCCCTTCGCTTTGGCCTCCTCTTGTCTCTCGATCCTACCGAGAGACAAGATGGCGGCCGCTACGTACTGTTTGGAATGTTTACAGACACCGGAGAGCCAATCAGCTTCGCTTCGCAAAGCTCCGTAACGCGAAAAGTACGCGAAGCGGTGCGCTGTTACAGATATATATCTTTTTTTGAACGTTAATTTCTCAAAATCCACTGAAGCACATATATTGAGACCTAGCAAAGGCACATCGGGCTACCAGTCCCTACAATTTTGCCAAGTTTCGTGCAAATCCATTCAGCCGTTCGATTATTATTATTATTTTTTTTTTTGCCCCGCGGGGCCCTTTTAAAACCTCCACATCAAACCTAGGGGGTCAGCGAGGATCTACTATTCCCCCTTATGGTCATTTGCCCCTTCGCTTTGGCCTCCTCTTGTCTCTCGATCCTACCGAGAGACAAGATGGCGGCCGCTACGGACTGTTGGGAATGTTGACAGACGCCGGAGAACCAATCAGCTTCGCTTCACAAAGCTCCGTTGCGCGAAAAGTACGCGTCCTGGAGCGCTGCCCGGTCCGCTGTTACAGATATATATCTTTTTTTAAACGTTAAATTCTCAAAATCCACTGTAGCACATATATTGAGACCTACAAAAGGCACATCGGGCTACCAGTCCCTACAATTTTGCCAAGTTTCGTGCAAATCCATTCAGCCGTTCGGGCTAAAAGTGAGGCCAACCGCCCTATGGAAAACTCAATGTTAAAAACACGTTTTGGGACCCCCCTTTTTTCTCGACCCCCCCTGGACGAACCCCCCCCCAATTTTCAGGGGCTGCTCAGAAACAAAATGTGCCATTTTCCTGAAAATTTCAGCCAATTCCGTCCACAAACGCCAAAGTTATTAGACATAGAATTTTCAAAAAACCCATAGAGAAAAAATCCTAACTATATATACCTACTGGCGACCGCCAGTAGGTAATATATATATATATATATATATATCCAAAACACTTCATTCAAGGGGGCAACTCTAGTGTTTTGGATTAATAGCGGCTGTGTCCGGTCGCGAATGGAGCCCCGCCGCGTAGCGGATCTCAGCTGACGCCTAAAAACGACGGCATTTTGGGAGCCAGAGGAGCATGGACGTGAATGACACTGAACAGCCCGCAAGGCTCAGGACTGTGTTTTTCAACCCACTGGGGTTTTAATGTTTCTTCATTTTTGCACTTCATGAGACTCTCACTTGAGGAAGATAAGCCACGCACTTCAAGTACCAGCAGGCAGTGCCTGCCGCCACGCCCTCTGGGGCGAACGTCATTGAAATACAGGTGCTGGCAATAGACTCTTGAACTGCATGCCCGTGACCAAGTGCTCGGGGAGCACGAAACGCGTTGGGCGCATACTTTAGAAGGCACCGTTTGGGATTAGCAGGCTGCTGATTTCACCTCCAATAAATTGCTGAAACTTACCTGTGGCTGTGCGGCTTCATTCAAGGGGGCAACTCTAGTGTTTTGGATATATATATATATATATATATATATATTCCTTTACTCTCTTCCACCAACCGCTGCTCCACTTTGCCACGGGTGCCTCTTGCCGCACGGTGGAGTGCGTTTCAATATCAACAACACTCGATCCCAATCCTCGGATCGTTTCCCAAAAAAGAGCACTCTAGCCGTATTGCGTAGTTTCTATGCCATATTTATTTACAGCATTTCTGCAGTTTATCAAAAGGAGGGTTTAACAAACGCGTTTCGGCGTCTCCGCCTTCGTCAGTGTAAACCTGCATTGCATTTCAAATGTGTTAAATAAAGTTTCATTGCAACATTCAGTCACGTGATAAAAATAGAAATAAAAAACGGCACAACAAATACAATTCTAGTCATTGTGGCGGCCATCTTACAGTGATCAATATTACATTTCATATGGTGTTTATAATAACGTCCATCAACAATTCATTGTTCCATTGTCATAACTAATTATACTGTTATTTAATCACAGTCATTTATAAATTTTCTAGCTGCAGTAGCTTCCTGGCCTGGATGTTTTGTGCCATTGGTTAACAGAGTGCCCAAAGATTATTAAGCCCTGAATGGGCTATATCTTACGATTTTGGGGAACTGTGTTAGTTAATTAAAATCGGACATTTCAGGGAGAATTATGCTGGAGGCAATAAAATATATCAGGGGACGATGTCAGTTAAGTTATCTGTACCTATCCTATGTGAGCCCACATCTCCTCTTCATTATTCAAACCTCCTGGGAACTTCGTCTGGAGCATTATAATGAACCTAGATTCTAGGGTTCTGAGTTTCTTAACCCAATCTCCCCCTCTCTCTGTTCTTATCAACTGATCTAGGACAAAAAATGTTAGTAGATTGCTATTGCTTTTATGTGATAGCTCAAAATGGCGTGCGACAGGATAGCTCTGATCTTTTGTAGTTATCGCTCTCATGTGTTCTAAAACTCTCAACTTGGTTTGTTTCGTGGTACTCCCTACATATTTTTTCCCACACGGGCACATGAGACAATATACTGTGAACTCAGAATTACAGTTGACCAGTTTAGATATCAGTGTCCTGCCTGTTTTGCCAGGAATTTCGTAATCCTTGACTTTACATGAATTCTTACAGGCTTTGCATTTCATGCAGGGGTAAAATCCTTTCACAGGAGGGTTTCTTGTCCTTTTACAGTCATAATGACTGTTCACTAGGTGATCTTTCAGAGAGTTCCCTCTCCTATAAGTTACTAATGGGTGATCGGATAGTGTTCTCCCCACGACATTGTCTGACTTGAGAATGTTCCAATTTCTTTTAAGAGCTTGGAACATATCTGGAGATGTTTCTGAGAAGTTAGTAATTAATCTCAGTTTAGAGTCCCCACCTTTCGGTTTATCAATCAGTAGCTTATTCCTGTTCGTTGCATCCCTTTTCATTTCTGCTTGATCCAAGATTCCATCACCATATCCCCTTTGTTTAAATCTTATTCTCGACTCATTCCTAGCTTTTTCATATTCAGAGTCAGTTGAGCAGTTCCGCTTCATCCGCAAGAACTCCCCAAATGGGGTATTATTTATCACACTTCTTGGATGGCAGCTCCCTGCATGCAGGATGGTATTTCCTGCTGTGGGCTTTCGATAGAGGGCTGTATGTAGGGTACTGTCTTCCACGTAGACCCTCAGGTCCAAGTAGAAGACTTCTTTCCTACTCATGGTGCTTGTGAAGCTTAGATTTAATTGATTAACATTTAAACCCTTGATGTATTCTTCAGCCTTATCTTGTGAACCTCGCCACAGGATGAACAAATCATCGATGTAGCGGGTCCACAACGTGATCTTATTCAGCCATTTCTCATTATCCCCCGCCCAGGCCACGTGCTTCTCCCACCAGCCCAGAAATAAATTTGCGTAGCTGGGGGCGAAGCACGTGCCCATCGCGGTACCCTGAAGCTGTAGGTAGAGTTGACCTGCAAACAGAAAGATGTTATGTTGCAAGCAGAATTCCGTCAATTCAACCAACATACAATTGTGTGTCCTGTATTTCAAAGCTCTTTTTTCCCAAAAAGATTTCATAGCATTCAGTCCATCCTCGTGTTTTATCGAGGTATAGAGGCTTGAGATATCCAATGTTATTAAAATCATTTCATCCTCCCATTTTACTCCTTGAATAATTCTTAGGAAGTCTTTAGTGTCCTTCAGGTAGGAACTTAGATCTTTGACTAATGGTGAAATAAAGTTATCAATATAGATGGAAGTATTCTCTATCAAACTGTTCTTTGCTGATACGATGGGCCGTCCTGGGGGCCAGATTTTACTTTTGTGAACTTTGGGAAGGTGGTAAAACGTTGCCAATTGGGGATGATCGCATTTCAAATTTAACCAATCAGTATGGTCCAAATATATACATATATGGAAAGATGGATAGATGGATAGATGGATAGATGGATATTACCTACTGGTGGTCGCCAGTCGGTAGTTATAGTTAGGACCTAGTTACCATAGGAAAATGGCAACATTCTATTCCCAATAACTTTGGCTCCGATTGACGAATCTTCGCAAAATTTTCTAAACTAATTCTTTGTTGATATCAGCTCCTAGGTTTGGGGGTGATTCGTTAAGGCGGGCCAAGAATAAAAGGGGGTCCCACAACGTGTTTTCTCCATGTTAAGTTCCATAGGAAACTTTAGACAAAGCTACAGGTCGAACGGGTGAACGGAATTACCCCAAATTTGACAGGGAGAAGGGCCTTAGTCTAGAAAGCACACTTGCATTTATTTGGTGTAAATTCGATCAGTAGTTTTTGAGAAACATCGAAATTGACAGATATCGATATTTGGGAATTCTGCCATCAGATTGGCTGAGGCGGTATGAACACGAGCTTGCTGCTTATTGGCTGGGAGCTATGCAAGGGCTTGCAATTAGGAAGTGTTGGCCGCCATTTTGTGATTCCGTTAAAGCGAGTAAGGGGAAAAGTGAGAAATAGGAGGGTAGGAGCACTCTAACCTCTGTGGGGTGTTTAGGGTATGTTATAGAGGGGGTGCGAAGCGAAGTATTCACCCCTACCGGTGTGTAAGTGGTGGGCTACGGAAATTAAATAAGGTATTGAGTAGAGTCTGATGCGGGTAAGGTGAGCTGGTGCGGGACTCGGGAATTAAAGTGTGAGCCCAAATTGTGTGTCTTATGCCGTGAAGTCATGTGCTGTGGCCGCTGCACTACAGTTGCGGAAGTAGTGTATGCATGTGTTTATAACTACTAGGACAAACTACTGACCCGTACTGGTATGAAAGTCCTGGGGTACGTAATATATGTGAGGTTTGCCTAGAGTCTCATGCTGCCAAGCTGAGCTGCTGCCGGAGTCGGGTATTAAAGCATTAGCCCAAACTGTGTGTCATATGCTGTGAAGTCATGTGCTCTGGCCGCTGTGCAACATCTGTGCAAGTAGTGTCAGCATGTAGTCATTGCTACTTGGATGAACTTTTGTTTAGAAAATTGTAGCTTGTGTATGGTGCTTAGGTGGTGTTGTATAGGGAGTGCGAAGGTAAATCAATACAGTATTTGTAAAGCGCAAACTACTCACCCCTATGGATGAGTAGAGTTGGGGATCAAAGCAAGAGGTCTGTGCTGCAAAGTGAGATGTTCTGGTGGCTGCGCCACAGCAGTGTGGAGAATACATTTTGTCGA
Organism: Lissotriton helveticus; assembly: GCF_964261635.1. Lineage (NCBI taxonomy): Eukaryota > Metazoa > Chordata > Amphibia > Caudata > Salamandridae > Lissotriton > Lissotriton helveticus. The sequence goes on from NC_136059.1 coordinate 645,198,437, forward strand.
GGGTGCAGGAGTTGGCATTATATGGCCCTAAAATAGCATGTCTAAGTTGTAAGTTACAGGGTGGCTCTAAAAAGAGCCCTTGTGTTCATTAATTGGAGCTACATATAAGTGCGGATGCACAGCTTCAAGTTATTCAGGAAAACTCGGTTTCCCTGATCTGTGAAGTGTACTCCATCACTTCTGTGTATATCTGCCATCAAACCGTATGTTATTGTTGTAGATGGAGCCCATTTTGTGGTCTCTGAGGTATGCAGATACAGTTTTGTTGACTTTTTTCCGAGATTTTTCAATCTGAGGACAAAATTGTTTGGACCATTTCCACCTCTGTCTTTGGCATATATTGGAATATACAAAGACAGTTTGAGGCTAAAGTGACATCAATTGTCCAAAGGTGTCCTTCATAAGCATTTCCAAACCTACCCAAGTCAATATGCCTGGGTTATTTCCACCACAGTGCACAATCATGAGATCAGGGTGTTGGAGATGCAAACAGGTTTTAACCAAAGGCAAAAATTGGTGCCACTTTGGTACTCTCTGTCCAAACCATTTAATGTCCACATTTTGTAAACCTAGGTCTAAGTCAATATGTCTCTATACTGCATACCACTTGCACCAGAAAACATAGCTATGTCCTACGATCCACACTAGCATTTTGAAGGTATGGCTGGAATGTATGGAAAGATGTCTGTAGCTTATGCAGTTCCTTCGTAGAATGAGAGATATGTTTAAAGATGGGGAACTAGTTTCTTTTCACATATAAAACGGTACCTGATTGGGAGATGAAAAGCATTGTTGTTTAAAAGTAGGGTGCACATTCGTTTTTGCGGAAAAGCATCTTTGTGATTGGTGAAGAAAAAGCAGTTTTCACGTGGAGTACATATTAGAGGATAAAATTTGCTCAACTCAACCACACCTGCTACTTGCATTTGGAACGATTCAGAAAAGGGGGTGGTGATGAACAGAGTGTCTGAATTAAGCAGACCACTCTTACCCAGTCCAAAAACTTGCATTTGGAAGGCACTGTTTCAAACTTAAAACAATCGTGAACTTTTAGCCTGCACTTGCCGTTAAATGTTCAAGAAAATGTTGCAAAAAAATAATGTTAGGTTTAAAAAAAATTATGAACTTTTAACCTCCACGTGTTGGAGAATGTTCTAGAAAGTGTGTTGATAGAATACGTTGCATTTCAGACTTCGATGTGTACCTGAATATTTAAAACATTGATTTTATAGAAAAGTAGAAAGACAGTAATAGAGAGAAGTTTTGAAAGATAAAAGAATCAAGGAACTATTGTAATTTGTTCTTCATTACCTACTGGCGATCGCCAGTAGGTAGTTATCACTTTTAACGGTCTGAAAGTGCGGTGTTGCTCAGAGTGGCATGGTGCTGATATGATATGGTGCTACACTTCGGTATGAAACCGAGAGTCTAAATCATGAGTTCATTGCTGTAAAGTGAGGTGGTCTGGTGTTTGTAGCATACGTGTGCAAGTAGTGTTAGTAGGCGTTTATACCATACAGGGAGTGGGAAGCAAACTACTGACCGCTACTGTGTGTTGATAGTATACCTGAAGTGGGAAGCGAAGTAGTTACGCCTACCGGTGTGAAGACTTGGGGATGAAACCAAGCTGATTGCTGTAAAGTGATGGGCTCTGGAGGATACTAGCTGCTGTAGTATAAGTGTGTAAGTAGTGTTAGTATGCGTTTAGAGTATACTAGCAGCCCGCCCCGGCGTTGCCCGGGGGCAGAAGGGGGCTGGGGGCTGCATTTTGAGCATTTGTTTAGTCCCGGCCGGGCCCTCCGCCCACCCGCCCGCCCGCCCGCCCGCCACGACATTGCTTATAACGCTGCCAGCCCGCCCTGGCGTTGCCCGGGGGCAGAAGGGGGCTGGGGGCTGAATTTTGAGCATATGTTTAGTCCCGGCCGGGCCCCCCGCCTGCCCCGACATTGCTTATACCGCTGCCCACCCGCCTGCCTCCCGCCCGCCTCCTACCTCCCGCCTCCCGCCTCCCGCCTCTGCCTTACCTCAGCCGCGCTCCGGACTTAGCCCCCACTCCTGGGACCCCGCCCGCCCCGACATTGCCCGGACCGCCTCCCGCCTCGCCTTACCTGAGCCGCCGCGCCACTCCTCGCCGCACGCCACACCTCGCCGCACGTCGCCGCTCGTGACCGCTCCTCTCGCCTGTCGTCATCACGCAGGTGTAGGTCGCTGTCAGCGCTACGTCGCGGCCGGCGCTTGTTTTAGGGGACTACTTTGTTTTTAAACTTTAATTTTTTAATTTACGTTTATTTTTTATTTTATGCAGCCATCTACACACCCTGAGGATTACAACAATGTATTGGGTGTGTGGATTGGCGCTGTGGTTCCCGAGTTTACCTTGCCAAAAGGTTTCTGTTCTCTCTTTATAATAGTAGTATAGATAGGGAGTGGAAAGTGAATTACTCACCCCTACTGGTGTGAATACTCGGGGATTAAACCGTGAGCCGAAATTGTGCGCTCATTGCTGTAAAGTGATGTGCTCTGAGTGCTGTAGCAGACATGTGGAAGAAGTGTTAGTTTACATTTATACAATATAGGGAGTGGGAAGCGAAAGACTTACCCCTACCGATCGCAAGACTCGTGGATGAAACCATGAGCTCATTGCTGTAAAGTCATGTGCTCTGTGCAGTATTCCAATGTAAGTCATAGTAGAATGTTAGTATGTAATTCTACTAGAATCTAAGTATGTAATGTTAGAATGTAGGGCTGTCATGAGGGGAACCTTGCAGATTTTGTAGACGGTGTTGGATTAGACTGTTGTTTTGCTGTCTGCTGCTGTTGGTGGTTGTTTCAGGTGCCTTGTTTTTTTGTAATAAATCTACTTATTGGATCCACTGCTGTGTGCCTCTTCACTACATAAATTTGGCGACGAGCGGGATAAGGCGAAAAGAAGGCACCACTCACCAATATTTCAAAATTGCTTGCATTGTGCTGAAGACCTGTTTTCTTCGTGTAGCTGTTTTTACTCATGCCAGGGTCATCGGCTCATTGATCTAGGTCATCCGACTTCTGGTAGGATTTATATTTTTTAATTTTGCGCTTCCTCTGCTTCTTCACTATATTCTGGTCGCGGTACTACATGTGTGTAAGTAGTGTTAGTATGCGTTTATACTAACAAATGCATATCATGGTCCTAGGGAGGGCGACCTCTCAGGCGCAGCTCATACAATGTCCCGGGGTGTGCATTCGTGGGACATTTGTGTTTGCTATTAGAGGGTGGTGCATGGCTTCCACCCTGTGATAGCAAATACTTGTTTGACTACTTAAATCGAGAGGAGAAAAACCTTGTATTGCTGTAATAGAGGGGTTTCAGATGGTAAAAATGGAGAGAAAAGGACAAAAAACAAAACCAAGCAGGGTCTCACCCGTTCTTCTAAATGAGGCCCCTAGTGCGTAATGTTCCATGGCCAAACCAATTATTATATTGCAGGGTCTCTGTAGGACTGGGGATCTTAATCTCACTTGTAAATTAGGCGCGGAAGGGCAAAGATACATTTTGCAGTAAAGGGGAGCGCCACTTTCCTGGGTATTGTTTACTAATAGTTCGGGGTGTTCGAGACCAACTGAAGTCCGGTATCGCTATTTAAATATGCAGGGTGGGCCTCTGCAGTCCCTGAAGCCTCAGTGGTCCTTGGCAGTGCCTTATTTGTTCCATAACCACACGCGCAGTACTTATGGTGTTATAAAGTGATACACTCATAGAACTCTGGAAGTTGTACAATTACCCAGACTTCATTTGTCTAATAGTCAGTTAGATTATGTTTGGTAGGTGCACTCTAATATTAAATAATGTTGTCCTTAAAATCTCCTATAAACAGATGATTTTCACAATAAATATTAGACAAGTGTTGTCAGAAAAAGAAGACCTATACACTCAGTTATTTATTTGAAAAAGAAATTATACTTTATTAAAACACAAATAAATAGAAATGTAACTTTAATAGAAGAAACAGTATAATAAAAAAAGTGAGTTGGGCTCCAGTGGAAGCAGCGTAGGAAACCTGCAAGACAAAAATGAAACATAAGTATGTGTGCTATAGGGAAGAGGTAAAGAAAGGTAGTCTGAATGAAAGGATCATAGTCCTAGAATGGAAGGGAGGGGGAGTGGGTGGAAGGGAGAAGGGGAGGGAGAGTTAAAAGAAGAGAGGGAGGAGGAGACAGAGCGTCGGCCTATTGCACCCAGCCCTTAGTGTTTACGCTCCCGTCACCCGTTTGTCTAGGACGCTAGGGTCTGCGAGAAAGAGTGTGGTTCAGCAACTTAAAATTAAATATATGAGGCCCGAGATTATGGGCCATATTATCAAGGAAGGGCGATAATATTATCGCCGCTTTAGCGGCAGGAAACTGCTGCTAAAGCGGCGATAAGGGGTTGATAATATGCCCTGTGAATTCCCTTAGAAGTCCAGGTTCTGGTGTGAACCTGGGAATCTTCCACGTGACAATCCGATGCACATACTGATGCTCTAATGTAAACTTTGATGCACCCATTCTAAAATGCGGACTACTATTTTTGAAACCATACATAGAAGAATGCCATATTCTACATAGCACTCACTATTTCCTAGGTCTACACACACACCCAGTCACTTATACATGTAGTTACTCATCAATACAGGACTATAATATGCACTCATATATCTATACATGCAGTCACACTCTGCCACTCATCCATAGAGTTACTCACACACCTAGTCAGTAATGCAAAGAATCAATCACATACCCATTTAACCATGTTTACAGTTATACACACCAACTTCGTTGTTTTTAGACATACCACATCACTTATTTATACAGATACTAACACATATTTACTGTCTTATACAATCACTGCTTGAAGCAGACACTTATTTATACACCTACTCTTGAAATAACTTAGTCTCACGTATACTCATTTATATACTCCAACACTCATTTATAGTGGCTTAAAACATATGTATTTAGTCACAGATATACCACAGAGACATTTATTCACTCACCAACACACCCATAGACACACTAACTCACCCATACAGACCTTTCCAGATGCACTTTTTAATCCATACCACGATTGAATCACAGACTCATAATTTCAGAATTAGAAAGTGTAATCTCATCTTCCACTGCTATAGAAGATGCTAAAAAAGCCCTAGAGGAAATAGAATCCGAACTAAGTTCGTATACTGATTATCTTGTAAAACGAAAAACAGATAGATTACAAAAAGACATCAGATACTTTAGTAGGGAGCGTATCTATCCATACCTGACGGACAGTTATTACACACAATCTGAGAACTCTGGGTACTATACGTTGTCCTATCAACCTCCAATGAGGCCCTCTTATAAAAAAGTTACTACCTTCTCTGAAACCTCTGATTCGGATAGTGAAGGAAGTTCATATGTACAAGATCAGAGAGGTATGAGGCATACCCCTCGTTTCAATCAAGGTTACACTCATTTTTTGGGGAGACGCAACCAACAGAGAGGCAATTGGAGACCTCGTTACCAGCCACAGTTTTGTGCCAATTACCAACCACAAAGCCAATACCAACAACGTGCCCACTATCAACCACAATATCGTGGCCCTCCACAAGTAAATCAGAACCAGTATCTGGAGACAAGGAATGCACGCTACTGGAGACAGTAAAGCAGATCCCTGCCAGAGCCAAAATGGGTGGATGCTCCTTTTCCTATCTGGCTCCCTCACTCTGGAACTCTCTTCCCAATCACTTACACACTGAACAACACTATCTCAAATTCCGCGAAGACTTAAAAACCTGGCTTTTCAATCAGTAGTCCCCCTACCACTCTAGTGTCCTATCTTTTCATCCTTCTGTGTTCTCTAGCACCGGGAAACCTTTGGGTAGCTGTGCGCTGTACAAATGTAATAATAATAATAATAATAATAATAATAATGCCTATTTTTAACTTGAGCACGTCATCCTTAAATAAAGCTTCTCATTCCTTATTGTCGAAAGGGCTATCTTTTGTTCCGCATTCAGGAGTAGATAAGTTTAAGCTATTTAATGATTTAATGCATTCTTTCGTAAAATACGTCTTACATTTTTCTTTGATGAGAAGGATTACGTTACACCAGAGACCAATAAATCAGGATTGGCATTAAAATCTACTTTTACGCCAACAACTGAACAAATAGCACCTGAAGTCAAAATATTTGAGCAAGTTGTGTACAATAAACTTTCCCATGCTACCAAATATGTACCCAAGACACCTTTCAATATCTCTGGTGAGGAATACGAGGCCCTTATTACACTCAGAGATGCCTCAAACATCACAATCAAAAGTTGTGATAAAGGTGGCGGGATAGCCATTTTAGACACCACCACATATGTTGAAAAAATTGAGACAATGTTGATGGATAAAAAATTCTATTCTAAAATCTCTATCAATCCAACCAATAAAATCAAATCAAAGATATTGCGATTAACTACCAAAGCATTTCACAATGGCATCATATGTGAAAAAAAATTTCACCATCTTAACATTGATAATCCCAAATTGGCCTGTCTATATGGTACCCCTAAGGTGCATAAAGATAAGAAAAATCCTCCCTTTCGGCCTATCGTATCAACCATCGGTTCGATTACTGAACCTATCTCAAAATTCTTGGATGCTATTTTACGCCCTTATGTACATAATATTCCTGGATACATAAAGGACACATGCCAGGTGATTAACATGTTGGAAGGGATCCCTTACAATGAGAACAGACAATGGCTTGTAACATTGGATGTTGAGAGTTTATACTCCAACATACCATATGAAGGAGCACTTAGTGCAGTCAAATGGTTCATAGACATGTACAATGTCGACTGTAACATTGAATTTATTCTTGCCGGTCTTGACATAGTGCTACAGGACAATGTGTTTGAGTTTCGGGGAGACCTCTATAAACAGACAAAGGGAGTCAGTATGGGTACTTCTTGCGCCCCGACTATAGCGAATATCTATGTGGCCCAATTTGAAAACAAATTTGTATTTAATGAAGTAGTGCCATTTTTTGAGTCTGTTCTAAATTGGTCGCGATACATAGACGATGTCATTTTCATTTGGGATGACAATGACGACACCTTGATTGATTTTATTGGTTGGCTCAATCTCTGTGATTCGAACCTACAGTTTACATCACATTGTAGCAATTTACAAATTGACTTTTTAAATGTAACAATTAAACATGACTGTGGCCAAATATATGTAGATCTTTACATTAAACCCACTGCACGTAATACTATCTTACACCATGATAGTTTTCATCCATTGAAACATAAAAACAGTATCCCTTTCGGGCAATTTTTGCGCGTTCGGCGAAATTGCACTAAACTCAGTGATTATGACATACAATCCATGGAAATGAAAAACAAGTTTCTCCACAGAGGTTACCCACACCGAATAGTCAGAGAGGCATACAAACGTGCCAGTTTCTATGACCATCAGCATCTACTTCAGGGAACAAACAACAAAAGACAAGATGACAAGCTTGTTTTTGTGACCAGACATTCGATTTTAAATGAACAAATTCGCCAGATTGTATGCTCTAACTGGCATCTGCTAAATGTTCACAAAACCAACTGTACGTCAATTCCTAAACCAATGTTTGCGTATCGCAAAAATAGAAACATCAAAGATATCATTGTCAGATCTCGTATGCCCATTCAAATGAAAATAGCAACACAGAGTGGTATTGTAGGCAACAATCCGGTGGATGGCAACTTCAGGTGTGAAACCTGTAAAATATGTCCACTCACCATTGAGTCGAAACAACTTTGCTATAATGGACACACCATTACTAGCAAAGGAATAAGTAATTGCAAATCAAAAATATTGTGTACCTCCTTATGTGTCCTTGTGAAAAAGCATAAGTTGGTGAAACTTCTCGTAATCTGAATGTGCGTCTAACCGAGCACAGGTCAGGTATCAGAACCCAAAAACTCACTTCACCAATGGTATCCCATTTTATTGAATACAACCACTCTGCAGACGATATTAAATGGTTTATTTTAGAAAACATCATCCCAAAACCAGGAATTTGTTCTGATAAAATTAGAAAAAAAACGGGAGGTATATTACATTTTCTGTTTGGATACTGTAAAAACTGGCCTCAATGCAGAAATAGCCAATCATTTCACAATATCTGTCTGGGACCAGGGGTAACCTATTGCGGCTGCAATTAGTCATTACCATTGAGGTTGGTTCTTTTATGCCAAAAATGTGGACTGCAACGGCTGGGTAATGTAAAAATGGCACTATTCGTATTTTTAATGTAATCACTATATTGTGGAACTAATTGTGGTGTCAGCGCTCTAGTCGCGCTGGTATGGGTGTGACGTAACACGCATTGGGGGCAGAACGCATGCGAGTGCGCATGCGTGAACGGCGGTTCGCGCCTTGGCAGAGCGAGTCGGAGCGCGAAGGGAGTAAGACGCCCGGTGCTCTTCCCTGTATTATTGATATTAATAAATAAGTATCCTGTAACTCAAACCAGTGTGTTGGTGGTTATTTGTAGGCATCACAGAACTCCACAGTGGCGACGAGGAGTGGGATCTGTCCCCACACACGGAAAGAAGGAAGAAAAAAGTGGAACATCAGTGGAGTGGTGAAAGTAAGGACCCGGGCTGCACCAAATGAAAACCGCGCTCCCACAGAAGAGAGAGTGAGACACAAAACCACCGCAGGATGCAAGGGAGGAGCGCAGCAGAGGTGCTGTGACCTAGACAACACACCACATGGCCAAGAGCCCAGCAACGCAGAGACCTGCACAGAAGCTCGGCAGGGGTAAGCAAGCGTCCCCACAAAGGCCCTGGCGGAAAAGGGTGACCACGTGGAAGGGGGGAGAGGAGAATCGAGCCCCAACACGTCGCAAGCAGTGAGTGCCAGCACACCGGGCAGCCCCAGGAATCAGAGAGAGAACGACAGCGCACCAGGCAGCCCCAGGAATCAGGATGGTGAGCCAGACAGACAAGCCAAAATGAGTAACCAGGCGTCCTCACTCACGGTACCTATCTCATTCCTACCCAGGCCAGGGGAACCCCAGATGAAGAGGGAGGACTGGAGGGAATACTTCAAGAACTACCTAGAAGCCGTAGAAGACGAATCCAGTGACGTATTCACCCCCGCAAGGAGGAAACGCATAGTACTACACAACGTGGGCCCGGAAGGTATAAGGGTGTTCACGAACATAGCGACGACACCCCTACAAGCAGCCGATGCGGACGTTTTCAAACAAGCTCTGGAAGATCTAGATGCCCACTACCGCCCAGCAGTGTGTGTCTCCATTGATCGGTACAACTTCCAACAGAGGAAGCAAGGAGAAGGAGAGTCAGTTGACGACTACATGGCAGCCCTGAGAAGGTTAGCGATCACGTGCAAGTATGGGGCGTATGAAGAAGACTTTATTAAAGACCAGATAGTAATGCACACCACCAACAGGAACGTACAAGACAATCTGTGGGCCCACGGTGAGGCGACGCTAAAGGAAGTAATTGCAATGGTGACGAAGGCCGAACTCTCCAAACGTTGTGCTGAAGCCGCAAAAAAGGAGAGTGCGCAAAGAATCATGGTCAACAAAGTGGATGACGCGGAACCATCGGGAAGACACAAGATGGCGCCCGGAGACAGCAGAGGTACCACAAAATGGGCGGGAAGACCCGGACAAGCAGGAAAACAGTTCCCGCACTCCAAGTCCACATGCTATCGGTGTGGGAGTGCGAACCATGCGGCCCAAGACAAACGCTGCCCATCGTTTCGCGCGAGGTGCACATTCTGTGGTCTGGTAGGCCACTACGAGAAGGTGTGTCGAAGGAAAGAGAAGAGATCGGTGGTGAAGTGCATTGAGCAACCGCAGCACGAAGATGGAGCTGACGAGGAATCGGACGAAGACGACAGAGTGCTGTGCATCGAAGAACTGGTGCTAGGCATTGACACCAAACGCTCGGACAAACCGCGAGCGGACATGCTAATAGGGGGAGTCAAAATCAGAATCACGATTGACTCGGGATCCCCATACACCATAGTGCAGAGGTCGGTATGGGAAGAGGAATTCAAACCCAGCCTGGGCCCCAAACTGGAGCCACCGGACAAACGACCAGTGTCATACACGAACAACCTGATTCCGATGGTAGGATACCGGAGCCTGAGGTTCGAGTTCAGAGGGAGGACAGCAACATGTAAGCTGTACGTGGCATAGAAAGGTCCATCGGTCCTTGGATGGAGAGACCAGGGAGACCTAGGAATCAAACTAGACCCAGGCGGCAAGGAACAAATACTGCTCACTGACGATGGAAGCTGGCCGGACCTGGAAAGAGTTAGGAGAGAGTTTCCAAAGGTCTTTGGAGGGAAGGTAGGGAAACTCGAGAAATTCATGCACAAGATCATCCTCAAGGAAAACTCCCAGCCGGTGTCCCACAAGGTCCGGAATGTGCCCATAGCGGTGAGGGAAGCTGTGCAACTAGAACTGCGCAGACTTGAAGAACAAGGGATCATAGAGCCCATAGACAGCTCGGAGTGGTTGGCCCCCTTGGTGGTCGCCAGGAAACCCAATGGCAAAGTGCGCCTATGTGTGGACCTGCGCGAGTTGAACAAATGCTTGGTGGTAGAGAAGTTCCCGCTCCCAAGAATCAAGGAAATGTTGGCCAAGACAAGATGTGTGAAATGGTTCTCAACGGTGGATCTCACGTCTGCATACCAACAGATTGACCTGCACCCGTCAAGCAGAAAACTCACATCCTTCATCACACCATATGGATGTTACCAGTTTCGCAGGATGCCCTTTGGGCTAGCGTCCGCCGCAGCGGTGTTCCAAAAACTCATGCACCGCCTGTTCAAAGACGTCGACGGCATCCAGAACTTTCAGGATGACATCCTAATAATGGGCAAGGTTCGCAAAGACCACGATGACAAACTGAACAAAGTACTTGGCGTGCTGCAGGAGAAAGGGCTAACTGCTGAATGGGAAAAGTGCAGATTTGGGATGACATCCGTCACCTATCTGGGTCACGAGATAAGCAAACACGGGATCACTCCCAAGAAGGAGAATGTGAGAGCAATCTGTGAAGCCAGAGCCCCAGCCAACAAAGACGAAGTGCGGTCATTCCTTGGAATGGCCGAGTATTATAGCAAATTTGTCCAGCACTTTGCAACAAAAACGCACAAGTTGAGGCAACTGGTAAGAGACAAAATAACGTTCCAGTGGGACGATGAGGCTCAGAAGGAGTTTGAGGAGCTTAAAGGAAACATCAGCCAGGCCATGCCTCTGCATGGGCATGATCCCGCAGGAAAGACCATTCTCACCACGGACGCCAGCGAGAAAGGTTTAGGTGCAGTCCTGGCACAGGAGAGAGATGACAACACCGTGGAGACACTCAGCTTTGCGTCCAGAGCATTGTCACACACCGAAAAAAAGTTCAGTGTGATCAAAAACGAGATGCTAGCTGTCACATGGGCCATGGGGAAGTTCCGACAGTTCCTGTGGGGAACAAGGTTCCGCGTACAGACCGACCACAAGCCATTGGTTAAAGTGCTCACCTCATGCGGACACGACACTGCCACCCCGCGGATTGCAAAAATGACGCTAAAGCTCCTAGAATACACGTATGATGTGGAGTACATCCCGGGGACACGCAACAAGGTGGCGGACTACCTCAGCAGGGCCTCACCCATGGAGGGTGCGCCCACGCCGGTAGCTGAGAACGAGGAGATGGTAGCGGTGACGGAAGACATGGAGAAGGCTATCAGCTTACAGGAGTGGGAGCAAGCGTATGCGGAAGACGTGAACCTGGTAGAAGTTAAGAGGAACCTTGTAAAAGGATGGCCGGAAAAAACAAGATTGAAGGAGGTACCCAGGAGACTGTATGAGATAAGAGAAGAATTATCCATGAGCGATTCGGGAGTCTTCCTATATCGCAGTGACAAAGTGGTGCTGCCGGAAAAGCTGATCCCGACCCTGCTGAACCTGCTACATGAGGGTCACCTGGGCATAGTGAAGACCAAGTCACGGGTGAAACAGATGTACTGGTGGCCAGGAATGGATATCCAGATTGAGAGATATGTTAGAGACTGCAATCAATGCCAGGAGTCAGACAAAGTACTCAAGCCACTGAGACCTGCGCTGGGGAAATTTCAACAACCCCTCAATCCCTGAGAGGACCTGGCGGTTGACATTCTAGGGCCAGTATTGGATGGCCAAGGGACAGCCAAATACATATGTGTCATTGTTGACAAGTACTCCAAATGGCCGGAAGTGCACGTGCAAGAGGAGATGGACTCAAAGGTGGTGATCAGGTTTCTCACCTCGGTGTTCCTAAGAGAAGGAATTCCAAGGACAATTTTGACAGGCAATGGTCCGCAGTTCACATCCGATAAGTGGCGCCGATACACCGAGAGAAACGGCATAAAATCCAAGCACACCTCAGTATACCATCCGGCAAGCAACGGACAGGTGGAGAGGTTTAACCGAGTTCTCATGGGGTCTATCCAAGCAACCATCATGCAGGGCAAAGACTGGGAAGCAGAAATTCAGAAAATGCTGTGGGCATACAGAATCACCCCTACCGCAACGGGGTATAGTCCCTTCCAGATCCTAAGGGGCAGGCACCCGTTCACGAAAGACAATGTGGTATGGAGGGAAAAGACCATCACCAGTAAATGGTCACCTGCCGTAGTCCAACATAATTTGGAGAAGGCCCAGAAAGTATACACGGAACACTACAACCAGAGGAGAAAGGTGAAGGAAGTGGTTCTAGAGAAGGGAGAGTGGGTGAGAGTCAAGCAAGCGGTACTGAGAAAGAAAGGAGAAAGCAAGTACAGCCCGCCCCTACAAGTGGAAGAGGTATACAGCAGAGCTGCACTTCTTAGCGATGGCAAAGTGTGGTCCCAGGATCGCATGGCGAAGATAAATAAAAGTAACAGCACTCCTGTCCAGAGATTAGAAGGCGAAGCAGGAGGAAGTGCATCCAGCGACGAAAACCATGAGGAAGAAGGTGCGTGTAGGGAAAGAGGAGAACCGAGCGAGCCGAGTGTGAGCGAGTCATCCGCTAACAAAGAAGCGACACCACTGAAGAATGAACAAGGTCAGGAGTGAGTAAAGGAAGGTAGCCCAGCGAGCAAGGGTGTCCACGAAGCCTCCACTCCGGTAAGGCGCACGCCTGCGGGGAGAGTGATAGTCAGACCTGCACACCTCAGAGACTTTTTTGTGATAGAACATTAGACATTGAACTGAACTTTCCCTTTGTGTAAAAGGAGGAGATATGTGGTGTCAGCGCTCTAGTCGCGCTGGTATGCGTGTTACGTAACACGCATTGGGGGCAGAGCGCACACGAGTGCGCATGCGTGAACGGCGGTTCGCGCCTTGGCAGAGCGAGTCAGAGCGCGAAGGGAGTAAGACGCCCGGTGCTCTTCCCTGTATTATTGATATTAATAAATAAGTATACTGTAACTCACACCAGTGTGTTGGTGGTTATTTGTAGGCATCACAGAACTCCACACTAATGTTTCCCTGTTGCCAAGAATGTGAACTATATGGTCTTGCACTGTACAAATGGCATTTATTGTGTTCATGGTTTAATCACTGTATTGTCGAACTTATGAGGAAAATAAATATCTAATTCGGGTTAATTAGGTTGTTTTAGCTTCATTTTTCCTATTTTTCTTCTTTTTGTAGGCTAGGAACACCTCTATCCATGGATGCATGCTACTCCTCGATTTGAGCAACTTAGATACTTGGGTATACTCGTTCCGAACATATGCCATCTGTTGACTGGCGGTTTCCTGGCAGCTTATAGTGACACTGGAGCTAATGTATATTGAAAGCTTAACAATTATCGTCTCTGCGGTTTCACTTTTCATCATGACTACTCCTGTTAATAAATCTCTTTATCTGTCACCTTTATTTTAGGCACTTACTCCTACAGGAGCATGTTTTGTTTTGTTGTTTATCTTTATCTGATTCCAGTCCTTAGCTGAGGTATGGTTCTTTATAATCTTTTTATCTTCACCTTTAATTATACATAACTGTATAACTGTATTGTTATTTTCTTCATTAGTTGAATAGTCATATATATATCAGGCACACTTATGTGGTACGTTGTCCGCTTTGCTACCATTGGATAGCCCGTTTTTGTTTTCTGATTATTCGTTTTCCTGCCAGCAAGTTTTCTTCATTATTTGATAGTCCGTCCTTGTTGTCGGTATCTTTTACCTGTTCCGGTTTTCATGAAAAACATTGTGCGCGAAGTCGGTCTATTTAAAAACCTGTGGATCGCAGCGCGTCACAGATAGCTAATCTCTACCTTGCGGACGGTTGACGCATACGGACTCCATTATTTAGACGGCAGTGTCAGAAATATAGGTAAGCCTCCTCCTTCGGACGTTGCTACTCTCGGCGGCTGTTGTTTGTTTGTTGTACGCTAATCTTTTACTAAGCCTCATTCTCTGGTGTCCGATTTCCGGATAACCCATTCAGAGAATATCACATTTGGCGTCCAGTTTCTTTTAACCACATTGGTGCTAAGGCAATTCCCGCTGGGTGCTGATATTCTTATTTCCCATTGTTCATGACAAGGTCAGCTCGTCATTAGCACAGCTCCAGTGTACTGCATGACGAGCTGGCCTTGTCATGAGCATGGAAGGGGTTAAAGCAGCTCAACCTATTTAGCTTGGATACTTTCGTCGAGCTCAAAACTAGCAGTTCAGGTGTGTTTGCAGCCGCCTATACATTTAATGGCAATCAGCCTTGATACTGTCATGTACCATTCTGTGCCCATATTGTCATACATTGTTTTTGTCATTGACGGCCTTTTATGGTTTTCTAATATATCAACCATTCGGCTCCCGTTATAGGATTTGTGAAATGTGGAGTTTGCAGTAGCTTCCTCCTGGCTCCCCTTCTTCTTTTCATCTAAACACAAACATTGGCCACATTTTGCTGCAGTCCAGGTAGAACCATTATTATGTTTTCCTGTTACCTTTAAGGTAGGCTGTTTAATCTAGTCCTTCGACCAGGCACTGACCCAGTTTATATATATATTTAATTTTCCATCTAGGGCACAATTATATCCTAGACAGCATTGGAGAACTTTTGGAAATCTGCACTACATTGGCCATTTAAAGCATCTTAGTACTGCACCTGCCTCTTTTATTATCAGATGTAAGTTCCATACCGTTCCCAAAACCTCCCCCTTCCACCCCCCTCCCCTCCCCTTTTCTTTTTATCTGTAGAGTTGCTGATTGCTTGATTTCTAACCCTTTAGCCCATATTGCGCTGTGTTAATATGACCATTCTTATTTCTTTCTAGCTATCCTGCTTCTTTCACCTGGAATATTGATTATTCCCCCATGTTGATAGCTGTCTATCAGTCGCAATATTATTGGACCACTAATTTGGGTTTTTGAACAGGTAATATATATATTATAGATGTGGCTCTGTTTATTGGTTGATAGCGAGTCTAGAATCACTTTGATTATCATCTATGGCCCTAGGTTTGATAGCAATTTTAGAATTATTTTGATTATCATCTATAGCCTTTAGTGAGTCTACTTGCACCCTTGTGTTCATATTATAGCCCTATCGCAACAGCTGCTTTTGGTTTGTTTTTAGTTGCTTAAATCCTGGCTTGCACTCCATTCATATGTATATGCCACTCTAGAAACTTCCGTTTTTGTTCCTTTAAGTATATTATTGTATACATCAGTAAGGGACAGGAACAAGAGATATTAATCATCATATATTTAATTCTGTTTTGTGATTATGTTTTCAATACCTGTGCCTGAAAATGTAGATGTTTTTTGTTTTGCACTGTATATATGTAATTACAACACTTATTTCTTTTTTTGATTATATGTTAAGCTAATACCTGTGCATGAAAATGTAGATGTTTTTCATTTTGCACTGTATATGTGTAATTATAAGACTTATGTTTGTCTTTTCTGGAGCAATCATGTATTATACACGGATTAAATGTTATATATGTGGTCATATTCTTCAAATTGTTATGAGATCAATAAGCTGTTTTAATTTTTATCATTGTAGGATATATGCCCTATATGTATCCTAAACTTAATAGTTATGTCCTATGTTATTTTGTTTTCAGTACAATAAGACGGTGACCTGATGAAGGCGATAACGCCGAAACGCGCGTAGTCCCCACTACCGCCATGCCTCCATCCATCACCGTCTTTGTTTTGCTTGTTCTGTCTTTATATCATCTATTGTGTAATAATTAAATAATGATCTTTTTGATATGATTGTTTAAAAATATAAAAAATATATATCTTTTGAAATTGTGATTATAAAAATAAAATGATATACATTTTCAATAATGTGGTTATAAATATGTTAAGTATAGGTCATAACTGTATGAGATAATTGAGTGGGCATTCCTACCTATTTTGGTCTACAGCCAATTTGACTTAGCTATTGACATTTATCTAAAATGACAGACTGATACACCCATCCACCCACACAGTCACTCAGGGGCCCATACAGATACTCAGGCAACAAATCAATAACCGATCTATAGACACTCATGTAGCTATTCAGCAACCCATGCAGTTGCTTACACACCAAAGGAGAAACTAATACAGACTTTCACACAGTTTAGTCACTAACCCATGCATTCAGTAAGACATGTTCAATCACTCACTTATTCAGTCAATCACGCACCTACGAAATAATTCATTTAGGCACTTGTGAATGTATTCATTCTTCAATACACCTTGGTATATATATATATATATATATAAACATATTTAAACTTTACAGAAACACACATTCACTGGATGATGTCATGAGTGATGTCATCAGTGATGTCATTTGAGATGTCATCAATGATGTCATTGGTGATGTCAATGACCATGTCACGAGTGATGTAATATGTGACAATATCAGCAGTGCATTGCGGGTGCATGAGTTATAATTAGCTCAACTAACTATGCCATGCGAATTTCTCTGGTTTTATATGAGTCAAATGTTCAACTCACTATAATGTCCCTGAAACCTATGGATTTTTAGTGAATTTTATAGGCTTCTTAAATGCTAATTCCTAACTATAACATATGTAAAACCTATGTTTTTTTCAGTGAATTTTTATATATATGTTCACAGATAGAAAAAAAAATGCCAGAAGGAGCAAAATTCAACACATCACAAAAGGGAAAAGTACTTCTGTGCCCTGAAAATATCACAGGACAACTACCAGCCACCCCCACTCACAAAAGAATAATAGCCAGAGCTATAAGAACTACTGCTCAAATAACACCCACCCCCCAATCTTTTGCTGAAATAGAAATCTTACCGGAATACACAGTCATCCACAAAGATGAGAAATTCATTCTTCATTACAATAACAGTCATTAAAAATGAATTCCCATCTTTGCCACCAACAACATACAAAAACTAAAAGACTGTGAAAGGTGGATGATGGACAGCACATTCAAAGTTTGCCTCAAACCTTTTTACTAACTAGATACTATGCACGGTGAATATAAAGACAGTAGCACCCGCTTGATATACACACTACTCCCTAATAAGCAAAATATCACCTACATAGAGCTCTTTATTTTAAAACTACACACCGACAACTACTTTCCACAAAAAATAATCATTGACTTTGTGTCAGGGACCGTCCGGGACTATGTGGGGAACACAGTCAGGGACTTGGACAAGGATTGGGAACTGGGTAGAAGGCGTACACAGAAAGGAGGAGTACAGTGCTGCCCAGGATCATACAGGGAGTCAGAGAAGAAAAAGGGATCCAAAGGGGAAGCCTGTACAAGTGAACAAGGTGGGTAAGATTCAGAAAGGAAGGGCACTCACAAGGCAATTTAGCATTCAGACTAACTACACCCAGGACCGACGTGCAAGACATATATATAATACAACATTAACAATAAAGGGGGGAGTGGGGTAAAGCACTCAGGAGCTCCACATGGTAAGACTGAAGCTCAGTAAGTTTCTGACCCGCAATTGCTGTTACAGATACTGACTGCAAATACCCACATGTAGGATATGCATGCAAAGGCAGGGTCTGTGGAGCTTATACCTATAGTGATGTTATAAATGTAACTCAAAGACAAAACTCACAGTGAACAAGAAACACCACCTAGGTAGTCAGCTGAGCCCACGGATCCTGGTGATCAAACAGGTATGCGCAAGGCAGTAACAGGAAAGGGGTAGAACCAAACACAAGCACAATAGACAAGGAGCTAGCAAGGAGGAGTGCTTAACAGGGAAGGAAGGAAATGACAGGGCACATTTGGCAGAAAGCAGGTAACAAACATGCAAGGTAACAGAAGTAAGACAGCAGAATAGAAAGGCAGCAAACTAGAACTGGAACCAAGGAAATGGGAAGCAAGGCAGGGACTGGAAACGGACATGCAGAAGGGGATGCTACAAGGGTATACTAGAATAGTGCAGGTTAAGGAATCAAGAAAACAAAGTAGCATAGAAGGCAGTGCCGGGGCAGGAACAAGAAGTGAGCTAAGGCTCAGGAGTCAAGGCAGCACTGCAGACAGTGCTGGTTCAGGAACAGGAAACTATCAAAGCTTCAGGGGTCAAGGTAGCACTGCAGGCAGTGCTAGTTCAGGAACAGGGAAATTACTAGAGCTCAGGAGTCAAGGTAGCACTGCAGACAATACTGGTTCAAGGAAACAGGACATAGCTACAGCTCAGGAAACAAGGAGTCAAGAGAGCACTGCAAGCAGTGCAAATCAGGAACAAGAAATAGCTAAGCCCAGGAACAAAGAATAACAATAGCTCAGGAACTCAGGAAACAAGGTAGCACTGCAAGCAGTGCTAACTCAGGAGAAGGGAAACTGCTGGAGTTCAGGAACAAGGAATACTAAGGCTATGGGGTCAACAGGGAAAACAGCAGCAGGTCAGGAACAAGGCATAATTAAAGCTCAGGAAACGCTGGAAACAAGAATAGCAAAAGCTCAGGGAACTCTGGAAACATGGATTGGTCTCACCGGTAAACAGCTACAATGACCAACCTTTGCCTGAAGGGAGCTGGGGCTTAAAAGAGCTCACAGTAATCACAAGCAGGCTAGCAGCAGCCAGCCACAGGTGAGCTGAATTCCTCCACCCATCCTTGGCCTGCAGGGGTGGAGACAAAGCAGTGAGCAGGGAATTCTGGGTAATGGAGTTTCAGGCATGAGTAGGCTGGCTTAAAGTCTAAGCAGGCTGGCTTTCACAAAACCCGGCATGGATTGGGAATGGATGTCAATTCCCAAATAGTGTCCAAATGGCTGGAAGTCAAGATATGCATGCAGGGGAGTGTCAGGAACCATATTAGAACACTGGATAGTCCAACAGTTCAGCCCCCTGGTGGTGGACACGAGAACACAGGGAGTGAATCGTGACACTTCGAATAAGCAATGATTCAGGAAGTTTTAAAAATATACCCACACACTGCACGACAAGGTTGCTATTATCACATAAACCAAAGTATCTGGAGACACCTCCAAACATCCACTCTTAGGGCCCCATTAGGATGGCGGGTGGATTGCCCTCGCCGGGCTGGCGGCAGCCACCGCCAGCCCAGCAGGGACAATCCGCCCGCCATCCTCACATTAAAGACCGCCTGCCATATTACCATGGCGGGGGGGTCCGCGGCGGACGGAAAGACCGTCCGCCGTTTTTCCGCCCAGTTGAGAAGTCGACTTTAATATGGTGGCGGTGTCTGAAAGACACCACCAGCCATAATAAGATGTCGGGTGTAAAATGCCTTTCCGTGGCGGCATTGCTGCCACGGAACGGCATACAGAGTCTGCTTGGGGGGCCCGTTGCGGGCCCCTAGGGACTACGGGGTTGGGGGTACCCCCTGCACTTCCATGCACAACATGACAGGCACCGAGCGGTGCCTGCCATGTTGTGCATGGAAGTGCACAACATGCCTTCCTGGCATTGTGCTGAGTGCACCGCCCGCCTCAATGTCAGGAATGCTGGATGAGCCCACCACTGTGGCGGGCGCATCCTAATGGCAGCCACAGGAACCCCGCCTTACGGCGGGTGGTACCTTTGTACGACGGGATGGCTGGCAGACAAAGACCGCCCGCCATCCTAATGTTCCCCTAAGTATAGATTACACCACCAATAGCAACTTTACCGAGCAAATAAAAAAACGTAATAGCCCTGGCCTATGTATCAACAACTGAAGTAGCCATCCATCAGAACTTACTACTTGACTAATGTGAAGACACTTGGGTGGGAAGGCTACATAGGTCAAGGCACCGTAGACAACCAAAGTTTCAAATTCCCTGTCTACGATAGCACTCTACCTCAAAAAGCTAAAGCTAACAACGCAGTGTAGGGATGGCACAATGCCTTCCAAGCCACAATAGGAAGAGGACAACCAACATTACACAAAATAATAGAATCTATAAAAAAGATCAAAGCTTTCAAGAGCTAAGGCCAGAGCAATCCCTAACTAAAATTGGTCCTAAACTAAGTAAACAAACAAAAACAATGTATGAATTCCTACAACATAAAACGTGCCTATTTCCAAACACCAAAGGGCTGGAATTCCAAGACATGATTGCTAAATCGATACTATAAACAAAAAACAACCCCAAACAAGCATTTTTAAATTACAAAACATTTAAACTACACAATTCTACTCTCTTTTAAATCAATAATTATGTAATTTAAAAATGTAAAACGTACATATAAATATATGACATAATACAATTAATAAAATTAAAAAGAAACAAAAAAACAAATATCCCTCAAAACATTTCCCACCCATATTACAGTTATGTTGCAGTGACGGTCCTTAGAAACTAATACATCCATTGTAGATAAATAGATAATTTGAAAGACGAATCCATTAATAAACAAAGCCCAAAAATAAAATGCAAAAATACAACTGTCAAAAAAAGACTCGATCTATCCAATCCTCTCAATAAGGAAACACTCAAAAATCCGAACATCAGCTTTGAACCAAAACACTCCAACAAACCCAAAAAATGAAAGGAAATGTAAAAAATGAACTTGTTTCAAAGAAACAAAATATATTTTCCTTTTAAACAAATTAAAGGCGTTGTTAGCAACATCTGTCCATGAAACGGTAAACCTGTATAGAAAAAAATAAGAACACCCTCCCACAATACCATGTAAAAACCCACAACATTAATATTAACATTAAATACAACATAACATAATTAAACAACACATAGTTAACACTACATAACACTATACTTCTATTCAACACTACGTCAAAAACATAAATTACTAAGCTACCAAAACAACACCAAACTACACCAAAATCGAACAATTAACCACCTTGTTGTGAACGTGAATGATACATCAAATGACCCTGATTCGCTTGTGGAAACTGTGGTTAACTCACAGTCTGGGGCAGATACTTGCTCTCTTGCCTCGACTATTCAGACTTAGGGGCCGATTATGATGGCGGACGGACCTGAGTCCGTCCGCCACCATAGAGTAGGGGGGAACGTCCGCATGGGCAGCGGCGTTCCCCCCGTGAAGATTAGGATGTGACCGCCAGGGTGGCGGTCACATCCTCTATCCTTAACATTGCGGCGGATGCAGCTTCAAGCTGCACCCGCCGCAATGTTAAAAATGCATAGTTTGCATTTGTATGCAGAAAGCGGCAGGCACCGCGCGGTGCCTGCCGATCTCTGCATACAAATGCAGGGGGGTACCATAGGTACCCCCCATGTGCACCCCCCAACCCCCTTCACCTAGGGGGCCCGCAACGGGCCCCCGCAGTGAAGTACCACATGCTTTTCCACGGCGGAAAATCCGCCACGGAAAAGCATCTTTTCAGGCATTTCCTAATATGGTGGACGGTGTCTGAGAGACACCGCCACCATATTAGAGCTTTTCCGCCACAGGACCGTGGCGGAAAAGCTGCGTACGGACTTCCCGACCCCCCTGCCATCCTAATCTGGCGGGGGGTCTTGTGAATCACCGCAGCGGTGAATCCGCATCCTCGGGGCCGGCGGTGGCTTCCGCCAGCCCCGAGGATGCAGATTCACCGCAATCATAATAGGCCCCTATATCTCCACCGGCAGTTATTAATACTGCTTCAATTGAATCAGAGACACAATTTGTGGAAAATCCTAGTGTAAATGATAAACAATTTACACAATCTATCCCAGTTATACCTATTATAACAGATGATGTGCTAACTGTAGTGGGGCTTGGTATGGAGACAGTAAAAGAAACTTCGGGGGCAGAGTGTCTTGAAAATATGGATGGTGCAGAGACTGATGAGGAGTACTGTGACTTTTCTGATATGGGCAATAATACACCCTCATCTTTGACTAAAGATAAAACTATCAGTATTAAAAAGGGGGTGAAAAATAAAACCAAGAATAAGTTTAAGAAGATCATAAGTAAACCTAAGACCACTACAATGAAGGTGACAGCAGACAACAGCCCTATTAGACAGTGGGTGCAAGCTAAAGGTGGTGTTAAATCAATGGCCATGAGACTCTCTGGAAATAGCCCTATTGATACGGGTGCTTCATTGGGGGATGTAAATGGACTTAATGTTGCTACGGATTCAATAAGGTCTGTAGGCTCTATCAAGCGGGTAGATGATGCACTTACTGTGACTCAAAATGCACAAACAACTCCCACCTTCACCTCTCCCTCTGTTACTGCTACTTCAGTTTCTACACTGGTATCAATGGACGGGCATGACCTGCTGGATCCTACAATGGAAGCTCTAGTGCAAGCCTCCTCTTCTTTACCAGCCTCTCAGTCAGCAACAATCCTTGCACCTATAGTGTCTGTGGATACTCTCAGTACGCCTTCTTCCATTACCACTGCTATCTCCCAGTCTCAGTCTGTAGCAAAGACAGTAGATACAGCATATTCGGCTGGGGCAGATCTTGGGATGGCTTCGAGTACAGGACTAACAAAAGAATCTGCTTTAGATGGGCTAGAGCATTCTTCACTTTTGCCTGTGGATTGGACCCTTCAAGGGGAGGTGTCGTCATCATTTCAGATGATTCTACAACTATTAAATGAACAAAAACAAGAAGCTAAGATTCATTATCAGTAGATGAGGGAAGATAGCAGTAAAACTCAATCTTCTTTGCAGGAAATGTCTTGTAAACTTGGAGCTATCTCCCAGGATATGGAAGAGCTTCAGCAGAGAGTTGTTTTAACAGAGGAAAAGTCACTTCGCTCCGAAATAGCTGTAAATAAACATGCGGCTCAACTATCCCAAATGCAAGCTAAGCTTGAAGACTTAGAAAATAGGCAATGCAGACAGAACCTACGCATATTTGGAATTGTAGAAGGGGCCGAAGGAGCTGACCCTAGAGCATTTATTGTTCAACTCTTTCAAAAAGCTTTTCCCGAATTATCAGATTGGGATTGGGATTCGCAGATTCAACGGGCCCATCGGCTCCCATTAGTTCAAAGAAATAAGGGTGGTAAATATCCTCGACCAATTCTGATATGTATAGGTAACTTTCTGCTTCGCCAAGCCATCTCTTTAAAAGCGCGACTAAACACTCCAGTTACCATTGATATAGTTACTTTTTTTGCTAGATCTGATTTAAGTAAACTCTCTTTAGAACGACGATGGAAACTGAAACAATTCATTGACCCGATAAAGGAATTGGGTGGTCAAGCTTACTTACAAGAACCAACTAAGTTGAAAGTAATAAAAAACGGCCGCTCTTACTATTTCCTGGAAGAGAATGAGGTGGAACGAGCATTGGCTACTTGGAAATTGGAAAAAGATAGACACTGAATAATACTATGTTTTATTATAACCTTTTTTTCTTCAACAATGTTATGATAGGTGACAGGGCAAGATATTCTCATGTGAGATTTGGGTGGTTATTTGCGTGTTCATTCAGGGATTTACTGCTACTTTTTCTCGTTTGACTTATTGGGCCAGCAGGCAGGCAGTATCAAGTATAAAATAAGAGTGATTGCTAAACGCGGTCTCGTTTATTTGAAATTTTATTTGAATGCCCGGATCCTCTAAGCGGTCGACTCCGCCTTTTGGTTGCCAGTACAACGGCAGCCAGTCTAAAGGGGGTCCTGCAGGTAGTTATAAGGTGGTGAGGGGGGTGGGGTAGAGTGTGGGGTGGGGAAGAGAGCGTTTTTTTGGGGGTGAAAAATGCATCAGGGGGTTAAAAAGCTATATCATTGTGAGGTATAACAATGTTGTTTTGATTTATGGTAGAGGCTTTATAGATAGGAAAATACACTTTATAAAATGTATCAAATAAAATGCTTGGTATGGAACATATCAGGCTTAAACAGTAAAATTAAGAGGAATCTTGTGTATGAGGAACTTAGGATGTACAATCCTCAAATTGTGGTTATCACTGAGACTCATATAGCATATAAGGATAAAAAACTGCTTAAACAATTAGGATATGATATTATGGTTTGTACTGAACTCAATGCTTCAATCCGGGGGGTGGCGATACTCAAACATAAACATTTGAAGGTTGAAATACGTAGAACTTTAACTGATAAGGCGGGCAGGTGGGCAATTGTACAGATAATATTGGAAGGATGTAATTATACAATTTGTGGGGTCTATGCGTCAAATCAAGATGAGCCAAAAATTATCAACCAGATTAATATGGAACTGCTCGCATGGGATGGGAAATATATTGTGCTTGGGGACTTTAATTGTATTATGAATTATAATTTAGATACTACCAGAAAAAGTTTGTTTCAGAGAATGAGGAAGACCAGGGCTGCAATTAGAGATTTGGCAACTATTCATTTTCTCAAAGATGCTTAGAGATGCTTATACCCCAATTTAGCTGGCTATACGTATTCCTCGGCAGCACATAAACTATGCTCACGTATAGATATGGTTTGGGTCTCAGATTTCATTCTCGGAACTAGCTCTATGGCAATCTGTCCAAGGGTAACTTCGGACCACTATCCGATTTCTTTAACATTTGAGGTCACAACAGCAAAGTCTCCTCCTCGTCCTTTTTCATTCCCCAGATATTTATTTATGGATCTTGATTTTTTGCACCAACTTAAAGAGCATATAAAAGAATTTATTGACATAAACATACACTCTGCTCGACCTTTGATAGTATGGGATGCATGTAAGGCAAGCATACGGGGATTTACACAACAGTTTATATGGTGGCAAAATAAAGAGCGTCGATCCCAAAATGAGAAAATGCTTGCGGAAATACTTGATCTTGAACATCAAATATCTGAAGCCTTAGTAAATGGGGTAACGAATACGGATACGTTAAGCTTCAAATTAATTGAACTTAAGGCAGCTCTTAAAAACCTTCTTAGGACAAAGAGTATTAGTAAACTAAAAAAATATCAACTTGACCAATATGAGAATGGCGATAAGATTGGTAAAGTATGAGCTTATAAAGTGGCTGAAGATCGATCTCAGAATGTTTTTAAAGAAATTAAAGGGGATAATAACCAATTATTTTTGGATCCTAAGTCAATACTGCAACAGTTTGCCTTTTTTTACCAAAATCTTTATACACCAGAAACCATAGTTATGGAGGTTAATATAAAAAATTATTTAACGGTAAACAGAGTCAAAAATATGGAGCCTGAACAATCTGAATAACTTGAGGCAGATATTACAACGGCAGAAATTAGAAATGCTATCAACTCCTTGACCGCTGGCAAAGCTGTAGGGGAGGACTCTATTCCTTTGGAACTATTTTAATATTGTATGGAGGAATTAATACCGCTATTAGCTAAAGTGATCTATGCTATTGGCAATGGGGAACAGGCACCAAAGTCTTGGAACCTCACTCAAATTATTTTTTTTCTAAAAAAAGGTAAACCACTTCAGGAGAGAGGCTCTTATAGACCTATTTCGCTTATTAATTTTGCAAAAATATTGGCAACCAGGCTGGCACCAGTAATGTCTCAACTTGTATCTCCTCAGCAACATGGGTTTATCCCTAAGCGAGATACTACAGCACATATTAATATGGCCATCTCTGCTTTTGATGCTGCACGGACGCAATCTACCCCACTCGGTATGATTTTATTAGATGCAGAAAAAGCATTTGACCGAGTGGGGTGGGGTTTTTTATGGGCTGCATTGAAGGCGTTTGGTATCAAAGGCCAATTCTTGAGATGGATTCAATCGTTGTATGATAATCCTATGGGCAAAGTATGTTACATGGGAAAGTGCTCTTCTACTTTCTTAATTAGGAGAGGGACACGGCAGGGGTGTCCTTTATCACCCCTGTTATTTGCTTTGGGTATGGAACCTTTTCTGATGGCACTTCAGAACCAGGCTTTAATTTGCCCTTTTTTTAACGGATTAAACTTGCTTGATATTACTGTATATGCAGATGATGTTGCAGTTTTTTCTTCTAATGTGTCTCAAGCTATGAAGGGTATTATAGCAGAAGCAGGGAAATATGGTCTAGTTTCCGGATATCGACTCAATACCAGCAAAACTCAGATTATTACGAATCATCAACCGCCAGTCCCGGTTTTAGGAATCTGTGATGTAGCAACTTATTTTGGGGTAAAAATCTCCTTGAATATTGACTTAATTCTGGCATTGAACTATGAATCATTATTAAAAGAGACCGCTATGTTATTTAAGAAGTGGCATAAGTTACCGCTTAGTATCATTGGCCGAATAAACCTGGTCAAAATGAAAATACTACCAAAATATTTATATCTTTTTCGTTCAATTCCCTTACGGGTAAATAACTCTTATTTTCTTAGACTAGGAGGTATCATCAGTAGTTTTATATGGGGGTACAAGAAAGCTCGACGGGCTGTGTCCTTACTTAAACTTCCGTTTAACCAAGCGGGACTGGCTCTCCCAGATTTTAAATTTTATTATTGGTCTGCTTTTTTGATTCGTTTTCGTAGCTTATTGATCCTGATAAATGCCTATATTTCCACAGATTTCTGTTGGGACGGGATGCTAATTTGTTTCTCTATAGGCTAAACGATCCCAATTACTTCAAACGGGTAAAATTTAAGACGGTACGGGATACAGTCTATATTTGGCGCTCTATCCTGGTTAGGAGTAAGGCCTCTCTTTTTCATTATAAAACACCTTTGTGGGGTAATCCGGGTTTACCTGCAATTTTTCAGGACTCAGCTTGTCGTTTATTATCAGACTCTGGCATTATACTATTGGGTGATTTATATGATCACAAGGGATTTATGATATTTGAACAACTGAAGATGTGTTATAACTTACCGGAGGCAGCTCGGTTTAAATGCCATCAGATTAAGGATTATCTAGTGAGGAAGTTAGAACTTACTACTATAACAGACTGTGAAGTTTGGAATTGTATCTATAGAGAAGCAGATAAAGCCCTGATTAGTACAGGGTATAAGGTCTTTTCTGGCTTAATATTAACGATACTGCAAGATTAACTGAGAAATGGAGTAGAAAATTAGCAATGAATGTACCGTCTGATTTGATCACTTCATCTCTCAATAGTTTAAATCTATCTGTTCAATCTTCTGGTCTTAAATTACAGTTGTTTAAAACCGTATGTCAACTTTATCATACCCCCGAGAGAATTCTTAAATGGGCAGCAAATAATAATTTCAGCGACCGTACGAAATGTCCAAAATGTGATCTAAGTGGAGCTGATATTATTCATATGTTCTTTTCTTGTCCGCATCTTATTGATTTATGGGATAGAGTGACTAAAGTTATATCAGATAGACTTGCTTGTCCTATTACATTTTCATCAATGGATGTGTTGGTGGGTATATCTGGGGGTAACAGAGTATTATGTGATTTGTTAAACATTTTAGTTACAAGTGCTAGGCTGGTTATTGCTAGAGTTTGGGAGGAAAAAAACCCACCAACGGTTATGGAATGGTGGAGCCTTGTTAAGGAAATATATAATATGGAACTTGCTCTTACTGCCACAAGGGGTTTGCAGAGGAAACAGAAAGTCGACAGAATTTGGGGATTAATAATGCTTTAATAACAGTCTATCTCTTCTTATGATTTATGTATTCTTTTGCTTTGGATATGTTAATCTATTGAGGCTGCTTAACTGTATGTAGACATGTCCTATTCTATTATGGTTTTTGCTCCCCCTGTTGCAATAAAAATATTTTTTTTTAAATGAACTTGTTTCAAAGAAACAAAATATATTTTCCTTTTAAACAAAATAAAGGCGTTGTTAGCAACATCTGTCCATGAAACGGTAAACCTGTATAGAAAAAAATAAGAACACCCTCCCACAATAACATGTAAAAACCCACAACATTAATATTAACATTAAATACAACATAACATAATTAAACAACACATAATTAACACTACATAACACTATACTTCTATTCAACACTACGTCAAAAACATAAAATACTAAGCTCCCAAAACAACACCTAACTACACCAAAATCGAACAATTAACCGCCTAACAAATCTAACTACACTACTACTACCTCGCCCCACCCTAAAATGAACTTAAAAGTAAAATAAATCAAACTAACCTTAACCGACAAAACGCAGCTCCCAACCGCAAGGTTCCATCTTTCAAAATGACCTAAAAACAAAACAGATAGACAGTGAGAAAAAGGAAACAAAATGGCCACGTAATGAAAATGAAAAAAAGACTAACTCCCCATCGACAAGAATGGAGAACTAAATTAAAAATTTCAAAAAAATAAATGCATTTTTTTATTTATTGTAAAAATGCTTTCAAATGTTTGAAAAATTTACACAAAATTGTAAAATATACATAAAATATTATATAATCAAAAACCAAAAATATAATATTTAATATATATTAAAATGTATGTTTGTTTCATGTACTTATCTTCAAAATATAAAATACAATAAGATTATTGTGAATGTGCAACCAATGTAAGAAAGTAAAAAAATGTATTAAAAATATATTTGTTAAAAAATGTGTAAAATATTTAATATATTAAATATTTTTTCTGAATAATAATATTTTATATATTAAATAATAATAAAAATGTGCAAAATATACATGTGTAAAATCCATATTATAATTGTTCAGCAAAAATACAGTTATATAAAATCTATCAAAAAAAGTCAACAGAAATGTACTACAATGTTTACTTTTTCTCCTAAAAAATTATAAAAATAAAAATGAAAATGCTCATAATTAAAATATTACGAATATATTTACTTTGCTATTACATGAGTATACTTCAGAAAATGCATAATTTTTCAAAACTGTTAAACAAAATAGGTAGGTAAAGTATATTTTTTATTTTTTTAATGTACATGAAAAATAAATGTTACAAATATATTATACTTTATATTAAATTCTGAATAATAACAACATTTCTGACTCATGTTTTTAATATTGTAAAAAAGTGTATAACAAAACGAAATTAATACAATGTAATTGTGAACAAAAAAAATACATGCTGGATAATAAACTATAATAAGTTACTAATCCAACTCCAAAACAAAATAAGCTCACGGAAAGTGCTGAATAATAAACCATAATAAATTACTAGTCCAAGTCCAAAACCAATTAAACTCAGGGAAAGTGCTGGATAATAAACCATAATAAATTACTATTCCAGCTCCAAAACCAACAAAACTCAGGGAAAGTGCTGGATAATAAACCATAATAAGTTACTAATCCAACTCCAAAACAAAATAGGCTCACGGAAAGTGCTGGATAATAAACCATAATAAATTACTAGTCCAAGTCCAAAACCAATTAAACTCAGGGAAAGTGCTGGATAATAAACCATAATAAATTACTATTCCAGCCCCAAAACCAACTAAACTCAGGGAAAGTGCTGGATAATAAACCATAATAAAGTACTATTCCAATTCCCAAACCAACTAAACTCAGGGAAAGTGCTGGATAATAAACCATAATACATTACTAGTCTAAATCCAAAACCAACTAAACTCAGGGAAAGTGCTGGATAATAAACCATAATAAATGACTATTCCAACTCTAAAACCAACTAAACTCGAGGAAAGAGCTGGATAATAAACCATAATAAATTACTATTCCAACTCCAAAACCAACTAAACTCAGGAAAAGTGCTGGATAATAAACCATAATAAATTACTATTCCAACTAAAAAAACAACTAAACTCAGGGAAAGTGCTTGATAATAAACGTTAATAAATTACTATTCAAAATTCAAAACCAACTAAACTCAGGGAAAGTACTGGATAATAAACCATAATACATTACTATTCCAAATCCAAAACCAACTAAACTCAGTGAAAGTTCTGGATAATAAACCATCATGAATTACTATTCCAGCTCCAAAAGCAACTATACTGAGGAAAAGTGTTGGATAATGAACCATAATAAATTACTATTCCAACTCCAAAACCAACTAAACTCAGGGAAAGTGCTGGATAATAAACCATATTAAATTACTATTCCAACTCCAAAACAAACTAAACTCAAAGAAAGTGTTGGATAATTAACCATAATAAATTACTTATCCAACTCCCAAACAAACTAAACTAAAAACAAAGGGGCCGATTACGATGGCAGTCGTAGGCACCTCCGCGGTGCTGGCAGGAAAACATCCATTTAGTTACTCCGGAAGCAGCGATCGCAACTGCCATATTACAATGGGCAAAGGTAGACCATTTTCTGTCCGTCACGGTGTTTCCAAATCAACCAGAAATGTAGTTCCTCAACGGTGCTGGGGGGAGCCAATAGAGAAAGCCTGCAGTCCGGAATAAGGTCCCGACCACCCAATAAATCACGATGCATCAAACTGCCCATCAGTACCTGGTGGAAAAACAAGCACATCTGAGATGACAGAAGCACAACTGTGGAGAGCGAAACTCGAGTCACACACACCTCTACATGTTCCTGCCATCATGAATCCTGCTTTACAAGCCCTTCCGCTGCTGTACTTGATCCACTACCAGCAGATAAGGCACCGTTGCGGTCAACCAGAGGCATGTGCAAAACATCTCCCCGCATTCAACCCCTGTACAACACCACCCAACAACTTTCGTGCTGAGATATGTGTCCTGTCCACATCGAAAACCCTGGTGGATACAGGAACATATACCATCTTCA
The DNA here is from genome assembly GCF_964261635.1 of Lissotriton helveticus. NCBI lineage: Eukaryota > Metazoa > Chordata > Amphibia > Caudata > Salamandridae > Lissotriton > Lissotriton helveticus. Next base: position 645,229,453 of record NC_136059.1, read on the forward strand.
AAGTACCCATGTCTTGCACATGGGCACATCGTCATCTTAGCATTGGGGGCAACCATCTACATAGAAATTATGGCTTCTAGCCTGGGCGTGTCGGTCACAGCAGTGGTGAAGCGGTGGAAAAACTTGACCATACTGTTGCTGAGGTCCGGCACATTGTCCCAGGCTAGCAATATCATCATAACAACCTCCACCCCAAACAAATATATAAAAGAGCCTCCAGTTAGCACAACATATCTGCTGCAAGGAGGGTAAACAACCTTTACAACGCTGTCAAAACACTGCAGTGCCATTACAACGCAGATTTTACTACGCAAGTCGTTACCACGACTTGCACTGAAGGGCGCTCTAGATTAAGGAAAAGTAGATTTACTATTCCAACACCTTCCCTACTGTACGTAGGCTGGAGTTGGAATAGTAAATGATACTATTCTTAAGTCCAGCACCCTACAGCGCAAGTTGTGGTAACGACTTGCGTTGTAAAAGCTGCGTTGTGATGTACCGCAATCATTTTGATCGCGTGGTAACATCATACATCCGCAAGGAGTCATGTGCAGGCACACTGTCCATAGTGACATCTCAGGAGCATCATTACTAAATGTATAGCAACAGGAGTGACGGATGAGGCAAGAGTCTCTTTAAAGGCACAATATACATCATTGCAGTGAAATAAGGGTCAGTCCACATACAAGGTTGGACTTTGAAGGGCAGAGCAAACAAGGTGTGTATGGGGAGTACACAGTAGTCCAACAAGGTGTTGATTGAATTAGAGAGCCATGATAGATATCCACCACTGCCACGTGATCACAGTTCAGCACACACGCAAAGCAGACATTGCCAGGCTCATCAAATACAATGGCAGACCATACCACATAATGACAGACCATAACATGCAACACTGTCGAATATTACAGACTCAAACAGCAAACTCCAAGTAAGCACCAGTTTGCATTTGATTCACTTGTATACTGCTGCACTAAATGATCTTGTACATCAATAATATTGACTACACAGCCAGCTTCACAGAACACCTCCACACCATTACTCAACCTCAAGAAAGGTAGCACCAACTATAAAGTATTGAATAAATGCCAAAGTTTCAGGAAGCATCCATCTTGATAGCAGTAAATTCTGACCGGATACTCATGACAACTCTCCTCTTCCTCACACCTGCCTTTCACTCATCTGAATAAATGTGAGTACTTGAATAAATGAAGATTCACTGTGAAGATTACCAACCTTGGAACAGGTCAGTCTGCATGTTAAGTCATTGATACAGCTCAAACACTCTAACACTGACTCATACACAAACTATAAGTTAGCAGCACTGTATGATAACAAGGTAACTATCCAAATGTGGAGGGTACAGTGCAGGAAAGGCAACAAGAAATGACTGGCACCATATGTACATTGAATTTAAGAGGTACCACATGTCACACTGTTGCAGGGATTCTGCTCAGACACAGAACTGTGCACAGAGACTAAGGACCTCAGTGAATTAGGTTGTGCCAAAAACTCACCTTAGTACCCAAAATCCCCTACCAGACTAGCATCAGTGTCTCATTAGTTCTTCCTCCTATAGCAAAGTTACCAATCCAGAACATGCGACTTAGGATACCTCAGGTAAGGTGGGAAACATGAGCACTCTTTCGTTATACTCTCATACCAGTCCAGAACAAGGAGTAAAGGGAGACACGAGCAAGTTTAAAATGTTTATTTTAACGCCGTGATTTCAGGTGCAGCATCTTAGCTAATACAAGCAGACATATGATAAGAAATAAGATTGTCAGCATAGTTACTATTCCATAAAATACAAAGGGAGAAAGCATGTTATAATGCTAAATGGAAACAGGATAAATATATACCTATATTTCACCTTCCCTTGCTAGTAGGTTATTTTATAACTAAAGAAAGTCTCTTAGGCTTTCCTCAGAGATTAGCAGGAATGAATCACATCGAGTTCAGCACAAGCTCTCAGCATACGAATGTTCTCCAAGTGTGTTCAATCCTGCCTACACAGTGTATTATTAAAGGCGCCAGTATCTGAGCTGTCCTCAGCTGCATATATGTTATGTCTAGAATGTGCGCTGACTGGTTCGAACAACAGCAACAGTGTTGATATAACCTTGAAGGCCTCAGCACTCACTGTTCAGACTAAGCTTACAAAGCAAGGCTACCAATGTAGAAAAACAAGTTATTCTCATGTGAAGCAAAACTCTCAGTCAAACTCGAAACAGTATCTAACGTGTGTGCCGTGTGCAAAAGAAATCAAAAGGTAAAATGGCGTTTAAACTTCTAATAAGCTCAAGCTAACTTAACACTGTATGAATGCAAGGCTCAGCCCCACTACAACAATACACATAGGACATCAATTAATACTAATGTGGCACAGAGATTACAAATGTATGAAAGTTATCTTCTGTGCAGTATCACTGTGAACCAGCAAAGCAAGTAATGCATTGGACCAGAATGAGATGACCTCTAATAAGCCATACAGTGACCAGCCCCTCATCTGTATTAACTAATATGGCATGTTTATACCACTAGCAGAACACTCATGGCTCACAGTGACATTCCGTGACTGTCAAACGTAACTATAACCTTCACACATACTCCTCACCGACCCATCTTAACCCCCTCACTGCTCTACACCTGGGACTATCTCTGAGAAAGGTGAAAGTAAGCTCCTATGAGTAACCTGGCACCCAATGCTACACCATAGTGTGCATCTAGAAATGTCTGAGGTCCACTCAAGGATGTATGATTGAATTCTGAGCTAAACACTATAGCTAAATAAATGTAGCACAAACCACACCAAAAGAAGTACAATAACCATGGACATGTGCATAAAAAGAGTGGATAGGCAATGTGATCCCAGACCACCATGGAGCAGATAATAATTCTCCTCAGGCAAACTGCACAGACAGAATAATCCAACCTAATCTAAATAAATAGAAACAAATGACACATATAACTCCAAAGTATGTGCATCCAAACCCATAGGCCAATACAGCTATAGACACTCCACCGGTTACAAAGTCAGCATGGTGTCAGTGTTTTGCACAAGCATCCCCACGTACAATCTTAAAAAGTCACTGTTCAAAGATAGGAGGCGATAGCACAATTGTGCACACAAAATAAGCTAATGCACAACACTCCACATTGCCATATGTGACGTTCACACAAGAAATGCACAGTACAAATACAACACTCATCTGAATGCAGCCAAATGCAAAAACAACATTCCACACACATGCACCTGTCAGTAGAAAGATCCAACAAAAGCCAAATACTGCATCACTCAACAACACATTTTTAACATATGCACATCCAAACACATCCCAAAGCAATCTCATTTGGACATCAGGGGGACTCACTCCTGGCAAGGACAATGCAATATCCACTGACAGCAGTGCATGCACAGTAAGCAGTGTGTGAACACCACTAAAACCAGTATCAGAAATATCTGATTTCACCACTCTGAACTTGAACATCACAAATCATTATAGCACACTTATCACTTCACACTTTGGATGGGTAGCATTAGCTCAGCAAACAGATACACACTTCTGCTATCACCTACTGCTACACAACACAGGCAAACACATATGCATGGAACAAGACTAGAGGACTGTGCTGGAAACTCATCTGTACTGTACATGAGCAACCATTACTGCAATCAGGTAGACTCAAATAGCACATGATAACTTTTTAAACAGTGCTGAAGGGAACAATGGTTCTGGACACATATCATCCTCCCACAGTATAGTGTCACACAATGGAGTGGTGGCGAGGGTTAAACATTGGCATGACATGGAGGCAAACAGTTTTTGACTGAAGTGGTGTATACATTAGTATTGTACAGGTGAGGAGTGTGCAGAGCAAAAAGACATGGAGGAGTAACTCACAGGGGGATATTCTCAAGAATGTGTCATAATCAATTATCCAAAAGCAACTACGGCGGACCTCCTATGCCGCACCTCGTGCCAGTTGCTATATGTGAGTTCGCTGTTCAAACTACCCCTACTCCAGCCGTTGAGTGACGTCACTGTGCTCCGGATCAGAAAATATTGTGACAAACGGGGGTGTGCAGCTCAAGAAGTCCAATAGGCCAAGGTTGTTAGAAAAATAACTTCTTTATTCTAATTTTTTAATTTTTTTATCATCAGATATATATACAATCCAGCCAACACGTTTCATTCCCATACAGGGAACTTCCTCAGGGCTGTAAAAGTATGACACAAACACATATATAATATATTTCAATTGTAAGAGGAGGAGTACATTCAATATCGGAGGAATTAAATATAAGTGAAAACATTACCGATGATAGTGGCTTGAGTCCAAAATACAAATTTACCCCGACTACTTACCATCGGAATAAATGTGTGAGTTACGGTCTCTACAATGTAGAGAAACAGAGTAGGTGCCAATACAAATTACATCATATTCTTACATCAGGAGAGAGAGAGGCACAGAAGAGACTCAAACATTACAAGGAAATCGTCATTAGGTAGGAAGACAAAGGCGGGAACGTCGTTGTTGTGAACACCATAGATTACAAGAAGGAAATTGAACGACAACTGGGGGATACCCATTGTTATGAAAGAATAGGTCACAACCCCACTAATGAGTTAACCATTGAGATCAATTGAAGCTCATGGAGTGGAGAGACATGGGTCTACTTAGTGATCAAGAATGTAGGTACCTTAAGGTTGAAAACCCTAGATTCCCTTGCATTTACATCCTCCCTAAAATCCACAAAAATGGGAACTTTCCTCCCTCCAGGAAGACCGATAATCTCATGGGTGGGCTCAGCTACAGAAGGGCTCTCTGAATTTATCAACCTCAAACTCAGTAGGCACGTCTTGGATTTGCCATAATATATCCAAGACAGTAAAGATATTCTGTCTAGATTCCAGGACTTTGAGTGATTAGATGAGTTGCTTTTTGTGACACTGGATGTAACAAGCGTATACACGTGCATCCAGCATGAAGTTGAACTTAAAGCCACCGAATTCTATTTGGACAGAGATGGAGCAGACCATCTAGACCAGAATCAGATGGTACTTGAAATGATGAAACTAGTACTCTCCAGAAATTATTTTCTGCATGATGGCATGTTGTATCATCAGAAGAGGGGTACGGCCATGAGATCCAGGTTTGCTCCCTCTTATGCCTGCCTCTTAATGGGGTGGTACGAGAGGAGGCATGCCTGAAGCAGATGTGCCTCCCCCTGGACAGATTACATTGTTTTTTGGGGGAGTTACATTGACAACATTATCTGCCTATGGTCTGGTACCGCGTCGCAACTTCACAATTCCTTTAATGTCAATCTGACAATTGAATATAATAAGGAAAGTATCAACTTTTTGGACCTCCATTTCCATGTGAAGGGTGGGCGAATTCAAAATACTCTGTATCACCAAGAAACCGCTTGTAATGCAGTACTACATGCTGATAGCGCACATGCTAGCTCAACCATTAAAAACATCTCTTATGGGTAAATAGTCCGTATGAGGCACAACTGTAGCGAGGAGAACAACTTCAACAATAATATTCAGCTTGTTAAAAGCAAATTCTTAGCAAGAGGGTACAACAGAAAGGTGCTTAACTCAGCTGAAATGAGGGTACAAGCATTAACTATGGAATCTACACTGGCCAAAGGCAGGCGGGCAAAAATCAAGAGGGAAGAGCCCTGCATGAGGTTCACCACAGAATATACCATACACAGTGATGCAATCTTCAAACTATTGAAGAGAAATAGTCATCTACTGGAGTAAATACCCAGCTTGCAGAAGGTGGTCCGAAACAATCCCTCAGTTACATACAGGAGAGGCAAAACACTGAGAAATGATCTATGCCCTAGTTACGTGATGACTGACACAAAAAAGAGTACTATTTGGTTGCTGGCTAAACTTAAGGGCATTTATACGTGCAGTACTTGCAACATCTGTGATTTAGGGGTGAACAAAATCAAGAGGTTTTCATACAATGGATCAATGAACTATAATATCTTCAAGTTCATGAATTGCAATACCACTTTTGTGGTCTACGTGATTTGGCTGCCCGTGTGGGTTAATTTATGTGGACAGCACTAAACGAAGCCTGAAAATACGGATCCAAGAGCATAGAAGGCAATCCTTAAACGGGATCCTAGATACCCGCTCACAGAACATTTTGTGAAAAATCATATTGGCAAGCCTGACTTTTGGTTTCATGCCATTGAGCTTGTGGAAGTGGCAGCTAGAGGTAATGATTGGGAGTTATACCTAAGACAATGTGAATCTAAATGAATTTGTAAACTCCGGAGTATCACCCATGGGTTCAATACAGATCACAAAATGCATTCTTTTCTGGAAAACGGTTGATGTGTCAGTCCGGACTAGGCATTGTTGGTTTTATGTGGGGACCAGACTATTTTAGACATGCACAGTTGTTCTTGGCCCCTCCGACACAGCATTATAAGTAACATTATTGATTGCCTCACAACCGTTTTAATGTTCTGATGTCATCAGAGGTTATCTTGGTTCTTGTCTGTTCAGCTGTTTTTAACAATATGCTAACTAAGTACTAGCTGTTATTTACCCCTTGCTGTATATTCATTCAAACAAGAATATTTGGACACTCTTTTACTGTTTGTGCTGAGGCCCAATCGGTTGATAATTTACTTGTTACCATACATTGGTGGCAAATAATATAATGTAGCTGGCCCAGGTAGCCTATATGCTGACCTCTTCGTGATCAATGCACCAGAGCTAACATAGAGAGCCATATTACAAGCAAACAAGAAATCTGGATTTTTTTCTTTGACCACTTAAATTGGGTGGACCTGCTTATTATTTTTCTATGTCCATCAATTATCCGTTGCGGTCACCTTCTCCTGCCACCCCGAACACAAGGGGTATGTGGCGATAGGATCCTTTTCCAAATTGTTACATTGCAGCTAGGATCGTCTATTTCTTGTTCTCCACATTGCCTAAATTCAAACAGTTTCGTAACTTTGTAACTTAGTAGGAATCACAGTTTTTCACATTTCATACATCTCGGGGGTATGTTGGGTTTGAGGTTATACTTGTACGAATCACTGACAAAATATCGACTTAGAAAATATCGACCTACAGAAATATCGATGCAGGAATATCGAAGCAAAAATATCGACATCCTATCTACAACATGGTAAGTACAAAAATATCGAAAATAAAATATCGATGTTAAAAATATCGTAATAAAAAATATGTTTTTTCTGTTAAAAAAATGTGTAAAATAAAGTAAATAATACTTGTAAATAAAATAAACATAGTTAAACCTATTTAATAATGTGTAAAATGAATAAATAATACATATATGATAATAAAACATTAATTAAACATAAAATATATAATATATACTTACTTAGGGGCCGATTCCGATTCGGGAAAAAAAGCGTCCGTCCGAATCGTATCCGGTGCCCTCTCCGTACGAATCGTACAAGTCCGTCTGAATCGCGTAGTGCGATCCGTATCTCGTCAATCCGTCCGAATTGTCGTGAACCGTACGAATCGCAAGGCTGAAACCGTACAATACGGATCCTGACAGTGAACGTTACGATTCGTAAACATGCCATACGACCCGCAGTAATCAAAACATTGGATAGCGTAGGACTTAAAATTACTATTCCCACTCCAGAGAGTGAAACAGTAGGTAAAGCGTTGGATAGCGTAGGGGTAAAAATTACTATTCCCACTCCAGTGAGTGCAACAGTAGGGAAAGGGTTGGATAGCGTTGAGATAAAAATTACTATTTCCACTTCAGAGAGTGCAACAGTAGGGAAAGCGGTGGATAGCGGGTGGGTAAAAATTAATATTCCCACTCCAGTGAGTGCAACAGTAGGGAAAGCGTTGGATAGCGGGTGGGTAAAAATTACTATTCCAACTCCAGAGAGTGAAACAGTAGGTAAAGCGTTGGATAGCGTAGGGGTAAAAATTACTATTCCCACTCCAGTGAGTGCAACAGTAGGGAAAGGGTTGGATAGCGTAGAGATAAAAATTACTATTTCCACTTCAGAGAGTGCAACAGTAGGGAAAGCGTTGGATAGCGGGTGGGTAAAAATTAATATTCCCACTCCAGTGAGTGCAACAGTAGGGAAAGCGTTGGATAGCGGGTGGGTAAAAATTACTATTCCAACTCCAGAGAGTGAAACAGTAGGGAAAGCGTTGGATAGCATAGGGGTAAAAATTACTATTCCCACTCCAGAGAGTGCAACAGTAGGGAAAGGGTTGGATAGTGTAGGGGTAAAAATTACTATTTCCACTCCAGAGAGTGCAACAGTAGGGAAAGCGTTGGATAGAGGGTGGGTAAAAATTACTATTCCCACTCCAGTGAGTGCAACAGTAGGGAAAGCGTTGGATAGCATAGGGGTAAAAATTACTATTCCCACTCCAGAGTGTGCAACAGTAGGGAAAACGTTGGATAGCATAGAAATTAAATATAACATACTTATAAATAAATTTCGTATTTAAAATAAATAATAATTTAAATTTTAAACAATTCAACATCTTTACAAATACCCATTAATAATTATTAAAAACATAATTACAATTGAATAATTATTCAACAAAAAATTAACAATAAATACCAATAAATATTGATTAATAAATATTAGTTACCAAATAAAAAATATTTTAAATAAAAGATTTTTCTAAAAAAACAACATAATAATTAATAAAAATTGATTATCAACTTTTAAAATTAAACAATACATTTATTTTTTATACCCAAACATACTTTTTATAAAAAAAATGATTATAAAATATAAAAAAAATCCAAATAAAAAATAATAATTACCAATTAAAAAAGAAATTACCAATTGAAAAAAATAATTACCAATTACAAACATTAATTACCAATTAAAATAATTAATTTCCAATTAAAAAATTGAATTAACAATTAAAATATTTAATGGCCAATTATTAATTAATTAAAAATAATTTTATTATGAATACCAATAAATAAAAATAAATCATTACTTAATTACAATTAAAATACTTCCCACGCAATTCCCCTATAAAACCACTACCCGCTACAGAACTTAAACGCAAAAATTTATGAAAATTAATTTATAACTCCTAAAAATGTATAATTAATTTACTATTATTAAATTACTTCCCAAATAAAAAATATTAATTACCAATTAAAAAACATTACCAATTAAAAAAATTAATTACCAATTACAAACACTAATTACCAATTAAAATAATGAATTACCAATTGAAAACGTTAATTGCCAAATTAACATTTTTTAATTAACAATAGAAATATTTAATTGCCAATTATTAATTAATTAAAAATAATTTAATTATGAATACCAATAAATAAAAATAAATCATTACTTAATTACAATTAAAATACTTCCCACCCAATTCCCCTATAAACCCACTACCCGCTACCGAACTTAAACGCAAAAATTAATGAAAAATAATGTATTACTCCTAAACATGTATAATTAATTTACTATTATTAAATTATTTCCCACCCTATTCCCCTATAAACCCACAACCCGCTCCAGTACTAAAACATAACATTTACTTAAAAATAACATTATTAACATATAAAAACAGTACACATATAATTTAAAACAAGTAAAATACTTAACAAAAAACATATACAACATACATATTAAATACATAATAAAAGACATAACAATAATACTTACATCGATATTAGTAACATCGAGATTAGTAACATCGATTTATTTGATATCGATATTACTGACTTCGATATTACTTACATCGATATAAAAAAAAACAATATTACTTACCTTAAGGTCGATATTCTGTCCAACGATATTCTTGACCTCGATATTCTTAACCTTTGATATTTTCTTCTCGATATTTTTGTAGGTCGATATTGCAGACTCGATATTTAGACTGTGCACCTAGAATGTATATGGGCCACAGTGCAATACACTGTACTATATGAATCTTTGATTTTTTTAAAGATACTAAGAGGATATAGAGGTATGATATCATACAACCATTGTCTGTCTGTGAAGTTGTTTAACTGTGGTTTCTATTACAAGGCATCTATGTTAAAGATGCAACTTTTGGAGGGTACCTATCTGTGTCTGTGAATAGTATCTACAATTTTGAATTTATATCTTCATTCTCTAGTAGGCGTTCCAAATCACATTTGCTGTAAATTAAGGGGTACCCACCTGTGTCTGTTAAGTGCTGGTAATGTGTACTTATATATTTTCCTTTCTCATTAGGCGCTCCAAATCACTTTTTCCTGTTTGATTTTTGCTATACGGATTCGTCTACCATAACTTTTTTGGAGTTTCTTGGGCGGTCATGACATCTTATACCTGGCCGTCGACCTTTCTTCGTGGGGCTATCTCATCATATTTGGATCCATCTTCCAGATATTCGTTGGAATTTTCATATTTTGTAACAAACAGGTGTGTGTGAGTTGATAGCTTATTGCAAACCATGCGCCTTTTTTAAATACATATATAGTACCCGAGCTTCACCCAGCATCAACTTTTTATTAACTATGGGATTTTCTTTTTAAATTGAGTTGGCCTTTTTTCCTCAATTCTTATTTAATATGGGTCAAATGAATTACTGAAATTGTTATGAATAGGGTACAGCTATTTAATCTGGTGCCCTGATGCCCTGCAGCATTCACCCCACTGTCTGACATACCTGCATTGATTATGGTCTATACTTACCCCCATGCCACTGTGTATTTATTTTGATTTAGTCTGGTGCATGTCTCAATACTAACAATTTCACATATATTTTCTCACAGGCCTACATAGGAATATACTGTTCGTTGTGAGAAGTTAACTGCTGCATAGCAACCGCTATTAATAATAATTGTTGGCATTTTTGACAAAGTGTACTTTACAAGTGATATATTTTTCTGGTAAGAATTGTTATATGTGTTCTTGATATTATTTTCATTCTATCCTTTTGACAATCAGAATTGGTTTTCTTATATTATGCACTTCATATGTGATTCCCCTTTTTCCCCTCCCACCCCCACTTTTTTAATTCTTTATTTCTTTAGATTGCTCCCGTCTAATTTCACTTTTTCTTTTTTCTTCTTTCTGATCTGCTGCTTTTTAATGTGGTCTATTTTGAATTTGAACTATAGACTTGGCCTGTTCAAGGGATCATGGTTGTACACTGAAACTATAGTTTGTTATGTTATTTCCCATTTGGTAAATGACTAAGAAGACTACCAGGTTAACATTTCTATTATGTTGGAATAAGTAGTTGCACTTATTGCCCGTATGAGCTCAATGAGTTTTATAACTATTTTCATTGGTCATATACGATGCACAAATCAGTCCTATATAAATGTTTCAATTTGTATGTCTTGTTTAAATATGATGTTATGTTTGTTCATATTGTGCAGCTAAATGTTTGAATTCTGTGTTTTCTCTCTTCCGTCTTTATTTGCATAGTTTTTTTTTCTTTTTTTGTATAAAGTGTATTTGCTTTTTAGTCCTGTGTCTTACAATTTAAATGTAATATATATGTGTTTGTGTCATACTTTTACAGCCCTGAGGAAGAAACACTTTGGCTGGATTGTCTATATCTGATGATTAAAAAAAATAAAATGGGGAATAAAGAAGTTATTTTTCTAGCAACCTTGGCCTATTGGACTTCTTGAGCTGCGCACCCCCGTTTGTCACAACGTGTGATAATCACCGCAAAATAAATATAATGCAACATTGTACATCATAGTCTATTGCGGGAAAACAACGCAGTGTTAATTGTGTATTCACAACACAGTGTTACCATGTGATAGGCTCACGATAAAGCATCAAATGTCCGTGTTAAAACCAACGCTATGCCGAAAAAACGCGAAACACCAACGCGAAAATAGTAGCCATGAGGCCAATATCGATGCAAACATCAGCGATAACCAGCGACAGGCCTGCAATTCCCACACGTCATGTGGGAAAATGCTCCATAAAAGCAGAGTAAAAAAATGGTGAGATGACAAAGTACGAGTACAACCCCACAGCTGTGACGTAGAACAAATGACCATTGTCCTGCATCAGATAGGCATCTCCTCACAAACAGCCACAATGTACATTGACATGCATTCTGAATGTAACCTCCGCCAATGCGGAAACATACATGGAACACACTGTAAAACCGCATCTTCTTTTCACATTGAAGAGGGACAATCAACACCCCCTGCACACAGACGTGCCATGTCCATGATCAAACAATAATGAAAGCATGGACTAATGTAGGGGCAGAGACTCCCCCTTACTTACATGCTGCCCATGTTGTGGGACTTGAGTCACAGGGTGCATCCCTGCCTCATGGCGGCACATATCAGAGCCGAAAAGAAGCTCTGTTGTCACTTGTAGGCCACAAATGACAGCCAAAATGGAATGAATTGGGACTCATGTGAAACGCCGAAGAGTGGGATACCGTACCAACTGTGACACATAGAACTGGCAGTTCGAATAAGTGACACCCTAAACAGCCTCACTGCACAGAGGTGACACACCCACCATCCATTAAAAAATTCCAAAATTGCTAGCACCACATGTCGCACCCACACTTGTCTGAGTGAAGTGCCTGTACAGATGAGTGACATGCACACAGAGTATGTGTCCTAGAATGCATGTATTTGTACATGCTGTGCTTGTCGTCTTTCATCGTACTGTCCAATGATTGCTATGGACCGTCACAATGTGACGTTAACATGAGAAGAAATTGTCAATGTTGGTGTTCCTAGGGGCTATTCCTGCTGTGACTGCAGTGGGGTGTGGTCCACCTGCCTCATCTTCATCATTATCGTCCAGTGCATCTGCCACTTGTATCCATGGGGTATTGCGCCATACACATATGTTGTGCAACACACAACATGCAAGGATCATCTTGCACACGATGTCTGGACTGTGCAAGAGCCTTCCACCTGTGATGTCCATGCACCTGAAAAGTGACTTCAACACGCCAAATGTGCCATCCACGATGCCCCTGGTGCGTTTGTGGGCCAAATTGTACTGCCTCTGGGCCTGTGTGTTCGGGGCTCGGAGGAGTGTCATCATCCAAGCACAGAGTGCATATCCTTGGTCACCTGTGACAGTGCAGGGAGACATGAATCAATACTATGTACAGCATGATGTTTTGGCAGGCTCACTGGTTCATTGGTGTGTGATATGTGTGACAGTGATTCCTGTATGACATGAACTGCTTGTTGCAAATGAGCGGCATCAATGTGTATAGCATAGCCTCACTGCTGCTCTTCCCTCCCCCCAAGCATAGTCAATAGTATGCGCAGCACGGTTGCATCACTTGCACCCCTACGGCACACCATTGTCATGCCTGTCTGCGCATGTCCACAAGCCTGACTACCACACAGTGATGATGTGCACTGAAGGTGGCCGGCCACGTGTGTAAGCTGATTAGAAGGACAGGGCTGACACAGATGTAGAGCACCTGCCTGGCTGAACTCGCCATGCGGTTGAGGGTAGGCCTTTGGCGCATGCTGCGCTAATAGTGACACACACAACAGTTGACATGTGTGATGCCTGACCCCATGTACCCCTTCGGCGAGCCCGTACTCCGGGGGCATGCCACATAGTAACATTGTCCATTGCGGGTGTGGTGGCGCAGACACTACAACAGAGACACACGTATTAGTCACTTCCTTGACAAGGCCTAACCTTAATCACACCCAGATCCATGTGTGGAAGAGCCACACCCCTAAGCTGTACTGTATTCGCCTGTCCACTCCGCTAACGCTCACAGGGAGGTACGACATGACTACATGTCCCAGGCCTACCCCCTGCCTGTGGTGACATGGTTGAGCCCGCTGTACACAGCACATTGTCATCTGGAATGGGCCGGAACCCTCATGCATATATAATAACCACACGGAAACACTGAGTGAGTTTGTGGAACTGGCTACGGCTCGTGCTCCCACATGTTCAGTGACGCATGTGCTGGATGGGTTTTGGGTAGTGTAAGACACCTCTCAGGCAGGGCCGGACTGGCTACCGGACATTTTGGCATTCTGCAGGGCTGGGGGATTATGTCACTGCGGTGCAGGCTAATTTCGTAGATGGAGACCTGCGTGTGCTTCGAAATCAACTGCACATGTAGGTCCCCATCAACGAAATCAGCCCCCAGCTTGGGAGCATGACAAAAAAGCCCGGTAGCCAGTCCGGCCCTGCTCTCAAGGGTTGGTTGGTGCTGGCAACAACCACAACAGTGATCAGACAATCAGCAGTACAAGGTTCAAACAGCAAGTGTCCATGACTTGAGCTGCACAGAGTTAGTGGCCCCGGATGCACAGCGGCCGGCACAGGCACACAGCCATGAGAAAGTGACTTGATCTGCACTGAGGTAGGGCCATGCGAGCTGGGTGGGTCCTCGTCAATGTCCAAGGTGAATGTCGTGGAGGGTTGCGGGGGACAGTGGAAGGTGTCCTTCCAGGGCATGATACAGAGGGCAGAAGCAAGCAGAAACAAGCAAATGGCAGAGTGGAATGCTACAGACCCCTCTTTACCACCATGTCAGTATCAGCTACATGATGATGAAGACAACCCCCAGCCCATAGACTCAGACGCCACCAAAGTTCAACGAGAGTGCCCATGAATTTTGGGGCACATACTTAGTGGCACCAGAGCTTAAAGGGGATGCAGTCTGCGAAGAGGCCTGTAAAATGACATGTAAATGTGAATGTAAATGTAAAAATGTAAATTGATACTTGTATAGCGCACTACTCACCCGCAAGGGTCTCAAGGGGCTTGTGCGAATACCACTGTGGAACCCATCCTGGCTTTCCCTGTGAGGTGTCCACTCCTGGGCACCCCCAAGGTGGAGGCCAGGCATCCTTAGCGTTGTGGGGGCCGTTGTGGAGATTAAGCAAGCTATTGCCCAGAGTTGCAGAGTGGGACTCCATGATTGGAATAGGCACCGAGGCGAGAATTATCAGGTCCGTGGAATTTTTGAGCCCAAGACCCGCCGAGGCGGGGAATTGAACCCTGGTCCCGGGCTAGACCTCTGCATCAGGGTCTGCCGCTCTAACCATTGAGCCACACTTCTCCACCTGCCATGAAGAAATCTAGACTCAGTTCCAAATGTGTGACCTAGTTGACCACAGTGTAGGCCAGAGGCACGTTCAGCGCGGGTCAACTGCTGTCCAGCCATCTCCTCCTGGATCTCTAAAACACGATGTTGGATGGCATGTGGAGAAGATTTGTGGCTGACGGAGGTAGTGGCACCTGAGCTGAGTGGGTGTGCAGCCTGTGACGATGCCGTGTCCTAATAAACAAAGAAATAAGGGCTCAACTAGCACTCCTATATTATGACTTTCGAGTAAGCTTTAAGGTATATGTAGACACATGTGTGTATTAATAGCACACTTCAACACAAAAAGAGAGTTGTCCATAAATACAGCATCATAGCATAACAAGAAGGATCCACGACTGAAGTATCTTCGATGTCTTTATTAATTTCTTAAAAGATTTTCCAGCACAATTTGCCACTTGCCGTCACGTGTTTCGTCTCAAACGAGACTTTCTCAAGGCAGATATGTTCTTGAAATGTTCCTTAATAGTCAGATTGACAGTGATACATAGTCATCCAGGAGAAGCGCAGGGAGTTTCACCGTAACAAAAAAAATTTAATAGGCAGAGATCACTCTGTGCAGAAACAAACCCTGACACAACCCGTGCTTGCTGTCCACCCGAAAGATGGCCCTAGAAAATGCCGAAGTGAGTGTCTATCAATAGTGAGATCCAGAAAGATACTGTTTGGTGGGGTGATGCTACTGCTACACTTTGGAGCAGGCTTATCATGGCCTAGACAAGAGTTATATGTACTTCCGGTGTGTGGCGCCCCTGATCTGTTACTTTGGATACCGTGAGGAACATATTTTTGAAGGAGGAGTACACTACGACCATTACCACATCTGGTGTATTGCCCCCAATCAATTATATCGATATCAGGTTGAAGTGTGCTATTAATACACACATGTGTCTACATATACCTTAAAGCTCACTCGAAAGTCACAATATAGGAGTGCTAGTTGAGCCCTTATTTCTTTGTTTATTAAGCTATAGCACACTTTTGTGTGCTTTTGTGACACCTCTGGGTAGTAGGTGCAACAAGGGCTATTGGACCACCCATCTTTTCAAACTTTTGGAAAAACCAATAGGATATATCCATCTGTACAGTTTACCAGAAGGTTTACTGGGTTGACGAATGTGCTGACGTTTCTCCGTTGGGAGAGCGCTACTGCCCATATTCTGTAAGTAACTATGCCGTGTCCTGCCTGATATGGACTGCATTGGCTTGGTGTGAGTCCCGCAGGACCGCAATGTAGGCCGAAGGCCGAAGTCAGCAAGGGCCCACAAACATGTGTGGTTGGAATGCTATGCAAAGAGTTGGTGACCCCACATTAAAGGGAAAATAGTGATATGAACTCTGCCATAAAATTTGTGCTCTGCCATAGTGTAATCAGGACTCAGTTCCAAGTGTGTGACCTACAAGTCAGCTGTGTCAGCCGGTGGAGTACGTCAACGAGAAAGGATTACTGCGGGCCTGTGTCGCGGAGGCCGTGATGGTCTGAAGAGGCTGCCAAGGTCGAGGGCCTTAGGCTTGGAGTTTGCAGCGGCATGTGGTGGGCCCTCTGTGACACACACCAGTGTCGGGAGGTAAGCAGTGATGCCTGAATGCGCAGGGGCTGGCAACACAGCTTCAGGGACCAGTGGCCCGGGGTGCAGCAGGCGCACAGGATCGCAGGCGCCACCACTCACAGTGTCTGCCTCGTGGCGGGATGAGAGGCTCCTCCCTGGCAGGGAAGTTAGCCATTCCAGAAGAGGACCACGCCCAGGGCTATGTGCTTTTTATTCACACCCCTATGCTAGCCTGGCTTACGCCAGGCCAGCCCACTCCGCACTCGCTTACAGGGGGGACGTAACAAGCTACATTTCCGTGATCTCCCCTACTGGCTGGGGTGACATGGTTGCGTCCACTGTCCACTACACTTCATACACCAGCGGTGTATGTAGACATGGATATGTCTGCGGACCGCATACTGCAGTCTGTCCAGCACATCCACACCACACTTGGCATTGTGTACATTCTCATTCATTGGCCAGTTGCCTCCTTCGCACATGCCTGATCCCCACCTCTCCCCACATTTTGCTAATGTGTGACTGAGGTGCCATGCCATTGATGGCTTCTGTACATGGCTAGCCCAGGTTCCCACAGTAAGTTGTGCTGTTGTGTCTGGTGGGTGGGCATGTTGTGTGACATATTGTATGTGAGATTGTGACATGTGCATTCCCGGAGTAGTGAATTGCATGATTGTGAATTTGAGGGGTAGAGTGTGTTCATTTGGTACTCACCAACGAGCAGTACCTTTCTGTAGGTGCCAGCCCGGAAGCGCTGGTTGATGATGGACTGTCAGAAGATGTATGAATCATGCACACTGCCTGGGTAGTTGGTGACGACATTGGTGAAGAGTCCCCCGAGGTACACTATTCCCTGCACATTGATGGAAGGCATGTGCTTTCTGTTGCAGTAATTGTGTACATTGTCGGCAGGGGCACAAGTAGGACATGTGTGCAGGCAATTGCCCCCAACACGTGCGGGAAGCCAGCTATGGCGTAGAAGCCTTGCGTGGTCTCCAGCTGTTCCTGCGCAATGTGGGGTAAGTATAGGTACTGGCGTACCAATCTGATGATGGCATCCAGGACAGGTTTGAGAAACTTTGATAGGGCTGGCTGTGAGACTCCTCCTCCAACTCTGACGGTTGTTGGTTGGAAGGTACCAGAGGCCAAGTGCAGCACAGCCAGCAGCTTATTCTGAGGTGAGATGTTGGTTGTCTGCTGTGTTGGTACCGTCAACCTGTGGGCAATGATGTGCAGGATGCGGAGGATGGTTGTCCTTTTGAGCCTGTATCGGCAATGACATACTCTGGTGTGAAGTCTGTGAGGCTGGTGCGTTTTCTGAAGGTCCACTGTCTGTGTCTGCACTGCCTCTGTGGTGGTCCGGGGGAGGGTCCGGGGGGTGGTGGCAGTGGGTTTTGTGGCTCTGTTGGGACTCCAAGCTGCATGGTCAGTAGCTTAATAGCTTCTGTTTGTCTTCAGGTGTGGCTCTGGGCTGGGCTCCATTTTCTGGTGCCGGCTGTCGTCCGACTTAACACCAGGTCAGAGCAGGTGTTAATTTCCTGCTGCTGACGCACCTTATTGCCTGTTTTGGGATCTTATCACCGATCTGGCTGGTCTTTGAGAATGTTGCAGAGTGGTGTTGTCATGGTTTTTGGCACGGGAAGGCCTACTCTGCATCTCATTAGCGATAGTTGCTGGGGTCATCTGTGGCGATGTTTTTTGCGGCTGCTATCGCAGGTAAACTGGTGATATGGGCTGTTATCACCAGCTTGTGAATGGGGCGATAGTTTTATCGCCACATTGGCTGCGATAAAGTGCCAATAACTCAGCGATGTATCCTTGAGAATATGCCCCACAATGTGTAGGGCTCAGATGGTCTGCTTGGGGCTGGTGTGACTTTGAATACCACATAGTGGAGTAGATAAAGTGTAAAGTGACCTCAATGGATGTAAAAAGTCACATATAATGTTTGTTTGCCAGAGCCAGTCAGCACGGTGAGAACAAAGGTAAGCAAGAGCCATGGCTGATCACAAAACTCACAACACAGACATTGTAGTGACACACTATGAATACTCACAGACGATGTGGCCAAAATAGTAGGTGGACCCTAGAACTGTGAGCTCACACAGACAGACTGCACATTGCACAGAAACAACTCGTACATGTGTACAAAATCTCCAGCAGGTGTCTGATGATGTAAACAAGGCTCCTATCAACTGAATCATACATGTGTATAAGGGTCATGCTCAAGGGCACATACTTCAGCTAATGACAGGCCAATCACACTGTATGAGTACTCAAGTGCACGCATTCAAATGTACTCATGTGACTATGGAGCCAGACCTACACAAGATGACTACACATCTACACTGGTGTTTACACATAAGGATAGATTCCACAGATATGACCGACCCTGTCCACCCCTCAAATCATCATGTGAATTTATTTTACTACTGTTGTGGTACAGCATCCAAATATGACATGTGTATAAAAGGAGAGCCCTGACAATGGAATGATTAGGACAAGAGTAGACCGTCACAGAAAAGCATCATGGCACCATCAAGCCCCTGAGTCAATAAGCACAAAAGTTGTTGTAACCTCTGGCAACCTCAGCAAAAACAAATCAAGTAGATGTCAATGTGATTGTGGCATACAGAGCATGTAATAGATGAAATACACATACATTGCACTGCATCCTTAGCAAAGCCAGGGACAAAACACAGAACATAAATAACATTTTTTATTAATTAAACTCTGTATTGGCATGAAAAGTGCAAAACATTAAGACCAACGGCCAGTCCAAATTTCAAGTCTGCACATGTGTGCATGAAAACTTGCGCAACAAACATGCAGCACAGTCCACTACCATGGGAATCACCCCAGTATAGGGGCATCAAATGGGCAGTCCAGGCACCACTTAGGGAGGAATGGGGTGGGAAGGGGGACTTGACTTCAAAATTGGGTGAAAGTTGAACTGGAAGGGGGCTGACTGTCTGGGCCACTCGGTAGACTGGACCTGGGAGGGGGAGAACTGGCTGAGGTAGAGGAATCCGAGGATGTGGGAGCTTGAGGGCTGGTTGGACCGGGTGGAGTCATGGCATGAGGAGGTGGAGACATGCTCGGTGGAGGCGCAGTGGCTGATTATGCATGTGGAGGGCTGGGTCTCAATGTTTGGGGATCCGATATTCACCAAGTGTCTTGCCACAAGTGAGAAGTGAGGTGGCCCCAACAACCTCCCTCTTCCCCAAACGTGTAGCAGGTGGTGGTGGTGGATCTTCCTCCTGGAATTTGCCAGACCTGGTGGTACGCTGGGGTGGGGTTGGCCTTTTCCCTCGCCTCCCCTGTTGTGGAAGTACACTCCCAACTTTGCTCTCCTTCCACGCTTCACAGGGGTGTGGGTGGGAGTGGACGTTTTAGCCGAAACAGCCCTATGAAGAGGTTTGGGGGCAGTTGTGGCAGGCACCAGGTCCACGGCAGATAGAGCACGTGTTTGTGTGACTTTGGGATCAGTTGTGCGGATGGGAGTACGCTTGGAGGGCAAAGAATGTGAGGTTTGTAATGTGGATGCATGTTTTTTTCCTTATCTCTCTGAGTGTCCTGTGATGGGCTTGTTGTGGCGCTGTCATGTGTGCTCTTTGTCTGCTTTGGTGATGGTGTATAGTGTCTGGTTCGCTTGGAGTGCTGTTGTTGTGTGCTGCATGTGGAATACTGGGTGCTTGAGTGCTCTGGTGTGTGCTCTGGTCAGGTGGGGGCACTGGGAGGGTGGTTGCGGAAGGGACAGGAGCTGGACTGTGAGCTTGGGACTGCTGAATGGCTGCTGTCCCTGTGGAGGAGAAAAGACTGGACAGTTCTGTGCAGACCACACACTTCTGAATGAATGCCCTGCATGAACGCAACAACCTGAGACAGCTTGTTGCCATGACCCTGGAGGGCATTCAGGAGCGCAGTCTGACCCACACACAGCTGCCGCAAAATGTCTGTGTCCTCCATACTGAGGGTGACAAATGCAAAAAATCAATTGATGGACAGAATGAAGAGCAATGTCATACATTCACCCAGGTACAGAGTTCTGGGCCTACATCTATCGGCTTTTTTGCTCACCGTGCCATTTCAGTTTGAATCCAGCCATATGCAAATCTGTCTTGACCTTGCACCCAATGGGAACAGTCCAGCCCGAACTGCCAGGCCTGTTCCTGCCTGGACTGGAAACAAGCATCCTAGGACCAGTTTCGGGCTTTCAGCCCTCATCAGCCAGGATAGCTTGACTCCAGTGGCATAGAGAGCACGGGACCTACGTCTAGGCATACCCATCCCACTCAGGGTGACAGATGCAAAAAGAACAATTGATGGACAGAATGCAGAACAATGTCATACATTCACCCCAGTACAAAGATCTAGGCATTACCATGCCATTCCAGTTTGGATCCAGCCATACACAAATCTGTCTTGACCCTGCACCCAGTGGGAACAGTTCAGCCCGAACTGCCAGGCCAGGTTCTTACTGGACTGGAACCGAGCATCCTCAGACTTGTTTCAGGCTTTCAGCCCTCATCAGCCAGGATAGCTTGACTCCAGTGGCATGGAGAGGACGAGACCCAAGTCTGGGCATACCCGTCCCTCTCGGGGTGCCAAGTGCAAAAAGAACAATTGATGGACAGAATGCAGAACAATGTCATACATTCACCCCAGTACAGAGTTCTGGGCCTAAACACATCATTTGTTTTGCTCACCATGCCATTGCAGTTTGGACCCAGCCATGTGCAAATCAGTTTTGACCCTGCGCCCAATGGGAACAGTCCAACTGGAACTGCCAGGCCAGGTCTTCCCTGGACTGAAAACAAGCATCCTAGGCCAGGTTCATTACTCAGGATAGCTTGACTCCAGTGGCATGTAGAGCAAAGGACCCACCTCCGGGCATATAGGTCTCACTCGGGGTGGCAAATGCAAAAAGAATAATGGATGTAAAGAATGCAGAACAATGTCATACATTAACCACAGTATAGAGATCTAGGGTTAAATCCATTGTTTTTTTGCTCACCATGCCATTCCAGTTTGGATCCAGCCATACACAAATCATTCTTGACCCTGCACCCAATAGGAACAGTTCAGCCCGAACTGCCAGGCCAGGTTCTCCCTGGACTGGAACCAAGCATCCTTGGACTTGTTTCGAGCTTTCAGCCCTCATCAGTCAGGATAGCTTGACTCCAGTGGCATGGAGAGGACGAGACCCAAGTCTGGGCATACCCCTCCCTCTCGGGGAGACAAATACAAAAATAACAATTAATGGACAGAATGCAGAACAATGTCATACATTCACCCCAGTACAGAGATCTGGGCATAAATCATTCATTTTTTTCCTCATCATGCCATTCCAGTTTGGACCCAGCCATATGCAAATCAGTCTTGACCCTGCGCCCAATGGGATCAGTCCGGACCAAACTGCCAGGCCAGATCCTCTGTGGACTGGAAACAAGCATCCTCGAATTGGTTTTGGGCTTTCAACCCTCATCAGCCAGGATAGCTTGACTCCACTGGCATGGAGAGCACAGGACCCGCGTCTGAGCATACCCGTCCCTCTCGGGTGACAAATGCAAAAAGAACAATTGATGTACAGAATGCAGAACAATGTCATACATTCACTCAAGTACAGAGATCGGGGCCTAAGTCCATCGTTTTTTTTTTGCTCACCATGCCATTCCAGTTTGGACCCAGCCATTTGCAAACCAGTTTTGACCCTGCGCCCAATGGGAACAGTCCAACTGGAACTGCCAGGCCAGGTCTTCCCTGGACTGAAAACAAGCATCCTAGGCCAGGTTCATTACTCAGGATAGCTTGACTCCAGTGGCATGTAGAGCAAAGGACCCACCTCCGGGCATATAGGTCTCACTCGGGGTGGCAAATGCAAAAAGAATAATGGATGTAAAGAATGCAGAACAATGTCATACATTAACCACAGTATAGAGATCTAGGGTTAAATCCATTGTTTTTTTGCTCACCATGCCATTCCAGTTTGGATCCAGCCATACACAAATCATTCTTGACCCTGCACCCAATAGGAACAGTTCAGCCCGAACTGCCAGGCCAGGTTCTCCCTGGACTGGAACCAAGCATCCTTGGACTTGTTTCGAGCTTTCAGCCCTCATCAGTCAGGATAGCTTGACTCCAGTGGCATGGAGAGGACGAGACCCAAGTCTGGGCATACCCCTCCCTCTCGGGGAGACAAATACAAAAATAACAATTAATGGACAGAATGCAGAACAATGTCATACATTCACCCCAGTACAGAGATCTGGGCATAAATCATTAATTTTTTTCCTCATCATGCCATTCCAGTTTGGACCCAGCCATATGCAAATCAGTCTTGACCCTGCGCCCAATGGGAACAGTCCGGACCAAACTGCCAGGCCAGATCCTCTGTGGACTGGAAACAAGCATCCTCGAATTGGTTTTGGGCTTTCAACCCTCATCAGCCAGGATAGCTTGACTCCACTGGCATGGAGAGCACAGGACCCGCGTCTGAGCATACCCGTCCCTCTCGGGTGACAAATGCAAAAAGAACAATTGATGTACAGAATGCAGAACAATGTCATACATTCACTCAAGTACAGAGATCGGGGCCTAAGTCCATCGTTTTTTTTTGCTCACCATGCCATTCCAGTTTGGACCCAGCCATTTGCAAACCAGTCTTGACCCTGTGCCCAATGGGCACAGTCCAGCCCGAAGTGCCAGGCCAGGTCCTCCCTGGATTGGAAACAAGCATCCTCATACCGGTTTAGGGCTTTCAGCCCTCATCAGCCAGAATAGCTTGCCTCCAGTGGCAAGGAGAGCACGGGACCCAAATCTGGGCATATCCGTCTCACTCGGGGTGAGAAATACAAAAAGAACAAGTGATGGACAGAATGCAGAACAATGTCATACATTCACCCCAGTACAGATATCTGGGACTACATCCATTGTTTTTTTGCTCACCATGCCATTCCAGTTTGGACCCTGCCATATGCAAATCAGTCTTGACCCCACGCCTAATGGGAACAGTCCATCTCAAACTACCAGGCCAGGTCCTCCTGGACTGGAAACAAGCATCCTAGGACAGGTTTCAGGCTTTCAGCCCTCATAAGCCAGGATAGCTTGACTCCACTGGCATGGAGAGCAGAGGACCCATGTCCAGGCATACCCGTCCCACTCAGGGTGACAAATGCAAAAAGAAAAATTGATGGACAGAATGCAGAACAATGTCATACATTCACCCCAGGACAGATATCTGGGACTAAATCCATTGTCTTTTTTGCTCACCATGCCATTCCAGTTTGGACGCAGCCATATGCCAATCATCATCACCATCATCATAAAATCTAAGTACTATACAAGCACAGGTTAAAACATAAACAAATGGATGAATATGACAATTTATACATAACAATAAATTATTGCAAATCACATCCAGGTCGGAGCAATAAATAAAATACTATTAAAAACAGATCAGGATTGTTAAATGTTAAAAAAAGACAAAGCAGAATTAATCATTTGACCCATGTACCATGGTTAACCCTGGTTAGGTGAAACTCTACGAATACGCCACATAGCTGCCAAAAAGTTTGAGACAGCAAAAACAATTGGTCAGGCGGTATCAGTTTTCAGTACTCTGAGTGCATGCGCACATTGCCGGAATCCAAGGTTTTTGCACAATGGAATGAGCCAATGCTTCCTAGGTTTATAATAAGCAGGGCAGAAAAAGAAGACACGTGGCTCCGATTCACTTTCACATTCGCACAGAGGGCAATTTTATCAGAGCGGACATGGCCCAATTGCATGTGAAGGTTCGTAAAGGTAATACTCCGTACCTCCATTGCACATACAATTTTCTGGCTATCACAGGGTAAATTACATCTAAAAAACGTTCAAAGCAATATAAATCTTTCATCAAAAGAAAAGTAGCGGTTCTGGAGCCAATATTGAGATTACACAAGGCACTGTTCAAGTTCTCAGCACGATATACCTTCGCCAGCATGATGGCCGAAATCATTTTGCAGCCCTGCTCAGGATCAGACCATAGGACAGAAAGTCTCAACCTGGTCAATTCCTTCTTGATGTAGGTGAGCCAGGGGATTTTGGATGCACTCGTAGAGGTAAGTATTTCCCTGAGCTCCTGCCTGTAGTTAATCAGCTCCGGCGTGGCCCAAAGCCGGCGCCAGTACCTTAGTGGTTTTAGAGCTAGCTCCTCATCAATTGGCAAGATCCCCATATCAAGTCTTAGTGGGAGGAGGGCGGTACTGGGCGGTAGGGCTAGCAAGTGCCTAAAAAAGTTGTTCTCAACCCTGATGAGTTGGGTTTTGTTACAATGACCCCATAGCTCACCACCATACATGCTTGCTCCCCTAGCTTGAGATTTATAGACCTCCAGAGGTGGGCCAAGAGGTTTTATTGTTGACACATTGGATAGTCTAAGAATCCCTCCCGATAATTGGGTACGTTTTAATTGGGATTTAGTTTGCTGGGGGCCCCAAGACAAACTCTCATTAATTGTGACCCCTAGGTAAACAAAAATGCTTATCCTTTCCAATCTTGTTTTACCCAAAACGGGATTCGGTCTTGTGGTTCTAGGCGGGTTGAAGATCATAAATTTAATTTTAAGTGAATTGATCTCCAATCCCCGAGCAATACAAAATTCTACAAAACCATCCAACGTTCGTTGAATGCCCATTGGAGATCTGGAGAGCAAGAGGGTATCATCGGCGAACATTATCGCCGGTAGCCTTTTCCCTGCTAGCTTGGGTGCGTCATTATTCTGCACTCCATTTAGGTGCGCGATTACCCCGTTGACGTAGGGGCGAAACATGGTCGGTGCAAGCACACAGCCCCGCCTTACCCACCGGTCAACGGGGAATCTAGATGTCAATTCGCCACTCTTCCCGCATCTAACTTGGGCAAAATTAGCCTCATGTAGCCTTATCAGGACTGAAAGGAGGTGGATGGGAACACCCAGCTCGAAAAGGACACTCCAGAGTTTACCCCTGGGTACAAGGTCAAAGGCAGAGCGAAGATCAACAAACACCATATAGAGGCTGCCACCCTCTATACGTGCCGTTTTCCAGTGTAAAAGCACTAGTCGAAAGATTTGATCCACGGTCGAGGTGTTCTTCCTAAACCCTGCCTGATAAGGGCTGAGTATTGCATGCTCCTCCATCCAGTCCTGTAGCCCTTCCAGAATAAGTCCCGCAAAGATCTTCTGAGGAACATCAATGAGACTTATAGGTCTGTAGTTGGATGGGAGCAGAGGTGAACTCTTTTTAAAGATAGGGTCTATCTCTGCTCCCAGCCAAGTACTGGGGAGAGCCTTACCTCTTAGAATTGCGTTGAATACAATCCGGACATAGGGACCCCAGACTTCCGGCTGGTGCTAAAGAGATCACCCGGGAGTTTGTCTAGGCCGGGTGCTTTATTTGAGGCAAGTTTGTTAATAGCGATACACACCTCAGCCACCGTTACCTCACACTCCTCTGGCTCGATAATGCATGGGCCATGGGTAAGGGGATTAGCAGATTCATCAGGGGGAGCCTCGCTAGAGTAGAGAGCCGAAAATGTCCTTCCGATGCTTCTGGCGCTAAGTTAGGCTCTACAGCAGTTTTCGGTTGACCTGTGCCGATAGTAATTATGGACCAAAATGTTTTGTAATCTTTGGTGTTTAAGGCAGAGGATAAACTAGTCTACTTTTCCTGCTCCCACTCTTCCCTCACCCAGTTGTTTAGCCTTTTATATCGAGCCCTCCTAGCTTTGATCGCTGTTCTATTATTATCTTTGAAGGCCATCACTAACTCTGAATTGGCTTTCCTGCACGCCTTATTGTACCATGAAGGGCAGGGGACCCCTTTACCCTTCTTGGACACCCGGGATTCAATACCTCAGCTAGGTTAGTTACTAGGTCCCCATGAAGCACATCTAGCTGTGATAGAGAATCCACAGACAGTGGTAGATCAGCTAGGACTGCAACCTCAGACAGAAAGGGAATTGCCAATTTGTTCGCTATCTGTTCTGGATTTTTCTTAAAACAATACCATCTAATTCTGCGCCTATTGTTAGTCAAGGTGAGGTTGTTATTGTTGTTATGACCATCACCCATTGCTGGAGCTCCTTTGCTGCCAGGTTTGGGCAGGCCCATTTCTAAGATTAGGGCGTTATGGTCACTATCCACTCTAGTCACCACAGTGAAATCAATTACCCTCGGCCAGAGCCTGGTTTCCAGAAGGATGTAATCAAGATGAGACATTTGCCCTGGTTTATTATATGTGCATTTGGCTGGAATTTCCGAGGGAGTACGGCCATTACATGCACGTAGGGAGTGGGTGATGGTTAATGCCATTACCTGTACGGCTAGTGGGGACCATGCCCCAGCGGGCGGGGCCTGGGTCATAGGAATTGACCAATGGTCATCCTCTGTCATTAAGGTTACTTCATTGAGCCCCTGAAGGGGCTCAAAGTGGCAGTTCAGATCTCCCCCTACCACTATGTAGAAATCATTCGGAATAGTTGAGAGAAAGATGGAAAGGTCATTAATAGTGCTGGACTCTTTGCCTATGCTAACAGGATGAGAGTAGACATTAATCAGTGCTAGCTTATAGGCATTTGGCCAGACAAGAACCACACATTGAATATCTCTAGAGTGAGTAATAAGTGTTGTGGCTTTGCAGCCCAGGTGAGATCCCACCCAGATTGTGAGGCCTCCTGAGGGACGACCTCTTCCTCCCCAGACTGCCGGGATATGAAAAGAGGCGAATCCCACCCTGAATTGCTCTGTGCGCACCCAAGTCTCCTGAAACAGGCACACGTCATTTGCATCCACAAAAGATCCCCATGCTGGACAGGCAAGTTTGTTGGATAATCCTGCCAGATTCCAGGATAGTAGTTTTATTACCCCTTTATTTGGGCCCCTAGCTCTTCTCTTAATTTGCTCCACATTTGCCTCCTCAAGCGGGCCTACTTCACATATAGGACTAGGCATAAGCTCCCTCTCCCCAATAAGGTCGACCACAGGCTCCTTATACATCGGGCAGCTACTTGAAGCAACTAAAGGCGATACAACCACCTCTCGACTTGTGCTCTTCCCATCCCCTATTTCTTCCTGTATCTGTCTACCTGAATCGATCCCCTCTTCCGGGTCTGCCTCAGAATCTACCTCATTTATACCCCCAGTGCTACTATCCAATTTGCTCGGATTCAGTCAATCCACCATGTCTAAAGAACTAAATCTATTGTGTAGGCAAACGGCATCAGTTACCCTGTATTCTTTGGGCCTTCCCTGGCTGGTGCCTATCCTTGCTAAGGGGCCTGCTAAGTTCCATTGTGAATCTCTAGCAGTACTAGTGCGTGCTAGAGCCGGGGGATAGAAATACGAGAGGGGGAGAGACTGGATAACTGTCTCGCCTGTGGGCTGTGTCCACTGACATATATGAGACACTGTCCGTGTATCCCTAAAGTTTATTAGGACACAGTCTTCCGTGTGGTTACGGACAAACAAAATTTCACTTGTTACGTTTGACGGTAATGGTCTATTTTTGTTAAGCCAATCAGTAACTTTGTTCTTTAGTGAAGTATGTGTCTCTTCAATGCGTTCATCAGCGGTGGAACCCCTACTAAATCTACAACGAGAGGGCTACATTCTGGAAGAAGATCAATTCGTGTACTTGGTATTTTGGTGGTGTGTTGGGAATTTGGGGCAGCATTCTGAGTGTTTCTAGTGTTATCCTTATTTTGGGAGTACCTGTCAGACTCATTCATGACTGGCCCAGGTTTGACCGCTTGCAAACTCCCAACCCCCTGGCCCCGCCCATCTGGCCTTATCGTAGCAGGCCGGGGTTTGGTCGGTTGCAGGCTCTCAGCCACCTGGGCCTTTTGGTGGTCTGGCAATGAGCTTCCCCTTCTTGTGGGATTTACGCCAGGAGAGGTTGGGGATGAATGCTCAATACTGGGATTGCTAGGGCTTATTAGAAAACCAGAGATCTCGTCTAAGGCGTTAGTGAGCGTTAGTAGGTTTGCTTCAATGACTGACATTCTATTCATTAGGGGTGTTAAAAAATCAGCAATAAAAGTTCCCACTTTTTCCCAAAAAGCACTGTTCGAGGTAACCACAGGGTCCACAGGAGTGTCAGGGGGAATTGGAGTCAATGAAGGTGTCACAATCTCTGACTCCGCATTATGTTCCACAGTTTTCTGGCCCGCTTCAACCGACCTTGCTGACCTAGCTCCAATGGAGCAATTTTCCTTTGTGGGCCCCCTACCCTCTTCTTGTTTTTGGGACCTTGTTTGTCCTTTAGTGGCTCCTTCCTGCCCTTGTGGGGGGCAGTCTTGTACCTAGTTATTGCATGAGCTGACTGGTCCGGTGACTTATTTTCTGCCACAGAATCCCCCATCGCCATCTGCGTAGCGTTGACCAGCAGCAGAGAATCATCAATAGTGAGGTTAAAGGCCTGGGGGGTGGAGAATCCCGCAAATATCCATCCTCCATTGGGCACTTCGCTGACCCCAAACCCAATGACAGCCGTCGTTCCGTTACCGCAATCTCTTGGGCGATTACATTAGATGCCCTTGTGATAAAATAGTCCAGTGTTCCCATGGGACCCCCCCCCCCCCCTGGGCCCTTTATTTTCCTTTATGACACCACTTGCCATGACTGAAAATTTAACCCTCTACAGCAATAAACAAATTTCTCATATCTTGGGACCAGTCAATTGGTATTACCTTTAGGTTACTCGGCGGCCAATGTCCCGGCGAAAATGTTGGAGGGTAGGCCCAGCCCAGCCTACTCCGGCCTCGAACGGGCTCAAACGGGCCTGCCCTTGGCCCGGGCTTCGCCGGCGCACGCCCGTGGACTGTCGTGGCAAGGGGAGGAGTGCGTTGGTGCTGGGTGCGGGGGCTCCTGGGCAATGGAGTCCCGCTGGCTCCCTCTCTCCCGTCCGGTTCCTGGCAAGTGTCCCCAATCAGCCGCTGCGAGCGGCTCACGCGAAGCAGGGGCTGCGAGCGGTTTTTAGGCAGCAGGGGGAGGAGCGTGTTGGTCCTCGGTGCGGGGGTTCCTGGGCAATGGAGTCCCGCTGGCTCCCTCTCTCCCATCCGGTTTCTGGCAAGTGTCCCCAATCAGCCGCTGCGAGCGGCGCCCGCGAAGCGGGGGCCGCGAGCGGTTTTCAGGCAGCAGGTGGAGGAGCGCATTGGTGCTGGGTGCGGGGGCTCCTGGGCAATGGAGTCCCGCTGGCTCCCTCTCTCCCGTCCAGTTCCTGGCAAGTGTCCCCAATCAGCCGCTGCGAGCGGCTCCCACGAAGCGAGGGCCGTGAGCGGTTTTCAGGCAGCAGGGGGAGGAG
This sequence comes from Lissotriton helveticus, assembly GCF_964261635.1. Lineage (NCBI taxonomy): Eukaryota > Metazoa > Chordata > Amphibia > Caudata > Salamandridae > Lissotriton > Lissotriton helveticus. The sequence goes on from NC_136059.1 coordinate 645,259,432, forward strand.
CGCGTTTGTGCTGGGTGCGAGGGCTCCTGGGCAATGGAGTCCCCCTAGCTCCCTATCTCCCGTCCGGTTCCTGGCAAGTGTCCCCAATCAGCCGCTGCGAGCAGCCTTCTTCGCGGGGGCCGCAGGCGGTTTTTAGGCAGCAGGGGGAGGAGCACGTTGGTGCTGGGTGCGGGGGCTCCTGGCCAATGGAGTCCCGCTGGCTCCCTCTCTTCCATCCGATTCCTGGCAAGTGTCCTCAATCAGCCGCTGCAAGCCAATCAGTGTTGAACCTGCACCTAATGGGAACAGTCCAGCCCGAACTAAAAGGCAAGGTCCTCTCTGGACTGGAAACAAGCATCCTAGGACCGGTTTCGGGCTTCAGCCCTCAGCCAGAATCGCTTGACTCCAGTGGCATGGAAAGCACAGGACCCACGTCTGGGCATGCCCATCCCACTCGGGTGACAAATGCAAAAAGAACAATTAATGAACAGAATGCAGAACAATGTCATACATTCACCCAAGTACAGAGATCTGGGCCTAAATCCATAATTTTTTGCTCCCCATGCCATTCCAGTTTGGACCCAGCCATATGCAAATCAGCCTTGACCCTGTGCCGAATGGAAATAGTCCATCCCGTACTGCCAGGCCAGGTCCTCCCTGGACTAGAAACAAGCCTCCTAGGACCGGTTTTGGGCTTTCAGCCCTCTTCCGCCATGAAAACCTGACTAGTGGCATGGAGAGCACGGGACCCAAGTCTGGGCATATCCGTCCCACTTGGGGTGACAAATGCAAAAAGAAAAATTGATGGACAGAATGCAAAACAATGTCATACATTCACCTCAGTACAGATATCTGAGACTAAATCCATTGTTTTTTTTTCTCACCATGACATTCCAGTTTGGAGTGGACCCAGCCATATGCCAATCAGTCTTGAACCTGCGCCTAATGGGAACAGTCCAGCCTGAACTGAAACTGAAAGTGGCATGGCGAGCAAGGGACCCATCTCTGGGCACACCCGTCCCACTCGGGGTGACAAATGAAAAAAGAACAATTGATAGACAGAATGCAGAACAATGTCATACATTCACCCTAGTACAGAGATCTTGGCCTCAAGCCATTGTTTTTTTGCTCACCTTGCCATTCCAGTTTGGACCCAGCAATATGGAAATCAGTCTTGACCCTGCGCACAATGGGAACAGTCCAGCCCGAACTGCCATGCCAGGTCCTCACTGGACTGGAAACAAGTGTCCTAGGACCGGTTTCGGGCTTTCAGCCCTCTTCAGCCATGAAAACTTGACTCTAGTGGCATGGAGAGCACGGGACCCACATCCGGGCACTTGGGGTGACCAATGCAAAAAGAACAATTGATGAACAGAATGCAGAACAATGTCATACATTCACCCTAGTACAGAGATCTTGGCCTAAATCCATCATTTTGTTGCTCGCCATTCCAGTTTGGGCCCAGCCATATGCAAATCCATCTTGACCCTGCACCCAATGGGAATAGTCCAGCCTGAACTGAAAGGCCAGGTCCTCCCTGGACTGGAAACAAGCATCCTAGGACCAGTAGGGAAGAAAGGGGCATGGGCAGCATTGCCTGGGGGAAGGAGAGTCTACCCTTCTTAGGGCAGAGGAGACGGATAGCACTTTGGGGAGCATCAGGGAGGGTGGACACTGGACGGGGTGTGGCAGACAAAGGTGCAGGTATTGAACTTCCTGTGCCTGCCAACACCAAGGAGTCATCGCTAGAGTTTGAAGATGTGTAGGTTGATGTTTCCAGACGGGAACCCTCCAGGGCAGTCCTGTCTCCCTCCGAGGCGCTGGTCCCCTCAGTGTTGCTGAACTCCTGTGGACCAGTTGTGCTAGTAGCTTCCCCAACCTTGTCAGACCCCTCTCCTACCCTGCCCTCGGTAGATGCTGCAAGAGACAGAGACATCAATCAATCAATCAATCAGGGAATTGTAAGCACAATACTCACCCATGAGGGTCTCAAGGCGCTGAACGGCGGGTCCGAAAGATCTGTTTAGCCAAAGAGCCTGGTCTTGAGGGTCTTCCTGAAGGTGTTCAGGGAGGGGGTGCGTCTGATGTCTGCCGGTACCTCGTTCCAGGTCTTGGCTGCAATGTGAGAGAAGGATCTTCTGCCTGCTCTGGCTCTGTGGATGTGTGGGGTTTCGGCCAGTGCGAGGTTGGAAGAGCAGAAGTTTCTTTTGGGTACGTGGAAGTTGATTCTGTTGTTGAGGTATTTTGGTCTATTGTTGTGCAGGCATTCGTAGGCGTGAGCGAGGATTTTGAAAGTGACTCTTTTCTCCACAGGGAGCCAGTGGAGACTTCGTAGGTGTTGACTGATGTGTTTGTGTCAGGGGATGCAGAGGATGAGTCTGTGGACGGTGTTTTGTATTGTCTGGAGTTTGTGGAGTAGGGACTTGTTGATGCCGGCGTAGAGTGCATTTCCATAGTCCATTCTGCTGGTGATGAGCGTGTGGGTGACTCTGGGGGGATCCACTTGAAGGTCTTGCGGAGGATGCGGAGGGTGTTGAAGCAGCTGGAGGTGACGGTGTTGACCTGTCATGTTCATGGTGAGTGATAAGTCTAGTACGATGCCCAGGTTCTTGGCATGGTCTGAGGGGGTAGGTGGGCTTCCGAGGGCGGTTGGCCACCAGGTGCTGTCTTATGCAAAAGTGGTGGTACCAAGGATGAGGACTTCTGTCTTCTCGGCACTGAGCTTCAGGCAGCTATTGGTCATCCAGACTGCGATGTCTTGCATTCCTTTCTGGAAGTTGAGTTTGGCAGTGGTGGGGTCTTTGGTGAGGGAGAGGATGAGCTGGGTGTCGTCCGCGTAGGATACGACGTTGAGGCTGTGTTGTTGGACGATGGCAGCGAGGGGGGCCATGTAGATTTTAAAGAGGGTGGGGCTCAGGGATAAACCCTGTGGGACTTCACAGTTGATTTTCGTGAGGTCGGAGAGGAAGGGTGGGAGTCTGATCCTTTGGCTTCTTCCAGTGAGGAATAATTGGATCCAGTCCAGGACTTCGTTGTGGAAAAAGTTCCCTGCGGTGGCTCTGATCTGGCTGTGGTAGTCCGTCATGGAGTCCTTGTAGGTGGTGTGGTTTTCGGCTGTCTTGGTGTTTCTCCAGTTCTTCTCAGGCGTCTGCAGGTGCGTCTGGCTTCTTGGAGAGCGGTGGTGAACCAGGCGGCTTTCCTGGGGTGTTTTCTGTTGGGGTTGCATAGCGAGGCGAGCCTGTCTGCGCAGTTGGAGATCCTGGTGTGGAGTTCTCTGGCTGCGTCATTTGCATCATGTATGTCAGGTGCCCAGGTGTGGTTGTCTCGGGTGAGGGTTGAGTTAAGTTGCTCATTGGTAACCTTGCTCCAGGTCCTTCGTGGTGGGCGTGGGGCTGGTTTGGGTGCCTAGGGTTTGTTGATGGTGAAGTGTACGCAGTGGTGGTCGGTCCATGGCGGCTGCGTTGTGTGACTGAATTGGACGCTGTTTCCTGGTGCAAAGATGGGGTCGAGGGTGTGTCCTGCTCGGTTGGTCGGTGTATTGACGAGTTGTTTAAGTCTGATGATGTTGAGGTTGTCACGAAGGATAGTGGAGTTGGGGTCGCTGGTGTTGTTGAGGTGGAAGTCCAGGTCTCCAATGAGTATGTAGTTTGTTGAGGGGATGGTGTGGGGTGCAATGAAGTCGGTGATGGTGGTGGCGAAGGGTGTTCGGAGGTCTGGTGGTCCGTAGACGAGATTTCCTCGGAGTGTGGCTTTGGGGGTGGTCTAGATCTGAAAGTGCAGGTGTGCGGCGGAGTGGAAGGTTTTGCTGGAGGTGGTGAGGCATAGGATGCTCTTGAGGGTGATGATGAGGCCCCCTCCTGGGTTGTTGGGTTGGTCTTTCCTCTGGATCTTGTATCCGTCTGGGATGGCGGTGCTGATGTCAAGGGCGGAGGATGCCTTGGTCCAGTTCTCTGTGAAGAAGGCGATGTCAGACGAGAGAGAGATTTGAGTAGGTTCCAGATTTCAATGTACGGAGCGTACGTTGAGGAGGATGTATTTTAGGGTGTCGTCGGTGCTGGCATTAGCGATGTGGGAGGGCGGGGTGGCGGTGAGCGTCTGGCAGCAGTGGAGGCAGGAGAACTGGCCATGGGTCATGTTTGGTGAGGCCTGTTGGCATTATCTAAGTCTTCCAGGGTTGAATGCGAGGAGGGTGGTGCTGTCGTAGCGAATGTTAGCGGGAGGTTCAGGGTTCCTGGCGCAGGCCGCGGTCGAGTTGCGGACGGGCACAGACAGGCTTGCCTTTGGCGTACTGGCGGTGCGTCCGCTGCGTGACCACGCAGCGGCTGGCATTATGTAGGTGAGGTGGGAGGGAGGGGAGGCTGGGAGGCGGGAGCGGGGGAATTTGGGGGGGAAATTCCAGGGGAGGGGCCGCCGGGGCAGCAGCGGCAAAAGGCAAAAGGAACAGGCAGGCACGAGAAAATAAAAACAGTGGTGGAATTAGAGCAAGACACAGATGGGCACAATAACAGTGGCGCAACTGGGAAAAAATTAAGAAAAATAAAGGCAGAGAAAGGTTACGGTGGTTGCAGGCAGTCTGGCCCCAGTTGGAGTGGGTAGCAGTTGCAGGAGTGGGCAGCAGCCTCGAACCTCCCAAGGAGGAGGTCGGTCTGGAGGCAAAAGACAGCACAGTGGAGCTGCGGGGAGAGAGTTGACTTAGACCCAGGGTCAGAGGTCTTACTGGTTTAGGCTGGAATATTTTACAATTCGCTGAGATTCTGTTTCATCTAAGCTGAAATGTCCCAATTTCTGTTGCTCATTTTGCATTGACAACATGTGGTTTGTTTTGTTTGATGTGTTTCATGCATGTGTTGTGTTCATATGTGCCTTCCTGCTTTAATACAATGGTACTTGCACATTGCATTGTGTGCATTGTGTGGTTGTGCCGAGCATTGATTCACAGTGACCTTTGTGATTCTAAATGATATTTATTTGACATTTAAGTGGGCTTAGCTGTGTGCATACTGGATGTGCCATAAGGAGTTGCACAGAGTTGGCTACCAAGTGAGGTTTGTGGTGGTCATATAGCTCCATGCAGTCTCAGAAGCAGCACAGGGTGTATAAGCTGACTACCTACCTGTAAGGAGGCACTGTGTAGGGAGATGGTTCTGGGATGGAGGAGTGTTTCAACCTGTTCAGCTGTGAGTCAAGGGGGCCTGGTGGGAGTTGTAGTGCTGCCTGCCTGCCCCCCCCGTGAGAAGGCTACTTACCTGTTAGGTGGCACTTTGTAGGGAGATGGCTGCCACATAGCTTCTGGGGTGGGAAAGTGTTCCATCCTGTTTTGGGGTTAGGCAAGAGAGCATGAGATGGCTACCTACCTGTAAAGGTGAATCAGATTAATGAAATGGCAGCCACATGGCTTCTGGGGTAGGGAGGGTGCTTCATGCTGTTTGGGAGGGAGGCCAGAGGGGCTTACAGGAGTTGTGGTGTTGTTCTCAGGTCCAAACAACCCCCTCCCTGGTGAGCTGACTACCTACCTGTTAGGAGGCACAGTGAAGGTAGATGGCTGGCACATGGCTTCTAGGGTGGGGGAGTGTTCCATCCTGTTCAGCTGTGAGGCAAAGGGGCCTGGTGGAGGTTGTTGTACTGCCTGCCTGTACCCATACACCATTAGAATATGGCTACCTACCTTTGAGGTGAATCATAGGAGGAAATGCTAGATAAGTGAGAAATGTGTTGTAAAGAGTGTGTTGTACATAAGTGCATTTGGGTCTTGAAAGTGTGGCTTTATGGTTGTGCAAGACAGTACATGGCAGTGTGATGGGATACATTTGTTGGTACTTACCAGCCTCCACTCCCCCAGCTATTCCTGTGAGACTCTCTGGAGGCAGGATGGCAAGCATCTTCCCATTCAGTGAATGTCAGTGGGGGAATGGGAACCACCGCCAGTTCTCTGAGCCACCTCATGGTTCTTGTTGGCATGGTATTTGACCCTGGTCTTGAAGTCATGCCACCTCTTCTTGATGTCATGCAGTGTGCGCAGGGTGGTCCCTACTGCATTAACTTTGTTGACAATCCTTTCCCACATTTGATTTTTTCTTACAAGTGGGGTCACTTGGACCATGCTTCCAAACAAATGTGGTTCTACTCTAATTATCTTGTCTACCATCACTGACAATTCATTGTCTGTGAATTTAAGCATTTGTTTCTGTGGCATGGTGTATGCTGTGCAAATGAGGAAGAAGTGCAGGAAGTAAGGTGCTGGTGGAGGTGTCTGAGGTGTGTCAGGTGTTTGTGTTGGAGGTGTTGTTGTGTGTTGATGTAGGTTGGTGTGATGGTGTGCTGTGTAATATTTTGCCTCTCCTAACAGCTGTGGTGTATGGCCCTTCAGTGCTGTAGTTGTGCAAAGGATGATGGTCAGCGAAGGAGTTGGCTTTATACTCAGCTATGTGCGTGTGTCAAAATAAGGAATGACCATCAGGTCAGGGATTTCCTTGTTTTTTAATTACTTGGGGGTGTATCATTGGGGCGTGTCTGATGGGATTGAGGGCAGTGGAGAGGACCGGCACATTTGGAGGCCTGTTTCTGAAGTTGCATTCGACAGCCATTTATATTTTTGCGCGACCGCAGCGGTCGCAACACAATGATCGTTACACCTGCTCCGCCATCTCCACCAAATTTTCCATGCGGTCATACCACGGGTGTTTTAGGCTTTTTAAAGCATTTTTCTGCTTTTCCATCCACCACAATCGGAATTTCAGTATTCCTGACCGTGGTGGATGGGTTTTAGTGAAACTCTGTCTGCCGCGGTCAGATTTTACATGCATCGCATCGTAATGAGACCCCGTTTTTTTCCAGGAGGACTTTTCTGTCCACCATCGTCATAACCCCCAAAAAGCTGGATATTAAACCCCCAAAAAATTACTATTCCTAACTCCAAAACAAAAAAATAAAGGAGTATACTACAAATTGTAAAAATGACAAATATATAAAAATATAAACATTTTGAAAGCTATAAAAAACTTTTATTTTTATTTTATTTTTTTAATGAAAATTAGAAATGTAACACCATTTCCTCAAATGTGTTCACAAAAATTAAATACATAAAAAAAAATACAAATATTTAATAATATATAATACAAAAATTGAGACCCTTTCTCACAAAAATTGAAAAATATAAATATTACATTCTAAATCACAATTAAAATTTTTAAAATAAAGGCCCAGCTGGAGGCAAGATGGCTGCCAGTGTGGTGTAGTGTGGAGTCGCACATACTCCCTCTCCCGACTCACAGGACGGGTATGCTGATCTGAAGAAACGCGCTGGTGATGTGGCTGCTTGCCTGGCTAGTGAGAATTCAGAGTAAAGGGCTAAAATCTGCAGAAGAGAGTCTAAAAAAAAGAACGGTGACAGTGACTGAAACAGTGAGTAAAACTGCACGAAATCACTGGGAAGCGTTCTGCATTAGCCTGGGCAAAATGTCACAGCGTGGCAGGAATGAAAAATCAGACAAAGAAAAGGAGAAAATACCGATTACAGCGGTCACCACGAGCAAGCTTCTAGGATCTGGCACAATCCCCAAAGTCCCCCTTCAAGGCAAGCGCGGGACCCCAGCACTCACCCCAGCACTCACCATGGCTCAGAAAACCCAACAAAGAAGAGCAGAAAGGGAGAGGAAAATAGAAGCGAAATCTCATAGCGCACAAAACGAGGCTCTGCTCGCAGTATTAGATCTAAACAAAGACACAACCATATCTGCACGAAGTAACAAGGTAGCGGCTGTAAAAGAAAACAAAGAATCAACCCTCAGACAGCCTACCTTATCGGAGTCATTCAGCGCGAGGTCTCCTGCAAATGTAGCGACGAAAGCCTCGGTAAAGCATCCCTCTGCAGAGAGCGACAAAGACGCGAATGGAGCGAGCGAGAACGTGATGGGAGACGTCCTCGAGGACGCAAGCGTCTCGGTCACTATGCAACAACGGGACCCAGCTACACGCAGCGAACCTGCGGCGGGAACAGAGGAGACAGCAGCAGAGACAGGAGAGCCGACAGAGGTGAGCGGCAACCGGAGCAAACAGGGGTTGGAGTCAGAGGAAAACAGAGCGGCAGAAGAGATTGGAAATGATAATAATGCTCAGATGCTGGGTGCACTATTACAGGTAGAAGAAGAAATAACTAATAACCTGAACCAGCCCAAATGCGCAAAATGGGGGAGCCTAGCAAGTATTGATTCACAGAGAGAACGCGAGTGTGACAAATTCTTCTCTGTCAATGAAGGCTCAGACACTACCTCCAGTGAAGAGGAAGGCAAAAGCTCAATAGAAAATAGCTCAGATACAGAAGGGGGTGACAACAGAAATACAAAAAAAAGGAGGAAACCGACTGCAAGGCGAGGGGATCCCCTGGACAATACAAACAAAAAGCTTCTATGGGACTACTCAGCAACTTCAGGGGTGTACCAAGAGGCTTTACAGGGGGAAGGCGGTCAATCAGGAGGAGGAGATTACGAAGCCTCTCAACACGCTACGATGGACATGATATTTAATACAAGCAAATGCAGGCTGAAGCGAGAACAGAGAGCCGGAGAGCTAGACATGACACAAAGAAAATTCAAGCATCAATAAGAAAATTGAACAAAAAATACGAGGAGGTGGAAGAGAGAGTCGAACAGGTAGAGGTGAGGACAAGTAGAATGGAGGACGAGATTACGGACTGGCAGTCATTCAAAGTGGAACAATCAAAAGTAACAGAGGACCTACAATGGAAAATCGAAGATTTTGAAAATCGTCAAAGAAGGAACAACGTACGACTTCTTGGGCTTGAGGAAGGAGTGGAGGGGCAAGACCCAAGAGAATATGTTATTAAGTTACTGAAAGAGGCTTTTCCTGAAGCCCAATGGCAATGGGAGCTAGAAGTACAGCGAGTACACAGGTTCCCTCTGTCAGTTCGAAAAAAGAAAGATGACAGACAGGATAATAATCTACCTAGAGCCATGTTAGTTTTTTGTGGGAACTTCTTGGCAAGACAGGAAATAATTGAAAAAGCTAGGCCTGACTCCAAAAAAACCGCCCAGGGAGTGACTTTTTTTGCTCGACCCGACTTCTGCCATGTGACTGTAGAGAGACGGTGGCGGATGAGACAGATGATAACACCTTTCCAGCAGCAAGGACCAGAGGCCTATCTGATGCTTCCTGCAAAGCTGAAGATTATTACCAGTGGACGTACTAGGTTCTTCATCTCCGAAGTAAAGGCGGGGGAGTTTCTAACAGAACTTACTGAGATGAACAAGGGGAGAAAGAAATAGATTAAGAAATAAGATGGCTAGGTGTGCACTAATTATAAGATAGAGTTGTAGTGCAGGGAATCAGAGCAGCAAAAATTGAAGAAGGGAATGGAAATGGAACAAGAGGAACGAGAGGGGGGCGACTATACATCACACAGCAGTCACATATAGTTCATGTGTGACCTATTTGCCTGTGAAAGGGGGGGTGGGAGTCATGCGGGAGGGGGGGCAGTCCAGGGAGGTAAGGGGTGGGGAAGGGGGGGAGCCTGGAATCTGGAGAAAAATGGCACAAAAAATCAAAAAAGGAAACATAAATAAGAGGGCGAAGAATACAATACTAAGAATGGTATTAAGAGTGTGTAGAGCTAGAATGAAATCAAGGGGACGATCGAAATGGAGAGACCTAAGAAAATGTAAATGGCATTAAGAATTATTTCTATAAATGTGTGTGGCTTGAACAACGGAGATAAAAGACAGAAAGTCGCTGCCATGCTAAGAATGCTTAGACTAGAGATAATGTGTCTGCAAGAGACACACATTGCAGGAAATGAAAAAATTTTGATGGAACAAATGGGGTTTGATATTCTTGCCCACACAAAACAAGATACTAGAACAAGAGGGGTCGCTATATTAGCTAAAAAGGGGATTGTTAAACTTAAAAGGAAAAAAGAGGACCAAGATGGAAGATGGGTAATTGTAGAGGTAGAAACCCATGCCGGCAGTTATACAGTGGTATCAGTTTATGCCTCAAATGATGATGAACCAGGGATCTTTGAGTTTTTAGATGTGGAACTTGCTTTATGGCCGGAACCGATAATATGCTGTGGAGATTTTAACATCAATGGCCTGGCTGGTGGGAGTATGACGAATAGAAGAGGATATGATGGGCGAAAGAAAAGAACTAGTAAGGCCATACATAGCATGGCGTTACATAATGCATTAGTGGATGTCTGGGCAGAAAAGAACCCAATAGGAACAGGGAGCACGTTTTACTCTGCCCCCCCACAAGATGGTAGCAAGATTAGATTATTTTCTTATATCGAGATCAATAATGAATGAAGCTAAATTAGAAATTCTGCCCAGGGTAGTTTCAGATCATAACCCATTAGTGTTAAATCTGCCAGCGGTCAGTACTAGAGCGGCGAAAAATAGCACATGGACATTTGAGAGAGGTTTACTAAAGGAGCCTGGATATATTAGACATATGCAGGGATGGATACCTCAATTTTGGGAGGATAATAGGAACACAGCTACGATTAACATGGTGTGGGATGCATTTAAGGCCGGGGTGAGGGGTGAAACACTAAGCTACACATTACAAAGAACTAAGAAGGAGAAAACCAGGATGGATAATAAGATGAGGGAACTGGAGATTTTAGAAGGGAGATTAATCAGGGCTATATCTAAACGACAGCCAATAGAGGAAATACTACTAGACATAGAACTGAATAAAGCAGAGGCAGGGATAAGCCTGGCACAGAAAGCTGCAGGGAACTACTTGACAAAGAAAGAAAAGTGTAATGAATTCAATGAAAGGGTCGGACATCTTCTAGCAATACGTACCCGACAAAATTTATCAATAGGGGATATAAAGGAAATTAGAGATAGTTTAGGCAATAAGGTTAATACACCAGAAAAGATACAGGAGGTTTTTTAGGAGCTTTTTTGATAACCTGTATGACTCAAGTATAAGTAACACAGAAGAGAAGATAACAGAATATTTGGCAGAGATACATCATGATATATTAGAGCCAGAGGCCAAAGAAGAATTAGACCTCCCAATAACACTACAAGAAGTAAGGGAGGCCGTGAACAAACTTCCAGCGGGGAAAGCTACAGGACCAGACCAAATACCGGCCGAATTTTATAAGACATTTTGGGGTTTATTGGGGGGAGATATGTTAGAGATCTTTAGACAGGCACAGATAGGCCGATCAGTACCACAGTCATGGGCAGGCGCCGATATAATAGTGATTTTAAAGAAGGACAAGCCAGCTTTAGAGCCCGGATCTTACAGGCCAATTACTTTACTAAACGCAGATACAAAAATCTTCTCCAAAACACTAGCTCAAAGACTGAGTAAGGTTATTGAAGGGTTAGTCATCACCTCACAGCATGGCTTCATACCCGGGAAAGGCACGACACAGCACATCAGGCAAATGATTACGATCTTGGATGCTGCAGAGGTGACACGGGACCCTCTCGCGGCCATATTCCTCGATGCTGAGAAGGCTTTCGACAGGGTCTCGTGGGACTATCTGTGGAGGGTAATGAAGTGGTTCGGGATAGGCGAGGGTTACATCAAGGCAATTCAGGCTCTGTACGAACAGCCAACAGCAAGAGTTAGAATAAACAGAAATTACACAAAGGCAGTACAGATTAGACGAGGGACGAGACAGGGTTGCCCTGCTTCCCCCTTGTTATTCGCCCTATATCTAGATCCTTTTTTAAGGAAATTAGCAAGCAATGCTAATATATACCCGGTTATGCTACATGGTATGGAATATAAGCTATTCGCATATGCGGATGACATGGCTATTAAAACACCAAACCCAGGGAGATCAATATTGGAAGTAGAGAAAGAGGCTTTTAACTTTGGGATAATCGCAGGCTACTCGATTAATAAAGGCAAAACCCAGATTGTACAGAACAAGCTTACAAGATACCAAGATACTAGAATAGTCACTGCAGCCACATATTTAGGAATAAAGGTGACTACCAACCTAGATAGTCTAGTAGGACTAAATATGAATCCATTACTAGATAAAGTAAAAAGAAATACCGAAAGGATCCATAACTTACATCTAACATTAATGGGTAGGATAAACGTCATTAAAATGATCACCTTTCCGAAATTTCTGTATCTTTTTAGAGCAATCCCATTATTCTTTGATCAGGTTTGGTTTAGGAAACTGGAATTAACACTTAATAGATTGATATGGGCTCAAGGGAAGACTAGAAGAGCTTATAGGTATATGGTACTCCCGAGGGCGAAAGGAGGATGGGGGGGCCCCAGATTTTAGATTTTATTATTGGGCAGCTGTTTTGCAATATACACAAGGATTGTGTGGCGGGGGCAAAGAGAATCAAGAGGGCAGATTAAGTGACACTAATGTATATAGAGCACTAGTGGGGGAGGAAGCCAAGAATGGCCTGCTGAAAACAGTTGACTTTAATTACTTTAAGCATACTAAGTTCAAGACTCTACGAGCAGCATATAATGTGTGGAAAGCGGTGGCGAAAAAGTTGGGCATTGGTCGATATAATTACTATACGCGTCTATATGGTAATCACTCATTGCCAGGAGATATATTTAGAGACGCAACCATGAAGGTCTGGGAGAATAAGGGGATTAGGAAGATAGGGGATCTACTGGACACGGAGGGGGTGATTAGACAATTTCAGGATTTACAATCAAAACACGGGATAATGGGGAACAATTTTTTAAAATATTTACAGATGAGAAGTTATTTTGTAAATAAAACAGGTGGATTAATAGGTTTTGAACACAGTAGAATTATGGATTATCTGGAGAGGGCGGACCACTGTACAATTCGACAGCTGTATGCAGAACTGTATATATTAAAATCGGATGACAGAGAAAAATTTGCTAATAAATGGGCGGCAAATGTGGGAGCGACAGCAGAGGATTTCCAGACATCACTGGATCTAGGGCATACAGTTTTTTGCTCTGCGACACTTCAATCGCAACACTACAAGTCACTGTATTCCTTATATCATACGCCAGCTAGAATTGCCCAGTGGGGTGGAAACACAGGAATTTCTTGTCCTCGTTGTGATTCAAGCGAGGCGGACATTGTCCATATGTTTGCCCAATGCCCGCAACTACATACACTAAAAATGGCAATTGAAAACTTTTTGGAGATCTCTTTGAGAGTTAAGAGTAAACTGACAGATGATATAATAATATTAGGAGTGTCGGGAGGGACAGTGGTTCACCATATCGAATTTATGTTTATGGTAGCCGCGGTCTATCGAATTGGAATTGCAAGGGCATGGCTTGATAGGGTCCCTCCAACATTTCAAATGTGGATAGCAAGATTGATCTCAACGTTTAATCTGGAAAAAGCTATCTATGAAAGGAAGGGTAGGAGAGCAAGAGCACTGGGGGATAGAATCTGGCAACCATTAGATCAGTGGAAAAATAAACAGAGAGAAGAGTAGACAAAAAAGCATGTAATGTCAAAAGTTATGATTTATAGCAACTTTGTTGTTTATGTTTTAAAAGTTATTGTATGAATATGATTTCATGTTTTGAATTCCTTTTGTGCTATATTGGAAAATATTGTAAAATGGGGTAAAAAAAAATGTAAATAATAAAAAAAAAACATTTAAAATAAAAAATTTAAAGTTATCCAAATGTTATTGAAACTAAAAAAATTAAAAAATATGTATTCAAAAATGTAAAATAATAAACCAATTATATATTTATTTAAATAGTTTTGTTTATTTAAAAAAATACTTATCAAATATTTTACACAATTTACACTAAAATATTAAACAAACAAAAATCGACATTTTTAAAAAATTTCAATGCATATATATTTTTTTTAATTATTTTTATATATTCCAATAATTTTTTTAATAACATTTATTTTTTAACAAACATTCTTAAATTACTCCCCTATAAATCCAACATCCCACTCCAAATTTTTTACATAAAATTAAAAAAATATTATTTTTTTAGAATCACTCTTTTTTTTTTTTTTTTAGAGAAAGTGCAGACGCTCGCAAAACGAAGGAGAAAGAAAAAGGGACATAGCCCACCCCCTAGAAAGGAAGCAAAAAGGGACCATAGAACTAAACAAACTAAAATAACAAACACCCCCCCCACACTACATCACTGTAATGGCTATGGCCTACCCCACTAAACAGCGTGCCTGTCGCCCCAGAAGCACCCGAAAGATAGAAGAAAAGAGAAAGGGAGAAATAACAGAGAAAGAAAAGGAGAAAAAGAGAAAAGCAGAGGAAAAAGGAGAGAGAGAGGAGAGGAGCCGGCGATCGGAACACAGAACACCTCCCCACCCGCAACAAAAGATCAATAATCGAGGACAAATAGGATACTGAGAAAAGCCTACACAGAGGATGAAGACAGAAACTGTCCAGACAGTGAGGCCCGGAGATGCCAGTAACAAAGCGAAAGTTCCGCAGGCACTCAGGCACGATCACCCCTGTCCACTTCTACGAAGAGCAGAACCGCCAGACCCCGACATGGCCAAGAAACAGTACGATATAGTGGGCTCATACCAGGTAGGGAAAACAAGTGGAATCCTTGTGGAACAGCGTCCCGGCCACCAAGAGGCAACCAGGAAAGCTCGGCTGCAGTCAGAATACAAAAGTACACCAAATGTCCACGTGGTCAAGTACAAAATCCAGGCCGACCAGGACGAAGCAAAGAAATCAGGACGTAGGAAACACTGCAGCATCGGCATCAAGTCCACTTGATCCCATGGAATCGAGCAATCATCCGGAGATACCAGCACAGCAGCCGGAGGAGATACAACGAAACCAACTTGGGGAGACGACACAGCGCCACAAAATGGCGAAGCAACCATGGCGGCGATCCGCAACTCCAAGTCCCGGCATTGCAAGGACAGGTCGATCCGTAGAGAAGCCAGGGCAAGCAAGACAGCACTCCGTGTAGGGGCCGCCCGAAGCAAACAAGGGCCGGGGAAAGCAAATGCAGCAACGTCCCTGTATCCAGGAGGAAGACACTCCGAGGGGTCATCCGCCATCTTGAGCACAGCACCCGCCGCCATTATCTCGTCCGCCTCCAAGTCCACCACGAGTGCCGGAGGCCCCAGGACACACAGTAGATCCGCGGCGGATGGCGCTCAGCGGAGAAAGGAGAGTCACCAGAAGAACGGGCGTGCTCCCCACAACTCTCGGGGAGCCCTGCACCGGCTCCCAGGCGGGACAATCAACTGGAGGGGCGTATCACCCAAGGGGTGCCGGACAACGCGGCCTCTCTCTCCGGTCCGGCAGGATAACGGGCATGTGGGGCGGCCCACTATCGGGGGTGGGTCCGCTCCAGTCTCTCCGGTCCGCGGCTCTCAGGCTCCCGCCATCGGGTCTCTCCACCGGTTCCGGACCGCCGGCACCCCGAACACCTCCGGGCAGACACTGTACTCGAGGCCCCGGCGTCAGGGCCGGGAAGGCCGGCAGGACGACAAGGGCAGATCGCAGAAACCACTGCACGCCGGAGCCCCGGAAACAGACGGTAAGTGAAGGCTCTTCCTTGGTAACCAAATTCGGAACGCCCCGAACAGGATTAAAGACAGGATAGATGGCGGGGAGGAAGGGATCACGGAGCAAGGCGTTTATGCGACCGTTCCGATCGCCATCTTGGCTCCTCCCCTAGAATCACTCTTTAAATTACTCTCCACCCTTATATCCTATAAGCCCAACATCCTGCTCTTAAAACATTACAAAAATGAAAAAATTATCTAAAATTTTAAACAAATATTTTTAAATTACTCCCCACCCTTATCCCCTATAAACCCAACCTCCGGCTCCTAAAAATAAATTAAAATACAATAAATACAAACATTTTCACAAAAAGTATAAAATACCTACTACCAAATTAATTTAAAAAACATTAAACTGGCAATATTATTTACAACAATATATTTGCAATCAATATTTACAAATTTGACATTTCTACATTACACAAAAATTGATATTTTAAACAACGAAAAAACGTACCTCAATATTTTCCATCATCGATATTCTTTACTCCAGATTCATGCAAATATTCTGTCTCTGCTGCATAGCGGTTGAGTAGGAACGCCTAGCAATTTTCTTACAAATAAGTTTTCTTGGGTCTGAAGGATGGCATGATTAGTCGTTCCCCATAACGCAGCACAGTAGCAGTTTCCAGTGAGGCACTTACTCATGCTGAGGATCAGAATTTCCCTAATTGGCTTATTCCCCAGGGAGCCAATCCTTCCTGACGTTTCTAAGATCAACACAATGTCTTATTTCACCTCAATTCTTAGGGGCTGATTCTGATGTGGGTTGGAAATGCTTCCCGACTGAATCGGGTTGGAAATGGTTTCCAGCCCACTCAGATCAGGACAGTCCGACCGACGAAGTACAATGCATCCGGATGCTTACCGATACGATTTGGTTGGACTCCCATTGACTTCAATGGGAGCATGTGTTCCTAACCACGTCATAATTGGACCCTGGGTTGTTCCCGATCTGATTTGGAAGGAGCAAATGTCATTAGGAGGCCTTCCTAACCGCATCAGAATCATGCCCTAGGTGGGAAAGCTTTCCAACCTGCATCAGAATCAGGCCCAAAGTGGTAACCACCATAAGTAGCACCCATTAGGAAGCATCTGCTGTTTTAATTATGCCTTCTGCACAAATTTGATTCAAGTCTCTTGTGACCCCATCGTGTAAACTAATAGTTATGTTTCTAACATTAGGAGCAGTAGGAACTGCATCCTCCTTCACTTTAATGTGATATACTTATCCCTTAACACAACCCATTTTCTCTGAAAATACCTCTAGAAATGTATGTAGAAACATATCTGAAATGGTATCAACCTTTCTGATCTGAACCTGGGGGTTTGCATTGGGGCAAAGATAGATGCACAAAATGGGGCTAACTCAACACAGTATTCCCCTATACTGGAACTTATTTTTTCCCGGAAGTTACATTACCACAACATTTTTATCTCTACCTCAACATCCCCCACCAATTCAATTGGATTGCCTCCATAACTGCAAACATAAAATGGAGAAGTAGAAATATTTTGCAGGTTGTAAGGAAAAAAAATGAAAGAAGTAAGAACAAAATTAAGAAGAAAAACTAAAAGAACGATGAAGGAAAAAGCACGACAAAAAACCTATGAACAAGTAAGAAGAAAGAAAAAAATAGGAAAGAAAACTCAATACATCATTAGATAATGTACTAGTACACAAATATGTATCCAGAATCCACCTGAAAATACAGTGGAAACAATCAGATTAACAAGCTTAATGCACAAACAGAGTGAGTCTTTCTTGTAGAAGAACAGTTTTTCTTCCAAATGGGTGGGAGTTGATTGGAACTACTCTCACAGAAGCAGAAGTGTGAGGCTGAAACCGTGCAGAGAAACTGGGAGCTCACAAGCGATGACAAACTTCAGATGAGAGAGGCTGAAAGTTC
Source organism: Lissotriton helveticus (assembly GCF_964261635.1). Classification (NCBI taxonomy): domain Eukaryota; kingdom Metazoa; phylum Chordata; class Amphibia; order Caudata; family Salamandridae; genus Lissotriton; species Lissotriton helveticus. The sequence goes on from NC_136059.1 coordinate 645,276,850, forward strand.
CTGAGAGATCATTGGTGGATCTTGCAAGCAGTGGCAGCTTCATGTGTCCCAATCATACAATGAAGGTTGTGGTGGCTTTTGAATAATATTTGGAATTTTCATTGTGCTCCAGTTATGCAATGAAGTATGCATTCAAGTGTGAGCAATATTAGGAGAATATCGGTAAGCCTAAAAAGTTTAGAGAAAAAAATAAACAAAAGTTAGTTTAAAGATATTTAAAGGCTCAATAAATAGACTCAGGCAAGTCTATAAAATAAAGCGTTACAAGGGGCGTGTGCAGCAAAATAGCGGGGTTCCCACAAAAATAACAGTGTCTTAAGAAGTAGATGCTGAGGAGGAAAGATGCTGGTGAGAAGCAAGGATGGTGAACTGAAGTAAGTTTTGGAGTTGCCCAATGTAGATACAGGCAGGTTCAAGTGCCAATGTGGAAGTTCAAAAAACACAAAATTGTGCCTACACCCAACCAATTTACCCAAAAATATTATTCTTAGAAAAAGGGCAAAAAGAATTTTCTGATTTGACCCGGTATTTTTATTTATACCTGTCTATTTAGAAATTTTATACACTATTTTTTCAAATTTCACAAAAAAGGAAAAACTGTACATTCACTGTATTACAATTACATTACACAATTTTTACAAACACATATTTACAATTATCATACATTCCACAAAAAATACAATGTACAAACACCAAAGAATTGCAATTTTTTAACGAAGTTCATCTAAATCAATGATGGAAGAAAAGACAATGTCAAAAAAAAGGAGCACAATCCTCAAGTGAAGATGACTTTGTAACCAGCCGAAGCCAGTTCGGACACTTAATGGAACTGCTCGCTCCCTCAGGTGTGCCGACGCGTTTCTAGTCCAGGGAAACCAGTTCCCGGACTGTCATCAGGGCTTTGTCAATTTTCTGTATAAAATGCAGAGAAACAATTTGAATTTATTAAATGACTGCGACTTTCTCTTCTAACTCGTACTGTACCGTAAAGAATTAATTTAGTACCTGGCAATATCTGGTATCCTGGCCTCTCACGATGTCAAAGACAGGCTCAGGTTGGGCTTATTTCAGTTTTTGTTAAAGAAATGGTGGCTGCTATTACACCTCAGGACATTTTCATGGTCTAAAATAGGAAAAAAATCATGTGCATATAGACGCTAAATGTTGTGCAAAGGGGAGGATGAAGCTACAGTAGAACTCAGTATTTGTGATCTAATCGTACCTCTGTTTTCAAATCAAAATGTCGCTTGTAGCCACTCGTTCATTTGTAATACCTGCTTACTGGCCGATTCTGGTAAAGAGAATTATAAAACCTGTTGAAACCGTGTGCCCACTGAAAAGTCAATATTATTGACCATATAAAGAAACTAGAGGCGCCAGATACCATCCGTAGCGCGATACGTGTCAAGTACTTGATCTTCTAAGTGAATTCTACAGTCTGTCTGTTATCGGCCTCGGCAGCGTCCAAATGCACGCTAAAGCAAAGAAAAGACCGATACATTTATAACCGGCTAATGCTTCACACTTGCAACAATCTAACTTAACCTTCGTGTATGACGGAGAGGTGTGTACCTGATAGTATCTTTCAGTAGTTCCCGATACTTGGACTGGTGAACTTTCTTTTCTCACACGGCTCCTACAAACATAAGAGCAGTCGTTTAGCAAGTGCGGCGTGCGCGTCAATGCAAGCGCTTACACTCGCAGCTCAAATAATGTTAAAAGAATACCTTCAAACTGCAGCATGCGCTCGAGTTTTTGGAGCGCCTGTATTTAGATCTTCCTTTTGCCACGCTGGGGCTTATGGGACATATAGTTTTGAACAAATGAAGCTACTGTTTTAAACGTTTCTTTGCAAACCACCATGTGGAGAATTGTTTATTGCACTTCGCACTGTTTAACATCTCAAGGTCAGGTAATTTTGAGTTTGTAGAGAAGAATGGATTAAAGAAACGCAAATATTTAGATCTTCTTTTGGCACGCTAGGAATTATGGGACACATAGTTTTGAACTACTGGATAAACTATTGAACATGCTTTATGCGAATTATGAGTAGTAAAATGGCATATGCGACGCTGCTTCTTACACTAAGCACATTATTATGTAACAAAATCAGGTCTTTTGATGATTGCAAAAGGACACTAATATGATGTTTGTTTACAATCTTGATAATTCAGTCAGGCTATGTAGTCCTGTTAGCGTACTATTAAATTTCAGAATAAGGTATGCCTCTTTCTGTAATAACACTCTGTCGACATCGGCAGGGCATTTTGTCTGATTGAGAGTGAATAAAATTGACCACTTAAAGTCATTCTCACTGTGACCTTTTTCAACAAAATGTTCAACCATAGGTGCTGTCATGACTTTCTTTTTTATACGTGATCTGTGTTGACTGATTCTTAAATTAACTTGTTGGTTGGTTTTACCTATATAAATTTTCTTGCAAGGACAGACTATCACGTACGCTACATTTTTTGTCTTGCAATTAGTAACAACTAGATGTTTCCACCTCACGTCCAGATGTTGAAATTCGTTCCCTTCAATCGTGCTTGGACAAGCAACGCAATTCCCGCATTTGTGATGGCCTTCCAGCGGTTTCATCTTCCATTGGGAAAGCAAATCGCTCTTTGTTTTTGGTACAGTGATGTCAGCCTTGACTATCTGTTGGCCTATTCTTTGTTTTTTTTAGAAGCAAAGATAGGTCGCGGAAATGCACATTCCAACCCTTCAAGGAGGTGCCAGTTCTTCAATACAGCCTGCCTCATTTTGTGCGTGTCTGGTCCAAAAGTGGTCACACACACTAGCCTGTCTAGTTCTTTCTTCTGTTTTACTTCGAGGAGGCATTCATGTGGCGTGAATCTCGCCCTTTTGAAAGAATGTTTCAAAAGTTTTTGGGGGTATCCCCTCTGGAGCATCTCGCCACAGAAGGTTTGGGCATGTTCGTCATAGTCCGTCACCTCTGTACAATTCCTCCTTATTCTTAGGAGTTGCCCATAAGGAAGATTTGTTTTTAAATTCCTAGGGTGGGCACTCCTATGATGTAAGATGGTATTCTTATCTGTGTCCTTTTTATATAAGGATGCTTTCAAATGTCCATTCACACACGTTAGTTCCACATCTAAGAATGTCATTCTAGTAGTACTATTTTCAAGGGAAAATTAAATGTCAGCATGTCTGTCATTCAGCCAGCCATGGAACGCCAATAGATCCACCTGGCTCCCCTGCCACAGGAGCCAGATGTCATCTATATAGCGTAACCATTGGTTGATGTGGTCATTAAATGGGTTGTTGGTTTCGACGTATTTCTTCTCATATTGTGCCATGAAGAGGACTGACATCTCTGGGGCATAAGGACATCCCATGTCAGTCCTCTTCACTTGCATGTAGAATTGCTCATTAAACTTTAAATAATTCTTTTTCAGAGCTACTTCAGCCAGTCTCAGGATAAATGAGGTGGGAACTCTATGGGGTCGGTCTCTACTTTCGAGGTATATTTCCATAACCTCTAACGCCTCGCCTTGAGGAATCTGTGTGTAGAGGGACGTCAGGTCCATCATGACCATTATTTGTGTCTCTTGGTCAAAGGGGGTACCTTCTACTTTCGTCAGGAAGTCCGTGGTGTCTCTTAAATATGACTTCACCTCTCTGAGAAACGGCTTGAGAAAGAAGTCGACGTATTTTAAGATAGGCTCAAGGCAAGAGTCGCAGCCCGAGACGATGGGTCGTCCCGGCGGTTCATGCAAGCTCCTATGAATCTTTGGTAATAGATAAAGGATGGGGGTTCTGGGGAACTTTTTCATTAAAAAGTCATGTTCTTTCACACCCAGAAACCCTCCATCCTTTCCTAATTGTAACATATCTGAAATCATGCCTTGAATCTGCTTCACTGGGTCTTCTGGTAGCAATCGGTACCATGTCTCATTTTGTACTTGTTTGTGGCCTTCAGTCAAAAACATATCGCGGGGCCAGATGACTACCGCTCTGCCTTTAGCGGCTTGTTTCATCACAACAGATGAGTCTTCCTTCAGTGTCTGTATCGCCAGTCGTTGTTTCTGACTGATATTCTGTTTGACATATTTCTTAGTTTTTTCAAGTTTATTGATTGATGACAAAAGAACCTGTTCGAAAGCATATATTTGTTTTGGAATGTTTTGACTGGGGACAAATGTAGATTTGCAAAATTCTATGGTCTCTAATTTTAACCTGGTGAAATCGGTTTGTTTACATGGCAGGAACATAAGAGCGTGGCCAAAGGAAGATCTAAATACAGGCGCTCCAAAATGGCGACTGACATTACAGAACAGAGAGAAATGATGGCTCGAGCGCATGCTGCAGTTTGAAGGTATTCTTTTAACATTGTTTATATCCTCATTATTTGAGCTGCGAGTGTAAGCGCTTGCATTTACGCACATGCCGCACTTGCTAAACGAGTGCTCTTATGTTTGTAGGAGCCGCGTGGGAAAAGAAAGTTCACCAGTCCAAGTATCGGGGACTACTGAAAGATACTATCAGGTACGCCCCTCTCTGTCATACACGGAGGTTAAGTTAGATTGTTGCAAGTGTGAAGCATTAGCCGGTTATAAATGTATCAGTCCTTCCTTTGCTTTAGCGTGCATTTGGACGCTGCCGAGGCCGATAACAGACAGACTGTAGAATTCACTTTGAAGATCAAGTACTTGACACGTATCGCGCTACGGAAGGTATGTGGCGCCTCTAGTTTCTTTATCAGCTCAATATTATTGCCTTTTCAGTGGGAACATGGTTTCAACAGGTTTTATAATTCTCTTTACCAGAATCAGCCAGTAAGCAGGAATTACAAATGAACGAGAGGCTACAAGCGACATTTTGATTTGAAAACAGAGGTACGATTAGGTCACAAATACTGAGTTCTACTGTAGCTTCATCCTCCCCTTTGCACAACATTTAGCGTCTATATGCACATGATGTTTTTCCTATTTTAGGCCATGAAAATGTCCTGAGGTGTAATAGCAGCCACCATTTCTTTAACAAAAACTGAAATAAGCCCAACCTGAGCTTGTCTTTGACACCGTGAGAGGCCAGGATACCAGATAGTGTAAATAATTATTTACGGTACAGTACGAGTTAGAAGAGAAAGTCGCAGTCAGTTAATAAATTCAAATTGTTTCTCTGCATTTTATACAGAAAATTGACAAAGCCCTGATGACAGTCCGGGAACTTGTTTCCCCGGACTAGAAACGCGTCGGCACACCTGAGGGAGCGAGCAATACCATTAACTGTCCGAACTGGCTTCGGCTGGTCACAAAGTCATCTTCACTTGAGGATTGTGCTCCTTCTTTTTGACTTTGTCTTTTCTTCCATCATTGATTTAGATTAACTTTGTTGAAAAATTGCAATTCTTTGGTGTTTGTACATTGTATTTTTTGTGGAATGTATGATAATTGTAAATATGTATTTGTAAAAATTGTGTAATGTAATTGTAATACAGTGAATGTACAGTTTTTCCTTTTTTGTGAAATTTGAAAAAATAGTGTATAAAATTTCTAAATAGACAGGTATAAATAAAAATACCGGGTCAAATCAGAAAATTCTGTTTGCCCTTTTTCTAAGAATAATATTTTTTGGTAAATTGGTTGGGTGTAGGCACAATTTTGTGTTTTTTGATATTATAGGGTCCAGCCTACCCCGTACCCCACATGGAGCTAACTCCTTAGTTTTACAAAAGGTGGAAATTCAAGGCATAGACCAAAATGTAAGAAATTCAATTATTATTGTAAAGGTGAGAAACTTCAGTCACCATATGCAAGCTGAGGCAGAGGTCAGCAGCAACTGCCTTCAATGTTTACAGACCAATTCACAACAATCCAACATTCTCATAGAATATAACATAATGCAGTCCTCAGTGAAAAATACAGAATATACCAAATAGGTTTAAAGCGGCCTAAACAATACCACAAGTGCCTATTATTTAAAAGTGACAATGCAATAATTCAGTGTTACCATGTTTGTATAGTGACTGTCCCCCAAAAAGCTACAATCAGTGTACATGGCTGTAGCTGATCATATGAGGAAAATTAATGTGGATTTACAATACTATTTTTGCTAACTCTATTTTGCCATAAAATATAGCAATCAGTCAACGACTATTTTTATTGTTTTGTAAAAAATCCAATTCAATATTGAAATTGACAGGAAAGGTAAAAATTTAAAACTTACAGTTGGTTATTTGGAAAGGCTTTGGGTTGTTATAGGTGCCATGACTGTAAATGTTGTAAACGAATATAGCAGTTTAAACGCATGCTTTTACTAAACGGTAGGTAACAATGCGGTTGTTACAATGACCGCGTTGCTACAACGCGATGCCATTACTACGCAAGTCTTTACATCGACTTGCAGTAGATGGCGCTGTAACATTAGGAATGTATAATTTAATATTCCAACTCCAGCCTACGCAACAGTAGGGAAGGTGTAGGAATAGTAAATTATACTATTCCTTATGTTAGAGAGCTAGCTTCTGCAAGTCGATGTAATGACTTGCGTAGTAATGGCATCGCGTTCCAACAACGCAGACGTCGCGTTCTAATGACCGTGATGTAATGGTTATTCCCGTTGTAAACATTTCAAAGACAAAATGAAAACCTTTGAAAACCATAAGACCAACATTTTCACCATTAAACATTTCATTAATTCAATTCAATTCAATTAATCTTTATTTCGGTTGAAAAACACCCATAAAAGATATACATGGATATCACAATTAAAACATATCATATAATAATTACCTTTCAAAAGGTACCGCTAGACCAATGCATACTTATTGGGAATCATATTCCCAATACAAGACCTTTCTTAGCAGTTAAAGATGTAAATATAATTAAAATGACAAGTTTTAAGATTTTTTTTTAAAAGACATTGAGGAGTTACATCAAATCTCATTGTGGATTAGCAAGACTGAAATTTCATTTCTGGCATTTGCAGTAAAATACACTTCCTGGTTTACAACTATAAAGAGATTTACAAAATATATACAAGATACACTATACAGAAAGGAACACATTTTCTATAGTACAATCCAGGACTAAAGTAGTATTGATAGTGAGTTTCATATATACAAAAATAAAGTGCAAATGCAAAACCAGAATACTTCATGTATACTACGCTAAAATTTCAAGCCTTCCTTTTTTCCTATTAAACTCACATCAAACAGGTACCTACTAACAATGAAGACTACTACTTGTGATTTGTCTATTCTCAGTATACTTTCTGCCTCATAGCAGGATCTTATACCCAGTAGCTGGCAAATGGGTTTAATCCATTTCCTTTTATACTTTGTATAAGCTGGGCAGAAGAATAGTAGATGTAATTCATTTTCTTTTGCACCCGTATGGCATAGAGCACAGCACTCAGTACTTTCATTGTCATATTTATGGGCCCCTTTCAGGGTATTTAAATTTATCTGTAATACACTGTATAAAAATTTCAGATATAAAGATGTTGCCAGCTGTGGCTGGACTTCGTCCAAAAATGGCTCGAAACTCCAAGTTGGTTTCATTGAAAGGAACCGGAATGTTAGTGTACCTGTAGCTGAGCTATGGGACAAACTATCTTGAATGTAAGCCCAGAAAATACGCTGTAATTACTTTTTTGAAGCCATAGACAGTTCAGCAGGGTCCTCCCAAAACTGCTTACGTCCTAATTTATGGAACCAACCATAGACATGTTTCAACCATGGTAAACTGTTGGACTTGGCCCTTTTTTCAGGGTCATCCCCGAACATTTTGCCTTCCTCCTGTATTTTTCTGACCTGTTCTTGGCTGATTTATGACAATGGGCACTTTACCACTGCTGATCAATGCTAAAGTGCATATACTCTCCCTATTGTAAATTGATGTATGGATTAGTGACTCCATGATTGGCTGATGTGGTTTAATTGTAAGACCTTAGTACAGTGCCCTGAGTGTGCCCAGGGCTTGTAAACTTGTAAACTAAATGCTGCTGGTGGGCTTGCAACACTGGTTGTGCCACCCACAGAAGCAGCCTTCAAAAGTGTTCCTAAGGTTTGCCATTACAGAGCCTGTGTGCAGTCTGGTACTGCCATGCTGACTGGGCAAGTGCACCCACTTGCCTGTCCCTAAACCTTCCCTTTTCTACATATCAGATACCCCAAGGGCAGGGTGCATTGTAAGTATAAGGTAGGACAAGCCCTGATGTGTGTGGCATTTCCTAATAGTGAATTACAGCCATTTTCGTTTTTCACTATGGCAAGGCTACTAATTCCCTATAGGCCAGAATGGGCAGTTAGATTATTACATTTTATAATCCTAACTGACTCAGTGAACTAGGTAGAAATTCGAGTGTAGTATGCCTGAAATCAGATTGATAAAATGCATCTTTTAGTAAAGTTGGTTTTAACATTCTGTGTTTGAAAATACCACTTTTAGAAAGTAGGTATTTTCTTGTGTAACTATCCAAGCCTGCCTCTGCTGGGTTGTGTATTCCTTGTCTGGAGTTTGTGTGACAGGGGCTGGGGGATTCCAGGAGACAGGGTGAGTCAGCACAGAGGTGAATAGAGAGATCTGCATCTAGATGGGAGGGAGGAGTTGCACCTGGTAACTGGATAGGGCTGTGCCTTACCTCCACAATGCTGGCTCCACCTCCTGTGGTGCGTTTGATGTTTCTGCCCTGAACTGTGAAAGGAAAGAAGGAGTCATGTAAACAGAGGGCTCCAGGACTGACAAGAACTGGTTTAGACTAGGCAAAGACCTCTCTGCCTTCAGAGAACAAAGAGAAACTGTGTATAAAAGAGGGGACCCAAGCCACAGAATTTTAGACCACTTTGGACAACAAGAAGACATTTTTGCTGAGGAGTGGAGCCAGAGAGACTGAGGAGAGGCTATCCCTAAGCTGAAGTGCTGCTTGGGGGATTGGCCTGCAGTGGTTGTCTGACTGCCAAAGAAAGGAGAGAGAAACTTTGTGTACTTTCATCAACTTGTAAGGATCTCCAAGCGCTTGAGAAAAGAGCTTGCCTCCTGCTGAAGTCTCAGGGACAACAGACTTCACCCACCAGCCCCCCAAGAGTTCTTTTGAAGTGCCTGCAGTTGTGCGGGACTTTCTGGGGGACTGTGTGTCGCAAGGAGCTGGAAGCGCGACTCAAGAGCAAGAAGCGTGACGCCAAACTGCCACTGCTGCTTCACAACACGAGAGCACCTTGCATCGCCAGAGAAGAGGATCGACGTCACAGCAGACACAACGGCATCACAGGGAAGCGTGTTGCAGGGCCTGTCGTGGCCACCAAGCACCGATGAGTCATCGCAGGGCCCCCGAAGCCACTCGCATTGCCGGAGAAGAGGATCGATGTCGCAGCAGATGCCGCCACATCCCCGGGAAATGAGTCACAGGGCCTGTCGCGGCTCCCAAGAACCGATGAGTCATCCCAGGGCCCCCGAAGTGCCGTGCATCGCTGGAGAAGAGGATCAACGTCACAGCAGAAGCTGCCGCATCACCGGGAAGCTTGTCGCAGGGCCTGTCACGGCTCTTATCATTGTCAACGCGCCTCGCATCGTCGGAGAAATGGATCGACGTCGCAGCAGACGCCGCTGCATCACCAAGAAGCGTGTTGCAGGGCCTCTCTCGGTCTGCATCGTGTCACATCAAAAGGAAGACGCCATCTTTGTTTCATCGCACCGGAGTGTCATCGCATCACAGCCTTGCGAGCCGCATCACCACAGAAGCGCAGTAAGAAACCGACGCATCACCGTCCCCTATGCAGCAGTAGGTAACCGGCGCATCTCCTTCCCTGCAACACTTTTGTTGTCTTGCGTTACGCATCTTAAGGTACATTGACTCAAAGTGTTGCATTTTAAGATCTAAGAGAACTAAGCTAATTCTAGCTTTTTAAGGCAGTACTTTTTAAATACAGTATTGTGGATTTTTGTCGTTTGTGGTCTTGTAATAAGTCTATATAAAAGATACTTATTTTTAATATACAACTTGTGTGGTGTCCATCTGTGGTGTTGTCACTTGGTTACTGTATGTGTTCACAGATGCTTTACACACTGCCTCTGAGATAAGCCTGTCTGCTCGTGCCAAGCCACCAAAGCGGTGAGCAGGGGTTATTTTAGGGGTGTACCCCCTTACCCAGACTAGACGCAAGGGTCCCTATTTGTCAAACGTACCTTCCTCTGCCAACTAAAGACCCCCCAAATATAACATAAACCTATGCCAATTTTGAGTTTTAAGATTTCCTCTAATCCTTCTCTGTAATGGGCGAGTTCAACTGTGGACCACAGACTAACACAGAACAATAATGGTTGTAAAATTGCCTGGTGTTCTGTACGGTGTATATTTAGGTCCATTACAATGGGTATTAGCAGTGTGCGCATTGGTAGGCTTAATAACCTCCTAAAAACTTATTTTCACCCACCATGAAAGTATTATTACTTGAGGGGCCCCACAGTTCTGCCCCATATAAGGATGCCGATTGTGCCCTGTATTTGTATACCTCAAGGGCAGGGGATACCGCTTTAGACATGCTACTCTCATGTTTCCTTACTATGGTAGAGAGTTTTGGTATAAAATAGTCTTGCTTTTTTCCAATTGCAGTTTCCAAGTCATTTTGGGATCCAAAGTAATACCTAAGTAGTTAAAATTATGTTTTTTCCAGGTAAGTTCTTTTTATAAGATTTATGTGGATTAACTGCCATTTATTTTGTTTTGCTAGAATTTATTTCCAGACCCTTAGCCTCGCAATAAACCCCAAAAGTACCTATTAAGCTTTCTAAGCCTTTAGGTGTTTGGGATATTAAGGTGGTGTTGTCTGCAAATAAAAGTGCCGGTACTGGCACCCCCCTTAGTTTTGGAGAATCATGTTTGCAACCCAATAGATATTCAGGAATATCATTTACATATAATGAAAATAGAGTGGGTGCCAGCACACATCCCTGCCTTACGCCCCAGTACCCCTTGTTTTTTAGGGATTTCCAGAGGAAATTTCTAGGGATGAGGACGAAAGCGACCTTTAGGTCAACAATGGCGATATAAAGATTACCCTTCTTAAATACTGTGTATTTCCAACTCATGCAGAGAAATCCAACGACCTGGTCGATTGTGCTCGTTTTAACTCTGAAACCAGCCTGATACTTTGATAAAATGCTATTCTCCTCAATCCAGTCGTTCAATTCTTTCAAAATTTGCTGTGCATATATTCTCTGTAAAACATCAATTAAACTAATCGGTCGATAATGCAAAGGATCTTGTCGGTCACCTTTTTTAACTCCTTAACCGCGGCGCAAATTCCGCCGCGGTGCGGGAGTTCTAATGAGTGGGCGGGGCTGCGTCAGCCAACGGACGTGCGCAACAGTAGCGAAGTAGTGCTTACGACGGCCATTGGCCGACGCGAGCATGGAAGGGGTAAAAAATATTTGTAATCTCAGTCCCTTTCCATGATTTCGGTATAGGTGCACCTGCATCGACTGAGTTACATATACAATTGATATAGGGGCCCCAAACCTTTTTATCATGTTTCCATAGATCTCCTGGTATCTTGTATGGTCCTGGTGCCTTCCCCGGTTTTACTGCATCTATTGCTGCTAGTGTTTCATCCATACTAAAATGTAGTGAAGCTATGGTTGGGATAGTTACATAATCTTGTGGACTGAACTCTATATCACTCACTGTTGTTGAGTAAAGGCAAGAAAAATGGCTTACCTAGGTTTTTGCATCTAGGAAGAGGTCTTTACTACAGCTTCCCTTCTTGTTGCCTTTAGATATCAAGCGCTAAAAGCATAAATGATCGTTGGCTTTGGCTGCACTAATTAGCTCAGTCCAAATATTATCATCCCAATTTTTCTTGGTTTGGATTAATAATCTCTTATACTAATTCCTTTTGTCTATTAAGGCTACTACATTTTTGTCTTTGGTTGCCGAAATGAGTTCTTTTTTTGCCTAATGTCATTCTATGTTGTACATGGGGTTGTCCAGATTATTCACATCTGTAATCCCCTTTTCGTGTTCTTTGGGGATCCTACTTATTATAGGTATCAGAGCTTCTACCAATCCATGGTGTATATTCATGATTGCGATTTCTGTAGCAAGTGGATCTACAAACGGGATAATAATCTCGGCAAAGGTATCATAAATCTGCTTCATAGCCACCTCATGTCCCCTATAGAAGACTACGTTAGGGCTCTACGGTTGTTACTTAATAATGGCTCCGTCCTACTACCACTGGTGTCTCCAGCCCTCAAAGTAGCTGGCTGAAAAAAGTGGGCAGCAAGTGTCAAACGTAGGGGATAATGGTCACTCTCAGATCTATCATCGACTATCAAGTCATGTAGAATTGGCCATAAAGCTATAGATACCAATATATAACCTATACAGTTCTTGGAATTACCCCTAATAAATGTAGGAGAGTTTGGACTGTCAAAAGGCAGTCTGCTGTTACAGGCTCGAAGGCCGTAACCCGAGACCAGTCTTATTAGCTGCGCAACGGCAGATGTGCAAGATACTACTGGCCTACTTTCTAACATGGGAATATTGTTAGCCATATCTTCTTCTTTGAAGATATTTTCAAATCCAGCCACTGGTTAGAATTTATGATTGAAATCCCCCCCACGACGACCACTGCTCTAGGGTTAACCGAAGCTAAAAACTTGTCTAACTGTTCAATAACCACAGATTCCCTACTCGCTAGGCCTGGTCTACTGTAAATACTTACTATATACAATTCATTTTTATCGGTGTTAAAGACTTTAATCCCACAATATCCTGAGTTGGAAATTCCAACTGTTTTATATCAATACCTAGAGTGACTTTTACCCAGATGACAAGACCTCCTGAGGGCCTCCCTCTAACCGAAGGAGTAGCAGCAGCACTATATGTTTTATATCCTACCTTGTGGGGTATTTCCAACGCCCAAGTTTCTTGTAATAAAATAATTTCATTTTGCCCAATGTACTCCTGCCACACTTCATCCCCCTGATTTCTTTTCAACCCTGCAATGTTCCAAGAGGTTAGTCTTATCTCTGTTTGACATTCATCCATACTTGGTTGATTAAGTATTCCTCCTTTTCCTTTTCCTAGTCCTGAAATTTCCTGAAGTTCAACAACAGGATTAGAATTGGAATTATACTTGAGAGGAACCTTTCCTGTATTCTGCAGTAAATAAGTAGCCTCGTCTATTGCCCCATTTACGTCAGGTAAAGATATAAATGGTACATCTAGAATACCACATGTTGTACCCATCTTCCTGTCATAAGGACCACACAATTGACCCGGATGGCCAATCCTCAGGTGTAATCCTCCTGCATCATCATTTAGAGTGCTATAGTCAATTCCTGCATTCACCTTATTCACAATACCTCTTGCATTTTGATCTTTAATGGAAGGCACAGATATCAAGACCTGGACTCCCTCCACAGACACAAGTTTCTTGTTGTAATATAGGTAATTATCAGTCTTGGGCATCCAAGTCCGACAGTACCTGAAACCTATTGGACATAGAAATTGGAGTGGGTCTATTTACAAAAGGCCCAACCGGCGGTTTGTAGAAGTACCCCAAGGGGAGTGCACAAATGCTAGTGTTAGAGTTAAGGCTTGATTCACAATAATTTAAAAGATAGCGAACCATCTGTGTCCTACGAAAATTAATCACAACACAGTCACTCTTAATACACTTATCAGATTGACCTACCCATCCCACTCTATGGGCCATTAAAATCTCCTTTGTGTGTGAAGAGTGGAACCTTTTGTGTTTTGTCAGCCAGTCTATGGTTTTATTTTGTAGGTCAACCCACGTCTCTCTCTCTGGTCCCCCCTAAGGGCAGGAACACCAGCCAAAATTAAAACATAGGAGCATGAAGCAGGGGGTAAGTTCAACACACCTGCATTAGGCTTCAAGCAATTATTAATTGAATCTGCTCTTGCTTTCCTAATTAAGGTACTCAATGCAGTTCCTACATCTAAACATGATGTGTGAGTGCCTTGTGTGCCTACGTATTTTAAGACATTAAGTACATCCTGCATTATACCTACCGTACCATAAGGAATAGAATCAGGTAAACAATGTTCTTTAGCCTCCCCATTTTGACTTGCAGAAAGATTATTATCCCTCATTGTTCTAAATCTTCTCTTTCTACACCATTCACTTGTTTGCTCACATTATTGCTACAAACGTTTTTTATGGCACTATCAACTTGATTCAATTTTTCCCATAGGAGGGCAAAGTTCTTTTCAACTAAATCATGAGCCCGGTTTAATATTACTCCTAGTATCAAGTCAACAGGAGTGGCATAAGTTTTGGTCATAACATCTGCAATATTAACGTCTCTCAGAATGGGACTCAATGAGACTGCATTGTTTGTGTGCCAACAGAAATACATTTCAATATATCCACTTTTACATTAATGGCACAATTAGTCACTTGCGATCCCTTTGAGGTCTTAATATTTTTTACGCCAACCCCGGTTTCCATTTTACCGATGGTTCTGCCACCTTCTTTGCAACAGGATCATTAGAAACTCGTGTCCTAGTAGATCTGCCGGGCACTTCTGGTGCGATAGGCAGTTGAGAGTTTAAATGCGGCGCTGGAGAGCAATTGGAGGGGGTAAACGGCACATTAGTAGGTATGGTTGGCAGACAAATTTGTACAGAATCCTCCAATCTAGATGAAGGAATAGCCACTGATGATCGTCTCTGGAAAATAGACGGGTCCAGGAAAAGACGCTGCTCACTCATTTCTATTTTGTGCGTCAATAATAACTCGTCCCTAACTAAAAATGCATCCAAGGTTGCTACGACTCCATTAAGTTTATCCATGTTGATTTCATTCACAAATAACAAATAACCAAACATGAAAGGAGATTTATAATAGGAACTTAGCACTGCCTTCACACGCTGAATGGTTACCAAATAACTGTCCCCACGAAGGTCCGGATTTTAGGGGGGTTGCCCAGCCCAGCCTCTTCTGGGCTCTAATAGTGCAAACAGGCCCGCCCTTGGCCCAGGCTGCGGGAGACCACTGCTGCGTCACTTCCCGGTGACATCAGTGGCCGGGCGCCAGAGTCACACAGAATCCTGGTTGCTAGTGCCCCCCTCAGGAAAAAGCGAGGCAGCCGGTGGAACGTAGTGGCAAACAGTAAAGCACCACTGCGGCAAGACGGTGAGTGGACCCATGCAGCAGTGTTTAAAGGTGCTTTTTTTCTTTTTTAGTGCGGCGGTGACAGCAGGCTCCTCCCTCCGGGCACAGAGCACCCTGTGACTTGGAGTCCCCTCTGGTAATGGTGAAGTGTTTGACAGGCAGCGCGTCCCCAACCCCGGAGACAGAAGGGAGGTGACCAGAGAGCAGCCAAGCAGAATCAACAAGATAGAGGTCACTCCCAAGGCAGGGTGCCGGCCCATAGCTGCATGGAGAGAACAAGGCTGAGGTGAAGCTGGGCGGGCCAGGCAGGGGCTGAGGAGAAAGTCACTGGGATGTAGCACAGTCCCACTGGATTCAGAGTGAAGTCCCAGCAGGAACCTGGGGGTCCCCAAAGGCCACAAGGAGCAGGTATGTAGAAAAGGGGGGCCCCAGAGGGCAGGAGATGCCAAGGGGAGTAAGCAGAAGGGAGGGAATCACAGCTTGAGTCCCCAGGTGAGTCCTCCTCCACAGACCAGGGTCAGGCGGCAGGAAGAGGCTCCAGCATTGTACCGGACCAGGGGAGCGCAGGCCGCAGAGAAAGACAAAATGACGGCGTCAGCAACAGGGAACACACTAGAAAGCTCCCAGGCCGTCCGCGACTGCAATGCTGCACAACCCATCCCTGTACCTCCTGTCTCAGAGCAGCACAGCAATGTCCTATCCGTCTGCAGCGCTTGACGATGGTGCTACTCACGCTCGCAGCGAGGCTCAGCTGACCCCGGGCACTGTCACCGCCATCTCCCGCAAGAGTCAGGGTGCGGAAGGGGGGAGCCAGCTACACACAAGCTCCCAGACAGTGGTGGAATGGTTCGGAGTCTCCAATCCCCTCTGTAATTCAACATATTTTGGATATTTTGTGATATGTATCTGTGCCTTACAATATGTTCGCTCCTCAATTTGCCCCCTCAAAGAACGAAGGAAGGAAAATCTAAACTTCTAAAAGAAGATAGACAGTAGATCACCATTAGGCGTGCATTTTGCAGAAAAACATAAAAGAGCGGATGTGGGAGGTGTTGAATTTCTCCAGATTGATCCTATCCCTTTACATCATAGAGGAGGGGATACGGAACATAGGTTATGACTGAAAGAGGATTAGTGGAATAACACATTAAGAACTGTAGATGAAGGTTTGAATATTAATAGGGAGTTTCATACTACTCTATGGGCCAGATTATGATCTTGTTGGAAAGCCCTCCATACAACTCTGACCTAGAGGGTTTTCCAAGCGAATTGCGCTGTGTGAGTCAGACTGAACGAGTAAGATGCAGCCGTATGCTGAATTGATGGACTTGGTTCTCTCGGACTTCTGTGTACCATATGGTACACAGGCTCCCATAGCAAAAAGAGATGGGTGGGGAAAAGCGAACACCCTGTGGTGGGCACCCCATGTTGCCCCCCACACTGTGCATGCATGGATTGGGGGGAGCCATGGGCACCCCCTGTGACCGATTTGAAGGGCTGTGGGTGAATGGGGGCCTGCTACGGCCCCCCGAAGTCTGATTCCAACAGCTGTTTCATCTCACTGAGACCAAGGTGATACAGTTTACCAACTCGTGCATCGTACTCGCTCGGTCGGAATCTGGCTCCATTGCGTTGCATGATTCGTCTGTGAACGTGTCGGTCGGACAGGGTTGGGTTCCGGAAAGGATTTGATCGACGCAGATGAGATCTTCTCATTGTACTTGGTTGTTCGGAGCGGGTAATGACTCGGTCGGAAACATAGGCACCAAATCGGATTCACACATTCCGGTACCTGTCTGGAGGCCTTTCTAACGAGATCTTAATCTGGCCCCATGAGCGAGGGGAGGGATTGACTTAGAGACTGCATTTTTAAATTAACCTCTAAGAATTTCTTTTAATGGGGGAATTTAGTTCAGTTGAGAGGTTTATATTCACTATAACTTTAAGATTAGTCTTAATATCCTTACTGGAATTACTGAATCTCTGACGAGAGACACCTTATTATAGAACAGCTGGTTGACATAATGTTTCCAAGTTAATAACTGAATGCTATCTATAAATTAAGGGTTCACTTCCCTTCTATGGCTATTGAAGTTTATGAAAATATAAATGTTTAAGGCTTGTGGAAATAGATGAAAGGATATGGATATTGCACCATCCCCATGCTAGTGTTAGAGTAAAGGATACCATGTAGAAATAGGACTTGAATGTAATATTACCACAAGAACAAGGATTTGTGTTTCCCTTTTATAGTCACAGATGCCAATATTTTTGAGTATTAAAAGTTTGGCAGCCAATCGGCAACCCCAGTACACGGCCTATCCCTGCTGATGAGGGGTAATACCCCGAAACACGTGTCCAGGGATGGCGAAGACAGCGAAGATAGCAGAAGATCGAAAGATGATGCATCGCGAACACTTTACTACATTGACCAGAGTCCTTAGGGGCGACACCGCCGGTGTGTGAGTAGTGTGCGACCCCACCCCCATTTGTAACTTTAAAGCTCCCTTGAGCAGCGGGCTGACGAGCCTGGGATCCCGCACCTACGCGCCTGAGTGGTACTATACCTGCCAGATATTGGCAGCCATCGGCAACCCCAGTACACGGCCTATCCCTGCTGATGAGGGGTAATACCCCGAAACACGTGTCCAGGGATGGCAAAGACAGCCAACATAGCAGAAGATCGAAAGATGATGCATCGCGAACACTTTACTACATTGACCAGAGTCCTTAGGGGCGACACCGCCGGTGTGTGAGTAGTGTGCGACCCCACCCCCATTTGTAACTTTAAAGCTCCCTTGAGCAGCGGGATGACGAGCCTGGGATCCCGCACCTACGCGCCTGAGTGGTACTATACCTGGCAGATATTGGCAGCCATCGGCAACCCCAGTACACGGCCTATCCCTGCTGATGAGGGGTAATACCCCAAAACACGTGTCCAGGGATGGCGAAGACAGCGAAGATAGCAGAAGATCGAAAGATGATGCATCGCGAACACTTTACTACATTGACCAGAGTCCTTAGGGGCGACACCGCCGGTGTGTGAGTAGTGTGCGACCCCACCCCCATTTGTAACTTTAAAGCTCCCTTGAGCAGCGGGCTGACGAGCCTGGGATCCCGCACCTACGCGCCTGAGTGGTACTATACCTGGCAGATATTGGCAGCCATCGGCAACCCCAGTACACGGCCTATCCCTGCTGATGAGGGGTAATACCCCGAAACACGTGTCCAGGGATGGCGAAGACAGCCAAGATAGCAGAAGATCGAAAGATGATGCATCGCGAACACTTTACTACATTGACCAGAGTCCTTAGGGGCAACACCGCCGGTGTGTGAGTAGTGTGCGACCCCACCCCCATTTGTAACTTTAAAGCTCCCTTGAGCAGCGGGCTGACGAGCCTGGGATCCCGCACCTACGCGCCTGAGTGGTACTATACCTGGCAGATATTGGCAGCCATCGGCAACCCCAGTACACGGCCTATCCCTGCTGATGAGGGGTAATACCCCGAAACACGTGTCCAGGGATGGCGAAGATAGCGAAGATAGCAGAAGATCGAAAGATGATGCATCGCGAACACTTTTCTAGATTGACCAGAGTCCTTAGGGGCGACACCGCCGGTGTGTGAGTAGTGTGCGACCCCACCCCCATTTGTAACTTTAAAGCTCCCTTGAGCAGCGGGCTGACGAGCCTGGGATCCCGCACCTACGCGCCTGAGTGGTACTATACCTGGCAGATATTGGCAGCCATCGGCAACCCCAGTACACGGCCTATCCCTGCTGATGAGGGGTAATACCCTGAAACACGTGTCCAGGGATGGCGAAGACAGCGAAGATAGCAGAAGATCGAAAGATGATGCATCGCGAACACTTTACTACATTGACCAGAGTCCTTAGGGGCGACACCGCCGGTGTGTGAGTAGTGTGCGACCCCACCCCCATTTGTAACTTTAAAGCTCCCTTGAGCAGCGGGCTGACGAGCCTGGGATCCCGCACCTACGCGCCTGAGTGGTACTATACCTGGCAGATATTGGCAGCCATCCGCAACCCCAGTACACGGCCTATCCCTGCTGATGAGGGGTAATACCCCGAAACACGTGTCCAGGGATGGCGAAGACAGCGAAGATAGCAGAAGATCGAAAGATGATGCATCGCGAACACTTTACTACATTGACCAGAGTCCTTAGGGGCGACACCGCCGGTGTGTGAGTAGTGTGCGACCCCACCGACATTTGTAACTTTAAAGCTCCCTTGAGCAGCGGGCTGACGAGCCTGGGATCCCGCACCTACGCGCCTGAGTGGTACTATACCTGGCATATATTGGCAGCCATCGGCAACCCCAGTACACGGCCTATCCCTGCTGATGAGGGGTAATACCCCGAAACACGTGTCCAGGGATGGCGAAGACAGCGAAGATAGCAGAAGATCGAAAGATGATGCATCGCGAACACTTTACTACATTGACCAGAGTCCTTAGGGGCGACACCGCCGGTGTGTGAGTAGTGTGCGACCCCACCCCCATTTGTAACTTTAAAGCTCCCTTGAGCAGCGGGCTGACGAGCCTGGGATCCCGCACCTACGCGCCTGAGTGGTACTATACCTGGCAGATATTGGCAGCCATCGGCAACCCCAGTACACGGCCTATCCCTGCTGATGAGGGGTAATACCCCGAAACACGTGTCCAGGGATGGCGAAGACAGCGAAGATAGCAGAAGATCGAAAGATGATGCATCGCGAACACTTTACTACATTGACCAGAGTCCTTAGGGGCGACACCGCCGGTGTGTGAGTAGTGTGCGACCCCACCCCCATTTGTAACTTTAAAGCTCCCTTGAGCAGCGGGATGACGAGCCTGGGATCCCGCACCTACGCGCCTGAGTGGTACTATACCTGGCAGATATTGGCAGCCATCGGCAACCCCAGTACACGGCCTATCCCTGCTGATGAGGGGTAATACCCCAAAACACGTGTCCAGGGATGGCGAAGACAGCGAAGATAGCAGAAGATCGAAAGATGATGCATCGCGAACACTTTACTACATTGACCAGAGTCCTTAGGGGCGACACCGCCGGTGTGTGAGTAGTGTGCGACCCCACCCCCATTTGTAACTTTAAAGCTCCCTTGAGCAGCGGGCTGACGAGCCTGGGATCCCGCACCTACGCGCCTGAGTGGTACTATACCTGGCAGATATTGGCAGCCATCGGCAACCCCAGTACACGGCCTATCCCTGCTGATGAGGGGTAATACCCCGAAACACGTGTCCAGGGATGGCGAAGACAGCCAAGATAGCAGAAGATCGAAAGATGATGCATCGCGAACACTTTACTACATTGACCAGAGTCCTTAGGGGCAACACCGCCGGTGTGTGAGTAGTGTGCGACCCCACCCCCATTTGTAACTTTAAAGCTCCCTTGAGCAGCGGGCTGACGAGCCTGGGATCCCGCACCTACGCGCCTGAGTGGTACTATACCTGGCAGATATTGGCAGCCATCGGCAACCCCAGTACACGGCCTATCCCTGCTGATGAGGGGTAATACCCCGAAACACGTGTCCAGGGATGGCGAAGATAGCGAAGATAGCAGAAGATCGAAAGATGATGCATCGCGAACACTTTACTAGATTGACCAGAGTCCTTAGGGGCGACACCGCCGGTGTGTGAGTAGTGTGCGACCCCACCCCCATTTGTAACTTTAAAGCTCCCTTGAGCAGCGGGCTGACGAGCCTGGGATCCCGCACCTACGCGCCTGAGTGGTACTATACCTGGCAGATATTGGCAGCCATCGGCAACCCCAGTACACGGCCTATCCCTGCTGATGAGGGGTAATACCCTGAAACACGTGTCCAGGGATGGCGAAGACAGCGAAGATAGCAGAAGATCGAAAGATGATGCATCGCGAACACTTTACTACATTGACCAGAGTCCTTAGGGGCGACACCGCCGGTGTGTGAGTAGTGTGCGACCCCACCCCCATTTGTAACTTTAAAGCTCCCTTGAGCAGCGGGCTGACGAGCCTGGGATCCCGCACCTACGCGCCTGAGTGGTACTATACCTGGCAGATATTGGCAGCCATCGGCAACCCCAGTACACGGCCTATCCCTGCTGATGAGGGGTAATACCCCGAAACACGTGTCCAGGGATGGCGAAGACAGCGAAGATAGCAGAAGATCGAAAGATGATGCATCGCGAACACTTTACTACATTGACCAGAGTCCTTAGGGGCGACACCGCCGGTGTGTGAGTAGTGTGCGACCCCACCCCCATTTGTAACTTTAAAGCTCCCTTGAGCAGCGGGCTGACGAGCCTGGGATCCCGCACCTACGCGCCTGAGTGGTACTATACCTGGCATATATTGGCAGCCATCGGCAACCCCAGTACACGGCCTATCCCTGCTGATGAGGGGTAATACCCCGAAACACGTGTCCAGGGATGGCGAAGACAGCGAAGATAGCAGAAGATCGAAAGATGATGCATCGCGAACACTTTACTACATTGACCAGAGTCCTTAGGGGCGACACCGCCGGTGTGTGAGTAGTGTGCGACCCCACCCCCATTTGTAACTTTAAAGCTCCCTTGAGCAGCGGGCTGACGAGCCTGGGATCCCGCACCTACGCGCCTGAGTGGTACTATACCTGGCAGATATTGGCAGCCATCGGCAACCCCAGTACACGGCCTATCCCTGCTGATGAGGGGTAATACCCCGAAACACGTGTCCAGGGATGGCGAAGACAGCGAAGATAGCAGAAGATCGAAAGATGATGCATCGGGAACACTTTACTACATTGACCAGAGTCCTTAGGGGCGACACCGCCGGTGTGTGAGTAGTGTGCGACCCCACCCCCATTTGTAACTTTAAAGCTCCCTTGAGCAGCGGGCTGACGAGCCTGGGATCCCGCACCTACGCGCCTGAGTGGTACTATACCTGGCCGATATTGGCAGCCATCGGCAACCCCAGTACACGGCCTATCCCTGCTGATGAGGGGTAATACCCCGAAACACGTGTCCAGGGATGGCGAAGACAGCGAAGATAGCAGAAGATCGAAAGATGATGCATCGCGAACACTTTACTACATTGACCAGAGTCCTTAGGGGCGACACCGCCGGTGTGTGAGTAGTGTGCGACCCCACCCCCATTTGTAACTTTAAAGCTCCCTTGAGCAGCGGGCTGACGAGCCTGGGATCCCGCACCTACGCGCCTGATTGGTACTATACCTGGCAGATATTGGCAGCCATCGGCATCCCCAGTACACGGCCTATCCCTGCTGATGAGGGGTAATACCCCGAAACACGTGTCCAGGGATGGCGAAGACAGCGAAGATAGCAGAAGATCGAAAGATGATGCATCGCGAACACTTTACTACATTGACCAGAGTCCTTAGGGGCGACACCGCCGGTGTGTGAGTAGTGTGCGACCCCACCCCCATTTGTAACTTTAAAGCTCCCTTGAGCAGCGGGCTGACAAGCCTGGGATCCCGCACCTACGCGCCTGAGTGGTACTATACCTGGCAGATATTGGCAGCCATCGGCAACCCCAGTACACGGCCTATCCCTGCTGATGAGGGGTAATACCCCGAAACACGTGTCCAGGGATGGCGAAGACAGCGAAGATAGCAGAAGATCGAAAGATGATGCATCGCGAACATTTTACTACATTGACCAGAGTCCTTAGGGGCGACACCGCCGGTGTGTGAGTAGTGTGCGCCCCCACCCCCATTAAAAAGTTTAATGCCTTTAGCTACAAACTACATGAAAGGATAGTGTGAGGGGATTTGGTGGGTGAATGAAGGATAGAATGCCTTTGGAAGACTGAGGATTCACATCCTTTCTCTACAGTAATATATGTTTTGTTCATGAACATATGAAATTTTGAAGTCTGGTGAAATAGATACAAGGAAATACATTTTAGCTTATGTTTAAGATTGTTGTTTAATTACACGATACTGTGCAGGGAGAATGTGTGGTAATGAGTAACAGAACAGTATTGAGAGATCAAGGGTTTTAGTCTCCCTTCTGGAGATACTGAAGTGTATGTTTTATTTAATATGCCACGATGTTTGGAAGATATATCATAGCTTTTGGCGTTTATGTTTTTGTGTTGAAGGGCAGAGGAGACATATATTATGGAAATTATGGAAGTATAGCACTTCTGAGAGATGAATCTTCATTTGACTATTGAAGAGGTTATATGAGGGAAACTTAAATGTATCGAAGCCAATGTGTACATTTCAGAAACTCAATGAAGGACTGTTGTGACTGGTCTCTGCTTCTTTTCTTCCTCTGTTGTTGAATTTTGGTTACATTAGGAATACCTAATTGCAGGAAAAGACATCTGACGCTATGAACTTGACTATATGTATTTAAGGAGATAGTTTAGATGAATAGTGGATTCCTTTGTTACAGTGAAAGGTGGCTATGGCCAATATGGAGGTGGGTTGTAGAATTGTGGGAAGGGCCTGGAACTTTTGACAGATTCTTTTTAACGAGGTTAAGATTGGGTGTTATACATAAGTTGATGACATTTCCAAAAATGAATGATTGGTCTTTTACCCTTTCACAGTGCCCCTAATATAACATCTCTTCCCAATCGACCATGCACTTAGTACTATTTTGTAAATTTTATCATGATCATAGGAAAGTTTGGCTTATCCCCTTTCTAAGAACACTTGGGCTTAGGCAGTGCCGTGAAGCAATGCTCCAGCTGCAATTATTAGAGAACGAGCATACAGCGTCGAGGGTAGCTCAGTTCTTAAAAGCTGCATTTTATATCAGGAAAAGTATGGTTTTTATGGCATAACATTGTAAACATTTATTGTTTTGAGCTTCTATTTTGTGCTTTTATGACTGTTTTATACAGCAGCCGAATAAAGCTTTTTTTGACTTTGTGGGAAGGGCCAAATCTGCTATTGAACTTGTTTGTAAAGATTATTCCATTCTTGTACCTGTTGTAGGAGTTGAGCAATCAGAATAAATAGACACTGGTTGTGATAAAATAAACCATCTACCACGGTTTGGTCTGAGTTGCAAGTCCATTCCCCTGCATTTAGTTTTTTTAACTCATGTTTGAGCTTGGACAAGAAGGTATAAGGACCACATAATGCAATTTTCTTCTCCGAGTGGATAGTACTGAGAAGTTCACTCTCAGGGGTTCTGGGGACTGCAAATCCATATCTCGAAAGTGCATCTGATTGCAGTTGCTTGGAACCTGGACGGTGTGTAATGAGAAAGTTGAACTCCCTAAAAAAGCACAACCTTCATATCTGTCTTGGCGTGAGAGTTTTGATGGAGCGGAAGAAATGCATATTTTTGTGATCTGAATAAATTGTGACCATATGTTTAGCTCCTAAGAGATGATGTCTCTATTCGGAAAAGTCGAATTTTATGCCTATGGCAATGGGTGTTTAGAATGAAAGGCTACAGAATGAAAAGACCCTGACTCCGGATCCATACAGGACAAAACTCCACCAATAGCTACTAGAGAAGCATCTGCTTTAACAAAATATGGCTGATGTGGATCTGGATGCTGTAATACAGGGGCAGTGGTAAATGTCCTCTTTAGAATCTGAAAAGACTGGTCTGTGTCAGACCAATGGAAGATCTTCCTCTTTTTGAGCAGTTGGGAACTGAGTGTCACTATGTCTGAAATATGAAATAGAAAAAGTATTATGCATAGCCTAATAGTCTGTGTACTTCTTGGTGGGAGCGGGCCAGGTCATAATTGCTTGCACCTTTTTGGGATACATATGATTCTTTATGGAGAAAGAAAATACACCAGAAATTCAACAGATTTGATGTGAAGTAAATTTTTTCTAATTTGGTGTACATCTTGTTTTCTCTGAGGTGTTGTAAAATTGCACACACTTGCATGTGTTCTAACTCATTTTTGGAGTAAATGAGGATATCATCTATGTCCAAAACGACCTTCCCCCACACATTTTACCTTCCTCCTCCTTATGTTTGTTGAGTTTGGTTTGTTGTCCTTAGGGTTCTGCACACTTTACCACTGCTAACCAGTGCTAAGGTGCGTGTGCCCACTTCTTAAAACACTGTACAATTAGCTTATACCCAATTGGCATATTTTATTACCTTGTAAGGTCCCTGGTAAAGTGGAACAACCTGTGCCCAGGGCTGGTAAATTAAATGATACTACCAGGTATGCCCAGACGTGGGTCCCGTGCTCACTGTGTCACTGGATTCAAGCTAGCCTGGTTGAAGAGGGGTGATTCCCTGAAAACGGTCCCAGAATGCGTGCTTCCGGTCCAGGGAGGACCTGGCTTGGCAGTTCAGGTTGGACTGTTCTCATGAGGCACAGGGTCAAGACTGATTTGCATATGGCTGGGTCTAAACTGGGGTAGCATGGTGAGCAAAAGAACAATGGATTTAACCTAGATCTAAGACAACGTGTCATGATGTCCTGCCTCTAGATAAGTTGGATTTTGACATGTTTAGTTATTTCCTGTCATTGGCAATGCGAGTCTTTTTCTTTCTGCTCTGCCCGATTACCGACCAACCAGTTATGCTTCTGTTTTCTCCAGGGCCTTGCAACCTCCTCCCTCCAAGGAGACCGACCAAACTTACCTGTAAGTCCCTCTATGCGGTGCATTTTCAAGTGGCCCCCATTCGTCTTTGCGCACCAGCTTCCTAGACCTAAGCACTGCTGGAACTTTAGACGAGGTCCCGACATTGACTTAAAACAAGAAGGTGAACTTTGTGAAAGCTTTTTCCCCATTATATCCTATGGTGCGTAATTGCATATAGAAGTGATATATTTATTGAGTTTTGCAAAATCGTATCTCTGAAAAGTACTTACCTTAGAACTGTGTTCTTGGTCTTACAAATTATATAAACATCGATATTATTTTTACAAATTGGTCTCAGATTTATTCTTGAATGCGGTTGTTGTCTCATGTATTGCCTCTGTGAGTGAAACAAATGTATAACACTAGCCTCTGAGAAGCCTAACTGCTTTCCCACACTACCACAAAAAGAGAGTTACTATGATCTAAGTATACCTCTGCATACCTATTCGGGGTTTCCCCAGACTCTCTGCATAGTGTACTTCAATTTAGTACACTGTACAGAGAGATAGTTTCGCACATCTGTGTACTGATATTCATACACATATGAAAGGACTGAAACGACCTAAAGGGATGAGATAGTAATGAATTGACCACCTACTGTTATTACGCATAACAATACCACCATGTGGTGTAATAGTAGTCCCCACAGTCTCCTCTGTGTGGCGGGGGTGAACTGCACTGTGCATGGACGACGAAGCCCTGGCCTGAGAGCTCCTGACTGGGTCCGGAGCGGGGGGGGGGGCACCCTCTATGTACTTTGCAGGCCCCCTCAAGTTTTATTACGCCACTTCCACCCACTGCTACAGACATATCATTGCCCTCTGATGCCCTCCCCCATACCATTGTTTCTTTAGCCGCTGTTAGCGCGCACTTATGTGCATGAGTGAATATTGCAAGGGGCAAGGGAGGGGCAGAACATGCAAGCTTAAAACGCCAGGGGGCTTGAGTGTTTTATGGACTACCAGGCCATACTTGAATAATTAAGAAGTTGAGTGAGGAGGCGATGTGCAATGAAGACCAAGGAAGTTTACCATTAAATATTTGACGGTTTGCTGCTTTATCTTTCGTACTGGAGAACATGACAGTCTGTTAGTAGCCATGCTGTAACAAAACTCCTTTCTCTGAACTCGGATCTACTCTTTATCACTTTCGCTTACAAATGTGCGAAACAATTGTAAATAACCTCTTTTCTTTAAAGAATGGGAGAGTGAGTTATATTTGCACCCTGTCAGAACGACACTCTTGTATGAATGTTTTAATGTTTTTCTCCCTAGCTTTCGAATATCATTATTTGTTCCTCATTTAAAAAACACGGTTCAGAACACATTTGGACTTTAGTGAGTTACAGCGTGTTCCTGAGGCAGAGATGCGATTATTCCAGAACGTATTCATGTTTGTATAGCTGTGTCTTAAAGTTGGCTAGTGATGGTAGTTCACAAGAGAAGCCGTTTTATACTTCACTGCACGTTTTTGGATGTTTCCTAAAAGAATTTGACACAGAACAAAATCTTTTAAATTTTCCCTTGGTTGCACCTCAGAATAGAGGTTAATAACATATCTCAAGGCCAGAATTATGCGCCAGGTGTGAACGCAGACAACCCATTTCAAGCGCCATTATCTTGGAATCTTTCATGTTCAGTTCGAAAATAAGAAAGCATAGCATTTCAAGAAAATGTACCATAAAACCCAAGACCAAACAAGTAAAATGGTCACAGCATTACCCATCTGGATAAAGCTATGTCAATAAAGCAATGTTATATTTCAATTCCATTAACTATATCAATCCATCTGTGCAACCAGGAGCGCAAACTGTCAAATGGTTTCCCCTCAGGTGAATCTATTTCTCTTCAAACCGACAGAGGTTAGGCTTTAGAAATTACAATACCTTTTCTCATACTCTACAAACTGAAAATATAAAGAAGAATAGCAGTAATTCCCTCAAAAGAAAGGCATTATATTTTAAAATGTAGCATTTTCTAGCAAACATTACACTTGCCTTGGTTAAACACAAACAATGCTCGGATTGCTTACCAATAATCTTCAGTACTTCATGAAGTCCTAGGCTTCTTTGTCACAGTCCTTACATCAAGACTTTTGCCTCTTTGCATTCAAAGATTTTACCCATCGTTTTAATATGTTTTATAGAAAAGATCCCAGATAACTAACTGGAAGAAGGACCCTGTTTGACTCCTACGCTTCCTGTTGCCATAAAAGACGGCTTCACCACCATCTCTTCCTAAGTACCAAGCTGTAAACATACCTTTCTGACATTTATTCCCAGTTCCTTTCTGGGTGGGAAATGAGGGAGACTCAGACTGTGATAAGGAACATTAGTACTTGGAGTAATCAAGATTACTAGTAAGTAATCTGAGCATTACTCCCTCTCCTTCTTCCTCGTCTTAGTACTTCCATCGTGAGGATGTACCCACGCTTCTAAAACAAAAACAAAAAAGAATATTATATATAGAAGACAATAAAATGCATCATGTAGTGAATTATTTAAATTCAAACACCTTTTTATCTAATTTTAACTTATTGTATGGAGCTCAAAACAGAGGAAGAAAAAGTGTTAGAAAATGTATTCCCCACGCCTAACCTGTAACCCAAAAGTGTGGGGGAAGCCGATGTTGCTGTTGCTCAAACGTTTTAATAGAAGGTCCTTTAAAAGCAGCCAATGACAGAAATATTTATATTAGATAACCCTTGGATCTGGGATGAGAGAGAATTAGTCCTGCCTTTTGATATTCTAAAGAAATACTTAATCTAACTTAACAGCTCAGAGTTGTCATGTTATGTTATATTATGTTATGTGAATTTGTAGTGTGTGGCTCATCACATGTCAATCAATCATTCATTTGTAAAGCGCACTACATATCCGTGAGGGTCTCAAGGCGCTGGGGGGCTGGTGGGGGCGCTGCTGATCGAACAGCCGGGTCTTGAGTTTCCTCCTGAAGGTCAGCAGGTCTTGGGTCTGTCGTAGGCGCAGTGTTCCATGTCTTGGCAGCGAGGTGGGAGAAGGATCTTCCACCAGTGGTTGTTCATTGGGTGCGCGGGGCGGTGGCGAGTGTTCAAGTTCAAGTTCAGGAATTTATAAAGCGCACTACTCACCCAGAGGGTCTCAAGGCGCTAGGGGGAGGGGTTTATTGTTTATCGAAAAGCCAAGTTTTCAATTCTTTCCTGAAGGAGATGTGATTCTGATTAAGGCGGAGGTGGGTGGGGAGTGAGTTCCAGGTCTTGGCAGCCAGGAAGGAGAAGGATCTGCCGCCCATGGTGGTTTTTCGGATGAGCGGGACTGCGGCGAGGGCTTGACTGGATGATCTTAGTTGGCGGGTGGGATAGTAGAAGGACAGTCGGGAGTTGAGGCATTCTGGTCCTAGATTATAAAGGGCCTTGTGTGCGTGGGTGAGAAGGCGGAAAGTAATTCTTTTGTTGACGGGGAGCCAATAGAGGTTTTTTAAGTGTCCGGTGATGTGCTCTTGGCGCGGGATGTCTAATATGAGTCTCGCTGATGCGTTTTGGATGCGCTGGAGCTTTTTCTGCAATTTTGTTGTAATTCCGGCGTAGAGAGTGTTGCCATAGTCCAGTCGACTCGTGACCAGTGCGTGGGTGACAGTCTTTCTTGTTTCGAGGGGGATCCAGCGGAAGATTTTTTTGAGAATGCGAAGGACGTTGAAGCAGGAGGACGATACTGCGTTGACTTGTCTGGACATTGAGAGAGAGGAGTCTAGAATGAAGCCAAGGTTACGTGCATGGTCAGTAGGAGTGGGCGCTGATCCCAAAGCGGAAGGCCACCAAGAGTCGTCCCACGCTGAGAGGGAGGATCCGAGGATGAGCACCTCAGTTTTGTCTGAGTTGAGTTTTAGGCGGCTCTGTTTCATCCATTCGGCTACTTCTTTCATGCCTTCGTGAAGGTTGTCCTTGGCGGTGTTGGGGTCTTTGGTGAGGGAAAGTATCAGCTGGGTGTCATCGGCGTAGGAGATGATGTTGAGGTTGTGTGGACGTGCGATGGGGGCGAGGGGACTCATGTAGACGTTGAAGAGGGTGGGACTGAGTGAGGAGCCTTGAGGTACGCCGCAGATGACTTCGGTGGGCTCTGAGTAGAAAGGGGGAAGTCGGACTTTCTGTGTTCTCCCTGCTAGGAACGAGATGATCCAGTCCAGGGCTTTTCCTTGTATGCCGATGTTGTTGAGGCGTTGTATGAGGGTGCTGTGACATACAGTGTCGAAGGCGGCGGAGAGGTCGAGAAGAATGAGGGCTACTGTTTCACCGTTGTCCAGGAGTGCCCGGATGTCGTCGGTCGCCGCAATGAGGGCGGTCTCGGTGCTGTGTTTGGTTCGAAAGCCGTTCTGTGAGGGATCCAGGGAGTTGTTGGATTCAAGGAAGGCTGCGAGTTGGCTATTGACGGCTTTCTCGATGACTTTGGCCGGGAAAGGGAGGAGGGAGATGGGTCGGTAGTTTTTCAGTTCTGAGGGGTCCGCTGTTGGTTTTTTCAGAAGGGCGCTGAGTTCGGCGTGTTTCCATATTTCTGGAAAGGAGGCTGAGTTGAAGGAGCAGTTGATGACATCGCGGAGTTGGGGAGCGATGATGGAGTTAGCTTTGTTGAAGATGTAGTGGGGGCAGGGGTCAGAAGGTGAGCCAGAGTGGATTGAGTTCATGAGGCGAATGGTCGACAGAGCGTAGCTGGAGGTTGGGGATGTAGAAGGAGAGACGTCTGTTGAGGTAGGCTGGGCCGGTCTTGTAGAGTGCCTTGTGTGCGTGGGTGAGGAGCTTGAAGGATATCCTCTTGTTGACGGGGAGCCAGTGCAGGTTTCTCTGGTGGGGGTGATGTGGCTGTGGCGTGGTATGTTGAGGATCAGTCGTGACAAGGCATTTTGGATGCGTTGTAGTCGTTTGATGAGGTTGGTCGGGGCTCCCGTGTAGAGGGCAATTCCGTTGTCGTCTGCTGCTGACGAGGGCCTGGGTGACTGTCTTTCTTGTATCTGTCGGGATCCATCAGTAGATCTTGTGGAGCACGCGGAGGGTGCTGAAGCAGGAGGAGGAGACGGCGTTGACTTGCTTCGTCATTGAGAGTAAGCATGGGCGGATTTTGCGAATTGGCAATCCGCGAACTTGCGTATTTACGGATTCGCAATCCGCAAAATCTGCGAACTCCCGCGAATTTGCGGATTTTTTTTTTTTGTGTTTGCAAGGATTTCTGCCAGTTCGCGAGGGTTCTGTACCAGTTCGCAATTGCGAACTTACTTGTCGGCTCGCAACGGCCGCGACTATGTTGTTTCTACATCGTAACAGGTGAATGCTGTTATCAGAGGGACTATTTTAAGCTTGTATTGTATCCCTCCGCGAGTCTTATCGGAAGGAATACCAAGGAGATAGATACGAGTTCCCGTGTTTATCTGAATGGTAAGATTTAGCTTTTCATCTTCTGTTAGTTGGGCTACATTTTTTATTCATTTCGAGTCTAATGCTTGTTTTTATACTTGCTTTAGACACTACTGACAAATTAATTCCTTATCGTGGCACATCGGCATTGAGATTTCCCTTCAGCCCTGACATTAGCCACCACATCTTTGAACACCAGGATATTACCGTGCTTTGTCGCGCACACCGCCATTATACCGAGGTATAGAATCCACACGTTATTTTTCTAGCGCTATGGAGTATTCACTCGTTTCTAGAGTTCTTTTTTTAGTAGTAAGCTAATCACCCATATCTCTTACTACTCTGTGTGATATATGCTGACAGGATTTACAACTCTGCTAGTGAAGTTCTTTTTCGTTATGTATATGTTATTGACCTGTATTTTCTAATTTCAAGACGTATTAGATGCTCACTGGGTTTAAAACTGCGATAGTAAAGTCTATGACTTTGACATCTATGCACATTTCAGTTCAGAATACTTTAGTGTGAGATTCAACTGATAACTCTCTGCCGCTATTTTTGCACTTATTCCTTTAGTGTCAAGACAAAGGTTCGCATTGACAGTGACGACCGCGTAGTTATTGCTGCGCACCAATAGGTATGCACAGTTAATAGATTTTTTATATAGACTGTTTTAATAATTGCAATTCATTTTTGTTTTGGATTGTCGGCAACACTAGCACCACTAGAGTCGGCAGTCCAATTATTATCACCTGTATATTTAATGTTTATGTTGTTATATCAATTCTGAACACCCTACAGAATTTCCTAATGTATAGGAAGCCCAGTATGCCAGCTAGGGTCTTACAAGTATCATCGGCTGAGTATTACGTCCTGTTTGCTATGTTTTTAGGCTTAGGTACCTCATGTACAATTGAGAATCTGTCGTCAGACTATTTGACAGTTTCATTATTGATGATTTTTCTCCCCCCTCGTATAGTATCTCGTAAACATGATTGCCATAAATGTCATATTATGTATTTACACAGTTTTGTATCGTATTCTTTTAGGTTTTCGCCCCTGAAGAAGGGAACAGGGCTTCCCGAAATGCATCGGGCGACACTGCCTCATAACCTTTGGTGTCATTGTGTGTGTTGTATAATATAATCATTTTGACAAAGACAGCTATGTATATGAATATATGAATATATGTATGATTTCCACATGATTCACAATCAGAGATAATTTATATACATACCATGTTATGTTGTATTATGAGATCAATGTAGAAACATAGTATTGTTTCTCCTGAAATAATTTCTGTTAAAAAATTAAAGTTATTGAGTGTAAGAAAAACCGGCAGACTAATTACTTTTTTTAGAGTAGGAATAAACCACTCAAATTGTTGAGATCTATACATTCTCTAGGAACAGTGCATACTGCATGTAGGCTTCGCTTACATTTATCTTATGTAGTTCACATACTGTGTAGCCAGCACTGGTAGCAGCTTGCACCCTTGGTTTACCGTGCATATCTAGATCACTTGACTAAAAATAGAGTGCTCCTCTCCCCCTCTTAATTAGCGTTTCTACATCTGGTTCATCATCACAGGTTCACAGCACCCTCTGTTTCACCACTGCCACTCTCTGGTACACCCATGCCACCCTCTGGTACATCACTGGCACCCTCTGATTGGTTTATTACTGTAGATTATGGGGGTGAAAAAAGCAAGCACACCTGCCCTGCTTCAACTGACATGAATTAATTTGGGGTTGATTAATGTGTCACTGAATTTAAACTCCAAGTAGGTACTGTCAACCTTGACAGGATAGCCAATCGCACTCCTTGGGGAGTCGTTTAGATCACTCCAATGTTTAATCAAAATTTCAAGTGAAGAGTTCTCATAAAGTAAACCAGAGAAATCGACTACCTCATTCAAATATATTCATTTTTTCAAATTTATCTTTGGTATGAGCTGTTACTTCACAGCTATATAGGCATTCCAAAACATACCAAGGTTATTTCAAATAATCCATACAATCGATCTTGTGATCCTCCAAATACCCAATGCATTTCGTGCTGAAAGCACTTCATCAGGGGAAATAAATTTTCATCTATGAGGAAAATTCAAATAAAGTATTATCAGAGATATAGGGGCGGGCCACAATCTATTAGAAAACATATAATAAAGACATTTTTAAGCACTACGTGTTGTTCACCAATGTGTTGGACATGCGGATAAGGCAAATGAAATAAAAAAGCATTTGGAACGTGAGAAAACACAATCATTAGTAAAGGTAGTGGTAAATTCACTGTTTAAATATGTATACACAGAGTGCCACACTACTACACTTGTTCACTGAATTTAAACTTCCAGTCTGGCTGGCACCTGCTTCCTTATCTGTAATTTGCTTTCTGTTGCAGTGCAATTTTTTTTCACAAGACCTTTGTGGCCTATAGTTGCAAGTAGGCAACTGAACTCTGAAGGGGCCCCTCAGGAAGCACTACAGGGAATGGTTACTAATGATTAGATTTAACTTTTGCACCTGCTGAGTGCTTTCAGTTTTGTCTGTAATTGCTTTCTGTTGCAGTGTAATTTTTTAACAGGACCTTTGTTGTATACTTGTAGCTATTCTCTGAGCCTGCTGTTAGGGTCAGAGCAGGGTCATAGAATAGTTGCAAGTAGGCAAATGAACTCTGAAGGGGCCCCTCAGGAAGCACTACAGGGAATGGTTACTAATGATAAGATTGAACTTTTGCACCTGCTGAGTGCTTTCAGTTTTGCAAAAATCCAAATATCCAGCAGCATCCACAAAAAGTAATCCTTCCAGGTCAAGATCCAAATCAAAGTGACCAGCACATGAAGAAAGCACTGGTAGGAGCCTGGTAGACAGGAACAGGAAGTTGGAGACTGTGGGGCACTTCCTTCCTCCTACCCCCACCCCCCCAAAATGGACTCCTTGCAAAGAAAAAGTGCAGGCAAATGTCAACCTGAGGAGTTATTCTGATAAAAATCATAATTTTCAAGGTTTATGCTGCCTGCTGGTGGATTTCTTGTGCAAAATTGCAAATTTTGCAATCTCGCAATTGCGAGATTGTCGCTGCCCGCCGCATCTACGTGTTCGCAAGTGTTTACTCCCGCGAAATTGTATAGTATTCTAGTTGGCAAGTGCGACCAAGCAAAAAATCCGCTTTGCACGGATTTTACAAATTTTCAGCAAGTTCGCGAGAGTTCGCGGATTGAGAATTTACTGAAAATCCGCAAAATCCGCGAGCGGAACGGATTTTACGCCCATGCTTAATTGAGAGCATTGAATCGAGGATGATTACCAGGTTGCGTGCGTGGTCGGTGGTTGTCGGGGTTGCCCCCAGTGCCTTCGGCCACCAGGAGTCGTCCCAGGCTGAAGGGTTGGAGCCGAGGATGAGGACCTCCGTCTTGTCTGAGTTCAGCTTCAGATGGCTGGTCTTCACCCTGTCAGCGACGGCCTTCATTCCTTCGTGGAGGTTGGCTTTGGCGGTGATGGGGTCCTTGGTAAGGGAGAGGATCAGCTGAGTGTCGTCGGCGTAGGAAATTATGTTGAGGTCATGCTGTCGGGCTACGTGTGCAAGCGGGGCCATGTAAATGTTGAACAGCGTCGGGCTGAGGGAGGATCCCTGGGGTATGCCGCAGATGATCTCGGAGGCTTTGGAACGGAATAGGGGGAGGTGGACGCTCTGGGTTGTCCAATCCAGAGCCTTGTCTCGGATGCCTGCGGCGTGGAGGCATGCGTTTAGTGTGCGGTGGCAGACGGTGTCGAAGGCGGCAGAGAGGTCTAGGAGGATGAGTGCTGCGGATAGCCAGAAACCAGTACTAGGATGCTTGATTCCGGTCCAGGGAAGACATGGCTTGGCAGTTCGGTCTGGACTGTTCCCATGAGGCACAGGGTCAACACTGATTTGCATATGGCCATGTCTGAACTGGGGTGGCTTGGTGAGCAAAATAACGATGGGTTAAACCCAGATCTGTGACTGGGGGTGAATCCTTTGCCAGCCATTGTGCAACATTCCGTCCATCATCTTATGTGTTTTGCTGTTCACCCTATGTGGGAAGGGTATGCCCAGATGTGGGTCCCGTGCTCACTAAGCCACTGGAGTCAAGCTATCCTGGCTGATGAAGACTGATAGCCAGAAACTGGTCCTAGGATGCTTGATTCCAGTCCAGGGAAGACATGGCTTGGCAGTTCGGTCTGGACTGTTCCCAAGAGGCGCAGGGTCAAGACTGATTTGCATATGGCCATGTCTGAACTGGGGTGGCTTGGTGAGCAAAATAACGATGGATTAAACCCAGATCTGTGAATGGGGGTGAATGCTTTGCCATTGTGCAACATTCCGTCCATCATCTTATGTGTTTTGCTGTTCACCCTATGTGGGAAGGGTATGCCCAGACGTGGGTCCCATGCTCACTAAGCCACTGGAGTCAAGCTATCCTGGCTGATGAAGGCTGATAGCCAGAAACCAGTCCTAGGATACTTGATTCCGGTCCAGGGAAGACATGGCTTGGCAGTTCGGTCTGGACTGTTCCCATGAGGCACAGGGTCAAGACTGATTTGCATATGGCCATGTCTGAACTGGGGTGGCTTGGTGAGCAAAATAACGATGGATTAAACCCAGATCTGTGACTGGGGGTGAATGCTTTGCCATTGTGCAACATTCCGTCCATCATCTTATGTGTTTTACATAATCCTTTAGGGCAGGTATATTGTTGATTTACTATGCAACTGGCAAGGCCCAACAACAACCTTAAAGGCATATTTGGAGGAGAGCACTATCAATAAATAACACCAAAACAACTTTGAACTTTTCCAACAAATAAGTGAATGTTCTGGACATTACAAAACACATCAAGTACAACAAAATATAAACCAGACTCTATAGAAAAATTACAGTAGCTAATTCAACCCTACGAGCAGACAGTTGCCATCCATGCTGCACCATTCAAAATATCCCGAAAGAAGAATTTCAACTAATCAAAGGCAATTGCAGCAACCAGGAAACTTATAAAACAGCATCAAGAAATTTGATGTAAAGACTGGGCATATGGCAAAACCAATCTCCTAGCTATAGCAAGATAGATTGATCAAACTTCACACCTGACACTTTTACAAACCAAATCCCGCCAACCAACCGAAACCCTGAAGAATAATATTCACTTTCGAACAGACTATTACAATGGCATCACATAATCAGAAAAGTTCTCAAACGTCACTGGCATTTGCTGACCAACAATCCATCCATTAGCAACATATCAATGTTTATTCAGAAAATGGTTTTAGACAGGCAAAAGAATTAAAGCAACTGCAATGCAAATCAGAATTCACTGACAAAAGGAAAATTTAAGAGACGTTCTAAGATAAACCAATAGGTTTCTACACTGGTCAAAATTGCAACATATGCAAACTGGGCATCAATAAAATTAAAGACTTCGAACGAATACCAGGAATGAAACTCTTGGTGAAGGACTGGATCAACTGTAACGGTACATTTGTTATATACATGATCATATGCCCCTGCTCAAAGCTATATGTGGGTAGTACTATCTCACCATTAAAAACCTGTATTCAAGAACACTACTGAAACATTAACAAACTGGAACTTGGCCCACCTATAACAGAACACCATATTCAATTTCATCCTCATATCAAAATGTTCCACTTCTTTGGATTAGAGCATATAAATAAATTCACTGAAGAGGTGGCAACTGAGCATTATACATGAGAAAATGAGAAAGGCGAACTGATTCTCAAATTAGGTACCACAAATAAGAGTCTCAATAAAGATGTTGAGATGTGTTACTGGTTACAAGATACTTAATGCAATTTTTGAAAATAGCAACATTAGCACCAGTAACTAATGATTTAAATTCCTGCCATTTCTATTACCTCAGATACACAAATAAGCATTTCCATTGAAAAACTTACAAAACAGACCAAGCACCATACTAATGATTCCTCAATTGGTCTAACCATTGCTTGAAAGGACCCTTATTCACAATATGTTGATAAGCATATCTGACCATACATCCAAATAATTTTTATTTGCGGCATTAATTCAAATTCAGCACATGTGTAACATTACTACAGCACTAGAAACCTTTTGATATGTTGTATTTTAATGCTACTAGCTCCCTAATATCTGTTGTAATATCATTAAACCTATACTTATTAATATACACAGCCTGGAAAAAACCTGAGGCTTGAGCACCAACTAGAGGAACGAAACACGTTATGGCCGGCTCAAAAGTTATTTATATACACCTTTGGCAATAACCCCCTATTTTATCAGTAATGTACTATTGACAGGAGACTTTCTTAATATTGCCATAAATGTCTACTTAAACATATCATACTTTTTATTAGCCTGGCCTCCCACTGATGATGAAGGAAAACTATCCACAAATCCATCCTGAACAGTGCACTAATGTACTGAAGATTGTGTACTCATATCAGAGGAGAATTGGCCTGACTTGACAGCAATCCTTGGAAAGTCAATGTGGTACACACTTCATGGAATGTTCCATTACCTTAGAAAAGTAGGCTGCACAAATTGGCCCATAATCCAGATATTGGAATACCAACAACCCACTACCATGAAGAATATCCGCCAGCATCTTTCTGAATACTCTTGGGGTAGAAGTTAGCCTGAATAGAAGAACTTAAAACTGGTACTCTATTCCTGATGCACAAAAATTAACAGACCTTTGGGAATCTGGATGGATGGAGACATGTACATAAGCCTTCCCCAGATCTAAAGAGATGAAGAAATCGTCAGAAGATTTTAACCCCTTCCTTCCGGCGTGAATTGCGCTGCGGTGCAGGAATTTGATTAAAGGACGTAACGCCTTGCGTGCTCGGGATGTCCCCCGACCGTCCTATGTCACGCTGGGTGTGTGCGCAGGATGGCCGGGGAGCGGCCAAACTCCGCCCACTAATTAATTCTCCAGCGCAGGCACGGAATTTGCAAAGCGCTGGGGAATCGGCAGCATTCGGACGGCCTGGAGCACACACCCAGCCTGATGTAGGATGGCCGGGGGCCGTCCTGAGCCGCAAGGAGTTAAGAAAAGGATCGTTTAAACAGTTACAATCTTGAAAGGTTGCACACACAGGTAAGCGATCACCCTCTTTAGATCTAAATTAGGTTGAAAGTCTCTGATGGCATAGAAACAAGGAACATAATTGAGTAGCAGCCAGTCCCTTGTTCTCTTTTGCAATCTAGAATGGCAGTGCCTATGTAGATTATGTATTAGATGTCCTACAGAAGACTCTGACATTATGATGGTCAGCACAGATCCTGAGTTATCTAAAAGACCTCTTCAGTAGGTCCCATCATCTGTGACTAGGGCCTGCCAGGTGGTGAAATAGTCCAGAAGCCTCCCTTCCACTTTTTCTGTATAGTTATGATTTGGCCGGGAGGACATATATTTGTGATGAAGCACTGAAGCCAGGACTTGTGAGAGTAGAGTACTCCCTGCCTATGACCCCTACCTCAAAAGAGCTGTGAATAATTCTTTGAGGAAGGTGGAGGACCAAAGGAGCTTTATAATCCAAACACACTGCCTCTAAATTAAGGCCGAACAGGAGTCAACAACTTGTGATCATCAGCAGATATTTTAACAAACTCCTTAGGTTCAGATCCAACAATCAAGAGTAATTGAAAGGAAGATGGCCCAGCATAACCTAAGAGAATTATCCGCCTTCCACGCCCTGATCAGATGCCTTTTGATTGTGACAGCAGAAAATGAAGCTCTTGTAGCTGCGCACCATCTGTCAAAAGAGATGTCAGATATAAATTGAAATTACTGTTCCATTAGTGACAGACAAGTAGTACTGTATATCTCTTTGATGCATCTCCTCTGGCAAGCAAAGGAAGTCTTGAAAGAGGGATTGAATTGTATAGGTAACATAACATTTAGCTCTGGCTGCAAAGCTGGCTGCAGAATATGTTTTCTTGATATTCCCTTCAACTTTCCTGTTGACTGCATCTGATAAGGCTGCATCCACACAAGTGATGGTTCCCTGAGTTGCCAACACTGCCATTAATACGCCATCTTTCACAATTGAAAGACATATATTTGTGAAAAACGTCAGTGAATATCTGCATGCCAAGATTCTCAGAAACGTGGTCCTTGTCTTCTTTTCACCATGTCACTAAAACCTTTCTCACTACGTTGCACAAGGGAAAAGATTCTAGTTATTGTAGTTAGGTATATTGCATGAAACAAATCATCCTCAGTCTCATAGGTACAGTAACCAGGAAAAGCCAAAATACTAGTAAGGTGCTAGATAACTCCAGTCAAGTCAGCAACCTGGACATATCTCTCCTTATGCCCAACATCCTCTTCAGATGCATCAGTATCCTAGTCAAAAGATGCATCTGGTGTATGCTTTGTTAGTGAAGTAGGCACTTCTCTGGTCTAACAATCAACTTCCACTACCTGGTTAACCAGACTCTGAAAAATGTTTGCAGAAGGCAAGTTATCTCTAGAATGGTGGGAAGTGTCTACTGCTGGAGTAGCTAAATTAATGTTATGGCACAACCTGGGGTGTTTGCGGGGCTCCATTCTTGCTTGCCGTTTTGGCACTCTTTCTAGGAACAGGATAAAAAGTCCTGCATCTCATGTCGCCTAACAACAAAACAATACAGACCCTGGAAAACTTGAGAGACCATCACCTTGAAAGGAACAGGTGTGAGAAGTCCTTAGCAGAGGAAGATGGGGCAGTAACCTCATATTGCAGTTTCAGACAAAGCAGCAAATTAAATGTTTTGTTAAAAGCACTTGTAGAGTGCACGTACACCAAACAGTTTCATGGTGCTAGAGAGGCGGAGAGGAGTGGCAGCAAAGTAGATTGAGTCTCCTTATGCCTGAGAAAACAACCAGGTCTTGAGCAGTTTTCTAAATGGTACACAGGAGGTCTCAGACCTCATCTCCACTGGGAGAGAGTTCCAAAATTGTGGGGCCAAGACAGCAAATCCAGAGCCTCCATGCTTCTTGCGTTTAAAAGATGGAATGACTAACAAACTCAGGTGGGAAGAACGCAAATCTTGGTAAGGGATGTAACATTGAATCCTGGAAGAAATGAATGTTTGAATATTGCCATGAAGGGCTTTAAAGATAGTGCCTCCCAGCTTGAAGGCAAAACGCTTAGCCACAGGGAGCCAGTGTAAGTTTTTCATAAGTGGCCTGACGTAATGCCATTTTGGTTGATGGAAAATGAGCCTGACAGCTTGGTTCTGGACCAGCTGGAGGCGTCTCAATTGATACGCAGGGATGCCAGCATATAATGAATTTTCATAGTCCAGTCGGGAGATAACCAGGGCTAGGATGACCAGGATCAGAGCTTCCCTTGTCAGAAATTTACTAATGTTCCCTATTCTCCGCAGTTGGAGGAAGCTGGCAGAGACCACTGATCCAATCTGGGCATTCATCGAATGGTCGTTAGAGATCACTATACCCAAACTTTTGGTAGACCTTACTGGCACCGGGGGATTACCCAATGAGGAAGGCCAGAAGTTAGAGTGCCACGGGCTAGCTGAATCACCCATTAGAATCAACTTAGTTTTAGTAGGATTTAACTTGGAACCCCTTTCCCTTTGTGAATGTGGGTGACAACATGTTTTTAAAGCAGCAGGTAGTCCCACAGACTACTGCCTACTCTAAAAAAATGAAAAGGTAGCTTTTCATTTTTTTTTAATGCATCCAGTTTTCCTTTCAGGAAAATGGGCTGCATTTAAAACAAAAATAGCTTCATTTAAAAAGCAATCACAAACATTGTGGTCTGCTAAACCCCAGTAGGCCACCATCCCTGTAATTACAGGCAATTCCCAGTGATTATTGATGAGACAGGTCAATCGTGAGCCCATTGGAGATCACTAAGGTAAGATACCATGGGCAGATTTACTAATACTTCACACAACACAACAAAGCAAGGCAACTTACTGTGTTGTGTTGCGTGCAAGGGAGAGAGCAGAAAGGCACCATATCTAATAAGATACGGCACACTGCTGCTCTCTCCTAGCACTGGCACACTGTATGCTGCTTAGCACCTATGTAGGCACCCTTGATCCATGCTGCAAGGGTGCACGCATTCCAGGCAGGATTGCTTTTCTGTAGGAAGGAATACTTTTTGGCACAAAAAAAATGAAGAGGTAATTTCCTCTTTCAATGTGTGGTGCAGAATGTATTATTCATAGAAAGAGGAAGTGAAAAGAAGAAATAAAGATATTTGTCTTTGTTACGCCGCTCTATGGGCGACACACCAGTATGGAACAAACCCCATTTACTACCTTTAGTACACCATGTGCATCAAATTCCAATCAGTAGATGCTCAAGAATGCCCCTTCTCCATCCATGTAACGCCCAAGGCAATACAGTGTTACTCTGCAGCTGAAAAGTGACGCAAAGCTATAGAAATCTGGTTTTGTCTGGCTTTGTAAAAGTCATTACAGCAATTGCATTGCTTTGCATCAAATTGTGTAACGCAAGGACAATGCAAGTACATAGTAAATCTGGTCCCATGTGCCTTTGTTCTCTCACCGCACTGACACCACAAATAACAGTTCATAGTAATTCCTAATATTCTCAACAAATAAAATAGATATTGTCCTAATATCAATAGCATGAACCTGGATTATTTTTCCCGATCCCTCTTCTCCTATTTTCATATAGACAACAAACTTTGTTCCTAAGACTGTGTTAATAACAAAGGAAAAATAATTTGGTGCCAGACCTACTTTCTTTGCATAACGGCGCCATACCTTAACAGTAATGATTCCCAAGCCACAATCTAAGCATTAGTTTTTTCTCCTAAACATGGGAGCAATATTGCTCATTCTCTAAGATCTTTCACAGAAACAACCCGGATTACCTAACTCAGCCTCTCCAATGGTGGTAACAGCACTTGCAGCGCCACCATTGGCAAGCCTGACATTCTAAACACTCAAATAAATACATACTAAAGAACACTTTCTATGCATATGCCGAATGGCTGAGGAAAAGGTCATCCCTGTATCTCAGACTGGCCTCTTCTCTCTTAATCTTCATTAAGAATCTAAACACACATATTTTAGCTAACTTTGAGCCACCTCTGCACTGAGTCTCATGATTCCTCACAAGCCTTTGTTTTTTCAGTTTAGTACCTCCATATTGGGGTATGTATCCCGGTTACTATAGAAACTGCTCTATAGTCCTCTCAGGCCAGGTCCACTCTCTATATAATCCCAAAAATGAAAATAAAAGCAAGTCGGGTGCAATGAGCTATAGAAAAAATAAGGTTCCTTCACCTCTTTGTTGTTGGTGAGGTCATTGGAGTTTGTCAGGATCTTCAGGATGTCTGTGGAAATAGAACTCGGAGAATGTAGGTTTTGAAGAGAAGATTAATTCCAGATAGAGAACAGCTTAACAACCACTAGAGGGAGCCCAGGCAGGCACGACCGATCTCCAGCTCACCAACCTCACTTTCCTAGAATCCCCATAACGTTCTCCACGACATATAATAATTCTACAAATGACCTAATATAGAATACCACAAACCTCCCCCGTTAAAAAGATTTTTTTTTTAAATAATTGAAAAAAAATGCAACATAACTAAAAACAAACAAAATCTTTTAACTTAATAGGAGAATGCTTAACACATGAACTTCTTCTAGTAACATCAATTTCTTGTTCAATATTAGATGAATAATCAAATACAATTTCATCAACATTTTCATGTACTTCACTGTCAATATCATTTCTTCCAGGTAAAATCTCATTTTCAACATTCTTTTGAAGATCTAACTAATCGAAAGCTTCATGAAAACCTGAAAGTCCATCCATACTTTCAAAAGAATCTTCAGATATAAATTTCCAGAATCATTGACTTTGACCAACTGAGACTTAGAACAATTGGATGATAAACCACTTGGTGTAGATTCATAAATATGTGATTTACACACAGAAATATGTCTAAAATTCCAAATTTTACCACCTTCTACTCTAACAGCTTTGCTAAAAATTTCAATAATTCTCACAGGATCAGACCATCTAGACTGTCTTCTATTTACTTGCCCACCAAATTTCACTCGCACCCAATCACCCACTCTTAATTTAGAAACATTAGACTTTCTTTTGGAATTATTTTGTATCATCTTATCTTGATACTTTTTTACCTGGTCTCTAACTTCATTCAAATCCAATTTTGTATCATAAGAATGT
The DNA here is from genome assembly GCF_964261635.1 of Lissotriton helveticus. Classification (NCBI taxonomy): domain Eukaryota; kingdom Metazoa; phylum Chordata; class Amphibia; order Caudata; family Salamandridae; genus Lissotriton; species Lissotriton helveticus. The sequence continues at coordinate 645,320,121 of NC_136059.1, forward strand.
TTCACCTTCAACCACCATCAGCTAGATGCATCAAACAAAAATTCTCTCGCAAAGGGGCAGATTCTCAGAATCTGCCCCTTTACGACCGGTATTTTTGCATTTGGAATGCATCATCCCAAATGCAAAAATCGCAATTTTAGAAATCGCTAAAATGCGATTATTTGCATTTAAGGAATCTCAAATTGAGATTCCTTAAATGCAATGCATGAAAGTTTTAAAAATAGCGAATTCGCTAATAGGGCACGCAAATTACCATGAAGTACAACTTCATGGTAATTTGCAAAAACTTTGAAAAATGCACTAAAGTGCATTTTTCAAAGTTTCATGTTGCGCACACACATGCCCTAAGGGCATGTGTGTGCGCAACATATGTGCACAGATCAATTTCACTACGTTGCACAAGGGAAAAGATTCTAGTTATTGTAGTTAGGTATATTGCATGAAACAAATCATCCTCAGTCTCATAGGTACAGTAACCATAGCTTCTGACCATTTAGTTTCGGAGATGGCATTGGAACTTTCTACACCTAAAATCAAATTGACATCATCCAAAGTATAAGCTACATCACACTCTTTGCAGAGTCAACAAATTTACTGATAGGAAAACGTGACATACAATATGCATGAACATTAGACCGACCTGGTACATATATTACCAGACAACGAAATTCCTGCAACTTCGCAGCCAGTCTTACTAAATGGGCAGTGAGCATTCTGCCACCTCCAGCTGACAAAATACTAACTAAAGGCTTGTGGTCCGTCCTCAATAAAAATGTGGTACCCCACAGAAACTGACGGACATGCTGAGCTGGCCATGTACACGCAAGTAACTCTTTCTCAATGGTAGAGTAATTGAACTCTGAATCACAAAGTGTTCTAGAAGCATAGGAGACTACATATTTACCTTCTTTATCTTTTTGCATTAACACAGCTCCTAAACCAACATTACTGGCATCCACACAAACTATACATTCTTTACTTACAGTAAATGGTTTCAAAAATGGTGCATCAACAAGCTTGTTTTTAAGAATATCAAAAGACTCTTTTTGATCTTTACCCCACAAAAATGTAGCATTTTTTTAACAACACTTGTAATGGGTGCACAATGGTGGAATAGTTTTGAAGACATTTTCCGTAGAATTCTGTAAGACCCATAAATGACAACAGTTGTTCTTTAGAAGTAGGAATAGGTGCCATAGTGAAACTTTCTACATGGTTAATCTTAGGTTTAATTCCCTCAGAAGAAATTTCGTGGCCCAAGTACTCCACCTTATTCTGTCTGAATTTATACTTTAAAACCTTAAGTGTTAAACCTTTCATTTGAATATTTTGCAGAACAGAATTTAGATTCTCATCATGTTCCTCACAATTACATCCAAAGATTAAAATGTCGTCCTGGAACGCAATGGCTACTTTACAGTTTTCCAACAATTTCTTCATTAATCGCTGAAAAACCGAAGCTTCACTTGCTAATCCTAATGGCATGCGCAAACATTGAAACATGCCTTCCAGAGTAACAAAAGCAGTGAATTTTTTGGAATCCTCATGCAATTCCACCTGATGATAAGCACTTCCTAGATCAATTGTAGAGAATACAGTAGCATTTGACAAAGTGGAAATTAGTTCATGAATATTGGGCAGAGGATGTTTATATATCCAAATTTCACTATTTAAACTGCGGAGATCGACACACAAACGAAGATCGCCAGTGCTCTTAAGCAATAAAACAATGTGAGAAACCCATGGGGATGATTCAATAGGTTCAATTATCTGTTTCAGAACTAAATCATTTAACATCTCTTTAAGTTTGGTCCTATAAGTTAAAGGCACATTTCTGACTTTATGTCTGACAGGAGTCGCACCTTCATTGAGAATGATTCTGTGTTTGAAATCGATATATTTTCCTAAAGCAGTCTCAAAAACTTTCGGGTATTTCTCTTTAATGCTCCTAGCAAACATCTCGTTATCATTATTCCCAACATTTTCTGAAAGAACAGCATTTAGATCATCTATTATTCTAGGTATCTCACTGTTGGTACTCACAACACTCACAGGAGGAGATTCATTAGTGTCTAGTTTTAAACCCTAGTTCTTGTTGATGTGGCCAACCGAAAATGGATACACCTCTAGAAGCTACATACACTTTACCTTTGATTATTCTACCTTTGAATTTAATTTCTGCCCAAAAGAAACCTTCAAGATCAATTCTATGTCCTGAGTCCCTCCCCCCCCCCCCCGGTTGAATATCAGGAAGGCACAATTTGCTCATACCCCACATATATATATATATATTTTTTTATTTATTTATTTATTTATTTATTATTTATTTTTTTTGTCCTCATTTGCCATCCCTTGCTCCAAAGAGGAGAGATATATGCACCGACCACCATGTGTGTCCTTCAGGAACCAAATTGGGACCTTCTCCTGACCAAGTTTAGGACAAATGAACCAGATTGGCGGAAGATGTTTTACAAGGAATTTTTGGTTGCTCCATCTTAGGCGCCTATTTGCCTGCCGGACTAGGGTGGTTGTCGTAATGTTGCGCCCTACCACCACCATGTCCAAGGAGTAAATGGGCATAATCATCGGACCCGGGGAAAAAAAAAAAAAAACCCGGGCCGTTCGAATGATCGATGTCATCGCCATTGCACCAATAGATTCCAGAATGAAAGATTTCCTTTACTACAGGTTCTGGCCATGTCCACTTTGGATGTATTCTATAGTGTCATTAACCAGCCAGCATGGGACGGAGCCTTGGAGTCAACCCAGTATTTACAAATCTGTCTTCTTGCAAGCAGGATTGCGCAGAATAGAAAGCTCTTTGCTGGTCCAGATACCGTGTCGTCCAGCCCAAAAATTATTAAAGGCAGGGTGATGGCTATTGATGTTTTAAGGATTGAATCCAAGGTAGCCTTAACTTAACCCCAGAAATCAATTAGATGTGGGCACTCCAAAAACATGTGTACGTCAGATGCTGCGGGTAGAAGGCATTTGTTACAACACTTTCCTGGAAGGAATTTGGAAAGCCTTAGTGGCGAGAAATAGGCACGATGTACGGTGAACAGATGGATTCGCCTCAGCCACGCTGGTTTTACCGTTTTATAGAGAAGGGAAAAGGATCTGGTCCAACGATCACCCTGTACACTCATGTCTTGGCCCCATAGCTCCTCGAAAAGAGAAAAATCCCCATCCACCTCCTCTAATAGTGTCCAGTACCATAGTGCCACTTCCTTTCTACCCCCTTGTTTCTCTACCAATTCTTTTTCTAAGAGGCAGTTCTTCCCGATTGGGACATTTTTTCTAGAAAGTTCACGGGCCCAGCTAATGAGTTGCAGATATTTAAATCTAGTTAAACCAGGACCGACGTTTTCCCACTCCACCAACTTTCCTCCTGCAAGAAGCTCGCCCCATCTATTAATCTCGGCTTCCTTGATAGGGACCGCTAGACTGTCATTCAGGCACGGGGGAAGCCCAGAGGAGTCCCAGATCGGGGCAAAGTTTGAGAAATAAGCCAGCCCTAGGATTGTTTTTATTTGCACCCAGTCCTTTACCAGGGATAGTAGAGTCTTTAATCTTACTTTTTTTTAAAAATCTCTGGTCACCAAACTTAAACATGAACCCGTCTAGTGGCAGATTGGCCCCAACCAGCATGGCTTTGAACATTTTCCCGTTTGAGGAGTCTGATGGAGCTTTTAGTAACATCCTTGAATGGGTCAGTTGAAAAGCCCAAGCGTAGTATTGGAGATCTGGCAATGCTAATCCTCCCTTTTCCCTCCTCCTCCTAAGTTTCTTCCATGCCAGTCTGGTTGTTTTGTACTTCCAAATGAAGGAATTGATTTCTTGCTGGCATTTTTGAAGCTGCTTTTTATCACAGGTTAAGGGGATGGAATTGAAAATAAAAGTATATTTGGGCAGGATGGACATTTTTATCAGACTTGTCCTCCCAAGAAGCGTTAAGGGAAGAAAGGACCAAGATTTTAGTAATGTCCTACATTCTCAGGAGACCCGGTCTAAGTTAGTCTGGGCTAGTTTACTAATGTCCTGGGTGATCTTAATACCCAAGTAACGCATGGAAGAAGACACCGAGAGGTTTACATTGTCTAAATTCCATGTCATGATCTCTGTCTTTCCCTCATTGATTTCATATCCGGAGATCCGCCCGAATTCCTTTGCCCTTTTTACAACAATGGGGAATGCTTCTACGGGGTTGGTTGTGTAAACAAGGATGTCATCAGCATAGAGTCCTACCCGCTTCCCCCATCCCCCAAATTCAAATGGGGAATATTAGGCTCTTCTCTAAGAACTTGCACAAAGGGTTCTATGTAAATATTAAAAAGGAGCGGGGAGAGCGGGCAGCCCTGCCTGGTGCCTCTCTTAATCTCAAAAGGTTCAGTACAAACGCCGTTAATCATGAGCCTGGCTTTTGGGTCCCTATACAGGAGGCTAATAGCTCGAGAAAACCTTTCCCCAAACCTAAACTTTCTCATGACAGCTATCAAATAAGACCAGTTGACACGGTCGAAAGCTTTAGTGGCATCTAAAGTCAAGACACCCAGAGGAAGAGAGAAGGTTGAGGCGATGTTGATTGTGCCTATCAGATCATAAGTAAGATCTGCCAGCTGACGCCCTTGTATGAATCCCTTCTGGTCGTCGGTTATTATCGACCCGATCTCGCCCCCCAGCCGCTTTGACAGAATTGCAGCAAAGATTTTATAATCGTGATTGAGGAGCGAGATCGGCCGATAAGACCCACAATCAGTCGGATCCTTTCCTGGTTTGGGTATTAGGACTATGGTCGCCTCTTTCCATGACTCAGGTGGGGCTGCGCCTTTCATGAAGATATCGTTAAAGAGGATTCTTAAGGTTGGAATGATAGCGGGGCCAAGAACACGGTATAACTCCCCTGGTAGACCGTCTGGTCCTGCCGCCTTCCCTCATTTTAATCGATTGATGGCATTACAGACTTCTAGTTCTGATATTTCTTGGTCCAGGCTATCCCTTTGTTCTGGTAAAAAAGAGGGTAGTTCGATCTTGTCTAACCAATTCTCCTGGACCAATACATCCTCAGTGATTTCCTCTTTGTAGATATCCCTAAAGAAATTATGGAAGGCACTTCCGATTCCTGAGATTGAAGTTCTAGCAGTCGATTCCCCCCCACCTTTATTTCCCTGATGTATTTTTTGGCTTGGTCTGATTTAATTTTCCAGGCCAACACCTTGCCCGCAGCCTCTCCGTATTCGAAGTGTTGGAGCTTGCTAGCTTCCCACCTCTTAGTCACTCTGTTTTGAAGTAAGTTTTCTAGGTCTCTTTTTAACTCCTCCCACCTCTTTTGATCTACATTAGATGGAGCGTTGGAACCACTTTTGAGGTCTATGGTTGCTAACTCTTGCTCAATGTTTGCGATTGCTTCTCTGTATTTCTTCGCTCTATGGGAGGCTCGGTTAGTTATACAGCCCCTTAGATAGGCTTTTAGTGTGTCCCATACTGTTGCAATCTTCGCAGAGTTTAAGTTTAATTCCAAGAACGAGGTGGTCTGCACGATGAGGAAGCTAGATTCTTCCTCTTCTAGAAGAATTGACCGGTCAAACGACCAAGAGGGGTGTCTTGGCTGCTGGGAAAGGGTTAGAGTAAAACAAATAGCGGAGTGGTTTGATAGGTGCGATGGCAAGTAAACCAGGTCCTTGACAGAATCTTTGAGACTGTAGCAGAAAAGGGCGTAATCTATTCTCGATTTGTGATTGTATTTGAGGTGCCGGAAAGAAACCCCCAAGATGTTACCCGCTCTCTCCCTCCATACGTCCGCAAGACCCAAAGTTGTCATGATTGCTAACAAGGTCTGCCTAGAGTTGGAATGTGTCATTGCTCTAGAGTTAGGGGACTTGTCCAAGGTTGGATTTAGAACCAGGTTGAAATCTCCTACCCATATCACCGGATCCTGGGAGGTGATCAAGTGGCTCTGGATTTTATTTAGGTGTAAAGGATCATCTATATTTGGACCGTAGTACCCTACCAAAGTAAATGGTCTACCATCTAACCGTATTTTAGCAATAAGCCATCTCCCACTGAGATCTTCCTGAGTATCTATGATCTGGACTTTTGCTTGTTTTTTTAAAATGATGAGGATCCCGCGTGTATTGGTCTTGTGGTCTGTGCATAGGAACGTGTCTACCCACTTAAGTTTTTTGAGCATTTCATTCACCTCAGTTTTAAGTAAATGGGTCTCCTGGATGATGATGACCTGTGCGGGGGAGTCTCTCAGATATTGTATGATTCTATGCCTCCTCCCCCTCACACGCAGGCCATTAACATTCCAGGTTAAAAATTGTAGCCCAATCATGGATTCTTCCTATACCATCTCACTAGGTCGCCTATAATGCCTAAAAGACTCTTCGTTTCAAAAAAGTGTGCGTTATTTTTGGGAAAATAGGATTTCAAATCAAATGGAACAAGAACGAGCATTTGAGGACTGTTTTTTATTTCCCCCCCTGACCCCCCTCCCTTGGAGAACCCCCCCTTGCTTTCCCTGGCTAGGTGAATAGCCAGATTTGCATCTTCTGACAGACCCTCAGCCCCTGCCCTGTTTGTTTAGCATAAGAAATTGCCGATAGTATAAGCTCATTTAAAGCTAGAAAGACCAGGCTTACATACAGGCTTACATACAGTAGTGCGCAGAAGATCTGGCAGTGGCCGCCAAGGCTTACTAGCCCATCTCCCCAGCTCCCCCCTTCCGATATGATTTCATTACCTAAACTTTTTTTTTTAAAGATTTTTCCTTGTTTTTTTGTTTATTTATTTATTTATTTATTTATTTTTGTCTTATAGGATGTTTCTTAGATTTCTTATATTTCCATCATACATTTTTGTTTTTCTTTTTATTTTCTATATATGTGTGTATATATATATTTTTTTTAAGTAGTTTTTTTTATTTTTTATGCATATATATACACTTACGGTGGTGCATCTATCAGTTAAGCCGGGAACAATCCCCACTAAGTAAGTAACTAAATAAGTTTAGTATATGCAAAGTGGTTATAGCATCTATCTATACCATGAGGTCTTTTACCTTGGGAGTGTCGCAGAAACTAAATCGCGCAGGACTTGTGCTAGGAGCCCCTAGGATTTACCTGGAATCTAGGGTCTAGGATCTAGGATCTAGGGTCCAACCGACCATAGTCCCTGATAGAGGCTAACAATTCATCTGCCTCGAGAGGGGAACGGACGTTATGCATTTTGTTGTTAAACATCACCCTCAAAAATGCGGGGAACCTCATCTGCACCGTTGCACCCAGGGCCCTAAACCCCTCCATCCTTTGGCCAAGTTCCCACTGTCTATCTAAAGTTGTTTTTGACAGGTCTGATCGAACTTCGAAGGAGAAGTCTTGTGCCTTTAGAGATTTCGCTTTTAATGCGAGGTTCAGGATTTTTTCCTTGAGACTGTAGGTTAAAAAGTTCACTAGGATTTTTCTAGGTTTCTCTCTCCCAGATTTAAGGCGAAAGGGGTCTCTGTGGATCCTTTGTATGTCTTTTTATAGCTCTTCTGTTGTCTCTTCCAAATTCAAGGCGATCTTCAGAGTGGACACAACGTAAGCTTTTATGTCACTTCCCTCTTTCCCTTCCGGGACCTTCAGGAGTCTAAGATTATTTCTCCTAGAATAATTTTCCAGGGACTCGACCCTCTCCTTCATTGCGTCTCCATCCCTCCTAAGAGACTGGATCTTGTTCTCTGCTGACTCAAGGTTAGCTTTTAGCTCCCCCACTGTCCCTTCCAATCCTTCAGTTCTCTCAAAGAGACCGTCCACTTTTTTCTCGAGGGTCTCACAAGCTGCCCTGATGTCATTCTGGTTGTTCTTGGATTCTATAAACCCACACTTGATCTCCTCCCTTATTGCTGATAGGAGTACCTCTAAGCGATCGTCACCAATAGAGTCTCCCAAGATAGGCGCACTCTGTGTTGTTGTTGTGTCGCTAGTCGGATCTGGGCTTCCGCTGCCCCCCGCTGCAGTTAGTTGGGCCACCTGGGCTGCGGTAACCACCCCTTCCTCTTCACCGCCTTTAGAGGCTTTTACACTTTCGGTGCTGCTTTCTCCTGACCCGCTAGCCATCCTAGCACTTTGATGGATGTCCAGTACTTGGGGAAGAACCTTAAAGAAGGAGCGGAGCGACGGTGTAACCCGTACTGGGCTTTTAAAACCCCTTTTAGCTCTTCTACGGCCCCTAACCTGAGTGTTGGATCTTGTGCTGCTACTGTTGATAGGTAGGGTTTGTAGGGTCTGTGGTGTACGCAGGGATTTTGACCCCCCTATTCTAGTTGCAGATTCCTGAGAGACCTCTGCGGGTTCCTCCACAATGCTTTCACTCGCTTCTCCCTCTGCCTCCGCCCCGTAGACACTCTCTGGGTATATGTCAGGTGGATTGTCCGTGGGCACTGTCTTTCCTTCTGCAGATTTTTTTTTTATGCAGGAGTTAGTAGAGATACATTTTCCCCCTCCCCCTCCTTTCCCCCTTCTCCTGCCTTTGGCTCAGTTACCAGGGGTAGCATTCAAGTGGGCGCTTTGCTTGATGACCTTCCCCCCCTTTCCTCCCTTCCCTCCTTGTCCCCCCTCCTTACTGACAGTATCTGTGGCTGTAGCTCCGTGATACGCTGTAGGGCTGTCGTCACTGCTTTCTTCAGGCACCGATACCAAGTCTGAGTGTAGTGATGGCTGCTCCGTGAGGAAGGGATGGATTGCTACCTTCCCTGCCGCTTTCTCCTCTGCTCTGCCCAAACAGCCTCTAAGGAGACCGCGGGCTGCCGCAGTGCGGCCGCGCCGAAGCTCCACGGCTGCTTCAGACCACCGCGGGAGAGGGAGGGGTGGCGTTGATGCTGAAATCACGCACATCGACCAGCCGGTGATGCTCCGGACAAAGCAGCCTTTTTTGAGTAAGCGGGGCCGGCCAGGTCGTGCAGAAGACGGCAGTGCCGAGAGTCGAGCACCGAAGCACTGAACCACCGCTTTCGCCCAGCCGTCCTACAGTTTCGAAACCACACAGGATCCTTCGCGTACTTCGCGTCCTTTGCATCTGTTGCCGGTAAAACGGTAAAACGGAGCGGCGCCTGGTCACTCACATAACTGCCGCTTCACGGGCTAGGGAGAGGTCTGTCTCAGACGCGCGTACCGCCCTAACCAGCGGCCGCCATGTTCTCCTACCGTTCACCCCACATATTATTAAATAATTTCTTCCCAATAATGGTATACCATGAACATGAATCTACCATCAATTGAACCAGTTTACCATTAATCGTAACGATACATGAGGGAAAATATTTATGTTCAGTTTTATTCACTGATAGTATACAATTTAAACCATGTAGAACTTCTTTTTCCTCTTGAGAAATGTAATTGACCTTCTGGACAGAACGGCAGACATTACTAAAATTACCCTTTTTCTTACACTTCATTCATACTTTGTCCCAAGCAGAATACGCTTTGTAGTTACCAACATGGTTGGAACTGCCACATCTATAACATACAATAGTGTTTCTTTTGAAAAAATTATTGTCCACAGATTTCCTATCCACCTCTTTCTTGGAAAAACTTTTAGGATTTGAATTATTGCTTGTTTGATTTTTAACCAAAGAAACTTCAGGTTCGGTGCTTTGTGACTTAGCAGTTTGGTTTCTAATTTCAGACACAAATAGTTCAGATTGTTCAATTCCCTTAGCAATATTAATGACCGCGCTAAGGGGCCCATTATGATGCCGGGCGGATTGCCCCCGCCAAGCTGGCGGTAGCCACCTCCAGCCTGGCGGGGGCAATCCGCCCGACATCCACACTCGTTTTCCCCCCGCCATATTAGTATGGCGGGGGGGACCTCGGCGGACGGAAATACCGTCCGCCGCTTTTCTGCCCCGGTCGCCTTGCGGCCGGGGCGGAAAAGGAATAATATGGTGGCGGTGTCTATCAGGACCGCCAGCCATATTATGATGGGCGTCTGTAGGTGCTTTTCTGCGGTGCCGCCGCCGCCACCGAAAGGCATGCGGTCTTCACTCTGGGGTCCCCCTGCGTGCCCCCAGAGTGAAGCAGAGGTGAGGGGTGCACACCTGGGGGTACCTGTGGTACCCCCCTTCATTTGCATTAACAAAGCGGCAGGCACCGCGCGGTGCCTGCCGCTTTGTTTATGCAAATGCATCAATGCATTTTTAGCATTGTGGCGGGCGGTGTAGAGAGCTCCGCCCGCCACAATGCTAGAAATGCAGGATGTGCCCGCCACTGTGGCGGGCACATCCTAATACCCCCCACGGGACCCCCTCCCCTATGGCGGGCAGTCCCGAATTCCGACACGATGGCGGGCGGACAAAGTCCGCCCGTCATCCTAATGAGCCCCTAAGTGTAGATTCTGTGCCCAACCAAAGTCTTTCTTGAATATTTTTACTTTGGTTTTCTTCATTATGTGATCTCTGATCACCTGCTCATAAGAAATAGTTTCAAATGCACATGAACAAGCCAGAGAACGTAACACTGAAACATAGTCCTCTATAGATTCTTCTACTTTTTGGGCACGTGAATAAAATTTGAATCTTTCCATTACTGTGCTAATTTTTCTCCCAAAACGAATTTTCATTTGTTTGGTGGCTTTCTCAAAAACATCCATGTCTCCTGCTTCTTCAGTTGGAGGTAAATTGTCAAATTCTTTTATGCCAGCATCTCCTAAGCAATGTTTCAGCAACGTAAGTTTTCTTTTTGCTGAACAACCATCTTTTTCAAGCACATCCACATAAGCCATAAACATTGTAAACCATACATCCCATTCAATATTTGGCTCCCCAGCTACTTGTAGGAAATGTGGTGGTGCAGCGATATTAGACATTGTAATTGAATAAGAATTTTTTTAGAAATAAAGCAATTAAAAAGAATAAATATTAACAGTACCTTGCACTTTTGATGAAAACGAAATGTAGAGGAGGATAGTGCTTAAATAACTGAAGAGTTTCTTGAAATGATGGGCTAAATAACTAATTTTAAGCACTAAATAACACTAAAAATATTGCCATGAATGAAAAACAACTCGAAAAGTAGAAACTGACGATGATTTCCAAAATGGTGGCACGTAATTCACGTTGATTACGCTACGTGGGGTTAAAGTTTCCCAATCCCACAATGCATAGCAAAACAATCCTGAGATATTAGAACACTCACGGAGAAGAACTGTTGTGCGCACACAGTACTCGAATGAAAACAGATACGCGTGCTGAATTTGAAAAATGCCAGCAGGAAACGTTACTTACCGCTCGATAAATGCTGTCGAAAGCAGTATGCAAAACGAAAGTGAACAAATTGTCATTAAGCGCTGATATATTAAAAGAGTACAAATTGAAATAAACATCCAGCGCTGGCGATTGAAAAGAGATATGAGTGTAAATTCTTTAACCCTCAGCGCAAGAACACACAAGAGAGATAGGTTTAAAGAAAATTAGTTGCATAAAGTACAAGTTGAAAAGTATGTTACCAATTGATATTCAAGCAGCATCCACCACAGAATTAGATGAAATAAAAAAACTATTCTGTAGTCCGTAGTCCGTTTGAAGCTGTATGAGGAGTGAACGCCGTCTCCAATCTTTAAATCCTGTTTCCCAATCTTCATCAATTACTATGTTGAAATAGAACTGGGAGAATGTAGGTTTTGAAGAGAAGATTTATTCCCTGATAGAGAACAGCTTAACAACCACTAGTTGGAGACCAGGCAGGCGCGACTGATTTCCAGGTCACCAACCTCGCTTTCCTAGAATCCTCATAACATTCTCCATGACATATAATAATTGGATCACTGACATAATATAGAATGAGAAAATATAGACTTACCAAAATATAGTCACTAAAATATAGAATGCCAAAATATCGAATTCCTATCTACAAACAGGTAAGTACAAAAATATCGAATCCAAAATATAGTCTGTAAAAAATATAGTCAGTCAAAATATCGAATTTTTTTTAATGTCTTAAAAGTAATTTAAAATTAATGAAATAATAAATATAATTAACCAAAACATACTTAACAATACTCAAATAACCTTAAAATTAAGATATAATTAATTTAAGTTATTAATAAAAAATGTACAATATTTTACCGTAGGATAGCAGGAGGGTAACATTTAATATTACCACTCCAGTGAGTGCAACAGTAGGGAAAGCGTTGGGTAGCGTAGGGGTAAAAAATACTATTCCCATTCCAGAGAGTGCAACAGTAGGGAAAGCGTTGGATAGTGTAGGGGTAAAAATTACTATTCCCACTCCAGAGAGTGCAACAGTAGGGAAAGCGTTGGATAGCGTAGGGGTAAAAAATACTATTCCCACTCCAGTGAGTGCAACAGTAGGGAAAGCGTTTGATAGCATAAGGGTAAAAATTACTATTCCCACTCCAGAGAGTGCAACAGTAGGGAAAGCGTTGGATATTGGAAGGGTAAAAATAACTATTTCCACTCCAGAGAGTACAACAGTAGGGAAAGCATTGGATAGCGTAGGGGTAAAAATTACTATCCCCACTCCAGAGAGTGCAACAGTAGGGAAAGCGTTGGATAGCGTAGGGGTAAAAAATACTATTCCCACTCCAGAGAGTGCAACAGTAGGGAAAGTGTTGGATAGAGGGAGTGTGAAAATTACTATTCCCACTCCGGATAGTGCAACAGTAGGGAAAGCTTTGGATAGCGTAGGGGTAAAAATTACTATTCCCACTCCAGAGAGTGCAACAGTAGGGAAAGCATTGTATAGCGTAGGGGTAAAAAATACTATTCCCACTCCAGAGAGTGCAACAGTAGGAAAAGCGTTGGATAGCGGGAGGGTGAAAATTACTATTCCCACTCCAGTGAGTTTAACAGTAGGGAAAGTAATGATTTAATATATTATTAAAAATAAATTAAATATCAATACCAATAAAACATTATTTGAAATTAATAACCAATTTAATATTATGTAATAATTAATTAGAAATACAACTACATATTAGTTAATACAAATTAATAACCTATTCATATTTATTTAACAACTAATTAATTTTCAATAACAAAAACCAATTAAAAATTAACAGTAAATTAATTATCAATACCCAAAAAGTATTTTTAGTATGTAATTAATTATAATTACATTACTTCCCACCCTATTCCCCTATAAACCCACATCCCACTACAGAAAATACATTAATACAATTATCATAATTATCAAATATTTAATTAATACAAAATAATTACCAATTAATAAAAATGAATTGCCAAATAATAGAAATTAATTACCAATTAAAAATTAATTAACAATAAATTTAAAATACATCGTTTCGTTACTGAAGGAAGAACTGTCTCTAGAACATACTCCCGCAGAATTGTCGGCCGATATTCAGAGGGTACATAGAGATCCCTTCAAACTGAATCCACAGAGGTCTAAACCACGCAAAATCTTAGTCAATTTTCACACTTATGTCTTAAAAGAACGCATCTTAAATATGGCCTTGAAACAAAAGTCTTTGTCAGGGAAAGGCTTTCTAGAATAACCCTTGAAAAGCATGGGGAATTTGGGAGGCGCCTGGATGCCTTCAGAAAACTGGGCGCAACAGCTCAGCTCATGTTTCCGGCAGCCCTTAAAGTAATGTACAACAACAAGATGTATAACATCAGGTCCGTGCAAGCAGCTGATGAGTTACTCATGGATCTCGGCAAAGGGGCCCGCAAGGTTTAATTTTAGACGCCCATCTTAAAATCCTCAAATGCTTAAATAGGTACTACTATTCAATCCTCCTTGTTCTTAAAATGAAAATCAAGAGGTAGATGCACCTATATATATATACACTTTATATACACTAGTTAAAAGGCTCACAGTTTTAATTAATTTCTTTTCTCTTTGTTTCAAAAATTTTCCATTCACTCTTTATTAGTCACTTGATAATGCAAGGGTTCTTCACGGGGGAGGGGCTCTCACCCTGTGGGGGTGAGTGCAAAGGGGTGGCAAAAATATAAAAAAGTCCTCAATAACCTAAATAGTAGTTTTTGGAATGGTAATTCACATTTCACGCACAATTATTGTAAGCAAGCAATCAACATGACTATAAATATCTTCTTTGGTATAGTACTAAATCATCGTGTTCTACTGGTTAAGAGATGAGCAATGTAGGTTTTCTTTCCTGGAACGTCAATGGCCTCCGCTCCAAGCCCGAGCTAACAGAATTCTACAATACCTGAAGGACTCGGATGCGCAGGTCATGGTGTTGCAGGAAACTCACCTTATGCATTCTGAACTGTCTGTACTTATTAAGAAGAATAGATGGATTGACTTTACGGTCTCTACCACTCAAACTTCTCATACAAGAGGTGTTGCGATTATTTTTTAAAAAGGAGTTAAAGCTAAGTTAATATCACAGGCTGTAGATTCTTCCGGCAGATGGGCCATAGCTTCAGTTCTTATGGCTGGGTTTCCAGTTACAATAGTCGGCTATTATGGTCCGAATCAGGATGACCCTTCTTCATTGGAAACAATTTTCTTACAGTTACTTTCCATTTCAGGACCTATAATTTTAGCCGGTGATTTTAATATTGTGTTGGACCCTATCTTGGACAAGTTCCCTAATAATCGATCTATGGTTTTGTCTAAAACTAGATCCTTTCTACTAGACGCTATGAGGCAGCACGGGTTTGTGGATGTCTGGCGACAAAGGTCAGGAAAACAACAGGGGGTTTCCTATCGGAATTTTAAATATCACCATAAGTCTAGGATTGACTATATTTTGATTACTCAAAGACTGGTTGATTCTGTCAAAACAATAGAATATTTTCCTTCGCATCTCTCAGATGATTCTGCGGTTAAATTGGTGTTATGTTTCCGTAGTAAAAAAAACCCGACTACGTGGTCCTTTGATCGCGCTCTCCTTAGTAATGAGGAGGATATCTTGTATCTAAAAGCAGAGACTCAGGACTTCTTTTTGTCAAATAATGGCACTGCCTCAAACAGAATTATTTGGGACTCGTTTAAGGCAACATTGAGAGGGCTGATTGTTGCCAAAGTTGGCTTTCGGAGGAAGAGTTATAATGAAATTATTTCCTCTATTGAATCAGATATGGCTCGTGTTCAACATGAGATTGACTTTAACAGCACAGCTTCGGGGTCTATTTTAGATCCTCTTCACAATCAATTGTTGATTCTGAAGGGAAGTTTGGCTTCGATCCTAAATTTGAGGGTCCAACAGAGATGGGAAGCCAGTAAGTTGGCGCACTTCGAATATAGTGAAGGCGCTAGTAAACTACGGGCGTGGAAGACTAAAGTAGATCAGGTCCGGAACAACATTGCATCTATAAAAGTAGAAAACATCAATCTTTCTTCAGATGATGAAATTAGGAAGGCATTTAGGGAATTCTTTCAAGAAATATATCAAGAAGACAAAGTAATATCGGCTGAGTCTGCTAAGAGTTGGTTGAACAATATTACTCTACCCTCTCTTTCTCTTGAACAATCCCAATACTTGGATAAACCTATCTACAGAGGGCGAGGTGATATCGGCCATCAAGAGATCTAAGAAGGGGAAGGCGTCGGGACCCGATGGGCTGCCGGCTGAGTTATACAAGATCTTGGACTCAGAGATCGCCCCTTTCCTCAGTAAGCTGTTTAATCAAATACTTTTAGAAGGAATGTCCCCTCCAACATCTTGGGATAACGCCTCTATTACCCTCATTTTAAAACCGGGTAAACCTAAGGAAGAGTGTGGGTCATATAGGCCAATTTCCATTCTGATCGTGGATTACAAAATCTTTACCACAGTTCTATCTTCAAGACTGGCCGATATCGCACCTTCTGTCCTTCATGCGGATCAAAAGGGCTTCTTGAAGGGCAGACAATTATATGAATTGACCTATGATTTAATCGGTGCCATAGATATCGCAACATCCAATAATCTTCCATTGGCGGCCCTTACGTTCGACGCAACCAAGGCTTTTGACAGGGTTAATTGGGTGTACCTGTCAGAGGCCTTGGCCAAGTTTATTGTCGGGGGAAGGTTCCGTAGGGCGATTGGCCTGTTGTATAGTAATCCCTCTGCATCCCTCCTCGTTAATGGTGATCTATCGAGCCCTTTTTCCATCACTAGGGGAACCCGACAGGGATGCCCGCTCTCCCCCTTGCTTTTTGATTTCTACATTGAGCCTTTTGTGCAATATCTAAGGGAGGAGGTCTCCATTAAACCTTTCTATTATCAAGGCTGGAAGAGGAAGGTGGCATTATATGCCGACGATGTGCTTATCTTAACATCAGAAGCCGCTACGGCTCTTCCGGCTATCGTGAAACTGGCTCATGCTTTTGGACAAGTGTCGGGTTATGAAATTAACGCAGCCAAAAACGAAATGCTTGTTTGGAATGATGAGAACCCTCCAACAGAACTCCAACCAGGCATTTCAATGCGATATCTAGGTTTGACAATAGTAAAAGATATTAATAAAATAGTTCAAGTTAATTTGTCTACAGTACTTAAAGACTGCCGTAAACTTCTCCAATCATGGTCACACCTGCCTCTGTCATTAATAGGTAAAGTCAATCTTATCAAAATGTCTATTCTCCCCAAAATTTCTTTTTTATTTAACACCATTCCTTTATACTTCGATCAAAATATCTTAGCCAAGTTTCAATCAAATATCTCATCTTTTATTTGGAACAATCATCTTCCACGGATCGCCTGGAAAAAACTAAGAAGGCGACGTGATAAGGGTGGCCTGGCAGCTCCAGATCTAAAAATCTATGCTTGGGCCTTTCAATTATCCCACTCACGAATGCTGTTGAAGGGTCCCGTAGTCTCAGGGGTGGGTCTTATGTATGCAGCTATGTTGGAGGGGGAAAGAATTAATTATCCTGGTTTTCTTTTTAAGTTTGGTAATCCTAAGTTAAAAAAAAAAATTAAACTGAAGACCCTACAAGGTTTTGCTAGAACATGGGCTGAAGTCATGAAATCCATAAAAGTAAATTACTTTTGTGAAAAAACTCCGTTGTGGGACTTGCCCGAAAATCCTGCCTGGCTTGATGACACTCTAGCAATCCCTCTGAGAGAGGCAGGTCAGGAAGTATGGGGTGACCTCTTCTATGAGAGAGATCTACTTTCGTGGGAACATCTGCAAGCCAAGGTTGGCCCTAATTTTTCACGCTTCAAATATATACAGATTCACAGTTGGACTGTAGCTTATAAAGTATCTCCTGCCAATAAGAATAAGTTTAAACTTGGAGGGCATAGCCCATTTATCTCTGATTTATTAAACAGAGGTCCAGCAAAGAAAGAAATATCTAAATGGTATAATTTTATTCTGGAGGAGTCAGATGGGGACATTGTTTTGCCAGAGTCATTATGGAGTCCTGTTCTGTTGGATCTGAATTTACAAAATCTTTGGATGTCTTCTTTCGAGCTTCTGTGGAACATTGTCAAGCCGTGCTGGCTTCGCAGAAATCATATTTTTACCCTGAATAGGGCATACTATTCCCCTCTAAGACTATCTAAATTCGCAGGAGGCCAGTCAGTGTCTTGTACTAAATGTGGTTTGATTGCTGCTTTGGATACACATATGGTTTTTGAATGCCCAGTATTAACCACATTTTGGGAGGATATCAGCAACTCCCTCACAGAATCATTAGGAAGACCTGTCACAATGGATTTGTCTCTAATAATATTCGGAGTCCTAGAAGACGTACAATACCTACCCAGATGTCTAGTCTTTTATACCATCCTGCTCGCAAGAAGAGAGATCTGCAGGAAGTGGAAAGACCCTTTACCTCCCATTTTTAGAGATTCGCAAAACTCAGTATTGCAGACCTCAGTTACAGATCTGGCCAGATTTGGTAATCACAGAAAAAGGGCCTTTTGGCATTTACTTTCATGGCTTCAGTGATTCATTCGGGGTTTTTTTTTTTTTCCCCGAGTCCAATGATTGATCTCCTATGGTGCTCTTATATTTTGTACCAATGGAACAGCCGATATCCGGTTCATGCCCGGCCCCCATTTGGCTGCTAAAACTACCCCAAGGTTTGTCACAGATTGGCAAATCATGGACTCTGTGCCCTCTTGGAATACGGTTGAAAGCTGAGGGAGAGGTGGCCCCCAAAAGACTTGTGTCCCTTCCAGTTTTTCAGATAAACTGAGACAGCTATTCTCCGTTAATTCCTTTGGTACTTTGTCTATATGGTGGTTATGAAGACCAAAAAAAATAAAAAAATAAAAATAAATTTAAAATCAATACCAATAAATGAAAAAAAATATTTACTTAATTACAATTAAATTACTTCCCACCCTATTCCCCTATAACCCACAACCCGCTACAGAAAATAAATATAGAAAATTAACATAATTAACAATTAATCAATTAATACAAATTAATTGGCAATTTATTAAAATTAATTACCAATTAAAAAATAACAATACATTCAAAATGAATACCAATAAATAAATAAAAATATTTAATTAATTACAATTAAATTAATTCCCACCCTATTCCCCTATAAACCCACAACCCGCTACAGAACTAAAAAGCAAAATTTAATTAAAAATTGATAATAATTGATAAAAAATTATATTTAATTTAATATAATTAAATTACTTCCCACCCTATTCCCCTATAAACCCACAACCCGCTACAGAATTAAATTACACAAAAATTAAATAACATAAAATTCATTACTTAAAATACATTAAACATACATTACAAAAATTAATATACACTTTCACACATATACTAACATACAAAACACTTTAAAAAAATTGATATTATAAAAAAATCGATATATTTAATGCCTATATTGTATACTTCGATATTTTGACTTCTATATTTGAAAATCGATATTACTTACCTTAAATTCGATATTTTTAACCACTATATTGTGTCCATTCGATATTTTGTCCATTCTATATTTTTACTTCGATATTATGTCCATTCTATATTTTGGAATCGATATTATGACTGTTTACCATAATAATTCTATAAATGACCTAATATAGAAAACCACAATGTCATGTCTAGTTTCCCTTTCCATTGAGGCTTTTAGAGTTTTATTGACTGTGGAAATAACTGACTTTCAGAATCATGTACCTTCATGACATTTACAATGAATGTAAATCACAATTACTTCAACTAGCTGGAGATCTAGTAAGCAAATCTAGTATGTGTAGGTATTTGCCCTGATTTATAAATTGTCTTCCAATATCTGTGGTCACTGTTAGGTATTTACAAGAAAGCGATCATCAGCCTACTGTCTCCCTGATAATTTCGGCAAGACTGAGAATTCATAAGCATAACATTTCATGTAGTTCCTGAGGCTGCAGAGATGGTGAATCCACAATATTCGGATTAAAAATAGGACTTTCCGAAATATCAGTTTTGAGGGTAATACAGTATTTATTATAATGTAGCATTAGTTTGCTTCTCACAAAGAAAATGAAGCATAATAATTGCTGTTAAAAATATGTGTAGAGTGAAAGACTGGAATCTAATAACGTTCTTGTAATGAAAAGGATGTTGGCAGCTGGAAGTGGAGATTATGGAACTATACAAAGTTGTAAACGTTATGTATTGCATATTTACTAGCAACCCTTAACTAATCCAACATTACTAGCATGAAACTTTTCCACCAAGCTGAATTTTAGGTTTTGAACAATAAGGATGATTGACAGTAAATCATATCATCATAACTAACTAAATATAAGGATATATTTGATATGGTAAATAATTTGTGGATTCTAATTTCTTGTCATGGAAAAGGCCTTGTAGGAAATGGTGTTATTAGTTGGGGGGGAGGGGTGAGAGCCCTACCAAGTAATAAACACAATCCTTATCAGGGTCAACCACAAACGTCACTAAATAAACCTGTACTTAACTCTCTGGCAGCTTGGCACAAAAGCAAAAGAGGCAAAGTGTAATGTATTTATGCAGCACTCAAACTGTGATGAAGTAAAAACACAACATAAGAACAAACCCAAACCAATTTAGGAAAAGGGAGTACATTTTTATAAATAAAAGGACACCAACATGACAAACCTCTAATAAGTAGAACCGGAGTTATGAGCTTATAACAAAGACGATAGAGGTCCTGGGTTGTTTGTGTTCCAGTTCAGGGAGGACCTGTCTTGGCAATTCATGTTGGACTATTCCTATTGGAACAAGGTCAAGACTGATTTACAAATGGCTAGATCCAAACTGAGGTGACATGGTGTGCAAAATAACGATTGATTGGGATGCGGCTCAAATGATTACCAGTGGCTGAGACTAATTTAAGCATTTCATCCATCACTTTTGTATGCTTAGACTTTCTGAAAGTGGAATTTTCAAAATTTTAGCTTAAATCCTGCTCTACCATTTAAGATTAGATTAAACTTAAATCTGTCAGACACCAAACATGAAATTCCTACTTGCTCCCAATCATAGATTGGAGAGGTAGGCCTCACAGGAGTGAAAAACACACTTGTGAGGTTTTCACTACGACATGGAAAACCTAAAAGTACATGTCCAACTGATAACATACATTGCACCCTGTCGTATAGGCTGTTAAGGGCCTACCTCAGGGTTGAATTATATGTTTAAAAAAGGAAGGTTTATGCTTGGCAAAAGGTTTATTTAGCTAAGTCCAACTGGCAATTTAAAACTGCAGATATACTGCAATGGTCGGCGTGGGACATGTTTTAAATTGCTAGCTAGGTGGGTGGCATAATAAGTGCTGCTGGCCCAGTATAAGCATTTAATTTACAGGCCCTAGTCCACATTTAGTACCACTTTAATAGGGACTTATAAATAAATTGAATGAGCAAATTGGATGTAAGCAATTTTACCATGTATAAAAGAGCAAACACTTTAGGACTGGTTAGCAGTGGTAAAGTGCCCAGCATCCTAATGCCAACAAAAGCGAAGTTCAGAAAACAGAAGGGTGAAGGCAAAAAGTGTGGGGGTCACCCTGCAGAGAGGACTAAGTCCGGCAGCAGGTCTAAACCTTCTTTTTTAATACTTAAAGGCCACACCGATAGTAGGCCGTGAAGGCTCATAAGGCAGGGTGCGTGGGATTTAAAAAGTAGGGCATGTATGTTTAAATTTTACACATCCTAGCAGTGAATAACTCTCAAAGTTGTTCTTCACTGTAGCAAATCACTTACACCTGGTAAAAATATCATTTTGGCAGGTTGAAAATTCAGTTAAAAACTACACTACAAGCTGAATTGGCAGGCCTCAGACGTTACAGTCCTACTTTTGTGGGTCTAACAATAAATGCTGCAGCCATGTAGCATTTTATTTACAAACCCCAGGTACATGTAGTACCATAGCTAGGGACCTATAGGTACATTAAATGGACCAACCAGGTCTATAACAATTTACCACTGGTTAGCAGGAGTAAAGTGCGTAGATTCCTAAAGTTAACAAAAAAAGGGAGTGCAAATGAAGGCAAACATCTGGGGTGAAGTTGCAGAAAGGACCAGCTACTGCAGGCCTGTGCCACTAGTAAAACGGGAGCAATGCACCATCACTATTTAATATTGAAGCAGGGGCTGAGAGGTCATTTAAAAGGTGGGGCAGAGGGAAATATGTCTGAAGTAGATCCAGATCAGGATATCCAAAACATCCTATTTATGGGCCATCTTTCAAACCTTCCAAGCCCACAACATTGATTTTCTCCCAAGCCCCCATAAATATAGCTCTGGAAGTATTATAAGTAGTAGTAAGCTTCCTTTACATTCCTAGATCGGTAAGAAAGAAAAACATTGCCAAATCTTCAGCATTTCTTTTAGTAGCTGAAATCTCTGAGTGAATGTAAACAGATTAGTGGTATTCCAGTAGATCCCAAAATTCAGAACAGCTTTTACCAGCCCCATCGGAATAAGAAGGGAACTTGTTATGAAGGTCATTGCTTTTTCCGGACATCAGCCCAAACCATGACTTACACTAAAAACCAAAATGCATGCAAATGTGCAGTTAATGTCCAAGAATAATGCATCATAATAACAGTAAAGTGTGTTTAATGGAGGATCTCTACCCTTGATTAAAAAATGTTCCGCCCCCGGTTCAATTATCACTACATCACAGAAATCTGGGAGAAGACAGTCTACCATCTTGGAGACAGCAGCTAAGGGCTACTTAGAAATGCATGCTCCATGTTATGAATGGTGCTGATACATAGGATGTGATGGACTATGCTGTGCTTATGTGCATGTATGCCTACATGTGCCATGTGTGTGGCTGCTCATGTGTGTGTCACTTTTTCTTTGTGGTGTCCCTGGATTTGTAGCTTTCTTTGGACCTTACTTTTACAAGCATTATTATACACTATTGCTAGTGATTCAGGTCCACTGTGGGTGCGCACTAGCCCTGTACTAATACTGTGAAATTGGTTTTAGGTAATTGGTGTGTTTAACTCTCCAGTAAGGCCATTGTAAATTGGTACATACATTGCACCAGTGACATGGATGCTAAATACCATATGTAGGATGCGAAGTGACACATAGAAAGGAAATGTCGCTTTGCAATATAGAAAAACGTACTTGTGTACATCAGTAAGTCAGTTCTAGAGTGTGCCTTAAAATGCCCTGAAGGATGGGAGATTAATATATACGAATGTAAGCACACCACATACTTGAAATAGTGTGACCTGACAGTAACACTATACCCAAAATCTGCCTTCACTGTGTAGTTTTAGCTGGATTCTTTATGAACAGGTTTGGGTATTATTTACAATTTTAATTACACCTTCACATAGGAAAATGTCCGTATAATGATTCAAAGTTTTGAAAATCAGATCTCATAGTGTAAGTATGTTTTTGTTCACATTAGTGGAATAGTAACTTCATAAAACAGTTTTGTCCTGCCTGATCAAAAACTGACTTACAAACAGTTTTGCAACTCATCTCAGCTCCGAAGTCCTACTACTTGTTCCTGGCTGAAGTTAATGACTGTGTTCTCCACAAGACAACAGCCTGCCCTTTGGCACAAGGAAGTCAGTGGATGGTGTCAACAATTAGTTACTTAACCAGGATTCACCATTTAGGAAGTAGACATATAGCTGTGCAAAAGACAGCCTACATAATATCTTTTTGACTTGGAGATGCCAAATGGGGCTGACAAAATTTTCACCCATTTATTCCCAGCACTTTCCCCACACACGTTGGCTCCTGTCCCAGCAGTTGGAAAACAGTCCTTGACTCTGATAGTGTTGTATTCCCAAGTTAGGCCCATGTAGCGAAGCAGCTTATTTCTTACATTGTCCTCACAAATACAATGTACAGCTGCAACCTTTAGCACATATTTGCAGGCATGACAATGATGGACTAGTTTCTCTGAAACTAAATTTATTTTCACACCTAGCTTCACACAACGTTATGAAAAAGCCCTGAAAATCATGTATAAGGTCTTGTTTCACACTATGTACAAATGTCATCACTCTCTTCATCCCAGGGGCAACAGGGCTATCTACATATCCATAACATTGCTAATCTGTACGCACATTGCAAGGCTGCTTTCTGTTATAAAAGATGAGCATCCCGACAGATTAGCAGAGGAGGCACTTCCGCTGACACCGAGTGTCCTTGCATGTTGAGAAATCACCATGCAGCAGTCTAACATCTCGTGAGGAGTGTCCAGTTCATGAACAAGACGGGGTCATTCAGTCTATCGCATCAGGTAATGGGGTTGGATAGTCCCTTGGGGGGATTCTTGGCTTTACACCTACACACACTCTGGGTACACTTAGAGTAGGGTTTGCATAGAAGGAGTACGTTCAATTACTGCCTTGTTTTATATGCCTACATATATACATTATTTTTAGCATCATGGTAGAACTATATCTACTATTTACACTTTTGATGCTTGTAAATCACGTTCATCTGCTTCTCTTTACTAATCATAGCATTTTATGCAATAATAAAGTTGGTTCAATAAATATTAGTGAAAATATCCCACTGTGTATTCTCTGTATATTTCTCTGAGAATAAGTGAGCATGAGTGACTGAGTGAAAAGTTCTGTACTGTTTCCACGATCCCTGAGGGGTCAGAGTTGTCATGTTCAGTGGTTCACAGAAACTATTCGCTCCCTGGTAAGTTAGGGGGACTTACGGTGGCACTGTGAGCTAGCTGGTCTATAGGCCAACATATCCTGCTGGGTGTCTGGAATCAGTCTAAACACCAAGCCCTTAGTTTATGTTGTCCAAACAATACACAGATCCTATGGATTAGTAGGAACCCCTCGCCAATAGAAGGAGGAGACATAATCTAAATAAGGGGAATGGGTTAGGGAGAGCCAGAACCCTTTTATGATTAAAGAGGTGGTTTTCCATTTTGAATTCAAGGCTTTTGGGAATTTTAAAGTAAGTGCTGAGAAAATGGTGCAAAAGGAGGTGGGCGCTGGTTGAGAAAGCAGACAGGATTAGATAGGAAACATTCTGTAATCACTCCTTAATGCATTGGAAGCATGTTGTAGTACTTATAACGGGTTCAGCAGGAACTTGTGGCAAAGGTATCCACCTCATGATGCTTTACCTCACAACAGTTTCAGACTTGCCCCTCTTGAGGTTTTTGAGAACCCAAGAGTGAATTGGGGTCTGATTTAGAATTTGACTGACGTGTTACACAATCACAAATGTGATGGATATCTCGTCCACCATATTACAAGTGCATTATATCTTATGGTATTTGTAATAGGACAGACACAATATCCGTCAATCTGTCTCAGTTGTGAAGGGTGTATCCATCTGCCAAACTCTGAAATCAATCCCTAAGTCTGATTGTACAACCTTGAACTGGGGCAAGGCAGCAAATTTATCCAAGTGGCAAAGTGGCCTCAGCACTAGACAATCACGCTTTGTTCCACTTGGAGGTTTTGCATAAGCAGAAGCTTAACAACATTTTTTAAGTAGGCTACCCTCGCCATCTTCCGTGCTGGAACTGCTGGAGGTTTCTGACTTCTAATTGAGGACTGAGGGCCTCATTGAAAGTGGCCTTAATCATTCCCATTTTTTGCTAGTCACATATTTACAGTCACTGGGATCCTAGATCATTTCTGGAGAGAGGAAATAACAAGAATTATGAGATTTTGTAGAATAACATGTGTAAATTTGATTTACCATGAAAAGGTCTGAATTTTCCCCTGCTATACCACTTGGATATTTCACCTGCACAGTGGAGATGAAACTTTTAAGGTGGAATACCACTTATCAGCAGTGCTCCAGATGAACTCATAATTCAGATGGGCTCGATAACTCTAGTAACTGTGGTCATTAGTGGATCGCTTGTAATAAGGCCATAAGCTAAACGTTGAACTTGGCGCAACTCTTGGTGTATCAGCATTTGCTCATGGATGGAGTTAAATCACAGCTAGGCCCCAGTCAAAAACTTATATTTTTCAATTGTGCGTTCCTTTTTTTAGGGGCTGTTTCCCTTAAAACTTAAAAGGGCATATCTTTGGTTTCCTAAACCTGATTTGAACATTTTGGTATCTTTCTGCTTCCTAAGTTTTCCCTTCCTTTTCTAATTAGTTTTAGATTTTTTATTGTTGTCTCAGCCTTAAAATGTTGGGGCTGCTGGAACATAACACTAATTTCTCTGGGGAATTGCATGTTGATTATGCTGCAGTTATCAGGGGCTGAGTAGAGTTTAACTAATATTTGTGTTGAGACCTAACCATGGTGTGTTTATGTAACTGGTAAGGGTTCCCTGTGAGAAAGTGAAATATTAGTTTTGGTGTATGATAGTCCACCACAAGTAATAATTGTGAGAAGTTGGCCTGGTATTTGATGTCCACTATTCTAGTGGGCACCTTCCACCAGTCCAACTGACCATTATTGATGGTAGGTTATAAAGTCAACCTTGTAGAAAGCTATCCTAATGGTAGCTGTGGAGAGCAGCCTTCAGGTTAAGACTTGGAGACGAGTTAAGCAAGTTGTTTTACCAATTATAATCTCTTGAATGATCAAATGAAAGCACACCACACAAGGTATATATTAAATATATATGTATGTATTCTAAACACAACCCCTCTGCACTCTTTATGGGGTCAGAGGTAAAAGTGCAATACAAGGAACTTAATTAGCATACGATAAGTTGCACAGTACACGTTATGCCCTGGGGGCCTCACAAACCGTCGTACTAAAATGGTGGTATAAGAACCACAGGAGAGTTAGAAAGCAGGCCTAGGGCCTGTGGAATCGCTGGGGCTGCCTAGAACCACCAAAGGTTGGGTTGTAGGAGGCCCACGGGAGACACGTGCAGTGTCAAAACACAGCCGCGGGTTACCATTGACTTTGTAAGGAGAACAAAAAACTTACAAAGTTACAGCTTAAGGGTACTTCTAGATGAACTATGATGGAACCCTTTTAGACTAGAACACTTCCAGAGTCAAGACCCATGGGAGCACCGGAGTACTCGTGTTACCTCACCCAGGAAAGATGGGTGCATAGGTGCCTTTTGGTGTCGGGTTTCGTCGTTGATTTCAATGGAGAGCTGCGAAGAAGTGCTGCAGGCGACCAGAGGGAAAGTGTCCAGATGGATCCAAGGGTGGATTGGAGATGTGAAGAGTCTGAAAGCAGAGGAGACAGAGTCTGGGTCACTAGCCAGTGACCAGGATTGCCATAGGAAGATGCCAGCCGATGTCGGGTAATTTCAGGTGAGAAGGTGAAGCTTATCTCTTCAGCCACAAAGACCAGTAGGTGTCGACGATAACCAGGAGCTGGATTCGAGCTGTACTACAAAGGATTTAGTTGGCTGCGGTGTCGGTATCCGGATTGAACCCAACAAGCCTTGGCAAATGCAATCCATTCAGGATGTTAGGATGGGCTTCGGTGCAGACCAGCAAGCTCTGAGGAACTCCTCCTGTAGAGAGGAGTTGAAGCAAGCCTGGACCAACCAGGAAAGCTGAAGAAAGTGAAGATTGGTCTTCGTGGGGCCTCGCGAACCAACGGACTAGGAACCGCAAAGATGCATCAAGCTGAAATGCACAAAGCGGGCCCACAGGACACTCATGATGTGTGGGCCTCTGAGCTTTGGTGCAAAAAGTGCTTGGGGCTGGGGCTTCCAGCACCTCAATGCACAACTTCGGGATACCTTGGGATGTAGGTTCAGGTTGCAAAATGCAGGATGTCCAGGAGTACCGGTCCCACGTCTCTCGTGTCTGCTACAGGTTCCAGCTTTGCTAGGAGCGCAGCTCAGCATCAGAGATGTCTGAAAGTTTATGTCCTGTGTCACAGATTCTTCTGGATCTGGCGGGAGCCTCAAAAATGCAGACCGGCAAAGATGCAGTTGGTGTCTGTTTGAACAGGGTGGTCACTCCTTGACCACAAGGGAGATTTCTTCCATCTTCCAGTCGATATGGAATGTCGAAGGTCTAAGATGTATGTTGCATCCGGGGTAATTTAAAGTCCTTGGGACTGGGGTTCTATACCTATAGTAAGTTTAGGGGTTGAACTAACTCTAAGGTCCCTCCTATGGGTGGACCTTGGGAGGGGGTGGTTACACCCCTTTTCCTTTGTCCAGTTTCGCACCAGAGCTGAAGCTGAGTGCCCCAGGAATCGGTTTGAATTTGGAAATGCATGGATCACCTTGTGTGCCGCAGGCAGTGTCTGAAAAACATTACCTGAATGCAACCCTCCCTGCCCCAATACACTGAAGCCTGTCTGGGGAGGTGCTAGCACCTCCCTAGACAGGAAACCTATTGTCCAGGCCTCCCCTGCCGGAGTTTCGTCCAGCAGCAGGAAGGCAGACTCGTGTCTGTGGCAGCAGCATCAATTTAGTGATGCTGGGGCTCTGTTTAACTTTAACTGGTTTAACAGTAACTACATGTCTTCTCCCTCTAGAAGGGTGGAATGATACCCCCACTGCCAGAATTGGTGGGGGTGGGTAGTATTCCAAAGTGTGTGACACCTTACACGACATGTTTTGATAAAGCCAAACCAAAGTTAGCATTAACCGCGAGGATTATAATGAACTTAAGAGTATATGGTATGGCTATATCATAGAACAGCTATAAGGAGATGGTTCCGAAAGCTGCAGAGGGGCTCAGCTCATACTAGGGCACCCTCTCACACAAAACCAAGCACTCTGCCTCCAGGATTGTCAAGGCCTGGCATAGGAGTTACTTATAGGTTTCTATGTGTCTATATATAAGGTAGATATAGATATACTATATCTAAGTAAGGGGTGATTACACCACCTTACCCAGGCTGTAAGTACAGGCCTGTGGTGTCAGTTTGGAAGGTTAACCAGGTGTGGCACAATACATGCTGCACTCCCTGGTAGGCCTAGGGTGCACCTATGCCCTGGGTACCTAAGGTACCATATACAGGGGCTCAAAAGGGGGACCCAGTATCCAATCTGGTATGTACCTAAAGTACATGGTATCAATTTAGAGAGAGTACAGCTAGGCTGTGGGCCAGATTAGCAGGGCCACAGCCATACTAAGGTCGAAAAACCAGTGAATCACAGCTAAAAGTGAGGGTAACCATTGAAAGCAGACCCTACTCTCCAACAATAATGCTAAGTCCAGTAAAGGTTCCAGATATGTAAATCTGAACTAAACACCTGCTAGCTATAGCACAGAACAGACTTAACTTGAGAACATTTGTGATAAATGTGTAAATGTGTACAGGGCTAACTGTGGAAAATAGATTTTCGAAATCATTAGTTACCTGTCCACAGACTTCCCTTATCTTCAACTGTATTGACTCGGGCAGGATCTGATTGCCCATAATGTTATACTAGAGCTCCTTTTGCCCTGGCACAGTTTGTGGCAAACAGAGGAGTGTGGCCCATATAACGCAGCACCTAAGGATATAGAACAATCAAATTATCACCTAAACATCCCATGGTTAGCGCATAATGTGATGTGATGTGATGTGAAAATGCACTTATATAGCGTGCTACCACTCCAAGGAGTATCTTGGCGCTTCAAAACCTTATTACAGTATGCAGCAGAGTATCCATAGCAAAGCTAACAATCTGCGGAGGGGATCAGATTAACGCTAAGCATCCAGATTCTGATAAGGAATATATCCATGTTTTTAATAGTTTTCTGAAGATTTGCTCTGTTGCAGATTGATGCAGGGATGGAGGCAATTTGTTCCATGCCTTGGCGCCAATGACTGCTATGGATTTTCCTCCTCTAGTCATCATCCTAAACCTGGGCACATGAAGCAGATTTGCAGTGGATGACCTGAGTGCCCTTGCCGGATGGTATGGTCTAAAGTACTTACGCAGATACAGTGGGTCTTGATGGTGGAAATCTCTGTATGTAATGGTAAGAACCTTAAACAGGATGCGCTTATGTACTGGGAGCCAGTGTAAGGCATCTAAGGCTGCAGAGGCCGAGGACTTTCTAGGCAGTCTAAGGACTAACACGGCAGCTGCATGATGGACCATTTGAAGTCTGTGCAGGGCCGATTTATTCAGCCCTGCATACAGACTGTTGCAGTAATCGAGCCTGGATATTATTAATGCTACAGCAACCGTGCATCTGGCACTCAGAGGAAGAAGGTCAAAAAACTTTCTGAGACCTCTAATGATATTAAAACAAACCCCTGCTACTTCGTTGGCTTGTTGGTTAAAAGACAAGGTACTGTCGAATTTAATGCCCAGGTTTTGTGCTGCGTTAATAGTTTTTGGGGGGCTTCTACTTTTTCGGGCCACCAATCTTGTGGTGAAAAACAGTTGTTAGGACCAAAAGGCACGATCTCTGTTTTAGCAGAATTACATTTTAAGTGGTTGTGTGTCATCCACTCAAAAGTTGCTGCCAAGCATTCTCTTAATGTCATTTCCGCATTAGATTGATTTTTGTCCAGTATCAGGACCAACTGAGTGTCATCCGCATAGGCAATTGTGCTGATTTTAAAAGAAGAAATTAGTTTTAACAGGGGGACAATATATAGTTAAACAGAGTGCGGCTCAAGCTTGAGCCCTGTGGAACCCCTGTTATCATAGTTTTTTCTTCAGAGCAAAATTTACCCAGCATAATGATCTGACGCCTGTGCGCCAGATAGTTTTTAAACCATTCGAGCACGGTTCCTGCTATGCCTGCCATAGCAAGGCGATGTAAAAGGATAGCATGGGAAACGATGTCGAATGCTGCAGAGAGATCTAATAGGATCAGGACAGCCATCTTTCCCTGATTCAGTGCAGCACGAATGGTTTCGGTGGATGACAGAAGTGCAGATTCGGTAGAGTGGTGGGTCCTGAAACCTGCTTGACATGGGTGTAAGATGTCATTTTCGTCCAAAAATGCTGTCAGTTGTTTATTGACAAATGTTTCTGTAATTTTACAGATGGCGGGAAGAAGAGAAATGGGACGTAAATTGGATAGGGTTGTATGGTCCTGTATAGCCTTTTTTTGCAGTGGTCTCACTGCTGCCACCTTCCATTGTAGAGGAATCTCCCCTGATTGGAGGGACAAATTAATGATGGAATTTATGCAGGGGTTGACCTCATGGATTATAGATTTAAGCAATACAGGGGGGCAGGGGTCGAAAGGCGATCCTGATTTAAGGGCAGATATTCCCTGAAGGGAATCTTCTAAGCTAATGTAACTGAAGCTTTCCCATCTAGGTTGATACAGGTTCGAGAACATTTCATCCTCAAGCTCTTCTTTACAAATTGGGGAAAGTCTTTAGTGAGGATGTCTATTTTTTGGGTAAAATAGTTGGCTATATCATTACACAGGGTCTGGGAGGGAGGGATCTCTTGGGTTAGAATGTTGGGCTTAGTGAAGCTATTAACGATTTTAAAAATGTATTTTTGATTGTTGTTTGATGCTTCAATACGGGCGGTAAAGTATTTAATTTTTGCAGTTTAAACAGAGGCATGATATGATCTCCTAGCACTCTTATATATCTCTTTTGCTTTATTTTCATAACACCGTCGCCATTT
Source organism: Lissotriton helveticus (assembly GCF_964261635.1). Taxonomy (NCBI): domain Eukaryota; kingdom Metazoa; phylum Chordata; class Amphibia; order Caudata; family Salamandridae; genus Lissotriton; species Lissotriton helveticus. Next base: position 645,350,983 of record NC_136059.1, read on the forward strand.
TCGCTCTAAAAGTCTAACTTCCCCCAGTTGCTCTTTAAGTTTGCCTGAGTACCAGGGAGTAGATAGTTTCCTTTTCCCTCTGGTGCCAGTTCTTTCTGGATTTCTGATCTTATTCCCAATCTCTGTCACCCAACTCTCAAATCTCTGATAGTCCGTCGTGGTGTTTCCTGAGAGAGTTGGTTTACTGTCCTTGGCCCATCTACCTAGGTCAGGGTGCTCCACAATTTTCCCCCAACTTGGTAGGGTTCTTCCCTTATTATCTGCCTCTTTAGAAATCGTCTCATTCCCCTTTAATGCAATGGTGAATTCGATATAGAAATGATCCGTCCAGACTTGTGGTGCAGGGCTTTTAACCGTCATTTCATCTAGGTTGGAACCAATGCAATCGAGGGTATGTCCCGCCTCATGGGTTGCTTCTAACGTCCTTAGCCTAAGTCCCAACACCTGTAACGTTTCTTTGAAACTGGAGGCATACAGATCATTCGAATCTTCTAAATGGAGATTCAGATCACCTAGGAGGGTGAAATTAGCATACCTGAGGGTCAGATCACCCAGCACTTCCCCTACGCTGGCAAGAAACTGCGTGGGATGGCCAGGAGGGCGGTATACCAATGCTCCCGAAAAAGGTGTTGTGCACTTGTATGCAGAAGTTCAAGCTCTCAGCTCCTCTAATGTCTGGAAGCTCCCTAACTAAGCATTTCATAGTGTCCCTATGTATAATGGCCAGTCCGCCACCACGCTGTTCTATACAATCTTGTCTACAGATAGCGCACCAAGGAGGTAGGGCACACACTATATCTGGATTAGACCACTCACGGAGCCAAGTTTCTGTGATAAATAAGCAGTCAAGCTCGTTTTCAGTGATCAGGTCAAATATGTGAAGAGAGTTTTTACACATAGATTGTGCATTAATCAGACCACACATTCATATATTTGGGTGTCTCTTTCTTATTAATCAAATGATGGGGTTCCAAAGTGTGTCTACAGGCAGGACAGCTAATAGGACCCACCCATTTGTCTACATTAGGTGCATGATCACAGTTACTGTGTGCAATTTTATTCAATGCTAAGATATCCCTTCTAGATAAAGTCGTCACCTGAGCATGATGGTTGGCCCTAGGCACGTCCTCGGCGCGGACGAGCGCAGACGGGCTCGACTCCGGCACGACAATGGCGCGCCCGCTGCTCACGTTCGCTGCGCGAAGCGGTGGCCATCTTTCTTTGTAGTCCCTTCTACAGCGCAAGGGCGCTGGGACTTGTAGTTCCACACTGGAATTGTGAGGGGGCTGGTCCCGCGTCACCGGCCACAGTACCTAATCGTCTGTGAGCTCGGAGGGGCACGCGTAAGTAATGCAGTATGTAGATTTAAGGCAGTGGGCTGATTTAAAATGACAAATTACGCCGCAAATGAAAACACAAAATAACACAATGTTTAAACATGCAGGCAGGCTACCACCCGGCTTCCGCCTCAGGTGCAAAGATTAATTAAGCGCTAATGGCAGGAACAGATTAGTAGTATTCACCAGGCTCCCGCCTCAAATGTAAAAAGGAATCTCGCGCCTCACAGAGCACCGCCTCCCTTTGGTGTCCCTTCTACAGTGCAAGGGCGCTGGGACTTGTAGTTCCACGCCGGAATTGTGAGTGGGCTGGTCCCGCGTCACCGGCCACAGTACCTAATCGTCTGTGAGCTCGGAGGGGCACGCGTAAGTAATGCAGTTTGTAGATTTAAGGCAGTGGGCTGATTTAAAATCACAAATTACGCCTCAGGTGCAAAGATTAATTAAGCGCTAATGGCAGGAACAGATTAGTAATATTCACAAGGCTCCCACCTCGAATGTAAAAAGGAATCTTTGCTATATCATTTAGGTTTGTTTAGTTGCCCTATGGGCGTCTCCACCAGATTCTCATTGGTTTATTAAACCAGTCATAAAAGAAACAGTCTGTTTTTTTCCATAGGAGGAGGAGTTACAGTAAAGTAGATCTGGGACTCTGTCAGATAGGTGTCTAGATCATTTGAGCCCTTCCTTGATAACCTAGTGTGAACAATGGCTAAGCAATTGTACACAAAAATCAGATATGCGATTTTACCTACTAATAGCTTCTGCATACGATGGGGCAAGAAATAAATGTGCTAATAATAGCTGTTGAGTAGGCAAAACAGAGATCGAATCTGCAGCACACTGCTGGAAGATTCCAGAGTTCGGACCCAGGACGCTGTCAACGTTGATCGAATGCTGGTCAGCATCAGGCCTGGTGAATAATTTTACCTTTGGACTTAGTCTCTTTTCCGAAAGTCAGGTTTCCTAAATGAGCAACACTGTAGGTTGTAGCTGAAGAGCATCAGATGCTTGTCGACATTTAGTTTGCTGAACCAGATTTGCTGCTGCATAGAAAAACACGGCGGGAGCTGCGGCAAAGTTAGGCTCACCAGTGTTGTACCCTTTGCGGATCAGCTGTCAGGTCTGTCTGAGTCCTTGATGGTTCTTCAGGCAAAAAGTTGTCAAAATGTTTCTAAGTTCCAGGTTTCTAGATTTAGGCGGGAGGAGTACGCTTTGACAAAAGCCAAAGTATCCAGGACTCAGGATCAGTACTTTGGGGGCGGGGTGGGGGGGTCAATACTTCCTCCAACAAAAGCCACCAGCAGGCTCAGGACAGGACCAGTTAGAACTAATCAGCTGGGCTCTCCCATGAAAGTAGGCATCTTGCAGCCTTTGTGTCCCTATAGGTTAATAGGTGTTCAGCTGACTGACACTCAGGGTCCACTTCTTAGTCCTGGGTACAACTGGGAGCAGGTCCAGTCTTTAGGGTTTTCTTCACAGGTCCCAAGAGCAGTAGCTGTCATTCTTTTGTCTTTCACAGATCCAGCAGTTTTCTGATGAGGGTGCCCAGATGTGCCATGTTTAAAAGTACATTTTGTAAAATATTGGTACAAATCCATCTTTACCAATGAATTGGATTTGTAATGAATATGTTTTTAGATTCCAAAGGCTAACAATTTAGCTGGTTCCTAGGCAGAGATAAAATTATTCAATTTCATTAGTACCTATCAGTGCTTTCTTATGGAACAGCTATCCCTACTATAAAAATAGCTTTTGGGGCATTTTCACTGAAAGGATATGTTTAACATTAAACTTTAACATGTCCTTTTTTAAAATACCATGCACCCTGCCTTGTTGTGTATTAAGACTTACATATGGGTGGTGTAATAATATTTAAAATGAATGTTTAGGTCTATTAAAAGGGGTTATTTTGACTGGTTGCATGTGAGGTTTAAACTTGCACAGTCAGATTACTGGTGGCAGGCTTGCTGTCATGTTTTGCACTGTCACTGCAGTAGTGGCACAATCCACTATTGACATTCAACTTACAGACACTGGGTACACTTTGTACCATAAATAGGCATTATGGGTAAGTTAAATATACCAATTAGGGGTATAGCCAACTTCTACATGTTTTAGGGGGCAGAGCACATGCACTGGAGCCTGGATAGCAGAGTTCCAATGCTGTATGTCGTATCTGTCCTTTACAGGGAAGTGGCCCTCAAATGTAGACCTTTTCCCAAACATCTACCCCCGATATAAGGCTGACCCAAGCATACTAGTGGACATTCTTGGTATATTATGTCCATTTGAGGTATAATGATACCTATAGGAAGGTTCAACTTTTTGCCTTTTTCTCCTAATTGTATTTGCTTTTGACCTCTGGTGTTTTAGCCAGAGAATTTGCTGCAGTCCAGTAATTAGGCCCAGAAACACTTTCTGTTTAAAGTTTAGGCATTTGAACTTTCAAACATACTTTTGTAAGGTCTATGCGCAAGTCCCTTCACAGCTTCACACTGTGCAGCTACAGGAGGTATAAATGCTTCAAAAGAGGAATATTTAATTTTATTTATTTCTGCAAACATTGGTTGCAAGACATAGCTTCTAAATGTAATGTGACATTTAGGTTCCCATTCATAAAGGTAGCTTACACTTTTTAATAAGTCTACTACTTTTTGGTATTTCCAAACTCCGGTTGCAAGGTACAACAAAAAAAAACAGTAAGTCCAGCACTACACAAAAACAACCACTGAAACTACAACACCCTCCCCTGCAATAAAGGAGGTAAGGACTTACAATAAATCCCCAAAGGAAATAATATTAAAGGAAATTAAAATAGTTAAAAATATTAATAAATATAGGTTAATGTTGAAAAATATATAAAAATAGTACATATTTATTATTTACTTAAAGAATATTTGAATACCCTGTTTTGAATTTAAAAATATTGTAACACTACATTTTCTTTAAAAATATTTAAATTGTTTTAAATTAAGTTCACACTTCACTGTCAATAATTATTAGCACACATTAAAAAACTGTTTTTTCTTTAGATGCAAATTTCTTTTTTAATTTAAACTTAAAAAAATAATTTGAATGTAATATTTTTCCATCAGTTATTCTTTTAATTCAAATTTAATTTTAAAGTGTTGAAGCATTTTTTTATTTGATTGTATATTTGATGTACATATATAACATGAATTTACATTAATATTTAACATACAAATATTTTTTAATATTTATTATTGAGTTAAATAAACTTTTTTCCCACGCTTTACCATGCAAGGATCTCTGGTCCGAGTATTTTAGCAACCATGCAGAGTCTAGTAAAGTTTTTGTGTTAGTCAAACTCCCACAAACTCCCACAAACTCCTCCCATCTCCCCCACAATGTCTACTATTCCAACACATAGCCATTCGTTTTTGCTCTCTGATATAGTGTGGGGGGTATATAAATGTTGATGAGTATTGATTACAAGGGGTTTGCAGATCACTTTATGCGTGTGAGTGATTGATTGTGTATTTTATAGTGTTTGAAGATTTCTAATGGCATCTGAGAATATTTGTGGTGTCTGAAGAAGTGTAGTCGGTGTCTGTGGGTGGACATTGGATTCCTTCGGTGCATGTAGATATCTGTGCATATTACTGGTTTCCCCGGGTGAGTGTGTTGCGTGTTTGCATGGTGTGGTGTATGGGGGTGTGTGTGCATTTGTCCCATAGTAGTGTAGTAGACATCCCAGCTTGTCTAACAGTGTTTTTAATCATGTGTGTGTGCGTGTGTTTTTGTGTGCGGCATCGCATCCGAGCTATGCCGAACTATCAACTTTTTCCTTGAGCCCATCTCACTGCTCCCTTTTGCCGCCAAAGTCATCGAAAAGGCCATCAACACCCAGCTAGCACACATTCATAGGAACCAACAACATTCTAAACACTCTCATTCCAGATTCCACAGTAACCACAGCACCTAGACCACCCTCATTGCCGCCACCGACGACATCCGTGCCCTCTACGACCAAGGCCTCATGGCAGCCCGAATCCTCCTGGACATATCATCAGCTTTCGACACCGTCTTCCACAGCACACCAGCCACCAGGCTCCACGATGCCACGGATCCTTCCTCAGCCCACAATCTTCAATGTCCATATGGCCCTCTCGCAACCATCGTCAGAAACCATGACACCCAGGTCATCCTCTACCTCACCAAGGAATCCAACAGCACCAGGCACAGTTTCCAAGAAGGGATGAAAGCCGTTAAGACCTGGATGAGCAACAGCTGCCTGAAGCTCAAACGGAAAAAACAGAAGTCTCATCCTCTGCTCCACCCCTCCGCATGGTTTAACACCTGGTGCCCCCTTCATAAACGCCCACCCACCCCAACGGACCATGCATACAACCTCGGCATCACACTCGACACTTCACTCACCATGAATCGCCAAGATCAATGCCGTATCCTCCATATGCTTCAATACCCTCTGCATACTTTGCAAGACGTTCAAGTGGATCCCCACGACTCCAGGAAAACCATCACCCATGCATTCACCAAAAGCAGACTGGAATACTGAAAAGCTCTCTATGCCAGGATCAACAAAAAACTCCTGCACAAACTCCAGGCCATCCAGAATGCCGCAGCCAGACTTATCCTCGACATCTCAAGACATGACCACATCACCCAATACCTCTGTGACCTTCACTGGCTCCCTGTCGAAAGAAGAATAACCTTCAAACTGCTCACACACACATACAAAGCCCTCCACAACACCAGACCCAATACCTCAATGGCTAAATCTCCTTCCATGCCCCAAGAGAAACCTCCACTCAGCCAACCTCGCCTTAGCCATCGAGCCATGTTTCTACAGGACCAGAGCAGGTGGAAGATCCTTCTCCTACCTCGCAGCCAAGACCTGGAGCAAACTCCCCCAGCACCTCCAACGATACTCAACACTTCACCATTTCAGAACGGACCTGGCTCTTCAAATGACACCAACGGGGCAGCGCACAACCCCTCACACAGTGCCTAGAGACCCTCATGGGGGAGTAGTCCGCTATACAAAACCGTGATTGATGGATTGGGGGGGGGTGCTTGTGTGTGATATTAAGAGTACATTCTTCCAAGGCAGCAAGTAGATACATAGGGGTTTGCGGATAAAGAAACCTGTATTATATGTGAAGACCACACACTGCAAAGTTGTTCAAATCCCAAATATTCCAAGCTGTGCAGGCCCTCAAGCAAAGAGATGATCTCAGATCTAACATTCATCAAAAGGACAGTAAGTATGTCAAAATGTTCCAGTCCCGGCATCACTTTGGTTAATCGAGATTATCCTGATCATTGGGTTCTCAGCTGATAAATGACCTTTGGAAATCAAAACATGCTAAAATAGTGCTCCCACCTCAGATATAGTTTATCTGCTAATTAGGCCATTGTTTCTGACTAACCCCACTAACTGCTTGCAAAATTTCCACGAGTGATAAGTCAACTGGGGTGGGTAGGGAGCAATAGCAAGTCATGAGGAAGATATTACATGCACAGAGATTAGAAGTACAATGTATTTCTCATTTGACCAGGTAGAGCCTAATGTATTAACATATAATTTAGCAATTCGTTATTTGCAATAAATATAAAATTGCACATTTAGACTCGCAAAATCATATGTACTATTAATGTATTATTATTAGGTTTATTCTATTTACAATTTCTTATGATTCATAATGAAGCATCCCCCTCAAGTCTCAACAAAACACCAGTGGTGTTAAGTCATATATATGTGAAATTAGTAGGTCATTGTGAACAGTGCCAAATGTTTCAAGCATAATCAGAGTACTTTCACTCAGTCGACCTAAATGCGTACATCATTAGTCACATTTCTTATAGCAGACTCAGTACTGTGATTCGGCACGGCAGCTGTTTACTGCTTCTCCTTCTGTATCATAAACTCTTAAAAATACGAGTGGTATCGCTTCATACTGTCCAAACACTATATATTACTTCAACACACTTTGGATTTTTTTCTTCAATCCTGGAGCTCTTCTGTCAAACAGCTCTTTCCATGGAGATACCCTTCTCCTCTTACATAAGTTTCCTAACATCAATTTCTTGTCTCTACTTCCACCCCTTCTGCATAGAATTATGCAGTGATATTCAGACATTCAGTTATTTATCTCCAACCATCCCTTTCTAGTCCAGAAGTCGTGTGTGAAAATGGGACAAGTTCCCCCTACCACCCTACTTACACAGGCTCTTGAATGACACCCACATAAACACACACCTCTGAAGCAGGTGCATGAACACTCAGCGTTCATTTTCTGCTGCTCTAGCCTCTGACGTGTTGCTTGCATACCAGTGGCAGGCGGGGACCCTCAACACAGGAAGGGTGGCGAGGGAACCCCTCCCAGTGGGGGCCAAAAAGATAATAATAGGAAAAAAAATACTTTTCTGTGTTTCGCTCTCCTCCGTGTTTTCTTCTTGGATGCGTCAGTGAGGCTGCACCTTGTGGAGCCCCAGACAATCCCCTTCTGCAAATCCCGATGCTGCAGTCTTGCCGATGAGCAGCATGAGAGCAGTGCCAGGATTGGCCACGTGGGCTGCCCCAACACTCCAGCAGGCACACCTGGGCCTGCTCTCCACCCAGCTGTCTGAAACAGCTTTTGGCCCCAGAGCCACTGCACAAGCTGCACTATTTAACTATTTAACTGCAAAGTAACTGAAATTGTGACTGCCTGTTTAGTAGTCAATATAACAATATTTTGTGTTTTAAGGAGTTCTGAAAACTTTTGGGCCTGGTGCTCCTGTACCTGCTGCATCATTCAAATCATGACTCAGTTTGTCTGCAAGGTAATTGCACTTGTAGTTGCCTGTTTAGGAATAATATATAGCAATATTAGGTGTTTAGTGGAGTGCTTTAGTGGAGTGCCTGAGGCTTTTAATCATGGTGCCACTGCACCTGCTGCACCATTGAAATCATGACTCCAGTGTTTGCTAGATCACTCCAGTTATGACTGCCTTAGTTGTAAATATAGCAATTTTAGGTGTTTAGAGAAGTTTTGACAATGTGTGGGCCCGTGCCACTACACCTGCTGCACCATTCAAATAATTATCCTGTTGCCTGCAAGATAACTCCACTTGTGTCTGCCTGTTTAGGAGTAGGATATACCAATATTTGGTGTTTAGTGGAGTTATGATAACTTTTGGCCCTGGTGCCACTGCACCTGATGCACCATTTACATTAAGCCCCTTCCAATTGCAAGGTAACTGCAATTGTGATTGCCTGTTAACTAGTAAAATAGAGCAATATCAGGTGTTTAGAGGAGTGCTTAAAACTTTTGGGCTAAGTGCCACTGCACCTGCTGCACCATTCAAATCATGACCCTGTTGTCTGCAAGGTAATTGTGATTGCCTGCTTGGTAGTAAAATATAGCAATTTTTGGTGTTTAATGGGGTACCAAGAGATTTTGGTCCTGGTGTTCCTGCACCTGCTGGGCCATTGAAATCATTCCCTTGTTGTCTGCAAGGTGATTGCACTTGTGACTGCCTGTTTAGTTTTACATTTTAGCAATAATCTGGATTTAGTGGGGTCCCTAGACCTTTAGGGCCCTGTGCCATTGCACCATTCAAATCAAGTACCTTTTAACTTCAATGTACCTTCAATTATGACTGCCTGTTTTGTAGTCAAACAAAGCAATATTATGTGTTTAGAGGAGTTTCGACAAATTTTGGCCCTGGTGATACTGCACCTGCTACACCATTCAAATCAAGTCCCTTTTAACTGCAGGCTAACTGGAATTGTGACTGCCTATTTAGTAGTCTGATATAGCAATATTAATTACAATGTGGGTCGGAAAGCCTTCGAGGCTTTTCGACCATAATTGTAGGTATAAAGTCTGACCACTGTATTATGATGATGGCGGTCAGTATACGCTGTCGGGATTATGATGTTGGTTTCCCACAACCAATCCATGTCGGCCTTTCCAACATGGATTGGCTGTCGGAAATGACTTTGGGGGCCCCTAGCAGGGCCCCCTTACCCCTGGTCCTCCGCATTTGGCCCTGGGGGCCCCTAAACATCCCTGTACCGAGTTGCAGGCACAATGTATGTTTACAACCACACCATGTGCAGTCGCATCCAAATAATGCGGTCAGAACTGCCGACCTCAGTTCGACCGTTTTTCAAATTCGCAACGGTGTCGGTCAGAGGCACCTCCGAGCAACATAGTAATGAGGGCCTATGAGTTTAAATGAGTTCTGACAACTTTTGGGCACCATTCAAATCATGACCCTGTCGTCCGTAACTCAACTTTGGCTGCCTGTTTAGTAGTAAAGTAAAGCATAACTCTAGTATATTACCTTAGCTTTTAACCTGCGATATTTATTATAGCTTTTAGAATTTGATAATAATGACCAAATAGATTAGATTGAAAAATTCAATCCAATAATGCCTACAAAGACAAAAGAAAAGTACTGAACCATGAATAGGAAATACCACAAACGTTCTAAGGCTAAAGCATCTCCTTTACACAACTAAGTAATAAAATGCAAGCATTCCAGAATACTGTTACAAACTGTCTACCTTTTCAGTGGGAAGAGATCTTATCCTGACAGTGAATGAGGCTTAAACAGTGTGAACAGCTTTTGTAGAAATATCCTAAATGCATGCAGCCAGGGGAAGTTAACAATAAGAAAGTTCTACCCAAAAGTGAATGAATACAGTAATTTAGTGTTGGAAGCTAAGAGCCCCCTTTTAAGATATATTAAATACAAGAGACTTCACGTGAGTAAAACCTTAAAAGTAAATAACGTGCATTTTATATAGAGTCTTCAATATCCTTTTTCTAGTTTTTATTTTCCAAATAATAAAACACATTTTAAATTGATATGAAAAGTGCGTTCTTTTGCTGTGCGAAGAAAATGCATGAAATATCATGAAGAAAATAACAACATATTAAAAATAGCACCATGTTAATATAACATGTCCATCTATTTTATGAAAATGCTACTTTCAGAATAGTTTTATTACGTGGACGTGGATAAAAACAATGTGCACTGAATTGTGTCTGCCATTTGGAATTACATTATCTGATTTCACAAACAGCAAACATATGTGTGGTTTACAAAGATTGATAAGAACTATTGCACTGAAAGAAGCCATAGAGTTTCCTCAGTGTTCAATCAAAATTGTATGAATTCTATCAATGATGTAAATGTAAATGTATAGGCATTTATATAGCGCACTACTTACCCGTAGGGTCCCAAGGCGCTTCGACCGCTGCGAAACCCTTCCTGGCTTCCCTGAGAGATGGTCCCTTAATGGGTATCTCCAGGGTGAGACCAGGCATCCCCGGCGGTCTGGTGGGGCCGTTAGTGAAGATGAGGCAAGCTAATGCCCAGAGTTGCCGAGTGTGATCGCTGATCAGAGTGGGCACCGAGGCGAGAGAATTATCGAGTCCGCTGACCCTGGTCCAGAAACCTGCCGCGCCGGGAATCGAACCCTGGTCCCGGGCCGTCCTCTGCTCTCGGGTCTGCCGCCTCTAACCAGTGACATGACATGAATATATCTCTGAAAGAAAGAAAAAAAGTGAAAAGAAAGAAGGAAAGAACTTAGAAAGAAAGAAGAAAAGGAGACTAGTTAAGAAAGAATACCAAGCAGAGGAAAAAAGTCCACGCTGTAGTACGATATAACCAATGGAGCCTTATCTAAGTTGCAAGACAACTGAAACAATATTTTCAGTGGCACTTCTAGTTTGATGTTGTCATTTCTTGGTGCTTTAAAACTAGTGTCCCAAGGGTCATACAAAATGGATAGCATCAAGCTGTAAAACTTTCCAAGTGTCTCCTCTACAGTCTTGCTCACAAAGTTTCACTGGATGTTTTTTATACTGCACACATTCATGGAGTTGTTTGTATTGCAAACAGTAATAAACCTGCACACTCAATGCTACCAAGAGTACCTCTATTTCAAACTAGTCTCCAAACGGAAATAAAAAGAAAATGTCCACGTTTTATTAAAGGAGCAGTGCAGAATCTCATGGGAAGTGTACAAACAGCAGTAAACCTTAATAGCTATAAATCCTGTATTTCCAGAATAGTTATTTTTGTTTTATTTCTCTGATCCCATTACTTGTATGCCTCTGTTATTATAGATGGGAATACGTTCTTATATAGCTAAACAGTTTACATCGGCTCTGTTTCTGAACGGAAGCGCTCAGAAGCAATCATGAAATACAACTTTTCTATTAGTGTTGGGATGGTGTTATTGAAGTATTTGTTCCTGAGAGTATCCTGTAATTTTCTTTTACTTGGAAACATGAACCTAATACACCAGAAAATTATTCATTTTTGCCTCTACTGTTTCAATATTTCATGACTTCTTATGATAGGGATTACTATAAATTGATCCCTGTAGTTGTTGGTTTACGAGGTTCACACTTACCGAGGTTACACCTTGCAGCTGGCGAGAGCCATGGGGTGTTATTTAGCTCAATGACTCCTTTTCTATCCTAGATGTTTGATTGTCAGCATCTAATCATTTTTATCAAGCATGATATTGCGCAAGTGGTATTCATGAAACAGGCAGGAAAGTCTTTGTAAATTATAATTACCATCATTCATGACAGATATGTGTAGAAACTGAACTGTTTGTTCCAATAAATTCAATAAATAAGGATACTTTCCTATATTTCGGCCAGTTCATCAAGCCTGTTGTTATGACAGGGCACATATCCAGAAGGAAGCCCGACATCTGATGTTCTCCATAAGTTTGATTATTTATTGGACTGAGAGGAGGTGAATCTTTAGAAACATTTCTATGTCAGATTGCTTCTGAATCAACAAAGTTATTAGGGTATTTCTGAACTTTATCGTTGAAAAAAGCATATTATCCCCACTCTGTGAATTATTTGGATGAGAGGCAATATATAGACACAGGCAACTAAGTACACAAGAATACGTTAATAAAAGGCCTCTACAGATAAACGTTTCTGGTCTATTTATTCTCAGATGTGCTTCGTATGATAAAAACATCCAATGCGTTTCGCCCAAACATGGGCTTCTTCAGGGCTAGGGCGCATAGGTGAGGCTCATGGTAGAGCGAAGTCCTATGAGTGTATGTTGTATGGTATACTTCAAACGGTATTAACCGCATAAGTACGTTGGAGCCTTGTCCATGAAAAATGTCCTTTAGACCAGCACAATATTTTAAAATCCCCACTCTTGCGAGCAGGTGTTGCATTATTCGCTGCGTCATTGGAGTGATAAGTGTTTCTAAAGTTTTAACTGGGAATGTTTGTGCTGCCAAGATGGTCTCTGTATAATATGCCTTCTTTGTGACTCTAACTTAATAGTTGCACTTCCTTATTTTACATAAATATATTTCCTTTAGTTATCGGTGTAATTCCTTCTCCAGATTAGTTTCAATATTCTTTGACATTCCTCCCTGCTTTTGAGTCATTGGATAACAAGTTACTGTTTAAAAAATTGAATAGAGTTACATTGAAAGGGGGCTACGTCATTTAGGGCCTAATGTGCAAAACCTCCGATTTGGTCAATCGAAGGGTTTGCAACCGCTAAAACACATTGCGTAATTTTCTAAACTCAACTGATTCGGAAAAGGTTTTCTGAATCGTTAAATGGGTAAGGTAAACCTTAAGGAATCGCTGTTTGGAAAGGGCATTTTTAGGGCGTCACTTGCATATGCTCAATCCTTTAGAGATGTATTAATGTTTTGAATTGTATTAATATTTTCCACATGAAATCCGGTTGCAAGACATTAATATTTTACTACCAATTCAAAATTGATGGCAAGTCATTTGCAAACCGGAATGTTGACAAAAACATTTTGAGAATATTGACAAATGCGTTTTCCTTTGGAATATTCCTTACTTCTAGAAACAAATGTGTTTAACTTTTCATTTTTTGATTTATTTTTTCATTTAGGAAAATGTTCTGCATTTAAAAAAAATAGCTTCATGTAAAATCACAGTCAATCACAAACATGTTGATCTGCTGCCCCACAGGCTGCCTTGCCTGTGAATTTAGCCAATCGTAATGGGTCACAATTTGCGAACTGCCTCATGCATATTAATGACATAGGCTGAATTGCGACCTACTATGATTTAGACCGGAAAACTCGTACATCAGGCCCATAATACTAAAAATTAAAGCTGTACAAGAGTATTAGTCAATGGGCTGTGTTTACTTCTTCTGTTGACCATTCTATAACATAATATTGCAAAAAACTAAAACGGGATCAAGTAGTGGTCCGACCACTGCACTGACAGAGGAGTCTGATTGGGTATTTCAATCACAGTCTAATTATAGAGCAACTACATTTCACATCTAATGCTTGTCCAACTTCTAAATATCACATCTAATGAATGTCCGGCTTGCTGTGTAAGTCCGAACAGCCCCTGCTGCAGATTTAGCTGACCCATCACATATATGCCCCTTTTTTACCTCCTTCATTGTGCTGAAATCATTGAAATAATGTACCTCGTGCTAGTGAGTCATGGGATTAGTCATATGGTTTGTGATATGTTATGTGCAGAGGCATATAACAATGGAGGAGCAATGACATGTCTGACATACTCTCATCCCCACTATATGGCTGGAAGCCTGCATCCCATGTCAGCCCCGGTACATCAACCATTGATCCAGTAAAACCTTGGTCATATTGACGTAGGCAGAACGTTCCTGATGCACTACCTCCATAATGTCAATTTGATTAACCCCTTCGCTGCTAGACCTTTCCCCCCCCACCCCCTCCCCCCGTGCTAAGCCTTTTTTGGGCTATTTGGTGTAGTTCGAGCTTAGGTCCCTGTACCTTTTTGACCACATAAGGCATCAACACCTACTTTGCATCCTTTTCTTCCAACATCATGGGGACTCTGAAGGTACCCAGGGCTTGTGGATTCCACTAAAGGGGACCCAGAAATTAGCCATAATACAGCAAAAGTTTGGTTTTTAGGGGCAAAAAGTGCTGCAAATGAAAGCATCTGGGTTTTCCCTGCAAATGGCATAAAAAAGGGGCTGTGGGCTGCAATCACCATTTTACCAGACAGACAGACTTTTGTCAGAAAACCAAAATGTTTTACACAGTTTTGGCATTTTTGTGGGACATAGCCTATTTTTGCATTTTTTTGTGCTTTCAACCTCCTTCCAGTGAATGGTAGAAATGGGTATGAAAGCAATAATGGATCCTTAAAAGCTATACATTTTACAAAAGTAGACAGCATTTTGAAGTCAGCAAGGGGTCATTTATGTAGATCCTTCAAGGTTTCTTTATAGAAACTAACAGTTAAATATTGGAAAAATTTAAAATTAGTTGGAAAAAACAGCCATTTGTGTCAACATTTTCACCTGTAACGTCTTGTAATTATGACAGCTCTTTGAAAGCAATATACTGTTACATCCGCTGGACATTACTGGTTGTGGGGATATATAGGAATTGTAGATTCACCAAGAATCCGACGAACCAGGAGCCAAAAACTGAGCAGCGACTTGCAATGGTTTTTTATCATATACCTGGTATATAGCAATTATTCAGCGAAAATGTATATATGCTAAAATCTGTATGAAAGACACCTATGTATTGCTAAAATGGGAACAAAATATAGAGTTTAGAAACAGTAGACATTTGCACATTTTGGAAATTGGGAATACTTATACTAGCATGAGAATTATCGGTCATTTTTCAAAATGACATCTTTTTTACACATTGTCTTTCATTTGGAAGGCAGAAATGCATCAAAAGTCAACAGGTAATAACAGTTGCTCTACAAATCTGAATTACCCTAAGTCTCCCAATAAAAATGGTAACTCACTTGTGTGGGTAGACCTATTGCCCACGACAGGAAACGGCTCAAAACGCAAAGTGAACACACCACATTTTCACAATGAAAAATGACCCTTTTTTTTAGCAAAGTGCCTAGCTTTAGTTTTTTAACCCTAGCTCTGCCTGCACCTAGGTAAACCTAGCAAACCTATACATTTTTGAAAACTAGACACCCAGAGAAATCCAGGAGGGGGTAACTTGACTGGCTCTCACCAGGTTCTGCTTCACAGAATCCTTAGCAAACTTGAAAAATTGACCAAAAAGTAAATTTTCCTCACATTTCTGAGGTGGAACGGTCTGGAATCTGCTTGGATCCAAACATTTGCACCCACCCTGCGTTTTCCAAACTCTTTCAAGAAAAATGGTACCTCACTTGTGTGGGTAGGCCTAGTGCTTGTGACAGGAAACGGCGCAAAAACGCAATGTGGACACTCCACAATTTCACAGTGAAAAACGACCCTTTTTTGCAAAGTCCCTTGCTGTAGTATTTTAACCCTAGCTCTGCCGGCACCTAGGGAAACCTAGCAAACCAATACATTTTTGAAAACTAGATACCAAAGGGAATCCAGGATGGGGTTTCTTGACTGGCTCTCACCAGGTTCTGTTACCCAGAAACCCTTGCAAACCTAAAACATTGTCAAACAAATGCGTTCCTCACATTTCCGTGGTGGAAAGTTCTGGAATCTGCGTGGATCCACAAAATTCCTCCCAAACCGCGTTCCCCAAAGTCTTCCAAGAAAAATGGTACCTCACTTGTGTGGGTAGGCCTAGTGACCGCGACAGGAAACTGCGCAAAACGCAATGTGGACACACCACATTTTCACAGTGAAAAATTGGAAATTACACTTTTTTTGCAAAGTGCCTAGCTGTAGTTTTTGAATACGAGCTCTGCCTGCACCTAATAAAACCTAGCAAACCTATACATTTTTTAAAAACTAGACACCCAGGGGAATCCAAGATGGGGTGACTTGACTGGCTTTCACTAGGTTCTGTTATCCAGAATCCCTTACAAACCTTAAAAAATTGTTTTAAAAAAGCACATTTTCCTCACATTTCTGAGGTGGAAAGTTACTTGAGTGGGTGGGTCAAGTACCTGAGACAGGCAAGGGCCCAAAACCTTTTCAGGCGACATCAAAATTACCTATCACAAACCAACCTGGTTTGGCAAGGGGGGTCCCTTGAGTTTTTGGCCCTGATCTCGGCAGCCATCTAAAGAAACCTACCAAACCCACACATTTCTGCAAACTAGACACCCTGGGGAGTCCAGTGAAGTATGGCTTACGTGAATCCCTCAACATTCTCCTACCAAGAGTCCCCTGCACACCTCAAATCTTACTGAAAAAAATGACTTTTTTCTCAAATATCCGTGTGGGATAGTTCTGGATTCTACGTGGATCCACAAATTTCCTCCCAATCAGCATTACTCCAGGTCTCCCAATAAAAATGGTACCTCACTCACGTGGGTGGGTCAAGGACCAGCGACAGGCAAGGGCCCAAAACCTATTGAGGCGACATCAAAATTACCTATCACAAACCAACCTGGTTTTGCAAGGGGGGTCACATGAATTATTGGCCCGGGGCTCGGCAGCCATCTAGGGAAACCTACCAAACCCACACATTTCTGAAAACAGGTTACCCGGAGTAGTCCAATGAGGTATGACTTGCGTAGATCCTCCAACGTTTCACTACCCAGAATCCCCTGCAAACCTCAAATTTAGCTAAAAATACACATTCTCCACATATTTTTTGTGGAATCACTGTGGTGGCACAAATGTCCTACCCCAAAACATTCTCCTTAGTGTCCCGAGTAAAATGAAACCTCACTTGTGTGGGTGTCTGTAGGAAGGTGGAATATGACTACATGGTTGCCCCCACTTTTTTCCTGGTGTTTTCCTGGTTTTTTACTTAGTTTGCTCGGGAACTTGCTATTCACGTCCCCAGCCTATCTGCTTCCTCTCTAAAATGATTCCATGTACTTTAGGTACACTCCAGTTTGGTTACTGTAGTACCCTTATAAGTCCCTACTATATGGTACCTTAGGTACCAAGCGCATAGGTACCACAGAGGCCTACCAGGGGCTGCAGCATCTATTATGCCCCCCCTGGGTAGCCTTCCAAATTGACACCACAGGTCTGCTACTGCAGCCTGGGTAAGGTGGTGTATGTACCCCTTACTTAGATATAGTTTACCTATATCTACCTTAAATAACTACACATATAAACCTATCAGTCACCCCTATGGCAGGCCTTATCAATGCTGAAGGCAGGGTGCTGTGTTTTGTGTGAGAGGTTGACCCTGCATGAGCAGGGCCCCTCTGCCGCCTTTGGAATCTATTCTCCGGGGTTGTTCTATGATACAGCCAGACAATATACTATAAAGTGCATTATAACCTCGCAGTAAATGCTAACGTTTGAATGGCTGCAAGGAAACATGACATGAGTGTGATGTCAAACACGTTGGAATCATACCCCCCACCAATCCTGGCGGCGGGGGTATGATTCCACCCTTCTAGAGGGAGAGACATGTACACACCGGTACACCCGGTACCAGTTTAAAAGAACCCTGGCATCACAAAATGGATGCTACAGACACAAGTCTGAGTTCCTGCTGCTGGGCAAAACTCCAGCAGGGGAGGCCTGGAAAATATGTTCCCTGTCACAGGGAGGTGTCATCACCTCAGAGATAGGCTTTAGTGTATTGAGGCTCGGAGGGTGCACTCCAAAAGTGCTTTGAAGTCTGCACTGGGGGCACATTTGGTGTCCCTGTGCATAGTCCAGTTCAAACCAATTGGAGGGGCACTCAGCTCCTGCTCTGGCGCAAAACTGGACAAAGGAAATGGGTGTAGCCATCCCTCTTTCCTGACCCTCCAATAGGTGGGTCCCCAGAGTATGTCCAACATGGGTATTAGAAAGAAACCCCTGACTACAGGATTTCAGATTACACCTGGATGAAACTCTGATACAGAAATCCCAGAACTTCAACGATCTACACGACTAGATGACTGAAGAATATCCCTTGGAGTAAAGGACTTACTCCCCTGCTTGGCAGGCACCAAAGACGCATCTCCGAAGCTCCCGCTGGACTCCGAAGTATTTGCAACACAGGAGGTGGGTTTCCAGAATTCCCAGAGGCCGAAGCAAGTCCCCGGTAAAGCTGAGATCTGTAGCACTCGTGGGTACCGTGGAACCGGAACCCCTGGACACCGTGCACATTTGCAACGGCATCAGCTTCTTGACATTTCTTGAGGCTGTGCATTGGGTTACTTGTAGCCCAGCCCCCGAGCAGCATTTCCACTGAAGATTGTTGGCCCCCACTCCACGAGTGCTCCGTGAGCCGACTTCTTGTGATTTCTCCCAAGGTGCCTTTGCGATCCCTGGTCTGTTGGCCTGTGGGTCCCTGAGAAGGCAACTGTGACTTTCCTTGAGTTTCCATGGTTTCTCCAGACGTGCCCTGACTCTCCACCACTTGGTGAGACCCCCGAACTTTGCTGGTCCGCACCAAAGCATCTTTCCTCTTTCTGCATGGGTTGCTCTTGCCACTGCTTGATGGGTCCAATCCAGGCAGCGATACCGCAGCACTCAACATCCTTCATGGGACAGCTTAAATCCAGCACCTGGTCATCATCGATGTCTCCTGCTCCTCGTGGCTGCAGAGTCAATCTTCACCTCTTCACACCTGAATCACCCGACATCGGTGGGCATTCGTCTATCGTGCCCCTGGTCACTGGCAAGTGACCCAGACTCTGTCCCCTCTGCTTTCAGGTTCCTCACATTTTTGATCCAGGCTTGGATCACACCGGACACTTCTCTCATTGACGGCAGCATCACTTTGCAGTAGATCGCCATTGAAATCAACGATGATTCCCGACACCAAAAGACACCTATGCACGCGACTTTCCTGGGTGAGGTAATATGAGTACTACGGTGCACCCGTGGGTGTTGGCCCTAGAACCCCTTAAGTCTAAAGGGATTTGCTCAAAGTTAAGTATGGGCCAAAAATTCATCCATTTTGAGCGGGATGGTACCTGCGACATGGAAGCATGCAATGGTACGGGCATTGCTAAAAAAACCTGCCCTTGACCCAGCTAACCCTAGCAATTACCGCCCAATCTCTCTGCTCCCATGGGCATCTAAGATCCGGGAGAAGCACGTTAATACCATTCTGACGAAGTTTCTTGAGGAAAATCATCTCCTCGATGCCTCCCAGACGGGCTTTCGCCCAAAACATGGGACAGAGACTGCTCTATTGGCTGTGACTGAGGAGGCAAGACGGATCTTGGATCGGGGGGGGTCAGTGGCAGTGATCCTCCTCGATCTGAGTGCCGCTTTTGACACGGTACATCATAAAATTCTGATGAACCGTCTAGCCGACCTAGGAGTGTCCGGAGAAGCCCTGGTCTGGTTCGAGTCTTTTCTATCGGATAGAACCTTCCACGTCTTTGACGGCACTTCCGTGTCATCGAGCAGGCCTTTGGGGTGTGGAGTCCCTCAGGGCTCATCTTTGAGCCCTACGCTCTTCAATGCATACATGAGGCCGCTGGCTGGGATTGTTCGTCCGCATGGTATTAACATAATTTCCTATGCGGACGACACCCAGCTGGTGGTCTCCCTTGTGCAGAAGAGTGGCCTCCAATCGCCACCCAATTTAGCGGCATGCCTAGAGGAGGTGAGGAGTTGGATGATGAGCTCATGTCTGAAGCTCAATGATGACAAGACCGAGCTCATGCTCCTGGGCCCGGCGGCCCCCTCTACTTTGGAGCTGCTATGGCCCGCGAGCATGGGGGCGGCCCCTGCCCCCAGAGATAACATCAAAAGTCTAGGGGTATGGCTAGATAAGTCGCTGAGCTTCAATACACAGGCCATCAAGGTGGCGACCACCTGCTTTGGCCTCCTTAGGGTGATCAAAAAAATTCTTCCCCTTCTTCCATTTGAGGCCTGACAGATAATTATTCAGGGTCTCGTCCAATCCCGCCTGGACTTCAATAATGCCCTTTATCTTGGAGCACCGGACTATACCTTGCAAATACTTCAGCGCACTCAAAACTGTGCTACCCGTACGCTACTTGGAGTCCCGCGAAGAACTTCAATAAAAGCTGGCCTAAGAACGCTGCACTGGTTGTCTGTCAGGGACAGAGTTAAGTTTAAAGCTCTGTGCATTGCTCACCAGGCTCTTTGGAAAATGGGCCCAGAAATCAACTGTTCCTTGATTTCCCCTTACCTGCCCAACAAGGTGCTTCGATCCTCGTCTGCATCACTGGCCAAGATTCCTGGAATCTTTAGAGCCAGAGCAGGAGGACGTTCCTTCTCCTATAATGTGTCAAGATTGTGGAACACCCTCCCTCTGCACATGAGAGGCAACTCCAACTTAACCAGTTTCCGGAAACAGCTTAAAAACTTTTTGTTTCAGTAACCAGAAACTTCCTGTTCATCTGAGGGCATTTTTGTTTAGTCACAGCGCCTGGACGCCTGACGGCAACTGCAGCGCTTTATAAATTTTATTTTCATTTCATTTCAAAATCCGTTCCGCTCGCGAAATTTGCGGATTTGCGGCAATTTCGCGATCCGCGAATCTCGCGAAATTGGCGCAAAATTCGCAAATTCGCTCGCGGACGGATTTTTTTTTTTATGGCCAGCTCACTCAAGGGACCAAAGTTACAGGCACACACGGTCACTGGAGGCACATCTTCTGGCCCTTTCCGCAGCTGCAGTGTAGGAAAAGCACTATGCATTTACCCAACGAGGTAGCACTTACTGATTAGCCAGTAGAAATCACTCCAGTTGAGTAGAGGTATTGCACAAAACGGTGGCATCTATGGGGATAACTATGCAGGGTAGGATTCATTCTGGCACGTGGCTCCTGTCACAAAAATTAAACCTCCACAGGAAGCACTTACAGATATAGCAGGTGCCCGGGGTTGAAGCTCAAATTCAGTAACGTTTTAATCAGCCCAAAACATTAGTGAGCACGGTCGAGGCTGGGCAAGTGTGCTTTAACCCCATATCTGCTGTCAAAAATTAGCTGTAATACTCGAGGGAGGTCTTTGAATCCATGAGTTTCTCGAGCCCAATCCCAGTGTAGTTCCTGTGACCAGGAGGCTGCTTTCTCCTCACCTGCTGCCCTGCTCGCTCTCTGACCCTTTATACACAAGAGGCATGTTGACACTCATAGAAGCCCCGCCCATTTGGCCCCGCACCACACACTAGCGGTATCAAACGTCTTCCCGCCCTTTCCCAACTATGATGGACAGCTCACTCAAGGGACCTCGGTGCCTCTTGGCGCGGTGGCAAAGTTACAGGCACACATGGTCAGTGGAGACAAATCTTCTGGCCCTTTACGCAGCTGCAGTGTAAGAAAAGCACTTTACATTTACCCAACAAGGTAGCACTTACTGATTAGCCAGTAGAAAGTACTCCAGTTGAGTAGAAGTATTGCACAAAACGGTGGCATCTTCGTGGATAACTATGCAGGGCAGGATTCATTCTGGCACGAGGCTCCTGTCACAAAAATTAAACCTCAACAGGAAGCACTTAAGGATATAGCAGGTGCCCGAGTTGAAGCTCAAATTCAGTAACGTTTTAATCAGCCCAAAACATTAGTGAGCACGGTCGAGGCTGGGCAAGTGTGCTTTAACCCCATATCTGCAGTCGAAAATTAGCTGTAATACTCGAGGGAGGTCTTTGAATCCATGAGTTTCTTGAGCGCAATCCCCGTGTAGTTCCTGTGACCAGGAGGCTGCTTTCTCCTCACCTGCTGCCCTGCTCGATCTCTGACCATTTATACACAAGAGGCATGTTGACACGCATAGAAGCCCCGCTCGTTTGGCCCCGCACCACACACTAGCGGTATCAAACATCTTCCCGCCCTTTCCCAACTATGATGGATGGCTCACTCAAGGGGCCGCTGCGCCTTTTGGCGCGTTGGCAAAGTTACAGGAACACATGGTCAGTGGAGACAAATCATCTGGTTCTTTACGCAGCTGCAGTGTAGGAAAAGCACTGTACATTTACCCAACGAGGTAGCACTTACTGGATTAGCCAGTAGAAAGTACTCCAGTGCAAATCGCAAAAAAATCTGCGAGTTTGCAGGAAAATTCGCAGATTTTTTGAGATTTCGAAAGAATTCACGGACTGCAGATCGGCAAAATTCACCCATACTTACTCAAAGTTCTCTTCTATGTGTCCTTAATCTTTAAATTTCCAACCGCGACTTTCCCCATAGAAGATAACAGCGATTCGCGGCTGTGTTCTCACACTGCACGCGTCCCTCATGGGTCCCCTGTGTCACTACATTGGGTGGTTCCAGCAATTCTACAGGCTCAAGGCCTTGTGTCTAGGCCTTGTGTCTAGTCAAGTTGTGGTTCCTATACCACTTTCTTAATATATGGTTTGGTTCGCCCCCTAGGGCCTAATGTATATTGTGCTAATTTACTGTGATCTATTAAGTGTAACATATGTGCTTTGACCTCTAGCCTCATAAAGAGACTAGTAGGGTGTGTTTAGTAATAAATACATATATTTTATATATATATACCTGGCATGGTTCTCCTTTCATTTAGCCACTCAAGAGATTATAGACTGGAAAAATAACCTGCTTTACATTCCTTCAAGACTTAGCCTGAAGGCTGCTCTCCATAGCTACCACTAGGATAGCTTTCAAATAAGGTTGTCTGTAACCTATCAACTCGAAGGGGTTGTTCGGACTGGTGCACGGTGCCCACTATAACTAGTGGACAGCATATGCCTGGCCAACTTCTCGCATTGGTGTGCAGCGGTTGGGATTCAAGCTTGCCATTGTTTTACCAGATAATCTCAAGTGAGTGACTAACTGAAAACCACTAAAGCTACCTGAGGTACTTATAATTCAAGCTTAAACTACAGTAAGTTCTACTGAACTTTGAGTTGTGTGTCAAGGTCTTAGGACACCCTTTCTACAACTCAAGAGAGTTTAGTAGGCCACACTAGAGTAGGGAGGTGCATACAACACACCACACTAGTGATGTCTGAAACACAAGGAACCAGTGGGTCCCTGCAAGAAGTCAGAGGGCTTCTGCCATCTAAGTATGACAAACTCCCATTCTTGGAATTGAAAGCATTGTGTAGTATTAGGAAATTGAAGACAGGGAAAAGTGCAAACCCCCAACTCCCCATAGAGGTATTGCTGTTGGATGATCTCAGAAAGACCTCAGGGTCTGAAGGGGTAAGCAGAGTGTGTGGGGCAGCAGATGAGGAAAGGCCCTAGGGTGAAGTCACCCAGGATCTGACCTCTGAAGCTGACCAGGAATATGACAATGATCCAAACCTGGAAGATACAACTCCTCCTGGAAATGAGGAAGATGGCCATGATGGCCCTCTCTTCACTCCACCTAGGAGAGTTGAGGGTGTGTCTACAAGGTCAAGATCTCCTTCAAATTAGTCTGTCCATTCTGACACATCTATAGGGACCTCTGTTTCTTCTCACAGGAGGAAATCCTCCAGTGAGAGGAAAGAAAGGATTACTCAAGGAGCTCAGTTTAGAATCAGAAGAGGGCAGAACGCCTTAGAAAGGGAGTCCCTAGAGCTTCAGAAAACTAGAGGGAAGCTGGGGCTAGAGCCCCATGGTGGCAGCAACATCCCTAGTGGTAGGGAAAGATCTCATGACCATAGGAACCTAAGCAAGATTGTCCCTCCCTACCTGAGTGGGGATGACATCCACAAATGGATTACTGCACTGGAAAGGGCCTGTAAAGTTCAGGGGTCCCTCGGGAGCAGTGGGCAGCAATCTTGTGGTTCTCCTTTGCAGACAAAGGTAGAAACAAGCTCCTCACTGTAAGAGAAGAGGATGCTGATAATTACAAAGTCCTGAAGAGTGCTCTGATTGAAGGGTTTGGCCTAATCACTGAACAATACAGGTTAAAGTTCAGAGATACCCAAAAGGCACAGACTCAGGGCTGGGTTTACTTTGTAGATTGTGCTACCAAGGCTGTGGAAGGTTGGATACATGGCAGTAAGGTGTGTGATTTCAAAGGAGTGTACAACTTAATTATGAGGGAGCAGATCCTTAATAATTAAAACCAGCTTTTACACCAGTACCTGGTAGACTCTGATCTGACCTCTACTCAAGAATTGGGAAAGAAGGCAGACAGATGGGTCAGAACCAGGGTAAGGCCTAAGAATCAAGGTGGTGACCAGATTCTACCAAGTCCCAAGAGAAAGGTGGGGATAAATCAAAAGACAAGTCCCCTACAGGGCCCCAAAGATCCACTTCTGGGGGTGGGTCCCAAACTTCTTACTCTCCTGAAAAGAAACCATATTGCCATGTTTGTAAAAAGCCTGGCCTCTGGAAAACTGATCCCAGTTGCCCCAGGATTAGGATTGGCAATAAAGAAAATGTTACTAACACTACCACTCCTCCTGGTACTACTAGTAGTAATCCCCCGGGGGGTAGAGTTGCTCCCAAAAAGTTAGGTGCATTTTTATGGGGAACAGAGGTGGGGGGCTAGTTTAGACAGGTCCCCCTCACAAGCCTCCTTAGTCTGTGATGGTGGCATGGGATGTGCCACTTTTACCATGGGCCCTAATTCTTTGGGCAGGTACAGACAGGGGCTCATAATCAATGGTCAGAAAGCTGTGGCATTCAGGGGCACAGGGGCTATTTTTACCATGTTGACAGGGAAACTAGTCCCCCTCAACAGCTTTTACCTGAGTTTAAATACCAGGTGACCAACATGGATGGTGACAGAACAGATCATCCCATGGCCATAGTGAATCTCAGCTGGGGAGGGGTCACAGGCTCAAATAGAGTGGCAGTGTCCCCAAACTTGCCTGTAGATTGCTTGATGGGCAATGATCTGGAAATTTTACCCTGGGCTGAAGTTGAACACCCAGCCCATCTGAGAATGCTGGACATCCATTAAATAGTTAGTGGGGCTGTGCGAGCCACAGCCCAACCCCAGGGAAATTTTGGAGTGATGGAGCCTGAAAGAATGGCCCACTATCCTCCACAAGAGAGCACAAGGGATGAAAGTCTTCTTCCTCCCAGACTGTAGGTAAGGGTCAGCCTGTCAGGGAACTGATCCTATCCCTAGTGAAGGAACAGCCCCAGAGGTAGTGAGGCCTGTCCTGGCAATTACTCTGATGGCAGGGGACCCTTCCCCGGTGGTACCCAGTCTGTAGCAGGTAACCTGCCACTCTGTACACAGGGCTGCAGAGGTCAGTGTGGTCATTGAACCCTACAGGGCTGCCTGTCCAGAGGACCCCCTCATCAGCATATTAGGGGCACCAGGCTAGTAGCCCTAGCCAGGTGAAAATTCCTTAACTCCCTGAGGGATCCCTTTTGACATTGAATAGGGAACACACCCAGATGGACTCTGTGTGGCAAAGGCCACCCTGGGACCCAGTGGTTCCAAGCCTACCATGTCCCTCCAGTATTCCACCCAAAGGAACCCAACCCCCAGCTGTAGGCAGCCAAAGGTTGACCCTTAGAGCGCAGTGCAACTAAGTTATAGAAAGAAAGGCATCCATGGTGAACAGTGATCTGAGGAAGTTGAGACCAACTTTATTAGGGCCTCACTTCACTACTCAGACACCTCACCAGCCTTTTACTTTACATAAACACACCACAGGTAGGGAGTCCCCATGGTGGAGACCCTCTCATACCCTTAGGGGGAGAGATTACTTAGTGGACCATAAGACAGGGGAAACCATGCTAGTGCAGGCACTTCCTTATATGGCCACTTAGTCAATAAAGGCTCACTCAACTGAGCAAGGTTAGCCTTATCTCTTTCCATTTGGGGGGTTATGTAGGAAGGTGGAATCTGACAACATGGTTGCCCCCACTTTTTTCCTGGTGTTTTAAAGGTTTTTGATTTAGTTTGGCTGGGTACCTGGCATCATTGGTGTGAGTCTCCCTTCCATTTGCCTCCTCTGTTTCGATATGTTTTTGCTCATTTTATGCTTTGGTCACTGTGCCACTGCTAATCAGTGCCACAGTGCAAGTGCTCCCTATGTTAAATTGATGTACTAATTGGTTATTCCATGATTGGGTTATTTAATTTACCTGTCAGCCCCTAGTACAGTGCAGCATGTGGGGCCAGGGCTTGTAAATCAAATGCTGCTGGTGGGCTTGCAGCACTGGTTGCGCCACCCACAGAAGCAGCTTTTAATGTGTTTCTCAGGCCTGCCATTGCAAGCCTGTGTGCAGTCTAGTACTGCCATGTCGACTTGGCCAAGTGCACTCACCTGCCAGTCCCTAAACCTTCCCTTTGCTTCATGTTAGACACCCCTATGGTAGGCCCAAGGGCAGGGTGAATTGTAAGTATAAGGTAGGACATACTCTGATGTGTGTAGCATGTCCTAATAGTGAAGTACAGCCATTTTCGTTTTTCACTAATGCAAGGCTACCTGTTCTCCATAGGCTAGAATGTGCAGTTAGCTTATTACATTCTTATATGGGAACATGGTAGAAATTCAAATTTAGTATGCCTGAACTCAGAATAATAAAATACATCTTTTAGTAAACTTGGTTTTAATATTCTGTGTTTGAAAATACCACTTTCAGAAAGTAGGTATTTCCTTGCCTAACTGTCCAGGCCTGCCTCTGCTAGGTTGTGTATTCCTTGTCTGGGTTTGTGAGTGACAGGGCTGGGGGATTCCAGGAGACAGGCTGGGGCAGCCCAGTGGTGAATAGAGAGATCTGCATCTAGATGAGAAAGAGGAGTTGCACCTGGTTCCTGAATGGGGCTGGGCCTTCCCTCTACAATGCTGGCTCCACCTCCCGTGGCTTGTCTGATGTCTCTGCCCTGCACTGTGAAAGGAGAGAGGAATCATGTCAACAAGGTGCTCCAGAGCTGTATCTTACCTCCCCTGTGCTGGCTCCACCTCCTGTGGGGCGGCTGATGTCTCTACCCTGCACAGTGAAAGGAAGAAGAGAGTCATGTAAACTTTTAAACTAGGCAGAGGCCTCTCTGCCTTTAGAGAACAAAGGATTTTGGGGTATAAATATTGGGACCCAGTCCCAAGAACCTTAGATCACTTACGGAACAAGAAACCTTTTGCCAAGGAGAAGAACCAAGGAAGCTGCAGGAGTTTGACTGCCCCTCTGCCAGTGTGCTGTTTGCTGGGTTGGCCTGCAGTGATTGCTTTATTGCCAAGGAAAGGAGAAGGAACTTTTAAGGACTTTCATCATCTTCAGAATATTCTCCAAGGGCTTGAGCTGTGCTTGCCCCCTGCTGAAGTCTCAGGGACAAAAGACTTCATATTCAGCTCCCCTCTGACATTTGCATGTTGCTGGGAGCTCGATGCATCTAGAGGAAGCGTGTCGCCGCCGCAGCTGAAATTGTCGCATCGCTGGAGAAGCGAGCCTTCGCCGCGTCTCCCTGGAAGCGTGTGTTCATCGAAGCTGCCTGCTGTTGCATCACCGGAGAAGTGTGACGCCATCGAGAGAGTCGCCATCTCATCACCGGAGAGGCGTGTCGCAGGGCCTGTCGCGGCTCCAAAGTACAGACTCGTCGCAAGGCTTCCAGGGTGTCTACGCATCGTTATCGCATCGCCGCATCAAGGACGCCATCTTCACGAATCGCAACCGGATCATCGCATCGCATCAAGGTGCCATCTTGCGGACCGCAATGGGCCCGCAGGCCGAGAATCTACGCATCAACTCCGCACCGGTAAGGATAACGACGCATCCCCTACTCTGAGCAAGCATTGAGGTACGACGCATCATCTAATGCCGGATCATGGAACCGAAGCATCTCCCCTTTTGCGAGCCTTTTGTTCCCTTTGCGTTGTACATCCAGGTACTTTGTTGAGAACTTTGTCGCATTTATCATCAACTTGAACTAAGTAACTTTGTATCATCTTTAAAGCAATCTTAAGTGTAGTACTGTGGATTTTTGTCGTTTGTGGCCTTGTGTTTAAGTCTATATAAAGAATACTTATTTTTTATAAAACCTGTATTGTGTCCATCTGTTGTGTTTTCACTGTATTACTGTGTATATTCACAAATGCTTAACACACTGCCTCTGAGAAAAGCCTGTCTCCTCGTGCCAAGCTACCAAGGGGGTGAGCAGGGGTCATTAGGAGTGTAATCCTCTTATCCTGACTTAGAGGTAAGGGTCCCTATTTGGACAAAGGTGAATACCATTGCCAAGTAGAGACCCCCAGATCTAACAGTTACCTATACCTACCTTAAATCACTACACATATAAACCTATCAATCATCCCTATGGCCGGCCTTATCAATCCTGAAGGCAAGGTGCTGGATTTTGTGTGAGAGGGTGCCCATGCATGAGCAGGGCCCCTCTACAGCCTTCGGAATATTCTCTGGGGTTGTTCTGTGATACAGCCAGACCATATACTCTTAAGTGCATTATAACCTCGCGGTAAATGCTAACTGTTGAATGGCTGCAAGGGAACATGTTGTGTTTGGTGTCAAACACATTGTAATCGTAACCCCCCTGCCAGTCCTGGTGGCAGGGGTATGATTCCACCCTTCTAGTGGGAGAGACATGTACACACAGGTACACCCGGTACCAGTTTAAAAGAACCCTGGCTTCACTAAATGGATGCTACAGACACGAGTCTGACCTCCTGCTGCTGGACAAAAGACAAAACTCCATCAGGGGAGGCCCTTGCCCCACCCACACAAGTGAGGTATCATTTTACTCCGGAGACATTTGTACAGGAACTGTCATTCCACCCAAAAATATGTGGAAAATGTGTTTTATTCAGCTAGATCTGAGGTTTGCAGGGCATTCTGGGAAGTAAAACGTTGGGGGAGAAAAAAGTGATTTCTTTCAGCTAAATTTGAGGTTTGCAGGGGATTCTGGGTAGTAAAACGTTGGGGTACCCATGCAAGCCATACCTCCGTGGGCTCCTCTGGGTCTCTAGTATTCAGAAATGTGTGGGTTTGGTAGGTTTCTATAGATGGCTGCCGAGCCCAGGGCCAAAAACTCATGGGACTC
Organism: Lissotriton helveticus; assembly: GCF_964261635.1. Taxonomy (NCBI): domain Eukaryota; kingdom Metazoa; phylum Chordata; class Amphibia; order Caudata; family Salamandridae; genus Lissotriton; species Lissotriton helveticus. The sequence goes on from NC_136059.1 coordinate 645,380,063, forward strand.
CCCCTAGCAAAACCAGGTCATTTTCGGATATATAGGGGGCATCTGAGTTTTTGGTCCCTAGTCGGCATCCATCTAGTGAAACCTTCCAAACCCACACATTTCAGAAAATTAGAGACACAGGGCATTCCAGGGAGGTATGGCTTGCATGGGTACCACAATGTTTATCTACCCAGAATCCCCTGCAAACCTCAGATTCTGATAAACAAATTACTTTTTCTCAAATTTCAGTGTGGTAAAGTTCTGGAATCTACGTGGATCCACAAATATCCTATAACTCAGCATTCCCCCAGGTCTCCCGAAAAAAATCATACCTCACTCGCGCGGGTGGGTCAAGGACCCAAAACATGTTGAGGAGACATTAAAATGTCCTATCACAAAACAACCTCTTTTGGCAACAGGGGTTACCTGGGTTATTGGCCCCGGGCTCGGTGGACATCTTGGAAAACTACCAAACCCACACAATTCTGACAACTAGACACCCGGGGAGTCAAGCAAGGTATGGTTTGCGTGGGTCCCCCAACTTTCTGCTGCCCAGAATCCCCTCAAAACCTCAAATTTAGCTGAAAAAAAACACTTTTTCTCAATTTTCTGTGTGGGAAAGTTATGTAATCCACGTGGATCCACAAATTTCCTACCACCCAGAATTTCAACAGGTCTCCCGATAAAAATGATACCTCACTGACGTGGGTGGTTCAAGGGCCAGCGAGAGGCAAGGGCCCAACACATATGGCCTATCACAAAACAACCTTGTTTTGCAAGAGGGGGCACCTGGGTTTTTAGACCTATGCTCGGCGACCATCTAGGAAAACTACCAAACCCAAACATTTCTGAAAACTAGGTACCCGGGGGAGTCCAGCGAGGTATGGCTTGCGTGGATCCCCAACCTTTTCCTACCCAGAATGCCCTGCAAACCTAAAATTTAGCTGAAAAACACATTTTCCACATATTTGTAGTGGAATCATCGTACCAGCACAAAACTCCTACCCCACAGCGTTCCCCCTAGTCTCCTGAGTAAAATGATACCTCCCTTGTGTGGGTGGGGCAATAGCCTGTGACTAAGAAGAGCCAAAAACATAGGGAATAAGGGTATAGCACTGAGAATTCTAAGCGCTACATTTAAAAAGAAAATACATTTTTATCCAATTCTGCATTTGACGCCCACACAAGTGAAGTATCATTTTACTCGGGACACTAAGGAGAACAATGTGGGGTAGGACATTTGTGCCGCCATGGTGATTCCACACAAAAATATGTGTCAAATGTGGTTTTTTTAGCTAAATGTGAGGTTTGCAGGGGATTCTCGGTAGGGAAACATTGGGGGAATCCATGCAAGCCATACCTCATTGGATTCCCTAGAGTAACCAGTTTACAGAAATGTGTGGGTTTGGTAGGTTTCCCTAGATGGCGGCGAGCCTGGGGCCAAAACCCCAGGTGCCCCCCCCCAAAACCAGGTAGTTATGTTAAGGTAATTTTAAAGTCGCCACAGTACGAATTGTTGCCATTTCCTGTTGCAGCAAGTATGCCTACCCACACAAGTGAGGTACCATTTTTATCAGAAGACCTGGGGGAACGCTGGGTGGTAGGACATTTGTGTCAGGCCGGTGAACCTACAACTTTCTCTAACAGAAATATATGAAAAAATTGATTTATTTAACATAATTTGAGGTTTGCAGGGGATTCTGGGTAGGAAAACTTAGGGGGACCCAAGCAAGCCATACCTCGCTGCACTCCCCCGGGTGTCTAGTTTTCAGAAAATGTGTGGGTTTGGTAGTTTTCCAAGATGGCCACCGAGCCCGGGGCTAAAAACCCATGTCACCCCCCTTGCAAAACCAGGTTGTTTTGTGATAGGTAATTTTGATGTCGCCTCAATAGGTTTTGGACCCTTGCCTGTCGCAGGTACTTGACCCACCCAAGAGAGTGAGGTACCATTGTGCTACCACGCTGATTCCACACAAAAATATGTGGAAAATGTGTTTTTTCATCTAAATTTGAGGTTTGCAGGGGATTCTGCGTAGGGAAACGTTTGGGGATCCACGCAAGCCATACCTCATTGGACTCAACAGGGTATCTAGTTTTCAGAAATGTGTGGGTTTGGTAGGTTTCCCTAGATGGTGGCGAGCCCGGTGCCAAAACCCCAGGTGCCCTCCCAAAACCAGGTAGTTTTGTTCTAGGTAATTTTAAAGTCTCCCTAGTACGATTTGGGCAATTTACGGTTGCAGCCACTATTCCTACGCACACAAGTGAGGTACCATTTTTATCAGGAGACCTGGGAGACCGCTGGGTGGTAGGAAATTTGGGTCTGCCCGGTGAACCTACAGCGTTCCCAAACAGAAATGTGCACAAAAATTGATTTTTTCAACATAATTTGAGGTTTGCATGGGATTCTGAGTAGGGAAATGTTGGGGGACCCACGCAAGCCATACTTTTCTAAACTCCCCCGGGTGTTTAGTTTTCAGAAATGTGTGGGTTTGGTAGGTTTCCGTAGGTGGTCGCCAAGCCTGGGGCTAAAAACTCACGGGACCCCCCTTCCAAGAGCATTCTGGGTAGGAAAACGTTGGGGGACCCACGCAAGCCATACCTCCCTGGACTTCCCCGGGTGTCTAATTTTCAGAAAATATATGGGTTTGGTAGTTTTCCAAGATGGCCACTTAGCCCAGGGGCAAAAACCCAGCTCACCCCCTTGCAAAACCAGGCTGTTTTGTGATAGGAAATTTTGATGTTGCCTCAATAGGTTTTGGGCCCTTGCCTGTCGCAGGTACTTGACCCACCCATGTGAGTGAGGTACCATTGTGCCACCACCATGATTCCACACAAAAATATGTGGAAAATGTGTTTTTTCATCTGAATTTGAGGTTTGCAGAGGATTCTTTGTAGGGAAACGTTGCGGGATCCATGCAAGTCATACCTCATTGGACTCCCCAGAGTATCTAGTTTTCAGATATGTGTGGGTTTAGTAGATTTCCCTAGATGGCGGTGAGCCTGAGGCCAAAACCCCACGTGCCCCCAAAACCAAGTAGTTTTGTTATAGATAATTTTAAAGTCTCCACAGCACGAATTGGGTAATTTCCTGTTGCAGTCGCTATGCTACCCACACAAGTGAGGTACCATTTTCATCGGGAGACCTGGGGGACCGCTCGGTGGTAGGAAATTTGTGTCAGCCCAGTGAACCTAAAACTTTCCTAAACAGAAATGTGAGAAATAATTTAGGTTTTCAACATAATTTGAGATTTGCAGGAAATTCTGGGTAGGGAAATGTTGAGGGACCCACGCAAGCCATACCTTGATAGACTCCCCCGGGTGTTTCGTTTTCAGAAATGTGTAGGTTTGGCGGGTTTCCCTAGATAGCTGCCGAGCCCGGGGCCAAAAACTCATGGGTTTTGGGCCCTTGCCCCGCCCACAAAAGTCAAGTACCATTTTTCTCAGAAGACTTTGGGGAATGCAGCCTTGGTGGAATGTTGTGGATCCATACAGATTCCAGAACTTTCCGCCACAGAATTGTGAGAAAAATGAGGGTTTTTTGGACAGATTTTGAGGTTTGCAAGGGATTGATGGTAACAGAACCTACTGAAAGCCAGACACGACACCCCATCCTGGATTGCCCTGGGTGTCTAGTTTTCAAAAATGTATAGGTTTGCTAGGTTTCACTAGGTGTCGGCATAGCTAAGGTTCAAAATCTACAGCTAGGCACTTTGTAAAAAAAGGGACAGTTTTCCCAGTGAAAATATCTTGTGTCCACATTGCGTTTTGGGCCGTTTCCTGTCATGGGCATTAGGCCTACTCACACAATTGAGGTACCATTTTATCAGGAGACTTTGGTAAATGCGGGGTGGGTGGAATTTTGTGGATCCACGCAGATTCCAGAACTTTCCACCACAGAAATGTGAGAAAATGTGGGTTTTATAACAAATTTTGAGGTTTGCAAGGGATTCTGGGTAACAGAACCTGGTGAGAGCCAGAAAAGTCACCCCATCCTGGATTACCCTGGGTGTCTAGTTTTAAAAAATGTATAGGTTTCCTAGGTATACCCAGGTGCCGGCAGAGATAGGGTTTAAAATCTACAGCTAGACCCTTTGCAAAATAGTGTCAGTTTTCACTGTAAAATGTGGTGTGTCCACGTTGCGTTTTGGGCCGTTTCTTGTCGCGGGCACTAGGCTCACATGTGAGGTATCATTTTTCTCTGAGGACTTTGGGAAATGTGGGTTGGGGGAAATTATGTGGATCCACGCAGATTCCAGAACTTTCCACCAGAGAAATGTGAGGAAAATGTGTTATTTTGACAAATTTTGATGTTTGCAAGTCACCCCATCCTATATTTCCATGTGTATCTAGTTTTGAAAAATGTATAGGTTTGCTAGGTTTCCCTGGGTGCCATCAGAGCTAGGGTTCAAAATTGATAGTTAGGCGCTTTGCAAAAAAATGATCAGTTTTCACTGTAAAAATGTGGTGTGTCCACATTGCATTTTGGGCCATTTCCTGTCGCTGGCACAAGACCTACCCACACAAGTGAGGTGCCATTTTTCTCAGAAGACTTTGGTAAACGCGGGGTAGGTGCAATTTTGTGGATCCACGCAGATCCCAGAACTTTCCATCACAGAATTGTGAGGAAAAAGTGTTTTTAAACTAAGTTTGAAGTTTGCAAGGGATTCTGGGTAACAGAACCTGGTGAGAGGCACACACCTCACCCCATCCTGGATTCCCCATGGTGCCTAGTTTTCAGTAATGCTACGTTTCCCTATGTGCCAGCTGTGCTAGGGCCCAAAATCCACAGGTAGGTACATTGCAAAAAAACAAGTCTGTGCCTAGTGGGCTTTCTGAAGCCCTGGGGGGAACATTACCCTGATATGCCCCCATGGGGAGCAGAATGACTGTGGCTCTTTTTTTGGGTGGTGGAAGGCCTTGGTATGCCCATTCTGGGCAGCCCCCACCCCCACACATAAAAAAAGCCAGCGTAATCGCTGGCGCCTATTGGGCTTTCTGCCCTCCCGGGGAAGGATCAGGGGCCACTGCCCCCATCCGCCCAAGGGGGGCAGAAGGCTGTGGCTTTTTGGGGGGAGATGTGGGCATTGGCATGCCCATTCTGGGCTGACGTCACCCCAGAATTTTTAAAATAAATAAATCCTGAGGCCTAATGGGTTTTCTGCCCCCTGCAGGGCAGATAAGGGGCTTTTGCCCCAATATGCCTCTGAGGAAGGGGCAGAAAGACTGTGGTAATTGTTTTTGGGGTGGGGGCATTATCATACCCATTCTGAGCAGCCCAGACCTCTACATTATTGGAAAAGAAAATCCTGGTTTCTAGAGGGCTTTCTGCCCCAGGGAGGTAGATTTGGTGGCTTCTGACCTCTTTCTTCCAACTGGGGGCAGAAAGACTGACATTTCTCTGGAGGGGTAGTGGGGGCGTTGTCATACCCTTTTTGGGCAGCCCCCACCCCAACATCAATAAAAAAAATCCTTGGTTTCTAGTAAGCTTTCTGCCTCTCCGGAGGGGCAGATTGGGGGCTACTGCCCCCATCTGACCCCCTGTGGGGGCAGAAAGACTGACATATCTCTGGTGGGGGGCATTTCTATGCCCTTTTAGGGAAGCCCCCACCCCAAAGTCAATGGTTCCGTCATGAGCACAGGACCACCGGTGTTCATGATGGAACCATTCCGTCATGAGCACCGAAAGGGTTTTAAGCTTTTTATGATTCAGAGTGACATAGAAATTAGTCACTGGTTGTGGCACATGTGTTCAGTGGCATCAATGAGGAATAACTGTGTGGGGTCTACTCTTAATATTGGTGGAATGTGTAGTCTGTGTTAAGCTAATCCTTTTGGATAGATAAATGTAAGTTTACAAGATAAGATATGCAAGTAGAGATGCATCCCAACATATAATTATCTAATATTATCATTTAAAAAGCAACTTAAAATTATACATTTGTAAATGCCAGCTCCAATCACTACTGAGTTCTCAATCAATATGTGGTACCGCAGTTTTGAAATGAGCTTGAGTGCCACACTTTTCAGTTACAAAATCTACAAATATATATTCCAAATACACATTCTCCCAAAAGTTCCCTTCAATGTCAATTAATGTTAAATTTGTTTTGGCAAAGTGGGGTGTGCCGCAATAACTTTGAACTCGATCCATGTGAGATTCAGGAGTTGCGTTGCCTGTTTGGAGCACATAGAGCAAGACATGGCCCTCATGGTAATGCATAACAAATGGAATATTGTGCCTAACCAATGAAACCGACTAAATATGCACAGGGAGAAGTAGTCTTGCCATAGTGCAGCATTGTTCTTTTTGCTTTGGAGAATTGACACAAGGTTTTGTTCTTTGAGTTGACATAGTGTCTGTCGAATCAAGATGTTATTGCCATGACTGCCAAGATAAATCAGGCTTGTTAGACTTGTCAACCTTAGGGAGGTCTTTTCCCAGACTGTTTGCCTTTTACCTCCTATTTTGCTGATTCCTTTTGTTGGCCTTAGGACTCTGAGCACTTTACGACTGCTAACCAATGCTAAATTGCATGTGCAGTCTGGGCAACAGTAGGGAAAGCATTGAACTTTGGAGGGTTGAAAAATTCCCACTCCAGTCTGCGCAACAGTAGGGAAATCGATGGACTTTGGAGGGGTAAGATTTACTATTCCCACTCCAGTCTGTGCAATAGTAGAGAAATCGTTGGACTTGGAAATGTGTTAAATGTATTATTCCCACTCCAGTCTGTGCAACAGTAGGGCAAAGCGTTGGACTTTAAAGGGGTAAGATTTACTGTTCCCACTCCATTCGGTTCAATAGTATGGAAATCCTTGGACTTCGGAGGGGTAAAACTTACTATTCCTACTCCAGTCTGTGCAACAGTAAGAAAAGCATTGAAATTCATTGGGATTAAATTTACTAATTCCACTCCAGTCTGTGCAACAGTAGGGAAAGCGTCAGACTTCAGAGGGGTTACATTTATTATTCCCACTCCAGTCTGTGCAACAGTAGGGAAAGTGTTGGACTTTGGAGGGGTAAGTTTTACTATTCCCACTGCCCTCTGTGCAATAGTAGGGAAATCATTGGACTTGGGAATGGGTTAAATGTATTTTTCCCACTCCAGTCTGTGCAACAGTAGGGTGAAGCGTTGGACTGTGAAGTGGCACGATTTACTATTCCCACAACCTTCTGTGCAACAGTAAAGAAAGCAGTGGACTTCATTGGGAATAAATTTACTATTCCCATTCCAGCCTGTGCAACAGTAGGGAAAGGGTCATACTTCAGAGGAGTTACATTTAATATTTCCACTCCAGTCAGTGCAACAGTAAGGAAATCGTTGGATTTTGGAGGGGTATTATTTACCATTCCCACACCACTATTATTACTATTAGCAATTGAAGATTATAAATCACTTAAAATTACACACTATCTTAAAAAAAATAACAATTATACAAACAATAAGAAACATACAATTAGAATATGAATTAAAACACATAAAGATAATGACAAAATCACAATTTTTTACAACTATATTATTGAAAACGATATTAACAATAATATTCTTGACAGTGACATTACCTCAAAAAAACGATGATCTTGAAAACGGTATTTCTGCATCACAATAATTTGTATCACAATCTGTTTTGCCTATATTTCTGTAACTCAATAGTTAAAACTCAATATGTTATCGAAATCCCCTGTCACTCATACCTTATTTGCTAAAAGCACTACATTTGCTCAACATGTTAATTCTTACATGGTAAAACTTTAAACGTGAATTTCAGCATGTTTAGTGTGGAACTATTCATATACCAGGGCTGACAGTCCATCATCTTCTAAGCATACTTGCACTTAATAGCACTGTCACAGAATGATAAAAATGCAAGTTACAGGTAGTTTTACTAAACTATAACTGGTGTATTTCAGTGGACTTAGATTTGTTTAAAGCTGGTTAATGTTTCATTCCAACACCTAACTACAACTTCACTTTAATCTTTGTTTTTTGTCAGAGAATTTCAGTTTTTTTAATGTAAGTTAAGGTGTTTGAATTTAGAACCTAACCTAAATATAATGTCACTTTAACCATTGTTTTTTCAGTGAATTTTAGTGTATTTTAATCATATTCTAAATTGAACCAACAGCCATTCCTTTGCTTGCAGTCACACCTGCTGCGCACATTCCTCAGCAAGGCCCTGTGCCCAAACCTCCACCTTCGGCCATCCTCCACTCCTCCTTTACGGCCAATGGACTTTAGCCCTGAGCACTTGACCCACATTCTCTTCTCCTTTTAAAAAAAAAAATGTTTTGGGGAATGCTACACCTATGCTACCAGCCATTCAAGCTTCCTACCTATGGTACAGTGGTACTGTGCAAACTTCCCCATGAAACGTACACTCTGCTGCATTACCATGGGGTGAAGGCTTGTACAGCAGCTACAGTGACAGTACCATGATACTTCATGGGAGGGCTGTGCTAAGTCTTGCAGGACCCGCTGGATTGAGGTCTTCCTTACTTGCTGACTTTCCCCACACTTTCTCTGCGAGATTCTAACTACAATGTATTCATGATTTTCTTATGGCCTCTGGCTATTTGTCTCTGGCTAGGGGGAAGGTTAATGCACAGGCTACTAAATCAATTTGGCCACTATAATGTATCCTGTCGGTATAGGGCCTATTATCATTAACACCTATGAACGTGTTCCGGGAAAGATGCATTTAACAGCATATTTTCTTTGCTACAGCTCCTCTCTCCCATTCAAATGGTGCCAAACAACAATACACTGAAGGTACATTGAAATGCAAGATAAAAAAGTAAATAGCATCATCTAGAAGGGGATTTGCTCATTATCTATCTTGAAGGTCACAACAAGAAACCCCAAGTCTAAATAAAACCAGCAAAAATTATTTTCACTATCAACGTTTTTCAAATAATTAATTAGTGGGAGATGTTGAGGTGTTGCTTTTGTGGTTTTTAATTGAGGATAAAAGGTTGTTGCTGACATGAACATATCTGCCCCCTGTGGAAGGCAGGGGCATCTCTGCAGCATTCTGCATTATTCGCAGACGTACACTACAATGCCGCCTGACCCTCAATGCTATCCACAAAAGTGCCAATTGCTGCTTTACAAGGACAAGTAGGATCAGTTTTCATTCTTAGCTTTTTAGGAATAGACAAGTGAAACGTGACTGCTAAAGAAAGTTGAGAAATAGGTTGATCCAGTTCACCCAGGTATTTTGATACTGTACCACATATGTTCTGGTGCCGGGCATTAATTGTAAATATGCCTGGTTAAGATGCAGGAAAATACATTTTGCATGTCAAACCTCAGGGATTTCAGGGCCTGATTTTGTCAGATAGATTACTCCGTCACAAATGTGACGAATATCACTTCTGCCTAATTACAAATGCCTTGTGATGTAATGCACTTTAAGGTAGATGGACTGGAGAGTGATCCTCTTTTTGACAGAGTAGCCTGTCAGCCAAAGTCAAAATCAGGCCCTTAGTCTCCTAATGTGGATTTATAATGATTCTTATGTTCGTTATTAGCGGCTAGGTACATGGGCTGGTTGTAGTAAAACACCTTACAATAAATATGCAGGATACTACACAGGTATTTCCACCCTGAAGTTACCAACAACAGGAGTACTGGAAGCTCTAAGGGTGAGGAAAATACAGCCAAATTCCAGTTGGACTCAGATAGCCCACTAAGAAATGAGGAATTATTCAAGGAATCAGTAATTCTGGATCCAACTGCCCTAGTAATTTATAAATTTTTCCTCAGACTTTCTTCCGAAATTTCCAGGTGAAAGATCTGCTGTGTTTCTACATATCTCACAATGGAGCCTATACCTGCTTTTACCAGCCCCTTCAGAATTAAGTGGCCATGCTAAATCTCAGTGAATGGCTTTCTATCATGCATACAAGGCACCGAGTACAATGCCTGTCCTTCAGACATATCCTATGTCCAAGGTCCCCTGCCCTCAGAATATATCTTTCTACACACAGTCATTAGACATGCTCAACATGCACTGAACCTGCATGTTGCCTTTGACCACGTTCTACACCCACATCACTTGCCTCCAAACCACTGTAAATTCTACTAGTGGTGTCAGCACTCATTGTGCATGCACCAAAGTAGCACTATAAAACATGTCGGCAGTCCTGCCCCTGCAGCTTGGATATGCAGTTTTTTTTGTGAAATAATTTTTATTAAAGATAAATAACACAGGAATACAAATAAAATATTCAGTTCAGATGCAGGTATAAGTATACAGTTATACATTAATAACATCTGTTAAATAAGTGAATTTAAAAATATAAAATCAATAGATAATGTATAACACTTGTTTGATATTCCTAAAAAGTGACTAATAAATAACACATAATAGAAACATTACTGACCTATTGTACTAGTATATTGAGAACCGGTGAAAATATGAGAAGGCATATAATATTAGAGAATATTTTTATAAAAAAGGAGCGCAGGAAAGATAAGAGAAATTAAAAAGAGATGAAAATAAAGGAAAATAAAAGGATAAAGATAAGGGAAGGGAAGAAGAGGGAAAGGGTAAGATAATATTGGATATAGAGAAGAAGTTATGTAGAAGGTGAATTTGATGACAGATAAGAAGTGAACGGTAACCATAATAAATCAGATTTGATTTGTGAACGGATTGACGTATTAGGCGCCGATACAATTCTATGCTCATCACATATTAAATTCCACCAAAGCAAAAAAGATAATTTAGAGTTATCTTTCCAACATGTTAATATAACTATTAAAGCTGCAGCAATAAATAGATCAAATAAAATTAATTTGGAGGTAGTTTGATCAAAATCAGGCGACACAGTACCTAAAAATACATTGTGGATATTAAATTGAATTCTATGAGAGAAAATCAAAATACATTTTGACCAGACAGCTTTCGAGAAAGCATAAACTTTAGGACAATAGTAAAGTAAATGTATTAAAGATCCTTCAGCAGTAAGACATGACCAACAAGATAGATGATGAGGCTGACTGGTCAAGTTTATGTAAAAGTAGGGGAGTGATAACAACTCTATTGAAAATAAAATATAAAGATTGTGTGATATTTGCAGCTTTGGAAGTTTTGAAGAGTTTTTGCCAAAACTTGTCCCATTGAGAAACAGACAGTGTTAGGGATAGATCCTGTTCCCATTCTAGCTCAGTAGTCGATTTATTCTGTGTGCCATTATCTGTAGATAAAGTTTTATATATAAAAGAGGCACAAGGAAGAACGTCAGAAGAAACGTGATAAAAGGGTGTATCAGGTGTGAATGAGGTTGGAACTGACAAAGAAATGAAATTCTATAAAAAAAACTCTGGAGGATTGGAGCTAAAATGTTATATTGCTGAATACATGACTCATGTAAATTAAAGGTCTCTTGCAATCAATTGATTGACATAAAAAATACCCTTTTCTTTCCAATGTTTGTAGTAAAATGATTTGTGACAGAATTTGATGTGTTTATTATACCATAATGATAAGGCAAGGAAAGATTGATATTTGTCAAAATTCTTATATAAAAGTGTATGTAAAAGGTACTGAAAGTATTTCAAAATTGGATATTTGGAAATAAAAGTACAATTAGTCATGAAAATATTATCTTGCAATGAAAAATCATTTATTAAAGAACATTAAACAGTAACCCAAGAAGGTTTAGGTAAATCCTGATAATCTTTAGACATAGACATAGCATAACATTGATGGATCAAAAAAGCATTATGGTACAATTTAAAGTCAGGAAATCTGACCCTCCTCCCCCTCAGTTTTGGGATGAAGTAACTTGGATAGGGCAATGCGAGCACGTTTATTATTCCAAAGAAATTTAGTACATATGGAATTAATCTGAGTAAAATAATAATTGGGGATTTTAAATGGTAACATTGACAATATAAATAATACCTGGGGAACAATCATCATTTCATTTGTAACAAGTCTGCCCCACCAAGATAAAAATAAAGGAGACCAAGAGGTCAACAAATTGGTAATCTTACGTTTTAGAGCAGTAAAGTTATGGGATAGTTTATCACAAATATTAGATAAAAACCATGTGCCTAAATATTTAAGTTTTTGAGGACACCATGTAAAGTTAGTGGAATCCAACATGTGTCTATAACATGAAGAGTTTAAAGGTAAAATCTCAGTCTTGGAGAAATTTAATTTATAGCCTGAAACATTAGAGAATGATGAAATGTCATGTAAAAAGGGAGGTAGAGAAGTAACAGGATTAGACATATGAATAAGAACATCATCTGCATATGCAGAGAGTTTAATTTGATGGGATTTCAAAGTAAAACCTGTGATAAGGGTTATTTCCTGGATATGCAGTTTAAACTGCCATTTTAACTTATAAGTCAGCCATAAGGTAGGCCCTAAATGCCCATAGGCAAGTTGCATGGTATTTATAAAGTACAACTTGTATATTTAATTTTCAACATTTCCTAGAATTGAAAAAATAGCAAGGCTTGGCAGTCCCGTCGGAAAATAATGAGTTACGTTATAATGTACTGGTAAATGGAGGCATGTCCTGACATTGTGAATCGAGAGGAGCTGTGTTATAGTCAATCTCCTCACATTGGGATGTGACCGTGTTTTTGGGAAGAGTGATAAATTGAACTTGTTAAAATGTCTGGATGGTTAGACTCTGGAATGATTGGTTGACTTTTTACAAATGTTTGGATGTGGCAACCATTTTTCAGTCAACTTGTCCTGATGAGACGCTACAAATAGCTCTAGGGATGAAACTTCGACACTAGGGTCCATTGCCCCAAAATTTGCGAATGGTTGTAATTTAGAACTGTGATTTCAAACAGTATTCTATTTTGTATATAAACTACCATTTAAACCTGCTTTTTAATTGTACGTATTCACTTTATGCACTTCACTTTCACTGAGTTGTCTGCACTTTGTGACCTTATATGACAAGTGTACGTTTTCTAACTACTTGATTCTTGAAACGTATATAAAGAATCCACATTGTACAATGAAGGACAATACATCCTATTTATTATAATCATGAGATTTTTATTTTGAGTTAGAGTAACAGCAATTAAGTAAGGATGGTTACCAGAATTTGCAAAAGAGTGCCTCTGGACTATTGTGATTAATATTATAGATATACCCCGGTACCTGTGGTCTTATCAGGAGTGTCTTTGTTATTTACTCTACCCTACCCAACAACAAGCTGGCACTGTGCATACATGTGGCCTTTCCTCTTCCCTCCTCCCCTCCACCCTCCTCACAACACTCCTGTAACGGAGAAGAATCAGAGGAATGATGGACATGCTGTCTTAAGAACCTAAAGGATGACTCAACCTGCTTGTCTTTAACCCAGGATCACAGAATTGACTCCAAGAGTCAGTTGGGTGACTTCCTATTTGAGCTACAGGCCTAACAAGCTTCTAGAGGCCTTTTCCTACTTTACAGCTGACCAGTCCCACCTGGACTTTACTTGGTTCCCTCTTCTGGCCTCATCGGGAGGACATCCTGACCCTCCTGACCCCAAGATGCTGTACGCTTGGCTCTGGTCAAAGTGCATTCTTCCCTTCCCATCTCCAAGCTTCATTAGATTCTATGCTGATCATCAACTCCGACAACTTTTGTCAACAGCTTCACTGGAGTCAACACCAAGCAGCACTCTATCAATGGATTTGCCAGACTAAATGACGAGCAGCAACCAATCATTGGCTTCACTGTACTCAACATCGACCAGCATCTGAGCAACACTAAGAACTTTCATCAGAGCTTTCACAGGGCCGGATGCTGAGCAGTCTCCAATCGACTCCAAGACCTTTCCTCAGCCATTCCTCAGTTCTATTTGACTGCCTGGCCCCACTAAAAACTTTCTAATTTTCTACCTCATTATAAGTTTGTGAGTGAAAAGGTAACTTTGTGACTGGGATGAACCGGATCCTTGTATCCAACTCACACTCCATTGTGTTTGACCTTTAATCTTATCCTTGTCATAATCTGGTGTGACCAGTTCCTTGCAGTTGGTGCCTAATGATTTTGGGCGCAATTTCAAATACAAACTTTGAAAATTCATAAATCCGGTTCTACTAATTGGGTTTTTGTTGCTTTGGAGGCAATGCCTTTTTCAGAATATTATCTATTTTTCAAATTTAGTCTTGGATGTTTATTGTGTTGTGTTTTTACTCTATTACCATTTGAGTACTACATACATGCTTTACACAATGCCTCCAAGTTACGCCTGCCTTTTCTGTCCTATAGCTAACAGGAGGATGAGCATAGGTGTATTTAGTGACTTTTGTGATTCCCTCTAACAAGGATTGTGATTATTATTCGAGGTGGGTTCTCAACCCCCCAACAATTTGTCTTTCGTGTGATTATATGAGACAGAATTACATTGCAGAAACAATTCTGCATTTATTGCTATAGCTTCACAGACTGTGTATTGTATATCAACTGTCAATGTGACTATTAATGAAGACCACTGTAGAAGGCCCCATAAAAAAGGTTTGGGAGCCCAAGTCACTTGCAGATTTTGTTCCAGAGTCATAAATGAAGATTCAGAAAGAACACATGGCCCCAGCCATGCAGTCATGTCAGGTGACCCACAGATCTTTTGGTGACATTAGTTTTGGACTTTCGAGCTCCTTTTGTAGTGACATACTGGCATCCAATGAGAGTCAGGTAAAAATTTCATTGTTTCCTTGTTTCTGAATGGGTTCACCCCATATGCCAACTCATGGTTGTGCAGCCTATTTCTCATGCATAAGGATAAATGCGGGTCAAGGTAATACACCTGGCCCCTGCCATAGATGTAACTTATATTTGTCAGTTAGTAAGGATGTACCTGTGCTTTAGGTATTTCTTATGTTGTTTATGTAAAACATTGGTATGGATCACGTGCTATTGTATTGTATTGTAGTTGCATTTATAGAGTGTTTGACATACCTGAAGGGGCACCAAAGTGATTTGTGGATAAGTAGCATGCTCTCAGTTGGATGTGCTTGCTTGAAGGGTATTGGTACCTAGAGGTGTTTTAGTATTGCAGAGCATGCACAGAGTTACGCTCTTCATATGTTTTATATTTGCTGTGCCCTGGAGCATACTGGATTAACATGAGTTAGAGTTAGAGGGCTTATTTATAAGCCCCCTGCACTGCCAGTGTGTAATTTTTAATATGGGAAAAAGTGACATACTGGTGGCGCAGAGGGCTTGGTAATAAGCCCCAAGATGCTTATCCTTTTAAGGATTTGATATTTTTTGTTGGAAAGAAGAGGGGATAGAATGTGACCGATGTGGGAAGTGCTTGGTGTTATGCATGATTACCAAAGGATGCTTTTATCAAGTATGAGTGGCTGATGTCAGCAGGCTTTGCATGGCCTGAGCAGTGCTCACATTAACAGAATTCACTTTTTGGGTCCCCACCACGGACTGCTCAAAATACGTAGCAGGATCCACAAAAGTTAAACCTCCCAGGTTTTCCTTGGGTCTCTAGTTTGCAAAACAAACATGAGTTGGTAGGGTTCCATGGGTGTTAATCAAGCTTGGGCCTGAATACTGCAGCCATTCCCCATGGGCATTGTGTGAAATGTAAATGTTTTTAAGCCTGATCATGAAGTCTGTAAGGCATTCTGAATAGGAAAATGTAATGGGATCCACACAAGCCACCACCCTGGACTCTGCTGCTAGCTAGGTTTCAGAAATGCCTAGGGCAGGTAATCAGTACTCGTACCTTGATGTCTGCCATCCCCAGGCTCAATCATTATAGCTACGTATAGCCCAAGAATTGATGGGTTCAAGGCTTTGAAATTTCTAAGCATTTCCTAATATGTGTCTTAGGTGCTCCCCACCATAGGGTTGGGGTAATATTTCTCAGAGGTGTGGGAATTCAGGATATATCTCATAACTTTCCCTAACAGAAATATGAGAAAATAATGTGATTTCTTTCAAGATTTGATGTTTCAAAGAGGTTGTGGGTAACACAAAAATGGAATACACAGAAACCCGCATCTGCCTATACTTTACTAGGCATTTACATCCGCACTCTGGCGGAATCTCTGCACTCAGGGTAGACTCTCCACCTCTAGTGCGGAGATTCCTCTCTGGGTGTGGAGATTCCACTCCTCACCCGGAGTGTACTCTCCCAACCTGAGTGCGGGCATAAAGATACAACTCACAAAGGCCTTTGTGAATACCGAAAGCTGTAAGCTTAAACTTTTGGTCAAAGTTTACTTTTGTGAATACGTAAAAGAAGCAAACTTACGCAAAAGTGTAAGTTTACCTTTGTGAATCGGGCCCTTTGTTTTCAGAAATGTCTGGGGTTGGCAGGTTTCCCTGGGTGCCATTGGACTCACATCCCTAGAATGATAAAATGTTTAAGGAAGAATAATTGATGTTTTCAAATCTTAATTTGGGGCTTTTTATGTTGTGCGTGATGCAGCGCTACTCCGGAAATAATTTCTAAAATCATATCACCTTTCCCTGAATCACCAAATCATACATTTACTCATCAGTGGGCCCATAACACTGTGAGCAAAACACTTCTATCGTACTTCATGCATTGGTGAGATTCAAAGGAGAGCTGCTGTATCATAGCGGAGTGTCTAAATTAAAACTAAATATTTATACTATTTACACCTGCAGTTTTAATGAGTTTACCATGGTTTTATTAACAAAACATTTTATTCGGACACACCACCATTTTGGTCAATGGATCTGCTAGTAAAAAATTAGGCGTAGGAAAATACAAGACCAGCTTAAATCTCCATTTATCTAATTTTTATTAAAAGCAAAGTTTAGCATGTCTAACAGTTTCTTCGCTTTATTTATTTCTTTATTCAAAAGATAACTTTAAAGGAGTAAAAGTTTATCTCAATCAGTTATATTCATTTTTATCTCAGAAGTTCGAAAATAGACATTAATATTTTAGATTTCAGAATACAAGTATTAGTAAAAGACAGATAGTTCCCAAAATTCATTTTCTCTTAACTTCCCTAACTAATAACCTCATCTAAAACTCATTTCTCATTCAAAGAAAAAGAAAAAATTATTCAAAGTCTTACATCTCAAGAAAATCAGCATACCGTCAGCATCTCAGGAGGAAATCAGAAGAGAGTTTTTTCTTAAGTAAAATCAGGGTTTTTTATACACTATTTCACTAACTTTATCTATCTAAAAAGTAACTGTCAATATAAACTCAGATTCTGATTGGACAAATTCGTGGGTGGATGAGCATCACCTCATCATTTCATTCCTGAACTACCGTCATGTCAGCGAAATTAAATGGTCCTTTGTCATTTTATAAGTTTCCTCAGTGTTTCAGGACAGTCCGTCCTTGAACCGTCTCCCATGCAGGCACAGTCAGCTCGCATTCAGTTCTGTTCAAAGTGTTCATGCGCACTCTGTCTTTATTCTCGGTTTGGCACAGCAGCCATTTTGTAGCTAGGCCTCACAGGCCAGAACGGGAACTATCATAAAAACAAACACAAATAAATGTTAATTATTAAAATATATCCCTTCTGTTTACCTCCCCCCATACTAAGGTCTCCCTGTTAGTTATTACCTAGCAAACAAGCAACACATATGTGATTTATACTCACTTATCCTTCGGTTCCTGCCACAATTACATGCACAAAAAGCACATTTATGCCGCTTTTAATTAATTCGAAGCTTTTGCATTATTTCACATCACGACAACAACATTATTAGTTAGTTATATTTTCGCCATACAAGCAGATTAGTATTCCCACGTGTATTTGTGTGTGCATTCTATACTATGTTGGTTAATGTTTTCCACATCACGCAATTAATAAAGGTTATAGTTATGCGGAAATTACTTCGCGAGGGGTATACAAAATTTTGTTTCTCCACCTCGCTCCATCAACTCCCTTCTTTGGTGATCTTATCACCAATTATGTCCCAAAATTTTGCAAATTTTTATCAAAACATGTTTCGAGTTCTTCAGATTAGTATGGTTTATACTCTAGTATCTTCTTCTCTAGTTTCTTTAAAGACCTTTTCTCCTAATTACTCCATTTCTATATCACAGTTTTCTCTTTCTCTTTCTCGTTTTTCTTGAATTGCTTTCTTTATTGACTTTCTTGCATTCCTTCTTTTTCTATATATGCCACATAATCTTAACTTCAAAAACACTAATACTATTACTGTTACTGGAATTAGTATCTTCCCTATAATAGAACTACCTATTTCTTGAAACCAATGTTTAACTGCTGAAAGACTTTTACCAAGTCGTTCAAGAACACCATCAACCTCCAGTGGTTCAATTTCCCTATGCAACTCTGTAATGTCTGTAATGTACTTCCCAATATTTTGACTTTTATCTGGAATGTAGGTACAACAGTGATGTAACTTCAAAATTCCACAAACTCCTCCTTCTTTTGCCAATATTATATCAAGAGAAAGACAATTTTGCATTACTGTAGCTCTCATAGCAACCATTTTGGTGTTTATCATTAAAAATCCACCGGCTGTGTCTGTTGATAAATGATCTATTATCATTGACAATCTTCAAATTCGATTTGCATTAAAAGATATTCCCACTGCTGGTATCAGTGCTCCAAAAATATCACCAATTATTTCTATTACACTCTCTCTTTTTCTACGACTTAAAGGTTTACCTATCTCATGTATCCCATTAGTACCTCTATCTACATGAAAGATTTCTGGAAAAACCAAACCCTTGTATCATGTCCCGTACCAGTGGTCCGTTAATCTATAGTAAGCTTTGTTTCCACAGATAAAATATATACCATGAAAAACTGGATCTTTTCCCCTTTTAAATACCCAACCCCCTATGATTCCATAGGTGTCTTTACATTGACTTACTCCCACAAAATAATTGTCATACACAGTGTTGTCTCTCCTAATACAAAATTTCCCTAACAATGGAGTGTCTATATTTATGGCCACATTCACATTTCTATCATCAAGATTTTTCATCTTCAAATGTCCAATATTTGGATTTCTCATGTTTTCTCACGTTTATAAGCAATTCTTCTCACGTCAATTATATCTAAAAATGCTTTCTCCTCAACTCTCATTTTATATGGCAAATTATTTTTGAAGGCGTACTCATTACTCAATTCGTCTATTTCTAAAAAGAATTCCCCCATTACTCTAGCAGGCTTTACTTTATTCATGGCATCAACAATTTTTAACCTATTAAAAACATCATCTGAATTTGAGTAGTAATGCTCTAACTTTCCTGTTTGATAAAACAGGCTTGCAATCACACTACACGTGACCCCATATGTAAGTGGAAGGTGGTGATATGTCACCCCTTCTGAAACAGATGCAGGTAATTTTAAACAAACGTAGCAGTCACTAGCATCCATTGTCCTAACATATTCAGATAACAATCTTGAAAACGTATTCTTAGTGTAATCACCAATAGAGCTTTCCTGATGCATTTCCGGTCTATATACATGCTGCTTGTTAGACTTTGATTCCACATTTTGTCCACTTGAACTCACATTATGTTTCAACTTCACTAAGTTATCCTGAAAAGGAATGACAATAGCTAAGATTATCCATATCAAGATTAGTAATCCTATACATATCAAATATGATCTACACCATTTTCTAAATTTAGAACATTTCGTTTTGTGATTATTACTAGACATTTTTTTTTAACACAGCGATCTGCTTTACAATTCTTTCACCTTTTCCACCTATAGGCTTTCACCTTTCACTTACAATGTCCTCCTTATATCAGGACTTCAGGTTTTGTCTTTACCTTATACCTTTTGATCAATTATCACTTTTCTCTGTGATTCAGTTCTTTACTCACTCTTCCCAATTGACTTTGGGCTGCATAAGTTCTCTTGGCTACTGTTTACTTCTTCAATAGGAGGTAGAACGATATAGGACCACTCAGGTGATTTGTATTTTTGATTTGGTCTTTTCTTTTGGCCTTTGAACAACTTCTATGTTTTTCCCAACGACTCCTTTTGACTGGTTATTTCATTTACTTGATCTTCTTGTTTTCTCGCTTTGTTAACCAGTTTAAATCTCAGTCCATCAGTCTCTTTTGGCCAATTATCTCCTTTACAAACTCTTTTTGTCTTAGGCTCCGTGGGGTTATGTTCCACTCTCCAAGATCTTTTTCTTGAACTCTTTCTCATTGGAGTTTCATCTGCACTGTCGTCAGTTTCACTTTCAGTCTCTTCGACAGTTTAATTTATGACAACCTTTATAATGTCTTTTTCTTTTTCAGAATCAGTTTTCTCTTTTGACAGTTCTTTCACTCTGTTAGGAACATCTCCATAGATGGTACTTGGAATCTCATCCTTATCGTGAGTTATTTCCTCTTTTCCAGTGTCAAGATTTTCGTTCCTGCTTTCAGAGCTTTCAGACTGTTCTTTAGTATTTTCTTGATCACCAGTTTTATCTTTACCTTGCTCAGTGTCCTTACTGGTGTTAGTCTCTACCAAATCTCGATCTTCAGATTGATCTTCAGAATTCGGTATTTCAACAATTTCTCCTTCTCCTTCAGATGCCGAACTTGCATCTGATACTTCCAGATGTTGACGTTCTTGTCGAGCTTGAGTATCTGGACTTCCCTCTGGTTCACCTTCAGAGTCAGAATCAATTGTGCTTTCACCTTTCTTGTTTGGATTCTCAGGTTCAGGCACACGAATGGTATGGCTTGCGTGCACCCATCTTTTTACTCCGGCACATTTAACTGAAGTGGTGCTGACCAATATGACTTGTCTTGGTCTCTGCCAACGAGGCACCAAACAGTTTCTTCTGCGATGTATCTTTATACAAACCCAGTGTCCAGGAACTAGATCATGAGCTGGATTTTTCTCTTTCGTGTTTGGTTCAGTTTCCAACTGATGGAACACAGAAGTCACCACGTCAGACAGGTTTTTGCAGTAATCCAGTATGATGTCATCATTAATAGTTAACAGTTTATCAACTGGCACAAATGCTTGTCTCATCACCCGGCCCATTAAAATCTCATGTGGACTCAATCCAGTCTTTCTGTCAGGTATGCTCCTTAAGGTCATCAAAACAAGTGGTACGGCGTCTGGCCACTTTAGTCCTGTTGCAAAACACATTTTTGCAATCCTATTTTTAATGGTTTCATTTACTTGTTCAACTACTCCTGAAGCTTCAGGTCTGTAACCACAATGCAGTTTCTGACGAATGTCCAGGGCTTCACATATCATCTGCATGAGTTGATTTTGAAAGTGAGTACCACGATCAGTTTAGATCGTTACTGGAAATCCAAACCTCGGGATTATCTCACGTAAAAGCAATTTTGCAACAGTTAGCCCATCATTTCTCCTCATGGGGAAGGCCTCTACCCATCGAGAGAACAAACAAATGATCACTAAAACATATCTGAGTCGGTTACAAGGTGGAAGTTCAATAAAATCCAACTGCATTCTTGTAAATGGACCTCCCTCCCGTCCTATGGTTCCCAGACTCACAATTGTTTTTCTGTTTGGATTAAATTGCTGACATACCAGGCATCTCTGGCACAGACTTTCAGCAATCATCCTGAACTTTGGATTGCACCACGTCTGTCTGAATAGACGAAGCATGGCATCTCTTCCAACATGAGCTTGATCATGATACATTCGGGCCATATTTGAAATCACGCTATCGGGCATTACAGGTCTTTCATCTTTGTAAACCCAAATTTCATCTTCCTCTCTTTGTCTGCATCCTGCTTTTAACCAGACATTTTTCTCTTCCTCATCAGCTTCTTCCTGCATTTGCCTCACTTCCTGCCAAGTTTCAACTACTGTGGTTAGCATTAAAGAACTTGAAACATGCTCTTTTCCTCTGTCCCGATTAATGGAGGCAAAATTTGTAGCACAATATTTTGCAATTGAGTCTACGTACCAGTTACCTCAGGTGATATAATCATCCCCCTTCTTGTGTGCTGCGCATTTTACCACAGCAATCTTGTCAGGCAATTGAATTGCGTCAATCAACATTCTCACAAATTCGGCATTACGTATTGGTGATCCTGCAGAAGTCAAATAACCTCTTTGGGACCACAGCTGTCCGTAGTCATGGACAACTCCAAATCCATATTGACTGTCAGTCACTATGGTAACTTTAATTTCCTTTCCCAGTTCACATGCTTGAATCAAGGCAATCAATTCTGCAATGTGAGCAGAACGAATTCCTTTCAGACAAGATGCTTCAGTACATCTGCCACTGTGCAAACTGCATATGCTGCACTCAGAACACCTTCATTTGTTCTCAGACAAGAACCATCAACAAATATTACGTAATCTGATTCAGGCAATGGCTCAGCTCTGATGTCTGGTCTTGGTTTGGTACAGTATTCAAGAACATCAAGGCATTTGTGATCAACTTCATTTCTCACTTCAGTTTCCATGATATCAGGCAATAGTGTAGAAGGGTTTACATTTACGCATCTAGAGATTGTCACATTTTCTGCTGCTAGAATTACCTTTTCATAGTTAGTCATTCTATTGTTGGTGAGGTACTGCGTTTTGGTCCTAGTAAGGAGAATCTCCACAGAATGAGGTCCATACACCCTCACAGGAAATCCCACCACTATTCCTTCACTCTGTTCTAGACTTACGCTTGTAGCTGCTACTGCTTTCAGGCAACCTGGCAACGCTTTTGCAACTGGGTCTAAAACAGCCGAGAAATACGCAATTGGCTTTCTCAGTTTTCCATGTGTCCGAATCAGTACTGACGATGCACATCCTTCTTGTTCACTACAGTACAGTTCGAACTCTTTTTCATAGTCAGGCATCCCTAAAGCTGGTGCTTCACACAAGCTCGTTTTTAGCTGTTCAAATGCTTCCATCTCAGTTTTGGTCAGTACTTTAGGATCTCTGATATCCGCTCTAGTTAATCTCTGTAATGGCTTTGCTATCAGTGGGAATCCACTAATCCATTGTCTACAGTATCCTACCATTCCCAGGAAAATCCTTACTTGTCTTTGAATTTTTGGTGGCTGCATTCCTTGTATCATTTTAATTCTTTCTGCAGTGACTTGTCTAATTCCTTTGGCAATCTTATGACCTAAGTATTGCACTTCTTTCTGACAAAATTGTAATTTAGATGGAAACACTTTATGTCCCTCTTCTGCCAAATGATTCAGCAATGCAACGGTATCTGTTACACATGCATCTTTTGTCTTCGATGCCACTAGGAGATCATCAATGTACTGAACCAATACAGACCCTCCAGGCATGCTCAAACTTTCTAGTGATTTCTTTAGCAACTGATTAAAAATAGATGGACTTTCAGTATACCCTTGAGGAATTCGGCACCCTGCCAGAATACGATCTCCGAACCGGAATGCAAATATTGGCTGGCTTTCTGGGTGCAATGGAACTGTAAAGAACGCATTACAGAGGGAGGAGCCTAGCTCGCGGCCGTAATGGTCGCCCTTTAGCTCGGCTCCCGCAGCCCTCCGTCCTGATTGCCTATCCTGTCTTCTATCCTGTCCGTGGACGACACATTTTTGGGGACTTGGAAACATAACGGATTGCTTGTACTTACCATCTGACCCCGGGGTCTCGGCGTGCAGTGGCTCCGGAGTTGTGGCCTCCGAGAGATCGGGGCCTCTGCGAGACTTGGACCGGGACCTGGCCGGTGGGATCCGACGGCTCTCAGCCCCGGCCGAGAGCGAGAACCAGTGTTGGGAGCCGATGTGCGAAGATCCCGGCGATCCTGACCCGGGCCTGCCCTGGTGGCCGCGCGGCCGACGTGGGTGAGAAGCCCCGGGACCTGATTCTGTGAAGGGGTCTCCCCCCACCGCTGCTTTGCCCGGCGGCCCTGGTCCTCGGGGCCCGGACTCCGCTTGTTTGGGGCACCGGTGCTGGTGCTGGCGGAGACCCGTCTTGGGCGGACATCCTTTTGGCATCGAGGCCGCCCTTGCTGGGACCCCCGGAGCTTGTAAAGTCCTACATTTGCGAACTGTTCTTTCCGGGGGTCTTGGTGGGCGGCGATTGGGCTGATTCACAAAATGGCGGCCGGCCCTCTGGAACGAGAGTCACCCTGTGGCGGCGGGCCCGTGTTGCCTAATTGTGTGGGGATCGGATCTGGTGGGCGTGAGCCGACAGTCAGAGATATCCTGGAAGCCCTGAGATCCCTGCACGCTTCCCTGGCCCTGGGCGTCTCGGTGGGTCCGCCACGATCTGCCGCCATTTTGGGCGGCCATTTCGTCTTGTCGCCCTCTTGTTTTGATGACTTCATTGCCTCACCCCTCTCGATTGACTTGAGTGTCTCCACCACTGATCGAAGATCGTGTAGTGTGCCGGTGACTTTGGGGCGCCCTGCTTTTCAAGGTTCGGACCCCGGGGACTTGGATGCTGTACTGCGACCCTGTTCGACATTGTTGCCTGAAACTATTGGTGGACTGCCTCCTGTGCCTGCTTCGATGACTTTGCCTGTGTCTATAATCGGGACCACCTCGCCCGCTCCAGCGGCGCAACTGAACTCCTGTTTTTCATGGCTTGTGCTGCGATTGTTGATGCATCAATACTTTCTGTTTGGACTACTGCTCCCTTGTGGATCTATCTACCCCCCACGTAGCTATACTAGTCACCATTCCACTCGATTATATGCTGATTTCGTATTTAGTATGTGGTTTTACATTGCCATGTGGTGGGTGGGGTTTGTCGCTCGAAAGGGTTGGGGGTGAAATGTACGACTTCTGTTTGATTCCCGGTATACGATTTAGTTCCACAATTGTTTCTAATCGTAGGAAGGTGGGAGGTCCCCTTCTCATAAGATTTTGTGGCGCGTGATGGGGCGTCGTCCTGGTCTGTTTTTGACTGTGCTTGTCTGGTTGGGCGGAGGGCTGCGGCCGACCGTTCGGATTATAGTTATTCTGCTCCTCCCTCCTGTCTTCTTTTCTCCGCTTTTGTTGCCTTTTTGTCTCGTTCTTCTTTCTTACTTCTCGCTATATTTCGGGTTCTGGTTTAGGGCGACAGGCACGCTGTTTGAAGGGTAGGCCATAGCCTTCTACAGGGGTGCAGTGTGGGACGGGTGGGTTGGGTTCTACTTTTTGTTTGTCTTCTGGTTCTATGGCCCTTTTGTATCTCTTTTTCGTGAGGCCGCGTCTGTCCCGTCCTCCTATGGTGTGTTTCGGGTGGGGGGTGTGGCGTCGTTAATTCTCCTGCTATGTTTCGGCTGTCTTTCTCCCCGATCGCCATACCCCCACTTGGGCCGCTACTCCTTTTCTCTCCTGTCTTCCCGCCACGGGGGGCCTGTGTCGGCGTGTCTTCTTCCTTTCGTTTTTCATATTTTCTTATTCTCTTTTTATTGTTTTATTTTGTCTTCCCTCCATTTTCCTTTCCCTTCTTCTTCCCCTTCCCTACTTAGTCCCCCCCCCTTTTTTTTTTTTTTTTTTCCTTCCTGTGTCCCAGAGGTTACTATGACGGGCTGGTTTTGATGCATTGTCTTTCCGACCCCTCTGTTCTGGCTTGGTAGTGTCTTGGGTGGAGGGCATGTTACGAGGATAATGCTCAGGGGCTGACTGTGTTTCACATATCCTGATTTTCTTGAATGCATTGTATTGTCCCCCCGATATTTTCGCCCAATGCCCCCTTATTAATGTTGAGATTGGTTACGGGATGTCGGATGCCTCCGTATTGAAAGTGAGCCTGTCATACGTCTTCTCCCCTTATTATAAAATTAAGCCTTATTTACTCCTGTGTTTTAGCCCTTTGGTTTCTGTATCTCTTCTCCCCTTTCATGATTGTACGGCCTCTGCTTTGTATTGATTGATTATGTAATATTTGCCTGGTGACTCCTGATTGTTTTGTACATTGCGGCCGGCCGGCTTGGTTGTAGGCCTCGACTTGTCTCTCCTTTTGATGTCAATAAAGGTTTTCAAAAAAAAAAAAAAAAGAGCGCATTACACAGGTCGATCACAGTATACCATTCTGCATCATGGGGAATTTGATATAAAATCACTGCAGGATTTGGTACAATTGGACAACATGGGACAACGATTTTATTAATTTTTCTCAAATCCTGTACAATTCTAAAGGTTCCATTTGGCTTTTTCAATCCCGTAATCGGTGAATTACAAGGACTACTTTCTTTTTCTCTCAGTTTGCCTTGCTCAATCATTTTTGTTTATCATTGGAGTTATTCCTTCTATTATTTCCGCTGTCATTTTGTATTGGGGAATGTTCGAGTAACTCACACCTTCTTTTATAGAGACTTTTACAGGATCTACATCTTTCATTAATCCAATATCTTCTCCTGTGAAATCCCACACCTTCTCTTTCACTACCTTTTTCAATTCATCAGGTATCTTTTCTTGATCAACCACAGGAAACAATTTATTTTTCCCTGCCTCAATCATTAGCATGGTCATTTTATACAAGCTATCTTCATCTGGGGTTTGCAGTTCTATGCCATCCGGTGAACAATATATGGCACAGTTCATCTTACACAAAATGTCTCGTCCTAACAGATTTACGGGGCTACTATCACACACCACAAATCGATGCATGTCTTTGAAATTTCCAATTTCTACCTCAACTGGTTAGGTTAAGGAGGTTTTAATCTGTCTATTAGCTATGCCTACAACTTGGATGTGCTCTCCCGAGAGAGGAAGATTTTGGTTTTCCACTGATCTAACAGTAGAAAGGGTAGCACCAGTGTCCACTAGGAAAGTTATTTCTACATCATTCACCTTTCCGTTCACAAATGGACCAGACTGATCTACCTCAAGAGTGGCTCCACGCACACACTCTTCTCCCTCTCTCAGGCACCGTCAGAAACTTTCATCTGACTCACTCCCGCCTTCCTCTTGTAACCAATACTGGAGACTCACATTCACTCTAGGCGATCTGTTTACCTGCTCGCCTCCGCTGAATCCTGTCTCTGCACTGTATCTCTGCAGATTTACACTGTGTGGAAGTGGAGGTTGTGGCACCTGACTTTGCTGAATAACTATCTGCTGCTGTTGCGGTTGCTGTTGAATTACCTCATACTGCACCCGTGGATTCAATGATATATTTTCTAGATTAACTCTTGGTGGATACTTACACTCTTTCTTCCAATGCCTTATCCTGCCACAATTATGACAAGGAGACTTTTTCTTAAGCTCTTCTATATTTCCTACCAATTTTGTTTTATTAAAATTTCCTTTGAATTTTCCTTGACTTGCATCAGTGTTTTTACTTTCCAATTTTGCCACTTGGTGTTCTGCTACCTTCACTTGTGCCCACATAGCCTTTTCTTTTAACTTCTTTTGTTTGGCATCAATTTCTTCACTACAATATTTGGCTTTTCTTAAAACATCATCTACAGTGCTCGATTGCCATCCTATCATACTATGTCTAATCATATCTCCAATTTCTGGTCTTAATCCAGACACAAATCGATATATAAAATGACTCATGTCCTTTTCACTCAACTCTTCATATCCATTGTTTAAATACTAACAACAATCTTTCATAGAATGCATGCACAGATTCTTTCGGTTCCTGTGTAGTTCTGTCTATTTTGACCCAATCTGATTCTTTTGGCGGAATTTTATTCTTCAAAAACACTATCACTTGTTCGTACATTCGCATAACTTCAGGTGATGGAGCACCTGTTACTTTATCACAAGCATATTCTGCTCTCGGCCAATTTACAGATATTTTACACTCAGTCCACAAATCTGCTGGCACGACTATATCAAATAATCCATCCAGATCAACCCATAGCACTTTTGAAACTTTCACAAATTGATCTACCTGTCGATACCATTCTACTGGTTTTTCTCTCAATCTGGGGAAATCATTCATAAATGATAGTATATCCTGTCTACTCCAAGGAACATGCACATATCCTCGTCCCGGTATTTCGCTCATAGGAAATTCATTTACTGCTGTTTCTTTTTCTCTGACTGGGAACGCTAATGTAGATTTATCACTAGCCTCTTCTTTCTTATTTATTCACATCCCCCCATCTCTATAACAGCACAATCAATTCTTTTATTTGGGTTAACCTTCTGACAGTATTCATATTTTCAATGTCTTTTTCTGAAAAATCTACTCTGTAGGATTTCTGCAATGTTTTATTCTTTGCGAATTCTACTTCAAATTCATTTGCTAATCCTTCTAATTGATCATGTACAGACTTCGCTTTCATTGGTATACTTTTGCACATAAACATGAGTTTATCATCTTGGTATGTTTTTAGTCTATCTGTTCCAATTGTTCCAATAATTAATTCTTCCGTATCGATTTTTAATCTTGCTACATCTAATACTTTGGGTTCATGCTCTTTTAATATCAAAGTTTTAAGCGAATCACTTAATTCTTGTTCCGACGGTCCTATAGGAGTTTGTGTTAAATCTATTTTCTCTATGCTCTTTTCAGGTGTAGCAGAGTCAGATCCTGCTCCGGTCGCATACTTATAGGGTAAACTCTGATTGAAAGTTAAGTCAGGCGGATTTACATTATTTGCTCGTCTAATTTCTGACAAATCTGAATAAATATTTTCTTTTACCTTTTGCAAACTGTGTTGTAAAGGGATTGTCACACTTGGCTCTTTTTTTCTTTCGTTTTCAAACACTGGAATTACAGGTCCTATCGTTACTGGGACTGTTACTGCTTCTATGTTTTTCGTAAGCTCTTGTATCTTTTCTGTCAATTCATTTGTTGATCGTATATATTCGGTAGTACTTGTTTGTTCTTCAGCTTGCTTTTCTACTCTATTTACGCTTCCTCTTTCATTATTTTGCTTAGGCATACCGGTAAATCTTGTTTCTGTTATTGAGGCATTTGGATTATATCTCATTTCTACTCTTTCTGGTTTAGCTCTAAAATTTGAAAATTGCCTTGGGGTTTCATTAATTCTTTCTTCTACTGGTGGAGCATTAGGTGTAGTCCATAAAGAACCTGGTTGATATGGTGGCGGTCTTGTATTTAATATTTCTTTCAATACAGCATCCTCTGATTCACTATTACCATCACCTTCTTTCCCTGTTTCCACATTTTTCCTCTTTTCTGTACATTTCCACCCTTCATATTCATCCATTAATCTGACTGGATTCATTCCATCACACATGTCAGCATTTCTCCATCTGCGCATTCTACTCTCATGTGTTTCTCCCCATAAACCACGCAATCTACCCCTTGGTCTGATATGTTTTTCTGACCTCTCTCGTTCCATTTCGTGCATCTCATCTTCCTATTCAACTAAAGCTTCAAACTGAGTCGGTCTAGGTCTTGGCTCAAGCTTCATCATCCTCTCTCTCAAGTTTCGCAAAACTGCCAAATTAAAAGATCTGACTTCTGGGAAAGCTAGCGCACCATCATTTCTGGTATACCTTGCCCAATTCTCTAACCAAACACATGCATGCTAACCATATTTCGACAACATATAGGAAGCAGGCGTTTTCGGCGGAGGAAGTAATTTTCCCTCTCTTGTTACTATTGCCTTGTCTTTCACAAACACATTTTTCAACTTTTCAAACCATGAAGGTTTTTTCTTATCCTCTTCGCAATAGTAATCAATTTTTCTGTAAATTCCCTGTCTTTCAAAAGATCGCGTACTTTTCTGTTGCTGTTCCGTAACATCAACCTATCACAGCGCGGTTTACACTAGCGTACCAATTAGAACAAGATACGTCTCTTTAGTGCTTAACCAATAGTTTTGCTGCTTTTCGTGATGCACCAATCAGCCCTTACTCTGTCTTGGTCACGAGGACCAATCCCTGCGCAACACTTTTGACGTCACCAGCGCTCCGGCTTCTGCAGCGCCGACTGACCCCTCCTTTGCAAGGTTTATCGAGAAGCCATATTTACAAGATATTCAACTGAATTGGTTAGTAACTTTACGCAAAACAACTCCATTCGTCTGTTTCGCTAAACAAAAGTGATAGTTTTCTCAATCACACAGGTATTCTGTATTTCCAGTAGACAGCGTTTACCTCTTCTCTACCACAGAATTTTACATTCGCCGATAAAGCAGCACTTACCTCTACCTTTACCCTTCTCAGAAGCTCGGGTTAAGCTCTATTACTCTCCCAGCAGTAAGTTTTAAATCAGGATACGCAATGATCCCTGTATTTAAAGGCTAAGATTTTATAGACTGCCCTTGCTATGCATTTATTTTTTCACACGAAAAGTCCCTAAACTTGTGATGTGCGACGACACCACTTGTGATATAAGACGATATCACCGCAGTATACGACAATACTACTTTTTGAAACAGACTATGCGATGTGTGACTTAACTTGCCACACTTCCTCTGCCTGCAGACAGAGGCACCAGCTTCTCACAATACTCGGAAGCCTTTTCCAGACTATATATAACGTAATACGAACTCAACAGATGTTAGTCATAATTCTGTACATCAAAACCCTTATATAACACTTTATACAAAATCCTAGCTAATTCTATAGCAACCAAAGCTCTGCTCCCAAGCTAATTACTGATGCAGCGCTACTCCTGAAATAATTTCTAAAATCATATCACCTTTCCCTGAATCACCAAATCATACATTTACTCATCAGTGGGGCCCATAACACTGTGAGCTACTCACAAAACACTTCTATCTTACTTAATGGATTGGTGAGATTCAAAGGAGAGCTGCTGTATCATAGCGGAGTGTCTAAATTAAAACTAAATATTTATAATATTTACACCTGCAGTTTTCATGAGTTTACCATGGTTTTATTAACAAAACATTTTATTCAGACACACCACCATTTTGGTCAATGGATCTGCGAGTAAAAAATTAGGCGTAGGAAAATACAAGACCAGCTTAATTCTCCATTTATCTAATTTTTATTAAAAGCAAAGTTTAGCATGTCTAACAGTTTATTCGCTTTATTTATTTCTTTATTCAAAAGATAACTTTAAAGGAGTAAAAGTTGATCTCAATCAGTTATATTCATTTTTATCTCAGAGGTTCGAAAATAGACATTATTATTTTAGATTTCACAATACAAGTATTAATAAAAGACAGATGGTTCCCAAAATTAATTTTCTCCTAACTTCCCTAACTAATAACCTCATCTAAAGCTCATTTGTCATTCTAAGAAAAATGGAAAATGATTCTAAGTTTTACATCTCAGGAAAATCAGCATACCGTCAGCATCTCAGGAGGAAATCGGAAGAGAGTTTTTTCATAATAAAATCGGGGGGGTTTATACACTATTTCACTAACTTTATCTATCTAAAAAGTAACTGTCAATATGAACTCAGATTCTGATTGGACAAATTCGAGGGTGGATGAGCATCACCTCATCATTTCATTCCTGAACTTCCGTCATGTCAGCGAAATTAAATGGTCCTTTGTCATTGTATAAGTTTCCTCAGTTATGTCCTTAATTTGCTATATTCACGTTCTTTCTCACGTTCAACAATGGAGAAGTCCATAGCTTTTTGGCAGTACACAGGGTTTCAGGACAGTCCGTCCTTGAACTGTCTCCCAGGCAGGCACAGTTACTATTCTAACTCTGTTGGGTGTTTGCAATAAAGAAGATGTTGGTCAGTGATGGGGGGTAAAATTATTATTTCTAACTCCTCCAGGTGTTTGCCTCAGGGAAGGTGGTCAGTGGTGGGCGGCCAAATTACAATTCGAACTCCACTGGGTGTGTGCCTCAGAGAAGGTGTTGGTCAGTAGTGGGGGACAAGATTACAATTCAACCTCCGCCGGGTGTATGCCTCAGGGAAGGTGTTGGTCAGTGGTGGGGTGCAAAATTACTATACCAACTCCGCCTGGTGTTTACCTCAGGGAAGAACGGTGGACAGTGGTGTGGAGCAAAATTACTATTCTAACTCCGCAGGGTGCTTGACTCAAGGAAAATGCTGGTCAGTGGTAGAGGTCAAAATTACTTTTTTAACTCCTACGGATGCTTACCTCAGGGGAGGTGCTACTCTCTGCTGGGGTTCAAAGTTAATATTCTGCTTGGTGACACTGTTGAAAGGACCACAGAGAATCACCACTCTGCCTCTGCAATGGAGATCGAGGTTAGAGAAAGCATAAACTAAATGAAAGAACTTACAATCACCTCCAATGAACCCTATGGTGCAGTTTTGAGTTAGGTATCCCAAAACATTCCTAGTCTTGTAAGTTGCGTGCCCACAATACCAAATTTACACAGAACTATCCAGAGGAAAAAAACGGCAAGTACCCCCAATGTATTACACCCCAAACATATTTTTCTATTTGAAATTTGTTTGGGGGTGTTATACGTTGGGGGGCACTTGCCTGTTTTTTGCTCTGGATAATTCTGTGTAAATTTGGTATTGTGGGCAAACAACTTGCTACATGCCTAGGAATGTTTTGGGATACCTCACTCATTTTTGGAAATGTTGTGGAACGAGCAAAGTATCCAAGAAAAGAGAATAGCGCAATCATTGACTGGTAGTCTGAACCCACGAATTCCCAAAAGTAATTCCAGAGCAAATATTGGGACAAATTCAACAGTTTTCATTAAGAGTGGCTTCAGACTATCTAGACAATATTGCACACATACTACATTTCTAATTACCTATTCTGACTTACTTGTTTGTTTTGCAATTCTTTTTTAGATTGGCATTTTTCAATATATTTATTAATTTTTAAAAAAAAATTGAGTTTCCTACCTTCGGATGTCTTTTTTCTTTGACTCTTGGTCTCTCGTAAAATTCAATATCTAACCAAGAGTCTGGAGCACAGCAAAAATCCAGAATATCAAATCTATAATCCTTGATGGAATCCAAATCCTGTGTAAAACTATCAAAACAGACACAGATCGGCATAGCCATATTGTACAGGAAACACAGTGCTGCATAATATACCGTGTAAACTACAAAAAACAAATTGCCGGATCTATCTTATTATGCTTGGGTTTTCAATTAAAGGGTGGAAAATTTCTTAAGCAAACCAGATTGCTCTGATATTGGGATAATGTTTAAAGCTATGTTATTCGATGTGCAAGAGGGCGAGAAAGATTTTATACATAAATATGGAGACCCACGTTTTTTTAAAGTGTGGCTCAAGACTCTGCAAAGCATTGCAATAACTTGTCGTAAAATTAAAGAGAGAATCCAACATTAACTACTACAGTGGATTGGCCCCTATTTGGGACCACTCCGGGCTCTCCGGAGTGGTCCAAGGATTGTTTGGCTTGTCCATTAAAAGAAGCAGGGATAACAACTTGGGGTCAACTGATGATAGATGGAGTATTAAATTCTAGGGAGGAGGCCCAGGAGATAGCTAATGGGCAACTGTCAAGATTCAAATATCTTCAAGTAAAGAGTTGGAGCCTAACTCATGGGTTAGATGTGGGACATTCTAATAAACTAGAATCCTCATAAAATCTGGAGGAACCTGTGGAAAGGAGGTGGCAAGATGGTATTGGATCTTAGTGGAGAGTTCGGATGGAGACTTTAGGCTACCAGCAACACTGTGGGAAAAGAGCTTGCCGGGAGAGCAGATGAAAGACCTATGGCAAGTATCTTGTGGCTTGTTATACTCCACGGTACGTGGCGCATATTTAAGGTGAAACCACCTTTCTGTGTTCACAGGGTCTATTGGACACCATACAAACTGGCAAAATTTGCGAAAGGCATCACGCCAAGGTGCCCTAAATGTGACAAAGAAAGAAGCGATGATGAACATATGTTCTTGGACTGTCCAATGGTGCAAGGCTTTTGGCTGGATGTGAGTAACACGATATCCTTAATACTTAGAGGGTCGCTCCAGGTAAGCAATTCTCTTGTTTTTTTTGCGCTCCCGGATTACTATGAATCTTTGTCACAAAGTATAAAAAAATAGATTTTCTATCTAATATTGCTTGCCCGTAGGGAAATATGTAAGAATTGGATAAAAGCCACGTCCCCCAATGAATTAGAATGGTTGGCCTCAATAAAACATACGGTCCTGCTAGACAGAACTTTCTAAGCTTAAGCGTAATAAGTTTTGGCTTCCCTAAGAGAACTGGGAAAACTCCTTTGCATATACATAGTCCGATGATTAGGCCTTTATACCATTTTGCTTGATTGCTCCTGTGGTGGCCTCAGAGAAGGTCTGGTTGATAATAAGGCGACCTATGGTTGGAGTACGAGAAGCAAGGTATAGAGTGATCCATCTTAGGTCTAATAACGAAAGGGCTTTGGACAGTGCTACATTCTAGGGTGACCCCGGAGTAAAGTTTTTATTACCTTTTGTGGACCTGGGCTGATAAGGACAAAAAATAAATAAATAAATAAATCTCCGTAAAACAAGACTGAAAAATGTAGTATTTTTTGCAAAAAACACAACAAGAAGTCCATCATTGCAATCCACTGTCCATATGTTTTATATCCATCCATAATTGGGCAAATGATTTACGAGAAAAAAACATCCAAACTTTAACATGCAGTAAAAATCCTGCTTAAAGGTAAAATTCATAAGACAAACTTCTAAATTGTCCAAAACATCCATTCGGCCATCCATGCCATCTGTGTTCTCCAAACTTCCAGGTGCTCGAACAACAGCGAATACACTATACTATGTTTTGAAAACGTGTTGCACCAAAAAGTAAAAAATATATATACATTGCTTTACTTAACATTTTGGTTTAAAAGAAATCATATTTTTCTTTATACATAATTTTTTTTTAACAAAAATAGTCAATTAGGCAATCAACCCAATATGGGCCTACAACTGCTACCTGCAACCAATGTTGGTTAAAGCATTCAAAACTTACATTAAAATACTAATATGTATCTAACTACATCCCTCCTTGCTTGTTACAATGAACTATGCCACCCACAATCTCTCTTTATTAAATAAAATATGTCTTACCTGAGCGCAACTCTTCCTCGCTTTCTGTTCTTGACCGCGATGCTCCATCGACTGTAGAAACAGACGCACAACCGGGAACATCATCTCTAAAAGTAAAAAGGAAAATAGGACAAATTATCTCATTGACTTCAATGGAAAAGC
The DNA here is from genome assembly GCF_964261635.1 of Lissotriton helveticus. NCBI lineage: Eukaryota > Metazoa > Chordata > Amphibia > Caudata > Salamandridae > Lissotriton > Lissotriton helveticus. The sequence continues at coordinate 645,414,917 of NC_136059.1, forward strand.
TTGGGGAAATACATAACAAAATGTTTAGAAAAATGTACATTTACTACTTTGAAAAAGTTTGTACATCTAAGAAACAATATATATTGAACCGTATTTATATCATTTTTTCAAATTTTTTAAATCACTGTTTTCATAATGTATTTAGTATTTACTAAAGTTTAAAATAAGGTTTAAAAATAGCACACACCCCTACACAAAACCCCTAATTCCCTTGCATCCCACGCCAGTGAAAGGTTGTCACATACTCATAAGTATTAATTAAAATGATTTTTAAATTACTAAAAATAAATATTAAAATCAAAACTGATTAGCATCCAGGTAATAAACGTAATACATGAGTATTAAAACATTCACCATCCAAAACCTCTAACTCCCTTGCATTCCGTGCCAGAGGATGGGCGTTATACCCTCATAGGTATTAATTTAAATTATTTTAAAATGACAAAAAATTAATTGTAAAATCAATAAAGAATAATACCCAGGTATTAAAATGAATACCTGGGTATTAATACACCCCCATCCCCATCGTATACCGTTAATTTCCTTCCATACCATGCCTGAGGATGGGATTCTCACCCTCATAAGTATTAATTTAAATTCTTTTAAATAACTACAAATTCATATTAATATCTATACTGAATAATACCCCGGTATTAAACTTAATACCAGGGTATTAATAAACTCCCCCACACAAATCACCAAATTCCCTTGCATCCCTTGCCAGGTGATGGGTGTTACACCCTCATAAACATTCATTTTAATTATTCTTTCATTGCTAACAATTAATACTAAAATCAATACTAATTAATGCCCAGGTATTTCACTTGCATCCCATCCCAGAGGATGGGTGTTACACCCTCAAAACTATTTATTAATATTAACAGCAAAACGGATTAGTACACAAGTATTAAAATTAGTACCTTGGTATTAATACACCCCCACCCAAAAGCCCTAGTTCCCTTGCATAACATGCCAGTAAAAGGGTGTCAAAGCCTCATAGCTAATAATTTAAATTATTTTTAAATACCTAAAAAATTAACATTAAAATAAATACTGATTAATATCCAGGTATTAAAATAATGACTGGGTAGACTCCCTCACCAAACCCCCTAATTAATTTGCATCCCGTGCCAGAGGATGAGTGATACACCCTCATAAATATTATTTTACATTTAATAATATATACAAAGCCATGTCTTCGCTGGACCGAAACAAGCATCTTGGGACCGGTTTCGGGCTCACAGCCCGGCTATCTTTAATCCAGTGAAACCGGTCTCAGGATGCTTATTTCTGGTCCAGTGAAGACATGGCTTGGCAGTTCGGGCTGGACTGTTCCCATGAGGCACAGGGTCAGACTGATTTGCATATGGCCATGTCTGAACTGGGGTGGCGGTGTGAGCTAAAGAATGATGATGGATTAAACCCAGATCAGTTGGCTTGGGGTGAGTGCTTGCAATGTTCAACACTCCGTCCATCATCCCCTTTGGTTTTGCTTTGTTCGCCCTAAGTTGGCAGGGTATGCCCAGACGTGGGTTCCTTGCTCAATTTGTCACTGGATTCAAGATAGCCTGGCTGATGAGGGCTGTGAGCCCGAAACCGGTCACAGGATGCTTTTTCCGGTCCAGGGAAGACATGGCTTGGCAGTTCGAGCTGGACTGTTCCCATGAGGCACAGGGTCAGACTGATTTGCATTTGGCCATGTCTGAACTGGGGTGGCAGAGTGAGCTAAACAATGATGATAGATTAAACTCAGATCAGTTGACTGGGGGTGAGTGCTTGCAATGTTTAACACTCCGTCCATCATCCCCTTTGGTTTTGCTTTGTTCGCCCTAAGTTGGCAGGGTATGCCCAGCCCTAAGTTGGCAGGGTATGTCCAGACGTGGGTCCCTTGCTCACTTTGCCACTGGATTCAAGATCCATGGCTTGGCAGTTCGGGCTGGACTATTCTCAATGTTCAACACTCTGTCTATCATCCACTTTGATTTTGCTTCATTGTAATAAGGCTGTCTGATTTGAAACTTGGATGTCAGTCGGAAAAATTGTGACTGGCAGTTGGAGGCTTTCTGACCAACATCCAAATAGGCCCCGGAATGTTGTCAAACTACTCTAAAAGTGAATACGAAAGTAGAAAACAAACCAACCTAGGAAGACAGGATTTTCATAAAACTGAAAGGATAAGAGCACAAAACATCCCTTTTCAAATTGTCTTTCAAGCTGGCTTATGGAGCAAAGAGCAACATTGTATACAGAGCACAAGCTCTTGTAGGATGAATGCCTCTAGATAGTGACAGATATGTGTCCTCCACTGCATTCGTCCCAAAAGTCTCACATCCATCAAAGCAAGTTCAAATGGAAGAACCAAGGAACAAGAGCCCTGAAGATGCTGTGCTATGGAACATTTTACACCCATCACAGTGGCATAGACATGGATCCTAATGCTAGCAAGGAAATTGGCATCCTCCCGGTTTTGCAGTGACATCAGTCACTAATTAGGGTAAAGAGCTCCCCTGGGTTTTGATAGCATGGCATCTGCTGCATTCTTGATAGCTACACCTTTGCGGTAAGGTATGACCAAATCACCTCACTCAGGAAGACACCATAAACATTACAATTTCAGACCGTCCTTGCCATAGTTGCTGGAAACCTAAGACAAATTTCCTAAATAGGCCTGATCGTACCATTGGCCTCACTGCTGCACCCAGACTGGTAATCACCAACCCAGAGAGCATGCACTTTACTGCTTGTGGCCTAACATCCCCCTTTTCCGAAGGCATTCTCCATAACGTCCGTTAATACATGAATATCTACTTGACAACTCCTTTGTCCACTTATCACACTCCTTGGATTGTCATTGCCACTAAACTGCTATCTAGGCTGTGAAGCCAAATCCTTGATGAAAAATGAAGTTTTCAAAGTTGACATGTATTAAGGAAGTGGAAATGTGGCATAGCGCGACACCAGGACAACATTCCTGCAGTCATCAGCCCCACATGCTTGGTTGCCAAGATTCGATCACTGCACTCCATCTCTTCCCATCACCAGAAGTTGTGTCCTTAGGGCTGGCACTTCTAGCAGTGGGCAAGAATGGTGTGCTGCTGCACAGGCCTGAGTGGCATGCCTAGTGGCGTACTGCAAAGTGACCAGGTCCCTCCGCAGCATGTGATATGGATCTCCTATTTCTCCCATATATTCATTGACTTTTTGATGAAAGGGGCCCTCCTTGAATGGTTGGGGGGCACGGGATGTTTGCCCCTCCTCCCTCCACTCTGGGGACTGGCAGTGGCCTGGTTACAGCCTGAATTTGGGCAAGACATGTGGCTGCAGAGGATCAGGGCTGGGTGGCATTAAACTTTACCTCAGGTGAAGTAAGACAACGTCAGATAGCTTCACTTCTTTCACCACTTTGTCCAACTTTGAGGATGAAATCTAGACGTGGCCTGCCAGCACTAGTCCAAAAGTTACAATCGGGAGTTCCCAGACTGACTAGAAAGCATACCCCACTTTTCTCCACTTTGTAGCCTAAGATATGTGAGTACATAGGCTAAAAGTGTCCAGGGGTGAGAAGATGTGGACACTTTCTTCAAATCCGACAATTTAAAACAAAAATAGACTATAGTGCTTTAGGGTCGTTCATCAGATGAGGGAAAAAAAATCCCATGCCCCTTACATAGGCGGGCAGCCGTGCACCGGTAGTGCTTGTTGTCTGTCGATCGCAGTGTACCATTAACAACAATTCAACCAAATCTGGCAATGAAGGAGGAGAAATGAGCCTGCCGTGTCTCTGTGTTGCTGAGGTCAAGGAACTCACGTACAGCGTTCATCTTGTATTATTGTGGTTCACATGTTGTGTAAAGTGCAAAACGTGTCACAGGCTGACAGAGAGTTGAATAAATAAAGCCATACAAATGAAATTACATCAGTAAGACAAAGAACATACTAGTAAAAGGTTCTAAATAGTAAAGGCAGATACTTTCTGACAAGCTTTAATCTCTCATTAAAAGGCTATAGGCGTTCCTGCAATTCATATGGATGGAGACAGTGAATTTCAAAACACAGCAACAGAAAATGAGATCCGCTGGCATGGATGATCAAGTCGGACTACAAACCTACTTCAAGGACTAGTTAGGCCTACGAGGGTTTGAAGCGGGCCATCTTAAACGGGAAAAACGCTTCAAAGCGCAACTAGTGTAAGGATTTAAGAAAGAGGACAGATTGCTCAATCGTGATAGAAACAAGGAAAAACAAGGGATAACCTAGGAAATTAAAATACCCACCACGTGAACCTCCAATAACATCTAGCATACGAAGTGAGCAAACCCGTCCCTCCTTAGAAGAACTACCTTCACCCTTTTGACCTCCTTCCGTCCATTTGCCTACCCATCCTTTAAAGCTTGCATCTATTTATTCTTTCATCCATCCATTTATATTTACATCCATTTTCACCCTCCTGCCATCAATATACTCATTACCTCCTCGCAGGGCCGGACTGAGAACCAAAACCGGCCCTGGCAAAGTGCTCGGCCGGCCCCCTGGGGGTGCGACCAAGCTCTTTGCCAGGGCCGGTTCAGCTGATTTAGTTACACGGCCGATTTTGCAGCTATGCTGCTAAAACGGCCCTTTAACAAAAACGGCCCCCAGGGCCCCAAACCAGCCCCCACCCTTCCGGCGCACCGGGGGATTGCCCGGTGCCCGCAATGGCCAGTCCGGGCCTGCCTCCTCGTCCAGTCTTCCCGTCCTATTCCTTAACAGTGAACAGCTAGTGTGCTCCCTAGAAACCCTATACCTAGCAGAACTTTTTAGCACTTCCCACAATATGGCTCAATCGTCCAGAGGGCATGTGCCGGTCTCTGTTTCTCCTCTCCAGGACGATTAGTCTTTGAACCGAGCCCAATCTGTTGTCTCTGACGGCGGTGATCTTCCGGGGACGGAGAATGGGCCAGCGGACTCTCTGAGCAGGGTGTTCCCTTCCTTTGGGACAATGTGTCTGTCCCCTCTTCCTGTTCCATCAGATCGTCCTCCGGTTTTGCCTTCCCTGGCTGTATCTGTTTGCCTCGGAGGAGTCGGACCTTCTTCCCATCTTTGCAGCCTTCTTCTTTCTCGGCTGGCCTGGGCGATTGACGCTTTTACCGTTCCTTGGTCCCTGGGTCTTCTGTTTGCCTTCCCGCCTTTTGTGTTGATCCCCCGGTCCTCCGGAAGCTTCGTTTGGATTGGGCGGAGATTCTTCTGGTGGTACCGGAGTGGCCCCCTCGGCCTTGGTTTACCCTTCTGTTGGCCTTGTCAGTGTGCCCCCATTGGCAGTTTCCCCTCTGACTGTCCCCTCTGCGGGCTCATCTTTTCCGTGTGTCCTCTCTGCACGGCCTCCGCCTGGTTGAATTTGTTGGACCAGGGTTGTTCTATCGAAGTGGCCCAGAGTATCCAGTTGTCTAGACGTCCTTCCACCTTGAAGTCTTACGACCGTCATGGAATAACTTCTCCTCCTAGTGCCTTGGGAAGGATCTTTTGTCCTCCTCCTGTGTGGCTGTACGGGTGCTGGACTTCTTGCGTGATGTGTTTGTCCTGGGGCTCGCTGTTTCGACTCTCTGTGCGCAATGGGCTGCCATTCTTGCTTTCAGGGGTTCTGATGTGTCTTCTGTCTCCCCTTTGTGGCTCACCTTCTGCGTAGTTTTTTGATTCAGCGTCCTGTTTCTCGATCTCTTGTCCCAGCCTGGGATCTTCCCCTTGTTATGCAGGCCTTGACTGGGGGCCCCTTTGAGCCTTTGCTTTCTGTGGACCTTAAGTTCCTTACGGCTACGGTTGTTTTTTTGGTGGCGGTTTCTTCTGGTCGGAGGGTTGGTGAGATTGGTGCTTTGATGGCTTCTCCCCCTTTTTTCCATTTCTATTTGGACAAGGTGGTTCTTCGTCCTTGTCAGTTCTTTCTGCCCAATGTTTTGTCTTCTTCTCACTGTCAGGAGGATTTTGTCCTCCCTGTTTTTTTTCCGAACCCCTCCTCTCCGGAGGAGGTGGTTCTGTATTCTTTGGTTGTGTTGTGAGCGCTCTGCATCTATTTGGATCGCTACAGTGCCTTTCGTAAGGTTGATTCATTGTTTGTTATCTACCTGACCTCTGGGAAGGAGCTTTGTCCTTCCTTGTCCACCTTGTCTCGTTGGGAGAAATGTGCTGTGGTTTCCGCTTATGAATCCGCTCACTGTCCTCTCCCTTCTTCGGTGCAGGGTCAGTCTACCCGGGGTGTCTCCTCCTCCTGGGCCATGTTATAGGGTGCCTCCTTGCGTGACATTTGTAATGCTACCACTTGGGCCTCTCCCCATACTTTTGTTTCTCATTACCATCTTCAGTTGGGGATGGCGGCCTCAGCTGCCTTTGGCTCTCATATTTTGTCTGCTGTACATGATGTTTGATTTGTACTGATTTCATTTGATTAAATTGACCTGTTTTGCTTTAATTTCTGGTCTTTCTTCTTGAAATCATCGTGTGCTTGGCTATGGGCTCAATGTTAAGGAATGGGACAGGAAGACTGGACGTGGAGGTAATGCCCCGTTACTCACCGGTAATATTCATTACTCCGAGTCCTGGTCTTCCCGTCCCATTCCTGAGCCCTCCCTCCCTCCCTGGTATTTCTTTGTGGTGATTGTTTTTTATTTTCTGGGTTTCTTTGTTATTCTCAGGAAGTTGTGTGACTCGCTTCCCCCATATATGATCGCTTGATAGGTGGCGCCATATTGGGGGAAGTGCTAAAAAGTTCTGGCAGGTATAGGGTTTCTGGGGAGCAGACTAGCTGCTCACTGTTAAGGAATGGGACGGGAAGACCAGGACTCGGAGTAATGAATATTACTGGTGAGTAACGAGGCATTTGTCCACTCATCCATTCTTTCAATCTTCCTTTTACCCATATGCCCATTCTTTTGTCCGATTATCATCAACCCTTTCACCTGTGGTTCCTTTCATTTTTCCATCCCTACTTCTACCTTTCCTTCTATTCTTACCTTCACCTTTCCATCGATTCATTCATTTCACTCTCCCGCTCTGTCTTTATTCCTTTTTTGCTTCTTTACTTTCATATTTTTTTCCTCTCACCCTCTCCCCCATTACTTCTAACATTATCTTTCTACCCATTTTTTTTATCAATCCTTAGTTTTTCTTTCTTACATTTCTCTCTCGTAGTCACTTTTTTGTGTGTCCTGCTCTGTGTTTTCCCATATTTTCATACTTTCTCTTTCGCTTTTTCCTTCACTGTGCAGCCCGCCCACACATACATCCCTCTTCTAGCAGTCCTTAACTGTCCACAAAGTTAAAGACAGAAGAGACTCGTAAACAACGAATTAACATTTTACACCAGCCCATCAAACCCGGCTTAAGCTGCTGGAGTGGAAGGTTCGCCAGGCCACGTGCCAGAAATAAGCCTGGCTGAGGGCACCAATGCTCGAGCGGAAGAAGAACAAATCTGGGAAGTCGCATTGCCTCTAACCCAGAGACTGGCCATCAGTAGGGGAACATGCAGGGGAAGAGACAGTTTGACACAGGGGAGCAGGTACAAACATACAGATCTCCATTGGCACTACTAGGTCTCATTGTTAGTGTGGAATGAAATGGAAGGTGGTCGAGCAGAGCTGGCTGGTCAGGCGGCGGCACGCATGGGACGCCAGAGCTGCACCAGAGGGGTGTCTTTCTAGCACAGTAAAGTAGAGCAGGAAAAACTTTTACTTGGCTGAATCCCAGGCTAGATGTCGCCATACAAGTTTCAATTTACCAAAGCCAGGCAGACCAGAAGGCAGAGGTTGTGGGCCTGTGACAACACTATTTGACTTAATTATGTTATCAGCATTCTGATGGAGGGGCAGGCTGCAATCACCCTCCACATCTCACAGCTGTAGTCCTTCATGAGTGCTGTAGACAAATAAACTCAAGTGGTGTGCACCCTGAATTTCGAACACACAATATCAGTGGAACAATATATCAAAGAAAAAAGAATTGAATAAAATATATACTGATAGGTGAGAACGTGTAGGTTTTCGCTACCTAACTCCACATGTATTTAACTACATAGCACATATATATATGTATATATTACCTACTGGCGGTCGCCAGTAGGTAGTTATAGTTAGGACCTAGCTACCATAGGAAATCCGCAACATTCTATTGGGAATAACTCTGGCGCCGGTTGAGGAATTTGTGTGTAATTTTCCAAACTTTTGGCCAGCTCCGCTCCGCTCCACTCCTTCCCTGGAAGTTTCGGGAAGATTCGTGAATAGGGGGCTGAGAAAAAAGGGGGGTCCCAAAACATGTTTTCCCCATGTTAATTTCCGTAGGACGGTCTGACAAGTCTACAGCCCGAACCGCTGAATGGAATTACGCCAAACTTGGCAAAATTGTAGGGACTGGTACGCAGATGTGCCTTTGCGATATTTGGTGAAAATTGCTCCAGTGTTTTTTTTGAAAATTAACTTTAAAAACACATATATATCTATAGGCGCGCTCCGAGCGCTCACCGGTACGCGTACCGGGGAGCGCACCCGGCGCGCTACGGGAGTGCACGAGCGGAAAACTGATTGGCTGTCGGGTATCTGTCAACATTCTAAACAGTCCGGAGAGTCCGCCATCTTGTGTCTCGGTAAAATCGAGACACAAGAGGTGAAAAATAAGGGGAAATAATTAGAGTAGACACCCCCTGGCCCCCTAGGTTTTCTGAGGGGGGCCTAGAAGGACCCTGAAGGGCAAAAAAATGTATTTTTTTTTTCGCGGGGTAAGCGCTGGGTGCGTTCCCAGGTGCGCTCTCCGGTACGCGCACCCTGGGCACACCACAGGGAAAAATAGTGCAAGAAAATAGAGTAAAAAAATAATTTAGAGTGCTTAGAGGTAGGGTAGCTCTGAAAAGAGCTGTTGTGTTATGTGGGTGTTTTTTGTACCTACAAGTAGGTACCAATGCAGAGTCTTATATCCAAGAGGAAAACTCTATTCCCCTCATCTGTAAAATGCACACCATCTCTCCTATAGATGCCTTGCATGTTGTAACGCAAGTTGTTGTTGTAAATGGAACCCATACCATAGTCTCTGAGGAAAGCAGACACAGATTTATTCACATGTTTCCTTGCTTTCTCAATCTGTGGACAAAATTGGTTGGACCAGTTCCATTTTTGCCTTTGGCATATATTAGAAAATATTAGAAAATACCAAGGCAGTTTTTGGAAAAAGTGACATCAATTGCCCAAAGATGTCCTTTAAAAGCATTTCCAGACCTACCCCAGTCAAAGTGCCTAGGTCATTTCCACCACAGTGCACAATTATACGGTCAGGGTGTGGTAAATGCATAAAGGATTTTACCAATGGTATCAATTGGTGACTTCTCAATCCTCTCTGTCCAATCCATACAATGTCCTCATTTGGTAAATCAAGGTTGTAAATACCTCTGTTAGCTGCGTATTTTTGACTCCAGTGGACAAAGCTATGACCCACAAACCAGACTTTTGGCATCTTGAAGGTAGAGGTGATTGTATTCAGATGAGTTGTGGAAATGAAATGGCAGTTTGAAAGTAGGAGTTATGTAAAAAAGTGGTTGAGATTCAGTGCACTTGAAAAACAAAAAATTATTGGTGCTTTCTAAAACTTCAGCACTGAAAATTAGGGTGCATGCTTTTTTTTTAAAGAAGTCATTTCAATGGTTGAGGAAAAGTCATTTCAAGAAACATGCAGATGATTAGCTGGTAAATTGAGAGGTCAAACACCCTTGTATTTTTTTTGCAACATAGTATGATGAACTTCTGAACTGTGTGCTGGGTGAGGAGGGAGTTACCATGGTAACAGGGGAATGAGCACTGGGGGGATGGGTGAATGTTATGTGACTTTCAAAGTGTTCAAAAGTACAACCAATTAAAATGTGCAGTTTCTTACTCCACTTCATTAACTCCTTCTCTTTCTTCCTATTGCCTCTTTGTTCTACACTCCCCTTCCCTCAATTTCTCTCTGTTAGGCTCATTCACTCCGTCCCCTTAGTCTCTCACTCCTCTTCTGTCACGCTCACTGCCTATAACTCAGCCATACTCCTACACTCACCTTCTTTCAGACCTTCTCCTTTACTTTCCTTCCTGTCTCTTCCCTTCTTTTGCTCCTTCATACTTTTCCCTTCCCTTACTCCTCCTTACTCCACTTCATTAAGTCATTCTCTTACTCCTTCTGTCCTGTTAGTTCTACACTTTCCTTCCCTCATTCTCTCTCTGTTACCCTCATTCTCTCTGTCCCTTCAGTCTCTCACTCCTCTTCTGTCACGCTCACTCCCTATAACTCAGCCATACTCCCACACTCACCTTCTTTCAGACCTTATCCTTTACTTTCCTTCCTCTCTCTTCTCTTACTTCATTCCTTTACTCTTTTCCCTTCCCTTACTCTCCTTACTCCACTTCACTAACTCCTTCCCTCTCTCCTCTTACTTCTACACTCCCCTTCCCTCATTCTCTCTCTGTTACCCTCATTCTCTCCGTCACTTTAGTCTTCACTCCTCTTCTATCACGCTCACTCCCTATAACACAGCAATACTCCCACATTCACCTTCTTACAGACCTTCTCCTTTACTTTCCTTCCTCTCTCTTCCCTTGTTTCGCTCTTTCACTCTTTTCCCTTTCCTTACTCTCCTTACTCCACTTTACTAACTCCTTCTCTTACTCCCTCTGTCCTTTTAGTTCTACACTTCTCTTCCCTCATTCTCTCTCTGTTAGCCTCATTCTCTCCATCCCCTTAATCTCTCACTCCTCTTCTATCACGCTCAGTCCGTTTAACTCAGCCATACTCCCACACTCACCTTCTTTCTAACCTTCTTCTTTACTTTCCTTCCTCTCTCTTCCCTTACTTCATTCCTTTACTCTTTTCATTTACACTACTCTCCTTAGTCCACTTCACTAACTCCTTCTTTAACTACCTCTGTCCATTTACTTCTACACTCCTCTTCCCTCATTCTCTCTCTGTTAGCCTCATTCTCTCCATTCCCTTAGTCTCTCACTCCTCTTCTATCACGCTCACTCCTTATAACTCAGCCATACTCCCACACTCACCTTCTTTCAAACCTTCTCCTTTACTTTTTTAGTACTCTCTTCCCTTCTTTCACTCCTTAACTCTTTTCTCTTCCCCTACTCTGCTCACTCCACTTCACTAACTCCTTCTCTTACTCCGTCTGTCCTCTTAGTTCTACACTCCCCTTCCCTCATGCTCTCTCTGTTAACCTTATTGTCTCCGTCTCCTTAGTCTGTCACTCCTCTTCTGTCACGATCACTCCCTACAACTCAGCCACACTCCCACACTCACCTTCTTTCAGACTTTCTCCTTTAGTTTCCTTCCTCTCTCTTCACTTACTTCATTCATTTACTCTTTTCCCTTCACTTACTCTCCTTACTCCACTTCACTAACTCCTTCCCTCTCTCCTCTTACTTCTACACTCTCCTTCCCTCATTCTCTCTCTGTTAGCCTCATTCTCTCCGTCCCCTTAGCCTCTCACACCTCCTCTGTCACGCTCACTCCCTATAACTCAGCCATACTCCCACACTCACCTTCTTTCAGACCTTAACCTTTACTTTCCTTCCTGTCTCTTTCCTTCTTTTGCTCCTTCACTCTTTTCTCTTCCCTTACTCTCCTTACTCCACTTCACTAACTCCTTCTCTTACTCCCTCTGTCCTCTTACTACTACACTCCCCTTCCCTCATTCTCTCTGTTAACCTCATTCTCTCTGACCCCTTAGTCTGTCACTCCTCTTCTATCACGCTCACTCCCTATAACACAGCCACACTCCCTCACTTATGCTTCTTTCCTCCCTCACTCAGTCCTCTACTCTCACTTTTTCTTTCACTTTCTCTGTCTCTTCACTCCCTTACTCACCTTGTCTCACACTCACTTGCCTTTATCCAGTCTTTATCTCCACTCTTTCCTCAAATGGAAGCAAAGGTAAACACCCAGGCAAATTATACTAGAATATCTGGCAAAAAAAATACAATAACGGAGAAAAAGCACAAGGAGAAAAAGAAAACAACAATGTGCTATGATAGCATACAAAAATGTAATTATACTTATAAAAATTGATATGACATATTCAATGGTACAATTTTTTTTAAAATACATTAAAAGAAGAACAGGTTTCAGTCAAATTAATGTACAGTGTTCAGGGAAATGGTAAAGCATTGATAGTTCCCAGAACTGGTTGAGGAAGCTGATGTCTGTCAACGCGTTTCGACACATACAATGTGTCTTCATCAGGACAATTTCAGCATAGTTCTAAAATTAAACAAATAATGTTTTAGATCGTTTATCCTTGTGTTTAATGCAATACAGTTGTTGTAATTCATCATAATTGTGTTATAATCTTTTGCCAGATAATTGATGATTCGACATGATATACCGCTAAAAAGGGACATATACAAATGACTTCATGAAATATTTACACTAGGTACAATCATATACAGTCTATAAACCAATATAAACATGCATAATCAGAAACTCTTATCATAAGAAAAAAGATTAAAAAAATAGAGGCAAGAGTAAGAAAATTTGAAATAGAAGGTTACTGGTGCTAATAACCTAGCTAAATTTCAAACCAAGCTTCTAATTCCTTGGATTGGATTCCATATTATAGAACCTAAAAAGTACTTCCAGATGAACGATTCTTGGGTAGCTCTGTCTTCTGGTTATTTTGGGTCAAAGTGGGATCTTATTGTTTAGCTATAGGCAGCATTTTATTAAGCTTAACTACTGTTACTATCTATCCTATAAGTGATCTTGGGCAAAATCGCTTACCTTTAGACTTGAAACAAGTATTGATTTGTAGGTATGGATATTGTCTTTATAACTTTAAAAATCTAAACAGGGGGATAAAAAAGCAAAAACAAACACAATAATTATTTTTTCTGCTTGGGAGCAAAAGTATCCTCATGTTATTTTCATTTTGCAAGCCAACATGGCTGTTTATTTGTTTATATATTGGGGGATTGCTCCTAAACCTCTTAGCATCTACGTATTTATCATAGCCTCCAAATTAAAATGAAGAGACGGAAGAGGAGAGAAAACCATGATGTTAGAAAACATTCGACTTTAATATTTCATTCATTCTTCTTTGCCTTTACCTTAATACGAAAAAGCAGAAATAAGTCTGTGCACTAGGAAAGGAAAGTGGCGTTACGAACATCCAAGTATTCATAGAGAATCCTATTAATGGCAAGATTTCTAACCGTAAAGGTTCTCTAAAAGTCCGAGTTACTTAGGTTCACTTTAATATTTCTAATGTTGGGGCATACCTACTCTCGTCTTACGTATACTTCATGGCGAATCTTTTATTAAAAACGTGAAATGACTGTAAACGGCACCTTCCGGTGTTAACAGTTTGCCATCTTGAAATCTATCGTAAGGGCAATAATAGTCCCATAAACGGTTTGTAATATCAGAATGAATTTCCTTTTCAGGCATCTACATATTATCGCAAGATTTACCTTTAAATCAAGACAAGACGCTCACGGTGTTCCTTTTGAATGCGGAAATCTTTACGCGTGATGTTAGGCCATTCAGAAACAAATCCTACTCATAGCATTCTAAAAGGAAATGTGTAAAAAAGAAGAAATGTCGTATGTATATATTCATTGACACGGCCGAGGTTCAATCTCGGTTACCGTAAAAGTGGATGATATTACCTGCAAACACGAGCCACTTATTCAAGAAGACACGATACGGCTTCTGGCTAGTTGCACCACATGAAACAGGTAGGGCAACGGAGTCCGTGGTTCAGGTGTCCTGGGGGGTAATAATTATCAGATGTTTTATGTCAAAGATCAGGATATAAACCATACTGTCATCTGACAGAAAACAGCTGAATTTTAGCTGATAGCGAGGCAGATTAAGAATGCTGTTCGCTCACGGCTTTACGTTATGTTGTTGAAGGGATTCAGCAGAGCTCTACACACATGTGCGTTTTTTATTAAACTGCCAAAAGATAATGGGAGGGTTGTTAAAAATTACTCTAAAGACAAAGTGTTTTCAGGGAATTTTTGAGTTCGTACATAGCGCACGTACCTCTTTGAAGCTGTGCAATGGCGTCGTAGGTGGCGTCTGATGGCTCGTCTGTGCGGAAAGGTTCGTAAACTCGAACCCGATTCGTTTATATATGTGTAGTGTGCCTACCGGGTGCGAGTTGCCCTCCCATAAAAGACATGAAGCAAGTTGTTGTCGTTCACCGCGTAGTCTTTTATTGAAACTTCAAGCAGTGTCATTAATCCTTTATTCATCTTGGATTATTAATCCTTTATTCATCTTGATTAAGGTAAATCTTTAAAAAATACTTTGCTTATCAATGCCACAGCATACAAATAAATCTCAAAGTTGTACATTGTCATTATATTTACAACCCACTCTCCAAGGGGCCTTTTGCTTAACCTTCGGGCTGTGCCAGCAGGCCACAACCTAGATAGCCTGCTCTCCTTAAATTGACCGCCCTCCGGTCAACGGAGCCGCAGGTAAATAATGTGCCTCCACTTGAGTCAACCACACCGGGGTATACCCCCTTCAATGTTATAAACATACACCAAGGCATCTTGGGTAGGGGAGGAGAGGTCAAGGACCACCAGCAGGTCAGTCCCCCCTCTCCCGCCAGCCCAGAGCCCTACAATGACTGCTTGCCCTTTCCAAGGGGCAGCCAGTCCATACCAAAAAGGAAGTCCACACCCTTTTCTTGCCTGGGACCCCGCCATTCTCTTCCTTGTTGCAGGGATGGGTGGGTGGGTAATTCTTTTGCTGGTCTGCTGCCGCCTGAGCTGTTGGGAGAGGACAAAGAGGGTTAGTTCTGCCTCCCCCCAGGTTTTATACCCTCGGGGGAGGGAAGGTCGACCCTGCCTTCCTGACGACTCTGGGCTCCCGTGATAGGCTCACTTGGACATGCCTTACTGGCTCCTCCCTGTCCTGTTGCTGCCTCGAGGAAGTCTCTGCTGGCTCCCGCCCCGGATGCCCCCTAAGGTCGCCACGCCCCTAGGAGCGGGTGGGGCCGTCATAGTGTGCCTACCGGGTGCGAGTCGCCCTCCCATAAAAGACATGAAGCAAGTTGTTGTCGTTCACCGCGTAGTCTTTTATTGAAACTTCAAGCAGTGTCATTAATCCTTTATTCATCTTAGATTATTAATCCTTTATTCATCTTGATTAAGGTAAATCTTTAAAAAATACTTTGCTTATCAATGCCACAGCATAGAAATAAATCTCAAAGTTGTACATTGTCATTATATTTACAACCCACTCTCCAAGGGGCCTTTTGCTTAACCTTCGGGCTGTGCCAGCAGGCCACAACCAAGACAGCCTGCTCTCCTTAAGTTGACCGCCCTCCGATCAACGGAGCCGCAGGTAAATAATGTGCCTCCACTTGAGTCAACCACACCGGGGTATAACCCCTTCAATGTTATAAACATACACCAAGGCATCTTGGGTAGGGGAGGAGAGGTCAAGGACCACCAGCAGGTCAGTCCCCCCTCTCCCGCCAGCACAGAGCCCTACAATGACTGCTTGCCCTTTCCAAGGGGCAGCCAGTCCATACCAAAAAGGAAGTCCACACCCTTTTCTTGCCTGGGACCCCGCCACAGGGCGAGTAGCTTACTGGCGCGCTCGCCCCCCCCCCCGACCGAACAGACTTCACTGCTGAGTGCCACCTCTACACCAATCCCCTATTCATGTATGACCGGGAATCAGCCACCGCTCTTACCACTGCCTGTTAATTCATAGCTGATAGCACGCTGGGCCCCCCATTGGTAACCCACCATCTATCATAATGCTTATGTTGAGGCCTGATCAGGACCACTGCACTGTAGAGAGCTGACTGGCACTAACCCTAGAAACCCCATATCTGGCACCTTAGTGGCTTTCCTCCCTTGCTGCTTTTCACCTTTTTTTATCCAGCAGACCTGTGGCTGCCAATCCTATTGTAGGAGGTAAACAGTTAATAAATTAACGTCCAGGCTGACTGAAATTAACTGTGGTGACATGCATTCCTTGTCAAACTACCTGGCATGTATTATCCTCAGAATAATTATACATTCAAGATTGCAGGCCTGGGAAGCAGCTCGAGATTCTATGTTCTTGGAGGCTACTTCCCCCATTGTCAAATATAATGCCTGGCCAAGCCAAGCCCGAGGAAAATTATGCAGGGAATAAATAATGCAAAGATTTCACCGCTGCTGATGGAGCCTAACCTTAGCTAATGAAGTATTTGCAGTAATATGTGAACTTTACCCTTAAAGTAACTGCAGGCGGTCACGTTAAAGACGTCTTCATATATAAAATGAATTCAAACTTCATAACCCCACAATGGGAAATGTGAACGCATTAAACATGGATCTTTAAAAACTGGAACATAGATTTACAGGCAATATCTGCACACATTCACGGACTGCTCTGATGAAATGGCAAATTAACACCCAATATTCATGGTAATGACATAGCTATGCAAGGTTCCAACATATTATGCTTTTTGTGCCAAATTCCATGGTAATGAGATGGATTTAGAATGAACATTTACACGTCCAGAATATATACTAGGGGCCAACAAATATTGTCTGGCAATGTTGACCTTCCTAGTGTAGGGATTGCAATAACGATGGGACAGCCTTGACATACCCAATACATCTCCATTTTAATTAAACGTAATTAGTTCTACATTTATTGTCAAATTTCATTTGTTTAGTTTTTTGAATAAGTGAGCAAGTGAGTGTGAAAGGGAATCAACGAGAAAACCATACACAGTCATGTGACATGGACACTTTTAGGAAGGCCCATTTGATAGACAGAAATGCCCACTTTCTAAATGCTACGCTTTCAGAATTGCAAATTAAATTCCAACTTTACTATTATAGGGTATTTACAATACAATTCAATACAATATCAGTTATTAAGTAGACTAAAGTAACCTAGAGCTACTATTGGAAACGAGCCATGAAACAGTGATAAAAACGACTTTGAGCTTTCCGCAGTCAGGACATATAAACATAATCACATATGTCCCACGTTTGAAATACCAAGCCCCCTGCCCTATTAGTGGTTAGGGCCTGCCTTATGGGTGACTTAAAAGGCGTTAAAGGAATATGTCTGCTGACAAAAGGTTTATTTCGCTGGGGATAAATAGCGTGTTAGCACTGCACGACAGGTTGCAGTGCAGGCTTGAGGTATGTTTTTACTATGCTACTTCAGGGAGTGGCACCATGAGTGCCGCAGCCCACTTGTAGCATTTAATTAACAGGCCCTGGGTTCATGTTGAACCACCTATGCACCCAGGATCTAGAACACTATCCCTGTATCCATACGGATCACCCTAACTCGGCTCCAATTTAGATAAGGGTTGAAGAGGCTCTTCTTTAACGAACATTACGACACGTTGCCTTAACATTACACTTTATTTACAGAACCAGATACCTCTCTGAGCTCTAGTTTACCTATCCTTGCTGTTCGCACTCTACCGTGTGCCTGCCTTTAGGATAGGTTTGTGCTCTAAAAATAAGATATACATAAATACCTTGAGGGCCGTTTAGTGTTGTTGGCACCCGGTGCAGCAATTGTTTTTGGCGCCCCCACACCCCATGTCCGCCTTGTCGGATTCTCTCATTACCACCGGGCAAAAGTGCCCCTCATCACTCCAATCATAAGTTATTACTAAACACAGTGCCACCCCTTAGATCAGTGGCCCCCTCCCCAGGTCAGCGCCCAGTGCGGCTGCCCCGGTCGCACTGCCCTGAAGCCGGCCCTGCATACATGCTTACATCCATTCGACAATCTACGCAATTGGTGCATTCCTTGTAACACTGGCCTTAAGTCTTTAAGCCAATTATATAATACCCAATTTCTGGGACGACTTGTCTGCTGTAGGGAGGGACTGATGTCATCTTAAAAGCTATCAGTACAAGAAGAATTAACCTAATGAAAGGCATTTGTGCTTCGATAATGCTTTATTTATTGATGTACTTTTAAATGCTATAATTATTGTGATATGAGCTGTAAGAAAATCAGGATATAGGGCAGCTAAACAGTTCATCAATTGTGTAGGCAACACATCAGTATCTTGACGTTCCTCTACCGAGGAACATTTCCAAAAGGTTGATGGCAAGTGCCAGCAGGCCCCTTACCTTATCCATCATCCTCACCATCAATCAAGTGTATACATTTATTAATAACTTCCAGGGCACCGCAGCGCGGTCCATCCCTGTCAGTCAAGATCTATTGTAATGTTTTATAAACTTAGTGTGGGTATTAGATATATTGTAGCTAATAAAAGTACCACATCGAGGTCATGCTTAGTTACCTTAAGTTTTATGATTAATAATGTATTTACATAAAATAAATGTGTACAATATCACCGAGATGTCTTTGTATGAATTTCACCAATATTTCAAGTGGGCATGTTTTCGAACAGGTTCGATGCAGCTATTACTATGCAGTCGTATATAGCTAACGCCTCGTCATGGGGCAGTGAGCGTGATATAAATGCGATGTAAGTGCCATGTTCCCCTGGCAATTAATGCACTTCCTAAAATGTTACTTCAGCATGTAGCGTGATCAGAAAACAAGGATGAAAAATCTATTACCACAGTGACCACAAGAGGGCAGTAGGAACACACAATACCTGTGTTATTTTGCCCTCGTTATTGAGCTAATTTGTCACCAGATTAGCAGACAATTCATCCGTTTAGGATAAAGTCTTCTCTCTACTGGGCGCGTTCAGCTTCCCTTATCATCACATTTTATTCATCAGCACGCGAAGGTGCTGTTTATATTAATTGTGAGACTCTTAATTTGCTAAATAGGAAACACAAATGTATTGTTGCGGTTACGGACATTTTTACCCTTTCTATTTTATTTGTTATAGTGTTCTATTCTCGGAAGTCATCATGTCGCTAAGAAACTTAATAATCCAGAGTTATGGAAGAGTCGTGTCTTTAAGGGGTATTTAAATAAGTTTACCGAAGGCAAGGAGGTTGCTCCAAAAGAGACCCACCAAAATTCGAAACTGTCTTCCACACTAGGAAGTTTTCTTAACAGAAAGATTGCCAAAGGCTGTACAAGACCAGTGACGGCTGGTGCCGTTTAAAAGTGACGTGGAGCAAATGTTCTGGATGAGTGATGTGAAGCAAGCGGGCTGATGGTCATTAGAGGGGCTGAGGGGGTTCTTTCCTCCATCTCCCCCCGAGACATTTGAGAATTAGGGCAAATTGTAAATTTCCAGTAAATCTGAATATTCAAAACGTAAATAAGGCAATGGTAAAAGTATATTTATGACATCAAAAAGAAATTTCATATTATAAAGATGTAGGTAGCTGCCAATAAATCTCAGCAGGTTTGGCCTTCGGGAATTAATTAGGGGAAAGTTCCAGCGTTGTGTTGTTGTTTGTGCGCTACCCAAGGCGCGGGAGGAAGCCTGCTCTGCATTGACCCCAGTTTTTAAATTCTAGCCGTCCCCTTTGTTTCTCCTGTCAGATGCAGCCCCGATATTACCTCGCTCAACAGTCGCGCTTGTAGGAACATTAATCACCAGAAGTATCTTGACATTTTTATCAATTGCAGCAGTCGCACCATCCTAAAGCCGTGTAAGTATAAACATATAACTGTATTTTAACTGTGGTTTTTAAAGCGACTGTATGCATACATAACGTTTACATAATACCTAGTTGCCTTTCCTCTCTTGTTACATACAGCTGTCCAGCTACTCTAAACCTATGTGCCCTGGGGAAGGCCACTCGTTAGGTCACTAATGGTAAATATGTTTAAGCATAATAATTTTAAATTTTTTAAGGGAGGTTTCTGACTCGAACGAGGCCCGTGCAAGTTGTGGGTTATTTTACCTACTGTATCCGAACTGGTTGTTATTTCTGCTGCTCAAGCTCTGTGAGCACGAGGGCAAACTACAACGAAGGGAGAGTGGCAGTTTCAAAGTGGTTTTAACCCATTCCCTGGACTCTGGGAAGAGGGGCCTAGACACAATAGGGATCACATGGCCTTTGATGAAGATCGCCTGATTCCAACATAAAGATTAATTTGCGTTTCTGACGAGAATATTGATTGTCCGAATTAGCCTTTTAGTTCATCTGTGCTCGCGCTTAAGGGGCTCGAGGAGGCATTTCCGGTCCTCACTGTGTTTCCTGAGCAGGGTGATTTTCACCAATGTTCACACGGATTGAGATTGATTTGTGACTCCCATTACTGGTGGGAGCATCCCTAGTTTACAACATGACAAAAACAAGAGATTTCATAAAGAAAGGGGGTTTCATTTCATACTCATGCAATAACTCAGTTGGATGCTGTACCTTTTTCCCCAGAGGAAAAGCTGAGTCTACCTTGTTTTGTAGTGAACGGTATATTTTCATATCTTTAGTCTTATCTGAGCATCTGAATTGCTTTTAGCTTGTTCATTGAACAGCGCCCAGAGGTCCGTCTCAGACAACAAGATTGCGGTATCTCGTAAAAATGTGCGGGTGCCGAAAGAAATGTCGCATGTTGATAAAAGCAACAGACTTTTATAATTTCCTTAGCCAGCCAACATGCGACCCGTTTTCATCATAAAACCATAAACGCCATGATGTGAAGTGCCTTAACATAGCTTGCTTGTACCACCCTCGCAACTCTCATTACAACAATCAATGTGTCTAAGCCATGGCCGGAAATGGCCGCCACAGTTTTCATACCCATTGCGCCGCCGCCATTGCCGCCCACGCTGTAATCTCTTTCCAAAGTTCGCTGGTTACCGGGCTAGCTCCTCCGGACCTGGGAATTCTCCCCGACTGCATTCCTTTTTCGACTAAGCATTTCCTCGAAGTAAAGAAAATAGAGGAATTCGTTAGTGTTAAATAATCTCAAACTACTGAACATGTACCTCCGCTGGTGTTCGGTGAGCCCTTTGCCTATCACAGACACAGATATCTACTAACACTCACCTGACGACTACGCTGTGAGGCCCTCTCCTTTCCCCACGTGCAGCGACCCAGCTACCACCGTAATTCTTTTGCTGGTCTGCTGCCGCCGGAGCTGTTGGGAGAGGACAAAGTGGGTTAGTTCTGCTGTCTTGTTTTCGTCTGTCAGATTCCTTCCGACAGTGGTGAGTTTTTGGATACCGAGGCAGTAGCCTCATTACTCCACAGTCATTTCGAATTTTTTAGTCGCTTTTTAGGTTGTCTTATTGATGTGTGACTCTTTGTCACAGTTGGGGTTGTATCACTTGGTCAGCTCAGTGATGGGCCGCGGGTAGCGGTCAATATAGTTTGCAGAATTGTCAGCATGTGTCCTCAGAGAGCCACGTCTTTGTCTATCTAGTGCCTTCTGATAGTGTCGAGTTTTGGGTGCCTTCCGCGGCTATTATGCCATCTGGCTGCGGTGAGTTTTTGGTTGCTTGCCGAGGCTATTATGCCATCTGGCAGCGGTGAGTTTTTGGTTGCTTGCTGAGGCTATTATGCCATCTGGCAGCGGTGGGTTTTGTGTACCTGCCAGCGTTTGCCTTCAAGCAGTGATGAGTTTTTGGATGCTGCGTTTCTGTTTCAGTTTCGAAAGGTTAGCGCTTCAATGGGACGCGGGTAGCGGTCAAATGGGTTTGAAGATATATCTGCAAGTTTCCTGATCAGTGGGTTTTCTTTTTGATCCAGTCCATTGTGGAACGTTCTGTTGAGTGTGAAGAGATGGTCGTCCAGCATCTCGATGCCTAGGTCTCTGTGGAGGTCTACTGTTCGTGTGAACATGGGAGCACCTGCTGCAATCCGTAAGGCCTTACTCTGAAGTTTTTGTAGGTCCTTCCGAAGCTGTGGGCGGCAGCCACTCCAAACTGGTGAAGCGTATGTCATAGTTGGTTGAATTATTGCAGTGACTACTCGCACTTTGCTCTGCATGGGCATCGACTTAGTCTTCAGGAGTGGGTATAATGCGGCCAGTTTGGATGCTGCTTTCTGGCAGGTCTTCTCTATGTGGTTTCTCCAGTTGAGTTTAGAGTCCAGAGTCACCCCCAGGTAGGAGCTGCTGTTTTCCCATTTGACCTCGTCCCCATTGAGGAGGATCTGTGGGTGTTTCCTGTTCTGCTTCCTGGTAAATAATGTTGCAGTGGTTTTGCCTGTGTTTAAGGTGATCTGCCAGTCGCTGTACCATTCGGAGAGTCTGCAGAGCGATATCTCCAGGTTCTTAGCCACTTCTTTGTCGCTGAAGGATTGAGAGATGACTACAACATCATCTGCTTAAAGGGCAAGAACAGTCTTCTTTAGGTCCGTGGGGATGTCGTTTGTGAATATGTTGAAGAGGAATGGTCCTAGGATTGATCCCTGAGGCACTCCAGCAAGAATTGGGCGTGGCGATGAGCATTCTTCTCGCACTGCCACGTGAAAGGTCCGTTTTGTCAGGTAGCTGGACAGTAGCTTGACCAGGTAGCTGGGAAACTGGAGCTTGATACGTTTGTAAAGCAGTCCCTCGTGCCATACTCGGTCAAATGCTTTGGCTACATCCAGAAAGACTACTCCGGTAGACTTGTTGATGTTGAAACCATGGCTGATGATGTCCACAACTCTGAGGAGTTGGTGATTGGTTGAGTGATCTTTCCGGAACCCAAACTGTTCTTTAGCAAGGAGGTTGTTGCTTGTCGCAAAGTCCACGAGACGGGCGAGGATAACTTTTTCAAATAGTTTTGATAGGCCAGATAGGAGACTTATGGGGCGGTAGTTTGCAGGATCTCGCAGTGGTTTCCCAGCCTTGGGGAATACGACGACTCTTGCTTCTTTCCAGGCGTTTGGGAAATACTGGTGCTGCATGCATGCGTTAAATATCTCAGCAAGCTGATCCACTGCAGTATCTGGTAGCATCTTGATGGCTTGGTTGACTATTCTGTCCTTCCCTGGTGCCTTGCCGTTTTTTAGTGTTTTTGCCAGGGCCAGTAATTCGCCCATTGAGCATTCCTCAATGTGTGCAGTTTCTGTTTCTGGTGGGTGCTCCCGGTGATGCTTGGCGACCTCTTGCTCGACTTCTGTTGCCAGTTTGCTTGCCTGGTTGGGCCTGAATGATGCCTCCAGCGTGTCAGCGAAGACCTCAGCCTTATCCCTGCTGCTGCATGCCAGGTGAGTCGTCCCTTGTATCGGTGGGTTTGATTCCTTCTTCCCAGTCAGGCGGCGGGTCATTCTCCAGAGAGAGTTGTCTGAGTCCTTTAGGTTAGCTGTAGCTGCTTCCCATTTTTCACCTCTGTGCTGGCTTATTTGCATCTTCAGCTGTCTTGTTAGTTCATTATACTTCTTCAGCAAGTCGGGGGTGCGATTCCCTTGCCACTCTCTGCAGGCTCTGTTCTTGGCAGCTATTGACTGCTTGATGCCCTTCGGGAGATCGTAGATAGAGCATCATTGTAGTTTCTGCTCTGGAATGCTGCGCTCAATAGCTGTGTGGATTGAAGCTGTGAAGTGGTGAATTGCCTGGTCAATGTCTTCAGTGCTTCGCAGGGGACCAGGGACCAGTGTCTCCTCCAGGCATCTCTTGTATAGGCACCAGTCCGCCTTCTTGAAGTTGTGCCTGATGCCCTGCTGCTGGTCTTCAAGTACGTCTCCAACTGTGATCAACACTGGGTTGTGGTCGGATGTCAGCGCTGTTAGGGTTTCAAGCTCCATAGACTGGGAGAGATTCTTCATGACCACAATGTCCAGAACATCCTGTTTATGCAGTGCAGAGCCTGGATAGTGTGTTGGTTGAGTCGGGCCGTCCACTACAAAGTCATCCTTCTTTGAGTGGGCAAGTAGGGCGTGTCCTTTGCTGTTTCCCGTCCGAGAGTTCCAGCATTTGTGCTTGGCATTAAGGTCACCTCCAATTAGTGTTGGGATGCTGGGGTCCAATAAAGCATCCAGGTCCTTTAGGCTTAGCTTGCCTGGGGGTGAGTAGGCGGCGATCAGCCGCAACGGGCCTGCAGATGTCTGGATCTGTATGCCAGTTGCTTCAATGCTCCCAACTGGTGGTAGAGAGATCTCGTGGTGCTTCACTTTTGTGCTGACGATCACCGCTGTTCCTCCGCCCTTCGCTCCAGTGGTGCGATCTGTGCGGTATACCCTGTGGTTTGCTAGGGTAAGCTTCTGGCTTCCTTGGAGATGAGTCTCAGAGATAAGCGCCACACTCACGTCCTTAGTTTCCATCAGATGTAGGAGTTCATCAGTTTTCTTCTGAATGCTGTTAGCATTCCACATCACGAAGAGAGAGTTTCTTTTAGTTTTTGCTGCCATTGGAGTTGCTTTCTTCACCTGGGAAAAGTCCGGCGATGATATTCGCCACCATTGTCACCACGGGGTGGATGTCCATGTCTGCGACGACTTTCGCAACCTTCACAATGAGTTCCTGCCAGTTGATGGTTGAGCCTATTCCACAGGATGGTCCCGGTGCGGTTGTTGGAGGTGGGCTGGTTGAGCCTGTTCCACAGGATGGTCCCGATGCGGTTGTTGGAGGTGAGCTGACTTGTTTCGGTACCATGACGTCCGCGTATGTCCTTCCATCCACGTGTGCATCTCTACTGTTGTCGGTTGTATTGGGGGTTGGGATACTGTGTTCCAATGCAGGTCTGCGGTTGTAGGTCTTCCTTTGATGCTGGTCTGTTGCTGATGATTGTTGGGAAGACCTTTGTGGTTGTGGGGGTGGCTTGCGGTGTTCAACCTTCTTTGCATTCTGTAGGTAGGGACAGCCGCGATAGCTCGCTGGGTGGGGTCCTGCGCAGTTGGCACACTTTGCTGGTTCGGTTTCCCGGTTCCTTGTGCATTGGGTGGAGGTGTGTTCGCCTCCGCAGCGTACACACTTTGGCTTCTGTTGGCAGAAAGCAGAGGTGGGTCCCAGGCGCTGGCAGTTGTAGCACATGACTGGTCCTCGTTTCCCTCTAGGTGCTTCTGTGGTTACGATGCAGCCGCAGAGCCGTGTGACTGCTGAGAGGTCTGCTGGTTTCCCGTCGTGGCTTGCTGACAGGGTTACGACAAAGAGGGGAAATTTCTTGCTCTTGTCTGCTGGAGAGGCAATCTGTGCGATATTTTTGACTGGAAGCCCGCGTTCAGCTAAGTCCCCAGTGATGTGCTCAAGTGATGCATTTGCTGGGAGCCCCCGTATTACAAAGCGCTGGGCTTTTGCAGTGGTCATTGGAAAGGTGTAATACTCCATTTTCTGTTCGGTAAGTATGCTGGTCACGCTCCTGTAGTCGTCTGGGGTGGTGAGCATAATCTTGGCGTGGTCTTGCCTGGGCTTGATCGTGTAGGGGGAGGTGCAGTGTTCATCCAGCATCTCCACGAGGTCCTTGTGAGTGGCTAAGTTCTTCAGGATGATGGGGGGGATCCGTAGTCTTTTTGTGGGACCTGAAGAGGTCCCTGGTTCAGCTGCCCCGTGGTCCTGAGGGTTGGCGTCGCAGTCCTGGGTAAGTTGGAGAGCCTGATAGCGGTTTGAGGTTGAAATTGTAGGACTGATGAGAGGTGGTCGGGCAAGCTTTGCATGTTTTTCCGGTGAGCTTGGAATTGAGTCGCGCCCCTTTCTTTTTGTCTGAAGGCGCCATTCCGTGTCGTCTCCGTTGTTGCAGGGTTGAGCCCCGGCGTCTGCATCCATGGTTGGTGCTGCTTGGTGGGGGGGCTGTGGGTCGCCTTGGGTAGACATAGAGTAGTAGCTATGGGGCTTCTACGGGTATAGTAACACTAAGTTTTTTGCTAAGAAAAACCTGAAATTCACAAGCAGTTTGCCAGGGAGTCGCAAGATCCAGAGTATCACAAGGCCAATTGATGCAAAACCACAGAGTCAGAATCAGCTGTTGTAAAATCACAAATGCAAACAATGCAGGAGAATAGCACAGCGTATAGCAGGTCAGAAGCGCAGGAAGCAAATGGTGCAAAATCACAAGTTCAGTAAATGCAAGATCACAAATGCAGGCAATGCAATAGAATATTACAAATGCTAAACAATGCAAGGGAATAGCACAGCGTTTAGCAGAGGCGCAGGGAGGAAACGATGCGAAAACCACAAATTCAGTTAATACAAGGTCACAAATGCAAGCAATGCAGTAGAATATGATAGTGTTTACCAGGTTAAAAAGCACAGAATCAAATCACCAGTGCAATTGTAGCTGGTACTCACTGTTTTGTTGACCCCCGGCAATCCAGCGGCGATTCTCAGGAAGACAGCACGCCCCACACGGGCCACGGCAGGAGCAGTCAGTCCAGGAGGATGGGTCTGGGGGAAGCCCTTGGTATTCTCAGGCAGTCAGCCTGCCTGCCTGCCCCCCTCTCTGGTGCGCAGCCTGGCCCCGGTCAAGCCAGGGAGACGCAGGCCCAGCACCCAAGAGGAGCTAGCTGTGTAATGGGGCTAGCTCTTCTCCTTCCCCTCCTTGGTGCGCAGCCTGGCCCCGGTCAAGCCAGGGAACGCAGGCCCAGCACCTTAGAGGAGTGGGGAGAGAGAGCGTGGAGCGAGGGAGGGAGAGGCCCTAATCAGGTGCTGCCATCAGCTGTAGCTTCCCCTCCTTGGAGCGCAGCCTGGCCCCGGTCAAGCCAGGGAACGCAGGCCCAGCGCCTTGGAGGAGTAGGCAGACAGCGAGGAGCGGGGGCGGGAGAGAGAGCCCTGATCAGCTGCTCGTCATCAAGAGGGTTAGTTCTGCCTCCCCCGAGGTTTTATACCCTCGGGGGAGGGAAGGTCGACCCTGCCTTCCTGACGACTCTGGGCTCCCGTGATAGGCTCACTTGGACATGCCTTACTGGCTCCTCCCTGTCCTGTTGCTGCCTCGAGGAAGTCTCTGCTGGCTCCCGCCCCGGATGCCCCCTAAGGTCGCCACGCCCCTAGGAGCGGGTGGCGCCGTCATTCTCCTGATTGGCTAACAATTGTAGGTACTCCCTCTTTTAAAGGGAGAGGCAGTTGTCTATTAAAAATGTTCCAGCATGATTTAAAGGGAAAGACGGTGTCAGCAGTAGTTGTACTAACAAAAGCCTTATTTTTCATTGTTTTCTTTGCTTTTTTACAAACTCTGAAAAAGAGGCAAATGATAACATTTTGGACCACGTGCGTACATAAAGCCACGATCAGGGTTAAATAATGAACTTCCGTGGGAAAATGCAATTACATAAAATCCCCCGAAAAGGAGATCTTGATGGACCCCTCTGACCCTTTGACAACTATGTCTAGCTTGCTCTGTCTTTTTCATAGTCTTCATTCCATCCAGTAGCACATAGTGACACTTTAGGTGGCTTTATGTACGCACGTGGTCCAAAACCCCCCTGACACCACTCACAATAGAGCCGACGTTGGGTGACGTCATTCCACTGCTGCTGAGGGCCAGGCAGTTCCTGTGTGTGGGGGGTTCATATATTTGTCTGCAACGGAGGAGTGATGTGCTCTGCTATCACATTGCCCAAGAATTTTTTGAGTTCCATTTTATGTATCCATCCTTTCTGAGAGCTTTAGCTGTCTCCGATAATGCATTCTACAGAGCTTTCATCATGAGTTCTACATTACACAAGATATAAAATTCCTTTCTCTTCTCCTAACCTTCCACCGTCCATTGTTTGCCTAAACGCTCGTCTGCTAAGTGGTGCGTATTCATTAGATAAAAATGTATTTAATTGAAATGCTGTGCACTATTGTGACTCATTTCGACTCTGCTATGTCAATAGCATTTTAAAATAGCCCAGACTGTTTGGGTGGCAACCTTTTTTCTTGGAACCCTTCGGTTGTTTTTTTTTTCCTTCGTTTTTCCGAATGTCATGGAAACTTACAGAAATAGTGCTCGAGATTGCACACCCCAAACGTACTGGATTCAGTAATTGTTATGTACATTTCCATGACTGTTTCCTTAAGTCACGCTGCCACCTAGCGGTGCTGGCGCTCGGTTTGCCAAAATGATATTAAATATATTATCCTCGTTGTTAATGCGTAGCATGTGTTTTACTATATGATATTTTCTGTTCTAAAGTTTGCTTTTATGGAACCAATATGGATGGAATACAATATATCTACACCTGTGGTTTTCTTGGCATGAGTGGACAGAGCTGTAATTAACTCACATATCAATGGCAGTCAATGCTCGTGGGAAACATGGCACACTGTTCTCATCTTTGGGTAGTGGACAATCGTCTATTTCTATCTACGGTCCAGGTATGTCAGTGGATTAAAGTAAGATCTGTAGAGATTATATATGTGTATTTTACCCCTTAATCCTTAGCTACAGGCCTGCAATGCTTTATTTCCCGATAGAGGTAGGGCTCTTACTGCTGATGAACTTATTGGATTCATCACTGAATCCCTAATAGTTTCTCCCTTCGTACATTTATTTCGTCAGTCCTCTTACGCTTCTCAGTTCCCTTCCCCCAATAGCCCAACCAACCTGATTAAATCGGACAATTCTTCCCATTTTATAATTTTTTTTAATATATGATTATTGTGTTTCTTAATTTTCGTTTAAGTGCCTTAACATTACTTGGTTTGTTTGTGACATTTAAATTAAATGTCATGAGCATCATCCCCGTTGCTTCAGTCTTGCCATGGGTGTATGGGGAAGCTATGAGCTTGGCGTTTTGATACAGTTTATCTAAACTCATTTTTTGAACTAAATCAGGCTTTACAACTTTTTAAATGCGCCGCTTCGCATTTCAATTGCAGTAAAGTATATCTAAAAGTAAACCTAAAAGTCTGACCTTTGAAAGGTGCTTGAACAGGGTTGGATTGGAAATGAAAATCGGCCCGGGCAAGCCCAAAAAAAAAAACGGCCTACATTTGCACAAACACTCCTCATATCACTGTTTTGGTGTAATCTTATAAAAAAAACTTTAGGGGGGGTAAATGCACGCGTTAATTTTCACTGGTGAAACAAGTGAGGCCACTTCTACTCAGGCCCCCTGCCCCCAGTCAGTATGTGCACACATTAATGTGCCGGGCCGGCCCACGAGACAAAGGGAGTGATACCTCTGCTAAACGGAGGTAATGAGCGCCCATCCGCCTCTAGAAAGGCCGCTCAGACACCCACTGGGCCGCTGACTGTATCAGAACAACAAAGACAGCCACCAAATAGCCCCCCAGACTGCTCAAAAAAGCAGCCCACTGCAGAACTCGGACACCGGCCCTTCGGGCATTTCCCGAATGCCTGCGTTACCAATCCGAGGCTGTGCTTGAACTACTAAATATGTTGTCTTATTCAAAAAGTAAAACATTTCATATGCGCATAGGCCAGTAACAGAATATAAAAGCACATGTTAGGAAAGCATTGAGAGATGAAGAAGGGATGCAGTTTCTGTCGACGGTTTTGCACTGGCTGTAAAGACAAGTAAATCAATAAAGCAGCCATGATGCAAAGGTGTGTGCGTTACAGACGGGATTGTTTTTGTGCAGGGACAAAAACAGTGCTTTAAATGGGCCGGTACTCACCGGTACTGAGTACCGGCACTTCTAAATTTTCTGCGCTTGAGTACCGGAACTTTTTCTTGTCTCAAAGACAGTACCGGTACTCATGGGGCAGCAGCCCAACTTAATTTGGCTTCTAAAAAAAGAAGCACGACACACAGCTAACGAGTCTGTCCGCTTTTGTGAAGCACTCGAGTGCTAATCTCCCCTTAACATCTCCTAATTGAGCAATGCCCCTCCTGTTGTGCTCTCTAGCCGGGGCTGCTGCAGCCTCCTGGACACAGGAGATTCTTTCAGCAGACCTGCACGTGGGCTATTGTGCTCTGTTGGCCATCCAAACACCTTCGAAAAGTGGCGAAAGCTTTGTTTTTTTAATTTCTTCATGTGCCCCCTGCTGTCCAGTTCCCTTCAACCCATTTGCAAGGTGTAAACGACTTGGTGCGGGATAGATGAAAGGCCAAATTTGCATCTCACCCATCTCCCTACTGATAAACACACTGCAGCCATTGTCAGAGCTTAACTTATAGAGAGGAGAAAAAATATACATGCTTTTCCTTTAAAATGTAATTGATCAAGAAAGTTTGTGATATTGTGTTATGTATGTTTGATTTCTATAGCCTCTTCCAATAGGGGTTCAGGATAGTTAGTAAGGATCAAACGCATCGCATCATCTTCGACCATTTATGAACAACACCAAAATACCATCATTACAAAATTCAAAGAAAGAGGATATCCTGAACCCCTATTGGAAGAGGCCGTTAGAAGAGCACAAGGGTTAAACAGAACTCAATTGTTATCAGCTACACAAAGAAAGGACGAACCCAGAGCAGTGTTTGTGTCTAAGTATTCCACCAGAAGCCACCAGATCAAAAAAATAATCCTAAAACAGTGGCCGTTACTGGCGTTAGAGGAAGTTTTCAAAGGCATATTCACACACAATCCAAGATTTGCATATGAACGAACCAAGAATATCAAAGAATTACTAAAGTCACGGAAAATTGAATCTACCACCGAATACAAAGGAACTCTTCCTTGCCACAATTGTGGCAATTGCAATGCCATTATTAAAAGCAACACCATCACTCACCCACTAACCGGCAACATCAAACTAAATGTAACTGGAACTTGCAACAGCACAAATCTCATCTGCATGTTAAAATGTCCATGTGGACTGGTATATGTGGGCAAGACCACCAGGAAAATCGAACACAAAAGCAACATCAGACTAAAATTGTCCAAATCCACTGTGGCAACACACTTTGATGAGTTTAAACACAATGCCAGTCAGTTACGATTTTGTATACTGGAACAAGTACCAATATTACGTGGGCGAGACAATGATCACTTTATAATTTTTTTTAATATATGATTATTGTGTTTCTTAATTTTCGTTTAAGTGCCTTAACATTACTTGGTTTGTTTGTGACATTTAAATTAAATGTCATGAGCATCATCCCCGTTGCTTCAGTGTTGCCACGGGTGTATGGGGAAGCTATGAGCTTGGCGTTTTGATACAGTTTATCTAAACTCATTTTTTGAACTAAATCAGGCTTTACAACTTTTTAAATGCGCCGCTTCGCATTTCAATTGCAGTAAAGTATATCTAAAAGTAAATCTAAAAGTCTGACCTTTGAAAGGTGCTTGAACAGGGTTGGATTGGAAATGACAATCGGCCCGGGCAAGCCAAAAAAAAACGGCCTACATTTGCATAAACACTCCTCATATCACTGTTTTGGTGTAATCTTATAAAAAAAAAATGGAAAATTGGAAAACACGGAAAATTGAACCTACCACCGAATACAAAGGAACTCTTCCTTGCCACAATTGTGGCAATTGCAATGCCATTATTAAAAGCAACACTATCACTCACCCACTAACCGGCAACATCAAACTAAATGTAACTGGAACTTGCAACAGCACAAATCTCATCTGCATATTAAAATGTCCACGTGGACTGGTATATGTGGGCAAGACCACCAGGAAAATCAAAACGCGTATAATCGAACACAAAAGCAACATCAGACTAAAATTGTCCAAATCCACTGTGGCAACACACTTTGATGAGTTTAAACACAACGCCAGTCAGTTATGATTTTGTATACTGGAACAAGTACCAATATTACGTGGGCGAGACAATGATCAACTCGTTCTCAGAAGAGAATTATTTTGGATTCACTGCCTATCATCGGCACAGCCGAAGGGACTTAATGATCGATTGGAATATAGTTGTCATCTTTAAAACTAGCATAGTTCACGTTAGAAGTATATTCAGTTTATGTACCTAGGATGTCATGCAGCTTAAGTCCTGTATACAGTATGTTATTTTTCACACAATGTTGTTTATGTCACAGTTCATTTTCATTATTTTCACTCACACACACATAAACACGGGAAACTACCCAACACATGGGTTTACATACTGTTCACCTACACTTTATCAGCGTACGTATCCACATTTACGTATAAAATTGTTGTGCTAGACACGCTATCCATAAAGTTTCGTATTCAAGTCACGATTTCCCCGCACTACTTCAGCCTATCCACTCACTTCTTACGTTTGTCAGGGTCACCTGACTTGATCCGCCTATCCCATTAAACATTAGATTTATTTAGCAGCGTCACAACGTAACGCGTCACAAACCGCTACCGTGGCTGCTGTTCGGGGCCGTAGAACAAGAGAAAGGAGATTCCGGTTTCACAATCCGGGCAAGCTTATACACGTGGGCGATCAACCATACGTTATTAGACCATGATCTTAATTTATCGAGTGACCCTTATACTCGTTGCTCTTTGCAGAGTTGTATACCGGCACTAATCTCCACGGACATCGAACGAATTTGGAATACAGGTTAGACCTCATGAACCAGTCAAGCACGCTCGTTTATTTTGCATGCATAACGCGCGGCCCACCAGGCACGGTAACACCGTATTAACTCATCCAACACGTCAGTTAACAGGCACAGCACACTATGTGCTAGACACATTAGCTGTACACAAATTCATCTTCTTTTCATTGAACATCATCATATTCCGTTGCAGACATGTCGCCGCATGTTTCTAACGCATAATCACGTTGAGTATAAGGTTCTGTCAGAATTATCCTTCTTCGGGCACTATCACCTTGTTTTTTACCCTCATGTGCATGCATTCGAGAACAGTATTTATTGAATGTACCTTTACATCCACTACCTAGGCGTAGTCCTATGTGTAGTATCCCGATGCCCTATAATGACATTAATAGAATGTACACCGTATGTTGTAAATACCTGACATATTGAAATGTGGTTATACTTGTTTTGCCTTCAGATACGAATACCCCTGATGAAGGGCAGAAGCCCGAAATGCATTGGGTACAACTAATGATCAATATCACAGGATAAACCCATATTATGAGGATAATAATATGAAGAATGTGAAAATGATATGAAAACAAGAAAATAGAAATAAAGACTACACTCCAGAACAAAGTGATGAACTTTTATTGAATATTCATTGAAATTCCACAGAGTGCATTGAGGAGACATTACTCCCAAGGGAAATAACGCATTCAATTGATATTCACACCCGCAGCGCGGGCGGGTTCACCTCGACTGCACCACAGAAAAGCAACAAAATAAGTGTTCAAATAAACACAATAGAGTGCAATTTCCACACTCCGTTTATTGGATTATCGATTATTCTCACATGTGAGATACCCCAACTCTCCTCCAACATGCCTACACTCGAGTCTCCACATTTGATCCTCCTGAAACCCTCCGCCCGTATCTCAAACACCACCATCTACCCTAACGCCCCTTCTCGACCTACCAGATCCTTAAATCCTTATCCAGAACCAGATATTCTCTCCCTACTCCTTGAGTACACCTCCCCATACTCAGAAGATGATATTCTCTCCCTCCTCCTCGAATACACCTCCCCTCCTTCGACCATGTCGGGCCCTGCTCTATGCTCCTTAATACCCCCTCTTATTGTTCAAAACTCTACACTCCCTAAACAAGGTAATTCGGAACCCATCCGAACCATCTCGCCCAACCCACATAGAACGACCAGGCTCAACGCTAATACCATTAACGCCAATAACCTCTTGCAGATCACCACTACACACCCCATGCTCACTGACACACTTCTCAAACCACATCTGAAAATCATGCTAATTAACTGCAGATCAGCGGTGAAACATGCCACAGACCTGGCTGATCTAATCCTAGACCTAGACCTCCTTATCCTCACAGAAACGTGGCTTAATGACTCCTCTGGCCCTGTCATTCACCTATTAGTCCCTCCTAGTCACAGCATTATTAGACTCGACCGAGCTAATCAATTGGGTGATGGCATTGCCTGCATCTTCCGCAACTCTCTCTCTGCAAAAGAGTCCCCATCTGCCAATCTCTCCTCCTGCGAATACCTCTGCATAGATATCACCAGCACTCTCAAACCCTATGCAGCCTTCACATCTTCTACAACCTGGGTGATAACCTCCTTCTAATCGAACAGGTTATGGAAATCACCTCCTCCAACCTCGACAGACACTCCCCCAGATCTTCCTTGGGGACTTCAATCTCCATTGGAATGACCAACACGATCAGGCTGTCACAATCTTCAAAAAAATTCCTTACTGATATGTCTCTAACCCAATTCTGCGACACCCAACTTAGGCTCGACACTTGATCTCATCATCTCCAACCATAATTCCCTGCAACTCGAAACCATTCTCCCCTGTGACTGGTCTGACCATCATTTTATCAACTTCCTGATAATGGAAAGCTGGAACCACAAACCGGGCCAACCACTCAAACTTAAACAGTAGAAAAGACTGCTCCACACCACAAGCGTTAATGAGCTCATAGAATGCTGCAATCTCTCCCTTCCCCCGCCCTCCAACATGATTGACGTGCACGACCTTACTGACCACTATAACAACACCATGCTTTCTGCCTTGAACGATACGGCTCCCCTTCAACTAAAAAGATATCCCATTAAAGACTCCAAACCACATATCTTCTAAAATCTCTCAGATTACAAAGAAGTAGATACAACAAACTCATAAGAATGACGATATCCAACTTCTTCAAACACCAACTGGACAGTGCCAAAAATCGCCCGAAACGATTTTTTGACCTCATCAAATCTCAATCCAGTAACACTGCTACCCAATCTCAGCTGACAGCTCTCAAGCAACCTAATTGCAATGTGATGGCTGACTTCTTCCTTGAAAAGACTAACAAAACCGAATCAGACCTAAGGTCTGCTGTGCTCACTCTCGCGTCCCCTCCTGATGACCCTGTCTCCACTCCCCTGGCCCTGCATCAGGTCCTCTCAGTCAAGAACAATGCCTCATGGAGCCATTTCCCTCCCCTCAATGACATTTCCATCTGATATCAACATTCTCTCCACCCTTAAACTCTCCAACCACTTCAATGACCCCCTCCCCCCAACTTCTTCAAAGAAATGATTGGCTCACGTGCACCACTCTGGTCCAAAATAATCAACGCCTCACTTATTCAAGGTAAGATACCGGACTGCTTGAAAGTGGGCCAGGTGCTCCCTATTCTTAAAAAACCCTTGGCTGACCATGATGACCTGAACAACTACCAACCAATCACTAACATTCCGACCCTGGCGAAACTTTTGGAGAAATGTGTTCATGAACAACTTTGCAAACATATTGAGCAATTCCAGTTTCTCGACCTATTCCAATCGGGTTTCCGCAGTGGCCACAGAACCGAAACGGCCATCACTCACATCGTTGACGACGCCCTCACTTTATTCGACCAAAATGAAACTTGCCTTTTAAATCTGCTCAATCTCTCATCGGCTTTTGACACTGTCAAACACGACAATCTCCTTTTCCTACTGGAACGCAGAATGGGGCTCTCTGGCACAGTCCTTAAACGGTTTGCATCGTTCCTCGACAACAGAACCCAAAGAGTCAAATCCAACCAATCTCTCTCCACCCCAGTCCCTGCACATTGGGTGTCCCCCAAAGATCCTCACTCTCCCCCACCCTCTTCAACCTCTTCCTTGAACCTCTGACTGTAATTCTTAAATCCTCCAACATCCAATATCACATGTATGCTGACGTCACCCAACTGTATATGAAAATCTCTTCCCCCGATGACATCATATGGGTCAAAGGAACCCTTCGCAAAACCCTCAGCTGGATTACTTCCAACCACCTCAAACTAAATGCCCTCAAGACGGAATTCCTCCTCATTTCACCCGCTAGACAATCCCCCACTGTGCTACAATCTCTTTGTAACCTCACCGCCCTCAACTGCATTCCTCACATTGTTGACTCTACTAAATCTCTGGGAGTGGTGCTTGACAAAAACCTAAACATGCAAGGCCACATCAGATCATCGACCAAAGGAGCGAACTTTCAACTCTGCATCCTAAGAAAACTCAAACCATTCCTTCCACATGATGACTTTAAAGCGGTGGTACAAGCACTGGTCATCTCCAGGCTAGAATACGGCAGTGCCACTGTCTGCGTTCTGCCGAAACTCAGTCTAGCTCCCATCAGAGCCTCTCTTAATGCTGCCACTAGACTCATCACAGGCTCTAAGAAGACCAATCACGTCTCACCGGACATGAAATTGCTCAACTGGCTTCCCTTTGAAGCTAGGATACAATTAAAGATTGCATGTACGACCCATAGAGCACTACACTTCGACACCCCACTCTACCTGACTAACAAGCTTGAGCTATCTGGTGGCTCCAGGTCCACAAGGAGCTCAGGAACTTTGCTGCTCAAGCCCAAGAAATTTAATAAGTTTAAAAACCTACAATCGCTCTTTCTCTGGCATCGCCCCGAGAATCTGGAACTCCCTTCCAGTTGAAACAAGACTGATTCCCTCTACCTTTTCCTTTAAAAAGGAAGTCAAATCTCTACTACTGAACAAACTCCTCCAACGAACAATGGGCTGATCTTGATGCTATGCTCCTACTGACTATAAATGACTGTTTTTATCTGATTTGCTCTTGTTGTATATTGTCCTACTTGTCTCTTTAACATCCTAAACCTATGTAAAGCGCTGTAATACCCACCTGGGTCATGTTCGCGCTATACAAAACTTTAAATAAATAAATAAAGGAACAAAGTGTGACATTTAGGCCACCATGTCCACAACTACAAGAACAACAGTGAACCCCTGAATAGTTTTTGGTAACTCTACAATAAAATCCATGTAGATTGAATGCCATGGAGTGGGGGGTTGGCATGGGCATCAATAATCCAGCTGGGACCTAGTGAGAACGTTTGCTCTGAGCACAAATATGACATCGTTGAATGTACTGGTGGGTATCCTGAACAATAGTGGGCCATCAAAAGGATCTTCTGAGGAGTTCAATGGTGTTCTTGTAACCTGGGTGTCATGATAGCATGTGAGACTGGCACTTCGAGAGCTTTTTGTAGAGGTTTTGTAGGAATCACCAAACCCCATCAGATGTACAGGAGATAGATCTTGTACTCTAACACCAATGTGTTTCTGTTCTAATTGCTCAACTTCTCTACAATCTTGTGCCTCCCTCAAATACACCTTCTCTGAACATAAGACCCTCCAAAAGTGTTCCTGTGCTATGATAAGGGAATGATATTTGAAATTTCCCACTTCTTCAAAGCCATGTCGCGATGAGGTATCTGCTTTACCATGTTGTTTACCTGCCTGAAACTGTATACAAAATCAAAGTCGCGGAAATACTGTGTCAAGTGCAGTAGCTGCATAGAGAGAGCTCTAGCTGCCTTCAAGAACTGTAGGTTACTATGGTCAGTTAAAACGGTCACTGTATGCAAAGTACCGAACAGATACTGGCGCCACTATTCAAATGCACGCTTTATCACTTGCAATTCCCTGTCTCCCACAGAATAGTTTTGTTCCGCTGGGTTCTATTCGTGGGAATAGAAAGCCATAGGATGTGATATCCAGTTTCTTTATCTCTTTTTGACAGAAGTCCCCCAATGGTAATTTGAGATGCATCTACTTCCACCATAAATGGCTGAGATAAATCAGGATGTTTCAAAACAGGGTCAGTAACAAAAGCATTTTTGAGTTTTGTAAAGTCTTCTTCAGCGCAGAGGACCAGCAAAAGGAAACCCCTTTTTTAACAGCTTAGTAATGGGAGTTGCCAGAGCCGCAAAATTATCAATACAACACCTATAGAAGTTAGCAAAGCCCAGGAAACTCTGTACTCCTTTTACAGAAGTAGGGGAAGGCCAACGCATGATGGCCGTTATCTTTTGTGGATCTATTGTTATCCCCTCAGAAGATAGTACACACTCCAAAAAGGTCACTTTTGATGTGTGGAACTCACACTTATCTAGCTTCATACTTAAGTGATTCTCTCACAAGCATTCCAACACCACCCTCACATGTCCTACATGTTCAGTGGGAGTAGATGAGTATACCAGGATGTTGTCTATATTTGCAATAGCACATACATCCAATATCTCTCTGAAGTCTTCGTTAATAAAAACTGAAAGATGGCAGGGGCATTGCAAAGGCAGAATGGCATCAGAAGGTATACTTATAGCCCTGATTTTGTGTTAAATGCCAACTTTGATTCATTATCCTCTTTTACCTTTACTAAATGATATGCTCCCCATAAATCCAATTTGATAAAAATGTTGGTCTCTTTAACCTGATCAAGTAATGATTGGATAAGGGGCAGAGGGTACCATTTTTTTATGGTTATGTCATTTAGAGCGCGGTAGTCAATAACCTGTTTATGGATAAAGAAGGGAGGAGAAGAAGCAGGCGCACTGGAAGGACGGAAGCATCTCATCCAAATATTCCCTCAGATAGATATTCTCTTTTTCAGTTAGAGCATAAATCCGACAACACAGAATTTGTGCTCCACTGACCATATCTATAAACAGTTGTAAGGTAGGTGTGACGGAGTCTAGAGGCCTTTTCCTTATCAAATACCTTTGCCATATCTTGATAACAGGTAGGTAAAGCAGGTTCATTGGAATCTGTAAGCATATCTTTTTGTATTACAGATTCTTGATTGCAAAGAAGATTGCAGTATTTTGAAGAGAAAGACAAAGAGCAGGCCCTCCAATTAATGGTCGAATTATGTTGCATTATTCATGGGATACCTAAAATTGTTTGGAATTGGGGTTTGTAAATGAGATCAAACTAAACTGTTTCTCTATGTTGGTCTAGTATAAGGAGTTCCAGTTCAGCGGTAGCATGAGTAATGGGACTGGATTTTATGTTACTCCGTCAATAGTTTTCACTTCATCTACTACAAACATAGCGACCACAGGAAGTTCCATGCGTTTGACCAATTGTATGTCAATAAAATTTCCTGTTGCGCCAGAGTCAATTATAATCTGAGCGTCCATGGACTGATCTCCCCATAGTAGTTGCACTCTTATCAAGAAAGGATGAAGAGAGGATAAGGCATGATTCTGAGCCAGGAGCTGGGAGAGTATTAATCCCGATCTATCCGAAGAACTTGTCTCCCTATTCTTCGGGCTCTTCAGTTCCCCGACTCACTATGTCTTTTTTGTTTTACTGGGCAGTTACATAAGAAGTGTCCTTGTTTTCCACAATATAGGCACAACTTCGTATCCCTGTGTCGCTGTCCCTCTTTGTCACTCAGAGGACCCTGAACACTTCCTATTTGCCCAGGCTCAGGTTCTTCTGTGCCTTTGTCAGCTTCTGCTTTCTTGTCTTTATACATGACAAATTTGGGTGCAAAATGCCCTTTCTCTCATCTCCGCTCATGTAACCGATTATCTAATTTAACTATGAGGTCAATAAGAGCATTAGAGGACTCCGAGGGATTTACTACTTGCACCAGTACGTCTTTAAGTCCCTCTTTAAGCCCTTTATAAAAAAAGAGTGCTCAGTTTGGCCTCTGGCCACCCTGCCTCAGCCACCAATCTATTGAAACTGGAGATGTAAGCCATCAAATCTTTGGACCCTCCTTTAGAATTAAGAGTTCAGTATCCACAGATTGCATAAATGAAGGCCTCTCAAACAACTTGCATAATTCACCTTTGAAATCCAAATCGTTGTATAATAAGGGGACATTTTGCTCCATTGATGGTAGAGACCAAGAGGCAGCCGTTCCTCCCAGGCATGACAAGACAAATGCTACTTTAGCTTGTTCAATGGCGAAGCAAGTTGCCTTACACATGAAATGAAAATTGGCATTGATTTATAAAAGTAGCAAACTTGGCTGGGTCCCCCTAAAAATCGCCCAGGAGGAGCCAGGGGTATTGTGGAAGCAGTAGTTATGCGAAAGACTGGATGACCCACACTCAAAGAGGATGGAACCGAAGAGAATAGATTACCAGCAGTCCGACAAGAGAATCAGTGGAGGCTGCAGGAAGGGAGCTTTGTTGTAAAGTGTCTACTCTAAGGGTAAAAGTTTGGGTTTCTCTCTGCAGGTTCCCTATCAAGTGAGCTACATCAGCCAAGGTGATCTGATGTTCTTCCATCTCGCTTAGGTGGAAAGTAACCGTAGGCTTTGCGTTCTTTAATTCTTACCTGTTGTTACCGTAGGGGTGAGATGCAAGATCTGAAGCAAGGTCCCAACTTCCCACACCCACCAATTTCAGCCCAACAGTGTCAAAGCTAACACGGTTAGAAGTAGAGGAAGAAGTAAAACAAAACAAGGAAAGGGAGAAGGCTATATTTGTCACCAGCATACATCAGGTATGGATATTCTTGTTGGATGGCACTTATGTGATTCCTGTAGGGGAGATAACGTTATATGTATTACAATAAGCATGTAGAAGGAATATAACACTGATGCCTTATTAATGTGAGTTTATTGGATAAGTACCTGTAAAGATCTCTCTTCCACTTAGGTATGTCGGTATCAGAAAGCAGGGTTAGTAGTATTTATCTATAAGGAAGAGATGTATAATTTAGGAGATAACTACTTGGAACAACAGGACACAGTAATCAAGGAGGTATATATTATAACTAACCTAAGAGAGGTTCAGGGTGGATTCCAAGAAGGCCCCAACATATTAATATTCAATAAAACTAGGAGAAAACCAGAAACATATTCTCCCGGAAAGGATAAGGAAATAAAAAATAATATACAAAAATCTGCAGGGCTTAAAGTACTAAGAAAACAATTCAGCCCCTTCAAATCCAGAGACGCTTTTGTTATATTTCTTAATTATAGACATCAAGCAATGTCAGCAAAGGTGCAGAGTCTCCATGTACTGTTGAGACTATTTCAGATAAGTACTGTGCTTAACTCATGCAAAGCAAAATAAATGTTACCGCTTAGAAGAGAGTGATTTCTTTGTGAATAATTACTTTCCTGTGTCTTATTTTTCCGGAAACAACATAAAGGCCTCTGCTGTGTCGGGCTAACCACCATATTCAGGAGGAATGAGAAGGCCATCGCAGCATCGAGCAAACCGCAAAAATCAGGAGGAATGTGAAGGCCCACGCGGCATCGGGTGAACCGCCGGGATCAAGAGGAATATGAAGACCCACACAGCGCCGGGCGAACTGCCAAAGATCAAAATGAATCTGGAGGCCCCCACGACGTCAGGCGCAAAGCAGAGGTGAAGAACAGGATACCAGTGAGACCACCCAGTGAACGTCAGAGCAACTTGGAAGGGAGGCAGGACGGGTGACCCACACGTGTCGACTAGAACACAAAGCTTTCTTCCATCCTGCTCAGCCTCTTTTGTTCCTTTCTTGCTCCGCCACTCATGCACACGTGATCAGGAGCGGAGCAAGCCCTACATTTGGGGATAGTTGTGTGGTGCAAGAGGGTGCTGGGGTGGTTGTGAAAGCAGTGGGGTGCTGATTGGTGTGGTAGTGCCGTGATGGGTTTGTTCTACCTACCACAGAAACTAAAAATCCCAAAGAAAAACAACAACTTCAGAAGCTACATTTTACAAACAGAAGACAAATCGCTATAAACCCTTCTCTGGTACATCACCCAAATTTGAAACTACATACCATCGTAGACTAACAGGCTGTTGACTCTGTGTAAAAGTCACGCGTTGAGTCATTCCTCCCTAATGCGATTAACCCAGACTACTTGAGATGAACTGCTTTTTGTAGATCCTAATAATGCATATCGTAAAGCTCAAGAAATATATATATCATATAAACGTTCGGGGGGAAAAACAGGAAAGCACTTTTTTTGACAATTCTCACAGCTTGATTTCTAGTTGTGCATAAATCCCACCCTAAAAAACCAGTGCACCAACTTGATAATATGTCTCAAAAATTGCACAAATCAGAAGCTTCACAATATAAATATACATTGAATTGTGATTTATATTTTACAATGAATCTACAATCTCTTCATTATATCTCTGCATATTATAAAGGGCTCAGATGGTAATTGGCGTGGTCCATGACGTCAACTAACTGCACATAAATATATTAACATGA
Source organism: Lissotriton helveticus (assembly GCF_964261635.1). Lineage (NCBI taxonomy): Eukaryota > Metazoa > Chordata > Amphibia > Caudata > Salamandridae > Lissotriton > Lissotriton helveticus. Next base: position 645,456,625 of record NC_136059.1, read on the forward strand.
TATGGTACTGTGTCAGTGGGTGAAAGTGCAGTGCTAAACAGCAGCAATGTGGGTAGGAGGTAGATGCTTGCTGTGGTAATATGTTAGTGCAGTAGTGCAGGTTTTAGAGCAAGCTAAGATGATACTGGAATAAAGTGTCATGGTAATGTTGTGGTGTGGTTGGAAGCTGTTGTTCTAAGGACCAAATAAATATTGCAGGTCAGCAATGTTGGTGGGAAAATCCCTCGGTAATCTCTCATTGGAAAATTTGGGGAATGTAGCACCATCACCTTGGATTACCATTACCCTTGTTTCCGCTCAAGGTCGATAGATCTTGGCCACCATTTATGACCAGGAAGCTCCTTCATCAACATGAGCAATTAATCAACTGCAAATAAACATTTTAGTCAATAATGAGAGTTGTGAGTAGTTTTAAATCGATTTATTTTCCAATCAATATTTAAGATTTTCTGACTCTTCGTCCATTAGTCAGGTATCAATCAGGTTACAGAATTGATAATAGAAAAATTAAGTTAGCACAAAGCATCATAAATAGCATTACAAAGTGTTCCATAAAGAAAGAAATAATTCCAATTCTAGGACATTGAGACACAAATGATGTCTGTCAGAACTCATGAAGAGTTTTAGAATAGAAGCAAGAGTGAGCTTATCATGAAGCTAAATAAATCATTAATAATTGCAGAATCTCCCATGAAGAGAAATAATGCATAGTATTGCATTGTATTGTATTGGGTTCTTATATAGCGCAGACTGCCACCCTACAGGCACAGGCCAAATAAGCCTCGGCAAAGCCGGTTAGTCAAAGCATAAAGCTTGGGGATTTTAATAATAGAACTAAACCTACCTCTAATCTGCCATTTTGTCTGACTCTGTTACGCAATCCATCAAGGTCTGCGGTCTCCTTCCCTGCATCTGTAAATCACATCTGCTCTCCTTCCTTTATTTCTGAATGGGAGTCTGAAACTCCTCTGCAGCCCCCTGTCTCTAAATCTGTCTGTCTGTCTCTCTCAAAGGGCTCTGAAAGTGTTCCTGCAAGGGTTCTGAAACTCCTAACTAGCAACATGTTTATCAAAGAATAATGTTACAAAGCATGTAGCGTGACTTTGTCTTCCTCCAACAGGAATCCAGCATTCTCCAAAAGGATGCCTCCACCTCTAGGCAGGCTGCATACGCCATCTTACCAGACAGATGAAGATCCTTCCCACGCCATATTCTGCATCGTATTTAATACAACTTCATCTCCTAACCTTCCATAAAACAAGACATTTTATTTCTAACTAAACACATAACATGAGCTTCAAAAGAACGTTTTCATAAGCAAGAAACATTAAGCAGAACATGGAAAGGCACTTTTAAAATAACGTGTATTTTCTATTCTCACTAAAGCAAAGAATTAAATGAGGCTTTGTTTAAACATTTCCAACAACAACAGAGATAAAGCTCTGAGGTCACAGCTTTAATTACTGGTGAAATTCCTGCAACTGTCTCTTGTGACGAATTGTATGATGGTGTTGCTAATACATGGCATCTGATTTTAAGTTGACAAAGACTGGTTCTGCACTTTGTGTTAATCTGACATCTTTCTCTGTGAAGTCCCAGACTGCTGGGTTCACTGTTTCTTCCAAATCAGAGGGTAATTTTCCAACTGTCATCTTTAAACCAATCCTACAGCTGTCTCTTGTTGGGCCATTTTAAACTGTACATCCTCATCAGGAGTCTGAGATTCAATATCATTCAGTGTACAGTAAATTGTGCAGTTTAACTTGCACCCCAAATGTCTTCCTTGCAGGCCTACATTGCTTGAGTCACAAATAATAAATTGATAACTTTCATCAAATGAACCCAATTTTACTACAACCTTCTCTAAAACTGGATTTGCAACCTGTTTGTTTAGAACTCCTACAACATGGGCCTTTCTCCCTAAGTAAGGCAGGTCTGGAATTTTCACTGTTCTCACAATGGATTCGGTGATATCAGAAATGTAGGGGCTAAAACTGTCACTTTCAAATTCAGCAGTTTGTTGAAACATGTTCTGATTTTGTTTCTGAAAAGAATTCAGATTTTCTTTGGACAACTGAATTAAGTTCATTTTAGGGTTTCCCATCTGGGCTTGGATAACTTGTTTCATTGGTACCTGTTTCTGAATTGACATTTGCATCTGTTGAAATGACAGATTTTGCATCTGCATTTCTCTCTGTATTTGCACATTTTTCATTTACTGCAGCAGTTTTAAGTCTACACTTCCTCTTCCAATGCTCAAATCTGTTATAAAGATGGCAAAAGGTTATTTTCTTCAGCATTGCGATATCAATATCAGAATTAGGAGCAACCAAAACTCTATTTCTGTCCTGTAGAACACCAAATCCTCCTTGAGCACCATGTACTCTGTCTTGTGGAACCACATCTTGTATCCCACGACAGGCACGTCGTCCAACTTGCTCTCTCACTGCTGGGTCATGTGACGTTGCCGGAGTTTCAGATCAGCTCAGAAAGAAAGGAAGACGCCAGCTGCTCCCGGCTCCCGGTTTCCCAGCGCATTTCAGCGCGCTTGGTCCCCCGTCCTTGACACAGCCCTCGACATAGCGGGGGGGAGGGAAAACAGCCACATCGATTGAACGGCCGACCTGCTGTTTCTGTTGTTAAAAGGCAGGTGAGGTGAGACGCGAGGGGCAGCTTTTCACCACCTAGTGCTGCTGCGGTTTTGCGGCCCAGCGGTGAGCGAGCAGGAGCAGCGGCCGGTGCGGGAGCGGACCAGACGGGAGACGGAGGAGCTTTGCGAGGGCGTTTGCGGTAAGTGGCAAGTGCGGCCACCGCTTAGCAGGCGGCAGCGGTGAGAGTGAGCTCGGCGGGGCAGCACGATTAGACCTTGCTACCTTGCTATCTTGCTGCCTGTAATCTCGCCTTGCGTGCCCCGCTTGCCTTCGCTCCTGCTTCTCTACTATCCCACACCTCTGTTGAAACTCTGCAGCACCAACTGGCATAAAAAAGGTCAGCAAAATAAAAGCAAGAGGATATAGGACTCAAAAACTACAGCTAGGAGAACCTAAATAACTCCTAATAAACAAAGTAATAATAAACAAAGTAAAGTAGAGCAAATCAAAGTAAATAAGTGAAACCCTTAAGACCATCTTGCCCAGGATACAGAGGTGCAGGCGGCAGCAAGTAAACCACTGCTCCAGGTTTCCAGGTGAGGCGAAATTTGCTCTGAAAAAACCCCACCATGAGATCAGGAAAAGTCAGGGAGACAACAAGCAACCGACAACAAAAACCCAAAAGGGAGGGATATGACCGAACAGCAACGGAAAACCTCAGCAAGCCACAGGAACTGGAACAGGAGCTTGATTTGGAATCAGACCAAGACCAAGAAAAAGATAGGGGGAGTAAAACAAACAACATTCAACAAGACAACCACACCCCTACTACTACTGCTGTTACATGTTCCCCCATTAGAACAAGCACCAAATCTAACAAGCGTCCTCTTATTACAGACTTCCTAAAAGTATGTCGCAGCTTATCCCCGGGGAAGCAAAAGGCTCACAAAGTAGTCAACGAACCAAAGGAAGCCAAGAAGATTAAGAGGGGCAGTCCAGGCAACGAGTCACACAAAGACGGCGTTAGCAAAATAGCAAATAAGGAAGACACAGAACTAGTGGACCTCAAGCCCAATACATCAGAAGACGCAAGTGGTGCTAGTCCTATACAGGGTGGCTCAAGTTCACTCACTATCCATCAAGGATCCCACCAACAGTCCATTCAGGCTGAAGTCCACAATGACCTGGGGGCCAAACTGGGACTCCATGTCCAAACAATGGACCAGCCAGGTCCAATCAAACCAACCATCTCAACAACACCAGCAACAGCAAACTGCCCAGCAGGGTCTTGAAGCGCAGAGTACGGAGCACAGCAAGACAGTATCGATAGTTCCTGCGCACTACTAAACTCCCCGGTAGACCCTCTATTCCCTGACTGGTCAGGGGGTCAAACAGCCTATAGACAAGAACAATTCTCTATTACTTCAAAAACTCCAATAAACCAAACTCAAACCCGAACAGCACATCAGCTGGTGCAGGATTTAGTTCCACAAAAGAAAAAGGGGCTAGTGCCCCACGACTCTAACGAGGCCGAACAATCCAATCCAACCAGTCAATTAGAAACACACAATTTATTTGCACAACAACAAAATACTAAGGAACAAGGAGGATAATACTCAATGGAACAACAGGAAAGTCGACTGACAGGTCCATTTTGGAATCAGTTATTATGCACCAAGAAAACGATTGGATCAGCCATGACCTCTCATGCCGACATGCTGGATACTCAAGTTGAGCTATTCAACGTCTTAGCATTATATGTCCAGGGGATAGAACAAAAATTGCACGATCTAAACACCATGATAATAAAAGTACAACATGCGCAAGATATCACATATCAGACGTGCCACTGCTATCAAATAATCGATAAGCTTGCTACAGTCCCAACCATAATGTCAGAGCTGTTGGGGCAGTCAAGGAAACTCAATTAAACTCCACAGCATCCATGGAAAGAGACCACAAGGAAGCAGACATCATTAGTGGGGACACCCCCAATATTAATTTCAAACCACTAAAAGAGGAAATTAACGCTCAAGAAGGCGAAAGCAGAAAGCCATCAGACGCTGAGAAAGGGTCTAAACAACTACAGGAAAAGACACATTTGGAAGGCTTTTCATCCGTTCCCAACCCTACCAACTTATCAAACGAAGTTGCAGAAACTAAGGAACAAGTAATCTTGAAAACATCCCTCACAAAGCGAGAAAGGAAAGATCTGAGGAAAGCGAGAATAAGCAAATCAAACAGTCACTTTACCACCACAATTGACATCCACTCAGGAAAGACAAGATAAAGGAGTTGCAAGCAACAGCGGCACAGCTAGTACGCCCAATGACAATATTCTGACAATAAAAGAGGCTGCCGCCTCAAGAAACAATGATGGACAAAAAAAGGAAAATTTGTCAATAAGTAAAATATACGACATATTTAAACCCTCGGTTAAGAAGGAACAAAACAACGTAAAAAGCAAAGAAACTGTAAAACCAGATACAATCCAAACCTCACAGGAACAAAAGATAAAGAAACGTGTAGTCTGTACGCAGGTCACAGCACTAAGAGGGAAAGGAGCCACACAAGCACAAACTGTTAACAATGAAATCAAAATCAATCTTCAGTCTCAGAGGTTAAGAGAGCCCATTGAAAGCATACAACAAGATCAAGTCAAACACATCCACCATGTCGAAATCAACCGCCATACCGTAATAGAAGCATCAAAAGGTTCCCCGATCGACCACACTAAAACACAATCGCTAACCACTCAAAGCCAGATAGAATTGGTCCCACATTATAAATCGATGGGAGCCCATGATATACTGAATCGAAGCGCCATAATGAGCTACTAAAACATTTACCTGCCTTGAAACACATCACGTCTAGGGACCTGGAAAGAATAGAATTCAAACCCAACCCAAACTAAATAGGGCCTGAAATGACAACAGCCACCTGGACAAATTACTCCATCACTAAGCAGATCTTGAGGCACAAGAAGGTATTCGCTTTATGGGGTATAGGATTAAAAAAGGTGGAACCTCCTTGTTATCCGAGCCCCCTACAGCACCCATACCGTATAGAGGGCGTATTAAAAGGAGCAAAAGGTCCTGAGAATCTGGGCCAAATAAAGGATGAAGCTCAAGCTAAAAGACAAATCATGATTACAATCTCACACTCAGAAACAGCTAACAAAGAGGACAACCAGTACTGGAGATCCCTAAATACATAACAAGGAGCAGCATGAATAAAAACAATCCATAAAAACCCAAAAATATTGCAGGACTGTAAAATCTGCTCCTGGAATGTGAACGGTCTAGCATCAAAAATAGAGAACGACTTCACTGACTTCCTCCTACAGTATGACATACTGCTATTGCAAGAAACCTGGCAGATAACACACACTCCAATTGTAGGCTACAAAGAACATCACATTCCAGCAAAAAAGGAGTCAGCACGCGGAAGAGCAAAAGGCGGCCTATCGATTTATATCTCAACAGATATACTATGGCTAGAAGAAAACATCGACTTAGACTCCTGCTGGTTGCAATGTATTATACCCACAGTCTCCATTACTTGTACCTTGCTAATCTTGAACATCTACATGCATCCAGCTCATAAGCAGAAGGGGAGAGACATCCAACAATTGGTTGCCGCCATCAAAACCCTAAAACTAATTTACCCACATGCCCATATAATATTGTCTGGGGACTTCAATATGAACTTGATGCAAGCCCTAGAAAAATACCAACCCACCCACATAAAGGTCAGGAATGGAAATACAACTAGACGTGACATCTCGGGCAAAAAATGCGCTGCATTATTGGATAACCAATCATTGTATACTTTAAATGGTCGAGGCCCACAAGACACTCTGGCGTCTTTTACAAGAGTTACGGCAAAATCAGGAGCAACTATCGATGTCACTCTAGTAGACCCAGACCTATTTCCCTTCATCACAAACTTTCAAATATTACAAAGAGTAGATAGTGACCACTATCCTCAATCTTTTATATTAACCAACATTCAAGAAAAATCTCAGCCAACAAGTGCCCTCACCCAATTCATCCAATTGTATAATTTAAATCAACTAACATGGAACAATAATACAGTAGATGCAATTATGGAGCTCTGCTCGGCACAACTGCCGGCTACCGACGCAAAACCATTAGGGATACAGGCCTGGGAGTTACTCATCAATAGCCTGAATAGAATGTTTTCACATAGTATTAGATACCAAAAATCCTCTAGGACAAGTGGGTCTGTATGGTACACACATGCCCTCAGGTAAAAAAAAAGACAACTAAATAAAGCTCTCAGACAAATTCGAACTCAAGGCCAACAACCCTTTCGGCAGGAGCTGACCACAATCAAACAAATGAAAAACAACTTAAAAAAAGAGATTCGTGCGGCAAAACGCACATATAACGAACAACTTTGGACAAAAATGCTCCACGTTAGCCGACAACAAAATTCAAAAGAGTTTTGGGCCCAAATCAATGTCTTATCAAATGGAAAAAAATGGCACCACAACTCTGACATAATGGAGCACGCATGGAGAGCTCACATTGAAGCTCCATTTAACACCGAGAAAGCCCTCGGGGCCATCGCCAAAAACGATACACTGAAGGCGAGACGGCTCAGCGCCAGTATTCCCAGAGACACCTCAGCTGGAGAGCATTGGACAGCTCAGACACCGAAATCAACCTCGAAGGCCTCAAATCGCAAGACTAGCAAATTGAATTTGAAAGCACACAGGAACCTCCAAGTTGAACAACCTGAAGGCCCAACTCAGTGAGGTCCATCTGATACTCCTGAGTCAGATCAATCAATCCTTGATCTATGGATCACACAAAAACAAGTATTGAATGCTATAAAACAACAGAGGTCTGACGGGGTGCCGGAACCAAACGGCTTGCCCAAAACCCTATTTAAAAAAAATCCTGCATTTTGGTCCAAACATCTATCATTATTGTTCACTCATATTTTCGAATCTCACACAATCCCAGATTCCTGGCGCGGAAGCATATTGCATTCAATATTTAAATCAGGAGCTTGTTCAAATCCTTCAAATTATAGGCTAATAGCCCTCATTGATGTTGAGGCAAAAATCTACGCCACAAATTTGCTGAAAGACCTAGAGGATTGGGTTGACAGTTCTAAACTGATCTCCAACTCACAAACAGGCTTCCGAGCTGGAATGGGCACATTAACAAATATTTCTGCCGTTACGCTTTTGGCTAATCAAGCCATCGCAAACTCTAAAGTTCTGTATGCATGCTTTGTGGACCTCAAGGCAGCCTTTGACAAGGTCCCCAGACGAGCCCTGTGGGCAGAAATGGAATCTTGCGGAGTCCCAACTGACCTATTGAATGCAATATTTAACCTCTATTCAAAAACATGGGTTCAAATAAAAATGGGAGACGGTTGAACCCTAACAAGCTAAATTTCCACTACCAACGGTCTAAAACAGGGGTGCATTTTAGCCCCCTGTCTATTCAATATATATACAGCTGACTTAGATGACAATCTACATTTGACACTAGGCGACCCCCCAAAACTGGGGAACGTGAGAATAGTTAGTCTGCGATATGCCGACGACATTGTATTGCTATCTCAACCCCCCACCCCCCCCACCCCGGCCTCAAACGACTGATAAACCAACTAGCGGAATATACAGTTTCAAATCAACTAGACATAAACTTCAAAAAAACAAAGGTTATCTGTTTTCTGAGTCCACAAAAAAAGATACTAAAATTCACTTGGACGATCAGTAGCAACCGCTTAGAGCAGGTGGGAACATATAAATATCTGGGAGTAGTTTTGGATCACCATCTTATCTATAAGCAATACATAGAAAAGCAAAACAGTTATTATTTGCATTTAAAATTTTACAAAAAAAACTCAGTGACAGTTCGACAACCCATCTATTAAAGGTTGTGGCAGCAAAATACCTTCCTTCAATCACGTATGGTTTAGAATTCTTAAACACAAAGGATGCCATTAGTCTGAACATCGCCCAAACTAGCCTCTTCAAAAGCCTATTTAAAATTCCGCGCCACATTTCTCAAGCCCGGATCAGACTAGAATTTGGGTTAAAAAAACAGATTCTGTCAAGACAAGGAGCCCTGTTAAAATACTACTGGAGAATGCGGGCAGCAGTGGAAGAGTCCCTGGCACACTGCTGCTGCCTAGAGGTTGAAAGGCAATCCATGTTGAGCAACTCAGTTCACACATTTTTAAAGCAATCTATAGACAATTTAAAGCTAGAGGAAGCTTGGCACACAACATTATCCTATTCCGAGTTCAAACGAATAGTCAATATAACGATCAATCAAACATCTCAAGAAAAAGATAAAGCCTCATTGACCATGAAAATCAATGCATGGATTGTGCTGCCAACATACAAAAAGTTAAAGCCTCAACCATACTTGTCAGAACATTTTGCAATTCGTATGAAGCAGCAATTGACATTACTGAGACTGGGAGTTTACTCGACCAAAGACCTAACCCCAAAATGGAAACAGACTTGGCCCTCAATGGACTGCCGCCTTTGTGGACAAGGAGATGAATCCTTGCTCCACCTACTTTGCATTTGTCCGGCATTATTAACCAAACGGAAAGAACTTTTACGGCCAATAATGAAAAGACAACAAATAAGGACCTGTAGATCCCCCATAATAAAATGTTTGGGAGGCTCGACAGTACAATTGGCATGCAAAGCAATAAAGCTTTTGAGTCTAGCTGCTAACGAACTAGAAAAGAGAGACAGAGAATATGAATCGGCTAAGCACGCAAAGTGATAAATTGTAGTTAATCAGCTTGCAGCTCACACAAGAACTATGTAGCCTGTAGCCCGTCTCACTATTACAAGACTGAAGTAACCAGTTGTACCCCGTTTTACGAAAAAAAAAGTTTTTATCATACATTTTAATGAGAATTCATTAATTAATCTGTATTTTGCTTATGGATTTTATGTGTTTTAGCGGTAAAGCCGCTCTTTTTTATGATTTAATCAAATCAAAATAAAAGTAATTTTCATTCATTCATTCCCACCTTCATTCTTCACAATCCCATCTATCAACTCTATTTGTCAACCAACCACACTTTGCAGAATGTGCACACTGATCTGACCAAAGATCCTTAATCCAATGACAAATTGAGACACACAGAAACCTCAAGACAGACTCTTGCTGTGCTGCTGAAATTCCTGACACACTCTTTCACAAAATTCATGAACCAGTTAATTTTGTTCTTGTGAGATTCTCTTGATCTTTACCCAATCAAGACCTTTTGATGGCAGTCGACCCTTCAGAAAAGTATTCCCTGCTTAATTTTTCTCCATAACAATAGAAGATGGTGCATTAGTGCAAGACTCTCTCATTGTCTCCTCACTTGGCCCTTGCACAACAACTTTACATTCAGACCACATTTCAATTGGCTTTGCAGTGTCAAAGAACATTTTGAAATTAACCCACAACACCTTTGAGATTTTAATAAAGTCATCAACTTGTGTGGTACCCACAGGCTTGCCTCTCAACTTTGGGAATGTGTTCACAAATGCTGCAAGTTCACCTGTGTTCCATGGTACATGAACATGCACTTCTCTCACTATCTCCCACACTGGATAAGCTGAAGCTTTTTCCTCATCCTGTTCATTGTTTTCCTCAACTAGGTTTGGTTGTTTCTTTTTCTTCTCCAATTTCCTTGTTAGGTCTGGTGGTTTCTTTTTTCTTTTCGTTTTTCCGTGCTTACATATTTTCTTATTTCTCAAAACCCTTCCATTTACAAATGTATTTTACGAATTCTGTAATGTGTAATCGTATTCCTGAAGAAACGTTGTCTCAAATGCTTCATTATCCATCTATACCTTGAAACTCTTCTGAAATGGAAAACTTTCTTAAAACATCAATTTCATATTCTCGGGCCAAATTAGTCAGTCTGTCATGTATAGTTTCTGAACAACACCATAAAGGGTCTGAGGGAATGTTATAGAATAGGATTTGCAAGAGAAAAAGAAATGTATCTTTTTGGAAACTTCAATTGCATTCCGAAGTAAAGCCAGTGCAAAAAAATATGGCAGTTCATAGAGTTCACTGCTTTTTAATGGTCGACATGTTTCATCCAATTGGACGACTGACCATGGCTTTCTTCAGGACCTCACCAGAGATTGCTTTGCTACTGCATTATTTTTAACGTGAAAAATAAATTGTAATAATCATACAAATTGGATTTACTATACCCTTGTTGTCTCATGCTGATCCTCTGTATCTACAAGATGTATAGAACATCTGTAAAACAATAAGGATACAACTTTAATGATAACGCATCCAAATATCTTAATCTAATTTTGCGCCAACAAAACAGCTTTGTACATGGAGAAATCATTATAATTGTATGATAACTCAAATGCTCACCCGTAGAGTATGGGTGGAGTGGTGTGGCTCACTGGTTAGAGGCGGCAGACCCTGAAGCAGAGAACGGCCCGGGACCAGGGTTCAATTCCCGACGCCGCAGGGTCGTGGACCTAGGGTCAGCGGACTCGACAATTCTCGCCTCGGTGCCTACTCTAACCAGGGATCACACTCGGCAACTCTGGGCATTAAGCTTGCCTCATCTCTACAACGGCCCCCCAAAGACACCAGGGATGCCTGGTTTCACCTTGGAGATACTCAGAAGGGACCATCTCACAGGGAAAGCCAGGACGGGTTCCCCAGCGGTCTTCAGCGCCGGGACGCTTACAGACAGCTGTGCGCTTTACAAGTCCAACACATTTACATTTACATTAGACCTGACCTCACCCGCACCAGCTCCAGTCAATGAGGCCCCGCTCTATCAAGCATCCATCAAGCACCCAAAAATAAAGGGGATACAAGATTTCATTTAAAACATGTTTTCTTTATCTCCTTGTTTCAAAATATCAAATGGATTGCTTGTTCATTAATGGCATGTCTGAAAAAGTGTGTCATACCAAATTCAATTAAAACCAATATCGTATCATGGCACGTCTTAGGAATGGCATCTAGATGGCATGCAGTCATTCACCTTCTCTGTCATGATTGTATTTTAGTGGGCTTGCATCAAATAAACTCTTTTGTCAATTAATGCTGTCACATACTTAACTTCTCTCTTCCAATATTACTCTTTCTAAATCTACTTTGAAGTTTGTACAATATATTGTCAGCTTTCCTCGTTTGTTATTAAGTTACCGCATTTAGTCCTGAACGTATTAAATAATATTTCCTCAGGCACTAACGTAGTTAAATCAACTTTTATATAAACGTGTTTGTCTTATTAAACAAGAGGGGGAAGGGAGAGTGGAGAGAGGCCTCCAGACTGTAAAACAAACCTAATTGTGTCTCACATGCTCGTCTACTATTGTGTAGACCTAACTGATCTCACTCTTCCTGTCTTGCACATAGGTGCCAAATATGGTTGTGCGCTTATTAAGTTTCAAGCATTCTGAATGTTTACTGCTTGTAAGCTTGTTTCTTAGCATATTGCAAGCAAGGCCTATATTAAAAGTTCTGTATTCAACACAACACTTCGCTAAAATGCTTAAATACTAAAGCGTTAAGACACCAAGACATAACTACTTTACTCGTCATCGCACGTTACGATTAACAAAAGTAGAAACCTCGGTGTAAAGAGGATTTCCCGTTCATTCTACAAACATAGCACTATTCATAAGTTTCACCTTACCTGTCCACCGATACCTCACGCTTAGACTAAGCTGGGATGGAGGTAACGGACCAGGAAGGTGAACTTATTTTTATGTGTCTTATGTGTTTATCCCTCATGCAGGTGAACTGTGTTAGTGTTCATGTGTCGGAATTTGATCGCGTAACACAGAACTACCAACTTCCGTCTAGGTCGTTGGGAAATGTGGTTTTATATCCCAATTGTGGAAGGATCGACCAAACTGAGCACATCAGTAAGAATAGCCTGACAGTTATAACATAAGAGCAAGTGCATTCTACTAGCTAGGTCCCTCTGAGCATGTGCAAGGCTCTGGAACAGCACATGGCGAATACATGGCTAACTAAAATGGCTGCCAAGCACAAAATGGCTTTCAGCTCATGCTAACAGATCCCTGCAATCTTTAACAATACTACTACTACTTCTTAGGACCAACAGTAAAGACAATGCCAACCTACCTACAAGACACTAAAGAGGTGTTACGTCTACTACCTGAAGTTGAATTCGACCCGGAGCAAGACTATCTAGTCTCCTTCGACGTCGAATCTTTGTACACGTCAATCCCTCAAGATGAAACACTAGACACTATATCAACAATTCTGACTGACACTGTCGTGGACTTTATAACACCAGTCCATTTCATAATGTCATTGGCCCAATTGGCTATGAAAGACAATTTCTTTAAATATGAGGACACCATATATTTACAGGTCTCTGGGACCAGTATGGGCAGTATTTTTGTGCCAAGCTTGGCGAATTTGTATGTCCATACTTTTGAACAGCAGCATGTCCTAACTTCAGTTAATCCTTTTTTAGAGTTGATCCGCTTATGGAAGTGGTATATCGACAACGTGCTGGTGGTTTGGCGAGGTAATCTGGATTCCATCACAAGATTCAAAGATTAGTTGAACACAAGGAATGATTTCCTAAAATTCACAGTAGAAGTGGATAAATGCAGAATAGCATTTCTAGATCTATCCATCTTCACCACACCAACTAGTCTACAAAGCGAATTGTATCAGAAGCCGATGGCCCCAAACTTTTTATTATGCTTTGATAGTCAACATCCCAATCCCTTTGGGAAAATCTGCTATATGTTCAGTTCCTCCGAGTTCGGTGGAACTGCTCCACATTGGGCAAATATGAGGAGCATTCAATAAATCTCATTGAACAACTGAAAGAGAAAAAATATCCAAAGAAACTTATCCGACGAGCATACAAAAGAGCTACTAACAACAATCAAGAGGCATTATTAGAACCTCCAGTAGAAAAACCACCTCTGGGCTGCCTTACATTGGTCAAAACCTTTAGCTCTCTGACTAATGGCATTCAAAAGAATGTCAGGAAACATTGGCGAATTTTGAATAGTTGTACAGACAAAATACCTCTGCCATTGTTTTCGCAAAAAAGAGGCACTAACCTGCGAGACAAATTAGTCCATACTCGACCAGCTGGCCCTATACAACGTGCCATCTGCACACTGTGGCATTTACCCGCAGTACAAGGTCATTTTCCCTGTGGGTTCTGTACCATCTGTCCTCAAACAAGACAATCTAAATCCATAGATATTGGTACTACCAGACCATGGATTCAAACAAGTTTCACTAATTGCAACAGCGATAACCTAATATACCTAATCATATGCCCATGCAAATCCCAATATGTGGGAATGACAACTCGAAAAGTAAAATTACGGATGTTAGAGCACAAAAGCACATTCAGATGCAAGAAAACAACGACAAAGCTGACAAGACATTTTGTGGATCAAGCCCATAATGCGGACGATTTTGTGTGGACGGTACTTGAAAAACCTTATATTCCTCCACATATTAGTGATGTGTCTAATTTTCTGTTTTTACGAGAGCAGAAATGGGTATACAAACTGTCGAGTGAAACATCAGGCCTGAATGATGCTATACCTTGGGTCTCTATCCATAAATAATGATGACAGGAACAGATGATAGACAACTAGATCTGGATTTTGAGTTACTACACACTCAACATGAGTGGGCCGTAGTTGCATCAGTTTCCACACTAAACAACTGCTACATTTGCGAATGAGTCTACATAGAACAACCCTGTGCCACGATCTATGTAGACCTCTAAAGATTTTGTAATAAACATAAGTAGAAGATATTTAGCATCATTAACACATGAATCAATTCTCCTACAATAATACCATTTGGGCCGTAGCTAAGTTGTCCTTATCCTTGAACTGTAATCTTAGACATGAAGAACTTACTAGAGTCTATTGTGAGATTTATATGAGCATTGACAAGTTTCAAAAAGTGTCAAGAGAGCTAGGAATATAGGAAATACAAGTAAAACTTAATTTGATATCTACTAAAATTATCGATTTCTAGGCCAGGGATATCATTTTAGAAGTCCACAATGGCAAGCAGAATGTTGGTGCTGAGACTGAGTTATAGATATAAAGTACCTATGTGTCCTGCCTTGTACGCAGTGGTATTAATAATACAAATAGATTTAATCAGTTCAATATTCTAAAGGAGTTTGATACACACTCACAAGGCTGTTTACTGAAACTGAACTACATCCTGCGATGACGAGTAAAGTAGTTATGTCTTGGTGTCTTAACGCTTTAGTATTTAAGCATTTTAGCGAAGGATTGTGTTGAATACAGAACTCTTAATATAAAGATAAAGCATTAGGCAAATCCAGGCCTTGCTCACAATATGCTAAGAAACGAGTTTACAAGCAGTTGCCTATGAGGCACATTCAGAATGCTTGAAACTTAATTAGCGCGCACTCATATTTGGTGCCCATGTGCAAGACAAGATATGTGAGATTAGTTAGGTCTACACAATAGTAGACGAGCGTGTGAGACACAATCAGGTTTGTTTTACAGTCCGGAGGTCTCTCTCCACTTCCCCCTCTTGTTTGGTAAGACAAACATGTGTATATAAAAGTTGATTTAAGTACATTAGTGCCTGAGGAATTTATTTTTAATACGTTCAGGACTAAATGCAGTAACTTAATAACAACCGATGAAAACTGACAATATATTATGTAAACTTCGAAGTAGATTTAGAAAGAGTAACATCGAAAGAGAGAAGTTAAGTATGTGACTTAGCACTAATTCACAAAAGAGTTTCTTTGATGCAAGCCCACTAAAATACAATCATGACAGAGAAGGTGAATGACTGCATGCCATCTAGATGCCATTCCTAAGACGTGCCATGATACGATATTGGTTTTAATTGAATTTGGTATGATACACTTTTTCAGACATGCCATTAATGAACAAGCAATCAATTTGATATTTTGAGACATGGAGATAAAGAAAAGATGTTTTAAATGAAATCTTGTATCCCTTTTATTTTTGGGTGCTTGATGGATGCTTGATAGAGCGGGCCTCATTGACTGAAGCTGGTGCTGGGTGAGGTGAGGTCTAGTCCTCGTACTCTATGGGTGAGCATTTGAGTTTTCATACAATTATAATGATTTCTCCATGTACAAAGCTGTTTTGTTGGCGCAAAATTTGATTAAGATATTTGAATGCGTTATCATTAAAGTGTAACCTTATTGTTTTACAGATGTTCTATACATCTTGTAGATACAGAGGATCAGCATAAAACAACAAGGGTATAGTAAACCCAATTTTTATGTATATTTAAATTAGTTTTTTACGTTAAAAATAATGCAGTAGCAAAGAAATCTCTGGTGAGGTCCTGAAGAAAGCTGTGGACAGTCATCCAATTGATTGAAACGTGTCGCCCGTCAAGAAGCAGGGAACTCTTTGAACTGCCATCTTTTTCTGCACTGGTTTTACTTAGGAATGCAATTGAAGTTTCTGAAAAGATACATTTCTTTTTCTCTTGCAAATCCTATTTTAATTATGTACTTTTCTTCTTTTTGCACTGAACTTTTCTGATTGGAAATATCCCCAGGAGGCTGACACAAGCTCTAATCTTATTCTACGCTCCTGCCTTTTCCTCTGAAAGGCCCAGTAGAGGACACAATTTACCCAATATTCCTCTATGAACGGTGAGGATGGATGGGAGGTTGGTTGGAACCCCAAATGATGACAATGGTCACGTTGGTTAATGATGGGATTCCAATAATCCTGAACGGGTTCCCTCTTTTCACAGATTTTTCATCTTTCTGTACTCCTTCTTGATCCTCTTAGGTTACTCTTAGTTTGAGAGAATTTATTTGTGCACTTTGTTCCAGAAATTCATACATGTAGATAAGCAGCTAGTACTACAGACCATGGATTATACGTATTTTTAGTTATGTATAGTTTCTGCACATTTTGTAATTTCATTACTCAGGTAAATTAAGTCTTTTTCCTTATACTGGTTTAAATTCCCAAGATCTAGACCTTCCCTGATAATTTCTCCAAGTTCAGTTTTCAAATGTGAAACATTAAGTGGTCTCTCTTTTTTGGGCTCTGGGTCAATTTGTTCTTTTTTTATTTATTTTTTATTTCGCAACTCGGTACAGAGAAAAAGATGCAAATTAAATAATACAAAGCAAGCAGATATGGGGAAGCAATGTAAGTATGAAGAGACGGATACAACAGTTACACAGTACAGTAATAAGGGGAAAAAAACAATAATGTTGCAGGTAAATTCAACAGAGTACAGCTCAAAAATTCATTCAGTTAAAAAAAAAAAAACATATTTTATCACATTTAGTTAGAGAACGAGCACTTCTAAGTTTAGCCATGGCCAATTCCATGGAGTAAATGTCATTTATCAGTGACCACCATTCCATAATATGCGGGGGTTTAGGGGAGATCCAGGCACGTGCAACTGTTAATTTGGCACAAGATAATATGATAGTAACTAAGGCTTGCTGTGGGTTGGGTAGCAAATGAATGTCAAGTAATACAGCGGCCGCTGTGAGAGGAGGGGGGCAAATCAGTTTTAATTTCAAAATTGCAGCTAGAGACGACCAAAAGTCGGATAAAAGTGGGCAGGGAAATAGCATGTGTTCCAAATCCGTGGCCACTAATCCGCATTTAGGACATTTAGTCCTATCACTAAACGAGGCATTAGTGGCCCAATTGGATATCCTTTCGGGTGTGTGATAAATCAAACAGGTAGTTTTAAATTGCTGTAGCCTTAAACTGGAGGACTGAACTAAGTAATTAATATTGTGAAAAGATGAAGTGATCATAGTGGGGGTGATGTTAAACCCAAGCTTAGCACTCCATTTTCCTGCTAATTTTGAGCAATCACTGGTTTTATAAGAGGTGAGGCCCCGATAAGCGCTGCTAATTAGAGATTTGTTCTTTAATGAATAAAAGCAATCCCAGATGTCAGAGTCCGATATTTCTCGCATTCTCATCTTACGAAGAAGAAAATCGTGGATTTGCATATATTTGAATCTCATTGATTCTGTAACTTTGTTTAAATTTTAAGTGTCTCAAAACACAGAAGACCGTGTGTGCCGTATAAATCCCCCAATGTCTTTATGCCAAGGGTCCACTAAATGTTTGTCATATTATCACTAAATATCCCTGGAAGTCCGCTATTACCCCACAGTACCAATCTGGGATGAAAAAAGAGGTTTTACAAAAAGCCAATATGTTAAACCATATCTTAACCATGTCCCTGGCGGTCTTAAATTTAACTCTTTTAAAATAGTTAGGGTCATTAACTCCTAATAAGAACATACTAGAATCCGAGTTTAACATAAAAGTTTGAAAATAAAATTGGTTATCTGTGTTAAGCAAGCATCGTAAACAACCAATAAAAGTTGCCCAAAAATAAAGTTTGAAATCCGGAAAATTAAGTCCCCCGTTATCTAGGGAACCGTTAAGTAGTGACATGGAATGACGGGCTTTACGGTATCCCCAAATGAAGCTACTAAAAATTCCATCAAGTTTTTTGAAAAAAAGGTTGCTAAGAGAAGGAGGGATGGAACAGAATAGATAAAGAAATTTGGGGAGTATTTTCATCTTAATTAAATTAATCCGACCAATAATGTTTAAGGGGAGTTTATGCCATTTCTTTAATTGCACGGTGGTCACTCTGACTAAGGCATCATAATTAATTGGTATTATCTCTGCTATTTTAGCTGAACGTTTAACTCCAAGATAGGTAGCCATTTGACAGAGTCCCGGTACTGTAGCTGTTGGTGTATAGTTAGCAATAATTTGGGTTTTATTTAAGTGTAATTTGTAGCCGGAAACATTGCTAAATCTGCTAGCTTCCATAGTTATTCCATGTAAAGCTTTTACGATATCAGTGGAGTAAATAGCAATATCGTCGGCATATGCCGTAATTTTCAGTGAGTGGGGACCAGAGTGAAAAGGTATTATACAAGATTGCAATTGTAAAGCATGAAGAAATGGCTCCATTGAAAGAGCAAATAATAGAGGAGACAAGGGACACCCTTGGCAGGTGCTCCTAGTTATCGGAAAAGCTGCAGAAAGCAAGCCAGCATAGCTGATTCTTGCAGTGGGGTTATCATATAAAGATCTAATCCACGTTAAAAACTGGCCACCAAAGCCCATAGTTATAATCACCGACCAGAGATAATCCCACTCCACTCGGTCAAACGCTTTCTCAGCATCCAAGAGAATCATACCGAGTGGGGAGGCATTCGTCTCTGCTATATCAAAGGCGGTAATGGCCATATTAATATGAGCTGTGGTGTCTCTGCCGATTACAAATCCATGTTGCTGTGGATTAACTATCTTGGGTATCAAAGGGGCCAATCTTGTGGCCAACACTTTCGCAAATACCTTTGCATCCGTATTTATAAGAGAAATGGGGCGAAAGGAGCCACATTCATTAGCAGGTTTGTCTTTGGCAGTGTTCCATGAGCTCGGAGCTTTCCCATTCTCACCGATATAGCTAATAACTTGGTGGAAGAGAGGCAGTAACTCGTCAATACAGATCTTATACACCTCTAATGGGCAAAGTATCTTCCCCTGCTGCTTTCCCAGATGGTAGAGACATAATAGCCTGTCGTATCTCTAAGAGACTAATAGGTGCAGAAAGTTGATCAAATCCCATAAGGTCAGATTGTTCCGAAATATGACAATCCAGGTAAGCCTGGATACAGGCTGGAGTAGGAGAGCTTTCCGGAGTATACAGTTTCTTATGAAATTGGGCGAACTCTTCCAATATCTGTAGGGGTTGATCAACTATAACATTGTTGGAGCCCTTTAGATTTTTAATCAGAGTGTTTGCTCTTTCATCGGCTGTTTTATAAGCAAGCAGTTTCCCAACCTTGTCTCCACTTTCATACTGGGCAATTTAGGATTTATATAATTTAATACTGATTTTTTTCCCAAAGTAGTGATTTTAAGGAAGCTTTTAAGTGTCCAAGTTTAAGTCCCAGTTCCGTCACATTAGAAGAGGATGTGAGTAGCGCGTTAGCCAATAAAAGTTCGGGCGAGAGGATATCATTAGTTAAAGTTTTATTAGGTTTGCGGCGCTTCGAGTTTTGCCTAAAAAGGATTTGCTGGGTGAATCCGCGAATGCTGGCTTTACAGGCATCCCACACAGTAATAACGGAGGTAGAATTAAGATTATTTAAAATAAAGTCTATAATGTGAGCCTTAAGTTGAGAAATAAACACTGCATTTGTAAATAGGTGTCTGGGAAAAGAGAACATCCTGGGATTTAATTGAGTTTGCGGGATATTAAATTGAAGAGAAACGGGATTATGATCGGAGGCAATTCGGGGACATAGCGCAATAGAACCGGAATTCAATATATTATCAGATGCCCAGGCCATATCGATACGAGAGCAAAGTTTGTGAGGGGCAGAATAATAGGTGTAGCCTGCATCATTGGAATGGATACTACGCCAGATGTCTTTAATGTTGTGAATTCGTCCTAATTCTAAAATAGCAGCGCGGGTCCTGCGCATACGTTGAAACGCGCCATGTCTCGTGGTGTCCAGTTTATAGTCCATAACACAATTTAAATCACCCATAATAACTAATTCTCCCTCCCAATCCAAAAGTACAATATTCAATTCATCAAAAACATATGAATCATCACAGTTAGAGCCATAAATCACACAGAATACAAATTTACATTTTTGGGTCAATTTGTTCTATCATATTCTTGGTCTTTTTAATCCCTGCAGCTTCCTCAAACCATGGTTCTCCCTTGGCTATTGGTGTTGTAAAGGCAATTGATGTGATTACTCTTTCTACAGTTCTTTGAGCTTTTTGAGTTGGGACCATATTAATTTGGACAGTCAAAATGTGTCTATGTATTGTTTGTGCAGCTACAGTTTGTAATATTTTTACCACCAGCAAGATCCAGTGCAGGTCCAGTTGGTACTGGTCAGCTACTCACTTCAGGAAGAAGGCCTCTTGCAGCTTGTTCTGTCCTTACAGCTACACAGGAGGTCAACTAACTGACCCGTGGACTCCACGTCTTTGTTCTAGGCACATAAGGTAGCAGGTGCAGTCCTTCAGGGCTAATCTCAGGTTACAGCGAATAGGGTCCAGTCCTCATTTGATCTGCCACAGGGCCTGAACATTTTCTGAGGATCCTTGTTTGGGGTGCCACATTTATTGTTGGCACTAGCCAGCAGGTGACAGTGACTCCTGGACAGTTTGTAACCCAAGGGTACTCACAAACATTTTCCCAGAATCCAAAACCTATGGTCCATGATGTGACTTGCAGCATTGATGCCACCAGGGTAGGAGTTGGAGAGGAGGGAGTAAGTTGGGTATTAGGGGAGTGAAGCATGTACACCATGAGGACTGTGAGTTGTGTAGTTATAATGAAGATTTCAGCCCATAGTGAAATTAAGATCCCAGTCTTTTAAAGAGACCCATAATTGACAATATTGTGTTAATCTGTATTTGATAGTTGCTATCCCTTAACTAAACCCTGAAATAAGCCTCCTCTGCTTGCTATTGCTACTTCTGGGTACTCAAGTGCGCAAAGGAAGTTCCTTGATTAATTAATTGTATTGGAATAGAATCTTATGACTCTCAATCTTCTCATGTCTTTAGTGTCTTATTTGGAAACATTAGAAGAATTAAGAATTAGGCTCAATTAAGGTAGTGATTGCTATAAAAATCCTTCACAAACACCCCCTACCAAGGTGTGCAATACACTCAGGTGGGCAAGCACAAATACCCAACCTTCTGCACTATAAGTTATAAAATGGTGTTAGCCATTGCACTAAGCAATTTTACGTTTCATAATTGCTTCACCTTAATCCTGGTCTTTCCTTGTGCAAATTATGTGCTCTTTCATAATAACGTTCTCAACATATTTCTTGGCTCCATATTTTGATGTAGATAGGAAGAGCTTAAATCAAACATTTAGTAAGTATGACATAAGAAAACAAGACTGTAACCCAACAACCATTTGGTTTTCCCTGTGGGGGAGAGACCACCTAAGCCCAGATTTACAAACTTTTTGCATCAAACGCAAAATGATCAGGTGAGATTTACGTTACCCAAAGAAGTGTGAAGTTGTGCAACGCACTGCCTTGCATTATTTTGTGTAGAGGGGACGTTCCACAGGAGCTTTTCCATGCGATAACACATAGGTTTTGGCACAAACCCCCACCTACAAAGAATTGTAGACAGAGATTTGTGTCAAGAATTCTACTTGTCCTTGATGTAGTCAAAATGAGGAGAAAACAATCCATTGAGGTGTTTTTCTCTCTGTATGTGTGCTGCATAATGCATAACTGTATAATGCAGCACACATAAAATTAGGAAAAAACGAGGAGAAATAAATATATTTCTCCTTGTTACGCCTGTCCTGGGGAGGCGTACAGTTTTGACTCATTACCAGGTTTACAGCCCTGCAAATCTGGGAATGTGTCAAAACCCATGGGTGTTTCGTGGGAACACCCATCACAATGCCCATGGAATGCATACCATAATTATTGTAAGGCAATGCAGTGACTTGTACTGTGTTGCCTTACACCATATCCACAAGGCCATATAAAGCCATGTGACTTGGCTTTGCGTGGCCTCGTAGATAGGGGTTTGCACTCTGCCCTACTGAAGGGTCATAAAAAGTGACACTCCAGCGGTGCAAGGTGCTTGGAAATAAATGAGCCACCTCGTATATAGTACGAGGGGGAACCCTGGGCCTGTAAGTTAAGCTGCCCCTCATGGCTGCAGCAATTATTGTGCCACTCTCAGTGTGACAAAGTAAAACAGTCTTCTGGCCACCCACTGCAGCCTGTAGAGCCGTTTTAAACTGCTAACTCAAATTTGCCATTTAAACAAATGATAACGTCCAGACCTCCTTTTTTTAATATATATGTCACCCCTACAGCAGGCCTATCAATTCCTAATGCAGGGTACTGTATGTTAAAAAGTAGGACATATAGTTCTCTCTGTCGAAAACAGTAAAAAGCCTAAATTGTTGTTTTTTTTACTGTGGAATGATATTAGCTTGTTAGACCTGTCAGCTTTAGAGCGGTCTTCTCCCAAACATTTTGCTTTCACCCTTCTATGATTTCTGAATTCATTTTTGCTCGTTTCAGGTCTTTGTGCACTTTACCACTGCTAACCAGTGCCAAAGTGCTTGTGCCCACTCACTATAACATGGTAGAATTGACTTGCATCTGATTGGCATATTTAATTTACTTATATGTCCCTAGTAAAGTGGTATACCATATGGACAGGGCCTGTAAATTAAATGCTACTGGTGGGACTGCAGCACTCATTGTATCACCAACTTAAGTAGCTCCTTAAAACATTTCCCATGTTTTCCATTGTAACTTAAAAGCAGTTTTCAACTGCCAATTTGACTAGCCAAAATAACCCCTTTTCCAAGATTTACACTCCCCTTTTAATACATATAAGTCCTAGGGCACCCCCTATGGCAGGGTGCATTGTAACTAAACGGTTGGGCATGTACTTTTAAGTTGGACATGTCCTGGTAGAGAACAACTTCTAAATTTGTTTTTCAATACTGTGAGGCCTACCTCTCCCAAAGGACAACATTGAGTTGCCTCTTTACATTTAATAAGTGCTAAATAAAGTGTAATTTAAAATTCTCTTTAATTGTAAATAGATTTTAAATTCCAATTTTAACAATGCCACTTTTAGAAACTTGGCATTTTCTTGCCCCAACTACTTTGTATCTGCAGCCTGTTCCTGAGTCAAATGACTGGGTGTAGTTGGAAGTTGGACTTTTTTTTTTCCTCTCAGACAGACAGGCACAATAGAGGGATTAGATGTGCCTGGGTGACTTATTGCTGGCGGGATGGGGGGGGCGAAGTTGGGCACAGCCCCAGTTGCAATTCAATAGGCTGTGCCCTGCCTTTACACAAAGGACTTCACACCACTTCACTGTTAATGCAGCCAGGCTGGAGCAAGAGCAGGGGAGGCAGGAAACTTCAAGAACATCAAGGAGAATTCTGTGGAAACTTCTCCCTCTTAAAATAGGGCCCTCAGAACCACTCCTCAGTTCACATTCTGGACCTGTGCAAAGACTCGCAGAGAACTACCGGCTGCTATGGCATGCTGTGGACATTAGAAGAGTGCTGTGCTCCACCTGCAAGGACTGCTATGCTGCATAAAGCCTGCCTTCAAACCTCAGAGGCCTGCTCTGCTGATTCAGCCCTGTTCCACTTCTTCAACCCAGGACTACGAGAGTGACTCCAAGTATTATTTGTCTGGCCTCCTTTTAAGAGCCTCAGGGGCAGAAAATGATCCAACCATCTTGAACCCACACCTGAACCCACACACCCATCCGCCCAAGGTGTATTGCCGGTCGGCCTGACTTTGTGGCATCTCCTGCTACATTGTTCTCCACAGCAGCAAATTCTGTTCAATGGCTCCTCGCAATAGGGGTATCCAGACTTGTGGACCTCTCATCACCTACAGCCTGCAGCTTCATCCCGCTTGAGATTTTAAATTTCCATACAAGAGACCAAGGGGACTAATAGGATGGCGGACTGACTTTTGTCTGCCCGCCACCCTACGGTGCTGGGACCGGCCACCATTTGTATGGCGGACCCACACCGACAATTAGGATGTCACTGCCATGGTGGCATCCCCCATCCACAACATTGTGGCGGGCGGTGCTCACAGCACTGCCCGCCACAATGTGCATGTCACATTGTGCATGCAAATGCAGAGGAGGTACCCCCCATGTGCACCCCCAACACCCTGGGGGCCCACAACAGGCCCCCACAATCAGGGACCACATGCCTTTCCACGGCAGCAACGCCGCCATGGAAAGGCACATCTCCACCTGAATTGTAATATGGATGGCGGTGTCTTGCACACACTGCCACCATATTCAGCCCCTTTTCCGCCCAGTCGACTCGTTGACGGGTGTAAAACCGGCGGACGGTCTTTCCATCCGCCGGGGTCCCCCCGCCATCGTAATACGGTGGGGGAATGGGAGGCGGGCAGCAGATAATGGCGGGCAGATCGCCACTGCCATATGGGCGGTGGCGATCCGCCCGCTATTATACTAGACCCCCAAGTCTGAATAGAGTAATCTTAACTGCAACTTTGACCAGTGGCTCCCTAGTGAAGACGCCTCCCCCTTGGACACAGCCGACTGCCTTGCCCTCTGAACTTTATCTTCTCGAACATTTTACTTAAAAAAATTATTCTAGGTCCAAAGGTAAGTGGAGACCAGGCCCAATTCACTTTGTGTATCCAAACTGCACGCCATCACAGTCAGCCATATCCTGTGACTTTACCCCGGTTTTGCGCAACTAGATGTCCGTGGTTAGCGCTTTGATCTTTTAGGTTTTCATTTTTCACTTTAAAATTTAAAAATTCATAACCCCAGGTCTACTGATTGGATTTATGTTGTTTGGTGTGAAATTATTTATTAAAATGTACTCTATTTTGCTAAATGAGTGAGGGATTTTTGTTATGTTGTGTTTTCCCTTTTTTACTGTTTAAGTTCTGCAAACATCCTTTAAAAATTGCCTTTACCTAAAGCCTGACTGTTTTTGTGCCAAGCTACCAGAGTGTTAAACACAGGGTAATTGAGTGACTTTTTGTGTATCACCTTGAAAAAGATTGTGGCTGATGCTTGTGTAGTGTTTCGCCCCCATCAATCACGAACCCCATTTCTCACACACACCTACCCAGGGTTCAGCTGCGGTTTAAAAAATTAGCCTGACTACACCGAAGTCGGTATTGTGAGTGCATTACACGGTATAGTAAAACAGCCACACCAAATATTACACCACTTTCTTCACATTAGGCAATTGTTTTATTTCAACTTGCCTCCTTTTTCTTCTTTATCACATGAGAGTACATTTAAATACACGAGTTCAGGTTGTGCCCTGTACATAGACGTCTCTTGTTTTTTAATAGACTATTATGTTGTCATATATAACAACTTAGGTCACATAGAGGGTAGACACAATGCAAATTAATTGCTTCATGACTCACTAATTGCATTGAATTGCATTATCAACAGAATGTTTTGAAACTCATGCTTGAAAACTATCATTTGTAAATGCCACTCAATGCAGGGATTTAATCTAATGTACTAGGATGAAAAACTTTCAAGTTAGAGTAATAAGCTTTTTTGAATTGTGAGGAGACTTTATCATATTTGTATATACTACTGCAAGTCTTTAAACATGAAGGTGTTCTTAAAGATAGGTGGTGCAGGACACCTTCAGCATTTCTTTTTCCTTTATTTCAGGTATATGAGTGTAAGAAAATGGAGTTGTTGGTTTACTGGGATGTGAGCCCTTGTCAAGCAGCAACCGCAATCTGCGTCACGGTGAGGTACATGCCAACCCTAAGTTATCCTGTCTTTAACCCTCTGTTAGCTTGGCAAAAAGCAATCAGGCTTAACTTAGAGGCAAGTGTGAAGTATTAGTGGAACACTTCAAGCAGAAATAAACAGAAAAACACCACATAAGAAGGATCCCACCAAGTATAAAAATAGAGTTTCATTTCATAAAACTTTATTTGAATCTTTTTCCGATCAATTTTATTTTATTTATTTTATTTGTTAGACTTATAAGGCGCGCAGCTACCCAACAAGGGTTTCCCGGCGCCACAGACTGAGCACATCAGATTGTCATTGACCTTGCAGGATGTTATTGTTCAAACAGCCAGGTTTTGATATTTTTCCAGAACCTTGAGTAGCTTTCATCCTTTCGGATGTGGGGAGGTAGCGTATTCCAAAGTGATGGACCCAGATGTGAAAAGGATCTCCCACCCATTCTTGCCAGCTTAAATCTAGGTACACAGAAATTTGCTGCAGATTGGGATCGTAGGTAGCGTTTGGGTGTGTAAGGATGGACTAGTGCTTGTAGATATTTAGGCGCTGTGCCCGCTTTTATTCTGAACATATAGGTCAGGGCTTTGAACTTGATGCGGTTCTCGACCCTGAGCCAATGTAGATCTCGTAGATGGCCCAAGATACTGGCGGTTTTTGGGACTCTACAAAGCAATCTGGCCACCGAGTTTTGGACCATCTGTAGTCTCCGTACAACTGCTTTGTTTGCCCCGAGGTAAAGGATATTTCCGTAGTCAAGCCGAGATGGAATGAGGGCATTGACTACAGTCTTTTGGGTGGAGATGGGCAGCATCCAAAGGATTTTCCTGAGCCATTTCAAAATGGTAAAACAAAGAGCCACCACTTTGTCCGCCTGTGGTTTCATGGAAAGAGTGCTGTCCACCATAACCCCCAGATTACGATCAATAAAAGTACATACATTTAAAAATGTACAATCAATTAATCAAATAATGTTTTTATACATAAAATAACAGTTTAAAAATTAATTTTTACAATTCACCTTGTTATCCCATTTTATTGATTTTGGTTTTCAATCAAAGGACGTCCTTCAATCTACTTCATAGACTAAGTGGTCTAGATGTACAAGGTGTTTCCTTCTTTGTACAGCCCTGACGATAAAATCAGCAACAGCAAAACAAATGAATTCATTTTCAAGGTTACAAATAAATGTCATAACATCCTTAGAAAAAATGAATTTCTGTGCAATTAAAATAGGCTGTAAAAAAGTATTTCTAATATCTCTGTAAAATTTGCAGTACAACATAAAGTGCTTCGTGGACTAGTTTGCTTTCCCATCACATGGACATTTATGGACTATGTTCTGCCATTTTTCATTTTTGGGAAAAGCCACCAGTTCATGGATTGTACCCAGACGCAGTCTTGTCATATAAAAACAATCCTGAATATAACTTTAACCAAATATTTAGGTAGACCAGTCGATTCAAAACTAGCCATATATCTCGATACACTTATGTTTTCCTCCTCCCTACTAGCCCTCGCTTGGCTTAGTTTCTCTATGAACAGTTTTTTCATTTCGCTTTTACCAATTTGCAGAATGTCTATAGGATTTTTTACCAATAGATCTTTATCAATATTCTTTAGCAACTTGTCCATGTATGCTAACCATTGGATTTTATTAGTGTGGTCCAACGCTAAGCAATCCTTAATTATGTCCCTTGTGAACTTTGGATCCTTGCGTCAAATGTTGTGCGACGATCACAAAGCTCTTATTTGAATTACATCAGCCCCATAAGGTATGTCTAGTTCTTTATACAAGAGGTATGTTGAGGTAGATCTTGGTACAGCCAACATATGACAGAAAAAAGTATTTTCACAACATTGTATTATATTAAGGTTGACATTTCCCCACACTATTGACCCATAGGTGGCTACTGATAAGCATTTACTGCCATAAATGTTAAGCATATCACAGATAGGTTTGCTACCGAAAGAAAATAGAGTTATTTTAATAAATAAAACAAGACCAAAATGACAAAATCCAAGCAGTGGAACCAGAGATATGCAATTTTAAAGATTTGTGTGAAAATAGCGCCAAAAAGCACAAAGCCCCAACTGTGGATTACTGGTCGCACTGGACCGGGATGAAGTCACAAGTTCAGACCAACTGTGATGGAGCACAGTCTGGTTACAGAGACCCAGTTAGGCCAGCTGAACAAAGGACCTGAAATGTGGAGCATTGCGAGGATCTGCATTGAAGATGCATCATGCAGCCAAAGCAATGTGACCGTTTCAAGGTGCGGCGAGGTTGCGATGCAAGGTTCTACATCATCATGATCCTGTTGAAGTGGGCTTGCGAAGTGAAGTCCTGGGTTGAGGATGCGTCACACAGTCAGGGCGTACACATCAGTTTTGCGGAGCTGCTAGGCTGCAATGCAGAGTCTGTCCCCGAGGCTGGCGATGACTCGGGATGTAAGGGCCTGCGCCAAGGCTGAGTCACACAGCAGCGGTGCTGAAGAGACTGCGGGTCTTTGTAGCGGGTTCAATCCACGCAGCAGCAATGATGATTCAGATCCGTTCAGGGTTGAGCCGCCCAGCAGAGGAGATGCATCGGTTGTGGAGTATCTGCAGAAGCTAGCAGAGCACCTTAGGCCCACTTCCAAGGCTCCAGGACTGACTAGGGTGGCACCACTTGGCAGGTTAGAATCACAAATGGCCAGATATTGGGGTCGAGGTTGTTGGAGCCTTCTGTCAAGGAGGCTCAAATCAGTAGTCTAGCCAAATAGCAGTTAGAGTCACTCTGGTGGTTCTGGGTTCAAAAGATGCAGGTCCAGTCCTTCTCACAGAGACAAAAGGTCAGCAGGTCAGCACAGCAGTAGTCATTCAAAGCATCAATCCAGCAGAATGGCAGTCCTATCAGCAGGACATTGCCTATTCAGGTGTAAGTGGGGCTGTGCCCCACTCCTCCCTCCCATCCTGCCATTGATGTTCTATCCAGGAACACCTAAGCCCCCTATTATGTGTGGTTGTCTAGGAGGAATACACTAAGCTCAACTGTCAACTACACCCAGTCATGTGACCAAGACATAGGCAGCAGGCACCAAATGGCTAAGGCACGAAAATGCCAACTTTCTAAAAGTTGTATTTTCAAAATTGTAATTTAAAATCTGGCTTTACAATAAGTTTACGATTTTTCATTACAGTTCCAAAAACACCAAACATGAATGAGTTAACTTCTCCCGTTTGGAAGTTACAGCTTATTAAATGTAATAAGTGAACTCCAATGTTATCCTATGGGAGAGGTAGGCCTTACAATAGTGAGAAAACAATTGTAAGAGTTTTTCACTATCAGGACTTGTAAAACGTAAAAGTACATGTTTCACTTCTTAAATACATCACAACCTGCCATCTGACTGTCCAGGGGGCCTTACCTTAAGTGTGATTTATATGTATTAAAAAGTGTATTTTGCCAGGTTGAAATGGCAGTGTAAAACTACACACAGGCTGCAATGGCAGGTCTGAAACATGATTGAAAAGGCAACTTAAGTGGTTGACACAATCAATGCTGCAAGCCCACTAGTAGCATTCAATTTATAGGCCCTGGGCATAAGTAGTGCCACTTCATTAGAGACTTACAAGTAAATTAAATATGCCAATTGCTTATAAACCAATTCTACCAGTATCCATGTCCCAACCAAAAGGGAAATAGTTCTCGGGGGCAACCCTACCCCCTTTTCCAGCAGTTCTTGTTTCCCCTACAGCAAACAACTCCAAATTGCCCCTCACTTCTAACATCAAGATAGGAATACGCTTTCTCCCTTGTGCAGAGTTATTGTGTCCACCAGTGGTCATGGAAATGAGCAATTTCCTACACCATGTCTACGCCACACCACTTCTTAGAGAACCCCCCCCCCCCCCGCACTGGCTTCTGAGCTAGCCTGGTTAATTTGTGCCATGGTGAAAAATGCATTCTCTTTTTTATCTCTCTTCCTATGCTGAATTATGAAAGTTAAAGAAATTCCTGGGCCTACCCAACTGTCAGTCCTGGGGTGATAGGGATCAGATGCCCGAAACCCAGTCCATCCTGTCACCAGGCCTGAGCCATTGTATGCTCTTGGAGCAGTGTGCATTCCTCATTAAGGTCAAGCACGTTCTTGGCACCTGCAGGAAGGCTAATGCAGAATAGCCTCTTGGAGCTTCAGGCATGGAAAAGGTACATTTCTAAAAGATACTTTTCCTAGATATTTTCTGGGGTTAGAACACATGTGCATATGAGGGTCTTCTTTATATATAGTTATACCTAGCCTGGTCAGCTGCATCTAGGACCATTAAGTCATCTCTATCAATAATGCACATGTGCTTCCACAGACTAAACCCTCCAGTCCTCCTCTGGGGCACTATGCATATGCTGCAGATGACTTATTGATGTCATCACCCACCGCATAACTAGGCACCACACATTTTGGGACATGGATCTTATGTTTACCTCTCCTAGACATTTTTGAATCACAGTCACCATCGCCATTGGACTCGGATGCACTTTGGGACCTCAAGTGCATCTTCTGCTGGCTCCTCTAATGGGCCAGTCGGACTTTCTTCTCTTCTAAAGCTGTTCCTCTCATGCACC
Organism: Lissotriton helveticus; assembly: GCF_964261635.1. Classification (NCBI taxonomy): domain Eukaryota; kingdom Metazoa; phylum Chordata; class Amphibia; order Caudata; family Salamandridae; genus Lissotriton; species Lissotriton helveticus. The sequence goes on from NC_136059.1 coordinate 645,487,191, forward strand.
TGCAGGACCTTCTTCTCTTCTAAGACGAAGGGCAACTTTTTCTCCTCAGTAACCAAGGTCAACTTTCTCTCCTCAGCAGGCTAGTCTTCTGCAATTTAATGCCCTTCCAGCCTGCCTATCCTCTAGCACTGATAGGGCAAAGCGCAAGAGGACACCCTGCTTTAAGTTCTGAGGGCAATAAGGTAATTCTTCTTCTTTGATTCCCTGATCAACATCGCCCTTCTCTATTTGTACATGTTCCCCCGATCCACTGCCATGTTCTCCAAAGACATCATGTGCAAAAATTGTGAGTGTAACAATGAATCTAGAAAAAAATCCCAAAATACCCAAATAAAACCAAAAGCCAACTAAAAATCCAAAAAAGGGCCAAGACGTACAGAGAGGCCACCAGCAAGGTCTAACAGTGATAGGAATCAAATGACCCCCATACAGTTCATCCTGTCCTCAGACACAAGCCATTGTTCACCTTTGGTTTTGGTTCAATGGTTATACGTCTTGGGCAGCTGCTAGCAGGCTAATGCATATTAGCTGCCTGAAGCTTCAGGCAAGGAAAGGTTAACTTTCTCAAAGTTATTCTTCCAAAATATTCATTAACAATACAACTTCCACAATGAATTGAACTTTTAATAAATATGATAAGTAATCCTTGATGACTATTTTTGCCTTTTCCTCTTAAACGTCTCAGATTAAAGTTTATAATCTGTACTTTGACACTTTCTAGGGTCCAGCCACAGCCCTTCCAGTAACAATAGATAGCTGTTGCGGACTGGTCACTGGGAGATATTGCCAATTTTAACTTTCATAATGGTCCCACTTTAAATATCAGGCACCCTACCAAATGGACAACAAGTTGCACTTACATGTGACTTAGGAATATTTAAAAGCAGAGTTTATCACCTGTCAGAAACATTTATTTTGTCAGGTTTGACATCAGGATTTATGCAACAGCAATGAGGCTAGACCTGGTAAGCCTGAAATCATCTTTCACATAAGTATACAAAAAACATGATAGGTAGAATGCTTGAATTATTCTTAGTCACTGGTAATTACTTGGGGCCACATCCAAGGCATCATTATTTTGCGCACAATGCCACCTCAGTTTAAACCCAGCCAGAATAAAGTCAGTCTAGTCTGAACTCCCAGGCCATGACCTCCCTGAACAGGAACACAACAACCCATGACCGGTTTCGTCCTTCTTAGTGCTCAACAGTAGGGTATAGCTACGTTGCCGTGGCAAAGCGTGCACAGGACCCATATAAGGGCATACTGATCCCACTATGGGTGTCATACTGAAGCACACAAAAAGACAATGAATGTAATGCTTGAATCTAAGCTCAGCCACTGGTAATTACTCAGGGCTGCATCCCAGTCCATCAATATTTTGGATACCATACCATATAAATCAGTTTTGACTCTGCTACAACAGCAGAAGTGCTGCTCTAACTGTCAGGCCGGGTTCCCCCTGATCTGGAACACAACAACCCAAGATCTGTTTGCACTTATTAGTGCTCATCAGTCAGATATAGCTAGGTTTCAGTGGCACAGTGTGCACGGGACCCACATCAGGGCATTCACGTCCTACTTATGGCAGGACGGATCAGTTGAATTAATGTCAGCCACTTGGAATTACTCGCATCCCAGTCCATTGCTATTTTGCATACCATGACACCTCAGTTTGGACTGAGCCATATGCAAATCAAGCTTCATCGTGCTCCAATAGAAGCCGTCTGGCTTGAACCTCCAGGCCATCTCCTCCCTGAAACGGAACTCATCAGTCAGGTATAACTTGGTTCCAGTGGCACAGTGTGCACAGGCCCCATAAGCATCACACTGAAGTCTGCAAAATATGCAAAATAGCAAAGTATGGAATGCCTGAATGAATCTCAGGCACTGGGAATTATTCTGGTCACGTCCTTGCTATTTTGCACACCATGACACATTGGCTTGGACTCAGCCATATGCAAATTTATCTTGACCCTGCTTCAACAAGCTGGCATATGTTTTAAGCTCCTGCAAACAAATTATGTATGTGAGGTAATTGGCATTTGTCATTTTCTAAAAGCAGACTGCAATAGTCGAGGGAGCAAAAACCATAAAGCTATATGCAGTATTCAAAAGTAACAAATGGCACACTGAAAGAGGGCAATGGATGCGAGTGAGTATTGAGCAATAATTAGTGTGCAATTTCTTTGAGGTACAGGTTTAGAATTCTCTCTGTCTCTCTCCCTCTCTGTTTTTCTCTATAGCCTTCCTTTCTCTCTCCATTTCTCTCTCTATTGTCAGCCAGAATGCAATGCAAAGGACATGTATAGTTTCAAGTAAGGAAGGCCAGGAGGGTGAGCCTCTGCCTGACATGTTGTAAGGGGCTGAGCATCTCACATCACAGCAACAAGAAGAGTGTAAGTACCTCTTTTTGTGGTTTACTGAGCTACTCCTGTGTTACCTTGCCTGAAGCTCCACTGCAGCCATAGTTGTGAGGAGTCACCACTGGGTAGATCACCTGGTTCACTTTGAGAATGAGTTGCTGACAGTGAAATTACCAAAGCAAATTGTGAAGGCAAATAAGTTCCAGATTAGACAGGACTACATTTTTTTCATTTGGAAAGCAAGTGAAAGGCTAAAAGCTGGACACTTACAGTGTTAACATCCAAGTCATCATGGATGTGATGATCTACATACCTCTATCCACATGCTGGCATTCTTTGGCCATGTTTGGTATTACCAAATCTTACTGGAAGAGTAGGGATTCATCGTTGCTTTGCTCAAAGCACTACTATCCTATAGCAGTCAAGAAAGTGAAATGGACTGCACATTGTCAGTAGGCCATCAATCAGCTGAGGAACAGTGTTTGTGATGTGCCAGTTCAGTTAAGTTTTAATAACACAAATTGACGCTTCAGAGTATAGCATTGGTGCAACTCTCTCCCATTTCACTAACAAGGGTCAAGTACCCATTTTTTTTATTAGTCAGTGGTGGCTACCCAGGAAGCAGAACTGGGCAGCGCTGTACAATCATGTAGGGATTGAAGAGTTTCCATCCCTACTTGTTTGGGACAGGCCGTACCATCTAAACTGATCACAAGCCCCTTCAACAGCTCATAATCTTGAAAGAAAATAATTTCAAGTTGATCCAGCTGACTATCTCTGTGCAAGGTTTGAACCATTGGTGGACCATTTGCGTGTGTGAAGTTTAGTATGTTCTAGGAATGAATGGCGAATGGTTGGAAGAGATGCAGATGTGTTTGTGGTGTCTTTTATGAGTGGTCTTGTAATGTTTGATGTATTCAATTTGGTGTATATTTTGTGTTATGTATTATTGATTTGCATTTGTATACATGGAATGAAAAATAAGCAAAAACTTTGAATAAGAATAAAATCTTTCGTGAAATTAATGTTTCATGGTTCCTTTGACAAATAAACAATGGGACCAACAAAGGAATAATTGTCAAACAATTTTCAGTAATGGTATCTTGTTTAGTTTAGTTTATATTGGCTCAGCCTTCCGAGGGACAGCAGCTGCAGCAGAAGTGTGCATGTCTGTTTGGCAGGCTATTTTACAGCGGCCAAACCGACATGCACACTTTGATCTCTCCAGTTGTGTTGGACTGCCAAGTGGAGAACGGGCACAGACTCCCACTTAATTTATTTCTTTATACATTTTATATAGCGCTAGTTATAGCGCTAGCTAGGCCCAGGGGGTATCAGAGCGCTTTACAGAATCAAGAGCCAGGCCATAATCCAGTCACTTCATAAATAACGCACAACAAACTAAGGCTCGTGTGCAAACAAACAGTAAATACACATGGAAATATTTGGCAAAGCAGGTGTAATACAATATGTACAAAGTCAGCAACTAGGCCCTGAGGGCGGTTACTGTTGATGGGCAAATCGCCAGTTTTGAGTCCAGGGAGAGAACGACCATCAAGGTAGACGGAGGCAAAACAGAAATAAACATCCAGCTGTTTAATGGGTTAAAGGGAGAGACTGAAAAAACTGAGGTCAAGAATTGCTCATGTGTTGCAGTATTTGTTGAGGAGATAGCGTTTTAGGTCTCTGTTGAAGCCAGTGAAAGAGGAGTTGCATCATACGTCCCTCAGTAGAGAATTCCATAGGCTGGTAGCGTTACCCAAGAACGAGCGAGCCCTGGTAGATTTCTTTTTTAGTTTGGGAGGGCCAAGAAGAAGTATGTTGGAATTTCTCAGTGATCAGGTTCCTCCTGCTTTAATTAGTTTATCTTATTCAGAGATGTGCAAGTGAATGGCTTTGTGGGTTATACAGGCAGTCTTGAAATTGCATCTTCCTTCTATAGGAAGCCATTTGAGGGTCTTGAGTGCAGGCGTGATGTGATCATACCGTTTGATATCTGTCATGAACCTGGCTGCCATGTTTAGTACTGAACTGAGGGGAGCATTGTGCGATTTCGGGGTGCCTGTGAGGATAGCATTCCCATAGTTAAGTTTGGAGAGGACCAGAGATTAAACGACTCCTTGCAAAACATCTGAGGGAATGAATGGTTTGATTTTTTTGAGATGTTTTAGTGTGTACATTGCTCTTTTGGCTGAGTTTTTGATGTGCTCCTTCATTGACATGTCTTTATCCAGGGAGAATCCTAGCGATTTCACCAGATTTGAGAGACTGAGAGTACAGTTTAGAGCCTTCAGGTCAGTGATCCAGTCTTTGATAGGAAGGTGGTTACTTTTGGGGGAGAACAGGATAATTTCTGTTTTGGTGGGGTTTCATTTTAGATAGAGTTAAACCACGGTTGAATATTACACAGTGTGACATTGAGGTGTCGAATGTCTCTAGGAGATTTAATTTTGCAGTAGAGTTGCATGTCATCTGCATGTAGGTGGAATTTGATTACAGCTTGCTTCAGGATGGTAGAAAGGGGTTCCATGAAGAGACTGAACAGTGACGGGGAGAGGATTGAGCCCTGAGATATGCCAGGTGAGACCGGTGAGAGTTTTGAGAGGCAAGACTTGATTTTAGTTTGTTGTGATAGGTGTTGAAGGTAAGAAGTGAACCATTTTAAAACAGTGCCATTAATACCGGAATGGATCTTCAAGGATTCCAGTAAGGCAGCGTGGTTTACAGTGTCGAAGTCCGCTAATAAGTCAAGCAGGATAAGTATGCATGCATCACAATCATCTATGGATGTCAACTGTGATATTAACGCCTTAACAGCGGCGGTTTTTCCAAGTGGTGCGGGCGTTCTGAAGAGTGGGCGGGGCTGCATCAGCCGTTGGCCGACGGCAGCATTAGGGAGGTAGTGCTGCCATCGGCCAACGGCAGACAGCAGCACGCAAATGGGTTAAGCATGGCAGTTTCTGTACTACAGCCTTTTCTGAACCCTGATTGAAAGGAGTTAAGTAAGTTGGAATCCTCAATCTGTTGGTTGAGTTGTTTTTGGCTAGAAACAGGAGGTTGGAGATAGGTTTGACGTTGCTGAGATCATTTGGGTCAGCCCTGGGATTCTTGGGAATGGGTGTCATTTGACCTAGCTGAAGGGACTCTGGCACACAACCCAAGGCAAGAGCGGAATTGATGATTTTTGTCCAATATGGGCAATAATGTGGTTAAGGTTATGTACATTTTGTCAGGGAGGGGATCTTTGGTGTGAGAAGTGGGCTTTAGTTTAGCAATAATATTGAAAACCTCAAGTTCTGTCATGGGTTTGAAGAAGACCAATTGGATGTTGGAAAGGTTGCCGCTTTTTCCATTAGGAGCTATTTTGCCTAGTGCAAAGTTTACTCCAGAGAAATGATTGAGGTATTGTAGGGAGTGTCAAAGCAGAATGGTTGTAAGGGGTGGGGTTGTGACTTGAAGGAAAGATTGATCAATTTTCATTATTTTGTCTGTGAAGAAACTGGCAATTTCTACACACAGTACATTAGAGGCTATAATTTCATGTGTGACAGAGGAAGTGGCTTTTTGTTTGACGATGTTAAAGAGTTCTCTTGGGCTGTTCCTTGCATGGTCACGTTGATTGCGGAAGAAGGTGTCTTTTTCTCTGAAGATGTGCTACTTGTAAAGTCATCCTCGCCATTCTGAGGAGAGTAAGAAGCACTGATGATGAGTTTTCTCTCCAGGTCATTTCAGCTTGCCTAAGAAGTCTTCTGCCACTGTTGAGATCTGAGGTAAACAAAGATTTTGTTTGAATTGATCCTAGTTGTTTTAGTTTGAGAGGTGCGACAAGGTCGAGAGCTTCCATTATAGCAGTGTTGAATTGGGTGGTCAGGTCATTTACGTTATGCCAGGAAGGAAGAGTTTGTAGTTGTTCACAGATCTTGGCTGCAAGGACCATGAAAGGGACTTGTTTGAGGTTTCTGAACCAATGCTTGGGTTTATTTGATGAGTCTAAGTGTGGTTTGATGGAGGTCTCGATGTTGAACAGTATGAGATAGTCGTCTGACCAGTATATAGGTAGGATGGCAATAAGGAGGACCAGTTCTTTGTGGGTGACAAACGTGTCAAGCGTAGCACCTTTGATATGTGTTGGTTTATTGCAGAGTTGCTTTAGGTTGTTTATTTCTAGAAGGTTCATTAGGGGCATGATTGTGGGGTCTTCGGGGTTGTTCCAGTGTAAGTTAAAGTCTCCCAGAAATATGTCCTTCATGTCAGTTAAGGAGAACCGAGTTAGTAGGTCCCATAACTCTTTGCCGAAGAGGGCGCGCTTCTCAGGAGGGTGGTAGGTGGTGTGTAGTTTGAAGAGGGGGGATCTCATGCTTGGTGTTGGAAAGTTGATTATTGGTAGGGGCAAATGTATATCTGCCACTAGCAATAAGGCCACTAACATAGTATAGATCTCAGAATAGGTCTTAGAAAGTTATTCCTATTCTCAACCCTTGGTAGCTTGGCTGCAAGCTGGCAGGCTTAACTTCAAAGACAAGTTTATAAAGCATTTAAAAACAATTCAGTAAATGATTAAGACACAATACACAATGGAAATCCAACACCAATTCATAAAACTAGGAAATATTTATATCTTTATAATTACACTAATATGACAAAAATCCAATGTAGGGAACCGGAGATATGAATTTTCTAAGTTTCAGCATTATCTGGCAAATAGAAACCTATAGCGCCTTTTCGGGCCATCTGGTTGCGATAGACCGGGTCAAACTCAAAGTTTCAGACCAAACGCGATGGACCCCGGGTGGCTATCCCTTACTGGTAGGTCTTCGTCAAAGTTTTTACCTTCTGACTTAGAAACTTTTTTGGAGCTTTTCTTCCCCGGGTCTCTCAAAGCTCTCAACCAGTCCGGATTCAGTGAGGATTTTCTGGATTGCCTTGCGAAGAGCTTCCAGTTAAATGTATGAAAGTCGACCTCCGGAACATTCCAGCGGGACTAACCAAGGATCCAGGCTAACTCATGGTTGAGGGCAGGCGGCTTGGCTTTCTCAGTTGCTCCCGGTCACCCTTTCTTCTTTCAGACTTAGGAACTTTTAAGGAGCTTTTCTGGAGGGGTCCCTCAATGCTCTTCCACAAGCAGGATTCAGTGAGGGTTTGCTGGTGTTGGATTTCGACTACTCCCAGTCAAAGTCTGGAAGTCGGACCTACAGTGCTTTTCAGCAGGACAAACCTGGACGGCAGTCCGACTCACAGTACAAGGACGGCGGCATGGCTGACCAGGTTAGTCGGTCCACTCATGGAGCTTTTTCCCAAAGTTACTCCAAAATTCTACAAACTTCTGGAACTTCTTCCTGAAGTTCTCCAACGGTCCCAAAGTGTCTCAAACTCACTCCAAAGGTCTGTAATCTCCAAGAGGGTCCTTGAAAGTTGAGGACTACAGTTCACACAATCCACTGGGGCAAAACCCTTACAAATCCAACTGTAGTTCTCCAGGTTGAGGATTCTTGGTGATGATGCTCTAGGTGAGCTCTGTTAACCTGTAGCTATTAGGGAGTCCATTCTTTAGTCCTTTTACAGCAAGGTAGTCCACAGGACTGTAGTTCTGGATGGTGCAGAAGGTGCAATCTTCAGAGTGCAGGCCTTTGGAAATGCACATCAAACTTCTCAGCATGTCCCCTCTTGCTTTCATAAGTTTCAAGCAGCAGATCGGAGAGACTCTTCCCCTCTCAGATACTTATTCTAAATTTTCTGGGTCAAGCAGGAGGTTACTCCTGTCTAATGGGGCGCAGGATACCACCTAAAGGTATGACCACATCCTGCAAAGTGTGGCACTATTTTGTCCCAGAGTGCACCAATTCTTCCAAATTCATGATGGCTGATTTTGCGGCAGGGAAAGAAGAGCTGGATAAACCCACCCCTATGATGGCTAATCTCCATAATCTCTCCCCCTTGCATCTGCTCATTCCTCCCTTAAGCCCAGCATCTGGCTGGGTTCAAAAGAGTAGAGTTGTAAGTGACACTGGTGCTTCCCCTTCCTTTGAAGTCCATTGGTTACAACTCCTCCCCCTGCTCAGGCATTCATGTGTAACAGAACACTGCCCACCAGCAGAGCTGGTTAACTCCAGGTGCTTTTTATCGCCTCTTCAAAGGAACCTGGCTAATCCACTTAACTCTGACCAATCAGGACAGAGCACTGGAAAGCTGAATCTGGGCTTACAAACAATAAAGTCTTACAACTTCTTGTCTGTACATTTTAGGAGCAATTCAACAATATCATATTGTTGGATTTATTAATACCATTCTGGGAAGTCTTGTAATGGCACTGTTAGCATTCTCCTATCAAGAGTTAGCAATTAATAACTTCTTGCCATGTTAACCTATGTGGCAGGGGATTTGCAATGGGAAAAATGACTTGGGTCATTTTTCCGGCACCAGGGCGTATTAAAATATATTTTATAAGTACTCCGCCTATATCTACAGGACCCCCCACCCCTGGAACACATAGGGGAGCCTTTAGGGGTTTTGAACATATACAATTTTGCAGATCTCCCACCACAGTGCTCCTAGCACCAAAGTCGATTTAAGGCAGCACTTTATCACAATGTGGGGAGTTAAATGTGCATTTCACTTAATCCAGGGCATATAAAACAAATGTTATAAGGGCCCTATTATAAATACCTGACCCCCCACCCCTGTGACACCTAGGGGATACCCTGGGCCCACCTAATATGCCCAAACATTGTATGTTATCCATTTTTAAGTGCCCCAAACACCAAAGTCAAATGTGGGCACAATTTACCTTTTAAACGCAGTCCTACAACACAGGGCTACTTTTAAACTGATCTCAGACTCAGCAGTGCACACATGCAAGTGCAGAAAGGGCTGTTGGCCTCTAAACTGCTGTGACCTATTTTATGCTGGGGACTTAGAGGTAGTTTCAACCCCCCTGCCCTATTATGTGCTAGGGACGTATAGGGTAGGTCATGCCAATCACATGTTTACCCAATCCATAGTGTACCATAGTGTATGTAGGTGTTTTCACTGTCTTCTACATGTGTCTCTTTCAGCATAGCACTGGCCCTGGGCCTGGTTAGGCAGAGCCTAGAGTTAGTCAGAGTCAGTTACCACCAGTACCAGGCAGCAAAAAGTTGGGGGGGTGCCCAGGGCATAGGATAACTTTCCAACACTGGGTAATGGTATTACCACCATGAGAGCAGAGTCTGGATTGGCCTATGGGAGCCTGGGAGCCTGTGAAGTGTACCCCATGGACTGTCAGGAGAAGGGACTCAGGACAGGAGGAGAAAAGCACCGAGGTGGCAGCAGGTAAGTAATGTTTACATTTTATTCTGTCTGTCCGAATTGTTTTTGCTGTCGTTCTGTATTGGCGACCCTAAATGCAAGAGACATCACTTTTGTCATATATATATTTTTTTGTGAGGCTGGGATTTTAGAAGGGGCAGTCCAAATTGATACTGTTGCTGTGACAGAGCTTTCCTTAGAGCCTGATAGCAGAAATGCATTCAATCAACACCTCGATCTGTGTTGTTAGTACATTCAAAATATGTTTCCCACTGTTTTACATGGTAGAAGCCCTGGCATGCTTGCGCCCCCTCCCTCGCCCGTATGTCTGAGTGTTCACGGCCTCTCTGTCACCAGTCACTTGTCGACTCTAAACTAATTTTCGAGGAACTTGAACCCTGCTTTGCCACAGACGCCTTGAGGATGGTTATTGCCGCAAACAAAATGAAAATGCCCCCTTGCTGCAATGTTTTAATTACTAACTACAGGCTGACGCCATTGAGGGTGAACAGCAGTGCTCACCAGGAGGGGAGCATGAATGAGAGAACTGTGAGCACAGAAACCTCTCAGGCACAGGGCACACCATGTGCAGGGTAATCTTTCACAGGCGGGGAGGTTCCTGGCCTCTATACCCTGTGGCCTCTTATTGTGTCGGAATGCATCCTTACTCTGAGGGGGGTCATTGTCAGTGTCCAGTTAATTTTAGATATAGCGCAGTAGAAACACCTCAAGAGTATTCAAGCACTGGGCGTGCCCGTATATATGTGTCATTTGCTTTGGAAGCATAAGAAGTCTTTATTTTGTGAAAAAAATAACTACAAAAAAGTCTTTCTTAATGAACCAAGTACCAAGTCTACCTCATACCTCTTTCTTACATCACTAGAGGTGGCGAGCCAACAAATTCATAAGAAGAGCCGAGCCACAGCTGAGTCTATTGGTCTGGGTCAAAGTCTGATGATGAAAAAGAAGTCCAGGTTTCCGAGCTGTAAAGCGCTGCAATGCCTTCAGGCCAAGTTTGCGCTATATAAAACGACAAACAAAACATATTGCTTACATATTCAAAGATTAAGTAGCTTTTTTACTGGATAAGATGGGCTTGTGATACCCGCCCTATAAGGCTATCAGCACAACTGTACTGCCTTGAAATAAATCCAGCTTCTTACATTTTGCTAAAGTATAATGTGAAACTCTCAGAGAATCTACTTCTCCGACTGAGCATGTCTAAGTGTTAAACTGAGTTACTCCAGTTCTGTTATCAAGGTATTTACATCACTTTAACTGATGTGGCAGAAGCATCCAAACGTTATGTGAAATATTCTAGCTCAGCTGTTGCACCCTGAGCATGTCATTGTTGCATGATGTTAAAGAAGACCTTCAGCTCAGAGAGGCCATGTCTGGGTTACTACATAAAAGTCATGCCCAACTTTTACGCATCACTATCCACCACTGGTTGGCAACATAGCTGCAACAAAGGGAACTGCATGCTCACATCCTGATGTAAATTATGTCCAGAGACCTGGGGCAGATGGGGGCTCTTACATTTTTTTTTCAATCTGTGTGTACATTATGAGCATAATATTTGGAGTAACAGATCACACGCATGAAGTATGTGCTTTATTACCATTACCAGAGAACCTGTCATTCGGGTTACACATCGATATTTGTAAACTTTTACTTTTGTAAGAATATATATATCAGTTGCAAGAGGGAGGATTGATGGTGTCTTCAGAGGAGAATCCATCCCCTTCTCCTTCTTCCTCTATTAGACATTGGTTCCAGGGAGGCTGTCTGGTGGGATTATACTAGGCTCTTCTGAATGTCTACCCCCTAAAAATACTGGGCCATCTCCAGGTAGCCAGTCACCATTTCATTGCATTCTGGAGATAAGGCCTTTTTAGGCCCCTGTCTGAGGATAAACACTGGGCATCTGCTTGACTGGCAAGCAGTAGGCTGGCATGTAAGGAAGGTGGTGAGGCAGGGGAAAAAATAAAAGTAAAAACAATAAGCAAACAAAAAATAATCCCAATTACCTTCCTGGTGCGACGTCCTCCTCCTCGCTCCGTTCTTCTCTCCAGGCAGGCTCCAGGACACTGCAGTAACCAATCCTGGGGCAGCTCTCATGCTACATGAGAGCAGCACCAGCATTGGAGGGAGTGGCCATTCCCGAAGACACTGGAGCCCTATGCTAACCCAGCTGTCTAATACAGTTGGGTTAGAGAGGTTTAAAATGCGCATGTCTGGCTGGCCGTCATAGGACAGCTGGCCAAAGAGGCATGCGCACTTTAAACTTAAGTGCCTTGCCCATTACTGCTTTCTGCTGCTGCCTGACTGGCAGCAGCAGAAATCAGAAAGCCCCGTCCCCTCGTCCTGACGCTCTGCTCGGGACAGGGTTTTGAAAAATAAAATGGTAATAATTTAACTTTATTACCATTTTATTTTTCTATCTCTGGGGGCAATTTTTAGTGGAGCAAAGCTCCTTCGCCTTAACAAAGGAGCCGCCCCTGCTGGAAAGTCCACTTGAATCTGGAAGATGAACTGGCTTTGATTCATAAAAGGATTCCTGCCTGTCCTTCTGCTTGAACCTGGACAACGATTTCATCCTGCTTCCTGCTTGTTGAACACCTTTTGGACATGGACCTGCAACGACCTTGCAGTTGTTATTGCTTCCAGGACCTGGAGCTAAGAGGTGGCCATGTCCTCCTAGATAAGAACAATCCTAAAAACCCTTCCTGAATTGTTTATGAACTGCTCTGCAGCTGACCTTGCCTAATTGGAAGACACCTGCCAGGCCATGAAATACAGAAACACAGACTCAGCGCCTTGAAACCGTATCTAGAAGTTGTATCTACCACTCAGCCGAGAATGCAGGATAGTTGGTAAATATCCACAAACATGAGTTTCTAGTTCTACGCCGACGTTTACGCAGGTGCGCCAGACTTACCCATTCTACTAGATTTTCAAATGCAGAAATGTCATTATATTTATACCATAACAATTCCTGTGTCAGCAGATAAATCACCACCGTTTCGGAGACTTTCAATCAGAAATGTAACATTAACCTCACAAATGTTTCTTTGTTTGTGCAGCTGCGTTTTAAGATGAAAGCCCCAAGTCATTTCTGCCGTGGTATCCCAATGTTTAAGCAGCTTCAATGGGCATGTATCAATAGCATGTAGCCCATACATGTCAAAGGTGAGCAAAGTGAATGTAGTGTATGCAAGTCACTCATCCCTATACCCTAAAGTTGTCCGAGCAGTTCATCTTTATGTGACATGAATTTGGCATTCAACTGAATACAACGACATGGCAATATAACAAAGAATTACCTAATTAGCTACAAAAAGCCGTGCATTTTGGTTAGGCCACTTATCAAAGGTATTATCATATCCTGCATGTAAGAGTACCATGCCTTTTGTTGCTAGTTTAATGTCTGCCATAAATTGTTACAAATTGTGTGGCAGTCTTAGGCATTCATTATGATGTTGCAGATCTCCTGTGCGGTAAAATCTCCTATATTAAATTCGGAGTTTGACAGAATGAGAGGGGAATAACATGCGGAATCTTCTTATTTTCTTCATTATCAAGCTGTTTTCCCTCTGCATCTACAGCAATTTGTGCAGAGATACATCATGGAAATGTGGTAGGATCACATGACAGGGAATCCAAATTGGGTGCAAACTCCATTTGTGCCCAACCTGATTTCTGCATTTTCAGAATTAGATAATTACCTCAAGACCTGGCTGTTCGGATGAACAGATCACCTTCGAAGCAGCTAGCAACTCCAGCACCTTGAAGCCATCATGGGTGATTTGCAGAGCTTTACAAATCCTTGATTGATTGATTGATGATTCGTTAGTATTGTGGCAGTGTGTTTTTCCTCCTTTTTCTCACATTAAACAAAAATAAGCTAAGCTTAATCTAACCTATATTGTGTTTACACTTTCCTCCATCTTGCACCAACGTCACAATATATCATGGGATGATTACCACGTATGTTATTGTTCTAAATATAAAATTGTGGGGACTACACTAATAAATGAAGTGTTACCAGAGACTTTTTATCACTCAACCAAGGACATGTCAACTGCTATACAATGTATCAGTTGAGTTGCTTGAATAAACTGTGAGAATGACTTGAAATCCAGTGCACTATTACCATGTGAGAATCTTTGAATGTATTCTGTAGTAGAAATGCTTCTTTGTGCTTGCTCCCTATTGGTGCACATCCTGAGAACCATGTATCCATGTAGAATGTATGTCTTTGTCTGACGTCCTATAAAAGAACATGCAGATTCTGTACCCCAGTAGGCCCTCATTGCCCACCTTTAATCTTTGCTGGATTAAAAGGCGAATCTTTGCTGGATTTAATTTAGAACTGTACTGAGTTCTCTGTACTTATGATCTGTACACTTTTTGCTTAATTCAATCATGGCATGTTTAATGTAATGCCTATCAATTATTTATATGAAACTTTCGAAATCATAGCGCTTGTCTGTCATTAATGCAAGAATGTTCCAACATTTGCAGTTGGACTTAATTGATTAAAATAGTGACAGATCCAATCGGGAAGCACCAAAGTCTGTATAAGGACAACACCACTCCACGTCCTAGCCGTTGGCATGCCCCATGGGTTGGATTTTAGGATACGTTTGCGCGCCAACAGTATCAGGTGCTCTTCACAAAGGTATTGACAAATAGCTCGAGAAGCAGAATATCTAAAACAATCATTGGTAATGCATCAATTTTGCCTGTGTGATAAATAAAAAGCTGTTTTTATCAATCAGTTTTATCAAAGAGTTCCCTGACAAGTAACACAGGAGTGGGGAGCATGTGGTGCAGTGGCCAGAGTTGCTGACTCGAGAACCGAGTTTCAAGTCTCAACAGCACAACATCCTGTCATCCTGGGCAAATCAGTTAAACTCTCCCAGTGATAAGTCGCGCTATATAAATGTGCTGCAAGACAAAAAAGCAGAAAGAGGCAAAACTTTATGAAAAAATTGATCCACCAAAGTGGATGGTTACAGTATTTCGGCTCTAGCAAACTGATAAGAGAAGTCGAGGAGAAACAAGATTTGCTAAATGCAGGAACATATGCCACATCTAATAGAAATGGAGGAAAAGGAAGTGGCAAGCTTAGGAACCAAAGAAAAACCAGGAAAGAGAGGGGGCAGGATATAAGACCCTTTTAAGTTTATATTACAAACAATAGATTTCACAAGCAAGTGCTGTGCAGGCAACACCTAATAACCCTAGGTACTCAGTAGTAGTGCCAATTTCTGTGGAAATTAAAATGGCTTCTAGAGGAATAGACAACTCAGGAGAACGTTTCTCATTTTAATTTAGGCAGGAGAAGAATTTCACTCTATTGGAGTTTTTTACTTAGTGCAATTGGGACCGTCCGTGATTTGATCATTGTTAGACATGTGCTAATAATATATAGATTGCTACTAATTTGATCCATAGATATGTCTTGTAGGAAAGTGGATTATTAGTAGGTATTCACCTTAAGCTTGTAATAATACCACAATCACTAATGGGTCCAGTCAAGTCTACATAAATTAATCCTTGCTCAACCATTGGTAGCTTGGCAAATGAGCAGTCAGGCTTAATGTAGGAGACATGTGTGTGTAAAGCATTTAATATCATCAA
This sequence comes from Lissotriton helveticus, assembly GCF_964261635.1. Lineage (NCBI taxonomy): Eukaryota > Metazoa > Chordata > Amphibia > Caudata > Salamandridae > Lissotriton > Lissotriton helveticus. The sequence continues at coordinate 645,502,490 of NC_136059.1, forward strand.
AACAGTAAATAAGTAAAAGACACAACCCAATAAAAAACTAACACCAATTTATAATAATAGAGCATATGTTTATCTTTAAAATGACACCAAATGACAAAAATACAATGTAGGGAACCAGAGATATGAATTTTTACAGAATACATCAGAAAGTGTGCATTCTAGTGCCAAAAAGCTTAAATCGCCTCTTATGGCTATCTGTTTGAGTTGGACCAGGACAAAGTCAAAGTTTTAGGGGAACCACGATGGAGGTTGGGTTGTATGGGTTTAGAGATAGGTTCCAATTAAAAAGTATTTTTCTTGGAACTTTTTTCTAACCATTGACATCCTTGAGTTTCTTGGATCCGTAGTTCAATACAATGATGGTGGCCTTTTGCAGTGCGCTGCCTCGCTGAGCCTCTGGAAGTCTTTGTTCTTGACGTCAACAGCTTGGAGCTCCGGAGCTTTCAAGGGGGCAAACCAGTGAGGTGAGGCTAATTCGCAGGTCAATGACTGTTGCTTTTCACTATGTGTCGGGCTGGCCTCCTCACAGAGTTTTTCAGCAAAACTTTGTGGAACATTTCCAAACTTTCAGATCTTAACCCTAGTTTGTTTCTTTGAAAAGAGAAGTGTCCAGTAGCACCAGCCAAGAGTTCAGAGACTCTGATTGCCTCTTGGGGACTCGGACTCAATCTCCCACAATGCACCTGTGCAGTTCAGGATAATCCAGTTGTAGCTGGTCAGCTGGGCTAGTCCTCTCTTTGACTGCTGCAGGTGACTTCTCTCAGTACTATTGTACCTGACGCTGATCAGGGACTCCACTCTTTGCTTTGAGTTTGGCACAGTCTTTTCTTTGTGGAGTCATGTGAGTGCAGCAGGTGCAGTTCTACTGAGTGTAAGCCTTCTGAGGTGCAGTCCACTGCTCCAGCAGGGCAGTCTTTCTTATTCTGATGTTACTGTCAGTGGTGTAAGGAGCTCTTGCAGCTCTCCCATATCTAATCTCCATTTTGGGCTGGCAAGGGTGGGATCTCAAACAATAAGGGTAAGGTTACCTCCCTCTGTTATGAGCATTTCCTTCGAAGAGTGGCATATTTTGACCCAGAATGCACTGCTCCCCCAAAAATCAAAATGGAGAAATTCTCTTCTTGGAGTGCGTGTCTGTGTAACCCAACCCAGAGGTGTGGCTAACATCTGTCCACACTCCCCTTCCAGCCATTTCATAATCCAATTAGGGGGGCTCCCATATGTCTGGGGATCAAGGAAGTTGGGGCTGGCCTGGATCCTGTGACAACTGTTTTCCTTCCTCTCCCTGCCTTTTCCGGGAAGCAAATCTCCTCCTCCTAAATTGCTGTATTGTTGCAGGTTCAGATCTCTTCTCACCTACTCAGCTTGGCTCAAGCTGTAAAAGACTGATCAATCAGAAAAGGCTGCTACAGGACTGCTTTAGGTAACTTCAGGATAGTAAGTTCTAAAACTACTTTCCTGTAATAGTGATAATAAATCCACCCTTGGCAAGTTGTTAGATTTATTGTAACCATGTGACACTTTGAATGCTATTGCTAGCAAGCACCAATCAAAAGTTAGACTTTATTAGGTTTAATATAGCCTTTCCATGTTAGCCTATGGGGCTAGCAGCACTACATAATATTTATCATCCTCCTAGTGACCCTCTTCCTTTTGCTGAGGAATTATCTGACCTACTTACCCAATCCTCGCTCTCCAACTCCAAAAAACCTCTTCCTCGGAGACCTTAACCTCCACTAGAACAAAACTGAAGAACCATCAATCCGCCTCCTCAACTCTGCCATTCTACTACACATATTAAAGGGGCCACAACTTGACGCCATCATCACTAGCAATGATCTGGCCTCCCATTCCCGCATCGTCCCCATAGACTAATCTGACCACCACCTTATCCTCTTCATGATCTCCGGCTTACTGCCTCTCCCTCCCCCTAAAGCCATTAAACACAGGAAATTGACTAGAAATCTTCATCTTATTCTCCCGGGGGAACTGGAGAGGAAAGGTTAAAGCTCAACTCCTGCTTGCTCCACTCTCCCAAAATGCCAATGACCTCGCCGAGCATTTCAACCAATCCATCATCAAGGTCCTTAACCAAATCGCCCCAGCTAAATTAAAACTACAAAAAAACAATCCCTCTAAATCTTGGCTTAACACTGATCGCACCAATGAGAGAGGCTCTCTTAGGTTGTTTGAACGCAAGTGGAGGCAACATCTGTCCACCCCTAATCTTACACTCCTCAGAGCTGCCAGGGCCAGTTATAAAAAACACATTCTCAATGAAAAGACCTCCTTCTTCCGCTCACAACTCAACCTGGTCAAAAACAGACCCAGGGAACTATTTAACATTGTTTAAAATCAAACAGCCTCAGCCCCTCCTAAGTTGTCGGACACTATTGAGAGATGTGAAGAAACTTCTTTTCGGAAACAATCTCTAAAATTGATCATTTTTTTATCTCTATCCCCCTCTTTACCCATTCTCCTCCCATGACCCATCAGCCAATGCACCAGCCCTACTCACCCCTGCCCTTGGCACTTTGCATCTCCCTCCTGTTGTCCCCCCTCCCGACCCCTACTCCACCAACCTCCAGTAAAAAAATAATGCCTCTTGGCATTTCTTTCACCCAGTCACTGAACCTGAAGTCCTCAACATCATTACAAAACTTAAATCTTCCTCCGATTCCAGACATCCTCTCCCTGCTTACCTGGTCCAAGAGTTAAAATTCACCATTGCTCCATATTGGACCTTGATCATCAACTCATCCTTTGCCTCCGGTTGTGTCCCTGTCTCCCTTCAGCTTGGACAAATCACCCCTACCCTCAAAAACCCCACAGCTGACCCCAACGACCTTAACAATCTTCATCCTATCTCTAACCTTCCTCTGCTATCTAAAGCCCTGGAAAAATGTACCCTACTCCAATTGGACACACATATTTTGATACATTTAACCTCTTGGACTCATTTCAGTCCACCTATAGAAAGGGATGCAGTACATACACTGCCATGCTTAACATAATAGACAACCTTCATCACTCCCTTGATCAGGGGGAATCCACCCTTCTCATTCTCCTTGACCTCTAAGCAGCTTTTGATACTGGAAACCACTCCGTCTTGCTTAACACTCTGAAAGATCGTTTTGGCTTTAACAGTTTAGTCCTCAAATGGTTCTCCTCCTTTTTCCAGCACAGATCCCATCAAATTAAAATACTTGACTGCCTTTGTAAATCCATGCCGGTCTCCTTAGGTGTTCCCCAGGGCTCTATTCTCTCTCCCACTCTATTCAACCTTTTCATGGAACCCTCACCCTCATCCTTAAGCAAGCAGGAATCAATTACCAACTCTATGCTGATGACACCCAACTTTACTACAAGATTAAATCCCGTGTGGACATTCTTCACCTCACTGAGACCCTGTCCAAGATTCAATCCTGGTTTCATCACAACCACCTTAAACTCAACCTTAAAAAAACTGAAATCATTCTTTTCTGACCTTAAAACCCTCAACTGTTCTCTCACCATATCCCACACAGTCAAATCCCTTGGAATCAGTATTGACCAGAACCTCAGTCTTACTTCCCACATCAAAAAGTTGGCTAAAGGTACACTGTACACTCTTCATCACCTTAAGAAAATCAAACCCTTCATTCCTACAGATGACTTTAAATTAGTGGTTCAATCTCTAGTCCTGTCCCGAATTGACTATGGTAACGCCACTCCTTCTGGAACACCAGAAGTCCACTTAGCCCAAATCAAATCCGTCCTTAACCTCGCTGCCAGGCTCATTATGGACTGCAAGCGAACTGAACACATTTGCCCCGCTCTCAAAACCCTCAATGGCTTCCCATTGAAGGCAGCTCCATCTGCAAGACTACTTGCATTACTCACAAAGCCCTCCATCTAAACACCCCTCAGTACCTCTCTGATAAACTACACAAAGCCCGCTGCTCTTGAGCATTAAGGAGCGCAAACACTCTTATCCTAGTCCCGCCTCTGTTAAACAAGAAATCTACTCAATCACGTTCCTTCTCCGAAAATGCACCTACCACCTGGAATTCCCTTCCTAAAAAAATACGCTGTAACCCCTCCTACCCTAGCTTCAAAACGGACCTAAAGCTGCACCTTCTCAACAAATATTGGGGCTCTTAATTTTTTTATCTGGACGCTATTCCCCACCACCCTGCCTACTGTATAGGTTTCCCCCCCATCGATGCTCTGACTCCCTCTCCCTCCCCACGTGACTTATCTTCCAGTACTACTGTCTCTCTCCCTTTGATTTTTCTCGTTGTTTTTGCCCTTGCACTTATACTATTTTCCTACCCATCATCCTCCACTGTCTCCCCCAACCCTTACTCCCCTCCTCCTCCCCATCCCCATTTACTGCGCCCTCTAAATCCATCTAGGCATGGATGTTTACCCATTAAATTCCTCATGTTACCTCCCCCTGTTTTTTCCGTAGTGTTTTTTATGTCCGCATGGCTTGTATTTTTCCTTATTGTCCAAATGTTCAATGCAATCTTGCGTGCCTAGACTCTTGAAAAGGGCTCTGATACCCTCGGGTCCTGCCAGCGCTATAAAACAATAGGGAAAAACGACTTTGACTGTTTTTCCTTACCAGGGGATCTAACCCGTATTTTGTACTGTACCAGTTTTTATAACAATGCATCTTACACTTGGGGCACCTTAGGGGTGACTTATATGTAATAAAAAGGTAGTTTTGGACTTTGGAAGTACTTTTAATTCCAAAGTCACATTTGGACACCATTTTTTTTTTAAATCAGCCTGCAAAGCATGCCAGGCTTTAAAATGACACTAGACACTACTGCAGTCACACTTAAGTTCATTAAGCCCACTGGGGTCTCTAAACCTACATGCACTCTTATATACTAGGGACTTACAGGTAGGTTGTCCAGGCCAATTAGAATTATATCAATTATCACATACCTTTAGAGGACAAATCCCTGGCCCTGGGCCTGGTTAGCAGATCCCAGGGCACTTTCAGAGTCAGAAACCACTAGCATCAGTCAAAAAAATGGGGGTGTTCATGGAAAGAAGGATGTCTTTCATATATATATATATATATTACTTCTGTAGGCCACCCATCGGTTAATCAAGCATGTTAAAAAGTAATGTACAAAAACTATGCTCTGGTGAACAACAAATCGTGTTGAAGTGTCCTGCGAGAGACAGTGTCTAATCTTTACATGATGATTGTTTGTCCCCTATGATTTTGCAGTGAGAAACACAAAGTTGACATAAGGCAGAGCAATGAATCACTTTTCTTCTACATTCAATTCTTCTCCAACCAGATTGGATTTTTCACAACCAGCTTTCCTTTCCTATTTACAAAAAAAATCTATTTTTTAAAATAAAGCAAATGTTACAATTCCGACTTCTAGGTGCATAATCATTGACATCCTAACCAGGGATCAGCCTGAATTACTATTCTTTGTACGAAAAAATTCACCCGAAAAATCAACCACCCATATGAACACAAGAAACTCTGGTGCATATGTACAAGCCCTCAGTGCCACCGGAGTGTCGCTTTTTTTTACACTAAGGTGGCACATCGCCATTTTCCATATTTACAAGATGGTGCTAAGCCACTTTGCATGACTTAACGTCACCTTGTAAATATGGCCCCTTCCGCCACAATCCTCTGCGGCAAATGGGCCGTGCAATGGGTGTTGCTGTGGGCGTTCCACCACAAAACCCATTGCTTTTTGACACTGCCCCATATTTACAGGCTGAGGTAACGCCAAAAACCAATGCAATGGAACACCAGCCAATAGAATGGTGCAACTGGGAGAAATTATTATTTTCTCCTCCTTTTTTGCTCTTTCCATGTGTGCTGCATTCTTCAGCACACATAGTAGGTGCAAATTGCCATTATTGATTGTTTATGTGCAGGAAGGTGTTCCTTCCTGCACATAAACAATCATCCCGGCAGCGCAGGCACCCTCACAACATGGCAGCAGGGGACCTGCGCTGACGCTAGGCAGCTTTTTTGCACCAGTGCTAGGGGAAACACAGAGGGCACTGTATTCTTGTGAATACGGAGCATCCTTGCCTTTTGAAAATGTCAGAGTGCGCCATTGCTAAATTTGGCGTAGCTCCGCGCGCCGACATTTTCTTGTGAATATGCTCCTCTGATGTTTTGTGTTTGATGTTTTGTGTCCTCATCCTTCTGGATCTCTCTGCGGCATTCGATACAGTTAAACATGAGAACTTACTCGAACTGTTAAACACAAGAATGGGCATATCTGGGACTGTTCTAAAGTGGTTCACCTCATTCCTACACAACCGGACACAAAGATTCAAAAGCAACAACCTGCTGTCCTCTTCGGTACCTGTATCGCTAGGCGTCCCTCAAGGATCCTCCCTCTCCCCAACACTGTTCAACCTAGTTATGGAACCTCTCACTACGTTGCTACAGGCATCTAATGTGCACTTTCACATGTATGCCGACGACACCCAACTTTATCTCAAAATACAATCTCCCAAGGACATCATGCTTCTGAACACCACAATCAGAAACACCCAATCCTGGCTTTCTGAGAATCACCTCAAACTCAATGCTCTGAAGACCGAGTTCCTCTTGATCTCACCTCCCGCTAAAATATCCACGGCTCAAACATGGCTTAAGCATTTAACGGCTCTAAATGTACAGCCCATCGTAGTTGACTCCGCAAAATCTTTAGGCATAACACTGGACACCAATCTCAACATGCAGCAGCACATCAGCAAGGCAACCAAAGGAGCGAACTTTCAAATCAATACCCTGAGGAAACTCAAACCCTTCCTCCCTGCCAAAGACTTCCAAACTGCAGTACAATCTATAGTCATCCCACACATAGATTATGGTAGCACCGCCCTCTGCGGGCTCCCCCTAACTACAACGGCACCCCTAAGAGCATCCCTTAACGCCGCAGCGAGACTCGTCACTGGCTCAAAAAAACACTCGCACATCTCCCCGGACTTTAAATCACTGAAATGGCTACCTTTTGAAGCCAGAATACAACTGAAAATCGCTTGCATGACACACAAGGCTGTGCACCGGAATTCACCTGCCTATCTCACTCAAAAGCTGACAATTTCGGGTGGCTCCCGAACTACTAGAGGCACAAACAATCTTTTGCTGAAACCTCGAAGATTTCGGAAGAAAAAAACTTATAAACGCTCCTTTTCAGGAATGGCACGCAGGATCTGGAACTCACTCCCTCCGGAAACAAGGCTCATCTCCTCCGAAACAATCTTTAAGAGGGAAGTTAAAGCGATCCTCATGGCAAAATACACATGATCTATTGCTCCGTATCACTCATGAATCTGCCTTGCAAGTCCTTCCCGACCCTGGTTTACTGTGCCACCCGTGTTTTCGAATTACTTAACTGTATACGCTCATTCTTTGTATTTTGTTATAATGTTTGATGCACATGGTTGATTATGTATATTGTTATATTGTTATATTATTTACGCACCTGGTTGACTTTGCACACTTTACCCTCTCCATCTCAACGTTCCTTACTACTCTCGCACCTGTGGGACTATACACCCTGCTCACACCTACCTCAACCTAACTGTATACGTTCACTCTCTGTATTTTGTTATAATGTTTGATGCACCTGGTTGATTATGTATATTGTTATTTTGTTATATTTTTGACGCACCTGGTTGACTTTGCACACTTTACCCTCTCCATCTCAACGTTCCTTACTACTCTTGCACCTGTGGGACTATACACCCTGCTCACACCTACCTCAACTGTACCCTCCTTTAAACTCTAAATATTCTAAACACGTTTAAGCAGGTATATGCTCCTTATTATTGCACTTTATACTATTGACGCAATTGTCTGTCTATACAATGTGTACCGACACTACCTCACCTGTTATCTACCTCATGTCCTTTATCCCACCTATGTAACTAGCACCTTGTACCTAACTACCTCATATATTACTCTGTATATACGCTTTATTACTTTGTATTTTTTACCCCCATGCCCTTGTAAAGCGCTCTGATATCTGCAAAGATCTTGTTCGCGCTATATAAAACTTTAAAAATAAATAAATCCTATTTCAAAAGTTCCAGATGTTAACATCACATAAATGTTACAGTTAGAATGATTGTGTGCTTGTTCTCAAACATGCATTATAAAATGCTCATTTAAGACTAAATATTCACATATATTTTCTTAAATGTGCATTTAAAGGTGTCATTATGTGGTTCTCTTTATTAAAGTACATGATTATCCAAACACATAAAAATGCACATTAAAGTATGTTTAACGATTTTAATCTGTAACTTCCCTCGCTGGAGTGCTTTGTAGGCACTTTCCTAGATGTTCCAAAGGGAATTCACAAAAATAAACTGTATGCATCACTTACATGTATCTTTCAGCATTAAAAATAATTCATACTTGTTTACAGAAGTCTTCTCCTAAATTACGTTCACAACACTCAGATTTCATAATTAAAGTTTGATCTGACCAGTGGTAGAAGTGGGCGGGGTCGGAAGGGCATGGCTTGCCCCTACTATTAAAATTTAGTCTGTTCCCCAACTTCTCTATTTTAAAAATGCGTCCCTGGATGGCAGAAATGGTCCAAACTTACAAAATATTGTGTGATCATCCAGCCCTGTGTGGTGCACATTAAGGGAGGCGTCTGCAGTTGCCACGACCTCCTCCCCATTGCCCTCTGTATTTGGGGGTAGGGATCTACAAAGCAACACAGTAGGAGCCGTTTGCACTGTAGAAGCAGTCAATTAACACGTGGAAATGGCTGCCTTTGGAGGCCCTGCTGCTACAGTGTGATTTACACCTCATTTAGTGAGGAGACCACCTGCCTGCCCCCGCTGTGACCAATCCAATGGTCACATCAGGATGCATTTTCGGCACCGTCCCTGACTTCATCAGCCCTTTATTTTCGGGGTCACCCAGACTGACAATGCCACAAGGAAAGAAAAGCACTCCAGTGTAGAATTCCTGGCAGACTGTACCCAAACATTGGCGCTTTAAAAAAAAAATAACTGAAGAAAACATTCAATGTCTTATCAGCTGTTTTCTTTATTTTATTTTATAAAATGCGTACTGCTGCTCTGTCTGTGTTCATGGATGTGCTCTGTTTAAAAATATTATTTACCTTTTTTTTGGATATAACATAAAAGCTGCACAAGGTGTCTAGTTCTGTGACAGCAGAGCACCAGAGCCACTTGTGTACCCCATCCAGGGTGAAACTGTGAAAACAAAGAGGCCCAGGCACCAAGCAGGACTGACGTAATGGGCGTCGGGCGGGAGGCTGGAGGGACAGGGCCGGACTGCTCGGCCGGCCCCCCTTGGGGGCTGGGAGGATGCGGGCGAGCTGGTTGCAAGGGCCGGTTATTGGCCGATTTTGTTAAAGGGGCTAGATTTTGCTGGCCCCTGGTAACAAAAACGGCCACTCAGGGGCCCAAAACCGGCCCCACCCTGGTGGCCCACCGGGGAAACGCCCGGTGCCTGCTACGGCCAATCTGGCCCTGTGGAGGGGTAGGAGACTGGTTTTGTTACTGGGGACTGCAGGACCGGCCCCCAGTAACAAAACCAGCAGGACTGTACAGCACAATGACTCATTCTCAAAAATGCATAAATCACTGCAGAGTTCCTTGTTTATACAACAGTTTTCATGCAACAATAAAAGAGTCAAGAGTGATGTCTCCGGTGGTTTATCTTCCTGTTGGAGAGAGAGGGGAGTATTGTCTATTGCATGTTTTGATTGATCTACTGTAGCGCCGAGGGTTAATATGCCTTCTGTGAAGAATGGGTACCATACAGATCACAGAACTGTATTTAATTTGCATAGCTCAGTGGGTTACTTCTTTTGTCACAGAGATCCATTAGTTACTTTCGGTGCATAATTTACAATCCTAATAAATATAGCACTTTGAGCTATGACCTGCCATCAAAGAGCTGCATGCAAACTGCATGGTTCAGGTTTGGATGTTGTTGTTTTTTCCCAGTCTTTCATTATCGTAATACTGCTAAAATGTGTTTGTTTGGGTAGTAATACATTCTTATTAGTAAATCCGACCACTGTGTTACATTTAGAATCCTGGGTTTGTGCTTCTCCAGATCATTAGAAAGCAACATTTTCTATACACTGATTTACACACGTATGATTCATTGTCTCTGAATGTATGCATGATGTAAAGTGCTCCTATTCCCTACACTGGTATGGGAGGCGCTTTAAAACAAATGAAATACATATGAGAGGGAATACAGAGAGATGAGGGGCAGTGTTGGAGGGTGATAGTGACGGAAACATTCGAGAGCCCCAACAAGAATGTTGTATCCTGGTGCACTGCAACGTCATCATTTACTGTGCTCTAAGCACAAATACAATTGAATATATAATAAAATGTGTTGTATAATGCACCATTTATGTAATTGTTTCCAAACGTTTCTTGGGGAAAGAACACCCTCTACCCCATGTCCCCTTTGTAGTGGTCAGGCTTACTTGCTGCGTTTGCTTGCAACACACTGTACAGAGGATGGATAAAATTTGCTAGGGCTTTCTTTTGGTTCCCAGTTTGGCCCTGTCTGGCACCAAATTAAAAGTGCCCCATTTAACAAATGGGATATCTAAACAAGCATTGGCAAAGCCAATAGTTCTTCGTTGTGGGACCTCTTAGGTTTGTGATTTATTTTGCGATACTTTACAGCATCACTAACATACTATTGTCTCACCCAAAAAAAAGTTGGATGAATCCTTCACTTCCCAAATGAAAATATAATTTTGTCTTGCTCTCAAGTTTTTTGTGGGTAGGAGAGTATGCCAAGCCAGACAGTTCAAAAGGTATCCTTTGCAGAACACTTAAATACATAATGTCGGTGTTTGAGCAGCTACTTGGCTGACATGAATGTGGAGGAGCCCTTGTGGGTTTCCATGAGTCACATCAGATTCTCCTGAAGAGTCCCTTTATATTCTGAGCCCTGCTTAACCCCTTCCTTGCTGTCCACAAGTGCAACAAAGGCACACCTGTGTACAAGACGAGACCTCTATTCATGTTTCCAAAGTTTGAGGCACAAAAGACAAATTGATTCCTGAACAATGAGTGTAAAAGCATTAAGCTAACCATGTAATTCCTGCTTATATTCTGCATGTTTTACATAATCATGCATTAGTGTTTGCTTTTTCCATGATGTTGTTGCTTTTTGTCAGGCAGTGCATAATATGAATTGAGTCACAGCCAGGTGTTTATAACTGGGCACAATTGGGTTGTAGCTGAAGGCAGTGCAAGTTTCTCTCAGTGGGGCAAAAAGGTGTTCGGGGGGGGAGGGGGGGAGATGTAGCACTATGCTCAGAGCTACCGAGTTTTGAACTGGTAAAAATGTATCAGGCTCCATGACCAGACCACCCTCCTGAGGGAGCAAATTCCTCTACTGGACCTTGGAAGGCCTCGCTAGACCATAGAACCCCTAGTCTCTCAGCATCAGCAGACGGACCCTAACGGTGTCCAGTGTGGGTTACCCTTGAAGCCCTGTCCACCACAATCCATACTGAAGTTCACCTCCAGTCTTACAGGGCAGGCCTAAGAAACAGCACACCCTAGGTCAGCAGAGACTTTATCACTGATGTCACAGAACCCTTGAGGCCAGTCCACCTCATCCATTGGTGCCTCCATTTGCCTTGTTCCAGCAGTAGTAGTGAAACTCACCAGGGATCGGCAATGCAGGCTTTGCACGCACACCAAACTAAGGGGCATATTTACGAGGACCTTGGAATGCGGTAAATGCATGACGCAAATATCCAGGTCATATTTATGAAGCCACTCATAGCCCCTTTGCATGGCTTTGAATGGTTTCATAAATATGGAGTAATGCGACATAGTGCAATCGCTGCTTTACCTTCCTCTGCACAAAGGACGCGTTGCGGTCGGTTTTCCCATGCATCTCCCATTGTTTTTGATGCATTTCTAGATTTACATGGACAAGGGGAAAAGACAGAAATGGACCGTGCGGTGCATCCCTGCCCTTTCCCTGTGATGCAGGGCAGCACAGGAAAATAACTTGCTGCGCTGCCCTGCCCCACCATTTACGTATATATGCCCCTAAGTTCACAAACTTCATGGTCTCTCTGCTTCATGCACAAGCACTTTTAACATATGCTGCCTGCTTTGGGACCACTGCAGTTATGCAGCAATGGAGGATAAAATTATGTTGCAGTGCTAACTACATTTTGCAGCAAAGAAAGGCTGCAGCGTAATGTGTGGTTCATTTTCTGATATTTTATTATTTTGACTTTTTTACACATACTAACAGACTCTGCAAAGCTTTTGCCTCATTAATACCAGTTTAACATACACGTGCAGCAGTGAGAACGGTGACCAGTTAGCCTTTGTAAAGGGCTTTCTACTTCACAGCAACACAAGTCACGTGTTTTGATTCGTTTGAGCTACAAACAATTTTTTGGGTAAAACCATCAGATTATGAAGCCGATTATGTATTATGTGGCAAATATGGCAGAGCTATAATTATGTGGAAAACATTTGCAAACTAGGATATTTTGCCATTCATGTTTGAACTTCCTCACGCAGTCTCCTTTGAGTGGTATTTCTAGACACCTACAGTGCTTGTGGAGAGACAAAGGATGACGTTGTCTAACAGTGATTGCAAAGGATATTAGTCTGAAGGGGAAAAAATAACTGATTTAGATGATCAGAGGACCACTACCTATTTCTGACTCAACCACTGTTTGAGTCTCATAAGTTTCAGAATTGACACATTTGCAAATCTCATTGCTAACTAACTTGAGTAATAATTGCACAAACTACTAATATAATAATTGTATCTCATTCATCTAATGTTGCTAAAAGCATCTGCAAAACCAAAAGGTCTGGGTTGTTTTAGGTGTATATATTCATTTTTGAGTGCTATTTCTAGATACAATAGCAGGAAACCAGGAGGCATCTAATGCTGGCGTCATGCCATGTTGCATGAAGCACATAGAAAACGTAGGACTACAATTTTGCATTGACAGAGGGGCACAGAATGATGTAATTAACTGTGCTCCCCAACACATGGGGCCTCCTGTAACAGAATTTAAACTCACATTTTATGTTCAGAAACAGTTAGAACAAGCATTAGAAATGCAATCGGGCTCGGATTTATTTGAGTTTGAGCTAATGGCATTGTAAATGCCAATGTATTGTTGCTATGTGTTATGGAGTGTGTTCATGTGGTGTGTACTGCCAGTTATCTCCTTGTGAGTGTGAGAATATTGCACCGTTACTGCCTGTGATGTCCTTCTTGTGAGTGTGAGAAGCTTGCACCTCTGCTGCCTGTGGTCTCCTTGTGAGTGTAAGAAGCTTGCACTGCTGCTGCCTGTGATGTCCTTCTTGTGAGTGTAAGAAGCTTGCACTGCTGCTGCCTGTGATGTCGTTCTTGTGAGTGTGAGAAGTTTGCACCGCTGCTGCTTGTGATGTCCTTCTTGTGAGTGGGAAAGGCTTGCGCCTCAGCTGCCTGTGGTATCCTTGTGAGTGTAAGAAGCTTGCACAGCTGCTGCCTGTAATGTCCTTCGTGTGAGTGTGAGAAGCTTGCACCGCTGCTGCCTGGGAGTATGAGAAGATTGCATTGTGCATCTCTGTGCTGTGCCTGTTCTTTGTAAGGGACTCTTGCTCTGTTGCTGCTGCTGCCTTGGCACCGTACCTGCTGTGAGTGTGTAAGGGCAGCTTGCACCACTGCTGCTTGTGATGTCGTTCTTGCGAGTGTGAGAAGCTTGCACCTCTGCTGCCTGTCGTCTCCTTGTGAGTGTAAGAAGCTTGCACTGCTGCTGGCTGTGATGTCGTTCTTGTGAGTGTGAGAAGCTTGCACCGCTGCTGCTTGTGATGTCCTTCTTGTGAGTGGGAGAAGCTTGCACCTCAGCTGCCTGTGGTCTCCTTGTGAGTGTAAGAAGCTTGCACAGCTGCTGCCTGTGATTTCCTTCTTGTGAGTGTGAGAAGCTTGCACCGCTGCTGCCTGTGGTCTCCTTGTGAGTGTAAGAAGCTTGCACTGCTGCTGCCTGTGATGTCGTTCTTGTGAGTGTGAGAAGCTTGCACCGCTGCTGTTTGTGATGTCCTTCTAGTGAGTGTGAGAAGCTTGCACCGCTGCTGTTTGTGATGTCCTTCTTGTGAGTGGGAGAAGCTTGCAACTCAGCTGCCTGTGGTCTCCTTGTGAGTGTAAGAAGCTTGCACAGCTGCTGCCTGTGATGTCCTACTCACTACTCTACTCTACTCACTACTCACTACTCTGCACTCACTACTCACTACTCTACTCACTACTCTACTCACTACTCTACTCACTACTCTACTCACTACTCACTATTACACTCACTACTCACTACTCTACTCACTACTCTACTCACTACTCACTACTCTGCACTCACTACTCTACTCACTACTCTACTCACTACTCTGCACTCACTACTCTACACTCACTACTCACTACTCTACTCACTACTCACTACTCTGCACTCACTACTCTGTCTGGGTTAAGGGAGACCCTCGAGGCCCTGGTGTCACTGCACCTGCTGCACCCTCACAGCCACTGGTAGTAAAATACAGGACTGTCTGGGTTAAGGGAGACCCTCGAGGCCCCGGTGTCACTGCACCTGCTGCACCCCTGGACACCCACAGCCACTGGTAGTAAAATACAGCACTGTCGGGGTTAAGGGACACCGTCGAGGCCCCGGTGTCACTGCACCTGCTGCACCCTCACAGCCACTGGTAGTAAAATACAGCACTGTCTGGATTAAGTGAGACCCTTGAGGCCCCGGTGTCACTGCACCTGCTGCACCCCTGGACTTCCACCGCCACTCGTAGTAAAATACAGCACTGTCTGGGTTAAGGGAGACCCTCGAGGCCCCGGTGTCACTGCACCTGCTGCACCCCTGGACACCCACAGCCACTGGTAGTATGCTGTTCTGTGTTATGTGGTACTGGTATGTTGTGCTTTGTTATGTCACTTTAACTATTGTTGTAATGTTTGAAGTTATGATACTCAGTGTTATTTTTCTATGTCATGTGTTTCTATGTTTTGTGGTCGTGCCTTGATGTGCCCTGCTAAGTCGTGTCATGCGATGCTATGGTATGTCGTATCATGCTGACATGCCATCATGTGTTTTGTTATGGTGGACTACGTACCCCACGTCATGCCTATGTTTTACGACATTACACTATATTGCAGAGCTTTTGCGTTTTTACTTAAAACGGGACTGCTTCTAGGCGTTGTAATGGTTTAAACATTCATACGACGATCTAGAAAACAACAATCTCAAATAATCGCCTCATAGTAGCTCACATCAACACGCCAATGGTTATGGTACCAATCGCCCCAAACTCTAACGAATCTATAACTTTTCTTATACGAGAGTGAACTCATCAGTTCCCACTTTCAAAACCCGAGTCTATTTAACTGAAAACATATGTATTATTTAGCAGTCAAGGAGAAAATTAAATTAGTGAATCGAAATGATCCAAGAAACATCATGCAACTACACCCGAAATCTGAGTTGAAGTTAGAGCAAATAGTTGCCATAAACTCTCAAAGCCTTTCACGAAAAAGCAAAGCAGTTTCACTTGTGCATTTTCTAGTCTCGATCCGCGATCATTTCTCATGCCTTGAGAGCAGATGTGTGACATTTCAGAAATGCTATCGGAATGCAAATACAATTCCAGTCTTTCCAAGCCAACTGAAATGTTCCTCTCCTTGGGAACGTGCCATACGATTTGGAAAAAGCCATGGATATTGTATTAATTGGCCCGACGCGCAGGCAGATGTGCCCGCTTCTTCCGCGCATGTGCGTGCAATGTTCTGTGTGGGTCTTGGATGTCTTGTTTATAGTTCTGCTTTTAGAACCCTTCTCCCGCCATCTGCTCCCACAAACGAGAGATAGATTGAGGATGCGGCAGTACACGCAGGATTCTGCACACACGTCATTCGCAGTTTTTCCCCCCTCTGGCGTCTACGTTAACCACAGGTGGAACAAGCCAATGGGCAACCACAACTATTGTTGCGTCCATCACTTTTGTCAAAACTTTCCCTCCCGACCGGACTATATATAAAAATGTGAGACTATTCAGTCGCCTTGCTACACAGCTGGTTATAACTTCGCTCTATTATAAAGCGCTCTGACACCTCTGGGTAAAGTCCGCGCTATATACAAATGCATAAATAAATAAACCCGGCAAAAAGTACACCACGCAATGCTAAACAGTCAGCACACCATCGCTCATTATTCTTACAGACTGTCACGCAGAGGCAGAAAAAAGACACCCCGTAGCAACTTAAAACAAGAACTACAGTGTGGACGAGCATGTATGAGTCATCTTCTGTGAGCCTCGCCTGCTGCCTCTCGTCATTTAACATTGAACGCGCTCACCGCTGTGAACGCGTTCGCATCATCTGGCTTGCATTACACGGGCACTCTGACAGCTCGTAATTAAGATTAATCACTCTGCCATGCTCGTTCTCGCACACAAAATGCCACATCGGGCACGCGTACATTACTTACAGCCTATCACTTCAAGGCTACTACATACACAGCACAGGGAAGACGAATCACTGACCAGATGCCAGAAAACGCAAAGGAATGTGTGGAATTCCTCTCACCAAGGCCCTTCTTCTTCTTCTTCTTTTTTTTCTTATAACATTAGGATCTCGAAACTCCTCCCCCAGGGGGAGGAGTCCGAGCCCTAAAAAGGGAGGAGAAATGCTGATAAAAGAAACTGCATGGCTCAGAGACAAATGGCATCTGGTTTCACTTATAAGGGTATTTGGGACATTCTGTAATTGAAAACGTGTCCTACATTGTAAATGTATTTTAATGTCAATACCTCATATATTGAACCTCAAATAAATGTGTACCCATTAGCTGTATTAAATAACGTAATAAGCTGTAACTGGTCATTGAAATGCCAAACATACAAAAAATTGGTACGTTTTCCTCTTTTTAGCCACACCTCTGACTCTGCCCACCGACCCAATTCTCTGGTTATTCCTACCTCCTGATGCACCTCCCACAGTTCCCCTACATTTTTTTCCCCACTTCGACCACTGGACCTGACCTGAACGCATGCAATTAATACACGGGATACATGCCTTTCTTTTGTTTCTTTGCTTCCTCTTCCATTACGACGTAGCCATAATGTCGGTGCCTGCTTTAGGGAGTGCAACCAGTGCTGCCACAACAGGCACCAACTTCGTAGAGCGCCATTTGTGCTCTGACCAAAATAATCACTGCTGTCATTAGTTTATTAATGTGAACAGAGGAACAGGGCACCTTTCAGTAGGTAGATACTATCAAGAGAGTGCTAGAAAACAACTCCTCTGTCCATCGATACTTATTGACTAAGTTTAGATTGAACAAATTCCACCTTCTTCTTACAGAACGCCCAGGTTGGACTAAGGAGATGGAATTGGAGATTTGTTCTTGTGACGGATTCTCTATTAAAGACACTGTGCACTTTATTTTCTTCTGTAAGCATCTGTGCCCCATTCGTAAAAAGTTAATTATTCCTCTTATTAAAGATAAGGGCTTCAGACAAGTTAAACCTGCCCTTTTGTACTTACAGCTGTTGTCTAATACCTGGGAGATTTTTAATATAGCGAACTTTTTGACAATAGCAAAGAGACTTAGGAGGAAAATTAACTGGATACATTGTACATAGCGGTAAACTTATGAACTATGATCGAGCGCTCTGCTTCTTTTAAATTGTCTTTCGTGTTTTTATTACTCTTTTTATTGATATTTATAATGCATGTTTTTTATATATATATATGTAACTGTACTGTATGGCTTGTAAAATTTGCACAATTTTTTCTGTTGTATTTCTAAAAAGTGGTCTTGACTTCGATGTACTATGTAGTATACTTTTATGGTTTTTGCTATGAACCGAATAAAGTATTTTTGACTGACTGACTAACTGCTCTGTCGTGCATTGCGGCGCTAATGTAATCTCACTGTGCACAAGTGCAGTCTTAGTCTCAATATAATATTTAGGAAGAGCCTCAAGTGGTCTTGATCCTGTTTATTTATACCCGATGGCTGCTTGGCTGTGGTGTTTCGTGCCTGGTCAGGAGGGTCGGGGGTCATGGGGATTGGGCCGAATGGCTACCTACATCCCCGCAGCAATAGTCAATTTCCTGGCACTTCCGCTGACGGGACAAAGCGGTGCATACAAAGTCTCTGTCTAGGGTTGGAGTTGAGTCAGGGGTTATATCGGTGGCTTCGGGTGGTACTTGATCTCTCGGAAATCTCTGGTGTGGATGCCTCAGTTGAAGACCAATTACCTTGGTCACTATGGGGGCGTCAACATTGTTTGGTTCCTTTGCAGGGCTACATGAAGTATCAGCAACCCACTCATGATGGTCTAGGGTTGTGTCACTTCCTGCCCCCATTCAGTCCTCTCGGGTAGAGTCACCACCCCCTTAAACCAGGTCAAATTCCTGGTGGCTGTCTCAATGCCACAGCGGGCAGTTACCATAGGCCATTCATGGCAGTGACTGTCAATTGACCTTTTCTAGGGTCTTACAGCATTTCCACCCTGGGCTTTGGTCTCGGTTAGCACTTGGTCCCCTGTGGCTGAGTGTGGGGTGCGTGCAATCCTTATTTGGCTCTCATTGTCATTGGCTCGCCTTCTCCTCTCTGCATGCTTTCTTGGATGTATGTATCCTGGTACTTCCCAACCTGGGTAAGTACAATAATTTCCGGCCTGTCTCCTTTAAACATCAAGGCTGACAGGAAGCATTGTGTTCTGCAGTGCGGGGTGCTATGGTAAGCCCCGAGGAAAAGATAAAGAGTGTTATGCATAGCATTCTGTTCAGGGTGTGCATGATGCGCTCAACATTGCCATTGGCTTGTGGCCACTGTGGTGTTATTTTTTGGTGCTTTATCCCAAGGTGCTGAGGAAATTCATGGACCACAGGCCCATGGAATGGGGGTCCATTGTTTATCATTACTTCCTCCAGGATGCCGAAGACAAACCACAAACTGTAACCATGTGCTTCTAGGGGCCCTCTTTTGGGGAAATAGTACTTTTAAAGAGACATTATTCTAAAATAAACTTGATTTTTAAAAACGTACTTTGTACTTTGCTCATTCCTGCACTTTAATTGATGAATTGGCACTGTTGCAAGTTACAAGGCTGTTTGGGGGTTGTCCCGGGGTGCCCGGGGACTCGAGAGTTAGACTGTCCTCTACTGTGCTAACCGGCAACTCAAGGGAAGGAGAGGCAGAGAACTTAAATAGACTTCTCAAAGAAGGTTTTATTTGTGTATAAGTCTTTCTCCTTTGGCTGGTGATGCGTTCTCTGGCGAACGCCGCAGGGTCATAGGCCGGAGGGCGGGGTTGATCCAGTGTGGCTCTAGAGATGGTTCCACACGTCCTCCGAACCAGGGGTCTCCGTATGAAAGAGAAGAAGACAGAGGAGTATCAGGACTATGTATGCTACTACACGGTGAGGGACCGGGAGTGAGGGAAACCCGTGCCACGTGGTATATACAGAGATCGTATAAGGAGAGGAAGTGCTCGTGAGGGGGGGTCAGGGGCACTTTACACTGGCTGTACAGGTCACTCGATAACAGGCGGGACTCGACTTCCCATCCACCCTGCCATACGACCCCGTACCTGTTGTAGCCACGCTCCTCCCGTGGGACCGTGGCGGGGCGGCACGCAGATCTGTTGGCCTCCTGGCTTCTCAGTCTCCTCCGCTTTCTTCTGGCTAATGTCCTCCGACTCCTCACAACGACTGCTCACACGCTCCTCTGCTCCTGGGCTCGCTTCTCAGGAAACGCTGTCCGCAACTTCCTTGATCCGGGCTCCTTTTGACGCCGGCGCGTCATCCTCGGGGGGCGGGGCTACCCGTGCAGTGTCCAGCCCCTTAAAGGAACAGGTGCCGTCCAGGTCCGACGTCGGCCACCAGTATTCGGGGTCGCCGGTCCTCCAGTCCGAGTCCACGTCAGGGCCAGGCAGCTGTGGAGAGGGAACGGAGTCAGGTGAGACAGCGGGGTCGGACCACCAGTCCGTGGTCTGACCCCCCTCTAGGGGCCCCCGGAGACCCACCCCATCACACTCCTCCACCCCTGGACTCTCCTGATCGGGGAGAGGAAACACCCGGGAAAGGAAGTCCGCGTTCCCATTGTCTTTCCCCTTTTTATGCTGGACAGAAAAGGAATAGGGTTGTAGGGAGAGGAACCAACGGAGTACCCGGGGATTGTGACTGCTATTCTGGTGCATCCATCTCAATGGGGCATGATCGGTATGGAGGATGAATGGCTGACCCTCCAAGTAATAACGCAGCTTCTCCACTGCCCATTTGATGGCTAAGCACTCCCGTTCAATTGTAGAATACCTGGCCTCCCTCGGGTACAGCTTCCTACTGATATATAACAGGGGGTGTTCTAACCCATCAGGACCCTTCTGGGACAGGACCGCCCCCACCCCTACGTTGGAAGCGTCCGTGGCCAGAACAAAGGGTTTGTTGAAGTCGGGGGACGTCAAAACAGGGGCAGAGGTCATTGTGTGTTTCAGGACAGAGAGGCCGCGAGAGCACCCGGGGACGGTTGTTGTAGCTCCCTGGGCCTCACATCTTTTCTCAACAGGTCCGCCAGGAGATAGGCTACTTCAGCGAAATTGGGAATAAAACGTCTGTAGTAGCCTAAAAAGGCCCTCAATTCCTTTTTCGTAGATGGAAAGGGGATTGCTGTTAAGACCTTCACTTTCTTGGTCTGTGGGACTATGTGTCCCTCCCCCAGTACGTACCCCAGGTAGTTCCCTTTGGAAAAAGCGGCTCGGACTTTTTGGCGTTTATATGGAGTCCTGCCTGACGTAAAGCATCCAGAATGGTTTGTATGTGTTGTAGGTGTTCTTCCCAACTCCTGCTGAATATGACTATGTCGTCCAGGAAGGCCGAACTGAAGGAGAGAAAAGGATGCAGCACACGGTTCATGAGGCGCTGGAAGGTTGCCGGTGCCCCATGGAGGCCGAAGGGCAGGACGGTGAACTCATAGAGGCCATCATCAGTCACGAAGGCTGTTTTCTTTCTGTCTTCCTCACGAAGGGGAACCTGCCAGTATCCCTTCGTGAGGTCGAGAGTGGTGATATACCAGTTCATCAACCCTTGGGATCGGGAACGTATCAAAGGAGGATATCGCATTCAGAGCGCGAAAGTCCATACAAAAACGTTTGGACCCGTCGGGCTTCGGGATCATCACGATCGGGGAGGACCATTCGCTGTTCGAGGGCCTGATAACCCCCAGGTCTAACATCTCCCGAATTTCCTTCTTCACGGCTGCACGTCAAGCAGCGGGGATCCGGTAGGGTCTCTGTTTTACCACCTTCCCCTCGGTGGTGTTGATCCGGTGTTCCACGAGGTTGGTGTGTCCGGGTAGATCAGAGAAGATGTGTGCATACGGACTGAGAACTCGGTGCAGGGACTCCTCCTCATCATGGGACAATTCGGGATTCAACACGAGATTCCTTACTGTAGAAGGGGGTACAGGGTGAGGAGAGGCAACGTTAACTCCCCTAGGGGTGGGACCCAACCATTCCTTCAAGAGGTTGATGTGATAGCTTTGGGTTTTACGCGCCGACAGGCGTAACCGATAGGTGGTGTCCCCAATGGTATCCACGACTTGATAGGGCCCCTGCCATTCGTTCTTGTGTTTTCCCCCTACAGAAGGGAGTAACACCAGTGCCCACTTCCCTACGGAGAGATGCCTTAGTCTCTTCCCCTTATCATAGTGTCTCTTCTGTGTTGCCTGCTTCCCTTCCAGGTTGGAGGAAGCAAGGGTCCTCAATTTGCCGAGCTTCGCTTTCAGCTGCTTCGTGTAGTCAAAAGACGGTTTTCTGGTCCTGAATTTCCTCATTCTCCCACAAGTCTTTGGTGATTTCCAATAAGGATCGGGGTAGGCGTCCGTATAAGAGCTCAAAGGAAGAGCAGCCCAGGGTGCTTTGTTTTTGCGCTCGTAAGACGTAGAGGGCCTAGGGCAACAGCTGATCCCATTCAAGTCTTTCGGACGTCAACATCTTCTTGAGGACCGCCTTCAAGGATTGATTATATCTCTCGACCAGCCCGTCGGTCTGGGGGTGGTAGACGGAGGTTCTCAAATGTTTAATGTTCAGAGTCTTGCAGATTAGTCTGGAGGTAAACGGCGTTCCTTGGTCCATCAACACCTCCTTCGGGAAACCAACCCTTGCAAACAGCTCCACGAACCGATCCGAGATTGCAGCGGTTGTGGGGGCCCTCAAAGGAAACGCCTCGACGAACCTGGTGGCGTAGTCCACTAGCACCAATGCATACATGTTCCCTTTTGCCATTTTCGGTAGGGGGCCTATCAAATCCATGCCCACACACTCAAAGGGGACTCCGACAATGGGCAAGGGGTATAAGGGGGCTGCACTCTTCGATGCGTGTTCCGTCGTTGGCACACTTCGCACCGGGCAAAATATTCCTCGACTTCCTTATAGATGCCGGGCCAGAAGAAGTATCTCAGTATGACATCCGTGGTCTTCTCCTTTCCTGCGTGTCCGGCTGTGAGATGGGTGTGCGCGTAGAACAGTACCTGATCCCTAAAGGCCTTCGGCACTACCAGTTGGGGCTGGCTCTTCTCATGGGATTGTCGGTATAACAGCCCGTTCTTTATGTGAAAACCAGGGTATTCCTGGGCTTGCGTTCCCTGTTGCGTGTGGGCGTTTTCCCAGGCGTTGAACAGGGTCCTATCCTCAGCCTGGTCAAACCGGAAACTCTGATCCGTAGCCCACGGTTCGGGGTGAGATAAGCAGGATGGGGGCCGCCTTTTATTGGAGTGGACGGCTCGAGAAAGTCCCTAAACAGTGAAAGAAAATCAGGATTATCGACCCCCAAAATAACATCCTCAGGCAATGAATCCACCACCCCTACTTGTACTGTACAGGGCCCTCCCGTCTTGTGTGTTAGGGTGATGGAGGCCATAGGGTAGGGCTTTACGTCCCCATGGACGCATTGTATGTGTACTAGGGACCTCGGTACGTACTGGCTGGGGAGGACAAAACGCTCCTGTACTACCGACTGACGACAGCCGGAATCTAGGAGGACCCTAACCTGATAGCCATTCATCCCCATACTCACATAAAAGGATGCGCCCATTTCGGCGGAGTACAGGACAGTCCGGGGTAGATACCCAACCTCCATGGGCTCATCGGGGGGTCGTTTTCTGGGACACAACCGGGCGATGTGCCCCCAGTCCCCACATTCGAAACATTGCAGCCCTCTGCCCATGGGGGAAACCATCCCGGGTGGTTTGGGGCGTAACGGTTCCATGAAGGGTTTGGGTTTTCTGTCCGGTTTAGGGGGAAGGGGGTGTTTGGAGGCCTTCTCGTTATCCCAGGGGAGGGCCTTAGGCTGGGCTCTCGCAAAGTTGGCCGCCATCTCGATAGCCTTTTCTATTCCCAGGCCGGAATGTTGGCGCAGCCATCGTTGAGTGGTGTAGGGGAGAGCGTCCATGAATTGTTCCAAATAGACCTTGTGGAGTATCTCCTCTTTGGTGCATGTCTCAGGGGTCTGCCACTTGTCGGCCGCCATTTTTAGTCTAAAGAACAAGGTCTTAGGGTTCTCGCCAGGAATACCTCTCTCCTTCCGGAACCGGACTCTGTAGGCTTTTGATCAAGGCCTAAGTGGTCCAGGATCACTCCTTTGATGATGGCGTGGGGTGTATTGCCCAAGGGGTTCGCGGCCTAGTAGGCGGATTGCGCCTCGCCTGTGAGCAAAGGGGCCAGGAAGAAGGGCCACTTGTCCTCGGGCCACCCTAAGGCTCTGGCAGCCCTCTCGAAGTTCATCAAGAAGGCGTCGGGGTCTTCCCCGGGGAGGTATTTCTGGAGCGCTATGCCTGATGGGTGAGGGCTATGTACTCGTACTTCCTCTAGGGGGCTTGCAGGTGGAGGCGGCACATTCTTCAAGCTCTCGATTTGGGCGGTGAACGTGGCCTTGAACAAATCACGGTCGGCCTGTGCCGATGATAATTGCCGTTCTACCGCCCACTCAAGCTTCTCTTCTTCTTTGATAATGTGCTGAATTAGGGCATCCATCTCAGGGGTACAGATGGCCTGGTCTTCTGATCCCACTTCTGATGACACCAGTTGTCCCGGGGTGCCCGGGGACTCAAGAGTTAGACTGTCCTCTACTGTGCTAACTGGCAACTCAAGGGAAGGAGAGGCAGAGAACTTAAATAGACTTCTCAAAGAAGGTTGTATTTTTGTATAAGTCTTTCTCCTTCGGCTGGTGATGCGTTCTCTGGCGAACGCCGCAGGGTCATAGGCCGGAGGGCGGGGTTGATCCAGTGTGGCTCTAGAGATGGTTCCATACGTCCTCCGAACCAGGGGTCTCCGTATGAAAGAGAAGAAGACAGAGGAATATCAGGACTATGTATGATACTACACGGTGAGGGACCGGGAGTGAGGGAAACCCGTGCCACGTGGTATATACAGAGATCGTATAAGGAGAGGAAGTGCTCGTGAGGGGGGGGTCAGGGGCACTTTACACTGGCTGTACAGGTCACTCGATAACAGGCGGGACTCGACTTCCCATCCACCCTGCCATACGACCCCGTACCTGTTGTAGCCACGCTCCTCCCGTGGGACCGTGGCGGGGTGGCTCGCAGATCTGTGGGCCTCCTGGCTTCTCAGTCTCCTCTGCTTTCTTCTGGCTAACATCCTCCGACTCCTCACAACGACTGCTCACACGCTCCTCTGCTCCTGGGCTCGCTTCTCGGGAAACGCTGTCCGCCACTTCCTTGATCCGGGCTCCTTTTGATGCCGGCGCGTCATCCTCTGGGGGCGGGGCTACCCGTGCAGTGTCCAGCCCCTTAAAGGAACAGGTGCCGTCCAGGTCCGACGTCGGCCACCAGTATTCGGGGTCGCCGGTCCTCCAGTCCGAGTCCATGTCAGGGCCAGGCGGCTGTGGAGAGGGAACGGAGTCAGGTGAGACAGCGGGGTCGGACCACCAGTCCGTGGTCTGACCCCCCTCTAGGGGCCCCCGGAGACCCACCCCGTCACAGGGGTATAGGCACAGTTGGAGACGCCTTTTTGGTCAGCGCTCCAGTATTTTTTTCTCTGACCAACACTGTGAAATGAAGGCCAGGGCGCGGTCGCTCTGCTAACGTGACACGCTGTCACCCTTTTTCGCTTCCTCTTCTAGTGCAGATTGCTCTGAGATGTTTTCGCAGGGCATTACGCCATACTAGGCATGTCATACCATACACACCAGCCATTCCATTGATGGGTATGCTGAAAACAGGGGGGGGGCATGTCTGGGAGGTGGATCTTGTTGAATGGCAGAGGGTAGGCATTTTTACTCTGGAAGGGCTCTATAATGATGGTGCGCTGCAGTCTTTCCTCTCCCTGTCTGAAGAGGATGGCGTCCCACCGGGGCAGTTCCTAAGCCATGCCTCCTGGGTGGCTGTGTTGAGGCTGAGGTGGGGAGATATTTCACAGGAGCTTCCTACGCATATTCTCATGCAATATATACATGTAATGGAGATAGGACAAACCTCGCAAAATGGTTTGCAGAATGCATCCGGGAACACACCATGAAGGACTTAATACCATTGAGACATAGATATGGCGTGCCCATACACAGAACCTGAGTGGTCCATATTATTGGAAAGCCCCTTACGGATCCCCGGGAATGCACGTTTCAGGCAGATCCAATTTTATGTTATACACAGAGAGTACCTATCCCAAGGTAAGATTAATAGACATTTCAACAAGACAGAAGCTTGTTGCCCACGATAGGGGTCTATTTGCCACATATGCTCTGGTCATGCTCCAATTTACACCCGTACTAGGAGGATGTGATCCAGTGCCTGAATACAAGCCCAGATAGAGAACTACCGCAGGAATGGAAGGTGTGCATAACAGGGATATTCCCTTGAAACAAGAAACAAGAAGCCTCTTGCAGATTTTTGGATCTGGGGTTGGTTGTGACTAAAAGGCTTATTACACGCCGATGGAAGGCAATTGAGCCCTCACTGATAAAGGCATGGCTATATTCTATGATAAATTGGGCCAAGGCCAAGCAGCCTCATTCGTAAGAGAGGACACGCTGGGGCTCCGTAAATACCCCACTTCCACGGCATAGAATGCAATTTTGTGCAAACTACAAGGGTTGGTTAATCAAGAGGTCCTGTACAATTATCCTAACGCTGACTAAAATTACCCTGATCAAGTATTGCAATGTGTCTTGAACTGTGATCTGGATTATGTCGCATGTATAATACGCCTTTGCCAAAATGTATTAATAATCAAAGGTAATACATGTATATATGAGAATGCACAACTGGTAACAGTGCAATGGTTACTGCCTTTTCCTCCTGCATAAATAGGTGTCCCTGAACTCCTTTTTTGTCCCTTCACTTGGTTGTTATGTGGTTTTCATGTTATTTAAACAATCGTTTGGTCAAATTTAGTTGTAATGGCATGGTTGCTAAGAAATCCTCCGAAACATGCACGTGTAATCAATATGCATTTGTACGACTTGTTTATTTTTGTGTTATACCTAGGAAACATACGGTATTTGAAATGATCTTATGGCCATGTTAGGCCAAGGGTAACGTTAACCCACGTTAATGGGACAGATAACTATTACTCATGTGTCAGTTTTATTGTGTGATTGTATTAACCGCTGCAATTTGAAGTATAACTACTGGTTCTTTGGAAAATGTTTATACCTGTCAGTATATCATATATGTGAAAACCTAATAACCAGATCAAATAAAAAAAGAGATGTGAGGACCTGCACCAAGGATGCATAGCAGAGTGACAGTTCCAAAAGAGATGCGGGCTGCAACAGCGATTCTAGTCTTTTGTTGTGGTTCTGATCCACGCAGTGTGGTGATGCGCCAGTTCTGGTTAGGCTTGGGCCGCGACGCAGAGGAGATGCATTTGTTCCAGTGGATCCACAGAGGCTGGCAAAGCACCTTAAACCCACTACCAAGGGTCCAGAACTGGAGTGGCACTACCTGTCAATGTATACTCACAGATGAGAGAGTCCTGGTGCAGATGTGTCCCCGAGGCTTCAGATCACAACTCCCACCAACTAGCACTTGAAGTCACTCTGAGATCTGGGTTCAAGTGATGTAGGTCCAGACCTTCTCATTCAGACAAGAGAGTAGCAGGTCAGCAACGCAGGGCAGCAGTTTCTTCAGAGCAGCACTCCAGCAGAGTTTATATTTATGTTTTGGCATTTATTGAGCACATGGCTACTAAAAGAGTGTCCTAGCTCTTTTCAGCATTGAGCTCACGAGAAAGAGTGGAAGCTGGCTTTTGAACAAAAAGCCAAGGTTGGAACTTTTTCCTAAAAAGTCCTTCATAATGTAACTGGTGCATCTTAAATGAAGACTGTTCCAGCCACTGGCCCCAAAAAGGAAAATGACCTGCTTTAACAAGATGAACCCTTGGGATTGTGAAAATGGTTATTGGCGGAAAGCAAAGCTCCAACAGGATTATCAAAAGAGATCCAGTAGGATAAATAAACAGAGCCCAGTAATGAAAAGCTCAGTGTGATAACAAAGAAGTCTTGAATAAAATCTGCATGTTTACTGGAAGCCATTGCAAATTACGCAGATGTTGGGAGATATGCACTCTTCTACAAAGATGGAGGGCAATCTTGGCAGCAGAATTCTGCAACAGATATTGTGTTGGGTCAATATATAAGGCATTGGCATTGTTCAACCTGTACCTGGCCAATGACGAAATCCTAATCCTAATCGGCACTGAAAGGAAATGCACTAATCTACAAAAAGCTGAAGCACATCCCACCCACCGATTTGCTTGTGGAAGGACATATCTTCATCAAATTTAAACCCCACGGCTTTCACGATATCCACTTGCATGTTGGGTGGGGAGACCCCTTCTGGCCCATGTACTTCCAGATTGAGATCGAAGTTGTGTCCCACACTGAGAACCTCAATTTTTTCTATGTTGCACTTCAACTGATTATATCTCATCCAATTGAAAACAACAGAGAGACAGGGTTGAATCGCAACCTGTTTAATTGGTACTCCCTTAGCAAAAGAAAAGATAAATTGAGTATCTTTGGCATAGGAGATAATCCTAGCCCCAAAAGACTCCACTAAATCAGCATGGAGAGACATATAGATATTTAACATTGTGGGGCTAACAGCTGATCCTTGAGTGACAGTCCTTGTAGCAGAACAACAGTCCTTCTTTGTGGCAGAGTATCCACAGGTCCAGAAGTCTACTGATGTGATGGTGTCTGAAGTCCTTCTTTAATATGCAGTTGTGCCTTGTGAGGAAAAGCTTCTACAGGCATGCCTTTGAAGTAAGTGTACAGATGCCCTGTCTTCCTAGCTCCATACTAACTACAGGGAGTATGCAGCCCTTTGTGTGGAGACAGGACATAGTCTATCAGGTGTAAGTGAAACTTCGCCTTGTTCCTCCCTCTCATTTTAATAATGATGGCCAATCAAGTCACACCTAAACTCCCATTGTGTGTAGCTATCTAGGAGGAATACACAAAGCCCAACTGCCACTACACCCATTCATGTAACCTGAGACAAGCTACAGGCACCAAGTGGTAAAGGCAAGAAAACTGCAACTTTCTAAAAGGGGCATTTTCAGAGCTGAAATTTAAAATCTGACTGCATCATAAGCTCCCATTGTGTGTGGCCCGTCTAGGAGGAATGCAGGCAGGAAATGGCCTTGGTAAGAAAATGCCAACTTTCTCAAAGAAAATGTGAATAAAGCGTTGTGTTGCACTCAAATATGACTCAAACGTTTCAACTTAAACCATTTTTGAACTATTTTGTAAAGCTTTGTGTGCACTCTGTGAAGGGGCGCCACCCTCTCCCCTAAATTGAAAACTAAGAAAGTACCTCAAACAAATGCTTTAGACACAGTGTGCACTACTGGTTCCTGACAATGAGGATAACATCAGATTATATCGCTAGTGTGTGCTCCTTTAACACTATAAACAGAGAATGTAAACGCATGAACATAAATATTCAACAAACAAGAATGTTGCACTTAATATCACTCACGAACAAAGTCTTAATCAAGTTGATTTAATTGCAAAGACATGATTTTTGTCTGTGATTCTTTCGCATAAATACTAGTCTTGACATTCTTTGAAGACTAGCAATGTAATTCATCCCAATGCATTTCGGGCAGTGACAATAGCCCTTCGTCAGGGGTAACTACAATCAGAAAAAAATATACCAAAATCAACGTCTGACAATAATTATTTGTTAAACCTCATCCTGTGTGAGACAAATATCAGAATATTTAAGAGATGCAGCAGACCACCAACTATCACAAGAGACACCTTTAGCCTAGTTAGGTGAATTAGAACACCAAAATAGTAAACAACAGGCCTCTATAAGTCTCAACAATGTGCACTGTGAATCAGCTTGATGAAAGTGCCCAAAAGAGAAAAGTAAAGATTAAATGAAAAATGAGCTCAGAAGGCTACTGAAAGTGATCCACCTGCGGGCACCTGTAGGGCGGCTGAACATTGTTGTTTTTAGAGGAAAGATTGATGTGACACAACCTCATGAAAACGCATGCAAAAGTGTGTACGTTAAAGTGGCCATTACCAACAGGCTTGCTTAATTAGTATCATGAGTTAGGCATTAAAGGCGTGGAGCTCAAGAGAATATATCACGCTATCTTGATAATCAGTCACTGCTAAAATAGCAGTAGATGAGACCAACAGTAACTGACCACTGTCCAGTGAGTTCTAGAACCCAACTTCTAAAAACAAGGAAACCCAGAAAAACTGCGTAAGAAACCACGCTAGGGTGAAATGAAAGTTTGAGACCAAATGAAAACAAATTCTAGCAAATACTTGCACCTGCATGAAGACTTGTATAGAGTACTTCGAGAGTTGTAGCACATGAAGTGCAGTCTTGCAGAAAACCTACCAGTAGAGCACACTGTGTCTAGAGCATTCATTCTAGGTACTTTCTTAACCTTCTAAAAGAAACATTTTCAGAATTGTAATTTAAAATTTGACTTCACCATAAATTAGGATTTTTAATTTGGATTCCAGAGACACCAAACATGAATCAGTGATCTCTTTCCATTTAGAAATTTCTCTTTTAAAATGTAATAAGGCAACTCCAATATTATCCAATGGAAGAGATGTCATGTAGTAGCGAAACATGAACTTAAGAGTTTTTCGCTACCAAGACATGTAAAAGTTGAAAGTACATGTTCTGCATTTTAAATACATTTCACTCTGCCTTCTGGACTGTCTAGGACCTACCCTATGGGTGACATATGTATTAAAAAGGAAGGTTAAAACTGCAAACACAGACTCTGCAATGGCAGGCCTGAGACATGTTTAAAGGGCTACTTAAGTGAGAGCATGCGCTTTGCTCTGGAATTGATAAGAAGCCTACAAACAATTGTTCATGTGAAATGTAAAACATCAGCTATTTCAGCATTATTTCACTTATGTGTATATGCACATGAAGAAAGGCATATCTGAATAAAGTGTGTAATATTGGTGATTCTAACTAACAACAATCGGAAACACATAGAAAGGAAATGAGATGTTATATTTGTGCTATTCTAAAATCTGTTACTGAATATAGAAGCCAAGCTAGTTTTAGGAACTAATTTGTTCATTCATATATGGAAATCACAGTGGGTATTACCTATTACGCTATTAAAATCAATCGAATAAAATTAATGAGACAGTCTTAGCAGGATATTCATGTAACTATCTACCGTAGGCAATGAATGAGATAGGATCTCTGTAAACTGAGGACAACATTTTTCCTTCCTAGAATGTCTCTCATATTTGGCTGAATCACTCGCTTTCCTACTGCTGTGAAACATCTCTGGACATGGGCCACAGGAACAGCAGCTGTGTGAGATGTGGCACAGGCTACCCCACTGCTTGGTTTGCTACTCTTAATAGTATTTAGAGAAGTGCAAGCCGGTGAGTAATATGGCCGACCACCATTATTCTCAAGCACATCCATCCATATGAGAAGCTGTTTTTGCCCGTTTTTTTAGATAATTATTTTCACTTCTGTATTCTCCTTACCCCCATAGAAGTCTCAAGTCCCCTGCCTGTGGTTGAGGAATGTAATTATACGGTCCAGAAGACTCCTGACACCTCACTGAGGCTCCTCTCTATTCACCAACAGGAGTTCCTGTCAGAAAAGCTGGAGTCTCATCAGGAGATGCCAGTTTTAGCTGCTGCACCTGTAAATTTCCATGAACTTCATATTAGTTTGGCTTATTTTCTTACAATTTTATACTGCTATTTCGTATATTTTTCTGTTTATTTCTCAACATAGAAGGCAAATCTACATCTTCTTCTGCCCATAAGCATAAACAAGCAGTATTTCCACTGCCTATTAAGTAAAAAATGTTGACTTTTTCTGAACCGTCAGTTGCTACCATTTTAGAGGAATAGGAAGCTGTTAGGTTTAACACTGGCAAATTGTTACTGAAGTTAAAAGTATTCGTAAAGATATGGCCGCTGTTTCCAAGAAGATTGCAGACAATAACATTTAAATGCATGACAATGAAGCAAAAATTGACCAACTAATTCCATTGGCCACAAAAGTCTTCTTATGAATAAACTATTGTTAGACTTGGAAAATCGAAAGAATATAACTTAAACATTTTCAATTTGCCCAAGACATAGGGGGACATTTTTGTGGATGTTATCTTGAGAATCTACTCCCTAATCTCTTACAATTATAATTTCCATAAATATATGAGATTGATAAAGCACATTGCATTCCATCTCACCATAAGCCTGGCATAACCAAACAACGACAAGTGATATTTAAGGTTCTTTGACATCATCATCATGTTATGATAAAAAAAGCAGCAAGAGAAATTCCTTCTTTCATGTTTGATGGCAAAGAAATTTCATCCATCAAGACTTTGCTAAAAAAAACAGTTGCCATCCGTAAAGATTTTACACCATAACAACTACAACTTAGAAACTCTGGATTTAAATATGTTTTTTTGATCCTCCCACCATGCGTATTTGAAAGATTACATTTGCAATTCATTACACCATCCAGAAGATCTTAGAACATTTTTGGCAAAGCATTTCCCAAAATATGCAGGGCCCATCAAACTGTTACCAATTATAACATATGGGAGATTCTATTTCTTACTCACTTATTAGCCCTTATCCATACAAAGTTAGAATTATTACAGGCTTTTCTCACCTTGCTATTCTTCTCAATGCAGTGTGTGTCTCAAATGTATTATCAATGTTCTCTCTTTTCGTTTCCTGTAGACTTTCATATGTGCCCTTTTATTCTGTTGCTGTATGTTCTTGAGTTACTTCATTGGTCTTCACTTCTTCCTCCTTATCTTTCTTAGTTCAGTCACCTGTTTGTAAATCTCCTTTCATATCTTGAATTGTGTACAATAGTCATAAAATTAAAATTGTTTCTCTGAATGTTAGAGGATTATGACATCCTTTTAAACATTTGAAAATTCTAGATTATTTACTTAGACATAAGGCTGACATCTGTTTGTAACAAGAAACCCATATTGATGACAAATTCTTAGCCTAGATGTAAAAGAAGTGGATGGGTCATATCCTTTTGTCTCCTGCAGTTGGTAAAAAATATGGAGTGGCTATTCTATTTTCTGAAAAACTTTAATTACACATTTTAGATAAACATGCTGATGCAGATGAAATATTCCTATTTATTCAAATTAAACTTGTTACTAATGTAATACATTTTATTACTAGCACTGACCACAGTCGATGACCCGAAGTTTTGGGACCACATCACCTCTGAAACTGTTCAACTTAGAAATATTCCTCTGATTGTTGGTGGAGATTTTAATTTGGTATGTGAACCCCTTTTAGATAGACTTTCTTCTACAACATGTATACTTTCAAAAGCTTTTGAGTCAATTTAAACTCTGTTTAAAATTGCAAAACTTATTGACATTTGGTGATTACATTTCCCAACCCAAAAACACTTTATGTTTTTCTCCAAACCTCACAATTTTCACTCACATATAGATGATTTATTAGCATCCAGAGACTTGCTAAATTCTATAACTGATCATTCAATTGGTAATATGGAAATTTCCGATCATGTAATGATTTTACTATGTTTACAAGTAAATAAATCTTCTGTTACTCATTCTCAATAGTGCATGAATGTTGATGCTGTTTGTTAAGATGTTCATTAGGCTAACATATTATCTGCTATTAAATATAATTTTATCTCAACCCTGATGGTGTAACATCTCCTATTATAAAATGGGATTCTTTTAAAGCATATATAAGAGGGGTAACAATAACGGGCCATGAAAATAAAGCAGAACAATTATTAGATTTGGAGAAATAAATTGCTAAATTTGAAAGATTTTTTGTTTTTTTCTAACAATATTGCTTTTAAAATGGCACTACAAAAACTTAGGGCCTGATTGTGATGCCAGTTGGACTCTCGTCAGACTGGCACCATAGCGGAAGCAGGACCGCCCAACTAGAAGTCGGAGGTCCTGCTGCACTGATTACAATGCGACCGCCCTCACGGCGGTCGCAATGTGTATATTTTGTATTGTGGCATATGCTGCGGGCTGCAGCACATGCCCCAAAAGAAAATAAACACTTTAAAAACATCCCTGCATATTTGTGCCTGAAACAACATGCAGGGATGGTGCCCCTCAGGTCCCATAGCAGAGGGCCAGGTGGGTGGGGGACACTGCTAGGAACTTTTCATGGTGGGTAAATCACCATGAAAGGGCAGGTGGAAAGGGACATTGTAATCCCTATGGTGGTGCAGGAGCAGGCACTGCCCTTATTACAGGAATTATTGACCCTCCAACGCACTGACGGGAAAGTGCTGCAGACCGTCCCTCCAACCAATGCCTCCACCCGCCGCATCGTATTGGGGTGGGCGGACTGCAGGGGCAGATGTCAGTGGGTCCGACACAGACGAACCGTCATTGTAATGAGCCCCAAATATATAAATATAATTAATTACTAAGTAAAAGAGCTGGAGTAGAACTTTCAAACCAAAAAGCTACATTTTCTTTTAATGCTAATAGATCTGGGAAATTGCTAGCTAACTATCTTTGCATTAAAAAGATAAAACTCAAATTCATAATATTCATAGAGATGATGGTACAATTGCTTTGTCTACTCCTGAGATTGTTTATAAATTCCGTACATTTTATTCCTCATTATATAACAAACCAGGTTTCCGTGACATTCAAATAATAGGTACTTTTTAAAATTTGCTAATCTTCTGCAACTTCCCCAATCTGACAGGGCCCAACTAGATATACCTACAACTAAAAAAGAAATTCTAACTGCTGTTCATTCACTCAAACTTTGTAAATTCCAAGAAACAAATGGTATCCCTACAAAATTTTACATAGCATTCTCTACTGACATCACCTATTTACTGATTTCAGTAAATCAAGAATGGTTTATTGAAACTTTAATAATAGTGTTACCTAACCTGGACAATGATCAGACTATTGTCTCAAACTATCGCCCTATCTTTCTAATAAATCAAGATTGTTAAAAGAATTGCTAAAATTCAGGCCAACATTTTATTATCACTCATACATGTAGTTTAAATAGGTTTTATGAAAATAGGTATTCTGTTACTAGATGCCATTCCCACCTTTAATTTACCCTCTGGTCTTCTTGCACTAGATGCTGAAAAAACATTTGATAAAGGTCACTGGCAATTTTTTTTTCTTACTCTATCTTTTTTCAATTTTGGAGGTGTATTTACTGAAATGGTGTCAGGGTTATATCCTTCCCCTTCAGCCCCACTTGTTTTCATTGGTCAGTTCTCTGACTCTTTTTTCTTTATAGAGGAACACAATAAGTAGGTCCATTATCACCCCTTCTTTTTTTGCTAACTATTGAACCATTACTTTCTTCTATCTGAAATTTGAATTAAATCACAGGACTCGAAATTGCAAATAGTACACTTAAAAGGTCTTCTTAGGCAGATGATGTTTTATTATACATTAGTATACCCAGCAACCTCGATACCTGTGGTACTAAATCTTATACACAAATACTCCTAGTTCTCAGGTTATACCCTAAACACAAATAAAACAGAATTCTTTCCTCTGAATGTTCATCACATCCCATATGTGTTAAAAATACTGACATCATTTACAAAAGGAGAAGTTAAAATATTTAACAATCCATTTGTTGCATTGTCTTAAACACTTGTTCACAATAAATTGTTACTATTTGATAAATAGAGTAGCAGATACAATTCCTATCGGGCCTTCACTGCACCTATCATGGTGGGGGAAAACACATTTATTAAAATGGTACTTGCTCCCCTTATTTTTTCATTTTAATCAGTGCTCCTATTACAATTACCTCTCACTTTCTATAAGAAAGGAGATAGCATTATCTCTAAATTTCTTTAACATCATAAACCGCTTCAACTCCACTTTTCCAAACTCAAACTTTCCAAACTTAATAGAGGACTTAGTTTGCCTGATTTCTTTCAACTTATCATTTAAATTATCAAAGCATTTACTTGGAAACAAGGCTCTCTATGGTTTACACACATTGACACTGTTCATTCACCTAAATGGCTCCAAGTGAAACAACATTTGGTCTCACCATTTCCTTTACCGACATTATCATCTATGACAAACTCTAAGAAGCTTCTCATACCATCTGCCATTATCACATCTACGAAACTAATCATACATGTTTTTGATTATTAATTTTCCTCACATATTTCAGTCTCTACCAAACTATCTCTATGGCATAATCCTTTGATAAAATGTAATCATACAATCACATTTTGGAACTCATGAATAAATGATTGTATTTTATCCTTTGGGGATAACTATGATAAAGTTATTTTATTGTCATTGTCAGAATTACAAACTATGTTTTTGTTACCTGATACCCTTTGTAATGCTATACTTAACTATTTTCCAAATATTTTACCCCAAAATACAAAATCTCACACCTAACAAGGAAATCTGTATCAGGGCTTTTTCTGCTTCTCCAAACACAGGGACAGATTTACAAGAAACGGACGCATCTGTAGAGCTACGTCAGTTTCCATGCGCCACCCTGTGATACCCTTGTGCCACCATTGATGCTCCGTATTGTATATACGGTGCACCATGACGCAAGGATTGACAGATGCTTCAGAAATTCTGATGCATCTGTTGGCCCAAAAGTCATGCATTGCTGGAGTCGTGTCACAAGCACGACACAACTCCAGCAATGCATGGGAAGGCTTATACTCATTGTACTGCGTCACTCCTTATCCCTGCTTCAAGCAGGCATAAGGTTTGAAGCAGTGGCATCCGAGAAGTGGTGCAGTGAAATCTTGCAGATTTCACTACTTCACTTCTACGAGGCTTTCCTGCGTGGGAACGCCCACCCTGCATACATTATACCTGACACAGGTATAATGTGAAGCAGGGGTTTACAACGTGATGCCTCTCTCTAGATGCATCACATTACAAATTGGCCACATTGTTTACGCCGCCGCTGAATCACAAAAGTGACACAACGGTGGTGCAAAACTGTCACAAGGGGCTTGTAAATCTGCCCCATTGTTTCTAAATTTTACAAACAATTACACAACTCATGTCAACTGTTAGACCTGGTGTCATTTGTGCGAGTCTCCCTTCCATTTTTCACTGATTGCATCCTATGTTTTTGATATGTTTTGCTGGTTAGATGCTTTGGCACTGTGCCACTGCTATTCAGTGCCACAGTGCAAGTGCTCCCTATGTTAAATTGATGCATTGATTAGTGACTCCATGATTGGGTTATTTGATTTACTTGTCAGACCCTAGTACAGTGCACCATGTATTCCCAGGGCTTGTAGATCAAATGCTGCTGGTGGGGCTTGCAGCACTGGTTGTCCAACCCACAGAAGCAACTTGTAAAGTGTGTCTCAGTCCTGCCATTGCAGAGCCTGTGTGCAATCTACTACTGCCATGTTGACTTGGCAAGTGGTGCACTTGCCAGTCCTTAAACCTTCCAGTTTCTTCATATCAGACACCCCCATGGTAGGCCCAAGGGCAGGGTGCATTGTAAGGATAAGGTAGGACATGCCCTGGTGTGTGTGGAATGTCCTAATAGTGAACATTACAGCCATTTTCTTTTTTCACTATTGCAAGGCTACCTGTTCCCCATAGGCCAGAATGGGCAGTTTGATTATTACATCTTATAATCCTAACTGACTCAGGGAATTAGGTAGAAATTCGAGTTTAGTATGCCTGAACTCAGAATGATAAAATACATCTTTTAGTGAAGTTGGTTTTAACATTCTGTGTTTGAAAATACCACTTTTAGAAAGTAGGTATTTTCTTGCCGAACTATCCAAGCCTGCCGCTGCTAGGTAGTGTATTCCTTGTCTGGAGTTTGAGTGACAGGGTCTGGGGGATTCCAGGAGACAGGGCGAGCCAGCACAAGGCTGAATAGAGAGATCTGCATGTAGATGGGCGGGAGGAGTTGCACCTGGGACCTGAATAGGACTGTGCCTTCCCTCCACAATGCTGGCTCCACCTCCTATGGTGTGTCTGATGTCCCTCGCCTACACTGTGAAAGGAAAGAAGGATTCTTGTCAACAAAGGGCTCCAGGACTGACCAGAACTGGTTTGGACAAGGCAGAGGCCTCTCTGCCTTCAGAGAACAAAGAGAATAGTAGTATAAATATGGGGACCCAGACCCCAAGATTTTAGATCACTTCTGGGAACAAGACAAACCTTTTGCCAGGGAGAAGAACCAAGGAAGCTGCAGAAGTTTGGACTGCCCCTCTGCCAGTGTGCTGTTTGCTAGGTTGGCCTGCAGTGGTCTCTTCATTGCCATGGAAAGGAAAAGGAACTTTTAAAGAACTTTCGTCATCTTGCAGAATATTACTCCAAGGGCTTGATTTGAGCTTGCCTCCTTACCAAAGTCTCAGGTATACCAGACTTCACCCCCTTCTGTTTGCCTGCATCTGGAACTTGCTGTTCTAGTTCTACAGAAGGAATCTGCAATACCGACGCCGGCGAGCGACGCCATAATCTGCAACGAAATCGTGAGCATTGCTCTGACTTGTAACGTAGACCCGAAGCCAGCGCCTTGCCACATCGACACCAGATAACGACATCGTAAGCCTGCCATATCCGTGAGCGCTGCTCCGACTTGCAAAGCTGGCCCTGCGCCTGCTGCTGTGCCGCATTGACTCCAAAGCCGGCATCATTGCTGAGCCGATCGTCGACGTGGATGGTCAAAAATTCGCAGACATCGTGACATCATACGGAACCGTGGATTTGGCACCATCGTGATGTTACCTCCTCTCCGGTTCAGAACCGACACCGATGCATCATCTCCCCAGAAGTAAGGAACCGATGCCGCAACGCGCCAATGACGCCGCACCTCTCTGATGCCGTGAGCTGTCTGTGTTTTTGCATTTCCAAGGTACTGTTCTTTGTGGGTCTGTTTTGACTCCATGCCCGATACCGCGCACTTCGCGGTTCCGCGCTGTACTTTAGGATTTCTTTGACCTTCACATCATGATAACTCCAGGTGGGGTTATTTGTTGCTAAAGACTAATGTTAAGTGAATAACCTATTTTTGAACTATTTCTACCATCTTGAAGAATTCTTATTGAGTACAGTATTGTGGATTTTTGTCGTTTATGGTCTTTTGATAAGTCTATATAAAGAATACTTATTTTTATAAAACCTGTGTGGTGTCCATCAGTAGTGTTTTCACTGTATTACTGTATGTGTTCACAAATGCTTAACACACTGCTTCTGAGATAAGCCTGTCTGCTCGTGCCAAGCTACCAAGGGGGTGAGCAGGGGATATCCAGTAGTGTAACCCCCTTTCCCTGACTTAGAATCAAGGGTCCCTACTTGGTCAAAGGTGTATACCATTGCCAGCCAGAGACCCCCAGTTCTAACATCAACATCAACCTAACTTGAACTTTCTTATAAAAGACTAGAATTTCTACAGATTTCTCTCTGGATGATTGGAAACAAATATGGCACATATATCGGGTGTCTTTTACACAAGCAAATGCTTTATTTTGTATAATTGTTTATGGACTTCTTGCAAATTATTGCCAAACTTGTTGATTCCCTCTCTTTTGGCACTGTAAAGAAAATGAGGGGTCGTTAAAAAATTGTTTTATATGAGTGTACCTTTTGGGTATGCAAACGATCTAAAGCGCTACCTATGAAAGGCCACTTTTTCATTTGTATATTATCATTTATTGTGTATGAACTGCTATTGTGCATCTTTATGGTTTAAACTAAACCGAAATAAAGATTTGAAATGAGTGTACTGTCATTTTAAAATTTTGGAGAAATGTTTTTTCATATTATATTGAAAACACTCCCCATCTCTAACACCCTCCCCTATGACATGATTATATGTAAATCTACTGCATTATCTTCCAAATTATTGGATCCTCATAATAAGCCTTTTGACGTCCTGATCTCTATAATCATCAAATCCCAATACAATTAATTGAAAATCCACTGACACATTATAGGTCAATACTCGGTGGTTCTGGATTACATTAACTAGACGTGGAGCTCAACTATCTTTTATGGGCACTTGAAAAAATACTACTTTGTTTAAAAAATGTTAGGACCTTTTGATTATTATAGTGCTATATATGTAATATATCTGTTGATTATATACTTTATTTCTTGAAGATATAGTTGAACACCTGTTGCATAAGAAGTAAGTCTTGTTTGTTCCTTAGTCAATTTTTCTTTTGTACTAACTCTATGAAGCTTTGTCATTTTAGATATATTTATAATTCAATTACTCTATTTCGCATTTCAGTATATTTAAATAATAAAATATTTTGAACTCGTATTCTATGAAGAACACGTTGCCTGCTCTACGGGGAAGATAGGGTGTTGTAGGTCCTGTAAGTGCAGCAATGTTAGCCCAATGAGCCACCTTTACCCATTGTAATGCCGGATATTACCTGCGAAGGGAGAGAGTTTTCTGTGAAGGAAAAGCAGAGGCATGTTGTGTTGCATTCTCAATTGACGTATGATGTCTCTGGCAGATATCATAGTATTCAGAAAATGAATTTTTTCCTGAGAACATGACATAACCAAGTCCCCACAGAGATGGACAAGACAAAACTGTCGACAACTGTTACTTGTAATTTTATAGTAGTCTTGCACATTTTACATTTTAGTTTCTACATCTATTCCCTTTGGGGGAATGTCATATCATGACCATAAGCTGACATATGTAAACAAGCTAACAAGCACTTAATCAGAGTGGAAAGGCAGGTTTTAA
Organism: Lissotriton helveticus; assembly: GCF_964261635.1. Taxonomy (NCBI): domain Eukaryota; kingdom Metazoa; phylum Chordata; class Amphibia; order Caudata; family Salamandridae; genus Lissotriton; species Lissotriton helveticus. The sequence continues at coordinate 645,542,756 of NC_136059.1, forward strand.
GGGTGTACAATGTGATAAGTACATTTGCATTGTGCAGCGAAAGAAGATTAATGTGTTTATGTGTTAATTAAAGATATGTGTTTGGCTAACACTGTAGCCACATACATCTCCCTAAGATGTACTTTGCCAGACAGGGTGTCCCTCATTTTGGGAATTAAGTCCCTTCAGGGTATGTGTTTTTGTTTACCATCACAGTATGTCAAATGACTCCAAAACATTTTGAATGGTAGCTTGACATTTGCTTATTTAACATGCTTAGTCAATGAAGATTTCTCTGCAAACGAATCCAATTAACATGACGCATGCTTATTTTTCACAAACATGCAAAATGGTGCCACTTAATATCTCTCTACAGCACTATTTTGTGTTAGGCAGTGTTAAGATACAGGGCCAAACCTCCCTTCCATGCACTGAAACCATTGTGGGGTGCAAGGATATTCCGGCCTGGTCACCAATGCTCTTCTGTTGAGGTGCTGACAGCATCAACAGGCATTGCTGTACTCCTAGCAGGTTGACGATTTGTCACAGTGGCACCAGACCTATCTCTGTAAGTAGCTCATCAGTAGACTTACCAGCCATCACAGGCGCAGGTGAAATGGATGCCCTATAGCATCCAGTTAAAGAGCATTGGGAGTCTTTTAAAATAAGAAGCCTTCAAGGATTGTCTTTTCAAAAAAATATTAAGGATTTTACTAAAATCGCAACTGTTTATCTCATATAAAATTAATAATCTATTAATGTTATTCAAGCAGAGTTGAGTATTTGTGCAATTCTTTATTTAAAGCACTATATTTAAATGGTATGAATGTCAAAGCATGACCACCAAGGAAAACTTATTCTAAGCTGTATCAGTAATTTGACAATGCGACAGCCCCCTATTCACAAAGGGGCCGATTCATAAAGGGCCTCTACACTCGTGGTGAAGGCCCCGAAATTGTGGCGGGGGCCCCCCACTCATGGGGGGGCCCTCTGCATTGCAAAAATTATAGAGATTTTGCTCAACCTCCATCAGCTATGGCACAAGCGACAGGCAACACCCAGATAAGTGTGTGCTAAGTTCCAGCAGTACTCACAATTGTAAGTTAAAGGACCCAACATAATTAAATTACCATCTTAGAAAAATAGAGGTATATTTAATGAGAAAAAGAGTTGGCAAGATTATGAGAATTGGAAATAGGTTAGTCAAAAGTCACAATTCATGTTTTACCAGAGGTCAGATATAACAAGTGGGTCGCTCTTGTCATAGTTTTTTCTTTTTTTTTTTTTATTCTTTATTTTTAACATTTTTCGGACAAGAACAAGTTACATAATTATGCATCATGACATGTATAGCAGAAATTACAATAGACAGTGACGTTATATTTATACCTGCAACACAATTATATTAGACGCTTCATATCATGTCCAGAGTGCTCATCAGTAATTGCAACACTTCTCTTTATACATTGTATCATTACTAATAGCGCTGTCATGAAGGCCTAGGGATAATAGGGAGAACAGGAATCATAACATACGTGGTCATCACATCAATACATAGTCAATGTACAAACAGTATGAAGTCAATAGGGTATCCAAAGGGTCCAGCTTCATCATCCAGCAGTTACTCACCATTCAGTGAGGATGAGGCAGAATCTCCCTCCTCCCCTCGCATGCGATAAGTTTGTAGAGGGCCCCACACATCTCTTGGACTAGAAGCCATCTGTAGTGTTTCAGCATAGATGGTAGTTTGCTCCTGACAATAGATAACATCTCGTAGCCACTCTTTAAATTTTGGAGCACTCCCCCTGCCCCATGGGCATGCCACTCTACGTTTGGCTATTAATAGCGTAATATCTAGAAATTTTCTACTGTGATTGGGTATTTGTGCAGTGTATCCCAGCAGCATGATCAGTGGATCTCTCTCCAGAGTGTTAACCAGCATATGCTCGAGGGCCTTATGCACCTGCGTCGAATACTCCCATACCATCGGGCATTCCCACGCCAGATGCAGAAAACCAGCTCCAGCCCCATTACATCTGTCACATCTATCATTATCCGAAAGCTGATACTTGTTTTTTTTGGCAGGGGTGTAATAGAGATGCTGCAAGAACCTATAATGTATGACCTTGAATCTGCAACTAGCCGATTCTGTGATATTACAGCAATACTTCCATTGGTCATCAGTTATTTCCTGTCCCATATCATCACTCCAGTGCTTGCGAGCTGAGCTGTCCACCCCACATTGCTGTGCCCGTATGCTACAATACATACCCGACACCAAGTGCTTCCCATCAGGAGAGCTAAGAATGATGTGCAGGGGGGCAAAAGGTTCTGGTTCATGGGGGAAGTTGGGAAGCAACGCCCTCATTCCTTGCCGCAATCGTACGTATAGAAAAACCTCCAATGGCGTAGGCCGCATACCCTGGAACAGGTGCTCCAGAGAGCGAATTATACCCTCATGGAATAGATCACCCCAGGTAATGTTATGAAGACGCTTACATAAAGCTTGGAATCCCGTTTCCCGGAGGATTATCATATTTGGGTGGTATGTAAGCGGAAGCCGCGGTGAATACAATAGTGGAGACTCCAGCATATGCGCCATGCGCCTCCATGCGTCCACCGTGTCTCTATAGCACTAATAGGACCATGTATAAGACCACTCAGAGGGAGAGGGCTTGACAGCCAATCCTCCGCTGCTAGCTGTGGCATATATGGTGTAGGTACCATCCAGTGATATGCATAATGAGCTTGCGCACTAAGATAGTAGGTTTCAAAGTCGGGAATGTCAAATCCACCCCTATCATAGGGTTGTGCGAGGACCGCCCATCTAAGACGTGGTTGTTTACCGCCCCACAATAATTCTATTAATTCCGTGCGCAGGGTTTTGAAGAAGAAAGCTCCAGGGTAATAGGGAATGTTAAGAAATAAATACAGAAATTGGGGGAGGACCACCATCTTTATAAGGGAAGATCGTCCTGCCAAAGACAATGGCAGAGAGATCCAGCACAAGACATTAGTTGTCAGCCTCGTGATCGCTGTGCCATAGTTTAATCTGAGTGTTTCCTCCCTATCCCTAGATACTTGTATACCTAAATACCTGAGGTCAGAGGCGCACCATTCTAGAGGAAAGTCCAGCGAGAATGTGGAGATAGCAGGCGTAAGTGGGAAAAATTGCGATTTTCCCCAATTAATGTTGACACTCGACAGCTGCCCAAACACCAAATATTATCTCAATAGGGGGTTAAGATTCTGCTGAGGTTCCCTGACATTGAGCGTGACGTCGTCAGCGTAAAGTGAAATCAGAATTTGGCGCTGAAAGCACTGAAACGCCTTTTCTCGGTGGAGCCGACACAGTCTGGACGCTAAAGGCTCAATCGCTATGGCAAAAAGTAACGGGGAAAGCGAGCACCCCTGCCGGGTGCCCCACGATATGGAACGAGCATTAGATAGATGACCATTGATCAGCACTCTGGCAGAAGGCCGATGGCACAACAGCTGTACACAAGATATATATAGTGGAGGGAACCCCATCCTCTGCAGGACTCCAAACAGGTAGCTCCATTCCACAGAATCAAATGCCTTAGAGGCATCTAGGAAAACAGCCTCAACCGGGAATTCCGGTGCCACGGTCTGTATCAGAGAGAACAGAGTTTGTAAATTGTGAGTAGTAGCCCTACCAGGAACGAATCCCGATTGGTCAGAGAGAATGATCTTGTCCATAAGGAGCGTCAGACGTGTAGCTAATACTTTGGCTAATATTTTGGTGTCACAGTTGATGAGTGAAAGTGGTCTATAAGAGTCGCAGGCTCTGGGAGGCTTATCAGGCTTTAGCAAAGATGTGATGACCACTTCACGCATTGTGGGAAGAAGTAGAACCACTTCAAGGGACTCTTCAAATACTGCATGCAAAACTGGTGCCATACCATCAATGTAGCACTTATAAAACTCGGCAGGCAGGCCATCCAAGCCTGGTGCCCTGCCATTCTTCAAGGACATGATGGCCTCTCTGACCTCATCTATCTTGAGTGGAGCACTAAGAAACTGTCTATGGACATCACTAAGCCAACCTAGGGCCACATCACCCATAAATTCATCAAGCTCTATCTCCCCATCTCTTTGTGTGGTGTACAATGTAGCATAGTGAGAAGTGAAGGTTTCCAGGATGCCTACCATGTCCTGACAGATCTCACCACCCGGTTTCTCTATCTCCAATATACTGTTATTAAATCGCGGGCAGCGTGTAAGTTCTGACAATGCCTTCCCCGGGTGCCCCCCTCTCCATACCTCTGTGCCACCAAATAGCGCCCTCTAAAATTTACTTCCCTGGCAGTTTCGTCCTCACAGGCAGACAACTTGGTCCGAAACTCCTTCTGTACCTGCCCAGTGTACCCCGCCAACATCCGACCCTCCAATCTCTTCATATCCTGCTCCAAAGTTCTCAGTGTACGTTGTATGTCTCTCAATACCCCAAAGCTTTTGGAAATATAATACCCCCCTATAGTAACATTGAAGGCTTCCCATATTAACTCCACACTATCCACAGAGCCTTTATTTTGTAAAAAAAAAGACCTTTATTTCTTCCCCCCGTTCAGTCCGAAAAACTAAGTCCAACAAGGCATTCGGTTGCATTCGCCATGGCGGCCTGGGCCTATCATAGCCAGGTACCCTAGTCATGATTTTCACAGGGCAATGATCAGAATATGTCCTACCGAGATGCCTAGCATCACTTAAGCCTATACCTAACCACTTAGAAAGCAGGCAGTAGTCTAGCCGTGCCCATGTCCCCGTGCGTGAAGTAAAGTGAGTCCCTTCCCATTGCAGCGGGTGTAGTCGACGCCAGCTATCCACCAGACCCCCCTCTTCCACTATGCCAGCCAACACCTCACAAGATTTGTTGTTATAATGTACTGCAGTATATCCTGAGCCTGGATCAATGCAACGTTAAACCCCCCCCCCCAGATAGTATGTGTTGACCTAAGTCCAAGATTTTACCCCACAGGGACATGAACAATTCAGGCGTATCTACATTAGGGGCATAACAATTTGCAATTCTTACAGGATCCCTACCCATTCTCCCCCATACAATAACATATCTCCCCTGTGGATCCGATATTGTACCTGCAAGGGCAAAGGGAACACGATTCTTAACCAGTATGGCAGTGCCGCGCGCATATGAGGAATAAGAAGAAAACGCTCTTATACTCGCCCATCTATTGCCAAATGTATTGTGAGACTGAGGATGTATATGTGTCTCCTGCAGCAGTTCCACATATATATGTTGCCTATCCAGATAAGCCAGGACCTGCCTGCACTTCCTCGCATCATTCAGCCTTCTGATGTTCCAGGATATCACCCTCAGGTCCCATTCATCCCCCTCCCCAGTCATACTGTTCCAGGCTATCACTCTGGCAACCCAGCATCATGAAGTGATACAACGCGCCTTTTGAATATAAGTCACTAGTCTTAACTGCAAAACTCATTTTACTGTCGCCGATGCTGTAAACTCCCCATACCTGACCTCCCCCCACCACTGAAACATCCCAATTATGCCACTATCAGACGATCCCACCACCCTCCCCCCCAACATCCATGAAAAACAATACAACATGGGTACTCCCATTGGGGGGATCTCACCAGGTAGCTCACGGGTACCTCACACCTGTATGGGAGACCTACAACAATTGGTCCGTCCCCCTTTAGGCAGCGAGGTTGTCCGGTGTTTCATATCATCCGTGTTCTGCTCTCCTGCACTACCCCCATGCAGAGGCCCTTGTCATAGGACAAATCCACAGCAATTGTCAAGCAGTGCAGTGCTTTCAATGGGAGCCAGGTGTGTGCAGAGTAGAAACGTCATCAGTCTTGTAGGAAATCATTCCACATCTGAGAGTTGCGCCTCCAATGTATCATCCTGTTCAGGAGTTGTGGCCTTTCTCCGCTTTATTTTCTTGAGGAAGTCCTCCAGCTGCTGCGGCTTCAAGTAGATCGTCTGAGTGCCCTGGTATGTCACCCTAACAAGTGCCGGGTACAGCAGAGCATAATCCACCTGCTCCTGTCGTAGTTTCTGCTTCACAACATTGAACTTGCGCCTCTCCTCTTGTACATGTGCCGTAAAATCTGGAAATATAGTGAAGGAGACACCGTTGTAGTTCAACTGCCTCTTCTCCCTGGCAATTCGCAATATATTGTCCCTATCCCTATAATTGAGGAGGAGCGCTATGATGGGTCTTGGCACACTTCCGTGAGGAGGTGTGGGGCCGAGGGATCTATGGGCCCTTTCCAATACAAACTGAGGGGAGTGTGCTTCTGGCCAATCACCCCGACAAACATCTTCTCGACATAACCCTCAAGCCTACCCGTGTTTGTGCGAATGTTATTGCGCCTGTTTTGGGCTTCGATGTCCTCATTTTCAGCGTTTATAATTTTCAGCAGTTTATCCATCTGGGACACCGCAGTTTTCAGTTGTGCCGTGACATCTTCTGTGTCTGAAATTCTCTGCTCCGCTTCTTTGAGGTGCGTGTCATGTCCATCTAATTTGTGGGCAATGTCATCCATGCGTGTTGTAAGGGTATCCATTTTGTCTGCCATTGTCGCAAAACCTTGACGTACCACCGACAGTATGTCGTGTATTTCTATAGGTTCTGATTCGATCCCCCTATTCCTGACCCTATTCTGGTTAAACTTACTAGCTAGTTAACTAACAGTCAACCCATGAGGCAAGAAATCCCCCATGATGCAGATACCGTTATCTGACGCAGTCACACTACGGCACAGGAACGTGTTATCTGATTAGGTCATAACGCTTGAGATCTAATTAGACAAGCGACATTCCTCCAGCCCCTGATAAGGCATACGACGTTCTCATAACAAATCAAACCTATGACAACCTGGATAATCCGTGCGGCCATTGTTTTGATTTCACAGAGAACTTTAGTAAAGAATGTGCTAACGAGCAAGTCGTATGACATCTTTATTGACGTACCTATGTCCATCCTTACGTCAATCTCGGCACCTTTAAGGTATAAATATTGCCGACCTTGCCCTATGCAAACACACGCGTGGTGACAAGACGGAGCAGCCATACTTGCCGAAGCCGAGAGCAGAAGCAGACCCCGCAGGCAGCAGCCCCGCCTTCCTGACGCGCTGAGAGACGCGCTGCTATCTCAAGCCGAGAGACCCAGCACCGGCGCTTCTGGGCAGCCCTCGCAGGCAGCCTGGAATATCGAGAGCAGAGAAAGAGATACCATTCCTCATTCATCCTAAATTCCAGGTACAGAACTGAATAACCCCTCCTAGAGAATTCTTTAGTTATTCACTTGGCAAAAACAAACTTAAACTAAACTGTAACTTTCTATTCCCGCCCACGCATTAGACTTAGGTCAGGTACACGGGGTAGGCGTATTTAGAAACACCAGTTGAGTACGTTTAGTCAAATGTATATGTGTATATAAATATATTTTAATCATTTTAAACATCATATGGCTCAGAAACCATATCAATGTTTTTACAGTATTATTTTATACTATTGCTTCTAATGTATGCACTTTACTTAACTATAAGTATTGCAATAATATCGATCCATTTCTCTTGTACGAGAAAAGAGACTGATCAATAAATAACATCTTTTATTGAACACGCCCGTCTCTTCCTTTTCTCTACATTCTGATGAGACTAAGAATGCACGTACTGACTGAGTAAAATAATTGCCTTGTGCTCACACGACTCTCGAGATTGACTCTTGATTAGGGGAGAGCAAAGTTGTCATGTTCTATGGTTGTCAGAAACTAAATCCCTTCTTGTCTAATCAGGGGAGGTAATTCTTTCCTGAACATTCGAGAAAGTTTCTAGCGAACTCTGAGCTTAGCTGGCAAACCCAAAAATTAAGTCTAGTATCGACAGTAGTAGACCTAGTTAACGTCTGGCCTAGGCCTTTACTGCTGTAGGCACTATTCCAATGCGCAGAGCCTATTGGGAAAATAGGAGCTACACTACATGGCGCCCAACGCGTTTGGAAAGGGCGATAAAACTAACGTAAGACATTTAGAGTAACTCAGTCGTGCTTTCTCACTCAGACCCCTTTTCCCAAATACTCCAAAGACGTCTGGAGTGGGTGAAAGGTTATAATATCCTCCAAAACCTCGCAGGAGGGAACTCCTATGTATGGTTCTTGGTCTAGTCAACGTTGAAGGATAAACAGTGTTCCAGAATATTGTGCATCTAATCTCTGTTCCATAAAGAAACCTGATCTGCAAATAAACATAATACCATTCTGTCAGTAAAATGGAGAGTGATGAAGAAAGAGAAGCAATTAGATTAGCTACTGAAATAGCAGCAGCTGATACTACAGCACTCGATGCAGACCCGGATATAATACTCATCCAGGTCGCCAAAAGAAGAGCTATAACTCTAAAACTTATAGAAAATGGACTGACACCTAGAGGTGGCACAGTCATATTCGTAATCGAGGCACACGAATATCGGCAGACAGAGGTATACTATACATGGATAAATTTTCCAGCAGCAAATGCTGTAACAAAGTACTTCCACTATTACAAAGTAGAGGAACCTCCTAATGAGTACACTCCTTTCGAGGAGGTGGAAGTACCACTCAAATTCCAAGAGCATTTGCTCTTATTTGATGGCGCCCTAATACATAACAATCACATTACAAGGCTCGGTCCTTTAGGAAGACCAGGAGCAACGTGGCCGGTCCTAGCCGGATACACACCACATCCAGACATCGATAGGATGCCTGCAGCTGAACTATTAACACAGCTGAAACAATTACTAAAAATTCATAGACAATTAGTTCAGTATGTAATGCGGACTTCAACAATTCAGCCAGCGATTAAACTTCCACAGCTGACCCCTCACCAGGGGAACACAAATAAAATCACACCACAGAACATCCAATCCTGCCTAGGTAAAGTTCCAGCTAAACGGGAACAAATACCATTCTGGTTGGCACAGAAAATTACCCAAATAGAGGCGGTGTTTCCTGACACCACCCCATTAGAAAAACACAGGATTCTGACTATATGTCTCCCAATGGGAATCGCACCACACATTGAGGACTGTGACACTTGGGGTACAGTCTTTGCTTCCATCTACACAAAAACGCACGGTGTTCCATCCATTTCGGTGATACCAGATGTGCTAAAACAAATTCAAGATGAATACGGTCCAGAACCTGCTTTAACTCTTGGTATGAAATTACTGAAAGACTTCAAGCAGGTCTCGGCTATATTACTAGCCAACATAAAAGGTGAAGCAGCAAACGTGGCGATCCGCCAGAGGTTAAAAGAGACAGATATAGCAGACCAACCAGCTGAAATTGCCAGAATCATAGAAAAATCCTATGAAGAACTAGGCAGAGATAGTCTAGGTGGAATACCAGTAAAACCGCAACTGACTACAAGTCCAGAAAAAATATTTTTTAATAATAATTCACCAAAAAAGAACTGGGATGGAAATAAACAATCCAATCCTAAAGAAAAGAAATTCCAGTCCAGAGGAAGGTCTCCTAGGCGAAGAGAGAAATCTCCAAACCCGAGACAAAGGTCACCTCAGAGTGAACCCTCTGGGAATAGATATAACCTTAGAAATAGGGATAATATTAAAAAACCTGATAGATATCAAGACATTGATACACGTCCGTCTCAATCTTTTCAGAATTCCTCGCAGAAATCGGAAAGAAGAGGACGATCAGAAGAGCACGCCAAGTCCAAAGACAAGGAACCTGCTCAACTGAAAAAGAAATCACAATTTCCAAAAAAGAAGGTAGCCAGTATCAAGGTAGTTAACAATGCCGAGAATACTGAGGACACAACTGAAAAACGGAGAATGGGCTCAGACAATGCTAGACAGCGCAGCAGAGATGAGCATAGCTCGCAAAGTCCTTATGAATCATCTGGAGACAGTGGACACGAATGAATACCTTCAAGTGGAAACTGCAGATACCAGAGTTAGCAAGCCCCACAAAATATACGAGATAACATTACGTATAGAGGGAGATAAGACTAGGAAAATAAGGGGACTATTTTGGGATAACCTATCCAAGGGCTATGACATCCTTCTAGCTGAAAAAGACTGGCCACCGGAGTTTGTCAGGGAGTGCCCTCATGGCGAAGAAGTAATTATGCCTGCCTTCTCGAATCAAATACCGATTCATAAAAAATATACACTTGCTAGAAAGTGGGCAGTGGCCTTAGCACCTGCTTTATATAAAAATCATGTAGGATGGGATGAGGATTCTCCTCCTCACAAAGTCCAGTTAAAATCACAACCTACTGCACAAAGGCAGTACCCAATTAAGCAAGAAGCTAAAAAACAAGTAAATGAAATACTAGATCAGCTAGAATACCAAGGGGTGATTGAAACTTGCACCTCACAAATGAACAATCCTTTGTTTCCGGTCGCCAAACCAGACAATTCGTACCGTCTAGTTTTGGATTACCGACACCTTAACACATGTTGCAAAACTTTTGCAGTGCAAAACTCACACAGTGCTGCACTAATGAATAACATAGTGCGCAAAAAATACAAAACAACCTTGGACATCTCCAATGGATTCTTTTGTCAAAACATAGCACCAGAGAGCAGATATTTAACTGCATTCTCAGTAAATGGCACTCAAAAACAATTCTGTCGGTTAGCCCAGGGGTACAAGAACAGCCCGGGGGTATTCTCAGCGAGAGTAACAGAATTACTACAACTATATGATGATGAAGCATTATCTTATGTCGATGACATTTACTTAACAGATGATGACTTGGAGACTCACTTGAAAAGAGTGAACACCATAATACTTGGTTTCGCTGCAGAGGGTTACAAATTCAACTTCAAAAAGTCCAGAATTGCCCATCTGACGGTCCTATTCTTAGGATATGAGTTATCAAGTGAAGGCAAAAGCCTGGCAGACAATTTCCTAGAGAAATGTGCCGTAATCCAAGCTCCTAAAACACTAAAAAACCTACAGTCAATTCTAGGCTTCCTAAATTTCGGAAGAACTTACATTGCAAATTACGCAGAAAGGGTCAAACCCCTTTACGATCTAATTAAACCAGACTTTAAAAGATCCAGTTGGACTCAAGCACACACAGAAATTTTGAGATCCTTACAAACAGACATGCTAATTAAAACAAAATTAGAAACCCGTGATAATACACGCAACCTTGTGATCCGAGTCATCCCAGGGAGATACGGATTCACATACCTAACCTCTAATGAGGGAGATAAGGTACCAATTGCATTCAAATCACATTTGTACACAAAAGCTGAACAGAGATTCAACAACAAAGGAAAAATTGTTCAAGCAGTTCAAACCACAATAGCTAGAGAAAAAGACATAGCTGACGGTAGACATATCACAGTCAGAACAGCAGAATCAGCTTTTGAGGCATTAACAACACCGTGTAATTTACCAACAACAACATTGGATCCAGAATGGTTACAATGGGTAAATTCAATCACAACGGACAAAGTATATTACTTCTTTGATCCAGAACTAGAAGAATTAAAAAATCTAAAATATGAAAAAACGTATCCTCTGCCAATCGACATTCTGCCTCTACGACATTACGCCTGTGTAATCTATACAGACGGACATGCTCAACCCTCCGTTTGGGGAGAACATGCATACAATCCCACATGTGAGATTACAAAAGAAGTGTGGCACGGAGGTAAACTAAGACCTCTATTAACAAAATCACACTCAGTAGAAACTAATTCAGAACTACAAACTGAAATATTAGCTTTGAAAATGGCGCTAGATAATGCGGATCGCGAATTCCCGACACTTATAGTGTCAGATTCATATTTCTGCGTCAAAGCATATAACAAGGATTTGCAGACATGGATTCAGAACGGTTACAAAGATGACACGGATGCACCAATAAAGCAGAGACTGCTCTGGGAACAGGTAGCTCTTTTGAAAAAAGAACTACCAAAGACTCACGTGACACACTCACTGAGTCACCAGCGTGATGGCGTTCACGTTGTAGGGAATTCATTGGCTGAAACAGCCGCAGCGGCAGCCAGTAAACCGGCTCCCGTAGATCGAAAAAAGCGTACATTAAAATACATTGACGGCGAAACATTGCTGGCAGTAAAAACGTCATCAAAAGGCGACTGCTCGGCGTTACCGATCAACTATCCACTCAATTACACATACATCATAGATGCAAACTCCATTCCTTTTGCTCGAATCCCTGGAGTGGGGGATAGAGTGATTCCAAACATGGACAGGAGAAACTTGTTAATCGCAGACGCACACATGGGCGAGGGTCTCAGACACCTTAAATTAAAAGATTCTCTGGAAGAATTACAATCACGGTACTGGTGGCCAGGCATGAGCCTGCACTACACCATGTTTGTAAAAAACTGCCCAAACTGCAACAGAGATCGCAGTGGGGAGAGAAGCAGTTTAATACCTCGTCGTATCAAGGCAGATAACATCACCACTAAAAAGAATGGCTTGCGATTAACATATACAGGCTAGTTCCCACTTATAATGTAGATCCACAGCACTCGGCTGACGTCCGGACTGTTATACAAGATTTGCGAGTCTAAATGGCATATACGCTAAGAGCATGCTACGTTCGACCATTTTTTTTCTTTTTCTCAGGCAATCCAGCCTGGGGGGGGAAAGAATGGCCAAATGAGCACAGCCCAGCGGGAATCATCCCCCATGATGCAGATACCGTTATCTGACGCAGTCACACTACGGCACAGGAACGTGTTATCTGATTAGGTCATAACGCTTGAGATCTAATTAGACAAGCGACATTCCTCCAGCCCCTGATAAGGCATACGACGTTCTCATAACAAATCAAACCTATGACAACCTGGATAATCCGTGCGGCCATTGTTTTGATTTCACAGAGAACTTTAGTAAAGAATGTGCTAACGAGCAAGTCGTATGACATCTTTATTGACGTACCTATGTCCATGCTTACGTCAATCTCGGCACCTTTAAGGTATAAATATTGCCGACCTTGCCCTATGCAAACACACGCGTGGTGACAAGACGGAGCAGCCATACTTGCCGAAGCCGAGAGCAGAAGCAGACCCCGCAGGCAGCAGCCCCGCCTTCCTGACGCGCTGAGAGACGCGCTGCTATCTCAAGCCGAGAGACCCAGCACCGGCGCTTCTGGGCAGCCCTCGCAGGCAGCCTGGAATATCGAGAGCAGAGAAAGAGATACCATTCCTCATTCATCCTAAATTCCAGGTACAGAACTGAATAACCCCTCCTAGAGAATTCTTTAGTTATTCACTTGGCAAAAACAAACTTAAACTAAACTGTAACTTTCTATTCCCGCCCACGCATTAGACTTAGGTCAGGTACACGGGGTAGGCGTATTTAGAAACACCAGTTGAGTACGTTTAGTCAAATGTATATGTGTATATAAATATATTTTAATCATTTTAAACATCATATGGCTCAGAAACCATATCAATGTTTTTACAGTATTATTTTATACTATTGCTTCTAATGTATGCACTTTACTTAACTATAAGTATTGCAATAATATCGATCCATTTCTCTTGTACGAGAAAAGAGACTGATCAATAAATAACATCTTTTATTGAACACGCCCGTCTCTTCCTTTTCTCTACATTCTGATGAGACTAAGAATGCACGTACTGACTGAGTAAAATAATTGCCTTGTGCTCACACGACTCTCGAGATTGACTCTTGATTAGGGGAGAGCAAAGTTGTCATGTTCTATGGTTGTCAGAAACTAAATCCCTTCTTGTCTAATCAGGGGAGGTAATTCTTTCCTGAACATTCGAGAAAGTTTCTAGCGAACTCTGAGCTTAGCTGGCAAACCCAAAAATTAAGTCTAGTATCGACAGTAGTAGACCTAGTTAACGTCTGGCCTAGGCCTTTACTGCTGTAGGCACTATTCCAATGCGCAGAGCCTATTGGGAAAATAGGAGCTACACTACAAGTATAGTGTGCATGTCGCTGCTAGTTCCAGCACTCATCTTAGGGGGTGCCTCCATTGTGCCACTCTCCGCCTCCTTAGCTTGTTTGCATGCGCTGTTTTTAGTATCAAAGGTGATGCGCAGTTGGTGCGCATCCGTCCTCCCCATCATGCAGTGCCCGCGCCGATCAGAGTGTCGTCCAGAATCCCAGGGTGGGCAAAAATCAGAGCCAGCAATTAGAGTTATGTCCTCTTGGCTTTCTAAAGTGCAAGAGAGGAACCGCATCCAATGATAAATGACAGAGCCCAGTGTCACATTAAACTGCCCACATGTCCAGCACCACTTCAATAAAGCTGGTCGGCTCTGGCGTCCCGCGGCATATCTGCATCCCGCCTCAGAAGAGCATAAACAAGTCAAATTACACTCAGCACTTCAGGGGCACACATGAACAGTCTGGTCCCGGTGGAGTTTGTGCATTCAACCCGCAGAGCACCACTCTCCTGAACCCATTTGTGGCACACTCCAGCAGGGCAGTTAAAGACAGGCACCCATTCTCATGGCCCGATGGTCACTCACCAGCAGCGCTCCAGACACCCCTGCAGGCTGCACACCAAGGCTGGTCAATCCGCATACCCCGCTCAATGATAACTGGCAAGAGATCCCGGAGTCATGCAGCACGGGGGAACCCTCAGTGCATCACTGACCAAACGGCGCCACAGCAGACACAGCATGTAAGGCCTCTTCACTCGTGTCTCACAATTGTGTCCCACGTTGGGCCCCCAGGCCAGCCGGCAGCCTGCACTCCATCAGTGTCTGCCTCCACTCGGCTTTTCGGTGACGGCCGCCATGTTGTCAGGTAGAGGGGACAGTGGTAGGCGACAGTCACCTGTTCCACCTCTCCCGTGTTGCGGCGGCATATAAAGGGATTCCTCTGCAGGGCCACGGTCACCGCACCAGACGGGCGTCCCAATGTGCCTACTGTGTCCAGCAGTGCTCGCCGTCAGGGCATAGATGCAAGTGAAGCCGCCTGGCCCACTCGCCACGTGGCCGCCACGGCACTTGCGTTGCCCCACACTCCAAGGCACGGCTCCAAGCCTCTCCAGGGATCACACCGCTCGGCAATATTCACCAGCCGACAAGCATTTGCTGTGCGTCCGCGGGAAACAGGATTAACGCCGTTTGCACCACAAGTGTTAGTCGCTTCCGCTATGCGTTGTCAGATCATTCAACATGATCAGGAACACAGGATAATTATAGGATCAGTGACCGGACTGCGGGAGCCTCACGAAATTGCGGCCATTCCGCACGTGCGCCACCTAGCGCCCCCGCTCTTGTCATAGTTGTTATCTTCTGACATAGTCATTTTTATGCAAGTCAAAATCTTCAAGCAGGGCAAGGTCCAATTCTGTGGCCAGCTAAAGTCTCTAAAAATCTGATATTTTTTTCATCAAGCTCCCACTGAAGCTTTTGGTTTTGGCATCTAAAGCTCAAAGCAGAACAAACCTGGATGTGAAAGTTCTTGATGCTGCTTGGTGGGTCAGACACATTTGCTACCACACACCAGTCCAAGGTTTTACCTTTGGATTTAGTGTATTTTTCAAATGTTGAAAACCTCCAATGGGGCAAGGCTCGAAGCCATAGCCAGACAGGATTTCACAGGGCTGGACACCTTCACAGCTACAATGTCCCGCTGAACCAGTTTTCAACATGTGCAAAATGCTCCAAGCAGGACAAACCTGATTTTCTTGCCTTCTTTGGGTGCAACATCCCTGGGACCAATTTAGCACCTTATCTTCCAAAAACCAATGCAATGACTAAGGCCCAATTTTTTCAAAATTCTTGGTAAGTTCCCCCTTGTCTGTCCTGCATCCCCCAGCCCCTCAGACCTGGCTTCGGTGCAATAGGTCTCAATCTTGGTAGGTCTCCTCTAGGGTCCAGTCTGTAATGGTCAGCTGGGCCCTATTGGGATCAGGAGTCCTTCAGCTTTTGTGTTCCTGAACAGGAAACAGGATACCAACCACTTGAACCTTGGATAGCAGTTCTCATTCCTGGGTGGCAGCAGGAGTTAGGAGTCCTTGAGTCCTTTAGACCTTGCATGAGTCCTCTTTTTCCCGCAGAAGTTAGGAGTCTTCTTTCATTCGGGCTTCTTCTTTAGAGGGAGTCTGGTCAGTTCCAGGAATGTTCTGAGGAGGTGGTTATGGTGGGGCTCGATTTATCCTATGCAAAAGCCTGTGACTGAGGAAATCCTATGACCCATTTCTGACTATTTTCTCCAGTCTCCCTACCTCCAAGTGGAGCACTTACACTTTGCCTTACTAAAATTACCCAGAAGTCTTTATTTCCAGATAGTGAAAACCAGCTGCCATCAGGCAGGTCTGTCTTCAGCTCTCTTTGGCGTCTCCAATCCAAAGATGTAATGTTAAAAATGCCCTTTGTTCTGCTAACTGTTCCTATCTGCTCTCGAACAGAATTCCCTCCTAATTGGTCAGCCGTTAAAACCCATTGTCCTTCCTGGCCCCAGAGGCAGGCTATTGTCCTCTGTACCATGGTCCCTAACTCTCCGAAGCAAGGTATATAGCATTGCAGGATATGTGATGATAGTAGAACAATGTTTAAGCCAGTTCTTTCTCAGACATCCCGAAGTACAATTTTATGAAGTTACTTTTCTGCTTATGTTATTAAACACCTTATTTCCCCATCACGTAAGATTTCAAAAACTAAAAGGGCAACACATTTGAAGCATAGTTGACAGAAAGTGGTTTATTAGTTGGGGTGGCTGGGTGTCGACCACTAGTAATAAAATCACTATCTTGTTAGGTAGAGGCAGCGGTTTCAGTTATTTAAGCCTGAGCTCAATCCCTGGTAGGTGTGGCACAATCTGAAAAGGTTTAACTTTGAGAAAATGTGTAAAGCATTTGGAAATACAAAAACAGTATAAAAGTCATAAAACACAGCAAAATAACAATTCCACTGAAATTTATAAAAGTAGAGTATAATTTAATAAGGGGAAATGAAACCAAAACAACATAAATACATTAACAGGAGCTGAATATATGACTATGATATGAGATGTAAGTGAAAATAGCACCAAAAAGCACAAAGAGCCAATGGTAGTTAATGGTTGGAGTAGACTGTGACCTAGGCATTATTTGATGCTGAATGCGATGTGGCGCCGGCCGGATGTACGTTGGTACAACGCATGCTTTTACCACGCATGATTTTACAACGCAGGTTTTACAACGCAAGTCGTTACAACGACTTGCGTTGGGGGCCGCTGGAAAGTTAATAGTTTAATTTACTATTCCAACTCCAGTCCCCGTGGATAGTAGGGAAGGTGTTGGATAGTAAATTAAACTATTACCTATCCCAGAGCACCCCCAGCGCAATTCGTTGTAATGACTTGCATTGAAAAACCTGCGTTGTAGAGGCACTGCGTGGTAAAAGTTGCGTCGTAAAGGATGTCTCCCGGTGCCGGCCAGGTACACCAAGTATATGGGCCCAGTAGGAACTGGAAGCAGGGAAGTTCAAAAACGTTTCTTAATCCCACTTTGAAAAGGGACTTTGTCATTTTCTGAGGAAATGCTCTTCTCCATGTTGGACAAACCTGAAATACAAATTGATGCTGCGGAACGTCCAGACAGATACTTACACAGTTGGTCCCCTTGAAGCTCTAGATCAAAAGTTTTGAAAAAAATCTCAGACTTCTTTTGGTGTCCAACCAACCACAAGTGTACACTTCCAATGCCACCAGAACCTCAGGCGGAGCATATTGAGACTCTCAGGGTGCCAAGCAGAGGGCAACGGCAAAGTCTAGTCCAGTCTGTTTGCCACTGACCGGCTGGGTATCTTCGAAGAAGTGTCCTCTTCAGCTTTTTTATGTTCCCGAAGCCACCCAAGGAATTACCCTTATGATCCTTCGAGAGATTTCTGTACTTGGATATCAAGTGGAAAGGGAGTCTATTCTCGAAATATCCTTCTTACAGGTCACTGACGCGAAGTAAAGCAGGTTCCTTCTGCCTGTAATTCACACTCCATGTGTGCATCACAAATCACTGTCTGTTAGGTTTGTGTTCAATGCTAGTCTGCACTGTTTTATATTAAAAGTACGTATTATTTATGATAAATAACATTTTCTAGCAGCAATATACAGAACTATTTAAAAACATATGATGCAATGTGCTCTGTGATGAATAGCTGTCACACGTACAACACATGAGTTCCGTAAATCTAAAACAGTACAGGGGAATCTTACTAGAAAGTGCAAAATGTTCAATCTAAAATGGGTCAAATAGAACCTATGTTGTAGCGTCATCACAAATTTAAGAGAGGGCTCTACCATACATAGTTAACTGCAAAATAGTGATCTTTTACTACAGGTTTACTTAGTTCATGAATTGCCCCGGTATTGCCACCTTGGTTTGAAAAGTCTGCTTAATCACTTTTATTTTTATATTCAGAAAATATGTTTAATTGGATTGTAATCCCTAAAACCACACTTATACATAATTAATCCAGTAATACATTTTTTAAATATATATTACGAATTTGAAACCTTCACTAATACCATGCATCGGTGACACCAATTGAATAAAATCACTGTTTGCATTAATCATAAAATATACCCCTTTCTATACTAAGTGCCACCCATCATTTAGAACCATCAGTCTTTTCTTGATAGCAGCTAAGAAATCATCTGTTGCACATACAGTATCAAAGAACTGCATGGGAGATAAACATTTGAGACGTTCTATTGGTTAAATAAACCATATTTGATTAAAACTGGTTTTGAAAATCCAATACAATATGTGTATTAGAACATTTCATCTCCAATCTATATTTACAAAAAGCACCAGTTTATTTTAATACCATGGTTGCCTTTAAAAAGGAATACCAAGGATTGTCACAATGTGTAATTTAAGAATTTCTTGCTTCATAGTGGTATTGATCAATGAGGAAAGATAGGTATAGAAGGCAGAATCCTTCCAAGAGTCCCAGCAAAAAGAGGTGGTCTTCTTCATGCGGATAATCTTATGTCTCTATTTCTGGAGATTTCTTCCATTTTAAAATGCATTTAGTTGGGCTTGGCCCTTCTGGCAGGTTCACCCCTGAACTTTTTGCATTGAACTCTGAGATAAGTGTAGTGATTTCTGGTCTTTGCGCACTTTAGCACTGTGGCGTAGTGTAAAGTGCGTGCGCTCTCTGAGTGCGTGTGTGAGATTGGCCTGCCCTCCCATAGGAATGCATTGGGGATATGTGTGTCCATGGTAGTTCCTGATGTGTGGGGAGTGCACGGTCGAGTTTGGTATGTGCAAACTGGTGACAGTAAATGCTGTGCGATGATGTGTGTGGCTTTACTGTGTCTAGTGTGGAAGTGCCACTTCTAGAAGTTGGCATGTCTGTGCAGTTAATGTGATTTGACTGTCTGGCTTGTGATTGGCTGGAGCTGGCTGGTGTGCCTGGCTCCAGGAGTCAGGATGGGTCTGCCCCGGTGGTGAATGGGGAGATCTGCATGTTGATGGTAGGGAGGGGCTGCACCTGGGACCTGAATAGGGCTGGGCCTTCCCTACACAATGCTGGCTCCGCCCCCTGTGGTGTGACTGATGTCCCTAGCCTGGCCAGTGAATGGGCAGAGGGGCTGAGCACAACAGAGTGCTCCAGAACCAGCTGTGTCTGGTTTTCCCCCACCCGGCACCCTAGAGACAAAGGGATTTGGTGTATAAAAAGAGGCTGTGACCTCATGTAAAGGTTCTTGTTGCCTGACTTGTATCTACCAGGGGCGTGCTACTGCTGGGGCCCAGGGTAAGGCTTGCCTCCCTAGGCCCTGCCCAGCCCCTGGATGCTCTGTATGCTAGAGGACTTCTTTGGGACCCTTGTTGAATGCTCTTTGATGTTGCTAAGGCTTGTTCAGCCTGCCCAGCAGCATGGGACCGCTGTCCTGCCTTTATCCTTGCTGTGCTTCCCATTTTGCTAGCCTTCTGGACTTAAGGATGCCCTAGCGCCCTGTGAGCGCTTTTCTTTGTTTCCTTGATTGTCCCCCAGCGAGGGAGAGCCGGGGGCTGAGCAGCGCGATGCTGTCTGCTCTGGAGGAGGGAACCCCCCCCCCCTCGGGGGATTCCCCCGTCATGCTGGGATTGCGGGTGCCACCCCGCTTATGTGAATTTAATTAAGGGTGCCACCCCTTTTTATAGGCGCCGTAACGGGTGCCCACCCCGTTTTTATTTTTAGTTTATACTTCGAGGGAGCCTACCCCTCATTATTGCCCCCGACAAGTGATGCCGCCAATGCTGCAAAAGCAGAAGCCAGGCCCGCGCCCGCCTGACTGTGGGCGGGGGCCTGGAGTGCGTCCCTTCCGCTTCCCCCTGCCTAGTGGAAGCCATTGCTGCCTTGCCGGTCTCCCAGGTTGAGAGGGAGACCAGAGATGTTGCCCGCCGCCCAAAAAGGAGCTGGTGCTGCGTGGGGAGGCCGGGAGCCCACCCCGCCTCCCCGAGTGGCCGCGAGACGTCCCAGAGCCTTGCGGGCTCCATTTTAAAAGTCCCGGTCCCGAGATAGGGGACCGGGTGAAGACCAGGCGAAGCCAGCGCACTTTGAAGGTGGGGCTCCCATTAGAAGAGAGAGCCCCGAAAAGCGCTACCGCCGCCCGAGGAAGAGAGAGCCTCCCCCAGCAGCCTGGTGAGTCAAGGCTGGACCGGGGGACGTGGGGGCATTGCAGTTACCGCTTCCTGTGGGAGCCGATGAAATTTGAGGCGCCGGTGCGAAGCACTGCGTCAGAGCGGCCCCGTGTGTCAGTGGGCCGCTCCAACGATTAGAGGGGCCCGTGTTCATGCCCCTCTAATCGGGCCCACTTCTTTTTGAGAGCTTTGAAGGGCTCCCTGAGAGGCCCAGTTATTTTAGAGCCAGAGGGCACACGTGTGTCCAGAGCCTAGAGGGCTCCACCGTGTGCGCAACATGTTATTCCTAGAGCCAGAGGGCTCCACCGATGAGGACATTTATTTCTTTAAGGAGCCAGAGTGCTCCAATTCACATATTTGTTCCAGAGCCTAGAGGGCTCCAACCTTTTGCGCAGGTCTGTCCTAAGGGCCAGTGAGGCCCCCCTGTCGCAGTTTTGAGTTCACAGCTGGCCAGCAAGTAGTGGGTGTAGGAAGGTGGATATCTGACTATGGTTGCCCCCAACTTTTTGCCTGGTGTTTTGCTGGTTTTTCGACTTAGTTGACCTGGGGCCCTGCTATTCAGGACCCCAGGCCCACTGCTCACTCTGTAAAATGGATTCCATGTACCCTAGGTACATACCTAATTGGATACTGAGTCACCGTATCAGCCCCTGTACAGTGTACCTTAGGTATCCAGGGCATAGGTGTACCCAGGGCCTAC
Organism: Lissotriton helveticus; assembly: GCF_964261635.1. Classification (NCBI taxonomy): domain Eukaryota; kingdom Metazoa; phylum Chordata; class Amphibia; order Caudata; family Salamandridae; genus Lissotriton; species Lissotriton helveticus. Next base: position 645,564,029 of record NC_136059.1, read on the forward strand.
CAGGGGCTGCAGCATGTATTATGCCACCCCTGGCTGGCCATCCAAAACTGACACAACTGGCTGCACGACAGCTGGGGCAAGGTGGTGTAATCACCCTTTGCTTTAGATATGGTTCCCTATATCTAAACCTAAAATGGACACATATATTACTATCAGTCACTCCTATGGAAGGCCTTATCAATCCTGAAGGCAGAGTGCTTGGAATTATGTGAGATGGTGCTCTGGCATGAGCTGAGCCCGTTTGCAGCTTGCAGAACCAAGTCCTAATAGCTGTTCCATGATAACGCTATACCATATACTCTTAAGTGCATTATAATCCTCGCGGTTAAATGCTAACTTTGGCATAGCATTATCAAAACATGTCGAGTAAGGTGTCATACGAATTGGAATACTACCCCCTCGCCAATTCTGGCGACGGGGGTAGCATTCCACCCTTCTAGAGGGACACGACATGCATGTAACTGTGAACCCCGGTTAAAGTTAACTCGAGCCTTGGCATCACAAAATGGATGCTGCCACGACAGACACAAGTCTGACCTCCTGCTGCTGGGAGTCCTTCCAGCAAGGGAGGCTTGGACAAAGGGTTTTCTGCCTTGGGAGGTGCTAGCGCCACCCCAGACAGGATTTTGTGTATTAGGTAGGCCCAGGCTGAAAGGAATGAGACATGCCTGGGGCACACAAGGTGCCCTGTGCATACACCGGTTCCAACCAGTTGCTGGGGCACTCCAGCCCCAGCTCTGGTGGGAAACCAGACAAAGGAAAGGGGGTGTAACCACCCCCCTTCCTGGTCCCACCCAGGGGAGGGACCTAGTCGTAGTGCAGCCCCCTTTAGCTGAATAAAGGTAGGAGCTGGTCCCATTCCAGATTAGATTACTCTTGACAACTTCTACGAAGAACTCTTGACCTTCGACCTCCTGGACACCAGAAGACTGAAGAATCTCCCCTATGGTCAGGGAGTGACCATCCTGCTTCGCAGGCACCATCAAGCTCCTGTGCGATTTGCTGTAAAGTCCTTCCATCCCGGAATCCGACGATCCAGCTCGACAAGACCCGGACCTCCAGACCTCTCTGACCTCTACCCACATCCACAGCACAGCTGGGACCCGTGGGTGCGACGAGCAACGTGGAGACGGCCATCTTGAGAAAACCCGCACAGCGCTTCCAGCACGACCACAGAGGGATCCTTGAGTGAGTGCATCAGGGTCTGAGAAGCCCTACACCGACGCAGCTCCTGCACCAAAGACCAGCCCCCCAGCATCCACGTGATCTGCGTGGGGCCCTTTTGCCTGGTTGCTGCATCTCCTGTTGGCTGGTCACTTGCCGGCTGGCTCGTGACCTCTGAGACGACTATCCGAAGAATCCAACACTGCTAGTCTGGTCCCCCAGACTGGCCCTTGCTTCCCCGTGAACGAGAATCACCCGGACCCTCCTGGTCCACACCAGACGCCATCTTTGTTCCACCGCGTGGCTTGCATTAGCCAAGGCCTGTTGTCCAGATCGACGATCCGACACCGCCGACAGCAGCAGACTACGTGGGACAGTTCGTGCCTCCAGCCTGGTCGTGAAGAGCAGCTCCTGGTCCACGCAGCTACAGAGAGAAGCGACCCTTCCTTCACCTGACTGCGGCGACAGCACCTGGTTCCATCACCGTCACTGGCTAGGGACCAAGACTCTGTCCCCTTCCCTTTCAGGACTTCTTCCTTCCAGTTCCATCCTTGGAACCACCGGACTCCTCCATCTGGCTGCCTGCCAGCAACTCCTTGTTTCAGGCATCACCGGGATCAACGCAGCAAACCCGATGCAACTTCAGCCCTATGCACCCGCAGCCTGTGGGTTAGGTAACTAAAACTCCTAGGTGCTGAAGTCTGTGTGCACTATCCTAGTGTTCAGGTCCACTGTTGTTTTCCCTCCATCCAGCCGGGTTCGTCCGGAATCCGTAACTTTCTAAACTGTAGCATCCATAGACGTTGGTACGCATCCCGCGTGAGAGTTCCCACTCTGCACGTGAGTCCCGTGGGCCTCCTGCTCCTTACTTACCTAGTTCATAGCGTAGTCCCAGCGATCCTCCAGCCTCTGGATCTCCTTACAGTATTTTCTTTCCTCGCATTCCATTGTTTAGAGTATATGGTTTGTTGTGCCCCTAAGGCACACGTGTAAATATTGTGTGAACTCGTATTTCCCTTGTAGTATTGTCATGTGCTTAGCCCTCTGACCTCATAAAGAGTTCAGAGGTGTTGTTATTAATAAATATATTGTTTATTTTCATAACAACCTGTGTGGTGTCCTTTCATCTGGTATTCAAGGGGTTATATTGTGGTAAAATAGCTGGCTTCACATGCCAAAAGAGTTTAGCCTAAGACAGCTTTGTCCATGCTACCATTAGGATAGCTGGTCTATAAGGTTGACTTACAACCAATCACCATAAGGGTTGTTTGGACTGATACAAGGTGATCACTAGAACTAGTGAGCATCATATATCAGGCCAACTTCTCACAGTGGGCAGCTGCACTGTTTAGGTTTTCCTTCCTAGGGACATGTCTTTGGACTCAGGAGTGAGTCGCACTCCTTCGCCCCTACTTTGGCCTTCCACAGCTGCGCAGCACTTAGTGCCAGCTGCAGCGTTTAGGCCCCTTGCTCTTGTCCTCAGCTGCCCAGCAAGTATTGAGCAGCTGCTACATTTAGGTTTCGGTGCAGTGGCGCAACCTGGACCCTAATGTGATTTATGTGCTATGCTCATTTATGTGCTGATGCTTTTGGGTATTAGGAAATGTACTGTGAGTAGTATGTTTTGCACACCCTGTGTTGAGGCCTCTGGATATGGTTTATACCTAGGAAGTTGTTTTATCTAGTATAGTTATGCTAATGAGTTCCTGGTTCCCTGCGTGATATATGCCTACGGTGGTTAGGACTGCGTGGGCTGTACTTACCTTTTACCAGTGGTTACTGGTTGTGTGCTACATTTGCTATTTGGTGCTACAATTGTTCTATGTTCTAAGTGCGAGTTCTACCAAGTGCTTATTCCTGACAGTGGTCCATGTGGCCCTGTCCTATGTACATAAATCCCTGTAAATTTCGCCCATGCCAGTGGCACAGTGTAAATTGTGTGTTCATTTTTGATCTGTTTTACTATCATATAAAGGGTCTAATGCTTGGCATATGACAAATTCCTTGAGAACTTTTCTCCTTTATTTAGGGTCTCAACCTTTATTAGATCCTTTCTCACTAATCACAGATTTAAGTGACCAACTTCTTTTGTAAAATATATAATCCCCTCTCCTTTTTATCATTATGGGTTTAATAGGCAGAATACCGAGGCGCATTCCTTATTATTTTTGACAAAACATAGAGGCATGGGGGGCGTGGCCAAGACGGCGACCATGGCGGACGTAGCCTAAGTGAGCTCCGTCCCGCCATCTGCATATCCTGCCTGCATCCTACGTCGCCCCGACCGAACAGCGCCCAAAACCAGGTGGCAGACAGCGGATCCGACGGCAACGCCTCGGCAGTAACTCTGGTGTCCCGGCGGTCTGCGGCTGGGGAGATACAGCCGCCGGGAGCCCTGACGGCGAAGGGGCCTTCCTCCACGCCACAGCCGGGACCTCGATTTTGGGTTGGTCCGCCCGGAAGTGTGTGGCAGCCGGGGCGCGCCGGCGGAAGGTGCCGCTCCAGCGGAAGTGAAGTGGCAGAGTGGCGGCCGGGATCAATCTAGCCCCGCTAACGCCTGGACGCTTGGGCAGTGGCGGCAACGCCGGCTGGGGGAAGACGGAGTCGGCGCCCGTTCTCCAGCGGAGGTGGGGTAAGGAGAGGCGACTGGGCGTGAGGCCTAGTGGGGGAGGGGACGCTCTGGGACTGTGCCTGGCCTCACTCGGCGGCGGACTCGAGCCGCGGGGCTCTGGGACACTGGAACGCTAGGGGGGCGGCCGCCATACTGACCCCCTACTTGTCCCCCCCCTCCCCCCTCCATATTCGGACTGTGACCCTGCTGGACTCTTCCTGAGGGCCGGACTGCTGATGTACTCCTGCTCGGTGGCCGCCTCGGGCCGTGGTGAAGGGTGTGACCTGGATGGACCCCCGCAGTCTGCTGACACGGTCCTAGGCATACAGGCGGGCCCCCAAATTGCATTGACATTGCAGCTGAGAGGCGTGGCGCGGGTGCTGGGTTGATTGCTGCGGGCCCCGCAGCGGAGTGAGTGGCCCCGTTACCACGTGGCTCGGCTGTGTAGACCGGGCACTATCCCCTGCCACTGAACACATAGCGCCTTGCGGGAGTTCCACGGGGGTGCGCCGCATATCCAGAGGTCCACGGCAGTCCGGGTGACGCTCATCATCAGAGAACGTACACTTAGTGAGGAGTACATTGGCCTGCTGGTCCCTCGTAGTCGAGACCATCACTCTGTCCGAGACATGACGAGAGGGGGCAACAGCGGCAATGCTTCTAAGCAGGGCCCGATGGACAAGTTTGCAGGACCCAGTGGTAGTGCGGGGGCGTCTGGTGGTCCCCAGAGCACGGGGCCTGACAACGCGGCGTTGATGGCAGCGATCACGCAGTCGAGGGACATGCTGGATGCGAAAATCGGAGCGGTCGGAGCCGACGTGACCTTGCTCCGACAGGACCTACGCAATGCGGTGGCACGTATCACCGAAACGGAATCCAGGATCACGGAAGTCGAGGACGATGTGGTCATTCTCAAGAAGAAGGTCGCCGCCATGGAGGGGATTCAGAAGGGGCTTGCGCTGCGGGTGGAAGATGCGGAAGGGAGGGCCAGAAGGAACAACCTGCGCTTCGTGGGCTTCCCGGAGGACTGTGAAAAAGGGAACATGGAGGCCTTCCTGACCCAATGGCTTGAGGGATGGCTCCCCCCGGACACCCTGTCGCGCTGCTTTGTGGTAGAGCGGGCGCACCGAGCACTCCTTCCTAAACCACCTACTGGAGCCCGCCCCCGCTCAGTGATTGCCAAATTGCTCAACTACCACGACAGGGACACTATCCTGCGACAAGCCCGCGCCCAGGACCCTCTATTGTTTGAGAACCACAAAATCCTTGTGTTCCCGGATTACACAAAATTGGTCCAGCAGCAGAGACAGTCGTTCACTGCAGCAAAGGCACGTCTGCGTGAGCTCAAAATTCCTTATGCTCTGCTCTTCCCGGCTCGCCTGCGTGTGGTCTTCCAGTCCCGCACCCAGTTCTTCAATTCCCCGGAGGAAGTTTTTGAATGGACCGACGAGACAGTGCGAGTCAAGGTGAATACCCCCCCTAGGCGGAACTCGGATTCGTCGACCACCGGGAGACCTCCAAAGCCGCCCAGAAGGTCACGCAGCAGGAGTAACTGGAGGTCGCGCTCCCAGAAGCGCCCGCCTCCCCGCGACGAGACGGCCGAGGCACCGGAGGAGACGGACTCTTCTCCGTCGAAATCCTGACACCCTTACCTTCACGCTGACTCTGGCAACGGATCTACTGGGCTGTTGAGGTGCCTGGCTGGGTGGAGTAGGCCTGGCGCTGCTTTTGGACATGCCACTCATTGATGGACTACATAATTCCTTACTCATGGGTGGGCAGTAGGTCGGGTGACGCTTACCCGAGGGCGGGCCTACTCCCGGAGTTCGTTCCCACGTGTTGGGTGGGAGGTTGTTAGATACTTTGTGGGTAGTTGGGTGGGATCCATTGGTGTAGTGGGTCTTGGACCTCCCGTTGGAGGTTTGTGATTGCCTGCACCGCGACAGGTACTTCAATGTTTCTGAGGTATGGGGTGGGGGGTTGGAGGGGGGGTCGTTGGTACAGTTTGGGGAGGGGGAGGGGGCGCAGGGGGGGGACCGGGGTTTTGGGGGTTCGGGAATCATGGGGGGGGAAGTTGGATCTAGCTCTAGCACGGTGTTTGCGATAACTTGGGGGCAACTGCATGTGTGCGTGTGGTCTTGGTGGCCCGATACTCTCAAGATTTGAGTGATTGATGGCGGCTGATGAACAGGGTGCGAGCCTTTCGCATGCTACGATGCGTATATTGAGATGGAACGTGAGAGGGATGCTTGACAAAATCAAACGGAGTGCGGTTCTGCGATTGGGGAAGACTGAAAGAGACGCACCTCATGGGCACAAAGGTTCTTAGTCTGCGGAGGCATGGGTATGACCAAGTATTTCATGCTGGGTTCACGAGAGGGTCCAGGGGAGTTGCAATCTTGATTCATCGCAGGGTCCCATACACACACGACACACAGTGGCTGGATGTGCATGGACGGTACGCGTTTGTCAAGGGGAAGCTGGGGAGTGAGCCTGTGGTCTTTGGCAGTGTGTATGCTCCACCCCCACTACAAGACGCTCTGATTGAACGACTGTTCGATATCTGGACTGATATCCCGCTTGTGTTGACGATTGTGGGTGGAGACTGGAATGACGTGATGGATGGGAGGCTTGATCGCTGTAGACCCGGCGGAGGCCAGTTATTAGATGCTGCTACACGACTGAGTAGGATGGTGCAAGGGATGGGATGGATTGACACTTGGCGGCATCATCATGCATGTACCCGCGAATATACCTTTGTGTCCGCGGTCCACAAATCCTTCTATCGTCTGGACTACCTGTTTGTCCCGCAGCCCTGGATAGGGAGAGTTGTCTCTACCTCCATACTTCCTAGGGGCCTATCAGACCACTCCCCGATTGCATTGACGTTGAGTCTAGGTGTGCGGCGACAGCCGTTTCGCTGGCGACTCTCCACGTGGCACTTGCAGCGCGACGACTACCAATCGCGCATGAGGGAGGCAATAACGCATTACTGGATAGAGAATGAGGACCCGAGTATGGATGCCATGACCTTGTGGGAGGCCCTGAAACCTGTGCTCCGGGGCGTGGACATAGCGTGGTGCGCCGCGAATCGTAAGGCCCGCACGTTGGCCCTGGCGGACGCGGCTGATCAGGTGCGTACCCAAGAGGCGACCTGCCTGACAGGGGAGAGCGAAGACGCGGTGGCTGTGTTGCTGCACCTCCAGCGCTCTTACACCTCCTTATTGCTAGATGAAGCCAGACAGAACTGGCTAGCTACACAGAGTCGAATTTATCAATGGGGGGACAAATCTAGCACGATGCTTTATAGGCTGTGTCGGGATACCTATCAAGCCCAGCCCTTGCCGGGACTCTGTGATGCCGCCGGAAACCCTATGCCAGCTCCCGAGATCCTGGCCCAAACATTTGCCCAATATTACAAGACGCAATATGCCCCCCAGGACTCCCTCCCGGCGGAGGAGATCGATAGATTCCTTGCGGACCTTCCGCCCCGGGCGCTCTCGGATGAAGCTAGGGATCAACTGGATCTCCCGCTGTCAGCTGAGGAGCTGGGAAAAGCTCTAGGCGGCCTAAACACGGGCAAGGCCCCTGGGCCCAATGGGTTCCCCTGTGAATTCATGAAGTTGTTCCATCTCCAATTGGGGCTGCGCTATAAGAAAGCCCTGGAAGTGGCTAGGGACCATGGCAGACTGCCGGCGGACGGGCGCCATGCCGAGATCGTGGTTTTTTGCAAGCCAGGGAGGCCCCAAGATAGTCCCGAATCTTATCGTCCGATATCATTGCTGAACTTCGAGGCGAAAATACTGGCAAAGGCTCTGGTGAATCGCCTACTCCCATATATTACGGACTTGATTCATGCGGATCAAGCGGGCTTCATGCCCCACAGAGCGACAAGACATAATATACGCCGCGCGCATTTAGTGGTAGAAGCGGTGCGGGCGGCGGGCATCCCTGCGGCCCTCTTACTGGCGGACATTGACCGCGCTTTTGACTCCCTGAGCTGGCCATATCTTCGAGCGCTCCTCCTCCGGCTTAATCTGGGCCCGCGCTTTTTGTCGTACATTCACTTGCTGTATACGGACCTGACGGCAGCGGTCAGGGTTGCGGGGGCGGTCTCCAGTTCATTCCCCATTGGTCGGGGCACCCGACAGGGATGCCCCCTCTCACCTTACCTGTTCGCCTTGGCTATGGAGCCGCTTGCAGCTTGGGTGAGGATGGACGCTCAATTGCACGGAGTGGAATGGGTGGGAGGCCCATCCGATAGGATTGCACTCTATGCTGACGATGTGCTATTTTTCCTCACAGACCTCAATAAATCGGGACCGAGGGTCCTGGACATAATGTGCATTTTCGGGGAAGTGTCCGGTCTTAGGATCAATGTACGGAAGTCGAAATTGTGGGTCCTGGGTGGCCGGGGGACCTTGGGCCCTTGGGCCTCGGCCTTGCAAGAAGCGGCGGGAGGCCTTAAATATTTGGGTGTCTTCTTGACGGACGTTCCGGGAGTGTCATGGTCTCGTAACATAGTGCCAGTCTGGGACAGGATCCGTTCCGATATGCAGACGTGGTCCAGGATGCCCCTGAACGTCTATGGCCGCTCGGCCATCTTCAAGATGGTAGCCCTACCCCGTATTTTATACCAACTGCAAAACCACCCGTACCCAGTTTCGTCACACTGGTTTCGGCAGGTGAACTCTGCCTTGGGTCGATTCCTGTGGACTGGGGGAGCAGTAAGAGTGGCGCTTCGTACCTGCTTCCTGTCGACCTACTGTGGGGGGCTGGCCACCTCGGACGTCCAATCCTACTACCAGGCGTCGCACCTGCTTGTCCTTAACGAATGGTGGTATGGGGATCGGGGAGACCCGACCTATGCCCTGGAAAGGTATATGATGGACCCGGACACGCTCCATACCATCCTGTACTCGGCTGCTATCCGGAAACGACTCCCGATGGTCACTCAGGTGGTCTTCAGAGTGTGGCGCGACGCTCTCCGCCGCATGGGGTGGTGGAATAGGCTAACAGGTGAGACTCCCCTGTGGCACAATGGGAGACTGCCCGGCTTGGCTTCCCTGCGGGGCTTTGAAGGTTGGGATGCTATTGGCATCTCGGCACTGGGCCACGTATTAAAGGGCACAGTCCTCAAGTCGTTCCAGGCATTGCGGGTAGAATATGACATGCCCCAGTCTCAATTCTTTCGATACCTGCAGCTCAGACACGCACTGACCCCCGCAATAGCGAACTTAACGTCCTTGCCGGAATTCAGTCCTTTGGAAGCTAAAGTATTTATGGGGGAATTGGAGACAAAGAAAATATCAACCATATACCAAACGCTGGTTACCCATTGTTCCCCCTCCCTTGATAATTTGCGGGCAGTTTGGGAGGGTGAGCTGGGGGAGTTGGAGGAGGAGGACTGGAGGGAAGCGCTGGAGGCCTCTAGGGGGGCAGCAATAGCAGTGCGCCTGCGATTCATCCAATTTAAGTACCCACATAGAACATATTATACAAGGGAACGGCTGTGGAAAGCTGGGCTGATAGCCTCCCCGGAGTGCCTGAGGTGTGGGAATGCGATAGGCTCCTTCTTACATACGGTATGGGGATGTGTACGGCTGCAGAGATTTTGGACTGGTGTGTGGGACTGTCTGGAGGAAGTACTAGCATGGGACCTCCCTCGCACGCCGAAGTTGGGCCTCCTCCATGTTATGGAACAAGTAGGGGGTGATAGATATAAACGTCACTTGCTCCTGTTGGGTCTCACAGTGGCCAAGAGGGACATAGCCCAGGCTTGGAAGGCACCCAGAGCTCCGCTGGTGGGGGTGTGGAAGCGAGGCATGGACTTCAACATGGGCCTGGAACGTCCAATCTTTGAGGCCAGGGGCTGCCCTAGAAAACACTATCGAATCTGGAGGAAATGGGCGGATTATCGGGGCCTACAGCTGGACCCCCCAGCGATAACAGACACAGGTTTGGACCTTGTTGGTTCTGCCCCTGAGTGAACTGTACCGCATGCTGCTATTACGATCCCTCAGATTATGTTCTGGACAATGTAAACACCGTGCAGGGTGGGGGGTGGGTGTTGGGTTGGAATACGGGGAGGGGGGCTTGGGTAAACGTTGATTGAATATTTTGATCTTATTGCTCTTTTATTTTCACTGCCTTCCTGATACTACGGAAGCGGTGTCTTGTTTATATTCTGTCAACTACTGAAACCCAATAAAATTTGTTCTGAAAAAAAAAACATAGAGGCATGGTAAGTACAGGCCTCTCCAGTGAGGCCATTAATTTATTTCAACTCCGATGTGATTGATTGTAATAAAAATGGATTGATTTTCATTGCTTCATTGGTTAATAATACTGATTCTAATATCACATGGAGGATTCTCTGCATGAGCAAGAGAACGTCCAGCATGGCGGCGGGGCGCGCGGAGGTGTCTGGTAGAGAATGTAAGATTCACACATTTTGTTCTCATATACCCCGCTCTTCTGGATCCCTTTTCTGCTCTCCACTTTCTCCTCACTCGAATAACACTCATTGATAGTGAGATTAGCGTTCTAAGGGTGAGTACTGTTCTAACTGGTTCGTTTCCCTCACCGCATCTTCCAGTCTGCACACTATACGTCAGTTGATTAGCATGTTGGGGGAAGAGCAAAGCCTTTTTCTTTCTTTTTGGGCAACCACCTCCTGAAAGGGTTTTAGGTTGTTTTACATGCTTTTTCCTATTAGTGGACATTTATTGCTGTCCTTTATGAAATATTCTTGTTTTTTATATATCATACACTAAAATGTCTGACAGGGTCCAATCCCCCCTGCAATTGCGTACTGATTTTCAAAATGAACTCCCTTCAGCAAGCTCGGCACAGTTCGGCCCTTCCTGAGTTGATATGCCTCCATTACAGTCCGTCGAGGTGACTAAAATTGCCTTCATTCAGTCCATTCACAGGTGCAGATTTTGCTCACCAACATGTTGGTTGCACCAATGGCGGTTGGTATATTCAAAGTCCTAGACTCACAAGGGCTCAAATCGACTCCCAAGAAAATGACCCTGCTAGACTCCCAAGACAGTTCTCGTGGTAGATGAAATTAAAGTCCAAAGAGATACTGCCATATCCTATATCCCACGAAGAGGTATAAGCACATACCTCCTCCCATTCAAGGATTGATGTTCAAGGTACAAAAGGGGGTGGTAATGGACGGAGCATCTGAACCAATCAAACACTCACACCCAGTCAAATGATCTGGGTTTAATCCATCACCGTTCTTTAGCCCACTCTGCCACCCCAGTTCAGACATGGCTATATGCAAATCAGTCTGACCCTGTGCCTCATGGGAACAGTCCAGCCCGAACTGCCAAGCCATGCCTTCCCTGGACCGGAAACAAGCTTCCGAGGACCGGTTTCTGGCATTCCAGCCGTCTTAAGCCCAGCTTGCTTGAATCCAGTGGCAAAGTGAGCAAAGGACTCACGTCTGAGCATACCCTGCCACACTTATGGTGGCCAATAGCAGTACAAAAGGGGGTGGTAATGGACGGAGCATCTGAACCAATCAAACACTCACACCCAGTCAAAAGATCTGGGTTTAATCCATCAGCGTTCTTTAGCCCACTCTGCCACCCCAGTTCAGACATGGCTATATGCAAATCAGTCTCACCCTGTGCCTCATGGGAACAGTCCAGCCCGAACTGCCAAGCCATGCCTTCCCTGGACCGGAAACAAGCTTCCGAGGACCGGTTTCTGGCATTCCATCCGTCTTCAGCCCGGCTTGCTTGAATCCAGTGGCAAAGTTATGTTATGTTATGTTATGTTATTGTGATTTTTATAGCGCACAACTGCCCCAGCAAAGGGGCGTCCCGGCGCTTTAGCTGGCAGAAGAAAATACCAATACATAACTGAGCAATAGCAAAGAGGAAAGGCCAGGGCGCTATAATGGACCAGGAGGAAAGAGGAATGTTTTGATAGCCCTCCTAAAAGCAGACAAGTCCTCAAGGGCGCGGATATGAGCTGGTAGTGAGTTCCAGAGCTTGGCCACGAGGTAGCGGAAAGACCGACCTCCAGCCCGAGATCGTTTGAACCGTGGAACTATCACCAGATTTTGGCCCGATGACCTTAAGGAACGGGAGGGAACATAAGTGGTGAGAAGATGCGCCAGAATCTGGAGGGAAGACAGCTTGAGAATTTTAAAAGAAAGGCAGAGAGTCTGGAACTCAATCCTTTGAGCCATGGGGAGCCAATGGAGCTTATAAATGGTTGCTTTCACCGAGCAGAACCTAGGTAGGTCCACCAGGGCTCTAGCCGCAGCGTTCTGTACGCGTTGCATCCGAATGACTTCCGCCTGATTGGCCCCCAATAAGAGTGAACTCGCATAATCTAATCGCGAGAGTATAGTGGCCTGAATTATCAACTGTCTGGTCGGGGCGTCAAAAAAGTTCAGGACTGGCCTAAGCTCACGCAATATACCAAAACAGGTAGCAGCTACTTTTTTGGTATGTCCGCAGAAGCTAAGAGCGGTATCCAACCAGACACCCATATTTTTCACCTCAGATACTGGAATGGGAGTAGGACCTAGCTCAGAGGGCCACCACTGATCGCCCCAGAGGTTGCTGTGTTTGCCAACGATTAAAACCTCTGTTTTCTTTGCATTAAGCTGTAAACAGTTTGCCGTCATCCAGCCAGCCACTCCTATCAGACCATCTCTGAACCTGGAGGCCCCGGAGTCGGCATCCCCACTAAGGGCAACCGCCAGCTGCGTGTCGTCAGCATAGGATACTATATTCAGGCCCCACTGCGACCGCAGCCAGCGGCTGCACATACAGGTTGAACAACGTGGGGCTGAGTGCCGACCCCTGAGGTACTCCCTGCTCGATGGAATAGGGCTTGGATTCAAATGGGGGAATGGTGACCCAGAAGGTGCGATCTGATAAAAATGACTGAAACCAATCCAGTGCCCTCCCAGAGACACCTGCTTCTCCTAGACGACGCAGCAGTATCATGTGTGAAACCGGGTCGAACGCGGCACTGAGGTCAAGTAACACCAGTGCCGCAGTCTGACCGGAATCCAACACGGTACGTAGATGTTCCGTCATAGCAAGGAGAGCTGTCTCGGTGCTATGACCTGGCCGAAACCCATTTTGGCAAGGGCCAAGGATATTGGCAGTTTGAAGGTGTTTAGACAGGGTCTCATTCACTTGGGCCTCAGCGACCTTAGCGGCCCATGGGAGAAGAGAAATTGGACGATAATTCTCCAATTTAAGCGGGTCCAGCACCGGTTTCTTCAATAAAGGCGTGACATAGGCCTGCTTCCATTTGGTGGGAACTATGCCAGAAGAGAACGAAAGATTAATAAGATCGCGGATAAGGGGAAGACACATAGCAGCCGACTCTCTCAACTGCACAGGTCTAAGCGGATCCGCCGGAGACCCAGATTTGACTTTTGCCGCCAGCCTGTGCATCCATCACTGTTCTTTAGCCCACTCTGCCACCCCAGTTCAGACATGGCTAAATGCAAAGCTTGTTTCTGGTCCAGGGAAGGCATGGCTTGGCAGTTCAGGCTGGACTGTTCCCATGAGGCACAGGGTCAGACTGATTTGCATATAGCCATGTCTGAACTGGGTGGCAGAGTGGGCTAAAGAACGGTGATGGATTTAACCCAGATCTTTTGACTGGGTGTGAGTGTTTGATTGATTCAGATGCTCCGTCCATCACCACCCCCTTTTGTACCGCTTTTGGCCGCCATAAGTGTGGCGAGGTATGCTCAGTCGTGAGTCCCTTGCTCACTTTGCCACTGGATTCAAGCAAGCCGGGCTGAAGACGGCTGGAATGCCAGAAACCGGTCCTCGGAAGCTTGTTTCCGGTCTAGGGAAGGCATGGCTTGGCAGTTCGGGCTGGACTGTTCCCATGAGGCACAGGGTCAGACTGATTTGCATATAGCCATGTCTGAACTGGGGTGGCAGAGTGGGCTAAAGAACGGTGATGGATTTAACCTAGATCTTTTGACTGGGTGTGAGTGTTTGATTGATTCAGATGCTCCGTCCATCACCACCCTCTTTTGTACCAAGGTCTTACCGCGGCCTCATTCACCAGCATTCCTTTTGCTCAGTGACTGATTGAAAACTTTTTTCTGCCTATATTAGACAGGAGGCTCAATCCCTTTTTATGGTTCTCTTCAAGTATTGGGACTGTGCGAACCTGAGCTGTCCCCATGATCCCCGTTCTCACACTGCCAAGCCCCCGAGCTTTCACGACCTGTACACCATCCCTGCACACACCTGCTTCCCAGGGGCACCAGCACAGTGTAAGGGTACCGAACCTGCTTGAAATCTTTTTTACAAAGGGTGGGATGAAGGAAGTTTTGGCAGCAAGTCTCATAAAAACAGGGCTGAATTACCAAAGCAGGGACCGGTGTTACTGTTTGCCAGGCCATCAAAAAGTATCGTAGATGGCACATGCAGTGAGCAATATCCTTAGTGTTTGGATTTTTGGGCTCTGGACTTCAGTTTGCGGAGGCAGTCGGCGGTCAGCATCCGCGATCGGGAAAGGGCAGCACGCCAGTGGCGAGACAGGCATTTGCTGAGGACAGACAGGGTAAATGAGCAAGTTAGTGAAGCTAGGATGATAGGCCTATAGGCTATGTTTTCCCTGTCACATTAGTGGATGGCATAAAAAGCGCTGAGTTGCACAGGTGGCATTTAACTTTCTAGCCATGGTGCAGTTTTTCACCATATACTGAGGCCTTATAGGAGAGCTAAATATACCAATCAGGGGTTGGCAAATTTCTACATATTTTAGGGGCCAAGACACATACACTCTGCCCCAGTGTGCAGAGCTTAAAACTCAGCAATAAAATTCAGTGGAAATATTGTAATGCCCTTGGAAAAAGAGGTATTTTCTCACAATAGTGTAGACCTTAAGACAACGAAGGCCTGTACAATAACCCCATCTTTTGCCTGGAGGCAATCTGTCATTCCATTGCTCATTCTCTATTTGTTGCTCTATCTCAGTCTTTCTCTCTCTCTTTCTTGCACCTGTTCCGTCTCTCCCAGTAACACAATCTTACCCCATAGTCTCCATGCTGCTGGTAGATTGGTTAAATAGCCCTCTATTGATATTAAACTACATATAAAGTAGAAGCTACATCCGATTTCTCCCACAAATCTGCACCGAAAATGATGCAACTCCTTGATTTATTATTGATAACCAGAGATTTTACTACAAAGGATGATTCAGCTAGCTATAAGGAAACACACATGCTTGATTGAACTAATAAAGAATGGTGTATCTGTGCAATGTGGGTATGCAGTTTCGCACAGAAAGTTATCTACCTTCCCATGTTCCAACATGTAGACCCGAATTACGAGCCACCCAGTGTTTGATGAGATACGGATAGCACATGATGAATAACAATACGGTTAGATACGTTATTTACTGAGCAGGACAAAAAGCTACAATCCACTAAAATAGTGCAGAAAATGTGGTTTTAGAGCTTACTTCTCCAAATCCCTTATGTCCTGGAATTTTCAAAGCTCTTTTCTCCCTTAAAATTCAGCATGTTTAACATGCTCAAATTTAATCGGGGTTGCGTTTTTCATCACACATGGGGGAAGATTTGTAGAAGGTTTGCCCCACTGCAAAGTCATGCAAACTGGCACAAACTTTTATGAAAGTATTTACTTCCCAGCACAAAACATTTTTTGCACTGGAAAGTTGCCATAACAGTCGCTCACACCCAAGGTTTTTGATGCACAGACCTACCTGCTAAAATTATTAGACAGGGCTTTGCGCCAACAAATAAAGCCTCCTGGAGGCAGGCGCCACGGAGAAGAGATGTTTTAATTTGTCCTAACGTTTCACACTTTGCATATGTGCCAGTTAGTAGAGCACACAGTCAATGTGTGAAAAACTTTGTTTGTCTAGGCATAGTGTTGTGCCCTTTCAGTACAAAACCTAGACTAGCCATCAAGCTCACTCCTTTGTTCAGTGGTGCAAAGGTGCCTGCACGACTCTGGATAAGCAGCACCAGTGCACCAGCACTGGGGAAGACAGGAGTAGCTCCATATCTTAGTAACTATGCTTCTGTGGCACCTGTAGTGCGGGTAAAGTTGAGTAGTCACATATTCCAGACTAACCTAACAGAAGTATTATGTTTACTTATTTCCAAAATGTAAAAGTGTTAGTCAGTGAAATACATACTGACTTCTAGTAACAGTGATGCGCAAAATACTGTGGACATAGAATTCTGTCACTAGAATACCAATCAAAGGCTAGACTTTTGTTTCCATTGTCACCATTCTTGCCATCAATAACAACTGGACCACTGGCGTCCATTCATTCTATCCTTATCCCAATTTTCAAAATATATGAGTCTTGAATGCATACCACGGAGCAGCCAATTATTGATAAATGGGGACTATAAATCTTTCCCAACAGCAATACTCACAATTCCCTACTATAAGAAATTGGGTTATTGGTTGAGTGGGGGGAGCCCCGCTCAGGTAAAATCCACAATCCTTGTCAGAGTGACCCATGAAAGTCCCTTTTTTACCTATTCTCAACCCTTTAGTAGCTTGGCATAAACCAGTTGGGCTTAAATTAGAGACTAAGGGGCAGATTTACAAGCCCTTTGCGCCTCCTTGCGCCACCATTGCGTCACTTTTTTGACGCAACGGCAGTGCAAACAATGCAGCCTATTTAAAAGAGTGACGCATCTAGGGAGATGCATCACGTTGTAAAGCCATGCATCACATTACACCTGCGCCACGTATGATGTATGCTGGCTAGGCGTTCCCACGCAAAAAGCCATGTAGAACGGACACAGTGAAATTTACATTTCACTGCGTCACTCTACGCCTTCACAGCGTCAAAATCCCTATGCCTGCTCAGACCAGGCGTAAGTAATGATGCAGGGATTTTTGTATGGGACTCACCTATGTCTTGTGGCACATTGATGGAGTTGCGTCACTTTCATGAGCAACTTCAGCGATGCCAACAAATGCGTTAGTATTTCTGATGCATCTGTTAATCCTTGCGCCATGAAGCACTGTATTGCAAACACAGCGCATCCATGGTGGCGCAAGGACATTTAGCCCTGGCGCAAGGAAACTGCCAAATCTATGCAGATGCGTCAGTTCCTTGTAAATCTGCCCCTAGGGCCCTGAATAGGATGTCAGTCGGTAAGCCTCTAACCGCTCATTCTGACCACCGTAGAACGATTACGGTGGTCGGAATTCAAACCACCCGGGAAATCTGGCCGGCTTCCGATGGGCTCAAGGAGCCTGTTAGCTAGTCGGAACCGCCAACATAATCCTATATGGATGGCGTTTCCGCCATCGCGATTATGATGTCAGTATCCGACATGCTTTCCATGTCGGGCTTTCTGACATGGAAAGCCTGTCGGAAAAGTGACTTTTGCTGCCCCTAAGAGGGCCCTCTTTCTGCAGCGGCCTCCGGTTAGGGGCCGAGGGGGCACACATGGTGCTCCCTGTAATTCCCTGCACTGTGTGCTTGTCACACAGTGCAGGGATTTACAGTGACTCCTGTAGGTAGGTGGAATCTGACTGCATGGTTGCCCCCACCTTTTCCCTGGTGTTTTGATGGTTTCTGACTTAGTTTGGCTGAGATCCTGCTATCCAGGACCCCAGCCTAGCTGCTTCCTCTCTAAATTGGATCCACGTACAGTAGGTACACTCCATATTGTTACTGGGTCACCCTTGTAAGTCCCTAGTATATGGAACCTTAGGTACTAAGGGCATAGGTACCCAGAGGGCTACCAGGGACTGAAGCATGTAATATGCCACCCCTGGAAAGCCTTCCAAAATGGCACCAGAGGACTACTACTGCAGCCTGGGTAAGGTGGTGCATGCACCCCTTACTAAGATAAAGGTTACCTATATCTACCTTTAATCACTGACACATATAAACCTATCAGTCACTCCTATGGCAGGCCTTATCAATCCTGAAGGCGCAGAGTGCTTGGTTTTGTGTGAGAGGGTGCCCATGCATGAGCAGGACCCCTCTGCAGCTTTCGGGAACCCATTCTCTGAAGCTGTTCTGTGATGCAGCCAGAACATATACTCTTAAGTGCATTATAACCTCGCGGTAAATGCTAACTTTGGGATGTCTGCATGGAAGCATGTTGGGCGAAGAACAAAGCCTTTTTCTTACTTTTTGGGTGACCACCTCCTGAAAGGGTATTAGGTTGTTTTACTTGCTTTTTCCTATTAGTGGACATTTATTGCTGTCCTTTAAGAAATAATCCTATTTTTTATATATTATACACTAAAATGTATGGCAGGGTCCAATCCCCCCTGCAATTGCGCACTGATTTTCAAAATAAATTCCCTTCAGCAAGCTCAGCACAGGTCAGCCATTCCTGAAGTGATATGCTTTTTTACTCCATTACGGTCCGTAGTGGTGACTAAAATTGCCTTCATTCAGTCCATCTAGTTATGAAGTGATTTGCTCCAAGTCCTCTTCTAAGTGTCCTTAATCCTTAAAATTCCAACCGCGACTTTCCCCATAGAAGTTAATGGTGATTCGCGGCTGTGTTTAGACACTGCACGCGTCTCCCGTGAGTCCCCTGTGTCACTACCTTGGGTGGTTCCTGGTGGCCCCAGCGGTTCTAAAGGCTCTAGGCCTCGTCTCTATGCAAGTCATGGTTCTTATTCCACTTTCTTAATATATGGTTTGGTACGCCCCTAGGACTAAACGTATAGTGTGCTAATTTACTGTGTGATGTGGAGTTTCCTGAATGTACTTTTGCCTCTAGCCTCATAAAGAGACTAGTGGGGTGTGTGTAGAATAAATACATATATTTCATATATATGTATATATATATATATACATATATATATATCAGTTTCACCTTGTCCACAAGTTAAGCGCACTCGCATCAGGAACAACCATGTGTGAGGCAAAACGAAGCCAGCGGTGTGTTACTTATTCAAAATTACCGCCCAAGTGGGAGTGGCCTCTTGCGTGGCCTCATGGTATTTGTAGTTTCACACTTTCTTGCTACAGTGAGCCTGTCTTCCAGTTGCGGGAAATAACAGTCAATTAAAACCACAGTGGGGCGCTGCACACGTTCACCTCAGGCCCCCGCAGAATTCCGCCATCATGAATGGACTACCTCCCGTTTCATCGGTAACATCGGGTGACGTCACAAATGTGAAACTACAAATACCATGAGGCCACGCAAGAGGCCACTCCCACTTGGGCGGTAATTTTGAATAAGTAACACACCTCTGTTTCCTGTTGAGGTTATTGCCAATGATTAAGAGGACAACTCGAAATGCGTCTGGCAGTTTGAAGTGATTGTTGCCATGTTCTGCCTCTTTCAACTGCAGCCTTCATGATTAAAAGATGGAAAATCACCTACCTGTTTGAGGCCTTTCCTTTGGGGCAACCTTATGTTTTGGATTGAATGCGGTCGGCCTGGCCGCGGAAAGAGCCCAGCCGCGAGTGCAGCGATCCCGTGGTGTCGTCACCCGATGTTACCGATGAAACGGGAGGTAGTCCATTCATGATGGCGGAATTCTGCGGGGGCCTGAGGTGAACGTGCGCAGCGCCCCACTGTGGTTTTAATTGACTGTTATTTCCCACAACTGGAAGACAGGCTCACTGTAGCAAGAAAGTGTGAAACTACAAATACCATGAGGCCACGCAAGAGGCCACTCCCACTTGGGCGGTAATTTTGAATAAGTAACACACCTCTGTTTCCTGTTGAGGTTATTGCCAATGATTAAGAGGACAACTTGAAACGCGTCTGGCAGTTTGAAGTGATTGTTGCCATGTTCTGCCTCTTTCAACTGCAGCCTTCATGATTAAAAGATGGAAAATCACCTACCTGTTTGAGGCCTTTCCTTTGGGGCAACCTTATGTTTTGGATTGAATGCGGTCGGCCTGGCCGCGGAAAGAGCCCAGCCGCCAGTGCAGCGATCCCGTGGTGACGTCACCCGATGTTACTGATGAAACGGGAGGTAGTCCATTCATGATGGCGGAATTCTGCGGGGGCCTGAGGTGAACGTGTGCAGCGCCCCACTGTGGTTTTAATTCACTGTTATTTCCCGCAACTGGAAGACAGGCTCACTGTAGCAAGAAAGTGTGAAACGACAAATACCATGAGGCCACGCAAGAGGCCACTCCCACTTGGGCGGTAATTTTGAATAAGTAACACACCTCTGTTTCCTGTTGAGGTTATTGCCAATGATTAAGAGGACAACTCGAAACGCGTCTGGCAGTTTGAAGTGATTGTTGCCATGTTCTGCCTCTTTCAACTGCAGCCTTCATGATTAAAAGATGGAAAATCACCTACCTGTTTGAGGCCTTTCCTTTGGGGCAACCTTATGTTTTGGATTGAATGCGGTCGGCCTGGCCGCGGAAAGAGCCCAGCCGCGAGTGCAGCGATCCCGTGGTGACGTCACCCGATGTTACCGATGAAACAGGAGGTAGTCCATTCATGATGGCGGAATTCTGCGGGGGCCTGAGGTGAACGTGTGCAGCGCCCCACTGTGGTTTTAATTGACTGTTATTTCCCGCAACTGGAAGACAGGCTCACTGTAGCAAGAAAGTGTGAAACTACAAATACCATGAGGCCACTCCCACTTGGGCGGTAATTTTGAATAAGTAACACACCTCTGTTTCCTGTTGAGGTTATTGCCAATGATTAAGAGGACAACTCGAAACGCGTCTGGCAGTTTGAAGTGATTGTTGCCATGTTCTGCCTCTTTCAACTGCAGCCTTCATGATTAAAAGATGGAAAATCACCTACCTGTTTGAGGCCTTTCCTTTGGGGCAACCTTATGTTTTGGATATATATATATATATATATATATATATATATATATATATATACCTAGTGTGGTTCTCCTTTTATTTGATCATTCACAAGATTATTGACTGGTAAAACAAGCTGCTATACATTCCTCCAAGTCTTAGCCTGAAGGCTGCTCTCCACAGCTACCACCAGGATAGCTTTCTATAAGGGTTCCTTTAACCTACCATCAATAAGGGTCGTTTGGACTGGTGCGAGGTGCCCACTATAATAGTGGACAGGATTTGCCAGGCCAACTTCTCACAACTCCCATTTCTCTTTGGGAGCTTGTGCAGTGGCCGGTTTCCGACCACAACACAAGCTCCCATAGGAAAATGGGAGTCTGCGACCACCATGTGAGATTGCATCGTAATTGGGGTTTCGGACCGTCAACCCAAGGCCGGTTGGTTTTGAAACCACAGGGATTGACATCCTAATTAGGGCCAAAGTGCAAACTATTTATGCAGCATACCAACTGGTGCTTTGTAAAGAGATCTGATACCCGAATCGGGTCAAGTTTGCGATGGATAAAACTCTGTAAAATGAAAATAAATAAAATGAAAAAACAGTAATGAAGTGAAAACATAACACAAGAAAAATCACAAACCAACTTAGAAAATAGAGCAAAGTCGACTAAATACCATGATATAAAAACAACAAGAATTCAATAAGTAGAACCAGAGATATGCAATAACATTTTTGTTAGCTATATATAGCGCTTTAAAGCACAAAGCACCATTCGCAGTCATCTAGTCATGCTATACCGGGGGAAAGTCACAAGTTCAGGCTGACCGTGACAGAGAGTGGGCAGGATACAGGATTAGCCCCACTAAAAAGGTTACCTACTCATAGTCCAGCACAAAGAGTGTTGTTTTCGGTGGAGGTAGCCATGAAGACAAGGGAGAGCATAGCGGATTGTCATCACTGTCATCACTGTAGTGAAAAGAGCAGGCCAGGTGGCATGGGCTGTCATCGCTGTAGAGAAGAGCTGGTACAGATATCGTGGACGGTCGTTGCTGGAGCTTCGAATTTGCAGTCACCTGTGGCTGACATTGCTGTAGCGTGATGTGCAGATTTTACATTACCTGTCATTGCTGGCTCTATCTGTAGCACATAGTCTGGTTTACCAAACCTTCACATTGGCACTTGTGGCAAATGACACAGTTGTGCCACAAACGGGTCCATCCACATTTGCCAAGAGCCCAAAAATTTTGGATTTTAACTTTCTTCACAGGAGGAGCTCAACTGATGCCAGCCAAGAGCCCAGGTCCTGCGGAGCACCTTTTAAGGTTCAGGACCTCACTCCAGCAGAGACCAGAAGGGCTCAGGCATGTCCAGTTGGGTGCCCATGCAGGTCCTGTGCAGCAGGTCAGCTGGACAGTTTCAGGGAGGCCTCTGGAGCTTGCTGTGGTAGTGTAGCTCCTACAGGAGGTCAACAAACTGACCCTTGGAGTAGTTCAGGTTAACCTGGGCTAAAGGAAACAGGTCCAGTCTTAGTTCTCAGAGAGCAGGGCAGTCCTCACGCAACAGGGCAGCCCTCTGGGAAGCAAGGCTGGCCTCATGCAGCAGGGCAGTTGGCTGAGGAGCAAGGCAATTCTTCTGTAATGTCCTGTGGTCTAGGAGTGTACTGAAGTGTGGCTTTGGAGGTCCAACATTTGTACCTGGTGTTATCTTTTCAAATGGGTGTTCCATATATTACCCCCACATCTGGTTCTGAAAAGTTCTTCCCTTGCCCTGTCAAGTCTCCAAGCAGTCTGGGTTGACAAAAGACTAGCATCAGGTTCCTTTGTCTGTGCTGGCGGCGAAGCCATTTGAAATGAAGGTGGGGTTGGGGACAGCCCAGCCCCCAACCATCCTGGCAGGATAGTCCTTCCTGTCAACACCTAATTCCCTTTATGTAACTCTCTGGAAAGAATACACAAACCCTAACAGCAGAGCCATTCACAGCATGTGACTCAAGATACTGGCCGAAGTACAAGAAAATGCTAACTTTCTAAAAGTGTAAAAAGAACAAATGATGGACAGAATGCTGACCAAAGCAAACATTCACCCCCAGTCACAAAGATCTGGGTTTAATCCATCGTTCTTTTGCTCACCATGCCACCCCAGTTTGGACTCAGCCATATGCAAATCAGTCTTGACCCTGTTCCTTATGGGAACAGTCCAGCCCGAACTGCCAAGCAAAGTCCTAATTGGATTGTAACCAAGCATCCTGGGACAGGTTCCGGGGCATCACCCCTCATCAGCCAGGCTAGCTTGAATCCAGTGGCGCTGTGAGCATGGGACTCACGTCTGGGCATACCCTTCCCACTTAAGGCTATAAATGCAAAAGGAGTAAATGATGCACAGAATGCTGAACAATGCAAACATTCAAACCGAGTTACAAAGTTCAGGGTTTGATCTATCGTTCTTTTGCTTGCCACGCCATCCCAGTTTGGGCCGACCATATGCAAATCAGTATTGACCCTGTTCCTTATGGGAACAGTCCAGCCCGAACTGCCAAGCCAGGTCCTCCCTGGACCTGAAACAGCATCCTGTTAACGGTTTCGGGGCATCTCCCCTCATGAGCAAGGCTAGCTTGAATCCAGTGATGTAGTGAGCACGGGAAACTCGTCTGGGCATACCCTTCCCACTTAAGGAATTTGTCACCCAGAGTGGGATGGGTATGCCCAGACGTGGGTCCCGTGCTCTCCATTCCACTGGAGTCAAGCTAGCCTGGCTGATAAGGGGTGAAAACCCAAAACCGATCCTAGGAAGCTTATTTCCAGTCCAGGGAGGACCTGGTTTGGCAGTTCGGGTTGGACTGTTCCCATGGGGAACAGGGTCAAGACTGATTTGCATATGGCTTGTCCTATATTGTAATGCCATGGGGAGCAACAACATGATGGATTTGGGCCCTGATCTCTGTACTGGGTTGAATGTATGACATTGTTCAGCAGTCTGTCCATCAATTGTTCTTTTTGCAACTTTCTAAAAGTGGCATTCTCAGAGTTGTTACATAAAATTTGACTTTAGAGGAAGTTAAATTGTTATTCATTTGAGTGTAAACAGCATATTTCTATCTGTTACGAATCAATAGTTAGCACTTATTCAATGTAATAAGGCAATCCCTTGTTAGTCAATGGGCAGAATAGGACTTACAGTAGTGAAAAATGTCTTTAGGAGTTTTGCACTACTTGGATATGTAAAACTTAAACCCACATGTCCTACTTTTTAAATACAATGGACCCTTCCCTATGAGATCTTTGGGCCTACCTTTAGGGTGACTTGCAAGTATTAACAAGCATTTGCAATGCAATAGGTCTCGCATTAGCAAAGTTTTAAGTTGTTGGTATTGTAAATGGTATTGTTTTTTATCTATTTGTTTTTAAAAGCGTCCATGGTGCATTATTTATTCTAGTTTTATGTAGCACTATGTTCCAACATTTTAGACGTCGCAGCGCTAAAAGTAACAGCTATTACAGAAAACTGCACGTTTCTTTAGTAACTGGGTTTTAATAATGTAATGAATAAATGTCTGTATTGTAGAAAAAAAGGCCGTCATTGGAAATAACAATGCCTTTTATGTTTATTTTATTTTTAAAAACATAAATAAAAGGCATTGTAATTTCCAATGCCAATAGCTTAAACTCTAGTTACTGTGAGACCTATTGTATTGCAAATGCTTGTTTTACTTACATTTACTTGCCTGACAAACAAAATGCCTCCATGTCTTTGAAAAGAGTCACCTGCTTTTCAAATCTATATCACCTTCCAAAATGCTGCTCATTATCCATTTGCCTTAATGAGATCATGCTCTTAAATACCTAACTTTATTCCCACTTTTGAGTTAGCGGCTTGAAAGTATGCTGTTTGGGACAACAATTAATCAGTGTGGTCACTCTTCTGCCAGAGAATCTGTGTCATAGCTTACATCATGACAGAGTCGATTGACTAAAGATTGCCTGAGGCATCGCCAAAGGCAGCCCAGCTCACACAGCAACCCATGCCTGTGGTAATCTGTTGTGCTGGTAACCCGATGGACGTGCATACTAGGTTGCATCCTGAATGAGGGGGTGCCATATCTTTAAGAGGGTGATCTTATTAAATTAGGTGAAGAAAGCAACATTTTTGGAGGGTGATGCAGGTTTGCAAAGGTGTATGTTACTGAACAGAGGATGAGTTAACAGGTGTGCCTAAGCCCCAAGAGTAAAGACACATACACTTCGCTTGTCTTTAGGAAGCAGACAGTCACAGACACACACAAACAAAAAACACAAAAGTGGTGCCACTGAAACAGATGAAATGTCTCACACCAGTGCCTTGATGTAGTCTGTTGTCTGTGGCTGCCTGTAGTGAAAGAAAGACTCGTGCCGCCCAGTGTTTTCACTGACAGCTGGTCGTGCAAGGGTGAGTGTGCGTGTGTGCGTGCGTGCGTGCGTGCGTGCGTGCGTGCGTGTGCACGAGACAGGGAGGAAGTAAAGTACATCCACATCACTCACAAAAAGAAGCACTTTAACTTTTAAATACACAAGCATCAAAACAGCATTTTTCACTGACAATACAGAAATAAACAATAAATAATATGAAGCATGATTTTTGCTCGCGTGGAGCACGCTTCCATGGCTGTCATGCAGGCTCAAACCCCCACCACTGCAGCTCACCTGGCCTAGGAGGAGGGCTGGAGACCGAGGGAGAGGCGGGTCCGGCGAGGAGCGTCAGCGGCAACAGACGGTTGGTGCCGCCCCCTGGGAGCTTCGAACGCACCTGATTCCTCATTTGCAAAGTTGGCAGCAGGGCACAAGTCCTAAACAAGCGCGCTCGCGTGCCTCGCACGGCAGGGGGGAGGAAGGGGGTGCACAATTTACTTGCGGGAGCCAGCGGCTGGCGCCGCGATAATTGATCACATCTGGTTCCAGCCGCTCACTCCCGCAAGTAAATCGCCTCAAGTGCATGTGTTTCCATTGAAGGCAATGGAACGCTTGTACGTGTTTGGATAAAAAGCCGTATCGATAGCAAGAGGTATTTTTGCCGATCAGCGCATGCGCGCTGCGTAGGCGAGACCTAAAAAGGAAGGTTTAGGCCTACCAAAATGTTTATTTTCCAAGATCAAAATTACATTTTAAAACTGCATAACAGGATGCAGTGGCAGGAATGAGACATGTTTTAAAAGGCTATTTTAGTGGGTGGCACAGTGAGTGATGCAGGCCCACTGGTAGCAAATAATTTACAGTTCATTGGGTACACGTAGAACTATATATTAGGGACTTACAAACAAATTAAATGTGCCAATCAGGTGTAAGCCAATTTTACCAAATTTTAGGACGAGAGCACAAGCAGTTTAGCACAGGCTAGCAGTGGTGAAGTACATAGAACTCTAATTGTCAACAAAAATCGTTTCAGCAACAAAAGGCAAAAATCTGTGGCAGACCCTGCAAAAAGGGCTGGGTCCAAACCCCACTTTCCAAATGTCAGTGACAATTAGCAATATTAGCCTCTTCCCATGTCCCTGAAACAGGGACAGCTTCGAATTTCACTCAGAAAAACTCTGTCTAGTTGTTAATAGTGCATCAAAGCAAGGAAAGGGACATGTATGTCCTCATACACCAGGACATTAACCATGGGAGAACAGCCACAATTTAGGCACAACATATCAGAAAATGTGGCTTGTATTGTAATTGAGGATGGAACATGGATACAACTACATAGCTGAATCTTTGTTTATGGAAACAAACTGGAGTCTACAGAAGAAAGCACTTACAGCCTGATTCATCAAAGACCTGTTTTGCGAGTCTATAATAGCGATTCATAAGGAATCGCTATTACAGACTCACAAAACGGGATTCATGTAGGAATCGCAAAAAGAATTGCGATTCCTACACATTCCTTATTTGCGATTAGCAAATTGCTAATCGCAAATAAGGAATAACTCTCCATTCATTACTATGGGCCAAAAGGCCCATAGGAATGAATGGGGAGTATTCCTTATTTGCGATTAGCAATTAGCTAATCGCAAATAAGATAGCGATTTAAAGGGTGCCAGGGGTGTCCAAAGGACACCCTGTAGCACCCCTTAAATGCAAATTGAAACAGGTGTTGCGCACACACATGTCCAAAGCACATGTGTGTGTGCAACATGCAACTTAGAAAAATGCTTTTAAAAGCATTTTTCTAAGTTTTCGCTATTTACCACGAGGTTTGACCTCGCGGTAAATAGCGGGCCGAAATTGCGAATTCGCAATTTTTAAATGGATGATGAATTGCATTTAAGGAATCTCAAATAGAGATTCCTTAAATGTAATTCCTCGCAAAATAGCGAAATCGCTATTACCAATTTTTGCATTTGGGATGATGAATCCCAAATGCAAAAATAGCGCTCACAAAGGGCCAGATTCTCAGAATCTGGCCCTTTGCGAGCCGATTTCGGCTTGATGAATCAGGCTGTTAATCATTTAAAGTTTTTCTTAATCCCAAAATAACTTTTAGCATTCTTGTAGTTCTTGTGCAAGGAAAACTGTTTGACTCAGTGAAAGTAGCACATGCAAACATGCAAACTAACCATGGAATCCAAAAGAATGGAAACTTTCACCCTGCTTTGCTCAATGCATGTGATTATATTTAATCAAAAACTAAAAAAAGAAAGCTGGTAATAGGATGAAGAACAAGGACCGATTGAATGTTCTTGTGATTGTTTTTTCAAACCCCAAGGTCATATCATGATGGGCTTTGCTAGCGCCGAGCAGAGCGGAGGGCCCATTCTATGTGCCTGCAGGGTGTAAAGTGAAAGACATATTTATTTGAGGTAGAGTCTCATTTTCAGCTAGACAGCTCAGAAACAGTGAACAAAGTTTGCCTCTTTCTGTTTCTGAGGTGTGCTGTCTTAAAAAGAAGCACTAACTTCATATTGGGTTAAATGAATTCACTTTAACCCCTTCGCTGCTAGGCCTTTTCCCCCTGTACTAAGCCTTGTTTGTGCTATTTGGGGTATTTCGCACTTAGGCCCCTGTAACATTTTGCCCACATAGGATATCCAAGAAAAATATGCAGCCTTTTCTTCCAACATCCTGAGGATTCTAAAGGTACCCATGGTTTGTGGATTCACCTGGAGGGGGCTGAGAAATTAGCCACTATACAGCAATACTTTGGTGTTTTTAGGAAAAGTGGGAAAAGAGTGCGGCTGAAGAAAACATCTGGGGGGTTTTTTCCCTGAAAATGGTATGAACGAAGGTTTGCAGTGCTAAAATCACCATCTACCCAGCTTTCAGGAACAGGCAGACTGTTTCCAGAAAACCAACATTTTCTACACAGTTTTGACATTTTACTGGGACAAAGCCTATATTTCCTATTTTTTGGACTTTCAACCTCCTTCCAGTAAGTGGTAGAAATGGGTGTAAAACCAATAATGGATCCCGGAAAGCTATACATTTCTGAAAAGTAGTCAACATTTTAAATTCAGCACGGGTCATTTATCTAGATCCTTCAAGGTTTTCCTATAGAACTAACAGTTTAAATTTTAAAAATGAAGATTTTGAAAATATAAAATAAAAAACTAAGGCGGAAACAAAGTGTGTCCATAAGGGCAGGTTTTTTAAATATGTTTTTATGCTGACTCTGCTATGGGCACCAACGCAAATGAGGTATCATTTTTATCAGGAGCTCAAGGGGAACACTGGGCGGTAGGAAATTTGTGCTGATGCAGTGATCCTTTACCTTTCCCACACAGACATGTGAGAAAAATGTGACTTTTTAGCTAAAGCTGAGGTTTGCAGTGGATTATGGGTATGAAAACACTGCCAGCCAAGCGCCATCCATGTATACCACTAGCCAAACACCATCCAACATACACCACCAGCCAAGCGCCAGTCCACACACACCGCCATGCAAGCACTAGTGCACACACACCACCAGCCAAGAGCAAGTCCACACACACACCAGCAAAATGCCAGCACACACAGAGCCAATCAAATGCAAGTACATGCAGTCAGTCAGTCGAATGCCAGTTCACACCCACACACACACACACACAGAAACCTTCCCTGGTATCCAGTGGTTTACTGCCCTCCTTGAATAAAGATGAGCCTAAACATATCGCTGATCTACCCCCAAGGGGGTCAGAAATGGCTCAAATGTGTGCTTTAAAAAAGGGGACTGACCCTTGACTATGGGGCTGCTCCCTGACATGCCCATAAACATATCCCTGGTGCCTAGTGGGCTTTCTGCCACCACCCAGTAGGGCAGATCGGGTGTGGTAACCATCATCTGTCCCCCAGGGGTGGGGCAGAAAGACTGTGGCCATTTTTGGGAGCGCAGGTGAGGGCATTGGCATGCCCATTCTGGACAGACACAACCCCTAAACTAAGCAAAGAAAATAGTCCATGGTGCATATTGGGCTTTCTGCCTCCTAGTGGGCAGATCGGGGGCTATTGTCCCATCTGCCCCTCGGGGGCAGAAAGACTTTCCCTTTTGTGTTTGAGGGATAGGAGCATTGGCCTGCCGATTTTGGGCAGTTCACCCCATAGTATTAAAGTCCCTGGTTCCTACTATGCTTTCCCCCCCCTGGGGGCCAGATCGGGGGTAATAACCTCATCTGCCACCCCAGGATGGGGGGGGGGAGAATGCCCTTTTCGTTTGTTTGTAGCTGGAAGCCTTGGCATGCCTGTTCTGGGCAACCCCACTCCTCTTTTAGAAAGAAAAAAAAACCCTGGTGTCTAATGGGCGCTGTCCCCCCTGGGGGTGCAGATCATGGGTAATAGCCCCCTTCTGCCTCCCGGGGGCGCAGAAAGACTGTCCCTTTACTGTTGAGGTGGAGGCATTGGCATGCACATTTTGGGCAGCCCCCACTCCTCTTTTAGAAAAAAACATTAATCCCTGGAGCCTAGTGGGCAGATCGGGGGCTATTGCCCCCATCTGCGCCCCAGTAGGGGCAGCATGACTATGGCAATTTTTGGGAGGGGTGGGAGCATTGTGGCGGCCCCCACTGCTAAGTGTTAAAAAAAAAGCCCTAGTGTCTCATGTGCTTTCTGGCCCCTGGGGGGGAGATTGGGGGCACTGCCCCCATATGCACCCAGGGGGGGGGGGCAGAAAGACTGAATATGGCCATTATATGTCGGGGAGCAAAAGCCCTTGCCCAAATGGCCACTCCCTGGTGTCTAGTGGATGGATTTCAGATTATGCTTATCTCTCTTCGCTTTATTAATATTCAAAAAACACAGCAGGCAGAAAGATAAACAACAAAGAAAAAACTACAACACCCTACAACCAGGGAGGCATTTGAGTCTATAGTCCTTCCACCATTTCCAGCACTTGCAGTACATATTCTCGTGTTTGTCTTTCCTCTTCCTCTTTCTTCACTGCTTTGCAGCCAGATAAGTCCTCTATTGTTATTTCTCTGTTTGGGGCCCTGTTTTATGATTGAATGTTCTTTGCGGATATTTTTTATTGCCTGTGTAATTGGTTATTGTTTGGCACTGTTTATTTTGCCTTGCAGATTCCCTCGCTCCGGGAGCGTTTATTCCGCTCCTCACGCGGTTGGCCCCCTGCTGGTGCGGTATCTGATAAGACCACTAGAGGGACTCGGCCCTCTCGTTGCTCTCGCGGCATCGCTCCTCACTGAGGAGTCGTGCTGCGAGAGTGGAGAGCGAACGCCTTGTCCCTGCCTGCCTCACTGTGACGCCCGGGTTACTCGGGTTGTATTTGCTGCTGTTAATTGTCTTTAACACCCCGGCGGGGGTCCGTATTTGAGGGTTTTCACCCGCATTATTGACGCGCTCATTGGAGCGTTGTATTATGCACAATTCCGACTTTGGTTGTTTGCGCGCAAACGCTCCCTACCTTTTACCACGCATCTCGCGGTACACGCACATGGAGGCAGAAGGCCCGGTCAATTTATTGAGGGTCCTGCACGTTGGGGGTACGTGCAGTCCTTATTGTGATCCTTGGGGTTACCAGAAAATTTGCACAGCCTGTCAGCCTGCCTATTCTTGTTGGGTTTTATTCCCCACTTTCATTACTGGTGTTCAGCACATATTTTTGCTTTTTAACGCTTGTGATTAGCCTTTTCCCGTAAGATCATTTGGGAATTAACTTTGGGCAGTGTTACTACTCAGACAATGGAAGGTCTGTCTGAGTACTACGAGGAAGAGGTGCAGGGTTATTTGCCCTGGGATGACGAGTTCTTTGAGGCGGTGGACACCTCAATTTATAGAGTTTTCAATGAGGTCGGTGGTCCAATGGAACAGCATCTCTTGGAAAAAATTGTCCAGGAGTGTGCGAAAATAGCGGCAGCGCGTGCGGATCCCTCTGCAGATTCTACCCAGCAGCCTGGGGAGAACCCTCCACCTACTAAAAAGCAGCGCCCGATGGGGTGGACGTGGAGGCTTTTGCGCGCCCTAAGTCAGCTTTCTAAGCCTCTGTGGCACCTTCTGTCCCTCCGCCTCCGCCGACGGATGTCCAGCGGAAGCCCCTGGAGCCCCCTTCCCCCCAGACAGACGATGATGGCACACAGGGGGATACCAACGATGAGGCGAGGTCTTCACGGCCTTGGCTTCCGTCAGCGACTCCTTCAACCTCCGCCGCTACAGCACAGGAGGATTCTGACATGCTCAACCCCGATGAAATCATGCACCCGCGTTTGGCGGCTTGGGTTCCTGGCGATAAGGTGGCCAGATTTGTGGCTAGTGGCCTCCGGAAGCCCCTGGAGAAGGAGGCTCGAGGCTGTCTTCGTGCAGAGTGCCCCAGACCCTTGCTGGAGAATAAGATTGCATTCACGCCGGAGCTAGACCCCACATTTATGGCTAAGTTCACGAAGGATCCCAGGAAGGGTAGTGACAGGTCCATTGATCCTGTCAAGATAAATTACTCAATGCCATCAGTCCAATGACTAAAATACTGGACATGGCTGAGGAGGCGAAGGTCTCGGGGTCCCCCATTTCTCCTAAAGTCCTTTCTAATTGGGACCAACGTCCTATTATCTTTATGGGCAACGCTTATTGCGCCCTGTCCACCGAGCGCCGTCGCTCTCTTTTGATTAAATTAGATCCCAAGCTAGGGAATCTGGCCTCCTTGGAGGCAGGAGCTGTAGCACAGGGGGGCCTGTTTGGCGACCCCTTTATTAAAGAGCTGGGGAGATTTGTCGCGACAAAGCCCAGTCCAGTATCAAAAAAGTCTTTAACCAGCGGGTTTTCTGTGGGCCTGGGTGAGGCAGGGGCCTCTCTCCCAGCCGCGGATTCCAACAAAAGTCTGGCAGGGTATAAGGCTCTGGACGCCGACAATATAATACTTCCGCAAACTACACTAACTTCTAACCAATGTGAGGACAAAGGTTCCGAGGACGCGGAGGTTTCAAGACCAAGTATGACAGCAATCCCAACGGTAAGTGTGCTACCAACAGCTCAAGTGCGCATTGGGGTTCGGCTTGCGGACTTTTGGGGCGCTTGGGCTGACATAACTTCAGACGCATGGGTTCTCCAGACCATTCAGGGTTTTCATGTAGAGTTTAATGGGGACCCTCGAGAAGAGGCGCTTCCTCGACCGATCTCTTTCAGCGCCCTAGATGTTCAGTTGATCAACGAAGAGGTCTCCGAGCTGCTCCGCAAAGGGGCCATTTGTCGATCAACGATACATTCCCATGGGTTCCTCAGCAATATTTTTTTGGTGGACAAGGCAGACGGCGGTCAACGTCCTGTTATCAATCCCAGGGACTTCAATGGCTGGTAGGTTTATCGTCATTTCAAAATGGAGGGAATCCACCTTCTCCGCGACATTCTCCTGCCGGCCGGTTGGATGGTCCGCCTAGACTTGAAAGATGCCTATCTGGTGGTGCCCGTCCACCCGCTGCATCAACCGTTTTTTTGCAGTTCTGCTGGAAAGGGCTTGGTGTTCGAATTCACTGCTGTTCCGTTCGGTCTGTCTTCAGCACCATGGGGTTTCACCAAGGTGCTTCATCCGGCAGTGGAGTTCCTCCGCGCTCAGGGCATTCACATGATCATTTACTTGGACGATTTACTACTCATGGTGCCTCGCGATGATTGCAGAGTGGGGACAAGCACCTGGCACTGTAAATCACCATGAACTACATTTATCTAATGCACTCAGCTGCTTGTAGAGCTCCGCGTAGAGCAGCAGAGTTATTTTTTGCACTTGGCTTACTTTTTATCATCACCCAGCAGACACTTGATTTGATTTGATTGATTTGATAAAAATTTATAATGCGCAGAACA
Source organism: Lissotriton helveticus (assembly GCF_964261635.1). NCBI lineage: Eukaryota > Metazoa > Chordata > Amphibia > Caudata > Salamandridae > Lissotriton > Lissotriton helveticus. The sequence continues at coordinate 645,596,796 of NC_136059.1, forward strand.
ATAACCCGCAGGTATCAAGGCGCCTAACAAAACACATCAGAAATGAAACATCCATCCTTACACATAGGCTTGCAAGAAGAGGCGAGTTTTTAAAGCCCTCCGAAATTCCTGAAGGGAGGGTAACGATCTAAGATCTAGCGGAAGCTCGTTCCACCATTTGGGGGCCAGGGTGGAGAAGGCCCTACCACCCCACTTGGCTCTTCGAATCCGGGGGACTGTCAAGAGCAATTTCCCGGAGGAACGCAAGTTCCTTCCCGGGATATAGTGGGAGATGATGGACCCAACTCCCATATCACTACCTTTTGCAATGGCTCTATAGGTCATGCATAGGACCTTAAACCGAACACGATGTTCCACCGGTAGCCAATGCAACGCTTTCCTTGCCAATGTGGCCGAGGAGCGTCTAGGAGCATCCAGCGCAAATCTGGCTGTGGCATTCTGGACCACCTGTAAGCGCTGCAGGAGGCTCCTATTAAGCCCCGCATACAGCGCATTACAGTAGTCCAGGCGTGAGCCAATGAGTGCAACCGCTATTTGCTTTCTGGACTGCAAGGAGAGGTATTTCCTAATCCTTCGTAGGGTGTGAATTAGCCCCCAGCAGGTGGAGATGGTTCTACTCACCTGGTTGCCCATGTCCAGGGTAGGGTCTATCATCACCCCTAGGTTCTTAACCGATGTTGTGGGAGAGGGACATACTCCTAACGAATCAGGCCACCAGCTGGCAGACCAGATGTTCTCTTTCGCTCCGAACACCATCACCTCAGTCTTCTCCCCATTCAGTTTAAGTGAGTTCATAATCATCCACTGACCGACCGCCTCCATACAAGATCTAAATTTGGAGGCGGTAAGTACATCTGAGTGGGAGAGAGAGACGAGGATTTGGGTGTCATCCGCGTAAGAGACTACCTCCATCCCGAAAGATCTTATTAGTCTGGCTAATGGGGTCACATAAATGTTAAATAGGGTCGGACTAAGAGCCGACCCCTGTGGGACCCCACAACGCACAGGTCGGGATGGAGATAGAAACTCCCCCAGCTTAACTCTTTGTTTCCTGCCAGCGAGGAAGGAGATCAGAAGGTCCAGAGCTACGTCCCTCACCCCCACTTCCCTCAGCCGAGATGTAAGTACTGAGGGAGAGAGGGTATCGAAGGCCGCAGTTAAGTCCAGCAGGACCAAGAGGGTGGTCTGGCCCCCATCCACTGTCGTGCGGATCTTATCTAGCACGACAGTGAGGGCCGACTCTGTACTGTGTTCCCTCCTGAATCCATGCTGGGAAAAGTCCAGACAGCCCGAGCCTTCGACAAAGGCAGCAAGATGCTTGTTAAGATGTGTCTCAAGCATCTTCGCGGGGGCTGGAAGCAGCGAGATTGGGCGGAAGTTTTTTAGGACCTCCGGGTCAAGGGATGCCTTTTTTAACAGAGGTTTAACAACTGCGCTCTTCCACTCAAGGGGCAAGATACCATCTCTCATGGCTAAATTCATTATTTCTAGCAGAGGGGGTAGAAGGGTCACCCTGCACTGCTTGATAATTTTCAGTGGGCTGATGTCCAGGGGGGAGCCAGATTTAGTCTTGTTGAGCAAGATCTCAAGGTCTTGCAAAGCCAGCGGGGGAAAACAGTCCAAAGTGCTTGATGGAGGGGTGCTAGGGGAGATAGTAATCATCTCCACCCGGGCAGAAGGTGCACTGATAGAAGCTCTTTGTTCCTCAAGAGCCGTGTGGATATCTTGAATTTTAGTATAGAAGAAGGAGGCGATCCGATCACATAGATCTTGCGATGGAACAACAGTATCAGGGATTTGTAGGGTAACTAAAGAATCTACAATTGTAAAAAGCTCCTTCGGGAGGAAAGCGAAGATGTTAGGGCCACAAAGTAATCTTGTTTGGCCTGAGTAATTTCGGCTTTATATTTCCTGACCAGAGCTTTGTGGGCTTCCTTGTTTTTAAAGTCCCAACTGGAGTGCCAAAGCCTCTCCTTCCTCCTCACTTCTTGCCTGAGGAGTCTGAGGGAATCAGAGAACCATGGGGCAGATGGTCTCTTTCTTGCTCGGCGGCGAGTCTGTATTGGGGCCAATTCATTCAGGGCCTCCGTAGTGACCTGTTCAAAATGGCCAACCGCAGTCTGTACAGTATCCAGGTCAGTGATAGACAGACTGGCAGCCCAGGGCGCGAAGGAGTCACTGCTGATGTTCCTAAAATTTCTAGCAGCTTCCGTCATATGGTTCACCTTTACACTTCCCTCCACCCTATGGTATTCTAGAAGGAATGGGACTGCAAGGTGATCAGACCATGACAGGTGCACTGGGTCCAAGATGGATAGGCGATGATCATTTGAAAAGATTCCGTCAAGAGTATGCCCTGCACGGTGTGTAATTCCACTGACTCGCTGCGTAAATTTGAAATTGTTAGATCAAAATCCAAAATTCCTTGTTTTTGAGGTCATAAGGCAAATATTAACCAGCCATCCACGTAGCGCAGCGGAGGTTTTTTTGCACTTGGCTTACTTTTCATCATCACCCAGCAGACACTTTGAAATTGTTAGATCAAAATTCAGAATTCCTTTTTTTTTTAGGTCACACGGCAAATAATGACCAGCCATCCTATCCCTATGCTTCGTGAACTATCCCACCTTTCCGAAGGGACAAGGTGGTGCCTGGGAAGAGAGGTCCCAAAGGACCGCTGCAAGTCCAGAAAATGGTAGGGCACAAGATGAGCACACACACACACCCAGATCAAGCGTGTTAGCTAACAAACGCTCCAAACCTTGCATGCACCATCCAGGAAAAGCAGTCGGCCCAATCTAGGACACCACAAGGCAGCATAAGTATGGAAGAAAAAGGGGTCCACAGAGTAGCCTGCGATCTCCTCACAGATGAAAAAGAAGATAGTAGATCACACTAGACTTAGAAAATGCACAAAACGTAAGAGAAACAGCCCAAAGCTAGTCCAAAAAGAGGTTTCCAGCGAAAAGGGCGGTTTAGATACCTGGCGCCACAAGGGACAGTCACATAGCACGCCACATGCCAGTAACTGAGAGATACATACACATGAGACTCTCGGCACGTTGCAATCATGAGCAGCTCTAACTAGTGACATGCCCCCTTATGACATACTCCTAAGCACAAGTAGACCAAATAGACGCAACTCACACCAAGGGTGCCTCCATGCACACACCAAGCAAGATACACCCACGGAATTCCCGATAAGGTTTGATTCTATCCATTCCTAAACCTGTGAAGACCATCTCACAAATATCTGGCGCTAAACGAAGCATCCATTTAGGAATAAAAAGAGGTAGGGAGACCAACGGCCCATAAAAGACACTAAAACTGCTTAGATAACTGATAATCTCCTTTTTCACCCAGCACTATCAAAAAGAAACCTGACTTGGGCCACCTTTTGGTGCCTCACAAAACTTCAACCGATGGAGTGTGGAAGACACAACCCTAGAGAGAAAAACTAATATACAGGAACCCAGAGTATGGCGCACATGTGATATTTTGAGTTAACAATAAACCAAGCTCTTATCCAACAAGGTCAACCACCAAATCTTCAAGTACATCAACATCCTGCTGCAGCAGACAACACCCCAGCCCAGACAAGAAGTATTCATTTGAGAATTATGAACTAATACTATTGACTTTTTGTTTGAACTAATAAAGGAAACCATGGCCCGAATCACCACAGACAGCTCCCAGAGGACCCATACCAAGACCTGCAATGTCAAATGACAAGTTATACATGATTGCCTTATAATATACCCCTAGTCTATTATGGGTGCTACTGCACCTATTCACAGCCGAAGAGCTGCCAAGTAAAATGGAGTCGGTTCAAAGGGACCTTTCCCATGCCACCTACAATTACACTCAGCAGAACACCCGCATTCCACAGACACTACACAGTGCCCTCTTGCACAACACATGGTACCAACACATGACCGCATCCAGCTCCCAAATATCTACCAGGTCTTGTTATGTTTGTTTGACGATCCCTCAAGCAGTAGGCGCAGACAGGCTTTATTTATCCCAAGAGGTAGTCCCTAAGAAAGCAAAAGGCCTTATCCACCTATATGAATGCAGGATAGTGCCAAGATCAAACCCAAAAGGTAGAACCACGCAGGGTAGTAGTAAATTTGACTCGATACAAAACCAACCCAACTGCACTGTGCCTCTTCACTGAACCTACTGACATTCAAACCAATCTAGACAGGATGCACAAAAAGGGTACTATAGAGGAGGATACTGTGTGGCCCCGAGACTTCCCAGAGAAGAGATTCTTGGCAGTAGCAAAACCCCCAACTCAGTGCACAAAAACATCCATTCCTCCATCCATCTGTAGACCGAGGGGTGGCCCTTAGCCTATCTGGGGCAGTCTTCTTTAACAACAAGTGGTCCCCCAATATGGAGTTCTTGAGTAGGGCCGCCTATCTCGAGGATAGGAAGAGCAATTAGTCGCAGGGGGGAGGGTTGAATGAGAGCATGATCATGTCCTGTCAGGAAATCTGGGACACTGAGGTGGGTGGATACACGTGGCTAAAAGGGAAGGGGAAACCTCTAATTGTACAGAAACTAATACTGGGTTCCGTGTGTTTCAAAGGTAAAGGTATACTTCCAGTGGGCACAAATGCTAACTGCGGCGAGATCGTGCACATCCTGGATATACACACCTCCACGCTGATGGATCTCTACAGGCAGTATCGTGAGTTTACCTATATTCAGCTCATCCCTAGGTGGCACGGACTCTGTTCCCAGGTCACCATACACACCCCAACCCTGGTCATTCCAGGAGATGAACTATCGGACTTATACCAGCACCCGTTATGGAAGAAGACAACCTTGCTGCAGCAGTCTCGCGAGAAATGAACTAAGGTCTATTTTAGCTTGGCTGAGTACATGGACATTCTCGAAGAATTCAGACTGTTTACTGATACACAAGTTCCAGCAGCTGGGTTGAAACCCTTCTTCACCCTGAAGACAATAACCAATGCCCGTTGGTGGCAAATTACCAGATGGGAAGTTCTGAAAATGATGAATCGCACTAAGCTCGGTCTTAATTCAATCAAGGAAAAACTGCAAGCAATATGCCTCATGGTAATGCAGCATCGATATGTACTGGACTTGATGACCGCGATGGATAGAGGGGTGTGTGCCAAGATCAGTGCAGCCTGCAGCATATTATTTCCAGGGAATGACGCAGACAATGAGACATTGACAATTGCAATCCAAGCACTGCACCATTTACAAAGAGACATGTGTGAAGACTTAGGCGCCCCTTAGCAGGAGTGGTTTTCGAGTTGGTTTTCCTGGTTACCCCAGTAGATTAGTGGTTTATGCAGATCACTGTTGCTGTTTTCATTGTGTTCCTATTTTTGTGTGGGTCTGTACAATTGGGGATTACCCATTGTGAAAACGCAGTCCTCAAAATGGAATAAGTGCAAGGAACTGGGAAGGTAGTAATTGTTGAGAGCGATCATAAGAAACAACCCATCCCCATTAAAATAACTGTTGAAAGGTATGAGTCATATAGTGTAGTTGACAAACCAACTAGAAAGGGGAATGTTAATATTGAAAAAGTCGATGTTAATATGAAAAACGATACACTCTTTTATGAGAACAAACTTGCATCTTTATTAACAAATTTACTCATTGTGAACTCCACATGAACCCGACTCGCAAATACATAGGCAGGCAGGCTCTGAGACCTAGGCCAGAGGTCACTGATTGATAGGTTACAAGTGGGGTGGCACATAACTGGCATATAAATGCACAAACAGTAAACCCTAGATGAATCCCATACATAGGTGCAGGGACAATACAGTGGTCCAGGGAGATTGGCCCCAATAAAGCGCACATGACCGGAGGGGTATGCCCGCTCCCAAAACACCATAAATTCAGATGTCACATGAGTTAGGAACATATAGCCAATCGGAACATGGACATGCAGTGATCACTCGCTCCCCATGCCGGATATCTGGACACGTTACCCAATGGCCACACCATGTCCATGCAAGGTCGAGGCCCACCTGTACTTTCGGTTAGACAATTAATTTATGACTCCAAAGGCAGCAACGTACATTCCTTACAATACAATACAATGAACTGTCTTAAAAGAGGCCGCAGATGATCACAAATTGGAACAGTCCTCAGACCCTGTAACTGTTCTTCCGGCTGCTCTGTCTAATTAAACAAATGGTTCCTGTGTTGCCAAATGCCTCTTGTGAGTTACAAGGTATTCAATGTTCAAGCAACAATTGAAATTAAGTTTATTACATTCTATATGTACTTTGTGCTTTTTGATTTGTAGATACTTACACTATAAATCTCTTCGCACATTAGAACTAAGCACTGTCCTCCCTTGCATTGTACAACTGCTGACTGCTACATTTTTATTTTAAAATTGTTTCAGCTATTTCTCAGGTAGAAAACTCCCAGTGCATTGGGATTTTACTGACTTTGGCTCTTAGGATATGTTTTAAGAAACAAATGCTAACTGGTACACTAGGCCACATTGGCTATCTTGTCCTACCTTTACCTGTTTTCCTGAGGGTGAATCCACCCACTAGACAGAAAACAAAAACAGAAGAATGCTATTAGTAATTGCCCCTCCACATAAGGCTGGAGCCTATATAGGCAATACTTACCCAGTATTTCTTCTGAACTACTAAGCTTCCCCACAATAAACCTGGCAATGCAGGAGAGAGGGAGGGGTGAAATCTGGCCCCTATGAAAGTCAAGTCCATTGCAGCTGTCAATTTTAATCTCTCAAAGTTGAGGAGGAACCCATGTGCCTGAACTTGAGAGCATACTAAAGCCAGACCCTGAAGCATCTGCTCCCTGGAGGGTGCTTGCAGGAGCCAGTCATCCAGATAAGGATAAACCCTTATCCCCTGTAGATGAAGATCTGTAATAAAAAGGACAACCACCTTTGTGAACCCCTGTGGAGCTGTCATTAGCCAAAGGGAAATACATTGAACTGAAAGTGCTTCTCTTTGGTGATAAATCTCAGGTACCTCAAATGCTCCAGATGGACCAGGTCATGATAATAGGCATTCTGGAAATCCAACGTGCACATGAAATGCCCTTTGACCCCCAGCTGAATCACCCTATGTAGCGTCTTGATTTTGAAAGGCAGGGTTTGAACTAACTTGTCGAGAGGCTTCAGATCTAGGACAGTTTGAAATCGCCTAAGGATTTGTGCAACAGAAAGACTATTGAATAGAACGCTTGCACCTGTCTGCATGAAGAACTTCTGAGGTTGCTTTCTTCTGGAGAAGGGCTCCAATACCATGATAGAGGGCCCTCCTCATTAACTCATTGGAAAGCCATGGATTGGTCTTACACCTGTGAATGACACAAACTCTACGCTGTATCCTTATCTGAGTATACTGAGCATGCAGTTCTCTGATGTAGATGCCTCCCTCTCTGTCAGAAAGTGCTGGATGCTGCCTCCAACAGCTAACTTCTGGCCAGTCTCCATATAGTCAGGACCAAGGTTTCATAGGGGACTTGAGCTTCTTGTCCCCACTTCTCCTGGACTGCAACTTCTCCTGCAATTGTTGAAGTTTCCTACAAGAAGGGTGACAAAAAGGAGCCATATGTATGAAATAGGTCCGTATGTGTGAAATATCATAATAGCAATTACCTAACAGTGATTTTTTTGCAACTCACAAATTGGTAATCACTGTTTTGACTGTAATATACTATTTGGGGTTGCATTAGCGATACAGTATTCATTCAGATCGCTATCTAGGAATCACGAATGATGATTATCTGAATATCAAATCTGCTCGCAAAAAGCAAATGATACATATGCCCCACTTTGATAGCATCACATCCAGAAAGTAGTTCACCAGTGAACATTAGAGAGGATTGCTGTGGAAGTGTGTGTGAGAATTCATTCTCAATATCCCTGATGGTTTACCATCCACCCTTAAATTACATGAAAATGTCCCAAAAGGACACAGAGCAGGAGGCTGGGGCCTGAAGAAAAAACTAAAGTGTCTGAAACAAGGAACTGGAGATACTGACTTAGGAGTGTATCTCCCAACACGATGAATTGTTCAGATAAACATCCTTTGCAGTGCAAGATTCCAACCAAAATACATGTAAGGCAACGCAGCAAAAAACAAATGTAATGGGAGTCACACAGATGTCCATCATGGAGATTCAGAAAAGATGGTATGACCTCAGATCCAGCAGAAGGTAGCAGCCTGGCTAACTGAGCCCAGAGAACTAGATGAGGTCCCTCACTGTTTCTCCCCCCACTACACTTGAGGAACACATGGAAACAACGTTGGAATCAAAGTCAGTGGGAGGCTTTGGCACAATTGACACATCTGAGACTCCAGGTATCTCTCAAGGTAAGTGTTAGACCTAGCATCTTTGGCTTTGTCTCCCGTGACTTTTTGCGTCCTGACCTTCTGTTTTGCTGACTCTTGGAACTTTACCACTGTTAACCAGTGCTAAAGTGTATATGCTTTGTATTCTAGACATGGTAACATTAGCCTATCCACAATTGGCATAATAAAACAACTTGTACATCCCCTGTAAAGTGCACAATATGTGCCCTTTGCCTGTAAATTGAATGCTACTAGTGGGGCTGCAGCACTAATTGTGCCACCCAATCAATCGTCCATTAAACATGGCTCAGACCTGCCATTGCAATTTCAAACTACCATTTTGACCTTGCAAGTGCTCTACTCTCCAGGCCCAAACCTTCCTTTGTATTACATGTAAGTCACCCCTAAAGTAGGCCCTAGGTAGTCCGATGGGCAGGGTACAATGCATTTAAAATGTAGGACATGCACTTTTAAGTTTTACATGTACTGGTAGTGAAATATTCTTACATTTGTTTTTCACTACTCAAAGCCATCTCTCCCATAGGTTAACATTGGGATTGCCTTAAACACTTTTAAGTGTAATTTTCAATTGAGAGCAGATATAAATTTGGAATTTGTTGTCTCTAGACTCACAATTTAAAATCACAACTTGTGGTGAAGTTGGATTTGAAATTGCAAGTCTGAAAATTCCACTTTTAGAAAATTGGCATTTTCTTACTTTAACCATTCTTTGCCTATTTGTCTTTGTCTCTGAATACACGACTGGGTTGCGTGACAGCTGGGCTTTGTGCATTCCTCCTAGACAGCCACACAAAGGGAGCTAGGGTGTTGCATTTGCATCCTGATGGCCAATCAAAAGGCCGATGGACCTTCCTGAGGTAGATTGGGAGGGAGGGGCTAATATTTGCACTAAAATAAGGCTGTGCCTGTCCCTACACAAAGACCTCCATACCCCCTGTAGCTTGTCTGAAGCAGGGTAGGAAAGGTAGGGACCTTGTGATCTTCAAACGCCTCCTTGATGTCTCCCACACTTCAAAGGGCACATTTTGGGTATACGTACTGGACCCCGGACACCACCAAATCAGAACTCTACTGTAACCAAGGACATTCTGCCTAGAACATGAGCTGCTGTGCTGTAGGAGGGACTGCCACTTTGCTACTTGCTCTGCTGTGTTGGCGTCCTGCTTGCTGCTTCTTGCCTGGGAGTAAGATAGACTGGACCTGCTCTCTACATCCTTGAACCCAAGATTTTCTCAGGGTTTGCAGGGATGCCTCCTGTTTTCCGAGGTCTCATGAATGCAAAACACTTCTTGTAACTCTCCTGCTACTGCTGGGCTCTGCCATCTGTCATCTGTGAGTCCTACCCTTACCTAAGGTGCCCTATCCTGTCCCAGGCCTTAGAAGTGGGTATTGCAGCTTGTTTAATCCTCGAAGTCGGCGCTGCAGCAACTTTGCCCCAATCCGTGCCAACGCATCACCCTTCTACGCCAACACAGCTGTTGCTAAACAACAGCATTTTCAGCACTGACTTTGCTTGATTACAACAGCGATCCTACTGCCAAAGTCACTCAACGATGACAGCTGGTGCAGCTTGATGGCGACAGACAGCGTGGCTGGGCAATGATGTAGTCCCTGCATCGTACAGGGGTTTGTCAATTAAACTTTCATCGACGGCTCGGATCAGCACTGACGTTCGCCTCCATCCACAGATACACTACGATGAGGCGCCTCCTTTACTCATTTCCTTGTGTCCTTGACACCAGGGCTTTGCTCCATCCAATGTACTTTGTCAACTGTACCTCTCTGTCCTGTAGCCTGCCTGTGGTCCATTGTTGTCCGCCTGAACTTTGGATTTGTACCTGGACCGCACGACCTCAAGTAACCCTTTGATCACTAATTATTTCTAAGCACTGTTTTCACATTTAATCTTTAAAAACTCATACCTCAAGTTCTACTTATGGGTTTTTGTCGTTGTGGTCTTGTTTTAATCAGATACATATTCTTTAGTTTTCTAAACTAGTGTAGAGTCTTTTTGTGATGCTTTCACTGTGTTACTGTAATTTAAGTGTTGCACAAATAATTAACACATTGCCTCTTAAGTTAAGCCTGACTGCTCTGTGCCAACCTACCAGATGGGGAGCACAGGTTAATTTAGAGTGTGTATCTTACTTATCCTGACTAGAGTAGTGATATCTACTTGGACAGGGTGCATACCTCCGCCAACTAGAGACCCTATTTATTTATTTTGCTAACTTTATTTTCATTTTGTTACAGTTAACAGTTTGGCACTAAAGAATGATACTTCTGGCACAGACAGGTTGCATGAAACAAATATGGCATTGTTACAAGTACATGGCAAGCAAAGTTTAAATACAGATCCAATATACAGGGTGGTTGTGTGCATGTAACAGCAAATATGGCATTACATCACAGATAAGAACACTGTCTCTGCAGTCACCAGTGGGGGTCTTCATGCAACATTCTTGCATATATTGACACTAAATGTATGAAATAAGGATCCACAGCTGTCGCCGTTCCACCCTTCACTCACAGCAGCCAGGACAACCAGCATCCGACAATCAGGGAAGTGATGCCACCACGTCAGACCACTCTTACAATGCCTTTCAACTCCCATTTCTTATCAGAATTGTTCCTCTCAAATGCTAAGTAGGCTTGGTATGGGCCCCAAGTATCTCTTGGGCGGCTATGGAGTAGCATGAGGTAATGATAAGCATCTGAATGAGTATTGAATTATGCCATATCGGTATGCCATTCCTTCACAATGGGAAGGGGGCCCTTCATCCATCACATTGCAGTCCTATGCTGCGCCAATAAGAGACCCAATGCTATAAATTGCCAGCAAGTCTTTGGGACATCTCTGTCATAACCCAGATGGGCCACCATAAAGACCCAATTTCTATCATGAAGTGTACTACAAGTTCTAAAAAAACACACCAACTACATATTAATCATTGCATAAACATAACAGCTGATTGTGTAAATCTGTGTATATGAAAGGCCAAAATCATATCAGAAATGAGACACACAGAAATGCCAGTGTGATTGAATTAGCCTTCCACATGAACCGTGCATCATGGGAGATGTAGTAAATTCACAATAGGTTGCTGTGACTTTTCAAAAGTTTAGTATTTCAACACAATAAAATGAAACCCACATTACACAGCCATAGTACAGTATATAATAATGATTGCATTTTCAAACAGCTATCCATACTTATATGAGTGATGATTCCGAAGCCGAGAGCCTTGAGGATATCACAAAGCAACAGATGAGCCACGTGTTGAAGGCAGTCAAGGCAGAATTCCCCAGTTGCCACTAATGAGCCCCACAGTGCAAGTGCAGTGACAGTTAGCCAATATGTTAGGCGCAGGAAGCACTCAGAGTATGCGCCAGGAACTGTAGTTAGGCCAGACACAGACGGTGCACTCGCCCTGTGTCCAGTAATCCATTCCCTGCAAACATTGAAAGTGATGACTTGGGAAATCCGGCTCAGTATTTACTATACCAAAAAGAGGTATTGTGTGCATGGAGTCCAGTGAATACCCAAAGGTATGCAGAGATTAAAGTAGATAATGCCTTACTCTCAATTTAGTGGTAGCTGGGCTGAGCAGTTAGTATTAACAGAGGATAGTGTGAATGCATTTGATGTACACACTTATACAAGACGGGAACACACACTTAATAACTCAACTCCAGACCAAGGTTTTTCAAAAATATTGCTTTTGTTACTTTTATTTTTAGGAACCACGTTGTACTCAGTTGAAGGCAAGTAATACTTTCGGAAAGGCAGTAGAAATGCTTTTATGGTTTTGGAAATACTTTGGTATTGTCAGTCCAAAACAGTAACATTTAACACTTGACAAGGGATAGAGAGTCATAGGAAATAGATAGAATGTAACGCAATCCTAAAGAAGGAACATAGGGTTATGTATCAGTGGGTAAGTACACAACTTACATTGCCTGTCCTCGAAGGTTAGTTCAACCCTGGACTAGGGTCAGTTTGAGCTGAGAACTGCACCACCAGCAGCACTGGGGAGGCCAGGTGCAGGGTTCAGTATCTACACCATGGGGGTCAATACCGGCAATGATGTTTGCTCTTGCGGTCAACGGAGAACAATGGGGTGGATGGCAGTCAGTAGGCCGCCAACACCGGAACAGTCGCAGTTGTCTTCAGCGAGTTACTGTAGGTCAAAGGGAGGCACCGCCAGCCCAGCAGTTACAGTCGTGGGGATGGAGCTGCGCAGGGGATGGAGAAGTTCCACCAATGTTGGGCCATCTCGGAGAGGCCGCGGTCGAACAGGCGGGGTAGGAGGAGACTGACAGGGCCACTTGGAGGAGGGTAGAAGCTCTCAGGAATGAAGCTATGGTCAGCTTGGGTCATTGGGCCTCTAGGTCTTGGCGGCCACCCAGCTGCAGGGTTTCCTTCGGGCAGCACAGCGTTGCATTGACACAAGTGTTGGTCATCTCCCATTGCCGTCTTTGTGCAGTTCTTTTTGCGGTGGGGAGTCACATCGACACGAATGCCGGTCCTCAAATTACTGCGGTTCTGGGAGTTCTCAAGTAGCAGAGAGGCGCCTTGAAATAAGTGTTGATCCTCCCTATGGGAGTTCTGGTCAGTTTTGTACCGGCGGATGCCGGGGACTAGAGCCCCTAGCCCTGTGAGAGGTTCTTGGTACTTGGGCGAATATTGCGGGGTCTCTGGGGTTTCTTGGAAGCCTGGTAGGGTTTCTGGATGTATTCAAAAAAGGGGGGAGGTAGAGGTATAGGCTAGGTCCAACCTCCATAACTAAAGTAGACCTAAATAACCCGAAATCTCAGGAAAAAAGAACATAGCCAAGGTTGAATTTCCAGAACTCAATTGGAGTTTGAAAACAATCAGGAAAGAAAAGCTTTTCCACGATGACATGCTTCTTCATAGGGGCAATCTCAGTCCTCTACGGACCTGAGGCGTGCTACAACTTGCGGATTACGTAGGAGCACTTCTGTGATAGACTATGTGTAGTGCAGACAGTGGAGTGGAGTGGAGTGGGCTAATGTGAGTTTAAAAATACCTAGCTAATGGATGACACCATTTTATTCTTGCTCCTAGTTGGTGTGGTCTAAAAACGAGAATTGCTGGATGACCCAGCTATAATGGGTTAGGTGTACCTAGCATTATATTTGTCAACATGTTTCAAGCATTCCCCATGCTCTTCGTCAGGACTACACAGGGACCAGCCCTGTGTACGCCACTTCTAGTTAAACTCAACTGAGGTGAAATAAATATAAAATTACACTGCAACTAAAAAGCATGCGTTAGTACATACATACGTCTGAGCATTGTCATATAGTATCTGTAGGGTACAAAAAACAAACATTTTTGTTAAGGGGACAAACTGTCCCCTGCATCCCTTATAGTTCCATCTGTAATAATTTTCTGCACACATAATCATAGTAGATGTAGGTAGAATGATCTTTCTCTGTACCCGTGTGTGGGTCGAAAATAATGTCGCAAATGACATATGAAAAGGAATTTAGCGTTAAAACCAAAGTGATCATGACACACAATGTGAAACACACACACACAAATATATTTAGCACATGCCAAAATGCGGTCCGTAGGGTTCTAGCCAGGTCATTCCACGGGAGAGCGTCTCTTACTAATTAAGTCTCTTCTTCCCTGACAGATGCCGGGAGCGCAGCTAGCCCCGCGACGAGGCAATACTTGCATCATTTTCCAACATTGCTAATAAGCCATTAACACAGCTCTGTTTTTCCTCCGGCTTTCCCTTTCTCCTGCCGGATACAGGTTCACGAGATGCCCACAGCCTCTCCGAGACCATGGGGCACAGTTAATGCTTCCTAAATATATGTAATGTTTGCTAAATATGCTAAATATATTTGTGTGTGTGTGTTTCACATTGTGTGTCATGATCCCTTTGGTTTTAACGCTAAATTCCTTTTCACATGTCATTTGCAACATTATTTTTGACCCACACAGAGGTACAGAGAAAGATCATTCTACCCACATTTACTATGATTATGTGTGCAGAAAATTATTACAGATGGAACCATAAGCGATGCAGGGGGTAGTTTGTCCCCTTAACAAAAATGTTTGTTTTTGTACTCTACAGATAGTACATACATACGTCTGAGCATTGTCACATAGTAACGCATGCTTTTTAGTTGCAGTGTAATTTAATATTTATTTCACCTCAGTTGAGTTTAACTAGTAGTGGCGTACACAGGGTGGGTCCCTGTGTATTTCTGATGAAGAGTTTGGGGAATGCTCAAAACATGTTGACAAATATAATACTAGGTACACCTAACCCATCTTAGCTAGGTCGTCCAGCATTTCTACCCTGTTTTTGGACCATACCAACTAGGAGCAAGAATAAAATGGTGTTGCCCACTAGCTAGGTATTTTTAAACTCAAATTAGCCCACTCCACTACACTACACTGTCTGCACTACACATAGTCTATCATCAAAGTGCTCCTACGTAATCCGCAAGTCGTAGCACGCCTCAGTCTGTAAAGGACTGAGATTACCCCTATGATGAAGCATGTCACTGTGGGAAAACCCTGGTGAGTGAAGGGTTTCTGGAAGGACGGCAGGTCCAGTGGTCGAGCAGGGTGCAGGTAGTGGGGTTCTGACCAGTGTTGGTCTGCAGCAGTTCAGTTCCTGGCCCAGCAGAAGTCCTGGTCTGTCTTCTTCTTTAGTCCATCGAATCCCCTGAGCTGGGTTCAGGGCTGCTCCATAATACTATATTTAGGGGCGTTACTGGGGTAGCAAGGTAGTAGCCAATGAGCTGCTGACCTTAGGGTGACTACACCTTTAGTGTGCTCACCCCACATGAAGGTAGTGGGCACAACCCCTAACCCTGATTGGAGGGTGCCTGCCATTGGCAAGATGAACGGCACTGAAGAGTGGGCGTCACCTTCTTCCCAAACTGAGGGGTGGGGTTGGCAAAGGTGAGCACACCTTCTGGGCTGACCTGATTTTCCTGCCTGTCTTCCCAATGAAAAAGTGGGTGAGACAGGAAGGGGGCCTGCTCCTGCTAGCAGCAGAGGCTGGGGGTCACGTTGCAAAGGCGGCAAGGCCTTTGAAGCTACCCTGCACAGATGGCTCGTCCTGTCCTGGGGAGGTGTGAACAGGAAATAGGAAAGGCTTTGTTTCTGGGCCCTGGGAGTGAAGGCCCCCACCCCAAGGGCCCAGAAACCTGTCTCCTGGTGGCAGGCTGGTGTTCACTAGCCAAGAATCCACCAGTAGTTGGTTTGGTTTAGGTGTCCCCTCTAGAAGGGACCCTTGAGTGCCTGGGATAAGAAATCTGACACTGGAATCAGCGCAGGTTTATTATTCTGAGGTGTTCTATACCAAACATCCCCGGATTCAGTAAAGCCATTATGCTGCTACTAAAATTATAATGACACATTACCAGACCATATACTCAGTATGGTTTTACCGTGCACTTATAATATCTAAAAATGGCCTTAGATATTGTAGGGTCCTGTCCGCTCATGCAGATAGGTCCTCACATGAGGTATAGTGCACCCTGCCGTAAAGGTGACTTACCTAGGTCTCATCCAGTGTTGGACAGGCATGGGAAAGGCATGGCACACAGGGATGTGTGCCATGTCGACTCTTCACTTTTAACTGGGCCAAACCTGCAGGCTGCAATGGCAGTGGTGCATGTTTGTGGTGAGAGGTCTCGGAGGGTGGCATAATACATGATGTAGCCCTCAGAGGCCTTTCCCTGGCTAGTATGGCTTGGAACCCCCTTACAAGGGACTTATAGGTAGGCCAGAGTTGTGCCAATTTTGGAAACAACAGTACAGGTTAGCGAAAGAACACAGGTCAAAGTGCTTCAGAAATCTGGCAAAAAGGTGTGGTGGGGGGTTACTGCAAATGCAAGCCACTGCCTGATATCCCCATGCTTATATTGATTATCCTGTTTGTCTGTATACATATGTTAAACTATGTTTCAAGGATACTTATGACATGATGTGGTGTTATTTTCTATGCTTATATTCCTAGCAAAACACAGGAATAAAGATTGATGTATGTTTACCTGCACAAAATGCCTTTGAGTTTCATTCAGTAATAATTTGTCGATAGTTTATCACTCAGCAAAATAATTCTCAGTTATGGACTCTCTGCTGCTCTCAATGCATCATGTTGCATACGTGGTGGTAGATGGTATCCTTCCTTATCAGATTCAGTGTCAGATACAGTAACTGTTAAACCTCTGCAAGTTGCTACATTGTGGAGAATTGCACATATTGCTACAATATTGCAACAGATTTCTGGCGAGTACTACCACTCTTGTGCAGACATCTGAATCTACTTTTCAGTATTCCAAATGTGAGCTTCATCACACCTTTGGTTTTTCTATGTGCCACATTGTACTGACTCTCACTGCATGTGGATGGATTCATGTGTGGAGTCATTGTCCATGTGGGTATGACATATGCGCTATCACCTGAAATAGCAATATATATTTTAACACATAACAATTACAATTGTTTTGCTGCTATATAGCAATCCAAAGGTAACAGAGGCTTATTACCCAAAATGTATGCATCATCAAACTGTCCACTTTGAAGCCTTGCATGAATGCCACTGTGTCAGAAGTTGAATAAATCATGGGTGTTCTGAGGAAAAAATGCTACTGCGTCAGTAATTAAGTGTTGAATTACACACCACTTCTCATAGAATGAGTGTTTTCACTGTTGTGGAATAGATACTAAGTGGTAGAGGGTGGGGATATTAAGACATGTACCATCTACACATCCAATAGCATTTGAAAAGTTGTCTATCCGGTAAGATTGGAGCTTGGTTGTATGCAGTTACTGTTCATTCTATGAAAATATATGTAGGTATTGATTCACATTAGCAAATAACAAAGAATCAAGGAATGCTCAAAAAAGATTGTAAAAAAAATCACAACTGTGAACTCTGAGACGCCACCAGTAGCTGCAATCGCATTTTGATAGCTACCAGATGCTAACTGTAAACTGCTTAACACCAGCACGTGGGTGGGGAAGGCCTTAATGCAAAAGGTGTGTCCCTCAAGCTGAGGCTTTAGTTCAGCAATTCGATCTAGGTTTACTGCACTACGTGGTGTATATCCCTCCTCTGTTTGTTTAAAAAGTGTCACCCTCAGTCTGAAGTTCCTCTACTGTCTTCTTCGCCTTCTCTGCAAACCACCCAAAATCCTCCTTCTCTGTGCCATGACATATAGGGTGCCATTTTGGAAAAATGCATTCTGGGGCTCTTTATAAAGTTTGCGCATGGTTACTACATGGGTCGAGGTGATGGTAAAAAGGGCAGACATGGGTAGATAAGTGAAAGATTGGATGGGTGAATGAAAGGTGGGAGGATGGATAAAAAGGTGGATGGAACTGATGAGTGAAAGGAGGGTTTGAGTGAAAGGGTAGATGGAATGAAAGGGTGGATGGAATGAAACGGTGGATAGTATAATGGAGTGAGGGTTGATGGATAGATGAGAGAAAGGATTGATGGATGAGTGCAAAAGGTGGATAAAGAGATGGATGAGTGAAAGGATGAATGGATAGGTTTAAAGATGGATGGATAGGTTTGTATATGAAGGGTGGACAGGCGAAATGGTGAAAAACTGAATGATGGATGAAAAACTGAATAGAAGACAGAATGTAAAGAGTAAATGGTGGACATCAGCAGGTAAATGGTAGGATGAATGGATAAATCTATGGAAGAGAAAAGAGATATCTTCTGGGGAGGGTCATGATGATTTGGTTCATTTTTTTGGTGCCATTAGAGCTTTGGTTTGAAGTGGGGACATTTTCAGTTTCTTCCTACTCACATGCTCAAAAATATATAGTATTGTGCCAAACAACAGCATTTAACAGTATGGCATTAAGAAGGTGTAACTATTACAAAAAAAGGAAATGTTAACATATTATCGCATTTCTCTTTCATTTTGTGTAATGAGTTAACCTGCTTTGTTTATATACTCACATTTATCATGTGTTTTGTTGTGTGCTGCTACTATTATAGAAGTTGTTAAGTATCATCATGTCTTGCCCTTAGCCCCGCCCCTCGCCACGCCCACTCACTACACCTCTAGCTCATGTTAATGAGTACCTGCACTTATTTTTTCACATTTAAAGCACTGGCCCCTTCCCATAAGGCTGAAGGCTAGATGTGTAACACTTAGAGTGGCACTTTCTTGCAAGCATAATCATGGTATGAAGTCAATGGAAATAGACAAATATCAGAAATCTCAATCATTTGAGCAACAAGGAAGTCAAACTCCGCAGCAGGTGCTTTTGAGGCTATTGTTCAATTTCTAAAGAAAAATCAGCACCCTCCACCCCAACCTCAGCTTCAGGTGCGGCCAAACCACATGCAACAAAGGGATCTCTGTGACAAAAGCAGCAACTCCGTGAGCTATCCACATACAATACAGTACAATATAATATGTTTTTTTGAAGGACGTATATTAACCCTCTAGGGTACGCAATGGTGAGAGTGAAAACTGCCAGTGGAGAAAACTCTGACCTCTCTCCAGCAGGGACAATAATCACCTGACTTAGCAAATCTAACTGTGCTGAGAAAATAAAGGGTGCTGCTTCGTAGTGTCACTGTCAAGCAGGGATGTTAAACGCTTGGCACTACTAATAAATCAGCAAAGCTGCTAGTTTAGACAAAAGGTAGCACTGGGCTGGCGGTGAGTGTGGGGCAGAAGTTAGGCTCGGGGCTGGGCACAGCAATAGCCCATCATGTGGAGGGCAAGAGGAGGTGAGCAGGTGATCGATTCTCGAACATCGGCTTCCTCCTTCAACTTCATGTAGCAAGGGAATTACTGGGTGCCATGGGGCACGGCTGGCAGGCAGGAAATGCAACATCCTGCCACAGCAACAGTGTGACAGAGCAATAAGGGAGCCAGGCGCATCTAAAGGAGAGTTTCGGAATGTGTGTAAACACAGGACTGGCGAGGCAATTTTTGAGCTTCTTTGGCTTATAAGAAAGCCCTCTATGCACAGACCCGGTAATTGAGGCATGTGGCGTTAGGAAGGTAGGTGCCTCGGTGCAGAAAGCAGTTAGATTAGCGCTCCAGGGGCCTCTTTGATTGCATTGTCTGGGCATTAACCCTCTGATCCAGAGAAAGTACGGGAAGTGTGATAATCCGCCCTTGCCCCTGTCTGTTTAAAGTATTACCCTGCAAGGACTTTTCCCTACCTGAAGTGCTGTGCTTTGAAAATCACACACACTAGCAGGTAAATGAATCTCAACCCTGCTTTGTCAAGCACAGCATGACGGCGAGCACCGGACATTATTCAGATGAGCCCTGCTGAATAGCTCAGCAGGAGCTCAGATGGGGAGACAGAAGCGGCGCCTTTGCTCCCAGAAACACGTCCCACTCCTGCTGGCCACTGCGCCAGCACTCACAGCCACTAAGCCTACCTTGTCATGAGTACCGGTACTCTCCACGGCAGTAGAAAAGTGCCGGTACTCAGAGTAATAAATGTAAGAAGTGCCGGTACTCAGTACCCGTGAGTACCGGCCCATTTAAAGCACTGGAAGGGGAAATTACTGCTACCATGTGTTCTGTTTAGCGAGGTCGATTCACCTCACTGTGATGAGGGGGACGAGGACATTTGGGAACTGGAGATAATAAGAGCCTTACAACTAACCCCATATTGTCGAATTTACCAATAGGGAACAGCCAGCAACATGTATGGGATTATGGAATGTCACTCCAAAATAGCTTTGTAACAGTCCAATGTCATATTTTAGTTACATTGCCTCACTCTAGGTGAATATCTCGCATAAAAAAAGACCTCAAAAAAGACTCTTAAGCTACAATCCTAAAATGTGTGACTTTTTGCAAGTTTACCCCAGTTTAGAAGATGTCTGATGCAAAACTGATGAATTGCCTCAAAAAAAATCTGCAATGTCTACGGACATGTAGAATAAAAAAATAACATCAAATTATGCCATCCAGTCATCATGTCACACAATGTGAGGCTTAGCAATGCACTAATCATTGTTGACATTTGATTCATAATCACTTTTCATAATCTGCCTTTTAAAATTAAAAACATTTCAGGTCTGAATAACATGACAAACACTATGAAAACCTCATGCTTGTATTCAAGGGCGTAACACAGGCCCCTGCAGCCCCTCCCCTCCCACCTCCCCCCACAGAAACACACCAACCCTACAAGGGGCCCCATCACTTCAGAAGCCCCCATTCAGGGGGCACATCATTAAGCATTACTCCACTGCTTGTATTGCATAGCAAAGGTCTAGTTAAGTTGGTGGTAACACTGCAACTTTCGGCTCATCTGAAATGCAGCAACTTCCTACTAGACTTCCAGTCAGGCCAACAACATATAAATATTTCAATAGGTTCGATGCTGGGGGTCAGGGGTGACTAAACAGGTAATTTAATCAGGTAAGACTTTAGTTAAGTAGCTCCTAATGCCAGCGCAGTCAATTAGTAAATAGGTCAAATGACAAAGTAATTGGATTACATAATTTAATGATGCTGGCGATAAAAGCTGCAGGTGATATGATCAAGCGAAAAGAGTTCAGAAACAGATGTTAAGAGATGCAAATAAAGTATGTGGGCACGCAAAAAAGAAGCAATTTAAGCTCCAAGACACTTTCATTTGTAACGTTAATGGATATGCCAACCACCCAAAAGTAATAGTTAATGGGTTCTTGTAGTGCAGTGCTATTCGCTCAAACGAATTTGCACATAGATGCAGTTCACAGTGGCAGTTTAATGCCTTGTAGTTTTTTTTTGTTTTATAGGCGTGAAAAAAGCACCACTAAAAATCGAGGATTTTTCAAGAATTACATCGGCTATTCATTCGTTTTTCACAGAGACACATTGCAACCATAAAATCTGAATTCAAGAAACACCCTTGCTTACTAGGTCTTGATGTTATGAAGAGAGCATAAAAACGTCTGACGCAGAACGCCTTTCGACTTTTTCTAATTGTAATTATAGAAAAAATATCATACAATGTTGAGAAGTGTGTAAACGAAGGTCTGGAGCACATTTCGCTGACGATAACACTTTTGTATGAAAAGGTAAACATGAATGACTGAGTTCAATGTTTAGAAAGAAAAGGACACCACCCGAGAACCACTCGTTTAACCATATTGCAGGTATACCAAGAGTGAGACCAAGAGGGGCCCTGCTGTGTTGTCAGACCATTGACGGACCGCGCGCTGGGATCTTGGGCGGTCGAGGGATCACTAGAGGTCGAGGGAGTGAGATAACCCACTACTTCTGAAGTAAGTAATACGTTTCAGAACAATAGAGTAAGAACAGCAGGGAGTTTTGCCAGCAGCCGAAGTGGAGGCCGCAATAGCGCTGAATTGTGCAGCCCGATGGTTGCCTCCGGCACTGGAGGGCTGAGGTCCGACCAGTAGGACTCGAGATGCAGGCAGGCTGCAGACAAAACGAATTCCTTCCCGCACGAGCCTCCTCCACAGTGCCATTACTAGCTAGCTGAGCTCCTGGACTGCCCATTTTTACCAAAATGTTGTAGCTGCCATCAGTGGTCTTACAATTCAGCACATCATGCAGTGCTTAATTTGTAAAATATTAAGTGCCAGGGCTCTGGCCAGGAGGCCACTGCAGCTTGCACCACCCATCGTCCTTGTCATCACTGCCAAAACAGCTACTAACCATCTCTCTGGCATGTAAATGCAACAGTTCAGATTATTCCAGGTCCCCAAAGCTGAAGGAATGGCTGGGGAGGCAGGTTTTAGCAATTGTAATGTATGTTGTAGTCCTAAACTACCGTGGTTCTGCTCAGGGCCGGCTTAAGGCATGTGCAAGCTGTGCACCTGCACAGGGCCACCAAACCCCAGGGGCCACCACGCCAATATATATCCTTAATATATTAATTCTCCGAGGATGGATACATATTTGCGTGGTGGCCCCTGGCAGGGATTTGGCGGCCTCCGGCTCTGTTCCACTTCTAAACACCCTGACCCCCTCCCCTCTTTACTGGCCTGCGCGCTCCGCCCGGACCCCCTCTTCCGGGCCCCCTACCAACGCTCCTTGCCCAGGGCCACCATGAGCCTAGAGCCGGCCCTGTTCTGCTCATCTCTAAATTAGATGAGCAGCGCCACCATGTGGTGGACTGTTCTAAGTATGGTGTTGACAATTAGGTGCCGGTGCTGTGCTGGCACTCGCTATCCAGAGTACCTGTCTGCTCCTGAAAAGTGCCAGTACTCTTCCATCAAATGTACTGTACAAAGAAACAAGGGAACCCTACTCACAAAGAACCAGGGTAGGTACTGCATGTCAAGAAACAATGGTTCTTGTGGCAAAGATAATCTATGATAATTACATTGCACAATGGCATAAATAATGGACCATATGAATGTCAGGCAAAGAGGAGGTCGAATACAATGCGATTGAATATTTACAACTTATATCAATTTTTCAGACAATTTTCACATATATACAACAAATAGTGCTTAATGTCCCCAGTGTGCATTGGAACCAAAAACAAAGGGCAGACTTGTGACATCAGTGATATTTACAACTCGGTTCCATTATACGAGATGCGACCATTTATAAATAATAGCAATTTATCCAGACACTGTATGCAGTAGACAGTGCTGATGTAGTGATTCGTTTCTCTTTTATGTCGACGGTGTTTCGACCCCTCTGCGGGTACAGGGTCTCTTCAGGACCTAATAGTATAGGGACATCTGAAAGTTTAAAGGGAGAGCGGCATCAGCTAACAATCACGGGGAGGGTGTAAAAAATATATACCAGGAATGGTGGGCCAATAATTACCTGCAATAATATGAATTAATATGCGCAGCCACGGGCAAGTAGTGAAGAACACAGGTTGAGTGACAAAAGGTTAATTAAATAGAGTACTCACACTGGACCCAGCTGGGTGCTACACGAGTGAGGGAAAGGAAAAAAGCAGTTAGAGAAGTAGTGGTTGTAATTAGGGCACTGGTCATAGGTGGATGTTGTCGTGTCCCCTGACCTCAGGAAACACAGGAGACGGTAGGGCTTTTTGATGTATTCTTTATTCGTGTCTTCAGTACATGCTTGTTGTCCCCGACCTCTCGCTCCGAGGTCCTGCTGCCGAGTGTCCCCTGGTCCCCTCCCCTGACCGGATGTGGCATCCGGTATCCCTTGTCCCCACCCTGTGCCCCAGGGTCCTACTGCCATTTTCAAGGCACGACATCCCCCCTTTGTTGTTTACAAGAAATAGAGTGAGAGAGAGAGAGAGAGAGATACAGAGATACAGAGAGAGATACAGAGAGAGATGGATATGTGCGAAAAAGGGCTCTCTCCTTCCTTCATGTGCTTGTCCACCTATTGTCTCTCTTTACATCCCTGCAATCAGTCTTTTTGTCTTCTTGCACTCTCTTCTTGGTCGTTGTTCTCTGACGTCAGTTGATGATTCTGTTGTTGCAATGTCTTCACTCTGTTCTTGCTTTGGTGTCTCTTCTTCCTTTATTTTTAGTTCTCTGAAGTGGGAGCTGTTCCGCGTAATGTGATATCTTCCCGATGATGCCGTGATCATAGGCCCCTTTACTTCAGTCTCTTTCAGAGGTTCCTTTGCGAATGCGCTGTCCGACTTTTTTACTTGTCTCTGTCTCACTAGCACGGTGTCTCCTTCCTTGATTGTTGTGCCTGTCGCGTGTCTTCTCTGGTCAGCATACGCCTTCATTTTCGCTTTCTGGTCCTTGTCTCTTGTCGCGATGTCCTTTTGTTCTGTTTGCTCTGCCTCCTTTAGCTGTGGCAGTCTTGTTCTGCTTGAGCACCCAAGTACCAGTTCTGCAGGGCATTTTCCCGTGGAACTGTGAGGTGTGTTGCGATAGTCTCTTAGCACCTGACATAGGGCCTGCCCATTTGATATTTGCAACAGCTTTGCTCTCTGTATCGCCTTTTTGATTGTTCCCATGAACCGTTCGGCCATGCCGTTTGCCTGCGGCCACAGTGGTGAGAGAGCGCCATTTATAGTGAAAAATTGTAGGGGTGCACCATATCTACAAGTAGCCAGCACCCATATATATAAAGGACTTTAATCATGTTTTAGCGCAATGAAGAATAGAGAACTAGTTGGATTACAAGTACACATTTGTTGCTTGAATAGCAACGCTGTTGAAATGAAACCTTTTTCTCATGCAACGTGTGTTTAACAAACGTAATTGAGCTTTTAGAGTTGCTTTACCTGAGAATGTAACAGACTTTATATACTCCCGATAATTAGTTTAAAAGTAGAAAATGTATTTGCTGTTTAAGGTTGGAGGCCTAGGGAACTAAGAAGAAGTGCTTATGTAAAGCGTTGGGCCTATAACCAGCTGAGGCCTAGTACATAGAAATGGTGCAAGCCTGTTGAAAATTGTCTTGCTTAAACATTTAACTATAGAAATGTTTTATAAAAGAAGCTTTTAGAAGATGTTGCAACATTTGTAGACTGTGAGCTATTTGCGTGTATTCCTTTGCAGGCGCCTCATCAAGCAGATAGTAGAGTAGAAGGGCCCATTGTGCATGAGCGTTAGGATGCTAGACTCAGACATGGAGGAGTAGACCAGGAATTCAAAGAAGCAACTTGAAAGGATGAAGAGCCTGGGACCCAAGGACGTTTGAACAGACAAGGATGGACCAGCGCCATGCTGGAAATTTCCAGAACCCAACACCTCCTGGAGGGGCGTTCACATTGTGGGGTTTGGTATTAGGGACAGTACCCCGAGGGTGGAGGCAGTGCAGACGAGCTGAGGAGCTAGAGAGAGCGGTCGTTTGGGCAAAGAGCGTAGTTGCAAGTCGAGAACTATAGTCTTCAAGAGAATGTGGGCGAACTTCTTTTGGAAGTCACCACGGCTGACACCTTTTAGTTAGGTTGGGCTATTGTTGAGTAGGGATGTCACCTAGCATAGTGTAGGGTCAGACTGATCTGAATTTATGTCTATTATCCTGATGAGTACCAGAACTCAAGTTATAGCAATCCTGTTTAGTCTGATGATCCTGGAATTGATTCTCGTTCTATTCATTAGCCGTTTGAGACTTTTCCGTAGGATTATGTTTGTATTAGTACCGGTTTATCTTCTGAACCTCTTGCTGAGGTGCCTGTATCTCCAGTTATTTTTGGTTATGTAATAAACCTTTAAATTCAGTCTTTAGTCAGTGGTTCTTTGGGGAAAGCAATTGGACAGTTGGATAATTAAATTGTTTAGTTTTGACTAGGTTGCCTAATTCACTCTATGACAGGTAAAAAGGTCCAGTCGACCTGTGACGGGATTCTGGAGAATGGTAAGCAGACACTGGAGGTAAAATCCCGCCTTACCAGTTGGTAGCAGAGGATGGTTTATCTTCTGGAGTAAGGGTAATCTAGAAGTAGGTTGAGATTTCCCCGAGGCCCATAGAGAATAAAATGGAGAGCGTCCAGAGAATCGCGGACGGAGGATGGCGTTCCATGGAAACTGACGGAGAGTAACAGTGCGGCAGAAAGCAGCAGGTCGGAGGAGAGTGAGTATGAAAAGGGTCATGCGTTGTTAGATTGCGGTGTTATGTTGTGTCGTTGTGTTGTAATGTCTTGCGGAGTTGAATGCCTGTAGTGTGAAAGGAGATCAGGTTGTGAGCGCGCGCAACCGGTGAAAATCTTAAGCTCAAGGGGAGTTTAAGTGGTTCGGGTGTATCGAACACCCAAAGTAATTGTCGACCACTGTGAAAGGGGGTCATGAGGTACCATTGATCGCCCGAAGGACCGAGATAGGGGGAACGAATGTGTGAGTGAGTGGGTAACGGACGCTGGTCGGAAGTTACCGTGAGCTTGTAACCTATCAGTGTGGCGATTGTTCGGTCGTTCGCGGACAGACATTTGCCAGTTTGGTGACAATTACAGTTAGACTGTGGCCGTACAGTCAGGGAAGTGGTTGCTTGGTCGGAAGTAATCAATTTCAGTGTATGATTGGGACGCATGCGAGACCGCGAGAAGACCGGAGAGAGGAGGGGAACTGCTGCGAAACGGAGGCGAGTGACGTCAGAAGGAGCCGCGCTGGGATAGGGCGGTTAGTGTGAAGCCGCGCTGGGATAGGGCGGTTAGCGTGAAGCCGCGCTGAGATTGGTGGATTGTCATCAGGAAGTAAACGAGTGTTGTAAACAAGGAAACGTTGTGGTTTTCAACATGAAATGTTTTAAAGTGTTGCGGAATTGCTTCAAAGGCGAAAAGATGATAGAACCTCGGGGTGGGGAGGAGGCTCCACCCGAGGATACCCCAGCCTATTATATGGCAACGAATGTTGGGTTGCATACCATATTGTGGCTTGATAACTGGTGTAAAATGACAGACGGAAACAAGGAATTGACATTTCCTAAATATGGAACGTTTAGATTAGAAGTGTTATACCAGTTGAAGGCGATTATGGCTGCATTGCGACCTTTGCCCAGACCAACACAGTTTGAAGCGCTAAATGCATGGATCAGGGCAGCCCATGACAGGAACAGAGATAGGAGACAAGAAAGAGTGAAACGATCGGTAAGGGCGGTCCAAGATGCGAGATGGGATGCCATGGCCAAGAGATGGAGGGTACAGACCATTGAAGGAGATAGGTTGTATCCGTTGCTGGAAAGTGCAGGGAATGGGCAGAAAAAGAGCACAGAGGATGAGGACAGCGAGACAGACGACAGCCTGATAGAGAGGCTGTTGTCAGAAAGGCCACCCCCATACAATCCAGAGTCAGGGGGAACACAAACATCGGCAAAGCACTGGGAAGCCCCAGTAGGGGAAGGCGGGGTTCCAATGGGGAACGGATGGGACACCCCAGAAAAGGCACCCCCACCCTCCCCAGTGACGAGAGTAGTGGGAAGGTTTACAGTACAGAAAGTTCGGGTAGAAGAGGGTGTCCATTCTCAGAAACTGCCAGATGCCCTGACAGTACCTGTTACCATAGGTCCTATAGTATCAGTGTACAATCCAGAACAGACACAAGGTGAGAGTCCACCACGGATGGGGAGTGAGAGGAGTGCCAGTGAAGGCAGAACTAATGTGGCTGATGGGTGGAAGACATTACCCAGACCGGTAGAACGGAGCACCCCTTTGGTGGCATCGGCAGACTACTCGGAAGAGAGAGGGGGTTGGAGGGGATCGATGGATCTGAGAGGACCGAGGCCGAGGTCAATGAGGGAGTTAAGGCCAGATTTGAGAACTTGGGAAACAATTGTGGACACCCAGAGCGACAGATCAAGGAATGTGTTTGGGTCAGGGAACGAAGAGAATAAGATGGGTTCTCACTGTGCAGCTAGCGAAAGCAGACAGGAATGGGAACACGGAGGTGTGGGAAGCAGGGGGGAGCCCCACCACTCCTCCGGAGACCATCGACAGGAGTGGGGCTGCGAGGGTTGCGAAGGTAGAAGGGTTCCTCCTAACACACCTGAAGAGAGCAGAAGAGAGAGTCAGGACGGTGGCGGGAGGGACTCTAAGGAAACTTCTAACCAAGGCACCTTGAGAGCGGCAATAAAGGCAAGAAGGTTAGATGTGCTGAGACTAAAATCAGAAGTAGAGGAGATAGTGGAAGGTACACTGCCACTAGAAAGGATTGAACTGTACGGACCAGATGAGCTGTTGTTTGTGGCAAAGGATGTCACTCGGAAGGCTAGGACAGCTCATGAGAAACTCTCTGAATTGGCAAACACGTACATGGTAGATTTGACAAAAACTAAAACCCTACAGGGGGGCCACAGGTAACAGTACTCAGATCAAGACCTAGAAGAAAAGAGGGTGATCGGATTAAAAACCCACATTAGGGAGCTGATTATGGGAATCCGAACATGGTCCCAGTTGGAGAAATGGGAGGAAAGGTGGTCAAAGAAAAAGACGGTTAGGCGGAGTGTTATCGAGACATCCCCGGGAGGAGGGTTGATGCATGCAGAAGCGTACCCCTTGAGGGAGGTGGCTCATGGGGGATATGTACATGTACCCTGGAGCAGGGGAGATCTGGCTGCCTTTACAAACACTTTCCCAAAGTTGCGCGAGAGCCCAGTGGAATGGTATAAGCAGGTAGAGAGGTTCGTTAAAATCTCAAAAGTACTGTGGATTGATTTAAACACACTGTTTGACATTGTGGTTCCCGGAGATCTGTGGATAGCATGCAAGGTTAGTGTTGAATGGCCCACGGCAGAGCCAGAACGTGATTCTGCCACGAATGGACCGTCACCTAGGGTGATGGCGAAGTACAAACAGGCGATCACGTGGCTAAAAACTAAAGTACCACCAAAAGACATCGATTGGGTAAAGATAGATCGTACCAGGCAGGAACCAAAACAGACGGTGCATGAGTACTATGAGAGGCTATTGCTGATTTTCAAGCAGTACAGCGGATTAGATGTGATGGATCCGAAGGATATGGGACAGTTCGTATCCAAGTTTGTGCTGGGATTGAGGCCTGATATCTGCCTCATGATACAGCAACATTTGATCTGTTGGCAAAACAAGCCCCTAGATGAGATTCTGAGATATGCGAGGTACTGCAGTGATGAGATAGACTCGAAGACAAAGAAGCTTAAGGATAAACTGATGTTAGTCCAGATGCAAGCGGGAGGACAGGGTCAGTCAGGCAATAGCACCGTGGGGAGGAAGTCAGGGGGACAGAAAAGGGACAACGAAGAAGGTCCGAGACCTAGGATAGATATAGCGACCCTGAAAAAGACGACCAAGTGCCATCAGTGTCATGAGGTCGGGCATTGGAGACGCGAGTGCCCCCATAATCCTGACAATCAGGCACAGGAAGAAGAAGAGGAGGAAGTTGAGGCCCCTCCGGTACGGAAGGTGACAGTGACCAAGCCCCAGACGACAAAAGGGGGGACGTCAGCCCCTAGGGCTCCGGTTCCCCAGCCACCGAAGATTTCAACAGGGAACAAGGTTTACCAGCAGATGCCCTTCATAGTCGAGGGGGATGAGCACTATTACTTTGATCCAGTGTCAGGACGGTGCCTGAATGGGGAGGAGGACTGTACTCTTGGAGCAGTACTGGAGGTAGATCAGAGGGGACCCTTTGTAGAGGCTGATGTAGACGGACACCCCACCACCTTCTTGGTTGATACTGGTGCTTCCAGGTCTACTGTGCGGTCCGCAGTAGTCCCCAATTTGCCCCTTTCAGGACAGACTATTCAAGTGGTAGGAGTAGCGAACAGAAGAATGACGAACCCCCTGACTGAGCCAGTCCCGGTAAAGATCGGAAGTTTCAGAGATAGACACCAGTTTGTAGTGTGCGATTCCAGTCCCGTATGCTTGCTAGGAAGAGATCTTTTGTGTAAACTCAATTGCACCATCTACTGTACCCCCAAGGGAGTAGAATTGCAGACTAATGATGATGATGCCGATTTTAAGGTTGCAAACACGCATGTGTGCATTGAATTGTACCCTGCTATAACCGTGGATGAACTCCCATGGGATTTGAGAGATTCGGTCTCACCGGAGGTATGGGACTTTACGGGGGAAGAGATCGGACTGATCAAAGGGGTAGAGCCTGTCAGAATTCAAGTGAGACCAAATGCTGAATTCCCGAGAACACCCCAGTACAAGTTGACCCCAGAAACACTTGCAGGTATAAAAGCCGTGATTGAGTCCATGATTAGACAAGGGATTCTGAAGGAGGTTATGGGCAGTCCCTGTAACTCTCCGATAATGGGTTTGCAGAAGCCAAGTGGCAAGTTTAGGATAGTGCAGGATCTGCGAA
Organism: Lissotriton helveticus; assembly: GCF_964261635.1. Classification (NCBI taxonomy): domain Eukaryota; kingdom Metazoa; phylum Chordata; class Amphibia; order Caudata; family Salamandridae; genus Lissotriton; species Lissotriton helveticus. Next base: position 645,626,848 of record NC_136059.1, read on the forward strand.
AGATTAACAACATAGTTGTCCTATGTTGTCCCGTGGTGCCGAATCCATCAGTAATACTGTTTCAGATACCGTTCCAAGCCAAATGGTTTTCTGTGATTTATTTGTGTCAAGCTTTCTTTTCTATCCCATTGCACGAGGACAGACAATTTCTTTTCGCATTCAAAATAGAGAGTCGCGTTTTAACATGGTGCCGTATCCCCCAAGGGTATACAGAGAGCCCATCGATCTTTAATCAGTTGCTGAAAAGGAATCTTGAGAGTCTGGTACTGCCGCAGAACTCAGTTCTCGTACAGTACATAGACGACCTCCTTGTTGCGTCAGACACCGAAAATGCTTGTAGGATTGACACTATTGCCTTGCTGAACCATTTGGGAGGGAATGGACACAAGGTGTCCCCCAGCAAGTTACAGTACTGCCTGCAAGAAGTGCAGTATCTGGGTCACAGAATAGAGCAGGGAAAGAGGAAAGTGTCGCCTGACAGGATTGAAACAATAATGAGAATGACCGTGCCCTCGACCCAAAGAGAGGTTAGAATGTTCCTGGGCATGGTTGGCTACTGCCGGCAATGGATTGCTAACTTCTCCCTGAAAGCGAAAGCACTGCAGAAACTGACGCACAAGGACGTGAGTGATCCGATACCATGGGACACAGACTGTATGATGGCTTTTCTTGAGTTGAGAGAGGACTTGTGTCGTGCTCCGGCTCTGGGAATGCCCGATAACAACAAATCATTTGCATTGTTCTGCTGTGAGAGAGAGGGATGTGCTTTGGCAGTTTTAGTGCAGGATCATGGAGGAGTCCGTAGACCAGTTGCTTACTTTTCGGCTACCTTAGACCCAGTAGCCGCAGCGTTGCCCGGATGTCTCAAATCCGTTGCTGCAACAGGTGTCAGCATTGAAAGATGTGAAAGTATTTTGATGGGATATCCACTGACAGTGCATGTACCTCATTCTGTAGAATTGTTGATGACCAGGACCAAGACGCAGCACTTGACCAACAATAGGCTCACACGCTACGAGCAGGTTATACTTGCTGCGGAGAATGTGACCCTCAGGAGGTGCTCTGTCTCGAATCCTGATACCTTGTTGCCATTACCAAATGATATAGAAGATGATTGGGAAGACCACGATTGACTTGATGTAACTGAACTATGCACCAAACCTAGGCCGGATATTGTTGATGTGCCGTTGACAGATCCCGATGAAATTTACTTTGTGGACGGCTCATGCATAAGAGACAATACTGGTCAGTTGAGAGCAGCATTTGCTGTCTGTACGATTTCTGGAATAATTGAAGCAGCCTGCCTGGAAGGAGTACACTCCGCGCAGGTGGCTGAGATAATTGCGTTGACGCGTGCCTGTTTGGCAGCCAACGGGATTCGGATCACCATCTTCACTGGCAGCCAATATGGATTTGGGGTGGTTCATGACTTCGGTCAGTTGTGGTCTCAGCGGGGTTACATGACGTCATCGGGCTCCCCAATCAGGAATGGCGAATTCATCAGGTTATTGCTGGAGGCCTTGCAAGGTCCTGCAGCAATAGCAGTGGTAAAATGTACAGCTCATACCAGAGGCACTGATTTCGTGTCAATGGGGAATCATTATGCTGATGAAGTTGCACGCTATTGTGCGGAGCAAGGATACTCCTTTACTGAACAAAACATTGAGGGACCAAGGGAAAGAACTGAGCTAAGCATGATGCTTGATGTGGCAGATACATGGGAAGAGTTGAGAGACATGCAAGGACAGGCGTCAGATTATGAGAAAAGGGTGTGGGAATCAGCTGGTTGTGTAAAAGGAGACTTGGACATGTGGGTTTCGGCTGATGGAAGAGCTGTGTTGCCGAATGAGCTGGTGAGTGCGATGGCACGACAGATACATGGTCCTGTGCATCTGGGAAGGGATGCGATGTTGCGTGTGTTCAGGCAAACATGGTACAATCCAAAGTTTAGACAGGCTGCGGAAGCAGTATGTCAGAGATGTGTAACATGTCAACAGATAAATGTTGGGAAAAGAACACCAGTTACACTGAGTCACATTGGAAGGTCCGGCGGACCTTTTTACAGGATGCAAATAGATTTCATTGAAATGCCGAGGTGTAATAGCCTCAGGTATGTCTTGGTGATTGTGTGTGTGTTCTCTAGATGGGTTGAGGCATATCCCACTCGTAGGTGCGATACACTCACGGTAGCCAAACTATTGTTGAGGGAATTGGTGCCACGATTCGGGGTTCCGACCTCTTTGGAATCAGACAGAGGAAAACACATTAATAGCGAAGTTGTGAAGATGCTCTGCTCTGCCCTGAACATTGATCAAAGACTGCATTGTAGCTACCGTCCAGAGGCTTCTGGCATAGTAGAGCAGATAAACGGAACTCTAAAAGCCCGAATGGCAAAGGTGTGCTCATCCACGTCCCTGAAGTGGCCCGATGCACTGCCGTTGGTACTAATGAGTATGCGTAGTACCCCAGATAGGAGGACAGGGCTCTCGCCACATGAAGTACTGATGGAGAGCTATGAGACTGCCATCTATTCCTACAACTGCTTTGCTGAATATCACAGATGACCTGATTCTTGATTACTGCAGGGGACTTTCTGATGTCATCCGTTCTGTGTCCCTTCAGGTGCCGGCTGCTGAAGTCCCGGCTGCTAGCGACCTTTGTCACGACCTGTGCCCGGGTGATTGGGTCCTGGTGAGGAAACACGTGAGGAAGAGCTGCCTGGATGTACGTTGGAGAGGACCTTTCCAAGTGATTCTAGTCACCACTACTGCAGTGAAGTGTGGCGGATTGCCAAACTGGGTCCATGCTTCTCACACCCGACGAGTTCCAGCACCCGTAGAAGGAACAGCTCCTCTCGTAGACGAAAACAATAACGGAGAAGAAGATCCAGCAGAGGGGACAAGTCAAGCTGTGGGGGTGCCGGTGGAAGTTGGGGACTCCCCGGATCAGGCTGTATATGACCACGACGACAGTGACACTGAATCCGCCTCCGAAGGAGGAAGTAGCGGAGAAGGTGATCTGAGCGCAGAAGAGGCTGACAGTGGGGACGAACAGGGTGTACAAACGAGAGGCCGACGAGCAAGAGGTGCAGAGGCTCATTGGCCCGAGAGACGGAGGCGAATGAATGTGAGATTGGCTTCCGAAAGAGATCTTGCCCCTGTGTCCGAAGAATCTGATCTGGAAGGGGGAGAACAAGGAGCTGAGCAGAGGGGTCCGAGAAGGTAAAGGAGGGTGCGAGTACCTTGCCAAAGATACGCCACTCCAGAGTGGACCTACCCTTTCACAAATGCCAGGAGTACTGAGGTCCGGGAGGGTGAGGTCAGTGGTGGTGACCAGCACAATCCCCAATGTTAAGCTGGAAGTGATGCTGTTGGTACCTGGACTTGAAATCGAAGGCGTACTGACACTCACAATTCCAAATCCCCCTCTCCTAAGCAAGATACGTGATTTACTCATGGATAGACTGATATTTCCTACCTTTGTTCCGGACATGCCAGCCTATGATGAAGTTGTGCTCCGCATGGAACTTTTAGATTATGTGTTGCAGGCAATCGGTTCAAGTATCATCATTGATTATTAAAGACTTTTAAAGACTGTTGTAAATAGCACCTAGAGCCGAGTGGAAGAAGAAGAAATTTAGGGACTTCCCACAGAGGACGGAGAAGGGTTAGGGCTGTCTGTAGATTGAAGCGAAAGAAGAACTGAAAAGGGACTTCAGGCTACCAGATGTGGTTCAAGAGACTCAAATAACCAAAGAAGAGACTTTGGGTGCTTTCCGAGAACGAACTACTTTGTGCTGAGACCATGGCGCCTGGAAACCCGAATCGTAGAGCCAAGTGCATAGTAGGCACCCTTTTAGCAGGAGTGATCCACCTTATAGTTATAGTAGTTTCAGTTTCCTATTTTGCACCACACGAACAAGTAGAGAAGGCCGATGGGACACCGACACCTAACACCCCTAGTCAGAAGGAAGAAAGAGAAAGAAGAGAGAAGGCCTTGCTAGCTGCAGAAAGTCGTAGGTTACATACAGATCTGTCTAAAGGAAATTTTGGGCAGAACGCATATGCAAAGCTGCTGTATGAATACATTGATGCGATGGACGCAAAGGACTGTTACGTGTGTATGCAACTGCCAGCTTCAGTAGACGAGGGTATTAGATACCACCACCTTCCGTTGACATATGGAATTTCATGTAGTTTGTTGATTAGCATATTATATGGGCGGAATCATTTTGAATATTATTTTTCCAATTATGATGCTGTGTTACCAGAAGTCCCTAATTGCAAGCACTTGAATAGGTGGGACTATTATAAATCAGAAGACAGACTGGGATATTTTTTCATCCCCACACAAGAGCTAGACACCCCGTATGCACACCGACACAATTTGACTTGTTCATTGTCAGATGTAGAAAAGAAGTTCATTGAACAAGTGGAAGATAGGTACACGAAGCAAAAACAGTTGAGAGATTCAGGACAAGGAAAGGTAGATTGGACGGAAGAAGAGAAGAAGCACAAGTCAAGAGGGAGTTATGGTCCAATAGCTCTAGATGAGGTACAGAAGGGGAAGCTGTGCCTGCACAGACCACAGACATATTATGAGAACGTCTATGTAGGTCATAATACATGTGAACACACCTTCACATTGGAGTATTATACTAAGGATTTCTTGAAGAGTGTGGTGCAGGTGATCCCTACTGTATATTTTGTCTGTGGAAGGAATGCGTATGTGAGATTGCCAGAGAAGTGGTATGGAACGTGTTACTTAGCAATTATCTTTCCCAAGATTTACCATACTGAGGATTTCGCTCTCTTGGAGGGAGGGTCCCAGAGAAGGGTAAAGCGAGGAGAGAGTGCTGGAGCAATCATTGGAGATGTGTTTGGAGCAGCGATACCTATGTTGGGAGTCATTTTGAATGACATCAAGATAAGGCGGTTAGCAACTGTGGTGGATGAACTGTCAATGAATACAGCCAAGTCATTAGTGTTGGTTGAGGGTGAGATGTTGTCGATAAGGACAATGGTTTTACAGAACCGTCTTGCCCTAGACGTCATCCTAGCAAAAGAGGGCGGAGTCTGTAAACGTTTGAAGATTCAGGAATGCTGCACTTATATACCAGACAACTCTAAGGATCTGGAGACATATATAAGCAACATCACTGCAATCCATTATGAAATTGAGGATTTGACCCAAGAGAATGCGTGGGAGACCGTTGGCAAGGGATTTGGAAAGGTTGGAAACTGGTTTGCCAACCTAGGGAAGGGTTTCCTTGGATTTGTACTGAAACCCCTCATCATAGCAGTGGCATGTGTGATTGCCTTATGGGGTTTAGGGAGGATGTACAAGTGGTATAAGTCGAATAGGTTGGCGAGATCAATGAGAGCGCAAGAGATGCGAATGGAAAGGTTGCAAGACAATCAATACCGCAGCTTGAGAGCATTGGAGATGCTCAAGAGAGGGAAAATGGCCACAAGCTCTGTTTAGCTTAGTTCTTACCCTGAGGATGAAGTGAGGGTGGTGATGACACGGGTCATCAAAGGGGGGAACTGAGAGAGCGCCATTTATAGTGAAAAATTGTAGGGGTGCACCATATGTACAAGTAGCCAGCACCCATATATATATAAAGGACTTTAATCATGTTTTAGCGCAATGAAGAATAGAGAACTAGTTGGATTACAAGTACACATTTGTTGCTTGAATAGCAACGCTGTTGAAATGAAACCTTTTTCTCATGCAACGTGTGTTTAACAAACGTAATTGAGCTTTTAGAGTTGCTTTACCTGAGAATGTAACAGACTTTATATACTCCCGATAATTAGTTTAAAAGTAGAAAATGTATTTGCTGTTTAAGGTTGGAGGCCTAGGGAACTAAGAAGAAGTGCTTATGTAAAGCGTTGGGCCTATAACCAGCTGAGGCCTAGTACATAGAAATGGTGCAAGCCTGTTGAAAATTGTCTTGCTTAAACATTTAACTATAGAAATGTTTTATAAAAGAAGCTTTTAGAAGATGTTGCAACATTTGTAGACTGTGAGCTATTTGCGTGTATTCCTTTGCAGGCGCCTCATCAAGCAGATAGTAGAGTAGAAGGGCCCATTTTGCATGAGCGTTAGGATGCTAGACTCAGACATGAAGGAGTAGACCAGGAATTCAAAGAAGCAACTTGAAAGGATGAAGAGCCTGGGACCCAAGGACGTTTGAACAGACAAGGATGGACCAGCGCCATGCTGGAAATTTCCAGAACCCAACACCTCCTGGAGGGGCGTACCTGAACGCGTGCCATTCACATTGTGGGGTTTGGTATTAGGGACAGTACCCCGAGGGTGGAGGCAGTGCAGACGAGCTGAGGAGCTAGAGAGAGCGGTCGTTTGGGCAAAGAGCGTAGTTGCAAGTTGAGAACTATAGTCTTCAAGAGAATGTGGGCGAACTTCTTTTGGAAGTCACCACGGCTGACACCTTTTAGTTAGGTTGGGCTATTGTTGAGTAGGGATGTCACCTAGCATAGTGTAGGGTCAGACTGATCTGAATTTATGTCTATTATCCTGATGAGTACCAGAACTCAAGTTATAGCAATCCTGTTTAGTCTGATGATCCTGGAATTGATTCTTGTTCTATTCATTAGCCGTTTGAGACTTTTCCGTAGGATTATGTTTGTATTAGTACCGGTTTATCTTCTGAACCTCTTGCTGAGGCGCCTGTATCTCCAGTTATTTTTGGTTATGTAATAAACCTTTAAATTCAGTCTTTAGTCAGTGGTTCTTTGGGGAAAGCAATTGGACAGTTGGATAATTAAATTGTTTAGTTTTGACTAGGTTGCCTAATTCACTCTATGACAGGTAAAAGGTCCAGTCGACCTGTGACGGGATTCTGGAGAATGGGAAGCAGACTCTGGAGGTAAAATCCCGCCTTACCAGCGGCGTTATTCTTCGGCGATTTATTCCCAGGTATGCCATGAATTTCTTGAAGTCCTCGCCAGAAAATGGCGGGCCATTGTCTGTCTTTAGTGTCTGCGGTGAGCCCCACGCAGCAAACACATCATCTAGCACAGGCAGGGTCGCATTTGCTGACGTTGATGCTACTGGTCTCACTATTGGGAATCTTGAATATTCATCTATGATCACCAGCAGATAACTTCCTGTTTCTAAAGGCCCATAGAAGTCTGCTGCCAGTTCTGTCCACACACCTTTCGGTAATGGAGACATTTGCAGTGGTTTGGGCTTTGATGACGGTCCTGTTATTTGACAGATGTGGCAGCGCATCACCATTTCTTCCACCATGTTGTCTAGTCCTGGGAACCATACTTTTTGCCGCAGCATCTTCTTTGTTGCTACGATTCCTCGGTGTGATTCATGTGCCAGTTCCACGGTCCTTTTTCTCAGTGTCCTGGGCATCACTATCCGTGTGCCTCTCATCATTATTCCGTTTCCGCATTCCGATAGTTCTTCATGTACCCTTTTGAAAGCTAATAGTTCTTCTTTTTCTACCCCTTGTTCTACATGGCTGTTGCTGTTTACATGTCTCCATCTTTGCTGTTTGGTGATCTTCATCGATACCTGCATGGTGCGCTCTCGTTTTGTCTCCTCTTGCAGTTCTTCCAATGTGATTGTTGTTGGGGTGCTGAGTTTCAGTGCAAAGTTGAGGTATTCTTCTGCCATCGTTGTTGCTTGCGATGCCTGTGGCAGAGGGTGCCACGACACATAGTCAGCTGGGTTGTGCTCTTTTCCTGGCTTGTGAATGATCTTAAAGTTGTAGTCCATGAGCCGGATCCCCCATCGTTCTATCCTGGGCGGTATTTTTGCATTTGGGTTTCCATAGATTGTCGTGAGTGCTTGGTGGTCTGTTATTATTGTAAATGGCTTCCCGTAGATGAACATATGGTAGTGTTCACAGGACCACACCACTGCCAGGCTTTCTTTCTCCGGTTGCGAGTATCCTTTTTCAACTTCTGACAAGCTCTTGCTTCCGTATGCCACTATTTGCCTTGGGGAGTCCCTCCCTTGTTGATGCTGCGCCAGTATTGCTCCTAGTCCCACTGGGCTGGCGTCTACTGTTAACTCGGTGCATAGTCTCGGGTCAAAATAGGCCAGATGATCCACTTCTGTGACTGCTTGTCGTATTTCTTCGAATGCTTTGCTGCATTCGGCAGTCCACAGGAAACTTTGTCCTTGTTTTGTCAGCTCTCTTAGTGGTGCGCTTACAGTGGCAAAATCTCTGATGTATCTTGCGCAGTAGCTTGCTAGGCCAAGAAATGACCTTACTTCCGCTGCATCCGTTGGTTGTTTTGCTTTTTCCAGTGTTTCCACCTTGCTGTGGTCCGGCCGCATTCCTTTCCTGGAAAAAATTTGGCCGAAGAAGATCAGTTCATTTCGCCCTAGCTCACACTTGTCTTCATTCAGCGTCAAACCACATTCCTCCAGGTGTGAGCACACTTCTCTTAGAGCTTTGTCATGCTCTTCATCCGACTTTCCGAATACTAGAATGTCATCGCTGTAGTTTAAACTGTTCTTTACTGGCCTTATTATCTGTCTTATTGTTTCTTGAAATATCTCTGCTGCTGATGATATTCCAAAGCTCAAACGTTTGTACGTGAACAGACGATTGTATGACATAATATCGACCACAAAAATATCAAGGTACAAAAATATCGCAACAAAAATATCGAGGTCAATAATACCGGGATCCTATCTCTAAAAAGGTAAGTACAAAAATATCGAAAAAATATATCGATGTCCAAAAATATCGTTTTTTAGAAAATATCATTTTTTTAAAATGTAAATAAAATGTAATATTAACAAAATAATACTTATAAATATAATATACATAGTTACAAATATATTCTAATATTTAAAATTACTAAATAATGTAATAAAAACTAATAATAATAAAAATATAATACATAGTATATACTTAATTAATTTTAACTCTAAAATATTTATTTTAATAACTTATAAATAAATTAAAATATAATAAATTACTAATAAATTTATATACATAAATTAATGATATAAATAACAATTATTAATAATGTAAAACTGATTAAAAAAATTAAGTAAATTTTGGATAGCGTACGGGTAAAAATTACTATTCCCACTCCAAAGAGTGCAACAGTAGAGAAAGTGTTGGATAGCGTAGGGGTAAAAATTACTATTCCAACTCCAAAGAGCGCAACAGTAGGGAAAGTGTTGGATAGCGTAGGGGTAAAAATTACTATTCCCACTCCAGACAGTGCATAAGTAGGGAAAGCGTTGAATAGCGTAGGGGTTAAAATTACTATTCCCACTCCAGACAGTGCAACAGTAGGGAAAGTGTTGGATAGCGTAGGGGTAAAAATTACTATTCCCACTCCAGTGAGTGCAACAGTAGGGAAAGCGTTGGATAGCGTAGAGGTAAAAATTACTATTCCCACTCCAGTGGGTGCAACAGTAGGGAAAAAGTTGGATAGCGTAGGGGTAGAATTTACTATTCCCACTCCAGAGAGTGCAACAGTAGGGAAAGTGTTGGATAGCGTAGAGGTAAACATTACTATTCCCACTCCAGAGAGCGCAACACTAGGGAAAGTGTTGGATAGTGGAAGGGTTAAAATTACTATTTCCACTCCAGAGAGTGCAACAGTAGGGAAAGTGTTGGATAGCGTAGGGGTAAAAATTACTATTCCAACTCCAGAGAGTGCAACAGTAGGGAAAGAGTTGGATAGCGTAGGGGTAACAATTACTATTCCAACTCCAGACAGCGCAATAGTAGGGAAAGTGTTGGATAGCGTAGAGGTAAAAATTACTATTCCCACTCCAGAGAGTGCAACATTAGGGAAAATGTTAGATAGCGTAGGGGTAAAAATAACATACTTATAAATAAATGTTTTATTTTAAATAATAAAAATATTAATAATTAAATAAATATAAACCATTTACAAATACCAGTACATAATTATTAAAAAAATGTGAACAAAATATATGTAATTTAAAAAATCATTAAAAATACCATTTCATAATATTTAATTAACAATTAATAATTAATTAACAATTAGATAATTAACCAAACAATTAATTAAAGAACATTATTACTTAATTACATTTAAATTACTTCCCACCCTATTCCCCTATAAACCCACAACCCACTACAGAACATATCTATCAATTAATCAATTAATTACAATTAATTACCAATTAATTAAAAATAATTACCAATTAATAAATATTAATTTATAATTCCTACTAATTAATAATTAATGTAACATAATTAAATTACTTCCCACCCTATTCCCCTATAAACCCACAACCCGCTACAGAACATATTTATCAATTAATCAATTAATTAAAAATAATTACCAATTAATTAAAAATAATTACCAATTAATAAATATTAATTTATAATTCCTACTAATTAATAATTAATGTAACATAATTAAATTACTTCCCACCCTATTCCCCTATAAACCCACAACCCACTACAGAACATATCTATCAATTAATCAATTAATTAAAATTAATTACCAATTAATTAAAAATAATTACCAATTAATAAATATTAATTTATAATTCCTACTAATTAATAATTAATGTAACATAACTAAATTACTTCCCACCCTATTCCCCTATAAACCCACAACCCACTACAGAACATATTTATCAATTAATCAATTAAAAATAATTACCAATTAATTAAAAATAATTACCAATTAATAAATATTAATTTATAATTCCTACTAATTAATAATCAATTTAACATAATTAAATTACTTCCCACCTATTCCCCTATAAACCCACAACCCGCTACAGTACTAAAATACAAAATGTTATTACATTACATAAAAATAAATTAAATACATAATAAATACATAATAATATACACAAAAATATTTTAAATATCGATATTAGTAACATCGAAATTATTAACATCAATATTACTGACATCGATATTTAAAACTTCGATATTACTAATATCGATATTTAAATTTATCGATATTACTTACCTTCGTTATTTTGTCCCATCGATATTTAAACTTCGATATAATTGTATATCGATATTTAAATATCGATATTTTGTCTGCATACCGAACAGACCTAGGTGAGTGGAGAACGTCGTTATATATCGAGACTGAGGATCCAGTTCTAGTTGGTGGTATCCTTTACAAAGGTCCAGTTTGGAAAAACGCCTTGTGCCTGTGAGACAGCTGATCATGTCGTCCAAGTGTGGCCCAGGATGTCGTTCACGTTCAATGGCCTTGTTCGGTATCCTCATGTCTACACATATTCTTATCTTCGAGGTGCCTTTCTTTGGAACAGCCACGATTGGCGACACCCAAGGCGTCGGTCCTTCAGCTGGTTCTATTATGTCTTGTTTTAACAGCGTTTCTATCTCTTCGGCTACCTGTGGCTGCAGATGTATTGGCACTCTTCTGTGGTGTTGTGCGACTGGCCTCACTGTCTCGTCAATGTGCAGTGTTATTTGTCGGGCTCTCAGCTTTCCTAGCCCTCTTAGTAATTTGGGGTATTCCTTCAGAATGTTTTTCTTTTCTGACATGTTGTATGTCATGGCCATGAGACCCATCACTTGAGCCGTGACGTTGCTCAGTAGGCATGGTGCCGGGATGTCTCCTTTCAGTACGTGTATTTCTTCAGTTGTTTTTTGATCTTTATATGTCAGTTCTTCTTTGAATTTTCCCATGTTGGTTACTGGTCTTTTGGCCCCCCACGTGAATTCTCTGACTCGAGACGGTTTTAAAATTGGTTTTACTTCCATCTTGTCATATTCAGAGACGCACATGATGTTGCACGTTGCACCACTGTCCAGGACAAATTCTGCTTCGTGTGGTCCGACCTTGATGTTGACTGACTCTGTTTTCTTTATCTTCCTCTTGTCTATCAGGCATATTCTTTCATCATCATCTTCCTCGTCTGTTTCTGACTCTGCGGTCATGAGGTACAGTCGTTCTGTTTTTTCTTCTTCTTCCTCTTCTTCAGATTCTATTGATGAGCTTCTTGCCCCTGTCTCGACATGTCTGATGTGTCTGTTTGTTGGCATTCTTGCTCGTTCCGGCCTTCCTCGGTCATTTCTGAATTGTCTCCCTTGGCATACACTGGCATAGTGATCTCTTCCATTGCACTTTCTGCAGGTCTGGCCGAAAGCCGGGCATGGTCCTCTGTGCGGGAACTCTAGTCCGCACCTGTAGCAAGTTCCTTCTGTCTGTTTTTTCGCCATCTGGTCATTTTTGTCTTTTCTCCAGCCTCCTGAGCGGTTGTTCGTCATCCGCTGAATCTGTTCTGTGCTCGTCCTTTGCCTTGTTCCATTTCGTTGGCATGTGCGGTCACCCTCGCTTCGGCCCTACCTAGTGCCAGAATGTTTTCTAGTGAGATCGGTTCCTTCAGGATCCTTGTGCGAAATGCGATGTCACGACAGCCTTCGATGATGCGCAACCTTATTGCCTGTTCATTGTCAAATTTGTCAAAAGCGCAATGCGTCACCAGCTTTCGCAACCTGGTTGCAAAGTCATCCAGGGACTCTTCTGCTTGTTGGAATGCGATCATGAAGGTGTATCGTTCAAAGTCAACATTTTGCTGCGGATCAAATTTATCCGTGAGGCACTTCTTCAGCTGATCATAGGTGGCAATCTCTTCTTTCGGCAGAGTTACCATGAGGTCCTCCACTTCATCTTCTACTAAGTTTACAAATAGACCTCTCATCTTTGCTTTCGTCACATCCGTCGCTTCCGCATAGTTTTCAAATCGTCTTATCCATTTTTCCCATCTAATTCCAGTTTGTGGTTCAGCAAGGCTGAATGGTAGTGGTCTTCTGTATTGCGCACTTGGCTTTGGGTCTGCCATTTCTTCTTAATTTCTTCTTTTATAACTTCTCTTTCTTATCTGTCTCCTCTTTCTTTGATTTGCCCAGTTATTACTTTTGTGTTCCCTTTGTTATTGTCTTTTTGTTACTTTATTGCCTTTATTTTCACTGTTTCTTGTCTTTCCTTGTGCTTTTTCTTTCTTCTCCTTTGAAAATCGGCGTTTTTGACTATTTTTCGTGCCTTTCCTGACCTTAAGATGGCCGCCCGAGTTTCCTGCTTGCCGATTGGCTCCTGTGCCTGACTTCAAAATGGCCGCAGAGAGTCTCGCGAGACTTCGCAGCCAATCGGCGTGTTGCCTGACCTGAAAATGGCCACCCACGCGATGCTGCTCGCTGATTGGCCCTCGCGCCTGACCTCAAAATGGCCGCCGAGACTCTCGCGTGAGCTCGGGCCAGGTCTTTAAACTTCGCGCTGCTCTGCACGGCGCTTACCGGCACAATTAGTCTTCTCTCGCGGCGGTTGGGGTGGGCTCCCACGTCGCTGCTCTTCTTTATTGGCGATTTTGGCAGTCTTCTTCTTCTGGGCACGATGCGATCCAGGGTGGGCTCCTGGTATAAAATCGCTCTTTTCTCCTCCCGATGAGCACGCAGATGGGCGCGCCTTTGTCGTCAGATGTCGTGTCCCCTGACCTCAGGAAACACAGGAGACGGTAGGGCTTTTCGATGTATTCTTTATTCGTGTCTTCAGTACATGCTTGTTGTCCCCGACCTCTCGCTCCGAGGTCCTGCTGCCGAGTGCCCCCTGGTCCCCTCCCCTGACCGGATGTGGTGTCCGGTATCCCTTGTCCCCACCCTGTGCCCCAGGGTCCTAGTGCCATTCTCAAGGCACGACAGATGTGTCGCGTTATGCTTACCTCAGTATGAGGGGAGGGGGGCTGGCAATAACTGGTGAGGCAAGGTGGATGCCAATGCCTGGGATACAGGGCTTCTCCTTGAGTACTTTCCAAGCTGGACTCCTAATGGGTCAGGGAGGGGATCAACCGTGTCTCCCTTAATTGCAAGTCTGTAAAGAGGTATAACAGGTGGCTTTAGGCCAGCAGTACCGGGCGGGGATAGCACACAGTGAATACGCTAGTGGAACAAATCCCCTCTTGATGAATAATAACTCAGCAATAGCTTTGCTACTGATTCCTCGTGGTGCTATCTATTAACAGCAGACGTGTGGATCACAACTGCTTGGGCAGGGAAACATCCTTTACAACAAAACTTTTACAACGCACTACCATTACGACGCAACTTTTACAACGCAAACCATTACAACGCATAGCGCTGGGGGGCGCTCTAGGATAGGGAATGTATTTAATATACTATCCAACACCTTCCCTACTATCCACGGGGACTGGAGTTGGAATAGTAAATTAAATAAATCACTATCCAGCGCCTAAAAACATTATGCGTTGTAATGGTATGCGATGTAAAAACCGCGTTGTAAAGGCATGCGATGTGCGATGTAAAAGTATGCGTTGTAACGTCATACATCCGCTTGGGCAGTATTAAGTGAACCACATGTAGTCAAAAATGTCTGTTATTTAAATATAACGGGGAGGACTGCTCAATGGTCCTAAGATCGGCAGGAATTAAACTGCATTGAAGGTTGTGGGTATGTCTGATTAATAGTAAAGGTCCGGTGTGGATCGAGCAGTAAAGATAACACTCATGTCAATTATTCAAAAAAAATAAAAAGGAGGACTGCTTAATAACCAGTAGGTCGAAAGGAATCAAAATACAATGAGAGGTTGCCGATATGCATGAATTAATTGTGAAGGTCCGGGGTGGACCGTGTGGCAAGGTCTGGCGGGCAAGTGTTTTGCAATCTTGAAGATGCTAAGGAAGTTTCTGCCGCTCTTATCTTTAGAGCATAGAAAGATCACGGTACAGGCCTTGATAGGCTCTCGCCTAGACTATTCCAACATACTGTACCTAGGCCTTCCGGACTTCCTTCTTGCGCGTCTCGAGGTTGTGCAAAACTCTGCGGCCCGGGCCATCTTTGGCCTCACTAGGAGAGCCAGGGCCAACGATCTTCTCAGAACCCTTCACTGGCTGCCCATTAAGAAGCGGATCACTTTTAAGGCCCTGACCATTGCCTTTAAAGCCCTTCATGGTACAGGTGCCTGTTATCTTCGGAAACGGATCAGCTTCTATTTGCCTTCTAGATCTTTGCGATCCTCCACCCAGGCCAGGGCTGTCACCCCGGTGATCCGACGTGCGCGCTGCGGGGGGCGTTCTTTTAAACATCTTGCATCCCGGTTATGGAATGCTCTTCCTCTGTCTCTCAGATCCAACACCAATCTACTGGCATTCAGGAAGGATCTGAAGACTCTGCTGTTCACGCAATAATTCATTCCATTCTGCTCTTAGTTCTCCTCCCGTTCTGCCTTCCACTCTGGGTCAGTGATGATCTTTAGCGCCGGGACACTCTTCGGAGTAGCTGTGCGCTATAAAAGTACCCCCATTAACATAACATAACATTAACATAACGGTGCATGTCTCCTTACCTGCTGCAGTGAGCAGAGTTCAACGCGTGCGGCCCCTACGCGTGTTTTCTCCTATGCGTCTGTCGGGTTCGATGACAGCGAGTCAAAGAACCACACCTGACTAAATATTCACTCGGCTCGTTTGAACGTTTCGCATCACTGTCAAGTGCCTGGCAAAGAAGGAAAGAGATAAAAGTCCGGTGTCTTCTTTTTGATGAAAGTGGCGCGTCGGTGTGCATATTATATTCACTGTTCGCAGAAGCTTGATTCTCGATGCCTTAGTGCTGCAGGCATATTACCTAATTTACTGTTGGGTCAAAGCAGGACATTTCTATACCGCACCTGATGTGTTAAAAGGGAAACGGATTTCTGAATATATATATACATCTATATTTAGAGCCATGAGTTAAGACTCAATAACTACACAAGATGACACAGTACACATGCCTATAGAGGGAAGGGGGAAATGGCAGAATAAATGTGTGTGTCTATAGGTAAACATTATTTCTTTTACATCAATCATGAGCGCATAGGATGCAGAACCGAATCCCATGTCTTTTAGGACATACTTGGCTAGCCTCACATGTATACATATGAACATTACGACAAGGAGACACTTTTTGTATAAAGTTTTGGACAATAACCACTTCATAAACAGTTTGTCGACCTAATCTAGACAAATAATCAGGAAAATGAACATGGCATAGGTGCACAAGGACAGGTGTTTACAAATGATGTGACATTTTAAGAGCATACTTATGATGTTATAACTGTTGCTGTATGAGCGTGCGTTCTGAGACCATGATTGTGGTAGTTTGCAATACAATGTGTTCATTCAACGTAGGGGGTTATTAATGTACTTGCTGTCAAACGGGCATTGACTTAAGTATGTAAACAGTGTGATGTTTATGACAGAAGTATGGTTACAAAGCCCCTCCACTCCTCCGCGGACTTCAGGCCTTGTGATATTAAATTAAATTTTTCAATCCAACAACACTCTCTAGCCATTGTAGGATTTGAGTCATGTCACCTCCTCTGGCCGGCACTGTGGCCATGTCAATGACTTGCCATTTGATGTTGTCTGATGTGTGATTATGTTCTGCCTTGTGTGCCACCAAGGGTGCATTAGGTACTGATCGTCGAATACGGCTTCTGTGTTGCCCAACTCTAGTTTTGATGGGCTGTTGGGTCTGGCCAATGTACGGCAAGCCACAGGGGCACCAGATACAGTATACCACATTGCGTGTGTTGCAATTAGAAAAAAAACTGTAAGGACTGTCGTATAGCTGCATGTTCAAAGACTTTAGTGTTAAAAGTCAAGGGGCAAGCCACGCAGTTTCCACATTTGTAATGCCCTTTGACTTCTGGTAAGTTCCAGGTGGATAGTATGGTGGACTCATTTCGCTGAGTGGTTTCTGAGGAGGAGCGTATTAAGTGGTCTTTTATGTTTTTACCCCTCTTAAATGCAAACAAAGGCATCTCCAGGCTGTTGTCTATGCTCTTTACCAGATGCCAATTCTTTTGGATTATGTTTCTCATTTTGTTAGAGTGAACCCCAAAAGTGGTCACACAAATCAATTTCTTCATTTTGTCTTTCTCTTTTGGCCATTGCAGCTCCTCTTTTGGACAGAACCAGGCCCTTTTTAAGGATCTCCTGACTATCTTGTTGGGATATCCTTTGGCAAGTAGTTTTTCTTTCAGGACTTCTGCCTCTGCTATGTAGTCTTGTTTATGTGAGCAGTTTTTGCAGAGACGCAGAAACTGACCAAATGGTAACCCATCTCTTAGTGCTCTGGGGTGCTGACTGTGGTAGGCAAGAAGGGTGTTCCTCTCTGTTGGTTTCTGGTGTAGCGATGTATAAAGGGAACCATCTTTATGTTTTATGTTGAGATCTAAGAATGGAATAGATGATTTGTGGATAGTTGAACTGAAAGTTAAATGTGTCTGTGTGCTATCTAGATATGTGACAAAGAATTCAAAGTCAGTTTTTGTCCTGGACCATATCAAAAAGATATCGTCAATGTACCTCTTCCAACATTTAATGTTGGAATGGTACATGTTGGTGTCCTTTAGAACATATTTGTGTTCTATGTTGTCCATATGAATGTTAGCCAGACTTGGGGCAACAATTGCTTTAACTGCAAACATAGAAGTCCTGGCACTTGCTATCCAGAGAACCTGTCTGCTCCAGAAAACTGCCAGTAATCTTCCATCAAATGTACTGTAGCATTGCTGAGAAGTGTAGGTAGTCGCCCTTTCATATTCAAGAAGTGCACGTACTCAGTATCGGACAGTACCTGCCCATTTAAAGCAGTGGTTTAAGATAAATAAGTAACAACAATAATTTTGTTGTTAATAATGTTAAAAATGGTTCAATTCTGAAACTAAGACAGTGGATTCAACACTACTGAGCTCTGTGGAAGGGGTTGCGTTTTTCCAAATGTTATCAGCCACTCTTTTAGTCAAGTGTGCCCTTTTTCTCTACACATTTTGTCCATCTGCATATCTTTCAGCTTATCTTTTCCCTCTTCAGCATCCTGTTTTCACTCTCTCCTGAATGCACTTTTCTACATTCTTTCACTTCACCACCCCTAAACACACAACACACCCACTCTCCTGTGAGCACTGCATTGCTTTTTTGTCACCTTGATAATATTTTAAGAAATGCATACCTCCTTCACCGTGTTAGACCTGACAGTCTCAGGATGGTATTCCCCAAACCTTTTGCATGCTTACCTTCAAGTTTTGCTGTATTCTTTTTGTTGGCCTTAAGACTCTGAGCACTTTTCCACTGCTAACTAGTGTTAAAGTGCATGCACGTCTTCGCTAAAAATTGTTACATTGAGTCACCCACAATGGTATATTTCATTTATCTGTAAGTCCCTATTAGAGTGCACCACCTGTAGCACTGATTGTGCCACCCACAAAAGTAGTCCTTTAAACATCTCTCAGGCCTGCCACTGCAAAGCCTCTGTGTGTAGTACACACTGTCATGTCAACTTAGCATTTAAAACCTCTTGCCAAGCCATAAACTATCCCCCTGTTATTGCATATAAGTCACCCTGAAGGTAGGCTATTGGGTAGCCCACAGGGCAGGGTGCTGTGTAAGTAAAAGGTACGGCATGTACTTTTAGGTTTTGTCCTTGTAGTGAAAAACACCTACATTTGTTTTTCACTATTGTGAGGCATATCCCTCTCATACGTTAACATTGGGAATTCCATATTACAAAGATAAGCTGGAATTCCTGATTGAGAAAGAGTAGCTCTGTCATGTTTAATATAATAGAAACAGTAGTGATAACATCTCTTTGCTGGAGAAGTTGAATATATCATTACAATTTTAGAAATGGCACTTTTAGAAAGAATCATAATAATGAAAACATCTAGCTGACCATTTAATAGGATGCCAACTTGTTATGCAGACTCAGACCAAAGTCTCAATTAGTTGGTCTATTTCATTTAATTATTCATTTTCTTAAATGTAATTTGTTTTCAATTCACAGACAGATACTTTTTTCTGCTGTGCTACCCTGCTATCCTTTGCCCTTGCTGAGGAAGAACTGGACTCTTGCTTGATCTCCAAGGGTATGCTGGCTTGCCTCCTGTTCTGAGACTCAGCGATATCAAAGTATTACCCCCTGCTCTTTTGCCTTTTGCTTGGTCCACTGGAAGTGGATCTAGGTGCTTGCTTCAGTAGAAACAATGCATCCTCTGCTGAGTGAAGCAGAAACAACACATATTAGCTGTTGCAGGAACAGAACTGGCGCATTGCAGTTAAAACCAGCGCATCGCCATCAGACTCAATGCATCGGAATCTCCACATCACCTCTACTGCAGTGAGAGACAATCTACGCATCCATCCCACTGCGTGGTGAAAACTGGCACATTGGCTTCAAAACCAAAGCATCTCGGCTCCGACGCTTCCTCGATGGAAATGGTGCATTGCCATCGTTGTGAGAAAAAAATAAACAATTTACCTGCGGGATTGACACCAATGCATAGCTCGACTGCACCCATCTTGCTGTTGCAACCAGGATTAAGGCATTTTGTTCAGCGGGCCTTGCGGGGATCCTGTAGCTAACCCACACTCAATCACAGTCAGCCTAAACTCTTGAATTTGCCCCGGTCCGGAGCGACCAGATAACCCTCATTGCTTCTAAGTAATATTTACACTTTTATTCTTTCAATCAATCAATCTGCATTTGTAAAGAGTGACACTGTCACCCCTAAGGGGTATCAGGGCGCTCTGTCGCTATCAAATACCCAGGTCTTGAGACCCTTTCTGAAGTCAACCAGTGAGGGGGCTGTGTGGAGCTGGAGGGGGAAGGCATTCCAGGTCACGGCAGTGATGTAGCAGAAGGAGCAGCCACTGCTGTGGCTGTGACAGATGCGGGGGGTGCCAGAGTGAGTGAAGAGGAGCACAGGTGTCTAGCAGGATGGTGTAAGTTAAGTTGATGGTTGAGATAAGCAGGTACTAGATCATGGAGGGCTTTCTAGGCATGCGTGGTGATCTTGAACTGGCATCTCTTCTGGATGGGGAGCCAGTGGAGGTCTCTCAGGTGGGGTTGGGGGGGGTTCGTTTGGGGAGGCCCAGGATAAGCCTGGCTGCCACATTCCATATGGTCTGGAGTCTTCTGAAAAACTGGGTGGAGAGGCCGGAATAGAGGGTGTTGCTGTAGTCAAGGCAACTGGTGATGAGGGCCTGGATGACTGTCTTTCTGCTGTTGGTTGGGACACATTTGAATATTCTGAGGAGGATGCAAAGTGTATGGAAGCATGAGGAGGCATCTGCTTTGTCTTGTCGCCTAATAGTCTGTTGATTGTTGAGGATGATGCCAAGATTGTGAGCATGGTCAATCGGTGTAAGTCCGCGTTTTGCAGGGCACCAGCTTTGGTCTCATGTGGAGGTGTTCTTTCTAAAGGTCAGTTGTAGGAAGGTGGAATCTGACTACATGGATGCCACCACTTTTTTCCTGGTGTTTTGATGTTTTTTTACTTAGTTTGGCTGGATCCTGCTATTCAGGGCCCCGGCCTATCTGCTTTCTTGTTTAAATTGATTCCATGTACTGTAGGTACACTCCAGTTTGGTTACTGGGGTACCCTTGTGAGTCCCTAGTATATGGTACACTAGGTACTAAGGGCAAAGGTACCCCAGAGGCCTACCAGGGGCTGAAGCAAGTATTATGCCCTCCCCTGGGAAGCCTTCCAAAATGGCACCACAAGACTGCTACTGCAGCCTGTGTAGGATGGTGCATGCACCCTTTACTAAGATATAGGTTACCTATATCTACCTTTAATCACTGACACATATAAGCCTATCTGTCACTCCAAAGGAAGACCTTATCTAACCTGAAGGCAGAGTGCTTGGTTTTGTGTGAGAGGGTGCCCATACATGAGCAGGACTCCTCTGCAGCTTTCGGAGCCTATTCTCTGAGGCTGTTCTGTGATGCGGCCAGACCATATACCTTAAGTGCATTATAACCTCGCAGTAAATGGTAACTTTGGAATGGCTGCATGGAAACATGTCATGTTTGGTGTCAAACACTTTGGAATCCTACCCCCCACCAGTCCTGGCGGCGGGTAGAATTTCACCCTTCTAGAGGGATAGACGTATACACACTGGTCTGCCGGGTAATAGTTTAAACGAGCTCCAGCATCACAAAATGGATGCTGCAGCCACAGGTACGAGTCTGAACTTCTGCTGCTGACTGAAACTCCGGCAGAGGAGGCCTCGACAATAGGTTTCCTGTCACAGGGAGGTGTAACCACTTCCCAGGCAGGCTTTAGTGTATTGGGGCTGGGTGGGTGCACTCTGAGAGTGCATTGATGTCTACACTTGGAGCACATTTGGTGTCCCTGTGCATAGTCCAGTCCAAACCGATTGCAGGGGCTACCAGCCCTAGCTCTGGCACGAAACTGGACAAAGGAAATGGGTGTAGCCCCCCCTCTTTCCAGACCATCCCATAGGTGGGTCCCCAGACTCTGTCCAACCCCTTTTCTTAGTATAAGTGTGGGAACCCTTGCGCCAGGACTTTAGATTACACCTGGACGAAACTCTGAAACTGAATCCTGGAACTTCGACGCTCCACTAAAGACGAGAGGACGGAAGAATCTCTCTTGGAGTCAAGACATATATCGTGCATGGGCACCCTCTCACACAAAACCAAGCACTCTGCCTTCAGGTTAGATAAGGCCTGCCATAGGAGTGACTGGTAGGCTAATATGTGTCAGTGAATAAAGGTAGATATAGGTAACCTATATCGTAGTAAGGGTTGCATGCACCATCTTACCCAGGCTGCAGTAGCAGTCCTGTGGTGCCATTTTGGTAGAAGCTAAAGTGGAGGCCGCAATAACGCTAAACTGTGCAGCCAGATGGTTGCCTCAGGCACTGGGGGCCGAGGTCTGATCAGCAGGACTCCAGATGCAGGCAGGCTGCAGACAAAACAAATTTGTTCCCACACAAACCTCCTTCACAACACCATTACTAGCTAGTTGAGCTCCTGGACTGCCCATTTTTACCAAAATGTTGCAGCTGCTCTTAGTGGTCTTACAATTCAGCACATCATGCAGTGCTTAATTTATAAAATATTAAGTGCCAGGGCTCCGACCAGAAAGCCACTGCAGCTTGCACCACCCATCGCCCTTGTCATCGCTGCCAAAACAACTACTAGCTATCTCTCTTGCATGTAAATGCAACAGTTTAGATTATTCCAGGTCCCCAAAGCTGACGGAATGGCTGGGGAGGCAGAATTTAGCAATTTTAATGTATATTGTAGTCCTAAACTACAGTTGTTCTGCTCATCTCTAAATTAGATGAGCAGTGCCACCATGTGGTGGACTGTTCTAAGTATGGTGTTGACAATTAGGGGCCGGTGCTGAGCACGGTGCCGGTGCTGAGCACTGGAAAGCACCGGCTCAAATGAAGCACTGACATCATGTGCTCTGCTCTATTGCCTTAATTATCCTGCCAACTGGTTCTACTTTTGCACTGCTAAGGCCAGGGCATAAGGTAAAATAAATAAAGTGTGTGTGTGGGGGAGAGCAGGAGGGGGTGTATTGGATCTCTAAAGCAGTGTAGCCTAGGTAATTAAGGGCGTGGCCTAAACAGTAAATTAAAATTCTGTGATTTACATCATGTTCTACCAGGCCGGTATTTTGGTCCATCTATGACAATTCTGTTATTGTCTCCAGAACATAAGGGACATATAGCTAAAACGAGCATCTTTTGTCAGTGATTGTTCACTGTTTAAGACAGTGCTTTAACTGCAAACATAGAAGTCCTGGCACTCGCTATCCAGAGTACCTGTCTGCTCCAGAAAAGTGCCAGTAATCTTCCATCTAATGTACTGTAGCATTGCTGAAAAGTGCAGGTACTCGCCCTTTCATTTTCAAGAAGTCCACGTACTCAGTACCGGACAGTACCTACCCATTTAAAGCAGTGGTTTAAGATAAATAAGTAACACCAATAATTTTGTTGTAAATAATGTTAAAAATGGTGCAATTCTGAAATTAAGACAGTGGATTTAACACTACTGAGCTCTGTGGAAGGGGTTGCATTTTTCCGAATGTTATCAGCCACTCCCAATATATTCACTCTTTTATTCAAGTGTGCCCTTTTTCTCTAGACATTTTGTGCATCTGCATATCTTTCAGTTCATCTCTTCCCTCTTCAGCATCCTATTTTCACTCTCTCCTGAATGCACTTTTCTACATCTCTTTCACTTCACCACCCCTAAACACACAACACACCCACTCACCTGTAAGCACTGCATTGCTTTTTTGTTACCTTGATCATATTTTAAGAAATGCATACCTCCTTCACCCGTGTTAGACCTGACAGCCTTAGGATGGTATTCCCCAACCCCTTTGCATGCTTACCTCCAATTTTTGCTGTATTCTTTTTGTTGGCCTTAAGCACTTTACCACTGAGCACTTTACCACTGCTAAACAGTGTTAAAGTGCATGCACGTCTTCCCTAAATATGGTTACATTGAGTCACCCACAATGGTATATTTCATTTATCTATAAGTCCCTATTAGAGTGCACTACATGTGCACCTGTAGCACTGATGGTGCAACCCACAAAAGTAGTCCTTTAAACATGTCTCAGGCCTGCCACTGTAAAGCCTCTGTGTGCAGTACACACTACCAGGTCAACTTAGCATTTAAAACCCCTTGCCAAGCCATAAACTCTCCCCTGTTATTGCATATAAGTCACCCCGAAGGTAGGCTGCTGTGAAAGTAAAAGGTAGGGCATATACTTTTAGTTTTTGTCCTTGTAGTGAAAAGCACCTACATTTGTTTTTCACTAATGTGAGGCCTATTCCTCTCATAGGTTAACTTTGGGAATTCCCTATTTTAATGATAAGCTGGAATACCTGATTGAGAAAGAGTAGTTCTGTCATGTTTAATATAATAGAAACAGTAGTGATAAATGCTCTTTGCTTGAGAAGTTGAATATATCATTATAATTTTGGAAATGGCACTTTTAGAACGATACATAATAATCAAAACATCTAGCTGACCATTTAATAGGCTGCCAACTTTTTATGCAGACTCAGACCAAAGTCTCAAATAAGTTGGTCGATTTAATTTAATTATTAATTTTCTTAAATTTAATTTGTTTTCAATTCACAAAGACAGATACTTTTTTCTGCTGTGCTACCCTGCTGCCCTTTTCCCCTGCTGAGGAAGAACTGGACGCTTGCTTGATCTCTACGGGTATGCTGGCTTGCCTCCTATTTTGAGACTCTGCTGTGTGAAGCAGAAACAACACATCATAGCTGTTGCAGGAAGAGAACTGGCGCATTGCACTTAGAACCAGCGCATCGCCATCGGAATCGATGAAATGGAATCTCCACCTCTCCTCCACTGCAGTGAGAGATGATCTACGCATCCGTCCCACTGTGTGGTGAAAACTGGTGCATTGGCTTTAGAACCAACGCATCTCGGCTCTGACACTTCGTCGATGGAAATGGTGCATTGCCATCGTTGTGAAAAACAAATCAACAATTTACCTGCGGGATTGACACCAATGCATAGCTCGGCTGCACCCCACATCTTGCTGTTGCAACGTGGATTTAGGCACTTTGTTCAGCGGGCCTTGTGGGGATCCTGTAGCCAACCCACACTCAATCACTGTTAGCCTGAACTCTTGAATTTGCCCCGGTTCAGCGTGACCAGATAAACCTCATTGCTTCTAAGCATTATTTACTCTTTTATTCTTTCAATGAATCAATATGCATTTGTAAAGAGTGACACTGTCACCCCTAAGGGGTATCAAGGCGCTTTGTCTCTATCGAAGGCCCAAGTCTTGAGACTCTTTCTGAAGTCAACCAGTGAGGGGGCTGTGTGGAGCTGGAGGGGGAGGTCGTTCCAGGTCTTGGCAGTGATGTAGGAGAAGGAGCAGCCACTGCTGTGGCTGCGATGGATGTGGGGGGTGCCAGCGTGAGTGAAGAGGAGCACAGGTGTCTAGCAGGATGGAGTAAGTTCAGTCGATGATTGAGGTAAGCAGGTACTAGGTCATAGGTCATGGAGGGCTTTTTAGGCATGCATGAGGATCTTGAACTGGCATCTCTTCTGGATGGGGAGCCAGCTGAGGTATCTCAGGTGGGGGGTGATGTGGGTTCGTTTGGGGAGGTCCAGGATGAGCCTGGCTGCCACGTTCCATATGGTCTGCAGTCTTCCGAAAAACTGGGTGGAGAGGCTGGCATAGAGGGTGTTGCTGTAGTCAAGGGAGCTGGTGATGAGGGCCTGGATGACTGTCTTTCTGCTGTTGATTGGGATCCATTTCAATATTCTGAGGAGCATGTGAAGCATATGGAAGCATGAGGAGGCATCTGCTTTGACTTGTCGCCTAATGGTGTGTTGGCTGTTGAGGATGATGCCAAGGTTGTGAGCATGGTCAATCGGTGTGGGTCCCCGTTCTGCAGGGCACCAGCTTTGGTCTCATGTGGAGGTATTCTTTCTAAAGATCAGTACTTCAGTTGTGTCCGAGTTTTGTTGGAGGCAGGTGTCTCTCATCCATTTGGCTATGTTGGTCATGACGTTGCAGAAGTTGGTTTTGGCAATGGAGGGTCCTGGGTGAGCAAGAGGATCAGTTGAGTGTCGTCTGTGTAGGAGATTATGTTGAGTCCGTGGGATCTGAATGCATCTGCGAGGGGTGTCATGTAGATGTTGAACAGGGTGAGGCTGAGGGAGGATCTTTGTGGTACCTCGCATATGATGTCTTTGGGTGTGGAGGTGAAGGGAGGCACTCAGATGCTCTGTGTGTGTCCTGTAAGGAAGGAGACGATCCATTTGAAGGCGTCTTACTGTATGACTATATTGTAGAGTCTCTTGATGAGGGTGTTGTGGGAGACTGTGTCCAACACCGTAGAGAGGTCAAGGAGGATCAGGGCCACATTTTTTCCATGGTCGAGGAGTGTTCTGATTGTGTCTGTAGCAGCAATCTGCACAGTCTGAGTGCTGTGGTTGGCACAGAATCCTGATTGAGAGGCTTCCAGTTGGTGGTTCAGTCCTACGAATTCAGAGAGCTGCTGGTTGATGCCTTTCTCGAGTACCTTAGATGGGTACTTTGGCCGTTTAGGGGAGCAGGGAGATCGGATGATGTGTTTGAGATCCCTGGGGTCAGTGTAGGATTTCTTTAGGAGGGTTCTGATATCTGCGTGTTTCCATTCATTCAGGAGGGTTGCTGCAGAGATGAATGTGTTGAGGATGCAGGTGAATTATGCGCTGAGAAGCATTGGGAAGTTGAAGCGTTAGTAGGAGTATGGATTGGTGGGTGCCCAAGAGTGGATGGAAGACTTAATGACTCAGGTGGTCAGGGTGGTGAGTGGTAATCAGGTGGTAATGGATTGGCTGGTGTGCGCTGGTTGCTTGAGGTCATCAGGGTTGAGGGTGGTGGGTTGGATGTTGAAAATATTGTAGATGTTGGTGATCTTGCTGGGGAAGTAGTGTGAGAGGATGCCGCAGAGTTTGTGGGAGGGGTGGATGGTGTTATCTATGGCTGTCAAGTTGGAGAATTCTTTGACTATTTTGAAGAGTTCCTTTGTGTGGTTGGATGAAGAGTCAATGCAGGTGTTGATGGCTGCTTTCTAGTCTTCTTTTGTGTGCTGATGATAGTTACAAAGGGCTGTTTTGTGATCTGCTCTGTCAGAGGGGGTCTTGGTGGCGTGCCAATGTTTCTCCAGTTGGTGGCAGTTGCGTTTAGTGGTGCTGAGTTCTGAGGTGTACCAGTTGGTATGTTGGGAGGACTTGCTGGAATTAGTGGGTTTCAGTGGGGTAACTTTGTCAGCACTATCAGTGATCCAGACAGCGAAGTTCTGGACAGCCTGGCTGAGGTCTGTTGAGGCCTCGGGTAGGGAGGTGATAGGAACCTGTGACCGCTGCGTTTTGGTGAACTTGCTAGAGCTGCGGTGGGAAGAGATCTGACACATGGTGATGGTGTGATGGTGAAGTGCATGATGGTGTGGTCGGCCCAGGTGAGTTCTGTGGTGTGGCTGAATTTGATTCTGTCGCTGGAGGTAAAAATGGGGTCGAGTGTGTATCTAGCTTTGTGTGTGGGTTCGGGGACCAGTTGGGTGAGGCTGATGTTGCTCAGGTTCTTCAGGAGGGTGATGGAGCTGGCATTGCTGGGGTCGTCGATGTGGAAGTTGAGGTTGCTGAGTAGGACATTTTGGTTAGAGTCTATTTCTAGGGGGCAATGAGGTTGGATATGGCGATGCAGAAAGTTGCTTGGGGTCTCTGTGGTATGTAGGCAACGGTGCCCCCTTATAGTGGTCTTCCAGTCAGTTTGTTGTAGGAAGTTGAGGTGTTCCATGAGAGGTGCGGGATCGTCATTAGTGATGGTGCATCTAATGGGTTCCTCGAAGATGATGGTAATGCCTCCGCCTTGTTTGTTGGTCTTGGTGTATTATATTGAACTTTCGGAATTGACAGTGGTGATGTCGAGGTTTGAGGAGGGGTTGAACCAGGTTTAGGTGATGAAGGCAACATCTGTGGAGATGGTGCTGATGGTGTCCCAGATTTCTTTAGTATGTTTGCAGAGTGAGCGGACGCTGAGCAGGATACAGTGGGGCAGTTGCGGGTGTTCTTGGTCTTGTGGGCAGGAGTGGTGTGCGATCTTTCGCAGGTTGTGTCGCAGGAGAAGTGGCAGTGTCGGCAGGTGAAGGGTCTTTTGGTGGATCACAGGGAAGAGGAGACACAGCTGTTCTGGCATTTGAGGTCCAGGAGTTCTTGGTGGTGTACCGTTGGGTGGCCATCCAGTAGTGTGTTGGCGGCACATACGCTGTGTGAGTCCACTGTATGGCTGTGCGGCGGTCTCCATTAGAGGTCCTGGTGAGTGGTCTTAAGAGTCATGGGCGCCGGATAGGTATCTGAAGTGAGCAGTGCTGAAACAGCGAGCAGAGCAGGGACAGAAGCAGCTCAGGAACAGCAGGGAGGGCAGGGCAGCAGCAGCAGCACAGGACCAGCAGGCAGCACAGGGACAAGAGGCAGCACAGGGACAGCAGGCAGTGCAGGGACAGCAGGCAGTACAGGGGCAGCAGGCAGGACAGGTAATAGGGACAGCAGAATTGTTGGGACAAGGGCAGCAGGCAGGGAAGGGACAGTAGGCAGGGAAGGGACAGCAGGCAGTGCAGGGACAGCAGGCAGCACAGGGATAGGGATACAGCACCTTAGCAGGGGATCAGGTGAAAGAGGGGTAGGCAGCCACCTAGGAATGTCCCGTGATACAGGAGCTGATGCCCTCTAAGTAGGGACTGGAGGCCGGAACAATGGAAAATACAAGGCAGTCCTACTCCCAGTAGTGGAGGCTGCTGGGAGTTGTGGTGTCGCTGAGGAGGATGAAGGTAGTCCCGCGATGTTGGAGCAGGCACCCTCTAAGTAGGTGCCGGTGACAGGAACAGCAAGAAAAACAATGCAGTCCTACTCCCAGTAGCAGAGGGCTGCTGCTAGTCGAGGTCTCACTGGGGAGGGTCAAGGTAGAATTTAAAAAATCATATCTTGACTACTTGTTGGATTTTTGTTGTTTTGATCTTAATTTATTTATAGAGTCATAGTCTATTTTTCTAAACCGGTGTGGAGTCTTTTTTGTGGTATTTCAGTGTGTTACAGTTTGAAGTGTCGCACAAATACTTTACACACTGCCTCTTAAATTAGGCCTGCCTGCTCTGTGTCATGCTACCAGAGGGCGAGCACAGGTTAATTTACGGTATTTATCCAACTTATCCTGATTAGGAATGTGGTTCCGGCTTTGACAGGGTGCATATCTCTGCAATCCAGTAACCCAATTTCTAACATTGGTGATCAGCAGTGAGGTTAGGACTGGTGTATGTGTAGTGCCATACAGTAACTTGGTGTACACTATAATTCCATATCTAGACCAATTCAAATCAATTCTCCCTGATTACCACTTTTTGATTTTTCCAAAGTTTCTCCCAATTCCCCTTTTATTTTTTCTGTTGTGTCTGTGACCTCACCTGACAAGATGAAGTTTGAGCTGGCCAACCTGGCAAGCTACACAATGGCCCATCTGCCAGTAGAAGAGGTTGTTCACAAAGGGGAGTGCTAAGAAAGCAGTGCTCCAAACAGATTTGAGAGCATGTACAGAAGCCCACCAGGCCCATCTAGATGATGAGGAGGAAGGGTCAGAATTTGAGGAGGAGTTGTAACAGGACCTATCCTAGGGTCTTAACATGGGACCTGTTAAGAAGGGGTTAACATCTTACCAAGACTGGATGTCTATCCAAGAGTAGGCAGCAATGTGTCTTCTTGAAACCTGTCCCCAGAGGAGCTGGAAGACAGGCGGGAGGTGAGAAAACTCAAACTAGCGCTTGTTAAAATTGAGAGAGCAAAAACTTGCCAAGTTAGAGATGGAGCAAGCTCTAGAGGAGAAATGGCTTGCTCCATGGAAGACAGGAAGATGCCACAGGAGGTAAGCCATAGAGAGCTGGGCACTAGAGCTATGCATGTGGAACCCAGCAGTAGTGGTGACAGAGTACCTGCAGTGTCACCTGGAGAAGGGTAAGTTTGCATTCCAAAGGATTTGGTACCCAGTTTTGTTGTGGTGGATGACATAGACAAATGGTTCTCCACTTATGAGGTGGCTCAAAGGGTGCAAAAGGTTACTGAGGAGTCCTGGAGGGCTAGCTTGTGAAGATACATGCCACAGTGGGGAGGGACACACTCCTTTCACTGGAATTAGAGGATGAGACCCAGTACACCACCCATGAAGGCTTACTTAGTAAGTTTGGACTGACCTCTAAGAGGTATAGACAAAGTGTCAGGGGCAGCCACAAGATCTCTTCATAGACAAGGGTGGGATTTCTTGACCATGCTAACAAGGCACTCAAGGGTTGAGTGAGGGGCAGCAAGGTTGATAATTATTGTGGGCTGTACAACTTAATTTTGAAGGAGCACATGCTAGATATTTATTTTCCAGAGCTGCGCTAACAACTAGTGGTCAGCAAGCTGACTGACCAAATGAAGCTTGCTAAGGAGGTGGACATCTCGGTCAGCACAAGAGTTTCTAAGAAGGCATTGGGGGTCTCCCAAAAGGATGGTCAGGGTTCTCACCAGAAGGAGGGGGGAGAAAAAAAAGTGTACTCTCAAGGCCCCAAAATAATTTACTGGGGAAAGGGTCTCATTCCCAATCTGACCACCAGAAAAAAGACAGCCAAAGAATCCCAAATGCTATCAGTGGTTGGAGTATGAACTCTACAATGGAAACCCGAGTTCCCAAAAAAGAGCACAGCCTCCCATTGAAGGTAAGACAGCAAGGATGACAAGTATAGTGCTTGGAAGGAGTTTGTCCCAGAAGGTGTGGTTTTTTTTTAGTGAGGCTACCCTAGTGTCCCTGGATGACAGTGAGGTGGTTCATACAATCTGTGTGCCATCAAATAATGTAAACTATAAGCAATGGGTTACCATCCCTTCTTCCTTGGGTGGCCAAGATTGCTGAAGCCCATGCCAATAACACCTTATCCCAATTTCTGAGCTCCCATAATATCCTGGACCCGTCTAGGAACGGTTTTCGACCGGGCTTTAGCACGGAATCAGCCCTGTTAGCCACCACAGAACGTCTCCGGACGATCCTGAATGCCAGTCAAACTGCAGAACTGATTTTGTTAGACCTCAGCGCAGCCTTTGACACGGTGTCCCATGGCATCTTTCTACATCGTTTAGAGGCTGCAGGGGTCACTGGCACTGCCTTAGAGTGGTTCAGGTCATTCCTGACTGAGAGATCTTTCCGTGTATCGGCCCCTCCGTTCCTTTCTCAATCCCATTCCATCGGTCAGGGGGTCCTACAGGGCACAGCATTGAGCCCGTCGTTGTTTAATCTCTATGTACAACCTTTGGCAGATGTCGCGAAAAAATGGGACCTTACGATGGTGTCCTATGCTGATGACACCCAGTTTGTTATCACCTTAGCTGAGGCACCATCTATGCCGGTCACTAGATTCAGAGACGGGATGACAGTAGTGGCTCAATGGATGGCAGGAAATTGTTTACAACTAAACGCGAGTAAAACTGAGGTTTTACTGGTGGGAAAGAATGCCGCCCTCTGGAACGAGCATTGGTGGCCAGCGCCTCTCGGCGCAACGCAAATGCCTAAAACAGTGGTAAAGAATCTGGGGTCTGGACGGATTCCACGCTCACTTTCCAGACCCACACAAAGAGAGTCACTGCCACCTGCATAGGTTTGCTAAGGGGTCTTAACCCTTTCTTGAAATTTTTTGACCCGGTGGTACGGCAGCTTATTGTGCAGTCTACCATACTCTCTCACCTAGACTATGCTAGTTCTCTGCTTTTGGGAGCTAATAAAGCAGAGATATGGCGACTTAAACGAGTACAAAACTCTGCAGGCAGAACTCTGGTAGGTCTCCCCCGTTGGTGCCCGGTTGGAGGCATTATCCAAAGGCTGCACTGGCTTCCAATTGATAAGCGGATCCAGTTTAAAGCTCTTTGTCTATCTTTTAAGGTTCTAAAATCTGGCAGCCCGGCGTTTCTGGGCAATTTACTGACCCCATATGTGCCCCACCGACAGTTGCGCTCGCTGGGACAGCACATGGTGTCTGTCCCGCGGTTCAAACTCTGCCGGGTAGGAGGGCGCTCTTTCCGGTATCTGGCGGCCAAGCTGTGGAACTCTCTGCCGGTACATATCCATGGTATGGAGGACCTGCTGGCTTTTCGAAAAGCCATTAAAACCTTTCTTTACCCTTCAATATAGTTCATGGGCCTAGCTACACCCGCAACGACCTTTTCGGGCTGTATGTGTTTTTTTCAGATTTGGCAGCACCGGGACGCCCCTTTGCTGGGGCAGCTGCTCGCTTTAGAAAACCTATCAACATAACATATTAGTAACACATAACGTCAGTGGGCAAGATGTTGAGGCTCTGAGGAACATAGGTGCCAGCATGACTATGGAAAAGAAGTCAGCTGGGGGCACCAGAGCAAGTTATACTCAATTCATTCCACCACGTTGTGGTGGCTGACAACGGGGAGGATCTGTCCCTATGCAATGGCCTTTGTTCCATTTGAGTCGGGGGGTCTCATGTCTTTAGAAAGTTGCAGTGAGCCCTGCCATGCATGTGGACTGTTTGTTAGGAAATGACCTTGAGCACACTACCTAGAAGGAGGTGGAGCTCAAGGCACACTTGAATATGTTAGGGTTGCACAAGTGGATATGTGATACCACTTGGTCAATGGCTGCCTAGGAAGGGAGTCAAGGAGGGCTGGAGCCTGAAAGAATGGTGCAGCCAGCTGCCAAAATAGGGAAGGGCATGGCAAACCACCCCTGAATGACTCCCAGCTGATGTGAATGGGGCTCCAGAGGAGTCGGAGCCAGAGCCCAGTGAGGAGGACATTAACTCTCTTGGTGACCTGCCTGAACTTGCTGGATGGCAAGTAGAGGGGGGGAACCACCAAGGAGGAGTTCTGCAAGGCACAGAAAGAGTGCCCAACCCTGGAGGGCATGAGGCAACAGGCTGTAGCCCAGGAAGCAGGTGATACCTCTGATAATCACCAAATTTACTTGGAGGGAAAGCTCCTGTATATGAGCCTAGGACACCTGTGCATGGGGCAACAAGGGCACTGGTTGTTCCCCAATGCTGCATGGCCTTAAATCAGAATTTATAGGGCACTACTTATCGCCTGTGCAGGTATCTAGATGCTGGATGAGGGGGTGCTGCTGCTCCAGACTATTTGTTGAATAGCCAGGTTTTCAGGTTCTTTCTGTACAGAACTCCTGAAGTGTTTGGGCTGTCCATAGTTGAAGAGGGAGGTCATTCCTGGTCTTAATTTTGATCATGATTGAAAGTTTTGGGTAATTAATCACAGGATATACATAAAACAACTTTTGGGACAATACTGTCATTCTGTTGAGCAAGTTTAATAGGATTTCACTCATGAGTCTGAGTTAGTTGTGTAAGAGTGCCACAGGGCTCCTGTCTTAGCCCGTCTTTATTTAATGTCTATGTTGTCCCGCTGGCTGCTCTGCTTAGGAAAGTTGGGGTTTTCCCAATTTCCTACGCAGATGATACACAGCTGATCTTCCCCTATAATAAATATACCCCTGATGTCCAGAAAGGTTTGTCTGAAGGTATGAAAACAATAACCCTCTGGATGAAGAGAAACCTTCTGCAATTAAATACAGGGAAAACTGTGATTATGCTATTTAAGGATGCTATCTCAAGATGGTCTCCTGGGTGGTGGCCTGAAGAATTGGGTGTAGTCCCTACCCCAAAGACTGTGGTCAAAAACCTAGGGGTGCTAGTCAACAGAGATCTTAATTTGGAGGGTCACGTTGCAGCAGTTAAAAGATCCTGTTTCTACGCGCTGAGCCTGCTCCGGAAGATTTTTCACTTTCTTCCTATGAGTACACGCAAAATGCTTTAGTCCTCAGTCGATTGGACTATAGCAATGCTTTGCTGGTATCTGCTAAGGACTCCGACTTACAAAGCCTTCAAGTGGTGCAGAATACTGCCGCACGCCTGGTGACTAGTGCTCCTTATCGTGCTCCTTCCCTTCCTCTCTTACACAGCCTACATTAGCTTCTAATTCGCAAGAGAATTCATTTCAAAGTGTGTTGTTTGGTGTTTAAAGGCCT
Organism: Lissotriton helveticus; assembly: GCF_964261635.1. Taxonomy (NCBI): domain Eukaryota; kingdom Metazoa; phylum Chordata; class Amphibia; order Caudata; family Salamandridae; genus Lissotriton; species Lissotriton helveticus. The sequence goes on from NC_136059.1 coordinate 645,660,268, forward strand.
CAATTCTATGGGCCCGACATATTTGACAGAAAAGCTAGTTAAATTTACCCCAACGCGCTCACTTCGATCTGAAGGTAAAAGCCTGCTTACTATTCCTCGCATCAAGCAGACCAGGCTAGGAGGCTGGTCTTTCTCTTACCTAGCTCCTAAATTATGGAACCAACTGTCTTTAGATGTTCGTCAGGAAGTCAACTACCTATCATTTAGGAAAAAACTTAAGACTCAGCTCTTTTAATCTCTCTTACCCTTGGTGTTATATTTACTGTTGTCCTCAGCGCGGAGATACCCCATTTGGGGCGAGTCTGGCGCTTTATAAATGTATAAAAAAAAAATTTTACATTTAAAAAAACTGTTAGAAATGGGATTTCTGGTTGGCTAGGGCAAGCGCCTAAGCCAGGCAGAAACCACAACTCTAGTCAGGGCAAGGGAGTTACATACCGAAAATAACCCCCTGCTCACCCCCTTGGTAGCTTGGCATGAGCAGTCAGGCTCATCCCAGAGGCAATGTGTAGAGCGTTTGCGCAACACACACACAGCCACGCATTAGGCACACCACAAAAGAAACTACACACAAGGTTATATAAACAATTGCCTTTGTATTCCTCATAAAACACATTAGAATGCAATCAGATATATACACTGTGCCAACAGGCACTAGGCATAAATTTACAGGGGATTAAATACAGGTTAGGGCCAATCGGGTCACTGTCATCACCATTAGCATTCACAAGTAGGGGGAAAAAAAAACTAGTAACCACTGGCAAGAGGGCACTCTGCATAAACACATTAGGCAGAAAATCATAGTGTTACATCGAATAGTCTATTAGGCATACAACATAATCCCATCAGGCCCTCCTTAGGCCCCAACATTATCACAGCACATGTGGATACTCAGCATAGCACAATATGGTTAGGCATATAATCATCAGCAGTACAGGGCATCATCTCCATAACACATCATCCACTGCGCAGGTATGAACATAACCGTACAGTAGGCCAAATCCCGTCCTCTGTGCATCTTAGTACACACTTAGCATCATCATGTCCCTCTTATGCCACTTCTGAAAGGACCAGTTCATGTAATCTGGTCACTCCCCATACTGGCACCACCCTGGGCATTAATACCCCTTCAGGTGACAAAGTGCTTCTGCGCCCACTCGCGGAGGCTCCTCCCTCCTTCTAGACTCAGGGGCCTCCGTTGAGGTCTGGCCCGGTTCAGGGACACTATGTCCTGTGCAAAGGGGTGGGGGTGCTACTCCCCCAACCTTCGTAAAAGAATGCCCCGATGTGCCTCTTGCAAGGGCAGCTGCCCACTATCACTCAGGGCTGCTGCTCTATTTGGCCAAAGTAGTCGTGCCCCCATAAGGTCCACACTGGGACCGTAGTCTGCTGAAGTGGGCTCCGCAATTGGCAGTGCCCTACCCACCTCCTTAGACCCAAACTCACCGGGGCCTCCCTTCCAGCAGACTCACCACAGGGCTGCTTTCAATGAATGGGACAGCTCCGGTCACCCGGTGCTAATCGGCTTCCTGCTCCTGATGGGAGTGGGGAGGGAAAGCCTCCTTTGTCCTTCATAGTCGGCCTATGCAGAGGAGGCAGGGCTGCAATGCCTCCCCTCACAAGCGGTCCTCCGGCAGTACACGGGGCTCTCCTTGGCACATGGGAGCCCCGCCTTCCAGCAGGCTGACTATGCCTGACTTCCTCTGGCGCGTGGCCCAGCGTAGCCCCGCCCAGAGTCAGGCTTCTTCCGACTAGGCCCTACTTCCGGTTTTGGCGGCATACTGCTCTGGCCGCCGCAAGTATAAGGGCACTTTATCCTGGGAACCAAAAATGCGGGGTTGGCTCCCGCCCTCCTTCTGGCCTCAGCTATTGTCACGGCAACGTTGGAGCCCCCGTCTTGGGCTCTGAAGATACCAATAAAAAACACAGATCACGCGTTTCTGGTTGGCGACACAGCGCAGAAGGGCACATCAGTGGCAAAGTGCTCCTCACGCTCTAGGGTGGTGCTTTCAGCACAGCCCTCAACGCGCTTCTGGTGTACAGGCAAAAATCCCCACACGCTTGGCTGGTATAAGCCCACACCTGGGCTCAGGCAAATCAACTCCAGTGTGCACTCAGACCAGAATCAGGGTCCTGCAGCACTACTGGAAGGGTGTTGGGGGGCACGCAGATAGGGAGCAACCAGGCAGGCCAGCACCAGGGGCATCAGAACAAAAGGGGGGCAGTCCTTCTCTAAGCCCATCAGAATAGTCCGGTTCCTATGTGGTTCCTCCTGGCAGTCCCACGCTGTGCCTTCTTAAGTTCCAAGCAAGTCCTTCAGCAGTACATTTTCATGGGGTCACAGCCCCAATACTTATACCCTTACTGTCTTTGTTCTCCCCCTGCCAAAGGGCTCTGCGCCCAGTCCAAATTAATTCTGGGGGCACTCACACCTTTCTCTAAAGGTGCATTACCACCCACTTTGGCAAAGTAGGCTCGGGCCCCAGACACACCACATGGGGCGGAGCCAGCATTGTGGAAGGCAGGCATAGTCCCATTCAGTCCCAGGTGCTACTCCTCCCTCCACTCCAAATGTAGATTGGCCTATTCAGCCTAGTGCTGACTCACCCAGCCCCTGTCACTCCAGAGCCAGATATGCAATACACATCAGGCAGGCACAAAGACACATAGCACACAGAAATGCCCACTTCTAAAAGTGGCATTTCCAAAATAGTGATAATAAATCTGCGCACACCATCATGAAGCATTTATTACCACTATTCCAAACAAACCAAACTTGATCCCACTACTCCTCTCAGATCAGGAATTACCACTGAACCACTTATCAGGGAATCTCCAATGCATTCCTATGAGAGGGCAGCCTCACAGTAGTGAGAAACCAAAATGGCTGTCTGTCACTACCAGGAAATGCCACACAGTTAAGGCACATGTCCTACATTTTTCTTACAATGCAACATGCCCATAGGGCTAGCTAGGGCCCACCTTAGGGGAGGCTGATGTGTAGTAAAAGGGGGGTCACAGACGTGGCACCCATTTTATGTGCCACGTCACTGCAGCAGTAAACTGCACGTGTAGGCTCTGCAATGGCAGAGGCCTGAGACAGGTTTGAAAGGCTACTTTGGTGGGGGGGCGCAATCAGCGCTGCAAGCCCACCAGTAGCATTTAATTTACTGGCCCCATGTATATGAGATACCACATTACTGGGGTCTGATAGGTAAATTAGATTAGCCATACAGGTGTTGACCAATCTCACCATGTTTTACCATAGAGAGCACATGCACTTTACACTGGACAGCAGTAATAAAGTGCCCAGAGTCCTAAAACCACCAACACCAGGTCAGAAAAAATGCCAGGAGGAAGGCAAAAGTTCAGGGATGACCCTTTAAAAGGGGCCAAGTCCAACAGTAACTATTATCAGTACGTTTTTTTTTATATAATTGAGCACACCGCCCTTAACAGCAGATTCATGTTTACTGAGACCACACTAGTAGTGAGCATTAAATTCATATTTTTGCTTTCCTTCTTGAGTACCTATTATTGATAGTCCAAACTCAATTCTATGGAGTAAAAGTCATGACGTGACTGACCTCGAGTAATTCATTTCCAAATGCCTCAGGTTTCATTGTGGTAGACATTCAGATCAATAGTATACTCAAAGTAGTATAACATTTTAGGTGTTCTACCTTTCTAAGATGGTGCTCATACTAAGCGAGTCCTACTTTGATTTTGGCAACTACCGTGTGGGCCTGCTGAGGAGTCTCAATCCTATACTGAAGTTTTTTGACTCCAAAGTCCGGCAGCTTATTGTACAGGCCACGATCCTTTCTCGCCTGGACTTTGCCAGCGTACTTTTCCTAGGCGCAAATAAAGCTGAGATAGCACGGCTACAGAGAGTTCAGAACTCGGCATCAAGAACTCTGGTGGGTCTTCCCCGTAGATGCTCCGCCAGAGCCACGATCAGAAAGCTGCACTGGCTTCCTATTGAATCTCGCATTCAGTTTAAAACTCTTAGTCTGGCATTCAAGATTCTTAAATCCAGGTGTCCAGATCTCCTGTGCTCGCTTCTGACGCCATATGTGCCCCAACGTAGTTTGCGCTCATTAGGTCAACACCTAGTGATCGTACCTCGTACGAAACTTTGTCGCATTGGCGGTCGCTCCTTCCGGGTGCTGGGAGCTAAGCTTTGGAACTCCTTGCCAATGAACATTCGCTCTATGGAGAACTTGTCTGCCTTCCGGAAGGCCGTTAAGACCCATCTGTTTCCCCCTCCTTAGGTTTGGATGTCCCAGTTTCTTTCTCCTCTATTGGGTCTGCACCTGTTGATCTTCAGCGCCGGGATGCCTCTTTGCTGGGGCAGCTGTTGCGCTTATACAAACTGCTAACATAACATAACATAACAGCATAACACCTGTTACTTTGCATTTCATTATGCGATCAGTAATATTATCACATTTAAAATGTATTTCTGGATGCCTCGACTTGAATTTGGAGGGCATTCGGAGAAACATAATATCACAAATAATATTATTTGCCAGTGATTTACCTTTTCAAGGTGGCGCTCATGAACAGTACACGTACAGCGAGTCCTATCTCGCTTTAAGATATTCATCGTGAGAATCAGCCAAGAGCCAGCATGAACGTTACCAGTATTCGGGTACCGGTGTAACGAGATCTCGGGCAGCAACATGGCAACAGGTAAGCTGCTTTCACATCAGAAGGATAGTAGGTGTTTGGCATGGGCACAGGTATTCCGGTATAATACATTTGGTACATTTCTCTTTTATCGCAGGTATCCCCGTTTTGGGACCTGATTATAGCATAAGAGCAACGTGGCTTTCACATAAAAAGAATCGTTCATTACTGTGAGACAACAAACATTTTATTTTATCGGGTAAGTCTCAAACTGCTTATTCTTTAAACATGTGTTTAACTTTGGCTCTAATCTTTATCAAGGATGTTTGAAATTGACCTCCAAAATCAAACTCGATTTTAGGCAGTAAGCCCTACATAGGGAATCATAGAGGATGGCGCTTCACTGGTAAGCAAATAATCCGCTTCTGGTAACCACGTGGGAGGCGGATGTCACATGTTGGGTTAGAGCAGAGGGACTGGCACTAATTTCAGAAGACAAAATTACTATACAGCGTAAGACATACTCGGTGCCATGGGGTGACATTACTGGGGCATGGGAGACCCGTCATGTTCTTGATCAGGACCCTCGAGGCGACGGGTTTGAGTCTGGGGAGTAGACAGTCACATAGAGGCAGATACAGACGCTTTACTTACCCCCCCCCCCACCTCCGCTCTGTTATATGGCACGCCTGCCCCCACCCCACTAACCCCCCTCCCCTACAGCTCCAATACTTCGTTCATTTCTACAGACGAAACACATAAACCCCGGGCAGTTGTTGTTGACATTTAGGGTACGTTTCCTTTAATGTTAGCGAGAACGTGCAGTCTTCTGTATCTGAGTTTGCTTTCCCTTTCTTCTATTTGCTCCTTCAACAGCTTCAGTGTATGGCCTATTGCACTTGTGGGGTCAGGTGAGACTGCCCTTAACAGGCAGGCGATGGGATCGACTAGAAGTCTCCCGAGGCTGGTTACTGTACTCTGTGTTAGGGTCTTAATTTACACGATACATATGGTGTAGGAAATGAGTGATCATGTACTGCACGGCAATCTGGGGAGGCATAGCAACTCTCTATACGCATTATTGATGGACGTGGCCATAAATTGCTAGAACCATGTAAGATACTCGCTGAGACACTTGGCAAGGCGATTCCCCGTCCTTTGGGAGAACAAATAGTTTTTGCTTAGAATTATAATCGTGCATGTTTATGTATGGTGGTAATCTCTATATGCAGACAATGCATTTGTGTAATTGGTATCCGCTGACATGGTTCAAAAATCAATAAACAGATGTAAAAAAAAAAAAGGATGATTCTGATATAATTTCCTTATATGAATTTATGTGTATCTTTCTGGCTCTCGCAGGTGCAAATAGCTGAATCTTATTAAGATTGAAGGTACAGCATGCCTCCTGATTGACCTTTTTTGTGGAGGTGTATATCCATGAATGATTGTATTAAATAATATATGGATCACAGGATATGGTTGGACTTAAGAATCACTCCTAAATAGGGGCGTCACAACAATATTCTTTTTTGCTTATGTAGTGATTCCTGGTGTGTCACAAGGCTTGTCACTAGATGTTTTATATAGTATGGTTGGTTGATACCTGACTATTTGAACAACTGCATGAATAAGATGCTTTTGAGTGTAATCAATTTCTTTAACAGCTTGCAATGTCTTCCACTTCACTGGTTATTCAACAACATCTCATTATTTTAATTTTGCACAGGGAATGTATACTTTATGTATTCGTACTGTATACCATGCCTGTTTACAACATTGGAATTTTTATCACCTTTAGCCCTGATGAGGACGAAACGCGTTGGCTAAAAGAGGTGGCTAAAAGAAGTGGCTAAATGAAGTGGATGGAATAAAAAAGCGTACAGAAGATACAAAAGTCTTTGTTTAGTGTCATGATTCTTTCTTTTTTGATTTCAAAATATTTTATTGAAAAACGTATAATACAATACAGTACAATAACTATTCGGGCACTTACAGACGGTAAAAGGGTTACGCGTTGTATACAATGACATTTGGTTTGCTTGCTGTACTTCATCGCCGGCGGGTCTTTTGGCCCCTGGCGGTCTCGCGGCGAGTATCAAAGAGAGAAGGAAGAAGAAGAAGAAGAAAGAAGAAGGGGGAGGGGGGGTGTTTCAGGTCGGATCTTCAGCGTGGCTCCCGGCCTGTCATGGGTTTACGGGGGTCTGTAGAGTATCATACTGTAATTTGATTTGAGGAGCTCGTGCTTCGAATCTTGCAAATTGGTCTTAGCAATGAAATTGAATGTAGCCATTTATAAAAATATCTTTGGCTCCTGGAAAGAGTTGATACCTCACAACTTTGATATTAAATGTGCCCCATTCTAGACTGCCAGCAGAATCTTTATGGTGTACTCAACCTGAAATATGGAACATGAATAATTGGCCTAAGATCCAGCCTTACTTACACTGTTTATGTGACTATCACACCAGCAGATAGTTAGAATCAGGTGACAGGAGTTAGTAGATTATATCATAATATGTACGTAAGACAGTATTATGTACATCTGATTCTGTACCTTCCTATGAATGATACAGATAATAAGAATGCAAGCAGGAATTTATTGTTTCAATGACAATAGTTGTGAAGCCTTAAGTGAAAGTATAGCCCACATACCTAAATATTATAAGCAGGTCTGAATATGGCACCAAATTTCGAATGTCCACAGTGGTCTATAGGGTTAAGATGGCCGCCACGTCTATACTACAACAAAACAGCACCTTCTTAGAGGGGCATTGTCATGACACCATTCTGCTCTGACTTGATGATGTGCTCAAAGGCAGGTGTTCCACATTCCTGAGTTGAAAACATCAACAAAGAGTAGGATGTTGGCTGCAGCAGTAGCATTTGGTCAGATAAGCTAATGCTGGCCGGTGATGTCTACCCCAGCAGTAAGCTTCCTGATGGTAACACAAATTGCCCTAAATGCTCTATCCATGTTTTGTGCAGGTACCCAGGTCATGACCCACTTGAGACAGGTGGCTCACTTACTAATTGGTATAGGTAAGCAAATCCCAGTGGTTACAGTGGTGACCTGTACGGTATGGGGTGGCGGGGGCAGAGGGTAAAAAGAAACAATCAGGCTGTCCAGGTGCCTATCACAAAGCTCCAATGCAGCTTTGTGCTAGGTCTGAGTGCTGTGGTTCGGTACTCAGACAGGGAATGGGAGCCTGGGCATGTTCTCGAACCAGACTATGAGGTAGCCCAGGTGGAGAACATGCAAAGTGCACATGACATTTTGTCCGGCAGCGTCATGCGCACTTTAGAGTGCAGCAATCGCTCCTCCTCCCCGAAATCAGGGGAGCCAAGCCCCGCCCCACCCTAACCTGACAATACTAAAAATAAAATGATAATAACTTCAGTTATTATCATTTAATTTTTTCTTCTACTCTGCTCGTGAGCAGTGGTGCAACGCTCATCTGATTTAGCCAAGAAGCCACCACTGAATGGATATACATAGCCTGTGGCTTGACTACAAACTTTGGACCTAATATCACATTGTATGCTGTGTTTTGGTGGTGCTAGTGTGTTGTGCAGTGATCTAGTGTGCTAGGTTACTAATCACCATTGTATGCTGCATATCAACTAATGTTGGAATTATTTCCATGAAGTTTATTTACAATTGCATGGCGATAATTTAAAAATAGGCCTTCTAATATTTCTTCATTGACTGAGACAATTCTCCACATTTTGGATGATCGAGAAGACTTAGGAGGCAATAAGTTACTAATTTATTAGGGACCTCTACACTGAGAAATGTTCATGACACATATGGGCCAACAAAAAGGGCAAAAACATTTTGATTGGAGAGTTTATACCAAGGGTTTTAATTATACAGTATCCTCGTATGTCCTGGTTTTGTCAATGCTATTGCAGAACGCAAATAAAATAAATGAGCCTCCCCATTAGCATCCTAATTGACCTAGTATGCTGGTAGATTAAATTTGCAATGCAATAGGTCTTGCATTTGCAAGAGTTTAAGTTATTGGCATTGTAAATAACAATGTCTTTTATGTATCTGTTTTGATAATTAACACATAAATAAAAGGAATTTTCATTTACAATGCCACTAGCTCAAACTCTTGTAAATGCGAGACCTATTTCATTTCAAAGAAGCAGCCACCATTGTCCCGGGCTGCTTAGAAAGTAAAAGTGTGCATGGTGCACTGAATGTTGCAGGACAGCATGTTGTGCATGCAGTAGGAGAAACTCATTAAAGAAAATAGTGCTTACAGACTAAATAAACATACTGTGTAACAACAGAATATAAAGGGTCAATCCTCATGAGACGTTACAAATGAAGACAAGCCGTTACTAAGGAGGGACCAACAAGCCTATTACCGAATCAGAAGTCAGCATTTACAAAGCGCAATGACTTCAACGGCATACTCGGATACAGCCTGTCTCGCAGAGCAGCTCATGTGCTGCCCAGGCTCTACCTAAATAATACATCCCTCATGGGAGGGTCCAGATAAGAGACTTCAGTCGGTGATCACCTTTTTCCTTTTAGGAAAAATCCCTGGGTCCAAAGAACACTGTAGACCAATTAACGTTTTAAACAATTGTATCTCAAACCAGTGTCAGGGATTAGATATTATTTGTGTGTTCAAATAAATATGGTGAAAAAAACTTTTCGTACCCATAGTTTACCGTTAGCAGGGCACTTTGGGTAGGAAATCCTGCTGAGATTCATGTATACAAGAAGAAAGGTGCAGTGCGGAAAAATAGGATACACATAAACATTTGATATACATGCAGTGTATGCTTTTAGCATTCATTCTGCATCAATTAAAGAAATAGGAAGAGGAAGATCCACACACATAGAAGTGATGCAACATTTTACTACTTCTGAACAAAGTGCTCGGTGCTCATAAGTGCTCACATAAGGGAAAATTATACAGAAAAGTGTGTATAAAAACAAACAATATGGCAAAGGAACCAAAATGGTCAATAGTGAGTGACAGTGTATATTCAATGTTCATAGGTCACTGGGTGGGGACGATTTCTTAAGCGTCTCGTATGCCAGGTATGTCAATAGTGTTTCGGCCATTTGTTATTATTGGGTCCTCTGAAAATACAAGTCAGCTTGAAACTGAAAAAAACAGAACACAAAACGTGAAATTAGTCAAATGCTTCAAATTAGTGACCATAGTGAGCAAACAAGTGAATACTTCCGCATCCCAAAATGTGGCCACTTACTTGTAGAGCAGAGGTCTTCAATCTGTGGGGCGACCCCCAGGGGAGCACTGGAGTCATTGGAAGGGGTCGCCCTCTTCATTTGCAAAAAGAAACAGTCTCAGACTGTTTATTCCGGTAGGTAAAATGCTTTCCCTGGAGTATTATTCAGGGACTCTCCTGTGCTGGGAAATCGAAGTCAGGCAGACAGCTAAACACGCCTTTCTAGCAGTTTGCTGCTTACCTGAAAGAAATGCAAATGCACACAACGAGTCAATCAGCAAATGTTAAGATTTGTAGACTAACTCGTTGTGCACATTTGCATTTCTTTCAGGCCAGTAGCATATTGGCAGAAAGGTGTGTTTAGCTGTCTGACTTTGATTTCTCAGGACAGGATAGTGAATCACTTGAAGCTTTTTCAGTGGTAGTGCACAGAGTTAACTGAGCTATAAAAAGCTTGCTTTTAATTGTCATTGTATTCACATAGTGCTTACTATCCCTGAGAAGGTTTTGATGGGACAGTTATGTAAAAAATGAAATACATTACATAAGGTTTGGGTATTACTAAAATCTATGTGCCTCATTTACAATGAAATGGTGTAGGGCTGCTCCGCAAGTATTTATGCTGCCCTGCCCTTCGCCAATTCAAAAGGGTAAGAATGGACCACATTTATAAGATACGATGCATTCCTGTCTTTTCTGCCGGCGCACAATTTGGTGCCTAGCACCAACGCAAGCACCATTGCACCACGGTGCAAAGGTGTCTGCATTGTTGGCAGGATTGTTTATGTGCTGGAAGGCACACCTTTATGTGCAAAAATAGTCCCTGGAGGTTTTTTCCTCCTTCCATGTGTGATACCCTGGGGCAGTGTACATGTTTGACACATTCTTTGGGTAACAGATCCTTGTAAACCTGGGAATGTGTCAAAGCCCATGCAAAAAACCCACAGCAACGCCCATGAAACACCCCCCTGACGCAGTGTAAGGCAACGCAATGATTTGCGCTACGTTGCCTTACACCATATCTAGGAGGCCCTGAAAAGCCTTGCAAAGAGACCTTGCTATGCCTCATAGATATAGGTATGGAATCTGCACAACCACATCGTCTTTAAAAGTGACACACCAGCAGCGTCAGTGGCTTGTATATACGCCCCTGTATTTTGGAAGCAGCCCGTATATTTCAGAAGCACAATTTTTTCGTAAAACATTTTGTGCATGTTGTAGCGCTCTATCTTATACTGTGTGTAATGCAAGTATAAAAATAAATACTTATATATTCACAGGGCTTTCTGTCACAGGCTATGACCTTGTAGCACTAAAAATACAGTAGTCACGATTCTCCACTGCCCCAACCACGATTTAGTTCTGTGGCTCTCTGGTTTCACACAGTCCTTTTTAATGCATTAACTAACAGAGGTTTCATAATGTACTATAGTGCATTTCCCACTTAGTGACAACTTTTTAAAATGTATTTCTTATTCATTGAAGCTGCCCATTATTTTATATGTAGCTACCTGATGGTGAAAGACCCAAAAAACATATGTATGTTTTAATTATGATGAATGATGTTCAGCAACCTCCAGTTACATGCAGCTGTAAATTCCAAAGTGTCAGTATCACATGAAATATAGTATGGTTTTCCTCTAATGCGGTGCAATAAAGTTGCAACCCATGCATTACATCTATTATGCCAAGGGCCACTAGACTTATGTGATTGTGCGGCCGCAGCGATTTTAGCAGAATTATAGATTTGCCGCATTTACCACATAATTGATCATCTGCCGCATAATCTGCAGATTTTAACAAAAAAATAATATTTACTCCAAAGGTTCAAAAGTTACTAAATAGCAGCAACAGGTGTTGCCGCTTAGTAGAAGGCCCTTTGTAAAGCTGTCCTGGTCACCTTTTTGTTGCTTATTGCTATATTTATTATTATTATTATTATTGTGTCTTTTGTAAAACGCGCAGCTACCCCAACGGGGTGTCCCGGCGCTAATTGATTGTAATGGGATCCCTACAGAAAGAAACCTAAGACAAGCAGTTACCGGCAGAAGAGGAAGGTTTTCAAAGTGCGGCGGAATTCCGATTCAGTTCCACTCATGCGCAGGTTGAGAGGCAACTTGTTCCATCGTTGGGCAGCGACCAGCTCAAATGTTCTGCCACCAGAATGAGATTTTTTAAATCTAGGTGTAACCAGCAGGCATTTAGAGTTGGAACGAAGCGATCGGAGGTTGCAGTAAGGGTGAAGAATGGATCTCTTTGGGTGTTAAACTGGCCCTAACGAGGTGCAACCACAGGGGACCGTTTCTTTGGAGAACATTTATGGTTGTCAATAATAAGGAGTACTAGGTTCTAGAATTTTTTGGCGGGAGGAGGTCCTTATGCCTAATTTTCTTTTTGATGGGGGGGTCTCAGCATCAAAAAAGTTTGAAGACCACTGTTGTAGAGTATTATTCAAAAAGGTCTGAGTTGGTATTGCGGGAAAAGTCTGTAAAAATAATGCCAAATCTGTAAGCATGATAAAATGCACTAAATAAGTAACAACTGAACCCAGAAAAGTGCTTTGCATTGTACCTGAGACACAGTGAGGAAATTCCAGCTCAGTGAGGAAGGATGCAGGTATAGATTTCTGCATCAGTTACAGTGCAGTTGCCTCGGTAAGGACAATCACTGGCCAATCCAATAGGTTTCGTCAATGCGAGATCTATTGTCTTTCTCAATGCTTGTATTACTATTGTTTTGAAGTATGTGCGGACGGTGGGTTAACACAGCTAATGCATGAGGAAGGCAGAACTGCCGACCTTGGAACTGGGGAACAAGAGGGGAGTCTCTGTGTCCACTCAACATCTTGTGATCCTGGACAAATCCCTTAATTCCCTCTTTGTCATAAAAAAACAAAATGAAAGTGTAAATGTAAATGTAAATGTGTTTGTATTTATAGAGCGCACATCTACCCAGAGGTCTCGTAGCGCTGTATTCATACAGCTGTGGAGCCCATCCTGGCTTTCCTGTGAAATGTCCACTCCTTGGCACCCCCAAGGTGAAGCCAGGCATCCAAACGCTGCTGGGGCCGTTGTGGAGATTAAGCAAGCTATTGCCCAGAGTCACAGAGTGGGACCCATGATTAGACTAGGGACCGAGGCGAGAATTATCAGGTCCGGGGAAATTGAGTCCAAGAGCCGCCGAGGCAGGAATTGAACGCTGGTCCCGGGCCAGACCTCTACATCAGGGTCTGCCGCTCTAACCATTGAGCCACACTTCTCCATAAAAAAAACCAAAATGAAAGTGTCTAAGTGTAATGTAAATTGTGCTTATATAAAGCACTATTTTCGGGGACAAGAGTGAGGGCACAGCAGATGGCTGAAGCAACGGGGTGGGTAAAACAACAGAGTAGTGAGGAGGGTGTGGTGGTTAAAAGCAGCAGGGTTCATTAAAAACAACAGTTGGTGTGGTGGGTTAAAACGCTGGGAGGAGAGAAGACGGCCCACAGATATACTGACAGACATCACTGATACCGCACTACGACTCACAAACATTTACAAAAGGGCTCATAGATACATTGACAGATCTCACAGATACCTCACTAGTACTTACAATCTTTACAACAAGGCTTACAGATATCGCAACAGAGATCAGTGACTTGAAGCTCAGGCGCACATACATTCGAATTGGACTCATAGATACCCTGATAAGGCTTTACAAAAGGGCTAATAGGCACGAGAAGAGTGTAGTGTGACAGATGACATGAGAATAATGATTGTCATCAAATAAGATTTATTGATTACAAGGGCCCACAGGGAGCGGGAGTAGCTGGCAGTCACCGCGGCGTCAGCTGTCATCTGTCATACAGATCACAGTGACGTCACTTAAATACACTCTGAACATTCCATGGTGACACTGAGTGACGTTACCTAACGGAAAGGGAAAACATACTGGAAATAACCTTTTGCCCCACAACAAGTACAACATGTACAACATCTCCCTTTCTCCATCAAAAACATAACCTGAGTTTATTCCATAACATAGTCCTTGAACCTTGTAGGTAAGTTGATAACTCTACCCCCTCTGGAAGACAAACCCCCAGTGAGATTTATTTCAGTGCCCCTCATGCCTGTTACTTTAGATCCAGTTCCCTCTATATTGTTTTCTAACATAGAGTCTTCCTGAGTCGACACAATGTTCCCATTAACCACTGAACAACTTCTGGAACTGTCTCCCAAAGTCATTGAACATCCTGGGCTGACACTGAGGTGCAACTGTTCTGTGCTATTAGACACATCGTCCCATTCCAGGACACTTTCATTCAGACTTTCATCTCCTTTTTCCATATTTTTCATTATTATTTTCTCTTGCCCATGTTTGAGTCTTACCACATCGTCTTTGCTGCGCCATCCTTCCCCTTCTATGAACACTGCACCACCTGACGCCCTACCAATTTTCATGGGTTTACTGAGTTTAGACTCTCCTTTGCTTATCAAGCCAGGCTTCTTTACTAACACCCAGTCTCCAGGTGCTATGCTTTTGTCTTTAGCCCTGTTTATCTTATCAGAATATACCTTGTTTTTCAATTGTTTATTTTCTATGCTCTCCTTCACCTTGAGTTCTTTTTCACACACCTCTCTTGCTTCAACTGTTGCTCCTTTCCATCCGCCTAATTTTGGTGTCATAATATTGTTACATTCTCTTCCCCTCATCAAAAAAAACGGTGTACACCCAGTTGCATCTTTTGGCGTATTGTTATATGCATTAATCTTTTCCTTAATGAATACTTTTACATCCATATCATTTGCAATGGCCATTTGGATTCCTTCTTTAAAGAATCTATTTATCCTCTCAACTTGGCCATTGCACTTAGGACTGTATAAAGGTGTTTTTTCCTGTTCAATTCCATGTCTTTCCAAGAACTCGATCATCATTCTTGATATCAGCTGTGAACCATTGTCCGACACCATGACTTTTGGTTGTCCTTCACTTTCAAACACTTTTTCAAGAAATTTTATGACCACTTCAGTTGTAACTGCTTTTGCAAACTTGTAGCATACCCACTTAGTATAATAGTCTGTCAAAACTATCAAGTATTTGCATGCGTCTGGGAGAATGTTGAAAGGCCCTGCAAAGTCTATTGCTACTTTGGCCCAGGGCCCGTCGGGAATTTCTACTTTCTGCAGTTCATTCTTTTCAATTCTCCAATGTTTATCGGATTTTAAGCATTCCTCGCATTTGTCTACGTGACTCCTTATTTCACTGTCCACACCTGGCCACCAATAGTACATCCTTAGAACGTTTTTTGTAGCTGTGGTGCCTGGATGCCCTCTGTGAGCCATTTTTATGATCTTTTGTCTGAGCTCGAATGGCGGCACAAAAACTTCTCCTCTTTTTAAATAGTTATTCTCCAGTGTCAGTTCATCGCTCACCTGCTGGTAAGACCTAAGTTCACTTGGGAGATTTCTTATATGTGGCCAACTGGTCTGTATATACTTTTTCACTTTGGACAAGACGGCATCTTTTTCCATACATTCCTCCCATTCCTTGTCCGATATCGATCCTTCACACATGACCGTTGCATCAATGTGCGCTACTACACATTCAGTGTCGTCTTGTTCCTCCTCCTTTTGTTCCTTTATTGGCAACCTCGATAGGCAGTCCGCTCTACTGTTTTTTCCTCCTTTTATGTGCTCAATCTTGAAATTAAATTCCTGGAGTTTAGACATCAGTCTAATCAACCTAGAGCTTGCGTTTCCATTGCCTCTACCCTTTCCATCCATCATATATATTAAGGGTTTGTGGTCGGTTACAAGTGTGAAGCTCTTTCCCCACAAATAGTCTTTCAGTTTATGCACTGCCCACACGCAAGCTAAAGTCTCACGTTCGATGGTGCTGTAGTGGACCTCTGTGACATTAAGCTTCCTGGAAATAAAAGCAATTGTGTTCTCTTCACCTCCTTTTCTTTGGCAGAACACAGCACCTATTCCCTCGTTGCTTGCATCTACGGTCACTACATTGTCCAGTTGTGGGTCATAGGGTTTCAGTGCGGGTGCATTCGCTATTTCCTCCTTGACTAACTTAAATGCTTTATTCTGTTCATCCTCCCATTCGTATGCTACGTTCTTTTTCAGCAATTTTCTGAGAGGTTCCACTTTTTCTGCATATTTCTGTATGAATCTTGCATAATATTCACTGAGGCCAAGGAACGACTTGAGAGTCTCCTTGTTTCTTGGTTCCGGGGCCTCCCTTATTGCACGTACTAAATCATCTTTAGGCAAGATACCATCAGCTGTTAGGACATGCCCTAGGTACTCAATCTCCTTTGTCATGAATTTACACTTATCTTTTGAGACTGTCATGCCTTTCTTCTCCAATACATCTAGAACCATTCCAATCAACTTTATATGTTCTTGTTCAGTTTTTGAATGTAACAGAATGTCATCTTGAAAGGCTTCCACCCCTTTCATTTTCCCAAACAAAACATCCATGAGTTTCTGGAAAACCCCTGACGATGATGCCAGGCCAAAAGGAAGCCTCACATACCTGAACGCTCCAAACGGAGAGATGAAAGTTGTCAATTTCTAAGACCTTTCTGACAGACACACCTGATGATATGCGGCTCTTAAATCGATCAGTGAAAAATATTTTGAACCTGATGTTGACTGAAGAATGTCTGTGATTTTGGGTAGAGGATGGCAGTTTACAATAATGTTTTTATTAAGCGACCTCAGGTCTACACATAACCTAATATCCCCTGTCTTTTTCTTCTTTGATACTACAATTGCAGAAACCCATTCAGATTCTTCTGCTTCTTCAATCACACCTTCTTCCTTTAATTTTTCGAGGACTTCCCTCAACTCTTTCCTTATGGATAATGGTATCGATCTAACTTTGTGTTTACTTGGTATAGCGCCCTCCTTTAGTTTGATGTCATGGTTGAACCCCTTCACACAACCAATTTCATCTTTGAACACTTCTTTATGTTTTTCAAAAACTGTTTCTAAATCTTCATCTCTTTCCTCTATACTAATGCTGTTCATCCATTCCTCTCTCAAAATCACTGGATCCTTAGCTCCCGGTACCAGTCTCACCCCTAGTTGGGCTAGATCTCTCCATCCTACTAGTATCCTTCCTTTCTCTGCCACATAAATATTGGTTTCAATTACTCTTCCCTTGAAAGTTACAGTGTCAACAAAATATCCCAGCATATTTATGTCCTTTTCTCCAAACGCTTTCGGGTTTATATCAGATTCTATCAGTTGTATACCTTTCCATTTTTCTTCAAAAAGAGTGTCAGATACAGTCGTAATGGGCGCACCAGAATCTGCAGTAAATTTTAGTTCAACCTCACCAATTTTCACATCACTGACAGGACCTTTTATCCTTCCTTCCTCTATTTCAACATACAAAACTATATTCGCGCACATATCCTCATCAAAATTGCCTACTGTACTTATACTCATACTGTTATTCATTCTTTTGGTTTTACATAAGGTGGAATAGTGACCATATCTCTTACATTTAATGCATTTTTTACCTATTGCAGGACAGTTTTTATAATCTGCTAAGTGCTCATTTGATCCACATCGGAAACAGCACAATTGCTTACCTCCCACCTTCCTTTCATTCATACCTTTGTCATACGCCTTACCATCAACCTTCTTCTTTTCCTGTAAATAAAATACATTAGTGTTATTCCCCGTAGAAGATAACTCTTTAGTGGAAATTAGAGACCTCTCTATACCCCTTGCAATTTCTATGACTTCCTGCAAGGTCGGTCTTTTGCATGCTAAGAGCCTTTCCTGCACCTTCTTTGTGTAGCAATAAAAAACGATTTGGTCTCTTATGTACACATCAGTCATTTCCTCATATTCACATTCTACTGCCAAAACCCTTAGACATGCAACGTAGTCTTCAATAGCCTCCCCTTCCTGTTGTTTCCTTTGGGCAAATTTATGTCTAGCAACCATAATGTTGTTCTCCTCGTCGAACTGTCTTTCCAACCTTTTCAGTGCTTCTTGATACTCATTTAATGGCACAAATGTTCCAGGTGGACTCTCATATTCGGGCAAGCTGTCAAATATGTCCTGACCCGCTTTACCCAACCGTCCAAACAACAAAGAACATTTTCTTTCTGCATCAAAGGCTTTCCCATCTATTGAAACGATATAATTTTCAAAAGCCCTCACCCACTTTTTCCACTTCATTGTGGGCTTACCAGGCTCATCCAGGAACCGAGGAGGTGCACATATGTTATTGCTTTCGGCCATGTTACTCACAATATGTTATGTTAACTTTTCACCTCACTGCAAAGTTAATATTATGACTGCCTCGCGTTTATTGCATACACGCTTCACTTATATCTTACTTACTTGAGTATTGTCTCTTTTATTTTACTTGTAGGCCCCTTGCCTAAATAAACGCGATGACTCTCTTACTTGCAGATCCTATAATATTTCGAACGCGATGTATTTGATGCGTGTTTCAAGCTCTTATCATTCGACTATGTTTACTTAGTCAATTTCCAAAATGGCCGCACGCTGTACACACACGGTGACGTGCGCTGTCCTGGACCAATCAGCTTACGTTCCCGGCATGCTTCACGCGGCACAGCTGAGGTAAATGAAAGACGCCTCAACAGTTACCTTGACACCGAAGCGCGCCGATGACTGAAATTTCACAAGCGATCTCACAGGTACAGCAGAGGATTTAAAAGCTGTCACACATTAATTCACTTTCTCCGTCGACATGCTCATTCCTCTATACAGCTTGCTTGACGAAAATAAGTCTTATTATTTATTTTACGCGCTGCCGATATTCTCCGCGTTAAGGAGTTTCCTCGTCAAAATTCTTCATTCGACCAGCGCTCATCATACTCCGCAGTGTACTCACTCAGCTTAATTTAATAGCTCCTCGGTCCGATCACAAGTTTAGTTATTCAATTCTCCTGATCCACCGATTCATTTCTGCAGGCCCTTGTTCCAACAGCCCTCGTCGCCAATTGTAGTGTGACAGATGACATGAGAATAATGATTGTCATCAAATAAGATTTATTGATTACAAGGGCCCACAGGGAGCGGGTGTAGCTGGCAGTCACCGCGGCGTCAGCTGTCATCTGTCATACAGATCACAGTGACGTCACTTAAATACACTCTGAACATTCCATGGTGACACTGAGTGACGTTACCTAACGGAAAGGGAAAACATACTGGAAATAACCTTTTGCCCCACAACAAGTACAACATGTACAACAAAGAGGGCTCAGACATACCTAGAGCGGGATCAGACAAGGAGCCTTTGCCTATTTCCTCTGTGAGCTGTTTGACTTTGCACTATGGTACAAACATATTCCTAGCAGGCTCCCAATCACCATAATATGGCTTGCCGCTATCACGAATGTGATGCGTGACCACATAATAGGGATCGGCAACATCTCAAAATGAGTCAAATAAAAAGAAATCCTGACGTTGTTTAGCTTCTCAGTGATGTCATGCTTGGGTTACAGATATCAGGGCAATCGCTGATGGCACAAAAAATTCACCAACTAAAGCCCGCGTGTGCTCAGTGTATACTGATATTGTAGTGGCTCGTGCTGCTCTTTTCACAAGCTCAGCTCATGAACTATTGTATGAAATGCTCTTCTGTGCAGAACCTTGATGTATGAATGTTCTGCACCGGTGGTTTGGAAAAAGACAGTTGAACCATGAACTGCGCTGTCGCTGCACTGCCTGATGGTCCAGCAAAATAAACACGTTTAATCTTACCTGTCTCCTGTCCTAGGATCACCACATCTTTTTTGGCGATGAGTGCTGGGCCATCACAAGGAACCTATGTACCGATGGCCAAAACAGCGTCTGTGAAGAAAATCCTGGTTAGTGTTGAAGCCTGCGAAATAAGCTGGTTTGGGTTTCTTTGAAGAGTATGGGAGTGCAGGCAGACAACGCGGACCGGAGGCAGACTGCAGCTGAAGTGAGGCAGAGTAGCAGAACAGTGAGTGGACGAAGGTTATTGATTTTTCACTGAAATGCAGAAATGTTGGTGCGTTTCAGAAAGGGAAACAAAGACGTGAGGCAGGCATGATGACGTCATGGAGGTGAGCGCTGGATGTAGTCAGTGGAGCGCGAATGCTGCGTTCCAAGTGATTCAGGCGTGGTGACGTCGAGGAGGTGAGCGCTGGATGTCGTCAGTAGAGCGCGAACGTTGCCTTCCAAAGGATTTATTGTGTAAAGCAATCTTGGGCCTCAGAAACAGACGGCTTTCACGGAGAGAGCTATTGTGACGTCAGAATAAAGATCCTTTTATCCCTCCAGCTGCGGAATCACAGAAAACGTCCTAGGGGATGCATTGTCATTTGTTTCCTCTGTTAGTAAAGAGGTTTTTTTTTTAAAATGGGAAAAATGGTTTAATCGATAAAGACAAACTCAGAAGGAAGTATATGGAGGAAATAAATGAAAAGTAAAGTTTAAAACAAAATAGGGTAAATCAACTATTATTAAAGGAAAATAGTTGCAAATATTTTTCTATAACATAAGAATTATCAACACAGACAGCATGCAGGCTGTTGCACCTCCACCACCATTTTTGGAACAACCAGGAGAGTCGCCCATAAAATGGAAACAGCGGTACGATGGTTTTGAAACCTATCCCCCGTAGTGGTTTTTCAGGAGACAGAAGTGGCAAAAGAAAATGAGGAGACTAGGAAAAATAAGGCGCCAGGGCCGGATGGGGTCCCAGCGGAACTATTTAAAAATGTTCCTAGATTCTGGGCCAGGGTACTGACAAATATCCTCAATGCCTCGGGTGCAAATTTATCCCCTGCATCTTGGTCCAAATCCATCATAATTCCGGTTTTTAAAAAGGGTAGGAGAAACCATTATACCGGTTCTCCTTTACGCAGATGATGCAGATTTATTGGCGCGCACCGGTGTTGGTCTAAATAAACTGCTGGACACATTCGGCAAATGTATGGAATCTTTGAACTGAAAATAAACGCTAAAAATTCCCACGTAATGATAGTGGGGGAACATAGTAGGAAAAAAAACAATATCCTTTTTCTGTGGGAGTGATGAGGTCAAAAGGGTCCCTGTGTTTACCTATCTAGGGATCTTATTTGATGAAAAAGGGTCATGGGGTCCTCAAATGAAACATAGAGAAATGTATTTGCCAGATCTACATCAGCCCTTATGGGATTTTCAAAACGTTTTGGGGCCAGACCCATGGAAGCTATCCTGAAGGTGTACAAGGCCAAGTGCCTAGCAATAGCTACGTATGCTCTGACATCTGGGGGTATAGTACACAATACCACCAAATTGAAGTGGTAGAAAACATATTTCTAAGATCCCTATTGTCTGTACCTCAGTCCACCCCTACGTTCTTGATTCATGCTGAGATGGGGCTGAGTTACGTTACTGACGCATTGAAAATAGCCCCGCTAATATGCTGGCTTAAGACCTGGCTCAATCAGGAGATCTCCCTGAACCATATGATTTTAAAAGACTGCCTAGCTCTTGACAAGGCTGGTAAAATCCCATGGCTAGCATACATTGAATCCACACTCAAAAAACTAGGTCGTCCTGGGCTTTTTTTGGCACCGGAAACCATTAAGAAAGTAGATGTAGACTTGATTAAAAAGGCCATGGCAAACCTTCTTTCTTCTGAAAGGGAGGTATCAGAGCTGAAAAAACCTATGGTAAGAGTGAACTATGGTCTGGTGAGCTCACCTGGAATCGATCCTTACCTGAAGTTAGTTACATGCCCTTTCCATCGGTATTTTGTAACCAGATTTCGATTTAATGTAATTCACCTTACATTGGGAGATTTCCCTAAATGGGGAATACCGGATGATGCCGAACCCTGTAAGTGCGATAATTTCTCACTACAAGACACTTTGCACTTTGTAATGTTCTGCGAGTATTACACGGACATTAGGAAAAAGTATTTCTTACCAGTGTTTTTTGGGGTTTTTTAAACTCTTTATTCACAGCTGCTTTTTTCAAACAATGACAGTATATATTCTCCACAATGCATCAGCTGGTGTTTTCTATTTTACCCTTCTGAACATACAAACCCACTTCTACTTGTCGGTTCCTAAACGGAGAGCCATCTACAGTACGGGTAGGCCATTTATGTAGTGTAACATATCCAATATACTCTTCCGTATACATAGGCTGCAGTGTCGTGGGATTTCAACAAATGATTAACTCAACACCCCTATCCTTCCCCCCCACCCCCCAGACAATTCCCCCCCTCCCCATCTCCTGGTTTCTTGCGTAACCCTCTACTTCTGAACTCAGGTTATACCGGCCTTCACGTATCATGATAAGTAGCGTGCCCCGGAACAGTCTTGCGGGTTGCGGGGGGCGGCAGGCCACACCTCTGTAGTCCCTGAATACCATTCTCTAACCCTGTGAGCTAAGCCCCGGTGCCAAGGCTAGATCCATCTCTTCGAGCGCTATAAGCATGACCTCCCAGTCCTGGAATATAGGATATTTCCTATGACCTCGCATTTCCTCCTTCCTAAGGGCCGTCTCCTCTGCTCTGCCCCATTTCAATACCTTCAATCGCCATGTGTGTAGTCCCGGTGCTCTCGGAGATTTCCATCTCATAGTCAATGCCCGTATTGCCAGTAGCATGGCTAAGTCCAATAGTTTCAGTCTGGCTTTCTGTGGTTTGGGCCGTCTACGCAGCCCTAGGAGACAGGGCAGCGCTTCGACCGGTACTGGTAGGTTTGTGATCGTGTGGAGTACCCTGCATATTTCCGACCAGTAGTCTCGAAGTCTTGTGCAATGCCAGATCATATGGAGAAACCCAGCATCATCCTCCCCACAACGCGGGCATCTATGTGGGGCGTCCGGGAACATTAGGTATAGTCTTTTTGGGGTGAGGTATGCCCTGTGCAGTATCATCACCTGTATGAATCTGAATCTAACGTTTCGTGAGATTTTTTACCAGTGTTAAGGGGAGCGGGGTTCGTGCAGGTCAGGCCAGCAGTGCTCTTTCTACAACTCTTGGGTAGTGCTCATACTACTTTTCATGTTGCAAATTTTTTAGTGGCAGCTGTGCGTATTAATGGGATGAAGAAAAGACTAGGGGGCCGATTATGATGGCGGACGGACCTGAGTCCGTCCGCCACCATAGAGTAGGAGGGAACCTCTGCATGGCCTGCAGAGTTCCCTCCTGTGCAATTAGGATGTGACCGCCACCCTGGCGGTCACATCCTCTATTTTTACCATTGCGGCGGGTGCGGCTTCAAGCTGCACCCGCCGCAATGGTAAAAATGCATACATTACATTACATACATTACATTTGTATGCAGAAAGCGGCAGGCACCATGCAGTGCCTGCCGATTTCTGCATACAAATGCAGGGGGGTACCATAGGTACCCCCCATGTGCACCCCCCACCCCTCCTTCACCCAGGGGGCCAGTGAAGTTACACATGCTTTTCCACGGCGGAAAACCCACCGCGGAAAAGCATTTTTTACAGCCCATCCTAATATGGCTGACGGTGTCTGAGAGACACCGTCACCATATTAGAGTTTTCCGCCGCGGTTGTAAGCCAACCGCGGGGTAAAAGCTGTGGACGGAAACCAGGACCCACCAGCCATCCTAATGTGGCGGTGGGTCTTTGGTGGGTCCGCTGCGGTTTTTCCGCATCCTCCGGGCCGGCAGTGGCTTCCGCCGGCCCGGAGGATGCGGAAAAAACGCAATCGTAATAGACCCCTAGGTCTTATGGGAGCCGAAGTCTGACTATGATTGAAGATGTGGTTTATTTCTAGTCTATTGTATATGGTATTGCTTGCTATTTTTATGCTCCGTATTTAGGAAGATTATTTACTGGAATTTTAATGTTTATCCACGTATGGAATTATTTTAGTGTAATAACTGTCCCTTGATTGAAGACCTATGAAATTTAAATGTAATAGATTTTATGGAATTTCTTACTGTTTGATTGTACAAATGTGTTGAATATTGTATCTGTGCCTTTTTATGATTTTAAGTTATCGAATAAAGTATATGACTGACTGACTGACTTCTTTATCTGTTATTGATTTTCTTAAAGACATATTTCTGAAAGAAGATTTCCCTGAATTCTTGGTGACAGATATTGAACCTCAATTCATTGCTAATGAAGTTGAGGATTTTCTAGTCACTAGTGGAATCAAACATCTCAAAACTTCGCTTTTCCATCCTCTGACAAATGTTCTTGTGGAGCGAATGAACAGAGTTTTGGGAGAATATATATAGTGACTTTAGCCAACAAATGCTCTGTTGTCAACTCTGTCAGCAGCATACTCTGGTTTTATCGCACAACTCCGCATTCTTCTACAGGTGTTTCACCTTTTGAGTTGTTGCGTGGACGCAGAGCAACCACAGTATTTTCTCCGTGTTGGATGAGTAAGTGGGTCAAGGTAAGTAGTTGGACTGTTGCTTCGGTCAGGAAGTGGGTGTACTCTTCCCAGGAAAAGCAGAAATCTTATTTTGACAGCAGGAAAAGGACCAAGGAGTTTGAGTTGGTTGTTGGTGATTGTGTGCGTGTAAAAAAAACCTGTTCAAGTGTGGAAAGGAGGACCCAAATTTTCTCCTCCTATCAATGTGATTGAAGTCAAAGGAGATTCTGTCAAACTTGGGAATGGCCAATGGTGAAACAAATGTTTTTTAGTTAAATCTAATGTTGTTCTTTCTTTATCTAATGCATCCAGCTTTGATGGAAATTCTAATTATTTTAATGTTGAACAAAATGATGTGAGATGCAGTTCTAGGACCAAAAACATTCCTTTGAGATTTAGGATATAATGGTATTTGTCAATTGTTCTCTGTCTTTACAGGTCATTGTAATACTCCTGGTTACATTCTTTGCTTTTGTTTACAGGAGTTTCCTAAACTGTTATTTCTCAAGTTAAAGTTGTAATTTTTTAGTATGTTGCTTAATTTCTTCTTTCTCTTCTTCTACCTTACCTCTTCTCTTTCTCAGGTTGTTTTCTTTTCTTTATGTTTTCAGGAAAGACCCATGGAGTGGCTTGTGCTTCTCTTTTCACAAGCTCAGCTTGTGAACGATTGTATAGAATGCTCGTCGGTGCAGAACCTTGATGTACGAACAGTGGTTGGAAAAAGACAGTTGAACCGTGAGCTGCGCTGTCGCTGCTCTGCCTGATGGTCCAGCAAAATAAACACATTTAATCTTACCTGTCTCCTGTCCTTGGATCACCACAGATATCACCATAGGATTTGTACCCATAAAAATGGAATGACTATGTCCATGGCAGTTAATGGTGTGAGGAAATGCCTAAAGCATGGAGGGTGAGTAAAACAACTGAATAGTGAGGAGAACGTGGTGGTTAAAAGCCATGAACATTTGTTAAAAACAACGGTGGGGGTTGGTGGTTTTACTCACTGGGAGGAGAGAAAACAGCGTGCCAAAAAAAATAACTGTTTCTCCAAATGGAGGCTAGCTGAGAGTCATTCCAGAATAGAACACTGCGAACAGATGTAACCCAAACATGCAGCACCCGCTCCTCTACCTTTAACTCACATCCTGGAAAAGCAGTGCATAGATTAAGATCTTAAGAGAAACATTAAAAACAGGGGCAATTAAAGATAGTCAGGGGTGGAAGCTGCTACCCTTGACATGCAACTCCGGGCTTTCCCTTTCGGTACCCTTTGCTCTTTGGCAGATGAGCGTAAACGTGTCTATTAACGACCCCTTTCGTTTCATTAGTTTCCACGTTTAATTACCCTCCCCCTTTGCCAAGATTCGGACAAGTCGCCCATCCACCCTTAAATGTATGTCACTGACATACAATGGTATGAGGTATCCCTCGGTGTCCACGTCTGTTGAACCTAAACAAATGACAACGTTTTGAAGGATGCTGTATTATCACCATTTGGATTAAATATCATAATTTCTGGTTTACTTTTCTGAGCGGAAACCTAAAACAGTTTTTATACAGCCTAAAATACAATACTTCCTTTAGTACCTTCGAAGAGCAGTAGGAAGTGCATGTATGCACCGGCACAGTACGAGCCTTCGACTTGCCGCTAGTTTGCTGTGTAACTAGAAACTGCACTGGGTGAGAGCATCGCTATAGTTATTGTAAAACCAGCTACCCAGCACACTTTTAAAACACTTACATAATTAAAATGGAAGCAACTAAAGAAGAGGCATGCAGCGACGGAAGTGAAACAGTAGGAGGGCCGAGTACGCAGAGAAGGGACATGCTGCAAAGGGAATGAGGTAGTGGGAGGGACGGGCAAGCCATGGACTGAAATATGACTCTGAAATATAAAAAACAAGACCTACCAAAAATACCAAGAGAAGGAGCAGGACGGAGGATGTGGTGTAACAGCCAGAACTGCCAACCTTGGAGCTTGGGAGTCAGGTTCGAGACTCTGCGTCGGCTCAACGTCCTATGATTCTGTGCCTATGAACGTGTTCTTGTGGAATGTAACTGGTGGTGGAGGACAAAAAATAAATAAATCACAGCAAAATCGGAAAAAAAGTTAGACAAAAGCAGATGAACAGAAGCACTTGGGCCGTGGGCCTCTGATAAAAACACAGGAAAAACAACAGGAAATAGTATGCTACAGCCAATAGAAAGGGAGGAAAAGTAAGTGACAAGTAAACAACCAAATCAAAAGTAGGGGCGGGATGTAAGCCCCTTTTAGGATTTATATTAAATACAATAGATTTCACAAGCACAGCAAAAGTTCTGTGCAGGTAAAACCTAAAAAGCAGCACACAGCATCTGCTAACTGGTTCACAACAGTCGACGTCCTGATGATGGGTAAAGATGCGTGTGCGATGCTGCTGATATACAAGTTGGCCACTGTCACTTGCTGACTAAAATGAAAGAAAGACTATGCAACTTACCAGGAAAGGGTACAAAGAAAAAAGTAGTCAATGAAGGCAAAAAGTGGAAAAAATATTGTGAAAAAATGTCCAAGATCATGTTTGCTTTGCCTGAGAAGGATTGCACCATGAGTCTTTCCTGCAAGCTGCAGGAAGGAGAAGGGATAAATGCGGGGTCTAGCAGGGGACCGTTGTATGCAGGAGGCTCAGGAAATAATTGCCTCCTGAGAAACTAAACCAGAGTTTGTGAAATATGGAAGCATAAATTGACTTCGCACAGGACTGCCATGGTGACACTACTTACAGAAAAGCTGCAGAACCAGAGCTTGGATGATCCAACCTGCAAATCCTACAGTATTATTCTGTTTTGTGGAATATTTCCAGCAAAATTCCTTCCTTTAAGTTGACTTCAAATGATGCTACAACCACCGCGGCGGGAGCTGAGGGGGGCTCTAAGACCCAGAAAATCTTTCATTGCTGCCCAGGAGGAGGGGATACCCAGTGCACTCAAAAGCGCCAACATCCTCCCGCAGCACGGGATGCTACAACCACTGCGGCAGGAGTTGAGGGGACTCCAAGCCCCAGAAATCCTTTTCATTGCTGCTCAGGAGGAGGGGCTACCCAGCACGCTCAAAGCACCAACGTCCTCCCGTGGGACATGTGCGGGTACGCGCGGGCCATGCCTGGGCCAAGGGCGGGCCGGGCCTTGCTTGTCATTGCCAGGAAGAGGCAGTGCTGGGCCAACCCTCCTGGTTCCTGATTCTAGCAAAATTCAGAAAGTAACTGATCCCAAGACACCGATCTGTGAGTTGCTGCAAGCCTTATTGATCTTTGTGTGGCTATGTTGCCTGTTCTGACTGTTTGCACCCGCTCATCCTGTGACTTTTGAGGACGCTAAGCCCTGTGCCTTCTTATGTGGTTGCTGCTTTCATTTAACCTTGTTTTAAATCCTTGCATTTAGGCCTTGCTATCAACTCAACGGTTAGCGTTTTGGCTACTGGTGGTGGGGGGGTGGGGCCCATTAGGTCTCTGAAACACCAATGATTGGTAGTTGTGTAGACTCTGTAGTTATGTAGAGTGGTAGTGGGGCCACACGCAACTGCAGAAAACCGGCTTTTAACCATTCTGATATTTAAAAACCTTATTTATCTATTTCACCTTTTCTGCAATTATGGGTAAAAGAAAGTCGACAGACTGTGGGAGTGGGGAGGCTCGGTCCAAAAACACTAAAGCTAAACAGGTTCGCAAGTCGGAAGGAAGCAATTGCGTCCTTGACCGGATTAATGACCTTTTATTTGAATGTGAAGATATATACTTACTCCCTCAAGATCAATGGTCTTGGCTGAAACAGCTGCTCACCCTACCAACCCAAAGTTGAGACTGCAAAAAAGCATTCCCCAAATGTTTAACAGACTCATCAAACGTAGTAAAAACAAGACTTATGTTGGTCATACACCAGTGTCCTCCATTGCAGATGCAATTGATTTAGGATTGCTTGCAAAATCATCCACTATTCCTGTCTCAGGTTCTCCAGATACTGATCTCACTTTAACTAATCGATTTTCACCATTATCACACTTTGATTCTAATCAATTAGGAGATACGGGGCTGGAGAAGGGTGTCGTTGCTTTGGGCATAGGGGGAGACAAGGAGTCAAGAGCAGGTGATAGTGGGAGTTTGGGTGACGTGGTCCCCTTAGAACATCTAGCTCACATCAATTTTGCTGTATCTAGAATAATAGCAGACCTAATGTCTGAAGTCAAACTACTGAAATCCGCTGTCCAGGTTCATACCGAAAAGGTCACTACTCTTCTAAACAAAGGCGATCAAGAAGCCCGGTCTATGAAGCAGAACCCCTACTCCGCACCCCCAGCCAACCTTGCACACAAATAACCCACATTCTCTTGGCGTAGACCCAGATCCACAATCATGTCAACATTTGTTAACTATGAGAAACGGGGGGAGAAGGAGGATAAATGAGACTAGGTTGTCCTCCTAAAGGTCAGTGCAAACAACAGTGTGGGTCCCAGTCATGGGACCCTGGGGCCTAGCTCAGTTCAGGTGTACGGCTGATTTAAAACCCTACGCCTTCAAGAAAGAAAAATATCTTTCTAGTGTCCCCTCACTCACCGGGGTTTCCCCACGGTGACATGCTTCCTCATTGGGGCCATCCCAGTTCTCTACGAAAAGGGGCGTGCTGCGACTCACGAACTACGCAGGAGCACTTTTAGTGTGAATGACTATGTGTGGTGCAAAAAGAATAAGTGGAGTGGGTGTGTGTGTGTTAAAAATACCATACTTAGTGGGCCTAACTGTTTTATTGAGCTCCTATGCAGGTATATTAAAAGTGGGGTTGATGTCACTGTAGGGCAACCTATAATGTGGTTGACTCAGTGATCAATATGGTCGACATGTTTCATGCTACCCCTAGCATTTCTTCGGGACCATGCAGGGACCAGCCCTGCATATGCCACTCCTAAATCCCAATCGTGGGGATCGTGAATCTTATAACAATATTAAAGTGAATTCATGCATGCATTTATTTTAAAATACATACGTTCCTCTCAATTAGTAGGTTCTGTAAAATAAAGCATATTATTAATAACAAACCTTCCCTGAGGGAAGATACACATAGTACATTTGCATGCCACTCGCATACTGTGTTTAGAAGGATGATTGGCGCCATACTGGCGCGTGCATGCTTTCCAAACCATTAGTCCAAATAGTCGTGAAAAAATGTTCGTGAATTCACACATATAAACAAGACAGGACTTTTGTGACCAAACAATAGACATACACAACATGTAATAGGTACACAGAAAGAATTTCAATAGTTACTTATAGAAGCGAAAAATGACGCTTCATGGTCACGCTGGGGGGTCAATTTCACTTATGGGATACACTGCTGTAAAAGACGATAAATATATACAGTGCTCATTAGGTCGAAAAAACGCTACGATCATTAAGTTCGAAAAATGATCACCTTGTTGCTTGGACTTACGATGTCCACTTACACAGGGTTAATGTACTTACATCCTGTCTTGTGAAATCGCGCTTTGCTACCTACTCGGCACCTCCCCGGACCGCATCTTACCTGGCCAAAGCCGGCGCGTTAGTTTTGTTTGTTTCAGTCCCGGCACTGAGACGGAAACGCCCTCGGAAACTAGACCCGTCCGGGCGTGGCGGCCATATTGAAAGTATGTCTTCGGGTGTTTGGTTAAGAAAGAGACAACGGCTGGTCTCTGGTAGCGTTAGCGCTAATGTTATGAAATAGGCAGAAAGGAAATTATAGAGATAGCCACTCAGAGCCAAAACTAGCAGCTCTGTTGCCACATAATGTGTTTATAATCATTTATGACAAAAAACGGAAGAGTGATTGTTCGTTTTTGAAATAATAATCATTTTACCAAATGTGAAAAAAAACGAGTGCGGTTCTGCTCTACATTATCAGTATAATACCTCTAATGAATTTAGCGTCATGAAGTTGCATGTGGGAAAATATTTTAGGGTTTTAATTGGTTCACTTGTTATTCAGGACCAGTGATGGAGGTGTATAGTTTCTTGGTCATTTATCATGTCACATATGAGTTCAGAATCACACTAGGGTCCCCATTAGGCTCAGTATGAAATGATTATAGTACCTACAGGGCATATTCAGTCTATGAGAGGGATCATAGTTCTCAACGACCAATTCTCCTAGGCAAAAAAATTGTTCTTAGATCTTAATCATAAGAAAGCCCCCCAGGGAATATCATCGTTCAATCCAAGGGTGTCTGTACGTAGTTTGAACACCCATCGTTGTTCACGTTCATGGAGAAACCTTTCTTGGTTTTCTTTGGTTTTTGCAGTCTCTAACACTACCCATCTCATGTCATTGGGAGTGTGATTTGATTCGATGAAGTGATTTGTCATTCTTGTTGTTGTTCTTTTGCACCTAATAGTGCTACGGTGTTCCACTATCCTTGTACTCACTTTACGTGTCGTCATCCCGATGTAATACAAATTGCAAGTGCATGTGATCATGTATACTACCCCACTGGTATTACAGTTTGACATCTGCCTTAGTTCCCAGTTGGTACCATCATTGAAAGTCACATTTTTCGTGTTTGATGTTAGGTGGCAGACACTGCAATTATTGCATGCATAATGACCAGTTGGTAGAGTATGCTGTCTGGTTGGAGGATGGTTGGATTTTGGACGGGTATGTACCAAATGGTCTTTTAAATTCCTTGCTCGGCGGTGGCTGAACATTGGGATTGGTATAGTCAGTTCGCCACTGTTGATGATAGGCCAGTGCTTCTTCACAATTTTAGTTACTTGGTCTGATACTTTAGTGAATGTAGTGATACAGATAGGTCTCTTGTTCTCAGTTGTGTCTTTCACCTTGGGTTCCAAAAGTGCATCCCTATTATTGTTGGATGCCCGTTTATTTGCCTTTCTTACTATCTTCTTGGGATAGTTACGTGCTTGTAATTTCTTACTCAAATCCTCAGCTTGCACTCTGTAGTCCTCTTTGTTTGAACAATTTCTCCTCAACCTAAGGAATTGACCGAAGGGGAGATTCTGTTTTAAATGTCTTGGATGGAAGCTATCATATGTAAGCAGGCAATTCCGTGCTGTAGCTTTGAAATGTGTCATGGTCTTCAAAAGGCCTTCCTCTGCCATGATGTTAAGATCCAAGAACACCAGTTGGGATCTGCTGAGGGTTATGGTGAATTTAAGGAATCTGTCCTGCTGATTTAGCCATTCGAAAAGGATTCTGCCTCTTCTTCATTGCCTTTCCATATTACCAGGACGTCATCAATATAACGTTTCCACAATGTAATATGATTCCTATAAGGGTTGATCTCATGCAATATTTTGGTCTTCTCAAGATGGTGAACATAGAGTCCTGCTATGCTTGGCGCAAATGTGCTTCCCATACTTGTCCCATGTAGTTGACGGTATAGGGTATCCTCAAACCTAAAAAAAATTTCGGTGAGTGCCAAGCGACAACATTCTAGTACCACATGTCTTGGGGTTTTGTAATCCCAATGAGAGTCAAACAGTACCTCCTCCAGAATTTCCAGGGTTTCACGGTGGGGGAGGCTTGTATACAAGCTCTCCACGTCCAGACTTATAAGTATGTCAGACGTGGGTTCAAAAGTTTGTTCCTTTAGTAGGCAGAGTACATCTTTTGTGTCTCTTAAATAGGTATCCGTTTTTTGCACTAGTGGCCTCAAAAAAGCATCTGCAAACTTGGAAAGCGGTTCGAGGATTGACCCAATCCCCGACACTATGGGTCTCCCCGGTGGTTTGGTTAGGCTCTTATGTATTTTGGGAATCGTATAAAAGTATGGGGTCACTGGTTTGGTGTTTACCAGAAACTCTGTTTCTTTTTTACTCACCCAGTCGTTTGCTTGGGATTCCTCAATGAGATATGCTATGGATATCCTTAGACGTTCAGTTGGATCATCCTTAATGATAGCGTAATTTCTGGAGTCACCCAAAAGGCGGAGACATTCCTCTCTATAATCAGTAGTGTTCTGTAATACAATGGCGCCACCCTTATCCGCCGGTTTTATTGTTATCCTGCTTTGGTTTGATAATTCTTGGATGGCTTGGATTTCTTGATTACTAGTGTTTTGGAACACCTTCACTGTTCGTGGATCCAAATCTTTTATTTCCTTTATTACTGCTTTCTCAAAAGCTAAAATCTCGACTGGTAAATTTGCTGCGGGTGGAATAAAGGTAGACTTTTTCTTCAGACCTGTATCTGTAGCGTCCATTGTTGTTTGGTCTTTGAAAAAAACTTGGAGTTTTAATTTCCTTATAAACTCTTTTAATTCACAGCATAATTTAAATTTGTCAACATTAGCCGTTGGTACAAAACCCAGTCCTTTGTTAAGAATTTTAGTTTGGATTTCCGTCAGTACTGTGTCTGATAGATTCACTACTAAATCTGGGGTTCGCTCGTTGATGCTTCCAGGGGTCCCTTGCTCCGAGTGTGTGGTCCCTCTGTTGCCACTGGTTGCGCCCATCTTAGTTGTTGTCCTGGTTTGTTTCTCCCTCTGTTGGATGATTGGCCCCTGCCTAAAAAAGGACGGCCTTGGTTTCCCTGGTTTCCTGGGTTTGTGCCCTAATTCATGGGGGGTTGCTGTGGATACATTGGTGGGCCATAGTAAAACGGTCCAGGTGGAGGTGGGCCATATGATGGGCCAAATTGTTGTGGACCTTGAAAAGGTGGCCATAGGGGGAATTGTTGGTACCCTCTTTGTCTAAAGGAATTTCCTCTCCCTTTTCTTGATCTTCTGTTTGAAGGGTAATTGTGATTCGATGAAGAACCCGAACTATTTGAACCCGTATCGGATCCATCGCTGTCAGTATTATATCCGGGATTTCTATTGTTTACTTTGTAATCCGCTCTTATGTATGGATACACCTTCTCATGTGAAAAAGCTTTGTGATCCTTGGAAAGTTTCTCATATTTGGTATCCTTCAAAGATACTTCAAATTCTGACATGCTTTTATTCAATTCATCCAGTCTCCTTTTTAGTTCACTGGGAGTCTGATAGGATTTCAAACGTATCTCTAAAGCATGGATTTCCTCCAGTAACGTTTCTGAAAGGCGGGCAGCCGTCTTTACTATAAGCACTAACCAGTCCCTGGTACAGTGCCACGAAATAAGTGACCAATCTTTTTTAAATTGCTGATCTTGTTGGAAAATAAATGGTTCATTCTTAACAATGAGACCTCTTGGAGCTGCACTGACTTTTAAATATTCAGCCATCATCACACCATGAATTAATGTTTTGATCTGGTTACGTTTGAGTTCAGTCAATTCATCCCAAATCTGGGATGCATCTTTGTTTTCCCTGTTTGCACTGGCCTATCATCAACAGTGGCGAACTGACTATACCAATCCCAATGTTCAGCCACCGCCGAGCAAGGAATTTAAAAGACCATTTGGTACATACCCGTCCAAAATCCAACCATCCTCCAACCAGACAGCATACTCTACCAACTGGTCATTATGCATGCAATAATTGCAGTGTCTGCCACCTAACATCAAACACGAAAAATGTGACTTTCAATGATGGTACCAACTGGGAACTAAGGCAGATGTCAAACTGTAATACCAGTGGGGTAGTATACATGATCACATGCACTTGCAATTTGCATTACATCGGGATGACGATACGTAAAGTGAGTACAAGGATAGTGGAACACCGTAGCACTATTAGGTGCAAAAGAACAACAACAAGAATGACAAATCACTTCATCGAATCAAATCACACTCCCAATGACATGAGATGGGTAGTGTTAGAGACTGCAAAAACCAAAGAAAACCAAGAAAGGTTTCTCCATGAACGTGAACAACGATGGGTGTTCAAACTACGTACAGACACCCTTGGATTGAACGATGATATTCCCTGGGGGGCTTTCTTATGATTAAGATCTAAGAACAATTTTTTTGCCTAGGAGAATTGGTCGTTGAGAACTATGATCCCTCTCATAGACGGAATATGCCCTGTAGGTACTATAATCATATCATACGGAGCCTAATGGGGACCCTAGTGTGATTCTGAACTCATATGTGACATGATAAATGACCAAGAAACTATACACCTCCATCACTGGTCCTGAATAACAAGTGAACCAATTAAAAACCCTAAAATATTTTCCCACATGCAACTTCATGACGCTAAATTCATTAGAGGTATTATACTGATAATGTAGAGCAGAACCGCACTCGTTTTTTTTTCACATTTGGTAAAATGATTATTATTTCAAAAATGAACAATCACTCTTCCGTTTTTTGTCATAAATGATTATAAACACATTATGTGGCAACAGAGCTGCTAGTTTTGGCTCTGAGTGGCTATCTCTATAATTTCCTTTCTGCCTATTTCATAACATTAGCGCTAACGCTACCAGAGACCAGCCGTTGTCTCTTTCTTAACCAAACACCCGAAGACATACTTTCAATATGGCCGCCACGCCCGGACGGGTCTAGTTTCCGAGGGCGTTTCCGTCTCAGTGCCGGGACTGAAACAAACAAAACTAACGCGCCGGCTTTGGCCAGGTAAGATGCGGTCCGGGGAGGTGCCGAGTAGGTAGCAAAGCGCGATTTCACAAGACAGGATGTAAGTACATTAACCCTGTGTAAGTGGACATCGTAAGTCCAAGCAACAAGGTGATAATTTTTCGAACTTAATGATCGTAGCGTTTTTTCGACCTAATGAGCACTGTATATATTTATCGTCTTTTACAGCAGTGTATCCCATAAGTGAAATTGACCCCCCAGCGTGACCATGAAGCGTCATTTTTCGCTTCTATAAGTAACTATTGAAATTCTTTCTGTGTACCTATTACATGTTGTGTATGTCTATTGTTTGGTCACAAAAGTCCTGTCTTGTTTATATGTGTGAATTCACGAACATTTTTTCACGACTATTTGGACTAATGGTTTGGAAAGCATGCACGCGCCAGTATGGCGCCAATTATCCTTCTAAACACAGTATGCGAGTGGCATGCAAATGTACTATGTGTATCTTCCCTCAGGGAAGGTTTGTTATTAATAATATGCTTTATTTTACAGAACCTACTAATTGAGAGGAACGTATGTATTTTAAAATAAATGCATGCATGAATTCACTTTAATATTGTTATAAGATTCACGATCCCCACGATTGGGAATTAGGAGTGGCATATGCAGGGCTGGTCCCTGCATGGTCCCGATGAAATGCTAGGGGTAGCATGAAACATGTCGACCATATTGATCACTGAGTCAACCACATTATAGGTTGCCCTACAGTGACATCAACCCCACTTTTAATATACCTGCATAGGAGCTCAATAAAACAGTTAGGCCCACTAAGTATGGTATTTTTAACACACACACACCCACTCCACTTATTCTTTTTGCACCACACATAGTCATTCACACTAACAGTGCTCCTGCGTAGTTCGTGAGTCGCAGCACGCCCCTTTTCGTAGAGAACTGGGATGGCCCCAATGATGAAGCATGTCACCGTGGGGAAACCCCGGTGAGTGAGGGGACACTAGAAAGATATTTTTCTTTCTTGAAGGCGTAGGGTTTTAAATCAGCCGTACACCTGAACTGAGCTAGGCCCCAGGGTCCCATGACTGGGACCAACATTTGTTAACTGCCAAGTGTACTTCAGGGACACTAGATTCCCACGCGGTTTGAAAGATGATGTATAACACACAGACACAAGTTACCAATAGCAGATTACCTTATCAGGGTTTTATACCAACCACTGACCATTCTAAGCCACCTTCTAGAATCAATCAAATCACAACAAATTCCATAAACTGACGTGAACAGACTCGGTTGCCCCCTAAATGCATTTATCTGACCTGCGT
The DNA here is from genome assembly GCF_964261635.1 of Lissotriton helveticus. Lineage (NCBI taxonomy): Eukaryota > Metazoa > Chordata > Amphibia > Caudata > Salamandridae > Lissotriton > Lissotriton helveticus. The sequence continues at coordinate 645,696,315 of NC_136059.1, forward strand.
GCCTAAAATTCCTTCTCATGTTAGATATGAATCACTGGATCCGCTACGTAAGGGGTTGTCGCTCAGTTATATGGGAAGATATATTGCGAGCTAAAAGGCTAACTCACCCTAACACTCATACATACTGCATGGAATTACTCATGCCTGATGGCAATATGGCCCACAACCTGATAGTCCTGGAAGCCAGAGTGAGCTCCTCATATCCCACTGGCAGTCAGCTCAAATACCAACCCTTCCAACCTCCACTGTTGCTCTCTACACATATCCCCCTAGGCTCCGATTCCACCTTAGCAATAAATGATTGACTCAATCTGCATGATATTCCTGTATGTATTCAGCCACATACGGCAAGTTCTAATTGCACTGTTCGAATAATAACCCATGACAGCCAACATATAGACACCTCCGTGCAAGCCCCCCAAACTAATGCTATTGTAAATGATAATGAGTTATTGTATGTTAACGAGAGGCCTGGGGAAGGGACTCTGCTTGCACCACTATTTTGGACTAAGGCCAAACAAGGGGTGGCAAACACTAGTACCCATTTTACCCCCACGAATGAGCCAGAAAATCTTAGTAGCCTTAATTTGGTTTCATGGAATGTGGCAGGGGTGAGGCCAAAAATGTCCCTTATGCATTGTATCCAATACATCAAGATGTTCGAAATTTGTATCTTGCAAGAAACCTGGACCACCACCCCTGTATATATTCCAGGTTACCTTACATTCCATTGCCATGCATGCTGTAACAACCTAGGTCGTCCATCGGTGAAGCTGCTGATTTGGGTGGAAATTGCACTCAAATGCATAGTATTGGAGCTTACAACTAACAGTTCTGATATTTTAGCAATTCAAGTCAGGGGTTCGAATGGCACTACAATTGATCTTTTTAATGTTTATGCTCAAGGAACTAGAGCAGGCAGAAGGTCAGTCACCTTTCAAGAGCTAGAGGAATTACTGGACCATAAGGCCCCTCAGCTCCTATTGGTTGTAACTGGCAATTGTAATGCCTCCTTTGAACCGCTTGAGAAGGAGGATATATGTGGGATTAGAGAGGAAGAAGAGACGTGGCTCGTTCCTCATCTTGATTTACCACCGATCAAAAATTGATCGCAGGTAGCCCTCCAGCACAATGCACTCACTCTTGAGTTCGGCCTTAGGGCAGCCAATGGGCATACAATATCTGATAGAAAAGGGGTTAACACATTTAATCGAACTACCAACTTAAGTTGTATAGACTATTTTCTTTTGGACCTAAGAATGTGGCCAAGAGTGGTCGATATGACTGTGGGCCACACCACTGACAGCGACCACAACCCCTTGAATTACTCTTGGTCTCCCCATGGGATAGTCCTCAGAATTCTTTAAATTTTACCCTCACATTCAGGGAGGTTCACTCAACGAATGATAATAGGCGGCTAAAATGGCCACAAGATGTTATGGATGATGACGAACTTAAAATAATCAAGTCTAATCTTTTGGAACGCACTGCGGACTTATATAGATTATCTAACCACCAAGGAGGGTTGGATGAGTTATCGCCCTGCCGTGACCACTTTTTCAATAAATTGGCCACTTGCTTCATAGAACCAAGACACCATCAGCAAAAAGGCAAGAAGCCAAGGCCCCAATTTGCCTGGTTCAATAAAGAGTGCAGGTGCATTCGCAAACAACTAGCCGACGCCATTGGAACCAATGATGTGATGCTGACACGGGAAGTAAGGAAAGCTTACAAGCTTGCTCAGTCTAGAGCGAAGAGGGAATGGGATCATAGTAGATGGGCCAAATTAGTGAGGCCTGTGCTAAAAAGACTCTAAACACTTTTAGCTCTTAGTAATCAGGGGAGATGCTAGTAGACCTCCTCCACCGACCACCAACATCAGCATGGGTTGACCATTTCTCGTCACTCTATTCTGGGTCTTGCACTCTGACAGGGACGATTCTAACAATGGTAGGGTTCATCATACTGCCACTGATTTCTTCACAGGAGATGAAATTATTTCTAGTGTCAACTCCATCGTTAGGGCCAAAGATCCTGGTTCGGATGGTATCCCAGATGACGTTTTTACTAATGACCTGGAGATTTTGGCATCCTACATCTTGGCCCTAGCCAACGGGATTGCAGCAGGGGCCCAAGTTCCATCTTCATGGAAGGGAGCGGAGGTAATTCCTGTATACAAAAGGGAGATAGATCCGTACCCTCCAATTACAGGCGTATCAGCCTCATTGACTGTGCACAGAAGGGCTTTGCACGTGCAGTCCTCTTGAAAATACAGGCCTGGATCAGCAACCATAAAAAAATTCTGTATATCAAGCTGGGTTCAGGCAAAAAATAAGTACAATTGATCAGGCATTTTTGATTTCTCTTACTTACGTGGAAAACAGTGACCATTGGGCAAGGAAGTCTATATGTAGCATTCATTGATTTAAGGTCTGCTTTTGAGCTAGTTCCTAGAGATAAGCTCTGGACTACTCTCAAAGAGATGGGCCATCCTCCTATGATTTTAGCACTTGCCATCCATCTTCATGAGTCTAAGTATGTGAGGGTTCGATGGGGCAATCAAGGGCAACTTACTGATCAAATTAAAGTCAATAAGGGTGTCCAGCAAAGTTGAGTACTGGCGCCCACACTGCTTTCCGTTATTTATAAACGGGGTAGTTCAGTACCTCTTTGAGGTCCACGCAGATGCCCCAACTTTAAGAGGCGACAAAGTGGTCACCTTGCAGTTTGGGGATGATGCCTTGTTGGTCTCTAAGACCCCCCGAGGCCTACAATTGCGTTTAGACCAATTCAAGTCATTTTGCGACTCTCAGGGCCTGGAGGTCAGCACCTCTAAGACAAAACTCTCAATGTTGAACCCACACAAGTCATACAAAGGGAAGTTAACACTGGGTGGAGCCTCGAAGGGGAGAGTGAGCACCGTTGAATACTTAGGGATCATTCTCTCAGAGAACATGTCCAGGAAGCCCCAGATATTGAAGCACACTCTGCAGCACAGGCAGATAATGGGGGCCTTGATTAACAAGCATAGGTCCTTTCATAGTAAACCAATAGCAGCCCCTATTAACATTTATGACTGTAAGGCAATACGTTCAGAATTGTATGGAGTGGAACTGTGGGGATTCGAGAAGATGGAGATTTGCTGACCACAGAGAACAAGTTTCTGAGGGCCTTGGTCTCGCTCCTGCAGAGCACCCCTCTCAACCCACTATGGTTGGAAATGGGACGAGCTAGCATTGTCGAGAAGGCCAAGTTATGCCCTTTGCTATTCTGACTCTGCTTAAAATCAACCCCAGAGTTGTCTTCATATGATTCAGCCCTATATGAAGTCCTGGCACTTGATCGATTTATTTAGATCTCTTGGTTGCAGGAAGTGAAATCCTTGCTCACCGCCATTGGCTTTGGGGGCCTGTGGGAATCAAGGGATTGCGAAGGGCTGCCTCCCAAGGAATTACTCAAGAAACATTATTGACATTGGGCTACCCAGTCTTCCCTCTCATATTCGTCTTGGGGCCGTTTAACCAAAGAGTTTATGGAGTTTAAACAGATTGCCTCATACGAATATTACTTGGATGCTATCACGATCCCCCAGGATAGGAAGCTGTTTATGCAATTTAGATTTGGTTCACTCCCAGTGAACGCTCTTACAGCTGCCTGGTGTTCACCATTCACTGATATACAATATTGTCCAGGCTGTCCTTGTACTTTGTAATCGATTGGTCATATATTTTTTGCTTGCCAACTGTACAAACGGCTGAGAGCCAAATGGCTAGCCCCGTTTGTAAATGTTTAGGTATCCAGTGCCATCTAGAGGTGCTGTGCATCTTAAAGTCTGACGCTAGCTTAGTAGTAGTCAGTGCAGTAGCAAAGTTCCTTGGGATTATGTGGTCTATTTGAAGGTCTGTGATTAAATCACAATTCTAAGTTTCTGGACAACACAAAAATACTTTTTAACGTACTTACTAACCAGTTTTTAAATTCCCATATATAAATTTCCTGTGCAAATGTGTAAGTTGTGTTTTAACGGTTTTGCCATTTTAGCACCATGTTAACAATCAATTAAAAAATTTTATGTTGGATCTTGTTATTTACTATTCTCTTGAGACTGGCCACCGTTGGATTTTGTGCCCCACCGATTTGTGCCATTTGTATTTTTAGCATCGATCTTAACTACTTATGGTTCACTTTCTGTACCTATTTATCAATTTTGTTCTTATGAATTGTATGTACTACTTTTATGGTCATCAACTGAAATAACGTTTATGATGATGGTTTGGTTATAAGTGGCAAAACATTTTTTTTAATTGGGTTTGGGCAATCCCAACTCGCCAAAATACACAATGAACATTCGTCATGATAGTGGTGTGTGGTTTGCAATATTGTAACACAGCAGCAGTTCACTAATTTTACTGCAAATAATCTCTTCAACCCACTACAATGTCGTATTTGTGAGGTCCTGTTTTGATCTTGAATAAACTTTTTTATGGATGTTGTCAGTAGCGGCTTCTACTGGACGGGGGTGGTGAGGCGGGGGGACGGGTAGTAATGGTAAAAAATGGACTTACCTGGAACGGCCGGCCGCCTCCTCTCCTCCGTCCCCTTTCATATTCCATCTTCCTGTCTAGGCTGGCATCAGGAAGCACCCGGGCACACATGCTCCCCTGAGCAAATCACAGCACTGCAGTGCAGCCTTTTGATTGGTATGAGCGCCCTGGTTCGGCACGCAGACAGGGCCTGTGCATGTACATGTGCATGTTCCTCACCAGACTGTGTAATGCAGCCTGGTGGGGAACATGCAACATGCGTATGATTGTTTAGTCGGCCCCAGAGGGCCGTCCAAACAGTCATGGCCACTTATGGAGTGCAAACCACTCCTCCCCCTGTCTGGTTAGCCCCTACCCACCACTAACTGCAATAGGAAAAATTAAATGGTAATAACGATACGTTATTACCATTTAATTTTTCCTTTTGAGCAGTGATGTCACGCCCCTCTGCCTTAGCAGTGTTTTTCTACACCATGCAACATCCAGTGGCGGCTCGCCACTGGATGTTGCATGATGTAGAAAACACACCATTTCTCTACAAAATATCTTTAACAGCCTCCAACACATTACCCGTATGAAAAGTAAATTAAAGGAAAATGGTACTGAGAAAAATCTGTGGTTTAAAATCATTCAAGGCAGGACTGTGTGGAGAACAAAGCCATATCTATTCGGGGCCACTTTGCGCATCCTTTAAAATGTCTCTTAATAGCACCTTCTGTCACTGTATTCAGACCTTTCGAACTCGCGAGGAGCAGCAAACCACATACAAGGACAATCTAGAACGCATGCATGAATGTAGACGAGTATAATGTTCGCCAGAAGTAGTTAAGAGAAACATTATGAAAGCACAAGAACTATACAAAAACAAATATGATGCTGTTGTTCCCGCCTCAAAAGAGGGAAAACATTTGTGCGCAAAAAAGGCTGGAAAAGTTTCCAAAGAAAAAGTACGCTTTCTGTTTCTATGAAAGAGATTAAAAAAGTCCAATATATTCAGCAAAATTGAGGTATGGCAAGTTTGGCATTTAAGTTGTATGGCCAGGTACAAGAATGATGACAGTGATATGACTTTCCTTACTATATGTACTGATTTAAGGAATGGAGTGTTGGAAAGGAAAGAGAATGCATGCTATCGGGTGAGCAACTTGATGAATTGCAAGGAGTGAGGGAAGAACAAGAACTTGAAGGAAGTGTTGGAAATGCAGAAGAATCAGACGTAAATCAAGGACTAGAAGAATGTATTGGAACTGTAAACGTGTAAAATGCAGTCGATCTGGACGTTCTGTTAACCATCCTGTAACGCTAAACGATTATGTAATAGGAGGATTATAATAGTTATCATTATCAAAAATAATTTTCTAATGTCTCTAAATCTCTGAAGTAATTTTTTGTATTTTTTTATTATTTAGATTGTAAAGGGTTGTTTAGAAGCTCGTGACAGAATGAGGTCATGAAGTCAGTTGGAAGGCTGATGTTTAATTGTACCTTGGAGAGACAGTTGGCAGGAGAGACAGGAGGCGGCTAATATGGTTCTAGAGGGCTGAGGAATGAAGCTCATACTTCGCTGCTATGTGGGACCTGCACTTAATGATGCGGCACTCCTTCACGTATAGAAAGGGGACCCGAAATCCGAGAACAGAACGAACTGCTATAGTGGAGCACAGGAGTGTAGAGCAAGATTCCCTCCTACACAAAAGGCATTGTATACTAAGCAGAAGTGCTAACATTCTTTGCACATTCTCCATTTCCTTTCTCCATCCAAACACACACAGAAAGGCACGTAAACACACACAAAACAGGCACAATACAGGCTAAAATAGTATCTCTTCACACAAAAACCATGACAGTACCCAGAAGTGAAAGTCTCCTTTACAAAAAAAGGCACATTTCTGTAGAAGCAAGCCTTCTTCATAAACACAGAAGACATCTAGCACAGCTGTTAACAACAAGTTCTTCTTCCAGGCAAAGAGACCACGGTCTGCAGAGCAGCGGAGCAATCGTCTTTCAGAAACAGAAGAGGTGCTACAGAAACACATGCTTCCATAGAAACAGAACGTAAAGCAGAAACACAAGACTCCCAGACGTATGTGTAACAAATAAGCAAAGGCAGTGGTAAGCTAATTTAACATACAAAAAAGAAGGAAAGAAAGAAAGAATGCAAACGGAAGGAAGGAAGGACATACGGAGCTAAGGAAATAAAGAGGGAAAGAAAAAAGGAAAGTAGGAGAGTAAAAATAGAATGCATGGCGAGAAAGAGAAAGACCGAAGGATAGTAAGAAGTAAAGAAAGAAAAAAGGAAGAGAAAGAAAAAAGGTGAAAATGAAGGAAAGAAAGAAGACAGGAGAGAAAAAAACAAGAAATAAGAAACAGGGAAAGAAAGAAGGAAGAAAAAACATTTTAACACAATAAAGGCCATTTTTTTCCCTGGGCAAAATTTATTAAAGAAAATTTGGTGAAATTGACTCCAGAATAAACCTGCTCTGGAGAAATGTCTTCTTATGAATTCATATGTTTAGTATTGAAGTCTTTGGTTGGTGTGCGGCATGCATAGTAAAAATAGGATAACTTAATACTGAACAGTTTCAAATGAGCGCAGTCTTATATTGTGAAATACTAGGAGATAAACAAAGGTACTCTATCCAGCACGGTCGAGTTTTCGGCCATACTGGTCATAATTGTCATGGGACTAATCGGTGAGTTTGGCATTCTCCTAATTTAAAGTTGAAGTCAATACCTTGCCCTATATTCATGAAACAAATGTGCCTTGCAACAAAGGAAATTTTTGCTAGCTGTTCTTTCACCTGTAATTGTGGCCTAGAGAGAGATAGATCATAGGTATAGAGATAATGATGGCCAGATTTATTAAAGGTCTTGCATTGTCGGTGCGCCGCATAAGGGGATGCAGGGTGATGTAAAACCCAGAATGAGATTTAAAAAGCCATGCAAGGCCACCTTGTGTGACTTGGTCAACCTGGAGCAATTCAAGGCAAAGCAAGTCACTGTTTTGCATTATTCTGCCCTACGAAGGCGTTTAATGGGTGCAGCCTCGGAGTTCCCACACATCTACCCATGGATTTTGGTGCATTCTCAGAATTAGCATGGGCGGTAGACCTGGGAATGCATCCAAATGCTATGCCTTCACAGGGAAGGCATAACGAGGAGAAATATATATATATATATTTTCTCATTTTCCTCTTTCTACACATTCTGCATCCTGCAGTACACATAAAAAGAGAAAAAAACCTCAGAGGATTGTTTTTGTTCAGGAAGGTGTCCCTTCTTATGCAAACACAATCCTCCCTGCAACAGAGACAGCCTTGCACCTTGGTGAAAGGGGGCTTGCATTGGAGTTGGGCAACACATGGTGCGCCAGGACAAGGAGAGGAAATAAATGCGCCATGTATTGTTAAATATGATGCATTCCTGTTCTTTCCCTGGCACGCAATGCAGCGCAAAGCAGCAAAGTGTTTTTCTTGCCTCGTTGCATGACATTTTAATAAATCTACCCCTCAGTCTTATATTTGTGTTCAATTCAGAGACGCATACAAAGATTGTGGACTCCAGGGCGTTTATTTATGCTCTGACTGGGGTGAATATGTGTGGGTGAGGAAGGAAATAACTATGTAGAGGTCGAAAGATACTTCATTTTATATGAAGAAGTTGAGGAGCTGAAGAAGGAGTGATGGGTGATGCAGCAGTACCAGAGCAAATTTGGCTTAAGAAGGTAGGGGCAAATTAGTTTGAGGTCTGTGAATGGTTACAAGAGATGAGTAGGAGAACAAGACACAGAAACACAAGAGTATGGATTTGTTATGATTTTATAGATGGGATATATGGGTTTGGGAGTCAGAAATGAACTGAACATTTGAACATTTTAGAGTACAATTGAAGGGGTATTGCATTTCTAATATATTGAGGATTTCACTGGTTAGATTTAGAGGTCCAGAACCTCATGTTTGTATTTGATGGGAAACTGCATATTATAGAAGAGGATATAGACTTATGAAAATATATATTATAGTATATTTTATTCCTAGACGAAGGTGATATGGAATGGAAGGCTGTTGGTGTGTGTATATGTGTGAGTATATGAACATAATGACCGTAGCACAGGTTGATTTTGGAAGGAAAGTATAAAAAACTGATATCGGACCTCCCTGAGCATGTATCTTTGGTGAAAGGAGATTTCTCTTTGTCCCCCAAAAACATATGGACAGTAGAGGCTTACATCAGGAAGGACTCTCTTCTGTAGAGACCTAGGGGGCAGTTATATGAAACTATTGTGAGGGCGAAAATTCTGGGCCTGATTCACAAAGGGCCTCCGCACTGGTGGTGGAGTCCCGCAGTTGTGGGGGAATCTCAGCACTAGGGGCAGAATCTTCGGAGATACCGCCCTGAGTGCGGAGGCCCTTAGTGGATCAGGCCCTCTGTGTTTTTGCAAAATCACTCAGCGTCCACCCACAAAGGGTTATTTTTTATGTATTAAATCCATTGTGTAGAGTCACAAAGGTACTTCTGACCCTTAAAATGGGTTTTGCAACTGATAACAATTCACAATAAGAAAGGGGCATTAAATGTGTTATGTGGCCCTTAGGGCATGAGCTCTGCTGTCATGATGCTGCTTTTGCGCATATTACTACATGACTTTATTTTGCAAGGCTCTGTTTGTGTCTTTCAAATGAGAACAGTCTGCTTTCTGCGTTCTCTGCTGTTCCTGGAGTTTAGTCTGAACACAATGTGCAAGGTAAAAAAACATGCCCCTTGTTATTCTGAGAGAACTCGTGCTTTCATATTATGGTGTTGCATGTTGTTCACACACATTTGGAGGGAAACCTTTTCTTTGAGCAGAACTATGCTGTTCCTATAATGTAAAGCTACCATCTAGGCTCTAAGGTATGGAGTCTGCAGACAAAGCCCAGAGATTCTCCTTTATATATTAAACCTCATTCTACCAAGGGGAGGGTGGTTTGGCCTTATAGTCCTTTTTCCATTGTCTATATATAATGACATCCCCCTTTATAGTCTATGGTATTGTAACATTGCTAACTGTGCTAGGTTTATGCATTTTGCTGCTGGTAGTGGCTCGTATACTGCATTATAGAGCACGATAGTTAAAATAAACATTTTGAGCTATATGATTATCCTTATTGTGGACAAGTATGAGTGAGTGAGCAAAAGGGTATGTCCTGCTACCGCGATTCCGGGGAGAGTCGGGAGTGTTGTGTTCTGGGTTGTCTAATCATTTGTAGCTTTGTGATTTTGTCAGAGAACGAATGAGACACTGTAGCTAGTCGGTCCTGGGATTTTGGGCACTAAGGTGGTAGAAAGGTATAATCCCTGTACACCGAGGTCCTGTTTTCCTGCGCGTAGTTCTGTGTATGTGCAAAATCCCCGCAACAGGTGTTCCTTCTATTTTGTGAATTGATGTGCTATGTATCAGAGGTTTGCTACCATAATTCCCAAAAGTTAACATCTCAAAGAGGTGGTAAATGATTTGCAAAGGAGAATATGTCCCTTTGGTAGCCCTCCCCCTTTGGCAATCAAGTAGACTACCTCTGGGAAAAAAGACAGTGGCCCAGGAAACCATTGCCTGCCGATACTATCTTTTGGACCTGTAATGAGTCTATTTGGGAGGTAGCACTCCTGCTAAAGGGAGGCACTTAGATAATCAGTATGAGTGGTACATTAATTCCGAGGGGGGCCCTAACACTCTGTGTTCAATAGGAACACCACCCATGTATTTCACCTGCTACAATAAGGTAAAGATTCCGTGGAGTTGGCACAGTAAGCACAATTCCATATGTTAGTCATTAAAAACATGTAATTCCAGGTATCCCTCCACACAAAATGACATGGATTATTCTAGGTGGTGGGGAGTCAGAAGATTTTTTTAAGGCCAGGCTTAATGAGATCCATAGACTATTTTAATGAGGAGTTTAATGGGGAGAGGTGCATAATCATCCACTTTAAAAAAAACATTTTGCAGGAAAAGAGAAATGACCCACCCTCATTAAGAGGTAGCTCAAGCTAAACCTGCAAATAAAAATGATACTCAACAAAATGCACTTTGGCAGATTCAATGAAAGACCAGATCAAAAACAACCCTTCTTGAGGACTTTGGACACGCCTTCGTATGTGCTTATTATGTACTGGACAAGGGTCCTCCAACTATGTAATGTAATGTAACAGGCATTTATAGAGCCCACTTTTACTCCTGGGACTGTCCTGGCTCTAAGCAACATGTGTGAACTATCTTACTCTTGATTGAAAAGGCAAGTTTTCAATTTCTTCCAGAACTGTGAGGTGGCAGAAATGTTCCATAACTCCAGAGGGAGTTTGTTCCAAATTAAGGGACCTAAGAAAGAGAAGGACCTGCCTCCAGACCTGGACGGCTGAATCCTAGGTACTTTGGCCAAAAAAAGGTTGGCAGATCGCAGTAGTCTGGCCAGGACATAAAAGCAAACCCTTGCTCTGAGACAGCCAGTGCCAGACTTATGGAGGGCCCAATTTACAAGCAACAAGTTCTTAAAAAGGATCCTCTTCCATTTGTGAAGCCAGTTCATTCCCCTTAGATATGGAGAAACATGTTCTCAAAGACATGCCAAGGAGCAACCGGACTGCTGTGTTTTGAACCACCGGCAGCTTACTATTCATGTAGTCAGACAGGCCAAGGTACAGGGCATTACAGTACCTATTGTTACTACAAGGAACAAGCATTTGCATAGCGCATAGGTCCCGCCTTTGGGAACTTGTAAGTATTTAACCACGCAGCACACTCTCCTAGGTGCAGTAGCGGCTCCTCTACTGGGCAGAGGAGCGCCACCCCACTGTTTTCTCACAGTGCGAGAAAGCCAAAATATAAAATGGTAATAACTAAAGATTATTACCATTTTATGTTTCCTTTGCCCATCACAACGCTGCTTGCAGCATTGTGATTGGCTTTGGGGAGGGAGTCTGGCTGCCTGCTTCCTGTTCCTGTCGAAGGAGGAGAGCAGGAGCAGGATCCAAAAAGACGCGGGACCTGGCGGAAAGGTAAGTTTAACTTTTTTTTAATTTTTATTTCCCTGCGACCCACCCCCACGAATCTCTCTTGTGACCCCTGGGTCCGCCTCCCACCCACAAACAATGCCGGCTGCTACTGCCTAAGTGCTACAATATCTACTGGTCTCATTCACCGCTACACAATGCTTTGTATGTGAAAAACGTTTGGAACTCGTAAGCAATGCATTGAAGCAATACTATTTATAAGTGCTTCAATGCCTTATAAGGGAAGTATATAAATATAATAATAAAATAACATGTTTCAAGCAGCACGTGCCATTCAGTATGTATATATCAAGGGACCAGAGACATAAAACAAGGACAAGGTGTGGTCTAGTGCCCAGGTTGAACTCCAAGAACACATACTATACAGAAATAATATAATATTCAGCATTGGAATGCCTAGATATCATTCGGTATGTGGTGTTAAGCGACACAAATATGTTCACTAATATTCAGAGGCATACAAATAAAGATGTTAACAAGTAATATCGCTACAGAAGTACCATCTGTGTTTTCTAATATTGCAGTTACATGAATGTGGAAAGGGTTCTGAAGCAACTATTACGAGCCACTATATCAACAACAAAATCTGTGTAACATACAGTAAACAATAATGCATCTATGTGTCTTTGATTATGAGAAAGAGTTCCAACGTCAGTGAATTAAGTATTTTTTCACATTTTATGTCCCAGTGCACTTTAAAAAAAAATGAACCTATACCAATATAGCTTGTTTATTTATGTATGTTAGTCACACTCTTATTTAAGGTTATTATGCCATCTTCTGGAAATACTCTGCAAAAAGGAAAAGTGACACTCTAGTTTCAGGTGGGCTTGACGTTCATACTATTAGCCTCTGCAGGACATATGTTCTGTTGTTTTGATTAACGCACTGTTCACCCATTTGGGTATGCATGCCCTGGCTGGACTTACACAGGCAAGCACGGTAATGTGTGAAATTGATATTCAACCTTGGCCTGTGCGAATGAATGCATGCATGGATGGATGTGCTGTTTACATGCGCGACCTTCAGTGTGTATGAATGCATGTGTGGATGTGCTGTTTACACGTGCAAAGCTTAAGTGTGTATGAATGCATGTGTGGATGTGCTGTTTACACGTGCAAAGCTTAAGTGTGTATGAATGCATGTGTGGATGTGCTGTTTACAAACGTGAACCATCAGTGTGTATTGCTGAGAGAATGGGAGGCGAGACATGAACCTGATGACGAGAGAGGGGAGGAAAAGGTAGAAGACCATCAGGAAGATAGATCTGGGTCAGCAGAGTCTGTCGGAGACCAGGAATGAATGAGAAGTAGCGAGGGAGCCACATCTGGGTCGAGATCCCTTTTGCTGGAGGCACCTCCCCTCCCCCCGGGTGCAACAATCACATCTTCATCGAACACAGAATTCCACAACAGACAAACACCATTCCCCTGAAAGATGCACACATGAGCGTGCCCCACACCAAAACTGTTATAAAAGTTTGTTATGTATAGTTTATTCAATTGAAAGTAAAGTATATCTTTACAGATGGACACGAGTAATCCCTTGAGTACATATACATCAAGGTACAGACTCCAGGCATAAAAAGAAATTTGCCCTTTAGATACTCCGCCGCCCACAGAAGGGATACTGGACCTCAACTGTATAAGAATAGAGTAACATGTATGCCATTAAATATACTGTGTACACCGTATGACTGTCTGTACATGTAGAATATTGTGTTTATAACAAAAACTGCCAATAAAGATATATTTAAAAAAAACCTTCAGTGTGTAGGAATGTATGTGTGGATGTGCTGTTTACACATGTATGTGTGGATGTGCTGTTTACACTCGCAAACCTGGCTGAAAGGCAGCACAAAGGTAGCAGAGTGCTGCACAAGGACAAAGGACCCTTAATATGGGATTAGAAGGCATAGCTGATTTGTGGACTCTTATTACAACATGGTGCTGTGTTTTTAAAGAAGTGAGTCAATGTTGACAGCAGGAAATAATTACCTTAAAAGCTGCTTGCTTCGATGTTAATGATCACATTGAATGTCAAAGAGTTGTGATGGGCATTGCTGGCAGTAAAAGACCAAGCCACCCAAAGCACAGTCCAGTAGGGTGGAGCAGTGCTGACCACTTGCTGTGCATTGTTGGTAGGATTTAGGCACTGTTTTAACCTGTGGACTTGAAAAACAGTGTGATGCCTCGCAGTGTTCACCAGTGTGCATCTGGTCTGTCTAGAACGTAAGAGAATTGTACACTATGCCACATCAATCTTCGACTTTCTGTTCAGACTGGAAGAAGGGGGAGGGCAGTGCTATCAAAAACTAGCACAAGGAAGTTAAGTGCAAATGAGAGGAGGGTCAATACTTGCAAGTATTTGGCCATGCAGCACATTATCCTGGGAGACTTACTTTCACACCGCTATTCCACCTTCATGCGCTTCCCAACCTCAGCTGATGGAGGCCACAATAACAGAGCACGTTCGTGATGGTCACAGCCCTTTCCAGTCACTAAGTAAAGTTACAGGGGCCATCTTGGACTCCAGTGAATCCAATATTATAACAAAGGAGTGGGACGTGCAGAGAAATGGACGTATAGGATAGCCTCCCATTGAAAACATCACAATAATACATCCCATTATAGTTTGTGTCTAATTACAATCCATTGAAAGCCAAGCCGCCCTCAAGGAAGCATCCAAAGACAAGGGTGGCGGGTGGTTGAAGTTCAACCCTTTCAATGAGCACAGGAAGCACCAGAAGCGGGCTGCGCATGTGTTTTATAAGTCGAAGGCAGGGAAAGGCCCATGCAGCGAGTAAATAGGAGCCAAGTGAGCCTGCCGGATGAAATAAGGCTGCAAAAGCGTGCTGAGAGGAAAACCATGTGAGACCTCCAGCAGCCTCTGTCCTCACACCATGGATATAGGAGATCAGCATGGATGTTGGCACATCACCTATTGTTTCTCCAATATAAAAAATATTTTAGTATACAAAAAAACACCAGGTGCCCAGAGTAGGGAGAGGAGAGGGACAAGGGAGGTAGTGAACACGAACAACTGGAGGGAGAAGGAGCAAAGGCAACACAGGTAACGGATAGTGCTCAGTAATAGGAGCAGATCGTAGATATGCATAAAGGGAACAAGAGTGGCAGCGGGCAAGCAAGAAGCTTCGCTAGACCATTCAATGCAAATAAAAGAGTGCACTGCACAAACGATAAATAAATCCAAGAGTAAGAGCACATGTAATGGGGGCAGTCGCTCGAAAGTGAAAACACACCCAAAGGTAGTACAAAGAGCAGTGTTTCACCAATAAAAATTCAGCAATTTGGAAAGGCACACAAAGCAACAAATGGAAAGAGGATGTAGCCTTACACTAGAGCGGTCGACCTCAAAGCTGAGGAACTGGGCTTGAGTCTCGGTAATGATGCACCACATCCTGTGATTCTGGGCAAATCACTTAAACTCCCTGTGCCTAACAAAAATGAATGTGTCCATCTGTAAGGAAACTGGTGCCTATTAAAGTGCTCTGATACTGGATATCTTCGGGTCGAGTTAGTGCTATAGAAAACTCTAAAAGAAAAAAGTAGTGAGCATGGTCTAAGCCCACACAGAGTGCATGTGCGCTTGATGGAGCAAGGTGGAAAACAACATTTTGTATACCCCTTGCAAAGTTAACACTCCATAACGCTGACAAGTACTAAATGTGTGGTTTTGAAAATAAACCAACCTAGAGTAAATTGCATACACCAATACACGTGGGATACTAATTTGCATGTATTGCATAAGCAAATAATCTATTAATTTTTGTTGAATATTATATTTTAAAATGTACGCATATGTTATAAACTAAAAGAAAAACTGCATGAATGTGCTTTTGTCTTTTTACTTGTGGCATAAAACATGAAGATTGGTAAGTCAAACTATGCATAATTTTTTCTTAAAGCTAGCTAAATACCAACTGGGTTATCATTGGTAGAGGGGAGGTAAACAGAAAGGACTTTATTTCGTAAACTTACATTTATTTGTGTTTGTTTTTGTGATAGTTCCTAAATTGAGGCCTAAGTGAGCACTCAAAAGAAAAGAAAATGGAGTCTGACTGAAAATCCGAGATGGCGACAGAAGTACGCATGCGCCAGAATCGGAGAATGCAAGCTGCCTGTGACTGAACAGTGTGGGTCAAGTACAGCGTGGTCATTTTATGGGGCCTAACCCAAAGATGACAGTGAGGCAAAAATCCTACCCATGGGGAAAGGGGAGCCAAATAACAATTTAAAGGACACTTCGAAGGAAGTCATGCTTTACACAAAGACACTCCAGTTACAACAACGTGATGATGACTTGCAAGAAATTTGAATAAGGAATGATGAGGTTATGCTCATCCGACTCCAAATTGACCAATCACAGACATTACAGAACTTAAGAGTTACGCATTTAGATAGATAAGTTAGTGAAAAAGGGTATAAAAAAGGACGTTTGCGACATTGTAAAAAGCTCGCTTTTCAATCTGATTTTTGCACCCCGAGATGCTGTTGGTCTGCACAATTTTTCATTAGAGGCGCAGGAGCTTTGAACATTTTTCCTTTTTGACTTTAACTTTTGAATGGGTGCGACATCCAGGGAGGGAAAGAGAGGCAGAGAGGTTTCCATTTGGGATTATTGCATTCTGTACTGATGTCTTCGTCTCTTCATTTGGGTAATATTTCACAGTCTTAATTTCTTTCCGCTGTATTGTTAATAAATGAATGTTATTGAAAATGTAACCTTTTCTTTCAGGATTTCATTGCAAAGTTGAGTTATTTCTTTAATTTTATTAAACATAGAGATCATGCTAGAAAATTAAAATATTGAGAAAATAAAAATTAGATAAATGAAGAATTAAGCTGGTCTTGATCCTTCCTATTGTCAACTTTACTAGCAGATCCAAATCTAAAATATGAATAGTGGGGTGATGTTATTTTTCATATTTTAAATGAAGGCCATGGTTCTTAGAAATAAAACTGCAGTTGTAAATAATGTATAAAGTATAGTTTAAGCACTCCACTATAGCACCGCGACTCCCTTATTGAACCCATACTGAATCCTCGGAACGGATTAAATGTGTATATGGATGTATGATTAGAGTGATGGGCCCAAATTGCAAAATGTAAGAGGTTCCGTGGGTTTATTTGTGGTGATTTATGAAGAATTTTTGGAGCCGCGCTGCACCTGTAATTCTTGGTTGCAGAGCATTGGTTGCTATAGGTTGACTAGGATATATGATGTATAGAGTAGAATATATAGGATCGCGATGTACAGAATTTTTGGACTAACATTTGTTGAGTTAGTATCGCGTTACATGTAGTCTAAAAGAGGCTTCCGGATAGTGTGGGAAGCTGGTCACTCTGTCTGCAGGCAGAGGAAGTGTGGCAAGTGAAGTCGCACATCGCATAGTCTGTTTCAAAAGGTAGTGGCATCGTCGTATATCATGGTGGTGTTGACGTACATCACAAGTTTAGGGACCTGTCACGGGTCCGTCCCCCAGGAGCCTGTTACGGAAGACTGGTGGTCCGCCACCCCCCTTACACCCTGCACCTTTTCCCCACAGCCACACATCGGTACATGGTATGGAAACCCCGATGACCTCACGAAGGACTGGTCCGAGGAAAATGAGTGCGGTTCCTTTAAGGCATGGGACCTTGAGCCCGGGACTCCACCCCTGATGACGTCAAAAGCAGGAAGTACCGACACGAAGACGGACGGTGATTCCCAGGCAGCGGAGGAGGACGCAGGTCGAGAACGAGGACGAGAAGAAGACGGAGACGACAAGCCAGGAGGCCACCGGTTGGACGCTTCGCCCTGCCACGCGCCCACGGGAGGAGCGTGGCTGAGAGAGGTACGGGGCCGGGTCGCGGGTTGGGTTGGGAGGCGGAGGCAGCCACCCCCGTAGACATCTCCCGCAACGAACCCTTTCCCCGAGCACAAGCACTCCTACCCACCACCTGTATTTAGAGCACTGTGCACTGGGTGCGTTCCCTCACTCCCGACCCTTGTGGACTTTCCCCGAGTTTAGAATATAACTCGTTGCTTTCCTTTTCTTTCCGGGTCCACCGCGAGACGCCTGGAGCAACACCTTCCGGAAGCGGAACTACCAAGACCACAAGGCATCGCGACGGGACCAATCAATAGACTTTACTGTGACATCCACGAAAAGAACTTTCATCCCAATAAAACCTTCCTTAAAACCTCTCTTGAAAGCCCCGGTATTTCTATTTGACCCTCCAGAACCCCCTCAGGTGGTCGATATCCCTGTAAACCCGGCACCCCCGGGACAACTGGTGTCAGAAGTGGGATCCCCTACATCATCCATCTGCCAGGCTAAGATGGAGACCCTTATCGACCATCTCATCAAGGGACAGGAAAAGCTAGAATGGGCTGTTGGAAATCAGATGACGATCGCCCAGGCGGACAGAGAGATGTTCACTAAGACCATGACTGCCCACGTAGAAGGACTCAAAGCGCTGCCTGTGGTGTCCCATGGAGCTACCGGAGAAGTACGGGTACACACCCCACACCCCCCAGGGATGGCGCTCCAGAAGTATGTGCCAGGCGAAGACCCTGACGCTTTTTTGTTAAATTTTGAAAGGGCGGCCCGGGCAATGAGCTGGCCCGAAGAAAAATGGACGGTTTTCTTGGCTCCACTTCTCACCGCCGACGCTCAAGCCGCCTATCAGGCTGCTAACCCCCTAGGGACAACCCCCTATGCCACCATAAAGATGGTGATCCTGGACCATTTAGGTCTCGATCAGGAGGCCTACAGGGTACGCTTCCGTAAGGAAAGGGGAGTCCAAGGGGAAAACCCTAAAACATTATTCTTTCGATTAAAGATGGCGGCCGACAAATGGCTACGTCTAGAAATGAGCACCAAGGAGGACATTATGAAGAAAATATATTTGGAACAGTTCATGGAGGCCTTACCGTATGCCACCCAGAGGTGGCTGAAACAACATGCTGGCCTGACTGTAGAACAAGCTATTGAAATGGCTTCGCAGTATGCCAGAGCTCAGCCAAAGACCCCCATGTGGGAAACAGAGAAAACCTCCAAGACGGTTCCACTCCCCTCCAAAATGGACAGGAGACCGAAAGCCCCCCCCCGGAGATACCCCGGATTTACAAACCACCCGGACTGATGGCTCCTATGACAAAAGGCCCACAGTGCTTCGAATGTGGCGAATGGGGGCACATAGCCCGAATGTGTCCCAAACGAAAGAGTCCAGAGGAACCCATGGAAGTCGGTTATCTTCCCAGGACAGTGATGTATTCCGCGGAAATGGGCAGCACGTTCTACGTGAGTATGTGGATGAATGGTTACAAGTTAAAAGCACTCTTAGACTCAGGGTGTCGACAATCCGTTGTACAGACTCGGTTTGTCACCGCTGAACAGATCATTCCCCAGGTTCCGGTATACATTAGATGTGTTCACAGGGACGTAAAACCCTACCCAGTAGCTTCTATATCCATCACACTACCAGACCGAGAACCCTATACAGTAAGGGTGGGGGTGGTGGATTCCCTACCTGAGGATATGATCCTAGGAACTGACAATTCTGAGTTCCTGTCCCTTTTTAGGGAACACCTATACAACCCAGAGAATAGGGGGCATGTCCCTGCTTACTTGTCATCAGAACCCTGGGTTATAGACCGGAGCTTTCGCTTTGCACAGAGTGAAGATAGAACCCTGTTCCACGCATGGGAAGCCGCCCACCGTTCCGTAGGCCTGCCCACCCCTACCTACCCCCGGTTTCTGATTAAAAAAGAATTATTGTACAGACAAGCCAGATCCGAGAGTGACCTGCAACTGTTGGTCCCCCAGTCGTTTCGAGAACAAGTCCTTTTTTTTGCACATGCCCACTTAACTGCCGGACATGCAGGCAAGGAAAAGACCACTGACAGCATTGTGAGAAACTTCTATTGGCCAGGTCTCTATTAAGACGTTCAGGAGTTCTGCGCCCAGTGTGAGGTTTGCCAACGAAGAAATACCCAGAGACCCCCGGCTGCGCCCTTACAAAGGATGCCCCTCATAGGAGTGCCGTTCGAACATGTCGGCATGGACCTCATCGGGCCCTTGCCTAAGACAGGGCGGGGATTTATGTATGCCTTGGTCATAGTGGACTACGCGACCCGTTTCGTGGAAGCCTTTCCATTGAGAAACCCCACGACAGCTGCCATTGCCGAAAAATTCGTGGAACTGTTTTCGCGCGTTGGGTTTCCCAAAGAAGTGCTGACTGACCAGGGGACACCTTTTACGTCAAAACTGATGAAAGAGGTATGTGCCTCTTTGGACATCAAACACCTGAAGACCTCAGTGTATCATCCCCAAACGGATGGCTTGGTGGAAAGGTACAACCAAACGCTAAAACATACATTGAAGAAAATGCTGACTACCGAGGGACACACCTGGGATCGTCTCCTACCCATTGCCCTTTATGTTATACGGGCACAGAAGCAAAGCAGCTTAGGGTGCTCTTCCTTCGAGCTTCTGTATGGGAGACTACCCAGGAGTCTCCTCGACATCACCAAAGAAATGTGGGAAAACGAGGCATCCCAAGACCAGAAGAACATGCTGGAATACACATCGCATCTACGAACCAGACTAGGCAAACTCCGAGAATTGGCGTATTCCTCCATGGAGCACCACCAGGAACGGTACAAAAAGGACTACGACAAGGGTACCCGGCTGAGGACCTTAGCGGTGGGTAAATGGGCCCTTGTGTTGTTGCCCTCTATCACTTCTAAAACCAAAAACGAGTGGCAAGGGCCCTATCAGGTCATAGAGACGATAGGAAACACCACCTATCGCCTACGTCTCTCGCCTTCCAAAACCCAGACCTATCACATCAACCTTTTGAAGGAGTGGTTGGGTGCAGTTCCCCGAGCAGGCCGTTTTGTGGGACTGAACGACGTCCCGAGCACCTCCACTCTGGAACAGCTGGTTGTGAACCCTGAGTTAAGCGCCAAAGAAAAGAAGGACTTAACAGAAACCTTGAAGCCTTATGCAGACGTGTTCTCAGATGTGCCGGGTAAAACAATGCTAGCAGAACACCGCATCGAAACGCGACCAGGAGAAGTGGTGAAACTGAGGCCCTACAGAATCCCCGCTGCACGGAAAGAAGCTGTACGCCAGGAAGTCCAAGAGATGCTCAAAATGGGAGTCATCCGGCCCTCCCAGAGCCATTGGTCCTCCCGATTGTCATGATTCCCAAACCGGACGGAACCAAAAGATTCTGTATGGATTTTCGTGCCCTAAATGCCGTCTCCAATTTCGACACCTACCCCATCCCTAGGGTCGATGATTTAATCGAGAAGATCGGCGAGGCTAAATACATCACAACCATCGACCTCACGAAGGGGTATTGGCAAGTTCCCCTCCGTGAGGAAGATAGGAAGAAAACGGCCTTTGTGACAGACGACGGGGTGTTCGAATTCACTGTTCTTCCTTTCGGTCTGCATGGAGCTCCAGCGACGTTTCAGCGTCTGATGAACCAGGTCTTACAGCCCTACAACGGCTTTAGCTCGGCTTACTTGGATGACATCGTCATCTATAGTAGAGAGTGGGAAGAACATCTCCTTCATATTCAAACCATCCTTTCAGCTCTTCGCAGAGCAGGTCTCCACATCAACGCGAAGAAATCGCGAGCAGCATTCCAGAGCTGTAAGTACCTGGGGTACGTCCTCGGCGAAGGAACCATCGCACCACAGAGTGAAAAAGTGAGAGCAATAGCAGCAGTCCCGTTTCCCAGTTCTAGGAGAGACCTTCGAGCATTCCTGGGATTGGTCGGATACTACCGAAGATTCATACCCGGTTTTGCTGAACTGGCGGCCCCGTTGACCAACTTGCTTAGAAAAGAAACCAGGAGTACGGACTTCAGTCAACCCTCTGAGGAGTCCTTACAGGCGTTCCAAACCCTGAAGACTACCATGACCACCGCTCCCGTTCTGGCTTCGCCTGACCATAGGAAGCCGTTCATCCTAGCCACAGACGCTTCCAATCAGGGGATAGGGGCCGTACTGTCTCAGATCAGAGAGGGGGTTGAACATCCTGTGCTATTTGTCAGTAGGAAGCTCTTCCCCAGGGAGTGTAGGTACTCTACTATTGAGGCCCTAGCTATAAAATGGGCCATTGACAAACTAAAGTATTACTTGGAGGGAAAACCATTCATCCTACATACGGATCACGCCCCTCTGAAATGGATACATACAAAATAGCGGTCATAACCCACGGGTTTTGAGGTGGTTCTTGTCCTTACAACCATATTCCTTTACGATACATCACCGAAAGGGGAAGGACAATGCGAATGCGGACTTCCTTTCCCGCGTGTTCCCTCTCCCCGAACGGGAGAAGCCAGGGGGGGAGGTGTGTCACGGGTCCAGCCCCCTGGAGCCTGTTACGGAAGACTGGAGGTCCGCCACCCCCCTTACACCCTGCACCTTTTCCCCACAGCCACACATCGGTACATGGTATGGAAACCCCGATGACCTCACGAAGGACTGGTCCGAGGAAAATGAGTGCGGTTCCTTTAAGGCATGGGACCTTGAGCCCGGGACTCCACCCCTGATGACGTCAAAAGCAGGAAGTACCGACACGAAGACGGACGGTGATTCCCAGGCAGCGGAGGAGGACGCAGGTCGAGAACGAGGACGAGAAGAAGACGGAGACGACAAGCAAGGAGGCCACCGGTTGGACGCTTCGCCCTGCCACGCGCCCACGGGAGGAGCGTGGCTGAGAGAGGTACGGGGCCGGGTCGCGGGTTGGGTTGGGAGGCGGAGGCAGCCACCCCCGTAGACATCTCCCGCAACGAACCCTTTCCCCGAGCACAAGCACTCCTACCCACCACCTGTATTTAGAGCACTGTGCACTGGGTGCGTTCCCTCACTCCCGGCCCTTGTGGACTTTCCCCAAGTTTAGAATATAACTCGTTGCTTTCCTTTTCTTTCCGGGTCCACCGCGAGACGCCTGGAGCAACACCTTCCGGAAGCGGAACTACCAAGACCACAAGGCATCGCGACGGGACCAATCAATAGACTTTACTGTGACATCCATGAAAAGAACTTTCATCCCAATAAAACCTTCCTTAAAACCTCTCTTGAAAGCCCCGGTATTTCTATTTGACCCTCCAGAACCCCCTCAGGTGGTCGATATCCCTGTAAACCCGGCACCCCCGGGACAGGACCTTACGTGTAAAAGTGGTGAATGTATAGTGAGGGCAACCTGTTAAATCTTGGGTCTGAGCATAGGGATCATTGTGTATTCTGGCTAAAACTCTACCCGGAGAGAGTAATAAAGTTTAACCCAAGCTTGAAAGAAGGGTAAGGGAGAGGGAAGTGCTATCTTATCGGCGAAACTAAAATTCTGTGGTACAGAAGAGGTAAGCGCTGTCTACTAGGAAAACAGAATTGTTGTGTGATTGAATAAACTATCACTTTGGTTTTAGTGAAACAGACGAATGGAGTTGTTTTACGTAGTTACTAACTGATTCTGTTGTACAGCAGTGTAAATACAGTTTGCCGATAAATTTAGTAAAGAAGGGGTTAGCCGAAGCTGCAGAAGCCGGAGCAGGGCTGACGTCAAAAGTGTCGCGTAGGGAGTGGTCTGCATCACCAAGACAGAGTAAGGGCTGATTGGTGCATCAGTGAAAGCAGCGAAGTAATTGGTTGAGCACTTTTGAAACTTATCTTGTTCTAATTGGTGCGTTAGTGTGAACCGCGCTGTAATACGCTGGTGTTGCGAAGCAGTTTACGGAAGTGTACGCAGACTTTTGAAAATCAGGAGATTATTAACAAAAATAGAATTCTATTACGGAATGGAGAAAGAGAAACCTTCATGGTTTCAAAAACTGAAAAACGCTTTCAAAAAGGTCAAAGCAATTAAAACTAGAGAGGGAAAAGTAATTCCTCTGCCGAGAACGCCAGCATCATATATGATGACAAAATATGGCTATCATACATGTATATGGTTAGAGAATTGGGCGAGGTACACTAGACATGATGGTGCATTCGCTTTTCCTGAAGAAGGATCCTTTAGTCTTGCGATATTGAAAAATCTGAGAGATAGAATGATGAAGCTTGAACCGAGACCTAGACCAACACAGTTTGAAGCCTTGGCTGAGTAGGAAGATGAAATGCATGATCTGGAACATGAAAGGTTTGGAAAATATTTAGAACCAGGGAATAGAGGTCGTAGATTCTGGAGAGGGACACATGAGACAAGAATACAGAGATGGAGAAATGCGAACATGTGTGTTATTGAATGTATCCGGTTAGATTGGTAGATGAAGAAAGAGGGCGAAAATGTACAGAGAAGAGAAATAATAAAGAAGGGGAAAAAGAGGTTATGAGGACTGTGGATCTGAGGATGCAGTATTGAAAGAAATCCTAAATAGAAGACCACCGCCTTATCAAGCAAACTCTATAAGTACACCTCCAAGTGCACCACAGTTAGAGGATAGATTATCAGAAACCCCAAAACGATTTTCAAATTTCAGAGATCTTCCAAAGAGAGTAGAAATGAGATATGAACCAAATGTTCCATCAACAGGAAGAAAATATACAGGGACACCCAAACAGGGGAATGAAATAGAGAGTATGGGAAATAGAGTAGAACGACAAGTTGAAGCACAACAGAGTACTGCTGAATATATACGTTCAACAAATGAATTGGCAGAAAAGATACAGGAGCTTACTAAAAATATAAAGGCTGTAACTGTCCCGGTAACAATAGGTCCAGTGATTCCAGTATTTGAAAATCAGAAAATAAAAGAGCCATCATTAACTATTCCTTTAAATCAAAGTCTGCAGAAAGTAAAAGAGAAGGTTTATCCAGATTTGTCAGGGATTTCATGTACTAACCAAATGACGCCACCAGATTTGACATTTAATCAGAGCCTTCCGTATAAATTCCCAACAGGAGCAGAATCAGATTCTGTAACTCCTGAGAAAAGTGTAGAAAATATTGATTTAACGCAAACCCCAATAGGGCCAACTGAGCAAGAATTAAATGACTGGATAAAGACCTTAAAACTAAAAGACACTGAGCCAAAACTGTTAGACGTAGCTAGATTAAAGATTGATATGGAAGAACTAATAATTGGAACAATTGGCACAGATAAGCTGAAAAATTAACAGGATGATGAAGTCACTTTTATGTGTAAAAGTATTACTTGGAAAACAAAAAGTATGCATAAAAGATTTGAAAATTCGGCAAATGAAATGGATGTGGATTTTAATAAATACAAAAGCTTGCAGAAACCGCATAGAGTGGATTTTACTGACAAAGATATAGACAATATGAATACAACAGGGAGAATTACTCAAATAAAAGAGTTAATTGTGCTATTGCGAAAATGGGGAGACATAGAGAAATGGAAAATGATATGGTCAAAGAAAAAAGAGGAAAGCAGTGATAAGTCTACATTGGCATTTCCAGTAATTGAGGGGAAAGAAGTAGTAAAAATAATTCTGATGAGGGAAATACCTGGAGGAGGATATGTACATGTACCTTGGAGCAGACTAGATATCTTATCATTTACAGATGATTTTCCCCGATTGAGAGAGAAACCAGTGGAATGGTACGGACAAGTAGATCAATTTGTAAAAGTTTCAAAGGTTCTATGCGAAGATTTAGATGGGCTATTTGACATAGTAGTACCGGCAGATTTATGGTCAGAATGTAAGATCACAGTGGATTGGCCAAAACAAGAATATCCACGAGATAAAGTGACAGGTGCTCCTGGACCTGAAGTGATGCGGAAATATGATCAAGTAATTGTGTTTTTGAAAAATAAAATTCCACCAAAAGAGACAGATTGGGTAAAGATAGACATGACAATACAAGAGGCTAAAGAGTCAGTTCATGCATTCTATGAAAGACTGCTATTAGTATTTAAACAGTACAGTGGTTATGAGGAATTAAATGAGAAGGACATGAGTCATTTTGTGTATCGTTTCGTGTTCGGACTAAGACCAGAAATAGGGGACATGATTAAGCATAATCTAATGGGATGGCAGTCGTGTTCAGTGGACGAGGTTTTGAGACATGCAAAATATTGTAGTGATGAAATTGAAGTTAAACAAAGAAAACTCAAAGAAAAAGTGATGTGGGCGCAGGTGAAAGTTGCCGAACATCAAGCAGCCCAGTTAGAAAATAAAAACGCAGAAGGACACCAGAATAAAGTAAAGGGAAATCCTGGTAAAACAAAGTTAGTAGGAAATATAGAGGAATTGAAAAAGAAATATCCATGTCATAATTGCGGAAGGTGGGGGCATTGGAAGAAAGAGTGTAAGTATCCACCAAGAGTTAATTTGGATAATACATCATTGAATCCACAGGTGCAGAGTGAGATAATTCAGCAACCATCGCCACAGCAACAGGTAGTTAATCAACAGAGTCAGGTGCCACAACCTCCACTTCCTCACAATGTAAACCTACAAAGATACAGTACAGAGACAGGATTCTGCGCAGGAGATCAGGTAACAAGAAACAATAGAGTGCATGTGAGTCCGCAGTATTGGCTGAAGGAGGACGGGAGTGAATCGGATGATAGTTTCTGACAGTGCCTGAAAGAGGGAGAAGAGTGTGTGCTTGGCGCTACACTCGAGGTAGATCAGTCTGGTCTGTATGTGAATGGAAAAGTGAATGATGTAGATATAACTTTCCTAGTGGACACAGGTGCTACCCGTTCTACTGTCAGATCAGTTGAAATCCAAAATCTTCCTCTCTCGGGTGAACACATCCGAAGAGTAGGTGTAGCAAATCAGCAGATCAAGACATCCTTAACAAAAACTGATTGAAATTGAAATTGGAAACTTTAAAGACATGCATCGATTTGTTGTGTGTGACGGTAGTCCTGTAATCGTCTTGGGAGGGACATACTGTGCAAAATGAACTGTGCCATTTACTGCTCACCGGATGGCATAGAGCTCCAGATTCCGGATGAGGATAGTCTGTATAAAATGACAATGACCCTAATAGAGCCAGAAAAGAATAAAATGTTTCCTGTGTTTGAACGAGAAAGAATACCAGAGGAACTGATAGAGGTAGTTAAAGATCAGGTGTGGAATTTTAGAGGAGAAGATATTGGATTGATGAAAAATGTAGATCCCGTAAACATATCTGTAAAAGAAGGAGTGAGTTACCTGAATATTCCTCAATACAAAATGACAGCTGAGATAATTGAAGGAATAACACCATTGATAGAGAAAAAGATTGAGCAAGGGATTTTGAGAGAAATAGAAAGCAGTCCTTGTAATTCACCGATGATGGGACTGAAAAAGCCAAACGGAACATTTAGAGTAGTACAGGACCTGAGAAAGGTAAACAAAATTGTTGTTCCATGTTGTCCAATTGTGCCAAACCCAGCAGTAATTTTATACCAGATTCCACACGATGCGGAATAGAATACAGTCATTGATTTATGTAATGCGTTCTTCACTGTTCCATTACATCCCGAAAGCCAGCCAATATGTGCATTCCAATTTAAAAATCGTATTTTAGCATGGTGTCGAATTCCTCAGGGGTATACTGAGAGTCCTTTGATTTTTAATCAATTGTTGAGGAAATCACTAGAGGATCTAAGCCTACCTGGAGAATCAATTTTAGTCCAGTATATTGATGACCTGGTATTGGCATCAAAAACAAGAGACGCATGTGTTACAGATACTGTTACACTGTTAAATAATGTGGCAGATGAAGGACATAAAGTGTCACCATCAAAATTACAGTTTTGTCAAAAGGAGGTGCAATATTTGGGACACAAGATTGCAAAGGGAATCAGAAAGGTTAATCTGGAAAGAATCAAAATGATACAGGGAATTAAACCTCCAAAAACACAGAGACAGGTGAGAATGGAAAGGGGCGACCGCTCGGTCCCCCCGAACGTATGGATGGGGGCCCGAACCTCCCGGGAAGCCATTTTGGGCGGGGTGGGCGTGGCCCGGCTGGTATGCCCAAAGCGGCGTAGCCGGAGCGCGCCTTCCCCCGCCCGAGAGGGGTTGTCCTAGACACCTCGAAGGAAGACCACGCCCAGTAGGCGTATCAGGGACGGGTACACGCCCTCCCGCAGAAGGATAAAGGAGCGGGAACCCAGAAGATCATCCTCTTGTTCCTCGGATCGGAAGGCTGCACCCACTCGTTGCTCGTGAGCCCTCGACGGAACAAGCAGCAATTTTGAACGTGGTAATCCTGTTTTTATCTTTCAGTTTCGACACGGATTTCAGGACCTCGTGGATCGACCAAAGGCGGAGGACTCGCAACCATGCCTAGCAAGCAAGCAGGAAAGGGTTCCGAGATGGAGAAGATGTTACGCCTGTTGTCGAACCGGATGGCGTGTATGGACCGAAAGCTCGGTCAAGTCCAATCGCTCGGTAGAGGTTTGGCGGAGGTAAAGAAGCAGTTGGTCACAATGAACGACCCAGGTCAGCCGAAAAAGGTAATAGGCCCGGCCTTGCCGGGAGTGGTTCCCGGGTTAAGAGGGAAGCGGGTCAAAGAAAGGGCAGTCTCGGGGGGGGGGGTCCCGGCACCAGTGGTGCCGCCCATCGCTCCCCTAGTACCGGCTGGTAACCCGGTTCAGGAACCAGTTTTAGGCCAGCCTATCCCAGTGGTGATCACCTCGACCGAGGATGATGAAATGCCCCCAGAATTGGCCGCTCAGTTGACCGCATGGCTTAAAACAAAGGTGGGGGGCACAGCGACCCCGGGAGATCCGGCCGAAGAGGCCAGAGTGTTAATGAAGCAGTTGCGGCAATCGAGAGATGTCGCGAAAGCGAGTGTTCCTCTTGTTCCCCCACAGGTGGCGCCAGGAGTACCAGCAGCTGGTCAAGAGAAGGTGGCGGCAACAATAGCCGATCCGGGTAAGCTCGCATTGCCAATGGCGGGGGAGGGCTCAATACCCTCTAGGCGGGAAAAGGTTGCACAGCACGTTCCCTTGGCCACGAAAGAGTTAATATGGGGAGACAAGTATGTCAACATGTTTTCATTGTTAACGGACCATCGTGAGATGGAGTATGCTAAAACGCAGAAAGATTTGTGGCACCCTAGTGTATGGCGCGCCAAGATGGCCGAGTTCAGGGTGGAAGAGACAGTGACGAACTGGGTTAAGGCCTTCTCTATATTTACCGCAGTTATGGGGGAACGTAAACCTGATGTTATGACTGAGTTGGTTTGCTATCAGAATCGCATTATGGATTTTTATTCAATGTATGAGGGGGAAGAATGGAAAGGCTATGACATGAAGTTCCGTAAAGCAAAGGAATATGATGCTTCCCTGTCTTGGGATTGTTTGGACTCGGTGTCATGGCACAAGCAACTCCTGCCAGGGGCGACAGGTACGTCCTCGCCAGGCGGGAGCGGGTCCGGAGTTGTCCGCCAAAAGCCCGGGGTGCCCTTTCGAGCAGGCACAGGTGGGGGCTATCAGCCTAGAGTTGGCGGGAAGGGCGGACAAGGAGGGGTCTGTTGGGGCTTCAATCGAGGCAATTGTAACAGACCACAGGGGACATGCAAGTTTAAGCATGTGTGTGCCGGCTGTGGGAATTCCTCACACCCGGAAAGTGCATGTAGATCAAAGAATGGCGGGACGGGTGGAAAAGGAGGGCCTAAGCAGGAGTGAGGTGGACCTTTTGCCTACACCAGTTGATCTAATGGTTATGATTCCGTGGTTAAACAAATACCCTGATCATGTGTCCGCTGGGGTGTTGAGGAAGGGATTCTCACATGGCTTCCACATCCCGGTGGGGGAAGTTCGGGGGAATTCCTTTTGTAGAAACCAGTTATCGGTACAGCACAACCCAAGCGTGGCAGAAAAGAAAATAGCAAAAGAAGTCAGTTTTGGACGAGTGGCTGGCCCCTTTTCCTGCCCACCGTTGGCCGATTTCATATGTTCCCCGTTAGGGGTTGTCCCGAAGAAAGATCCGGGGGAGTTTAGACTCATACATAACCTTTCTGCTCCCAGGGGATCCTCGGTGAATGATGCCATAGACCCAGAAGTTTGTTCGGTACGATACGCATCGTTCGACGATGCCGTGGCCATGTTGAACCACCTAGGCCCTGGGG
This sequence comes from Lissotriton helveticus, assembly GCF_964261635.1. Taxonomy (NCBI): domain Eukaryota; kingdom Metazoa; phylum Chordata; class Amphibia; order Caudata; family Salamandridae; genus Lissotriton; species Lissotriton helveticus. The sequence continues at coordinate 645,725,970 of NC_136059.1, forward strand.
CGCTGATGGCGAAGTGTGATATCGAATCAGCTTTCCGGTTGCTTCAGGGGCACCCGCAGGATCAGCGCCTGCTAGGTTTTGCATTTCAGGGAAATTATTACATGGACAAATGCATGCCCATGGGTTGTTCCATTTCATGTGCATATTTTGAGATGTTTAGCTGTTTTTTGGAATGGGCATTTACAGAGGCCACAGGGCATAGACATGTTATGCATTATCTGGATGATTTTCTGTTTTTGGGGGCAGCCGATGATATGAATTGCGCACAGGCGCTGTATGATTTCTGCATCCTCATGAATGAATTCGGTGTCCCATTGGCACCAGGTAAGACTGTTGGACCATCTACTTCACTGGAGTTTCTGGGTATTGAGCTCGATTCTGTGGAGGGGTGTTTCCGACTACCAGTAGACAAAGTGACCAAGTTCCGGGCTTCCTTGAGGCAATGCCTGGGTGGGGAGAAAGTGACCCTGCACCAGTTACAATGAACAGTGGGTCAGCTTAATTTTGCCTTAAGGTTGATTCCTATGGCCCGCCCGTTTTCGCGCTCTATCGCGCAGGCTATGGGTGGTCTCAAAGAGGCTCACCACCGTACGAGACTGTCTGGAGAGGTTCGCCAGGATATGCGTATTTGGTTGGCATTTCTGGCGGACTTCAACGGTCGAGTCGTCTGGAGCTCCCCGCCAGAGTCTTCGGAGGAATTGGGTCTATGGACCGACTCGGCAGGGAGCGTGGGTTTTGGCGCCATCTTGGGTGATCGATGGTCGGCACAAACATGGCCAACATGGTGGCACTCCGACGGCCTCACAGGTAACATTGGGTTCTTGGAGTTATTCCCCATCTGGGTTGCTCTGATGACATGGGCCGATGACTTCAGGGGCCGCTCAGTGGTGTTTTGGTCCGACAATATGACTGTCGTAGATTGCATTAACCGACAGGCAGCACGCTGCAAAATGATGTTGAGATTGTTGAAAGAGATTGTGCTGCTGTGCATGAGATTGAATGTACTGTTCAGGGCGAAACATGTGCCAGGTGTACTGAATCATGCGGCTGATGCACTCTCTCGTTCACGTATGCAGGCATTCAGGGGTTATCTGCCCACAGCAGACTTAGAGGCAGCACCATTCCCAGAAGCAATGTGGCTAATCGGTGCCTCGGATTACAAGACCTCGTGGCAGCGAGTCTAGCCCCCAGGACAAGGAAAGCATATGAAGGAGCGTTTCGTTCTTATTGCACATATTTGGGTCCTGTGGGGAGTCTGCATTGGGGGCAGGAGGAATCCTTCCTGGGGTACCTGGTTGCACTACACAGGGAGGGCCGATCAGTGGCAACGGCCGGTAGGCATAGGGCGGCCATTTCATTCATGGCCCAGGTACACGGCATAAAGGACCCTACAGGTTCTTTTTTGGTGAGAAAAGCCCTTCGCGGCTGGCAGCGCCTTGAGGGTTGCAAGAGAGATACGAGGCACCCGATTGGCTTAGACAGACTGTCTCTGCTTTTAGCAAAGCTGGACGAGACGTGTTCCTCCCATTACGAAGCAGTTCTGTTCCGGGCAGCGTTCACATTGGCATTCCATGGGGCCATGAGGGTGAGCGAGCTTGTTGCAAGGAACAAGAGAGATATGGAGGGAGGTTTGTGCAGGGATCACATCCAGATAAGGGGTGATTTGATGGTAATCATGATAGCCAGGTCCAAGACCGACCAGGGGGCTATGGGAGATAGTGTGGTCGTACAGCGCAAGCGAGGGTCCCCCGTCTGCCCGTTGAAGTGTGTGGAAGACTATTTGGCGCTGAGAGCGGCCGCTTGGGGGGGGAGCTTGCTCCCCACTGACGAGATTTCAGTTTCAGAGGGGGCTGGCACTGGCAATCGCTGACGCGGGCATGGACCCGTGCTATTTTGGGACCCACTCCTTTAGGATAGGGGCTGCTACGGAGGCTACAGCCAGGGGTCAGAGTGCCGAGGAAGTGAAACAATTGGGCCGTTGGTCCTCGAATTGCTTTAAGAGGTATGTGCGATTGCACATGTTGTAAGTGATCAATTGACATGCACTCACGTTTTCTGTCTTTTGTTTACTTTGCAGTTTCGCGGGCCTGCCATGCAGGGCAGAATTGGAGGTCGACCCTACATCAAGAGACCAGCGGTCAGAGATCACCGACTGGGGAGAGGATGGTATGGGTCGTGGGCCACTCATACGTGAGGCGCGCCGGTGACGTATTCAAGGAAGGGGACGCGATTCACGCACCTGGGGAATACGGGTTCAGAGTGGCTTTCCATGGGAAAGGTGGGCTCGTTTTTGACAAATTTGAGTCATTTTTCGAGGGACTTTTAGGGCGGCATAGGTCACCGCCATCTATAGTCATAGTACACCTGGGTGGCAACGATTTGGTGACACTGGGTAGACGAGTGTTACTTGAACGAATCGTGTCGGCTGTTAGCTGGTTGGCTAAAAGAGTCCCGGGGTGCACGATTGCCTGGTCCCACATGATTCCTAGAAGGAGGTGGCAAGGGGGCCTTTCGGTGTCAGCTCTGAACCATTCAGTTAAACGGGTCAATAATAAGATTGATAGACTGTTCCGTTCTGCACAGTTGCATGTCATTCCTCATGGGTGTATCCGGGGTGACCATATGTATCTGTACGATGGGGTTCACCTGTCCAGGGAGGGGAATGATTTACTAATAGGAGATTTGGTTGCATGGCTGAGAGGTTTGAGGAAGTATGACCTATAGGAGGAGTTGGGGGGACCGGATAGTCGGTCAACTATCCGGTCTGTGGCGGTAAGGTCATGATCGGTGAGCAGGAATTTAAAGCTCCCTAGAGTGGGGCGCCACCCACAATGGATGGGAGTGCCCGGGGGAAGACGGCCATTGGCCCCTTCCACGAGGAGGCGGCACCCACTAAGGATGGGGCGCCTAGGGGGAGATGGCCATGGGCCCCTCCCAGGGGGGGAGGCGGTTAAATGCCCACCCTGACTAATTTCCCGGGGGCCGGATATCCGCGACGGCGGATAGAGAGTATGGGGTGGGGGGGAGAGTCCACGCTGTCCTTCCTACAGAGACCTCATACGGGAACTCGGACGACCCTTAAGATGGCGTCGAGTAGAAAGGGGGCCCCCACCACGACAAGGGAAGTTACAGTTGGCAATGAGGGTAGAGCCCTCTGCGCATGCGCCGCTCACACGGTGAGGGCGGGAGTTTGGTAGTAGGGATCTGACACCGGTTAAGACCTTGCCGTTGGCCCTTAATGCTAGGATGTACAATTTGAATTAGAGTGTATGCATTTTCAGGATGTTAGCCAAAAGTACATGACTGCATCGAAATGTAATAAATGTCAAATTGTACATAATGCATAATGATGAAACTTTTAATTTAATGTTTTAAATTTTGTTTCATATTTTAATAAATACGGCCGGGAGGGTGACTCCCTCCCGTCTTCCAAAAGTTCAACGATTGTCCGACTTCCCATCCTTGGGGATGTGTGTTGGGAGGGGGTGGCGGGCATCCCGGCCATATGGAAAGGGGCGACCGCTCGGTCCCCCCGAACGTATGGATGGGGGCCCGAACCTCCCGGGAAGCCATTTTGGGCGGGGTGGGCGTGGCCCGGCTGGTATGCCCAAAGCGGCGTAGCCGGAGCGCGCCTTCCCCCGCCCGAGAGGGGTTGTCCTAGACACCTCGAAGGAAGACCACGCCCAGTAGGCGTATCAGGGACGGGTACACGCCCTCCCGCAGAAGGATAAAGGAGCGGGAACCCAGAAGATCGTCCTCTTGTTCCTCGGATCGGAAGGCTGCACCCACTCGTTGCTCGTGAGCCCTCGACGGAACAAGCAGCAATTTTGACCCACCCACCAGCCCCTGATAGCAAATGTTTGGAGAAAATAAAGTTTTCTGAGTGATGAAAGTATAGGCCTTTCCTTTTCCTTGGTAAAGTGAATAAAGGAATGTTGAGAATGTAAATGGTTTGCATTGGAGAAATTTCTTCTTGCAGGAATGATCAGTAATAGCAGTAAGATGATGTGGAATTTTTTCTTTTTAGTAGGTAAACAACTGTCGTATTTATTTGTCGGGCGGTAAGGTCATGATCGGTGAGCAGGAATTTAAAGGTCCCTAGAGTGGGGCGCCACCCACAATGGATGGGAGCGCCCGGGGGAAGACGGCCATTGGCCCCTTCCACGGGGAGGCGGCACCCACTAAGGATGGGGCGCCTAGGGGGAGATGGCCATGGGCCCCTCCCAGGGGGGGAGGCGGTTAAATGCCCCTCCTGACTAATTTCCCGGGGGCCGGATATCCGCGACGGCGGATAGAGAGTATGGGGTGGGGGGGAGAGTCCACGCTGTCCTTCCTACAGAGACCTCATACGGGAACTCGGACGACCCTTAAGATGGCGTCGAGTAGAAAGGGGGCCCCCACCACGACAAGGGAAGTTACAGTTGGCAATGAGGGTAGAGCCCTCTGCGCATGCGCCGCTCACACGGTGAGGGCGGGAGTTTGGTAGTAGGGATCTGACACCGGTTAAGACCTTGCCGTTGGCCCTTAATGCTAGGATGTACAATTTGAATTAGAGTGTATGCATTTTCAGGATGTTAGCCAAAAGTACATGACTGCATCGAAATGTAATAAATGTCAAATTGTACATAATGCATAATGATGAAACTTTTAATTTAATGTTTTAAATTTTGTTTCATATTTTAATAAATACGGCCGGGAGGGTGACTCCCTCCCGTCTTCCAAAAGTTCAACGATTGTCCGACTTCCCATCCTTGGGGATGTGTGTTGGGAGGGGGTGGCGGGCATCCCGGCCATATGTTCCTTGGGATGGTCGGATATTGTCGACAAAGGATTAGTGGTTTCTCACTAATAGCCAAACCTTTACAAAGATTGACAAAATCAGACATAAAAGACCCAATAACTCTGAGCAAAACAGAATTGGAAGCTTTCAAGCAGTTTAAAACAAGTTTATGTGAAGCACCAGCTCCGGGAATGGCAGATTATAAAAAAGAGTTTGAGCTATATTGTAGTGAAAGGGAGGGATGTGCATTGTCAGTTCTAATACAGAGACATGGAAAACTTAGAAAACCAATTGCATATTTTTCTGCTGTGTTGGATCCTGTTGCAAGGGCCTTGCCAGGAAGTTTAAAAGCACTAGCTCCCACAAGCATTAGTATTAAACAAAGTGAAGGCATAGTGATGGGATTTCCGTTGAGGGTATATGTACCTCACTTGGTGGAGATTCTCCTCACCAGGAGTAAAACACAGTATCTCACCAACAATAGGATGACCAAGTACGAAAAGACAATTTAAGGTACAGACAATGTTACGATTTCGAGATGTATAAATGTGAACCCGTCTACCTTATTGCCTGATGCTATAAATGTGGAAGTAACAGATGAAGTAGATCACAAATGTGTGGATGTATTAGAATATTGCACCAAACCAAGGTCTGACATTAAAGATGTACCTTTACCTGATTCTGACTATGTGATGTTTGTGGATGGATCATGTTTGAGGACAGACGATGGTGTATTAAGTACTGCCTATGCCGTTTGTACAGTAGCAGATGTGTTGGAAGCATCTTGCCTGAAAGGAATCCGGTGAGCTCAAATTGCTGAATTGATTGCTTTGATTTGAGCAAGTGAGTTGGGAAAAGAAATCAGGATTACCATAGTGACTGATAGCCAGTATGGATTTGGGGTTGTTCATGATTATCGGCAGGATCCCCCATCAGAAATGCTGAATTTGTAAACATTTTGATTGATGCCATTCAATTACCAGATAAATTGGCAGTAGTCAAATGTGCTGCCCACAAGAAAGGAGATGACTATATAACGAGAGGCAACAAATATGTTGACTCAATTGCAAAATATTGCGCTAAACATCAAGTATCCATTAATTGGGATAGACAAACTGAACATGTTTCAAGTCCTTTGATGCTAACAACTGTAGTAGAGACTTGGCAGGAAGTAAAACAAATGGAGGAAGACGCCAATGAAGAAGAGAAAGATAACTGGTTAAAGGCAGGATGTAGACAAAGAGAAGAGGATGAAATCTGGGTTTACAAAGATGAGAGACCAGTGATGCCAGATAACATGATTTCAAATATGGCCCGAATGTACCATGGTCAAACCCATATTGGAAGAGATGCCATGATCAGGCTGTTTAGACAGACGTGGTACAATCCGAAGTTTAGGATGATTGCTGAAAGTTTGTTTCAGAGGTGCCTTGTCTGTCAACAACTGAATCCAAGAAGAAAAACTGTTGTAAGTCTGGGAACCATAGGACGGGAGGGAGGTCCATTCACTAGGATGCAATTGGATTTTATTGAGCTTCCACCATGTAACAGACTTAGGTATGTTCTTGTAATTATTTGTTTATTCTCACGATGAGTTGAAGCATTCCCCACAAGGAGGAATGATGGAGTGACTGTTGCCAAACTTTGTTACGAGAAATAATACCACAATATGGTTTTCGAGTAACAATTGAAACAGATCGTGGAAGCCATTTCCACAATGAACTAATGCAAATTATTTGTGAAGCACTGGATATTCAACAAAAGGTGCACTGTGCTTATAGACCAGAAGCCTCAGGGGTGGTTGAACAAGTTAATGGAACAATAAAAAACAGAATTGCCAAGATGTGTCTGGCCACAGGACTAAAATGACCCGACGCCCTGCCACTTGTTCTAATGACCTTAAGGAGCACTCCTGACAAGATAACAGGATTTAGTCCGCATGAATTTCTGATGGGAAGAGTAATGAGACAAGCATATGTGCCAGTTGATAAACTGTTGAGCATAAATGATGATATCATACTGGATTACTGCAAAAATCGGTCTGACGTAGTAACTTCTGTGTTCCATTAGGTGGGAAATGAATCACAAACGAAAGTAAAACATGCAGCTCATGATCTAATACCTGGAGATTGGGTGCGAATAAAAGTCCACAGGAGAAGAAATCGTTTGGTGCCTCGATGGCAGAAGCCACGACAAGTAATTCTTGTTAGTACCACTGCAGCAAAGTGTGCAGGACTCAAAAGATGGGTGCATGCTAGCCACACTATTCGTGTGCCAGAGTCAGAAAATCTGCAGGAGGAAAGTGATAGCACCACTGACTCAGATACTGAAGATGAACCAGAAAAAGATCCAGATATTGAAGCTCGACCTGTTCGTGACATCTGGAAATATCAGATGCTAGTTCTGCATCAGAAGGAGAGAATGAAAGTTTTGAAATACCAAATATTGAAGATCGACCTGTAAGTCGAGATTTGATAGAGAAAAATACCAGCAAGGACATTGAGCTGAGTGAAAAGAAAGCTGGTAATTTGGGAAACACTGAAGGACAGCCTGAAAGCTCTGAAAGCAGGAACAGAAATCTTGAAACTCGTGAAAAGGAAATAACTCACGATGAAGATGAGCTTCCAGATACCAGCTATGGAGAAGTTCCTAACAGAGTGAAAGAACTGACCGAAGACACTTTGAATTCTGGAAAAGAATCGAATCCTGTGAAAATCATCCATACTAATATTATAAAGAGGGAGCCCAAACCTGTGAGGTGGGTAATCTCAGTAACCACAGCATCAATCACAACACCCAATACAGCGTTGGAAAGGGCAGTTGCAGCAGAAGGACATAGGCTATGCAGACGGCCACCATATACATTTAAAAGGTGAAATAACCGTGCCAGCAAAGTAGTCCCTTGTGGGCCTGTCTGCGTTGTGCTGTGGGCGTGGACTGGGGCGTGACTAAAGCTGGGGGCGTGTGGTACGGCCATCATATTGTGGGCTGTGGGCGTGTGCTGGGGGTGTGACAAACGCTGGGGGCCTGTGTCCGCCCTTCATGCCATGTGAGTCGTACAAACAAGCGCCAATTACGTTGCTGCGCAGCATCAAGGGGCACACTGGGGGCGTGACACGCTGGGGGCGCGTGTCCGGCCTTCATGCCATGTGAACGCAATTGGACCGCATCAAGGGGCACGCTGGGGGCGTGAGAAACGCTGGGGGTGTGTGCTACGTTACGCCCTTTATGCCATGTGGCCCGTACATTAATCAGAAGATCATCAGCTGTGGCCGTGTGCTGGGGGCGTGACAAATGCGTTCAGCTGGAGGCGTGGCAAGTACCGTTACTGCAGCCTCTCCTGCGTGCTGTTACTGAACTCTCTCATTCAACAAAATTACACGCGCCTGCTACCACCAACCAGGGCTCTAGCCGGGCTCAGGCGGCGGATCAGTACACTAATTACACGCGCCTGATAACATCAACCAGGGCTGCAGCTGGGCCTCAAGCGGGGGAACACGCACCTGCTAACAACAAACAGGCCTGCATCTGGGCCTCAAGCGGGGGAACACGCAAATGAGCGTGTCTGCGGGAACAATTACTGCAGCCTCGCCTACTCGCTGTCACTCAACTCTCTCATTAAACGGATTTACCCGCGGCTGATAACTCTCTCATTCAACGACATTACACGCGCCTGCTAACATCAACCAGGGCTGCAGCTGGGCCTTCTCTGTCCTGATTCTAATGAAACAAAAAATGTTGTCTAACACGAGAATTTACAATAATTTGCCCATGCCAAATTCACACATTACACACATTCTATTTCATACCCGGACAACATCGGGACGGGCTGCTAGTTATAAATGAGACAATAGAAAGATCTGAGACAGAAACTGATGACAGTGATGAGGACACTGAATTAAGGAGAAGTTCAAGAAAACGAACTTGGAGGGTGGAGCGAGGTACTAGCGAACCTGAAAGAAAGTGGGTAAGGAAAGGAGATAATTGGCCTAAAGAAACTGATGGATTGAGAATTAAACTGCTTAACAGAGCAAAAGTCCAAAAAGATCAAGTGAATGAAATAACCAGTCAAATGGAATTGTTGGGTAAGAAAATAGAAGTTGTACAAAGGCCAAAAAGAGTTAGAAGACCAAATCAGAAGTACAAATTACCTGAATGGACTTACATGGTATTACCTCCAATAAGGGAAGTAAATAGCAGTCAAGAAAGCTTCTATAACCAAGGTGTTGAAAAAGAAAGTGAGTAGAGTGTAACCTAAAGAAAGTAAAAAAGAAAAATCCTTCCTGAATGTCATGGTGAAAAGAGGGGGATATATGTTTATGTCCAAGTAGAGTCGTATTTGAAAAATTAAAAGAACTTAGTAGGTGAAACAAGGATGTAAAGAGATAAACAAAGGTAAAGAGTTATATAAAATATATATGGCTACTGATGAAATGACTAAATCAAAATGTTCAATTTTTAGAAAATGGTGTAGAATGTGGTTAATTTGTAATGGGATATTAATGATGATATGGTTGATTCTTGCTATTTTCATCCCTTTTGCTCTTGACATTGAAAACTTGAAGACAAATGAGAGTCTGAAAGATAAAAATAGTGATTCAAAAGATGAGAAATTACATGTATACAGGCCTGAGATTCATCAAGATAGCTCTGTGAGTGATTTCTCTAAGAATACTTTTTCAAAATTGTTGTCTGAATATGTGAGGACAATGGATGCCAGCGATTGTTACATTTGTGTAAAGTTGCCTGCATCTGTGTCCGAGGGTGTAACCTATCATCATTTGCCATTGACATATGGTGTGACCTGTAGTGTTCTAACAAGTTTATTTTATAGATCTGGTAAATTAGAGTATTATCATTCTGACTCAGATGATGTATTTGCGAAGATAAAAATCATAGCAGAATTAAACAAAATAAAGCATGCAAAAGTTTTTGGAGAATAATTTTTGGAAACACAAGAATTGTCTCACGACCACGCATTGAAACATATTTTGACTTGTAAAATGAGAAATGAGGAAAAAGCTTTTTTGAATATGGTTGAAGAAAGGCGACAACAGTATCAAAGACGAGAAAAAGTTAAACAAACTAAATCTATTAAATGCGTTTTTTCAGATGATAATATTGAAGGACATAGTGTAGATGTTGCTATAAGTATTGATACGTCAATGTTAGGAAAATTATGTATTCAAAGAGATAATACTGTGTATGACAATTATTTTGTGGGAGCAAGTCAATGCGAAGACACATACATTATCAAATGGGGATGGAGATTTAAAGGTGGAGATGATCCAGTTTTCCCTGGAATTTATTTTCTGTGTGGGATCAAAGCTCATTATAGATTAACGGACCACTGGTATGGTTCGTGTTACGTTGGGTTGGTTTTCCCGAAAATTTGCCATGTTGACAGAGGCACAAATGGAATTCATGAAATAGGCAAACCTTTAAGTCGTCGTAAAAGAGAAAGTGTAATTGAAATAATAGGTGATGTTTTTGGGGCACTGATACCAGCAGTGGGTATATCATTTAATGCAAATAGAATAAAAAAATTGTCAACAATTTTCGATAAATTGTCAACTGATATAACTGGAGGATTTGTAATGGTTAATACGGTAATGTTTGCGATGAGAAGTATGGTGATGCAAAATCGACTTGCTTTAGATATATTATTAGCAAAAGAGGGAGGAGTCTATGGAATTTTAAAGGTCCAACACTGCTGCACCTATATCCCAGATAAAAGTCAGAACATTGAGAAATATATTATGAATATTACCCAGTTGCATAAAGAAATAGAGCCACTAGCAGTAGAAGGTGTACTTGAAACATTTGGTAAGAGTTTAACCGCAGTTAGAAATTGGTTTTTATGAAATAAGTAGATCTATACTAGGTAAAATACTAATACCAGTGACTATAATTATAATAGCAATTTTAGTTTTGAGACTTAGTTGTCAATGTAGGCAGAGAAGAAATATAAAAAGAGTTTTGAAGAAAAAGATTGACGAGAAACAAAACAAGGAAAAAGAGAAAAAGGTGATATTGAAATGGAGCAATATAAAGAGAGGATGTATCAAGACACAAAGAAACTAGAAGAGACAGAATAATAACAAGTATTAAGTAAAAGACTTTGAAACATGTTGAGTTATAAACATTTTCAAAATTTTGGGAGATAATTTGGTGATAAAATCACCAAAGGGGGAAGTTGATGGAGCAAGGTGTAAAACAAAATTTTGTATACCCCTTGCAAAGTTAACACTCCATAACGCTGACAAGTACTAAATGTGTGGTTTTGAAAATTAACCAACCTAGAGTAAATTGCATACACCAATACACATGGGATACTAATTTGCATGTATTGCATAAGCAAATAATAAATTAATCTGTTGAATATTATATTTTAAAATGTATGCCTATGTTATAAACTAAAAGAAAAACCGCATGAATGTGCTTTTGTCTGTTTACTTGTGGCATAAAACATGAAGACTAGTATGTCAAACTATGCATGATTTTTGCTTAAAGCTAGGTAAATACTAACTGGTTTTCATTAGTAGAGGGGAGGTAAACAGAAAGGCCTTTATTTCGTAAACTTACATTTATTTGTGTTTGTTTTCGTGATAGTTCCTAAATTGAGGCCTAGGTGAGCACACAAAAGAAAAGAAAATGGAGTCTGACTGAAAATCCGAGATGGCGACAGAAGTACGCATGCGCCAGAATCGGAGAATGCAAGCTGCCTGTGACTGAACAGTGTGGGTCAAGGACAGCGTGGCCATTTTATGGGGCCTAAGCCAAAGATGACAGCAAAGCAAAAATCCTACCTGTGGGAAAGGGGAGACGAATAACAATTTAAAGGACTCTTCAAAGGAAGTTATACTTTACACAAAGACACCCCAGTTACAGCAACGTGATGATAACTTGCAATAAATTTGAATAAGGAATGATGAGGGTATGCTCATCCGACTCCAAATTGACCAATCACAGACATTACAGAACTTAAGAGTTACGAATTTAGATAGATAAGTTAGTGAAAAACTGTATAAAAAAGAACGTTTGGGACATTGACAAAAGCTCGCTTTTCAATCTGATTTTTGCACCCTGAGATGCTGTCGGTCTGTGCAATTTTTCATTAGAGGCGCAGGAACTTTGAAAAATTTTCCTTTTTGACCTTAACTTTTGAATGGGTGCGACATCCAGGGTGGGAAAAAGAGGCAGAGAGGTTTCCATTTGGGATTGTTGCATTCTGTACTGATGTCTTCGTCTCTTCATTTGGGTAATATTTCACAGTCTTAATTTCTTTCCGCTGTATTGTTAATAAATGAATGTTATTGAAAATGTAACCTTTTCTTTCAGGATTTCATTGCAAAGTTGAGTTATTTCTTTTAATTTTATTAAACATAGAGATCATGCTAGAAAATTAAAATATTGAGAAAATAAAAATTAGATAAATGAAGAATTAAGCTGGTCTTGATCCTTCCTATTGTCAACTTTACTAGAAGATCCAAATCTAAAATATGAATAGTGGGGTGATATTATTTTTCTTATTTTAAATGAAGGCCATGGTTCTTAGAAATAAAACTGCAGTTGTAAATAATGTATAAAGTATAGTTTAGGCACTCCACTATAGCACCGCGACTCCCTTATTGAACCCATACTGAATCCTCGGAACGGATTAAATGTGTATATGGATGTATGATTAGAGTGATAGGCCCAAATTGCAAAATGTTGTAAGAGGTTCCATGGGTTTATTTGTGGTGATTTGTGAAGACTTTTTGGAGCCATGCTGCACCACGCTGCATCTAGGCTTGACATAAAAAGTGGGATGCAGTTTCACAAAAAGCTTCCTGCAAGTTCCCAGGTCAGCAAGCTCCAAAAGTAAAAGCAGCACAAACACAAATAGAAGCAAAAAGGAATGAAAGCGCAAAATAGGGACTAAGGTAAAAGCAAATAAATCAGAGATAAGGGAAGAAAGACAGATGGTAATTGTGTTTATGCCCAGCTGTGACTTTCGCAATATGTTATGTTTAACAAGATTTTTTTTCTGGTTTTTAATATTCATTAGAAATGTAGGTCCACATTACAAGGTCCCCAAATGCAGAGTACTTAATTCTGCACCCATAGAATTAACAATACAGAGAGTCTTGCTAACTCATGAGAGGCAGAATCAATTAGAATTCAGTGTTGAACCCTGAGAATCCACTGAGTAATAAGTAATTACCAGAGTAATTGGTAATTCTGTGCTTAATTCCTCCAGTAGTTCGCACTACACTTTAGACACCCCAAATTCCCCCTGCCCTCGAGGTGAACATTGGGACACCCACAGTAACTCAGTGGACAGCATAATATTCGATGGATCCAATATCTCTATCACTAGCCTGATCAGGACCTACAAGTCTCATGTAATGAGGACATTAGAATGGTGTAAAATTAGTAATGTGCAGTAATCGCATTACTGCACATTTGTATGTATACCGCTGATTTAATGTGATATGGTAACTCTGTATTACATTGACAGAGGACACAGGAGATGTTGGTAGCGATGTTGGTAGTGAGAGTCATAGAGATAAGAGCAACATGGAGATGAGGGAATTCCGGAGGGAGAAACCCCTTTGGGGGGGTCCTTTTAGACATTATTTTTCACAATGTAATCTAATATTAAAAAGGGGTCCGCAGTCTCGGAGTCGAACCGGGGACAGATTAGACTCTTCTGTGAATCACTTGAGAATAAACTTGACCTCCTAAGCTCAAGGACAGTGGTTTTACAGAATTCTGTGGAGGAGCTTAAAGAAGATCTGGGAGTAGTTAAAGCTGATATCTCAACACTGACGAAAGACGAGGCTGTGCTCAGAGACAGATTGGAATTGTTGGAGAATAATTCCAGATGTAATACCTTGCGCCTCTTAAATGTACCTGAAGGAAAAAAGGGAGAGGATCTTAAATCTTTCGTTGTGACCCTCATCAAAGAAGCGGTGCAGATCGAGGATTCGGAAGAAGATCTGAAGAGGGATATACAAAGAATTCAGGAGACACCTCAATCGAACCAAACCGTGGAAAATTGTAATACATTTCTTGACCTTTTCCTTCTAAGAGAGAATACTAACAGCTGCCATTAAACAGAAATCACTGAAACCAAGAGACTTTGCTTTCGAGATCAGGTCAGATCTCTCACGTGTCACTTCGGACCAACAATGGAAGTTGGGAAAAAAAAATGGAGGACTTCAAGAAATTAGGGGCTGTCGTCCAACTTAGATTTCCAGCGCAACTGAAAATCATGTTTAACAACAAAATGTATAATGTGAAACTGGTGCAGGAGGCGGAAGAGCTTCTGGAAAACCTAAAATAATCTTTCTTCTCCCTTTAAAATATTATGATTCTTTATACCAATGAGAGATTGAGATGTAGAAACCTGATTGCGACAAGAAATTTTACAAGTTTATACACATTGTATTCATTAGGACACACTAGGTTACACTTGGATAAAATATGCTAACTATGGCCTCAAATAGGACAAAATTTACACGCACAGTACTAGTAACAGCAATAGGCAAGAGTAGGGCAGAGTAGGGCATACTGGCAGGCAGATTTGGACCTGTCCAGGCAAATGGGGGTTAGGTTCTCCAGGGAGGAGAGGGAGGGGATCAAGGGTGGGGTAGAGGCAGCAAGAGTGAGGGAGCAGAGGGGTAAAAAAGAAAAAAAAGGAAAATCTAATTCGTCTTCTAACCTAGTTGCTTCTTATTGCCCATTGTTTCTGGTTTGGTGTTGATATTCTGTAGGTTGATGTATATTTAAGGTTCGGTGTTTTAATACCCCATGAGAACGTTACAATGCTTATCTTGGAACGTCAACTGTCTCCGAGTTAAAAGAAGGCGGGAATTTTTTTTCCAATACCGTAAAGATTCTCCTGCACTGACAATCATCTTGCAGGAAACACACCGCCTGAGATAAGAAATTAGTGGGATTTGTGGGAAGCTCAGGTGGGTGGAACATTGTGTTAGATCCTGACAAAATGCCAATGTTAGGGGTGTTGCTATTCTAATAAAAAAAAAAGCAAATGCTGGGCTCCTGAATGTCATGGCAGACTCAAGCGGTAGGTGGGTCATAGCCAAGTTATCTGTTGAAAGTTCACTCATTACAGTAGTAGGGTATTACAGCCCTAATCAGGATGACCCCTCAACATTAAAAACTATTTTTTTAAATCTCCTGTGGTTCCCCTATACGATAATCTTAGCCGGGGACTTCAATATAGTATTGAATCCAAAATTGGATAAATCCTCAAGTAGTAGGGCCAATGCCTTGTCTAAATCTAGGGCATACCTAAAGAGGATGATGAGGAAAAATGCGCTATTTAATATTTGGAGGGAAAGATCAGGCACTTTATTGGGGGTGCCTTTCTATAATAAAAATTACAGACACAAATCAAGGATTGATTATATCCTGATTAGTAATGATTTAAGAGGTAACATCGAAGATATAGCTATCTGACCCCCCCATCTTTCAGATCATGCAGCCGTATGGATCGACTTAGATCTTTCAAAAAAAGAACAACAGAGGGCATGGACATTTGATCGCACACTCCTTCTAGATGAAGTTGAAGCCAGGTACTTATCTCGGGAGACAATATCCTTTTTAAATATCAATATAGGATCAGCAGAACCTGTAGTGGTATGGGATGCCCTGAAGTCATATTTGAGAGGCTTAGTAACAAATAGGACTTCTTACAAAAACAGGCAGTACAGAGAGGAAATAGCATCTACTGAGCGCAAAATAAAGGAGGTGGCAAAGAAGATTAATGATGAAATCGATCAAGATAATTGTCAAACACTAGTTGTGAAATTGGAATCCTTGAAAGTCCTATTGGAAAATACAATTCAGACCAGTATTTCTAATGGGTGGGAGGTGAGCAAGCTTGCTCACTTTGAATATGGTGAGGGGGCTGGAAGATGTTTAGCCTGGAAGGCTAAAACTGATAGAGTGCAGAATCTTATAAAACAAATAGATAACGCACACACTAACACATTGACAATCAAGGAAGAAGAGATAGGAGAAGCCTTCCACAACTTTTTTAATGATTTATACAATGAGGATAATGATATAGATAGTACACTTGTACGGGAATGGCTAAATCCGATTCATCTCACTTCCTTGGAGTCCACCCAACGAGAACATTTAGAAGTTGAAATATCACAACACCAGGTCAGGAAGGCACTTCTTGCTTGCAAGGCAGGTAAGGCTGCAGGGCCTGATGGCCTTCCCGCAGAACTATATACAAATTTGGGAGAGGCGATAATCCCATTCAGGACAACTATATTCAATGTAAACCAACAAATAGGATAGCAATGGGTCAGACTAACCTCAAATTTTGCTCTCTATGTGACACAAGGTACCACCGCGAAAACTACCTAAGGTAAATCGTGGTGATGCAAGTATTCCCATCAGAACACCAACCTGTACCGCCCTGCATCATTTGGGATTCTTCATCCTGAAGACAAGTGGTTTCACCCACAGTAGATTACACAATATCTCAAATGTGCGTGTGGTGTATTGTATAGTATCAGGAGGTGGGTAAACTAGCAGTGCAAAAAGTAATAAGAATGTGCTATGTGCAAAAAGGTTTAAAATTGGGTAGTAGAAATGGACATGAAACTTTATTAAGGTCCTATCCACTCTCAAAACTAAAAACAGTGCATAGTAGTGTAATCAAATAACTACTAGAGTTGTTGTTCGGTCGACATGTTTCTGCAGTGAATACAGAGCCTGGTGGTCTCCTACTACTTCATCAGGACCATATTATATGCTACTGCATGAAATGAATAAAGGTGAGAAGAAAAATAAACAGTATCACCTGAGATTCACCTAATTTTTAGTGAATGCAAGCCCCACCTCACCTGGCTACAGCTCAGGTAGAAAGGAGCACCGCTCTGTCCGTCGGTACTCCGGACATCCGTCTAGGCTGTCTGGTAGGGAGGTGAACTATATTCAATAACATTTTAGTTGAAGGTGTTCAACCTCCTACCTCGTGGGGTGAACCTAATATAAAATTAATTTTAAAACCAGGCAAACCCTCAACAAAATGTGGGTCATATAGACCTATTTCACTTTTTAAACTCGGATTATAAGGTATTTACCAGGATATTGGCTGATAGGTTGGGTGCAATAGCAGGGGACCTGCTGCATACCGATCAAAAGGGATTTTTGAGAGACAGAAATCTTTTTGACCTCTTGCATGATTTTATAGGTGCGAATGATTTCGCCTCTAATTTTTCACTCCCTCTGGCAGCAATGACGTTGGATGCGACTAAAGCATTTGACAGGGTCAAATGGAACTATCTTGCTGCCGTTCTTGAGAAGTTCAATATTGGGCCAACATTCCGCCGAACCATCAGTCTCATTTATAGTGACCCTTCGGCAAGGCTGGTGGTTAATGGAAAACTGACTAGACCCTTCAGAATTAAGAGACGAACTAGACAGGGCTGCTCCCTCTCCTCCCTCCTTTTTGACATGTGTGTAGAGCCATTTGTACAGCGTCTTAGGGAGGAGACAGTTATACTACCATTTAAAAGTGGAACATGGGAGAGGAAGATAGCCCTATATGCCAACAATATTCTTATCCTTTCATCAGATCTAGAGTCATCTTTTCCTCATGTCATCAGTTTAGCGAGGGATTTCGTTCGAGTCTCAGGTTATGAGGTCAATGCAGAGAAAACTGAAATCATGACTTGGAACCTGCCGGACTATCGACATCAAACCAAAGACGAGATGCTGTATTTGGGAGTGAAGATCGTTCAGGATATTGATTTGATAGCTAAGGTAAATCTTTTAAATGTTCTAAGAGAGAGCCAAAAACTAATGAAATCCTGGGCCCACCTTCCCCTGACCATCTTGGGTGGAATTTATTTGATAAAGATGACAATCCTACCAAAAGTAACATTCATTTTTAACACCATTCCTTTACATTTCGAGAAACAAATAATTGATAGATTTCAGCAATCTATCAATTTATTTGTGTGGGCCTACAAAGCAACTAGGATATCTTGGAAAAAGCTAAGACGTAGGAGGGAAAAAGGTGGTCCCGCACTCCCAGATATATAATATTACGCTTGGGCTTTCCAGCTAACACATTCAAGAATGTTCTTAAAATCTCCAGATTCATCAGGAAGAGAGAAAATATTTTTAGCTATGTTGGAACAAGTGGTGCTACCACATGTAGGCTTTCTTTTTAAATATGGAGACAAATAATTCTTCAAGAAAGTAAGGCTGAAAGTTTTATGGAGCGCGCCTTAAATATGGGCCAGAATCAAAAAATTAACGGGTCAAGAATACCGTTTCAGGGTTCGCTCCATAGTGGGATAGCCCGGGGGCACCAAGCTGCCTGAAAGATATGCTGGCTGTCCCTTTAAAAACAGAAGGGTTTTTAGTATGGGGAGATTTAACTGTAGAAGGCTCTCTCTTGCCTTGGGCATCATTTAATTAAAAACTGGAGGAGGGTATGTCTAGATTTAAATATTTACAATTAAAGAACTGGTCTCAGAACCTTAAAAAACCAATGGGCCTGGGGAATATCCAGGAAGAACATTTAGGCCCCCATTAGGATGGCGGGCGGATTGCCCCCGCCTGGCCGGCGGTAGCCACCGCTGGCCTGGCTGGGGCGATGAGCCCGCTATCCATGCCGGAATGACCCCCCACCATAGTAGTATGGCTGGGGGGTCCGCGGCGGACGGAAAGACCGTCTGCCGCTTTTCCGCCCGGTCGCCTTGCGATCGGGCGGAAAAGGGTTCCCTATGGTGGCGGTGTCTATCAGACACCGCCAGCCATATTTTAATGGGCATTTTCCAATGCCTTTCCGTGACGGAAAGGCATGCAGAGTCTGCTTCGGGGGCCCATTTATGGGCCCCCAGGGACTCCGGGGGGTGGAGGGTGCACATGGGGGGTACCTATGGTACCCCCCAGCAATTCAAAGAACATCGTGGCAGGCACCGTGCTGTGCCTGTCACGTTGTGCTTTGAAATGCACAACAGGTATTTTTACCATTGCGGGATGTGCCCGCCACTGTGGCAGGCGCATCCTAATTTCCCCCACGCGACCCCCGCCCGGCGGGCGGTCCCTTTCCAGATGGTATGGCGGGCGGTCAAAGTCTACCCGCCATCCTAATGGGGGCCCTAGTACGGAAGCCAGCAGGGAAGAAAGAGGTATCATTCTTTTATTGGGTAATCGAAGCGGCCATAGATGGGGATTTTAGATTAGCCGGAGTTGTGTGAAGAATCCATCCCGGAGACAGATTGGATAGATCTAAGGAAAACTGCTTATAACACTTTGTTTTCAGTTGTTAAGTTGGCCTGGTTGAGAAGAAACCACTACTTCACCACACATAGGGCTTACCAATCCCCGGCGAGAATTTAAAAAATGACCAATGGTTCACCTGCTAGCTGTAAAAAATGTGACATGGAAAATGCCCCTGATATACATATGTTCTGGACCTGCCCAGCCATTTTTTAATTCTGGGAAAAAAATCATGAATTCCTTAACGACTATCTTGGGATACCCAGTACAAATTTCCCTCAGGCCTATTCTTTTTGCCATATTAAGTGAAATCAGAGGCCCGAAGAGAGGTTTTCTATTTTATGCTATATTGCTGGCCAGACGGGAAATATGCAAGAGATGGGCTGAGGCCTTACCCCCAACACACTCGGACTGGCTATCCTCCCTATATAAAACATCTAAGACTGATTTGGCCTGATTAAAAAACAGTAAGAAGAGAGCCACTTGGGACTGACTGCTAAATTGGACTCTAGTTTAAATAGCTACAATTGTTATGTTCTTAAAAGACCATCCATATAACCCCTTTTATCCTATGATTAAGCCTCATGGGAAGCTCTCAGACTGTGCTGGGTCTCGCTGTATCCTCTTGGGCCCCAGTTTTGATCTAAAGTGGGCTTTCAGCAACAGTCTTCGGTTTTAGGTAATTAGAGAGCGCGACCACCCACTCATCGAAAACGAGAGGTCAGCAACAGGAAGGAAGCTGGTTTGCCACTGGTAGGTGGGCGACAGAGAGGAGGGGTGCTACCTTGAAGGCCTACATCTCTTAATTGAGTAACAGTGGCAACCTTCTGATCTCCAAGTTGGATGGGGTTGGAGGCGAATGAGGAAAATAAAACACTACATTAAATTAGGAAATTCTCACCAGCAAGGCACAACATATGTAATTAAGATTGCTATACCCCAGGTGTAATATTAGATCTCCTGCGATATATTATGTATTGTATTTCTCGTGTTGTAAATTGACATGGTTATGCTGCATCTCCTAAATGGGGTGGTAAATCTTTGTATTTGAGTCTGTGTGGTTTTAAAAAAATACAACAAACATTGAATTATGGAAAATAAAGTGATACATTAGAACTCAGTTACGGTCTGCAATTTATGCTGCTTCTAACCAGACAAAACAGGTGCCCATGTATTACTGTACGCTGTGGCGTCTCCTCTGCTAAGGTGGAGGAGCGTTGAGCAGTGCAAAATAAAAATAAAATGATAACAACAAGGAGTTTTTATCATTTTATTTTTCTTTGCGGGACTCCAGCCAGGTCACGATGGTCGGAGTTGGTCTCGCCACCATCAGAGAGAGCAGAATTGGTTTGCACTCCCTCCCTAAGTGCGCATATTGGCTTGGTCAGCCCATTCTCTGGCCATCCAAACAGTCATGCACACTTGACATGTTCTTCACTGGCTGGGTTCCTTAGCCTAGTGGAGAACATGCCCAGCTTCCGAGGTACTGCTTGAGCAGCCAAACACACCGCACAGACCAATCACAACGCTGCTCCTGCAGCAGAGACATGCGGCGGCACATAAGGTAAGTTTTTTATTATGCCTTCCCTGCCCCATCACCCATGTACAGAGACAGCTGCCACTGACTGTACGTTACTTGAAAAAAAGTGAATGCACAACTTAAACTGAAACTTGTATCAGGAAAAACAGCTTAACATAGACTATAAAATAACGCGTTGTTCCTGTAACATAAAAAAAAAGGTAACTCTTATAGCATCTATACATCAGAATCCCTTTTTGACATCTAATCATGAGCAAGTGAGTAAAAGCTCTTTAGAAACTGTTAAGTCATGTTTTCAAAGCCCAGCAAGGTCCTCTTCATAACTTACAGGATGACTGGAAAGTTTCAGGGAGTATTTTTGTTAAACTTTGCTAAATAGGGCTTTTGTATGGATAGTGTTTTGACATAAGTGATTGAAGTCCACACTCATTTATGAATATTGACTCATCTATTTCTGAAAAATGTTCAAGGTAATATTCATTGGGTAGAACTCACATCTAGTCCAGCGCATTTTTCTGAATGTCAATTTATCAACCTCATCATTCAAAAATGTCTTACTCGGTACAAGTAGAAATTATCTGCCCTCTACAATGAAAAGCGTATAGATTCCATTAACTCAGCAACTTCAAACAAATCTGCTGACTCGGGTAGCACATGAAGAGTTGAGTTCTGTAAAATTACTGTCACTCCTAAACCTTGAAAATTCAATGCATTATACAAGGCTGAATTTTCATTAAAGAATTATATTTGCAATGAATTTCAATTGAAGAGGCCTGAAGAACTCTGAAACTATAACGATCAAGGATCATAAATTGTCTTCCAGTCACACAGTAATTTTCCTGAGAGAACTCAGGTTCAGGGAAACCCACTGCTTAGTAAAGAAAAGCAATAATAATAAGCAGGATAACATAAAGTTGTAGAATGGATATGTGTCAAGTGAGGTACATAATTATTGGCTCTGATACATACATATTCAGTTAGTTGCATTGTGTTACCTGCACATGGCAGTGACGGCGAGCACAAAAAAGGCCTCATGTGTGCCAGCCTGATTTTTCCATGCGGCAGTCTCCAAAGCACAGCTCCTGGAATATAATGCAAAAGACCCTGGGGATTATTTACAAGCCCCGTTCACTGGCAGTGCGTCATTTTTTATTACACACCGGCGGTACATTTTTCTGGCCCATATTTACAAGGATAGGAATACGGCCCCTTTAAATGTAGCACTTCGTGTGAAAGGGGCATTCCATTGGGTGTTGCTATGGGTGTTCCCACGCAGCACCCATAGAACTGACACAATTCCAGATTTACGAGATATCATAAATCTGGAAATGCTTCTGAAAGCTATGCCTCCCAGGGGACGCTTAGGGAGGAGCAACAAGGAGAAATGTATCAATTTCTCCTCGTTTTGTTGTCCTCTTTCTATGCGTGTTGTATTCTGCAGCACAAATAGAACAAGGAAATTACCTTTAATGATTGTTTTTGTGCAGGAAGGTATTCCCTTCCTCCACATAAACAATCCTTAACAAAATTACCTTTTACAAGTTCTATGTGTGCTAATGCAGAACTTTCAGATTGTTTATGTGCAGGAATGGACACCTTCCTGCACATAAACAATCATCCCCGTGATGCAGGCATCCTTACATGGTGCAGGGGCGCCTGCCATCCGTGGTTAGTGCTGGCAACAGCGGTAGGGCCAGGTTGGGGGGGGGGGGGCTTTTGAGGGACGATGCAGTGGGAAAATTAAATAAATAATACATTTTCCTATGTTATCGTCCATTAGAATCCTCCCCCAACCCGGCAGCATCGCCCACCGCTGTTACCTGCACAGACCGCGGCTAGTGCCTGCATCAGGGGAAAGCACAGGGATGCAACATATTGTTGTAAATATGTTGCATCCCTGTGCTTTGAAAGTGACTCAGTGTGGCACAGCCAAATGGATTGCAGCACACACTGTATCACTTTCATTGTTAATATGCCTCCTAAGTTTTTGTGGTACGTCCTAGATCATTAGCAGAGACTACATTTAGAAATTACATCACACACAGTGCCAGATCATAATTCATTTTTGGCTGGTGGGAGTTAAGGCAGTGCTTGCTCCAAGAACCATTTACCACTGTATTATGAAAATCGGATTTGGTAAGTAGAAAAAGTGACAAGAATGTTTGTGCACATTTGATCTGTGGTACTTTTTCTGGTAGCTATGTGTCCTGTTATATTTTGTGCAACTCTATTTTTTGCTCTATTATTGCAATGTAATGTTGTGTTGTACTGCAGTTGTTGTCTTGCTTTCTGTTTTCACATTTGTGTTGTGACATACCCTGTTATGTTTTAAATGTGTTGCTATGGTGCTTTGTGTGTTATACTGTTATGTTCAGTTTGGATATGTCAATAAATGCTGCTATATTTTCAGCTAAAAGCAGCACATGCTCAGTGCCTACTTTGCAAACAAATGAGTGCCAGCACACAAAGCTTAGCTCAAAGGCCTGAACCCGGTGCATTTAAGTCAGCACACCAAATACCAAGGCTGCATGATCCTGAATACACCTCAAGTCTCTTTAATCCACTGCCAGACAATTCCTGCCCTTTTATCTCTCTCTTGCAGATTTCTACTTTCTCCCTCGGTAATGCTTTTTTCTGTCGTTCTCTTCCCCCTGCCTTCCCATTTGTATGTTTTCCCTCACTTGACCTCTGCAAATGTCTGATGATGAAAAATAAGTGCTGGTCACCAATATTGAGCTCCAGTGTCCTTCCCTGGCAACCACCTGCTCATATTAAGCACTGCACATGCCTTGACAGGTGTTTTCACATGCAACCCTGTCTGAGGGGGTAATATAGTGCTGCTCCCACTCTTCAAATTCTTAAGACCCCAGTAAGTCCAAGCCAGTGGCAGAATGGAAGTTAGATCTATTGCCAAGGGTGAATCTTTCATTGTGAAGTTGAAGTGAGGCTAAAGGTTCTTTTTCACAAGAGTGTTGGGTATTCTGAATCTTTCAAGTTTTTTGCACTTGTAATTGTGTTGGAGGATAGCTTGAATAAGAGATGGTACATCCTTGAATTTTTCAGATTAACAGTAGTTGCGAGGTGTCGTGCTAGTTCCTTTTGGACAAGTCTTCAAAAATGGCTTTTATTAGGTGTGGTTAGTTTGCTGTGCAAGAGAGCAGGTTGTTTTGGACATACTGGTAGTTTTGGGTAAGGCTAGACCCTCTGTTTGATAAAACAGTGAATGACTGAGCTTGTATTACGCATTATTGCAGAATTATTACCCGATATAGGGCCATAATTATTGCCCGATGTAGGTGGCTAAATACCGGTCGGTAATGCAGAACTATGCAGAATTTCTGCCTTACCAACCGGTATTAAGCCATGTACATCGTAGGTAACACCAATCGCCATCGCAAATCAGGAATCGGTAAAAATAAGCGAAACCAGTTACCGATTCCTTAATTTGCGATTAGAAGACACAGAAACCCCCAAATACCGAATCGCTAAATAAGAAATCCTTAAAAACTCGCAAATCGATGTACCAAAATTCGGTTATAACGAATTTTCCATTTTTCTGTATTTAGGAGTCGCTAATTACCACTGACTCAAAGCAGGTGGTAATCAGGTGCACTGCATTTAAACAGCCCCAAAATGCAACACTGTGAACACAATGGCGGCCCTCTAAGTCATTTAAAGGCGGCTACGTATGCAAGCAGCAGGACTGAGGATCGGGAGGAGCGCGTGTACAGACTGCGGGTTACACTGTTCCAACTGACTGAGGCTGAAATCCATGAGAGGTTCAGGCTAGACCCCCAAACCATCCTAGACCTCATACGGGACCTGCACCCACTCCTGGAGCATCAGACACCAAGGGCGCACGCTATACCAACACATGTTCAGGTACTCTGTAGCCTGCACCTACTTGCATCAGGTAGTTACCAGGGGGTGATAGCTGTGGCAGGTGGTGTGTCACAGAGTTGCCTGTCCTGTTTTTTCAACACTTTCCTGGATGCCATGATGCAAAGAATGCATCACTATGACGCTTCCTTAGCACACAAGGTGGAGCTGCAGAAAACAAAGATGGATTTTTACCAAAAAGCACAGTTCTCACATGTCATAGGGTGCATTGATGGGACACACATACCAATCTGCCCACCTGCAGCTACAGAGTACATATATCTGAACCGCAAATCTACATATTCCATCAACGTGCAAGTAATATGCGATGCGGACCACATCATCACTGACATTGTAGCCAAATTTCCATGGAGTTCCCATGACTTCTACATATTCAGGAACAGTGGGATCTACACACGTCTGGCTGGGGGCAAATTAGGAGAAGGATACCTGCTAGGAAAATCAATGTGACACACCCTGATGTATACCTTGAATGAATGTGTTAGTGACTATTATTAATGGCACTTCCTTTCTCACTCGGGTGATAGCGCATATGCCGTGCGGGTATTTATCCTGACTCCACACCTCAACCCATCCACCCCAAGTGAGAGAAGATACAATGTGGCACATAGATCTACGCGCAACGTTGTGGAGCGCACATTCGGACTCTTAAATAGCTGGTTCCGCTGCCTCCACAAA
Source organism: Lissotriton helveticus (assembly GCF_964261635.1). Taxonomy (NCBI): domain Eukaryota; kingdom Metazoa; phylum Chordata; class Amphibia; order Caudata; family Salamandridae; genus Lissotriton; species Lissotriton helveticus. The sequence goes on from NC_136059.1 coordinate 645,751,133, forward strand.
AGTGGAGGTGCACGTCGGTACCGCCACATCATCTGCTGTAAAATAATAGCAACGTGTGCCATGCTGCATAACCTTGCCACAAAGAAAGGAACAGCAGTGGAACTAACTGACTCCGAGGACGAGGGTGAGGATTGTTCACAGCCAGAGAACAGCGCACCAGGTGTGGCAGCAGCACCAGATGGGAAACACAGACGGGCTGAAATCACACGCAACTATTTCTGAGTAAGTAAGGAAACACAGCCTGTTGATGTTATTGAGTGACAGTGTTTTATTTGCAGAGTACACCGCTACAACATGAAGGGCTTAATATGCAATGCAGATTACAAAGGTGAAATGGGTTACATCACCTATTTCGCAATACCAGGTAATGGCTGGCATTACTTCCTGCGCCCATGAGCAGCACTGCTGCGTTCCCTGGGCACACTGTCCTCACTGGCAGTCAATCCTGTGGCAGCGCTGTGCCGTTTGCTGCGACTCCTGGACTCGGTTATAGGCGGTGTGATGCTACTGCGGCTAGTTGCCTCTTCACTATCCCCACATCACCTGCATCTGTAGTGGCTATCTGGTTTGTCTGTAGCACTTCCAGTGCACTGGTCACTGTGACCAGCCTCCTTGCCACGTCATGGCTGCAGAGGGCCACCTCCTCCTGCATGGCCACGGAGCACCTGCAGAGCAGAGAGGAGGCAGTGGAGAAGCGGTTCACCGCCTTAGTGTAGTTGTCCAGTTTCTGCCTCTCCCTGCGCCTTGCCAAACGGTCCTCATCCATTTTGCTGCACAGCAGCCTCACTGCCTCGGACATGTCCCTCATGCCCTCAGCCACAGTATTGTTCATGCTGCTGATGCTACCCTGGATTTGCAGCATGTGTCTATTCATGTGTACCATCTGCCTTTGGACTGATCTTATTGCTTTGCCTTGCAGGCGCTGCACCTTGAGCATGTTCCCCTCAAGACCGGCAAATACACTTTGTTCCTCTCCCTGTGAAACTGGATTGGCTGCCCTTGCTCTGCGGCGTCTGGCACCTGAGTGGGCACGCTCGGTGGGGGACTGTGTGCTTGCACTGTTGGCCTCACATGCTGTCCTCCTCTGACACTTCCATCTGCTGGAGGCTAGCCACAGTATGTCTCCTGGCTCTCGGTGGTGGTGGCGGTGATGGTGGCGGTGGTGATGCTGGTGATGGTGGTGTTGGTGATGGTGGTGGTGATGGTGTGGTGTGCTCTGCAGGTGACAAGACCTCCTCCTCCTGTGTTCTCTCTCTCCTGGGTGCCTTTCCTGTCTCCCCTTCCGCAGCCCTGCGCGATGGCTCGCCTGTGGAGACAGAATGCACATTTGCTCACTTGTCTGGCAGCATTTGCGTAATAATAAATGTCATGACTGCCAATCAAACTGACTGTCCTCTGCTTGCTAATTACTGATGTGTGTCACATGCCTTTGGGTTCAGTGGACTGACTGTTATGATATGTGTTACGTCTGACTACATCTCCCATATTGCATTGCAGGTTTTTAGTAAAACATGTACTGGATTGGGATTCATACTGCCTCATTGGGGATTGGGAATTGGGGTTGGGGTTAGGGAGTGGGGGGCACAGCATGCTGTGCATGCATCTTACCTTGCCTGTTGCCAGCTCTGGCTGAGCTGTCTGCATCCCGAATCCCACTCACACTCTCCGGCTGGAGGGTGGGCTCCACCATGAGATCCAGGGCAGTTGGTGTAGGTGCTGTGTTTCTCCCTCCACCTGTCTGCTTGGCATGCTTCATTCTCTCTGCCAGCCCCTCCTTTGCACGCTTCCTGAGGTCATAACAGCGTTTTTTCAGTTCGTCAATGGAGCGCTGGGTTACTCCAATGGCATTAATCCTTTCCTGGATGACCAGCCACTTCTGCCGCTTCTGAGATTCAAGCACGTGCAGGGAATTTTTACCAAACAATTTGTCAAGGTGCTTAGTAGCCTCCTCAATAAGGACCTCCAGCTCCCTCTCACTAAATTTGTGCTTCCTCTTGCGTTCACCTGCCTCCTTTTCCCTCTCCTGGTTGTCCATATCTGGTCTGTGAGGTCAGCAAAAACTTGGAAAAGTTTCTCCGGGGTTATTTGCGGTGCTCCCTGTCTCTCCAACAGCTTCAGGATCAGTGCAGCTGCATGGGTGTGGCCACTTCCGGGTTGTGAGGTCATGAGGAAGCACAGGATTGGCTGATTAAACAAATTCCGATTTAATAAAATACCGATTAGCTAATTACTGAATCTGTATTTTGAAATCGGTAATACCGATTTGGTAATGGGGAATCAGTACTTTTTTTTGGCTAAATTTTACAGATTCAGTAATTTTTTTCCGACTTCTTACCTACATCGGAAATACCAAGTTCTTAATAGCGAATCGGTAAAATTCGCTTTTAAGGACTCTATATTTCGGTTTTACCTACATCCGGCCCATAGTTCTTATAAAAAAAGGTAGTGTGATATCATATATACCTAGGTACATGTACCCCTGAACAATTTACCAATTAGGATATGTCCACTATCTGACCAGAACTTCGTACACTACAAAATGTCGGAGGGAAAATTATCCTCATGATGAAAATACAGTTTGGAGATTTCTTTAGTAACACTCCCTCAAACATACTCGCTGGGATGGTTCGCATCTAAATAACCATAATCCCTTATCCCTTCACTTCTAGTTTGACCTCAGGCACATATCCCCTTTTATTGAGAACAAAAGTGTGTACCCTAACAACACAATAGTCATAGGGTGTCATATCCCCAAAAAAGGTTCCTGCTCACATTACGTGCTCACCTGCTTCCAAAGATACAGTTGTTTTCTACTAGACGCCCCCACCCCCATTTTTTTAATCGAAGAACGCTACCAGGCTGAAAAATCAGTGAGCTATAAATAGCTATTGGCTCAGATGGACAACAGCGTTTTGTGATGCGGAAGATGGGGAGATGGCAGCGCGTCATGATCATCTTTATAGAAATAGGACTCTACCCACTTGAAGAACGGGCGCCATATTGCAATGTCTATATATGAACGAAACAACAATGCGTAACTTAAAAAGGAACCAGATATTGCCTATGTTTATAAATCAAACAAGGGCTAATCGATAATCCAGTTATTTATACCTTCCTTAACTGAAAAATGCTGGTATCTGAATAGAAAGGGATCGCATAATTCAAACACAACAGCGTGTCATAGTCCTCCTCATATAAAAGGGGACTGTGCCAAATTAGACAACAGACCCATATTGCAATATATATATGTGCAGACCAATAGGCAGGAAAGGGCTATAACACACTCACATATTGTCTATAGTAACAAAGTTGATAACACATCAGTGATCCAGTTTAATGAGACCACACCTCACCTTTTGCTATATGATTCAGCCTAATAATTTAAGCAACTTAACCCCATTGACAAATATCTCTATACTGTTACATACTGTTAGATACTAAATTAGTAGGAGTACATCCTTTTTCTTACATGTAATTAAGCACTCAGAGGCCTTAGTGTTTACTGTCTGAACATATACATTTCTAGATCAAAACACCTCCGATATACTATCCAGTCTATCATATACCTTAATAAAGCCAAAAAGGAGTGAATCAGGATTTAGTAATGTGCTACACTATATATTCATTTAAACCCTTCTTAACACAATCCAGATGAAAGATCCAGAATGTTTCTCGTTTCTTGCGTGTTAATTCTGTTGGTTGACCCGCTTTGGTTTGTACTTTTTCTATAATGCACCATTTCAATTCCATTTCTGAGTGTTGTTTATCCAAGAAATGCTGCACTAATGGTGTAATGGTTCTTCTTCTCCTTATTGCGGATTTGTGTTCACTGAATCTAAGACAAAATTCATGTCCGGTCTCACCTATATATGCCAACACGCATGGGCAGAATAATATATAGACAACATTACTACTCCTGCAGTTTGTAAGGTGTCTAAGTTTGACGTTTTTGTCCTTGTACCTGAAAGATGCAGTTACTAGTGGGCATCACAGGCATGACATGACCCACACATGTAGTTTCCCAATACCAAGGGTAATTCAGTGATGGTGTTTTGGTCCTGGGCATTGGGGGATTTATTTCCGGTGTGAACCAGAAGATCTCCTAAATTCCGATTCCTTCGGTATGCCACCAATGGTTGTTGGAGTTGATTCCCCGTTCTCATCCGTATTTAAAATCCTACAATTTTTCTTGATCACATTTTTTATTTTAAAATTCGATGAAAAATGATTAATAATGCATTTGATCTGGCCACGCAGTGCACATTTCGTGCCTTGTAAGAGGGCCTCTTGGTTATAATATTTCGGCCTTTTATAGGCATGTCTCACAAGGCGATGTGGGTAGCCACGATCTAGTAGCCTTTTTTTTGAAGGCATCCCCATGTTTATGGAAATCCTCCATATTCGTGAAATTCCGACGGACATAAAGGAATTCCCCAAAGGGGATTGAATCTTTTTGGCTGGTGAGATGGAAACTACAGTACTGTAGTATGGTGTTTTTGGCCGTAGGCTTCCTAAAAAGGCTAACCTGTGGGCTACCATCTGAACCACCAATTAGAATATCCAAAAACTCCACTTGCGTGGAGCTGAAATTAGCAGAGAATTTTAAGTTCTTATCACTGGCATTAAGCCAAAGAATATACTTCTGCACAGTCTCCACATCTCCTCCCCAAATGAAAAAAATATCATCAATAAAACACCTCCACAAAAAAATTCTCAAAAAAATGGTGCCTCTTCATTAAAAACATTTCTCAACTCCCAATCACCCATATAGGTATTTGCTACGCTCGGCGCGCAAGAAGCACCCATACTAGTGCCCTAGATCTGCTGATACAAGGACCCGTTGAAATCAAAGAAATTGTTTAATAACACTATTTCCAGGCATTGCAAAATGAAACCATTTGGTCTCTCCCCTGGGGTTCTCTGGAGGAGAGATGCTACCACCAGTAACGCTTGACATTGAGGAATATTCGTATATAATGCCTCAAAGTTAAGCGTTACCAAATTATCAGTCCCTAAATTGAAGGGCACCCCCTCAGTTTTACCGATGATATTGCCTGTATCACAAATGAAGGAAGCATAGCTCTGGGTCAATGGACATAGGTAAGAGTCCACGTACTTCGATAACGGTTCAGTACTCAAACCAATATTTGAAATAATCGGACGCATCAGTTGATTTTCCTCATTCTTATGCGTTTTGGGCAGGCCATTCTCGGTCGGAGTTATTGGACATGTTTTATTCAAGAAGCTACACTCTTCTTCACAAATCAGGCCATCAGCCAATGCCTCATGTGTTATATCCTGAATCCGTGCGCTTAATCTTGTAAGTTCTCTTAGATGCACCTTCCTATAATGGTCAATTACTGCCAACATATCCAAAATCTTATTATTGTAGTCAGTCTTATTCATAATAGCAATACCTCCACCCTTGTCGCAGGGTTTCACTACAAGTTCATTGTTAAGCTTAATCTTCTCAAGGGCCGTATTATCTTTCTTTGACAGATTGTAACATGGATTACGCGGATGTTTAACAATATTTGCTCAAAAATATTCACCTCCGGACCCACCATATCTAGTGTTGGGGTAAATACTGAGGGAGGTTTGTACTGAGATTGATTTATTTCCTGATGGTTAACCGTTCTATCCATAAAGAATTTTTTCAATCTAACCTTTCTGAAGAAGGCGTATAAATCCTCATGGAGTTTAAACGTGTCAAGTCGAGTACTTGGAACAAATGACAAACCATGACTAAGCACTGAGATTTCTTCCGTGCTCAGGTCCATTGCAGAGATATTGTAAATAGGTAGTGTGTCTCCAACATTAGACTTACTTAAGGCAGTAGTACTGTCTACCACCAATACTGTTGATTTCGGGTCTTCAAATACATTTGTTGACGTTGAGGGCTCATCTGTTGTTGGTCCCCTCTGTCCTGTTGCCAACGTCTGTTTCTCCTCCTGTACTGGCCTCCTGGTAAAAAAGGACCCTGGCCATGAGAACAATGCTGTCCGTCTACCCCTGTAAGGTCTAGGATTATATTGGGCTCCACCCATATCTCGAAAATTGTCATTATCAGAGTCAGAAGACCTAGTGTTGGAGAAGTTAATAATCCTTCTCCTATAGTTATTAGTTTGACTGGAGATGTAATTTCCTTGATTCCACTCTTGATAGGACGAAGATAGGAGTATGCCTTCTCTTGTGTGTACCACCTGATGTCCTTCCTCAACGTTTCAGATTTCTTGTTGGTTAGGTATGCTTCAAAATCTCTCATATCGGTGTGGATCTTATCCAACCTGGCCTTTGCCTCTTCTAAGGCAGTGGAGGTTTTTAATTTGTCCTCTAGTGTAAGTATCTCCTGGCTCAAAACCTCCATGATTTCTTTTGCGGTTTCAATTATTAAAATCATCCAATCCCTGGAGTAACGGTTTGCTATAAGTGACCACCGCTCCAGGAACTTACGGATTTCAACAAGTAATGCTGGTGCATTACGTACCCTTAGACCAGACAGGATCCCTCCCACTTTAAGGTATTCAAGCATGTAATGCGCATGTGATTCCATGCGCTTAAATTTCTTTTTTAAATTTAATAGATTTTGCCACTCACCATTGTCTCCCTGTGGCATGGTAGTAGAACTATAACTATTCATTACTAGTCCTATAAATGAGAATTCCTAATCGGAAAAGCCAAAGGTATTCAGACCCTCCATGATGAATAGAGTTAGATAAATATTTTCTTAGGGATCAACTCTGTGCAAAACCAAAAAAAAGAAAAATATTATAAATGTGATAACTGTGAGTATTATACATACAAACATAAAAAGAAAAGAAAACTCAAAACCAACACTCTCATAACCACACCAAGAACACTTATATTGACACAATGGGTCCAATCAATCTAAATTTATTGTATAAAGACCGCTCTCTAATAAAAGTATTCCATACAATCCCACAGTTCAAGAACCGTGAATGCTACTGCAAAATAGGGCCCCCCCTATAAAGGTAATACTTTCAGGTTAGGGAGAAGAGGGGAAAGAACCAGAAAACACTAAATATGCTCCTCGTGACCTATCTATTACTTATATAAGAGACTTAGGGGCACATTAGGATGGCGGGCAGACTTTGTCCGCCCGCCATCCCGTCGTAAAAAGGGACCGCCTGCCATAAGGGCGGGGTCCCGTGGGTGCCATTAGGATGCGCCCGCCACAGTGGCGGGGGCATCCTGCATTCCTAACATTGTGGTGGGCGGTGCACTCAGCACCGCCCGCCACAATGCCAGGAAGGCATGTCGTGCACTTCCATGCACAATATGCCAGGCACCGCACGGTGCCTGCCATGTTGTGCATGAAACTGCAAGAGGTACCATAGGACCCCCCATGTGCACCCCCCAACCCCAGAGTCCCTGGGGGACCACAACGGCCCCCACAAGCAAATCCTGCATGCCTTTCTGTGGCGGCAATGCCACCATGTGAAGGCATGCTTCTGCCCTCATAGTAATATGGGTGGCGGTGTCTAACAGACACTGCCACCAGATAAACGGCTTTTCAGCCCCATAGGCAATCGGGCGGATTGCCTACCGGCGGAAAACCAGTGAACGGTCTTCCCGTCCGCCGGGGTCTCCCCTGCCATGGTAATGTGGCGGGGGAAATTGGTAGCAGGTGGAGGTTTTTGGCAGGCGTATCGCCACCGCCATACAGGCAGTGGCGACCCCCCCTTTATTCTAATGTGCCCCTTAATCTCTGTTGGGCTATCTCATACATATAATCACAACAGTGACACTTAACATTTCAATTTTAATTACTTTTATTATTTCATTATTTTGTATGCTTAATAGCATTTCATTTTTGCTTTTCTTTTTTCATTCTATATTTTTTTAAATAAGTAGAAAAAGACTGATTATGAAGACTTGTACAAAAAAACAGAATCATTTCAATAATTACATAAAATGTACATGATACAAATTCACATATACAAATCCACATGAAGAAACCCCCCCCCCCCCCGGACTAACTCAAATAAATACATCCATTTCACAACCATTCAAGCACATACACACTCACACAAACTTCCTACAAACAGCATCTGAACAAGGTGGAGGTTATGTATGACAAAAAATCCTCCACGACCAGATTGATTCTTATGTTCAAAGCACAAGGCTGAGCATAGGGTCGACGCGCGTTTCGGCGGTATATGAAGAGTAGTTAGACCACCTTCATCAGGACCTTTCCAGATATCCACATCAATTTCACAGCAACCAGGGGACCTACAATAACATACAAAAAGTCACTGTTGGAAGCCCCAATTTAAATTCATTTGTTGATTGGACCGAACATGAAAACATACAGTAAAGCTATAAATAAAAAACCATCCCCCCAATTTTATCAGCTACTCACAAATGGGAGCCCAAAGAATCATTCATGCCAATATTTACAAAGGATAAAATAATGTGACCACCACATTCTAGTGACCAACCATACCCAAGAGACGGAGTGTAGTAGACCCTATTACCTAGATAAGTCCTTACAATTGTACGTGGTTAGATAGTTCATTACCAAACATATCCTCATGATTACTCACAGAAGCAGAGGATTTGTAGAAACAGGGCCAATAGCTGCTATTCATGCGTTCTTTTTATCAAAGGAGGCACCTTCCCTTACTCACGGAGAATGCCGCCGCTCTCTCTGTACGGAAAATTAATTATGTCATTAGTGCTATATCCGCATATAAGGATTTTCAAAGACTATATTTTGTGCTCTACACCCTAATATTCTTACCCAAGGCGATCTTTTTTGAAAATGCGCAATTCAATGTGTATTGTTCCTACGGATCAGTGCGGGAAAAAAGCCGAAAATTTTCTAAATAAAAGAAAACATCACACTATCATAATTGAGCTCAAAAACAAGCCTCCAGAACTTGACTTCTGTATCTAAGGTGGCTCAGTTTTACCACGTACTTCCATAGATACTAACCAAGAAGTGTAGTAAGAGAAAATATAGGGAGACCTTATTCTCGTTATGCTTCATAGGTTTCTTTTCTAAAGTTGAATTTTCAAATTTTATTCGCTAGAGTTTTGGAATTGCTGCACAACAAGTGCGCTTTGCTAAAATAAAGTAGAAAGAAAGAGTATCCACTTTAATTCCCCATCACAAAGGGTACGCATTATTGCATAATTATTACCTGATATAGTTCTTATACAAAAACGGCAGTGTGATATCATATATACCTAGGTACATGTACCCCTGAACAATTTACCAATTAGGATATATCCACTATTTGACCAGAACTTCATACACTACGAAAGGTCAGAGACAAACTTATCCTCACAACGACAATACCGTTTCAAGATTTCTTTAGTCACACGCCCTCAAAGATACTCACTGGGATGGTTCACATCTAAATTACCATTATCCCTTATCCCTTCGATTCTTGTTTGAACTTCTGTATGACCTGAACCGCCCCATCAGCAGGGGCACCCATCCCCACGACATCATGAATCCCGGCGTAGAAGGGCATATAAACCCACCTAGTGCTAGGTGGCAATGGAACAGACAAGGGCATGGAGACGGTGACATCTCTCAGACCTGCACACAGTCCAGACCAATTCTAGCTCAACTTCCTATTCTGAGGACTTTGTTGTGCCATGACTGGAGAACACTCTTCGGGGGTAACCTCAGGCACAGCTGATTACCTTGTGTGACACAGGGCTATTTAGAGATAACTATGGGTGTCATTGTGGTGTTAATTGTGTGGTTGACATGTAGTGGTGGGACATTTATCACACTGTCAATTTACTCTGTTTTTCCATTCATTTTAATCTATCTGGGTTGGTTGGGTGGGCTTATGCAGTATGTCACACTGTGTTGGATTACATTTTTTGCACTGCCCTTTGTTCCCTACTTGCTGACGGCTCCTGTTCTATCTCATGTCTTTCTGTTATGGAACTGGTTGGTCCTTTTGGACTTGAAGAGCCAGAGTGTTCTGTTGTTTGGACAGGATGGGTGTCTATCGCAGTCCTTGGGAGGTATTGAGGAACTATAGTTTAGTTTTGTTGTTTGTATTTTCTTATTGTTTTTCTCCAGTGGAGGGTGTATGGATGCACATGTTTCAAGTTCTGAGTGGAGGTGGAAACCCAAAACAGCTGGAAGGAGTGTTGGGGGGCTCCTCCTGGGTTCCTGTTTGGCCCGATCTTGATGGTGGACTAGATTAAGCTGATTACATGGAATGGGTGGCTTCTCCACCCCTTCTAAACATTATAATGTGTTTTCATACCTAAAAAGCAGGGGACTCCCCTTACAGAACTTGAGGGGCGGATCCTCCATAGGCACTGGAGGGTTGAACTATATGCCAGTATTTACTCCTCCTTCTCATGGGGTGCCCTTATATGGATTTGACCCGGGTGCCTTTTCAATTCCATAGAGCAATTGTGGACCTGGATGGTGGCTTTGTATTGGTGATGGACCATCTGGACAATAGAGATGTCCCCCTCCTGAAAGTTTACATGTAAAAAGGGGATCAGTATGCTTTTCTAACTGTTAGACCTTGGCACCATTGGCATGGGTCTCCCTTCTATTTTTTGCTGTTCCCTCCTGTGTTTTTGCTTTGTGTTGTGCTGGTCTAGATTCTTTAGGCACTTTGCCACTGCTAATCAGTGCCAAAGTGCAAGTTTTCCCTATTGTAAAGTATTGTAATGGATTAGTGACCCCATGATTGGCTTATTTGGTTTACCCTAGTACAGTTCACCGCGTGTGCCCAGGGCCTGTAAATCAAATCCTGCTGCTGGGCTTGCAGCACGTATTGTGCCACCCACTGGAGCAGCTTGTAAACTATGGCTCAGGCCTGCCATTGCAGAGCTTGTTTGCAGCCTGGGGCTGCCACGTCGACTTGGCAAGTGCACTCAATTGCCAGTCCCTAGGCCTTCCCTTTTCTACATATTAGTCACCCATTGGCAGAGTGCATTGTATGTAAAAGGTAGGACCTGCCCTGATGTGTGTGGCATGTCCTGATAATGAATTACATCCAATTTCGTTTTTCATTATTGCAAGGCTACCTGTTCCCATAGGCCAGAATGTGCAGTTTGATTAGAACATCTTATAATCCTAACTGACTCAGTGAACTAGGTAGAAATTTGAGTTTAGTATGCCTGAACCTTGAATGATAAAATACATCTTTTAGTGGAGTTGGTTTTAACATTCGGTGTTTGAAAATACCACTTTTAGAAAGAAGGTATTTTCTTGCCTAACCATCAAGCCTGCCTCTGCTAGGTTTGTGTATTCCATGTCTGGATTGTGAGTGACAGGGGCTGGAGTGGCTCCAGGAGACAAGGTGAGTCCAGACCTGACCGAATACACCTATCTGCATTGGGAGGGGTGGGAGGAGTAGCATCTGGGACTGAATAGGCCTGTGCCTACCTTCCACAATGCTGGCTTCACCTCCTGTGGTGTGTCTGATGATCCTGGCCCACACTGACAATGAAAGAAGTTGTGCACTGGTAGAATACACCCAGAACTGGTTTGGACTAGGTACAGATACTCTCTGCCTTCAGAAACAAAGGATTTGTGTGTATAAAAAGGGGAGGAGAAGAACCAGAGAAACTGAAGGAAGAGACTACCCCTGTGCTGTGTGCTGTTTGGGGGTTGGCCTGCAGTGGTTGCTTCATTGTCAAAGAATGGAGAAAAAGGACTGAGTGTGATTTCATCATCTTGAAGAAGAATCTCCAAGGGCTTGGACTGTGCTTGCCTCCTGCCTGAAGTCTCAGGGATACAAGACTTCACCACCAGCTCCCCCCTGAATTCCTTTGGTGGGAATTGAAGTGCCTGCTGTTGTGCTGGGCCTTCTAAGAGACTGCGTGTCGCTGGAAGCGCGACTCAACGAAGATAAGCACGTTGCCGCTGCAGCAGTTGCCGTTGCATCGCCAAAGAAGCGTGCCGCCGCTGTCACCATCGCATCACCGAAGCACGTTGCATCACCCAAGAAGCGTGTCGCCGCCGCAGAGGTCATTGTTGCATCACCAGAGAAGCTTGTCACAGGGCCTGTTGCAGCTTAGAAGTTCATTGAGTCGCTGTCGGTCATACACTGTTTGCCTCTACTTTGTTGCATCACACCAGAGCATCATCGCATCGGATCGCAGTAAGAAACCGGCGCATCAAGTCCCCACACAGTAAGGAAGCGAACCTCAACTCCCCTGCACAGCAGTAAGGAACCGATGCATCCACTCCCCTGAGTGTAAGGAACGGAGCATCACCTCCCCTGCGACCCTTTAGTTTGTTTTGCGTTACACATCCCAGGTACTGTGAGAGTAAAGTGTCGCATTTACAATCTAAAATGAACTAAGCTATTTCTACCATTTTGAAGACCTATTTAGTTTACAGTATTATGGATTTTTGTTGTTTGGTCTTGTGTTAAGTCTAGTAAAGATTATTTATTTTTCTAAACTGGTGTGGTGTCCATTTGTAGTGTTTTCACTGTATTACTGTATGTGTTCACCAATGCTTTACACACAGCCTATGAGATAAGCTTGTCTGCTCATGCCAAGCTACCAAGGGGGTGAGTAGGGGTTATTTTAGGAGTGTAGCCCCTTACCCTAACTAAAAGCAAGGGTCTGTATTTGGACAAAGGTGTACACCATTGCAAACTAGAGACCTCCAATTTTAACACTAACCAATCTGGCATCTCTCCGCCCATTGATGATCCCTTACATGAAGATAGTGGGTGGAGACTTTATTATTGTAGTGGATATGAGACTGGACAGATTGCATCCACCCTGAGTTCTGCCTCCACGAGAAGACTAGCGAAGGCTGCCTACGCATGAGCTGCGCAATGGGGCTTGATGGATTGTTGAAGAGGGAGGGAACCCAGAGACCCAGGTGTATTCCTACCACTCTGGGTTGCATGGCTTAGAGGTTCTGCTCGACAGCATCTATAGTTGCAAGGGGCCATATAGCAAGGTGCTTAGCAAAGAGTACTTGGCAAAAATCATACTCCGACCGCCCCCCTTGTGCTGTGCTCTCTCAGATGGTCTGCATATTGATCAATTGTCCCTACTTGGTGCTAAAATCCTGTGTTGCTTGAAGACCATGCATTTTAGGTGTCATTAGGGGAACAGGTTGCCAAATATTGGATTGATAATGCAAACTCAACCTCATTGATGCGGTGGAATGGGAGGCTATAAAAGTGTTGTCCAAGGTTATTGCACAGTTGCATTCCATTATTAAGAGGCAGGCGTTTGTTATTATACGCCGTTCCCCATGAATTAGAGGTGACCTTGGAGGGTAGGGAGCAAATGCTGGATGAAAAGGAGAAATTATTCTGCTTGGTCGAATGGTTGCGGATATTCTACTATCAAGCCGAAATGACTCAGGCCCTCGCCAAGAGGGATAAATCAGGTAGAATGTTTGTGTGGCTCCTGCAGAGTAAAAATCAAGGGCACACCATTCTCCAAGAGCGGGTTCCATCGGGACAAGATGACTTTGCTCAGGAGGAAATAAACACGGCGTTCCTCCTCCATTATCAAAACGTATATTCCAAATTGAGTGGGTGTCAGGAGATAGATGTGTTAGACTATGTGCTAGATTCCTCACTAGTATCCCTTTATTACACAATAGTAGAGAAACTGGGTTAAGATGTCACTGAACATGAAGTAAAGGGGTGATTAAAGAGATGGTGAGGGGGAAGGTTCCTGGATTGGATGGCTTGACCATAGAATGTATGCTATGTACGCTACGGAGCTTGTCCCTAGACTCATAACCCTTTTTAATGACTCCAGGAGGTGGGGACAGCTTCCTCCCTCCCTACACGAAGCCACTATCGTATCCCTCCCTCAGAAGGATGAAGACCCACTTCTCCTCAATTCGAATCATCATTCTTCAATGCTCAACACAGATTAGAAGATGCTATTCTGAGGCATGGCAACCCATCTACGCCCTCACTTGTGTACCTTGGTTCACCCCAACCAAACCCAGATTCATTCCCATGCGAAGCACTAACCCTAATATTTTCCAATTGATAATAGCTGTGGACTAGCTAGAGCAGTCACCATCATCTTCTCTGGTAACGTAGATTCTGGAAGGCATCTGATTCACTCTGCTGGGAGTCTTAATACGCCACCATGTTCGGCATGGGATTAGTGGCACCCTTCATTAAATGGATAAAGCTCCTTCACACTAGCCCGTTGGCCAGGGTCACCCCGGTTTGGTGCTTTCAGAGGCATGCGCGGTAGAACAGGGCACCAGTCATGGATGCCCTTTGTCCCAGCTACTATTTGCCCTGGCCATGGAATCGTTTGCCCACACTGTTCGGAGGGGGATGTGCTATCAGGGTTTACAACTTTTCTCTGATTGCTTATAGCTGTCCTTCTATGTGGAGGACATGCTCACAATGAGGGAGGAGGATGCCAATGTGGGGGTAGCGGTGCCGCCATGACAGACTTTGGCTGCCACTCTGGTCTTGAGGTAAATTGGGATAAGTCTTTCCCTTCCACAGTGATGATGATAGGTATTGACTTCTCCTGACTGCCCTGACACTATGCTGGGAATCAAGCACCATTCGGTACTTGGGAGTCAATATTTACCATTCGGCTGAATTATTAAATACAGGCAATTTCTGCTGGGCAGTCGCTGCACTACAAAGCTCGTTAACTTTTTCGACCATGCTACCGCTCTCATTGAGCGGCTGTAGCTGTGTCTAAAATGGCTGTATTGCTGCAACTTCTTTTATTTGTGTGAGGCTCTCCACATAGAACTACAGCTAGGATTCTTGGGGAACTGACTGGTATCCTGCTGACGCTCTACTGGAGGATCTCATGGCACCATGTGGCTCTCCAGAAACTGCACCTTCTAGTGACAGAGGGTGGTCTCGCTGCTCTTGATTTTGAGCTATATTAGTTGGCTGTGCAGCCACAATGGGTGGCCCGCTGGAGGTCTGCGCTATGACATGAAGTAGATCTTCATGAGCATGGGGTCTCCCTCCAAAGAAGTGCTGTCTGCCATCCTGATGAAGCCGACGCCCGCCTCTATGGCGCAGGGTGAAATTGTATTGATCAGGACAACTCGCTACGCTTGGGATAAGGAGTTGCAGAGAACGTGCAATAAACTGTCATATACAAGTGAACCCCTGCTGATGGCTGCCCAGTGCTGGGGTACGAACAGGGGGATAGAGGGGAATTCATAGATGGACAGAAAGGAAGGTCACAATGTTGGATGATTTATTTGTGGGGGGGCGAGACATTTACCTTCTTGGACCTCCAGGAGATGTGCAATCTGTCTTTGGGACACTTTTAACTAAATGTGGCTCTTATGCAAAAGATCCATAACTGGTGGGGCTGTGGAATGGTGGAACCTCCAGAACATGAATGCTCACAACACCTCTTCCTGATTACGGGACAGACAAGAGTAGTCACTGCTTTACAGGGCTCTCCTAAAGGGGGCACCGTTAGACTTGGCGCTTCTTTGTAGGCTATGGTAGGAGGATCTGGGTGCATCACTATTGGACTTTGCTTTGAAGAAGATACTCAAGCTTACTTCTACAGTGTCTAAGAACACTTGTTTCAAACGTATTCAGTTCTATTCTAACCCCCTCCCTGGGGAGTACATGCCATGTTTCCCAATGTGGCGTCGAACTGTTCTCAGTGCAAGTGGACAACACATGTGGTTCTGCCTGATATTACTTCCTTACTGGACCACTATTCTTCGGGTTGACCTTAGGGCAATGGATCGGAATCTCAAACTCAACCCCCAAGTATGTCTTCTGTTTTGGGTCTACATGAACTTAGCGTAGCTTAGACGAGGCAATGCAATTTGCGGCCCCACAGGTCACCATGCAGGCAACGGCGACAGTTGACGATCTAGAGTCAATGACGCTGGCATCAGTGGGCCTAGGCTGCGGTGTGGGATGGGGCAGTGCGTACCAGGCAGGGATACCAGGGCGGCGGCATGAAGGAAGGCATTGCAGAGTACGGTTCCCACAGGTCACTGTGTGGCTTAGTCGGTAGGACCAGGGTCACAGTGCAAAATACAGCGGTGCCCTCTGCAATGCCTAAAGGTCACGGGGCCAGCTGTGGTGTCATTGACAGCGTTAGATTACCTTTTTCCTCTGTGGCAGCTGAAGAAGTTGAAGTCTTTAATTTTCCAAGACTTTCTACAGGAGGTAATCTCTACAACAAGCCCTTGGAGATACTTCGAATGCAAAAAGAACAGTCCAGTCTTATCCCTGCCCAAGCCAGAAGCAGCAACTGCAGGCCAACACAGCAAAGCGCACAGCAAAATGGTAGTCTCTCCTCACAGATCTTCCCACTCTTCTTCCTGGCAGGTTCCTTAGTCCAGCAGTAATCTAAAGTTCTGGGGTTTGGACCCCAATGTTTATACCACATTTTCCTTTGAAGTTGGTACAAACAAAGTTCCTCTGGCACGCATAAACCAGTTCAGCCATGTTCACCACAGGAGGTGGAGACAGCTTTGTGAGAGGCAGCCACAGTCAATTCAGGTGCAAGCAACAACTCCACCCACTACTCTAAATTCAGCCAGGTCTTTTCAGCCTGGCTATGAGTAATCCAGGAAAGACAGAACACGCCTAAACCCCCCTTGTGTCTGTCTGGTATAAATGCACATCCCCTGCTCTTGTCACTTCGAACCCAGACAGGAATACATAAACAGGCAGAGACACACAGGATGGTCAAACAAGAAAATACCCACTTTCTAAAAGTCGTATTTTCAAACACATAATATAAAAATAATCTTTACTAAAAGATGTATTTTTAACCACATCGCTACTGATGATATTCTTCTCCTGTGCTGGACAGCAATAAAAACGGGTGTGGTCATGACGAGCTCAGCTCGTCATGAGCACCTGAGAGGTATATGCCATGACGAGCTGAGCTCGTCATGAGCACTGAAGGGGTTAAATCCAGAGTTCAGGCATACTGAACTCTATTACTCTATCTTCTCCCAAAGCAAAGTTAGGCTTTTATGATGTTACAAGGCAACCCTAGCCTATGGGACAGATAGCATATTCTCAAGAACGTGTGATAACCATTGCAAAAGTAATTTAACGCAACTTCCAACATCGCAGTCCATCGCTGGAAAATTACACCATGATAATGAAGCATTCTCAACACGGCGGTACCATGCGATATACTCCAGATAGCGAGTCAACTGACCGCGTTAAAATCAATGCCACGTCGCAAAAATGTGAAACTCAGACGCAAAATATGCTGCGATGAGGCCAATCACAATACAAAAATCTGCGAAAACCAGCTACAGGCCTGCAATTCACACACGTCAGGGGGGAAAAATCATCATAAAAGTAGAAAAAACAGACATACAAATGCCAAACAACAGCAAAGCACAATGGATGTTGCCGGAGCAAGTACGGAGGAGAACCAGAACCCCAAAAGCCCTGCCTGGGACCTCAGGGTCAGAGAAGGCCAAGGAGAAGAAGAGTAGGAAGAAGTGCTTCAGTCGGCAGGAAAACAGGATCCTGATAACGGAGGTGGCCGAACACCATCAAGAACTGTTTGTCACCTCCACTGTTCATTGGCAACCAAAAATGGCAGTCCATTGTGGACAAGGTGAATGCAGTGGGAGTGCTGAAGAGGCCAATGGAAGAGGTCAAGTTGCGCTGGAATGACGTCAAGCGCAAAACCAAGCTGAAACTCACCAACAACCGGAAGGCAGCAATGCAGACTGGAGGTGGGAGTCCTGCGCCACAGGAGGAGCTGGACGATATGGAAGAAATGGTGTCCACAGTCATCAGTGGGGAGACGGTGGCTGGAGTCCGGGGACTAGACACTGATCAACATGACTGGACACAACAGCAACAGGGTGAGTACTGACCAGGGACTGGGGGACGGGGGAGATGGGCACAATGGCACACATGCACAATTGAGCTGAGCACATCTGCGGACAAACCATGCCCCAGCCCCCAACTCCCACTAAGAGACCAATGTACCCAAGTATGCAGCATCTCAGCACTGTATAAGCACAAAAGTCAAAGGCACATTGCAGGAAAGGGATAAGGGGCAGCACACTCAGAGCAGCAGGGGCCACTCCCCCAAAATGCAGCACACACACATTACATGCAGAGCACATCAACACTGACAACAATGTGGCACAAACCGCAACACGTCCACAACAGAACACAGGACACAACTGGTGCCGACTGTGTGTAGACACTGGCCAATCACAAGTGGCATTGCAGGGAACTGTGAGTTGATAATGTACAAGTACAAACACACATACGTCTGTTGTCGAAATATTCACTGTCCCCCATCAAATAGGCAGCTCCTCCCAAACAGCCATGATGTACAGTCATGAAGTCTGTATGTAAACATGTACAATGTGACAACATACATGTGAACACATTGTTAAACTGCATCTCTGCTTCTCATTTCAGAGGGACAATCAACACCTCCTGCAGAGCAGCCTGAACCTCTCTTCTCTGATGACGAAGAGGACCACAACAGCTTCGACTCCAACGCCCTCCAAGAGTTCATTGACAGCCTCCACAGCCCACCTCCAGGAGTAGGGCAGCCAGGCTGCAACGAGGACACCCCACTCCCTGCACAGACCACACAGCGAGCAGCACCCACCACAACGGCTGCCTCCCAGGACCCCCACAAAGAACACGTGGCCTTCCAGTGCTGTGTGTTGGGGTGCCAGGAGCAGCTGGCTGAACAGGGGTGGGTGGGCTTCAACCGCATGGCAGACAAACTAGAAGCCATACGTGGGTGTCTAAGTCTCATCAGGGACCACTCACAGTCCCTAATGGACACCCACAGTCCACTACATGCTCTCCAACTGACCATGGCTGACATCGCTGGAGCCCAGTCAGAGTGGCTCTAGCGATGTCACATGGGAGTTGGGAAGCATGCAGAGGTTAATGGAGACCATGGAGTGGGCCAATGCAGAAAGAGCAGCTGTCAGGGCTGCACACCTCAAAACCATCCTCATGGCATTGCTGCCACAAGGCCTGGCACTGATGCATGCTGCTGCTACCACTACATCCACATCTCCGTCCCCTGAAGTGTCAGTGCCACACAGTGTGGCAGACATTCCACCTCCGGCCCCTGAGGTGTCACTGCCACACAGTGCTGGAAAAAGGCCAGCACCACCCGGATGTATGACGGTACAACGCGTACCGTCACAACGCATCCCTTTACCACGCATCCCTTACAACGCAAGTCGTTACCACGACTTGCGTTGGGGTGCGGATTTGGAATAGTTTAATTTACTATTCTAACACCAGTCCCCGTGGACCCTAGGGAAGGTGTTGGGATAGTAAATTAACTATTTTTAATCCTTTAGCGCCCTCCAGCGCAAGTCGTGGTAACGACTTGCGTTGTAAGGGATGCGTGCTAAAGGTACTGCGTTGTGAAAACATCGTGGTAAACGATGTTTACCGCACCACCCACACTTGAGGTACATGGAACAGCAGAGGACGAAGATGCGGATGAAACCACCTCCGTGGTAAGTAGGACGCAGGAGCATGCATCTCTGCCATACGGACGGTTTCTGCTTGGTTCTGCCCTCTGCATCATCACCTTCCACTGTCCCCCGATGCACTCTGCAACACTTGCCTTGGACCTCGCAATGGACTGCCATATTCTGTTTGATCGCCAATGACACAGCAATCAGACTGCGGGCTGAACTCTTCCCCTTCCTTTGGACTTGTCATTCCCTGAAGGACTCTGGCTGGCTCTCCACAGGCCAACATTGTCATGTGGGGTTTGCATGGACCTGTACTGCTCCAGTTGCAACACTCCACTGAATGTGCATTAAACATTCTGAATCACACAAATGTGTTGTGTCTATGGTCTTTGAAGTGTGTTAGTATGGATGAATGTAGAGTCAGTTAATTCATGTCACTCATGTCGTCGAACTTGGGTCACAGGGTGACACATTGCTGAATTTTGTCTGGGTGGCGCCCAAGCAGCAACAGCGACACACGCATTTGTTACTTCCTTGTCCAGCCCCGAACGGAACAAC
This sequence comes from Lissotriton helveticus, assembly GCF_964261635.1. Lineage (NCBI taxonomy): Eukaryota > Metazoa > Chordata > Amphibia > Caudata > Salamandridae > Lissotriton > Lissotriton helveticus. The sequence goes on from NC_136059.1 coordinate 645,771,099, forward strand.
GTCCAGAACCCCGGGGACATCGTTCAAACCCTTACGCTGGACTGGCATACGCCAGGTCAGCCTACTATGCTTACGCACACAGGGGGAGACGACAATGCTACATGTGCTACATGTGCCAGAAATGTCAGAGGCAATAATGGAATGTCTGGACACAGAGGGCAGAGCGGCTCTGATTTATTGGACCTCTCTGCTGCCTTTGATACAGTGCCCCATCAACAGCTACTTGCCCGTCTTTCTAGCATTGGCATGCCTGGACACGTCTGGGATTGGCTGAAATCCTTCTTAGAGGATCGTACCCAGCAGGTTTGGTTGCCATCATTCTCACTCGCCTCCAGAAGGGTGTTCACAGGAGTTCTGCAAGGCTCTACTCTGAGCCCCCTGCTTTTTAGTATTTATGTCACTCCCCTGATCTATCTGGCAAAGGAGCTGGAAGCTGAAATATAGCCGATGCGGATGATACCCAGCTCCTCTTCACTTGGAGGGAAAACGATCTGGCCCCGAGTTTAGTTCAAAACTGTCTTTCTGACATTTTTGAATGGCTTGCACAGGCGCAGCTGAAGTGCAACGAGGACAAGTCGGAGGTCCTTCTGTATGGATCCTTTCCTCCTTCTTTCAGGGAGGTTCTGTGGCCCTCAGAGCACAACTTGGCCAATTCGGTTGGCAACCCGGCTACGAACTCGGGGATCTGGTTTGGCAAGGACCTTAGGTTCTCCATGCAGACAAAGAAGCTTGTGGGGGTATGCTTTGGTACACTAAAATCACTCAGAAAGTTGCTTCCGCTTTTCCCAGGCCACTAAGGAAATGGTGACTCGTGCTCTCATTTTGTCACGCATTGACTATGTCAGTGCTTTGAACATCGGCTTGCCTGGGTACCAGCTTAAAAAACTGCAAACAATACAGAATGCGTCAGCTAGGGTTTTGCTTGAAATACCAGGAAGATCAAACGTGAAACAGCATTTGTGGAATCTCCACTGGCTTCCAGTGGTCCATCGAGTCCAGTTTAAAGCTCTCACTCTGGCTCATAGAGCCTTGTATGGATCAGGGTCGGTTTATCTTAGAAGGCTCTTTGCCTTCTATGTCCCCCACAGAAGTTTGCGGTCTGCTGTGCAGAGACTGGCAGTGGTTCCTCGCTTCCGCAGGACTCGTTTGGGGGGCAGCTCTATTTCCGTTAGACTCCCTCCCTTTGGAGTTATGGAATATTCAGGACACAAGGTTGTTCAAGAAGCAATTAAAGACCTTACTTTTTCACTTAGCCTATTAATCTCAGATTCTGCTTTCAGGACCAACGCCCATGCGGGACACTCCTGAGTATCTTTGCGTGATATAAATACATTATAACATAACATAACTTCCTTTTAGTGATCTGCTGCCCACAGGTCTAGTTGTCAGCATGCCCCAGCCACTCCCTCACGGCTGGTTTACACCCACACCACACTCATCCAGCACAACATCACAGCACATGTAACCCTGCCAATAAAAAGGGCCGGGCGCACACGCTCGACGCCATTTCCAACCTCGCTCGGTGTGTATCCGTGTGGTGTGCATGTAGGCATTGGGGCCCAGGGGCCTGCTACAAGGCATTCCGCAGGCCCCGAGGTGACATGATGGCATCTGCACCACGATACCCAATCATAGAGGGTCCATGACTTGCGGGGCTCAGACTTTGTGGCACTGGGGCCGGCACAGGCACACCGCCACGGGAAGCTGACTTTCGGTGCATTGAGGTAGGGGCACCTCAAGGGCTGAGCGGGTGTGCAGCCTGCGATGATGCCCTGTGTACTGGTATGTCCTCTGCCATGGCGAAATCAAGACCAAGCATCAAAAGTTAGACCTGGTGGCCAGCGGAGCGAGACTGCATGAGGGTGCCATGTCCGTGGGCCCTGTGCTTGCACCAGCACGTGGTGGGCCCTCTTTTCTACACACCAGTGGCGGAAGGTCTGGGTGAGCAGGGGTAGGCATCCACCGCTGGGTGGTGGGAGGAGCTGGGGTGCAGCTGCCTGGGTGCACAAGGGTGGGCATGCACTGCTGGGAGGCGGGAGGGGCTAGGGTGCAGCTGCCGGGGTGCGCAGGGGCAGACAGGAGATGATGTTGTTTGCAATTGTATGTAGTTTGCCTTTCATGTATCTGGACTCTGTTTCAGATGATGGATCTGTTTCAGATGTGAGACCTTGTGAACTGCACTACATGCCAGCACGTGGTTGGAGACACACCGGTGGCAGAAGTAGAGCAGTGTGGCCTGGGTGTGCAGTGCCGGCACCCTCTCTCCCTGTCCATCTCTACTATAATCTGTGTCTCTCTCCCTCTCTTTCTCTCTCTCTCATTCGCTCTCTCTCTGTCCGTCTATCTCTCGCTCCCCCTCTCTCCCCCTCTCTGTACGTCTATCTCTCTCCCTCTCTTTCTCTCTCTCTCCTTTGCTTTCTCTCTGTCTGTCTATATCTCTCTCCCCTCTCTGTCCGTCCATCTCTCTCTCCGTCTATATCTCTCTCCCTCTCTTTCTCTCTCTCCTTTTGCTCTCTCTCTGTCCGTCTATCTCTCTCCCCCTCTCTGTCCGTCTATCTCTCTCTCCCTCTCTTTCTCTCTCTCTCCTTTTGCTCTCTCTCTGTCCGTCTATCTCTCTCTCCCCCTCTCTGTCCGTCTATCTCTCTCTGCCTCTCTTTCTCTCTCTCTCCTTTTCTCTCTCTCTGTCCCTTGATGTGTGCAGAACACATCTTCTCATCATGATTTTTGTCTTGCATGCTGTGACCTACAGATTGTCCTGAGGGAGCCGCCATGTGTCTTCATTTCTGTTCTGTGCTTATTTGAATACATTTTAATTTGTTGATTCGAAGGTGAATGTGTGATGCTCATTTTTGTGACAACACATGCAAGTCACCAAATGTCATTGTGCAACATCAGGCAGATTACTTGGTACATGATTCCGTGTAGTTGATGTGGCATGTCTTTGGCCGTGGAGGGGGCCCAGGGTGGGGGGGTCCTGGGGGTGATGGCGGTGGGTGTTGTGGCCCTCTTGGTTGTCCGGCCTGCATGATGAGTGGCTCCATGGCATCTGTTGCCCTTGAAGTGTGGGTCTGGCCTTGGCTCCCTTTTCTGGTGCAGGCTGTGGCCTGACTTTACACCACGTCAGAGCAGGTGTTAGTTTCCTGCTGCTAAAGCACGTTATCGCTTTTGTGGTCGTATCACAGATCTGGCTGGTTGTTGAGAATGTTGCGGAGTGGTGTTGTCGCAGCTTTTGGCACGGGAATGCCTACTCTGCATCTCATTAGTGATAGTTACGGGAGTCATCTGTGGCGATGATTTTTGCGGCTGCTAACGCAGGTAAACTGGTGCTATGGGCTGTTAGCACCAGCTTGTGAATGGGGTGATACATCTATCGCGACTTTGGCTGCGATAAAGTGCTGTTAACTCTGCGATAACTTCTTGAGAATATGCCCCAGTATTTCACTATCAGGACATGTAGCACACAAGTATATGTCCTACCTTTCGCATACACTGCACCCTGCCCACAGTACCTTGGACCTACCTGAGGGGTATCTTACATGTAAGAAAAGGGAAAGTTTAGCCTGGCAAGTGGGTGCATTTTCAGGTCGACATAGCAGTTGAAAACTGTGGCTGGACACTGCAGTGGCAGGTCTGAGGCATCTTTGAAAAGCTACTTGTGTGGGTGGCACAATCAGTGCTGCAGACCCACTAGTACCATTTGATTTACAGGCCCAGGGCACACCTGTGCACTGTACTAGGGACTTAGTAGTAAATCAAATAAGCCAATTATGGAAACACCAATACATAAACACAATTTACATTACTTTTATATTACATTTTCTAGTCAACTCAAAAACGTGTCCACAAGCCGAACTCCTCACACAGTGTAATTACCTCCGATCAGTAAGGAGAAGCAGGTAATACAAATCAGTACTTTTTCACAGCCTTTCTAACTTGTTCATGAGAAGATCCTCTTGTGAATTGGTATCTGTTGTGTGAGCATGAGGCTTGTTTTACAAAAATGAAAGGACGTTTAGGAAACAACCTAAACCATTGCCTTTGCTTAACTATTATTGAAGCTGGCATGTTTCTTGCAAATAAACATCAAGTACTCAAGGACATAGGGAAACTGATGTGATCCTGCTATTATACTAGCCTAGGGTTTGTGGGAGGGGTGTCAGACCACCCTTCCATGAACTTTTGTTTATTATAAGGAAAGGCCCTCACCCGCTAATTTGTGGTATACCTCATCATAGGACCCACCTTGAATTGGTAAAAGGTATTAGACTAGTAGACTACAACCCTTAGTAAGAGGGGACCCTTTCTGACCATACCTATGATTATTGAGGTGGAGAATCTTATCTAAACAGAAAGGAAAACAAAGCAAGGGTTAAGCTACCAACTAGTTGATGAATACTCGAAAACAGCACACTGGAAATGTGGGCTTGAAAAGCCGCACTGGTGTGTAATTAATTCAAAATCAGTGTCCTCCAACAGTCTAGTTTTGTGACCCCACTGCCAAGAAGTCACCCAAACACAAGGTCAAAACAATAATTGAAAAGAAGCGTTAATTTCTATAATATATTATCTGTTTCACAAATCACAGACGACTAAACTTTTTTCCAGCAAAATACATAAAAAATCAAAAGGCTGTAGAGTTTTGCGAGTTTCATTAGAATCCAATTTTATTCAACAAATGTCAATTTCACAGAAGTAGTCCATTCAGGCCAGCCAGTTTCGTCCCTGTGGGACTTCATCAGAGCTGAAAATTTGAAAACATACAAGTCACAAATAATGTCCTGAATATACTTAATGCAATACACTCCCATACATTGTTCACATCTCAAAACGAACCAACCAAATACATCCTCCCAAGACTCCCTGCCTATACACATGCTAATACAAAAATTGTGTTAAATGTTTAAAAAATAACGGTGTAAATCATTATCAGTTCATAATTATTTTTATTGGATTTTTGGAACAATTAGATTTTCAATTTAATTAAATAGTTACATTAGTGGCCCAACATACCACAGTGTTCCTCTCTCTAAATTCAAAGTTCTCGAATACATATTATTGAACATTAGGGGGTAAAAACTAACCATATTCTCCCTCCTTCCTCCCAGGTAAGCCACCCTGGACCAAATGAATGTGGACTCCCTTAGTCAATATTTGTGTGTAGCATTCCACCCGGTCAAAGATCCTGCTCTTTATTCCATTAATCTTCTTAGACACAATTTTGTACTTCAAGTCGTGTCCCCATCTTATTCTACAACAAAGGGCATTAGTTCAGTCGCATCTTTTTACACCCAAAAAAAACAATAATTTCCTCTTCAAGAAAATCCAACAACACCCATTTGGCTGACCCACAACTAAAATATTCCAGCAAAGGAAAAACGATATCAAACGCATCCTTCTCCTATTAGAATATTATTGTTAGTAATGGGGGTCTCTAGTTGGCAATGGTTTGCACCTTTGTCCAAATAGGGACCCTTGCCTCTACTCAGAGAAAGGGGGATACACTCCTAAAATAACCCCTGCTCACCCCCTTCGTAGCTTGGCACGAGCAGACAAGCTTTTCTCAGAGGCTGTGTGTAAAGCATTTGTGAACACATACAGTAATACAGTAAAACCCTACAAATGGACACCACACCAGTTTAGAAAAATAAGTAAACCTTATCTAGATTTAACACAAGACCAAACAACAAAAATTGACAATACAGTATTCAAAAATATGATTTTCAAATGGTAGAAATAGTTAAGTTCAATGTAGATGGTAAATGAGACACTTTACTCTCACAGTACCTTGGATGCGTAACTCAATACACACAAAAGGGTCGCAGGGAAAGCGAAGCGTCAGTTCCTTGCTTCGGGAAAGCGGTGCACCTGTTCCTCACTGCAGCGCAGGGGAGGTGATGCCTCTGTTCCTCACCAGAGAGGAGGGGATGTGTCAGTTTCTTACTGCATTCCGGTTACAATGCGACAAGATGGTGAATCGATGCGATGCAACAATCCAGTGCGATGCGACAAGATGGTGTCTTCGATGCAATGCGACATCTTGGATACAATGCGTGCAAGCCTGATGGCCGTGCGGCGAAATCGGTGGTTTCTTGAGCTGCAACAGGCCCGGTGACGCGCTTCTCTGGTGATGCGACGGCAACCTCTGTGGCGGCGACACACTTCTCAGGCGATACGACACGCTTCCTCGGAGATGCGACGGCAAACAGCTGTGGCACACTTCTTCGGCGATGCAACGGCAACAGTTGCGGCGGCAACGCGCTTCTTCCTCGCTGCATTGGGCTTCTAGCTCACAGCGACACGCAGTCTCTAGAGGTACTAAAACAAGAGCAGGCACTTCTCTGCAAGTAGAATTCCCAGCAAGGAAATTCAGGGGAGCAGGTGGTGTCCCTGAGACTTCAGGACAGAAGGTAAGCTCAGCTTCAAGCCCTTGGAGATCTTCCTCAAAGATGATAAAGTACACACAAAGTTCCTTTTCTACATTCTTTGGCAATAAGTAACCACTGCAGGCCAACCCCAAACAGTAACCAGTGCAGGGGCAGTGTCCTCCTTCATCTTCATTGGTTTCTCTCCTTGGCAAAGGTGTGTCTTGATTCCCAGAAGTGATCTAATATTCTGGGGTCTGGGCCACAATATTTATATTACTAAATGCTTTGTACTCTGAAGGCAGAGAGTGTCTGTACCTAGTCAAAACCAGTTCTGTCCTCCCTGGTGCGGCTTCCTGGCGGGAGGTGGAGACAGCATTGTTGAACGCAGACCTGGCCCGGGTAGCTGAAAAGAAATCTCCTCCCCCTACTCTCTATTCAATGTAGGCTCAGGCCAGGGAAAGGAAATCTCCTCCCGCTACTCTCTATTTAACCCAGGTCCTATTCAGCCCAGCCCTGACTCATAAGACTGCTGGAGCCAAAGCCCTCTCCAGCCCCCTGTCACTCACAAAGCAGACATGTAATACAAAAAACCTAACAGAGGCATACTGGATAGTTAGTCAAAACATACCTTTCTAAAAGTGGTATTTTCAAACACAGAAGGTAAAAATCACACACACCAAAATATGTATTTTAACATTCTGAGTTCAGGCATACTAAACGTGTTTTTCTACCTTGTTCCCTGGGTCAGTTAGGATTATAAAATGTGTATAATCAAACTGGGCATTCTGGCCTATGGAAACTCAGAACTCAGACCATTAAGCTATGCTCATTCCACTCACAGACTACCAGGGTGACCAAGGGAATACCACAGGGCTCATGCCTGAGCCCCACCTTGTTTAACATTTACGTTACTCCCTTGGGGAGACTATTGAAGTAGTTGGGATTTATTCCCATATCCTACGCTGATGACACCCAACTGCTCCTCTCAATTGACAAATCCAACTCCAACATTCAGAACGCCTTTGCAGAAGGAATGAAGGCTATAGCAGAGTGGATGAAACTCAATTTTCTCAAACTCAATGCAGCCAAGTCAGAGAATATGGTATTTGACGAAGCCACTGTCAAATGGTCCCCCAACTGGGGGCCAAAGGAATTAGGTCCTGCTTCATGTCCCAAACAGGTGGTAAAAAACCTTGGAGTTCGATTGGACCACAAACTCACATTGGGAGATCATGCCTCTTCCACCACTGGAGCATGTTCCCATAACCTCAGCCTACTTAGAAAAGTCTTCCCTTTCATGCCACCATCAACCAGGAAAACCTTGATCCAGGCTCTAATCCTAAGCCACTTGGACTATTGTAATGCGCTGCTGATTTCAGCCTATGAAAGTTCCTTAAACAAACTCCAAGTGGTTCATAACACCGCAGCAAGACTGGTGACCAACGCCCCCCCAAGAACCGCTTCACTCCCTCTGCTTCAAAAACTACACTGGTTGCCAATACGGAAGAGGATCAAATTTAAGATCTGCTGTATGGCATTCAAAGCAGCAAACAACCTAGAACCCAGCTACCTAAACGATAAATGTGTTGACTATGTTCCCTCCAGACCCCTTGGCTCTGGAGCTAAAGCATTGCTCCAAGTCCCTCACTTTTAAAAAAAACGCCTTGGTGGTTAAAGCCTTTTACCACCAAGGCCCCACATTACTGGAATAAACTCCCCATTCATATGCGTCAATGATTACCTGGTATTCAGAAAGTTGGTAAAAACCTCACTGTTCTGATCCTCCCTTCTTAGCTAACTTGTGTGGTCCTAGTGCGGAGATACCCTCATGGGGTGATTCAGGTGCTCTCTAAGTAAAATATATAGAAATAGAAATAGCCGTGCAATAGTGAAAAAGCTGTAATTCACTATCAGGACATGCCACACACACCAGGGCATGTCCTACTTTTCACATACAATGCACCCTGCCCTTAGGTGTTCATTGGGCCTACCTTAGGGGTGACTAACATGTAGAAAAGGGAAGGTTTAGGGACTGGCAAGGGGGTGCACTTGCAAAGTCGACATGGCAGTCCCAGACTGCACACATGCTCTGCAATGAGCCATATTTGACAAGCTGCTTCTGTGGGTGGCACAAACAGTGCTGCAAGCCCACCAGCGGCATTTGGTTTACAGGCCCTGGGCACTCATGGTGCACTGTACTAGGGTCTGACAAGTAAATCAAATAAGCTAATCGTGGAGTCACTAATCCATTCCACAATTTACAATTGGGAGCACTTGCACTTTGGCACTGGACAGCTGTGGCAAAGTGCGCAAAGCAGCTACACCAGCAAAACATAGCAAAAACATAGGAGGCAACAGCGAAAAAATGGAAGGGAGAACCCACGCGAATGGTGCCAGGTCGAACAATTATCAAAAGGTCCTTACAAGAAAAAAGGAAAAAGGGAGTGGAATGGTGACACCTGAGCATTAAGAACGTCAAGAACCATTACATCTCTATGAATAAAACAAAAATATAATGACCTTTCCCCAGGAGCTCGAACGGTGTACTAATCCTACTTCCCGTCCACGTACTGACCTTCATCACTTCAATTCCCTGGTCCAAATGTCCATCAAGTCCACGCCTAACCTTGAAGTCATCTTTGCCCCACTATTTATGCCAAATTGTCAGCCAATCATAGCATGCCGTATTCATGACAGTTTCCTCTCCGTTCCATTAATCGATGCACCAATCAGATCACTTGTATTCTCTGATCACAATTTTATGAATAAATTACTTTGTGTCAGCCTCCCATTACAGAAACTGCCAAGAGGAAACATTTAATTAGTCAGTAATTATCTTAAGCTACTTGAGGGATATATTCCTCTAATCATGTTGTGTGAAAAATTACTACAACCTAAGTGAGATGTTTTAATTCCACTATTATGTGAATTGACTTGAGTTAAGGCTAACCTCCCTCATCTCAAGAGGAATTCAACATCATTCTGGCAAATCAGGGAGCACCAGACCAGAATGGAAACCCCATGATGCAATGAGACTTGGATAACTCCAATCAGGTGCCGTCTTCCACAAATCAAACCTTGAATATCATTAACTCTGTTGAGTAATCCAACGACGGAACCCTCCATGGGACATCAGGTCATATGACCGGAAACCATGGGCGTCCGCAGAAATTTTTCCAGGGGGGGCAACATTTTCACTTCATCACCATCCTCTGACATGATTGAGCACAAGTATTAAATAAACAAATAAAAAAATCTAATAAGACAAAGAGCTTAAATAAACAAAGAAACCCATGGGGTGGGAGAAAAATCATGTGAGGCTTCACAGCAGATTACCTGGCAACCACAATGAAACAGAGGAAAAAACAAACAAGCATTGGCATAGCCAATAGGTCTCGCCTTTGGGACCTTATAAGTGTACATGAAGTTGTTGCACCAAGGATATTGGACTAGACAACTAAACACTTATAAGGTCCCAAAGGGGAGACCTATTGCTATGTCAATGCTGTTTATTTTTTTTAAATGACAAGCAGTACTATATGGCTCCGGCTGCCACTTAGTCCACCACATCCCACGTAGATGCTGCAGCCATCTTTGAATGGTTTTAAAGCCAATTCAAAAGTGGTCACCAGTGTATGTTAATCCCCATCTCAACTGTGAGACTGCTCTCCTGCTTCCCAATTCTATTAAATACAAATGATGTAAAAATAACATCCCTTTCTGAGCTGCACGGCTCATCCTACCCACGTTTCATGCGCAGATTTGAAATACTGATGGTTTGGGCTTCCCGGAATTCAACTGGTTGAGAGGTAGACAGGTGTAAAGAGGTGGAGAGAGGTAGAGAGAGAGAGGGAGAGGTAGAGAGACAGAGGTAGAGAGAAGTAGAGGTAGAGAGAGAGAGGTAGAGAGAGGTATAGAGGTAGAAAGAGGTAGAGGTAGAGGTAGAGGTAGGGAGAGAGAGAGAGAGAGGTAGAGAGAGAGGTAGAGGTGTAAAGGTAGAGAGAGAGGTATAGAGATAGAGGGAGAGGTAGAGAGAGAGAGGTAGAGAGAGAGGTAGAGGTAGAGAGGTAGACGTAGAGAGGTAGAGGTAGAGAGAGAGTGGGAGAGGTAGAGAGGGTGAGAGAGGTAAAGAGATAAAGAGGTAGAGAGAGAGGTAGAGAGAGAGGTAGAGAGAGAGGTAGAGAGAGAGGTAGATAGGGGTAGAGAGGGGTAGAGAAGGGTAGAGAGGGGTAATGTGAGAGGTAGAGAGAGGTAGAGAGAGCGGTAGAGAGAGAGAGAGAGAGAGAGAGAGAGAAAGAGAGGTAGAGGTAGAGAGGTAGAAGTAGAGAGGTAGAGAGAGAGGTAGAGGTAGAGGTAGAGAGGTAGAGGTAGAGAGGTGGAGAGGTAGAGAGAGAGTGGGAGATGTAGAGAGGGTGAGAGAGGTCAAGAGATAAAGAGGTAGAGAGAGAGGTAGAGAGAGAAAGGAAGAGAGAGAGGTATAGAGAGAGGTAGATATGGGAAGAGAGGGGTAGGGAGGGGTAGAGTGAGAGGTAGAGAGAGGTAGAGAGAGAGGTAGAGAGAGAGGTAGAGAGAGAGAGGTAGAGGTAGAGGTAGGGAGAGAGAGAGAGAGGTAGAGAGGTAGAGAGAGAAGCAGAGGTAGAGAGGTAGAGAGAGAAAGAGGGGTAGAGAGAGAGAGAGGTAGAGAGAGAGAGAGGTAGAGAGAGAGAGAGAGAGAGAGAGAGAGCAGTAGAGAGAGAGGTAGAGAGAGACGTACAGGTAGAGCGAGAGAGAGAGTGGTAGAGAGAGAGAGAGGTAGAGAGAGAGAGAGGTAGAGTAATAGAGGTAGAGAGAGAGGTAGAGAGAGAGATGTAGAAGTAAAGGTAGGGAGAGAGAGGTAGAGGGAGAGAGGGAGAGAGGTAGAGGTAGAGGTAGAGGTAGAGAGGTAGAGGTAGAGAGAGAGTGGTAGGGGGAGAGGTAGAGAGGGAGAGAGAGAGAGGGAGAGAGAGAGGTAGAGAGAGAGAGAGGTAGAGAGGGAGAGGAAGAGAGAGAGGAAGAGAGAGAGGTAGAGAGAGAGGTAGAGAGGGGTAGAGAGAGGGTTAGAGAGAGCGGTAGAGAGAGAGGAAGAGTGAGAGAGGTAGAGGTAGAGGTAGAGAGAGAGAGAGAGAGAGAGAGGTAGAGAGAGAGGTAGAGAGAGAGAGGTAGAGAGAGAGGTAGAGAGAGAGAGGTAGAGAGAGAGGTAGAGAGAGAGAGAGGTAGAGAGAGAGGTAGAGAGAGAGGTAGAGGTAGAGAGGTAGAGAGAGAGGGGGGTAGAGAGAGAGAGAGGTAGAGAGAGGGAGAGAGAGAGGTAGAGGTAGAGAGAGAGAGCAGTAGAGAGAGAGAGAGGTAGAGAGAGAGGTAGAGAGGTAGAGGTCAAGTGAGAGAGAGAGAGAGAGAGAGAGATGGTAGAGAGAGGGAGAGAGGTAGAGAGAGAGGTAGAGAGAAGTAGAGAGAGAGAGGTAGAGGTAGGAGAGAGAGGTAGAGGTAGGGAGAGAGAGAGGTAGGGAGAGAGAGGTAGAGAGGTAGATAGAGAGGTAGAGAGAGAGGTAGAGGTAGAGAGGTAGAGGTAGAGAGGTAGAGGTAGAGAGGTAGAGAGAGAGGTTGAGAGAGAGGTAGAGAGAGAGAGGGAGAGGGAGAGAGAGAGAGAGGTAGAGGGAGAGAGAGGTAGAGAGAGAGAGAGGTAGAGAGAGAGAGAGGTAGAGGTAGAGAGAGAGGTAGAGGTAGAGAGAGAGAGAGAGGTAGAGAGAGAGAGAGGTAGAGAGAGAGAGAGGTAGAGAGAGAGAGGTAGAGGTAGAGAGGTAGTGGTAGAGAGGTAGAGAGAGATAGAGAGGGAGAGGTAGAGAGAGAGAGGTAGAGAGAGAGAGAGATAGAGAGGGAGAGGTAGAGAGAGAGAGGTAGAGAGAGAGAGGTAGAGAGAGGTAGAGGTAGAGAGAAAGAGGTAGAGAGAGACAGGTAGAGAGAGAGAGAGGTAGAGAGGTGTAGAGAGGTAGGTAGAGGTAGAGATAAAGAGAGACAGAGAGAGAGATGTACAGAGAGACGTAGAGAGAGAGGTAGAGGGAGAGGTAGAGGTAGAGAGGTAGTGGTAGAGAGGTAGACAGAGAGAGAGAGAGGTGGAGAGAGAGAGGTAGATGTAAAGAGAGACATAGAGAGAGAGACATAGAGAGAGAGGTAGAGAGAGGTAGAGAGAGAGAGAGAGGTAGAGAGGTAGGGAGAGAGGTAGAGAGAGAGGTAGAGAGAGAGAAAGGTAGAGAGAAAGGTAGAGAGAGAGACAGGTAGAGAGAGACAGAGGTACAGAGGTATATTAGAGATCCTAGCATTTCCAGAGCATTAAAGGCACTACTCATTTGTAACGTCATTCCTTTCACTGCACATCCTGCTTTATCTAAATAACTAGGGCCCTCAAATACAAAAGGATGTTGTGGTCATAAAGCTTACAATTTGCAGCATCACAGTGGTTGCTACTGCAAAACCCCTTTTTAGAGTTGTGTATAACCTTCATGATTGACAAAAGGGGTTCTGCATCTAATGGCTCATGTACACTTGTTGCACTGTACACAATTGTATATACACATGTATGGTACTGTATGTATTATCTCAGTAATGCTTACTAAGTAACAATGTAATAATTGTGTGCTCCTCATTCAAAATATGTACATAATTCTTATGTCCCACACCTATCCTCCTACTCTCTAAATTAGGAAGACATGATCTGTTTCTCATGACCACTTAGGATGTATTCTCATGTCCTTCCCCCTCCCCTTTTGCCTCTACACCTATTTCTAACAAACTGATTCTCTTGCTTAAATGTGAAAAACTGTGACCGACCTAAGATATGTATATCCTTTATTGCAATTGTCCTGTTTAAGGACAACATGGATCATTTTAATCAGATGTGAACTTTGTCTGAATCATATAAGATGACAAGTGGAACTGGTTAGACATAATGACAATCGCAAATCTTTCTCAGTATTTTATATTCATTTCCACCTTTCCTCGCACTTTTTCATCATAATTTAAGGGGTTCTTCCTTTTTTCTATATTTTTTTTTTTTATATACTGTTTAAGTTATACATATATCATTTTTTAATTTAGAGATACCTTTGTTCTTAATAGGATGCTGCCCGTTATCTTGCCCTTTACATCGCTCCTCGTATAAATTTACCATTCCAATATGGCTGCCAACGAGATTTGGTTCTACTAGATATTGTTCCTAGTTCAATATAGTATATGTAAAATATATGACTCACCATCTTATAATATATTTCTTGTCATTCTTTATTTAAATATTCTCCCTTAAGTATATATTTAATCCTATGTCGAAATGCCTTCCTAAATCTTATACATCGGGTCGACCTCACTTTATGGACACTGTTCCAAGATGGCAACCACGTAATTTCTTATCGACGATCGCTCTTTGTATAAATTTACTACTCCAATATGGCCGCCATCGTAATTTTGGTTTGTTAAATGCCTTCGCTAGCATAATAATATTTATGAATAAAATATAGTTTACTTTATGACTTTCTTTTACTCTCCCCTTTAATATATTATTACCATTATATATTTTATGTCTATATTGTGGAAAATTAGTGCGTTTTGGTGAACATTATCTGCGCCATCTTGCCTCTTCCCTGATGCCACACTTTTGTCGTGCGCGCCCGCCATTTTAAGATGCCCCGATCAGAACAAACCCTTTTGCATGCCGCTGGCCCCTGACATAGCCCTTTGCCTTCGCTAAGCCCGCACGCTGACCACCCCCTGCTTGCACCTGCCTTGAGTCATAAACCCCTCTCCGGCGCTGCTCTGCCCCAGGCCCTCATCCTGTTCCCAGCGCGACGCCTCCCTGCTTTCCTTTCATGATCTCCGGCCCTTAGATGCAAACCCCTTTTTCCCCGTGTGCCCGTTTTGTCCTCCCCGTTCCCAAGCCGACACCCAGCTCTGCCGATACCATCCTTGCCCCTCCCCGTACAATAGAAAGCTTCCCCCATCAAAGAATCCCCGGGTTGATCAAAGCCCCCACCCCATGAGATCCGATCAAACTCCCCACATTCCGTGAATCGGCGGATTATCCAGCTGCGCGATGCTCATCACCTGTTGTGACTAGGGTGGGGACTTCAACTGTAAATGTGTGTGGGAACGGGCCCAAAGGGGATTCTGAGGATGTCTTTCCGTACATCAAAGTATCAACGAGAATGTGTTACATGTAATAAAGTCATAAATGTGGATATAAGAGGCCAGGCCTCAGAAATACAGTTAGAGCACCTCAGAACGATACCTTCTGTCCGTTTCGTTGTGTTCTCCTCCGGAGAGAATAAAAAAAACCTTGTTTCCTGCTTTCCAGTCTCCAGCGCCTGCCTCTTCATTGATTTAAATAACTAGGGGGTCACAGAGGCAATACCGCCGGGCAAATATCGATTGTCCCCGACCCGATTGAACTTTTTACAATTGGCGTCCCAAGCGTGGGGCCCATCAGCGACTCGTGGATCCAGTGGGAGAGGTCCCGACGACAGAGTGAACGACTGCAACGATCGGGAGAGCTCTTGCCCAATAGACCCTCGTCTGGCAGCCGATCATCCGAACTTCACTAGTTCCGAACAGACCTCTCTCGAGTGATCTACGGTCCTGACTGGGAACCATCAGGAGTGCCGTGAGAAATACGAGAAAAAGAGGACGATCGGGCGCTGGATTCGGAAGAAAAGAAACTGTCCACATGGTCCGGGTAAGGTCGTGTTGCCACGACAAGTTGCGAAAGAATTTGTTTTGATTGCTTGATTGTTCAAAAATACTAGTATTGCTTTGTTTATTTTTATTTAGAGATTCACTGTCTGCAAACGGAGAAACAACAGGCTCCCTCTCCCTTTGCAAGCAGTGGAGGATAAGTAGGGTAGCAGCCGTGCTTGTTCTTTTTCTCCCCCACTCAATAATTGCTTGAAACTGAACTGTTGTTCACAAACTATTGTTTCCTGGAGATTCCCTGTCTGCAAGCAGGGAAGAGACCACCCTTTTTGCAGATAGTGAAAAGGGTAGGTAACGCAGATCTTTGCGGTCCTACTCATTCTCCCCATTGTTATTTATTGGTCGTTTGGTTTTATATATTTTTTTGATCCATGAGGTATTCACTACCTGCAAACAACGTAGAATAGAAATATTCTGTCTAGTCTTTGCACCTAGTGATAAGATAGGCAGTGCTGACTTTTTAGTCCCTCGTTACGAGCCGTCATGTCTGTCTTCTCCCCATTGATAAATAGCCTGTTTAGCCCGGACCGGGTGTTAGAGGTGGACCATATGGCTCCACTAGAAGGCACCCCTAATAAGGACATGTTCATAAACTATGGGTTAGTCACCATAGCTTATAATAAATTATGGCACAGGTATACCGAAGATAGCCAAGACAAACAGTGGCCACTGGCAGGATCCTTTGACCTTGATAAAATAGAAACGTTAGAAATAGCCCTTCGAAATAATAAGACGACGCCAATTATGCTCGACAGTCTCGGTATGTGGCGCAGAGAGGCTACGAAACGACAGAGAAAAGACGAGGATAAACCAAGTAGGGAAATATACCGACAGGACAACCCCAGGACACCGCTACCCACAACTTATCCCCCGACACTATGCAAAGGACAACCAGACTTAGGGTCAGACCAATGCGCTTTTTGTAGGTATGTCGGACACTGGAAAGCCCAATGCCCGACTCTACTGAGCGTGAGTAAAGGCAAAGGGCCGACAAGAACGACAGACCGACAGTACGAGAAAAGGCGCGAGACAGAGAAGAACCCGACTTACATAGACAGACCAGACAGAACCACCGCGTTTGATTATGCCCGATGGCACAGATTTCGCCAGGAAAATCTCAGCGGCATGCTCAAGTTCTCCTAGGTCGGGCAATGTCAAGACGGGAACCCAGCCTCGTTTAAAATTCACAGACGGAAAGAGATAATTATGACCAATAACTGTTTTTATATTTGTCTTGGGTCTTTGTATGTCGTACTTGTACTGTCCCCCGTCTGAGTTTGTGTGTATGTAATGTACAAATCTGCGTCATCCCTCTACACGTGTTTCCGTGTTACTCGACCTCTGTTAGCAGAAACCTAGCATGAAAGCAACCTGGAAAGAAAGAAATGATAAAACAAAATCCGTAGACCATTAATAAACTTGAACTTTTAATTTAACACAACAAACAAGGAATAATAACGATAAACTGTAGAAAATGAAAGTCAAAACAGAACATTCGCCCCCCCCCCATTCTGGAACCTTCCAAAGTAGGGCAGGGTTACGGCTACGCCCAACCAACGGCAACCCATATAAGGCGAGCCCCGCCGCCAACTCTTGGTCAGGAAATCTTAACGTATGGGGGAGCCGGAGGAGAGGCAGGAGCCCGCAGCCTGGGCATTTGCAGGTAGTCCCGCCACATGTCTCCTTGGCCGGCCGCAACGGGCCTGGAAAGACTAAGGTAGTCCCGCCACATGTCTCCTTGGCCGGCCGCAACGGGCCTGGAAAGACTAAGGTAGTCCCGCCACATGTCCAAGAGGAGAACAAGGCACCTCTTCCTTTTCTCTTCCGTCACAGCCGCAGCAGTCCTGGACGGCGGGATGTCCTGCACGTACCTCCACAACAATTTGCCCAAGTTGGGCTGGGAGGGAGAGGCGACGCGGACGAGCCTCTCCCACCTCCACCGGTAGGAGGTTTCCCAGCCCCCAGCCCGACGCCGAACACCCCCAGTCAGGCGATGGTGCCCATACTTCCACAGCACCGGACACACCATGGTGGCACCCCAGTACTTGCGCAGCACCGAACGTACAATGGTGGCACCCCAGTATTTGCGCAGCACCGAACGTACAATGGTGGCGCTTGGGGAACACCGGATGTGGAGAGGCCTTCATGCGGGGCGATGAAAAGGAGCGGCATGGAGTGCACCGGGAGAAGGAGACGATGTGAACGAGTCTCCCTCGCCCCCCAGGTGGGGGCATCACAGCTGCACCCCAGCTGAACGTCCCGCTCTCACAAAACAGGGACCTCTTCCTTTCACTCCGAAGGGTCTCTTCCATTCTTGCAAACTCGACGAGAGTGGCCCCTGTAGGGCCTCAAAATGGCGTCTGGATCCGCTGGAAGGCGGGCCCCGGCCACTAGAGTAACTTTGGCCAGCCGTATAACTCGAACATTTGTCCCATGGAGCACGAGCCCCCATCTCCGACAGCATCTCCGCAGCCTTGAAGATCATACAAAGGTCCCCGGCGGAGCCTTCGGCCTTTGCAGGTGTCCGGTAAGGGACGGCTGCCTCGATCGCCAACGAAACAAACATGACATTGCCACACCTTCTGTTAGCGTGAATTCTAGAACTGCCGAAAAGGACTCTGGTCCAAACTGCCAGTAATGGAAACATTTCCCCCTGATGCTGCTTCCGGACTGTGCCGGCCCCGCCCAAAATGGCGCTGGTATCAATCGGAACTTACGAACACCTCGTGGTGTTCCTTCGCACTAATATAAACTTGATGTTCTGAGATTTTTGTGATCCTTTGTACACTTGGCTAGAAAAGACAAGGAGAGCTCACTCGACGAACAGTATGAAAGAATCCCCATTACAAATGTTGATTACAAATGTACACTGTATTATATTTTTATAACCGATGTAAACCCCATTTACGACGCACACGTACGGTATGCATATAGGAAATCTGATTACAACTATTGTGATTATGCTTCTGAATTATGAAATATATGCCCCCGAACCCCCAGCCAATTAATAGACGTTTTAGTCTCTTACAAATGAATGAGTAAAACTTTCCGATGTTTTTATTGTTGCAAACAACACCCCCCACTGTACGCACTTTAGCCATTGCCACGACCGACCAAATACGACCACACCCTCCTAATCCATATGCTGAAATGAATTTGCAAAATAAAGTCTTTGAAACTATGGACGGGTATTGCATGCTTTATTTTAAAACAATATGGGATGGGTAGGAAAGTTCTTTTTCTGTGCACCCTACTCTGCTCTCTCTTTAAGGTTAAAGGAAGATGGTTGCCCAGCCCTGGAGGACGGATCGGATCGACAACACGACACTCCGCCTTAAAAGTACGCGACTGACTCATGAACTCTCGCGTAGAGGAAGACCGTGACTTCCAAGGATGGGTAAAACGAATGGTGTAAATGAGGGAATGTAAAAGGAGGGTGAAATGAAATAATGTAAATATTGTAAAGTACAACGTTCCAAAGTAGCAGGGACCCAAGAACCGAAGAACTTTAGAACGCCACGGCGTTGAAAGAGGTTTAAGGATCCCGATAGTAAGATATATCCTTTGACTAGATACCTCGCACTAGGCACCTCTGGTTTCCTTTTTATGTTTCCCCGCACACGCCCTACATGAACACACTACCCCCCCTCGACTCCGAAAACCATATCCCCGGGGACCCTGCCCCAAGGAGGAAAGACGAGTAAGAGGTAAGTAAAGGACTTATGAATCCATGTATTTGAATGCGCGCGAATGCTGTCTCCCCCACCCCCCCCCCCTTTTTTCCTTCCTCTGCAGGTTACATCAGAGATTACAGCCAAGGTGTGGCGAAGATCTGAGACCTTGCCATGTCTAAATACACGAAACGGACTAGCGCCGCAGGGTGGTGTCTAAGCACGCCTGCAAACTACTCACGTATCGAACAAACCCGAAAAATTAGCACAACCTGATAAAAAGTGATCACCCTTAAACCAGACCGGACGAATGAACCCATGTCACGTATGATGCGAAACTGTGAGGGAATGTGTGTGTGTGACTGAGGCGTTGACCCAACTGGTCAAAGGACCGAGAATGCGAGAAAGTGCGACAAAATGGTACCTCCTTTTTCTTCTTTCCTTTTCTCAAAGCACGTCCCCTCTACCCTGTCTAATGCTCAAACTGCATGATTACAAGATTCTAACGCAGACCCGCGAATGCCCTTTACTGTGTAATGCACTAAATAGCCTTTCTTGAATACACTGCCACCCTCTCTGTTGCACGTGTACTATTTAGCCTGCCGTTGCACTCTCTCTCTCTCTCTCTCTCTCTCTCTCTCTCTCTCTCTCTCTCTCTCTCTCTCTCTCCCTCTCTCTCTCTCTCTCTCTCTCTCTCTCTCTCTCTCACTCTCTCTCTCTCTCTCTCTCTATTTTTGCACTACCACTCTTCCGAGTGGTTAGCCCCGAAATTGGCAGATTGCCACCCCTAGCACACCACCTAATTGGCTTCAAATACCGTCAGTATTTGCACAAACGCTTGTCTTTAATACAATCACCCTGAGGCCGCGTCATTACCTCTCCTTTTCCGCTAGAAGTCAATGAACCCAGGTTGGGCCATAAGGGAAAGGACAGGTAAGACGACAGAGGTTCCCTAATCTGGCCCGAAATAAGGGAACTACATGTCAACGGCTCCTATAGTATAAAACAAGGACCTCAGAATACGCGACCCTCCCCTCCCCGAATCGTCGCAATACCCAAACCAGAAAAACGATCACCCCCGTTACCTCCCCTGTCTATGTCCCTGGTTGTTTCCCATAAAACCCCTGTCCTTCCTAGTTAAGTAACCGGGCTGTAAAAGGTTACGTAGGACCCAGAATGATGTTTTACAAGGTTAACAGACTAGACCAAGGTAAAGAAATCATCAAAATGAACCCCGCAGTAGTTGAAAAACAGGATGCACCGATAGAAAGGAAATGTTTAGCCATGTTCGTCTCTCAGCAAAATACCTGTGTAGTACCATGTTGACGACTCACTGTACCCTTTTGTAAATGTGAAACTCTAGAGAACGGCATATCTTTGCCAGATTTGTCTCCCGAAGGTGGGTTACCATCAGATGAACTGTCATGCCTGTAATAAATGATTATGAAGGAAAGTCATAGTAAATCCAACAGGTCCGCCACCGGTCATTCATATGCCAGTTGTGAACGTTAAATATAACGGACATTTTCATTCTTTGCCTGGAGCTGGGAGAGAAATAGACTTTTTGATTATCTTCATCTGCAAATTTTCTAAAGACTGTCTTTTCAAACTTGTTTAAGGGTACTGCCGTTGGAGGAGAGAAGGACCGGATGTGGGAGCACGAGGCCTGACTGCAGACTAAGGAACACCTGCGACATTAGCCAAGGCGAGACCACGACTGAAAAGAGCTGCAGGACGAGGAACTGTTTTCGACAGCATGAAAAGAAAGGGTCGACCTGATGCCCCTGCTCGACGTCCAGTGCCTGTCGACAAGTCCCCGCTCTCTGAATTCCGTCACACGCCCGCCTATTTGAAGTCTCTCGTTCCCCTAGTTTGTTCCTAATTTGGCCTTGCTCCATCCCCCTTTTTCCTCTGACCTACCCTATGGACTGTTTTGAACGCTCTTCTTCCATCGGAACTTTCTGACAATCACCTCAAAGGACACAGGGCGAAAAGGACCTTTCCGACCAGAAAACGCGAGGAAAGGGTCGTGCCCTGCAACGCAGAACTTAGAACAGAGCTGGACTTGTAGCTCCACCGCCGGTGCTCAACAGCGCCAACGAAAGACCACAAAGAACAATGAGAACTCATAAAACTTCGAACATTTGACATCCTCAACCACCGTTTTGCTACGCCTCATTTCTCTCCCAGCCACCATTGTATTGATCCTGCTCCAATCCGAATCCGAAATATGTATTAACCTGCCAGTTCACGTTATGATATGTACTTGCTGCTCGCCGTTTTTGTATTTCATTCCTATGAATTTCCTGCTGAACAAATTTATCAAAGTTTATCAAATAGGTGCACCTCCTAAAAACTAGAAACCTCAAAATGTATTGTTTACAACTCTTTTTCATCTAGGGTTCCTACCGTTTCCTTTCTCATGCTCACCACAGTAGAACCGAATAGAAAATGAACCAGCAAGATGTCTTGAATATGTTAAAGGGAGGACTGTGGAAAATTAGTGCGTTTTGGTGAACATTATCTGCGCCATCTTGCCTCTTCCCTGATGCCACACTTTTGTCGTGCGCGCCCGCCATTTTAAGATGCCCCGATCAGAACAAACCCTTTTGCATGCCGCTGGCCCCTGACATAGCCCTTTGCCTTCGCTAAGCCCGCACGCTGACCACCCCCTGCTTGCACCTGCCTTGAGTCATAAACCCCTCTCCGGCGCTGCTCTGCCCCAGGCCCTCATCCTGTTCCCAGCGCGACGCCTCCCTGCTTTCCTTTCATGATCTCCGGCCCTTAGATGCAAACCCCTTTTTCCCCGTGTGCCCGTTTTGTCCTCCCCGTTCCCAAGCCGACACCCAGCTCTGCCGATACCATCCTTGCCCCTCCCCGTACAATAGAAAGCTTCCCCCATCAAAGAATCCCCGGGTTGATCAAAGCCCCCACCCCATGAGATCCGATCAAACTCCCCACATTCCGTGAATCGGCGGATTATCCAGCTGCGCGATGCTCATCACCTGTTGTGACTAGGGTGGGGACTTCAACTGTAAATGTGTGTGGGAACGGGCCCAAAGGGGATTCTGAGGATGTCTTTCCGTACATCAAAGTATCAACGAGAATGTGTTACATGTAATAAAGTCATAAATGTGGATATAAGAGGCCAGGCCTCAGAAATACAGTTAGAGCACCTCAGAACGATACCTTCTGTCCGTTTCGTTGTGTTCTCCTCCGGAGAGAATAAAAAAAACCTTGTTTCCTGCTTTCCAGTCTCCAGCGCCTGCCTCTTCATTGATTTAAATAACTAGGGGGTCACAGAGGCAATACCGCCGGGCAAATATCGATTGTCCCCGACCCGATTGAACTTTTTACAATATGACTTCCCGAATCTCATATATCGGGTCGGCATTATTTTATATATACCTCTCCAAGATGGCAACCACGTAACCCCGGACTCCCTAGTGCTTCTGAGATATGTTTATGTCCAGGTGTTTCAACTTAAACAATTAAGTGGGGTATAAATACGGGTGTACTTCTAAGGCTCTTTGCCAACAGGTTCTATACGTACTGTGGGTCGTAGCTACCGGGCTTTCCATATTGGACGCTGAGATTTTGCTTCGCTTGGGGTAAGTTCGAAGAAATTTTGGCAGTTAGTCTGCATCACTCGGATGCATTTCTATTTAAAAGGTTATTATAATGGGGTGTCATCTTTCCATTCTGCTCCTTAGAGAAGGTATCCTGGGAGGTCTCCACCTCTCTTTCTCTCGATCCCTTTTTTTAATTTATATTTTGGGGATTCCACTTAGACACATGGAGGATATGCCATATATTATATGATTTATAATTGACTATTCTCATCTGCCCTTTCATTCTTGAGTCACAGTTTTATTTTTTTCTGTATATATAACTATTGTACGTAGCCAATTTGTGGGCGCTCTCTTATGATTATAAGTAGAGTTCTATCTCCACCCCCGTCCGTTCTGCTTTATTGGGGGCTTGCTATTAAACTATATTCACTGACATAAAAGGGATTTATGCTCAAATTGGTCTCATCTTTTACATTGATATTTTTCGCTCTTTCAGTTTTAGGCGGAATATTAAAGAAAATCTGTTCAAGATATATTAACATCAATTATTTAAGACAGTAGCCTCAAGAACAGTAAACGCATTTACCATCAACATGCTTACTTAGTGTTGGGACTCTGTTTAGGTATATATTAAATGACTCTCGATTTTCCTCGTTCTAGATTAGGGTGCACAACCTATGGATGGTGCACCACGCATTCACCCCCCTTCCTAAAGATATTGATGAGAACATTTGAAAATA
Organism: Lissotriton helveticus; assembly: GCF_964261635.1. Taxonomy (NCBI): domain Eukaryota; kingdom Metazoa; phylum Chordata; class Amphibia; order Caudata; family Salamandridae; genus Lissotriton; species Lissotriton helveticus. Next base: position 645,794,198 of record NC_136059.1, read on the forward strand.
TATATTCGTATCTACAATAGAAGATATTATCGCTAAAATTCAGGTATTTTAGTTTACCATTTTTTCATTTATTTAGTACTGTGATCTATTTTGGATCTACAACGCATGACCCTTGCGTTTCTCCTTGTCTATATATTAGGTGCACAACCCATGGATGGTGCACCGTGGAAATTCTTTTTCTTCTCTTGCACAAGTTGACTTAGGAGCGACTCAATCTCAAAATTGAGTTGATAGGTAATGTTCATTTACTTATTAATATTTTCCATATATTCACTAAGTCCCCTTTCTAGAGATCTATGCTTCCATTTCAAGGGTCCTATATCTTTATTTTGGCTTATGAACTTACAGATGGGATCTGACTGTGAGACACTAAGTATAGGTTTTTGACAATGCAACATCTGATTAACTATGCTTCTCACGGACCAAAACTTTTTCCCCTATAGCATATCTTCAAGCCCGTACGTGCCATCTACATTGGAGGACAGAATCCATAAAATTCTTGGTCCGACTACCCTTACTTGTCTAAAGTGAGTGGTTAATTCTGTAATTAAGATGACGTTTATTGTGTTTAATCAGGGTTGCCATTATATTTTGGATAATAATTTGAACTGTATCTCTTTGTTGTAACTATTCTCAACTATATTCAACTTATCAGTCTTTATATATTTTTCTGATTTTAAATTAGGTTATTTGTAATACAATAAATACCACAATTACAGTCACAACAGGGATCCTATCTGCCCCTGCCTTCGCCATTGGCCTTCTACACCGCCAAGTCGCTCATCTTTTTACTTGGTAGGTTTTCTTCTTATGTTTCCTTGATTTTCTAACTCATCAAGGTGGACAAACCTCATCTTTTTTATTCTTTGTCTTTTCCGTTCATATCAGTAACCTCACATTTTCTTTTTCCTTATTGTTATTAGTTTTTGGCTTTTCTTTATTGTTATTGCGATTAGTTGTCAAAATAATCTGTTTCCACTTGTTCTGAGGATACCACAAATGCTAGTAAGTGAATTAAACAAACAAGGATATAATTTCGCTTCAATCGTTACTAAAGGTACCTGTCCTTCTGTGTTCTGTCATTGGGGTATTCACCATTTGTTGTTTAATGAAATGTAACAATAAGTACATTGTATGTACATGCCTTGAAACATTAATACAATGTTCATTTTAATTCTTTGAGCCTATTGTTGCTCGGCTGAGCTATACAATAGATCTTGATTTTAACTGTGTGTGTTTGTATGTTTTTTTTATATACACAGCCCTGAAGAAGTCCCCTTTGGGACGAAACGCGTCGGCTGTTCGCTCTTGTCTTTTGAAAAAAATAAAGGATTCAACAATACAAGACTTTTGGACATTACTATTTGTGCCTGTGGAATAAGTTTATGGTCTCCTCATTGCGATATATGGTGCACCTGTGCTTTTGTTTATACCTTTTATGTTCTGTTCAAGGACTAACACTGTGATGGCGGGTGTTTCTATCAGTGTGCACATAATCCCTAACTAGCCATTAATAATAGGGAAAATACGATTGGGATCACTGTGGATCAGGTGCATTTCCTATGAAGGTTCCGCCATCTACCGTTTTTCAGGGTTCTGCATCTTACTTCATATTGGAATTTGGAGGGGCAGTGGAAAGGGTGCTATCTTCAAATTGCAATTTACAATGACTTATATCAATGGTTTTCAAACGCAATGGCAGTCGCAAACCGTTGATCTGATACCAATACTGAGCTGCAGTTGGTACATGATTCAGAAAAGAAAAGTTGTCCCTGTGGGACTGCTTTCCGTTCGTGAATCATGGCAGGCGACAGTGAGTACAGACAGTGGTCCAGGGGCTACACTCGATACTGCAATGAAGATGAGGGACTGCCCCTTTGAGCTCAAGACGTAAACTCTTTAATACATCTCATATGCAGACCCTTCTGTAATACTAGTGCTTATGGTGCAAAAAACAGGCATATCGTGTGTGGTGCAGACACTTCTGTTCAGTTTTAACTCTTTTTCAGTTGTCAACCAAATATTTTAATTCATATTTTGGTTTCCATTGTTAACTGTTTTTTAATAGATCCATTATTTTTTTTTATTTTAGAAATAATGGATATATTAAAAAACGTATAACAACAGTTAACAATGGAAACCAAAATATGAATTAAAACTGATTATTACCATGGCAAAGAAATTGATGAAACTTTAATGTTCGCTGAAAAGTGCACACATCCATCTGCACCACACAAGATATGGTATACGAAAGGGCACCTAAAGAGTAGGTACCAGGATGTAGCAGCACCAACAAAAGAAAGGAATATAGCTTGAATACGAATAAATCACGAGTGCACAGAAGGACTTTCCAATTGATCTCTCAAAAAACAGGCAGACACACCCATTGCATCTCTGGGCGAATTGTGTAATTCGGTGCCGGCGTTAATGAGGCTTTGATGGTTTTCACCCCTTCCTAGGGCCCCTGGCTGCAGCTCCACTTTTCCTTAGCTTGAAAAATGTGCCCCACCTCCCCCCGACATTTGACTCTAGGTGCGCCTCTGCTTCAAACTGTGGGAGCAGCCAGGCACGGACCACGGACCTTCTCTCTTGCGCATCAGCAGGACCGTCATTGCAAGCCCTTTCTCACGCTTTTAAAATTGACGGCCATGCAGACAAACACCACTGTGGGGGCTGTCAATAGTGACGGACCGGTGTTCCAGGGGGGGCCAAGTGCCCCCCCTTGCCCTCCCCTGCGGACGCCACAAACTTCTGTATAGTGGATCACGTACGTATCAGTGATCTGTCCTGAGCCTCCTGAGGAATTAATCCTCTAATCGTGTACATGTGGAAAATAACCAAAACCAACTCGTCTTACTTCAATTTTAAAAAAAGTGCACCGTTATTCCGGCCAATCATCAATACGCCGGACCAGAATGAAAACACAAAATTTCAATGACACTTGGATTTTGGATTGCTCCAATCAGGTGCTGTCATCCTCAGGTCGAAGCATTGAAACTCATTGCCTGTATTGAGTGTCTCAATGAAGAAACTGTCAGCGTGTTATCCGGTCACATGACCGGAAACAAATACAAAAATATTTTCGATCGTGTACGTAACCCATTTCTCCGACCAATCACCACACAGCCGGACCTGAATGAGAAACCTTTCAACTTTGCTCAGAATTTCACTTTGACCAAAACCGCCAAAGTCGACCAGCGTTCGCATAAAAAAACTGCAGGTTAGTCTACCTGCTATGAAATTCTGCACCAATACCAATTCAAATCAGCTAAATAAACAGCCCAAAAAAATCCGGTCATAGGGCCAAAAAATAAATTTGTATTCTGGATTGTCAGTAAAACGAACAAACCCTTCATGCGTTTTAATTCAATCAACCGGTTTCCCTAGCCTTCACCTCTCATCTTGCTGGGAAAGTCAACCACTGTCTGAAACCTCATATCGGAATCACGACTATCACAAAAAGTAATGTAACTCATTTTCGGTGTTAATGCAAAATGGCACCATCCTGCGTTGACTTATCCACCTTGCCTCCTTCTGTCTCAACCTTAATTCCATGTTACCCCTTGTCCTAGCTTTATCCATTTTTGTGATCCCATGAAACTTAAAACTGGAGTTATCTGAATGACAGTACCTCATGTTGTAGGATGGGAGACCTAGCATCATTATTCACAAAGGATCTGCAATGTTCCTGTATCCTTCTTTTTAGTGCCCTCTTGATGCTCCCAATTTACTCCCTTCCCACAGTAACATATAATGACATACACCACAGAACTGTTACAGTTAATAAATTAATTTATGTAATATGTTATACTTGAACTCCTTAGATCTATTAAGTCCAAGCCAGCAAATGCTGCATGAACAACAAGTCTAAAAACCTTTCGGTTGAGCTCAAATTATGAGTGTTGTTATTCAGAAGCTGGCACACTCTAGTAAATCATCCTTAGATCCTTTCCAAATGACTAAAATGTCATCTATAAAATGTCCCCAAAAAGGATGAATTCCATCCATTTTCCCGCAGTAACGGACCAGGCAAGCTTCTTATTCTTCCTTCTAAAGTGTGAAACTCAGCATAGGGAGCTAATACCACATCTAGCAGTATCAGTATTTTACACGTTTTATTAATTCATATAGGCTTCGACATATTCCTTCATTATGAGTAGCTAGGTAAGTGGGGTGGTTTTTCTCACCCTCAGAGTTACCAATGTCGGGTGTACTAGTAACTCTGGGGATGGAGAAAATCTAGCCCAATAAGAGTTGGATTTGAAGGTCCACTAAGAAATGGGAAATTACCAGAAAAAAACTGTAATTCTGGGTCCTATTCCCCAGTAATTCCTCATTTTCACTGGAATTTCACCCTTATTTTTCAGCTGCTTTTAGCTGCTGAATGAAATCTATTGGTGAAAGTGAAGAGATCCACAGTATTTCCACAGATGTCATAATTCTAATATGACCAGGAACTGCTGTTATTAACCCCAGCGGATCTAAGAGGGCACTTGTAATGGTATTTCTGTCTCTGAGTGATTTCACGCATGGATGGTCACAAACAAAAGATCAGTTGGAACAACCCAGCATTAATTCGATTTCTTCACCAACTAATGTAGTTCAAAAGGTATAAACTGTCATCTTAAACCACATAACATTTTTGCAGTGCACTGGTCCTGGCAGATTCCAGGGAAACAGGCAATTAAAATGTGTGAAGAAACACATTGGCTAGTGTAGCTGTTCATATTTCAGCTTTCTGCTGCACTAAAATGTTCTACTGATCTTTCTTTTTCCGCACACTAAATGTCACCACATTAGGCAACAGGTTCCTAACGTTTTGTACGTCTGCAATATAACTTGCTCCAACACCCGGCTTCAATATTGCAGATCTGCCAAATTCTTCTTAACAGACCCCTCTAGCCTATTCACACACATCACACAACAGATATTTCTAAAGCCGCCCAAATTAAGTTTTATAATCCTGCAAGTATTAAACGTATATACCAAATGCAAAAGGAGAATAATAAAATAGTTTTAGCACATTTGCAACACATCTAGGCTCACTAGTTTCTATAAATTCTGAATACTACATTGTCAAATGTCCATCAAAACACCTACAATGATGTGATAGTGGGCACCTGAATCTTTGCATTACTCCATGCCGGTACCATGCATACCTTTACCACACAGTCATTAAAACGCATGCATTTACTATGCAAAAGGCTTTTCAACACATGCTTTTGCCACACATACTCATAACGTAACATGGAAGGTACCTAAACCGCACATACATTTACCGGGCATGCATATACCATGTAAGCCTTTACAATAAAAAATGTTTTAAATGAAAATATAAATTATTATATCTAAAAATATAAACAGTCAATATTCTGAATAAATGTATTTGCGTAGTGCAAATATTGAAAAAAGTAACTTGTGTTATGCATCACAACTCAAAACTACACAAATGTGGTTAAAATCAATATAATGCCAAATAATGAAATTACAATACAGATTTCATCATGCAACATAACGCAACAGTCCATTATACAAAGAAAATGCTGTAAAACAATGGCCATCAAATTATGACCCCTTACATATATATGTAAATTAACCTTATGAAACCTGAAACTCTGTCCCAAACCAAGATGGTGGACACACATTCTGAAGAAGGTCAAAACCACGACAAAAACACAGTCAATTAAAATAGATATTCAGTCATACATTTGCTTACTCTAATGGAGATTAGAACAGTTATTTATTCCAAAAATACAGTAAACTCTTAAATAAAGGTATAGAAAGGAGCAACCAACTTGTTGTGTTCAGTGGTACACAGCCTTCTGAGATGACCACAGGTACTGATCTATCTATCTTTTGACACTATCCCATTCTCTTTCCACCTTCACCGGCTATCGAATGTGAGTGTTTGGTGGTATTATGTGGTACTGATGAAGTCCTTTCTAGACTCCAGTGACCAATCGGTTTGGCTTGTCCGGTATTCCTCCAAGGTCAGAGCAGTTATCCGAGGGGTTCCGCAGGGCTCCTTGTTAAGCCATACCCTCTTTAAAGTGTTTGTGGCCCCTTTGGCTTCGATAGTAGAGCCTTTTGGTTGTAAAATTATTTCATACTCCGATGATGCTCAGCTGCGCTTTGCGTTCAAGGGTTCCCATGGCTCAATCGCAGCATCATTTACAGACTGCATACGTGTTGTTTTTGATTGGATGCAGGGCAGTCAAGTCAAATGCAACGCAGAAAAGGCAGAAATTATTCCATTTGGATCCAGTGTGAAACTGATGGTAAGCTCTCTAGCCCACTACATTGCTGGTCCCGCCCCCTCCATCTTCAGTGGTTAAAAACTTAGGGGTGAAACTGACCACCACCCTCTCCTTGCGGCCACAGATTTCTGCGGTGGTGGGCCAATGTTTCGCTATGCTCCGCACTTTGAAGTAATTTCTTCCCCTCCATCTTCTGGAGGCTAGGAGAGTTGTTATCCATGTGCTGATGACCTCAGGCTTGGTTTATGCTAACACTCTCTAGGAGTTGCGGAGGTCCTGGTGAACCACCTGCAGGTGGTCCAAAATGCGGCATCTAGGCTTCTCTTGCATTTACCTAAGCATTGTTTGTCAGCTTTGAAAGCCCTCCATTGGCTGCTTGTCAAGATTCATATCCGAGGTAAAGCTCTGGTTGTGGTTCACAGGGCTGTGTAGTGTTCCAGCCCTGGCTATCTGGTGAATAGATGTGTCCACTACTGCCCCATCCAGAGCCCTGCACTCTTCCTCTGCTTCTCTTCTGCCGTTCTCTGCTTGTTGCAGGTTCGAATGGGAAGTAAAGCGTTTGCTTTGCATGCTGCCAAAGCATACAATAAGTTCCCACACAAATTACATCTGATCCCTCTTGAGACCACATTCCGCAAAAAACGTAAAACTTGGCTCTTCTCTGTGAGGCAGAGGGGACTTGGTTTCTGGGTGTATAGTAGGTGCTCCTCCCCTAGAGCCAGGACACTCCTTGGAATAGCTGTGCGCTAAAAAAAAAATCACTTGTTCAATCATTTATTCATTCATTCACTGCATTGACAAGGAGACGTTCTGTCTCAGGGAATCTGAAACACTGCCAACTCTCTTTTAAAGTAAGTATTACTGGAAGAAAATTACTTAACTAGAATTATGTGCACTAATTCAGTAGAAATTCAAAGATATTTTTTTACATATTCAGATATTTATTCAGCTGGATTACTTGTACAAAAACCACATTTCTGTTTGCCTATCTTTACATAATTTACATCAAATGTAGGTTAAATTGTTAATGATTTTTTTTAATTAAAACCAACCACATGACGGTGCTGGACAGTGACTGGTGGACAGATTCAGAATTCTAATTCTGCCAAATGAAAACTTCGGGAAGAAGCTGGACAGTGACTGCATGGGGTTGGTAGATTTACTATTGTAACTCCACCAAGTGTAAACTTAGGGAAGGTGCTGGAAAGTGACTGGGTGGCAGATTTACTAATGTAACTCCACCAAGTACAAACTCCAGGAAGGTGCTCGACAGTGACTGGGCAACACATTTACTATCACAACTCTGCCAAGTGCAAACTTAGGGAAAGTGCTGAACAGTGACTGGGGACCAGATTTACTATCCTAACTTTGCCAAGTGTAAACTCAGGGAAGGTGAGGGACAATGAACGGGGGCAGATTTCGGGGTTGATTACGATGTCGGTCGGAAAGCCTACAACCACTACTCAGAAGCTTTCCGACCACATTCGGAGGCTATCCGACCAATACGGTTTGTGGTCTGACCACCCGATTACGATGTCGGTGGTCAAAACATAAACTGGCCAGTCATTCTGACACAGTTCTGAACGGCTCTCAGAGTCTTCCAGATGGTCAAAACTGCGCCATAATCCCCTATAGATGGTGTTTCCGACGTTGGGATTATGATGTCGGTTTCCCACAGCCTTACCGTGCCGGCCTTTCTGTCACAGAAAGGCTGTTGGAAAGCGACGTTGGGGGCCCCCTTCTCTACTGACTACGGGTGTTGGTCAAGGCACCATGGGGTGCCTGCCACAGGGTGCAGGGGTTTAAACACACACCCATTTCTCTATGGGAGCCTGTATTACAGCCGGTTTATGGCCGTATTCCAAGCTCCCATAGAGAAAAGTGAGTATGCGATCGAACAGTGTTTGGTCGCTTCATAATCAGGCGGCCGGAACTGCCGACCAGAGGTCAGTTGGTCCCGAGTCCTTGACGGTGTTGGTTGGAGGCAACTCCAAACGACATCGTAATAAGCCCCTTACTATTCAAACTCCACCAACCACCTACTTTGGGAAGCTACTGGACAGTGACTGGGGTTACAGATTTAATGATTCCAACTCTGCCATGTGCCTACTCTAAGAAGGTGCTGGGCAGTGACTGGGGGGCAGATTTACTGTTCTAACGTTGCCAAGTGCAAACTCAGGAAAGGTGCTGGATCGTGACGGGGGACAGTTTCAAACACATATGCTCCTTGTAGGAGAGTAGGGTCTGCTTCCTATGGTCACCCCCACTTTTTGCTTTTACTTCTCTGGTTTTCGACTTTGATGTGGCTGTGGGCCTGCTGATCAGACCCACAGCCCAGATCCACTCTCTCTAAATTTACACCATGTACTCTAGGTACATCCACAATGGGGAATTGGTTCACCTTATCAGCCCCTATACAAGTGTACCATAGGTGCCCAGGGCATAGGTGCAACCAAGGCCTACAGGGGCTGCAGCATGTATTATGCCACCCCTGGCTGGCCATCCAAACTGACACAACTGGCTGATCACTCAGCTGGGGCAAGGTCGTGTAATCACCCCTTGCTTAGGTATAGTATTCCTATATCTACACTTATATATAGACACACAGTAACCTATAAGTCACTCCTATGGCAGGCCTTAATAATCCTGGAGGCAGAGTGCTGGGTTATGTGTGAGATGGTGAGCTAGCATGAGCTGAGCCTGTCTGCAGATTTCGGAACCATGTCCTTATAGCTGTTCTATGATATCGCCATACCATATACTCTTAAGTGCATTATAATCCTCGCGGTTAAATGCTAACTTTGGTTTGGCTTTATCCAAACATGTCGTGTAAGGTGTCATATGCTTTGGAATACTACCCCCTTGCCAATTCTGGTGACAGGGGTAGCATTCCACCCTTCTAGAGGGAGAAGACATGTTGTTGCTGACTATCCCGGTTAAAAGTTAACCAGAGCCCCAGCGTCACAAAATGGACGCTGCTGCCACCGACACAAGTCTGACCGCCTGCTGCTGGGAGTCCTTCTAATCACGGAGGTTTGGACAATAGGTTTCCTGCCTGGGGAGGTGCGAGCACCACCCCAGACAGGTCTTTGTGTATTGGGACAGGGAGGGCTGAATAGAATGAGACACTGCCTGGAGCACCCTAGGTGCTCCGTGCATACCCCAGTTCAAACCGGTTGCTGGGTCACTCCAGCCCCAGCTCTGGCGCGAAACTCGACAAAGGAGAGGGGGTGTAACCACCCCCTTCCTGGTCCAACCCATAGGAGGGACCTAGAAAGTAATCCAGCCCCTTTTAGTTGTATAAAGGTAGGAGCTGGGTCCTGAGACTTTAGATTAATCCTGGAATCGAAACTTGACACGAAACTCTGGACCTTCGACATTCTGCTGAAGCTGGAGACTGAAGAATCTCCCTTGTGGCCAAGGAGTGACCACCCTAGGCAACCAGGCACCATCAAGCAAATCAACGGCTTGCTTTGTCGATGTTCCCACCGGAACCCGAGCACAGAGCCTGACAAGACCCAGACTTCCAGACCTCTCTGACCCTCTCTTCACGACTGCAGCATAGCTCAGATCCGTGGAGGTGACGAGACACGTGGGACCGGACATCTTGGCCCCTGCTTCCCTGCAAAGGTAAGGCACCCAAGACTTTGCTGGTCTGCATCAGAAGCCTTTGTGGAATCCTGCGTGGGTTGTCTTTGCCAAGGCTTGTTGACTCCAATCCGGAAGTCCATTACTCCATCTGCAAGAACCTTCGTGGGACAGCTCGTCTCCAGCACCTGGTCATCGTTGACGCCTCCTGGTCCACGTGGCTGCCAAGACAAGCTTCAAGACAGGACCTAATTGCTCCTCGACGTCATCTGGTTCCTTCCTGGCTCCACCCGGTCACTGGCTAGTGACCCAGACTCTGTCCCCTCTGCTTTCAGGTCCTCTTCATCCTCCATACACCCTTGGATCCACCCGGACATTTTCCTCCTGGTCGCCTGCAGCATCTTTCTTCAAGGCTCCATAGGATTCAACGACGAAACCCGACACATCTTCACACCTATGCACCCGCCGTCCGTGGGTGAGGTAACGCAAGTACTTCGGTGCTCCCAAGGGTATTGACTATCCAAGTGTCTAAGTATTTAGTTGTTTCCTCCTACCTAAACCGGAAGTGTCCTAAATCCTTCGAAATCTAACTTCTAAGTTCCCATTGACTTTGCATTGACTCACGCATGTGTGTAAAGACACTGCACGCGCCGCCTGTGGGCCTCCTACTTCTAAACTAAGGTTCATATAGTGTAGCCCCAGCGATTCCCTAGGCCCTAGGCCTTTCCTTTTCTCGTGACGTGGTACTTATACCACTTTTTTAATATATGGTTTGCTTCGCCCCTAGGGCCTAACGGTAAATTGTGCAACTTAACGTATTCTGACTAAGTATCTTGTTATGTGCTTTGGCCTCTGATCTCATAAAGAGTTCAGAGGAGTGTGTTAGTAAATAAATACATATATATTTTATGTATATCCTGTGTGGTGTCCTTTCATTTGATATTCAAGGGGTTACATATGGTAAAACAGCTGGCTTTACACGCCCTCAAGAGTCTTTAAGCCTAAGACTGTTCTGTCCACGCTACCACTAGGATAGCTGGTCTATAAGGTTGACTTACAACCATCACCATAAGGGTTATTTGGACTGGTGCAAGGTGATCACTAGAATAGTGAACATCATATACCAGGCCAACTTCTCACACTCCTTCTTGTTAGATCATTACACAATAAAAACACATTTAAAGATAGCCATCTACCACCAAGAAAGAGTACGGAAAACTCCTGCCCACCCCCTAAATAGAGGAACCGCAACTAAGGGGAAAATAATTAAAAACTATAAAGTAAACACAAAAATTTGAAAAAATAAATACGGAGATGTAAGAAAAACACAATGTTATACAAACCCCTTTCTAAACTTTGATGCACTACAAAGAAGCAAGGAAAACACAGCCTCAAAATCCTCAGCAAATCCGACAATGATATCTCAAAAACACTGATGTTAAAAACACAAGGAACAATAAAACAGGTAAATTGTTTCATACTTAAATGAAATTTATTAATCAAATTCTATTTTCAAAACAGGAAACTAACATAGATTTTTTTCCAACAGATTAAACTACATTAAATATATTTTTATCTCAACACATTCCAACAACTAACTCTACAATAATTTTCTCTTCACAAAATCAACAAAAATTGGAATATGAAATATTTTCTGTATATTTTTCAGACCTTTAAAACATGGAAAATGCTTGTCAAGCCAGGTATATTCCCGTCAAAAATGGTAACAGAATTTTAAAATTAAGGGGTCTATTAGGATGGCGGTCGGGAAATCACCCCGACCGCCATGGTAGCCGGAAAAGATAGCCCACCAGGACTGCAGCATGACCGCCGGTCCAATTTGTATGCTCCACCGTCGAAATCTGACTGCGGCGGTACGATCGCGGGCTTTAACAATGCAGCGGTTGCTGCTACCAGCAGCATCGCCGCGTTGTCAAAAGGAGCATGTACAGCATGTCCCTGCACTGCATGGCAGGCACTGCACAGTGCCTGCTACCTTGTACAGGGACATAAAGTTGAGTACCATGGGTACCCCCCCAGTGAACCCACACACCCTGCAAAATATTGGGGGCTCGTAATGGGCCCCCAGAGACATTCAACGCATGCCTTTTCATGGCGGTCTCACCGCCGCAGACAGGCTGGCTACCGCCAGCATCATAATCATGCTGGCGGAGCCTGGCCCTGCACCGGCACCATTGTGGTGGTCCAGTTCCGCCCGCTAGGCAGGCGTGCAGACTGCTACCGGCAGAAAATCTCACCGCCAGAGTCGTCACCACCATGCTAACAGGACCGGCGGTTGTCCGGGTTGCGATCATGGGCGGATGTCAGACGCCGGTCCGGCGGTAGCCACCGCCAGCCCGGCAGCGGCCATCTGTCCGCCATCCTAATAGACCCCATGGTGTGTACATTTATTGTAAGGAGAAATTAACTGAGCCCAGGAGTTATTGTAGGTGAATTGAATATATTTCATCCCTTTGCATAGGCATAGCAGTTACCCTCGGTGACACATTGGAAAGAACCAACGTGCATAAACACTACTCGTTGGAAGCTTACAGAGCGACATCCTTGGTTTGAACTCCGACCGCAGTAGTTCAATGATGGCAGTCAGAGTCCAAACAGGCCGGTCAATCTGATTGGCTTCTGACGGACTCAAGGAGTGCCTCGTCGGCCAGTCGAAAGCCTCACATAATCCCTTTAGGATGGTGTTTCTGCTGTCAGGATTATGATGTCGATTTCCAACAGGATTTCCATGTCAGCCTTCCAACATGGAAAGCCTTTCAGAAAGTAACTTTTGGGGACCCTAACAAGGCTCCCTTCTCCTACTGTTCTGGGACTGGGTGGCATTTATGATGCCCCCTGTAAATCCCTGGAGGGATTTACAGTAACTCCCATTCCTCTATAGGAGCTTGTGCTGCGTCTGGTTTCTGACCGCCACACAAGCTCCCATAGAGAAATGGGAGTTTGCAACCGCACAATGTGCGGTCGCATCATAATTGCGGTTTCGGTATTGCCGACCGGAGATTGATCGGTTTCGCAACCACAGAGAGGTAGGTCAGAATCAACTCCAAACGACATCATAATGAGGACCTTTGCCTCAGCAAAGGAGATTGAGGTTAGATACACTAAATTCCTATCAGTTGTAAAATGTGAAACAAACAAATATCCTAGAAAAATCATAATTGACTTTGAATTACAGATGTACCTGAATTCCAAAATTCAAGGATTGTTTTTCCATTTTCCCAGCCATATCGGAGAAATAATTTTAAAACATCGTTAGTTGAAGGTTATATGTCAAACAGTAAGCTTCAATGTGAACTCAGAAAACTCCCTTCTTTGTGTGTTTTGTATCTTCTGAGTGTGTGGATGACTTCTACACTTCAATTGTATATTTGGAAATTGTTTCACAAAACGAGGAAAAATGGCCCCACTTCTAAATTATTTCAAGGAAACCTGGATTGGCTGGGTCAAGATGGAAACCAAGGTTTCCTATTGAGAAGTAAACTGTTGCTCAGAGTGAGATGCAGAAATCAACAATGCCATTGATGATTGGCATTATTCTTTTAACAATTTAAAAAGAATGTGTCACCCCACCCTCTATATCTTTCTGGAAATTTGAAAAAGAGCAAAGTTTTCAGGAACTGAGATTTGCTCAACTATTGTCAGGTAGTCTGAATCCTTGAATACCCCAGAAAAACTAAGGAGATGTCGGAAAGACTATTGGCAAAAATTCAACAAATTGCATTGTTGAGAACTTCAGATTACCTAGACAATATTGCATACTTTTTACACTACTAATACCTAATACATTATTTAAAAAGTACTCTCTTGTTTTGACCTAATATTTAAATTCAACTGTTATTTTTTATATTATTACAAAAATTATTTAGTTTTTTTTCCTACCTTTAGTTGTGTTCTTTTGATGATCATTTTGATATATCACTCACCAAGAGTCATTAATAATCCAATAACCCTTAAAGATCGCTTCAAAACCAAACCCAAAAAAAAGTTTTTACCTTTACAAAAAATGCAATCCAATTTTCATTGTGCCTTCTTCTAAACTCCACAAATGACGCAATTAAAAAATCATAATGTCTGAAAAGTTTATTTTCTCAAAAATTGCTAAAAAAATGTTTTTTATAAAAAAAACAAAGATCTGTTGGTTCTTATTCATATACGTTTAAAAAGAATTAAAATAATTTTCTTTTTCTTTTTAAAACTATTTTTGAACAAAACATCTGTCTGATGTGTGCACATATGGGCTCATCACAATGTTAGTCGGAGTTGCCTCCGACTGACACCGTCTGAGACTCGGCACCGACCGACCTGGCCCCCACTCCACCACTTGGATGGATGCCCACAGAACCTCCAAATGTGCTACCGCCACAAACCTCGAAGAAGAAGTGAAGAACTTCAACGCCTGGATCATCAATTGCACCAACAGCATTGTCCCTCTCAAGATCACCATCCAGAGAAAATCTTTCAAAGAGGCCAACTGATACACCCAAGAACTCAGAACTGCAAAACGAGACAGCAAACAGCTGGAGAGAAAATGGCATGACAGCAAGGATACCTCCAACACAACAACCTTAAAGACCTCCCTCAACCTCTAACACTGCCTGCTGAGGGCAACAAAGAAGACTGCCCTAGCTGCATGCATTGCAACCAGCGGAAACAACAAGGAACTTTTCAATATCGTTAAGGAATTCTCCAACCCAGTTGCCAGGGAAAACAACATTGCACCCTCACAGGAGCTGTGCGACTACTTTTCCAACTTCTTCCATGACAAGATCGCAGCCATATACAGAAACCTCAAACCCCAGTCACACCTACAGACTTCCTCGGCACCAAGACATCGACATGAACCACAGACTGACAACCTGGAGTCTCCTTTCTATCCAGGCCACCACGTATACCATAAAATCCGGCCACTCTGGAGCTCCCATAAACCCATACCCAAATAACAACTTCTACTTCTGAAACCAAAGGATTGGCCAGGAACTCACCACTCTGCTCAACACATCTATCATCACCACATTTCCCAATGCCTTGAAACACCCCGAAGTCAGGCCACTAATCAGAAAATCCTCCGCCAACCCCAGCAAACTTAAAAACTACTGGCCGATCTCCCTGCTCCCATTCCCAGTGAAAGTACTAGAAAAGATCATCAACAAGCAACTCATGGCACACCTGGAGCAGAACCAGCTACTTAACATCTCCTAATCCAGCTTCCACAGCAATCACAGCACTGAAACCGCAGTGATTGCAGCCACAAACGACATTCGGACCTTTCTCGACAAAAGAGAAACAGTAGCTCTGATCCTCCTCAATCTATCGCAGCCTTCGACACAGTATCCAACCACACGCGGATCAAAAGACTCCACCACATCAGCATCCAAGGGGACGCACTCAAATGCATCACATCCTTACTCACCGGTATAACCCAGAGGATCCACCTCTAACCATTTAACTCCAAACCCAAGGAGATCACCTGCTGTGTCCCCCAGAGCTCACCCTCAGCCCAATGGCCTTCAATGTATACATGACCCTGCTGGTCACCATCGTCAGATCCCATGGCCTCAACATAATTTCCTACGCAGACAACACCCAACTTACATAGAATAGCTCATAGTGTCCATCAGACCTAGGACCTCCATCCACTCCCTCCGACTATGCCAGCAACCTCAGAATCATGATTGACAACAAGTTTTCCATCAAATAACAGATCAACACCATGTCCTCTGCCTGATTCCTCATTGCACATTCTACGTCAGATCTTCAAGTGGCTACCCCTACACTTGAGACTCACCGTGATCCAGGCCCTCATAACCAGCCAACTGGACTACGGCAACACCCTCTAAATAGGAATTGCCGTACACATCCTACAGAGACACCAGGCTATGCACAATGCTGCAACCAGACTCATACTTGGCCTTCCCCGACAAAAACACATTACATCCCACCTCAGGCAACTCCAGCGGCTCCCAATATAGGGCCCGATTATGATGTTGGACCGAGTCCGTTTGACATCGTTTGGGAACTGGGACCGAACAACCTCCTGTAGTCGGTCCTAACCCAACAATTAGGATGCGACCGAACACTGTTTGGTTGCATTCGTATTCTTTACAATGAGAACATGCATTTCGACCGGAATTATTGTAAAGAGCAGAGGTGCAATTCATCCCTGCACCTACAGGGTGCAGGGATCAACAGGGAGCACCATAGTTGCCCCCCAGGCCACCATCCAGAGGCCTTGCACCCATGGGGGCCCTGCTGGGGGCCCCCAAAGTCAGATTCCCACAGCCTTTCTGTGCCAGCGAGGCCGGCACAGAAAGGCTATTGGAAATCTGCCATCGTAATTCCTCGGGCGGAAAGCGCCGCCCAAGGGATTACTGGAAGCTTTCTGAAGGAAGACAGCGTTAAAAACGCTGTCAGTGCCACGGGCGTTGGTAACAACGCGGGACGTTACATCAACCACGTTAATTATTGCATTACATTGCAAGTCGTTTCTACGACTTGCGCTAGATGGCGTGCAACACCAGGGAATGTGTTGGATTTTAAGTCTAACACATTCCCTGCTGTTGTGCTAACTGGAGTTGGAGTAGTAATTTATACTATTCCTAAATCCAGCGTGCCATCTAGTGCAAGTCGTAGAAACGACTTGCATTGTAATGCCATGCGTGGTAACAACGCGGACGATGTAACGTCCGCATTGTTACCTACCGCGATGCAATATGAGGCGTTGTAACATCACATATTCCTTTCTGAATGGCAGACCTGCTCTCCGAGCCTATCGGAGGTCATTCGGAAATCCGGTTTCCGAATGACTGAGGGTCGGACCCGTTTTCTATGGCATCATAATCAGGCCCTTAGAAGAGAAGCTAATTCAATCTGCTGACCCACACACACAAGGCACAACAAAACCAAGGACCTGCCTACATAATTCACCACCTGAACTACCACCAAACGCTGGGAAGACTACACTCCGCCTCCCTCCCACTTGCCCATACTCCCCACATCTACCGAAACAGAAGTGGAGGGCACTCCTCTCACTTCACAACAAAGACCTGGAACATCCTCCCCACATTACGCTGACCCATTACCTGAGTTCCAGAATTCCAAATGGCCCTCAAGACATGACTGTTTGAATAACCACCTGGGACCTGCAAGCGCCTGGAACCCTATCGGGTGATTAGCCGCACTTCATAAATCCTCCTTGGTTGTTTGATTGATTGATTCATAGTGAGAGGACCCCCACTTTCACAGGAAACAATCTTGAAGTCATTCATGTGCCATGTGAAAAAATCGCTGAAACAGCTGATTGTTAAAACCGTCACTCAGCAGGAAACCAGGACTCTGAAGACAATCCTCCTACCTTCCACTGTAGGGGACAAGGTGCAGCTCACATAAGGATTCTGCTGGGAAAGATCGGGTAGGGTTCAAAGACAGAAACACACTCTGCTTCCCTGCATCTCAGAAGATCATCACATCAGATCTTCCTGCTTCAGGGATCTCAGTGAGGATGTGACAGGCAATGAACAATCAGTGTCTAGTGAGTGGTCTGCTATGGGTCAAATGTTTTAATGTCAATCATACATTCTACACCATAAAGACCTTAGGCTAAATCCTTGTCCTCTAAGCAGTAACATTTGCTTACCAGATGCTCCTGAGTGTAGAGTGGCTATGAACATGGGAGAACATAGAATCTGTACCCAAGTCGAGAGCATCTGTATACAGTAGCAAACAGCATGTGAATGACTGGGCACATGTCCATGTTAAATAAATGTAATGCAGTGCTACAAACAATACTATGCAAAGTGGAGGTATATGAAGCGTGTACATTTATTTGCAGAATGTTCTGATGATTTGAGTCATTGCACATTGTTGAAGAATGTACATTGTAATGGTGACCCCCTTAGAGAGAGCGTATTTCTCAGTGTGGTTGTAAGCTTGGCTCTAAGGTCGTACACCATTCTGCTGGTCTCAGGATTATGTGTAGTGTGCTTAACCATACTACAGAGGTTGTCCACATGTTGATGGTTGAACATGTCTTATCCATGGCTAATAAATACCTGTCTACCAAAATTGTTGGTCATGTGAGATGTTGAATAAGGTGATCCCATTAAAGTTAATAGAGAAAGAACACTTTTTTGGAGGGTGTTCAAAGTTTAAAGAAATGAGTGGCCCCATTAAAGTCTATGGCAGTATTTTTTTGTTAGGCGGGTTAAACAAAGGTTGACATCCACCAAGTGTGGGTGAATGTACAGATATGCAGCATGCCTTGTGTGTTGCAAAAGAGTATGCCCATTAACAGTTGGTTGCTGACAGTGGAAGGGGCACAGGTGTAGCTTACCAAATTACTTCCAGTCCACAAAGCATATAGCACATTGTCATCAATGATATAATTGAAATGTCATCAATGATGTAATTTAACATGTCAGGAGTGATTTAATCTGTGAGTCCATGATTGGTGCATGACATGAGCACATGTTAAAGTTTGTTTACTGAGCTCTAACTTTGTTTTGTAACCATGACTGCACTTTAAGTGTGTTTTGTCAGTGCCTTTCAGGGGGCAGCCAATCTCCCACGGTGAGCCAACCCCCCAACAACAGCCAAAACCTCTCACATCCCTAAAACACATTTCAATATTATTTCAGTATTTATGATACTGTGTGTTTCCAGTACCGAAAAGGCTGAGCGGAAAAAAGCTCCCTATGGCTATTAGGGGGCCCTATTTATTTTTTCAATTTATGGTACTGTGGACGTCACCCGGGACCAGTTGTGCAGATATACCTCATTTAACTACTTCATGACCACCCAAGCTCTTCTTAAAAAGATCATTTCTCAGAAAACACAGGACAGATCCACGCCAAACAATTCAAAATACGCTTTCTGAGTAAAGTTCTAACTCTCGGCCAAATTTGGTGTAATTACTAAGAGCCGATTTGTCCGTACCTACAAAAAACGTTCCTAAGGGAAATCAACATTTTGTAACCCCCTCCCCCAGTTTTCCTGACCCCTGTTCAGGCAAAGATTTCCAGAAAGGAGATGAGGTGGATGATTTTTTTTTTTTAAATAAAGTTTCAAGCTCTGACTTAACTATAATTACACAACTCCATTGTATAATGTATGGCTCAGCTGCTCTTTCCATCTTTCCATTGAAAAGGGAGTTCTTAGTTTGCCTATATTTTTGGATGGATCAGCACCAAAATTGGCACTGATTTAGCATAAGCATCTGTGGACCAGCATGCCAAATTTCATACACTTTTGTGCAGCGGTAATATGTTAAAGGGCGCCATATAAAGATATGTTTTTTATTTTAGTTTGAAAGTAGAACTTTACTCAGAAAGTGCACTTTTAATGGGTTGGTGTAAATAAATTACATGGTTTTAAAAAAAAGAAATAAGATGCTAGATGGGCTTGAAAGGGTTAACACTTTTGCATTTGTTCCCCATTCTAGTCTGTGGGCATGTGGAAACAGGACACTGACTATCTATCTGCAGATTAAAATTTAAAAAATAAAGGCCGTTCTTTGCATGAAGGAACCTTTTTCTCCCCTTGCTCATTTTGGGTTCATGGTCTCATACTTGAGACCGCGGACTCAAAAGATGTGATTGGCTAGCCGCAAGAGAAATTTTTTCTCTGACATCCATGCTTTCTTGAGGTCACCTACTAAGTCTCCCAAATGAAAAAAGAAATGTTTTACCTTGTACGGTGGACCGCAGACTATTTTTCAAGGCATGAGACTCAACAGGCATAAAATGGCATCTATGGCCACAGTAGGATCGTAGACTGTGCATATACTGTGATAGTCTCAGTTCACATTGAGTTCCCTTTCAAAGTCCAAATGGCTCAAAAAAAGTCCATGAACTATCAAAACATTTCAGCTGTATTAAAGGTTTGAAAAGTGAAAATGGTCTTTTCATCCACTTAGGTGTGGACTGACTAATTTCATTTTATCTGAAGGTGGTGGGGCTAATACAGTGAACTCCATTTTTTCCTAATGCACCAAGTCTATGGTCTCTCAAGAGAGAACGCAATTTCAGTGAACCTAGCAACAAGAGCAGGACTTTATAGTTTACAGATTTCCTGAATAGTCTGCCGAGCACTTTATATTGCAAAGAGCGTCCTATTAACTGAAAGCTCACAAACATTCCCACCACATTAAAAAGTTAATTTTACTGGTCAACATCTTTCACATCCACCATTTTGAACACAGCAGGAGACAAGAAGAGGTGATACTGTTAGCACTTCAACGCTTTTTAGTGCAAAGAACGCCACTCTTTACTACGATGCTGGGGGAGGGGTGGTTTTAGGGCTAAGGGTGTGGGGAGTGGTTGCAACCGTCACAGCAGTACCTAATGCACAAAGAAGTCCAATAATGGCAATAATTTTACAAGTTGTTAATCACCAAATTTTCATCAAGCATCTTTGTCCTCACTGCATACACAGGAAACGGGAGGAAGTCTGGAACAGTGAAGAGAGAAACAACTTCAAAATCACCTCATGGGTGCCACACACGGCCAATCAGCTACCTCAAATCCCTCAAACCACCAATTCACTGAAACCGATTACGATGTCAGGCAGAAACTTTGTGTCCGACACAGACTCAGAATCGGGACCTAACGACTCGCGGTTAGTGGTTCCGCCCGCCCGATTACGATGCAACCAAACAGTGTTCGGTCGGATTCCCATTGTTTCTTATGGGAGCTTGTGTTCCGCCCGACAACTGGCCGTAACACTGGCTCCCATATGGAAATGGGGTGTTTGCAGAAAACCCTGTACGCTGTTGCGGACCCCCCATGGTGCCTACCACACAGTGCAGGGTTTTACAGGAGGTTCCCTTGGTTACCCCCTACGCTCCCAACCGGAGGCTGCAAGATGAAGGGGGCCCTGCCAGGGGCCCCCAAATGTACTTTTTGGCAGCCTTTTCGTGTTGGACAGGCCGACGCGGAAAGGCTGTTGGAAATCGACATCGTAATCTCGAGGTCGGAAACGCTGTCGATAGGGGTGTACGATGCTGTTCTGACTGACACAAAACCTCCAATAGCCGATCGCAACTGATTCGGAATGTACGGTTTACCTTCGACTGAGAACATCGTAATCTGTTGGGAGGATGGTACACTGACTGAATCAGTCGGAAGGGCTCCGACACGGTCGAGGAGAATCAGACTGTCGGGAGCAGGCTTTACGCCCGACATTGTAATCGGGCCCCTAGTTGCAAAGGCTTTGGTTGTTGCACCATACATCTATTCCTCACAGTTCCACAGTAAAACTATTATTTTGATAGCCACCAAAAAAAATGGAAAAAAAACTGGTCTCTATAAATCACACAGCCCCTCAAGGCCCCCTGCAGTGTGCTGCGGGTTGAGATCTCAGCCCCTAGTTCTTAAGGGAAAACTAGTGGACTCACTTCATTCACCTGCCATATACATATTAAGTGCAGTGCCTGGCCTTCAACAGTGATGGGTTGTCCAAGGCCTTCCACAGCTGTGATTGGTTCCCAATGGAGGGCTGGTTTCAGAACCTTGTGGAGGGTTACTCAGAGGGCCTGCAAGAAGATTGTTCACGGTATGAGTTGGACACTCACAGGCCTAAACATTGGCCTGGCCCTCCCAATAACCCACTGAGGGTGGCCGACCCTGGCTGCACCGAGCTTGCCATGTGGTGGGAACTCATAATTAATACAGAAGCCATGCAAACTAAAAGAGGAAGCTATCTAGGTGAGGTATGGGAGTTGAAGGCAGAGTGGGACTCATGATTCAGTAAATATTACAAGACATTTTGAATGCTGATGTTTGTCAACATGCTGTTCCTTTTTTGTATGCCTAGTGTGTGTGTGATTTATTTATTTTATTTATTTATATGCTTGTATAGCGCAGGAATTCGACCCCCGAAGGGGTATCTCCGCGCTTGTGTTCATACCTGGGGACATAAATAAGTAAGTAAAGGCTGTTGAAAGCAGGATCAATTCAATGAATATATTGTCAAAAACAGATGAGTCTTTAGAGATTTCCTAAAGGCTCCAAGATTGGAGTCTTGCCTGAGAGAGAGGGGTAAAGTATTCCAGATGGTGGGACCTCTATAAGAGAGAGCTCGACCGCCCTGTCTTTCCCTTTTAATCCGCGGCAGGTATTTTGGACCAGAGCCAAACAGGCATTTATGGATAACACAGCATATTTTAAATTTCACCCGCTGGCGGATAGGCAGCCAGTGGAGTTTATTAAGGAGAGGCCGGGAAGGGGATCTAGCTGGAACATTCAGGATCAACCTGGCTGCCGTATTCTGGGCTACCTGTAGCCTATCGAGTTGTTCTTCATTGGCAGAAAGGAGCAATCCGTTACAATAATCTAATCTGCTGATTACAAGCGCTTGGACCAGCGTTTTTCTGTGACTGTCCGCCAGATACGGGAATACCCGCCTCAGAAGCCCAATGACTCTGAGACAGGTTCCTGCTACCTGGCTTACATGATCTTTTAGTAGTAAGGACTGATCTAACCGTACCCCTAGATTTTTTACTACCTGTTTGGGACATGGAGCAGGACCTAGGTCAGGAGGCCACCACTCAGGTGACCAAAGGAGCGGGTTGCTCCGAAAAGCATGACCTCCGTCTTGCCCACATTACATTGCAGGCAATTGGAGGTCATCCATTCGGATACAGCTCTCATGCCTGCAGCAAAGGTGTTTTTAACTGCTGGAGACAGTGTCTCGAAAGGAAACAAGAGCTGGGTGTCATCAGCATACGATATTGGTATAAACTCATATTCTCTCACGATGTCCGCCAAGGGGGCCACATACACATTAAAAAGTGTGAGGCTTAGACATGAGCCCTGTGGAACCCCCTTAGTGAGCTCCCTGGAGATGGAAAAATGGGAGCCCAATCGGACACTTTGTGAGCGGCCAGTAATGAAACTTTCCAACCATGACACAGCAGTTCCGCCTATCCCTACTCTCTTCAGACGACCGATTAGAATGTCATGGGACACCGTGTCAAAGGCAGCGGACAAATCCAACAGCACCAGAATCATAGAGCCTCCTCTATCCTGTGCTATCCTGATGGTGTCGGTCACGGAGAGGAGGGCTGATTAGGTTCTGTGATTGGGTCTGAACCCAGATTGTGAATGGTCCAGACCGCCCGCTGCCTCGATGTAATTAGACACTTGTGTATTGACATATTTCTCGGTCATCTTACTTAGATGTGGCAAGAGGGAAATCGGGCGGAGATTAGAGAGGTCTGACCATGGTAGCGCCGCATTTTTCCGAATAGGGTTCACTATTGCCTTTTTCCAATCACTGGGCACTTGCCCTTCCCTGAGGGAAAGATTAATCACTGTTTGGAAACCTGAGGAAAGCAGGCCTCCTAATGGGGCTATCATTTTAGCTGGTAGCAGATCAGTTGGAGAGCCTGTCTTAATTTGATTATACAAAACGACAACTTCAGACAAGCTAATTTCAGGAAACGTAGTGAGTGGGCTGCTTTCGCACTTAGAAGTCCAAGGAAGGGAGGAGTCAGCATTGTTGCAGAAATTGGTGGCTTTGCTAATCTTTTCATATATTGACTCTATCTTCTTCTCAAAAGATGCAGAAATATCATCGCATAAGATTTGAGTAAAGTCATCAGGACTTTCGCAAGCTGCAGGTTTTACAAATGATTGGAGAATTTTATACAGTTCTCTGGAGGAGTTTCCTGCTTCATCCAACTGTAAAGCGAGACTATTTTTCCTGGCCAATTTTATATTTTTATGATAGATGGCTAGAGCCTCTAAGTACACCTTCTTACTAGCAGGTGTACGTAACTTCCTCCAAGCTTTCTCAAGCTTTCTACAGCCCTGCTTCTCCACTCTCAACTGTTCTGTATACCATACTTCCTGTTTTGATCTAGGGTATTGTTTGTGAAGTTTTAGAGGAGCAACTGAATCCACTGCCTCCGCAAGGGCTGTAGAGAGGCCAGTGTCGACATCATCATTCTCATAAACACAAGGTTCCTTCCATACCTTCTGAAACCCATCAGGAATTACTTTATGCCACTGTCTTCGCCAAACTGGAGCAAGAGGCTTACTGTGTGGCGGGTGGAAACCTAGAAAGGTGAATTCGACCATGAAATGGTCGGACCAGCTAACAGGAGTTGGAGGGTAACATTTTATTTTAGAGCAGTTGGCTAAAATTAGATCCAAAGTATGTCCACCGGTGTGTGTTGGACCGCTGTTCTGAATCTCTAATCCCAATATGGAGAGATCAGAGAGCAAAGATATTGGGTCTGGGTGATTGGGGAGGTCTATATGAGTATTAAAGTCTCCAAGAAGGATAAAATCTTCCTTGGCTTTAAGATGTGGGGCTAATAGCTCCATTAACGTGAGCGAGAAACCTGCACTCGGTCCCGGGGGCCGATAGACTAATGCTCCCTTCCAGTGTGTTTTTGAAGTGGAGTAGATTTTAAAAATCATGACCTCCATTAGAGCGCAACATCTCTGATCAAGTAGAGAGACCTTCAGGCCCTCTTTATATACCACAGCAATGCCACCACCTGTTTTCGTGGGGCGATCTAAATTAAGAATCTTGTACCCCAGTGGAACCCCCAACTTAATGGCAGGCACCGTGTGGGGCTTCAACCACGTCTCTGTAAGGAAACAGATATCAGGTGTGGCTGTCTCAATAAGATCCCACATTTCCTGATGGTGCTTAGGTAGAGAACGGATGTTTAACAGGAAGCTTCCTAACCCGATTTGTGTGGAATTATCATCGGGGTTTCTAGGAATGGAGACCGAGAGGATGGGAGTGGAATGATAAGTAGAGGATATCGAAGAATAAGGCCCTACAGGAGCTAGAGCATAATCGCCGGTACATGGTTGGGTAAGGGAAGCTTGAAAATGACAAATGGTGCAAGAAAAAGGACCCTCAGTACACGGCCAGGTATCTTGCTTGCAATGTGTAATAGGGGCAGGTTGTAACTCCTTCAGTATCTGGGCAGAGTAGCAGATGAAATTGCTTCCAGTGGGTCCTGGGTTCCTAGATGTAGAGTCCATAGCCCCTGGCCCCGTCCGGTCACGGACGGGCGCAGACGGGCTACTCTTCGGCTTCTCTTAGGCGTGCCTTTAGGCGCACCCCTGCGCGCGACCGCTGCACGCTCAGAGCGAAGCAGGGCTAAGTAGCCCTCTGAGACGGAACACTAGAGCGCTAAACTTCGCTCCAAGCGGAAGTGCCTGGCTCTTACCTGTCCGCCCTCCCGTCAACGGCTCTAATTGCCGAGTCGGACTGGGGCGGGCAGGCTGTAGTATCGAGCACAGCCTTCCCTTTACCTAAATGGGCTCCTGTAGTCCCCTAATGGCTCGATAAATGCTCCTGGCAAAGCGGAAAGATTGCTGGCACTGTGAGTGACCATTACAATTAAAATAGTGCAACCATTGCAAAGACGGCGAAGAAATTTAAATACGTTTTAAAAATGTTTCCTGCCTTCAAACAGCTCCACACATCAGTGCATAAATGTTTCTGGCACTTGGGAACAGCTTACTGGCGAACAGCGGGTCGGGGAGACTCTGCCACCGTCCTCCCTACCGCAGTCAGCCGGCCGCTCCTTCCTGTCTAAGTAGCCCTCTGAGAGGGAACACTAGAGCGCTAACCTTCGCTCCAAACGGAAGTGCCTGGCTCTTACCTGTCCGCCCTCTGCTCAATGGCTCTAATTGCCGAGACGGACCGGGGCGGGCAGGCTGTAGTATCGAGCACAGCCTTCCCTTTACCTAAATGGGCTCCTATTGTCCCCTAATGGCTCGATAAATGCTCCTGGCAAAGCGGAAAGATTGCTGGCACTGTGAGTGACCATTACAATTAAAAAGTGCAACCATTGCAAAGACGGCGAAGAAATTAAAATACGTTTTAAAAATGTTTCCTGCCTTCAAACAGCTCCACACATCAGTGCATAAATGTTTCTGGCACTTGGGAACAGCTTACTGGCGAACAGCGGGTCGGGGAGACTCTGCCACCGTCCTCCCTACCGCAGTCAGCCGGCCTCTCCTTCCTGTCTAAGTAGCCCTCTGAGAGGGAACACTAGAGCGCGAACCTTTGCTTCAAATGGAAGTGCCTGGCTCTTACCTGTCAGCCCTCCGCTCAACGGCTCTAATTGCCGAGTCGGACCGGGTCGGGCAGGCTGTAGTATCGAGCACAGCCTTCCCTTTACCTAAATGGGCTCCTGTTGTCCCCTAATGGCTCGATAAATGCTCCTGGCAAAGCTGGTGTATTCCCATCAGTGTGTGTGTGAGCATTTGTGTGTGTGCAAGTGTGTGGGTTTGCATTGGTGTGTGTGTGTGAGGTGATGGTGTGATGTTCCCCCGTATAATACTTCTCTCCCATATTAGGGCTAATTTGTGAAATATTTTGGACATTCATGCATAGTGGTGCCCACCCTTGATGTAATGCTGGCATGACATAATTCATGTTATATTAAATACACGCAGACATTTGTGGCACACATCCCTAATGTAATGCTGCCTTGGGCTAATTATGATATGTTTTGCCATATTGTGGATATCCATGACAATATGGCATGACGGTGCCCCCCCACGTAAAGCTGAGCATTATGGTGTTAATTCTTAGCATATTATGTTCAACCATGACATGCTGGTACCCATTCCCAACATAATTTAGGTCCTAGCATATCAGTGGTTATTATTGTGGTTCCCTTTTCCTGTATGGACTCAAAAGCAAAGTCAAGTCTGATTCACCATGGTGCAAGGATGACTTTGTTGGTGCTTGACAGCCACAAGTGTGCCAGTGCAGAAGGAAAGCATTACTGCCCTCTCCATTTGACACAGTGCAGCAATTTGTCTTGCTGCATTGCTTTGCACCAAATATTGGTAAACCTGCCCCTCAATATCTATAAACTGTAGGTAAACTAAATGCTCCACGAAAGGGCCTAGGTATAATTTAAAACCTTAATTCATAACATTGGTTTAGAAAATTATAGCAACATTTTTCACATTTATTTTCCACTCAGTGTTAAAGGTCTAATTTCATGGATAAAGGAGATTCTGGATAGTTGTTGTGTAAAAGTCACTTTATAAAAATGTAACTTTGCATTTCCTGAGCCAACTCTTTATCAGAACCAGTTTTGCCACTCATTTCACACCCCGAGGCCCAATACACAATCCTAATTGGAGTTAACAATCTTTCTGTCAAGAGGATAATGGCCTGGCCCCTAGGTCCAAGATCAATCAATCATGGGTTTGTTAAGCACAACTACTCACCCGTAAGAGTCTCAAGGTGCTTAGGGTGGGTACGGGGGGTGGAAGGCACAGGATCCTGTCCATCAAGGAGCAGGTCTATCGAAGAGCCATGTTTTGAGGTCCCTCGTGAAGTTGGAGAGTGATGTCATCTGTCTGAGGTGGAGCGGGAGGGCGTTTCAGGCTCTGGCCGCGAAGAAAGAGAAAGAGCAGCCTCCTGATCTGGACTTCCTGGTGTGAGGGACCACAGCTTATGAGAACTGGGCTGATCGTAGGGTCCTTTGGGGTGCATGGAATGTGAGTCAGCTATTCAGTATGCTGGTCCGGTGTTGTGGAGGGCTTTGTGTGCATGGGTGAGAAACTTGAAGGTGATTCTTGCCTCGATGGGGAGCCAGTGGAGTGTGCACAGGTGCTGGGTATTGTAGCAGTGTCATGGCAGGTTGAGGATTAGTCTGGCAGTGGCGTTCTGGATGTTTTGAAGTTTGCGGGTGAGGTTTTGTTGGTTCCGGCATAGAGTGCGTTGCTGTAGGTAAGTCTGCTGGTGACGAGGGTGTGTGTGATGGTCTTTCTGTGTTTGAGGGGGATCCATTTGAAGGTCTTGCGTAGGAGGCGGAGGGTGTGGAAACAGGAGGATACGACGGAGTTGATCTGGCAGTCCATTTTGAGTTCGGAGTCCAGGATGATTCTGAGTTACGTGCATGGTCTGTGGGGGAGGGTGGTCTTCCAAGGGCGGGGGGCCACCAGGTGTCGTTCCAGGCATCATGGTGTGGGCCCATGATGAGTACTTCTGTTTTGTCCATGTTGAGTTGTAGACAGCTGCTCTTCATCCATTTGGCCACTGCTTCCATGCCTTCTTGAAAGTTGTTTTTGGCTGCATTGGGTTCGTTGGACAGGGAGAGGATGAGTTGGGTGTCGTCTGCGTGTGAAACAATGTCGAGTCCTTGGGTTCTAACGATGGGGGTATGCAGAGCCATGTAGATATTGAACAATGTGGGTCTGAGGGAGGATCCTTGGGGGACTCCACAGGTGGTCGTGTGAGGTCAGAGACGAAGGGAGGGAGTCTGACCCGCTGCATTCTGCCGGTGAGGAATGAGCGGGTGCAGTCGAGGGCCTTGTCCCGGATCCCTGCGTCGTGAAGTCTGCGTGTTAGGGTACTGTGGGAGACTGTGTCGAAGGCCGCTGAAAGGTCAAGGAGGATGAGGGCTAGTGTCTCTCCTCTGTCTAGGAGGGAACGGATGTCGTCTGTTGCGGCGAGGAGGGCTGTTTCCATGCAGTGGTTCTTTCTGAAGCCAGATTGGGAGGAGTCAAGGATGTGGTGCTCTTCGATGAAGGTGGCGAGTTGCTATCAAGAATTGGGCACTTAATAGTGATTAGACAGCCACAGTCAGCAAAACCTATGACGGCCTACACACTATCTCTTTTGACTAGGAGATGCCAAATAGAGCTGACAGAATGAATCATGATGCACTCTTTCCCATGGGCCTCATTAACTCTCTGGCTCCAGTCCTGGCAGAAGGAAACCAGTTCTTGACACCAACAGAGAAAGGAGGCCTCATCTAGTTAAGGGAACTATAGAGTGGGAGTCAGAGCCATTCCTTATGGAAGAAGGGGCTAGCTGTTTTGGCTTTAGGGCTTGAGCAAACGCTGTAAAAAGGAATGGGCATTGGGCAGGAATGTAGACAGCATGGAGTGGGAAAAATGTTCCAGTCTCGGGTTAATGCGCTTGATAAGACTGGTGTTAGACCTGTCTGACTTTTTGCGTAGTCCCTCCAAACTATTATTTATTTTGTCCCCTTTTTGCCCCTCATACCTTTATTAATTTTTGTGTCCACTAGCTTTTTCAAGGTGTTGGTCAAGGGGATAGGTACTCTTTCACCCTCATAGTTTTTCACCTCAGGCCTAGAGGCCTTTTCTGACAGGAATATAGTTGGAGTCACAAAATGGTGGCTACCAACTGTCCCAACTGACAAACCTAGAATCTGTCCCATAGGATAGAGTAGGGCATTCCAGAACCTTCTGGTCCCTTCTGGACCTCTGAGGGTCAGCCTATAAAAGGCGGAATGCTGGTCAGCCATTTTGTCTTACCAGAGAGAGTCAGCTGGAGGACAGGCTGTAGCAGAAGGTGGGGGTAGGATAGTCAAAGGGTTGACCTATTGATTCACCACCCTTCCTCCCTTGGGTTACTTGACTTGTCCCCACTGTATGGGATTACTGGAGACCCTGGGCGCCTGACCATCCCCTAGTCTAGAAGTAAGGGGTGTGTGTAGGAGAAGGAGACTGCAGCGCTGTGGAGCGCAGACCTCTGCCCAGTTGAAGAGACTTTGGAAGAGTGTCCCTCACCCCCCCGTCACCAGCCTCTGTCCAATATTGAGAGAAATAGGTCCCTGATAGGGAAAGGAAATGGGAGCTTATGCGTGAGGAGATCTAGCTCTATTTCCCATTCCCTTGGGTGGTAAAGAAGGCTAATGCCCTTGTGACCCTGAGGGCCCCTACCGGACGTGTAGCTGGCAAATCACCTATTTTACCCGTGATCTAGAGAAAGGAGAGGGGTGCCGGATTCCTGGTGA
This sequence comes from Lissotriton helveticus, assembly GCF_964261635.1. Lineage (NCBI taxonomy): Eukaryota > Metazoa > Chordata > Amphibia > Caudata > Salamandridae > Lissotriton > Lissotriton helveticus. The sequence continues at coordinate 645,823,820 of NC_136059.1, forward strand.
ACAGCGCCGATTCCGCCGTGAGCAGGACCCCGGGGGCATCAACTGTAGTGTTGAGGCGGCGTCACTGACTTGAGGAGAGGCGGGGGCTGATTGCCGAAGTTAGGCGCCTTCGCGCATGCCCCAGAAAGTGTCATTAACCCTTAACAGGAGGGGCCTAGGAGCGAGCAGGCCCGTAGGTGAGCCTCTACCAGCAGCAGGCGGCCGGGGCAGACTCCGGACTTGGTACGCTGGTCTCCCGCACATGTGCGGTTGCACCGCTGTGGGGGAGACGTCGAAGTTCAGCGCTTCTCTGTGGTATTAGAAGGTCCTGGAGGAAGTGGCGGGAAGTGCGCATCGGCGCTTCCTGGTTCGTGGGTCTCTTTTCCCTACTCAGGCCTCAACGAGGAGCGGCCTTGAGCAGGGGAGGAGGCGAGGAGGGGCGGCATCGAGCGCCCGAGAAGATTGGTTCCTCTCCCTCACTGTGAGACAGAGATACCGGCCTCAGGGGCCCCACGCACTGAGACCAAGTAAGGAGGTTGTGAGAGTGGGAAGTTGGAGGCCAGTGAGTCATCTACAAGGGAACAAGACTTCCGATTGGCAAAATAAGAGATGGGCTAATGCTGGGGAATGTTATCAAGTCTCTTTTAAGGAACTATTAAGATTCCATTTTCCTTACAGGAGGTTTCCCCTCGGTAATCAGACTATCTTCTTCCAAACCCCCCCCCCTTACTATTGTCAGAACTGGTGAGGAGCCTATACAGAGCAATTAAAGTGAGAAAAGCTCACCAATCCTTCCGGTTGAATAGTGGGAAAAGGGTAAATGAGTAAACTGTTTCCAGAGAAGTATAGAAACTGCTTCTTTTGGAGCTACGGTAATGTGATGTAACCTTATAGAGCCAAGTAGAGTGACTATTCTAACAATTTTAAGGAAGTTACAAAACCTATGACTGAATGTAATGTGTAGTAAATTGGAAAACTGTTTAATGTCAAGATTTGGCAATTCTTAGAGTGTTCATATTTTCATGAAAAACTGTATTGTGTTAAACTGAGATATCAAAAGACAAGAGAGCAAAGTATATTTTTATAAACAAGCTCGTATTTTTCCAAACATTGGTGTAGCGTCCTTTTTGAGTGAAATTGCGTTGATTTACTATTGGGTGGTTCTACAACCTTTACACATGTGCCTTTAGTGATTGTGTCTTACCCTAGGCCAGGCTACCCTAGGTGACCTGTCATCTCAGGTTCCAACAAGTTGGTGTCCAGCGGTGGGATCCTGACTGTGGTTGCAACTACTCAGTAGTAATTGAGCGTAATTCACTAGACTACACCAGGAGTTTTCTCCTAGCGGCCCTCCTAATTTGTGCTTTTGTTTTTCCAAATTTGTTCCTGGTGGTGGGGTGGAGGTAGCTTCAGGTTGCCCTTGCAACTCAAAATTCCTTGTGTGTATAACTTGGTATTGTCTATTGTAAAATGGAGTTTGCACTAGAAAACCTAGACACCTATTCTGTGGCTCAGCTGAAAGATTTCTGCCAGAAAATGGGGGTATTTTTTAAGCATGGTGCCAAGAAGGGGGAACTCCAGACCAGTCTAAGGGCTTGGGTGGAGGCACACAAAGAAGGGAAGGAGGAGGATGAAGGGACAGACCAGGACACGGTTGTGGAGATAGAAGGATTATTCCACTCTGAGGGGGAAAACCTAATCCCAGGACCAGTGTCCTACTCCAGGAAGGGCAGTAGCGCCTCTGGGGGAAGCTTAACTGAAGCAGAGCTCGCTGACAGGAGGGAAAAGAGGCAATTAAAATGGGAGTTGGCTAAGCTGGAGCAGGAGAAGGAAGAGAGGAGGATGGCTCACGAGTTCAGGTTGAAAGAGTTGGAACTCCAGGCCCTGCAACGGGGGCCCTCTCCTGTAATGAATGGTGGTAGCGAATCTAAAGAGACAGCCAGGGAGTCCAGACCCTATTTACCAAAAGATCTCATTGCTAGCTTTAGTCAGGGAGATGACATAGCCAAATGGTTGGCTGCCCATGAGGTCTCCTTAAGAGCCCATGGGGTGCAGGAGAAGCACTGGGGGGGGTGGTTTGTATAGGTACATGCCTCCCGCTGGTCGGGACACCTTGCTGGCCCTGGAACCAGAGGAGCAAACCAACTACCCCATCATGAAGCTAGCATTGGTAAGGAAGTTTGGGCTTACCCCAGAAAGGTACCGTCAGAAGTTCAGGGGGAGCCACAAGTTGAGCACCCAGAACTGGGTGGACTTCCTTGATTACGCAAGAAAGGCGTTAGAGGGCTGGGTCAAGGGCAGTGAGGTGAAGGATTATGAGGGGTTGTATGATCTATTTTTGAAAGAGCACCTTCTCGAGAAATGTTTTCCCGAGCTGCGCCAACACCTGGTGGACAGCAAGCTGACCAATCCCCGGAAGCTTGCAGAGGAGGCGGACATCTGGGCAAGTACCCGGGTGTCCTCAAAGGGGACTGGAGGGGATTCCCAAAAGGCCGGACAGGGCGCCCCCCAGAAGAAGGAGGGGGAGATAAAAAGAGGGAGTTCTCTAAAGGTCCCCAAAACAATTTCCAAGGAAAGGGAACAGGTTCCACCCCTAAGGCAAACCCGCCCAGAAACCCTAATCCTGGCCAAAGCCAGCAGCCAAGGGTTCTCCACTGTTTTGAGTGTGGTGGTGTTGGACATTATAAGGGAGATGTCAGATGCCCAAAGAGACCACCCCCTCCCACCGGAGGAAAACCACCGGGAGTAGCTAGTGTAGCGCTCGGGGAGGAGTTGCCCTTAGATAAGGGGGGTGAGTGGGCGGGTGTCACCTTAGTGTCCCTGGGAGAACGGGAGATGGTTCCAAAGATCCAGGTGCCCCCAAATACTGTTAAGTATGGGCAATGGGTCACCATCAATGGCCAGAGAGGGGAGGCTCTGAGAGATACAGGAGCCAGTATGACTATGGTGAGAAGTCAACTGGTGTCTCCAGAGCAGGTGATTCCCAATGTACTCCACCCCGCCGCGATGGCTGACGGCAGAATGGGCCACTATCCAGTGGCTGAGGTTCCCCTTTGAGTGGGAAGGGGTTGCAGGTTCACTTCGAGCTGCCGTAAGCCCTGCCGTGCCAGTTGATTGTCTGCTGGGGAATGACATGGAGCACAACACTTGGAGAGAGGTGGAATACCGGACGCACTCTGCGATGCTGGGTACACCTGACTGGGCCTGTGTGAGCACAAGGTCTGCGACTGCCCGGAGAGGGAGTTCGCCTGGGTTGGAGCCTGGAACAATGGCCCAACCCGCTGCCAAAAAGGGACAGACCCGAAGACAGGAAGAGCCTGCTTCGGCTTCCACACCCCATGTGACAGATCGGCCACCTGCGGTGGTGGACCAGGAGTCCGTGGAGGGGGAAGTAGACTCTCTGGAGGATTTACCCATCCCTGCTGAATGGCATGTGGAGGGAGGACCTACCAGAGAGGAATTCTGTAAGGGGCAGAGGGAGTGCCCTACCCTTGAGGGACTGAGGCGACAGGCTGAAGCCCAGGCAGCAGGTGATGTTACGGGACACTACCATATTTACTGGGAGGATGGACTCCTCTACAGTGAACCCAAGGTACCCTTACCTGGTTCATCAAGGGCCTTGGTAGTCCCGCAGCAATACCAAGCCTTTCTGCTGGAATTGGCTCATGCTATACCCTTGGCAGGACACTTAGGTCAGGACAAGACCTTTGCTCGGCTTGTCCTCCACTTTTATGGCCTCAGATGAAAGTGGCGTCCAACACTTACTGTCGGACGTGTGTATCCTGCCAGGCCAGTGGGAAAACAGGGGTGAAGCTAAAGGCTCCCCTGGAACCACTTCCAGTCGTTAGCACCCCCTTTGAAAGGGTGGGCATCGACATTGTAGGGCCTTTAGATCCACCAACAACAGCTGGTCACAGGTTCATCCTGGTTCTGGTGGATCATGCCACACGGTACCCAGAGGCAATTCCTCTGAGGACTGTCACTGCACCTGTGGTGGCTAGAGCCCTAATGGGGATCTTTACCCGAGTGGGTTTCCCCAAAGAAGTTGTGTCTGACAGGGGGACCAACTTTATGTCAGCTTACATGTGGGCAATGTGGAAGGAGTGTGGAGTGACCTACCGGTTCACCACTCCTTATCACCCCCAGTCAAATGGACTGGTTGAGAGGTTCAACAAAACCTTGAAGGGCATGATCAGAAGTCTGCCCGAAAGCCTGCGGAGGAAATGGGACGTCCTCCTACCCTGTTTGCTATTCTCTTACAGGGATGTGCCACAGAAGGGAGTGGGCTTCAGCCCCTTTGAACTTTTGTATGGGCACCCTGTACGCGGTCCTCTCAGCCTGGTGAAGGATGGTTGGGAGAAGTCTCCCAGGAAACCCCCCAGGATGTGGTGAGCTACATGCTGGCCTTCAGGAGTCAAATGGCGAAGTTGTGGAAGCAAGCTTCTGACAACTTGGAGGCCAGCCAGGCAGTCATGAAAGAGTGGTATGACCACAATGCTCACCAGGTGGAATTGGAGCCTGGCCAGAAAGTGTGGGTGATGGAGCCTGGAGAGCTTAGTGCCCTCCAGGATCACTGGACAGGCCCCTTTGAGGTGTTGGAGAAGAAGGGTAAGGCCACCTACCTGGTGGACCTTAAGACCCCACGACAGCCCCTACGGGTGCTTCATGCCAACCGACTCAAACCCCACCATGAGAGGCCCGAGGTCATTTTAATGATGGTGACTGATGGGGAAGAGGAAGCGGAAAGCGAACCTCTCCCAGACTTGTTTTCGTCTCAAGAGAAGGATGGGTCAGTGGAGGGAGTGATTCTCTCTCCCACTCTAACTCCTGAACAGCGGGAGGACTGCCGCCAGATACTGGAGCAGTACTCTACGTTGTTTTCCCTTGTCCCGGGAAGGACTCACCTGTGTACCCATGATGTGGACACAGGGGACAGCCCACCAGTGAAGTCGAAGACCTACCGGCTGTCTGACAAGGTGAAGGCTAGCATCCATGGAGAGGTTGCCAAGATGCTAGAGCTGGGAGTTATAGAACCTTCCAACAGCCCTTGGTCCAGTCCGGTGGTGCTAGTGCCAAAAGCCGCTCCACCTGGCACCACGCCAGAACTGAGGTTCTGTGTGGATTACCGGGGACTGAACTCTGTTACAAAGACTGATGCTCATCCGATCCCTAGGGCGGATGAATTGATTGACCGGCTAGTAGCTGCCCAATATCTAAGTACCTTTGACCTCACTTCAGGGTACTGGCAGATCTCCTTGACAGATGGAGCAAAGGAAAGGTCAGCCTTCTCCACGCCTGAGGGACACTTCCAATTTTGTGTAATGCCCTTTGGGCTCAAAAATGCCCCTGCCACATTTCAGCGGCTGGTGAATCAGGTCCTCTCTGGAGTGGAGAGTTTCTCTGCTGCTTACCTGGATGACATTGCTGTCTTCAGTAGCAGTTGGGAGGACCATTTGCAACATTTGCAAGCAGTTCTCCAGGCCCTGAAACAAGCTGGATTGACAATCAAGGCCAGCAAATGCCAGATTGGGCAGGGGTCGGTTGTGTACCTTGGACACTTGGTGGGTAGGGGGACAGTGCAGCCCCTGCAGGCAAAGATTGAGGCAATCATGGCCTGGGAACCCCCCAAGACACAGACTGAGGTCCGAGCTTTCCTGGGCTTCACAGGCTACTACCGTCGCTTTGTGAAGGGGTATGGCACTATTGTAGCGCCCCTCACAGAGCTCACCTCTAAGAAACAACCTCGACGGGTAGTTTGGACGAACGCTTGTCAGCAAGCTTTTGAGAAACTGAAGCAGGCAATGTGTGCAGCACTGGTCCTGAGGGCCCCAGACTTCTCCAAGGAGTTCATTGTCCAGACAGATGCATCAGAACATGGCATTGGGGCAGTGTTATCGCAACTGAATGAAGAGGGCCTGGATCAGCCTGTGGTCTTCTTATCCAGGAGACTGCTTCCCCGGGAACAGAAGTGGAGTGCAATTGAGAGGGAAGCTTTTGCAGTGGTGTGGGCTCTGAAGAAGCTGCGGCCATACCTGTTTGGCGCGCACTTCCTGGTTCAGACTGACCACCGACCCCTTCGTTGGCTGATGCAAATGAAGGGGGAGAATCCCAAGCTGTTGAGGTGGTCCATCTCCCTACAGGGAATGGACTTCCGGGTGGAACATCGGCCTGGAGTGGACCACGCCAATGCAGACGGTCTCTCCAGGTACTTCCGCCTTAGTGATGAGGACTCCCAAGGGGTTGGGTAGCTCTCCCCACTTTCAGCTGGGGGGGACGCGTGTTAGACCTGTCTGACATTTTGCGTAGTCCCTCCAAACTATTATTTATTTTGTCCCCTTTTTGCCCCTCATACCTTTATTAATTTTTGTGTCCACTAGCTTTTTCAAGGTGTTGGTCAAGGGGATAGGTGCTCTTTCACCCTCATAGTTTTTCACCTCAGGCCTAGAGGCCTTTTCTGACAGGAATATAGTTGGAGTCACAAAATGGTGGCTACCAACTGTCCCAACTGACAAACCTAGAATCTGTCCCATAGGATAGAGTAGGGCATTCCAGAACCTTATGGTCCCTTCTGGACCTCTGAGGGTCAGCCTATAAAAGGCGGAATGCTGGTCAGCCATTTTGTCTTACCAGAGAGAGTCAGCTGGAGGACAGGCTGTAGCAGAAGGTGGGGGTAGGATAGTCAAAGGGTTGACCTATTGATTCACCACCCTTCCTCCCTTGGGTTACTTGACTTGTCCCCACTGTATGGGATTACTGGAGACCCTGGGCGCCTGACCATCCCCTAGTCTAGAAGTAAGGGGTGTGTGTAGGAGAAGGAGACTGCAGCGCTGTGGAGCGCAGTCCTCTGCCCAGTTGAAGAGACTTTGGAAGAGTGTCCCTCACCCCCCCGTCACCAGCCTCTGTCCAGTATTGAGAGAAATAGGTCCCTGATAGGGAAAGGAAATGGGAGCTTATGCGTGAGGAGATCTAGCTCTATTTCCCATTCCCTTGGGTGGTAAAGAAGGCTAATGCCCTTGTGACCCTGAGGGCCCCTACCGGACGTGTAGCTGGCAAATCACCTATTTCACCCGTGATCTAGAGAAAGGAGAGGGGTGTCGGATTCCTGGTGAACAGCGCCGATTCCGCCGTGAGCAGGACCCGCGGGGGCATCAACTGTAGTGCTGAGGCGGCGTCACTGACTTGAGGAGAGGCGGGGGCTGATTGCCGAAGTTAGGCGCCTTCGCGCATGCCCCAGACAGTGTCATTAACCCTTAACAGGAGGGGCCTAGGAGCGAGCAGGCCCGTAGGTGAGCCTCTACCAGCAGCAGGCGGCCGGGGCAGACTCCGGACTTGGTACGCTGGTCTCCCGCACATGCGCGGTCGCACCGCTGTGGGGGAGACGTCGAAGTTCAGCGCTTCTCTGTGGTATTAGAAGGTCCTGGAGGAAGTGGCGGGAAGTGCGCATCGGCGCTTCCTGGTTCGTGGGTCTCTTTTCCCTACTCAGGCCTCAACGAGGAGCGGCCTTGAGCAGGGGAGGAGGGGAGGAGGGGCGGCATCGAGCGCCCGAGAAGATTGGTTCCTCTCCCTCACTGTGAGACAGAGATACTGGCCTCAGGGGCCCCACGCACTGAGACCAAGTAAGGAGGTTGTGAGAGTGGGAAGTTGGAGGCCAGTGAGTCATCTACAAGGGAACAAGACTTCCGATTGGCAAAATAAGAGATGGGCTAATGCTGGGGAATGTTATCAAGTCTCTTTTAAGGAACTATTAAGATTCCATTTTCCATACAGGAGGTTTCCCCTCGGTAATCAGACTATCTTCTTCCAAACCCCCCCCTTACTATTGTCAGAACTGGTGAGGAGCCTATACAGAGCAATTAAAGTGAGAAAAGCTCACCAATCCTTCCGGTTGAATAGTGGGAAAAGGGTAAATGAGTAAACTGTTTCCAGAGAAGTATAGAAACTGCTTCTTTTGGAGCTACGGTAATGTGATGTAACCTTATAGAGCCAAGTAGAGTGACTATTCTAACAATTTTAAGGAAGTTACAAAACCTATGACTGAATGTAATGTGTAGTAAATTGGAAAACTGTTTAATGTCAAGATTTGGCAATTCTTAGAGTGTTAATATTTTCATGAAAAACTGTATTGTGTTAAACTGAGATATCAAAAGACAAGAGAGCAAAGTATATTTTTATAAACAAGCTCGTATTTTTCCAAACATTGGTGTAGCGTCCTTTTTGAGTGAAATTGCGTTGATTTACTGTTGGGTGGTTCTGCAACCTTTACACATGTGCCTTTAGTGATTGTGTCTTACCCTAGGCCAGGCTACCCTAGGTGACCTGTCATCTCAGGTTCCAACAACTGGCATCTCACCAAAACTTCTTCAGAACATTCCTGGGCCTTGCAAACAAACACCTGAAGAAAGAATACTCTACTGGAATTAAAGGACTAAGGTCCTCCTGAGTCCTGCTGCCATCCAGAAACTGGAACTGCTCTCTATGGGTCAAGTGTGACTTCCTGTTTGCCTGTTCCAGGGAAACACTGTGCAAAAGAACTCCTGAACCCAAGATAGCCCAGCTGACCCATGAGGACTAAAGCCTTAAAACACCTAAGTTGGAGAGAGACCTTTCCCTAGACACCTGCCCTGAGGACCTGGGGACTTTCGAAGGGTCTAGAAATTACTTTTCCAGCAGTTGGAGAAAAATAGAACTTAGGGGCTAATTACGAGTCTGGCAGTCCATGGATCGACAGACTCGTGGGGGCACGGCCACAGGGGTCTTGAGACTGCCCTATTACAACTAGTAGAATTGGGGGTTTTACCTAAGCCTCTAGTATGAATTTGGACAATAAATGTTGATTTGAGGATAAACACAACTTTATTCGTTTATCCTGACATTGGTTTATGTCATTTTTTCTTTTTACTGAATCATCAAGTCATTTTTTCTAGACAGAACAAAGATCGTAGTCAACTTCATGTGTTACCATATCTTCTGACACATTAGAAAACAAATCATAAATATATACAGTGAAAAACACAATAGTAAACATGTGATTATACATACAAATGCAGTGTCCTCATACTTGTACTAAAACATGGAACAATTAATCAAAGGTTCAACAAGAATCACAATGATCAATACAAAACTTGAGGTGTGAAGAACTTATCAGGTGTCGCCTCAATTCCTGAACCAATATCACTCTGTTTAAATCAGGAAAATGAATGCCAAATGTTGCACGAATATCACTGGCATTAAATGTCATTAAGGGAAGAAATGCCGACGCGTTTCGAATCCCGCTAGCTGATTCACAGGTCTCTCATCAGGGCAATATGAATCGGGTCCATGGGAACTATTTACAAAAAAGAAAGGGATATTTACAAAAGGGTCCTCAATCCATTAATTTTCTAAATGATTTAAATCAGCGAGATGCAGCATACCTTGTTTTGTTCATGCCCAAGGATACGCTTGCTTTAGGGTGTGGTCGATGCCGTGGGTGTCAACTGCAATAGAGTTAATTTGTGTCAAAGGCAATGCCCGTAACGAGTAAATAAGAACTCGCATTAGTAACTTCGGGGAACAGCAGAATTTTACCTTCTATCTTCTTACTTCGGCAGCGTGCCTGCCAATGTCCGGGAATAATTGTTTTATTTCTGATCGGTTCACATATCTGTAAAATTATTGAACATGGTTTCAGAGATTTGTTTCTGCACCAGCCCGTTAGGTGCGGTTGGCCGAGAGAGAGAAAAAACTTACTTCTGGAGTCACCGGGAAGATGCGGGAATTGATGCCGCTGTTGTTTCCAAAAGTTTCAGTGCTGTAAGAAACAAGACGGCAAGGGAGAGTCACTTCGCTGGCCTCACTTTACTGAACTGGGTGAAAAATAACCCCATAACCCTTGTGTCGCTTACCGGTAAAGTGCACAATTGACAACGAGGGTCGGTTTCACTGCAAACCGGATCCTGACTGATCTCGGTGCCCGCGAAAAATGCCGGACATGTTTAAGAATTGATCATGTGGTGTTCGTATGACCAATCAAGACATGTGGGGCCATGCAATCAGTTGCATTGTCTTCTGGGACTTGTGGTTGGGCCAGACTGTTAGCGAGCGTGTGAATCTCATGCCCTATTTATTTCACTCAAACAGTTGAGACCCTTGTTGACACTATCGAATTTCATGATGAGATACGCTTCTTTGCGCAGTAACATAGTTTCAACGTTGGGCTGGTGTTTGGAATCAATCCAAACTAATGTTGTCCATTTGAAATCAGTTTCACTGTGGTTGTTGTTGACAAAGTGTTCCACCATCGGTGCGGACAACACCTTTTTCTTTATTCGCGAACGATGTTGTGTTATCCTAACGTTGATAGCCTGACTTGTCTTGCCAATGTACACTCTATTGCACGGACACACCACCGCATAGACCACATTCTTGGTCTTACAATTAGTAAATGCTTCATGCTTCCATTTAATCCCATCATGGGAAAAAACATTTCCTTCCAGTGTTGTTGAACACGATATGCAGTTCCCACATTTGTGATGCCCACATATAGGTTTTAGATTCCACTGTGCAATGAGGTCACTTTTCTGCTTGGGAATAAAACTGTCTGCTTTAATTAGCTGTTGGCCTATACTGGTGTTTTTCCGCATGGCGAAAATTGGTTTTTGTAGGGGATGTTCCAATGTTTCCAATAAATGCCAGTTTTTTAGGATAATGCGTTTGAATTGATTTGTGTGTTGGCCGAAGGTCGTGACACAAACCAATTTTTGTAGCTCACCTTTTTCTTTAACCTGGAGAAGAGTTTCTCTAGGGGTGAATCTGGCCCTTTTCTTTGAATGTTTTAGTAACTTTTTAGGATAACCCCGTTTCGCCATTTCATTGCAGAATGTTGTAGCATGTGACTCAAAATCTGACATATTTGTACAGTTGCGTCTTATCCTTAGTAATTGCCCATAGGGCAAATTCTCTTTCAAGCAAAGTGGGTGTGAGCTTGTGTAGTGGAGGATAGTATTTCTGTCAGTTTCTTTTTTGTGCAAAGAGGTTGTCAACTTTGCTTCACTGGTGCCTATTACGACGTTAAGAAAGGTCATTTTGTGTTTACTTGATTCCAGCGTGAATTTAATGTCATGGTGCCGAGCATTTAGCTATGCATGGAATTGATCAAGTTCAGTCTGGCTCCCCTGCCACAGGAGCCAGACGTCATCTATATATCTTAGCCATTGACTTATGTGACCTGAGAAAGGGTTGCTGTTATATATGAATTTTTCTTCATATTGGGCCATATAAAGCACTGCCAGCTCCGGCGCATAAGGGCAGCCCATGGCCGTCCCTTTGATTTGAATGAAAAAATCATTTTCAAACTTGAAGTAATTGCTCTGTAAAGTGATTTCCGCCAATGACACAATAAATGAAGTCGGTACCCTATGAGGTCTGTCACGCTGGTCAAGGTATAGTTCTATCACCTCAAGTGCCTCATCTTGAGGGATTTGGGTATAAAGCGAGGCGACGTCAAGTGTCACCATCAATTGAGTTTGTTCGTTAAATGCAAGCCCCTCTACTTTGGTGATAAAATCCGTCGTGTCCCTGAGGTACGATTTCACTTGTGATATGAAGGGTTTTAGGAAGAAATCAATGTATTTGGAAACCGGCTCCAGTACGGAGTCGCACCCCGACACAACGGGTCTGCCAGGTGGTGCCCTTTCATTTTTATGTATTTTGGGCGGGAAATAAAGAACTGGCGTTCTTGGTGATTTCTTGTTTAGGAACTCAAACTCCTTAGGACCCAAATAGCCTTCTTCCAGTCCTGTCTTGGAGATTCTTGCAATTTTATCTTTAATTGCATGTACGGGGTCTTCCTTAGATGGCCTATACCACTCACGGTTGTTCACATGTGTTTGACCTTCATCAAGGTACATGGCCCGGGGCCACAGGACCACAGCCCCGCCCTTGTCAGCCTGTTTTATTAAGATTGATGTGTCTGATTTAAGGTCACGAATTGCTGAAGTTAAACCTTTACTGATATTGTTTTTAACAAAGCTTTTAGTCTTTTCAAGTTTGGTAAGGGATGACAAAACCGCTTGCTCAAATGCAATGATTTGCCTCGGAATATTTTGTGTGGGAGTAAACCTTGATTTCACTCTGAGTCCGGTGGTTTCCTGACTCGACGTCATTTCGGCACCAGCAAAAAAAGTTTTCAACCTTATTTTGCGACAAAAATCAAGTGCCTCCAATTTAAGTTTTGTAAAATCGGTTCTTTTGCTAGGGACAAACTTGAGGCCCAGGCTCAAAAGTATTTCTTCATCCTTCGTTAGTTGTTTATTGGAAAGATTGACTATAGTGGACATCTCTAATTCTGGTAAAACTTGTTGCGAGTTCGCATCTCCTATGGCTGCTTGAATCGAACTCTCGATTGGCCGCCTCTGGCTAAAAAAGAAGAAGAAGGTGCCGCCGGAGCTCCCCGTCTTTTGGAATTATTTCTTTTGGCCCAGCTGACCCCTGAGGACTAAAGCCTTAAAACACCTAGGTTGGAGAGAGACCTTTCCCTAGACACCTGCCCTGAGGACCTGGGGACTCTCGAAGGGTCTAGAAAGTACTTTTCCAGCAGTTGGAGAAAAATAGAACTTAGGGGCTAATTACGAGTCTGGCAGGCCATGGATCGACAGACTCGTGGGGGCACGGCCACAGGGGTCTTGAGACTGCCCTATTACAACTAGGACAGTTGGGCCACCCTGGGACCACCACAACCGCCAGGGACCAGAGATCCCAAGTGTTGGTGCGGCAGTCTTGAGGCCACAATATGCTTAGCGGGCCACTGCTGTCCCACCAAGCATATTAGAAGTTTCCTCTGCGCTGTGGCTTTCTAGGTGGTTCCACCCCTATTAAAACCGTGGCAGGGAGGAAACAAAGGGGACCCTACAAGGTCCCCTGTCACCTCTGGGCCTGGGGTTGCATGCAGGGGGGGCACATGTTTGCCCCTCTGTGTGCATGCACCCCAGTACCTGAACAGCATGGACTGCAGCAGTCTATGCCATGCAGGTACTGATTTTGCCATTCCCATTGGAACGTCAAAGAACCACCCACCAGACTAGGAAAAAACTCCTAATCGGGCAGGTGGTTCAACCACAGGTTTGGCAGTGCGGGAGTGGGGTGGACCCACACCGCCAAACTCGTAATCAGGCCCTTAGTTATTATTGCCACTTCTGTAGGACCCAGTAAAGGGGCTGAGTCTTCCTCAGGAAGGGGACATCGTAGAAAATAGGTTCAGCTTGAAGAAAAAGTAATCATCCTCTTGAAGCCTGGTCGAGCTAAATTTTTCACTTATGGCTTGCCTGAAAAGTAAAACCCTTGGACGAGGATAAAGTGGCAAACCTTCGTCTGTGGCATTACAATGTCTGTAGCTTCAAAATTCAGCTTTGTCATGCTCGTCGCTTTTTCTGCCTAACAGGAGCTCAATAATGATGTATCTGACTTCAGTGGACCATTTCTTGCTTTACACTGGTACCTCTGCATGATGAAAGAGTTTTGCCTTAAAATAATACGCTATAGCAGAAAGAAACAACTTTGAATAGGGTGATTCACTTTGGCCTGAAAAACCTGAAATCAAGCCTAGATAGCAGTGAGTGGCAAACTGATATTTTTTCAAATGTACTTTACTTTTTCTACATGCTTTATGCCGTAAAACTTTGAAACTCCATATCATCCTTTTTTCATGTTTGTTAATTTTGGTATATTTCTGAATATTGAATTGTTCTCTATCCCCCAGATACATCAAGCATCCATTTTGTGATTCCTTATTAGCGAAAAATAAGGAATCGCTAATAAGGAATAGCAAAATGGTATGCAAGAAGAAATCACTTTAAAAATAGCGATTTCTTAAAATTCCTTAATTGCGATTCGCAAATTACGAGTCGCAATTAAGGAATACCTCCCCATTCATTCCTATAGGCCTAGAGGCCCATAGGAATGAATGGGAAGAATTTGCAATTAGCGAATCGCAAAATGAGAATGCGATTTTAAGGATGCAGGGGTGTCCAAAGGACACCCTGTTGCACCCCTGAAATTGATCTGTGCACATATGTTGCGCACACACATGCCCTTAGGGCATGTGTGTGCGCAACATGAAACTTTGAAAAATGCACTTCAGTGCATTTTTTAAAGTTTTTGCAAATTACCATGAAGTTGTACTACATGGTAATTTGCGAGCCCTATTAGCGAAATGACTATTTTTTCAACTTTAATGCATAGCATTTAAGGAATCTCAATTTGAGATTCCTTAAATGCAAGTAATCGCAATTTAGCGAATTCTCAATTTGCGATTTTTGCATTTGGGATGATGCATCCTAAATGCAAAAATACCGGTCGCAAAGGGGCAGATTCTGAGAATCTGCCCCTTTGCGAGCGGTTTTTAGCTTCATGCATCTGGGCCTATATTTCTACATTCGTTTCCAGATTTAATTGTTTTATTTTCTTGACTATAAATTGTTTGTACTGCTTGAACTTCACATGTATTTCAATTGACTTCTAAACTGTTACCAAATCGTAAACATTCTCACTTTACCACCAACTCAAAGTTGGTGGAACCAATTCACAACTGGAATGGGATGTCCCTTTGGGGCCTTTCTATTTTGAGAATAGTTGAATACATGTTTTGTAGGAGCTCTTAAAAAATAAAAATGAACCTTTTCATTTTTTATTTTCAAACACATCCTGTTTTCCTTTAAGGAAAACAGGCTGAATTAAAAAAAAACTTGTACATTTAAAAGCAATCACAGACAGAATGGTCTACTGACCCCTGCAGGCCACCATCCTTGTGATGTCAGCGAATCCTAGTGCAAATTTTGACCTACCTCATTAATGTTCATGAGGTAGGTCTATTTGCGACCCACTGCAAACAATCCTTAAAGCCATTTCCTCTTTTTCCACGTGCTACAGAATGCACCATGCATAGAAAGAGGAAATAACAAGGAGAAATAGAGATATTTCTCGTTGTTAGGCCTCCTTCAGGGAGGTGTAGCTTTTTGGGGCATTCTTATGTTTACTCACCATAGAGAAACTGAAATTGGGTCAAAATCCATGGGTAGATGCATAGGAAACCCCACGAGCCACCCTTGGAACACCTCCCTGATGCAAAGTAATGCATGGCTGCACTATGTGCTGCATTTCATTACTTTGCAAGGGCCCCACATTGCGATTTCTCTTTGCCAAGGTTCCACCACAAGTTCTGGCCACCCGCCACGAGTGCAGCGGTGCTTTGGGAATCGGGCCCTATGCGCTTTCTTGCCTAGAGCAAGGACTTTACCAAATAGGCCATAATGTTGCCATGTAATCAATGGACACCCCATACTGGATGCAAATTCACTCTAAGGTACGATTGCAGCACGCACGCTACTGCCAGCAGAAGCACCTGGGAAAGGGCTTCTCAGCTTTAACTTAGAAAAACGCTTAGCTACGCTCCCTATTTTGCTCTTAAATCACCGCGCCAGTCCATCAAGCAGCGCGCCGCCACTGCCATACTTAGCGCCTGGAAAAGGGCTTCTTATCTCACACTTTTTTAAATGTGAATTAGACATTTTTATTCTGCAATAATCGCTGCATAGCAGTCTCTCATTTACCTTAAAAGCAGCACGCCTGCCACTGCCATTCGAAGCGCCTGGAAAAGGGCTTCTTTGCTTTCACCTTTTAATTGTTTGCTTGTCCTTTTTTACATTAAAGCACTGTTTTGTTTTTACCTGCCACTGTGCCCTCCTGCGTGTTCCCCGGTCCACCACTGATTCTTCAGATTGTGTGGAGGGATCGATCGCAAGATCTGGAAGTGTTCCCCATACACTTCCGGTGATGAGCGAGGTCAGCATTCTAGCTGTTCCTTGCACCAGCATAAAAAAACCATGCCTTTCCCAACGCGCAGCGGGCGCGGCGCGCCAAAGACAAGCCCGTCTGCACCCGTCCACGCCTGGAGTGGGCCAAGGGCCATGCCCCCTGGCCCTCCGAGACCCCCAACTGGAGACAAGGTACTTTCCTAGACCAGCTCCCAACTTATGGACATCAGAAACACCACTAGCACCTCTCGTTGTCCCCATTTCAGACTTGACTCCCTCATCAACGTAGTGTCCACACATTGTCCCGATTGTTAGTACAAACTGGCCTTACCCATCCGCCAACACCCGGACAATCCATCCCCCGGAGCCAGTAAACCTCAACACATCTATTGTACTCTTATTAACGCTCGTTCCCTCGCAAAACATACATTTGAAATCTCGGAACTACTAACCAGCCACAATATTGATCTCCTCTTCATAACCGAAACTTGGGGTGATCAAGCATCCGGTCCAGACTTCTGCATCGCTACCCCTGATGACTATCAAGTAGTCAGACAGGACAGACCCGCAAATAAAAAGGGTGGTGGTTTAGCCATTATCTATAGAGAAAATTACATAACTAAAATAGAACCTATTGACTTCCCACCCGCCGAAGCATTAACCTTCTTGATTACGCTCTCACACGCTCAATCCTTTAAAGGAACCCTTGTTTATCGTCCACCGAGTTCCCGGACTGACTTCCTTGCAGCCCTTAACAGCTTACTCGAGCCAATCGCCGCAACCCCTGATTACACCATATTAGGAGACTTTAATTTCCATCTAGAAGCCCCTAATGACAAAGACTCCCTTGCCCTAACCACTGACCTTATGTCAGTAGGCCTTCGACAACTAGTTACAGAACCCACTCATCAAGCGGGCCATACCCTTACGGCCTATTCACTAACAACAGCCGCATTGTTCTATCAGCAGTTATCCCATTAACTTGGACAGATCACTCAGCAGTAATGTTCACCATTAAGATGACTAATCACAAATCCCCACACGCCACTACTCGCTCCCCCCCCGTTCAATTTGGAGCCTGGAAGAACATTGATGCTCCTACCCTACAGACAACCCTCTCATCTACCCAACCGGATGATACAACTGATCCGCATATAGCCTCCAACAATTACTCTCGCTGGCTACACGATGCCTTCACCACACTAGCACCATCCAAGAATATCTCTTCCAACCGAAATTCTCCGTCTGCCCCCTGGTTCTCAGAAACACACAGACTGGAGAGGAAATGATGCAGAAACCTGGAACGGCGTTGGCACAAGCACTATAATAACAATGGCAAAACTGCATACAAAAAAGCACTAGCTACTTACAGAATGCTTCTCACCACAGAAAAAAGCTAATTCTACCTCACACAAATAGAGTCAGCTCAAAACTCCTCTAAACAACTCTTTCAGGTAGTAACGAAATTATCCTGCCCGCCGGTGAGTGCAACCACAGAACCCTCTCAAACCCTCTGCAACTCCCATGCAGATTTTTTCCAAGGAAAGGTCAACGACATTTATTCCAATTTCGCATCCAAGGGCACCACTGATCGCCCAAATCACAACATAATCTCCAGCTCCCCCCACCACCACATTTTGCGAATTCAGTCAAAGTTCGCCTATGCAGATAGCAGAACTAATAGCAACCACTAAATCAGGATCCTCCCTCGACCCTTGGCTACCTTCCATCCTCAAACCTATCTCAGTCTTAATAGGACCCGCTCTTACTAAAATCTGCAATTCCATGTTCCTCTCAGGTTCCTACCCATCCATCTGAAAAAAGGCTATCATCAAACCCCTACTAAAAAAAAACAATCTTGATCCCGCAAAATCTAAAAGCTATAGACCCATTCCATCCCTTCCTTTCCCATCTAAAATATTTGAAAAATCATGAATATTCAGTTGTCCCAATATATTGACCAGAACAACCTCCTGGATGACACCCAATTTGGATTTAGGAAGGGCCATGGAACAGAAACAGCCCTCATAAAGGCATCTGACGAAATTAGGATGATCCTCGACCAAGACGCCGCGGCAGTCCTGATACTATTGGACTTGTCCGCGGCCTTTGACACGGTCGATCACACTATCTTGATCGACCGTGTATCCTCCATTGGCATCCATCACAAAGCTAAATCCCTTCTGACCTCCTTCCTATATGACCGCACACAGTCAGTCAAACTTGGAGACTACTACTCCCCTGTTTTCACCCTGCCCTGTGGATTATCCCAAGGATCCTCGCTAAGTCCGACCTTATTTAACATCTATGTGTCTGACTTGGCCAGGGTCATTAAAGCACATGGGATAAGACTAACCTCGTACGCCGACGATACCCAACTGGTACTGGCTGTACATAATGATGGAGGAGCAATTGCTGCCAGCTTCCAAAAGCGAATGTTGGCTATTAGCTCCTGGATGGCAGATAACTGCCTAAAACTTAATTCCGACAAAACGGAGGTCATGATCTTTGGCAGTCTCACCCCCTCAGTCCCCAACCTGGTGGCCTACCGATCTGGGTTCCCCACCATCAACTGTCACGAAGGTTAGAAACTTGGGAGTAATGTTGGACGACAAGATGTCCTTTATCAACCATGCAAATGCTGCCGTTTCTTCTTCATTTTACACCCTTAGAATGGTTAGAAAACTCCTGCCTTTTCTTCCGCCTAGCGCCGGCAAGACCCTCTTGTGTAACTTGGTGCTGTCCAAGGTGGACTATTGCAACGGACTCCTATTAAATGCTCAGGAGAAAGTTCTTAACAAAATGCAGCTAATCCAGAACGCGGCAGCAAGAATTCTGACCCGCACCCCAAAGTTTACTTCAATATCCCCCATCATTCGTCAATTGCACTGGCTGCCGGTCAGAAGCCGTACTAAAATCAAGGCTTTGTGCATTGCCTACAAAGCTATTAACAGTACTGGGCCGGAGTTCCTAAAAAAGCATTGTGCACTTATACTCCTAAAAGATCTCTATGCTCATCCTCGGCCCACCTGCTCACAATTCCACGTACCAAAAAAGTGGCCTAGGGAGACAGACGATTCATAGTGGCTGTTTCCAGACTGTGGAATACCCTCCCCCTCCACATTAAAAACAGCCCCTCCTTGCTGACATTTTGGAAACAAGTAAAGACTTGGCTTTTCAATCAGTAGCCCCCACCTTAGCATCTCTCGAGTTACCTCAGCGCCGAGACACCCCAGGGTATTTGCGAGCTACACAAATTGCATAAATAAAATAAATAAAATACTCTTCCCTTGGGACGCCCATGTTTCGACCACCACCCACCCCATTACTGTGGGGAAACAGCCAGCGGAATTCCAACAGTAGAAAGGTCTAACTGCGGGAGTAAATGTGCAAAAAACCTGATTATGTCAATCAGGAGTAGACATTTAAGCCTCCAAATTGCACTTTTGTGTACCTATGAGATCTTTAGTCCACACAAATTGTTGTGTATGAAGCTGTATGTGACAGCATCCCACATTCATTTTAATATCAGTACCAAAAATAATGCTTTAAAACTGCTGCAGAACAAGTGGCATGTTCATGTTCTTCAATATGTGTATAACATACACATTTCTAGAGACAGATCAACATTGAGTACATTTTTAAGAAACATTTTAGGCAAACTAACATTACGATATCACAATTTCAGTTGCATTTGTAGAGGAATATGAGAAATTGTCAGATGAAAGCCTACCTACAGAGCGACATACCTTTCAGCTCAGATGGAACAGGGGGTTTAGACGAATGTAAAAACTAATTTCTAGCTAAAATGATGCAGCATAAGTAGCTGTTTTTTTATCATCCATTCATTTTTTATCACCCATTCATGAGCTTGAAATGTGCCAGCGTTTAGAGTTAGGTAAGAGCGTCCCCTGCTAATGAAAGCTAAAGTGAGCAAATTTGCTTTCATCGTTTGTAATCAAAATAGCCTACTTCTCATGTCTTAGACTAATTAAATTATAAACCAGACTTGCTGTTCAAAGGGAAAATAATTTGATAACTGGTGCTTAATGTTTATTGCTGTTAAATGACGAACTGCTTGAACATTCGGTTCTCCTAATTAGACAATTTATGCCAAGGATTTGTCATATGAGTGCAAATTTCTTTGCCTACGACAAATTAATTCTACTTTAATAATTATTTCCACTTTCTTATTAACAGTCTTCGAGTCGGGAACTGAAGACACTAATTACCTTCCCCACAAGATATTGTTTTTGACAAGGCCTGCGGTTACATTCAGTAGCTAACCACAGGAAAGGACTCCGATTCCACACGTGCATAGCGCTTTTATGCGCTTATCGCTTGTGCGTCACAATATTGAGGACACTGTTGACCAGCATATATATCTACTTTGAGATATTGACAACCAACATATAGTCATGATAAGTATCCATAAGAACGTATAGATGTACGATTATTAACTCCTCATCTACTTACAGTAACAAAATGATTGTGGTCGATATTGGGGAGTTGATATTCGAGTAGGCCAATACTAAAACTGTGATATTGTGGTTCAATGTGGACTCATTGTGCAGGTGTTGTAGGTGGTAGCTTAAAGGTTTGCTCTTCATAAGCAGACTTCAGAACCTCTATTCAAGACTTTAGCATCTTCCATCTGGACAACAGAGCGCCTAATTTGATGACACACCTAACTGCCACCTTCCCTAAGTGAAGAGCTTTTGCATACCTCCACTCAAGTGATAAAAGTTTTAAATAAGCATAATCATAGCAGCCCCAGCCTAAGAGAACTACTTTATTGGCTTAAAAGAATATGGGCCTCATTCCCAGTTTGGCAGTTTTCCTGTGGTGACACTACCGCGCCGTCCCCAGGAGGACCGCCAAAGCCATGGTGCGCCCGCCCATTGGATTACAAGTTTAATCCATGGCGGGCAGTGCTGCAGCAGTCTCATAGCGGTGAGCTTTTAGGCTCATAGGAGAGACTGAAATGCAGTCTGCCACCATCAAGCGCCTGCATCATGTTCCTACACAGTGTGGCATGCATGGGTTATATGATGTTACAACGCATTCCGTTGCAACGCATGCCTTTTCCACGCATGCGCTACAACGGAATGCCATTACCACGCATATGGTTTACCACGAAAATGCCTTTACCACGCATAGTTTAACAACGTTTTTCGTTGTTTAACTATGCATGATATCGGCATTTTCATGTTAAACCGACTGCATGATTGATTATGTAGTTCAAATCTATATATATACATATGTTTTTTTAATTAAGCCTAACCAAATAAATTATTATAATTAAAAAATATACTTACATTTTCTTTCGACGGTATTCTCCTTCTTCTAACTCTTTAAGTGGTCCTTTCTCTATTTTTGATGCAGTACGTAGACGCACGTACGTAATCATGTCTGTTAGGGAGGCTCTTTCCATGAAGGACAGAGGCACAGAAGAGCGTGTTTTAGGTAATTTTTTTTTTTTTACCTTTTTTTTTTAAACCCTCTTGTTTGTTTGTTTTTTGGGGGGAGATCCCCCCAGCCCCCCCTTTTGTTTTTCGACCTTTAACTCACATTCCTTTACTACGTATTTCGTAGTAAAGGAATGCGTGGTAAAGGTTTATAGTGGTAACCACGCATGCGTTGTAAAGCATGCGTGGTTAGTGCATTCGTGGAAACGCTTTGTTGTAGAGGCTGTTTCCCGCATGCATGCTACACCATGCAGGAAAAGGGGTGCAATTCCAGGGGGGCACAACATTGCCCCCCTGCATGCACCCACATTCCCAGGAGTGGCAGGCCCCCATAGGTGCCTCTCCATGGGAAACAACCTTTCCAACGCAACTTTTACAACGCACTACCATTACAACAAAACTTTTACAACGCAACATCCTTTACAATGCATGCCATTACAACGCAACCATTACAACGCATGACACTACAACGCACAGCACTACAACGCTTGTCTTTACAGCGCAGTCATTACAACGCATACCATTAGAACGCATAACATTACCATCCAACACCTACCCTACTGTTGCACCCCCTGGAGTTAGAATAGTAATTTTTACCCCTACACTATCCAACACTTACCCTACTGTTGCACCCCCTGGAGTTAGAATAGTAATTTTTACCCCTACACTATACAACACTTACCCTACTGTTGCACCCCCTGGAGTTAGAATAGTAAATTTTACCCCTACACTATCCAATACTTACCTAAACATGCAATGTGATGTTATGCGTTGTCATGGTATGCGTTGTAAAGGTATTATGCGTTGTAATGGAATGCGTTGTAAATGTAGTTTTTAAATTTTTGTTGTAATGGTATGCGTTGTAATGGAATGCGTTGTAATGGATGTTGCGGTGTAAAAAATGCGTTGTAAAGGTATGCGTTGTAAAAGTGTACGTTGTAGTGACATACATCCCTCTCCACCACCCTTTCCATGGTGGGCTCACCGCCATGAAAAGGGCGGTGGACAGGCAACTCAGAATACACACCACTGGCATATTCCTGACCACTGCCGCGGGATCCTGGATTCCAGGCAGATGCAACGGTCCTGTGGCGGTCCAATCACCACAATCGTAATAATGCAGGCAGGCTCGTACTGTGGCAATGGTCAGACCACCACCGCGAGTACTGAAGTCCTATGGACCGCCGTCCTCGTCATAAGGCCCTTTATACTTAATACATGCTATATCATCTACCGGAGAATAACAATAACAACCATCACACAACCTACCTGCCAGAGCAACTCGTCATGCTAAGGTAAGACAACGCACTAAGCATGGACACAGCTAATCTAGAAATCGAGAAAAAAGAAAAGGAAAACACTAAAACAAAAGAGTTTTCAACTTACTCCCCAGGGATCTGGAATATCATCTTGCAATGGATACGCTTCTTCCTGCCACCATTTCAGAAAGGAGTTTCAAACGCTTCTCTTCAAGGCAAATCTTGTCCACCATCTTTAAGGAACATTCACGTTCTTCTTGTCCTTTGGACCCAACTAGAATGTATACCTTCATACTGCAATATGTACATATTTGTACTGATTCTCTACCAGTTACTGTGCATACTTTTTATCCTAACCGTTTTCAGGTTAACAAATAAAATATGCATGGGCACTTTCAGTTCATCTCCAGTTCTCAAATTATTATCTTCAACTCTCCAAGTTAATTACAGCAAGTGCGAGACGAATTAGAGGAGTAGAGTTGAGAGCGGACTTTTATTTTCTTTCTTTATTTTATTTTCACAACTTGCATTCCATTAAACTGCAGAATATTCGAAACATCGAAACATACACTGACAAAATATTGATTAGGATCACCTTCGGCGCAGCTTTTATTAGGGTTACCCTTAGTTGGTGGCAAACGTGCTTTTTTACAAGGACAAATGATGGTTCAGGATGGCTGCTGTCCAGAGAGGATGGCAGGTACAGCCCATCCACCACCCCTTCAACTTGGTCCTGTCTGATGGGAATATACAATGTTCCTGTCAGGTGAGACCCCTAGACACCTTCACTCATTTGAGGGTGGAAACTCTGCACCTTCCACGTTTGATGGGCTGTCAAACACATATACACACATCTACTATGATGCCCAGCTGCTGACTTTGTCTTTGAAACACCCAGTCAGGTAAAAAGTGTCCAAAGATGCAGAAACACAATCTCCAAACCCTGCCTATCCCTCATTCAATACCAGAGGACTGCTTCACCAAGAACCATATACTTTACATATGAAAGTGAGGTGAGGGGTGGCGTGGTATGGTATGCACACTATCTCCTTGCATGAATTACTATTTCTTTTGTGTTTCCTTGACCATGCCATTTTGTACAATGTGCAGCATTCACTTGTATTACTCTCCAGCAAGGTCAATAAACCAAGAGACACAATTGGCCCCACTGTGTGTCCAGGTCCGTTGTTCACAAATGTTGGTGCCTCCAGATTGTGGAGCCAGTGGCCTTTTGGCCACTAGAACCTCAAAGTCGTTCGATTTCTGCATTTTATGAAACTGAGAAATACTAAACATAAACCAGGAAATAAGTGTATCTTCCCAGCACTCATATGGAAATCAATGAATGTAACACGTTTTTGTCTTTGTGCTTAGCTACAGAATTATTTATTTACAGTTTGTCCGTATGTTTCGTTTATTCTTATCCAGGCTAAGGGATAAGAAAGGTCAAACAAATATTTCAATAACTCTAGTATGTCCCCCGAACTGATGCCTTTAACATAATATACACCAGAAGCCATTTAAACAGGGGTATGCAATGGCCTGCCAGATTGAGGCGAGTGAAAACCAATAATGTTATCTCTTTTGTCTGTCCCAGAGGGAGGGGGAGGGGAAGGAGAGAGGGGAAGGAGGAAATGAGTGGTTTGTTTTTTTATTGTTTGATTAGCAACTTATAACTCGCTGAACTCTCGCCTAGATATGACTGCATTTGTGAATGTATTTAAGTGAGTATGATACATATCCATGCCTGAAATAAAACTTATTCACATCATGCCCGATAGAGGGAGAGATTACCCTGACCATAAGATGACTAACATTGTATATGTTTTATTGTATAATTGTACATTGTTGCATGTGAGACCTTTGCATTCATTTTACCTAATAGCCCTGCTTTCAAACATTTTCTCCATCCATTTACAACTCTCTCTAACATTTTTCAAGGTATTTTCCCGAGAGGTACACACATCCTGCTTAGGAAACCTGCTGTTACTTTTTTGTACCCTGTAAATATTGGATTTCGTATGAAAAATCCTGCAACTTCATGGACATTCTTACAACCTTGCAGAAGCCTTAGACAACCTGTTGGACTTGGCCCTGCTTGTAGGGTCATCCCAAAACTTTTTGCCTTTCCCCCTAGTTTTTTGCTAACTTGGAATTGGTGGGTTGAATGGAAACACAATAAATATGTACGTTTGCTGTGTAAGATGGAAAATGTTAAATACTGTGCAATGGTGTACGCAGGCTTATTTTGACCATTGTGTAAATGTTACTTTCAAAAAGGACGCCATTCCTGTCTGCACATGTGCCGACTGTCTGAGGTGGTGTAGTGTAGTTCCTATTATCCCAATAGGCTCTGCGCATTGGAATAATACCTTCAATAGTATAGGCCTAGACCAGACGTTAACTAGGTCTACTACTGTCGATATTAGACTTAAAGTTTTGGGTTTGCCAGCTAGCTCAGAGTTCACTAGAAACTTTCTCGAATAGGCAAGGAGGAGTTAAACCTCCCTGGATAGACAAGAAGGGATTTAGTTTCTGACAACCATAGAACATGACAACTTTGCTCTCCCCTAATCAAGAGTGTATCTCGAGAGTCGTGTGAACAAAAGGCAATTTATTTTACTCAGTCAGTACGTGCATTCTTAGTCTCATCAGATTGTAGAGAAAAGGAAGAGACGGGCGTGTTCAATAAAAGATGTTATTTATTGATCAGTCTCTTTTCTCATACAAGAGAAATGGATCGATATTATTGCAATACTTATGGTTAAGTAAAGTGCATACATTAAGAGCAGAAGTATAAAATAATACTGTAAAAACATTGATATGGTTTCTAAGCCATATGAAGGTTTAAAATGAATAAAATATATTACATACACATATACATTTGGTTAATCGTACTCAACTGGTGTTTCTACCTACGCCTACCCCGTGTACCTGACCTAAGTCTAATGCGTGGGCGGGAATAGAAAGTTACAGTTTAAGTTAAGTTTGTTTTGCCAAGTGACTGACTAAAGAATTCTCTGTGAGGGGTTATTCAGTTCTGTACCTGGAATCTAGGATGGATGAGGGATGGTATCTCTCGTCTCTGGTCTCGATATTCCAGGCTGCCTGCGAGGGCTACCCGGAAGCGCCGGAGCTGGATTTCTCGGCAGGAGAAATAGGCAGCTGCTCGTTCTCAGCGCGTCAGGAAGGCGGGGCTGCGCCAGCGGGGTCTGCTCTGCTCTGGGCTTCGGCAAGTCTGGCTGCTCCGATCACGTCACCACCGCGTGTGTTTGCATAGGGCAATATCGGTAATATTTATACCTTTAAGGTGCCGAGATTGACGTAAGGATGGACATAGATACGTCAATAAGGATGTCATACGACCAGGTCGTTAGCACATTCTTTTGCTGAAGTTCTCGGTGAAATCAAAACAATGGCCGCAGGGTTTTTCCCAGGTTGTCATAGGTTTGATTTGTTATGAGAACTCCGTATGCCTTATCAGGGGCTGGAGGAATATCGCTTGTCTAATTAGATGGCAAGCGTTATGACCTAATCAGATAACACGTTCCTGTGCCGTAGTGTGGCTTTATCAGATAACGGTTCCTGCATCATGGGGGTTTTCTGCCTCATGGGATGGCTGCTAGTTAACTTGTTAGTTTGCTAACCAGAATAGGGTCAGGAATAGGGGGATCGATACAGAATCTATAGGAATACATAACACCCACTCCACGCTAACTATGGACATATTTACTAATCTATGCATAGTAAAACATACTATAGAGTATTGTGTATACCTTACCACCCCAAAATACATAAATGCATTTTGAAATTATCAAATATACGGAAAAAATGCAGTCATATGTATAGTATGCACTCAAGCTGTAGAACAATGCTAAAGTAATCACGCATTTGTATACATTATTGCTATTTTGTATAAGAAAATTTACACTTGAAATGGCTCTTAATACAGAAAAAAAGTTCGAGACCATTTCATCACAGAATAAAATATTTATGAACATACCAGCGGGCAGCTAATGTCTATAAACTATCTAAAATTAGAAATTTTAGTTCTCTAAGAATAGTTCTTACTTTAAGCAGAAGATAGTGTCCCGAAAAATATGCAAAAATATTTTGGGGCTGCTGAAAAAATTGCTGTCCGTGAACTGGAGGGAAAATTGTTCATGTGACTGTATTATTAAAGTTGAAGGCCAAATTCAGGGAACGCCGTGTACGAGCTTGCTCAAAAGTCTCTATTTCTGCTCCGGTGAGAACATCATATCATTTAGACTCTCGAAAAAGTTGTCAACAGCTTCCTGGGAGAGTTCCACTAACTCGGAAATAGGTGTAACCATGCATTCGTGCTCATGATTGTCTCCATTGACATTCTGATTTGGATTGCTGACAGAAGGTCGTACCTGATCGATGCTGCTTTCATCTTGAACCTCACTACCCCTTAATCGTAGTGGTGAAGCTTCCACGAATGCCGTCATCAGGATTGGTAGCCGTTGAGGGCAGCACAAAGCATGAGCCTTTGTTGGACTCAACAATGTTTCTGCATCCATTGGCGCATCCGATTGTAGCGTCAGACAGGTGTCTAACACGCATTCTTCTCCGCATAGCAGGCACCTTAATACAGGTAAAACACATCGTTGCCACATTGGTCGAAATGATAGAAACCAAGTCATGTTCAGGTCTCTAAGCCGGGATAGTCCCAGGATTTTTGATATCCGGTCCCGGTATCCAATGGCTAGGATTGTTTCTTCCCTTGTCGCAGGTGTTTTGTCTGTGACATGGTTTACCATAACGAAATATAAGGACTAGGAATAGGATTCCTGCAATTAGTCCTAAAATGAGGGGAAGTCCGCCAAAAATCAAATGGACGAAATCTGGAAAAATACTGTCTTAAATACCTTTGAGACTCCACTGGTATCAGAAATATTTAAGATTTCATTCAGGATTTCTGCGAAATGTATGGGGGAATTAGTTGATAACAATGAATGTATCTCTGCAGTCGTCCTTGCGACTTGGAGATCATACGTTTCTTTTGATGACGTGAGCCTTGTCGGCGTCTGAAGAAGCACTGTTTTCATTCTGCTTAAAGTATCTATTCGAATAGAAGTAATTTTCAAGTTGGGCCATGCCCTTGCCTCCCTGTCTGGAAAGGAGCTGGGGAACAATGAGTGTCCACAGCACTTGACCTTCGCAGTCGTAGTTACGAGATAAGGGGTCCCGGGCATAAGACTACAGCATCTGCGGTCTACAATTAGAATGTAACTCCCATTATAGAGTCTTTGAAAGAATGGTTCAATCTCTGTTGCAGGTGCGCCTTGCTGGTGACATGAAAGGTTATTTGAGTTCCCTTCACAGGCTCCATGCAAACTAATTCCGTTACACAGAAGTGTACCGCTTAGTGACATTGCACAATTATTAAGTAAACAGAGGAAATCCAACATTCAAAGGGAAGGGGGGACGGGAGAGTGATCAATGAGTATTGAAACACTCAGTGTTTGTAAAAATACCCCTCACACACCAAAAGGCCCCTTGGTGTCATGCTTCATCATCGGGGTCTTCGCACCCCTCTATCGGGATGCGGCGTGCTTCGACCTACGGCTACGCGGGAGCACTTAAGGTATTGGCTATGTGTGGTGTACAGTGTGTGGGGTATGTATTTAAGTGAGTAGGGGGTGTAGTGAAAAAAGTTAAAAAGTACCTGGCACTAGAGTGTTAAAGAAAAACAATTTTATTCTGAACTCTGGCTGGTACTGTTAAAAGAAAGTGCAGGGCGAGGTCAAGTCTGTTATATTAATGAACAGGACCTCTGATGTGCTTTGGTGTCGACATGTTTCGGAGGCAAGCTCCTTCTTCAGGACAGGGGCACAAACTCCCTTCCCTACTCACGTCTTCTATTACAAAAAAATGTGTATTTACAAAAAAGTGAAATTTTGTAGGAATAGGCTAAGTGTGCCTACAGCGGTCTGCTACAAGCTCAATGACCTGTAGAAAGACAAAAATAACACCTAATGGTTACCCATGTAGCGGGTAGTTCATGCAGGTGCAGTCACCTGGAACCTCACCATTTACTTTTTAATAAGCCTGTTGAAAAAAGGGGACTCACAATACATACAACATAAAACACATAAAAACTAGGATTTACTGTAAGTTGTATTCATACTTGTGAAGCTTGGTTGTAGGCTTCATGAGCAAAATAGGAACGTCGGGGTGCTGCTCCAATGGCTATCTGTAGTGGAGAATGATGCAGCTTTTATAATTCAATCTCTCACACTTACTTATGTAGAAGAGTGCAGATGGTCATAGGATATTAGTTCCTCCGTGCTATACTCACAAGGTCAGGACGCTCTGATCGCCGCCTTACCCCTCACGCTGCTCCGCTGGTGTGGAGTCAGGTAATGGTCATGGTTATTTATACCCCGTTTTACTAATTGATCGGAAGCAAAAGTGTTTCCATGTATGGGTGTTCCGCTATCCAACCATACATGGCATTCGTATGTAATAGACACGTTAGCACGGGATCAGCGTCTGCTTGTACAGGTGGTTGATTCTGAGCGTGCGCATCAGACTGCCGCTGTTCCTATGCGCACGCGTATTAGAGAATGATGTGTCTGTTCTTAGCGCATGCGCATTGTACATCCGCGCGTCAAGCTGAATGTCTTCAGCGCGCGTGTGTTAATTGTGTATCAATGTTACTAATGCGCAAGTGATGAAATAAAATGGATAAACAGCCACGGCTTAGTTTGGGGGAAAAAAAGAGTTATCGGCTTTGCACGGATGGTCTTCATATTTGATAAGTCACTCGACCTGGTCAGGTCGATCATTTGGAGTGAGCACTAACCAGTGTAACAGTCTAGATATTGCACAGCAAGGGTCTTCTTTTTGCATATTACTATCTACATTACGCTGACAGTTGACTCCATGGGACATCATCGTTAAGCCCATTTAGATAGGTACCCAATCGGAACACCCACCGTTGTTCCTTTTGGAAAAGACCCACATCAGAGGGTAATTGTTCAATGACAGTCCATTTTAAGTCGTTGACGCAGTGTTGGGTATTCAAAAAATGCGTTGCCATTTTTGTTGTGCTTTTTTTACATCGCACATTACTTTTATGTTCGTTCATGCGTGTTTTGATGGCTCGTGTGGTCATTCCCACATACTCAAGGTTGCATGGGCACTTTATAAGGTAAATTACGTTTTTTGAGTTGCAATTCGTGAATCTCCTTTGTTCCCATGTGGAGCCATTACTAAAGTTGAGTCTGGTGCTTTTTTCTGTCAAATGACAACTGCTGCAGTTACCGCATGGAAAATGACCCTGGACGCCTATGGATGGTTGTAAGGTCACAGTCGTTGGTTTTGGTCTGGTGTGTACCAGTATGTCTCTGAGGTTGCGTCCCCTGTGATGTGCAAACATTGGTTTTTCCATATCTAACTCGCCACTTGTTAATATTCGCCAATGTTTGTTAACAATTTTGGACACTTCGTTTGACATTGTGTTGAACGTTGTTACACAGATCGGTCGTTTGTTTTCTGTGGACTCCTTAGTTCGTTCCTCCAACAGTGCTTCTCTGTTATTGTTTTTCGCCCTCTTTAATGCTTTGTCGATAATTCTGTTGGGATACTCTCGTTGTTTGAGTTTTTCTTTCAGGTCGTTCGCCTGCCTCTTAAATTGGGACATATCTGTGCAGTTGCGCCTTAGGCGTAAAAACTGTCCATATGGCAGATTTTCCCGGAGGTGTCGAGGGTGAAAACTGTTATACCTCAGTAGACAATTCCTAGAGGTTGGTTTAAAATGAGTGGTTGTTTTTAACACCCCTGCATCTGCGTAAATGTTGAGGTCCAGGAACACCAATGTTTGGTCTGAAATGGTGCTCGTGAATTTGAGGAAAGCATTTTGGTTGTTCAACCATTCCTGAAAATTCTCAGCTGATAGGCGATCGCCTTCCCAGATGACCAGGATGTCGTCGATATACCTCTTCCAGCATTTTATATTCGACCTGTATGGATTCTGATCATGGAGAATCCTGTTTGTCTCAAGATGGTGCACGTAGAGTCCAGCCAGGCTCGGAGCAAAGGTGCTTCCCATGCTGGTCCCATGGCATTGTTGATAAATCGTGCTTTTGTACTGAAAAAAGTTCTTTTGTAAAGCCAGAGAAATGCATTCCAGAACCAATCCTCGTGGTGTTTGATATTTCCATGGTGTGGAAAAAAGCACCTCCTCAATAATCACCAATGTTTCATCATGGGGAAGGCTGGTGTAGAGGCTTTCCACATCAAGGGACATCAGAAGTTGGGTTTTTGGGTCAAATGTTGTTTCTTGCAGTAGTTGTAGAACGGCCTTCGTGTCCTTTAGATAGGTGTTTGTAGATTGTACTAAAGGTCTCAGAAAGGCATCAGCGAATTTCGACAGTGGTTCTAAAATTGAGCCAATGCCTGAGACTATCGGTCGTCCCGGGGGGTGGTTGAGATCCTTGTGGATCTTAGGAATACTGTAGAAATATGGAATGCGTGTTTTTTTCTGCTCCAGGAATTCTCCTTCCTTTTTGCTCAACCAGTCGTGTGTTAGACCTTCCTCAATCATTCCCCCGATTCTAGTCCTGAGGTTTTCTGTGGGATCCTGTTGTAGGACCATGTAGTTGCGTCTATCCGACAGGAGTCTCAGACACTCGTTATCGTAATCTTCAGTTGATTGTAAAACTATGGCTCCCCCCTTATCTGCTGGTTTTATAACTATGCTTGTATCTCCAGATAGGGTTTTCAAGGCAAGTTGTTCTTCCTTAGTTGTATTATGGAAAGTGCGTGTGGAGGACACACCCAATTTGTTGACCTCTGTCATGACCGCCTTTTCAAAAGCTAGTACCTCAATAGGGAGTACTGGGTCAGGAGGCGTGAAAGTAGATTTAGGTCTCAGACCTGTATCTGTTGTCAAGGCTTGTGTGGGTTTGTCTACAAAGAAAGCCTGCAGTTTCAATTTGCGTACAAATTCCTTCATTTCAAGGTTCACCTTGAAGATGTCTGGTCTCTGCGTTGGTACGAATCCCAAGCCTTTATTCAATACCTGTTGTTGGATTCTCGTCAGAGGTTTGGAAGTTAAATTCACCACTAAGTCCCTCTCTGGTTGCTGGTTGATGCTTGGTTGGGCAAGGAGCCTGTCATGCTCCTGGTTTGCCGAGGGTTCCCTTGGTCTGTCTCCTCCCATGTGACATTGTTGCCTTTCCGGTTCTTTCCCCGTGTCCCTGGGCGGGAGCCTAAAAAAGGTTGTGGACCATAGAAACCTCCATTAAAGTCTTGGTTCCATTGCGGAAATCCCTGGGCATCCGTAGGGTGGTTGTACTGGAATGGTTGGAATGGTGTTGGTCCCATGTATTGGGGATACTGGGGTGGGTATCCTCTCCACCCTCGTTGTCTTGGGAACTGTTGTCTCCTTTGCCTCCATCCTCCTCTATTCGGGCGGTTTCTTCTACCACCGCTGGAATTTGAGCTGGCGGAACTATTGTCTGACCCATCACTGTCTGTATCATTTCTCGTGGATACATAGTCGGCCTTGGTGTATGGATAGGTTCCTTCTGGTGTGAATTTGTCTTTATCTTTGCTCAATTTATTGAGTTTGCTCTGCTTTAAAGTAAATTCAAATTCTGTCATTTGTTGCTTGAGCTCATCTTGTCTGATTTTAAGGTCCTCAGTTGACATATACGTGTTTAGTTTTACCTCGATCTTTCCAATATCAATCTTTAGCTCCTGTGTGATTCTGGTTGCTGTTTTTATAATTAGGACCAACCAGTCCCTGGTACAGTGCCATGAGATTAATGACCACTCCTTCTTGAACTGCATGTCTGTCTGGAAAATAAAAGGTTCATTTTTTACGATCAAGCCTGGTGGTCCCATTTTATTCCTCAGGTATTCAGTCATTATCAGGCCGTGTAGAGCTGCCTTTATCTGGTTGCGTCTTAGTTTCACCAATTCGTTCCAGTCATCAATATTTGGGCCGGTTTCAGGGTTGTTGAGTCCCTCAAATGGGTTTACTGCAGTCAGGATTCTGTCTATTTCATCTTCGCCAAAGGTTAGGCCATGTTCGTCCTCCATATTTAGTGACCGCTGTGGTCTACAGTTACCTAGTATATGTGATTATGTGTTGTAAAGAGAGTAAAGGGTATATCTCCCGCAGCTGCACGCTGCCTAGGCTATAACAAAACCAGAGGAGGGAGGTAGAGCTAATCGTTGGATTTATGCTCCACTTGGTACTTAAGTAAATAGAGGAAATCCAACATTCAAAGGGAAGGGGGGACGGGAGAGTGATCAATGAGTATCACTCTCCCGTCCCCCCTTCCCTTTGAATGTTGGATTTCCTCTGTTTACTTAAGTACCAAGTGGAGCATAAATCCAACGATTAGCTCTACCTCCCTCCTCTGGTTTTTTTATTGCACAATTATTGCCACTAAGAAACACTTTCTGTCCTTTATTACTGACACATGCATGTGAATAGGGCAAGTTCCATGTTGTTTTAATGTACCCTTTTCCCAGCTTTTCGTACATGCCAGCCTGTATATATTTTTGGCAGTATTGAAACCTGAAGGTTGATATTGGAATATTAATTATCCCATGTATTATCCATTCACTGACAGGTCGTTCTGACATTGTCACTGGTAATCTCTCAAGTTTCTCAATGCTCAGGATTGTATAATCAGCACCCTTCTGGGCCATACTGATTTGTCTATCAGTAAGGTTAAAGATATTGAAAAGTGACGTTGTGTTGATTAAACGCCAAGGCACATAGCCTGAACGCAGATTTTGTAACGTCCAGCCAAGCTGTACAATAGAACGCAATTGGGACTGACCGTGTTGTAATAACAGTAAGTCTTGCGATAATATGTCGATTGCTGAAGACACAATGCTGTCCAAAGAAAAAATTCTGGAGGACAGAGTCATTAACCCATTGTCCACTACAGAAAGTGATTTTTCCAAATTAATACGGTCAATTTCCCGTATCCTTTCTGCTGTCTCAATTTGAGTAACCTTCCAGGCCTCGTTGTATGCTGCATATACAGAGGCTGCTATGAAACGCTTTTGACGCTGTTTGCGCGGTCCCATAATGAAATCACGCAAGTCAGCACCATTAGTAAGTAAAGTTAGGTGTTGCTTAATTTCTGCCAGTGTGGAAGTTTGTAGCCATTGAAGGCATAATTTGCCCACACTGTAGGTGGTTATTATTCCTGGGTGTTGTCTTTGGGAATATCTAGGGTCTGGCCTGGTCATTTTGAACCCCTGTGTTTTATTCAGGAATCTGTCTTGACAGTTATTAGTATTTGTGGGCCAGATCAACCACTGTTTCCAATCTGGATGTGTTCTGTTTTGGTTTAATACATAATTTACGTCTATCTCTTCATCTGTAGAGCTATTGCTGTTCATTGTTGGTTTTGGAATAGACGGTTTATTTAAGTCTTTGATTTTGGCTAAGCCAAGACAGGTAGTTTGTTGAACAGTGTCATTTAAAAATATAATTTGTTCTGGGATCATGCAGGCTCTAAACAAAGATTCTATACCCTGTACTTGCCATTCTTTTGTGCCCGAAACACTTTTCAATTCAACATTTTTGTCCCAATAATCAAAACCAAAAGTATTCATTTGTTCAAAGAATGAGTCTGAATAGATCAATTTTGTGTTTATTATCATGGTCTTCGTTCCTGTCTTATTTGACAATTTGAAATAAAATGTTTCAGCATTACTTATGTTAAAACCTGAAAAATATGAATATTTGTCGTAAACGGTTCTTGAGCTTCCTTTTGGAGGGGTTGCACAATGTTCCCATTGATTATAATTTAAAACATTTCTAGGTTGTGCAGATCTATGTAGAAAATGGTTACCATAGTGGTTATAACAGTACATACTATCATAATTTGTAGAACCCTGCAAATAATCATGTTTGGTAAATTTAGCAGACATCACTACGTCAGACATCATATTGTTTATACTTTCGAAGTCCCAATCATCAGCAAATGAGCTTGGTTTTACAAAGTCACTCAATGAGATCTTAATTTGGTGTGGATATTTCAGGATTTCAACCGGACCATAGATTTCGTAGTCAGTGTTGTCCCATGCTACCCCACCTGGTATAGGATTGGCTGTGAAGTTGACTGAAGAAAGTTCTCTTTTCTCGACGTGTGAAGATGTGTGTGGTTTGAGGATCAAGTTGATTTTCTGACTTGCTGTGTCCATTTTAGCATATTTTCCCTCAATGAAGCGTCCCAAAGTAAGTATCATGATGAGCCAAAGTATGAGGATAAATGCACCAAAACCCACCCAAAATTCGATCCATTGGAGAAATTAGATATGTTTCTTTCAGTTGTTTCAAAAGTACTTTAACTTTATCTTTAAAGGTTTTTGTTGATGGCTGTGTTTTTGATTCAGTGAAGCCTTCAGAGGAATCATCGAAGTTTATGAAGTAGCCGGATGCAGTTCTGTCAATTGTTCCAATAGCTTCAGGATTACTGTTTCTTGCATAGTCGTTTGTTACTTCATTATAGGTTGGTGTGTCTCTGCTAAATGTTTTTATTTGGGTTTTCAGAGGTCTAAGTTCCATTGCAATGTTGCATAGTCCTTGTTGTTCTTCTGTAGGCGTTTCGAATGTGATTAGCCTCTTTGTTAGTACCTCTGTACTGGTAGCAAACCTTGGTGTTCTGCTACTTATGGGGAGTCCACTCGGCCTACTATTTGTTATCGGCCACATGATTGTGGTTTTACCAGGTCGATGGATACAACTCGGTTCTCCTTTTTACCAGCAAGCGTCGGTAGTACAACTGATCTTGTCCCGTTGACAGACAAGACAGGAACTGCTTTTCTGTAAGAAGGCCCAAATTCCTTCTTTACCGCGATCTTTTCTCTGACTAGATCCCCGATTTTTGGAATCCAGACAGGTCTTGCTGGGACAGGTGGTGGTTCTTCAGTGGTTGTTGGCTGCTGTTTCAACTTTATGTTGCTCAGGTCTTTTCTTGTTTCGTTTAAGTCCTGTAAAATAGCCAAACGATCTTTGATATCAAAGCTTTTTTCCTTTACCACTGAAGTCTGACTGTCAAGGTCAGAGATTAACATCCTAGTTCCAAATAATAATTCGTACGGACTGAATCCCTTCAGAGAATTTCTTGGCAGGTTATTTAGACTACGTTGGACACTTATTAGATGTTTGACCCACCCAGCTCCCGAACCTAATATCCTTTCCGTTATAGATTGCTTTATGCCTTGGTTTTTTCTTTACACCATCCCGTATCCCTCAGGAAGGAAGTGAGAAGATTCCCGCTGTGCTATGCTCATTTGGCCATGTTTCCCCTCAGGCTGGAGGGCTAGAGTGAAAACTATGGTCAAACGTAGCATGCTCTTAGCGTATATGCCATTTAGACTCGCAAATCTTTGTATAACAGTCCAGACGTCAGCCGAGGGCTGGTGATCTACATTATAAGTGGAAACTAGCCTGTATATGTTAATCGCAAGCCTTGCTTTTTACTGTTGATTTTTTCTGGAGTGAAACGACACGGTATTACACCGTTTCTCTCACCACTGCGATTCCTGTTGCAGTTTGGGCAGTTTTTTACAAACATGGTATGATGCAGGCTCATGCCTGGCCACCAGTACCTTGATTGTAATTCTTCCAGAGAATCTTTTAGTTTGAGGTGTCTCAGACCCTCGCCCATATGTGCGTCTGCGATTAATAAGTTTCTCCTGTCCATGTTTGGAATCACTCTATCCCCCACTCCAGGGATTCGAGCAAAAGGGACGGAGTTTGCATCGATTATGTATGTATAATTGAGTGGATAGTTGATCGGTAGCGCTGAGTAGTCACCTTTTGATGACGTTTTCACCGCCAGCACTGTTTCACCGTCAATATACTTCACTGTACGCTTTTTCCGAACTACGGAAGCCGATTTAGTTGCTACCGCTGTGGCTGTTTCAGCCAATGAATTCCCTGCAACGTGAACGCCATCACGCTGATGACTCAGTGAATGTGTCACGTGAGTCTTTGGTAGTTCTTTTTGTAAAAGAGCTATTTGTTCCCAGAGCAGTTTCTGCTTTATTGTTGCATCTGTGTCATCTTTGTAACCGTTTTGAATCCATGTCTGCAAATCGTTGTTATATGATTTGACGCAGTAATATGAATCGGACACTATAAGTGTCGGGAATTCGCGATCCGCATTATCTAGCGCCATTTTCAATGCTATTATTTCAGTCTGTTGTTCTGAATTAGTTTCTACTGAGTGTGTTTTTGTTAATAGAGGTCTTAGTTTACCTCCGCGCCACACTTCTTTTGTGATCTCACATGTTGGGTTGTATGCTTGTTCTCCCCAAACGGAAGGTTGAGCATGTCCGTCTGTATAGATTACACAAGCGTATTGTCGTAAGGGCAGAATGTCGATTGGCAGAGGGAATGTTCTTTCATATTCTAGATTTTTTAGTTCCTCTAGTTCTGGATCAAAGTAGTAGTATACTTTGTCCGTTGTGATTGAATTCACCCATTGTATCCATTCCGGATTCAATGTTGTTGTTGGTAAATTACATGGTGTTGTTAATGCCTCAAAGGCTGATTCTGCTGTTCTGACCGTGATGTGTCTACCGTCAGCTTGATCTTTTTCTCTAGCTATTGCGGTTTGAACTGCATGAACAATTTTTTCTTTAATGCTGAATTTCTTTTCAGCTTCTGTGTACAAGTGTGATTTGAATGCAATTGGTACCTTTTCTCCCTCATTAGAGGTCAGGTATGTGAATCCGCATCTTCCTGGGATGACTCGAATCACAAGATTGCGTGTGTTATCACGTGTTTCTAATTTTGTTTTAATTAGCATGTCTGTTTGTAAGGATCTCAGAATTTCTGTGTGTATTTGAGTCCAATTGGTTCTTTTAAAATCCGGTTTTATTAGATCATAAAGGGGTTTGACCCTTTCTGCGTAATTTGCAATGTATGTTCTTCCGAAATTTAGGAAGCCTAGAATTGACTGTAGGTTTTTAGTGTTCTAGGTGCTTGGAGTACGGCACATTTCTCTAGGAAATTGTCAGCCAGGCTTTTGCCTTCACTTGATAATTCATATCCTAAGAACAGGACTGTCAGATGGGCAATTCTGGATTTTTTAAAGTTGAATTTGTAACCCTCTGCTGCGAACCCAAGTATTATGCTGTTCACTCTCTTCAAGTGAGTCTCCAAGTCATCATCTGTTAAGTATATGTCGTCGACATACGATAATGCTTCGTCGTCATATGTTTGTAGTAATTCTGTTACTCTCGTTGAGAATACTCCTGGGCTGTTCTTGTACCCCTGGGCTAACCGACAGAATTGTTTTTGAGTGCCATTTATTGAGAATGCAGACAAATATCTGCTCTCTGGTGCTATGTTTTGACAAAAGAATCCATTAGAGATGTCTAATGTTGTTTTGTATTTTTTGCGCACTATGTTATTCATTAGTGCAGCACTATGCGAGTTTTGCACTGCAAAAGTTTTGCAACATGAGTTAAGGTGTCGGTAATCCAAAACTAGACGATATGAATTGTCTGGTTTGGAGACCGGAAACAAAGGGTTGTTCATTTGTGAGGTGCAAGTTTCAATCACCCCCTGGTATTCTAGCTGATCTAGGATTTCTTTTACCTGTTTTTTAGCTTCTTGCTTAATTGGGTACTGCCTCTGTGCAGTAGGTTGTGATTTTAACTGGATTTTGTGAGGAGGAGAGTCCTCATCCCATCCTACGTGATTTTTATATAAAGCAGGAGCTAGGGCTACTGCCCACTTTCTGGCAAGTGTGTATTTTTTATGAATTGGGATATGATTTGAGAAGGCAGGCATAATTATTTCTTCGCCATGAGGGCACTCCCTGACAAATTTTGGTGGCCAGTCCTTTTCAGCTAGAAGGATGTCATAGCCCTTGGAGAGATTATCCCAAAATAGTCCCCTTATTTTTCTAGTCTTATCCCCTTCTATACGTAATGTTATTTCATATATTTTGTGAGGTTTGCTAACTCTGGTGTCTGCAGTTTCCACTTGAAGATATTCATTCGTGTCCACTGTCTCCAGATGATTCATAAGGACTTTGCGAGCTATGCTCACTTCTGCTGCGCTGTCTAGCATTGTCTGAGCCCATTCTCCGTTTTTCAGTTGTGTCCTCAGTATTCTCGGCATTGTTAACTACCTTGATACTGGCTACCTTCTTTTTTGGAAATTGTAATTTCTTTTATAGCTGAGCAGTTTCCTTGTCTTTGGACTTGGCGTGCTCTTCTCTTTGTTCT
Organism: Lissotriton helveticus; assembly: GCF_964261635.1. Classification (NCBI taxonomy): domain Eukaryota; kingdom Metazoa; phylum Chordata; class Amphibia; order Caudata; family Salamandridae; genus Lissotriton; species Lissotriton helveticus. The sequence goes on from NC_136059.1 coordinate 645,862,565, forward strand.
GATCGTCCTCTTCTTTCCGATTTCTGCGAGGAAGTCTGAAAAGATTGAGAGGGACGTGTATCAATGTCTTGATATCTATCAGGTTTCTTTATATTATCCCTATTTCTAAGGTTATATCTTTTCCCAGAGGGGTCACTCTGGGGTGACCTGTGTCTTTGGTTCAGAGATTTTTCTCTTCGCCTAGGAGACCTTCCTCTGGACTGGAATTTCTTTTCTTTAGGATTGGATTGTTTGTTTCCATCCCAGCTCTTTTTTTGTGATGTTGAGTTATTATTAAAAAATATTTTTTCAGGACTTTCAATCAGGTGTGGTTTTACTGGTATTCCACCTAAACTATCTCTACCTAGTTCCTCATAGGATTTTTCTATGATTCTGGCAATTTTAGCTGGTTGGTCTGCTATATCTGTCTCTTTTAACCTCTGGCGGATCGCCACGTTCGCTGCTTCTCCCTTTATGTTGGCTAATAATATAGCAGAGACCTGCTTGAAGTCTTTTAGTAATTTCATACCAAGAGTTAAAGCGGGTTCTGGACCATATTCATCTTGAATTTGTTTTAGCACATCTGGTATTACCGAAATGGATGGAACACCGTGCGTTTTTGTGTAGATGGAAGCAAAGACTGTACCCCAAGTGTCACAGTCCTCAATGTGTGGTGCGATTCCCATTGGAAGACAGATAGTCAGAATCCTGTGTTTTTCTAACGGGGTGGTGTCTGGAAACACAGCCTCGATTTGGGTGATTTTTTGTGCTAACCAGAATGGTATTTGTTCCCGTTTAGCTGGTACTTTACCTAGGCATGATTGAATGTTCTGTGGTGTAATTTTATTTGTGTTTCCCTGGTGAGGGGTCAGCTGTGGAATTTTAATTGCTGGCTGAATTGTTGAAGTCCGCATCACATATTGGACTAATTGTCTATGTATTTTTATTAATTGTTTTAGCTGTGTTAACAGCTCTGCTGCAGACATCCCATTGATGTCTGGATGTGGTGTGTATCCGGCTAGGACCGGCCACGTTGCTCCTGGTCTACCTAAAGGACCGAGCCTGGTGATGTGATTATTATGTTTTAGGGCGCCATTAAATAAGAGCAAATGCTCTTGAAATTTAAGTGGTACTTCCACCTCCTCGAAAGGAGTGTACTCTCCAGGAGGTTCCTCTACTTTGTAATAGTGGAAGTACTTTGTTACAGCATTTGCTGCTGGAAAATGTATCCAAGAATAGTATACCTCTGTCTGCCGATATTCGTGTGCCTCAATTACGAATATGACTGTACCACCTCTAGGTGTCAGTCCATTTTCTATAAGTTTTAAAGTTATAGATTTCCTTTTAATGACCGGGATGAGTATTATATCCGGGTCTGCTTCTTGTAGTGCAGTATCAGCTGCTGCTATTTCAGCTGCTAATCTAACTGCCTCTCTTTCTCCTTCACTGTCTGACATTGTACCGACAGAAGGTTATTTTGTTTGTTTGCAGATCAGGTTTCTTATGGAAACAAAGATTAGATGCACAATATTTTGGAACGGTTTATCCTTCAACGTTGACTAAACCAAGTACCATACATAGGAGTTTCCTCCTGCGAGGTTTGGCGGATATTACCTTTCACCCACTCCAGACGTCTTTGGAGTATTATGGGAAAAAAGGGGTCTGAGTGAGAAAGCACGACTGAGTTACTCTAAATGTCTTACGTTAGTTTTATCGCCCTTCCAAACGCGTTGGGCGCCATGTAGTGTAGTTCCTATTATCCCAATAGGCTCTGCGCATTGGAATAATACCTTCAATAGTATAGGCCTAGACCAGACGTTAACTAGGTCTACTACTGTCGATATTAGACTTAAAGTTTTGGGTTTGCCAGCTAGCTCAGAGTTCACTAGAAACTTTCTTGAATAGGCAAGGAGGAGTTGAACCTCCCTGGATAGACAAGAAGGGATTTAGTTTCTGACAACCATAGAACATGACAACTTTGCTCTCCCCTAATCAAGAGTGTATCTCGAGAGTCGTGTGAACAAAAGGCAATTTATTTTACTCAGTCAGTACGTGCATTCTTAGTCTCATCAGATTGTAGAGAAAAGGAAGAGACGGGCGTGTTCAATAAAAGATGTTATTTATTGATCAGTCTCTTTTCTCATACAAGAGAAATGGATCGATATTATTGCAATACTTATGGTTAAGTAAAGTGCATACATTAAGAGCAGAAGTATAAAATAATACTGTAAAAGCATTGATATGGTTTCTAAGCCATATGAAGGTTTAAAATGAATAAAATATATTACATACACATATACATTTGGTTAATCGTACTCAACTGGTGTTTCTAGCTACGCCTACCCCGTGTACCTGACCTAAGTCTAATGCGTGGGCGGGAATAGAAAGTTACAGTTTAAGTTAAGTTTGTTTTGCCAAGTGACTGACTAAAGAATTCTCTGTGAGGGGTTATTCAGTTCTGTACCTGGAATCTAGGATGGATGAGGGATGGTATCTCTCGTCTCTGGTCTCGATATTCCAGGCTGCCTGCGAGGGCTACCCGGAAGCGCCGGAGCTGGATTTCTCGGCAGGAGAAATAGGCAGCTGCTCGTTCTCAGTGCGCCAGGAAGGCGGGGCTGCGCCAGCGGGGTCTGATCTGCTCTGGGCTTCGGCAAGTCTGGCTGCTCCCATCTCGTCACCACCGCGTGTGTTTGCATAGGGCAATATCGGTAATATTTATACCTTTAAGGTGCCGAGATTGACGTAAGGATGGACATAGATACGTCAATAAGGATGTCATACGACCAGGTCGTTAGCACATTCTTTTGCTGAAGTTCTCGGTGAAATCAAAACAATGGCCGCAGGGTTTTTCCCAGGTTGTCATAGGTTTGATTTGTTATGAGAACTCCGTATGCCTTATCAGGGGCTGGAGGAATATCGCTTGTCTAATTAGATGGCAAGCGTTATGACCTAATCAGATAACACGTTCCTGTGCCGTAGTGTGGCTTTATCAGATAACGGTTCCTGCATCATGGGGGTTTTCTGCCTCATGGGATGGCTGCTAGTTAACTTGTTAGTTTGCTAACCAGAATAGGGTCAGGAATAGGGGGATCGATACAGAATCTATAGGAATACATCACAGTGGGTTACCAGTCTAGTCGTTTGTTTCCCAGCACCCCCAGCTTTTGGAGGGAAGTCCGGCACCCAGGGTGCTCTATACCTTCCCCTAAACCAGTTGGGACCGGTTTCCCAGGGACCATTCTGGAAGTTTCTAGCCCTTCTGGTAGGTGGGGGAGGTGCGTATAAATAACGGAGTTGGGATGCCATGTGCATCAGACTAAGCGTGGACTTAAATGAGAGGGGACACTCTGCCAAGAGGTACCGCCGCACAGGCCTGTGTGCTGGCCCCTGTGCCCCACTGTACCCCTCTGTTGTCCATAGGGCTAGGGAGAGCCTCTTTACTGGAGTAAAGACTGCTGGCCCAGGAGGAGTGCTACTTTATGGGGGATGACTGTTCCTAGGCGCTGCGGCCCTGTATTGATGAGTGCCCACTGACCACTGATCTTACCTAGTGGTGCCTGATGCTCTCCTACCTAGCACCCCATGAGCACTACAACTGTGCCCTGCCTGCTGACTAGCACATGAAGAAGAAAAGCGCTTTTTTTTAACTTACTGCCCAGGAGGTGAGGAGCTGACACTTGCAGCGCTGCGCTGCGAGAGTGCTATATTTCCATAGTTGAAGTGCCTGTGCTGCTCTGCCTGCTCTCTAGCGCCTAGTGGGACTATTTGTGTGATTACCAGAGGAGGTGCGCTATCGCTGTCCCTGAAGCCGGTGGGACCAAGCACATCGCAAGCGCTATTCTCAGAGTGCCACGGTAAAAGGAAGCGGACGCCTGCAGTGGGGGGCTGGCAAAGCACCATATCCAAGTTGCCAGGATAAGAGGAGGGGGTGCCCATCCTACGCTATTTTTTGTACCTTGCTTATTTACTCCAAGCGGGAGCCCACCCCTTGCGCGTGCCATTCTGCGCGGGTGCCGCACTGCATCTGCACTTATTTAAATTAAGCGGGTGCCCACCCCGCATATGTGCTGCGTTCCTGCATATTTAAAAAACAGCAGGAGCCCACCCCGCGGTTTTGGCGCCTCTGCAATTATTCAAAACTAAGCGGGAGCCCACCCCGCCGTGGCGCCAACTGTACAGCAATCACTGCTGCGACCCGGGGATTAACTGAGGGCCACCTTGCTGCCCGTGGCAACCGGGAAGGAGAAGGAGCGACCCGGAAGTCAGGCGGGTGCCCCCGTAAGCTGGTGGGAGGCCCGCGCCTTTGCTTACTTTAAGACTGGAGCAGGAGCCCACCCCGCCGGTTTGTGCCCCTGCAGGAAGAGAAGCTGCTGGCGTGGCAGGGCTCCCGTGAGTAGAGGAGAGCCCCGCCTGCTGAGCCGCAGCAAGGAGACATCATCTGGAGCCTCCCGGGCTCTACACCGAAGTCCTGGGTCCCAGGAGGGGGCCCGGGTGAAGTCTGGCGAGGCTCTGTGGGTGGCGGGGCTCTCATGCGCTGAGGAGAGTCCTACGTGTGACGAGCCTGCAGGAGGAAACCGGAGCGGGAGCTTATCCCGCCGGTCCGTGCCCCCACAGTCAGGGGCTGGCGCCGAAGGAGTGATGCTATGGTCGGGGCTCTCAAGAGCTGAGGGGAGCCCGCGTGCTTCGCCTGCAGCAAGGGATGGCTGATGCCTACTCGAGGTCCCGGTGAGTGGGGCTCAGACTGCTGGTGGTTGGGGGCTGTCGGGGCATATTGCCGGTGCCCGCCACCGGTGCCAGTGCTCATTTGGGTTCTCAGCTGCCCCACTTGATATCAGGCAGCTACAACGTGGGCACATTTTTATACTGTAGAATCCCAGAAAAGGGACCCCAACGCGCCAGTGCTTGGTTTTGGTCACAGCTGCACCGCAGTAGCGGGCAGCTGCAATGTTGGCATTTCCCAGTTGGGGAGACCCAGAGTAGGAGTTCCCCCGGTGCAGTGGTACAAGAGACTTGTCGGTACCCTTGGGCATGTTGGTTCGGATTGCCACATATGACTTATGCTACTGTCATTGATGTCACTAAGGTTACGAACAAGGTTATGTTTAGGCCTCAAGCTTCTATGCCTACTGTGCATGTCGGATAGGAAGTTTTGTATCAATGCTTGAAATGCCTACTGTGAGGCCCAGGGCATAATGGGCTTACGTTAAGGTGATTTATACCCAGGAGTGTTCCTGCTAACGAGGTGCTGCATGTTAATGTCTTTATGCCAATAACATGAACTAACGCCCTTTCCTAGCGTCACACTACTGATGGTTGGTGCTCTGCCTAACGTGTCTTCCTGCCTGACCTCCTAGGGCTATGCCTCATGCGTGTATGGCTTACGCCAGTGTCAATATGTCCAAGGCCTATTTAGTATATGCCTAAAGTGACTTATGCAAATGTGTTTATGCCTCCATGCTCATATGTTTTGTGCCTATGGTTATGCATAACATGCTCCATGCTCATGATTTATGCAAAGGTGTTTCAGTTCATGCCTAATGCACATATTTTTGTCCAACGTTATGCAGGGTGTGTTGTGTTTGGTTCTAGGGAGGCCCTTACCCTGTTAATGAGGTGTATGTCCTTTTTATGCACACTGTGTTTCCGACCTCATGAGGAGGTCCACAGGACTGGTTTTAGGCATAGGCCTGATGCTTTCAGGCCTAATGGTTTCATGCTATGGAGAGGCCGCATGCTAAGGCTGTTCCCTCAATGTTAATAAGGTATGCCTTCACCCCAATGATGTTGCCTCTATGGCCAAATGGTTATGCCTAGTGCTAATGTGGTATATGCTTTAGGCATATATCAAAAAGAGGGAGGATTTACATTTTTAGTTAAGGGAGGGCTTATGGGTAGGTCCAGCGTACTTGCCCAGTAAGCAGTAAACCAAAGAATAGGCACGCAGTTCCTAGGTGACAAGGTAGTCACCGGACTCCACCTAGTCAGATGTGTCTAGTGGAGAGAGTCAAAAGGTGGTGACAGAACAGGGGCTAATAACAAGTGGAAGGAGGAGGGGAATTCCTTCACGTGGAACTAGGGCTCTCACACACCCAGCAAGCTAGGTGTCATGCTTCATCATATGAGCCTGCTCCACGTTGGGCCGGCGCTGCAATGCCCAATGGGCACCCTTAAAGATGCTCTTTATCGGAGATCTTTTGTTCCTCCGTAAGGGTGCAGTGGGGGTGAGGGGCCTAGTCTAGTGTAGATGTCAGTGTTGTGAGTTAAAATTAGGTTAAGGATTCCTCAGTGATGCTTTATTCTATTAGGTACCTTACCTAGGTTAAAATGCTAACAGGGAGGGTGATTTGTTCTCTAAATTAGGTGCAGGAAACTGTACTCTACTCCCTAGTGGTCAACATGTTTCTCGCCATCAAGCTGTCTAGGAGAGATCTGGGGCGATTCTTCAGGACCGTGCGAAAAAATGAAAAAGTGAGTGCTATCTACAGTTGTTCAATGGAAAGTGTCAAAGTAATACTTGCCACTTGCTAAGTCCAGCTAGGGTAATCCTTCTAGGGACATATGGCCACCTGTGAAGATAAAAAAGGCATGGCGGAGCTGGCATATAGCAAGGTATCGCAGTAAACACAGTAAGTTTGATCAGTGAGAACAAGCGAAACTAGCCACCTCCTGGGTGCCCGGCGAACCTTGTCCCTCATTGTCAGACTGGCTCTGTTGAGTGTGGGCAGGGCTCCGAGCTGTCTGCTGGGATGTGGCAGGAATGGGTGTGGTGGTTGGCGCAGATGTTCCTGATCCAGCTGCTGCACAGGTTTGGGCACCAGAGGTGCCAGGTTGGTCGGGGTCATCCGTGGAGTGGTGAGAGGCGTAGCTGTCTGTGGGATCAGGGTCCTGCGTAGCCTGGGACTGTGATTCATCTCCCCCATTGTTGGGGGTAGATTCCGCACATTGCCCTGTGGGTGTGAGAGACAGACAATGTTAATGGCATTTAATGCAACATCCATTTTTCATATACATTGTCGTTGGCACTGTTCCACCTGGTAGTTGTCTATGCTTTGAATTGTTCTCAATGTTCACTTGTGAATGGGTATATTGTGGGGTCAGATTGATCTGTGCTCAGGAGTCATTGACATGTGAGGGACTATTTACAATGACTGGCACAGCCATGCATATCAGCAGGGATTCGCCAGTCATTGTGCACCACAGCTATGCCAGGATGGATGCAACACATTTACAATGCGGATCACCATGGTGGAAAAACGGCACAGCTGCGTCTTGCATCTGTGCCGTAGGAGTGGCACATTGCTGGAGTTGAGACACTGGCGCAGGGCAGCACCATGAATGCTCTGTGGGGCCATAGCTGCACAATGCTGCGTCAATCCTTATGCCTGCTTTAAGCATGCACAGGGATTTGAGGCAGCATGTGCATAAAAATGACTGAGTGAAATCTTACAGATTTCACTCAGCCACTTTTGGGAGGTGTTGCTGCACCGTGACGAACACCCACCGCCCCCCCCCCGGACCAGAACACCTACTTCTGGAGCAGGGCTTTAGAACCTGGCACATCTCCCAGATGCATCACCTTGTAAATACCCAGCACCATGGCACAACTTTTGTGCGTCCGCTGCATCACAGAGGTGAAGCACCGGCGTCGTGAAAGAAGCGCAAGGGACTTGTGAATCAGCACCGTGTATTTTTTGCTTGGATGCTTAAGCAGATCTGTATTGTTTTCATTGTGTTACATGACGATTGTGACAGTGGGTCCCAGGAGGCTATGTTTATGTAAGGGGTGTGTGTGACAGGCCGTGGTGGTAGTTGGAGTCTGATTTGGAACTGGACCTCCCTCGTGGTGTGGCTGTCCCCCCATGGAGCATGCTGCCATGACAGTGGTTGTGAGTTCCTGTCCAAGATATCTGACCTTGTTGTCCTGGTGTTTGTGTTTGCACTGGTCACAGGAGGGCCTTGTGCTGGCTACACCAGGGCCCAGTGTCAACTATCTTGTCAGTACATTCCCACTCCATGTGCATTGAGCATGGTGCATGGGTGTGTACCTGGGCCATATTGGATGAGTGCAATTGGGCATGGGCGTCCACAGAAATGTTTATAGGGGTGGCCAGATTTTTAGCTTTATCACCATACCCCTTGCACCCTTCTCCCCACTGCCTTGCACCCTCCTCCCCTCTGCCTTGCACAGTTCTGGCCCTCTGCCTTGCACCCTTCTCCCCACTGCCTTGCACCCTCCTCCCCTCTGCCTTGCACCCTTCTGTCCCTCTGCCTTGCACCCTTCTCACCCTCTACTTTATACCCTTCTCGCCCTCCCCCTTGCACCCTCCTCCCCTCTGCCTTGCACACTTCTGGCCCTCTGCCTTGCACCCTTCTCCCCACTGCCTTGCACCCTCCTCCCCTCTGCCTTGCACCCTTCTGGCCCTCTGCCTTGACCGCTCTCACCCTCTGACTTGCACCCTTCTCACCCTGTGCCTTGCACCCTTCTCGCCCTTCCCCTTGCACCCTCCTCCCTTCTGCCTTGCACACTTCTGGACCTTTGCCGTGCACCCTTCTCCCCACTGCCTTGCACCCTCCTCCCCTCTGCCTTGCACCCTTCTGGCCCTCTGCCTTGCACCCTTCTCACCCTCTGCCTTGCACCCTTCTCACCCTCTGCCTTGTACCCTTCTCGCCCTCCCCCTTGCACCCTCCTCCCTTCTGCCTTGCACACTTCTGGACCTTTGCCTTGCACCCTTCTCCCCACTGCCTTGCACCCTCCTCCCCTCTGCCTTGCAACCTTCTGGCCCTCTGCCTTGCATTGCACCCTTCAGGTCCTCTGCCTTGCACCCTTCTTACCCTCTGCCTTGCACCCTTCTCACCCTCTGCCTTGCACCCTTCTCGCCCTCGCTCTTGCACCCTCCTCCCCTCTGCCTTGCACACTTCTGGCCCTCTGCCTTGCACCCTTCTCCCCACTGCCTTGCACCCTTCTCCCCACTGCCTTGCACCCTCCTCCCCTCTGCCTTGCACCCTTCTCGCCCTCCCCCTTGCACCCTCCTCCCCTTTGCCTTGCACACGTCTGGCCCTCTGCCTTGCACCATTCTCCCCACTTCCTTGCACCCTCCTCCCCTCTGCCTTGCACCCTTCTGGCCCTCTGCCTTGCACCCTTCTCACCTACTGTCTTGCACCCTTCTCGCTCTCCCCCTTGCACCCTTCTCGCTCTCCCCCTTGCACCTTCCTCCCCTCTGCCTTGCACATTTCTGGCCCTCTGCCTTGCACCCTCCTCCCCTCTGCCTTGCACCCTTCTCGCCCTCCCCCTTACACCCTTCTCGCCCTCCCCCTTGCACCCTCCTCCCCTCTGCCTTGCACTCTTCTTGCCCTCCCCCTTGCACCCTTCTAGCCGCCCCCTTGCACCCTCCTCCCCTCTGCCTTGCACAATTCTCTGCAACCACTTGCACCCTTCAAACCCAATGGAGGGTGCTACCACCTGGGACAATGGCACCATTTCAAAAGCATGATGGACTAGGGCCAGCCCTGACTGGGCCCGCACCAGACACATGGTGATCCAGGGGGCCAAGAGCCACCCTTGCCCCCCCCTGTGGACGCCCATGCAATTGGGTCTTATTTGGAGTCCCACGATGCATTTTGTGACAGCCACCCTCCCAGCATACCGGACGTCCATTCTTGGGTCTGTGCTTCCTGTAGCATGAGACATTGCATGGCCTTGGTTTGTCAATGGGGCATACACATGTTAGTGGGATTAGCGTTGTTTTTGCCTGTAGTTTACTTGGAGTGTAGATGCCATTACCCCCATGTTACATGAGTTGTTTGTGTACTCACCAGGCTCTACGACTCCTTCAATGCCATGTACTCCCACTGGTGGTAGCAGGGCTATGACCTTCTCCTCCCAGGGATGGTACTGTACTGGTCTGCGGGGACCATCACCTCCAGTGTCCTGGCTCTGGGCGTACTCGCCGTCCATCTTCTGCTTGACCATCCTCCGCAGATCGTTCCACCTGGCCTGGCACTCCCTCCTTGTGCGTTTGATGGGTGCAACAGCATTCACCCTATTGACTATCCTCTCCCACAGGCGTGTTTTCTCAGCTATGCTGGTCTGTCTGACCAATGCGCCAAACAGCTGTGGCTCGACTCTGATGACTTCATCTATAAGGATCTCCATCTCTTCCTTTGTGAACTTTTGATTCTTCTGTGCGGACATGGTGTAGGGTGAATGTGATTGGGGTGACGGTGTGTATGGATGTGGGTGTGTGGGTCGCAATGTGAATGGGGGTGTGTGGGTCTCAATGTGATTGGGGGTATGTGTGAAGGTGGATGTGTGCAGTTGTTGGTGTGTTGTCAGTCTCTGTAGCTAAATGAGTATGTTGAAAAGGATTATGGTTTGTGTGTGTGGGCCCTTTTTATTGGTCCATTTATGGGTGGGGCTTAGTTTGAATTGTTGGTGGGTGTGTTATAAGGGGTGGGTCTGAGTTAGGCCCTCTGTTTGCCTGTTTTGATCTGGCCAGGATATTCATTTCCAATGGTTTGTACTCAGGAGACATGTTTTGTGGTGTTGGGCGAGTCGTTTGCACCCTCCTTGTGCTGTTTTTAGGGGTTCGCGTGCGCTTTGTTCAGGGGGGGTTCATTTCGTATTTGATTGTGTGGCTCGCTCATACGCGACGTTTTTACAGGGTTCGCGTGCACTTCGTTCAGGGGGGTTTGTTTCGTATTTGATTGTGTGGCGAAGTTTTTACGGGGTTCACGTGCGCTTCATTCAGGGGGGGTTCGGTTCGTATTTGATTGTGTGGCTCACTCATGCGAGATGTTTTCTGTACAAATCGCAGCTCATACGCAACGTTTTCCCATATAAATCGCATTCTCGGTCCCCGGTCTGGTCGGGTCGTACAGCATGTTTACGATTCGTACGGTTCACTTTCCGAGTCCGTATCGTATGGATTTTCGCTTGATATTCGTACGGTACGCAAAGATTCGGACTTATTTTTTACCAATGGATCGTATTACGCAATTCGGACGGATTTGTACGATTCATATGGAAACGGCTACGAATACGAATTGTCGTACGGATTCCTTTCCCAAATCGGAATCGACCCCTTTGTGTTCTTTATTTTTGATGTCAATATTTTTGTAATCGAAATATTTGAAACAATATTTTTTTATTGATGTTTGTGTTATTTCTGTTTTGTGTATTGGGTGTCGATATTTTTGTATACGATATTGTTGACTCGATATTTTTGTACTTCGATGTTATAGTAGTCGCTGTTGTATCAGTGATCCTCAATATGCATAGTCAATTAATCCTTAAAATAATCCATATTCCGGATTGAATCAAATCCCATATGACAGCAAGGCACTAACCTTTTTTTCTGGGTCTTAAATTCCATAATTTATGCATTTTCTGATGTTTGTAAATTATATTGAACCTGTTTGTGTTGGCCCCAGGAAGCACTTTACTCCTGTTAACCACTGGCAAAGGGCTTGTGCTCTGCCCTTTAAACATGGTAAAATTGGCATACACTTAATTGGCCCATTTAATTTACTTATAGGGCCATAGTAATTGGTACTACATGTTCGCTTGTACACCAGGGCAGTGAAGAACATGTCTTCTCTGCCCTCCTGGAACTTAGTGCAGCCTGCCTATCCTAATTAACCCCTTTAGTCTTTGAAACTGAAGTTAAAATCATTGAGCGGGGCAAAGTTCTAGACTGAGGCAAGCGAGGGTCTCTCGAAGTCTGACACATCATCATTGGGCTACCTCTGAAACTGTTGGCCATTGACCAATACTCCATCTTCTGCTTGGCCTTGTTCAGATCAGGAGATTGTATGCTTTTAATTTCCCTGGAGAGGGCAAACGAGAGGCCAGCAACCTGACCTTTGGAGAGCAGGTCCAGCCCCTGGCTGACAGGCAGAAGTCAGATTCCAGATGTATTCCTTCTTTTATCAGGGCATTCTTCTTTAGGTGAACTGTTCCCAGGTCCAGGATCCTTTTCCTGTGCACTAGCCAGTGATTGGGGAATGTTCCCAACCCAATTCAGTTTACTTTCTAGCAAGTATCCCATATCCTTTTGTAGCTCTTCCTCGTTGCCTTACCATAAAAATTCCCAGAATCTCTAAATTCAAGAAGATTGAACCCTTCTTTCCACTTAAAGAACCCCAGGCAGGGTACTAGCCACTCCCTTATTCAGATGAGGTCACATCTTCTCTGTGAGGGTCCAAAGTGTTTCTTTCTCTCCAACTGGAGTGGGAGCGAAAGGGTGTAGAAGGTCTCTTTAAATGAATCAGAACAGATTCTATCAGCACTCCTTGGGATCAACAAGTCAAGGAAGAAGTGCTAACTAAGGCTGTCCTTTGTTCTACCTATTGTTGCGAACCCTTCCTGCTAAGTGGTCAGTTGTTGGCAAAGCCCCTGCCTTCATACGTGCAGAAGAAAGGTCATTGTCTAGTTATAGGCAGAATCGTTAACTCCAGCCAGGAATGAGTATTGGCATCTGGTGTGTGATGAGTGATAGAACTAGTTGCAAGCCAGTTCAGGCAGCCCAAAGTACATTTTAAAAACCTTACTTTTCCACTACAGTTATCAAAATCTGATTTCACTATTAACTCAGATTTTGAAAATGGAAAACATATTTGAATAATTTTTCTATCAAGTTTACAAGCAATGATGTGAAATAAGTATGTTATTCACAGCTAGGCATATCTATGGAACATCGAGTCTTAACCCCACAGTGGAAATAGCTATTACCCTTCCAGTCACAAGGACAACTATTTAAACATAATAATAAGTAAAATGTTAAATGGATAGTGTGCCACTTTTTATATATTAGGCACCCGGCCATATGGGCATAAATGGCATACTGTAAATGTGACCTATTAATATATAAATATAGATTTCCTTACATTGTAAAGGTATGTTTTCTTGACACGTAACAGCAGTGCATTTAAGTTCCAGTACAGTCCATGCCCAGTGATGCTCCTTGAAGCCATACATTTTTGTCATATATGGGGTTCTGTAAATACACTCTGTGGCCCACATATATTTGGATACCAACATGCTAATATGCAGTTACTAAAAATGAAAAGCTGGTATCTGAGTACACAAAATGTGTTTTTTCATGAAAATGATAGGGTTATGTGTGTGAGTTATGTTAATTTTTCTAAACTGAAAACTTTAAATGTACCTCGTAGGAAAATAAGTTCTGATTCATCTAGCTGCCTGGAATGATTTTCCGTTGGTCAATCCTGATTTTGGACTTTTATGCCAGTGAGTAACACTAACTGAGTCTCACTCAACTGTAAACTCTGTTAAAATGGACTGGGAGTGCTAACAGCAAGTGTTCACTTGTTAAAACAAGGTCCACTGCTGCTCAGTTAGGGTTGGAGACCCTGGGCTAGCTGCCCATGAGCGTGTGCACACACGCGCCCAACTTCGGCTGGTAACTGCACATAAGTAACCTGCAGGGATTAGTTCTGACCTGGTCTAAGCTAGTGAGGGCGCATTCATAGTGTAAGTCTGTAGTGCCTAACTAAAAATGGTATGTGGTTTATTGCATTATATTTTGGGCGAAACAAGGTATTGCTATAGTTAGGCCTGGAGACTAGCATGATATACTGTTCCTATGGGACAAATGGATTTCATAGCTGCACACCTTCTGACACTTGAGGATTTGCCATATTTCTCTGACTCATCTTTTAATTAGATTACTGTCTTATGTTACCGATGTTGGGCTCTGTGAATTACTCAGCTGACCAGATGGAGAATTAAAGTCCTTCTCAGAGAAAAGGGCCATTAATCAGTGCCTGGACCTGTGCCTGGGAAAGGAGATGGTGTGAATGTCATCCCAAGGAGGCAAAGGGGAGAAGGCTAGACATCTGGAGCTAATCACAGGAGGGGCTCTCTTTTGAAGTTTTGGAAGAAAGGGACTTGGAAGTTGTGGCCGTTAGTGGGATGGTTCCGGTTTCACAGAGAGGTACTTAAACTGACTATTTCAAGTTGCTATATTTAATTGTTCCCAAATACTGTGCAGCAGCGTTAGGACAAGGGAGGAGTGAAGATTTTTCATCTCAGAATTGAACCTTTAGCGACTCCATTCTAGAACCCCCACTTAAACCCCTCTGCACAATGGAGAGAGGGAAGATGGATTTTGCAGCACCCCGAAAAAGACCAGACCCTTGTCTAGGGTGCTGGAGAATCCTAGACTTAGTCTGAATTAGGCTCTCTGAATGTATCTATCTAAGGCAAGTAGTGCTGGCCCCTTACACACTCCTCTGAGGGACAGTAAAGGTATGGTCCTACTGTGGGGACCCCGGAGGAGAAGGCTTCCCCCGGACCTTCTGAGGAATGGGACTGCAGAGAGGAAACCACCCATTAGACGGAAGCCACTGACTTCCGCTAGTACACGGGTGCCTTTGAAGTGGCAGGAGCTAAGAAACCTGAAAAGTGGAGGCATGAAGTGTCTTGTCTTGAGGGCTATACAGTGCAGCTGGAGGAGACCTCAAGCCGAGACAACATGCCTGACACAGAACCTCTCACCCTCTCTGACCAAAGGCAGGAAGAGAGCAAGATTCTTGCATCGGTATTGTAGCCATGCAGGTGAGCAGGTAAAGAAGCCGCTCCCACACCAGTACCTAGGAGCAGTGCTGAGTGTGCAGGGAGCCAGTAGGGGGCGGTGGGATTCCCCTGCAGCTCCCAATGTGACCCTTCTCAAGTGCCCTAGATCATTTTGTTTTTCACGTGAAAAAAATACATTGTGGCATAAGATGATGTAAATTCTTTATTAACAATGTCAAAATTAAGAGTGAATCATTAAATGTCTAATTTAAAGTCATCCAAGTGCTTTATTGACAATCACAAAGTTAACAGTGGATCAGTACATGCATTTTGGAAGGTAATGGAAATGCTATATTGGCAATCACAAAGTTAACAATCAGCAATTGCACGTCCTAGTGAATGCCAATATAAGATGGTGTCATCCTTAGTGTTTTAATGTTGTTGCATTGTTTTTTTATTACATACTCCTACTTGTATTCGTGTGGTAACACCCCGACACAGCTATGCCTCTTGATAACAACACCATATTCTGTTGTATCTAGTCTATGTAAGAGATTTGTGGTGTAGGTTTCCTGGATCGCTGAAGGCGCCATCATATATATTTGTAAATTAGTGCACAGAAATTGACAAGTGTGTGCGTAATAAAGTAGCTTTCCTTTTTATAAGTAAAAGCACTGACTGTTCAATTATTTAATAGGTGTTGTCTGTTCTGTGCCTGTGTACCAGGATACTATCCCGCACAACTTGAAATGAGCAGGCCTTGGGGATAGTTTGCCTCATTACCCTGAGAAAGTTAAGTGGTAAATTGGTTCTCAGTAGACAGAAGGTTGCAGAATTAATACTTCTGATGGACCCTCATCCTTCGCAACTAATAAGCCACTTTCTCGCATGCCTATTTTTATTAACTGACAAGAAGATGTTTATGAACAAAATGTTCACATGTCCTCTGCTGTATGAAACTGTAAACCTGTCTCACTTTGCTCTGCTGCCTGGGAGTAGCAATGCGGTATGAGTGTAAAATGTGTCTAGCTTTACTGAACCGTCTTCGAGTACAAGGTTTATGTATTTTTGTAAAAGTGAAATAAAGTGAAATGTTGATATTTAAATTGAAGTTACAATAATGGTAGGCTAAGTAAAATTCAATTTTCTGAAGTGCCTATATCACCTGTTACTTATTCGTAATATTTTACAGAAACTGTTCTGAAAAATCATCATTTTGCCACCAATTTCTGAAACCTTTTTTTTGGGTGTTGGTGTACCTTCAACACTCTTGGAGAGCGTAAGAATATCAGCCAATATTCCCCATGTCATTTGAGAGATTTTGTATTTTATCAAATGTATGTTAAAATTGTGCTCCAAAATTCACTACTTGGCCCTATTTTTTCTAATCTTTCCAGAGGCTCACCTCAAGGAAGTCATTTTGGTCTCAGGGTATATTGCCTGGAGACTGAGTACTTTTTCTGTCCCCACCCTCAAGTCATGTTTCACAGACTTGACATTTGTATGAACTGTAGTGCTCAGCTTGTAAAGTCAAGTCAAGTCAATTTTTTTTTTATTTGTTTCGGTACTCAACTGAGGACCACAAATATTATATATATAAAAACAACAGGTTACAGGAAAAGGAATTCGTTACAAATTAATGTAATGTTAAAAAAGATTTTAAACATTTATAGAAATTGTAACATACAAATTCATTAGTTGGTTGTTTGCACACAGATAACAATTCTTTTACTGATGAAATTCTACATTTACGGTATATAGGAACAAGATGTCTTGACCGTGCTGTTACTACATTTGAGTTTGGGCATACAAATAAAAGGTGCTCGATGTTCTGATCTCCCCCTTGACAAAGAGTACATAGTGGGGATCCACCTGATGTCCATCTTGATGTGAAAGTTAACACTGGTAAAATACCTAATCGCAGCATTGTAATTGCCCTCCTTGCACCATGTATGAGGGAAAACCCTATGTATGTCTGTGCATGCTTATACTCCAATGTCTCAACGTAAAGTTTATACAAAGATAATTTGCTACAGTGTGCAAAGTCAAGTTCAAAACTCAATTTAGGAGTAAAACATTTTTAAAAAAGTTTCAGTTGCGAGGCTGACCAGGTAAGCAAAATATCCGTACTAATCTTAGCAATTTGGAATACCACGGTCATATTCCTAGAGAATATTTGCTTTGAAGCATCTAGTTCAAAAGTCTCGGTCTTTAGCAGGGATCGTAGTGATCCTTCTTTTGCATGAAGGAGATTATGAGCCCACCTGATAACATTAGCAACAGCTGTAGCATAAGAACTTGTAATTGAGAATTCAAGTCTTAAAGCTTGCACCGGTGTAGATTCTGAGACCTTCAAGACTTTCTTCAAAATGTTCCCTTCTTTTTGGTCCATATAAGACCACTGTTTTATTGGGATATATTCCGTAGCATAGGATAAAACAGGGGGAATCTTTACTCTGTATACTTTTAGCAGTGAAGAGAAATGCCTATTTCCTGTAGCAGAGTACAGTCTGGAAAGGGCCCCGGCATGTAATTCTGATTTCCTCTTTAAATTGTTTATCTGTTTAGTATTTTTCAGACTCTTTGAGAAGATCCTGCCGAGATAAGTGTATTCGTCGACCTCTTCTACTTTTTCTCCGCCGAGCCTCCAGCAGTACTTAGCACTTTGTTTCCTACCAGAAAAGGAAACAATTTTTGTTTTCGTTAAGTTTGGGATTAAGAAGTTGTCCTTAGAATATTTGTGTAAAATATCTAGGAGCTTTTGCAAACCAAAGAGCGTAAGGTCCAACATCACAATGTCATCTGCGTATAGCAGGGCGTGTATTCTATGTGCAGCAATCTTTGGAGGCAAGCTTGAACCTTGTTGCAGATGGTATGGCAGGTCACTGAGGTATAATGAAAATAGTATCGGTGCTAAAAGGCACCCTTGTTTGAGTCCGTTAGCCGTTTGGATTATTTTAGTCAAACCTTTATCACACCCCATTTGGACTTCACACCATGTTTTGGTATGGAGTTTCACAATAATCTGCAGCAATTGTTCAGGAATACCTAGCCTCCTTAACTTATTCCATAAAGTCGGTCTGTCAACACGATCAAAGGCAGTAGAATAATCTATAAATGCTGCGTATACTGGCTGTGATTTCCGTACTGTGTATTTGTCAAGAATGGTCTGGAGTATTGCAATATTATCGGTGACAGAATGGTTGGGTCTAAAACCTGCTTGAAACATGGGTATTAGACCCAGCGAAAATGCCCAATCTTTTAGTCGATCCAAAACTTCTGCGGCAAAGATTTTCCCTGTAGCATCCATCAATGCTATTTGGCGATAGTTACCAGCTGTGTTTTTGTTCCCCTTTTTATAGCTAGGAATAATAATACTCCCCTGCCATGACTTTGATATTTTCCCGGATTTGAATATGTAATTAAATAGGGGTGATAGCATCTGACTTCACTCCTTGGGGTCAGCTTGAAGGACCTTAATGGGTATTTGGTCAGGGCCTGAAGCACCAGTACTTCTTGCTTTTCGAATGTGCGTTGCAATAGAGAATGCTGAGGTATTAGTAATCGGGGTAACATTCCTTTGCACAGTAATATCGGCATCCCTTCCATCTGAGTTGATTGGGTTTGCCTTATATAAATCACTCAGATACATTTCCCAGTCCTGAGGTGGGACTGGAATGGCTTGAAGTTTCTTTTTTGTTCCGGTTATTTTAGCAATTAAGGACCAATATTTTCGCTGATTATATTTTTTAGCAGCTATTTGAATATCAACCCAGTTATAGTCCTGCAGCATTCTTTTATGGCTGTGCTTCTCTCTTCTTAATTGTTTTTTTAGTTTATTAATTTCTGCTTGAGTTGATGATGAAAAATTCAGGTATTGTGCTCTAATAAGTTTATTGAGCCTTTTTGCAGTAGGTAAATTCCAGGTTTTATTTTTATTGTTGTTCTTATTGTTTCCAGATGTGACCTGTCGTAACTTATTTAAAAGAGCACACTTGAGTTTATTAACTATGCATTCAAAATTTATCATTGGGTCATCTGAATGTATTTTAGTTAAAAGTTGAGTATGTACAATCTGTGCGGTTATATTGTCCAAGGTTGATGAGTTCCAGAAAATCCGCCTCTGATTAGTGTTGACTTCAATTGTGCTATTATAAAATATTATCTGGCTTGTAGGGGAAGGGATGGCCATCCAATGGGTAGTTAGGTGTAAAAATGCATGATCACTCTCATCTATAAAGTTGGTATGCAAATGCGTAACTGTCTCCAATAAATCCATGCCACAGATTATATAATCGATAATTGATAGAGTTCCATTTCCCCGTCTAGTATAAGATGCCGGAATATCTCCTTCCACATTGCCATTCAAGATTGTCCCATTTAAACTTGGCAATAAGGCTAATAACAATTTGCCTCTTTTGTCCGAATTTTTACCTTTAGGAAATTTTGGGATGGACATTTCCAATGTTTCTTCTTTGTATAGGTTTACCCATTTTCCAATTTCAATGTTTGAGATTTTTCCATTCAGGTCTCCCATAATTAGATATGGCATGTATGATCGATCTTCTATTATCTCAAAGATTGCTTCCATGATATCCTCGAATAGGGCATCTTGGTTAGTTCCAGGTGGGGCATATATATTAAAGAGCAAAGTTGCCTTTTGGGGAGCTGTGATGTGTGTTTTCAGCAACACTTTAATACACTGAAAGTTATCGGACTTGGTCTCAACGATCTCTTGAGCCCATAAATATTCCTCACTTAACAGGATTGCCAATCCACCCTTTGCATGGCCCCGGTTAGTTTCTTTTGCAGGAATATCATAAACGTAGTAGCCTTTCTGGCAGAAAGTTTTTGTTGCCCAAGTTTCCTGTAAAACCAGTATATCAGGTTGATTTTTGGTTGCTTCGATCATTTTATTAGTTGTTTTTCCAGCCATATTCCATGAAGTGATCACCAAGTCTTTGTTAAACAGTATATTGTTGATGGTTAGCACTTTTTTTACTGTTTAACGTCTCCGAGATCCAAGCCCAAGACTTTGTGGTTTTTTTAACCTCCTTTTCTTCTAAGTCTTGGCACCAGACTACCCTTTCACCATTATTCACATCAATTTTTATGGTGTCATTTCCTAAACGGTTTATTCCCGAATCTTCTGAAATGATAGTATTTTTGTACCAATTTATGTTTTGCATGTCAGATTTTAGCCCTGAAGGGCCATTGTACCTTTTATTAGATTTGTTTTCCTTTGGTTTAGGTCTTTCAATTACATCATAACCACATTTATGTATTATCTCCTTTTCTCTAAGAATAATCCCAGGAAGTACTGGTGACCAGAATGATACCATCGCTATTTTGCTGTTTTCTTTATTGGGGAAACTCACCAGATCTATTTCTTTACTAGTCAGAGATTGTAGAGGCAGTATTTGTTGGAGAAGATTGATAATTCTTCCTCGATTGAGTGGCACGTTATCGATAGGGAAGAGTTCTTCAAATAGTAGGTATTTTGACGATGTTCCTTCCCCGCATATAGATATCTTATCATCCTCTTCTCCTGCTCCTTTAATTCTCTGCCCTATTTGTGAGAATAGCGTGGCCGGGAGATATTCATCAGCTCTTGGATTTAACGATTTTACATTCTGTATGATTTTTCTGTCACTGGTTGCCTCTATTATGGTAGTATTAGGGATTGTGATATCATTTTGTCCCTCTCCGATTTTTAGAGGAGTGATTAGCTTTTGAAATTTGAGTTTACGAGTTTTCTTTTTATTAATTCTTCTTTGCGGCTTTCTTCTCCTTTTTTTCCCCCCTTCTTCCTGGGTTTCTTTTATTTTAGAAATCTTCTCTCCTTGATCTACATCAGGAATATAATTAATGATGTTTCCCTGATCATCCTTGTCACATACAGTTTTATGTGAATCTATTTTTTTGTTAGGATTCGAAAAAATGGAGTACTGTTTGAAAGTATTTGAAGGTTCTTCTCTGAAGAGTTTCTTCAGGGAATATATGGTGGAGTCCTTGTGATTTTTCCGAGTTTCCTTTATTTGTTTTTCTAGTATTACTATTTCTGATGTTTGTGTACTAATATCACATTTTGTTTGAATCTGTATATTTTTAGTGATATTTGTTGTATTACTATTTTGGTCTTGCGTCACATCAGATGTTTGTTGTTTTTTCATTACGTCAGAAGATTCTTGTTTTCTTTTTTCCCCTACTAGAAATGTTAGTATACCAATTTGTACATCTAGGGTTTGATCTGAATTTTCCAGAATATGTCCTAAAAAAGTAAGGACCGATTCCAAAATTTCCTGCAGAGAGAAAAGTGCTTTTGACATTGGATTTATGGGATTTGTAGAATTAATGTTTTTAAGAATGAAAGGGTCCGGAGAAAATTCAAATGTTGGATCATGTCCTAATGATTTTCTCAGAGAGCTAGTGAGTAACTTATCTGGGCTTGACTGTAAATCTGATTTATTTTCCACTAACTTCATGCTATTTCCATGAGGATCCTCAATACGGTCTAGGGAACCTGAACGTTTTATAGGAGTTAAAGATGTTGAGTATGACACCTCATGGTCCAGGGATTGTAGTTCCTGTGATGATAAAATTATCTTTTGATTAAGGTCAAGATCTAGTTCACTTAAGTTTTGAATTGATTGATGGTTCAAAGGAGAGAGCTGTTTTTCCTCCATATTTTCCGAAGGATCAAGGTTTTTTCCTACTTCCAGGGCATGAGTGAGTGATTGTCTTTTTGGTGATAAGGCAGAAAAGTAATTGCATATTGCCGGGGTCCTAGTTATCCGGCCATGTTTTACTGCTTTGTCAGAGGATTTCCTAACTGCTTCCTCGGTGCCCATTCGCTTCATAAATATTGTGCGCGATCTTAACTTTTTTAATGCCATTATACTTTCCTGAGATAGACCTAGTAGTTGTGAGTGATAGCTACTTCTCCGATGATATATGTGAGAATTTTATAGACTCTTCTAGAGGTATAGGTACGGATTACTCAAGTGACGATGTCAGCTCAAATCACCGTCACCCCTGCCTCAGTCTCAATATCTCAGATGTTACACTCACCACCCTACCATGCAAATATATTACTTGACTCCAGATTGCAAAGTACCAAAGGATCGGAGATAAAGATGTAAATAGGGTGGCCCGTCCCGTCCTTGTACGGCCCCGGACGGCCACAGACGGCCCGCCCTTTGCCCGGGCTTCGCCCGGCGTCCCGCGAGACGGCCCTTCTGCTGCAATTGTACGTAGGAGGGCGGCCAGGGGCGGGGCACGCAGGGGGCGCTGACCGGATGTTGTGAGGTCTCGCAGGGACTCCTGGAACAGTGAGTCCCTGCAGCGCAACACCCCTGCAGCCTCTCGGCGCCGCGGCAGCTGGGCTGATGGTAGTATCCAGGCGGAGATGCAGAGTAGCACGCAGCGGCTCCCGCGCAGCGGGAGCGGCAAGTTGTGGCCTAATCACCGGCAGAGGCACCGGTAAAGCAAGCAGGTAGGCAGTATATTTATCAGCAGGCTCCAAATGCTTTCAAAGATTCTTGCCGAGTGTGGCAGCTATGGGCCCTTTTTCTTCTATCAGCCGGCTGGGGGCGGGGCACGCAGGGGGCGCTGACCGGATGTTGTGAGGTCTCGCAGGGACTCCTGGAACAGTGAGTCCCTGCAGCGCAACACCCCTGCAGCCTCTCGGCGCCGCGGCAGCTGGGCTGATGGTAGTATCCAGGCGGAGATGCAGAGTAGCACGCAGCGGCTCCCGCGCAGCGGGAGCGGCAAGTTGTGGCCTAATCACCGGCAGAGGCACCGGTAAAGCAAGCAGGTAGGCAGTATATTTATCAGCAGGCTCCAAATGCTTTCAAAGATTCTCGCCGAGTGTGGCAGCTATGGGCCCTTTTTCTTCTATCAGCCGGCCGGGGGCGGGGCACGCAGGGGGCGCTGACCGGATGTTGTGAGGTCTCGCAGGGACTCCTGGAACAGTGAGTCCCTGCAGCGCCACACCCCTGCGGCCTCTCGGCGCCGCGGCAGCTGGGCTGATGGTAGTATCCAGGCGGAGATGCAGAGTAGCACGCAGCGGCTCCCGGGCAGCGGGAGCGGCAAGTTGTGGCCTAATCACCGGCAGAGGCACCGGTAAAGCAAGCAGGTAGGCAGTATATTTATCAGCAGGCTCCAAATGCTTTCAAAGATTCTCGCCGAGTGTGGCAGCTATGGGCCCTTTTTCTTCTGCTCAGCTTGTATAATCCCTCACACACACACACATGTGCAGCACTATAAGGAAACACGCAGTGTACTCTGTACTGCATTTGCCTAGCCATACGTACAGGCCCTTCTAATGAACTAACCACGTAATTTGGATGATGCAATGACAAACTCATTTAACAAGCATTGGTCTACTCGTGTACCACTTACACTGCAACACACGTACACCGCCAAACAACGGGGCATATTACCAACAGTTAGCGATGTTTATCGCTAACTGAGCTTAGCGTTAGTTTTTTTAATGCCGCGCTTCGCTCAATATTATCGCTGAGATAACGTCCTATTACCAACGTTTATCTCAAAAGCGATAATATTGCAGGCGTTAGCGTGAATATCGCTGGAAAACCAGCGGTGTTCACGCACTAGCGTGCAAATGCTGTTAGCCATGTTATCCACCTCCCATTGGATAACATGGCTAAGAACTGGTATTTGCAGGCATTAGCGTTTGGCGATATTCGCGCTTAGCGTGAATATTTCCATCGCTTCGCCTTTCTTGGTAATAGGTCATAGCGAGGTTAACGACTGCTTTCAGTCGCTAACCGGTTGGGTACGCCCACTTTGCATGTCATTAGCGATAAATATCGCTGACATGCAAAGCGGGCCCCAAACCGCTCGCTATCGCTTCAAGCTGTCGCTAACATCAGTTAGCGACAGCTTGGTAATAGGGTGATGGAATTATCATCGCTTAGTGGCCGAAAACGGCTGCTAAAGCGGCAATAATTCAATATCACCACCCTTGGTAATATGCCCCTACATTTGTCCATGCCCTGCAAAGCATAACGGTGAAGCTAGTAATGAGTCTCCTGACTCTTCAGACTCCTTCCATATATTGTATTGTATTGTAATTGCCTTTATATAGCGCTTACTACCCCTGACGATGCGTCAAATCACTTTTTCGGCGAGTAGCACGCTACTCCGGGACCCATAGGGGATTAGTGTTGAATTAGTATAGTGAAACATGCAAGTACATTTTAAGTGGTGGATAGGTTAGTCAGTTATTTGGATTTGGAATGATAGCAGAAGGATAGAGAACAAAGGTTTGTATTTATATAGCGCTTGTTGACGCACGCTTTTCAGGAAGCCTAAAAAGGATTAGTGGTGAATTAATATGGTGAAATATGAAGTAATTTCAGTGGTGGATATTAGTCAGTTACTTTGAGTGAAAAGGATAGCGGATGGATAAAATATAAAGAAAGATTTGCATTCATATAGCACTTGTTACCCCTGATGGGTGTTGAATCGCTTTTCTGGTGAGTAGCACGCCACTCCGGAACCCATTAAGGATTACTGTTGAAAATTAGTATAGTAAAAAAATATATGAATTAATTTGAGTAGTGGATATGTTATTCAGTTATTTGGGTAGTATATTAGTATAGTTTAATATGGAATTTGAGAAGTGAACATGTTAGTCTGTTAATTATGATTGAAAAGGATAGTGGAGGGATAAAAGAGTGAAATATTTATTTTTTATATATATATTTTTTTAGGTCTTAGCAATAGGGTGAGATTTTTGGATGAGTAAAAAGGAGTTTTGGAGGGGAGGACTCAGAGGAAAGAGTTTAGAAAGGTTTGTTTTAGGGGATTGGTATAGTAAAAGAGGTGTCAGATGATACAAGGAGGGGTAGAGTAGAAGAGAGTCTAGAAAGGGTTATTTTGGCAATCATAGTAGTGGTATGGGGTTTGGAATAAATGAGAGAGTGGATGTAGAGGATATATTTATAGATGTATAGGATGAGAGATAGGGTAGTGCATTGGAAGGAGTAGTAGAAGAAGTTTGAGATGAGTCAGAAGGTTGGGCTAGAAGATATATTGAGCGACGTATAGGCTTAGAAATAGGGTAGTGCTAAATTAGAGGAGCGTGATAAATATATAGATCCATAATTACATTGAAATTATATGTGTTGCAAGAGTTACAAAGTGTGGTGGTGTGCAGTGTGTGTGTTGTGCGTTAGTGTTATTATGGTAGAAGGGAAAAGATGGTGTTTGTTTGACAACTGATGGAAGATGTTTAAGGTATAATTACAGCAGGGAGAGTGTGTCTGAATGGGATGTAGTTTTGTATTGTGTTGATTGGTGTGTTAGTGATGAGTGTATTGGTTAGTGGTATATGATAGAGTTGTGTACTGTTTGTAGGTGATGGTGGATATGTGTGGTAGTTGGGATAGTAGGGTGTGTAGATGTGGTTTGGTTGGGTTTGGAGTGCAGGCTGGTACATTAATCTGTGCATAGTGTTGTGCCTGGTGTACAGTTGGTGTGAGTGTGTTGTTCTGTTTGTGGATGTGGATGGTGTGGGCTGGGTATTGCTAAATGAGAAAAAGGGTAGCATATCTGACCCTAGTCCCGACCAGTCTCGAACAGGATCAAACAGGCAACTGCCCTTGTCCTCTCTGCCCTTAACAGGATCAAACAGGCAACTGCCCTTGTCCTCTCCGCCCTTAACAGGATCAAACAGGCAACTGCCCTTGTCCTCTCTGCCCTTAGCCTCGACGCCCGGGCTGAGACGCCCTAAGCCTGGCCTTTTTTATAGCCCAAGTAATCAGGTGACCACTTCAGCCAATGGGAACCCTAGCCCTAACACTATCCAATCACAACACTAGCCCTAACATCTAGGAACCAATAGGAGACCAGGACCTTACAGCTAATTTTAGCCCTAGTCCAAGCACCGAATCAGTACAAAAACCCTGATCTCTACGTCCAATAAAGGCCCTAGCCCTACCAGTAGTCCCAAAACAAGTCCATGCAACCAATGGCACAGGTAACCCTAGTCCCTACTTCCAATAGAAAGCCTAACCCTACTCTAAGTCCCACGCCTAGTCCAGCAACCAATCACACCATAAGCCCTATGTGTTACTTCCAATTAAAAGTCTAACCCTAGCCCTAGTCCCAGCCTACTCCCAACAACCAATAACATAGGAAGCCCTAGTCCCTACCTCCAATAGAAATCCTAACCCTAGCCCTAGTCCCAACCCTACAATGATTGGATCACAGACCCAGAAACCAATCAGAACCCTCAAATACCCAACCAATGAGAACATTAACCCTAATCCAATAGAAACACCAGATACAACCACCAATCAGTGTAGACATGTACCAACCACTAGCAGACCATAAAAGGTCCCAGCGACGTCAGACAAGGTTTGCTGGTTTGCTGGCCAGGGAGTTGGAAGTTGCTTCTCCTTTTCTTTTTTCTTTTTAATTTTTTATTAAATATACATGAGTCAGTAGGTTCAACTCAATACAGTACATAGAATGTATACTGCGGGCTTTCAATTAGAGATAAACAATAATATATACAAAGCAGAGAACAAAATACTGTGTTAACAGAGGATACAATATCCAGGACACAGCAAAAGAAATACCAGTATAATAAATCATAGATTAGGGTGAAAGACTGTAACCCTAAGGAGCCGGTGTCCAGGGGCCCGACTAGCCCCTAGTTTCACATTTCAGAATCCATATATTGCGACACTGTGCCCCAGATTAGCCACCCCAACTTCTTTTTACGATGGCCTTTGAGGGCATATAAACTATGCTCTATATTATATATAGAAAAGAACCGTGCCCTCCAGGCTTCAAATGTAGGCGGTTCTTGTTGGAGCCAGAAAGAGGCTATACTCAGTCTATATACAGCTGTAGCTAAGAATATTAGATAAGCCTGTTGCTTTGATATTCCTGCTGCTAGAGATCCCATCTCGACAAGAATCTGAGTAGGAGATTACAGCGTAGGGACATCGAGGATGTGTGTTAAACATTTCTCCAGCTGCGACAGTAGGCTACCTAGGGATGGACAAGCATAGAAGATATGGACATCATCTGCAGATGGAGATCCACAGCGAAAGCATTTCCCTATGTGATCCCCCGTCCATTTTGAAACCTTACCTGGGGTATTATAGAGATTAAAGAGTGATTTAAAATGTTGGGAAGACAGTTTTGCAGATAGAAATAATTGACTAGCCAGATCAATAGAAACCTCTATTTGTATATCCCGTCTCCCCAATTTAATACCCCATTTACGATTTTGTTCTTTCAAATCATTAGTCCTAGTGCTTAGCATATAACCATATAGAGTACCGATCCTTGCTGCTTTCAAGTTACCTTCTATCAAAAGATTGGCTTGGATAGTACCACGGCTATTCTCTAAGTAGTGCCGAATTTGTAGGTACTTAAAAAAATTCTCCCTAGGCAACTGGTACTGTTCCCTTAGTTGTTCAAATGAATTAAGACACCTTTCTGTGTACAAGTCCCCCACCAACCTTATTCCTTTTACTCTCCAATTTTGAGCCACACGATCCCACAGATCCGAAGGCTTAAATATTGTGGATACCAATGGTGTATACCAAGAAATGTTCTCGAATCCATACATGCTCCTTATTACTTTCCACACTTTATACGCTGCCGCCAAGACCTTAAATCTAGTGCGCTTATAGTAGCACCAATCTAAGTGTAAGAACAAACAGTTTTTAGCTTTTACTCCCATTAACATCTGGTATATAGAGGGGCACTCCACAATATCCGCAGGGCCAGCCCCTGTTAATAAAATATTCATACCTTTAATCATACAGGCATAATATTATAGAGTAAAATCAGGTACCGACCAACCCCCTGAGAGCCTCGGTAATACCATATAACGCACAGCCCGCCGGGCCTTGCCCCTAGACCACATAAATCGCATACAGATAGATTGGAGCTGTACCAAGCTTGCCTTTGGAATTTCTAATGGCACACATCTAAAAAAGTACAGCAGTTTAGGCAATATCATCATTTTTAATAGGTTACAGCGCCCTACAAGGGAAAGATGGAGGCATTCAGCCTGATCTAACTGTCTCTTTACACCCAAGAGAAGAGCCTCCCAGTTTGATTTAACGAAGGCTTTTGCAGAGACCCTAAGCTTAACTCCCAAGTACGTAACCTCGTGGCAGACACTTGGGTCAGCATACCTCGGTATATTGGCACATAACAACTGAGTTTTGGCCGCATTCAGCTTATAGCTGGATACTGCCCCAAACTCTGTAGCTAAATGTTGAATCTCCAGCATTGCTGTGGTTGGTCTAGGCGTAACTACGGCAACGTCGTCCGCATAAGTGAGGACCTTAAACTGATAGCACTGTATAGCTATTGGCTGAATCCTAATACTAAATTCCAACATTTTTTAAAAAGGCTCAATATATAATGAAAAAAGAAGTGGAGAGCATGGGTACCCTTGCCTAGTGCCACTTTGTATGGGAACAGCCTCCGACTCTAGTCCCATGGTGCACATCCGAGCAACGGGTTGGCGATACAATGTCTGTAAAGATGTAATAAACTCTAGCCCAAAACCCCAACGCCTCATTACATCCCAAAGAAATCACCATGAGACTCGGTCGAAAGCCTTCTCGGCATCCAAAAAAATTAAACACAGTGCCTCCCGATTTGTATTAGCGTTGCTTCTCCTTTTCAGAATATCCTTGGAGACAGACAGGCTCAATACACACTTTGGATTTCAGCAGGTAAGGGCCTCACTAACTTGAAATCTAACTATACTGCTTGAATAAAACTTTACTCCCCCTGCTGGCCAAAAAACGAAGTGGCCAGGCCCTAATAAAACACAGTTTAAACAGCTCACAGAAGCACCCTCTGATGTAGAAAAATCCCTGTTGGTGGGGGGGGGAGGCAGGGTGGCTGGCTTCGCTGGCTTGTGAACACAAAATGGTGGCTGGGAGTGCACTGTACAGGTCTTAGCACAGAGCAAAGGAGAAATTTGGAGGGAAAACAGAATTGTCACTAAGGAATGAGAGGGACATACTACAGGGGTTGGACTGCAAATCCCACAATTCAACACACTAAATGGAGGCTATCATGGGCAGGGAAAACCACAAATTTAAAACACAACACAGGTGATAAAATATGCAACTACAGGCAGTGTAAAACTACAATTTTTAATTGTAACTACCACAGCCATAGACAGTAAACACAGAAAGTGAAAATCGGTTTTTAAAAAAAACACTTTTTGTCTTGAGAAGAGACAGCACTGGTCTGTCTCCTTACCACTTCCTGGACTCTGCTCTGCAAACTCTGTGGGATCCATTCACAGAAGCATTGTGGGGTATGTAAAGTAGTACTCATGTAAAGTAAAGCTCCTGGAGTTCTCGTTTATGTAGTTGTACTTGCCTTAGGAGTACTTAAACTAGGATAAGACTCCGTCACATATTTTACACGTTTTTGTAAATTGGTCCCAAAACCTCTACAATGGGGTATTCCGAGACTATTCATAAACGATTAGCACTATAGAAACAACGGTGCCCTCTTTTCACTTTTACTAATAGAAAGGGCCATTTAAGGCAGATTCCACAAGTGTGTAAGAATAGTTAGGGGAGTAATCCTATAGTACAACTTCCCAAACACGTTTGTGAAACGGCCCATTTACGGCAAGCGTCATTCTTTGCAATTGTGCATGTACTTCGCAAAGTTGTAAATGTTTTTTAATATTATGCTGTCTCAACTTTAAAAGAAACATTGTGAAAAGGAGACATACAAACACACTCAAAATGAGCCTCTTGCACCCGCAGACACATTAGCCACAGTACAGTAGGGTAATTGATGCTATTTAAGGCTTGCATGGCTTTAAAATATACTGCTGTGCTCCTAAGAACGCTGAAAAGGATGTTTTCAAATGGCTTCCAATTTCAATACAAAGGTTTAGAAGAGGGTTAGAAAATTGAATAGGACATGGTTTGTTTAACAGCGCCACCCAGTGGTATTTACATTTTTTGTTTTGGAAGAGAACGAAACAAACTTTCACTTACCACACAGAAAACTGCAGGCAACTGAGAGCTTAGCAAGCGCGAAAGTTTCCAAAAGTATCTTTAATCAACAACTGATATAGTTTCGCAACGAGTGTGATGTCTTTTTAAGAAACACCCAATAATGTAGTATCTATTTTTCCTATTGATGTTTTAAGACACTTTGTCACAGATCAAAAATGTATTAATTACAATTCTGCGCCTTTTACTGTATGATTAAAAAAATCCCACAGATCTGTTTATATACACTAATCAGGTGAAAAGAGTACATCAGCAATAGTGTACATTTGTGGGCTGTTCAGCAAGGGCCACGCTATTCCTCTGTAACCTTCATTACTCTAAAACCTAGGGTCATATTAGCAAGAGCAATATCGCCGCTTTAGCGGGACTTTTTCCCGCTAAAACTGTAATATTTTTATTGCCCTATTAGCAAGCTGTCGCTAACAGCAATTATCGACAGCTTTTAGGCGATAGCCTCATGTTTGGGGCCCGCTTTGCATGTCAGCGATATTTATCGCTAATGACATGCAAAGGGGGCATACTCAAAATGTTAGCGACTGAAAACAGTCGCTAACACAGCTATCGCCTATTAGCAAGGCAGACAAAGCGATAAAAAAATCGCGCTAAGCGCGATCATCTCTATAAACTAACGCCTGCTAAAAAGTTGACTTACCTGTATAGTCAATGGCGGGTTGATTATCAGATTAAGCCCCCATTGGTGTTAATGCGAGAATATTGCTGGATTTCCAGCGATATTCTCGCATTTCCCCACTATCGCTGGATATTGTAGCACAATGGAGAAAAACTTCGCTAATAGCATGTTTTCGCCCGCTAAAATATCCAGCGATAGCCAGTAATAAAAAAAAAGCCGCTAACCACGTTTAGCGATAAATATCGCTATTTCTTGCTAATAGGCCCCCTAGTCTTCCCTATTGCCGACATTAATTCTCCACCCCCATCCCAATCAATCAATAACACTTCGGATTATTTACCACTGTATTCCTTTAATGATCGTAGATCAAGAACTGAATTTAAACAAGATCCTTTGTTTTGGGGTTATGAAAAGGGAATTGTCATCCTGTGCTAGAATTCCTCCTGCTTCTATTTTTTTTTTTTTTTTAAGAGAAAGAACTAGATGGATGTGTTAATGCGGATTCGCAACTGTTCTTTTCTCATTTATATTTTTCTCTTCACAGTCACTCTGGAAACATTTGTTGGTGAGCTATTCTCTGCACATTCTTCCTCAAAACGTGTGTTCCATTCTAATCAGTTTCCTTTGCTCAGATATTTCTTCAGGAAATAGTTTAAAGAAATATATAAGTAATGGTCTCCGAGGAGTGTGTGTGCGCGCCTGGGTTTGTGTGTGGGGGTGGGTATGTGTGGGGGTGTGTGGTGTGGTCGGATAACCTCATCCTGAAAAAGCATCTTGATGTGTTCATTCCGTTTGACACAACTACATCAGCTGTTGTTGCTAGGGTGGTAGTGGCTGTGGTCACAGGTGTGGTAGAAGCGATTGTCACTGTTATTGATGCTGCCATGGCGCAACTGTCGTATTGGCTATGGTTCCAACATTTGTTCCGGCTATCGAGACTCCTCTTGCTGTTGATGAGGTTTCTACTGTTTTAAAAGCTATTGTTGCCGCTCTTTGTGCTCAGGTTGCAGTTGCAGTAATGTGTTTTTCAGAATCAGGCTAACTAGGCCTCATCTCCATCTTGGTTAAAATGGCTGTCAACTCATGATATTTATTCTAGGTTTATATTACCCACTGCTCAAAACCACATGCAGCAAGATGTGCACTGTTTATTTTAAATGATATATTGCTCTCGAAGATCTCGCTGGAGGAAGCCTTTTGCCACTCTCCAAAACTCTTCCTCCTAGAACACTGTATTTTATTCATTCAAATTGTTTTCTATTATTTATGTAGCTAGCTTGTTCTGATACCTCTGGATGACATCAGGTCAGAAGGGGGTAATCAATATTCATGAAGAAGTATGTGCTTAGATGGTAGAGTTATCTGATGATAGAAAAATATGAAATTTGATTTGCTGTTATAATGCTCACACTAGGCTGAATTTGTAGTTTCCATGATTTCCTTTGTTAAAAAAAGCTTTATAAACCCTTGAATTTGGGGGTGAGCCAGATCTTTAGGGCCTTTACTAGGGATGCGGACACACTTTTTTTTATTGAATTGCAGCACATTTGAGACAGTCTATTTTCCGAGTTTTGCCTATTGTTAGGCGGGTTTCTGGTTGGCAGAAGTATTCACCCTGTCCAAGCAGGAACCACAATCCTAGTCAGGGTAAGTCACAAACACACCCTAAATTAACTTGTGCTCACTTCCTGGTTTCTGGCCACAGAGAAACAGGCTTAACGTAAGATGCAATGTGTAAAGTAGTTGTGCAACATTTCAAACAGTAAAACAGTGAAAACACTGTGAGAAGTTGGCCTGGCAAATGCTGTCCACTATTCTAGTGGGCACATTGCACCAGTCCAAACAACCCTCATTGATGGTAGGTTAAAGACAACCTTAACAGAAAGCTATCCTAGTGGTAGCTGTGGAGAGCAGCCTTCAGGTTAAGTCTTGGAGAAATGTAAAGCAGCTTGTTTTACCAGTCTATAATCTCGTGAATGATCAAATGAAAGGAGAAGCACACCAGGTATATTTATATAAAATATATGTATTTATTCTAAACACACCCCACTAGTCTCTTTATGAGGCTAGAAGCAAAAGTACATTCAGTAAACTTAATAACACACAGTCAATGAGCACAATATACGTTGAGCCCTAGGGGCATACTAAACCAAATATTAAGAAAGTGGTTTAAGAACCACGACTGGCATAGAGACAAGGCCTAGAGCCTGTAGAACCGCTGGGGCCACCAGGAACCACCCATGGTAGTGTGTATTAGTTAACCTCTTAGAATGGGCAGAAGAAAAGTCTATAATACCATGGGAGCAGGCAGGGTTTAGAGCAGGCCATTCAACTATGGATAATATAATTGCAAATCCTCTTATTTTGCAGAAATATTTGAAGCGGAGAGGGATGCCTGTCTATGCAGCTTTTATTGATTACTCAACTGGTTTCGATAGGGTAGACAGGAAGACTCTCTGGAGGAAGCCAAACATCATGGTAATACCAGTGGGCCTTTTAAAATTTATTATTTCCCTTCACACTGAAACTTGGTGCTGTGTTGCATTAGGAGGCATGTGGGGTATGACTTCTAGAACGCCTTACAGAAATGGTTTGAAATAGGGATGACTGTTGGGACCCGTCCTTTTTTCGCTGTACATGGCAGATTTTCCAGATGGGCTGTGTAAGGCAGCTGGTGTTCCCCAAAATTAGGCTTGTATCTGTTAGGTAAACTCCATATGGGGATGATATTATTTGGCTAGACCTGACCCCTAAAGGTCTTCAGAGACATCCCGATACCTTGTCATCATATTCAGATGCTCAATTCCTGAAGGTAAATGTAAATAGAACTAAGATCATGAGGTTTCGTCCAAAGAGGTATCGGATAAATATAAAGTATAATTGATCTCATAATAATTCCATCTTAGAAGCGGTAAAATCCTGCACTTATCTTGGAAGAATAATGTTGGCATACTTAACTGGCACTGGCATATTGCACATGTATGAAATAAGGCTTTGCCCCATGGAAATGCACTAAGACACTTCATGGAGCAACATGGCATAGACATTTTAATCCCCTTTTAACTGTATTTAAAATTAATATTCAGCTGTCACTTTTCTATGCTATAGAGACAATAACGACTGACCAATGGCATTTTCTGAATTAGGTAGAGGGGAAAATTCTTCGCTATATCCGTACTTTAAATTCTATGGTCTTAATAGAAGCCCTAAGGTTGGAATTCGGACTGGAGAACACTTTTGTAAGAGGGCTGGCTGCTATATTATGGTGGTACCACTGTTTACTACATGCTAGAGAAAAGTCCTTAAGGACTATTAAAGCTTTAGAATGTTTTGCATCCACAATGGTGACTGGATTATTTTTAACTAATATTTTAACTGCACTCAAGCATTTTTCTTTAACTAAATCAGATATTCAGGATATGAGTTTATTTATTTGAAGGTTTTATATAGCGCGAACAAGACCCTTGCAGGTATCAGAGCACTTTACATGTCAGATGTAGGAAACAAGAATAGACATAGCAAACACATTTATAGGTGATTCAGATATACGATACTCAGAAAGGTAAAAACTAGCCATTAAAATACAGAGCTCAATAAAACAGAACTAGTAATTAAAATACAGTAATAAGTCTGTAAATGCACATTAATTTAGCCATGAGAATCGCTTTCACTTCTTTTTTGAAGGAGGCAGGGGAAGGATTCAGTCTTGTTTCTGTGGGCAAAGAATTCCAGATCCTGGGAGCCATACCAGAGAAGGATCGGTTATAGGTTATTTTCTTGTCAAATTGTTGTGGTTTCAGTAGAAGAGTCTTGGAACTCCTGGAGGCACTATTGCCAGCAGAGAGCACCAGTTTCTGAGCCAGGTAGCGCAGAGAATTGTGGGGTAGGGCATGTATGTCATACATGTGATTTTCAGATGAATTCAAGCTTCAAAAGGTAGCCAGTTGAGGGCTCTAAGGTCTGGAGAGATGTGAGAGGTTCTCTTTGAGCCTGTGATGAGTCTCTGAGCTGAGTTGATAGCAGCTCTGAGCGGGGCTGTCGACGACCTTGGGAGTCTCTCATCTGTGGGTTTCTTTAGGATAGGGGATACCTGACCTGTAATGATTGGTCAGCCCTTGGACATCAGCAAGGTCTTCCGGGGGACATAGTAAGTTTGAATTAGAGGATGCTAGAAGGTCGAAGCCGATGTTTTTCAGGTTTCTCTTCCAGATCTTTGTTCTCAGGGGTTGTGTTGGAAGTCATTTAACCGATTCCATGACTTGGAATGTAATGACGTGATGGTCACACCAATCACAGGGGAGGATCGAGTCGAGCTGTGTGGAGTCCACTTTGGAAATTATTAGGTTGAGGGTTGCGCCTTTGTCGTGTGTTGGGCTGTTACATATTTGGTAAAGATTAAGGTCTGAGAGGAAAGCTTTGAGGCTGTTTACCCCAGAGGCATTCTGGTCATCCCAGTGAAGGTTAAAATCCCCCAGGAATATTTGCTTATTTAGTTGGCAGTCATTTGACACTAGAATATTCATGAGGTGTTCTATGAATGTATGGTTATATCCGTTAGGGTAATAGAATGTATGTAAGGTACATATTTGTTTGTTATTACTAGTGATGTTTAAGCAGAGTGTTGGAACTGGCCCTTCTTGCAGGGTCATCCTCAAACTTTTTGCTTCTTCCTCCCTTATTTTTCCTGACCCGTGGCTGTTGGCAAAAGGACTCTGCGCACTTTACCACTGCTGATCAGTGCTAAAGTGCATATGCTCTCTATGTAAAGTGTTATTCTGATTGGATATACATGTTTGGCATATTTGTATCACCATGAAGTCCTTAGTAAAGTGCACTGGGTGTGCCAGGGCTGGTGATGACAAATGCTACTAGTGGGCCTGCAGCACTGATTGTGCCACCCACAGGAGTAGCCCTAAAATGATGTCTCAGGCCTGACACTGCAGTGCCTGTGTGCAGTTTAGAACTGCCATGTCCTCCTGGTCAGTGTCCCCACTGACCAGGCCTAACCCTTCCCTTTTTGTGCACATCAGTCACCCCTATGGAAGGCCCAAGGTACCCCCCTGGGCAGGGTGCAGTGTATGTAAAAGGTAGAGCATGTACTAGTGCAGGTGACATGCTCTGGTAGTGAATGGCAGCCATTTTCGTTTTTCACTACTGTAAGGCTATCTTGCCCCATAGGTTAACATGGGGGATGCTGGCTACAGTGGTTAACAGCATTTCTTCCCATAGGAACAAGATAGGACATAAGTATCTAGTATCCCTGAACTCAGAATTTAATAACACATCTTTTAGGAAAGGTTGTTTTTAAATCCTGTGTTTTAGAACAGCACTTTTAGAAAGTTGCTGTTCTCTTGTCTGACCCTTCTGTGTGCCTGGGCCTGTTTGTGTATTGACTGTCTGGTTTGAGAGTGACAGGGGCTGGGGAATTCCCCAGGAGGCTGGATGAGTCAGCACTAGGCTGAATGACTGCATTTGCAACTGGAGTGGTGGGAGGAGTTAGCACCTGGGCTGAATAGGGCTGTGCCTGCCTTCCACAATGCTGGCTCCACCCTCCTGCTGGGCGGCTGAGGACCCTGCCCCTCACTCTGAAAGGAAAGATGCAGCCAGCAAAACAAAGTGCTCAGGATCCACCCAGAACTGGTTCAGACCGGGCTCAGGGCCCACATGCACCAAGAGAACAAAGACTTTAGGGGTATAAGTACAGGACCCCTGACAACATAAAATTAGTTCATCCTGGAAATCAAGAAGGAACCTCTGCCAAGGAGAAAGCTGAAACTGAAGAAGGAAGATTGTCCTGCTGTTGCTCTGCTGGACTGACCTGTTGCTTTGCTGCCAAGGAGAGGGGAAGGACTTTGCTGCTGAGCTGTGTCCCCTGTCTTGAAGGAATCTCCAAGGGCCTGAGAAGAGCTGGCTCCCTGTTTTGAAGTCCCAGGAACAAAAGGACTTCACCCCCAGCTTCCCTGAACTCTGCTGAGAGAGTTCTGTCCTTCCTAGAGTGCTTGATCCAGTTGTGGGGCCTCTGGAAGTTGTACCTGTGCTGGGAAGCTTGAAACTAAGCTTGAGTGACTTTTGAAACTGAAAAGTGTCGCATCGCTTGCTTGCGGAGCGCATCCCCAACAGTGCGAGAAGTTTCCCGCCGCTACGGAGGTCGAGATCGTCGCAGCGCCTGACGCCGCTGCCAGAGACGTCGCATCCTTCGTTTGCGGGACGCACCAGACCAGTGCGGGAGAATCGAACATCGCTGCGAGTATCGTCGCAGAGCCTGTCGTCGCTGGGTGAGAACGCCGCACCGCTTGCTTGCGGACCGCATCACGTCGCTGCGAGCATCGTCGCAGAATCAACGCATCGAGGAGCTGCGAGAGAGAGGATCCCCGCTGGACCGCGCATCGTCGCCCCGGAGATCGTCGCAGCCCCTACGAGATCGTTGCATCGTGCCTTTGCGAGAACAGACTTCCTACGGAACCTACGCACCGGAATCCATACAAGTGGCCTTCCTCCCCATACAGACCGGATTCATCGCAACACACCCGCTGCTGCAGCGGGGCTGTCGCATCGCCTCCCCAGGGTCTCAGGAGCAACGCATCGCTTGTTTTCCACCGCACCAGCTTCTGCTTTTGGAACTTTGTTGCAACTAAAAGGTACTGTGAGTAAACGTGACGCAACTGTGAACTTTTCACGCATCAGTAGAGAATTCTATCGCAACGTAGAGAATTCTAACGCAACCTTAAGAACTCTTTTTGAAACCATATTCTTGAACTGTGTATGTTGGATTTTTGTTGTTTTGGTCTTGTGTAGTTTAGATTAAAATACCTTTATTTTTCTAAACTGTTGTGGAGTCAGTTTGTGGTGTTTTCACTGTGTTACTGTGAGTGTTGGTACAAATACTTTACGCATTGCCTCTGGTTAGCCTAGACTGCTCGTGCCAAGCTACCTAGAGGGTGAGCAGGGGTTATCTCAGAGGGTTATCTCCTTGCCCTGACTAGAAGCAAGGGTCCCTATTTGGACAGTGGTACCTACCTCTGCCAACTAGAGACCCCCAGTTCTAACACAGAGGTATTCACAGCAGGATAAAGCGGGAGCATTGGAGTTGGTCACTGTTAGATTGTTCTGATGTATGCAGGCTATCCCACCAACTGGCCTATCTTTTCTGTCTAGTCTAGTGGTGTCATATGTAGGGGGTAGCAGAATGTCCATGATGGGAGTAGATGCTTCATTTAGCCATGTTTCCGTCTGGATTAGAATATCTGGTTCGTTAGTGAGTAGCAGGTCAGCTATATCAGCTGCATGTCTAGATGCGGACCTGCAGTTTAGGAGAATACATTTTATCCCCATCTTGCTGGATACTATGGTGGGTTCGATTGAGAGGGGGATTCTCGTGCGGTTTTTTTCAACTATGCCTCTGGAATTGTGTCTAGTGGCTCTGTGTGTGTTGATCGGGATAGATTGGATTAGGGAATCTGTATGTAAGTTAACTGGATGCAAAGTTATGTGGGAGGTGAGATAGCTCATAAGAGCGAAGTAGGGCCCCTAATTCTTTAGCAGATGAAGGGTTTTTCATCCTGATTGGGCAGGATAAGTCATTGGGGTAAGGCACTGTGCTCCATTGTGGGGACACATGATCTTGGGAGCTTGCGAGTAGATGTTGAGTGCGACTAAAGTTCTTGATGTGTGGGAAAGATCTGTATTCCTGTTTAGTGTGTGTGAGCTTGGGTTGCTGTATAATCAGGTCGTGTAGGGTTTGGATGTCAGCTTTGACTTGCTGAAGGGCTGATAATATCACATCAAGTCTGGGGTCTGGAGTGAGAATGGCCGTATTAGATGGATGGACTGTGGGTGCAGGAGGAGTTGTTGTGCCTTTAGTGCGTTTAAGGGGGAGTTGTGGTTGGGATCCTTGTGTTGAGCCCTTTCTGTGTGTATGTCAATGGAGGGGGGAGTGAAGAAGCTGGATGGGGACGGGACTGAAAGTCGGCTATGTCAGGATCTGTAGTGGTGTAGGTGACGATAGAGGGGGCAGTGGGGATGTCGGGCTGGTGGGAGATGGTGGTTATATGTGGGGTTAGAGCCAAATGAATAGTGTTGGGGAGGAGGAGGAATATTGGGGATGAATGGCGCTAAGAGGATGGTTGATGGCTAGGCTAAGGGGTGTGAGTGGGGTGCTGGGAGTAATAGTGCGGGGGATGGTGGAGGTGGAAGTGTGGGGTGAGTGGGGATAGTGTGTGTATTGGTGGTGTTAAGGTGCGAGATGGTTTTAAGGTGGGATGTGTTGTTAGCTAGGGTGTTGTTTAGGTCTAGAGTTAGTGTCAGTGCAGTAGGGGACAGCTGGGTATCCTGACTTAATTGGGAATCAGGTTGGGGGTTGATAATTTTGCTGTGATTGGCTGGTGAGGAGGGGTGTTCCGTTAAAGGTCCTCTTGGGATGCAGTCTTTTTTCTTTGTTTATCTACTGGATCTATTGCGGCCATTTTGTGTATTCTGTATAGGCAGCTGATGTTCTTCCGCTATCCAGGAATTGGAGTTTCTGGGAGGTTTTCCTAGTTTTTAGCCATCAGTCTGTGATGGATATGTGTGCCTTCAGAGTCAGGAGTAGCTTAAGTGGCCTTGTGAGTGAACGGAAGAAATGTGGCAAGAGTGCATAGAATGAGGATAATGCAGTCCTCAGACGAAGTGATGAGGGTTGGGGGTCCAGCCTGGTCCAGCCTGGGCCCCTTAATCAAATTCAGGCTATAAATGCATCATGTGGCAAGGGCGTAGAAAAACAAAAAACGTTAGTAATTAGAGCGGGCGCTGTGAACGAACCTGAGATGGCCTGTTCCACTGTGTCCTAGAGAGATGTGATCGAGGGTAAGCCTCTGCCTTCGTCCCGGTATGCATTGGCTTTGCTCGCTTATATAGAGGGGTGGTGGGGGCGCCTAAACTATGCCTGCCGAGCTCTTTGGACGCGCCGGTCTCAAGCCCTTCAATGTGATAGGCGGCTCAGTGCCACCCGGCCTCTGAGCACAGCAGAGCAACTTCCGTTGCCGAGGCGAGGCCCGGGAGGCCGTTCTGTCTCCTCTCGCTATACTGTGGAGGGAGTGTCGCTAGCCGCCATCCGCGAGCAGGGGTACGAGCTCCACGGCATAGATCCAGCGACGTTGAGACAGGGGGGATTGCGGCAGGGTGCCAGTCCAGGAGATCTCTAGGGCCTTCGTGCAGCCTCGTCTCTCAGCGTCTCATCCTCCTTATATTCTCCGCGAGACTCCGCAATGATTCTGCTCCGTTGTTGTGCTCTTCACTCTTGGGGAGGGGGGTGAACAATTCGGTATTCAGTGTGCTCTGGTGCCTGCAATCAGAGACCACTCCATTGTCATGATCTTCACTCCTGTGTGGGGGGAATCTGGTTTTCAGTAAGCTCCGTTGCTTGCAGTCAGAGACCGCTCCGAATGTCGTGATCTTCACTCCTGTGGGGGGAGTGGGGGTATACAGAGTGCTCCGGTGCCTGTAATCAGAGACCGCTTCATTGTTGTGCTCTTCACTCCTGCGGGACGATCCGGTCTTCAGTGAGCTCCCTCGATTCCCGCACAATGGACGACTCAGCACCTGAAAGTGGCTCACACTCAGCAGGCAGCGTTCTGCAATAGCACTCTGGTGGGGACAGTCAGCAGCAGCAGCAGTTATGATCATCTTAAAAATCAATACATGCTATGAAAAAGTGCTCCATGGGAAATGGCAAAGAGGTATGTAGAACAAAACATCAAAATAAAAACATAATTTGATCATGTCGGGCAGCAGTTCCTCAAAAATATCTGACTTGGAATTTGGAACACAAAGTGAGAAGATGTATAATGCTGTGTTGAAGGATTTTTTTGCTTCTAAAAATGGACGGATGCATTGAGGAAGATAATCTGGAAGGAGAGAATATGTACTGATGTACTGACTATTGAACATGTCATATTTGCTTCTCCTGCTTTGGCAATTTATCAGAGACTTTTAAAACCACTTTTTTTGAAAAATTGTAATGCATCGGCAAGTGCTGCAATGGAGATGATAAACTGTGTAGTTGATGAATTAATGATGTGCTGCAAAATATTTTATATTGTTTAGTTCTTTTTTCAATTTGTATTAGCAAATGTAATTTTGTATTCTGCAGATCTCATTGTAAATCTTTAATAAGACGTGTGAACTTGATTTGTGGAGTGGTTGGAAGTCTTTCATGTCCCTGAGATTTCAATCAGGAGGCACGCAGACAACCCCTTAGAGTCACTCTGGGTTCAAGTGCTGTAGGTCCAATCCTTCAAACCCAGGCAATTAGGGCAGCAGACAGCAGGCAGGTCAGCACAGCAGGAAAGCCTTCCTTCCAGAGCTACAGTCCAGCAGAGTGGCAGTCCTTCAGCAGCACAACAGTCCTCCTTCCTGGAAGAATATCCACAGGTCCAGAAGTGAACTGAGTTGGTAGGGTCAGAAGTCGGGATTTTATACCCAGTGGTGTCTTTGAAGTGGGGGAGACTTCAGAGAGGGTCTTTGAAGTACACAGAAATCACCCCTTCGTGCTCCAGCCCTGGCTTTAGACTCACTACAGGGGGTTAAGCAGTCCTTTGTGTGGGGAAAGGACCCAGCCTATTCTGTTATAGGTGTGAGTCTGTGCCCAGCTCCTCCCTCCCATCCTGCCCAGGATGGCCGATCAGTCACTCCTAAGCTCCCTTTGTGTGTGGCTGTCTAGAGGGAATGCACAAGGCCCAGCTGTCATCCACCCCAGATGTGTATTGGAGACAGGCAGCAGACACACAATGCTAAGAGCAGAAAAATTATAACTTTCTAAAAGTGTCCTTTTTAGGTTTCGCCTGGCGACCCGCTGCGCAGCAGCATTCGCACAGGCGAAATCTTTTGTCCGCCTGCTCTTCCATTGGCTAGCTCCATAAATGGAGGCTAGCCATTGGAAGAGAGATCTGTCCGTAATTCACGGAGCAGATTCGTGGGCGTTCCGGCGATTTTTACTCATCCCGCCCCTTTGTAAACGTCATTCTGGCGGTGGGCGGATGTTTTTTTTTTTTTGGGGGACGCCATGTTTTGTTCATTTCATAGTGGCCTTTGCAGGAGTGGGCTGCGAGATTTAAGTTGCCAGGATGCGATCAGGTCTTTTCACTTTGTACGTCTACCCCGTCTCATGTCGTCTCCCTGTTTGTTTTACGTCTTGTGTGCCCGTTCCCGCCCCCCCTCCCGCTGTCCGTTCCCGCCGTCTTCCCTTTTTGGAGCCCCAAGTTCACATCCAGCTCTCCTGCCCTTTGAAGCACAGACCCACTCCTCGCCGTTTCTCGTTTTTTTTTGTTGCTTTTACAGTTGCCTTGTGCTTCGGGAGGAACAGGCTTAATGATTAGTTCTGTGTGTGTAATAAAGCTCCGTGGAAAGGCGTAATCGCTTCCACTTCGGCGTTGTGAAGTGGGCATGGTCAGGAACAAAAGGAACTCTTGTCAGGAGACCTCTAAGGTTAGTCGGGCAGACCAGCAACCAGCAGCCGAGTACTTCCTGGACTTTGTCTTGCCCCTCCTCCCCGCGGCAGGGACGTGTAGCCGAGCGTGGCTTGGTCGGGATTAAACGCTGTTGGCTGCTATAGGTAGAGGGGGCTGGTTGTTTGCTGTGCAGGTGAAAGTCACACTTTGGTATGCAGGCGGTGTAACCAAGAAGACACTCGGACAGCTCCGGTGTTTCAAAGTGCAGAAGAGTCACACTGGCTCAGAAAGTTCCCGACCTAAGCTCTGAGTGCATTTCTGCTCCACCGCAGGTAAGGTACACGGAGTTCAATTCTGTTTGTATGTTGGGTATGAGGTGACGTACCCTTTGAAGGCCATCTACCACCATCCCGCTGTCCGTGTGCCCGTTCCCGCCCCCCCTCCCACTGTCCGTGGGCCCGTTCCCGCTGTCTTTCCTTTTTGGAGCCCCAAGCTCGAATCCAGCTCTCCTGCCCTTTGAAGCACAGGCCCTCTCCTCGCCGTTTCTTGTTTTTTTTGTTGCTCCTATCGCCCCAGCATTCCTGTAACCACAATAGCCCGTAAACCAGACTTCCCTCCTTCTGGATTCATGTGCCCTACAGATTGACCCTGGGCTCTGTGTCTGTGCATCTAAAAATTGACCCCATATTGTTTGTCTCTCTTCGATTGACCTATATGCTCTACTTGCAGCCTCCGCTCTGTAATAATTACATTCTGTTCCCAGTATTAATGTTCCGCTTATCCTAACCTCTTCTTAATTTTTAGCCATGAATATTAATTTTCCCCTCTTTACTTCGCCAGTCATCTTGTCTCTGAATTTGTGTCAATTACATGATAGTGCCCATACTTACCGCATTTTCTTTCATCTCTTTCCAGTCAAAATGCGTAGAGGCAATTCCTAACATGTTCACACCTTGCAACTGGCTGTCGCCTGTTTGGCTTTGTCAGTGCTTGTTTTGTTATGGTTTTTGAATACACTTTTTTTTGGGTAACAAAAGTATCGTTCCGCAACAAATCCTATGAATAAAAGCACCGACAAAGCCAAAAGTTTGGCAGCTGACTATAAGGTGTGAATATGTTGGGACTTGCCTTTAGATTGGCAAAAGCATAAATTATTTCTCGGTGTCAAAACGCTAACATTGAGTAGTCGTTGGCACTGATGAGAACTACTTTGTGTGTTGATGTGCTCGTTGTGAGAGACATGGACTGAAATATTCTTCTACGCTAATGCTGATTCTTGTTACATGGTCCTCCCAACAACTTACATTTTGTTGTGGGGCCGTTCTTAAATATCCACTTTTTTTCTCACTTTGCAGTGTTCTTGCAATGTTTAGTAAGTACCTATATTTGTTTTGTGTTTCTGCAAACACGATGCTTGACTTGCAGTCCTAAGTGATGTGCAGTGTTTATGTTTGTAATTTGCTTGTCATAAACCCGTCCGCTCTTTCTAGAATGTTTGTCGTAGGCTGGTTTTTATCCTTGCTTTATGGATAGCCGACAGGTTTAATGCTGAAAAGGCATTTTTCTTTTTAAAGCAATTGAGGCAAAATTGCTGAGTGGCGTTTTATAATCACGTCTGTTCAGCAGAGGAATGATATACCATTAACAGCCGACTACTATTATAAGTGTTTCTCAAACCATAACATGACTCTTAACCATTACACCCATGGCAGAGAGACTGGATATTGAAGTATTACCACCATCAATGTATTTTGCAGTACAATGCATTACAACATTTATAGGATGATTACAATCTATGTTGGTCCACTCTGCTGAAAATGCTATCTTTAGTGTCACTTGTAGTTGCCTGCCGACTAGAAAATGCTTGTCAAATTTCCCTTTAGATTTTTTTGCTAGACGAGTTACGAAGCATCGACTGGCTCCTTTACTGAAAGCATACCAGTTTTGAGGTGGTAGAGGGTCACTGTTAAGAGAGTAGTGTTTTGTTCGCCTCATTTACGATCAGTTGTTTGAGTGCTTGGCCACTATCCGCTGAAGTTTGCACCAGAAGATTAAGCATTCTGTGCTTTATTGCTTGGTCTTTTAATTGACCTATTTCCGCTAGAGAACGGATTAACAATTTTGCAGTACAATTTCTGTAGCTAATACCACACAATTCTAAAGTAATGTATTCTGTATGCGCTTTTCTCAAGAAAGGCAAGTCTTTTTTGCCATTCTTTACAACTTTCCTTTAGTATGATTTAACAGCTTCTGGTAATTCGGCTGATTGTTTTACTCCCTCACTTTGTTTTTTTTCTTTTATACATTATTGAACATTGCGCTCATTGAATACGTTGCTACGGTCTGTTTTTGTTGACTTTACAGTTGCTAGTGACTTTTTCCCTGAATTTTACAACGGGGTGCTGCATTTTGAACCACCTTCGAAGTTTACTGTCAACAATCTTCCAATCATTTTTTTTATTCTTAAAGTGCTTTGCTTAGGAGAATTGATTTAGGGTAGAAAACCCTGCCAAAGTACATATCCTGTGTTTCCGATTATGATTGTCATTTCACTGTAAAGATATGACATCTTCTCTCACACAGCAACTAAACTAGAACTATTCATAGTGTCGTTACTGGTAATGTGTGTGAGGGGGTAAAATAGTTGGCGTGCCCCCCCCACCTGTTTCCATCCGCTATATAAATAAAACCCTTGGTACAGACCGGGTCTGCGTGCTGCGCAATGGGAATTATTTGCAATGTCAATAGCACAAACTTGCGTAAATA
The DNA here is from genome assembly GCF_964261635.1 of Lissotriton helveticus. NCBI lineage: Eukaryota > Metazoa > Chordata > Amphibia > Caudata > Salamandridae > Lissotriton > Lissotriton helveticus. Next base: position 645,906,953 of record NC_136059.1, read on the forward strand.
CGTGACCTATTGCATTGAAAATGCAATAGGTCTCGCATTTGCGAGAGATTAAGCTATTGCCATTGTAAATGACAATGCCATTTATTTATCTGTTTTTTAAACCAACACATAAATAAAAAGTTTGTCATTTACAATGCCAATAGCTCAAACTTTTGCAAAGGCGAAACCGTTGCATTATAAATGCTTGTTAAAATTATAATGATAAATTTGACTTTACCATTAAAGAGGATTTATCATTACAATTCCATAGATACTAAACATGACAGCTCTGCCTCCTTCTAATTGGGAATTACATTTATTAAATGTAACAAGGAATCCCCACTATTAACCTACAGGAGGGGCAGTCCTCACAGTAGTGAAAAATGAATTTGGGAGTTCTTCGCTACCAGAAAGCCTAAAAGTATATGCCCTACCTTTTATTTACACAGCACCCTGGCCTATGGGCTACCCAGGGCCTACCTTAGGGGTGACTCACATGTAGGGCTCCTGGTTTTTTAACATTTATTTTTTAACATTCCCATCTGTAGTTATTCATATTTATTTTTGGGCAATCCTATTGGTATTGATCCATTTTGTTTTGAAAATAAAATGCCGTAAAATGGTATATTTCCACATTTATTTAACGGATAAACATGCACTCATACTTTGATGCATGCCGAGTTTAAAAAAATTAAACAGCCACATATAACAAAACACTAACATGTAAATAAAGCATAATATACAAATATATGTTAACTAATGCCTGCATTTAAATACATCTCATCTTGTTTTTCTCCCCATGCTTTTTATCTGCTCAGCTGTTCCACAGGATACATGAAGAACAGTATGGATTGTCACTAACAAGCAGCACAATTTTTTCCACTTTTAAAACAGACAAAAAACACATTTTTTTCTGTTTTTATTCATCTGTAAAAATCAGTAAAAATAGAAAACGTACTTATATGTAATAAAAGTGGAGTTCAATGCTTGGCAAAGGGGCTTTTGATGCCAAGTTGACATAGCTGTTTAAACTGCACAGACAGGCTCTGCAGTTGCAGACCTGAGACATGTTTTAAAGGGTTACTTAAGTGGGTGGCATAATTTGTGATGCAGGCCCACTAGTAGCATTTCATCTAAAGGCCCTGGGGACATATAGTGCACTTTACTAGGGAATTACAAGTAAATTAAATATGCCACTTGTGAATGAGTCAATCAAACCATGTTTATGGTGAAAGCACATGCACTTAAGCACCGGAAAAGTGTTGAGAGTCCAAATACCAACAAAAACAGATCAGCAAAAAAAGTGAGGCAAACAGGCAGAAGGTTTGGGGGAAGACCACCCTAAGGCTAACAGATCTAACACATATTACAGCATTGTTTCAATTACTGATGGCCTTTGTGGCAAATGACTGAAAAAATTGTATTAAACTTTCATGTTTTTTCTATGTCTCTGATCTCGAACTCCCTGTTTGCATCATTCCAAATTACTGCATTTTTTAAAATGCTGTTTAAACCTTGTCTAAAGGGTACATTACCTAATAGACTTTAAGGTGAACCCCATATTTGACCCCACAAATCACAATGAAGTTTACCTAAGAGATAGCACACTCAGAGATGTCACACTCATTCTGATGAAATTGGCATCCCATACCCCAGCTTTGACCTTGAACATCCTGTTAACTTATATAGAATTTTGAAGGGTACAATGCTGTAATCAAATGATGCCATGGTCTAAATGAGACATTGTAGAGTCCCTTCTGGCTTTGTGAGCTAGGCTTGCTGTTGGACCTAGCAATCTCTGCAGGGTCACTGGCAAACATTTTGCCTATTTTCTCCAATTCTTTTTTTTTTTTGGGCTGAATCTGCTTTTATTGGTCTTATGACTCTGTGCACTTTATTACTGCTAAAGCATGTGTCTTTCCTCCCCTAAACATAGTTTAATTGGCCTACACCTGTTTGGCATATTTTAATATATGTATAAACTCCTTATCATATGGTATAATACAATACTATAATTAAATGCTACTAGTAGCCGTGCAGCACTTACTGTGCCACCCACTTAAGTAGCCCCTTAAAACATGTCCTAGGCCTGCCATTGCAGCTTTAAGGAAGTTTTAAACTACCAATTTGACTTAGCAATGTAACCCTCTTGCGAAGTCTTAAGATCCCCTTTTATTGTATTTGTCACCCTTCAGGTAAGTCTTAGGGGCCCATAGGGCAGAGTGCATTGTAATTAAAAGGTTGTAGATGTACTTTTAAGCTTCACAGGTCCTGGTAGTGAAATCCTCCTACATGGTTTTTCACCAGTATGAGGCCTACTTGTTCCATAGGATAGCATTGGGTTACTTTATTACATTTAAGTGATAACTTTAGATTTTTACCTGGCAGCCAGTTCGTGTTTGGTATCTATGAAACTGTAATGAAAAATCTTCCCTAACAGTAAAGGCAGATTTTTTATAACAATTTTGAAAATTCCACTTTTAAAACAATTGCATTTTTTTTTTGCCTTTAGCCCCTATTGTGCCTGCACTGCAGCCTGTCTTGGGTCACGTGACCGGGTGTAACTGACAGACTTTGTGAAATCCTTCCAGACAGTCTCATGATAGAGGTATTATGTGTGCCTGAATAGGCCATCTGCTGGCAGGATGGGGAAGGAGCTGAGCACAGTCCCCCTTCTACCGAAAAGTCTGTGCTGTCTCTTCACACAAAGGACTTAGCATCGCTACATTGTCATTTGAGGCAGCTTGGAGCCAGGGCCAGGGTTTCAGGAAATTCCATACACTTTTCTATAAGCTTCTCCCACCTTCCAGAGGAAGGGCACCAGGTATAAAAAGAGGGCCCTCAGACCCACTATTCAGTTCACTCCTGGACTTGCAGAAGGACTCTTGGAGGACCACCGGCTGCTGTGATATGCTGTGCACTCTGCAAGACTGCGTTGCTGTACCTGGAACAACTGCGTTGCTGCCTGGAACCTGCCTTGAACCCTCAGAGGCCAGTCCAGCTGTCTTATCCCTGCATCTTCACCTACACCCAGGACTACAAGAGTGACTACAAGGACTAGTTTGCTGGCCTCCTGTTTAGAGACACAGGTATACATAAGGCACCCACCATCTTGAACCTGCAGCTGGACCAAGCTTGTGTGAGTCCTGAACCCCCAAGTGATGTCCCACCAAACCTGGAGCCTTGGTTGTGATGCTAAGGGTGCCCAGATAGACAAAATCTAAAACTCGGGACTTAGTACATTTTTGGCTAGAAAATGCTCTGAAAACCAGGAGGAACCTGCTCGTCTATCCCCTCAAGGCCCATTGCCGGTCAGCCTGACTTTGCGGCTGCTCCTGCTACATACTGTTCAGCAAGTCCCTGAAACAGTCTTTGGTTACATCTTTCTGCCTTGGACAATTGGAAATATTCATCTTCCAAAAAAGGGACTAAGTCTGAACACAGAAATCTTCACTGTAGCTTCGACCCAAGGCTCCCCGATGGTGATGCTCCCTCCTCAGACACTGCCTGCAGCCTTTCCCTATTGAACTTTACCTTCTCAGAACATTTTTCTCAAATTTCCTTTAAGTCTGAAGGTAAGCGTTGACTGGGCCTAATCCACTTCTTCAATCCGAACTGTGCTCCATCGCGGTCAGGCATTTTTTTTTTCTTTCTCCAGGTCTAACACACCTAGATTAACCCTGGGCGAAGCACTACGCTACGCTCGCGTAGTTTGCGAAGTTTGCGCAACTTCGCACTACGCGAGCTGCACGTAGCACAGTGCGAACACGCGCAGCGTAGCGGTCATTTTTTGCTTGTTCGCGGTCCTCAACGTCATGTTCGCGACCGTGAGCAAGCAAAATGACATCCCAGTGAGACTCTCGACGCGCGGAGGTCAGGTTTCTCATTGCGAGTGGTCGTGCATGCTCGCGATGAGAAACTACCAGTTCGTGTACAGAAAGCTGCCGCTCGAGTAAAAATCTACTCGAGCGGCAGAAAACTACAGCTCGCACTGTGCAAGATGCCGTTTTCAATGATTGCACAGTGCCGGATGCTTGTTCGCACTGTGCAATCATTGAAAATGCATCTTGCACAGTGCGAACATGCTACTACGCAGCTCGCGTAGTGCTACGTGAAGTTCGCGAAGTGCACTTCGCGTAGCTTCGCGTAGCGCTACTTCACGAACTACGCCCACCCTTAACCTAGATGTCTACAGTTGCCACGTTGATCTTTCAGGCACTGGTTTTTACTAAAAACTTTAGAATTTCATAACTCTGGTTCTAATGATTGGATTTTTGTCATTTTGGTGTCGAATAAGTTGTCTAGATTCGTGAGGGATTTTTCTTGTGTTGAATCTTCAATTTATAACTGTTCGTGTGTTGCATAACTACTTTCCAACTTACCTCTAAATGGAGCCTGACTGCTTTTTGTGCTAAGCTACCCAAGTTTAAGCGGAGGTTAATTTTGTGACTTTGTGGTTCATCCTGCCAGGGATTGTGTCTGTTGCTTGACCAAGGCTCACATCCCAGTCAACTAATAAGCCCATTCCTCCCAGTCATTGATAAAGGCAAGTCAACAACTTCTGAAACAGTCATGCCAAACAGTCCCTGAATTTGCATTCAGTAATTAAAGTAGTTGAAATCTGTGTCAAAGCTAAGAACTTATGGGGGACAGTTAAAACAAATTATTTTAGACTCACTCAGAAATAGTTTGGTTCATTTTAATATGCCTCTGAATCTACATATATCCATTGAAGTCATGCACTTGTACCAGAGAATGTACCAAGAGCACTTCTCAGGACTAAGAATAATCCAAAGTTTCAAAGGCGTATTTTGTTGAGAAAATTCTTAATGACATCTAGATGTATCTACAGATTTTTTCTTGAATTGGTTGTGCCTGACTACAGTGGTGCCAAGAGGTAACACATGAGCAACTTGCATCCCTTAAACACATTTCCATCTGCTCATCAGGGAGCAAAAAGGCCCTTTCTACATGTCAATAAATCAGGGTTGGTAAAGCGCAACTACTCACCCATAAGGGTCACAGGGCACTGGGGGAGGGGGAGAGGGGGCAGCTACATGTTTATTGACCTCTTGATTTACTAGCTTCAATTGTTCGTCAGTAATTTGAAATGGGTACCAATGTGTCAAACGATGTTGGAAACCCCAATACACAATATTGTCAGTTGGTGACTCAGGGCCATATGTATCAACATCCTCATTTGCGATTCTCAAATAGCGATTTTTTAGAAATCGCTATTTGAGAATTGCAAAAAGGGAAGTATGTAAAAAAATCGCAATTTTTTAGCGATTTCTTAATATTCCTTAATGTGATTAGCAATTAAGGAATACTTTCCCATTCATTTCTATGGGCCAGGAGGCCCATAGAATGAATGGGAAGTTATTCTCAATTTGCGATTCGCAATTTGAGAATCGAAAATTGAGAATAATTTCAAAGGTGCAAGGGTGTCATAAGGACACCCTGATGCATCCCTGAAATTTACATGTGTGCGCATATGGCGCACATACATGCCCTAAGGGCATGTATGTGCACCACATGGCAACTTTACAAATGCCAAAAAATGCATTTGTGAAAGAAATCGCACAACTTGGGTGCTTCATACATAGCATTTAAGGAATCGCAATTTGCGATTCCTTAAATGCTGACGCAAAATTAAGGAATCGCAAATTTTGTGATTCCTTAATTTTGCAATGCGATTTTACTCATACATCGCATTTTCCAAATTTTTTGTCGCAAACGCTGCTTTTTTGCGAATCGCAGCGTTTGCGACTAAAAAAACAGATGATACATATGCCCCAAAGTCATTAGTGTGGCTGTCAGGTAGTCTTGATTATGGACCCAAACATACAGTACATTGAGGCAGGAGAAGTTAGATCTTGTCCTAGTGTCTTTACACAGCAGGTTTCCATTAGATCATTCTTGCTTCATTTTAATTATTAGTACTATCTGATTCGTGTATCATTTATCTATTGAATAGTTTACATTATGTGTAATGTTGCTCAGACCCCACTTCGCCTACTGTGAGGTCAATTCATGAGTCAGCCATACTTCAAAAAGGAGAAACAAGACTATCTGCTGGGACCTCCTATTTAACCTCTCCTTCTTATAATGTCCTAATACTGGACAATGTGTGGCTGCCAGACATATTGAAAGTAGAAGGTAGAAGAACACAGAGTGTCAGAACTTAAGACCACTAACATGATACTTGCTTCTGGAGGGAGCACCGAGTAATCCCACCAAACCTCTGTTTAATAACAACCATCCCAATAATTCATCTGGGAACCACAGCTGTCAAACAGGGGGTAGGGAGCTTGAATGAGAGAGACAAAATACAATGGCTGACGATCTCTGAGGGATCAGTTCACTTGGCCCAGAAGACAGTTCCTCTTAGGCTTGTGACTTGGTCTTTGCTAGTTTGATTACAACCCTGAAAACGACCTGGATTAAAGACATAAGTACTGTTATCACTCGGCTAACTCGCAAATCATCCACAATTATGACATTTTTTTAAAGCTTACCAATGCCTTATCATTACATTTGTACCTGACAATCAGGTTCACTGGAATTAAGTGACAACGGAGCACCAAATTATGGGACACGCTACGGTTCACTAAATTATGCTGCAATAAAAGGAAAATTATGTTGCATAATGTGGCACATTTCCTGACTGCATTACTTCTTTTGTAATTTGTAATCATTGTAATGGTGACTGGACAAAGAGGTAATCTCATTAGTAGCAGATTAACAACCAAATACAGAAAAAGCAACTGAAAGATGACGAGTTAACCTTGGGAAGGGCCTTCAGTTGCACACAAACAGGTCACCACTATTTTAGTATCTTTTGCTCCGTGTGAGCTAGAAACCATAAAAACAAGCATGGCATAGCCAATAGGTCTCGCTTTTGGGACCTTATAAGTATTTAGTTATGCAGCACAATATCCTTGGTGCAACAACATCAATTGTTGCATGGCTAAACACTTATAAGGATATTGTGCTGCATAACTAAATACTTATAAGGTCCCAAAATCGAGACATATTGGCTATGCGCATTAACTGGTCCTAGGCTCGACCTAAAAAGGGAAAGTCTATAATGAACACACAACTAACAAACATGCGCAAAATTATAAATTTACAATATTTCAAGTTGAATTGCAAATTGAAGTTCCCCCTAAAGGGAATATGCCGAAAAGCAGCTACAGCTGCGCTGTCACTCCAGAATTAAAAGGTGTAGCATGAATATTGGCCCCTATTGACATGAGACTATATAAGTCTAACTCTTTCCCTGGAAACATTTTAAAAATAAAATGGCACAACTTATTGAACAATCTCCCAAGTCATATTGGTTACAAGAAGTTCTGATGTGGGACCCATCTGACCTTCACCAGGGAAGCTTGTAGGGAAGTAGAAGTTTTATGCCAAGATCACTTTGAAAAATGGGAACAAAAGGTATATTTTACAGCATGATTTTCTAAATAAATCTTCTAAAAACTAAAGGCTTTGTTGGCAGTTCTGAAAATGAACTTATAAACGTATGTGTTATATGGTTGCCAACTGAATGCAGAAGCATTATTTCACTGCATCATCAATCCTATGTGTGACTGACCAGTGAAAATGCTGGATGCACCATGGACTCATACATGCGTTACTTGATCCCAAGCTTCACAGTCACAAGGCACTCTCATTGTTCTTCATACTATGTAATAAAGATTCATCACATCTTATTCATGTTTGTTTTTCTTTACTTTTCAATGTTCTGTTAATTATTTCATCATTAACTTTTCAGTAATTCATTCGCTGATTTCTTAATAATTGTTATGCCCAATGCATTTCAAGCAAAAATGCCCTTACTCAGGGGACTTAGTTCTGCAAAATTGAAATAATAATATGTCGGTACATTTTCTTACAAACATGCAAACTCATATTTTTCATACAGTATTGACCTTCAAACATTGTATATAACTTTAAATATTGCCTTCCACCTTATAACCTTTGTGTGAAAAACGCGCTATTTAATACACTATTACCATGGTGCATGCGTGTCCACTTACATGTTTTCTATCACTGGTCTTCTCTCGTGATATTTCAATACTTGTTCCTCGCTGTTAATAATAAAGCACTGACGTTACTCTCACTATCCACATACTTCTGTTGGTACCCACCGTATTTATCAAGCTACAACTCCTTACCGAGTAATTCAAACGGGAACGCTTCTAGCGGTTCCTCCTCACTTCCGCATATTCGAGGGTTTAAGCGTGCGTCGCTCTAGCCAACTATACTCTATTGTACGAGCCGCTCCGATCACGTGGTGTGGAATTGGGTAACTAAACTAAAAAACGGACTATTGTGTGAATGTGACGCGCTTATAATAACTTCTCCTCGCACCCATGGATGCCATCCAACTGATAGCCTTTATATATCACCAAGGTATCTAAAGCGTGCTGCAATGATATGCAATGTGAAACTTAATCAAACTATACATCCTATATGCAAAACCTGGGATTTTACACATATTCATAAAAACAACCTTTACATGTCATCCATTTTCATCACTTTTAAAGTACAGTTGAATATTGTTCATTTATATAAAGCAGCTAAATTCTGACCGTTCATTTAACCCTTTCGGGTACAGGGTGCACAGAAAGTTCATCCAAAATGTCTCTCTCCTAAGTAGTTGAGAATTATTGTCTATTCCTGGTCGAACTGTTACCAATTCTAGTATACAGAATTTTAGTTGCGAAGGATTGTGCTTGGCTTCATTAAAGTGAACTGCCACCGTAGATTTTTGATTTTTCAATCTGATGTTACTCTTATGTTCCGTTAGTCTGATCTTAATTTTTCTTTGGGTTTTGCCCACATAGGACAATCCACACGGACATTTTAGCATGTATATCAAATTACTACTATCGCATGTACCCGATACCTTTAATTTGACTGGTGTACCTTTGGTAGGGTGATTGATTACACTTCCTTTGATAATCGCGGAGCAGTTACCACAATTGTGACATGGCATTGTGCCTTTGTAATTCTCTGTATCTAACTTTTTTGGATGTTTTATAAGTTCCTTGATGTTCTTTGTTCTTTCATATGCATATATTGGAGAGTTTGAAAAAATGCCTTTAAAATCTTCTTCCAACGCTAGTAATGGCCAGTGTTTGTTTATTGTTTTTTTGATGCTGAGACTGCGTGTGGAAAATTTTGACACAAATACACATCTTTTGTCTTCTGATTTTGTTTTGGATGATAATAAATGTTTTCTTTGCAATTTGTCTGCTCTTTCCGCAGCGGCTTTCAGAATGGGTTCAGGATACCCTCTGTTTTTGAATTTGTTTAAGGTCTCCAATTTATGTTTGTTGTATGATTCTTCCGTTGAGGCGATTCTCTTTATTCTGACCAGTTGTGAAAATGGAAGGTGTTTTTTAAGTGGTGGTTGGTGAAAGCTTTTGTAATGCAACAAGTTGTTTCTATCTGTGCTCTTTGTGAACACACTTGTACTTATTTGTCCTTCCACATTTGATATGGCTACATCCAAGAATGTAATGCTTTTTTTGTTGATTGAAAACGTAAATTGGATCCGTTCATTGATTTTGTTCAGATCTTGTAGTGCTTCTTCTAAATTTTCCATCGTTCCTTTCCATAAGACAAAAATGTCATCAATAAAACGCTTGTAAAGGATTAAGTTGTCTTTCCATACTTTCTGATTGAGAATATTGTCCAATTCAAATCTATGCATGAATGTATTCGCATACGTTGGCGCTGCGCAATTTCCCATGCTGGTTCCCGAGGATTGTACATAGTATCTCCCTTTCCACACAAAGTAACTGTGAAACAGTGTAAAATGGATCAGTTCCATAATGAATATTTTTAAGTTCTCACTCTTTTCCTCGTTGACCAGAAAACTTTCCACTGCTGTCAGTCCTAGGTCATGTGGAATAGATGTATACAATGATTTTACATCCACTGTTGCCATGATCATATCCTTCGTGAAATTAATTTTTTCTTCCTCCAAAATATTCAAAAAGTGAGTAGTGTCCTTAATGTATGTAGTCGATTTTTGAACAATATTCTGTAGATGTTTATCTATGAACCTACCTATAGGTTCATGTATTGATCCTATGGTCGACACAATTGGGCGTAGTGGTGGGTGTGTGGCATTTTTGTGAATTTTTGGTGTCATATAAATATATGGTATGGAAGGATTTGTATTCAGTAGATACTCTTTGTCTTTTTGGTTGATGATTTCCAATTCCAGTGCTTTATCAATGATTTTGGTCAATATTTTGAGAAATTCTTTGGTTGGATCCATCTCCATTTCCATATATGTGTCACGATCGTTCAAGTGAATTTCTACCTGATTTTCGTAATACTCAGTGTCCATGATTATCAGGGCGCCCCCTTTATCAGCTTGTCTGATGGTTATTTCCTGATTGTTTGCTAATTTTTGAAGAGTATGTCTGTCTTTTCCAGTGAGATTGGTTTGTTTGGATCTCGGTTTTTTGAAAATTTCTTCAATCTCTTTCATTACGACCTTTTCAAACGCATCTAAAACTTTATGGCTCACCGGTGCGATGAATTTACTTTTCGTTTTCAAACCCATCATTATGTCTTCTCTCAATTCTGTCGATAATGGTTTATCAATGATGTTTGTGAAAAAATGGCGAAGTCTGAGTGCTCTTAAAAATTTGTATAAGCAAACTCTTGTCTCAAGTAGATTAGAATGGTATGTTGGTACATATGATGACCCTTTTTGTAACACTTGGATTTCTTTGGTGGTCATGGTATACTTAGATATGTTGATTACTAGGTTTTCTGACTCCTTGTGTTTTTGGCTACACCTTCTGTCGGTGTTTGTTTTTTTGCCCCTCCTGGTTCTATTTGGGGTCCAGTGACGCTCTCTAAAAAAGGAAGCGATGTTGTTGAAGTTGTTCCACTCTCTATATTTGAAGTTTCTACTGTTGATTTATCTGGAATGTTGGTTTGTTTACTTTGTGGAGCCATTCTTTGTCTCCTATTATCAAATGGTTGCCTTCTTTGTTGTGCGTCATCCGATGATGTTTCATCTGAGGATTTATCATAATTTGGTTTCTGTTGTCTCCTTCTAGCATAGATATCCGCCCATGTATACACCTCTCCTAAACGATAATCCGCCGTGTCCCTTTTAAATTTCCTTAATTTACGGTCATTTATTTCTTTCATGTATTCCTCTACTTTTTTGTCAGTGTCTCTACGAATTTGGTCCCATTCCTCTGTAGTTGTCATTTTAGTTAATTCATCTTTTAATACATTGATTTCTTTTGTTAGGTCTTCCAACAATTTAGCCAATTCTTCCACAATTAGTAAAATTAGATCTAACGAGCATTTGTTTAAAATTGCATACCATCTTTCGGTGAACCTGGCATTATTTTTGCACAATGTAGATTTTAGTGATATCCTTAATCCACGCGGAATCCGTTGCGTTTTGTGGTATTTAATCAATGTACTGGCATGTAATTTTTGATTGATGATCCTTTTAGACATGTAAAGTAATTGTTTAATGTTTGCTTCTTTTGAACCTGTACCTTGACATATTTCCTCTGAGTCCTCTATCAGTGCATATATTCTATCCACATCAGCTCTGTCGAAAGCTAGTGTTTCTGCTCTTTGTTCAGTAGTGTGAGCTATGTCATCAAATTGCATATTTGCGGTGCGGGAGTCCACTTGCTCAGTGAAAAATAGATACGTATACCACTCTGGGTATGGCTCCGCACTCTGTTACTCTGTTTTTGCTATTTTTTGTCACAATTTCATCTGTGTGGTTGGTGCACCTGTGATGCTCCCACTGAGCATGGGAGGTACTATGAACTCATACATGCGTTACTTGATCCCAAGCTTCACAGTCACAAGGCACTCTCATTGTTCTTCATACTATGTAATAAAGATTCATCACATCTTATTCATGTTTGTTTTTCTTTACTTTTCAATGTTCTGTTAATTATTTCATCATTAACTTTTCAGTAATTCATTCGCTGATTTCTTAATAATTGTTATGCCCAATGCATTTCAAGCAAAAATGCCCTTCCTCAGGGGACTTAGTTCTGCTATTAACAGCGAGGAACAAGTATTGAAATATCACGAGAGAAGACCAGTGATAGAAAACATGTAAGTGGACACGCATGCACCATGGTAATAGTGTATTAAATAGCGCGTTTTTCACACAAAGGTTATAAGGTGGAAGGCAATATTTAAAGTTATATACAATGTTTGAAGGTCAATACTGTATGAAAAATATGAGTTTGCACGTTTGTAAGAAAATGTACCGACATATTATTATTTCAATTTTGCAGAACTAAGTCCCCTGAGGAAGGGCATTTTTGCTTGAAATGCATTGGGCATAACAATTATTAAGAAATCAGCGAATGAATTACTGAAAAGTTAATGATGAAATAATTAACAGAACATTGAAAAGTAAAGAAAAACAAACATGAATAAGATGTGATGAATCTTTATTACATAGTATGAAGAACAATGAGAGTGCCTTGTGACTGTGAAGCTTGGGATCAAGTAACGCATGTATGAGTTCATAGTACCTCCCATGCTCAGTGGGAGCATCACAGGTGCACCAACCACACAGATGAAATTGTGACAAAAAATAGCAAAAACAGAGTAACAGAGTGCGGAGCCATACCCAGAGTGGTATACGGATGCACCATGGAGACACATTTGTGCCACGTAACTGAAGTGTGGTCTGCCACTGCCTGCCACTGATCTACTGGTGAAAAGTGACAGTTATAAAATGCTCCAGTAGAAAACATACCCGATTGAATAGTATGCTAAGGAATGCACTGCACATAACTGTTTTCCACCAACATTAAAGGTGCTGTTAATGTATAGTGCTCCCACCATATCCCAATGTTGCTGACATATGCCCTGTATGATGCAGGGGTTCTGTCTAAGGGGCGAAAGGGAGAATTATGCAGGGATAGACCGTCGCCAAGGGCAGAAAAAAGGATGGATACGTGGGAGAACAAATTCCCAGAACTTACTGGAAGGGACGCAATTGAGGGTCCAAGGGGGGTCAGCTAGAAACAACAGTAATCACTCACTGTCGCGAGAAAACAAAAAGCTGCTGGGCACGTTACCTGGAAAGCAAGCGAGCGAGCCTGATAAGTAGGAGGTACAATGGAAATTACACAAAAGGAGTGTTCTCTGGGGTAGGAATCAGAGCGCGTTGTACCGCGGGGGAATGCGGGCTCTGGGTTCTGCCCACTGGCGAGGCAGACCAGAAGGGCACATACACGGAGCTATAGGTGCTAAACTCCATCAGGCTAGATTAGGAAGAGCAATCGTGGGGCAGTAAACCACCATTCTGCAAGAGTGGTGTGTGACAGGGAGCTGCTGGGCTGCCGGTTCTGACCTCTGTCGAGGTAAACCAGTGGAGGGCATACAAGGAGCTGCCGGTGCTGGACTGGGTCGTTATGGGACAGGAAGGGCAATCAAGGGGCGGGGGGCCACCGGACTGCGGGGGTAATGTGGGGCGGGGAGCTGTCAGGCAGCGGTTGTGGAGCAGGAATGTATGCCTGGAGTGGGAAACCTTAAGGGATGTCAAAGGTCCGGCCGCTGGGGCCGTGATCAACACGGAAGGCGCTCATGAGGGAGTGGGGGCAGGCAAAACTTACTTGGAAAAGTGAGTTTGAGGCATGGCGAGGCGCATCACGGTGCCGGCAGGAGTCATGCATGGGCTAAATACGAAAGTCAGGTCACATGGTGCCCTCAGGTCGGGAAAAGACTAAACCGCGCGCAGGCAGATTGCCAGACATGAAGTACAGAGAAAAAAGACTCGAGGAGTCCTCATTGGAATTGCGAAAATGAAAGAGACCTCATTAATGAGGAAGAGAGGGGGGTTGTGTGTGTGTAGAGTTAATGAGCCATGACGAGCAGATGGCGGCTGCGCACGTGCACGTGCGTGTAACCGCAAGCTTCAGGCCAGCAAAAGCGTGTGGTGGCACTTTCAAAACCCACTTACTAAATGTCTCGCTGGGCAGCGCATGCACTGGCTCAGGCGAGACTAAAAATCTGTAGATTAGGCAGCAGACGATCAATTGTGTGGTAAATGTGACGAATCAATAACTATGCAAAAAAAGCAGCGGCCGCAGAATCACAATATTCCAGTTGGTCTGCTTATAATCCCCTGTTGATACCTTGGTCATAGTTTGTACTTCTTCTCTCCCTCAGAATTTGTACTTTGTACATTACATGAAATCTGAATCTGTTCTCTTGAGTCTTTTCCAATAATAATTTATTATGACTATCTCTTCGCATATTAAAGTCAAATGCTCTCTTTTCTTACGGTTGTGCAACATGTGCCCCTTGTTTTGATTTACACAAGTGTAACCAGCCTTTCACTTCATTCATTTCCATTCCAAAATGATTATTTAGCTAGGTGCGTTTTTTTTTTAAATTGTCTTTTCCCACAGAAAATGTGTACACTGATTCACTTAACTTTAACTGAAATCCATGACTTGCAGGTTCCTGGTACCTTTAGTGCCACTAGAAGACCTTCTGTATACTCACTAAGCATCCTTCTATGATCAGATAAGTATTCTTTTGGTGCTTGCGTAGTATAAATGTATAATGTTCCTACCTGGACTTCAAATCTGTATGCAACCTTTTCTTTCTGTGTTTTTTCTTCACCGGTATCTGGACTTCGCGGAATTATGTATCGAACTTTCCAAGAGCAATGACTATGGGCCGATGGGTTCAGGCGCGAGAATATGGTGGAACTGGCAGTTGGTTGTTGCTTGGGTGTGGCCTTTATACAAGTCTGCACCAAAGATGCCCGCCAAGACTTCCCAATTCTTATGGGAGTTAACACCATATCTTGCAGTGTTTCTCTATGTACGTGTTCAGCTCGTTCTTTGTCCTTAGTGTTGACCAGCTGTGTATTCCTTCCTGGAGGGTAGGCAGGCACTAACAGGTCAATTCCTCAGAGGCAGGGGAACCAAGGGCGGAGCTGACAGGAATGGAGCCTGGCAGAAATCCATACTTTTTTCTGTTTCTGTCCCATCCCCATTATTTGTGGACCTTTTGTGTGTTTGACCTTTGTGATGGCTGGTATCTCTTAAATAGGCCTAGTCACCTGTTCTATTTAAAACGACACCCATATTTATTTCAAATTCCATGCATTTACAAATGTCTGGTGAATAAAGAGCAAGCTTTTGCTTACATAGAAGAATTCCAAGGTACCCGTTGGCAAAGGAGAATTCTCTGTGAACTTGAAAGCAAAGTTATGGAAAGCCACCTGCAACTGGTGTAGTGCACTCGAGTCTGAAGAGTAATCCTGAATATGTGATGGATCACAACGGGCGTGCTAAAAGAACTTGTAGAAGAGGTATGGACTGAGAAAAATGTCCACTTCTCTAAAACTGAGAAAACTTGCCAGGCCTAAAAAAAAAAAGAAGCTACATCAACAGCTTCCATTTAGCAGTTTCCCTGCGTAATGCTTTTTGGCGGGTCTTTAAGGCTACAGCGATTACTCTGCTGTGACTTCCTAGATTACCACACCAAAGAGGTTCACCCTTAAAAAAAAACACTTTAAGCTGGACCAATTATCCAGTTTAACCCATGTTCACTTGCACATGGGCCTCAAAGGGTACCCAGACTCATGTTAATTGTAATGAAGACAATTTCCTTTGCATTTCTTTGGAGTAGTGTTGAACTAGGCTCATTTCTTCATGTTGGAGACAGAAGGTACCAGAGAATGATAACAGCACCAGTGAAGCTTTGATTGAATGCATGAGACGGCTTGAATTTTGAATTTTCCAAAAGAGGTTACCTGTGCTTCTGAGCCTTGCTGTCCACAAGGTCTGGACAGACACTTATAGACGAGGACAGTTCGCTAGGTCAAGGGTTTTGTAAGTAAGGCAGGTTTTTATTTTATTTAATCTTGGCCTCATTTGGCAGCCGGGAAATTCTTTCAGTACTGCAGAGATGTGTTGCAATGATCCCATAGCAAAGAAGTCATCACCATCCATACTATAAAATGATTTTTGTGTGGGCAACAGTTTAGATTTGATAGGTGGATACGAGGTGCTTGATCGTCCTGAGTGAATAAATCAAAATGTTGGCAGATTGGACAGCGTTGTTGATGTGATAAGGTGATAAAATGAAGATAAAGGGTTGTCAGTCATGAAGCCTCTCGATCTGATATCAGCGAGAGACTAAACACCTCTAAACTGAGTTCTGTCAGAAGGGTGGATTCAAGAGTGCCTATAAACGTGTGAAATCCAGTGCTGCAGTTTCAAAATATAGACAATTGTTTTACCAGATGATGTCATTAACTACAGTTGGTTGTAGTTTGCATATTGGTGTATAGTGACTCCGGAGCCCTAAAGGAAACATCATTGAAGCCAATCGTGAACCTTCACCAACTGGGTATGATGTGAGTTGCTAAAATGATGGGCTCACTGCAATAGGCCAGAAATGCACCAAAAGCATAGCTGGGAGTGGGTTAGTGAGTTGTTTATTGAGACAGAAGCTCCACTTCGGAGTGTAATTAGCTGGCACAATCTTGGAGGTGTAATTGGCCATGTATGCCATTTTAAGGTCTTCTCTAGAGGCTGTTAGGATGTCTTTAAAATGAAAGCGCCCAGGCGTCAATAAATACGTCCTATGCCAGGTACATTCTAATCTTCTACTATTAGTGTTGCCAATCACTAGATCTGAGGAGACCCATGGGGCAAGTCTGGGCCGGGAAGAATTGACCTTGGCTGTAAGATCACTTTAAGTTGAAGCGATCCAGAAAATAAAGCATTGTAATACAAGGGCACAGTCATGGACTGCTAAGTTTATTATTAAACTTATTTGATGAGTTTTGACCCCAGATAAGAGGCAGGGTCTAAAAGAGACACACATTGGGAGCAATGCCTGGTTTAGAGCTGAAAAATTAAATAAAGAAACACCATAGTAAATGAGAAGGGTGAAATGTAATACCTAATATGTGGAAAGGTTGATTGATCGGAAGACATAGATTGAAATTGGCAAAACGACTAAGAATAGTAGCTGGTAGAAGCGAGAGGGATCTGGGGGTTCATAAGTATGATTACTTCATGAGATAGCACTCAATGTAGCTAAGCCAAAAATAAACTCTCAAGCAAGTGGACATTCAGTCTGATTTCGAGATGTTGTTCCCACATGCGGAGTTCATATTTTGGGGATAACACTGAGTTGTCTAACCAGAGAGTGACAAGTCTGAATGAAAATTAGTACTCGAGAACATCATATTGTGATGAGGATGTCGTTTGAAAAATGCCGCACCCACTGTCATCTTTCTTTCTTACTCTGTACCTGTAGCCACCGCCCTTAACAAGAACGTGTGTTTGACTCTCTTGGCCTCCTGAGGTTTATGCGATATGTGTACTTGTAGAATATGAATAACAGCATTCCTGTGAATGAGTGTACCTCAGTGTAATTAAAATTCTATTTATCTCTTTCGTACTTCCATCTGGCTATAAAATAGTTTCAAGTGCTCCTGCCAGAGTTACTTGCATAAGCAATAATTAAGAAACATGTTTTATGTGCCAGTAGCACTAACTTCGAAATCTTAAATAAATACTGCATCCCTAGTCAGGCCTTAGCGATTAACAAAAGGGGACATTATTTAATACACACTTAGATAAGTACCTCAGCTCCTTAACATTCTAATGAATACATCAGTAGAATACATTATGGTTGCTCTAAAATGTTCCTTATTTCTAGCCTCTTCCTGTTAATGGCATATATAAACAACTCAACCAATGGGCAATCATTATATTATTTTCTTTACATGTTTCTGCTAATTGAAAAGTGTAAAGGCATTTCCATCCAGGGTGGCTCTAAGCTTGCTTATACATCTTACACTGTGCGCAAAGAATAAATATTCACTTTCCAAAATAACCAATCCTGCAAGTAGGGTCATCTGGAGGAAGAGTCTAACAAGTAAGAAATTGATTCTATCCTCATCTCAATGCGTTTTAAGTCCATGACAGCATTAAACAACCAAGAGAACTTTTAGTCCAGGCTCCTCGCTCAGCCCAACCCTCTTCAATATCTACATGAGCCCCCTCGCCGCCATCTCTTGAAATCACAACCTCAGCATCATCTCATACGCCGACGACACCCAGCTGCTACTCTCTATCACCAAAGACCCAGCCACCGCCAAAACCAACCTCCAGGAAGGAATGAAAGACGTCGCGGAATGGATGAAGCTCAGCTGTCTGTAACTCAATTCAGACAAAACGGAGGTCCTCATCCTCAGACAATCTCCATCCGCCTAGGACGACTCCTGGTGGCCCACTGCGCTGGGCACCACACTGACACCCACGGACCACGCTCGCAACCTGGGATTCATCCTGGACTCCTCCCTCACGATGACTAAACAAGTCAACGGCATCTCATCGTCATGCTTCAACATCCTGCGCATGCTCCGAAAGATCTTCCAGTGGATCCCCTCCGAAACCAGAAAGACAGTCCCCCAGGCCCTCGTCACCAGTCGACTGGACTACGGGAACGCCCTGTACGCAGGAACCACAGCCAAACTTTAAAAACAACTTCAGCACATACAAAACGCCTCCGCACGACTCATCCTCGACATCCATCGCCACATCCACATAACACCCCACCTGAGAAACCTGCACTGGCTCACTGTCAGCAAGAGGATCACGTTCAGGCTCCTCAACCACGCACACAAAGCGCTCCATGACATGGGCCCGAATACCTCAACAACCACCTCTCGTTCTACACTCCCACCCGCGAGCTCCGCTCCGCCAGCCTCGCCCTCGCCATCGTCCCAAGGATCCGCAGAACCACAACCGGAGGAAGATCGTTCTCCTACCTGGCCGCCAAGACATGAACTCCCTCCCCGCACACCTACGACTGACCCAGGACCACCTCACCTTCAGGAAGCACCTCAAGACTTGGCTATTCGAGCAGTAACAGCACCCCCCTCCCTTCAGCGCCTTGAGACCCTCACAGGTGAGTAGCGCGCTCTATAAATTTATTGATTGATTGATTGATAGCTAATGAAAGCGCACCTAAGGTTTAAATGGGTGCCCAGAAAAATTCATCAACGAAGAAGCGTTGATCAGCAAAACCTTTTAAAACATATACATTTCCATACACAAGCGAGAGAAGTAATCAAATTTGGAAGCTCACAAATAAGATATGTTGTGTGTTTAACTCCTCATACATTTTCCAGTCACCTGCACTCTTTACCTTATTATAATCCTGCTGCTAAGTAGGGCATGTCACAGCCATTGTAGGAACAAACCAGGATGCCCCGGATTCTCTACAGCATCCTTCCCGCATTGTCAGCGGATCTACCATGGCGGCTGGTGACATTTGAAAGTGGTGAGGCGTAAAATTATTATTGTACTGCACTGCAGCGAACGTAGTGAGTGAGCCCGAACAACCTAGGGGGGGGGTTGGGGTTGTCCCCGTCCCCCACCCCAAGAAAATTTGGAAAAAAGAGTGGCCAAATGGTGCATTTTCAAGCAAATTTGAGGAAGCAGGAAGGTTAATAAAGCAATACGATTGAATTATTTATCATTTAAGAAATCACCAATTTTCATGAGCTCTAGAAGACAATCTTTGTGTATGATTATGTCATCATTTGACCACATTAACTTTTGAACACACTGATACACTTGTAATGGTTTTAACGATACAATAAATACATTTATTGACTGAGCAGTGCTGTACATCAATATGACACTATTTCCTTAAATTAATTTTCTGTTTTCATGGAAGAAACGCCATTAAAAAAAAGTGCAAAAAATATGAATGCATTTCAAGTAGTACTTTGTATAAAAAATGCCTGCATGTAACAGCAAAGGCTTCCTGTGTTATCGTTTCTACTGGTGGAGTTGCCACATATAAATTGTACAGCATAAAGGCACGTGTGTACATTGTGAACCAAAACCCCGCTCCGGCTAACTGCCAAAAATCACTTGGTTTCCCCTGCCTGGCTTTACTTAACTACCAAACCAGGCTGACACTCGCCTAGGTCCCTCCCTTGTAACTAGCAATGCTTATATCGGGGCATTTACATTTCATATACCAAGGGATTTCAAAGGGAACTGAGCGATTGGTGATAAATGTACGACCTCATCATGTGAGTTACTGCACTTTCATGTTCGGTCATGTGTGAAACTAAGGCCTTGTTAGCGTGACACGCACGTTCTACATCCCACCTTGCTTCAGGTTTCTAGATTCTGCTCAGATGCAAGGCTTCTTCATGAGCTTTGAAACCTGCAGAGAAAACATACATTGTTTGTTAAGGGGTTAGTTTTTTTTTTTTAACTCTGTGACCTGCTCTTGGGAGGAATGCAGGTGTCAGGCATGGACCATGTATAGGACCTATGTGTGGACTGGCGCAGGGTAGTGTACTGGGTGATGGTGTGTTACCCTGCACTTGCCTCTGGGGCCTGTCATTCCCCAAGTCGATTCTCTCACAATGCAGAGTATCAGTTCCAAGCCCACTCCAAGAAGAGCATCACCGTCAAGTGTCAGCACCCAGGGAGGGCAGTTGGAAGAAAGAAAATGGAATGTGCCATCAGACCAGCAAGATGGGCCCACAGATCAGGCAGTCAACAGGGCCACTATAGGGCCAATCTAGAACAGGCACTCCCCAGCAGTTCAGCCGCAGTCCCTCAGACAAGACCTAGAAACCACCTAGAAACCACAGAAGTTCACAGGCTAAACCAGTTGCACAGACTGCTGCCGTAAGGCTCCACCTTCCAGTTCAACTATAGCCCAATGGCCCAGGGGAAGCCCAAGTCCAGGGGCACTCAGCCCCAGCATGTGCCCCCCCCCCCAAGGTACCAGATCAGCAGGGCCGTCACGAGCCAGGCGCTCACTGCACCCCCAAGAAGCTCCGGTGCAGTCAGATCAGCACAGCAATCTACTGTCTGCAGTGCAACCCCCTCGGTGATAGTCAGTACACATGGAGAAAGGCACAGACAACAGTTCCCTCAGCTCCAAACACGATGCCCTGCGGTAGGATGAAGCCACCCGCTTCAACAGAGGGCTGGAAAACAGACCCAGACCCCAAGACCTGGACCCACAGTGGCAGGTGAGTTTGGGCTGGGAGCCCCATCGTCACCAGGCAACAGGATTCCACCATCACCTCGGCTACACAGATGATTTTCAAGGCAGCCTCAGTTCACAGGATCAGTACCAGTTACACTGGCAGGGCCCCACACCCCGCACCGGCACGCTCAGGTGACTGGACGAAGCCTCCAGCAGAACAACAGCGTTAGGTCACAGTCTCAAAGGTTCGCTCTTCCAGTGTTGCAGTTGTGTCGCGCCCCCTTCCCACAAGACCGCCGAGACCAGTTGACTGTACCAATGAGTCCTCGCAGGGGGGAAAGCAACCTCAGCATGCAGGCCGGCACTCAAGTTCCCCTTGTGGCCCGATCTGCCGTGCAACCAGTCGTGCAGGCAGTAGAGGCTCGGAATTCTTGGGTGTGGGGGGTAAATTAAAAATATAAATAAACATACCTGATCTAGTGATCCCGGTCCCGCGCCACCTCTGCTCCTGGGCCGGAGCAGGAATGGTCCCTCCCCTGAGTCCTGTAGCCAATCACAATGCTGCAATGGCAGCGTTGTGATTGATGGGGAGTCCCGGATGGCGCCCAGCCGGGCACCAGTTGGACGCCATTTTCTCCATATAGGCTGCATGCAGCCTACATAGAGAAAATGTAGAGCGTGCATGACTGCTTTGGTCGGCCCCAGAGCTGACCAAGCAGTCCCGGCACTCAGAGTGGTGGAAGCCACTCCTCCCCGACTCACCCACCATCCTACCTCCAACCAGGGATACCCTCGCGCCTGCCCCCAGCCAGGTATACCTCTGCTTTCTTGCAGTGCGAGAAGCAGAAAATAAAATGGTATTTAAAATAGCATTTTATTTTCTACTTTTCGCACTGCAAGAAAGCAGTGAGGCGTCGCTCCTACGCCCAAATGAAGCGGCCGCCGCTGGGATCTATGGATTATTTTGGAAGAAGGCTTGTGGCTTCCTCCATCCGGCTGCAGTAAGTCCATTGTTATATATGCACGGTAAGCATTAATTCACTCCTCAGTGGTCCATATTCTATGTCAGAGGCTTCGATTATGCTGCTGTCTGTTCACTTCATAAAAACAACAGCAGCCAATTAAAAACAATACAAATGAAAAACGACATATCCCATGAACCTCTCATCCACAATAAGTCACATGCTTCAATCCCTGATAACCCAATTCTTCCTAAGCAGGCACCTCCATTGTAGAATCCTCTATTTTTGCTGCTTTGCAGCCAGTCAAGTGCTTTTTCTGATCTGCTTTTTTGGGGGTAATTGTTGCTTATTGCATGCCATTGCACGTTTCTGCCTTTTAGTGAGCACCACTTTCTTGAGTAGACAGTGTTCGCCACCATTGAGGAGGGTGTGGCACCCTTTGCGTTATAGTGTGAGGCACAGTATTTTTACCTAAACTGTTAGGGGCTTACGTGTTTTCTTGCAGGGGGATCGCTTCTGCCTCCCTAGTCAACAATCCCCTTTGCGGGCTCCTACGAGTGGAGAGGGAGCGGGAGTGGCCCATGGGCATTGTTTCTGATGGCCGCAGTCCTATTTCTAGCCCATCAGGGCATTGAGCACTCAAACGCATGCACATATCCACCACGCTTCACCTGAATGTGGCAACACATTCAAAAGGCAGCATTTGGTGGTGCTTCTCCCCACTGTGTTCCCCAGTGACTTCTGGTTTGTTTTTTGGTGCACTGAGTTTTGCTTCCTTCACGTCTTGGTGCAGATGAGGGTGCCCAGGGTAGTAACATTTGCATAGGCTCTGCCTAGAGTGCTCTGCAGGCATCTCCCTCCAAGCTCTATCAGTTGATTATTTGTCTGATTGGGTTTTGCACTGCCCCTGAATGTAGCCCCTGGCTACCCTGATTGTGGCACTTTGGCTGCCTTATTTGTCCTCACAATATGGCCCAATACAAGCTTCTTGATGATGAAGAGTACTACCTTGAGGCTATGCAGGCCTCTCTGGAGGAGGACCTGGTCAACACCTTGGATAATAGTGTCCAGGTATCCGCTAACAACGACCTGTCCAAGGCTCTTGACCCCCTCACTAACAAGTTTAAGGGCTTCGTCCATCAGCAGGGTTGGTTCCCTCCTCTCAGACCTTCAGAGAGTCTACAAGCCCGCTTGACAAGCCTAGTAAGGGGAAGGCAAAGGCAAAAAGGCGGGCACATACGGTGGCCTTTGAGAAAATGTCTACAACAGTTAGGGATGACCATGGGTATAGCGCTCCTCAAACCTGGATTTGGATGATTCCTTAAATCCTTCCGACCTGATAGATTTGGACTCTTCGTCCGCTGACGCCAGTGATAGTGAGCAGGAACATACTCCTGGGTGCAATAAGAGGAAGCTCTCTGGGCGCTCCTCAGAGTCATGTTCCAAGATCTCAAATGTATTGACCTTCAACCCGGGGGATATCGTCCATCCACGGTCCTGTAGCTGGACTCCCCCACAGGAGGTTGCTGAATTTGTTCAGGACCATATAAGGCAAATTTTTGACAAAGATGTTCATGCCAGGCTGTGCGGTGAATGCCCTGGACCCGATCTAACTGTGAAGGTCATGGAGTCTCCAGAGGTGGACCCCACCAAGGTAACGTTTGTGATAAAGTGGGCCAAGGACACTAAGAAGGGCCTCGATAGGGCCAGGCATACCTGCCAGGACAAGCTGTTGGACATATTGAGATCCTAGAGCT
The DNA here is from genome assembly GCF_964261635.1 of Lissotriton helveticus. Taxonomy (NCBI): domain Eukaryota; kingdom Metazoa; phylum Chordata; class Amphibia; order Caudata; family Salamandridae; genus Lissotriton; species Lissotriton helveticus. The sequence goes on from NC_136059.1 coordinate 645,930,690, forward strand.
GGCATTTCAGGCTAAAGAAGCCAACACACCCATTGATCCAGATATCCTGCTTGGTTGTACGCCAAGTGCGTTATGCCATTTGGGAAACTTCAATGTGGCCATCTCCACCGAGCGCCAGTGTTCATCTTGATGCAAATTGACCTGAAGTTTAACAAGCTGGCCGCTTCGAAGGGAGAATCAGTGGCACAGGGCCTCCTCTTCGGTGGTCCCTCTGTTAAAGATTTAGCAAAGTGTGCTTGCTGGAGGGCATCTTAGAAGCTGATTGACCTCCAATTTGATTAATTACAAAACAAGAGCAGCCCTTAAACCTGGGCAATTCTTAACTTCTCATGATACAGTGGTCCTCATTTGTATCATTAACATCCTATTTCAATAATTAGCAAACATTACTGTATGCAATGTATTCCATCCAACTCAGAAAAGTATACGGCCAAAACCCTTCATATTTCAAGAGAAAAAATGGTTTAATCCAAAATTGTCATCCAATAGTCAGTGTCCTGTATTAGGCAAACTACATAAGCGCAATGTGTCCCCAGTGAAAGAAGAAAACCACAACCAAAAGTAGCGAAAGAGAAGTGACAGTGTTACAAACTCCTTGTGTGTTCATCAACAACAAGTCATGATAAACTGTTAGGACAACATTACAATGTAATTTGTTTGTTATTATGTATGTTGACAATGTTTCTGTAACTTAGAAGCCAATCTTGCCTACCTAGGAAACAATTTACACAGAGGCCTTAGACACAGTACTGTACATTGTTATTTAAATGGGAATCTATTATGTCTGGTGCAATGATCATGGGAAAAAAGACCTCCTAATTCCCTAAAGTGAATAAATTCACATAAACATTTGCAAGGAGATGATCAGCACACATTTATAAACATAAATCGATTTGTGAGATCGTTATTCTCATCAAGTATCATCCAAAGAATCATCAGATAGACATGTACCAAGTTTTTTGATAATTCTTTTTTCCTGTTTTTCTTTTTTTCTCACAGTGTAGCCAACGCGTTTCGTCCCTTCACGGGACTTCTTGAGTACTCAATCACATGATATTTTCGTATGATAGATATATTATCTCCCATATTCAACACCAACAAATTCTCGCTCTGCTTTCTTAAAGTATGTTTAGCGGATCCAATATTTCCAAGTAAGGCTATTCCTTTTTCAAATATTTCGGGCCTGTGTTGGAGTCTGCAGTCAAACGGCCGTCCTCCCCCCTCAAGTGATCTCTGGAAATGGTACCATATGTGAAAAAGGAATAGCCTTACTTGGAAATATTGGTTGCATCACATATAATAGATTCCCACTTAAATAACGATGTACGGTACTGTGTCTAAGGCCTCCTTATAAATTGTTTCCTAGGTAGGCAAGATTGGCTTCTAAATTACAGATGTACCATTATGAAAGAGAGTATATTCCAGGAACAAATAATACAGTTGCAGATGGATTGTAACGTCTTCTACTTGATGAGAATAACAATCTCACAAATCGATTTATGTTTATAAATAAGTGTGTGCTGATCATCTCCTTGCCTACCTGGGAGTTACATTCTTTTCACCTCCAGGTTTTAAACTGTTAATAAATGGATTATGGGCAGTACCTTAAACAATTTACCCCACACATACAGTCTGAAACGTTTTGCAGCCCAGGTAGCTGCCAACAATTCTCATTCAATAACTGATTAATTCCTTTCTGCCTGTGTAAGAGTGCTATAAGTCACAATTCATTAACACTCATACTTTCACTGTTACAAAACTGCATCTACACTGTACTCACTGGACTCAACTGCAATCACACAATCAGCATCCATCACAAATGACTTCAAACAAGGAGCACACAATATGTAATTCTTAATCAAGGCAAAACAATTAGATGGTTTTTGAGGCTAACACAATCATGCATTTTTCTTCAGTAATCTCCTCAAAGACTCCCCTTTGGGAGCATAATAGTCACAAATCTTCCACAAACTTGTGTCAACCCTAGGAAGGACATCAATTGCTCTTTACATGTAGGATCGGGTCGCTCGTTATGACTTCGATGTGACTTGTTCTTTGGTTGAATCTTTTCACTAGATATCACATTACCTAAATACTTGAGGCTGGCCAAAATTACAGTTATCACATTTGACGGTTACCCATTATTCTCTTAACCCAGACAATACATTCTTTAAATTGTCGTCATGTTCTGTTTTGTCCTTCCCAAATACTAAAATGCCATCATGAAAAACTCTTGACCCTGCAACATGTTTGACATTTTTTAAAATATCACTGAGGCACTTGTCAATCAGAGTTATGAATGCTGTAAAATGCATTGAATTATCTTCCAGTTCTATCTTATGGTAAGTACCGAGGAGATCTATAGTGGAAAATACTATGATATCATACACTAATGACATTGGTTCTTGCACGTTTGGTAATCAAGTGTATCCACCCAAAAGGTTTATTCAAACAACTCAAACCAAGATATAACACTAAATCCCCACTAGTGAAATCACGACATTGGGCATCCAATCCGAACTTTCAATTGTTTCTATAATCTCCTTGTTACATTAATCTTCAAGTATGCCCTTAAAGTGTATGTTTATAATTAATGGGAACATTTCACATCTTCTGTCTCATAGTAACAGCCTTATTTTCTTTTGTTTAAATTTCTTTATTAGTTTAACGAATTTTCATGTATTACACCCGTTACAGACAAAGGAAATTGCATATTTGCATCTCTTACTTGTCACGAATAATAACTCTTTGGACTGCAAGTTTCATATCTGGTACCGAAGATACACAGGGTACAGTACTTGTTATAGCAACATAATACGTCAACAAACATACCACTAGAACGTACACAACATTGCTGGTAATAACATATTGGCTTGTAGGGGGAGAACAATAGGACAGGGGGGAGGGGGTGAAGGCATTGCATCTTACTGGGTTGGTATTTAGCGCAGGAGGTGTTGCTGCTGCTGTGTACAATAGAAATCCTGCCACATCGATCGTCACCATCATTTCATTAACTTATGCCTTATTGTCTATGCCTGTTACCTTGGATACGTGTCAGGGGCTGCTGCATGTGCGCTGTCCATAGTCTATGCCTGGATTAATGCCTGTTGGGGGGCAAGGGAGGGGGAAGGGGCTCTAGCGATTGTTGGGATCCTTCCGCGTGTTCTTGCATCCCACTCGATGCTTGGGATGAACCCTGTGTCTCCGAGTGTTCCTGCCACGTGCTTCGGAGGTCCGTGAGTATTTTATCCCGGGCTATCGCTAGGGGTGTATTACATATGCCAATGGCATCTTCTCTCCGAAGCGCCATGCTTTCTGCCTGCGCCCAGCATATCATGGAGTAATACAATACCTTCACTGATGGGGGTCAGGGGACTTCCAGCGTTTAGAAATGAGGTGCTTTGCCACTATAAGTCGCAGAACTATAAAGCGGGTCGTCACCTTGTGTTTCTTCTGCCTCCGATACAGCCCCAGTAAGCAAACCTCCCAGTTCCAGTCCAGTGTGCGGTCTGTGCAGCACTAGGTGTGCTGTGATGATTTCCCAGTAGGTGGTCAGCTTGTTGCATGCCCACAGCATTTGTATCAGGTCACTTCCCACCAGTTCGCAGCGAGGGCACAGCACATCTACTCGGTTGAATATTCTATTGATTGAGGCCGGTGTCATGTACGCCCTTTGTGTTATGTAATATTGTATTAGCCTAAACCTGACGTTCCTTGGTATGTAAGTGGGGCTTTCTAATATTGTTACCCATTCGGAGTCCATGCTTTGCCTCTGCAGATCTGCATCCCAGTGCTCTCTTAGCTTTACTAGTAGGACTGCTGCATGTGGCCGTAGAGACCCTGCCAACCATGTATGAGATGCCGTCCCGTCCCCATTACATGCAGATATTAAAGTGTTAAGTTCGTTTTTGGTTCTTCCGCTATGTCACCTCAGAGCAACCGCAATGATCTAATGAGTGCAGCGCGTAGTAGAAACTCACCCTGCGGTAGGTAACAGTTGTTCACAAGCGTGTCAAATGGTAGTAGCTGCCCATCTCAATATAAGTTCCCCTACCGTCTGGAGTCCCGCGTCCTCCCATGCGCACAGTTCCACAGTTGTAGTCACTTGTCGCTGCCTCAGTGTGCCCAATAGCGGAAGAGAGGGTGCATACGTGGTGACCTCTTTGGTGAGTCATAGGACTGTTAGCGCGGGTTCGGGAGGTGTCATTAAAGGGATAAAGGTATGACTGGCCCCAGTTAATGTGTAACCCAGACAGAGCGGCAAAATCTGCAAGTGCCTTTGCTATTGCATCACACGGCTGTCGGAGATCACGCAAATATATCAGAAGGTCATCGGCATACAGGGACACAGCATGCACCCCATCGCCTAGCTGTATTCCCCAGTCTGCCATCGTGCTACGCAAGGCCATCGCCAACGGTTCATTAACCAGCACGAACAATAGCGGGTAAAGGGGGCAACCTTGCTGCATTCCTCGCCCAAGCGAGATGGGCTCAGCAACATACAGGCCTGTCTTAACCTTTTTCCCAGGACATATGCCTAGCAATCTAACTAGGCCTATGTAGCAGTCCTATAGGTTGTATTTGGCTAGGGTGGCAAAGAGGAAGCCTCACTCAAGCGTGTTGAACGCTTTTTCTAGGTCCAACACTAGGCACCCCGAGTGTGGCCAGGGCTCTCTAGAGTAGTGGGTGATTCTGAAAAAACGCCGTAAGTTGAGAGACGTGCTGCACGCCGGTACAAACCCGTTTTGGTCCTCATGCACTAGTCGCGGGACCACAGGGCCAGTCTATTTGCCAATAGTTTGGCAAGTATTTTATAGTCCGAGTTTAGCAGTGCCAGTGGGCGGTAGGAGTCCAGGAGTTCCGTATCTCTATCAGGCTTAGGCAACAAAACAAGCAGGGACTCATGCAACTACTGAGGTAAAATGGCTGTTTCCTGTGCACTGGTATATAATGCCAGCAATTTCGGGGCAAGTGTGCCTTGGTATGCCTTGTCATATTCTGCTGGGAGCCCATCCGGACCTTGCGCCTTGCCCGTGGACAATGACCGAATCGCTAACTGCACTTCTAACAACGTTAGTGACTCATGCAGCTCAGCTCGTTGAGAGTCATCTACTGTTGGCATGGGTAGGTGGGACAGATACGCTTCCAGCGCTTCTGGGGTTGTCTGTACCACTGGTTTATATATGTTGGTGTAGTGGGCAGTAAATTTGCTATGTATTTCACATTGCCGCGTTAGCAGTTGACACGCTCCGGTTCATAAGCTCAGCATCGGGTGCTGCGCACGGCCTTGTTGTATAAGACGTCCCAATAATCTCTCCGCTTTGTCAGCGGAAGCATGAGTACGAGCAGAGTGCGACGCATAATTCAGACAGCGCAGTCTTTCCATTACCCCAGCGTGATTTTCTCTGTGATCATCTAGCACCTGCTGCACGGCAATGCCCCCTGCTAAGTCGGTTTCAAAATTGATCGATGTGTTTAGCTTCACGGTCCAACTGCCGTCGTATACTCCAAGTCAGACTCAGGAATTGTCCCCGCACCACCGCTTTGTAAGCGTCCCATAGTGTCCCGTGATCAGTCACTGAGCCTTCGTTCGTGTCAAAGAATGTGACTATGGCCAACCCCACAGAGTCACAAAAGGGGGGTCTTCCAGTGCTACTGCCTGTAGACGCCATAGTTTACTGGCTGTAATTGCAAACACAACAATGATGGACAGAATGTGGATCAATGTCACACATTCACCCCAGTCCAAAGATCTGGGCCCAAATCCATCGTTTTTCCACTCCACACCACCCTGGGTTAGACAATGGCGATATGCAAATCAGCGCTGACCCTGTGCCCCAGGGGAACAGTCCAGTCTGAACTACAAAAGCCATGTCCTTCCCAGAACGGAAACAAGCATCCGAGGACCAGCCCAGTTTCGAGGTAACACCTCTCATCAGCCCGGCTAGCTTGATTCCAGTGGTGTGGAGTGCCTGGGACTCACGTCTGAGCATCCCCAGTACACTTAGAGCGGTAATTGCAAACACAACAATGATGGACAGAATGTGGATCAATGTCGCACATTCACCCCAGTCCAAAGATCTGGGCCCAAATCCATCGTTTTTCCACTCCACACCACCCTGGGTTAGACAATGGCGATATGCAAATCAGCGCTGACCCTGTGCCCCATGGGAACAGTCCAGTCCGAACTACAAAAGCCATGTCCTTCCCAGAACGGAAACAAGCATCCGAGGACCGGCCCAGTTTCGAGGTAACACCTCTCATCAGCCCGGCTAGCTTGATTCCAGTGGTGTGGAGTGCCTGGGACTCACGTCTGAGCATCCCCAGTACACTTAGAGCGGTAATTGCAAACACAACAATGATGGACAGAATGTGGATCAATGTCACACATTCACCCCAGTCCAAAGATCTGGGCCCAAATCCATCGTTTTTCCACTCCACACCACCCTGGGTTAGACAATGGCGATATGCAAATCAGCGCTGACCCTGTGCCCCATGGGAACAGTCCAGTCCGAACTACAAAAGCCATGTCCTTCCCAGAACGGAAACAAGCATCCGAGGACCGGCCCAGTTTCGAGGTAACACCTCTCATCAGCCCGGCTAGCTTGATTCCAGTGGTGTGGAGTGCCTGGGACTCACGTCTGAGCATCCCCAGTACACTTAAAGCGGTAATTGCAAACACAACAATGATGGACAGAATGTGGATCAATGTCACACATTCACCCCAGTCCAAAGATCTGGGCCCAAATCCATCGTTTTTCCACTCCACACCACCCTGGGTTAGACAATGGCGATATGCAAATCAGCGCTGACCCTGTGCCCCATGGGAACAGTCCAGTCCGAACTACAAAAGCCATGTCCTTCCCAGAACGGAAACAAGCATCCGAGGACCGGCCCAGTTTCGAGGTAACACCTCTCATCAGCCCGGCTAGCTTGATTCCAGTGGTGTGGAGTGCCTGGGACTCACGTCTGAGCATCCCCAGTACACTTAGAGCGGTAATTGCAAACACAACAATGATGGACAGAATGTGGATCAATGTCACACATTCACCCCAGTCCAAAGATCTGGGCCCAAATCCATCGTTTTTCCACTCCACACCACCCTGGGTTAGACAATGGCGATATGCAAATCAGCGCTGACCCTGTGCCCCATGGGAACAGTCCAGTCCGAACTACAAAAGCCAAGCATCCGAGGACCAGCCCAGTTTCGAGGTAACACCTCTCATCAGCCCGGCTAGCTTGATTCCAGTGGTGTGGAGTGCCTGGGACTCACATTGATCCACATTCTGTCCATCATTGTTGTGTTTGCAGGTACCGCTCTAAGTGTACTGGGGATGCTCAGACGTGAGTCCCAGGCACTCCACACCACTGGAATCAAGCTCGCCGGGCTGATGAGAGGTGTTACCTCGAAACCGGGCCGGTCCTCGGATGCTTGTTTCCGTTCTGGGAAGGACATGGCTTTTGTAGTTCGGACTGGACTGTTCCCATGGGGCACAGGGTCAGCGCTGATTTGCATATCGCCATTGTCTAACCCAGGGTGGTGTGGAGTGGAAAAACGATGGATTTGGGCCCAGATCTTTGGACTGGGGTGAATGTGTGACATTGATCCACATTCTGTCCATCATTGTTGTGTTTGCATAGTTTACTGGCTGGCGTCAGATCAGCCCCATCTAGTTGTATTATGTGTGGATTATGATCAGAATGTGTGTGTCCCAGGTAGTCCGCATTCATGCAATCCGCCACCAGTGCCATGCTTCCCACAAATCTGTCGAGTAACACATGTATGTCATGGGGGTGCGAGTGGTATGAGTAAAGGCGGGTGTGTGGGTATAACGTCTTACATAAATCTGCTAGCCCCCAACTACAAAGTCACTCATTCAAGCCTTTAGCATTAGTCACTGAAGTTGTCTGCTGCAGTGGCGGGAAGGACCTATCTAACTCCGTATCCAATACTGTATTATAGTCCCCCCTAACAACCAGGGAATATCACACCACTGGGATGACTGCGCCTATCGACCATGAACATCTATTTCCGTTGCTTTCGAAACATAATGTGTGCCTGGCCTGACCCCCACTAGCGCTCCCTGTTCATACAATGAGTAGCCTGTGGCAAATATCTGCCCCCTCCATTTGCGCTGTAGCCTGTGTATCTCGGGCTTCGATATGTACATTTCCTGCAATAACTTGATTTGCACTGCAAGTCTCTTTAAGAAAGTATATGTGTTATATTGGCGCGTTGCTGTGTGCATACCCCTGACATTTCAGGTTATTATTGTTGTCGGTGGCATCCTTTATCTATGCAGTATACATGTATGGCTCTTCTGCTTGCAGCTCCGCAACGGGGAAAGGTGGTGCATGCATGTGGACTAGGCCTGTTCCACCAACTCGCCGCACACAGTTTCCAGCAATGTGATAGTGAGATGCTATATGGGGGATTAGACATTTTGTGGTATAACTGGGACAGATCAGGGGAACAACAGGTATCTGCCCAAACCTTGAACTGCCCCTCCAGCTTTGCTTGCCGTACTACTTGGTGTATGCAACGGGGGTAGCCCTAACTGAATGCACACTGAGCTAATTGAAGCCCTGGCCCTATGACAAAAATTTGTTATGGTCCCTGCACTTTTTGTTGTTGCCGTTGCAACGCCTCAGGACCCATGGCGGGAGAGAAGGCAGCGGGAGGGAAGGCAGCAGAGCCACGCCCATAACAGTGCTCAAGTCAGATTGTCAAAGCTCTACCCCGCAACACTACACACTTTTCTCTAAGATAACTGCCCTCTCTAATTGCTTCACAATAAGTATGATGACACCCCATTTGTACATTACATAATGTCCGCTGTTTGAGGTGCCACTTCAGGCATTGACTGCGAGTCTTCACCCAACGGCCATGTCGCTGACACGCTGTCTGCACTCATGGAGTGTTCTGATGAGGTGTCTGCATCCCCACAGTCCGGACTCCTTCTCATTGTCGCCACTGTCTGCACGGCAGCACGTCGTTCCTGTAGATGCTCCTCTAAGTCAGGGACAGCCTTAAGCTGCTGTGGACGTTTCCTGATGCATTTGCAAGGTCTCTGCCAGCTCCTGTGGTTGCTTTGTTGCGAGTTTGTGGCTGTGTTCCATTTTCCCAGATACACGCTGTGTCCCTCCTTTTCAAGCCAGTCCCACACCTCTTTCGCTGCATTAAAGAAATGTGTGACTCCGTCCTTCACCACTCGTAGCCGGGCCGGGAAGAGAAGCTAGTATTTGATTTCTAATTCCCGCAACTTCTGTTTAACTGACAGGAACGTGCTTCTCTGCTTCTGCACACCAAGTGAATAGTCCGGGAAGAACATCACCTTAGAGTTGTCAACTCTGACTTCTTCCAGCTTACATAGTTCCTGCAATATAGCATTTCGATCTTTGTATTTCAGGAGTTGAATTAGGAACGGACTGGGTCCAGCTCCTGGTTGCTGCTGCCCCGCTGGGACCCTGTGTGCTCCTTCTATGGCAAAAAAGGGGGAGAGTGAGTTCAGTGGCATCAAAGTCTTCAGCCAGGTCTCCGTGTAAGTGAACGCATCTCATCCCTCCGATCCCTCTGGGAGGTCCACGATCCGTACATTATTACGCCTGGAACGCCCTTCCGCATCCTCAGTCCTGTTATCCAGAATGCGTACTTTCTCTGCTAGTGTCTGCACTTCAGCCACAGATGACTTGGTGGTGGGGAGGATCTCCTCAATGTCAGCCTTCATCTCTTCAACCCTCTCAGCCAGCTTGCAATGATCTGCGTGTAATATTGTGAAGTACTATGTGACCTTACCAATTCGTCCCTCCAGTGTCGTGCGCGTTTGCGCCAGGGACACACTAAATTGCGTCACCGCCTGCAACACATTGTCTATCTTAGATCCCAGTGTGGGGTTGTCCACATTGTCGTCTGGCTCTAGCTCATTTTCTGGGTGCTCGGGTGCACCGAGGATGTCGTGGACTGCATGCCTGTTGCTGCTCGTTGTCTGCCCATTATTATTGTCAGACTGGTCTGGGCTAGGTTAGCTGTGTATGTGCACGCTGGGTCAGCCACAAGTCCCACTACTCTGCAGTGCAGTGTGCGCGTCAGAAGAAACACATTGGCTGTAGTTGTGCCAGCCCCCTCCTCGTGTCGTAATTCAGGGGCCCCAGGGCCTTTGGTTCACCTTGTCTGTGGAATCTGTCAGCTGCCCCTGGTACTTGTCTTGGGTTACCACCACGGAGTTTGATCCGATCTTGTGTCAGGGTGGCACGGCCTGCTTGCTGTACTATCTTGTGCCCTGTTACTGGGACTAGGCTCGATCCGGCCCCCGGTCTCCAGCAATGTACAGCGCACTTTGTGCACCTCACATAAGGGGCCACAGAACCCAACGTTCCTCTGATCTGCAATTGCTGCCGGCCCCCAGCAGCCTGCAAGATGTCCACCAGTCGCAACCCGTCCAGGGGCAGTGCGGGCCTGTTCACCAGCTTGCGGCAAGTTTCAGACCCCAGTCTCATCACCGCAGTGAGCAGCGCAGCTTTCACAGTCTATGTCACCTGCAGTACGATCCAGATGGCACCCAGGATCATTAATTCTTGCCGGATAATGGTGCCTCAGTGCAGAGCTGCCTTAAAGCGCATCCGCCATCTTGGCCAGCTAGCCACGCCCCCTTCATGGTAACAGCCTTACAAGTACACTTTTATGTTTGAAATCCTGCGATTAACCTAAGTATGTACTAAATATGTCCACAAATTAATTTTGTAATGCTTTATAATCAACACATTCATCACTCATTTCTTGACCTACATTGACTGGTGGATGGATTTCCAGTTAATTCCCAAATCAGCTTGATGTGGCCGTCCCAGAATTATTTCCCCTATTTCTACAACTTACATTTTAGCATGGAACTGAAAGTTAAATTCTAAATCAACCAATACAAACCCCACCATCATTATATTTTCCCAGTGTAACTACCAGAATCTACATCAGGCTGCAATAATTTTCTATAAGGCCATAATCTGTCAAATAAAGCTTTAAATAGTACGATGTACCAAGGGCAAGAATCAACCATGGCATTTACTTGTATACCATAAATTAGCAAGTTACAAGTTGGCAATTTTACTAGCAAGTTTTGGTGGCATTGCCACCATCCTCCAATCTAAGTACCACCCCTTACATATCAAAGACAGTCTCATCGTCATTCTCCAAAATGTAGGTGATCTTCTTACCCATATTCTTGCATACCCTATGGACATGCCCTTTTTATTGTTAAATGTTATCTAAAGCTGGACAATGTGTAGCATTAGCTAAAGGAAATTATTTAGATCTACATCTATAACAATGTCTTTCTTGTATACTCCATTTTTTCTCCTATACATTTTTTAAAACTTATCCTCAACTTATTTCATACTTTTAGTCACTATATTTATCATTACACAAGTTTCACTATCCTTCTGTGCTACTTTTATGTTTTTTGTGATTCTTCAATACTTCTTGCAGCATGTAGAGCAGATCTTAAGGTAATTTCACCTCTAGACTATGGCATTTCCTGTATTTTTTAAGACTTAGTTTTCATTAAAACATTGCCTCTTAAAACATGCACGTATGTCATACATTCAACATTATATGTGAAGGCGAAGCCTCTTAGAGGAGCTACATATTGATCAAATGTTTCATCCTCTTTTTGGGCTCTGGATTAAAATTAAAAAAATTATTGTACAACATTACATTTTCCGCCATTACTATTCATATAATTGCATAATTGCAATTTGGTAAACATCTATAGCTCCAGGATTCTCTAACTGTGGTAAATTCTTGAACTCTTAAACCAATGACTCCTCATCTACGTCTTAAGAATGACAACTTCCTTTGAGATGTACACCCACCATCCTCTAGTACCTCCACATAAGCTTCAAATAAATTGTGCCATAACTCCCATGGTATAGGTGGATTGCCAGTAGCGGTTGAATACTAGACATTTTACAGAAAAATAAGCGTATTACAGTACAAATGGTAGTCAGAAAGTACACTCAAAGTCTCAAAGGTACAATAATGTAGCAATTACAATTGTAGAATACAAAATAAATATGCAAAAGTTTTAACACTTGAGTTTGTGTCATGGGTGACTAAAAGCAAAATGGTATCAATTGTGTGCATGTCACTGTAAATTGGTTAATGAAATTGATGGTTGCACACTTTGCTTTTAATAAAAATGTGTGTCAAAGTTAGATAGCATGAAAGGGTGCACCTGTCACTGTAAGGTATCACACGCATCCTAACAAAATCTGTCAGATTGGTGTATAAGTCACCGATCAACAAGTCTCACCTTAATGTGCATGTCTCACAACGGTATTGCACCCGTCATTGATAAATCTGTCAAAATGGTGTTCAAGTGTTGCAAGTTGGAAGTATTATGTGATATGGCTGGTGGGCCTTATCATTTAATATTAAAGAAAATACACAATAGTGGGCCTTGAATTCACCCTTAGCAGCCTTAGCCTGGTCCTGTAGAGTAGAGTGGCACAGAGGAGTCAGGCATACCCAGAGGAACATGTGTTAAGCATTTCACAGTACCAGCATTGACAATAAGTAAGTGATACCACTTGAAAGAAACCTTGACACCAATTTACAAAAATAGATTTTATTTTTATATAAACATAGGCACCAAAACGAACTTTGTATCATACATACAACCGGAGTTAAAGTGTTCAGAAATAAATGCAGTAAATCTGTCAAACTGGTCCCACACAAATGATGATATAGAAACATTTTTGTGTTCCTGGATTATTGTAATCAGAGCCAATTCACCATGCCCGATTCAGAAGCAGAGCCTGATAATGACATCAGCCCGCAAAGAGAAGCTGCCTTGCAGACTTCCTTGAAGGAAATTTGCAGTAGTTTGCAGATGAGAAGATGTTCTCCCACAGGTTTGTCTGCAGTATACAAATGTTGTAAGGAGACTGCTGAGGAGAGGTATTGAAGGTGCATTGCTTGAGGAAGATGCTGTCTAGAAAAGGGAGGACATTAACCACTTCGACGCTAATGACAAAGCCAGCTCGTCATGGGTTTTACCTGCCCTGCGCTCATGACGAGCTGGCTTTGTCACAAACAAGCCATTTATACTTCTTCAGCGCACAGCAGGTAAACGCGGTAGCGCTGAAGCAGTTAAAGTTATTGGTAAGGTTGCAAACTGTGATGGTCACTGTAGCCCGGGGAGGACCTGCATTGCTCATGACATCAGATGAGTTCTGGTTGATCTGAGTGAGATTGCAACTCATGCTAACCAGGGAAGTGCCTGAGGTCGAGAAGCCTTTCTAAGAAAAACCAGTGATGTGATTGGTGGGCAAAGCCACTACAGAAATCTAATGCCTAGAAGTGTGAGATGCTTCGTAATCTGTGCATGCATATGCACTGGACTGAACTGTGCTATAGTGGAGGGCATAATACTTTGGCTGACAAACCACATCACCGAAGAGGGTTTCTAGCTTGTTTCGTTGGGGGACTAATGTCCGGCTAATTGAAGAATCCAAGAAACAAGCCTCACCTTACCATGAGAAGCACAGCCCCTGCACAGCTGCTACGCCACTGGTTTTAGCGCTATCTATGCCACTTGATCATATACAGATGTGGATTATATCCAAATAGGCTAGGCCGTGGAGAAGAGCAGGTGATTCCCACTCAGTGGATCTTGTGAGAAACACTATCCAGAGCGGCGCTGCCTCCTATAAACGGCAAGCAGGAGGCCTACCATTTTATGAACAGAAATCTGGGACCGAAAGGTACAGTAACATTGAAACCTCAGAATGGAGGGAAAAACGACCATCATAGTAGGAACCAGCCGCGGCCGCTGCAGGTAAGAGTGGTGGGGCCGGCTGGGGGGGATTTCGAGAGACGACAACGAGGGAAAATTAAATCTTTATTACATTTTCCCTTGTGGTCGTCTCTCGGAATCCCCCCCTAAGCGAGCCCCCACCGCTCTTACCTGCAGCGGCTGCGGCTGGTGGGAACTGGAAACTTAATTCTTGAAAAATATGATTGCAGGAGTTACTCGCTCCCCTCACCTTTCCCTCATGACTCTAATGAGACTCCACTAAAAGGACAAATGTACAGTAGTGCTTAGACGTCATCGCCATTCCTATGGATACTGGTTCCTATTTGTACCACTTATGAAATCCCTCTAACAATTATGTACTGTACTGTGGATTTTCCAAATAAACATGAAGGGTGTGCAAATATGAATCACAATAACAGTGGCGGGATAAAACTTACCTCCATGTCCTTAATAAAATTAGGATTTTCCTAAATATGTATTTGGATAATCTGCATTTTATGTCTAGACCGGAGCCTCATATTATGTTTATTTTAAACCACAGCAAATGAAGCAGGCATAACTAGTTTGACCAGGAGATGACCTGAGAGTGACCATTCTGGATTTGTATTCTTTTAGGCATTGACCAGGCAAAGCTTTGGAATTTGTGAGAAAGCGGATATTCCACAGAGGAAATTAAAGTTTTTGTTCTTCTAAAAATGGCAAAATAAACCCCTGAAGGAGTAAACCGGCTCACCAAAAGTTCAAAAGTTCTGACATCACAAATGCACTTAAATTGAATTAAACATAACATCATTAACTTTGCAGACAATGCTTTAAGGGATACGTCTACATTATTAGGCTTATTTCTGAACATATTGAAAACTACATTAGCAACCCAAATTTAAGAGTATTTAGGAGTTAGTGTGATTCTTAGCCTAATTCCTCTGAGTAGTTTGCAGATGAGAAGATGTTCTCCCACAGGTTTGTCTGCAGTATACAAATGTAAGGAGATCGCAGACCCATGTGTGTTTACTGTCCTGTAAGATTTACCTGAGGCTGCTAAGGAACCCAAAAATATTGCCATGGTCTGGACATCTGATGAAATGGGATCTGAATGTGATAAAATACACCGGTGAGACCAAGAGTTCCAGGCTGATCTGAATACCCTAAAACTTCCTGGGGCACAAGCTTTTCAGATGAAACTGATAGTGTCTGATGAAAGGCCTGGGACGTGCCAGGCTGGCCTGATATCTTCCAGGCGATGAGTTGCAAGTACCCCAGAACTACCAGGTTGTGGACTTTCCCTTGTGGATTGCGCAGTAGGTCCAGAAACCTGGAAAGAGAAAAGGAATAGTTGTTGACATTTGGAGTAGGTCCGGAAACCAGATCTGAGATGGCCAGGACGGAGTTATTATGGTTATAAAGGACCTCTCTCTTCAAAATTTTGATACACACTGAGAAATCATGAGAAAAAGGGGAAAAGTGTATGGGAGTCTGTTGTTCTACAATTGGAGAAACACATCGGATGACAGAAACAATGGATCTGGTCTCCAACTGTAGAATTGTGGAAGTTGAGTATTGAGCCTGGTGACAAACAGATCCATTGAAAAATGGCCCTAAAGTGCCTGAACTTTCTGAAAACGTTGAGGATGGAGTTGCCAGTCACTGACATCTCTTAGGTGGCTGGAAAACCAATCTCCTTCTGTGTTGAGATTACATGGGAGATATTCTGCCTGTAGCAAAATATCATGAAGAAGACAATACTCCTAGAACTGTTTCACCAGATTTGCCAAAATATGGGAGCAAGTGCCTCCCAGGTGGTTGATGTACCTGACCACGGTCTACGCAGTTGGATGCTGCGTCAGAATCGAGCTACATGAAAAATTACAAGTGATGTGGAACTAAGAGAAGATCGTAGAGATTGGCCGGACGCCAAATGAGGAAAGGAGCTTACCTAATAAAGGCTGTAACAGCTTAAAGGAGGCGCTTAAAATGTTCGCTCTGCGCAGCGGTCTCAAAATCAGAGTGGCCTAAATGAAGGAGAGTGGTCAATTAAGAAGAGTGAGACCAAGGTGGGAGGGACAGTACGAATTGCAGGCGCAACAAGGCTTACCTATTGCAGTTGGCTGCTGTATATCAAGGATGGCAAGCCAGTAACCTGTGAGCCGTATCTGCAACTTTTAGCACATATTGCTCGTTATTGCATAATTCTTTTACTCTTGCTTATCAATTTTGTACTGTCTGCTCACTTCTCCGGTATCATTGTATTCACGTGCGATCCTCTTACGTTGGTCTGACATCCACTGCCCTTACCAGCACCCAAGTTGTTTTCAAATTGTTTTCCACCCAAGCTAACTTTCAAATGTCTCTTTTTCTTTTTTCATCCTTTATTCCCTCCTACGGTTTTATTTATTACAGGCAAAATGTATACAGGCATTCCAGTGTTAATGTCCTGATGATGATTCTATATCTTTTGTAAGGATCGAAAGGCCGTTAACTTGTTGTACGCCATATACACCTCTATATTTAATACTTATTATGTGTAATGGTGTTGGCACTATTAATTTGTTTGTCCTACCAAAATGTATCTCATACAAACAATTTACTCTGCCTGTGCCTTTTTGTTTCATGTTGTACGTCCTTCCCACTAAGTTGGAGACAGGCTTGTGTCCCACTTTATTTGTTTCTTGCTGAATTTTGTGTACATTTAAGCAACTATATATTAAAAACACCTGACCGGCTGGACAGCTGTAAAATATAGCGCTGATTGAGTCTATATTTATTGTTTGCTCTCATTAATCCTTGTCTAGGGACCACTGTCTTTAGAAATAATGTATCATCCTACTGTAGTCAGGACGTGCTATTCTTACATTGAGTGCACCATGCACGCTTTCACTTTCCCGACACCTATTGCATTGCAAGTATTTTAATTATTTGGTTTATGCCATGCTGAGTTGCCTGATGTCTTCCAGGATGCCTTTGCTAGTCCAGACTTGTTTCTTTTTGTGTCAGCGCACTTTATTTTGTTTATATGAAGTCTGCACGATCCCTCCTCTCCCCGCATCACGGCCAGCTGTGCTTCAAGGTCCGCGTGGCAGGCGTCATGTTGTTGAAAGAAATCTGCATTTTCCCTTACCCTTCCTCTGAGGTGCCATTATCCCCACTCTCCCCAACCTTTACCCGTGTTGCTTGTTTTTCTTTTTTGGCAGTGGGCAGCATTTGTACACATGGACACACTGTGCCAACCAACACATCATCACAAGACCCCCACCCCCATCTTTTTATTGATATATTCTTGCTCGTTTTGCCTCCTGGGACCTCTATGCAAACATGCACAGACCTCCTGTCTGGGTGCCGCGTGCAG
Organism: Lissotriton helveticus; assembly: GCF_964261635.1. Taxonomy (NCBI): domain Eukaryota; kingdom Metazoa; phylum Chordata; class Amphibia; order Caudata; family Salamandridae; genus Lissotriton; species Lissotriton helveticus. The sequence continues at coordinate 645,947,844 of NC_136059.1, forward strand.
TGAGTAATCTGCATTAATTATTGAAAGTAGCGTTTCCCTGGCTCACCAGAGCTTCATCTCACATCCCCCACACACTCCTTCACTGCTTCATCTCACCCCCCTCCCTTCAATGCCATGAGAATCGTCAGAGTCCTGGACCACCGGACAGTGCGGGGGGAGGGAAGAACAGAGTATCACACACACTGTGCCCCCCCACCGACGCCCACAAGGCATATTCCATATAAGCTGCAATCAGAACCAGAACCATGCTGCGCCTCACGGCTGCATGCTCTAGAAGCTTTTCTTGCCTATTTACATATTATTTATTTTTATTTTGCTGCTCGATTCCCCTTGACTAGACAGTGAAGAGCATGCGGCTGCAGCATAGACTGATTTTCACAAAGCTCACCTCCCGGTGTTACTTTTTGAACCGCAAGCTTTGTTTGAAGAAGGCTGAAGATTCTCCGCGGGGAAGGGCCGGAGAGCAGTTGCTGCCCGTCGTAAACAACTTCTTTCTGTTTGTGTGTACTTGACTGAATAAACAGTTTGTCTAGACCTTGCACTGTTAATCACTGCATGATGCAAGGCAAGTGCTCTCAGATGCCTGCAGTCTCAGGGCATTCAAATGGATGCTGCTGGAATCTCCAGCAGGGACTCTGCATAACGCTATTGCACCTACGGGCTCCTGAGAAGCAGAGTGGCATCTACCCTGTGCTAGAAGAGATACCTAAATGGAGCCTGCAGTGCGGTCTATCAGCATACCGGTACTCTCCCTGGCTGAAGAGAAGTGGCGGTACTGACGGCCAGAAAATTCGGAATTGCCGGTACTGAGTACTGGTGAGTACCGGCCTATTTAAAGCACTGGTTCACCGCAAATGGAGTCGGAGAGGAGTCCATTTAAAAAAGAGAGACAGACAGAGTTTGGGGTGGGAGGAGAGGTGGGGGAGTGGGCATTTGAGGGTGAGAGAGAGTTTGGCGAACAGAGACAAGCAGAGTTTGAGAGCACTTGCCTTGCATCATGCTGTGATTAACAGTGCAATTCTAGACAGACCCTGCACCGTGGATTAGGGACACAAAGACCATTCAGCTGAAAGTGGAACCTATCGCTGACAGCCAAGGAGCTTCTGTAGTCATGAGCTGAGATGCTGCTGAACTATTCAGCGTGGTATCATTTGCATGATGGCCCTGTATTCACCATCACACTGTGTTTTGACAGTGGAGGGCCAATTTAGGCCCTTTGCTGTTAATCACATTCACACTATTGTTTGCATTTAGACAAACAGAGGTATGGAGGCAGCCAACTGACAGTAGTAATTTAGAAAGAAAGGGGAAACAAGGAGTTTAAAATGGCTTTAATCCCACCTGAGACTTTGTGTGAGTGTTTGCCTATGTCTGTGTGCTTGCCAACTCGTGTGTGTGTGTTTTTGTGTGTGAGAAAAGTGAGAGAAAGAGGAAGAGAATCAGGACACCCTCAGGAGATATTTTAAAGAGAATGTGTGGAATGCCTTTGTGTACATGTCTGCTTGTTTCTGTGTGTGTGTGTGCGCACGCTTGAGAGTATATAGTATTGTGCCAAACAACAACAAATAACAGTATGGCATTAAACAGCAGCAAATATTAAAAAACAAGGAACTGTTAACATATTTGGCCTGTTTGGCTTTCATTTTGCGTTCTGAGTTAACCTGTTTTGTTTATATAAACGCCTTTCTCATATGTTTTGATATGTGCTGCAACTGGTACAGAAGTCATTATGTATCATCATGTCTTGCCCTTAGCCCCGCCCATTTGCCACACCTCTAGCTCATATTAATGAGGACCTGCACTTATTTTTTCCCATTTAAAGCCATGCCGTGAACTATCTGCATAAAAGGGTGTAAGGGCTTCAGTGAAGGAGCATTGTGATGGTTGCTTTTTAGCTGTTTTGAGGAGAACAGGAACTCTTCTCTATGTCACAGCACTAAAAGAGCTAAATAAAAGGAGTGGTCAGATTTATTGGGGCGCTTCTCCAAATGGGATGGGTCGCAGGTGCACTTAAACTCTCCCCAAGGAGGCAGTAAGTGGCTCGAGACTGTCACTCTGAGCCCCGAAATAGAAGTATAGGAAGAGCCAATGTATGCGTTGCTGTGTATGCGTTATGTTTGCCAAACGTACATATTGTCAAATGTCACTATTTAAAGAATCATCCAAAAATGTTTTATGTTTCAAAGTTTATGAAAATCAGGTACTATGAATTTTATAATAATTTTATCAATATGATTTGATACAAACATCATGTGCCTTGCTATAAACAGAACTATGGTGGTTAAATACGAGCCGTAGTAAATATATACGTTAATGGTACTCATTTTGTCTGCCCACATAGAAGAAAGTAGGAGGGATTCATTCAAACACGAGTTGTCTGATAACATTGTAAGCTCTAAAGTAGTTGCTCAACCTGAGGAACTATCTTACCCTCGAGGGACAAGAACCATCACTAGAAACCATTTCAGAAGTTTTTTGTAATGTGCTGTGTAGATCTGGCATGCATTACTGAAGCATGGACAGACAATGCCTTATGGCCCAAATCTAGTCAAAGCCACCCCTCCCGGGTTCATTTGCCTGGTACAGAGCGGGAATATCGTCGTAAAAATATCGACTAACCTTAATATCGCCGCAGAAATATCGACAAGAAGAAATATCGATGACAAAAATATAGTTTGACAAGAATATCAACAGACAGGTAAGTAATATCGTTAACATTAATATAGTTGTAATAAATATCGTTTACAAAAACATAGTTTACAAAAATATCGTTTTTTAAATAATAATAAGTAATTAAGTGTTTTTAATGAGTATTGGTTGTCAAAGTAGTATTTTTTGTAGTATTTTATTAGTTAATACCGTATTTTATGTTGAATTTAGTGTTAATAGTTCCGTAGCGGGTTGTGGGTTTATAGGGGAGTAGGGTGGGAAGTAATATAAATATAATAAAATAATTGATTAATTAATGTGTTAATTGAATATAAATAGTGTAATAAATAATAGTTAATTAATTTCAATTAGTTAATTGATTAATAATTATGTAAATTAATTATGTTAATTGTTTAATTAATTTTAGGTGTGTGTAGTTGAATTTTTAAGTGAAAAAGTAGTGAATTAATTACATTTTAATTGAATAATTATTTAATTAATGATTAATTAAATAAAAATAAAGATTTGTTAATTTTTAAACATTGTAAATACATTTAGTAATTTTTACCCCTACACTATCCAACGCTTTCCCTACTGTTGCACCCTCTGGAGTGGGAATAGTAATTTTTACCCCTACGCTATCCAACGCTTTCCCTACTGTTGCACCATCTGGAGTGGGAATAGTAATTTTTACCCCTACGCTATCCAACGCTTTCCCTACTGTTGCACCCTCTGGAGTGGGAATAATAATTTTTACCCCTACGCTATCCAACGCTTTCCCTACTGTTGCACCCTCTGGAGTGGGAATAGTAATTTTTACCCCTACGCTATCCAACGCTTTCCCTACTGTTGCACCCTCTGGAGTGGGAATAGTAATTTAAACCCCTACGCTATCCAACGCTTTCCCTACTGTTGCACCCTCTGGAGTGGGAATAGTAATTTAAACCCCTACGCTATCCAACGCTTTCCTTACTGTTGCACCCTCTGGAGTGGGAATAGTAATTTTTACCCCTACGCTATCCAACACTTTCCCTACTGTTGCACCCTCTGGAGCGGGAATAGTAATTTTTACCCCTACGCTATCCAACGCTTTCCCTACTGTTGCACCCTCTGGAGTGGGAATAGTAATTTTTACCCCTACGCTATCCAACGCTTTCCCTACTGTTGCACCCTCCGGAGTGGCAATAGTAATTTTTACCCCTATGCTATCCAACGCTTTCCCTACTGTTGCACCCTCCGGAGTGGGAATAGTAATTTTTACCCCTACGCTATCCAACGCTTTCCCTACTGTTGCACCCTCTGGAGTGGGAATAGTAATTTTTACCCCTACGCTATCCAACGCTTTCCCTACTGTTGCACCCTCTGGAGTGGGAATAGTAATTTTTACCCCTACGCTATCCAACGCTTTCCCTACTGTTGCACCCTCTGGAGTGGAAATAGTAATTTAAACCCCTACGCTATCCAACGCTTTCCCTACTGTTGCACCCTCTGGAGTGGGAATAGTAATTTAAACCCCTACGCTATCCAACGCTTTCCCTACTGTTGCACCCTCTGGAGTGGGAATAGTAATTTTTACCCCTTCGCTATCAAATGTTTTAATTAATAATATATTTTATATTTTAATTATATGTATGTATTATTGTTGTTATATAAAGTAATGTGTTAAATATATGTATATGTACACATTTATTAAGTTTATAATGAAAAAGTGTAGTTAATTTGTTTTCAATAGTCAAAAAATAAAAGTAATGTAATGTATTTTGTTAATAGTACTTATATTTATTTAATATTGAATGTAATTTTAATTAATTTAAAACGTCGATATTTTTTACATCGATATTTATTACAACGATATTTTTGAGTCGATATTTATGTACTTACCTGTTTAGGTATAGGGTGTCGATATTTTTGTAAACGATATTTTTACAACTATATTTTTGTCAATTATATTTTTGTAATCGATATTTCAACACCCTACCCATTTGCCTTACCGTAAATAGGCCTAATAGGAAAGGGGGGTATAGCAGTAATGTATCACAATTCAATAAATGCGGTCTTTTACACAGTTTCAAACGCAGTTTGTGAGGCACTGTCTTTTAGCCTCAGCCTTAACCATCATCACACCTTTAAGGGCATCCTATTATATAGACCTCCGGGTCCCAGGAGTCCCTTCGTAACGTCTATGGGAAATCTGCTGCAAGATGGGCTGTGCGCCGACTCCTTCACCATTATGGGAGACTTCAACTAATATCTGGAGACACATACTGAACCAGATACGGCGACCCTTATGGACATGATGAACAGTGCCAATCTTAGGCAGCAAGTAATTGGGCCTATTCATGTGGCAGGGCACACGTTGGATGGTATCTTTTCTAACCATCCACACCTTTCATTTACGGGCCTGTTGCCCCTAGTTTGGACAGACCATGTGTCTGTACTATTTGAGCAGGACCTTACAGAGAATTGCACTGTTGGAAAGCCTCTTAAGAGACAGAGGAAAATCAGAGCGTGGAACAAAGTTGGGGGTACAGACTTGGCAGAAATGCTTACCTCAGCAGCAGCCCAAATGCCTTTAGATGTGGAGGAGGCTATCACCCTATACACAGACTGGCTGGAGACAGCCTGTAATAAGCTAGCCCCAAAGAATATTCTGTTTCCCAAAAGGTTACAACCCTCCGCCCCATGGTATACGGAGGAACTCAGGGATCAAAAATTGATTTGTAAACGTCTGGAACGGAACTGGAGAAAAGAGTATAAAGAAACAGAGAAAAAGAAATATATAAACAAAGCCTCATGATTTATAAACCTTTCAATAACAAAAATGATGCTATGGAACCAATATGTATAAATCTTTATTACAGATAGGTCTATCAATTACCCATCTGACCTTACATAATTTTTCAGAAATAAATCAACTCAGTTATATATTCCATTTAAATCCTGAAACCTAAAAAAATCAATCCAAAAAATATATATATATTCTTTATATAGTGTGTTTTATTCACTCATATCTTTTTTTGTATATTTATTCTTTTACTTTCCACATTTCTTTTTCAAACAAAGATACACTTCTTTTGGGTTCTTTAAATCTAAAAATACAATATATACAAATCTATCACATAATATATAAAAATCTCAAAAGGACATTTTTAGAAAAGGAAAAAGTGAAAAAATGACTACACTATTTACATATTGTTTTGAAAAGCCCCTATTCTTTAAATGGATACTCTATATCTTGTTATCTAAAGAGTATTCCTCAATCTTACTGGTACACCCTACTCTTGCAGTTTCCGGGAAATAGATTATTTTATCCCTACTATTTTAAACTGCTCTTTTCTTAGTTGTCGCCAAATTTGAATTCATTGGGTGTCCGTTGACGCGTTTCAGCCCCTTTGGATTCTGGGCCTCATCAGGACTAGGGCTTTAGCATACAAAATAGAATTATGTTGCACCGATGCGTTGGAAAACGTTTCCAGTTGGATTTTGGGAGTCGTGACTGATGATAAGATATATTTATTCTGGGTATAGGCCTGTCCACTTTCCTTTTTTATTATTTCAACGTGATTTTCGCCAACTATGCCGCCTCGGTCACCAGGACATTGTTTGCATAGCGATAGTCCTACCAGGGATCTAGAGATCCAAGTTTGGCGCCATAATTCCCTCGTCTTCTCGCTTCATGATTTATAAACAGCTACTTTTTAAGGCAAAGCAATAGTTCTTTGCTAATCTAATTAATTCAGCCAAAAACTCTTCCAAAGAGCTCTCGAAAAGTAGATGTCATTTTTTCAACTTTTAATGATCCAATCACTTATGTGCAGCTGCCTTAACAGAGGGACATAAGCTAGCATCAGGCTCCCTCCCTACTCTTGACAAGTTTTTACCATTATCCACTATGGATAATGGTAAATCAGGACCTCCCTATGACCCATTCCCTGTCGTGGTTTCACTCACCTCCCTTTTTAATGCAATGTTTGAAGTAGGGTATTTTCCCAAACCCTGGCAAATTGCTTCCATATTGCCACTTCTAAAGAAATCCAGTTTGGACTCTAAGGATCCCAACAATTTCCGACCAATCTCATGCCTCCCACTTTCAGCAAAACTGGTTGAGAAAAGAATGAATGCGCAACTGAGTGCCTTTCAACGCGAAGGTCAAGCTCTGGATACTACTCAATATGGGTTCAGAGAAGGGCACAGCACGGAGTCCGCTCCTTTAAAATCCATGGAAGAGATCAGGGTAGCATTAGATTGGGGAGGCAAGGCTGCTATTATTATGCTGGACCTGTCCGCAGCCTTCGATACATTCCATCATGACCTGTTGATGGATCGTCTGATGGCTTGCGGAGTCCAGGATAAAGGTACAAAAACTCTTAAAATATTTCCTCACGGACAGATTGCAAATTGTCTCACTGGGCGAATTTTATTCCAAACCTTTTCTCTGCTTTGTGGAGTTCCGAAGGGTTGTCTCTGAGCCCCACACTCTTTAATGTGTATGTGTCTTCTTGGGCCCCCCTCATCAACTCCTTTGGCTTTTGCCTTACCTCGTATTCAGATGACACACAAATTGTGGGGTCTCTGCTGCCAGGGCAGGAAAAAGGAATAGGAAAACAGTTCCATGGCTGTATGGAAGCAGTCGGGAGGTGGATGTCTCAAAACTGTCTAAAGCTCCACTTGGGTAAAATGGAGGTCATCCTGTTTGGGTACTATGCCAACTCATGGACCCCAAATTGGTGACCTGATACTATGGGCACTCTTCCGACACCCACCAGGAAAGTAAAAAACCGAGGAGTCTTAATAGATGATAGGCTCAACTTTGACTACTAAGTTAATGCAGTAGCATCTGCTATGTCGTACGTTCTTAGAATGATTAAGAAAATACTGCCTTTTTTGCTGATAGACAGTTAGCCAACAGTGGTTACAGTACTAATTATGTCAAGGCTGGACTACTGTAATAATCTGTACGTGAATATTCAGGATCGTTTTCTACATAAACCTCAACTACTCAGAACGCGGCCACTAGACTGCTTACCGGCACTCCTAAATATGCATCTATCTCAAGAGAAATGAAAAGACGCCACTAGTTACCCATCAAGAATCGGGTGCACTTTAAATCTCTCTGTACAGTATACCAAACCCTACAAGGCACAGGACCTGACCATCTGAAGTGGCAGTGCCAGTGGCACATGCCCAAAAGAACACTTTGCTCTCTTGGAGCAAAATTGGTGATAATACCACTCACAAAAAAAGCCATGTGGGGCGACAGAAGTTTTGTTGCCTGTGGCAAAGGCCTGGAATGACCTTCCTTTCCATCTGAGGAATGCCACCGATTTATTGGTTTTTAGGAAGACCTTAAAATCCTGGCTTTTTGACATATAAACCGGTTCACATCGTGCACCATTCGGAGGACTGTAGCTAGCGTCAGGACACCCTTGAGTAACCACTGCGCTTTACAAATGTCGCTATCACAACATAACATAACACTGTATGCAATGACTTGTGGCATCTGAGTGCTGAGGCTAATGAGGTATGTTTGTAGACATGGCTGCTTGGATGGTTATTTTTATGAATGTGCAGTGGCAAAGGCTCCTTTGTGACTGAAACGTTGGGGAAGTGTGCAGAAATAGTATTGGCTTGCCAAACTACTTGATGACTGTACAGGGCTTACTTGCCACATGGAAGGTGAGGCTTGTGAGTACCCGGAGGTGTCCTGCAGAATAGGGGAAAGGGATTAGAGTCTGTACCCTTGGCACAGAGGCCTGGAGCTGCCACATCCCAGTGGTATGTTGCGTTAGTTTCCTGGTGGCCCAATTCACACTTTTACAAACACTTCATGTACCTGTATACAATGCAAGATGAATTTTGTAACAATTGACATGGGACTGAGTGAAATCTATGCATAAGCAGAATTATTGCCTGCTTGGATACTCAAAGTACTCACTCAAATTATAAATGTACTCACTCGCCCAAAATGTTGCCATTCATTGGACATGAGTATTTATTTAACATTCAGTGCAAAGCTATGAGTTTCCATCTTTGGAAGTAGAGTTCCTGGCAAACTGTGTGTTGAGCACTTTATGAGTACTTGGTACCAATGTGTTGGCCTTGGCCTGACCAGTGGAGCAGGTGTTCTGAATCAATAATTTCACACTGAACGCTTCCATCTGAGGCTAGTGTGCAAACACGCCTAATGAGACCTATCAGTCTGAACAGCACTCTTCTTCGTGTACACTAGAGGTGAGCTTAGGCTCCAGCGCAGCCTTTGTTAGCACAGTCCAGAGGAGAGTTTTAAGAATCCTTCTTGTGGGTGGGTGAGGCACATTATCACCGTGACCCCAGCCGTACTGACCAGTTCTCTGCATTTAAAGGAGCCACCCTAATTTGAAATAAAAAATGTTGTTCATTATATCATTTCATATTCATATTCCCAAAGCATCTCTTAATCCCAGGTTTACCCCAATCTCCTTTCATATGTCACTGGTGGCTCTCTCCCATCCTCACTCCTCGCCCTCATTTCCCTTCTGCCCCTCTGTAGTGCTTTAACACAACTTTGGGACGTTTAAGCGCTGCACAATTACACAGTTTTATATAATATCATGTACCCACCTCCCATCTGTTTTACACACTCCCTATGTCTAGTACCAGCTGCCATCTCATGTCCTTCTCTGTCTTATGTCTTCTGGTCCAACTCAGTGCTTTAACGAAGACTAGAGAAGGGGTAAAGCGCTTTAGAAAAAACAATATTACATAAGTGACCATTCCCTCTCTCTCTTTCTTATGTATTCTTTTTTATGTCGAACCTAAACAGTGCTTGCTTGCTTTGTCAGACGTCCTTCCTCAAACAAACACAACACTCAGGATAATGTGGTGCATGGCTACACACTTATAAGGTACAAAGAGCGAGACCTACTGGCTATGCAAATGCTTGTTGTTAGTGTGGTTGCGCCGACCTTTGTTCTGGAGAAGGGGGGGGGGGGCAGAGACAGCGATGGTCTCTTTTTTACTGTGACATTGTTTTAACTGATACATATAAGAATTGCCTTATATAAGACCGCAAAAAGAACTGATATAAACAGCTGGATATTTTTATGTTGTTTTTATTAATTAAAGCCTTATGTAAGAAAAGATCCAGGTGGCCTATGTTATTCTAGTTGAAGCCTAATTGGATGTGGGAAGGTTTGACTGTCTGTGGGGTGGGACTGAGTGGTGGATTGCACCCATAAAGTGGCGTAGTGGCTCCAAAGGGAGTTATTTATTCCACTGTAAATGCAGGAAATCCATAATTATGTGGAAAATGCTGCAGCAGCAAAATTGCAGGGTTCCAGTGGCACCGAGTATACAATAGGCTGCCACAAAATGATTTAGCATTTAAGATAGAAACAACTGCTTTCAAAGAATACCTTTTAGAAATAGGTAATTACAATGTACCTAGTGCAAACATTTTTATAAGTGCATTAAAAGGAGTTTTCCAAAACTGAGCAACCTCGGGTCACCTCTTCAAAAGAATAATGACTTTATAAATTGAAGCCTGTGCTCTGTTCCTAGCAGCCTTTACATTTGGTTATTAACCAATAGCAAACATTTACATTTCTTTCAGATTGCATGCACTCCGGTGAGGCGACCTGTTTCTTCTTTAGTTCTGTCCATGGATAGCTGTAATGCAGCCTGCATGGAGAACAGGGAAATTGTGCATGACTGTTTTGGGTGGAGTGGGCAACCCACCCCTGGCCTGCTCCGAGAGTAGAGCAGCCCTGCCCGGAACACGAAGCATAAAATGATAATAACTCAAAATTATTATTATTTTATATTTCCTTTACTTTGTAGTGCTCAAAAGCAGTGAGGCGACGCTCCTTCGCCATGGCGGAGGAGACGCCTCTGGTCCATCTGCATAATAATTATGATTGCCTACATTTATAAAAGAGGATTGGAGGCTCATTTTTCTTCCTAGCATTAGAGGTGAGGGTATCCTTGCTGCAAAGCAGTGGGCAACATGCTGGAGCACATTTTATTCTGAAAGGGACAGAGAACCTGTTCCAAGATTGAAGTGATGGCCATGCATTGTGTAGGAGGGGTGAAAGAGGCAGAGGACACAGTCTGCTACTCAGGGCTGCAGCTATCATTAGTGCAACAGGTGAAGTGGCATTGGGTCTCCCAGGGGTGAGGGGCTCACAACACCCCAATTATCAGGAGTTGTGTTTTTGCCATATATATTTGCTCTTTCATAAATCTCACATTTAGTGTAGATTATGAGCTACTGAAAAACTACTCCTGAAATGGTAATCCTGCCTCCGACCTTGACCCTTTGCTCCCCGAAGTATTGCCATAAAGTTTTAGAGAGGGGACGACTTGAATACATTTTGTTCAGGGGGGCTCACAGCAAAAAAAGTTTGAAGATCTCTGGTTTAAAATATCTCATTTGTGTCCATTTTCTCTTCTACCAGAGATTCCTACATAATAAAATTATTATGTGAATATATATTTTGCCAGCAGGTGGCGATGGCATACAAGAAACTGGTATAGCAGTGGAATTACAACATGCAACCGTTGTTTTAAAGTTAACAAATGGGTCGGGTAAACGAGACAAAGATAATTAATTCCTTATTATAGATAAATACCTGCGAGTCCAGCTCGACGAGCTTTGGTGGGAGAAAACCCCCTGAAGAAAATAGATGCTGTCAAACAGCTGATAAGCGCTCGAGTGCTACGGAGGCACGATTGCCACGGAGCCTTGAGAAAGCCCTCGAGCTGTGCAAAATGATAAAAGCAGAGCTCTCTCGCACGCTCCAGGTTTAATAAATTAAAATGAGGGAAAACATAACACCTGGCAAATAATACTAATCTTAGTGAAAAAAATATTTTTCTTCAAGTAGGACAAAGTTCATATATAATCAGAAGTTAATCTTCAAAAGAAGTTTATCGTATTTTTTATTCTCGAACCACATAATTAACATGCTGCGTTATGCTTTTCGCCACAAGCTAGCCAACGCGTATCTCGTTTTGGGAATATAATATTCCAACTGACTACGTCAGAGCTAGATAATCAACAAATTAAGAAACGATGGCCCAGTCAGAATTCCAAATTATATAGATAAAGTCACCACCATATTCCTTGTGACTGTAAGAAATATTCCACAGGAGTGACTAGGAAGGGAACTGTGCATCTCATATATCACATTAAAATTAACAATGTTTAAAAAAAACTTAAACATAAAGTATATTATAACAATAGTGAAGCTATCTAATGTGGCACACCAGTGCAACTGACACCCACAAAACAAGTCATAAGTAAAGGTAGAACCACAAGTGAAAGAAAAGAAAAAAGGAAAACGGAGAAAACCAATACCTGGACGAACTAAGAGCTCACCTGCTAACAATTAAGATATCCAGGCTGCTAAACATCCAATATCCATACCAATAAGTTCTCTATACACTGTAAATTAACAACAAAGCTAATAGTAAGTGATCTCTATACATAATATCAAGGTCTATAGGCATATTAATATTATAATGTCCAAATTAAAATATATTCTGAATCATAGCAACCAAAGTACTGTTTATCGCACATGATGACATATTAGACAAAAAATGTAATACCATGTTTGACACTCATAATCAATGGTAAGGAAAGATAATAATGGCCCAACTTAAGTTCAGAACATTTTGTCCGGATGAACCGTGTTAGACTACGAGAATAACTCAAAATACAATCAAAATTACTGGCGGGTGAGATCACCACACATAGACAGACTGTGTAAGTTATAGCCAATACCCAAAGACAAAAACTAAATAATAATTAGACCAAGATAATATAAGAAGAACAAAAGACTTTAAGGTAAGTAAATTCTTACCAAGTGGGAGAATACTCCACAACCACATTGTTCCATTTCACTTTAGTGGCATTGTAAATAGGCGCCGTATTGAAGAAGTATAAATACTACCCAAAGAAAGAGGACTTATCTGTTTTTACTGGCAGACATCTTAGTACACATCTCTACTAACGATACATCAACAACCACTTGGTAATATCATGCCACCCGTAAAAAATGTAATTCATGGCAGACACAAAAGGTAAAGGAACAATCATTAGAAAACAGTGTTTGACCAAAGTTTGTTACAAAAACTTGACGAGTGTGGTAGTTATCAATGCTAAGGGAGTTCCGTTAGCATCGAGAAACTGTGTCGTATTAAAGTAACATAGTTACTGTCCTAAGAGAAATAACTAATCTATTCTAACCACGAGCCATCTTAAAAGTGCACAGTAGCAACAGTAGCTACCCTAAATCAATAATCTCAAAAGAAAAACAAATTAAAATAAGAACCCATAAATTAATTAGGTTTGTATGTGCCGTATTTACCCAGACATTATTTCTTACTACAGTCTTAATAAAACCAACTTTACAGATTTAACAAGCATTATTCAATAAAAAACATGCAAAAAAGATGTAAAACAAATGGGAACTTATCTGACTGACTGCTAGCAGCAAGAAGGAGGAAGGAAAAGGAACCTGGAGGCTACATATAATGGCACTAATGGGGCACCTGTGTGGACAGCACTTGTAGCTCAGCCACAAGGGATTCTGGGATATGTAGTTTTCTTCATTGTGGATTACTTTTTCTGTTAACTGGCTTCTAGTATATTAAATGCAGGAAGGATAGCAGAACGTCCGGTCTTGACATTAAATTACATTGTGTGTTAACAATAAACTATGTCTCTTTTTATAAACTAAAGTATACCAGCTCGACATTGAGTGATTAATTGCGGTTAGACATTCTATTGAGCTCTTAGAGTCTGATTCAGAGTTTAGCTGATGGGCACTCTGTCATAAACATAACAGCTATCACAGCTGCCGTATTACAAATGCCATAGAGTACTGAGGCTGATACAGACTAACCATCAGCTAAACTCAAAATCAGGCCCTTTTCCTCTAACCCCACACCCTCTCCCAATGTAAGCCTGAGATTGCTCAATTTTCCTACCCTGAGGTTCAAGTACCAATAGTAACAGTAAGCCCCAGAACACTAAGAGTAATTGGCCGAATTTTACATAATTCCAGCCAGTAACCCCTAATTGCTCTTGGTCCTGAAAAAGATCCCACATAGACATATCTAAACACACCCACACATCCACAACTTAATGAGGGTTCAAATACTACTATAATGAGGTTTCAATAATTACTGCAGTGCAGTCGCTAAGGTAAGGCACCTCAACTGTGCTGAAGGTGGGGGTCCTGACCGCCTGCGCCGATGACCTTGCACCACTAAAGAACCCTCCCAACAGACCCGGCAGCAAGAAAACCCCCTGGTTCACCGACGAACTCAAGGACTCCAAGAAGAATTGCCGCACACTCGAGAAAGCCTGGCGCCACGACCAGACCACAGACAACATGACCGCCCTCAAGCACACCACCCGCAAGCACCACCAGCTGATCCGCCCCACCAAGAAGACAGCATTCAAAGAACGACTAGACAACAACGCCCACGACAGCAAGGAACTCTTCAGCATCGTCAAAGAGCTCTCCAACCCCAGCGCCGGAAATGACGACATCACTCCTTCGCAAGACCTCTGCGACTCACTCGCCTCGTTCTTCCACCGCAAGATCGTCAACATACACAACAGCTTCGTCGCACCAACCACGCACCCAACCATCGAACCAACGCCTCCCACCACCACCCTCTGCAACTGGACCCCGGTCAGCATCAAAGACACCACCCGCACGATGAACACCATCCACTCCGGATCACCTACCGACCCATGCCCCCACCACGTCTTCAACAAGGCAGACTCCATCATCGCACCCCATCTACGGGACATCATTAACACCTCCTTCCACACCGCCACCTTCCCGGAGAGCTGGAAGCGCGCCGAGCTCAGCGCCCTTCTGAAGAAACCAACAGCGGACCCCACTGACCTCAAGAACTTCCGCCCCATCTCGCTCCTCCCTTTTCCTGCCAAAGTCATCGAGAAGACCGTCAATAGACAGCTCGCCGCCTTCCTCGAGCTGAATGGATCCCTCGACCCCTCGCAGTCCAATTTCCGAGCCAACCACAGCACCGAGACCGCCCTGATCGCAGCCACCGATGACATCAGATCCCTGCTCGACAACGGGGAAACAGCAGCCCTCATCCTCTTGGACCTCTCCGCAGCATTCGATACTGTCTGCCACCGCACCCTAGTACAGCGCCTCAGCAACATAGGAATCCAAGAGAAGGCACTGGAGTGGATCATCTCGTTCCTCGCCGGAAGAACGCAGAGAGTCCGCCTCCCCCGTTCAGATCTGAGGCCACCGAAGTCATTTGCGGCGTACCACAAGGATCATCACTCAGCCCAACCCTCTTCAACGTCTACATGAGCCCTCTCGCAGCCATCGCACGCCAACACAACCTCAACATCATCTCCTACGCCGACGACAGGCAGCTGATCCTCTCCCTCACCAACGACCCCGCCACCGCCAGAACCAGCCTACACGAAGGGATGAAAGACGTCGCCGAATGGATGAAGAACAGCCGTCTGAAACTGAACTCAGACAAGACAGAAGTCCTCATCCTGGGATCATCGCCCTCCGCCTGGGACGATTCCTGGTGGCCCCCTGCCCTGGGCTCCACTCCCAAGCCAACGGACCACGCACGCAACCTGGGCTTCATCCTGGACTCCTCCCTCTCGATGACCAGACAAGTCAACGCCGTCTCCTCGTCGTGCTTCAGCACCCTGCGCATGCTCCGTAAGATCTTCCGCTGGATCCCCACCGAGACTAGGAAGACGGTCACCCAGGCACTCGTCACCAGCCGACTGGACTACGGGAACACCCTCTATGCCGGAACCACAGCCAAACTGCAGAAAAGACTCCAACGCATCCAGAACGCCTCCGCACGACTCATCCTGGACATCCCCCGACCCAGCCACATCTCCGGCCACCTGAGAGACCTGCACTGGCTCCCCGTCAGCAAGAGGATCACGTTCAGGCTCCTCACCCACGTACACAAGGCTCTCCACGACCTGGGCCCCAAGTACCTCAACGACCGCCTGACCTTCTACACGCCCACCCGCCAGCTACGATCGACCAGCCTCGCCCTCGCCGCCGTACCACGCATCCGCAGAGCCACCGCCGAAGGAAGATCCTTCTCCTACCTGGCAGCCAAGAGCTGGAACTCCCTCCCCATCCACCTTCGGCTGACCCAGGACCATCTTTCCTTCAGGAAGCAACTCAAGACCTGGCTGTTCGTGCAGTAACCTATTGCCCCCCCCCCCCCCCGCCCTCAGCGCCTTCAGACCCTTCCGGGTGAGTAGCGCGCTATACAAATGTCATGATTGATTGATTGATTGATCGACCTCGGTGTACAATCAGACAGCAGAAGGACGGCCTGTTTGTAGCACATCGTGCAGATTCTTGAAATACTGAGGAAAATAGTCCATTAAGAAAAGCACTAAAGCTCCATGCACGTTAAAAACATCCAAATGTGCCCTTGAACCTTTCCCTTAGTGGTGCGAGAATGCTAGGAGTGCTAGGATAGCATTACCGAGAAGTACTTAAACCGTCACGATCACATACAATTTGCATCATGTGAGATTATGACAAGCCACAATGAGAAATATTAGATGCCCACCATGCTGCGGCCCTATTTGCGTAGCAGCCTGTCACATTCATAATGTACAACCTCACAATTTTAACCAGCAGTCACAACAATTGAGAAGCCATGCCGAAGTTGCTGTAGAACTCCCATCCACAATTCCAGGTCCACAAAACCTTCAAAGGGTACATGTGGGAATAAACAGCCAACAGGGCATGGCATAATATACATCAACGTAAGTAATGGTGCTAGAGATGCCATTTGATCGGTTTTCTACAGACACCATATGCATTGTAATATCTCAGCCAGTACAAAACTGAGCGAAATCACTTAAAGCCGGTGTTTTTAGTCTTCATATGTATATACTTCAAACAACAACAACTATAAATAGAAAGTGCTATTAAATGTGTTCTGGAGCTGTGTTAACGACCCATGGCTAATAATTAAAAATTTGCAAACATTCGTGACAAGAATTTTCAATTCTATTAAGGACACGGAGGCGAGGATTATGCTTACTCGATTTCTTTACTACAAACAGCAGCCAATAGGAATACAGTAAAGAAACGAAAAACTACAACTCCCATGAGCACTTACATAACCATAGAGAGCATAACCATATATAAGGAACCATAGAGGGCAAGACTTCCTCTTTCTTTGGTCAGTAAATAAATAAGTCAATGGAAAAAAAGTCAATTCACGTGGAACCGCAGAACAGCCTGGAGAAAACATCCGTAGGCAGCAGGAGAAGGAGCATCCAACGATAATCCAGAGGAAAAACAAGGAACAGGATACTGGAAAAAGCAGAATTCCACAGGTCCAGAAGCCGAAAGACCGGGACCGATGCAGGAGAAAACCACTGAAGCTCACTTCTGGTCAGAACCTAAAAGAAAAACCAGAGCCGTAATACACTTTCCCAGTACCAGAAGGCAGAATACAAAAGGGTAGGGAAATAGTGCAAGAAAACATGTCATAAAATTATAACGATGAGAAAATACATGATACATGCAGGAAAGCATACTTGGGTGGGATAATCCTCGCCTCCGTGTCCTTAATAGAATTGAAAATTCTTGTCACGAATGTTTGCAAATTTTTAATTCTATGGCAGGACAGGAGGCTCAGATTATGCTTGTTCAAAGCTGGTTCACCACCACAGAAGCAATATCCACAACAGGTTTGAAATAGAAGGTCTTAAACACAGTATCAGAAGACCAATCTGCGGCCTTCATAATGTCCAACAAACTCACACCAACAGTAAAAGCCTTAGAGGCCATGGCACCCCGAGTGGAATGCGCTCCGAAAATGGAGACATCAATACCAGCCTCAGACATGAGCCAACGTACCCAACGGGCCAGGGTAGCTGGCGTGACAGGGCGAAAGGGTTTTTGCAAAGCAATCAACAACTGTCCAGACAAATCCTGTCGAAAAGGAGCAGTACTTACCTCATAATCCTTGACGCATTGTACTACACATAATTGTGGGTTCTGAGGAAAGGCCGGATAAGAAACCGACGACATATTAGTTTTGGTGCGTCGGGAAATTATAAAGGTGACTCCTTCCGGAGAAAAGGAACGCCCTGCGAGGTCTAACGCACGGACATCCGAAATGCGTTTACAAGACACTAAACAAAGAAGCATAGTCAACTTCGCCGAAAGTTGCTTGCGAGACAAGGAAGAATTGGGAGGCCAAACCTCCAAAAAACGTAAGACAACGGAGACATCCCAAAGTGCCACATACTTCGGACAAGGCGGTTTAAGTAGCCGAATACCACGAAGCAATTTAGAAATCATTGGATGTTCTCCAATAGGTTTCCCGTCAACAAAAGCATGGCCCGCAGATATAGCGGAGCGAAAAGAATTGACCGTCCGGTAGGCAGAACCAGAAGAAGCGATGGAAGCAAGAAAATTAGCCACTAAAGTAACATCCGCTGAAGCGGGATCCAAGTGTCGTTCAGAACACCAACCACACCATCGCCGCCAAGCTGATGCATAACGCTTGCGCGTGTTGGGGGCCCAAGCCTCAGCGATAAATCGCGAAGCGTCTCCAGATAAGCCAGGGATTTGCCAGCGTTCCCCGAAAGGCGCCACGCAACCAGTCGGAGCTGACTGGACAATACCAGAGGATGCGGACGGAGTAGAGGGTCCAACAACAAGTTCCACTTCTGTGGAAGCAGGAACGGCGTCGAACAACTCATCTCCAGAAGATCCGGAAACCATGCTTGAGCCCTCCAAAGAGGAGCAATGAGAACCAGTTCTGACTGGAAGTGCTTTGCTCGTGCCAGGAGTCGCGGAATCATCGCGAACGGGGGAAACGCATAGCAAAGATGAGGGGGCCAAACTTGCAGAAAGGCATCCGTGGCCAGAGCCTCCGGATCCGGACGCCAGCTGTAAAACCTGGGCAACTGGGCATTGAGGCGAGATGCAAACAGATCGATCCAAGGCCGACCCCAAAGGCGAGACAGGTTCCGAAAAACCCGGGGGTGAAGTCGCCAATCGCTGAAGTCCAGCAGATGGCGAGAGTTCCAATCGGCCACTTGGTTCTGGCGACCCGGAAGATACTCTGCAATAAGAGTGATCTTCTTCTGAAGGCAAAAATGCCAGAAGTCCTTCGCAATCTCGGCCAGAAGCTTCGATCTCGTACCCCCCAGTTTGTTCACATACCTCACCGCAGAAATGTTGTCCATGCGGAGCAGTATGCAACAACTGGTAGCCTGAGGAGCAAGGCTGCGGATCGCAAACGATCCCGCCAGGAGCTCCAGACAATTGATGTGAAGACTCAGTTCGTCGTGCGACCAACGGCCGCCCGTCGATACATCCCCGCACCGGGCTCCCCAGCCCCAAAGACTCGCATCCGATTCCAGCACCATATCCGGAGTAGAGCCGAACAGGGCTTTCCCGTTCCATGCCTCCATGTGGTTGAGCCACCACATCATCTCTGACCTTGCTTCCGGTGACAGTGGAACCAGATCGGAATAGCGAAGACCCTTCTGCAAATGTCTGATCTTGAGTCGTTGCAGGGCCCGATAATGCAAGGGACCCGGAAAGATCGCTTGAATGGATGAGGCCAACAGCCCGACAATCCGAGCGATCGACCGTAAGGACACACTCTGTGTGGACAACAGTAACTTCAACTCCCTCTTGATAGACCTGATTTTCTGGGAGGGTAAGAGCAGTTGGCAAGCTACTGAATCGACTAGGAAACCCAGGAAGTCGATCGACTGAGTGGGTTGTAAATGAGACTTTTGAGGATTCACAAGAAACCCTAGAGACTGCAACAGGTCGACCGTCCATGCCAAATGGGACTGCAGAAGTACAGGACACTGAGCCATCAACAAAATGTCGTCCAGATACACTATCAGACGCACCCCGCGTGCCCTCAGCGATTCCATGACCGGTCGGAGGAGCTTCGTGAAGCACCACGGAGCGGACGAGAGACCGAACGGGAGAACCGTATACTCGAACCACGTCTGTGACCATTGGAATTGAAGGAAACCGCGATGAGGCGGAAAGATGGGAATGGACAAGTAAGCGTCCTTCAAATCCAGACGAACCATCCAGTCGCCCTTGCGAAGGAGATCCCGGAGAAGATGGATGCCCTCCATCTTGAAGTGGCGATAAACCACTCCGTTGTTGAACTCCTTTAGATTGAGCACTAGGCGAGAACCTCCCCCCTTCTTCTCCACCAGGAACACATTGCTGACGAACCCCTGAGGATGCCGGGACGTCCGAACAATGGCTCCCTTGTCCAGAAGGGACTCGATTTCCTCCGAGATGACGGCTTGATCTCGTTGGGAAAAAACAAGGGGAGAAGGGGCGAGAGTTTGAATGGGAGGATGATAAAACTCGATGCGGTAACCTTGAACTGTCTGTAACACCCAAGCATCGCTGGAGATTGTACGCCAATTGGGGAGGAAATATTGCACTCTGCCCCCCAGAACAACAGAATCGTAAGGAACTAGGCTCACCTGAGTTTGCGAAATCTTGTCGTCCACCTTGCTGTCCGCCATAACCGCCTTTAGAGGCCTGCCCACGACCTTTGCGGGAGGGGTAGAACTTGGATTTGGAACCGGAATAGGCGGACTGCTGACCTCCACCCTGCTGGGACTGAGTGCCACGTTGTTGGCCAGAACCACGGCCGAACGAACGTCCCTGTGAACGTCCGGCCCTGCCAAAAACTGGGTGGAACGCCCTGCGTAGCTGAGATTGTGCCTTGTCCAGGCCACTAAACGTTGAAACAAATTTCGTAAGTTCCTTGAGGAATGGCTGGCCGAACAAGAGACCCTGAGCCAGGGGACCCGATTCCGAAGAGGCCAATTCTGTCAAACGTGGGTCCATCTTAAGAAGGATGGAACGGCGACGCTCCGTTGAAAGTGCACAATTTGCATTGCCTAACTGACAAATAGCCCGTTGGGCCCAACCAATCAGTTTGTCCGGGTCGATACCAGAAGCAGACCCTTGAGCCTGATACCCCAAGTCCAGGATCTTAGTGAGCGGACCAAGAAGATCCAATAATTTATCCTGGCACAGGCGCCAGGACCGATCAATGCCTTTTTTGGGATCCTTCGTGAATTTCCGAAGGTAAGTAAGGATCGTGGGATCTACCTCTGGAGTGTCTGCGAGTTTGTCCGCCAAATCCGGGCGAGGACACTCGGAACGCAGACGAGAACGCACCTCCTGGTCAAAGGAGTGCCGAATATGGTCCTGGACGTACTCTGCGACCTCAGGAGCTGGAAGCCAGGACTTAGAACTAGGATGGACGATATCGGTAGGCTCAAAGGTAAGCACCGGGGGATGCCCTGACGCGTCAACAAAATGCTCCTTCCTCGATTTCTTAGCAGGAGGAGCAGATGGACCAGAAGAGGACGAAGAGGACGAGGTATCCTCAGTATCCGGGATAGAAGACACAGCCACCTTGGAACCCCTGGAACCGGATAAGGTTTTGGCCAATTTGACAAAATCCGACCTGTGGGGATTCCCTGGTGACTTAGAAGAGCGCTTGGTAGAAGCTGAAGGAATCCAGCCTTGTTGATGAGCATAGTCCGTCAGATGACGCTTCAGTGGCCCAATAGCACGGACAATCGCAGAATTCACCGAATGCTGCACCCCTTGATCAAGTGCGTCAACCAAATTGCACTCAAAGGAGTCTTCAGGCTCCTCGTCATAATAATAGGCGTCTTCTTCCTCATAACCAGCCATTTCAAGAGCCCGAGAAGGACAGACAGCCAAAAGCCCACACAGAGAATATGTGCAAAAGGACACCGAAGTGACCCAGTCAGGGGGAGTGACAAACCCCTTTGCAAGCCTCAATAATGGAGAGCAACACACTCCCCACGTCAGAAACGAGATATAAAACGTGGAGGGACAGGCTTGCAAAAGCCACTCTAGGCAATAGCCTCTACAAATTATCCAACCCCAACTCTCACGAAGGAAGGGTGTCAACAGGGGGGCACTCGGCAGGCCGTGGGCACAGGCTCGAAGAAACGCCGCCTCAGCGTGTCAAAGAATCCGTGTGGGACACGGAAATGTAAACAATGGGCCGTCGCGCATGCGCAGACGCCCGCCTGCCAGAGAATGCGAAAGGGGAGCGGCGCGCGAGTGAAACGCGCGACCGCTCCTGTCCCCAGTCCCACTCCACCAAAGACAAGGGCACAGAAGGCGCCCGAGGCAAAAGAGAGGCGACACCGCGCTCCCAACAACAAACGGCGAATAAACAAGCCGAAAGACACGGAGCGCAGCAGCAGGAGACCGCAACAGACGCTCGCAGCAAATAGGTAAACGCACAAAGCGCGCACAAAGCATACACAATGGAAGACAAGTCAATAAGCACAAGATAGCAATAAAGTAGGAGAAATGACTTAACTGGCTGCGAAGCAGCAAAGAAAGAGGAAGTCTTGCCCTCTATGGTTCCTTATATATGGTTATGCTCTCTATGGTTATGTAAGTGCTCATGGGAGTTGTAGTTTTTCGTTTCTTTACTGTATTCCTATTGGCTGCTGTTTGTAGTAAAGAAATCGAGTAAGCATAATCTGAGCCTCCTGTCCTGCCATAGAATTAAGGTAAACAAAGACAGAACACTCATTTTCTGAATGAATATATACAATTTAGCTTCAAGTCATATTTAATATCATGTCGGAGCCTCACTCACTCTTAAAACAACAAAAAATGGCTTGTATTTTTCTCCAGCAAGTTGTGATGGCTCGTCGGTATCTGCACCTCAATCTCTTAGTTAAAGCAGCAAATGTATTTCCCCATTGGTTGTATGGACCCTTGTTAGTCGACTTAAAGTGTTCAAAGGGAGTTAACATCAGAATTTAATTTTCCAATTTGTGGAGCCAATGTGACTTCACAATGAAGACCAGGAATCAATGATGTTAAATTGAATTTATTTTAGGATATTAATCTATCCAGTATATATGCAAAGTAGTAATACATTTATAAGATACAGCAACATAGTTTGAGGGCAAAATGTGCCAGAAGGATAAATCGTAATAAAACAAGAAAAAAAATAGCAACTGCCACAATGGAATTGTAACAAACTGTCATAATAATGTGTTCCTTAAAGAACTTCCTTTTTCTAATCTAGACATAGGTTGAAACCAGGAATAACTAATGGGGATTTCTAGCCACGGAGCATAGAAGGTGTCTGCCGAGAATCAAACTTCTTTAGAAGTTCATGGAATATACGAGAAGTGTTCAGCATGAATGTTTAAACTCATAGAAAGCCCATAAAGGAGATCTGTTCCCTCTCTGAGTCAAGAGTAAGTCTCAGTAATAAGCTATGGAAACACCAATTAAATATAACATTAGCTTCACAAACATCCATATCTCTCCCATCACCAAAAAATAACCCAGTTGCTGAATGTGAGGGGGTTTAACGCACTCCCTAAGTTCTCCGCTCCTCAGAATTAGGTATGTAGCTGACAACCTTGGGCATCTCTTCCTCCTGGTACTCCGCACACAGACGGCCTCCTGTGAATAATATTTTGCCAGGTTTGTTGCAAACTTCCTGCACGGAGGCCTAACGATCACGCATTTAATACAAACAACAAGCCTTTATCTAGCTAACGAGAAGCACAATAACAACATGCAAAAGGAAAAGTTAACACACTGGCAAACTGACGAAAGCTTCTTCAACCAATACCTGATGGCAAGCTAAGCTCTGCTGGAAATCAAAATGGATGCCTGTCACAAATTATGTATGTGTGAAATGGGAGCAATAATCACTGTTAAATTTGAATATGCAATACATGATCACAACACTCATGCATACATTTTAGTGTTTGTAATGGATATACTCTATGAATTCACTTAAATGTAAAAGATACATGTAAACGTTTTGTCGTGCATTTAATCTTTTGTTTACTGGAAAATACGCACATTGTGAGGAATTTCCCCTTTGAGGGATGCATTAAAATGTGCTTTTGTAATGGTGCTGTAAATATGAAGCGTAATCTACTTTAAACTGTGCACCAACAGCAATCTACCGCTAGAGAGCACTCCTGCCACGTAATTCGAAATACATGTGCAGGTGATTTAAACCAAGCAAACTTTAGAGTAGACATGTAGCGGATTCTAATTTTTGATCCTTTTATTAAAAGGTTGAAACAAAGTTTGTACTTGTAGCAAAGACAAATATGTTTTCCTGACGCTCTCTATAGGATGCTCTGGGGATATAATAACGAGCATGCTATTCCCGCACATTCTGCCAAAAACAGGAATAACAACTGAGTGATATCATGTGATAAACTGCAGCTTCTGCGCCCGTCCGCCGAGTGCCAGAAGATTCAGAGCAATGATATATTGCTTATTTTAAGATTGTGAGTGTCTTATAAAAGGAAATAAAACCCTCATAAAATATCGAGAAACTGCTGGTTGTTTCATGCATATTTGGCGCACGGAGACAAGCTTGGGGGGGGGGAAGGGGGAATGGGGGGCGTAAAAGTACACCTAATGAGAGCGGATCAGCAGCAGGTGAATGATGGATGCGAACACGGGACGAGGCAGCCTTCTGCGTTTGTCCCTCTTTAGGGTAATGCGGCATGCACTTCAAGGCCGCTGTATCTCGGTGTCGTTTATATTCATTCCGTCTTTTGTAGTTTTCTTTGACCCTGTGTACATTAATATGAACGCACGGAAGGAGTTTTTCAAAGGCAGCATTAAAAAGAGTAATACTTGATGGTGTAATCCTAGCAGGTCTTGGGCAAGTCCTTGTATTCCAGCATTATCCAAATTCTGAGAACTGAAAAACTGCTATATGGCTGTCTAATTCTTTCAGAGATGTTTGGATAAAATATCAAATAAAAAATATTGTGTTCCAAAAGTGTTGTGTCAAGAATATCAGGATGTCAAAAATATCATCACCATCATATTATTGACAGCAATAACGAAGGTAAACATGTCGCTCAATGTGTTGTCTTTAACATTGTAAAAAAATAATGATTTGGAAAATATTGTTGTATGTAATATCGTTTGTGTCATTTTGTATGTAAATTATCGAAATGTGTATTTTTTCTATATGTTTATTAATTTTCTATTTATTTGTGTTTTAGTAAGATAATTTATTAATTATTAAATTGTTGAAGTTGTTGAAAGTTGATATTTTAGTTGTATTAATGTATCAAAATAATGGCTTTATATTTTTTAGCAGCAGGTTGTTAGGGGATAAGTGTTGGGAGATTTTTAAAAAGTCTATATTTTAAAGTAAATGTAATGTTAATTATTTAAATGATATGCAAATTAATAGTGTAAAATGTATTCATTCACTTTGTTTTGTTTTTGTTTATAAATTAATTAAGTAAAATATATATTAGAAATGAAAGCATATATAAGCAGGTAATTTAATTAAGTAAATAAATGTTAAATTTTCTGGAATTTGATGATAAAAATATATATATATACAACTGAAACAATTGAAATGTTTTATGTTAAATATTAAACATCATTGTAAAAAATTTTTTTTTCTTTGTGAGTATGGAGTAATGACTGTGTGTATGAATATTTTAGTTTGTAGCGTCTTGCATAGTAATAGTAAATGTCCCCCTTTAGTGTCCAACATCTTTGCCAGCTTCGTTTAAATTTAGTTTAAATTTGAGTGTTAATAGTAAATGTCACCATTTTATTTTCCAACACCTTCCCCAAGTTGGTATGGATCGGATTGACAATAGTAAATGTTCCCCCTTTATGTCCAACACTTTCCTCAAATCATTTTAGATTGGTGCGGGAATAGTAAATGTCACCCTTTAAGTCTTAAACATCTTACCCAAATTGGCATAGGTTTGAGTTAGAATAGTAACTGCCATCCTTTTAATGTCAAGCATCTTCACCAAATTGATTAAAGTTGGATAGTGAATAGTAAATGTCACCCCTTTAGTGTCCAACACCTTTCCCAAATTGGAATTGATTAGAGTTGGAATAGTATGTCATCTCTTTAGTGCCCAACACTTTCCCCAAATTGTTTGAGATTGGAGTGGGAATAGTAAATGTCACTCCTTTAGTATCCAACACTTTCTTAAAATGGTTTACGTTGTAGTGTAACTATTTAAATTTAAAGTGTTAGTGTGAAATCTTTGTATAAATTGTGTTTTTATGTAACCTCAGTGCTCAATTTGAGCCAGTGTTTGCGGTGCTCTGCACCAGCACTTAATTGTGAACACCGGTGCTTGTGACAGCCTGCCACAAGGTGGCGCTATCTGGTAAATTTAGAGATGACCACAATAACAGTAAATTATGAATTCAATATAAAATAAAATGACTATTACCTGCCCCTCAAACCATTCTAATTGCTTTGGGGGCCTGAAATAGTCCTAATTGTTGCACGTGGAGTGGGATTGTTAACAGTTGTGTTTGTGATATCACTGGCGGCGCAGGCTGGGACAATGTGTGGTGCAAGCTGCTGTGGCCTCCTGATAAGAGCCCTGACACTTATTTGTTTACAAATTAGGCATTGTAAATAGTGTGTGTTATTTAACCACTAAACTGCTGGGCCTTCCCCTCCAACTGCTAAGCCTTTCTTTTGGCTATTATTTAGGGTCGTATAGGGCTCCATAAGGTATCCACACCAAATTTGAGTTATTTTTTCCAGCATGCTAGGGATTCTAAAGGTACCTGCGGGTTGCGGATTCCCCTGGAGGGGGCTGAGAAAATAAGCAAAATATAGCTAAATTGTGAGTTTTGTGGAAAAAAATGGAATATTCAGAGCTGCCTAAAAAAACCGATTTTTTTACCACAGTTTTGGCATTTGTCAAAAAAGTAGCTCATTTTTTTTAGTTTTTGTGCTCTCAGTCTACTTCTAGATTGCAGTGGAAACCAGCATGAAACCCATGGGGAGCCAGGAGAGCTATAGCTTTCTGAAAAGTAGACAGCATTTCAAATTCAGCAAGGGGTCATATGTATAGTTACATCAAGGTTTTTCCAAAGAAACTAACTATTGAAATAAAAAAATATTGAGAATGAGTAGGAATACATTGCTATTTGTGAGATTTTTTCAAGTGTAACTCTGAAACTTCATGCCACCGCCATGATCATGTTGGTGGCGTGACACAAATGTGTGCTTTTCTTGAGTAATCCATTCACCTCCATGAGACTGACTAAGGAACCAAGCTGCGCATTTTGCATTGTTGGCTTTGTCTAGAAGTACTATGTATGTGTAGGAGTTACCATTTTATCCACCAAATACAAAGATTGACGTCTCCCAGATAATTTGTTTACCCCACCGGAACTGTCTGACTAACCGAGCGGGCCAATATATATTGTAGACTCTGTCTTGAAGTATTCTTGCACGTATTGCTTACAGGATGCATTATAGAATGTCTCAAGTTTCCACAGTTTCTAGGGAACTTTATTCAGACCACTTTTGTCCTGATGAGACCCCAAGACTAACTACAGGATGAACTGTTGATATCCCCTCTCTAAATTGCTCTCAAAACATGTTATGGTTTGGTAGGAGATACCAATATAAACAGACAGTATCTCTGCTTGTTTACATGATATAAAATCATATATCACCTTGGAATCTGTTAAGTGTCTTGTTCTATGCTGTTGTATGCATACTAGTTTACTGTCTGACCACTACGTAGTCTGCACTAATTTTGATACATACTAAAATGTATATTGTTCTGATACTAAAAATATGAAAATCCCTATCATGCAAGATATTGTGTCCCTTATCCATTTTCAATAGCATTAATTATGATACAAGTTACTAACTGAGTTTAAAAGTAGATGTAAGGGTAAATGAGCCCCATTGGACATTTTTTTGACTTATTACACTTATTCTAGTTCTCATGGGCAATAAGGATGGTCCCTATTTTGTATACATAAGTTCCTTAAAAAGCACTTCAAAAATGAGTCAAGATTTTGCATTTTGCAGCACACCGTACTCAGTGACAATGCGGCATATGTTCCACCCACTATTATGTGCAGTGTGGGGACTATGATGCACTTGTCAATTGGGAAACAGAACACCCACGATGTTCTGATGGTGGACAAAGACCATCAGTCATTCCATGATTCCCTCAACAAGAGGAAAGACAATTCTATGGCTATTTGTCTACTGAAATAGTGGCCTATGGGAGGTAGGTATCCATGCACATTCATTAAAAAGGTTTACCTTGGGGGGCGTGGCTTGGCGCCGGCTGAAATGGCCGCCTGATCTGTGAGCTCCGCCGGCCCGAGCCTTCAACTTCACTCCATCCGCACATAATCCGCTGCTTCCCGCTTATGCCTAGTGTCGCTGGGTTCCCCCAACCCCGCCGCACATAGCGGTCTGACTCTGGCCCCTCTGCGCCTCTCTGGAGCCGAGAGGCGATCTTTGCGGTGACGACCCGGGAGGGGGCCCAGCGAGTGGGTTCATCGCGGCCGGCATGCCGCGCAACATGAGGCCCCGGCTTGTGGCCTAGTCCCAGCGGGACGGACTTGGCCCTGTAGCGAGCGCCCGGCATCCTCTGTGCGGCGCCCGGGGGGGCCGTTGAAACGGAGCCAAAGGGACTGTGCCTGCGGCGCTGTGGCCTGAGGAGGAGGCGGTGCGCGAATGAATCACGGCAGGCGTGCCGCGCTACTTTAGACCCCGGCTGGTGGCCTAGTCTCTCTGGGGACGGACTTCACCCCGAAAGAGACGCCCGGCTTCCTCTGTGCGACGCCCCAGTGGGGGCAGACTTCCAAGGTGAGAGGACCCTCGATGCAGCACCGGCGGGACCATGAGTGTGGCGCACTGGCCTGAGAAGGTGGCCGTGGCCCTGTTGTGCCTGGTGCAGCGACGGTGAGACCGGGAGTGTGGCACACTGAGCTGAGGGGGTGGCTGGGGCCCTGCTGTGCCTGGGCCTTACGGTCGAATGGGCCCCATCATTTGAGAAGTAGTCCCCACAGCATAGTCTGGACGAGACGGCGTGATTCACAGCAGTGCCGGACTGCCTGGTTACACTGACCCTCGCACTCATTGGCCTTTGGCGCGCACCCTTGTAGGCAGACTTATCCCGCCCGTCCTGGTGGTCCTTTCCCGGGCGAGGTGGGTTCCGCTGCCCGGCCAGTTGGCGCTCTGAGGTGCTGGAGGGGCGGCTACGGCGATTCTACATTTTGACAACCCACGACACTGCTTGCCGGCGGACCTCGGTCACCGCTCCTATCCACGGGTCTGATCTTCGACGGAAGCATAACCATGAGGCCTAAGCAGGCTACATCCACCCAGTCGAATAACCTCGATAAATACACGGTCCAGAGGGGCACGCCGCGTACGGAGGTGCCGGCGGACGACCGTCAGAGTCCGAAAGAACCGTCGCTGGCCAGTATCATGACGGCCATCCAATCACTGGGTACGACCCTGGAAACCAAAATAGACAAGATGGCCATAGAAGTCAACCTTCTCCGGACTGACCTTAATAAAACATCAGAAAAGACTAAGGCTAACGAGGCCGACATTGCTGACCTGCAGGCGTCCACGAAGCAATTGGAGAAGCGCGTTAATGACCTGGTCCATCAACATCGGCAGATGACGATTTGGCTGGCTGACCAGGAAGGGAGGGCCTGAAGGAGTAATGTCCGCCTTGTTGGTGTTCCGGAGGACCTCGAGGGGCCCAGCGTGGAGCTATTTGTTGAGGACTTAATCCTCAATTACCTCAAGCCAAAGCGCCTGTCTAAAATATTTACCGTCGAGCGTGCACACCGGGCACCCATCCCAAAACCTAAACCGGGAGCACCGCCGAGGACGATCATTGCTAAAATTCTCAACTACAGAGACAGAGATGCCGTCCTGCAGGCGGGCAGACAATCGGGGGACCTACTCTACGAGAACGCCACAATTCGATTCTTCCCTGACTTCACCCTCCAGGTCCAACGGGAGAGGAGATCCTTTGCGGGTGTGAAGAGGGTGCTTCGAGAAAAAGGCATCAAATACATGATGTTTTTCCCCGCCAAACTCAAGGTTCTCATGGGAGGCAAATTCTTCTTTTTCACTTCACCGTCAAAGGTCCAGGACTGGATCGACAAGGAGGTGCCCGTGACGGGCGAGGGTGCGGAGGGTCAGAACTGGAGAGACACTCAGACCGCATCTCCGGGCTCAACGGCCGGGAGATCTGACCAAGATGGTCAAAGTCAACGTTCCTGGAGATCCCGCTCCGCGAGTCCGAGATGAAAGACACAGCAGAGAGACGTTCGGAGGCGAGATTCGAGGGACTCACAAAGCCAATAAGTGTCACCTTGTATATTGAACTGTTGCATTTGACCCTGCGGTCCGGCCCTTAAAGGGGTTGGTGACCCATCTGGCATTATAACTAAACGTAGACGCTGGGCAATCCGGGTAGCAGGACTCATGCACTATTCTCACTTTGAAGTTGGGGGGGAGAGTCGCGGGCGGCGGGTGGGGCTGGGCCAATACACGCTCCAAGCGAAAGGTCCATATAGGGGGAGGGTGGGTTGTTAACTGTTGTAGTTTCTTCCTTTCAGGGGAAGGTAACCGGGGCGAAAGGCACTCTGCTAATTGGGGATGTGGGTCGTTCTATACCCGCGGAGCAGGGCGGCAGGGTGGGGGGATGGAGCACAGGGTGTTGGGGACATGGGTGGGAAGGGATGGGAGGTGGTTGGGAATAGTTTGGTGATTTTGGCAATGTCACGTCAATCCTTCTATTGTTATGGTACAAGAAGCGCAACTCTGGGCAGGGTTTCCGACCAGCAACACTCCTCTCTACACCTGCGGGAGGTTTGGAGGGAGGATCCAATAGTTCATACACGTCTTGATGAAGTAGGATAAGAGTCTAAAAGTACTGAGTTGGAACGTCAACGGACTGGGGAAAAAGCTGAAACGCACTATCGTTCTACAGGCCATTAAACAACACCTCCCTGACGTAGTTCTCCTACAGGAAACACACCTATTGGGTAACTCATGCCACGCACTGAACCGGTGGGGATACTACATGGCGACTCACTCAGGCTTCACATCAGGATCTAGAGGGGTAGGCATACTGCTTCAACGCAACTTCCCCTTAGTCATTGAACATTCGGTCTCAGACCCCCTGGGGTGCTTCGCTGCTCTATCAGGTTCCTGGGAGGGCTATAGGGTCAACCTAGTTACAGTGTATATACCACCTGGTCTTCAGACACAATCATACCAAGATTTGGGTAAACTGATCCTATCACTTCCAGAGGGACGCCTGCTGATAGGGGGTGACTTCAATGCTGTAGTGTCAGGTACCCTGGACAGATTTCCACCTAGAGACATCCCACAGGGTCACAGATGGCTCACTGACTTTTTAGATGCTTTCGGCCTTCTAGACTTGTGGTGTACCCGCCACCCACGAGACACACAATACACCTTATTTTCGGGCCCACACGGCTCATTCTCACGCCTTGATTACTTACTGGCACCGTAATACCACGACACAACACTCCAGGAGGTTACTCACCTGGCGAGAGGGATCTCAGACCACTCGCCGCTGCTGGCCCACCTCACTATGGGAGACAGACAAGAGGGATGCACGGCGCCGATTAATGCGTGGTACCTGCGATGCGAACCCATCAGACGCAGTCTCCTCCTCTCTATAGACCGCTACTTTGCGGAAAACGATGGTACGGTGACATCTCCCATGGTACTCTGGGAGGCCTTCAAAACCGTGCTCAGAGGAGAGGCCCTATCGGCAATCTCTGGGCGCCGAAAGGAGCGTGCAGAGCAAATAGCTAGTATGGAGAGAGACCTAATGCAGCGAGAAGCAGAGGCTAACGCAGAGGGTGATCCCTCGGCAGTCCATCTCATGGAACTCAAGGCAGCGGAATATAGAGCACTAGCTACCGATGCCACCAAGACCATTGCTAGGGACAAAGAGGGTAGACTGTACGACCAAGGGGACAAGGCGGGCAAGCTCATTGCCTGGCTCGACAAAAAACAGCAGGCACACAGGGTGGTCGCTGAACTCCAAACGGAGTCTAGTGACGCACTCACCGAGCCCCATGATATAGTTCGGGAATTCGCGTCTCACTACCAAATTATATACAGTAAAGGTTCTGATAGACCAGGGGAGGACTCGGTCTCCTTACTCACAGATATCCGAATGCCCTCTCTCCCTGATTTGGAGAGAGAGGACTTAGAGGTGCCGATCACTGTTGAGGAATTGACCCGAGCAATCGTGGACCTTCGGTCTGGAAAGGCCTTAGGGCCCAACGGCTTACCAATAGAACTATATAAGCTACACCCCTCTGGCCTCAGCCCGTACCTAAAAAAGATGTTCGAGGAGACCAGGGAACGAGGTATCTTGCCGCGGGATCAGCGCATAGCCACGATAGTGGCCATTCACAAAGATGGGAAGCCCAGAGACTCCTGTGCCTCTTACAGGCCCATATCCCTTCTAAACGCAGAGCCCAAAATATTGGCCAAAGTGCTCGCTAACAGACTAAAACCTGTCCTTCCCGCTCTGGTCCACCCGGACCAGTCTGGCTTTATGCCACACGGCAACACTGTGCTAAATCTCCGAAGGCTACATGGTGTTCTGGGCCGCTGCCACACACTCCAAGAAGACGCGGTGTTGCTCTCCCTGGACGCTACAATGGCGTTTGACACGCTTGAGTGGTCCTACATGATGGCGGTCCTCCGCAAACTAGGATTTGACCCTAGCTTTATAGGGTGGGTGCGCCTCCTGTATACAGCGCCCCTAGCCCAAGATTCCGTTAACAACAAAATGTCCACAATCTTTGAACTTGAACGGGGAACGCGATAGGGCTGCCCCCTCTCGCCCCTCCTCTTTGCCCTCTCACTAGAGCCCCTGGCCGCGTGGATCAGGCAGGATCTATCCATGAAGGGGATACGCTGGGCTGACGGATGGGAGGACAGGATTTTGCTCTACGCGGATGATGTCCTACTACACCTCACCAGACCCCGTAAGTCCCTAATAGTCGTCATGGATATCATAAATAACTTCGGGAAAAACTCTGGCTATAGCATCAACTGGGGCAAATCCGTTCTTTACGTACTACAGGGAGGGGTTCCCGTGCTTCCACGGAACTGCCCTATCACCGTGGCTTCCGAGGGGTTCTGCTACCTGGGAGTATTCATATCCAAAGATCCGGAGGTGAGATACGCGAAAAACCTCCTCCCGCCTCTCCAGCGGTTCAAGAAAGACACCGCCTCCTGGCGGCGACTCCCGCTGTCCCTTCTCGGATGGGCGGCACTGTTAGGATTCCCGTCCCCCATAGTCCTCTTTCTCTTCTCATGTCCAATGAACCCATGTGACAGGCTAGGTGGGGATATAAGGCTGTTTTTCCCTGCCCTCTGTGCTCGTTATCTAGTCGTGTGGTTCCTGGTCCTTGGCTAAGGGGCTATAATTGAACTCTGGGAAATTTGCAGTTTATCACGGGCTCGTGATTTTTCCCTTCTTGTTTTTTGGCTCTTTGGACTCCCCTTCCCTTCTTTAGTTTTTTGGACGCTTAGTTTAGTGTCTTCCTAGCTTTGTTTGTGTTCCAGCTTGTTTTTGTCTCGTTGTGTTTTGTTGTTTACCTTGTTTGTCCTGTGTGTTTTTGGAGTCATTTTTATCCCGGCTGGGAACAAGGAGTGGCTGGGGCTCCGGCGCTTCTTGTAGGAATCGGTGATCCGGCTGGATTACCCTTGTTATTCCTGCTTGTTTGTGTCCAAACGCTGCCCCGCACTTCCGCCCCCTTGTGCTTTCCATCCACATCGTTGTGTGGAGGCGGAGTGCTGTTTGGGCGTTTCCGTGTTCCTGGCAAGCGCACAACGAAGCCAGTGTTGTGCAGTGCTTTTTTCCCTGTTCTGGTCCCCATTTGCGGTACGCGAGGAGAAATCAACTTGGACTGTCCATAACGGAGGTTTTTTTAGTCGTTATCACAACTTTTTCCTCCATACCCCCATTTGCCTCCAAGTCTCCGGACGCGTAATCCCTGCCGCTAAGCCCATCCCTCCCCTGTTCCCCTTCCTGCCTGCCGGACAGAAAGCACTATCTCCTGGACGGAGCTCTCCACCCGGTAACCACCACAGCATTCGTGGGTAAGGAGGCGTGTATAGGGGCGGTGTGTGGGGGCATGAGAAGAGAAAGAGGGTTTATAGTGTTTATGTCTTCTTTTTTGTGTGGCAGACAGTGATTTATCCAGTCCCCTGTGGTTACAGCACGTGGAGAATCTTGGTCCTGGCAGAAGGTCCCTGGAAAGAAGACCTAGGATCCCTTGTCTGTCCATCCCTTTTTCCCCGCCCCCTGTCCCTTGCCAATCTGTTGACCCATGGTAATACCTATGGTGTGGGTCACGGAGTGGTAGGTTCAGAGGAACGGGATTATCGTCGCTCCTGCATTGCATGGGCATAGTTGGGCAGGAACCAACAGAATAACGAGCCCACGTATTATTTGCATTGCCTGAGCGACGATGGATGAGGATGTGGGGGCTACGGCAGGTACATCCCCCACTTTACAAGATGTTATGGGTGCTTTGTCTGCCCTACAGAGTCAGATACATGACTTACGACAAGAGAATGTAGCCATGAAGCAAGAGGTTGGGGCACTACTTAGTAGGGAGAAGGGGCAGCTTAGGACTCCTCAGGCTACGGTGATACATCCAGCCACTTTCCAATATGGTAGTGGGCAGGGATCTGGTGGTGGGTTACCGGTAGCAGTTACTGTGAATACTCCTGTTCCTGTACCATTGGCACCGCCAGAGAGGTTCACAGGGGATAGCACCAAGTTTGGCACTTTTATGAATCAGTGCCAACTGCACTTTATGTGTAAGCCAACTGCTTTCCCCAATGATTCGGCCAAAGTGGCGTTCACGATATCATACTTGGCTGGTACAGCGGCTCAATGGGCTATACCCCTGGTAGACAGGGATGATCAGGTATTGACCAACTATCCTGCATTTAAAGAGTTGATGCGCGGTTTGTTTGCGAAACATGCCTTTATGCAGGCAAGTGACGCAGAACTATTGAAGTTAAGGCAAGGACGACAGGACCTGCTGACGTACATCTCTACCTTTAATCGTTTAGTGTCTGAGACCCATTGGCCCGAGGATAAGAGGACCTCTTTGTTTTATCAGGGATTGTCCGAGGATCTGAAGGACAAAGTTTCACAGGTAGTAGACCCCCCAGTTGATTGTGCAGCCTTCATTGATCTAGTGGTCAAGTTGAATCATCGTCTTGCAGAGAGACGGGGGGAGAAGAGTCGTTACCAGATGCCACGGGGAGGGTTTGTGAGGCCTGACAATAAGTCCACGGGAGCTGGAGAGACGAAAGGTGTGTCTGAGCCTATGGAGATAGGTGGAGTAAGAGGGCCTTTGTCTGATGATGAAAAGAAACGCCGCAGAGAGATGGGCCTGTGTTTGTATTGTGGTCAAGGTGGGCACTTTGCCAGAGAATGTCCTGTGAAACCCTCTGGATCTTCTTATGGAAAGAAGGTGGCCTGTTTGTATCACGAAAGGAAGGACCGACAGTATGAGGTGCTTGGAGCGGTAGATAGGGCCCCTAGGCACTTCATTATCAATGCTCATTTGTTACTCTGCGGAGAGTGTAGAGTGCCGGTATCGGTATTATTGGATTCGGGGGCTACAGGGAACTTCCTCGATATCACGCTGGCTGAAAAGCTGAGGGTTCCTTGTTGTGTAAAAGATCAGCCCGAACCTGTGCGGGCAATTGATGGTACCGAATTAACGTCGGGTTCAATCACTAAGAGAACTGGGCCAGGGTAGGGAGAGTAGGCCCATGATATCTGAAGACAGAATCATTGGGGCGGTGGATGGGGAGGTGTTTTTGTCATCAGTAAAGGAACAACTACGTAAGATAGATCTCACCCCATGGTTGTCATTGTCCCAAGCATCCGTCCAGGATGGTCTGCTGTATTATGAGGGCCGGTTGTTTGTTCCTCCTACATTGAGAGACCAGGTATTGGAGTGGTGTCATTCGTCTGCCCTGGTGGCACATCCCGGGATACCTAAGACGAAGGAGATGTGTGCAAGGTGGTTTTGGTGGGATACATTGGTTCAGGATGTTCAGGGGTATGTTGCAGCATGTCCAGTATGTGCCATCAGTAAGCCCTCTCATAGTAAGCCATCGGGTCTGTTGCATCCCTTGGAGGTACCTCCTTCTCCCTGGCACACCATTAGCATGGATTTTGTGACCGAGCTTCCTTCTGTTTCTGGATTCACTGCTATTTTGGTTGTGGTTGATTTGTTTACTAAGATGGCTCACTTTATTCCTCTTCCTAAGATCCCTACAGCCAGAGAGATGGCTTTGGTGTTTATGTCTTCTGTAGTGAGGATACATGGGTTGCCATCTGCAGTGGTGACAGACAGGGGGGCTCAGTTTGTTTCCCATTTTTGGAAGGAGTTGTGTTCAGTGTTAAGGGTGGACGTCAGATTGTCTTCCGCATATCATCCACAATCTGACGGCCAGACTGAACGAACCAATCAGACCATGGAACAATACCTTAGGTGTTTAACATCATCCCTGGCATGTGATTGGGTTACGGCTCTGCCCATTGCTGAGTTTGCGTATAACAACAGTCGGCATTCAGCCTTAGGCATGACTCCCTTCTTTTGTTCATTAGGCTACCATCCCAGGGCGTTGGCCATCCAACCTACAGGGCGTGTACCAGCCATAGATGATGTGTGTAACCGTCTGGGCAAGATATGGGATATCGCCCGGGAGCAGTTGTTGTCAGCTAAGGCTGCTATGAAGTTGCAGGCGGATAAACACTGTGTTCCCGCACCTGGTTATCAAGTTGGTGACCAGGTGTGGTTAGCTACGAAGAACCTGAGGCTTGGGGGATCCCGCAAAATACAACCTAGATATGTGGGACCATTCCCGATAATACAGATCATAAATCCTGTGGCTATGAAATTAGATCTGCCCGGTGATTATCGGGTTCATCCTGTGTTTCACACGTCCCTGTTGAAGCCCTATGTGCCATCCTCACAGGTATTACCTCCTCCTCCCCCTATAATTGTGGATGGACAGAAGGAGTTTGAGGTCCGGGCCATTCTGGACTCAGAAAGACGGAGGGGCCGTCTCTTCTATTTGATCGATTGGAAAGGGTATGCTCCTGAGGACCGTACTTGGGAGCCGGCTGGGGGAGTACACTCACCCCGTCTGGTCCGTTTGTTCCATCGTCAACATCCGTCTAAGCCATGCCCTGTGGGGAGGATTGTTGGGAGGGGGTACTGTTAGGATTCCCGTCCCCCATAGTCCTCTTTCTCTTCTCATGTCCAATGAACCCATGTGACAGGCTAGGTGGGGATATAAGGCTGTTTTTCCCTGCCCTCGGTGCTCGTTATCTAGTCGTGTGGTTCCTGGTCCTTGGCTAGGGGCTATAATTGAACTCTGGGAAATTTGCAGTTTATCACGGGCTCGTGATTTTTCCCTTCTTGTTTTTTGGCTCTTTGGACTCCCCTTCCCTTCTTTAGTTTTTTGGACGCTTAGTTTAGTGTCTTCCTAGCTTTGTTTGTGTTCCAGCTTGTTTTTGTCTCGTTGTGTTTTGTTGTTTACCTTGTTTGTCCTGTGTGTTTTTGGAGTCATTTTTATCCCGGCTGGGAACAAGGAGTGGCTGGGGCTCCGGCGCTTCTTGTAGGAATCGGTGATCCGGCTGGATTACCCTTGTGATTCCTGGTTGTTTGTGTCCAAACGCTGCCCCGCACTTCCGCCCCCTTGTGCTTTCCATCCACATCGTTGTGTGGAGGCGGAGTGCTGTTTGGGTGTTTCCGGGTTCCTGGCAAGCGCACAACGAAGCCAGTGTTGTGCAGTGCTTTTTTCCCTGTTCTCGTCCCCATTTGCGGTACGCGAGGAGAAATCAACTTGGACTGTCCATAACGGAGGTTTTTTTAGTCGTTATCACGACTTTTTCCTCCATACCCCCATTTGCCTCCAAGTCTCCGGACGCGTAATCCCTGCCGCTAAGCCCATCCCTCCCCTGTTCCCCTTCCTGCCTGCCGGACAGAAAGCACTATCTCCTGGACGGAGCTCTCCACCCGGTAACCACCACAGCATTCGTGGGTAAGGAGGCGTGTATAGGGGCGGTGTGTGGGGGCATGAGAAGAGAAAGAGGGTTTATAGTGTTTATGTCTTCTGTTTTGTGTGGCAGACAGTGATTTATCCAGTCCCCTGTGGTTACAGCACGTGGAGAATCTTGGTCCTGGCAGAAGGTCCCTGGAAAGAAGACCTAGGATCCCTTGTCTGTCCATCCCTTTTTTCCCGCCCCCTGTCCCTTGCCAATCTGTTGACCCATGGTAATATCTATGGTGTGGGTCACGGAGTGGTAGGTTCAGAGGAACGGGATTATCGTCGCTCCTGCATTGCATGGGCATAGTTGGGCAGGAACCAACAGGCACTATTTAAAATGATGGCACTGCCTAGGTTCTTGTACGCACTGCAAAACCATCCAGACCTTGTCCCGAAGGCATACTTCGCCTCTGTTGAGGCCACACAGAGGGAATTGCTGTGGTCTGGAATGCCCCGCATATCCATACAGAAATTGACCCTGGGATGGTTTGATGGTGGTATAGCACTGCCGGACATCCGTAAATACTACTGGGCCGCGCATCTCTCTGCCATCAACCAATGCACCTACAGCGATGGGAACGACCTGGCGTTCGGAATGGACCGATGGCTGCTACAGGGCGGAACCTTCGAGGCAGCACACTACTCCAAACCTGGACGATACCCCCTCACGAAGCCTACGCACCATTCGGTACAGTTGTGGCATACCGTACAGCGCACTCTGGGCTGGGCGGACACCCTCACGTTGGCCACCGCCCTCTGGGTCTCGGAGAGGCTCGGCAGGCTTGGCCGCACCAAGGGGTTCCGTAACTGGGACCTCATTGGCATCTCTCACGTCCGAGATCTGTGGGGCCCGAAGGGGATGATACCATTTGCATCACTCCAGCAAACATACGAACTAGCTCACTCAGAACACTTCAGATACACTCAGGTCCGACACTCCCTACAAACCAACATTCCTGCGGGTACACAGCCCCCTGCCTCCTCACCGCTGGAGGACAGGCTTCTTGATGGTCTCCTCCCCGAACACGCAATCTCACTCACGTACAAGAAAATCATTAATCAGTCCTCTGACCTACTGTCCCCCCTAAAAGGTAAATGGGAAGCTGACGGGCTAGAGATAGATGAGGAGGAATGGAGAATTGCACTAGCCTCCCCTAAGGAGGTTGCTATTTCGGCCAGGTTTCGGCTCATTCAACTAAAAATCCTACATCGTGTCTACCTCTCAGG
Source organism: Lissotriton helveticus (assembly GCF_964261635.1). Lineage (NCBI taxonomy): Eukaryota > Metazoa > Chordata > Amphibia > Caudata > Salamandridae > Lissotriton > Lissotriton helveticus. The sequence goes on from NC_136059.1 coordinate 645,986,739, forward strand.
AACTAGACTACAGCGAATGGGCCTAAGTGCAGATGGACTTTGCAGATGGGGATGTGGAGAGGTGGGGATCTTTTTTCACATACTCTGGGATTGCCCGCGGTGGAGACACTACTGGACCCGAGTGTCCCGATGTATGCAGGAGGTATGGGAGGTGGAGGTCAGGCTTGAAGCCAAAAAATGCCTGACGGACCTATCACTTAGTGGTAAAGTCTGGGCCACTCTAGGTTTTATGGTCGCAAAAAGGAACATTGCTGCAATTTATTGTCCCTCCACAATGTGATCACTGTACGTGTCCTGAGACTACCTGCGCTTCAAAGGTAACCGAATTAATGCTTTACTGTGATGATTGCCGCCTGTTTTGTCAATTGTTAATAAAAAGAATTTTTAAAAAAAGGTTTACCTTACCGCAGCTCCACCTCTGTCAATTTATTTACTTTTGTGCGATACAACAAAAAAGCAATTAGGAACTCACTGGTCTGACTGAGATGGTCAGTTCAGGGCGCACTCACATTCCTACACGTCGGAGAGGAAGCTTCCTCGCTCCCCCAGATCCTGCTATCACACTTCACACTCAGCTGTTTGTTTATCTAAAGCGCCCCAGATAATTTCCCGGCCGCCTCCAATACGCGGCTTTCGCAGCTTCCTTCTAGACGTATAGCTGCTGCTGATGATTGGTTCTGACTCGCACTGATTTCGGTAAGCCTTCCTTGGAGCCAGTGACCTTTAACATTGTTCAATGCAGCGGGACCCGTATCATAAATATATACACATTTCTCTTTACAGTTCGTCGTCTCTCAAGTGAGTTAGGTATTTGGGGCTTTTTTTGGTGTGCATGCTTACCTTGCATGCAGTGCTTATTTAACTTAAGGTACTCCTGTCCAGTATTTCATAATCATTACACCGGTACATTCTCGCTTCCACCTCATTGTTCTTTCCTTGTTTCATACAGGATGTCCCGTTATTCTCAGCCCTGATGAGACTCCTACATTCATTTGTGGTTCGAATTGCAGTCTAAATGCAAAAGACACACTTGCCTTGTGTATTTTCCAATTTTTTTTACTATTAATTAATTTGAATTGTTGTCTGGTACTCAACAAAAGATTTCTTCCTGTGTATCTTTTTGTCATTATTTGCATTGTGCTCTGACCCTGGACACATTGAATACTCTTCTACGTTCACTAGTTCTAACAATGACTTAATTGGGATTCTAGGCCATTTATAAATTACACTATTGCATAAAGAATAACTATAAAAAGAAAGAGAAATGTTTTACTTTGCGCTTGGTGTCCATTGTAATAATTTTGTGTGGTTGTAGGTGTATATGTGTGCCAGTACCTATTTAGGGCTGGTATATGTGTTGATAATTCCTAATCTTTACATGTTATTCTGCTCATATTTGAATTATAGAACTATATATTCCTAAATTTTGTCCTGTGAGAACCATTGTAGCTCATTATATCTTTCCTTGGTTAGAGAAGACTCTATAATGGATCCTTCGTGCACTGACCTGACCAAGTGCCTGCTGGAGTGTTTTGGACCATTTACCCGGATTTTCCTTTTACAACTCGCGGAACCCGCTTTGCGGGTCCCGCATCGTGTTAAGGACAGGGCGCCACTGCAAGCAATCTACTGGGGAGTGAAGGGCAAAGCAGGGCTGCGAGCAGGAGCAAGGACTCGATGTTCCAGGAGTCCTTGCCGGCCATTCAAGACACCTGGCCCGCTCTCCCTGCCAGCCCCGCCCCCTGAGCACCGGACGACGGGAAAAGCGCTCCTCTGCCGTTGTGGAGTGGGATCCTTCGTGCACTGACCTGACCAAGTGCCTGCTGGAGTGTTTTGGACCATTTACCCGGATTTTCCTTTTACAACTCGCGGAACCCGCTTCGCGGGTCCCGCATCGTGTTAAGGACAGGGCGCCACTGCAAGTAATCTACTGGGGAGTGAAGGGCAAAGCAGGGCTGCGAGCAGGAGCAAGGACTCGATGTTCCAGGAGTCCTTGCCGGCCATTCAAGACACCTGGCCCGCTCTCCCTGCCAGCCCCGCCCCCTGAGCACCGGACGACGGGAAAAGCACTCCTCTATATGACCTAACTGTTATTTAAGAAAGGTACTCTACCGCTGCGCGGGAGCGAGAGGGAGCGCCCGGGGCTAAGCCCGGGCAAAGGGCGGGCCCTCTAAGGCCCTCGTAGGCCGGAGTAGGCTGGGCTGGGCCTACCCTCTTGTGTCTGCTGTAGGTGTACTGGTTCGATTCTGCCCTTGTTCTTGACACGGGTATTAGATACTTGATATGCCATCATCAGCTTTGGATGGATCTACTGTGAAGGTGGGGGGTGCTAAAAACAGGACTCTGGACACTTATTTTTCACGGCCATCGGGTGATGGGGATGGGGATAAGGAAATCTCTCTGGCGGAGCGTAGGGCCGAGCGACGTCGCTCTATTGAGAATCTGAAAAATAGGCCCCTGGCTGAAATCTCTATCTCCCAAGAGGGCGAGTCTTCTAACATTAGCGAGGAGCCATTATCCCAGGACGGCGTCCCGCTTTTGTTGAGGGATTGTATTATTAGCCCCTGTCTACCCATTGAGCAGGCCCCTAAGGATACCCATCCCACCAGCCCTAGTTGTACGGCCGTTGATCTAACTTCTCAACCCATCCCAGCATCTAAAGCTGGGAAAGTTAAGCCGAAGTTAGTTGCTGTGGCGGAGTTGCATGGCCCCCCCCCCCCTAATAAGCAAAGAAGGAAGACGAGGGGAGGGCAGGGTAAAACCAAAATCCCGCACTCCGATTTCGGGAAAGCCTCTAAGCCCGCCCCAATTCCCGACAGAATGATGGTGGATGTGCGTAATTCTCCCCCCGATAAGGGTATTAATATTATCGATCTTGCTGATGTCCCTGGGAATAACCCGTCTAATGCATTACCCTCTGTTGTTCCTCTAGGGAACCTGGAATTCTTACTTAGATCCTTGCTCCTGCCCATCAGCGAGAGCATAAAGAAAGTGGAGATTAGACTCACTATTCTAGAGGCTACATTGAGTAGTATGAAACCACCGGTTACTACCCAAGGTAGATCCTCGGAGTCCAAGCCCCCTCCCACCATTCACCCTATTCCACAAACCCCCCCCAGGTAACTTGGGGCCTCCCTTGGTGACTACTGCTATCCCCCTTTTGCAGCCTCTTATGGCTAATCCAGCCCGACCCATCATAGTAAATCTATTATCCCATCATCACAACCTTCGGGTCCAGCCCCCCCTGTGACAATCCTCGGTCGGGCTACATTCACTGACAGTATTCCCCCCCTACTCCCTGAGAAATCTGCCCCCAGACCCCGGAGACCTGACCTTCCCCCTGAGGCTAATGGTTTTATGGTAGTCATGGCCGGTGTTCCCCCTCTTGAAGTGGGTGAAGGGGAGAATTTCAGCTCACTTAAAAGCAAAGTCATAAAATGGTTGAACTGGAACAGACCCCTCCCAGTGCATCTTAATAATGAAATTATCATGGTGAGAAGGGTACCTTGGCTGGGTAAAACCAGAAAATCAATAATAGGGGATTGTATCATGGTGAGTTTTCGAGATACAAGGACAGTTTCCCATATATGTGCCGGGTCGAATAGATCTTTTGAATCTACCATTCGGACTCTGCCAGTGTCTTTTTTCTTCCCCCCTACACATATGTTTCATGATCAAGTCCAAGGTAATAGGACGAGGGTTGATCGGGGGGCAGACATTGTGGGTATACAGTACGACCGGTTTTTCAACCCCCGATGACACCCTTCTATGATCACAACCATTTTAGTTGTTTAAACGGACTGGATGGTGTAGACTGACTGCCCCCAGCACCTGATCCCAATCTTCCCTCCTTTGACAATGGGTCTATTGCAATACCTGGCAGTAGTTCCTCTCCTATTCCCAGCCCTGCAACGTCCTTTATTGCCGCGGCGCACTTACCCCCCCAGGGATTGGGTACCCTAAATATCAACCCAGCTACAGATTTGGGCCAAGGTTCGATAGTTGTATTACCCCCCACTCTTTCTCAGGTGCATATAATTCCGCTGGGTGCTATAACTAAGGTCCCTGCTGTTTTTTCTGTTTCATTGGTTCCCCTAGTTGTCAACAAACCTTTAATTATCACTGAACCAGCGCCCATTAAACTTTCCCCTTGTTTTTATGGTCTTAAGTATGCTAGTTGGAATATTGCAGGATGGAGTCGGCAAATGTCGTCCTTAGGCTGGAGTGAAACCCTCTCTGACTTTGACATCTTATGTTTGCAAGAGACCTGGGCAACTACTGACATTAATCTGGATGGGTTTGTATCATATAACAACTTGGCACTAAGGTCAGGTATGGGTAGGGCTAAAGGGGGGTTAGTGATTTTATTGTCTGTGAACCTCCCAGTCTGTATGAAATCACACCAGCTTGTGGGTCACCACTCTCAAATCCTAATATTAGAACATGTAAAGGGCCATGTAATAATGGTGATTAATCACTATAATAACTTGTTTGATGCTTCTAATACTTCGGTGGTGGAGGAGTTGGGTTCTGCCTTGAGCAACATCCGAAGAGATATCCACAAACCAATTGATATCATATGGGGTGGGGATTTCAACCTACGTACCTGTCCCCATTCATTTACTAGAATTTGTGGATATGACGGGGACAATGGGGAAAATCGGTCACATTTTGTTCACTCACCTTATGGTGATTCTCTTAACTCCCTTATGTTAAGTATGGACCTCATGATTCATCCCCCGGCTGTAGATGCTGATGGCAAACCTGCTCCAACTTTCGTAGGACTAAATTCGGCTTCTGTTATTGACCACCTATTGGCCTCTACGCACCTTGTACCCTTTTGTACGGTCCCCATTGTCGTCGACCTTGGAAGTAGCGACCACAATGCTATTACCATGTCCATTTCTGCTTGGGGGTCACCAGATATTAGTCATCACCTGTTAATTGAAGATGTCACCCCCTGTAGACGGAATGGTATCCGTATAAAGTGGTGCTTGGACAACTCTGAGAAGTTGCAAGCTAAAATCCTAGAAGCTGGGTTTGCCGAAATTTACAAATGCTTAGACTCTGAGGCCTTCTGTGGGTGTATCATAGCTAATTTTGTGGAACTCGGCATTGTTATAAAAAGGTGTCTTACTATTACTAAAGCCCGAATTAAGAAGCAAAATGTGGGTTGGTTTGATAGCATGTGTACTAAATCTCTGCGGGAACTTAAGTAGGCTTTAACTAAACATCCCAGAGACAGGGAGGCTATTAAATCCCTTAGACTTACCTACAAAAACAATCTTGTACGTAGGAAGCAAGAGCTTAGGGAACTAGCATGGGACGCCCTGAATCAAGCATCGGTATTACGTGACAGTAGGCTTTTTTGGTCTACGGTCAACAGTCCCTTTCTTGCTAATGAAGAGGTCCCTTTACTGTCAGCCCAGGTTAGTGAAGCAAATTGGGTTGCCCACTTTTCTGGAATTTTTAACCCGTCCAGGGAGGACTTTGTCAGTTCTCCTATCCCGATGTCTGAAAAGAGGCTACCCTTGGATATTACCCTACCAGAGGTTGTTATTTCCATAAGTCGGAGTAAAGGGGGAAAGGCACCGGGACCCGATGGGGTCCCGGTTGACCTGTATAAATCCAACCCGACTCTTTGGAGCCCACTACTGACGCAGGTGTTTAATGCTTTAGTTTTGGAGAGTACACCACCTACCTGGAGTGAATCTATAATTCTACCTATCTACAAGAAGGGAGATAGAGGAGAGGCTAAGAACTATCGCCCTATCTCCCTTCTTGATTCCTCCCTGAAGATCATGAGTAGGGTTCTCCTGATGAGGCTGGAGGAATGGGCAGAGGAAAATAAAATTCTGGCTGAATCCCAATATGGCTTCTGCAAAGGACTGGGGACAACAGAGCAGTGCATTAATCTTGACCTTCTTATTGGAAAGTACATGAGAGCGAAACAGGGCTCTTTATTTCTCTGTTTCGCTGATCTTTCGAGTGCCTTTGACCTTGTGGACCATAACTTGTTATGGTCCACATTATTGGGTATGGGTGCTCCCCCAGCAATTATTCACTTCCTGGCCAGACTTTACAATAAGTTATCAGCCCAGATCCGTTTTGGCCGGGCAGGTGAATGTACAGAGAAAATTAAGGTTAAATCAGGCATAAGGCAGGGCTGTGTGCTGGCCCCCCTGCTATTCTCCCTCTTCATTAATTCTATAGAATCGGAACTGAAGATGGTACAGGCAGATTCTCCCCAGGTTGGTGGCCACCCTGTACCAGTCCTGCTTTATGCCGATGACACGGTATTGCTCTCGCGCACTCCAAATGGGCTCCAAAAATTAATGAATATCTTTTATAATTTTATTAATGAGCGAAAACTGAAAGTTAATAACTCCAAGACTTTTATTATGGCTTGTGGTAAACGGATGAAATCTTTAATGCCGTTCCATTTTAATAATCATAAAATTGAGGTGGTGGACAGATTCTGCTACCTCGGAGTTACTTTTAATAATAAAGGGACTTGGGCACAAGAGATTTTAAATGTTAACGGTAGGATGGCTAAAAGCTCCTCCGGAGTTTTTCGATTCGCAGCCAAGCTTGGTAGTCGCCGCATACCAGACATGTTAGATATCTACAGGCTTAGGTGTGTATCTATTGCTCTTTATGGTTCTGGTATCTGGGGCTACTGTCAGCATAGGGAACTGCAAGTCACCGAGAATGGGTTCCTTAAAAGACTCCTTGTTTACCCCCCCTCGGCATCCATTGAACTGTGTCATAGCGAGGTGTGCATGAATTATCTAACGGACTTGATGGGATTGAGACCTCTAATGGTATGGAGGTCAATTTGGGCTAAAGACGAGACTGACTTTACCAGGCAGATTATTCAAGATTGCCTTAAATTGGACAAAGCCCACAAGATTCCCTGGTTAAACTATGTCTCTTCTTCCTATAGTGATGTTTTTAACCTGGACATCGTTAACGACCCCCATTGTGCTGTTACTGTATCCAAAAGGGAACTCAAAAATGTCTTCATTGGGACTAAATCTGACTTACGCAGAGCGAAGTGCAGCTCCATGTCTACTCATGTATTTTATTATTCTAATATGTTGGAAGACAAGGGCATGCCTATGTACCTTAAATTTATAACCAAGCAGTCGCATCAATTTGTTCTTACGAGGTTTAGACTTGGTATTGTACATAACTTAGTGGCCTTCCCAGTGATGAAACTACATAGTCAATCCCCCTGCCCCTGTGATGGCCAGTCTAGGCAAAGCACTTTGCACTTTATGCTTATTTGCCCACTTTACATGCACCTTCGCCGTTACTACCTTAGACCTGTGTTTATAAAACACTCTGTGTATACTACAACCCAATCCCTGAAATTGTTATTTGCACTTGATTCTGCAGATATCTGTTTTTTTACCGCTACCTTTTTACTTAAAGCTGTTTCGCATAGGAAAAGTCTGGTGTGTTAATACTTTTTAATTCTCACATTGTTGAGTTATTGTCCTCACTGCAATGTTTGTATCGTGTGTTTTTATATTGTATGCTTTTGTGATTGTTTTTAATAATCGAATAAAGCTTTGAAATTGGAATTGGACGTCATGTTTGAGGCGTTTTAGCTGTTTCAGGAATGCAGTCAGCAAAGTAGCAACCCTGCAGCCCTGTTATGTCCTCCAGAGCATATGAAGTGGAGGCGGCTGCTTCTGTAGCAGTAAGACTTTCAATGACGGTCAACTGAAAGTCATGGAAAGACATGAGTCTTCCTGTGGTGGTCTGAAGATAAAAACCATATGCATTATATGTTGCCATCTGGATTGGGTGGGTGAACAGCTTCTTATACCAAGTGCAAGTTTTACAACTTGCATTGTATGGCTGAAGAACCTGGTCATTCTTTTCCACTTCACCCATGTACTTGAAATCAAGTATACAGGTGGGCTTGTGAACTTTGGCCATCTGACTCCAAACCATGATAGGGGAAGTTTATCATGAACTGTAGTGAGCATGTACACATCATGCCTATTAGAGTAACTGCCTTTGAGCAGTTCATTGAAACACAACACAGTGCGTTAGGATTTTTGGAGGAGCCTCCTAGAAAGAAGCTAGTGTGCAAGTCCTTTGTGGTGACAACAAACTCTACAACATGCCACAGTGCCAGCTTTGTACAGCTCACTGAACATCTCCACTCCTGTACAGAAATTGGCCACAAAAAGGTTATAACCTTTGTGAAGGAGTGGCTAGACAAGCTCCAATACAATCATTCCCGCAGCTCCTTGCATGGGAGGGCAACCCACAGGGCTTAGAGTAGAGTGGAGCTCTCTCACAGCACCTACAACTTGATGGAATAGCTAGCTCTTTTGCTCACAATGTACTGCCTGAACAGCAGCCGCCCTTTGTACAAGATCAAGCACTAATCAATCACTATGGGGCATATTATCAAGTAAAGGCGTTACATTATCGCCGCTTTTATCGGCAGGAAAATGCCGATAAAGCGGTGATAATGGGCTTGATAATATGCTCTATGAATTCCAATCGAAGCCCACGTTAGATGTCTTCACATCTAACATGGGCTTCGATTGGAATTCATAGAGCATATTATCAAGCCCATTATCGCCGCTTTATCGGCAGTTTCCTGCCGATAAAAGCGGCGATAATGTAACGCCCTTACTTGATAATATGCCCCTATATTTTTTACAGGAATATAAATCTCTGGAAACCTAGCAGACAAATGTTCCACACCAGGTTGCATTTAAAACAACCTGTCAGGGTCTGGATGGTCCTAAGGCAATGCAGCAGAATTGTCATTGAAATGCAGCAGACACTGCAATAGCAAAAATGATCTCTACTCATGTACAGTGCAAAGATGGGTGTTACTCAAACTGTGCAAGTAGACCATTAGGACTGCAAGCTTGGTTTGTGCACTAAATCCATTCTGAGCGTAAATACCAAAAATATCTCTAACTACTCAAGTGAATTAGTAGTCCACTGGTGTGCCCTAGAATGAGGCTCCAGAGTGCCTCCATGCTCCCTCAGAAATTGGTTGACATGCACATTTGTTTGCTCCACAATTTGCTCAGGGAAGTCAACATCAAAAAGGAGAAGGACCTAGTCAATTGGCAAAACATTGGCTGTATTGACTTTACATCTAGCGTTGCCAGTGAACGGCAGAATTTTGGGCTAAACTAATTTGGGGGCTGCCGAGAGAGCACTCAATCTGTGCTTTTTGCCACATGTGTCCGCTCTCTGGGATGATTTACCTTGCTACTGTCGCTCCGATGCACAGACTGCTTGTGAAGGAACAACACAACTGTCATCATCATATCACTCAGAAACGCTGGGAGATGAGCTGTCATATGGAACTTCGCAGACTGAAAATCACTTCCAGATTATGCTCCATTTTCCTCTCCCTCAGATGCTATCTCAGTATCTGCTGTCCCAGTCTCTGATCCTGCCTGAGAGCTGTTCTCCATAACCCAAGTAAGGGCCTGCGCAGCAGTCTCCCACAAAGATGCCATCTCTAATGACTGGCTAAAACCTTCCTTCAAGAACACTGCCCTACGTACAAGGCAGACGTATAGTTCTAAATCAGTCAGTGGGTATGTGTGTCTATGAGATATGTGCAAGATTAAATAAACACAAAAAATACTTAGCTTTTTGCTGAATCTTCTGGATCACCAAAGGCACTAAAATGACACAGAATGAATTCACCTTATCACATACCCAATACCAGAGCATACTTTTGTTATGACTTTTCCAAAACGTTATTGTTGGGGGAGATGCTGTGCCATTGCCAGTATAACAGCTATATCATGAAACTAAAAATCTACCTTTGATCTCAAGAAGCACACATTCACATAGTAGCCCCTGCAAATTTGTGAGCTGGAGTGCTCCTTGTGAAAACTCACAGAGCTAGCATTAGGATCAATGGAATTTCGCAGCAGGAGAGCACCACATTATTAAACAGTGTTGACTAAATTAAGCAGCAGGAAAAAGCAAATTATGCAGCATAATGCAGCACTTTTTCTTGAAAGTATGACTTAATTATTTTATGATTTGAAAACATGGTAATACTCTCTGGGCAAACATTTTGACTCTTTAATTAATTTATTTATTTGAAAAGTTTTATAAAGCGTGAACATGACCCGTACGTGTATCAGATCACTGTACAAAGGAACGGAAGCGAAGGGAGGTAAAAACATGAGTACAACACCAAACGAACTTGAACAAGCAACAACCCATCTCGTGGGACATGTGAGATACGAGGAGAAGCAACAAGTCTTATGGGGCACGTGGAATACACAAATTACAACAATGAACAAAGATAACAACCCAACTTGTCGGACATGTAAAGAACCAGAAGAGCAGCAAATCTTAAAGGGCACAGGGAGAGACAAAATTAAAATTTATGAACAGGGGTATAAAAGAGTGCCAACAGGAAATAAAAGTTAGTGAAGATAGCTTTAGGACTATTGCTGCAGATGGTCATTCATGAGTAACCATTTGACTTATTTTTTGAATGAGGAGGTAGAGGGGTTTGCTCGGATCTCGTGGGGGAGGAGCATTCCATATTCTTGGTGCAGGACCAGAGAATCCACAATTGGAGGTTCTTTTATTTTTGAATTTGGGAGGTTTCAACAGTAGAGTTTTAGAGCTTCTTAGGGTCCAATTCGAATCCAACAATTCACGTTTTTTTGCCGGGTAGATGGGGGTGTTGTAGTGAATAACTTTGTGCGTCAGGCATCCAATCTTGAAACGGATCTTAGCTTCGATAGACAGCCAGTTTAGTTCAATTAGGTCTGGTGTGCTGTGGTCATGTTTCCTGGAACCAGTGATGAGTCTGGCCGCAGAGTTCTGAGTAGTAGCTCTTAGAGTTGCCAATCTAGCTTTAGGTAACCCAGCCAGGGTCACCATTCCATAACCCAAGCGTGAGATAACTAGGGATTGGACTGCAGACTGAATGTCCTCAGAAGGCAAGAATGGTTTGATTTCCCTTAATATGTTGAGCTGATGATTGGCTTCCTTGTAGTTGCACTGATGTGATCCTGCACATTCAGGTATGTGTCCAGAATTATGCCTAAAGATCTCACAGAGTCAACAACATGAGGGAAGCAGTTTAAAGCTGTAAGTTGTTTGAGCCAGTCTTGAGTGGGTACAGAGTGATTGTGGGGGGCAATCAGGAGGAATTCTGTCTTGAAAGTATTTAACAAAATTTGATTATGAGTTAACCATCTTTGAGTTTTTTGCAGTGCACAGTTCAGAGTTTTTATGTCATCTGGTGAGGAAATTTTCAAATACAATTGAGTGTCATCAGCATAAATATGGTATTGAATGTTAGAGCGGTTCACAGTGGTTGTAACGAAGGTTTAAGGGGCTCCCTGCAATGTACATGGAAGGGCCCGCTCTGGATTTAATCCAGAGCACTTAGGCCAGTGAACTGTGTAGAGGGCCCCCCCTCCCCACACTGCAGGGGATGCTGGGCCTGTGTTACGCCCCTGGCAGTTCAAGATTTCAGAGAGTGGTTCCATTAAAAGGTTGAAAAGCGTGGGGGAGAGTATGGAGCATTGAGGCACTCCAAACGAGGGGTACTGGTTGCAGGGGAGTGATTAACAGGCCCATCTTTTTTGAAGCAGATCAATCAGGTTTTTATGTTAGATTGTGTCAAATGCAGAGGACAGATCAAGAAGGATCAGTAGACAGGGAACATTCTGGTCAAGAGATCTCAAGGCATCATCAACGATGTGTGTTAGGGCAGTTTCACTATTTTGTCCCGCTCTGAAACCTGACTACTATAGTTCTAGGAGCTGAAAGTTCCCATTGTGGTTGCAGAGCTGTGTGTGAAAGCATTTCTCAAGCAATTTGGCCAAAGTCATGATATTGGTAATTGGAAGGAAATGTTTAGGATCTGCTAAGTCTGCATTTGGCTTTTTAGGGATGGAAGTGACTTGACCCATCTTGAGGCAATCAGGAACCCTACCCTGTACGAGAGATTCATGAATAATCATGGACCAGAGTGGAAGAATAGCTGGTTTGTGTTCATTGAAGTGATTAGAAGACTTTAAAGAAACCATAGATTGGAGCAGCTCCACATCATCTGGAAGTAGAAAGGAATTCCAAGATGCATTGTTTTTGGAGGGTATTCTGTGGGGTAGGAAGTAGGTGCTCTTGCTATCATTGGTCAAGATGATGGTGAGAGGAGAGTCAGAGGCAGCAGATTAGATGAGGCACGTTGCAGTTCAAGTTTAATATTTCTAGCCTTATCAGTGAAGTGTACTGAGAAGTCCTCCCCACTGGGGCAAGTGATCTTGGGTGCAGAGAGTTGGTTGGAGGAGTGGTTAGCTTGTTTGATGATTTCAAATAGTTTTTAGGTCTGCTTTTGGCACTGTCAGGCTGTGCCCTGAGGTGATCAGTTTGGCACTACAGATATTCTTGTTATATACACTTATAGACATCCTGAACTGTTTGAGGTTTGTGATGGAGGGTGAATGTCTTCAAAGTCTCTCCGTAAGCCTTAGTTTGTGACGTTCCTCATTAAGTAAACCATTAAACCAGGGCTTGGACTGTTTGATCGGTATCCTTCTGAGTGCCTTGGTGCAATTGTGTTGAAAATGTTCGAAATGGTGGAGATGTAATGATCCGTAAGATCATCCAGGGTTGTCATGTTAGGGGGTGGTGGAAGTAGATTTTTGCTAATGGTCATTAGGTCATTGATGTTGATGTCTCTCAGATTTCGAGCCAGGTGTTTAGTTTTGAGCCGTTGACCATGTCTGACCATAACCTTTTCTAGGATGTGAAACAAGTTTTGGTAGTGAACCTACCAGTCGCAAGTTTAAATGTCAACCAGTTGTATGATGTTAGTTTTAGCTATGATTAGATCAAGGGTGGATCCCTTGTTGTAGATGGGTCTCTTGCAGGCCTGTGTGAAGTTGAGGTCAGAGAGGAAAGCCTTGACGGAGCACAATAAGGGATCATTTGTGTAATTTCAGTATAGGGTAAAGTCCCAGAGGAAGACATGGTTGGGGTGTTGGTCAGAGTTTGAGGCAATGAACTCCAGGATTTGCTCGATGAAGAGCAGATTGCCACTTGGAGGATGATATATTGGGTGGAGAAAACAGACTATCTTGCCATTGTACCCGATTTCAATGCCTAGGTGGTCACAGGAGGACATTATGGCAGTTTGAACCTGTGTCAAAGTGATGATGGAGTGATAGATGTAAGCAATGGCACCCCCAACTTTAACAGGTCTATCGAGTATTATAATATCATATTCGGGAGGGACTAAGATGTCCAGAAGTGGGGAGGAGGTGTCATTAGGTCAGGTTTCAGTTAGGATCAGGAGGTCCAATTCTTGCATGAGGATGAGGTCAGAAATATCCGCTGTTTGCTTCACTGCTGACCTGCAATTGAGCAACTTCGATTTGATGTGCAAGTTAGTTGCTACTGCTCCTAGGTGAGAAGTGGCGACCAATAGTAAGCAATTCTTGTTCACAGATCTCAGGTTAACACTTGGGGCTAGATGTAGGTAAAGCATATTTACCGACCCTTAAATACCGAATTTTACCGATTCGGTATTTAAAAGTCGGTAAATATGAAGGGGGGAGATGTAGGGAAATCCAGATGTTTATTTACCGAATCGGTAAAAGTCGGTATTTACCGATCGGTAAATACCGACCTGTAATGCTCCATTCATTCCTATGGGCTATGAAGCCCATAGGAATGAATGGGGCATTACAGGTCGGTATTTACCGATCGGTAAATACAGATTTTTGGCAAGGGTGCAGGGGGTGTCACTTTGACACCCTCTAGCACCCCCAAAAAAGGTTCGGGGGCCATATGGCAGGCATACCTGCCCTAAGGGCAGGTCTGCCTGTCATATGGCACAGGTGTGCATGCGCACATTTGCATGCACACCTGAATCGGTATTTCACCATCAAATTGAATTTGATGGTAAAATACCGATTTCTAAGGCCTTGTGGGACTCATAAGAGTCCCACCTACATATCGATTTTACAGATTCTGTAAATATACCGGTCAGTAAATTTACCGACCGGTATATTTACAGATTCTGTAAAATTACCTATCGGTAAATTTACAGAACGGTAAATTTACCGATTCTGCCCCCTACATCTCAAATGCCTTTTACCGGTCGGTAACGGCCGAATTCGGCCGTTACCGACCGGTAAAAGCCTACCTACATCTGGCCCTTGGTTCTCTAAAAGGGTCGGAGGAGATAGTTTGGATGTTGAGTGGAGAGTGTGAGGAGACACTGTAAGACCCATTGTAGGATAGAAGTGGGGAGAAAGTGTCATCATCAGACAAATGGTGAGTAGACCTATGGTGTCCGGAGTGGTGGTTCTGAAGAGCCGTGTTTTACAGAGTAGGCTAAGCAGGTTTTTGGAAGAAGAAATGTCCCCACTGCGGTGTTTATACCTTGCTGGAGGGCTGGGTTGATAAGTCTCAAGGGTAGGATAGAGTTTCCAAAACCTCTTCATCTTCAAGGAGAAATGTAGGAGGGCCTGCAGGCTGTCCTTAACAGTTTGTGGATCCTGCTTGAGGTCAGCCAACTTATCCTCAATGTAGGGCAGGCTATCACAATGAGCGGCCATTCTAGGACTAGATGGTGGATGGAACCCCTTATGGAGGGGCATGTTGGAAGGCTGAATAGTCTCCTCTAAAGTGTGAGAGAATGCATTGAGAGAGGGGATGGGATTCAGCTTGAGGTCAGCCATAATATCCTCAATGGGGGAGGGTTGGCATTGTGGCGGCAGGTCTAAGGGTAACTAGTTGAAGAGACAGCCCTTGGAGAGCAGTAGTGGGAGGCAAAGTGGCTTTACCATATGTGAGGAGGAAAGAATTATGGGAGGAGACAGGATAATGAGGGTTTAAGGAAGAAGTACTGGAGTGTGAGGCTGGAAGAGGGGTAGGAAGACCTCTCATTTCGGTATTCAGGCAGACTTGAGTTGACATCTCCGGGTTAGGTTTATTGGTATTGCGTTCACCATCTGTGCTGATGGATTTGTCAGACCGACTCATGCGGTGTGAGGGGGAAGCAGAGTAGGGGGAGACAGAGGAGGAAGAAACAGAAGATTCCGAAGCTGAGGGGAGACTTTGATTAGGTAGACTAGCAGGGACTGAATTATCAAGTGTATTTTTAATCCTCATAAAGATTCTGTCAAAGAGTTCAAGATTCCTGTCAGAACCTTGTATAAGGATGTCTCCATTGTTGTATAGGGCTATTGCAAGGTCAGCATTGAAGTCAGGTGAGGGTAATATGGTTATTCGGAAACCATGAGGGGTTTTGCTCTTTGGTTTGGACCCACTCTTCTTAAGACTCTTCTCCATTGAGCTATTCTGGTAGTGTAGAAAGTTAGGTCGGTAACCACAACACCCTTTAACGTGTGGAAATAGGTATCAGAGATGAACGTTTCAGGGAAACGTTTGAGCAGATTGTGTTTGACGGTCTTTGCTGCTTTCTTGGAAAGGTTAGGGGATAGGCCATCTTAAAAGCATTAAAACCTACCTGTGTCAGAATGTCATAAGAGCTAGTGGTATATTGCGCCTTGGTGAGGATAGTGAACTGCTTAGAGGTGATGTGGGAGGATCTTGGATGATGAGGAGATGCCAGAAAGTAGTGTAATATTCCACCATTAGATTTCAAGCAATCAATGCACTGTGTAATGAAACACTTGCTTGTTGTTGAGAAGTCACCAGAGAGTAGGGTAATATCCACCTTTAGATGCAAAGTATTTGGTGCACTATAAACCAAGCACAAAAATCATTCAAAGATGGCTGCTGCTCAAGTGAGTGGACCTATTTTCGATTTAGAATCCTGTGCCGTGGATTTACAAGCACCATTATACTTTCAAATGAGAGGGGAGGTAATACATTTGATTAATTACAACAATCTCAGAGGGAAGACTTAACTTCAACTCTGGTCAGATGTAAAACGTAAACCAATACTATCTACTTTGGGAAAACGATGCAAGTCCTATGTTTGTTTTCCCACCCCCAACTTCGGCAGCCATCTTGAGGAGAAGAAAAAGTCCATCAAAACTGTCTACTTAGGGGTAAGGATGTAAGTCATATGTTTATTTTCACACACCCAACTATGGCCGCTATCTAGAGAAGGAGACCCCATGAGTAGGGTAAAAAAAAACATAATGCCAAAAGGACAGGATGCATTTCATCCAAACATGAAGTCAGGGAAAACAAAGTACAAGGAGTTTCAAAACAAATGGGCACAACAGACTCAATCCACGCCCCCCCAAACGCATTGAGCTGCTGGTGTATAGGAGTTGTGGAGCGGAAGCAATTGTCAATTGTCAGGGTGGGAGGCATGAGAGGCCACACGATGCAGCCCATCAGCAAAATCAGGGCTTTTGCGGGCACAGCAGCAAGTTAGGGAGCAGGGACACAAACTCACTGCACCACCCCTAGGGGCGGCTCCAGACACCAGTCAGGTGTAGCAGCAAGTCCCAGAGTAGGGAAAAACTTGCCGCCCCCACAACACAGCCAAGCAGGACTCGAAATGTGGAGACACAGCTGCCTCGTAGCGAGCAGCAGAGGCTCACAAGGAGTCGCTGAGCACCACAGCTACTTCAGTCAAGATGGCCGACCCAGATCACCAAAACATCAGCAGCGCGCCCATACGGGGTACAGTGGGAAGTGCGACATGAGAAAACAACAGTGAAGTCCACAACATCAGTTCAGCTGGTCCGGGTGAAGCATGCAGGCCTAATCTGGCATGGGCTCCAACTCTCCCCTGGGATTCGCCACTCCATCGCTCAGAACAACCACAGGGATCCTCGAAACGTAATCATTTCAAAGAGCACCGACACAGGCACTGTCCTGGACTCACAACCTCCCCAGCTCTTCAAGGAGGTAAGTCAAACATGATCGCAGCATTAAGAGTTCAAAGGGACTGGCTAAAAAGGGATATTCAGCAATACATGATCCCAAGCTTGGGAGACTCCGTGAGGTCCTTCCTTCCAGTGCCATCTTGGTTTCAGTCATGTGGGTCTAGTCTATGTGGTTATCCTAACCTCACAGACTACACATGTGGCCTAGGCTCCTACCTCCTACATGTGGTCTCATCTCCTAGTCTGCAAGAGTATCTTGAGCTCCCTACTTCTGCAGGTAATCTGAGTTTCCTGCCTTTGTGCGTTCCTTGAGCCCTCAGCCCATGTGTGCCCTGAGTACACTGGCATTTGCGTGCCCTCCGCTCCCAGTTTTTATGAGTTCACTAAGATTCTAGATAATATTTCTGATTTCAATGTGCTCCTAAAACATGTGTGCGTTATAGAAACAAGGGTTCCTAGCTTATTTAAAATAATCACAATACAGTATAGCACACAATGGACTACTATACGTTGACTTTCCAATGCCCAGCCGGGCAAGGAATTTATTTATCATTCAATGTCAATTTTATCACAATATTTTTCAGACAGGTAGTATGACACAAGCCTGTGCCGTACTTTGAAAAAGAGAAGATAGAGAAAAGTGAAAGGGGTGTTTTCAGGCAAGGAAAAAAAGAGCAAATCAGGGCACTTATAATTGAAAAGAAATAGTGACAGTGTCGCCTGGAGTGAAACAAACAATATCAAATTTTAAAATGCTACATGTATGTACACTCATAGGTGTCGACGTTTCGATCCCTTCGCTCAATTAGTTAATTGGGATCATCATCAGGAGTTAAAAATTAGAGTTTGCCTGAATGTAACAAAGCCTGTTGAGAAAATAAGGAAACAAGCACAAAGAAAAATCTTTAGAAAAAACAGTTATTGAGGAGAGCGGTCAACGCATGCCTTAAACTTTCCATTATACATCTGAAATCAGAGTTTGTGACATGTGCAGGGTGACAGTGCCATTTGTGAAGTACATAGTCACGTTGCATTTATACATTAACACCGAGCCCCGGAATCGCAGTGACTCATGTGCAGAAGATATTGGGAGTTTGTGCACAACGAGTGACTGAGGGGATTGTGCAGCAGTGTGTTTAGTGAATGGGGGATGCCCGTCACTCAGTGAGCTGGTGTTTGAGCCGGGCCACATGCATCTCTGGTTTTTCAATGGTTTACTGGTCAACACAGGACGTACCTTTTTGTTGCGAGGTATTGAGTAAGGCGTCAAGCGTTCTTCGGGCACCCACGGGTAGCGTCCGGTGGCAGCCAGGGGTACAGGACTGGTCCTGGTTGAAGGGTTTAGATATATCCCATCGCGGCTTTAAGCCGAGCTGTGGGAAAGATGCACTTTAGTATGCGTGGTGGGGGCGGGCCAAGGAACGAGTGATTTGTTTAGATTACATACCCATTGTGAGCTCGTTTTAATTCGTATGCGTTTCCAAATGATTCTTGGAGTGAAATGGTTCGACTTCTTAGAGCGCCGATTTGTTTAACGGGCTGAAATAAATTATGTTCAAAATTATATCATGATTTTCAGGAATTCAGTCCGGAGGGTCTAAACGGACAATTGTTAAGGAGGTTTACCTTATTAAGCGTTCTTGAGTAGTACACTGAAGGCTCGATGGCCGGGGTAAGTTGTACACTCTATAATCGATCAATGTCGTCAATGTTGCGCTGAAAAATAGGGATGAAGTTTACTTGGCGCCCAATCTCTGAGACATGGTCAGGATCGGACTCAATGTCCGTTTGGGCGCCAGCGGGGAAGAGCCACTTACCGATTCAGGTTGGAGCTCGCGTCTGGCCGGGATGCTTCGTTTCAATGCCGGTTACCGCTGGTATTCCTAGGAATGCTAGTCATAGTTTAGCGGTCCGGTCACGTGGAGGCAACTTCAGGCGCCATCTTGGAAAAGTGTCCCCGTCTTGAATGGCTACAGTAATGGAAGTGGTTCTTGGGCGCTTGCATGGGCGCCATCTTGAAATGTCCCGGAGTACAAGGGTACTATGATGTTAAGAAGTATGAGAACCCATAGCTTGTGATTGCATGAGGTCCCAGTGGGGGGGTTAGGTTAGCGCAAATTGCTCTTCATGTGTTGCCCACTAGAATTACGGGACAAAAATCCACCTGATTGGTTAAACAAAGGGTCGGCTGCAGGGGTAGTATAACGCAGGCTGTCGCTTGGCAAGACGCATAGGGGGTGGGGGGAGTGCATGCGTACCAGTGAAGTCGGTGTGAGTGAAACAATTGTGACACATATATGTTCATTAATAACTTAACACCAGATAGATGAGACCCATAAGTCTTTCTGCTTTGCAGTTCCTAAATTCGATATAGTTTATTCACAAGAGAGTGGTCCAGTCCTCACTACGGTTCAATCCCGTGTGGATGGTATTAAACTGTATGATTGATTTCAATTCCTCGCGATTCAGGATTTGTTGCAGATTACCGCCTCTTTGTGGTAATTTCACCGATTTCAGGACTGTCCATCTCAGGTCGTCAGCCGTGTGTTTCAGGGATGAAAAATGTTCCACTAGCGGGGCATTGAGAGTCCCGCATCTTATGCGGCTCCGGTGTTGGCTTATGCGCGTCTTCACCTTCTGTGTGGTTTGCCCCACATACATTTTTGGACAAGGGCATAAGACCGCATAAATTACATTACAACTATTGCAGTTTGTTAAGACTTTCATCTCATTTGTGACATTATTGTGATTGAAAGTGCGCCCCTCCAGTGTCAAATCACACACAATACATTGTCCACATTTTACATGCCCTGTCACAGGTGGTAAGCCCCAGTTGGATTCAATTGTGTTATTTGTGGGCGGTGTGGGTAGGGCCGCCCGGACAAGATGGTCTTTTATATTTTTGCTTTTTTGGAACGCAAACAGTGGCTTCTCAAAATTTAGTTGGCCTGCGTTCAGGATTGACCAATGCTGCAGGATTGTTTTTCGAATTTTATTCGAGACTGGGGAAAAAGTGGTGACACAAGCAATTCTTTCAGTCCTCACCCTACTTTTTGGTTCAAGTAATACGTCTCGGGGGCAGTACCATGCTCTTTTAGAGGCATTCCTGACTAATCTCTTTGGATATCCACGCGCTTTTAGTTTGGATGACAAAATATCTGCCTCTCTGAAATAGTCAGGTTTTGATGAACAGTTGCGCCTTATGCGGAGGAATTGTGAGTAGGGGAGAGAATCTTTAAGGGCTTTAGGGTGGTTGCTGTCATACCTCAGCAACGTATTGCGTTCGGTTGGTTTCCTGTACAATCGGGTCAGCAATTCGCCCTCCTCATGGTAAATTGTCAAATCAAGGAAAGGGATCTCTGTTTTATGATGAGAGAGAGTAAACTGCAGGTCATCACAGTTATTGTTTAACCAGTGTAAGAAAGATTCTAAAATCTTCTCGTCCAGATTCCAAATTAAAAAAATATCATCTATGTACCGTCGCCAGATGGCGATTCCAGAACGAAACGGATTGAAATCCGATAAGATCGTGCCCGTCTCGAGCGCGTCCATAAACAATATTGCCAGGTGGGGGGCAAAAATAGCCCTCATAGATGTACCCTTTATCTGCTGGAAGAATACCCCATCAAAGACAAAAAAATTCCTCGTGAGGCACAATTCCAATAGCTGTAATATGAAGAGTGTCGGTACTCTGTGGGGTCTGGGCCTGGAGTCAAGGATTTTTTGAATGACCCGTAGAGCCGCTCCTTGAGGGATATTGGTATAGAGCGACTCTACGTCCAAGGTACAGAGTGTTTGGGAACCTGGGTCAAAAGGGTAATGCTCAACCAAGTTTATCATTTCCATGCTGTCACGGACATAACAGCTAGTAGATGGCACAAAATCTTTGATGTGAAAATCCACATAGGAACCCAGCGGCTCTAAAATTGAGCCACAGGCAGACACTATCGGTCTTCCCGGTGGTTTCTCGATGTTCTTATGAATTTTTGGGAGGGTGTAAATCACAGGTAGGCGCGGACATTTGACATTCAGGAAGTTATATTCCTTCTTACTGAGGTAGCCTTCGTCTTTGGCATCTGAGGTCAGCTTTTTAATTTGTGCTTGGATATCACTGGTTGGGTTGCGTCCTAGTCTCAAATAATGCTCTCTGTTGTTCAGTTGACGGTTAATTTCATCTTTATAAGAGTCAATGTTCTGTAGAACAATTCCTCCGCCCTTATCCGTACTTTTGATAATCAAATCAGCATTAGATTTAAGTGTGCTGATTGCTTCTTTCTCACTCTTGGGGATGTTATAAGGGATGAATAATTTTTTCTTCTCCAATGACTCTAGATCTTTAATAATCAGTTTTTCGAAAGTCACGATTTCAGATGGGACCATACTAGCAGTTGGCAGGAAGGTGGAAGGAGGGCTGAAGGGTGTGTTACGATTGGACTGTGGTGGGGGGTGCAGCTGAAAGAAAGCCTTCAGACGGATAAGTCTGAAGAATCTGAGTAATTCAGTCTGCAATTCCATGAAATTTGGACGAATGGTGGAGACAAAGGACAGTCCCTTCTTCAAGAGTTCTAATTCAGAGTGTTGTAGTATGTGGTTGGACAGATTGAAGATTGGAATTACCTCAGGGGCATTTTGCAGGGAAGGGGCTACCATTGGTAAAAGTTGTTGCGGGTTTTCCGCTCCCCTGGGGCGTTGAACCATCTCCGAGGTTTTTTCGCTCTCCCTCTCTGAGGAGTTCCTGATTGGCCCCTGGATAAAAAATTCCCTTGGGGGGCTCCTCCACCTCTTCTTAAATTACTCCCTCCTTCTCCAGGGTCTGAGTGGTCAGATGAATCTTCCGAAGTATCGGAGAATCCCACTATATTTTGCCGTTTATTGTAACGGCCCCACGGTCTATTGTGGGGATTGAAATTAGGTCTGTTAGTATAAAAATCTTTATTAAGATATGGATAAGTGTTCTCAGCACTATAGTTCTTGATGTCTTTTTTAACTTTGTTTGCCTTTTTATTTTGCTCTATGTAGTTAAACTCTGCAACTGCCTTTTCGACTTGTTCAAGCAGTTTCTTACACTCAGGTGTGGGGTCTGAGTCATTAATCTGTTTTAGGAGGTCACTGATTTCAATCTCTAGTGTTTTAAGTGTCTCAGTGGCAATATCAATGCCCAATGCTAACCATTGCCTGGAACATGTAGTTCCAATGTAGCTAAAGTTTGTCGTGTACTTGGGATTATCCGTAAATATGCCTGGAATGTTCCGCACCTGTAATCCTACTGGTATGACACCGGATTTGAGATAATCTGTTAGCATAAGTACCATTAGTTGGAGCCTGACCTGTTTTTTCTTAAGTTTTTCTAATTGTTCCGGTAAACTGGAGACAGCACCTGGGGGGGCATCCGGAGTCTCTGATAGTAGTGAGGGTAATGAACATAAATGTTTGATATGATCTACAGTATATAAAGGGGCATGGTCTGACATCTCCTAAGGAATATAGACAAGGGCTTAAAGGAGAAGTAAGAACAGATTCAGGATCTGTGAGTACTATGGCACTAGGAAGGCCACCCTCGAGAATGAGGTATTTCGAGTTTAAGACAAACCCTGCAATCTAGTGATTGCGCTCAAGTGTTTTTGAAAGACAAGGGAAACCCAGCGGGTAGCCAAGAACCATGGGTATAACTGCGTTATAGAAACAAGGGTTCCTAGCTTATTTAAAATAATCACAATACAGTATAGCACACAATGGACTACTATACGTTGACTTTCCAATGCCCAGCCGGGCAAGGAATTTATTTATCATTCAATGTCAATTTTATCACAATATTTTTCAGACAGGTAGTATGACACAAGCCTGTGCCGTACTTTGAAAAAGAGAAGATAGAGAAAAGTGAAAGGGGTGTTTTCAGGCAAGGAAAAAAATAGCAAATCAGGGCACTTATAATTGAAAAGAAATAGTGACAGTGTCGCCTGGAGTGAAACAAACAATATCAAATTTTAAAATGCTACATGTATGTACACTCATAGGTGTCGACGTTTCGATCCCTTCGCTCAATTAGTTAATTGGGATCATCATCAGGACTTAAAAATTAGAGTTTGCCTGAATGTAACAAAGCCTGTTGAGAAAATAAGGAAACAAGCACAAAGAAAAATCTTTAGAAAAAACAGTTATTGAGGAGAGCGGTCAACGCATGCCTTAAACTTTCCATTATACATCTGAAATCAGAGTTTGTGACATGTGCAGGGTGACAGTGCCATTTGTGAAGTACATAGTCACGTTGCATTTATACATTAACACTGAGACCCGGAATCGCAGTGACTCATGTGCAGAAGATATTGGGAGTTTGTGCACAACGAGTGACTGAGGGGATTGTGCAGCAGTGTGTTTAGTGAATGGGGGATGCCCGTCACTCAGTGAGCTGGTGTTTGAGCCGGGCCACATGCATCTCTGGTTTTTCAATGGTTTACTGGTCAACACAGGACGTACCTTTTTGTTGCGAGGTATTGAGTAAGGCGTCAAGCGTTCTTCGGGCACCCACGGGTAGCGTCCGGTGGCAGCCAGGGGTACAGGACTGGTCCTGGTTGAAGGGTTTAGATATATCCCATCGCGGCTTTAAGCCGAGCTGTGGGAAAGATGCACTTTAGTATGCGTGGTGGGGGCGGGCCAAGGAACGAGTGATTTGTTTAGATTACATACCCATTGTGAGCTCGTTTTAATTCGTATGCGTTTCCAAATGATTCTTGGAGTGAAATGGTTCGACTTCTTAGAGCGCCGATTTGTTTAACGGGCTGAAATAAATTATGTTCAAAATTATATCATGATTTTCAGGAATTCAGTCCGGAGGGTCTAAACGGACAATTGTTAAGGAGGTTTACCTTATTAAGCGTTCTTGAGTAGTACACTGAAGGCTCGATGGCCGGGGTAAGTTGTACACTCTATAATCGATCAATGTCGTCAATGTTGCGCTGAAAAATAGGGATGAAGTTTACTTGGCGCCCAATCTCTGAGACATGGTCAGGATCGGACTCAATGTCCGTTCGGGCGCCAGCGGGGAAGAGCCACTTACCGATTCAGGTTGGAGCTCGCGTCTGGCCGGGATGCTTCGTTTCAATGCCGGTTACCGCTGGTATTCCTAGGAATGCTAGTCATAGTTTAGCGGTCCGGTCACGTGGAGGCAACTTCAGGCGCCATCTTGGAAAAGTGTCCCCGTCTTGAATGGCTACAGTAATGGAAGTGGTTCTTGGGCGCTTGCATGGGCGCCATCTTGAAATGTCCCGGAGTACAAGGGTACTATGATGTTAAGAAGTATGAGAACCCATAGCTTGTGATTGCATGAGGTCCCAGTGGGGGGGTTAGGTTAGCGCAAATTGCTCTTCATGTGTTGCCCACTAGAATTACGGGACAAAAATCCACCTGATTGGTTAAACAAAGGGTCGGCTGCAGGGGTAGTATAACGCAGGCTGTCGCTTGGCAAGACGCATAGGGGGTGGGGGGAGTGCATGCGTACCAGTGAAGTCGGTGTGAGTGAAACAATTGTGACACATATATGTTCATTAATAACTTAACACCAGATAGATGAGACCCATAAGTCTTTCTGCTTTGCAGTTCCTAAATTCGATATAGTTTATTCACAAGAGAGTGGTCCAGTCCTCACTACGGTTCAATCCCGTGTGGATGGTATTAAACTGTATGATTGATTTCAATTCCTCGCGATTCAGGATTTGTTGCAGATTACCGCCTCTTTGTGGTAATTTCACCGATTTCAGGACTGTCCATCTCAGGTCGTCAGCCGTGTGTTTCAGGGATGAAAAATGTTCCACTAGCGGGGCATTGAGAGTCCCGCATCTTATGCGGCTCCGGTGTTGGCTTATGCGCGTCTTCACCTTCTGTGTGGTTTGCCCCACATACATTTTTGGACAAGGGCATAAGACCGCATAAATTACATTACAACTATTGCAGTTTGTTAAGACTTTCATCACATTTGTGACATTATTGTGATTGAAAGTGCGCCCCTCCAGTGTCAAATCACACACAATACATTGTCCACATTTTACATGCCCTGTCACAGGTGGTAAGCCCCAGTTGGATTCAATTGTGTTATTTGTGGGCGGTGTGGGTAGGGCCGCCCGGACAAGATGGTCTTTTATATTTTTGCTTTTTTGGAACGCAAACAGTGGCTTCTCAAAATTTAGTTGGCCTGCGTTCAGGATTGACCAATGCTGCAGGATTGTTTTTCGAATTTTATTCGAGACTGGGGAAAAAGTGGTGACACAAGCAATTCTTTCAGTCCTCACCCTACTTTTTGGTTCAAGTAATACGTCTCGGGGGCAGTACCATGCTCTTTTAGAGGCATTCCTGACTAATCTCTTTGGATATCCACGCGCTTTTAGTTTGGATGACAAAATATCTGCCTCTCTGAAATAGTCAGGTTTTGATGAACAGTTGCGCCTTATGCGGAGGAATTGTGAGTAGGGGAGAGAATCTTTAAGGGCTTTAGGGTGGTTGCTGTCATACCTCAGCAACGTATTGCGTTCGGTTGGTTTCCTGTACAATCGGGTCAGCAATTCGCCCTCCTCATGGTAAATTGTCAAATCAAGGAAAGGGATCTCTGTTTTATGATGAGAGAGAGTAAACTGCAGGTCATCACAGTTATTGTTTAACCAGTGTAAGAAAGATTCTAAAATCTTCTCGTCCAGATTCCAAATTAAAAAAATATCATCTATGTACCGTCGCCAGATGGCGATTCCAGAACGAAACGGATTGAAATCCGATAAGATCGTGCCCGTCTCGAGCGCGTCCATAAACAATATTGCCAGGTGGGAGGCAAAAATAGCCCTCATAGATGTACCCTTTATCTGCTGGAAGAATACCCCATCAAAGACAAAAAAATTCCTCGTGAGGCACAATTCCAATAGCTGTAATATGAAGAGTGTCGGTACTCTGTGGGGTCTGGGCCTGGAGTCAAGGATTTTTTGAATGACCCGTAGAGCCGCTCCTTGAGGGATATTGGTATAGAGCGACTCTACGTCCAAGGTACAGAGTGTTTGGGAACCTGGGTCAAAAGGGTAATGCTCAACCAAGTTTATCATTTCCATGCTGTCACGGACATAACAGCTAGTAGATGGCACAAAATCTTTGATGTGAAAATCCACATAGGAACCCAGCGGCTCTAAAATTGAGCCACAGGCAGACACTATCGGTCTTCCCGGTGGTTTCTCGATGTTCTTATGAATTTTTGGGAGGGTGTAAATCACAGGTAGGCGCGGACATTTGACATTCAGGAAGTTATATTCCTTCTTACTGAGGTAGCCTTCGTCTTTGGCATCTGAGGTCAGCTTTTTAATTTGTGCTTGGATATCACTGGTTGGGTTGCGTCCTAGTCTCAAATAATGCTCTCTGTTGTTCAGTTGACGGTTAATTTCATCTTTATAAGAGTCAATGTTCTGTAGAACAATTCCTCCGCCCTTATCCGTACTTTTGATAATCAAATCAGCATTAGATTTAAGTGTGCTGATTGCTTCTTTCTCACTCTTGGGGATGTTATAAGGGATGAATAATTTTTTCTTCTCCAATGACTCTAGATCTTTAATAATCAGTTTTTCGAAAGTCACGATTTCAGATGGGACCATACTAGCAGTTGGCAGGAAGGTGGAAGGAGGGCTGAAGGGTGTGTTACGATTGGACTGTGGTGGGGGGTGCAGCTGAAAGAAAGCCTTCAGACGGATAAGTCTGAAGAATCTGAGTAATTCAGTCTGCAATTCCATGAAATTTGGACGAATGGTGGAGACAAAGGACAGTCCCTTCTTCAAGAGTTCTAATTCAGAGTGTTGTAGTATGTGGTTGGACAGATTGAAGATTGGAATTACCTCAGGGGCATTTTGCAGGGAAGGGGCTACCATTGGTAAAAGTTGTTGCGGGTTTTCCGCTCCCCTGGGGCGTTGAACCATCTCCGAGGTTTTTTCGCTCTCCCTCTCTGAGGAGTTCCTGATTGGCCCCTGGATAAAAAATTCCCTTGGGGGGCTCCTCCACCTCTTCTTAAATTACTCCCTCCTTCTCCAGGGTCTGAGTGGTCAGATGAATCTTCCGAAGTATCGGAGAATCCCACTATATTTTGCCGTTTATTGTAACGGCCCCACGGTCTATTGTGGGGATTGAAATTAGGTCTGTTAGTATAAAAATCTTTATTAAGATATGGATAAGTGTTCTCAGCACTATAGTTCTTGATGTCTTTTTTAACTTTGTTTGCCTTTTTATTTTGCTCTATGTAGTTAAACTCTGCAACTGCCTTTTCGACTTGTTCAAGCAGTTTCTTACACTCAGGTGTGGGGTCTGAGTCATTAATCTGTTTTAGGAGGTCACTGATTTCAATCTCTAGTGTTTTAAGTGTCTCAGTGGCAATATCAATGCCCAATGCTAACCATTGCCTGGAACATGTAGTTCCAATGTAGCTAAAGTTTGTCGTGTACTTGGGATTATCCGTAAATATGCCTGGAATGTTCCGCACCTGTAATCCTACTGGTATGACACCGGATTTGAGATAATCTGTTAGCATAAGTACCATTAGTTGGAGCCTGACCTGTTTTTTCTTAAGTTTTTCTAATTGTTCCGGTAAACTGGAGACAGCACCTGGGGGGGCATCCGGAGTCTCTGATAGTAGTGAGGGTAATGAACATAAATGTTTGATATGATCTACAGTATATAAAGGGGCATGGTCTGACATCTCCTAAGGAATATAGACAAGGGCTTAAAGGAGAAGTAAGAACAGATTCAGGATCTGTGAGTACTATGGCACTAGGAAGGCCACCCTCGAGAATGAGGTATTTCGAGTTTAAGACAAACCCTGCAATCTAGTGATTGCGCTCAAGTGTTTTTGAAAGACAAGGGAAACCCAGCGGGTAGCCAAGAACCATGGGTATAACTGCGTTATAGAAACAAGGGTTCCTAGCTTATTTAAAATAATCACAATACAGTATAGCACACAATGGACTACTATACGTTGACTTTCCAATGCCCAGCCGGGCAAGGAATTTATTTATCATTCAATGTCAATTTTATCACAATATTTTTCAGACAGGTAGTATGACACAAGCCTGTGCCGTACTTTGAAAAAGAGAAGATAGAGAAAAGTGAAAGGGGTGTTTTCAGGCAAGGAAAAAAGAGCAAATCAGGGCACTTATAATTGAAAAGAAATAGTGACAGTGTCGCCTGGAGTGAAACAAACAATATCAAATTTTAAAATGCTACATGTATGTACACTCATAGGTGTCGACGTTTCGATCCCTTCGCTCAATTAGTTAATTGGGATCATCATCAGGACTTAAAAATTAGAGTTTGCCTGAATGTAACAAAGCCTGTTGAGAAAATAAGGAAACAAGCACAAAGAAAAATCTTTAGAAAAAACAGTTATTGAGGAGAGCGGTCAACGCATGCCTTAAACTTTCCATTATACATCTGAAATCACAGTTTGTGACATGTGCAGGGTGACAGTGCCATTTGTGAAGCACTTTCAATCACAATAATGTCACAAATGAGATGAAAGTCTTAACAAACTGCAATAGTTGTAATGTAATTTATGCGGTCTTATGCCCTTGTCCAAAAATGTATGTGTGGCAAACCACACAGAAGGTGAAGACGCGCATAAGCCAACACCGGAGCCGCATAAGATGCGGGACTCTCAATGCCCCGCTAGTGGAACATTTTTCATCCCTGAAACACACGGCTGACGACCTGAGATGGACAGTCCTGAAATCGGTGAAATTACCACAAAGAGGCGGTAATCTGCAACAAATCCTGAATCGCGAGGAATTGAAATCAATCATACAGTTTAATACCATCCACACGGGATTGAACCGGAGTGAGGACTGGACCACTCTCTTGTGAATAAACTATATCGAATTTAGGAACTGCAAAGCAGAAAGACTTATGGGTCTCATCTATCTGGTGTTAAGTTATTAATGAACATATATGTGTCACAATTGTTTCACTCACACCGACTTCACTGGTACGCATGCACTCCCCCCACCCCCTATGCGTCTTGCCAAGCGACAGCCTGCGTTATACTACCCCTGCAGCCGACCCTTTGTTTAACCAATCAGGTGGATTTTTGTCCCGTAATTCTAGTGGGCAACACATGAAGAGCAATTTGCGCTAACCTAACCCCCCCACTGGGACCTCATGCAATCACAAGCTATGGGTTCTCATACTTCTTAACATCATAGTACCCTTGTACTCCGGGACATTTCAAGATGGCGCCCATGCAAGCGCCCAAGAACCACTTCCATTACTGTAGCCATTCAAGACGGGGACACTTTTCCAAGATGGCGCCTGAAGTTGCCTCCACGTGACCGGACCGCTAAACTATGACTAGCATTCCTAGGAATACCAGCGGTAACCGGCATTGAAATGAAGCATCCCGGCCAGACGCGAGCTCCAACCTGAATCGGTAAGTGGCTCTTCCCCGCTGGCGCCCGAACGGACATTGAGTCCGATCCTGACCATGTCTCAGAGATTGGGCGCCAAGTAAACTTCATCCCTATTTTTCAGCGCAACATTGACGACATTGATCGATTATAGAGTGTACAACTTACCCCGGCCATCGAGCCTTCAGTGTACCACTCAAGAACGCTTAATAAGGTAAACCTCCTTAACAATTGTCCGTTTAGACCCTCCGGACTGAATTCCTGAAAATCATGATATAATTTTGAACATAATTTATTTCAGCCCGTTAAACAAATCGGCGCTCTAAGAAGTCGAACCATTTCACCCCAAGAATCATTTGGAAACGCATACGAATTAAAACGAGCTCACAATGGGTATGTAATCTAAACAAATCACTCGTTCCTTGGCCCGCCCCTCCCACGCATACTAAAGTGCATCTTTCCCACAGCTCGGCTTAAAGCCGCGATGGGATATATCTAAACCCTTCAACCAGGACCAGTCCTGTACCCCTGGCTGCCACCGGACGCTACCCGTGGGTGCCCGAAGAACGCTTGACGCCTTACTCAATACCTCGCAACAAAGAGGTACGTCCTGTGTTGACCAGTAAACCATTGAAAAACCAGAGATGCATGTGGCCCGGCTCAAACACCAGCTCACTGAGTGACGGGCATCCCCCATTCACTAAACACACTGCTGCACAATCCCCTCAGTCACTCGTTGTGCACAAACTCCCAATATCTTCTGCACATGAGTCACTGCGATTCCGAGGCTCAGTGTTAATGTATAAATGCAAGGTGACTATGTACTTCACAAATGGCACTGTCACCCTGCACATGTCACAAACTGTGATTTCAGATGTATAATGGAAAGTTTAAGGCATGCGTTGACCGCTCTCCTCAATAACTGTTTTTTCTAAAGATTTTTCTTTGTGCTTGTTTCCTTATTTTCTCAACAGGCTTTGTTACATTCAGGCAAACTCTAATTTTTAAGTCCTGATGATGATCCCAATTAACTAACTGAGCGAAGGGATCGAAACGTCGACACCTATGAGTGTACATACATGTAGCATTTTAAAATTTGATATTGTTTGTTTCACTCCAGGCGACACTGTCACTATTTCTTTTCAATTATAAGTGCCCTGATTTGCTCTTTTTTCCTTGCCTGAAAACACCCCTTTCACTTTTCTCTATCTTCTCTTTTTCAAAGTACGGCACAGGCTTGTGTCATACTACCTGTCTGAAAAATATTGTGATAAAATTGACATTGAATGATAAATAAATTCCTTGCCCGGCTGGGCATTGGAAAGTCAACGTATAGTAGTCCATTGTGTGCTATACTGTATTGTGATTATTTTAAATAAGCTAGGAACCCTTGTTTCTATAACGCAGTTATACCCATGGTTCTTGGCTACCCGCTGGGTTTCCCTTGTCTTTCAAAAACACCTAAAACATGTGTGAGCACGTGTGTTCTGATTTCCCTAACTCTTTACCTCACTTAATGCCAGATAAGCAGCCAAATAAACAACTGAAAGATGACTAATCAACCTTTGCAGAGGCTCATCCACTGCATGCAAACACATGTTGACATATTGATCGCTTTCCATTAGAAGATATGTGCTTGATATGCACATAAATCTAACATGTGCTGCAAATCTGCAGATGGTAGACTTGCGTGACATATGCAATATATATTTTTTAGAAATGTATGTTTTCCCCTGAGAGGCACAATAGGCCACTGAGGGGAAACACATTGGCCGACACCTGCACTGAGAGGGTTAATTACTAGCACTGTTAGTGTTTAGAAATAGATTGAAAAAATAGTTACTTGTATGTTTCTAATAAATAATATTGTTAATTACATATTTTTATAGAATAAAGATGTAACACATTTTTCACATTTTATTTATGTTTTAAAGTTAATTTAATGTATATTTTTACATTTTTAAACATATTTCTGATTAAAAATAAACATTTATATATAAATAAATAAAACGATTAATCAATTTTTATTCTTTCATAGAATTGTTACTCTTATTCAAAATGTATTGCATTTTGTACATTTTCCACTTGTTTCCATTGTTTAACACTTTTTTAACTGTTCGTAAATTGTTTTACAAACCTATTTTCAACATCATTTCAACCATATTTTTTTTGTATGCATTAAATAATTGTATATATTTTATACTAATATTTAATTTATACTTAACAATTTTTCAATTTTTTTTACAACACCTTTTGACATGTTTTTCATTTCTATAGAGCAGTGGCATAGCAAGGTCAGGTGGTACCCGGGCGGAAAATTTCTCCTCACCCCCCCCCCACATTGAAATTATTAAAAGGAGGAAAAATAAGATACTTAAAGCTTTGCCTTTCTGGTTTTTTTCTTTGCTGAGCACCACTTGTATTAAAAAATGTTATTTTTTTCAACAAAAAGTGTTGGGAACCCTAAAAAATGTTTTTATTTTAAAAACACATATTTTTGCCATTTTGTCACCCGTCAGTGTTGACACCCGGGTGCGGCCTGCACCCACCACGCCGCTGCTATAGAGTGATAATCTTTTTTTTATTTTTTATTTAGCTGCCATTTTTTTTTTACTGCTACCTTCTATTTTGTAGTCTATTTGTGTTGTTTTACGTTTATTTTCTGTAATCCAGGTCACAGTAAGGTACTTCTGTTCTTTGGAACAGTTAAGTCCTTTATATGCTTTTTCAAAGGATTTCGAGGGCTAGGATGATGTGGGGGGGTCTAGAGGTTAGTTATACTATTATTTATGGGTCGTTGGACATTTATTTCTATTATTAGTGTTTTTACTAGTGTGTAGTTTTAGGGTTTTCGTACACTGTTTCAGTAATGCATCGTTATGTTATGGTATTTTATATTATATTATGTGTTATATGAAAATTTTGTGTAATGTGTTTTGTGGTTGTTTCTTTAATTTACTTAACAGGTTTTTGTCAACAAACTTGTCTGTGGTCGTTGGGAGTAACCTCCCCAAACCAATATTTTTAACTTTGATTTCCTTTTTTTTCAGTTTTCCAGAAGCTTTTGATTTCTTTGTAAACACTTCTTCAGGTTTTTGTGGTTCCTAGACACTTTGGATTGCTTCGATGGGAGGTTACTGGATTAGTTTTATTTTTGCATTTTTTGGGGCATTTTGAAAAATTGTTTTCAGTCTTTGGGGGATTATTTGTTTTGACGGTGGATTTAAAAGAATATCTGCAACTACTCGATGGTGAGTTATATTTATTTTAGTTCTTTTGGGTAGTAATTAGAATGTATTCTTTGTGTAAATATTATGTGATTGGCATTATGAAATGTATGGTTTATGTGTTGTATTCATTTTATGTGGTAGATTGAGTTTGTACTTTGAGGTTTTTGTTGTCAGATATATATTTTTCTTGTAAATAATTTAAATATGTATTTTATATTCTCAGTTTTATTTAATATTGAAATGTTATGTAATGTTTAGACTTCTGTCATAAATAAGTATGTTTATTATTTATATGTAAATTGGTTTATCATATTGGTTCACATTTTGTAACTTTTTATTAGGACTTTTGTAGGTTACTATTTATGTCATAATATACTTTTGGCTAATATTTCCAAGTAATCTACTCCTTTGTTGTTTATGAAGAGTTTGACTTTAAATTATAGCATGTCGTACATTCTTTTGCTTTGTTTGCTAAGTTCAGGTGCAACAGATTGCTCCATTCGTAGTTGTTAGTAGCTTTGCTCTCTTTTGTAATGCTTCTATAAATTTATAGAGTGTAGATTGGGTTCCGCCTAGTGTGCATTGGAAGGCATTGCACCATCCTGCCACTGCGTTGTTTGTTTTGGCTTCCTGAGCCAAGGTGCTGTCATTGACATTCCACCATGGTATTGGAAATGGGTTAGCATCTGTTTCCAGAGCAATGCAATCTGCCAGCCCAAGTGTCTTAGAAATAATAGATTAGGGGGCTTAGTTTGACTTCGTTTTTTTGGTAAAAAATACTTACATTATTAAATTATAATTAGGGCTTGCGGTTTTATGGTATTTATTTATTTAACATTTTGTCTTCATTTATCTATATTTATTTTTTGTCCATCTTATTGGTATTTATCCATATTTGTTTTGTGTTTTGCGAATATATGGAGCCGTAAAATTGTATATTTCCACATTAATTTAACTGATAAACATACACTCATACTTTACTGCCTGTTGCATTTTAGCGCATTAGACACCCAAATATAGCAAAACACTACACCTACAGATAAATTTCAGTATTATAATACAAATATATGTTAACACAACTGCACTTAGGGAAATCTCAACCTGTTTTAACTTCCCATGCTGTCTAGCTGCTCAGCTGTTGCCCTGGAAATTACTAAAAACAGCAAGGAGAGTTGCCCACAAGAAGCTCAATTTTCCGTATTTTTCCGCTTTTAAAAATATATACAGACAGAAACTACATTGTTTTCTGTCTGTATTTATCTAAAAAAAATCTGTAAAAACTGAAAACTGGGAGCCCTAATTATAATTCTTGGCTACCTCTTTAACAGGGACGTAGGCAAATTAAATCTGTTTGTAGCATATTCTACACTTACGTAGTGCAGATTGTTGGAGATGTCTCCATATGCTTTGATTGAAATGATAGTAACAGCCATGTATGGCTGTACGGGGTTACATTTTTTAAATGGTATGAACCATGGCTTGTTTAAAGTCTATGCTTATTTTCTGAATGTAGTAGTTATTTGTTTGAAGCTTAATGTGGTTTAAGAGGTCGCAGTAAGTGGTCTTTGTTTAATTGGTAGTAGAGCACACAAAAAAGGGATATTTGTGTTTTTGTATTCACCATGTATGGTGTATATCTGAGTGAACGGTTTGGAACACATTTTGAAGGTCCCATCAATCATCTAGGTTTGACAGTGGCTTCATTTTAGTGAGGTATTTGCAATAGAGAATATTTGTTTCTTGTTGTTTAGGTTGTCATTTAAAAGGAAAGGTTCCTCTTTATGTGTTGTTGTTAAATGTTCAGGTATTTCTATGTCTTGGTATCTTTTAGGGACAGGAGGAGAATGGCTGGTGGCTTTTTTAGTTTGTGTAATTAAACGTTTGGTACATTTCCAATTCACATTTTCTGTAAAAGCTCTTTGTTGGTTGTAGATGTAACCCACATGACTTAGTATTTGCTTTCATTTCTGGGCTGTTCTGTATTTGGCTTGCTGGGGCATTGTTTCTGAAAAAGGTGGAAAAGTAACAATAAATAAAATGTATTAAAGTTTATGTGTTTGTTATTTACATAAAAAAGTATGCAACTACTTCCCCTGTTTATACTTACATGTATGTTCTTTTTAGATGTTTCACACTGTTTTGCATCTTTCCGCTAGGGGTGTACTAATGTGGAGCAGGTGCTTTCCTTTTTGATGGAAGAAAAAAAAGTCTGTTTATTTTAAATGTTTATTTGTTGGTAGTTTGTAGGGGTTGAGGTCACATGGATTGATCACTCGTTTGTCCACTTCAGCATCCCCAACCCCCGCGTCGCCACCTTCAAGATGGCCAACGCCCCCCACTGGAAGTAGAACAAAATCTCAGAGAACATCTGGGCAATTGCTCTCAATACCTTTAATCCTGCTACTGCCACCAACCTCAAACAGGAAGTGAAAAACTTCGAAGCTTGGATCACCAATTGCGCAGATAGCATCGTCCCCATCAAGACCAACATCCAGACAAAATCCTCCAAAAAGGCCAGCTGGTATACCCAAGAATTTAGAACAGTGAAATAAGACAGCAAACAATCGAAAAGGAGATGACTCACCAGCAAGGACACCTTCAACAGGGCAGCCTTCAAGACCTCCCTCAACCTTACCACCACCTACTGAGGGCAACAAAGGAGACAGCCGTTGCTGCACGCATCAAAACCAGCGCCAACAACACCTAGGAACTTTTCAACATAGTTAAGGAATTCTCCAACCCGGCCGCCAGTGAAAACAACATCACACACTCACAGGAGCTGGGTGTCAACCTCGCCCACTTTTTCCACAACAAGATCGCATCTATATACAGAAACTTCGAACTCCAAGCGACACCTATTGACTTCCTCAACAGACACGCCACCTCCGTAACTGACACAAACCACACACTGACCACCTGGAACATGCTCTCCACCCAGAACACCACCACCACCATATAATTCATTCTCTTGGGAGCCAGCACAGACCCGCACCACATCTTCAAACTTGGAAACCACCGCAACAATTGCCGACGCCTAGAAACAAGCCAAAGTCACTACTCCAAAAACCATCCGCCGACACCAGCGAACTCAAAATCTACCAGCCAATCTCCCTGCTCCCATTCCTAGAGAAGGTACTGGAACAGATCATCAATAGTCAACTGGTAACACACCTGGAGCGGTACAAGTTACTAGACACCTCCCAATTCAGATTCCGCAGCAATCACAGCACCAAAACCACCCTGATTGCAGCCACTGACAACATCCAAACCCTCCTCGACCGAGGAGAAACAGCAACTTTGATCCATCGTCCTCTACCTCTCTGTAGCCTTCAACACCATATCTCACCACACATTGGTTGAAAGACTCCACCACATCGGCATCTAAGGGGAGGCACTCAGTTGGATCACCTCCTTCCTCACTGAATGAACCCAGAGGATCCACCTGCCACCTTTTACCTCTGAATACAAGGAGATCACTTGCGTGTACCCAAGGGCTCATCTTTCCGCCCCATGCTCTTCAACGCATATGTTACCCTGCCGGCCAACATCTTCAGATCCCACCGTCTCAACATAATTTCATACGCAGACAACACCCAACTCATCATCTCACTCACTGTTGACCCCACCACCATCAGAACCAACTTCCACAGATGCAAGACAAATGCGGCAGACGGAATGCAGAACAACTTCCTACAGCTGAACACAGACAAGACGGAAGTACTGATCTTTGGCAACAGCAGCAACACATTGAACAACTGTGGGTGGCCTTCAGACCACGGAACCGCACCCACTCCCTCCAACCGCGCCAAAAACCTCTGAGTCATCTTTGACAACAAGCTCACCATGAAATCAAGGATCAACGCCGTCTCCTCCGCCTGCTTCCTCACTCTGCGCATGCTACGTAAGAGCTTCAGTTGACTACCCCTACACATGAGACGTACCATGACACAAGTTCTCATCACCAGCTTTATAAATCTTGATTGATTGATGATTGATATAGTTTTTTTCACTTGACTTGGTTTTTTTAAAACACAATTTTATTAAGTTTTCAAATAGCATAATAAATGCGGTACATTCCCAAAGCAGTTGGGCGCCAAGAATGAAAAGATATAACACGTGAGTGCACATATTATTTCCAAAATGTAAATGATAATGTGGACAGTCATATCCAAGAACACATCTCCTGACAGTGATACATTAGCTAAGGAGCAGAAAAATCGGGACATACATGCTAATAAAATAGCGAGGTATCAGAGGCCTAGCAAGCCCACGAATATCGTGCAAGTTAAATTTTATAAGCTTAATACAAAATCGAAAAATTACCCCCACCCCCTTCCCAGTTCCTGGTCCACTAACTTACAGCTTAATGTGAATAAAGTTTGTATCTACACATGAAATAACAGATCGTTTCACAGAAGGCATATGTACAGATCTCTAGGTCTTCTGAGATTCAAGGGGAACGGCACTATCAGGAAGCAAGCAGTTCTGCTCTTGGGGATGTGGAATGTGGGGTGGGGCTGGGGCCGCTCTGTGATGTTGGAGGGGTCAGCATATCAATGGCTTTGAAGGTTTCAAGCATATGGTCCCAATCTAGAGAGATAGGTACCTTACGTAGCCCTCTAAATTCCTCCTGTCTAATAATCATACTCTCCGCAGTGCCCCAGTGGATCAGTTTTATCTGCCATAAGAGAGGTGTTGGGGGGGAAGCAGATTTCCACGGCATTATGATGGCTCGCTTTGCTATAAGCACAGCCAAGTCAGCAAATCTAAATTGGACCGTCCGCTCCTTAGGCCGTTTATGCAGACCCAGGAGACAGCTTTCCACCAAAGACCAAACAGTCGTTCCAGTGACCGCTTGTACCTTGTATCCCACAGTTTGCCAGAACATGCGTAAACGTGGGCACCCCAACAGCATGTGGATGATGTATGTATCTTCTTTCTGACACCTAGGTCAGGTGAGTTGTGCATTAGGAACCATACAATTAGGGCGATGTGGTGTAAAGTATGCCCTGTGGACTGTCATGTACTGTATTTATTTCAATTTAGCATTGTGGGACACCTTCTTAGGCAATTCTAAAACAGTGGACCAGTCCTTGTCTGACAATTTTCTTCCCAGCTCCATTGACCATTTAGCACGGAGTGGCAGTAATGGAATCCCTGAGTGAGCTTGAATACCTCTATATAGACAGCGGGTGAGGTGATGTCCACTTCCCATGAGATGTGTTGCATACATTAGTTCATTCATAGGGGGTTCAATCCCCTCAGGGGACCACCAGCGTTTGATGTAGAGAGAAATAGCTGTGTGTAATATAAACAGTGTCGGGGGGACCCTCTGAGTGCAGACAAAGTCATCATGATCTGCTAGTGCGCCCTCGGGAAATAATGCTCCAACGGTCGACACACCTTTCGGCTCCCACACGGAGAAAACCCTCTTCGACATTAAACCAGTAGTAGTAGGTATCCCTAGTAAGGGAATGTTGGGGGAGTACGGGGGGCCCTTTTGGTATATTGGAGTGCCCTCTTCCAGTAAAATAACGCAGTTTTAAGCAAGGCGGGGGTTGTAGGCGGAACCCCAATTCGTGATAGGAGTAAACTATGAAGGAGACCCTGGTCAAGAAGTTGAGACGTGTAGCCAATTTCCTGAATATGCCGTCCCACCAGCCAGTAGGATAACTACTGCAGTTGGCTGGCCATGCAATAAGCTCAGAAATCCGGGGCTCCAAGTCCTCCCTCCTCAGGACATAGCTGTAATTTGGCAAGGCTGACCCTCCTACGCCCTAGACCCCGTATGAGTTCTAACAGGAGCGTGTCTAGTGTACGAAAAATTTGGAACAGGATAATGACCGGCAGGTTAGTGAAGAAATAGAGGAGACGAGGAAGCATCACCATTTCAGGAATAGAAATTCTACCCATCACCGACAGGGGTCGCGAGGTCCAAAAGGAGACCTGGCTCCGGAGGGATGTAATAGCCTTCAACAAGTTGCCATCTATAAGATCCTGGGAGGAGCTATATGCTTGTATACCTAGATTCTTAAAGGTGTCTGGGGCAGTAGTCAACAATAAGGTACCAAACTGCACAGACTCTGGGGTAGCCCGATATCGCATGTAGAAAGCATAGGATTTCGTTTCATTAATAGCCAGTCCCAATATTTGTTCAAAGTGTTGAAATATAGCCGGGACGGGTTCCAAGTTGGATGTAAGATCATTTAGATATAAAATAATGTTGTTCGCATAAGCGGACACTAGGGGGCCCATTAGTATGTCGGGCGGATCACCACCGCCTGCATGGTGGTGGCGATCTGCCCGACATTTCCTCCCGCCCGCATGTAAATTCCCCCCACCATATTACTATGGCGGGGGACCCTCGCGGACGGGAAGATCTTCCACCGGTTTACTGCCCAGTCGATGAGTCGACTGGGTGGAAAAGCTGTTTATATGGTAGGGGTGTCTGGTAGACACCGCCATCCATATTAAGATACATGCGGGGGTATCCCTTTCCGTGGTGGCAACTATGCCGCCGACACAGAAAGGCATGCAGTCTTCAACATTGGGGGCCGTAGCGGGCCCCCAGGGATTCTGGGGGGTGGGGGGTACACATGGGGGATACCTATGGTACCCCCCTGCATTTCAATGTACAACGTGGCAAGCACAACTTGCATTTTTGGCATTGAGAGAAATGCGGGATGCGCCTGCCAGTGTGGCGAGTTGTGCTATATATGTCATGTAGAACTCTGCAGGTAACCCATCCAGACCGGGAGTTTTGTTTCTGGGGAGGTCTTTGATGGCTGCCTTAATATCAAGTTGAGTAATAGGGGCTTCCAAATCCGATTGCTCATCTGCAGTTAATGTAGGGTATGTGAGGTCCTCAAAGAAGACCGCCAGGCGATCGGGGGTAACAGCCACAGGGGTGCTATACATGTTACTGTAGTATGTACGGAATGCGATGTTTATATCTGCTTGAGTGGAGACCACAGTGCCATCCGGAAGGAAAATCGCAGTAATCGGGACTGGAGAGGGACCTTCCCATATAAGACGAGCCAATAATGGCCCTGATTTATCTGCATCTTTATGACTATGCTGCGTATATGCGCTATAGTCAATGAGGCGAAGTCATTCAAGCAGTTCTGTGTGTTTAATTCTAGCTTCTTGGAGCTGCGCCTGCTGAGAGGGATTAGTATTAGCTATGATTTCCAGGCTGTGAAGGGAATTTTCCACGGCGGATAAACTCTTGTGGGTTTCCTGCCGGGCCCCCACGGAAGCCCCTATTGCCATGCCCCTGCTCACTGCTTTAAATGAGTCCCATTCAATCAAACAGGAGGAGGCAGAGTTATCGTTTACTGAGAAATAATTAGTAATGGCCGTTCTCAATGTGCCTCTAAAAACCTGTTCCTCGAGAGATTGCGGCCAGAGGCGCCAAGTTGGAACCGGGGTGGGAACCCTCCCCCATCCCAGAAGAATTTTAAGTGGGTTATGATCAGACAGGGTCTTATCAAGGTAAGTAGACTCAACAATCTGGGACAGCTGGGCTAAAGAACAAAAGATTCTGTCTATCCTGGTGTGTAGTTGGTGTGGGGGGGAAGTAAAATGAGTATTCTTTACTAGTGGGATGCAGTGCACGCCATACGTCTTGTATTGTCCGCCCAAGCTTGTAGGAAATCTGCATTTTTGGTGGTTGTAGCGCCTCGGAGCGGGGGGTGGGAGCGATCGAGGCTGACATCTAAGACAGAATTAAAGTCTCCGCCAACAACCAAGGGGCACACTATCCAATCCATTAATGATGTGTTTAAGGTGCTGAAAATTATTCTGCTCATAATTGGGGGCATATACGCTACAGATAACTATAGGATCCCCATCGAGCTTACCCAACAAGAGTACATAACGCCCTGCGGTGTCTATCCTTTGTTCAGTCAGCACAAAGGGAACCCCATTCCGAAACCAAATAAGCGAGCCCCTTGCGAAGGCTGAATAAGAAGTATTATAAATCTGTCCCTTCCATTTTTTGCCCAGTTTACTGACTTCTGAATCCGTTAAGTGTGTCTCATGGATGACAGCTATTTGGACTTTCCGCCTATTTAATTGGGCAAGCATCCTGGGTCCTTTATGGACAGACCCGATGCCCTGCACGTTCCATGTCAATATTTTATAGTTACCCAACCCCGCCATATCGGATTTGACTTCAGTTTACTCGCTAATCAGTAGACATGGAGGCAAACATCTATGAATCTCTGGCCCCCAGCCTTCCAGTCAATTAGCCTAATTGTCTTAACTCTGCATGTAACGCACTGGTTTGTGCCACTGGCGGCCCTCAACAGACCTCTGCCTTCCAGTCTAGAGTACAGTTAGTTAGAGTCTGGCTGGACTATTCCACATAACAGTGACTTACTAGGTAACAACTACTTCTCAATACATGGAAAAAGAAAGAATCAACACAAAGTCCAGTACTTTGTAAGTGCCCCAAACTTTTATTTTGTTCAAATTTCCCAAATGCATTTGAATGTTTAATCTTGAAATCTTGAAATCATCAGTGCATTGAATTAAATCAACACAATCCTGCATAGGATTTTCTCTTCGGACCATATCAGCAGGAATTCTAAGACACGGAACAGAGCTTTGTTTTCACCAGGGTACCTTTTAAACATGAGAATTCAGCACTGGTGATAGGGACCTTAAAAACCTTCAGTGATTGTGCCTGTGTAAGAGAGGGAGTGAAAAAGTAATAGTTGTTCTGAGAAACAGGAGGTGAGAAATAGAATGATGTGAGCAAGAGAAGGCTCAGTTTAAGGGAGGTTAAGGGAGAGAGAAGGGCACGTAAGTGTGGATTTGTAGGGAAAGGAGAATTTAAAAAGAGAATCAAATGTGTGCATCTGTTTGTGAGAGGAACATTTAATTGAGAGCTGAGGCTGTGAGCACATGTGAATGAAAATGGGATGGTAAGAGAAGTATGTGGGACAGAAAAAAAGAATTTTGATGGAATGGTGTTAGGAGAAGGAGAAACTAGGAGATATGTGAAAGGAAGATGTGATATAGGAGTGTATGAGATATGATAGTGAGATGTCTGTGAGGAAAAGTAGTATGTGTGGTGAGTTTGAGGGAAGTGAGAATGATAGAGAGAGCAGCTGGATATCCCAGGATAGGCAGAAAATGGTGAGCAAATGAAAAGTGTGAAAAGCACAACAGAGAATAATATGAGTGACAGAGAAAGGGAAGTAGATTGTTGATAAGAGCAAGAGGGTCATTTAAGAATAGAAGGGAATGAATGATTAAAAAAGAGTTCAAGAGAGTAGCTGAGAGAAGAGAGGGCAGTGTAAGAAACAAGAAAGCAGTGGCAGTTTTTGGGGAAGGGAATACCTAGTGGATACTGTAGTGTTGTGTGAGTTGGTAATGACAGAACCTTTGTAGCTCCTGATGGACTCCGTAGAACTGTGACATAAGCAGTAGAGCGTAGTGAAGTGAATGCAGGTTAAGAATCAGAGTTCGCAGCTGCACGCAAAAGAGTAGACGTGTTATACTAAGCTCTGTGTGTGGCATAGTCATTAGCAAGTACTCAGGCTGGGGAGGAAACTACAACTGGTGATGTGATAGGGAATAAGTAACCCAAGATCGACATAGCTCTCCAAGAGAATTTGGGAATTCAGCAAATTGATCTTGCATGCCACGTGTGCCTCCATTGAAGTGCAGAATCGATGTTTGGCATTTGTGGAGTCAAAGCGCAGCACCTGTTCCTTGCAATGCATTAGAAGATAATGAAAGCTTCACTACAAAGCCTACACCTGCTGGGAAGGCCGCACAAAGGGATAATGCACTACTACGCAACTCAACGCCATACATTCACACTGAGTGACAACACTATAGGAGGATGCAACCAGGTTTGGAAAGACCTGCAAAGTGCAAAATACCACTGCGAACCAAAGCACTGAAAGGCAGAGATCTACCAAGTGTCAGTCAGCATAAAGAACACCTAAAGACAAAGTGATACAAGAAACTCATTTGCTTACCAGTACTGAGTAAGGAGAGCCATTGGACCACTGTGCTGGGGGAAGTAACCCCAGGGAAAGTGCACTGGGTTGGGCTTGCGGAGCTGTCCTTACCCGAAGTGGACCTCCATCAGATCTGCTGAGTGGGGCTCAGGACAACTCTAAAGATTTCCAAAGTGCAGAAAGGCTTGAGCAGCGATCGTTATTGTGACAGTTTGCTTCCTCAATTAAGACCAAGAAAGGGGTCCCATTTCCTGTCATTATCAAAGATGATTCAGAGGCTAGAACATCACAAGGCTTAAGAGATGGTTTGCATAAATAAAATCACCAAGCAGCGTCAGAGAAAACTATACTCTCAACGTCAGGAAGTTCCACCAATGGGCTGCTTTCTTGAAACCACTACCTCCATTTGATACCTCCAAAAATGTGAATATTGATGACAGATGGATGCCTGGATAGAGACATTTAATGATTTAATCAATGCAATTGGAGAAGCCAATAACAAAAAGATTTTCAAGTATCTTAAGAATCTTGCTGGTGAAGGTGTAAAAGAAGTCATAAAGAAAATGCAGCGAAATGACGAAATTACAGACAGTCAAATCAAAACAGCCTTGAATCTCAAGTTCAATCCAAAGCCAAATGTTGATTACGAAAAGTGCATATTCAGTCAAGCACGACAGAAAGCCAGTGAGACCATCAACAAATTTGTAGAAAAACTGGTAAAGCTTATGAGACACTGTAATTTCAATTAATTTAATGATGAGGAAGCTATACAACCTCAAAGTGCTTGAAGGATGCTTGTCAGATTCGTTCAGACGATGAATATAAAGAGAAACTCCTAATCTGGAGTGAGTTCTCATGCCTGCCAGAGCCAAAGAACATGCTATTTGACAAGCTGCTGACATGGAGGCCGGGGGTTCCCAGAGTGAGTCAGTCATGAATGTGAAAAATAAGCCAAATCACAAGGCCGTGGGACATTGAGTGAATTCTCCACAGAAAAGGAAGTTGTGCTTCAGGTTTGGATTTTCGTTTCGACATGAAGGTAAATGTCCTGCCATTGGGCAGATCTGCAAAGGCTGTGGCAAGGAGAATCATTTTGTGAAAGTGTATTAGGAAGGAAAAAGTAAGTGCATCATGGCACTAAGGTAAATGGGCCCCCAGGGCCAAGCGACCACATCAGCTGAGGCAAATTCACACAAAAAAGCCAATCGACATCTACATTTTGGTCCAACAGATCTTCTGTATCAATCTCAAGTCAAAGTGAAGAAGATGATAGTCCTATGCCAATGTTTACCTCAGAGAAGCATGCACATGTGGAACTGGGCACCTGTGAGGAAAAACAACGATCCAAGAGAAATTGACACAACAAAGCACCAAAGTAATTCAAACATTGTTCAAAGATCACACTAAAAATGCTTGTTTGAAAGTGGGCGGACTACAGGGGTCTTTGGTTGGAAACCCCGGCACCGCTGGAAGATGAAGCGGGGTTGATGTGATGGTGTCATGGAGGCGATGTCATACACACTATGTTCTATATAGACTACGGACTTTCTTTAGGAACGAAGAGACGTTGTGCAGGGGGGTAGAGGGGAGGACGTGGGCCAAAGGGGGGTTAGGGGTAGGGGGGACAGGGATTAGGTTTTAAATTGTTTTATGGATCGCTGATTATGCTATGATGTATTTGTTGCAGCTCCTCCGGGGTACGGAGTGCTGTGTCTCATATAAGATCTGTCAATAAAAAGAGTTTTGAAAAAAAAAATGCTTGTTTGATACTTTTCATTATCGATAGCGGTGCATCAATGAATATTATGCCTGAGTAGAAATATAATGAACTGTCTCCATTGCCCTGACTTACATAATCTAACAC
This sequence comes from Lissotriton helveticus, assembly GCF_964261635.1. Taxonomy (NCBI): domain Eukaryota; kingdom Metazoa; phylum Chordata; class Amphibia; order Caudata; family Salamandridae; genus Lissotriton; species Lissotriton helveticus. Next base: position 646,031,067 of record NC_136059.1, read on the forward strand.
TAAAGTGTAGCTGTGGGCTGCATTGTCTCGACTCAAAAGTCAAGGTTCATTTGTAGCAACGATGAAGCATAAGAAAATTAAAGTACAAGCACCCATTCATGTACTTCAAGGTACGGCATCAAGCACCTGTTTACTCTGCTTCAGCACCGGTGCAATTATGGGACTGATATCCGTGAACTATAACATGAATGCTCATCACAAAATTGTAAGTCAATTCCCTTCATTGCTTCATGGGTTGGGGAAACTCAAGACTATAAAAGTCCAATTTCACATTAATGAGTATGTCCGTCCTATTGCTCAGAGACACAGATGAATTGCCTTTCACTTAAAGGATACAAAAGGGGATGATGTACGGAGCGTTTGAGCAAATCAAACACTCACCCCCAGTCAACTGATCTGGGTTTAATCCATCACCATTCTTTAGCTCACTCAGCCACCCCAGTTCAGACATGGCCATATGCAAATCAGTCTGACCCTGTGCCTTATGGGAACAGCCCAGCCCGAACTGCCAAGCCACGTCTTCCCTGGACCGGAAACAAGCATCCTGGGACCGGTTTCGGATTCATAATCCTCATCAGCCAGGCTATCTTGAATCCAGTGGCCAAGTGAGCAAGGGACTCACGTCTGAGCATACCCTGCCACACTTAGGGCGAACAAAGCGATACAAAAGGGGATGATGGACAGAGCGTTTGAGCAAATCAAACACTCACCCCCAGTCAACTGATCTGGGTTTAATCCATCACCATTCTTTAGCTCACTCAGCCACTCCAGTTCAGACATGGCCATATGCAAATCAGTCTGACCCTGTGCCTCATGGGAACAGTCCAGCCTGAACTTCCAAGCCACGTCTTCCCTGGACCGGAAACAAGCATCCTGGGACCGGTTTCGGATTCATAATCCTCATCAGCCAGGCTATCTTGAATCCAGTGGCCAAGTGAGCAAGGGACTCACGTCTGAGCATACCCTGCCACACTTAGGGCGAACAAAGCGATACAAAAGGGGATGATGGACGGAGCGTTTGAGCAAATCAAACACTCACCCCCAGTCAACTGATCTGGGTTTAATCCATCACCATTCTATAGCTCACTCAGCCACCCCAGTTTAGACATGGCCATATGCAAATCAGTCTGACCCTGTGCCTCATGGGAACAGTCCAGCCCGAACTGCCAAGCCACGTCTTCCCTGGACCGGAAACAAGCATCCTGGGACCGGTTTCGGATTCATAATCCTCATCAGCCAGGCTATCTTGAATCCAGTGGCCAAGTGAGCAAGGGACTCACGTCTGAGCATACCCTGCCACACTTAGGGCGAACAAAGCGATACAAAAGGGGATGATGGACAGAGCGTTTGAGCAAATCAAACACTCACCCCCAGTCAACTGATCTGGGTTTAATCCATCACCATTCTTTAGCTCACTCAGACACCCCACTTCAGACATCGCCATATGCAAATCAGTCTGACCCTGTGCCTCATGGGAACAGTCCAGCCTGAACTTCCAAGCCACGTCTTCCCTGGACCGGAAACAAGCATCCTGGGACCGGTTTCGGATTCATAATCCTCATCAGCCAGGCTATCTTGAATCCAGTGGCCAAGTGAGCAAGGGACTCACGTCTGAGCATACCCTGCCACACTTAGGGCGAACAAAGCGATACTAAAGGGGATGATGGACGGAGCGTTTGAGCAAATCAAACACTCACCCCCAGTCAACTGATCTGGGTTTAATCCATCACCATTATTTAGCTCACTCAGCCACCCCAGTTCAGACATGGCCATATGCAAATCAGTCTGACCCTGTGCCTCATGGGAACAGTCCAGCCCGAACTGCCAAGCCACGTCTTCCCTGGACCGGAAAAAAGCATCCTGGGACCGGTTTCGGATTCATAATCCTCATCAGCCAGGCTATCTTGAATCCAGTGGCCAAGTGAGCAAGGGACTCACGTCTGAGCATACCCTGCCACACTTAGGGCGAACAAAGCGATACAAAAGGGGATTATCACCTTTTCTTAGTAATTTCTTCTTTGGCTCGGTCACATTACATTCTGTTCTCCAAGCTCTTTTTCTGTAATTTCTTATTTGAGAATCTTCATCACTCTCATCAGTTTCACTGTCAAAAATTTGAATTCTGGACTCAGGTACTTCTTTACTCGGCAGCTTCACTCCGTTAGGAACATCATCTTTATAGCTGGTACTTGGTAATTCGTCTTCTTCTTCTTCTTCAATTACCTTCAACTTCCCAGTTTCAGAATTCCTGTTCCTGCTTTCAGAGCTTACTTTCTGCTTTTCAATACTCTCCTGGTCTCGATTTACAACTTGATCAGACTCTTCTTCTGCTTCTTCTTCTAGCAGATCTTCATAATTTTCTGAGTCTTGTATCACAATTTCCAAATCTTTTTCATTCAACGCTTCATTTTCATTCAAACTCTCCAGATGTCGACTTTCTTGTCGATCTTCAGGATCTGGATTTCTTTCAAGTCCTTTTTCAGAATCTGAATCAGCAGTGGTGTCACTCTCTTCATCAGAATTTTCAGGTGTAGGTACACGAATGGTATGACTTGCGTGTATCCACCTCTTCAAACCTTTACACTTCACTGCATTTGTTGTAACAAGAATAACTTGTCTTGCTTTCTGCCACCTGGGTACTAGACAGTTTCTTCTTCGATGAACTTTTGTCCTCACCCAATCACCTGGTAACAGATCATGCGCTTGCTCTTTTTCTCTTATTTGCACTTCAGTTCCCACCTGATTGGATACAGAAGTCACGATGTCAGACAAGTTCCTGCAGTACTCCAAAATGACGCTATCATTAATAGACATCAATTTTCCTACAGGAATAAAAGCTTGTCTCATAACCCTGCCCATGAGAATATCATGTGGGCTTAAACCTGTCTTTTTATCAGGTGTACTTCTCAGTGACATAAAAACAAGTGGAAGTGTATCTGTCCACCTCATACCTGTAGCTAGACACATTTTTCCAATTCTGTTTTTAATAGTTCCATTCACTTGCTCAACAACACCTGATGCTCCTGATCTGTATGCACAATGAAGCTTCTGTTCTATGTTTAAAGCTCCACAAACCATTTGTAACAATCTGTTTTCAAAATGTCTTCCACGATCACTTTCCACAGTCACCGGGAAACCGTACCTAGGTATAATCTCCCTCAAAAGCAATTTTGCAACAGTGATTGAATCATTGTGACGTGTGGGAAATGCTTCAACCCATCTTGAAAACAGACAAATTATCACAAGAACATAATGTAATTTATTGTGTGGAGACATTTCAATGAAATCCATTTGCAACCTGGTAAAAGGACCACCCTCCCGTTCTATGGTTCCCATGCTTACAACTGTTTTTCTATTGGGGTTCATTTGTTGGCAAATCAAACACCGTTGACAAAGAGACTCTGCAATAATTCTGAACTTTGGATTGAACCAAGTCTGCCTAAAAATCCTGATCATAGAATCTCTTCCAACATGTGCCTGACCATGATACATCCTAGCCATATCAGCGATCATGCTATTTGGTAAAACTGGTCTGCCATCTTTGTAAGTCCAAATTCCATCCTCATCTCGCTGTCTACATTCCGCTTTCAACCATGTGTTTTTCACCTAATCACTTGCTTCATCTTGTAAATCTTTAACTCCCTGCCATGTTTCAACTACTGATGTTAGCATAAGTGAGTTCAAGACATGTTCATCATTCTTTTCCCGATTAATTGCAAAATTGTTTTTCGCGCAGTATTTTGCTATTTTGTCTGCGTAGGCATTTCCTTTGGTGATAAAATCCTCACCTTTTTTGTGAGCTGAACATTTTACAACAGCAATCTTTTCTGGTAATTGAATGCCATTGATCAATCTTTTAATCAGTTTTGCATTTCTGAAGGGAGTACCTGCAGAGGTTAAATAACCTCTTTCTGACCAAAGCTGTCCATAATCATGCACAACTCCATATCCGTACTGGCTGTCAGTTATTATGGTGATTTTCAAATGTATTGCTTTTTCACAGGCACGAATCAAAGCAATCAATTCCGCTACTTGAGCTGAACGAACTCCTTCGAGACATGATGCTTCAATCACCGTAGCAACTGTACAGACAGAATATGCTGCTCTCAGAAAACCCTCATCTGTTCTTAAACAAGAACCATCAAGAAAGTAGACACAATCTGATTCAGGCAAAGGAACATCTTTAATGTCCTGTCTTGGCTTGGTACAATATTCCAACACATCCAAGCACTCATGATCAACATCATTCTCATTTCTGATCTCTGTTACAGTACCATCAGGCAATAATGTGGAAGGATTTAAATTCACACACCTTGATATTGAGACATTATCTGATCCCAGAATAATTTTCTCGTATTTAGTAAGCCTGTTACTGGTTAAGTGTTGCGTTTTACTTCTGGTAAGGAGAATTTCAACTGAATGAGGTACATAGACTTTTACAGGAAATCCCATGATAATTCCCTCACTTTGCTCAAGACTCACACTAGTTGCAGCTACTGCTTTTAAGCAACCTGGTAGTGCTTTTGCAACTGGATCAAGCACTGTTGAGAAATATGCAATTGGCTTTCTCGGTTTTCCATGTCTCTGAATTAACACGGACAATGCACATCCTTCTCTCTCACTACAATACAGCTCAAAATCCTTTTCATAGTCTGGCATACCTAAGACTGGAGCTTCACACATGCTTCTTTTTAATTTCTCAAAAGCTTCCATTTCAACTTCTGTGAGTACAATTGGATCTTTTATATCCGATTTTGTTAGTCTCTGCAGTGGTTTCGCAATTACCGAAAATCCACTAATCCATTGACGACAATAGCCAACCATTCCTTGAAACATTCTGACCTGTCTCTGTGTTTTTGGAGGTTGCATTCCCTGAATCATCTTGATTCTCTCAATTGTCACTTGTCTGATTCCCTTTGCAATTCTGTGACCAAGGTATTTTACCTCTTGTTTGCAAAACTGTAATTTTGCAGGTGACACTTTATGTCCCTCATCAGCCAGATGATTTAAAAGAGTAATTGTATCTGTAACGCAGTTATCTCGCGTTTTTGCTGCTACGAGTAAGTCATCAATGTATTGGACCAATGTCGGTTTTCCTGGCAAATCTAGATTTTCCAAAGATTTCTTTAACAACTGATTAAAGATAGATGGACTCTCTGCATACCCTTGAGGGATACGACACCATGCTAATGTGCGACCTTGGAACCTGAACGCAAAGATTTGCTGGCTGTCTGGATGCAATGGAACAGTAAAGCATTGCAAAGGTCAATGACTGTATACCATTCTGCATCATGCGGAATTTGGTAAAGAATCACTCGTGCGTTTGGAACAACTGGACAACATGGAACAACTATCTGGTTAACCCTTCTCAGGTCTTGAACTATTCTGTACGTTCCGTTTGGCTTTTTGATCCCCATGATCGGTGAATTACAAGGACTACTTTCAATTTCTTTTAGAACACCTTGCTTTATGAATTTTTCAATTACAGGAATGACACCTTCAATTGATTGTTTCTGCTTTCATTTTGTACTGAGGAATGTTTGGGAATTCAATTCCGTGTTTCACTGTGATTTTAACTGGATCAACATGTCTCATCAAACCCATCTCATTTCCCATCAAATCCCAAATTTCAGTTTTGACTGTCTTTTTCAATTCTTCAGGAAGATTATCTTTGTCAAAAGCAGGAAACAATTTACTTTCTTCTGCTTCAACCATCAACATTGTCAATTTATAAAGCCCATCTTCCTCCAATGTCTGAAGCTCAATACCTTCCAGTGAACAATATATTTTGCAGTTCATCTTGCATAGGATGTCTCTTCCCAGCAAGTTTACAGGACTGCTGTTGCAAACTACAAACCTGTGTTTGTCTTTAATTTGCCAATTTCTACCTTTACAGGCTCTGTTAAATCTGTTTTAATTTGGTGATTAGCTACGCCAACTACTTGGATGGTGTCACCAGAGAGAGGCAGGTTTTCAATTTCCACTGATATAACAGTAGAACGGGTAGCACCAGTGTCCACAAGAAAAGGGATTTCTACAGCATTCACTTTACCATTTACATATGGACCAGACTGGTCAACCTCAAGAGTGGCTCCAAGTACACACTCTTCCCCCTCTCTCAGGCACTGTCATAAGTAATCTTCAGAATCACTTCCACCATTTTCCGACATCAAAAACTGTCCAGAAACATTCGACACATTCACTCTTTTTGGTCTGGTTACCTGATCACCTCCGCTGAATCCTGTTTCCGAATTATACCTCTGACCACCTCCACAGTTAGGAAAAGGAGGCTGTGGAATTTGACTCTGCTGATTTACTAACTGTCGCTGTAGCTGTTGCTGCAGATTCAACTCATTTAATTGTCGCTGTAGCTGTTGCTGCATATTTACATCATTCTGCATCTGTGGATTTAATGATGCATTTTTTAAATTTCTGGGCGGATTTTTACACTCTCGCTTCCAGTGTCCAATTTCGCCGCAATTAAAACAAGGCAGTTTTTGTTTTAGCTCCTCAATATTAACATTACATTTTGGTTTATTATAATTGCCCTTAAATTTTCCTTGACCCTGATTCTGATTCTGATTAAAGTTTACAGTTTTGTTCTCCAAATTTGCAATCTGCTGTTCAGCTACCTTCACCTGTGCCCTCATAGCTTTTTCCTTTAACTTTTTCTGTCTGGCGTCTATCTCATCACTGCAGTATTTTGCCTTTCTCAGTATGTCATCAACTGAGAGTGATTGCCATCCAACAATACCATTTCTAATCATTTCACCAATTTCAGGTCTAAGACCATAAACAAATCTGTAAATAAAGTGACTCATATCTTTTTCACTTACTTTTTCATAGCCACTGTACTGTTTGAAAACCAACAGTAACCTTTCATAGAATGAATGAACTGATTCTTTTGGCTCCTGATTTGTTCTGTCTATTTTGACCCAATCGACTTCTTTTGGGGGAATCTTTTTTTTCAACCAGTAAATCACGTTGTCATACAATCCCATGACTTCTGATGATGGAGCACCTGTCACTGTGTCTCGAGCTGGTTCTACTTTTGGCCAACTTACAGCAATTTTACATTCTGTCCAAAGATCTGATGGGACAACAATATCAAAGAATCCATCAAGATCAATCCACAGAACTTTTGACACTTTAATAAATCTGTCCACCTGTCGATACCATTCTACAGGCTGTTCTCTCAACCGAGGAAAATCATTTGTGAACAGCAAAATATCTTGTCTAGAACAGGGAACATGAACATAACCACCTCCTGCAATTTCTCTCATTGGGTATTGATTAGCCAACCTTCCTCTTTTTTCTTCCTCTTTTTTCTTAGTCCACTTTACTCTCCATTCACTCAAGTCACCCAATTTCTTAATGTACACAATCAAATCTTTTATATGTACAATTCTTCCCATAGTATTAACATTTTCAATGTCTTTTTCAGTAAAATCCAATCTATAATGTTTTCCCAAATTCTTCTGCCTGCTTAAATCAATCTCTAATTCTGCAGCCAATTCTTCTAATTGATCATATTTGTTTTTCGTTTTCCACTGTACACTTTTGCAAATAAATAACAATTCATCATCTTGATAATGCTTCAAACTGTCAGGACCAATTGTGCCAATAATTAATTCCTCTAAATCTGCTTTTAATCTTGCAACATCAAGCTTTGAGGATGAATCTGATTTTTCAACACTATTTTCTGGGGATTCAGTATCTGACTCTGCACCCATTGGTGTTCTACATAATGAACCTGGATTAAAAGTTAAATCAGGAATTGTTGCTTTTTCTCGATGAATTTCAGTTAATTCTGAGTAAAAATTTTCAGCCACTTTCTGAATTTCTGCATTTAATGGAATTGTTAAACCTGACTGTTTAATATCTCCTTGATCAAAAACAGGCTGAACAGGACCAATCGTTACTGGAACTGTTACAGCTTCCATGCCTTTAGTTAATTGTCAAATTAATTCTTCCTTTGATCGTAAATATTCTGAAGTATTTAGAATTTCATCATCTCTTCCAGCACCCATTAGACTTCTGGAAGGAATCTCATTTCTTGAAACTGGAGTTTCAGGAAAATTTCTACTTTCTCCATATGCACTAGAATTAGTTCTTGTTTCTAACCTTTCAGAAGTTTCTGTATTATTCGGGTAAAATCTGGGTGTTTCTTCATTTAATGGAGGTGCACTTGGTGTGGTTCCAGTAGAAACCATCGGGCTAGACCATGAACAAGCTGGTTTTAAAGGAGTCTGTATTTTATTAGTCATATAAATCTCTTCTAAAACTGGATCTTCCAATTCACTTTCTTCAATATTCTTCTTCTTTTGAGTATTCTTTTGACCTGGTATCTCAGTAATCATTACTCTCACTGGGTATAAACCATCACACATGTCTGCCTGTCTCCATCTACGCATTCTATCCTCATGAGTTTCTCGTTTAAAATTCGATTTTGGAGGTCTTTTTATACCACAGCTTTCCCGCTGTAGTTCAAACATCTCATCCTCCCATTCAACTAAAGCTTCAAATTGTGTAGGTCTAGGTTTCGGCACAAGAGCCATCATTTTTTCTCTCAAATTTTTCAAAATTCTCATATTAAATGAGCCATCCTCCGGCCAAGCTAAAACACCATCATTTTTGGTATAATCCATCCAATTATCAAACCAAAGGCAAGTATGATACCCATATTCACCTTCCATATAAGCTGCAGGTGTTTTGTACTTATGGAATAATTTTCCACCCCGCGTCATAATTTTCTTATGAGGTGAAAGTACATTTTTTAATTTCTGAAGCCAAGTAAGCTTCTTTTTTTCTTTTCTGGAATAATAACTCATGTTTTAATCAAATTCGTTTAATTTAGAATGATCGTAAATGTTTCCTGATTGTTCCGCTAATTCAGCCAATCTGTGCGCGAAACACACCAACAAGCCAATCAGGTTAAGCTATGTCACCACCCTGCTCAACCAATAAAAATGTTTGCTTTTCAGAAGAACCAATCAGCTAACAGCTCGTCAAAATCACATGAGCCAATCAGTGCGCTAGATGCGACGTATGTTAGCCTATCACAGCGTGGACCTGTGACGTACAGAGCCGCTGCAGCTTCTTGTGTCTCACTCCTAGCGCTCACCCCTCCTTCACAAAATCTTTTCACAGCGCCATTTTAAGAAAACTTTTCAATGAATTATTATTAATGACAACAGAAAACAAACATTTGTCTGTTTCTTTAAAATTAAGAGATAGCTTTTACAGTCATTTAAGTATTCTTTAGCGTGGAATAGACGACGCTATTCTCACAGAATATTCATTCGTTGAATAAGTTTGACTACTCTACCCTTCTAACAGGTAATAACGAACTTGTTTCCCTCTGAATGCACATAAAGTAGCAATTCAAAGTTTAACTCGAACAGAATTACAAAACCATTTACGCATTTTCAAACGAAAAGTTTCCCTAACCACATATACATGAAATCCTGGCAGGACTTTAACCAGCCATAGAAATCCACATTTGCCAGTAAAATAGACGACGCTACCTTACCCTTCACTCAAGTTTGGATAAAATTCTATTACTCTTTTCACAGTGAGTTTTAAAACAGGCTCCAAGTCCCTATACTCGAAAGCTACGATTTCATAGACAATCCTCACTATACATTCTACCTATCACACCTAAAATCCCTAAACTTGTGTTGTATGCCCACAACACTAGTGATAACAATACCACTATTTTGAAACAGAACAAATGCACTGTGTAACTTCACTTCTCGTTACACCACTCAAATGCCGCGGCAAGCTAGGAATTTTCACACTGCTGGAAAAAACCCTTTTGACTACATGTGACATGTGAACAAACTCAACATATATTAAACATCGATCCTATGTAATTACCATGTAGCATGTCAGTTACCATAGCAACCGTAACTCTGCTACCAGAGAAATTGATCCAGCGCCCCTATAGAAAATATGCCATAACAACACTACCCAACTCCACAATACTCACTATTAATTATAACATTCACTAGGCCCATAAACTAACTGGACATATTTTTGAGCAACTGAATCATGTGACCTAATTAATAAAACCTATATACAAAATATATACACATTTATATACAACTGCGATATAATGACTTTACCATGATTTTTGTAAGATACTACATTTAATTAAGTCACTTAGGCAAATGGATCTGCTGATGGTAACTAAAACTCAAGAAATAACAAGGCCAACTTGTGTTTTCAAAAATCTTATTTGTAAACTATTTATTCAAAGATAAGTGCATTTTAATTAGAATCTTTATTATTCAAGCAGCATGGTTTGAGGAATTGTAAATGAGTCAGACAGTTTCAAGCAGAATCAAATAACATGTTTAAAGAAGAATAAACAGTTTTTCCATTCTCCTAAACCCTATTTCCCTGTCTAAAACTCACTTTGCCTCAAGAAATAAAGAATAAAAGTCATTTAACCCTATTGATCCTTACGTGCTCCAAAAAGTCCGTCAGCACGTCACGCCCTTCAGGATTCGGAAAGCGAGAAGAAGCACCCTCCCTCTAAAGGGGTCAGTTTATATACCTTTTTCTCTAACTAATCTAAGTAAAATGAATACTTTTCTCAGCCATCCAAACTCTGATTGGCTGTCACTTCGTCAGACCACAACATGTCGTCACATTTTTTAATCCCAGTTCCGACTCTCTCTTAGAGTCTATTGTCCCTTATTCTTATGTCACGTAGCTTCCTCCAATTTGCAACATCTGAAATAGTCAGTCCGTGACTTCCTTAGCTTGACAATCTCTCTGCCGGTTCCTGACCTTGGCCAATCCGACCAAAAGCACGAATAGTTCATTGTTCAATTAAGTTAGCATTTATTTTTTTTAACACGGCAGAAACTTTCCACACTGGGCTCTTGCTTTTTCTGAGCAGGATTTTGCCAACTGCATAATAAAGACGTGCTAGGCCTCAAGCCTCTTTCTCAGTAACTAGTATATAAACAAACACAAAAGAATAATTAATGCAAGAATTAGAAATCATTCTGTTACCCACCCACCTTAGCTAATTATTAACCCATTAGTCTAAGTTACCTAGCAGAAGCAAATAAAGCAACAAACAGATTTGTGCAACGTTTAAAACAAAAAGACAAAACATGAGCACACAGAAATAAGCACATGCCATTAATAAAACAGCCGCATTTAATTCTGACAAAACAATAGACAGAATTAGTTTATTATTTTTCACATGCAAGCACTTTGCACACTATATATGAGTACTCATATTAGTTTTCCACGTGTAATCTATACATTTTAATCTAAATTGGTTAGTATTTTCACTGCACACTTTATTAATATTATTATTTATTATGGAAGTTTAACTTTGCAAGCTGAAATAAAAATATTTCTAAATCTTGCTCCATCACTTTTTACCACTTACATAAGCTCAGAAGCAACCTTGACACACTGCTGGTCATCTCAGGATAGGAAATTGCAATCTGAAACATTTTTTTGCAATCAAAATGCTATATTTGCCACAAGGCAATCTAAATGCTATATTTGCCACCAGGCAATGTAAAGTTCATCATGCATTGTAAAAGCAAGGTTTAACTGCAGAGTTCACAAATGTAATGCATGTTAGCTATATCAACTGCACAGCTAATGGGTAAGATGAGCCTGAGTACTAGGCTACCAAATACAATATACCCCGTTACGTGGGTTACAGTTTGAAAATAAGTCTTGGGTGTGCGTGCTATTGGCATGTTTGAAGGTGTTGGTATTACTCGTGAAGGGGCAGGCAACACAGTTACCGCATTTGTGATGGCCTTTTACCTCCGGTAATCCCCATGTGGATTCAAGAGTATTGATTTTGCATTTGGTAGTCTCGATGGATGATCTGATTAGGTGGTGCTTTATGTTCTTTCTTTGTTTCTCGGCAAACATGGGGACCTCCATTTCGGGGTCACTGCTTTTAATTATGTTCCAATTCTTGGTAATTAAATTGCGAGCTTTGATTCAGCACTTATTATTGTATAAAGTCGCTGTATATTTTGTACAATTTCAGAAATGGTCGTTTACTGTAGAAAGAATCCTTGAAACCTTGTAAATATTGTCACACTATGTCACGTAACCTTTAGGTTCTTGTAGCACTTGGGACACTTCGCACAACTGCCTATCTTTTTGTATATTATTTGAGTAATACATACATATGTGTTCAATGAGACCTTTGGTGTTTTTAGTCCTTTCTTTTTGACATCACCCTAACCCTTTAATCACAATTACGCATTACAATATCTATAGATGTATATACCATTCCACAGGAACTGTTGTTTTCTTGTATTGTTCAATCACCTTGGTTCCACAGTGAGTAGGGTTCCCTTGTTTTCTATTTTTGACAAGTGAGGTTGCAGCATTTTACCAATTAGTAGATCTACACACTTTTAAAATCATTTATTTCGAACCTTTCCTTAGACAAATGTAATGCTGTTAACATGGCATATAGTTGTTAGTGAAAATAAAACTAATTAGTCAACATGGATTGTTATTTATGTGCACAAAGAGTGATTTTTATTATTGCTGTGAGATCTATGCCTTTCAGTAAGCCCATCTTTAGACTCCTTACTATAATCTCCTGCCCAGGCTGGGCTCCTTGCAATTTACAAATTAATATCTATCACACCTGTTCTTCTCCAAGCCTGGAAAAGGTGTGAAACTGCTGTAGACCTGAGGCTTCCCCTGTAAAGCAGCGGTCCTGCACCACATATTATAATGTCCCAGCCACCGTGGCGGTCGTATCATGCTAGGTTAACATTGCGGTGGGTGCTGCTGGCTACAGCACCTGCTGCAATACTAAAACAGCATGTTGTGCGTTTCCCTGCACTACGTGGCTACCACTTAGTGCAGGGAAATGTAAGGGGGTAGCATGGGTACCCCCCAGTGCACCACCACCTCCCCCAACACAAGGGAGGCCCGCAACAGGCCCCCAAAATCAATCCACACCAGCCTTTCAATGGCAGTTTACCTGCCACAGAAAGTTTGGCTGCGGCCAGCATTGTAATTTGGCGGACGGTGCCTGCTAGGCACCGCCACCATTTTACAGATGCTGACCCCTCCGCCAGGCAATCGGTATGATTGCCTGTGGCGGAAGCGTGGCGGACGGTCTTTGCAACTGCCACGGTCCGAAAGCGATTGCCCCCGCCATCGTAATTTGGCAGGGGGGAAATTGCTGTCAGATGGCAGAGGATCCGTCACCACACAGCTGCTGGTGGCGGGCCTTCCGCCATCATAATCACCCCCTTACTCCTTGGGAAGGGGAAGAGATGGTTACCTTAAAAGGGTGTACCTGGGTTTTAGCCTACAGGTGCCAAAAATGCTGGATTTGGGCACAGCTACTATATGTATTCAAATGCTATGGTCACTTCTGCAATATACATATCTCCAATTGATTCAGAATATTCTGCACAGTTCATCACTAATGTGCAAGATGCTAGCACATCTCTCCAGTCTTAAAAGAACTACACTGTCTCCCAATCCAAAATCGAGCTATTTTTAATTCTGTGGTTGTATACCAAGGCTGTCCTGATTTCATTGCTTCTAAATTCATCTGGCACAAGTTTGTTCATGCCTTGCTTTCTCCTCAGAGTGTCTACTATATGCATCAATAGCAAAAATGATTCAGTGTGTGCGTTTTATGTCGTGACACCCAACATATGGAACTCCTTGCCATTGCTTTTGCACCAAGATACATTTGTTACCCATATCAGAGAACTATTGAAGAGTTTTATGTTAAATCAATAGATTTTGTGTGGTTCTGGTGGCTCCTGCTTATTTAGCGTACGTGGCCGGGCAGTTTACAAGTAACTTATAATACAATATAATAAACATACCATAACATTATAGCATAACTAAACTTCGTTATATAACAGAGTTGGCATTACCAACTCTCTAGTAAAGGTTTTGCCACTATTCACTCTGTCCACAATCTTTGAGAAATAAATTATCCAATTAAGGCTTGGCAAGTTTCATGCAGATCCGTGTATGGATTGGGAAATAAAAAGGTTAAATAAGTTACATTGCCCATCTTAATTCCCATAGGAAACTTTGCTTTCACCAGCAAAAAATTTGCTGATGTGAAATACACCATACTTAGGATGAAACTAGAACTTTTCTGAAGGGAGTACCTATGCTTGCTTTTGTGTAAATCACTTCAGTAGTTTTCCAGAACATAGCATTATAAATATGTGTTGGCTGGGTTTGCAAGGATTGCATAGTTGGAGATACCTACACTGTTAGTCTGCAAACTGTCTGTGAACCCAGATTTGAGGGCAGTTCACAAACAAATTAAGAAAGTGGATTATCCATTTTGGGTAGTCCAAGTTGGATCCACAAACTCAAATAACTTCTGCCTGCAGTGGACACAATAATCAATGCTTTAGCATGGCCTTGTAAACAAGGGAGCACATTAACTATTATTTCCCCCAATGAAGCACAAGGGAACTTGCTGTACTGCTTTGCATGAAAGGGAGAGACCAGAAATGTTCCATATTTACAAAGATACATGGCATTTTTGCTTTCTCCTTTTGCTTTCACACTGTGTACTGCCTAGCGCCAACGCAGCCACCTTTGCACCATATTGCAAGAGTGCCTGCTTTATGGGTAGGATTATTTTTGTGCAGGAAGGAAATCCTTCCTGCACCAAAACATTCATTAGAAGCAATGTCCTCTTCCTTTGAATACTGCAGATTAATTTATTATTTTTTATAGAGTTTTATATTGCTCGAACTTGACCAGGTACCTGGTATCAGAGCGCTTTACATAGCACCAGTTGCGTTACATGAGAACACATTCATTTTTGTTAGGCATGGGGAGATTAAGTGATTTGCCCAGAATCACAGGATGTTGAGCGTCATTCCCGAGGCTCAAACCCGGTACCCCAGATTCAAGGTCAACCGCCCTAGCCTTTAGGCCAACTTCTCTCCCCTATAAAAAATAAATTTAAGAAATAAAACATTTAAAAATCCCATACAGTCCTAAGGGAGCCCATCGCAGCAATGGAAAACTGCGTGCCCCTGCGAGCAGATTTGGATTTCCAAATAAGTGATAACATGGGAAGATAAAACCCTTACTAGGGTGAACCAGTAGGCCTTGACTGACCTTTCTCCATTGCAAGCCAGTTTGTGGGGGGGTGGGGCTAGGACCCAACGACCACACCCCACATGATATCATTGACTTCTTTGATTCTAATACATTTAATTGAATACTTTTAAAACATTTCAGAAACCCTATATTTGTTGTTATGGTAAATTAAATTTAAATCCTAAAATGAGAGTCTTAACTTATTTATTTCATGTCTGTTATGTTGTTTTGGCACTTTTATTTGTAGACGGTCTTTCTGTTCATTTCAAGCTACCAAGAGAAATGACAAATTATTCACAAAAATCTGTTTGTACATTTGAGTGCTAGATTGTCTGGACAGTGTGGGATCTCACTCACAGATCATGGCCTCTCTCTTCCATAATTTTGACAACCCAGTTCCTTCAAAGAGCATTCACAATGAGAACCTACTGTGAAACATTGAGAAAAGAAAGTTGCGATGGCCACATGAATATTCTCCCTCCCCAGCATATATTTTGCTTTCGGGGAGATCAAATGTGCAAAGTGCAAAGGGAATAAGTTATTGTTGCTAGATCTTTGTTCTTCATGCCCCTTGTAGGTTCATATAGCTTCTTGCCACCAGACCATCACAGATTTCCCTTACAGGTGCAGAGCAAACGCATGCAGAACATACGATATCACCACCAATTCCTTCCAAATTGAAGTCTGACCCTTTTTACATTTTTATTTATTTCCATCCCTTCCACAGTTGCACTCCACCCCTAACTCCCACTGTTTTTTATTACTAAGGGAGTACGGTTTTGCAAGAGAATTCCATTCTGCAAGTTCTCTGGAACTAACCACCACTGAAGGTCTGGCTGGACTCGGCTGATACTGGTATCACTTCCCCGTAATTCCTGGACAATATAGACCAGTGATTTATAAATGATGCAACAGGGATTTCAAATGGTGGCAAACTGGGGGAACTATTGCAGTGACTGCAGCCAACAACCTTTGCATTATTTAGCAATGCTCTGATTGAAGCTTAACCACTTGGATGCTAAGGCACCTCATGAATTTTACTGTTTAAGGAAGAGACAGCAAACATGATAGCTAAGTTTGCAGTTTCATTTATCTTGATTCTGAAAGGACAACTTGTCATTTTTCCCTTTTGAAAAGGGGTCCAATAAACACTTCTTTTGAGTTGACTGCAGGTGAGATATTTGCAGATTCCGGATGAAACCAAGAGAGTCCAGACATTAACACTCTTTTTCACACTAACTTCATCTTGAAATAAAAAGAAGCACACATAGGCCAGTCATCAAGATACAGAAAAATTCCCACATTTCTTAATCGCAAAGACACCACCATTGATGCTAGTACTTGGATCCTTGAGATGACAGACTGAAGGGAGGTGCAATGAATTGATAATTTTTGTCCTCCTCAGGAGATGAGATAAAGCTAAAAAAAAATATTTTTCCATTACCTTATATTTATTGACATATTTACAAACACGAATTGCTTTTATTTTTGGTACATTTCAATTAAATATAATGGAATAAAAGGCTTTCTCTATATTTGTATGTAAATTATCATTTTAGTTGATTCCTTTTCCATAAAAATATGCGCCAAATCTGGGACTCAGCCCCTCCCGCCCCAGACCTCCAAAGTTCTAACATCCCCAAACAACCAGGCAGGTTCACAGGAGAGACTTGTACATCGTCTAAAAAAACTCTTCTTTGTCGACTGGATATGCTGTACTATAGAAAAAATGCTGAGCAGTCCCATACAAGGATATCGTCAAAAGTCCCCAATTGGATTCTGGGATTAAGGAAATAAAGGACCTTGGGATGGGAGCCAAGTGCAGTCTACTCTTCCCCGAGATGGAGTAATCTATGCTCTCAGGACCATGGATCTTAATACCATGAGAATCAAAGAGCCCCCAAAGTGACCAACAAACACACTCCTCCCTGAAGATCCTGTGTTGCCTACTATTTATTTATTTATTAATGCCATTTGTAGAGCGCGTACAAATACCCTTGGGCGTCTCGGCGCTAAAATGCAGTAGTGTCTCACCATGATCAGGAAGTACAGAGATGTGATTTATTGATTGAATAACCATGTTTTTAGTTTTTTTCTGAAATGAAAAAGTGTGGGGCTTGTTTTTATATGGTTAGGTAAGGTGTTCCAAAGTCTAGGGGCAGCAATTGAGAAGCGGCGATCACCCCAAGAGACAGTTCGGCTTCGTTGAACCACTAATTGGTTAAGAGACATGGATAAGAGAGTTCTGGTAGGGTTGTAGGGTATCAGTTGGTTTTTGAGAAATCGAGGTCCTTGATCCTGTAGAGACTTATATACCATACACATAGATTTGAATTTGACCCTATTGTGTATGGACAGCCAATGATAGCTTCTAAGCGTATCCGAAATGGGTGCAAACTTGTTTTTTTTTGACAGAACGCGAGCGGCGGCGTTCTGCACGGTCTGTAGTTTTTTGGTAACTCTGCTCTGAGCATTGAGCAGCAGACCGTTGCAGTAGTCTAGTGATGTGAGCACTAAAGAGGTAACTAGAGTTTTTGCTGCTGAGTCTGGTAAATAAGGTGTAATTTTCCTTACCATTCTTAGCTTGTAATGGGCGTTAGCTGCCACCTTGTTTGCATGGGCCATAAAGTTCAGCTGATCGTCGAAGGTAACACCCAGGTTTCTAACTTTGACCGTGGGGGTGGGAGGAGTGCCTAAGGCCGGTGGCCACCAGGTTTCCGACCAGGCTGGGGAGAGATTACCAAAGATGACCACCTCCGTCTTATCGGAGTTAAGTTTTAGGCAATTCCTTGCCATCCACTCGCCGATAGCAATCATCCCGCTTTGGAAACTCTCTGCCACCCGTTGTCCATCACCCTTGATTGCCAGCACCAGCTGAGTGTCGTCAGCGTATGAGGTTAGGCCCATCCCGTGTGCTTTGATGACACTGGCAAGGTCCGACACATATATATTAAATAGTGTCGGACTTAGGGATGAGCCTTGGGGTACCCCACACGGTAGCGACCGATCAGCCGACTGGAAGGGGCCCACTGTGACTGCCTGAGTTCTGTTGGCCAGAAAGGAAGCAAGTAAGTCCTTAGCCGTGAGCGTGATGCCCATCCTCTCGACACGGTCGACCAAGATCTTGTGGTCAACCGTGTCGAACTAGACCAGCATAAATGTTTAACAAACCAGACTGAGCATTAGTGCAGCTAATATCTGTGCCTGCAAGGCTCCCCAAAAAGCCAGCTGTGTCAGCATCAAAGATGCCTTACCAGCTGCACAAAAAATGTAAAACAGCTCTGCTAATCCACAAAAAGCTCTTTAAAACAGACATTTTCCATGAAGACCTTCATCTACCCCTCAAATAGACCCATTGTAAATAAAGCAAGTTGGTAAGAGTTTTTTCACCTTGTTCTTCATCGTAACATTCAGTAGGTGTAACTGTGCAAGCCCCTTAACTACAGGTGCCTTCACCCAACCAGATGAGTGTAAATTAGCAAAGTCTCCCCAGAAACCCGTACCCTCAACCAAGGAGGGATTCTAAAGAGTTAAACCAGGGCACATTAGAAACCCCGCTGAGGCAGAGTCCCAATGAACCCTACAAACCGGGTTGCATGAACAAACTAGCTTCTCATGAGTAACCCAGTCAACATCCACCTACCACCACATTATCTGTGGACAGGAAAGTCTATACCGCTCTCACCATGGCAGGCAGGCGGCCATGACTCTTTACTGAACAGATTATCATTTAGATGGAGTAGACCTCTCTTCCCACCTCAGACTGATAGTGCTGTGGTAAAGTTATACAGCTGTACCGCTTTGATCACCACCCAGTGTGTTCTGGCAGAACTTGAAACTAGCAAAGAGAGCACCCGTTACAGTTCTAGGCTCCTGCAGAAATCTGCTTATAATTCTAACATTTCTGATGTTAGAAGTAGGAGTCATGTAAATCAAAGTCACCAAAATGTCTCTGTAAGAAAATAGATTATTATTTGGGGTGGGTTACTGCCCACCTCAAGAAATACTTACAACTCTTGTCAGGGTGAACTCTCAAAGTCACCAAATTAACCTTAGCTCAACCTCCTGGTAACTATGGCACAGAGCGGTTAGGCCTAACTGTAAAGTATTTGTGCAATACCAGAACAGTAATAAAGTCAAATCACCAATTAATAAAAATATCAAACTGAATTAGGACACTAGAGTAACTTTTCATAAACAAAAAGACACCAACATGATAAAAGTGCTATTATGGAGAACTATATATATATATATATATATATATATATATATATATATATATATATATATATATATATATATATATATTCACTGAAAAAACCATAGGTTATACAACATATATAGTTAGGAATTAGCATTTAAAAAACCTTATTTTACTCACACAAAACCATTGAAATTCCATATATAGTTAGTTGCACTAACTATATATCGCGCACCCGCAATCCACTGCTGATCATGTCACATATTACATCATTCATGACATGGTCAGTGACATCACTGATGACATCTCAAATGACATCACTGATGAGATCACTGATGACATCTCATTTGACATCAATGACCACATCACTGATGATATCATTCATGTGACAATACAATGCATCTCCTCACGTTTTAATATAACCTCTGTTTCACCCAGTGTTAAATACAGAGTATAATTTTTGAAACCATTGACACACCAATACTAGTTACTACATACGTACTCACTGATTCCTACGTCTACACACACATTCACTCATTCACCCATACAATCATTCATACATACAATCACTCATCTTTACAACACTATCATATGCACTCATACACCTATACAGACACTTACACTCTGCCACTCATCCATGGAGTTACTCACACACCTAGTCAGTCCTGTAAAGAATCAATCACACTTCCATTTTCTTGTCTATACAGTTAAACATAGAGCACCTTACATTTTCAAACATATACTAACACATACTTACTTTCTTATACAATCATTGATACAAGTGCACATTGATCTGCACAGAGTCACACACCTCCCAGCCAGCCACACACACACTCAGTCTCCTATACAAATACTTGGACAATCAATCAATAACCCATATAGTTAATCATATAGCTACTGATCAACACATGCAGCAGTTTACAGAACAACAGACATAATGATGCACAAATTAAGACAGTTTAGTCACTAACCCATGCACTCAGTGAGACACATTTAATCACTCACTCATACATTCAGTCATGCACCTACTAAATCCTTCGTCCAGACACTTATACATCTACTCATTCTTCAATATGTAAAACATATTTAAACTTTACAGAAACACACAGTCACTGGATGATGTCATCAGTGATCTCATCAGTGATGTCATTTGAGATGTCATCAGTGATGTCATCAGTGATGTCACTGACCATGTCATGAATGATGTAATATGTGACATGATCAGCAGTGGATTGCGGGTGCGCGATATATAGTTAGTGCAACTAACTATATATGGAATTTCAATGGTTTTGTGTGAGTAAAATAAGGTTTTTTAAATGCTAATTCCTAACTATATATGGTGTATAACCTATGGTTTTTTCAGTGAATTTTCAAGGTTTTGTAAATGCTAATTCCTAACTATATATGGTCTATAACCTATGGTTTTTTCAGTGAATTTCAATGGTTTTTTAATAGCAAATATCATAAGCTGTCGAATGTCAAGTACGTGGTAAGTAAAAACATTTTCGTGTTTATGCACACTGATCTGCTTTGAATGCTGCCCCCCACCCCTCATTTCTATTAGGAGTACTCTCTCTTTGCAGATAGTGAAGGGTAGTTAACGCAGCCCTTTGCCCCCTTTGTAATCCGTCGTGCCTGCTTCTCTCTCCATTTGATTGATTGTTCTCTTTGGTTCATTCTCTATTTACAAACAAGCACAGAGTCGCAATACTCTGTTTAGTCTTTGCAGATAGCGAAAAATCGTGTAAAAAAACAAAAGGAATCGAGCAAAATCAGTAGGCCACTAATGGGATCTCTTTTTGACCTCGCTAAAATAGAAACATTAGGAACAACCTGTTGAAAATAGCAATGCGTATGTATATAAGCGGCGTTCATTTGTGTTCACAGTACCCCTTGTTGATTGTTTCAATCGAGCATTGAATTGTTCGAAGTTAATTCTCTTAAGGATCTTCTCTACCTGCAAACGAGGAAGAATAGGAATATTCTCTCTCCCTTTGCAGATAGTGAAGGGTAGGTAACGCAAGCCTTTAACACGTCGTACCTATTTCATTCCTCATTGATTGATTGATTGTCCGAACATTGACTGTTTGGGAATTAGTTCTTTTTCGAGGTATTCCCTGTTTGCAAATAAACGTAGGAAAATCTTTGCAAGTAGTGAAAGGGTACGTAATGCGGACCTTTCTCCCCCGTTGTAATCTGTCATGCCTATCTACTCCCCACTGATTGATGCACCTTTTTCACCCGGACCATTTACTAGAGATACGTCATCTGGCCCGACCAGAGAGCACCCCTAGTGAAAAGGACATATGCAATAATAACGAAGTGATCACTGTATCCTGTTAACAGAAACTTTACCATGAAACAACCTGGAAAGAAAAAAATAGGAAAACGAAAATCAGTAGGCCACTGATGAACATGAACTTTTATTAAACAACGAACAAAGAAACGATAACATAACGTAATGATAAAACCTATTAATGTCCTAGAAACAAGAAAACGTTAAAATATGCCAGTGGTGAGAGACCAGAAAAACAGTAAGAGAAACCAAATCACCCCTCGCTGTCCCACCGCCTGCCACGCCAAACAAATCGATAGACTAGGGAAAATGCAAGTCAGTAGAACATCCACCCCCACTCTGGAAACTTCCAAGGTGGGGTAGGGTTCCGGCTACGCCCAGCCGGGAGCAGCCCATATAAGGCAGGTCCTGCTGCCACGCCTCGGCCAGGAGATCCTAACGTAGGGTGTAGCCGGAGGAGAGGCCGAGGCCAGCGGGACCCGGCCAGGGGATTGCCTTTACAACGCTGAACAGTTGCAGGGGGGGGGAATGTCTCCTCGACCCTCCCCTCTCTCTCCCAGTCCGGCCACGGTGGCCCTTGAGAGTTGCAGGTAGTCCCGCCACATGCTCTTCCGGTCCGACCACCAACGGTCGGGGGGCCGAGGCCGACGGGATCCGGCTGCAGCCGATAAACCAAGAAACCCGTTCATGGGGCCAGAGCCAGGGGCGTCCGGCCGACATCCACCGGAAGCCCGGCCCGAAGACGGACGGGACACTTCTTTCTTTTATAATGGCTGCGACAACACTGGGGGGGGATGTCTTGCACATGCCTCCGACCCCCCCCCCCTCGTCCTCATCGCCTGGTCCGGCCATAACAAATCTCAAGCGAGACGCCGTGGGGTGCACTGGGAGGGAGAGACGGTGCGAACAGGCCTCTCCCGCCTCCCCAGGTGGAGGCTTCCCAGCTGCACCCTCAGCGCTCCAGGCGCCCGGAAAAGGGTTCTTCCACTGTGGCCATGCTGCAACGTCTCGCCCGGCAGGGTGGAGCCCGTCCGCTCATGTGACCCCGCGATCGCCGGTAGCTGCCGAACTCTCAAAATGGCGGTCGACCTGGCAAGAGCGGGCCCAGCATAAAGAAATGGCCCGGTCACTGGTTGACTCCACCACCGTAGTCCTCCACGACCTTGAAGATTCTAGAGGAGCCGCGGGAGTCTCCGACCCCCGATGGGGAATGACTGCCATGATCGCCCGTGGAGTGACGAAACTGTATCCGCGGGACGTCGGCGCTCCCATGCTGGCGCCAGCCTCACTTTGAATTACTAGAATCCTGCAGACCTCACTTCCGGTGAAAGCACAGTGTGACCCGGTAGGAAAAATTATTGCACCCCCTCCCCTTTTTGACTGATAGTTCAAACCACCGATCCTTTCCTTTGCCCTTTTAACGGAACTTTGGACTGCCTCCCCCTCTTTTACATTTTCTAGAGAAAACAAAACATTAACCACTACATTAGCATAGCAGTTGACACCAGAACTGTTTTCAAATTGAAAACCAACAACATCTTCATCAGAATCCTTTTTGTTTCTGCTGTGACCCTGCTACAGCAGAGGCATTGTCCCCAGCAGTAATTCTGCAATGCCGGTAAGAATAGCTGTGGTGCCTACTGGACTCACTCACCCCCGCGGCGCCCCACGCCATTTTTTGCTGGGCGGCAACTTACTAGACATCACTTTCGTGCCATCTAGATTTCAGCGCGTTCTGCTGCCTTGGAACTATTCGCACAACAGACCGCTACTGACAAGAATATTTCATTATTGGTGCTGTCAATTTCAATAAATCTATTGGATAATTCAAAAGAAATTGCCACAGTCTCTTCGTTGTTTAAATGTTTTTACTGTTTTTGTTTTCTTGTATATATTTATATGTTATTAAAGTTTTATATTCCTACTACTTTTTTGGAGTGCTATATATTTTTAATGTGACACATAATTGTAAAAACTTTGATGTACAAAGAGTCATTCCTGGAATCTTCCGCTTCAGGCTCGGTCCCCTCCCCAATCACAATACAGGATGGTTTTCAGATAGTAGGAACACGTGTGGTGTGACGGATCTCATCGGGTGTGGGCCTTGATCTACTATAACTCCTTTGAAGAGGGGTGATTCTTTACAGCTGGGGCCATAAACTACATCTGCAGGGCTAGCTGATAGCCTGGACAATCGGACACAGAGAAAGAGGAGTGTCAGAGGGTGCGGTAGTGAATAGGGCGAAAGGGAGGTGTCGGGCGGGCACAGAGTGTGATTCTCAGGGAAGAGCAGCGCAGATGGGGGGAGGTTTATTGCCCATGCATAAGACAGAGAGCGGTGGTGACCAGTGCCTAGGGAAGATGCTTGCGTGGGTGAGGAGCCATGCTACGAATCGACAGCGTGCAGAGAGTGGGTCTGGTCAAGACATCTAAAATGGCTGCCGTGCACGACAAAAGTGTGGCATTTCAAAAAAGGCAAGATGGCGCAGACAATGTTTTTCAACACTTCCTCATTTCCTTCGAATCGAACGTTAACAGACGTTGGGGCATATTACCAAAGTTAAGCGATATTTATCGCTAACGATGCTTACCAACCAATTTTTTACCACTAAGCATCGTCAGAAATTATCGAAGATAAACCTTGCTATTATCAAGGTTTATCGCAAATGCGATAATAAACGGCTGCAATGCATGAATATCGCTAAAAACTCAGCGATATTCATGCATTACCGAGCTAATGCTCTTAGCCATGTTATCCACCTCCCATTGGATAACATGGCTAAGAACTGCTCAGGGCAGGTGTTACTTTTTGGAGATATTCGCGCTTAGCGCGAATATCTCCAAAAGTTGGTAATAGGAGATAGATATCTTGCATGTTGTAATGCAAGTTATTGTGGTATATGGAACTCATACCATAATCTCTCAGGAAAGCAGAAACTGATCCTTTTGGGACCACCTAAAAAGGCCTAGGGGGTGAGGAGTACTCTACTTTGCCCCCTTTTCACGTTCCGAACTATTTTATTTTACTCTCTTCTGTAATTACACAAAATAGCAGCGATAAGATGCATCGGAGACACACAGTGAGAGAAAGGAGGCCGGAGATGAAGAAGAGATGTCAAATACACATTGGAGATAATATAGTGGCAGAAGGGAAGTAAATATGAGTAAACTTACCATGTAACATAAAAATGTTGCACTCTATACTATAAGTCTCATTTTATACTACAATCACTTCGCTACAACCTCATAAATTAAAAATAAAAATGAATAATGTCTCAAACAATTTTTGATTTCTAAATATAAATTTATTCTTCTGAATTTTCTAAATTTGAAAGAACTAGTAACATGTCCTCATCAGCAATGTCCTCATTAAAAGTCTCCAATGATGATTCTTGTAACTCTATGGTCTCCAAACACTCGATAAATTCGCCATCAAGAGATTGATCAAAAAAATCATTCAAGTCATCTCCTCCTTGTGACAATATTTCATTATTGGTGCTGTCAATTTCAATCAATGTAGTGGAATCATTCAAGTCATCTCCTCGTGACAATATTTCATTATTGGTGCTCTCAATTTCAATCAATGTAGTGGAATCATTCAAGTCATCTCCTCCTTGTGACAATATTTCATTATTGGTGCTGTCCATTTCAATCAATCTAATGGAATCATACAAGTCATCTCCTCCTTGTGACAATATTTCATTATTGGTGCTCTCAATTTCAATCAATGTAGTGGAATCATTCAAGTCATCTCCTTGTGACAATATTTCATTCTTGGTGCTGTCCATTTCAATCAATCTAATGGAATCATACAAGTCATGTCCTCCTTGTGACAATATTTCATTATTGGTGCTCTCAATTTCAATCAATGTAGTGGACAATTCAAAAGAAATTGCCACGGTCTCTTCATTGTGAGCCATTTTATTTTGAAATTGCTTGCTGTAAATTGCAGAAAAAAATAATCACTTTCATTTATCGTTTTTAGTAATACATAATATAAAACTAACTTTATCAAGTATTTAGTATAACAGAAGGACTGCAAATAAATAACAGAAAACATTTTTCAAATTATCTTCAAGTGTACAACATAGTTCCCCTTACAAATTAACAACTCACCTTTTTAAAAGTAGCAGAAGTGTTAGTACTGTGTAAATCAAACACCAGAAATTCACCACCAAAAATTCCTCACAAATGTACCTCAGACAGTAGTATCACAAAATGGCTGTGGTTTCCTCTCATTTGACATATATACATAACCAATTAACTTTCATCACACACAAATACAAAACCAAAGTAACATTTTAATTGGTTCTAAATTTCAACACTTTCAAATGTGTTTTCCCCATGCAATTTTCCATAGGACATTTACATACGTCTACAGCCTGAATGGCTGAACGGAATTACACCAAACTTGGCAAAATGGTACATCAAACCTAAGAGGTCAGGAAGGATCTACTATGCCCCCTTATGGTCATTTCCCCCTTCGCTTTGGCCTCCTCTTGTCTCTCAATCCTACCGAGAGACAAGATGGCGGCCGCTACGGACTGTTTGGAATGTTGACAGACGCCGGAGAACCAATCAGCTTCGCAAAGCTCCGTAACGCGAAAAGTACGCGAAGCGGAGCGCTGTTACAGATATATATCTTTTTTTTAACGTTAATTTCTCAAAATCCACTGGAGCACATATATTGAGACCTAGCAAAGGCACATCGGGCTACCAGTCCCTAATATTTTGCCAAGTTTCGTGCAAATCCATTCAGCCGTTCGATTATTATTATTTTGTTTTTTTTTTGCCCCGCGGGGCCCTTTTAAAACCTCCACATCAAACGTAGGGGGTCAGCGAGGATCTACTATTCCCCCTTATGGTCATTTGCCCCTTTGCTTTGGCCTCCTCTTGTCTCTCGATCCTACCGAGAGACAAGATGGCGGCCGCTACGGACTGTTTGGAATGTTGACAGACGCCGGAGAACCAATCAGCTTCGCTTCACAAAGCTCCGTTGCGCGAAAAGTACGCGTCCTGGAGCGCTGCCCGGTCCGCTGTTACAGATATATATCTTTTTTTAAACGTTAATTTCTCAAAATCCACTGTAGCACATATATTGAGACCTACAAAAGGCACACCGGGCTACCAGTCCCTACAATTTTGCCAAGTTTCGTGCAAATCCATTCAGCCGTTCGGGCTAAAAGTGAGGCCAACCGCCCTATGGAAAACTCAATGTTAAAAACACGTTTTGGGACCCCCCTTTTTTCTCAGCCCCCCCTTGACGAACCACCCCCAAATTTTCAAGGTCTGCTCAGAAACAAAATGTGCCATTTTCCTGAAAATTTCAGCCAATTCCGTCCACAAACGCCAAAGTTATTAGACATAGAATTTTCAAAAAACCCATAGAGAAAAAATCCTAACTATATATACCTACTGGCGACCGCCAGTAGGTAATATATATATATATATATATATATATATATATATATATATATATTCACTGAAAAAACCATAGGTTATAGACCATATATAGTTAGGAATTAGCATTTACAAAACCTTGAAAATTCACTGAAAAAACCATAGGTTAGAGACCATATATAGTTAGCTGGACATTTTATTGACATAAAACCAATGAAATTCCATATATAGTTAGTTGCACTAACTATATATCGCGCACCCGCAATCCACTGCTGATGATGTCACATATTACATCATTCATGACATGGTCAGTGACATCACTGATGACATCATCTAGTGTCTGTGTGTTTTTGTAAAGTTTAAATACGTTTTACATATTGAAGAATGACTGGATGTATGGAAGACTGAGTGTGTGTGTGGCTGGCTGGGAGGTGTGTGACTCTGTGCATATCAATGTGTACTTGTATCAGTGATTGTATAAGAGAGTAAGTATGTGTTAGTATATGTGTGAAAAGTATGGTGTTCTGTGTTTAACTATAGATGAGGAAATCGAAGTGTGATTGATTCTTCACAGGACTGACTAGGTGTATGAGTGCATATGATAGTGTTCTAATAATAACTGACTGTATGTATGAGTAATTGTATGGGTGAATGAGTGAATGTGTGTGTAGACGTACGAATCAGTGAGTGCGTATGTAGTAACTGGTATTGGTGTGTCATGATGTCATCAGTGATGTCATTTGAGATGTCATCAGTGATGTCATTTCAGATGTCATTAGTGATGTCATCAGTGATGTCACTGAAGTATGGTGTTCTGTGTTTAACTGTATAGATGAAGAAATGGAAGTGTGATTGATTCTTTACAGGACTGACTTGGTGTGTGAGTAACTCCATGGATGAGTGGCAGTGTGTGACTGTCTGCATAGGTGTATGAGTGCATATGATAGTGTTGTAATAATAAGTGACTGTATGTATGAGTTATTGTATGGGTGAATGAGTGAATGTGTGTGTAGACGTAGGAATCAGTGAGTGCGTATGTAGTAACTGGTATTGGTGTGTCATGATGTCATCAGTGATGTCATTTGAGATGTCATCAGTGATGTCATCAGTGATGTCATTTGAGATGTCATCAGTGATGTCATCAGTGATGTCACTGACCATGTCATGAATGATGTAATATGTGACATCATCAGCAGTGGATTGCGGGTGCGCGATATATAGTTAGTGCAACTAACTATATATGGAATTTCATTGGTTTTATGTCAATAAAATGTCCAGCTAACTATATATGGTCTCTAACCTATGGTTTTTTCAGTGAATTTTCAAGGTTTTGTAAATGCTAATTCCTAACTATATATGGTCTATAACCTATGGTTTTTTCAGTGAATTTCATTGGTTTTTTAACAGCTAATATCTGTAGCTGTAAAATGTATTCTTCTTTAAATCCAAAAATATATTTTATATGTTTATGAATAATATTTTTTTTAAATATTTTTTTTTCTTCGTTCCCGCTTCGCGAATCGGGAATCTTCCCGTTAGCTGACCTTGATGCCGCGAAATAGACCGCGAGCCGGTAAACGTTTCTTTACCGCAAGTGCCGCGTTAGAAAACAACATCGTGACGCCTCCCGTCCGCATGACGTTTCACGTTGTCGCGTGATACGTCATATGACGTGCTACGTTAGCGAACTGGTACGCGAAGCGAGTCGCAAAGCGCAGGTTTCTGGAAGCAAACCGGGAGGCCCTGCAAAGCGCTTAACGTAAACACAGCAAGTCATGTGACTTGGTAATAACACTTTTCATTGGTTCATTTCACTTTTGGTTTCCTAATGATGTAAGACTAGGTCATATAATCTAAAATGAACACTTTTGATTGGTTGAGAACTCTTGTTTTTCCCAAATGATGAAAATCCCTCCTTCTTTCCTCACTCTGACTTTCATCATTGTGAGAGAAAGACCCTTTGTGATCACTGAGCAATGGCTTCTTTAGTAGCTTCAGCTGGTGCTTCCCCACCACCTCCACCACATCCAAGGAAGAGTGGACCACCTGCTCAAGTTATAATTCAGCAAGAAGAGGAAGAAGAGGAAGACGAGGAAGAGCAGGAAGAGAGGCAGTTTTTGCCTGAGGAACCCAGGACGTCTCACCGGAAAGAAAACTTCATTTGGCAATTTTTTTAAATTCCCAAAGGTCAGAAAAAAGTAAATGCAAGATACGTAACTTGCCTTATATGTCAAGATAGACTGTCCAGAGGAACCGAGAAAAAATACAGTTTCGGAAACTACACAATGCATCGCCATATGACTAGGTGGCATCCTAACAACTACAGTGCTGCACAGTTTCGGAACGACCTAGATAATCTCCCTATTATGGCCAGAAGATCTGTTGTACCGGAAGTAACGGGACCAGAGGGCAGGGAGATGGTGCCAAATATACAAATGAGATTTGGTGAAGTAAAACACATCTGCGTATTTTGCGATGGATTCATTTGCTACTGAGAAAGAAGCATCACTCTGATCAACAGAGCTATTGACTATCATATGCAAGTTTGTACGAAACGCCCAAAATAATAAATACTTTTTTTTTGTTTTGTTGCTCCTGTTGAGCCCTTTACAATGAATCGTTTTCATTGCCCCCTCCAAGAAAAACCCCAAAAAATATAAAACTGTTCAGAAAAATTCAAAAAAAGTAAAAAAATGTTCTGAAAAATAATAAAAAAAATATAAAACAACAAAAACAATAAAAAAAAGTTCTTTTCAGAACTACCTCCCCGTTATTAAAAAATTGGTACAATATTTGGAACTGTGCCAACCTCTATTTCTCTTAGTTCGCTTCCCAGTTCGCTCGCCGGTACGCGAACCGGAAGCGAACCAAAAACAGTAAGTATAAGGGAAGGAAACAGACACTTATGTTAAAAGAAAGACAGCTATAGGGGAGTAAACTAGAGATACTATTACCCGTAATCCACTGCTGATGATGTCACATATTACATCATTCATGACATGCTCAGTGACATCATCAGCAGAGGATTGCGGGTTTTTTGGCAACGTGCCTTATCCACGGTTTAATAACGCTGCCTTTTGCTTTATATAAGTTTTCAAATTGTATGAAATATATACCAATAGGTCGTTATGAACCTTTAGGTAGTGCTTTTCTTCATGAGGTCTGGTCGCTTCCATACACATACAGATGTTTCAAAGATGATCAAGAAGTTTATCTGAATGGAGAGGAATGCACTGAGACGCCAGATCATTCACTAATGTGTAGGCACATACAGTTACACGGTTCATGCAACAAACACCGACCAAATATGGCTTGCGTGTTGCAAGGCACGCCAGTTCCTGCTATCATCCCCACGTTCAAGTTGTTGGAAAATGGTAGTTATTTGATGCTCAATAATGAAGATTGTTCTGAGTTAATTAAAAGTATTCCTTTTATCGTAACAGTAAGTGAACGGGTTATTTGCTGCAGAAATGTTCTATTTTCTCCCACACATGAACATAGGGAGTTTTCAATCTGGCCACAAATACCAACCTTGGGAGAGATTTCAACGGCATGGCAAGAATAAGAGCTCTTTTGTCTCAGAGAGAGGTGGCCTTGAGTTCGGCCCGTGAAACTTTCGTGCTTCACATAGCGAACACCCGTACAGAGGTGCAGACCCTTTTCAATTCAGATTTGCCTTTCAATTTCAGCAAGATGGTTCGGACTATCTTTAACGCATCCTCCACAAAGACCCTGGCGCACTTTTTTAAAGTTGTTACCAGTGGTCTCGTGACTTCATTTGAGAAAATCTTTGGAGTCATCCCTGCTTTCTTTCATTCTATTTTCTCCACTCTGCTTCGTGGATTGGCATTTTTACTTGCATTACCAGCGGACGCTCTTGTGCTTTTTTACATTTTTAAATATGGATGTCCCTCCTATGCAACCTCCCACCCTGCAGCTGCTGACACTGTTCCGCAATCGCATGCTAGAATATTATGGCACAATGCCGTTGGCGATATTAAGCACGGCATATGGATTATCTTTTCGATTCTCCTACTTCACCTGTGTCCAGCCTGTATTTCACTGCCTGACCTGTGATTTCGATTGGGCCATTGATTTGTGTCTCTGCGGACCGGTTTCTCCTGACGTCGACTTTAATCAGCTGATGACTCCTATCATTACTCACGAGTTGGTTTGTCCTGGCGAAAGGATTATGGCTGTGGCATTGATGCATGGACTAATTGGTCCCTGGAATTTATTGGCGGCAGCACAGTCTTTCTTGGAACAGAGCTTTCTTGAAAACCCACCGAGCTGTCCTCTGATGGTGATAGAGGATCCGGTGCTGGGAGAGCACGTATGTTCTTTTCCGCTTTTAAATTGGATGGCTGAACTGTTTTCGGATGAAGACGGTGACTTCCTATTGGAGGCTGTTGCAGCTTATTTTGCATACACAGTTATGTCATAGACCTTTTTCATGTTTGATATGCTGAGTACTAGCATTTCATTGACAATTCATTGACTTATTTGTCAAGTTTTTATTATTTACCTTGCCTATTGGCTTAAGACTCGATAAAGTACTTGGCTGTTTTATTTTTCTTTAGCATTACATTTTCCTAGTTTTTAATGCTTTACCTTGCGGACCGTCCACATATAAACTTGCAATCTGCTCTCATGAGATGGCACTTCTATTATCTTATTCAGTTCGTTTCCGGATCATGGGGAGGTGTCATCTAGGTCCTGGATATCTTTACACCGTGTTAAGTTAGCATGGGCTCATTACCGGTTTAAACGCCATTTTTCCTTTTTTGCAACTTCTGCACACGACACTTAGTTGTTGCTTTAGCTTTCCACCTAGTAGTTCATCGTGGTTTACATGAGAATAATATGTTATTGCTCTACTATCTGCTTTGCTTGTTAAACTATATCTGTACAGCGAGTGCTAAAGTTTCAAGAACAACACGATACAGAATTGTTATGAGGTCTGATCTCCACGACTTCATACTCATAACATAAGTGCAACTTCTGCCAATTCTGGGCATGAGGCGGGTTTTATATTGCTTTGCCGAACACACATACACAACAGTTGATGCGGTTCACATGAAGAGAGAGCTGGTGTATGCTGATGTGATTCCTTCAAATCTAAGACACTAAAGTATGGGCACGCCCTAAACCAACACAAAGAGACCTTCTTAGCAAATAATATAATATGTGTATTAGGGAGGGTGAGATATAAGCAGCCGCGGGCCGTGGAGGGAGTTACGGTGAGGCAGGGAGGCGGGGAGGGGGAGAAGCAGGGTGGAGCCCTCTCTACCCTGCCCCTCCCCCTCCCCGCCTCCCTGCCCCACCGTAACTCCCTCCACGGCCCGCGGCTGCTTATAAGTGTTGCTAACTCTTATTCATTTACAGCATGTTAACATACTGTCACCATTCGCTTTTTATGTACTAGTAACTATGCTGGTAATTTTGCTACTGATAATATGTGTACTTGTATTCTCCACCCTGCTTCTCCCCCTCCCCGCCTCCCTGCCTCACCGTAACTCCCTCCACGGCCCGCGGCTGCTTATAAGTGTTGCTAACTCTTATTCATTTACAGCATGTTAACATACTATCACCATTCGCTTTTTATGTACTAGTAACTATGCTGGTAATTTTGCTACTGATAATATGTGTACTTGTATTATCTAAGATACTACGCCTGAGAAGACGGCATTAGTAAATAAACATTTCAAATACACATGTGTTCTTCTTAACTCCATGTTCTGGTTTCTAAGAAATATATAACGACCGACTGTTCATGAGTTCCACGTATCCTGAGGTACTATAAGTTCATATTCTGGATTGTCTAAACATTGAGAGTTTGTTATATCCAATGTGACACTGTACCTAGCTTGCTACGGAGTTTTTGATTACTAACGTGAGTTTTGGGACACCCTAATTCGCCGAGGTTCCAATCCTCTGTCCACAGTTCTGTGTGAGAACAGAAACCCTGCGACAGGGGCACCCCCGACCCTTGCTGGAGCTTCATCACACTTGCGATACAACTCCAGCAATGCGCCACCTTTACGGCACAGATACATCACGCATCTGTGCTGTTTTTGCCCCATGATGCGCCGCATTGTAAATGCAGCACACCATAGGTGACAGAACAGCGGCACAGAATGACTAACACATCCCTGGTGATGCGCCAGTCATCATAAATGTATCCCTATGCTTCTTATCTTGTTAGAGATGAACCGCCATATTTATCATCAAAGTTTTTTGCATTTCCTAAATAGCGAACTTTAAGGAATAAATAGCGATTCTTTACCATTCCTAGTTTGCGATTAGCTATTTGCTAATTACAAATTACCCATTCATTTCCTTCATTTCCATAGGGCGGTTGGACTCACTTTTAGCTCGAACGGCTGAATGGATTTCCACGAAACTTGGCAAAATTGTAGGGACTGGTAGCCCGATGTGCCTTTGCTATGTCTCAAGATATATGCTCCAGTGGTTTTTACGAAAATTAACTTTGAAAAATATATATTGGGCTACATTGGCCTATATATATGTTGGAGCCCAAATGTAGCCCAATGTAGCCCAATGAAGCCCAATGTAGCCCAATGTAGCCCAAAGATGGCCGCCAGACACACAAAAAAACAAATGTAGCCCAAATATCAGCCAGATGTAGCCCAACTATAGCCCAGTGACAGAATGACCAATCAGCTTCGCAAACCTCCGTTACGCGAAGCGGAGCGCTGTTACAGATATATATCTTTTTTTGAACGTTAATTTCTCAAAATCCACTGGAGCACATATATTGAGACCTAGCAAAGGCACATCGGGCTACCAGTCCCTAATATTTTGCCAAGTTTCGTGCAAATCCATTCAGCCGTTCGATTATTATTATTATTATTTTTTTTGCCCCGCGGGGCCCTTTTAAAACCTCCACATCAAACCTAGGGGGTCAGCGAGGATCTACTATGCCCCCTTATGGTTATTTCCCCCTTTGTTTTGGCCTCCTCTTGTCTCTCGATCCTACCGAGAGACAAGATGGCGGCCGCTACGGACTTTTTGGAATGTTGACAGACGCCAGAGAACCAATCAGCTTTGCTTCACAAAGCTCCGTTGCGCGAAAAGTACGCGTCCTGGGACGCTGCCTGGTCCGCTGTTACAGATATATATCTTTTTTTAAACGTTAATTTCTCAAAATCCACTGGAGCACATATATTGAGACCTACAAAAGGCACATCGGGCTACCAGTCCCTACAATTTTGCCAAGTTTCGTGCAAATCCATTCAGCCGTTCGGGCTAAAAGTGAGGCCAACCGCCCTATGGAAAACTCAATGTTAAAAACACGTTTTGGGACCCCCCTTTTTTCTCGGCCCCCCCTTGACGAACCCCCCCCAAATTTTCAAGGGCTGCTCAGAAACAAAATGTGCCATTTTCCTGAAAATTTCAGCCAATTCCGTCCACAAACGCCAAAGTTATTAGACATAGAATTTTCAAAAATCCCATAGAGAAAAAATCCTAACTATATATACCTACTGGCGACCGCCAGTAGGTAATATATATATATATATTTTATTTTTATTTTTTATTCTGAGTAGAAATAGTGCCATATAGAACAAAAAAACAATGGCAGTTAATTATCGTGATAGACCGGGACCTTGGTGTTATTTGAGGTTTCCTATGATGGAGCCCTGGTCAGAAACAAGTGGATTGGTCCTGAAAAGTATGAAAGTTCAATTTCAAAAAACATTTCTAAGCCCTCATTCAAAAACAAACTTTGTCAATGCTTTTGGGTTGAAAAGCCTCTGCACAGATCGAAACTGAAAATGTATCCGCTGCCATGGAACTGTAGATCGAATATTGGAAGCAGGTTGGTTCCACTAACGCTGTAGGGCCAGATGTGTGACCAGTTTTAGCACGCGCATGCATGGATTAGCGACCCATTTGCGCATGCTAAAACTGGCATGGCCATGTACCAACACATTTTTGCGAGTCACAAATGAATTGCGACTGGTACAAAAGTGTTTAGAGACTCGCTATTTGGAAGTGGCGTTCCCTTCGAATAGTGACTCTTTAAGCCCTGTATGAATGTTTTGCAACCGCAATTGTGAATGTAAAACAGTCGCAAATTACCACCCTCTTCAAGAGGGTGGTAATGGAGTCGCAATTTGGAAGGGGTCCCAATGGGACCCCTTCCACTTTGTGACTGTCTCCAAAATATTTTCTGAAGGCAGGCAGTGGTCCCAAGGACTACTACCTGCCTGTAAAACATTAAACAAAAACGTTCCATTTTTTTTTTTTAATGCATCCGTTTTTTATTGAAGGAAAACTGGCTGCATTTCAACAAAAGAAACTGCTTTATTTAAAAGCAGTCCCAGACATGGTGGTCTGCTGAGCCCAGCAGGCCACCATACCTGGGAGGGCTTGTCACTCCCACTGGGCTTGCAAATTGTGAGAGGCTTATTAATATTAATGAGCCTCACAATTTGCGACCCCATTGGGAATCGCAAACAGTGTGAAACAAACTGTTGTACATCGGAAATTGCGCCTCGCTAATTGCGACTCTCAAAAGAGTCGCAATTTGCGATGTGCAATTTTCTTGGTTGTACATTTGGCCCCTAGTGCGTTTAAATGTTTGGTAAAATCCAACAAAGAAATGGACTTTGTCATTTTTTGGGAGGTATGGGGACTTCTATGCAGAACAAAGCTAAAATTCAATCCGATGCTGTGGAACTGCCGGTCGCAAACCTTTCGCAGGGGTTACCACTAAGGGTCTTGAGCAAAGGTTTTTCGAAGTTTTAAAATGTTCGTCTGGTGCCCAAACAACCACAAGAGTACACTCAGAGGACCTCAGGGAGGACACTTAAAGACTCTCTTGATATTGGCCAACAGCAAAGTCCAATCCAAGTCCAGTTGCCACTGGTTAGCTATGCACTTTAGGAAAAAGACCTCTTGAAGTGTGTTGTGTCCATTAAGCCACACAGGATGTCTGCCAACTGGCCCTTGGAGTCTACTTCTTTGTCCTGGGTACAAGAAGAAGCAGTTCCAGTCCCTCATGGCTGCTCTCAGGTTGAAGACAGCAAGTCCAGTCTTCATATTCTTCAGCTTATCCAGAAAGTGTTCCGATGGGGTACCGTGTGGTGCCTCATTTATGTCAGGCACTAGCTAGTGGGTGGGGATGACTCCTACTAGTCTCTCCCCGGGGGACAACCTTACCTATTTTTTCAGTAGCTCCTGTTTTCTTTACAGTAAACAGGCCCAAAATGTAATGTGCTAGGGCATTTTTAAGATGGTAAAAGCCTTCCACCACACTAAACTTGTGTTCTAAGAGTTGTAGGTGTGTAAGGAATGGAGTTTAAGGAATGGAATGGAAAGACATGTATAGAGCCTGTGGCTACTATCCTTCCACATCTAACATTCAGAATCCAGTTTGAAATAGGCCCTGTACTCACACCAGACCAGGAGACAGAAAGAAGTCTGGTGGGTCCTACAACATCAAGACAGGGGTTACCTTCCTTTGTAGTGCGCCATAGTGCTACATGTGATTACTTTCAGGCAGGATGTAACATTGGTGTGTCAACAGGATGACCACAGTCCCCACCGTAAAGATTCTTCAGAGTTCAGTGGAGTTCTCCCTGACTATTCAGGTCAACCTATTGTGTAGCTCCTAGGAGGAATTTTGCACCTCATTCAAGGCTCAGCTCAGGCTGGGAGTTCGCAGAGACTAATGCTTATTAGCTTTTAGAAAGGTCAGTGAGGTCAGGGTAACTTTCTAAAAGTTACTTTTTCTTAATATTTATTAAGGTTCTAACTTCACCATTTAATTGTTAATAACTATTACAAGTAATAGTTTGATTATTTGTCTAGCCATCTCCATTTGCTGAGTTAGTATTATTAGTTTTTTAATCTGTACCGTGGTTGTCTACATAGGACATCTTGGCCTGCCACACTGAAAATAACATTTAGGTCTTGTCACTATAGGGAAATTATAGTATTTATTTTCTACCTGTTTTGTGGGCAGCAAGGCCTACATGGGGTGACTTACTTACATTTGAAAGGGAGTTCTTTATTTGTCAAAAAGAGTTATGTTGACAGGTTGCATTGCAGGGTTTACATTGCAACAATCAGGCTACAAACGGTGGTCCTGCAGGCAGATTTTACCTGCCACTGTAGTGAATGCCACAATATGTGTTGAAGTCCACAAGTGGCATTTAATGTCCAGGCCTTGGGTGCACTTTCTACACCATATACTAGGGACTTACAGGCAAGTTAAATATGCCAATCAGGAATAAGCCAATTTGACCATGTTTAAAGAGAGAACACAGGCAGCTTACTCCTGCTAAGCAGGGGTAAGGTGCACAGGATAATAAAGCTAGCAAAAATAGAGTCATCAACAAGCATCCTAGGACCGGTTTCAGGGTTTCACCCCTCTTCAGCCAGGATAGCTTGAATCCAGTGGCACAGTGAGCCCAGGACCCACGTCTGGGCATACCCGGCGCACTTAGGGCGAGGAAGGAAAAGACACACAATTGATAGATGGAATGCAGAACAAATAAAAACATTCACCCCCACTCAAGAAATCGGGGTTAAATCCATCATTATTTTGCTCACCATGCCACCCCAGTTTAGACCTGGCCATATGCAAATCAGTCTTGACTCTGTGCCTCGTGGGAACAGTCCAACACGAACTGCTAAGTCAGGTCCTCCCTGGACCGGAAACAAGCATCCTAGGACCGGTCTCGGGGTTTCACCCCTCTTCAGCCAGGATAGCTTGTATCCAGTGGCATAGTGAGCCTGGGACCAATGTCTGGGCATACCCGGCGCACATAGGACAAGGAAGCAAAAGACACACAATTGATGGACGGAATGCAGAACAAATCAAAACATTCACCCTCAGTCAAGTCATCCTAGGACCCGTTTCGGGGTTTGTTCTGTGCAAAGTTATTGAGCACCCTGCAAAACTAGATAACTGTAAATATTGGCATATTGGCATATGAAAAATGCTAATAAAAAGATCAAACAAATAAATGCTTATGATGCGTATGCTGCATGTGCTCCATGTATTAAAGATTTTTTTTTGCAGCGGATGTCCTCTTGAAAGATGATTCCACCTTCTTATCAATTGCTTATGGAAGCTAT
Organism: Lissotriton helveticus; assembly: GCF_964261635.1. Taxonomy (NCBI): domain Eukaryota; kingdom Metazoa; phylum Chordata; class Amphibia; order Caudata; family Salamandridae; genus Lissotriton; species Lissotriton helveticus. Next base: position 646,069,181 of record NC_136059.1, read on the forward strand.
GAATCCCTTATGAGTGGAAGCCATACTAGCCAACAGTGTTCACATGAGGTACTTGAAGAAACTCCTCATTAAAAGTCTTCAGTGGAAATCTTTCAGATAAAAAATCTTGGGAAGGAGGATTTAACAATATCTTTAAATTATGTAATAATTGTGTTTTTATTTTATCACACAAAGGTAGATCACCAGTAGATCATCAGTATTCTGAGTAGTATTTTGGGCGTAGAATTCCTTCTCTTACTCCTTAGTTTACCTTTCAAGCCCAGTCCCTCTGTTATGTGCTTCAGTGGATCTTGAAGCTGATAGTCTTGCACATACATTTTTTGGGACCTCTATCCGTGTCCTCATCCATGTCGAGATGTATGTTTTATCACTTATCAAAAGGATCACTTAATGCAGCATTCACTGCCTCCTTTATCATAGTCTCCATGTCATTTATGGTCATAAAGACAACCTCTTACACCTCAGAATATGTCTGGTAGCATTTCTTTGAGCATTTCCTGGACTCCATAATGGGTGTTTTGAAACAGACCACACTACATCTGTGCTTGTAAATGAGCTCTCATTTTGTGAGCTTATAGCTCCTGCTAGGAACCCTGGTGCTCGCGTATTTCATGCGAGCATATTAACCAGCATGACATGAAGTTAGAAATACCTTTGTTTTCTAGATCTCCACATAGCTGCCAAGGTTTAAGATAGCTATGTGTGACATTTTCATAATATCAGTGCAAATATGAGTGACATTTCAACGACTATGAGTGAAATTTTCTTGCGAGAAAAATAAAGCAATGAAGAAGATGGAAACATATAAATATCAGAATTTACACCCATTTGAGCAACAAAGCACCAGAAATGGTCTCTCTGTCCATGTGAGACCCAGCCCAACAGGAAGGATATGTGAGGGCCCAAAATGAACAAATTACACAAGTAGGCATCTATGCTGCCTAAGTGTCACACAGACTCAGCTGACTAGCACACGGACAGGCTGTCAAGTAGCATTTTGCTTGATCCTCACAGGCTGAGGTTGGCGCAGTAATCTCTCATACAACATAGCCGGCAACTTAGGACTGTCATAAACATGTTTTAAATTACCCCCAGTGGTTTTGAGAAATAAACCGCAACGTAAAGGAGGGGACGGAAACACACAATTACTAACAGCCCGGGCTGCGGTCGGCAACCAGTCACCTGTTAGCTGTTCTCATTCTTTTAGTACTAAAGTCACAGGGACAGTGACATTGCATACCATACTGTCCTGTTTTGAACATGCTGTAGATGACACACTCTTCATTAAGACATCAAATGCCAGACACTGCAGACTATGTCTGTATATATTTGCAAAAGGTAGACGGAAAGGGATGAGAAAGAAAAACAGAAACAACAGGAGGCGGGGGATGGTAAAGAGGGAAGGAGGGAGGGAGACAAAGGGATTAGGGAGAGGGGTGGGACGAAAGTAGGTAGACATAGGTGAGAGAGGGAAAGAGATAGAAAAAAGAAGGGGTACAGGTGAGATTGGAGGAGAGAGAGAGGGACAAAACCAGAAATGAAAGGGGAAAGAGAAGGAGTAACACAGGAAGTGTATGGCAGGTAAGTAGGAATAGAGGCAACAGGAGGATTTGTGATAGGGAGAAGAAACAGAGGAGGATTGGGTGGTGAGAGGAAGACAGAGACTGTAGGAATATAAGAAATATTGGAGCGGAAGGAGGAAATGGGTGGTACTGGAGCAAAGCGATCAAAGTAACTTGGAGGAAAGAAGAAAGGCAAAAGAGAGAAGAGGAAGATGATCAAAGGTAGGAAGGATCAAGAAAATGAGATAAAAGAAGAGGAAAAATTAGAGAAAGGAAAAGTGAGCGTCAAGGGAGGAGGATGGGGTTGATTACGCTAAATGTACTCCTTGCCTTCCCTACTGAATCCAATACTGATGGTCTTTTATTTGCCTACTAAAAGTGGTAGAAGGGAGCAAAACAATTTAAGATTATACTTACAAATTAGTCATGCTTTAAAAGGCCACAGACTCTGGACTTCATTTGATAGATGTATTATAAAGCCAAAAATAAATTAATATAAACACACCTTAATATCAGAAAATATAGGTACATAAAAATCAATCAGAGCCGAGTTTACGAATATAATTCATTCGGCACAAAAGGCAGAATGTAATGAACTCCAAAATCACAATGCAACACCGAGTAGAAGCTGAGTACAATTCTCTTTTCATTGAGAAAATCAAAAGGTATCTTTCCCTACACTGTCCTAAATGAGGGTCCTACCTTATTCCCTTATATCATGCCACGAAGGTGTCAGCACGGGTTGACTTCCTAAGAAGTACTCACAACAAAAATGGGTCTGATAGTTTAAGGCTATGGAGCTTGTTCTAAGATGTTCCTTCTTCTCCGAAAAATAAGAAGTCTCTCGAATCTGTTCCAGAGCATCATACAAAAAGATAAAATTCGGCCCACAATACATCACATAATAAACCTTTCATTGTAACATTTTAGTAAATTTCCACAGGAGCCTTAGTTTGTTCAGCTCCTCTCCAGTAGCCTTGGTTCTCAGATAGGCCAGACACGAAAGGTGTCCTCCCTTTTCGCCTTCCAGTCTTCTTCAAAGACATTCCGGGTATCTCCTTAATATAAGAATAACGAGGTTGAATTCTGGCACATGCAGTAGGATGAGAACATACTATCTTCGAATACAAAAAGGATTCATTTAATTATTTCTTGAGCTACGAAGGAGAATTGAAACTAACAACAACCTGTAATTTGGGCCTACAATGCAGGCCTCTTGAACTATACACAGTTACATTATACAAATATAATTTCATCCTGCACATTATACATACAGAAATAATACTTTTCTAATACATACAAAGTCCTACCTAAATGTGCATACTACATTACAAATGCTCATGTGACTTGGCTTAATGCATTTTAATAATCATGAAACACTGCAAATGACAAAATATATGTAAGTGCGTTTGATCCATGAATATAATGCACCCATACAATTTGGAGTGCTGTAGGCATTCTATCAGGGTATATAATGAGAAGAGGAGGGTGGAGAGTGAAACTGTAGAGGAAGGAGATAATGAGAGAGAGGAAGAAATGAATAGCAAGGAAAGGATGGAGAGAAGTTATCAAGAGTTTCCTGGTCTGTAACTACAACAGAAGGATGGCTCATGGTTTCTTCTTTTTTTTTAATTTGTGTCTCTCCTTACTGTTTTTTCTGTATTGTGAAGTATGTATATATCTCAGATGATTTCTGTATTTTTGTAATTAAATAGTTGTGCAAAAAATAAAAAACTTTATAAAAAAAAGGATGGAATGGATACTGTCTTAGTACTCTTTTGGTCAGCAGCTTAGGGGCTTGGTTTAGAGGTAGGCGTTAATCACGTATCCACATATTCATGGGGGAAGTGCTAATTCTAGGTTTTTCTCAGACTGCCCCTGTTGCCAGGTGTGATGTCAAGCCAAGCTGCTGTCAGCTGCCTTGTGCTCTGCCCCTGTGTGTGACAACTCTTAGCAGAATGAGAAGCAATCATGAAAGCTCCCAGTTTCATCCTGAGTATACACTGTTTGTGGTTCACTGGACACAAGTTTTTGTACCTGGGAGGTCTGAAATGCCAGTGTATTTGTCATCTTTGTCTAACAGTTTCAGGATATCAGCCCAGCCAAGTGCTACTCATCGGTTAGTCTCATACATATTGGTCATTTTCTTTTTTGTATAACTGCAAGCATTAAACATTGCCACGCAAATGGCTTGATGCGTGGTACTTGGCAAGACTGCAACAAATCGGTGCACCAGATTTCACTACACTTATTAACTCACACCTAACAGAGGAGAGATGTCTCAGGCTGCAAACCCTTCTAGATTCATGCGTGAGACAACAGATTGCAAAGATCCAGCTAACTCGCACCAGTACTGTACAGCAGGGCTACCCCTCAGGTTGTAGAGGGATTACAAAATTGTATTTTGACAGCAGAACTGTCTTCAAGTTTACATAACTCTTTCAGACTGACACCTAATGCAGCAAAGCCCTTCCTCATGCATGCAAGCCTCTTAAATCACCCTGAGCCATGGCCAATGTGTGGACTGGATTGCTGAAAAGCAAAACCTCTATTAGTGTCGCCTCCTGCCACACCCCTCTCAACTAGCACACCTAACCATCACCCCTGGCCGCTATCCTCCCACACCCTGCTCTCCCTGTCATCACTCTACCTGTAGCTGAGCCCAGCATTTCCAAGATGCTAGGAGTCGGCCCTAAGATGTCTTGTTTCAGGGTGGGGCTCCCAAGACTGGTCATGGTATTGGTCCTGCCATTATTCACAGCAAATACGGCGACGAGCTGAGGCCAAGCGTGGGAAGTGAAATGGGAACTGGGCCACTTGCGGAGACCAAACACCGGTGTACAAGCGATTGCCACTGGCCACAACAACATGGCTCAGCAAGGAGCCTGGGATTGCCTGTTGACTGTTAGGCACAGGACACAAAGTGTGAGGTGCAAGGTTAGTAGACCGGGGGATCATCGTGGATGAAGGAAGAAGACAGGGATTAGCAAAACCCGGATCGGTTGAAGGAGGAAGACAGGGTGCGGCAAGCGCTATACAGTGAAAGCATATTTATAATGAAGGAGACTAAGACAGAGTTCACAGTCCGGGCTGCACTCACTTTGCCCTCACCGTGGCCTCAACGACTCCGCCCTCTGAGGTTCAGCAGCTGCGTCGAGTGACTGGTGTGCTCCTACATGCTGAAAAACTTTTGCGCATCAGTCTACCGCAGGCGGTTCACTTAACTGAAGAACTTTGTAAATTTCGCTCTCAGGGAATACTTACTAATATAAAAAAGAACTTGGCACAGAAGCTGAAATATGAAAAAGACATCTTTATTAAATACAATTAAGTGAGGCTACGTCACCCAACTGCCTTAGCAATTGAATGAGGCAGTCTGCTGAATGGTCTCAGCACAGACCTTTTATACCATTTATTATGCCCTAGGCACACATTTTCTCTTTGAAGTACATTATTGTTGGTCACTCCCAGGACGTGCACACAAAGCACTGTATGATGACAAACCCACTTTTCAGTTTGTCCAGCCCAAAATTAATCATCAAACAAACCCATAATAAACATTCTTCTTTAGACAAGCTGGACAAGACCCATAATGAAAAGGTCTGCAGCCCACATCATAAATAGACCATAAAGAAGGAACAGAAACAGATAGGAGCAAGATAAAGGGGTGTGTGCGTGTACAATAAACATTGCAATGTCCTGCTCTTTGATCTCTATCTAACCAGCTGCCTAACAAGGAACGGGCTCAATGAGGTCAGCCTCGGGCAAGGGAGTCAGCTTTCGCCAGGTCATGCAGGAGTCAGCACAAACCCATGCTAAGGTTATGTCCTTAAGTACTTGTTCTGCCACAGTGAGGGCCTACTGTAAGGGCAATCCACAAAATGGCTGGCGTTCACAAAATGGAAGCCAAGGGTTCAGTACGAAAATGACGATTTCGAGGTCAAATCGTTACTGGAATATGACGAAAATGCTTGTACATAGTGTACTAGCCATTCTCGGTATTTTGATATAAAAATCGTCATGCTACGACAAAGTTTATTACACGAGTCCAGAATTTTCAGTACCACAGACGCTCCTTTTGCCCTTACATAGGCAATAACCTATACTCACGCTAGTCTGAGTCCAGGTCTATATTTATCAAATCATCAAGATGTTGCTGAATCATAATCCTATTACTTAGCGACTCTCTCGGGACAGGTCTCCTTACACACGCAGTAGCACAAAGGCCATATATGGCAGGACCAACAATTAGTGATGTTCACTACTAACTGGTGTCGATGCAGAAACTGTACAAAAGGAATTATCAGTAAACTCTGACCTCCTAACTAGTCCATGTTCAGGTAAAATCTGGAAAGAATGCAAAGAAGTAGAAGTAGGGAGAGACATAGGTTGGGAGGTGGGTACAGATGTGAATTGGGCAGCAAAAACAATCCCACCCATAAAAGACAATGCCATGTTTAAAAAACACTAGAAAACACGTCATCAAGAACATATAGACAAAGTAGTGAACGCTATCACAAATGAAATCATTATTTTTCACAACCCTAAGCAAAAAGTAAATTCTAAAATTATCTAGTAACACTGTAGGTCTTCCTATGCATTTTCTGTAATTTATTATATGTTCAAGTGAAACAATGGTGACCCTCATTAATGCTCTGAGGTGAAAAGGGGATACTCTTCCACAGGAAATGGACTTTATTCTGCTTTTACTAAACAGAATACTACTTAAAAATAAGGCCAATAAAATCATTCTCCTAACACTTAGTCTATACAATCACACGGAAACCTCTTGTGAAACCAACTATGCCCAGAGTCTGTTCAAAAAGCCTCTCTGGCAGGCTTCTATTGTCCAATCAAATCTGCTCCCGTTGTAGCATGGGCATATCTGTTGGAGTGCCCTCCTGGCAAACACTCATAGCTCATTCAAAAAGTCTCAATGTCTCAAGGCAGTGCACCGTATCTCTCCTCTGCGGCAGACACTACAGATCATCTTGTGCAGACCCGGGACCATTCTCAGACTCCAACACTCATCATTCAGTGTCAGAGGACGCTCAGGCTGCTCTTTCATGGGCACCAGAATGGAGTGCCTTTTGCCGCTCTTGGATCCTCCGGTGCACTGCACTTCCGTTGAAGCAAGGGAAAAAGGGGTGCATGGCCAAAACTCAGGCCAAGGGGCTCAAGGGACTGCACACTGTCAGAGGTTAACCAGCACATAACAGGCGCTCTTTTGCACTGAAATCTCAAGGGACTGCACACTGTCAGAGGTTACCAGCACATAACAGGCGCTCTTTTGCACTGAAATCTCAAGGGACTGTGGCAAAACCAGCTCCTTCTTCTTTTCTGATGTTGAACGCCTTCTGATGAAGCAAGTGCGATGCTTTAAACAGTTCATTGTGCAACAAGGGGACTGCAAACAGGTGGCCTGCGATCTTCAAAGGAGTGGCCACACGCCATGGGACAATTCTGTGTTGAAATACACTGTCATTCTCAAAGGCAATACAAAAACAAAGCCAATAGGCAAAACAGTGCCTCTAGGCTCTTCAATTGGGTTTCCGTGTGAGAGCATATCTTTCATCATCATAGCGACATGGGAATTCTATCTGAATGGATGTCCTCACACATAGTGGCATGTCTCATGGGGCAAACACATTTTATCTCAATGATACACATAGGTGTTCCTAACTTCCTCATCTAGGACATCTCAAAAGCGGGATCACATACATGTTATCATAATAATTGTGCATCAGGTGGGACTATGCAATGCAAAAGCTAATGATCAAGATGTGGGAACAAAAGACAAGAACTAGAGAGTCCTGGTATTTCCATTATTTATAATACATCTGGTCCATCAAAAATTAAAGCAGTAAAAAAAGACTAAAAACCAATTTTAGAATAGGCATTGAATTTGTCATATTAAAAAAACGTAATGTGTCTCCTATTGAGGTGGAAAGCTTATCTTACTATAGTATTGAGTCAGTTAATCAGTCCTAACAGTCCTAACAGTCAGACTGGAAAAACATCAGAATAGGCCTAAAGAAAATTCTTAGAAACCAGTCTAGTTATGCAACAGGGAATTATACATAACATGGGGGTCCATGGTACATTACTGCAATCTGAAAGTGCAAACCTGAACAATACACTGATAATAATAAAAGCTGACTGGTGAAAGGAATACGGAAAAGAGAATAGGACACAGCTAAAAATCCCCAATAACTAGGCCTGATGTGCTTGGGTGATAGTCAGGCATGTGACAAAAAATGAAACCTGGTTTCTTTTACGGTCCAGAGCAATAGGAAGGCCACTTAGGAAGCAGAATAAAACTGACTAATGTGATATAGAAATTAGGTCTCTATGTACAAGAGTCACAAATCTATAATTTATCCTTACGTCCAATCAGGATATATAATTTTAGGGCTGCCTGTTCCTTACAGGAAAGGGCAGTATCGTGACTACAAATGACACAATTTGCTGTTTATTTTTCTTCAATACTTATAGCCAAATTTGACATACACTGGTGAAGTGTTGTCTGTCTGGTTCACAATATGAAAAAAGGAAAAATCATATCTGTGAATTTTAGTATCAGCGAAAATTTTACCCAACTGTTGACAGCGACACGTATCGTCATACATGTCACAACAACATGGGTGAATTTGTAATAATTTCTTAAGCAGCAACATACAACATAAAACATGCAAAAACGCACAAAACGGACGTCAAGCCATCAGATATACTCGCTGTAAAACGTAGCATATATAAATGAGCGGTGACGCATAATACCGTGTAAGGATACCCTCCTGTTTGACAGTAGATCACCAATGGTGGGTATCTACTGTCAAATACAACTTTCGGACACACAGAACCAGTAAGAACAATTCATGATAGAACAAAATACACAAACATGAAAAACGCATGGACATTTCTTTTCAAAAGGAGTTGCGTAGAAAAAAAAAAACCATCTCATTTCAACCAACCAAACTCACGTGTCTTGGCATAAAATTCCCCAGAGCAATCCATGAATGATCTGTGAGCAGAAGCGAAAAGGAAAAAAATACACAGCATACAAAAGAGAGACATTTCTTATAATAAAACAGACATCAATTGTAACATTTAAGCAGAAGACAAAACATGATACACATTAACAAACACAAAAATAAATTTCCATTACTTAACTGTTACCATCTTGTCAGTCACCTTGCAACATTTTTAACTTTTAGATGTAAAATCCTTTCCCTGACACCTAGAATTAGCCTTGTGCCACAATCTTCATTATAAAAAAAAACTTCTTAATTGGCAAATCGTTGAAGCCTTCATGTAGGCTTCAAAATATTAGTAAAAGGCTGCATCTTATTTTTTTTTGTCTAAGACGGAATGCAACACTTCGTTTTCTGTACTAGCAGACATTATTTTTTTAGAGCAGAAATACAAATGTCATGATGTTGGGATTTTTAAAGAAACCTTTCAAGAAACCTTTTATATTTCCCTTTGGAATTAAGTCTTTAACTTTGAACCAGAAATTCCACCTTTCAGAGGCCTGTTTAGCAATGTTATTCTGCATTTCACAGAGACAAGGCTCGAATTTAAAAGGTCACAATGCCAACATGACAGAGACAGAAGGACTACTACATTACTGTGAAGGGTTCACACATACCAGTTTTTAGAACAAATGCTTGCTACCACCCTATACAATGTACTCATTTTAACCACCTAACGTCTAAATGGGCCCCGCTAAAGTTAGAACCTTCAACCTTGATATTAAACACAAACCTCTGCACCAGGCACATTGGCTCACCGAGCTATGAAAAACAACCTCAATAACAACCCGCAAGTTTGTATTATACCCAAATGTATGCATTTACTGAAGCCAGAGACACTTTTTCACTATGTTAAATGACAAGAATCTGTGTTAAAAACCCATTTACCTCAATTTCGACTTTTATCTTTGGGGCACTTAAAAATAAATATCCTATAATTGTTTTACATAATAATCATCCTCAGGCTGTTCTTTACACGTTACAGATATTAGACATTAGTCATATCTCATGTAAACTCTTGGAAAAATGAGTTTTTTACGCCTGCGCCAAGTGAAAACCAACATGCAAATTACCTAATTACACCGTAACACATAATTTAAATCACATTTTAATACTAGGAGGTCATAGTATGAGTATTGAGCTTTATAAATATCAAAAAACGATTGTAAAAAGCACTTATTTTTTCTCAAATAATTTTTCCATAATTAATAATTTTTCGTTCAATGAAACCAATTATCTGTTTTTATGATAACTCCACATATAAAGGTAAGCTGCATCCCTTGCCTATCATTTTTAGATGCATTCATTTATGAGCCTACGCACAAAAGGCCTAACTTAAAACATGACATTTTTCGCGCCATTTTAAAGGACAATCAGTATTTAGCGACAGAACCAAATAATATACTTTGAAAAAAAATGCTTAAAGAGAAGAAAACCCCATTTGGAATGTCTTCCAGTGATACAAAGTGGTGAACCTTATTTTTGTAACCCTCTAAAACACTACTCTGAAATGAAAAAGGCCAACTGTGATTAACTAACGGCTAAGTCCTGGGCTAAATATCTGCTGCCTTAAGGCAGGAAAGGCTGAAACCTGAAAGAGTGCTGAAACCTGAGCACGCTTTCAGTTTTACTGAAAACAGACATTTCAAGCGCGTGCAAAAAGATGCATTTAAATCTAGCAAGAAAAATTTACTTTAGCTGAAGTAATTGCCTTTTAAAAAACGCTACAAATTCGTTTTGCTACCAAAGGCACGATTATTTTTGAGGCCCTTCATATTCCTAGTGAATGTGAATTTTAACTTATCTATTTTAAGCAGTTTGCACATATGCGTTTTTGCTTAGTCTGTAAATTAAATAGCAACACATTGCGATTTTAGCATGTGACATAGTAAATTGCTGGAGTGTTATTTAATTTCTACTTAATATTAATTAATCTGACATTTTACTTAACAGACTGAAAACATCAAGAAACCTACAAACACATTGAGCTCATTGCAGACATAAAGAGAAAAGATTTAAACACTCAGGACACACAATACAGTGCTGTAAGCTATTACTGAAGTTACACTAATGAGAAAAACCACATAGACATTGAAACACACATTGAACCCACAAATCGACACTTTGGACGAAAACAAAGCCATTTGTAAATACTAGCTAAGTCATATTTACAAGAAACACGTCTCAATAGTTTTCCAAAAGACTGCAAAACACAGCCCAACAGACTGCTGTATGTGCACGAAGTCACAAAACACTTAATTCACTAGCTTTGGCTGGCAGAACACCAAAAATTGTGCTGCATATTTCCATTCATAAAACTGCGCAGAACAAAGGATCCTTGTTTTGTATTATGTCATATTTAAATTCCCTGGGGATACAAAATCACCAAGGAAGAAATATGTTTTTTAAATCTAAACCTATTTAGATATCCCCTTTAGGGGAAGCCGGCTAATACAAACGTATACAAAGTTGGCCAACAAAAAGCTCAAAATTTGCTCAGATCAGGCATCTTATAGCTCACTAATCTATCTTCAAACTTCAAGGGGCTATTTCTAATGATACACTCGTACATATACAAGACCCTCGGTTTTCGAAAATTGCAATCTTCAAATAAAATAAAGGACAAATCAAACTAAGAACCAATCAAAATCAAAGAATCAAAGAACAAAGGACTGGGAGCGACCCACTTATACTTAACTCTTACTTTTACTAATCAAAATATTATCCAGATTCTAACTGTCAAGTGCTACATGACCTAATGGTCTTTTTAAGAATACTCATGCCAAAAAGGTTATCAGTCAGGAGTGACATCATGTGGAGGATCAAAAATCAGGAAGGTCAGAAATATACTGGGCCGCAGAATCAAAGAATCTCTAGAATCCCCGTGCACAGAGTACCTTCTTAGTAGAATCTTGTTCTGTCCTCCTCAGTTTATTTCAGTCTCCTGGCACGATCACTCCCACAGAAAGTCACTTCTCTGATGAGCCCAACATTGGGCGCCAACTGAAGAACTTTGTAAATTTCGCTCTCAGGGAATACTTACTAATATAAAAAAGAACTTGGCACAGAAGCTGAAATATGAAAAAGACATCTTTATTAAATACAATTAAGTGAGGCTACGTCACCCAACTGCCTTAGCAATTGAATGAGGCAGTCTGCTGAATGGTCTCAGCACAGACCTTTTATACCATTTATTATGCCCTAGGCACACATTTTCTCTTTGAAGTACATTATTGTTGGTCACTCCCAGGACGTGCACGCAAAGCTCTGTATGAAGACAAACCCACTTTTCAGTTTGTCCAGCCCAAAATTAATCATCAAAAAACCCATAATAAACATTCTTCTTTATACAAGCTGGACAAGACCCATAATGAAAAGGTCCGCAGCCCACATCATAAATAGACCATAAAGAAGGAACAGAAACAGATAGGAGCAAGATAAAGGGGTGTGTGGGTGTACAATAAACATTGCAATGTCCTGCTCTTTGATCTCTATCTGACCAGCTGCCTAACAAGGAACTGGCTCAACGAGGTCAGCCTCGGGCAAGGGAGTCAGCTTTTGCCAGGTCATGCAGGAGTCAGCACAAACCCATGCTAAGGTTATGTCCTTAAGTACTTGTTCTGCCACAGTGAGGGCCTACTGTAAGGGCAATCCACAAAATGGCTGGCGTTCACAAAATGGAAGCCAAGGGTTCAGTACGAAAATGACGATTTCGAGGTCAAATCGTTACTGGAATATGACGAAAATGCTTGTACATAGTGTACTAGCCATTCTCGGTATTTTGATATAAAAATCGTCATGCTACGACAAAGTTTATTACACGAGTCCAGAATTTTCAGTACCACATAACCACTGGCGCCCCAGTGTGGTGTGTCGACTCCCTCCGGTAGGTGATCAACATTTCTATTAATTAATTTAAATTAACCACGTTGCCAGCCTGACGAAACTTTAACTCCAGCTGCTGGCGGCAGCAGGACTTGTGTGCTACAAAACTCTTCCTGACCTCCTGACTGAGTCATGCAAGTATGAATGTAGCAAATATGTCCTGTCGCTGCCGGTGGTGAATCCTAGTATGGATGTATGACGTTACAACGCATACATTTACATCTCGGTACATTACATCGCGGTTTTTACAATGCAAATCTTTACAACGAATTGTGTTGGAGGGCGCTGGACTCAGGAGTAGTATAATTTACTATTCCAACTCCAGTCTACATACAGTAGGGAAGTTGTTGGATACTATTCCTTGTCCTAGAGCGCCTTCCAGCACAAGTCGTTGTAACGACTTGCGTTGTGAAAACCGCGATATAATAGCATTGTGATGTAATCCCTGCGATGTAAACGATGTTTCCCTCCTAGTATACATGTTACATTGTAATATAGACTCTGAGCCGCACTGCCACTTCTCCCTCCAACTTTAGTTTCAGTACTGATCAGTGGTGCATGGTTACTAAAACTCCTGGTTAACAGCACAGGAGGCGCTATTATGCTTGACAATGCATTTCAGTGGGGTGATGCGGACCACCACACTGAAATGCGTTAGTCTAACGCATTGTGCGTGGTACGTGGCAGGACTGTCTCCATGTTGCGCATTCAAAAAAGCCAATCTCGTTCCCCGCCCCTGCTCAGCTCATGAACCGGAAGTGCCTCTCCAAACAGTGCAGCCAGACGGAACGCTGCATCTCGAAATGACGCCCACTCTGCAGGACAGCGTGAGGATCAAACAAATAAACAAAGAGTATTACCTTTTCAAATAGTGTCTGTCTACGTGACGGGGAAAACAGTAATTTGGCAAAGAGAGAGAGAAAATGATTAATAGTGATATAATAACTATAACTAAAGAAAGACTGCTCAGAAGGAGTACTTATATTTTTAGTTACTGATGAATGATGCAGTGCTTAACTTGAGCTGGTGGTTTTCGGTGCTTGACACCGGGATACACTTACCAACATGAGCGCTTGTGACAGTCCGCCACAAGGTGACGCTGTCTGGCTGATTTAGAGCTGGCCACAACAACAGTTAATTAACAATTTAATATTCATTAAAAATGACTATTACCTGTTGCACAAGCCAATGTTATAGCTTTGGGGGCCTGGAATAGTCCGAATTGTCCCACTTGTAGGAGGAGTCTGATGGTTGGTAGTTGTGTTGTTACTATCATTGGCAGCATGGCAAGGGCAATGTGTGGTGCAAGCTGCAGTGGTCTCCTGACAAAAGCTCTGGCACTTCTTTTTTACCAATTAAGCACCGGAAAGCTGTATAAATGTCTTGGGGTTGGGGGGGGCCGTATCAGAATTGGAACGATAATGGACGAAGAGTTAATAAGGCTTCATAACGATTAGGGCAGTCACTAAAGCTGGAGAGACGTGAGCATCCACCATAAAATCACACAAAAGCCTTCATAGAATGGTGATGTTTCCTGTTTGTCCTTCATGCTTCATTCTAAACTATAGCATTGTAAAACCAGCCAGTAAAATAATAACATAGTGCTGTGTTTATATATTCATGTTTCTTTGTCATTTTAATAATTGCTGTAAGAATATTTCCTAAATAACTTCATAAATGCTGTGTCTTGTGAGGCTTAAGGTGTAAAGTACTGCAAGCAGGGTCGGACTGGCCATAACAGGCATCAGGCGTTTGTTTCCCCGTGAGACTGGAAGTGTGGGGGCCGGTTTTGCAGCAGTGGGGGCCGGTTTTGCAGCGGTGGGGGCCGGTTTTGTTACTGAGGGCCGGTATTGTAGCAGTGCTGTAATACCAGCCCCCAGTACCAAAAGTGCATCACAATTGCTCACTCCACCAGCCCTCCCCCCAATCCCTTCGAGTGCTGGTCCAATTCATCCAGATAGCCAGTACCTTTTCGGATTTTGCTTAAATGGAAGGAGCTATAAATTCACACGAGCTCCTCAAGGTTTCACAGAAAGTCCTAGTATTTACAGTCAAGCACTTAAGAGACAACTAGACAACATTCACATGCCAACAGACACTGCCCTGCTCCAGTATGTCGATGATCTACTGATCACCGCCCGTTCTGAACGTGCTTGCGAGCGAGCATCACTTACAGTCTTGTATTTCCTTGCCGAGATGGGGCACAAGGTGTCCCCTTCGAAGCTTCAATTCTGTGTCCAGCAAGTGATCTACTTAGGCCACTTACTGTCCAAGTGGGGTGGCAGTTGACACCAGACCGTATTCAGTTAATAGCGAGTCTTCCTCAGCCCAAGACCCAGAAGGAGGTACGTGCTTTTATCGGCCTTACTTCTTATTGCAGACAATGGATTCCTCAGTATGCATTTCTAGCCAAGCCACTGATACAGTTAACGACACAGGAGGCAGCCGCATCGACTGTTCTCCCTTGGACATCTGAACATACACTTAGTTTCAATGAGTTAAAGAAAGCTTTATGCCAAGCTCCTGTTCTAGCTACACCGAACTACAGTAAGCCTTTTACACTTTTTGTCACAGAACGTGATGGTACAGCATTATCTGTTCTTACACAAGATCAAGCAGGTCAATACAAGCCCTGTGCTTATTTTTCTAGCACATTAGATCCTGTAGCCCAGGCTCTGCCTGCGTGCCTCAAGTCAGTTGCAGCCACAGCTCTAGCAATCAGACAAAGTGATTCCATAGTATTAGGACATTCCTTGACAGTACAAGTTCCACACTCCGTGGAAGTTCTTTTAAACCGAACACAGACTCAGCACTTGACAATTGCACGTTTAACAGGTTATGAACTGACACTGTTCCAGCCACACATAGAAATCAGACGCTGCAACGTTCTAAATCCTGCTACACTGTTACCGTCAGTTATTTCGAATCCTGCCACACACGACTGTGTGGAAGTAGTTAATACTATGACTAAGCCAAGACAAGATCTGACAGATATTCCATTACCAGATCCCGACCTGACACTTTATGTGGATGGTTCATGTATGAGAACAAATACAGGAGAACTAGTAGCCGCGTATGCAGTGACTACTGACACTGAAGTTATTGAAACACACCGTATTGACACCCTGTCTGCTCAAGCAGCAGAGCTAGTTGCTCTGACACAAGCCTGCATACACGCCAAGAACCTGAAAGTTAATGTTTACACAGATTCACGCTACGCATTCGGAGTCGTACACGACTTCGGAGTGCTCTGGCAGGAGAGAGCTTTCATGACTTCTCATGGAACCAAGATTCAGCATGGTCTCCTTATTCAAGCTCTGTTAGATGCCATACACTTACCGACATCTATTGCTATCATGAAATGCAAAGCACATACGAAAGTTACTGACATTATTTCTCAAGGTAATGATCTAGCAGATCGCACAGCCAAGCTTACAGCACAGACTCCAGACATTCCAGTTAATCCGACACAGACACATACTCCAGATCCGACTACATGTATGACAGTTAAGGACCCCACTCAAGATGTCATAGATATCCAGTTACATGCTACTCCCGAAGAAATCAAGAAATGGTCCGAACAAGGAGGGGTCCAGACAGATCAGGGATGGGTGACGAAGGGAAAAGCCACATGGTTTCTCCCCGACTCTATGGTTCAAGTCATTATCAATACCGCACATAGTCCAGCCCATTTAGGAGAAAAAGCTATGTTAGACAGTATCCAGAACATTTGGTTCAATAAGCATTTACGAGCTGCAGCCAAGCAGAAAGTCCGTACCTGTATGATATGTTGCCAGTTCAATCCAGGTAAAAGTGTCCCGGTGGAACAAGGTGGATTCCAGCCCCCTGACCACCCTTTTGAAGTCCTCCAGATGGATTATATTCAGATGGAGCGATGTCGAGGTTTCAAGTATGTCCTTGTAGTTGTATGCGCTTTGTCTAGATGGACAGAAGCATATCCAGTCCCAGATTACACAGCCGCGACCACTGCCAAGCAGTTGGTTCGTGAATATTTCCCCCGTTATGGACTCCCTAGGGTCGTATATTCTGATAACGGCCAGCCATTCTCATCTGAACTGATGAAACACGTTTCCCTGTTGTTAGGATACCAGTGGAAGTTCCATTGTGTACGCCATCCTGAAGCAGCTGGTCTAGTAGAGAGACATAATCAGACCCTGAAAATCCGTATTGCTAAAGTCTGTCAAGAAAAAGGTGTAGATTGGTTAGTTGCTCTGCCAGTCGCTTTGTTTTATATGCGCATGGTCGCACATTCCAGATCAGGTCTGTCCCCGTATGAGGTCGTATTCGGCCGCCCCCCTAATATGTGGGGTACACCTAGACCTCGAAGTATTACAGATGTTTCAAGTAATATGCTGACAGATTACCTAGCTTCCTTGATGTCTGCCCTACACTCTTGTCGTTCACAGGTTGCCGCCGCATTTCCAGACAATACCGAGGTGGCACCGCATGAAATCGTTCCTGGAAGTCTGGTTCTTGTAAGGAACTTTGATCGTTCAAGTCCGCTGGAGCCCCGCTGGAAGGAGCCGAAGCAAGTTCTCCTGGCCACCCGTACTGCCGTCAAGCTGGAAGGCAGGAAGGGCTGGGTCCATCTGTCTCACGTAAAGAAATTTTATGGACTAAAGACTGTTTCCAAGAACATTTCCGAGGATTCCGAGGATTTCAAAGACTGCCAAAGTACTATTCTCAAGGACTGTCCCGCAAAAGACAATGATACAGATTCCTCCCTGTTAGAGAAACCTCCGCAGCAGGAGTATAAGTTAAAATTAAGGTCTAGTAAAATAAGTCAGCCAGTTTGATTGTCTAAGTCCTCCCCTAGGTGAAACGGTTAGACCGGTTTCTGACATGTATAAAATAGACCCCCATAGAGAGAGAGTTAGTGAGAACTCTAAAAGTTGCATTATTATTTTATGTTTTCTGCTATATCTCAGCCTTATGATTACCTGCATAAGTTATGCATTGTATTTATATTTTCCAGTTTCTCACGTAAATGAGTCTTCTAATGCTACAGTAGAGCATACGTTTAGTGATCTGCCTCCTCATGAACTATCTTATCGTCTTGCTATGCGAAATAATTCCTTTATCCGCATGTTACATTATTCACACCAGACCAGCAATGCCACTAATTGTTGGGTGTGTGGTCGACTCCCCCCTTTCCAGACACCGAAGGGAGTTCTGCCACTGTTTCCTTATCCATTTTCACATAATGGTTCGTGTGGAGCATGGTCCACGTTAACGTCATCCTCAACAGATATGTCTTTTCTTAATAGTACATGTTTTCCAGACAAGCAAGGTCTTCCCCACAGAACAGGGTTAGATCTAGAAAATGAAGTTTATAATTTGGGTAATTATTCTTCGAATTTCATGGTCCTGAATGTTCAGTCTGATACTACTCCAGACTTACCTGCTATGTCAGTATTACCAGTTAAAGGTGAATTATGTGTCCGAAAGAATGGTTCCGTACATGTAGGACATAGTGATTGTACTACTATTGTCAAGTATAGTGACAGTGGGAAATCTATTTTCAAAGCTTCACGTCATTCCTATTTTGTTTGTGGTCAGACCGCATATGTTCGTCTGCCCCTTGATTGGGATGGTACCTGTTACATTGCCTTCCTACTGCCACCAGTTTTTCTAGCCCCACCTGACTATCATAGGAACTCCCACCTAGTACATACTAGACACAAGAGAGACCTCCCGATTGTCGATTATACTGAAACTGCTCTAGAACAATACATAGACATCAATAAAGGTGTCTTTCCCTACTTAGGTACTGTCGTGAATAGTAAACTGATACGTAGATTAACCAGAACCCTTGAAGCAGTAGTGATTGAGACTACCTCTGCCCTAGGTAACTTAACCGAAGAGCAATCTTTTATGAGAATTGTTGTGCTCCAGAATCGTCTCGTCCTTGACGTCATACTGGCCGATAGGGGCGGGGCATGTAGAGTCATCGGATCTCGTTGCTGCATTTTCATTCCTAATAACGCGCCGTCTGTTTATTCAGCTATAACCAGACTCCATAAAATTGCCCATCTGTTACACCAAAATCCAGGCACCTGGACATGGTCCGGTTGGTTCTGGAATATAATTTCCGCCTGGGGATGGAAAGTGTTGTCCCTCCTAGGTATTGCAGTAGCGATCATATTCAGTTGCTGCCTCTGTATACAATGTGGCCCTGCGATTTGCGGCATTTGTGCTACCTCTTGTATTCCTAGTCCCAAGTCCCGTACTAAATCCAGTTCCAAGAAAATTCGAGACGAGCAAATGATACTGTATGAAATAATAGATGGTATCATGAATATTGATGTTTCCTGATGGAAACGTAGTGACAAGGAGGGAATGTGGAAAAGTAAATTTTGCCATGTTCTGTGTCCCTACGTGTTCCCCATCTTATGTTATGTGTGCATGATTAATATGCATATGTATTCCCCATGTTTGATTAAAGACGCAATTACAGTTGTGTCCATCCCTAGTATGCCAGTTCCCAGTTCTCGTGAATACTACGAATATCAGGCCTATGCAAAGTTACGTTGCCACGTTTCTCAGTGTGCACGTTATTTCATTGTAAAGTCCCCGTTTCTAGGCCTCAAAAGGGCCCGGACACCAGATTCAGCTCCTGTCTCCTGAGCCCTCGCTGAGGAGCGATACAGCCCCCACCTGTATCCTCGACCCTTCACTTACTTCCTGCCTCACAGTGCCCGGTTCAGCCTGGCTCTGCCTACGAGTCTACCAAGAGTATGTTATGATTCTAGTTATCAGTTCAGCCCTCCTTCTCTGCATTCCTAAACTACTGAATCGCATCAATAGTTTCCGTCATCGTCTAGCCCTTACGTCTCCATGTAAGAGAAATACTGTATTTATGGTCATTTAATATTCTTCATCACGCCCTACATGTAGAATAATGCATGCACCAGTCTTAGAGTCTGTTAGCCTTTACCCCGATAACTTTTGGATTCTATCAACATGTTCTCTAAACATCAGATACTAGATATTGTTTAGGCACATGTCGCCCTGACTCTCCAGACTCCAGTCTCTGCTCCTAGTACAGAGTTCATAGCCCCCAGCTTCTCCTAGTAACACGTCATTGTCAGTTTGCGCGCACTATTAGGTTAGAGGTCCCGGCTCCTTAGGTAGCCCCCTCCATGTTTCCGCCCCATTTATGACATATTCTGTTACGTTTACATCACATGTCTATGTATACGCCTCCTGTTACACCCACTTTCACCCTTATCTTTCGCGACTGCTATTGACCACACCCACTGCTCCGCCTATTGTATGTATTGTAATGCAACTGTTTTAGTATATATGCTTGTGTACTGTTATTAAAGTTAGCGCGCTCATTCCCTGTCCCCCCTGCAGGGCCCTGCCATCCTGTTCCCGTGCAGGTTGTCCTGTTCCTGTCCTTTATGCTGTATTAAACCTGCAAACTCCTACTACCTCGAATCTTGACTCTTATTTATTGAGCTATCTGTTATTGCTATGTCCAGTCAAACCTAGATCCGGTATTATTTATTTATATACCACATTTCTCTTACATGGAGACGTAAGGGCTAGACGATGACGGAAACTATTGATGCGATTCAGTAGTTTAGGAATGCAGAGAAGGAGGGCTGAACTGATAACTAGAATCATAACATACTCTTGGTAGACTCGTAGGCAGAGCCAGGCTGAACCGGGCACTGTGAGGCAGGAAGTAAGTGAAGGGTCGAGGATACAGGTGGGGGCTGTATCGCTCCTCAGCGAGGGCTCAGGAGACAGGAGCTGAATCTGGTGTCCGGGCCCTTTTGAGGCCTAGAAACGGGGACTTTACAATGAAATAACGTGCACACTGAGAAACGTGGCAACGTAACTTTGCATAGGCCTGATATTCGTAGTATTCACGAGAACTGGGAACTGGCATACTAGGGATGGACACAACTGTAATTGCGTCTTTAATCAAACATGGGGAATACATATGCATATTAATCATGCACACATAACATAAGATGGGGAACACGTAGGGACACAGAACATGGCAAAATTTACTTTTCCACAGAAATACTGTATTTATGGTCATTTAATATTCTTCATCACGCCCTACATGTAGAATAATGCATGCACCAGTCTTAGAGTCTGTTAGCCTTTACCCCGATAACTTTTGGATTCTATCAACATGTTCTCTAAACATCAGATACTAGATATTGTTTAGGCACATGTCGCCCTGACTCTCCAGACTCCAGTCTCTGCTCCTAGTACAGAGTTCATAGCCCCCAGCTTCTCCTAGTAACACGTCATTGTCAGTTTGCGCGCACTATTAGGTTAGAGGTCCCGGCTCCTTAGGTAGCCCCCTCCATGTTTCCGCCCCATTTATGACATATTCTGTTACGTTTACATCACATGTCTATGTATACGCCTCCTGTTACACCCACTTTCACCCTTATCTTTCGCGACTGCTATTGACCACACCCACTGCTCCGCCTATTGTATGTATTGTAATGCAACTGTTTTAGTATATATGCTTGTGTACTGTTATTAAAGTTAGCGCGCTCATTCCCTGTCCCCCCTGCAGGGCCCTGCCATCCTGTTCCCGTGCAGGTTGTCCTGTTCCTGTCCTTTATGCTGTATTAAACCTGCAAACTCCTACTACCTCGAATCTTGACTCTTATTTATTGAGCTATCTGTTATTGCTATGTCCAGTCAAACCTAGATCCGGTATTATTTATTTATATACCACATAATGGCGCCCGAATAGGGACTTGCCCTTTCCCCACGCGCCGGTGAAGCCACGTATGCCCCCTGACCCTCTGCAGCCGTGACGGAACCATACCGGCCACGTGCAGATATTTCTGCTTCAAGTATCCCTCAGGCCCACGGAGGAGACGGAGGTTGCGGTCCAGCATCCAGACGAGGCGGTGGAGGAACGCGGCGAGTCCCGACCAGAGCCCAAGCCGAGAGTCCAAGGTCCGAGGTATCCGGAGGCCCACCCGTAACAGAAGTCCGAAGTTCGTCCGTCCGGCGTCGAAGCAGTCCAGTCCAGTCCGAGGCCTTCCGTTCTTGCTGCCCGGTGAGTACCGTTGCTAGGGTAGTATCTAGACAGGGTCAATCTAATTGTCTCTGGTCCGTGGGTTTTGGTGGTACACAGACCCAAAACGAAGTGTCCACTTCGGTGGATGCGGGTCCTGACGTGTCTCTTTATGAGACCGGTAAGTTTCGTACTGTTTCAGCAGTGCATCTAGTCTCTGTTCTAGCCAGTTCTGTTCTCGAGAAAATTCATGTATTCTGTTTCCAGTATTCCAGGTAGTATTTTGTCAGAACTGTTATTTTAAATGTTCTTCATGTATTTTAATGTCGTGGTATGAGAAGTGGTGTAATTATCGTGTTCATTTTGTATTGTATTGTGTCTAGATTACAGTTCAGTCATGCCTTTATTTTCTAAACTACGTCAGTTAAAAACCAGAAAAGGTCTGTTAGAAGCAGCAGTTCCTGTCCCGCCTAGGGACAGTCCAGGTCATTTTATGTATCAGAAGCATGGCATAAGTGCCATATTATATCTAGATTTATGGGTGGAGTACACCAAAGAGTTAGAAGAAAAGTATAGATGGCCCGTATCAGGTACGTGGGATGCCGAGTGCATCATGCGAGTAGAAGAAGCATTATGGAAAAAGAAAGCCAGACAGTCACAGAAAGATGCCATCGAGTTATGGCGCAAAGAATCTCATAAAAGAACCGAAAAAGAAATCAGAAAGTCAGAATTAAGTAGAGAATCCTTAGAACGAGCCCAAGAAAGGGAATTAATCGAGATAGGTGAACGAGTTAAAACCGAACAGTCAGACAGACAGAGGAATGCCCTCATTAAGGGTATGTATCCTCTTCTTGCCGAGGGTTTGCCAAAAGCGACCCCAGAGGCATCCAGTAATTTTCCGCCACCCTTAGTTCCGATCAAGCTACGTCACAAACCGACCGCAGCTGATATTTTTCTCTCGTCCTATTTGGACGACACAGTCCCAGAATATGCAAATCCTGTTCCGCCAGCTCCTGTAAATAATGTAAATCCTGCTCCTCCAGTCACCGGAGTACCTGCTACGGTACCCCCGGTCCAGCCCATAGTACAACTTCCCGCCACATCAGCCACTCTGCCAGCACGAAGAGTATCAGTCGACGATTCCAGTTTAGGGGCCGCAGGAGGAGGTCCTCCTGGTACCCCGCCACCACACCAACGTGTAACATTAGTCGAGTTACATGAAAGTGCGTAACAGCGTACGCCCAAATATAAGTCCGTTGCAGATATCCGACGAGCTCTTACTGAATGCCGCTATGATCCAGTCGCAGGTGATGATAGTACGGTTATATATTCCATACGTGTAAGACGGGTGACCGGGTATTTGGACACCCTACCGAATATGAAAGAAGATCTAGACAGAATATATCGTTTCATCCGTACAGGGGATGATCCAGAAAGTATTGGCGAAGCCATGTCCCAAAGGAAAGCTGAGATCCAGCTCATGATATTAAAGTTTCTGATTAATTGTTTAATAAGGGAACAAGATTATCCGACCAAAGATCCGGCCGAAATGAGAATCCTGACAAGGTGGAGTGATAATATAGCCGAGGGTAAACACAGAACTATCAGTAGTAAAGAGAGTATGTACAAGAAAATTCGTAAGGAAATAATAAAGTTACACGAACAACGTAAAGCAGCACAAGTAAGCGAGAAAGAGAATGACTCTTCTACTGAAGAGGTAGACGACGAGAATCCCACTAGAATAGCGTATGTAGGTAGAACTAGACTTTCCGACCGACATTCACGTCTAGACTACAAGAAAACTGTTCCTCATCCAGCACCAGAACAAGGTTCTCTAGAACAAGTATTTCAAGCTACCGATCACATTTTGAAATCCCGAATCGGTTACAGTGAGTTAAGTACTATGCATGAACAAGAACTAGCCCGATCAGCAGTCCGATGGACTACTGATTCTACCACTTTTCCAGACGAAATAGTGGCACAAATGTTTCTGAAATTGCCCCCAGCCGAGCAACGACTGGTGGGTATGTATATGATTCAGCACCTCATCACATTATATGAGGGTCAACATTCTGATCCAGGTCCGTTACATGATGTCCTGAACGAGTTACTCCAGTATAGATGGAAAGGTTTAGGTACCGATTTAATTAGTGTCATTCTAGAACAGCGCCACAAATATAGTATGTTTTTGAACCCGCATTTTGTTCATGTCTCACCTCCAGAAAGTAAACCGTTTTACATAGAAAGACAGAATCCGTTACGAGAAGTACACCCAGTCAGGACAGCAGATGGTGAAATGCAACGAGTATTTGTTTACACCCCAGTTACAAAGATGGAACTCTTAGAGATGAAGAAATTAATTCCTTGTCACGACAAAGATCCAGCAGGGTTCCACCGAGAATTAAAGGACATGCTCCGTATGGGAGAATATACGTATCCAGATATTATTAAAATGTTAAAAGTCCTGTTGCCTGCGGGCATATATGAAAAACTCAAGGAAAAAGAATGGGAGGTGGGAGAGAAAAAGATCGATTGGGCAGCTCTAGAAGCTGAAGATAAGATACGAGTACCAGGTACTGGTCTTGGAGAGAAATGTAAAGAATTACCAGAACTGTTAATACAAGTTTTGCCCAGATTATTAGCCACTAAAAAGGAAGACTGGGATGCAATCTCAGCCTGTAAACAGAAACAAGATGAAGATACTAGTGATTTTTATTCTAGATTTGAAAAATGTTTTATTATAAACAGTGGATTGAAGACGAGTAGCGAGTCATACCCTCATCTTTTTGTTACTAAATTAGTCGAGAATTCAAGTCCACAAGTTAAGAATCGAGTTTTGAAAGTCGAAAGTACATGGCAAGCTAGTACCCCGTCCCAGATGTTACAGATGCTCCAGTATCATCAGAATAGAATCAGAGAAGAGCAAGAACACGAGAGAAAACGTATGAAAGACATGAAAATGAAAGTACTAGTTGCACAATCTATTCCACAAGACAGTCAGAAGAGGGGTCCGAATCAAGCCAGTCATCCTGCAGCTCCCGTTAAAGGGACATGCAATTATTGTAAACAGCCAGGTCATTTCATAAACGAGTGTGCAGTTCTGAAACATAATATAGCTACTGGTAAAACTAAAGAAAGACCACGTCCGCCTAGACAAGAACAAGTTTCACAGACTTCTCAGCCACAGAATGCACAACAGACAGTTCCAGCACCGCAGCCTATTGCTGCAACACAGCATGTTACACAGCAAATGTACCAGTATGCTCAGACAGAGTATCCAGAGTATCAACAGTATTCATGAAACAGCCTAGAGAGGGAGGTAGGCTTGCCTCTCATCGAGATTCCTGTAGATCAAGAGGGTCCCTATATTCATAGTCAAGTACTAGGGAAAGACAGAAAGTTTCTGATTGATACAGGGGCAAGTAGGACTACTATAAGTCACGCCGAAGTTCCAGGGGCTCCGCTCTCAGGCTCTAGAAATGTTTCCCTTGGATTTTCAGGAAAGCCTATTGTAAACGAGATATCTAAGCCGGTTACTTTAGAAGTAGGTCCATTGTCCCGCACTACTGATCTATTACTTACGAAATCATGTCCAGAAAATTTGTTAGGTATTAAGACACTGAAAGAATTAGGTGCAGTCATATGTTGTTCCCCCGAGGGAATACGCTTGTTTTTACGTGACTTCAAGGGTCACTATGTATTACGAGATTTTGATCCGAGATTGTCTAATGTTCCGCAGCATCTATGGGCGCAAGGTCCAACTGATGTTGGCTTCATGCAAATCACACCCCATCGTGTGACTCTCAAGCCAGGTGTAGTGTTACCGCGAATCAGACAGTACAGACTGCCACCTGAGGCTGTAGCAGCCTTATCCAAAATTATGACATATTCTGTTACGTTTACATCACATGTCTATGTATACGCCTCCTGTTACACCCACTTTCACCCTTATCTTTCGCGACTGCTATTGACCACACCCACTGCTCCGCCTATTGTATGTATTGTAATGCAACTGTTTTAGTATATATGCTTGTGTACTGTTATTAAAGTTAGCGCGCTCATTCCCTGTCCCCCCTGCAGGGCCCTGCCATCCTGTTCCCGTGCAGGTTGTCCTGTTCCTGTCCTTTATGCTGTATTAAACCTGCAAACTCCTACTACCTCGAAATTATTGACGAGCTCATGGCTCAAGGAGTAGTTGTAGAAACTGACTCCAATGTATGTCATTCTCCGATCATTCCAGTCATGAAACGTACAGATCCAAATGCACCCCCAGTATATCGATTAGTGCAACATAACCCTTTAACTAGATTTACTATGCCACGCACAGCTACCTTGCAATGCAGTGTACATTGCTGCCTTGTGTTATTCCTTCCTGGGAAGTCATTCAATGGGTGGAGCGTGGATGTTCTTGTGCATCCATCCGTGGATTTTGATGAATTCCCAGATTTACTACTCGTAGTAAACCTGGGAATGCCCCAAAAATGTATGCCTTCCGAGGGGAGGTGCAACAAGGAGAAATAACTTTATTTCTCCTTGTTTTTTCCTCTTTCAACATATGCTGCATTTTGCAGCACACATAGAAAACGCTCTAAGTATTGTTTGTGTGCAGGAAGGTGTTCCTTCATGTGCAAAAACAATCCTGTACAAAAACAATCCTGCTTAGAACCCAGGCACCTTTGCACCATTGCTCAAGGATACCTGCATTGGCTCTAGGCAGCACTGTGGTCTCCATGCCAGGGAGAGATCAAAACAGTATCATAGCTTAGTAGATATGGCGCATTCCGGCCCTCTCCATGTGATACAGTGCAGTACAGTAACTTGTATTGCTGCATTGCGCGGCATCACATCTTCGGAAATCGGTCTCTAATTAAATACCATTGGCAAGCCACAAAGAGCAGACATGTTCACACTAATATTTCACCATTAGAAACTGTGCTGTGATACCAGTGTGTGCCCAAACACATCTCACTGCCAGGATAGACTCACAGTGGGCAAGTGCAAAACCGAAGAGAGTGTCTGTGTAACTGCAAGCCTATGGTGCTCATCCAACCTAAACTTTCATCATTGACTGACGTGCAAATAATCACAGAGGAAAGTAAGATAACATTACTGCACACTGAAATAAAATCTAAAGGTATATATATTTATAACAATCTGTCTCCCGTGCTAGTTTAACATTGAAATCCTTGCTAGAAACCATTTAGACTTTCCTAGTTTGAACATTACTATCAGATTGCACTCCTTTTGCACTTCGAAGTATACTGTCTGGTTGGTACAGTGGTTGGCATGCGGTGTGCTCCAACCAGTCGTGCAACTAACAAGAGGAGGCTTGGGGTGGTTGTGTGTGTAGGGGGTGCGTCTGCAGACCAGTAGGTGGCTTATGAGATTTACGGCCATCAGGATTGAGGGGTAAGTGATAATCAGCGCAGTGCCTAGTGGAACATGCAATTATTATTATTCTCTACCTCAGTGCCACATGTCTACATCGACTTTTGTCAAACCGGATTCTGTATTGTTTTGATTCTAGCAGGGGACTATCAACAGTCTATAGACTATGATCTATAGGTGCAGGTAGGAACCAACACCTTCCCTGCCAGTCTGTGGTATGTGGGGATGTGGATATTATTTCAAGATTATTTTTAAATACACTTGTAATTCTGCAGCACACATTGAAAGAAAAAAATGCCATTAATCCCTTCGCTGCTCGGCCTTTTCCCCCCTGTGCTAAGCCTTTTTTTGCTATTTGTGGCAGTTCGCTCTTAGGCCCCTGTAACTTTTTGACCACATAAGGTATCCACGCCAAATTTGTGTCCTTTTCTTCCAACATCATGGGGATTCTAAAGGTATCCAGGGTCTGTGGATTCCCCTGGAGGGGAGAGAAACTAGGCAAAATACAGCTAAATAGTTTTTTTTTTAATGGGAAAAAAAGACTACAGTTGAAAGCATCTGATTTTTTTCCCTGCAAATGGTATCAACAAAGGGGTTGCGGTGTTCAAATCACCATCTTCCCAGCTTTCAGGAACAAGCACACTTTTGTCAGAAAACCAACATGTTTTACACAGCTTTGGCATTTTTCTGGGACATAGCCTGTTTTTGCTATTTTTTGTGCTTTCAATCTCCTTCCAGTTGATGGTACAAATGGGTGTGTAAGCAATAATGGATCCTGGAAAGCTATACATTTATGAAAAGTAGACAAAAATTTTAATTCAGCAAGGGGTCATTTGGGTAGAGCCTTCAAGGTTTCTTTATTGAAACTAACAGTTGATTATAGGAAACATTGAAAATTTGTTTAAAAATCAGCCATTTGTGTCAACATTTTCACCCGTAACGTCTTTTAATTTTGACAGCTGTTTGAAAGCAATATACCGTTAAATCCGCTGGGTCTTTCTGCTTGTGAGGATATATAAGACTTGCAGGTTCACCAAGACCCAGACGAACCCAGAAACAATAACTGAGCAGCGTCTTGCAATGGTTTTTTATCATGTACCGGGTATATAGCAATTAATTTGAGTAAATATATACATGGAAAATACAGTATGAACAACACCTATGTATTTCTGAAATTGGAACAAAATATAGAGTTTATAAACAGTAGATATTTGTACATTTCCGAAATTGGGAGTACTCATACTAGCATGCGAATTATAGGTAATTTTTCAAAATGACTTCTTATTTACATATTGTCTTTCATTTGGAAGGCAGAAATGCATCAAAAGTCAATAGGTAATAACAGTTGCTCTACAATTCTGTGTTACCCTAAGTCTCCCAAAAAAATGGTACCTCACTTGTGTGGGTAGGCCCAGTACCCGTGAAAAGAAACGGCCCAAAACGCAACATGGACACACCACATTTTCACAGTGAAAACGGACCCTTTTTTGCAAAGTGCCTAGCTGTAGTTTTTTAACCCTAGCTCTGCCGGCACCTAGGGAAAACTAGACACGCAGGGGAATCCAGGATGGGGTGACTTTACTGTCTCTCACCAGGTTCTGGTACCCAGAATCCCTTGCAAACCTAAATAATTGACAAAATAAACAAATTTTCCTCACATTTCTGTGGAGGAAAATTCTGGAATCTGCGTGGATCCACAAAATTCCACCCACCCTACATTCCCCAAATACTTTCGAAAAAAATGGTACCTCTCCTGTGTGGGTAGGCCTAGTGCCCACGACAGGAAACGGCCCAAAACGCAACGTGGACACACCACAGTTTCAGAGTGAAAACGGACCCTTTTTTTGCAAAGTGCCTAGCTGTAGTTTTTGAACCCTAGTTCTGCCGGCACCTAGGGAAACCTAGCAAAACTATACATTTTTTAAAACTAGACACCCAGGAAAATCCAGCATTGGGTGACTTGACTGACTCTCACCAGGTTCTGGAACCCAGAATCCCTTGCAAACCTAAAAATGTTTTTTTTAAAACACATTTTCCTCACATTTTTATGGTGGAAAGTTCTGGAATATGCATGGATCCACAAAATTCTACACACCCGGCGTTCCGCGAAGTCTTCCGAGAAAAATGGTACCTCACTTGTGTGGGTAGACCTAGTGCCCGCAACAGGAAATGGCCCAATACGCAACCCTTTTTTGGTAAAGTGCCTAGCTGTAGTTTTTGAACCCTAGTTCTGCCGCCACCTAGGGAAACCTAGCAGACCTATACATTTTTGAAAACTAGACACCCATGAGAATCATTTTCCTCACATTTCTGTGGTGGAAAGTTCTGGAATCTGCGTGGATCCACAAAATTCCACTCACCCTACATTCCCCAAATACTTTCGAGAAAAATGGTACCTCTCTTGTGTGGGTAGGCCTAGTGCCCACAACAGGAAACGGCCCAAAACACAACGTGGACACACCACATTTTCACAATGAAAACAGACCCTTTTTTTGCAAAGTCCCTAGCTGTAGGTTTTCAACCCTACCTCTGGCGGCACCTAGGAAAACCTAAAAAACCTATGCATTTTTTAAAACTATACACCAAGGGGAATCCAGGATGGGGTGACTTGACTGACTCTCACCAGGTTCTGGTAACAAGAATCCCTTGCAAACCTAAAAATATGTCCAAAAAAACACAATTACCTAACATTTCTGTGGTGGAAAGTTCTGTAATCTGCGTGGATCCAAAAAATTCTACCCACCTTGCGTTCCCCAAAGTCTTCCGAGAAAAATTGTACCTCACTTGCATGGGTGGGTCGAGTGACAGGCAAGGGCCCAAAACCTACTGAGCCAACATCAAAATGACCTATCACAAACCAACCTGGTTAAGCAAGGGGGTGCCATTTGTATTTCGCCCTCGGCGGTCATCTAGGGAAACCTACCAAGCCCACACATTTCTGAAAACTAGACACCCGGGGAGTCCAGTGAGGTATGGCTTGCGTGGTTCCCCAACTCAGAGAATCCCCTGCAAACCTCAATATTAACTGAAAAAAACACTTTTATCTCAAATTTATGTGTGGGAAAGTTCTGGAGTCTGCGTGGATCCACAAATGTTCTCCCATCCAGCGTTCCCCCAGGTCTCCTGATAAAATTGACACCTCACTCTCGTGGCTGGGTCAAGGACCTGCAACAGGGAAGGGCCCTAAACCTAGGGAGGTGACATCAAAATTGCCTATCACAAACCAACCTGGTTTTGCAAGGGGGGTCCCATGAGGTTTTGGACCCGGGCTCGGCGGTCATCTAGGGAAACCTACCAAACCCACACAGTACTGAAAACTAGACACCCGGGGGAGTCCAGTGAGGTCCTCCAACATTCTCCTACCCAGAATCCCCTGCAAACCTCAACTTTAGCTAAAAAGAATCACTTTTTTCTCAAATTTTTGTGTGGAAAAGTTCTGTAATCTGTGTGGATCCACAAATTTCCTCTCACCCAGCGTTCCGCCAGGTCTCCCGATAAAAATGGTACCTCACTCGCGTGATTGGGTCAAGGATCCCAGAGAGGCAAGGGCCCAAAACCTAGCAAGGTGACATCAAAATTACCAATCACCAACCAACCTGGTTTTGCAAGGGGGGGGTCTCATGAGTTTTTGGCCCCAACACAGTACAACATTCACAAAAAGGGATAAGTTACACCGTGCTTGAGAAGGACAGAAAAGACAAATATTTCTGCACAACCACCTATTCCTCAAGCACACATAAATACCGGTTGGGTTTGGCACGAGGGTGAGTGATGGTTCAGTATATACAGTTGTATTAACCAGAGATTTCACAAAAATTAAATACACTGTTAATAACTGAAAGGATGAGAAACTGAACCATTGACTCACAGCTTGTGAGCTGTAAAGCCACGACAAGGCACCAACCTCTTTACAGGCCATTCATACACCTTTCATACGTGTGACACATACAAAACCATTCACACCGTCACCCGTGGGCCCAGCACATTAAAAACACTCACACCAGCAGACAGCGCCATTCAAGGGCCCATCACTTTCACCCGCCCACATTCCTGACACAATTTAAAAGAACAAAGGTCCTTAGCTATTTAGAAAAAATGGTAAACAATAATATATAGACCACGATAGGCTACTATATAGTTGCCATGTCCAGCCGGACAGGGATTTTTAATTTTGTATTAATTCACAAAATAAAGTGAGGAATATCAAGACAACAGCAGTTGTAGTAGGGCACAGTCTTGTACCATACTGAGAGAGGGAATAAAGGGGGGAAGAACAAATGACAAACAACACTTATGGGGTTACAGGCAAATACTGAGCATAATGGTTACTTTTTAGATCAGTATCTCAAGTATACCCAAAGTGGGAATCACAACAAAATCTACATAATGGTAATTTTCGAGGCCACTAGAAAAAGCCGACGTTTCGATCCCGTGCTCAAATTAAATTGGGATCATCATCAGGACTAAACCATAATTTTTGCCTGGTTTAAACATTTGGAGCCTGTTGGGAAGGAACAGGAAGAGAAGGAAAGAGTACCTAATTAGAAATTAATAAGGGCATGTGAGCAACAGAAATGATACTGCACATGAATTGTCTAACCATTATTCGGATTCGAACAATCAGGTGAGGGAGTGTAGAACGGCAGTGATGCAAGTGTGACAGCGGTCAAAAAATAGTGTGACTTCAAGAAACATTTGACTTTCAATTCCGGCAACACAATGAAATTATTTGCCATTTGAGTAGTCTTTGGCATTCATTTATGGCAGCACAGCAAAATTAGTTGCGGAAAATAGGTGCAGTGTGCGCGCAGAGGTGGTGTGCACTGGACATGCATGAATAATGGATCGTGGGACAACCTGGGCAGTAAGAAGATATTAAGTGGTGCTTTAGACTGATGGTGGCATTGCGGCGAAATTTTAGCCAACCGGCGAAAATCGGATCACGAAGGAATGTGAAGTGAGGATCAGTGAAGGATGCGGGGGGTGTTCATGTGCAGACGAGCGCTTGTGAAAGTCAGTCCACTCAGGGAGCCATTAATTCACGCTTACCTAGGAATCACAAATTATCCAAATGTAGACATGAGTACTTCACGTCAGGCATCTCTCTGTAGCGATTACTACATTGTGTCTCACAAGTACCTCAAGTGTAGAATGATCATCTGTAGCTTAAACCTCGAAGTTTGATGATTCGCTATGTTACCAAACGTTAGTCCGCTCGTCCCTGCAACGTTTCTAGAAAAAATATATTCAATCGGTCACCGATACCTTCTCATTGCAAGAAGCTGTAAATCCAACACTGTATTATCTCCCCCAGTCGTACCTTTAATTTTACATCATATCCTCCACCTGAGAGTAAATGACTTCATGATAACTCCAAGCAAGTTTTTCAACTCTGTGAACAAACGACACATAATTTTATAAATCCATCTCCATCTAGACGAATACTACCAACTATACACCGTATCCACAGCGAAATATTCGCCGCGGTCCAGAAAATATCATCCCCCGTACCTTGTAAGCACGTGTTCAACACCGCGTCTCCGTAGTGTGTGCACTTCGAAATGAGTTCAACACTCCATTCACCATTGCTCTTCATGCAAAAGACTGGTATACATCAAGGAAGAAGGACCACTTTCAACACAGAAGACAGACAAACTACGAAAAACTTCCGCCATCTTGAAACGATGATGGCTGTAATAAACCACTAGTTTCTTAAACCTCTGAAACAATCGAGTTTGCATTGCAGTGCAGGTAGAGACAAGTGACAGGCAGTCACTTGTATTATAAGTTGTTTATGTTGGTGGACGGTAGCTACCTCCTTTCCTCCTAGCACACAAGTTTAAGTTCAGGTTTATTATAAGTCTAGTATAATTTAGTTGCAAAACCAGGAGTGCACAGTACAAACCACTATTGACACGATCTTTCAATCTAGCCACATACTCCACCACTTCAACTCTAGGAATACTTGCCTGTTCCACTATAACAAGGCTGCTTAATACAGACTCCTGAAACTTAGCAAAAGTCATCTTTGACTCAGGACAACAATCCTTGAAAACAACAAAATAATTAAAGGTTGCCATGTGTAAAAGATGGATAGCCAACTTCTTATACCAAATGTAAGCCTTACAAAGAGCAGTGTAAGGTTTCAACCTGTGATCTACTCTATCAACACCACCCATGTGCCTATCTATTATAGTCTAAAATGCACACAGTTTTGCGCGCTTAAGCAACCTGACCCTAAACAGTCACAGGTGAAGTGCTTTCATCATGAATGGTAGTCAGCATGTAGATATCTCTCTTGTCTGAAAAATTCACAGCTAGAATTTCCTCGCAACGCAACACATTGCACTGTGCCCGCACAAGCTTTTGACAAATAAGTTCTTTTGGGAAACCTTTACGGTTAGAGCAGATTGTGCCATAAGCAAGTGTCCACTTTGGCCAATTCCCTGAACAACCGCACACCAGTGTAGAAATTATCTACATATAAATGGTGACCTTTATTAAAAAAGTCCTCTACAAAGTTTCCACACAATTTTCCCAGTCACTCCAAAAGTGGACAGACAACCAGGGGGGTTAATCCTGAATTCCTTACCGGTGTACACCCTGAAATTAGAGACATATCCAGTCCTATTGTCACACAGCATATGCAGCTTAATTCCATAGCGTGCCCTCTTACTAGTAATGTATTGCCTAAAAACCAAGCGACCCTTGAACAAGACCAAAGACTCATCCACTGCTATTTCTTTCCCTGGAGCATAGATCTCAGAAAGTCAATCTACAAAGTGATCAATTATAGGCCGAATCTTAAAAAGACGGTCACAATCAGGGTGATCTGTGGCAACGCTAAACCATTATTGACAAAATGCAGCATCCGAAGCAGAAGTAAATACCTATCACGACTCATGACTGCCAGAAATATAACCTTTGCCATCAAGGGACTAGTAGACCAATATGAAGACATTGATGGCTTCCTTAGCAAGCCCATCAAAAAAACTTAAACCCAAGAACTTCTTCATCTCTTCCAGATTTAAGGGAGTCCACCGGGTAGCACTAGAGTGGGGCCTAATGCTGGCACTGTTGTTCCTCAAAAACTGTTCGGCATACAAATTAGTCTGTTCAACAATCTATGCTAAAAATACATCGTCCATAAACAACTGAAAAAAATGCAGCTGCAAAAAGTTTTCAGTATTCACTCTACACCCTGGAACACCAGTAAAGTCTATCAATGTCAGCTGCACCATGCCTAGGGCAACCCAGAGTTCATCACTTCCAATGGGAATCCTTGCAGCCCCAGGCTGCAGCCCAGATGCCTCTTGCTGCGGCATCGGCACATCAATGTCCTCCTCTAAAACAGGCACTTCATCCGCACTAAGAGTAGCTTCATCCGCATTGAGAGTAGCTTCATGATCCGATGATTCCATGTGGAGAGAAAACTCATTGCCTGAATCTTCCACTCCCTCCTCTGCCTCAGATGCATAGTCAGTCTCTGAACCATGGTCAGAGGAAGACTCAAAAAGCATACCAACAACTTGCTAAGCAGTAATCCTATGGCTAGCCATTCCTTACTAAGAAAGGAGACTGCACAAACAAGTCAACAACAACCAACATTGTGCAAAATAAGTAAGTAAAACAAATGTGCCTTTATCACAAATATCTATATACTCAAAAACTATACGATTAACTTGCAATAGACAGCTATACTCACCAGCATCTACTCTGCAGAGACACAGCAAAAACCAATGATATCCCACTAGAAAGAAAAAAAAACAATTACTCACAAGACAACAAAAAACACATCGAGCACAAATGCAAAAAATAGAAGCCAAACATACTGTTATTATTACACCATTCGCAAAAAACACATTCATGCAGGGAAATGATACTCATTTACATTGTAGAAAAAAAAATGTCTCTTACCAAACACATGCAACTACACAAACAGCAGAACCACCAATAACGAAACAGTCTTAATAGCAGAAGCTTGGAACTAGAACAAAAAGGGGGAAATAAAGCATTATAATTGCAATTCACAAGAACTAAAACAATTAGAATTATAACACACTATGTCATTCCCCAAGTGGTCAATCTGCCAGGGCTGAGAAAAATGGGGTGTGATCTTGCCCAAGGGATCATGTGTGGTTGTCTGCCAGGCCGATCTGTCCGCAAGGTGGGCAAGAAAACAGCAGACAGAAATGTGCCCCCCTTGCAAAAGAAATAAATCCCTGGTGCCAAGTAGGGCTTTCTGTCTCCCCCCTCCTGCCTAGGGCAGTAAGTCCAAAAGAAAGGGATAGACCTGTCCCCAGGAGGGCAGAAAAAGCATTAACCAAGTCTGACCCCCTTGGAAGCAACCATGTTGCTTACATTACACACAAAACAAAATCCCTTGTGCCTAGTGGGGCAGAAAGGCCAAAAGAATGGGCCGATCTGCCCTAAGGGGGGTAGAATACACATATAAAAAATATTTGCCCCCTGGAAGCAACCCTGCCCAAGGGTTCGCTTCCATTACAATTTTGAAAAGTCCCTGGTGTCTAGTGGGTTTTTCTGCCTCCCCTGGGGGCAGAAAGGTGAAAAGAACGGACCGATCTGCCCCCAGGGGGGCAGAATAAACATTAAAAAAAAATCTGGCCCCTGGATGCGACTTGCCCAAAGGGTCGCTCGCGTTTTTATGTTTAAAAAAAGTCCCTGGTATCTAGTGGGGTTTTCTGCCCCTCCCTGGGGGCAGAAAGGTGGGTCACTTCCATTTTCAACTTATTTAAAATTCCTGGCTCTAGTGGGCTTTTCTGCCCCCCCCCCCCCGGCCAGAAATTCAGGTGATCTGTCCCCAGGGGGGCAGAAAAGTCTTAAAATAAATGTGCCGCTTAAGGAAGCGATCCTTGCCCAAGGGGTCACTTCCTTTACTTTAAATTGAAATCCCTGGTTTCTAGTGGGGTCATTCCTGCTGCACGATCACAACGCCATGCGCGACCGTGAAGCAGGAATGCCCTGCATTGAGACATCAGGGGAGAGGAAAAACTCTTTCCTCTCCCCCTGATTACTCAATGCATCTATATTTCCCCCCCTGCCCCACCAGAGCAAGGAAACTTATCTGTTTCCTTTAGACGCACTGGAAGCAAATGGCTTCCAGTGTGTATTTCTGCTCCTGATGACGTCAGTGCTCGCTGTGTGCGCTGACATCATGGGATTGCCTGGGGGTGTCAGGGGAGACAGCGGAAACTCTTCCACTGCCATCCCCCTTTGTGGGGCTAGAAGGGCTGCCCATGGGGGGGTGCCAGTGCTTTTCCCTTGGGTGGGTGCCAAGACGGAGCAGTTCCGTCATCAGCACACGCCCACCGTGGCTTATGACGGAACCGCTCTGTCATGATCATTCAAGGGGTTAATGATTGTTTATGTGTAGGAAGGTGTTAGAATTCGGGGTCTCTAGTTGGCACAGGTAGGTACTTGTGACAAATAGGGACCCTGGCCTCTAGTCAGGGTAAGGGGGATACACTCTTTAGATAACCCATGCTTGGCACGAGCAGACAGGCTTATCAAAGGCAATGTGTAAGGTATTTGTACCAACACTCACAGTAACACAGTAAAAACACCACAAATGGACTCCACACCAGTTTAGAAAAATAACAGTATTTAATCTAAACTAAACAAGACCAAAACGACAAATTTTAAACATACACAGTTCAAGAATATGGTTTCAAAACTTAAGGTTGCGTTAAAATAATCCACAGTTGTGTCATGTTTTAGCCAACAGTACCTTTAGATACAACAAAAGTTCTAAGTGAAAGTTGCAGCGTTGAAAAACAAGCGATACGTAACTCCTGAGACCCTGGGGAGGGGATGCGACAACCCCGCTGGATGCAGCGGGCGTGTTGCGGTGACTCCGGTCTGTATTGGGAGGGATGTAATACCTTGTGTGGATTCCAGTGCGCTGGTTACGTAGGAAGCGTCTCGCAAAGGTACGATGAGACGATCTTCGGGACAGCTACAATCTCATGTGCGGTGGCGATGCGCAGCGTCGATCTTCTCCTCTCGCGGCCCCTCGATGCGATAGCTCTGCGACGACTCTCGGAGCGACGTGATGCAGTCCGCAAGCAAGCGGTGCAACAACCTCACCCAGTGACGACAGGCTCTGCGACGATACTCGCAAGCGAAGGATACGCCGGTTCTTGCAGCAGCAACAGGCGCTGCGACAATCTCGATCCTCGCGGCGGCGGGAATCTCCTCGCACTGACGGGGATGCGCTCCGCAAGCGAGCGATGCGTGAAACTTGGTAGAAAGACTCAGTTTCTTTTTGTCCAGCTTCCCAGCCAACAGGTACAACTTCCAGAGGCACCACAACTGGCCCAAGCACTCTAGGAAGGACAGAACTCTCTCAATAGAGTTCAGGGGGGAAGCTGGGGGTGAAGTCCTTTTGTTCCTGGGACTTCTTAACAGGAAGCCAGCTGAACTCAGGCCCTTGGAGATCTCCCCAAGCAAGGGGACACAGCACAAAGCAAAGTCCTTTCCCTGTCCTTGGCAGCAAAGCAACTGCAGGTTAGCCCACAAACACACAGAAGGACAGTCCTTCCTCTTCAGTCTTCCAGCTTTCTCCTTGGCAGAGGTTCCTTTTTGATTCCAGGATTATCTAATTTTCTGTAGTCTGGGGTCCTATACTTATACCCCTAAAAAGTCTTTGTTCCCTTTGTGCAGGAGGGCTCTGAGCCCGGTCTGAACCAGTTCTGGGTTTTCCTTGAGCACTTTGTTTTCCTGGCTTCTCCTTTCCTTTCAGATAGAGGGGCAGGGTCATCAACCGCCCTGCAGGAGGTGGAGCCAGCATTGTGGTAGGCAGGCACAGCCCTATTCAGGCCCAGGTGCTACCCCCTCCCACCACTCTAGATGCAGATGGAGCTATTCAGCCCAGGGATGGCCGACTCAGCCTCTGGGAGCCACCCAGCCCCTGCCACTCACAAACCAGATAGTCAATTCACAAACAGGCCAAGGCACACAGAAAGGTTAGACAAGAGAACAGCCACTTTCTAAAAAGTGCTGTTCTCAAACACAGGATTTAAAAACCACCTTTCCTAAAAGATGTGTTATTAAATTCTGAGTTCAGGAATACCACACTTTTATGTCCTATCTTGCTCCTATGGAAAGATATGCAGGTAACCACTGTACACAGCATTCCCCATGATAGCCTGTGGGCAAGATAGCCTTACAATACTGAAAAACGAAATGGCTGTAATTCACTACCAGAGCATGTCACCTGCACTAGTACATGCTCTGCCTTTCACGTACACTGCACCGTGTTCAGGGGGGTACCTTGAGCCTTCCATAGGGGTGTCCAATGTGTACAGAAAGGGAAGGGTTGGGCCTGGTCAGTGGGGACACTGGCCAGGTTGACATGGCAGTTCACAGACTGCACATAGGCGCTGCAGTGCAGGCCTGAGACACCATTTTAGGGCTACTCATGTGGGTGGCACAATCAGCGCTGCAGGCCCACTAGTAGCATTTGAATCAACAGCCCTGGCACGTTTAGTGCACTTTACTAGAGACTTTCTGGTAATACAAATATGCCAATCATGGATAACCAATTACACTTACAATTTACTCAGGGAGCACTTGCACTTTGACACTGATCAGCAGTGGCAAAGTGCCCAAAGCATCTACACCAGCAAAACCGAAATCCAGCACAGCGTCTAAAATACAGGAGGTAGAGGCAAAAAGTCAGGGGACACCAAATATGCCAGGTCTAACAGAAGGTATCCCTTCTGGAGATAGAGGAAAATGTAAACCTAGCAACACAAATATTACAACCAAATCAATGAAGCAGTTGTCAGGGCTGGAGAACAAATACGAACAGAGAGCTGGCACTGCTGAGTGCCACAGGGAAAACAGATAGGTTTCAAAACAAAGTACGAAGACAAAAAAGCTGTTTTTTGAAAATGTGTCCTCTAACCGCTATGAAACAGCAGAAGTAGCATAAGGTTCAGAGTTTTGAATGGGGGTGCAAATTACTCTAAAAAATGATCAATGGTAATCATGTGGTGAAGAAAGATGCCCTGCCGGTTTACCCTATATTTTGGTCCCTAGAGGATAAGAAATTTGAGATGCTCAGCAAGTCGGAACACAACCAATGGGAGGTTGTAACCAAGCTACTACTGGAAAAAGGAGGAAGATAAACAAAAGGTGGATGCCGCGTAAGAGGAGGTACTTCCTTGGTAGTAGAGACAAGGGTTTACCTATCACAGAGCAGGTCCTAGGTGAAACATTAATCCAGAGGGAGAATTACCATTGTGGAGTTGGGGGAAATGGAGGAACATGTATCTAAAGTATGGGAAGGTAGTCTATTAGGAAGGTACCATGTAAATAAACTGGATCTAGGGGTGAAGAAATACCTGGATCTGATTACCCGGAATTGAAACACTCTTTATCCTTAAGTTTTAAGTTGAGTAGCTTCCTAACAAGAGCATATTTAGTTAGAAGCTGTAGGAGAGGAAAGTGGAATGATAACTGATTGCGCATTTTGTGGAAAAGATACTATTGACGCAGGCTGAGGACCCTAAGGCCATAGTCGATCTAGCTGGATGTCTGTGCGAGGTGAACAGCTGGATGACCCTGTCTTGCCTCAAGCTTAATGGGGACAAGACAGAGGTTATGATGTTGGGACGTTCGACCCCATCCTCGCTGAGTTCCATCTGGCCGGCCTGTCTGGGTCCCCCTCCAATACCAAAGGATGCCATTAAGAGCTTGGGCATTTGGCTGGACAGGGCCTTGACGTTAGACCATCAGGCTGTCAAGCTGTCTGCTACTTGCTTTGGCATTATCAGAATGCTGAGGAAGGTTCTTCCATTGTTACCCTTTCAAGCTAGGCAAATTGTTGTACAGGGATTGATCCATTCCAGGTTGGACTTTGGAAATGCACTTTATTTGGGAGCTCCTGACTTCACATTACGGAAGTTACAGGTGATCCAAAACTGTGCAGCCCGGACCCTACTTCAAATCCCTCGCAGGTCCTCCGCTAAACCTGGATTAGTAAGACTACACTGGCTCCCCGTTAGAGATAGGATTGCCTTTAAATCTCTATGTATTGCCCATCAGTCATTCTGGGCAACTGGCCCCTTGATCAACCGCCCCTTAATCACCCCAAACCTTCCCAGTAGACAGCTACGCTCGGCTAGTGCGTACCTTGCTATGGTGCCCAAAGTCAACCGGGCTAGGTCGGGGGGCCGCTCCTTCAGCTTAAACGCAGCTAAGCTGTGGAACGGCCTACCCCTCCAACTAAGGTCTAATCCAGACCTGACCTCATTCAGAAAACATCTGAAAACTTTTCTGTTTAATAAATAATTGTTTTTTCTCTCTGTATCAATTTGCCTTACTGCGTATAATCATATGCAATACCAGCGCTTGGATGCCCCCGGGCAACTATTTCGCGCTTTATAAAACTTATTTTCATTTCATTCATTCATTTCATT
Source organism: Lissotriton helveticus (assembly GCF_964261635.1). NCBI lineage: Eukaryota > Metazoa > Chordata > Amphibia > Caudata > Salamandridae > Lissotriton > Lissotriton helveticus. The sequence goes on from NC_136059.1 coordinate 646,109,514, forward strand.
AGGCACATTTGCTATATTGTACAAAGTTCATCCAGGCACGTAAGCAATGGTTACTTTCGTTATTCAGGCTATAAGGTACACGGTCTCTGTCAGAGTCTTTGGAACTGTGCCTAAGTGCAGAGGAACAAATAATGTATAGTTCAATGTCCTCTTACAGTGGGGAAACATGGGCGAAAACCAGGCACCCGAGGGTATAATGCAACCTTGGGCTGATACAATATCTAGTAAGGTGGTAATAACTGTGCTATTGTTTTAAATTGTTGCAGTGGAGTTAGGAATTTGCTTTATATCCCGTGGACTTGGAAATGCTAGTCCTGATGCAAGAAGAGATAACTAGGTTTTTAGGATTAATTTAATTGTGCCTTTGTATTTTCTTACTAATTTCAATGAACAATCAAAGTTATCTGGATACTGGGGGTTATATCATAGAAGTGTGTAAATTATGTTGGAAAGTTTTAATTGAGTACTTTTAAATTATTTATTTATCATGCTATTAAATGAACATGTATCTAATTCTGTAAACATATTTCATATTGTAAGGCATACGCTGACGACAATAAATAATTTAACACTCAGTATTAGAATTCAACAAATCGATGTCACTTTTTCCTCACCTTATGCTGATTGTGCCACTTGTAAATTTTATTATAGAAATCCTAAATTCTGGTCGTGAGTCAGTCTTCTTGGCTCAGACGTTTGGTTATCTATATGCTATGTCCCTATATTGACTGATAAAATTCGTATTTGTTATCTTCTGTAATGCACTTTAATATTTATACATATATATATATAAACTTTTATGGCTTTCACTTTTACTTGTCTCAAGAAGGTTTATTTAAATGAAACGCTGCTTGAATTACTTAATTTACAGGCCAGATTTGATTCCTTTTAGGGACACAGTACTTCATCTATTCTTCAGGATATCACTGCCTCAATCTTCTGAAGCTGCTCTTTCTAATATCTAATCAGATAATCAAACATAGTGCTGATACACTAATACACATAAAGAATAAACTAAGACTGCAGAAACTCATCAGTTAGAGCAGAACACTCCACACATAAAAAAGATAGGTCTGACATGTGAAGAGACTGTCTGGCAAAATTACGAGGAAGTGGCGGAGCACTGCGTTAGACACCTTGGCTTAACGCTGCGCTCCGCCACTTCCAAAACGCAGGGATGCACCGTATTTACAAGGATACAGTACAGTCCTGAGATTCCCCGTGCGCTGGTGCAAATTTTAGTACCATCACAGACACCTTTTTACCATAGTGCAAGAGTGCCTGAATTGTAGGGGAGGGTTGTTTATGTGCAGGAAGGTGTCCCTTCCTGCACATAAACAATCTGGAATGGCATTTTGAAACTTCTATGTGTGCTGCTTTAATGCAGCGCACATAGAATCTGAGGAACGTAATTTTTTTTTAACCCCTTCGGGGCTGATGACGAGCTGGGCTCGTCATGGAGCAGGGCGCTCGCACGCTGATGACGAGCCCAGCTCGTCATGAGCCCCACCCTCGGGGGAAGCGCCAGCGCTCCCCCCGAGTCCGCCCGATTTTCTTCTTTTCTGCCGGGATGGCAGGGGAAGACCTTCCCCTGCCCCCCCCGCCCTCCCCGCCCGCGTCATCAATGACGTCAGCGCGCGAGGCGCGCTGACGTCACTGGAGGTTCCCTTTGTTTACCGACGCGCAGGGAAGCCATTTGCTTCCTGCGCGTCGTTGTAGAAAGAGGTTTGTTTTGCGGCTGGGGCGGGGGATATTGTTTTGAAACTTTCATCGAGGGAAAGGAAAGGCTTTTCCTTTCCCTCGATGCAACTTTAGAGCATTCCTGCTGCACGATCGTGCGATCGTGCAGCTGGAATGCTAGGGATTTAAATTTTTTATTTTTTATTTTCCAATTTCGTTGTTCGGGGAGCGGCCCCTTGGGGAAGGGTCGCTTCCCTTTTTGGGGGAACAGTAATTTTGATGTGTTTTCGTGCCTCTTATGTTGATAAATGGCCGTTTTTTTTTTTTAAATGCTGATGGGGGTCATTTTGAAAGTATAATTATAGTGCTAATTTTAATCAAGGATGCAAGTGCCTCTGTCCTTCATTACTTTTACTTTGTGTTTATCTGAAGTGGCTAAAAAACACACCTGTCCTGCCTAGGCAAAGCTCACTAGTGTTTTTGGGCTGATGAATGTTTTTTTGTATTTGTGCTGCAATTCGAACACATTCTTTGTCTCCAGTGACCATGTGTGTGTTACTATGCCATCGCAGCGATGTGCGAAGGGGTCCCTTGAGTGAGCTGTCCATCATAGTGGGAAGCTCACAAATGTTTTTGGGCTGATGATTGTTTTCCTGAATTTGTGCTGCAACTCGAGCGCCATCTTTGTCTCTAGTGACCTTTGTGTGTGTTATTATGCCATTGCACCGATGTGCGCAGGGGTCCCTTGAGTGAGCTGTCCATCATAGTGGAAAGCTCACAAATGTTTTTGGGCTGATGATTGTTTTCCTGAATTTGTGCTGCAACTCGAGCGCCATCTTTGTCTCCAGTGTCCATGTGTGCGTTACTATGCAATCGCACAGATGTGCGCAGGGGTCCCTTGTGTGAGCTGTCCATCATAGTGGGAAGGTCACAAATGTTTTTGGGCTGATGAATGTTTTCCTGAATTTGTGCTGCAACTCGAGCGCTTGCTTTGTCTCCAGTGACCGTGAGTGTTACTATGCCATCGCACCGATGTGTGCACAGGTCCCTTGAGTGAGCTGTCCATCATAGTGGGTAAATTTAGGAAAGATGGTGCACTCCGCTAGTTGGTGGGCGTGGCCAAACGGGGGTCTTCTGTGTGAGTTCACATGCCTCTTATGTGTATAAATGGTCAGAGACTGATGAGAGCAGCAGGTGGGGAGAAAGAAGCTCCTGGTCATAGGAACTGTTTTTGGATTGCGCTTGTGAAAATCAAGGATGCAAGTGCCTCTGTCCAGCATCACAGTTAACCACAGTAATTCTGCTGCCCCCCTCCCCATGAGAATCCCTGATGACGTCAGCGCGCACAGCACGCGCCAACATCTTCAGGGATTCCCAGGCGGTCGGGAAGCCATTTGCTTCCTGCGCCTGGAGGTGTTAGGTTGATTTTGAGATTTTTGGGGGGGTTTGGGGCTGCAAAGAGGCATCAGGGGAGAGGCAAGTGAATTTCCTCTCTCCTGATGTCTCTTTGCAGGGCATTTCTGCCTCACGGTCGCGCACAGCATTGAGATTGTGTGGTGGAAATGCCCCCACTAGCACCAGGGATTTTATTTTAGATTGTAGGAAGTGACCCCTTGGGCAAGGGTCGCTTCCAGGTGGGTCGGATTTTAAATTTAGATTTTCTGCCCCCCCGGTGGGCAAATCAACCCGTACTTTTGTCCGTTTTGCCCTTTTTGATGGCCCATCTGTGTGGATGTGAGTGTTGTTTATTCATTTGTTATGTTGTTTGTGAAATGTAGTATTAATTTTTTTTTTTCTTCTTTGTTTTTGATCCAGGCTTTTGCTGTTTGTATTGGTGTAGGTTGTGGTTCAGTTAATGCTGGTTTTGCAGCTTGTGTAGTTGCATGTGCTTGGTAAGTAAATGTTTTTTGTACTACTTTCCCTAGATGAATGTGTTTTTATGAAAAGTGTAGTTATTGCTGTTTGTGTGGCTTTGTGTTTCTTGATTGTTAACTTTTTTTTTGTATTGCTGCTTAATGTGTACTTTGTCTAATCTATACTTTTTTTTTTCTTTCTAGTGGGATTTCCTTTCTTTTTGCTGTGTTTCAGCAGAGTAGGTGCTGGTGAGTGTTCTTATATTTGGTTAGATTTGAATTGTTTTTGAGTGTATTGATTTTTGTGTGAAGACTCTACCTTGTTTACTTCTTACTTTGCACAGTGTAGGTTGTTGTTCACTTGTGTGTGTAGTCTTCTTGCTTTGTAAGGATAATGGCTGCTCGCAGGATGACTGCTAAGCAGGTTGTTAGTTTGCTTTTTGAGTCTTCCTCTGACCATGGTCCAGACACTGACTCCGATTCGGAGCATGAGGTAGGTGCAGAAGATTCAGGCAGTGAGTTTTCTCTTCGCATGGTATCATCGGATGATGATTCTTCTTCTAGTGCTGATGAAGTGCCTGTGGTAGAGAGGGACATTGCTGTGCCGGTAGAGAGGCAAGAGCCATCTGAGCGGCAGCTTGGGTCCTCAAGGTTTCCCTTTTTTTCTCGTCGGGAAGAGGCAAGTGTGGTAAAGGCTGCGCCCAAAAGGTTTCACATTGCTGTGGTGCGCCAAGGGTTATCTGGTGCTGCTAGTCTTCCTGTTGTAGAGCTGCATGAGGCATCTGGTGCTGCTAGTCTTTCTGTTGTTGCTGAGCAGCAAGTGGCATCTGGGGATGCGAGTTCTTCTGTTGATGTTGAGATGCAAGAGGCAGCTGGGGATGTGAGTTCTCCTGTTGGTGTAGAGATGCAAAATGTATCTGGGGATGCTAGTATTCCTGTTGGTGTAGTGATGCAAGAGGCATCTGGGGATGCTAGTGTTCCCGTTGATGTAGTGCAGCAAGAGGCATCTGGGCTGCAGGCTAGGGTGGCTTCTTCTCCCGATGTTAGTGATGACGTCTGGGTTGCCCCTGGCATGGTGCAGCCGGAATTGCCAAACTTCACTGGTGTTCCAGGGTGTAGAGTGAATACTGACAATTTTTTGCCAATTCAATTTTTTCAGTTGTTTTTTGACGATGAGTTTTTGCAAGAGATTGTGGAGCAAACTAATTTGTATGCAGAGCAGTATTTGAGGGACCACAGTGCCAGCCTTAAGCCCCATTCTGGAGCTACCCATTGGTCTCCCACATATGTTGAAGAGATGAAGGAGTTTTTGGTATTAACTTTTTTGATGGGCTTGCTAAGGAAGCCATCAATGTCTTCTTATTGGTCCACTAGTCCCTTGATGGCAACATCTATATTTCCAGCAGTTATGTCTCGTGATCGATATATGCTTCTTCTTCGCATGATGCATTTTGTTGATAATGATTTAGCGTTGCCACGCGATCACCCTGATTGTGACCGTCTTTTTAAGATTCGGCCTGTCCTTGATCACTTTGTTGATCGTTTTCCTGAGATCTTTGCTCCTGGAAAAGAAATAGCTGTGGACGAGTCTTTGGTATTGTTCAAGGGCCGCTTGGTTTTTAGGCAATACATTCCTAGTAAGAGGGCACGCTATGGAATCAAACTGTATATGCTGTGTGACAGTGATACTGGATATGTTTATAATTTCAGGGTGTACACCGGTAAGGATTCCAGCATTAACACTTCTGCTTGTCCGTCCACTTTTGGAGTGACTGAGAAAATTGTGTGGGAACTAGGTAGACGATTATTTAACAAAGGCCACCATTTATATGTAGATAACTTCTACACTAGTGTGCGTTTGTTCAAGGAATTGGCCAAAGTGGGCACTGTTGCTTGTGGCACGATGCGCAGTAACCGGAAAGGTTTCCCAATAGAACTTGTTTGCAAAAGGCTTGTGCGGGGACATTCTACTGCATTGCGATGTGGGAAGCTTCTAGCTGTGAAGTTTTCAGACAGGAGAGATGTGTACATGCTGACTACTATCCATGACGAAAGCACTGAAGCTCTGCCTGTTCGGGGTGAGAGTGCTGAAGTGCGTAAACCTGTGTGCATTTTACAGTACAATAAGTACATGGGTGGTGTTGACAGAGTAGATCAGAGGTTGGAACCTTATGCTGCTCTTCGAAAGGCTTACGTTTGGTACAAGAAGTTGGCTATCCATCTTTTTCACTTGGCATCCTTTAATGCTTTTGTTGTTTTCCAGAAATCTTGTCCTGAGTCAAAGATGCCTTTTGTTAAGTTTCAGGAGACTATAATAGGCAGCCTTGTACTAGTGGAACAGGCAAGTGTGCCAAGATTTGGAGTGGTGGAGGAAGTGGCTAGACTGAAAGATCGCCACTTTCCAGAATACATTCCTCCCACAACTGCAAAAGACCATCCCACTAAAAGATGTAGAGTCTGTTGGCGAAGAGAAGTGCGGAGGGAGTCTCGTATGTACTGCCCTGACTGTCCTTCAAATCCTGGATTGTGTGTGCCAGCTTGTTTTAAATCGTACCACACACAAAAGAAGTTTTGGGAGTTTCATTGAGCTTGTAAGTGTACTGTCTGGTCTGTATTCTGTAATATTTTTTAGTCTGCTTTAAGGTTTGCATTAGTGCAAATCATTTAGTTTTTGAATTTGTGTTAGCAGATTTGTAGGTTTCTTCATTTGATTTGTGGTATTTCTTAAAAAAATTCTAATTTCGATGGTGGTGTGTGCAGGATTGTGCTTGGATTGTTGGTGTGTGTGGACTGGCGCTTGGCTGGTGGTGTGCGTGGTCTGGTGCTTGGCTGGCATGGTGCATGGATTGGAGTTGTGCTGGGGGGGTGAGTGGATTTTTGCTTGGCTGGCGGAGTGCATGGTTAGGTGCTTGGCTGGTGGTGTGAGTGGATGGCGCTTGGCTGGTGGTGTGCGTGGTCTGGTGCTTGGCTGGCATAGTGCATGGATTGGAGTTGTGCTGGGGGGTGCGTGGATTTTTGCTTGGCTGGCGGAGTGCATGGTTAGGTGCTTGGCTGGCGGTGTGAGTGGAGTGGTGCTTGGCTGGCGGTGTGTGTGGAGTGGTGCTTGGCTGGCGGTGTGTGTGGAGTGGTGCTTGGCTGGTGTTGTGTTTGTGGAGTGGCGCTTGGCTTGTGGTGTGCGTGGAGTTATGCTTGGCTGGTGGTGTGTGTGGAGTGGTACTTGGCTGTCGGTGTGCGCTGAGTGGTGTTTGGCTGGCGGTGTGCATGGTCTGGTGCTTGGATGGTGGTGTGGGTGGACTGGCGCTCGGCAGGTGGTGTGTGAGTAGTTACTTTCTGTTGGTCACTACACACACTGCTAGTTGAGTGACACTCCACACAGTCCATCATTTTGTGTAGTTGCAGTGTCAGAAATGTGGGCGTGTGAAAGTGATGGGCCCTTGAATGGCGCTGTTTGCTGGTGTGAGTGTTGAAATGTGATGGGTCCGCGGCTGGCGGTGTGAATGTTTTGTATGTGTCACGCGTACGAAAGGTGTATGAATGGCCTGTAAAGAGGTTGGTGCCTTGACGTGGCTTTACAGCTCACGAGCTGTGAGTCAGTGGTTCAGTTTATCATACTTTCAATTATACGCAGTGTATTTCATTTTTGATGAAATTACTTGCGTATCCAATTGTATGTACTGAATCATCACTCACCCTCGTGCCAAATCCAACCAGTATGTCTGTGTGCTTGCGGATTAGATGGGTGTGCAGTAATAATTGGTTTTTTTCTCTTTCTGCAGTAGGGTGTACCTTGTCCCTTATTGTGATTGTTGTAATGTGTTGCTTTTCCATTCGGATGGTGTCAATGGTCTGGTTTGTATCAGGTATGAAAGGTGCGTGAATGGCCTGTAAAACGGTTGGTGCCTTGTCGTGGCTTTACAGCTCACGAGTTGCGAGTCACTGGTTCGGTTTTTATGCATTTATTTATTGACAGAGCATTTCATTTTTTTGAAATATCTTGTTAATAAAATTTTATGTACTGAACCATCACTCGCCCTCGTGCCGAATCCAACCTGCATGTGTGTGTCTTTGAGGAATAGATAGCCGTGCTTGAATGTTTGACTTTTGAGTAACTCTGTTAAGGTGTGGTATCCTTTTACTCGGGAGAACAAGGGGAACGCAGGGTGGTAGGACATTTTTGCCGGCACGGCGATCCCACGCCAAAAAGTTTGGAAAAGTGCTATTTTTACCTAATTTTAAGGTTTGCAAGGAGTTCTGGGTAGGAAAACATTGGAGGACCCACGCATGCCATACCTCCCTGAACTCTCCCGGGTGTCTAGTTTTCAGAACTGTTTGGGTTTGCTACTTTCCAAAGAATACCACCCAGCCCCGGGCCAAAAACTCAGGTGCCCCCCCCCCAAAATCAAAGTTATATTGCTTCAGGGTATTTTAAATTCACCACCGTATGATTTGGACCTTTTCCTGTTGCAGCCACTATGGCTACCCACGCAAGTGAGGTACCGTTTTTATCGGGAGACCTGGGGGAACGCTGGGTGGGAGGTAATTTGTGTGATGCCACGCTTTCCCAGACTACAACGTGTGAAAAAATTTATTTTTTTCTGCTAAAATTGAGGTTTGCAAGGGATTCTGGGTAAAGGAATGTTGGAGGATCCACGCAAGCCATACCTCCTTGGAAGCCCCCGGGTGTCTACTTTTCAGAAATGTGTGGGTTTGGTAGGTTTCCATAGATGGCTGTCTCGCACAGGGCCAGAAACCCAGGTAACCCCTCTTGCAAAAGCTGGTGAATTTAACAATGGTGACAATGTCAAGTCCACCAGCTTTTGCAAGAGGGGTTACCTGGGTTTTTGGCCCCGTGCGAGACAGCCATCTAGGGAAACCTACCAAACCCACACATTTCTGAAAAGTAGACACCCAGGGGCTTCCAAGGAGGTATGGCTTGCGTGGATCCTCTAACGTTCCTTTACCCAGAATCCCTTGCAAGCCTCATTTTTTGCTGGGAAAAAATTAGTTTTTTCACACGTTTTAGTGTGGGAAAGCGTGGCATCACTGGGCTCACACAAATTACCTCCCACCCAGCGTTCCCCAAGGTCTCCCGATAAAAATGGTACCTCACTTGCAAGGGTAGGCATAGTGGCTGCTTTAGTAAAAGGCCCAATTCATACTGTGGAGACCAAAAAATTACCTTTAGCCAAATAATCTTATTTTTTGAGGGGGTCACCTGAGCTTTTGGCCCGGGGCTTGGCGGGCATCTTTGGAAACTACCAAACCCAAACAGTTCTGAAAACTAGACACCCGGGGGAGTCCAGGGAGGTATGGCATGCGTGGGTCCCCCAATGTTTTCCTACCCAGAAACCCCTGCAAACCTTAAATTTTGGTCAAAAAACCCACTTTTCCGTACTTTTTTGGGTGGGATCTCGCTGCCGGCACCAATGTCCTACCACCCAGCGTTTCCCTTGTTCTCCCGAGTAAAATGATACCTCACTTGTGTGGGTGGGCCAAAGGCATGTGACTCAGGCTGGGGGGCTTAATTTGTAAAACTTAAATATGACTAAAAGCTACTTTTTTCAAAATTCATTTTTGGCGTGTTCTGCTTTGGGGCACCCACACAAGTGAGGTATCCTTTTACTCGGGAGAACAAGGGGAACGCAGGGTGATAGGACTTTTTTGCCGGCACGGCGATCCCACGCCAAAAAGTTTGGAAAAGTGCTATTTTTACCTAATGTTAAGGTTTGCAAGGAGTTCTGGGTAGGAAAACATTGGGGGACCCACGCATGCCATACCTCCCTGAACTCTCCCGGGTGTCTAGTTTTGAGAACTGTTTGGGTTTGCTACTTTCCAAAGAATACAACCCAGCCCCGGGCCAAAAACTCAGGTGCCCCCCCCCCAAAATCAAAGTTATATTGCTTCAGGGTATTTTAAATTCACCACCGTACGATTTGGACCTTTTCCTGTTGCAGCCACTATGGCTACCCACGCAAGTGAGGTACCGTTTTTATCGGTGGGTGGGAGGTAATTTGTGTGAGCCCAGTGATGCCACGCTTTCCCAGACTACAACGTGTGAAAAAATTGATTTTTTTCTGCTAACATTGAGGTTTGCAAGGGATTCTGGGTAAAGGAACGTTGGAGGATCCACGCAAGCCATACCTCCTTGGAAGCCCCCGGGTGTCTACTTTTCAGAACTGTTTGGGTTTGCTACTTTGCAAAGAATACCACCGAGCCCCGGGCCACAAACTCAGATGCCCCCCCCCCCCCAATCAAGGTAGTTTTGCAATAAGGTAATGTAAATTCACCACCGTAAGATTTGAACCGTTTCCTGTTGCAGCCACTATGTCTATCCACGCAAGTGAGGTACCATTTTTTTCAGGAGACCTGGGGGCACGCTGGGTGGGTGGAATCTTGTGGATCCACGCAGATTTCAGAACTTTCCACCACAGAAATGTGAGGAAAATGTGTTTTTTTTGTCAAATATTTATGTTTGCAAGGGATTCTGGGTAAAAAACCTGGGGGCAGACAGACGAGTCACCCCATCCTGAATTCCCCTGGGTGTCTAGTTTTCAAAAATGTTTAGGTTTGCTAGGTTTCCCTAGGTGCTGGCAGAGCTACGGCGCAAAAACAAAAGGTAGTCTTTTTGTCCAAAACGTGCTAAATTTCACTGGGAAATTGAGGTGCGACCATGCTGCGTTTTGCGCTGTTTCATGTCGCAGCCACTATGCCTACCCACGCAAGTGAGGTACCATTTTTTTCAAGAGACCTGGGGACACGCTGGGTGGGTGGAAATTTGTTGATCCACGCAGATTCCAGAACTTTCCACCACAGAAATGTGATGAAAATGTGTTTTGTTTGTCAACTTTTTATGTTTGCAAGGGATTCTGGGTAACAAAACCTGGGGGCAGACAGACAAGTCACCCCATCCTGAATTCCCCTGGGTGTCTAGTTTTCAAAAATGTATAGGTTTGCTAGATTTCCCTAGGTGCTGGCAGAGCTACGGCGCAAAAACAAAAGGTAGTCTTTTTGTCCAAAACGTGCTAAATTTCACTGGGAAATTGAGGTGCGACCATGCTGCGTTTTGCGCTGTTTCATGTCGCAGCCACTATGCCTACCCACGCAAGTGAGGTACCATTTTTTTCGGGAGACCTGGGGACTCACTGGGTGGGTGGAAATTTGTTGATCCATGCAGATTCCAGAACTTTCCATCACAGAAATGTGAGGAAAATGTGTTTTTTTTGTCAAATTTTTATGTTTGCAAGGGATTCTGGGTAACAAAACCTGGGGGTAGGCAGACGAGTCACCCCATCCTGAATTCCCCTGGGTGTCTAGTTTTCAAAAATGTATAGGTTTGCTAAGTTTCCCTAGGTGCTGGCAGAGCTACGGCGCAAAAACAAAAGGTAGTCTTTTTGTCCAAAACGTGCTAAATTTCACTGGGAAATTGAGGTGCGACCATGCTGCGTTTTGCGCTGTTTCATGTCGCAGCCACTATGCCTACCCACGCAAGTGAGGTACCATTTTTTTCGGGAGACCTGGGGGCACGCTGGGTGGGTGGAAATTTGTTGATCCACGCAGATTCCAGAACTTTCCACCACAGAAATGTGAGGAAAATGTGTTTTTTTTGTCAAATTTGTATGTTTGCAAGGGATTCTGGGTAACAAAACCTGGGGGTAGGCAGACGAGTCACCCCATCCTGAATTTCCCTGGGTGTCTAGTTTTCAAAAATGTACAGGTTTGCTAGGTTTCCCTAGGTGCTGGCAGAGCTACGGCGCAAAAACAAAAGGTAGTCTTTTTGTCCAAAACGTGCTAAATTTCACTGGGAAATTGAGGTGCGACCATGCTGCGTTTTGCGCTGTTTCATGTCGCAGCCACTATGCCTACCCATGCAAGTGAGGTGCCATTTGTTTAGGGAGACCTGGGGGCACGCTGGGTGGGTGGAAATTTGTTGATCCACGCAGATTCCAGAACTTTCCACCACAGAAATGTGAGGAAAATGTGTTTTTTTTGTCAAATTTGTATGTTTGCAAGGGATTCTGGGTAACAAAACCTGGGGGTAGGCAGACGAGTCACCCCATCCTGAATTCCCCTGGGTGTCTACTTTTCAGAAATATATAGGTTTGATAGGTTTCCCTAGGTGCCGGCAGAGCTACAGCGCAAAAACAAAAGGTAGTCTTTTTGTCCAAAACGTGCTAAATTTCACTGGGAAATTGAGGTGCGACCATGTTGCGTTTTGTGCTGTTTCGTGTCGCAGCCACTATGCCTACCCATGCAAGTGAGGTACCGTTTTTATCGGGAGACCTGGGGGAACGATGGGTGGGTGGAAATTTGTTGTTCCATGCAGATTCCAGAACTTTCCACCACAGAAATGTGAGGAAAATGTGTTTTTTTTGTCAAATTCTTAGATTTGCAAGGGATTCTGGGTAACAAAACCTGGTGAAAGGCAGTCGAGTCACCCCATCCTGAATTCCCCTGGGTGTCTACTATTCAAAAATATATAGGTTTGCTAGGTTTCCCTAGGTGCCGGCTGAGCTAGGGCTCAAAAACAAAAGGTAGTCTCTTTGTCCAAAGAGCGCAAGATTTCACTGGGAAATTGAGGTGCGACCACGTTGCATTTTGTGCCGTTTCCTGTCGTAGGCACAAGGCCGACCCACACAAGTGAGGTACTGTTTTTATCGGGAGACCTGGGGGAACGCTGGGTGGGTGGAAATTTGTTGATCCACGCAGATTCCAGAACTTTCCACCACAGAAATGTGAGGAAAATATGTTTTTTATGGTCAAAATCTTAGCTTTGCAAGTAATTCTGGGTAACAAAACCTGGTGGTAGGCAGTCGAGTCACCCCATCCTGAATTCCCCTGGGTGTCTACTTTTCAAAAATGTATAGGTTTGCCAGGTTTCCCTAGGTGCCGGCAGAGCTAGGGTGCAAAACCTACAGCTAGGCACTTTGCCAAAAAAGGGTCAATTTATAACTGCAAAATTTAGGTGTGACCACGTTGCATTTTGCGCCGTTTCCTGTCGCAGGCACAAGGCCGACCCACACAAGTGAGGGACCATTTTTATCGGGACACTTGGGGTAATTCAGATTTGTAAATCAACTGTTATTACCAATTGAGCGTTCATGCATTTCTCCCTTTCAATGAAAGACATTGTGTAAAAAAAAAATCTTTTTGAAAAATGACCAATAATTCTCATGCTAGTATGAGTATTCCCAATTTTGAAAATGTGCAATTATATACTGTTTCTGAACTCTATAATTTGTACCCAATTCAGAAATACAAAGGTGTCTTTCATACAGATTATTCCATGTATAGATTTTCCAAGACAAAGTGCACTATACCCAGTAAATGAAAAAATACCATTGCAAGTTGCTTCTCAGTTTTTGGATCTGGGTTCGTAGGGTTCTTGATGAAACTACAAGTCCTATATATCTCCGCAACCAGGAAGGTCTAACGGATGTAACGGTATATTGCTTTCCAAGAGCTGTCAAAATGTGAAAAAGTTATAGGTGAAAACGTTGAGACAAAAGGCTGTTTTTTCAACAACTTTTCAATTATTCCAATATCTAACTGTTAGTTTCTATAACGAAACCTTCATGGATTTAGACAAATGACCCCTTTCTGAATTCAGAATTTTGTCTACTTTTCGAAAATGTAAAGCGTTCCAGGATCCATTATTGCTTTCAAACTCATTTCTACCATTAACTGGAAGGAGGTGGAAAGCTCTAAAAATAGAAAAAATAGGCTATGTCCCAGAAAAATGCCAAAACTGAGTGAAAAATGTCGGTTCTCTGACAAAAGACTGTCATTCCCTAAAAGCTGAGAAAATGGAGCTTTCAGCCCCACAAACCCTTTTTTGATACCATTTTCAGGGAAAAACCCAGAGGTTTTCATTTGCAGCCCGTTTTTCCCATTTTTCTGTAAAAACAAAAAAATCTCTATATTTTGGTTAATTTCTGGGACCCCTCCAAGAGAATCCACAAACCCTGGGCGCCTTTAGAATCCACATGATGTTGGAAGAAAAGGACGCAAATTTGGCGTGGATACCTTATGTGGTCAAAAAGTTACAAGGGCCTAAGCGCGCACTACTCCAAAACGCCAAAAAAAGCCTTAGCACAGGAGGGGAAAAGGCCTAGCAGCGAAGGGGTTAATAGATTGTTTATGTGCAGCAAGCTTCACCTTCCTGCACATAAACGATCAATGGCCTTTTTCTGTTTCTATGTGTGCTGCTCAATGGAGCACATATAGAAACAGCAAAAACGAGGAAAAATGAAATATTTCTCCTTGTTGCGCCTGTTTAAGACCAGGGGCACGTTTACAAGCCCCTTTCGACACAACAGCGTCACTTTTTAGGACGCTGTGGTGGCAGTAGTGGCTTTGCCTTATTTACAAGGCAGCGTTAATCCACTTAAAGTGGCTTAACGCCACCTTGTAAATAAGGCACCCTTTCATGTTCCACCTAGCGTGAAAGGGGAGGGCAATGGGTGTTGCTAGGGACGTTCCACCTCAACACCCATTGATTTTGACACGCCCCAGAATTACAAGGGTGGCGTAAATATGGGACAGTGCCAACATTAAGACCAGGGAAAACCTAGTATTACCCAGGAAAAATGAGGAGAAATGTTTAATTTCTGCACACATGGAAACAGCAAAACACCAATGATTGTTTATGTGTAGGAAGGTTTTCTTCCTGCACATAAACAATAAAAAAAATTAAATGACGTTTTGCAACTTCTATGTGTGCTCCATTGAGCAGCACAGATAGAAGTTACAAAATGCTATTAAAAGATTGTTTATGTGCAGGAAGGGACACCTTCCTGCGGATAAACAATCTTCCCCTGCAACACAGACACCCTTGCACTATAGTGCAAGGGTGCCTGCATATGAGCTAGGCAGCTAAATTTAGCGCCATTGCAGGGGGAAAAGCAGGGCTGCACCATATTCTTGTAAATATGGTGCAGTCCTGCGTTTTTAAAGTGAAGGAGCATGTTGTTAGCCTTCTTGGCTTAACAACATGCTTCACTACTTTACTAGTAAATATGCCCCCAGGTTTTCCATGGTCTTCCTTTGGGCGCTGCCCCATATTTACGCTGCCATTGTAAATATGGGGCAGTGTCAAAATCAATGGGTGTTGGGGTGGAACGCCCACCGCAACACCCATTGCCCACCCCTTACACGCTAAGTATAGCGTGAAGGGGGCCTTGTTCACAAGGCGGCGTTAAGTCAAGTTGAGTGGCTTAACGCTGCCTTGTGAATAAGGCAAAGCACCTATCACCACCACAACGTCAGAAAATATAACGTTGTGGTGGCGATAGGGCCTTGTAAATATGCCCCTGTGTTGCCAATCTAAGCATAGTGCCAGCTCTGCCTTTTAGAGGTGTGAGATGAATAGAATTAAAGCCCATAGCGAGAATCCAGTTTGCAACATAAACATCTTCAATATTCGAATGTAGTCACAAATACAAATAGCCTATACTTGTAATATGTTTAATATGTTCTGAGACTGCAAACAGCACCTTACCAGCCCCCTTTCTATTCAACCACCAGACATCTTTTCTTGTGACTGGGGACAGATAGAAAACTGCACATTCTATAATTGATACTTACATATCATACAATTGTTGTGTTTTTATATTTATCATACGTCGATTCATTTTGTAACACATATTTGTGAATTTGGTGGTGTCAGTGTTATACAAAAGAAAAAAATCTACGGACACCGAGACACTGTCCCTTGTCAAGGTCAAACTCTGCGGAAGAGCGAAAGAACACGGCAATAATCGAGGTGTTATTTATGGCCATTGTGTGCCAGGCGCACAAGAGAAGGCTTCAGTAGGAAAAGAACACGTAATTATAAGGCGCACAAGTCCTCGAGAAAATGTGGCAATACCCTGTCCGCTCAGAAAGAAGGATGAAAAAAACGTTTCATGACACATATTTCCTGGCACGGTAACCATCACGTTACTCTGCTCAGTAATGTCCCATGATTAAACATCTTCATTCAGAGCCATCGCTGCTGACCGGTTCATGAGTCATTTCATGGAGAATAATAGCACTATTATCAGAGCAAGTCAGACATTTTGCTTTTGTTTATGTTGGAAAACATCTAAAAGGACCAGGCTAAAAGTCGATGCACAATCTCCCTTTCAGTTGAATGGAGCATTTTGGATGGGTATATTAAAGACAATTACTACCTGGTCCCCACGCCTTTCTACCATGAGGCGTCCTGCCCTAATTTATTTAATCTTCTCTTTCTGTCCACATGGAAAGTCTCCTAAACAAATTACTGTTTCAGGAAGAGTTGTATTCATCCTGACTGCAAATTATAGAAGACGGACAAACACGCTTATTATAGTTTATTTTTAGTCTATTCATTTTACAGTGCAATAGCCATTAAATAATTTTCAGGCTCTGCTCGTGCAATACACGGTGCTAACCCACAGCCCCACAGAGAGACTCTTCAAGAGAATGGATCCTTCGCCGAGAGAGATCTGGGCGTCTCGTCACTGTTGAAATTTAGGAGTGAAATCACGCACCTAGTCAAACATCTCCCTTCCAGGCTCAGAAGATGAGAAAGCTTCATCAACTGTAGGGGCATTCCTGCACACGTGCCTTTTTAGTAATTACAACCGTTGTGGTGTTAAGAAACACCACTGTGTAACCGAGGCCCAATGGAGGCTTCGCTTGGAGGGAGAGACGTGGCTTTTTCAGGACGCTTCTGTTGATAATTTAGTCGCTTCTTCAGGAGACCCAAATATTGCAGATTATTATAACCATACTGGACCCAATGATACCTGTATCAAGAGTGGCACTGCCATTCTCCCAGAGCCATGATACGACGTTGATGATGATGGTGATGGTGATGATGGAAGGTAATGACAATATCTCATCATACCATGGTTTTCATTTTGGTAAATGTGATCTGTCAAACCGCCATAAATACGTTTTACAGATCTCTGTAGATTATTCAACACTATGCCTCAGTTACAACTAGTCAGTTGGCATCTAACCTTACTAGATTCATATCCTGGTAATACTTTAAAAGATTGCAGAATTGCATTTATACTGCTTGCCTTTTCTAGCCTCTTATGCAAGTAAACATTTCAGAAAATAAACAGTGGGTTGTACAAAATATATGTTCAGGCTCAAGGTTCTGAACAAGAACCTTTAGAAATACGCACTCACGAAGTCAATAGGTCTGGCTTATAACTGAAAGTGTTTCTTTAATGAATAGTGAGTGTGTGCTTGTGTGTGTAAGGGAAAGTCATACAAAGTAAGGATACCAAATCACTCCATGCAATAAAGACACCCTGTTCCAGTCCTGGGATTTCCTGTATGGTTTTCAGGTGTGTAGTACAATTGGTTCAGTTGACATCAATCAAGACTACAACTCCCAGAATGCTTCATGATGCTAAAATAAAGATTAAGGCTTGACCATGGTGGTTCTGGTTACGCTAAGTAATTTGTTAAGCTTAACAAGAAGGGAGAAACAAGTAGGCCAACGAAGACAGTGAAGGGGCAGCAAAGAGGAAAGCAGTGATGGAGTCTATATGGCGTAAACAGCTATGTGGCAATATGTGGTGGTCAACGATGAGGGGGCAGCAAGGTATGGATCAGTACATTATGAATTGAAAGCAGCGATGTATATGAGTGTCACCACTGAAGTCAGCTGCAGGTATCAGGTAACCAATAGTCCTTCCAGCACCCCTGAAGACCTCTAACCACATCAGTCTCTCCATTGCACCCCCACCGAAATCCCACTCATAACTAATTCCAACACAACCAAGATCAGTCCACAAAAAAAGACATTTCGGAAGAAAATAGAATGTCGTGTATTTCTATAGGTTCTGAATCGATCCCCCTATTCCTGACCCTATTCTGGTTAAACTACCTAGCTAGTTAACTAACAGTCAGCCCATGAGGCAAGAAAACCCCCATGATGCAGATACCGTTATCTGACGCAGTCACACTACGGCACAGGAACGTGTTATCTGATTAGGTCATAACGCTTGAGATCTAATTAGACAAGCGACATTCCTCCAGCCCCTGATAAGGCATACGACGTTCTCATAACAAATCAAACCTATGACAACCTGGATAATCCGTGCGGTCATTGTTTTGATTTCACAGAGAACTTTAGTAAAGAATGTGCTAACGAGCAAGTCGTATGACATCTTTATTGACGTACCTATGTCCATCCTTACGTCAATCCCGGCACCTTTAAGGTATAAATATTGCCGACCTTGCCCTATGCAAACACACGCGTGGTGACAAGACGGAGCAGCCATACTTGCCGAAGCCGAGAGCAGAAGCAGACCCCGCAGGCAACAGCCCCGCCTTCCTGACGCGCTGAGAGACGCGCTGCTATCTCAAGCCGAGAGACCCAGCACCGGCGCTTCTGGGCAGCCCTCGCAGGCAGCCTGGAATATCGAGAGCAGAGAAAGAGATACCATTCCTCATTCATCCTAAATTCCAGGTACAGAACTGAATAACCCCTCCTAGAGAATTCTTTAGTTATTCACTTGGCAAAAACAAACTTAACTTAAACTGTAACTTTCTATTCCCGCCCACGCATTAGACTTAGGTCAGGTACACGGGGTAGGCGTATTTAGAAACACCAGTTGAGTACGTTTAGTCAAATGTATATGTGTATGTAAATATATTTTAATCATTTTAAACATCATATGGCCCAGAAACCATATCAATGTTTTTACAGTATTATTTTATACTATTGCTTCTAATGTATGCACTTTACTTAACTATAAGTATTGCAATAATATCGATCCATTTCTCTTGTACGAGAAAAGAGACTGATCAATAAATAACATCTTTTATTGAACACGCCCGTCTCTTCCTTTTCTCTACATTCTGATGAGACTAAGAATGCACGTACTGACTGAGTAAAATAATTGCCTTGTGCTCACACGACTCTTGAGATTGACTCTTGATTAGGGGAGAGCAAAGTTGTCATGTTCTATGGTTGTCAGAAACTAAATCCCTTCTTGTCTAATCAGGGGAGTTAATCCTTCCTTGAACATTCGAGAAAGTTTCTAGCGAACTCTGAGCTTAGCTGGCAAACCCAAAAATTAAGTCTAGTATCGACAGTAGTAGACCTAGTTAACGTCTGGCCTAGGCCTTTACTGCTGTAGGTACTATTCCAATGCGCAGAGCCTATTGGGAAAATAGGAGCTACACTACATGGCGCCCAACGCGTTTGGAAAGGGCGATAAAACTAACGTAAGACATTTAGAGTAACTCAGTCGTGCTTTCTCACTCAGACCCCTTTTCCCAAATACTCCAAAGACGTCTGGAGTGGGTGAAAGGTTATTATATCCTCCAAAACCTCGCAGGAGGGAACTCCTATGTATGGTTCTTGGTCTAGTCAACGTTGAAGGATAAAACAGTTCCAGAATATTGTGCATCTAATCTCTGATTCCATAAGAAACCTGATCTGCAAATAAAAATAATACCATCCTGTCAGTAAAATGGGAGACAGTGATGGAGAAAGAGAGGCAATTAGATTAGCTACTGAAATAGCAGATGCTGATGCTACCATGCAAGCAGCAGACGCGGATATAATACTCATTCCGGTCATTAAAAGGAGATCTATAACCTTAAAACTTATAGAAAATGGACTGACACCTAGAGGTGGCACAGTCATATTCGTAATTGAGGCACACGAATATCGGCAGACAGAGGTATACTATTCATGGATACATTTTCCAGCAGCAAATGCTGTAACAAAGTACTTCCACTATTACAAAGTAGAGGAACCTCCTGAAATGTACACTCCTTTCGAGGAGGTGGAAGTACCACTCAAATTTCAAGAGCATTTGCTCTTATTTGATGGCGCCCTAATACATAACAATCACATTACAAGGCTCGGTCCTTTAGGAAGACCAGGAGCAACGTGGCCGGTCTTAGCCGGATACACACCACATCCAGACATCGAAAGAATGCCTGCAGCAGAGCTGTTAATACAGCTAAAACAACTACTAAAAATTCACAGACAATTAGTTCAGTATGTAATGCGGACTTCAACAATTCAGCCAGCGATTAAACTTCCACAGCTGACCCCTCACCAGGGGAACACAAATAAAATTACACCACAGAACATCCAATCCTGCCTAGGTAAAGTTCCAGCTAAACGGGAACAGATACCATTCTGGTTGGCACAGAAAATTACCCAAATAGAGGCGGTGTTTCCTGACACCACCCCATTAGAAAAACACAGGATTCTGACTATATGTCTCCCAATGGGAATCGCACCACACATTGAGGACTGTGACACTTGGGGTACAGTCTTTGCTTCCATCTATACAAAAACGCACGGTGTTCCATCCATTTCGGTAATACCAGATGTGCTAAAACAAATTCAAGATGAATACGGTCCAGAACCTGCTTTAACTCTTGGTATGAAATTACTGAAAGACTTCAAGCAGGTCTCGGCTATATTATTAGCCAACATAAAAGGTGAAGCAGCAAACGTGGCGATCCGCCAGAGGTTAAAAGAGACAGATATAGCAGACCAACCAGCTGAAATTGCCAGAATCATAGAAAAATCCTATGAAGAACTAGGCAGAGATAGTCTAGGTGGAATACCAGTAAAACCGCAACTGACTACAAGTCCAGAAAAAATGTTTTTTAATAATAATAATAATTCACCAAAAAAGAACTGGGATGGAAATAAACAATCCAATCCTAAAGAAAAGAAATTCCAGTCCAGAGGAAGGTCTCCTAGGCGAAGAGAGAAATCTCCAAACCCGAGACAAAGGTCACCCCAGAGTGACCCCTCTGGGAATAGATATAACCTTAGAAATAGGGATAATATTAAAAAACCTGATAGATATCAAGACATTGATACACGTCCCTCTCAATCTTTTCAGAATTCCTCGCAGAAATCGGAAAGAAGAGGACGATCAGAAGAGCACGCCAAGTCCAAAGACAAGGAACCTGCTCAACTGAAAAAGAAATCACAATTTCCAAAAAAGAAGGTAGCCAGTATCAAGGTAGTTAACAATGCCGAGAATACTGAGGACACAACTGAAAAACGGAGAGTGGGCTCAGACAATGCTAGACAGCGCAGCAGAGGTGAGCATAGCTCGCAAAGTCCTTATGAATCATCTGGAGACAGTGGACACGAATGAATACCTTCAAGTGGAAACTGCAGACACCAGAGTTAGCAAGCCCCACAAGATATACGAGATAACATTACGTATAGAGGGAGATAAGACTAGGAAAATAAGGGGACTATTTTGGGATAACCTCTCCAAGGGCTATGATATCCTTCTAGCTGAAAAAGACTGGCCACCAGAGTTTGTCAGGGAGTGCCCTCATGGCGAAGAAGTAATTATGCCTGCCTTCTCGAATCAAATAGCGATTCATAAAAAATATACACTTGCTAGAAAGTGGGCAGTGGCCTTAGCACCTGCTTTATATAAAAATCATGTAGGATGGGATGAGGATTCTCCTCCTCACAAAGTCCAGTTAAAATCACAACCAACTGCACAAAGGCAGTACCCAATTAAGCAAGAAGCTAAAAAACAAGTAAATGAAATACTAGATCAGCTAGAATACCAGGGGGTGATTGAAACTTGCACCTCACAAATGAACAATCCTTTGTTTCCGGTCGCCAAACCAGACAACTCATATCGTCTAGTTTTGGATTACCGACACCTTAACACATGTTGCAAAACCTTTGCAGTGCAAAACTCACACAGTGCTGCACTAATGAATAACATAGTGCGCAAAAAATACAAAACAACCTTGGACATCTCCAATGGATTCTTTTGTCAAAACATAGCACCAGAGAGCAGATATTTAACAGCTTTCTCAGTAAATGGCACTCAAAAACAATTCTGTCGGTTAGCCCAGGGGTACAAGAACAGCCCGGGGGTATTCTCAGCGAGAGTAACAGAATTACTACAACTATATGATGATGAAGCATTATCTTATGTCGATGACATTTACTTAACAGATGATGACTTGGAGACTCACTTGAAAAGAGTGAACACCATAATACTTGGTTTCGCTGCAGAGGGTTACAAATTCAACTTTAAAAAATCCAGAATTGCCCATCTGACAGTCCTATTCTTAGGATATGAGTTATCAAGTGAAGGTAAAAGCCTGGCAGACAATTTCCTAGAGAAATGTGCCGTAATCCAAGCTCCTAAAACACTAAAAAACTTACAGTCAATTCTAGGCTTCCTAAATTTCGGAAGAACATACATTGCAAATTACGCAGAAAGGGTCAAACCCCTTTATGATCTAATTAAACCAGACTTTAAAAGATCCAGTTGGACTCAAACACACACAGAAATTTTGAGATCCTTACAAACAGACATGCTAATTAAAACAAAATTAGAAACACGTGATAATACACGCAACCTTGTGATCCGAGTCATCCCAGGGAGATGCGGATTCACATACCTAACCTCTAATGAGGGAGATAAGGTACCAATTGCATTTAAATCACACATGTACACAGAAGCTGAACAGAAATTCAGTAATACAGAAAAAATCATTCGTGCAGTTCAAACCGCAATAGCTAGAGAAAAAGACATAGCTGACGGTAGACATATCACAGTCAGAACAGCTGAATCAGCCTTTGAGGCACTAACAACACCGTGTAATTTACCAACAACAACATTGAATCCGGAATGGATACAATGGGTGAATTCAATCACAACGGACAAAGTATACTACTACTTTGATCCAGAACTAGAAGAATTAAAAAATCTAAAATATGAAAAGACGTATCCTCTGCCAATCGACATTCTGCCTCTACGACATTACGCCTGTGTAATATATACAGACGGACATGCTCAACCCTCAGTTTGGGGAGAACATGCATACAATCCCACATGTGAGATTACAAAAGAAGTGTGGCGCGGAGGTAAACTAAGACCTCTATTAACAAAGACACACTCAGTAGAAACCAATTCAGAACAACAAACTGAAATATTAGCTTTGAAAATGGCGCTAGATAATGCGGATCGCGAATTCCCGACACTTATAGTGTCAGATTCATATTACTGCGTCAAAGCATATAACAAGGATTTGCAGACATGGATTCAGAACGGTTACAAAGATGACACAGATGCACCAATAAAGCAGAGACTGCTCTGGGAACAAATAGCTCTTTTACAAAAAGAACTACCAAAGACTCACGTGACTCACTCACTGAGTCATCAGCGTGATGGCGTTCACGTTGTAGGGAATTCATTGGCTGAAACAGCCGCAGCGACAGCCACTAAACCGGCTCCCGTAGATCGAAAAAAGCGTACATTAAAATACATTGACGGTGAAACATTGCTGGCGGTGAAAACGTCATCAAAAGGCGACTGCTCAGCGTTACCGATCAACTATCCACTCAATTACACATACATCATAGATGCAAACTCCGTTCCTTTTGCTCGAATCCCTGGAGTGGGGGATAGAGTGATTCCAAACATGGACAGGAGACACTTGTTAATCGCAGACGCACACATGGGCGAGGGTCACAGACACCTTAAATTAAAAGATTCTCTGGAAGAATTACAATCACGGTACTGGTGGCCAGGCATGAGCCTGCACTACACCATGTTTGTAAAAAACTGCCCAAACTGCAACAGAGATCGCAGTGGGGAGAGAAAAAGTTTAATACCTCGTCGTATCAAGGCAGATAATATTACCAGCAAAAAGAATGGCTTGCGATTAACATATACAGGCTAGTTTCCACTTATAATGTAGATCACCAGCACTTGGCTGACGTCCGGACTATTATACAAGATTTGCGAGTCTAAATGGCATATACGCTAAGAGCATGTTACGTTTGACCATTGTTTTCAATCAGGCACACCAGCCTGGGGGTAAAGATGGCCAAATGAGCACAGCCCAGCGGGAATCTTCTCACTTCCTTCCTGAGGGTACGGGATGGTGTAAAGAAAAAACCAAGGCAGAAAGCAATCTATAATAGAAAGGATATTAGGTTCGGGAGCTGGGTGGGTCAAACATCTAATAAGTGTCCAACGTAGTCTAAATAACTTGCCAAGAAATTCTCTGAAGGGATTCAGTCCGTACGAACTATTATTCGGAACTAGGATGTTGATCTCTGACCTTGATAGTCAGACTTCAGTGGTAATAGAAAAAACCTTTGATGTCAAAGACCGTTTGGCTATTTTGCAGGACTTAAACAAAACAAGAAAAGACCTGAGCAACATACAGTTGAAACAACAGCCAACGACCACTGAAGATTCACCACCTGTCCCAGCAAGACCTGTCTGGATTCCAAAAGTCGGGGATCTAGTCAGGGAGAAGATCGCGGTAAAGAAGGAATTTGGGCCTTCTTACAGAAAAGCAGTTCCTGTCTTGTCTGTCAACGGGACAAGATCAGTTGTACTACCGCCACTTGCTGGAAAAAAGGAGAACCGAGTTGTATCCATCGACCTGGTAAAACCACAACATGTGGCCGATAACAAACAGTAGGCCAAGTGGACTCCCAATAAGTAGCAGAACACCAAGGTTTGTTACCAGTACAGAGGTCCTATCAAAGAGGCTCATCACATTCGAAACGCCTACAGAAGAACAACAAGGACTATGCAACAATGCAATAGAACTAAGACCTCTGAAAACCCAAATAAAGACATTTAGCAGAGAGACACCAATCTATACTGAAGTGCCAAGTGAAAATGCAAAAAACAAAAATCCTGAACCAATTGGAACAATTGACAGAACTGCATCTGGTTACTTCATCAACTTCGATGATTCCTCTGACGGCTTCAGTGAACAAAAGACACAGCCATCATCAAAATCCTTTAAAGACAAAGCAAAGGAACTTTTGAAACAACTAAAAGAAACATATCTGATTTCTCCTTGGATTGAGTTTTGGGTGGGTTTTGGTGCATTTATCCTCATACTTTGGCTCATCATGGTATTTACCTTGGGACGCTTCATTGAGGGAAAATATGCTAAAATGGACACAGCAAGTCAGAACATCAACTTGGTCCTCAAACCACACACATCTTCACACGTCGAGAAACGAGAACTTTCTTCAGAACTTTCTTCAGCCAACTTCACAGCAATTCCAATACCTGGTGGGGTAGCCTGGGACAACACTGACTATGAAATTTATGGTCCGGTCGAGATCCTGAAATATCCACACCAAATCAAGATCTCCTTGAGTGATTTTGCAAAACCAAACTCATTTGCTGATGATTGGGACTTTGAAAGTATAAACAATATGATGTCTGACTTAGTAATGTCTGCTAAATTTACAAAACATGATTATTTGCAAGGTTCTACAAATTATGATAGTATGTATTGCTATAACCATTATGGTAACCATTTCTTGCATAAAACTGCACAACCTAGAAATGTTTTAAATTATAATCAATGGGAACATTGTGCAACACCTCCAAAAGGGAGCTCTAGAACCGTGTATGGCAAATATTCATATTTTTCAGGTTTTAACACAAGTAATGCTGAAACATTTTATTATAAATTGTCAAACAAGACAGGGATGAAAACCATGATAACCAACACAAAATTGATATATTCAGATTCATTCTTTGAAAAGATGAATACTTTTGGATTTGATTATTGGGACAAAAATGTTGATTTGAAAAGTGTTTGGGGTACAAAAGAATGGCAAGTACAGGGTTTAGAAGCTTTGTTTAGAGCCTGCATGATCCCAGAACAAATGATATTTTTAAATGACACTGTTCAACAAACCACCTGTCTTGGCTTAGCCAAAATCAAAGATTTAAATAACCTGTCTATTCCAAAGCCAACAATGTTTAGCAATAACTCTGATACAGATGAAGAAATAGACATAAACCATATACTTAACCAAAACAGAACACATCCTGATTGGAAACAATGGTTGATCTGGCCCACAGATACAAATAACTGTCAAGATAGATTCCTGAATAAAACACAGGGTTTCAAAATGACCAGGCCAGACCCTAGATATCCCCAAAGACATCACCCAGGGATAATAACAACCTACAGTGTGGGCAAATTATGCCTTCAATGGCTACAAACTTCCACACTGCCTGAAATTAAGCAACACCTAACTTTACTTACTGATGGTGCTGACTTGCGTGATTTCATACTGGGACCACGCAAACAGCGTCAAAAGCGTTTCATAGCAGCCTCTGTATATGCAGCATACAATGAGGCCTGGAAGGTTACTCAAATTGAAACAGCAGAGAGAATACGTGAAATTGATCGTATTAATTTGGAAAAATCACTTTCTGTAGTGGACAATGGGTTAATGACTCTGTCCTCCAGAATTTTTTCATTGGACAGCATTGTGTCTTCAGCAATCGATATATTATCGCAAGACTTACTGTTATTACAACATGGACAGTCACAATTGCGTTCTATTGTACAGCTTGGCTGGACGTTACAAAATCTGCGTTCAGGCTATGTGCCTTGGCGTTTAATCAACACAATGTCACTATTCCAAATCTTTAACCTTACTGATAGACAAATCGGTATGGCGCAGAAGGGTGCTGATTATACAATCTTGAGCATTGAAAAACTAGAAAGATTACCAATGACAATGTCAGAACGACCTGTCAGTGAATGGATAATCCACGGAATCATAAATATTCCAATCTCAACCTTCAGGTTTCAATACTGCCAAAAATATATACAGGCTGGCATGTACGAGAAATTGGGAAAGGGGTACCTTAAAACAACATGGAACCTGCCCTATTCACATGCATGTGTCAGTAGAAAAGGACAGAAAGTGTTTCTTAGTGGCAACAATTGTGCTATGTCACTAAGTGGCACGCTTCTGTGTAACGGAATTAGTTTGCATGGAGCCTGTGAAGGGAATTCATACAACCTTTCATGTCACCAGCAAGGCGCACCTGCAACTGAAATAGAACCATTCTTTCAAAGACTCTATAATGGGAGTTACATTCTTATTGTAGACCGCAGATGTTGTAGTCTTATGCCCGGGACTCCTTATCTCGTCACTACGACGGCGAAGGTCAAGTGCTGTGGACGTTCTTTGTTCCCCAGCTCCTTTCCAGACAGGGAGGCGAGGGCATGGCCCAGTTTGAAAATTACTTCTATTCGAATAGACACTTTAAGCAGAATGAAAACAGTGCTTCTTCAGACGCCTACAAGGCTCACGTCATCTAAAGAAACGTATGATCTACAAGTCGCAAGGACGACTGCAGAGATACATACATTATTATCAACTAATTCCCCCGTACATTTCGCGGAAATCCTGAGCGAAATCTTAAATATTTCTGATACCACTGGGGTCTCAAAGGTATTTAAGACAGTATTTTCGATGGCATTAACACCATTCAAAGCCATACTGGGTATTTTTCCAGATTTCGTCCATTCGATTTTTGGCGGACTTCCCCTGATCCTGGGACTAATTGCAGGAATCCTATTCCTAGTCCTTATTTTTCGTTATGGCAACCCATGTCACAGATCAAACTCTCGCGACAATGGAAGATACGATCCTAGCCATTGGATACCGGGACCGGATATCAAAAATCCTGGGACTCTCCCGGCTTAGAGACCTAAACATGACTTGGTTTCTATCATTTCGACCAATGTGGCAAAGGTGTGTTTTACCTGTACTAAGGTGTCTGCTATGCGGAGAAGAATGCGTGTTAGACACCTGTCTGACGCTACAATCGGATGCGCCGGTGGATGCAGATACACTGTTGGTTCCTACCAAGGTTCACGCACTGTGCTGCCCTCAAAGGCTGCCAATTCTGATGACGGCATTCCTGGAATCTTCACCACTGCGATTGAAGAGTAGTGAAGTTCAAGATGAAAGCAGCATCGAACAGGTACGACCTTCTGTCAGCAATGCAAATCAGAATGTCAATGGAGACAATCATGCACACGAATGCATGGTTACCCCTATTTCCGACTTAGTGGAACTTTCCCATGAAGCTGTTGACAGTTTTTTCGAAAGCCTGAATGATATGATGTTCTCTCCGGAACAGAAATAGAGACTTTTGAGTAAACTCGCACACGGCGTTCCCTGAATTCGGCCTTCAACTTTAAAAATAAAGTCACATGAACAATTACAATCCAGTTCACGGACAGCAACCTTTTTCAGCAAGCCCTTAAAATATTTTTCTATATATTTTTTCCCCGGGACACTGATCTTCTGCTTAAAGTAAGAAACTATTCCTAGAGAACTAAGATTTCTATTTTTAGATACTTTATATAGACTTTAGCTGCCCGCTGGTATGTTCACAAAATATATTATGTGATGAAATGGTTTCGACTTTTCTTTCTGTATAGCCATCTTAAGAGCCATTTCATGTGTATTTCTCATATACCAACAAGCAATAATGCATAAAATGCGTGCTTACTTTTGCATTTAATTCATAGCTTAAGTGCATACAATATATGACTGCAATTTTTCAGTATATTTGAAAATTTCAAAATGCATTTATGTATTTTGGGGTGGTAAGGTATACACTATACTCTATAGTATGTTGTACTATGTTATACTATGCATAGATTAGTAGATATGACCATAGTTAGCGTGGAGTGGGTGTCGTGTATTTCTATAGGTTCTGAATCGATCCCCCTATTCCTGACCCTATTCTGGTTAAACTACCTAGCTAGTTAACTAACAGTCAGCCCATGAGGCAAGAAAACCCCCATGATGCAGATACCGTTATCTGACGCAGTCACACTACGGCACAGGAACGTGTTATCTGATTAGGTCATAACGCTTGAGATCTAATTAGACAAGCGACATTCCTCCAGCCCCTGATAAGGCATACGACGTTCTCATAACAAATCAAACCTATGACAACCTGGATAATCCGTGCGGCCATTGTTTTGATTTCACAGAGAACTTTAGTAAAGAATGTGCTAACGAGCAAGTCGTATGACATCTTTATTGACGTACCTATGTCCATCCTTACGTCAATCCCGGCACCTTTAAGGTATAAATATTGCCGACCTTGCCCTATGCAAACACACGCGTGGTGACAAGACGGAGCAGCCATACTTGCCGAAGCCGAGAGCAGAAGCAGACCCCGCAGGCAACAGCCCCGCCTTCCTGACGCGCTGAGAGACGCGCTGCTATCTCAAGCCGAGAGACCCAGCACCGGCGCTTCTGGGCAGCCCTCGCAGGCAGCCTGGAATATCGAGAGCAGAGAAAGAGATACCATTCCTCATTCATCCTAAATTCCAGGTACAGAACTGAATAACCCCTCCTAGAGAATTCTTTAGTTATTCACTTGGCAAAAACAAACTTAACTTAAACTGTAACTTTCTATTCCCGCCCACGCATTAGACTTAGGTCAGGTACACGGGGTAGGCGTATTTAGAAACACCAGTTGAGTACGTTTAGTCAAATGTATATGTGTATGTAAATATATTTTAATCATTTTAAACATCATATGGCTCAGAAACCATATCAATGTTTTTACAGTATTATTTTATACTATTGCTTCTAATGTATGCACTTTACTTAACTATAAGTATTGCAATAATATCGATCCATTTCTCTTGTACGAGAAAAGAGACTGATCAATAAATAACATCTTTTATTGAACACGCCCGTCTCTTCCTTTTCTCTACATTCTGATGAGACTAAGAATGCACGTACTGACTGAGTAAAATAATTGCCTTGTGCTCACACGACTCTTGAGATTGACTCTTGATTAGGGGAGAGCAAAGTTGTCATGTTCTATGGTTGTCAGAAACTAAATCCCTTCTTGTCTAATCAGGGGAGTTAATCCTTCCTTGAACATTCGAGAAAGTTTCTAGCGAACTCTGAGCTTAGCTGGCAAACCCAAAAATTAAGTCTAGTATCGACAGTAGTAGACCTAGTTAACGTCTGGCCTAGGCCTTTACTGCTGTAGGTACTATTCCAATGCGCAGAGCCTATTGGAAAAATAGGAGCTACACTACAAGAAAAGGCCCAGAGGACGAAAGGGCGATGATGCAAACATCTCCATTGCACTCAACCACAACAGCTGGTCATCCAAAACCCAAACCAAGCATGACGAGGCAGCCTGGGGTCAAGGGGGAGGGCTGCTCATTAAAACATCTGTTGTGACTATTTGTAGAGCCCCAAGTCAGATCACACCACCCCTATGAAACCTCAAAACTGCACTGTGAGAAGTTGGCCTGATGTGCAGTGCTCACTATTCTAGTGATCACTATATATCAGTCCAAACAACCCTTATTGATGATTGGTTGTAAGTCAACCTTATAGACCAGCTATCCTAGTAGCATGGATACGAGCAGTCTAAGGCTAAGACTCTAGAGGGCGTGTTAAGCCAGCTGTTTTACCATCACATTACCCCTTGAACACCCAGTGAAAGGACACCACACAAGTGTTATGAAAATAAACAATGTATTTATTAGAATCACAACAACCCTGTACTCTTTATGAGGACAGGGTGCTAAGCACACAACAAAACTCTTATGAAAATACTTAAGTTAGCACGTTATACACAAATGCCCGAGGGGCACGAAAAACCATATACTCTAAAAGTGGAATGCGAATTACTAGCAGGTAAGTAACGATTCTCAGAGGCTTTGGGATCGCTAGGACTGGACTACTGAACCTTTAGATTACTAGCAGGAGGCCTAGGGAACTCGGGTGCAGAGTGTGCACTCTCACGCGGGATGCGGGACAAAGTCTATGGAAGCTAGAATTCACAAAGTTAGTGTTCACGGGCGAACCCGACCTGGTAGGGAGAAAACGACAGTGGATCCTGACCCTTGGATAGTGAGGCTATGCTGGGACACCGAAGTGCCGAAGTTACCTAGCCCAGGGGCTGCAGCTGCATAGGTCTGAAAAGACGTCGGGAATCCTCGTGCCGGACCAGGAGCCTGGAAGGAAGAAGTTGCTGGCAGGCGACCAGTGAAGAAAAGTTTGATGGATCCAAGCCTGGATCAAGGAAGAAGGAAACCTGAAAGCAGAGGGGACCAAGTTCTTGAATCATTAGCCAGTGATTAAGTGGGCACCAGGATGGCACCGGGCGAAGTCACCGCAGTCAGGTGAGTGGGCGCTGCTGGGCTCTGCAGTCTCTCGGACCAGGAGGCGTTGTCGGCGACCAGGATGGAGGTGCGAGCTGTCCCACGAAGGTTCTTGCTGTCGACGTCGCTGGACCCAGGATTGGGCAACAAGTCTTGGCAAATGCAAGGCCCACGCGGTGGACCTAAAATGGCGTCTCAGCCGGACCAGGAGGGTCCAGGGTACTTCTCCGATGGAGGGAAGCAAGGGCCAGTCTGGAGCAACCAGACCAGCAGCAGTGTTGTCGTCGGGCGTCGTTCGGAAGGCCACAAGCCAGCGGGCTAGTAGCCAAACAACGCGGTGAGCAGCAAAAAGCAGAAGGGCCCCACGCCGATCGTGGAGATGCTGGGGGGCTGCTCTTCGGTGCTGGAGCTGCTCAGGGTTGGGGCTTCTCGGACCCCAAAGCACTCACCAGGAAATTACTCGGTGGGCTTGCTGTGCAGAAGTCATGCAGTCTTGGCGATGGCCGGTCCCTCGAGGTCTCGTCGCACCCACGGTTCTCAGCTGTGCTGTAGAGGTGGGTAGAGGTCAGAGGTGCCAGGGAAGCCGGTTCTCGTCGAGCTGGGCAGTCGGATTCCGGAGGAAGGACGTGCAGCAGACCGCAGTGTTCTTAGATGGTGCCTGCGGATGCAGGGTGACTACTCCTTAGCCACAAGGGAGAAATCTTAGGAAGAAGTCTTGAGTTCCTTTCGTAGAAAGTAGTTTCAGGATTCAAAGATGATCTGATTTGGAAGGGGGCCAGTCTCTACCTTTATCTTGGAAAAGGGGGCTGGCACGCGACTAAGTCCTGCCCTAGGGGTGGGACCAGGAGGGGGGTGGTTACACCCACTTCCTTGGCGGGCTTTTCCCCAGCACAGGGTCTGGAGTGTCCCTGGAACTGGTTTAAGCCAGCCTATGCACAGTGAGCACCGGGGTGCCACGTGCAGTCACCTTCCTCTAAAGCCCTGCCTACCTACAATACACAAAACCCTGTCTGGGACGGTGCTGGCACCGCCCCTGGCAGGAAACCCTTTGTCCTTATCTCCTGCTCTGGGAGGACTCCCAGCAGCAGGAGGGCAGACTTGTGTCTCGGTGGCAGCATCCATTTTGTGGATGCTAAGGCTCTGTCTGACTTTTAACCGGGTTATAGGTTACATGCATGTCGTGTCCCTCTAGAAGGGTGGAATGCTAACCCCGTCGCCAGAATTGGCGAGGGGTTAGTATTCCAATTCGTATGACACCTTACTCGACATGTTTTGATAAAGCGATACCAGAGTTGGCATTTAACCGCGAGGATTATAATGCACTTAAGAGTATATGGTATGCGATATCATGGAAACGGCTAAGGGATGGATCCCGAAAGCCGCAGACAGGCTCAGCTCATGCCAGAGCACCATCTCACACGATTCCAAGCACTCTGCCTTCAGGATTGTTAAGGCCTGCCATAGGAGTGACTGATAGGAGATCTGTGTGTCCATTTTAGGGTTAGATATAGGTATACTATATCTAAAGCAAAGGGTGATTACACCACCTTGCCCCAGCTGTCAAGCAGCCAGTTGTGTCAGATTTGGATGGCCAGCCAGGGGTGGCATAATACATGCTGCAGCCCCTGGTAGGCCCTGGGTACACCTATGCCCTGGGTACCTAAGGTACACTGTACAGGGACTGATAAGGTGGCTCAGTATCCGATTTAGATATGTACCTAAGGTACATGGAGTCCATTTTACAGAGAGAGCAGTGGGCCTGAGGTCCTGAATAGCAGGGCCTCAGGTCAACTAAGTCAGAAAACCAGCAAAACACCAGGCAAAAAGTTGGGGGCAACCATAGTCAGGGATCTACCTTCCTACATAACCCCCCCCAAACGAAAGGAGATAATGCTATCCTTGTCCAGGTAAGCCTATATTGCCTAAGTGGCCATTTAAGGAAGTACCAGCACTGGCATGGTAACCCCCTATGTCATGGTCCACTAAGCAATCCCTCACCCTAAGGGTGTCTGAGGGTCTCCACCATAGGGAATCTCTACCTGTGGTGTGTTTTGTCAAAGAAAAAGGCTGGTGCTGAAATGGAGTACTGAAGTGAGGCTCCACTAACTTTGGGCTCAGCTTCCTCCAATCATTATCCACCATAGAGGCCTTTCTTTCCAAGACTGAGTTGTTTTGGGCTCTCAGGGTCAACCTCTGGCTACCTACAGCTGGAGGTTGGGTCCCTCTGTTTGGCTTACTGG
Organism: Lissotriton helveticus; assembly: GCF_964261635.1. Taxonomy (NCBI): domain Eukaryota; kingdom Metazoa; phylum Chordata; class Amphibia; order Caudata; family Salamandridae; genus Lissotriton; species Lissotriton helveticus. The sequence continues at coordinate 646,142,236 of NC_136059.1, forward strand.
AGGGACAGGTCAGGTCTGGGGCCCTCAGGTCCCAAGTTTGGCTGTGCCCAACAGTGTCCATCTGTGGGAGGTCCCTAACTAATTTTAAGGGGGATCCCTCAGGAGTGTGTCTTATTTTCACTTGGCTAGGTCTACTAGCTTCAGTGCCCTTAATCTGCTGATTGGGGAATTCTTTTGGACAGGGGGCCCTTTGGGGTCCAACCCTGGCCTCCCTGACCTCTACAGCCCTGGGCTGACTGAGGCAGGGTAGAGAGGGGCAGGTTACCTGCTCGAGACTGGGTCCCACCTTGGAAGGGTCCACTGACATCAGGGGTTCTGCCAGGCTAGGCCTGACTACCTCTGTGGCAGTTTCTTCACAAGGGGTCAGATCAGTTCCCTGAGGAGGCTGATCCTTTCCTAAAGTCTGGTGGGAGGGAGATTTCTCTTCCTCCTCAATACTCTCTGTCTGAGTGGAGTGATCCATAGTTTCAGGCTTCACAACACTGTCATCTGTCTGAGTTTGAGCTGTGGCCATCACAACTCTCCCAACCTTTTCAGGAGGGGGCTCAGTTTGGGTGTGGGCTGTTACCATCACAGCCTTGACAACCTGTTCTGGGAAGGAAGTTGTCTGAGATTGGGTTGTGACTGGCACAACCCTCCTGACCTGTTCAGGGAGGATATCTTGGACTGGGGCTGTGGCTATCACTGCCCCACTAACCTTACCATGGAAGTTTACCATTTTAGAATGGGTTTCTTGCTCTACTTCAGCCCAGGCTGAGAGCTCCAAATCATTCCCCAGTAGGCAATCTACAGGCAAGTTTGGTGACACTGCCACCCTCTTGTGGCCAGTGACACCTCCCCAGCTGAGATTGACCACTGCCATGGGATGATCTCTCTGTACTCCATCAATATTGGTCACCTGGTATGTGGCACCAGGTAAAAGTTGCCTTGAGGGGACTAGACTCTCAGTCACCATAGTGATGCTAGCCCCTGTATCTCTATAGGCCTCAACTTTTATACCATTGATGAGGGGCTCCTGTCTGTACTTGCCCAAAGTGTTGGGACAAGTTGTGAAGTTGGTAAACCCCATGCCAGTCTCACAGACAAGAGTATCTAAGTTTGGGGACCTGGTTAGGCCAGAGTCCCCAGGAACTCCCAAAGTAAATGCACCCAAATTCTTGGGGGCACTCCCACCACCTGGGGGATTACTACTAGTAGTAACAGGAGGTTTGGGAATGTTACTTGGGGGTATGTTCTCCTTATTGTTATTCTTTGGGCAACTGCTGTCAGTTTTCAAATGACCCACCTGTTTACAGGGATAACAATAAGGTTTCTTCTGGTTATTAGAAGGATTCTGGGTCCCACCCCCCTCAGAGGATTTTTGGGGCCCTGGTGTGGTTTGATCTGAAGATTTATTCCCACCCTTCTCTTGAGGCTTGGTTGATTCCTTTTTCTGGTCACCACCTTGGTTCTTGGGCCTAATCCTGGTTCTGACCCATTTGTCTGCCCTCTTACCCAATTCTTGTGGAGAGGTCAGATCAGAGTCTACCAGGTGCTGGTGTAATAACTGGTTCTGACAATTATTTAAGACTTGCTCTCTCATATTTAGATTATACAATCCCTTGAAATCAGTAACCTTACTACCCAGTAGCCAGCCTTCCAAAGCCTTAGTGGCACAATCAACAAAGTCTGACCAGTCCTGAGACTGAGTTTTCTGGGTGTCTCTGAACAGCAACCTGTACTGCTCAGTGGTTAAGCCAAACCCATCAACCAGTGCATTTTTCAGGACCTGGTAATTGTTAGAATCCTCCACTCTTGTAGTGAGGAGCTTATCTCTACCTTTACCATCAAAGGAGAGCCACAGTATAGCTGCCCACTGACTCTGGGGAATGCACTGCACAGTGCAGGCCCTCTCCAAAGCAGCCATCCATTTCTGGATGTCATCCCCTTGCTTAAAGGGGGGCACTATTTTTGTCAGGTGTTTAGTATCTAAACCCTTCTCTTTTTCTCTTGGGAGATTGCTGCCACCAGTGGGAACTATCCCACTCATCTGCTGCTCTCTAGCAAAGGCAAGCTTCTCTTTGGCCAGGGCAAGTTCTTCCCTTTCAATCCTCAGTTTGGCTTGTCTCATCCTTGCTTCATGTTCTCTTCTCTGAGGGGAAGTCCATCTCCACTGGGGAGAGCTCCTTCTCCTCTGGGAAGAGGCATTAGAGTGCAGAGACCTATTGGAGTCCCTAGAAAGAGATCTATCTCTCCTAACTCCAAGGTTAGGCCCACTTCGGGTTAGTACTGGGGGTCCCCCAGATCCTAGCCCAAGTAAGTCTAAGTTGGCCCTGGTTAGCCTTCTGACTACCTCAAGACCTTTGTCTACCTCATCCCCAGAGAGTTCCTCTTGATCCTCCTCCTCAACTGCAGTCGCAGTGTTGGGGAGGTCTGGATCTCCAGAGGTTCTCTCCAAGGCTGGCATGTTCTCATGTAACTGAGAAATCTTCCTGGCATCATATGTCTCTAAGAGACCTATCAGAAAGGGAATGGTGGGGTTAGACCCCTGCTTCAGTTTCCTGGAGACACAGATCTGTCTCATCTCCTGGAAACTGAGAGCTGCATATCTTGAAGTGACCTGTGGAGGGTCAACACTGACCAGGGGAGTCTCAGTAGATTCTCCCTGGGTAGACATGCTTTTCTAGTGAGGTGTAAGTGGTGCACTTACCTACACTATGTGTTTGCCTACTGATCCCTTGCTAGAGTTGTAGTTTAGGGTGTGCTAGGCCCTAGGAGCTACAACAGCTGGTTCAGTAGAACTCAGAGTATTCTAAGCTAAGTTATATGTACCTTTAGTACTTATGTGATCTTTCACAAGATATTCTTAGGGCATGTGTGGTAAAACAACAGCAAGCTCAAATCCCAACCGCTGCTCACCAATGTGAGAAGTTGGCCTGATGTGCAGTGCTCACTATTCTAGTGATCACTATATATCAGTCCAAACAACCCTTATTGATGATTGGTTGTAAGTCAACCTTATAGACCAGCTATCCTAGTAGCATGGATACGAGCAGTCTAAGGCTAAGACTCTAGAGGGCGTGTTAAGCCAGCTGTTTTACCATCACATTACCCCTTGAACACCCAGTGAAAGGACACCACACAAGTGTTATGAAAATAAACAATGTATTTATTAGAAACACAACAACCCTGTACTCTTTATGAGGACAGGGTGCTAAGCACACAACAAAACTCTTATGAAAATACTTAAGTTAGCACGTTATACACAAATGCCCGAGGGGCACGAAAAACCATATACTCTAAAAGTGGAATGCGAATTACTAGCAGGTAAGTAACGATTCTCAGAGGCTTTGGGATCGCTAGGACTGGACTACTGAACCTTTAGATTACTAGCAGGAGGCCTAGGGAACTCGGGTGCAGAGTGTGCACTCTCACGCGGGATGCGGGACAAAGTCTATGGAAGCTAGAATTCACAAAGTTAGTGTTCACGGGCGAACCCGACCTGGTAGGGAGAAAACGACAGTGGATCCTGACCCTTGGATAGTGAGGCTATGCTGGGACACCGAAGTGCCGAAGTTACCTAGCCCAGGGGCTGCAGCTGCATAGGTCTGAAAAGACGTCGGGAATCCTCGTGCCGGACCAGGAGCCTGGAAGGAAGAAGTTGCTGGCAGGCGACCAGTGAAGAAAAGTTCGATGGATCCAAGCCTGGATCAAGGAAGAAGGAAACCTGAAAGCAGAGGGGACCAAGTTCTTGAATCACTAGCCAGTGATTAAGTGGGCACCAGGATGGCACCGGGCGAAGTCACCGCAGTCAGGTGAGTGGGCGCTGCTGGGCTCTGCAGTCTCTCGGACCAGGAGGCGTTGTCGGCGACCAGGATGGAGGTGCGAGCTGTCCCACGAAGGTTCTTGCTGTCGACGTCGCTGGACCCAGGATTGGGCAACAAGTCTTGGCAAATGCAAGGCCCACGCGGTGGACCTAAAATGGCGTCTCAGCCGGACCAGGAGGGTCCAGGGTACTTCTCCGATGGAGGGAAGCAAGGGCCAGTCTGGAGCAACCAGACCAGCAGCAGTGTTGTCGTCGGGCGTCGTTCGGAAGGCCACAAGCCAGCGGGCTAGTAGCCAAACAACGCGGTGAGCAGCAAAAAGCAGAAGGGCCCCACGCCGATCGTGGAGATGCTGGGGGGCTGCTCTTCGGTGCTGGAGCTGCTCAGGGTTGGGGCTTCTCGGACCCCAAAGCACTCACCAGGAAATTACTCGGTGGGCTTGCTGTGCAGAAGTCATGCAGTCTTGGCGATGGCCGGTCCCTCGAGGTCTCGTCGCACCCACGGTTCTCAGCTGTGCTGTAGAGGTGGGTAGAGGTCAGAGGTGCCAGGGAAGCCGGTTCTCGTCGAGCTGGGCAGTCGGATTCCGGAGGAAGGACGTGCAGCAGACCGCAGTGTTCTTAGATGGTGCCTGCGGATGCAGGGTGACTACTCCTTAGCCACAAGGGAGAAATCTTAGGAAGAAGTCTTGAGTTCCTTTCGTAGAAAGTAGTTTCAGGATTCAAAGATGATCTGATTTGGAAGGGGGCCAGTCTCTACCTTTATCTTGGAAAAGGGGGCTGGCACGCGACTAAGTCCTGCCCTAGGGGTGGGACCAGGAGGGGGGTGGTTACACCCACTTCCTTGGCGGGCTTTTCCCCAGCACAGGGTCTGGAGAGTCCCTGGAACTGGTTTAAGCCAGCCTATGCACAGTGAGCACCGGGGTGCCACGTGCAGTCACCTTCCTCTAAAGCCCTGCCTACCTACAATACACAAAACCCTGTCTGGGACGGTGCTGGCACCGCCCCTGGCAGGAAACCCTTTGTCCTTATCTCCTGCTCTGGGAGGACTCCCAGCAGCAGGAGGGCAGACTTGTGTCTCGGTGGCAGCATCCATTTTGTGGATGCTAAGGCTCTGTCTGACTTTTAACCGGGTTATAGGTTACATGCATGTCGTGTCCCTCTAGAAGGGTGGAATGCTAACCCCGTCGCCAGAATTGGCGAGGGGTTAGTATTCCAATTCGTATGACACCTTACTCGACATGTTTTGATAAAGCGATACCAGAGTTGGCATTTAACCGCGAGGATTATAATGCACTTAAGAGTATATGGTATGCGATATCATGGAAACGGCTAAGGGATGGATCCCGAAAGCCGCAGACAGGCTCAGCTCATGCCAGAGCACCATCTCACACGATTCCAAGCACTCTGCCTTCAGGATTGTTAAGGCCTGCCATAGGAGTGACTGATAGGAGATCTGTGTGTCCATTTTAGGGTTAGATATAGGTATACTATATCTAAAGCAAAGGGTGATTACACCACCTTGCCCCAGCTGTCAAGCAGCCAGTTGTGTCAGATTTGGATGGCCAGCCAGGGGTGGCATAATACATGCTGCAGCCCCTGGTAGGCCCTGGGTACACCTATGCCCTGGGTACCTAAGGTACACTGTACAGGGACTGATAAGGTGGCTCAGCATCCGATTTAGATATGTACCTAAGGTACATGGAGTCCATTTTACAGAGAGAGCAGTGGGCCTGAGGTCCTGAATAGCAGGGCCTCAGGTCAACTAAGTCAGAAAACCAGCAAAACACCAGGCAAAAAGTTGGGGGCAACCATAGTCAGGGATCTACCTTCCTACATGCACCCCATGGATTAGGTGAGCACAGCATAGCCTCAACACTTGGGCCTTCGCCACCACTGATGCCATGCGCACAGCCAGGGCACAATGAGCAGAGAGATGCAAAGTGTCACAAAGATGATTTATAGGAAACGTTGTGTATCTCTAGCAATACCCTGGCAGCACCATACCTGGCTCGACCAGGCTCTCACCCCCCACAGTGACTGTAATTAGATTTTCCCCAGCTCAGAATTAGACAAGAACAGGTGTGGCTGTCCCTCGTCAAAGCCTTCGTGCGGTTTGCTAGGTCAGATGCCTTGCTGAAAGAGTCTTATCAACAGGAGAAGGATAACATAATTATGGAGTGCCAACATCCAGGAGCGATCTGCTTGCCTGTATGCACGGAAAGAGGATGAGAGGGAGGGTCGGCCATGCGCACACGCACTGGAAGTAAACAGAGGAATTTGTGGAGGTTTGATTCTTACATGAATCTAAGGTAGCCTTTGAAACTGGCTCTTTGTGAGCCACACTGGCACCTTTCACATAGGAGTATTCCAGACGGAGAGGACCATTGGAGTATGTGTTTCCTCCAGAAGGGGGAAGGGGTGCTCGTTTTCATAGACAAGCCATGGTCAGGGTACACAGCCAGGGCCCGAGATAGTCTTGTTTAATTTTGGAAAGCGCATAGAATAGTGCTTTCGGAGAAAGCTGTAACCATAAATCAGAGTCATTGCTGGAGTTTGGAAATGCCCCACGTGGGACTGTACTAGTTCCTATAACCATATTTGAGTTGCCATTATATAGCTGGGCTCCCACAACATGGAAATCCTAACGTGTTGGAATTCAGAGACGTTAAGGAGATGAAGACTGCTTGCATCCTGGGGAAGGGCAAAGGGCTGGGATCCTGGTTCCTCTTGTATCCAGAACTGCTGGGTGACACAGAAATCAAAGACACAAAGGGAATCTTGGAAGAAAAAACAGCTAAAGCAATTAGAAAGGAGCAATAGCTAGGGCTTTTGCTGGAGTGGATGATTCAGCTTATAGTCACTGATATATGTGCCAAGGACCCTAGAAATTACATCTGGAAGCTTGGGAGTTTTAGGAGCAATCAGCAGAAGACATCCAGTAAGTATTCCGTTAACTGGGGCTGAAAGTCTGACTGTGATGATGGAATCAGAGTGGTCAAGAAGCCTGTATCTGTCAGGAAACAATATGCACTAACCCTTGATAAGCGCTTAATAGGCACTTGTTTGGGAGTAAGTGGGATGGGAGAGATGAAAGGGACCACACCCCTGGTGCTTTCTGGTCCACAGCCATCATGTTGGCATGCATCCAGAGTCTGGGCACCTCCTGTATGAAGGACGTGGTGTATTGGGCATAAGATCGTTATGGATGTAAAGGAAGAAGATTACAAAGCAATCATTACTTCACTAAGAATCCGTCTATATTTAAAACCATCAGCCTTGGTATTCAGTATCTGGTTCATGACCTGGTAAAGAGGGTGGTCCTGTCTTCCCTCTAAAGCAGGGTGACCAGGACTAGATGGCCACTGATATTCTAATGTGCTGTGACAGTAATACAAGGAAGGTTAACACAGGTCTGATACAACTACTTCTGAAGTCATATTAGCAAAATGTTAGACAGAGACATTCATCTGTACTCGTACACACTCATGGAATTCTCTTGAATTTTATTTGCCTTTATATCGTACGTCATGGCTCGAGACAAAAACTGAGACTCCTGGCACTCTAAAAATACTAAGAATCAAAGAAAGTGTCTACACTGCCACAAGAACTGGAAATCTTCACAGAACCAAGTTTAGATTGAATGCTGCACCACAAGGTCAAGTAAGTAAAAGTCTGCAGTTGGTGCATGCTAGAATTTGGGTCTCTAGTTGTCAATTGCTTTGCACCATGTCCGAGTAGGGACCACAATCCTAGTCAGGGTAAGTCAGATACACATCATAAATTAACCTGTGCTCACCTTGCGGTAGCTTGGCACAGAGCAGGCAGGATTACGATTAGGATGTATTTGTGCACCACAACACACATCAAAACATCGCAAAAAGACTCCCCACCAGGTTAGATAAATAGAATTTGATTTTATAAATAGAACAAGACCAAAACGACAAAAATAAAATGAGTAGAATTCAAGATATCAATTTTTAAAGCATAAAAATGTCAATTGCACTTAGAAGCAGTAAGCACCAATGGGGGTTTCCGGTCGCGCTGGTCCGCGGCAAAGTCAAGAGTTAAGGCTGAATACAATGGAGCGCGGGCTGGATACAGGAGCCACGCAGGCCCGCTAAACACAGTACCTTGATCCTGGTTGTAACAGCGAGATGTGGTGTGCAGCAGAACGATGCGTCTGTGTGAATCTCGAAGTCAAGGTGATTCGTTGATTTTCTTCATGCACTGGCAGCACGGCAGCAGTTCTGAAGACGATGTACAGAGCCGAAAGGTGTTGGTTCTATAGACGATGTACCAGGTTTCTTCACGCAGTCGAGGGGATGCATCAATCTTCTCTTACTGCAGCTGCGGCAATGCTTCATGCAGACATGATATGTAAATGTTTGACGGGAGCGAGCACCTGGGTCCACTTCCAATAGACCAGGCACAGGAGCAGATGGTGAGACTTTGATATTATATCCCAGCTCTTCCTCAGCAGGGTTAGAAGGCAGCTGGGCAGCACAGCAGAAAAGCAGGTATTAAAGAGCAGCAGTCCAGCAGAATGGCAGTCCTTACAGCAGCACAGCAGTTCTTCTGACAGAGTTTCTTTACAGGTCCTGAAGTGTCTGATTTGTTGGGGTCAGGACCCAGTACTTATACCTAGTTGTGCCTTTGAAGTGGAGGTGACTTCAAAGATGGATATTTGAAGTGCACATAGGTCCTTTCTTCCTAGTCCTAGCTCCAGACTCACTACAGAGGGTAATCAACACTTTGTGTGTGGACAGTACACTGCCTATTCAGGTGTAAGTGTCAGTTCCACCCTCCCATCCTGCCCAGGATGAACCATGAGGATGCAGATGGGCACTTAGACACACCTAACCTTCGTTTGTGTGTGGCTTTCTAGATGGAATGCACAAAGTCATGATGATACCCACCCCAGACGTGTATAGGAAACTTGCTGCAGGGATGCAGGGCTTTAAAAGCAGAGAAATGGCACTTTCTAAAAGTGGTATTTCTAAAATATAAATGCTAAATCCAACTTTACCAGTAAAGATGATTTATAATTACCATCCCAAAGACATAAAATATGGTAGAGCTACTCCTTCTCAATCAGGAATTACAGCTTAGAAGTGTAATAAGGAACTCCCAATGTTAACCTATGAAAGGAGGAGGCCTTACAGTAGTGAAAAATGAATTGTGGTGCTATTCATGGCCAGACATGGAAAACCTAAAAGTTCATGTCCTACCTTTTACTTACACATCACCTTGCCCCACGAGCTACATAGGGCCTACCTTAGGGGTGTCTTATGTGTAATAAAAGTGGAGTTTTAGGCTTGGCATGGGGTTTTAAATGAGAAGTCGGTATGGCAGCAGAACTGCACATTCAGGCTCAGCAGCAGCACGCCAGAGACATGTTTTATAGGGCTACTTTTGCGGGTGGCACTATCAGTGCTGCAGGCCCACTAGTAGCATTTAACTTACAGGGCCTGGGCACAGGTACTGCACTCTACTAGGGGCATACAGATAAATTAAATATCCCAGTTGTGGATAAACCAATGTTACCCTGCTTGGGTGAGAAGCACATGCACCTTAGATCTGGTCAGCAGTGGTGAAGTTCTCATAGTCCTACGGATAACAAAAAGAGCAGGTAAGCAGGCAAAACGTTTGGGGGAAGACCACCCTTAAGCTGACAGGTTTAACAATGCATTAGCCCAAGTTAGAGTCTGTATGTACAATCTGCAAAATGTTTAAAAAGCACTCAAACTGAATACATAACCGACTAATGAAGTAATGGATGTTGACTTTCCAGCAGGCACTGAAGAAAGAGCTGCTGAAACTCTGAAGTTGTGAGTCCTAGCTCCTCAACACTGAATTTAAAAAAAGCCCTACAGTTACATAAGTAAAGTGCTGGGTTCAGTTTGTCTGGGCCTGAAGTGCTGGAGCCTGAACTGATGCTGCTGTCTCTTGTGCAGAATTGTCAAACGCATGCAGTGATCCAGAATAATTGGGGCTTTCAAACTGAGCCAGATCCAATGTTCACACAGACAAGGGCATGCCCATGCCCCTCTTGAATCTGATGCCTGGATTCCCAACAAGTTACTTACAGTTTGGTAACATTTGGAGCAACATGACTCATGAAAATAGCTTTGCTTGACTAGTTCTAAAGTGTGACATGGCTTTCAAAAGCTTATAGAAATGTAAATATTTGCTGCTGGAGTAAGCAAGATTGTATTTTGTATAGAAGGTATTTACATAAGAATTTACATGCCTCTGGTATACTGGGCGCTTTTATTTGTTTCTGTACCAAAAACAAATAGAAAGCTATCCCCAATACCTGTTTTGAAAAGCATAGGCTGAAAGGATAATATTGACTTTTAAGCTATGTTTTTTAGGACACTTCTTGCATTTCTTTAAACATTCACGATGCCTGATCCGGTCTACTAATTTTGATATTTTGGTGCCCCTTTAGTTATTGAATTGCTCATCGTTTTACGAACATGGTTTGGGAAATGTGTTTAATTTATTGATATTCATGCTGTTTATGTGTGGCTAAATGATGTTATACACAATTTCCCTGAGAGAAGCCTACCACTTTGAGCCACAGTCAGCGCTACATCCTGGATTTTTCAATGAAATAATTAACTGATTGGAGCTAATGCTCATCTCTCTGCCGTAGTAAAAAATCAAATCTATCACAGAGGCCTTGTTTATAAGTTAAAGGATTATGCTCTGAGATGGAGCTGCTGGTTAGAGTAAAATGCCAGCCTGAAAGACTTCCTTCTGGTTCTACCCACAATAAAGCGTTTGTTAATCTGGAGGTTTTGGCTGTGCAAGCAGTCTGCACATATGATGGGAACTTCTGCATCCAAGTCTCAGACTTTGGATGAAATATTGTGAGAGGGTTGGCAGCTATTTAGCCCAGCAACATAAAGACATTGTACAACGATGCATACATACATTGGTCATAATCCACATTCTATTACTCTTCTACACATCTTTATATTGGATGATGGTTTTGTACTAAGACAGTGGCTCAATTCGGGACAGTTATACACGTCAATATTGCATACATTACATTTTACCCATGTAGCTTGTATGGGTAGCAGTAGTTTGATCCTTGTGGCAGTCTTTCAGTTAGTTATTATCTGCGGACATTACCCAGAGCTCCCTGGTCTAGGGCTTCCCCCGTTCCCGCCTGTCACATTCTCATTATCTGCCAACTGACCCCCCTGTTGTTGATGTAAGTAGTCCATAAGTGGCTGCCAGAAGTCTCTGGGTCGAGAAGCCTGCGGTAGCTCCTCCTCATAGGTCCCCATTGTCTCTTTGCAATATATCATATCGGACAGCCAGTCCTTGAAGCGGGGCGGGCGTTTGCTGCCCCATTTGATGGCTACGCGCCTTTTAGCCAGTAAAAGCGCCACCGCCAGTAATTTGTGCCTTCTAGGTAGTTTGGGCTTGTGAGTACCAAGGAGGCACACCACAGGTGTATTCGGGATTGACTCAGACAGCATACAGGCACCAATACGTTGCCAGTTTGGGGCACGCCCAGGCCGTGTGTATAAAGTCTGCCCGGGGGACAGAACATCTTTGGCATTTATCATCTGCTCTGAGACCATAGCGATATAATTTGTCCGCGTGTAATAGGTCTGGTGGAGGAATCTAAAATGTATAATGCGTGGATTACAGTTTGGTGTAAGTAGGTGCAGTTGTGTGCAGCTATAGTGCCACTCGTCTTCTGAGATAGGCGCCCCAGTGGCCTCCACCCACCGTGTCAATGCCCTATCTGGTTCTGCATACTGTTCGTTCTCTGATGCAGCATATAGTTTTGTTACTAATGTTGCTTGTGTTGGCGCTGTGAGTAACATCTGAAGGGCTTGTAGTGTTTCGGGTTCAGCTGGGAAGGTGTCTTATAAGTCTTTTATCGCCGCCCTTAATCTGAAGTTTGCAAACAGTTTTAGTGGCGTTTGGTGCGCACTCAAGGACGGACATTTTAACGAGATGAATGTATTATGTGGGAATATCGTGCCCAACGTCACCAGACCCATCTCTCCCAGTATCTTCCTCATGTTCTGCTTTTGTGTGACCGACAGTTTGGGATGGTTCACCAGGGGGAGTGCTGGTGCATATAAAGGTAGTTTCCGTGCCCACGTCGCTAACATGTACCATGCTCTGGATGTGCACTTGGCTGGATGTATTACATCGTTAGGGTAGTTCCCCACAGGGTCTGCCATGTATTCCGTTAGTTTGTTCGGGTGGACACTGTCAGTTTCCACTGCTATATGTGGAATATGAGAGTGCGGTTGCGTCCAGTAATGCGCATGGTGTGCCTGTGCACAGAAGTAGTACAGTTGTAGATCGGTGGCGGCGAAGCCTCCCTGGTGATACGGTGTCGTAAGTACCTTCCAACTCACCCTGGGCTGCTTTCCAGCCCACGTGAGCCATTGTAGTGCTGTGTGTAGTCTGGCAAAAAACATATTGGTAAGCCATATAGGGATATTCCAAAACAAGTAGAGGAATCTGGGTAAGACTACCATCTTCTGGAGGGCTATGCGGTCTGCCATCGAAAGAGGCAATTTAATCCATTTTTCAATTTGGTCTTCCAGTTTATTCATCGCCACCCCATAATTCGCCCTGATCACCGCCTCTGGGTCACGGTGGATCCATACACCCAGGTATTTTACCGGATCCGTTACCCAGTTCAATGGGTAGTCCAAGTTTGGTTCCGGGGTCTTCTCGGTTAGGGGGATCACTACTGATTTGTTTCAATTTATACTAAGGCCCGAGTACCGTTCAAACTTAATATATTCGCTGATTAGCGGATTCAAATTCGTGTTTGGGTGTCTGGTGTATAGGACCATATCATCGGCGTAGAGAGAGATGCCTATAGGCCGGAGGCCTAACTGGAGCGCCGTGTCCGGGTGGTTTTGTCTGATTTTGCATGCAAGGGGCTCTAGCGTAATCGCAAACAAAATTGGGGACAGCTGGCATCCCTGTCTCGCTCCACGGCTTATCTCAAAGTGCTGTGAGGTGTGTCCGTTGATGCGTACTCTCGCTCTGGGTTCATTTTATAGCAGGGCAATCCATTTAAAAAAAGCAGGCGAGAATCCCATTCTGGACAGAACCGTGATCATAAAATCCCACTCCACCGAGTCGAAGGATTTAGGCTATGATACATCGCAATGATTGTGCAAATGTTCTGGGTTGTGGACCTTGTGGGGATGAATCCCACTTCGTCTGGTAGTACTAGGAGTTTTAGCAATGGTTGTATTCGGTTTGCTAGTATCTTGGCCAGTATTTTTACATCTATATTTATGAGAGAGAGAGGACGGTATGATTCACAAAAGCTGGGGTCTTTGCCAGGTTTTGGAAGAGCTATCAATAGCGCTTCTCGTAATGTTGGCGGGAGGGCTCCCTCTTCATACGCTTCCTCAAACACCTGGGCCAGCTGTGGTATAAGCAAGTCTTGGAATTCTTTATAGAATTCTCCTGGTAGGCCTCCAGTTCTGGTGCTTTATTGTTGGGCAGTGAGCTAATCGCTTCTTTAAATTCATCTTCTGTGATGTGATGCCCCAGATGTTCCCTGTGGGTGTCAGATAGCCACGCGAGAACTATGTCGTCCAGGTAGTTATGGATGTCTGGTTGTGTATGCGATGTCATTGCGGTATATAACACAGCGTAATATGTTCTCATACTATCTAATATGGAGGGAGTATCATATACCTGCACATCTTGGTCATTTGCAATGTTTGGTATAAGTGCTGTGCCCTGCGTTGGTTTGATTTTTTGCGACAGTGCTCTGCCCGGTCGCCTTCCCTCACTGTATGCTCTGGCCTTGTATTGCTTAGATAAGTATTTTATTTCTGTGTCTGCATGTTCGTTATATGTATCCACTTTACTTCGTATGTCTGCCAGAAGGGAGTCTTGTAATGTGGTGGCATACTCGGCCTCCAGTGTCTGGATATCTCGCCTTACCATACTTAGTTGCTGCCTAATATCTCTGAGGATGCCAGCATGTTTACTAATGCGGTGGCCCCTTATGGTTACTTTGAAGGCCTCCCATAGTGTCCTATAGCTCTCTACCGTCCCAGCGTTAGTCTGAAAGAAGTCTTCTATGGCCTGTCGTAATTCCCCACGGTAAGCTTGATCTTTCAGCGCTGTTGGTGTAAGACGCCATGTGAATTCCCTTGAGGTATGAGTGGGAACCTCTAGTACCAGTCTCACGGGGGAGTGGTCTGATAGTGTCTTAGGCAGATGTTCTATTTCTTTTGTCCACGTGCTCACGTCCTGTGTGGTCAACCAGTAGTCCAGTCGTGACCAGGTGTTGTGAGATAGTGAGGTGCCTGTACCTTCCCGTCTCCCTGGGTGTCTCAGTCACCATACGTCCACCATGGACCACTCGTCCATCCCCTCTAGGATTAAACGGGCGGCTCGCTTCCCATGTCTCTCGGTACCTGATGCCCTATCTAGTAGCGGGTCTAAGCATGTGTTGAGGTCACCCCCCACACTATTGTCTTCGGTTGCGTCTCCCTGAGTTTGCCCCATAGGTTATCATAGAACTGTGGGTCATCTACATTGGGGTCATAAGCTGTGACAAGTGTGAGATCTGTGCCTCCAAAATTTCCTCTGAGTATGATATGTCTCCCCTGATCGTCTGTTGTCGCTTGGATGAGTGTGAAGGGAATGTTGCCTTTAACCAGTATTAATACACCTCTGGCGTAGTTCGAGTACGAGGATGCCACTCGGAATTGTGCCCATCTATACCCTATTCTGCATTCTCGTCGGGGCGTTGTGTGTGTTTCCTGGATACAGGCGATATCTACTTTGTGTCTATCTAAGTAGGCGAAGACTTTCCTGATTTTTCGTGGGTCTTGTAGGCCCCTCACATTCCAGGTCATAAGGGTCAATGTCCTAACTTGTCGTCTCTCCTCAGCTATGTGCTACACGGAAGTTGTGATCTGTACTTTCTTGAGCCACTATGCTCAGTCGTGTGTAGTGTTTCAAGTGGAATGCAGTGTTATCTGCTGCTGCTCAGTGATTTTCAAAAGAATCCTCCCCGTCCCACCCCCACCCACTTTGTCTAGAACCCCTCAACGAAGACAGTTCCCACAACATTACCATGCTTGTCTCTCCCTTCCTTGCATGCGTATCCGTAAACATCCCCATAACAAATAACAGGTCGACTCTGTGTGTGAAATTGTCGATTTTACCGTCTATGTTTGTCAGTGCAGTTTGAATCGTTACAAACATTGATTGCACACTGTCCGCTGTGATTCCTCCCGCAGCCTGCGCAGACAGCGGAGTTGTCTGATGTTGGTCTCCGGTTTGGTCCTGTGTTTTTTTCGATTGATCAAAGTTCAATTTTGGCTGTTTTTTGTCTGGCTTACCCATCGTAGCTCAATCGCGATCTGCTTCTTTGCGCGGTTGTTAGTGCCTGATCCTCTACTGTACGCAAGTGGACGTCGGGGCTGGTGTCCGCGGCAGTCACTGACCTAGATGTGTCCGGTAGGTGCCACTAGTGCGGTCGTGCTTACTGCTTTCGATCCGGGCTTGCTGTTTAGATATCCCATATGCTCCTCTCTAGGCACTAGGGCTACAGTGCAGCACGTGACCTCGCCGTTATCACCAAGGGTGGGTGCTGCGCTCTTCAGTTAGCCATGCAGGGATGCTTTTTCTTGGGCCTGGTTGCAAGCGTCCCTGGGCCTCCGTTTGCTCAGTGTTCCTGTGCCACCACGTGCGTGCGCTTCTGGTCTTCGTGCGCCACGCCCTGGTCCACTATCTTGCCCTCTACAGTTGCTTTGGCGGCCAATGCACCCCTACTGTATTTGCGGCCCTGTGTTCTACTGTTTGTGGCTTTCCCTCGGTGGTTATAGAGGATAGGTCTGATCTCTATCGTAGTGCACCTCCCACTGCCTCTCACTTCGACACCCGTGGCCTTGTATGGGTCTTCCCATTCGGTGCTCAACGGAGGTGTTAGAGGCTGATGCTCAGGGTCCGGCGTACCTTGTGTTATAGGCATATATTCTAGGCCTCGCAGTTAGGGCCCGGCATCTCCTCAGGTCTCCGGCGGCGTGTCTCCACGTCTCAGCGGTGGGCGGGGCTACCGCAGTCCGGGCTACGTGCCCTGCATGGCGGCTCAGCCCTCCACTTTATACCGGTGCTTCACCTTAGTCGGCCGTCCCGCAGGCCGCGGCCGCCTTCTGGCTCGGGTCGCGGTATGTCGGGATGTCTAGGCACCCCCAGGACTTCGTCGAGTGCAGGTCGTGTAATAGGCAGTTTGCTTCTCTTGTTTTCGGCGTGAAAAACACTGTCTGTAGTGCACGATAGGGATGATGATAGCAGGCGCCCGGAGGAGCTCGCTTACCGTGCGGCCATTACGTTCCTCGGCTAGCTCCCCTCCCCAGCTATTTAGCCCTTTGCATGTATAAATAGGCCAACACGACAGTCACGTGAGGGGTTGAATGGTAAACTCGAAGAGTAGAATTCAACTCAGTCTCAAGGTCAAGCTTTTCCAATGCAGCACGGTGATAAGCTTTCTTAAGAGTACTCAAAGATACATTCGACAAGGCCAGTGGCCTGTGGCCAAAAAGGTGTGCTCTTCTGATGTTTTACATTAAGATGACTGAGAAAGTCTCTGAATTCTCGTCTGTGGAAAGGGGGTCGTTGTCAGATTTTAAGATCGCAGAAACACCCCATTTCCCAAAGATTCTGTCTAATCTCTCGATGGCTATTTCTTGAGTGATAAATGAGGGATCTTATCTCAATGGGAAAGGGGAGTATTCATCTACAATCACCATCAGGTGAAGTCCATTGCCAAGAGGACCAAAGAAATTAACAGCAATGCTTTCCCTTACATTCTTTCTCAACTCTGACATGTTTAATGTGTTTTGATTGGTTTTATATGAAATGCAGTTGCATAGATGACAGGCCTTCAATTATCTTTCAACTCTGTCCTCGAGACGAGGACACCAGACTTGGTCTGAGAGAGCTCGTTTTGTGGCTACGATTCCACGATGTCCTTCATTGGCTATGTCAACTATCTGTTGTCACAGACTTTCCGGGAATAACAATTCTCGAATTCTCAGAATAATGCCTTCTTGAGCAATTGACAGTCAATCTTTGACATTTTTAAAGTTCCTGAATTTACTGTCACTAGTAAGAGTTAAAGTGCGCTGGTTCCAAGACTGATGTGTAATAATGTCTTTTAGTTTTAACATGTCACTATCTAGACACGTGGCAGTGACAATTTGTTCTTACGAAATGGCAGCCGGGTGCTTGATTTCACAATTAAATTTATGTAGGCTTCAGCCTTCTTGGATGGGGTACCATGGCACTGTAGATGCAGGGCTTTGGACTTTCCCTGGATGGTGCAAGATTGTGTAGTAGTATTCTTGTAATCATTGTCCCCACCATTCAATGCAATGAGGCATCTTGGCCTTTGGATTGCAAGGATGGTCGACAATGCTTGATGAGCTGTCAGAAGCATGAAAGGTTTTCCATATAAGATTACGTGGAAATGTTCACAAGCCCACACCACTGCTAAACTTTCTTTCTTAAGTTATGAATAAGCACGTTCAGTTTGGGACAAACTTCTGTCTGCCTGCATATGCCACAATATTTGTTCGAGCATTTGGATGTCCGATGTGCTGTGCAAGGATTGCGCTCAACCAGACAGGGGAGAGCGAAACAACAACCTCTGTATGAAACTCTGAATCAAAGTATGCCATTTCAGTAGCAATCTCAATAGCTTGCTTGTTTCTCTTGAAATTTAGCTTGCATTCATGTGAAAAATTTAATGAAACATTCTTTTTCACCAAGTCTCTCAAAGGAGAACTAACGGTGACATAATCTCATATGTATCAAGATTCGTAGCATGACATGCCAAGGAATGAACGTAACATGGGAACATCTTTTAGGGGACTGGCAGTTGACAATGCCTTTACTTTTACTGGATCGGGTGGCAAGCCCTCATCAGACAAGATCTGGCTAAATATTTTAACGTTGTCTTATGGAACTTACATTTATCGGCATTCAAAGTCAAACCTGTATCTGCAAGTAATCGATTCACTTGCGTGAGAGCTTTATCGTGCTCTTTCTGTGTAGCTCCGCAAAACAATGTCATCACTATAATTAAACACAATCATGACAGGCTTAATGACACATCGAATAAGATCTTGAAACAGCTCTGCAGCTGACGACACACCAAAACATAGTCTTTTGTATCGGAACAGAACAATATGTGTAGAAAAGGCTGTAATGTACCTGCAGCTCTCTTCGAGCTCCAATCAATGATATCCTTTATTCAAATAAAGACGAGAGAAAACCTTTGCACCATTTACTTGTGTTATCATGCAGGCGATGTGTGGACCTGGATGTTGTTCCTGTTCAATAGGCTTGTTCGCTTGATGCATATCCATACAGATGCATACAGCTCCTTCACTTTCCTTTTCTGGCACTACCACCATGGGAGAAACCCAGGGCATTGGAACAGAGGAACGTTCAATGATATCATGTTTGAGCAATGATTCAAGTCCTTTTTCAACAGCTTCCTATAAATAAATGCAATTTGTCTGTGTGTTTGGGCATTAGGACAGATGTCCTCATTAATGTGTAATTGTACTTTCATAGTCTTGAGTTTTCCTAACCTATGAAACAACTGCGGGAACTGACTTACTATTTCTTGGTAAGCATTTATGTTGTAGTTCACTAATATCAGTCCCCTATAAGTAGCTGTGCTGAAATTGAATAAAAAAGCACTTGATGCCGTACCTTGAAGTACATGAATGGATGCTTTTACTTTCGTTTTCTTGTGTTTCATCGTAGCTATAAATGGACCTTGACCTTTCAATGGCGTCGATGCAGCCCAAGTATACACTTTAGTTTTCAATGGCATAGTTGTGGCAATGAAGATAGTTCAGTGTATTTCTCCTCAGGCATTATGTTTATCGATGCTCCACTGCCGATAATAAAAGGTATTGAGAGACCGTTTACTTTTAGTGAAATGAAATGAAATGAAATGAAATTATTTACTTGATTAAGTTCTCTTACGAGAACTACAAATTTTGACAGTAAAAATTACAATTAAACAGATCAAATTAGCGAATATAATTTTAAAAATGTTTTTAAAAAGTTGTACATATTAATACACACAAATTCGTTGGGTGGAGCTTTGCAGAGGGAGATCAGATTCTGGACAGAGTTTATATTACATTTTGTTTTGATCGATGTGATGTATCTTGTCCTGGCTGCTACAACAGACTTGTTTGGACAGACAAAAAGGACATGTTCCAGATCTTGCACCCCGCCTTTACATAAGTCACAGAGATTGGACCCCCTTTCTTTTAGCGACCTTTTGAAAGTGTGTGATTTCAGGGGTAGTATCCCGAGCTGTAGTAAAATGATGCTTCGCCTAACTCCGTGGTTTAGATTGAAGAGGATATATTGTTGCATTTTTTTGAAGACTATTGTGTTCGCGTAATGTTTATACGTTGAGAGATCGGAACAATGTTGGATATCAAGGTTCATGCTTTGCCTTGGGGTTAAGTGCTTTAGACAGAGTTTCAATTGGGCTGGTGACCAAGATTTTAACATATCCAAAGTAACAGTTGTTAGTTTAAAAGCAGTAGATTTTTACAGAACACATACTTCGGAGAATCTTGCTCAAGTGTCTCCATTTTTAACAGATCTCTTAAGGTTCCTGGGTCGGCATGAATCAAGATATATGCCCATCTAATTATGTTTGTGATCCCTCTGGCGAAGGAGCTGACTAGCGATAATTCCAGCCTAAGAGCTTGGACCGGCACTGCTTGTGGCATCCTAATTAGTTTCCGAAGGATTTTCCCTTCTTTGATGTCGATTTGTTTCCATTCTTACTTTTAGTGTAATCTTATGACAATGTTTGAATGACTTTGGTACTTTTTATGTCGACTTTTCAGTGATTTATATTTTTTTCACAAGTGGCGAGTCCAACATTTGTACATTTTTCTGAGGTAAACATCAAAATTGCACAGCCATTATCTTAACTTTCATTTGATGTTGGTACTTAATAACTTTGTGATGAGGATTTAGATGAAGATTGACTTCATTCAGTGTCAATTTGCCTCAATCGGTGTGGCCGCAAGTCCTTGAGGGCATGCATCGAACGTCGCTTCTGAAGTGCTCAGGTGCCCATTTTATCTTCGTGTCGTAACACACTTACTTTGTCCTTCACCTTGCAAACTGTAACAAAATGGTTCTCCTTCCCACAGCTTTAGCAACTGGGATCATGGCCCTACAACCTACCAGACCATTGGAGGGATGGTAGGGGGGTTCTATTAAGGGGCTGCCGGGCTGCCCCTCACTACAGCCAACCTTGAAAGCTGCCACCCGCCCTCCTAGACACTCCTAATTCCTGAACGGGGGCCTGCCCACACTCCCTTGCTGGAACTTGGGACCTGATTCTACCCGGTGGCTGAAGAGATCCTGCAGCTGCATCAGCCAGAGGCACCCCTGGGCTGGCCCTAACTGCTATGGACCCCGAGACTACTCTCTGCCAGCCGCGCTGCCTTCAGGATTGGACCGAGCCGTTGAATCTGTGGTTGTGGCCCTGTGGAAAAAAATGGCCCTCGGTGTGGCAGTGGGGCATCCCCTTGAGGGGCCATGAGGACCCCCCGGGCTCAATTGGCTCCACCAAAGGCCCCTCACGCATGCATAACCTGTGCCGTGCCTTCCTGCCCCGGCGGCCCGTAATTGCCCTGGAGGCCTTCTTGGGACGCCCTAGCTAGGCCCCAGCAGCAACTGCAGGTCCTGATTGGGCCCTCAGCACTGATAAGTTCTTCTGGTGCCGCCTTCACATGGACTTGTGCTCACTGGCTGTGGCACCCCGGTCAGCCCTCCTACACATGGCGTGAGCCTGATTTCTGGGATGGCCGGGCCTTTTTCCTGCACTAGATGAGCATGGACATGGCCCCCTCCCCATCATGCTAGAGAAACCGCACACCTGGGGTTGATGCTCCTGTCTGAAGGACGAGTCACCCCCAAATGTCTCCTGGGTGCCCCGCATTGAGCCTCGCTGCTTCTGCACCCCCAGATTAGGCACCCTGCCAGTATTTTTACATCTGCAAGTGCCCTCCAGACACTGCCAGCAATGACAGGCTACCACCTGGGCTACAACTAATCTATGGGACTTCATCCTGCTCTCACCTCCAAAGGTATGTGCCCCATCCTGCAAACAGCTGAATACTGAAGTCTTTCTGTGGAGGCTCTCACTCTTATGACTCCTAGCCCACCCGGTGGGCTTTCATTTTCCCACATCCTGCCACAAAGTGTGAGAGAGGGACAGGTCTGTGTGGCAGTCCTGAGACTGGGGATCTATTCCCTTGGGGTCCAATCCTGAGCTCCTGGTATCGTGCTTTGCTGCAGCTGACAAATACACCCAACTGGTGACCTCCCAGACTTAAATGGACCAATACACCACTGGACTGGACACCAGCCCAAACGGGGGCGCTGGTGCCGAAAAGCCACCTTCATTAGACCTTGCCACATTTCTACAGTACTCCCTGGCCACAGTAAAAGCCACTGGTGAGGTGCGGATAGACGGTGCCACACTTCGTCATGGTATGGCCAGGATCATGGAGATGGAATCCCACTTGTACACAGGAGGATGATGTTACTACTCTAAAAACCCAAGTGGCCAGCCTCCTTACGCACACTTCGGAACTGCACCGCTGTGCCAAATTTTGCCCAGAACCACTCCAAATGCAATAATATACACTCAATTGGAATTCCTGAAGGCAGCGAACCACAGCAAGCTGAATCAAATCCTGGATGCCACCAGACCAACTGTCCTCCTGGTAAGCAGTGGAAAGGGCTCACCGGGCATTGACCCCCAAACTGCCCCTGGGTACAGCACCTAGACTGGTCATTGTTCACATCCTTAACTTCAGGAATAGGGATGCAGTCCTTCGAGAGGCCTGCTCATACCCCGAACTCCGCTGCAGGACGCCAAGGTTCTCCTTTTCCCTGATTACACTAGGGAACTTCAACAGCAATGCTGTTCTTACCCAGAGGCTAAGCAGAAGCTCAGGGTACTTGGGCTTCAGTTCCACCTCCTGTTCCCTGCCAGGTTTTGATTAATTTACACCAACAAGTCTCACTTTAATCGACACCCGGGTGGCTGCCTGGTATTGGCTCAAGGAGGAACGACTGCTCCGTATGCAGACTGGGGACCCCTTGTGGGGCCCAAGCCCACCGAATCTGCTGGGACAACACTTGCACCCAAACCACAGTGATACCGTACTCGCTCCTGGAAAAGTCACCACAACAATCATTCCAAATCCCCCTCATTATCTACTTGAGCATGTGGTCAATCTAAGTTGCCAGCACACATTCTCCAGTCTACTGTCGAAGCAGACCACCAACTGGATCGAGAAGGTCAGAGTGATGCTGCTCCAGCGCTACCCATGGATACCCCGCAGACACAGACATCTCTCAGAGCCCCACCCTGTGACTCCTGTGCTATCAACTGTTCTCATTTATCCTAGATTAAGGAGGGGTCCACCACTATGTTCCTGTTTTCTAGACGGTTTATTACCTTAGTTTTCTCTTTCAGGGCAACAGATGCTTCTAAGGTGGAAGTATGGGGTGGGGGTGTTGGGGAAGGGACTCAGTAGGATGTTAATTTTCTTGATAGTTTTGTTTGTACAACAGTTTTTTTCTTGTATGCATGTAGACACACATCTCCGTAATACCTCATACACTATGACCCGACACAGGACAGAGCACAGGCACACCTTCTACTCTAATTGTGAGATGGAACACACTGTCTCAACAACACACTAACTCTTTTATCCTTGCTATGACGTCACTGAAGGTTCTGTCCTGGAACATTCATGACCTTTAAGGGCAGCGTGAAGTGCCCTGTGGTCCTGAATGTCCACACCGACACCTTCCTGAAGTCTACCTGCTCTAAGAGACCCACCTCATGGGTAATAACTACCCCTTTTTGGCACACAGAGGCTATGTCAGGGTCTTTCACTCCAGGTACATGCGTGGCAACCAGAGTGTGGTCATTTTGCTGCATTGCTCCTTTCCTATGACTGTTTTCCGTGCCAATAAAGATCCTCAGGGCCCCTTTCTTAAAACTACCAGAACACTGGAAGGCCACACAATCAACCTAATAGGGGTTTATGACCTCCCAACTGCTCTAAGCACCTTTCTCCATGACCTTACCAAAGTCATCTTCGACCTTCCACACCTTGATGTGGTGATTTTAATGCAGTCCTGTCCCAGAAACCAATACTACGGGCCCCCACCTCTGTATCCCAAAACACTGGGGCTCATCACCTCTTGGACTGGGACAACACCATCGGTCTCTGTGAAGCGTGTAGGCTGTGGCACCCTCAACACTGCCAAATCTCACTTACCTCGGCCGTGTATCAGACCCACTCACAATTATAACTGGTCTTCATGCCTGCTCTTGATTGTTGCTCCATATCTTGTGTGCAGATTCTCCCCCGAGGCATATCCAACCATGCTCCTCTCCTCCTCAATTTAGGCTCCACCAGGGACAGTCTCGTCCCATGTGGCGTTTCAATGCATGGTGTCTTCAGGTCAAACCCTATTTTCAGGCCCTTGAAACCGAACTGCAGAAATTCTTCCACAGTAATGCTGGCTATCGTGTGACTATTGGCACCCTCTGGGCCGCCAGCAAGGTGACCATAAGGGTTATGCCAAGGGGAAAATGTGTGCGCAGGAGCATGGCAGCTCCCTCCACATTACCCAGCTGGAAGCTCGTGCCCTCCAGCTCCCACGTTTGGAGGGCAACCTTGCGGCAGTCCCACACGGAGAAAGTGCCCGATGGCTGGGTCTCTTGCACGAGGAAATCCATCTCCAATCCCTGGAGGCTGCCAAAAACCTATAGTGAGCCACCACTGGCGGAGTCTATCGTGGAGGGACAAAAATGGGAAACTACTGAACTGGTTGGCCTCCCGTCGCCAGCAACCCGAACTTTTCCCAAAATCACTGATGAACAGGGAAACACATCCCGTACTCTCCAAGAGATAGCACAAATGTTTGCCAGCTACTATCATCACCTCTACATGGAATCCCCTTGAGGGTACAGTGACTAACCCTCCCAATTCCTTAACAACATACTCCTTCCCTCTGTCAGGATTGCAGGTTCCAGGCATCACATTCTAGGGAGACTTTTGGAAGGTGAAAGAAGGAAGCCTCAGTTGTCCTGGAGGCAATTGGTGGCTCACAGCTTTATGAAGGCCATTTAGATCGCGGCTGCCATTCTCGCGGTATTCCAACTTGGCGGCCGCCGCGATCTTGCAGTTAGTGCTCTAGTGTTTTTTAGCGCTTTCAAGTGACAGTTATGTTCATGCGCGAGCGTTTCAGCTCTGCGAACTTCATCTGTCATTTCGCCCGGAGCAGCAGCGTGTTTCCCGTGCTCCTGTTTTCTGTCAGAGAATTTCACAAGGGTTTTTTACTACTCGCCTACCCAGCTCTTTCCAGTTTGGTAGTAGTCAGCGTGGAGGGCAGAGAGTAGTTATTTTTTCAGCCGTCGAGGGACGACAGGTATTTGCGGCGGCTGGGTTTAATGAGAGAAATTTTGTCTTGAGTCTCTCTTCCCAGTTCTGCCGCTTTCATTTCCTATTTACCCCATCGAGGATTATTGGAAACGTTTGTTTCTGAATGCAGTACTGAATTCTATTCTACAGAAGTTTTTCGGAGAGTACATGAGAGTACATGAGATGTTATGTTCTTCCAAGTAATGCACATACGAGTCTACAGAGTTGTTTAAAATGCGCTTAAGGAACTGCTTATCATTTCATTTAAGAAAGAAAATTACAAGCCAAAATTACAAGAGACTTTGAGACAGTTTATTTTGAGTTACAATCAATAAGTTTACTAAACGCAATCTACCTTCTAGTAGGTGAATATATATATATATATATATATATATATATATGTATATATATATTACCTACTGGCAGTCGCCAGTAGGTAGTTATAGTTAGGATTGTTTTCCCTAGGAAATCCGCAACATTCTATTGGGAATAATTTTGGCGCCGGTGGACGAATGTTCGCGAATTTCTCAAAGAAGATGGCCCGCTCCGCTCTGCTCCTTCCCTGAAAGTTTGGGGGGGATTCGTCAAGCGGGGGCTGAGATATTTTGGGGGTCCCAAAACATGTTTTCCCCATGTTAATTTCCATAGGGCGGTTGGACTCACTTTTAGCCCGAACGGCTGAATGGATTTCCACCAAACTTGGCAAAATTGTAGGGACTGGTAGCCCGATGTGCCTTTGCTATGTCTCAAGATATGTGCTCCAGTGGATTTTGAGTAATTGAGGTTAAAAAAAAAATATATATCTATATGCGCACCCCGGTACGCGCACCCGGGCGCGTACCAGCGCGCTACGCGAGTTCGCGAGCGGAAGGCTGATTGGCTCTCGGGTGTCTGTCAACATTCCAAATCTTGTGTCTCGGTAGGATCGAGACACAAGAGGTGGCAAAAACAAAGGGGGAAATGACCAAAAGGGGGCAGGGTAGACCCCCCCTGACCCCATAGGTTTGATGTGGGGGCCATAAAAGGGCTTCGCGGGGCAAAAATTTTTTTTATTTATTATTGAATTGGTTGTTGTAACTGGTATGGGTATCTCCATTTTTTTGAAAATTTTACTTTCTATTATTGAATATGTGTTTCAAGGGTTACATTACAGTGAAAGGAGGTCTGTCACTCTGTCACAAGGATGATGTCATCAGTGATGTCATGAGTGATGTCATGAGTGATGTCACTGACCATGTCATGAGTGATGTAATATGTGACGTCATCAGCAGTGCATTGCACCCGCAAGTTATAGTGAGTCCAACTAACTATAACGTGGGAATTTCAATGGTTTTATGCGAGTAAAACTTCCAGCTAACTATAACTGGTGTGAAACCTATGGTTTTTTCAGTGAATTTAATAGGTTTTTTAAATGCTAATTAATAACTATAACTGGTGTGAAACCTATGGTTTTTTCAGTGAATATATATATATATTTATGCTTACCAACTTACCTGCGAAGAATTTCATTGCATTTCGAACAGCTCCTAAATTGAAAAGAAACAACAAAGAGACCGTTGAATATTGTTCATATTAAACTACATGAGGACAGCAAATTATATAGGAGAGAGGCTATCACCACTGCAAGCACAGGTAAAGGTTATAGAAAACTGTATGCAGGGTGGGCTAGCATTCTCCAGTAAGAATTAGGCAGCTTAGTGTGAACTAATAATCTTGTGCTTTGTGACTACAGGTGTAGAAGTTCCATATCCGGAAATCCAGCTGAACAAGACACCGCAGTGGCAGTCTCTCTTTCTCTCCCATTCCCCTTTCCCCCTATTTACTGTTAGTTAAAATACATTTTTGACTGGAGTGGAGTTGGGGAGTTGGTAAAAGCTCTTCTGATCCTGTGGAAGCCCGGTTCTGGTATTCGGCGCTCGACACTCTGCTTATCCCGAGCCGAATCCCAAATGCTGCATGAGCTCTTCATCCCTGAGGAGATAGGAGCGGCCCTGTGGGCGGTGATCCCCGGGAAAACTCCTGGCCCCTACGGATTGTCCACAGAGTACTATACAACATTTCATGACATACTGACTCCTCAACCACTAGCTCTTTATGAGGAATTAGCTCAAATGGGCACCTTTCCCCCAGTGGTAGATACCGCCATGATCGTGGTGAAAATGCAACCTTCTTCCCCCGATATCCCTTATCAATGGTGAGGTCAAGATCTTCGCCACACTGCTAGCGACTCATTTCAAGTAGGTCCTGCCCACCCTACTACATCTGGACCAATGTGGCTTTATGACGACCTGCAGCACGAGACACTACCTTCAATGCCTACATGTGACCCTAGCTCACCATCATCTCCTCTCACCCAACTTAGCCTTACTTTTTATGGATTTTAAAAGGCTTTTGAAACTGTGGATTGGGGATACGGTTTGTCCCCTGTCCCCCACTCCTCTTTGCGCTGGGGATGGAACCATTGGCTCACCTCATGCGTGTCAATGCTCAACTGTAGGGCATAGCCTTTCATGTCGATGATGACCTTCTTTATCTAGCGGACCCCCACGGTGAATGGGATGCGCTGTCTTCACCTCCTTCAATGCTTTGTGGAGGCCTCAGGTCTCTGGGTGAACCCCTCTAAACCAGTGTTGTTACCCCTGTCTCCGCCCCAAGACTGCTTCGACTGACAGGACAAGATTCCCATCCGTTATCTCAGTTTTAAATACCTGGGTATCTGGGTGGCACTTCGCCCTGCACTTACCTGGTGCCTTAATCTCGGGCCCCTGACAGGCAAGGCAAAAACAGACTTCATTAAATGACAATCCTTCCCTCTGAATGTAATGGAGTGTATATCCCTTTACAAAATGATGGTCTTACAGAGATTTCTCTACATTTTTCAGGATCTCCTACTCCTCTTGCCGCAGATGTGGTTCCAGGCATTGGACAGGGTTGCAACCTCCTTTTTGTGGCACAGATCCAGGCCATTCATTGCTGTTATACACTGCCAACGTGCCCCTTATGATGGCAGCTTAGGTATGGCCAGTCTATAACTCTACTACGTACCCTCTCACCTGTTAGTGATGCATGACTGGTTCAATGTTGGATCCCACCTACAGACTGGAACGATTCCTCATAGGATTTTCCCAAATATTGGCCACGCTCTATGGATACCCGATCCCACACAGCACTCCCCTGGTGACAAAAACAGCTCTCCTGGCTTGAAGAGCCACACTACGCCACACTCACTGGAACACTACGCTCACGCAGCAAACACCCCTCTAACATGGTACCTGCCGGTTGAGGCAGCGACTCTGGTGTTTCAGTTGGGTGATGTGTAGTCAGGGACACATATGCAATCTTTTCAAGAACTCAAAGACATCTACGCCCTTGTGAAGACACAATTCTACAAATACCTTCAACTGCAACATGCCCTTCATTCCCATGTTTCCTGAAATTTAGTCCGCTGGAAGCCAAGCTCCTCATGGGTGCATTGGGCAAGGGTGTGGTCTCCAAAACCTACTGCACATTAACCAATAATGCACCAGGCACGTTGGACCACCATTGAACCCAGTGGGAGAACTGGTTAGGTTCCCATTAGGACGATGACTGGTGGAATGCACTGATGGCAAGTAGGGTCATTACAATCTCCTCCAGGCTGCACCTAATTCAAATATATTACCTTTATGGCGCATACCTTTCCCCGGTTAGATAACACCACTTGTCCACGTTGTAGAGCTGTGCCTGCTGATTTCTATCACATGGTGTGGTTGTGTCCTGGGATTCAGGTCTTTTGGTCTGCAGAGGTGGGTGAACCAACCGATGTGCTGGGATGGGAAGTCCCCATTTCACCCCTTGATGCTTTTTTAGGGAGTCCTTGATTGCTCCTGGGGAACTATAGCCGACTGTGCATTCTTGGGCAAGTCCCTAATGGTTGCCACTGAGACATTGCCACTCACTGGAAAAGCCCCACACCCCATATATTTTCACAATGGTGACAAGGGAGTGGACTAGTGTGCACAACAAGATAAAATGGCCTATGAAGCTTGGGGTTGTCCTCTGAAACATGGTCGAGTTTGGGGGAAATGGCTCGGTCAAGACCAGCAAGCTGGTGTTGCTCTATAAGTGTTTATATGATGTCTTGTATCTCTGAGATGCTACATGTGTGTCTTGTTAACTTTTTACAGCAAAACTGAATACGATTTTTTCTGAGATGTATAGCTTCGTCACCATTAAATTAATTGTACTTACAGTGTTTAATGAGTGTATCCAGTCTCTCAACAAATTCATCAATTGTTTCAACAACATTTTGCCATTCATGACTGAAAATGTACCTTTCGTAATCTACATTTGGCATTGGATTGAATTTGAGATTTAAGGTTTCTTTGATTTGACGGTATGTAATTTTGTCAACTTGCAGCATTTTCTTTATGACTTCTTTTACACCTTCACTAGCTACATTCTTAAGGTGTTTGATAATCTTCTTGTTATCTGTTTCTTCTAGTGCATCAATGAAATCATAAAATGCCCCTATCCAAGCAGTCCTGTCTCCAATATTCAGCTGTTTGGTGGTATTGAATGGCGGTGGTGGTTTCAGGAAGGTGGCAGCATTGTATCCATGGGTCAAACTTACAGATGTGAATAGTAGCTTGGTGATCTTGTTGTGCAAACCCTATCTGAGGCCTTGTACCATGCTGGCCTCTGGGTCATCTTGGATAATTGCAGGAAACGTGGCCTCTTTCTCTGTCTCCAGTGGAAAAACAACCATTCATTATTCTGATCGCCGCTCTCGGATTTCAGTCTTCAAAGAGTTGTTCTGACCCCGACTCAGCAGCTTTGGTGGTGGGCAATTTCGCATAGGTATGGCTCCGTAAACACAACCCATGGGCACTCCCGGGACACTTGCCCCTACGCTGTGGTATGATGACTCTTTCTACTCAGTTTTGATAAGCAAACGCCTAGTTGATCAATGCCTCGCAGCACTTCTGGTCACAGCATTATCTTGCGCTTTGCAATCGCTAATTGCTACTCTTTCAAAACCTGGTTGTATCCACCTTTAACGTTACCACTCTGAATGATATATAGCTTTAAGTTTTGTAGTACAGCAGTATGTCTTTTAATGGCCTTCCAAGCAGGTTCTTGGCCAACGATGTGTAGACTTCTCAGTGAAGCTTTCGTTATTGTCAAATGCTCTACAGCAGTTGGAGTTGCACATTGACTCCACATAAGCCAAACGTTAATTCTGCACTTGTACTGAGGCACACATGGCATGCACAAGCAGTTTGCTGGACCATGGCAAATTCTATGGGATAGACTGTTGATATTTGGGTTACTGATCCCCTATCTTGTCACCAATTGTAGCGTCCTCTACAGCCTAGGGACCCGCTAATGATTATGCCATAGATAGAGCTTAGTATAACACACCTTTTTTGTTCTGCGCGGAACTATGAACTCAACATTCTAAACCTGCATTCACTACACTACGCTCTAACACTTACATCACAGTTCTACGGAGTTTGTCAGGAGCCAAAAGGGTTCCATCATTGCTAACTCACATGACACTACAATCAACACAATTTACCAAATAATCAATACATTTGTTAATAAACAAAAGAAAAGGGTAGGAGCCAATCCGCAACCTTGACAAACATATTTAGCTACGTCCAACTTGTCTGTCAATTCCCTATTTGGTCCTCACCGGATCCTTGCGTAGTTCTCCTCATGCAATTGTCTGATAATATTCAGCAGATTACCCGAGAGGTTCATGTTAACTAAGACCTCCCACAATTTTGCCCTGGGGCCGAGATCAAAAGCAGCTCATAAATTAATGAAGGCATCAACAAGTGTTCCATCAACAACATTTACCATCTTCCATTTGGCCATAAGGAGCCTAAACATCTGGTTGATGGTACCAGTTGGTATATAAATCTGACTTGGCAGGAGGAGATGACATTATTGTTCTCTATCCAAGACATTAGTTGCCCCAAGGTTTGCTTGTAATTTATTTTAACAGGTTGTCTAGTAGGCTAAGAGGGCAACAGTTGCACAGAAGGTTTTGGCACCCTCTTTTGTGGATAGGGATGATTTCCATGCCTTTACATGTAAATGGAATTGGTGCACCTGCAGCTATTGCACTCGAAACAAAGTTTATATATGGTACCCAGACTGGTAAGTTGGTGTGAAACATATCAGAATTAATTTTTTTCTAGCCCTGGGGCCTTCCCCTTCCTTTGGGAACAGATTACAGCTGCGGTATACCAAGGGAAAAACTAACTAGGGGGAATCTTGATATGGGGGACATCTCTGTGTCCATCAAGGGAGGAAGGCCAATTCTTGGACAACCGGGCAGAATTGAAATATAGTGATTTAAAGTTTTCTTCCCAGTCCCTAGGCTGAAGAGAGGACGTGGATAGTTTGACCTGGTCTTTAGCACCTTGGCTCACTATCTGCCCAAAACGTTTTGAATCCTTCTTAAGTGAGGCCTCAAGTTCATTGCACCCACATTGCCTTGGCCAATTTGATGGACCCTATTGCCTAACTTTAAGGTGGCTACTAAATTACCCTTAGCCTTCCTGCAGGTGGCGGAAAACAACTCCTAGGGTTTTTGGTTCCCTAACAGCCTGTATTAAATCTTTCATAAAATGGTCTTTAAGATTAAAAAAAACAAGAGGTTGTGTTCCTTAAGAATAGAAGCTTGGCAACCCCAGTTTTCAAGCATCTTTTCCATGTGGCTAGCCACTTGCTAGAGATCTCTTTCTCAGAGGAGCAGAGTGCTTTGGACTTGATGTTCCTTCTGCTGTTGGCCACTGCTAAGATGTTCCCACTAGGCATTGGGCCCTCCATTGATATATAAAACAAGAGATTACATGCTATTAATAGCAGATGATCGTGGTTGCTTTTGGGTCAATGGCTGACCACCATATCCACTGTGGTTCCCCAAATGCCCAAGTCTAACAGAATGTAATCTATGGAGCTGGTGTAATTGCCTCTGTGGAATGTTGGAACAGATGTTAGATCAGAAATAGAACAACCATTGCAGGAGCACAACTCATGAGTGAGAGAAAGGTCCACCATCTGCAAAGCAGCCCTACACAGACTAACCCTAAGAGGAGATCATTCTGATAGACAGACAAGGAAGCCAAGGGAGGACTGTTCGGATCCCTTCCTTCTTCAAGAGGAGATATTGACACTGTTGGTATCATGATAGCAGACTGATGTCCCACCAAGCTTTCGTATGTGAGAGCGGAGTCAATTAAAGTTGTTCCAGGGAGATTATGAGTGGTCTGGGGGTAGTATGCCCACAATCTCTGTTCAATGACCTCTAGTGTTTCCTCAGGCTCAAGCCCCTTACTCTATGCAGGTGTGTGCTCCTGCAGTTTCTTTCTGTCTTCCAGGCTGCAGTACTGGGCTTTTATACCAGTCCTGAAGCAGAGGTATGGCGAGGACACTTTTCTGGTGGTTTGTAGGGGGGATAGAAGAGTCCCGGTGTCACTGTGGTTTGCATGTTACCTAGGGTAACCTACGGGTGAGCTGTGGGCTAGCAAGCCTCCACTGTGCGAGTAGGCTGCTCTGACCTATTGTCAGCCACCTCCGCTCGCTTCATTTTTGATCTCAAAGCAAATGGCAAATTAAGACCATGTACTAAGTACCAGGTCTTGAGCAAGGTGACTTTAAAAAATCTATACCCTCTTCCTCTCATTCCTGTTTGTCTTGATCATGTTAACAGAACAACTATTTGCTTCAATCTAGACCTAAGAGGAACTACAACCTGATCAGGATAAGAGAAGGAGATCAGTGGACAAGAACCTGTAAGACGCTTCAAGGGTTTGTACGAATGATTGGTTATTCCATTAAGTTTGTGCACTGCCCTGGCAGCCATTCCGTTCTTTATAAATGAGGTATTCTGATAATACTTGCATTTTGTTCTCATTTGTATTGATGATATTTTATTTTATTCAAATTTTGAGAATGAACATTTATCCATATGAAATTGGTGTTACAGTAGAGAAAACCATGTATATGTTAAACTAAGGAACTGGGACTTCAATTACACTCAGTTGACTTCATAGGATTTAGACTAACCTTTCAAATTGAAATGGATTCAAACTTCCATCAGCTAAGCATGTCCATCCAATCTTTCATCTGTGTAGGTCAAAAAGGCCCATCCCATGGTTACAATGATCATTCCTACATCATCAGTATCTGTCAAGGATGAAAAATATTTTGAGATTCAAACAGTTTTGGATTCTCTTTTGTGAAAGGGGCAAGTATGGTATCTTGTGGATGGGTGTTGATTTGGTTTGGAGGAATGTACTTTTAAATTAGCAACCCATTCTCATCCCTCATTTGGAACCTCAGCTTCATTGTAAATATACTCACAAACCTTTGGGTGGGGATAACTTTAAAGGAGGCTGCTGACAGAACTCTGTTGCAAAGGGGTTTTCACCCCTTACCTCACTGAGTTCCCCCAAGGCCTTTCTTTGCTCCCTTGGATAGGGCTGCCAAATCTGGTCTGACTTCTGACGACACACTGACAAGTGGGTCTCTGTGGTACTAGCTGTGAGATCTAGGGGCAAAAGGTCATGGTGTTGAAGAGGAGCCAGAAGGTGCCCTAGTCTCATAAACGCCTTTTGGAGAGTCAGAATTTGGGTTGGAATATGCCATGAGTTGTGGTATCAGAGTGAATGTGGAAGTGGGTTGTGGCCCGTGTTCTTAGAGTTCTTGCAAGATGTTGTGGTATTTTGTGCCCATTTTGATCGCTTAGGATCTTGGTACTCTTGTGAGATCTCGCAGCCATTCTGGGTCGGACCCTTGCTAAAAAAGTACCCCTTTGGCACAACACTTTTTAAAAGGAAAACTCAAGTCTTTGTTGTTACAAATGTTCCCTAAGGAATTCTAGAGCCTGATCAGGTTACATGACGCCCAGTTTGCTTAAGGCTCATCATGCTACTACATATTTTGAACCTTTCAAGAGCCTGAGAGAAAGGCAAGGTTTTTTTTAAGTGTTAGAGCTCTGGTTTAGACTTCCATTTAAAAAACTCTTTAGAGCATTTCATGCCAAAATGAATACTTGCAGCAGCACTCGGTGTATGACTGAGAACAGACTTGGGCCCAGATTCAGAAAGATGTCACGGAACGCCTCGCAGCACCCAAAGTTGCTGCACTGCATTGTGTGACAGGAAGAGAGCAGGAAAACATAATATGTACAGAGATATGGAACCATCCTGCTCTCTCCCTCGTCCTAGTACAGACTCATGCACCATAGTGCAAGGTTGAGCGTGTGTGTATGGGAGGCCTAACAAAGGAAACCCTTCCCGTACAAGATACTATGTCTAGATAAACTTTAACACTTTTCCCAATTTGGATGTGTGCTATACAGTACAGCACACATGCAAAGCGGGAAAAGGTAGGAGAAATAAAACTATTTCTCCTTTTAATTCCTGCATTTTAGTGGAGTTATTTTTTGGTGCAAAACTCCGTCTTTTGTTAGTACATAGGGTTTTGCATCAGAAACCATGGGTGGTTGCATTACAACCTCCATGAACTAACAATGGAATGCACACTTGATGTAGAGCAACGCAAATCAGTGTTTTGTGCTGCTTTGCATTACTTTCAGGCAACCGAAGGTACATTTAAAAAACTTTTGCACTTGTTTGTGACACAAACCCAGCGTAAAATGTTTGTAAATCTGGGCCTAGGTTGTCAAAACAAAATTCCTGAGAATAGAATCCACGTAAGCACCAACAGTGCTATCTAATAAGAGAATTAAGAACGAGTGAAGCACATTTTAGATTCATTAGGATACTGCGTGTAATAATTTGTATATTCCGTCCTCCCAATTTGGCATTGCATTAAGATGATCTATTACACATTCCTTCCAACAATTGCTGTGTAAAGGTATGGGCAGGTTCGTATCAGCTGTATTTCAGCGCAGTACACTAATCGGGTAAGATTTATACAAATTGCCTTTCTGAGTGATTCGCATATGTATATAAACGATACAATTACCGAGAGAGAGGGGCCCTTCCACTCTACAGGATGTATTCTATGCCGACCCTTCCCTAACCCACTGCCCCATATTTGAGCGAGTGGCCCATCTGAGACTGTCTCGAAGCTGCTGCCTCTCACCTGCCTGAAGTGATGTTAAAACCATGTCACGTGCGCCTGCAATGCCAGCGTTAGAATATGTTCACAGTGTACCTGAAGCTAGAGAGACACGATCTCTTATATGTTTTCTTTCCTATACTTTTCAGCTGCTTTACATGCATCTTTGCACTTGATGTGCCTCCGAACGAATACCCGTTATGATATATTTGCATATCCTGTGCAAGTGCCTTAAAGATATCTTCACGGTTTATGTGCATTTTCAGACTGTACATTATGGATTGTACTTTCCATCATCCATGCGCCCAAGAGAAGTGGGCCCCACGCTCTGATCCTTGTCCTCCATTTCCAGGGCCCACCCCCCCGACCACCAGGCTGCCCAGGGACCCAGGAGGCTCGTGATCTGTCGCCCTAGCCTCCCCAGCCGGTGGTCACATCTTCCCAGCGAAGAGCTTACCGTCTCCCCCCTCAGTGCTGGCCTATGGAGTACGCAATGCGGACTCCCGTCCCTTGTGTTAGTCAATGTCACTGATCGCAGGACTCTCTTCCGCCACAAGGGTGGCCAAGGCCCTCAGGTCTGCCACCCTCCCCACCTGCGCTCTGTATAAATGACCAAAGTCCTTTAATCCATGTGTCTGTGCCCAAGTCCGACAAATGCACTCCATCGTTGTGGTACATAGCCTCTCCAGAGATCATCCGGTGCGGAACATGACACAAGCGGCCCTTCACTGAGCACAACCTAGCCATCTCCCCGTTGAGTCGCCTTACTGACACGTTCAAGGACCTTGTTCGAACTCCCGGGCCCCATGTCCTGCGCGGTATCATAGCTGACCAAGCAATCCTGGCCGATGGGAAGATCTTCCCTAACCACGCAAACTCTGTCAGCAACGCCTCTTTGACTGCCAAGCGACCACGATCCACCATGTCATTCCCTCCCAGGTGAATGATAATCCAGTCTGGAGACTTGTGCCCTTCTTGATCTCTTAACTCCTCCACGAGCCGCCTCAGGTGACGAATTCGCATGCCCCCGACGCCGCGCCACAGGAATTCGGTCCCGCTCAAGTCTGCCGGTTTCACCACTCGCCGTTGATGTAAACGCACCGTAGCGCGACGCACGAACGAGTGCCCCAATACCCACACCACCTTCGCGGGCATACTAAGTTAGAGGAGAGAAATGGAAAAGTCAGGCACAAGTCACAGTAAATTATTGATCCATCATCACAACAATTCAGGCCTCACATATCTGCGATAGCAATTGGACGACCAGCGCCCCACTCTCTTAACCGCCTCGCTCTGAAGGCCCGCCCCCGCGGCCAAAGTAGCTGCGCCAATTCTAAATGAATGGGACGAGTATCCTGCTGCCCCCAGACCCAATCGCGCTAGCACCAACCCCAAGACCGCCTTAAACTGAAACTGGGACAAACAGTCCCCATTCTCATGAATAAACAAGGCCTGCCCGCTCCCAACTGGGCGCAGGGCCAAATACGCTCTCATCCGGGTTACCGGGCAGGCCGAGACCCCTGGCGCTGGACCCAGACGAATGGTGACCCCCTTGCCCAATTGGTCGGTCTTAGATCTCCTCAATGTCACTACCAGACTACTTGAAGACAGGCAAGTGTCCCTATGTTGGAGGCCCCCTTCCTGGTCACCTCTAGAGGACCCTACCACTTCACCCAGACGGAATGCCCCGTAAAAGGTTAGAGTGAAAGCTGCCCCCAGCAGGATGCCTTCGAAAGGTGAGTTACAAACTGAAGGCAAGAGGTCCACCATGGCACATAAGGTAGGGATGTCCAAAGGCCTACGAGAATCCCGCCTAGGTCCTTCTAGTCTTGCCCAGCCCGCTACCGCTTTCCTGACTAAAAATGAGCAACCCGGGTCACGTACCCCTGCTAGTTTTGCAAAGAAGCCTATTGCCGACAAGTTAGCCTTTACGAACGAGACAGCCCTGCCCTGATCCCTTAATGCCTGCAGGTACCCATGAATAGCATCCGGGGCAAACAATTGAGGCAACCCAGCCTCTTTCACGAAAGACCTGTAGGAATTAAAATGCCTTTGGTAAGATTTCCTGGTGCGATCGTTCAGGGAAGCACCTACCAGCCCCGCTAATGCGGGGCACCAATTGTCCACAGTGATGGTGGGAACTCTGTCATTCGCTCCTCCGCCTGCGGGTGGAACCTCCGGAATTCCTGCAACTTGGAACGAGACAAAGCATCAGCAGCATTGTTGTCAACTCCTGGTATATGCGCCGCCTTGAAAGTCAAGTTCAGCTTCAAGCACACCAACACCAAACGTTTTAATAGTCTCAACACATGCCCACAAGAGGCCCCTTGCCTGTTAATAACTTCTACCACAGCCATGTTGTCCAACCAGAACACCACTGCCCTGTCCCTGAAGCGGTCGGCCCAGATTGTCACAGCTACAACTATGGGAAAGAGTTCCAGGAAGGCTATGTTTTTTGTCAGGCCTGCCCTGTGCCAATCCGCTGGCCACTTCGCCCCACACCAGGAAGGACCCAAAATGGCACCAAAACCGATGCTGCCGGCCGAATCAGTAAACAGGCCGAGTTCCGAGCTAGACACCGGAGGGGCTGGCCACACCACCCTACCATTGAATTCACTCAGGAAACTGCGCCAAACTCTAAGATCTTCCTTCACCTCGGCCCTCAGCCGAACACGGTGGTGCTTGTGTGTCAATCCCCCCATTGACCTAGCTATGGATCTAGAGAAAGGGCGCCCCATGGGGATGATTCTTAGGGCAAAATTGAGCTGGCCAACCAGTACCTGGAGCTGGTGAAGAGTAACCTTTGGTCCCGCCAGAGTGGCGTCAATCGCTCGGGAAAAGGCCTGAACTTTATCTAATGGCAACCTGCACTCCCCAGCCACCGTGTCAATTTCTATCCCCAAAAAGGACATGCACGTGGCCGGGCCCACTGTTTTGTCCGGGGCCAGGGGGACCCCAAACTCCCGAAACATCGACACCAGCTCATTGAGTGCTCTGGCGTACTCCTCTGACGCTGCCGGACCCATCACCATGAAATCGTCTAGGTAATGCACCACATTGACACAACCTGTCTTGCGTGAAAAAACCCATTGCAGCATGGAACTAAAGGTCTCAAAATACTTGCACGATACCGCACAACCCATGGGCATGCATTTATCAAAGTAGAATTGCTGCTGAAGCTGGAACCCCAGTAGTTTGTAATCCTCAGGATGTACTGGTAACAGCCGGAAGGCGGACTCAATATCAGTTTTGGCTAACATAGCCCCCCGCCCTAGGTCCCTCATCATACGCACTGCGGCATCAAAAGATGAGTAAGTAACAGAACACAAAGCTGGGTCAATGCAATCATTCACCGAGAGACCTTTAGGGGCGGAGAGGTTGTGTATCATCCTAAACTGCCCAGGATCCTTCTTAGGCACTACTCCTAAGGGGGAACAAACATAGCCTGCCAGCGGAGGAGCGGAGAAAGGGCCAGCGACCCTACCTAAGGCCAATTCTTTCTCAACCTTAGCTGCCACTACCGTTGGGTGCATTCTAGCTGACAAGAGATTGTTGCATTGGTCAACGGGAGGAACGCCTAGGGCGGGAATGCGGAACCCTACAGAAAAACCATCAAACAAAACCTTGGCTGCTGCCTTATCTGGGTACTGATTGAGCCAATAAATCAGTTTCCCTATGTCTACAGGAGAAGGTAGCTTATTGCTGTGGAGGCTTGTGCTCCCTGCTCCCAGCCCCCCCACGCTCTTTGAACTTTTTATTACATTTGAACTCTGGGTGAGAGGAGTGACCGCAGAAGGAGCATGCATGTTTGAATCTGCACTGCCCCGCGGGATAATTGCATGACTTTTTATTGAATGCCCAGCAAGCTCCCTTCTTCTTCCCTGGGCCTCCCTGTGAGGTCCGAAATGGCTGCTTCGTGTGGTGCCCCCCACCATTAACGTTCTCAAGCCAGGCATTTATTTCCACCTGGTCCCAGCCAATACTCGGGTTCTCCTCTTTTGCCCACCGGAATTCCCTATCATAATCCAACCATGCTGTTCCCCCATGAGTCGCATGCGCTTTCACAATTTTATTCGTGTAGAAAACCAATGATATTGCTAACTCTGGCCTTTTTTCCAATAACACCGTCGTGTACACCTGGAAGCCAAAGAGCCAATTAGTCAGAGACTCTTCCACCCTTGGTTTCCTGTCTTTGAAGGAGCCCTCTT
Source organism: Lissotriton helveticus (assembly GCF_964261635.1). NCBI lineage: Eukaryota > Metazoa > Chordata > Amphibia > Caudata > Salamandridae > Lissotriton > Lissotriton helveticus. The sequence continues at coordinate 646,180,860 of NC_136059.1, forward strand.
TTCCCTCCCTCTCCCTGAACTCCATATCCCTCCTTGTAGGCCTGATGAGCGCAAATATATCAACATATGCCCCTTTCCAGATTTTTTCTTTCATTTCCGTGGACACATGCGTGGCTAACATTCCAGGTTGGGACAACACATTCCCGTGTACCATACCGGGCACTATCCCCGCTTCCCCGCCCTTGGTCGCCACCTCGCATGCCTTACCTCCTACAGGTATTGTCGCTATCGCTGGTGTCAGGGGTGTCGCTCCTGTAGTCCCACTGGGCTTAGTACTCCGCGTCTCTACTACGAGCGCTAACTGCCTCTGGATTTCTATCAGCGCACCCTGTTCCACAGTCTGCCCTGGTGCCCACGGGGCTGATGCCACTGTGCTGGGAGTCTGTCCCGCCGCCGGGGGTGGGGTAGCTGTCCCACTAGAGTAGCTACAGATGCTAAAAGCCCAGCCATTGGGTCCTGTGTGACTGCTGCCGCCACTACAGGTTGAGGGGGGAGAGGTGCTGGTAAGTCGATCACGGCCTGGTGCGGATTCGCCGGGGCCAATGCTTTTAGTGCTTCTCTAATCTCTGCCAATGCTGAACCCACGGGGTCAGCTGGTGTTACTGCAGGCACGGGTGCTCCCCCTAGCGGTAAGCCCGCCCTTGGTATTACTGGCATGAGGGGGGTAGTAATTACATCTTCTAATGGCGGAGAAGGTATCTCCTCTAATGGAGGGGGGACGGGACCTACTGGTCTCTCGTCCTCTGCTTCTCTGTCATGAGACTTTTTCTTCTTCTGTGATGCACCCCCTTTACGTTTTTGGTGGGCTCTAGGCTTCTTTACTAATGGGGGGAAAGCAGCCCTGGGTGGCACCCCCCCCCTACGCGGTCGCCCATTAATGCTCTCCTGCTCTGGCTCATCCTGCGAGGCATCGCTATCGCTCGCGCTCTCCTGGTCATTACCCAGCTTAGCCAGCACTAATTTCAACAATTGCGCAATTTCGGGGTCCTTCCCCTTCCGTTTGTGGCTAACTTTCTTGGGGGCCATCGCTTCTCCGAGTCTGAATCTGTGGTCAAGACAACGCGCGCTTCCTTGCTTTTACGCGGGAAACTGACTGTTGTGCCCTCGAGGTTAGCGCTACTGATATCACCGCTAATGCCGCCTAGCGCGCCTATCCGGACTCCTGCCGGGCTCCTGCCAGGTGATTACAAGCCCCGCACCCTAGCCTCCCCTCACCGAGCCGCCCACTCTGCCCAAGAAGGAACCCGGACCCCGGAGCCCCACCGGCAGCCACCAACCACCGGAAGTGACCCGCACACAACAACCCTCGAACCCCCTCCCGCAATCGGCGGCTGCAAGCAGGCCCCCAGAACTCCCGGCCCCTTACCTGGCACAATGGGCGTCTCTCCGCTGCAGCGTGCTGGTCTCCGCCGTCTCCCCTCACAGCCGCCGAGCCTCGCCGCCGGGCTCCGGATCCCCAGCACCGACTTCCACGCAGCTCCTCGCACTCCCTCGACAATCCAACGGGAGGTGCGAGCGTCGGGGGACGAGGGACAATTTAAATTTTAAGGAGTCGCCTGGCGAGGTCGTCAGCTGGAGTGGCAGAGGGCAACGAGAGACTGAGGCCACGGTGTCTTGACCCTAAATAGGGCAAAGGTCTCCGCCCCCTGCCACCCCAGCCGGACATACGTATAGGCCGACCCGGAAGTACTTGGGCGACCGAGTGCCGATTGGGCGAACGGCCGCCCAGGATCATGTGACCGGGGGCGTGGCCCGGGGGGCCCGGATCCTAAGGGCGCGCTTTCATGATATTCGCGCTTGTCATTGTACTTTCCATCATCCATGGCGGATGGACTAGACTGCATTCATTGTGCCTGGACACAGTGCACTGAAGTTTCCAATCACATGGAGGATGAGCATTGTTTATACCTTGTAACCTGACTGGGGGCCGTGAGTTGCACACAAGAAAAGGTAAACAATTCTTTTCTCCAGGGCGATCTAATATGATACTGTAGGTTAATATCGATGTTCTAATCAGAGGTGCGGGTATGCCACTTACCTGAAGAGTTCAAGGAAGGTAGAGGATATGTAGAACATTACCCATCCAGTCTGTAGTCGGGGCTGGTGCACATGGACAGAAGAGAAAGACCAGCTGTGGTGGGTGCAGGTAACCCCGGCAGAGAACATTTAAAACTCTGAGTGAGATTTCAAAAATTAAGCCAGGGCTCTGTAAAGCTGCATTATCTTCTTCAGAACAATACTACAAGTACAATACTACAAGTGAGGTAGGACTCTGATTGCTACTACTTGCATACTGCGCCAAAACTACAATTGCTCCTGAAGTTTAAAAACATGTAGGGGATTATTTGGGTGACACCTGCGTCACTTTTGTACCATGTAAAGTGGCACAAGCGTGACACAGGGCTCTCATAAATATTTACTGCGCCACCCTGCATGGCTTTAAGTGGCCTCATAAATCATGAGTAAGGCAACGCTGCACAAAGCTTTGGTCGGCCTTACTCTACGCCCCTTCCTGCACAAAAACAATCCTGCCTGCAATGGAGGCACCCATTGCACCAAGGGTAAGGGTGCCAACATTCAATCTAGGCTGTCGAAACGGAACCGACACAGGCAGAAAGGGCAGAAATGCATTGTCTTGCTTAAATACAGTGAATTCCTGCATCTTCACTTTGGCATAGGGCAGCACAGCAAGTTGCCTTGCTGCGATGCCCACACCATAAATGAGGCCCACATTTTATTTGCAGAGAGCACACACCTGTTTATGTGTACAGATGAACTAGAAGTCCCAGTATTTAATCCTGCAATAAACATATTAAAAACTACCAACTTTACCAGGTAAAACACATAATTGCTTGGCATCGCTTTTTTATTTATTTCTGCTTTTAGTATGAGGTGTTTTTGTACTGTGCAATCAATAAGATGTGGATCCCTAATATCGATGGTACGTTGTACTTAAGATCGAAGTTATAATATTCTGGGTACATAATATTGATGTTTTTAATATCATGGTAACTATAGCCTTTTTTGTATTAACAGTGTCAACATTTTAAATGTCTTTTACTTTAATATCATGGTTTGTAATATTGTCTTAGGATTTCTGTTAACAATGTTTAATTTATATATTTGTACATTATTTCAATTTTGTGTTTAATTCAGTTGTTTTTAAATGTATTTTAGTTTAATATATTTATTTTTCATTATTATAATTACATATGTAGTTGTATGTTTTTGTATTGGGTTTATTAGCGTTTTTGGGTGGGTGGTATTATACATTCATGTTTTACTTTACATTTGTTTTATTTATTAAAAACATTGTATATTGTTTATATTTTTAATAGATTAAAATGTATATATTATACATCTTTATTTTGAGGAAGTGTGAGTTTTACCTTTTTTGTTTCAGATATATTTTTTTCTGTTAATATCTGTATGAGGTTTCTTATAAAAAAGTACAAACTTTTTATTAATGATAAAATAACTTTAAGTAATTGTTAAAAAAAAGTCAAATTATACCTTGAGAATGGAATTACTGTGCTAATCTAAATTATGCATTAAAAATGATTATATTTATTAAATTATTTCTATTCATGCTATTTTCTATAGATTATATTTAATATAATTTCTTTGCTTTTTCACTTGAAAAAGTCATACATTCTGGTATTTGTTATTGATTTTCATTTAATATTCATTTAAATACATTTTCCCATTACATTTCATTTATTTTAAGTGTGACTAATACATTTGATCCCCCCAGAGACAAATACTTTCTGTAATGTTATTTCATTTGGACTTGCTTTAGTAAATCTAACCCCCTCAGAGTACCATATGTTCCACAGTGTTGTTTAGTTTGGATTGTTAATAGAAAATATGACCTCTACAGAGTAGAGCTCCCAATTTTGTATAGTTGGAAAGGAAATAGTAAACCTGACCCTGCCAGATTCCAATACTTTTCCCAATTTTGTTTCATTTGGAGTGGTAATAATAAATCTGCACCCCTGCACCAGGTCACACTTTTCCCAGTGTTGTTTAGTTTGGAGTGGGAATAGTAAATCTGATTTCCCCAAATCTATGTCCACGTATAAGAATATTGAATTTATTGCAAAAACTGTTTTACATTTTTGTGATTTATATAAATGTATTTTATGTTTTACATTTTTTAAATACATTTATTTGTGAAGATATTTATTTTCATTTTTTATTTAAATAAAGACATTCACAAAATTATTTTAATTTTTTTAATTGAGCCATGTTATGTAACTTAAGTATTTTTAATGTATAAAGTTATATTATGTTTGGTAATGTATCATTTAAAATTCATATTTGCAAAAAATAATTACAAAGATTGACTCATTTCAATTATATAAAATATATTTAATTTCAATTAAATACATTTAATATTTTTTAATTGTGTTATTGATGTTTTAAACTATATTGTTTTTTTTAATATTTTGTTAATCCTAGTGCTAATTTGAATACTCAATGTTATTGTAATCTATATTTTTGTATTCGATTCTTTTCACATCAGATATTCTAGTATGACAATGTTTTAGAGTGAATATTTGTATTTTTATTTTAAGTGTAGGGTATATAATATTTTGATAGTAAACATTTTCACCTCCATATTTTGGTAGGTCAATATTTTTGATGTCAGTATTCAAGAATATACTCATGAGGAAATAGTATTTTGAGTTACATGAGCAGGCATTTTATAGTAAGCGTGTATGTCCAAGCCTCTGTATCCGTATACCAGCACTCTCCCCAGCAGCTCCGCCTCTCCGCCGCAGCTGCGAGTTCTCTGCTGCGCAGGGTTCGCGCCAGCAGCCCGCCAGTTCACCAGGTGATTTCTTTCTTTTACAGGTTTTACAGGCTTCCGTTTTCACAGGATTGCAGGATTGTTTGATTAATTATATATATTTTGCACATTTTGACTAAGCCCAGTACTCTGAGCAGTTGCTTGCTTAATTGAATTGAGCCGGTTCCTGCCGCTGCTGCCCCTGCGGCCCCTCCCGTTCCGTCACAGCCCCCACTCCCGCCCCCAACTCTGGTCCCACCCCTCTCCCTGCCTAAGGCAAGCCCGTCTGCACCTGTCAGCATCCCGGAAGTGGCCAGCGCCAGGAACCCTGGATCCACGACCTCCCACCACTACAACAACACCACCCTCTGCGCACTCAACCCAGGAAGACTCAGAAACTGTCATCTGGCATCCCCAGCCTCGACCCACGGCCAGTTCTCCTGCCACAACTGCCGCCAGATGTTTGCCTCCACCCCGACACCCGAACCACAGACGCCGCCGCCATCGACACGCTAAGGTGCATTCTCCTCAATGTGCGCTCCTTACACAAACACGCCACAGAAATCTTAAACTTACTCGACTCTCTCTCGCCCGACATAGCCTTCTTCACGGAGACCTGGCCCAACGCTGCCTCCGCCCCCGACATCAACACCGCCATCCCGGACGGATGCAAGATCCAGAGGAAGAAGGACCGCCCCAACCACCCAGGAGGAGGACTCGCTTTCGTCCACAAGAACACCCTCCGACTCACCACCTCCAGCGACACATTCCCTACCGCAGAACACCTGCACTTCTAGGTCCAGAGCAGCCCCAACACCACACTCCGAGGAACACTCATCATCAGGCCCCCGGCTCCCGGACACCCTTCACCATCACGACTTCATCGCACCTCAAGTCATCGCGTCAATGACATACATACTCATCGGAGACCTCAACTTCCACCTAGACAACCCCAGCGGCCCCAACTCCACCACCCACAGGGACAACCTCACCAACATTGGATTCAACCAACTCGTTACCACGCCCATACAAACTGCAGGACACACCCTCAATCCCATCTTCACCACAGGCACAAGTGTCTGTTTCAGCAACACCGTCGACACACCCAAAGCGCCAAAACCTCCCCCCGCCTACCTCGAAGCAACTGGAGTAAGGTCACCGACGAGCAGCTATGCTCCATTCTCGCCCGAGGAAACCCCGCCTGGGCACCCGACGCAAACACTGCAGCAATAGAACTCCACACCTGGATCTCCAACTGTGCGGACCAACTCGCCCCACTACGGAACCCCGGCAAACAACGCCCCAGTAAAGCCGCCTGGATCACCACAGACCTCCAAGAAGCAAGACGCACCTGCAGACACCTGGAGAAGACTTGGAGGCACACCAAGACAACCAACAGCTACTCCACCTACAAGAAGGGCATGACTGACTACCACAACCAAAATAAGATCTACCACAAGGAACTTCATCCACAACTAAAGCCTCACAAATGCCACCAACTCCAAGGTACTCTTCACCGTGATCCAGGAATTCACCAACCCTTGCAGCGAAGCCACAGACAGCACCCCATCCCAAGACCTTTGCGACAAGCCTGGAAGCTACTTCCACCTCAAGAACAGAAAACTCTTAGACAACTTTGTTGGCCACATGCAAGACGCCAATGCCAGCCCCCCACCACCCAGAGAAACCGCCCAACCCACCATCACCGACTGGACTCCAATCACAACCGAGGACACCACCACGACCATGAAAAGCATCCACTCAGGAGCCCCTACCAACCCGTGCCCCTGGACATCTACCACGGAGCCGCTGAAACCATTGCAATTGCAATACAACGGACCATCAACACCACCTTCACAACTGGTACCTTCCCAGACAGCTCAAAGCACGCGGACGTCAGGCCCCTAACCAAGAAGCCCACGGCTGACCCCACCGACCTCAAGAACTACCGGCCCATCTCGCTCCTCCCCTTCGCAGCCAAAGTAGCAGAGAAAGCTGTCAACAGGGAACTGTCACGATTCATCAAAGAAAATGCTATCCTCAACTCATCCCAATCTGGATTCCTGGAGTAACCACAGCACCAAAACCGCCCTTCTCACCACCACAGACGACATACGCACCTGTAGTAATTACACAACTTCGTTTGTGTAATCCAGATGAGTTTATTTTAAATTGACAACCTCAGCTTGGCAGCTCCTTACACGATGCTGCCTCCACAGTAATGCAGCATACTCAGAACACAAAGAGTTGAGCAATCTACATTCTGTCTGGGCATTCTAGATCACACACTAACACTTGGAAATGTGATGATTAACTCTACACATCTTTTCCCTTATGAAAATAATAAAAATAAATAAAACAATAAATATATACCAATTAATAACAATGGAAGGGCACAAAGAATTGCATTTAGAAGGATGGCATTACAAGAAAATGACATTTATCCCAGCAGCCCGGCCACTTTGCAAACATTTCCAACACTCCTTAGAGTACCATTTTCTAACACAACTACATTACCCCTCACTTCAAAAACTTTCAATGGAGTGGAAAATGTACTATCTCCCTTTATAACCATGCCACCTTTTTTCGTAACGACCCATTCTTCAACCACAATGTTGGATTCTTTCACACCTTTCCTGGTGTTATAATATTCCTCTGCACATTTCTGCTTTGCTGTGAAACCAGCTTTAATAGCTTGGTGGTCTACCCACAAACGATCTTTGGCAACTAACCAACCAGGATTCTCCTTTCTCCCTGGTTCTCTACCTTTCAGAGAAAGAAAAGAAGAAACACTAGTGACAGCATGCGGAGTAGTTCTGTGAGCCCACACTAACTTCTTCAATTCCTCCTTCCAAGATAATCCATTGGCCAACGACAATTGTATGTTGTCCATAATTAAACAGTTAATTCTTTCGACCATTCCGTTGGCTTGTGGTCTGTACAAAGCTACTCTTTCATGAACAACTCCCCACTCTTCCATAAACTCCTTAATTTGTCTTGAAACGACTGTACCCCATGGTCAGATACAATTGTTTTCGGCACCCCCTCTTTCAAAAAACCTTTTCCAAAAATCACAGCTTTGGTATTAATCACTCCCATTGGTTTATATACAAACCACTTGATATGGTAATCAGCAAGTACTATAATAAACCTGTTTTCACTTCCCAGCTCATTTATAGGACCCAGAAAGTCCATTGATAACCTTTCCCAAGGCCTAGCTGGAATCTCAACACACTTAAGTAGTGGTTCTCTTAACATTTTTACTTGATCACTGTTTGCACATGCATAGCAGAGCTTAACAACATCCTCAACCATACTATCCAATTTAGGCCACCAATATGTTTGTCTTATCCTCCTCTTGGTCATTTACCTCCCAGGATGTCCTCCTCATCACCTTGTTGTCAAGGATGCTCAACTCTTCCCTAACATTCCAGTATTCCTTTATCAGCTCATCACAAGTTACAGCAGATTGCCAACCATCCCTAATATACTCCTTTACTCTTTTTAATACCAAACCATAGTCCATGGCAGCATCCCATACTTTTTTGTTTAATGCCACACATTCATAGACCAGAACTCATCACTCACCTCAGTTTCAGGATTTATCATTTCAATAATTTGACTTTTAGGATGTAACCGAGACAGGCAATCTGCTACTGCATTTTTTTTAATCCTTTTAAGTATTCCATTTCATAATTATACTCTAAAACAGATAAAATCCATCTTGAAATCTTAGTTATAACTCCAACTTCTAACCCTCTGCCCCCCTTAAACAAATGTACTAGTGGCTCATGGTCTGTTCTAACTCTGAAAGGCAAACCCCAAAGAAAATACTTGAAATGTTTAATTCCCCAACAACATGCAAGGGCTTCTCTTTCAATTACTGAGTAAGATCTCTCAGCACCTTGCAATCTCTTGGGGGCAAATCCAATAATCCTTTCCTGTCCATCAACAACTTGAGCCAACACAAGTTCAAGTTCAAGTTCGGGCATTTATATAGCGCACTACTCACCCAGAGGGTCTCAAGGCGCTAGAGGGAGGGGTTCACTGTTTGTCGAATAGCCATGTTTTCAGTTCTTTTCTGAAGGAGATGTGGTTCTGAGTAAGGCGGAGGTGGGTGGGGAGTGAATTCCAGGTCTTGGCAGCCAGGAAGGAGAAGGATCTGCCACCCATGGTGGTTTTTCGGATGCGCGGGACTGCGGCGAGGGCTTGATTGGATGATCTTAGTTGGCGGGTGGGATTGTAGAAGGACAGTCGGGTGTTGAGGCATTCGGGTCCTAGATTATAGAGGGCCTTGTGTGCGTGGGTAAGGAGGCGGAAAGTAATTCTTTTGTTGACGGGAAGCCAGTGGAGGTTTTTTAGGTGTCCGGTGATGTGCTCTTGGCGCGGGATGTCCAATATGAGTCTCGCTGACGCGTTTTGGATGCGCTGGAGCTTTTTCTGCAATTTTGTTGTAATTCCGGCGTAAAGTGTGTTGCCATAGTCCAGTCGACTCGTGACCAGTGCATGGGTGACAGTCTTTCTTGTGTCGAGGGGGATCCAGCGGAAGATCTTTTTGAGAATGCGAAGGACGTTGAAGCAGGAGGACGATACGGCGTTGACTTGTCTGGACATTGAGAGAGAGGAGTCTAGAATGAAGCCAAGGTTACGTGCATGGTCTGTGGGTGTGGGTGCTGATCCCAGAGCGGAAGGCCACCAAGAGTCGTCCCAGGCAGAGGGGGAGGATCCTAGGATGAGCACCTCCGTTTTGTCTGAGTTTTAGGCGGCTCTGTTGCATCCATTCGGCTACCTCTTTCATACCTTCGTGAAGATTGGTTTTGGCGGTGTTGGGGTCTTTGGTGAGGGAAAGCATTAGCTGGGTGTCATCGGCGTAGGATATGATGTTGAGGTTGTGTTGACGTGCGATGGAGGCGAGAGGACTCATGTAGACGTTGAAGAGGGTGGGACTGAGTTAGGAACCTTGAGGTACGCCGCAGATGACTTCGGTGGGCTCTGAGTAGAATGGGGGGATTTGGACTCTCTGGGTTCTCCCAGCTAGGAACGAGATGATCCAGTCCAAGGCTTTTCCTTGTATGCCGATGTTGTTGAGGCGTTGTATGAGGGTGCTGTGACAGACAGTGTCGAAGGCGGCGCAGAGGTCGAGTAGAATGAGGGCCACTGTTTCTCCGTTGTCCAGGAGTGCTCGGATGTCGTCGGTCGCCGCAATGAGGGCGGTTTCGGTGCTGTGTTTGGCTCGAAAGCCGTTCTGTGAGGGATCCAGGGATCCAGGGAGTTGTTGGATTCAAGGAAGGCTGCGAGTTGGCTGTTGACGGCTTTCTCGATGACTTTGGCCGGGAAAGGTAGGAGGGATATGGGTCGGTAGTTTTTCAGTTCTGAGGGGTCTGCTGTGGGTTTTTTCAGAAGGGCGCTGAGTTCGGCGTGTTTCCAGATTTCTGGAAAGGTGGCAGAGTTGAAAGAGCAGTTGATGACATCGCGGAGTTGGGGAGCGATGATGGAGTCAGCTTTGTTGAAGATGTAGTGGGGACAGGGGTCAGAAGGCGAGCCAGAGTGGATTGAATTCATGAGGCGAATGGTGTCTTCAGTGGTGATTGGGTTCCAGGAGCAGAGGTAGTTAGTTGGAGGGGTGGGATCTGAAGGGGGTGGGGCGGGTTGGTCACTAGGAGTATTCTTGAAGCTATTGTGGATGTCGGCAATTTTGTTGTAGAAGAAGGAGGATAGCGCATCGCAGGGGTCTTGGGAGTTAGTGATGTCGTTGGATGCTGCGGAAGGGTTGGTGAATTCTTTGACGATATTGAAGAGTTCCTTGCTGTTATGAGAATTGTTGTCGAGACGGTCCTTGAATGCTGATTTCTTGGTGGATCGAATCAGTTGGTGGTGTTTGCGGGTGGCTGTCTTGAGGGAGGCCATGTTGTCTGAGGTTTGTTCTTTTCTCCAATTCTTCTCCAGGGTGCGGCAAGTCTTCTTGGATTTTTTAAGGTCATCATTGAACCAGGGAGCCTTTTTGCTGGATGATTTCAACTGGTGTTTTTTCAGGGGTGCTAGTTCGTCCGCACTGTGGGTAATCCATTGCCTGAGGTTGGTGGCCGCTTGGTCTGGGTCCATTGCTAGGGTGGGAGGGTTTTGGTTGAGTGATGTGAGGAGTTGGTCGGTGGTGATTTTGTTCAATTTTCTCCGGGGAATGGGTTGTGGACAGTTGTGGGTCAGTGTGGTTTTGTAGCTGAAGTGAACACAGCTGTGGTCCGTCCAGTGGAGAGCTGTAGTGTGATCGAAGGAGATGTGCTTGCTGGAGGTGAAGATAGGGTTAAGCGTGTGTCCGGCTGTGTGAGTGGGGGTGTCAACAAGTTGTTTGAGTCCGAGATTGGACATGTTGTCCAGCAGGGTGGTGGAGTTGTTGTCGAGTATGTTTTCAAGGTGGTAGTTGAGGTCTCCTAGAAGAATGTAGTTCTCGGAGGCGAGGGCGTGCTGGCTGACGAAGTCTGTGATGTCGTCGCTGAATTGAGATCGGGTGCCTGGGGGCCTGTAAATGAGGGTGCCTCTAAGGGTTGTCCTGGGGTCGGTGTGGATCTGAAAGTGGAGATGTTCGGCGGTTGCAAGATTGTCGTCAGAGCTGGTTGTGATTTTGATGGTGCTTCTATGGACGATGGCGATGCCTCCTCCAGTTTGATTGGTGCGGTCTTTTCGAATGATCTTGTAAGTATCCGGTATGCCTATGGCGATGTCAGGGGCAGAGGATGCGTTCATCCATGTTTCAGTAAGGAAGGCGATGTCAGGTGACGCAGTGTCGATTAGGTCCCAGAGTTCTGTTGCATGTCTGTGGACCGAGCGGGTGTTCAGTAGGATGCACTTCAGGTGGTTGGGTTCGGAGCTGTGTGTGGAGGAAGTGTGTTTGGTGAGGGTTCTGAAGCAGTTGAACTTGCAGGAGAGGCAGGAGAATGGGCCGTGGATACGTCCTGGGGTAGCTGCGCAGCATAGTGGGGTGCGTCCGGGGTTGAGGGCGAGGAGAGTGGCGGCATCGTATGTGACTCTGGGGGGTTGGGAGCAGCAAGGAGCAGGGGGTCTGGCGCTGGGCACGGTCCAGGGGCGGACGGGCGTAGACGGGCTTACCTTTGGCGCACCTTCGGCGCGACTGGGGCGCGAACGAAGTACATCAGTCATATAGGATAGTGGAGGGGAAGGGGCGAGGGAGGGTCAGCAGGGAGGCGGGAGCGTGATTGGAGGGACGGGCTGGGACTACACAAACAACAAAATGGCATCAGCAGTAAACAACAGTGGTCAGGGAGAGGTTGGGGCGAGCAGTGAGCACAATAATAAAAATAAAAACACACAGCAGCGCTATAGTTACAGTGCGATAAAGCAGAGTGCAGCGCTATTAAAATGAGGCAAGATGAAATGCAGTAACTGCACAAGTAGCGTCTAAACACAGGCACAATGCGGCGAGATCACATGAAGTAACAGAGCACAAGTAGCGTCTAAACACGAGGCTCAATGCGGCGCTATGAAATGTGGCTAGATGCAATGCGAAGCTAATTGAATGCAAGTAAGGCCCAGGCAGCGTGGAGAAAGCGCTACGATACCAGGAGGAGTTGCGGGGAGCGGCCGATTCTGTGCAGGACAGGACGGTCACCACCACGGTCAACACTGCTCCCAATCCTACACTAATGGCATCTGTGGTCAAGTCAGCTATCCCAGTTACTTCAAAGTGGCCTAGGAAAGGAGCTCCGATGATACTTTCTTTGATTTTATTGAATGCATCCTCACACGCATCATTCCACACAAATACTACTTTCTTTTTCATCAATAACCTTATAGGCTGCACTATTTCAGTGAAATTCTTTTCAAACTTTGAACAATATTCGGCCAACCCAAGGAAGGACTTCAATTGATCTTTGCTTTCCGGGCAAGGGGCATCTCTTATTCCTTGAACAATGCTCTGCTTGGGTTGAATACCATCACATGATATCACATTTCCCAAATGTGTAAAATAAATTCCTAAATTGACACTTTTCACGTTTAACTGTCAACCCATACTGTTCAAAACGCATCATCACTTCTTCTAACAATTCGTCATGGTGTGATTCATTTTTTCCAGGTATCATGATGTCATCCTGGAAATACCAGACATTCTCTAACCCTTCAAAAATTTTCATCATCACCCTTTGAAAAACTGCTGACGCAGATGCCAGTCCAAAAGGCATTCGCAAATACCGAAATACCCCAACGGAGTGACGAAGGATGTTAGTTGTCTGGAACCCTTTGCAGATTGATTTGATGGTACTCTGCTGTCATATTGACAACCGTAAAAACTTTCCGTCCTGACATGGCTGACAACATTTCAGAAATATTGGGGAGTAGTTTTCTGTCAACCCAAATATTTTGATTCAGATCTCTTAAGTCTATGCATAACCTGAGCATAACCACCCTCCTTGGGAGCAACGACAATTGGAGCCAACCATTCGGATGACTCAATAGGGTTGATTATTCCCTGGCTCAATAATTTGTCTAATTCCTTTTGCAAAGGTTCCCTCATCATAAGAGGCACATTGCGTACCTTATGTACCACTGGGATTGCTTCCTTTTGAAGGATAATTTTAGGACATAATCCTTTCAATAGACCCAAATCATCACTGAGAACACGAGGACATTTCTTCACTACCCATTCATCAAATGTATCCACAGAGTTTACACTATGCGGTTCCGGTAATGATACTATGACAGGGTGTTCTGCATTTGGATTTAACATTATGCCCAAATCTTTCTGATGACGCCATCCCAAAAGATTAGACCCATAATCAGTTAAATACACACATCCATACACTATTTGTCCCATGAGAGAGATTTTCATCTATCTTACTGCTAGAATTTCTATTTTCTTCCCACCATAACCTACTGCTTTTATATCAGGTTCGGACCAATCATCATATAGTTCTTTAGATAATGTATCTTTTGACACCAAGGTGTACATACTCCCCGAGTCAACCAACACTTTCACATGCAAATCATCAAAACCTACAATACAATGCGGTTTCTCAAGTTTTCCATCACTTTCTTTTCTTGCACCGTTGAATTTCTTGTCATGTGTAACATCATTGGAAACAACGCATTCTTCATCATAAACAGGTAAGAATATTTCAGTTACATTTTCGCATACTTCCTCAACTTTGTCTATATCTTGTTCTACACATTTTGGAAAAATGCCCTTTTTTCACACAGTTACAGCATACAACTCTTCTTGCTGCACATTTGAAGCTTGTTGCAATATGCCTGGGAGCCCCACAACGAAAACATGATATTTCCTTTGTAATAAAAGCTTTCTTTCCACCATTGTCTACTACATTCTTCTTTACTCCTTCAATGTCATTCTTTGTGATAACCTTTAATGATGGTTTTAAACTTCACAAATAGATGTACTTTGTCTTCCAACCTTCCCTATCTAAGTTTCAACTTTCGACGATGTATCCATTTCCTTTAACACTTCGAAGCTTGCACCATGCCCTTGACAACTTGAATAGTTCCTTCAAGATCGAGATATTTTGTTAGCAACTTTTCTCTCACCCTTTTATCATTTGTGCATCTAACAATTTGATTCCTAATGAGAGAGTCACTTAAGTTCTCAAATTTACACGTTAGGGACAACCCACGTAAAAATGCTACATATCGATGTCTTCCTCCAACAATTGTGCCCATGTAAAAAATGTATGTTGTTACATTACAATATTAATTTTAGTAATAAATCTTATATCAAGCATCATAATAGACATTTCATACACATTGTTAGGTTGTCCATCTCCCATGCATAAGGACATTTCTGGTAAATTCTCATATGGCCTCCTCCCCTAAATTCCCAGGTGGTATAGTAATATAGCCTGACGCCTAATAGGCCCACAGTACTCCAGACTAGTGACGCTCTCGCTTTGGTATCTGCAATTTAATGTTCATAGCGCCCACAGCACTCCAGAATAGTGATGCTCTCGCTTCGGTATAGGCAATTTAATGTTCACGTTTAAAGATTGGCAAAATAATGCTGACAACACCCGTGACTTATTGAACGTTCATGTTTAAAATTCCTTTAAGATCCTTACAGCATTCACAGTCCTTTGTGGCAATTAATGCTCACAGCGCTCGTGAATTTTACAATAGCTGGCGCTTCAATTTAACTCAGTGCGCGTTTGTTCCAGAGCTCGTGTAATTCCTTTTCAGTGACACTTAACTTTCCGAATGTGCCTCGTGCTAAGTGTAATTGCTTCAGATCATGCCTCGTGCTACCATTATTCATGCATGTGCTGGCAGTTCAAACATTCACAAGCTTCAACGGTGACCTTCAAAGACTTTCATGCCATAAAACTTTACAATTAAAGGAATGAAATTCGACACTTCCTTCTTGCACGCAGCTTCAAAGACGTCCGTTTCAAGATGTTCTCATTAAGACCAGGGGAGAGGATGTCCGTAGTTCGCCCCCTGCGCAGATCCATCCTCGCCGCCAGAAAATGTGGTAATTACACAACTTCGTTTGTGTAATCCAGATGAGTTTATTTTAAATTGACATCCTCAGCTTGGCAGTTCCTTACACGATGCTGCCTCCACAGTAATGCAGCATACTCAGAACACAAATAGTTAAGCCATCCTCGTCACCAGAAAATGTGGTAATTACACAACTTTGTTTGTGTAATCCAGATGAGTTTATTTTAAATTGACATCCTCAGCTTGGCAGCTCCTTACACGATGCTGCCTCCACAGTAATGCAGCATACTCAGAACACGAATAGTTGAGCAATCTACGTTCTGCCTGGACATTCCAGCTCACACACTAACACTTGGAAATGTGATGATTAACTCTACACCACCCTCCTGGACCAAGGCCACTCAGCAGCCCTCATCCTTCTCGACCTGTCCGCAGCTTTCAACACCGTCTCTCACCGCACTCTAGTAACCAGGCTACATGAAGCCGGCATATGAGGGACCACCCTGGACTGAATCCAAGACGATGCAGCCTGGATGACCAACAACTACCCAAAACTCAACACCGTTAAGACAGAAGTCCTCGTACTTAGACCACCCCTTCAGCATGGGATGACACATGGTGGCCCGCCGCCCTCGGGAGCCCACCAACCCCTTCGGACCACGACAAAAACCTCGGCATCATACTCGACTCATGGCTCACGATGAACAGACAAGTCAACGCCGTCGCCTCCAGCTGCTTCAACACCCTCCGCATCCTCTGCAAGACCTTCAAGTGGATCCCCCCAGACTCAAGGAAGATAGTCACCCATGCACTCATCACCAGCATACTGGACTATGGAAATGCACTCTACGCCGGCATCAACAAGTTCCTTCTACACAAACTTCAGACCATACAGAATACCGCAGCCAGACTCATCTTCGACATCCCCCGCAAAGAACACATCAGCCAACACCTGCGGAGACTCCACTGGCGGCCCATGGAAAAATGAATCACCTTCAAGATCCTCACCCACGCCCACAAATGCCTGCACAACAACGGACCCAAATACCTCAATGACAGAATAAACTTCCACATACCCAAAAAAGGCCTCCGGTCTGCCAACCTCGCACTGGCCGAAATCCCCTGCATCCACAGAGCTAAAGCAGGCAGATCATTCTCCCACATCGCAGCCAGAATCTGGAACGAGCTACCAGCAGTTATCTGACTCACCCCCAACCTGAACACCTTCAGGAGGACCCTCAAGACCTGGCTTTTCAGCTAAACGGATCTGCAAGCCCCCCTCCCCTGAGCGCCTTGAGACCCTCACGGGTGAGTAGCCCCTTACAAATCCCTGATTGATTGATTGATATCTTCAGTCCGACAAATAAACATTCTAGTAGCAGCAGGTGGATCAATGCATAATCTTGTTTTTAATTATTCGGTTTTGAAAGCAATCCAAAAATAAAAGTTCAATAGAAAATTCAAAACAGGCACATAGACAGTAACTATTATTGCACTTTCAAATTATATTGCACAATTTCTAAGAGCCACCCACGCTGATCTAATAATTAATTAATTTGATGATTCTGTGAACGTCTTACGCCTTCTCATACATTTTTGATCAAATTACCCCATCTAACCACATTTTTCACTTACCCCGGTACTTCAGAAAGACGCTCCTATTTGTTTGCTTTACTAATTTTACTATTCTAATCGCTTATTATAGGGACAGCAAATATTTCCAAAACCGAGTGATTACAGATCAGCACAGCCACAAAAATGAACTTAAGTGTTCCATTACTCCAAAAACAATGATTGAGCATGGTTTATTCGCAAAACTAATGCAAGAGCTGATATATTCAAAATCTCTGTCCAATATGCAAAAAATGTAGGGCACTGCCATGCAACATGGTACCAATCCTCATAAAGTCATTCTCCTATCTAAGGAAGTAGGGAGGAGTATTTGCACTGATTTTATGGGGAAGTGTTTTTTGCATCAAAATGATTTCGCCTCATGTTGCCCACCGAATATTCTCAAAATCTTAATTTGCAAATGCCATTCCACTGTGATAAAGCGTTTACTAATCCCGTATCCAACCCGATTTGTAACGTTATTTTCTCTAGAGCAGTTGTTTTAGAATTATTGCAAAGAAAGCAATGTCATTGCCATATCCATTTACGAAGTTCCTTATTAGAAGATAGCCTTTTAATTAAATGTAAAATGCCTATTAACCCCTTGCGTGCTGCCGTCGGCCAACGGCCGTCGCGGCCCCGCCCATTTTGCGGAAGTGCCGCACTGCCGCGAAATCGCGGCCGCGGCAAAGGGGTTAAGTCAGCTATGGTAATGCGGTGAATTCACTCATAGTTTGTCTGAGAGAACAACACCAGCCGCTGTTGTCAGTGATTAACGTTTGCAATGTATTAATGGCATACTTTGAAAGTTTTTGAGACAATGGGGCTGATTTATCAAACAATCTGGGGTGTAGCTTAGTCAGTGAGATTCAAGGGCTGTGAATCGCAAAGTTCCCAACTAAAAAGCAGTTTGCCACAGAGTGGAGGGATGAGATGATCAAAATTTGGGATGGGCTGTTCCCATGAAGAGCAGGTTCAGTACTGATTTGCATTCGGTGGACCTCTGTCTAGAGAGGCACAGTAGAGGAAAAATAATGAGTTGGAATGTTGGACCAAAGATTTGCAGTAGTTAGTTCATTTGCATGCATTCATGACATCACCTTTTGGATGTTTGATTGCCAGTAATTTGTCTGAAAACCTAGAAATGATGAAGCTTTCCAAGCTTGTATCCTTTAGTGTGTCGCCCTAAGTAGGACAGGTATGCCCAGGCCTGGGTTTCTCGCACACTGTGTCACTGGAAGGAAGCTGTACCTGGCTGATTAGCCCATAACTAGGGGCAAACCATTCCTGGGTTGCTTGTGTTCTGGGTCAGGCAGGATCTGACTTGGCAGTTAGTGCTGGACTGTTCTGATTGGAGCAGGATGCAAAATGGGGTGACATGGTGTGCCAAATAGTGATGGATTGTGATGCGGCCCAAGTAATTACCTGTGGCTGAAATGAATCCAAGCATTCCATTCATCACTTTTTTTGTATACTTCAGTGTGTCGTCTCTATGTGGTGGGTATGCCCAGACCTAGGTCCCATGCGCACTGTGTCAGTGGAACCAAGCTTTACCTGGCTGATGAGCCCATAACTAGGGCAAAACCGGTCCTGGGTTGCCTGTGTTCTGGTTCAGGGAGGAACTGACTTGGCGGTTTGGGCTGGACTGGTTTGGTTGGAGCAGAGTCAAGACTGATTTGCATATAGCTGGGTCCAACCTAGGGTGGCAAGCCAGGCAAAATAATGATTAATTGGCATGCGGCCTCAAGTAATTACCAGTGTCTGAGATTAATACAATCATTCTATCCATCACTTTTTTGTATACTTTAGTGTGTCGCCCTAAATGGGACTAGTATGCCCAGACATGGGTACTGTGCACACTGTGTCACTGGAACCTAGCTGTATCCAGCTGATGAGCCCAGAAGTAGGACAAAACTGGTCCTAAGTTGTTTGTGTTCCCTTTTACGGAGGACTTGGCTTGGTAGTTTGGGCTGGGCTGTTTGGATTGGAGCAGGGCCAAGACTGATTGCATATGGCTCAGTCCAAACTGGGATGACATGGTGTGTAAAATAACGATGGATTGGGATGTGGCCTGAGTAATTACAATTGGCTGAGAGTATACTTCACTTTGTCACCCTAAGTGGAACAGGTATGCCCAGACATGGGTTCCGTGCACACTGAATCACTAGAACCAAGCTGTACCAGATTGATAAGCCCATGACTAGGACGAAACCGGTCCTGTGTTGCTTGTGTCCACATTCAGGGAGGACCTGTTTTTGCAATTCGGGCTGGATGGTTCTGATTGGAGCAGGGTTCAAGATTGATTTGCATATAGCTGGGTCAAATCTCAGTAAAATGGTGTGACAAAAATCAATTGATTGGGATGGAACCACAAGTAATTATCAGTGGTTAAGATGAATTCAAGCATTCCATTCATCACGTTTTTGTATACCTTAGAATGACCTCTTTATGAGTAGTTTCAAACAGAAACAAAGAGGACTCCCTTGGCCACCCACATTGACATTTTGGTTGGTTTGCCCCCATAAATTGCCAATACATATTATGTTTATCTCTTGAATGTGGTGTGACAGGTTAGTTGTTATGCCCCTACACTGCCTGCTAGATCCCACTTACAATATGAGTAATATGTTCTATGTGACAGGATCTAGCAAGGGGTTGGCTGAGTCACATGTCTAAAATCGAATCTCTGACAGCACACATTACATTTAGGATCAAAACATGCTTCGATGCAAAACCACTTGTAGTCGCAAAACACTTAGATACAAAATAACCATTGTGCAGGGCATGGTGATAGGTTTAGGTGCACAAAAAATGTAACAGTTACATATGGAAGACTTTTGACTCCCCTACATTTTTTAGAATAGGCCTTAGCACTTACCCCTCAACATGTAGTGTCTGACCTCTGTTTTACTGAATATGACTTCAGGTAAGAAAGTCAGAGTGTTAGGGTGTTTTATGTAGGAGAACCGACCCAGTTGCTGTTTAAAACCTGAACAAGCTTAATCAGGTAGCATTCACAGGTAATGACCTCAGCTGTGTTTCCCAACATTATCTCTGCTAGGATATTAAGAGTCGAGGGGTTAAATGGGAGAGTGTCACAATGGCAAGTTGGAAAGAAAGAATAGGAGCATAATTAATTAAGACCGAAAGAATATAGTTAAAAGTATGTTTAAAAAGAGAGACGGGGAAAAGACCAGGTGATGGGGGCAGACATCCTGGAACATTATCCCATGGAAAACTTACTGTTGCAGGAAGAAATAATCCTGAAGGTGGTATCGCAACATTACCGTACCTTGATCAAATATACCTCAGACACCTTCAAGCCCTAAATGCCAGATAAGAGGTGTACATTGGAGAAATTGATGGCACGGATTAGGAGCTACTCCTCATGCACCAAAGGGAAGTAGTTATCAAGTCCTGATTACGGTTAATACACTTGAAAATGCTACAAAGAATCTACTACAGCCACAGTAAATTTAGTAAGTCATCCAGCCCGGATGCCTGAGGTGTGTTTCCAATGAGGTATCATTCCTACATATGGGGATGCCTCCAAATTTGATGTGACACAGGAGCCTGAAGCAGTAATGGGCCTGGAGATACTGGGAATGCCCCAACTAATACTTTTGAGGGTCCCAAATGGAGTGGACATTCCAAGTCGACAACTGGGATTTTGCATGTTGGCGTTCACTGTAGCCAAGCAAGACGTGGCCAAGATGTGGGGGAAGACACAAGCACTGACCATAGTGCAGTGGAGGGAGGGAATGAATATCTGCATGGAGGTAGAAATGGTGGTGTTAGAAAGTAAGGCGTGCCCCAAGAAGTTTGAAAATGTGTGGGAAAAGTGGAGAACATATCACAGGCTTGAGCTAACATGGAGTGATGAGGGAAACAAGGGGGCTCTGCAACTATGGTAGGGAGATGGTAGGGGAGAAACCTACGAAATGTATTAGGGTTTAGTAGCCCTTACACCAAGGGGAAGAATTCAAGAGGAATGGTGTGCAAAGTTTTGGTTGTACGAAATCATCAGATTAATATCCGGCTGTTCTATATGCTTGGTTTTGTGCCTATAAAATCAATAAAAAGAGTTATAAAATAATATAGAGCTGTGGAAGGAGCGGGGTAGGAGTAGGCACAGAAGTAGAACTCAGAAGAGGGGTTGTGGTGAGAGTAGTGCTATGAGTAGCAGTTGGGGAATTGGTAAAAGTAGTTTTAGGAGTGGGAGAAAAAGGGGATTGTAATTAGGTTTAGTGTGGGAGCAGGACTTTGAGTTTGCCACTGTTGCAGTGCAGTTCCTCCCTGTGTATTCCTTCTGTTAGTGGCGCAGGCAGTGGGAGACAGTTAAATCAGTTACTTCAGCAAGACTAATAGTCTTGTCTGCTGACAGAAAATGTAATCTGAATGGCACTTTACATAAGCAATGCAAGATGGAAGCTGACCAAAAGTCACTTTTTAAAGGCCTGGCCTGGCTTGACAGGTAATCTATCACCAGATATAGTGCGATTAAGAGAGGAAGTTGCCCCACTCACAAGTGAATTTTTTTCATTTCACTGACAGAATATCGACCCCCAAAATATTGCGATACAAAAATATTGCAACCAATATATTGATGAGAGGAATATCGTCATCATATCTTTATAATCAATCAATCAATCATGCCATTTGTATAGCGCACTACTCACCCGGGAGGGTCTCAAGGCGCTTGGGGGGAGGGGTATGCTACTGCTCGAACAGCCAGGTCTTGAGTTGTTTCCTGATGGCGAGATGGTCCTGGGTCAGCCGAAGGGGGATGGGGAGGGAGTTCCAAGTCTTGGCAGCCAGGTAAGAGAAGGATCTTCCTCCGGCGGTGGCTCTTCGGATGCGTGGTACGGCTGCGAGGGCGAGGCTGGTGGACCGTAGCTGGCGGGTGGGCGTGTAGAAGGTCAGGCGGTCATTGAGGTACTTGGGGCCCAGGTCGTGGAGAGACTTGTGTGCGTGGGTGAGGAGCCGGAACGTGATCCTCTTGTCGACGGGGAGCCAGTGCAGGTTCCTCAGGTGGCTGGAGATGTGGCTGCATCGGGGGACATCCAGGATGAGTCGGGCGGAGGCGTTCTGGATGCGCTGGAGTCTTTTCTGTAGCTTGGCTGTGGTTCCGGCGTAGAGGGCGTTTCCGTAGTCCAGTCGGCTGGTGACGAGTGCCTGGGTGACAGTCTTCCTGGTCTCGGTCGGGATCCAGCGTAAGATCTTGCGAAGCATACGCAGGGTGTTGAAGCACGATGAGGAGACGGCGTTGACTTGTCTGGTCATCGAGAGGGAGGGGTCCAGGATGAAGCCCAGGTTGCGTGCGTGGTCGGTTGGCTTGGGTGCGGTGCCCAGGGCTGGGGGCCACCAGGAGTCATCCCAGGCGGAGGGCGAAGATCCCAGGATGAGGACTTCCGTCTTGTCCGAGTTCAGTTTCAGGCGGCTGTCCTTCATCCACTCGGCGACGTCTTTCATCCCTTCGTGTAGGCAGGTTCTGGCGGTGTCGGGGTCTCTGGTGAGGGAGAGGATCAGCTGGGTGTCGTCGGCGTAAGAGATGATGTTGAGGTTGTGCTGGCGTACGATGGCTGCGAGAGGTTTCATGTAGATGTTGAAGAGGGTGGGGCTGAGTGAAGATCCTTGCGGGACGCCGCAGATGACTTCGGTGGCCTCGGAGAGAAACGGGGGGAGGCGGACTCTTTGTGTTCTTCTGGCGAGGAACGAGATGATCCACTCCAGTGCCTTCTCTTGGATACCGATGTTGCTGAGGCGCTGGACTAGGGTGCAGTGGCAGACCGTGTCGAACGCAGCGGAGAGGTCCAGGAGGATGAGGGCCACTGTTTCCCCCTTGTCGAGCAGGGTCCGGATGTCGTCGGTGGCTGCGATGAGGGCGGTCTCGGTGCTGTGGTTGGCTCTGAAGCCGGACTGCGAGGGGTCGAGGGATCCGTTCGTCTCGAGGAAGGCGGTCAGCTGTCTGTTGACGATCTTCTCGATGACTTTAGCAGGAAAAGGGAGGAGCGAGATGGGGCGGAAGTTTTTGAGATCGGTGGGGTCCGCTGTAGGTTTCTTCAGGAGGGCGCTGATCTCGGCGTGCTTCCAGCTCTCCGGGAAGGTGGCGTGTTGAAGGAGACGTTGATGATGTTCCGGAGTTGGGGTGCGATGGTGGAGTCGGCCTTGTTGAAGACGTGGTGTGGGCAGGGTTCGGTCGGTGATCCGGAGTGGATGCTGTTCATCGTGCGGGCTGTGTCTTCAGTGGTCACCGTGGTCCTGGTGCGAAGGGTGGCGTGGGGGGCGTTGGTTCGACGGTTGGGTGCGTGGGTGGGGCGCCGAAGCTGTTGTGGATGTTGGCGATCTTGCGGTGGAAGAACGAGGCGAGGGAGTCGCAGAGGTCTTGTGACGGAGTGATGTCGTTGGTGCCGGTGCTGGGGTTGGAGAACTCCTTGACGATAGTGAAGAGCTCTTTGCTGTCGTGGGTTTTGTTGTCCAGTCGTTCCTTCAGGGATTTCTTCTTGGTGGTGCGGATGAGCTGGTGGTGCTTGCGGGTAGCGTGTTTGAGGGCGGTCATGTTGTCGGTGGTCCGGTCGAGGAGCCAGGCTTTCTCGAGGGTGCGGCAGGTCTTCTTGGAGTCCTTGAGGTCGTCGGTGAACCAGGATGCTTTCTTGCTCTGGGTCTGCTGGGAGGGTTCTTTAGTGGCGCGAGGTCGTCGGCGCAGGCGGTCAGCCACTGTGTGAAGTTGCGGGCTGCTTCGTTGGGGTCCGTTGTGTTGGCGGGTGGGCTCTGGCTGAGGGAGGTGGTGAGCTGGTCTGCGGTGATCTTGCTCCAATTCCTGTGAGGTACCTGTTGCAGGTGGTGGTGGGTTGTGGATCTTTTGAAGCTGAAGTGGACGCAGCTGTGGTCGGTCCAGTGGAGACCGGTGGCGTGGCTGAAGGTGATGTACTTGCTGGAAGAGAAGACGGGAACAAGCGTGTGGCCGGCGTAGTGGGTGGGGGTGTTGACCAGTTGCTTGAGTCCGAGGTTGGCGAGGTTTTCCAGCAGGGCCGTGGTGTTGCGGTCCTTGTTGTTCTCCAGGTGGAAGTTGAGGTCCCCGAGGAGGATGTAGTCGGTGGAGGGGAGGGCGTGCGGGCTGATGAAGTCTGTGATGTCTATGCTGAATTGTGTGCGTGGTCCCGGGGGTCTGTAGACGAGGGTGCCTCTGAGGGTCGTCTTAGGGTCGGTGTGAATCTGGAAGTGGAGATGTTCGGCTGCGGCGAAGGAGTCGTTGGCGTCGGTCGTGATGCGGATGGTGTTCCTGTGGACGATGGCGATGCCACCTCCGGTCTGGTTGATGCGGTCCCTCCTGATGATCTTGTACCCGTCCGGGATGGCGATGGCGATGTTGGGTGCAGAGGAGGCGTTCATCCAGGTTTCCGTGAGGAAGGCGACGTCCGGCGATGTAGCGTCGAGGAGGTTCCAGAGTTCCACGGCGTGTCTGTGGACGGAGCGGGTGTTGATCAGGATGCACTTGAGGTGGTTGCTGCTGGTGTTTGTCTTGGCGGGTGCGGGGCAGGTTCGGAGGCAGGTGAACTTGCAGGTGCAGCAGGTGAAGGGTCCGTGGGTGCGTCTCGGGGTGGCTCGGCAGCAGGCGTGGGTCCGGCCGGCATGAGTGCGTTGAGAGTGGCGGCGTCGTAGGTCAGTCGGGTCGTCTTGCCTCGGCGGGGAGGGCCAGGAGTCCTGGTGCTGGGCGCGGGCCAGGCGCGGACGGGCGCAGAGGGGCTTACCTTTGGCGCACCTTCGGCGCTCAATCGGCGCTCCCGCTGCGCGGTCGCTCTGGGGGCGTCATAAGTAAGGAGCCGGGAGGGAGGAGCAGCTGGGTGGCGGGAGCGGGGCGGCGAATGGAATCACAGGGGGGCGGGGCCGCAGGGAGGCAGCGGCGGGAAATTCCAAGAAGCAGGTATAATGGTAATATTATATAATATAAATAAATAAATAAATACATTTAGGGGCTTATTGCCATGTCTCGCACCGGCTGACCTCCTGTTGCCGGTTCCAACCGCCTGCTTCCAATGCGACTGAACACTGTTCAGTCACATACTTCTATTTCTCTATGGGAGCTTGTATTATGACCATACACCGGCCGTAATACAGGCTCCCATGAATAAATGGTGTGTGTGTAAAACCCTGCACCTTTGTGGCAAACACTCCATGGTGCCTGCCACACAGTGCAGGGATTGAAAGGGGGGAACCATAGGTACCCCCTTGTCCACCAACTATAGGCCACGGAGGCAAGCAGGCCCTGCTAGGGGTCCCCACAGTCACATTCCAACAGACTTTTCATGTCAGAAACGCTGGCATGCAAAGCTGGTGGGAAACCGAAATCATAATTCCACCGGTGAAAACGACATCTATAGGGGGTTACGGTGCTGTACCGACCAGCTGAAAGACAATGTGAGCCAGCCAGAACTGTGTCGGAATGATCGGCCTGTTCATACCCTGAACGCCGCTATCGTAATTCGATGGCCGCACCACACACCGACCATGTCGGTCGGAAAGCCTCTGACTGCGGTTTGAAAGCTTCCAACTAGGGGTCAGAGGCTTCCCGACCGACAGTGTAATCTGGCACTTAATATATATTTATATATTTTAACAAATATAATAAATTAACTCGATGTAGCATAGTTAAACACACATAAATAATAATTAATACATATATTTCCATATATCTACTTAAAAACGATTTTGAAACTATTCATTTGAATTTATATTACAATTTAAAAATTGGTAAATAATGTAATATAAAAAATATATAGATATATTTACATATACTAATAAAATTAAAATTATCAAGATTTAGTAAAAAATATTTCACACATGAAAAACATCAATAATTTAATAAACAAAAAGACAATAATATAAATGATAACAATAAACAATAAAAAAAAGAATAGATATTTTAATACAAATACTATTCCCATTCAAATGTATTTAAAACTACCCAAACTATAATAACAAATATATTAAAAAACACAGAATTCCCACTTCATGTAATGCAAAAATGAAAAAACGTGCAAACATTTTCAAATCTCCCTCCAATAAATACAATAGTAGTAAAAATATTTAATTACAGTTACGTTTCATTCACTATAACCATTTGTGCCACTACAACAGAAGGAAAACTGTTACCGTACAAAAGGGTAAAATGTACTACACCCACTCCAATCAAAACAACAGTTGGGAAAGAGTTGGATTGCGAAGGAGAAACATTTTCTATTGCCACTCCACTAAGTACAACATTAGGGAAAGTGTTCGATAGCGAAGGGGCAAACATTTACTATTCCCACTCGAGCCATTACAAAATTAGTAAAAGTGTTGGATTGCAGAGGGGTTAAATTTACTATTCCCACTCCAGCTGGCACACAGTAGAGAAAGTGTCGGATAGCGGAGGGGTAACATTTACTATTCCCTCTCCTGCCACTACAAAAGTAGGGATAGTGTTGGATTGCAGAGGGGCTAAATGTATTATTACCACTCAAGCAAGTTCAACAGTAGGGAAAGAGTTAGAATGTGGATGAGTAAAATGTACAATTCCCACAACAATAAGTGCAACAGTTGGGAAATTGTTGGATAGGGGAGTCGTAAAATTTGCTATTCCGATTCCAGCAAGTACAACAATAGGAAAAGTATTAAATTGCAGAGGAATACAATGTACTATTCCACTCCAATACGTGCAACAGTAAGGAAAGTGTTGGATAGCAGAGGGGTAAAATGTACTAATATCACCCTAGTCAGCACAGCAGTTAGGAAAGTGTTGGATGGTGAAGGGGTTAAATTTACTATTCCCACTCCAGTCAGTACAACAGTAGGGAAAATGTAAGATTGCGGACGAGTAAAATTAATTATTCCTACTCCAGATAAGTAACAAAACATCTTAAACAAAATCAAATTACTTCAAAAAGAAATTAAAATAAAATAAATAAATATTTTGAAAAATATACAAATTTATTTAATTTTAAAATGTAGAAAATAAAAAACATATTACAGTGTTAAATACATAACACAAATACCTACAAATATTATTAAAAATAAAATTCAGGGGGTGTGGCCAGCAACATGGCGGACTAGACGTGTCCGACCGGAGCTCCGTGAGCCCGCATGTGATCCTGAAGTAATACTTGGTTCGAAATGGTTACCTTAACCCCTAACTGCATGGGCTGAGTATACAGAAACAGGGCCCTTGCGAGGAAGACTTTATACCACCTGAGATCGTCCAGAATCAGGAGGAAAAGTGACGTAGGTGAGTGACTGCACCATAGGCAGAATGGCGGCGGCGGAGGCGATCTAGGCCCCATGTTTCGGGACTCTGAGCGGGGCACCTCACTGCGGGAGGAGACGGTGAATACATGGCGCCGGGGGCCCTCCGACCCCATCTCCCTCCCAGCATCGGGTACGCCAGGTAGAGATTGCTACAGGATAGAGACTCCCGGAACTGTCTCAGCTGCTCTTAAATATCTAGGGCACGCTGTACCCAGGGAGCTGTACTCCATAGAGTGGACACAAGGACATACTCCTGATGCCGGAGCCTACATCAGCAGCACCAGAGACAAAGGGCGGTCGCAGAGCACGTATGCGGTCGGGGCATACCAAGACTTTGGGAGACTGAGCCGGGAGGAGTGAACACCAACAGAAGCATCCCCGGCCTACTGACACCCTGGGGGAGGAGGTGGTGTGAAACGCCTGTGGCTTTGAAGAGATCCCGCGACAGGATTACAGAATGTGGATCCGCCAAGCCCAGTAGGAGGTCGAGCCCGGTGCCCTTCCCCTCTCCCCCTCCGCTCTACTCTGGGCAAACGACCTGAGGCCAAAGAGCTGCGGAATTTCCCAGGAGTATCCCAAACCCCTCGAAGTAGGAACACTGCCCGGGGTAAATAAGGTCGCACGAGGCAGGGGCCTGAGAATACGTGCCCGCTGTTGGCACCTTCACCGCTAGGACCTGGGGCCACTGCAACACATGGGGAACCTCTGTTGCCGGAACCCCAGGGGAGGCAGTAGTGTGGGGACCCATATGACGCCGACAAGAACGTCCCTGGCCTATCAGGGCACTAACTGAGTACGCAGAGAAATGGCTGAAACAAGAACATAGTGCTGTGTTGGCCCAGCCCTGACCTGCACGGACCCACAGAATCAAGTAGGGGCCGCAGGACTGGTGTGGCATGGTGGGAGGGGGCGGAGGACCCGCAGTGAAGACATTGAAGGTGCTGGATGAGGCACGAGGGGAGGGCTGCACCACAGTCAATTCACACGGACTAACCCACTGAGTGAAACGAAGAACACAGACACCCAACCCTCGGGGCAAAAGTGGGGTTTTTCTCCATCCCCCACCCACTCCCCCTCGCAGCAACCTGTCTGAGTGCTGGGGCAGGGCTACACAGGCACAAAATAACCTGCAGAACAGTTGGTAGACCGCACCCAGGCAGACAAAACACTGCTACTGCATAGACCATATCCCCTCTGAAAAGCGCCAAAGCACTACAACCCTAACGCCAAAGGGGATACACTGGGCCCTTAAGATTTGACGACAGGCACACCCAGAGGTGCACGCAGTGACAAGACAGATATTTTGTCTATTAGTAGGGTAGGGATACCTGCACGGAAACCAACCGTGGGCACAGCCTTGGGATCGAGAATCCCGAAAAGAGTGAAGGCGCAAAGTGACCTGAGAGACCCCCCACCCTCCTCTCATTCATATCATACCAGGAGCCTACAGCAATAACCTCAGATGGCTAAAGACAAGGGTCCAAAACCACAGAAACAAGGGAAGACTAATACGTTTGACAAGATCCTAACCACCACGGAGGCCCCTGCCACAGAGCCTACGGATGCACCAGATAACAATGTCATCCTTCAGGCCATCCAATCCTCAAGAGAGGCACTAGAGGGCAAAATAGATTAAATAAAAATCGATGTTAACTGACTGCGCCAAGACCTCCGAAATGTCTCGGAAAAAGTCACGCAAGCCGAACAATGAATATCGGAGATAGAGGATACCTCACACACCCTCAAGAGGGAAGTCACAGCCTTGACGATGCCCATGAAAGATGTGGCATGGAGGGTTGATGACGTAGAAAATCGCGCTTGAAGAAACAACCTACGCTTTCTTGGTTTTCCTGAAGCTATAGAGGGATCAGATGCTGGTGCTTTCCAGCGCAAGTGGCTGACGGACCCTCTCCTTGACACACGGTTCTCACCTTGCGTTGTGATCGAATGGGCACACAGAATACCAGGAGCGAGGCCACCGGCAGGAGCCCCACCTCGTCCGTTGATTGCGCGTTTCCTCAACTATCAGGATAGAGACCTCATCCTCTGAGAAATTAGACACAAAGTAGAAATACGAATAGACAACACCAAAATAATGGTGTTTCCAGATTACTCAAGGGATGTGCAAAAACAATGCAAGACATTTGACTCAGTGAAAGAAAAGTTGCAGAATTGACAGATCACATATATGTTGCTCTTCCCCGCCAAACGCAAAGTGATTTACCAGGCCAAAACACTGTTTTTCAATACTCCGGAAGAGGCCTGGTAGTGGTTGGAGGAGCACCCTCCAAAAAGGACCTCAGGGAGCTCAGTAACACTTCCCAAAAAAGGCCCTCCAGCGCTTGGCAGTAGACCAAGACCACAATGATTAAAATGGAGAAATAACACCACCACGCCAGGCGAACAAGTTAGGGTAACCCCATACCGAGGTAGGAAACCGGCTAAGTCGACACCCCAGGCCTCAGACTCAGAGAGCACATACCTAACAGATAGGCCCATGGGGAGTTAAGAGACAGAGACTAGGGAGCAGCACTCTGCAGAATGGACAGACAAAGATATTACGACCGACTCAGAGGAGGACCACCCCTTGATGCAGAACATCAATCTCCTCAAGAACCCGATCGACGATGATCGTGAGATTGACACAAACCCTCAGACCTGACAAGCAGATAATGAAGAATGACGAGCAGTACCGGGCCACCGGAGGGCCAAAGGGACAGTAAGCTTGAGAAGAGGTTTCGCCTTCCCCTCCGTGTGTTTTTCCTGGTGTACTTGATTTTCCCTTTCCTTCCCCCCCTATTTGTCTTAGTTTTATATTTTAGGTTTGAACTATTGCATTGTCTGTTTTGTTGGGGTGTCTCCCCTCACATCCCATACAGCTGTGGACACAGATAGCCGGAGATACTAGTCCCCGGAGCACTTAGTTTAGTCCCATAAAACAGCAGAGGGTGTTTAACAGCAGAGGCTCCAATCTGAACACGACATAGATGGTCAAGTTGACCTAAGGGATAGTCGGTTGGGTAGTGGAGGAGTGTACGGGGCAGGGATGGGGGGTGGGGGTTTGACATAGTTAGTAATCAGGTTAGAATAGGTGAACCTTTTTTGAGACAACAGATACGGAGACGTGGAGATCTGGGAGGCAGTTTCGGCAGTGAGGAAAGCAATTCGCAATTGCACCATGACAACACTTAGCAATTACTCATACTCAGTCCTTTCATGGAACATTAATGGGATGGGGAATAAAGTCAAAAGAGGACTGGTGTCTTCATACCTCAAGAGACTGAAGAGACTGAAGAGACTGAAGCCAGACGTAATAGATTTGCAGGAGACACACTTGAAGGGTACAAAATGTGAGTTTCTTGGCAGAGGGGCATATAAGACACTGGATTTTCCACTGAGGCAAGAGGAGTGGCCATCCTAATTAGTAAATGTCCGCCATTCAGAATCGAGCACACATGGGCAGACCCCAACGGAACCTATGTAGCAGTCAAAGGTATTTGGAATAGAAGGGATGTCACTTTTATAAGTGTATATGCACCCCCAGACTACAAAAACAGACACTGGAGAATCTCGCTGACATTCTCCTGGAGGCGGATTCGGGCACCCACCATATTGGGGGAGACTTTAACGATGTAATAGACCCTTTATCTGACCGTACGACAATCCCTACAGAAGGTCCCAAAGAGCCGCAACTCAAACGTTTCACAGACACGCTAGCGTTAACAGATATATGGCGCAGACAGCATCCCCAGACTACAGCCTATTCCTTCTATTCAGGTGCCCAGAAAGCCTTTTCAAGGATAGACTATATTCTAGCCCTAGCAGGGGAAGTAGCAGAGGTCCAAAAAATAGAATATCTGGTGAGAGGTCTATCGGACCACTCACCTCTATAGCTCACAGTAGGGATAAACACACAGCGCGCTGCCGGGGAATGGGAGCTCAATGCATGGGAATTTAAGGACCCTAAGGTGGCTGAGGAAATTTGGGTAGACTCTGAACTCTACTTTCAGGAAAACGTGGGGTCCGTGGAATCTGCCATCACATTATGGGAAGCATACAAACCCTTCCTACGGGATAGAGCCCAGAACATTATAGCCTATAAGAAACAGAAAGAAACAGAGGCAATTGTAGAGCTTGAATCAAATCTTTTCCGATTCGAAACGCTAGCCCTTACAAGCAAAGACCCCTCCCTGTTGAGGAGAATGCGAATTCTCCGGCGGGAATATTCCGCCCTGGCCAGGAAACACGCGCAACACAAGATACAAGCCATGCACGGGAGTCTCTACGACGCTGTAGACAAAACGGGCAGGCTGCTTGCATGGCTCAGTAGAAAAGATCACGCTTGAGGAGATTGGGAAAGCCATTTGTCAGTTGAAAACCAGGAAAGTTCCAGGTCCGAATGGGTTACCGCCTGAACTCTTTAAGCAAAATGCAGCACTATTAAGCCCTCATCTGCTCAATCTGTTTTTAGAAGCGCAGACAGTGGGTAGCGTCCTAAAAGATCTTCGAACGGCCACAATTGTGGCAATACCCTAGAAAGATAGGTCACCACAGAAGTGTAGCTCATATCAACCCATCTCTCTCATCAATATAGAAACAAAAATTTTAGCCAGAATATTCGCTAACAGGCTCACCAGAGTCATACCCAACCTTTGACAACATCCATTAGCCTTCTCCTATGTCCGCCCTGGAAAAATTTGGATTCGACCCTATATTTAGGCGATGGATAGCTATTCTATAGGAAAGATCCATGGCCTCAATACGGGTCAATGTAGTTGTTTCAAGGGAATTTCCAATAGAGTGCGGACATGTCAGCGATGCCCTCTGTCCCCCCTCCTCTTCGTTTTGGTGTTAGAGCCTCTTGCATGTGTCATCCAGGCGTATTCAGACATAACAGGTTTCCAAGGGGGAGAGGGTGGGTCCTTAGATGAGCACATATCACTGTATGCAGATAACATCCTTTTATATGTCACAAACCCCGGAGAGACTCTCCCGAGTAGTCTGCATAGCTTTGAATGCTACGGCGCACATACAGGGAATAAAATCAACTGGGAGAAATCGTAACTTTATCCAGTGGGACTGGGTGGAGGGTCATTTGGACACATCAGCCGGCTCCAGGTAGCGACTAATGGAATAAAATATCTGGGAATATATGCCACCACCGATAAAACAGAAGCTCTAAATTGCAACCTCTATAGAGTTCTCAAAGAATTTAGCTCTGATGTCGAACAATGGAAGAATTTGCCACTAACATTGTTGGGCAGAACAGCGCTTTATAAAATGATAGTACTCCCTAAATTCCTATATCTCCTTCAAAACACATATCAACTGGTCCCGAAAGAGGCATTTGTTTAAATTGATGACACACTAAGGACATGCCTGAGACACAAGGGAGCTGAGATATCATCTCTACAGGCTATTTGTTACTGTCAATGTATTACTGCCGTTGAATGAGAATATCAAAACTGAACATGCTTTTGCTTCCTGGAAATCTCCACTGTATCTGCACTAAAATCAAGAAAATGCCAATAAAGATATTTATTAAAACAACATTCATACGAAGAAACTTTTTTATTTAATGAGTATTTTTTTGCAAAAAAATGATTATTACATAGATTCAGTTTACTTACTTGTCACTGTATAACCACAGAAAAGTCTCAACATGCACCCAAAAAAATCTTTTTATGAAAGAAATATTTACACAGTTAATATAAATAAACTAATTATCATTAATTAGATATTATATATTAATCACTTATAATTAATTTACTACCCAATGTGATCCCACAAAACACATAACACACTCATAAAATTGATCAAACATTATTTACACAATCGACATAATTATTATCACATTTTTAATTAATAATAATTAAATAGAATATTTATTAATTACTTAAAATTAATTTACTTCCCTCCCAATACCCCTTCACAACACACAAGCCACATATTCAATCAAAACATACAATTTAATAACACATTTAACAGAATGAATGATCAATTAAACAAATATCATCTATTAAAAACTGTATATAAAAGCATTTAATTAAATAACTTCCCACCCTTCACCCCTATAAACCACATAGCCAACACCTAAAATCAAACAAAAAAAACTAATTACACAATTAAAACACTTAATTGTCAAAAAAATAATTTATAACATTTAGAAATTAATAGAAACTAACTATTAATTTATTAAAATTAATGTACTTCCCATCCTTTACCCTAACAAACCCCACAACCCATGCTTAGAAATATTCAATTAAAGAATTATTCATAATGAATTATCAATTAATGAATTAATTTTAATGAGTAAATAATTATTAATTAACGAGAAATAAATTGCTTCCCACCCTTTAACCTACAACCCCTCAACCCACAACCAGGAAGAAATAATTAAACAATTGCCATAATGAATTAATTAATAATAATTTACAAAAGACAACTAATTAAAAATAACTTACTTCCCACCCTTGAACCCTATAACCCCACAACCTCCACCCCAAAATATAAATTACACCATTAACATATTTAATTTTTCAATGAATTAATTAATATTAATTAACAATAAATGTATAATTAATCAAACATAAATTACTTCCCTACATTCACCCCTATAACCCCCAAAACCTGCACATAAAATGTACTTAAAAAATATAATAACACGATTCACATAATTGAATATCAATAAAATAAATAATAAAAAAATAAAATAATCATACATTTATAATAATTAAATTACACCTATGAATCCCACAACCTGCTACGGAACTAAATAACAGAACATTTAATTAAATATAATACCTACTAACTATGTAACAAATTAATTTAAAAAAAATAATTATACAAAAAAATTACACCATATACATTTCAAATATAAAATAAACTCTTTAATAATAATTTAAAAAACAATTTGTTAAACAACTATAGTTTTGCAAACGATATTAATGAGTTCGATATTTAAAAAAATTAATATTACTTATTTTCAAATCAATATTGTTGACATTGATATTCTTGACATCGATATTTCCATGTCACAATATTTTAGACCCGATATTCTTGTACGTCGATATTTTCAACTCGATATTTTGTCTGAATAGCATTTTTTTCCCGACAAGATTAATTGGGCAGAACATGTTTGCAAAGAGTACTTGTTCCGCCCCTTTTGGCTCTTGAGGGACTTTCCCTCACTGAACATGGGTAAAGCATTCAAATGTAATGGCGTGGCAGCATTGAAAGGAAAAGTAAAATATTTCTATTGTCTGTACATTGGTTCACCTCACCTAAGATGGCCACCTCATTGAAATGTTATGTGAGTAACACAGCAGCGTGCAAGAGGAATCCAAGCAGTATGAGTGCGGCTGCTTAGATGGGAAAATATTAGGCACAGTGAACGAGTTCCTAAGGCTGTGATGCTCTTGGCACATTCTATTGTCTTTGACACACAGCAAGAAAGCTACTCTACTCTGCAGCCTTTCAATACACACCAGCAAGGAGGAAGTGCTACTGTGATGGCTCTGTGGAACTGGGTGGAGCCCCCGCCTGCAGCTGAAGAGAACGTGGCGGCGCAGCACTGGCATTATCAGGTTCGATGCCAGGTTCGATGCCTTACTGACCTTCTCCTCTTCCGTTTCGCTTCCTGCAGGCTCTAGGAGGTGGCGATGCAGCTAAGGTATGTGTCATAAGGCGACTCTAACAGCAGGCATGCACCCTATTTGCATGGTTGCTACACTTGCAGAGCTCAAGTCATCACAACATGGGGGTAGGGAGTGCCAACCTAGAGATCAGGGGCAGCAGTTGCACATGGACCCTGAAGCTCGGATAAGGCTCCATAACAAGCAGGATGGTCCTGCCGGTAACTTCTCATAAAAGGGCCCTGCCAGTATATAGATATAGAGATTAAATGAGACTATTAGGATTAGAGTGGGTTAGGGGTTAGAGTGGGTACAGCACGTGACACCTGTTAGAATAAACATGCAACACTTCAGGGCATTCTATCGGTAGTGTTGAGGGTAAGACTGAAGACATTTAGGATTTGCAGTAAAACACTGCATGAGTAACAATAATACAAGTTAACAGTACTGAGGTGATCATGTTAAGTTTGCATGCCTACGGGACAATGTCATTATTGTGCTGTGGTATTCAAGGACTGTGTTGCGTGGGAATGAAAGCTACGATGAGACATCCGTTGTATGTATAACTCAGCAGGAACCCTCTGGCCTTAAGTCTGCTTTCCATGAAATCACAACTGCATATAGCAATATACGCCTGATGATGCCATGGAGAAGGAACGTGGCCATGAGCTCTGTATGTCTTTAGCATACAAATATAAACAGCACGCGGGGCTCCATGTGTTAACACAGTATAAATAATACTATTGTGCCTGACCACGCTCGTTATGTGAACAGAACATCACTTGCATGGTCATGCATGTGAACCTCTGATTAATGTCATGCTACATCATTTCCCCTTTTTTAATAAACACAGAAAAATTGCAATTGTACATAGAAATACTTAAACCTAGCTGGCATGAAAGTATTGAGTGCAGCTCTGAAGGCAATGGGAACATAATCATCATGGCAATCTCCACGAATATCATTGTTTCAGAGGGCCTTTCACCAGCAAGATCAGCATCAGCAACATTTGCTTAAACCTGAATTTGTACAAAGTCTGAAGACAAAATATCAGTTCCCAAAAGAGCATTTCCCAAATTAAACCAACTTTCAGGTTCCAACTTTTTATATGTACAACTGTCATGTGCCTGTTCAGGTGTTAATTTCATTCAATCTCTACTCCCCCATCCTTTATCTTGTAACAAAACAGAACCTTTAGACACTTTTCAACTTGAATAGGCTCGGAGAAAACAGATTCTCCCTGTTTTACCTTGTTAGGATATTTGATGAGAATCCAGTCATATATATCAAACTCAACACACTTTACACCATGAGCGGTATCATAATACAGCTTATGTCACAGTTGTGCAGCTTCAACACTCTGTTTGACCAAATTGGCCATATTAAAAAAGCAAGATTTATCTTTAGGCAATTTCTCCATTAACCAATCAGGAAACACCTCTGACTTTGGGATTCTTTTCCTTAATAGTAGAAAAAGAGACACACCCATAGTGGAGTGGGGGGTAAGATGATATGTTCACACCTTTTGTTTAAGGACAACATCAACTGGTACTCCAGTTGCCGAAGCAGATTGCACACCCACTTTCAAAAGTCTGGTTACCAGGGCCAGACTGGCCATAGCGGGCACTGGGCATTTCCCCGGTAGGCCGCCAGGGTGGGGGTCAGTTTTTGGCCCCGGGGGGCCGTTTTTGTTACCGGGGGTCGGCAATATCGGCCCTGGCAAACTGCTCAGCTGCACTCCCCCTCCCCAAGGGGGGGCCAGCTGAGCAGTTTGCCAGGGCCGGTTTCTGTTCCCAGTCTGATCCTGCTGGTTACTCTCTAGACTAGCCCATTGGAAGTTGGAGAATATTAAGCTACTTTGAGGTGTCGAATATGTCATTTCTCAACAAAGTCCTTAATTTGTGATAAAAGAAAGTGTGTACCATTGTCAGTTATCAAATCCCTGGGGAGTCCTTCACAGTCAAAACTATTAGATACAAATTTCATGACTGAGAGTATTTGCATTCGTATCAAAATTAAAAGAAAATCACTTTGAAAAATAATCAACTGAAACTATTAAAAACTTTTTATCAGATGTTAACAGGTGAAATGTACTAGCAACATCCAGGGCTACTTTAGACCACAGTTCATCTGGAAAGGGAACTACATGCAAGGGTGTTTTATGAGAGGGACAATGTTTGTCAGACAATAAACATGTACTGCAAGATGAAATCCAAGCGGCAACATGTGAGTCTAAAGAGGCCCACCAAAAGTATTGCTTCACATTTTTAAATGTGGCTCCAGCACCTAAATGCCCACAATGTGCTGCTTGAAATAATTTGGGTCTAACTGCAAATGGTGGAAAAATCCAATCGTTGTGAAATAGCCATCTACTATTGATAAATCACTGGAAACCTGTGAAAATTGCCTGATTGGGGCAGGTAAACATCTTTCTCTGGGCCAACCTTTGGTGCAAATCCATGACCTGAGATAAAATGTTATCATCTGAAACTACAACAATCCACTCACTGCAAAAAAACACATCCTGAGTACTCAAAATATCGTCCAAGGTAGCCACCACAGACTTAACAACTTATTTTCCTTCACCAGAATTGATATCTTGAATTAGTATTC
Organism: Lissotriton helveticus; assembly: GCF_964261635.1. Lineage (NCBI taxonomy): Eukaryota > Metazoa > Chordata > Amphibia > Caudata > Salamandridae > Lissotriton > Lissotriton helveticus. The sequence continues at coordinate 646,218,252 of NC_136059.1, forward strand.
TGGACAAGTAATCCGCTCTGCAAATTCTGCTGCCTGGAATTAATTCAATCCTCAAATTGCGAGCGTCAGAAAAGGCTTATTCTGACCAATCATCATTTTGGAGATAATTCAAAGGTTTGTGTTCAGTGTATAGAATAACTCAGCCCCCATAAGAATGTCTTGAATTTCTCAATAGCCCCGGAACAAGCTAGAGCTTCCCTCTCGATGGTACTTATCGAGATTCCGATGACTTGAGAGAGCAGGATGCAAACGCAATAGTGTGCTCGTTGTTGTCATAGGATTGTGAAAGCACAGCACCTATACCAATTTGACTGGCATCAACAGTGACTAGACATTTTGCACCTGGTTGAAATACTGATAGTGTAAAAACACGAGAGTGACCCCTTAATAACAAGAGTCAGGGTATTTTAATCAATTTTTAAAAATAACTACCCTTGGCGAGCAAATTTCCGACTTTTGCATACACTTATATCAAATCATTCACATCATGCCCCTCCACCAGTCTAGAAAGGGAAAACCAAAGCAAATGCATGTATATATCCTATTTAATTTTAAATTGAAAACATTATAAGCATGTACGTCAAATCACAATAAAAACAATAAAACCCAATCCTCCAATAATTTTATACAGTAAAAAGACATCAAAGAGAGATATAATCAAAGACATACATATCTGTAATTTAAAATGGTTAATTCGAAAGAATCAATAACAGTATCAACATAATTTGATTTTGAACAATCAGCACTTTGTTCCTCGAATGCAAAGCAACAGAGACAAGCGTTGACTCATTTTAGTGGAACAAAAACAGAATAAAACCACCTTCTTCAGGACAATGAATTATCTACCCCTCTTTTATGACCAACCCAGGAGGTTCACCTGTTTGGAAACATGAATCAGATGTCAACTAGAACCTCCACCACTCTGGTCACAAAAACTTTTTTATACTTTTTTATTTCATACAATTTATGCACTGTTCCTACTTCTCAGATTATTCACGACCAACCAGGAGAATTTCTATCCCTCAATGCACACCAAATTAATATTAGTAGTATTCTGATATACATGGACACTTGCCCCATGTCACCCACTCTAGGCAGAGAGGTATACACACTGATCATCCATACACTCAATCAACCCTCCATGCTCCATCCTTTCGGTATTATTGAACTCACCTCTAGTATCAAGGTGAGGTTGTTCGTATAGGCTGTTCATAATTTAATATCAACGAATCAGCTGTATATTGCTAATTAAAAACTAGAGACATAAGTCATAGGTTAGGGAACCATATAATTTCATCAATGTTGATCTCCCCTTAACTCACATAGGCTTAACCTACCAATAATGGCAGTCCATGAATATTTAATCACTCCTTTTCACCCCTTCTCAGGTGGGGAAACAGTAGGCAAATCAGCAATACATTCCTGGTTAAAAACTAAAGACATAAAGTTACAGTTATGGGGATGTCTAGTCTCATCTGTGTAAGTCTCCTCTCAGATTTTGAACATTTGTGGAGTTTAATGGGAACTCCACGTTCTCCACAAATTGCGGAGTTGCTGAATTCCCCAAACTTTACCACCAGAGCAGAATTTTATACCCAGGCCTAAGTTACTGTTCACAGACCCACTCAGAGACTCATGCACTCACTCCCATGTGGGTTACATGTTGGGGAGTTTATGGTGTCACACGGAGATCACATCACCAATTATGGACAATGGGGACAAAAGGAGAAATACCTAGGGAAGGGGAAAGGGCATGTTAGACAAACATCATTACACTGCCATGACAGCACAGACACTGAAGTTTCTTAATTGAAACATCCGTGAGATGGCCGGTCAGGACAAACGTTGTAGAGTACACGCTTTCCTGAGGAGATATTGCATAGCGATTGCGGGGCTGCAGGAGACACACATTTTGGAGGAAATGCCTTCGTAGACGCTGGAGGGGAGAAATCTACGCTATATCCTACTCTGGCTTTACACGGGGGCATTGATATGGGTGGCCCCAGGGCACCCCTTCCAGCACCTTCACCATGTTATCGATCCCAAAGGGAGATATGTTATTCTGTTTGGAAGGTGGGAAGGGAGGGAATTGTGTATTATTAAAGTCTATGCCCCCAACCCAGATTGTTCTGATTTTTATCCGGCAGTCCTGAAGGCAGTAACACCTTACATGGGTGATGAAGATTTTAATTGTATTTTCGACGGGGCATTGGATCAGGAGCCCCTTCGAGATAACACTAAGCCCCGTATGGTAAATTCCCTGATGGGTATTCTGCAGGGCATGCAGTTGCATGATGAGTGGAGAGGGCGAAAAGCTACTGAGAGGGAGTTTTCCTGTTTCACTCTGTCAGCCCACACTTTTTCACGGATTGATCATCACTGCTGCTCTTTCTGCTATGATAAGGGCCATTGCTTATTTGCTGCGCTACCTATCTGACCATGCGCCTTTGTTGCTGACACTGTCCTCTGGACCGGGGCGACCATTCATTCCACTATGACAGCTTGGCTGAGGCCCTTACTGACCCTGCATAAGTTTAGACTGTTATGGAGGCTCTCAGACAATACTCTAGGGAGAACTAGGGGTCCACCACCACTAGATCCACGGAATGGGAGGCCATGAAGGTAGTTATCCTGGGGGTTTGTATGAAGACCAGCTATGGGGTCCAGCATCAGCTTAGTACTGATATCAATTCCCTAGAAAAACGTTTACAGATCCTGGAGGCCGCACTGTACCGGAACCCTACTGATAGGACTGCATGGACACAAGTGCAGGGAAAGGTACTTGATGCCTGGTCACGACTGGAAAGCACAAATACACCACCTACAGATAGAGACTTTAAATGGAGGGCGACATAACAGGGGCGTTATTAGCTAGACTTATCAGGACGGAGACTGAACACATGCCAGTGCTACAGCTTCTGGATGGTCTGAGGAATATTTTATACACACAAAATGTGATTATTAAGGCGTTTGCAACACACTTGCGCCAGACTAGTGCATTTCAGGTATTTTTTCAGGATATAACGTTTCCCACCATTGGAGAGGAAGGGGCGGAAGTTCTCGGGGCACCACTTACTAGGGATGAAATACTAAGCTCCATTAAACAGCTGAAGCCCGGGAAATGCCCGGGAGCGATGGTATCCCAGCTGAATTGTATAAGACGTTTGCCCCTCAGTTAGTGGAACATCTTCTTGAGGTATATACAGTAGCCAAGTAGACACTTCCTAATACCATGATGGAGGCGCTAGTCTCCACGATTCCCAAGCTGATAGGGATCCCCATTCCCCAAGTTCCTATAGGCCAATCTCTCTCCTGAATATGGATGACAAAATCCTAAGTGGTATATTGGTGGCACATTTACTACCAAACATGACTCGACTGGTCCAACCAGACCAGTCTGGGTTTATCCCAGGGCGGAATACTACTACACATAATCTGCATAGACTTGCGCATGTGTGGCATGCGCCTGATCTTGAGGAATCGGAGTGGGCTCTCTGTCTTTTAGACATAAGGGAGGCCTTTGACTCTGTCAAATGGGATTACATGTGGACTGTACTGGCCCAGATAGGTCTGGGTGACAACTATATAAAATGGTGAAACTGCTTTACTGTAAACCAACAGCTCGCATCCACCTCTGGAATCAAGTATCGGAAAGTCTAGAGCTCCAAAGGGGTACCCGACAGGGTTGCCCCCTGTCGCCGCTGCTTTTTTCCCTTACGATGGAGCCTCTGGCAATCACTCTCAGATCTCGGATGGAGTGTTGGGGTATCCGGATGGGAACAAGGATACATGTGGTGTCAATGTACGCCAACAACACAATGGTGTACCGTCTGCGTCCCAGGCCCTCAGTCCCGGAGCTCCTTCGGGAGATAAATAGTTTTGTCGAAATATTGGGTCTTTGCCTCAATCCTGGGAAATCTAAGCTGTTCCCGATGGGCAACCTGCCGAGGGTGGTGCAGAGTAAGCTGCCTGAGGTGGGGATAAGCTGGGTCACTGATACGGTCTGTTACCTGGGAGTCAGGCTGGTACACACACAAGAAGCCTATTTAGAACACAATATAGGGAGATGTGTAGAAGGTGTCACTAAGTCAATTGAGTATTGGCGGGAGCTCTCTCTAACTTTGATGCGGGTTGCCCTAATAAAAATGGGAATCCTCCGACGATGCTTATATGTACTACAAAATGCCCTCTATCACATTCCATGGGTGTACGTGCAGATTGGACCATCTATAAGTTGACCTCTTATGGGGATCCAAAAGGAAGAGGGAGAAATTAGACACATTACAGAGGACGTGGGAGCAGGGGGGTGGGGTTGGAGGTCCTTCTGTTGAGCTTTTATTATATAGCAACACAGCTTTAACATGCAATACAGTTGTTAGACGAGCACGACAATTGGGAGAAATGGCTTTTGGAGGGTACATATCCGGGGTCCTCTTTATCTGACCTTCTTATGATGGGAGCGGGGGTACCAATGAGATTCCCCTATATTATCAGGCATGTGGCCGCAGTTTGGGAAATTGCAATGAAAAGAGTGGTGAAGCTTGCACCATACGCCCCGGAAGTCCCACTATAGGCAGTGGTGGCATTTAAACGAATTAGTCGAACCATGGCAATCACTAGATGGACAGAGGGGGCATGTTGTATGATGGGCGATATGTACTCGGAACATGAGATGCTCACAAGGGAGGAAGCGTAGTCGACGTTCGAAATGGGCAGGAGGCAGTACCACCAATATGCGAAGATATCGGCGGTGGCACGAGATCTGTGGCCAATGTTTCCGGAAGTGTCACCCATTGTTGCCACTCTGCAGGCTCTTGTGTCACTGGTTGGGGGACGGCGGTTGGTGTCACATATATAAAGGGCGCTATAAGACGATTTCTTCACGAACCCGCTTCTGGTTCATGCCAGATGGGATGGGCTATTGGAGGACCCTCTGATGGACTTAGAATGGAAGAGAGTGCATGAGGGGGTTAAGCAAATCAGTTCCAATGTGAGATTTAAGCTTACCCAATTTAATATTGTTCATAAAATATACCTCACTCCACACATACTGCATAAAATATACCCAGATCATCCATCTAGTTGTCCTAGGTGTGGTCATTTGGACGCTCAGTTCTTGCATATGATATGGAAATGCTCAGAACTGCGACTATTCTGGAGGCAGGTACTGGAACACCTGAATGGTTTTGGGGTGGTTGCTATCTTACTTCATTAGGGAACTACTCCTGGGACTTCTTCAAGTCCCAAGGGTAAGAAACTCACTCTACGATTCATACAGCTGGGATTCGTGTTGGCCAAAAGAAGGATTGCGATTAGATGGATGAGCTCACTGCCCCCTATGGTGGGAAACTGGGAAAAAGATCTGAGAGAGTGTGCCACAGCAGAGCTAATTCGAATGCGGCGTGTTCGAAGAGATGAAAAATTGGAGGAGGTCGCGAGGTTGTGGTATATCATGATCTCAGAAATCCCTAGTGGTGAGACCCCCAGCTCACAAGTGACTCAGAGAACGCATGATGAGAGAGAGTGGGCAGGGTGCAGCATATATTAGAAGCCTACGGTATGGAACCCAGTGACCTAGTTATAGACTAAGCGGTGACGTTTCTCACGTGTGACACAGGGGTGGGTGGAGGGTGGGGAGGGATAAGTTGGAATTGTTGGGTTTTATGGAGGAGAGACCAATTGTTATATCTGACTAATGTACATGGTGAGTTCATGCTGGACCGTCAATATGAATATATCCTTCACAGATGCAGATGTATTATTTACTTCTCAAACAGCCTGATTCATGAAGCGAAATAGCGCCCGCAATGGCTGCGAAAATGCAATTGCGGGTGCAAAACACGGAATCGGCATTCAAGTACAAAATAGCGAATTCGCAAACACAGAATAGCGATCAAAATTGCGATTACGCTATAATAGTCGCAGAGTCCCGGTAGTCGCGCATTAGCGATACGGAAATAGCGACCAACCACGGAATCTGCGAAATGAATAGCGAAACGCAATATATTCGCAATCGGCATTCATGAAAAATATACAATAGCGGAAAACCCCAAAATCGCAATTTAGCGCGGCGCAAATTAAGGACAACTCAAAGCAGGTGGTAACCATAAAAGCCATGATTAACAAAAATTTGAAAAACAGTTGGCCAATCACCAACAGGTCCAGGCCTGACCAATCACACATAAGGACATTCAGCAGCAGCATTAGGCGTTCCACAATGCCAGGAATGTACATGGTGGTGAGGCGGTGAAGGCTACAGCGAGCAGCACGGAGGAGACGCATGAGGCAGGAAAGGATTTACCGGCAGCGGGTCACCTTGCTGGGCCAAACCAGAGAACAGATATATGCTAAAAACAGGCTGAATGGGGAAATGATCATCTGGCTGATACATGAACTTGACCCCCTCATGCAGCACCCAACAAGGCGGAACAATTCGGTGCCTACACATGTGCAGGTATTGTGCAGCCTGCACCTCCTGGCCTCCGGCAGTTTCCAGGGCATAGTAGCGGCTGCTGGGGGGATATCCCAGCCCACCATGTCACGCTGCCTCCACACTTTCGTTGACGCCATGCTCACCCAGCTCCACCGCCACATCACATTTCCCACGAGCCAACAGGAATTGGACCTGACTAAACTTCAATTTTACAATGTAGCCCATTTTCTCCATGTCCTCGGCTGCATAGACTGTACCCACGTCGCCATCTGCCCACCAGCTGCCACGGAGTATATGTACCGCAACAGGAAGTCCTACCACTCCCTCAACATACAGATGGTCTGCAATGCCAAGACCATCATCACTGACATTGTCGCCCAGTACCCAGGGAGTACCCATGACTCCTTTATCTTCAGGCACAGCGGACTCCACACACGACTGCTCAGGGGAGAGTTTGGGGAAGGACACCTACTTGGTAAGTACACTTTGTCGACAATGTCACATTGCAATGAAGGCACAGCGCTGCACAGGCAATCAACATCTGCTCCTCTCATTCAGGTGACAGTGGCTACGCCCTACGGGAATACCTCCTGACCCCTTACCTCAACCCTGCCACACCTCAGCAACGGCGCTACAATGTTGCGCACATCCGGACAAGGAACTGTATAGAAAGGACATTTGGCCTGCTCAAGAGCAGGTTCCGTATACTGCACAAGACAGGTGGGGCCATGTATTACAGTCCTGCTGCCTGCTGCCGCATTGTGGCTGTCTGTGCAATGCTTCATAACATTGCAACCAAGCGCCGGATACCTGTTGAGATCTCAGGCAGTGAATCAGAAGGGGACGACCGGCCACCAGCACATGCGCACCATGCACGCGGGGAGAACCCAGCTGAAGGCCACAGACGTCGCAACCACATCACAGCGAACAATTTCTAGCCCACCCTCTACCCCCACCCCACATATCACAATTGCATGCAAAATGTAATGATCACACAAGGCTAATGTGTGCAGCAAAATAAATATATTTGTTTCATTCACAAGAAAAAGGTAATCTGTACAACTATTTACAACCAACAGTATTCCTCCATACTGCAGTGTGCAAGTACATGGCAGGCTTATAGTCAGCCTGTGCCTGTGTTTTTCGGGCAGAGTCAAGTGCGCCTCCTGCGCGTTATGCCCAGCCGCCTCTGAGGCTCATCCTCCTCCGGGGCACCTGTACCAGGCGTTGCCCTGGTGCTGCGCCTAAGTGGCGGGACTAGTGTTGCAGATTGGCTGCTGACGCTTGAAGCCCCCTCACTGCCATCGTCACCCCCTACAGTGGCAGGTAGAGCTGGAGGGTGTAGTGCCGTCACCGCGGTGGTTAGGTGCTCCAGGACCCTGGTGATGTCCTCACAGCACTGAACTAGTTGGTGCTGCTGTGTGAGGGACCGGCGTGACAACTGGGAGGTGGCATTTGCAGCCACATAATTTGACCGGCTGTAGGAGGCCAGCCGGCTCACGAGCTGGTGGTGGCGCCGGCTTGCTGCCCTGCGCTGCTTGCTCATCGCAGCAGTGTTTGCCTCCATGGCTGCAGTCATGCGGCCCATGGCCGCCGTCATGCGGCCATGCGGTCTCCCACTCCCGCCACATTGCGCCCAATTTTGTGCAGCTGGAGCTGTATGGCACCTTGCTGCTGTGACTGGCGCTGATGGATCCTGAGCATGCGCCTCTCTACGCTCATACAGGCATGGAGATGTCCATTGCCCCTCCTGCTGATTGGAGCTGTGGTGTGACCGTGAGAGCTCCCACGCCTGCTCTGCTGGCCTGTCACAGTGGCTGGCCGCTGTGTTGCCGCTGTCGCAGGCACAGATGACGTAGCACCAGCTGCAGGTGGTGTCACCGCAGGCGTTGCTGGTGTGGCAGGGACTGGAGGCACATTAGTGGGGTGCCTGGCTCTGGCTGCGGGTGGGATGGCAGGAGCAGAGGCCACAACGGTGGGGGGCCTGGCCTTGGCTGCGGGTGGGATGGCAGGAGCAGAGGCCACAACGGTGGGGGGCCTGGCCTTGGCTGCGGGTGGGATGGCAGGAGCAGAGGCCACAACGGTGGGGGGCCTGGCTGCTGGTGTTGTTGCAGCGGCAGGGGCTGGTGCCTGGGTTTCTGGTTGTGAATCCTCCTCCTGGGCCTCCTCATCTATCTGCAGCCTCTCGCTGTCACTGCATTCTGCGCCACCTGTGAGGGTAAGTGGATACTCATTAGTTGCATGTGACTGCCAGACGTGCTGATGTTACATGCATGCTGGGTGACATTCCCTGGATGGCTGTGGATTTGCGTACTTTGGGACCTGTCTGGCTGCATTGTGGTACTACTACATTGTGGACATACTACATCTCCCACAATGCTTCAGGGCATACCCTGATGCGCAACAAAGGCATGACTAAGGGCCAATAAGTGAGCCTATTTGGTCAGGGACGGTCATAGGGGACAGGGTCGCTGTCGCATGCCACTTACCTTGGGTGTCTTGGGTGGGGCGGGAGGAGTCCAGAGGGGTGACGCCAACGCACGCCTCCCTCTCAAGGGTGTTCTCGACCTGGTCCTCCAATGGTGTGTTGGGTGGGACTGTCGGTCCGCCACCTCCGGTGCCCGATGCCTCTCCAAGGCGCTCCGCCACCCTCTCCTTGGCACGACCTCGGAGGTCGTACCATCGCTTCTTAAGCTCCTCCAATGACCTATCGGCCACACCCACCGAGTTCACGCTGGAGGCTATTCCCAGCCAGATCCTCCGTTTGTCTTGCTCTGGGACCTTCCTGGAGTTGATCCCGAAGAGCCTGTCATGGTTGGCCACCACCCCTTCAATAAGGTTCTCGAGCTCCTGCTCTGAGAACTTCAGCTTTCTCTTTCGTCCTGCGCTGTTGCTGGGGCCAGGGACAGGTTCCTCAGACATGGCAGCAGTTAGGTCGCTATTACAGTCGTTTGTGAAGTCGCTATCGCTGGTTTAGCGTCTGCTTTCCGACTTGCTCCCTCGAAGGTTTGCCTCACTGTGGTGTTTGGGGGTGGGAACTGCCTGCTTCCTGGTTGTGATGTCATCACTGTGCTCGGTAAGCGACTTCCCGTTTTCCCGATCGCGCGAGAATGCGAGTCGCATTCCCGATCGCACGGGATTGCGAGTCGCAATCCCGATCGCACGAGATTGCGAGTCGCAATCCCGACGCAGGTAGCCGGGAATAGCGATTTTTCTGCGTTTTTAGTTAGTCGCTAACGGATTTAGCGCCCGCGTGCGAGTCGCTATTTTGTCCCCGAAAAGTACATGAATGCCGTTTTGCGTTTCCTCAATAGCGAGTCGCTATAATTCGCTATTAGGGACACGCAAAACGGCCCGTACATGAATCAGGCTGTATGTGCACTATTTGTAACTCTAAAGTTTGTACCTCTTTGAGTTGTCATGGATGTATTATTATCCTGGTCGGATAGACATTCAATAAAAATATTAAGAAAATAAAAATAAAATAGTCTCTGACCCAGTCTGTGCTCAATAGTTGCTGAGCATATTTTCGTTGCTGTATAGATATCCCCTTGGAGGGACTTTTAATGCATATGCACTGCTTTTAAATATAGTTTCTTTATTATAGATTTTTTCTGTATACTTTTCCAGTACACTTTCACTTTTGATGTACAATTCTCACTTTTTGTTTTATTTATGTGCTCTCCACAGATACACACGCTTAGACAACTCAGTATGGCATCCAGAGTAGCACAGTGGATCCAATTTTGGATCCTTATGATTTCAAAATACATTATGAGACACATATCAGGATAATAGAGAAAGGCTTTTGACCAGGTTCATCTTTGGGAGGTCTTAAAGAGATTTGGATTTCCTGCTAATCTAATAAAGGCCGTTCAACTTTTGTATCATTCACCAAGAACAAAAGTGTTGGTAAATCGGGAGCTAACCGATTGGGTTATGATATTACGTGGAACTAGACAGAGATGTCCCCTTCCTCTGCTCTTATTTAATATGTACATTGAACCATTAGCGATATAGATCAGAAAGGATCCTGCCATCATTCCTTTTAGATATGGGAATCTTGAGATTAAGTTAGCTCTCTAGGCAGAAGATCTTTTACTTCATACCCTGAATCCACAACTATCTATTCCCATACTAATGGCCAAAGCCGAAGCATTTGGGAGGATTTCAGGATACAGATTGAATACAAATAAGACCGATATTATGGAATGGAACCAACCAAAACAACAACTACAGGCAAAATCGAGCATGCGCTACCTTGGCATTATAATCATGCAGAAATTGGCGGAAGTCACTAAGGTGAATTGGAAAAAGATCAGCCAAGAAGTAGAGAGACTGCTGGTCAGATGGGCAAATCTCCCTCTAAATTTGTATGGTAGGGTAAATCTCATTAGGATGATTATTTTAGCCCAAATTACATTTCTTTTTAACTCCATACCACTATTATTTGATCAAAGGGAAATTGCCAAACTTCAAGGGAGGCTACGAAGTTTTATTTGGGCCTCTAAGGGCTCTCGCATATCTGGGAGAAGATTAAGGAGGAGACTGGAGAAAGGGGGGCTGGCTCTAGCGGATCTGATGACGTATGGGCATGCTATAGGTACCCTCTTTGGGGCAATGCTTGGAGAACTAAGGGAGGGCCAAGACCAATTCTTGTTCAAATTTGGAGATCCAAAGTTCTTCAAAAAAGTAAGATTAAAGATTTTATTGGGGGTTTTGAAAGTATGGGTCCATATCCAGAAAAAATAAGAATTCCATATTATACTTCTAGGGCCCCGAATGGGGAATCTCCAGGGACCCCCGACTGCTTGAATGATTCACTTAGTCTCCCATTAAAGAATTCTGGTATTTTTTGTTGGGGAGATTTGAAGTCAGGAACCAAGTTAGTCGGCTGGGAAACTTTGAATTTAATCACAGCGGGCAAACTAGCCAGGTTTAAATATTATCAGCTCTCTGCGTGGTGGGGGAGTCAAGATTGGAATGAAGAGGAGGATGATACCTGGTTAGATCAAGCGCTAACAACTGGTATTGTCAAGAAGGAGGTAGCTTTGTGGTATCATGCTTTGATCAATGCAGAAGACGATTTAGATAGAGATATTCAGAGGCTCTGGGGGGATGAAATCTTGAATATTGATTTGAGGGAACTTTGGATGGCCTCCTTTGCATTGCTTAGAGAAACTGTGAAACCTGCCTATCTAAAATGTAATCAGCTTTTCACTGCATATAGGGAATATTGGTCCCCTGCAAGATTAGAAAAACTTTTAGGAACACATTATGAATACCAAAGATGTAAGGATCCTGCAGCTGATGATCTCCATATGTTTTTAAAATGCCTAGAAATTGCAAAGTTTTGGTCTGAGGTGTGTCAATTCTTAACTGAAGTTACAGGTATTACTGTGAAGGTCAGTCCCGGCCTGGTGTTTTTTGGAATTTGCAAGACAACACTACTAACATTAGTAGATTAGAACAAGATTTATTTTTAATGTAACTCCCTTAGGAAGACGAGAGATTTGTAAATCATGGAAGGCGAATGTTCCACCTCACTCTCTGGAATGCAAAAAAAGTGTTATATATATAAGTAAACAGGACCTATTGTGTGATCCCAGTAGTCGAGAGAAAGTATGGGTTAAGCTAGAGAACTGGATCAAAAAAATCTGAGGTCCAATGATTAAGCCAATGTTGAGCTGTTGGTCCTGTTTCCCTTCTGTGTTACGGGCACTCCAGGGAAGGGTGGAAATGGAAACGGTTTTTCTCTCTTCAGTGGAATGACTCCAACCTGGTCTGGTTTACCGGAGAAGGATAGGAGTATAGCCAGCAAGTAAATTGGTAGAATGAGGACTAAAAAAAAACTAAAAAAAAGGATAATAGAGAATTCTCATAGTATACAGGGTAGAGATCGAGCTAGAATTGTAAATGGTTGTAGCCTATTATTCTGCACTCTCAGTTGCCCTATTTTTGGAGCATGTTGGCACATCTTTGCACAGACTTCTTTTTTACCATAAGTTTAGTACTCGGCACATTCTCATGGGTAATTTTCCCTTATCTTATGTACTGGGACCCTGAATGCGCGAGGGACATTTTGCCCACTTGGGCTCTATTGTTTGTGGTTATATGTTTTCTATTTGGGCTATTCCCTATGTGTGCATTTGTTTTCTGGGCCCATTAAATGTATGTGGTACCCTGCAGATAAATTTTCCTCTATTACTCCGATTGCAATTATGATATAATAATGCATAAACCCTCTTTTTCCCTGATTATTAACTCATGAGACCCTGAATGCAGAAACGCCTGTTTACCACTTGGGGTTTTTAGGCATTTAGTTTCATGGGTATATATTTATCTTTTATGCATATAATTGTTGTCTTTGGACATAGCTGGCACTATACAGATGTACCCGTTTTTATGAGCCTACTTTGTAATTATGAATATACTTTCATGGTGCGCCAACTGCTTTCCTAGACGAAGAACCGGAATGCGGTTATCAATTTAAAGCTATAATAATGGGGGCAGACTTGATTGTGGCAGCCGCAAGGATGGGTGAACTTTTTTTTACCATTCCACGTAGTATGATGCAACTCAAAAGTAGATGATTGAATATATTATCAATTCTGTAAATTCATGATATACTCTTTCATTAGGCTGTACTGCTAGGCGTTTTACCCTGATACTCTATTGCCATATTTAAAAGGTATGATTTTGTTCATTCTGTTAGATTAGAGGTTTTTCCATCCCTCTATGTATTCAACCATATGTCAAAAATATGTAGATTTTCACTTTAACATGGCCGCCACTAAGCTACTGTATTTCAAGTATGTGTTAGTCCGTCCTCTATGGTGATACTCTATAACCAGATGACTTAAACCAGTGGATCGTAGGTGTTCCCCATCTGTGACCAAGGTGTGAAGCGCACTGAAATGCCTTGGGTGTTTGTTCCATGCACTGATAAACTTTGCTTTATGATGCAATAAATCCTTATGCTTCATGAACTGCTGGATTGCATACCATTTATCATTAGAGGAATCGCACTGGTGTCTGGGAGTATTAATGGATGTTAATGGGTAGCCTGGTCCAGGTGTGAAAAACTGACCCTTTGGAATTCACGGTCTTGGAGAGTTGGATATATATATATATAAATATATGGTAGTTTTTACAGAAGCTATGTTGCACAGATTCATATTCATACATCTTAACCCCTTAGTTGGGGAGTCTTTTCCAACCCCAGTGCTGAGCCCTTTTTTTGCTTTTGGAGGTACTTTGTGCTTACACCTCTATAACTGTTTACCACATAAGGTATCCACGCCAAATGTTGCGTCCTTTTTTCCCAACATCCTGCAGATTCTAAAGGTACCCTTGGTTTGTGGATTACCCTGGGGGGAGTGAGTAAATGGCCGAAATATAGCTAAAGTTTAAGTTTGGGTTTTGTGGGGAAATTGGGAAAAGGTGTTGTGCAAGAAAAGTCTGTTTTTCCTAAAAATTGCATCAAAGAAAGCTTGCTGTGCTAAGATCACCAGCTTCTCATTTTTCCTAATGTTTGTGCTTTCAATCTACTTCCAGTTAGTGGTGGAAACAGCTGTGAAATCCATGACTGATGCTAGAAAGTTATACATTTCTGAAACATAGACAACATTATAAATTCAGCAAGGGTCATTTGTGAAGATCACGCAAGCTTCCCCCCTCCCCCAAAAAATTGTTGAAATGAAAAATATGAAAAATGGTTAAGAAAAAAATGCTTTTTGTGGCAACTTTTTTATCTTTAACACTTCTTGTCACAATTGCTTATTTATAAAAGCAATGCATCGATAAGTCCGCTTCTGGTCACAGGGATTTATAGGGTTTATAGGTTGTCCAAGAACCCGAGGTACCCAGTGCCAACAACTTTAGCTGCACCTTACTATGATTTTCATTGTGTACTGCGTATAGAGCAATTCATATCATAAAATATAAAGAGTGAAAAATGGGTATAAAAGAATATACAGCAGATGCTGAGTTTAGAAGCAGAGTTTTTTTAACATCTCTGCATTTGTGGGTACACATACTAGCATGTGATTCAGTGGGCTGTTTGCAAAATGCCTTCTTTCTTACACACAGGCTTACATTTTGAAGGCACGAATAAGGTGAAAACAAATTGGGAATAACAAATATTCTACTATTCTATGTTCTTGCATGTTTCTCAATACAAATGGTACTGCATTTGTGCCTTGCACCTGCAACACAAAACACCCCAAAACACGTTAAGGAGGCATCACATTTTACCTAGCAAAATCCTTGCTTTTGTTTATAACATAGGTATTTGCAGATTTGGTACCCTAGTTCATCTGCCACCAACGGAAGCCTAACATACCCAGACATTTCAGAAAACTAGATACCTGGGGATGTCCAGAGTGGTGTAACGTCTGTGGATCTAACAAGAGGTTTTAAAACTGTAGCCCTTGCAATCCTCAAACTGTACTTTAAAAATCACATTTTCCTCAGATTACTGTGAGGAAAAGCGTTGTAATCTGTAGGGGGGCAGACATTTTCCACCACCGAGCATTCCTCTACATCTTAAATAAAAATGGTACCTCACTTTTGTGGGTGGGCCTAGCACTCTCAATAGGAAATGCTCAAAACGCAACATGGACTGATCCTTCCCTTAAACGTATGTTAACTTTAGAACAATCCTTTTCTGCAATGTTGGTGGCTGCAGAATGTGTGCCCTTGCTCAGCCAGTACCTAAGGGAAACCTACCAAACCTGTACATTTCTGAAAACTAAATACCATATGGGGTCCAGGATGATATGACCTTCTTGGCTCCAACAAGGTTATTTTACCCAGAAGCCCTTGCAAACCTCAAACTTTGGCCAAAAACACACATTTTCCTCACATTTCCGTAAGTGAAAGTTCTGGAATCAGCGGGGAGCCACATATTTAAACCACACAGTATTCCCCCAAGTCTCTCAATAAAAATGCCACCTCACTTGTGTTGTTGAGCCTAGCCCCAGTGACAGGAATGGACCCAAAACGCAACATGACAGATCAATGTTTTCCACTGAAAAATGACCATTTTGTGCAATTTAGTTGCCTGTGGATTTTGATCCCTACCTCAGCTAGCACCTAGGAAAACCTACCAAATATGCACATTTCTGAAAACTAGACACCTCGGAGAGTCTAGTGTGTCATGATGTTTTTGAGGTTTATCATGTATTTTTCTCAGAAGTCCTTGCAAACTTCAATGACATACGTGCCCTCCAGGACCAAGGCCACTCCACAACCCTCATCCTACTCGATCTAACAGCGGCCTTCGACACCGTCTCCCACCACACACTAGTCGCCAGACTACACAAAGCCAGCATATATGGAACAGCCCTGGATTGCATCCACTCATTCCTCACCGGAAGAAGCCAAAGGATCAGACTACCACCCTTCCTCTCCACCGCCACGACGATCACCTACAGAGTCTCACAGGGGTCATCACTGAGCCCGACCCTCTTCAACATCTACTTGGCCCCCCTCACATCCATCGTCCGACAACACAGCCTCAACATCGTATCTTACACCGACAACACTCATTACATCCTCTCCCTAACCAAAGACCCCACCATCGCCAAGCATAACTTCCAGAAGG
The DNA here is from genome assembly GCF_964261635.1 of Lissotriton helveticus. Classification (NCBI taxonomy): domain Eukaryota; kingdom Metazoa; phylum Chordata; class Amphibia; order Caudata; family Salamandridae; genus Lissotriton; species Lissotriton helveticus. The sequence continues at coordinate 646,234,292 of NC_136059.1, forward strand.
GAATGCAAGACCTCGCAGTCTGGATGACCAACAGCTTCCTAAAGCTCAACGCTGAGAAGACAGAAGTCCTCATCCTGGGAACAACCCCCTCAGCTTGGGACAGCACCTGGTGGTCGACCGCCCTCGGAAGCCCACCCAACCCCTCAGACCACGCCAAAAACCTCTGTATCGTTCTTGACTCATCACTCAACATGAACCAACAGGTCAACGCAGTCACCTCCAGCTGCTTCAACACTCTCTGTATCCTCTGCAAAACATTCAAATGTATCCCCCCGGAGTCAAGGAAAACAACCACCCACGCACTCATCACCAGCAGACTGGATTATGGAAATGCCCTCTACGCCGGCATCAACAAGCCTCTGCTCCACAAACTCCAGACATAACAGAACACCGCCACCAAACTCATCCCCCGGCGCGAACACATCAGCCAACACCTACATAGACTCCACTGGCTCCCCGTGGAGAAAAGAGTCACCTTCAAGGTCCTTACTCCCGCCTACAAATGCCTACACAACAACGGACCCAAATACCTCAACAACAGTATCAACTTCCACATACCCAAAAGAAATCTCCAATCTACCAACCTCGCACTGGTTGAGACCCCGTGCATCCACAGAGCCAGAGCAGGTGAAAGATCCTTCTCCCACATTGCAGCCAAGATTTGGAACGACGAGGGGTGCCGCTCGCAGTCTCATCCTTGCTGCTTGGGAAGGGATTTCGTGACTTTTGGATCTTTGCTGCCCTCGCTAGAACTGAAGTGCTGCTGACTCGGGGGTCCGGGACTGCGAGGCCCACAGGTCAGCGTGCCGGAGTCATCACGCGCACCTGCTGCCTCTTCCCGTGACCCCTCCCTGCAGAGCCAGTTCCTTGCTGTCTGCCACTCCTATAAGACGACTCGCGGCCCCCGCTTCGCGGGAGCCGCTCGCAGTCTCATCCTTGCTGCTTGGGAAGGGATTTCGTGGCTTTTGGATCTTTGCTGCCCTCGCTAGAACTGAAGTGCTGCTAACTCGGGGGTCCAGGACTGCGAGGCCCACAGGTCAGCGCGCCGGAGTCATCACGCGCACCTGCTGCCTCTTCCCGTGACCCCTCCCCTTGCAGGCTAATATAGTTCAGCACATCCCGCGGCACGCGGGACGCGCGCGGGTCGAAGCACGGCCTCAAAGGGCGGGCCGTTTGAGGCCGTTAGAGAACGGCAGCGACCGGGCCGGGCTACCCCCCTAACGCCCTGTTTTCCGCGTCACCTTTATTGACTTGCTTAGCTGCCCGGAAGCTGGACGTAATATAATGGCTACTAGAGAATCAAGAAGCAAGGCTGCTTCCTTGGTCTCAGGTACTTTGGACAATTTTCTTCTCAAGGCAAATTCTGTGGTTAACAATGGACGTACTGTGTTGGAAAAACAAATTGTGGAGGGTGTAGAAAATTCCTATTTGTCTTCACCGGGTTTATCAACTAATGCTAGCACACCTCTATTGCTTGATGCTACCCATTTGTCACTCATGGATAGTATTGACCAAACCATAGAGTCAGTCCTACAACAGCTAAGGACACCATCGAACTCGCTTAGGGACAGAGACTCACCACGCATCATTGATGACGTGGAGCTCTCTCCCGCTGCAGAGTTGGTACTGTCTAGGGCTCAGGGGGATGGTCCCACATTAATAGAACATACGGGTTTTAGAGAGGATACTGCATTGAAAAGGAAAAGATCTAGGAAGCCTAACGGTGCCAAAAGGGCCAAAGTTGATCCCATAATGACCACTCATGAAGATAACGTGGGCGCCCCCGGTACATCAGCTATGGGGAATGATATGGAAATGTCGAGCACTCCACCTACTGCCTCCATACCCACGCACACTGGTCCATTTATTTTTGGTGGGGCTGTTCCTAACACCACAGAACACTTCTTCAGCTCGCTTACTGATATCCTCAGAAGCCTTTTGAATCCTCTCTCCCTCAAATTAGATTCTATAGAGACTAGACTGATAGCTTTATAAGGATTAAGTGTTAGTAATGGCGTCCAGCCAGGGGTAGGAGTAAGCACACATGGAGCACATGGGCACAATGTTGGGATTTACCACTCCCTTAAGGTTACAACCACTTCGGCTCCAATTTCACCTATTGCTCCTTCCCAGGAAAATATTAGCACAGTACCCATGCCACCATCTGCCCCAGTAACACTTCCTAGGCAACTCCCCCCGGTACCAATTCCTAGGAGGTCGAAGACACCCGCTCCGGCCAGTCTACCCAGTCAGGAGAGACCATCAAACGAGACAGCCAACGTTTCAAACCGGTTGGTTAGTCCCAACACTAGGCGAAAGGCAGTTAACTTGCCCCCAGAGGCGGCAGCCTATACTGTGATTCTGAGGGGGGTACCAGAGCTTTCCAGTGGCGTGATGGAATCTTATGACTCTCTACGCAATAAGGTAATTAGCTGGTTAAACATCCAAAGGCCTCTACCACCTAACTTAAGAGGAGATGTTCTTATGGTTAGAAGGGTCCCATGGGTTGGGTATACCGCTAAGAAAAGTATGAGGGATTGTATAATTGTTAGTTTCAAGAGTCCACAGGTCGTTACCTACATTTGTAATTGGCTTGGTAGTTCAGGAAATACATCCATTGAATTGGTCCCCCTCTCATATTTTTACCCGAATGTACGCGATTTAACCATGAGGAGGGACGATGGCTGGACACGGGTGGGTTTCGCTGTGGATGGGTCAAGATATAGGCCCAACCACAATGCTTTCCCTGCTTATGTCAACTATGTACATCCCAACAGATTCAGTTGTCTCGATCAGGTCGATTGACTTCAAAAGGGTGCTTCCTCACAATGCATCCAAAACATTGATAGTGAATCTGTCGGACAGTGGATGGTGAGAGGTGATATTGACATCCCCATTCGAGAATCGGATCTATCCCTACGGAGTAGCTTAACTCCTACTAGTTCTAGGGGCCAAGTAGGTAACTCACCTCAGAGTCCACTGGGCAGTAACCTAACACCTATAGCCCTGCTTGTTCCTAACTTAACATCTACTGCTCCATCTATCCTGGAAACACCACTGCAAGGGCCCGTAGCTCCATCTTCGGATATTGCACTAGAGAAAACTGGGGGGCTGGGATCAAATGCTCCTACCGAAATCCTGAAGGTCCTCTCCTGGAATGTGGCGGGTATTGCCAATAAAATACACACAAAAGACTGGGATCTCCTAGTAGGCAGCAGTGATATCTGTCTTTTCCAGGAGACGTGGGCCAGGGAACCCTTGAGCAGAACAGGTTATGCAGTTTTTGAAATTCAAGCCAGGTGGAGTGGCAAGGGAAGGCCCTCGGGAGGTTTGGCAGTTTGGTTAGCTAGCCATATTGGGTGTAATGCGGAAAACGTACCTACGTTCTCGCAGGACATCCAGTGTGTTCTGCTCAAGTGGCCCAATGCTTTAAATCTGGCAGTTATTAATGTATACTCTCGCCCAGTCAGTGTGGCCATGGAATCGCCTACACTTGAAGATCTTTCGTCTTTTTTGGGCCAACTACCCAGTGACTGTAAGATAGTGATGGGCGGAGATTTTAATTGCCATTTTGAACCACTGGAAGGGTTAAAGGAGGGCGCCTTTACTGCCGAAGATGACTTCTGGGGTGTTCCACCATGTCTATCCCCCCACCCCAAATCTTGGTCCCCTCTTGCAGTGCAACTCATTTCCCTTACTCTAAACTTTGCGATAAGGGCCTGCAATGGACGCACTCCGTCCGACAGCCCTTCATTGTGCACCTTCAATAGGAAGGACCATGAATCGAGGCTGGATTATATTTTCGTTGATATTGGTCTGTGGTCCAAGGTCCAGGACTTTAGGGTGGTTGTTAGAACAGACAGTGACCACAACGCACTTCTACTATATATGAAACACCCTGCACCTGTTGTTGGGTCACTATCCGCCAACCCTAGTGATGATCCAGGGAATCTGGTTCTTAGCTCCAACAGACGTAGGGCAAAATGGGGGAAATTGGTAAATTCAGATAAAAGTATAAGCAAAATCTATGAAACAGCACTCGCCAAGCTAAAACAAATGGATGAACTAATCAGTCAGCCCAGACCCCCAGATTTTAACGAGAAACTAGCCCAAATCCATGCAGACCTAGTGGGAGTCCTAGGTGAGGTTTTTTACCCAGTGGTAGTATCACGGAATAAAAAGACTCGAACCTCAACCTGGTACAATTCTTCTTGCAAACAGATTAAGACAGAGCTAATAGCCACAATTAAAGCAGGTTCAGATAAGGGTAAGGTCGCTGAACTTAGGCGGGAATACAAGGAAGCCATGGCATTGGCAAGGTCGGAATGGGATTGGAACAGATGGCAGGACCTCTCCGCAGCATTAAAAGCAAGGGATTCTAGGAAATGTTGGTCCCTGGTAAATATTGGCACAGGAGAAGCTAAAGCTGCAGTGGAGCCCAACATTGCATCTTCTGTCTGGGAAGCCCACTTTGGCAAATTGTACCAAGATACTACTTTATTTGCCAATGATGTGGCCTCCGAGGCCATATCCATTCCTGCATCTGGTCTGGAATTTACCCTCGGTGAGGTGGTCAGTGCAAAGAGAGATTGGCAATGGGGAAGGCCCCGGGACTTGATAGATTGCCCGGTGACCTCTTCAGACATCACCCAGAGATCTGGGGCCCGTACCTCCTCATTCTTTTTAATGCCATCGTGGGAGGTATGGATATCCCCTGTACTTGGCTGGGGGCGGAGATAGTGCCTATTTTTAAAAAGGGTTCTCCCCTTCTCCCAGCCAACTACAGGCCGATCAGCCTCATAGATGTCCCCCAAAAACTATTTTCTCGCCTTCTCCTGGACCACCTTTTAGACTGGATGGAGGTTAATGAAATTCTGAGTCCCCTCCAGGCTGGCTTCAGGAAAAACACGTCCACCATGGACCAGATTTTCCGCCTCGTCCTACTATACTGGAAAACGGTGAGGATCGAGGGGGGAAGGCTGTACATGGTGTTCGTGGACCTGAGGTCAGCCTTTGACCTGGTCCCACGTAAGAAATTATTGGAGGTCTTGAAGGAGCTGGGTGTTCCTACCCACCTATTGCATGCCATAATTAGGCTTCACGATAGTAATTATGCACAGGTTAGGTGTGGGAGGGATGGAGCGTTGTCATCAAGGTTCCCTGTTCTCAGAGTTGTAAGGCAGGGTTGCGTCTTGGCGCCAACCCTGTTTTGCCTTTTTGTTAACAGTGTCATATTCCATCTTGACAATGTTAGGGACAATGACGCTCCTTTTTTGGCAGGCAGGAGGGTACCGGCTATCATGTTTGCTGATGACACCCTCCTGCTCTCCAAATCCCCGATGGGGATCCAACGTATCTTAGATGGTTTTGGTCTTTTCTGTAGTCAACATGGTCTAGAGATCAATACAGAGAAGACCAAATTCATGATATTCAATCCTTCCCGTAAAACTGGACCTAGCCCCATATTGGGCTCAGCTAGTCTGGAAACGGTAAAAACTTTCCAGTATTTGGGGGTAACCCTACATGAGAACTTATCCTGGGACCCCCAAATAGCAAGATCTCGGCTAAAGCTGTCCCAACTGTCAGGCGCAATTCTGAAGGTTGCAAACACCTCTACTTTTAAACCCATTAGCCCGGCCATAGAAATGTATAAAACCCAAGCCAAAGCGGCCGCTTCCTATGGTAGTGAGTTATGGGGGTACAAAGCAGGGACGGAACTTGTCAGAGTAGAAAATAATTTTCTTAGACGTCTTCTGGCCCTCCCCGTGGCACACCCTTGCTCCCTTTAAGATTAGATGTGGGTCTCCCCTCTATTGCTGAAGATTTGGAGTCAAAGCCATTAAGATTCTGGCATAGGCTCTGGACTACCAGTGAGCTCGCACACTATAGGCAAGACCTCATCCATGTAATGAACTTGAACCAGCGTGATAGAATCCCTTGGCTGGCTTTTATAAAGAAAGAACTGTATCGCATGAGACTGCCTGAGTTATGGGAGGCTCTTGAACAAGGCTGCCAAAGGGTTTCTCGCAAAAGACTGGTGCAAATATATAAAGAGAAAAGTTTAGCTTTTTTGGTGTCTGCACCTAACAACGGCATTTTAATTGATCGATTTCTGGAATCCAAAAATTCTTACCAATTTGAAGGTTTTATGGATATAATTTTTCCCATCTTGGCAAGAAAATTGTTCATACAATGGAGGTTAGGCACTCTGCCTATCAAAACCTTTACTTGTAAATGGCTAAAGAGGGACGATAAAATCTGTCCAGGGTGTAGCAATCATGATGAGGAGGAAATTCATCTTCTGTTTTTCTGCCCAGCATATAATAGACCAAGGAAATATTGGCTGGTGCCATTATGTAGGAACTTGGGATTTAGGAGTTACTTGTATGCGTACAGAATATTGAAAACAAGTACTCTGCCCCACATAGTTTTTGCAGTTGCTAAATTCATAATGGCCATGTGGCAGATAAGGAAAAAACTACTAAATGCATGAACATTGATATGAATTGTTTTGTAACTCTCATTCACGTCTGGACAACTATGAAAAGTATTTTTATGTAATGTGTTTTTATAATAGTGATGTTTTAAATGTGGAAATATTTATTGTATCTTTTATGGTCTAAAAGACCGAAATAAAGAATTTTTGGATTGGATTGGATTGGATTGGACATACTGGCAGACATCAGGCACACACCCTCACTGAACACCTTCAGGAAGACCCTCAAGACCTGGCTCTTTGGCTAAACAGTTCTGCAGACCCCCTCCCCCCCGCCCTCAGCGCTTTGAGACCCTCACGGGTGAGTAGCGCACTTACAATTCCCTGATTGATTGACTTATTGATTGAAACTTTGGCTACAAACACGCTTTATCCTCAAATTTCTTGAATCTGCAGTGAGCCACAAATTTCCTACCACACACCTTTCCCCCTCTATAACAATGGGACCTAATTTGTGTGGGTGGGCTAGTTCGTGCCACCGGAAAGGGGCCAAAACGCAACGTAGACACAACAACTTTTTTCAATGAAACCCAACCCTTTTTTCCTTGCTTAGCTGTGGATTTTTGGCTCTAGTTCAGCTTGCACCTAGGGAGACCTACCAAAGCTGCACAATTGTGAAAACTAGACACCCAGGAGGGCACAGAGTGGTGTAAATTGTTTGTCTGTCACCAGGTTACTTTACAAAGAACCTTGCAAACCTCAAATGTTGGCTAAAACACACATTTTTCTTATGTTTCTATATACCAAAGTTCCTGAATCGCAGGGATCCACAAATGTTCAACCATCTTTGCTACATATTTCCCGATAATGGTATCCCATTTGTGTTGGTGGACCAAGAGACTGCCACACAAAAGCCATTAAAGTGCCACGTGAAGAGATTAGCGATAGAGGGAGCAGCGCTATAGACATTTTGGAAAACAAGATACCAGAAGATTTCAGAGTGGAGTGCCTCATGTGGACCCCATGAGGTTGTATTGCCCACAATGCCTGTGTAACCTTCAAACGTGCCTGAAATCACACATGTCCTTATATTTCTTTGATGAAAACATGCAGAATCAGCAGGAATCCACAAAATTCCTACCATGTCATGTTACCCCACATTGTCCCGATTTAAATGCTGCCCCAATTGTGTGGTAGGATCTAGTACCCGCGACAGGAATGGATCAAACCAAGATCATTGGGAGTCTTTATCCATAGGTTCTCTCAAATGTGCTACTGTTACAATGTATTAGGGACTGGTCTCTGATTCTTTCGTCTATTGGTAATCCAAACTCACAGGAGGAAGACAGCTTCCTTAAAAAGTCTTATTTTCTCCTTGTGCTATCCCGACAAATTGAAACCTCTTTAAGATGGTACTCACATGAGCTCGGCAATAATTATACAATTTTTCAAACAAATGCCATATCCATTCAACTCTCTTGCAGCATCCTGTTCTAACCCTGCAAGGTCTCCAGCATTTCCCACCTTTATGTTCCTAAACAGTGTAGTAACAAGGCAAACTTATGCTTGATCCTAAATTTACTCCACACACTCACACAGAGGGTCATAATTATGAAAGTTGTGGCACAGGGCAGCACAGCAAGTCACCTTGATGCACGGCCCTGCATCACAGAGAAAGAGTAGGAATGCAACCTATTTTTCCAATACAATGCATTCCTGTCCTTCCCCCTGGGCTAGTGCAGTTTTGGCAGCTTAGCGCCAACGTGGAACCCTTGCACCATGGTGCAAGGTGCCTGTGTTGTAGGCAGGTGTGTTCTTGTGCAGAAAGGGGTACCTTTGTGCACGAAAACAATTCTCAGATGCTTTTTCCTCCTTCTATGTGTGTTGCACAATTCAGCACACGTAGAAAGAGGAAAAAATGGGGAGAAATAAGATATTTCTCCTCGTTACGCCCTCACCTGGTGAGGCGTATACTGTTGGCGCACCCAGGTTTACAAGTCCTTGTTAATCTGGGAATACATCAAAAACCATGGGAGAAATGTGGGAACACCAACAGAAACACCCATGGAATGCCTCCCTTGTGCAGAGTAAGGCAACTCAGCGATTTGCGCTGCATTGCCTTACTCCAGATTTCTGAAGCTAAAGTGGCTTTGCATGGCTTCATATATCTGACTTAGAGGTCTGCGTCACATGTACCACGTTGCATGTTGCAAGCATGACTCAAAGCTCTCATAAATATGCCCGAGAGTTCCGGAACATTTTCTAATATATGCTCCGTTTTAAACATGGTTCCTTTGGAATGATTCGGGACAGAGGAGGCATTATGTTCTGCATCTCTTCCTGCATTATGAATCCTACTCACTGTAAAAACATTTCCAAAACTTGAACTAGTAGAGATATAAACATTCATTATTAACTAAAGAGCAGTGTTTATCCCCTACAAAACAGTAGTACTAAGACCTTGAACCCCCCCCCCCCCCAATTTCTCAGTTGAAAGTAAGCATGAGGATATAGTCCCACTTCTGTGGAAACAATATTTAAAATGTCACAAGATTTACATTACAAAATCCCCTCTGTATACATCAAGAATGCAAATGTAATTAATTACCACTGGTATGCCCATCACCAATGCTTGATAATAGTAATAATGATGGGAGGCTGATCATTGATGGCAATCTCACAGAACTGAAAAATCAACAAAGCATAGGTGTACTCATAACCAATTGAGAGAAGCACTTTTTGTCAAATGTGCTTGTTGGAAATGGCCCTTTTTGCAGGGTTATCCGCAAACTGGTTGCTTCTTCCTCCCTTGTTTTTCCTGACCTGTGGTTGTTGGCAATAGGACTTTGGGCACGTTACCACTGCTGATCAGTGCTAAAGTGCATGTGCTCTCTGTATAAAGGGATATTGTGATTGGTTATCCATGAGTGGCATATTTGTTTGACCAGTAAGTCCCTAACAGAGCGCACTAAGTGTGCCAGGGTTGGTGATTCAAATGCTAGTTGTAGGCCTGCAGCGCTGAGTGTGCCACCCACATGAGTAGCCCTAAAATGGTGTCTCAGGCCTGCCAACGCAGTGCCTGTGTGCAGTTGCCAACTGCCATGCTGACCTGATCAGTGTCCACACTGGCCAGGCCTAACCCTTCCCTTTCTGTACACATTGGACACCCCTATGGAAGGCCCTAGGTATCCACCTGGGCAGAGAGCAGTGTATGTGAGAGGTAGAGCATGTTCTAGTGTGTGTGACATGCTCTGGTAGTGAATTACAGCCGTTTTCGTTTTTCACTATTGAAAGGCTATCTTGCCCATAGGCTATAATGGGGAATGCTGTGTATAATGTTTACCTGCATATCTTCCCATAGGAGAAAGATAGAAAATAAAAGTCTGGTATCCCAGAACTCAGAATTTAATAACACATCTTTTAGGAAGGATGGTTTTTAAATCCTGTGTTTGAAAACAGCACAGTGGCTGTTTTCTTGTCTGACCTTTCTGTGTGCCTTGGCCTGTTTGTGAATTGACTGTTTGGTTTGTGCGTGACAGGGTTCTGAGGTGGCTCCCAGAGGCTGGGTGAGTCATCCCAGGGCTGAATAGCTCCATCTGCATCTTGAGTGGTGGGAGGGGATAGCATCTGTGCCTGAATAGGGCCTGCCTTCCACAATGCTGGCTCCACCTCCTGCTGGGAGACTGACGACCCTGCCCCTCTCTCTCAAAAGGAAGGAAGAAGTCAAGTAAACAAAATGCTCCAGGACTGGCCAGAACTGGTTCTGACTAAGCCAAGGCCTCTCTGCCCTCAGAGAACAAAGAGAATATTTGTATAAAAAGGGCTACCCAGTCTACAGAAGATTAGATCATCCTGGAATCAAGAAGGAACCTCTGCCAAGGAGAAAGCTGGAAGACTGAAGAGGAAGGACTGTCCTGCTGTGTGTTTGTGGGCTGACCTGCAGTTGCTTTACTGCTGCCGTTGTTGTGTCCCCTTGCTTGAAGAGATCTTCAAGGGCCTGAGGAGAGCTGGCCTCCTGTTAAGAAGTCCCAGGAACAAAAGGACTTCACCCCAGCTTCCCCCTGAACTCTGCTGTAGTAGTTCTGCCCTTCCTAGAGTGCTTGATCCAATTGTGGGGCCTCTGGAAGTTGTGCCTGCTGTTTGGGGAGCTGGGCAAGAAGAAAAGAAGATCTGTAATTTTCACGTATCGTTCGCTTGCGGAGCGCATCTCCGTCAGTGCAAGGATCAAGATTGTTGCAGCGCCTGTTGCCGCTGCATGAACTGAAGCATCGTTCGCTTGTGGAATGCATCGCCCCGGTGCGGGAAGATTCCTGTCGTTGCATGTATCGTGGCAGAGCCTGACGTTGCTGGGTGAGATCGCCGCACCGCTTCCTTGCGGACGGCATCACGTCACTGCGAACATCGTTGCAGAGTCATCGCATTGAGGGGTCACGAGAGGAGAAGATCAACGCTGCGCTGCGCATCGCCGCCGCACCTGAGATCGTCGCATCGTGCCTGTGCGAGACGCTTCCTATCGAACCTGCAAACCCTCCCCATACAGACCGGATTCGTCGCAACACACCCGCTGCGTCCTGCAGGGCTGTCGCATTGCCTCACCAGGGTCTCAGGAGTGGCACATCGCTTGTTTTTTAACACTGCAGCTTCCATTTGGAACTTTTTTCACATCTACAGGTACTTTGGGCTAAAAGTGACACAACTTTGTGGATTATTTTGACGCAAACCCTAGAACTCTTTTAAAATCATATTCTTGAACTGTGTATGTTGGATTTTTGTTGTTTTGGTCTTGTGTAGTTTAGATAAAGATACTTTATTTTTCTAAACTGGTGTGGAGTCCAGTTGTAGTGTTTTCACTGTGTTACTGTGAGTGTTGATACAAATACTTTACACGTTGCCTTTGATAAGCCTGTCTGCTCGTGCCAAGCTACCAAGGGGGTGAGCAGGGGTTATCTAAAGAGTGTATCCTCCTTACCCTGACTAGAAGCAAGGGTCCCTATTTGGACATTGGTACCTACCTCTGCCAACTAGAGACCCCCAGATCTAACAGTGCTGCTCATCACCAAAATTGTTTTAGCACTCTCACTAGATAATGAGGAGTAAACACTAGAGTTACCACTCAGATGTTCTTCAATGTACTGCAATCACTCTTCACAGAACTCTATTCTCTCTTCAGTCACTCTGGGTGCACTAACATCTCTTTAAAGAGGCTGCTATCCTAGGCCCAGCATAGGCCTAGGAGCATACTGCTGCTAAGCCCACACCATGCTGTTGTATCTTTCTGATAGAACACACACAAGGAAAATAACATCAATAGAATAGAATAGAATAGAAATAGATTTATTGAGCGCGGTTGCTGCCCAAGGGCGTCCAAGCGCTGAGATACGAATTGGAGAGACATGCTGAGTGACAGATTAGTGCTCGGAGGCTTTGGCAAATAATAAAGTCTTCAACTTTTTACGGAATGAGAGCAGGTCCGGGTTGGAACGGAGTGAGAGGGGGAGGGTGTTCCAAAGTTTAGCTGTGTTCAGTGAGAACAGCCTACCCCCGGATCTGGCTCTCTTCACTCTAGGAACCACTGCCAGGAAAGCCTCAGTGGAGCGGAGGTTCCTGTTTGGGTGGTAGGGGATGACAAGGTTGCTGTTAATTGCGGGTCCTGTTTTCCAAAAGGCCCGGTGCGCAATGCACAGCGCCTTGAAAGTCACCCTGTGCTTGACTGGTAGCCAGTGAAGGCTTTTTAATGCAGGTCTGGCTGACTGGGCTCGTGGAATCAGTAGCAGGGTGCGTGCTGCGCAGTTCTGCACCACCTGGAGTTTCCGGAGAGTCATCTCGGGAGCCCCTACATATAGGGCATTGTTTGAGTCCAGGCGGGACTGGATGAGGCCTTGTACTGCCACTTTCTTGGCTTCTAGAGGAAGAAGTGGAAGAACTTTCCTTAGAGTTTTAAGAATGCCAAAGCAGGTGGCGGACAGCTTAGTAGCCTGGGTGGAAAAGGAAAGCTTCCTGTCCAGCCACACTCCTAGGCTCTTGACGCTTTCCTTGGGGGTAGGGGGAGTGCCAAGGGCTTGGGGCCATAGGGAAATGAAAGGTATCGGCGAGGCTGGGCCCAGCAGCAAGAGCTCCGTTTTGTCTCCATTCAGTTTAAGGGAGGAGCTGGTCATCCACTCCTTAACATCTTCTAGGCAGCTCCGCAGGCCTCCATGGAGTTGACTGATGTTCTCTCGGGCCAATGATACCACTAGCTGAGTGTTGTCGGCGTACGACACAATTTTGATGCCGTACGGTTCGACGATCCCAGCCAGTGGTCTCATGTAGACATTGAATAGCACAGGGCTCAAAGAAGAGCCCTGTGGTACTCCACATCTGAGAGGCTTGCTGGTTGATATTATGTCGCCATCGAAGATCTGAAATGATCTATCGGACAGGAAGGAGTCGAACCACCTTAGAGCGTCGCCTGAGACTCCGATGTCCCGGAGACGGTTCAGCAAGGTGGCATAGCTGACCGTATCGAAGGCGGCGCTTAGATCAAGGAGGATCACTGCCACTGATCCTCCCTGATCCAGAACCCTTCGGGATTCCTCGGCGACCGCTAGTAAGGCAGTTTCGGTGCCATGTTTCGGCCTGAAACCTGTCTGGGAGACATCCAGTAGGGAGTGATTTTCAATGAACTGAACCAGCTGGGCATTTATGTATTTTTCCAACACCTTGCCAACCCAAGGGAGGAGTGAAATGGGACGATAGTTGGAATGGTCATCGGGGTCCAGGTTAGGTTTTTTCAGCAACGCCCGTACCATGGCTTGTTTCCATGCTGTAGGAACAGTACATGAGGCTATAGATGTATTTAAGAGTTCCAAGATAACAGGCAAGATGGCTTCATGTGCTTGTGTCAGAACTTCTGGTGGGGCTGGGTCACGCGGGGAGCCCGATTTAACTTGGCGTGCCATTTTGCCGAGGGTGTCGAGATCCAGGGGAGGGAAGTGCTCGAGGATTGACTGTTCTGGGGGAGGGAGGATTCTAGGGGAGGGTAGGTCGGCTATCTCCGGAGCTGTGGCTCCCGTTTGAAAGGTGGAGTATATTTTCAGGACTTTGTTGTAGAAAAAGTCCGCAAGCTCGTTGCATTGGTCTTGGGTTTTGCTCGGAGGGGGGGCGGTAATGACACTTGAGCAGTGTTTTATTATCTGAAAAATTTCCCTGGGCTTAGATTTAGCCTCTAGGATTTTATCAGAGTAGAAGGTCGCTTTCGCCGTCCTAATCCCATCTCTATAAGCCTTTATAGCCTCTTTGTAGGCTACCTTTTTTTCCGGGAGAAAGTCTACACGCCAGGCTCTCTCTCGTTGCCTGCAGCAGCGTTTTAGTTCTCTTAAGGAGTCGGAGAACCAGGGCGCAGATTTATGCATTCTCTTAGATGAGGATCTCCGGAGAGGAAGGATCGTATCCAGTGAGTTAGTGATCCAGCTGACATATTTTTCGTTTGCTACACTGGGGTTTGAGCAGGGAAGCGGGCGGGTAGAGTCCAGGTTGTACATCCAGGATTCCAGCTGGAGTTTTGACCAGTTCCTCCTGATTGTTGTCCGGGGAGGTAGCTGGGGGGCCTTGTGGATGGCCCAGGAAAACGGAATCAAGAAATGGTCTGACCATGGGAGGGGGATAGGATGGTCAACAGTCAGATTGCTACAGCTGCTGAAAATTGGATCAAGCAAATTGCCCCTCTCATGGGTAGGAGCTGTGACCAGCTGGAATAGCTGAAGGGCTCCAAGGTCGTCTATTAGCTCCTTGGCGATATTATCTGCGGGGGAGTTAAAATGAAGGTTCATGTCTCCTAGGACTGTGTAATTAGCCGCGGATAAAGTTCTTTTCGCTATAATTTCCGGGAGCGACCTATGGAACAGTTTTGTTGGATCAGGGGACGGTAAATCAACGTACCCGAGAAGGAAGTGTTGGCGTTGAACTCAATGCAGAATTCCATGCTTTCGCACTCGGGAATACTCTCAGCTGTGGTGCGACAACGGTACTGGTCTTTGAAAATGACAGCCAGACCGCCGCCTCTTCCTACTGGTCTATCCGATCTAACAATGTGGTATCCACTGGGTAGAGCTGCGACTATGTCTGGGTCAGATTGAGTGGAGAGCCAAGTCTCTGTTAGAAAGATAACATCTGGCTTGCGCTCCTCTAGCAGCATGGACATTTGAGTGCCATGCTTTGGCAATGATCGACAATTTAATGCCAACATGTAATATTTCTGCACCGAGGGGCCTGCCAGGGTGTTTCGGAAGGAATGTTTGCATTCGGGGCAACAGGGAGGAAGGGATGTGGCTGCTAAAAGTGCGGGTACATAAGGCAGTAGCTCTGCTTCCTATGAAGCGTAGGGCCGCGGGGCTGTAAGTCCTGACCGGAGAAACGGGAGAGGCAGGGGGGGTGGCCCCTGGTCCCGTCTGGTCGCGGACGGGCGCAGACGGGCTTGCCTTAGGCGCGCCTTCGGCGCGCAACCGGCGCTCCCGCTGCGCTCGTCCGCTGCGCTTACGTGGGACACACATTTATGGAGAGAGAGGGTGGGCGTGGCCTGTCGTGTGGGCGTGGCCTCGCGTTTCCCAGCGATGGCGTCCGTGTGCCAATTCCCTTTCCCAACAGCGCTATGTTCCGCTGGATATGGGTGTCTGCTTGGCAGGGAGATGGTTGCAGTGACTGGGGATAGGTGCACAGGTTTTAAAAATACAAGTAATTCACAATTTCAATTTTTAAAAAAACGAGCGTGATGAACCTCCGGCTTCCGCCTCAGAGGTCTAGCAATTCTAATGCGCGGCGCTCTTGATCAGCGCTTACATAGGGTGGGAGGTGGGCGTGGCCTGTCGTGTGGGCGTGGCCTCGCGTTTCCCAGCGATGGCATCCGTGTGCCAATTCCCTTTCCCAACAGCGCTATGTTCCGCTGGATATGGGTGTCTGCTTGGCAGGGAGGTGGTTGCAGTGACTGGGGGTAGGTGCACAAGTTTTAAAAATACAAGTAATTCACAATTTCAAATTTTTAAAAAAACGAGCGTGATGAACCTCCGGCTTCCGCCTCAGAGGTCTAGCAATTCTAATGCGCGGCGCTCTTGATCAGCGCTTACATAGGGTGGGAGGTGGGCGTGGCCTGTCGTGTGGGCGTGGCCTCGCGTTTCCCAGCGATGGCGTCCGTGTGCCAATTCCCTTTCCCAACAGCGCTATGTTCCGCTGGATATGGGTGTCTGCTTGGCAGGGAGGTGGTTGCAGTGACTGGGGGTAGGTGCACAGGTTTTAAAAATACAAGTAATTCACAATTTCAATTTTTTTAAAAACGAGCGTGATGAACCTCCGGCTTCCGCCTCAGAGGTCTAGCAATTCTAATGCGCGGCGCTCTTGATCAGCGCTTACATAGGGTGGGAGGTGGGCGTGGCCTGTCGTGTGGGCGTGGCCTCGCGTTTCCCAGCGATGGCGTCCGTGTGCCAATTCCCTTTCCCAACAGCGCTATGTTCCGCTGGATATGGGTGTCTGCTTGGCAGGGAGGTGGTTGCAGTGACTGGGGGTAGGTGCACAAGTTTTAAAAATACAAGTAATTCACAATTTCAATTTTTTAAAAAACGAGCGTGATGAACCTCCGGCTTCCACCTCAGAGGTCTAGCAATTCTAATGCGCGGCGCTCTTGATCAGCGCTTACATAGGGTGGGAGGTGGGCGTGGCCTGTCGTGTGGGCGTGGCCTCGTGTTTCCCAGCGATGGCGTCCGTGTGCCAATTCCCTTTCCCAACAGCGCTATGTTCCGCTGGATATGGGTGTCTGCTTGGCAGGGAGGTGGTTGCAGTGACTGGGGGTAGGTGCACAAGTTTTAAAAATACAAGTAATTCACAATTTCAATTTTTTAAAAAAACGAGCGTGATGAACCTCCGGCTTCCGCCTCAGAGGTCTAGCAATTCTAATGCGCGGCGCTCTTGATCAGCGCTTACATAGGATGGGAGGTGGGCGTGGCCTGTCGTGTGGGCGTGGCCTCGCGTTTCCCAGCGATGGCGTCCGTGTGCCAATTCCCTTTCCCAACAGCGCTATGTTCCGCTGGATATGCGGTCTCCACAGTACATACAAGTCTATACTGAGTGTCCAGCATTGAGCGTGATATGTTATGGTGGTCCCCCCTGCAGTTTGTGCTTATCCTGTGTATTCCAGTAATATGGCATGAAGTAGGAAACCCTTTTGCCACGCCGCTTAAATATTCTCCTCCTTTTGAAGGATAAGCAATAATGGAATCTGTGGCATACCTTATCTCTCTCATCACATGGCTCAATTCCTGTCCAGAATACCTTAAAGCAGAAAAGCAAACTACAAGGTGGCCTTTCTCTCCATCCTTCAAGAAGTTTGATGCTCCTGACATGCTGTGGTTCAAAATCATTCATCGCCAGTGTAGAAAGCAATACAATTTAAACAGAGTGCTGAGAAGCAATACAGAAAGAACAGTGTTGAGTTAAAAAAGGCAAAAATAAATCTTTTTCAAATTCTCTTGGTTGTGCGTTGCATATCTTTTATTTCTATAAAAGCGTACAGCCTACGCGTTTCACCCCAAACAGGGCTTCTTCAGGGCAAGAGAAAATGGTAAGCACAATTCCATGACAGAGCCTGCTTTAGAATTGGAAGGACTTGCCCATTTGAACTTGCTTGATAGAACCACATGTGCTTAGCTGCGCTTGACCCTTGCTATCCACGCTAAGGACTCCAATAGACTGGAAGTGGCATATACCTGCCTGAGAAAAGGGACATTATTAAATTAAATTGCCACCGGGTTCTTGAAACGTGAAAAATCAGAATTGTGCTTACCATTTTTTCTTGCCCCGAATAAGCCCTACTTGGGGTGAAACACTTTGGCTGTATGCTTTTTGTACGATGAACACAAGAAATAAAAGAATTGCAATGCACAACCAAGAGAATTTGAGAAAGATTTATTCTTGTCTTTTTGTACTCAACTCTGTACTTTCTGTATTGCCTCTCACCACTCTTAACCATATAAGATGTAAATGAAACACGTAAGCTTTCATATGTACACTTCATTTACAGCCAGCACTATGCCAGCTAACAGAGAATAGAACACACAACAGCATTCATACCGAATGTTTCTGAAATGTAACAGACGTATATCCATGAGATGCAACAGCCTGGATTTAATGTGGTACCACATGCAAACAGCATTTGTGTATGCATGTATTTGCATGCATTAACATGTTAATGCCAGACCTATTGCTTGTTTTGAGTTGATGACATGATATTTGTCAAACTGTTAAAACTGTTTATAACCAGTCTAAACAAGGCAGAAGTGGCACTACTAGTCAATAGTTCTGGCCTTTTATCCCTACAACTCTCCTTATTAAGCTCTTGACTGCGGAGGATGAGATGTTCACGTCTTCTATATTAATTATTAACTCCCTAGTGTGGAGAACATGTCATCCTCCGTCTAGGGACACAAAATCCTTCTGGTGCTTGCCCAGAAGGATTTTATTTTTTCAGAAAAAATGGGTGTTGGACGTGTTGGACATGGTGGAATCACGCTGTCTCCACAGTGATTGAAAATATATGGATTAATTGTGAAATAAGGATGTGTTTAATCACTGGTTTACTGGTTACTCAGCAAGTAGTGGTCTATTGTGAGGAAAGATTTTCCTGAATTCAGCAGTGTGACCGATGGGTGCGCAAGCCACGTGCCTTTTGGTCACTTACGTATTGAGCTGTGATTTTGGGGACGGTTCACAGCATCTGCTTGCACGCAATAACTTGGTTCCATATTCTAAAGATAACATACGCTTAAGGGAAGGAGTGCAATCGTATTTCTCCTGTTTTGCATCGCAACTTTCTGTCCCTACACGAGTTTGCACCCATCAGATTACTTGGTTGAACTTTGTATACATTTCGACAGTGATTATTCATCACTCCGGAGACAGTGGGTGTACACGGAATGACCAGAGTGGATTTCATACAGTGTGGTGAAAACAACTGGCTGAAACAGCACCTTTCACTTTGCGGGACAGTTGAACTTTGACTGCATTTGTGGTTTATTTTATCATCATGTATTTTCAGTTGCTGTGTAATTTACATGTACTTCTTTTTTCGTTTTGGTGACTGTCATGATGTTTCTGCACAGGATGTTTTGTTTTATACATTTTTTTTACATCGGCATGAGCGGGCTCACTTGAGCGTTGTCAATGAGAGCATGGTTTTTGTTTGTTGTATTTTCTATCTGGGTATTGCACTGTGGGAATTGTAGTCATCATTAAATATCCCTTCAAGACATGGAGCTCCAACAGGGATAGGTCACGGGGTCAGAACCAACCTTTTGGATTTTAAGCACTAATTGTTTACACGTGGGCGAGCCTTTAACAATAACGGTTCAGAAGGCGGAGGGAGCATATTCTTTCTTTAGCATTGAGGGTAAGCGTACGAGGAGATGAGGCTCCTGAGATAACTTTTCAGGCATAGATTACATGATACATGGGGAGGCTTGTTATGAGCAGACAGTGGGGCTAAAACAATCAGGGATTTCGGGGAAATTCGCACAATAACTCAGGTGCCATGTATATTTTTTTCAAAACACTTTTTGCCATTATATGATCAAGCAAATCCCCAAGCTTATCTTAACCTATGTACAAAACATAACCCCCCAAATGTTGACCCCAAAAAAACCCAGAAGAACTGACTCCTGTTGAGAAATCCCCCTCATTCTCATTTCCTTTCCCACGTGACTGTGTACCCCACCTCCCTCCATGGAAGATGGACAAACCCGCCCAAGGCCGCCCCCCCCCAAAACAAATTCCGCCTACCAAAATGGCTAACAGAAAACCTGTCTTATTGTGGCACAAAAGTATGGAACCTCTGGCAGTAGCCAAGGCTCAGGAAAATATGACACTGAACAAAAATTGTAACAAATGAAAAAAGGGGAAGGGTGGGTGGGACAAACTTGATTCCTCTCCTCCCGCCTCCCGAGAGCACAGTGATTTTCCCGCCCCGCCAGCCCCGCTAAATAACCTTCCCCCCCCGCGCGCCTGCTGCCCTAATTACCTGCTTACGCACCTGGGTGGCCGCTACCAGGGGGACACCGGCTCGTGCCCAGCTCCCCCTGGGTCCCCCCTCCCACAATACCTCACGAACCACAACTTCTTAGCTCAGCAATAAAGGTCACTTTATTAAGACAGGTGCCATGTATATTTTTCTCAAAACACATTTTGCCATTATATGATCAGGCAAATCCCCAGGCTTATCTTAACCTATCTACAAAACATAACCCCCCAAATGTTGACACCCAACAAAACCAGGAGAACTGACTCCTGTTGAGAAATCTCATTTCCTTTCCCACGTGACTGTGTACCCCACCTCCCCCCTTGGAGGATGGACAAACCCCGCTCAAGGCTGCCCACCCCCCCAGAAAAATTCGCCAACCAGGAAAACCAGAAAGAGTTTTCCTGCCCCACCAAGGAGGAAAATCATATCATACTGTTAGAGCACCATATATTTTCCTCCATATTTGTGCAATCAAATCCCTTAATTCAAGAAAATATTACGCCTGCCCCATTTTAGACAAATGCACCCCACCCTCACGGAAAAGATGTCCCTCAGTGCTTTGTATGGCAAGATGAGATAGCACTTTGACTCCAATGCCCCCACAGTAAAGTCTCATTGCTCTATTAAGCTTCCGCCTCGCCTTCTCCAAAGCTGCGTGGTTCCTTGCACCTCTACAGTGCAGTCGCGTTATGAATTCAGTCGAGATCACCGTGGTGTCAACCCAGTTAGACTTGATGAAAGCCAGATCCAGTTTCATTAGTTTTATTAGAGTCAGGCCAGATAAGGCTACAAGATCATTCTCACCAAGGTGAATAACAAGCAAACCTGGAGGGCTCCCCCTTTTAAGACACATCAGAGACAACATTGGAAACAAGCCCCCCCCACAAGGCATTCCCCGTTCCCCTTCCATACCACCTCTTGGCTAGCACTTGTGAGTCCAAGCGATCTCCCACAAATCTGTTGCTCAGCGTAAACAGCAGCCCACTTTACGAAGGATTGTCCGACTATCTAAGTAGTCTTTTTCACACTTACAAGCTTTGGAATCTGACCTGGGTGAAAAAACAGGCATTAACAAGGGAACAGCTGATGACTGGACTTTATTTCCTAACGTAACATTTGGACTTCCATCTCTCAATCCTACGTATGGCTGACCAAGACCACCCCAATTTCGCAGCCTCCGTCGCTGCCCCAATGCAGAAGGAGTATGTGCCAAATCGTAGAGGGTCTTCACCCAGAGTAAGGCGCACCTTCCTCATCACAACCAACAGCTGAGCGATGGAAATCTGTCGTCCCTGCCCATGGCAAAATATGGTTCCTGGTGTAAAAAATCTAGAAGCTTTGAAAACATCCCATTCCCCCACAGGACAGCAAGCCCCTACCCCACTCCTTTTCAAGAAAACCCATTTTCCCCTGCCCAATTGATCGGTCTTGGAAGCCCTCAACCAAATTCTCAATCTGTGTTCCTCTATGAAAACTTCATCACTGCTAATGCCTACCCTATGGCGTAAACCTAGCAACTCAGATGCTCTGAATGCCCCAAAATTCAACCATAAAAAACATAACCGAAACTTGCAACACTCAAACTCATTATAACAGCAAGAAGACAACTGTACCAGAATCTGTTGCAACAAAGCAAATGTCACTGACTGACGTAACGGCTTGCTACTAGCCTGTTCCCTAGGTAAACCTCTAAGAACCCTCTTTACTAGAACCCCTCCCACCGTACCCCTCCCCCACCTCAACTGCCCATAAAAAGAAATCCCAGCCAACCACCATCCTCCCTTGTGCAGAAACGGTGTTACCATAGCTCAAGAACTCGTTCCAGGCTTGTTGATAGCTTCTTCTCGTAGAGGCCGCTACTGACTTCTCTACCAATTCGACAATTCTCATTCCCCCCATGCCCAGACACTGAGATCTGAGTCTTGTGGGAGTCTGCTCCAGGAGCCAGCATGCGAAATTTCGCCCACTGCAAACGAGACAGAGCGCCTGCTATACAATTATTGACTCCTGGAATATGTCTCGCTTTAAAAACAATGTTAAGCTGCAGACATTTGAGCATAAAGGCATGTAACAAGCTCAACACTCTAAAGTCCCTGGCTTTTTGGTTATTGATCAATTCAACCACTGCTATATTGTCCACATTAAACAGACTGGTCTATTCTGGAATTCCTCACCCCATACATGCAATGCTACAAGAAGAGAAAGAACTCTAAAAAGGCGATACTGCGACCCTGTTGTAGCCAATGTACTGGCCAGGTTTCAGCGCATCAACGCCCCCCCGCCTCCCAAAATATTCCAAAACCTCTCGCACCAGAAGCATCCGAGTAAATCTGAATTTGCCAAATCTTATCTTCGTCAGCAAAAAACAAAGATACGCCATTAAAATTTGCTAGAAAAGTCGATCAAATGTACAGGTCATCCCTAGTAGCTGCTGAAATACGCACTCTGTGGTGAGGGAGATAAGCCCTTTACCTGGACATTCCCAGCCTCCTACAAAATGTTCTCCCAGCCCTGACCACCCTGCACGCGAAGTTTAGGTAACCCAACAATTTTTGCACCTGCCTAAGCTCCAGTTTACACTCCTCAATCACAGATGACAAAAAAGCTGAACTCTCCTGTACTTTCTCCGCCGGCAATCTCGCTACCATCTCCATCGTGTCAATTTCAATTCCCAAGAAAGTCTTGTCAGGCGCCAACGGCACACCTAGCTCCTGAGCCATAGCCTGAAAAATATGCAAAGCCTGTTGGCATTGTCCTGTATTCTGAACATCAATGAACATAAAATCATCTAAATAGTGACATATGAGTTCATGACCACTAATGTAAGTAAAAAACCACTGCAGGAAGGTGCTGAATGCCTAAAATAGTGCTTATGATACTGAACACCCCATGGGAAGAACTTTATCAACATAGAATGCTCCCTGGAAGTGCATGCCTAACAATTCAAAATCATAAGGATGTATGGGCAGGAGCCGAAAGGCTGACTGGATATCACTCTTGGCTAACTGCGCCGCTCTCCCCGCTGACCTGACCAACTTCAGCGCATCATCCACAGAAGCGTAGGACACACTAGAATCCACTGGTGATTTAAAATCATAAACTGAGGAGCCCTCAGGCCATGACAGGTGGTGAATGAGACAGAACTCCCCAGCTTTCTTCTTAGGCACCACGCCCAAAGGAGAGACAATCAAGTTGCGCATTGGACAATGACCGTAACTTCTGTTGGACGACCTTTGGAAACTTTTTAGCTGACTTCAAATTATCAGACCACCTGCGCTGCCGGGGCCCCTGATAGCCTATCCTAAAACCATCTTTGAAACCCAAAATAACCTGGATGCTGCTTCCGTGTCCAGATGATCTCCCAGCCATTGTGCCAATTTTCTAACCTAACTGGTGTATGAGCCCTTTGGTACAAAGTGGAAAGCCTGACCTCTGCCCCTCTGCCCTCTTCCTTGATCTCCAAATCTCTGACCTGGGAAACATTGAGTGAGGGGATGTCTGCCCCCACATTGGGAGCACTTGTGCTTGTATCTGCAAAACTGCCAATTGCAAAACCCCCTGTTGAAGTTCCAACAGGCTCCAAAAACAGGTGGTTGACCCCTGCCACTCAACCCCGCCCCAGACTGGGTGGGACGGAACTGAAAGGGCCGATAAGATACTGGCAATCCACTTGCAGTATGCGTGGTAGCAGGCGGCTGAGAAGACGCCATCCACTGTAACCACAACTCCGAGCCCACATCTCCCCAGGGTCTATCATGGAAAATGCTCATGCGAGCTCTAAACTTCTCATCATATGACAACCAAGCAAAACCCCCAAAATAACTCTGAACTTTCCTTATGATGTCCATGTACTTGAACATCGCTACCGCTCTATCCTGATGTTTCTTACAATATATGCTAGCATATATAAGAAATGCAGATGTCCAGTTTTCAATGGTTTTAGGGACCCTAGGTCTCCTGGCAGTTCCTACTCCTCCTCCTTCAAGCCTTCTTTGGCCTGAATATCCAGATGTAACAGCTTAAAAAATCCACAAATTCATGACGCCAAATTCTGCTTTTGGTTTTCTCAGATAAATGAGAGCCTTTTAGCATACCAATCCTCATGTAAGGCAGTTTTTGGTGAATATTCTTATCCTCCTCCCCTGCTTCTGTGTCCAATACTCCCAATGCCTTGGCTTTCGAAACATCTTTGGCAGAGTCGCCATCCGCCCCCACCTTTTCCGGCAATTTTCCTATCTGACCGGACCCAGTAGGTTCCTTGTCCCCCTCCTTTTCCCCCAAACTCCAATAGACATGGTTGCTCTCTTTGGTTGTCCCCCCTTTTGCCACACCGTCCACCAACCCTCCTTACCTTTCTGCAACTGGGACGCTCTCTTGTGGAATTCCTGAGGGTCATCATGTTGTTGATTGACCGTTGTAGAGTCCTGTACAATTGCTCGGTCCGCACTTGAATCTGCAAAAGACTAATAACACTGTTTTGCCCCGAGACACCCCTCTTATCCCCCGCAAGCTTCACAAACTTCTCCCCACTTTCCCCACAATCCCGATCTCTCAATTCCCCTTCTTCTAGGTCATCACTTTCCCCATCAAAAACCAATGACTCACTAAATCCCCAATAACTTGCCCCACTTCCCCCCGGCATTTCCCCTTCCCCAACTCCTCCATCACAAAACTCCCACTGAATATTTTTTGTAGCTTTTGATGGAATTGTATGAGAGGGAAAATCAGCTCCAGATTTCCCCCCCGCTGAGTGTCCCTGTGACGGAGCCGCAGCGTGCTCTGTCCTTGCCACTCTTTTGCCAGCCATTTTTCCTGTTTAAGAAACTGGCACCGTGTTTGTCAAGCCCCTCTGACCTGGTTGTTCCTGTACACAGGATGTACCCTGCCCCCCCCTTCCTACCTCCCTGTTTCCTTCTGGCCGTGCCACCACTACCCACCCATACCCATTGACCTTCCCCACAGTCCTGTGTGACTCTCTGAAAAGACCTGCCCATGCTCACACCCTGCTGTCCCATCAAAATGGCAGGGGTGGCCAACTGCCTTGCGACTTGTCCTGAGCTAACATGCTGAGCAAACTGGGCACGTGCACCTACCACTTGTTGGGACCATAAAGGCCACTGCACTGCCTCTGTACCATCCAGGAATTCAGGCTCCTGAAAAACCTCCCCCCACCAGAGACCTGCCCTGCCAGAAGCCCACCCTGATCTGGGCATGCAGCACCAGGTGTGAAACCCCCCAGGGGACCCGCGGGCAAAACCTCAGTGGACACAGCCGGTGTGAATGCACAACTAAACGCTGTGGCAGGGCTCCAGAAATAAGTGTGCCCTTGAATATTCAACAATTTTGTGTCTCCATGCAACGTAAAACCAGCCTGAGGAGGCACCGTGGCAGCAGACACTTCCTGCCACTGGCTGAGCTTCAAAGCGGTAGCCACAGTGCTCTTTGCCCACTTGCCTATCACTCTTCTTTTGCCTGACAGACACAACCGCCCCAGGGCGCCTCCCCGCAGCCTCCCAGCCCGGCCCACACAACGCCGCCCCTCCTCCCACCCACCGCAGCGCTCCGCTCGGCATTCAAGACACCAGTTTCAGCACATACCTGAGCGGCAGTAGGGGCAGCCGCGCGTGTGTCCACTTGCTCCTCCTGCCCAGCCTCGTCCTGCTCCATAACCAGCAGCTGCTCCTCTAAGCTCTCCCCGTCTTCAACCATCAGTGGGGACAAGCAAGCAGCCACTGCATCGGTTACACCACGTGCCGCCTTTCTCTTCGTCCGTGCAAGCCCTAACCAGGCCGCACCCGGGACCCCAGGCATAAGTAAATCGCCCCTCCCAGCCAAACAGAGGATCCAGACAGCCTCCCTAACCTCCTTGTTCCCGACCATAGGAAGGAACCGCCGAACAGGGTGAGTGACGCAGAACAATCAGCCCAAAACTGGACAAACTTGATTCCTCGCCTCCCGAGGGCACAGCTATTTCTCTTATTTGTTTCAGTGACCCCTGACGAAGAGCCGCTGGGCTCGAAATGCATTGGGTGCAAATAAATGAGGCCACTCGTATGAATGATTCTTCTTACGTGTTGCTGTTAAAAGCCTGGATGGGCAAGCAGGAGGCATCTGATAATGTTTAATAAAAGAATCATGGTGGAATCACGCTGTTTCCGCAGTAATTACAAATATATGGATTAATTGCTAAATAAGGATGCGTTTAATCACTGGTTTACTTTGGCAAAAATTGGTTTACTAGGCAAGTAGTGGTCTATCTTGAGGAAAAATGGCCTGCATTCAGCAGTGCGACAGATGGGTGCTCAAGCCACGTGCCTTTGGTCATTTACTTTTAAAAAGTTGCCATTATCTTGTCCCACCATTTGGTGCCTGCATCCTGTTCCTGGGTCACATGACTAGGTGTAGTTGGCAGTTGCCCTTTGCATATTCCTCCCAAACAAGCAAATAATAGATGGATCAGGTGTGCCTCAATTAGCCATCACTGGCAGGATGGGGGGAGGAGCAGGGCACAGCCTTACTTGCAAATCAATAGACTATACCCTGCCGTCACACAAAGAACTTCACAGTAGTCTATTGTGCCTGCAGCCAGGCTGGAGTCAGGGCATCGGAGGCAGGAAATTCCAATCACTTCAAAGGGAATCTCTAGAAACTTCTCCCAACTTCAACGGCACCATTTATAAAAATAGGACCCTGAGACCTACTCTTCAGCTCACTTTCTGGACCTGCGGAAGAGCTCTCAGACGACTGGCTGGTGGCTGTGGCCTGTTGGGTGATTCAGAAGACTGCTTTAATGTACCTGGAAGAACTGCTCATCTGCCTGAAGCCTGCCTTGAACTCACAGAGACCTGCCCTGCTGCTTGAGCCCTGTTCCACTGCTTGAACCGAGGACTATCAGAGTGACTCACAGGGCTTATGGCTGGCCTCTTATCAGAGCCTCTGGGACAGAAAAGGCTGCAACCATCTTGTCCCCACACCTGGACCCAGACTGGGTGAATCCTGACCCCCCAAGTGGTACCTCTACACTCCTGACCTCATGGAAGTGGTGTTAAAAGTGACCAGATAGCCAAATCCAAAACTTGACTAAAATCCAAAATGTGGTTAAAGAGTGCTCTGAGACCAAGAGGAGACTGGGACCTACCTGCTTGTTGATTCATCCAAAGAGCATTCCCGGTCAGCCTGACTTTGGGACAACTCCTGCTACGTTCTTCTCCGCAGCTGCAAAACCTGTTCAGTGGTCCTTCGCAGAAGGGGCATTTGGCCTCATGGAGGCCTTGTCCGCTACAGCTTTCAGCTTCATCTCGCTGGAGGTTTTTAACTTCCATAAAATAGACTAAGTCCGCACATAAAAAATCTTCACAGAGACTTTACTCCAGCGGCTCCCTGACAACTACACCTCTTCCTCAGACACCACCTGCAGCCTTGCCTCATTGAACTTTTCCTTCTCAGTCATTTTTCCACAAACTTTCTTCTAAGTCCAAAGGTAAGTGACGACCAGGCCTCATCTACTTCTTGTATCTCATCTGAACTCCATTGCAGTTGGCCATATTTTTCGACCTTGCCCTGGTCTAGTGCAACTGGATGTCTGTGCTTTGATATTTAAGGCACTCGTTTTTACCTTAAGCATTAAAAAAATCATAATTCTGGTCCTAGTGATTGTATTTTATTCTGTTTTTCTAAATTAGTGTGGGATTTACCTTGTGTTGTGTTTACACTTTATTATTGTTTGTGTGCTGCATAAATACTTTAAATATTGCCTCTAGGTAAACCCTGACTTTTGTGCAAAGCTACCAGAGGGCTAAGCACAAGTTAATTTAGTGTCTTTAGTTATTCATCCTGAAAGGGATTGTGGCTTATGCATGAGCAGGGTGTCCACCCCACTCAACCAGCAACCTCTGGTAGTTTGACAGAAAGCAGTCAGGCTTAACTTAGAGGCAATGTGTAAAGTAGTTATAAAGAACATAAACAGTAATAAAGTAAAAACATAACACAAGAAAAGTAGAGTAAATCTTTATAAATTGTTTGACATTAAAATAACAGAAATGTGATTAGTGGAATCAGAACTATGTCATTGTAAAGTTTTTTTTATAAATCAAGTGCTATGAAGCAAAAAGTGCCAACTGCATTTATCTGGTCTTGGTAGCCCAGGCCCAAGTCACAAGTTTAGGCCGACTATGATGGAGCACTGGCTGAACACAGGACTGAGTTCAGTCCACTGGCAAACTGCAGACAAGAGGGTCTTTGGCATCAGGGCAGACTCACAGCTGGGCAGTCCACCTTCCACAGGTTCAATATGTATACCTGGAGCCCACTTTGAAGTGGAAGAAACTTCTTCTGGGGTTTCCCCTAACAGAAGTGTCAGAAATGTCCTGCCTCCCTGCCCTGGTCCCAGTCTGTCTGAGGGTACAATCGGCTAGTGTAAGGTCATTTGTGTGTGAGCTGAGTCAGTTCTCTTGAAGTGCAAGTGTAGTAGTTTACAGCTCCACAACCCTATCAAATCAGAGATGGCCCATTCTGACAACACCCAGACTCTCTATTGGCATGCTGTCTGGGAGGAACACATAAATGCCAACTAAACCTAGTTCATGTGACCCAGGAACAGGCTGCAGGCACCAAAGGGTTAGGACAAGAGAATGCCAACTTTCTCAAGTGGCATTTGCAGAATTGTGACTTAAATCAGACTTTATAATTAAAGAGAATTTAAGATTACACTTCCTCAGACACCAAACTGTCCTACCTGTTCCCAATCAAAAGTTAGCACTTCAATGTAATAACATAACACAATGGTATACGTGGGAGATGTAGGCCTCACAGTAGTGAAAAAAGAATTTGTGTGATTTTCACTGCCAGGGCATATAGATCTTAAAAGTACATATTCAATTTCTAATTACACTGCACCATGCCCTATGGGCTGTCTAGGGCCTACCTCAGGGCTGACCTATGTGCAATAAAAAGGCTTGGCAAGGGGTTATATTGCTAAGTTGAACTGGCAGTTTAACACTACCTTGAAGCTACAATGACAGGCCTGAGACATGTTTAAAGGAGATACTTAAGTGGGTGGCACAATTCGTGCTGCAGGCTCACTACTAGCATTTAATTTATAGACCCAAGTATATGGTATTCCACTGTACTAGGGACTTATAAGTAAATTAAGTATGCCAATCAGGTGTAATCCAATTTTACGTTTTAAGGAGAGAGCATAAGCACTTTAGCACTGATCAGCATTGGTAAAGTGCACAGAGTCCTAAGGCCTAGATTACAGAGATTATTAGAAAATGAAATATCATTATAAGCAGCCGCTCACTTCTTGGCTCTTGATATCACATATATTTGGACACCCAGCAAACATTATATATCCCTGCAGCCAGAAGGGCCTGAAGGACGTAACAGTATATTACCTTAGTAACTCAGCGTTGGGGGCAAAACATTGTTTAAAATTATTTTTAATTCAACTGTCAGTTTGCTTGGGAAAACTATGAGCGATCTACACAAATGACCACTTGCTTAAATCCAAATTGTGTCTACTTTTCAAAAAAGTATAGGTTGCCAAATTCTTTCATGAGTTTTACACCTGTTTCCACCATAAACTGCAAGCATGTAAAAACCACACAAAATAGGAAAAATTGACTATCACTTAGAAAATTGCAAAAACAGTGGGCAAAAATATTATTTTGCAGTATTGTTTGTTCCTGAAAATTGACAAGATTGTAATTAGCATACCTTTTGTTGCTGTTCTTTGTAGGAAAATATTACAATTTCTTGCACAGCACTTTTTCCACATTTAAAACAGAATTGTTTTATTTTGATTATGTTCCCAGTTCCCTCCAGAGAATTCACAAACCATGGGTACGTTTAGACTCACTAACATGTGAGGAAATAAGTTCATAAATTTGGCCTGCATACAAGGCTTAAACACAAACTGTCCCAAACAGGTAAACAAACATTGGTAATGCCAATAGGTCTAGCTTAGGCAGTCGTAAACTTTCTATTAACTTGTAGTTTATAAATAGAAAATAAATAGTGAACTTACACAAAGGTGTAAGTTACCTTTGTGAATCAGGTCCACATTCTCATAGTAGTCTCTGGCACTGAAGGAAACTATTCTGTTTGTGAATGTGCTTCTTGTGAAAGAGTAGAATGCCAGTCACTCAAAATGTAGT
The DNA here is from genome assembly GCF_964261635.1 of Lissotriton helveticus. NCBI lineage: Eukaryota > Metazoa > Chordata > Amphibia > Caudata > Salamandridae > Lissotriton > Lissotriton helveticus. The sequence goes on from NC_136059.1 coordinate 646,263,921, forward strand.
ATACAATAGTGGGCGAAAGAAAAATGTGAATGACACAAGATAAGAGCAGTAGATGAAAAAAGCTAACTGAAAGCCCCTTTAACCTGTTCCATGCTCATGACAAGGTCAGCTCGTCATGCAGTACACTGGAGCTGTGCTTATGACGAGCTGACCTTGTCATGAACAATGGGAAAATAAAATATCCAGCACAGGAGAAAAATATCCAGTAGCATTGATGTAACTATATTATATACATAATTTTAGTAAAAGCAAATGTTCTTGGCTAAAGTCAGTCCTAAAAAGGCCCTGCACTGGGGCTGAAGCCTCAGCAGCCAAGTAATTATAAAAAATAGCTTAACTCTTGAAACCTAAGCAGTACGGTCTTTAAAATGAATGCACCATGTATTGAGAAATCGTTGAACATTGCAGGTCCACTTTGTGTATTATTATTTCCTGTACTTGTTTTTTGAGTATGTTAAAACACAGTTGGCCATTTTGATCGCAGCCAAGAGAATGGTATGTATTTTATTTTTCGCACAAAGAGAACAGTCATGCATTTAAATTAAAGTATTATAACAGCTTTTCAAATTAGGATATAACAGGCTCTGTGTGAACAAATCCTTTAAGAAGCACATTCCATTTCCTTCTCAGTGACAGAAATTTGCTGAAATCAAGAGGCATACCTCGGTAATTATTTACATTGTTTGCATAGGGTAAGAAGACAAACCTGTCACCCACGCATAGGAGGAGGAGAACAAGGCTGTCCTTGTTGGAACAGCCTTCCTAATATAACTACTCATGCAGACTGAGGTGCTTATAGATGAACGGATTTGGTGTAAAATGTATATATTATAAATTCAAAAACTTCTGTAAAACGTATCGCTTTGTCGGCTCAAGAATCCTTTAATTTAATTTTGATAAAATATGTTATTTGCTAATGTTTAACTGAGCGGAATAACCTAATTCACACGATTACATTTCATAAACACTGCAGTAAAATACAGCTTGAGTCTTAAACTGATTAACACTCTCAGCCTTCATTACGAGTTCCCAGGAATTTCGAAAGCGATGTCTAGATTTAGGAGTCATCTTGGTGTTGGAAGACAGGGTTCCTGCACTCAGCAGGGGCTTAGCTTTAGGGGGGTTTTAGGGGTGTTACACCCCTCTAATAAATATATTCATTTGTAAATAGTTAGGTACCAGTGCTTTAAGTTGGGTAGGGTGTTGTTTTTTTCGGATTTTTCTTGGGATTTTTACATACACATGCAGAAGAAAAACACACACACTCTTGTCTCAGTTTCAAAAGTCTTAAAAAATATATTTTACAAAAAAATGAGATATAAGGAAACCTCACAATCCGTACACCTCTCCTCTTCTACTGCTCCTTATGGCCCTCTCCTGCTTCTTGTATAGTGTCTTTTAACCAGCGTGATTGTTGGGAAATCTGAAGCTGACAGCCCTTAATCTTACTAACCAAGCTACTGCCAATAGCGGCTCCTCTGCTAAGGTGGAGAATTGTGACCCCACTGCTGCTTTGCAGTGAAACAAAGGGAAAATAAATTGATAACTTGCGTTATTATCATTTTTTCTCTCCTACTAATGCAGCTTTGCGAGAGGGGGCAGGAACAGGGAAGGAGTGGTAGCACCCTTCTAAGTGCGCAATGAGTGCTTCGCCGGCCATCTCAGGCCACCCAAAACAGTCGTGCGTACTTCGCATGTTTTCATTGCAGGCTGCAGTACAGCCTGCATGGAGAACATGCCCAGGCTCCCAGTGAGAGTCTGAGGGCCGAAACACTGCACTCAGACCAGTCACAATGCTGCTAAGGCAGCGTTGTAATTGGCTGACTGGGAACCTAGGTGTGCTTCCTATGGTCACGCGAGGGAGGACTATGAAGGAGAGATGCGGAGGGGAAGTGGCGAGAAGGAAAGTTTTTATTTTCTTATACCCGCTTCCCCTTCCCCTCTCATGCCCCCTACCTCTGATCGGTGCCGGCCGCCTCTCGGTACTACCCCGGCCCTCAGTCTGCTAACTTTCCAACCTTCACAAAATACCACTTGGCTGGGATCCATAAACACTTTGGCGAGGAGTTCATCTTTTGCAGATCTAGCAGAAAGATATTTAAGCGCCAGAAGAAATGTGCCCTGGAAGCCAAGTCAAAGAATACAAAGACTTTCTCATCAAAAGATACATTTAAAGCACAAATATCCAAAATTCTGATCTCTGAACTAATAAATTCACCCAGTCACAATGTTTTACATGTGTTCCTTGCACATACTGAAAACCTGTGTTCACTGAATGAATGAGACTCCCACCCAAGCGGCTCTCTGGGCGCTAGTCTGAAAGCTGTCTAATCAAATAGTCTGGACCTCAACTTTTGCTTTAAAGTAGACCGAATTGTTAAGGTCGCATATTTAATGGTAATGCATTGCAGATAAGATGGGCTTCCACAGAAACGGAGCTGCGCCTCTACTAGTTTTTGGATGTTCTAAAAACTCAATTAAAACATTTGAACAAATACTGACCCTCTTTTTTCCAGCCGAAGCATTTACAGGCGATAGTGTACCTTTGTTGAGTTGGGTTGTGCACTATGTCAACCATACATGTGCACCAACAAGAATGAGGGTGGTGACTGCATGTTGTTAGATGCAATGCTCAGTCATCGGACATGTGCAATGCTCAATGCATAGACCGTTAATATAGTTCACAGAGTCAGACTGCGTATTTTGTGTATCATAGTGATAGACGTCACATGGCTACGAATTTCCCATAAGCACTAAGCAAACCTTTTCCGTGGCACATGTGCAGTATGCATGTGCATGAAATTCGGCATGGAGACAAAGGCTTTTATGATTGTACAGCGCACAGGAACAGTGCACGTGGTGCATTACCTCAATGTATACTATGAGGTGCTTATTTACAAGTCCATTGCGCTGCCGGTACGTCAAAGTCGCTACTTTGCCTTACTCTACGTCAAAGAGGCATTCCATGGGAGTTGCAGTGGGTGTTCCCATGCAGCACCCATGGATTTTGACGCATTCCCCGATTTACAAGGACCTGGGAATGTGTCAAAAGCCTACGCCTCCCCAAGATAGGCTTAACAAGGAAAAATATCTTTATTTCTCCTCTTTTTTCCCTCTTTGTGTGTGTGCTGCATTTTGTAGCACACATAGGAGGCAAACGACTCCATTGATTGTTTTCGTGCAGTAAGGTGTTCCTTCCTGCACAAAAACAATCTGTCCTACCACACAGGCACCCTTGCACTATGCTGCAAGGATGCCTGCATTGGCGCAAGGCAGCCAATTGTGCCCCCGAGCAACGGAAGAGGAGAGGAATGCCCCCTATCTCAGCGCATTCCTGCCCTTTTCTTTTGATGCAGGGCAGCGCAGCAAAGGGACTTGCTGCACCGCCTGCATCAAAAATCAGTAAATAAGCCCAAGTGTATAAAGAACATGCAGTGAACATGGCCCCATGCAGGGAAACATCCTTTACAACGCAACTTTTACCACGCAGTGCCTTTACGACGCAACTTTTACAACGCAAACCATTACAACGCATTGCACTGGGGGGCGCTCTAGGATAGGGAATAAGTTTAATTTACTATCCAACACCTTCCCTAGTATCCACGGGGACTGGAGTTGGAATAGTAAATTAAACTATTCACTGTCCAGCACCCCAAAGCGCTATGCGTTGTAAAGGTTTGCGTTGTAAAAACCGCGTTGTAAAGGCATGCGTGGTAAAAGCATGCGTTGTAATGTCATACATCCCTACAGGCACAAGCTGTAGGACATGCTTGGTATAGCTAAGATCCCTGGGTGTCCTCCGAATATGGATTTAACAAAGTCTGCAGCCACAGGCGACAGACTGTGCTATCTAGGGCTTCCACTCTGTCTACGACACATATTGACTAAACATGATCTACAACTAAATGCTGCCATGGGTTTATTCATGAATATGAGAATGTCTCCTTTAGATCTACTAATCGGAAATTTCCATTTATAGCTGTAGAAAAGGTATAAAACAGACTAACTAGCTGCTATCACTGACTCTACAAATACCAGTGGTATATATTTGTGTCCGATAACTACTGCGTTGAATCTCAGCAGCACTAACCTTAAACCACTATCCAACAGGAGATGTTTGGCTCGCGTGACATGTTTTCACTGCATGTCTTGTGGTAGCTTGAAAACACTGCTTCGTATCGGTTTAGCCTCTGTTTGTCAGAGGGCGTGCTCTTGAGATCCGCTGAAAACGTTCAGATTGCCTGCGGTGTGGAACGTTTTATGGAATAAATGTGAGAAATTATGTAATTTTAAAGTTATTATTTTACTAAGTAGGTGGAGGGAGCCCAGCTATTTGGAATTTACGGTAGACAGAATAACAATGATCTCACTCATTTAAGTTTTAAAGTTGGCTAATTCCCTTCATGTCTTTACCAATTACTGTGGCTAATGGCGACCGTCTGGCCTGTTTTACTGCTAATTTGTAATTAAAGACTGCGCTTACTGAGTGCCATGCAGCTTGAAATGTTTATATGTAATGGGGTCCTGTTTAGAAAGTATTCCCAGCCTTCAGTGCCTAATGGATAGAAATATTGAAATGAAGCCAGCGAGTGTAATATTTATGATTTTATATTTGTAAAGCACTTCCCTCCCTTCTTAATAGCTTCTTGGTGCTAGAACCGTGATGACGTCCAGGTTACACTAACGGAAGGTGAATGATCTTAATTATGTTGTTGCATCCTTGCAATAGAGTACATTGTAACAGACATGATGTATCTTACCTCTTTGTTGATTACTAGGCTGCATTTGGCTGGTGTGTGTTATCCGAGGTGAGGGCTAGCTCACAAGAGGTGTTTCCCTTGTGCTCGCCCCTGAAGGCTACCATGTAGGATTGTACTTTCTTGCCCTCACCGATTTATGACTCCTATTATCAGGAAGTACTAAATCTATTTTAACACTTTAACTAAATATTTACCCATAAATAGGCGTCTCCTGCTGGTTTGTAGGATAACAATGTCTGTCTTAGGAGCACTAACCAGTAAAATAGAGGCAAATTATAGAAAAAATGAAAGACAGATTGTCAAAATATGTAAAATACTGCAGACCTACTGCATTCTGGACCGTCAACTGGTGGAAGTTCAAAATATTTGGAGCTGTAGAACTTTAGACGGTGTACTGAATCCAGAGCCTCATTTAGAGCTTGGCAGCTGCAGACATTCACCCAAAAAGCAGGGATGACCCACCTGCCGTATATTTGAAGTGTACATCGCCTCTATGCGAGCTAGATAGAACAGACTAATATCTGCTTCTTTTTGGTGGATGTCCCACACCGGCCAAATGCTAAATACAGCCCAAAGTCTTTTATTCAGTTTTACTATTTTAACGAAAAGACGCTAGATATTAAAACTGTATTTCATAGGCGACTTCTGTCTTATTTCGACCAGAATTTGTTTCCTCAGCTTCCAACTGGCTAGCATAAACCATCAGAGCTCCCAATTTGCACATCTGAAATGGCTGCTGCACAAGACACTTTATATATTGTTTTTATTTGTCCCAAATTTATCAGTTAACGATGTAAGTTTATATGTCCCCTTTTTTTACCAATGAATTTTATGCTAGCAAGGCCTGCTCGATTGTATCTGTAATTTTTATTTAGTCATAATGTCATTTTTTTACTTATCGTGGTTTTTAGCAGGGGGTGTCACTCTTTCTCATGAAATGAGATGTACTGTTTTTGGGTGATTATATTGAACTGTTTATGTACATTTATGATTTAGTGTGTTAAATCGAACAAAGTAATTATTGAATTGAATTGATCACATCATGATGCCATCTTTACATACAAACGATTCAACCGTAAGCATCCTCACCACCTTTTTAAAATCACTCTGCCAGATAACTCCTCCTCCGACATTTTCATGTAGCCGGACTTTTTTTTTTAAATAAAATGCCTTTCACTAGTGATCCTGAGAAGATTCTTGATAGCAACCTTTCCCTTTGATTTTATTGTGTGTGAGGTCTATTTTGTCACTGACTACTGGCATCTCTTCACTAAACACACACGATCCTATTTGAGCTTGAAGGTGGGATTGGTTTGAAAGCGGGAACAGCAGCATTCAATCTCTTGATATTTGCTTGATTTTCCACAAGTCACTACTTGAGTTAAAACTAGAGTTCTGTAGTGCTGAAACCTTTTGGCTGTTTGGAATAATATGTAAATTGAGAGCAGGTGTGTGTTTTTTCACATTTTCAAACATATTTTACTGTTTTTGCTGGAAAATAAAAGAATACATAAACAAAATATTACCTTTTACACTGTTCAGTTCATTACAATGTGTAAATGTTTGCGAGAAAGTGGATTATTAATTGGAAGGAATGTGAGTCCTCACCAAGTAATAATGTCACCATACCAGGTCCAATTAGGTCTCAATAATGTAATCCTGAGCTCAGCCATTGGCAGGTGTATCACAGAGCAGACAGGCTTAATTTAGAAGAAACACATAACGTAGTTATCAGTAGCAAAACACTTAAAAAGTAGAAAACACAGCACAATAAAAATGCCACTCTAATGTATGAATATAGACTAATATTTAGTGAAGGAAGAGACACCAAAATGAAAACAAAACTGGATAAAGAGAACTAAAGATATGTTTTTTTTAGAAAATTTAAGTCAAAAGAGCATCTAAAAGCGCAATGCCCCAACTGCAGTTATTTGGTCATGCTATATGGGGTCAAGAGTTAAGGATGACTGCTAGCTACTGCTGTTTGGATACAAGGACTAGCGCACTTCGCAGGTTTCTCACAGCAGAAAGTTTACCTGACTGACTTAGAAGTTTTCCAGGAGAAAAGTCCTTCTGGACAGGTTGATGACAGGTTGGACTGCAGGCTGGATCAGAAGGAGGGTTCGAAGACGGCAGCTTGAAGCACATGTCCCTGTGGAAGCCTCAGTTCTTGAGGGATACTTGGCACATTCGGTGTTGATTGCAGGGCAGCTCAGAGGAAGCGAAGTCTGGAATCTGTATCCAGGGAGGTTTCATAGCCACTCGGATGTGGTTCAATGTCAACGTCTGTGAAGACCTTCAACTTTCAGACTTAGAAACGATCTGGAGGTCAAAATCTTTTCAGCAGGGGAAGCCGCCGGGTTGACTCTAACCAGTGATTTGACGTCAGTGGCTGCACATTTGGCGTCGTTCCTGCTCTCTGCTGGTTCTTATAAGGAAAATTTCTGAAAAGGTTTTTAAGAGTCCAGTTTTGCAGATTTTAGGGTGAAAGGGGAACACTCTAAAAACCGGCCAAGGATCCAGGACCTCATGGTTATTACTTTGACATTATTTCCTGGGGAATGGCTTGAAACAATCCCAAAGTTCACTGCTCTGCCAAAATCCAACAGGGTATAACCTTTCTTCCCCTTGGCAGAACTCTATGTGCACCAACAAGGTGGGTCTATAAAAAAGAGAAACTCTCCCTGAAAACTAGTTTGGAACAAGGTTTTCCCCCATTCTGGGTGGTGGCAGGATGGCTACCTGGACAATGGAAAGGGAAGGCCTAGGTGTGAGCTACATTTTATTGTGCCCCTGTGAAGCTTGTGCAATTGATGGCACCTTCCCAAGGCCAGCATGTCAGGAAGTTACACCCCCTCTCACCGAATGCCCTTTTGTTCCCTTTCTTGGAGCCATTCACACCTCATTGCAGGGGCCAGCAGGCTACCAGGTGACAGTTTGGGATTATCTCTAAAAAGGCTACTAGAGTCTTGAGGCAGGAAAATAGTAAATTTCTAAAATCACTATTTCTCAAATAGTTCGACAATATTGACTTTAACATTAAGACTGGAGTCTCTCCTCACTACCCTGACGTACTGCCATTGTGGCCACACACACTCGCTCAGGGAGACTGAGTGGGTTTTTCTTTCCACCTCACCTCCACTGGAGATGGCGGGGCTCGCAACTACCTTCTTCAAGCTATTAACCCCTCCCCTCTCAAAGTTGGCCATTGCCATGGGATGGAACTTCACCTTACTGTGAGCATTGACCAATTTGCTTAGGATATCTGGAATAATTTGCTTTGGGAAACCAGCTATCCTCTACAGTTGTCATGCTGGCCTCTGTATCCCTCAGAGCTTCTATTTTAGTCCTGTTGAAGTTCATTCATTTCCTGCACTTCACCGGGCTGGGAGGTAAGGCGGCTAGGGCTTCAATTTCCACCCCACCCATGGAGACTAAAGTGACTTCATTGTACCCCCTGGCTTTTCTTGAGAGAAATTCCACACCAATCCCTGCCTGTGGGGGGCTTTTCGGAACAGATAGAGACTCTCTTTTTATGCCTTTGCTGATGACAATCTAGACACACCCCAGTCTTCATGTGGTCAGAAGCTTGCTTTCCATTGTACACTCCCTACTTAGTTTTGGTAAAGCTATCGGACTTCTAATCGTAGGCATGTTTCTGGGGCCCATGTGAGAACTCCTTCTTTTTATCCTTGTTGAACACTTCTGTCCTCTCTCTTTGAGGCCTGACCCTCTTTCTTAGGATCACCTCAAGTCAAAAAGTATTTTATTCGGTTGATTAAAACCATAAAAGCAGTCTATACAAACAATATTACAATTAGTGTAACATTTGTTAGCAGCAATAATATTGCACTTGTTATAAACATAGGATAGACAAAGACAAACAATTTAAAATACAACTTTAAAAACCCTGTTTTGTTAAAAGTTAATAAATGTAAACTAGGACATAGAAATCACTATCACTTTTTTCCTTGTTGGTTTTGCTTGTAAAAATCCTTTGTCCTTTAAGATTTGAAGGATAAAACTTTTCTACTGTGCAAAAAAATGCTCACAAAATAGAAAAAGTGCAATGTGTCCTGGGTGGAGAAATTGTCACATGAACAAACTCCCAGGTCCTCCACCCCAGAGGATCGGCAAGGAAAGACTAGATAGAGACTCTCTTGTTATGCCTTTGCTGATGACAATCAAGACACACACCAGTCTTCATGTCCTCAAAAGCTTGCTTTCCATTGTACAATCCCTACTTAGTTTTGGTAAAGCTACAGGACTTCTGATCCTAGGCAGGTTTCTGAGGCCCAGGTGAGAACTTCTTCTATTTATCATTGTTGCACTCTCTCCTCTGTCTAGGACTTTGTAGATACACATGTGTGCACCAACTCATTAGTTGTCTTACCCAACTCTCTGGGGTTGGGCAAATTTGAACTTCCAAAATTACCCTGATAAGTGTGGCTCAATTCCACCCGAGTGACTTACCGCACTCACCTATAATTACCAAGTAATAAGTCAGCCGGACAGTGGAGAAGAATAAACAGGATATTTTATTAGGCCACAAACTCCCATATGAGAGGGCCCTGTCCGACCTCACCCCTAAGAGTGCGCCGAGAGGACTGCCTCATCTCATCACAGCAATACATTATAACAGGATACAGTAGGATAAAACACGCCCATACTGGAAAAGTACTGGACCCCTGAAAGAGCGAACAATGGCCTCACACAAGAAGCATCTGCACCTGTGATGGCAACATTGCTTATCTCGGCCCAAGGCCGCGGAGCCAGGCCTCAGCGTCTCCAGCTCATGGGAACATCACAGATTAGGAATTTGCTATAGTTTTGATCACAGTTAGCCAAGAAACGAAAACTGCTGCGTACAGGGTTTTTTTCTATTCCTACGGGAGGGGTTGAGCGAGTGCGACTCGCTCACAGAGAGAAGCACTCCAAAATGGTGGCACACAGGCTAAGCTAAGAAAACTGAATAATGTCACACGCATAAATGAATATTGAAATGGAGAATATAAACGTAAATGCATAAATGAATATATCATTGGTTAGACACATTATGCTAACTCATAAGCGTAAGTGTAAGTGGGCGGGGCATTGGAAAATGAAACCTATCAGACCCTCCTTTTAGCAGAATGTGGCTAACAGGAGTGCAGCCTTTATTAGCTAAAAGGTAGGGCCTTTACACAAAATGCTAGGGGCGGGACAACATATCAAGCGAAAATATCATCATCAATAAGCATCAACCAATGGATAACATGAAGCTCTAAATCATTGGAAACAGGATATTGGCGTGTTGGTCTCCGAGGAACTCGTAAATTGCTGGCACACATGGAGCAATAAGGGGGAAGGCAATAAACACATAAGCAACAGGTCAGCAAGATAGACACAACTCCCACAACACCCATCAAAATCTTCCAGCCCCAAGAGGAGAAAACACTCCACAACCACGTCTTTAATGACCAAGTACCAGTATCCTGATGAAGTTCAGCTGCCAATCTATGGAGTTTCTGTACTGCTAAGTTAACAGTCGGGGCCGAGTCAGGAATATATACACAACAAGATGTCCCGATGACGCGGCAGGCTCCACCCCTATCTGCAAGGATGACGTGAAGCACCATCCTATTCTGGATCGTAAATAATCTCATAGCCTGCATCTCAATGGACATATTGGCCGCAATATCTGCCTCCGTATTCACTACCTTTTCCATCACCCTTGACAGTCTCCGAATAGCTCCACTGTTAAAGATAGGACCCCAGAACGTCAGTAAACCCTTAGAGAAATCCGTCCATTGCTGCAAAGAAGTGTCAGTCTGATCCACATCCTCAACTTGGAGCGCCCTCCTTTTACGCTGTCCAGGCATTATAGCAAACCGCCGATGTGTTTTATGATAATCTGAGGGTGCCACATAAACAGGGGGAAGTAAATAGGCCAGATAACAGACCCCACCCCAACCCTCAGGCAACCACAAGTATCCATTGCCCACGCATACAAAATAAATATTCGGGGGAGTAATTAAAGAAGGACTAAGGGGCAGACGAATTGAAGCAGTCACATTGCAGGAGCTGTCCCCCACCTTAATAGGACCCCTCCCTAAGATACAGAAAAAGGGTGAAGGCCCAACAACTGCCAGGGGTACCAAAGAATGACCACTACTATTTGTCGAAGGAGGATGTCTATAGGCCAGGGAAGAGTTCAACTGTAGAAAACTTTCCCTCACTTTGTCATTGTCGTTGGGTGTCACAAACCGTTCTACCTTCCTCGAGCATGTTTCCAGAAATGTCTGATCAAAACGTCCGTCAGTAAACAACCGTCCAAGGGAAGAGGTGGGCATAGGGCGTACTCGCATTGTCAACTTCGATCCTGTACCAGGTAATCGGGGGTCCAAGAAATCAGGCTGCTGAAAGAATTTCACCATGCCAATTAGAGTGTACCAACCCACACAACTATGCACAGGTTTTAAAGGAAGTGCAAACTATCTATCCTTTTTATATGCAGCAGAGGGGAGCAACCCATAGACCCAACAATCTGTCATATTATACACCGCATGGGCATGATGTAGAGTCTTAATAAAAACATTATCTCGATAGCCCTTCCACATGCATTGTTCACCATAATCAACAGTAACCATATTATGTTCGGGCAAGGCGGAAGGGGTAGGAACGAACTTATGGACAGGGTAAGCTTCATTGAGGAAAAACAGTATTCCAAGAATTATCAGAAATACAATGATCAATATCACTATGACCACCACTTTCCCTTTCGTGACAGAGCAAACCATGGGGAATCTGGTTCTGGTCTACGAGGAGCTGCAAAGGGTTGCTCCTCCTCAGGGATGGGACGACCAAAGTGATACATATTTCCCTAACTAAAAGTCCAAAACTAAACTAAAAGGTACTCAAATAGTTCCAGTCACTCTGAAGCCGGCCAGAGGGGTTCTTCACCCTCAAAAGGGATCTTCTCCTTGTGTCCAGAAAAGCCTCACAGGCAGGCTTCTATTGTCCGTTCCCTAATCCCACGACGGAGTCGCACAGCTTTTGCAACTCAGGAGCACTTAATCCGGGCCCAGGCACAATCCTAGTGTCCCATTCGACAATGTCTCGACAGTGCACCAGGGCTCTTACCAGCAGTCCATCCCTAGCACTTAACTATTCTGCAACACAGTCCTCATCTAATCCCTATCTCTGCCCTTCTTCCAGGGCTCAGTACTTTTTCTTCTCCTTTCTGGGCTGCAGATTATAACGAGTGCTCCCTCGCACCTCTGGATCTGTGAACAGAATGGGGGGCTCAGTGGCAGAAGACGTATCCTCTGATGTTTGCTCACTGTGATCAGAAGAGGCCTCGCCGCTTGCATTCAGAACTGGCCTTTTTGCTCTTTGATCCGTCTCCTCACCCCTCAATGAAGCATCCGAGAAGGGTATGTACCGAGGAACCGCCTCGCACTCTTGATCAGCGCCGCCGCCTTTCACCCATTCATCATATGGCAGTGGTAAGGGGACGCGTTTGACATGCGAGGCATGCGTCCATGCTTTTCGACCCTGGATCCGAAGTGCGGTGCGGGTGGTCAGAAGCACCTGCCTCGGCTCTGACCACCTGGGTTCCAAACAGGACTTCCTCTGGTACTTCTTCATGACAACCCAGTCCCCGGGTTGTATGGCGAGGCCTGGCCCCTCCGGCAGCGGTTTCAGGGTGTCTGCTACCTGCTGATGAATAGAACGGAGATCTTTAGTCAAAGCATACAGGTAATCTATCAACAAAGGATATTCAAATTCGGAGAAACATTTTGGTCTAGGGACGCCCCACACATTGGCGGGGTGGCCAAAAATAACCTCTTGGGGTGAGACACCTGCCTTGGAGTTGACTGTCACTCTAGTGGAAAGCAATGCTAGGGGAAGTGCATCTGGCCAACGCAACCCTGTACTCTCTTGTATCTTGGCCATCTTCAATTTGAGTGTCCCATTGAACCTCTCTACCAAACCCGCAGCCTGGGGGTGCTGTGCTGCATGGAACTTTTGAGAGTTCTGCAGCCCCTTACATATCTGTTTCATCAATTCAGCATTAAAAGATGTGCCGTTATCGTTCCAGATCACCCGGGGCAAGCCATACCGGGAAAAATACTCCTTGATCAACATCTTAGCTGTTGAGATAGCCGTACAATCCTTAGTTGGGAAAGTCTCCACCCACCTGCTAAAGGAGCACACCACCACTAGGACGTATTTGAGGTTCCTAACCCTCTCCATTTCAATATAATCCATCTGAATCACTTCAAAAGGGAAAGAAGGAGGGGCAAAGTTACCAACTGGAACAGGTGTTCCCTTTCCCGGATTATGTCTTAAACAAACCATGCACTGTTGCACCAAATGGGTTGCTACCTTGGAAATGTTCTTATTGCTCCACACTGGATCTAACAATTTACATATCCCTCTTGCACTAATATGTGCTGGCCCATGAGCCCTTGTCACCACTGGGAGGACATACGCATCCGGGAGTAACCATCGTCTTTTGTCTGTCACATCCGTCCAACACTCATCCGAGTCCAACCGCCCCCCACCATTCTTCCATGTCCTCAACTCGTCGTCAGTTGCTTTTTCCTGTATGTTCCACACACTTTGTACAGTGTTCGCAAACATATTAACATCCGGTACCCACCTAGCTGGTCCTGCCACAAACATTCATGGGAGTTTCATCCTAGCCGTCTCCTTAGCTGTCTGATCTGAAAATGCATTTCCCCGTCCTACATCATCCACCACCACTTTGTGTGCACTACATTTATTCACTGCCAGTCGTCTGGGAAGCGTCAATGCTGTCAATAGTTGTAGTATCAATGGGCCATTCTGAATCCTTTGTCCGTGTGATGTCAAAAATCCCCTCTCCGCCCACAGTCGCCCATAACTATGAGCCACGCCGAAGGCGTACTGGCTGTCAGTGTAAATATTCACGTCCAATCCTTCACTCAATTCACACGCACGCATCAATGCTATTATTTCTGCAGCTTGGGCTGAGTGGTACGGGATCCTAGAAGTCTCCACCACTGTTTTCAATGTCGTGACTGCATATGCTGCAGTTGAGGTACCATCCGCAAGTTTAAAACAGGAACCATGAACATACAGCTCCCCGTCGGGATCATCTAGGGGGGTGTCTGTCAAATCTATCCTTTCCTTTGTCTCCTCTTCTGTCCGAAACAAACAATCATGGACTTCATCGTCCTTTTCATCTGAAGGGATAGGTATCAACGTGGCCGGGTTCAGAGTTGCACATCTTTTAATCGTCACATGGGGTGCAAATAACGTCATCTCATAACCAGTAAGACGAGCACTTGTCAAATGCTGCATCTGCGTTCTGTTCAGTAGAATATCCACAGCGTGCGGTACCATCACTGTGAGTTCTGAACCCAACACGAGCCCTGCCGATTGTCTTATTGAGACCGCAGCAGCCGCTGTAGCCCTTAGACAGCTCGGCAACGCTCTCGCCACATTGTCAAGTATAGCAGAAAAGTAAGCACACGGTCTTTGGTCTTTGTTTCCCTCCGAAACATTGAGTTAGGACAGACAGCGCGCAACCTTCCGCCTCATGTACATAAAGCACAAAAGGCTTCTGGTAATCAGGGGTTCCCAAAACAGGCGCGGAACACAAAGCAGTTTTTAGTAACTCAAACGCTTCTTGACATGCTGGAGTCCAGGGTAGGGGTTCCCGCACTTCTTTAGTAGTCAAATACAAAAGGGGTTTGGTTAGTAAGGCATAATTAGGTATCCACTGGCGACAATACAATGTTATGCCCAGAAATGCGCGCACCTTCTGCTGCGTGTTAGGTACAGCCATGTTAGTTATCGCCTTGATGCGCTCCGGTGTCAACCTCCTCCCCTCCTTCGATAGGAGATGACCTAAGTAGGTAACCTCCTGTCGACAGTATTGGAATTTAGGAAGGGACACTTTATGTCCCTTGCGGGCCAAATGATGCAGTAATTTAACCGTGGCTTCTCGACATCCTTCCTCGGTGTCAGATGCGATAAGAAGATCATCTACATATTGCAAAAGAACATTGCCTTTGGGGAGCTCTAGGTCGTCCAATTGAGCCTTCAGAGCTTGGCTATAAATGCTGGGACTCTCAGTATAGCCTTGGGGAATTCTACAAAATCTGAAACTTCGGCCAGCCAATGAGAATCCGAAAAGAAAACGGCTATCAGGATGCACAGGGATGCTAAAGAAAGCGTTTTTTAAGTCCAAAACAGAAAAATATTTGGCCATGGGGGGTATCATGGTCAAAATCGCGGTAATGTCAGAAACCACCGGATATTGAGGCTCAACCACCTTATTAATGTGGCGCAAATCAATTACAAATCGATAGACATCAGGTGTATCATCGCTAGCATCGGCTGAGTGTCTTTTAAGGATCGGGAGAATAGGGCTATTACAACTGTTAGAGTCTGTCTCCTCCACTACACCTGATCGTATCAAATCCTGTATTATCTGCAGCAAAGCCTTTTCTCCATCCCTAGATATCTTGTACTGGGGTATCCGTGGCAGCCGGGCTCCCACCTTAACCTTGATGGACACAGGAGCTATATCCATTTTTCCCACATCAGTATCACTACTGGCCCATAGAGTCTCCGGGACTCCCACAAACTCAGCCGGGAGAGGCTCGTCTTTCGAAAAACACTGCTGCGCATGCGCGACAGTAGGACCCAACGTGAGATACACACCATCTGGAGAACAGTAAATCGTAGCATTTAATCTCTTTAGTAAATCCAAACCCAACAAATTTTCACCACAATTCGAAGTCAGAAGGAAGGGAGAGTCAACAGTAAAGGGACCAATCATAAGAGCAAGTGGCTTAGAAATGGGGCTAATCACCGGAGTACCTAGGAACCCTACGGAGATATTATTCTTGCCAGACAGAGCCGCCCCTGGGACCTGAGAACGTGCCACAGAACTCTTCATAGCACCCGTGTCCACCAAAAATTTCTGAGAAGATCCCAACAAAACCGCAGTCACATAGGGTCCTTGTTGATCAACATCCACAGAAACCGGTCCCATGCTCTGTCCTACGCTGTCCTAGTTATGAGAGAACCCAGTCAAGCCGTCCATAGCATATGTGTCATTGTAATATTGTCTGTCTCTACTGGCGTCACCCTCCGTTTGAAAGTGTTGTCGATCCCTCTCTCCGTCAAAATAATTTCTTCCTGGTCTCCTGCCTTCATAAAACTGTCTGTCATCCCGACGAAATTCACCCCGACCTCTACCTCTGCCTGAACCAACATTGGACCGGAGCTCCGGACAATCTCTCCACCAATGCCCCTCCTTTTTGCAGTTCGCACACTGATTCTGTCCTAAACGCTCTCTATTCTCTCCCCTTCCGTAACTACTTCCCCCTCGACCCGCTACCATGGGGGGGGCTCCACGTCCCCGACCCTTCGACACCTGCTGCAGCAACACCCTCTTTTTCAGGTCTTTGGCTTTCTTTTCCTGTCTGTCTTTGTTCTCGTTCTCTCTATGCTCATAGTACTGAGCCATACTCAGAATACCAGAGGGGGTGGATGTCGTCCACGTACTCTCTGACGCCTGCAATCTAGCTGATATTTCCAGTAACAAATTTATTACTAATCTATTAACGAAAAGTCGCAAGCCTCCATCCTGAGATAGATCCTGACCACTGAAGTCCATGAAAGCCTCCTCAAAACGAGTGAAAAAATCTGAAACTGCTTCATCCTTCTTCTGCCTACATGCAGTCAACTTATCCCAATCCACTTTCTTTGGAGGAATAAGGGAGTGCATATATTTTATTATTCATCCTGGTAATGCTAAAATCTCAGCCTTCGGCTTCTCCCCTGGCTTCCGCTCCTTGTCCCAATCCTTAATTTCCTCCCAAGTACCGCCTAAGTCCTGCGCATGATCCGTCCCCTTTACCTGTCTCCACACATCCACCGGAACCAGTAGTCCAAAAAACAATTCTATGTCAGCTAAAGTCATCACCGTCGAGGAAGCTGCTTCCGTCAACTCTTTGTAGTAAGCAGTCGGATTTTTCCTTGAATCAGGCAACTGAGCTTTCAATGCTAAAACCTCGCTCCGTTTCCAAGGCGTGTATACCCACTGTTCTTGGAAATGAGTATCCACACGAGCCCTAGTAACATTATGAGTTACTGGGTCTGCCATTTAAGGCACTTCAGGATGGAAAATAGGGTGTACCTCACGCATTAGGTGCACCCCAGGAAAATGGGGCTCTTCTGCCGTAGGCAACTCATTTCTGTATTCTAACAAGGACCGTAAACTCTGAAACACATCCTTTATTCCAGTATTAGCCCTATAGGCTCTGTTCTTAATGTCATGAAGAACCACAGGCTCCACCATAGCCCTGTTCCCACAATGCTATTAGGGTCGTTGACATATGCCATAAAGCATGCTGCTGCATCAGAGGTTCATAATCTTTCATCGTGGACCAAATGTCTTCAAGCGAGTAAATATTATTCCTAGCCCACTGACAAGCCTGATTAGCCACTACCGTTTTCTCATCCAACCCAACAGTGGAACGCGTAAGCAACTTTCGTACCTGAGTAAGTAACACACTTCCCGCACCCCGAGCCGGAGTCACCAACCCACCTTGAGGGGTAGCGCTGGCAGAAACAGTAGGAAGCAGCAGCGGTGCGTCCATAGGGGCGTAGGGGCGTAGCCCCACTAAGCCTGGACGCACCGGATACACAAATAAATATTTGAATTGAATATTGAAGTCACAGTGCAGCACTTCAATCCGGGTTGCGGGTCCGGTCGGGACCCACCCGATTGAATAGGGAGTGTGCGCAGGGGGTGGGGCTGACTGGCAGTGGCTGGTCTGCTGAGTGACAGTCTGCAGAGCGCAGACGTCAGCAGGCCAGCAGCAGTACGGTGTGCGCTGCGCATGAGGAACTTAGGGCTGCACCTAGCCCAAGCATGCGCGCTGGCCAGAGATGCTCCTACTGAATGAAGGGGCAGAGGGAGGGGTGCTGCTGTAGCCGGGCCCCGTGCCATGGAAGGTGCCAGGGCGAGGAGTCAGCGTGCCCCCCTAGCCAATCCTGGCGCTGCATGCAGCACCAGGATTGGCTGGGTGACACACTGGCTCAGGCTCATCACTGCATGGCCAATCACTGTGTGACTTCATTGTGAAGCCATGCAGTGATTGGTCATTCGGACTCGCGCGCCGTGACGTTGTCCTCAGAAGGCCGTCTGTGCTCAGCTAGAGAGAACCCCGTAGTCGTCGAACCCATCCAGAAGCTCAGTAAGTTTTTTACTTTTTTTACATCACATTTTAATTGTATTAAACCGCCTGCAGCCCTCCTGCCCTTCACACGCAGTCCCCGGGTTTGTTTTTCTTTTTTTGTTTTATCTAGCGCAAAGTAAGCTGCTATGGTATTAGAGTCGCCCAAATATCGTGATGCGCCCTGGCTCGTAGTTTCTGTGTAAAGTGCGAAAATCAGAGACCGCTTTCAAGAGGGTGGAACTGCGAGGCCGTTCCCTGTGATATCGGAGCCAAGGTTTTCGAGCTGTTTTTCTTTTGATAAAAGCTCGCTGAGGTTTAAGGTTTTGTATGAGTCATCATTAGGCAGTAGGAAGTGGGCAACAAGAAGGCGTGTGTGAACTTATTTTAATTTTAAAATCTGCTTTTCTTCAAACGTGAACGGCTGCCCCTTACAGTAGCGACATCTGCCCTTCAAATTAGATCCCGGGAACAAATGTGGCCTACCGACCAGAGCTGCGGAAGCACCTTGGAGTCCCGGAGTCGGCTCAACAGCAGGTGTGATTATGGGCAAAACAAATCACTTAATCTCCACGCACCTAATGTTACGCAGTATGTATGCGCTTCAATGCAGTCTGGCAGATTTCGGGGTATAAAAAAAACTGCAAAAAACATTATGTTTTAACAAAAACACAGTTGCATTGGAGCGAAGTGATGGAGCAGGTTTTGATAATGAAGATGAGAAGTGAAACTCACTGAAGCTGAATATTTTCACAGGGCGCATGTGTGCTATCAGGCAGGCATTGCCATGAATGGAGGAACCTCCTAGGAACATAACACATGTCGAAAAACTTCAAAGTATGTCTGCCGTGTGATGCTGAGGGAAAGAGGTGATCTAGCCTGGATGGGATACATCTTAATGACGCTCATAGCCCTCTCGCCTCTAGTAAATGTGTTTTTATGAGCCCTGTCAACACTAGGCCGAAGCAGAAGAACTATGCACACCCAGGCACAAACACCGGAGCGCAGCGATATACATTAATTTGTGGAGCTAAGTGCAGCCACCAGAGAGACTAAGTGCAACTCATGGAGCGACCAAATGAGGCACATTCTGGGGCTAAGCGCAGCCAGCAGGGTGGTTAAAGTACAACTCCAGGGGCTGTAAGTGCAGCTACCAGAAGGACTCAGTGCAACCACTGAAGGGTTTAAGAGCATTCTCTGGAGGGGCTGAGTGCAAGCACTGCTGTGACCACATGCTGCACATTCTGAAGCTCTGTGCACCCACCAGAGGGAGTAAAGCACAGCCCCATGAGCTCTAAGTTCAGGTTCCAGAGTGGCTAGGAACAGCCACTGGAAGGGCTAAGTGCAACCACTGAAGGGGCTAAGCGTAACCACCAGAGGAGGTAAATGCATCCTTCGGTGGAATTAAGTGCAACCACCAGAGGGGTTAAGTGCAGCCAACCGGTAGGGCTAAGATGAGCTACTTGAGGGGCTAAGCATAACCACCAGACTAAATCCATCCATCAGTAGCTCTTAGTGTAGCCATCAGATTTACTAAGCGCAGTCATTTGGGTGCTAAGCATAGCCTCTAGAAGGGCGGAGTGCACCCTTGATGGAGTTAAGTGCATACACCCTCGAGGTAATTGCATCCATTGGTGGAGCTAAGCACAACCACTAGCCGTGCTCAGTGTGACTACGGGACTAGGTAAGCTTTCATGTATGTTTTGGCGAGCTGCACAAAAATGCAGAAATCTCCAAATCTACCCCTTTAAAAACATATCTCCCCCAGCCAGCTACTTGTTTGCGCTGCTGCAATGGCCCAGACTAGAAATTTCGAGGGCTCTTAATATATCACCCCATTCAGCCAAGACGTACTTATTTCCCTATTTTACAACTAAGAGGACAAATGCAAATGCGTTCCATTCAGACAATGAGGCCTCCCCTCATAATTTATTGTCAATTTATGATGGCAGACGCTCCGCTGCCATTTGATTTTTCATTCAGAAGCTGGACGTGGAGCAAGTTACAACCCGTGATTGATTTGTGTCCAGCGGATTTAATGGGTATGGCTCAGGCTGTATTTTGCGCATTTTCGCCTAACAAGACTTTGGTGCTGAGATGAAGTTAGGCTGTTAATAGTTCTCCGGGGCTGGTGGTATGTATAAACAACTGGGGACTACACAGCAGGGCCTCCAGAGCGTGCTTGTGAGGAGAGTATCAGATCCCCTCTCAAAGGTAAGCTGACATTACTAGTTATTTATTATCACTATTAGTGACAGGCGGCATGCGTCTCGGCGGAGTGGATGTGCGTTGGGAGAACCGAACGTGCTGCTAGGGCTGGAAAGGCTGGGCAAGCAGAAGTGGCTATGTTAAAATAACAGGGTTTGCATTTGTTCATTTTTTAGGCATCCTGGGTGCAGTGGCTGCTTTGTGGCCCGCTCCTGGCATGAAGGGGTGCGCAGTAGGGGTTAGGGGTGCTGTATACCAGTTCCTTGAGTTTGCGTGTGCTTGGTTGCTGCAGTGTGTATGGCAAGGGAAGTGGGTAACTTAGTTGTGTTGGAAGAAGCGCAGTGCCAATATGGAACAATGGATGCTTCTGGAATGAAAGGCATATTGCATCTGGTTTATAAGGTGTATTTCGTATGAAGGTTGGCGTGATAGTTAATTTCTGTCGCACTGCAGTGTGCACTTGATGGTCTATGGGAGGGAGTGTCTGCTTCACCAGGTGTCACTGGAGCCAATTTAATCGGTAAATTGGCCGCCTTTTGTTTTACTGGTCTAATAGACAATGAAACCGCAGCACCACCACAACGTGTGATCCTGTGCACTTTCAAATTCTACTCCCCATCCAGTGGCTGAACTGCTTGCCACACAAACAGCGCGGTCTCCAGAGCTAAGACTGGGATGTTTCTTTCTTTTTTGGGACGGGGATATTAGATCTGTGGTTTCCGTTGTTTCCAGTACTGTGCCCATCGTTCCACGAGGTACTGGAGCATAACAGAAGTAATTGTGCCTCAGTTGATAAATGCACGCCCTCCTCTGGGTTTATGGGGGACAAGGGGAGTGAGCTGCAGTTTAAAAATGACAAGAAAATGTCAGGATATCTGTGGTGATGTTGTATCCTGGTGGTTTGGACTGGACATGGAAAGTCAATATGCTGCACATTTTGTCCCAAACGAATTTTCGGCTATGTCAATTTTAACACTAGGGGAGCTACCGTTTTTGCCTACTATTGCAACACATGGCAGTGCTTTTAATAACTTTGATGCATGATAACTAGCAAGTAAGTAAGTAAGTAGTAAGTGGGTTGGGAGGGGTATATCGGTATTGAATAGAAATGGTCCACCACATAAGCTAAATTGGCAATAAGTTTATAGCGCTGGTTTTCCACAGTCAGCACTTACATGAGGGAAGCGTGGCTTAGCCCTGTGTAGGACATTTGCTTCTCTTTGCGGACATGTGTTAGGAGGCTTTGCTCCTAATTAATTAAACTTGAATGACCTAGGACAAACGACATTCACTAACAAGGGGTAAAGATCGCTATTGCATTCCACAGAAGTGCAGGCAGAGCTTCGTGGGTGCACCAGTCGCGATCAGGGGCTGTGCCTCTCAGGCAAAGTGGTTGGGCATTGGCAGAGCGGTGCTGCTGGTGTTCTGTTGACCGGGACAGCTGGGTGGATGGGTGGAGAATGAGATAGTGGTTTGGGTTTGTGGCCTGTTTCGGGGCCTCGTGACCTGCAGGGGCTGCTTCGGGCTCACTCCTACCATTTGAGGAGGGAGTGGGTAGGTGGCGGAGGTAGCTAGTTAGCGTTTTGTTAGATGCCAGGCAGCTGTTATGAACTTGGGAAAAATAAATGCCTGCTTGATGAAATGGAAATTCAGTGGAATTATGGAAATAAAATGCAGCAATTTGAAGACGGACTTTCCATTTAGCATGCTTAACATGGGGCAAGGACATAGCTATTCTTTACTTCCAGGCATTGTTCTATTATATCTACAAAGATCTCACGTTGTCCTGCGTCATGCGTGACTTGTACTGCTTTTATTTTGCCTTCCTGTATTCCAGTGTTTTTGACGATAAAGGTAAAAGTCAGCAATTAAACCAAGGAAACTTTGAACTACTCATACCTCACTTGCTCACATGCGCAACTGGGACCCCTGGTTTGGCATTTCCCTTTCTATGCCGTCTGGCTGCTCCCTCCATTTCTGCACTTCTCTGGAGCTGAAAGCTGTGTACAAAGTGCAGTTCTTTCAGAAAATTACAGGGACATATTACATAAAATGGGAACATGGCAGCCATTTTGGCAACAGCCTACACAACTGATTGCACTGGGTGAGGTTCCAACGACAATTCCCATTATCCCAAAAAGTAGCACTATGTCCCTGCCCATGCTCATAGCCAGTGGGTGTATGTGATCTGGGAAACAGTATTGTGTTGTAATTGCTTTTATATCGCGCTTACTACTCCTGACAAGGTGTTGTAGCACTTTACTCTGGGAAGCACTCTGTTCCAAGATTAAAAGACAGCAACGATGTGGCAAAAGCCAACACGTGAAAGCCTGACATTGCACTGTTCTGTGGGAGTGTGCTGGTGGCTGCCTCGTGTGTGAGGTGGATCTGGAGATCCGCATTCCTCCCACAGGGCTTGATGAACAAATGAAGTCCTAGCAGCACAGACAGGCTGTGTGCATGTGCAACTCAACTTCTGGTTTATAGGGGCGCAGAAGTCACCCTCATAGGTTAGTACATTTCATGTCATGAAGCACATTATGTGTTGTGTTGTTTGCGGTTCACCACTGTTTGCTCCTTTATTATTCACTTTTTCTTTATTTTGTTATATTTTTTCCCCTCACAGCGGGGTGCCCATCATAAACCTTTCTCTTCTTCATTGTCTGCCTGGTCCTTCCTTTCTATCCCTTGCGATGGAACTAGTCTGCTCCCTTGTTTACGCTGATATCATGGAAAGAATATGTCAGGCTTCATCTTAATCTTCATTGCTGACAGTGAATCTCTTACAGATGACTCTCTTAATCCCCTGTGGTCCTGTATATCAGCACCACACACTGTTTTGATTTATGGGCACACTATATGACTCTATTAAGCAACCAGTGGCAGCTACCTATGTTATGCCATCTATTAATGTAATAACTGCACTTTCACAATTGCTTTATTAACCTTCCTGCTTTCTCAAATTTCCTTGAAAATGCACGATTTTTCTTCTTTTTTTTCAAAATTTTCTTGGGGGGGGTAACCCTCCCCAAACACCCCTTTTGGGGTTCTGGCTCGCTCGCTGCGCTGCGCTCGCTGCGGTGCTCTATGCAAATCAATTTGCTCCCCTCCACTTTAAAATCTCACCCACCGCCCCTGGTAGAAAGTGCAGGAGAGGCCACCGAGGGGGCAGGTGAGCTCGCCGCCAAGAGAGAGACCAAGGGCGCGGTCAATGAAGAAGTGACAGAAGACAAGGCTTCTTCAACATCTCTCAACAAAGTAGGGACTGAAACAGAGGAGGAGGTGGGGGTGCCAGACAAGGGAGGGGCACCCGTTTGCGGAAGTGAAACCACTGCAGAGGTAGCAGAACCCGTCAACACGGGGTACAATGGTTGCGGGGCATACGGGGGAGGGGGGCGAGCATTCGAAATGTCCTCCATCTCATCTTGTTCTTCCTCTCTTACTACATAGCTTTTAGTATCTTGCAACCTATAAAGTCTGTCTGGGCGCTCAATCCGCTGCTCATTCTCTTTCTTAGTATGTTCTCTCGCCTTCTGCGCCATCGTCTGCGCCGTTCTCTTCTGAGCTACCTTCTCCTCTCTTAGCTGTCGCTCCTTTACTTCCTTCTGCCACATCCTCAGGGAGTCAAACATACTCTGGCGACTGCGCCTAGCGAATAATCTGTCTTGCAAATAATCTAATTTTGCCACATCGAAAGAACCAGTCAAGGGCCACTGCAAATCCACGTTTCCCTTAGTATATCTGTGCCACAAAGTGTTAAACAAAATCGGGATCAGCCCATGCTTAATATACATCTCGAAATTAGGGGAGCCCTCCACTGGGGCGGGTTGGCTCTCGGCCAATCTAGTGTCTGAGGTGCGAAGCAGCACCCGAGACACCGCAGCTTACTGAAACACGGCATCTCCACTCACTCAATCTCACACCAACACAAAATTTACACTCACTCTCTCACCGACTCCCAGACCGCACAATCACAACGAAACACACACATGCACGTATTCTCACTTCTTAAACGTCAAATCCCTACCAAACACGTGTTACCAAAAAGGAACAAGGCCGGCGACCAAGTCCTGGGGAACCTGGACCCTACCGCAGACCGAACAGTACACAGACCGTTCCGAGATTGGGGAACACATCCGCCTCCCGGGTGGCACTACAGATCGCTGCGCACTACACCATGTGAGACCCGGGACCCGTTCCCAGCGAACCACACACCCTAGGGGTTCGGGTAAGTCCCAGAATCCGTCCGCAGTGGGCCGCGCCTCGACCGCAGTACCATTCGGCCGGATGACAAAAACAAACGTCCACCCAATCTACACCAAGTCTGTCAGGGCGCCACTCGCACCCTGAGTTCCCCGGAGCACACTAGCCCCAGGAGCACACCGGCTCCTCCAATCACCAGAGACACACCGGTCTCATGGAGCATCCCAGCTCCCTCAATCAATAGTCGGACCACTCACCTTCTATACGCGGTACCGACCTCTACTGTTCTCCACCGCCGGCTGCTGGGACCAACACGGTCAGCTCCAAAGTTCCACCTTCCGGACCCCGGCGCAGGACCACGAACCGGGACCTCTACCGATCAGCAGGGTGGGGCAGCGCTGCGAGAACCAAGCTCGGGATCAAAAATGGGTACCCAGACCCACCGTGCCGACCAGAGGGTCCCCGGTCTTCTGCTACCCACTTACGGGTGAGAAAGATGCTTATCGCGGGGTACCTGTTCGGGCGCCATCTGATAAGTGTGGCTCAATTCCACCCGAGTGACTTACCGCACTCACCTATAATTACCAAGTGGAGAAGAATAAACAGGATATTTTATTAGGCCACAAACTCCCATATGAGAGGGCCCTGTCCGACCTCACCCCTAAGAGTGCGCCGAGAGGACTGCCTCATCTCATCACAGCAATACATTATAACAGGATACAGTAGGATAAAACACGCCCATACTGGAAAAGTACTGGACCCCTGAAAGAGCGAACAATGGCCTCACACAAGAAGCATCTGCACCTGCGATGGCAACATTGCTTATCTCGGCCCAAGGCCGCGGAGCCAGTCCTCAGCGTCTCCAGCTCATGGGAGCATCACAGATTAGGAATTTGCAATAGTTTCGATCACAGTTAGCCAAGAAACGAAAACTGCTGCGTACAGGGTTTTTTTCTAGTCCTACGGGAGGGGTTGAGCGAGTGCGACTCGCTCACAGAGAGAAGCACTCCAAAATGGTGGCACACAGGCTAAGCTAAGAAAACTGAATAATGTCACACGCATAAATGAATAATGAAATGGAGAATATAAACGTAAATGCATAAATGAATATATCATTGGTTAGACACATTATGCTAACACATAAGCGTAAGTGGGCGGGGCATCGGAAAATGAAACCTATCAACCCCCTGCACTAATTGTTATCATGTTTGTAAGAAAAGCTCCATGACTATTAGGAAGCATGTTTAAAGAGGATGTGTTGTACGCAATATGAGATGTCATTATTCTCTTTTTTTAAACTGCACGAATGAAGAAAAACTGTCGCCCATCATGAAAGACATATGAATAAAACAGATCCTGACAGTGGTTATTATGAGTTTGTATTTAGATATACCTGTGACTGGGAAATATGGCCAACAAGGTCAGTTCACTGAGAACGTTCCATCTCCTATGCTTGTCAAGCAGCATTTATCTCTTTTCAACTTCATGTTTATTAGCACCATTGAGAAGAAACTATCTGACAGCATCCTTGTTTTCCCATTTTATTTTAAGTTTGTTTGTATTATTTGCTTTCAATTTACTTCTTTCTTTTCATTTTCCTTTCATTTTCCCCATGTCCCATCCCTGTTACTCTTCAGCTATCTTGAATTGGGAGGTAAAGCTATTGATCTTCTGCTACTCCTCATCCTGTCACTGGAAGCTTCTACTTGTAGGATGTCTGGCTGTATACTCTATTTAGTTCTGACAGCATTAAAAATGAAAATTCTTATTTCAAGCATGTGAAATGATCTAGGTAGTTTATTTTCATTGCCACCACTTTTATAGGTCTCGTAGCAAGGAGTTGCATAGCTCTGTTTTTGTTATCTTTTACTGAGTTCTATTTTTAGTTCCTTTGGACATGTGCCACATTACATATATTTTCTATGCATTAAAGGAGCCTGGTCCTTTTTGAGAGCCAGCTTTAGCTGTCTGTTGCAGATAGCATTACATACACTACTACATAGAATGGAATTCAAGTCAGCCCCTTGCTCGTGATAGGATAGGTTTCTTGTCTATCAAAGTTGCAAGTTCTTGATTGAATTGCTTTACTCACTATGTATTTGTTTGTCCAGGGAACAATTATTTCTTTTTTCTAACTTTAATTTGTGATTTAGCACTCTATGGGAGTGCATGTCATGCTCTTTCTTCTCGTGCTTTGTTTTGTACATCAAGGACATGCTTGTACCTTTTACATTGCTAATCTAAGTCCCCACCCTATCTCTCTCTCCCACCCTGTTTTTGAGTCTCTAACACCAAGCCCTGCTACAACTTAGTGTGTTTACAGTATTTGTTGGGTGCATAGCATAATCCAAAGTACATCAATAATGTTCACCCGCTCTGTGGTCTGGCAAGATGGTGGCCGGCATATGAAAGATGGTGGGCCCACCCGGGAACAACACCCACGTGAGGTGAGGTACCAGGTGGGGACCACTGGACGGCCGGACCTGCTGACAGTGTGGTGGCAGCCCTCCTGCTTCCTTTAACCCCCCCTATGAGGGAAGGTGGTAAAGAAAGTCATCCTGCAATCAGCAGGACACTGCATCAGCAGCCACCCCCTGCAGAGGTGTGGGCCCTGTGGGAAAGGAAAGGCACCGTAGGCGTTTTGGCTGCTGTTGGTCCTGAGCTCAGGATACGGCCACCAGAACTCTTCCACACCAACGGGACCCAGAGGCAATAAATTCCTTCCTGGTGTGTGCCCGGGACGAGGCTGAGCACTTCTCCCTGAACCACTACAGGGCCTGCAGGTAATGGATGGCAACACTACAGCTATGCCCTAGTGAGGGTCGGCGCACCCACACATGCCATGGCTGAAGCAAGGGATGGGGCGGAGAGTTGCTGAGTGGGCTGAGTTTGTGAGAGTGCAGATCTGGTTGGCGGATGCGGCAAGACTCTGGGCCTCCCCCTATTGGGTCCTGGGCCAACCTGAGGTGTGGCGAGTGACATGTATGGCATCCATCCAACACCCTCCAGGCTGGCACCACCACTCTCATGCCCCCACTCCCCTGGCACACAGAAGACGGCACACTCGACCTGTGACTCAGCAGGGTGGCCACTGGGGTAGGGGGATTGAGCCTCCATATAGAGCCCTCTCGACCGTGAGACGGGGGTGTCACCTATACTGAGGTCCTGTCAGGGGGCGCAGACACACGCAGGTGGACCCTGGGACATAGCTATAACTAGCCCATGTCCCGGACTGCGACTTGCCTTGCCTTCTGCAGCCCTGTAATTTAGCATCTACGGTTGTGGCACAGTTGCTGGGCCCCGAACGAAGTGCAGATGTCCCAGTCCCTGAGGCAGCAATGCAAAAACCAATGTTGAGTGGCAACTCCTATAAGACTTTGGGTCCCTGAGAGAGTGTGCTGGTGTTTCCGTGGGCTCGGCACCCTGACCCCTTTGGTCTTGCGGTGCTCCAGATGCCTCCGGGGGTGGTTGGGCCGTCAGGAAGCCTGATTGACAGCCGGGGTCCGGTTCCACCTCAGACCAGGTCACATCATTACTTGAACTGTGTAGGCACAGTCAGGGGCAGAGAGCGAAGCGAGGCAAACTCACCAGTCATTACAAACACTAAGCAAGAAATAGAAGAATCTCCCAGCTTCGTCGAACATTCCCAGAGTATGATCAAGGACTCCTCAGAGCCCCTCCCTGGTGAAGTCACTTATGGAGGATCCCCTTGGGAGATGACGATGGCATGAATAAGCGATCCTGAACACACGCCATTGAGAACGAGGGCTGAGGATTCAGTCCCACCACCGCAGACACTCAGAGAACTGGGATCTTGGCAATGGACATACGTTGCGAATTCACACTGCCTCCTCTGACACAGCTCTGTAATGGGGAAAGATGAGAGGAGCGAAACCGCCGCCATTCCAAACCCACATGGAACAATACGCTGCCGGTGGCCCCAGCCACAGGGAGACTGCACCGACTAAGATCACTCACCCGGAAAGAGACCTAGATACGATACTTCAAGCTATAAAGTGGAGACCAAGATAGGTGAATTACTACAAGTGGGGGTGCGCCAGGCAATGAAGTCCAGTAAACTTTGTGTGCTATCAAAAATAGTTGTTTATTTCAAATTGTTATTTTATAAGGAAATGTAAAAGTAAACAATGCTCAGCCAACGCATTTCATTCCCTCAAGGGGAACTTCATCAGGGCTGAAAGTGACATATAAAAAGACAAAAATCAAAACATGGATACAAACCAGTACATACCGAAATATGCAACAAGACGGCACAAGACTCAAACAGGAAACCACACCTATTTCCCACACCTGACAAGTGTGTTAACAACAAGGAGAACCAAAAAGGGCTTTGAAGGTCTAGCATACGTGCCCTGATACTACTAACAAAGAAAGGAGTATGCAGTTCCTAAGGAGGCCCGCAGTGACTTTGGAGTGAGTGCAAATTGCTGGCTATCAAGAGGGAGGATGGGAAATCCCTCCTTTGGGAATTAGGGCCCTCACACAGAGGGTTGGTTTGATAGAAACAAACCCATACAGAGCAAGACTTCTGTTGGACTTTGGCCCTTAGGGCAGGTTCACCCCTAGACTTTTTGCTTGAAATGGTGACCTGGAGATGGTGATTTTTGGATTCTGCGCACTTTCACTGTGTCCCAGTGGAAAGTGCGTGCGCACTCTGAGTGCATGTGCTGAGCTAGGCCTGCCCGCCCATAGGAATGCATGGGGAATGTATGTGTCCCTGGTAGTTCCTGATGCGTGGGGTGTACAGGCTTGAGTCTGGTATGTGTGAACTCGTGTGAGTGAATGCTGCGCAACGGTGTATGCAGCATGTATGTGTCTAGTAGCGAAGCGCCATTTCTAGACATGGCTGTACGTGTGCTGTGAGGGTGCTGGCATGTGATTGGCTGGAGCTGGCTGGCATGCCAGGCTCCAGGAAGTCTGGATGGGTCTGCCCGGTGGTGAGTGGGAGATTAGCATGAGTGATGTGTGGGAGGAGTGTACCTGTGTCCTGGATGGGCTGGGTTTTCCCCACACAATGCTGGCTCCGCCCCCCTGTGGTGTGTCTAATGACCCAAGCCCTGCCAGTGAATAGAGAGGGTGGTTGAGGTAAACAGAGTACTCAAGAACCAGCTGCGACTGGTTCCGCCCCCACTCTACACCCTTGAACAAAGGCATGCACTGTATAAAAATGGGGCTGTGTCCCCACAGAAGTTGTTCTCTTCCAGGATCCTGAGGGGGCTGTTGCTGCTGCTGCTGGGCCAGAGGACCGCCACTTGGGGTGTCTCCCTGCCTGGAGACCCAGTGTGCTGGCTCTGGGCCCAGCCTTGCCCCCCCTACAAGGAACTTTCCCTGTGATCCTGCCCTGCTGAGGGCACCTGGAAGCGCTGGGATTATTGCTAGCGCTAGGAGCGCTGAGGATTTCCCTCCGAGCGCCTGGGAGCACTTCCCTTGATTTGCGGGGCTAGATTTGCCCCCTAGCGCTGAGAGCGCGCCCTATTGCCTGCCAGCGCCTCGGGGCGCTTTATTGTTTCAGCCGGTGCCCACCCGGCATTGCCCCGGTGATTTGCTGCTATTTCTAAACTCGAGGGAGCCCTCGGTTTATTGAGCCCCCGCCTAGAAGTGCCGGAGACGGGCCGCCGCGCTGCCCGCGACGACCCGGAAGTGCTCCTGCCGGCCGGCCAATCCGAGCGCGGCCCGGCAGAAGTCCCGCCCCCACAGCCGCGACCCGGAAGTCAGGCAGGCCGGGGGCAGGACAGAGAAGCAACCGGAAGCGGACGGGAGGCCACCCCGCGCTCCGGTGAGGACGGAAGCCGGCGCCTTTTCTTGTCTCCCCTCCCAGGCTCCCTAAGCGAGGGAGAGCCCAGGAGAGGGAGGGAGAAGTGTGGAGGGAGCCCCCGAGGAGCGGGAGCTCCCGTGCAGAGCCGCCCGAAGCAGAGGAGCTGCAGCCGCCAGAGACCGGTGAGTGCCCGCCCCTCCCCTTCGGCGCGCGTCACTTGTGCTGAGAGGCCCGGGGGGCCTCAAGTGATTCCCGAGTCCCCAGGAGGGGGACTCCAACGAAGCCTAGTGAGAGGCTCAAGGCTCCCCCAGTGTTCCCGGGTCATTCGTGAGGGACCCCAACAGCCCAGTGAGGCTGCACCCTTCTGAGTTAAGAGTCCAGAGAGGCTCTAGGGGGGCAGTTTGATTTACTTGGAGCCCAGAGAGGCTCAGGGGGCAGGATTGTGCTCGAGTCCCCAGGAGGGGGGACTCCAACAAAGCTTGCCACAGTTGTTTAGAGCCAGAGAGGCTCTACCTTGTCGGGGCACATTGTCGGTGCCCGCGCCCCCCCCCGGTGTTCAGAGCCTGCGAGGCTCAAGGGGGCAATTATTTCACGAGCCCTGAGAGGCTCAAGGCGCCCCAGTGTTAAGGAGCCCAGAGAGGCTCAGGGGCAGTCTGTGTGTTTAGAGCCCAGAGGAGGCTCCAGGGGGCATTTCCTTTCGCCCCACCAGTGTCTTGAGAGCCCAGCGAGGCTCCCACATTGGCCCCATTGTTGTTCTTGAGCCCTGGCAGGCTCAAACATTGTTGCGCCAGTTGCCCAGCACTTTGTGGGCAACTGCTACGTTTAGGCCCCCCCTGACATTGGACACAGGGCGTCCTAGCCCCAAAGAGGCCAGTTGGCCTAGGGACAGTCACAGGTGGTGACTTACGTGGGTTTGGCGCAATTGTACTTTCTGCACCTCTGAATGTATTGTTTATGCGTCATGTGCCTTTGCACCTCTGAATGAATGTTATGCATTGCATCATGTGTTTTCCTCTTGCACCCCTACAGGTATTGTGATACATAGGTGGTTGTTTTCTCCCTAGTACAGGTGGTGCTAGTGAGGTCCTGGTTACCAGTAATTACTGGTTGTGTGCTATTTTGTGCTATATTCTATGTACTAAGTGCTATTTCTGAAGGTGCTACTTCTGATTCCTGACAGTGGTCCAGGTGGCCCTGTCTTGTACATATCCCTTGTAAATTCTGCCCGTGCCTCTGGCACATTGTAAAGTGTGTGTTTTATCTAATGTGTTTTGGTGTAATACAAAGGCTATTTTTATATAACCTTGTGTGGAGTTTCCTTTGTGGTGGGCCTTTGGGTGTTGTTGCTGGGGTGCGTGCGCAAATACTTAACCTACATCGCCTCCAAGTTTAGCCTTGCTGCTCGCGCCACGTTACCTAGAGGGTGAGTAGGGGTTATCTTGGCGTGTAACTCCCTTGCCCTGACTTGGGTGTGGTGGTCTCTGACTGACTTTGGCGAAAGCCCTGGCCAGCCGGGGATCCCATTTCCAACATTGGCGGCAAGCGGCGGGATAAGGATTTGTGTTTGCGTTGTACCTTAGTAGCGGCTGGCTGCACCACAAAACTCTGCATTTTAGATGACCACATTTTTGGGGATTATTGTTTTTGAAATTCCATTGTTTCTTCTCCTGAAGAGTGTCATTTGATTGTGTTCAGTACATTTGTCCCCCGCCCTGCTTCCAGAGTTTGGTACCTGTGTCGCTTTTGGTCAGGTTGAGAAGTCAGGGGTGGTAGAAACTGCCTTACCGATCCGAGGGGAGGGTGTGTGTGGATGAATGGTGTGTTTTCCTGGACGCATGAGTATGAGTTCTCTTTGATAAGGAGATTGTTGAAGTTTTGGAATTGTGTCCTCTTACTTCAGATTGTTAAGTCCCCTGTGTTGCACGTGTCTGTGAGCATCTTGCCAAGATGGAGTCTGCTTTTAATGTCTGGGGTCTGTTTTTGCATGAACTGAGAGAGTTTTGCGAAGAGAGAGACATTGAAGTGAATGAGTCAGACACCCAGTCCCAACTTAGGGGTAACCTGATCCAATGGCAGAAGGATGACTGGGAGCGTGAGCACAGTGCGGAGAGGGCCCGGGTCTCACACCATGAGGGTGGTGGGTCAGAGGGGAGCCCTGAAGAGTCTGAGGAGGAGGAAGATGATAGCACAGGGACGCCAGCAGATAGTGAGGACCCCATAGATAGGGAGTCCCTTGCTGGGTCCAGTTTAGGAGTCAGCGCCTCATCCCTTTCCCTGTCCCCAGAGGAGCTGGAAGATAGGAGGAGAGAAAGGGAGCACCAGCTGGCTTTAGAAAAGCTCAGGTTGGAGCATGCCCAGGCTATGGCACAGCTGGGCATTAGAAGGCAACAGCTGGAGGTTAAGAAGCAACAGCTGGAGACCGAGAGGGTCTTAGCGCAGGACAGGATAGAGGAGGCTGAGAGGGCCGCCACCAGAGGCAAAGTAGCTCTGGAGGGTAGACTATCCCCTGCGCGCAGTGTTGAGTGTCTGGATCCCCCAGGGAGGGTTGGGTCCAGTGGTGGCAGCTATTTAAATCTCAGTCTAGAAAGTCCCAGTTCCCAGAGTATGGTTCCTGTTTCCCCAGAGGAGGAGAATAGGTTGAGGTTTAGGAACCTTAGGAAACCGTCTCATCAGTCTTGGGAAGACTTTGAGGATGACTGTTGTGGAGCCCTGTGTGATTGGGTACGGGAGCCCACGAAATGTGATTGGGACATATTGTTCGATATGTTTCTCAGAGAGCAGTTGCTCAGTTGTTGTTCACCAGGGTTGCGCCAACACCTGTTAGGGTGTGGATTGTCTGAACCATGTGAGCTGGCAGAGGAAGCAGACCGCTGGGAAGGGACCAGAGGTTCTGTAGAGTCATTGGTGAGTGACTCCAAAAGTAGTGGGTCAGGGATCTTCCAGCCCAGCGTGGTGGAAGAGGCTCAGTGTAGCCCAGCGAGGTCCCTGGTTAGTGAGAAGGGTGTAGGGGCTGACTGCCTGGCTCAGTGGAACAGGAGTCAGTGGGTGGCTGAGAGCCCCCAGAGGCCCGAAGCCCTGTCTCAGAACCTGGGTGGTTTCTTGAGGGAACACCAGGTTGGGGACCTAGGCTGTCCTGTTAACCCAGTTGAGGAGGATCTCCTAGTGAGTAGAGGACCTGGAGCGTCTGTAACCAGAGCTCCTGTGGTTCTAGAAGCTGGCAGTACCGCTCCGGTAGGGAGGGTACAGGAGTCCAGCGTGAGGAGTGATTGGGGGATGAGTGTCCCAGTGGATGCACCAGTGGACCAGGGACTAGCCAGTTGGGCTAGATCTTCTTGGAGGGACCCGGGTGGCACCACTTCTGGTCTGGGGGATCGTCACGCACTGTCAGGTGGACAGAGGGCGGGAGATCTGCGCCAGACAGACAGTCACGCAACAGATGTAACATTTGTTAGCCTCAGGGGGATTGCGTGTGAATCCCCAGAAGTCCTGGAGTGCCAGGCAATTGTTCCACCGAAGGTTCTAGACCAGAGGTTGGGAGGCCAGGTTCAGGATCAGCCTGACCTGAAGGGTAGGACGACTGTAACCAGTGTCCTGACCAGTTCTTCTTCCAGAGGAACCTCTCCAGGTGGGAGAGGGCAGACCTCTGGAAGGGGGTGCAGAGGGTGGGAGAGCCCACCTCTGACCCCGGTGCAACCTGAGTGGATAAGCCCTGGGTTGGAATGGCGTTCTAGGGGTACCCCTCGCAGAGGGAGGAGGAACCCTAGGAGAAGAGGTAGGGGGAGGAGAGCCTTCCCTGAGACTCCTGGTCCGCCTGAGGTTGTAGGCCCTAGGCTGGAGTACCAGTGGCAGTCTAGTCCTGTCTTGCAGACAGGAAGAGTGGAAAATGGCTCCTATGTGCCAGGGGTTACTACCCCCCGCTCTGCGAATTGGCATGGACCAGTGGCACCTGGGTGGCCCAGGGCCTGGTCCTGGCCGCGGACAACTTGGGAGTACCAGTGGGGTAGCCCAGTTGGTCCAGACAGTGTGTTGAGAAGGAATCCCATGGGTTCACCGTGGCATAGAACAGGAGGGTGTCCCTGCAGTTGCGGGCCCGCGTCCGTGTTCTATCGCCCCAAGCAGGGAAGTCCATCACGGTGGTGATTGGTCTCCCCTGCGTTTTGGCTGGAAGGGGGTTATGTTGGACTTTGGCCCTTAGGGCAGGTTCACCCCTAGACTTTTTGCTTGAAATGGTGACCTGGAGATGGTGATTTTTGGATTCTGCGCACTTTCACTGTGTCCCAGTGGAAAGTGCGTGCGCACTCTGAGTGCATGTGCTGAGCTAGGCCTGCCCGCCCATAGGAATGCATGGGGAATGTATGTGTCCCTGGTAGTTCCTGATGCGTGGGGTGTACAGGCTTGAGTCTGGTATGTGTGAACTCGTGTGAGTGAATGCTGCGCAACGGTGTATGCAGCATGTATGTGTCTAGTAGCGAAGCGCCATTTCTAGACATGGCTGTACGTGTGCTGTGAGGGTGCTGGCATGTGATTGGCTGGAGCTGGCTGGCATGCCAGGCTCCAGGAAGTCTGGATGGGTCTGCCCGGTGGTGAGTGGGAGATTAGCATGAGTGATGTGTGGGAGGAGTGTACCTGTGTCCTGGATGGGCTGGGTTTTCCCCACACAATGCTGGCTCCGCCCCCCTATGGTGTGTCTAATGACCCAAGCCCTGCCAGTGAATAGAGAGGGTGGTTGAGGTAAACAGAGTACTCAAGAACCAGCTGCGACTGGTTCCGCCCCCACTCTACACCCTTGAACAAAGGCATGCACTGTATAAAAATGGGGCTGTGTCCCCACAGAAGTTGTTCTCTTCCAGGATCCTGAGGGGGCTGTTGCTGCTGCTGCTGGGCCAGAGGACCGCCACTTGGGGTGTCTCCCTGCCTGGAGACCCAGTGTGCTGGCTCTGGGCCCAGCCTTGCCCCCCCTACAAGGAACTTTCCCTGTGATCCTGCCCTGCTGAGGGCACCTGGAAGCGCTGGGATTATTGCTAGCGCTAGGAGCGCTGAGGATTTCCCTCCGAGCGCCTGGGAGCACTTCCCTTGATTTGCGGGGCTAGATTTGCCCCCTAGCGCTGAGAGCGCGCCCTATTGCCTGCCAGCGCCTCGGGGCGCTTTATTGTTTCAGCCGGTGCCCACCCGGCATTGCCCCGGTGATTTGCTGCTATTTCTAAACTCGAGGGAGCCCTCGGTTTATTGAGCCCCCGCCTAGAAGTGCCGGAGACGGGCCGCCGCGCTGCCCGCGACGACCCGGAAGTGCTCCTGCCGGCCGGCCAATCCGAGCGCGGCCCGGCAGAAGTCCCGCCCCCACAGCCGCGACCCGGAAGTCAGGCAGGCCGGGGGCAGGACAGAGAAGCAACCGGAAGCGGACGGGAGGCCACCCCGCGCTCCGGTGAGGACGGAAGCCGGCGCCTTTTCTTGTCTCCCCTCCCAGGCTCCCTAAGCGAGGGAGAGCCCAGGAGAGGGAGGGAGAAGTGTGGAGGGAGCCCCCGAGGAGCGGGAGCTCCCGTGCAGAGCCGCCCGAAGCAGAGGAGCTGCAGCCGCCAGAGACCGGTGAGTGCCCGCCCCTCCCCTTCGGCGCGCGTCACTTGTGCTGAGAGGCCCGGGGGGCCTCAAGTGATTCCCGAGTCCCCAGGAGGGGGACTCCAACGAAGCCTAGTGAGAGGCTCAAGGCTCCCCCAGTGTTCCCGGGTCATTCGTGAGGGACCCCAACAGCCCAGTGAGGCTGCACCCTTCTGAGTTAAGAGTCCAGAGAGGCTCTAGGGGGGCAGTTTGATTTACTTGGAGCCCAGAGAGGCTCAGGGGGCAGGATTGTGCTCGAGTCCCCAGGAGGGGGGACTCCAACAAAGCTTGCCACAGTTGTTTAGAGCCAGAGAGGCTCTACCTTGTCGGGGCACATTGTCGGTGCCCGCGCCCCCCCCCGGTGTTCAGAGCCTGCGAGGCTCAAGGGGGCAATTATTTCACGAGCCCTGAGAGGCTCAAGGCGCCCCAGTGTTAAGGAGCCCAGAGAGGCTCAGGGGCAGTCTGTGTGTTTAGAGCCCAGAGGAGGCTCCAGGGGGCATTTCCTTTCGCCCCACCAGTGTCTTGAGAGCCCAGCGAGGCTCCCACATTGGCCCCATTGTTGTTCTTGAGCCCTGGCAGGCTCAAACATTGTTGCGCCAGTTGCCCAGCACTTTGTGGGCAACTGCTACGTTTAGGCCCCCCCTGACATTGGACACAGGGCGTCCTAGCCCCAAAGAGGCCAGTTGGCCTAGGGACAGTCACAGGTGGTGACTTACGTGGGTTTGGCGCAATTGTACTTTCTGCACCTCTGAATGTATTGTTTATGCGTCATGTGCCTTTGCACCTCTGAATGAATGTTATGCATTGCATCATGTGTTTTCCTCTTGCACCCCTACAGGTATTGTGATACATAGGTGGTTGTTTTCTCCCTAGTACAGGTGGTGCTAGTGAGGTCCTGGTTACCAGTAATTACTGGTTGTGTGCTATTTTGTGCTATATTCTATGTACTAAGTGCTATTTCTGAAGGTGCTACTTCTGATTCCTGACAGTGGTCCAGGTGGCCCTGTCTTGTACATATCCCTTGTAAATTCTGCCCGTGCCTCTGGCACATTGTAAAGTGTGTGTTTTATCTAATGTGTTTTGGTGTAATACAAAGGCTATTTTTATATAACCTTGTGTGGAGTTTCCTTTGTGGTGGGCCTTTGGGTGTTGTTGCTGGGGTGCGTGCGCAAATACTTAACCTACATCGCCTCCAAGTTTAGCCTTGCTGCTCGCGCCACGTTACCTAGAGGGTGAGTAGGGGTTATCTTGGCGTGTAACTCCCTTGCCCTGACTTGGGTGTGGTGGTCTCTGACTGACTTTGGCGAAAGCCCTGGCCAGCCGGGGATCCCATTTCCAACAACTTCCAACACTTATACCAAGACAGGTGCATGAATAGCACATTGCAAAAGCAGGAGAGAGCATAACACAGGGAGAAAAACAGAGGATAGAATAAAATCAGGCACAGTTTGTGTATCCCAGACGGCACATTCATAAGGAATATGTAGCCAGGGTTCTATAGTTAATACTACAACAAGAAAGATTAGAAATTTGTAACAAGCTTGTACCTTATAAAGTCATCAGGTGATATCCAAAAGTGTAGTTGCCCAGTGACAATTCTCTCCAGTGTATTGCGCTGGAAACCACTGGAGTTCTCACAGGCATAATAAAGCATGCATGTTGTGAACCTATTACATATAAAGAACCAATGTCATAAAGAGCAATAAAAGGGGAAAACAAATCTCGGTGCCCATATACTCTTGTAAAAAGCACCAGATGGACATACTGGTTAGGGCCCCAACCTATGCACAGGTATTGAAAGAAGCCCCCATGAGTAATGGAAAACTAAAAAGTATTAAAACAAGGCCATAGGTTGCGTGTTCACCACTCTGCATAAGAGACTAGCAACAACAAACCAAACTAATGGTCGATGTTACCCCTCACATCCAAACTGAAGGCCATATTTTCATGTGCCTTGATGTACTCACAGGCCCAGTTTCAAGCAGCTAAGCCCACCTTAAAAGGCCACCAATCCAGGTCACAGCGTGAGACAAACAGAAAACAACAGACCTGATTCACGAAGTGGGCAATATGTTATTGTAAGGCAACATCTACTCCCCGTTAGTTGCCTCTCGTGGAGCTGGATACACCACCCCTGGTTC
Source organism: Lissotriton helveticus (assembly GCF_964261635.1). NCBI lineage: Eukaryota > Metazoa > Chordata > Amphibia > Caudata > Salamandridae > Lissotriton > Lissotriton helveticus. Next base: position 646,301,824 of record NC_136059.1, read on the forward strand.
ACAAAGTGATACGCATAGTACATAGTATGTGTTTGTGTGTTTGTATTTTGATATAGCACACTTCTACCCAGAGGTCTCGTAGTGCTGTATTCGTACCGCTGTGGAACCCATCCTGGCTTTCCTGTGAAATGTCCACTCCTGGGCACCCCCAAGGTGAAGCCAGGCATCCAAGCGCTGCTGGGGTCGTTGTGGAGATTAAGCAAGCTATTGCCCAGAGCCACAGAGTGGGACCCATGATTAGACTAGGCACCGAGACGAGAAATATCAGGTCTGGGGAAATTGAGTCCAAGAGCCGCAGAGGCGGGAATTGAACCCTGGTCCCGTGCCAGACCTCTGCATCAGGGTTTGCCGCTCTAACCATTGAGCCACGCTTCTCCACGCAGTATCCATCGTCAGCCCCATGAGGAGACAATATAGCACAGTGGGCAAGACAATCCAGAACGTGCATGCATTAGGGTTGTGCACATTTACACCTGTATGTGTGTGTCCGTGCAGAACTCAACATTTGTACCTGATATTAATTTGGTTAAAGGTCAGCAAGGGTGAGTCAGCGTTGCAACTTCTCATGGGCGCATAATATCTTAATGCACCCAACTCCATGCGAATGATAGGTCAGCACTGCGTGTGTACAATAGTGGATCACCCCCTGTCCCTGCAGTGCGTTTGGTCACACTAGACAAAGCAAGCATAGGTCAGCTAGCCTGTTAAAAAAGTTTCATGCATTTAGGTGAAAGCTATCCTTCCTCGCAGAGTGTTGATCATATAATTACATCACCCTCCTTGTGTCTATAGTCTGTATAGTTAAACTAGAACAACCTCGCGTATGCCAAATAGCCTGTTGTGGGAAGTGGGTGCGTTAAATATAAAGAAAATCGTTGCTAACTGGGGGTTGCCTATGGGAATACACAGCCAACCACTGTGATGCCATATATGTATAAAAACAAACACAGCCACTTCCCTCTCCTTACCACAAAGACACCTGTCTGGTCTAAATCCAAAGTGGACGAAAGTGCCAATTTAATCATTAAAATACTCTTAGCACCTCCCTAATCACTGAGTGATCCTATCGGGTTAGACATATGTAGATGGACTAGATGCCTTGAGTCCCACCCATCTCTCACGGAAGTTTAAGCGGCGTTAAAGCACCTGTAGCCGCCATCTTGGAGAGGTCAAATGGGTATCGATAAAGTTGGAGGACGCCGCCCTTAACTTACATTGTAATGACCAAAAACACAAATGGCAAAACATTCAAATATAAGCAAGAAAAAGAAATAACATCGTGAGTGTTTAACAGAATACAGAACTAATTCTCACGGACACCACTAAAAAAGAAAAGATCATGTTAGGGGTCGCTTCAGACATAGTACAGCGCGGTCGTTCACCAAAGCGCACAGTATGATCAGTCCTATCCCAAATCAACCGCCAAGGCCGTAAATGTAAGGTGAGTGCCAACAAAGATGGAAAGACAAGGGGGGGGGCTTATATTGGATGGAAAGGACAGCCTTGGGTAAATAAGAGTAGTCAAATAAACAAAGTGGCAACCCTAGGGTTAATAGAATTATAGTACATGATCCAGGTTAACTTGTACATTTTAAAGAGTGCAAAGGCAAGAGTACCATACATAATAAACACCTTTACCATACAAATTTATGCAGGGTGCATCCTTAATGGTTAGGCTTAAAAACATGTAATATCTTACACAGACTGCCCTCGTCGCTGGTATCAAAATGTTAAGTATTAAGTGTTGCATCTGTTTAACGGCATTCCTTAAAAAAGAAATGCATCTCATTGTCAGTGTTGAGGCCCTGATCAATAGCTCTCAAGTTGCATATCCATTTGGATTCATATTGCCTCAGACGTAGTTCCATGTTGCCTCCCCTAGGCCCTTCCTCCACCTCATCAACCACTATAGGCGTGCAGAGGATGCTGAAATCCTATCTCGCCGGAATATTCTCCGCCTAGTGGGAGTTTCTTAGGGGGTAAAATTCACGCATGTGACTACTTTCATTGAGAACTGGATCAAATCCTGAATTCCTCCAGGCGCCATTTCAACATGGTTTGTCTTGGAACGCGCGCATCATGCCCTCACACACAAGCCGCCACCGGGAGCCCCACACCTGCCAATCATTGCTAAAATCCTAAACTTCAGAGATCCAGATGCCATCCTGCAAGAAGCTCGCACCCAGCCTGCCTTGTTCCACTTGGGCACCAAAATAGTGATCCTCCCGGACTACACTAAGGAAGTGCAAGTATAAAGGAGGTCATACTTATCTGTAAAACAGAAACTGCGAGCTCTTAACCTGCCCTAAAGACTCCGCTTTCCGCCCCGCCTCAGGGTGATATTTCAAAACAAGATTCATTTCTTCGACAATCCGAAGGCGGCATGGACCTGGATAACTGAGGTGTTAGACCTGACATCATTGGCGTGAGTCTCCCTTCCATTTTTGGACGGATTGCCTCCTCTGTTTTGACATATTTTTGCTGGTTGTATGTTTTGGGCACTGTGCCACTGCTAATCAGTGCCCCAGTGCAAGTGCTCCCTATGTTAAATTGATATACTGATTGGATTCCATGATTGGCTTATTTGATTTACTGTCAGCCCCTAGTACAGTGCACCAGGTGTGCCCAGGGCTTGTAGAGCAAATGCTGCTGGTGGGCTTGCAGCACTGGTTGTGCCACCCACAGAAGCAGCTTGTAAAGTGTGTCTCAGGCCTGCCATTGCAAGGCCTGTGTGTAGTCTGTGACTACCATGTCGACTTGGCCAAGTGCACCCACTTGCCAGTCCCTAAACCTTCCTTTTTCTTCATATTAGACACCCCTATGGTAGGCCCAAGGGCAGGGTGCATTGTAAGTATAAAGTAGGACATGCTCTGATATGTGTAGCATGTTCTAGTAGTGAATTACAGCCATTTTCGTTTTTCACTATTGAAGGCTAACCTGTTCTCATAGACTAGAATGGCAGTGAAGATTGTTACATCCCTACAATCCTAACTGACTCAGGGAACATGGTAGAAATTCGAGTTTAGTATGCCTGAACTCAGGATAATAAAATACATATTTTAGTAAAGTTTATTTTAATATTCTGTGTTTGCAAATACCACTTTTAGAAAGTAGGTATTTGCTTGCCTAACCATTTGAGCCCGCCTCTGCTGACTTGTGTATTCCTTGTCTGGGTTTGTGTGTGACAGGGCTGGGGAAATTCCAGGAGACAGTCTGGGACAGCCCAATGGTGAATAGGGAGATTTACCTCCAGATGGGAGGGGGAGAGTGCACCTGGGACCTGAATAGGGCTAGGCCTTCCCTCCACAATGCTGGCTCCACCCCCTGGGGCTTGTCTGATGTCTCTGCCCTGCACAGTGAAAGGAGAAGGGGAATCCTGTCAACAGAGTACTCCAGAGCTGCATCTTCCCTCCCCTGTGCTGGCTCCACCTCCTGTGGGGCGTCTGATGTTTCTGCCCTGCATAGTGAAAGGAAGAGAAGAGTCATGTAAACACAGTGCTCAGGAACTGGTTTAAACTAGGCAGAGGCCTCTCTGCCTCCAGAGAACAAAGGATTTTTTAGTATAAATATTGGGACCCAGTCCCACAGACTTTAGATCACTTCTGGAACAAGAAACCTTTCTGCCAAGGAGAAGAACCAAGGAAGCTGCAGGAGTTTGGACTGCCCCTCTGCCAGTGTGCTGGTTGCTGGGTTGGCCTGCAGTGGTTGCTTCATTGCCAAGGGAAAGGAGAAGGAACTTTGTAAGGACTTTCATCTACAGAATATTCTCCAAGGGCTTGAACTGTGCTTGCCTCCTGCTGAAGTCTCAGAGCCAAAAGACTTCACCTCCAGTTCCCTCCTGAATTTCCTTGCTGGGAATTCTGACTCCAATCACTTGCGTGCCACTGGGAGCTGGAAGCGCGACGCATCAAGAAGAAGCGTGTCGCCACCGCAGCTGAAATTATCGCAACGCCAGAGAAGCGCGAGTTCGTCGCATCTCCCTGGAAGCGTGTGTTTATCAAAGCTGCCTGCTGTCGCATCGCCGGAGAAGCGCGACGCATCGAGAGAGCTGTCATCGCATCACCGGAGAAGCGCATCGCAGGGCGTGTCGCGGCTCCAAAGTACAGAGTCGTCGCAAGGCTGCCAGGGCATCATCGCATCGGGGTCGCATCGCCGCATCAAGGGCACCATCTTCTCGCATCGCAACTGGATCATCGCATCGGCATCACATCGCATCAAGGCCCCATCTTGCGCACCGCAACAGGTCAAGAATCTACGCATCACCTCCACACCGGTAAGGCTCAATACGAGTCCCCTACTCTGCGCAAGCATTGAGGGAGGACGCAACCGTTCCCCCGGGTCACGGAACCGACGCATCTCCCCTTCTGCGAGCCTTTTTGTTTACTTTGCGTGCCGCATCCCAGAACTTTGTTGAGAACTTTGTCGCATTTACCATCAACTTGAATTAAGAGACTTTCATCATCTTTTAAGTAACCTTTAGCATAGTATTGTGGATTTTTGTCGTTTGTGGTCTTGTGTTTAAGTCTATATAAAGAATACTTATTTTTATAAAACCTGTGTTGTGTCCATCTGTAGTGTTATCACTGTATTACTGTGTATATTGCACAAATGCTTAACACACTGCCTCTGAGATAAGCCTGTCTGCTCGTGCCAAGCTACCAAGGGGGTGAGCAGGGGTTATTAAAGAGAGTAATCCCCTTATCCTGACTTAGAAGTAAGGGTCCCTATTTGGACAAAGGTGATAACCATTGCCAACTAGAGACCCCCAGATCTAACATGAGGAATGTCTTCTTTGCCCACGGATTAATGCCTCTCCACTTGGCCCTCAGATACCATTGCCAACGGCCAAAGTTGTGGGCTCCCACTAGCGGCGCACTTAGTCCTCGAGAGGGCGTAACACACAGAGGGCGGTGTCTATCTCGCCTGTTGGCATCCCCCAGAAAACGCACCGCACCTGCACCTCAGGATTCCCCGTTCTTCCCAAGGAGCCTCAATGACATGGGATGGGCTCCTGGAGAGAAACCTCCCAAATTTCCATTGCTGCGATCAGTAGACACAGACTTCTCGTGAAGCCCCCAAATCTAGTTTACAATGCACTGCCACCAATGTTCATACGCTCCATAGACTAATCTGTTTAAAGGTTTAGTTAGTCAGGCGACAGATGCTTCAACGAGAGAAGGACGCTCTGCCAGGCGTCCTTCATAGCACGGCTGGGCACTCCCAGATGCTCCCAGGTTCTAGGCACATGGATTCACTAGGTTGCCCAGACCAATGCCTCCATGCACCACCACCTAGTTAACATGGCACAGCCTCACTATGAGGGTGAACCTCTCAGAGTCCTCCTCTCTTGGAATGCCAATGATCTCCTAGACAAAGTCAAGTGTACAGCGATGTTAAAATACTCACGTAAAGTCACCCTGGATGTCCTTTTGCGCACTTGTCACGGTAAGCGGAGCGCAGGGTTTTATGGTTGAATAGGAACAGTGATAATAATGAATGGTATTGTGGCAAACTCGGGGTCATAACGTACTTGAAAGGTTTTTATTTGTTATTGAAATAAAGACAACATAAAAGGTTTTAGTGATAAACCATACGCACGCAAGCAACGTTGTATATTTAGATATTATGCATATGTAATGAAGGAATAACGCGATAGGTTAAAGCAAAGCAGGTGTTGTAAACAATGCTTGCAGTTATATAAATAAGCGGCGTAGAACTGAATAGTGGTTTACTGTCAAGTTAGATTGAATTGAGAAAGGACGCTTTCAACTTTGCTTGTAGTTTGTGTATTGTATCTTAAAAGTCTTATTTCACTGATCGTTGTTAATAATTTTTTCCTAGATAACCGCTGACGAAGGGTGGTCCCGAAATGCATTGGGTGTTTGTGAATAAATCGTGACTTGTGGAAACATTTTTCTCCTGTGAGTAAAATACATTGAAGAAAAATGAAGGATAAAATAGAAGAATATAATGGAGTAAACATGGATTAAGAGTTGAATATTAATTTAATTTATTGGATTCATTTGTAAGACGGCTTTGGTCTAATAATTGAAGTGCAATTGGGAGGAGTGCGGAGCAAGTGTGCATGCCGATAAAAGGATAAATTGGTGACATTTCAACATGGAGCGAGTTAAAATTGAATACCACATGTGTGCATCTCACCGCCATTGTCTTTTGCTACAAGAAAAACATGTTATGGGGAATCAATGCCCTTTTCTAGCGCGTCAGGGATTACACAGTGTCTGGCACTTAGGGTTCTCCCGCCCCTTTACACCGGTCCAAACAAGCAGTGATCCTCAGGGCCGCTTTGTGACCCTTACGGAACCCTAGGAGACGCCACTATCAATCTTGTATCGCTTTATATACCTCCGCCGACCCTGGAGCCCACCATCTGAGCCACTGTAGAAGTAATATCAACCCTTTCCCAGGGTTTGGCAGTGATTGGTGGAGACTTTAATGCAGTTTTAGAACCAACTAGGGATGCCACAGGGACACCCTCTTCCCATAGAAGGCTGAGCGCTAAAGGACTTGTAGACTGGACAATCAAGTTGGCCCTCTGTGATGTCTGGCGAACTTGGAACCCCGGAGCACTTCCCAACAGCAGGACGGTCACCAATATCCAAATACTAGCGCGAGGCATATCGGATCACTCTCCCCTCCACCTCCAGGTTGGGGGCCCCACGAGCGCTACACACCCTATTTGGAGGCATAATGGCTGGTTTCCCCAAGATCAGGAATATAAAAAGACGATTGAGGAGGAACTTAAATATTACTTCCACACTAATGAGGATACAGTACAATCTCAGGGTACATTATGGGAGGCGGATAAAACGCTACAATTTGAGGCTACACTAAAAGGATATCACAAACACAAATGCTTGACAGAGGATCATCACCTTTTCCAACTGGAGGTCCAGGCCCTCCGCCTAGAGCGAAACACTGCTGCGGCGGATGGAGAAGCTAAACGCCGGCAGCTCAATTTGATAAGGGAATAGATCAAACAGATTTTGCTCAAATTCGCCAAATTGCTGTGCAGGTCTTCTGCTGCCCGGGTCTACAGATTGGGCAATAGAAATGGCAAGTTGCTTCATTGGGTCACTTCCCTTCACTTGGCCAACTGGATAGTTCCAGACATCCAGGATACTAAAGAACACACCTTTCACACCCCTGCCGCAATTGCACAAACTTTTGTGGACTACTACATGGAGCTCTACTCAGCAGACCAATCACAGACATCAGACTCTATTTTACAATTTCTAAAGGGTATCCCCCTTCCGAGGCTTTCAGAAGTGGAAGCTCAAAGCCTCAATGAGTGCATCACGAGACATGAGATTGGGGAGGCAATCTCACTACTCACTACCTGTAAGACTCCCGGTCCGGACGGTCTCCCAGCAGAGTACTACATGACATTCCAAGAAACCTTGATCCCATGTCTACACGCTCTATATGAGGAGGTAATGGAGAGAGGCGCCTTCCCCTCAGAAACTAACAAGGCTACGGTTGTGGTTATACCTAAAACAGACCCTCCGTTGACGTCCTGTTCAGACTACCGGCTGATCTTGCTCATAAACACTGAAATTAAAATATATGAGACCAACCTAGCTATGCATCTCAAACTGGTACTCCACGGCCTCATACTCTCTGATCAATGTGGCTTCACACCACATCAAAGCATTAGGCCCTGTCTGTGACACCTACACGTGGCCCTCGCTCATTGCTACCTCCTCCCCCATATTTTGTCCTTGTTACTAATAAATTTCGAAAAGCCATGCAATTTGGTCGAATGGCTATACTTAGGAAATTTGCTGGGGACAGCAGGATTCAGCCTGCATTTAAGGAAGCTTGTAAGGGTACTCTACTCTAACCCATCGACTAGGGTCCTCATCAGTGGGGCACTCTCAGAGATGTTCCCTATGAAGAGAGGAACCCAGCAGGGATGCGCTCTATCTCCTCTCCTCTTTGCTCTAGCAATGGAGCCCTTAGCCTGTCTTATCTGCGCTGGCACGCAGATACGGGGTGGCACTGACAAAGTCCACATGAGGATCGCTTCACATTGTATGCGGATGACATCCTTCTTTTCCTTGCCGCTGCAGCATGGACGGGTCCTCTGTGCCTCTAGCTCCTTCGGTCATTTGGGGAAGCATCGTGTCTGCATCTTAACCCGGCCAAATCCACCTTGGTGCCCCTTCACATTTCACATGAGTGCACAGGCTGGCAAACAACCATCCCCCTATGACATCTCTCCTTCAAATATCTTGGCATCTGGGGGCTCTCTACCCGGAGTTGACCTGGTCAACATCAACACCTTACTTAAATGCACAAAAGAGGACCTCCGTAAGTGGCAATTTCTCCCTCTAAATCCCCTCAGCAAGATTGCTCTGTACAAAATTATGGTGCTACCCGGCTCTTATGTGATTCATAACCTCCCAATTCATCTTCCCCCGCAGCTGGTTCCACAGTTTAGATAACATGATCACAGCATTCCTCTGGGGTAACTTACGGTCATGGCTATCCCTTACCCACTGTCAGAGGACTCCATACGATGGAGGTATGGGGATGACAAACCCTTTCCTATACTATTTGGCCACCTGTCTCCTGGTGATACACAACTGATTTAATGGTGGATGGTCTGATCTGGCCTATTGGCTGGAACTAGTGAGCCTTGGGGTTTGCCGGGTCCAGGCCATGCTCTATGGGCCCAGATTCCTCACACTCTATCGGAAAATACCCACGCGGTCCTGCTGGCATGGCGCTCTGCACTACTATACATTAACTGGAATGCCAAAATCCCATTACAGACACCCCTGTGGCATGGTACCTGACTGAGAGAGGCGGGGACATTGGAAGGGTTCCGGAAATGGGACCTGATAGCGATAGCACACCTAGGGGATGTATGGAAGGGAGGACACCTGCACTCCTTCCAAGACTTACAACACATTTATTCACTACACTTCACTCAGCTCTATAAGTATCTTCAGCACGCCATCGCCATTCACATTCCCATGAATACTACAATCCCAGAGTTCAGCCCATTAGAAGCTAAACTCCTTATGGGTAACTTGGGGAAGGGGGGAGTATCTCAGATCTCCAGTTCCCTGATAAACAACTCCCTATCCACCCTAGATTCTCTCAAAACTCATTGGGAGCATTGGCTCGGCCCTTTAGAGGAAGAGGACTGGAGAGATGCACTGATGGCCTCCCGGGTACTCACCATCTGTGCAGGCTTTGCCCAATCCAAATATACTATCTCCACTGTGCTTACCTTTACCCCTGCCTGACTACACTGAGCAAGCTTCCTTTCTATCCCTAGATGCCTGCGTTGTGTGGCAGACCCCTCAGATTTCTATCACGTGTTCTGGTCTTGCACCTCCCTCTCCAATTATTGGGCATTGATAGTGGCTGAATTGAGCGATATACTGGGCTGGACGGTCACCCTTAGTCCTCTTGCCTTCTCCTATGGGTGATGGAGTCGTGGACGGCTCCTGAGCCGATAAACTGTTCCCAGGGTGGGCCTGAATTGTGGCCAAAAGAGACATTACCGCCACCTGGAAAGACTACATCTCCGACCATTTCGAAATGGTGAAAAGGAGTGGACTGGTGCACCATGCAAGAAACACTGGTATACGAAGTGAGAGGATGTCCCGCCAGGCATGGGCGCATATGGGGCAAGTGGTTAGGTTAGGCAAACTGAAGACATGCTGGCAGAGCCTGGGTAACCTGAAGACGCACTATGGGATCAACCCAACTGTACAAACTATGGGTAATATCTGGGGAAGTAAACATCTGTATGGTATATCACTGTGTAGCATTGTTATATGTTATTGTTTTACAAAACCAATAAATTTGACTATCAAAAAAACAAGCATTTGCAATGCAATCAGTCTCGCTTTGGGACCTTATAAGTATTTAGCGATGCAGTGGGACTACTGCAGAGGGGAGATAGGGGTTAGGTAGAGGATAGAGGGCATCTTCCCAAGAGTTTCAGGATATAAGTAGAGGAACTGGCTCCAAAAGGTCAAGATATTCACTGTATATCAGCTTTCCTCTATACAAGGCACTTTCGGCCAAGATTGCAATGTGGTTGAGGACATTCTGCACAACACAGCAAGGGACTGTGGTAGCTGAGGGGCAATAGCAGTCAAAAACTGGCTGGCAAAGAGCAGATGTACATTCTCCCAGCCCAACCTATGCCTTCATTAGCTCTGGGGCAGGGTCTCATTGAGAGTGGTAATCACCGGTGTCACGTACACAGTGGGATGGCAAAGATGACAACGAGAACCTAGACACAAACCTCCAAATTGTTAGGAACTCACCGTCCTCTAGAGGACATAATTTACCCTGTGGCACACAGCTAACAAGTTACATACCACAAACAACAGAACAGACGGCCCAGCTATAGAGTGGACTAGATGGATTTTACATGGAGGTGACATACACACCCTTTCTCTTCCAGGGCTACAGACAAAAAGGCCAGTGATGCTGGGTCATTGATCAATTAGTGCCAGCATTCAGTTACCACATAGCCTTGTGGTGTGATGGGGGGAGGGGAGTAGCCCCATCAACTATAATTAGGGTTGGGGTGGGGTCGCACACTACTCACACACCAGCGGTATCGCCCCTAAGGACTATGGTAAATGTAGTTACGTGTTCCGCGATGCATCTTCTTTCGATTCTCTGCTATCTTCGCTGTCTTCGCCATCCCTGGACACGTGTTTCGGGGTATCACCCCTCATCAGCAGGGATAGGCCATGTTCTGGGGTTGCCGGTGTGCGACCCCACCCCCAATTGTAACTATAATTAGGGGCGTAGACTTTGAAACAGCCCTTAAACCACAAAACACACTAAATGGAACACCTCCAGTGACTCATTGTTTGGCAACCAAATTGGAAACACAGAGGAGGACAGAAAACACTCCAAACAGGGGCAGGCCAGGATAGCAGTGTAGCCATACCAGCCATACTGTGTACCCACCACTCATCCCTTCACATGATTCCACCATTAGCCCCATTATAAAAACTCACCACTGCCTACTGAACATGAAACAGAAATCATCCTCCAGTACTTAAGTTCAGTATCTGAACAACTTTACTGCATGTTTGGCAACTTTACAAGCGTTTCTCTATACATTTGCAAACTGTGTTTTTGCATTTGTCTTACTGCATGTTAGTTAAAGAGGGGGCTCTGTTAATCTTAGCAGGAGCAGGGAATTACACTGGGTCCAGGAACTCTCAACCAAGCACCACTTACCTGCTAGACCAGGTAGCGCTTGAGGCACTCTCCGCATACCGCCTTCTTGCAGCAGGGTAGGGGCTTCAGCTGCCGGTTCTCCAGGCAGACCCAACAGCAGGCGAGCTCTAGCCAGCCCAGCCCCTGCTCCGGGTATAGGGGACTCCCCAACTCCAGCAGACCAGGGAATAAGGGATCTGCGGGGGACAGCAGCAGTGGCGCCTCTGGGCCATTCTGGTGCCTGGGGAGGTCATTCTCCACGTAGTAAATGCTGCACTGCACCAGTATTTTAGGCTCAGTAGACGGTGGCTGTTCCTCTGCATGGTGGTAACCGGTATTCTACTGCAATGGGGGTGCAGAGTCAGGGGCAACCGGTTGCGTTGCCCCTTCAGACTCGCCTTACTTCCCACTGCCCTTCCTCCAGCGCTTCCGCTGTCTCTACTGCTGCTCATCGTGGTGCCTTCGCTGGCACTGATGCTCGGACCCCAACTCCCCACTTCCTTGATCCGCTTCACCCTGTGGTTCAGAGGAGGGTATCGTATATTATTTATTTATTTTGTATATTTCTAAAGCGCGAACAATCGCTCCGAAAGGAGCATCTTGGTGCTAATTAAACAGTGTGCAAGAGGATAAAAAACAAAGATCCTGGCGTTAACTCAGACGGTGTACAAAAGGATAAAAACAAAGAAGAACTATATGAGGGACATTACATAGTCGTCAGAAAGAGAATAGATCCATGTTTTGAGTTGTTTTCTAAATTGGTTTTCTTGAGTTAGAGTTCTAAGATGGTTGGGAATAGAATTCCAAGCTTTACCAGATAAGAAGGACAAGGACTTGCCTCCTTTAGTCTTAAGTTTGAATTTTGACAGCTTGATTAAATTCTGACCTGAGGATCTTAAGGTCCTTACGGGACTGTAGTGTGTAAACCGTTTAATGAGGTAGGACGGGCCAATGCCATTAAATGCCCGGAATGCTATAATTAACATTTTAAACAATATTCTTTTAGGGAGCGGTAACCAATGCAGGGTTTTAAGTGCGGCCGAGGCAGATGATCTCCTCGGTAACCTGAGAACCAGTCTAGCCGCTGCATGCTGCACACCTTGGAGTTTTTTAAGAGTGTTTTTCTTTTTGACGCCAGCCATCAGGCCGTTGCAATAATCAAGACGTGCAAGAATTAAGGCCACTGCCACTGCCTTTCTTGAGTCGATGGGAAGAAAGTCAAAGAATTTTTTTAGTGACTTAATAATATTAAAGGAGCTTCCTGCAACATACCTGACATGTTGGTCGAAGGATAAGTCGGCGTCAAATAAAACACCAAGATTTCTTGCTGATGCAACTACTTGCGGTGGCGCCGGGATGTCATCAGGCCACCATTTGCTGGGACAGAATTGGAGATTTTTTCCAATAGGCAAAATTTCCGTCTTACTGGTGTTGCATCTAAGATGGTTTTGACTCATCCAGCAAAAGACGTCTCTCAAACACTTCTTAAAATTCAACTCAGCGTCTATGGAATTGTTCTCCAAAGGGACAATCAGCTGAGTGTCATCGGCATATGATGTTACTAATATGCCGTATGACTCAATTAGGGTGATGAGAGGGACCATATATATATTGAACAATAAAGGGCTCAATATTGAGCCCTGGGGAACTCCAGAGTGTACCTTCTTCTCCTTAGAGAGAAAGGTGCCCAAAGAGATGGTCTGGGACCTATCCGCCAGGAAGGAGGTTATCCATTCCAGTGCGACATCCGTGATTCCTATGTCCCTAAGTCTATTGATCAATAGGGAGTGGGAGATGGTGTCGAACGCCGCCGTAAGATCCATTAAGATCAGGACGGCGTTCTTCCCCTGATCTTGCAATAGCTTTATTGAATCCGTGAGTTCAATCAGGGCAGATTCCGTAGAGTGGTGTGAACGGAAACCCGATTGCTGACGGTGAAGGATTTGATGGGTATCTACATAATTTTTTAATTCTTTATGGACCATTTGTTCAGTGATCTTTCCCAGAACAGGGAGGAGTGAGATCGGACGCAAGTTGGCAAGGTCTGTGGGAGATTTATTTGCTTTTTTCATGAGAGGACGTACGATTGCGTGCTTCCACTCACTAGGCACAACACCTGTGCTCAGGGAGGCATTAACAATCTCATTTATGATGGGATTAACAGCCTCAATTGCTTGATGGAGGATTCTAGGTGGACATGAATCCGAAGGAGCGCCTGATTTACATGACATGATTGCCTCACGTGTCTGGAGAAGAGTGACCGGAGTGAAAGTTCTGAAGCAGCCCTTCAGATTCTCTCCACAATCCGGTGGAGTGGCAAGCGAGACTTGAGAAGGAACTAGGAAGTCCTTTTGTATTTGTAAGATTTTTTCTTCAAAGAAGTCCGCAATCTGATTGCAGAATCCTAGAGAAGTAGGAATTTCTGGTTGTAGGGCCCTAGGATGAGTGAAGGATTTGACTATGGAGAATAACTTTTTTTGCTTTTGTTTGGCTGTATCAATGGCATTAATATAAAAATTCTTCTTAGCTGTTTTGATCGCCGTGAGGTAAATTTTTCTCTGCTGGGTATACAGGCTTCTGTCTATCAGGTCGTAAGATTTCCGCCAGTTGCGTTCTTTTTTCCTGCATAGTAGATGAAGTTTTACTTCGTCCTCTCCACACGTCCTCTCCACCCGGCTCTGCCCCACTGGCCTCCTCCTTGGGGGCGCCTCACTGCTTGTGCCCACCATCCTCCAGTTCCCAGTCCTCTATGGCCGGGGACCTCCTCGGCCTCCACCCATGCAAGCTCTGCTCGCAGTCACAGCCGCGCTTCTGGGTGCCACCCCACTGCCCTGTCCACGACCTCAAGGGCACCCAAGGCAGCGGAGAGTTCCTGTCCCGGCTACACTTCTGTTCCTAGCATCTGTTAGGGGTAATGTTGTGTTTGTTTGTATTTTAGTTCTAGTCCACGCTTCGTTTCTGTTACACTTTTTTTTTCTCCATCTAAAGGGGTGGAGAAGCAAGTGAGGAGCTGCAGCAGAACTGAGAGGGCAAATAAGCTCCCTTTTCAACAACTGTAGCAAAGAAACCTGAGTTGTGACCGACTCCCAAAAATATTTGCAATGCAATAGGTCTCGCATTTAAATGCAAGAACTATGGCATTGCAAAAAAGCGCCCGCCATTGTCTTGGCTCAAGAAAGAAAAAGTACACGCACTGTGTAACAACCAAGTAAAGGGGCCAGTAGCCATGGGAGGTTACAAATTCCTAAGGGATAGTGACTAATTATTATAAAATAAAATACATGAAATAAAGTATTGATGTTGCTATTAATCTGTTATGATCATTTAGAATGAGTTCATCTTCTGACCAAAGTGTAAAAAGAAAGTCATCTTACCTCAGTACCCAAATCTTGTCTCTAGTACGACTGCTCCTCAGCTGATGTATTAACCTGTAACCAACATGACTCAAATCAAAATCTCTTCATATTGAATATTCAACAGACCATACTTCTCTATTATTTGCCAACCCCACTACTGAGCATAGTCGGACGTGCTTAGTCCCACTGCCGATTTATAAGGACGGACATTAGCTTGTGCGCGCATCATCCCACTATCGTTCTGCAAGCACGGATACCATTGTGTGCATGCATATTCCATCTGCCTTTCTAAACCATACCAAACCATAGAACCTGCGCATTGTTTGGCAACACAAACTAAGGGCCTGGTGTCAATATATGTTATATATATGTTATATATATGTTGGCCTATAGATCACTGTGACACTGTAAGCCCCCCTCACCTACCAGGGAGAAAATGGTTTTCTGGCAATCCTGACCCCTCAGAGATCGTGAAAACAGTACAGAACCCTTCGCGTAGTCACTCGTGCTTACTTATTCTCAGAGAAATATACAGAGAATACACAGTGGAAAGTTTTCAATAATATTTATTGAGCCAATGTTATTCTTGCGTAAAATATGTGTGCTGCAATGATTAGGAAACTGAAGCAGATAAATGTGATTACAAGCACCAAAAGCGCAAATAGTAGATATATTTCCACCTTGGTGCTAAACAATATATATATATGCAGGCATATAAAACAAGACTGTAATCTAGTGTACTCCTACTATGTGACCCAACTCTAAGTGTACGTAGAGTATGTGTAGGTGTAGAGCCAAGTATCCCCCATGGGAGATCCAACCCCATTATCTGATTTGATAGAGTTAAGGACCCGTCTTGGTCACGAACTAGACACCCCTCACGAGATGTCAGACCACTTTGTGCTGGTTTCTCAGCATGCAAGAACCCTTGGTTCTAATCTATCAGTATCCTCATCTTTTATAATAGAAAGTAGCCTTGCAATGTGTGCATAGATTAGTGATATTATGGATATATATATAGCCCTGTCGCCCATGGATGAAGATAATGATAACATTTATATGCAGAGCAAAACAAGACCTTCAACATGATGTTCAGGGCATTGTGATAATGTTGTGCGAAGCTAGATGTAAAAACAAGTTTAGTTTCAGAGAAACTAACCCAACATTGTCGTGTGTGCAAATGTGTGCAAAAGGTCACAGCTGGAAATGTTATTTGTGAGGACAAGTAAGAAAAAAGCTGTTTCTCTACATGGGCCTAGCTCAGGAATATATCAAGTGCACAATGAATTCATATTTTGATTTAATGTGGCTAGTTTAGATTTTGTGCTCACTATAGAATGTGATTTTAATTTGCAATAATTTCAAATGTGTGCATTAGAAGAATACAATTTGTACTGAATTAATATGACATTTTAAAGTATAGAACACAGAAAGCCACTCATTATTTAGCTTGCTCTGAGATCCAGTTTGACCTTCAAGATAAGGAGAGGAATATTTTTTCTCGTGTGAAAGAAGAACGCCTCACTGTTATCTTTCACATGGGTACCCTGACATAGGTTTAGAGAACATCGTACTCTTTCCCTACATCATCTCCCCTTCATTTCATATGAACGAGCCTTATAAGGACATAACTCCAAAAAAGGACAGAATGCCTTATAGGGACTGGTTGCCTTATAAGGACTGATGCCTTTTAAGCACTAAACCTTTCGCATAGTTCATGACGAGGGTGGGTTCTGCCTGATCGATATTGCTAAGACGTCATCCTTAGCACATATGAATAATTTATGAGTACACTCTCCAGGGGGGCATACTTCTCCTCTCCTATCTACGCACATAGGTTCGAAGGTTTAATCCCCAACATCATCCTCATACTAAAAAATGGGTAACACACGTACATAGACTGTATAAATACAGCACCTCTTGCTATCAGTAAGCAGGAAGGAACCGAAACTTCAAGGCCGACACACTGACCAGAGACGCTGCGGTTCCGGCATTCCATCGCTCCAGCTGACAGAAGTTTAACCATCCCTTGCGGGGTGTCCAACTCAAGACCAGGACGAAGTCCCACACTCTTTCTATTCAGGTATGGGGGTTTGACTAAATCCTAGCGGGATTCTTGGCTCTTTGATTCTAGGCTCTTAGACTATAAAGGCTACTAGGCGTATTAGCTCTTTAGCACCTACTCACATGCTAGGTACACTCAGGTACATCTAGACAGGCATCTTAGGAGTACGCACTTTATTTTATAAATGCATTTTATATTCATGTATAGGTTCATGACTATTGAAAAATGGTAGAGCTGTACTATTCCTTTTTATTCACTGTACTGCTGATACTATATCTCTGCTACTGTGTTACAGTTATAGCAGTGCACTTATTTTACATGAGAAGAACAACGGTACAATAAATTTTTATTGTAAACACGCTGAACCGTTTCTTCTGTGTATCTTTCTGAGAGCAAAACAAGCAAGCACGGGTGACTGGGTGAAAAGTAGTTTATTGTTTCCACACGTCTGAGGTTATTATGTTCTGAAAGTTGCACAAACTAATCTCTCTGATAACAGGAGATTCTAGTAGCACTGCGAGCTAGCTAATGCGAAAACATAGGCTGACCTATTCAGTGGGGGTGTATGGAGTCAGTTTGCCACCAAGCCCACAGTATATGTTATTCGCAAATGCGTAGGTCCTGCATGAAGGCTACTATTGGAACTATTCTACATCGCATAATTTACAGCATGTAACCTGCCTTATCTATTCAGTTGCGGAAAATGTTTAAACAAAACCTCAGTTAATTCTTTGCTTTAGAGAGAATAGAAAACACAGATACTTAGAAAATGCATTACCATGTTATGCTGTAATGATTCTTATTTAAATAACATAGTTCTACTGGGTTGGTCCCTTAATGTAACTCCGCTGTTTAAAAAGGCCAAAGAAGATCTTCAAAAATGGAGGATGTTTCACCTAAACCCCCTGGGGAGGGTTGCTCTGTTTAAAATGATGATCCTCCCCAGGTTTCTTTACGTCCTTCAAAATACCCCCTTCTCCTTTCCCAGGACCTTGTTCAGGGAACAGGACAGCGTAGCAACCAAATTTCTCTGGGGCGGGGGGAGGGTGTGCCTGGCTCTGTCTGCATGCCGGATCCCCTCCTTGATGGGGGTATGGGGATGATGCATCTGTTCCTTTATTTCTTAGCAACATGTCTTTTTGTGGTCCATGATTGGTTCAATGGGGGATGGTCTGACCCAGCCTATCGGCTTGAACTGAGCAAGCTGGGACTACCCAAAGTCCAGGCTATGACGTTTGGGTGGCCTATCCCATCCCAGCTACCGGACATGACGTGGTCCATGTTGTTGGCCTGGCGGGCATCGCTACGACACACTGGCTGGACACGAAGGTTGACTCAATATACATCCCTCTAGCATAGGGCTACATGCAGGAGATCAGTGGGCTGCGGGGGTTCAAATCTTGGGATCTTATCGGCATCACACAACTTGGGGATGTGTGGGCTAGAGACCATATGCTTTCCTTTCAAGAAATGCGAGCCCGCTACTCCCTACATCCATTCCAATTTTACAAGTACTTACAGCCACGACATGCCCTTCAGGCGCACATCATCGACGACACTAGGCTCCCGCAATACAGCCCTACTAAGGCAAAGACTATGTTAGGGGATCTGGGTAAAGTGGGCGTATCCGCATATACCGTACTTTAGTCAATAACACTCCCACCTCACTGGACAAGTTGAGGGACCAATGGTTAGAGTGGGTGGGCCCCCCGGACTAAGTGGATTGGCGTGATGCCATCATGGCACCCAAGACAATCACCGCCTCTGCCAAACTTAGGTTGATCCAACTATACTACCTACATGCTGCCTACCTCACTCCCCTGTTCCTCTACCGAGCGGGTTTACGCCCGGATGCATCATGCGGAAGGTGTGGCCAGAACCCGGCTGATTTTTTTTCATGTGGTCTGTTCGTGTCCTAGCCTGGAGAGATTTTGGGGGGCCATTGAAGAAGAGCTCACAGAGGTTCTGGGGTGGGAGGTTCCCCATGACCCACGCCATTCACTGCTAGGGATCACGGATGGGCTTGATGGGTCCAGAAATGACAAAATATTTTTTTAACACAGCCATGATTGTAGCCAAGCGCGATATAGCGGCAGCATGGAAATGTCCCGATCCGCCGGAACTAGGGAGGTGGCACAGGGGGATGGACTGGTGCGCGACCCAAGAAAAAGCCCTGTGTGTGGCAAGAAGATGCCCTAGGAAATACCGTAGGGTGTGGGGTAAATGGCTGGGCACTGTGGAGGACTCGGAGTGATTCACTTCCTTACCTTGCTTGTGTATTTCTCATGGGGTGCGGAACTGTGGGACGCTATGTTCTCAAAGATGTAATTGATCTACTGTCCTTCGTGTTTTTGCTGATCTGCATTTTATGTTCTAAACCAATAATATTGATTATCAAAAAACAATAACATAGTTATTTTGCAGCTTATGTTATGTGATTAATTAAAATAAAATGTTTCTTTAAAGGAAGGTTTGGAGATAAAGTTATATTAACTAAGATGCAGAATATGTTGTGGAAAGGATTTTGCCTGCTTGATGGATGATGTGTGCAGACAGCAGAGAGGTGGAGATGAGAATGCTGGATTCAAATAGGAAGCAGAAAGAAGATCATGCCACACTTATAAACCCATTCCTAATTTAGGAGTTTCAGACTTTTGCCGCGAGACACACTCAGACAGATTTAGAGACCGTCAGATTTTGATGGAGAGCAGAACAGATGTAAGCGAAAGCAGACTAGATGTAGACTTTGTTCCATTCTGACTTTTATTAAAATCCCTAAGCTTTATACTTTGACTTACTGGCTTTGCCAGGGCTTATTCGCTCTATGCTTTATTTCTCTTAATTATTGATTTAGCTTCATGCTAATCTCACTCTTGCTTTATTTTTTTAACTCTTCATGAGTTCTGACTGGCATCATTTGTACCTTTCTTAGAATAGGAATTATTTCCTTTATGGAATGCGCTGTATGCAATTTATGATATACTCTGTACTAAATGTATTCTTCTATTATCAATTCTATAACCTTACTGATACTTGACTAATGAATGCAGAGTCAGAGGATCTTAAAACTTTAATTAGACAATAAATGCCTTTAAAACTGCTCACAACTCTCATTATGGATGTATGTTGTTACAACGCATGCTTTTACTACGCATGCCTTTACAACGCAGGTTTTTCAACGCAAGTCGTTACAACGGCTTGCGTTGGGGGGTGCTGGATAGTGAATAGTTTAATTTACTATTCCAACTTCAGTCCCTGTGGATAGTAGGGAAGGTGTTGGATAGTAAATTAAACTATTACCTATCCTAGAGCCCCCCCCGGCACAATTCGTTGTAATGACTTGCGTTGAAAAACCTGCGTTGTAAAGGCACTGCGTGGTAAAAGTTGCGTCGTAAAGGATGTTTCTCCTCATTATTGACTGAAATATTTATTCACATTTGATTACTTGCCTGTGTTAATGAAGGAGCTCTTTTAGTCAAAATATGGTGGCAAAGATTCATCACCTTTAGAGGTAATGGTTATTAAAGGTGAATTGTGCCACATTTACAAAATTTTCCAAAGATAGATTACTGCGAGATTTCAACGTAATCAGAATCTTTTAGCCAACTTTCTGCTAGAGAACCAACAGAAACCAGGGCCACCGTTGAAGCTGCAGCCATTGATGCTGAATGCCTGGTTGACCTCAACTTGCCGGTTTGCCTTGCTGAAGCAAATCTTACTTCCAGAAAAGTTTCTAAGTCTCAAACTAGAGGGATTTATCTGGACTAATGTCAAGCAGCATCCAATTGATGTTGAGGCCTTTTGAGGCAAGGACTTCGCCCTCTCACAGCTTTCCCATCGGCGTTGACAACTGCACTGAGACCCCACTTTCATCAGCCTGTCATTGTCGAGCCCCGCTTTGCGTCCAGCTTGCATCTTGCCCCACTGACATCTCATCGTTGACCACTTTTTCTCCATAAAGGTTTCTCAGTCAGAAGGTAAACTTCCCACCAGGGCAAACATGGTTCCTGTGTCCGATTGGCAATTTATTGCGGTCAGCCTTAACTTTGAACAGGTATAGGCCAACTTGATACCCGCAGTTGCCGCTTTGAGATTTTTGGCACTGTTTTTAATTCAATCTTTAAACATTCATAACTACGGTTTTACTTACTGGATTTTTGTTGCTATGGTGTAATTCTATCTATTAAAGTTTTCTCTACTTTTCTAAATTGTTTGGGATTTTTCTTGTGTTTATTACTGTTTTAGTATTTCATAAATGTTTTATACATTGTTGCCAAGTTAAGTCTTGATGCTTTGTGCCAAGCTACCAGAAGATTAAGCTCAAGTTTATTTAGTGACTTCATTGGTTTACCTTGACAAGGACTGCAATTATTATTTAAAGGGTCTTCTCACTTCCTTTAACTAATGCGACAGTTTTTCACAGGAATTATTATATTTCAAAACACTTAACCCTATTCAACATATTTATGTATAAATAAAGGTGAATATAATTTTATACACAGAAAAAAACATGAGTTGGAGTTCTTTAATTTCGATTGTAAATGTTTGTGTCAGAGTGAAACCGATATTTTGAGGAGGCTTTGAGATAAGGGAATCTCGATCCAGACGCAAGTGACCTATTCCAAGTTAGAACTAAGCAGTGCTTCCATTAAAGGTACAAAAACATACCCTAGTAATATTCAAAATGTGTAGGAGCGTATTAATTATAACTGCGTGTAGATTTCTTTATTCAGATATAGATCAGCATCATACAAAAGATGGAAAAGAGGAGGAGATCATTGCCTTTATTCCAACACATGGAAAATACAGGTACACTGATATCATTTCAGTTGAGACAAAAGGCATGTGGCACCTGTACAGTCTCTGCTAGTCCCACAATCTGGTAGTCCAGTTCGTACAAACAGATGCCTTCTTATGGTGGTGATAGATCACGGGTTCACCTGATCGAGATTTTACCATACTCACCTGGGCCCATAAATACATACACACTTTGAACAGGTAAACCTACGCTTAACCAGTGATTAAATTTTAACCTTTTTAGGCCCTATACCTTGACTTTCCAGTCCTAGTCACCGGTACCTAGAGTCGTAAGGGATCAAGGGAGTTAGCAAGAAACTAGGTAGTAAATAAACATTTGCACTCATAAAAATAACCACAGACTCGGGAGAGATTTAAACGCTTCATCTAAATATTTTCTTTAAATGTCAGAGCCCATACTAAATTAATCAGAGCTTGATCAATTAGAAAGAATAAAATCAAAGCAAAATGATGCAGAAATAGTATGAGACTTTCTTTAAGTATTGAAACATAGGAAGGGTAAGAAGAGGGAAACAGCACAATGACATACCCACGCAACTCTATATTTACCTAGAATGGTGTGAAGACTAACCCTGGCCACGGGCTGGGATAAAGGACAGGACCCCCGATAGTGCAGGTGCCAACAGGATAGAACAGGTGCAGACCAGAATCAAGAGAAGTACGGACCAAATTGGATCAGGACAGAACCACCTCAGGTCAGGACCAGCACCCACAGCTAAAGTGCAACACCAGCGTCACACCCCTCTCTGCAGCTAACAGTCGGACCCGATAGGGTTATCGAACCTTCTCCCACAGAACCCCGATTGGGTTATCGATCTCCTTCCAAGAACCCCGATTGGGGGGGTTATCGAATCTTCTGAGAGAGTGCTCCGCCAGCACCTCTGCTCTCGATAGCCTATTGAGTGTGTTGGGTCAGTGACAGGTCAGCTATTCGGACAAGTCGGACAATCTAACTAGCTAAGCCTACCTTAGTTATACCATTTTCCAGGGCAGTGTACCATCCCCCAATGTTGCAAATGTGTGTATTCCCTCAATTTGATTGGTCAAAAGACGAGGAGAGGTCATCACACCATACCAGTTATGAGGTCATGCTCTTCAATATTCAGATCAATGTTCCCGCCCAATATTTAATTTTCCCATGCACTTTTATTCCACCCGGCAATGAATGTTCCAATAGTAAATACAATGTATAATTTAACATCCTCTTGGAGGTTCAGGAGGCCGGGTTCCCATGAACATCTTCTAGCAAGTCAGGAGTTGGCATGAATTCTATGCCATGGCTTGTAGACTCGGGTGAATTCGGGGCATGCTCAGTTTCAGGACACAAGATGGAGCAACGTTGTACTTGATTGGTCCGAACACGAGCTAGTAGCAAAGTCAAAGAAAAACAGTTTTAGAACAAAGAATAAATGAATGCACTGTATACCACTTATCTCTACTCTATTCCCATTACTTTATTTTAACTACAGCGTTAGGGATTAGGCAAAACGAACAACTTAGTGAAAGCAGCAATGCAAGCGTTAGCACATGAGAACATAGAACAGCCATCTTTAGCTCTAGTGCGCAGAAGTGAAGTTTTCCCACCAAAGCAGAAAGTACGTCATGTCACATGAGTGTGGCAGACGCATTGCGTAGAAAAGTTCCCGCGTTGCGGCGGCCATTTTAAGACACTCTAGTTATGGTTAGTAAAAAAGCACATAG
Organism: Lissotriton helveticus; assembly: GCF_964261635.1. Lineage (NCBI taxonomy): Eukaryota > Metazoa > Chordata > Amphibia > Caudata > Salamandridae > Lissotriton > Lissotriton helveticus. The sequence continues at coordinate 646,324,990 of NC_136059.1, forward strand.
GAAAGCTTCCCCTAGATACTAGAAATGTCGTGTTTTGCGTTGTTAATAAGACGAAACATGTTGGTTAATACAATACTTATTATTTTGAGAGGGTTGAGTCCAAGCAAGTCGCTTTACGTGCGAAACCTTGCTCCATCAGTGGGATGGCTGTCAGATTAACAGCAGGCACACTTCTAGTAGATCTATGTCTAAACGTACTGCGGCTGGACTTGGCTAGTCAAACTCTAGTGGATATTCTCTGTAGACCACTTTGACAATAAAATTCTACCATTATTATTCAGATTGCAAATGATGACTACCAGCACTGCCCAAGCATGACTTCAGGGGGTCTAGAGTATGTGCTCATTGTACACCTAACTCTGACTTTGACTTTGACTCACCAATCCATATGCAAAGCATTCAGTCCATTAAGTGAATAGATGCATCACCTCGCTCTACTAGCTCGGACGTCCTACATCAGCTTCGTCCACCTATGTCACCTAGCTGTTGTCATCTTATACATCCCTTGGAGATTCCCTGGCTCTGCCCGCATTGTAAGACGGAGCTGAACAATACAACTGCCAAGTCAGAAGCAAAGGTTTAATCCAAGCTTCTCCTTAAATGCAGGTCTCTCCCTAAACACAGTGTAGAAATATCCTTGCTGTTAGATGAACATACACCGGATGCAGTCTTCTTGACCGAAACCTGGTTGACCGAAGACTCTCAGCCGGACCTGGTGCAAGCCCTTACACCCGGCTACCAGATAGTCCGGCTAAATCGACCTCAGGGCAAAGGTGGAGGGCTTGCTATCATTTATAAAGATAATTATGTTTGTCGTTGTCTGACGGAGGCGGTTGCTGATTGTGAAAGTCTGCCCTTCGTGATTGAATTCTCCCCTAATATCAGTTTTACAGGTATCCTTATCTATCGTCCCCCCGGACCCATCGGACAATTTCAAATATCCCTTCCGTCGGTGGCTGCTGAACTGGCCACCTCTCCCTCAAACTTTACACTACTTGGAGACTTTAATGTCCATTTCGATAATATGTCAGACACCATGGCTACAGAGATGATGGCGAGCTTAGCTGCTATTCAATTAGAGCAACTTGTCCCTTCTCCAACGCATGCTAAAGGTCATCTTCTAGATCCGATCTTCAGCAACTGCGGACATCTCAGAGTGGGCACTCTCAGCTGCCTACCGTGGACGGATCACCTTTTGATTGCCTTTACTTGGACCACATACAAATCTCTACCTTCCACTTTCACGTCCCGTAAAATCCGTAATTGGTCCAAACTTCATGTAGATAATTGGACGAATGCCCTTAGTACCACCAGACCATCATTCTCTCATGATCCATCTGTGAATAATAACGAATATAACAACTGGATCACCACCTCTTTAGACTTGATTCTTCCTCTTCACCTATCTGGGTCAAAGAGACAGAATAAATCTGCACCGTGGTATACAGAAGAACTTAGGGACAAAAAACGTATCTGTAAAAGATTGGAGAGGAAATGGCGCATGACCTATGACTCCACCGACAAAGCTATCTATAGGGAAGCCATTAGGACCTATAAATCCGCCATAAAAACTACACAAGCAGCCCATTATAATGAGAAGATAACAGTGGCTAAATCTAAGCCCAAAGAAATATATCGAATAGTAAAATCTCTGATAAAGCCCCCTTTGCATGTGGCAGACAATCGCAATTCACTTTTTAGATGCAATGAGTTGGTTGATTTTTTCTTTCACAAAGTCAACAGAATCTATTTCTCCTTTCCGAACCCAGTTATTGAACTACCTAGCCAAAGCCCCAACCTGGTCTTGGACACAGAAACTCCTTCTCAAAATAAACTAGACCATTTTCCTTTGTTGAATCTGGAAACACTAGAGTTTTTAGCACACCAAATAAGATCTGTCTCTCCGTGCGATCCTGCTCCCCCAGGCCCTTTGGTCTCGGCCAGCAAAGCCATCCTCCCAACACTCATGGAGTTGCTGAACTCTTCCATCTTGAGTGGGATGGTACCCTTGGCATGGAAGCATGCCATGGTACGGGCCTTGTTGAAAAAACCTGCTCTTGATCCGGCTAATTCCAGCAACTATCGTCCGATCTCCTTGCTCCCATGGGCAACCAAGATCCTGGAGAAACACATTAACACCATCTTAACACAGTTTCTCGAGGATAACCATCTCCTTGATGTTTCCCAGATGGGCTTCTGCCCTAAACATGGGACGGAGACTGCCCTGCTAGCTGTGACAGAGGAGGCGAGGCGGATCTTGGATCGGGGAGGATCAGTGGCAGTGATCCTCCTCGATCTGAGTGCCGCTTTTGATACGGTAAATCACAAAATTCTTGTGAACCGTCTCGCCGACCTGGGTGTGTCCGGAGAAGCCCTGGTTTGGTTCAAGTCTTTTCTAACTGATAGAACCTTTCAGGTCTTTGATGGCACATCCGTCTCGTCAAGCAGGCCTCTGGGGTGTGGAGTACCTCAGGGTTCTTCACTGAGCCCTACGCTCTTCAATGCATATATGAGACCGCTGGCTGGGATTGTTCGTCCGCATGGTATTAACATTATTTCCTATGCGGATGACACCCAGCCTGTGGTTTCCCTTGTGCAGAAGAGTGGTATCCAATCACTGCCCAATTTAGCAGTGTGCTTGGAAGAGGTTAAGAGCGGGATGGTGAGGTCCTGTTTGAAGCTCAATGACGATAAGACCGAGCTCATGCTCTTGGGCTCGGCAGCCCCATCCACCTTGGAGCTGCTGTGGCCTATGAGCATGGGTGCAGCCCCTGCCCCCAGAGATAACATCAAAAGTCTGGGGGTTAGGCTAGATAAGTCATTGACCTTCAATACACAGGCTACCAAGGTGGCGGCCACCTGCTTTGGCCTCCTTAGGGTGATAAAAAAAATCCTTCCCCTTCTTCCGTTTGAGGCCAAGCAGATAGTCATACAGGGCCTCGTTCAATCCCGCCTGGACTTCAACAATGCCCTGTACCTTGGGGTGCCAGAGTATAGCCTGCAAAAACTTCAACGCACCCAAAATTGCGCAGCTCGAGCACTACTTGGAGTCCCACGTAGAATCTCAATAAAGGCCGGGTTAAGAGCGCTGCATTGGTTGCCCATCAGGGAAAGGGTGAAGTTCAAATCTCTGTGTATTGCTCACCAAGCCTTCTGGAAACTGGGCCCAGAAATCAATCACTCTTTGATCTCCCTTTATCTGCCCAATAAAGTGCTTCGCTCATCATCTGCATCTCTGGCCAAGATCCCTAGAATTCAGAGAGCCAGAGCAGGAGGCCGTTCCTTCTCTTATAATGTATCAAAGCTGTGGAACACTCTTCCTCTGCATTTGAGAACTAATCCCAATCTGTCTAGTTTTCGTAAACAGCTAAAAACTTTTCTGTTCCAGTAATCAGAACCCCCCTGTTTGCTTTTAAAGGCACTTTTTTAGTCTTAGCGCCTGGACGCCTCAGGGCAGCTGTAGCGCTTAACAAATCCCCTTTTCATTTCATTTCATTTCTACTTCATCTGCACCTTTATCACCTATGAGAAATGTTTCACAGGCATCAGTCAGAGACTAAAGGGTCCCTGTTGTATTGATTAATTACATTTCCAATGTCTCTTAAAACGTGATAATGGTCATGCTGATGGTACTAATATTTAGTGTGTAACCTGTTCTCTTTCATTTTCAGCCATCACAGTGCTTATCTCCATTCAAACTCGTTTGCCTGTCACGAGGGGAATGACTGAGGCGTTGCTTGCAATGTTTTTGTCATCAGCACTTGACAACGGTAAAGATTGGGCACTCCCACTTCATTAAGTATCTCTACTAATGCCTTAAAAGTAAACATTGAACTCTGATTTGAGTGAGAGGCGAGCACGCCACCCATTGGTAGTAAACACAGCAAGTCTTTTGCAACTGTGGAAGCTGTGGCTTGGTGCTGCAGCCACACATGAAGGATGTATAGCAATCTTCTGGTAAAGCGATGTATTTATATTTATTTATGTATTTATTAAATTATTTATTTATGGGTTTGGGTGCACCAATGTGATCAATATACATCTTTTTGAATGGCTGAGCTGCTTTGCTAATAGGCATTTGAGGTGGTCTAGCTATTCTTGAAGGCTTTGCTAATTGTATATCTTGCACTGTATAATGTATTGCCAGGTTGAAATTAGCATTAATAAGTACCAATGACACTCTTGTAACATATGCAAAGTCACTGAAGTTCCTGTATCACTGGTATCATGGACTGCTCTGACTAACCCAGGTTCAGCTAATTCATTCAGTATACAGCCCTGTGCTGTAACTTTAGGCAGTCCATTTTGTCCCTGGAAATAACTGTACTTTAATGCGAAAGCTTGAGGTAGGAATGTGTTATTGTAAAATGACTTGATCGTTGAGTGTATTTCTGATTCAATTTCAGTTTGTCACCTGGTTACTGCTGCCACTTTGCAAACTGTACATCGATTTTTTCAGTTCCATCTTCAGTAAGATTGTCTTCTGATTCCTACATTTTGATGGGCTCGTGTGACCTGCTCATTCGCTAAATGCGGCTGTATTTAGAAGCCAGCTGCCTGTACTCAGAACTGCTTTGCTCCTATTGGTTTCCCTCGTGAGTCATTGTAATCAATTGAGTTACAATGCACTCAGTCTACATTGTAACCCTGTACACCAAATGAAACAAATCATTGCTGTAACCAAATTATTCACTTTTTGTAATACTAGAAATATAAATTATATTCTGAAATACGTGCCTTAGAATCTTCTATGGGCTACACATGTATGTGTTATATTTGAAAATAGATGCCCTCAAATACTCTTTCTGATGTTGCACGGGCAGGTGGAGATTTCTGTATTGCTCCACCAAAGCCTGCACAGAACCATGGTCCAGATGTACGAAGCCATTTACCATTTCTTAATGCGCCAAATCGCTATTTCGGGCCGGGAAGAAATGTTAAATGGTCTTTTCAGATGTACAATGGGCCAAAATCAGTCGTAATTTGTGATTGCTACATGGTAGAAATTGCAAATTGCACCAGTGATTTAGGAATCGCAAATAGGGACTACTTATTTGTGATTCCTAAAGCACACATACAAAGTATTTCCTGAATGTGAATTGGGCTTTTAGGAGATGCAATTACCATTGACTTTAAGTTGATGGTAACTATGTGCAAAATAAACAAATGCATTAAAAAAGATTTTTTTTTATTGTGACATGAAGCGCACATGTGCCCTTACGGCATATGTGTACTTATATGTGCACTAGGATATTTGGGGTACCTCCAGGGGGGCCTTAAGCCCAGAGGCACCATTGGCTTTGCATTCTTTTAAATTGTGATTTCCTACTAGGAAATCACAATTTAGGAAATGCAAACCATTTCCTATTTCACCCATAGGTAGGAATACAATGGCATTTCCTCTTTGTGATTCCTTAATTGTGATTCCTAATCTGTAGGAATCACTATAAGGGAATCGTACATTTTTTACATATCCTTTTGCATTTCTTAAATAGCTATTCCTATGGAGTTGCTAGTTAAGAAATACAAACGGGAACCTTAGTACATCTAGCCTCATGTGTATATAATACAATATGATATTAATATTAATGTCTCAGTTAACGGATCTTTGGGATTACCTGCTGATACAGGAGAAACTCTTGCATTCTCAATGACAGGTCACATTCAAACTTATTTGCCTGATGTCTCACTGTACCCATCTAACATGTTGTGTTTTTTTACTGGGGATACTAACATTATTCGCTGCTTGTATAATCGATATTGTTGAGGCCATCCTAATATTTTTTCACTGTGCTGTGAATCATTCTTCCATAGTTGCTGCCTATACTGTAGTGTGAATCATTTCTACTAAAGCACATGGAGCTCTGCAACATAAGCAGACCTGCCAACTCAAATGGTCCCAGCGTGTGTCACACGATTTCAACTCCCTTCACACTGTCACCCAATGACGAGCTGAAATCACATGGTGGCAGGCAAAGCGAGCTGGACACCACTGCAGAGAGTGGATTACCAGTTCATCTTTTGAGGCTGAAAGTAGGCAATGCCCCTTAAGGGATGTGAAAACACCCCATGACATCACCAGCAGCTTCAACAATCTTTTGATCTCCTTGTTTTTGGTGGAAGGAGGAGGCCGATGGGGGCAGGGGACAGGGGCAGAAGGCCCTCTTGGGAAGTTCGGGGCACAAAGCCAGCCCGCTCCAAGGCCATGCCCCTTAATCACATGGCTAATTTTGTTTGCAAGTTAGCAAGTCTGCAGAACCCAAGTGTGACTTTAGAGCAGACTGCTGTAGTCTGATCTTCATTACTGGGAACTATCCTGATCACCAAATTACATTTATTGCCCCATGTCTGTTAATATGCAGACATAACTATGTTCTTTGTGGAGTCTGGAGTATGTGGGTGTTTGTAATTTTTTTTAGAGTATTTGTAGTTTCAGGTTTCCCACACTACTCTAGGAACTCAAACGTGAGCCCTTGTATCTTAGGATAATCACACTGAAAATGTTTATTTTTTATTTTCTGAAATTGACTTTGTAACTTACATTCATAAATATGGCAACTATCCTGGCTACATAGTGGAGATCCTCTTCTTGGTTATCATTTGTAATGTATATATCACCGCTTAGTACAATACTCCTATTACTTCTTGTAATAATTCAGTGATACAGACCAAGAAGAACCCTGGTTTATAAATATAAATTCAGATAAATATTAGGATTTATGAGTTATACTTTTTAATGGCAATTCCATTGTAGTGAAGCACACTTTAAATATCACTAAGGCAGACAGCGTCTCCATACAACGTTGTAAGGTACTCTTCACCAGCTGTAACCCTATACCATCATTTTCCTGTAACTTCCTACACCTTTACAGACCTCCACCTAGACACAGTTTCAAACCTGATAGCACTAAGGGAGAGGTGTGGCGCCACGGAGAAGCCCTGGTTTGGTTCAAGTCTTTTCTAACTGATAGAACCTTTCAGGTCTTTGATGGCACATCCGTCTCGTCAAGCAGGCCTCTGGGGTGTGGAGTACCTCAGGGTTCTTCACTGAGCCCTACGCTCTTCAATGCATATATGAGACCGCTGGCTGGGATTGTTCGTCCGCATGGTATTAACATTATTTCCTATGCGGATGACACCCAGCCTGTGGTTTCCCTTGTGCAGAAGAGTGGTATCCAATCACTGCCCAATTTAGCAGTGTGCTTGGAAGAGGTTAAGAGCGGGATGGTGAGGTCCTGTTTGAAGCTCAATGACGATAAGAACGAGCTCATGCTCTTGGGCTCGGCAGCCCCATCCACCTTGGAGCTGCTGTGGCCTATGAGCATGGGTGCAGCCCCTGCCCCCAGAGATAACATCAAAAGTCTGGGGGTTAGGCTAGATAAGTCATTGACCTTCAATACACAGGCTACCAAGGTGGCGGCCACCTGCTTTGGCCTCCTTAGGGTGATAAAAAAAATCCTTCCCCTTCTTCCGTTTGAGGCCAAGCAGATAGTCATACAAGGCCTCGTTCAATCCCGCCTGGACTTCAACAATGCCCTGTACCTTGGGGTGCCAGAGTATATGTGGCAACGCCGCGGCCAGGGCGACTGACACTGGAATCTGGGGATCAGGGTTCGATCCCCGGCTCCGGCAGCAGGTTAGCCCAGCACCATGTGACTCTGGGCAATAGCTTGCTTAATCTTCCCGACGGCCCCCAGCGCCTAGAGACCCTTACGGGTGATTGTGCGCTTTACAAATGTGGATTATTATATATTATTACACTCCAAGCTATGTATTTTTGGTGACATAAACATTTGGTTTGACAAACCCAATATTCCCCATCCGAAAACAATATAATCACTGGCCTAGATGCACTGAACCTACATCAAATTGTCCACAAATCACTGGACACATCCTAGATGTCATATTTGCAAATACAGAACTAGTTACCTTTCAAACGAGGACTCCAGTCACATGGTCAGAAAACAACACATCTAAAACCCCCTTATACATGCATCCAATATCGACCTTGAAACAAACTCAGTTTTGCACACTTTGAAATACAACTAACATCCAGTACAGAAAAAGTCTGATCAAACACTATATGAGTGACTACAGGAAGCTGTTATACCCTAATACCACTACGGTAAACAAAACAGGACAAACGAAAACAGGCACCCTGGAGAAATACAGAGCTAAAAGAGAAAGACCTCAAATTAGAAAGCTTTAATGCACATGATTCATAACAAACATCAATCAAGACCAGCTTCACCTAGAGACATTGAACAGATTATAGAAGACAGTGGTACAAAAGGGGGTGGTGATGGATGGAGCATCTGAACCAATCAAACACTCACACCCAGTCAACAGATCTGGGTTTAATCCATCACCGTTCTTTAGCCCACTCTGCCACCCCAGTTCAGACATGGCCATATGCAAATCAGTCTGACCCTTTGCCTCATGGGAACAGTCCAGCCCGAACTGCCAAGCCATGCCTTCCCTGGACCGGGAACAAGTTTCCGAGGACCGGTTTCTGGCATTTCAGCCGTCTTCAGCCCGGCTTGCTTGAATCCAGTGGCAAAGTGAGCAAGGGACTCACGTCTGAGCATACCCTGCCAACTTATGGCGAACAAGCAAGCCGGGCTGAAGACGGCTGTAATGCCAGAAACCGGTCCTCGGAAGCTTGTTTCCGGTCCAGGGAAGGCATGGCTTGGCAGTTCGGGCTGGACTGTTCCCATGAGGCACAGGGTCAGACTGATTTGCATATGGCCATGTCTGAACTGGGGTGGCAGAGTGGGCTAAAGAACGGTGATGGATTAAACCCAGATCTGTTGACTGGGTGTGAGTGTTTGATTGGTTTAGATGCTCCGTCAATCACCACCCCCTTTTGTACCGCTTTGTTTGCCATAAGTTGGCAGGGTATGCTCGGAAGTGAGTCCCTTGCTCACTTTGCCACTGGATTCAAGCAAGCCGGGCTGAAGACGGCTGTAATGTCAGAAACCGGTCCTCGGAAGCTTGTTTCCAGTCCAGGGAAGGCATGGCTTGGCAGTTCGGGCTGGACTGTTCCCATGAGGCAAAGGGTCAGACTGATTTGCCTATGGCCATGTCTGAACTGGGGTGGCAGAGTGGGCTAAAGAACGGTGATGGATTAAACCCAGATCTGTTGACTGGGTGTGAGTGTTTGATTGGTTTAGATGCTCCATCCATCACCACCCCTTTTTGTACCGCTTTGTTTGCCATAAATTGGCAGGGTATGCTCAGACGTGAGTCCCTTGCTCACTTTGCCACTGGATTCAAGCAAGCCGGGCTGAAGACGGCTGTAATGTCAGAAACCGTTCCTCGGAAGCTTGTTTCCGGTCCAGGGAAGGCATGGCTTGGCAGTTCGGGCTGGACTGTTCCCATGAGGCAAAGGGTCAGACTGATTTGCCTATGGCCATGTCTGAACTGGGGTGGCAGAGTGGGCTAAAGAACGGTGATGGATTTAACCCAGATCTGTTGACTGGGTGTGAGTGTTTGATTGGTTCAGATGCTCCGTCCATCACCACCCCCTTTTGTACCAGATTATAGAAGACAGCAATCAAAAAAGCTAAAACAAGATACTATTCAGACAGAATTCAAAATGCTAAATGTGCAAATAAAGAATTCTATAAAATTTGCACCGAATTTCGTAAACCAAATTGCCTACAAGGAGCTCATCCCATTACTCAAGAATTCACTGACAAACTAGCAAATCATTACTCAACCAAAGCAGACACATTGGACTCCTATTTAAAACAAATGAAACCACCAGCAAAGACCCTTTCCCAAAAAGCCCCTCCAAGAGTAAGCTAACACAGCCTTTGCATTCCTTCCAACAAATATTTCACAATGAATTAATGGATGTGGTCAACGCAAGCAAACCGGCCGTTATCCTTTTTAGTTCATGTCCACCACAAACCTTTAAGAAAATTCTTCCAACTACCTATACTGCCACACCAGTAAGAAAAATCATCAACAATTCCTTAACTACAGAAATATTTCCAGGAGACCTAAAAAAGGCACACATACTCACCTTACTAAAAAAAAAAAACCTGGACCCGCTTAATTGCGACAACTACAAACAAATGTAAATGGACCTTTCCTGAGCAAACTGAGAGAAAGAGCAGCATTTGCCCAGGTGTTACAATTCATTGATGATAATTCCATACTGTCAGACTTCCAAACATGATTCCGTCCAGGAACAGACACAGAATGTGCCCTCATTGCCAACTGGAATGACAACCTTAAGAGCACAGTTGACTGGAACGGGGTTGCCGCACTGCTTCTCTTGGACCTCTCAGCTGCCTTTGAAACAGTTGCCCATGACACCCTAATACAAAGACTCTACGAACCTAGCATAGAGAGGACTGCTCTTGAATGGATCACAACCTACCTTTAACACAGAACTAATGTAATTCGTAATACCCTTTTTCATCCAAACCGTAATTCACAAAAGCAGGGGCCCCTAACGGCTCTATCATCTCACCCATGTTTTCAACATTAACATGAAGTCATTACCGGCACTGATAAATGATTTTCACCTCACATGCTATAGCTATGCAGATGACACAAAAAAACACTCCTTAAACTGGAAAGCCCCAAAGACATTGGAAAGTCACACATTTTCAGTTGCCGAGGAGCCGAGGATCAGTGAATGACATGGGGCCATCTCAAATTGAATGCTTCCAAAACAGAAATGCTCACATGTGGTGACTGGATTAATTATGCCCCCTCACCACCTGGCCTTACGACCTGGTGACTCTGCCTAAAGTATCTAAGGAAGTAAGAATCCTCGGAATAACCATGGACTAAAATCTTTTAATCAATTCCGAAGTGGCCAAACTAGCACGATCAAGCTTTATTACTATAAAAATTCTGTGACGCCTCTTGCCCCACCTGGGTTTTCAACACAAAGTCTAGGTTACTATCTCTTTTGTACTGTTTACAATCGACTACGCCAATGGCCTCTGCCACGGATAATATTTAACAACTATGCAACAACTACAATGAATTCAGAACTCAGCTGCCCGGCTACTCCTACGTGTAAAGCCACAAGCCTACATCTCCCCTGCCTTGAAGTCCCTACATTGGTTACCAGTTGGCAGAAGATTCACATTCAAACTGCTTTGTATCACCCACAAAACGATACATGGGTCAGGGCCTCTCTTCATCAGGAATAAAATCAATCACCAAATACATTCAACAACGGAACCTGCACTCTAGATTGACACCTCACCTCAAAATCCCACCATACAAGGAAAAAAACATAGGTGGCACATCCTTCACTGTTCATGCAGCCAAACTATGGAACTCTTTACCCTCAAAGGTTCGCTCTTCCCCACATAACCACCACACTCAAACATAAATGTACAGCAAAGGCTGTGTATAAAATCATTTATTTGGATTATATGTATGTATGTAGATAGTTCTATTACTTTGTATGAATGTGTATAATATTTATGTTTAGAAATATACATATATTTGTTAGGTCTGTTTAACAAATGTAGATATGTACGTTTTATCATAACTATTTATCTACAATTGCTTCTCTGTTGAATTACTAAAATGGAAAATAGAAATTAAAAATAAATAAATTAGCTTAAAGTACAGAAACACATGAAAGTCTAAGTTTATTAAATACAGCTTAAATCTAGATATATTACTTTCCAAATACATGTATACCTATGAATATGACTCGTTACAATGCGAGCCATAACAACGCGGTTGTTACAACAACCGCGCTGTTACCACGCAAAGCCATTACTACGCAAGTCACTACATCGACTTGCAGTAGATGGCATGCTGGCATTAGAAATGTATCATTTCCTATTCCAACTCCAGCCTACGTAACAGTAGGCAAGGTGTTAAAATAGTAATCTATACTAGTTTTAATGTAAGCATGCCACCTACTGCAAGTCGATGTAATGACTTGGGTAGTAATGACAGTGCGTGGTAACAACGCGGTCATTGTATCGACCGCATTGTAAGGGCATCGCATTGTGAAGACCACATTGTAGTGGCTGTATCCCATTACATTTGGCAGTCATCCAGGAACAAGGACATATGTTCAATGTATGTCAATGGTATTTCAATAAATCAATACGGATTATATCGCCTGAATGATTTATTGGAGTATTTCCACTGAAAACCTTGCTACATCCAAAGCCTCTATATCAGTCTCAAGAGAAAACTTAAACCAGCGGGTGTGCCTACTGAGCTATTCTCCTATGGATAATGGTGTTGGTAGGCAGATAATCTCTCACTCACAAGTGCTATCACAGAGGCAAGACCAGATACACCACTATAATATCTCATCACACATCTGCAACCGTTTACTCTAAACCCTACAGATTAGCTGACCTACAACTTGATTATATTAGAAAATGTTATGTCTGGTCATGAAAAAAAAACTCCATACCTCTATAGCATTAGGCCTGAAGTCAAAGCCCGGCCTTTCAGAATCTCTCTAGCAACCTGACTGTCAACCGTGCTCCACCCCAGCACTGGTACCTTTTGCACATTTTTCTTACATTATGCATTATGATCTATGCACCTCCTTTACTTTCTGCACAGAATAGTAAGCAGTGCCTCTGTTCCAATTTTTGGACGCAAGGGAAGCTGCTGCTATTGCATTTTCATTTCTCTGACATCAAACCTTGCAACGTTATTTGCACTTGCAGACAATTCCCCAGCTACCACGAAATGTAAAATGCTGCAAAGAATGGAAAAATCCCTTCTCTGAATTATTAATGTGAGCAACAGCAAAATATGTGATAATTGAAAACATATAAATTGCTAGTTTCACCACATCACAAATGAACAGGCCTACTTTTGAGGCCACTTACATGTACTGCAATGCACTCAATGTACAAATAGTGACCATGTTAACATAGAGCACAGCTTGTGTTGTATGTACCATTATCTAAAGATTAGAAAACCCCAGCCACACCTGTCTGCACCTAAGGCATATCTGTCTGGACTCATTTAGGCACTGACAGGATAGAAGTAGCTGACGGCTGCTTCATATTTTTCCATCTTTGGAGACACTTTTGAGGATTTAGATTGTTGCACAGGCTATAGTCATTACTGTCAGTATACACACTGTTATTGTAATTGTATTGGTATTTATATAGCACTTACTACCCCTGATGAGGTGTCAAATCGCTTTTTATTTGGAGATCATAGTAGTAGTAGAAATGAGAGATAGATGGGGGAAGGTGGATTAGGGAGAAAAACGAGGTCTCGGATGAGTCTAAGGAGGGAATATTAAAATGAGGTTTGAGGTGATGCAAGGAGGGGTGAAGGAGGGAAGAGTCTAAAAAGGGTTATTTTGGAGATCATAGGAGTAGACTGAGGTTTGGAATGAGACAGAGAGTGGAAGTAGAGGATATATTGAGAGAGGTATGGGGTGAGACATAGGGTAGTGAATTGGAGAGGCTGTAAGTGTAATTTTGTGTGTTTATAGTGGAGTAAAGTCATAAATATATAGATACATAAGTAAATGGAAGATATATATGTATAAGGAAGGTAATATTTCAGGATTTAAGTTGTATTTAATAAACTCATACGTTCAAGTGTTGCTGTACTTTAGGCAAATTATGTTTTTCTTTCAGTAATTCAATAGTGAAGCAATTGTAGATAAATAGTTAGGGTAAATTTACACATTGGTATAGGTAAATAAACTGAAAATCATAAGCATCTAATCAAATAACATATGAAAACTATGCTGTGACTATATACACCATGAGTAATATGTACATTTGTTAAGTAGACCTAAAAAATATCTATATATTTATAAACATAATTTTTATACACATTTATACAAAGGAATACACATATCTAGATACATATATATATATATTGAAATAATATATATATTGAAATTATATATATATATTGAAATTATATATATATATATATATATATATATATATATATATATATATATATATATATATATATATATATATACAACAATAGCCGAACTGCGGCCCCAGGTCCCCAGGACGAAACAGACGACCAAACGAATCCGGTATAAGGCAAATAGGAGTTTTAATAAGGCAAACTCAGCAGCAAAGCGAACTGACGCGTTTCGGGCGGATGCCCTTGATCACAGTCAAATGTTTACCCATCATGCCTGAATTTTTAAAGTTCTAGTGCACACCATGTGATTACATTAAACATGGAGAAAATACTACTACGTTTCAATGACACATCAGAGAATACAGGTGGGTGATAGCCACTTTCAATATTTGTGTCACCCGAATGCGAATTAATAACTGAATAAATTCATATAAGATAGCAAGAATGTTTCTGCATGAATGCTTAAATATGGTTAACACAGTATTATACTATCAATAGACATCTGATGAAAATAATCCAAGTTTGTAAACATTATATTCAGTGCATATAGACAATTTGGTTGAAAAGTATAATATAAATACTTTAAAACACTTTATATACAGAATGAATTATTATTCTAAAAGCTTGTCCTATATTAATGTGCAATCCCAAGCAATGTAAACATGACATTATGTACAAAAGACGCTAATGAATACTGTACTTTAAAAACCATATATACTATTTACAATCTTGCGGGGACATCTAAAATGGATGGCAACCCCTACTGGTGATGACGCTGCGGGGACATCTAATAGTGATGGCAACCCCTCTGATCTCAGATGTGGAGCCTACGTCTGGTAACGATCTCCATGCAACTATATGTGCCCCTAACACCTATACTAATGAGTGAAAATTCATGATGTAGACTAGTAAATCAATTCCTATCTACATTCTCTTCAGGTAAAATAAAAAATAAGGGTGAGTGACGGAAAATATAAAAAATAAACAGCAAAGGAAATAACCTTTGGGCAAGGAAAACAGATGTAACAATGTGAGAGCGGTCTCAACAAATGATACTGAAACGATTCAGTGGGTGAGGGTAGGGTGCAGAGAATGTATACTATTCATGTAAATTGAGTAAGACAACCTTATAGAAAATGATACAGATCTTCTGTGGTGTTAAGACCATTTGGCACCTTAGTGTCAAGTTCAAGTATTATTTTAGACTCGAGTTGACGCAGCATCTTATCTCTGTCCCCTCCCCTACGTGGTTGGGGGACAGATGTCAACACAAAGTAGCTGAGACACTCCAAGTTGTTATTATGCACACTCCTGAAGTGTCTCGCCACTGGGTAGGAGTTGTCATTGTTTACAATTGCTCGAAGATGCTGTAATATCCTGGTGTGCACCGCAAGCCGAGAACTCCCAACGTACCTCAGGCCGCAAGTACAGCCCAGGACATAGACAGCATATGCTGTCCTGCAATTGTAATTACCCTTAATCTGTAGTGGCACTGGACTGAATGGAGTCATATAGGTGCTGGTGTTAACACCAAATTTGCACGCTCGGCAACTTGAGCATTTGAAAAACCCTCGACGTTGCGGAAACCAGGATTTTTGCTTAAGTAGTTCAGGAAATGAATTGGTTACATGGTTACGTAAAGAATGTCCTCTCCTAAATGTGATCTTAGGATTGTCAGGGAGTTCAGACGCTAAGACACCGTCAGTTTGAAGAATAGGCCAACTTTTCGTTAGAATAGATCTTATCTTTCTATTTTGGCAGGTGTACGGTGTTATAAATCTGATGGCTGAATTTTCAGGGTCTTCACTGATCACAGTGGTTTCACTTTTCTGCTCTAATAGAGAGTCCCTGGATCTTTGTTTCATTTTGTTGTCTGCCATTTTGAGAGTATCATCATGGTATATATATATATATATATGAAAATCAATTTTCACAATCGCTTACAAATCTCTTTTAAACGACAAAAGGCAAACACCAATGCCAGATCGGTGTTGTTTTTTTTATTTATTTGCCTTCCGCCATAACGCGTTTCAGCCGCGCTGCATCCTAGGTCACAATACATGCACTCGTCATGTCGTTCATTTTACGTTCCACAATTCATGAACAGCGAAGCAAGACTTACAAAAAATCAAATTCATAGCAGTGCTCAGTAATAGTACTTTCTCATTAATTACAATTCATTCAGAAAGATCTAACAATTTCATATAAGCAAAGTGCATTGATCTCCGAGATTTTTAGCTCATTGTGTGTCACTTGTGGGCAAAGTCATTTTAAAGCAGTGCATATTCTCTAATATTTCTCTACTAGGCCAGTGCCCCTCTCTTAACCTTTCTACAACACTTTATGTATAAACAAAAAATGGCCACTGCTCAGTTTCGGCTCATTAATAACTAGCAAGTGCCATACCATTGTACAACGCACAACACAATTTCCATTGTTTTATAATAGGTAAGTGCCCTTTTCGACCAGCATCCGACCTCACCTTTGTCAAGGAGCTTAAGTAACTGCGTACTGCGGTGTATTGTACCCATAACCGTTGGTGACATTATATATCATTGTCATGCCCACATAAATTCTACTCAAACACCTGCATTGTGAAACAAAATAACAATTCAAGGAATGTGTGGCCTAGCTCCTATTTTAGGTCACTACAAATGTGGCAACTGTATTTCCTGTCAATACACCACCAATACAAAAGACTTCGTACATAGAGATGTCAAAGTCACCCTTCAACACCATACTATTTGTGCTTCTACAAATGTAGTATACTGTATCTTGTGTCCCTGTGATCTTATTTACATTGGACAGACATGTCAATCAATAAAGGTCAGAATTGGCCGGCATAGAAGTCGGATTCGTTGCCAGGTTGAAACTGCCTTACTGGTACAAATCTACATGGAGAAAACAAACACATCAGAGGAACCAAGGTGGCAGATTATTGAGAAGGCAGTCGTCCCACCAACGGGCGTGAATGTCCAAGGCTTTTTATAGAATCTAGAGTGCAAATGGATAGATAGATAGATGCCATTCTATTAGACAAGACCTTAACACACTGAAAGAATCACATATGCTAGTCACCCTTAGCTAGATGTCTTTTCCATTAGGTGTTCTATTCCACCCTTAGTGAACTATCTCTACCCTTTGGCGACTACACTAGTTCCTTATCCACAGCTAAAGCGTTACCCACATAACTGTATTATGCTACAGTGGCGATTTTGACCTTGGCCAGCCTTCACTACACTTACTTGACTGCGAATTTGCAAAAATATGTCTGTACCTTTCTTTTTGTTTGTTACCAATTAGGATGCAATTGTTCACTATGCATAAAAAGTAATGAAAATAGATTCACTGTTCATGAATGATGACCACACCTATTCATTATCCCCAATGTGTTACAAGTTATAGGGTTGATTGTTGCATTCATTGATCATAACGGGGCAAATAGTATTACTGTTTTCATATCTAAATATAATTGATGTTCATATATTTTCAAATGTTGAATACCTTGTTAATATCAGTCTTGTCATTGTGCACTCGCAAGTATTGTTTGTATACTGAATATTGAAATCACACTGCTCATGTCTTTGTAGTGTTCTGCGCACCAAGATCATACCCTGCATGCCGCAACCTAATCGTTTGCTTGTCCAATCCCAGCCTGGTCATGATGTCATTACGCACACGTGTGTGATGCCATAAAGGTCAAAGTTCAAAGCTGTATTGATTCACTTAAATGGCGTCCTGAGACTCCCTGTCTGAAGGGAGCTAGGGTGTACAGCAGATTAACTCTGTATTAGAAATTATTCTTCCCGCAATATCTATTTTCGCTGGACCTTCATCCTTTCGCACACCAGTGCCTTGAGCTGAGCAAGCATGGATTCCTTGATGACCTTCTTTTAATTACCCTCATGATGATATTGTAAATCCCTGTTTTTTTCTCACACTCTGATTAGAATTAGAAATTCTATTGGGAGGATGACTGTACCGTAACACTCCCTCATACAAACCACTATTCCCTGCTCGAAAGAATCGCACGCTGACAGCAGATTAATTCTGTAGCTTGACAAGATTGTCCATGCGGTGTCCTGTGTTGGCAGGCATTGGCATTTGTGCACATCAGTGCTTTGCAGGTGAGTCAGTGAACAATCAGCATTGACTCAGATTTACCTCTCGAATACCCGTTCGACGAGATCTATAATTCTCTGAATTTCTCGTCCTTCATTCAGAGAAGGCAATTTTGTTGGGGAAAATACCTTTACCTGAGACTCCCCTACTTCAATATACTGAATTTGATTTGCGCAGACTAGAAAGAAGTACATCATTCCTTAGGTCAGCTTACCCAACGAGCTCTTGTAGCCCCTTTCTAACACCACTTGAACATATCCTAATAATTTAAAGCCACCTTCAAATACACTGCTATTTTCAGTCCCCAGGCAATTCCTGTCCTGATGAGACACTCACATCATGAGTATGGTTGAAACGTTGTTGACTACATCAAAAGGATAGTCCATATAGTTAAGATCCAGAACAACCTGGTTATTCTTCCCCTCATTGATAACTGTGGTTTCTTTTATTCCAAGTAACTTTATTGTCACATATTCTTAGGTTATGGTTTTTTCACCTGTTATTCCTTGACCAGTCATTTCTTTTCTTCTTAAAAAAATCACCCACTACAATCGAAGACCCGTAATGAAACAGTACAAAATATATGCGTAAATAAACTTTTGTAATTTTCTCTTTTGAATCATAACAAAATAAATACTTGATTTGGCTGAATCAAGTCAAAATAAAGTATATTGTTCTAGCCACTTCTTACCAATGCATAGCCCAACTTTAGACAGACGTGCTTTGTATACTTTTCTTTTGATTTAATTAACACATAAATTATTTGTGAAAGTATGGATTTGTTACTATAAATGAGTTCCATGTGAACGCCTGTCGAAAGTTAATACTTGTATACCCAGTTCACATGGACATATGGGTTGCTATTGTTTTTTTGAAGAAAAAGAAACAGGACACCTGTGACCACTGTTGGTGAGAGAGCTCATGTGTTGTAGTATTCTTTTATGAACTGGTAATGTCGTGCTCCCAACATACCTTAATTTACAGCTGCATATTAAAATGTACACTGCGAATTCCATTTTGAAGTTGTACGATTCCTTGATTTTTATTGTTTCCCTATCAAAAGGTGTTGTGGAAAATGACTAAAATTAGGTATATATAAGCGGCGTTCATTCATGTTCACCACAGGCACTGTTGAAAGTAAAGTAAGAATTGTGAAACAGTGGCCACGCCATCCTGTCCCTTTTAGGCCCCATCATGCTCGTAAGTGGCAGCCATTTTGTGTGTCGTGGCCTCTCTGCCCACTGCCAATAGCCTGCGCGTCTCTCCCCCTCACTCCCCGGCCTCGCAAGCATTCCCCCGCGCCCCACAGTCCCGGTCTCTCCTGCTTGGGCCATAAGCGCACCTCTAACGCAACCCTGTCTCCGAGCCACATCCCGTGCTGAACCCCCTCACTCTCTCTTCTCATTCAAAGAACAGGCCCTTTTGATAACCTCTTCCTCCCTGCCCGATTGTCCGGCCTGATCCCAGGCCATCACCTAGCCCAACAGATGCAGTTTATTGCCCCCTACAGTAGGACCCCGCCTCACATCAAAGGAGCGGGGATTAATCAATGCTTTCGCACCCCGAAGATCCGACTGATCACACACATCCCCGTTCCCAGCGGAATGTCCAGCTGCGCGATAACCACCACATGCTGAGATCGGGGTGGGAACTCTACTGTAGATGTGTGTGGGAACGGGCCTGGCCCGGGGATTCCGAGGATGTCTTTTCTGTCCTTCAAAGAAACATTACGGATGCAGTGTATGTAATAAAGCCATAAACCTGTGTATAAGAGGCCAGGCCTCCGAGATGCGGTTAGAGCACCTCGAGAAGATACCCTGTTGTCTGATTTGACGTGTTCTGCTCCGTCGGAATAAACTTCTGTTTCCTGCCTTCTGTCTCCAGCGCCTGCCTCTTTGTTTGGTAATCTCGAATGGTATGAGAGGCGGCTAACGCCAGGCAAATACTGAATGGTTCTTGGTCGAATTCGGCCCTACCTTTTTACAATTGGCGTCCCAAACGTGGGGCCCATCAGCGACACGTGGATCCAGTGGGAGAGGTCCCAACGACAGAGTGAACGACTGCAACGATCGGGAAGTGCACCTGCCCGATAGACCCTCGTCTGGCAGCCGATCATCCGAACTTCACTGGTTCTGAGCAGACCTCTCTCGAGTGATCTACGGTCCTGACTGGGAACCATCAGGAGTGCCACAGCAATTACGGAGAATAGAGGACGATCAGGCGTTGGAAGCGGAAGACGAGAAACTGTCCATGTGGTCCGGGTAAGGTCGTGTAACACGACAAATTGCGAATTGATTGTTTGATTGTTTGAAAATACTAGTATTACTCATTTGATTGTTTCTGAGAGATTCTCTATCTGCAAACAAGCACAGAGTCGCAATACTCTGTTTAGTCTTTGCAGATAGTGAAGGGTAGGTAACGCAGGCCTTTGCCCCCATTGTAATCCGTCGTGCCTGCTTCCCTCTCCATTTGATTGATTGTTATCCAAGCATTTACTGTTTTGGAATTGGTTCTCTTTGGATCATTCTCTATCTGCAAACAAGCACAGAGTCGCAATACTCTGTTTAGTCTTTGCAGATAGTGAAGGATAGGTAACGCAGGCTTTTGCCCCCATTGTAATCCGTCGTGCCTATTTTTATCCCTCATTTGATTGATTGTTTATCCGAACACATTGATTGTTCGGAATTGGTTCTCTTTGGGTTATTCTCTATTCACAAATAAGCACAGAGTCGCAATACTCTGTTTAGTCTTTGCGGATAGTGAAGGATAGGTAGTGCAGACTTTTGTCCCCTTTGTAACCCGTCATGCCTATCTTCGCCCCGTTTATTGGTAGCTGGTTCAGCCCGGACCGCTTATTAGAGGTAGATCATCCGGCTCCACCGGAGGACACCCCTAATAAAAAGGACATATATATAAAAATACGGATTAGCCGTTGTATCGTGCTAGCAAACTATAAACATAAAAATCGTTAGGGAAAACAAAAGGAATCGAACAAAATCAGTAGGCCACTGATGGGATCTTTTTGACCCCGCTAAAATAGAAACATTAGGAACAACCCCTCATAAGAAATATGAAACTAGTGAGAAGAACCGAACTCGACGCCATGATGGCCGCAAGACAGCTCGGATCCATCGCCCACCCCGCCCAAATAACGACAAACCCTATGCAAATATTATAAATATATACAACACTCCAGCAAAGTAACATGTTAAAACTTTTTATTAAACAACTATTTAAAACTTTTTATTAAACAACTATTTACATGGCAGCCGGCTGCAACAACAAACCCAAATGCATTTGCCGTCTGCTTGACGCTGTTCCTGTTGGGCTACTTTGAGCTACTTTTTAGTAAGCTTTGGGCTATAAAAAAGTCTACAAAAGCCATCAGCCGGCGAGGTAGCGTCGGTGGCGGACCGTTGTGCGAATAGGCCGGAGGCTACCCCACGCGCCGAGACCCGTCCCCGGACCATCCAGAGGTGATGTCCAGCAAGTTGTGTGCGGGGGATGCCTTGCTGATGGCTCCCCCCTTTGTTGCCTGGTCCAGCCATCTCGTATACCTGCGCCAGGAGATGGCGTGGGGCGCCCTCGGAGAGGCGGCGCGGACGGCCCCCTCTCCCCCGCCCCCCCCAGATGGAGGCTCCTCTCCCGCACTAAGACTGCCATTAGCGATCCACTCAACGAGCCCCCGCGGTTGACTGGCCGGGGGACCCGCTCCGGTGGCTGTGGTGAAGAGCAGCTGCTGGGGGGGGGCCCTCAAGATGGCGACCGACACCCCGGATTTGGGCCTGGTCCATTAGGATGGCTCTGGGCTACCTTGGAACTCGGATGCTTGCCTGCTCGGGCATGAGCCCCACTCTTGAAGACGTCCTCTCAGTTTTAAAGATTCTACGAGGGTCGTTGGCCCTCGACTCCCGCGGGCTTCCGGTGGGGGCAACCGCCACTGTTGCTCGACTATCCCCCATGGATATGCCGCTGCCCCGGGCGACCGCCGCCTTATCCACATCTGGTGCCAAAGGAAAGACTGATTCAAGGCATCTGTGGAGGGATACGCCTGCTGTGCCGCTCTCCGGAGTGGCCACAACGTTGTCACAAGATGGTGGCGCTCTCATGCTGACACCAGCCCTTGTCCGAATTACTAAGAGACACTGTAGACTGCCAACTCGATCAGCTCCGGTGGGACCTCAGCGTGACCCGGTAGGGAAGATTTTGCCATCCTCGCCTTTAAGTCGCGGTTTATGCCGCCTGTCCTTTCTGCTGGCGTTTATGGAATTTTCTTGAACTGCCGAAAGGGATTCTGGTCCGGCCGCTAGTTATTGGAGGCATTTGAACTATACTCTGAACCCGCCTGGCCTCGACCAAAATGGCGCCAGTATGGGCGGGACTTGAAACTCCTTATGACGATTCTAGTTACTTAGCCTTGATGTTAGGGGGGATGTATGCGGTCTTTGTGCACATGGCGGGTGGGGAAGTGTACTGACTGAGCATGCGGACAACCCTATTGATGTCGGGTTTATTTACTATTGATTATTGTATTATTTAAGCTCCGAAGTAAATGTTACTCATGATACTCGCCCATGGTATGCGTATGAACAATTTTATTGTAACTGATCCTGTTTTACTTTCAATTATAACATCAACCTTCACTGATCCTGCAAACGTTTGTCACGTCTAGTTTTTCCAATTAAATGGCTCGCTCGTTACGTACTCCTGTACTACGGTGTAATATCTCCTTGCCTCATGCGTTTCCCGTCTGCCCCGCGGCCGGCCTGTATGGTTGGAGGCCCGTATTTGAATGCTGACATTTTTACAATCAAGGTTTCAAAAGAAAAATATATGGAACTAGCATCGTAACAGTCATTTAGATTGATAGGGTTGTTTTTATAAATACCATGCTCTGCGAACAGGAACGACGCTATACCACCATAAACCTTTTCCTTTCCTCGAATGAAAACATGAATCCGTCACCCCCCCACCTTATACTGAATACCCCTAGCCTTTGACCCTCTCCTACACGCGTTCTGTACTACCGCCCTCGGGCGATCTATGTAATGAACAGACTACCATTGGTTATCTTTGCCGCACTACCAGTTCCTCTGGGCTTCAATGCCGAGACATTAGGGACTGCATCCCAGAGAGATAAGTCAAGTACGTGGTAGGTAAAAACATTTTCGTGTTTATGCGCGCTGATGTGCTTTGAACGCTGCCCCCCCCCTCTTTTTCTTTTCACAGGTTACATCGAAATTTCAGCTGAAGTATGGAGAAGACCTAAAACCGCACCGTGTTCCACGCGAGGAAAATAGGCTAGCTCTGTGAGACGGTACATTATATGTAGGAGCTATCTCTGGGAGCATGAAAAATTGTATGGTATGAATGTGCGCATGGGCCCTGATTTGTACGGTATGAATGCGTATGTGTGGCGCACGTCTGGGTCAATAAAAGAATGCTTTTTGTGTATGATTGAGGCGTTGATCGAAATGGTTAACGGGATAGGAAAATTAAGCCCGAACATGGTACCTGCATGTAAAAGACGAATGAAAATATAGCACTTTCCTTACTTAGGAACGACTCTCTCTGGAGCTAGCGAATGGGAGAGTGGCCTACACCAGAAACTTGAAGGCTTATTTCAGTACAACGAACCCAACCCCAACCGATATCCCAAATGTACACCCAAATTAGTGCGCACCAATGAGTCAATTTATGTGCTGACTAAATAAGAAAAGCTAAGAGCACCCCGGGTTGGGGTTCATCCAGAATCCCCCTCAGCCCAGATATTAGGGATATTGTTATTTTTTAGATTTACCCCTTCTTCTTCCACCCTCATAGAAAAGTCAGGATTGTACCATCGCACGTCCGACTGACACCCCTCCTTTACCTCAGCTTGGATCATCATTTGCTAGATGTTGGAAGACCCCACCGTGAGTATAAGCACGACTGGACTAGTGTCCGACCAATTAAAAAGGAGTAAGTATTTTTGAAGCGAGGTTACCAACAAAAATTGTCTACTATTAGGAAGGAAGGAGAACAAAGAGCTCGACCCCCAAAATGAATTAAAAAGAATACTGAGAATACGCAACATGCATGACAAAGTCCTTTTGCCCAAAATAGCTCTGTGTTCTGTCTTAGGTTTCCGTACTTGATGTATGTACTGTCGCACCCTGTCTGGTATTTGTGTGTACGTAAACTATGAATTTATGTTTTCCCTCAGCTTGTGTTTTATACGTGAAACCGACCCGTACTATTCTATATGTGTGTGCACTGAATAACCTATTATTATACAAGTTTTTCTCTCTCTTTATGTTGTACGTGTACTAATAGCCTATTTGGTGCACACGACTCTCTCTCCCTCTGAGGGATCCCTTGCTCCCTTTTGAATAAATCACGACACTGTGCCTCGCCGGCCCAGGTATAATTGGCTTTAGACACAACAGTGTTTGAACAAATTGACAGAAACAAAACGATCGTATTTTGCCATATTACTACCTCTCCTTTCTGTAAAATGATAGAACTTAATTGGCTGAGAAAGAAAGGACAGGTAAGACGACTAATGTCCCCTAATCTGACCCTTAAAAGGGAACTATATGTCAGTGGCTTTGTTTTAGTGCTTTAGTAACACAACCCTCATCATTTGGATTACCACCGCCCATTGCACAAAAGTAGAATGTCCGAAACGTCCCCGTTTTTCCAGAATGGTCCCAGTTCTGTAACCAGCCTTCCCAGAAAATCTTAAAGACTGTAGCTGATGACCTTGTTTTTTTAAAGATAAATCGTCCAAGAACTGATAAAAGATTAGCCGTTGCTGTCAGTAAAGAAAAAAATGCTTAACGTATGTCCTTCCCTGGAAAAAGTAGCTGTAAGCCAATGATAATAAGCACTTCACACTTTTTATGAATTAGTAGACCTTGAAGAAAAATATAGCTCAACAGGATGTGTTTTAGAAAAACACAAGTCTCTATTGGAGGAGCCGGTTTGAATTCGATGAACCATGTAATTGTTGGATATCAGACTTCTTGCCACGCTTGCGAATATGACAGGAATAGACACCAGACAGACATGATGTTTGAAAATAGAAAGATACTTGCAGACCTGCACCACAGCCATGATGCATGAGTTAACAGCATACACCGATGTAAGGGTTACTAAGCATCCACCCTATCGTGACCAATAAACGTTTCCCCGACTACTTGGGGTTGGGAGAGAAATAAAAGTGTGTAAGCATTTTCCCCTGCCAGTTCTTTAAGACTTGTTTTTTTGTAATCATTTAAAGATAACGTGCGGTCGTCGGAGGAGAGGGGCCGGATGTGAGGCACAGCCTGGCTGCAGATCGGGGAATATCTATGACCTCGACCAAGGTGGAGCCACAGATCAAAGAGTTGCGGGACAAGGCACCATTCTCAACGTGGGAAGTGAAGGAAAGAAGGGCTGTCCAGAAGCCCCTGCATGTTGATGAGCTCGTGCCGAAAGTCCCAGCCCATTGTGCCCGATCGATGGGCCCACTTGCTTGAAATTTCTGCCCTCCTTGGTCCGTTTCAGACCCGATCCCACTCCACCCTCTTTTCCCTCGGCCTCCCAAAGCACACCCCCATCACCCCCTTTTTTTTCATATGGAGTTTTTGAACTTGACTTAAAGAAGAAACACAGCACAAAAGATAGAATAGGGTTTGTCCCGAAAGAAGAACGGAATACGGGTACCCCGATTAAAGTACCTATGGTAGATTAGTTAGGTAACAGGACAAACAGGACTGTGGTCCGAGAGCAAAGAGTGGCCACACCCTGCAACGCGAAATCTGAACCCGAGCTGGACACATAGCTCCACCGCCGGTGCTCAACAGTGCCAACGAAAGAAGAAAAGCAATGAGAGCCTACCAGTGATGGCTCGCTGCAATAAGACACTGGAAAGACGAACCTTTTTTTTCGAACATTGCCACCCCTTGACTGTCCCTTGTATTAAGTTGAATTCCTCTCCCTACCGCTTTGTATTGATTATTACCCAATTGAGCTTTCGAAACCTTACATCGGTCACTTCCAACTGTACATGGATAACTAAGAAGGCGTTAACTCTGTATCTTGATGATTGTAGAACACCAGTTATGCACATGAACATGCTGTCTAGTTTTGACCCCCATGGAGTCCAGACCTCAAGTGATAATAGCCCTTATCCTGCCAGAACATTTTTGTATGACACCATGTTTGTATTCGAACGAATCTCCTACATCGTCTAATGTAATGTCCCCACCCCCAAGGTCTAACGTATGACGCAGCTAATGTAATTTTGTATGCACTGTCTCCCCGCCCACCACATTGACTACATATGGTTATGTACGATTCTGTCTGCATTGATAGCAGAATTATTTCCATCTGCCTGTAATGCATATGGGCTACCAAAGCGAATTGTATAACTAATGTCAGCTTGTACATCCTCACCTATGACATGAACAGGAATGAACTAACTTATGATAAAAACTGGGGACTGTGGAAAATGACTAAAATTAGGTATATATAAGCGGTGTTCATTCATGTTCACCACAGCCACTGTTGAAAGTAAAGTAAGAATCGTGAAACAGTGGCCACGCCATCCTGTCCCTTTTAGGCCCCATCATGCTCGTAAGTGGCAGCCATTTTGTGTGTCGTGGCCTCTCTGCCCACTGCCAATAGCCTGCGCGTCTCTCCCCCTCACTCCCCGGCCTCGCAAGCATTCCCCCGCGCCCCGACAGCCCCCGGTCTCTCCTGCTTGGGCCATAAGCGCACCTCTAACGCAACCCTGTCTCCGAGCCACATCCCGTGCTGAACCCCCTCACTCTCTCTTCTCATTCAAAGAACAGGCCCTTTTGATAACCTCTTCCTCCCTGCCCGATTGTCCGGCCTGATCCCAGGCCATCACCTAGCCCAACAGATGCAGTTTATTGCCCCCTACAGTAGGACCCCGCCTCACATCAAAGGAGCGGGGATTAATCAATGCTTTCGCACCCCGAAGATCCGACTGATCACACACATCCCCGTTCCCAGTGGAATGTCCAGCTGCGCGATAACCACCACATGCTGAGATCGGGGTGGGAACTCTACTGTAGATGTGTGTGGGAACGGGCCTGGCCCGGGGATTCCGAGGATGTCTTTTCTGGCCTTCAAAGAAACATTACGGATGCAGTGTATGTAATAAAGCCATAAACCTGTGTATAAGAGGCCAGGCCTCAGAGATGCGGTTAGAGCACCTCGAGAAGATACCCTGTTGTCTGATTTGACGTGTTCTGCTCCGTCGGAATAAACTTCTGTTTCCTGCCTTCTGTCTCCAGCGCCTGCCTCTTTGTTTGGTAATCTCGAATGGTATGAGAGGCGGCTAACGCCGGGCAAATACTGAAGGGTTCTTGGTCGAATTCGGCCCTACCTTTTTACAGTGTCACATACCTTGTAGTGTTTTGACCTATAGTGCAAGCCCTACACGGTGTGCACTTTCTAAAACCAGGTTGGGGATGTTCCTGTCATGTCTTGAGCTACTGAGTACCACTGCATCCTTCAAAGAGGGTGCCCTCCTGTATGTTATCAAGGGATTCTTAGGTACCAACTTACCCACTACCGGGTCTGATCTAACTATATGCCAGTTCTTCTTCATTAATGCTCTTAACTCTTTCTCTTTGCTGTTTTAGGGGGTTATGAATATTATTGTTGCTCCTGCTTCATTTATTTTCTTTTTGTTTGGTTTAGAGAACAATATTTCTTCTCTGGTTTTTCTGTACACCGCAGTTCGTTCTGCCTTTACTGCTGTGGTATTGTCCCCCCTTCACTCAAACCTACTCTCCATTTGATCTTGACATTGTTCCAAATCAGAGCTTATGCTACAATTTCGTCTAGCAAGAATCATTTCACCACATGGCATACCTAACTTGGTGATGTAAGACTGGAGGCATGAAGGGCTGTGCTCCCTGTAGTATCCTTCCTATGCAATGTTGTTTCTAGTTTCCCATTGTGTGTATATATACTTTGATGTCAAGAAATTTTACCATAGATGTACTTATGTCATATGTGAACGTTAAATTGATATTTAAACTTTTTACAAACTGTTCTGCCGAGTCAACTGACCCCTACCACACCTCAGAAAGATCATCTATAAATCTGATCTAAATCATGTGTTCAGCACACATATCCTCATGCTCCTAGCAGAACACCTGTTCCTCCCATCAGCCCACATGCAAGAATATGTAACTGGGGACAAAACAGGTGCCCATAGCAGTTCCACATTTTTGTTGATACAATTTCCCTTTGAACACGAAGAAATTGCGTTCCAAACATCTTTTAGCCATAGTTAGGATCATTTCAGTATGCTTGTACAGAGTTACTGGTCTGTTCTGAAGAATGTAATACACAGCTTTTAGTCCATCTGAGTGTGAGATACTGGTGTACAATGATGAAACATCCATAGTAATCAGCACATAGTCACTCTTTACTGGAATATCGTAGATAAGCCTTGGAAAGTCCCCACTGTCTTTACATATGATGGCAGTTTTTGTACATGTTGCTGGAGAAACAAATCAATATATTTAGAGGTATTCTCCATCATTCTTCCATTGGCTGAAATTATTGGGCATCCTCGTGGAATCACTGCATTCTTATGAATTTTTTAAATTAAATAAAGACTTAGGGTTCTCAGGTTGTAATTACATAAGAACAGATAAAAACACCCTCACTCATCCAATGTTCAAGCTCTTGTTTGTATAGTGCCTGTGCTTTAATCTGTACACTTTGATCACACTTCATGTAGCAGTCACTTTGATTTAATTGTTTCAAAGGCTCGTTCATGTTCATATCCAGATGCCATAGTACTATATTACCTCCTTTGTTGGAGTTTCTCACCACAATCTGTTTATTTTTGCTTAGATTAGCTACCAGAGTTTCATACTTCCACATAGTATGCCTCCTCACATAGTTTTTTCATTCCTTCTATTATTAGATTGTGGAAAATAACAATTCACTATTTGATGGTGTTGAGCATAGTCCTTGAACAAGGTCGCAAACAGGTGTGTACAGCCCCTGATATCTCCATTTCATGTTCCTGTATAATGTCTAGATTCATCATCTGAGTATTAGATTGTTTGTTTTCTCTTTCTAATTCTCTTAAAGTTCTCAGTACATATAAATCAACTATGGTCAGATTGTCACCCATAGTTTCTGATACTTTCTCCTCACTTCTGGATCTATCATTAGATCTGCTATCGAGTGTATGCACTTTAAGCAATTTTAATTTCCTTACAAATTTAAAGTCTCAATCCTTGCTTGAACATATTCAAATGGATGTTTTGGACAATACCACAGTCCCAATAATAAAATGTCTTCTTCTGATTTAGTTAAAGTCAATTCAGTAAGGCTCACGATGGAACTTCCTTTATTATTCTCGATTATTTTTGGCTCCATATTTTCGTGGTGGTTCTGTTTTGCTATCATGAATCTTTTCCTCTGTATCCTCCGCCTGTGTATCCTTCTTTTGGCTTTATAGGTTGGATTTCTCGGTCTTAGCATTTGCCGCCAATCTAATCGCAAAAAATCCAGTTCTCCGAGATTGATGTGGTTTTTAGGTCTCGCGACCTATCGATGCGCGCAAGCGCATCGAGCGGAGCGAGAATTCAAGTAGCCAAAATCCTCGTGAAACCAAGGGCTTCTTGCGCTGCAGTTTTCTTTAAGTTCACGTGAATCACGTGACAGCAAGCTCCTTCGTGCACGAGCTTACCTGAGCCTTCTGCCTATCAGCCTGCCAGTTCTCCTCCCCTAATTATTCACTTCACTTGTGACTCCCCACATCAAAGCCTCAGCCTCCCTCCCTTGCCATTTGCTTCCTAACCAGCCTGCCTCGCATAATTGCATCAGACCCGACACTTCAAAGGAATGCGCCCCCGAGAGCCACTTTCACGGCCATGCATTTCTCTTCCCTCTTTACCTCATGTGAGGAAACAGCGCCACTCGCTGGGCGGCATTGGAACATGTGCCTAGGCTGCAAAATAATGAGGCGGAAGATGTGCTTATAAGGTCCCACAAGCGAGACCTATTGGCAATGCCAATGCTTGTTGCTGTTGCATCCTCAATCGTACCTTTTCCTCTACCGGGCTTGTCATTATCTGTTTCTATTTCCGTATCACCCTGATGGCTTCCTTGTTGTTATCTCTTTCCTTCTGTTTGTCGTTGGCTTCGGAAGCATTCAAATCTGCAAGCAACTGTAAAGATTTGTCTGCACTCATAATCAATCCTGTCCCTGGTAAACTTCTATATCTTTCTTTGATTTATAGAGTGCTCATGTTTTTTTAGATTTATGCCCATTTCCTCTCAATATTTTGCTATGACATCTTGCTGTTGCTGAGTGCCCAATTCAGTCTCAAGTAACTCTGTTTGCCACAGTATACTAAGTCTATCTTTCTATGCATATTGATTTGAATCCGGATATATATAAATATACCTTGAACAATGAAACAATTCTTGTACAGGTGTATTGAAATGCCAGATTGAACACAGTCCACAAATGTTGGCTAATGGTGTTTTTCGGGGGAAACAACCATCACAATGCAACTTTCACAACGCACTATCATCACAACGCAACTTTTACAACGCAAGATCCATTACAACGCATGCCATTACAACGCAGGTGCTATTACAACGCATGCCATTACAACGTAAGTATAGGTAAGTATTTAATTTTATTAATATTAATTTAATTTTAATTTCTTTTAATTTAATAAAATTAATTTAATTTTTTTTAATATTTTTAATTTTAATTTAACTTTTTTCGTAATATACATTAATGTATTTAAAATAATTATAACATTTTAATTACATTTAATATTTTTATAATTATAATTTAATTTACTTAAATAATTTGTAATAATTTAATTAAATTTAATTTTAATTTAATTTAATTTAATTAAAGCCTCAGGAGTTAGAATAGTAATTTTAACCCCTACACTATCCAACACTTACCCTACTATTACACCCCCTGGAGTTAGAATAGTAATTTTAACCCCTACACTATCCAACACTTACCCTACTATTACAGCCCCCTGGTTTTAGAATGGTAATTTTAACCCCTACACTATCCAACACCTACCCATTTGGTTTTGCTATGCAGTGGTAAAGTGCCTGTGCTCTCTCCTCAAAAGGTGTCACATACCTTGTAGTGTTTTGACCTATAGTGCAAGCCCTACACGGTGTGCACTTTCTAAAACCAGGTTGGGGACGTAACCAACTTTGTTCCTGCCATGTCTTGAGCTACTGAGTACCACTGCATCCTTCAAAGAGGGTGCCCTCCTGTATGTTATCAAGGGATTCGTAGGTACCAACGTACCCACTACCGGGTCTGATCTAACTATATGCCAGTTCTTCCTCATTAATACTCTTAACTCTTTCTCTTTGCTGTTTTAGGGGGTTATGGATATTATTGTTGCTCCTGCTTCATTTATTTTCTTTTTGTTTGGTTTAGAGAACAATATTTCTTCTCTGGTTTTTCTGTACACCGCAGTTCGTTCTGCCTTTACTGCTGTGGTATTGTCCCCCCTTCACTCAAACCTACTCTCCATTTGATCTTGGCATTGTTCCAAATCAGAGCTTATGCTACAATTTCGTCTGGCAAGAATCATTTCACCACATGGCATACCTAACTTGGTGATGTAAGACTGGAGGCATGAAGGGCTGTGCTCCCGGCAGTATCCTTCCTATGCAATGTTGTTTCCAGTTTCCCATTGTGTATATATACTTTGATGTCAAGAAATGTTACCATAGATGTACTTATGTCATATGTGAACGTTAAATTGATATTTAAACTTTTTACAAACTGTTCTGCCGAGTCAACTGACCCCTACCACACCTCAGAAAGATCATCTATAAATCTGATCTAAATGATGTGTTCAGCACACATATCCTCATGCTCCTTGCAGAGCACCTGTTCCTCCCACCAGCCCACATGCAAGCATATGTAATTGGGGACAAAACAGGTGTGCATAGCAGTTCCACATTTTTGTTGATACAATTTCCCTTTGAACATGAAGACATTGCGTTCCAAACATCTTTTAGCCATAGTTAGGATCATTTCAGTATGCTTGTACAGAGTTACTGGTCTGTTCTGAAGAATGTAATACACAGCTTTTAGTCCATCTGAGTGTGAGATACTGGTGTACAATGATGAAACATCCATAGTAATCAGCACATAGTCACTCTTTACTGGAATATCGTAGATAAGCCTTGGAAAGTCCCCACTGTCTTTACATATGATGGCAGTTTTTGTACATGTTGCTGGAGAAACAAATCAATATATTTAGAGGTATTCTCCATCATTCTTCCATTGGCTGAAATTATTTGGCATCCTCGTGGAATCACTGCATTCTTATGAATTTTTTAAATTAAATAAAGACTTAGGGTTCTCAGGTTGTAATTACATAAGAACAGATAAAAACACCCTCACTCATCCAATGTTCAAGCTCTTGTTTGTATAGTGCCTGTGCTTTAATCTGTACACTTTGATCACACTTCATGTAGCAGTCACTTTGATTTAATTGTTTCAAAGGCTCGTTCATGTTCATATCCAGATGCCACAGTACTATATTACCTCCTTTGTTGGAGTTTCTCACCACAATCTGTTTATTTTTGCTTAGATTAGCTACCAGAGTTTCATACTTCCACATAGTATGCCTCCTTACACAGTTTTTTCATTCCTTCTATTATTAGATTGTGGAAAATAACAATTGAGTATTTGATGGTGTTGAGCATAGTCCTTGAACAAGGTCGCAAACAGGTGTGTACAGCCCCTGATATCTCCATTTCATGTTCCTGTATAATGTCTAGATTCATCATCTGAGTATTAGATTGTTTGTTTTCTCTTTCTAATTCTCTTAAAGTTCTCAGTACATATAAATCAGCTATGGTCAGATTGTCACCCATAGTTTCTGATACTTTCTCCTCACTTCTGGAACTATCATTAGATCTGCTATCGAGTGTATGCACTTTAAGCAATTTTAATTTCCTTACAAATTTAAAGTCTCAATCCTTGCTTGAACATATTCAAATGGATGTTTTGGACAATACTACAGTCCCAATAATAAAATGTCTTCTTCTGATTTAGTTACAGTCAATTCAGTAAGGCTCACGATGGAACTTCCTTAATTATTCTCGATTATTTTTGGCTCCATATTTTCGTGGTGGTTCTGTTTTGCTATCATGAATCTTTTCCTCTGTATCCTCCGCCTGTGTATCCTTCTTTTGGCTTTAGAGGTTGGATTTCTCGGTCTTAGCATTTGCCGCCAATCTAATCGTAAAAAATCCAGTTCTCCGAGATTGATGTGGTTTTCGCTGTTGCATCCTCAATTGTACCTTTTCCTCTACCGGGCTTGTCATTATCTGTTTCTCTTTCCGTATCACCCTGATGGCTTCCTTGTTGTTATCTCTTTCCTTCTGTTTGTCGTTGGCTTCGGAAGCATTCAAATCTGCAAGCAACTGTAAAGATGTGTCTGCACTCATAATCAATCCTGTCCCGGGTAAACTTCTATATCTTTCTTTGTTTTATAGAGTGCTCATGTTTTTTTAGATTTATGCCCATTTCCTCTCAATATTTTGCTATGACATCTTGCTGTTGCTGAGTGCCCAATTCAGTCTCAAGTAACTCTGTTTGCCGCAGTATACTAAGTCTATCTTTCTATGCATATTTGGTTTGAATCCGGATATATATAAATATACCTTGAACAATGAAACAATTCTTGTACAGGTGTATTGAAATGCCAGATTGAACACAGTCCACAAATGTTGGCTAATGGTGTTTTTCGGGGGAAACAACCATCACAATGCAACTTTCACAACGCACTATCATCACAACGCAACTTTTACAACGCAAGATCCATTACAACGCATGCCATTACAACGCAGGTGATATTACAACGCATGCCATTACAACGTAAGTATAGGTAAGTATTTAATTTTATTAATATTAATTTAATTTTAATTTCTTTTAATTTAGTAAAATTAATTAAAAAATGTTAAATATTTTTAATTTTAATTTAACTTTTTTTGTTATATACATTAATTTATTTAAAATAATTATAAAATTTTAATTACATTTAATATTTTTGTAATTATAATTTAATTTACTTAAATATTTTTTAATAAATTAATTAAATTTAATTTTAATTTAATTTAATTTAATTAAAGCCTCAGGAGTTAGAATAGTAATTTTAACCCCTACACTATCCAACACTTACCCTACTATTACACCCCCTGGAGTTAGAATAGTCATTTTAACCCCTACACTATCCAACACTTACCCTACTGTTACAGCCCCCTGGTTTTAGAATAGTAATTTTAACCCCTACACTATCCAACACCTACCCACTTGGTTTTGCTATGCAGTGGTAAAGTGCCTGTGCTCTCTCCTAAAACATGTTGGATTGATTTACACCCAATCGACATTTTTGATTTACTTGTAAGTCCTTAGTAAGGTAGCACTACCTGTTCCCAGGATGTGTAAATTAAATGCTACTAGTAGTATGTAGCACGGATTGTGCCACCCA
Organism: Lissotriton helveticus; assembly: GCF_964261635.1. Lineage (NCBI taxonomy): Eukaryota > Metazoa > Chordata > Amphibia > Caudata > Salamandridae > Lissotriton > Lissotriton helveticus. Next base: position 646,359,495 of record NC_136059.1, read on the forward strand.
TTTAAGTGTCTCTAGCCTGCCATTACAGTCTGTGTATGTGCAGTTTTAAACTGCCATTTTGACCTGGCACAATAAACCTTTTACCAGGCCCAAACCTTCCTTATTAATACATATATGGCCCCCAGGGGAGGCTCTGGACAATTGGATGTATTTAAAAAGCTGGAGATGTATTTTCAAGATTTACATGTCCTGGTAGTGAAAAACTCTTACATTTGTGTTTCACTATTGCAAGGCCTACCACACCCAGAGGATAGCATGGAGTTTCCCTATTACATTTTATAAGTGTTATTTCCAAATGGGAACATGTATTCGGGTCATGCTTAGAGTCTCTGGCATTATAATGAAAAATCCTAACTAATGGTGAAATCAGATTTTTAAATTACAATTTTCCTTAGCTATATGGCGCCTGCAGCCTGTCTGTGGGTCAAATGACTGGATTTAGTTGACAGTTGTGCTTTGTGTGTTCCTCCTAGAAAGCCACACACAAAGGGGAGCTTAGGTGTGATTGGAGGGGACACCACTGGCAGGATGGGAGGGTAGCGCTGGGCACAGCCCTACGCACACTTACATAGGTTGTGTGCTGTCCACACAAAGGACTGCACTTACCCTGTCATTAGTCTGGAGCCAGGGCCAGAAAGGTAGGGTTCATGTGCACTTCAAAAGCATGCCTATAGAAGCTTCTCCCCACTTAAAAGGCACAACTAGGTATAAGAACTGAACCTCAGACAATAACTCTTCAGTACACTTCTGGACTTGCAGATACTCTGCCAGGAAGTAGGACTCCTGTGCTGCTGAAAGGATTGCCACTCTTCTGACTGTTGCTCTGAAGTATTGCTGCTCTGCTGTGCTGACCAGCAGCCTGCTGCCTTCTTGCCTGGGTGAGACGGTCTGAGCCTGCAGCCCTTGAACCCAGAATCCAGAGTGACTCCAAGGGCTAGCTGGCTGGCCTCTAGCTCTAAACTTTCCAGTTTAAAGAGTATTTGTGTGTCATCTGCGTAGTTATAGCATGTGAGGTGAAATTCATTGATCTCTGCCAGAAATGACTTCATGTAGATGTTGAAAAGCATGGGTGAGATGATAGAACCTTAAGGGACCCCAGCTTTTGTGAAGTTGGTTCGGATGAGAAAGGGAAGAATGGATGACATTTGTTCTGTTTTGAAAGTAGCATGTGATCCATTTGAGAGCTTTATACCCCGGCTTTGTAGAGTCTTTGTATTAGAGTGCCATGGTCATCTGTGTCAAAGGCAGCTGAGAGGTTCAAGAGAAGTAGCATGGCAACCCCATTCCAGTCTACTGTGTTCTTTAGGTCATCTCCAAAGATGATGTGGGCAGATTCTGTACCTCTTCGGGGTCAAGCCGAGACAGGTTTGTTTTCTTTAATAATGAGTGCATGTATGCCTTTTTTAGGTCGTCTGGAAAGATTCTTGTAGTTAAGGAATTATTGATGATTTTTCTTACTGGTGTGGCAGATGAGGTAGTTATACAAATGCTTGTGAAGGTTTGTGATGAACACTGGAGGCAGCCCAGCTTGCTTTGACAAGATCCATAAATTCACTGTGTGATATTTGTTTAAAGGAATGCAGAGGCTGGGTTAGCCTACTCTTGAAGGTTTTTGGGAAAAGGGTTGGGGCTGGCGGTTTTCTTTTGTTCTAAATAGGAGTCCAATATGTATACATTTGTTGTGTAATGATTTGCCAGTGGGATGAGCTCCTATACATTATAGTTGTTGAAATTCGGTCTTAACATTTTTTATTTTCACATTTAGCATTTTAAATTCTGTCTGAATAGTACCTTTTTTAGCTTTTTTGATTGCTGATTTTGTATAATCTGTTAAGTTTTTGTAGGTGAAGTTTGTCTTGATTGCTGTTTGTTTTGAACAAGGTGCTTTGCAGCTTTCTAATTTGCTGTTTGATCCCTTGTAGTGCTGTATTTCTCCAAGTTGCCTGTTTTCCTCTGTTCTGTTATGTTGGTCTGAGTGGTATTAGGATATTAAAAGCTTCCTGTAGCTACTCATTGTTTTTGCATAGATTTTAATGTACCTAGATCTGTGTTGGATGTTAGTTGTGTTTCTAAGTGTTCAAAATTTAGTTTATTCCATGGTCAATATGTGGATGCATGTAAGGTGGGTTTAGGTGTGTTGCTTTGTGGTGCTTTATGTTTGAAAGCTAGCAAATGGTGGTCTGACCATGTGACTGGCGTAGTTGTTTGAAAGGTAACTAGTTCTGGGTTTGCAAAAATTGCATCTATGAAGTGTCCAGCGATGTGTGTGGGGTTGTGGACGATCTGGTGTGTGTCTAGGCCAGTGTTGAAAGTTTTGTGATTGGGCATTTTGGGTTTGTCAAACCAAATAATTAGGTCACCAAGAATGTATAGGTTGAAAAGTAGTGTTGTCAGGTTTGAAACTGTGTCTAGAATTGTGTCTGGGAATGTTGCATTGCTATGTGGAGGTCTGTTAAGAAGTAGGAAGTTTCAGGATTAGGATGGTGTTGGGTTGCATCTGATAAAGAGGGCCTCAATTATTTTGTATGGAGATTTCGTTAGCTTTCTTGAGATTTTTCATTTCCTTGGATATAACATCTAGGCCTCCTCCTCTTTTGCCTATCTGATTGTTTGTGATAGTTTGATAGCTTAGAAGAATGGCTTCATGCTAGACTGGAGCCATGTCATCTCCCAACCATGATTCAGTTATGAAGAATACATCAGGGTGTGTGTAAGTGAGTAGGCTGTAGATGTGATGCTTGTTTTTAGAGAGTGATTGAGCATTTATTAGTAGGCAGTTTAGAGATTGTGTTTTGGTGATGGTGTGAGTTTGTTTTGTAGAAATGTGAGCAGTATTTATTGAACTTGTGGCAAGTGTGTCATTAGTGGTGGTATTATCTGTATGAGAATAGCAATAGTCTTACTTTTCTATGTCGTGTTCCTTGTCCAGCAGACTTAGAAGGCATTGTGAGGTGGTGGAGATGGTCGTTGAGAGTGAGTTGGTGAGCTGTGTTGTTTTTGTAGAGTATTATTGTACAATAGACAAGGAGATGCAAAGTTGTGAAGAGTGGCATATTGTTTATTTTGTTTGCGTCTGTTTAGGGTGGAAGGTGTATGAGTTAGGGGTGGTGGTGCAGCATGAGGATCATTGTGTAAGGCTCTAAAGTGTCCAATGGATGGGAGACGGTTAAATGAGTGTTGTTGATTGTGTTGTGTTGGTATATTTGTGTTAGGTGAGGGGAAGACAGAAAGCTCAACAGTAAAGATGATTTAGTATGTGTATTATTTGTGTAGCCAGGAAGGTGGGAGTCAGTGTATGCTTATAGTTTGTGATGGAATGTATTATGAAAATTGTGTGTGTGTGTGAAGCTTAGTTGTGCCGGTGTGTGTGTTATGTTTTTGTGGAGCAGTGCGAGGAGATGATGATGTGCAGTTGTCTGACAAGGATTTATATGTAAAGTATTGTTGGTGAGTGGAGGCTGAATGGTAAAGGAGGTGGGGATGTGTTTTTTTCAAAGGAGTGTATGTGGTGTGTGATGGGGACGGACAAGAGTTATGGGTGTTTGTTTTAGATTTGATTGCTGGAAGAGGTCATATGTGTGGTGGATTGGAGAGTAAGGGTTGTGTGTTTGTATATTTTTGGTACAAAGAGGAGTAGGGTGTTGGTTGATGAAATGATGCAATGCTAAGCATAGGTTTTGTGGTGACAGAAAGAGCTCTGTTAGGTGTAAGCAGTGGGTAGAGCAAGTGGTTTGTATGAACAGGGAGTGTATGTTTGGATGGAATAAATTAATGTATATTATGTATAGTGTGGCTTTGTGTTGTGTTGGTGTTGTGTGGATTTGTTAGTGGTATGGGACACAGTGCTGGTATGTGTGAGAGTGATGTTGCCACTGTGTGGTAGTTAGGGTAGAAAGGTGTATAGGTGTGGTTTCTGGGGTTTTATAGTGGTTGTTGAGCTATTGAAATGTTGTTATGGTTCATTTGTAGTGAATGAGTAGAGTGCATTTGCTGTGAGTGTGTTTATATGTTTGTGGATATGGGTGGGTTAAGGTGGGTGATGGTGAATGAAATAAAGGGCAGCATTTCTGGCCCTAGGCCTGACCTGTCCCGTAAAGGCCTAAGCAGGCAACTGCCCCTGTCCTCTCCACCCTTATCCTCAATGGCCAGGCTGAGACGCCCTGAGCCCCAAGCTTAAATAGCCCTAGTGATCAAGTAACACCTTTGGCCAATGGAAACCCTAGCCCTAACCCTAACCAGTCGGAACACAAGCCCTAAACCCTAGAGCCAATGGGAGACCTGCCCCTTACAATCAATCACAGCCCTAGCGGTAGCAGCCAATCAGAAACTAGACCCTAAGCCCAAGAGAAACCCTAGCCCTAGTGACCAATCAGAACTCCAGACCTATCAGCCAATCAAAAACCTAGCCCAATAGAAACCCTAGCTCCAGGGACCAATCCGAACCCCAGGCCTATCTGCCAATAAAAATTCTAACCTTAAGCCCAATAGAAACACCAAATACAGCAACCAATCAGAGCACAGATTTAATGTCCAGTGGCAAAGTTATAATAGGAGCCTGTGACTTCAAGCACAGGAGGCTGGACAGGGGGCAGTGACCTTCTCCTGAAGATCAGAATCTCTTTGGATATAGACAGGTTCAATCCACACTTTGCTGGTCCTGGTTTACCCTGATCCTAACCTGGAGTCAGACACAGGTGAGCAGGAGCGAAGAGGTGGAAGCCGGTGGCTGCAAGGTAAGTGTTATTTTATGAAGCCCGCAAGCCATGCCGACAGCCTCTGGTTATATCTACTTTCTAAACACAGTTTAAACCTTAAAGCAGATTCTGTAGTCTCTTAAATACACTCTGCTTAGCCTCTGAGGGAAGTAGTATGCCTTTTTAACTTTAAAAAGACCCAGAGGGGCAGTTGTGGGGTGCTGGGGGTGGATAGGGTGCGATGGGGTACCCCTGGAAGCCTAAGCATGGTACAGGGAAAAACAGGACAGAATTTCAAACTGTCACAAGTACAAAAATAGCAGTTTAAAGAGTAAAAATTGCAAAGAAAGCAAGAAAACAGCAGTTTTAACAATACCTTTTGTACTGAGGACAAGAGATTGGATTAAAACAGTCACAGGTAGAAAAATAACAGTTTTAAAGTTTCAAAAACAGCACAAGTCTGTGTTCTTACCACTTTCTCTGTCTTTTATTCACTGGGCTGTTTATTTAAGGATGTTAGTGGTGTGATGTAGGATTTTACATGAGGGCTGAGGAGAAAAACTCTGCAGAAGTTAATGATAGGCACACTAAGGAGAGGATGTGGCCTAACGTCTAGAGCAGCAGACTTTGAAGCTGGGGTCTGGGTTTGCCTCTCGGTGGGAGGCTCAACATCCTAAGATTCCTGGAAAATCACTTAGGGTCCCATTACGATGTCCACCCGCCACCGTAACGGTAAACGGGACCGACTGCCAGAGGTGGGCAGTCCCGCCATGCCCATTAGGATGCGACCGCCACCCTGGCGGTCGCATCCCGCATATTTTACATTGTGGCGGCCAGTGCTGTAAGCAGCACCCGCTGCAATACAAAAGATGCATGATGTGCATTAGCATGCACAACGTGACAGGCACCGCGCGGTGCCTGCCACCTTGTGTATGCCACTGTAGGGGGGTACCAGAGGTACCTCCCCATTTGCACCCCCCAACACCAAGGGGGCCCAAAACAGGCCCCCACAGCCAAAGCCTGCGTGTCTTTCCGTGGCGGAATCGCCGCCATGGAAAGGCTAAATTCCAAACATATCTTAATATGGCTGGCGGTGCCTGCTAGGCACCGCCACCATATTGAGGACCAAGAACGCACGGCAGGCAATCGTAACGACGGACGGCGCACAGTCTTTCTGTCCGCCGCTGTACCCCCACCATTGTAATATGGCAGGGGTAAATGGAGTGCGGGAGGAGATAGATGTCGGCAGATCGCCACCGCCGGTCGGGCGGTGGCGAACTGCCCGACATCATAATGGTCCCCTTAATATCTCTGTGCCTAAAAATGAATGTGTCTGTCTGAAAAGCAACTGGTGCCCATGTAAAGTGCACTGATGTCTTCGGATCAAGTTTGCACTGTATAAACCTGCAAAAAAAAGTATGATGAAAAAATTCAATACAAATTGGTTGTTCCAGTCTCAGAACAGTGCTTGTGATTCATATGAATTTATAAAGGGACATTATCGATGCTGTTTTTAAGACTCTTCTTTCAATCAATCAATCAATCAAAGCATTTGTATAGCGCGCTACTCACCCGGAGGGTCTCAAGGCGCTTGGGGGAGGGGGGTCCTCTACTGCTCGAACAGCCAGGTCTTGAGTTGCTTCCTGAAAGAGAGGTGGTCTTGGGTCAGGCGGAGGTGGATGGGGAGGGAGTTCCACGTCTTGGCAGCCAGGTAGGAGAAGGATCTTCCTCCTGTTGTGGCTCTTCGGATGCGGGGAACGACAGCGAGGGCGTGGCTGGTCGATCGTAGCTGGCGGGTGGGAGTGTAGAAGGTCAGGCGGTCGTTAAGGCATCTGGGGCCTTGGTTGTGGAGAGCTTTGTGGGTGAGGAGTCGGAACGTGATTCTCTTGTTGACGGGGAGCCAGTGCAGGTCTCTCAGGTGTCCGGCGATGTGGCTGTGTTGGGGGATGTCCATGATGAGTCGTGCTGAGGCGTTCTGAATGCGCTGGAGTCTTTTCTGGAGTTTGGCTGTGGTTCCGGCGTAGAGGGAGTTGCCGTAGTCCAGTCGGCTGGTGACGAGGGCCTGGGTGACCGTCTTCCTGGTTCCGGTGGGGATCCACCGGAAGATCTTGTGTAGCAGGCGTAGGATGTTGAAGCATGACGAGGAGACGGCGTTGACTTGTCTGGTCATCGAGAGGGAGGAGTCCAGGATGAAGCCCAGGTTGCGTGCGTGGTCCGTTGGTTTGGGTGCGCTGCCCAGGGCAGGGGGCCACCAGGAGTCGTCCCAGGCGGAGGGTGATGATCCCAGGATGAGGACTTCCGTCTTATCTGAGTTCAGTTTCAGGTGGCTGTTCATCATCCACTCGGCTACGTCTTTCATCCCTTCGTGTAGGTTGGTTCTGGCGGTTGCGGGGTCGTTGGTGAGGGAGAGGATCAGCTGGGTGTCATCGGCGTAGGAGAGGATGTTGAGGTTGTGTTGGCGTGCGATGGCCGCGAGGGGGCTCATGTAGATGTTAAACAGCGTGGGGCTGAGTGATGAACCTTGTGGTGCACCGCAGATGACTTCGGTGGCCTCGGATCTGAACGGGGGGAGGCGGACTCTCTGTGTTCTTCCGGCGAGGAAGGAAATGATCCACTCCAGTGCCTTCTCCTGGATTCCGATGTTATTCAGGCGCTGCACTAGGGTGCGGTGGCAGACAGTGTCGAACACTGCGGAGTGGTCCAGGAGGATGAGGGCCGCTGTTTCCCCGTTGTCGAGCAGGGCTTGGATGTCGTCAGTGGCTGCGATGAGGGTGGTCTTGGCGCTGTGGTTGGCCCGGAAGCTGGACTGTGAGTGGTCGAGGGATCCATTCGTCTCGAGGAAGGCGGCCAGCTTCCTGTTGACGGTCTTCTCGATGACTTTGGCAGGAAAAGGAAGGAGCGAGATGGGGCGGTAGTTTTTGAGGTCAGTGGGGTCCGCTGATGGTTTCTTCAGTAGGGCGCTGAGTTCGGCGTGCTTCCAGCTCTCTGGGAAGGTGGCGGTGTCGAAGGAGATGTTGATGATGTCCCGGAGATGGGGTGCGATGATGGAGTCGGGCTTGTTGAAGACGTGGTGAGGGCAGGGGTCGGCTGGTGATCCGGAGTGGATGGAGTTCATCGTGCGGATGGTGTCTTCGGTGTTGACCGGGGTCCAGACGCGGAGGGTGGTGGTGGGGGGCGTTGGTACGGTCGTAGGGTGCATCGGCTGTGTGCTGAAACTGTTGTGTATGTCTGCGATCTTGCTGTGGAAGAACGAGCCGAGCGAGTTGCAGAGGTCTTGCGAGGGAGTGATGTCGTTGTTTCCGGCGCTGGGGTTCGAGAGCTCTTTGACGATGTTGAAGAGTTCCTTGCTGTTGTGGGCGTTGTTGTCCAGTCGTTCCTTGAATGCGGTTTTCTTGGTGGTGTGGATCAGCTGCTGGTGTTTTTGGGTGGCGTGCTTGAGGGTGGTCAAGTTGTCTGTAGTCGGGTCTCTGCGCCAGGCTTTCTCGAGGGCCCGGCAGTTCTTCTTGGAGCTCTTGAGTTCGTCTGTGAACCAGGATGCTTTCTTGCTGCCGGGTCTGACGGGGGGGTCTTCAGTGGAGCGAGGTCGTCTGCGCAGTTGGTGATCCATCTTGTGAGGTTGTCGGCGGCTTGGTCGGGGTTCATTGAGCTGGCGGGAGGGTTCTGGCTCAGGGATGTGGTGAGTTGGTCGGTGGTGATCTTGTTCCAGTATCTGCGGGGAACCTGTTGCGGGTGGTGGTGAGTGGTGGTCCTACTGAAGCTGAAGTGGACGCAGCTGTGGTCTGTCCAGTGGAGTCCGGTGGTGCGGCTGAAGGAGATGTCCTTGCTGGAGGAGAAGACAGGGTAAAGCGTGTGGCCGGCGTAGTGGGTGGGGTGGTCACCAGTTGCTTGAGTCCGAGGTTGGCGAGGTTGTCCAGCAGGGTGGTGGTGTTGCGGTCGTTGTTGTTCTCTAGGTGGAAGTTGAGGTCCTCTGGGAGGATGTAGTCAGCGGAGGGGGGGGCGTGCGGGCTGATGAAGTCAGCGATGTCTTCACTGAATTGTGTGCGTGGTTCCGGGGGTCTGTAGATGAGGGTGCCTCTGAGGGTGGTCTTGGGGTCGGTGTGTATCTGGAAGTGCAGGTGTGAGGGTGTCGTCGGAGTTGGTCGTGATGCGGATGGTGTTCTTGTGGACGATGGCGATGCCTCCTCCGGTCTGGTTGACGCGGTCCCTCCAGGTGATCTTGTATCCGTCCGGGATGGCGATGTCGGGGAGGTTCCAGAGTTCAACGGTGTGTCTGTGGACGGAGAGGGTGTTGAGCAGGATGCACTTCAGGTAGTTGCTGCTGGTGCCCGGCTTGGCGGGTGCGGTGCAGGTCCGGGTGCAGGAGAGCTTGCAGGAGTGGCAGGTGAAGGGTCCGTGGATGCATCCTGGGGTGGCTCGGTGGCAGCCGGGGATCCGGCCGGTGTTGAGTGCGTTGAGGGTGGAGGCGTCGTAAGTCCGGCGGGTGGGCTGGCAGCTGCGGGGGCCAGGGTTCCTGGCGCTGGGCGCCGTCCGGGCGCAGACGGGCTTACCTTTGGCGCGCCTTCGGCACACAGTTGGCGCGCCCGCTGCACGTCAACGCTGCACGTCAACGCTGCGCGTACGCATGCACTCTGCCATGAATGGACAGTTGGGGGGGCGGGGCGAGGGAGGAGCAGCTGGGAGGCGGGAGCGGGGTGGCGAGTGGGGGGGAGCGGTGCGGTGATGCTGGAGGGAGCGTGGGTGGGGCCGCAGGGGAGCAGCGGCAGGGAGCGGGGTGGGGCAGGGAACAAGCAGTGACAACGGGACAAATAAAGTACAATGCGAAAAAACAACGAAGGAAACAAAATACAAGTACAGTAAACGAGGCAGGCACAGAGGACGACGGAGCCAATATAAAATACAATGCGGGAAGGACGGCGATACAAGTTACCAAAATACGAAGCAGGCACAGAGGGCAGGCAGGGTCAGGGGGCCAAACCAGCAGGGGCAGAACTCTCTAGGCAGCAGGAGGAGGCCGGGCACACTCGGGGTGGGCCACGCGGCGGGAGGAGCGACCGGGTCTGACCAGGTCAGGTCAGGTCACAGCTCCTCGCCCGTGAGCCTCGCCTTATGAACCCTTGTGGGAGGGAGGAGCAGCTGGGGGGCGGGAGCGGGGTGGCGAGTGGGGGGGGAGCGGTGCGGTGATGCTGGAGGGAGCGTGGGTGGGGCTGCGGGGGAGCAGCGGCAGGGAGCGGGGTGGGTCAGGGAACAAGCAGTGACAATGGGACAAATAAAGTACAATGCGAAAAAACGACGAAGGAAACAAAATACAAGTACAGTAAGCGAGGCAGGCACAGAAGAAGACGGAACCATTATAAAATACAATGCGGGAAGGACGGCGATACAAGTTACCAAAACACGAAGCAGGCACAGAGGGCAGGCAGGGTCAGGGGGCCAAACCAGCAGGGGCAGAACTCTCTAGGCAGCAGGAGGAGGCCGGACACACTCGGGGAGGGCCACGCGGCGGGAGGAGCGACCGGGTCTGACCAGGTCAGGTCAGGTTCTTTGCATCTCTGTGGCTTATCAATACACTTTCGCTATGAGGTGTACACAAGTAAAAATTTTAAATCATTAGTTTGTACTATAAATATTTTCAGTTCCCAGTGTTCTGCGTTTTTGCGGGAGTATATGCTTCTCTTCCAATGCACATATTATATCCCAGGCAATAACAACATAAACGATTAATGACCCCAGTTATATCCTTGCAACCGCCTATTTAAAATATACTGATATCTAAAATGTAACTGTATTAGTCAATGCTCAGTTATTATATTAATTGTGCATTTGTTATAGCCATCATCACATCACAATAACTGATTACACTTCCTTCCACTTGATTTCCTTCTCCTTGGACTCAAGTTTGACCACAAAACCCCCCCTGCCCAAGAACACCTGGGCTCGCAACTGGGGCAAAGTTGACATCCCATTGCTCTGTTCCTCTTTATTAGCCTCTAGTCCAGCTATAGAGGAACAGGCCACACCGCTTCAGGCAGAAACTCTAAATAAATGGCTGTCTAACGCCTGCGACCAGGTGGCACCCCTAAGACGCATTAGGGTAAGACGCGTCCACGACGTCAACAAATGGTTCACTCCAGAACTTAAGGAGAAAAAACTGGCTGCCCGCCGTGCAGAACGTGCGTGGAGACGTACTTACTGCACCGCCACCAAATTACTGTACTCCTCCACCCAAGCAGAGTACAAGAAAGCCATCATAGACGCCAAAACTTGCTACTTTTCGAACAAGATCCTCCGGGCAGAGAACCAACCAAGAGACATTTTTGCCACAGTCTTCGAATTAGCCTCTTCGGACAGGACCACATCCAAGCCGGTACCTTCCCAGCCCCTGTGCGATTCGCTGAATAACTTCTTTATCAACAAAATTGCAGATATCAAGGCCAATATTCCCCCTCCCTCCTCAGTTTCCTAAACCTTGACCTACCACCCAACGCCTTTCACCTCGACCTTATAGCCCCGCTGTCCAAAGAAATCTTCCTCTCCCTGCTCCCCTGCGTCAAGTCTGGATCCCCTTCCGACATCTGCCCGGCTCACATCTTGCGCGATATCTTCCTTACTTGCCCATCCCCCCCTCACCTTTCTCAATGAGACCCTTAAGTTAGGTACTGTCCCTCCATGCCACAAATCAGCCACCATCATTCCAATCTTGAAAAAAACAGGCGCAGATCCAACAGCGCTAGTAAACTATCGGCCCATTTCCCTTCTCCCCTACCCGGCCAAAGTTCTCGAACGCCACGCCACCAAAGTCCTTAGCTCTTTCATAGAGGACAGCGGCTATTTCTCACCGTGCCAAGCAGGGTTCCGCCCTCTCCATTCCACCGAAAAAGTGGTGGTCTCTGTTATAGACACACTCAGAGCGGGGCAAGATGCTAATCTTCCACAGGCACTGGTTCTGCTTGATTTGTCGGCCGCCTTCGACACGGTGGACCACACCATCCTCCTTTCCCGTGTCGAGGCGGCAGGCATTGGAGGCTCCGCCCTGGCCTGGCTCAGCTCATTTTTGAGCGATCGCTCACAGGCAGTCCACCTGGCGAACTTTTCCTCCGAGGCCCGCAAAGTGCAATGTGGCGTCCCTCAGGGATCCTCTCTTTCCCCTCCCCTTTTTAATTTGTACATCTGTCCGCTTATTTCTGCCCTGCAGAGGATGGAGGTCACGGTGTTTAATTACGCCGATGACCTCCAGCTCATTTTTAACCTCTCTGACTCCCCTGATTCTATTCATAATTTCCAGGCGGTGATGATCTTTATCAGGGATTGGATGAGCTTTAACCATCTTAAGCTCAACCCTGATAAAACCGAACTTCTTCTCACTGGCGGTAAACTCAACCCATGGTCCCTCATTTTCTGGCCCCCCTCTTTTGGTCCCTCCCCCTCTCCCTCTCCCTCTGTCAAGACATTGGGAATCACCCTCAATCAACAACCCACCTTACACTCTCAGATCAGCACGGTGGTTTCTTCCTGTTTTTTTACTTTGCGCACCATTCGAAAGATCTCACGGTTTTTTTCCTCTCAGCCCTTAAACTGATCTTGACGGCCTTGGTCCTCTCCCGGTTGGATTACGGGAATGTCCTATACAACGGCGCCCCCGCATACGCCATCCGATGGCTTCAACTGGTGCAGAACCAAGCTGCCCGCCTGGTTTATGGTTTACCCAAATCACACCACACCACTCCCCTTCTAAGATCCCTCCATTGGCTCCCTATAAGAGAAAGGGCCCTCTTCAAGATGGGATGCATTACGTTCCAGGCCCTTGCGGGAACCGCTCCATCTTTTATCATGTCCAAAATCGTACCCTACATCCCCAGCAGACAACTGCGATCTTCCCCTCTGTCCCTCCTGGTGGTGCCCAGGTGCAAGAAGAGCAAAATGGGAGGCTCTAAGTTCTCCTTCCTTGCTCCGCAATTTTGGAATTCTCTACCTCTCCATATGACATCAACATCATCCTACCTGGAGTTCCGCAGCACCCTGAAAACCAATTTGTTTGCACAGGTTTTTAAAATCTAAACCGCTCCACCCTCTTACTCAGGTGTCATTCTCCTCAACAGCGCCATGAAACCGCCTGGTGTACGAGCGCTAAATAAATACTTTTAAATTCAAATTCAAATTCTGTTACCGTAAATAGTGTGTGATGTCACTTCCACTACTTCTGGCATTTTGGTAAATCCGCACCTATGCATTCAGACTAGTTCTCATGTGACAGTTGGTTAAACAAAAGCTTTTGTACTCTCTGGAGGTAAAACACGGCATGGGACAAGAGAGGCAAAGGCACTACAACACCTGCACCAACAAAATATGGGGAATTTGAAGGTGGTGGAATGTGATACCCACCTCGAATTGCACATGGCAAGTGAGTGAATTCAGAAATCATGCCTTCCTCCAAACAGGTTTTGGTTTCAGACACAAATAGTGCATTATAACACATGCGTTGCTCATACATTGGTGACAAAGCAATGGAATCTGAAAGGGCACTACAGACTTATTCTGATACCTTTAGGATGTGACGAGAAAGTGTGAGACTTCACGGCAGTGTTGGGGGTTCTCCCTCTTCCAGAATACTTTGGCAAATGGGGACAAAAGCGGGAATTGTCCAGCAATTATTTCTCTAAATTGTCTTAAAAGCCCTAGGTCTTATAAACAGTTCAAATTGTCTATTTAAACAACTTCATAAGTATTATCATTATTCAGTCAAGCTACAGACAAATATAGCAGTCTGACAGGCATCATGTTAGCAAATGCGGAATACTGCCCACCAAGAGACATGAAACAGAATATGGTGATGGAATTGAAAACACAATATCTGCTCCTTCTTCACCCCAGTAAAAAAGAAAAAGAGAAATTACATGACTCATTTCCTCGTGTTTTTCTGATTGATTTATCAATCTCCATAATAGCATGGCACAGTTTCTTAACCAAACTTCCATCAGCATAAACTTCCCATATACAAGCGAACTAATGACTCACTAATATACTAGGACCATTGTCTACACCCCATCTTGGGTCTAACGTGATGCTATTTATCGCTATGACAAAACATATGAAAAGAAACAGTTTTCTTGGTGTGTTAACGACTTATTGTAGTAATTTGCTAGTGACAAGCGAACTAATGTCTCACTAACACACCAGGCCTATTGTCTGCACCCCTACTTGGACCTAATGAGATGTTATATTTCGCTATGACGAGATATGTGAAAAGACACTTTTTTCTAGGTCCGTAAACGACTTATTGCAATAGTCTGTTAGTGACAAAAGGGATCTGCCGTGGCCCGATTTGTAAAACAACGAGGATGTTTGCATTAAACTACAATTACCATAATTCACGCACTATGCCTCCGCATCAGGATGGCTGTTTCGTAAAAAGAAAGGTTGCAGACCCTATAAATTACTTCAGGTCCCCCCCTAAAAATTACTTCGGGTCTTGTCCTCCACACAGCCAGCATGAGGCACGAGAGATGGATTATTGTGCAATAACTTCCAGAAATGAGTTTATAACAAACGGACGAATTTCCCTCATGAAACTACTTTTTCCATGATTCTTCGAATTTCAACTACAACCCCCATGATCCTCGTGGACGTTGTTTGTTAATGCCGAATGTTACCGCGGACACTCGCAGTCCGGAAGCTGTGTGTATACGGAGACTGATTTGCTTCGAGCGAATTGAACGGAGACGGACGATCCGTTATTCATTCAGGTATGGGCCGAGTCCCTTGTTAAATCCAGGCGAACAATCGTATACGCTGTAAAAAAGCCGAACCATGAGAGCACTCGTTGACACTCGCTATATTCCATCTTTCCATTTTTTCAGAGCGTCTTAGCGCAAGGGATTGGAATCCAATAAACGCGAACACCGGGTGATTTCTAGAGTAAGTACTTTCCCCTGCAATTCCTCTGGAATAGTCATCTGTGAGAAATAAACCACATAACATAGCTTTGATTGTATCCAACCACAGGTACACAAGACCCCGACCACCTTTATACACACAGACAGTGACTCTGGTCCTACAAGCCACATGTAAGTTTAACCATCAGTGTGAATGTGAGTACCCCTGAGGGAGTGTTTGTAATGATTTGTTTTGCTGAACATTAAGTGCTAATGCATAGGTTGTGATTTCCCTTGTAGTGTCCTGCGACGGATTTATTTGGGTTACTCACAAGTGTAGACAGGTAAGAGATGCTCCAGACTAAAAGAGAGCGATGGCAGGCTGATAAGAGAAATGAGACTAATTATCTTATTATTTCCTTTCCCCACAGCTTGTCTTTTTGGTCCTGATGAGAACTCTATAAACCAGCTAGAGTTCGAAACGTGTAGACCAGTTATTTTCCAGCCATAAGGTTGTGTAAACATTAGCCTCAGAAAAATTTAAATGAGATGACATTTTTTTGGTTCAATTTTCTATGGCATTGTTAAAAGAATTGTGAAAAAAGTTTGATAATTGTAAATATATTGTTTGTTGTATGTGGTGAATGTGTGGAGTGGTTGTGACTGAAGGTGAGAGAATCCGGACTTTGGAGTGCCTGAGAGTGTATTGTATGTTCTTGAATTTGTACATTATATGTGTTTTTAATGTTGCAATTTTGTGAAAAATAGAAAAAGTACAAAAAATTGAGTGAAAAATGTGATATTTTGAATAAATAATAATTTCAATTTGATTAACTCAGACAGAAAAAGTAGTCTACGTCACTTTTTGTTTTTTGTCAATTAGTGTATGGCCATTAGAAAGAAAAGTATTTACAGTACTGGCATTTATTTTATTATTTAGTTCTCAGAGACTTTGCCTTACTGTTGGGAGTGTTGCTGGTGCTAAAATATAAAACGTGGCGTCTGTGCAATTTAACTTATGTGTATGGCAACCCATGAAGCGGGCGCTATGGTGATAAAAAAAGAAACAGGAAACTGGGCGCCATAATAGGTGCCTTGGTGACACAAAATAAAGCAAATAGTCCCTAAACACAACACATGAACACTTAGGGCCTCATTACGATGTCGGGCGGAAACTAATGCGACCAACTCATTGTTGGGTTCGGTTCCGACCGACTCGAAATCGGCGGTGCCGCACGACCAATTACGATGCTTCCGAACACTGGTCAGAAGGACTCCCATTGACTTCAATGGGAGCCTGTGTTGTGCCTGAAAACACAGGCTTCCATGGGGAAAATGGGTGTCTGCGAAAAGCCTTGCACCCTGTCGCAAGCACCCCATGGGGCCTGCCACCCTGTGCATGGTTTTACAGCAGGGTCCCTTGTGTGCCCCCACAGATCCCAACCAGAAACATCAGCATGAAGGGGGCCTGCTAGGGGCCCCCAAAGTCAGTTTGCAACAGCCTTTTTGTGTCAGACAGGCCGATTGGAAAGGCTGTCAGGATCAGACATCGTAAACACTCAGTCAGAAGCGCTGTCCATAGAGCTGTAAGAATCGTCTTTGACTTGGAGTCTCCGAGTGCCGATCGGAACCGACTCGGACTGACTAAAAAGTTTCGCTTGGGGCTGCGCACATCGTAGTCAGTTAGTCAGAAAGTTTTCCGACCGAGCTGGTCGGAAGGGTTCCAACATGGTCTAGGGGAATCCGAATGTAAGTAGGAGGCTTTCCGCCCGACATCGTAATGAGGCCCTCATAGCGTAATAAAACTGTAGTTGGTTGGGGCTCCTTCAGATAAAACAGAAGTGATGAATTGGGAGCACCAACCAATAAGGAGCCAGGCAATAAGAGTGATGCAGAAGTTAACCAATGGCAAGCAGCAGGTAGGATTACACTTGCTATACTGCTTACAGCAGGTTTTGCATACAGCGCATGCGCGCTGCCTAGGCTTGACCTAAAAAATGCTTTTCCTGGATATTTCACAGCAAAATATGAAAATACAAACCAGCTTTCTCGAACGCCTCAACTGTTCCTGGGCTAGGCATGTGAAAATAACACTCACTGTCTCCACATCCCTGGATATTCCAAGGCATAATATGTCAGGTTAAGGATTTGTTAAGCACAAAAAATATCCAAAGTGTATCCTGGCAATGAGGGCATAGGAGGAGCAAAGTAGCTGTGACAATAGATTAAGAGGGAGCTAGCTAAAGAATCAAGTGAGTTTCATTTTTTCCTGAAGGCATTATTGTAGGCAAATGATTTAAGTGTGAGAGGGAGGTCGTTCCAGAAATTGGGAACCTTGTTGATGCAGGGAAGCACAGGTTTAGCTGAAAGGGAGCAAAGAGGGCATGGAAGCAGATGATGTTTGAATTTCCTAAGGTATTTAGGGCCAGAATTATAGACTGCTCTGTGGACCAAGAGTTTTGAAAATGGAAAACCTTGTAATAGGAAGCCAATATAGATCTTTTAATTGTGAGGAAACGTAATGCATGGCTGGAAGATTGAGAATAAACCAAGCAGGTGAATAATGGATGATCTGGAGATGGTGCAGGAGATTATCTGGAAGACTAAGGTAGACGGAAATATCTTAATCAAGCCAGGATTTGATTATTCAATGGATGACCATTTTTTAGGAAGAAAGGTTGAGCATAGGCACAATTTCCTGAGCATTTTCATAGGATTAAAAAAAGCCCTAGAAACCTGATTGATTTGTGTGTTAAAAGTAAGTTGATCATCCAAGATAATGCCAAGGCTTTTAGCAGATGCAACTGAAAGAGGTTAATGCAGTTCTAAGGGCCACTAGGCCAAAGTCCAGACAAAGGGATGGTAACCAAAAAGAAAAAACTCCGTCTTGTTACAGTTACATTTGAGAAAGCTATTCTGCATCCAACTTGAAAACATTCTAATACAAAATGGAACGCTTGGCTGAGTCTGGATTGTTAGCAATGTAAATGATAATCAGTGTTTTATCGGTGTAGGATACAGTGTAAAGACGCATGACCAAATAAGCCAGCAAGCGAGAGCATGCATACATTAACGAATGTGAGTCTCATGGATGATCCTTGTCAAATTCCCTAAAACAGGGCGGAAATAAAGGACTTGAAAGCGGGAAGAGGGAAGAGTAAAGGCTTGAGCTGTGCGCGAAACAAAGGCGCCAAGCCATTTGAGAGCTTGTATAAAAAGTCTGCTAATCAAAGTAGAGTGTTACAGAGTGTTGAATACTGCTGAGAAGTCAAATAATAAGGTGGCAGAGCCAATTTGGTCCAACATAATTCTACAGTCATCAGTCAGAGATATTATGGTCGTGTCTGCACTGTATAGGGGCTAGTAACTGGACTCAGAACGATCCAACAAGCTGCTACCTCTCAAATCCTGAGGGAGTTATGCATTCATTGCTTTTTTTCCAGTATGTTAGAGAGAAAAGGAAGGAGCGATATAAAATGATAATTGCTCTAAATTTCGAGATCAGTGGACACATTTTTGAGAGGAACCACCTGTTCTTAGTATTATAAGATGGTGTAATCTTCTTCACACTTGCAGTTATTCAAGGAAAGAGGTGTATAAAGAACAAACCACCATCTCCATAGTCCCTGCTATTCAATGGCAGACAGTGGAAAAGGACACACAGCCTTCTTCATGGCCCATGCTGTTCCAGGACATGCATGTTAAAATAACATCCATTCTTCTACACATCATTGCAATCCAAGGGTTATCATACCAAGAGAGAAAACAGCCTTTTCCATAGACTTTATTCCGGAGGTAGAATAACAAAAGTAACACTCAAATCTTTTCAATGAAAAATAACATTCAAATCTTTTCAATAGTCAGTCAGGACATTTCTAAACCTATATGAAGAAGCACTAGCAAAGTCAAACGTCAGAGCTTGTAACTTAAAGTGCGTATTTATTGCTTGGTGACTTGAGGAACGCAATCACTTGTCATATCTGCCTTTTATTCCTTCTTTCACTCATGTATCCATTCATCAACCCATTGACTCATTCTTAAATTCACTCACTCGTAAATCCATAATACCACTCACAAACTCATAAATCAATGAAGAAACGTTCTGTCGTAAGACAGGCATATTGCCTTTTGCCGCTAGGTGTGAAGATTCCACCTGAAAGCAGACTTCCCAATGACTGCGGGGCCTCCACCACCAGTGCAGAGACTCCTTGTGAATCAGGTCCTGCGCGTTTAGAGGGTCACACACCAGACAGGTCAAAGCAACCCTACAGGTTCAGGTATCATACAGCGGTAGTGATAAGGCCATACATTTTTTTTTTACTATAGATGATGTTATAATTCCGTGTTACTAACACACAAGATGATAAATCTCCATGTTGTCTCAGAGCACAGTGCAGGGGAGTGGTGGACGCAGGCAGGTATGAGCCAAATGAATAGTTCACAGTGCTCCCTTAACAAAAGTCAGGCACATTCTGCTAACAGTAGGGTGGTGTCAGCTTGTATCAGGGGCTGTGATGTGTCCCAGGGTGAGGAGCTGTGTGGTGCTCTACAACTGTCTCCAAAGTTGAGAGACAAAACCCACCCACAGATTGGAGACGGATTCATATATGAAAATTGCTGCAAGTTTTCACAGTCATTTGAGGCAAGGATTCAGTGTATTGATACTGTGTTTAATGAGTTGTTTTCCATTACCCTTGCACTTTCTTGTTATGTTGGGGGAGGACGAGAGGGTAATGGTATTTGTTTATGAACGGTTCTAGTGCACTAGCATGATGACATACATATATGTAGCATGTTGTTTTAAGGGGTGCTTGTCACATACGTATCATATTGATTCTGCTGGCGTTCCATTATTTTAAGTACAGCCATTAATGGACTTCATTACCTGAACCTCATTTACATCTGCGTACAGCTGGTAATTTCTGGTCAGGTTAAAAAAAAGTCTACCGTGAGCATTTGTGTTTTACTGAAGGATTTCTGGCCCTGATACTCAAACCATTTTTCTCTGACTAATTGTTACAATGGAAGAACCATATTTGCAAAGATGTTTTTTTCTGTGAATGTGCATCTATTATTCCCATTAAATTCTGGAGTGTCAGATATTACTTCAAATAAGACAAAACTGGTCATAGAAAAGCTTTGTGAATCTGACTTATAGCTTCTCTGAGGAATGTCTGGTCACTTTGAGGTAAAGTCCAGGAAAGAGGACCCGCGCCCCAAAAGACACAGAAGGGCTCAGACAGGGTAGGTCATGTTAGCAGCACAACCTTTGCCACGCTTCTTTCAGAGGCTGAATGCTGGTAAATGACCGCCATTTTAGGTTGCAGACACTTTGAAAGCCAAAGCATTTTGAATGTTTTTCAGAGGTTACTCAGAAAACATCTTTTCTACTACTTGGCATTGGTTGGCACCTTGATTAACATGAGTAAGGCCCTTTCCGTGGTCAAACTCACACTGACAGCTAGTCATAAAAAAACAGATGTGGGGGCTACCATTTGGAAGATGGGAGTGTTAATGACCAGTGTTGAAAACCAGCAGACTGGACTACGGCAACACACTCTACGACGGGATCAACAGAACCCATCTACACAAACCCCAAACCATCCAGGAGGCAGCATCCAGGCTCATCCTCGGGACACGGCATAGCAAACACATGACCCACCACCTACAAGACCTCCACTGGCTCCCCGTCAAGAAGAGGGCCACCTTCACACTCCTCACCCACCCCTACAAATCCCTCAACATCGGACCCAAATACCTCAACGAGGGAATATCCTTCCACGTACTCAAGAGGAACCTCCGCTCCGCCAACCTCACCCTGGCAGAGGTACCCCGCATCCGCAGAAACAGAACAGGTGGCAGAACCTTCTCCTACGTCGCAGCCAAAACCTGGAACGAGCTCCTGGTGAACATCTGACTCTCCCCGACCCTGCACACGTTCAAGAAGGACCTCATGACCTGGCTCTTCGACTGATCCAGAGCTGCTCCCCTGCCCCTCCCCCACTCCCTTCAACGCCTTGAGACCCTCACGGATGAGTAGCGCGCTTTACAAATCCCTGATTGATTGAGATAGGGCAGCACCGGCAGACAAGGATTTTGTTGTGAGAAATTGAGAAGTAGTGCCTAAAAAAATGGTGGAGGGATTAGATTAAGTGTCTGGGAGCGGAAGGGGCACTAGAACCATAGTAACACTGCTACACCACTGGCGATTGCACAGTTGGAGTGGCATCCATCTCCTAATGTCAATTAAGCTGTAAGCCTGTCTTGGTTTCTGACTTCTTCCCCTCCCCCAGCGCCAAGAGGTCTGAGGATATTTGTATGCTTTACAGTCGTGTGTATTTTAATCCATTCCTTCATTCAATTCAATTATACATAAAGAGTGGTGGCTGCAAGCAATTATTGCCCTTTGACATTTCAGACATTTCACAGTTGAACTCGCTAGTAATTCAAATATTTTCCCATTCCCTTTTTCCAATCCTAAGGACTTTTTACAAGTAAGAACTATGATATTCCTAGTATTTTCTTTCCTTTCTAAACTTGGTATTCTTCATTGGTTTGTTTATAATTTGAATTTAATGTATTCGTGTTTTATTGGACACAATGTTTAAACGTGATATAAGTTATGTTCTGCTACGGAGGTGATCTGAGTGATCAAAAATGCTTCACAAATATGCAATTACTTATTACCTCACATACTTAACCAATAGGTCGCCTCGTATAACTCGTATGTACTTGTTTTTTCATCCAAAGAAAGATGGTGTTTTACCAAGACATAACCGTGAAACTTCCAACAATGCTCCAAAACCGATAGCAAAATGTAATGCAAACTGAAAAAAAACGTTTTCATTGCAAAAGTTTAACTCATTTCATGAAAATTTTAAAAACATTTTCCTTAGGTTTAAAGCAATGTAAAAAGGCGTGGACGGAAAGGAAAGAAGAAATATTTGTGTAGAGACATCACAGAAAGGCAAATAAAATACGTTTTAAGGATAAGCATTAAGCATGTTACGGACAAAATGTTTTTTTTCGTTATTGAGGAAATTCAGTGCTATGATGAAGTAAATGTGGGTGACCTGAACGAAAGTCATGAATTTAATACCTCATTAAAAGCAAGCTCCTAACCGCAGTGCGGAGGATGACACCTCCAATTGAATTGTATCCACATGAGAATGCAAGCTCATGCGTTCTACTGTAACACAGAGAGATGAAATCACCACAGCGCCAGCAAAGATGACCTCACTCTCATAAACATTATGGGAGGTGACATCACTCAAGTATCGCTGTCATTTAAGAGCTTTCCTTCCAAGAACCGGATGACTTTCTGTTTTCTTGGCGTGGCCTTTCCAGTCAGGGTGGTTTATCGACACGTTTCACTGGTTTAATTTACAATCGGAATACAGACAGGTTTTAATTAGCTCATTTTGGCTAATCGGAATATATATTACACTATGGATATTTCCAAGCACTAACTGTCTCTTCTCCACAAGAGCTGTAAATAAAGTAGTCAAAGAAAAACAGATTCATATGTTTTCTTCTAGACAATGGATTTCGAAACAAAACAAAACAATATATATTGGAGAAACACATTTAAGAAACTTTCAGGCACATGCATCAAAGGATTTTGCGATCGCAAACGGTGCGAATCGCAAAAATCGTCCGTTTGCGATCGCAAAACCTGCTTTTGGAATGCATGAAGGGTGAAGGCCCTCGCATTTTGAGAATTCGCCAATATATGGGAATTCTCAAATTGCGATTCCTTAAATGCAATGCATGAAACTTTAAAAAATTGCGATTTCGCAATTAGGGGGAGCAAATTACCATGAGGTTGAACCTCGTGGTAATTTGCGAAAACTTTGAAAAATGCACTTTAGTGCATTTTTCAAAGTTTCATGTTGTGCACACACATGCCCTTAGGGCATGTGTGTGCACAACATATGTGCACAGATTGATTTCAGGGGTGCAACAGGGTGTCCTTTGGACACCCCTGCACCCTTGAAATCGCATTCTCAATTTGCGATTCGCTAATTGCGAATCGCAAATTGAGAATGTCTTCCCATTCATTCCTAAGGGCCTCTAGGCCCATTGAAATGAATGGGGAGGTATTCCTTAATTGCGACTCGCAATTTGCGAGTCGCAATTAAGGAATATTAAGAAATCGCAATTTTTTTTGCGATTTCATGATGCATTGCATTTTGCGATTCCTTAATTGCGATTCCTTATTTTTCGCAATTAAGGAATCGCAAAAAGCAATATTGATGCATGTGCCCCTTTGTGTTGAGAATTTCGATATACTTTTGATATATTCCAAAAGCATGCATTAGCATATATTTTTAGGTAATAAGGTAAAACTTCGGAGAATCTCCAGCCAATCAAAATTATGAAAATGCTGTATTTAACAGATAACAATAACCTGCAATTCTTGTGCTAAAATCTTAGACCGGATATTCTAAGTGTTTATGTGGTAACAAAGCCTGCGT
This sequence comes from Lissotriton helveticus, assembly GCF_964261635.1. Classification (NCBI taxonomy): domain Eukaryota; kingdom Metazoa; phylum Chordata; class Amphibia; order Caudata; family Salamandridae; genus Lissotriton; species Lissotriton helveticus. Next base: position 646,382,535 of record NC_136059.1, read on the forward strand.
TTCGCAAAATTACGGGCTACGCAACCACAAACATCCAAACTCGTGATATGTCAGACACACACAAGTCACAATGTAAACACTGCATCCCATCGTGGATTGTTTTGAAATAGGAGAGGGGACAAATGAGCACTCCCTCTTTCATATTTGTCTCATCCCAATCAGGCTTCAGAACCAACCACAGCACCAAGACAGCACTAATCGCCGCAATAGATAACATCCACACCCTACTCGACTGAGGAGAATCAGCTGCCTTTATCCTCCTGGACCTCTCCGCATCTTCCAACACCGCCTCCCACCACACATTCATAGATCGACTATGCAAGATTGAAATCACAGACGATGCACTCAGATGATTGGTGTTAGAAATGGGATCTCTGGTTGGCTAAGGTTTGCGCCAAAGCCAGGCAGAGACCACCACTGTAGTCAGGGCAAGGGAGTTCCATGCCAAAGACAACCCCTGCTCACCCCCTTGGTAGCTTGGCACGACCAGCCAGGCTTATACCGGAGGCAATGTGTAAAGCGTTTGTGCATGCACCCGGCAAAAACATACTAGGCACACCACAAAAGGAACTCCACACAAGGTTATATCATAAATAGCCTTTGTATTCTCATAACACATTAGAATAGTAATCACGTTATATACATTGTGCTACCTGGCACTAGGTAATATCTACAAGGGATTATGTACACCTGACTTGGCCAACTGGACCAGTGTCAGAACCATCACAAAGTGAACTTAGTAAATGTAGGACATATCATAAACGTGGAACACAACCAGTAGTCACTGGCAAACACTGTACTCAGCATCATCCTGTAACATAAACCATATTATGCACAGTATCACATTTAGGCGTGAATTACATTCTGCGCCAACCTCACCAGCATAAACACATTATGCAATCATCTCATAAGTTCAAACGCATTAGACAATACCCTCACCGGCATAACTACATTATGCAGTAGCACATAAACAGAACTCTTAGATTAAGGAATAACCTCCTAAACATAACACATTAGGGCCATAACTCACAGTAGAGAATACTCACTAGGATAAACCACAGTGTGCAAATAACCGCAAAAATAAACCACAGTTCAAGGCATAAAACAGGGTGCGTTAATCATAGTAGTTGAATCACATTTCCTAGCACCACATAAACACATTAGGGCCTGGCGCCCTACAAACCCAACAGTCCCCCTGGCTAACTGGCCTTTTCAAAGGGGCTCAAATGCCCTACGTCCAAAATGTCAGGGCTGCTGCCAAGGTAGCGGAATCCAAAGTGTGCCATTGCGCTGGGGCAGAGGACTGCATCTCACTCCTGTCTCCTTCCACATGCCCCCAAAGAACTGTTGGCCTAAACGTAGGAGCTGACGCTACTTGCCATGCAGCTGTGAAGCAAAGAAAGGCCTAGGCACTCAATGTGCCCTCTGAACCAGAATGCAATACGTTGCAGCTGCCCGCACTGGTGCGGCGCAGCTGGAAATAATGTGAAGGGGCCCTCGGGGCCTCCCTGGGGCTCTCTAAATCAACTTGCCCAGAAACGTTGCAGCTGCCCACTGTCAGGCGGGGCAGCTTGGATTGCCAAAACTGAAGGCTAGGGCACCCCTGGGCCCTCTGGACCCCCACGGGGGCCCTAAAATGAAATGTGGCCATGTTGGAGGGCGGGCACCGACAATGTGCCCCGACGTAACCCCCATCAGGGACTCCAAAAACAAACATGCCCCCGTTGTTGGAGCAGGCCACTATCAGGTGGGGGCAGCTCAAGACCAAGGACCTGGGCTGTGCCCTACTCGGCACCAACTCAGGATAGGCCCTCACTCACTGGGTCCGAAGGCTCTCTGGCGGTATCTCCTTCCAGACAGCTGGCGGTCCCTCAGCAAGGCCAGCACTGTGCGTGGCTCTCTCCTAACTCATGCCTCACAAGAAGCAAGAAGTGATGTCCGTAACAGGAAGGAGAGGCTCAGGGCACCAGCAACGCAGGACAGGAAAAAAAGTCGTCAGGTAAGCACTGCTGAAAGATAGCGTGTTCTATTCTCCACCAGCTACCGGGAGTCATTCCAGAGAGCAGTTTATCTGCCAAAGATCAAAACTTCAGTTTTGGCCATGTTGAGCTTTAGGTAGTTGTCTTTCATCCATGCCAAGACGTTCTTCATACAGTTATGGAAGTTGGTCTTCATCGAGGAAGGGTCCGCTGAGAGCGAGAAGACGAGCTGTGTCTCGACAGCATAGGAGATAATGTTGATGTTGTGCGATCTGACGATGTCTGCGATTGGTGCTGTGCAGAAGTTGAAGAGTGTAGGACTGAGGGATGAGCCTTGGGGTAAACCGCAGATGGTGTGCTTGGCTTGCAAGGTGAAGAGAGGGAGGCAGAATCTCTGGGTGCATCATGTGAGAAAGGATGCCATCTGTTGGACTTGGCCCTTTTTGGCAAGTTCACCCCTAAACTTTTTGAATTTTCTGTGACCTGGTGTTGGGGATTTTAGGCCTGATGTGAATTGCATGTCTGGCTTGTGAGTGACAGGGGCTGGGAGGTGTGTGTGGCTTCAGTGTTGGCCTACAGTGGTAACTTAATTGGCATGTAGTAACTAGCTTGGGAGGGTAGATTATCCCCTAAGTGCAGTTGTAGTTTTCGGAAATCCCCAGTAAGGGTGGGATCCAGTGGTGGCAGCAAAGTGTAATCCAGTACAGGTAGTCCCATTCCCAGTTCCCAGAGTACGGTACCTGGTTCCCAGTTAAGAGGGGGACAGGTTGAGATTATGGGGCAGTAAGATGCTGTCTCACCAGTCTTGAGGGGGGAGTGTGGATGAATGTTGTGGTGCACTTGACATTGGGTGATTGGTTAGCACGGCGAATGGTGTAAAACAGCTGTTCAATCTGTTCTGTCAGAGAGAACCTGCCCCGTAATTGTTTTCGGGAGCCGCACCAACATCCGTTGGAGTGTGTAAGTGTTTGATTCTAGGGAGCTTGCATTGGGGAGTGATACTAGAAGAATGGTGCAGGTGTCTTCCCACCCAGAGTGGTGGAAGTGGTTCAGAGTAGCCCAGCTAGGTAACCTCATAGTGAGGAGGTTGTAGGGACTCACATCCTGTCTCGCAGGAGAAGGAGTGAGATTGGGCTGCGTCCCAAAGTGCCCGCTCCTCAGTCTCCAGTACTGGATGGTTCTTAGAGGGGACACTAGGTAGGGAGGTAGGGAGCCTAGTCAGTCCTGTTGGACCGTTCTTCGAGGGGGATCTCCCTTGTTGGGTGAGCTGGGAGTGTCTGTAATCAGGCCTCCATCAGTTCTAGTGTCTGGCGGTGCCACTCCTAAGTGGAGGGTGCAGAAGTCCAGATTGAGGGGTGAGAGGGGGAAAGAGTCCTCAGTGGAAGAACCAGTAGGTCAGGGGCCAGCCAGAAGGGCTGAGTCACCAATGATTGACCATGGTGACACCACTTCTGTCATGGGGCATCTTCACGCACTGTCAGAGTGACAGGAGGTCGTGAGCTCTGCGCCAGGCAGACTGTCACACAACACATTAGTTATTTGTCACCCTCAGGGGGAGCATGCATGCTCCCCATGAAGACCTGGTTCGCCGCGCATCTGACCAAAGGGTACTGTCCCTTGGTTGGGGAGCCAGGTTCAGGTGTTTCCTGTCCTGGACGGAAGGGCAACTGTAATCAGTGTCCTGACCGGTTTGCCTTCTAGGGGTACCACTCCAGTTGGGGGGGTATAGGGCTCTGGATGGGGGTGAAGAGGGAGGGAGTCCTCGCCTCTGACCCCGGTGCAGCCGGTGAATTTGGATCCTAGGTGTTAGATCAGTTTATGGGGAGAGGTCCTGAACTGGTGGGAGAGTTGTGTTCTGTGGGTGCTTCTCCTGAAAGAGTGCGGAACCCCAAAAGAGAGGTAGGGTGAGGCGGCGCTTTGCCCGTGACCTCTGGTCAGCCTGAGAATGCTGACCCTAGGTTGGAAGATCAGTGGCTGTTTGGAATTACACTGAGAGGAAGAGTGGAGAATGGCTATTATGTGGCAGGGGTTACTGCCCCCCACCCTGTAGATTGGCAAGGACCAGTGACATCTGGGTGGCCTAGGGCCTGGTCCTGCCCGTCGACAACTAGCGAGTACTGGTGTGGTAGCCTAGTTGGGCCTGAGAGGTTTGTTTTTCAGAGGGAACCACATGGGTTCAGACTGGCGTAGATCCGGAGGGTGTCCCTGCAGTGAGGGCCCGCGTCCGTGTTCTATCGCCCAGAGCAGGGACGCCCTTCAATTTAGTTATTGGTTCTACACTGTGTTTTGGCTGAAAGGGGGATGTGTTGGACTTGGCCCTTTTTTGGCAGGTTCACCCTTAAACGTTTTGGGGCAGATTTACAAGCCCCTTGCGCCACTTTTGCGTCACTTTTAACATGGGAGAAGTGACGCAAAAGTGGCGCAAGGGGCTTGTAAATCTGCCCCTTTGTATTTTCTGTGACCTGGTGTTGGTGGTTTTAGGCCTCTGGGCACTTTAGCACTGTGGTCCAGTGTAAAGTGCGTGCGCTCTCTGCGTACATTTAGTAAGGTTGACCAGCCCTCCCATAGGAATGCATTGGGGATTCCCTGATCAGTGTGTGTCAGTGGTAATTCATGGTATGGGAGGAGCAGCGTGGACAAATTTAGTATGTATGACATTGTGAGAATAAATGTTGCGCAATGGTGTGCCCAGATTTATTGTGACTATTTGGGAAATGCCACTTTTAAAAGCTGGCATTTCTGTGAGCTATGTGTCTGCTGCCTGATGTGAATTGCATGTCTGGCTTGTGAGAGACAGGGGCTGGGAGGTGTGTGTGGCTCCAGGAGGGGCAGGGTGAGTCAGCGCTGGGCTGAATAGGATATCTGGGCTGGGAGTAGTGGGAGGGGTAATCCCCTGACTCTGAATAATATGGTGCCTGCCCTAGTGAATACTGGCTCCGTCTCCTGTGGTGTGTCTGATCACCTAGCCCCCACCTGACAAAGGGGAAGAGGAGCTTGCAAATCAAAGTGCTCCAAAATCCCCCCTGAACCAGTTGCATCTGGCCTGCACTACAGACAAAGGAAATGTTGGTATAAGTAGAGGGGCTGTGACCCCATGAATTTGTTCAGTTCTTGTTCTTCTTCTGCTTGTTCCTGATCTTGCTGGGGCATGCTACTGGTGGGGCCCAGGAGGACCTGCCATGAGGGCTGCCTCCCTGGGCCCAGTATTGTCTCCTTTATTCCTAAGGACCTTCAGGACTTCGTGTGGCATCCTGCGCCCTGTGCGCACTTTATTTTGAATTTCCCCAGGAGAAGAGTAAGCGGGGGCTGCGCAGCGCTGAGGTAAAGCCCTTGGTGAGGGAATCCCCCTCGTAGGGATTCCCCCATGATGCCGATCTAAGCAAGAGCCCACCCGCTCTCATGCTATTTTAAATGCGGGTGCCCACCCCGCATATGGTGTAGTTGAATCGCGGGTGGCCACCCCGCATTGGTCCAGCCAAGAAGAATCACCGCTGCGGCCCAGATCGCAGGGCAGGATGTCAGGCAACCTTGCCTGTGACATGGGCGGGGCCTCGCCTGAAGGAGCCGGAAGTCCAGAGCCTCGTGGGCTCCACAACGAAGTCACGGGTCCCAGGAGTGGGCCCGGGTGAAGTTAAAGAAAGCGGCCGAGGCCGCCGATGGAAGTGCGGGCTCCTGAGGCCTGAGGCGCCTGGCCTGGGCCAGGAACTCTGCTTCATTTGTATACCACAACGGGGATTGATCAACAAATCTGTAAGCATTTGCCCTTAGCCTTATACCATCATTTTGAAACAAGAGGTTTGAGAACTCTATCCTCTATTGACTATAACGCACCGCTTGGATATGGAATGCCGAGAGACTCGTAGCAGGACTGCTGGGGCTAAGAAATTAACTGGTACCCTTGATGATTTCATAATTCGTACAAACTGTCTGATAGATCAGGGGATAGTTTTGATGAGTAGACGGGTGTCGCAGGATCTGGACTTGGCGAAAAGGTCATCTTTAGGCCATATCGCCCAGGCACGTACACCCGATACCCTAGAACGCGGTAACATCTCAGAGAGACTTAGTATTCTCTCAAATCAGGGGGGACTCCCTACATCTAATCCTATTCCAGAAACCATTGTGACCAGTGACTGTATTTCAAACCTGGATGTGCAACCCACATGTACTGACATAAATGCTAAAGGTCAGAAAGAGGGGGCAATACCAAAAAACAGTGCCAAGTTGCTTTCTGTCAATGTCACTAAAGCATTAGTACACGCACCTAGCCAACCGATTAACGGTAATAACATAGATGCCGTGAGTGGGGAACCATTAACAAGAGCTAACGACTTAGAGGCCACACATTCAGTGGCAGGGCGTTTGTCCCTGAGCATGTTGGAGGATTCATTGATGGATGACAGCCTGGCCGATATTCAGGGAGCAAGCGGGGAGAACTTGGAGATTGTGAGGGAGTTAAATCAGGAGAATCCAGCCGCGGCTCGGACCTCCGTGGACGTCATTGAGGACATTAAGGCCCTACTGGCACCCTTGGAGGCAAGGCAAGGCGCATTGAACTTGTGTTAAAAGATGTCCACGTCAACACAAGTATTCCTGGTCCAATTAGCAATGCGGCTCCCACTGTGAAAAACAGCAATCACATCTCTTCTGTGGCAGGGACGAAGGCTAATACAGAAAACAAAACTTCGTTAAAAAAAAAAAACGCGATCCCACCTTGGCAGGACCAAACACCAACATACCTGTCATCATACCCGGCCCTACAAACAATCCCACCCCTGCAAAACCCAGGATACCACCCCAGGTTACATTTAAGGATCAGACCCCGCACACCACACCATTCCCCAAACAGGTTTCCTCTAACTCAGAAAAGTCAGAACCTCGCAAAAATATTCATCTCCCCTTAGAGGCCGCCCCCTATGTAGTGGTCCTTACTGGGATAACTGAATTAAACACTCCTCATGTGGAATCCTTCCAAGCCTTGAAGAACAAAGTCTGCCACTGGCTATCAAATAACTTTCCATTACCAACAAACATGCCCAGCAATATCTTAATGGTGGAAAGAGCCCCCTGGGTGGGTGGAAATAGTAAGAGATTACCGGGGGACTGCATAGTGGTTACCTTTGAAAATCGACAGGTAGTGGATTACATTTGTAGTAGGCCACCTTCTCATCAAGCTGGCACAGTCATCGCCAGACCTCTCGCTTATTTTTATCAGTCAAATGAGCGGGTCGATAAAAGATGGAGCTGGTTAAAAGGCCAGAATGATCACAGAGGAAGGAGTAGGTTTACCCCACCCTGGGAAATGAACAATCACTGTTGGGGCGGAGAAGGTGACGGGGGGTGGAACACGGTACAAGGCAGAGGAGTTAGACTAACACAAGTGGGTTTCGGGGGTGCACAATTTAATGGTTATCGCAATAACTTTCTGCAGCCGGTTAACTGTCAAGACCAAATATTTTATACCCCTACGGTTAACCGTTATGCATGCTTAGCCAACTTGGGATGGGCAGATTGACATGGTGAGGGACTCATGGCAAAGGACCTTGTATCCCCACCCCGGGCTATAGAACCAGCTCCTAATACCATCACCAATATACAAGGCTTGACTAATTTTTCTAGCACATTGCCTGTAGGGAAAGACCCTGATATTAATGTTGGAAATATTGCTTCTTCATCCGTAGACATTAACGTAAGAAGGGCAGGGGAGTGTCTACTTGCCACATGGAACATTGCTGGGTTAAAAAATAAAATCGATGACCCTATTTGGCGGAATCTTGTAGGTAGTATGGATATTATTGCAATACAGGAAACTTGGGACACACGTAACGCTTTGACATTAGACGGTTTTACGACCTTTCATCTTCCGGCGGTTCCCTCTACCCAGAGACGGGCGCGGGGTGGTCTGATCACGTTGATCTCTGCCAGAATACCAGGAACCTATAAAGAAATAGCTACGGGTAGTCCGTACTGCTTGGCAGTACATATTACATGTAAGGGCAAGCACAATGTTCTGGTGGTAAACTTTTATAACTCTTATGATAGAATAGAACCAACCAGTAACTTAACAATGCTTAACCATTTTTTTTAAACTTTAAAGAGTCCCTTGAGGCAGAGTGCATCATTTTCCTACTGGGAGATTTTAACATCCATGAGTGCCCGGATAAATGTACTTCTAATGTGTTTTTGGGCCCCCCAGACCAGGAAGAAACCCACTTTGAGCATTCAGACCAGGGAGCCCTTTTGGAAACCCTGTTGGCAGAAAATGGGATTACTTCACCCAATAGGGATGGTGAGGAGACCCCCACTTTTGAGGGACATGGTAGCGGGTCAATTATTGATTTTATTTTTATCAGTAGTAGTATTCTTGGCCACATTATTAGTTATTCGGTTTTAAGGTCACACTTTAGTGACCACAATCCAGTTCTGTTAATGGTAAAAAACGTGATCAAAATGACGATGGCTAAGGCAAATAGGGTGGACAAAAATAACATCCGGCCCACAGATCAAGCACGCAGAATTAGATGGAGTAAGATAGTGCCTAGTGACTTTCTGCTTAACCTTTGCAATAGTAGAGGGGGGGAGCTGGATTTATGTATGAATCCTGATGCCGGAGACAGGGAAGTATTGGAGGCATACCAAAAAGTGTGCCTCGAGATCGCTACTAACCTGACCAGTATTGGCAAAAGTACACACTGTGCGAGGGTAGGCTGGTTCGATAATAATTGTTCATTAGCTAACAAGAACTTGAAACTGGCCCTTAAAACCAGCCCAGTGGATAAGCAGCTTGTTGCCACGCTCAGGAAAAAGTATAAGGAGGCTGTGGCCAAGAGGCGCAGAGAGATCAGAGAGGACGCTTGGGCAGAGTTAACATCGATTGACGTTCTAAAAAATAGTGCAAAGTTTTGGGCAGTGGTGAATCAATCCTACTTCGCCGATTCCGAAAACGACTAACTGGATTGTGGCATTCAGGAGGACAAGTGGCTACACCATTTTAAGTCAGTCTATGAGAGCGAGATTTCCGGGGATGAGGCATTGACCACCTTTAGGAGGCTCCCCTATACGCTGATAGTTCAGGAATCCGAGGTGGCCAATGCAATTGGGAAAATGACCAGTAACAAGGCCCCCGGACCGGATGGTGTTCCTTCCGATCTTTTTAAATCAAACATAGCATTCTGGTCCAAGATCTTAACTAATGTTTTTAACAGAATTTCTAGTATTGGCATTCCGGAGACATGGTCTCAGTCAGTGATTGTGCCGATCTATAAGAAGGGCGACAGAGGTGACCCGGGAAATTATCGCCCCATTTCCCTTATTGATTCCGCCGTAAAGGTTCTTGGGAGAGTAGTATTGTGCAAGCTGACTGATTGGTTAGAAGAAACCAACACTCTTTCTTCCCTCCAGTACGGCTTTAGAAAAGGGCGAGGCACCATAGATCAGAGCCTGAACCTGCAACTACTTATAGGGAAGTATACACAAGCTAAGAAAGGTAACTTATATATAGCGTTTATGGACCTATCCTCGGCGTTTGATCGAGTCAATAGGTCCAAGCTCTGGGGCCAACTTTTAAGAATTGGTATAGACGCTAATATTGTACACTTCCTGGCTGACCTCCACAGGGATCTTACTGCCTCTGTGAGGTATGACCGCAAAGGCAATAGTACTGGTAAGATCAATATCTCTAACGGCGTTAGACAAGGGTGCATCCTAGCGCCCTTATTATTTACTCTGTACATCAATGACTTGGGGATGACCTTAAACACATCAAGTAAAGAAATCCCCATGGTTGGGGATCTTCACTTGCCAGCATTATTATATGCAGACGATGCTGCTTTGTTGACTCGTACCGCAGTGGGTCTCCAACGCCTATTAAATTCTTTTTATACTTTTATGTCTTCCTTAGATCTTAGTGTGAATCATGGTAAATCACACGTAATGGTTGTGAGTTATAAAAGCAGGCCAGAGAGAAACATGAAGGTTGTACATTGCAATGGGCATGGCCTGTCAAGGGTGTCCAGATTTCCCTATCTGGGGGTTGTTTTTGATCAATGTTCAACTTGGATCCCCCAGCTGCAGGAGAAGAAAAAAGTCTTCTTACGTTCAATTTTTGCGGTTTTGGGATTTTCTCGTAAACTAGGGGTTAAACCCTTGGAGGCGGTATTGCAGGTGTATAACGCTAAATGTATCTCCATTGCAATGTACGGGGCAGACCTGTGGGGTTATAAACCAGCCAAGACACTCCAGGTAGTAGAGGACAATTTCCTTAAATCAATCTTGTCCTTACCGAGATCCACGGCTGGTTATATTGTGCACAGGAATGTGGTATAGATTACCTGGAGGATCGCATTGCTATGGCCCCCTTATTAAAGTGGATTTCTGTATGGTTGAACCCAGAACTGACAGTAAATCATAAAATCCTTAACGACTGCATAGCACTGGACCATTGGGACCATATTCCTTGGTTGAAATATGTCCACCTTTTATCAATCAAGTTGGGCCGCCCTGAGATGTTCACCAATCCATCCGATCTGGTTAAGGGCGATGTTAATTGGGCAAAAAATGCCTTTATGGAAATCAGAAGGATGGACAGAGAACCCTTAGAATTGGTAAAGCCCACAGTTAGAATGCACCAGTTGATTGTGACGTCAGGGTGTCAGCTGGAATTTTACTTAAAAGTGGTAAACATCTCAAACCACAGATTTCTTCTAACTAAATTCCGGCTGATAAGATTCACCTACTGATTAGTGGTCGCCCTGGCTGGACAAACTCAAATGATCTGGGGCTATGTAATTGTGATGGGCTTTCCCTTATGGACACTGCCCATTTTATGTTCTTTTGTAAACATTTCACTGTCCTTAGGAAAAAGTTCATTGCACCTTTATTAAAGGGAAAAGGGTTCTACCAAGTGAAACCTGCTTTGTTATTTCTCCAGTTATTACCAAGTGTCTGGGAAATTTACAATATTGCTAAATTTTTGACAATTGTAACGAGATTGAGCAAAAAAATTAACTGGGCAAAGTAACATCCTAATGCACGCAATTTTATGTATATATTCAGGTGGTATAGATAGGATTGCATAGGTATGATTGTTATTAAAATTTAATTATGAAATTTTTTCTTTTTTTTTTATATATATCACTTTTAAATTCGACCTTGTGTATTGTTTATTATCAATCATCGGTCCTTTTTAATTATGTAATCGGTTGCTTCCTTGGACCAATTTGCATGTTTTTTGTATACTTTTGTGGTTTATGTTTGAAACCGAATAAAGTATTTTTGACTGACTGACTGACCAATCCCTACACTGAAAGACCATTCCCACAACCTTGGTATCATCCTAGACAGTGAACTCTCCATGACACATCAGATCAACACCATCACCTCAGCCTGCTTCCATACGATCCGCATGCTCCGCAAAGTCTTCAGTTGGCTCCCCATCAGCAATATGAAAACAGGGACATAGGCTCTCATCAGCAGCTGGCTAGATTACGGCAACACACTCTATGCAGGCACCACCATAGAATGAAGCAAAGACTCCAGACAATCCAGAATGCAGCAGCCAGACTGATCCTCAACTTACCCAACAGGATACCAATCACCCAGCGCTTGAAGGACCTCCACTGGCTCCCTGTCCAGAAGAGATTCCATTCCAAGCTTCTGACCCATGCCTACAAAGCCCTCCATGGCCAAGGACCAGCCTACATGAACCACCACCTGCATTTCCACCAACTAACCAGGAATCTCCACTCCTCACACCTCGCCAGCGCACAGATATCACGCATCCGCCACTGACGCTCCAGTGGACGCTTCTTCTCCCACCTCACCGCCAAAGCCTGGAACACCCTCCGACTTCACCTCCGCACCACACCCTTGCTGACCCACTCCAGGAAGGGGCTCAAGTCCTGGCCCATTGACTGATACCTGCAGCACAGCACCTGGATACCCTCTTGGGTGATTAACCGTGCTATACAAGTATACTACTTGATTGATTGATTGATTGATTGATATATTTGCAGTGGAAGGTAAGAATGGTTTGGGACCACCATTTGATACACACCCAAAAGGGAGGGGTGCCAACTTACAAAATGGGAGCTGGCTGTGAGGTGCAGCTTTCATTTTGTGAATGTGGGTTGCAGGCAATGGAGTTGAGGGGATTGCGAGTACATGCTCCCCCCTAAGGTCATTCCCATAATTCCAATTAAGCTTTCCGTTGGATTCACAACTAGAATCCTGCCTCATTAAATGGTCAAGATTCTGCGTATAACGCCCAAAGTCAATTTTAAGCTGCAATGGATTAGTACATCTGTTGCAGCACACAATGTCCCTAGGGTCACAAATCGGTTAATGTGGATTGTAAGTTTTAATCACATCAGGGCATTAATTGGGATGACAAAACTGGGGAGGATGTCTCTCAAAGGGGCGTGGATGATGTAATTAACTTGTGCCTTAAAAGCAAGTAAGCTGAAAATCTGTGCGTAGTATAGTGTGCTACCTAACTAGTATTGTTCTGCTTCTGTCATTGCATCCTGATATGCAATACAACAAGTAACATTACACCTATACCAAGCCAGGACTATTGGCTTTGTCAATGGTTGTTAGTTGCATAAGCTAAATCAACATCAACTATTGTTTCATTGTATAGCATATTGAAATGAAAATGAGAATGTGAAAGAACTATAACGAGTCTGCAGTGGAGTGTGGTACTGCTGCTGAGTTCTGATGTATTTTTTTCATCCTGAGGGTGTGGACAAAAATGGAGAGCCCTATAGTGTCCTGTCTCAGCACCTGCTTTTTAGAACTGCCAGTGCTGAGTACTTAAAGCACTGGCTAACATACTTTCGCCCTCAGACTGATAATTATCAAGGAAAGGATGTGGTGTTGCCGCAAGCCCCGCAGATTTTGAAACTGGGGAACCAGGTTTGAGTCCAGGTGTCAGCTCAGCCTCCTGTGCTTCTGGGCAAATCACTGAGACCCAGCTTTACTAACATTCTACGTTAGGGTTGCATCACTTTTTGACGTAGCCCCAACACAAAAGGTATTTTGGGTTTTATTAAGCCAGGCAAATCGAAATTAGTGTCACTTGCATTGGCTTAGTGAACAAAAAGTAAAGCAAGGCAGCGAATAGCGCTGCCTTGCGTTAATTACAATGTGTTGGGGAGATGTTCCATGCGTGAAGCATGGGTGTTCCTGTGCATTCACCCATGGATTTTGATGCAAACCCAGAGTTACTAAAGTCTGTGAACCTGGGTTCGAGCCAAAATGAGGCTGCTAGTTGGGACTGGCATAATGAGGAGAAATAATCATAATTCTAATTAAATTATAATTATATTGGATTTCTACTTGTTACTTCCTCTTTGCATGTGTGCTACAAACTGCAGTAAATACACAAAATGGAATACGTTTCTAAGAATGTTTTTTGCACAGGAAGGTATCCCTAACTGCTCCAAAACTACTCTGGCCATAACGCAAGCACCCTTGCATTGTAGCACAATGGTGGCTGCCTTGACATTAGGCTGCCACAACTGCACCAGCATGAGGAGAGAGCAGAAGCATACCATATCTTTTGTAAATAAGGTGCATTCCTGCTCCCTCCCTTTCACGCAACGCAGCATATCTAGTTCACTTGCTGTATTGTGTTGCATGAACGTTTAGTAAATCTGGGCCTAAATCTCCCCTTCTTAAAAAAAAAGAAAAATCTGACCTTTGTATTGCAAATGTTTCTCATGTAAAGCACTCCCATGCTCATGGGCCGAGATCGCTCTACATGTTATGCTGTTATATTATGCAAGTTTATTGAGTACACTATCACCCAGGAGGGAATCCTGCAGCTGAGCAGGTGTGAGCCAAGCCAAACGCTGGGCTCAGTTGCACTACTTAAAAAGCCAGGTCTTCAGCTTCTTGTGGAGTTCAAGGAGTGAGGAGGAGGCTCTTATGTGTAGTGGCAGGCCACTCTATACTTTAGGAGCAATGTAGGAGAAGGCTTGACTGCCGGATGTGGTTTTCTGTATGCATGGGATGTGTGTAAGTAGGTGTCTGGACGAGTGGAGGTGGTGGGAGGTTTGTGAAACCAGATGCAATTGTTGAGGTATGCTGGCCCATTGTTATGTAGTATCTTGAAAGTGGGTGAGGAGTTTGAATTGTGCATGTTTGTGTATGGTAAGCCAGTTGAACTCCTTCAGGTGTGGTGTGATGTGATCCTCGGTGCCAAGTTTTGAATGGTCTGCAGCCTTCTAGTTTGTTTTTTGTTGATCCCGGCATTGAGGGTGTTCCCGTAGTCCAGTTTGCTTGTGACCAGGGCGTGTGTGTTGGGGAGCCATATGAAAATATTCCCACAGCTTCCTCACGGTAGGAAAGCATGAGGCAGTGACGATGTTGATGTTGGTGGTCATGTTGAGTTTTATGTCAATGATCATCCTGAGGTTCTTGGCGTGGGTGAGTAGAATGTCAGTCCTAACTCTGTTGACATCCATGTGAAATTCCACTGTGAAGTGTTCTTCCCGAATATCACAATTTCGGTCTTGTCGTTGTTCAGCTTTAGACTGTTGGGCTTCAGCCAGTGGGTGAATGCAGTCATGCAAGCATTAAACTTGATCCGTGTACTGGTCTATGAGGAAGAGAATGAGTTGTGTGTCATCGGCGTAGGAGAGGACAATGATGTTGTGAGAGCGTATGATACTGGTTAGTGAGATCATGTATGCATTGAAATAAAAAATTTATAAAAATACAGTGCCATAGGTGCAGTGCATGTCCAGGTCCTGCAGCACCTATCTGGTCACAACAGCTACCATGAGAGAAGGCGTGGGGATGCCTTAAGGGATTCTGGGGTGTTTTAAAATTATGGTGGATTACAATAAATGCTAAACTACCTTCCCCTTCCTTCACCTGGCCACTGCTGTTACTGAGCACCAGTTTGAGAAGGATCTTTACCTGCCAGAATACACCTCTCACTCCATTTAACTTTCAGTGACAGTAAAGGCAAATGGTGGGAAAGGAAAGCATCTGAGGGTGACAAAGGAGCAATTCACCCTTGTCCCTCCCGTTAAATACTTTAATTTATAACTCCCTTTTCCATTGGCTGCTGCCAATGAGTGACGGTTGGAGCAGAAGTCATGCATGTGCCTTTTCAGTGATAAGTTGGAGATTCAGGTTCAAGTCCCGGTGTCAGTTCAACACCCTGAGATGATGGCAAATCATTCATTCTCCACCATGCCAAAAAAACAGAGAATGAACCTAATGTAACTGTTGCTCATGTACAGGGCGCCAATGGTCGAGCCTTGGGTCGAGTTCCGGCTTTGTAAACTTGCAAAAGAAACAAGCATTGGAAATGCAATAGGTCTCGGATTTGTTTAAGGTATTCATTAGTTTAATTCTATAAAGATGAGAGCTTGAGTGAGAGGCTTGGTTTCATAAAGACCTCTTCAATAGTTGCATACGTCCAAACGGTATTTTGCCGAATAGATAAAAGAACACGAAAATGTTACTGACCTCTAAACTCACAAATGTCGATGTCTACAGCCAGGGCCGGCTTTAGTGCTGGTGGCGCCCAGTGCGACAATGCTTGTCGGCACCCACAATAACCACCTCCACTACGGATTCCTTCATAAACATCCTTTCACCGTGCCCCTCAAGCCACCATAACCACTCAGTCTCAGATGCATTTAATTTATTTTATAGAGCCACTCCTATCATTGTAAGGTGTCAGAACACTTTACATCACACAGATTACATAGCGACAATCAATCATAAGTGTGTAAATCAGTGTATAGGAAATGCTACATAAAATAGAGGACAGAAGGTGCAGGAGTCACAGGTCATCCATACAGGTAGGCAGGATAGTTTAAGAATGCTTGGTCAGGAGAATCAGAAACTTCGAATTTAAAACCTAGCATCTAGGATAGGGGCAGGGAGTTCTCTTTAGGTTCTCTTTAATAATAAGGATAAGAATTGATTTCTACCCAAATGAACCCATTTTGCAACATTAGGCTCATGAAACACTGGGGGCAAATCATGACGCTCTTGCCTATACCCTGCAGTTTGCATGCATCTTTGATAACAGTTACTTGCTCACTATTCTAAATTAGGAGTTTAACTCATAAAGAGTTAGCAACAATATGGTCTCTCTGATAAAAGTAGTAACCCACTGGCCTATTTACATTACATTATATGCACTAGGTGAGCAGCACGTTCTTTCAAGCAGGCTCTGCGCTACTTAACGATGAGTAGAAACTTCCATTGCACAAAACTTTGATCTCAACCTCTCTCTCAGTATCTACAGTAATCACTGCCGTTATTTTGACATTTTTATTGGTGGCTGAAAATTCCAGGAGTCCAGGAAAACAGCAGCAGGTGCTTTTAAAACCATCATATTAGCGCCCCCACACGAAGTCAGCACCCGGTGCGGTGGCAACGGTCGAACCACTCTAGAGCCGGCCCTGGCTACAATATCAAAACACTGCTCCTAAAATAGTGGGTGGGTGAATAGGCTTTCATGGACTAGGACAACCAGAGCACATTCAAAAGTCGGACAACATTCACCACTCAAAATAATCACAGCATCGCATAACCAAACTGTAGATTCATAGAAGACCAGTCTTTCAAAACACTTACCACATCAGGATGCTTCACAACTTCAAAACATGACAGCTTCTGTCAAAATACTGAAATCAACTCAGTGTATCACTACATTTAACGCAGAGAGACCTACAATATCTGGACACTTACATCACTCATAAGAGGTGGACATTTACAGCAGAACTCTGGGGAGGGAAACATCCTTTACAACAAAACTTTTACCACGCAGTACCTTTACAACGCAGGTATTACAACGCAAGTCGTTACAACGACTTGCGCTGGAGGGCGCTGTAGGATAGGGAATAGTTTAATTTACTATCCAAAACCTTCCCTACTATCCACGGGGACTGGAGTTGGAATAGCAAATTAAACTGTTCCACTATCCAGCGCCCCCCAACGCAAGTTGTTGTAACGACTTGCGTTGTAATACCTGCGTTGTAAAGGCATGCGTGGAAAAAGCATGCGTTGTAACGACATATATCCCTCTGGGGAGAAACATTGCCTCCCTCGATCTCCACTGCTCTCGATCCAGCGCCTTTCACATGCTTCAAATTAAAACACAGAAGAGCCCATAGCACCTAGAGGCACAGCAGTTTGAAACGGATACAAGAAAACATACCTTCAAATACGGTACTCATAAGATCCTTACACTGTGTGCTTCTTAGAAAGTATGCACCCAAGACAGGCAAACAAAAGCCTGAGCACAAATAATTGCAAACTTTTTGGTAAACGTACATCCCCATGCAGTATCTTCCTGCACACAAACATACTCTCCACAGTGTAGAAGCTGTCCAGTATCACACACTTTTATATTGTATAGACAACTCCACAATCTTTACTGGTTGTAATGACGGAGAGTCAGCATTCTAGTGTTGCAGTATGAGTATGGTGTAACCCACACTGAACACCCACCCACCACAGGCGTCATCAGTCAGATGACCCTGCTAATAAAAGGGGATGAGCGCACGTGCTCATGGCTAGTTGTACCACCCCACTACTGTGTCCTGCGTCCATTATTAGTAGCGATGCCACGCGTGCCACAGCTGAAAAACATCGTGGAGAAAAGGGGAGGGAGCTGCCTGCCTCGAGGGCACCCCCCGTGAACGGCGCCGGCCGCCGAGAGGCCTGCAGGGCATGTGTCAAGCCCCGGGCCTGCATCGAGATAAGAAGGTGACCGGGAGCCTACCCTGCACCTCATGAGCCCAGCGTTACCCACACCCCTCGTGTGGGAGTGCCCGGGGAGAAAGTGCAGGCCGAGCGGAGCCCACCCGCATCGGCAGCAACAGAGTTCCCCCGCAAAGTGGATAATACACGCGGAGCCCACCTGCGTGGAAGAAGAGGCCCGCTGGCCGAAGGAGAGAGGCCGCAGACAGAGGGGGAAGCAAAGTGACCCCGTGCGAAGCAAAGCCAGCGGGAGGCCACCCCGCTCCTCAATGTGTGCCTGCGTTCACCCCACACCTCATTGTGCCCGCGGTGAGGCCCCCCTCCCCGCGTGGAGAGCAGAGCGGAACAACCGGAGCCCACCCGCATCGGCTGCGACGACCTGCCAGGCTGGCGGCGAGCCCGGTGTGTGAGCGCCGGGCTGTGGACAGAAGGAAGTGACCCCAGGCGCTATGAGGCAAAGCGGAGCCCACCCGCGAAGAACCGTGAACACTGCCCGTAAAGAGGTCAGCAGTCTCCGGGAGCCGCGCTGACCTCTACCCACCCCCGCGCAGCGCGTGCGAGGCTGCGGCGGCGGCGGAGAGAAGAGACAGTGGGCAGCCTGTAGCCGTTCAAAGCGGCCAACACGAACTGAAGCCAGCCCTTCCCCGCCCCGCGTGTGAACAGAGAGGTTGCTCCGGGCGGTGAGAGCGAAGAGGAGATAGCGTGCGGCCCACGGCCGTTTCAAATGCACATTAGGAAACGGCAGTATTGGGCAGCTGCGACCCCCGTGCAGCCCGTGTGAGGACAGGCTGCTGGGGAGGGGGACAGGTAGAAGTGACTGCATGCGGCCGGCGGCCGGTCCGAGCGGCCAACGTGTAATAGAGCCAGCCCTCCTCCCTCCACAATGAACAGTCTGCCCACAATAGCATGTCCCCGCGCCGCCAGAGAAGCGCGGTGAGCCTGAGGTGAGGGGCAGAGTGCCACAAAGGATAGTGAGCGCCCAGTGCTGCCCAGAAGCGGGAAAAATTAGAGAGACACTCACCGGGGCATGCAGAGTGGGCAGGAAGCGTTGATTCCCTCCCCCATCTGCTCCAACGACGCTCGTGTAGAGGAAAACAGATGCAGAGTCAGGAAACTGATCAAAGGTTCACGAGCAAGAAAAACAGCTAGGAATTGCCGCAAGTTAACCCTGCACTGCCACCACTTTCTGGTACTGCAGGAAAAGGACAAATAAACCTGCAACAAACCAAGAAAACAGCAGCAGCACAGGGCAAGCTGTTTTGCAGCACAGGACGAGCATCTGTGCAAAACAAACAGAAAGGTAACACTGGACAGTGAGAACTGCCAAGTACCAAAGAGAGAGCGCAGCCATCAGCGCGCAAAAGGGAGTGACCAGGAGAAGGTCAACGAAACGGTGGCGCAATCTTCCAGAAGCACTTAAGCCACGCCGGAAGAGAGTGCAGCGATGCCTGGTGGCCACAGGCCATCACTACAGCAGTATGGCGAAGACAGGAGCACCACCACACGAACCAACGGTGGTTCAGGAACTCAGCAACAGACAAGTGCGAAGGCGCATGAAGCAAATGTGCAGCTGTACAGACGACAGTGAAGCACTACCCAGGCACTGGGCAGAAGCCAAAACAGTAGCCCAAAGCAGCAAGTCACTAAAGCAACCGAAGAGGGCTTCCAGAAGCACGCTAACCCAAGCGAACTGCGACGAGAAGCCAACCGCTCAGTCTGGTCACAGGGGAAAAGAAGCCGACCACCCAATCTGGTCGCAAGGGAGAAGAAGTCGACCACCCAGTTGGTCGCAAGAAAAAAAGAAGCCGACCACCCAGTTGGTCGAAAGAAGAGAAGGAGCCGACCACCCAGTTGGTCGCTACAAGGAAGCCGGCCTGTCAGACGGTTGCAATGGAGGATGCTGACCAACCAAGAGGTCAGGGCAACTGTGAAGAGGAAGACCGTAGGGAGGTCGACAAAGAGGACCCCAGGAGAGGTCCGCGAAGAGGACCAGAAGGTGACGGACACGAAGTCCCACAACATCACTTTGACATCGGAAGTATCATGTGACAAAAGGTCGCGACGACAGGTCCAGTCACGGAGTGAAGTAACAACAGTGTCCTAGTGCCGGGACAAGACCAGAGGGAAAAAGAGCAGAGGGCCCACTGCTCGGAGAAGCCTGGTCAGGATGAGAAGGAAAGGCAGGAGACCGGACAGCGTCGCAAAAGGGAAGGAGAGAAACGATGGCGAGTGAGTGGCACGACGCCACGAAGAAGAGAGAAGAGTAAGGGAGGATGACCCATCCTGAGTGGCACGGCACCACGACAAAGAAAGAAGGAGGAAAAGGAGCCGAGCAAAGAGGTGTGCGTGAAAAGACACCACAACACACACCATAAGGGGAAAACCCGATGGAGAAGGTGAAGAGGTGCATGACCATCACCGCCTGTTTACCCACAGAAGAAATCCAACACTCTGCCATCACTATCCAGGTGCATCATCGCCAAGGAGCATCTCGCCACTCGAGTGGGTCCACACACGCCCCAAACAACCAGAGGTCAAAGAGGCGAATCACCCAGGAACCTTCTGTGCACCCCCGTGAACCTACAGCCTGCCGAAGTCAAGCACACCCGGCCATTGGAAGATCCGCCATTGAGGACTACACAAGACTTGGCCGTGGCCCTGTTGGGAGTTCCGCAGTGACCCCTAAGTGCAACCTACACAAAGGCCCGCACAGCCCACGCGGTCACGTGGCAGTCCAAGAGACAAGGGCCTCAACGGAGTTCCTGTGCAAAGGGAGCCCGAGTAGGAGAGATGTGTCGGCCGTAGCTCCACGTCAGGCGCAGGAAGCATGGAGGTTACGGTTGAAGAGTGGTCACCCACAAGATCACCAGAGGAAGGCGCAGAACCCGAGTCCGGACGGCGACAACGCCAAAACAACGATACCACCCTCTGAGGCTACATGAGCGACTTGGCTGTGAATCCGTTGGCAGTTCCTCAGCGACCCCTTTGCGCGGCTCACGCGAAGCCCCGCACGGTCCACACAGTCCCATGACAGCCAGCAAGGAAAGGCGACCCAAGAGGCTCCAGTGGCAGAGGAGTCCAGGCGAGAGAAGCAAGTCGGCCGTCGCTCAGCAGTCTGGAGTAAGGAAGGTCACAAGCACATCATCCCACAGGAAAGCCTCACTCCCGGAGACTGTCTCCGAATCGAAAATGGATCTCACCACAGCTCCAGATGCAATGAGCCCGCGAGACTAGGCTGGTCTAAAGAACATCGCCAAGGCGAGTGAAGGCATCCCGACCATGCAGTTCGAGACTCCGGGTCATACAGTGAGAGGGGACACCTACGAGAGAGGGGTATCCATGAGAGGGATATCCTGCAACTGCAGATCCTGTCAGAAACAGACACCAGTTGAACAGAACACCTCAACCAGGCCGATACAGCGGAAGGTAACACACAAATGCCCCCTATCATTCCATCTGCAATTTCACAGGATGTGGAACAAGAAAAGAGAGACTGTACAGCCCACCTCCGAGCTGCAAGTCTGCAAAGACAAGAAAAGACACCATCGTCAGTGATTGACCAGCAGCGGAAAAGACTATGTGGGAGTCGTCATTAGTGGGTCATAATTTGTGAACTGTATTTTCTCCCACAGATTTCGGACTTTTCTTTGGTTTGACTTTTCCCTAAGTTTGGGAAGGATGTAATGACGGAGAATCAGCATTCTAGTGTTGCAGTATGGTGTAACTCACACTGAACACCCACCCACCACAGGCTAATAAAAGGGGCTGAGTGCTCATGGCCAGTTGTACCACCCCACTACTGTGTCCTGCGTCCATCATTAGTAGCGATGCGGGCCTAGGGCCCTCACATTATCACACTGGTGAGCATTTTTAGGTGCAGTCTGAAAGCATTCATATACAACCATTGTGCAAACAGCGCCGGAATTAACTTATTTCAGTTATGTCAGAACCCATCTCATAAACTGAAATTTGTCTACACACACCTGTCCTGACATGCCTAGCATAGGTGCTTCCACAGATAGCAGTTTTTTGCACATTCTTCCCCAGTTTTGGACTTATGGCGCTGTAGATAATTAGCAGGCTAATGCAGTGACTTAACTGCCCACACTTTGCCCTGTAACTTACAGGTTGTATCCAGGTATCAGGAGCAAGTCTTGGCAACCTCTATAAAAAGCTAGGTCCAGCTGAAGTGCACCGCCACTGCAGGCATTTAATGACCCCCAGCTCCCCCACCTACCTGTACCGTATGTGCATCACGGAGTCGCCAGCTCCAAGTCCGATCCTGGAGGCATTATGGAGTATCTCGCCACACAGGCAGGGCAGGGGAAGCGGATGTAGAAAAATTACTTTATATTTAAATTGGAGTACATTTTTTGTGTGAAGTAGCTCACTGTGAAAGAGATTCTTATTTATCCACAAGAATTTACATAGGACATGTATTTACTTGCTTTAACATGGATGTTAATGGTTTGGAATGAGCCTCTATCACTGGGATGCTGAACAGCCATTTTCTTACTCTGTCAACCAGTGAGACTCATAAAATCATCTGCATTTAATTGTTCTCTATGGAAATTAATGTTATCCAGAAAACTGTAGCAGTACTTGATGATTTCACATAATATGTTCAAGTCAACCCATCTAAAGAACAAAATCCAACCACTGTAGCCAAAGTAGAAAAAATTACTTGATGAACTGTAAAAGTGCAACATAAGTAAGTATTAACTTCTATATATGTACGTAAGTGTTATTTGTGTATCGTAAACATAGCCAAAAAGCAATGAAGTACTGCTCGTGATGCGGATAAAGTTGATCAAATCACCAGGTAAATTGACATGCCACTTTGACGGTTCATAACTTGTGTAACTGCTTTTGGCAGTCAAACTGAATTACCTTCCCCCTTTTTAATATTTTTATGCTGGAAGGTGACTGCAGCTCGGAGGAGATTCCTTAAAATTGTTGACTGGACCCCAAAGCGCCAGGTTTATTTGACTTACTTCTTACTTGGTGAGTGCTTATTTCTGCACACTCTTGGGGCTAGATGTAGGTAATTCGTATTTACCGATTCATAAATACGAATTTTACCAATTCGGTATTTATGAATCGGTAAATATGAAGGGGGGAGATGTAGGTATTTTCAGAATTTGAAATACCGATTCGTAAATATTCGGTATTTACCGATTCGGTAAATACCGAATAGGTATTTCCTATTGATTCCTATGGGCTGTGAAGCCCATAGGAATCAATGGGAAATACCGATTGGGTATTTTCCTGAATCGGTAAATACCGATTCCAGCAAGGGTGCAGGGGGTGTCACTTTGACACCCTCTAGCACCCCAAAAACAGGCATGTGCGCCATGTGGCACACAGACATACCCTAAGGGCATGTCTGTCTGTCACATGGCATAGGTGTGCATGCACAGATGTGCATACACACCCGAATTCGGTATTTTACCACACAATAGGATTGTGTGGTAAAATACCGAATTCTGAAGGCCTGTAGCACTGTACACAATGCTACCTACATCTTGGTTTTACCGAATCGGTAAAATTACCGATTCGGTATTTTACAGAATCGGTAAATTTACCGAATCTGTAAAATGATGCCCCTACATCCCAAATACCCATTTACCGGTCGGTAAATGGCCTCCTACATCTGGCCCCTGGTTCTTTAACCAAGGTGTTTTGGGGTGCATATATTTAATTGAGACTTTGTTGTAGAGACCTTGGATAATTCAGTTGAAGATTAGTTCCCTTTTTTGATGGATTATAGTTTTTACAAGTATGTGTATTTAGTCCTAATTTCTTTGCACTGGAGATGTTTTATTGAAGATGGTGACCCTGTGGTCACTCTTTTGAGGATCTTTTGGAGCACTGTTATCCAACAGCCTTTAAACTAGTCTATAGGTTGGTGATGGTTTCAATCACTATCTAATTTTCTGTCTTTTTTTGCATAACTACTAGGACATGTATGACAACTAGGTGTTTGGTCTTATGTCATGTTAAATCCAATTGCTTATATTGATAAATCTGGTATCCCCCCTAAACTCCATTGTTTTTCATTTTAGATTGATTTTGATGGTTGCTCCCAACATTTTTAGTCCTAATGATGACCTTATGAATTAACAGATGTCGAAACGTCGTTGACCCCTTCCTTTGGCGAATTAAGAGGAAGCATACATTGTGTCTCATTTTGTCATTAGATGAAATTCCTTTTGTGTTAATTTCCCCTTTAGCATTGTTTTTCTGTTTACATTGTATTTTGCAATATTTCATGATGTATGTTTTGTGTAACCTTGTGAGCACCATTTGAATATTGTACATATGTCTTGTGTTTTAGAATATTTTTCGATTATAAATGTTTTTTCTTATAACTAATGTGGGTGCCTTATTTCATTGCTTCTAACTTATTTTCAATTCATTGTTTATGATTATTTGTATGTGCTGCACTTTGTGTATATTATTTATTTAAAAATTATTCCCTGAACTATTTCTGCTATAATATCGTTTATTGGCCCCAGGTTCTGGGGATCAGGGCTGCCCATGTTTGTTGTAGTTAGTAGAGTTTCCAGAATTAAAAGTTGACTGTCCCTGCTGGAACCGTCAAGTAGTATACCTGTTGTAAGTGAAACCCAGCCACCCCTCCATAAATTAGAGAAGTGTTGGAAAAAACATGTGCGCCCTACATTGCTTGTGCTTTTGATTACTGAATATCTTTAAAAAGATGCGATTCCTATTGGCCTACAAGTACGAAACGTTCCTGTGATTTGTACCAACGAACCCAGGTTCGAAAGGGCTTCGGTCACATTGGGGCACATGTTCCCAATGCTGGTTATTTCTGGGTATTGATACAGCTCTCAAAGATAGCAAAAAGCAGATGGAAATCGTTGCTGAACTTGAAAGAAAGATTGGTGAGGGCAATGTGATTTCTGATGCAAAAGCTACTATTGAGATAATCAATAAGACAATCACTGAGTTCGAGAAAATGGAACACAATAAAAAGATTAATAAAGTCCAAAAGGACATCACTAATTTCAGTCAAGAAAATGCACATCCATACTTGGCTGACGAGTTCTATACACAACCCAAGCAACCCTACTTTGAGAATTATCAACCTTGGGGCCGTTTTAATAAACAAACGGCGATCACTTTCTATGTATCCTCTGCCAGCTCGGTTGAGGATTCGGAAGCAGGTGAAAGACCAAGCACTCGTCTCCAAGCATCTGGCTACACCCTTTTATTAGGAGAGTGAGGTAGAGGGAGGGCTAGGGGAAGGGCAGAGCCCAACAAGGGAATTTCCAACCTCAGGAGAGACAGACCTGCAGGAAGTTTTAACAGTGGGGTCCCCCCGAATAATAAGTACATCTGATTTAGATACTGATTCAGCCTTGATTCCCATCATGTATTTATCCGTGCATGTCCTCTCTTCAATAGAAATAGCACTACTAAGTAAGGAATTGAGTTTTGTGCGAGTGGAGGCAACACTTTTATTTAAGATTCAGATGGAACTGCTGCCGTTTTTTAGAAAGTTGAGCTTAAAGGTCTTCTTACATAGTAACAGTTTCCCAGCAACTTTCGATCCTTTAAGCTTAAGATCACCATCCTCCTTTAATCCTCCTAGTAATAACATGCAGTTTGAATTGCTGCCATTTGAAACCATGGTGATGAATGAGGTGACCAGACTAAGAAATCTCTTTGAGTATATACCATATAACATTACAATTGATCAGAGGTATAACTTTGTAACACTGAAGAATAATAAGAAGCTAACCATCAATTATTGTCCAACAAGCACCATCCTATAAAGCTAAAATAAAATGGCAGCTGACCAATGAAAACAATTATACCTTGTTGAGATCTAACACCTTGGCCGAGATCCAAACGTAGATTCAAAGGTTTACCTCTAAGGAAAAGAATTTGGGCTTCCTAAGAGCACATGAATTTGAAATTTCGAGCAACACAGCCCCAAGGACTTCTGTCCTGTACAATTTGCCAAAGATGCATAAGAATCTATCATGTCCCCCTGAGAGACCAATTGTTTCAGACTGTGGTTCAGTTCTCTAGCCATTGTGCAAATTCACTGATGTGTTTATAAAGGAGTTTGCTAAAAAATACTTGAAGCTACGTCGTGATAGTAGCAACATGATTGTATAGATTGAGGACACAGACTTCAATCCAGATGGGGAATGTTGATGCGCTTGGACATTGAGTACCTGTACACCAAGGTGATAAGGGAGATTTTAAACACTAGACCTGGTCCAGTTATTGTCCGCACTGACTTTATAATTGATCTTTTAGCAATCTCACTGACTCACTCCTATTTTGAGTTTGATGAACAGAACTATCTTCAAACAAAGGGGACGCCCATGGGGGCTTCTTATGCCCCAAATTATGCCATACTGTTTGTTGGGGATTTTTAGAGGAAATATGTATTCATCAGTGCTGCAAAGGCTTTCTTTAACAATGTGCACCACTTGAGGTGCTACATTGATGACATTATTTTCATTTGGAGGGGGAATGGCAAATCTTTATCTGGTTTCATTGAATGGTTGAACTCTTGTTCACCTGAATTGATCTTTACCTCCAATATTCCAGCAATGAAATGATTGATTTCCTGGACCTTACTATCATGGCCAATGAGGGGAAGCTGGCGACAAAACTCTACATCAAACATAATCTCCTACGCCGACGACACTCAGTTGACCCTCTCCCTCACCAACTAATAATAATAATAATAATCCACATTTGGAAAGCGCGAACAATCACCTGTAAGGGTCTCCAGGCGCTGGGGGTCGTCTGGAAGATTAAGCAAGCTATTGCCCAGAGTCACCTGGTGCTGGGCTAATCTGCCGCTGGCGCCGGGAATCGAACCGTGATCCCCAGATTCCAGTGTCAGTCGCCCTGGCCGCGGCGCCACACCTCTCCATGACCCCATGACCGCCAAAGCCAACCTCCACGAAGGAATGAAGGCCGTCGCCGACTGGATGAAGACCAGCCGTCTGAAGATAAATTCGGACAAGACAGAGGTCCTCATCCTCAGCTCCAACCCTTCAGCCTGGGACGACTCCTGGTGGCCGACGGCACTGGGGGCAGCCCCGACACCCACTGACCACGCACGCAACCTGGGAATCATCCTCGACTCAACGCTCTCGATGACCAAGCAAGTCTACGCCATCTCCTCCTCCTGCTTCAAACCCACTGCATGCTCCACAAGATCTACATATGGATCCCAACAGATACAAGAAAGACTGTCACCCAGGCCCTCGTCAGCAGCAGACTCGACTACGGATACGCCCTCTATGCAGGAGCCCCAACCAAGCTCATGAAGACCAGCCGTCTGAAGCTGAACATAGACAAGACGGAGGTCCTCATCCTCGGCTCCAACCCGTCAGCCTGGGACGACTCCTGGTGGCCGATGGCACTGGGGCAGCCCCGACACCCACCGACCACACACACAACCTGGGAATCATCCTCGACTCAACGCTCTCAATGACCAAGCAAGTCAACGCCATCTCCTCCTCCTGCTTCAACACCCTCCGCATGCTCCACAAGATCTACATATGGACCCCGACAGATACAAGAAAGACAGTCACCCAGGCCCTCGTTAGCAGCAGACTCGACTACAGAAACGCCCTCTATGCGGGAGTCCCGACCAAGCTCATCAAACGACTACAATGCATCCAAAACACCTCGACACGACTGATCTTCGACGTACCATGCCACGGCCACATCACCCCCCACCTGAGTAACCTGCACTGGCTCCCCGTAAACAAGAGGATATCCTTCAAGCTCCTCACCCATGCACACAAGGCACTCCACAAGACCGGCCCAGCCTACCTCAACAGACGGCTCTCCTTCTACATCCCCAACCACCAGCTACGCTCCCCCGACCTCTCATTCACCACTGTCCTGCGCATCTGAAGAACAACCACCAGTGGGAGATCCTTCTCCCACCTCGCCGCCAAGACATGGAACACCCTCCCACTGAGCCTACAACAGACCCAAAACCTGCTGACCTTCAGGAAGACACTCAAGACCTGGCTGTTCAATCAGTAGCCCCCCCCCCCCCCAGTGCATTGAGACCCTCTGGGTATGTAGTGTGCTTTACAAATGATTGATTGATTGATTGATTGATTGAACCAACGGTTCACAACACCCTACTCCAATATAGGAGCCACCATCCAAAGGTCGGAAGGATGAGCTCCCGTTTGGACAGTTTCTTCACATAAGAAGAAACTGTAAATTCCGAAGTGACTACTTTTGTGAGGAAAACAACCTTTACAATGCAGTCATTACATCGCACTATCTTTACATAGCAGTCATTACATCACAACATATTTTACATCACATGTCATTACAACGCAGCCATTACATTGCATGTCACTACAACGCATGTCATTACAATGCATGTCACTACAACGCAGGCATTACATCTCAAGTCATTACAATGCATACCATTACAACGCATAGTACCCTTACACTATCCGACACTTACCCTCCTGTTGCACTCACTGGAGTTAGAATAGTAATTTTTACCCCTACACTATCCAACACTTACCCTACTGTTGCACTCACTGGAGTTAGAATAGTAATTTTTACCCCTACACTATCCAACACTTACCCTACTTACCCTACTGTTTCACTCACTGGAGTTAGAATAGTAATTATTACGCCTATACTCTCCAATACTTAGATTAAATGCAATGAAATGGTATCCATTGTAATGGTATACGTTGTAAAGGTATAATGCGATGTAATGTAATGCGCTGTAAAGGTAGTTTCTGAAAATGCGATGTAATGGCATGCTATGTAAAAGAATGCATTGTAAAGGATGTTGCGATGTAAAAACTGTGTTCTAAAGGCATGCATTGTAAATGAATGCGTTGTAACGTCATACATTCCTTTTGTTAAGCCAATAGGGCAGTGTGTATGACCAAAGTAATGCTGCAACCAAAATTGTGAAAAAACATTGATCAAGCGCTAGGCTTCTCAGATGAGTTATTTTTATTTTCCTTCTAGAGGGGTCATAACATAAACGACTTCTGGTCCGTGCCTGTGTACCCAAAGTTAGTTAGCGATACAAAAGGGGATGATGGACTGGGGGTGAGTGTTTGTATTGTCAACGCTGCGTCCATCACCACCTTTGGTTTTTCTTTGTTCGCCCTAAGTTGGCAGGGTATGCTCAGACGTGAGTCCCTTGCTCACTTTGCCACTGTAGTCAAGCAAGCCCGGCTGAAGACGGCTGTAATGCCAGAAACCGGTCCTGGGAAGCTTGATTCCGGTCCAGGGAAGACATGGCTTGGCAGTTCGGGCTGGACTGTTCCCATGAGGCACAGGGTCAGACTGATTTGCATATGGCCATGTCTGAACTGGGGTGGCGGAGTGAGCTAAAGAACGGTGATGGATTAAACCCAGATCAGTTGACTGGGGGTGAGTGTTTGTATTGTCAACGCTCCGTCCATCACCACCTTTGGTTTTTCTTTGTTCGCCCTAAGTTGGCAGGGTATGCTCAGACGTGAGTCCCTTGCTCACTTTGCCACTGTAGTCAAGCAAGCCCAGCTGAAGACGGCTGTAATGCCAGAAACCGGTCCTGGGAAGCTTGATTCCGGTCCAGGGAAGACATGGCTTGGCAGTTCGGGCTGGACTGTTCCCATGAGGCACAGGGTCAGACTGATTTGCATATGGCCATGTCTGAACTGGGGTGGCGGAGTGAGCTAAAGAACGGTGATGGATTAAACCCAGATCAGTTGACTGGGGGTGAGTGTTTGTATTGTCAACGCTCCGTCCATCACCACCTTTAGTTTTTCTTTACCCAAAGTTAGTTCTCTGGATTTGGCTTTTGTAGGTGGCCTTAATATTATTGTTGGCCACGTTAAATGCGATAACTACATTATGTGTGATTCCACGACTAACACCAAACAATTCTTACATGCTAATATTGTTCACAATTTGCAAGATCATATCAATTGTAATTCTCATAATGTGGTTCATGCAATCTGGTGTCCTTGTGATCTTACCTGTGTAGGACATACAACTCTAAAAACTAAAACCCGCCTATCACAGCATAAAAATCGCTTACATTGACGAACTAGAAAAGGAAATCTTAACCCTTGAAAGCCAGCAGATAGCATCTAAAGATGCATCAATATTGAACGATTTGGGAAACAAAAAATATGAATGTAACAAAATAATAAGTATGGCTTAATAAACAGAAGAAGTTCAGGCTTTGTGAATCCAACAAGGCTGGTAAAAGCCTTGCAGCATATCTAAAGTTTAAAGTACAGAAAAATACGATAAATAGGATACAAGATCATAAAGGCGCGGTCCACTCAGAACCAGATAGGATTGCTGATATTTAAAAAATCTTTTATGATACTTTATATTCTAAGAACAAAGATGCTGATGAAAGTAAAATTCAGGATTATCTAAATGAATGCGACCTCCCAGCCCGGTCAGATTTAGAACGATTAGAACTCAATAGTCCAATAACCGCCCTGGAAATTGAAAAGGCTATTAAACTGATTAAATGTGGGAAAGCCCCAGGCCCAGATGGGTTTAGTGCAATATTTTATAAGTGCTTCCCCTCACTTCTGGTTCCTCCTCTCTTGAACCTATTCCACGAATTCAGTGACACAGGCAAAGTCGCGGGTACTCTGACTGAAGGTATTATTGCAGTACTACCCAAAGAGGGGAAAGATTCAACACTTTCCAAAAACTATAGGCTGAGTTCCCTCATCAACTTAGACTGTAAGATTTACGCCATGATTTTAACTAACCGTTTTCAAAAATTCTTACCTAAACTGATTCATCAATCTCGGGTGGGTTTCTTAAAGAATAGATTGTCTAGTGACAACACTAGGGTCTTAGCACATGTTTTGGAAAAGGCTAAATTAACCACTTCACCCACAGTAGCCATCACGCTCGATGCTGAAAAGGCATTCGACAAAGTTGATTGGACTTATCTAGAAGCAGCACTGAATAAATTTGGATTGGGTGAAAATTTCACGCGTATGGTCAAGTCATTATATTTCAGCCCAACAGCCCGGGTCCGGCAGGAGGTTCGATCTCGTCTGCCTTCCAGAACTAGACAGGGCTGCCCCCTCGCCCCATCACTTATCCTACTGGCCATCGAACCGTTCCTGTTTCACATCAGGAACAATAAACATATATCTGGGGTCCACTTTAATGATTACACGGTCAAGATTACGACGTACGCCAATGATGTCCTAGTGTCTCTGAAGAGGCTGATAAGGCCATTCCAGCACTGATGTCTACAATAGATAATTTCTCAAGGGTGTCTGGATATAAACTAAACATGGATAAAATTGAAGTTAAACTACTAAAAAATATCGGCAGTCGTGGCAATCTAAAAGCTTTAAATATTTAGGCCTTGACTTCGAGAAAGACTTAATATCTACTCTCCATGTCAATGAAGCTTCGGTCTACAAGAAGATATCCACATTATTGGAAGGATGGTCACCCAAATACCTCTCATGGTGGGGCAGGGCTGAAACCCTAAAAATGATGGTGACTCCCCTGGTCAATGACCTTGCTAGCATGCTCCCGATGACCTTCTCTCCTGATTTTTTAAACAAAATATATAAACTCTTTAACTCGTTCCTATGGCAGGGTAAGAAGCCCAGAATATCATTGAGCAAGCTACAGCTTTCTAAAGACAAAGGCGGTCTGGGTCTGCCCAACTTTGGGAACTATCAAACTGCATTTCTCTGTAAGCAAGGAGCTTACTGGTTGACAGGGCATCCAGACTATACTCCAATATGGCTGGAAATAGAAAGGTCACTCATTGATAGAATGCCTCTATCTGCTCTCCTAACCATGGACCTATCTCACCTTCCTCATTCACGATACGTTCTCCTCAACACCAAAAGAGCTCTTCTACGGTTAGACCACCTTTATAAGCTTAAGATAAACAAGTCCAACATGGCCTCTTTATGGAAAAACCCCTGGCTCCGGATCGAAGGTAGTATGCTCTACTGGGAGCCGTGGTCTCACAAAGGTATAAACCTAGTTGAAGACCTTTTTTTAGGTACACAACCACTACCTTTTTCAACTCTCCAAAGCCAATACAACTTAACCCCCATGGACTTCTATGAATTCCTAAAATTGAAATCCCTCCTCTCTTCGTGCTCTATTAAACCCTACGTCCCATCGTTAGCTACCCAATTACCATTGTTATTGAATTCTGGCCACACCGTATCCAGAATATACAAGCTCCTGACACCTAACCCAAGGAAAGCACACAAACGGAATGAAGCTAAGTGGGAATCCGAACCCAACACTACAAATATTTCATTTGACTGGGGAAAAATATATAGCACAGCCTTCTCGAATAAAATATCCCCTATCTTATCACAGACTAAGTACATGTTACTTAATAGGTCAAACTGGACACCAGAAAAACTTTTCAAACTCCATCTACGAGACAGTCTGAGTTGTTGGAATTGCAACTCTGCTTTTGGTGACTTCACACACATGCTCTTCACCTGCCCCACTCTACAGTCATACTGGGATAAAATCTGCCAATGCATAGGCCACATTTTTAACACTCACCCTCCCAGGGAGTTCTCACATACTTTACTGGGCGTCTTGGATCCAACACTGGTCAATGATAACGACCGACCCCTGATGGACCTCTTGCTTACCCTAGCCTGTAAGGTTATATTGTGCAAATGGAAAAATGCTAGCAACGTGTCCTTTAGAATCTGGCAAGAATGACTGTCCTTTCTGAGAGGTGCGGACAACCCGGCACTTTATTCCTCCTCGTGGCGCAAATCCCACCGGAAACTGTGGAAATCCTTAGACGCATCAACACTGTCATTTGAACCTCCGTGAAACTGGTCTATTGTGAAATGTACAGTTTTGTACTGTATTGCCATTGTTATGAAGAAGTATGCTGTGATCTTGTCTCACTCTTCCATATGTCACTTAATGATTACTTAACTGGACGCGTTTGGTATTTTACTATGTCCGAGGTTTCTTTTCTTACCCTGCGACCCACAATCGATCAATGGCTGAATTTTATAGGCACTTGAGCACAATAGTATTTTATTGCATAGTACGTATTCTTTTTCGCTAGCTTGTATCTCCTGGCTAGTTTGCATACAATGATTGTCTTGTATTATGTATCGAGATGCCATCTGTATTGCTATTTTCTTTCACTTTTTCTTTACTTATTGTATGTATTCTTTTTTGTTTCTGTGCAATGTTTTTTTTTTCAATAAAAATGATTTGAACACAAAAAAAAATCGCTTACATTGCAGAACCCTGACGTGCCTTTGCACACCTGATGGAATCAGATGGCAAGTCATTGAACAAATACGGATACCATTGAGATGTAAGGACATTCAGATGATGCTGACCAGGTCAGAATGTCGTTGGACTTTGAAATGTGATAGCATTAATAGAGGCCTAAATAGACTGGAAGACTGTGGTTTTACTTTGATGTGATAAATGTGACTCTGTGGCCCTTTCAATTCCTAATCATAATGTTGCACATTACCAAAGTATATCAGCTGAAGTAGGCAGGTGTTCATTTTACTAACTGTATGTTTTGTTTTCTGGATATATTTGCCATGTTCATCTCTAATACAAGTTCCTAAATTTGTGCTAGG
The DNA here is from genome assembly GCF_964261635.1 of Lissotriton helveticus. Lineage (NCBI taxonomy): Eukaryota > Metazoa > Chordata > Amphibia > Caudata > Salamandridae > Lissotriton > Lissotriton helveticus. The sequence goes on from NC_136059.1 coordinate 646,415,875, forward strand.
GATAGACAAAATTCTGGTTCATCTATTGCTGAGTGAGATTATACTCTGGAGTGCCTATTTCACAGTACTGTATTCTGAAGGGGGCTCCCTTACCCCATACCTGGCCGGGCCCGAAATAATCCCCATCTTTAAAAAGGGCTCATGCGACTTGCCGGCGAATTATCGTCCATTAAGTCTTGTTAAGTCTTTAGCAAGGTGATCCTAGGTAGACTGCAGGATTGGCTTGCTGATAATGAGAGTTTGACACCCCTACAGGCAGGCTTCAGAAAGTCCACAAGCACAATTGATCAAGCGTTTCACCTACAAATGTTGTACTGGAAAACAGTTACACTTGGAGAAGGATGACTTTATGTTGTGTTTGTGGATTTGCGCTCTGCCTTGGATTTGGTACCAGGATTAACACTCTGGCAGGTTCTTTCTGGAATGGGAGTGCCATGCTATTTGTTGGGTACCATAGTCAGGCTACATACTAACAACTTTGCACAGGCAAGACACAGCAGAGCAGGAGAGTTAACCGATCCCTTCTCTGTAACTAGAGGAGTCAGGCAGGGGTGAGTGCTGGCAGCCACGCTGTTTACACTCTACATTAACAGCCTTGTTAAATTTCTGGACCAATCTAAAAAACGACCCGCCTAGATTGGCAAACACGAGGGTCCCTGCCCTCATGTTTGCTGATGATACTTTACTGATCTCCAAATCCCTGATGGGATTTCAGAGGCTTCTGGATCAGTTTCATTGCTTCTGCAGGATGAGGGGATTGGAGATCAATGTAAGCAAAACCAAGTAAATGGTGTTTAATACTGGGCCTTCGACCATGACACATCTCACTCTACAGGGGGCCCATTAGAACGTATCCATACATTTGTGTATCTAGGCCTCACATGTGAGAAGCTAGCCTGCCATATGATGTCCACTATTCTAGTGGGCACCTTGCACCAGTCTAAACGACCCTTATTGATGGTGGTTGTAAAGTCAACCTTATAGACAAGCTATCCTAGTGGTAGCATGGACCAGCAGTCTTAGGCTAAACTCCAAAGAGCATGTGAAGCTGTTTGTTTTACCAATTATAATCCCTTGAATACCAAATGAAAGGACACTACACAAGGTATATATCAAATATATATGTATTTATTTCTAACACAACCCCTCTGCACTCTTTATGAGGTCAGAGATCGAAGTACATCACAAGTTACTCAATTAGCAAACTATATGTTGCACAAATACAGTTCTGCCCTAGGGGCCTCACAAACCATATACTAAGTAAGTGGTATAAGGACCACTTCAGAAACAGTGAGTAGGCCTAGAGAATCGCTGGGGCTACACTAGACGACCAAAGGTTAGGAAGTAGGAGACCCTCGGGAGACGCGTGCAGTGTCTAAACACATTCGTGAGTTGCCATTGACTTATAATGGGAACGTAAAAGTTACAAAGTTAAAGATTTCGGGCACTTCCGGATGGACTACAAAAAAACCACTTTAGAATAGGACACTTTGAGAGTCAAGACCCACGGGAGCACAGGAGTACTCGTGTTACCTCACCCGGGGAAGCCGGGTGCATAGGTGCCTTTTGATGTCGGGTTTCGTCGATCGTTTCAATGGAGATCTGCAAAGAAGTGCCGCAGGCGACCAGATGAAAAGTGCCCGGGTGGATCCAAGGGTGGATTGAAGAAGTGAAGAACCTGAAAGCAGAGGGGACAGAGTCTGGGTCACTAGCCAGTGACCAGGAAGGAACCAGCAAGGAACCAGGCGATGTTGAGGTGATTTTAGGTGAAGAGGGGAAGCTTGTCTCTGCAGCCACGAGGACCAGGCGGCGTCGACGACAACCAAGAGCTGGATTCGAGCTGTCCCACAAAGGATCTAGTTGACTGTGGCGTCGGTATCCGGATTGGATCCAACAAGCCTTGGCAACCGCAACCCACGCAGGAAGTGAAGATTGGCTTCGAGTCAGACCAGCAAGGTCTGGGGAGCTTCTCCGTTGTAGGAAAGCTGGAGCAACCAGGTCAGTGGTGTAAATTCAAAAAGAAGTCTTCAGAGGACTAACTAGCCAACGGGCTAGCAACCGGGAAGATGCATCGAGCTGAAATGCAGGAGCAGGCCCCACACGGCACTCGTGGAGTGTGGAGGGCTGAGCTTGGGTGCAAATGGCACTCGGGTTTGGGGCTTCTTGTACCCCAATGCACAACTGCGAGTTACCTCAGGAGTCGATGCAGTTAGCAAAATGCAGGAAGTCCAGGGTGTCCGGTCCCACGTCTCTCGTGTTCGCCATGGGTCTCAGCTTTGCTGTGGGTGTGGATGGGAGTCAGAGAAGTCTAGAAGTCTAGTTCCTGTGTCACTGAGTCCTCGGGTTCCGGCAGGAGCGTCGACAAAGCAAACCAGCAAGTTACTGGTGGTACCTGTTTGCACAGGGTGGTCACTCCTTGACCACAAGGGAGATGTCTTCAGTCTTGTAGTCGAAATAGAACATCGAAGGTCCAAGAGTTTTGTATCAGAGTTTTGTTCCAGGATAATCTAAAGTCCTAGGGACACAGCACCTATCTTTATACTAAGAAAATGGGCTGGATTACCTACTAGGTCCCTCCTATGGGTGAACCTGGGAAGGGGGTGGTTACACCCCTTTCCCTTTGTCCAGTTTCGCACCAGAGCGGGGCTGGAGTGCCCCAGCAACTGGTTTGAACCGGGCTATGCATGGAGCCCCTTGTGTGCCCCAGGCAGTGTCTGGAAAAGCATTTTTCCATCCAACCCACCCTGCCGCAATACACTACAGGCTGTCTGGGGAGGTACTAGCACCACCCTCGACAGGAAACCTATTGTCCAGGCCTCCCTTGCTGGAGTTTCGTCCAGGAGCAGGAGGTCAGACTTGTGTCTGTGGCAGCAGCATCCATTTCGTGATGCTGAGGCTCTGTTTAACTTTAACCGGGTAAAGCAGGAACATACATGTCTTTTCCCTCTAGAAGGGTGGAATGCTTCCCCCGCCGCCAGAATTGGCGGGGGTGGGTAGTATTCCAAAGTGTTTGACACCTTACACGACCTGTTTAGATAAAGCCAAACCAAAGTTAGCATCAACTGCGAGGAGTATAATGCACTTAAGAGTATAAGGTATGGCTATATCATAGAACAGCTATAAGGAGATGGTTCCGAAAGCTGCAGAGGGGCTCAGCTCATGCTAGGGCACCCTCTCATATAAAACCAAGCGCTCTGCCTCCAGGATTGTCGAGGCCTACCATAGGAGTAACTTATAGGTGAATATGTGTCTATATATAAGGTAGATATAGATATACTATATCTAAGTAAGGGATGATTACACCACCTTACCCAAGCTGAGTGATCAGCCTGTGATGTCAGTTTGGATGGCCAGCCAGGAGTGGAATGATACATGCTGCAGCCCCTGGTAGGCCTTGGATGCACCTATGCCCTGGGTACCTATGGTACACTATACAGGGGCTCACAGAGGTGCCCCAATACCCAATCAGTTATGTACCTAAAGTACATAGTCCATTTTATAGGATAGCAGAATCCCAGGCCAACTAAGTCGAAAACCAGCAAAACACTAGGCAAAAAGTTGGGGTAACCATATAGTCAGATATCCACCTTCCTACATCACACTTGCAGAACACCTGGGGTGGCAAACTGACATTACACAGCGACGATTAAAAACCGAGCAAATAGTGGGAGGCGTTCTCAAAATGTCCCGCTGTTCGCAGTATCGTCCTATTTTACCAGTGATCCAAATTTACAATCTTATAGCCTTGGGGGCTGCTGCCTATGGTGCAGAGCTGTGAGGTTATCGGGGTATGTAATAACAACAAAGGAGTGACTGGGATTTAAATCATATCGAAAATAAAAAATAAAAGAGTGTGATATTATCCCGCTTGGTGTCGCAAATGTGATCAATACTCACACACGTGCTAGCACCTAGCAAGGAAAGGAAAAACTGTCTCCCTGTGTACGCCCGATGGGTCCTACTTTGAGGAAGAAACCTAAAGGGCCTAATAATCACCCTGTGCTGAAAAGAGGGAAGAACCTTATTTATTAGAAGGACCCTCACTCACCACTAATTGGTGACATGCTTCATCATTGGGTCCCCGCTGGGGTGACCGAGTGTCCCCCCAGCGTGCTACGACGCCTGGTTACAGCGGAGAAGGATGTGGTGAGTGCAACAGTGCCGAAATTAGGAGGTGACTAATAGTGAAAGTGTAAGTGTATTAAAAAATGCAAGGTTGTGCCTTTACAAAAATCTTTAATAATGGCCAGCCTGCATTAAATAAAAACAAGGTGGGCGGACTCCTCAGGTTCTGAATTAAGGAACCGGAGTCCTAATCAGAATCAAACAATGGTCAACATGTTTCTGCTGTAAGTTGCATTTTGCTCAGCATTCGTCAGGACCTTAGCCAAAGTCCTCCGGTGGTGTGCGCGCGCTAAGGCGCACCCTCCCAGGAGGCTCGTAGCGTGAAAAATATGTACAGTGTTGAAAATCAGGAAATGTTCGTGATTTGATCACTACAAATTCAGTAGCGATACATAAAAAACCTGTAAAGGAAAAGGAGACAGACAGACAAACACACATGGAGAGAAATTAGCCAATTAATTTCTTCTATCAGATGCAGTTCTGATCACTGTGATATACAGGTTGTGGCGACAGAATTAATTAGCATAACGCCAAACATGAGGTGTTACCCCAGATCATGGGGTTAGTTGCACCTAGATCAACTTGATTTCCCGTCCAAATAATGTAACGGGTATCAGTCACTTGCTCGGCTGGGTAAATCGTGGCGAGCAGTGTATTGTTCCTTTCACCATTATAAAACGATGTGGTAAAAAATGCAGTGTTTAGAAAGGTATGTATGTTAATAAAACTCACAGATAGTGAGAATCGATAACAATGAATTGACAAGGGCACCCCTTCTAAGAAGAGGAAATGGGTGAATGAACCAACCTCATTGGAGGCAAAATCATGCCCCGTCGGAACAGACAGCGCAGGACATCTTCACGCGGTGTAAATCTGTTGGAGGTATGACCTCATTGGAAATGGTGGAAAATCGCCTTTTTGCGACAACTGGTCTGTTTACCAGTAAGCACTACCTTTCTCCCACTTAGACTGGACCTTGGGGTGAGAAATATTTCATATGAATTGGGAATGCACCCATACCCTATTGGAGGAGGATCTGGGTCATCCCGGAGCTTTCTGCTTATCGACAGGGGTTAGAAGAAATCTTGTCCCAAGTGGACTCTAGCAGAATTCCATGGCTAAATCATGTATAGGGTGCATTAATAACTATCAGCCTTGAGGGTCTATGGAATACCCCGGTCCAGGCGGGGTCTAGTTCCAAATCGCATATTAAAACTACATACTGGCGATATAAAGATAATCGTATGTATAGCCAATCAAGCCATGGAACCTAACAAATGACTATCTCACAGTTAAGGATTCCTTCAAGCTAGAGAACGTTCTGGACGAAATAGAACCTCCTTCAGCCAGGCGTCTCTACTTGTAGTTCCGGTATAGAACTTTACCTGTCCGGGCTTTTACTGCAAAGTGGGAGCGTGTACTATGGGCAAAGGAGTTGCATTGCCCGGCCTGTAGGGATCAAAAAGAAACCATTGAGCACATTATCTTTTTCTGCCCAATTTATGTGTTGCAAAGGAGGTGTTGGATATTCCCCTCTGTCAGAAACTAGAAGTTAGGGAACATAAGGAAGCGCTCAAGATTCTGAAATACGACACATGCAGGTTGTCAATCTTTGCTCTCTCTCATTTTCTGATGAGTGTGTGGAGAGTAAGGTACAAGTTAAGCATCCCTTATAAGAAATTTGTATAAGTGCGAACAGTAACATAGCAGCTGTACAATCGTTGGAGAATAGGAAGGGTAATACTTGTTGTAGAATAGGATTAAGATTAGAGTTTTATATTCTTTTAACCTTTTAGCAGGTGAATTTTATTGCCTAGTAAACCACATTCCCTTTGCTTTAGGATAGCTGGATTTGCAATTATGTTAACAATTAATTTAAGCTTAGGGAGGTATTAAGCATCCCCCAAAAAACTGTATTAAATCCTTACGCTGTTCACTGGTAATATTATTGTACTGAGTTTTGTACATTTATACTGTAAATGTCAAATCTTTTATGTATGTTTTATTCCATGTGCTTTTATGGCTGATAAGCCGAAATAAAGTTTAAAGAGTAAAATATGTGCTTGATAAGTCTAACATTGCATCAGAAAAACTAACCCTGTATTCTTTATGTTTTGGCCCTTGATTATGTATGCCTTATTCCTTTGACAACGATATGCTTTATTTTATTTTACTGCTTTCTCCTTTCTCTGCCTCCATTTTTCTGAGTGCTTTCTCCTGCCTTCTGGCTCGATTTGACTGCCTTCTCGTTCTTTTTCCATTCCTTTTGTGAGAGCTTTCACCTGCTTTTCCCTCGTTTTTTTCGCTGTTTATCTTTGTTTTTCCCATTGTTGCCCCCCCCTGCTTCCAGTTTTCCTGCCTCCTGTCTAGCCCCACCCACCACCTCCCACTGCCCCTCCCTTCTCCCAAACGTACTTAATGGAGGCTGCAGCACGGCTGCGCCCCCAGCTCGACAAATGTAAGCCTGTCGGTGCTCGTCCACTCCTGGACTGTGCGCAGCACTAGCACCTCTGGCGCTTCCACTTCCGAGCCTTGGAAGGGTGGCGATAGATGGTAGGCGCTAGGGTAAGGGTGGCGATACATGGTAGGCGCTGGGGTAAGGGTGGCCATACATGGTAGGCGCTGGGGTAACTACTACTCCTACAAGTCCCTGCATACCAGGATCGTCCTCCTGCTGAAACTGCCCCCTCACCTTCAGCACCAAAGCAACCAACGACACCAGTGACACTGCAAACGTGGCCGTACCCAATTCATCGACCGAGATCACCGCGACCCAACACCAGAATATGCTACTCAACACATGGTAACTCTGTAAACATGTCATGGAGGTCTGGGACACGATCTCCTCCTTCACCCCTCACGTCATCTTCCACACAGAAACCTAGCTTAACCCCGCCTCTGCACCAGACATCCCTACCGCCATCCCCGAAGGTTACAAGATAACACACCTGGACCGAGCCAACAAGCACGAAGACGAAATCACTATAATCTACAGCAGAGATACTCAAAGTACTGCCCAGGGACTGCATGCAGCTCTCTTGACCTTTACATGCACCCACCTTGTGAACAGCAGCACTGGGCCGAATGTAAAGGTCAAGAGTCTCGACTCAGCACTAACGTCGAGAAATATGTTATATAAAGGGGCACACATTTACTTACAGCTTAACTGAAGTTAAAAGAAGTAATTAAGGGGTTGTGCACAATTTAAATTTAGGAACACCTTCATTTTTAGGGCAGACCTAGCAGCAGCATGCATGCGCTGCTCGCTCTGCGAGACGTGCTGCATTACAGTATGCACTGGAAGCCCCGCCCACTCTCCGCCCATTTTTTTAATTGGCTGGTGACATTGTCCTATGAAAACGCTGGTTTCCGATTCATTTTTAGGATTGTTAGTCCCTCCTTGGTACCACCTTGTCTGCATTTGTTACCTCCTATTATGACTGGACCTTTTACTTGGCTTGTTACACAGTCTGCATTATAAGTCGGTGAGCACTAGTTTGTTTATTGATATTGATGGGAATAATGGCAGCTGCTTTTTTGTATTTGCAGCGCGCCCAACCAAGACAATGGCGGGCGCTTTTCTTATAAAGTGCTACACCGATCTAACTTGCATGCTGAGCGCGATGCCCGCTTCAGGGACACTGCGCTCTGTTTTTTTTTTTTACTTTAATAGTGAGTGCGGCGCCCACTTAACTGACACGCAATAGGTAGCGCTTTTGCCAAAGTTTGAACTATTGGTATTGTAAATGGCAATGCCCTTTACTATTATGAAAGGCTTTGCCATTTACAAAGCCAAAAGCTCAAAATCTCGCAATTGCAAGACCTATTGCATTGTAAATGCTTGTTAAAGACAAGATGCTTGCAACTATAAAAATCGGATAGTGTCTTCAAAATTAAAAAAAGTGTATTTCATTAACATGGGGAGAGGATGTAGCCTTTCGGCTAGAGCTGTCGACCTCGAAGCTGGTAAACCGGGTTTGAGTCCCGGCACAGACGCTCAACATCCTGTAATTCTGGGCAAATCAAGTAATCTTCCTGTGCCTAGCAAAAATGAATGTGTCCTTCTGTAATGAAACTGGTGCTAATGTAAAGCGGTCTGATACCCAATTCGGGTCTAGTTTGCGCTATATAAAACTCTATTAAAAAAAAAACATGCAGAAGCGTTTTCTCTTAGTACATTAGATTATATCAGTGCACTAAGAATGTTTTCCTTTAAAGTGACAGTTTGCAAAAATAAATTGAAAAAACATTCATGCTTCCCCTCCACCCTGGCAACACTGCAAAAACTGCATTAAGAGGCAAGTCAATTGTTACGTTTACCATCTGAGTGGCTAGGGTTCCTATTATACATGGATGGCTTTATAGTTTAGCAAATAAAACAGAAGAGAAGGTTTCATACAGTGCGCATCCTGAAGTCATGCATTTCATGGTCCTCTTATACGTGATAATGAAGAAAAAGAATGTAAAGTGGAATAAAACAATTGTCTCGGATCACACAATTTGGTCAAGTAGGGAAGCCAGGATTGATCCCAGGTTTTCTTGCTTCATAATGGGCAAGTCAGCCTTTATATGTACAGGCTTTGCTTCCCCTATGCCTACCTTACACCCCTACCTGCCATCAATGCTGCCCTCGATCACACAACAGGCGAACTTTTATCCCCCTGGAAAATGTTTGCCAGTAACCATGATCTACAGAGACACCATCCGCTGCACGACCTGACACTGGTAATGGAACACCTCAACTTCCTACTCCACACAGACGGAAAAAGTGCCATCAGAGGCACCCTTGCCAACAGACCATGAGGACCACGCCCCAGCTTCTGCAACATAATCCTAGAACTCATCTACCTGTTTGCAATCAGCTCCCAGCACTCCATCTTCCTAAGGGACCTTGTCTTCCACCTAGACAACAACAGCAATGCCAATTCCACCGACGTCCAGGAAAGCATGAGCAACATCGGCATCAAGCAGCTCATCACCAAACCTTCCCATATTGCAGAACACACGCTCTACCCCGTCTTCACCTCCAGCGACAGAGGCTGGTACATCCACACCTCACTACTATCCTGGTCAGATGACCTCAGCATACGCTTCACCATCTCAGGACCCACCCATCCCAGATCCATGCGAAGAGAATGGAAATAGATATCAGAAGACCAGTGGAATGAGCTCTCTGCTCCCACATCCCAGACTCTACACATGACACTGAAAAAGCGGCAGGAGATTCTCCCAGTGAATCACAGAATGTGTCTACGCCATCGCCCCCACCAATGTCAAAGAACAAAGCAAAAGAGCAAGCTGGTTCACCGAGGTACTGCACGGCACCAAATGCAACTGCTGACAACTTAAAAGGAAGTAGCGTATCGGCAAAAAAACATAAGACTGCACCGCCTTTCACATCGCTCTTAACCAGTTCCACCGCCCACTGAAAGAAACTAAGACAAAACTCTCTAGCAGACCACATCAAAGCCAGCGGAACCACAGCAAAGAACTCTTCTCCATTGTGAAGGAGTTCACCAATCCAGTAGCCACTCAGAACAACATCACTTCCTCCCAGGAACTGTGTGACAACCACGCGGACTGCTTCCAAGACGAGATCTTGGCCATCTATGCAAACTTCAATTGCCAACCCTCCACCGCAGACAGTATCCACCAGTTCACACTCATGAACACAAACCCTGAACACCTTCTCACCCACTGGGAACTCCTCACCAAGCACGACACTATCTCCATCATAAACTTTGTGCCCTCGGTAGCACCCACGGACCCATGCCCCACCAAGTCTTCAAACTCGGAAGAAACTTAATCGAGGACAAACTCAGGAAGGTCTTGAACATCTCCATCACTGCAGACTCCTTCCCTGAGGGCTGGACACACACTGAAGTGATGCCCCTCCTGAAGAGATCATCCACCAGCCCAGCCAGATTGAAGAACTTCCCGGCCTATCTCTCTGTTCCCCTATCCAGCAAAATTCCCAGAGAAAGCGATCAACCAGCAACTCACCCAACACCTAGAAGACCACAACCTCCTGAAGCCTTCCCAATCCAGATTTTGAGCTAAACACAGCATCGAGATAGCCCTGATGATTGCAGCCACAGATGACATCAGAGCCCTCCTGGACAGCAGGAAAATAGTAGTCCTCCTTCTCCTGGACCTGTCTGCTGTGTTTGACATCGTCTCCCACCACAGCCTGCTCAACAGACTTCAACACATCGAGATTCAGTGAAACACCCTCAAATTTATTGCCTCCTACCTCACTGACACAGCCCAAAGGATCTGCTTTCCACTGTTCACCTCTGAGCCCAAGAAGATCATCTGCAGAGTCCCCCAACAATTGTCCCTCAAGCCCAACCCTCTTAACACAGACATGACCCCCCTGAACATCACTGTCAGATCACACAGATGTAATATCATCTCCTATGCCGTCGAGACACAGCTTATCCTCTCACTGTCCGAAGATCCCTCCATCACAAAAGCTAACTTCCACAGATACATGATAAACATTGAGGACCGGGTGAAGGACAACTGTCTGAAACTCAACACAGAAAAAACGGAAGTCCTCATCTTTGGGAACAACACATCACCATGGACCGAAACTCGGTGGCACGCTGAGCTTGTCACTATTCCCCGCCCCAACAGACCACGACTGCAACCTCGTCATCATCCTGGATAGCAAGTTACCCATGAAGTCACAAGTCAATGCAGTCTCATTCGCCTGCTTCCACACCCTTTGCATGCTTCACAAGACCTTCAGGTGGCTCCTGGCAAACACCAGAAAGACTGTCATGTAGGCTCTCATCACCAACACACTGGACTACAGAAACACGCTCCACTAAGAATCACTGCAAGCTTCTTGAAGAGACTCAGTGGCAAGAGTCATACTCAACCTCCTAAGAAGGACCCACATCACACCGCATCTCAAGAAACTACATAATCTCCCGATTCAGAAGAGATACCAGCTGAAGATGCTAACCCACGCCTACAAGGCCCTGCACAACAAAGGACCAGCATACATCAACAAACGCCTCACCTTCAACCAACCGACCAGACACCTTCGATCAGCTTCCCTCTGCCCCGCAGACACCCCATGATCTGTTGAGCCAACAGTGGAGGGCACTTCTCGCACCTGCAGCCAAGGCATGGAACAACATCCCTATGCACTGTCGCTCCTGCCATTCAGAAGAGAACTAAAGACCTGGATGTTTGAATCATCAACTCTTCAACCAGCAACAAACAGCTCCAGAGGCTCAAGACCCCTAACTGGTGATTGGCCGTGCTCTATAAATGTTTGATTGCTATGATTCGTCATCCAGTTCAATGACTCCTCACGTTCTATGTCCTCCTCACTACGCGATCCCCAGTGTTGTTTACTGGTATCGGTGGCTGAAGGCGGTCGTCAATCTGGGTCAGGTTCCAGTGCCAGTAGTAGTACATACCATCCTGTAATCTTGGTGCCCCCCAACCTGTCAGCAAGGCCGCTCGGCCAAGCTGCCACTGGTGTTAATGAGGACGCCCTTCAATGCATCACAATCACCCATTGTGGCAATGCCAGTGCCAAATCTATGAGCCGGTAGCCCACTTTGTCCACCTGGGGGCAAGGCATCAAGCCCAGCAGGTATGTCTTGGGTGTAATAATGTGTTGTCGGCCCATTACATGTGTAATGTAACTGCAGCCTTTGGCCCAGTACTGGGGAAGCTTGGCTCAGTGCCATGACACGTGATGAAAGTCAGGCTCACCCTCGCCACAGTGGGGACACGTGTTCCTTGTGAAATATTTTATGTAGGCTTGCCATTTGAGCTATATTCTGTGTACAGAGTTTGAGTTGAGAGTTCCATGAGACCCATGCAATGTGATTCAAGTTGTTACTCCAGTTACTCCGGTTGTTCCAGCAATCTTTCAAACTGTTGAGGGAAGGCCCACTGCTTTACCGGCAGATGTTATAGTGATCCTGTGCTGTGTAGAACTACATGTTTCAGGGTGTTTAGTACAGGGTCTGTGTCTGGTTCTTTGCTAGGATCTCCTCACATGTCTCCTATGGTGCCCCTGAGTGCTGCAAGCATCAATAATTTTCCCACTGCCATATCAGCTAGAACTCCTTAAAAGAAAGGGTGGTTTCATCCTTAAACAACTGTTCCAAGGTGACAATTGAGGTGCACCACCATAGCAGGCAATTAGCCCTCCTCTCAACATTGGCAAATGCTGGAAAACACCATAGGGGCATATCTGGTGAATAGGCCATGCCCATGTGCTGGCAGTGCCGGCTGTGAGACCAGTGGTGCTGGACCACCTTTACCAGTAATGGGATTTGCCCCGCATGGGAAGTCGTACCTAGCACGTTGCCCCGCGACCATCTAGGCCAGAGGCTCCTCGCCTCCTGGAACGCATCTGGGGCTATCAGTCTCATGAGCCATTACAGTTGAGCAGCTAAATAGTACATGTCATACTTTGGTGCCCCTAGCACCCCTCCCCTCCCCCCACATGGGAGGAACAGTTTCTCTAAGGCCGCCTGGTGCATACCGTTGGCCCAGATTCAGTCCGAGAACCAGATGAACACCCTACAGGACAGTATGAGAGTTATGTTTGCAAGCATGTAAAGGAACTGCGGCAGAGCCACCATTTTGGCCAATGCCACACTTTTTATAGGCGATGACGACAGCGATCTCCAAAATGCTGACAACACCCAAAGAGAGGCAACCACTTTATCAAGGTTTCCCTAGGGCCTCTATACACCTGTACTCCTAAGTATCAAAAGGTACGTGTAGCCGTTGGACTGGCATGGGGTCTGGACCATTCTAGTAGGGTGACACTTCAGACAATGGGAAGAGGAAGGATTTATGCACATTCATGTGCAGCCCAAACAGTGCACCAAACGAGCCCAGTACCCGTAGTACAGGCACTAGTCCAGTGGTGACATCATGCACATTTATCAGGATGTCGTCTACATAAAGAGAAATAATGTGCTACCTCCTGTTCATCTTCAGGCCATGCTCCCAAGTCATGGTTCGCAGCTTGCATGTCAGCAGTTCCATTATGAGGGCAAACAATAGTGGCAACTACAGGCATCCCTGCCGGGTGACTCTATATATTTGCCCTTGGTCCATATACTCGTGCCCTATCTGCACTCTTGCCTTGGGGGTCTGTGTACAATTCTTTGATCCATGCCAAAAAAACATCCCCGAACCCCATGTGGTGGAGAACCGCAAAAACAGGCAGGTCCACACAGGGTTCATTCAGTAATCTGTGCGACCGATAGGGAATATGACTGTCCTCCCACATACGGGACAGTGGAGCAATGCTACATTTAATGTGCGTCTAAGCTACTGCATGCCTGTAGAGGTTTGCAATACCTCTCATTTCATACTCTAGTTGACATAATAAGAGAGGATGAGTCACTGGGCCCATACATGACTTAGGTTGGAAATATTAGTACAACACAGCAGTGCTGATGGGGATACTTGTCAGGCTCCGTCTTCTATACTCCTCGGGGCTGTGCCGAATGGCCTGTACCCTCACCCACACAACGATCCTAGAGTCTGAAGTTTTAAACACAGACTGCTATAATAGTCCCGTGAGGGCGGGAAAGGAAGGGGACAGTGGGGAAGGAGATCTGAAATGACAAGGACAGTTGTTTAGAAAACACCCCCGTAACCCCACAATGTTAACCTCTAGCAACCTTCCTTATACTGAGAAAGTTTGTTTCTAGACCCCTACCTGGAAAGGAAAATAATGGAGTCTCTGAATATAGGAGAATAGGCACAGGGTGATACCAGGGACTGCAACCAACTGGAAGGAAACAATGAATATCATAATGTAATCCTATATTTATATGAGGGTCGCATATGCACCAACCAGCTTACATCACATACCACAATATTTCTGTGTTCAGTTTAGGGTTGCACCATTCCCTCTGATCAGATACCCCCCTGTTGCTTCTCTCCTGTACTGGATGAAATAATGAAGAAACGTTGTGGGAAGAAATCAAAGCAGAACACTGCAGGTAAGGTTACATCACCCTCATACAGCTCCTTCCATAACGAAGTGTTCGTAAAGTCTAATAAAGTCTAGATGAATTCAATAGTTGATATGACTCCTCTGGGGACTAAGGAACCATGCGATACACTCGCATAACGGTTTGGGCCCAAACCGTTCTGAAACCCGTAAGAAAATGAAATAAACCAAACAAAGCAAGTACTGCTACAAAGTTCAGTCCCGGCAGAGTCGGACAGGTAACAGAATTCTCCCTGCAATGAGAAAGCGGATGCCTTTCTCTTCCAACAGGGAAAACAAACGTTGGCTCCAAATAGCAAGAACCGAAGAGTGTCTGCAAGGTACACACAGCCGCGTGTACGCGGAAACAGATCTAATGAGCTACACCCAAACCAGAACAGGGTGCACCAGGGTCAACACGAAGGAAAAGTGTACTCAAGATCTTACCGCAACTCTCTCATACCAACCGCTAAGTGGAACTCGGCAAGAATTATCGACACAGTCTGTGGATACAGCGGGACCTTATTTCCTGGATGTGCGTGGCAGGCGTCGTTACGTGGCGTTACCGCTCAGCTTTCTGGGTAACGTAGTTTTATGTATAATGTCACCTAACGCCATGCATGATGCGGACAGCGGCACTTTATGGCTGGAATCCTGACAGTACATCCCCCCTCACAAGGGACGCTGTCCAGCAGCAGGCTTATCAGGATACAGGCAATGAAACCATGCCACAAGTCTGGGTGCATGCACCGAACCCGCCGGCTCCCAGGAATTCTCCTCCTGGCCATATCCTTTCCAGGAAATCAGGTATTGCAGGCGCCCCCTCACCCACCTTCGGTCAAGAACCTTCTGTACCTCATACTCCTGATCGTGCTGCACCCAGAGAGGCAAGGGAGCACGTCGAACAGGAACAAGAGAGGGTTTCAATAGCGACACGTGAAAAACAGGATGGATTCTGAAATGCGCAGGCAAACGCAACCTCACAGCCACGGGATTCACCCGTTTCACCACCCGATAAGGGCCAATGAACCTGGGGTTGAATACACTGTGTCTCCTAAACTTAATGTGTTTAGTAGACAACCACACTAGGTCGCCCTTCTTGTATTCAGGGTACGGCCTACGGTGTTTGTCCGCCTGCGCTTTGTACCTCTCCTTGGCCTGAGCAAGATTCTACGCTTTGCCAGAAGTATCCAGCGAATGCGCAACAATCTGGTTTTGACGTCTGGCAGCCTGACATTGTCGCTCGGGAGCACCAAGGGATTAACCCTAGGGTGGTGACCGTACGAACAGAAGAAAGGGGAATGACGTGTGGAGGAATGTTGAGTGCTGTTGTCGTGTATTTCTATAGGTTCTGAATCGATCCCCCTATTCCTGACCCTATTCTGGTTGAACTAACTATCAAGTTAACTAACAGTCAGCCCATGAGGCAAGAAAACCCCCATGATGCAGATACCGTTATCTGACGCAGTCACACTACGGCACAGGAACGTGTTATCTGATTAGGTCATAACGCTTGAGATCTAATTAGACAAGCGACATTCCTCCAGCCCCTGATAAGGCATACGACGTTCTCATAACAAATCAAACCTATGACAACCTGGATAATCCGTGCGGCCATTGTTTTGATTTCACAGAGAACTTTTGCAAAAGAATGTGCTAACGAGCAAGTCGTATGACATCTTTATTGACGTACCTATGTCCATCCTTACGTCAATCTCGGCACCTTTAAGGTATAAATATTGCCGACCTTGCCCTATGCAAACACACGCGTGGTGACAAGACGGAGCAGCCATACTTGCCGAAGCCGAGAGCAGAAGCAGACCCCGCTGGCAGCAGCCCCGCCTTCCTGACGCGCTGAGAGACGCGCTGCTATCTCAAGCCGAGAGACCCAGCACCGGCGCTTCTGGGCAGCCCTCGCAGGCAGCCTGGAATATCGAGAGCAGAGAAAGAGATACCATTCCTCATTCATCCTAACTTCCAGGTACAGAACTGAATAACCCCTCACAGAGAATTCCTTAGTTATTCACTTGGCAAAACCAAACTTAACTTAAACTGTAACTTTCTATTCCCGCCCACGCATTAGACTTAGGTCAGGTACACGGGGTAGGCGTATTTAGAAACACCAGTTGAGTACGTTTAGTCAAATGTATATGTGTATGTAAATATATTTTAATCATTTAAAACATCATATGGCTCAGAAACCATATCAATGTTTTTACAGTATTATTTTATACTATTGCTTTTAATGTATGCACTTTACTTAACTATAAGTATTGCAATAATATCGATCCATTTCTCTTGTACGAGAAAAGAGACTGATCAATAAATAACACCTTTTATTGAACACGCCCGTCTCTTCCTTTTCTCTACATTCTGATGAGACTAAGAATGCACGTACTGACTGAGTAAAATAATTGCCTTGTGCTCACACGACTCTCGAGATTGACTCTTGATTAGGGGAGAGCAAAGTTGTCATGTTCTATGGTTGTCAGAAACTAAATCCCTTCTTGTCTAATCAGGGAAGTTAATCCTTCCTTGAACATTCGAGAAAGTTTCTAGCGAACTCTGAGCTTAGCTGGCAAACCCAAAAATTAAGTCTAGCATCGACAGTAGTAGACCTAGTTAACGTCTGGCCTAGGCCTTTACTGCTGTAGGTACTATTCCAATGCGCAGAGCCTATTGGGAAGATAGGAACTACACTACATGGCGCCCAACGCGTTTGGAAAGGGCGATAAAACTAACGTAAGACATTTAGAGTAACTCAGTCGTGCTTTCTCACTCAGACCCCTTTTCCCGAATACTCCAAAGACGTCTGGAGTGGGTGAAAGGTTATATCCTCCAAAACCTCGCAGGAGGGAACTCCTATGTATGGTTCTTGGTCAAGTCAACGTTGAAGGATAAACAGTTCCAAAATATTGTACATCTAATCTCTGTTTCCATAAAGAAACCTGATCTGCAAACAAACATAATACCATCCTGTCTGTAAAATGGCAGAGAGTGATAATGAAAGAGAGGCAGTTAGATTAGCAACTGAACTCGCAGATGCTGATGCTACCATGCAAGCAGCAGACGCGGATATAATACTCATTCCGGTCATTAAAAGGAGATCTATAACCTTAAAACTTATAGAAAATGGACTGACACCTAGAGGTGGCACAGTCATATTCGTAATCGAGGCACACGAATATCGGCAGACAGAGGTATACTATTCATGGATACATTTTCCAGCAGCAAATGCTGTAACAAAGTACTTCCACTATTACAAAGTAGAGGAACCTCCTGAAACGTACACTCCTTTCGAGGAGGTGGAAGTACCACTCAAATTCCAAGAGCATTTGCTCTTATTTGATGGCGCCCTAAAACATAACAATCACATTACAAGGCTCGGTCCTTTAGGAAGACCAGGAGCAACGTGGCCGGTCTTAGCCGGATACACACCACATCCAGACATCGACGAGATGCCTGCCCCACAGCTGTTAATACAGCTAAAACAATTACTAAAAATTCACAGACAATTAGTTCAGTATGTAATGCGGACTTCAACAATTCAGCCAGCGATTAAACTTCCACAGCTGACCCCTCACCAGGGGAACACAAATAAAATTACACCACAGAACATCCAATCCTGCCTAGGTAAAGTTCCAGCTAAACGGGAACAGATACCATTCTGGTTGGCACAGAAAATTACCCAAATAGAGGCGGTGTTTCCTGACACCACCCCATTAGAAAAACACAGGATTCTGACTATATGTCTCCCAATGGGAATCGCACCACACATTGAGGACTGTGACACTTGGGGTACAGTCTTTGCTTCCATCTACACAAAAACGCACGGTGTTCCATCCATTTCGGTAATACCAGATGTGCTAAAACAAATTCAAGATGAATACGGTCCAGAACCTGCTTTAACTCTTGGTATGAAATTACTAAAAGACTTCAAACAGGTCTCGGCTATATTACTAGCCAACATAAAAGGTGAAGCAGCAAACGTGGCGATCCGCCAGAGGTTAAAAGAGACAGATATAGCAGACCAACCAGCTGAAATTGCCAGAATCATAGAAAAATCCTATGAAGAACTAGGCAGAGATAGTCTAGGTGGAATACCAGTAAAACCGCAACTGACTACAAGTCCAGAAAAAATATTTTTTAATAATAATAATTCACCAAAAAAGAACTGGGATGGAAATAAACAATCCAATCCTAAAGAAAAGAAATTCCAGTCCAGAGGAAGGTCTCCGAGGCAAAGAGAGAAATCTCCAAACCAAAGACAGAGGTCACCGCAGAGTGACCCCTCTGGGAATAGATATAACCTTAGAAATAGGGATAATATTAAAAAACCTGATAGATATCAAGACATTGATACACGTCCCTCTCAATCTTTTCAGAATTCCTCGCAGAAATCGGAAAGAAGAGGACGATCAGAAGAGCACGCCAAGTCCAAAGACAAGGAACCTGCTCAGCTAAAAAAGAAATTACAATTTCCAAAAAAGAAGGTAGCCAGTATCAAGGTAGTTAAAAATGCCGAGAATACTGAGGGCACAACTGAAAAACGGAGAATGGGCTCAGACAATGCTAGACAGCGCAGCAGAGGTGAGCATAGCTCGCAAAGTCCTTATGAATCATCTGGAGACAGTGGACACGAATGAATACCTTCAAGTGGAAACTGCAGACACCAGAGTTAGCAAGCCCCACAAGATATACGAGATAACATTACGTATAGAGGGAGATAAGACTAGGAAAATAAGGGGACTATTTTGGGATAACCTCTCCAAAGGCTATGACATCCTTCTAGCTGAAAAAGACTGGCCACCAGAGTTTGTCAGGGAGTGCCCTCATGGCGAAGAAGTAATTATGCCTGCCTTCTCGAATCAAATACCGATTCATAAAAAATACACACTTGCTAGAAAGTGGGCAGTGGCCTTAGCACCTGCTTTATATAAAAATCATGTAGGATGGGATGAGGACTCCCCTCCTCACAAAATCCAGTTAAAATCACAACCTACTGCACAAAGGCAGTACCCAATTAAGCAAGAAGCTAAAAAACAGGTAAATGAAATACTAGATCAGCTAGAATACCAGGGGGTGATTGAAACTTGCACCTCACAAATGAACAATCCTTTGTTTCCGGTCTCCAAACCAGACAATTCATATCGTCTAGTTTTGGATTACCGACACCTTAACACATGTTGCAAAACCTTTGCAGTGCAAAACTCACACAGTGCTGCACTAATGAATAACATAGTGCGCAAAAAATACAAAACAACCTTGGACATCTCCAATGGATTCTTTTGTCAAAACATAGCACCAGAGAGCAGATCTTTAACTGCATTCTCAGTAAATGGCACTCAAAAACAATTCTGTCGGTTAGCCCAGGGGTACAAGAACAGCCCGGGGGTATTCTCAGCGAGAGTAACAGAATTACTACAACTATATGATGATGAAGCATTATCTTATGTTGATGACATTTACCTAACAGACGATGACTTGGAGACTCACTTGAAAAGAGTGAACACCATAATACTTGGGTTCGCTGCAGAGGGTTACAAATTCAACTTCAAAAAATCCAGAATTGCCCATCTGACGGTCCTATTCTTAGGATATGAGTTATCAAGTGAAGGTAAAAGCCTGGCAGACAATTTCCTAGAGAAATGTGCCGTATTCCAAGCTCCTAAAACACTAAAAAACCTACAGTCAATTCTAGGCTTCCTAAATTTCGGAAGAACATACATTGCAAATTACGCAGAAAGGGTCAAACCCCTTTATGATCTAATTAAACCAGACTTTAAAAGATCCAGTTGGACTCAAACACACACAGAAATTTTGAGATCCTTACAAACAGACATGCTAATTAAAACAAAATTAGAAACACGTGATAACACACGCAACCTTGTGATCCGAGTCATCCCAGGGAGATGCGGATTCACATACCTGACCTCTAATGAGGGAGAAAAGGTACCAATTGCATTTAAATCACACTTGTACACTAAGGCTGAAATGAAATTTAGCCCGACGGAAAAAATTCTTACAGCAACACAGACAGCTATAGCAAAAGAACGAGCCCTGGCACAAGGTAAACGAATAATAATCGTGACACCAATACCAGCCTTAGAGGCGGTAACAAAGGCAAGCATTCCAAATGCTAAAGCACTCCATCCGAGATGGATACAATGGGCTAATTCTCTTGCTGCAACAGACGTGGTGTACGAATTTGATCCTTACTTAAAAACACAAGAATTCCTCCAATATGAATTTGAATGTCCTCCGCCAACCGAAATTCTGCCTCTAGACCAATACGGCTGTATAATATATACAGACGGATCAGCACAACCCGCAGTAGGGGGTAAACAAGCTTACAGTGCTGCGTGCGCGATTGTTAAAGGTCGTTGGCACGAAGGGAAATTTAAACCAACCCTCACTAAAACCCAATCTCTAGGAGATTGCACAGCTCAGCGAGCTGAATTACTAGCATCCAAGATGGCGCTTGAAAATACCGATCGAGAATTCCCCACACTCATAGTGTGCGATTCGTATTATTGCGTTCAATCTTATAATGAATACTTGCAGATCTGGCTTCAAAACGGTTTCAAGGATGCGAAAGGTGGCACAATCAAGCATAAAATGCTATGGGAACAAGTAGCTCTTTTACAAAAAGAACTACCAAAGACTCACGTGATACATACACTGAGTCATCAACGTGATGGCGTTCACGTTGCAAGGAATTCATTGGCTGATGAGGCCGCGAAGGCAGCTGTGCAAACGACTTCCGTAGCTGCCGTCACCCGGTCAAAAACAAAAATAGACAGCGAAATATTACAAGCTGTCAGCGCTTCAGAAAAGGATTCGATAGAACCACTCCCTAAAGGCTTTCCAGTAAAATACTCATACATAACTGATGAAAACAATGTTCCTTTTGCTCAAATCCCTGGAGTGGGGGATAGGGCAATTCCAAACATGGAACATAGATTAGGACTAATAATAGCGGCACACGAAGGGCTTGCTTCTACCCATGCTGGCGTCTCAGCCACAGTATCATTATTAAAACAGAGATACTGGTGGCCACAAATGAGAAGACAAACAAGGAACTATGTTCTAGCATGTGAAATATGTCAAAAAATGAAAGTATCAACTGTGAGACGTCCAGCACAGACGCCCCTTCTAATCTCGGATAAACCATTAGCCTGTGTTTATCTAGACCACTGCGGTCCCTTACAAAGGGATGGTAACTATAAATATATCTTGGTCGCAGTGGACTCATGCACGAGATTCATATGGATGTGGCCCCAGCGAACGGCTGACGCCAGAACTGTTATAAAAGATTTGCGGGTCTTTATCGGCACATACGCAATTGGCATTCTGCATTCGGACAATGGTCCTGCTTTTAGCTCTCGGGCTTATAAGGAGGCCATGGTCAGCATGGGCGTGCAATTGCGGTACTCTTGTCCATTTCACCCTGAGGGGAACGGAATTGTTGAAAGAAAAAACCGTGACATAAAGCAATCTATAACGGCAAAGGTATTAGGTTCGGGAGCTGGGTGGGTCAAACATCTAATAAGTGTCCAACGTAGTCTAAATAACTTGCCAAGAAATTCTCTGAAGGGATTCAGTCCGTACGAATTATTATTCGGAACTAGGATGTTGATCTCTGACCTTGATAGTCAGACTTCAGTGGTAATAGAAAAAACCTTTGATGTCAAAGACCGTTTGGCTATTTTGCAGGACTTAAACAAAACAAGAAAAGACCTGAGCAACATACAGTTGAAATAACAGCCAACGACCACTGAAGAATCACCACCTGTCCCAGCAAGACCTGTCTGGATTCCAAAAGTCGGGGATCTAGTCAGGGAGAAGATCGCGGTAAAGAAGGAATTTGGGCCTTCTTACAGAAAAGCAGTTCCTGTCTTGTCTGTCAACGGGACAAGATCAGTTGTACTACCGCCCCTTGCTGGTAAAAAGGAGAACCGAGTTGTATCCATCGACCTGGTAAAACCACAACATGTGGCCAATAACAAACAGTAGGCCAAGTGGACTCCCAATAAGTAGCAGAACACCAAGGTTTGCTACCAGCACAGAGGTCCTAACAAAAAGGCTCATCACATTCGAAACGCCTAAAGAAAAACAAGAAGAACTATGCAACAATGCAATAGAACTCAGACCTCTGAAAACCCAAATAAAGACATTTAGCAGAGACACACCAATCTATACTGAAGTACCAAGTGAAAATGCAAGGAACAAAAATCCTGAAGCAATTGGAACAATTGACAGAACTGCATCCGGTTACTTCATCAACTTCGATGATTCCTCTGACGGCTTCAGTGAATCAAAGACACAGCCATCATCAAAATCCTTTAAAGACAAAGCGAAGGAACTTTTGAAACAACTGAAAGAAACATATCTGGTTTCTCCATGGATTGAATTTTGGGTGGGTTTTGGTGCATTTATCCTCATACTTTGGCTCATCATGGTATTTACTTTGGGACGCTTCATTGAGGGAAAATATGCTAAAATGGACACAGCAAGTCAGAACATCAACTTGATCCTCAAACCACACACATCTTCACACGTCGAGAAAAGAGAACTTTCTCCAGAACTTTCTTCAGCCAACTTCACAGCCAATCCGATACCTGGTGGGGTAGCCTGGGACAACACTGACTATGAAATTTATGGTCCGGTCGAGATCCTGAAATATCCACACCAAATCAAGATCTCTTTGAGTGACTTTGCAAAACCAAACTCATTTGCTGATGATTGGGACTTCGAGAGTATTAACAACATGATGTCTGACTTAGTAATGTCTGCTAAATTTACAAAACATGATTATTTGCAAGGTTCTACAAATTATGATAGTATGTATTGCTATAACCATTATGGTAACCATTTTTTGCATAAATCTGCACAACCTAGAAATGTTTTAAATTATAATCAATGGGAACATTGTGCTACGCCTCCAAAAGGAAGCTCTAGAACCGTTTACGACAAATATTCATATTTTTCAGGTTTTAACACAAGTAATGCTGAAACATTTTATTTTAAATTGTCAAACAAGACAGGGATGAAAACCATGATAACCAACACAAAATTGATATATTCAGATTCATTCTTTGAAAAAATGAATACTTTTGGATTTGATTATTGGGACAAAAATGTTGATTTGAAAAGTGTTTGGGGTACAAAAGAATGGCAAGTACAGGGTTTAGAAGCTTTGTTTAGAGCCTGCATGATCCCAGAACAAATGATATTTTTAAATGACACTGTTCAACAAACCACCTGTCTTGGCTTAGCCAAAATCAAAGATTTAAATAACCCGTCTATTCCAAAGCCAACAATGTTTAGCAATAGCTCTGATACAGATGAAGAGATAGACGTAAACCATATATTAAACCAAAACAGAACACATCCTGATTGGAAACAATGGTTGATCTGGCCCACAGATACAAATAACTGTCAAGATAGATTCCTGAATAAAACACAGGGTTTCAAAATGACCAGGCCAGACCCTAGATATCCCCAAAGACATCACCCAGGGATAATAACAACCTACAGTGTGGGCAAATTATGCCTTCAATGGCTACAGTCTTCCACACTGCCTGAAATTAAGCAACACCTAACTTTACTTACTGATGGTGCTGACTTGCGTGATTTCATACTGGGACCACGCAAACAGCGTCAAAAGCGTTTCATAGCAGCCTCTGTATATGCAGCATACAATGAGGCCTGGAAGGTTACTCAAATTGAGACAGCAGAAAGAATACGGGAAATTGACTGTATCAATTTGGAAAAATCACTTTCTGTAGTGGACAATGGGTTAATGACTCTGTCCTCCAGAATTTTTTCATTGGACAGCATTGTGTCTTCAGCAATCGATATATTATCGCAAGACTTACTGTTATTACAACATGGTCAGTCACAATTGCGTTCCATTGTACAGCTTGGCTGGACGTTACAAAATCTGCGTTCAGGCTATGTGCCTTGGCGTTTAATCAACACAACGTCACTATTCCAAATCTTTAACCTTACTGATAGACAAATCGGTATGGCGCAAAAGGGTGCTGATTATACAATCTTGAGCATTGAAAAACTAGAAAGATTACCAATGACAATGTCAGAACGACCTGTCAGTGAATGGATAATCCACGGAATCATAAATATTCCAATCTCAACCTTCAGGTTTCAATACTGCCAAAAATATATACAGGCTGGCATGTACGAGAAATTGGGAAAGGGGTACCTTAAAACAACTTGGAACCTGCCCTATTCACATGCATGTGTCAGTAATAAAGGACAGAAAGTGTTTCTTAGTGGCAACAATTGTGCTATGTCACTAAGCGGCACGCTTCTGTGTAACGGAATTAGTTTGCACGGAGCCTGTGAAGGGAATTCATACAACCTTTCATGTCACCAGCAAGGCGCACCTGCAACAGAAATAGAACCATTCTTTCAAAGACTCTATAATGGGAGTTACATTCTTATTGTAGACCGCAGATGTTGCAGTCTTATGCCCGGGACTCCTTATCTAGTAACTACAACAGCGAAGGTCAAGTGCTGTGGACGTTCTTTGTTCCCCAGCTCCTTTCCAGACAGGGAGGCAAGGGCATGGCCCAGTTTGAAAATTACTTCTATTCGAATAGACACTTTAAGCAGAATGAAAACAGTGCTTCTTCAGACGCCTACAAGGCTCACGTCATCAAAAGAAACGTATGATCTACAAGTCGCAAGGACGACTGCAGAGATACATACATTATTATCAACTAATTCCCCCGTACATTTTGCGGAAATCCTGAGCGAAATCTTAAATATTTCTGATACCACTGGGGTCTCAAAGGTATTTAAGACAGTATTTTCGATGGCATTAACACCATTCAAAGCCATACTGGGTATTTTTCCAGATTTCGTCCATTCGATTTTTGGCGGACTTCCCCTGATCCTGGGACTAATTGCAGGAATCCTATTCCTAGTCCTTATTTTTCGTTATGGCAACCCATGTCACAGATCAAACTCTCGCGACAATGGAAGATACGATCCTAGCCATTGGATACCGGGACCGGATATCAAAAATCCTGGGACTCTCCCGGCTTAGAGACCTGAACATGACTTGGTTTCTATCATTTCGACCAATGTGGCAAAGGTGTGTTTTACCTGTACTAAGGTGTCTGCTATGCGGAGAAGAATGCGTGTTAGACACCTGTCTGACGCTACAATCGGATGCGCCAGTGGATGCAGATACACTGTTGGTTCCTACCAAGGTTCACGCTTTGTGCTGCCCTCAAAGGCTGCCAATCCTGATGACGGCATTCCTGGAATCTTCACCACTACGATTGAAGAGTAGTGAAGTTCAAGATGAAAGCAGCATCGAACAGGTACGACCTTCTGTCAGCAATGCAAATCAGAATGTCAATGGAGACAATCATGCGCACGAATGCATGGTTACCCCTATTTCCGACTTAGTGGAACTTTCCCATGAAGCTGTTGACAGTTTTTTCGAAAGCCTGAATGATATGATGTTCTCTCCAGAACAGAAATAGAGACTTTTGAGTAAACTCGCACACGGCATTCCCTGAATTCGGCCTTCAACTTTAAAAATAAAGTCACATGAACAATTACAATCCAGTTCACGGACAGCAATTTTTTCAGCATGCCCCTTAAAATATTTTTCTACATATTTTTTCCCGGGACACTGATCTTCTGCTTAAAGTAAGAAACTATTCCTAGAGAACTAAGATTTCTATTTTTAGATACTTTATATAGACTTTAGCTGCCCGCTGGTAGGTTCACAAATATTTTATTATGTGATGAAATGGTCTCGAACTTCCTTTCTGTATAGCCATATTAAGAGCCATTTCATGTGTATTTCTCATATACCAATAAGCAATAATGCATACAAATGCGTGTTTACTTTTGCATTTAATTCATAGCTTAAGTGCATACAATATATATGACTGCAATTTTTCAGTATATTTGAAAATTTCGAAATGCATTTATGTATTTTGGGGTGGTAAGGTATACACTATACTCTATAGTATGTTGTACTATGTTATACTATGCATAGATTAGTAGATATGACCATAGTTAGCGTGGAGTGGGTGTCGTGTATTTCTATAGGTTCTGAATCGATCCCCCTATTCCTGACCCTATTCTGGTTAAACTAACTATCAAGTTAACTAACAGTCAGCCCATGAGGCAAGAAAACCCCCATGATGCAGATACCGTTATCTGACGCAGTCACACTACGGCACAGGAACGTGTTATCTGATTAGGTCATAACGCTTGAGATCTAATTAGACAAGCGACATTCCTCCAGCCCCTGATAAGGCATACGACGTTCTCATAACAAATCAAACCTATGACAACCTGGATAATCCGTGCGGCCATTGTTTTGATTTCACAGAGAACTTTTGCAAAAGAATGTGCTAACGAGCAAGTCGTATGACATCTTTATTGACGTACCTATGTCCATCCTTACGTCAATCTCGGCACCTTTAAGGTATAAATATTGCCGACCTTGCCCTATGCAAACACACGCGTGGTGACAAGACGGAGCAGCCATACTTGCCGAAGCCGAGAGCAGAAGCAGACCCCGCTGGCAGCAGCCCCGCCTTCCTGACGCGCTGAGAGACGCGCTGCTATCTCAAGCCGAGAGACCCAGCACCGGCGCTTCTGGGCAGCCCTCGCAGGCAGCCTGGAATATCGAGAGCAGAGAAAGAGATACCATTCCTCATTCATCCTAACTTCCAGGTACAGAACTGAATAACCCCTCACAGAGAATTCCTTAGTTATTCACTTGGCAAAACCAAACTTAACTTAAACTGTAACTTTCTATTCCCGCCCACGCATTAGACTTAGGTCAGGTACACGGGGTAGGCGTATTTAGAAACACCAGTTGAGTACGTTTAGTCAAATGTATATGTGTATGTAAATATATTTTAATCATTTTAAACATCATATGGCTCAGAAACCATATCAATGTTTTTACAGTATTATTTTATACTATTGCTTTTAATGTATGCACTTTACTTAACTATAAGTATTGCAATAATATTGATCCATTTCTCTTGTACGAGAAAAGAGACTGATCAATAAATAACACCTTTTATTGAACACGCCCGTCTCTTCCTTTTCTCTACATTCTGATGAGACTAAGAATGCACGTACTGACTGAGTAAAATAATTGCCTTGTGCTCACACGACTCTCGAGATTGACTCTTGATTAGGGGAGAGCAAAGTTGTCATGTTCTATGGTTGTCAGAAACTAAATCCCTTCTTGTCTAATCAGGGAAGTTAATCCTTCCTTGAACATTCGAGAAAGTTTCTAGCGAACTCTGAGCTTAGCTGGCAAACCCAAAAATTAAGTCTAGCATCGACAGTAGTAGACCTAGTTAACGTCTGGCCTAGGCCTTTACTGCTGTAGGTACTATTCCAATGCGCAGAGCCTATTGGGAAGATAGGAACTACACTACACTGTTATAAGCCATTTCCGCCACCCACAGCCAATCCACCCATGAGTCTGTATTGGCCTGTACGTAGCAACGGAGATATTGCTTCAGGGATTGATTCAGCCTCTCTGTCTGGCCATCGGTCTGGGGGTGGAAGCTAGTGGACAAAGAGGAGGATTTGTGTAATGCAGAACACCAGGCTTTCCAGAACCGAGCAGTGAATTGGGCCCCTCTATCTGATACTATCACCCATGGGAGTCCATGTAACCTCACCACATGCACTAACAGAAGATGGGCTAGACGACCCGCTGTAGGGACTTGATCACAAGCAATAAAGTATCCCATCTTCGTAAGATAATCCACCACTACCAGGATGGCCGTTTTACCTTGATCTTTAGGGAGTCCGACAATAAAGTCCACCGAGAAACTCTCCCAAGGCGTATCGGGTGTGGGCAAGGGTAGTAGATATCCCTGGGGTTGGTGATGATCAGACTTCATTCGGGCGCACTGTATACACGTTTTCCCCCATCGACACAGATCGATTCGTATAGACGGACACCAGAACTGTCTTAAAGCCTTTTCAAGGGTTTTCACGTGTCCCATGTGACCAGCACTAGGCGTATCGTGGCACCAGGAGAACACAGTCTTTTGCAGGGACTTTGTCGGTACAAGTACTTGAGCCCCCCTCATGGCTACCCCATGTCTCATCTTCCACTTGGGATGGTGTCGAAGCCAAGTTCTCCAGACACAGGATTAATTCCCTGATCGTACAGCCTGTAAAAAGTCCCCTGTTTGTGTGACACACACCACCTTGGCGGGATCGATGATGGATTTGCTTGGTGTTATGGCGTGCATAGCTGGAATCTCTTGTCTGGTCAGTGCATCCGCTTTCTTATTGTTGACTCCTGGTCTGTATGTGACTATGAATCTATATTCCTCAAAAAACAACATCCAGCATAGTTGTCTGGGGGTGAGATGACGGGCTGCTCATATGAACTGTAGATTGCGATGGTCGGTGTAGACCGTAACAAGGTGTGCAGCTCCTAATAACCAATGCCTCCACTCCAAGAAGGCATCCCGTATGGCCAGCAACTCCTTTTCCGCTATCGTATAGTTTATTTCTGCCGGACTGAGTTTCCGTGACATGAATGCAATAGGGTGTAGCATTCCGGTGGTTTCATGCCTTAGGGATAATACTGCCCCTAAAGCAACTTCGGAGGCATCTGCTTCCACCAAGAAGGGTAAGTCTGGATTGGCATGAGTCAGAACAGGAGCCTTGGTAAAAGCATCTTTCAACCCATCAAACGCGCCCTGTGCTTCAGCATCCCAGATAAACGGAACGTTCTTCCTTGTGAGACGGGGTCAATAAAGCAGAGAATCCACATATAAATCGTCTATTAAAGTTAGCGAAACCCAGTAGGCACTGTATGTCTTTGATGTTACAAGGACGGGGCCACTCTTTTATAGCTTTAACTTTTTTCTCTGCCATAACCTGACCTGATGGTGTGAGCATCACGCCTAGGAATTCAACCGTGGTCATGTGGAACTCACATTTTGTGATTTTACAGTAAAGATGATGATGCATCAAGGCCCTTAACACCTGGCTCACATGTATCTTATGCTCATCCGTTGTGTCTGAGTACACCAAAATGTCGTCGATGTACACGACTACGAAACGATCCAAGAATTCCCTCAGTACTTCGTTCAAAAAGAATTGGAAGGCAGCTGGGGCATTACAAAGCCCGAAGGGCATCACCAGATATTCAAAGAGCCCATACTGCGTCTTAAAGGCCGTCTTCCATTCATCCCCATGTCTTATGCGGACGAGATGATACGCACATCGTAGGTCAAGCTTGGTGTATATGTTGGCTGATCTTACTTGTTCCAACAAAACAGGAATCAATGGCAATGGGTACTGGTTCTTGATCGTGATGGAATTCAGAGCTCGGTAGTCTATGCAGCATCTCTTGTCTCCGTTTGCCTTAGGGATGAGAAACAAAGGTGAGGACGCAGGTGATCTTGACGGTCGTATATACCCGATCGCCAAGTACTTATCCAGATAAGCACGTAGATACTCGTTCTCGGGCACCGTAAGAGCATAGAGTCTTCCGTTTGGAACAACTGATCCTGGGATAAGGTCTATTCGGCAATCGTATGCTCTATGTGGGGGAAGTGCTTCTGCTTGTGTATCACTGAACACCTTTTCGAAAGCCATATAAAAGGAAGGCAGTAGAACGTCTTTCTCGGCAGCAGTGGCGATACTGTGTAACGAGGCCAAGGTTCCGGATGGGCACTCTGATACCAACATACACTGTTCTTTGCAGAAGTCAGATACAAATCGTATCGTCTTAGACGTCCAATGTATGTAGGGCTCATGTTTTTGGAGCCAAGGGAGCCCTAAAATGATGCCGTATTGTGGAGCCTGGATGATGTTGAATGATAACATCTCCTGGTGGGTTCCATTGTGAGTGAGTTTGTATTCAGGTGTGTGATATTTAATGGGCCCGGCTACCAATTCACTGCCATCCACCGCGTATACCATTTCTGGTCGTTCCTTGGTGATGAGCTGTATTCCCAATCTTTCTGCTTCTGCATAGCCCATAAAGCATCCGGTCGCCCCGGAATCCACCATAGCGTTGACGTCTTTTTCTCCTGTTTCCACCAACAACGACATAGCCAAAAACACATGATTCTTCTCCTGATCACAACCAGGCGTGTTAGAAGGGATGATATTCCTGCTTGAGGGTTCCCCTTCTTCCACCTTCAAGCATTGGAGTTTTCCGACTTCTTTTCAGAGGTTACTGCTGCGGTTTGTCCGGTCTTATATTCCCCGGCTTTTGGCTTCACCGGACCCTCCCCCAGATAATGCCCTTTTCTGCCGCAATATAAACAGAGGCCTTGTTTTCTACGATGTTCCTTTTCGCTGAGTGTTAAAGAAGCTTTCACCGCCCCTATCTCCATGGATTCTTGCGTAGTGGTGGGTTTTTCTCCTACCCCTCCTCGATCATAAGACAACACTGGTTGTTCTTTTTTCTTATTGTCTCCTTTTCGCTCCTTTATCCTGTGATCCAGTCGTAGGGTAAGTTCAATAAGAGCTGAGCAGGTACGAGGTTGCGGATCGATGTGTGCCAACACATCCTTCATCTCGTCATTCAGGCCTTGATAAAACAAAGCAGATTATTTAGCTTTGGGCCAATCGGTTTCCGCCAACAAGCGACGAAAACTGTTCAAATACGTTACTAGTTCTGTGTTGCCCTGTTCGAGGACTAATAGTTCTCTGTCTGCTGTAAAGGTTTCTGCCCTACGATCGAATGTTTTCTCAAACTCTGCCCTAAACTCGTCCCAATCATAGAGTAGAGGGTCGTCTCTTCGAACCACAGGAACCGCCCACTGTGCTGCTTCCCCCCCAAGGTAGGAGATTAGAAAAGCCACCCTGGCCTGATTGGTGGAGAACATCTTCGGTTTGCACATAAAGTGCAGTAACACTTGTGTCATAAACACCTGGACCTTCTTGTTATCCCCATAAAAACGCTCAGGGGGTGCTAGCAGGTGTGTTGGCATCTCTACTACCAAAGAGGTGGTAGGTCCCCACTCCACTACACTCTTTAAGAAAGAAGTGAAAGCAATCCTCATGGCAAAATACTCCTGAGCTATTAATTCGGTCTCCTTAAGATTATGCACTGAACTGTATTACTTGTTTGACCCCGCTGCATAATTACATTACTTGTATTATTGATTTATTGATTTACATGATTGGCTTTGCCCTCATTTATGTGTACTGTGAGCTCCTCTGATTTACTGGTTTGACTATGTTACCTAATGTACCCCTTTTGTGTAAAGCGCTCTGATATCTGCAAAGATCTTGTTCGCGCTATATAAAACTTTCAAAATAAAAATAAAATAAAGGTGTAGGGCTTGACCCAGCATCAAAAGGATTCCCTTGTAAACGATCCATTCTAGCCCTTAGTTGCGTGTTCTCAGATCTAGAAGCCGCCACTTCCCTGTTGGAGGCTTCTAGCTCCTTTTGAACCAAGGCCAGAGCTGCCATGACGTCATCTAAGCTAGCCATTCCGCTTCAACACAGCCAAGAGGAGAAGAGCAATCTTGGGCCGATAATTCTGTCAGGCTCCGTCTTCTATACTCCTCGGGGCTGTGCCGAATGGCCTGTACCCTCACCCACACAACGATCCTAGAGTCTGAAGTTTTAAACACAGACTGCTAGAATAGTCCCGTGAGGGCGGGAAAGGAAGGGGACAGCGGGGAAGGAGATCTGAAATGACAAGGACAGTTGTTTAGAAAACAACCCCCGTAACCCCACAATGTTAACCTCTAGCAACCTTCCTTATACTGAGAAAGTTCGTTTCTAGACCCCTACCTGAAAAGGAAAATAATGGAGTCTCTGAATACAGGAGAATAGGCACAGGGTGATACCAGGGACTGCAACCAACTGGAAGGAAACAATGAATATCACAATGTAATCCTATACTTATATGAGGGTCTCATATACACCAACCAGCTTACATTACATACCACAATAGTTCTGTGTTCAGTTTAGGGTTGCACCATTCCCTCTGATCAGATACCCCCCTGTTGTTTCTCTCCTGTACTGGATGAAATAATGAAGAAACGTTGTGGGAAGAAATCAAAGCAGAACACTGCAGCTAAGGTTACATCACCCTCATACAGCTCCTTCCATAACGAAGTGTTCGTAAAGTCTAATAAAGTCTAGATGAATTCAATAGTTGATATTACTCCTCTGGGGACTAAGGAACCATGCGATACACTCGCATAACGGTTTGAGCCCAAAACATTCTAAAATCCATAAGAAAATGAAATAAACCAAACAAAGCAAGTACTGCTACAAAGTTCAGTCCCGACGGAGTCGGACAGGTAACAGAATTCTCCCTGCAATGAGAAAGCGGATGCCTTTCTCTTCCAACAGGGAAAACAAACGTTGGCTCCAAATAGCAAGAACCGAAGAGTGTCTGCAAGGTACACACAGCCGCGTGTACGCGGAAACAGATCTAATGAGCTACACCCAAACCAGAACAGGGTGCACCAGGGTCAACACGAAGGAAAAGTGTACTCAAGATCTTACCGCAACTCTCTCATACCAACCGCTAAGTGGAACTCGGCAAGAATTATCGGCACAGTCTGTGGATACAGCGGGACCTTATTTCCTGGATGTGCGTGGCAGGCGTCGTTATGTGGCGTTACCGCTCAGCTTTCTGGGTAACGTAGTTTTATGTATAATGTCACCTAACGCCACGCATGATGCGGACAGCGGCACTCTATGGCTGGAATCCTGACAATACTTATGGGAAGCCGTTCATGTCAAAATTACAGATCCCCATATAAGACATCTCCTGAAATGCATGGGGTGCTGCAAAATGTATTTGACACACACCAGAATGAATGTAACAAGTGTTAAAACAAATATGAAACATGGCAGAATGAATATACTATCTAGTAGACAATTGTAATAACACACTCCGAACTGGATAAAATATATACTGAGATGTGTACTAAATAAGTTGAAAGGTTTATGGTGTTGCTGAAAAGAATACAAAAACTGCAGTGAATATAACCCTTATTGAAATGATATAGACTGGTGCTGAAATAAATATGACCCACATTGGAACGAATATGCCAAATATTACATTAAATCTGACACTCTTCAAAATGACTGTGACACTCATGAAATGAATGTCAGACATACATCAATGAATACACGCCATGTTCAAATGAATATGACACATGCCCAAATGAATATAAGATAAGTTGAAATAAATATGACGGGTGTCAAAATGAATATGATTAAAACTGAACTGAATATGAAACATGTTCATTTGAATATGATTGCAGTTGATATTCATTTCATGTACATCAAAATGAATATGGCCCACACTTAAATGAATATGAGACGCTTTGAACTGAATACAACATCCATTGGAATGATATATACTAAATTGAATGCCTCACTTTTTCAAATGACTGTGACACACATGAACTGAATGCCAGACAAACAGCAATGAATACAAGGCAGGGTCTAATGAATATGGCACATGTTCAAACAAATATAAGAAAGTTGAAATAAATATGACTAGTGTCAAAATGAATAACTGACACCACCCTAAATATGACATACGCTCATATGAAGATGATGACCGTTGATAGAATTGGGCATGCCTTAAAAGGAATCTGGCCCATTCTTAAATAAATATGAGAAACTTTGAATTAAATACAACATCCATTGAAATGAGCATTGCACATCTTGAAATAATTCTGACACATGTTAAAACATACATGACATATGTTGACACAAGTAACATGTTCATTGAATTTGAAATGACACACTTTCAAAGGAATATGACAACTGTTATAATTAGTCTTGATCTGTTGAAATAAACATTACTCATGTCATAACGAACAAGACAGGCATAGCAATGAATATAACAATTGTTAAAATTAATTTGCCCTATGTTAAATGAATGTGATACACAATTGAATGAGTATGGCATGCACTGAAAGTAATCTACCCAGTGTTAAAATGATAATGACTACACTGAACTGAATCTGATATATGTTGATATGAATGTGACCGCAGTTGAAATGAATTTGTTATGCCTTAAAACTAATATGGTCAACGTTTAAGTATACAAGAAGCTTTGAACTGAATGTGCATCCTTTGTACTGAATATGGCATGTTTGAACTAA
Organism: Lissotriton helveticus; assembly: GCF_964261635.1. Taxonomy (NCBI): domain Eukaryota; kingdom Metazoa; phylum Chordata; class Amphibia; order Caudata; family Salamandridae; genus Lissotriton; species Lissotriton helveticus. Next base: position 646,450,132 of record NC_136059.1, read on the forward strand.
ATCTGAAACATAATAAAACCTCATTTTGCTGCAAGACAAACTTGTTTAAAATGATAAAGTGGGCATGAGAAAGTGCTCTTTTTTGCATGCTCAACCTCTTTTGTTTGCTGAATGTATTGCTGTTTTAGACTCTGAACACTATTTGATTTGATGTGATTTGAGCATTTATAGAGCACACAACTGCCCGGAGATGTCTAGGCACTAATACCCTGAAATACAGCAAGGCTGCCACTGCGACTAGGTGTGTGAGAGTTAGTTGATGAAGAGACATGTTTTAGTGCTTTTTCTAAAGGCCAGAAGTGTAGGACTGTGTTTTATCCTGTCTGGGAGCATGTTCCAGGTTTTAACAGTCCCGACCAGGAAACTTCTTTCACCCCAGCAAGCTCTCTTGATCCTGGGTATTTGTAGCAGTTTATGGTCCAGGCCAGCACTCTCCCCTGCAGCTCCGCTTCTGTGCTGCTTCACCCTTCTGCAGAGCCCTCCCCCATCAGGGTTCGCGGTGTCCCTATCACCCCCTGCTTTCTGAGTTCCCGGTTGCTAGCAGGTGCACCAGGCTCTGCCACCTGGTCCTCCGTTTTTCTACCTTTCTCCTTGGGTAATTTTATTTATGTATTTGTATTCCCTTGCTCGTTTTTTTCATTTTTCTTGCCCGCATCTGTCTTTCCCGATGCAGCTGCCCCTGCAGCCCCTCCCCCGACACAGCACCTGCTCCCGCCTCCCCTCCTCCAGTCCCGGCCCCCTCCCCTACTTAATGGCGGCCTCTGCGGGGGAGCACGTGAGACCTTGACCCCTGGTCCAGGCCAGGACTCTCCCCAGCAGCTCCACTTCTGTGAGGCTTAACCCTGTTATGTTATGTTATGTTAAAAGTATGTAAAGCGCACGTTCACCAAACGGTTTCTTTGCGCTAAGCGGGTTTGGTGGCAGGTACAGCAACAGTGGAATTAATTGTAGGCCTGGATAAATAACCATGTTTTAAGGGATTTCCTGAATTGAGTGTAGGAGGTGGCCAACCACAATTCGGGGGCGAGGGAGTTCCAGAATTGGGGTGCCAAGGTTGAGAATATGAGACCACCAAGTTTTTTATGTTTGAATGGGCAAGGGGTCAGCAGGTTCATGTTTGAAGAATGTAAAGCTCGGGAGAGGGCATAACACTGTATTTTGGAAGAAATAAAGGCTGGACAATAATCTGAGAGGGCTTTGTTGATCGTGTAGCCTAATTTAAAGAGGCAACGTTGAGTCACAGGAAGCCAATGTAGGCTTTTTAACAGAGGTTTCACGTGGTGAGACTTAGGTTGACCGTAAACAAGCCTGGCTTCCTTCTGCACCAGTTGTAGCTGACGTAGTTGGTAGACTGGGATACCGGTGTACAGGGAGTTAGCATAATCAATACGCGACATAGTCAGGGCAAGAATGACTTGGACGCCAGCCTCAGTGGTTAAATATCTGCTTATTTTTCTGAGTTCCAGAGATTTGCTGGGCCACCAGTGAGAATCAGCTCGGTTTTATCAGGATTTAGTTTAAGATGATTAGTGTTCATCCAGTTACTGATGAATTTCATAGTAGACTGAAAGCTCTCCATTGATGAAGGGGAACAGTCAATGTTGAACACTAGCTGGAGATCATCAGCATAGTTAAAGGTAACAACCTCTCTCTTTTGGAGGGCCAGAATAAAGGGAAATATATACAAATTGAAGAGGAGGGGGGAAGGGATGAGCCCTGTGGTACCCCACAAGTCAGTCTTCTTTTTTCAGCAAAAAACCGGGCAAGGCGGACTGCTTGAAAGCGATCACTAAGGAAAGAGGAGATCCACTTCAGTGAGAGACCCCGGATCCCGGCGCTTCCGACCCAGTCGACCAGCAAATGGTGATCGACCGCGTCGAAAGCGCCAGAGAGATCCAGGTGCACCAGGGCTTGTGTGGTGTTCTGGTCAGCTCCCCTTCTTAATTCATTGAGATCTGCTAAGATGACAGACTGGGTCGAGTGTTCGGGTCTAAAACCGGCTTAGTGTGAGTCCAGATAGTGAGATTGCTCTACAAAAGTGCTGAGGCAGTTAGCAACGTGGGCCACTAGGATTTTTCCCAGGAAGGGCAGCAATAAAATAGGACGGAAGTTTCTAGATGTTGAGGGGTCAGTGCCTGTTTTTTTTAAAATAGGTACGACTTCTGCACTCTTGAATAGATTCGGGACAATGCCTTTAGTGAGGGAGTTATTAAGGAGCGACATTGGAGGCTCAGGACCGTGGAGGAAAACTTCCCAAAGGATATGGGGGGAACAGCTGTCCATAGGGGATCCGGAACAAACCTTTTTAAGTAAAGAAACAAAGGCATCTTGGGTGATGAGGGGGATTTCATCAAGGCGGTGAGGACTGCTGTGTGAGCATCGAGGTTCTGATAGTGTTGACGACTTGGGGATACTAGATTTAATAATGGCGATTTTTTCAATGAAGTAAGTGTTGAGGGAGTTGCATAAGGATTGTGACAGGGTGGGCTTTGCTATGACATGCCCTGCTTCAGAGCCCTCCACCCATCAGGGTTTGCGCCGGCAGTCCGCCATAGAGCACAGGCGAATACTGGTTCCAGCCCCGGTTGGTGTCCCCCTCGCTCTCTGTTCTCTGGTTTCCCAGTTGCTAGCAGTTGCACTAGACTCTGCCACCTGGTCCTCCGTTTTTCTACCTTTCTCCTTTGGTAATTAAAAAAAATATATATATTCCCTTGCTTGTTTTTCAAATTTTTCTTGCCCGCATCTGCTTTTCCCGCTGCTGCTGTCCCTGTGGCCCCTCCCCCGATGCAGCCCCCACTCCCGACTCCCCTCCTCCAGTCCTGCCCCCCTCCCCCACTTAATGGCAGTCGCGCACGGACGCGTGTCGCTGGCACGCCAAAGGTGTGCCTAAGGCAAGCCTGTCTGCGCCCATCCGTGACCCGACCGTGGCCAGCACCAGGAACCCTGGATCTCCGGAACCATGCTGTTACACCTCCGCCGCCCTCCACGCACTCAACCCCAGAAGACTCAACGGCTGCCAAAGAGCCACACCGATCACCATCCAAGGACAGTTCTCCTGCAGACACTGCCAACGATCCTTCACTCTCTACTTCGCCCCGAGACCGCCGATAGCTCACTGGACGCCCACACCAACGAAGCACTGGCAGGCATCCTCCTCAATGTACGCTCCCTAAACAGGCAAGCCATAGAGATCTGGGACCTGCTCGACACATTCTCTCGCCTGACATCACCTTCCTCACCGAAACCTGGCCAAACGCCAACTCTGGCCCCGACATCGCCACCGCCATCCCCGACGGATACAAGATCCAGAGAAGAGACTGCCCCCACTGCCCAAGAGGAGGACTCGCCATCGCTCACAAGACCTCCCTTCGACTCTACACCTCCAACACGAGCGACCTGCACTCCAACACAGAACACCTCCACGTTTAGACCCAGACCAACTCCAGGACCACGCTACGGGGCACCCTCGCCTACAGACCCCCCCCAAACCACGCACCCAGTCCGCGACCACCATCACTGACCTCTTTGCACCCCATGCCATCGCTTCCACGGACTACATTCTACTCGGAGACCTCAATTTTCACCTCGACAACCGCAGCGACCCGACTCCATCGCCCTGCTCGACAACCTCTCCAACCTCGGGCTGAAGCAGCTTGTCACCACCGCCATGCACAGAGATGGACACAACCTCGACCCCATCTTCGCAGGAGGGACGAATATCCATTTCGGCCATACCTCACAGCCCCCCAGGAAGATCCACCACTGCGTACACTTCACCTTCAACACATACACCGGATCCAAAACCCCCACGCACGCCTCGAAGGAACTGGAGCAAGATCACAGAGGAGCACCTCAACACCACCCTCTTCCTAGACCCACCTAGCGCCACGACCGACGCCAACTCCGCAGCCCAGGAACTTCACCGCTGGATCTCCAGCTGCGCCAACAAGCTTGCACCCCTCTGCCACCCCGGCAAACAATGCCCCCTGAAAGTAGCTTGGTTCACCACCGATCTCCAAGCAGCCAGGTGCTCCTGCAGATGCCTTGAGGAAACCTGGCGAAACCGGAAAACCACCGAAGACCTGAACTGTTACCGGAACGCCCTGAAGGAATACCACCAGTGTCTAAGAGACACTAAGCAAACTTTCATCAGGAACAAAATCCACACCAATGCAACCAACGCCAAAGAACTCTTCAACGTCATACAGCAATTCACCAAACCCCCAGTGAAGCCATGGACATAACACCATCTCAGGAACTCTGCAACATGCTCAGCTCCTATTTCCTCCTGAAAATGAACTTCAGCGAACAGACACCGGACACCACCCCATGCTCCACCACCACCGACAATGAGCCGAACATCACTACCTGGAATCCTGCCACTGTCGAACACACCAATGTAACCATGAAGAACAACCACTCAGGAGCCCCCATGGACCCCTGCCCATTGCACATCTACCACAGAGCCGTCACCGCCATCGCACCCGAACTAGGACGCACCATCAACGCCTCTTTCACATCCAGCATCTTCCCCGATGACTGGAACCGGGCGGAGGTCAAACCCCTCCTCAAGAAGCCTACGGCCGACCCGACAGATCTGAAAAACTCCTGCCCTATTTCTCTCCTCCCCTTCGCTGCCAAAGGCACCAAGAGAATCGTGAACATCTAGCTGACTGCCTTCATCATAGAAAACTCCATCCTAGATGCCTCCCAATCCGGATTCCGCACCAACCTCAGCACTGAGACAGCCCTCCTCTCTGCCACCGATGACATCCGCATGCTACTAGACATGGGGCACACCTCAGCCCTCATCCTACTTGACCTCTCTGCAGCTTTCGACACGTCTCACATCGCACTCTCGCTGCAACACTCCACTACGCTGGGATACGAGGAAACGCCCTCTCCTGGATCTGATCCTTTATCTCCGGCAGAACACAGAGGATAAGACTCCCTCCTTTTCTCTCCGAACCCACACAGATCATCTGTGGATTTCCCCAAGGATCATCGCTCAGTATCACACTCTTCAACATCTACATGGCCCCCCTCGCCGCCATCGTCAGACAACACGGGCTCAGCATAGTATTCTACACCGACGACACCCAGCTCATCCTCTACCTCAAAAAAAAGAAAACAAAAACACAAGACTCTGTTACCAGGAAGGAATGAGAGACATAGCCGCCTGGATGAAAAGCAGCTGCCTGAAGCTCACCTCGGAGAAGACCGAGGTCCTCATCCTGGGACCCTCCACCTCCGCATGGGACAACACCTGGTGGCCCTCCACCCTTAGGAGTCTGCCCACCCCTTCAGATCATGCACTGAACCTCGGCATCATCCTCGACTCCTCCCTCACCACGACCCACCAGATCAACTCCATCGCCTCCACCAGCCTCAACTGCCTTGAGATCCTTGGCAAGACCTACAAATAGACAGCAGAAAAACCTTTACCCACACTCTCATAACTATCAGACTGGACTACGGTAACGCCCTCTTCGCTGGAACCAACAGAACTCTCCTACACAGGCTGCATACCATCCAGAACGCCTCAGCCAGACTCGTCCTCAGAACACAACGGCACAAACACATGACCCAACACCTATGTGACCTCCACTGGCTCCCCATCGAGAAGAGAGTTACTTTCAATCTGCTCACCCACGCATTCAAATCCCTCCACAACATTGGACCCAAATACCTCAATGAGAGAGTCTCCTTCCACGTACCCAAGAGGAACCTTTGCTCCGCAGACCTCGCCCTTGCCCAGACCCCTGCATCCGCAGAACCAGAGCAGGGAGAAGAGCCTTTTCCTACATCACAGCCAAAGCCTGGAACGAGCTCCCTGTGAACATCAGACACTGCCCCACCCTCCACACCTTCAGGAAGAACATCAAGACCTGGCTCTTCGACCGAACTGGAGCTGCACCCCCACTCCTCAGCACCTTGAGACCCTCACGGGTGATTAGCGCACTTTATAAAACCCCTGATTGATTGATGGTGGCCAAACCTTAGATTTCTAGGAGGTAAGTACCAGTTCAGTCGGCTCTTCAGATGGTGACGACCAGACCCATGGAACCTTAAACGTTAGGCATTTGGATTTGAATGTGATCCTCTTGGCCACTAGGAGCCAGTGCAAAGTTCTCAACTTGTGTGAGACTGGCTGAAAGTTCGGGATATCCAGCAGCAGTCTGTTAGCCGCATTCTAAAGATGCTGCAGCTTTTGAAGGTGCTGCATTTGGATCCCTACGTACAGCGCATTTCCGTACTCTTGTTGTGACAAGGCTAACCCTGGGCAAAGCACTACTCTACGCTCGCGTAGTTTGCGAAGTTTGCGCAACTTCGCACTACGCGAGCTGCACGTAGCACAGTGCAAACACGCGTAGTGCAGCGGTCATTTTTTGCTTGTTCGCGGTCCTCAACGTCATGTTCGCGACCGCGAGCAAGCAAAATGACATCCCGGCGAGATTCTCAACGCGGGGCGGTCAGGTTTCTCATTGCGAGTGGTTGCGCATGCTTGCGACCGCTCGCGATGAGAAACTACCAGTTCGCGTTGAGAAAGCTGCTGCTCGAGTAAAAATCTACTCGAGCAGCAGAAAAATACAGTTTTCAATGATTGCACAGTGCCTGATGCTTGTCCGCACTGTGCAATCATAGAAAACGCATCTTGCACAGTGCGAACATACTAGTACGCAGCTCGCGTAGTGCTACGTGAAGTTCGCGTAGTAGCTTCGCGTACCGCTACTTCGCGAACTACGTTGCCGTCACCAGGGTTTTTAAGGATTCCGGAGGAATGGAGGGGCAAATTTTCCTAATCATCTTAAAGATGAAGAAGATTGAAGAGGTGAGGGAGCTGATCTGGTTTTTCAAGGACAATTTATAGTCAAAAATAAAGCCTAGATTTTTTGCCTTCTGCACCGAGACAGGAAGGTCTCCCAGACAGGACGGCCACCATCTGGGTGTCCAAAAGGAGGTGTCCGAGCCAAACAGGAGAACCTCTGTTTTTCCCCCATTCAATTTCAGACAGTTCTGGCTCATCCACTGATGGACCTGAGTCATACAGCGGTTGAAACGATCTGCTGTCTCTTAAATGTTGCTCGAAATTTACACAACTAGCTGTGTATCATCAGCATATGAGACCACTGAGAAGCCGAACTTCCTGATGATTTTAGCCAGAAGGGAAACATATAAATTGAACAGTGTAGGGCTTAAAGCCGAGCTCTGTGGTACCCCACACGGGAGCGTGAATTGTTCTGAGGAAAAGGTTCCGGCCTCTACCGATTGAGCTCCATCCGAAAGGAAAGAGGATAACAGTTTGAGGGCCGTGCTGCTGATTCCTATCTCTGAAAGCCTGACAGCAGTGCCACGGTGAGCCAAGCTAACTTTAGGAATCCTAAACTGAGAAAAATCCTAACTTTAAGACTTTTGGTATTCACAGAAGGCATTTAGGAGTCCTAAAGTTAGGAGTCCTAACTTTAGGACTCCTAAATTGAGAAAAATCCTAACTTTAAGACTTTCGGTATTCACAGAAGGCATTTAGGAGTCCTAAAGTTAGGACTCCTAACTTTACTACTCCTGAAGGCAGATCCTTCTCCTACCTGGCGGCTAAGACATGGAACTCCCTCCCCATCCACCTTCGGCTGACCCAGGACCACCTCGCCTTCAGGAGACAACTCAAGACATGGCTGTTCGAGCAGTAGCGGACCCCCTCCCCCAAGCGCCTTGAGACCCTCCGGGTGAGTAGCGCGCTATACAAATATTATGATTGATTGATTGATTGATTGATTGAACTGAGAAAAATCCTAACTTTAAGACTTTCGGTATTCAAAGAAAGCTATTCAGGCATGCTGGTCCGGTGTCGTGGAGGGCATTGCGAGCGTGGGTGAGCATCTTGAAGGTGACTCTAGCTTCGATGGGGAGCCAGTGGAGTGTGCGCAGGTGTTGGTAGATGTGGCAGTGTCTTGGCAGGTTGAGGGCCAGTGTTGCGGCGGCATTCTGGATGTTCTGTAGCTGGCGTGTGAGGTTTTTGTTCATTCCGGCGTAGAGTGTGTTACCGTAGTCAAGTCTGCTAGTGACCAGGGTGTGAGTGACAATCTATATGTGTTTGAGGGGGATCCATTTGAAGGTCTTACGTGGGGGGCGCAGGGTGTGGAAGCAGGAGGACGAGACAACGTTGATCGGTCCAATTTGAGTTCGGAGTCCAGGATGATTGCCAGGTTGCGTGCGTGGTCCATGGGGGTGGGCGGACTTCTGAGAGCGGGGGGCCACCAGGTGTCGTTCAAGGCATCGGAGTGTGGGCCCATGATGAGTACTTCTGTTTTGTTGGTGTTTAGTAGGAGGCAGCTGTTTTTCATCCATTTGGCGACAGCTTCCATGCCTTCTCGGAAGTTGTGTCTGGTGGTGTTGGGTTCGTTGGATAGGGAGAGGATGAGTTGGGTGTCGTCTGCGTATGACACAATGTTGAGTCCGTAAGTTCTGACGATGGGGGCGAGCGGAGCCATGTAGACATTGAAGAGCATAGGGCTGAGGGATGACCCCTGGGGGACACTGCAGGTGGTTGGTGTAGGGTCCGAGAGAAAAGGGGGGAGTCTGACCCGCTGCGTTCTGCCGGAGAGGAAGAGGCGGAACCAGTTAAGGGCCTTGTCTTGAATTCCTGCGTCGTGGAGTCTGCGTATTGCGTATTAGGGTACGGCGAGAGACTGTGTCGAACGCCGCTGAGAGGTCGAGGAGGATTAGGGCTGCTGTTTCTCCTTTGTCCAGTAGGGTGGGGCTGTCGTCTGTTGTGGCGAGGAGGGTGGATTACGTGCTGTGTTTTTTTCTGAAACCAGATTGGGAGGAGTCGAGGATGTTGTGCTGTTCGATAAATGTGGCGAGTTGGCTGTTGATGGCTTTTTTGATGACTTTCGAATGGGAAGGGGAGCAGGGGAGCAATCCAGGCAAGTCAAAGAGCAAATGCGAGAACAAGTTATTAAAACACAACATAAGCAAACTTAGATAAATGCTGTTCCCTTGAACGGAAACTCCCTAATGCTAAGCTAAGTTGTGGGTGAATCAGAGAATTTTGAAGCAGCATTTGTCAGAAAATATAATATTGCAATTAGAACCAAATGAAGGTTCTGATCAAGACATGGAGAAATGTGCTTGCTATAGAAAGTAACTCTATGATTAAGAAGTATAAGGGCCTCAAGAGAGGGGAAAGGGACGTCCACCTGCAAAAGTGGACGAGAGCAAGTCTAACTAACTAAAGTCTGATCCACACAACAAAAATATGAAATCATCTCTAAAAGATACATTGCATGAGTTCTCACAGAGGAAGAATCAATCAAATATAGGCATTCACGGTGAGCTCGGAGGCAGCCCATTTCACATGATTACTGTAACACGCAGCTCCAGTTTCATGTCTTTGGAGATATCAAATGTAAGGAGAACTTCATACCCAGGGACTACTTTCTTGCTTGTTTCTAGATTCTTCTAGCTTCTTCAACTCGTCATAGAGACAACACTGCCTTCCTTCCATTTCTATTTCTTCTCTCTTTCTTTTCAATCCTTAACCCTCAGCTGATTTCTTTCCACCTTTATGTTCTGAGTTTTTCCTCCTTTTGATCAGTTTGTATCCGTATATCATCAGGATTAAACAAATCCCACAAACTCCAAAAATGTAAATAGGTTTCAAAATAACACTTAAATGTCCACCACGAAGCCATTTACCTACAACAGAGAAACCTTGTTCCAATTACTTCCTAAGCATCTGTCTCCTCCAGCTCCTTCAAATTTTTCGAAAGACTTGTGATATTCTTCACATACTTTTTGATTTCCTTACACTTATCTGGCACATAAGTGCAACATTGCTGGACAGGTAACATTTTACAAACTTCACCTTTTTTTGTGAGCAAAATATCTAAAGCGAACATTTTCTGCAAAGCCATAGCTCTAGTAGCAACTAATTCTGTATTTACAGCCATCAGTGCAGTAGCTATATTGGTTGCGAGTTTATCCACTGAGATAGACAGCCTTCTAATCTTCAGGTCATGTAAAACTACTCCTACAGAGAGGATTACAGCTCCAAAGATGTTCCCTACTACTTGCAAAGCACTGTATTTGGCTCTCCCAGGAATCCCAAATCTTTAGTTATCTAACTTGTCCACATGATCTACCTTGGAAACACTAAAGTTTGATAGCAACTCCCAAACCAATTTGTAGGAAACTTGAACTAAGCATTCATTCCACACGTATAATACACTTCAAGGATCACAGGGTTGTTCCAGCAAATATTTGATCAATAAAACCTGAAATTAGAAATCTACACATGCATTCACGCCATCTGATCATTCTGAGAATTCCAAACATTCTCCTTTCTACTCCTAAAACACAACTTTCCATGCTGTTCCCAATCTAGATCCAATTTCAGCTGTATTCCAAGTGATTTATACATTCCTGTTCCTTTCCCCACACATTCTTCGATTAATCTCCTCTTTTCTTTGCCCTCAATGCAAACTCCTCTCTTCTATCTTCCAAAGTATCAATAAAGTATTTCTCAACCATACTCAACTTACAAGTTAAATTATGTGTCTGGGCTCGAGAAATGTCAAGATTAACTTGAGAATTGAAAAATTGCCATACAGTATCCATATACTTAGCTTTAGGATGGGGATTTAAACATTTGAACATGGAGACATTTGAAAGAACCAAATCATAATTCAAAAAATATTATTCAAAATGACCCTGGTGATACAAAAGATTCAAACTTATGCTACACGAAATGCTATAAGTAAGGGAAATAAGATGACATGTCATACCATCTCTACAGATGGGGCAGATAAGTGTGGATACAGCAATCCTTTGCATTCATTAGACAAGAATACTCATGCAAGCGATTTAAGAAAACATTTGTGGTAATATCTCTATATAATAGCTTCAAATCAAGATTAGGCTGCTCTTCTACAAGAGAAAGAATAATTCTAGCTTTAGGAATAACTTGCTCTGCAGGGGAACTCAAACTAATTAATGGCATGTCATTTGAATGATAGAAATGATTGATACTGTGACCACTATGGCATTAAGCTAGTTTGTTGAAAGGATCAACATGGGTTCTCATGAATCAGAAAGGAAAAAATCAAGGCTCAAAAATAACATACACAAATGTCTTCTCTGTATGCAAATTCAACAAAATTGGTGACTTATCAATGATGACTCTCAGGTTTAGTTGTCAATATCTAACCATATGTCACTGTATTGAATCAGAACTGAGCGAGACTGTAACCATATTCCTTTTTAATATCTAGTTGAAGATTGAGGGACTTTCTGCTTACCCTTGAGGGACTCAGCACCAAATCAGAACTTTAATTTGGAACCGAAATGTGAAGAGGAACTGACTGCCCTTATGCAATGAAATGGAAAAGAATGCTTGGCACAGGTCTGTGACATGATCTACTCAGCATCACAAGAGAACTAAAACAATTTTACGGCAGGATTCAGTGCCATAGGACAACATTGGACAACAATAATATTAATCTTCTGCAGGTCTTGTATGGCTCACCATTTGTTTGATTTCAGCATCCCCATGATCAGGGAGTTACAAGGGTTCTCTAAAAATTGCTCTGCTCTAACATGGATTCAATTACTGGGGTAATTCCAGCCACTGCCTCCGCTGAGAGACTAAGTTGGGGTGATTGGGGGGAATGCTGCATTCAGCTTTATATTGATCTTTATAGGTTCAATAACTTTAATCAGGCCAATCTATTTGCCAGAGTAATCCCACATTTCCTTCTTCGCTGAGTCCTGTAAGTCTGAAAGCGGGTCTTCTTTTGTCAAAAATGAGAAGAATCCGGGGTTCTGAGTGCTCAATGTAAAATCAGCAGACTCATCGTCCATTTGAAGCTCAACACCATCCAATGTACAGTAAATCACAAAATTGAGTTTCCATAAGAGATCCCAACCTAACTGATCAACTGGTCTAGAATCGCACACTGCAAACTGATGGCACTCTTCAAGAGGACCTACAGGGAACTTAACAGAATCTGCTGTTCCACAACACCTACAACATGAACTTGTTTTCCTGAGATGTTTGGGACTTCCACAGTCCTTACAGTAGAACAGGTAGCACTGGTGTTGATCAAAAATGACACAAGTGGCCTTTCACCTCTCCTTCTACATATGGGCCACTCTGGTCTACCACTAAGACTGCGCCAAGCATTCAACCTTCCTCTCCTCTCAGGATCAATCATTATGATTGATCAGACCCCGAAAGTATTGAAGACCGGGAACTGTTGCGAGGACTCTGAGGAATTTTAGAATTTTGTGGTCTCTGCATTTATATATCTGGAGCTAGCATAACATTCACATTCAGCATCTGGCCATCAAATTGCATTCGGTTGATCAGCTCTTGCACTTCCAATGACCTGATTCATTAGAATTATGACAAGGCGTAGTATTCGTTAACATGGCTTTTTCTATTCCAGAGTTTGGATCAACCAGCACTCCACGCCCTTTACCTTGGAACTCCCTGCATTCCAGTACTACCACTAGAACCATAGCCAGGATTCGCCATATATGGACCTTTCTGAAATCCTGTCTGGGCTAACTTCATCTGCGCCAACATGAATTTCTGCTTGATTTTATTTTTTGTCTAGTTTCCATATCATCACTGCAATACTTTGCGTATCACAAGATTTCAGCTAAAAGATTTGATTGCAAACAAATCATATTCTTCTGGATATGTGAACTTATCACCAGAGGCAACCTAAGAACAAATTGTGGTACGAAAGTTCTGAGATTTTCTTGCTCTGGGCTCTCAATGCCACAATGCTGATGAGAGGCTTGCATTAGTTTTTGTAATAGGCATGCATGGATGGACTCCTGAGTACCCCTCGAGATTTTCAACCACTCAACCTCTTTCTGGGGAACTATAGTTTTTAGAAATGTAACCACCTAATGATACTTTTCCTTGACCACAGCAGATGGAGCATGAGTTTGGGTATAGCCCTGGGCTCTCCGGGTGACCACTGAACAGTCACTTTACACTGAGCCCACATATCAATTCGGACCACAATGTAAAAAAAAGTGTGCAGAGGGGGCGTGGCCAAGATGGCGTCGGAGCAGGACGCTTTTTCCTACCTCTCCGGCGCCGATCCCGCAAAGCTACTAATAGCACGGCGCCCAGTGTCCAGCTTGGCCCCTAGTCTGTGGCGGGGGTCGCCGATACACCGCGGAAGAGCACGGTGCCGTCGGTGAGGAGAGGGGGCACCCAGAGTGGCTGCAGGACCGGCGGAGATCTGCGGCCTGTGGATCCCCGGCCTGGATTAGCGGAGGCCGACTCGGCGTGTCGCGGAGCCTACCGCGGAGGAGGAGAATCTTCCTGAGCCCCGCCCCGCCCTGATTCATCTTGCGGCGGCCTCCGGAGCTGCGGTGTGTTGCCGGAGGCAGTTGAGAGCGGCCGCAACCTCCGGTGAGCCCAGGGGGTGCCGACGAGTGCAGACCCGTGAAGCCGAGAGGCCCGGAGTCCTTAGTGAGGGGCGGCGCCACTGCGCCACTGTGCCAGCCGGGAGGTCGGAGGAGCGCCTGCAGAGCGGCGCGGACCGAGCACTGCGAGGGTTCCGGGAGGCCGAGCCCTGGTGAGTGAGCCCCCACCCTGGGCGAGAGAAGAGCAGAGTGGAGCCCGGCCTGCTGACAGGGCCCGACAAGGGGACGTGTTGGGCGCGCTGCCGACTCCTGCTGCAATAGCGCTCTAGGGACTGTGGCTAAAGTGGTACATGCTCCGGGCCTCCTCTGTGGACTGAAGAGGTGCCGCTGGTGCGGTGGGGGTGTAGCCACGTGGCGACTGGCGATTGACCATCTACTGACTTCCCTGCTCGGAGCGGCTGGTCTCGCCCTGCATCGTGGGGCTTAGGAAAGGCACCGATCGCCCTGGGAGCTGCACGTCGAGAGTGGGCCAGGTGGAAGCTGGCTGCGGGGGGGTCGGCACCAAGCCACTGGGGTGCGCTGATTGGCGACGGACGACGCCGGGCCACTTGCCTTGACTTCGCGGTGGCAGTGGGTGGCGCTACACATTCCTGATCTGCGGGGCCCGTGGGCTCTTCCCTTGCTGATCACGAGGCGCCGTCTGGAGGGAGGCTGCTTCGGCGCCATTTTGAAGGGGTGGCTGCTACCTGCATCGCGCCCGAGCGAGAGCGGACGGGCTGAACGGGCCCCGTGCTGCCCCAGAGATCCCATAGTGGTGCCAGCCTCTGATTCCCGGGGTGAGGGGCTTTGCTTTGGCCCACGCCTGCCTAGGAGACCTGAAGAGGACCTCTGCGCTGCGCAAGGGGAAGCTGGGGAAGGATGGGAAGGATGGCACCTCTAAATCTTCACAACAGCCGGCCTCTCCTGGAGCGAGTGGGTCATCTCGGCATTCTGACGACGAGGCGCCTGCCACCAAGGCATTTATGACTGAGTTGTTCGCCGCCATCAAGGAGGAGATCTCGGACCTCCGAGTCCAATTGGCGTCGGACCTCCGTGAGGTGCGGAGAGATGTGGACGGGATTGGCGAACGAGTGGCGACGCTGGAAGATCATGATCTGACTGTTTCCAATGATGTGCACCAACTTCAGCAAGATATCATCCGCCTCACTGAGCAGAATCTGGATCTGCAGGCCCACACGGAGGATTTGGAAAACCGGTCCAGGAGGAACAATATCCGGATTCGTGCGGTCCCTTGGGACGGTGAAGCTGGGGATCTACGCGGCTACGTGCAGGCCCTGTTCCTACAAATTTTGTCCGAAGACGATGTGCTGGAAATTAAAATGGACAGAGTCCATAGAGTGGGTTTACCCAGGAGAGGAGGGGGGCCGCCTCCGGACATCCTAGTATGTGTGCACGACTTCCAGGTGAAGGAACGCATCCTGCGGAAAGCGAGAGCCATCTCCTCCTTGCAATTCAGGGGCCACAGCCCACAGCTTTACCAAGATCTTGCGGCATCGACGTTGCAGAAACGGAGGGACTTCCGCCCAGTGACTACCTATCTTCGGGACCACAACATCTCATATTCGTGGGGGCACCCCTTCCGCATCATATTCCGATGGCAGAATCGACTGGAACAAATCCGCTCTCTTCAGGCAGCTAAGGACTTGTTGGGTCTGGATGACGTCCCTTCCACGCAAGAGGCCAACGACCCTTCCTCGCGGAGGCGGCGTCGGTCGTCCTCCTGGCACAGAGTAGGAGCATCGCCGAATCGGCGGCGACCGGACAGTGCTACTAGCTTATTGGAGCGTGGAGATGCGGTGGCTTCGGTGGCCTCCGCCACGCTGACTGATTCTCAACTAAGCTCGAGGGCAGCGTGAACATGACCTGTAGCGGATCGGCGCCGGAGGGGATCTGGCCTTAAGGTCTTAGGGGTGCGTTTGTACTTTTGGAGAAGACACCCCAGACCATGGCCCTGGGGGTTCTCAAGCTAGTACCCTCTCCCTACTCCAATCCGGAGGGACTCTGTCATCTTCTGGAACTGATGGAGACATTGTTCAGGTTCAGTGCCTTCTGTTTTTTTCTATTGTTGTTCTGTTTGCTATGGGGGGGTGGGGGAGGGGGCTCCGAAGGGTGAGGACTGAGGGGGGGCTGTTGGGGTTTGGGAGGGGGGGGGTTGGGGTGGTGGTGGCGTCTGACAGTTGTGTATGCGTGGTGTGGTCTGCATTTCCGGTGTCTTCCGCTGATGTTTATCGCGGGGGGCCTCTCCCTGGAGCACTTTCTGCCGCATGTGTACTTAGGTATTCCCTCATCGTTACTGACTGTTTGAGGTGGGGCATTCTGGTGTTCTTGGATGGGTGGGATGCTGTCTCCCGGGGCTGGATGCGGGCCTGGTTGCTGATAGTGGGATGTCTCGTTGCTCATCATCTGTGTAGGTTGGATGACGGGTCGCCTGGTGTGCCTAAATGTGGGAGATCCGATAATACTGCTCCAGTGATGTGGAGGGGATGGGGGGAGGACTGGCGGGCAACGATTGGAGTTGGGCCTAGCCTGGATGTGTGTGGTGCTGGGGTGACACTGGTCGAGGTGGGGGCGGGATCCTTGTTGCCTGGCTTTCAGAGCAAAGAGTCCCACCGTAGTTATGCCAGTTAGTGTAGGCACCTGGAATGTGAAGGGCCTCAACTCCCCGCAAAAACGTCTAAAGCTCTGGAAGTACCTGTCGGATCACCATCTGGATGTAGTGGCCCTCCAGGAGACCCATCTGGCTAGGAGAGATGAACATAGGCTTAAGCACCGACAGTTTCCCCTCATTTATAGAGCGTCTGCATCCACTAAACATAGAGGAGTGGCCCTAATGTTCAGAGCGTCCCTTCACTTTCAGCCTCTGGGGGTGAGTGGGGATAAGGAGGGCCGATGGCTCATGGTGAAGGGATCCTTGTATGGTCGACAATGTACTTTTGTGGTTGTGTATGCCCCTAATGCTGGACAAAATGGTTTTTTGCAGGAGCTGTTGGACAGAGTGGGGGGATTTGTGGAGGGGCGTTTGATTATCTTGGGGGATTTTAACATGGTTTGGGACAAGGGCATGGACAGCTCGGGTGCGCGTCGGGCGGATTCAGGGGTGTTCTCGGCTGAATCACGGAGACAATTAGAGACTTTGGGCCTGGTGGACGGCTGGCGCTTCCTACACCCGCAATCTAGGGATTATACGTTCTTTTCCTCTGTACACCAGTCTTACTCCCGTATAGATCATATCTTTGTTAGCCAGGCGCTTAGGGGGGATGCCCGCTTCTCTGATATCTTCTCCATCTCTTTATCCGATCATAGCTTGGTGGTGCTTGGCCTACAATGGCATGTTGGCGGGGACGGTTGGCGGAAGTGGTACTTCCCGGCGGCACTTACCAGGGACGAGGTGTCTTGTAAAGCACTGCGGAAGGCTATTGGGGACTTCATGGCGCTTAATCCGCCCTCTGACACCTCGGTATATGTAACCTGGGACGCTTGCAAGGCCTCCTTGAGGGGCACCTGCCTCGCCCTTAACGCCAACCTCAACAAACTACGGAGGGCGGAGAGGGAGGCGCTGGAGGCGGAGCTGGCCCTCTTGGAACAAGCACACAAAGCCAATCCATCCAGGGTGACTCTCCGACCGCTGACGGCAATGAGGGGGAAACTGAGGGCCCATTATAATAACAGGGCTGAGTTCACTCTCCTCCGCTTGCGCCGCGTCTCCTACTCCCAGGGGAACAAGGTGGGGCGGCACTTGGCACGGCAACTCCACGATAAGCGCGAGAGGGACTACATTGGGGGTATCCGGGATCACGCGGGCTCTATACAACATGGAGATGCTACCAAGGCGGATCTGTTTGGCCGCTTTTATGCTGATCTTTATGCCAGTGATGCCCTTGACCCGGAAGCTCAATCTACGTTCCTGAATGACCTCCCGATACCGCAGGTTTCCCCGGAATGGAACGACTTGTTGGGCTCCCCAATCACTAGGGAAGAGGTCCTGGCCGCCATTAAAGCGCTGAAGCTGCACAAGTCCCCGGGCCCAGACGGTTACACTGCCCTGTTTTATAAGACGTTTGCGTCGGAACTTTGTGATTACCTGGTCTCCCTCTTTAATGCCATGGCGTCGGAGGGCAAAACGTCTGACTCTATGGCCGAAGCGTTGATCACGGTTCTTCCCAAACCGGGAAAGGATCTTGCGGATTGCGCCTCTTACCGGCCGATAGCGCTCCTCAATCTGGACGCTAAACTATATTCTTCTATACTCGCTGGGAGGTTGCAGGACTTGATGCCGGCTTTGGTACAGCCGGACCAGTCCGGCTTTATCAAAGGACGGCAAACTCATGACAATTTGAGACGGGTGGTCCACCTGATTGAAAAGGCCACTAGATTTCGTATCCCTGCAGTTTTAATAGGCCTTGACGCGGAGAAAGCCTTTGACCGCGTCGACTGGGGCTTCTTACATCGTACCCTGGCGGCATTTGGGTTTTCATCCCGCTTTCTGCAAATGCTTGAGGCTAATTATAGCAACCCTATGTCGAGAGTGTTGGTTAATGGCCACCGATCTGGGCTATTTCATCACTCGCGTGGAACGCGTCAGGGATGCCCTCTCTCCCCACTCCTCTTCGCTCTCAGTATTGAACCCTTGGCGCTTGCGATCAGGGAACACGAACGTATCCTGGGCATCCCCTTCGCCGGGGAACAGCACAAGATATCACTATTTGCAGACGACGTGCTGCTCTCACTTCAGGATCCGGAAGTGTCGCTACCCTATGTTCATACGGTGCTCTCTGACTTTGAAAAGGTGGTCGGTTTCAGAGTCAACCTTTCCAAATCGTATATTCTGAACTTGACTCTCCCGCCTGAAGGGTTGCGTCGATTACAGGCGCTTACCCCCTTGCCATGGTCGTCCTCCTCGCTGTTGTATTTGGGAGTGCGCCTGACGCCCACTTTGGGCGCCTTATTCTCGGCTAACTTTTTGCCCATGTTGACTGTGATCCGCGCTGAACTTGAGAGGTGGAAGCCGAAATTCATTTCCTGGCTGGGTAGGATTCATGCCCTCAAGATGGTCCTACTCCCGAAGCTCCTGTACCTCTTCCAGGCGCTCCCCATTCCAGTGGAATTGGACTATTTTCGTCGGCTAAAGACTCTGATGTTGAAATTTGTATGGCAGGGAGGTAGGGCACGACTCTCGTACGCGGTGCTTCGCCGTCCACGTACGGAAGGGGGTGTGGGGTTCCCGGATATGCACTTGTACTACAAAGCGGCGCAGTTGAGAGTCCTAGTTGAATGGTCACAACAGCTTTCGGAGAAGCATTGGCTCCATATGGATCGCTGTGTGGCCGGCAGATCCATTTGGGATCTGGCCTGGAAACCAAAGGCCGACCGTCCCAGGAATGCGTACATCAGCACTCCTACCGGCACGGTGTTGAAGGTATGGGATACCCTTAGAGGAGACGATAGATGGACCACCTTCCCTTCCCCCTTTACCCCTATTCATTTTAACCCGGCTTTCCCCCCGGCGTTGTCCGGCGGACCCTTTGAGGTTTGGAGGGAGGGCGGTTGCCGAGCTCTTACCCACCTGTTTCATGGGACGGCGCCTCTTACCTTTCATAACTGTATGCGAGATTATGGGGTGCCACCCACTGAACGCTTCCGTCACCTCCAGCTTTTACACTGGGCAACGTCGACGGCGGTCGGGGACGCCGCAACTAGACCACTGACGAAATTTGAAACTTTTCTTCTCCGCACATCTACGATGAAAGGGGCAATTTCCTTCTTATATGGTATGTTACTCGAAACGGCGGTTTCCCCCTGTCCTCGTTATATGGACCACTGGGAGGCTACCCTAGGTAGGGACATTTCTGATGGAGAATGGAAGACCCTCTGGCGGGATGTGACAACACATAACCACTCCACGGATCTCCGAGAAGCTCACTTCCAATTAATGTTTGATTGGTACTTATACCCCTCTAAGCTGCATCGGATCTTTCCGGCTACCTCAGATAGATGTTGGCGGGGCTGTGGTATGTTGGGGGACTTTCGCCACATATGGTGGGACTGTCCCGTCATTCGCCCCTTTTGGTCCGAGATCCTGTCCCATATTAAAGATATACTGGGCTATCCGATCCCGGATTCAATGGATTATGTCCTGCTGGGGCTTAGAGATCCCCGATTGGAACATCAAACTAGGGCTGATAAGCGCATGGTGTGGCTGTGTCTGGGAGCGGCCAAACTGACATTGGCAGCCGCCTGGAAACAACCATCTGCACCGGCCTTTTCGTTGTGGCACGCGCGATTGTGGCGAATCTTAAGTATGGAGAGATTGTCTGATATTTTCCTAGGGAACTTCAAGAACTTTATGTTTACCTGGGGACCCTTGGTGAGATTCTTGTCCCGAGGTCTGCCTTCTGCAGTTTGTCCCCCAGCACTTCGTGCGTTACACCTATTTCAAGTTTAACCATTCCCGTGTGAGAGTTGTGCTGTGTGAATGATGGTCGCCACCACCAGGGAGTGGGTGTGTGGGGGGGGGGGGGGGGGGGGATTGGGGGGCTTGGGGGGGGTTGTTGTTTTTCTTGTTGCGGCATGCCTTCAATATAGAGGAGACCTGAGTGGCACTCCTGCCTGAGATAGGTTTTGGATTGGAGATGCCTTCTCGTGCTTACAGGACAATCACTACGGACTTGCCGCACTCACTGCCTCGGAGCCAGCTATCGGAGACGCCTATGGATGGGGGCGGCAATGTATAGTATCTGTCTGGAGGCTCTATGGCAAGATTGTTGGCACCCCCTGTGTGGGGAAATGTGGCGGTATGTCGCCTGTTCTATGGTTCTTCTCCTTCTTTTGTTCCTTCTTGTCTTCTTGCTTTCTCTTTCACTCTTGTACGAATAACAAAAAAATAAAACTTTTATAAAAAAAAAAAAATGTGCAAATCTTCCTAAAGCACCTTCGAAATCGTCACGAATATATAAACCTGTGTATACCAGAGATCAGGATGCTCTCTCAGTTTTGAAAATTGATTTGTAAATGTCAAATGATAACCACAACTTTAAGGCACATGCACATATGCTCCTACATGCACCTCTCTCAGTGGTTAAGCCTCGACCTCGGATTCGCTCTGACTTTCAGTCCCCTCCATTCATTTTTTATCTTCTTTCTTTTTATTGTTCTTAGTTTTCTGAGCCCATCTAGCTCTAAATCTCTGTGAGGTGCTCTACAATTAAATGTTACTGACTAGTTTCCTCAGTTGCAATTTTAACCCAGGAGTCTGAACGTTCTTAATTGCATCTTCAGTCATGAACATTGTAAATTTGTTTCTTAGGGATGCACAGTTAGAATGGTCAATTACAAATCCTGTGGCAACCCCTTCAAAAAGCCTCATGTATCACTCAAGCATGCTTAGCAGCTTCTTTGCAAAGAAATAAAAGTTCTTCTTCATTGTACCCATCTATAAACCCCAACTCGAGTCCTTTAATGATTTCCTTCAACTCTACCTTTACCCTTAACACATCTAGTATTTGTGAAGGCTTACCAGTGTCTGAATACTGTTACTCAGGGCTATCACAACAGGATGCATGCTCACAAGAGGAGTTGCTCCGGTTCTGGGTCTTGCTCCCATCTTTGTACAGGTATCAATCCCAGGCACAACAGTGGTTGTAGCAATTGTAGGCATGACAGGTGTTGCAACAAAAGCAGCATTAATTTGGGGACACTGTTGTTGGAGCTGGTAAAGGAATTAGTGACATTACCTGGAGAGCTCGTAATTAAATGGGTGGCATTAACTGTGAAATGGGGAGTGGAATACGTGAAAATTGTGGATTTAGGAGCAAAACATGTGTTAACTATGAAGGTGGAAGGGTAGGAAGCACTCCCACATTGAGGATGTTCTGATCAGCAGGCAGACTAGCACCTGTATCCACATGCATTAGAAATCCCATAGATGGTTGACTTCCCCAAACTGTTGAACTACATTGTATGGAGGTGGTCGAGAAGCCAACAAGTTATCTAAGAAGTCTTTGCAGGAGTCACTATCCCTATTCTTGCCTTTCTTTGTTTAAACCTAACCCCCTCTTGCGCTTTCCATACTCTTACTTTCCAACTGGGCAATACATTGTACATCCTGACTCGATCATTTCTCTCCTCCACACCTGCTGTTCTGCATCCCACTTCACATTTATCCAACTACGAACAGTCCTTTTTGCCTGTGCCTCAACATTTTTTCCCTCTCTCTCGCATTTACTGCCAGCTCTCAAGCTTTCTAGGCTTCATATTGTGCTGGTATGGGTGGGGGTTTCATCTAATACAAAATCTCAAAGTTTTCAAAAAATTTCAAATTTATGGTACTGTATGGAGGGAACTACAAGGACCTTTCGTGCTGAGTGATCTTATTCCAATTGTAATCCATTTACATGCATGTAACCCAACCCAGGTCGATATATAAAACGCAGGCATGCTCCAGGAGGAGCCTCTGGGCCTTCACGAACAGATATTCTCACACCCTCCCTACTTTTCTTGAAAGATATAATTTTTCCTCTATAAGTAACACTATACGAATTTGATCAATGTCAATTGAAACAGCTGGCAGTTCTCAGCAAATCACAAAACTACATGAAACAGTTAAACTTCCAATCTCAGCGCGACACCACAAATGAGCTACTCCCAGTGCAGCAGCTTTGAATGTGACAGCCAATCCCAGCACAGCACAATACCAACGCCATAACTTATGATGCAACCTGCATCACCTCACAGCACCTCTCACTCCTCAGCAATGGTTGTATGATAGAGGCACATATGGCTAAACCACGTGTGCCTCTACCACGCAGCCTGAGCCATGATTGTGTATTAACCACGCATTGCTTTACCATTGCATGCCTTTACCAGGGCATTTCATGGTAAAGGCATGAATGGTAAGGGGGTATGTGTGGCTAAAGGCAGCACTACCCCATTCCCCCCACCCCCAAGCTGTCCCAAAAACTACTCCAAGCCCGACCACTACCCTGAGACCTACCCTGACGCCCAGCCCTAAAAACTACCCTGACTACCCATTCCCCTCTCCCTGCCCTGAGGCCTAAAACCCTGCCCCTTTACATGCACTACCCAGACACCCCTACCCCCGCGCTTTCTCTGAAACTACCCTGACTTCCTAGCCCAGCCCCACTTAGCTCACCACATCATCTGGCTCTCTTTCTGGTGTCTTCCTGCTCCCGCCTTCACCACAGCAGCAGCCAGCAGCTAGGCCGAGCGCTGCCTTAACCGCTCATATGCATAGTTACGGCATATGCATGGTTAAAGCAAGCGTGGTTGCGCCTGCGTAGTTGGGACACGCATGGCCGTGGTGTTCTGATTGTTTCCCCTTAGAAATACACTTTGCACAAACAATTATTAGACAAAACAACACATTCTTGTCAGTTCCACTAAACGAAAGTTAAAAATATACAATCACTCTAGGGGAATCGTGCTATCACACAGATGAAGTGCAATCTCGACCAGCAGGAAATCATCCTCACTAGTGCAGTCTGCTGAACCAAACACTAATCTCAATTAATACTCTCTCACCATAGGAGTTAATAAATCCTTATATTTTGTGATGAAGATAGCACTTCATGACCCAACACCACAAACGTTAAGAGGCAGGTACAAATTTATATAATCAAAGTTTATTCCGGGATCTTAGACTTTGAGGAGTCTGATAAAACTTCAACTCTTGCAACAAAGGCATTTCTATTCACAAACATATGCAATATACTAAAGGCAGCATCACAAATCTCATTGTAACACGGAACCCTTCTGGATACAAAACAGACACCGCTTTGTGAAACACGCAAACTCATCAAAACCACAAAAAGCAAAGCTTCAACAGCACACAATCAACTACATAAACCTATTTTACTCACACTCCTAGGACACTGCAAATGCTTTGAGTATGCCGGAAAAACGCCAGTTCTCCAAACTGACCATAGAAGTCTCTGGGAAGTGTACTGGGCTGGGGCAGATCGTGATTGGTTCTGGGTAGAATTTTAACTTCCTAACCCTCAGTGACAACCATTCCCTGCGGCCATCTAATAGTGAGAGAGATGAGGATAGTGTTTACACTGCACAAACGTGGCGCAAACTTGAAGCTCCACAATGTCCACTGGGATGAATCTTTATCGCGAACTGAGGCTCAAATCATCAATTCAGCATCATCTCAATGACAGTGAGGCAGATTTTGCGTCACAGGGATGAGAGAGACGAGTGAATGTGAAAACCGCAAAGGTTTATTAACAAACTAGCAAAGTTACAAATTAAATTCAAATCTGTTTAATCATCAATCAAATAATCATCTGAATACAGTATATGTGGATATAATCCAGGCAAGTGAAATAGCAAATGGTCGAACAATTTATTAAAAGAGAATGTATTCAAAGTTAGATAAATTCTGCTCCCTTGAAGGGAAGCGCCTTAATGCTAAACTTATTTCTGGGTAAATCAGGGAATTTTGAAGCAACAAGTGTCAGGAAATATAATATCGCAACTAGAACCAAATTAAGGTTCTGAATACGAGATGGGGAAAGGTGCTTGCTCTAGTAAGGAACTTTTTGATCTGGAAAATTAGGAGCATGTCGGTTTTAAGAGAGGGGAAGGCGCGTCCTCCTGCAAAGGTGGACAAGAGCAACTTTAACTAACTAAAGTCTGAGCCACATAATCAAAACATGAAATCACCTCTAAAAGATACATTACACAAGTTCTCATAAAGGAAGAACAAATCAAACCTAGACATTCATGGTGAGCTCAGTGTTAGCCCTTTTCACGTGATTAAGGTAACAAGCAGCTCCAGTCCCATGGCTTTGGGAGACATCAGACAAAGAGAGGACTTCTTCTCCTCTGACTACTTTCCTTTCCAGGTGCAGGAAGCTAACATTCTACTAATTAA
Source organism: Lissotriton helveticus (assembly GCF_964261635.1). Taxonomy (NCBI): domain Eukaryota; kingdom Metazoa; phylum Chordata; class Amphibia; order Caudata; family Salamandridae; genus Lissotriton; species Lissotriton helveticus. The sequence continues at coordinate 646,474,472 of NC_136059.1, forward strand.
GTAACAACACTGGCCTTCACATATAGTTTCAATAATGACACTTCAAGCTAATGAGATCACGGCAGCTCTTGGTGCCTGGAAAGAGAGAACGTGGGGGCACAACAAACGAGAACACAGTAATTCATTGAAATGAAGTCGTTCATTCGGAGGCCGACCACGACTCACATTAACTTAATATGAATATACTCTTATAACAGAAAATAGACTATGTGACACTTACACATTATTTCCAATCTAAGTATAAAATATGAGGTGCATATCATATAAGTATCGATTATACTTATTATATAGTATTATGTTATTAAACTCCAGCCGCGGTCGGTAGTAGGAGTTCCTGCAGGGCGGTGACGTGTGGAGGGGGAGGGGCAGGGTGGGGGTAGTAATGTATGGATTACGCGGTTTAACAGGTATGTAAACATATAAATAAATAAAACGAATTTCGTTGCGTGCACTGCATCACCGCCCTGCAGGAACTCCTACTACCGACCGTGGCTGTTAAACTCAAATGAAAAATAGTGACACTTCATTACCACTGTTAAGGGGTGGCGACACGGCAGTCAATCAGCTGTTGCACATTTTGAAATTAGTAAATGGGAACACTGTGGTGAAAATGAAGATGCATGTATGCTGAAAATTCTATTTTCTTGATACAGACCATCAGGTGAAAGCTCTAGTGTAAGGCTACCTACCAGCTCTTGCAACTTGCCTGGGTAAACTGCCTGCTTCCATTGGCATTGAGGATATTTCCTAGTATAAATGGTCCCACATCATTACTGATTTCCCCTGCCTCCACAATGCATGTAATCTGTTTGTTGTAGTGGGTAACAATAGCAAGTATCATTAAAGTTGAAAAAGTGAACTCATGCTAGACCTGGCGTCCTTGGTGTAATTTCTCCCTAACTTTTTGCCTTCAGACTTCCTGATTTTGCTGACTTTGTTTTTTCTGGCCTTAGGACTCTGCACACTTTACCCCTACTCACCAGTGCTAAAGTGCTTGTTCTTATTCCATAAAGCATGACAACATTGGCTGATACACAATTGGTAATTTAATTTACTTAAAAGGCCCCAGTAATGTGCACTACATGTACCCAGGGCCTGTAAAATAATTGCTACTAGTGGGCATGCAGCACGAGTTGTGCCACCCACTTACGGAGCCCTTTAAACATGTCTCAGGCCTGTCATTGCAGAGCCTCTATGTGCAGTTTTAACCTGCCATGTGAACCGGCAAAATAAACCTTTTGCTAAGCCCAAACATTCCTTTTTAATACATATAAATCATCACTAAGGTAGGCCTCAGATAGGCCCAATGGCAGGATGAAGTGTATTTAAAAGGTTAGACATGTACTTTTAAGTTTTACATGTTCTGGTAGTGAAAAATTCTTTAATCCGTTTTTCACTACTGCAAGGCCTGTCTCTCTCATTGAATAACATTGGAGTTGCCTTATTACATTTTATAAGAGAAATTGACAAATGGAAAGAGATAACTGATTCATGTTTGGTGTCTTTAGAATCCTAATTTAAAATCCTAACTTAGGGTGAAGTCGGCTTTTGAATTACAAGTCAAAAAATGCCACTTTTTGGACAAACGTCTTGCCTTAGCCATTTGGTGCCAGTAGCTTGTCTCTGACCACATGGCTGGGTGTAGTTGGCAGTTGGAATGTGTGTATTTCTCCTAGAAAGCCACAGACAATGGGAGCTTAGGTGTGACTGAGTGGGCCATCACTGGTAGGATGGGAGGAAGGAGCTGGGCCCAGTCTCACTTACACCTGAATAGGATGTGTCCTGTATCCACATAAAGGGCTGCATCCCCCCTGTTGTTAGTCTGCAGCCAGGGAAGGCAGGGCATCTTGGAATGGCCCTCCCTGGGGGCCATGCCCTTTGTTAGAATGAACTATTGCACCTAGTCCATGTTCTAGGTTCAGGAACACGGCCGTTGAAGGCTTTCTCTTACCAAACCCATCCCTATTGCCTTGCGCATTCCCAGCTGATGCACTGATTAATGTGGTGTTAACATTAAGGCCATTGCATGAAAACATATTGACATTAAGTGAAGCTATTGTCCGCTTATGCCATGAATAATGTGGTGTTAACATTTAGGAAACCATGGCATCAAAACGTATTGCATGTTGAAACTCTAATGCGCTTGGAAACCATGGCATGAAAACACACTGCATGTAAAAACGCTAATACGCTTGGTTGCAAACGCTGAGACTCTCATGATCTCGAATTTGCATAAATGCACACTGTGTCCAGTTTATCATACTTTCTGTTCTCTTTTTGTTTCCATTTTGTAGACCGACTGCTCAGGCCATGATGAGCTTATGTACTGTGTTTTGACTTTTGATGTTAGCATGCAAGTTCTCTCAAGACTACGCCAGCAGCAACTCTCACAAAGCCTTTCCAAAATCCCAGACACAGTCTTGGATTTCTTCACCACACATACATAGTGGCCCACACTTTCTCCAGTGCAGAATATTTAGTGGTTCAGAGAGAGTCATGGTCTTGCCGTTGGCTCTTCTGGTTCTCAAGTTCTTCAGCACAAACCCTGTGCCAATTCTGTTAAGAGTTTCTGCACGCCCCCGCAAAATGACTGAATCAAGTAAGGAGAGTTGCCTCGATTTATGTGGAGGTTTTAACCCTGTGACGTTTCAACTTTGGCATTCGTCTGAGTCCAATGATTGTAGTTCATAAGTACCATCTTTGCATAAGGCGCATTTCGAGAGAGGACTAGATTGGACTAATTACCAACCTAATTGTGGGATTTCAGAACGGTAAGCAAAGCTACAGTATCCTTTGACTATTGATTCTTATCCATTACTGGTGAGCCTGACAGTGAATGTTCACATAACGTTGGTTCTTTGGATGTTAAGTATAGGAAGGTGTAGTAGAGACAGCCTAGTAACGGATCATTCATTCTCATTCCAGAACTCACTCCCCACAGTACCCTCAATAAAACCTTTCCCCTGGCCTGGCCTCTGTGAGCCTCTGGTAGGTCAAACTGCAGATTCGGAGCTGCTGGAAGGTGGGCATATTGAGGGTACTGCTCCCGAGGAACCATTGACCCTGTCACGTGTGTGCACTTCAAAGACATGCCTCTAGAAGCTTCTCGTACAACCAAGAATCCAAGTTATTGGGTTCATAGACCTAGCTCATGTTGTGGTAACTGACCTGTTTGGTCAGTGGTACCTGCCAAGAAAGAAACATTTCTTTCTAGTGTCCCCTCACTCACCGGGGTTGCCCCACGGTGACATGCTTCATCATTGGGGCCCTCCCAGTTCTCTACGAAAAGGGGCGTGCTGCGACTCACGAACTACGCAGGAGCACTGTTATGTGAGAGACTATGTGTAGTGCAAAGTGGTGGAGTGGGTGTGGGTGAATTTAAAAATACCGTGCTTAGTGGGCCTCAATATATTTATTTTGCTCCTAGTCAGGTATAATAAAAATGGGGTGATATCACTAATAACCAACCTATAATGGGGATTGGTTCAGTGAAAAGTAACCCTAGCATTTCTTCAGGACCATGTAGGGACCAGCCCTACATATGCCACTCCAATGTCCCTAATTAGACAGTGATACTAAAAACATTTAATGTATGAAGCATGCGTTCGTAATAGAATACATACGTTTTATGGTTCTCCAAAAACTGTAAATAGAAAGCACACCATTAGTAGCATTTTATACCTCCCTTATGAGGAGGGTCACATAGTGTCTTCTCATGACGCACGCCTCATGTGCTATGGTGGAGATTTGCACCATATTGGCGCCACCATAGTTAGGGGGCACTAGAAAGAAATTTTTCTTTCTTGGCAGGTACCACTGACCAAACAGGTCAGTTACCACAACATGAGCTAGGTCTATGAACCCAATAACTTAGATTCTTGGTTGTACAGTAAGTCTCTGGAGGGCGACCTAGTCTCTCATTCCTCCTTCCCCCCCAGTATTTTATATCTAGAAGATTCTCCCCACTTTAAAGGCACAACTCTGTATAGAAGGACGCTCTCAGACACCACCACTTCAATACACCACTGGAACTGTGGACACTCTGCCAGGAAGAAGGCCTTCTGTGCTGCTGAAGAACTGCCACACTGCTGGACTGCTGCTCTGACAGAACTTCTGCCCTGCTGCCTGTTGACCCCCTGCAGGTGTAGGAAGGACTGGAGCTGCATCTCTCGAACCAAGAACCCACAGTGACTCCAAGGGCTAGTTGGCTGGCCTCCTAATCTGAAGCATCAGAGACATAACAGGGTGCCAACAATCTTGTACCTGCACCTGAAATCTGCCATCGGTGAGTCTGCAATGCCAAGTGGTGCCACCCCAGCCCTGGATCCTTGTAAGTGGGCCTACCATGTTTGCTAGCGAAATTAACGCATCTTCACTGCTGAGCAGTACATCCCTGGGTAGAACCGATGCATCTTCTCTACCAAGCGGCCATCCCCATGAGGAACGGATACATCTCCTCTGCGGGGCGCCGTATCTTCGATCAGAACCGACCCATCGCCGCTGCTGCGTAGATTGGAACCAATGCCTCTGCAGTCCTCGGAACCAGCACATCGCTCTGACATCGCAGTGCATCCAAGGCCCATGTTTTTGCATCTCACGCCGATGGCAGCCTCGACGTTGACGCCGGACTCCGCATCGAAGCCTCACAGCTCCTCAGAACCAACACATCACCAGCTGTGCGCCACATCGAAGACAATGGATCATCGACGACAACACAACATGACTGCAGGCTTGCTGTATCTCGGCACCGGTGCATTGCTTCCGCTGAGTGGCACATCTTCAAAGTGGATCCACGCAAGCCCCTACAACCAGGATTTAAGGTACTTTATTCAGCGGGCCGAATTCGGTCCATGTAGCTGGCCTGAACTCGTGAGTTTGTCCCAGGGATATTTATGTGTTTTTTGCGCTATTTTAACATACAACTTTAAAATGTAATATCTCCGGTTCTACAAATTGGATCATGGTCGTTTTGGTCTTGTTTTATTTACTAAATTAAGCTCTATTGTTCTAACTTCATGTGGGATACTTTTTGTGTGTTTTTTTTACTGTCTTACTATTTGAAGTGTTGCACAAATACTTTACACTTTGCCTCTAAGTTCAATCTGACTGCTCTGGGCCAAGCTACCAGGGTGTTGGGCAGAGGTTATTTTTCGGTTTGCTTGTACGAACGATACCCAAGCTACAGCAGATGCTTCTGCACATGGCACACCAATCCAAACAGACAATTGTAACCATTCCAGTGGAAGGAGTTTGCCTCCTAACTGTCGCCCCTCAGGATCAATCCAACTAAAAACTAAGGAAACACACAATTTTTGGGATTTAATCCTGTATATTTCATTATTTTATAAATCATTAAAAACGACACTGATGTACATATACTTAAAGGGTTGTCCTAAACAGAAATCATCAAAACACAAACAGTTGGCTTACACGTGATTAAGTGAATGAAAGTGAAAACAGGACATTTACTATAATTCACAAATAAACATACATAATGACAATTAAAAGACCAGTCCAAAAATCGGTTACAACCCTGTTATAATTTCCTAATTGTGGTTGAAACTTTGTAGGGACTGATGTACAATATTACGTCGACGTTTCGACCCTATGTTACGGTGCTTGTTTTTCGCAACCAGCTCGGGACTTCATCAGGACTAAAATACGACTGGACAACCTGTAGAAATCAAAGGCCTGCGTCTATTTCTAAGAAGGAGGTAGGAGGATCTGTCAGCCGACAATATTCACTCCGCAAGGGTATTCTCTCCTCAAGGGTCATATACTTCACGAAATCTTGTGCAATTGATGCATACGATTCATCCACCAGCCGGCGGAGAATCAGAATATCACTCGTTCAAGTGCCGCTTGATTTCGCGAAGAAGAGAGAGACGTTCCTCTGACTCCAAAACAGTGATCGCAAACGCGGAAATTATAACAGGGTTGTAACCGATTTTTGGACTGGTCTTTTAATTGTCATTATGTATGTTTATTTGTGAATTATAGTAAATGTCCTGTTTTCACTTTCATTCACTTAATCACTTTCATTCACTTAATCACGTGTAAGCCAGCTGTTTGTGTTTTGATGAATTCTGTTTAGGACAACCCTTTAAGTATATGTACATCAGTGTCGTGTGTATAATTAATGATTTATAAAATAATTAAATATACAGGATTAAATCCAAAAAATGGTGTGTTTCCTTAGTTTTTAGTTGGATATTAGTAAATAATACTGCGAATATCGTCTGTCCTAAGGACAAACAAAGCAATTGTTTTCCTTCCCAATAGAACCATTGTTGCATATACACACTTAGAACCCAGGTTCTGAGGGTCACAGGGCCACCCCATTATAACTAATCCTCAGGATCAATCATCAGAAAATTAGTTCATGCTATTGTGAGAAGTAGAAAGGTTTATGAGGATATTGAAAATGTCCTGGAATTTGCCGAAATTGAGCTTGGCAACATTGAGAGTGACATTTACAAGTTCTGGAGATGTATTGCAACACTCTCATGTATATACCCAAAATACTCAAGATGTGATGCTACTGGGACAGCAGGAGTGTTAACTATTGTAAATAGCCCTGTTGGCATGGATGTATGACAGTACAACGCGATCATTTTGATAGCGGTACTTTACATCGCAGAATTTACAACGCAAGTCGTTACAACGACTTGCGTTGGAGGGCGCGGATTGAGGATTATTATAATTTTCTATTCCAACACCAGCCAACATAACAGTAGGGAAGGTGTTGGAATATAAAATTACAATATTCCTTAACCAACAGCGCCATCCAGCGCAAGTCGTAGTAACGACTTGCGTTGTAATGGCAGCGTGGTAAAGGTCGTGCGGTGTAACCCCCGCGTTGTAAACGACGTTTACCGTTGGCATAGAAGGGTGCATTAAACGCTCAAATGCGCCACAAAAGAAAGTCTAAAAACAGCACCAAACGGGTGACAGACCATATTCTTCTGTGTGACTGCCTGTCTCCCATGAACCAGATTTAGAATCCCTTTTGAGCATTGTCCATGGACTGTGAGCTCCCTTAACTGTGTCCGTTGAATAAGATGGCACGATGGTTTAAATGATTAAGTGGTAAGATGTCAAAGCAAGATAAGTCTAGGGCGAATAAACCATCTGGTGACCCTCACTTTATGAACTAATTTGCAGCTGCTTTTCTCAGGCTGAGGACCACCTTAGGGGGCAGCTTTCCCAGCAGTGCCTGCACCTGAGGAGACCGACTTCATTATGGACGGGTATTGAACAAAAGGTGCATCTTCGAGACATTCACTCAGACCTCATTCTTAGACTGCTGTGTGAGTCAGCATTCTTGAGTTGCACATTTCTTTACGTGCTTGTTCTCATCGTTACTGTTGCTGATTAGGCCATTTCATGAGCCCATGTTTACCTAAAGATGAATGTGCAGCTCATTTCCTGTTGACAGCTGCTTCTGCTGAGCTTGTAGTTTTGTCAGTACTCCCCAGAAACTGCTGCTGGTAATAATCGCCAGCAAAATATGTGGTCAGTTCCGATTTTTTTTCCACGCAATCAGCTGCACGCTCCTTACTTTACTTCCAGTGCGATTGCGTAATAGCTGCCTCCTCATATCGAAAAAGGAACATCATTGGGTACATGTTTATAAATAAAGCAAGCGAGAATTTTTTTTTACATGAAAGCAAAAACAGGCAAGCATGGCTGCCAAACGCCTTGACATTTCTGTTTTCTTGGAGGAAAATGGAGCATATTAGGCAAGAGGAAGGTGCAGAATGGGATACTCTTTCAACAACAACCCTGCGTTCAATGTACATAGTGTCCTAAATATTCATTTTAATGCTATAACGGTGTTAAATGAATTAAAGCAACACATTACGAATCATGAGGTACCATTTAAATATGGTGGTATGGACTGCAATGTTCTCATGCACGGATTTTTTTTTATCAGTAATTGGTGGGTGATTACAAAGAAGTACTTTAGCACAACACCACTCCTAGGCAGTCTAATTTATAATGTCAAACATCCTCAACCCCCATCCAATCTTTCAATAAAAATGGAAACACAATGAAATATTACTTACCATTTCCGCTAGGCTCTTCACCCCTCTCCCCCTCTAAAGATTGAGAATGTTCCATACGGGAGGCAGCCCCTGTAAGCTTCCATCAACTTGTTTTTTGGACTCAAGTCCTCCCGCTCCCATAGGGACCTGCTCTTTCTGTTTTTTCCCTGTCTCGGGTAGAGGCAGGATCCTGTATGTTTTTCCTGCCATAAGGGCTTTGTTTGCAGTTTTTTGTTAATTTTTACGGAGTTATGCTGTGTAGGGCCCATTTTTTATTTCTATTCTGTTTCTAAGGTTCCTGCTGTGCAGTAACTTCTCTACTGGGTAAATATGAAATCTTATTTGTAAGACTCTGCTGTACAGAACCATTTTTAAACACTTTATTTTTCTCACACCAGTGTAAGTACTAACGTGCCCTCTTCTTTGCCTCTACTGAAGACTACAATATGCACTTGGTTTGAGTCTGCTATGTGGCTGGTTTGTGTCCACGATACTCGGAGGCGAGAAAGAAGAGGCCATGTGTGGGTGACTTGCTGTGTGGCCGTTGGACACATGGTGATGTCATTCTACCTGCTCATGTGAGTGGAGCTGGGTGGGGCTTTCTGAAGGAATGGTGGTGTGCAGTAAGAAACATATGTAGGAGGAGGTGGTGTCTCATTTAAGGTCAAACATGGGGCTCCCTGATGCAGCCACTCCATCAAGACCTGGTGATGCTTCAAGTTCTAATGCATTTGCGCTTTACATCCATCTGTTAACAAGATGTTTTCCTCTTCACAAAGATATCAGGAAGATTATGATGGAAGACTGGAAGAATCCAGAGAAATCCTTTGTTCCTTGATACTGGGCAAAGATAAACCTGTTGGAAGATTTTGAGAAATAATTATCTGATTCTCTAAAATTGATTCTCTTTGCCATTCCTTCCTGGCTGTTCTTTCATTGCATTGGGACATTCAGAACCTTAGGGTGCTGGTGATAAAAGAGGAGAGGCTTAATTAAAAAAAGAGCATGTTGTTGCCTTCTTTTCTACCCAAGCGCAAAATTGTTCTGTTAATTGAGCACAATCTTCAAAAAGAACTTTCAAGATCTGACTGCTGCCTTGGAAGAGGGGCCTGAATGTTTACATTACAATGACATTGTGAAGAAACAGATTCAACTAACTTCAGATTTTGCCGTCGATACTCCTAAGCGGTACAAAAGGGGGTGGTGATGGACGGAGCATCTGAACCAATCAAACACTCCATTGCCGTTCTTTAGCCCACTCTGCCACCCCAGTTCAGACATGGCCATATGCAAATCAGTCTGACCCTGTGCCTCATGGGAACAGTCCAGCCCGAACTGCCAAGCCATGCCTTCCCAGGACCGGACTCAAGCTTCCTAGGACCGGTTTCTGGCATTACAGCCTTCTTCAGCCAGGCTTGCTTGAATCCAGTGGCAAAGTGAGCAAGGGACTCACGTCTGAGCATACCCTGCCAACTTATGGCGAACAAAGCGGTACAAAAGGGGGTGGTGATGGACGGAGCATCTGAACCAATCAAACACTCACACCCAGTCAACAGATCTGGGTTTAATCGATCACCGTTCTTTAGCCCACTCTGCCACCCCTGTTCAGACATGGCCATATGCAAATCAGTCTGACCTTGTGCCTCATGAGTACAGTCCAGCCCGAACTGCCAAGCCATGCCTTCCCTGGACCTGACTCAAGCTTCCTTGGACCGGTTTCTGGCATTACAGCCGTCTTCAGCCAGGCTTGCTTAAATCCAGTGGCAAATTGAGCAAGGGACTCACGTCTGAGCATACCCTGCCAACTTATGGCGAACAAAGCGGTACAAAATGTGCTGGTGATGGACGGAGTATCTGAACCAATCAAACACTCACACCCAGTCAACAGATCTGTATTTAATCCTTCACCGTTTTTGCATTTGTCACCCCGAGTGGGATGGGTATGCTCAGACGTGAGTCCCATGCTCTCCACACCACTGGAATCAAGCTATCCGGGCTGAAGATGGCTGATAGCCAGAAACCGGTCCTAGGATGCGTGATTCCGGTCCAAGATAGACATGGCTTGGCAGTTCGGGCTGGCTGTTCCCATGAGGCACAGGGTAAAGGCTGATTTGCATATGGCCATGTCTGAACTGGGGTGGTGTGGAGTGAAAAAAAACGATGGATTTAGGCCCAGATCTCTGTACTGGGGTGAATGTATGACATTATTCTGCATTCTGTCCATCAACTGTTGTTTTTGCAATTGTCACCCCGAGTGGGATGGGTATGCTCAGGCGTGAGTCCCATGCTCTCCACTCCACTGGAGTCAAGCTATCCTGGCTGAAGACGGCTGATAGCCAGAAACCGGTCCTAGGATGCGTGATTCCAGTCCAGGAAAGACATGGCTTGGAAGTTCGGGCTGGACTGTTCCCATGAGGCACAGGGTCAAGGCTGATTTGCATATGGCCATGTCTGAACTGGGGTGGTGTGGAGTGCAAAAAAACGATGGATTTAGGCCCAGATCTCTGTACTGGGGTGAATGTATGACATTGTTCTGCATTCTGTCCATCAACTGTTGTATTTGCATTTGTCACCCCGAGTGGGCTGGGTATGCTCAGACGTGAGTCCCATGCTCTCCACACCACTGGAGTCAAGCTATCCTGGCGGAAGACAGCTGATAGCCAGAAACCGGTCCTAGGATGCGTGATTCCGGTCCAGGAAAGACATGGCTTGGCAGTTCGGGCTGGACTGTTCCCATGAGGCACAAGGTCAAGGCTGATTTGCATATGGCCATGTCTGAACTGGGGTGGTGTGCAGTGCAAAAAAACGATGGATTTAGGCCCATATCTCTGTACTGGGGTGAATGTATGACATTGTTCTGCATTCTGTCCATCAACTGTTGTTTTTGCATTTGTCACCCCGAGTGGGATGGTATGCTCAGACGTGAGTCCCATGCTCTCCACACCACTGGAGTCAAGCTTTCCTGGCTGAAGACGGCTGATAGCCAGAAACTGGTCCTAGGATGCGTGATTCCGGTCCAGGAAAGACATGGCTTGGCAGTTCGGGCTGGACTGTTCCCATGAGGCACAGGGTCAAGGCTGATTTGCATATGGCCATGTCTGAACTGGGGTGGTGTGGAGTGCAAAAAAACGATGGATTTAGGCCTAGATCTCTGTACTGGGGTGAATGTATGACATTGTTCTGCATTCTGTCCATCAACTGTTGTTTTTGCACTCGATACTCCTAAAGCATCTTCAATGGATGCAGCATCTGCAGTGGCTGCCAAGAGACATTTCTGGATAAGGCGTCGGAAGAGGGGCTTGGTTCTTCTTTGGTCCTTGTTGTGAAGAACTAATCAAACAGGAAGCAGAGGACAGAAAGAAGTCAAATTCTTTCCATCCTTCAGCTACTAATCCTGTATGGAGTTAATTCTCTCCTAACTATTTTCCTAGGTACTCATCCACAACCAAAAGGCATCCAGTCAGAGGAAGTGGTAGAGAAAGATGGGTTCATTAGATTTGCTACAAAAAACCTCCTTCTGCAGATAATAAGCACTTCATCATCAAAGCAGATTGTATTTCGGCAAATATAACCATAAAAAGCACAACATCATAAAATACAACACTAAAAGTTCCATCCCAGATGTTTACAATCGACAACTAAAAACTATTAAAAAGAGTTATATTATTCTAAAACGTTAAAACTTCAGTCTTTTCTTTTCCCGCATAATACAGCAAATAAAAATCTACTAACTCCAAACACTATTGGTTGTGAGGTATCGGTTTTCAGTATTCTTAAAGCCTCCGAGAATTTCCTAGTTATCAGTCTTAGACATAACGGTTTAACCCATTTCCTTCCTGAAGCAGCATATGCCGGACAGAAGCATAGAATATGCGCTATGTCTTCTTCATCATTCAAAGTGCATTGCGTTCAATTTGTTTCCCCCTCAATCGTTCGACCCTGAGACCATTTGACCAATATCAAATTATTCTGAAGGGTCTCAAACCGAAAATTCATAAAAATAAATTTTGCTAATTGGGGTTGGATTTCGTCAAGATAAAATTCAAACCTGCCATTATCTCAAAACTTAAGAACTTTAGAGGAACTTTCTAAAATCAAGGTGTACTTTATTTAATATAAATTCCCAGTAAACACATTTTTAACTCATCCTTGGAACGTGCGGCTAGCTAACTGGCATCCGACCAAAAACTGCTCAGACCTATTTCGCAAAGCCAGGTTCGCACATGGCGGAACCAGGGAAAAGTGAGTTGGCTATCTAATTTCATAAGTTCCTTCGGTTGTCGTCTGTAAGGGATAAGTTCTTCAATCACCCAAATTCTTATCCAATATAATAATGGTCCCAAGGCAGCTAAATGGTCAAATCTCTTAATGCCAATATCTTGGAACAGTGGAATCAAGGGTGTATTTTTGGGGAGACACAATAATGACCATATCATTTTATTTCCTCCCACAATAATAGGGCTCAAATTTTCCCCATCTCATATTTCTGCCCCATTGAGGGCTCTACTTCTGTATACTTCCAATGCTAGAGTTTTTAAACAAAACTGTCTTTGCCTTATTTATGTGGGATTCCATAGTTTTGTAGTTGATTGTAGTACCAAGATAGCTACAATGTCTGCTCTAATGGGTTTCAACCAATACAGATATCTTTCTTAAAACCCCTGTGTGGCCTAATGGTCACGTATTTGGTTTTGCAAGAATTTATTTTAAAACATTTTAATCCACAGAAATCACTAAATCTATCAAGTAACCTTTGTAGCCCCTTCGAATTCTGCGACAATAAAATTGTATCAGCAAACAATACTGCTGAAATAGGTACCCCTCCTAATTTGGGTGAATCATGGTTACAGTTCTGTAGAATTTGAATGATATCATTAACATGTGGTAAGAAGAGTGTGGGTGCCAGTACGCACCCCTGTCTCACACCCCTCATAATGGGAATAGCCTCTGCTAGTTCGCCACCCGGGCCTCAACGCACTTTTGCATAATTATCTTCGTGTAGCCTGATATTCTATCTGTATGAGATACCGACCACACATGCAGGAAAACTAAAGAATAGAGAACTTTTTCCCCTCTAGGCACAGGGACTGATATGAGCATTTCGTTTTCTGCCCAGTAAAAATACTGCAAGAAAGCTTTTTAGCGTCTCAATTTATCCTTTGACATCTCTAGGGAGACTGATATTACTGAGAGTGAGATCGAGGAACTTTTATATTGTGGTCCCTGTTGAGGATGTGAAGAGACTACAGTGATTTTTAGAACTACTGGATACATTCAAACATTCCGATTATAACTGGATTTATGAAAGTGATTTTCATTTCCACTTCCCGTATTTTATTTTATTTTTATTTTTGTGATTTTATATACATACAACAAAAACAAAAAGTTGTTATGTGGGCTTCCGCCCCTGAGGTTACAAAGTATAGAGTTAATAGTATACATTTTCGCCAGGTTCCCCTTGTGCTGGTTATAAGTTGATGGTAGGATAAAGGATAGAGAGAGGAGGAGAAAAAAGTAGGATTAAGTGTAGGGGAAGGATTGGACAGTTGTAAATCATATAACAGTTTAAGTAAAGAAAGAAATTTTTTTTACCCGAGTGCTTTGCACCGGTTACTTTATTGTTCAAAACCTGTAGGAGACGAATACTTTTTGTTGTCCTGTAGAAGGTGGTTTTATTCTGCACTGTCGACCGAAACGTGTCTATGTGTAGAGTTTGTTAAATTTGTGGAACATAGTAGCACATTCTGAAAATGCTTATGGATTCCTACAAATTAACATGATTTTATGACAGATGTGATTGCCTTATGTGTTATTTCTCCTTTTTTCATTATTGCATCTATATGGGTTTCATCTTTCTGTTTTTATATTAATATTTAAATACAATTTTATCTGATAAATTAAAGAAACCAAGAAAAATATTTTTTATTACATTTGGAAGCTATTAACCAATCTGTCTAGCACTTGGCTCTTTCAAGACTGGATGAATGAATGTGAGGTGATTTGATTTACGCAGGTTGCGTTGATGGATAAGGGAACACCAAGGAAAATATTTTGTGACTGTTAAGCCTAATAATTTGTGCCAGGATTTCTTTAAGACCTCCTTTTTGTCTTAATGATTCCCATAAGAGATTCCTTGGACTTAGATCGAAGGCTACATTCAGATCAATGTTGGCTATATACAAATGGATCGCCTTCAATTTAACATATTTTCATGCTATACATAAAAAACCTAAAAACCTGATTGATCGTACTTGTTTTAGGTCTAAACCCCGCCTGGAACGGAGAGAGGATGTAATTCTCATCTATTCATCAATTAAGTTTGTTTATTATCTGTTTGATGTTAACTTTCTGTAAGATATCAATTAGACTAATAGGCCTGTAATTTGCCTGGTCTTGCTTATTACCTTTTTTGTGGATAGGGATAATTTCTGCCACCTTCCATGAGCTGTGCACTGGAGCTCCAGAGTCCACAGCGTTACATAGCAGATTTACCAATGCACCCATGCATCTTGGTCATGCTTCAGAAGATCCCCTTTTTATCTGGCCTTGGAGCCTTCTTTCTTTAATGGTGTTTACAGCTATCTTAGATTGCGCTTTGCTAAAATTTAGTATATGGGCTGCTTCTTGGTTGGAAGAAGCCTGAAGGGAATGGTCATTAGCAAGTGGAGAGCACTCTATTCCACAGAATACAATTTGGAAAAATGTCAAGTCCAGGTACCTAGGTCCAAATAATGGTCCATAGTGGTGTTACCATTTTTACAGCCATGTGCTAATATTCTCTAGAAAGTAGCATGATCTTTTATTCTGGCTGCAACAATGAGGCCATTCCAATTTTCTTCGTCCCAACCCTTTGCCACCATGTTTAGCACCTTCTTGTATTCTTTCCTAAGGAGCTTTACTTGTACCACATCATTAGGCTTATGTGCCACTAAGATTCTTCTCTTCGTCAACGCTCAATCTCTATTGTACCTACGAGTGATAGATGGGCTCCAAGAAGTTCTCAGATTCGAGCCCTTCTTTTGGAGTCTGGTCGTTTATTTGTAAGTGAGAAGTGTGATGCAAGCAAAGATTTAAATAGGAGCAAAACAAATCAGAGCACTTTACTTGGTGATGTGCAAATGACAAATATTTACAGAAACATTAATGTTTGTACAGTATATAGTTTCATCAGTAAAACTGCATGTCAGTGGGAAATGTTGTGGCCATTTCAATGTAAAATCTGCTGATTGCAAATGACAGTGTGCTACCACTTCATGCTTTAGTGTGTTTATTAAAAGTGATAGGTTTTAAAGATGATTTGAGACACATGCCTGCCCAGCCTTGATGACAATGCTCTAAATGAACCATGAGCCAAGTCAGGGGTCATCTGTATCCTATATGCGGCTAGATTTGTATTGTATATGAAGCAAAAGTTTAGTCATTTAAATCAAAGAAAAAGTTTTTGTACTGTAGTCATGCTGCACTTGCATATTTGAAGTTGCTCTCATTTTTGATAATAAAGAAAATGGTGACTCCAGGAATTAAAATATTTTCCAGGATAACATAATTTGAAACTAGTTTATGGTTCATGAATATTACAATTAAGTTGAGTAGATTATTTAAGTCATTAGACCTGCAGGTCTAGTAAGATTCTTATGATTTTCGAGGCCTGGGGATGCTAGGGAAGTCACAGTCATGGGGGTGTTGGGGGAATAAGGGTCATGATATCATAGTGTGCATGTGGTACCAAAGCAGTAAAGCAACATGAGCCCTGCACAATATAACACCATGCTAAGGTCGCAAGAGGGGGTTGTGACAGAGAAGGTGCAGGAGGGGTGTCATGGAAGTTTCCCCCTGCAAGAAACAACCTACAGGTCATGATTCATCTGGGAGATGGACATGGAAGGAACGAACCAGGTAAGGGGCATGAACTTTGCTGGCTAGTGCTCAAAATTGTTCTTCAGGACCATAACCTTCACAAGCAATTAAGTGAAACAAGCATTCTTTCTTATGCTGCGAATCCATTATTCCCTGTACAAAGAATTACAAATAATCATCAATCAATCAATCAAAACATTTGTAGAGCGCACTACTTACCCGGGTACTTACTTCTGGGTATCTGTTGTTAGTGTATCTACAGACAACAACTTAATTTATATGTCACCATGTTAGTTCTAGATGACAGAAAACTCTTAAAGCAAGATGAGATGCAGGAGCAAAAAATCTCACATCAATGTAATGGCCATTCATACAGGAGCTGGAGGAGATATAGCTCACAGAAAGTGCCCTGGCGTGGTACAGGCTACTCTGCAAGTTGTAGCCATGGGATCTCATAATTGAGTCTCTTTTCCCATGTGGAGCGTGATATAGATCACCCCAAACAGGGGAACCCTCTCACCAAAGCCTGGTAAAAATGGAGCCCGCTTTTCTTAGCTCCTGATGAATGCCATGGACCCTACTGGGCCAACCGGCAGAAACAGGCCGACCATACTCACCACGGTGGGGGACAATAGCATCCCCAACACGCCGATCACTTATTTTAATTACCATATAGATGCCAGTTTTACTAAAGTTGATTTGACATCTATAATGGCCTTGTAATCCCACTGTTTTCTTTAAGGGCCCCCACTTAGTTTAGAAGTGCATCCCTGCCCTCAGGTGCATGCCCGCCTTCTATCAAACCAAGTTTTTAGAGGGCGCGGACTGGTCAATGATGAAGCATGACACCAAGTGGTCTGTGAGGCCAGTCCTTCACTTTTTGTGAGATTCCTGCACTCACAAACTAACACTGTAGCACCTCGGTCTCCTAACTGGGACTGGCTCCATTTGTGCTGAACATTATATGTTGGAGGCTGCCCGCTCCGAGTACCCCGTGCCTTTAATTCCCTCCCCCAGGCCTTTCCTGGGGTTTGGTGGTTATAAGGTTTGTATATAGCCTGCTGGGGCGGAATGGGAAGTCTTCTTTTGCGAACATATTGGGCAGGTCTGAATATATTCATGCACGTCCTTGGACAGTGTGAGCCACCAAACTCATTGCTGACAGGTTGTTAAAGTCTTTTGGATTTCTGGATGACCCACTAATTAAGTGTCATGACACCAAGTTAAGACTTCCTGTCTTAATTCTTTTATGGAGCCATATAAAGTGGTACCATGGTAAGGAAGCTCATTGTTCACATGATTATCCTCTCCAGACACCCAAGAGTCCATTTCCTCTTGACTCATACTCTGCCAAACTCTATCTAAGAAGGACTCCAGGTCATAGAGACCTACAATGTGCTTTGAATTCACAATGTTCTGTGGTGTCTGTCCTAGAGTGTCCTGTGTTAGTGTAACCCCATCTAGCTAGGAGATGGACCTTAATCTAGTGTGTATCTGACCGAAGGTAGTGTTGCCATTCTTAAACACATTATTCAATGGACAATAACTCTTGTTTGGCAGCTGAGTAATTCTGCTCTGTCGGCAATAATCGTTTGATAAAATGGGGAACCACGCAAATCATCGCATCCTTTGCTGGTGACCTGAAGGATACTACCTCTAGATTTCATGGCTATATGCTGGAAGTGGGGGAAATGGGTGTCTAAAAACTGTCTTAAGTTGAATGTAGAAAAAACTGAGGTGCTTCTATTTGGGCGATACCTCCTTCTGGGGACCTAGTTGGTGGCCGCAGGCACTGGGAGAACTTCCCAATCCAGTCACCAAGATAAAAAATGTTGGAGTTAATTTTCACACCAAACTGTCTTTTGAAGGACAAATTAATGCTATCATCTCTTACTGATTTTTTATGATCAAAGCTCTCAGAAAAGTGCACCTTTAATTCCTTTGGAACTTCAGAAAGCTGTGGTTTCGGTACCTATAGTATTGTAGTGGTCATTTTTTAAAGATTCAATCTAGATTCTTAAACAAATTGCAGGTCCTCCACAATGAGGCACCATGTCTGCTGCTTGCCATCCGAAAATATCGGTGGCTCATGCCTTGCCAATATTGCATTGGCTGCCAGTTAAAGGCGAATTGAATTCAAGTTCCTTTGCATCGCCTATAAAAGCTCTACAAGGGCTTGGTCCCGATTATTTTACACACAGATTTATGTGGTATGTTCCAGAAAGACAGCTTCCTGGGGAGAAGAAGTTTTGTGGCAGGCACAGTCAACCTGTGGATTTTTTTTACCTTTAGCACTTAAGAAAGAAAACAATCTTCTCATTTTTCGCAAACTTTTAAAAACCTGGCTGTTTAACAAATAGAACGCGGCCACCAACCAGCTTTTTTCACTTCTGTTTAGCCTCTTTTATCAGATCGACCACGCCTAGACACCCTTGGGTATTAGTGTGCATTGCAAATTAAAATTTCATTTAAATTACAACCAAATAGTTCCTCTCAGTACTAGTTAAAGAACGGGAAGCAAACGCTACAGTGCGCTCACCCTCCATCTGTGAAAAAACTGCCCCAACTCCCACGGCACTGGCGTCAATAGTGAGAATAGACAAAAGCTTTGTGTCAAACAGGGTCAGTACTTTGGTCACACATATTTCTTGCTTAATGTTGTCAAATGACCTTTGTTGTTCATCGGTCTACATGTTTTGTAGAAATAACACTGAGGCTTCCAAAGGATTGACCAGGGTTTATTTATAGAGATAACGTCATAACGACAGTAGGTGGTGCTCCCTCTCCAGCCAGCTAACAACTGACTTTCAAGAAAGCACCACTACATCACACATCAGAGAACACTCCAATATAGAACAAGTGCCATGTCACAGAGTGACACTCTTAAAGCTACAAATTTCATGGTAATTAACTTATTAGACTACAACAGCTGGCTTGATGGTAAGCAGCTGGAGATGACAGCTAAGCATTGGCTCGAAGGGAGTGCACATCATGCAAGTGAGGGCCAAATTAAGTGCCCACTTTGCCATGATAAATGTGGTAGCGGAAACATATGGAACAGTCCCTTCAAAAAAATGCATTGCGTTAGAATTGGTGACTTGAGGGATGGTTGTTCTAGCAGCTATAATAAGGCCGAAAGGTAACATTTAACTGTAGCCACAGCAAAGCCTTGCTGGGTAAAAGAAAGGCAGAAAATAAGAACAGCAGACAACTGTGCATTTAAGGGTTGGATGTTTGAAGAGACTGATACATATGTTTTCACCAACACCATTTATCATGCCACAGTGAAACTTTAATTTGCTCTGGTAGAGAATATCAACACAAGCAGGGCCAATAAACACTTCAATAGCAACAAGTCTCACAGTCTCTTCAAGGTAGGGGTTGCGGATCAAGCTGACAGCGTCCAGGCCTCCAGGGATCACATCCTTCCCACACCTCAGCCCCATCCCTCCTGCAGCAGTCGCAAAACTACTTTAGGACGCTTTCTGTAGCTGACGATCGCCTGGTGGGAGGATATTTCACCTTTTACCTCCCAGAGCATCACGAGGGAGTAATGCAGAGGGTGCCTACATCAGTGATTGTACCTGACTGTTATTCCCTTTTTTCCGATTATGAATATTTCAGTTCACCGTACTCCCCTTTGGTGTCCACAAAAGTGATGGTGGGCAAGGATAGTAAAGGAAAAGATATGTTTAGCAAACGGTTTCATTCACTTAGATTCCCTGCGGGCGGAGTGGTAGGAAAAGCATTGGGGTACAGTAGAATGGTAGATGCCTGTACCACTAGGCTCGCTGTGGTCCAGTGCTGAAGCAATAAGTTGAGATATTCAGAAGCAGGTCTATGCTGCCTTGCCGTCTATCTGTTTACTGGCAGGCAAGATTCTAGCTTTGCCTAGGTGGCTACCAGTACCCTGGCTAGTGTCTCATTGAAGGGCAGCAGAGGTTTTTGTTTGGTTTGCCCCAGGTTAAGAACTTCAGTCAAGCCATTTGTTTTTACTTATGTTGTAGTGAGAGCGATGTCTACACTCTCTGCAGCCCCCCTAATTACTGTTGTGAAGGAGGTTGGGTTCTTCAGTTGATGGGGCTGGGTGTGAGGAAGTGAGATCAATGTCGGGGGAGGTGTCCAGATCACTGGTATCTTGGAGGTCATCCAAAATATTGCCATCCTCATCAGAGTCACCATAAGTGTAGTCATCTGCATCCTCATCATGGGGAAGAGTATAAAACTCTGGGTTTGAATGAGCATATTGGTCTTGTCGTGGGGATGGAAAATGGGGTTCTGATTCCGATAAAACCATTGGCTCGACTTCTGACGTCGGTGACACGGTTTCCGGCGTCAGAGCTTGGGCTGGCAGTGTCAGTCGCGGTGCCAGGGTGATGTTGGTTGTTGCAATATAGGCTCCATGCTCAAAGGAGGGTCAGCCTCGAACTCAAGACTATGTGGCGCAGTCAACATCGGGAACTCAGGAGACCATTGTCTAGGCTAGCAGGATTCACTGACTTTTCCTCATTAATCTCAAATGAAAATAGTATAACATCATGTGTTTCAAATTTATTCACCCCTCAAGCTACTTGTTTTTGTTGAATGCTACTTTAGAGACTTTCCACTTCTTACATTCTTCAGCAAAAACCTAGCACCTAAACACTTTGTGGCACTCTGTGATGAAACAAACATATGAGACATTTACACTGTGCTCCCTGCAGTTTTACTTTAACTAGGTCTCCATCCCTGAATTCCATAGTGTAAGAAAGTGGGGTTATTGGTTGAGGGGGGTATAATCCCCACTCAGGCAACCACCACAATCCTTGTCCGGATGAACCACAAAAAGTCACTAAATTAACCTGTGTTGAAGCCTCTGGTAGCTTGGCACAAAGTAGTCGAGCTTAACTTAGAGGCACTTTGTAAATTATTTATGCAGCACAAAAACAGTAATAAAGTGAAAACACAACACAAGAAAAATAGAGTACATTTTAATAAATACAATAAGGCCAGAACAACAAAAGTTCAATTAGTAGAACCCGAGACATGGATTCTTTTAGGTTTTAGGTCTTACAGCGCCTAAAAGCACAAAGTGCCACTCACGGTCATCTGGTCATACTAAACCAGGGTGGAGTCATAAGTTAAGGTCAATCGCAATGGTGCATGGGTTGGATACAGAGACCAGGTTAGTCCTGCTGAAAGAGTTACCTTATCAAAGTCCAGCCCGTAGAGTATTGTTGGCGGTGGAGGAGGCCATGAGGACAGGGAGAGCATCGTGGATGGTCGTCGCTGTAACTCATGGAGAATGCCAGGCATGCAGATGGACATTGCTGTATCGTGAAGATCTGATCAGGCTTCACAGACGGTTGTTGCTGGAGCGTGATTCACGTTGGCATTCACTTCAGGTTGTTGCCACTGGCTATCACTGTAGTGCAGAGTTGGGATCACCAGAGTTACATGTTGGTAGTCATCATGGATGGCAGAATCTTGGTGTGAAGAGACCCGTTCACTGTCACAAGGAGCCCAAACTTCAGAATTTCACATTCCGTTCTTGGAGGGAGCTCAGACTGGGATACCAGCCAAGGGTACAGGAACAGGGGGGCACCTCGTGGGGATCAGGAACTAACTCCAGCAGAGGCCGGCTAGACTCAAGCAGGTGCAGTTGCAGCAGGTCACTTGCAGTGAGCCCTCTGAAGCATGTTCTCTCCCTGTAGTTCACACAAGACGTCAGCCAAATAACCCTTGAAGTCATGTGTTAGCCTTGGATGAAGTTAAGCAAGTCCATTCTTCCTCCTCAGACAGCAAGGAAGTCTTCAAGAGCAAGGCTGTCATCTGGCAGCAGACCAGTTCTTCTTCTGAGCAGCTCTGGATGTCCAATATTTATACCTGGTGCCAGCCTTTGAAGTGTGGGATTCCCACTGCTACCCCACATCCAGTTCTGGAAATATTTTCCCTTCGCCTATCAAGGCTACAAGAAGTCTGGGGTGACAACAGACAGGGCAGGCCTGGTGTCAGATTCCTTCATGCGTTTGTGAGGCAAAGTCCTTTGTAGTGAAAGTGGGGTTGTGTGCAGTTACTCACAGTCATCCTGCTAGAATGGCCCATCCTGTCCACACACCCTTTGTGTCACTGTCTAAAAGCAATACACAATGCAATGCACAACAGCAGCGCCATTCACAGACATGTTGGCTCCTAACACTTTCTCTGCATTCACTGCAAGCCATCACCATGGCTGACACAGACTCAAGCCGTGGTACGACACATGGAACCTTGGCGGAACCATGCAAATGTTTGCTGCACTCTGAACACATTCATACGCTTGAACCGGATTCCTCATCATCACCAGGTGCCAGTCTAAACCTCATTGTTGTGCTATCATTGCAGCAACTGATTCCAACATTGCCCCTCTACCCCAGATTGAGTTCGCTGATCCAAGGTATCCCCTACTGGCCCTTCAACTATACCACAGTGCTGTTACATCCCCTGGCACAGCGAACGGGTGCCATCCAGGCTGTTTTTCTCTACAGCCCATCTTCATTGATCCGTTCAGCATGCTAAATAAACTGTAAGTCGGTCCTGATGATGACCTGAAGTGTTATCAGGTCGAAACGACGTCGACCCCCTAGCGCAATTGCTCGGCACATCTCTACTACATGGTCCCTGAATCTATATAATCATCCCAAATTGTCACACCATGAATTTGGACCATTTTGAATTGTTTGTATAAATATTGATTTCTTTGTTTTCTCTGCGCCGTTGTCTCGCTCGTTTTCACTTGTCACTTTGCGCCATTCACTTTCCTCATGAGCACAAATGTGCACAAGATGCACAGATTAAATGAACATGTAATGTAATACAGTGCTACTACCTTCTACTTTTTGTATAAATATAAACTGCTCTCAGCAATTTTTTCACAGATTGTTCTTGTCTCCCTGTTTGGACTCCCTTTCTTGCAAACGTTATGCATACTCTTTAAGAATTGCCTTTGAATATGACCTGTTGAGACATTGTTTCTTTGTTACACACACTTGCTACTCAGGTCTCAACTGGGTTAAAGGGTTACCTCCTGTTGCTTTTTCTTGCAGGTCCACTTGTAGCATTTAATTTAAAGGTCCCGTGTACATACAGTACCATATACTAGGAACTTACAAGTAAATTAAATATGCCAATCAGGTGTAAGCTAATTTGATTATATTTTAGGAAAAGGGTACAGGTGCCTCAGTAGTGGTTAGCATTGGTAAAGTACATAGAGTACTAAAGCCAACAAAAGCAAATCCAGCAAAACAGGAGAAATAAAGGGAAAATGTTTGGAAGAAAAAACACTTCAAGGATGTCAGGTCTAACACACATTTTTTTAATGGTGTGCAGCTCTGCCTGAGCTCACAATGTGACTAGCCTGTCAAATCATTTGTGGTATTTCGGTAACCATGTATTATTTTCTGTAGCATGATACTGATGTCAGCTGTACTACTTAGAGCTAAGGGAATGGCCCCTTTATGCTTCTACCAGTCATCTACATTTGACTTTTACTGTGTGAGTAATGGGGTGACATTGTTTTGTGCTAAACCATGACTATACAAAATGGATCTCATTTCATGTCACGTGAACTGTTTTGCATTGCCAGACACTACATAGGACAGAGGACCTTCCATACATAATAGCCCACTAAGGAACGGAATGGTCACACTGGTAGTGAATCCCACTTAATTTTATAATCCACTGATACCATAATTCCATGGCAGTTGCTGCAGTAGACCAATTAAATCCAGGTCTATTGCCAACAAAATAACTTTTAAGAAATTCAGCATGGGCCAGTTAAGTGTCTAAGCTTTTTTTTCTCAGTGTGTAACAATTTGTCGATGATTCTACATAGGAGGCCATACTTAGGCATCCATAAAATTCAATGTGCTGTGCTTTTTTTCAATAATGTTTTTCCTAAATGCCCCTCAAGTGAATAAACCAAAAAACATGTTTCTACTGACGAGGATGCTACCAACCTCTCACCTCATGGTAAAAATCCTGTCCTGTATTGATAGTTCCTTCTTTATCTTCCATGATATTTGGTGTTGTAAATCTTGATATCGCCAACTCTTCTCTTTTTACAACAGTTTGCAAACATTTGTCACTACATAAATGTAAATAAATGCCTCTTTTTGTATGGTCACTACTGTTTTTCGACGGATGCTGCTGTTTTGTTTACTCTGAGAGTGCACTGAGGTCTACCAACCAGGCCTCAGTGCCATTGCCCTGACCGTAAAGTGTATGTCAAATTGGCTGTACCCAACTGGAAATGCCTAACTTATCTGTAAGTCCCTAGAAAATGGTAAAAAGGGCATGTAAGCTAGAGTGGTACTCCAGGGCTGCAGTCTTGATTTGGGCACCACCCGGAGGGGCCCCCGGTAAAACAAGTCCCTCAGTCCGCCACTGCACACTGTTAGAGCAGTTGTGCACTGCTAGTCCAACTTTGTCATTGAAAGGAACAACAAAGCCGCAACTTCCCCATGACATGTGGGTAAGTCACACCTCTGACAGGCCTATAGAGCCATAAAGGCAGGGTGCAACATATGATATTGGCAGGACATGTGCTTTACATGTCCTGGCATTAAGGCACGCAAACCTACCATTTAACTGTGGAAAGACTTGGTCACTCAATTGACGAGTGAAGGGTTACATGCTGACCTCTCAGCTGTGCTAACCCCTGAATGGTGCGACCAAAGTGGGCACAACAAGGTATCAAACAACCCGTTATATTAAGACTGACTTGTATGTCAAGTCACAATTAATGCATTTTGTTGCAGTGGGCAGCTTTAGCAAAGCTGACACTTTGTTGCCTTTAAAACTCCTGTGCCTTTCCGGGCACACATAGAGCCTGCTCCATGAGACAGCTTTTTGCACTTGTGGAGAGACGTGCTAACAACTGCCAAGAAGAAGAACAATGAGGGATTGCAGGCCAGGCAGGTGTCACCTCCTACTTGCAGGAAGTCACACAGGCCTTAAAAAACAGGCTTAAAGGGTAAAGATGCCTTTGAAGGGCAGGTGTGTAACACCAGGGGAGGGCTGCCCCATTGTTGAGATAGAAAGACTGGCATGGGAAGCAGAGAGGGGAAACCAGTTGTAAAATGGTTTCCTTACGGGCGTGTACCCCTAAGTTAGCCACGCTCCGGGGTGGGCTAGTGAGGTCTGTTTGCCATCTTGAGAGCCAGCACAGCCATCGCACCCCATCTCCGGAGAGTAATCAACATCTCCTTCGAGACAGCAACCTTTCTGGAGAGCTGGAAGCATGCCGAGAGATCAACGCCTTACTCAAGAAACCCAATGCGGACCCCAAGGACCTCAAGAACTTCCGACCCATCTCCCTGCTTCCGTTCCCAGCGGAGGTCACCGAGAAAATCGTCAACAAACAATTGACCCGCTACCTCGAGGAGAACAACATCCTAGACCCATCACAGTCCAGTTTCCGCAGCAACCACAGCACCGAAACCGCCCTCATCGCTGCCACAGATGGCATCAGGACCCTGCTTAACAACGTAGAAACAGCGGCCCTCATCCTCCTGGACATGTCAGCCACCTTCGACATGGTCTGCCACAACATACTACGAACATGTTTACACAATGCCGGAATCCAAGAGAAGGCCCTTGACTGGACCACATCGTTCCTCTCCTGCAGAACTCAGAGCATCATCCTCTCCCCTTCCGTTCCAAGGCCACCGAGATCATCTGTGGCGTACCCCAGGGCTCATCCCTCAGCCCGACGCTGTTCAACATCTACATGGCACCCCTCGCCCACGTCACCCGACCTCAACATCATCTCCTACGCTGACGACACCCAGCTGATCATCTCCCTCACTAAAGACCCTCACACCGCCAAAACCAACCTCCACGAAGGAATGAAGGATGTCACCGAATGGATGAAGAACAGCCGACTGAAGCTGAACTCAGACAAGACGGAGGTCCTCTTCCTTGGCCCCACCCCCTCAGCCTGGGAAGACTCCTGGTGGCCGACAACACTGGGAACAGCACCGGCATCCACCGACCACACACGCAACCTAGGGGTCATCCACGATGCCACCCTCTCCATGACTAAGCAGGTCAACGCCGTCTCCTCATCCTGCTTCAACACCCTCTGAATGCTCCGCAGGATCTTCAAGTGGATCCCCACCGAAACGAGAAAAACACTCACCCAGGCCCTCGTAACCAGGAGGTTGGACAACAGAAACGCCCTCTACGCAGGAATGTCGGCCAAGCTCCTGAGATGGCTGCAGCGCATCCAGAATGCTTGGCACACGTAATCCTCAGCATTCCCCGCCACAGCCACATCACACCCCACCTGAGAGACCTGCACTGGCTCCCCGTCAACAAGTGGGTAACCTTCAAGCTCCTCCTCCACGCGTACAAAGCTCTCCACAACACCGGCCCAGCATACCTCAACAGAAGACTCAGCTTCTACACCTCCACCCATCAGCTCCGCTCCGCCGGCCTCGCCCTCACCACAGTCCCTTGCATCTGAAAAATGACCGCCGCCGGCAGATCCTTCTGCCACCTCGCCGCCAAGACCTGGAACACCCTCCCCACCAACCTACGGCAGACCCAAGACCTACTGGCCTTCAGAAGACTCCTCAAGACCTGGCTCTTCGATCAGTAGCAGCACCCCGTTCCGCCCCCCTCCCCCCCCCCCAGCGCCTTAAGACCCTAACGGGTATGTAGTGCGCTTTATAAGTGTCTTGATTGATTGATTGATTGATTGAGAGGGCAGAATGGTGTATCCAGGGTAGCCAGATGCCACACGGCACAGGAAGTGGCCACCAGGTGGGAGGGAACCTGGTAGCCCATTGGCTATCAATTGTATCCTGCCCAAGGGCACTTTCTGAGGATAAAGGGGGCCCCCCTTGCACCCAAATCTTAGATCTCGACCGACTCAGAAAAAGACCGAAGCTGGACTGTTCTGCTGCACCGAGGAATCAGTAAAGAGAGGCTGCACCGACAAGGGCTGCACCTGCTGCTCCTGGTGGCTAGAGAAGAAAGGGACTGTGCCTGCTGTTCCTTTCTCAAGGAGAAGCCATCTCCAAAGCCCAGTCAAGCAAAGAGTACTCTATGGCCCAGCTGACTGGCCTCCTATTTACAGCACAGGAAGACAACAGCTGAAGACGCCTGCTGGGGCAAGTTGGTAGCCCAAAGTCTTAAAGTTGCTAACCCCAACACCATGCAGTACTGATGAACAAACCTGATACACAGAGTTGCACTCAAGTTTGCTGAGCCCGGGAGTGCTACTGGAGAGTTACTTGTACCCTCAGAAGGAAAGTTATCAACCCAGGAATGATTGGCCTGTGATCGCAGCAATGGGAGACTGCTAGTCCAGTCGAGACTGGACTTCGGCTTGACCAGAGAGGACTTTGTGGGACGTCGACCCTACAAACAGGACCACCTCATCATCTTAGTGGATTGAGATATCCCTACTGAAAGACGCCATTGACCGCGTTTCAGTCACAACATCCTTAGTGCACCTTCAGCATCCTTCATCTCTTGCAGCAGGACCACTTCATAGGAATCCACTGCAATGTGGATAAAGTGCCTGGCACCTCCTATAAGGGTAACTGTTCTTGAGTACCTTGCTAGTCCACCTGACTAGCCCCCTGCCGGAGTTGGTTGCCCCAAATACTTCGAACCGACTGCATTGACAATAACCCAAGTTTTCCTTGAAAACTTTTCTAAGTGCCTAATTCATCAACTGTGCCAAGGCTTGTTCGCGATTGAGTAAAATTGCATTGATTTAATATAGCTTGTAAAATCTCCGGAACCCTCCGGTGGATCTTTTTTGTTCTACTGTTTACATTTATTGTAGAATTACAGTCTATTTTTATAAATTGGTGTTGGATATCTTGAGTGTTTTGTCAATTTCTTCTTCCATTATTTTGGTGCTGTTTAAATGCTTAAGCCTTATTCCTCTGAGTAAGCCTTGCTACTTAGTGCCACAGATACCCAGGATTGAGCTGTGAGTTTGACAGATGAGACCTAAAGGGGTTGGTGAGTGTATTACATGGTGAGGTTACACCATCACACCATATAATACACCCCATTCCTTAACATTGGTGCCAGGCGGTGGGATCCAGAACTTGTGTTTAGCAGTATCAAAGAGTTGTTGAAGTTGAGACATCTGAAAATCCACATACTTGGAAACCTAGAAGAGAAGTTCTTGCTCCTAAAAAGTATTTTCTGTGGACGTGTTGAACTTCAAAGTACTATCTCCCAAAAAGTTGCAAAAACGTTCCTAAAGGAGTGTAGAAGAGTTTCTGAGAAGTTTGGCAAAGTTTCCTACAAGTTCAAGTAAAAGAAAAATAAATCCACAAAGTTTGGAACCCAGCTCAGGAGCCACTTTTAGACAAAGAAGGCATGGAGCTGGAGTAGGCAAATCTTTCCTCATACAACACGGATGATCTGAGGATATTTTGTGCAGAGAGAAAAATCATCATGTGAGCTAAAGCCAATAGGCCCGCATTGATTAAGGCTCTGAGAGTCTGGGAGGAGGCTCACAGGGTACCTCCATGCATGAGGAATAATGTAGTGGGCTGAAGAGGAGGTGGAGGACAATCACAGCCTATTGAGTGGAGCCAGTGAAGCAGGCGGAAACCTAACCCCCCTTTGGAGGGCCCAAGAAGGTCCCCTGGGCTCACAGCCTGGTTGGCTCTGAACACAGCCAGAGGTCCATACAGAAGTGCATGGCAGACCTGGACTTGGAGGAAAGAGCCACAGCTCTGGCTGAAAGAAGGTTGGCCCTAGAAGAAAGGAGGGCCAGGCTGAGCTTTGAGCCCAGAGAAGATGGTGGCAGCAGATCTGGAGGTGCTGGTGGGTGGTTTAACGTTCCCCAAAAGGGTTCGCCCTAGTTATTCTCTAGGGAAATGACATTGAAAAGTGGATGGCCTCATATGAGAGAGCTTTCAAGATGAGGAAGTTGGGGACACAACACTGGGGAACACTTCTGTGGGAGTTAGTACCAGGGGTTGGTAGATATAGCCTACTCACTCTAGAAAAGGAGGTAGCTGAATCCTACATGAAGGCAGCCCATGATTAGCTTTTTGTGTTACTGCCTGAAGAGTATAAGCTGAAGCATAGGTCCCTTCAGAAAGGTAACGCACGAACACGGGTAGTGGTCGTTGACACCTCAGTAAAGGCACTGGATGGGTGGATTAAAGGCAACAAAGTGGATACATTTGAAGAGCGCTGCAATCTGTTGGTTAGGTAGCACATTCTAATGAACTACCATTCAGAGAAATTGCATCAGCAACACGTGGCCTCTCAGCTGTCTAGCCTGGGCAAGATAGCTGATGAGTAGGTAAGAACCAGAGTCCCCAAAAAGATCCAGAGTAGTGCCCAGACTAAAAGTTCAACAGAACCCCTATCAGGAGAAAGAAGGGGGGGGATAAAAAGACATATAGCCCAAAAAGTCCCACAAAACAGCCCACGGTGAGGGGGAGGGGAGCCACATCTCAGTCAAAGGGAAGGGGGTATAAGGGAAAGACTTTTGACCCCTTGAAGGCAGAGGGTACACAGAGGCCACCTTAGTGTCCAGGGGTGGGAAGATCATTGAGCCTTTGGCCTACTGGTCTCTTAGCATGAAGATGTATAGGTAGAAGCCAAAGGGGGGGAGGAGGTGAAGCTTTTACAGGATATAAGTGCCAGTATAACCATGGTCATGGATAAACTGGTTTCCCCAGACCAGATCCTACCTGAAGAGGTGAAAAAGATTGTCAATACTGACAATGTCATAAAGCAGGAAAAGTTACTGGCCCAAAGAAAGTAGCATTGTGCCCTGCTATCCCAGTCAAGATTTTGCTAGGCAATGGCTTATAGACTTCTGCTTGGGCAGAAGTAGAGAAGATGACCCATGCAGCCATGTCCAGTCTATCTGAATAGGTATCTGTCACAACCAGAGCACAGAAAGCCCTAAGAGAGAGTCAAGGTATCCTGGAGCCTGAAACTATGGACCAAGTCCCTAAAGCCAAGAGGAGTGACAGGAAGGCTGGCAGCCCAGCCTCCAAATATCCACAGGACAAGAAGAATTCCAACTCTCAGGGGAAAAGGCTTGGTGCCTGATGAAGAACTGACTCCTGTAATCGTGACAGATTTGGCAGAATTTCAAGAAGCTGGGGATCCCTCCAGTGAGAGCTGAGCAATGGACACAGGGCCTGTCCCACTCTAGAAGATCCCTAACAGTTAGCTGTTAAACAGGCACAAGGGGATACCAGTGGTACCTATATGGTATACTGGGAGGAGGGATTCCTGTACAGTGAGCCAAGGGACCCCAAACCAGGGGCTTCCAGGGTACTGGTGGTCCCTCAATAGTACAGGAGTTGTTACTCCTTAACCTGGCGCATGGCATCCCCTTGGCTGGGAACCTGGGGAAGAACAAGACCTGGGAAGGGGTGGTCAACCACTTTTACTCACCCCAGATGTCTGAGTTTTGTCACTCCTGTATGTGTCAGATAATACAATTACAAAACAAAGAGTGAGTTAACTGTCATAACCGGCCTGTCAGGAGCAAAGCTTAATGCTTGTCCTTCCACAACTCTGACGCTCAACCAAGTGAGTTGTACACAGCACTCATTCTGGAGGAACATTAAGGGGAATGGGACAAAATATGAAAATAGCCAACCGCTGACTGTATGAAAGCTTCCTTGTAACACCCTTCAGGCTTGTCTGTCATCTGGCTCGCAGTGTGTGAGTGCCTGAACAACAACAAGCACAAATATTTAGCTTTTTCCGAAAAAACCTTTGCAGCTTTTGATTTACAGTTTCAATCATTTACATTTTCTCTCTCAATCTAGACTCATTATATCTGCTAATTTGCTTGAGAATCTTTTAAACATTAGTTCTTTCTCTTCTAGTTGTTTCTTGACTAGAATCTAACTAGTCTCTAGATAAGGCACATGGTGTGTGGTTTCCTTAATGTCTCTCTAGGGTTAGAGCAGATTGCGTGATTCGCCAAATATTAATTAAGTACCTCATAAGTAATCAAGTACCTTCTATTTTTGTCCGCCAAGTTCTTTTACTGATGCTCAATTATGATTCCTTTGTCACAAATCTTGGACTTGCATGCGCGCATGAAGGAGATAAACATCAAATATACTTAGCTTTTGCTTGTCTCTTTTATCTAGGCGTGTGATGTCTTCACTGCAACGCTGATTGCCTAGCAAAGGGTGTGGCCCAAGGGAGTGGTATTTATACCCTCCTGAAATCAAAGATGGCAGCCACCATCACATGGCTGTTTTCAGAACCTTCTGGCTTGTCCCAGAACATTGTGGCTTATTCCAGATGGACTGCCATGTCCTGTCAATGTCTATTTACTGGCTTGTTCCAGAACCTTCTGGTTTGTTCCTGAATGTTCTGGCTTGTTCCAGAACCTTCTGGTTTGTTTCTGAACGGTCTGGCTTGTTCCAGAACATTCTGGATTGTTCCAGATGTATTGTAATGTGCTTTCAAAGTATATTTATAAGCGATTAGTTGATAACCTGTTTCTTTTTAACAACAGTCTTAGACTATGTTTGTTCATTACAGTTGTATTACATTTTAACTTGTGACTCCATCTTGCCCTCAAAGATTTGAGAACCACCTTTTTGTATCCCCGCGAACATACCCAAAAAGCCGAACTCCTAGGGATGTTCTGCAAAAAACCTGACTCAGTAAATTGGGTGGCAATGACAGTGTGGCCTGACAAGCCAGTGGCAAAGCCTGAAGCAAGCCAAAGGTTCTCCTCATTCCACTACCAATGGGGGGACACCCTCTGAGAGGCTTTGAGAGGGTGGAGATAGGTATTGTTGGTCCCCTAGACTCACCCACAGCTTCAGGGAACAGGTTCATCCTGGTGGTAGTGGACAATGCCTCTATGTATCCTGAGGCTATTCTACTTATGAGAGTCATTGTCCCTGCAGACCCCTCCATCCCATATCATGCCCAAGGCAATGGTTTAGTTGAGAGATTCAACAAAACCATAAAAGGAATGATCATGGGTTTGCATGAAAAACTCATGAGAAATTCTATTGTTTGCCTACAGGGAGGTCTGTTAAAAAGGAGTTGGCTTCAGTCTCTTTGAGCTACTCTTTAGACACCCTGTGAGAGATCCACTCTGCTTGATTAAGGAAGGATTGGAGCGACCCCTCAAAGAACCTAAGCAGGACGTAGTGGATTATGTGCTTGGCCTTTACCCCAGAATGGGTAATGTAACACACTCACATATGTCCTCAATGGTGCTCCCAAGGGAAGTAGGTTGGTTACCTCTACAACCCTAACCTTATCCTCAACGGAAGGTAACAAAACAAATTAAAGAAAACCCTCCAGAGCACTCAAACCTGTAACAATAATTTATAGCCACTGAACAGTTAATAAATCCTCAATTATGATGCAGTTCCAAGTAATTCACATTTCAATGTCCATTTATTACATTTCCTCCAATTAAAGTATTCGTCCGATGACACAGCAAATTGTCCATATCCAATAATCCAAAACTCAATATGCTAATCTCTCCAATATATACAAACGAAAAGCAGCCAACACGTGTTTCGTCATGCAGAATATTACATATTTGACTTCTTCAGGGCTAAAATAGGAGTCTAAAAACATATGCAAACTAGATATTTCTACCTGTATCAAACGTCTGATAATAAATCATATATCTGTCCTGTGCCGGGTAGTGCCGTCCCATCTATCAAAATTAATCCGTAGATTCCTTAAATGCAAATCATGTCTTGCTCCTAAGTCTGTTTAATCCTCTCCCGAAGTATCCTCCTTTTTAGAAAACCCGTAATTAAACCATTATCCTGTACGCTCCAAGATTCACGTGTGCATTATCGAATCGTTCCTCTTATCCGCTACGGGCGACTCAACTACACCATCCAGTAGTTCGTTTAGTCCCGATGAAAGTGAATAACACTCAAAAAACGGTATCTCCACGGCCTGACTACACCACTCTGTCATGGCCGCCGACCACACCACAAATATCACATGACCTGCAATACTTGCCCTGTCACACACCGTCAGTGAACCCTCACCCCGCGGTCACATGACACGACTGACCAATTTAAATCCAAGGCCGCCGGGGTTCCAGTTACCTTCCGGACCAGGGGACGTGGGGTAGGTCATACTGGCGACTACACGGGCGACTACAAGTAAGTAAGAAGCATGGATGTGGCCTTTTAAGAGGTGGGGGGTCCCGCAACCGTTATATATGTGAGATGGCCCCGAACTAGCTATTGATGGGATAATTTGTCAGTAATTACTCGGTCCCGATCCCTGGCCGTCCAGCATACTGCCTTTTCTACGCACTAACCTATGTAACGATAGGGACACGCACTGCCGAGCGGTGCCTCGCACGCAAGTGCTTAACCCGGGCGCTTCTCGATCTTTTAATGGGACATCGAGAGGCTCGCGACAATGGGTTTTGTTGTATATATATGGGGTTAACGGCCACCACAGTCCCCCCGATTAATAGACCAACTAATGTAAACCCACGGCATACGCAAGCACCTAACCAGGGCACTTTCTGAACATCCAAACGGAACACAGACTGTTCCGTTACACAAATGTATATGTATATAGTTAGATGGGGTAATACCTCCAATACAGTCCCCCCGCTCAACAGCATAACCGGCACAAACCCCACCGCCGAGGAGCACGCCGACCCAGGGATCTTTTAGCACACGGACCCAGGAATCTCTTCAAACCATAATACGGGGCACTGATTGGTACTCCACAGGGCTGGTTTGTTGTGATTATGAGGTATCTTCCAAATTAATTCACTCGATTGACAGGCCACGATAATGAACCCACCACCAAACGTGACATTGGAAAACTTGTGACGACGATCGAGACAGTTACTGGGCATGGGCAGCTATTACCAGGGCCGCCTACACACACTGCTCGCGCGGTACACATAAGACAGTCAACATACTGATGTCACCCATATAACTGCTTAGTGATTGTCCCAAAAGCCTGCGACACCCATAGACTACACATTGTGATAACTCAGATACACACCCGCACGTGATGTAAGCTTTGCTAGACATTTATATAGAATGCAACACAGAGCACTGGCTGATACACTATACCTATATCCAACTACTCAGCCAACACTTCAGCATAGTTAAGCATTTTTAGACCATCATCCTCTTAACTACATATTTCCTTCCTAAACCAGCCAAATTCTGGATGTCTTAACCCGATGTACAGTCCGCCGGGTACTGTTGTTGCTCGTATACTCTAACCATTAGGTGAGTTATGTGTTCTCACCACCGATTTTATTGCTGTTGCTGCATATGTTTTTAATAAAGTATTTCCAGAGGGGCATGCTCACTACTTTGCTCACTAAGGAATAACTTCAACACAGTTGTCAATGTTTTTAACCCACATGCTAGTTGCACTTTATCTAGCATGACATTTTGGAATGTACAAAGCCACCCTGTTGTTTGTTTGATTATATACCTGTTGTGATTTGCTCTTTTATCTCAAACTCCAGGTAGATGCAGCGCAACACAGGTATAACACATGGAGCATTTTTCCTTGTAGACTATATAATTGTCTTTAATAAATTTCAACACTAGATACTCAGGTAGATCATACTGACGTAGACAGTTGCTCCCTTTAGATAATCTCTCTATCAAGGTCCTGAAGAATCGCTAGTCATTGCACACACGCGAGAAACATGTCGACCATCCAGAGCACACACTAAACTGAGACTCGGAACAGGAAGCATAATATTCCAGCGAGTACCAGTTAGTATTTCCTTTTAATTAAAGCAGGGGACCCCCAGAATCAACCTGATCCTGGTACCCCGAGCTTTATTTTAACTCACACAACACGTCTACGCTATTCTGGTCCCACACCCCCACTTCACTTGACGGCAGTTGGATAGAAGATCTCTGCCAAAGTGCCTCTCTTTGATGTGTCGCCCGTTGGGTATTGCACCGCCGACCCAACGAAGAGTGCTCAGATGATGAAGCATGACACCTGAAAGGGTGTGTGAGGGCATTACATCCAACAAAATAGATGCCCACTTGTAGGACTCAATGAGACCCTACAACATCCACAAACACCAACGTGACACGTACTTTCATTAGTTTGAGGAACAGCTCAGCCCTTTTTGTATTACATACGACTTCAGGGCACAAGCTGAGGCTGGACCTACCACTCCCTATGAATGGCAATCGCCTTATGAAAATAACCCTCCCCTTGTTGTAAACAATCACCATGTTGATGAAAACAGATAGATGCAAGGAAGAAGATAGTAACACTCTCCCAGACCTGCTATCTATTAATGCCCAAAATGGAACTGTGGAGCAAGTAGTTCTCCTCCCCCACACTGACAGACCAGGAACAAAGTGACTGCTATCAATTGTTGAGGCAGTTTACTGGACTGTTTTTTCTGACCCCAGCTCTGACAACATAGTGTACTGTTGATGAAGACACTGGTGACAGCTTGCCTGCCAAGAGTAAAATGTATAGATTGTCTGACCAGGTCAAGGCTGAGGTTGCCAAGATGCTGCAACTGAGGGCGATTGGGCTCTCCAGTAGTCCATGGGCCAGTCCAGTGGTACTGATGCCAGAACCCAGCCCCAAAGGGGGGGACCTGAGATGAGGTTCTATGTGGAGTACAGGGACCTCAATACAGTCACTAAGACTGATGCCCACCCCATTACAAGGTGCTCGTGTAACACGTTCTGATATCCGGTACCTCCTGGTCAATTTTGAGCTATATAGAACTCTGTAAAAAAAATCTACTGTCAGGATTGGAAAGTTTCAGTGCAGCTTATCTTGATGATATAGCTGTATTTAGCTCCACCTAGGCGGATCACCTGGTCCACCTCAAGGACGTTCTCCAGGCCTTACAGCAGGCAGGCCTGACTATCGAAGCAAGTAAGTGTCAGATAAGGCAGGACTCTGTTGTGTACCTGAGCTACCAATTTGGTGGAGGCCATGTATAACCTCTCCAGCCCAAGATCCAGCCTATCCAGGCTCTGGAGCCTCCTAAGTCTCAGACCCAGGTCAGAGCCGTCTTTGGCCTGACTGGATACTATAGGAGAGGCGTAAAGGGTTATGGTACCATAGTGGCACCATTAACTGACTTGACCACCAAGAAGGAGATCATAAAATGTATCTGGACTGAGCAATGTCAAAAGGCTTTTGACACTCTCGGAAAAGCACTGTGCTCAGCACCTGTCTTGAAGGCTTCTGATTTCAGTAAAACGCTTTTTGTCCAGACAGATGCCTCAGAAAATGGGATAGGTGCAGTGTGTCACAAGTAAAGGATTTGGGCCAAGATTAGCCAGTTGCTTTCATCAGCATGTGACTCCTGAGGAGCAGCATTGGAGTGCCAATGAGAGGTAAACCTTTGCTGTGGTCTGGTCTCTGAGAACATTTAGACCCTACATGTTTCAGACTCACTTCAAGGTTCAAACTGACAACAGATCCCTAAAATGGCTAATGGAGATGAGAGGAGAGAAGTCTAAGCTGTTAAGGTAGTCCATTTCCCAACAGGGGATGGACTTCACGGTGGAACACAGACCTAGGACTGACCATACCATGCCATTGCAGATGGCCTTTCCAGGTTTTTCATGCCATTGCAGATGGCCTTTCGAGGTTATTCCACTCAGATGATGAGAATCACAAATAAAAGGTTAGTTGCTCATCACTCTTCATCTGGGAGGGAGCCATGTAAGAAAAACCCTCCTTTTGTGTGGTAACCCTCAATTATTTCGACTGATGCTGTGTTTTTTGTTACTCTGAGGGTGCACTGAGGCCTGCTAACCAGACCTCAGTGCCAGTTCCCTCATCCTAAAGTGTATGTCAATTGGCTGTAGCCAATTGGAAATGGCTATCTTACCTTAACACCCCTAGCAAATGGTACCAGGGAACCGATGGCATGTAAGTTAGAGGGGTACCCCAGGGCTAGCAGCACTGATTGTGCTATCCTGGAGGTCCCCCCACCCCACCATTGCAGACGGGTAGACAGTCGTGCACTGCTAGCCCGACTTTGAAATTGAAATCAATGGCAAACCCGCCACATCCCCTTAACATGTGTGTAAGTCACTCCTCTAGCAGGCATACTGAGCCCTAAAGGGAGGGTGCAACATATGACACAGGCAGGACCTATGCTTTACATGTCCTGGCATTAAGGCACGCAAACCTACCATTTTACTGTGGAAAGACTTGGTCGCCCCATTGGCGAATGAAGGGTTACAGGCTGACCTCTCCACTGTGCTAACTCCTGCACGGTGTGACCAAAGTGGGCACTCTAAGGTATCAAACAACTTCTTACATTAAGTTTGACTTGTATATCACATCAAAATTAATGTAATTTGTTGCAGTGTGAAGCATTAACAAAGCTTTCCCTTGGTTGCCTTTAGAACTCCTGTGCCTTCCAAGGGCACAGATGGAGCCTGCACCACGAGACAACTTTCCTCCCTCCTGGATAGACATGCTAATGACCCCCAGGAAGGGGAACAATGAGGGATTGCAGCCCAGGGAGGTGTTACCTCCGTCCTTCGGGAAGCCATTAGGGCGTTAGCCCCAAATGGCAAGTTTCAAAAGTGAAGCTGCCTTTCAAGGGTAGATGCAGAGTGTTGTATATAAATGATGATAGATGACAGGATACTTCTAGTTGATTACATGTAGATTTATTGTAGGACACAGCTGAGTACAAAACCTCGCCAGCTGACCAGACCATCAACTGACACTGGTAAAACACTCTGGTACAGATTAGAACACACACAGGTATTCTGGGAAGGTGAGGAGGTGAAAACACCAGACCATCAACTGACACTGGTAGAACACTCTGGTACAGATTAGAACACACACAGGTATTCTGGGAAGGTGAGGAGGTGAAAACACTGAGGAAGGGCTAATGACTTCTGTCAGCCATATTGCAAGAAGAATCAATATACAACACAGAGCACCTGGGAAGGGCTGCCCTTTTGATGAGGTAGACTGGCTGGAATGGGAAGCAGAGAGGGGAAACCAGTTGCCAAACCAGTTTCCCCAGGTACGTGTAGACCTGAGGTAGCCACTCCCTGAGCTAGTGAGGTCTGTACACCCAGAGAAGGGCCTCGCCATCTTGGGAGTGAAAAGAATGCTGCATCCTGTGATATCCAGATGCCACACTCCTTAGGAACTGGTCACCAGGTAGGAGGGAGCCTGGTAGCCTATTGGCTACCAACAGCATTCTGCTCTGAGAGCACTTTATGAGCATAAAGGGGGCATGTCTGGCATCTAGACCTCGGATCTCGACTGACTCGGAAGAAGGACTGCCCCGCTGCACCAAAGGACCAGCAGAGAGGCTGCACCGACAAGGATTGCACCTGTTGCACCTGGTGGCTAGTGAAGAGAGGGAATGTGCCTGCCATGTCCTGCTCAGGGAGAAGCAATCTCCAGAGCCCAGTCAAGTCTAGAGAACTCCAAGGGCCAGTTGACTGGCCTCCTATTCACAGCACAGGGACACAACAGTTGAAGAAGCCTGCTGGGGCAAGTTTGTAGCCCAAAGTCTTCAAGCCGCTACCATCACCACCACTGCCATTCAACAATGAGGACAAAGTCCCAACACACAGAGGTGCACCTGAATTCACTGAGCCCGGGAGTGCTGCTGAAGAGTCGTTGGGACCCTCAGAAGGAAAGTTATCGACCCAGGAAGGACTGGCCTGTGAATGCGACAATGGGTGACTGGACTTTGGCCAGAATAGAGAGGACTTTGTGGGACGTTGACCATGCAACCATGACCCTCTTATCTTCTTTGTGGACAGAGGAATCTCTACAGGAAGATCCTCATCAACAGTGTAGTATCCGCAGCGTCCATAGAGCATCTACAGCATTCTTCTTCCCTTGCATCAGGACCACTCTATGGGAATCCATTGCAACACGTATAAAGTGCCTGGAACTGTTGAAGGACTGCTCCTCTTTTAAGGGTAACTGTTCTTGAGGACTTTGCTAGTCCCCTGACTAGTCCCCTGCCGGAGATGGTCAGCCCAAGTACTTCCAACCTACTGCAGTGACACTTACAAAATGTCCATGAAAATGTTTCTAATTGTTTGTTTGCCGTTGAGTGAAACTGCATTGATTATTACTTGCAAAATCAATATCTCCGTAACTCTCTAGTAGATCTTTTTCATTCTAGTTTCGAAATTCTTATAAAAATACAGTCTATTTTTATTAATTGTTTTGGGATTTGTTGAGTGTTTTGTCGATTTCTTCCATTGTTTTGTTGCTGTTTAATTGCTTAACAATTGTTCCTCTGTGTAAGCCTTGCTGCACAGTGTCACAGATACCCATGATTGAGCTGAGAGCTTGACAGAAGAAACCCAATGGTCCTAAAGGGGTTGGTAAAGTGTATTACACGGTGAGGTTGCGTTACCAAACCAAATAATACACACCATTTTCTCACATTCTTATGTGGTGAATGTTAGAAATGGGGGTCTCTAGTTGGCAATGCTTCGTACCTTTTTCCAAGTAGGGACCCTTCTTACTAGTAGTTAGAGTAATGGGGGAACACTTTTAAATAACCCTTTCTCACCTCCTTGGTAGCTTGGCACAAGCAGACAGGCATATGTCAGAGGCAGTGTGTAAAGCATTTATACATGCATACAGTAACACAGTCAAACCACTACAAATGAACACCACACGAGCTTAGAAAAATAATCAATACTTTATCTAAACCAAACAAGAGCAAAATCCACAATACAGTTCTTAAAAATATGCAGTTTGCAAGAAAACCTTAAACATATAGAAATATCCACAAAACACAGTTCTTCCAGAGTCAGTAGCTCGGTCCGAGACTACAGCGATGCTGAAAACAACAAAGTCTACCTGTTCCAGTCAAATGCATTGGTACCGGCCAGCAAAAGCGTTGACAAACTTGTGAAGAGTACCCTTCTCATTGCGGCCGACACGTTGGTGCGAGTCGGTCGGGGCAACCATCGTGGTGGCGTTGCAAAAATGGAAACTGTGCAAGGTGCAGTGCCCTCATGACGCGGTGCAGGCAGTGGCTCGGTGATAATCATCCAGAAGCCATCGGTGAGATCAAAGCTTATGGGGTGGGGTGACACAGTGCTTGATGCAGCACTGGCAGGTTGTGGTACAGGCAACGGAGCTGGTCGAAGTTTGGGTCGTGCAGCGACGGTGTCGGTAATGTCCAGGCAAAATGGAGCGAGGCAGTGCAGAGTGTGGTGCAAGCAATGGCTCAGTGACGATTGTCCATATGG
Organism: Lissotriton helveticus; assembly: GCF_964261635.1. NCBI lineage: Eukaryota > Metazoa > Chordata > Amphibia > Caudata > Salamandridae > Lissotriton > Lissotriton helveticus. The sequence continues at coordinate 646,514,589 of NC_136059.1, forward strand.
CGGTGGTGAGACCAACGATGCAGTGTGAAAAGCGGTGAGCCTTCACGACACGGAAACCTTCAAAGGACTCAGTGACAAAGTCGGTTGCTCCTTTCTTCTACAGCAACTGAAACCAGCAGTTCCTGAGATGGTGGCCAGAAGGATGGTGAGGTGTTTGCTGTTCCTGAGACCTCTTGAACAGGGGGCAAGCTCCACTTCAGGCCCTTGGGGGATGTATGACGTTACAACGCATACTTTTACTCCGCGTACCATTACAACGCGGTATTTACAACGAATACCGTTACAACGCATAGCGCTTTGGGGTGCTGGATAGTGGTAAGTATAATTTACTATTCTAACTCCAGTCCCCGTGGACCCTAGGGAAGGTGTTGGATAGTAAATTAAACTTACCTCTTATCCTAGAGCGCCCCCCAGCGCAATGCGTTGTAATGTCATGCGTTGTAATGCCCGCGTTGTAATGGTAGTGCGGAGTAAAAGTTGCGTCGTAACGGTTGTATACCCTAGCACACAGCAAACAGCCAGAACGTCTCCTTCAGCTTTTCCCAACTCTTCTCCTTGGCAGAGGTTCCTCGTGAATTCCAGAAGTAGTCTAAAAGTCTGGGGTCTCAGCCCCACTTTTTATAGCACAAATTCCTTTGTTTTCTGGTGGCAGAGAAGCTCTTTCTGTCCTCGCTGGTGCAGCCTTCTGGCAGGAGGTGGAGACAGAATTGTCCAAAGCTGACCAGGCCCATTTAGGAGTGAAAGAAATCCCCCGCCCTACTCTGAATGCAGCCCAGGTCTATTTAGCCCAGCCCTGACTCACCCTGTAAAAGCAGGACACACATCAACCCCCCAAGTGGCTGTCTGAACAGAATGCACATCCTAAGCCCCTGTCACTCCAAAGCCAGACAGTCAATACAAAAACCTAGCAGAGGCACACAGGATGGCTAAGCAAGAAAATACCTACTTTCTAACAGTGGGATTTTCAAACACAGATTGTAAAAATCATCCTTACTAAAATATGTATCTTTAAATTCTGTGTTCAGGCATATTAAACTGTAACTTCCTATCTTGTCCCAACGGGAAGTTATATTTATAAGATGTTATAAATAAACTCTCATTCTATCCTATGGGACTACTTTCAATAGTGAAAAATGCAATTGGCAGGATTTCACAATCAGGACATGCCACACACATCAAGACATGTCCTACCATTCACATACACTGCACCCTGCCCAGAGGGGTACCTTGTGCCTTCCTTAGTAATAAAAGGTAAGGTTAAGGCCTGGCAAGTGGGTGCATTTGCCAGGTCAACATGGCAGTACTAGACTGCAAACAGACAAGTGGCAGGTCTGAGTTACATTAACAGGCTGCTCATGCGTGTGGCACAGTCAGTGATGCAGGCCCACTAGTAGCATTTGATTTACAGGCCCTGGGAACACATAGTGCACAGTACTAGGGAGTTACCAGTAAATCAAATATGCGAATCATGGAATCACAAATCCATAAATACAATTTACAGGGTTAGCATATGCACTTTATCACTGATCAGCAGTGGTAAAGGGCCAAGAGTCATGAAACCAACAAAAACAGGGTCCAAAACAGGAGGCCAAAAAGCAAAATGTCAGTGGATAAACCCGCTGGAAAAACCAGGTCTAACGTCGATGAAAATGTCCATTTCAGTCTTTTCGTCTCCTTTGTTTGCGATATCCATTTCATGATTATCTCCACCTCCATTTCTTGTTGTTCTCAAGGTGCAATTGAGAAAGACATTCATCTAAGAAGTTTTTCCTTATCAGAGACTATTCTACTTCATCTTGGTACTAACTAGAGTCCCACAGCTAGTTGTGCGATATATGGTAAAACGTTATCCATCTGGCTTAGATGGTACTAGAATTTTTGTTAATGGTTAGAGGTCTGAGCGCAAATGGAATGATTGTGCCCACAATTAAGTTCTAAAGTAGCCAGTCTCTCATACGCATTCTAAAGAATACCTGTCAATAATTGCTTTGTCTTTTTTAACAAACGGGCGCAAGGCAAATCCTCTAGTATCATCCACTTTATCCTCAAGGTGTACCAGGACTGTACTCCGCCCCATCCCCTGTTGTTCACTGTCAGTGCTATCTGTTTGCCCATTGTGAAAGGAGTTTCAATGCTGGTAACATGCGTATTTTGATTAGATAGAATACGTACTGCTTGTTGCACTGCACCCCAAACAAAGGTGTTGGTTTTCTTCAATAGTTTTCACAATAGGTCTGTTAAAGTACTGAAGTGGCTCAAAAACTTGGAATAATAATCTGTAAGGCCCATTAAAGATCATGGTAGGTCTAGGTGGATTTGTGTGACTCTTTAATATCTTGAAGTAGATCTTATTTTGGCTTTACCCACTCCTGCGTGATTTTAAGAACTAGGGGCTAGAAGTATCAAGAATTGCTTTTGAGATTCTATGATAGCGAAATTTACTGATTCGCTATTACAGAATCGCAAAATGCAATGTATGTAGGTTTCGCAATAATAATTGCCAATTCCTACATATTCCTTAATTGCGAATCGCAATTTGCGATTCGCAATTAAGGAATACCTTCCCATTCTTTTCTATGGGCCTAGAGGCCCATAGGAATGAATGGGAAGACATTCGCAATTTGCGAGTACCCAATAGGTACTCGCAAATTGCAAATGGAATTTCAAGGGTGAAGGGTGCCAAAAGGACACCCTGTTGCACCCCTGAAATATGCATGTGTGCACACGTGGCACACATGTATGTGCGCCACATGGCACTATGAAAAATGCAAAAAAGTGCATTTTTCTAGGAACTCGCAGATTACCACCAACTTGAAGTTGGTGGTAATTTGCGATTCCTTAAGCAAAATCGCAAATTGCTGGTGCTTCCAGAATTGCATTTAAGGAATCGCAATTTGTGATTCCTTAAATGCATTTGCAAAATAGAGAATCGCAAATTTTGCTATTCCTTATATTGTGAGGGCCTTTTGGGATAATACATCCCAAAAGGCTTTTTCCCGTTCGCAAACGGGCCGATTCTGAGAATCGGCCTGTTTGCGAACGGGAGAAAGGCTTGATACATCTGGCCCTAGATGATCTAGTTGTTTCTCTAAGAATTATTTTTTTTCTTGACGCAAAAAGGTACCTTCTTTCACTAATTAGTGCAAGACTGCATCTTGTGTTCACATCAACGACAGAAGAGATGTCCGGTCAAATAAACTTAATTTTTGTCTTAGTAGTCATTTTTAATTCTCACTCACATTTTTACACCACAGCACTGCACCCTATCAGCACCATTTGAGAAACACCTTGGGTAGAGTTCATCTTTGGTATCCAACTCCGCGGGCGTTGTTTGGATCCACCATCCAATCCCACATGATGATGCTCCGCCAGAAGGGTGGGCTGATGGGAGGTTCTCAGCCAGGTGTTACCCTTTTGGTTGCTGTATGACTCCTAGTTTTCTCTAATTTCTAGCACAGGACACACACCTATTTTTCTTATTTGACCGGACATCTCTTCTGTCGTTGTTGTTATAATCGAGTAGGGGTATTGAGATGTCAGGGTCGGTAAATTAACTCCCCTAGACCCCCATTTCACTTCCTTTTTTCTGCATCTAGTGTTCTCCATATTTCTCTGTCCATAAATCAAGGTTTTCTTTAAAAAATACAAGATGGTATTCAGACCCATAAACATACGAGCCATATACAGCTAAAATATGGAAGCTGCTGTGACTAATCTGCACAGAAGCTTAGTAAATTGAAAAGTTAATTCTATTACGATAAATGCAATGATGGCCAATAATGTTGGGTTCAGTTTGACTGGTGGTAGGACTCTCTGATGTAAGTTGCAGAAGTACTGTGCATCCTTCATCATCAAAAACATCCTGCTGCTGGGTAGTAATCGGTAGCTCTTCAACAAAATACAATTTTTGATGCTGCTTAAAACAACACAAAACCATAACTTTTCAACTGACTGTATGACAACCATGTGTACATTGTGCTTTTCGATTATAGCTTCCTTCTTCATTTAGGTTTTTTCCTCCGACATCAGTCTTCTAAATTGGTACATTTTTCAAAGGGTGCCAGGCTGGTGTGGTATCCTCTTTAATCTTATTCTCTGTTCATATTCTTGGATCCTTGGAAAACTCCAATTTTGTCAGTGAAGACCTCTTTATCTTTTTCTTTAATGCTTTTTAGTTTTGCATTCATCACGGTTACCTGTTCACTAATGTCGGGACTACGACAAATTAAAAGATCGTGGTGTTGGCAACGACCCACACTGGCTGGACCTTAGTCTGCAACATAAAATGTCCTCTCGATCTTCTACACTTGAATGTCATAGTGACATCCCAAAAAATATTAGGCAATCGATACTTCATTACCTCCATTTAAATGTTTGTGATTTGTTATGAAACCTTTCTTTACCCATTCTCAGTATGATGGTGTTCAAGGATTCTGAATCCACATCAAAAACCAGCTTCCGAATCATTAAGCGTAATGAGAGTGTGGATTCTTGAATACTTTATGTTCCTTACTTACCACACCACATGCAATGACAACGCCAAGAATTAGGTTTTCCTTATCTTTCATGTGTGCATCCATTTCTTCTCCCAATAATGCTGCAGCACTACTCCTTCCATACATTTCCCTACAAACCACTGGAACAGGTACATTGCTTACATTTCTTGTACAACACTACAATGTCCTCACCTGAAATTTATTCCAGGATTTCATATTTTCTATAGACATTCTTTCGTCTGCTTCGCCCCTTTCTTTTATGTGTTTACCTCAGATTCTGCTTGCTTTCTTTGGAATTAATCTCTTTCATGGACTGTGTTGATTTCGGGAAACATCCTTAACAACGCGGTCAGTACACCGCAATGCTGTTACATCGCGGTCGTTACAACGACCGCATGTAACAACACTATGCCATTACAACGCAGGTCTTTACATCGACTTGCGCTAGATGGCGTGCTAACATTAAAAATGGTGTAGTTTACTATCCCAACACCTTCCCTACTGATAAGTGGACTGGAGTTGGAATAGTAAATTACACTTTTTTAATGTTAGCACGCCACCTAGCGCAAGTCGATGTAAAGACGTGCGTTGTAAAGGCATAGCGTGGTAACATGCAGTCGTTGTAACGACTGCGATGTAACAGCACGCGTTGTAATAACACGCGTTGTTACGTCATACACCCGTTGATTTCACCTGCATTCTTGAAAAGATAATGGCTTGTTGAAGTAAACGATTTATGTTGAGCCACAAACGCTCCTATATTTTCTTATCATGGAATTGTACAATGAAATCTATCCCTCACAAGCTCTTTATCATGGTATCGAACTCACGCACCGATGAAATGTCATACAGTTCATTTACAAATGGGTCAAAATGCTCACCTTCTTTCTGACATATTACATAAAAGCTTTATCTACCTGTAACATATTGGCTATTTGGCCAATTTTTGTCATGACAATTGAACTACCATCTCAAATGCTTCCTAAACACGTCTTAGTTTTTTTACCCCACTTTTGTGAAACTCAATTGCTCTTTGGACGTTTCTGCCCAATGCAGTCATCAAAATGGTCTTCTTTCTCCCCTTTTTACATTCTATTCTGTCTACATCTTCTAAATAACTGAAGAACGTTTTCCACCAATCCTTCTTAGGGACTGGTGGTTGTACTGCTGATTGCAAGAAAAGTGGTGCTGATACTACTGTTTCCATAATAGTGTGCATTACAAAACAACAGCTGAATGCAAACGTACACCCACAATCTGCACTGGTTGTGGGGTCAGACCCTATTCGGGGGCTACTGGGCCCCAACCATAACGGTTGAGGTTATTTCCCACTGGTATCATAAGGTTATATATACACCCTTGGCCTATACACCATTTCTGCGTTTGAATATCAGGGTAGCAAGAGCGAGCTGACACAGGCTTCTTAGGGAGGTAGTATTGGGGAAAACATCTCAGAGCTCAACCAGCTGACACAAACATGTATTGTCCAGTCCACTGGTCCACTGCTTATCTTTTATGGAAAAAGAAAGTAATTTATTCACATAAGAGAACTAAATACAAACACAAGTCAACTTGGATTAGAGGGTTGTAATCTGTTCACTGGCCTGTGGTGCTGCAGGCACAGCCTGGCTCCCTGGCCTTTGCAGTAGCAGCTCTTCACTGTGAATCTCTAGTTAAGATCAGCACAGAAGGTCTTGTATAGCTGCATACAGTCTTCAGCAGTAGCAACCTTCCTGGCTGTGTGCAGACTGGTACTTAGGTAAGGCACTTGCAGCCTATGACTCTATTTGCCAGCTTTGATGTGTCTTCAGTAATTACGGCCTACCAGCCCAATCAAGTTTAATGTCAGTGACTCGGCAGCTCCTCACAAACATCTGCTGTGGCAGAACCAGGTCATAGACCCAGAGCAGCTACTGGATGGCACAATGGCGCTTGCACTTCTAAAGTTTTAGTGCCTGTAAGAAATTGGGTTACTGGTTGACGAGCGTGAAACACTACTCAAGCAGCAGCCACAATCTAGGTCAAGGCAAGGCACAAGCAATCCCCAAATTAACCTGTCCTCAGCCCTCGGGTAGCTTGGCACAGTGCAATCAGGTTTAACTTAGAGGCAATGTGTAAAGTAAAATAGAGCTAAAATTAATAAATAAATCAAGACCAAAACTACAAAACTCCAATCAGTAGAACCGGAGATATGCAATTAACAAAATGTAAGTAAAAACAGCGCCCAAAAGTCCAAAGTGCCACTCGCAGCTAAAGTCACAAGTTGAAGCCAACCGAAATGGAGCGCGCGTTGGATATAGGGACCAAAGTGGTCTCACTGAGAAGTTACCTTCTCAGTTCAGCACAAGAAGTTCCATTCAAGGTGGAGGGGGCTGCAAGGCGCAGGGAAGCATTGCAGACTGTGGTCAATGTAGTGCGAAGAGCAGGAATGACATCGTGGACAGTCACTGCTGTAGCATGAAGGTCCTTTTGTCATCGTGAATGTAGCTTTGTGGTGCCACTCCCAGCAAGCAGTTGATGCAGCAGCACAAAGGGGCAGGTTGATTGAACTTCACATTAGTGAGCAGAGAAAGTGATGAGGTCTGGCACCAACGGGCTCATTTGCAGTCGCGAAGTGCTCAACTTCCATTTAGCTCCACCAAGACCACTCCAAGAGTCCAGGACCTGAGTTGGACCACTTGGCTGGTCAGGAGCTTGGCCAAGGTTGGTTCTGGTTCAGATGGCTGGGAGCCTGTTCTGTCCCGGTGGCTCTGAACGCTAGGCAAGCAGACTAGTCCTTGGAGTCACAATAGGAGTCCAGGGTTCAGCTACAGGCCCAATTGCTCTGACCCTGGCAGAAGGGCAGCAAGGCAGTGTGAGAAGTTGGCCTGGTATATGCTGTCCACTAGTTAAAGTGGGCACCCTGTACCAGTCCAAACAACCCTTATGGTAATTAGGTTAAAGATAACCTTTATGAAAGCTATCCTAGTGGTAGCTATGGAGCGCAGCCTTCAGGCTAAGTCTTGAAGGAATGTAAAGCAGCTTGTTTTACCAGATCAGAACTTCCTGAATAATCAAATGAAAGGAGAACCACACAAGCGTTATATAAAAAATATATGTATTTGTTACTAAACACTCTCTACTAATCTCTTTATGAGATTAGAGCACCAGGCACAAAATACTTAATCAATAGAACAACAGTAAATAGCACAATACACAGCGGGCTCCAGGGGCAGACCAAACCATATACGAAATAAATGGTATAACAACAATGACTTCACTAGACACAGTGCCTAGAGCATGTAGAATCGCTGGGACCCCAAGGAACCACCCAAAGGAGTGACACAGGGAGCCCACGGAGGACGGGTGCAGTGTGAGAACACAGACAAGTGTTCCGTAAAACTCTATGGGAAAGTTGCGGTTGGCAAATCACAGTTTAAGGACACTTCGGTGAGGACTTCAAGCAAACCCTTTGGAACATAGAAGGTTCTAAGGCAGGCACCCTTGAGATTACCGAGGTACCCGTGTTACCCATCCCAGAGGAGCCGGGTGCATAGGGGTCAAGAGGTGTCGGAACTCTCGTCGTTATCAATGGCGGGATGCGAAGAAGTGCTGCTGCCGGGAAGATGAAAAGTGTCTGGTGGAATCCAAGCCTGGATCCGAGGTGAGAAGAACCTGAAAGTAGAGGGAACAGAGTCTGTGTCACTTCAGGGTGACCAATGGCTCGGTAAATGAATGCAAAAAACACAGTAGATGGACAGAATGTAGAACAATGTCATACATTCACCCCAGTACAAGGATCTGGGCCTAAATCCATCGTTTTTTTGCACTCCACACCACCCTGGGTTAGACACTGGCTATATGCAAATCAGCTCTGACCCTGTGCCTCATGGGAACAGTCCAGTCCGAACTACCAAGCCATGACCCAGACCGGAATCAAGCATCCAAGGACCGGTTTCTGGCTATCAGCCTTCTTCAGCCTGGATAGCTTGACTCCAGTGGTGTGGAGAGCCTGGGACTCACATCTGAGCATCCCCAGCCCACTCGGGGTGAAATTGCAAAAAACACAGTTGATGTCGGGTGCTTCAGGTGTGAAGATAGGAGGCTTGACTCTGCAGCCACGGGGACCAGGAGATGTCGACGATGACCAAAGTCCAGAGGTGAGCTGTCCCACAGAGGATGTCGAGTGCTGAGGGATCAGTGTCCGGATTGAACACCAACAAGCCTTGGCAAATCCAACCCATGCGGGCAGAGGAAACAAGTTACAGTGAGGACCAGCAAGATGCAGGAAATGAAATGAAAAGAGCATTTGTATAGCGCGACAGCTACCCTGAGGCGTCCTAGCGCTGCAGACAGATGCGTGTTTAAGGAATAGTAGGGACCTAGTCTGATTTGTTGAACAGCAAGGTTTTTAACTTTCCAAGCTATGGGAGAGTCAGGGCACATCTGGAGCAACCAGGGAAGCCCACTGGAAATCAAGATTACTCTTGCAGGGACCCACAGTCCAACGGACCAAGGATCGCGAAGGGACCTGCAGCTGAATCACGAAGTACCATCCCCCGGTGCACTCGTGGATGGAGGCCGGAAATCTTCAGTGGAAATACTGCTCGGGTCAGGACTACATGTAGCCCAAAGAACAGCCTCAGGGATTGCCAAAAAGCATATGCTGCTGCAAAAGTATGCATTGCACAGGGGTTCAGGTTGCACGGTCCCCACGAGGGATACTGGTCCCAGGAATGCTGAGAGACCAGATCGACCTCAGAAATGCTCTGGAACCTACCTCCTGTGTTGCAGAAATCTTCGGAGTCCTCAGGAGCTTGGGAGATGCAAACCAGTCAGATGCGTTAAGGTGCCTGCTGCTGCAGGGGAGTTACTCCTTTACTCCAAGGGAGATTTTTCTGTCGTCCAGCGAAGTGTAGATTGTCGAAATACTTGCTTGCAGAGTTTAGTCCAAGTAAAATCTAAAGTCCTGTAGTCCTGTTTCCTACTTTATACCCAAGGAATGGGTTGAACAAACTCTGGGGACCCTAATAGGCGAGGGACAGGACAGAGGGGTGGCTACACCCATGTCCTTTGTGCAGTTTCACACTAGAGCAGGAGCCAATGGCTCCTGCAACCGATTTGAGCTGGACTATGCACAGGAAAACCAAATGTGCCCCCAATGTAGACTTTCAGGCACTCTCAGAGTGCACCCACCCAGCACCAATACACTAAAGCCTATCTGGGGGGTGGTCAGACCTCCCTGTGACAGGAAACCTATTGTCAGTCCTTCCCCTGCTCGAGCTCAGCTCAGCAGCAGGAGGGCAGACTCGTGTCTGTGGCTCGCAGCATCCATTTTGTGCTGCCCAGGTCGAGAAAACTGGTACCGGGTAGACTGGTGACCCACAGTAGTGGTTCTAGAAGGGAGGAATCATAGCTCCCACACCAGTTACTGGTGTGGAGGTATGATTCCAAGGTGTCTGATACCAAACACAACATGTTTCTAAGAAGCCATTTAAAGTTAGCATTTACTGCGAGGTTATAATGCACTTAAATGTATATGGTTTGGCTGCATCACAGACAACCCCGGAGAATATGTTCCGAAGGCAGCAGAGGGGCTCTGCTCATGCAGGCGCACCCTCTCACACAAACCACAGCACCCTGCCTTCAGGATTGATAAGGCCTGCCAAATGGGTGACTGATAGGTTTATATGTGCAGTAATTTAGAATAGATATAGGAAACCTATATCTAAATAAGGCGTGCATGCACCACCTTACACAGGCTGCAGTAGCAGACCTGTGGTGCCATTTTGAATGGTATCTCAGGTGTGGCACAATACATGCTTCAGCCTCTGGGATACCTATGCCCTGGGTACATGGCGTACCATATACTAGGGACTAATAAGGGTACTCCAGTATCCAATCTGGAGTGTACCTAAGGTACATGCATTGCAATTTAAGGGAGAAAGCAGATAGACTGGGGTCCTGGATAGCAGGATCCCAGTCAGACTTGTCAAAAACCAGCACAAAGACAGGAAAAAAGTGGGGGCAACCATGCAGTCAGATTCCACCTTCCTACAGGCAGTGGTCCAGCAGGGCAGCAGTACTTTTAGAAGAACAGCAGTCCTTTTTCCTGGCAGAGACTCCACAGGTCCAGAAGTGTATTGAAGAGTTTGTGTCTGAGGTCCAATATTTATACCAGTTTCCTCCTTTGAAGTGGGAGAAGCTTCTAGAGGTTTCCCTTTTAAGTGCAAATGTTTCCTGCCTTCCCTGGCTCAAGACTAACTACAGGGGGGTATGCAGCCCTTTACTTGGAGGCAGGACAGTCTATTCAAGTGTAAGTAAGGCTGTGCCCAGCTCTGCCCTCTCACTCTGCCCATGATAGCCAGTCCAGGCACCCCTAAGCTCTCGATTGAGTGTGGTTGTCTAGGAGGAATATACAAAGCACAACTGCCAACTACACCCAGGCATGTGACCCAGTGACAGGCTGCAGGCACTAAATGGCTAATGCTGAAAAAAACATTGCAAAGCTGATGCATGTACATGCACCAGTCCCAGAATACTACAACTGTCAGAACATAGATTAAACAAACAGCAACGTAAAGCAGTGGAATCACCAAACGTCATCCCTTTTAGTCCATTTTATTTATTTATTTCTCTTAATTCTTCTTCAGTTTATTTTATCCAAATAATGTGAGTCCAATATTCTAATTCATGAAAAGTGCCCTTTCAGGCATTTTCTACAACATGTTGAAATTCATAGTTCATCAATTATTATAATATTGTAAACCCACTGCATTTCAGGCATTTAGCCCTTCCTCAGTAGTAACTGTAGTACAGAAAAAGACACATCAGGACTGGCAGAAGCCAAATCTCACATTGATAAACAATTAAACTGTGAAAATGTTGATTTTAGCACATTTGAGTTCCACCATCTATGCAGACATTGCTCATATTTCTGTTGGCACCTTTGGATTACACATAACTTGCGGTAGAGCATGGATAAACAGTTGCTTTAAAGGACAAATCGTTTAGTAATGCTATACTGAGGTCCCACACCATATCAGTAGGAGCCATTTTTTAAATGTTATCTTTAAACACCAATAACCTGTGTGGGGCATGCTTCCAACATGTCAATGTTTGAGTTTATTCATATATACATCATTTGAGCATGAAATGCGCAATTCAGGTATCATTTATCATATATGTTAGTAATTTGTTGTTCCATAATTGTGTATATGCATCAGCTTTGCAATTGAGTATTATAAAGTGCAATGGGACAGAGCTCTTACCAGGATAGCACACCTAAAAATCTTATCAAAATGTTGTGAAGATTCTGATAATAGCAAGTGTGCAGTCTACCATTTGTGCAGACAATGCTCATAAGGCAGGAAATACCAACTTTTTTAAAGGACCCCGCAACCAGTCCTAGGATTATTTCTTCCAGTCCAGGGAGGACCTGGCCTGGCTGTTCGGGCTGGACTGTTCCCATGAGGAGCAGGGTCAAGACTGATTTGCATACGGCTGGGTCCAAACTGGAAGGGCGTGGTGAGCAAAACAATTATGGATTTAGGCCCAGATCTCTGTACTGAGACCGAATGATTGACATTGTTAAGCATTCCACCCATGTAAGAAAGTGGCTCTATATATACTGGACCAAAGTAAGGTACAGTGTGTATAGAGTCCCCAGTCCCCAGAGGTATGACAGAGGTTAAAGTTAGATACAACCTTACTCTCTAAAGTGGTAGCTTGGTCAAGCAGTAGGGCAGTATCAGAGGACAGTGTAAAACATGTGTTGTACCCACTCAGTCAGCAAAAGGTTTCACACACTCAAGAACTGAACTCTTGGCCAATTGTTTTGATATCAAAAGATATAGTTGTTTTATTTTAGAACCAACAGGTATCAAAATATACTGTTCTCAATGTGAGTGACTTTAGGTAATTACTTTGCAGAAAGGCAATAGAGTTTGTAAGTACAATAGCTACAGTGGTTGCAATAGGCAACATAATTCTAAACACAATTTAACATTGAGCTCAATGGGTTTTTCAACATAAATGCAGTTGATTACTTTAAGGATTACTTTTCTAACCACAGGACTGGATCCTGGATTCAGACCCGGGAGCTAAGCTGTAAACAGTTAAGTAAAAGCGTTTTGGTTACAGTTGTGATTTTTAAAGAATATAAATTTATTTTCAAAGTTGACAGAAACTTTTCAGTGAAAAACAAGCAATGTTATCCTATGGAAGGAAATGCAAGTCACAGGTAAAGTAGGTTCTTGTTACTTTTGTAATCCAGTACTGGACTCCTAAGTTCAGTACTGGGACCTCTTCCTGAGACAGGTAAGCAATTACGTTTTGGTACTTGGTATGATTTTTAACGAATATTTGAACTTTGCAAAAATCAACACTTAGAAGAAATTTCACAGAAAATCAGTCAGTGGTTTCATATGGAAATAAATGCAGGTAACTGGTAAGTACAGTTATGATTAATTTTGCGGTTCAGTACTGGGCTAAAAGGTACAGTACTGGCTTCTCCCCTGATCACAGGTGAGTAATTTAGAATTCGTTATTCGGCTGATTTTAGATTAATATTTTAAAGTTCCAAAACTCCACACAAAGAAATTTCAGTGAAAAACAGTCGATGTTAACCTATGGAAGGAAAATTAGTTATCGGCTTTTAGGTAAGTAGACGACTGGTAGAGTTAAGGTTCTGGGCATAGACTCAGGGGTCTCCCAGGGTCAGAAAGGTACAGTAGTTACACCCTCAGCGGCACAGGGGCAGCCAGGTGCAGAGCGAGTAGGCCTAATGCAATCCAATGGAGGGTAGGGGGCCTTTAGTTGGTGGCTGCAAGCAAGCAGGCCATGCGGCTGTGGGAGCTGGGCTCTGGGTCTCTTACTCAGGGCAAGTAAAGAAGTAGAGTAGGGTAGAAGTTGCACTTCTAGCGGCACTCAGGCGGCTGGGTGCAGGGTGCTTTTGAGCCGTCGGGCGCTCAATGTTATCCAAAGGGAAAGTTAATAAGTGAACATCTTCAAGATGGCTGGAGTCCGGAGTCGTGCTTCACCTCGCCTCTCCCACCTGAGGGGTGGGGTTGACATATGCTTGCACACCCCCTTTCCTCACTTAGGGTTTCCAGCCGTTCTTCCCGGCAGAGTGGGGGTCAGAACCGGTGGGGGACAGTTGCTGAGTACAGCAAGTGGCCTGGAGAGCTCATAAAGGCGGCATGCCTTTGAAGCTTCCCCTGCCCATCCTGGGAGTGGAGGCCTGGCATCTCGTCCCAGGATGTGCATTGTTTCAGGCCCCCAAGAGTGGCAGGCTCTTGACCCAGGGGTCCAGAAACATGTCTGGTGGTAGCAGCCTCGGCAGCCACACAGTCAGGACACTGGGAGTTGGTTAGGATTCAGGGGGCATCTCTAAGATGCCCTCTGTTGTGCATTTTACATTAAATCCTACACTGTCATTAGTGCGGGTTTAATGTGCTGAGAAGTTTGATATCAAACTTCTCAGTCTTCAGTGAAGCCATCATGGTGCTATGGAGTTCGTAATGACGACCTCCCAGCACCATAAACTCTTAATAGCAGCACTGCACTTACAGTGCCAAGGAATGGCCCTGGGTACTGTAGGGGCACAGGGCTCATGCACCTGTACCCACACCACTGGCATAGGGCACCCAGCTAGAGGGGTGACTGATGGATGCCAGGGCAGTGAGCTTGTGGGCATGGCACACAGGGATGTGTGCCATGTCAACTCTCTGTTTAGTTCTGTACCTAGACACTCACCCAGCAAAGGCAGTGTGTGGGTGTTAGGGTACAGAGCCCCTAAGGGTGGCACAATAAGTGCTGCAGCCCTTAGGGTCTTCTCTGGCCACCATGCCCTGGGTACCTAGGGTACCATTTACTATGGGCTGACAGGTGGCCAGAGATGCCAATTGGGTTTTAGTTTCAACACAGTTTTTAGAGAAGGAACACAGGCCCTATGGACCTGGTTGGCAGGAGCCCAGGGCACACTCAGTCAAAGCACATCAGCAATTCAGCAAAATGTGGGGGCATACCCATGCAAGAAAGATGGCACTTTCTCACAGTCCATCAGTTGCTCTTTTTGCATTTTTCATTTTAAGTGGGACGGGTATGCCCAGACATGGGTCCTGTGCTCACCATGCCACTGGAGTCAAGCTATCCTGCCTGATGAGGGGGATACCCCGAAACCGGTCCTAGGATGCTTGTTTCCCATTCGGGTAGGACCTGGCCTGGCAGTTCGTGCTGGACTGTTCCCAGAGGGAGCAGGGTCAGAACTGATTCGCATATAGCTGGGTCCGAACTGGAATGGTGTGGTGAGCAAAACAATATTAAGGATTTAGGTTTATGTTTGACATTGTTCCACATTCGGTCCATCGGTTGTTCTTTTTGCATTTGTCATCCAAAGTGGGACGGGTATTCCCAGACATGGGTCCCATGCTCACCATGTTATGTTATGTTATGCTATGTTATATGCTGTTTTGTTACACGATCAATTACTGCCGGAGTATCCTGGCGCGGAATGAGAAGAGAGGAAACATGAAGAAGAGAAAAAAACAAAAAAACACAATAACAGTAGGGACCAACTTAAAAGGCCATCTTGAACAAATGAGTTTTGAGAGCTTTTTTAAAAGGACCATAATTCAGGATAGCTCGCAGGAACAGAGGCAGGTCATTCCAGGCCGATGCTGCTCTGACAGCGATCGACTGCCCCCCCATCCGGGAGCACCGAAAACGTGGAACCAGCGACAGAAATGCCATGCCACTGGAACCGAGCTATCCTTGCTGATCAGGGGTGATACCCCGAAACCGATCCTAGGATGCTTGTTAAATATAAAAGAAAGTAACTCCAAAGTTATCCTATGGTAGAGGCAGGTCTTGCAGTAGTAAAAAATTAATCTAAGAGTTTTTTCACTACCAGGAGATGTAAAACTTAAAGACACATCTCTTACCTTTTAAATATACTGCACCCTCCATCTTAAACAAGATGGTTTGGGCCTGGCAAAACGTTTATTTTGTCAGGACAAAATGGCGGTTGAAAACTGCACACACAGGCTGCAATTGCAGGCCTGAGACATATTTAAAGGGGCACAATAAGTGCTGCTGGCCCACTCGTAGCGTGTTTAACTTACAGGCCCTCGGCACAGGTAGAGCCACTTTATTAGGGACTTAGAAGTAAATTAAATGTGTTGAATGGATATAAGTCAATGTTACTATGAATTAAGGAGAGAGCACAAGCACGTTGCACTGGTTAGCAATGGTAAAGTGCACAGAGTTCTAGGGCCAACAAAAACGAATTCAGCAAAACAAAACGTGGAGGGTAAAGGCAAAAGGTTTGGGGGTGACACTGCAGAGGGGACCATGTCCAACATTGCTGATCACGACAGAAATGGCTGAGAAACTAGGAGACCCCCTCAGCAAGAGTCAAATTCAAATTCAAAATAGTCTTTATTTCGATATTTTTCAATCATAAAAGACATTTACATACTCATACTTGCCCCCCCACACATCAAATAGTAAAATCCACAATTGATCACTTCAAATTTATCTAAAAAGAAGAAACTAGCTTATCAAATCCATAATTACAGTCTATAAATATATTATATTAAAAGGATTAAAACAATATTAAAACAGAATTCATTCAATAAATATACATCAGTCTTAATGCATTTTACAAAATCAAAGTCAAATAGCAGCGTATAACAGCGAGCCCAGGGGTTATTGCATGCTCATTTTACGAGCCCGAATTATCCACATCCAGTGGAGGAATTTAGACATGGCTATAACAACTGGCTGAGAGGTGTCAGTTCTTAAAATCCTAATGGCCTCACTTGCAGTTTTGAGGCCTAACTGAACACAGATCGGTTTTAGCCAGGATCTTCTAGGTACATTATATTCTGGGCAGGCAAACAATACATGCCCAGTGTCCTCCCTTTGTTCAACACAAAAGGGACACACCGAACTTTGGTTCCCGCGCCATTTCGCAGTTAAAGCATTTAGTGGCAATGTCCCCACCCTCAATTGATGGTACTTCTTCCGGTCCCCTGGGATGGTAATCCAATCCCAATAAGGTTCAAGGGCCGGTATATGCTTGAGTTCTAAAAAGTCAGTTGTGAAAGATGGTTCGATACAACGACCAAAGATCTTTGCCCCAACCATGTTCCAGTACACGAACTACTTTCTTAGGTGGGAATACATTGCTCACAGGGTCGTCCCATAATGGAGATAGGCCCATAGCCATATAAATTGCTTTCACCTCCCTCATCCATGATATTTTATGAGCTTTATCTGAGTCTCTAACCTCGAGGAAGCCCTGAGCATACTGGGAGAGTTCCGGGGTTACCAACAATCTCCTCCAGTAGGCAACCGATCTATATTTGGCCATATCCTCGAAGCCATGAGACCCCAAGTCATAGTGGAGAGGTATCAGGGGAGTGGATACCGGTAAACCAGTGATGTTGCGCAACAATTTATTTTGGGCAACAATCAACTTTGTAAGGTTACTGGGTCCCCAGAGCTCAGCCCCATAAAGAACAGCTGCTCCAACCTTGGCATTGTAAATCTTTAAGACCGGAGTAATTGGCCTAGTGTGTGATGAATAAAATTCCTTGGTGAGTGCTCCTGTCAATTGTGCATGCCTCGTGACCAGCTGGTTGGTGTGCTGTTTCCAATCTAGCTTGGAAGACAGGGTAATACCCAGGTAGGTAAAAACCTGGGTCTGTTCCAGTTGAACCCCGTTCATGACGACCTTCCCTCTGACCTGTTTCTGTTTGTGTAGGACCATGAATTTTGTTTTGGCTGTATTGATAACAAGCCCATGGTCTATACAGAACTCTTCAAAAACTCCAATGGCCTTCTGAAGACCCTGTTGAGTTTAAGAAATTAATAAGGTGTCATCTGCAAACATCAACAGGGGGATCGGCCTTCCGCCCAACTTCGGTGCGTCTGTCGGTTGTTGCTCAAAATACCTGATCACCCTGTTGATGTATAGCGAAAAGAGGGTTGGGGCTAGTACACATACTTGGCGTACTCCCCTTGCAATGGGGAATTTGTCAGTTACGCTACCTTGCTGGGTCGATCGGACTTGAGCAAAATTATCCTCGTGCAATCTAATTAATAACGACAGGATATCTGTTGGAATGCCCTGTTCTTGTAGGGCTTTCCACAACTTTTCACGAGGAACCAAGTCGAATGCTGATTTAAGATCAACGAAGGCTGCAAAAAGCATACACCCCCCCAAGTAACACTACACGCCAATATTATAAAACAAATCTAAAAACTTGGTCAATGGTGCTAGTGTGGCTGCGGAACCCTGCCTGTAAGGGCGACAAAATATCATTTTCGTCTATCCAGCCATGGATACGCTGCAACAGAAGCCTCGCCACTACTTTTTGTATGCACGCGATAAGGCTAATAGGCCTATAATTGCCTGGATCCGAGCACTCCCCTTTTTTAAAGATTGGGATAATCTCGGCTCCTTTCCAGGACTCTGGAATGGGCGAGCCCTTCGCAATGCCATTGGCTAGCAACTGAATATAAGAAGCCCAGAGGTCCTTGTCATGCATAAATAGGTCTGCAGGGACTGAATCGAGGCCTGGGGCCCTTGCTTTTGGGATGTTGTTCAGGGTTTTTAGAACATCGACTTTGGTAAAGGATAGGTAGCTTGCACTCACAGTTGTATTCAAGGGTGCCTCGCACCCATCATGATCTCCATCCTCAGAAGCGAACTGAGACGCATAATGGGTAACCCAGGCGTCAGGTGACACATGATTCATAGGTTCGCCTCTTTTGACCCCCCCTTCCCCATTTAACCATATCCCAGAAGGAGGACATGGATCTTTCTTTGCTAACTTTCAAAAGATCCCTCCAATAACCTTCATCCCATTCACCTTTTGCCCTGAGTTGTGTTTTTTTATACACAGCTCGGGCATCCTTTATCTTGACTATGTCTTTAGTCTTTACTGGATCTGACAAGGACTTGTAGGCAGCCCTGCAGGATTTATCGTACCATTTATCCACCATCCTAACAGGCCTACTCTGTCTTTTAATAACCTTTTTAATAAAATAAGATCTCAATTTATCAAAAAACACATCATGGATCTTACTAACATTAGATACTGGACCCTCCACAGTGGAGTTATTCCTTAGGTCTATAATAGCCTGGATAGTTAAATCCCTCATAGCTGCAACATTATCTTCATTGGTTACACAATTGGCCCATCTGACTCGTCTGCTGTCATTCGAGAGGGCAATTTCCACACTATCCCTCTGACCCTCACTTTTAGGCAGATCGAACAGCCTAAATGACAGAATTAGTGGGTCATGATCACTTTCAACCCGTGGCTCTATCCACATATCATCAACACAAGACCAATTCTCCTTATTGGTGAAGATATAATCAATACGACTGTGTGATGTACCATTATTAAAGGTAGAGGCACCCTGTTTGTCAGAACCCGTTCTTCCATTAGTGGCCCGTAACCCATGCTCCACACATAAGACTTTGAGTTGCAATGCGGCCTCTGTCCATCTTTTAATAGGTGACAGGGACAGCTGAGGGATTTCCCAGATATAGTCCTCTTCCACCGTGAGGTCTATATCGTAAATGTCTAGGGGTTCAAAACAACAATTAAAATCACCAGCAACAATAGCATTACCATTCAGACAATATTGTTTGAAAAGAATATCTAGCTGGTCAACTGCCTCAGTGGGTTTACCACCTGGAAGCCCCCTTGAGTAAATGTTAAAAATAAAGAGGTCCTTACAGTTTAATCGTTGGAATTTGACTAGCAAGATATCAGAGCTATTTGTAGCCAGCTGAAGAACAGAGTACCCACTATCCTGCTTTACCCAAGTCACCAGACCCCCCTTTGGCCTTCCCCGTAGGCTCGTTATAGCTGGAATATAAAAGTGTAAGTAACCTTGCTTTGGTTCCGGGGTTACCTGCCAGGTTTCCTGGAGGAGGATTATATCCTTAGTGTCCAAGAAAGCAAGCCAGTCCAAGGAAGTTGCTTTGTTTTTTAGACCTGCGACATTCCAAGACAGCAATGTAAATTGAGCAGAGGCATTGCCATTGGGTGATTCCGTGCTAAGGGGTTGACTAATCCTAGACTCTTGGGGTGAAATACTTTCACTCAAACTATTCTCTATTACCACCAAATTAAGAGTTATTTTTTCATTTATGCTGCTGGTCGTAATGCAAGCGGGTGGTTCATTGAGATCATTAGTTCCTTTTAGGGCCATTAGAATATTTTGTTTACTCATTGTTTTTAACTGAGACGTGAGAGTTTCGCTTGCGAAGATAGATGTCTGAGCTATAGGATCTCCCACTTGGTGATTGCCAGATGGTATGGGACATGCAATCTTACATCCTCTCTCAAGTCAATCACAATCATTTAGCCCTGATAAGATCCCAAATCTATTTCCCAAACCCATTCCCCAGTCATCAGCTAGAACCTTTGATCCCCATCTATTTCTCACAGTGTCCCACCCAAGTCCCGGAGTCTTGGGGAATGTTACATTTTGCTGTTCACCGTAGAAAATTTTTAGAGTGAGGAGTACAACAGTCCCACTTCTTCTTTGGGGCGGAAGAATGTTAGTCAAAACATTTGGTAGGACGGCCTGATGGGAAAAAGTCACCGCTACACAATCTCCTTTAAATCTTTTTGGATGATTCCCAATCCAAGCGACTCTTTTCGCTGTCTTGATTTCGCCCGCTAGCTGCTGTTTCCCTCCTGGCGCCATCTTCATGTTTCCTGCTAACCAATGTAGCGCCTTACTGGACAGTGACGCTGGAGATTCCAGCTGCCCACTCGCCAGGGGCGGTACATTGGCCAGCACCAGTACCACTGGAGAAGCTTCCACTATGAATTGGAGGGGATCTATGTCTTGGCATAATACCGGCTGAATATTTGGTGTCACCAAACCACCATCTGTGGCCTCAGAGTGATTATTAATACTTGTTGGAACCTGGATCAGGCCGATTGGTGGCGTAACGCCATCCCCCTCCTCTGGTGCACTCACAACATTCTCCCCAGTTACTTCTACCAATTTTGTGACTAGTGTTGCTACTTTGTCAACCTCACCAGCAACCTTACTCTGGGCCCCACCCATTTTTTTTATCTCGGAGTTTAATTTGTCAATTTTAGCAATCATAGGCTTGATAATGGACTTAATTTTACATTCTAACATTTCGGCTATCCTATGGAACAGCTCATCGTCCATATTACGTTTTACGCTATCATCCCCGTGCTCCACACTTTTGGCCTTGGTTTTCCCAGGGGGTGATGCCTGATCGTAAACCAACTAGTTTCGGCTGAGTCTTTCTACATGTTCTAGTAGGTCGAATTTCCTGATCTGAGGAAGAAGGATCTTCATCTGTGGTTGGAACACGTGACTCGAGGTCAGGGTCAACTTCATTTTCTGGGTCGGTCGCAACGAGGATTGCTGAATCACCCACCGGGAAGGTATTTAGGTCGTCGGTATCTCCTACATATATGTTAGTATCTAACAGGTCAATGGGAGCATCCAGCGATGGGATATCTACCTGTGAGAATGCTTGGGTTGGGCACATGGGTTGGAGAACAGGTGACTGGCTAAGTCCCAGTGACTGTCTCCTTTCACTATTTATTTTTGTAACCACCTGAACTAAATAGTTGTCTAGAGTGTTGGAAGTAGGTGGGGGTCCTTTTTTAGGCATCCTAAGCACTTGTTAAGCGAGTACACTACAAAGTAGTATCTATAACGGCACTAGTTCAAGCGGAACAAGGTTGTAAAAGTTGAATGCTCAGCTTACAATCCCTTATGCACTAGCGTGGATTGGTAGTGGGTATTTTCCTTACTTAAGCGGCATAGTATAGGGCCCAGCCCAGTCACGTCCTGTCTCGGACTGTCTAAGACTGTCCGCCCTTTGTCCGGGCTTCGTCCGGGCGTCCCGCTCGCGTCCCGCGAGGCGGGGCTGATGATTGTTTTATGCGCCTCCTGGCGCTTCTTGGTGACGCGGCAGAACCTCAAGGGCTGCTGGACAATGGAGTCCGCCCCTCGCCGGTCTCCGCACTGCGTCCCCGCTCTGAGTTGGAGTAGCGGCAGGGCAAGG
This sequence comes from Lissotriton helveticus, assembly GCF_964261635.1. Taxonomy (NCBI): domain Eukaryota; kingdom Metazoa; phylum Chordata; class Amphibia; order Caudata; family Salamandridae; genus Lissotriton; species Lissotriton helveticus. The sequence goes on from NC_136059.1 coordinate 646,536,150, forward strand.
CAGCGGGAGGCGGACGGAAGGTCCGCGTGTGGAAAGCTAACGGTGAGTCCTCAGGAGCGGTCAGCAATCAGGAAAAGGCAGTGATAGTCCCCCGCTCAGTGGGGCTGATGATTGTTTTATGCGCCTCCTGGCGCTTCTTGGTGACGCGGCAGAACCTCAAGGGCTGCTGGACAATGGAGTCCGCCCCTCGCCGGTCTCCGCACTGCGTCCCCACTCTGAGTTGGAGTAGCGGCAGGGCAAGGCAGCGGGAGGCGGGCGGAAGGTCCGCGTGTGGAAAGCTAACGGTGAGTCCTCAGGAGCGGTCAGCAATCAGGAAAAGGCAGTGATAGTCCCCCGCTCAGTGGGGCTGATGATTGTTTTATGCGCCTCCTGGCGCTTCTTGGTGACGCGGCAGAACCTCAAGGGCTGCTGGACAATGGAGTCCGCCTCTCGCCGGTCTCCGCACTGCGTCCCCGCTCTGAGTTGGAGTAGCGGCAGGGCAAGGCAGCGGGAGGCGGGCGGAAGGTCCGCGTGTGGAAAGCTAACGGTGAGTCCTCAGGAGCGGTCAGCAATCAGGAAAAGGCAGTGATAGTCCTCCACTCAGTGGGGCTGATGATTGTTTTATGCGCCTCCTGGCGCTTCTTGGTGACGCGGCAGAACCTCAAGAGCTGCTGGACAATGGAGTCCGCCCCTCGCCGGTCTCCGCTCTGAGTTGGAGTAGCGGCAGGGCAAGGCAGCGGGAGGCGGGCGGAAGGTCCGCATGTGGAAAGCTAACGGTGAGTCCTCAGGAGCGGTCAGCAATCAGGAAAAGGCAGCGATAGTCCGAGTCACTCCTGGCTTCCGTCTAGTGCAGTCTTCTTTTCTTGATTATCCTCATACTGGAAACACACTGAGCTTCTCCCTGGACTGTTTCTCCTCCTGTGAGGCCAGACACACTTTACTTCCCTCATTCAGCTGGTAGGCAAGCTTCTAGGTAATAGGCAAACTCTCTGCTCCTCCAACAGAAAAGTGTTTACCTCTGGTAGATAGACAGCGGTCCTCGTCACACACCAGATCCTTCAAGTACTCATGAATCACTTCCGTCCTTGGCTACGTAGAACTTCGAGGAGGAACACAAACAAGTGGTTTGGATCCCATTTCTAGACAGGAGATACTGCCTGGGGTTTCAGACCTTGTTTGGGTTGGTTCTCTTTCAAATATCAATTTCAGGTTTCTCTGCAGACACAGCCTTGGAGCACAGTAGTTGCTCTCACAGCAAAAGAAATGAGATTGGCAAAACATGGGCATCATGAATTGGGAGTCATGTGCACTTAGCTGTCCTCAGCCTTCCTTAAGCATCGGTTAGGGACAGACAAAAGGGCAGGACGTGTCTAGAAACATCCTCCTTTTCTGCAACAGAAATTACTGTCCCTCAGCTTACCTTTAACAGCTACCAAATGGCAGGGCTCAGGAAGAACTAAGCAAAAGCCATTTACTTACAAGGTTATTAGGATATGATGAGGACTGAGTAAAATTCTTTATTGCCGCATAAATGGTGGTGCACCCCCTTCCTCCAAGCCTCTCTACCAAGTGATCCCAGTTCAAGTACAAATGTTGCAGAATATAGATTTTTCCCTAACCAGCTGTAGCAAACATTCCAGACTACAGCAACAACAAAAAGACAAACGTTAGGTTAAACAGGGAACAACAAGGTCTAAAAAAAAATACTAAACAATATTATTACTTATACATCAACAAATATCCATATATTTCCTAAGTGACTATGATAGCCATTAGCCATTTATGCCTAGGTACCCATAGAACCCACAGGCAACATCTGACATAGTTTCAGTATGAAATTAACCTGAAAGTTACCTTCCAACTTAGCTACCCTTTCCAAATTCCACCATTGCCCTTTCAGAAATTTCACTGTATTGTCGTCCAACTCAACCACAGTCATTCTTTCACCAAAACGCAACTTTCTCTTTCTTCACCTTTCAGTGAATTTTGATTCTCATTGGACCCTCTTGTTGAGCTCAGTATTCCTGACAAACGCAATATGACCATATCTCATTTCACTGTTCATTTGTCTATATTTTATTCTCATGTTATCCTTCTCATCCACCACATCCTTTACTGAAGCAAACACGCTCTACCACCCAGGTCTCAGTATTCCTTTCAATGCTCTGAACGTAGATACACCCATAGTAGACTGCATGGTATTCCTGAAAGACCATACTACGGACCCTAAAGCATCCTGTACAGCAATACCATTTGCCACTGCCAACCCTACACATTAACTAACCGATTTGTCCTCTTCAGCCTGATCACACTCCTCATGTTGGAATCTTTCACGAGGTATACACCAACACCTTTCAATCAGTGATCTATGAAAACATTCTGCACTTCTGAGATTGGCAATGTACAAAATGGTCATAGAAAATCAATTAGTAATTTCATCCAGTCTTTACTATATACTAAACCACTCCATAAGTTGAGTTAAATTTGAAACTCGTCAACCTGACTGCACACCAGACAGCCCCCACTTTAAGTTCCACATCCATATCCATACCTGGCCACCAATATCTATTAAGCAACCTTGTTTTGTTAAGATTCGTGTCCGGAGGTCACATGTACAATATCCAACAACTTTAGCCTTCATAACGATTTGTGGTACCAGTTATTACCATTAAAAAATTTGGACTAATTCAGCCTCCACTTTTTTATGTACATTCTTACCCACAGGTAAGTTACACTCTAAAGGTCACATATTTCTAACTTACCCCATCACTTTATCCGCTTCCAGATCCTGATCACGGTATGACTTCCAGTCTTGCTTGTTGTAAGGATCATGTCTTCCAGGACAGAGACCCCCTTTTCATTTCAGCTTGAAGACGTGCTATTGAACATGTAACAAGTGATGAATTGCTATTTCATCAAATGCACATTTCTAGTATGTGCTTTTATTCTGTAAATGTATAATGAATATCTCTGATAAGCAAAACCAATCAAAAATACATTTAGAGATAATTTGGTGACAATTTAGCGAAGGAATTATTTTATCTATTTTAATCATTTGCGTTTAGGCTTCTTTCTTTTAGTTTTAGATTCTTAAACACATGCAGGACAGGTTCCATTTTATCTATAGTCTCCATTTTAGTTAACCTGTCCAGCACGTTTACCTTTGGCCCATAATCCATCCTAGGTAATGGAGGTTGCCATTTTTGACAATTGAGGCTGACATTTGTTCTCAAATTATGCAGAATCATCAACATATCTGCCTTTGACACAGATGTCGTCTGTGCCTATCTTTCCAAGAACTGTGAAAGTGTCAAGTTATTCTGATTTAGACATCTACAAAAACCAAACTGCAACATCAGTCTGGGATAGGTGCCTTTCTGAAGGTCATACAACAACCATAACCCAAATAATGTAGTCTACATTGACAAATTTCTACCTTATTAGTACATCCAATGATGTATATGAATATATCAAAACATTCCTAAAGTGACATTGAAAATTCCATCTTAGATGAGATACAGACTACTTAGTGACCACGGAGATAGACGTGAAACTTCACCCAGGTCACAGACACAGATGAGCATGGCACCAAATTCCATCTCAACAGAAGAAGCCTCAAGCAAGATGTAATCTCCTAGCTCTTGGCCTGGTGCTCGAATTAACTGACAAGCTTTTCCAAACAGACAACAAACTCTGCTGTTTAGATGACCACTAGTTCTTTTAAGTTACCCAAAAGTATTAACACCACCTCATTTATGTAATGGGTGGGGTTCTGCAGGGCCACAATACCCTATTTTCATATTCAGTGCTGATGCATTGAACTAAGTTCATTCATGTCTCCTGTGGGTGTGAAAACAAACCTTGTAGAGCTGAGTCAAAAACTCAATGTATGCCACATTTGGAAATGTTAAAATGTGTGTTTGATTGCACATAATATCTAGGTAATCTTTACTTGAAACTGGTTTTAAAAACATTTTCTGACTCTGCATGATTTCACTTTAGATTAGAGGCACAGTACTATGCCATCATCTTTTAATTTTTCGACCCGTACCTGGGGTCACCTGCCTCACCAATATTTAGAACATAAAATTGGTAAAAACACATGCTTGCCAGCACTATATTTAGTCTTATTTTCTTGTATTCTCTTCCATTCCTCTTATATATTTCTCTTTGCATATGTTTTTCTTCCTTTATTTTATTTAAAACTTAAGGTGGAAGAATTGGTTTTGGATTCTTTTCTTTGCACACTTTCTTTACACTTTTCTTACACTTAGTATAGATATCGTTATCGCTCACTGATAGTATCTATCAATAAAAATATCTGCTTTGCTAATCACGGTTTACTAGAAACACTTTGGTCGGTGGTGGCTTCTTGCGGGCCCTTTGCCCAAAATAACCTTAGTTATTTCTTTTTCTTTTAATTCTTTTTCTTTTACTCATTAGCTTTTGTTTTTTCACAGCCTTGGGAAAGCCCTGGCTAAACTTGCCACATAGGGCGAAACACGTGTCGGCTGCTCCATTCAGCAAAATCTGGCTACACAAAAAATGAGTGAAATGGACTTATAAATCAATTTATGCAAATAAAAGAACTACTTTTTGTTTACAAATTAATGTGGATTTCTATGTTGCATTCCAAGTAAGGACTCATACTTCTTCCAATAATAAAATAAAAAATTAAATTGGGAAGAGAGGAACATTTGCTTACTTCTTACTCTCAAGTAAATTAAATGTGCTAATTAGGGAGATGCTAATTCTAACATCTTCAGAGACAAGAGAACAATCACTTTACCCCTGGTTAACTGGGGTATAGTGTAAAGTCCCATGCCCAGCAAAAACCTGTTCAGCTAAAGAAGGCAAAAATCTGGGGGACTACCAAGCAAAGGATAACCATTTCCAACAACAGCATACTTGATGTTGACAGGAAATATAATAATGTTATAAAGCACCATCTTCTGATTTAGCAAATCCAAGAGAATCAGAACTCGTTTTCAGGAAATCTGCCTAATTCCATTCGATTCTGGGCTAAGACCCACTGCCTCTCTCAAGGTGTTTTCAGATTGATACTACAGAAGGATTCACACATGTGGATCTCCTTAGCTGTGAGCCACTGGTCGCAATTAATGAAATGTCATGAGGAGTAACGATGCAAGTAAAACTCTTTATTGCAACACAACTTGAGTGACAGTTCTTTTCTCGAAGCCTCTCCACCATCTGATCCCAGTTCAGGTTAAAAAATCCCAGAGCATAGATTATTACCTAAGGAGTGTCAAAAAACATTAAAGAATGAAGGATTGGTCTTTACATTTATTAGATACATTTACTATGTGGGGAAATGTTAATCTTTTGTCTCTAAGATACATGGTATAATTCAGTTAGCTGAAAGTAACTTTGATATTAGAAATGCGTATTAGGAGTGACTGACCTAACGTTTAAGAACTTTTACAATGTTAATGTAGGAGAGTAGGGTCTGCAATCCTATGATCACCCAGATTTTTGCTTTTTTTGCTGCACTGGTTTACGACTTTCCCTGGCTGTGGGCCTGCTAATCAGACCCACAGCCTAGCTGTTCTCTCTATCCAAATTGTACCCAGGTACTGAATTGGCACTGGGCCCTCTCCAAGTCCCTGTACCCAGGGCTGAGGTGCACCCAGAAGTCTCCCAGGGGCTGAAGCATGTATTATGCCACCCCTGGATTGACTAACTAAAACTGACACAACTGGCTGCACGACAGCTGGGGCAAGGTGGTGTACCCACCCTTTGCTTTAGATATAGTATACCTATATCTAACCCTAAAATGGACACACAGATCTCCTATCAGTCACTCCTATGGCAGGCCTTAACAATCCTGAAGGCAGAGTGCGTGGAATCGTGTGAGATGGTGCTCTGGCATGAGCTGAGCCTGTCTGCGGCTTTCGGGATCTATCCCTTAGCCGTTTCCATGATATCGCATACCATATACTCTTAAGTGCATTATAATCCTCGCGGTTATGTGCCAACTCTGGTATCGCTTTATCAAAACATGTCGAGTAAGGTGTCATACGAATTGGAATACTAACCCCTCGCCAATTCTGGCGACGGGGTTAGCATTCCACCCTTCTAGAGGGACACGACATGCCTGTAACCTATAACCCGGTTAAAAGTCAGACAGAGCCTTAGCATCCACAAAATGGATGCTGCCACCGAGACACAAGTCTGCCCTCCTGCTGCTGGGAGTCCTCCCAGAGCAGGAGATAAGGACAAAGGGTTTCCTGCCAGGGGCGGTGCCAGCACCGTCCCAGACAGGGTTTTGTGTATTGTAGGTAGGCAGGGCTTTAGAGGAAGGTGACTGCACATGGCACCCCGGTGCTCACTGTGCATAGGCTGGCTGGAACCAGTTCCAGGGTCACTCCAGACCCTGTGCTGGGGAAAAGCCCGCCAAGGAAGTGGGTGTACCCACCCCCCTCCTGGTCCCACCCATAGGGCAGGACCTAGTCGCGTGCCAGCCCCCTTTTCCCAGATAAAGGTAGAGACTGGCCCCCTTCCAAATCAGATCATCTTTGGAATCAAGATACCACTTTCCACGAAAGGACTTCACGATTTCTTCCTCAAGATTCTCCCTTGTGGCTAAGGAGTAGTCACCCTGCATCCGCAGGCACCATCTAAGAACACTGCGGTCTGCTGCACGTCCTTCCTCCGGAATCCGACTGCCCAGCTCGACGAGACCCGGCTTCCCTGGCACCTCTGACCTCTACCCACCTCTACAGCGCAGCTGAGAACCGTGGGTGCGACGAGACCTCGAGGGACCGGCCATCGCCAAGACTGCACGACTTCTGCACAGCAAGCCCACCGAGTAATTTCCTGGTGAGTGCTTTGGGGTCCGAGAAGCCCCCACCCTGAGCAGCTCCAGCACCGAAGAGCAGCCCCCCAGCATCTCCACGATCGGCGTGGGGCCCTTCTGCCTTCTGCTGCTCACCGCGTTGTTTGGCTACTAGCCCGTTGGCTTGTGGCCTTCCTGACGACGCCCGACGACATTTCTGCTGCTGGTCTGGTTGCTCCAGACTGGCCCTTGCTCCCTCCCAGAAGAGGAGCACCCCGGACCCTCCTGGTCCACTCAAGACGCCATTTTGAGTCCACCGCGTGGGCTTGAATTAGCCAAGGCTTGTTGCCCAATCCTGGGTAACTTCGACGCCAACGACTTCATCCTTCGTGGGACAGCTCGCACCTCCATCCTGGTCGCCGACAAACGCCTCCTGGTCCGAGAGACTGCAGAGCCCAGCAGCGCCCACTCACCTGACTGCGGTGACTTCGCCCGGTGCCATCCTGGTGCCCACTTAATCACTGGCTAGTGATTCAAGAACTTGGTCCCCTCTGCTTTCAGGTTTTCTTCTTCCTTGATCCAGGCTTGGATCCATCGAACTTTCCTTCACTGGTCGCCTGCCAGCAACTTCTTCCTTCCAGGCTCCTGGTCCGGCAACGAGATCCCCGACGTCTTTTCAGACCTATGCAGCTGCAGCCCCTGGGCTAGGTAACTTCGGCACTTCGGTGTCCCAGCATAGCCTCACTATCCTAGGGTCAGGATCCACTGTCGTTTTCTTCCCACCAGGTCGGGTTCGCCCGTGAACACTAACTTTGTAAATTCTAGCTTCCATAGACTTTGTCCCGCATCCCGCGTGAGAGTGCACACTCTGCACCCGAGTTCCCTAGGCCTCCTGCTAGTAATCTAAAGGTTCAGTAGTCCAGTCCTAGCGATCCCAAAGCCTCTGAGAATCGTTACTTACCTGCTAGTAATTCGCATTCCACTTTGAAAGTATATGGTTTTTCGTGCCCCTCGGGCATTTGTGTAACGTGCTAACTTAAAAGTATTTTCGTAAGAGTTTTGTTGTGTGCTTAGCACCCTGTCCTCATAAAGAGTACAGGGTTGTTGTGATTCTAATAAATACATTGTTTATTTTCATAAACACTTGTGTGGTGTCCTTTCACTGGGTGTTCAAGGGGTAATGTGATGGTAAAACAGCTGGCTTAACACGCCCTCTAGAGTCTTAGCCTTAGACTGCTCGTATCCATGCTACTAGGATAGCTGGTCTATAAGGTTGACTTACAACCAATCATCAATAAGGGTTGTTTGGACTGATATATAGTGATCACTAGAATAGTGAGCACTGCACATCAGGCCAACTTCTCACATTGGTGAGCAGCGGTTGGGATTTGAGCTTGCTGTTGTTTTACCACACATGCCCTAAGAATATCTTGTGAAAGATCACATAAGTACTAAAGGTACATATAACTTAGCTTAGAATACTCTGAGTTCTACTGAACCAGCTGTTGTAGCTCCTAGGGCCTAGCACACCCTAAACTACAACTCTAGCAAGGGATCAGTAGGCAAACATATAGTGTAGGTAAGTGCACCACTTACACCTCACTAGAAAAGCATGTCGACTCAGGGGGACTCTACTGAGACTCCCCTGGTCAGTGTTGACCCTCCACAGGTCACTTCAAGATATGCAGCTCTCAATTTTCAGGAGATGAGGCAACTCTGTGTCTCCAGGAAACTGAAGCAGGGGTCTAACCCCACCATTCCCTTTCTGATAGGTCTCTTAGAGACATATGATGCCAGAAAGCTCTCTCAGTTACATGAGAGCATGCCAGCCTTAGAGGGAACCTCTGGGGATCCAGACCTCCCCAACACTGATTCAGCAGTTGAGGAGGAGGATCAGGAGGTACTCTCTGGGGATGAGGTAGACAAAGGTCTTGAGGTAGTCAGAAGGCTAACTAGGACCAACTTAGACTTACTTGGGCTAGGATCTGGGGGCCCCCCAGTACTAACCCGAAGTGGGCCTAACCTTGGAGTTAGGAGAGATAGATCTCTTTCTAGGGACTCCAATAGATCTCTGCACTCTAATGCCTCTTCTCAGGGGAGAAGGAATCCTCCACAGAGGAGATTTACTTCCCCTCAGAGAAAGGAGCATGAAGCTAGGATGAGACAAGCTGAACTGAGGATTGAAAGGGAAGAAATTGCCCTGGCCAAAGAGAAGCTTGCCCTGGCAAGAGAGCAGCAGATGAGTGGGCTAGCTCCCACTGGTGGCAGCAATCTCCCAAGAGATAGAGAGAAGGGTTTAGATACTAAACACCTGACTAAAATAGTGCCCCCCTTTAAGCAAGGGGATGATATCCAGAAATGGATGGCTGCTCTGGAGAGGGCCTGCACTGTGCAGAACATTCCCCAGAGTCAGTGGGCAGCTATACTGTGGCTCTCCTTTGATGGTAAAGGTAGAGATAAGCTCCTCACTACAAGAGTGGAGGATGCTAACAATTACCAGGTCCTGAAGAATACACTGGTTGATGGGTTTGGTTTAACCACTGAGCAGTACAGGTTGCTGTTCAGAGACACCCAGAAAACTCAGTCTCAGGACTGGTCTGATTTTGTGGATTGTGCCACTAAGGCTTTGGAGGGCTGGTTGCTGGGTAGCAAGGTTACAGATTACACAGGATTGTATAATCTAATGATGAGAGAACAAATTTTGAACAATTGTCAGAACCAGTTGCTGCACCAGCACCTTGTTGATTCAGATCTGACCTCTCCCCAAGAATTGGGAAAGAAGGCAGACAAATGGGTCAGGACAAGGATCAAGCAGAACCAGAACCAGAACCAGGGTGGTCAGAAGAAAGCAGACCAGAAGGGTAATGTTAAGAATGAGCAAAATGACCAGAAGTCTTCACCAGGTCCCCAACAAACCAAAGAGGGTGGGGGTCAGGCTTCCCAGAAGAAGAAGACTCAAGAAGGCCAGTCAAAAAGGTGGTGCCAGTACTGCAAAAGTAAGTCTCACTGGTTTAGTGAGTGCACCAAAAGAGGAGGAGGACAAACTCCTGCCACTACAGCTCCTAAAGCAACTGCACCCCCTAGTACAGTCAGTAGTGGTAGTGTCACTCCCAAGGCATTAGTTGGGTTAACCTTGGGTACTGAGGGGTCTGACAACTTAGTTGGCACACTCACTCAGGCTGTCCTTGTCTGTACAGGGGATATGGATATGTCCCCTGAAATAAGTCCCAATACTTTGGGCAAATACAGGCAGACACCTTTGATAAATGGCAAAATGGCTCAGGCCTATAGGGACACTTGTGCCAGTGTCACCATGGTGACACCTAACTTTGTGGACCCTGGACAGATCATGCCAGGTACTGATTTCCTGGTGACCAATGCCAGCAATGTCACTACTAGTCATAGTGTGGCAATTGTGGCTTTCTCCTGGGGTGGAGTGAAGGGACAAAAGAAAGTTGTAGTCAGTTCAGACCTCCCAGTTGATTGTTTGTTGGGCAATGATTTGGAGTCATCACAATGGTCAGAAGTGGAGCAGAGGACTCACATGGAGATGTTAGGCTTGCCAGCACATGTGCTTGCTGTGACTAGGTCACAGGCCAGAAAATGCCCCACTGAACAGGTGCTGGATCCTGAAATGATGGACCAGACACCTTCCAAGAAGAAGAGCAGTAAGGGTAAGGCTTTGCCTTCCCCCTTGCCCCAGGTTGAGGATCAAGTCTCTGAGGAGGCTGATCTAGAAGAGCTGAGGGAAACTGAGCCTAAAGAGCTTGAACTTGATCAAGTTGAGTTTCTGGGCTCAGGGGGACCCTCCAGAGCAGACCTGGGGAAGGAACAGTTGAGCTGCCCTTCCCTTGAACCCCTCAGACAGCAGGCTGCTGCTGAGGCTGCAGGGAATGCCACAGGTGCCCACAGGGTATACTGGGAAGATGGACTCCTGTACTCTGAGTCAAGAGACCCCAAGCCTGGTGCAACCAGGAGGCTGGTCATCCCCTTGTCTCTGAGAGGTTTCCTTCTCACCTTGGCCCATGAGATTCCCCTTGCAGGTCATTTAGGTCAGACAAAGACTTGGGACAGGCTTGTCTCACACTTTCACTGGCCCCATATGAATGAGAATACAAAGGAGTTTTGTCGCTCATGTGTCACTTGCCAAGCCAGTGGTAAGTCAGGTGGCACAACAAAGGCCCCCCTCATACCACTACCAGTGGTGGGGGTCCCCTTTGAAAGAGTGGGGATTGACATTGTTGGTCCAATGGAACCCCAGACAGCATCAGGACACAAGTTTATACTGGTGGTGGTGGACCATGCCACCAGGTATCCTGAGGCTATTCCCCTTAGGACCACTACAGCCCCTGTAGTGGCAAGAGCCCTAGTTGGAGTGTTCTCCAGAGTGGGTTTCCCTAAGGAGGTCGTTTCTGACAGAGGTACAAACTTCATGTCAGGATATCTGACTGCCATGTGGAAAGAGTGTGGTGTGAACTACAAGTTCACCACACCCTATCATCCACAATGCAATGGGCTTGTTGAGAGATTCAACAGGACCCTGAAAGGGATGATTCATGGACTACCTGAACCTCTTAGGAGAAGATGGGATGTCCTGATCCCCTGCCTCTTGTTTGCTTACAGAGAGGTCCCACAGAAGGGGGTTGGCTACAGCCCTTTTGAGCTTCTGTATGGGCATCCTGTAAGGGGACCGCTGTGTTTGGTGAAGGAAGGATGGGAGAGACCTCTCAAAAAGCCTGCAACCAACATAGTGGACTATGTACTTGGTCTCCGCTCCAGGATGGCTGAGTATATGGAAAAGGCATCTAAAAACCTTGAGGCCAGCCAGGAACTTCAAAAAGCTTGGCATGACCAAAAGGCTGTACTGACTGTGTACCAGCCAGGACAGAAGGTGTGGGTGCTGGAGCCAGTGGCCCCAGCAGCTCTGAAAGACAAATGGTCTGGGCCCCACACCATCGTTGAGCAAAAGGGAGAGGTTACCTACTTGGTGGACCTTGGAACTCCCAGGAGCCCTCTCAGAGTGCTCCATGTTAACAGGCTCAAGGCATATGTTGACAGGAAGGACATGAGCTTGCTCATGGCCACAGATGAGGGACAGGAGGAAGAGAGTGACCCTCTCCCAGACCTGCTCACTCAGAATCCTGATGATGGGTCAGTTGATGGTGTTGTCTTTTGTGGCAGCCTCACTGAACATCAGCAACAGGATTGCAGGCAAGTTCTGCAATCCTTTCGACATATGTTCTCTCTGACACCCAGCCAAACTGATTGGTGTACCCATGATGTTGACACTGGAGACAGTCTGCCTGTCAAGAGTAAAATCTACAGACAGCCTGATCATGTTAGAGACTGCATAAAAACTGAAGTGCAGAAAATGTTGGAACTGGGAGTCATTGAGCCCTCAGATAGCCCTTGGGCTAGCCCAGTAGTTCTAGTGCCAAAGCCTCACACCCAGGGTGGTAAGAGAGAGATGAGGTTTTGCGTAGACTACAGAGGCCTCAATGCAGTCACTAAGACTGATGCCCACCCAATACCAAGAGCAGATGAGCTTATAGATAGATTGGCTTCTGCCAACTTCTTAAGCACATTTGATTTGACAGCTGGGTATTGGCAAATCAGGTTAGCTGAGGAAGCCAAACCCAAGACAGCATTTTCTACCCCTGGAGGGCATTATCAATTTGTGGTAATGCCCTTTGGACTGAAAAATGCACCTGCCACCTTCCAAAGGTTGGTGAATCAAGTCCTCACTGGGCTGGATGACTTCTGTGCAGCTTATCTTGACGATATTGCTGTCTTTAGCTCCACCTGGGAGGATCACCTGGTCCACCTGAGGAAAGTGTTAGAGGCCCTGCAAAAGGCAGGCCTCACTATCAAGGCCACCAAGTGCCAGATAGGGCAGTCACAGGTTGTATACCTGGGCCACCTTGTAGGTGGAGGCCAGGTTCAGCCACTGGAGAGTAAGATACAGGCCATCAAGGACTGGACTCCTCCACTCACCCAGACTCAGGTTCGAGCTTTCTTGGGCCTGACTGGGTACTATAGGAAGTTTGTCAGAAATTATGGGTCCATAGTGACCCCCCTTAATGACCTGACAAGCAAGAAGATGCCAAAGAAAGTTCAGTGGACAGCAAGCTGTCAGAAAGCATTCAATGACCTAAAGCAGGCCATGTGCACAGCACCTATCCTCAAGAGTCCAGATTACTCCAAGCCATTCATTGTCCAAACAGATGCTTCTGAGTTGGGTGTGGGAGCTGTTCTGTCTCAACTGAATTTTGATGGTAATGATCAGCCTATTGCTTTCATTAGTAGAAGGTTGACACCCAGAGAGAAAAATTGGTCAGCTATTGAGAGGGAGGCCTTTGCTGTGGTCTGGGCCCTGAAGAAGCTGAGGGCCTACTTGTTTGGCACTCACTTCACCATTCAGACAGACCATAAGCCCCTCTTGTGGCTAAATCAGATGAAGGGTGAAAACCCCAAACTGCTTAGGTGGTCCATTTCCCTACAGGGGATGGATTTTACAGTGGAGCATAGACCTGGGACTGATCACAGCAATGCTGATGGGCTCTCCAGGTATTTCCACTTAGAGCAAGAAGACTCACCTGGTCAAGGTTAGCTTATTGTCCCAAAGTTTGGGGGGGGGTCATGTAGGAGAGTAGGGTCTGCAATCCTATGATCACCCAGATTTTTGCTTTTTTTGCTGCACTGGTTTACGACTTTCCCTGGCTGTGGGCCTGCTAATCAGACCCACAGCCTAGCTGTTCTCTCTATCCAAATTGTACCCAGGTACTGAATTGGCACTGGGCCCTCTCCAAGTCCCTGTACCCAGGGCTGAGGTGCACCCAGAAGTCTCCCAGGGGCTGAAGCATGTATTATGCCACCCCTGGATTGACTAACTAAAACTGACACAACTGGCTGCACGACAGCTGGGGCAAGGTGGTGTACCCACCCTTTGCTTTAGATATAGTATACCTATATCTAACCCTAAAATGGACACACAGATCTCCTATCAGTCACTCCTATGGCAGGCCTTAACAATCCTGAAGGCAGAGTGCGTGGAATCGTGTGAGATGGTGCTCTGGCATGAGCTGAGCCTGTCTGCGGCTTTCGGGATCTATCCCTTAGCCGTTTCCATGATATCGCATACCATATACTCTTAAGTGCATTATAATCCTCGCGGTTATGTGCCAACTCTGGTATCGCTTTATCAAAACATGTCGAGTAAGGTGTCATACGAATTGGAATACTAACCCCTCGCCAATTCTGGCGACGGGGTTAGCATTCCACCCTTCTAGAGGGACACGACATGCCTGTAACCTATAACCCGGTTAAAAGTCAGACAGAGCCTTAGCATCCACAAAATGGATGCTGCCACCGAGACACAAGTCTGCCCTCCTGCTGCTGGGAGTCCTCCCAGAGCAGGAGATAAGGACAAAGGGTTTCCTGCCAGGGGCGGTGCCAGCACCGTCCCAGACAGGGTTTTGTGTATTGTAGGTAGGCAGGGCTTTAGAGGAAGGTGACTGCACATGGCACCCCGGTGCTCACTGTGCATAGGCTGGCTGGAACCAGTTCCAGGGTCACTCCAGACCCTGTGCTGGGGAAAAGCCCGCCAAGGAAGTGGGTGTACCCACCCCCCTCCTGGTCCCACCCATAGGGCAGGACCTAGTCGCGTGCCAGCCCCCTTTTCCCAGATAAAGGTAGAGACTGGCCCCCTTCCAAATCAGATCATCTTTGGAATCAAGATACCACTTTCCACGAAAGGACTTCACGATTTCTTCCTCAAGATTCTCCCTTGTGGCTAAGGAGTAGTCACCCTGCATCCGCAGGCACCATCTAAGAACACTGCGGTCTGCTGCACGTCCTTCCTCCGGAATCCGACTGCCCAGCTCGACGAGACCCGGCTTCCCTGGCACCTCTGACCTCTACCCACCTCTACAGCGCAGCTGAGAACCGTGGGTGCGACGAGACCTCGAGGGACCGGCCATCGCCAAGACTGCACGACTTCTGCACAGCAAGCCCACCGAGTAATTTCCTGGTGAGTGCTTTGGGGTCCGAGAAGCCCCCACCCTGAGCAGCTCCAGCACCGAAGAGCAGCCCCCCAGCATCTCCACGATCGGCGTGGGGCCCTTCTGCCTTCTGCTGCTCACCGCGTTGTTTGGCTACTAGCCCGTTGGCTTGTGGCCTTCCTGACGACGCCCGACGACATTTCTGCTGCTGGTCTGGTTGCTCCAGACTGGCCCTTGCTCCCTCCCAGAAGAGGAGCACCCCGGACCCTCCTGGTCCACTCAAGACGCCATTTTGAGTCCACCGCGTGGGCTTGAATTAGCCAAGGCTTGTTGCCCAATCCTGGGTAACTTCGACGCCAACGACTTCATCCTTCGTGGGACAGCTCGCACCTCCATCCTGGTCGCCGACAAACGCCTCCTGGTCCGAGAGACTGCAGAGCCCAGCAGCGCCCACTCACCTGACTGCGGTGACTTCGCCCGGTGCCATCCTGGTGCCCACTTAATCACTGGCTAGTGATTCAAGAACTTGGTCCCCTCTGCTTTCAGGTTTTCTTCTTCCTTGATCCAGGCTTGGATCCATCGAACTTTCCTTCACTGGTCGCCTGCCAGCAACTTCTTCCTTCCAGGCTCCTGGTCCGGCAACGAGATCCCCGACGTCTTTTCAGACCTATGCAGCTGCAGCCCCTGGGCTAGGTAACTTCGGCACTTCGGTGTCCCAGCATAGCCTCACTATCCTAGGGTCAGGATCCACTGTCGTTTTCTTCCCACCAGGTCGGGTTCGCCCGTGAACACTAACTTTGTAAATTCTAGCTTCCATAGACTTTGTCCCGCATCCCGCGTGAGAGTGCACACTCTGCACCCGAGTTCCCTAGGCCTCCTGCTAGTAATCTAAAGGTTCAGTAGTCCAGTCCTAGCGATCCCAAAGCCTCTGAGAATCGTTACTTACCTGCTAGTAATTCGCATTCCACTTTGAAAGTATATGGTTTTTCGTGCCCCTCGGGCATTTGTGTAACGTGCTAACTTAAAAGTATTTTCGTAAGAGTTTTGTTGTGTGCTTAGCACCCTGTCCTCATAAAGAGTACAGGGTTGTTGTGATTCTAATAAATACATTGTTTATTTTCATAAACACTTGTGTGGTGTCCTTTCACTGGGTGTTCAAGGGGTAATGTGATGGTAAAACAGCTGGCTTAACACGCCCTCTAGAGTCTTAGCCTTAGACTGCTCGTATCCATGCTACTAGGATAGCTGGTCTATAAGGTTGACTTACAACCAATCATCAATAAGGGTTGTTTGGACTGATATATAGTGATCACTAGAATAGTGAGCACTGCACATCAGGCCAACTTCTCACAGTTAACATATGTGAGAACCAGCAACTTTATGCTAAAGGTTGAAGCAATGATTTTTCATTTCATGTTTTTTGGTTGATCTCTTGCTTATCTTTGCAGCTTTGTGGGCATTTACGCTATACGGAGAGATGGACTTACGTGGTGTGAAGTTATACATTGTGAAGTGGAGCTGGGGTGGCAGATTGGTGAAGGAATATGTTACTTACCCCGTAAGCATATGCTCATATAGTGCTTTTGATTCACATGCATTCATACCCCTTCCATCTAATGCTGAATTTAGACATTACACGTTTTTTTCTTCAATGAAGCTTACAATCATGGGATTTAGAGTGACTCCCCCTGTAAAACACGTGTATGGGCATTGAATCCACATTTAGATTGTTTTCCGTATAATAGGATAAGGTGAAAATGAAGACGAGTGTCTCAGAAAGTATATGTTTCGCGTGCATTGTAACTAGTTAAGGAGATACAAACATGTGCTGTCATTGCCCACTTCTGGGGAGGTGGGAGGATTGATTTTAACGTGCCAACAATGGATGCCTCTCCACGCACGATTTAAGTGTAACAGTGGTGTTTATGAATATACTGTGACAATAATAAATTGGCACTACATCTGGTATGTACTAGAAATAATTTATTTTAATTACTACCTATTTGCAAAGGGATTGAGTACTAGTAGATGATGGTTTTTGTTTTTATAGATCGTATGATAGTGGAGACTTGTCCCCTACATATTATCAGTAGTTACCTACCTCTGAAAAACAGCATAAGGAGAAGAATATTTCCTGTGAAGAAAATCAATCCGTCAAAATTGTGGTGGGTACTATGTCCACTTTAATGAATTAGGACTAAAGTACTGAGCAGAATGCACAACATTATCTATAGGGAGCTAAGTTTTTAGCCCCGAGCTTTTATGAAATAACTGTCCTTGTGGCATGTACTATGCCTCTTTTTAATGAATTAGGATTCTAAAAATGAGAGCCAATCAGTACTGAGCAGAATACACAATATTATGCACAGAGAGCTACGTTTTTAGCCTTGAGGAAATAACTGTCCTTTTGGCATAAATATTGATTTTAAAGAAAAAAGACAATTCTCTTGTTGTGATTGAATGTGTATGGATGCTGGTTTGTTGGACAATCACCGTACAGAGCCATTAGTTCAATATGTTTGTCTTTGTTAATATTATTTTAATTTTTTTTATAAGATTGTAATGTGAATAAATGAAGTGGTTTTATAATTACATCAATAGACCACGCTGTTAATAATTTCATTTATTTTTATATAGACATAAGTGCTGGGAGAAATGATTAGTAAAGCCTGAAGGAGGAGGTTGGACCTGTAGATACCTCCGAAACGCGTTGCTTCCTGGTCTTCTTTTTAACAAAGTTTTTTTGTGAATTATATGGATTTATTATGCACCATATGAAAAGGATAACAAATAAGATTATATGTTAATCTGTGGTCAAGCATTGTGGTTTTTTTTTAAGTCTTGTACTTATTGATCTGCACTTTTTGTTATATATGTGATTTTGTATTGTGCATTTATGTGGATATTGCTTTTTAACATTTTTTATTATAACAGCTATAAAACAGAAGATTGTTTTCACTCAAATAAATAAAGATAGACAGTCAATAAATCTGAGGGCTGATTCCTTATCTCCATCCCAGATGAAACGGGATCCTGGAGCATCTAAGGGCGATAACCAATCTGGATTTTAACTATCCTGTGGCCAGACATTTTTACAATGTCCACAATAGCAATAGCAAACTCCCCAAATATGTGGGACTTGACAGAGTTTTGAAACACATTAGAGGGGGGACCAGGAGAAACAACTACGTATCCTAGAGTCCCGATACAATATCGACCTCAACACCAGAATGCCCTTTGGATTAAATAAGGAAGAGGAATTGGCTACACACAGAGATTATTTTTTTTTTTTTTTAAAACCTTTATTTGTGAAATAACAGAAGAACAAATACGGGCCCACAACCGTCCGGCTGGCCACAATATCATTCGAACCAACATTACAAGCAATACGTCCACTCAGTAGCACCTCTACACAATGGAACAAGCAATTAGGGTCGCATCGGATATCATCGTGTTACTGAGGACAGGAGCATTGAAGGTTAGTTTTAAAGATTTTTCTGAATATAAAACATTTTCAAATAGAGCACAAAAGGAGAAACGGAGTCCGTACAATCCCCTGACAACCGGAGGTGGCAGCATCGTGGAATAAATGTTCGCAAGCAACGAAGTCCCTCCACTCACATGGTGGAACAAGGATATACGTAACAGGAATACCAAACAACTAATATAGCTCATGTCTACCGGTACCCACCCCGTAACAGACCAACCCGCGGACCCAAGTTAGAAACAAGAAAAGAAAAGAATTAAGAGGAAAGGGAAAAATCAGGCCCATAGTAACGAAAATAAAAAAATAAAAATCCCCACCACCCACCCACCACCCTACACGCATGCAGGGGCCATGGCCTACCCCCCCCAGCAGTGTGCCTGTCGCCCAATAAAGAACCCGAAATATAGGACTAAAGAAAGAAAGAAAAGAAAAAGGAAGTCACAAAAGACCGAAGGAGGGCAAAACCAAAGTGCGCTCGAATTCCTCCGCCACATGTTTAAATTCGACCCCATATATAACAAACCACAACAAAATGACAGAAGCACAGGAGGAAATGGGGAGAATTAGCACTTATCACAGCAGTACGTGTTGTGGACGCGCTCCAGACCGAGTCCCCACCGGCCATCCAATCACAAGCTGTAAAAAAAGTAGTCCTCTAGCCCTGGCCAGTTCGTGGGCGTGTCCCCAAGCACGGCGCCAAAAGAAGACCGGCCCCAGACAGAACAAAGGAACAAAATGGCCACTTTCGATGAAGAAGATGTGCACCAAAACAGAATGAACACCGCCAGTCACAAACAGTTCCATTGTCACAGGCAGGGGGCAGTTCCAGGGTCAACCGATAAGATGCAGTACATTGTAGGGACAGCCTAGCCAGAGATGCAAAAGCAACAAGGGGAACAAGTAGCCGTGGCTGCAGCGTAGGAAACAAAAGTAGCGACTTCAAGGGCGAGGGCGAAGGCCCCGGCTGAGAGGGAGACATTGTAGCGCTGCTCAGGTAGGCGGACCGCGGCCCGCAAGCTCCAGCACATCCGAAGGACTGTACTTCTATGCACTCACGCGGTATGACCGCACCCCAGTCAGAAAGCAACGGAGGCAGAGCGGCAGATCTAGAAGAGCAGGATAGCGGCTCATTGCCCAGAGCCAGTGAAACAGCATCCAGCCTCCCACACAGCACTCGGATACACACCCTCCATTCAGACTGTAGGAAGGTGGCTACCTGACTATGGTTACCCCAGATTTTTTTGCCTGTGTTTAGCTGGTTTTTTGACTTAGTTGACCTGGTTCCCTGCTAATCAGGGCCCCAGGCCATCTGCTCTCTCTGTAAAATGACACATGTGCTATAGGCACATACCAATTGGAAATGGACTCCTTGTCAGCCCCTGTAGAATGCACTATAGGTGCACAGGGCACAGGAGCCACTAAGGCCTACCAGGGGCTGCAGCATATCTTTTGCCACCCCTGGCTGGTTCTTAAATTGACACAACTGGCTGATCACTCAGCTGGGGTAAGGTGGTGTAATCACCCCTTGCTTAGATATAGTATACCTATATCTAAACCTATATCTGGACACATATTAACCTGTGAGCCACTCCTATGGAAAGGCCTCATCAATCCTGGAGGCTGAGTGCGTGGTTTTATGTGAGATGGAGCTCTAGCATGAGCTGAGCCTGTCTGCAGCTGTCGGGAACAACTCCCTAGGCTGTTTCAGGATAATGCCATACCATATACTATTAAGTGCCTTATAATCCTCGCGGTTATTTAGCAACTTTGGTTTGGCTTTATCAAAACATGTCGTGTAAGGTGTCATACGCTTTGGAATACCATCCCCTCGCCAGTTCTGGCGACGGGGATGGCATTCCACCCCTCTAGAGGGGTAAGACATGTTACTTCACTTTAATGCGGTTGATTTCTCCAAAGGCCTTAAGATCCACAAAATGGATGCCTCTGCCCCAGACAAATGTCTGGACCCCTGGAGCTGACCGAAACTCAGTCAAGGGGGTCCTGGACAAAGGGTTTCCTGTCACAGGAGGGTGTCACCGCCCTCCAGACAGGAGATAGTGTATTGTAGCAGGGAGGTTTGAAAGAAACCAGACACTGCCTGGGGCGCACAAGGCTGCCCCTTGCATAATCCGGCCAAACCGGTTCTGGGGCACTCCAGCCCTCGTGCCAGGGCGGCCTGGATCAAAGGAAGGGGGTGTATCCACCCACTTCCTGGGTCCCACCCATAGGAGGGGACCTAGCAGGTAATCACGCCCACCAGATTCGAATAAGAGTGGGAGCAGTGCCAATGCACATCAGATTTCCTGGAAGAAACATTTGAAACGATATTCTGGACCCTTCGCCCTCCATCTCAACGTGGAAGCCCGAAGAATCTCCCTTGTGGTCAAGGAGTGACCACCCTGCAGCAGCAGGCACCATCCAGCCCTCGACGTCTACTTAGTTGCAGTTCCCGCCGGAACTCGAGCGACTGAGATCGACGAGATCAAGCCTGCCCAGCTTCTAACAGCCCGATCCACAGTCCCTGCAAAGCTGAGACCCGTGGAGGCGACCGGAAGCGTGGGGCACGCCATCTTGAAGTGACCACGAGACGCTGACCGTGCAGCCCACGAGTGACCCTCGAAGCTGTACACCGGGGTTTGAGAAGCCCCCACCCTGAGCTACTCCTGAGCCGAAGTTCAGCCCTCCACACTCGACGAGTGCTGCGTGGGGCCCTTTGGCACGATTTGGCTCAACGCGTTGGCCCGGTCACTTGCCAGCTGGCTTGTGGTCCCTGTGCCGACGAACTACCTAAGAAGACTTGTGATTCTGGTTGCTCCAGATCCACACCAGCTCCCCTGAAAAGGAGCCCCGACTCTGACCTTCCTGGTCCGAGTGAGAAGCAATCTTCCGATCCTGCGTGGATTGCTCTTACCAAGGCTTGTTTGCTCCAAACTTGAAGCCGACTGCACCGACGGTGAGAGCCTGCGTGGGACAGATCGTGACCTGCTCCTGGACGTCGCAGATGCCCCAGAGCCCACGTGACAGCGGAGAGAAGCTCCTCGACGACCACCTGATTGCGCCCGACATTGCCTGGTTCCGTCCTGGTTCCACCCTGGTCACTGCTGAGTGACCCAGACTCTGTCCCCTCTGCTTTCAGGTACTCTACAACTTGAGTCCACCCTTGGACTCCACCGGACACTTCATCTTTAACCCGCCTGCAGCCCTTTCAGCTCCAAGCACCAAGAGCCTGCGTGTCAAAACCCGACGCCACTTCGACCCTGTGCACCCACTTCCTGTGGGTGAGGTAACTTTGCTCCGCCGGTGTTCCCACACTGGTGCACACCTCTAGGGTCTGTGTGTTAAGTTTTGTTCCTCTAGGTTCAGCGGAAGTGTCCTTAAACTTTAACTCTTTGACTTTTACGCACCATTGGCTAACATTGGTGCATGCGTGCGCTTTCCGCACATCTCCCGAATCCCGAGGGCCATTCCCGACTTCAGCATTGCTTGTCCTGACTGCTCCCAGCGATTCCCTAGGCCCTAGGCCTAACCACTGCTCGAGTGGCATCTCTTATACCACTTGTTTAGTATATGGTTTGAGTGGCCACCCGCCCTCATCCATAATTGTGCAACTTGTATGTTTAAACAGTGCTTTTTGATTTAACGCTTGTGCCCCTTTATTCATAAAGAATACTGGGGATTGTTTTTAGTAATAAACACATATATTTTTATAATATATACTTGTGTGGTGTCCTTTCATTTGGTATTACAGGATTGTATGTGGTAAAACAGTTCGCTTAACACGACCTCTTAAGTTAAGCCTTTAGGCTGCTTAGTCCATGCTACCCCTAGGATAGCTTGTCTAATAAGGTTGACTTACAACCAGACACCATAAGGGATTGTTTGGTCAGGTAGTAGGTGGTTCCAGAATTGGAAACATCCCCTACCAGGCCAACTTCTCACATTGGTGAGCAGCGGTGCGGATTTGAGCTTGCTGTTGTTTTACCATTGCAATCTTTATATCAAATTGAAAGATCACATCAAGTACCTCTAGGTACATATAAATCAAAAGCTTAGCATATTAAGTTCTACTGAACTTAGTAGTTGTAGGTTGAAGGGATTAGCACACCCTGACTACAACTAACTAGCAAGGTACAGTAGGAAAACACTTAGTGTAGGTAAGTGCACCACTTACACCTCACTAGTAACCATGTCTGACACAGGAAAAGCCTCAGGGTCTACTCCTGTGACAGTTGACCCTACCCAGGCAACTTTTGGATATGACAAACTAACCCGCAGAGACTGGATTGCCTTGTGCAAAGCAAGAGGGTTAAAAAGGGGCAGAAGCCCCACCTGCCTAATCCTGGTAGAAATCCTAGAACAGGATGACTTAGATAAGGCAAAGGCAGCTTCCCTAGACACAGGAAGTGGAGGGAACCCCCCTGAAACTGATCCCCCTCAGGAGGAGGAGGATGATGATGACTTAGATGAGGACTCAGATGTTGAGGACTTAGGAGTTCAGGATCAGGGTAGCCAGGTTCCAGTTGCCAGGCTTAGCCAGGCCAACTTGGACCTACTGGGGAATGGAGAGGGCCAGCACCTCCCCAGAACCCAACATGTTATTCTCCCAGGCAACAGAAGAGTGAGATCTCCCTCAGGGGACTCTCATGTTTCTAGTGCCTCCAGAGAATCACAGAGAGGCATGAGTGCTTCTCAAAAGCTAGAGCATAGGGCCAGAATGAGGGCTGTCAAACTCCAGATAGAGAGGGAGGAGGTAGCCTTGGCTCAAGCTAAACTTGCCTTGGCAAGAGAGCAAAAATTGTGTGGCTTAGATGCCACTGGTGGCAGCAATATTCCTAAAGAGAAACCCAGGTCCTATGGTAGTAGAAACCTGACAAAGATTGTGCCCCCCTACAAGGAAGGGGATGACATCCACAAGTGGATAACTGCTCTTGATAGAGCCTGCATGGTACAGCAGGTTCCTGAGGAACAGTGGGCAGCAATCTTATGGTACTCCTTTTCAGAGAAAGGGAGAGATAAGCTCCTCACTGTTAGACATGAGGATGCAAACAATTACAAAGTCCTGAAGAGTGTTCTGATAGATGGGTTTGGCTTAACCACTGAACAGTACAGGTTGAAGTTCAGAGACACCCAGAAGACACAGACTCAGGACTGGACTGATTTTGTTGATTGTGCAACTAAGGCTCTGGAGGGTTGGCTACATGGCAGCAAAGTACATGACTTTACAGGATTGTATAATTTGATTATGAGGGAGCAGATCCTAAGTAATTGTCAGAACCAGCTCTTACACCAGCACCTGGTGGACTCTGATCTGACCTCTCCCCAAGAATTGGGAAAGAAGGCAGACAAGTGGGTCAGAACCAGGATTAGGCCTAAGAATCAGGACAGTAACCAGAAGAAGGAGTCTACCAAGCCTCAAGATAAGGGTGGGGATAAAAATAAAGAAAAGACTTCCCCAGGGCCCCAAAACTCCAAGAATGGGGGTGGGTCCCAAGACACTTCTTCAACTGAGAAAAAGCCTTATTGTTATGCCTGTAAACAGGTGGGGCATTACAAAACAGACAACTGTTGTCCCAAGAATAACAATAAAGAAAATATACCTCCAAAGCCAGCTTCAACACCTCCTGTTACTGTCAGCAGTAATCCCCCAGGAAGTGGAAGCACACCCAGGAATCTGGGTGGGTTTACTGTTGGAGCTCAGGTGGACCCTGGCCTATCCAGGTCCCCATCACCCAATGATCTTGTTTATGAGACTGGCATGGGGTTTCCCAACTTCTCTGCTTGCCCAAATACTTTGAGCAAGTATAGACAAGAACCCATCATCAATGGTTTGAAAGTTGAAGCTTTTAGAGACACAGGGGCTAGCATCACCATGGTGGCTGATGGCATAGTCCCCTCTAAGCAACTTTTACCTGGTGCCACATACCAGGTAACAAACATTGATGGCATCAAAACAAATCATCCCATGGCAGTAGTAAGTCTCAGCTGGGGAGGTGTCATTGGCCCAAAGAGAGGGGCAGTGTCACCAAACTTGCCTGTAGACTGCCTACTTGGTAATGATTTGGAGATCTCAGCCTGGGCTGAGGTTGAACAGGAAACCCATTCTAGAATGGTGAATTCCCATGGAAAGGTTAGTGAGGCTGTGCTGGCTACAGCCCCAATCCAAGATGTCCTTCCTGAAAAGGTTGGTAGGGCTGGGAAACTCTCTGCCCCATCTTTAGTAAAAGCTCTTCCTGAACAGAATAGCAAAGCTGTTATGATAACAGCAGAAACCCAAACTGAGTCTCCTCCTGAAAAGGTTGGTGGGGCTGTGATGGCCACAGCCCAAACTCAAACTGACATGTGTGTTGTGAAACCTGAAATGATGGATAACTCCACACAAACTGAGAGCATGGAGGAGGAAGAGAAATCTCCCCCTCACCAGACTTTAGGACAGGATCAGCCTCCTCAGGGAACTGATCTTACCCCTGATGAAGGAGCTGCCCCAGAGGTGGTTGGGCCTAGCCTGACAGAACCTCTGATGTCAGTGGACCCTTCTCAGGTGGGACCCAGTCTGGTGCAGGTAACCTGCCCCTCTCTACCTTGCCTTAGCCAGCCCAGGGCTGCAGAGGACAAGAAGGACAGTGAGACCCAGAGGGCCCCCTGTCAAATAAAGCACCCCCATCAAAAGATTAGGTGCACCAAAACTAGTAGCCCTAGTAAGGTGAAAACTTTAAAAACTCCTGAGGGAGCCCCCTTAAAAACAGTTAGGGACCTCCCACAGATGGATTCTGTTGGGCACAGCCAAACCTGGGACCCAAGGGGCCCAAACCTGAACTGTCCCTCCAGCAAGCCAAACAGAGGGACCCAGCCTCCAGCTTTAGGTAGCCAGAGGTTGACCCTGAGAGCACAGTGCAACTCAGTTAAAGAGAGAAAGGCACACATGGTGGAAGATAATTGGAGGAAGCTAAGCCCTAAATTAGTAGAGCCTCGCTTCAATACTCCATATCCAAACCAGCCTTTAACTTTGCATAAACACACCCAAGGTAGTGATTCCCTATGGTGGAGGCCCTCTAATACCCAAAGGGTGAGGGACTGCTTAGTGGACCATGAGACAGGGGGTACCCATGCTAGTGCAGGTACTTCCTTATATGGCCACTCAGGCAATATAGGCTTACCTGGCCAAGGATAGCCTTATCTCCTTTCGTTTGGGGGGGGGTTATGTAGGAAGGTGGCTACCTGACTATGGTTACCCCAGATTTTTTTGCCTGTGTTTAGCTGGTTTTTTGACTTAGTTGACCTGGTTCCCTGCTAATCAGGGCCCCAGGCCATCTGCTCTCTCTGTAAAATGACACATGTGCTATAGGCACATACCAATTGGAAATGGACTCCTTGTCAGCCCCTGTAGAATGCACTATAGGTGCACAGGGCACAGGAGCCACTAAGGCCTACCAGGGGCTGCAGCATATCTTTTGCCACCCCTGGCTGGTTCTTAAATTGACACAACTGGCTGATCACTCAGCTGGGGTAAGGTGGTGTAATCACCCCTTGCTTAGATATAGTATACCTATATCTAAACCTATATCTGGACACATATTAACCTGTGAGCCACTCCTATGGAAAGGCCTCATCAATCCTGGAGGCTGAGTGCGTGGTTTTATGTGAGATGGAGCTCTAGCATGAGCTGAGCCTGTCTGCAGCTGTCGGGAACAACTCCCTAGGCTGTTTCAGGATAATGCCATACCATATACTATTAAGTGCCTTATAATCCTCGCGGTTATTTAGCAACTTTGGTTTGGCTTTATCAAAACATGTCGTGTAAGGTGTCATACGCTTTGGAATACCATCCCCTCGCCAGTTCTGGCGACGGGGATGGCATTCCACCCCTCTAGAGGGGTAAGACATGTTACTTCACTTTAATGCGGTTGATTTCTCCAAAGGCCTTAAGATCCACAAAATGGATGCCTCTGCCCCAGACAAATGTCTGGACCCCTGGAGCTGACCGAAACTCAGTCAAGGGGGTCCTGGACAAAGGGTTTCCTGTCACAGGAGGGTGTCACCGCCCTCCAGACAGGAGATAGTGTATTGTAGCAGGGAGGTTTGAAAGAAACCAGACACTGCCTGGGGCGCACAAGGCTGCCCCTTGCATAATCCGGCCAAACCGGTTCTGGGGCACTCCAGCCCTCGTGCCAGGGCGGCCTGGATCAAAGGAAGGGGGTGTATCCACCCACTTCCTGGGTCCCACCCATAGGAGGGGACCTAGCAGGTAATCACGCCCACCAGATTCGAATAAGAGTGGGAGCAGTGCCAATGCACATCAGATTTCCTGGAAGAAACATTTGAAACGATATTCTGGACCCTTCGCCCTCCATCTCAACGTGGAAGCCCGAAGAATCTCCCTTGTGGTCAAGGAGTGACCACCCTGCAGCAGCAGGCACCATCCAGCCCTCGACGTCTACTTAGTTGCAGTTCCCGCCGGAACTCGAGCGACTGAGATCGACGAGATCAAGCCTGCCCAGCTTCTAACAGCCCGATCCACAGTCCCTGCAAAGCTGAGACCCGTGGAGGCGACCGGAAGCGTGGGGCACGCCATCTTGAAGTGACCACGAGACGCTGACCGTGCAGCCCACGAGTGACCCTCGAAGCTGTACACCGGGGTTTGAGAAGCCCCCACCCTGAGCTACTCCTGAGCCGAAGTTCAGCCCTCCACACTCGACGAGTGCTGCGTGGGGCCCTTTGGCACAATTTGGCTCAACGCGTTGGCCCGGTCACTTGCCAGCTGGCTTGTGGTCCCTGTGCCGACGAACTACCTAAGAAGACTTGTGATTCTGGTTGCTCCAGATCCACACCAGCTCCCCTGAAAAGGAGCCCCGACTCTGACCTTCCTGGTCCGAGTGAGAAGCAATCTTCCGATCCTGCGTGGATTGCTCTTACCAAGGCTTGTTTGCTCCAAACTTGAAGCCGACTGCACCGACGGTGAGAGCCTGCGTGGGACAGATCGTGACCTGCTCCTGGACGTCGCAGATGCCCCAGAGCCCACGTGACAGCGGAGAGAAGCTCCTCGACGACCACCTGATTGCGCCCGACATTGCCTGGTTCCGTCCTGGTTCCACCCTGGTCACTGCTGAGTGACCCAGACTCTGTCCCCTCTGCTTTCAGGTACTCTACAACTTGAGTCCACCCTTGGACTCCACCGGACACTTCATCTTTAACCCGCCTGCAGCCCTTTCAGCTCCAAGCACCAAGAGCCTGCGTGTCAAAACCCGACGCCACTTCGACCCTGTGCACCCACTTCCTGTGGGTGAGGTAACTTTGCTCCGCCGGTGTTCCCACACTGGTGCACACCTCTAGGGTCTGTGTGTTAAGTTTTGTTCCTCTAGGTTCAGCGGAAGTGTCCTTAAACTTTAACTCTTTGACTTTTACGCACCATTGGCTAACATTGGTGCATGCGTGCGCTTTCCGCACATCTCCCGAATCCCGAGGGCCATTCCCGACTTCAGCATTGCTTGTCCTGACTGCTCCCAGCGATTCCCTAGGCCCTAGGCCTAACCACTGCTCGAGTGGCATCTCTTATACCACTTGTTTAGTATATGGTTTGAGTGGCCACCCGCCCTCATCCATAATTGTGCAACTTGTATGTTTAAACAGTGCTTTTTGATTTAACGCTTGTGCCCCTTTATTCATAAAGAATACTGGGGATTGTTTTTAGTAATAAACACATATATTTTTATAATATATACTTGTGTGGTGTCCTTTCATTTGGTATTACAGGATTGTATGTGGTAAAACAGCTCGCTTAACACGACCTCTTAAGTTAAGCCTTTAGGCTGCTTAGTCCATGCTACCCCTAGGATAGCTTGTCTAATAAGGTTGACTTACAACCAGACACCATAAGGGATTGTTTGGTCAGGTAGTAGGTGGTTCCAGAATTGGAAACATCCCCTACCAGGCCAACTTCTCACACAGACCATAAATCGGCAAGAGCGGCCAGAACGGAACCGTAGGTTAACACCGGTTGTCGGTCCAACAAGTCCGTGGTATGGGACGTGACAAACTGTCCAGCGCACCGTTCAGGTCCCCGCAGGGCGACACAGTCAGGAGTTGAGGAGACATTCACCCCCATAGCCAAGGAGCCAGACGCCATCTCCACACCGACGGGGGATGCACAGGAGTGTGGGGGCGGAACCGGCACCGAGAGGCTGGGGGCCAAGCCGCCGATCTTGTCCGGACACTCTAGAGAGAAGCCGCCCACAGCGAGTGCCATCTCAGTTGCGTCTCAAGACGGGGGAACACACGGGGGCACAACACCATAGCCAGGCAGCGCCAGAATGGGGTTGGCACCACACAGCCCATCCGCAGTGTCCCAAAATGAGAGAGGAACAGAATGCGCTCCCACTTAGCCGCTGCACACAGGTCCAATCCGGGTCCGCTTTGTCCCCTCACAGCGGGCAGCGTGCCGCAAGACGCCAGGTCCGTCCCAGCCCGAGCCCTCGCCGCCGCCCCAGCAGCCTCCAGCAGCGTACGAAAACACAGGTCCCGGTTCCAGGGCTACAAAGGCCGACAATCAATCGCCTCGATATTTCCGGTTTCCAGGCAGGCAGGGACATCGGAGGAACGCGAATCAACGCCGCACACCGTCATCGTCCTCCCGCGGCAGAATTAGCACAGGATAGGCATCAGGATACTAGCGCGGGAGACAAAGGCTAGCGGAGCCGGGAGCCTACACGTCCGTCTCAGTCGCCATCTTAGCTCCTCCCCCCACACATAGAGATTTAACCTTGATTATGGTTACAATTGGTTCCCTAAGATCATCTCTCTCTGTATCTCCTTCTCATTCATGATTTATATATTTATGATTGTGTTACTGTACCATATGGTTGAGGATATTATTATTTAAGAAGGGTGCACTGAGATCACTTTCCTGTGAGGGTAGACTGTGTACTACTGGCTGGTACTGGGGCATTTGCCCCAACTATATGTCTCTGTATCAATATATATGTATATACATTCCTGACATATTTTCTAGACTTGATCAATATACACAAAATTTTGGTCACGGTTCTAGATGTGGCTGATAATCAGGTCCACAAGTCCTTCCCTCATGGTGGATTTATTTTCACGGCTATTTAATTTCTTTATACTTTTTTCACTTTGCACTTTTTCATTAAACATATTCTTCTTGTTGCTTTCTTGACCTAGTTAAGCACACATGAGATTGTGTACATACATATTCTGTGCTCTGAGTTTCCGTATATATGCTTATAGATAACTGTGGTTAAGATATTTTTCCTTGACTGCTGTAGATTTGTTCATGTGGATTGATATGATAAATTTGTCATCTCTGCATGCACATAGGAACTTCCAATCAATGATGGGAGTCGTAGGATACAGGGCGTTTTATGAGTCATATACTTGGTGGTTACATCTTATGTAGGACTAATCATTTCCATGTATATTACATTGATTGCTGGTCCTCGAATGTTCCCTGCTAACTTTGATCAATATTGCCTTACAGGTACTGTTATTGAAATTATGTTTACTGCATATTGTTGGACATTGCCGAAATTGGCTATCTTATTTTTGTCAACTCCATTTATTGTTGGTATACTTAGTGTTAGCACCGGGGGTCTCTAGTTGGCAGAGGTAGGTACCACTGTCCAAATAGGGACCCTTGCTTCTAGTCAGGGCAAGGAGGAAACCCTCTAAGATAACCCCTGCTCACCCCCTTGGTAGCTTGGCAAGAGCAGTCAAGGCTTATCAAAGGCAATATGTAAAGTATTTGTACCAAAACTCACAGTAACACAGTGAAAACACCACAAACTGACTCCACAACAGTTTAGAAAAATAAAGGTATTTAATCTAAACTACACAAGACCGACACGATAAAAATCCAACATACACAGTTCAAGAATATGGTTGCAAAAGAGTTCTTAATGTTAGCGTTAAAATAATCCACAGTTGCGTGAAAAGTTCACAGTTGCGTCACCTTTAAATGCGACAAAGTTCCAAAACAGAAGCTGTTGCGGTGGAAAACAAGCTTTGCGACACTCCTGAGACCTTGGGGAGGTGATGCGACAATTCCGCTGGATGTAGCGGCGTGTTTGCGATGACTCCGATCTGTATGGGGAGGGTTGCGATGACTTGTATGGATTCCGGTGCGGATGTTCCGTTGAAGAAAAAGGCTCGCAAAAGGCACGATGCCATGATTCTCGGGGGCTGCGACGATCTCCGGGGCGACGATGCGCAGTCCAGCGGCGATTTTCCTTACGCATCTCCTCAATGCGATGGCTCTGCGACGATTCTCACAGCGACGTGATGCGGTGATCTCACCCAGCAGCAGCAGGCTCTGCGACAATGTTCGCAGCGGCGGAAATCTTCCTTCTAACGAATGTACCATGCCTGACATTATTATTCTTTTTCTCTGCCCTAATAATTTGTTTGAGAGATTTGTTTTCAAATGTAATTTGCATTTCTTCACAGGGATGTCTTTTATTTCTATGATGAAGTGAAATGTATTTGTAGAGTGTAGAGCCATGAACTTTGAACTTGACGAAGGCTGTAAGGCCGAAACGTGTTGTTCTGTGCACATTAAACCCACTTGCGGATACTAATCGGTGTGCCACCTCCTTTTCATTTGATAAGAATTGTTGGACTGTTTTATGGATCTTTGCTACCACGGCAGGCACCAACACCGAAGGGCAGGTGTACGGCATCAGGCAAAAACTGTTAGACCATATATATATATATATATATATATATATATATATATATATATATATATATATATATATGTATATATTTGTTGATCCTCAACTCCGGAAGTACGGAGCTTCGCCACAGCGGTCCTAGACGGGCTCCGGCTGTCCCATATATCATCAAACAGATCTCTACCATGCGTCATGAAAGAAATCCAGGACCCATAGATGTTTTGAAGTTTTATTTCAGGCAAGGGAGCGCCTCACCAACGCGTTTCGCTAAAGAGCTTGTTCCTGGCTTAGCTAAAAACTTTATTGCAACCTCATACATTGTAAACAGTCTCTTAGCTGATGGGCGCCATTTTGAAGTGGTTTCAAAGTGAATATATACATAAATCACGAATACTTTAAATCAGCAACAAACATAATCAAATGCATTATCTAGTTCAATCACTTTATCCATTGTGAGTTTATAATTAAAATTAACATCACTCATTAGGTAGTAGGCTCGGTGTCGTCAGTCTAGCCCAAGTGGGCAAAAATGTACAGCGCATAAACCTATGCAATGTAATTTCATCTCAATGTTTTCATTTTTGCATCAAAGGAAAATATTAAAGTTACTGTCACAATATGCCAAAGCAACATGATACATAAGTGCTTTTAAATTCCAAAAAACACACATTCTCAAATCACGACCAAGTGGGCTAGGGCAATAATATAATCATGGTGATTAAACACAACAAAAGTAACAATTCCCGCAATGAAAGCATTTTTAGGAGCCATGCCGTCACCTAAAAGAACTCTAGGCGCCTGCTGTTCGTAGTCCATGGCATCATCTTTGACTCATTCAATAAGCATAAATCAATAAATCAGGAGGTTGCTAAAAGAAAAAAGAAAAACATCTAGTACATTGTGTGTTCATCAATATAAAATCCATTATTTTACAAAGATCTCCAAAAGATCCACCTATATTCATTTATTGTACATCGGAAACTTCTAAACAGGACTAATGAAAGGTTCAGCAAAATAATTTATCCAAACTAGAAGTGAAATGACATCTCCTCATTTGAATTAAGTCCCACAGGTGTCATGGAATCAAAGTCAATTATAAATCTAGACTCCATACGTCTCAGCTGGCGCTCTCTGTCACATCCCCTCTCCTGATGTGCAATAGCATATATTACAACAAAAGATAAGAGTTTTGCATCTTGATTGTGCGCCGTCGTAAAGTGGTGTGCCACTGGGTATTGTCTATCATTGTGTTTAATGGCACGTAGATGTTCAAGGACTCACGATATACAGTACTACCTATGTAGAATGTTCCACAAGGACAAATTAAACAGTAAATGCAGTATTCTGTTTCACATGTGAAATTTCCCCTAATGACAAACTCTTGGGAACATATTTATGAATGGATCACAGGAAAACACAAAAGTTGTCAGTAGTCGTTGTAGATCCAGAAGGTATTCAAGAGTGCTTTAGCCATTCGCACTTAGAGTCAAGAGCAGATCCTAGTAGGTGAGCTGCGTCTGGTTAGTATCCAAATGGCGGCGCCTGCCCCACGAGCCTAATATAGACAAAGCCCCGGAATGACGCTGAAACCCGAAAAGGGGGCCCTGAGGGCAAGGGAGCCCCCCATATGGCAAAGTAGCTGCGAGATGACGCCGAAGTACATGTGGCGTTGCAGGAGCCCACCCGGATATCACGGACTGCCCTTCGCCTGCAGCAAAATGGCAGCCACCTCTGGGATGCGGGACCGGAGTTGATGGAACAGGCTAGAAGAGTTACCACTTTAGTGGCCACAACAAGCTGCCTGACTGATAGAAGGGTACCTGCAGGAAACGGGGGCACAACAGAGGTTTTGGAGGGCCAGGAGGGAGCTACCTGACCCTGTGCGTGACTTTAAGACTCCACTTACACCTGCGCAATATGATGTAGAAGCACACCTATGAGCCAAGAGGGACAACCGGAAGAAATGGGAACAACTGCGTCCGGAGGCCACGCACAGCTGACACATAACATGGCACCCGTCCTGCGGAAGACACACAACCCACATCATATGTGGATCCCAGCGCTTGGCTCACTCAACTACAAGACACTGCTGTTTGAGTGTCTGATTTCTTCTCCACGGCGCAATATATGAGGGCAGTGCCTGTCCCCAAAATTGCGCCTGTGACTCTGATCTTAGCACTCTCAATTCAGAGTTATGACCTTATAACACCAAGATGGCTGCCACAGTGGTCGCTAGCACATTGAACTACTACTCTGGGACAAAAACCAGACATCAACCAGAACTCAAACCTATCCCACACCCGGCGTACCCATCAGGACGTTGAATATGTGAAATTACCTTCGACCGTAGAGAGCTAGCTATTTGGCCGATGCCCGGTGGAGCTACCCTTTAGCTAAAAAGGAGATGGGTTGTGGACTTCCCCCTCGGCCGTCACCTACCCAGCCGGACTTTGGACGGACTTTCCTTCGTCTCTCCGTCGTCCCTCCACCCAACCCCTTACCATACCCCCTACCCTTCTACGCTCCATCTATCTCGCCTTCTATACTCTTTGAATGTTTTTCAGTTGAAACCCAGCTATTTGGCCAATGCCCAGTGGAGCTACCTGATAGCTATAGAGGAGTTAGGCTGTGGTTTTCCCCCCTGGCCGTCACCTACCCAGCCGGACTTTGTGCAGACTTTCCTTCATCTCTCCGTCGTATCTCCCTCCTGCCCCTTTACCCTACCCCCTTCCCCGTCTACGCTCCATTTATCTCGTCTTCTATCCCCTTAAATGTTTTACTAGTAACTGATGTCATTTTGTAACATTGTGGAACCTCATGTAAAGCGCTCTGATACCTCCGGGTCTAGCCAGCGCTATGTAAAACTCATAAAATAAAATAAAAATAAAATAAATAAAACTAGCTCAAGAATTTGGTTCAGGGTATAATTTTGTTAATCAAAAGTAGTTTTACTTCTTTTTTGGAAGTGATTGAAGTCACTCTGATTTCCGGGAGCAGGGCGTTTCAGATCCTAGGTGCTAGTCCGGAGAAGGTACAGTTGTCCGTTATCTTTTTTCAAAATTTTTGAGGTTTTAACAGCATGGTGCTGGTGCTTCTCGAAGTTCTGCCACTGCCTGATAAAGCCAGTTTATTGGCTAGATACTTTTGTGTGTTGAAGTGCTGGCCTTTGTTTGTCATGCAAGCAATTTTAACTGTGTTCTTGCCTCATAAGAGAGCCAGTTCAGTGCCTTTAGATCAGGGGTGATGTGTTGTTCTTTTTGGAGCCGGTGACGAGTCTTGCAACGGCGAGGCTTATTGGAGTCAGTCTGGATCTTGGCAAACCACATATTCCCATAGTCTATTCTGGGTATCACTAGAGCTTGCACTGTTGATCAGAGGTCGTCGGCGGTGAAGAAGGGTTTTAGTTTTTTAAACAATGTTCATATGAAAGTTGCTCCTCTGGTGGCTGTGCGGATGTGTTCCTGCATGGTGAGGTTCTTGTTGAGTGTTATTCCCATTGATCTAGTGGAATCTATGATGTATGGTGTGAGGTTGAAGGCTGTTAAGTGTTTCATCCAATTTTCAATGTCGCTGTGTCCTTAGGGTGGTGAAATTAGGGGGAAAAAATTGGTTTTGAGCGAGTTGAGTTAGAGGTGTTTTTTTATCAGCCAATTGTGGATTTTTTGCAGAGTTGTGTTGAGTAAGTGGATATCAACCGGAGATTATATTTTTAGGTAGAGTTGGTTATCATCTGCATACATGTGGTATCAGAATTTCGGTTAAGGGCTCCATAAATAGACTGAAGAGGGTAGGTGATCAGGAGGAGCCTTGAGGGACTCCCAGGTAACAGGGGTGGTCGTGGACAGCGATTGATTAATCTTGATTCTTTAAATTTGGTTGTCTAAGAAAGAGGTGAACCACTTTAGGACAGCACCTGATAAACCCATTATGTGTTCAAGTAAGTCCAGGTGACTGTTATGTTTGACCATATCAAAGGCTGAGGATAGATCTGGGAGGATTAGGGGGCAAGATTCATTTTTTTATCTAGTATTCTGAGTGCGTCATCGATAATGTGTGTCAAGGCTATTTCAGTGCTGTCGTTCGGCCTGGAGCCTGATTGGTACTGGTCAATGAGGTGGTATTGAGCTATGTGGCTGCAAATTTGGGATGGGCGCATTTCTCCAATAGTTTTACTACGGTAGGAATAGTAGGTATTGGACTGTAGTTATCTGGGATTGTGTGGTCCATTGTAGGTCTTTTTAGAATGGGGTTACTTGTCTGCTTTTAGGCAGTTTGTAAGGGTTCGTTGTAGTAGTAAGGCATTCACTATCTTTGTCCAGAGGCGTATTAGAGAAGTTTTGATCTCACTGAAGATATTGGCTGGAAGAAGGTCGCAGAAGGGATTTGATGGTTTAAGAGTTGTTAACATCTTGAGGATGGCATCTTCGTCAATGGGTTTTGAAATTGTTCCAAGACACTTTATTTTTGAGGGTAAGTCTGTGTTGGTTGGGGGTTTGTACACCCAGTGGCATGTGGGGGGTAACAA
Organism: Lissotriton helveticus; assembly: GCF_964261635.1. NCBI lineage: Eukaryota > Metazoa > Chordata > Amphibia > Caudata > Salamandridae > Lissotriton > Lissotriton helveticus. Next base: position 646,571,620 of record NC_136059.1, read on the forward strand.
TGGGAGTTGTCCCTTTGCTGTTTGGAGTTCATTCTCTATTTTCTAGATTATTTTTCCAGGAAGTAAGAGGCAAATGTGTTGCAGTTTGGTTGTGAGTTGGGACCTAATGAGGAGGAGTTGGGTTGTTGAGAGGGTTGATGTTTGATAACTTCGAACAGTTTTCTTGGGCGATTTCTAGCATTGTTTAGTTGATTTTTGAAGAAATTTGCTTTTGAGATTCTAATGTGTTTGCTGTAGGTGCTCCTCCTTGATCTTAGTTGCTTAAGGTTTGACCTCCCTAACTTCTCTATTCATCTTAACAAGTGTTCCCATTCTTCTGTGTTATTCAGACCAATCTTATAGGTGGGTGAAAATCCCTTATCCTGCCTGGACTGATATTGTGTGCTTGGGCGATTCAGTGTTTGTGGATCGACCTCTATCTCTGCCACTAACCTTACTACATCTATAGCCTCCTCTTGAGTATCTTCTAGTGTTTTAAGGATCATGAAAGGTCTATTGGTAGGACTTTGGCTGGGAACCTTTGCTTTGTTGTGTTGTCCTTCTTGGGTATGGCCTATGAAAATTGCCCCTGCAGGTGTTTGCTGGTTGAGCCCCCATTGATTTGGAATGATCTATGTCTTTCTTTAATTTCTCCAACATTTCATCCCCATAGGGACCAAAAAGGTGTTCCCCATCAAATGAAATGTTGAGTTGGTGTTGTTGCGCCTCTGTTCTAAAACCTTATAGACCGAGCCAACCATGCCTACAGAGCACTATACCTGTACTTACACAACCTGAGGCAGTGTCTGCGGTATCTAGTGTGCAGCAGATATTGACATTAGAGAATCACTTTCCCCTCTGCAACAAGCTCTTCACCATGCTTCATGTATTCCTTGGGGAGATGTTGCATCAGGGTCGCCATCTTTTACCTACCGAATCTATTATATCTTGATAGTAACGACACAGAGTTTGCAACGCATCACTATGTGGTGGCAAACACTATGATCCGTTTCCCTGCAGCGTCTCTGATCTTTGCTTTCTTTAAGCATGTGTGGGGTATGCCTGGTGGCCTGGGGTGATGCCCTCTTTCTGGCTGCATGTACCACCAGTGGGTCTTTAGATGATACCTTTTATTTGTTTTCGATGCAGGCTGTAACTACCCTGGCCTTGACAGCATCTTTAAAGTTGTCTGGTGCCAACTTCAGCATGCCCTTTAGTATGGGTAAGGACTGAACCCTGCATTAAGTCTTAGAGAGGTCTCAACTAGTAAACTGTCTTCCTCCTCAACGACATACACTTCGACTTTGCGGTGTCGAGCAGCTCTCTGTATTACAGCATGATATGCTGTAGTGTCATTTGGGGAGATTGCTTTACTGGGTAGACTCTGTGTCTTAATCCTTAGGGGGGTTGACACTGTAATTATTCTATGGATCAGAATCATCCCCTGCCCTTTTGACTTGCTCCTACTGGCCCCCTTCCTTTATGGGCTGCCTGGGTCTGAAAAGAAATGAACAGACCACTATAGAGACTCGGGTGGTGAAGAAGGACTCAATGGTGAGACTGCCCTACGTGGTGACGAAGTTGGCTGAGGTAAGGGTGCAGCATGTGGCACCTGTTTTGGTGTGGTAAGTGGAAGCAAAAGTTGCTCTTTTTGTGTAGGGGCTGCTAAGACACGTTGGATTAAAGCCCTTCCTTGAAAGTGAGCTTTATCTTACTTGAAATCGGAGAAAGATGGAAATTGTCTTCAGTTCGGGTCAATTCACCAAGATTCTGCCAGTGCCTGGGTTCATAAAAAGGTGTTTTATCTGCTTTCAAGCTCCTCCAGTCTTTCGAAAATGGGGACCTCTGCAGTTCCTGAGCTGTGTGTCGAAGGATTTTTGCCCTTGACTTCGGCTCCGACCTGGTCAGTGCCATTTTCTGCACTGAAGATAAAGGCTAGGGGCCCTTTATGTGGGAGGCCACTGGAGTGGTACATGGCTGGTGCCTTGCCTCTGAAACCTTTTCTCTGCTCCGACAGGGGACGGAGGTGGTAGTGGGCCTGCAGCTGTATTTTTAGCTTGTTCTGGGCTGGATGTCGGACTCCCTCCAAATGAATATAGGCGTTTACATTGCATGCGTTTACAACACAAGCGATTACAACGCGGTTGTTACGACGGCGTTGTTACATTGCGGTACCATTACAATGCAATTTGTTACAACGACTTGCTGTAAGGGCGAGTTGGACTTAGGAATAGTATAATTTACTATTCCAACTTCAGTGTGTGCAACTGTAGGGAAGGTGTTGGAATAGTCAATTATACTATTCCTTACAGCAATTCGTTGTAACAGTACTGCGATGTAACAATGCGGTCGTTGTAATGACTGCGTTGTAATCACATGCGTTTTAACGCATGCCATGTGATGGCTGTTAACCCTCCAAAGTGGAGAAGTTCACGATCACATGGTCTCTTGTGATGTTGTGTTTTTCCCCATGCCCTGCATCAGTACTCACCAACCATGGTATCGTCTTTGCAGTCGGTCCCGCCTATTTTGACTCTTTTTAGGGGCTGTGTGTGTGTGCTCCGCGACTGTTTACGCGACTGAGGGCCCTGGCAATTCTTCCTCTGCATCAAAGGGATCATGTTCTCTCAAGAGGCCTGGAATTTCCGAGAGGGATTCACACTGTCGGACTTCCTTGGTTTAGACGGGATCCTGTTGCATTAAGAGGCCTGAACTCATGCTGCGTCCTTAAAGCGCACAGCGTCTCTGTATCTCCTTACACCGGAAGGCAAGGCAGGAGTTGAAGTTGGACAATTGGTGTTCAGGAGAGAGGCAAAAGTTACAGACCTAGTGCTTACAGGACCACGAGTATTTAGCATTACAATGTGGGTAGAACTAAAAAGTAATTCGATCCCTCTGCTCCATACTCTGAGGTGGAGTCCTCAATAACCAGATTAACACCAGAATGAGTGCCGTCTATAAAGCTGACCGCACATATCAAAGAGAAGGCGATTGTGATCTTCCTTCGAGACTAAAGACAGACCTAAAGTCGGCACGGGCAACCATGTTATCAGAGCTGATGCTTACCACGTCTAAACCAGATGACAGAAAAAAAAATCTAAGGGTGGAGTTGATGCCTGTGTGCATTGTGAACTAAGGGAGAAGTCCCTCACTAGGAAACAGCGTTTACAACGCTGCCATTACATTGCTTTTACAACACGGTTGTTACAACGACTGCGATGTTAGTACGTGATACCTTTACATTGCAATTCATTAGATCGACTTGCTGTAGGGGGCGCTCTAAACTAAGGAATCGTATAATTTAGCAAACCCAACACCTTTCGTACTTTTGCACACGCTGGAGTTGGAATAGTAAATTATACTATTCCTAAGTCCAGCAACACTGGATGGCAGGAGCAAGCAAAACGTGTATTTACAGCCACATGTGCTACGAACACGATATTTAGTTCTCAACTGTGTCATGTGGATTCACATACTGACTGCGTGGATATTTGTGTGCAAAGACGAGGAAGTAGAATACCCTGTTCCCAATGTGTGCTGTATGGTGTTACCAGTGTGTGCCTTTAGGGCACATGTGGGTTGGTGTGTAACTGGGTGAAAAGAGGTACCTCAGTTTCCAGAGCTGTGAAATTGGGGCAGAGCAGAACTTTTTCACATGAGGATGCATGGGTGAGTACCTTGTGGTATTAGAAATTTGGAAGGACTGCTTGCCTGTAACATGAGGATACGTGTGGGGGCTACCTCCTAGTGTGTGACAGTAGGGAAGAGTAGTACCCCATCACAAGCGGGAATTGTAGAACCGAGCGTGTTGTGGCCTGAGGTCAGACGTTAATCTTCGTTGGACTCTGGGACCAATAGTCACTGTGTAAGAATAGGAGGTTTCAACAGGTGCATGGCACTGGAGGGAGAGTATGTTACTGTGAGGTTTACTGTGTCTTTGTTTTCACCTATATGTTCTCTGGATCCGTCATTTATTTAAACTAGGAGGAGATGTGTGATACTTGAGGCAGCGTACACAGTAGATTATCTTATTTGTGTGTGTATTTGTGTGCTCTAGAGTGTTAACCAGTATTTAAATGGTGTGTTTTCAGACGTTGCAGTTTGCTCATCCAGGAGACTGTAATCATTATGTGCGTGTGCCATATCGTCTGATGTTTGTTCAGCTTTCGGCGTTGTTGTGCTTGGTGCAGAATTAGGCGCTTTTGTCCGTCTTGCTTTTGGACTTGTTGGTTTAGCCAACTAATGTGACTGGGTGTTGGAAGTATTGGGGTATGGGGTTAAACTTAGTGTTTGGAGGAAGTGTAAAAGAGTATATTTTACTTGTGGGCATGTGTGTGTTGCTTGTGGACGATGGAGAAAGTGTCCAAGTGTGTCTTGTTGTCTGTGGGTCACTGTTGAATTGGTTTCATGTTTGTATTGCGTGAAAGAAAATATGATAACGTAGATACATGTCATGTTTGGTTTGCTCTGTGTGTAAAGAAAGGGGATGGTATTGTGACATGATGTGTCTGTGTTTGTATGGCTTAAGAGGGTTAGCTGCATGTAGAATGTTAAGTGTGTATACTGTGAGAATGTGTTGATGCATGGAATGTTGCTATCTCTGTGAAGCCTGGGGGTTGATTATAGTTGGGTGGAGAATTGAGCCCCAACTGGATCTACCAGCTGTGGATGTAACCTATGGGTCTAATATGAAATGAAGAACTTAACTCTTACCTCAGTTGCTCCAGTCTCTTTTGTGAAGTCCATGTCCTCCAATTACAACTGCTGTGTCCACTCTTCTCTTCAGTGTACGGTTCTTCACTGTCCAGCCACAGGATTTAAGGCAGTACACTTCCACTCTCTAGTGGAAGTCCTCTTCATCTTGTGCTATGCTACACCATGGACATCTAAAATGGACCCCACTGACCCATTACTAACACACATGAACAGAAACAGTCCTACAACCATACATGTGCTACACATGCAATGCACACATACACACACTTGACATGTAGAAGGGATGTCAGTGCCAGATTCTGGGTTTCATATCACATCGAAATGTTACACAAGGAAAATGTCTGGTCACTGTATAGATTTAAGACAAGGTATGCAGCCACCACTGCTCAAAGTAATGCATCCTGGGCAGAGTCAGTAATTTACTACCTACTGTTAGAACAGGCTTAATGTGCCTCCTTCAGGTCATAGGACAGGTACCCATGTCAGGGACAAGCCAATGCCTCTGTGTACACACTTCACAAGCCTGACACCAGGGCCAAAATAAAACTCAGGATACCAGTTTCGCTTGCTGTCAGGCACTCAGGGCAGGCATACATGTCTGTTCGCCATTCATTGAACTTCCTATCCCAACAGGTGGTCAACTTGATGTGTTTGCTCCAGTGGTCATACTGATGGGGTGGGATCTGCGAGGACCTGTATTAATTTAGTGGATTCAAGCCAAACTTGCCGCTGAATGCTGCGAGAAGGTCTGGATGAAATTCATCAGAACACCTATAAGAAGTACCCAATTAAAAGGGGTTTATTATACCCGTGCCCAAGACTGGCACGATCAGCCTGATCATGACCAATGATCATGATCACGACCAACCGTCCCTCACTGGTTGAACAATTGCGAGAATCATGCTCAATAATTAGGGCTTTAAACAAGCAATTTGCTACAAGACATGATAAGCATATCTAAAAAGTTGGTGTGAGAGCCAAGCCCCAATTATAGCGTGAACCCCAATATTTTATACACCCAATTTTTACCTTGCGGTTCAGCTCTGCAATCTCTTGTTGATCTAGCAGTAAGAGACTACACTCCTCATCAATAAAACATTAATTTAGCAGAGTAAAGATCAGAATAAAACTAGGATCATTTAATAACTGAGTTCTAGATCAAAATGAGGAAAAATTAATTTTTTACAGTATTGGTAATAAGAACGATACAAAAAAATGCATAAATCTGCCATGAAGGATTAAATACAGAATCACAACCGTTAACAAAATCCATATTTAAGCTAAATAAACTAGGAAAATTCTAAATGTCAAAATCATAAAGAAAAAAAGTACTCACGGAAAAGTCTCAAAATAATCAGACAGTCACAGGAGGGAAGTGGTCCACAAACCATCTAAATCAAGGAATTTTATACATAATTTATGCAGAACAATTAATAAAACTGCAAATTCAGCATGTTATGATCATGGTTAGGCCACATTGGCAAATTAAAAACAACCATGTAATAATTTTACGTTTTTTAGCACTAATCCAACTTTTAAGGTAAAAAAATCTTTTTGCTTGCTTCCTCGACAACTGCAGTCTGGAAATATACAACATAATATGATATATTTACTCAAACAATAGCTTATAGAATTATGTTCTTTGCACGCCTGCATGGGAGCGTCCAGTGGAAATCTATAACAAGCATTTGCAATGCAATAGGTTTCGCATTTGCGAGAGTTAAAGCTATTGGTTATTGGTATCTGTTTTGATATTTAACATATACATAAAAGGCATTGCCATTTACAATACCAATAACTTAAACTCTTATAAATGTGTGACCTATTTTACTCAGCTGCCATTGTCCCGGGCGGCTTGGAAAGTGAAAGCACACATGGCGTGCTGAATGTTGCAGGAAAGCATGTTGTGCCTGCGGTAGGAGAAACTCATTAAAGAAAATAGTGCTTACAGACTAAATAAGACATACCGTGTAACAACAGAAGTAAAAGGGCCAGTCCTCATGGGAGGTTAAAAATGGAGGCAATGCAGTACTAAGGAGGGACTAAGAAGCCTATTAATGAATCAGGAGCCAGCATTTACAAAGGATAATGACACAAGCCAATGAAAAATATGGGAGGAGTGTGGGCAGAGCTTCAAGTCCATACTCGAATACAGCATGCCTCTCAGAGCAGCGCATGCGCTGCCCGGACTTGACCTAAAAAAAAAAAGAAGGTCGTGGAGCAGGCAATAATTTGACAGGAAATGGAAAATAATCTGTAGAGGAACAGGACAGGGGCCACGCTCAGTAGCACTTGTCAGAACACATTAAAAACTTAACGATATACTTCTGTTGAACAATAGCATGGCAACGATCATATGAGGCTATTTAAGAGATGTCTTAAAGTCTTACAGTTTACCTGTGAAACACCAAAAATTCAGAACATTCAACCATAGCTCACTGAAGTTGACACATATTCATAACATAAGAGAATAGCCATTTACATTAGAGAGGGCAAATTTTGACTAGCTGAATACACTTTATGTTCTAAATTCCGATGTCAATTTTTCATAGTATTGGCGCGAGGCCTTGCATAAATCCATTTGGTCTCCTCGAAAATAATGCTTTTAAAATTATGTTAACTGAAGGAGTACTTGTTCATATATCCTTCATGTTATATTCTACCATTAATTTGTATTATAAGTAGTTTGTGCTAGAACCAGCAATGTACATTGTCCAGCATTTACAGCCACGTGCCTTTTGTGTAAATAGGTACACGAAAATTGTACACACTGTTTCTACATCGAAGTTTAAGTACTTAAAAGCTCTGCAGGGAAAATAAATGATTTTCCCATATTCGATTTTCAATTGGTACCAAAAAAAAACACGCAAAACTGTCTGGCAGACTATATCAAGCAGCCATGAATCCGGCGTGGCAATGCTCTTTCAGAAAACGCTGGCACATAAATATGTGGACGTCTGCCTGTATTTGACTTTCAGGAACAGAAAATGAAAACAATATCGTGTCGTGATGGAGAACAGCTTCTCCGCCCTGCTCTGCTTGGTGCATGCCAGTAAAATATTTTTAAAGAACGCCTTATGCGTGAAAATGCTAATTCCTTCTGTTTACGTTTGCCTGTCAAGGGCAGGCTCCTCTCCAGGAGAATGAAATTACAATTCGCAGTGAATAAAAAGAGCGCAAGCGGCTAAATGGGCATGGCCCTGGTACGCATCTAGACTGTGACTGTACCGTAATGAAACCTACGACTCTTTTGTTCAGTGGGTAAGGATAAATTCAAATGCTAATCCTCGGAGGTTCTTTTGTCGTTATTAAAGTGAGTGTCAAGCTCAGCGCAATATTTTTTCTATTCTGTTCTTTCCTTAAACTACTCTCGGCCCAGGCCAGGACTACTTCCCTAGACCACTTTTCATGGCGTCTTGGTTTAATCCTTATCATGTCTGTGGCACAAAATGGCCGCCTGTCATTTATTGACCAAGGCCCGGCCGCCCCCCTGCCTTTTACTGCTCCCAGCCTCTCATGCAAAGTGCTAATACAGCGCGGGGCGAGATGAACGACAGAACAAGGCAGCTGCAAATGAAAATCACCCCAGGGAAGGTTACAACGAGATAAAGTTTTCGACAATAAGATTCCAGAGACTGCTGACTGGGGGTAAAGCTCAATATTCTAGTCTCTGTACAAATTTGCTTCAATCTTATACAACTCCCATGCAGCCGCGTCCACAGCTGCACGCTGTAAACAACAAACACATCTATTTCCGTCAGTCCTGCTGATGCTACGAGAAAAGTGCCGGAGCATAAGACATGCACAGATGCGGAGTCTCACCTGAGCCTGGCACTGCCCTCCGTTTGGCCCCGCTAACTTAATATCGTTGTTACGCAGCTATGGGTCTCCTGGCAGAGAGCTGGCTCTGGGCAGAAAGCCTCCTTTCCAGCTCATCTGACAACTCCAATCCTAGAAGCATCCAGGGCCCAATTAAGAAGACACATCTTATCAAGGAGCTTATTTTGCATAACAGAATACAAATGACGAATAAAAATTTAATGTTTAATAACTTAGTACAAAGAGGGCTGTTGATATAGAAAGCCCGGGATTTGTATGGGCGCTGTCAGGCTCGTGATAAAACTGTTATATAGGAACACTTGGCAAACAAGTCAGGTCCCGGGCCATGCTGTGATTGGCTGACGTCACGGGGGTGTCCCGGGCCGGCAGCCAATGACAGCGCGGCCCGGGAATGACGTCACGGGGGTGTCCCGGGCCAGCAGCCAATCACAGCGCGGCCCAGGACAAAGGGGCGGGGCTTAAAAAACACCGCGAAACGCCCCCGAATCGCGTTTTCAAGAGAAAGCGTGATTGACAGCCTCTGTCTCCCAATGGCTAGCCTCCATTTATGGAGCTAGCCAATGGTAGACAGAGGCTGAACCAAAGTACATATGTAGGATCATGAGGTTTCGCCATGGGCGGAGCAACTGCGTACACAGTTGCAACGCCCAGGGCGAAACCTAAAAACGATACATTAGGTACACGATGGAAAGCTTCATTCCCAATACATGCTTTATAATACAATCGTCCCCTTTTATGTCATAACATTGTATGCACCACCGAAACTATGAGGAGAGATGACTTGCAGTTGGTTACTGATTGGGTAGAGGGGAATGAGCAGGAGCAAGATGATCAGAACACCAGAAACTGCATCCACTTGAAATAAATGCTGTCCCGTCCGAAAATGTAGTATAACTATTCAACATTATTAATCAAACGTCTGAACAAAATAATTCAAATTGTTTCAAGTGCAACATCATTAATTCACCGATTACTACTACATTCAATATTAAAATTAGTAATCTGCATACAGACCCAAAATTGCACGTCAGAAAAACTTTAACATAGGCACAAAACTCAAAGTGCCACAAATGTCGTTACTGGCATAAACATACAACCTTATACAAAAATGAAGAATTAACCAAACAGATGCGTACCAGACTTCAACATCAGCCAACCGCTTTGATAAAGAGGTTTGAATGAAAGGAGGGACTCCAGCTAGTCATAAATCTGTAAAATACATATTTTAAGTAGCTTTGAAAACGTAATGCACGTTTTTGGGTCAGTAAAGACCGCGATGGCCATCCCTCCATGAGGTCACGAGGGGAGCTGGCAAGAGGCGCTACAAAAAGGGACATTGTCGGGCGTCCCACGGCCCGATTTCTGGAATTCGGCTGACAGGGAAGAAGCCTAAGCCGGGAAGCCAAGCGCAATTGTCACGACACTAAGGGTCCATTCCGCGCTGGACGTCGGAAGGGTCAGAACTCGGGGCACCTACCGATACCCAGCAATGGAAACAGTCTTAGCCCTCCCGCTCTTCAAGCCCGGACATGAAAGGAATGGGAAGAGCCCTCTTTTTCAACGGGGAAGGCAGAGGGAACCTATGAACCGCCCCCCACCCCGCCCCCGGCCGCGAATCCAGCTGAGAGGAGAGGCGGCCCGCTGTGACCGCGGCGGCTGGGGCAGTGCACGCACAGCTAGTAGCCAGAAGGAGGCGTGCTCGCGACAGACTGGGGAGCGCGCGCACAGGCTCCAGGCAGCGACGGAGGCCTGGCGCGCACCGCCTCCCTGTGCCGTGTCGCGCGCCGTGGGTCTCGTCCCCTTTTCCTCTTCCGTTTGGAAGACTCCGCTCCTGGTAGTGCCCCCCGCCCAGTGTGTGCACCGCGGGGCCTGTTTCCTACGCTGGGGGCCTGCAACCGCCGCTCCCTGCGATGTCGGCGGAGGCTGGCGGGGATGCGCCCCCGGTCTGGGGGAAGCTGCCGGTGTTGCAGCCACTCTCGCCACCCTCTTCCCCAGCGGGAGATGATCCTATCGGTGCTTCCCCCGAAGCCGGGCCCGCCTTCCCTCCACTGCCTCCTCCACCCGGAGCCTCCGGAGCTGCAGAGGAGCCGGACTCTCTAGACGGGCCGGAGTACGAGGAGGAAGAGGTGGAGATTCCGCTGACCGCTCCGGCGCCTAACCAGTAAGTGCCGATTCGGGGGTATGGCCGATCTCCCGCTGCATCTGACCCTTATGCGGCCCGCCCTGTCAACGGGAACATGCTTGTTTGTTTCAGCACGGCAGAGTTGCAGGTCCATATGGGCTTTCTGTGGACAACTTAAACATCTTCTTCTGGTATTAGCTCGCTTCTCAGAAGTGTTTGTGAGAGGAGGGCGCACTGCCCTCTGTGGCCCGGGTTCGGCCCGATCCTGCCTGAACTTAGGGCAGAGTCAAGTCCCAAAACCGTGTCGGGTGTAATGTTTGCTGGAACGTGTGGTGTGTATATGCGGCCTCCCCAGCGAGCTGTCACTGTCAGATCTCATCGCGGCTCTGGGGTGGAGAGCAGTGATTGATGGTGCACTCTGGGACAGAGAAGCTGTATGTTGTGTCCAAGTGAAGAGACAGCAGGTGTCCAAATGCCGAACAACGTCTTCTTTGCCGTACAGTTGTGTAGCGAGCTTTGTGATGTACTTTTCATTAGTGAAGATGCTTACTAAGTTGCACAGTGCAGTGCGTTGGAAAACATTCGCTGGTCTCTCATTTCTGTGAAACTATCTTCCAGGGCGATAATACTCGGGACACTGTAAAGAAGATTTTTTAGACTAATCAAATTCGCGAAGGTTGATGTTCTCACGATGGACACGTGTTGTTCTTATTCTGTGGTCAGTGGCAAGTGTACAGGAATTATAGGCAATACCGTTGCTCTTGTTAGAGGTGCAAAGAGTGAGATGTTAAAAGCTGCGAACTTTTGCGGAGAATTGAAAGGGCCTGAGTACTGCACAACTTCGCCAAGCGGTCTCGAGCACTAAAATTAGTCCTAACCATTTCCATTTCATTATTGAATTTTATCTTTACTAACACAGCATCGTATAATTCACATCTTCCAACTTAATGTCGCTCACCACCACACCTAAAAGTGTGATAAGCAATGGAATGCACCATTAGAGAATAATAGGATTTATTTCAACCCATCGACTCCTATTGAAAATACCAAGCAAATCTTTTTCTTGGTACCGCCCACCATTATTTTATTGCTAACAAGTGAGTCACCTTGTAGCTAAAAATATATTGACCCGAGATCATGTAGTTCCCAAACTGGGGTCCTTGACACATTCCTAGGGGGTCCGCAGACAGCAGTCTTAAAAGCACTGCAAAGTCCCTTGTATGATCAGCAGTTTTTGGGAAGCAATAAAAGTGTCCAGATAAATCTGGTGATTAATGCACCTGTAGAGAGATGGGGTTATTGTCCAGTGGCAGCTTTGACTCATCTTAGTTAGCGCTGATGGTTAATATGCTGGTGCAAAGATTGTCCACCACACATTTTTTTAAAACCAGTATTTTGTTTTGTGCATAGCTCAGTGGGTGCCTGCTTTTGCCACAGAGATTCTTTTATTATTGTGCAGTTTACGAGTTCCAATCGTAGTCTAGCACAGTGAGCTATGAATTTTCATCAAAGAGCTGCATGCAAACTGCATGGTACAAGTTAGTAAGTTAAGCTTTTTCCCAGGCTTTCATTATCCTGATGCTGCTAAAAAGGTTTGTTAGGGTAGAAATTAATCCTTATTATTAAAGTCAATGCTAACCCCTATGTTATGTTTTGAATCCTGAGTTTGTGCTTTTCCAGACCAAGCACTCTTTAAAAAGGCCCACTAGTATGGATGACATGTGAATCCTACACCTTGTAGTCCCCTTTGCCTTATGTAGCATTTTCTATTCACTGATTTACACACATATGATTAATTGTCTCCGTATGTATGTGATGTAAAGTGCTCTGACACCCTACTGTGGTATGAGAGGTACTATAAAATAAATTAAATACGTGTGGCAGTGGGGCTATGGAGAGATGAGAGGCACTGTGGGAGGGTAGTAGTGAGGGAATTACTGATGATTGGCAATCATTGAAGATTGACAAAAGATTGTTGTATCATGGTGCATAGTAAGGTCCTTGTTTACTATGCTTTAAAAGCGAATACAATTTAACCCCTTGGCCGCGGCGCTAGGGGGCCGCGCGGCACCGCCATGCTTGTGATGGAACCACTCCGTCACGAGCCGCGGTGTGCTTGTGACAGAATGGTTCGGTCACGGCCCCGCCCGCTCAATAGAACGCGCCGCACAGGTGCGGCGGCCGGGCCATGACGGAACCATTCCGTCATCAGCACAGCCCCACCGTGGCTCGTGACGGAATGGTTCCGTCACGAGCACGCAAGTGGTTAATATATAATGACAAATGTGTTGTAAAATGCAACATTTCCCCCCAAATGTTTTGGGGGAATGCCCCCTAAAAGCACCATTTGTAGTGGCCAGGCTCACTTGTTGCACTTGGTGTGCACTGTACGGGGACTGGTCTGACAACATTTGCCAGAGCAGCTTTAGGTTTCCAATTCATCCTTGGCAGGAGCCTCGGGCTGCGAAATAAAACCAAACAATGAAAGCTAGTTGTGAGATGTAGCACCAACCTTCCCATTAGGATTTTTCAATCTTTGCAAATATTTCTAATTTTTAGTATTTCAAGTTTAGTCTTTGTTTTATGTGCATGTGTGTTTTTTCCCCTTCAAATTAGAGTTTTAATGTTTGAGATTTAAATCATACAAATTGCTTGGGGGTCCCCGGCTTCCAGTAGTGACTCAAAGGGGGTCCTCAGGAGTGAAAAGTTTGGGAACCACATCATTTTTCCTTATCTGTAGGTCCTTTTCACTTTTCTGACTGTGTATGTAGTTGACAAATTATAACTAACAAGCTCTATGTTTCTGTTTGTTTATAGAATCTGTTTTTCTTTTTCTTGTTATCCATACACTACATTCAATTATTTCCTCTTGTCGTTTTTAATTTACGGAAAGCATATCTTGATGAGATAGCTAATTGAGTTTTTAAATTTTGTTTAAAGAAAGTGGGTGGTTTGTTATAAAAGATCTAATGAGCTATGCACGTTGAACTGAATTGAATGCTTTTCTCTACATACAGCTAGAGTAATCTCTTCACTGATTGCAAGATCTGTTCTCACAGGGAGCTTTTGTGACTACCCACATTTTAAAGTCACTGTGGTCTTTTCATCAAAAAGCACGGTAGTCCAAATTAGGTGTATTTGCATAGATCAGTTTGCAAAGAATCAAAGAAGCTGCGGTTTGAATTTACAGGACATCATCAGAATATAGTAGAAGCATTATCATTTAGGTGGAAAGCTTCACTATAACATACAGGGTTTGAATAACATATGCCATTGCAATGCGAGCTTTATCTATACAATGGGTACATCACAATCTGCAGTGCAAGTATCCTTGGCACAGGCACGCACACAAAAAATTAAATTGTATTGAGTCGGTAGTGTAAGAGCATGCTTCTCTCTGAGAGACATGACGGGTACAGTCTGACCGGTTTCTCAGACACCTGCACATCAGGTACAACACAAGCACAGGGATTATGGAAATAGGAACGGCTTTTCAAAATCCATTACTGGCCATGGACAGGTGAAAAACAAGCATACAGCAATAGGGTGGTTTATCAACCAGCTTTGGAAGCACTTGTTGTTTAGTTATTGTCCTCAAGGTGACTTTTGCCATCAGCATCTGTCCAGTGCCCTTACAATGATTATTGCTTCAGCAGTTTCTACTTCAACTTACCATCTTGCCACCCATTATTGCTTCACTGCCAAATAATAACAATGAAAATCCAAGACGACTGCTTCCCTTGACGATTGGGAGCATCAATTTGGATTAGTAACCCTTCTTCGTCTGCTCCTTACATATGTCCCAAAATTGAGGTAGGAATCTCCTTCAAGAATTGTTTTGGTAATTTCACGAGTATATTTACTAAATAATATGACAGGCGTGGTAGAACAGTCATCTTTGTTAAAGCGATTTGCCTCATGTCATTGCGTAGGAGGCATCATGAAAATGAAATCAAGCCACATATTTCCTTTTTGAGATTATCTTCTGTGGTGCCCCATTTTGCCGTATACTTGCACACCTAGGTATTTAATTGTCAGTATTAGGCTTTCCTGTTGAAGTTCCGGTCTCAGTGGGAACGTAAAACATTTGTTCCAATTCCTTTTTAGTCCTAGTATTTGGCTACATGTAACAAATATGCACATAGACTTTGTTATGTCAAAGGATCATCAAGGTATAACAAAATATTATCTGCTTATAAAGATACATTATGTTTCATGCCATGGGCAGTAAATCTACATTCTGTCACCCCTCGGCTGCCAAACCAGGGACTCCAATTCCAGAGCAAACTGTAATGGTGACAGCTTTGGCGACTGCCCCTCTTCCCAACTATCCAATATTTTCTATCCTGTCCAAACACTAACCTGGGTTGCACGTACAGTAATTTGATCCAGTGCATGTCCTGTGATGCCACGTAGGACATGGATAACTTGTCTGGAATGTTATTAATATTACTATCCATGTTTCTCCTAATAGAACAACTTAATTGCTTATCAGTGTTTCTTATATCCTCTGAGCCGGTAGAGGAAATTAGCATTCATAATACACCAGTAGATGTTTTACCAATTGCAAGGGCATACACCAATTCAGAGCCCAGTGTGTTATAAAATAATTTATGAATTGTTCACAGTATTCACAAATGCATTATGCTGTATCTATAATTCCTTATTCTTTTAACTGGGGGGTGGGGGCGGGTTTGAGTAAACAGAAGTGTATTTAATCCTTAAATGTGTAGAGACCAGTGTCCCATCTTCAAGGGAATAATATGTATAACAGGCACTAATTCCGCTGTACTTCATGCACATATCTCTCAACACTAAGTCAGTGTCTTTCTTGGATCTAATAAAATTAGCAAAAAAAGCCATTCAGCTTCCTTCATGAAATGGCACGCCATGATCATGGCTTGCCTTTGTGTTCTCCTACATTTAAAAAAAAATCCGTCCATAACACCTTCTACAGTATCCCGTTGATACTCATAGGGGCAAATGACACACAATAAAAATCATTTATCAAAATACTTCTGTTAGTATAGTTCATGACACTAATTTGCACTCAAGCCAGTAAATCGAAGCCCTTTGTTTATTTCTTTTGTAGTTCGTAAGATTTCAGCGGCAGTGTTTCTGCTTGGTCGGGGACTCTGTCATCTATGTATGTCTTTATTATGAATGTCTTTATTATGATTACATTGATTGGTAGGTCGTTTATAACTTTATGATAGTTCCTTAACTGACTGTACTAGTCGGCTGTCAGCATCAAAATGTATTCCTTTGTGTATCATCATTTTTAGTCTATCTTCAAGTTCTATCACCCTTAGGATTTATAGTCCTCCTTCTGAATCGTTTGTGTAAGAAAAATATTAACTGGTCCACTACAACAAACCAACCCATAAGCAACTGATTCATTCATTCTTTTTGGTATTTTTGACTGTTGGAATTCAATCCACCATAATTTTGTGTTGCAATAGTTTTTTTACCACCTCGATATACATACTACTGTGCAGATTTGAAAGTTTGTGGTTCAAATCATTTAATTGACAATATGTGTTGCTACTCTTGATATCATTTTTGCTTCTGATGTTTGTTCAATGACTGTTTATCATAGGTCTCGATGTATGACCAATATATTTCCTCTACTTGGACATTTTCAGAGCTATATTACTTGTGATTTTAAGCAAGTGGCGTAATGGCCTAAATACATCTTTTTTACAGAGATCATATGTTGTGTATATATGGGCTGTTTATGACTTGATTGTTTTGTGCACATTATAAGCAAGGGACCGTTCAATATTATAAGCAAGGGACCGTTCAATTTGATGTTAAATACCCATGGATTACAACTTTGAAATACCCATGGATTACAACTTTTAAATTATCCATCCATGCTAATGTGTGTGGATTTTGTCTCGGTGTCTATACAAACATTCGTTTTAAGTGAGCTAGCTGAAATAATGTTTTAGAATATTAAAGTGTTTATGTTTAATAACAGTAATTATACAACTTTGCCTTGAAAATGGTAAGATCAATTTCATCTGTATCTTGTCATTTTTTTTTTTTATTGCATTTTGCAGCCCTCCTCGCCTTATATTTTTGATTTTATTCTGTGCTCTTTCAAGCGTTACCCACTTTTTTGACACATTTCTTCTCTTGTTTTAATCAAAAAATGGGGGGGAGGGAGAAAGAAGATGAAGTCCATTCAGCTTCCAGGCTTGTACCAAAAATCAATTAGGGGGAGAATGGACCACTTGTAACTACGTAGCCAGTTTTTTTTGTAGTACTCAATGACCTTCATAAAAAACCCTCATACACGCACGTAGATGGTATAGCAGTATATCTTGATTCTCCGCTGTTTACGTTGTGCTAATGCATCATCAAAGGGTTTTTGTTTTCTGGTATGCTAACCTCCACCCGGAAGTAACCACTGGATTTGCAGTAGTGTCCAGAGAAAATCTTGAATTAGGTGCTCAAAAAATAGTGAGTGAAAATTCTTTGAATCATCTTTATTGAAGTACGTTTATTTATAAAGAAAGAAAGTAAGAACATGCGAATCACTCAGTGCATGACAGCCTTACGCATACTGAAAACGGATTTGTCACCTGTAGTTGTCTTTGCCGTTGCTAAATATCTGGCGGCTGTGTGGCTAAAACGCAGGGGAGCGCTGAACACTATTTAAAACTGCTAAAGTACATGCACTTTATAAAGATATTTATCTAATTATTTTTGTAAAGGCCATAGACTGTTTGGTATTCTTTGATCCTTGACACCTGAACTGATATTGTTTTTAATGAAATGACTAATGCTGTTTTTATGATTGTATGCTTGTCTTTTATGGCATGTATTGCCGAAATAAAGAAATATGATGATGATGATGATTCAATAAAGTAAAAAGATGGTTGTGCATTCGTGGATCATGTTACTGAATCCTCTGCCTAACATATGAATTAAAAACTTGGGTCGACATGTTTCAACCCCACTATGCCCAGCCTGGCCTATGGGGCTTTCTTCAGGACCAATAAAAAGAGTACTTATACTATTTGTGCAACAATTACAAGTGGTTCTTTGTTCCACTCTAAATAGACAAAGGTCGATAGTACCTTTAGTTGTAAAGTCGTTGCCTCCTCGGGGAACCGGAGAGAGTATCCCGGTTTTTCGGCATGCGGGTATTTCCTGCTTGTTCTCAATCTGCCCCCGGAAGTCAAGTCCTGACTTCCGGGGGCAGAGTGAGCACAAGCAGGAAATACCCGCATGCCGAAAAACCGGGATACTCTCTCCGGTACAATCAACCTTTGTCTAGTAGAGTAACATGATCCATGAATGCACAATGAGGTTTTGCATTTTTTTTATTTTTATTTTTTACACCCGCAAACAGATCAAAATGTACCAAAAAATGCAGCAGCATGTGCTGCTGCACAGTGGAAGACCCTTCCAAAAGGTTGACTGGTCACCTGTCCGTAGTTTATTGCTGTATTTGAATGTTAAAGATTTACTAATAGGGTGAAACCTTTGATATAACAGTATTAACATGGGTGAAAACGACAACGTTACAAACTATGCAGCATAAATTACCTTGTCTTGCTGTATAATTTTGTTCACTCTGCCACATGATTTGGTCCTCTTCTGCCATATAATTCAAGTAGACTGGAGTATAACCAAATGCCACTGCACTTATGAGAGTATGCTAATGTAGTTTTTCTATATAATATTGAATTAACCATGCTTGCTATAAAGCACCTGCCTTATGATTTGCAATGCTCAGCAAAGCACATTTAATTTCTAATCGAAAAGGATCAAAATTAACCACAAAAAAGTGTGACAGGCATGTGCCAGGCTTTGGCAGGTGCTTGGCAAAGGTTAATTAATCACCCCTCAATTGCTGGACTTGTGTGTTCAGTGCTACTAATGAAGTGAAACTTGGTCAGACAGCATTAATGTGGGTTGAAATTGCAAAATAGTGCCACATGATGTATCATATTTTGCGTTTCTAGCCACACATTTTGTCAAAGCTGCCATATATTTGGCCCTCCAGTGCCACATAAATCCAGTGACACTTGCAAAGAAAAAGAGTTGTAGCAAGAAGCCAGCATGGTAAGCGATAGGAGTGGAGCCTATGGCGAACAGTAATACAGTCAGGGTGTAGTACTGTCATGGTGTCTATCTATCCTATCTATCTGTCTATCGCCCTCACTCTATCTGTCTATCGCCCTCACTCTATCTGTCTATCGCCCTCACTCTATCTGTCTATCGCCCTCACTCTATCTGTCTATCGCCCTCACTCTATCTGTCTATCGCCCTCACTCTATCTGTCTATCGCCCTCACTCTATCTATCGCCCTCACTCTATCTATCGCCCTCACTCTATCTGTCTATCGCCCTCACTCTATCTGTCTATCGCCCTCACTCTATCTGTCTATCGCCCTCACTCTATCTGTCTATCGCCCTCACTCTATCTATCGCCCTCACTCTATCTATCGCCCTCACTCTATCTGTCTATCGCCCTCACTCTATCTGTCTATCGCCCTCACTCTATCTGTCTATCGCCCTCACTATCGCCCTCACTCTATCTATCGCCCTCACTCTATCTGTCTATCGCCCTCACTCTATCTGTCTATCGCCCTCACTCTATCTGTCTATCGCCCTCACTCTATCTGTCTATCGCCCTCACTCTATCTGTCTATCGCCCTCACTCTATCTATCTATCGCCCTCACTCTGTCTGTCTGTCTATCTATCGCCCTCACTCTCTGTCTATCGCCCTCACTCTCTGTCTATCGCCCTCACTCTATCTGTCTATCGCCCTCACTCTATCTGTCTATCGCCCTCACTCTATCTGTCTATCGCCCTCACTCTATCTGTCTATCGCCCTCACTCTTATCTGTCTATCGCCCTCACTCTATCTATCGCCCTCACTCTATCTGTCTGTCTATCTATCGCCCTCACTCTGTCTGTCTGTCTATCTATCGCCCTCACTCGGTCTGTCTGTCTATCTATCGCCCTCACTCTGTCTGTCTGTCTATCTATCGCCCTCACTCTATCTATCGCCCTCACTCTATCTGTCTATCGCCCTCACTCTATCTGTCTATCGCCCTCACTCTATCTGTCTATCGCCCTCACTCTATCTGTCTATCGCCCTCACTCTATCTGTCTATCGCCCTCACTCTATCTGTCTATCGCCCTCACTCTATCTGTCTATCGCCCTCACTCTATCTGTCTATCGCCCTCACTCTATCTGTCTATCGCCCTCACTCTATCTATCGCCCTCACTCTATCTATCGCCCTCACTCTATCTGTCTATCGCCCTCACTCTATCTGTCTATCGCCCTCACTCTATCTATCGCCCTCACTCTATCTATCGCCCTCACTCTATCTATCGCCCTCACTCTATCTGTCTATCGCCCTCACTCTATCTGTCTATCGCCCTCACTCTATCTGTCTATCGCCCTCACTCTATCTGTCTATCGCCCTCACTCTATCTGTCTATCGCCCTCACTCTATCTGTCTATCGCCCTCACTCTATCTGTCTATCGCCCTCACTCTATCTGTCTATCGCCCTCACTCTATCTGTCTATCGCCCTCACTCTATCTGTCTATCGCCCTCACTCTATCTGTCTATCGCCCTCACTCTATCTGTCTATCGCCCTCACTCTATCTGTCTATCGCCCTCACTCTATCTGTCTATCGCCCTCACTCTATCTGTCTATCGCCCTCACTCTATCTGTCTATCGCCCTCACTCTATCTGTCTATCGCCCTCACTCTATCTGTCTATCGCCCTCACTCTATCTATCGCCCTCACTCTATCTATCGCCCTCACTCTATCTATCTATCGCCCTCACTCTATCTATCTATCGCCCTCACTCTATCTGTCTGTCTATCTATCGCCCTCACTCTATCTATCTATCGCCCTCACTCTATCTGTCTGTCTATCTATCGCCCTCACTCTGTCTGTCTGTCTATCTATCGCCCTCACTCTGTCTGTCTGTCTATCTATCGCCCTCACTCGGTCTGTCTGTCTATCTATCGCCCTCACTCTGTCTGTCTGTCTATCTATCGCCCTCACTCTGTCTGTCTGTCTATCTATCGCCCTCACTCTATCTATCGCCCTCACTCTATCTATCGCCCTCACTCTATCTATCGCCCTCACTCTATCTATCGCCCTCACTCTATCTGTCTATCGCCCTCACTCTATCTATCGCCCTCACTCTATCTGTCTATCGCCCTCACTCTATCTGTCTATCGCCCTCACTCTATCTGTCTATCGCCCTCACTCTATCTGTCTATCGCCCTCACTCTATCTGTCTATCGCCCTCACTCTATCTGTCTATCGCCCTCACTCTATCTATCGCCCTCACTCTATCTGTCTATCGCCCTCACTCTATCTGTCTATCGCCCTCACTCTATCTGTCTATCGCCCTCACTCTATCTATCGCCCTCACTCTATCTATCGCCCTCACTCTATCTATCGCCCTCACTCTGTCTGTCTGTCTGTCTATCTATCGCCCTCACTCTTGTCTGTCTGTCTATCTATCGCCCTCACTCTTGTCTGTCTGTCTATCTATCGCCCTCACTCTTGTCTGTCTGTCTATCTATCGCCCTCACTCTTGTCTGTCTGTCTATCTATCGCCCTCACTCTGTCTGTCTGTCTATCTATCGCCCTCACTCTGTCTGTCTGTCTATCTATCGCCCTCACTCTGTCTGTCTGTCTATCTATCGCCCTCACTCTATCTATCGCCCTCACTCTATCTATCGCCCTCACTCTATCTGTCTATCGCCCTCACTCTATCTGTCTATCGCCCTCACTCTATCTGTCTATCGCCCTCACTCTATCTGTCTATCGCCCTCACTCTATCTGTCTATCGCCCTCACTCTATCTGTCTATCGCCCTCACTCTATCTATCTATCGCCCTCACTCTGTCTGTCTGTCTATCTATCGCCCTCACTCTCTGTCTATCGCCCTCACTCTCTGTCTATCGCCCTCACTCTATCTGTCTATCGCCCTCACTCTATCTGTCTATCGCCCTCACTCTATCTGTCTATCGCCCTCACTCTATCTGTCTATCGCCCTCACTCTTATCTGTCTATCGCCCTCACTCTATCTATCGCCCTCACTCTATCTGTCTGTCTATCTATCGCCCTCACTCTGTCTGTCTGTCTATCTATCGCCCTCACTCGGTCTGTCTGTCTATCTATCGCCCTCACTCTGTCTGTCTGTCTATCTATCGCCCTCACTCTATCTATCGCCCTCACTCTATCTGTCTATCGCCCTCACTCTATCTGTCTATCGCCCTCACTCTATCTGTCTATCGCCCTCACTCTATCTGTCTATCGCCCTCACTCTATCTGTCTATCGCCCTCACTCTATCTGTCTATCGCCCTCACTCTATCTGTCTATCGCCCTCACTCTATCTGTCTATCGCCCTCACTCTATCTATCGCCCTCACTCTATCTGTCTATCGCCCTCACTCTATCTGTCTATCGCCCTCACTCTATCTATCGCCCTCACTCTATCTATCGCCCTCACTCTATCTATCGCCCTCACTCTATCTGTCTATCGCCCTCACTCTATCTGTCTATCGCCCTCACTCTATCTGTCTATCGCCCTCACTCTATCTGTCTATCGCCCTCACTCTATCTGTCTATCGCCCTCACTCTATCTGTCTATCGCCCTCACTCTATCTGTCTATCGCCCTCACTCTATCTGTCTATCGCCCTCACTCTATCTGTCTATCGCCCTCACTCTATCTGTCTATCGCCCTCACTCTATCTGTCTATCGCCCTCACTCTATCTGTCTATCGCCCTCACTCTATCTGTCTATCGCCCTCACTCTATCTGTCTATCGCCCTCACTCTATCTGTCTATCGCCCTCACTCTATCTGTCTATCGCCCTCACTCTATCTGTCTATCGCCCTCACTCTATCTGTCTATCGCCCTCACTCTATCTGTCTATCGCCCTCACTCTATCTATCGCCCTCACTCTATCTATCGCCCTCACTCTATCTATCTATCGCCCTCACTCTATCTATCTATCGCCCTCACTCTATCTGTCTGTCTATCTATCGCCCTCACTCTATCTGTCTGTCTATCTATCGCCCTCACTCTATCTATCTATCGCCCTCACTCTATCTGTCTGTCTATCTATCGCCCTCACTCTGTCTGTCTGTCTATCTATCGCCCTCACTCTGTCTGTCTGTCTATCTATCGCCCTCACTCGGTCTGTCTGTCTATCTATCGCCCTCACTCTGTCTGTCTGTCTATCTATCGCCCTCACTCTGTCTGTCTGTCTATCTATCGCCCTCACTCTATCTATCGCCCTCACTCTATCTATCGCCCTCACTCTATCTATCGCCCTCACTCTATCTATCGCCCTCACTCTATCTGTCTATCGCCCTCACTCTATCTATCGCCCTCACTCTATCTGTCTATCGCCCTCACTCTATCTGTCTATCGCCCTCACTCTATCTGTCTATCGCCCTCACTCTATCTGTCTATCGCCCTCACTCTATCTGTCTATCGCCCTCACTCTATCTATCGCCCTCACTCTATCTGTCTATCGCCCTCACTCTATCTGTCTATCGCCCTCACTCTATCTGTCTATCGCCCTCACTCTATCTATCGCCCTCACTCTATCTATCGCCCTCACTCTATCTATCGCCCTCACTCTGTCTGTCTGTCTGTCTATCTATCGCCCTCACTCTTGTCTGTCTGTCTATCTATCGCCCTCACTCTTGTCTGTCTGTCTATCTATCGCCCTCACTCTTGTCTGTCTGTCTATCTATCGCCCTCACTCTTGTCTGTCTGTCTATCTATCGCCCTCACTCTGTCTGTCTGTCTATCTATCGCCCTCACTCTGTCTGTCTGTCTATCTATCGCCCTCACTCTGTCTGTCTGTCTATCTATCGCCCTCACTCTATCTATCGCCCTCACTCTATCTATCGCCCTCACTCTATCTATCGCCCTCACTCTATCTGTCTATCGCCCTCACTCTATCTGTCTATCGCCCTCACTCTATCTGTCTATCGCCCTCACTCTATCTGTCTATCGCCCTCACTCTATCTGTCTATCGCCCTCACTCTATCTGTCTATCGCCCTCACTCTATCTGTCTATCGCCCTCACTCTATCTATCGCCCTCACTCTATCTGTCTATCGCCCTCACTCTATCTATCGCCCTCACTCTATCTATCGCCCTCACTCTATCTATCGCCCTCACTCTATCTATCGCCCTCACTCTATCTATCGCCCTCACTCTGTCTGTCTGTCTGTCTATCTATCGCCCTCACTCTTGTCTGTCTGTCTATCTATCGCCCTCACTCTTGTCTGTCTGTCTATCTATCGCCCTCACTCTTGTCTGTCTGTCTATCTATCGCCCTCACTCTTGTCTGTCTGTCTATCTATCGCCCTCACTCTTGTCTGTCTGTCTATCTATCGCCCTCACTCTTGTCTGTCTGTCTATCTATCGCCCTCACTCTTGTCTGTCTGTCTATCTATCGCCCTCACTCTGTCTGTCTATCTATCGCCCTCACTCTGTCGCATCACCACAGCATCACTCAGCACTACCACAGCATCACTCAGGGGGCACCACAACATCACAATGCGCTACCACAGCATCACTGAACGCCACAGCATCACTCAGCGCCACCACAGCATCAATCTGTGCAACCATTCGACAACAACTGGTTCAAATATGTTCTCTCAACGTTTCAAGCTTTATTACAAATGTCACAAAAAGATGTTAATATTTCACTTCTGTTCTTGGATTTTCGTCACAATAAAATACACTGAACATAATCTTCACAAAAGTTATTTACAAAAGTTTAGTTATTGCCATTATAAATTACAATAACTTTTATTTAAGTATGAATTATTAAAAAAAATTAAAAGCCATTGTTATTTCTAATATCAATACATCTAAGTCACGTAAATACAACACATATTGCATAAGAAATGCTATAGGTGTCACTTTTGTTAAAGTTATTAATTTCACTATTTTCAAAACCAACACATAAATAAAAAAATTGTAATTTACAATATCAATAGCTCAAACTTTCCTAATGCGAGACCTATTGCATTGCAAATTATTCTTTTATAAAATAGTTGAAATCCTGTAGCCTGAGAATCTAATTTGCTTCTCTTATGGTAATTAGGGCACTGTGGATTTATGGTCAAACTTGCTCAGGGATGTTGGCTTCGGGGAGTGTCACACAGCTACAAAGATCGCTCTGATCGCCTACAGCAAATATCTTGTGAGAGGCAGCAGCGAGGTCTCCGTCAGCACCGACCTCTGATATGGTGCTCCTGCTGGCCTTCTAGTACTTCGGTGAGTCTTTCGGCTCAGCAGCATGCGGTTGGGGTGGCGATATCATCGAGGTCTACAGCGGCCACATGGCAGCAGATAGGGGAGGGGCTGTGACGCTAAGATGGAGGCTCTAGTTTAGTTTCCACCGCTACTCTAGTGTAGAGTGCAGCTATGGGTGCAGTGTCAGCATGGAGTGCGGAACGTCCTCCGCAGCAGGTTACAAACCACAATGCCTTGCTGGAGGAGTCGCGGCATGCTTAATCCCAGCGCGTTCGTTTATCACATGAGGTTCTTTGATTTCCCAGAGTGGAATACTGGGTTGTAGGAATCTTCTGCAGGAATAACGTGGTTGCGAAACGGTAACACGGTCTTTGATGTCCCTAAGACCTCGGAGAGAACCGGGGGCAAGCCCTTGGAGTCACTCGGGCTTATTCCTTGATCCTCTAGCAGGGCAGAGGTCAGCAGGCAGCAGGGCAGCTCAATAAAGCAGGGACACAGTTTCTTAGAACAGTCAGACACAGCAGAGTGGCAATCCTTCAGCACAGCAGCCTTTACTGAAACAGTGTTTCTTACAGATCTGATAGTGTACTACATTGATAGGATCAGAGCCCTCATCATACTTGTACTTAAAAGTGGCTTTGTTGTAGGGGGTGAATTCAAAAGAGCCTTCTGAAGTGCGCAAAGATCTCTTTCAGCCCAGCCCTGGCTCCAGACTACCAGTAGGGGGGTAAATCAGCCCTTTGTGTGAGTGCAGGGCACAACCCGCCTCACTCGCTTTCCTCCCAGGAACGCTATCATTATGAAGATGAATGCAAATGTATCCCCTGTCATACCCTGCCCTTCCTGTGTACAAAGAGTAGCTCTCAACAGCTCAGACATATATTGGAAGCAAGTTGCAGGCACACAGAGCACAGCTAAGAGCACAGAAATGTCCACCTTCTAAAAGTGGTATTTGTAGAATAGTAATGTCAAATCCAACTTTACCACTAAGAAGGATTTGTCATCACCATTCCAAAAATATTAAACATGAAGTCGCTACTTCTTTCCAATCAGGAATTACACATTTAAAGACATTTTAAAGAATCCCAAATGGTAGCCTATGGAAGGAGTAGGTCTCGCCGCAGTGAAAAACAAATGTAGCTGTTTTAAACCTAAAACTACATGCCCTGTCTGCCAGTTACACAGCACCATGCCTTTAGGGCCTGCCTTATGGGTGACTTGTGTGCAATAAAAGGAGAGCTTTAAGGCTTGCCAGAGTTTTAAATGCAAGTATAAGTGGCAGTAAATTGCTCCCACAGTTCCTGCAATGGAAGGCCTGGGACATAAACCTAGTTCTCACCTTCTTAATGTGTGCAGCTTTTGAGCCTCTGCACAATTGATCTCTTCAGCTATTGACCATCAAAACTGTCTTTCTAACGGCCATTACATTGGCCAGGAGGGTCAACGAATTGCAGGCACTCTCTGCGTACCCTCTCTACACCACCTTCTATCCGGACAAACTGGTACTCTGAACACATACATCCTTCCTTCTGAAGGTTGTGACTTCTTTCCATGAATATCATGTAAGCCACTTGGAGTCCGAATATAGATTATGCACCGCAGCACTATCACAGACATCCCGGGCAGCTCACCATATTTGCAAAACGTTTAGAAGCCTGTAACCGACCGCGTTATAAACGTAAACACAACGGAGCACCAAGGTTAATACCCTTTCGGTTCTAAATCACCTTGCCACGGTTTTCGGTCAATTTTGCTTCAAGTCACACAGTAACTTCATTTTTATGGAACAGTCTCACATTACATATTTGAAAATTACGGTTCTAGTAACAAATCTTATGCATCCTCGTGTATTAAAATTATACATTTATTTTTAGACACATGGTCCCTGACGAAGGCTTGTAATAGCCAAAATGCATTAGATCAATCCATAACATGTATTTGGATAATGAAAGGATTTGAAATAAGAGTGAATAATGAAATGAAATGAAAAAATTATATTTATATAGCGCCGAAACTACCCGGAGGCCTCGCAGCGCTTACATTGATTGTAATACTGAGCTGGCCGCGGGGTTACCGAGTTTTGGTGTACAGATATGTCTTCAGCGCTTTCCTAAAAGCCATCCTGTTGGGGGATCCCTCTCTGGGCAAGAGGGAGGGAATTCCAGAGCCTGGCGGCCGTGTGGGAAAAGGAGCGGCCGCCCCACCTAGCTTTGTTAATCTTTGTCGTAGTTGCTAGATGCAGTGATCCGGAGCGAAGGGCTCTGGGGGGGACATAAGGCAGTACTAAGGGAAACAAGATGGCCGAGCCCGTTCGATGGAAAGATTTGTGGACAATGCACATGGCCTTGAACTGAGCTCTGGCTACGACTGGAAGCCAGTGAAGATCGTTCAAGGCGTGCTTGGCAGACTGCCAGCGAGGGATGTTGTACAGTAGGCGGGCGGCACAATTTTGGGTGACCTGGAGCCTGTGGGTCACAGCTACCGGTGCTTCCAGATATAGCGCGTTTCCATAGTCCAGGCGAGAAAGGATCAGGGCCTGGACCAAGATTCTCCTCGCCTGGAAAGGGAGCAAAGGGAGCAACGGGAGCACTTTACGAAGCATCTTCATGAGCCCCGCACATGTAGCCGCTGTTTTAATGGCTTGAGCCGAGAAGTCAAGCGACTTGTCCAGCCAGACGCCCAGGCTCTTTATCTGGGGTTTGGGGAGGGGAAGGGCGCCAAGGCAGGAAGGCCAAATAGAGGCCAGACAGGTCGGAGGAGGGTTGCCCAGGAGCATGACCTCCGTTTTCTCCCCATTGAGTTTGAGGCAGGACAGTTGCATCCACCTAGCTACAGCCTCTAGACAGGGACCTAAGGTGTTGGACGACCCATCCGTGTGGTCTAGAGAGACCACCAGTTGGGTTTCGTCTGTGTAGGTGACAATACGCACGCCGAAGGGTTGGACTATCCCTGCTAGAGGCTGCATGTAGACGTTAAAAAGCGTGGGGCTCAGGGAAGAGCCCTGAGGCACCCCGCAGCTAAGTGGATGTTTGATGGAAACAGCCTCACCCTCAAACACCTGGAAGAAACGCTCTTCCAGGATGGACAGCCACTCCAGTGCCGCGCCCGACACTCCCAAACTCATCAGACGATGTAATAAGATGGTGTGGTTAACGGTGTCGAACGCGGCACTGAGATCAAGCAAAATAATGGCTGCCTTTCCTCCCCGGTCCAGCACGGCTCGGGTTTCCTCCGTCACTGCAATAAGAGCAGTTTCGGTCCCATGCTGGGGACGGAACCCTGTCTGAGAGACGCAAAGCAGATCCGCTGATTCCAAGTGGTCTACTAGGATGGTGTTGATGTGTCTCTCGAGCAGTTTACTCATCCAGGGGAGTAGGGAGATTGGGTGGAAGTTAGACAGGTTGTTCTGGTCCAGGGAAGGCTTCTTTAATAAAGCCTTGACCATCGCACACTTCCAAGAGGCAGGGACAGAGTTGGTGGTGATAGAGGCATTAAGAGCATTCAAAATGGCCGGGCGGATGGCATCCCAGACCTTTGTGAGAATCCTCGGGGGCGCTGGATCATTAGGGGATCACGAGGTGACTTTAGGGATGATTTTATCAATAGTGGCGTAGTCTAACAGGGGAAATTTAACTACGAAAAGAATTGAATAAATAAAAAAACACTGAACTAAATGAATGGATTAGTGGACGATTCATTACAACTTTTGTAGTAACAATCAAGGATTGAAACATTATAGCCCCTGTCAGGGACACAGCAGTGACCAGGGGACGTTCCCCAATTCAGGGGCACGCATTCGGAAATTTTATAACGTGCACGAAGGAGTGCACACCCGGTAGCACGCAACAAAAACAAAAATTGCAAACAAACTTGTAGTGCAAGTGTATATCTAACTTGGCACCCAAAAAGTAACATACCGATCAAAGAGCTGATACATTCGCTTTCTCGAGCGAAAAAGCATCACAAATGTATGCCTTGATACACGAGGACGCCTCAGAACCCACATCTCACTGAAACAAGGAGAAAAACATTAGACAACTACTATACCTATCTAAGAGGGAGATAAATCCGAGGTTGCACGCAAGCACCTTGGTAAAATACCATTGTGCTCAACGTATCCCTAGGGGACTAAGAATAGCATTGAAGCCTTCACTTTGTAAGAATGCACAAAAGTTTAAAGGTAAGTGGTACGCGATCCTTAACAAGTGCTGTCTTGATTTGATCCTTCTAATTATCGTCCTGGATGAACTATCTAAAGAGATTGTCGCAGTTACCAATGAACTAACCAACTCAATGTCATCAGAGGACTGGTCCAAAGGACATCAATTTACATATAACCAAACATTCACAGGAGGTGAATGAAAGGAAAATCAGAAAACTCCGCAGAGACACGGACTATAAACTCGGGGAGGTATATGCCCGTCGCCGACAAAACAGACCAGAGATCCAACACATCATCTTCAGGAAGTGACATATCAAACAGACCCACAGAATGGCACAGCAAGTCTAGAACACCGAGACAACCAACATCTACTGAACAGCCACAAACCTCAGGACGACCACAAGGATCCAACCAACAACAAGATACAACGGAGCCTTTTTTAGAGTTAAGCCAGTCAGAAAATGTAGACCCAGGCGGGGCAAAAGAAAAAGAAACACCAGGAGCACTACAACTGGATCAAAAAAGGACAAGACAAAGAAGAATTAAACTCAAATAGCTTGGTGATAAATATTTCAGATGAACCATTGAAACCCATTGAACTGAAAACGTTACAAAAAGGAATGACATATGTACCGACTACGGACACGAACAAACTAGAACTAGAAATACGTTTATTTAAACTTATGAGGAAATTGCGCCTTAGACATTTTTTTGACAACATGCTACCCGAACAAAGATCTACCCAAGAGGACCAATTACGAGGCCTAGCACCCCACAGTACTTATATGGCACCTACCAGCCATAAGACATTAGACACCTTTGAAAATCTTATCAGAATTGAATTATCCAAATTGATTTACACAAAGAAAACCAGGTGGAACAACCTGACTGAGAAAGAAAAAGGTATTCTACAACGAATAGCCAATAACCCTAGAATTACATGCCAAAAGTCGGACAAATGGGGCGCAATCGTGATCCTCAATACTACGCACTATGAACAAGAAGTGGGAACACACTTATCAGATGGAACATTATATCAAATATTAGACACAAATCCAATAGAACAGTTTGCTAAGCAACTACAGATGATTGTCAACAATGCATATGAAAAGGGGATCATCAATGAAAGAACTAAAAAATTCTTAACACCGACCTACCCTCAAAGTCCTACGATCTACATGGTCCCGAAAATACACAAGGACGTACAAAAACCACCATTGAGTCCAATTGTGTCCACAAGAGGAATTATCCACCAACCAATCGGACAATTACTAGATAAATACCTGCAACCAAGCGTCACGAAAATGAGAACATACGTTAAGGACACTACCGACTTTTTAAACAAATTACGAACCATTACACTTACACCGGAAGAACCAATCTTACTCTGCACTATGGATGGGATTGAATCCATTGAATATGCTCTGCTACAAACTGAGCTAGACATGGAAATGAAAGTATTTTTCATGGAACTTCTATGTTTCACTCTATTCCATATTTTAAATGGAAGGAACAATACTTTTTGCAACAATCTGGAACCTCCATGGGAAATTTGGCAGCTCCAGCCTATGCAAATCTTTTTATGGAAAGATATGAGGAAGAATACATCCTATCACAGCAACCATGGAAAACACAAGCAAAACTGATTTTAAGATAAATTGATAATGCGTTCATACTATGGAGTGGATCAAAAACAACCTTAATAGAAGCGATCGCAGATCTCAACAAGAAAGATGACCGAATCCAATTTACATCAGAAATACACGCATCAAAAATGACCTTTCTGGATGTGGAGATCACAAGAACAAACACAGGTTTCAATACAGATATATATCGTAAACCTACGGACCCTAATAACCTCTTCCACTACCACAGCTTCCATCAGGAAAGCATAAAAAAACATTTACCGTACTCACAAATGTTGCGGGTGAAAAGAATTGTATCATCACCAGAAATAGCAAACAACCGAATTGAGGAAATGGAAACAAGATTTCAGCAAAGAGGGTGCTACAGCGGAACTCCAAAAATCATTTCTAATCAGCACTTACCATTTCCCTGAAACCTCAGAACACACATTCATTCGTCAGTGGGGCCCATAACACTGCACATTTACTCTGTTCACTTAACTCGGTTTCAAGGTTTGGTGAAACACAAAGGAGTAATGCTGTAACATTTGTCTAAACCTATTTAACCAATTATTATTTACACTTACAGTTTTATACGATTTACCATGGTTTTAATCAAACATGAATTTTATTCAGACACACCACCATAGTGGCAATGGATCTGCTAGAAAGAAAATCAGGCGTAGGAAAATCACAAGACCAGCTTTAATATTAAATTTTCCCAATTTTATTAAAAGCAAAATTTTAATATGTCTGACGATTAGGCATTGATTAATTCTTTATTCAGCAAAAATCTTAAACTTTATTTCAAAATGATCATTTTATTTAGAGCTCGGAAATCAGTTGTTTTATTTAGAAGTCAGTTAAAAGTTTAGCAAAGAATAGATAGTTCCAAATGTATTCTCTCCTAACATCCCTAACTAACGCCCTCATCGTATCCTTCAATCCTGCAAAGAAAACAAGAAATAAGTCAAAGTATTTTACATCCAGGAATCGATCTGCAATCCGGCAGCACTTAGAGAGGAAATCGAAAAAGCGACACCCTCTAAGCAAAATCGGGGGTTTTTATACACTAATTTCCTAACTTAGTCTATCTAAAAAGTATCTAACATCACCAATTCGGGTTCTGATTGGACAATTTGGGATGGGTGAGCATCTCCTCACCATTACAACATCATATTCACGGTGAATCAGCGAAATCATAAAGGGGTATTCAGGGATGGGGGAATCATATCGCCCGACGCCCGAACCAAGTAGATTGTTATAATAGGCAAGAAGATTTAATGTCTATTTTGTCCGATGGACAAGTAGACATTAAATCACTAAAAATGTACAAGCTGAGGGCACTCTGGAGATCACAGCCAATTCGAAATACATTCGGAAAGCCTTTGGACGCCTTTGAGAGGCTGGAAGCCCGTGACTGGGCTCTAGCCAGTGATTGTCAGGGGTAGTCTTGAGCCAAAAGTCAGCTTCACACTGGTGCAGCCCGCATCCTTAACCTAGCTGCTGAACATGCAAGGGTGGGCGAAGAGGTAGGAAACACTTTTTCCGCTGCCAGATCCCAGCTCCTTCGGCCGGGAAGTCTTGCAGTCTCTCTGCCGCTGTTTGCTGTGTAGCTTGATCCCCCTGTTCACTGGTATCCGTCCAAGGCTGGCCACTCGTCTTTGGTGCGCTTTTTTTTTTGGCGCACTTCCTGGAATCGGGAGCGGCAGGTTGCTGTCTCAGACACACCCTGGGCTCCCCCAGTGGTGTAAACATTCACCTCCACGGTGCGGTGAGGGGGGGGGGGGTTGGTTTGGGACGACCTCCCTTGACTTAATTACTTTTCGTTATGCCACTTGCTCCCCTGACGGGTGAGTCAGTCTGACAATGGTTTATGCAGCGGTCACAGCGTTAAGAAAAGTACGTGAACTGTGATGCTGCATGTTAATGGGCTGGGTTCAGTGAGCGTGGGGGCAGGGGCAAATGAATGGCATGTTCATGTTAACATAATTTGCGATATATAGTAGGAAGGAGCTAGCCGGTCAATGAGGCCCCTGTTGCAGTGTAACTAGGGAACCAGTGCAGCGTTGATCATGAGTGAAACACGATGAAAGGAAGTTCATTATATAGAGATATTGATCTTAACTTTGTCTCTGCTTTTATGGACGAGAAAACAATCATACTTTAGACACCTGGCAGGATTTCCGAAAATGCTGCCTTGCAAGAGTATGCGTGCGCTGTAAATATAAACATTTTTTAATTACATCTTTTATCCTGTGGTTATACAAATAAAGTTACATTTGAATAAAAGAACGGCCACATAAGGCAGCAGACAGAAGGCATCTTTGTGATTCAGGCAATGCTGTGTGTGCAGCGTATTTCACACTGTTCACTCTTGCCATCGAAACGTCGCAACCCAAACGAGGTCTCCTTTACCATTACCCTCCCCCACTGTCTTGCCTTTTCCTTATTCCAATATCCCCACCTGGGCCCCGAACCCCTTCTCTCCACGTCTTCTTGCTTAATCATGCTCACACTTTACTTCTAGCCGGTCTGGTGGTGCAGTGGACAAATGCAAATGCATGGTTACAGGTTCTAATCCCGTCGGGTCCACTCAGCCTTTCATCCATTTAAGGTCGATAAAATGAGTACCATTGAGTTGGGTAACAATATACATCTGTTATTCAGCGCCTTGAGACCTTCGGGTGCGCTATACAAAAGTACGTTACTGCGCCCCGTGGCAATTATATAGGCTTTAATCCTGCCAAGAAACGGTTTATTGTCCACAGTTTGGGCTCATTACTGTTACCCTGTACCTTTTATTTGGTTCCATTTTTAGTCTCCTAAACCGCCCCCCCCCCTGCACAGCGCTCTGGCGATTTGTGCTAAATAAGCAGAGCCACACGAATGAAGAGGCAGTAAAGGTCTAAATTATGCGGCAGTGTTGACTAAATTATGTGGCCACAAAATGAGAATTATGTAGCATAATGCAGCTCATTTTTTGAAAGTATTACTTCATTATTTTCACATCTGTCCACGGTAACGCTGTCTATATAAATGTTTTGCCTCATTACTTTCAGATGAACCCCCAAATACAGCAATAAGCAATGTAAAAGTGACCAGTCACTACTTGCGATGTTCTTTCCACTAAGCGGCAGGATGTGTCCCCACCTTTTTAGTAACGTTTGATCTGTTTGCAAATTTGAACAAAAAATGTTGATTCTAGCTCAGTTTGTGCAGCATGTGATGAATTATATTTCAAGTGATGTGGAAAATGACGCGCAGTTGTATGACCTCATAATTAGAGTGGCTCTGTATATGAGTCACAAACATACACAAGATCTACCATCAGTGGGGCACCATCTGTCATTTGCTACAATTTAAATTGGCAAAAATTGCAGAAGCAAACTCAATATAAAACAGAAATTATCTAAATATAAATCTATAGGTCTCACAATCACGTTTCATTGACAACTGCTAGGAATAATACAATATTCCCACCTCAGAATTTTATGCAAACGCTGTAGTTTGTTGCGCAGTTACGTCAGCAGTAAAAACAAGTCAATACCAGATCCAAGGAAAAGTAACTCTTCCACCTGTGTGAATTTTCGTCCTATGTAGAAAACGTAAAGATTTGTTTTTCTATCCCTACATGATTGTCACTGGCTGTTTTTCCTGTGTGCCTGTCTTGATGCCTACTTTATGCATGTGCCCATTTTAAAATATCTAAGCATCACACCTTAGATCCTTGGAATGCTCAGCTTCTGAAAGAAACAAACGGATTGAAAAAGTTGCTGCACCGTTAAAATTGTATATTTCACCTGGCTTCCCACAACTCCCATGTCCGCACCCAGCAACAGATTTACACGATTTCCCGGAAGATAACAGACATCTGGGTAGGCAGTGGGGGCTGAGGACATAGGAAGGAGAGAGACTAGTGGCAGAGAAGTCGGATTTTAAAAAAAAGAGTGACTACTTTACAAATCTCAGTGAGAGAAACTTGCACATCTATTGCTGAGCTGCACCTCTGTTAGAGAAGCTTACTCTGCTGGTGCCATTACTATACCAGTACTGTGAACAAGAGAACCCTGTACTGCTACGTCCAGTGCTGCATATACTTCTGTGAGAGAAGAATGTGGAGATGTAGCAGTGAATACACAATAATATAATCACACCACACCTGTCCAGCAGTGTAAAGGAAGAGATTGATTTAATTGCCCATTCCTTCCTCTTGTGTATTCTTTAGTTGTGGATACTGTCTCACTGAATCAAAGCACCTCTGCTATGTAATGTTTGCTGCCCCATGAACAGTTCATAATCTCTGCCAAGAAGTGCAGTTATTTTCATCCACACATATCCGAGCATCACATGTGAGTATTTTTTAAACTGGAAAGATACGAGTTGGCGCTAGGATGGAGAACACCCTTC
Organism: Lissotriton helveticus; assembly: GCF_964261635.1. Classification (NCBI taxonomy): domain Eukaryota; kingdom Metazoa; phylum Chordata; class Amphibia; order Caudata; family Salamandridae; genus Lissotriton; species Lissotriton helveticus. The sequence continues at coordinate 646,606,755 of NC_136059.1, forward strand.
TGTCCTACAGGTTCATATTCTAACACACAGTCTGTGCCAAAGACGCTTCAAGAAATGTAGTCAATTACTAGTCTGCATATCTACCTTTAGGTACTAATTCTCTACATTTTAAAATCTGTCACATGCAAACTGGTTGATAATTGGGTGCAGTGCCAGCTGATGCATCTACACACATGCTGTACAACACTTGCATTTAAGGGTGCATGACCGTGCACTGAATAATTGGACTTGCATTGGATATATATATATATATTGGACAGTATGTTGCACTGATTGCAGTGAAGCTTCTCTCCGTGCAGATCTGCCTTAATTAGTTATGGAGTAGGTAGGGCAAGCAGATATCTTCCAAGGGCAAGTAGATTTCTGTGCCATTTTGTCCCTTGGCCAAGTAGATTTTTCAAAAATTTCCACACCCCTGGGTATTGTTTAAGACAGTCTTTGGCCTGGTCACTTCCTTGACTCGCAACGTCGCATCTCTTTCCCACGTTTGGAACACTCGAATGTCCATATTTTGGCAACCATCCTGGCTTCCAGGGCAAGGCAGCCTTGAACTTCCCCTCCGAGCACAGACAACTCACTCTCGCTGACAGGCTTTGGGCACACATGCGCAGTCCAGCACTTGCTCACAGTTAATCAGAGCAACCATATTTTTGTAGGCCTCAGAGGCCACTTTTGGAATTATCATAGAAACAAACACAAATTCATGTTAATTATGGAACTAAAGCCCTTCTGTTTACCTCCCACCATAATAATGTTTCCCTATTAGTTATTACCTAGCAAGTAAGCCACATAAATGCGTCTTATACTTGCATATCCGACGACTTTTCAGCACAATAACACGTACAATAAGCACATTCATGCTGTTTCTTTATATTTAAGCTATGCATTAATTCACATCACAGTAACGATACAAATTAGTTAATTATATTGCTTCATGCAGGCAAAATTAGTATTCCCACGTGTTCATGTATGTGCATCTTATACTATTGTTGATTAATTCACTTCAACACACTATTAGTAAATGTTAATGTTATGGAACATTGACTTCACAAGGGGTACACAAAAGTTTGTTTTGCCACCTTGCTCCATCAAGGGTACCCTCAGTATGTATTAAACCAAGCTAAAACTCAATTTGCACAGAAGTGCAGAAATGAACTCCTGGAAAAAACACCCAAAAAAGAAAATACCAGGGTAGTCATAGCCTCTAAATATTCCACCAAAAGCAAAGCATTCAAGAATATCATTAAACGACATTGGTCTATACTGGCACAAGAAAGATTTCAATCACATTTTTAAGGATGAACCAATTTTTGCATACCAAAGAGCGAGTGACTTGAGACAAATACTAAAGCCTAAAACCTTAAAAAGAGATGATACATACCACGGTACAATACTTTCCTATAATTGCAGCAATTGTAATAATGTTATAAGAGAAGCGGTCATTACCCATTCAAGGAAAGGACACACGATTAAATTGAAAGTATCAGCCACATGTGACACTATGAACGTTGTGTATCTTCTAAAATGTCCCTGCAATCAAGGTTATGTTGGTAAAACAGAACGAAAAGTTAAGACCAGAATCAATGAACATAAATCAAACATGCGCAACAGAATGACCAAATCAACTGTAGCAAGTCATTTCATGGAAGCGTCACACAACATCAGTCAACTCAGATTCACGGTACTAGAGAGAGTACCGAAAACGGAAGGAAAAGACAACAACAAACTATCTTTGCAAAGAGAGAATTATTGGATTTATAGACTAGAAACCCTCAAACCGTTGGGGATGAATGACAGAGTGGAATATAGTTGTGTCCTGTTACCATATATTCATTAACGCTTTAGAACTTTTTTCCTACGTGCCCCTGAGATATCTCCCTTGTAAATAGGAAATGAATAATTGATAGCTTTTTTCATACAACAGTTAATGTAAGTAGTGATTTGTTTTGTGTCATAATAACATATGTTTACTATGTAATTCTTATATGACACTCGCAGCGTGACTGTAATCTAGTCCTTCCATAATTTTTACCACTCGCGACAAAACCGATTCAACATGGCCCCCGCCGTCTAGTCCATTTATTATTTCACCATTCACAAATGGGAATCTACTCACTGCATGGGACTTTTGCAAGCAGCAACGTTCCACCACGAACATTGTGAAAGACACACAACTCCAAGTAAGTTAAAGCGCATCCGATTGAATTTTATTAAGGCTAAAGCTAAGCGGCGTCTCGCTGCGTTCTATATGAGCACTTATAACCTTGATACACGGCACCGCCATTAACCCGAATCATAGCGAGGTCACTGCTACATCGAATATCACGTATGCCACTTAGAGTCCTAATATAGATAATGCACCACAGCACTATCCCAGACACCCGAGCAGCTCACCATGTTGGTAAAACGTTTAGAAGCCTGTAACCGACCGCGTTATAATCGTAAACACAACGGAGCACCAAGGTTAATACCTGTTCGGTTCTAAATCACCTTGCCACTGTAAATAAAAAAACACTGAACTAAATGAATGGATAGTGAATGATTCATTACAATTTTTGTAGTAACAATCAAGGATTGAAACATTACAGCCCCTATCGGGGACACAGCAGTGACCAGGGGACGTTTCCCAATTCAGGGGCACACATTCGGAAATTCTTTCCATGAAGGCCACTACATCACATTCCTACCTTCTTTTCACCACCTCATCCTTCCAAAGAGGAGGAAAGATTTCCCCTTTTGGACCCAAAAAGAGCGTTGTTCTACCTTGATCATACTAAAGAGTTCCGGGTGGACAATCAACTCGTAGTACCCAAGAAATAAAAGGCTGTGCGGAAATGGACCATCTCAAGATAGATAGTGCTTTGCATCAAGGTCTGCTATGCATTGGTCAAAAAGCTGACCCACCTCCTAGGAAGCATTGCTTGGGTATCTATTCTAAGGTAAGGAATCTTTGGCTAGAAGGCTCTATCTGTTAAACAAATTACATACCTTCCGTAATGCCTTGTCTGGCAGAGATTCTATCTAGCCACAGATTCTGAGGTTCCTAGGCTGTCATATGTTCTTTCCTACTATGGCTTTGCAAATATAGCCAAGTACAGCCATTTCTGCACTTGATTCTCTGTAGTAACGAGAGCTAGCAGTCAGAGGCTTGTCAGGGAGGTTAGTATGAGGGTTACTCATGCTCCAGAATCAATATCACTCCCAGCAGTACAATAAGATAAGTGTCCTGCCCAGTGTTTCTCTTGGCAGAAGACCATGTTCTTTATTGCACAGAAAACATAGAACTCCACTACACATTTAATTATGCACATGAGTAAGTCTGTGGTTTCAGGAACCTCTGCCAACATGATGATAGAGACACTACCATCCCTCTGGCCTTAGCTTACTTTGCATCAACACCCTCTGCTACCTCACGCTGCACCTCTATTCCACCCCTTCCTTCACATAGATCAGTGGAAAGAAGCAACCCCAACGCTCCCGCCTTTACTCGCACTGCACGGACACCATCTACCGCAAGCAGCACCTCTCGGGACCTTAAAAGTTCCCCCTCTGCACCTTCCACTCCGGAAGAACATCGACGCCCCACCCCCCATCACTCAAAACTGAGGATATAAGCAACAATTCCATCTCCTTATCATGTACTACAATGACACCCTCAGCATCTTTAACACCACGCAGCACGTCTAGGGACCCCACTACCTCCCCCACTGCCCACTTTTCTCTGGAAGATGATCAAACACATCCCTCATCTAGAACCAATGATCGAGGTAACAACTCTCTCTCCTTAACACCTCTCGGGACCCTACTACTATTACCCCCACCATCCTTCCCTCTCCTGAAGAAAACCGACACCGCCTTGCACCCACATCCAGGGAAAGAACAATTAACAACTCGCCCTCATTAGTACGCACTGCACTACCTTCCTCACCTACTACTATTACCCCCACCACCCTTCCCTCTCCTGAAGAAAACCGACAACGCCTTGCACCCACATCCAGGGAAAGAACAATTAACAATTCGCCCTCATTAGTACGCACTGCACTACCTTCCTCAACTAGAACTATTATGAGAACCAACTTTAATACTACTACACCCTTTATCCTCTCTTCCCCACAACATCAACAGACGGGTACAAGACTGTCTCATGACCTCATACCGCACCTCTAGAAACCTTCAAAACGCTATCCTAGAAATCAATACCATCTTACAACTTGCTGAAAAAGCTCTTACTAAACTTAAGTATCTTCAAAACTCGCTACAGACAGTCGACAACGTGACAAACTATCCCCCTCCCTCTAGACAATCGATACTTGCGCATGCGCAATAACTCCAATTCGATTGCGGACCTGGAAATGCAAACTCTATTACGGTTGTACGAACCTCCACCCGACCATGTCTTAGTCAGTGAGGAACACGCTATTCGCCTAGTCTCCAACTTTTGCAGAGCATCACATCCAATCCAGAGGGGAATAAACCGGAATAATCTTCACTCTATAACCCCAAACCAAGATTACCAGGAGCCCAGTCCAATGAAGCCCTCAAACAATATTTCTTGCCGTCTACTAAACTGCCACTCTGCCCCTAAACACGCCTCCGACCTCATCTAAGCATGAAAATGGACTTCGTTATCCTCACTGAAACATGGCTCTAGGAATCATCTTCACCATTTCTTGACCTTCTCGCCCCCCCAGACTTCAACATCATAAGATTAGACAGACCCCACAAAATATGCAGAGGAATAGCCAGCATACATCGATCGGACCTCACCATCTAAAAATTTCACTCGGCACCCCTGGACTCGTGTGAATACCTTGGGATCTCTGTGAATCCACCAAGTAACCACTCTCTTAAATTACACATATTCTACCATCCTCCAGGACAAAACATAATTTTCACAGAACAACTTATGGAAATCATCATGGCAAACTCATCCCCTCACTCGAATGACATATTCCTTGCTGATTTCAATCTCCACTGGGAGAACACACTGGACAAGCAGGTCAACACCATTAAAACCTTCCTTGCTGACCACTCCCTTATCCAAGCTGTCTCTGAGCCCACTCACTCAAAAGGTGCAAAGTTAGACTGGCTCATTTGTAAATTTAATACTATTGAATCGATCTCGATTACCCCTTGTAACTGGTCAGACCATCACATTATCACCTTCCATATCCCTTCCTGTAACAAGAAAATCCTCCCATAACAAAGTAAACCTAAACTATGGACAAGAGACCCAAAGAACATCAACTGGAACAAGCTTGCCTCCCAATGTGAGAAGGCTCTTATCCCCCCTAACAACATAGGAGACGTCACTGCACTCACTGATCACTAGAACTCCACGATGACCAAAATATACGCCCAAGTCGCACCGCCAAATCTCAAAAGAATTCCCGACAAGGTTAAAAACCCATTGTTCAGTGAAGCCCTGAATGAGGAGTAATGCAAACTCAACTGAACGGGAATGGAGGCAACACCCCTCCCCCAGCTGAAACTACTCCAAAAAGCAAGAATATCATACAATAAAAATATTCTAAAATAAAAAAAAGACTTAGTCAAATCAGAACTAGAGAAGGCCAAAAATAGACCAAAAAAAGTCCAAATTCTGAATCAACAATCAAACAAATTGTCCAAATCTTCACTCCTAACATCGACCACACAGCTAAGTAGTGACGAATTTTCCACATTCTTCACAGCAAAAATGAATTCCCTCCAACTTGAACTCAATATGGCAGCAAGCAACGTAGACACCCCAAAGATCAGTCAAACCTCTAACCTGGTACTACTTAAGCGATCTCTACCCAAAAATAACTCTCACTGGTCCAACTTCAAATGTTATGATATCAATAATATCACCAAAATTCTAACAACCACTAAACTCAACAACCACTTTAATAAACCTGTCCCAGCAAAGTGCCTACCCCACATCTCTCATATCATATCCCCTCTCTGGACCAAGAACATTAATGCCTCGCTATCACAAGGTCACATCCCTGACTGCCTAAAATCTGGTCAAGTTAGGCCTATCCTAAAAAAAACGACAGCTAGCAACTCTGACCCCAACAACTTCTGACCAATAACAAACATTCCCATGCTAGCAAAGGTCTTGGAAAAATGTGTTCAACAACAACTGAATTTACACATCACAAACTTCAATTTATTGAACATCCACCAATCGGGCCTTAGACCTGGCCATAGCACTGAAACCAACATCCTACATATAGTAGACAACGCTCCATTAGCTCTTGACCGCAACGAAACATACTTGCTAGTCTTGCTCGACCACTCATCAGCCTTTGATACGGTCAACCACGACAAACTTATAAGAAGACTAGAGGACAGAATGGGCTTCTCTGGCACAGTCCTTCTATGGTTCAAATCCTTTCTGGAAAATAGAGCACAATTGTTCATGACCGACAAGATCCTTTCTCTTTCTTCACCTAACCTACTAGGAGTACCACAAGGCTCTACCTTGTCACCCACACTATTCACCTTATATGTCGAACCATTCACTGATCTACTACAGCAGGTGAACATCTCCTACCACATGTACGCGCACGACACCCAACTTTACATTAAAAAACCTCCCTTGAAGAGATAAAGTTAATGAATCTAGCTCTCGAAAAAACCGTACAGTGGCTAACGTCCAACTTCCATAAGCTAAACTCACAAAAAACTGAATTTCTTTTAATCTCCCCCCCTAATAACTCTCAAGAAATAAAGGAATGGACCAAAATGATCACTGCCTTGAATTGCACGCCAACGTTGGTAGACTCCACAATATCTCTTGGAATCACTCTGGATAAGAACCTTAACATGCAAGCGCACATTAACTTGATGGCTAAAAATAACGCTTTCACCTCCACTATCTATGAAAAATGAAGCCATTTATCGAGATCCCTGACCGCAAATCGGCAATTCAGGCCTTAGTCATTTCAAGGCTGGAGTACGGGTGTTCACCCTCTCAGGGCTTCCCAAAATCTCTACCGCACCCCTAAAAGCCTGTCACAATGCCACAGCAAGACTCATTACAGGATCAAGGAAATTTGACCACATATCGCCACACCTGAAGGCACTCAACTGGCTACCCTATGAAGCTCGTATTCACTTTAAGATCGCTTGCATTACTCACAAGGCGCTACACCACAACACCTCACAGTTCCTAGCCCAACAACTCACACTATCTGGCAGAAACAAACATTCTAGGAGCACAGATAATCTACTCCTGAAACCCGCAAGGTTCAACAAAACTAAAACCTCCAACAGAGCATTGGCGGGAGCGGTGCCAAGAATTTGGAACTCTTTTCCGCCAGTCATCAGAAAAATCGCCTCGACGCCCCTCTTCAAAAATGAAGCTAAAGCTTTCCTGATGAGCAAATTCCTCCCGTAAAATCCGCATAAATACCATGCCAGCTCCAAAATCTAACTCGTGTCTACACTCTTCCTCTTATGACTTCTAGAAGATAATGACTTGCACAAGCTCTAATTGACTCCTTATTACGGAGCAGTTATCTACCCTACCTTTATCCCCCAAACTTTATGATGTTTTTTTATGTCTTATTTTGTGTTTTTGATGTCTTATTTTGCGTTGTTACTATTTGTTTTATTGTTATCAAATGTACTTTTCTTGTTATCAAATGTACTTTTCATTCCTTGCTCACTTTGTAAAGCGCTATGTTACCCTACACTTGGGTCTGGTTCGCGCTATAGAAAACTTTACAAATAAAATAAATAAAATCAGGATACACATCCACCTGGCTCTTTGTACTCCACCCCTTTCTTCTCTGGTTGGCCCCCTTCTGGTTCAGAGTTCGAGATCAGGTCTGTAGTTGCAGCTCATGCTTTTCCCCCTACACCATGTCTGGTCCCAGCACTCTTCCTCACGGGCATGTGTCTGCTCAGTTTCTCATCCAGTTCTTAGGAGCAGCACTGGGTTATGTGCGGTCCACCTTCGGCAGCAGGATCGCACTGGTTGGAGGAAACCTCCAGGTAGTACACAGTAGTCTTCCAGGGAACTGCGCTGTAGCTAGCCCCACAGTGCATCATGGCAGAAGCAGAGGTTTCTGTGGAGGCACCCTCTTCTGGGCGGCAGGCTGTAAATCACGGCTCACTCTGGTGGGTATTTGGTTTTCTGGTGCTTCTTCTTGGGTGCGATGGCCACACACATGCAGAGGATTCTAGGGATGGTAAACACAAGGCGCTGTCTCCGACACACACAGTGATTCAGGCTGTGACCATGAATCTTTACGAAGTGCCAGCCTGGCACCTCTCTGATCTAGTAGTCTTCTGGACTAGTCTTGACCCAACTACACCTTTGCCATACCATCGTCATGTAGCCCATTTGTGGGGCACTCAGCCCACCAGCAGATGCTTATCCTATTTTCAGTTGAGCCTACAACATGGGCACCGCTCCCAGTGCCGTGGCAGCTACAAGGGGGATAAATGACTGAGATCACACTGCCTGATCCGGTAATACTGAAGTACCTTCTGTGCTCTTGCTTAGTGAGTCATTGCCAGTCAGACTGCACTCCAGGGTCAATTACAGCACTCTCTTCCATGATGAGCTCCTCCTGCACGGTTGGCACTTCCTTACCTCGCTCACTGGCAGGATGTCTTGGCACCCAGAATAGTCCAGTAATTCCTCCTTCAGATCTGACTCCAGGTGATGCTACCTCACCTCTGGGGAGTTAGCTGTCAGAACAATGTGGTATATAAATAAATAATACCGGATCTATTTTTGTCTAGGCATAGCAATAACAGATAGCTCAATAAATAAGAGTCAAGATTCGAGGTAGTAGGAGTTTGCAGGTTTATTACAGCATAAAGGACAGGAACAGGACAACCTGCATAGGAATAGGATGGCAGGGCCCGGCAGCTGCCGGGGCTGGATCTGGGATGAGCGCGCTCTGGGGAAAGGACTGGCGTAACATTTAATAACAATATACAGGTATATATAGTAAAACAGTTGCATTACAGTACATATGATAGGCGGAGCAGTGGGTGTGATCAATAGCAGTCGCGAAAGATAAGGGTGAAAGTAGGTGTAACAGGGCGTATACATAGACATGTGATGCAAACGTAACAGAATATGTCATAAATGGGGCGGAAACATGGAGGGGGCTACCTAAGGAGCCGGGACCTCTAACCTAATGGTGCGCGCAAACTGGCAATGACGTGTTACTAGGAGAAGCTGGGGGCTACGAACTCTGTGCTAGGAGCAGAGACTGAAGTCTGGAGAGTCAGGGCGACATGTACCTAAACAGTATCTAGTATCTGATGTTTAGAGAACATGTTGATATAAACTAGAAGTCAGGAGGGGAAAGGCTAACAGACTCTAAGACTGGAGCATGCATTATTCTACATGTAGTGCGTGATGAAGAATATTAAATGACCATTAAATACAGTATTTCTCTTACATGGAGACGTAAAGGCTAGACTATGACGGTAACTATTGATGCGGTTCAGTAGCTTTAGGAATGCAGAGAAGGAGGGCTGGACTGATAACTAGAATCATAACATACTCTTGGCAGACTCGGAGGCAGAGCCAGGCTGAACCGGGCACTGCGAGGCAGGAAGTAAGTGAAGGGTCAGGGATACAGGTGGGGGCTGTATCGCTCCTCAGCGAGGGCTTCAGGAGACAGGAGCTGAATCTGGCGTCCGGGCCCTTTTGAGGCCTAGGAACGGGGACTTTATAATGAAATAACGTGCACACTGAGAAACGTGGCAACGTAGCTTTACATAGGCCTGATATTCGTATCATTCACGAGAACTGGAAACAGGCATACTAGAGGTGGACACAACTATAATTGCGTCTTTAATCGAACATGGGGAATACATATGCATATTAATCATGCACAGATAACATATGATGGAGGACGCGTAGGGACACAGAACATGGCAAAATTTACTTTTCCACATTCCCTCCTTGTCACTACGTTTCCATCAGGAAACATCAATATTCATGATACCATCTATCATTTCATACAGTATCATTTGCTCGTCTCGAATTTTCTGGGAACGGGTTTTAGAACGGGACTTGGGACTAGGAATACAAGAGGTAGCACAAATGCCGCAAATCGCAGGGCCACATTGTATACAGAGGCAGCAACTGAATATGATCGCTACTGCAATACCTAGAAAGGACAAGACTTTCCATCCCCAAGCGGAAATTATATTCCAGAACCAACCGGACCATGTCCAGGTGCCTGGGTCTTGGTGTAACAGATGGGCAATTTTATGGAGTCTGGTTATAGCTGAATAAACAGACGGCGCGTTATTAGGAATGAAAATGCAGCAACTAGATCCGATGACTCTACAGGCCCCGCCCCTATCGGCCAATATGACGTCAAGGACGAGACGATTCTGTAAAACGACAAATCTCATAGCAGATTGCTCTTCGGTTAAATTACCTAGAGCAGAGGCAGTCTCATTTACTACAGCTTCAAGGGTTCTGGTTAACCTACGGATTAGCTTACTATTCTGGACAGGTCCTATAAAGAAGAAGAAACCTCTATTGAAATCTGTATACTGTTCTAGAGCAGTTTCAGTATAATCGACAATTGGGGACTCGATCTCCCTTCTATGTCTAATGTGTACTAGATGTGTATTTCTATGATAATCGGATGGGGCTAGGAAAACAGGTGGCAGTAGGAAGGCAATGTAACAGGTTCCCTCCCAATCGAGGGGCAGACGAACATATGCAGTCTGACCACAAATAAAATAAGAATGACGTGAAGCTTTAAAAATAGATTTCCCACTGTCACTATACTTGACAATAGTAGTACAATCACTATGCCCTACATGTACGGAACCATTATTTCGGACACATAATTCGCCTTTGACTGGTAGTACTGAAATAGCAGGTAAGTCTGGAGTAGTATCAGACTGAACATTCAGGACCATGAAATTCGAAGAATAATTACCTAAATTGTAAACTTCATTTTCTAGATCTAACCCTGTTCTGTGGGGAAGACCTTGCTTGTCTGGGAAACATGTACTGTTAAGAAAAGACATATCTGTTGAGGATGACGTTAACGTGGACCATGCTCCACACGAACCATTATGTGAAAATGGATAAGGAAAGAGTGGCAGAACTCCCTTCGGTGTCTGGAAAGGGGGGAGTCGACCACACACCCAACAATTAGTGGCATTGCTGGTCTGGTGTGAATAATGTAACATGCGGATAAAAGAATTGTTACGCATAGCGAGGCGGTAAGAGAGTTCATGAGGAGGCAGATCACTAAACGTGTGCTCTACTGTAACATTAGAAGACTTATTTACATGAGAAACTGGAAAATACAGATAAAATGCATAACTGGTGCAGGAAATCATAATGCTGAGAAATAATATGAAACTTAGAAAAACGATACATCGGATTGAGTTTTGACTAACTCTCTCACTATGGGGGTCTATTTTATACATGTCAGAAACCGGTCTAACCGTTTCACCTAGGGGAGGACTTAGACAATCAAACTGGCTGACTTATTTTACTAGACCTTAACTTTTTCTTATACTCCTGTTGCGGAGTTGTCTCTAACAGGGAGGGTTCAGTAACAGTGTCTTTTGCGGGACAGTCCTTAGGAATAGTACTTTGGCAGTCCTTTAAATCCTCGGAAATGTTCTTTGAAACTGGTTTCAATCCATAAAACTTTTTGATATGCGAAAGATGCACCCAGCCTTTGCGTCCCTCCAACTTCACGGCTGTACGGGTGGCCAGGAGGACCTGTCGGGGCTCCTTCCAGCGAGGCTCCAGCGGACTTGAGCGATCGAAATTTCGCACTAGGACCATGGATCCGGGAACGATTTCATGCGGTGCCACCTCGGTATTGTCTGGAAATGCGGCGGCAACCTGTGAACGACAAGAGTTGAGGGCAGACATCAAGGAAGCTAGGTAATCTGTCAGCATATTACTTGAAACATCGGTAATACTTCGGGGTCTAGGTGTACCCCACATGTTAGGGGGGCGGCCGAAAACGACCTCATACGGGGACAGACCTGATCTGGAATGTGCGACCATGCGCATGTAAAACAAAGCAACTGGCAGAGCTACTAGCCAGTCTACACCTTTCTCTTGACAAACTTTTGCAATTCGAATTTTCAGGGTCTGATTATGTCTCTCTACGAGACCGGCTGCTTCAGGATGGCGTACACAATGGAACTTCCACTGGTACCCTAACAATAGGGAAACATGTTTCATCAACTCGGATGAGAATGGCTGGCCGTTATCAGAATATACGACTCTAGGGAGTCCATAACGGGGGAAGAACTCACGAACCAACTGCTTGGCAGTGGTCGTGGCTGTGTAATCTGGGACTGGATATGCCTCTGTCCACCTGGACAAAGCGCATACAACTACGAGGACATACTTGAAACCTCGACATCGCTCCATCTGAATGTAATCCATCTGGAGGACTTCAAAAGGGTGGTCAGGGGGCTGGAATCCACCTTGTTCCACCGGGACACTTTTACCTGGATTAAACTGACAACATATCATACAGGTACGGACCTTCTGCTTGGCTGCAGCTCGTAAATGCTTGTTGAACCAAATGTTCTGGATACTGTCTAACATAGCTTTTTCTCCTAAATGTGCTGGACTATGTGCGGTATTAACAATGACTTGAACCATAGAGTCGGGGAGAAACCATGTGGCTTTACCCTTCGTTAACCATCCTTGATCTGTCTGGACCCCTCCTTGTTCGGACCATTTCTTGATTTCATCGGGAGTAGCATGTAACTGGATATCTATGACATCTTGAGTAGGGTCTTTAACTGTCATACATGTAGTCGGATCTGGAGTAAGTGTCTGTGTTGGCTTAACTGGAATGTCTGGAGTCTGTGCTGTAAGCTTGGCTGTGCGATCTGCTAGATCATTACCTTGGGAAATAGTGTCAGTAACTTTCGTATGTGCTTTGCATTTCATGATAGCAATGGATGTCGGTAAATGTATTGCATCTAACAGAGCTTGAATAAGGAGACCATGCTGAATCTTGGTTCCATGAGAAGTCATGAAACCTCTCTCCTGCCAGAGCACTCCGAAGTCGTGTACAACTCCAAATGCGTAACGTGAATCTGTGTAAATATTAACTTTCAGGTTCTTGGCGTGTATGCAGGCTTGAGTCAGAGCAACTAGCTCCGCTGCTTGAGCAGACAGGGTGTCAATACGGTGTGTCTCTATAACTTCAGTATCAGTAGTTACTGCATACGCAGCTACTAGTTCTCCTGTACTTGTTCTCATGCATGAACCATCCACATAAAGTGTCAGGTCGGGATTTGGTAATGGAATATCTGTCAGATCTTGTCTTGGCTTTGTCGTAATGTTAACTACTTCCACACAGTCGTGTGTGGCAGGATTTGGATTAACTGATGGTAACAGTGTGGCAGGATTTAGAACGTTGCAGCGTCTGATTTCTATGTGTGGCTGAAACAGTGTCAATTCATAACCTGTTAAACGTGCAATTGTCAAGTGCTGAGTTTGTGTTCGGTTTAAAAGAACTTCCACGGAGTGTGGAACTTGTACTGTCAGGGAGTGTCCTAAGACTATGGAATCACTTTGTCTGATAGCTAGTGCTGTGGCTGCAACTGACTTGAGGCACGCAGGCAGAGCCTGGGCTACAGGATCTAATGTGCTCGAAAAATAAGCACAAGGCTTGTATTGTCCTGCTTGATCTTGTGTGAGAACAGATAATGCTGTACCTTCGCGTTCTGTGACGAAAAGTGTAAAAGGCTTACTGTAGTTCGGTGTAGCTAGGACTGGAGCTTGGCATAGGGCTTTCTTTAACTCATTGAAACTAAGTGTATGTTCAGATGTCCAAGGGAGGACAGTCGATACGGCTGCCTCCTGGGTCGTTAACTGTATCAGTGGCTTAGCTAGAAATGCATACTGAGGAATCCATTGTCTGCAATAAGAAGTGAGGCCAATAAAAGCACGTACCTCCTTCTGGGTCTTGGGCTGAGGAAGACTCGCTATTAACTGGATACGGTCTGGTGTCAACTGCCTACCCCACTTGGACAGCAAGTGGCCTAAGTAGATTACTTGCTGGACACAGAATTGAAGCTTCGAAGGGGACACCTTGTGCCCCATCTCGGCAAGGAAATACAAAACTGTGAGTGATGCTCGCTCGCAAGCACGTTCAGAACGGGCTGTGATCAGTAGATCATCGACATACTGGAGCAGGGCAGTGCCAGTTGGCATGTGAATATTGTCTAGTTGTCTCTTGAGTGCTTGACTGTAAATACTAGGACTTTCTGTGAAACCTTGAGGAGCGCGTGTGAACATATAGCTCCTTCCATTTAAACAAAATCCGAAAAGAAACTGGCTGTCTGGATGAATGGGGACACTGAAAAACGCGTTCTTGAGGTCTATGACTGTAAAAAATGAGGCTTCGGAATCAATGGCTGTCAATAGGGAAGAGATATCTGGGACAACTGGGGAATAATGCATTTATTGAGTTCTCGAAGGTCAATCACTAATCGATATACTGGAGGTGCATTTGGATCAGTACGTTTCATGACAGGAATGATCGGAGAATTACATATGTTGGAGTCAGTTTCTACAACTACTCCTTGAGCCATGAGCTCGTCAATAATTTTGGATAAGGCTGCTACAGCCTCAGGTGGCAATCTGTACTGTCTGATTCGTGGTAACACTACACCTGGCTTGAGAGTCACACGATGGGGTGTGATTTGCATAAAGCCAACATCAGTTGGACCTCGCGCCCATAGATGCTGCGGAACATTAGACAATCTTGGATCAAAATCTCGTAATACATAGTGACCCTTGAAGTCACGTAGGAACAATCGTATTCCCTCTGGGGAACAGCATATAACTGCACCTAACTCTTTCAGTGTCTTAATGCCTAATACATTTTCTGGACATGACTTCGTAAGTAACAGATCAGTAGTGCGGGACAGTGGACCTACTTCTAGAGTAACTGGCTGAGATATCTCATTTACAATAGGTTTTCCTGAAAATCCAAGGGAAACATTTCTAGAGCCTGAGAGCGGAGCCCCTGGAACTTCGGCGTGACTGATGGTGGTCCTACTTGCCCCTGTATCAATCAAAAACTTTCTGTCTTTCCCTAGTACTTGACTGTGAACATAGGGACCTTCTTGATCTACAGGTATCTCGATGAGAGGCAAGCCTACCTCCCTCTCTAGGCTGTTTCATGAATATGGCTGATACTCTGGATACTCTGACTGTGCATACTGGTACATCTGTTGTGTAACATGCTGTGTTGCAGCAATAGGCTGTGGTACTGGAACTGTCTGTGGTGCATTCTGTGGCTGAGGAGTCTGTGAAACTTGCTCTTGTCTAGGCGGACGTGGTCTTTCTTTAGTCTTACCGGTGGCTATGTTGTGTTTCAGAACTGCACACTCGTTTATAAAATGACCTGGCTGTTTACAATAATTGCAGTTCCCTTTAACGGGAGCTGTAGGATGACTGACTTGATTCGGACCCCTCTTCTGACTGTCTTGAGGAACAGATTGTGCAACTAGTACTTTCATTTTCGTGTCTTTCATACGCTTTCTCTCGTGTTCTTGCTCTTCTCTGATTCTATTCTGGTGATATTGAAGCATCTGTAACATCTGGGACGGGGTATTAGCTTGCCAGGTACTTTCGACTTTCAAAACTCGTTTTTTAATTGGTGGACTTGAATTCTCGACTAATTTAGTAACAAAAAGGTGAGGGTATGACTCGCTACTTGTCTTGAGGCCACTGTTGATGCTAAAACATTTCTCAAATCTAGAATAAAAATCACTAATGTCTTCGTCTTGTTTCTGTTTACAGGCTGAGATTGCATCCCAGTCTTCCTTTTTAGTGGCTAATAATCTTGGCAAAACTTGTATTAACAATTCTGGTAATTCTTTACATTTATCTCCAAGACCGGTACCTGGTACTCGTATCTTGTCTTCAGCTTCTAGGACTGTCCAATCGATCTTTTTCTCTCCCACCTCCCATTCTTTTTCCTTGAGTTTTTCATATACCCCTGCGGGCAACAGGACTTTTAACATTTTAATAATATCTGGATACGTGTATTCTCCCATACGGAGCATGTCCTTTAATTCTCGGTGGAACCCTGCTGGATCTTTATCGTGACAGGGAATTAATTTTTTCATCTCTAAGAGTTCCATCTTTGTAATCGGGGTGTAAACAAACACTCGTTCTAGTTCGCCACCCGTTCCTCTAACTGGGTGGACTTCTCGTAACGGATTCTGTCTGTCTATGTAAAAGGGTTTACTTTCTGGAGGTGAGACATGAACAAAATGCGGGTTCAGAAACATACTATATTTGTGGCGCTGTTCTAGAATGACACTAATCAAATCGGTACCTAAACCTTTCCATCTATACTGGAGTAACTCGTTCAGGACATCATGTAACGGACCTGGATCAGAATGTTGACCCTCATACAATGTAATG
Source organism: Lissotriton helveticus (assembly GCF_964261635.1). NCBI lineage: Eukaryota > Metazoa > Chordata > Amphibia > Caudata > Salamandridae > Lissotriton > Lissotriton helveticus. The sequence continues at coordinate 646,623,169 of NC_136059.1, forward strand.
AGGTGCTGAATCATATACATACCCGCCAGTCGTTGCTCGGCTGGGGGCAGTTTCAGAAACATTTGTGCCACTATTTCGTCTGGAAAAGTGGTAGAATCAGTAATCCATCGGACTGCTGATCGGACTAGTTCTTGTTCATGCATAGTACTTAACTCGCTATAACCGATTCGTGATTTCAGAATATGGTCGGTAGCTTGAAATACTTGTTCTAGAGAACCTTGTTCTGGTGCCGGACGATGGAAAGTTGACTTGTGTTCTAGGCGTAAATGTCGGTCTGGAAATCTAGATTTTCCTACATACGCTATTCTGGCGGGATTCTCGTCCTCTACCTCTTCCGCAGAGTCATTTTCTTTCTCGCTTACTTGTGCTGCTTTACGTTGATCATGTAACCTTATTATTTCCTTACGAATTTTCTTGTACATACTCTCTATACTGCTGATGGTCTTATGCTTACCCTCGGCTATATTATCACTCCACTTTGTCAGGACTTTCATTTCGGCTTGATTTTTGGTCGGATAATCTTGTTCTCTTATTAGACAATTAATCAGAAACTTTAATAGCATGAGCTGGACTTCAACTTTTCTTTGGCACATGACGTCACTAATACTTTCTGGATCATTCCCTGTACGGATGAAACGATATATTCTGTCTAGATCTCCTTTCATATCTGGTAGGGTGACTAGATACTCGGTCACCTTTCTCACGCGTAATGAATATAGAACCATATTATCCTCGCCTGGGACTGGATCATAGCCACATTCGTTAAGGGCTTTTCTTATTTCTGCAACAGTCTGATATCTGGGCGTACGCTGTGACGCTTGTGCATGTAATTCGACTAACGTTAAACGCTTGTGTGGCGGCGGGGTTCCTGGAGGACCTCCCCCTGCGGCCCCTAAACTAGAGTCGTCTACTGATGCTCTTCGTCCTGGCAGAGTGGGAAATGTAAATGCAGGCTGGACTTGTATGGCGGGCTGGACCGGGGGTACCGTAACAGGTACTCCGGTGTCTGGAGGAGCGGGAAGTGCCTGATTTACAGGGACTGGCGGAGCGGGATTTGCATATTCTGGGACTGTGTCGTCCAAATAGGACGAAATGAAAATATCAGCTGCGGTCGATTTGTGACGTAGCTTGGTCGGCACTAAGGGTGGCGGAAAATTACTGGATGCCTCCGGGGTCGCTTTTGGCAAGCCCTCGGCAAGAAGAGGATACATACCCTTAATAAGAGCATGCCTCTGTCTGTCTGACTGTTCGGCTTTAACTCGTTCACCTATCTCGATTAATTCTTTTTCTTGTGCTCGCTCTAAGGATTCTCTACTTAATTCTGACTTTCTGATTTCTTTTTCGGTTCTTTTATGAGATTCTTTGCGCCATAACTCGATGGCATCTTTCTGTGACTGTCTGGCTTTCTTTTTCCATAATGCTTCTTCTACTCTCATGATGCCCTCGGCATCCCACGTACCTGATACGGGCCATCTATACTTTTCCTCTAACTGTTTGGTATACTCTACCCATAAATCTAGATACAATATGGCGCTTATGCCATGCTTCTGATACATAAAATGACCTGGACTGTCCCTAGGCGGGACAGGAACTGCTGCTTCTAGCAGACCTTTTCTGGTTTTTAACTGACGTAGTTTTGAAAATAGCGGCATGACTGAACTATAATCTGGACACAATACAATACACAATAAACACGATAATTACTTCACACTCATACCACGACATTAAAGTACATGAAGAACATTTAAAATAACAGTTCGAACAGAATACTTCCTGGAATACGGAAAACAGAATACATGAATTTTCTCGAGAACAGAACTGACTAGAACAGAAACTAGATGCACTGCTAAAACAGTACGAAACTCACCGGTCTCATAAAGAGACACGTCAGGACCCGCATCCACCGAAGTGGACACTTCGTTTTGTGGGTCTGTGTACCACCAACCCACGGACCAGAGTCAATTAGATTGACCCTGTCTAGATACTACCCCAGTAATGGTACTCACCGGGCAGCAAGAACGGAAGGCCTCAGACTGAACGGGACTGCTTCGACGCCGGACGGACGAACTTCGGACTTCTGTTACGGGTGGGCCTCCGGATACCTCGGACCTTGGACTCTCGGCTTGGGCTCTGGTCGGGACTCGCCGCGTTCCTCCACCGCCTCGTCTGGATGCTGGACCGCCACCTCCGTCTCCTCCGTGGGCCTGAGGGATACTTGAAGCAGAAATATCTGCCGGTGCACGGTATGGTTCCGTCACGGCTGCAGAGGGTCAGGGGGCCGGCGTGGCTTCACCGGCGCGTGGGGAAAGGGCAAGTCCCTATTCGGGCGCCATTATGTGGTATATAAATAAATAATACCGGATCTATTTTTGTCTAGGCATAGCAATAACAGATAGCTCAATAAATAAGAGTCAAGATTCGAGGTAGTAGGAGTTTGCAGGTTTATTACAGCATAAAGGACAGGAACAGGACAACCTGCATAGGAATAGGATGGCAGGGCCCGGCAGCTGCCGGGGCTGGATCTGGGATGAGCGCGCTCTGGGGAAAGGACTGGCGTAACATTTAATAACAATATACAGGTATATATAGTAAAACAGTTGCATTACAGTACATATGATAGGCGGAGCAGTGGGTGTGATCAATAGCAGTCGCGAAAGATAAGGGTGAAAGTAGGTGTAACAGGGCGTATACATAGACATGTGATGCAAACGTAACAGAATATGTCATAAATGGGGCGGAAACATGGAGGGGGCTACCTAAGGAGCCGGGACCTCTAACCTAATGGTGCGCGCAAACTGGCAATGACGTGTTACTAGGAGAAGCTGGGGGCTACGAACTCTGTGCTAGGAGCAGAGACTGAAGTCTGGAGAGTCAGGGCGACATGTACCTAAACAGTATCTAGTATCTGATGTATAGAGAACATGTTGATATAAACTAGAAGTCAGGAGGGGAAAGGCTAACAGACTCTAAGACTGGAGCATGCATTATTCTACATGCAGTGCGTGATGAAGAATATTAAATGACCATTAAATACAGTATTTCTCTTACATGGAGACGTAAAGGCTAGACTATGACGGTAACTATTGATGCGGTTCAGTAGCTTTAGGAATGCAGAGAAGGAGGGCTGGACTGATAACTAGAATCATAACATACTCTTGGCAGACTCAGAGGCAGAGCCAGGCTGAACCGGGCACTGCGAGGCAGGAAGTAAGTGAAGGGTCAGGGATACAGGTGGGGGCTGTATCGCTCCTCAGCGAGGGCTTCAGGAGACAGGAGCTGAATCTGGCGTCCGGGCCCTTTTGAGGCCTAGGAACGGGGACTTTATAATGAAATAACGTGCACACTGAGAAACGTGGCAACGTAGCTTTACATAGGCCTGATATTCGTATCATTCACGAGAACTGGAAACAGGCATACTAGAGGTGGACACAACTATAATTGCGTCTTTAATCGAACATGGGGAATACATATGCATATTAATCATGCACAGATAACATATGATGGAGGACGCGTAGGGACACAGAACATGGCAAAATTTACTTTTCCACAACAACACCAACCCTTGGCTGGGTGTAGTAGTCCCCGAGTACTCTGCAGGGTACCTCCTTCTCGGTAGATGAGAACACAACAGGAAGCAACAATGGGTCTTGGGCTCCCATCTTTCTACTGATTCCTTAGACACAGGATGTGTATTGCAGGTCTGCTTCCTAGCATCTGGTTTGTGTGGTTACCTGTTTCATGTGCTCTAGCTAGTACATTTTCATAGCCTGGTGTTTGTCTACATTGCTGATATTCCCAGCGGTACAGGTGGAGTGTCCACCACAGAAGTGCGCAAAGGTGTGAGCAGGCTGCACGGAACTATGTATGATCCCTTTCTCATAGAGATCAGGGAGAGAGAGACCAGATTCTGTGCCCCTTAAAAGAACTCCATTTTGACCTCTATTGCCAATAGAATAGTGTCCCATTCTGGTAATGCCACAGCAATCATCAATTTCTTAACGTCCACTAGCAAGGTTTTAAGATCTGGCACGTTTCTGGGCTTCCCTTTCATGGCTATATTTCTTTTGGCTAGTACCAGTGCCGGGTCAAGGTACCTACAGGTGTGTCTGTTGGTTTTTGGTCTATGCATTTGACCTAGTATACTGGTCTGACTTGTGCCATTCGCTTCCCTGATAATTCTGTAAGTACTGATTGAAACCACTTCATAACTGAATTGTGTATTGATCCCACATGCCCAACCATACGGTGGATGTCTGCCTGTGGGGCAGGCAATGGTTAACTGAGGCTGGGTATATCTTTGCAATCGCTATAGATGTTCAGTGTGTTTGGTGCAGGTAGTTAATAAGAGTAATTTAAGTCTGGGCTTCCTTGTGGCTTTTTTAGTGTATGTCCGGATGTCTGCCTATTACTTTACCACTTATCTGATCCTATTTTCCCATTTAAGGTGAATAGTGTATATATATTAGAGTAGAAATAAAGGGATGAAGCATTATAGAGTGTGGACATTGCCTGCCTCCTAGTACCAAATGTGAGCAGTAACCTAACGGCTTCAGAGCTAGAGGTTTCAATGTTGTCTTATCCCCAAGTTCCTCTTGGCCCACAGAGCACTGCATCATGATTGTAATGAAGTGCCCCTGTCCCAGACGTCCTTCAGAGAGCCATATGAGTGAAGTTTTCCATTGTCGTATAAAACTCCCATACTCCATATTCGTACCTCAGTCCATGGTTTAGTGTTGTGTCTTACTTAACACCTTACATTCAGTAAGCCGTCATAAAAGAATCTCTGGAGCATAGGCAGTCTGCACTCTTAATTGATCTGACTGCCTGATCACTTAGGCATAAAAGTTTCAGTACTCTCATAAATAGTTAAATGATGTATAACTTTATTTCACAAAAGTATCGCTGATTTTTAATGGACATATCTTAAAAGAAGGTACTTATGAACCAGCCCTGTAGTTGCACGGGCCATATGTTAAGATCATGTAGTGCTTGGGTGGGTGGTTTTTTGGTGCTTTTTAGGTTGAGCTTTCGGGACATGTTCTATATACTTTAGTGTATACTTCTTTGTAGGCTTAAAGCCTGCCCACTGCTTTTTATTTGTTTGTTTCACTGTCCTTGCTTGCTAGGGGTCAATTCTTCCTCTTTGGCCCTCCTTTTTGCCTTTTGTTTCCTACCAAGGAGCAAAAACCCAAGTACTGTATCTTTACGCTTTGGTTGTTTATCTCTTTGTTTGGGGGACTATTTCTTTGTTTCTTTCCTGCTCATGTTACACCTCAGGTGCATGTTCAGCTCGGTATCTGTATTTTATTGCATCTTCCCTTCCGCCAACTCCTTCCCCTGTTGTTACTGCCATCCTTTCCGGACCCCCGTCTCCGTTGCTTGTTTTAAATTTTCATTTCATTACATCGAGTGCATGAGGTATTCCAGCCCCTCCCACTCTACCTTGTGCCTGGTGCTCCTGTCCCCGTCCCTCACTTCCGCCATGTTAATTGTTTACATGATTAGGCAGTGATATCACTTCCTCTTTGCAGATCGATGTTTCTGCTTCTTGCATGTTCGATCTCAACAACAGCCAGCTGTGCACCATGGTGAGTGGTGCCCTAACTCGTGGGACCGGATGCAGGAGATGGGCAGCGGCGATTGGGGCAGCGCACATGTTCATGGGACTCACCCTGCAGCGTGAGATAGAGGAATTTCCTAGCTCCTGGAATGTTCCAGATGTGGAATTGCTGCTGCCTAGAGTACTCAGCTAGCTAGTGCACACTTCGTGCTTCGACTAGATTTGTTTTCCAGGGCTGAGGGGGTTGTGTGTTTGAGTTAACTCCCCATGCTCTGTACCTCTAATAAAGAGTTGCTCGAACATCTGCTTTTCTAGTTAGAGCGAGGGCTCGTTTAGTTAACGCTCCTCGCTGACATCTATTGTGGTCTGCGGATCACAAGTTTGAATCCTTTCAGGGCCATCCCTACGGGGTTGGTAACATAACTAGCTTTATATTTGGTAACAGTTCAATGTTACAGTGCTTGTTTCACCTAGCAATGCCTCATACATTGTCCCATGATGCGTTGCTTAAAGGCTTCAGGTAAACACTGCTGCTCACTGTCCCTCATATATTCTATCCTTCCGTTCACCCCAGGACCGTCTTAATTATCTCCCTTCACCTCCGGTCCCTCCCCACCACTAAAAAACTCTCATATTTTCAGAAACCACCACTCACATCCCCAGCTCTAGTGTGATTGAAGAGTGTATTTGTAAGGCACACTTTACCTTAACCAGTCTCCAGTCGAGGATGCTGCGCCCTTAGGTCAGCCTTTTAGCAACCACGCTTTAGCAGTTTCACTAAATGGTCCATTGAGGAAGTGAGTGTCCAGGTGGGGGCTGGTGGGGCAGTCAGCATTTCATTTTGAGATATGGCAGCTGTTTATGCTCTGTTCGTCAACTGTTTAGATATTGGCATACGATTGCTAGGTATTATGGAGCTGCAGGCTCACAACTGGATTGTCCTGAAATCTTGGATGGGACAAGTCACAAAATTGCACTTGTAAACTACATTTCTGGTAGATCAACATGATATACTACTATTTTTTTAATGTATTGTTTTTTTGCGTTTAAAAAAAAAAAGTTAACTTAACTGGGAAAGAAAGCATTCTTAGCTAAATGCAAACATGTGTAGCAAAAAAATAAAGAATGACCAACGATACAAAAGTAAAGGCAGTCATTAAATGGTATGCCTTTTGAGTTGATGGCACATGTTTTTGAAGTACATTGTCAGGATAGATGATGAAAAGTAGTGATTGCAGGGCTAAGAAGAGAAAATGGTTATTCTAATGCTTTTTCGCATTCGTATGATTTGCAGTGCTTTCCATGATTTGCAGAGAGATCATCTACTTTAACCAATAGCACCATCCCCTCCAAAATGTTCTTACCTTTGTGTTTTAGAGGCAAAAATGCCCCTTCCTTCTTGTTCCTTGAGGACTGAGAATGTAAAATTTCCTAGCAATTGTAAAGGAAATTATCAGTTCTATTAAGAACCAGGGGTGAGGATTATGCATAAACATTTGTCTTTATTTCACACCAGCAGCTTCAAATAACCAACAATAAACTACATTTACCATATGGAAATTAACCAAACACCACAGTCAATCAGCATCCATGACCTGTATGAAGAGATTAAGCAGTTTCCTTTTTCGTTCTTATTTCTCCACACGACAGCTGCCGTTTAGATTAACTTCTCCTTTACTCCATCTTCTGCTCATTTCCTAAAAGATAAATCGCAAGTTGTAATAACACTGTAGTAACCCAGGCATCATTATTAATGTTTCCTCAACATGTATGAACATATTATAAGATGTGTCTGCCTTACTTTACAACGAGGAATGTTGCCACTTAAAAATCCCATCCAATGTGGAGGGGAACACCTCACCAAGGGTGTGTAGGTGGGAGAATCCTCACCTCAGAGTTCTTAATAGAGTTGAAACTTTCCTGTACAATTGCTAGGACATTTGTCATTCTCTATCGGAACCAGAGGCGAGGATTATGCAGTTTTAAAGCTTACTTAACAGCAAAGAGGCAATGTCCACAACAGTTTTGAATAAAACTTCTTGAATGTGGATTCCAAGGACCAGTCTGTAGCATTTATGATGCCCTCCAGTCTGGCCCCATCCACTAAGAAGCTGCACTAACTACCCTCTGGACCTGCCCCCTCTAAAAGTGAGCTAAGATGGCTCCCGGTGGACTAAGAGACCACTCCCGGAGACCAGGAGATGTGAGCCACGAGGCTGCTGGTCTGCACTTGGGCGCCCGGTAGCGCACCCCCTTACCCTTTCCATAGGTTGGTGTGGCGCAGCCCGAGGCTTCGCATTGCCGCAGAGGGGTTGCGAGAGCGTAGACGGCGTGTTGACCCTCACTGCAGTATCAGAGGTGCTGCTCCAACCTCCGGCGCCTATGCCGAGATTGCAGTCCGAGTGAGCTGAGACAACATGGCGGCGCCTCATTCTTGAAACAGCCCGGACGAAGGGTCCTTCCCTCAGAGATCCTGAAATCGACATGGCGGCCCAAGCAGGGTGGCGGGGATGGCGGCTGGAACTGGCACCACACGGGGAAGCGGAGCCTCTACAAAAGTCCGGTGAGGGCAGCGTGCAGGGCGGCAAGGACGCATACCGTTGGTTTCTCTGCAACAGAGCTGCTGAGTAGAGCGTGGTTTCTGGGCAGAGACACTGATGCCGAGCCAAAAGGTGGCATTGCCCCCATGCAGTCGGAGGACCACAGCGCCGGATTGTAGCAAACCCCCATCCCCACACCTATTCTCAGCTGCACAGGGATTTGGAAGGCTGATCCCGCTGCGTATCAATCTAAAAGAGGAACCGCTGACAGAGCGCAATCTGGGTCTAAACCACAACAGAAAAGGAAATTATACTCATCGGCCGCTGGAGCAGTGAAGAAAGAAGAAAAAACCCTACCTCAGCTTAAGGACTTTGGTTGGTTTTAGTGTTTGGTTTATTTCCCTATGGGATATGGGAAATGTTGTTTAATGTTGGTTATTTGAAGCTGCTGGAGTGAAAGAAAAAAAGTGTATGCATAATTCTTGCCTCCATCCTGACGGAGAATTGCGAGCTAAAGCCTACTCTCTTACTCTGATACTGCTCATACCCATTCTTGTGTGGCCAAGAAGTCCAGCCGTTTATAGGTCATTTGGTCAATCATTACAAAGCTGTGCTCTCGCAACTACATTAAGGTGTCACAGAAAAAAAGTACAATGACCAATGTGATTCAATGAACAGAAGCAGATTCTTTCGTGTGTTTCTTGTCACAGCAAGATGATGGTTTATTTGTATCCAGACTTGAGGAATATCACAGTTAGCCGACACGTGTTTCGTCGTGTATAGTTGAGTCAACACGACTCTTCAGGGCTGGTGGTACAAAAATAACGTATGCATATTCAATTATGCGTCATGTCACTGTAACATACTGCATATGGTGACTGGAGTGCATTCTACATGCAGTAGTGACGTGCGTATCCATTCGCACATAGTGGGTGTGTTTAGTGATGACGCTCGAGATCTAGGAAGTGTACCACTACAAGGATGTGAGTGGTTGACCTTGAGTGGTAGTGCAAAGGAAACACGTGTCGGCTAACTGTGATATTCCTCAAGTCTGGATACAAATAAACCATTGTAAAAACCTGAGGCGGGTCGGGGGCAATCGATATTTGCCCGGCGGTATTGCCTCTGTGACCCTCTAGTTATTTAATCAATGAAGAGGCAGGCGCTGGAGACTGGAAAGCAGGAAACAAGGTTTTTATTCTCTCCGGAGGAGAACACAACGAAACGGACAGAAGGTATCGTTCTGAGGTGCTCTAACTGCATCCCTGAGGCCTGGCCTCTTATACACAAGTTTATGACTTTATTGTACATTACACATTCATGTTAAAGCTTTGATGTATGAAAAAGACATTCCCGGAACTCCCTTTGAGCCCGTTCCCACACACATTTACAGTCGAAGTCCCCACCCTAGTCACAACAGGTGATGAGTATCACGCAGCTGGATATTCCGCCGATTCACGGAATGTGGGGGTTTGATCGGATCTCATGGAGTGGGGGCTTTGATCAACCCGGGGATCCTTTGATGGGGGAAGCTTTCTATTGTACGGGGAGGGGCAAGGGATGGTATCGGCAGAGCTGGGTGTCGGCCTGGGAACGGGGAAGACAAAACGGGCACACGGGGAAAAAAGGGGGTTTGCATCTAAGGGCCGGAGATCATGAAAGGGAAGCAGGGAGGTGTCGCGCTGGGAACAGGATGAGGGCCTGGGGCAGAGCAGCGCCGAAGAGGGGTTTATGACTCAAGGCAGGTGCAAGCAGGGGGTGGTCAGCGTGCAGGCTTAGTGAAGGCGAAAGGCTATGTCAGGGGCCAGCGGCATGCAAAAGGGTTCGTTCTGATCGGGGCATCTAACAAAATGGCGGGCGCGCACGACAAAAGTGTGGCATCAGGGGGAGAGGCAAGATGGCGCAGATAATGTTCACCGAAACGTACTAATTTTCAACAGTCCTCCCTTTAACATATTCAAGACATCTTGCTGGTTCATTTTCTATTCGGTTCTATTGTGGTGGGCATGAGAAAGAAAACGGTAGGAACCCTAGATGAAAAGAGTCGTAAACAATACATTTTAACATTTCTAGTTTTTAGGAGGTGAGCCTATTTGATAAACTTTGATCAATTTGTCTAGCAGGAAAGTCATAGAAATGCAATACAAAAACGATTCTGTAGCGTGAGCAGCAAGTATCTTTCATACTGGCAGGTGATTACATATATATCAGGTTCGGATTGGAGCATGATCAATACAAGGGCGGCTGGGAGAGAGATGAGGTCTAGCAGAAACGGCGATTGGGGATGTCAAATGTTCTTTGCTGCCTTTCGTTGGCGCTGTTGAGCACCGGCGGTGGAGCTACGAGTCCAGCTCAGTTCTAAGTTCTGCGTTGCAGGGCACGACCCTTTCCTCGCGTTCCTGGTCGGAAAGGTCCCTTTCGCCCTGTGTCCTTTGAGGTGATTGTCAGAAAGTTCAGATGGAAGAAGAGCATTCAAAACAGTCCATAGGGTAGGTCAGAGGAAAAGGGGGATGGAGCAAGGCCAAATTAGGAACAAACTAGGGGAACGAGAGACTTCCAATAGGCGAGCGTGTGACCGAATTCAGAGAGCGGGGACTTGTCGACAGACACTGGACATCGAGCAGGGGCATCAGGTCGACCCTTTCTTCTCATGTTGTCGAAAACAGTGCCTCGTCCTGCAGCTCTTTTCTGTCGTGGTCTCGCCTTGGCTAATGTCGCAGGTGTTCCTTAGTCTGCAGTCAGGCCTCGTGCTCCCACATCCGGTCCTTCTCTCCTCCAACAGCAGTACCCTTAAACAAGTTTGAAAAGACAGTCTTTAGAGAATTTGCAGATGAAGATAATCAAAAAGTCTATTTCTCTCCCAGCTCCAGGCAAAGAATGAAAATGCCCGTTATATTGGTGTTCACAACTGGCATATGAATGACCGGAGACGGGCTTGTTGGATTTACTATGACTTTCCTTTACAATTATTTACTACGCAGGTATTTTGCCGGGAGACTAACATGGCTAAACATTTCCTTTCTATTGATGCATCCTGCTTTTCAACTACTACGGGGTTCATTTTGATGATTTCTTTACCTTGGACTAGTCTGTTAACCTTGTAAAACATCATTCTGGATCCTACGTAACCTTTTACAGCCCGATTACTTAATTAGGAAGGACAGGGGTTTTATGGGAAACAACCAGGGACATAGGAAACTTGTGGTAAGGGCATAAATCGACCCATCTCTCACAACCGGAAATGAGGGGTAGTTTCATAATTCCAGTTTTTGGGCGGCTGATACAGGGGAGGTAACAGGGGTGATCATTTTTCCGGTTTTGGGTATTGCGACATTTCGGGGAGGGGAGGGTCGCGTATTCTGAGGTCCTTGTTTTATACCATAGGAGCCGTTGACCTGTAGTTCCCTTATTTCGGGCCAGATTAGGGAACCTCTGTCGCCTTACCTGTCCTTTCCCTTACGGCCCAACCTCGGTTCATTGGCTTCTAGCGGAAAAGGAGAGGTAATGACGCGGTCTCAGGGTGATTGTATTAAAGACAAGTTTTTGTGCAAATACTGACGGTATTTGAAGCCAATTAGGTGGTGTGCTAGGGGTGGCAGTCTGCCAATTTCGGGGCTAATCACTCGGAAGAGTGGGAGTAAAAAAATAGAGGGAGAGAGAGAGAGAGAGAGAGAGAGAGAGAGAGAGAGAGAGAGAGAGAGCGTAACGGCAGGCTAAGTAGTACACGTGCAACAGAGAGGGTGGCAGTGTATTCAAGAAAGGCTATTTAGTGCATTACGCAGTAAAGGGCATTCACGGGTCTGCGTTAGGATCTTGTAATCATGCAGTTTGAGCATTAGACAGGGTAGAGGGGACGTGCTTTGAGAAAAAGGAAAGAAGAAAGGAGGTACCATGTTGTCGCACTTCTCGCATTCTCGGTCCTTCGACCAGTTGGGTCGACGCCTCAGTCACACACACACATTCCCTCATAGTTTCGCATCATACGTGACATGGGTTAATTCGTCCAGTCTGGTTTAAGGGTGATCACTTTTTATCAGGTTGTGCTAATTTTTCGGGTTTGTTCGATACGTGAGTAGTTTGCAGGCGTGCTTAGACACCACCTTGCGGCGCTAGTCCGCTTCGTGTATTAGACATGGCAAGGCTTCGGATCTTCGCCACACCTCGGCTGTAATTTCTGATGTAACCTGCAGAGGGAGGAAAAAAGGGGGTGGGGGAGACAGCGTTCGCGCACATTCAAATACATGGATTCATAAGTCCTTTACTTACCTCTTACTCGTCTTTCCTCCTCGGGGCAGGGTCCCCGGGGATATGGTTTCTGGAGTCGGGGGGGGGGTAGTGTGTCCATATAGGTCGTGGGCGGGGAAACGTAAAAAAAGGAAACCAGAGGTGCCTAGTGCGAGGTATCTAGTCAAAGGATGTATCTCACTATCGGGATCCTTAAACCTCTTTCAACGCTGTGGCGTTCTAAGGTTCTTCGGTTCTTGGGTCAGCTCCGTTCCCTGGTACTTTGGAACGTTGTACTTTATAACATTTACATTATTTCATTTCACCCTCCCTTTACATTCCTTCATTTACACCGTTCGTTTTACCCATCCTTGGAAGTCAAGGTCTTCCCCTACGCGAGAGTTCATGGGTCAGTCGCGTACTTTGAAGGCGGAGTGTCGTGTTGTCGATCCGATCCGTCCTCCAGGGCTGGGCAACCATCTTCTTTTAACCTTAAAGAGAGAGCAGAGTAGGGTGCACAGAAAAGAACTTTCCCACCGACCCCATATTTTTAAAATAAAGCATGCAATACCCGTCCATAGTTTCAAAAACTTTATTTTGCAAAATCATTTCAGCATGAGGATTATGAGGGTGCGGTCGTATTTGGCCGGTCGTGGCAATGGCTAAAGTGCGTACAGTGGGGGGTGTCGTTTGCAGCAATAAAAACATCGGAAAGTTTTACTCATTCATTTGTAAGAGACTAAAACGTCTATTAATTGGCTGGGGGTTCGGGGGCATTTATTTTCATAATTTAGAAGCATAATCATAATAGTGGTAATCAGATTTCCTATATGCATACCGTACGTGAGCGTCGTAAATGAGGTTTACATCAGTTATAAAAATATAATACATTGTACATTTGTAATCAACATTTGTAACGGGGATCCTTTCGTACTGTTCGTCGAGTGAGTTCTCCTTGTCTTTTCTAGCCAAGTGTACAAAGGATCATATAAAATCTTAGAACATCAAGTTTATATTAGTGCGAAGGAACACCACGAGGTGTTCGTAAGTTCCGATTGATACCAGCGCCATTTTGGGCGGGGCCGGCTCAGTCCGGAAGCAGCATCAGGGGGGAAATGTTTCCCATTACTGGCAGTTTGGACCAGAGTCCTTTTCGGCAGTTCTAGAATTCATGCTAACAGAAGGAGTGGCAATGTCATGTTTGTTTCGTTGGCGATCAAGGCAGCCGTCCCTTACCGGAAGCCTGCAAAGGCCGAAGGTTCCGCCGGGGACCTTTGTAGGATCTTCAAGGCTGTGGAGATGCTGTCGGAGATGGGGGCTCGTGCTCCAGGGGGCAAATGTTCGAGTTATGTTGCTGGTCAAAGTTACTCTAGTGGCCGGGGCCCGCCTTCCAGCGGACCCAGACGCCATTTTGAGGCCCTACAGGGGCCACTCTCGTCGAGTTTGCAAGAGTGGGAGAGATCCTTCGGAGTGAAAGGAAGAGGTCTCTGTTTTGTGAAAGCGGGACGTTCGGCTGGGGTGCAGCTGTGATGCCCCCACCTGGGGGGCGAGGGAGACTGGTTCGCATCGTCTCCTTCTCCCGGTGCACTCCAGGCCGCTCCTTTTCATCGCCCCGCATGAAGGTTTCTCCACATCCGGTGTTCCCCAAGACCTGTGCTCGGTGCTGTGGGAGTATGGCCACCATTGCACGTTCGGTGCTGCGCAAGTACTGGGGTGCCACCATGGTGTGTTCGGTGCTGTGGAAGTATTGGCACCATCGCCTGACTGGGGGTGTTCGGCGTCGGGCCGGGGGCTGGGAAACCTCCTATCGGTGGAGGTGGGAGAGGCTCGTCCGCGTCGCCTCTCCCTCCCAGCCCAACTTGGACAAATTGTTGTGGAGGTACGTGCAGGACATCCCGCCGTCCAGGGCTGCTGCGGCTGTGACGGAAGAGAAAAGGAAGAGGTGCCTCGTTCTTCTCTGGACATGTGGCGGGACTGCTTAAGTCTATCCAGGCCCGTTGCGGCTGGCCGAGGAGACATGTGGCGGAACTACCTACAACTGCCCAGGCTGCTGGCTCCTGCCTCTCCTCCGGCTCCCCCATACGTTAAGATCTCCTGACCAAGAGTTGGCGGCCGGGCCCGCCTTATATGGGTTGCCGTTGGTTGGGCGTAGCCGTAACCCTGCCCTACTTTGGAAGGTTCCAGAATGGGGGGGCGAATGTTCTGTTTGACTTTTATTTTCTACAGTTTACCGTTATTATTCCTTGTTTGTTGTGCTAAATTAAAAGTTCAAGTTCATTAATGGTCTACGGATTTTGTTTTACCATTTCTTTCTTTTCAGGTTGCTTTTATGCTAAGTTTCTGCTAACAGAGGTTGAGTAACACGGAAACACGTGTAGAGGGATGACGCAGATTTGTACATTACATACACATAAACTCAGACGGGGGACAGTACAAGTACGACATACAAAGACCCAAGACGAATATAAAACAGTTATTGGTCATAATTATCTCTTTCCGTCTGTGAATTTGAAACGAGGCTGGGTTCCCGTCTTGACGTTGCCCGACCTAGGAGAACTTGAGCATGCCGCTGAAATTGTCCTGGCGAAATCTGTGCCATCGGGCATAATCAAACGTGGTGGTTCTGTCTGGTCTGTCTATGTAAGTCGGGTTCTTCTTTGTCTCGCGCTTTTTCTCGTACTGCCGGTCTGTCGTTCTTGTCGGCCCTTTGCCTTTACTCACGCTCAGTAGAGTCGGGCATTGGGCTTTCCAGTGTCCGACATACCTACAAAAAGCGCATTGGTTTTGCCCTAAGTCTGGTCGTCTTTTGCATAGTGTCGGGGGATAAGTTGTGGGTAGCGGTGTCCTGGGGTTGTCCTGTCGGTATATTTCTCTACTTGGTTTGTCCTCGTCTTTTCTCTGTCGTTGCATAGCCTCTCTGCGCCACATACCGAGACTGTCGAGCATAATCGGCGTTGTTTTATTATTTCGAAGGGCTATTTCTAACGTTTCTATTTTATCAAGGTCGAAGGATCCTGCCAGTGGCCACTGTTTGTCTTGACTATCTTCGGTATACCTGTGCCACAATTTATTATAGGCTATGGTGACTAATCCATAGTTTATGAACATGTCCTTATTAGGGGTGCCTTCTAGTGGAGCTATATGGTCCACCTCTAATACACGGTCCGGGCTAAACAGGCTATTAATCAGTGGGGAGAAGACAGGCATGACGGCTCGTAACGAGGGACTAAAAAGTCAGCACTGCCTATCTTATCACTAGGTGCAAAGACTGGACAGAATATTTCTATTCTACGTTGTTTGCAGGCAGTGAATACCTCATGGATCAAAATAACAAAAGACCAATAAATAACAATGGGGAGAATGAGTAGGTCCGCAAAGATCTGCGTTACCTACCCTTTTCACTATCTGCAAAAAGGGTGGTCTCTTCCCTGTTTGCAGACAGGGAATCTCCAGGAAACAATAGTTTGCGAACAACAGTTCAGTTTCAAGTGATTATTGAGTGGGGGAGAAAAAATAAGCACGGCTGCTGCCCTACCTATCCTCCACTGCTTGCAAAGAGAGAGCCCGTTGTTTCTCCGTTTGTAGACAGTGAATCTCCAAATAAAATAAAAAGAGCAATACTAGTATTTTTAAACAATCAAGCAATCAAGCAATTATTTCGCAACTTGTCGTGATTACACGACCTTACCCGGACCATGTGGACAGTTTCTTGTCTTCCGAATCCAGCGCCCGATCGTCCTCTTTTTCTCGTATTTCTCACGGCACTCCTGATGGTCCCCAGTCAGGACCGTAGATCACTCGAGAGAGGTCTGTTCGGAACTAGTGAAGTTCGGATGATCGGCTGCCAGACGAGGGTCTATTGGGCAAGAGCTCTCCCGATCGTTGCAGTCGTTCACTCTGTCGTCGGGACCTCTCCCACTGGATCCACGAGTCGCTGATGGGCCCCACGCTTGGGACGCCAATTGTAAAAACCTGAGGCGGGTCGGGGGCAATCGATATTTGCCCGGCGGTATTGCCTCTGTGACCCTCTAGTTATTTAATCAATGAAGAGGCAGGCGCTGGAGACTGGAAAGCAGGAAACAAGGTTTTTATTCTCTCCGGAGGAGAACACAACGAAACGGACAGAAGGTATCGTTCTGAGGTGCTCTAACTGCATCCCTGAGGCCTGGCCTCTTATACACAAGTTTATGACTTTATTGTACATTACACATTCATGTTAAAGCTTTGATGTATGAAAAAGACATTCCCGGAACTCCCTTTGAGCCCGTTCCCACACACATTTACAGTCGAAGTCCCCACCCTAGTCACAACAGGTGATGAGTATCACGCAGCTGGATATTCCGCCGATTCACGGAATGTGGGGGTTTGATCGGATCTCATGGAGTGGGGGCTTTGATCAACCCGGGGATCCTTTGATGGGGGAAGCTTTCTATTGTACGGGGAGGGGCAAGGGATGGTATCGGCAGAGCTGGGTGTCGGCCTGGGAACGGGGAAGACAAAACGGGCACACGGGGAAAAAAGGGGGTTTGCATCTAAGGGCCGGAGATCATGAAAGGGAAGCAGGGAGGTGTCGCGCTGGGAACAGGATGAGGGCCTGGGGCAGAGCAGCGCCGAAGAGGGGTTTATGACTCAAGGCAGGTGCAAGCAGGGGGTGGTCAGCGTGCAGGCTTAGTGAAGGCGAAAGGCTATGTCAGGGGCCAGCGGCATGCAAAAGGGTTCGTTCTGATCGGGGCATCTAACAAAATGGCGGGCGCGCACGACAAAAGTGTGGCATCAGGGGGAGAGGCAAGATGGCGCAGATAATGTTCACCGAAACGTACTAATTTTCAACACCATCATCTTGCTGTGACAAGAAACACACGAAAGAATCTGCTTCTGTTCATTGAATCACATTGGTCATTGTACTTTTTTTCTGTGACACCTTAATGTAGTTGCGAGAGCACAGCTTTGTAATGTTGTTGAGTCTTTGACTTTTTCAGACGGTTAAGGGTGTTTTCCGCCTGCTCTTCACGCACTACACAACAATCATCCATACCACACACCGTAACGTAGAAATTGAGGCAGTGCGCCCCTGATATCTGAATCTTCTAAAAACCCCAGATCAGTTCACTTCTATTTGGTCAATCAATTCAGAGAAACATAGTAACCTTTTTTAGGTCGCGCCTGCAGGCAGCACATTTGCACTGTCGCTTGCCAACCTATCGAGTAAAAAAAAAAAAAATGAAAAGCTTAAAAAGGAGCTTTAAGCTTGCCCATTACTTACCATTTGTAGACCTCATTATCACTCTTCTATGCTGCCTTTTAATTTGGCAGCACTCCCTTCCCCACCTCCTTTTGTTTCTGTGGTGCGTGGCCCAAGTATTGATTCGTATTAATTAGTGTGTGTCGCGGTCTGATTGAGGTACCATTTCTTCTTTTTTTAATTCAAAAATAAGGGAGAACCCGGTAAACCATTGGCATCTGGGTAAATGAAGTCATATATAAAGAACAAATGATGCCTAGGACACCAATAACGTACTGATAGTACTAGGCGAGAAAACTCAATTATCCCATCCTATGATAAGTATATTATCTTGAACACAACAAATTTCAATATTTTTTGTATATAAGGCTTCCTACCTCCACGCAGAACACACAATGAAAATTATTTCTTATTTATTTATTCAATTAAATTGAAAAAAGTTGGATGTAGGCAAATATGACTTTTTATGCCCATTTTCTAAGTGTAAACGAACAAACACACATATATATATATATATACACATCACTTCTTTACATAAATATATACAAACAGATATACATACATTGATCTAATGATCTCTTTTTTTGAAAGTTGTAGCCCAATTTCTTTCTAAAGGATGCTTGCTACATGTAACCACTCAGCATTCCTTCTCAAGTAAGATCACCCAGACCTACATACAAGGGGTATAACAAGTCTATATCTTTTTCAAGACCTATCTTGAGTTCCTTGCCCCTTGTAAAACCAAATATTTTTTACAACTTAAAAGTCTTCTTTGAAAAATGTCGACGCGTTTCAGCCCCATGAGTATGGGCCTCATCAGGACAAGGGCTAATTAAGATCCGTCGTGGTGTGTGAGAGCACACGCCGAAAGGGGTGTCCTATTTTCTTCCTGGTGGTATTATTCCTGTGTTCTGCGTGGAGGTGGGAAGCCTTATATACAAAAAATATTGAAATTTGTTGTGTTCAAGATAATATACTTGGATGGAATAATTGAGTTTTCTCGCCTAGTACTATCAGTACGTTATTGGTGTCCTAGGCATCATTTGTTCTTTATATATGATTTCTTCTTTTTTTGACATTTTTCTATAACGTTAAGTTGATCAGACCTGAAGGTATTGGAGCGCATTACATGAGCACCAGTTACATTACATAAGTTCACATTCATTTTGTTTTAGGCATGGGAAGATTCCGTGATTTGCCCAGAATCACAGGATGTTGAGCTGGCCCCATGCCTTGTTTTACATTTCGATGTTTGTAGTGTTCTTCCAATAATTACAATACACCAAGGTAAGTTTTTTTTTTTTGAAAAATATTTTTATTGCGAAATCACAAAAAGGCACAGGTTCTCATGGCCCTTCGAGCCACTCAAATGTAAGAACATTGGCATGCAAGTTCCAGGACAACACACAGCCACATAGGCCCACATCCCGGAGGCTGGGCGGCGTAGAGTTAGAGCATGCATCAAGAAAAACTCAGCCGTGCATTGAGGATACGCAGATATCTTAGTATTCGCTGACTTTTCTTCGTTCTCTTTACTTTTAACATAGAACAATAAACTACCCCCCGTGCGTGGCATCATTAGTAAAGTATTTAAAGAATCAGGCTATCTATGTGAGGCCCAAAGAGGCGCAGTCAGTATATCAAGGAAAGGACCTTTAGGGATCACAGCAAATCAGTTATACGTACTAAGGAATATTAGGGTGCATTTGGGGGGTTACTACCTTGGACTCAGGTCCTCCAACCCGGCTCCCTCACCAGCATTCTCGGACTCAGATTCATCAGGGGTGAATAAGTCAGCGCTGGTGGCATCCGAATCATCATCCGTCAGCCCCTCCATACACATCACCCTCCAAGCAAGCAAATCATCTTGTAATTTCCCATCCCGGCGAGTGCGCTGCATGTGCGTCTCTTCAGCCAGGGACCATTCTCTGGCATCTCTCAGCCAGAGGAATATCTCGGGAGCCCTTTGACCCATCCAGGTTACGGCTACACGCCGCCTTGCCAAAACTAGCGGTAATTGTAAAAACTTATAGGGCAGCTTCTTCTTTTTGGGCTTGGGCACTAGGGCCAAGAGACAATGGAGCGGGTCTAGCGCAATTCTGAGTTTTGTAGCGCGACTGATATGGTCCACCACCTCCCTCCAAAAGGTATTGACTAGAGGACATTCCCATGCCAGGTGGAAAAAACCCGCTTTCTGCGCACCACACCTAGGACAGTTGTGCCCTCTATCTGCAGAGATGCGATTCAGGGAGACTGGGGTCATATAGGTCCGGTGGACAAAATTGAAATGTATGAGTTTGAAACGGGCAATACAGGATACCTTACGGGTCAGGAGCCCGATTCGTTTACGCTGTCCCGGTTCCAACTCAACCCCTAAGTCCGCCTCCCAGGCCGCCCAGGACGGTGCGGTCGGGGGGGGGGGGGATCGAATCTCGACGTATGGCCGAGTAGAGCAGGGAAATCAGCTTTATACCTCTACTACATGATAAGATGATGTCAAGGGTGTAGGTCGGCGGAGGTGCTTCCGGGAACTGGGGCCACGTCGTTCTGGCTATGTCCTGGAGCCCTCTATAGTGGAGGTACTGCCCTCTACTTAATCCAAACGACTCCGTAGCACGTTCAAAGGACAGGAAAGAGTCATCCGGATAGAGGTCCGCAAGGGTCTCACATCCGCCACAGCGCCACTCTCGGTAGGACATGTTCTCCTCCATCTGGAGTACCGGGGCCAAGATCCACACCGGACGCTCCCTATGGAAAGGGGCCCGTCTTAATACCTTCTCAACAAATCGCTGCCAGATTCCTGCTGTGTGACGCACCACATATGGCAATGTTTCATCTGCACCCCGTCCCTGCATCAAGGCCTCCCTCAGGGCCCTTTCGGTCGCCGTGCCTGCCAACAGTGCCAGTTCCCAATTCTCCGCGTCAGCGAACCACCTTGCGGCTGGAAGAAGTTGTGCCGCACAGTAATATAGGTCAAATCTCGGGGCCTCAAGGCCTCCCTCCTCCCAGCATCGGGTCACCGTGTGCAGGGCGACTCTACTACGTCCGCCCGCGCAGAGTAGAGAGGTAAGGAGCGAGTCGAGTGTGCGAAACACCTGGGGAGGCAACGGACATAGGGTATTCTGCAAAGCATACAAAATCCTGGGGAGCATCACCATTTTGGCAATCGCCCCATAAAGGAGAGAGGGAGTGTGTTCCAAAAAGTGACCGATTTGTGGAGAGCTTGGAGTACTCGGTCGACGTTACAAGCCAACAGGGCCTCGTCAGTGGCGGCCACCCGTATGCCGAGGTAGCGGAACGCCTGCTGTTCGCACCGTAGACCCAAGCATGGGATATCTGCGCTCGGGTCTGGAGCACAACCTGTCAATGGGAAAACCAAAGATTTACCAAGGTTAATACGCAGTCCAGAGGCCGCGCCAAAGCGGTCTACGGTTCGCATCAAAGCGGGAAGGGACTCGGTAGGGGATGTCAGATAGAATAATGCGTCGTCAGCATAGAGCGAGATCACATTTGTAGTGTCCCCTACCGTAATTCCCCATTGCTGTAACTCTGCGCGGGCAGAGACTGCCAGGGGCTCGATTGCCAGAGCAAACAGAAGAGGGGAGAGAGGGCAGCCCTGGCGAGTGCCTCTCCCCAAGGACCATTCCTCCGAACGGGCCGATCCCAGCCGAACTCTAGCGCGGGGTGCCCCGAAGAGCACACGGATCCAACTGCAAAACCCTGGCCCGAACCCTGTCCTCTGGAGCACCTCCATCAGATACCCCTAATGTACTGTATCGAAGGCTTTGGCCAGGTCAATTGACACAAGCACATGAGGACCCTCTCTTCCCCGCACCTCGTGAAGGATATGATTCAGTCGACGCAGATTCATTGCCGTATTATGGCACGGGATAAACCCACACTGGTCCGAGTGGATCAAGCGAGTCATGTGTGGGGCTAGGCGGGTGGCCAACAATTTAGTAAGGATCTTTGCATCCGTATTAATCAAGGTGATAGGACGGAATGCTGCTGGATCACAACTATCTCCGCCTGGTTTCATGATCATGCAGACTTCCCCCTGATTCATGGTGGGTGGAAGAGCGCCAGCGTCGAGGGCTTCATTATAAACCTGTAATAAGAGGGGAGGCAGAACGTCCCCGAAAGAGTGATAAAACTCAGATGGGAAACCGTCCCCGCCAGGGGTCTTAGCACGTGGGAGAGCAGCTAGCGCAGTGCCGATCTCGCCCAGCATCAGCTTGGCCTCGAGTTCCTTCATCGCCCCCGCCGGTAGGGTCTGAAGGTCCAAATCTCGTAGATAGGGCCGATAGGATTCCTCCGTGATCAAGGGGTCAGTTGCGTACACAGTCTGCAGATGGGAACCGAGGACCTCAAGGATATCAGACTCTGAATGGACCATATCACCACTCGAGTCTCGCAGGGCAACTATCCTTTCAGGCGCAAATTCACGTAGAAGGATCCAGGCCAGCAAGCGGCCAGATTTGTCGCCTTCGCGATGGAGGCGCTGTCTGTATTGGCCCAATGTATATTTGTCAAGGCGGGTGAGGATGTTATATATCGACACTTGCCCCTACTCGTCCGCCCTCTGGTCTAAAGCGTCAGGGTCCGGCCGAGACTGAGCGCGCTGAAGCACAACCTCCGCATCTCGCAATTCAGACCAACTGTTTCCGGACCCCGTATGTGAGGCCCATACAGGCTCCACGCACCACTGCCTTCAGGACCTCCCATTTGGTGGAGTAGGGTAGATCATTGCAGCTCCAGTTCAAATCTACGTAATTCGATAGGGCAGTCGCCACATGGTCCTTACCCACCTGATTACCTGAGAGTAAGGTCCGCTTCACCTGTGGTATCAGAAGGATGCAGTTCAGGTACACTATGAGACGTACGCCCAAGCCATTCCATGGCTGGTTTCAGCACCTTTGTAAAGCACTAAGGAGTTGACGACTGACCGAACAGCGGACAGGTGAACTCCAGTGTGAGCCCGCCCCATTGAAACTGTAAAAACCGTCTACGGGGAGGAAAAAATCGGTACTGTGAGGTAGCCGTCTTTTAGGTCGAGCCGACCCATTCAGTTGTTTGGAAATAACACGTCTCTGAGAAGGTGAATGCCTTCCATTTTGAAGTGGCAGTACACCACCCATTGCTTGAAGTCTCGAAGATTGATTACTGGCCTGAACCCCTTGACCTTTTTCCCCGAAAAGGAAGATACTGTTTGGGAAACCCTCGGGTCCCTACCTCTGGGAGAAACAAGGGATATTCCTTACCGGTGGATTCACCAGATGCATTGTTAGCTCCTCTGAAGTTGTCTTTTCCCCCACGCCCTCTGCCGTGGCCTCTCAAGGGATAAAACCCTTTGAATTTCAGCTGGTCTTGCCACAGCATGTATTGCTTGGTCTGGACCTTGTGGTGGTTGGAGTTGTAAGGACAGCCGGAGGAGTGCCCCTAACCTCTTCCGGCCCGCCAAAAATGTTGCTGGCCTAAAGCCTTCTTAATGTACTGTTGGGCCTTATCTATGGAGGAGAAGGTATTAACAAAACAAGACAGTTCTTTTATAAATAGTTCTCCAAAGAGACCCCTGTTTGCCACGTGGAGGCCAGCTCGCCAAGTCTGGGCTCAATCTTTATCAACAAAGAGCTTTGCCAAGAAAACATAGGGCTCTCTGCGCCCATCCGAGAGGATCGTGGTATCTAGCAAGTGGCCTGTCTCTTTGGCATCTTCCGCCATGTCTAATATCTTGGTTAGTGGTCCCAGCACATCCAAGACCTTGTCTTGGCAGGACCGCCAGAAACAGTCCAGACCCTTCTTATGGACCTTGATGAACTTAGTGATATAAGTTACCATTCTGGCATTGATCTCTGTAGTACTTGACACTTTATTCGGCAGGGATGGCTGGGGACATTTCGCCTTAAGCGGCCATGGACCTCTTGGTCCATCGGTTTCCGAATCCGGCTGGCCACATAGGATGCCATATTGGGCGTCGGTATCTAATCTGCAGAGTGGGCTTGATACATGTACTGTGGGTTAAGCATACCCGAGATATCTAATGAGTCCTGAGCTTGAGGAGCATCCAGCCGGAGTTTCTTGGCGCCACCTTTCGGTCGTCCGCGTCTGCTCGGATCCGGCTATTTGTCAGAGTCCCCATCTGGGTTGGCCGTGTCTTCCCCGGTATAGTAGTCATCTGTCCCACATTGGGGGTAGGAATTGTCCTGGGGGGGGAGGTGTGGGGGGTTGTACCTTCTGGCTGGGAATCCTCTTACGCCTCGAGCTTATCCAAGCATCTCTTGAGGAAGGCCTGGCGCAGCCTTTCAAAGGCGTCTGAAGAGTTTGCAGTCTGAGGAGCCTTGGCCGGTGCCTTGGCTTTGCTTTTGTCCTTGGGGGACCCTTTTGCGCCAGGTAGGGACTCCCTCCAGTCCTCCTCCGATGAGGAGACCACCCTGCGCCGGACGGTACGTTCAATAATGTGGTGGCTCAAGGGTTCTAGGGCAGAGGAGACCGCCCTCTCCACGAATGCATCAATCGCATTCACCAGTTCCGCATGAGTGGGGAGCAGTGAATGCTCCTCCTCCATGGGCTCCAAAGAATAAAATTCACCTGCCATGTTAAACAGGTGCCCTGAAACGATAAATTAAGATCCAGAGAAATTCATGATAAAGGAACAGCAACTTGGTTGGATGGGCCAAGCCTTGTTTGATGCTTAACAGCCTTGAATTAAACAGCCTTGAATTAAACAGCACAAGCAGGTATAAATATTGCTCCACGAGTCAAAAGCTGCACTGGAGCCACAGAAACAAGCAGAAAAAACCCTGACTGACTCTGGGACGCACACATACTCTGTCTTGCTTCAGACATGCGGTGACATGACAGTCCATTCCTCCCGAAGAGAAACTGTCATACGTGCCGCCAGATGGGAACCGAGGCATGCCAGGAATGAAGAAGGGCAGTCCTCCTCAGACTCGCGCATGTGAGCCCCTCCCTCTATCGGGGATTACGGCGCACCAGACGTCCCCGCCAAAGCAGACGGGAAGTCCTACAGGGGGAACCCTACCCCTAGGCCGGAGCGGTAGTGTCTCCCGAGCGTGTTAACACCTGCTATACCAGGAGTTGTGCGGTTGCACTCCCTAAGGGAATGTACAAGCCACAGCAAATAATCCTCTACGCGGCCTAGGCCCCACCCCCACCAAGAAGCCAAGATGGCGGCAACTGACTCGGACTACCGCTCAATAACCGGTCGGAACAAGTTAGAAATAACAAAGTATAATGCAAGCCACAAGTTAAACTTCCTCACAAAAGGACCATATAAACTAGATTGAGGGAAAATCACTTATCTGGCTGCTGAGGAAGTGCTGTTCCTTTATGTTGTTCATATGGGACTGCCTCTATGGTTGTTTTCTGGATTTTAGGAAGACTCATGGGATATGCAGCGTTTTGTTATGTATTGTTAAGGCTGCTCAGCAATAAAATATGGAAGAGATCAGCATAATCTGAGCCTCCGGTCTGACCTAGGATTACAATTCTAGAAATGCAGTCAATAAAACATACAGGCAGGTGATAGGGTTTAGGTCTGTGTGTGCTGGAAAAAGGTTTAGTGAGGGCAAATACAGTGAGCCTATGTGTGCATTGAAGACTAGAGTCAGAGCACTTTAGTTGGAAAATGGACAGTGGCGAACTGCTTCACGTGTGCTGATTGCCAAACCTGCTGTTTCTAGTAATCTGACACTTTCTCTTAGTGGTACCACCACTTCGACTGACTGTGACTCTCTATCAATGCCCACAATGGGCTCATCTTTGAAACGAGTCGCGCAGTGTTTGAGGCTACGTACTCTGAGAGTGCATGTGTCCAAGGTGGCGGGAAAGTACCTGTGTGCGTGGCAGTCAGCCGAAAGGAATGCTGAACCCCTCCATATGATTTAAGGACTATGTTTTAAAATGATCTCTTTGATGGGAGACTAGTTTGATCAGAAAATGTCTCTAAGAGATTTTTTGTGCAAACAAACTTCCCACTGATATCTAGCAGGGCAGCTACCTGAAGAAACTTAGCAAAAGGATAACATAGATACACCTGTGTTGTTGTTTTATTGGGTGATTTACCTATACAATTTGTTCTCCATAATTGTATGTACTATATTTGTTTGCTTTATGGATGGTAGCATTGTGGATTTTTTTTTTTTTTTTTTTTAACCTGTGTGAACACCTTGCATAAAAATATTCTTTTTTTATTTGCATTTTGTTCATAACTCAACAATACAGTCATGTAATTAGCAACATGAAACCCCCTAGTCCCTCCCCAGTCGTACTTTGCTGTCACGTCTCATATTGTACAGGTGCAATGTCCATCCATCCAAGAAACCGGTAATTCTCAGCTCCCTCTCCCAGTCCCTCCCTCCGTGCCTGTGTAGATTCGCAGATTGTTATTGTGTTCCTCCCCCTCCCAGCCCCCCATCTAGACCATGATAGTGCCTCCACTTGGACCAAACCTTTCGAAACTTCCTAGGGCAACCCCATGACTTATAGGTCACTCTCTCAGCCCCCATGTAAAGGTCTAGTCCTTCTCCACTCCTCCACGCTCGGTGGGGTCAGTGACCCCCAGTGTTTTGCAATGTCCCTCTTTGCCACCACTAGGGCCAAAACCAGGAACACCAGGAGGCGGCGTGGCAAATCAACATCGTTAGTCATCCCTAGTAGAGCCAGCTTAGGCTCCTGTGCAATCGGTACTGCCAATACCTCACTTAGCTCCGTAAAGACGTGGTTCCAGTAGGTTTATATCACATCACACGGCCATAATATGTGGTAAAAATCCCCACATTCTCCGCGGCATCGGACGCAACTAGTGTCTGCTGCTTTCCCCATTTTGTGCAATCTCACCCTATCATAATAGGTCCTGTGTAGCACGTTGTATTGGATGAGGCGGAGCCTAGACTTAATCGCCACCTCACGCGGATGCATTAACACTATGTCCCAATCTATGTCCTCAAGTGCTCCGACCTCCTTCTCCCAGGTATCTCTAAGTTTTGCCAGGTCCCCCAGCATATTGTTGGTTAATGTTTTATAGGTGAGTGAGACTGCCTTCCCTTGTATCTGTTCCTGCAGGAGCCTACCCTCTGGTGGAACGTATTCTGGAAGTCCCGCTAGGTGTATGTTCTGTGTCCTCCAGGAATGGCGCAGCTGAGTGTATTTGAAGAGCTGTGAGTGTTGGAGCCCAAACTCTGACTTCAGGTCCTGAAAGAATTTCAGTTCCCCTCTAACAATCACATCTCCTATTGTGGAGATTCCATGTCGTCCCACCTTTTAAATCCTTTAAGTTTATGAAGTTCAGTTAACCACTTGCAGTGCCATAATGGCGTCTGCCGAGTGGGTGTCTTCTCCCAACCTGTGCGCTTCATAGCCTTATTCCAGGCACGTAATGTAATGACAGTCGCCGGAAGCGGTGGCTTCCTTGCAGAGCCGCCGTACAAGTAAAACAATAGATTGTGTGGGGACAGTTTATGTCGCTCCAGGGCATATGTGGGATGATCTGCCTCAGCATGTAGCCATTCATTCATTGGGGTCATGTGTTCAGCCCAATAATAGGCTTCGAGATTGGGTAGTGAGATCCCTCCGCTATATTGGTGCCGTTGGAGAGTGGTTAGTGCTATTCTTGGCTGTATACCGAGCCAGAGAAAGGTCCTGAGATCCGAGTGGATTTTATTCAGTAGCGTGTCTGGGAGTAAATAGTATTCGTTTTGTAGGGCATATAAATATTTGGGGAGTATAATCATTTTGTACATGGCCGCTCTACCCAAGAGTGTAAGTGGTAGCCGTCGCCAGCGGTCCATGTCAGCAGTGGAGTTCAGCGTGATCCTCTCTAAGTTTTTTTGCAGCGAGAGCTTCTTATCCAGGGTGATGTAGATCCCGAGATACTGAAAGCCCTCAGTATTAACAATCAGTTGTTCTGGCAATGTCGTCCAGCGGTCGCTGCCCCTGGGGTCGTATAGAATCGACTTATGCCAGTTTATTGTATAGCCGGAATATCGACCATAGCGTTCCAATTCCAGGAACAGCTCCGGGACGGTGGTGTCCGGGTTGGTGATGTATAGGAGTACATCGTCCGCGTAGAGGGATAGCTTCTCTTGAGCCAGATCCGTATCGGTTACACGGAATCCGGTGATTGATTCTGTCAGAACCTAGCTGCCAGTATCTCGATGACGAGTGTGAACAGAAGGGGCGACAAAGGGCAGGCATGTCTTGTCCCTCTCTGGATCTGAATTTCGCGCGACAGCCTCCTGTTCACCCTCAATTTAGCTCGTGGATTGGTGTAAAGGAGTCGGCCCAAGTCTGAAATTTTGGACAAAAAACAAATTTTTGTAAAACGCCTTCCAGGAACGGCCAGTGAACCGCGTCAAAGGCCTTCTCGGCGTCAAGTGAGAGAAACCAGTGCAGTGGCTCCCTATCTCTCACCTCCTGCAGCCAGTTGTGGGTGCGCCTAAGGTTGAGTTTCGTGGCCCTGTCTGGTAAGAATCCGGTTTGATCCAGGTGTATTGGGTCCGGGATTACCAATCTCAGCCGTAGCGCCAAGACAGTCGCGAGGAGTTTCACCTTGGTATTTAGGAGGGAAATGGGTCGGTAGGACGCGCAGTCCTCCCGTGGTTTGCCCTCTTTATGAATTGGGATGATTGTCGCCATGGAGAGGTCAGTGGGAAGCCTTCCTTCCTGATATGCCCCCAGGAAGAGGTTCCTCAAGTGCGGGGCCAAAATGTCTGCCATGCACTTGAAAAATTCCGCCGGCAAACCATTTGGTCCCGGTGTCTTCCCAACTCTTAGTTCCGCAATGGCTACAGTGATATCCTCTATCGTAATGTCAGCCTCGAGCGTCTTGAGGGTCTCAGGATCTAACGAAGGGAGAGCGGTCTGTTCAATATACTGGAGAGCAGCCTCGCACGTGCCCAAGTCCCTGGCTGTGTAGAAGCGCTCATAGTAGGTAGCGAAGGCCTCTGCAATGTGTGGATCTGTGCGAACAAGCACCCCCTCTGCATCTCGAACATGTTCCACCCATCTCGCTGCCCGTTCCTTTCTACTGAGCCACGGCAAGAGTTTGCCTGACTTATCCCCAACGTCATATAGGCGGTGAAGGGTGGCCAGGTTCTGAGTCTTTGCCTCACCAGTTACTAGTTCCCTATATTGGCTCTGTGTGTCTACCAATTTCCGCATGGTTTCGGGACTTCTTGTAGTCAGATGGTCTCTTTCCAACACTGCTATGGCCCGCTCAACCTCAGCCACCTCCTCCTGGAGTTTCCTCCGTTCCTCGCCCAATCTATTTTGTATTCTGTCCCTCATCACCGGTTTTAGAGCTTCCCATAGGGTTACTCCCGAGTCTACTGTTCCCTCATTCTCGGCCAGGTATACCCGTACATCTGCCCTCACACCTTTGAGTACCATTTCATTTTTAAGGACCCATGCAGCGAGGCGCCAGGAGGCCCCTTCAGCGCCCCGATTCTGTCCCACCCTCACCAGTAGTGGCGAGTGGTCAGAGAGTCCCCTCACCTTGTATTCCGCTGCAACATCTGTGGCCAGGTCTTGTCTGGACATGAATATGTAGTCCAGTCTGGAAAAAACGTTATGTGCGGCAGAGTAGAACGAATAGGCTAATTGGTCCGGGTGTAGCCGCCTCCAGACATCAGTTAGGCCTATGGTGGTGATCATCTGGGCTAGGGGGGTCTGGCTTCCCCTGGTGGGTGGCACTCCTGATCTGTCCATCCCCCGATCCATTACATCGTTGAAGTCTCCACCCACTATTTGAATGGTGTCAGCAGTGTCGAAGTATGTTGGCTAGTACCCTAAGTGTATTCGCCTGTAATTTGGGCGGTGCGTACACTGATACCAGCGTATATGTGCGTCTACGCCATGTCCCCTGAACCCCCACACAGATCCCCAGAGGGTCTACCCAGGTGCGCGTGATGCAGAACGAGGAGGAGTTCTTTATAATGATTGCTACCCCTCTGGAATCAGTTGTGTAGCCCGCGTGTGCCAGTACTTTATGCTGCCCCCTGGCTATAAAAGAGCAGTTGTTGCCCTTAAGGTGGGTTTCCTGCAGGAAAATTATATCAGGGCCTATTTTTTTAAGGTAGTTATTTACTAGTCCCCTTTTAATCTTGTTACCAAGTCCGTTCACGTTCCATGTCAGGGCACTGAGTTTCCCGTGATCTGTAGGTTGTGTCACTAATGCACTTGCCATACTAAAGTAAAGTCCAGGTGGTGTGGGCAGTTGCTGGTGCAGGAGAATAGCATGTCGCACCAATGTACATGACTGTGTTCAACTAACTGTGTCCCCTCTCCTCCCTCCCAACTTCCCTTCAACAAAACTATCCGAACATCCCCCTTCCCCACCTCCCCCTCCCCACCTCCTCCTCCTGGCCATCCCATCCGTACAACCATTGACGCATAGGACTACCAGGTGGCAAAGGTCTGTCGCCCTCCCACTAACAACCCCAACTAGGTTATCTCTAGGGCTCTAACTTGAGCTCCCGCCCGGCCTTTCTGGAGTCAACTGTCCGGCTAACAGCGGGACGGGTCTATCCGTGCCGCGTGGGACGCTATAGGCGCCAACTAACTAACAGAAAATGGTATGAGTCTACACAAAAGAAAAAGTGTTTGCCACTTGCGTGTCCCCAAAGCGAAGAACTGCTGTATCGAATCTCAGCTCTACAGTTCCTCAGGAGTGGGAGTCTTGCATTTCTAAATCTTGTTCCTCCGAATTACCAGTCGCTCCTTGTTCCAGCTCTCGGATTGCGGCGACTAGAGGGTGGAGAGATTGTTCCGTCTGTTCCTCTGTGTCCGACATATGATTACTTCCCTCATTCTCCGTCTCCGTTTCTGTGTGGTGTGCCAGACAGCTGAACCTGGATCCCGGCACTGGATCGTCTTCTGTTGACCTAGTCATGTTCCGGTCACCTCTGCTCGTCGCAGGATGGTCCGGATATGGAGTTTAACTGCGAGTGTCGTCTTGTCCGTGGATTTTGCGATCTTTGGGCATTGGGCGGACTCTTCCGGAAACTGGCGGCCGCCATCTCGTTTCGGATTCTGCGACCTTCCTCTTCAGCTTCCCGTAGCAGGGGTCTCTCTTCCAACCACTGCCAGGCCTCCTCATGACGATTGAAGAAGTGAGACCTGCCCTTGAATAAAACTTTCAGTTTCACTGGGAAGAGCAGCATGTACGATATGTGCAGGTCTCGGAGCTTTGCTTTCACTGCGTCATAGGAGCGTCTTTGTTTTTGCACATCCTGACTGTAGTCTGGGAAGATCATGATATTAGTGTTCTCAAACCGCAGTTCCCCTTTTTTCCGGGCTTCTCTCAGGATGAGATCTCTGTCTGCAAAATTAAGGAATCTTGCAATGATCGGTTGCGGTCGCGCTCCCTCCGGTGGTTTCACTAACACAGCCCTGTGTGCTCGTTCGACGACAAAACAGTTTGAAAAAGGGGCCTGGGGAAACATGGACGTTAGCCAGGAATGCAGGAAGGCCGCAACATCCGTCTTCTCAATTCCCTCTCTAAATCCCACAAAACGCAGGTTGTTTCGTCTTTCCCTATTTTCCGCGTTGTCAACTCTCCACAGCAGCTGTCGGTGCGATGCCTGTAACTCCGTCATATCTTTTTGGAGGGTAGTGAGGGACTCTTCCGCTTCATTGATTCTGGTCTCCGCCGTATTCACCCGTTCAGACAAGTTTCGGAAGTCCTGGCGCAACAGGAGGACTTCAGAGCCCACCTCACCTATTTTAGTCTCCAGTGCCGCTCTCGAGTCTTGAATGTCTGTCCTCGAGGTCTGGATTTCCTCTAGAATCATGGCGGTATCCGTGCGTGCGCCCACTCCCATAGGGGGTCGTCTCTTTCTGCGCCCGTGTCGTGGCATAGCTGTCTATGGTGACCTGCCTCGCTGGTCTTGCCACTGGGTCTCTCTTCCCCATTACGTCGAATTTTCTCGTCCTGGAGTTGTACTTTGCGGCAGCAGGTGTGGAGTGGGGGAGGAAAGGCGGTTCACTCGAGTCCCCCCCGGGCTAGCCGCGCCTGGAGATGCAGGATGGGAGGAAAGGGTGTGGGTCAGAATGAAGTTCACGCGGCCTCCCTGCACCCTCTAGGGGAGGACCGCGCCACTGGCCAAGTAGTGCAGATCGCAACCGGTTCCCCTTCCCACAGTCAGAGGCAATGGGAGGCCCCCTGAAATCCGCGTTCCGCAGGGCCGCCACAGCAGGTCACCTTTCCGTGCTGACGGATCTCAGGGTAATGTGGGTCCCTCAGGCAGTATAGGGACGGGGGGTCGCGTACCTCTGGCCCCCCCAGGCATGGTGGTGCGCCCCCGGGGCCCAGGTTCCGGGGTTCCGGGCACCGCTGTGTGGCAGCTCCTCAGACGGTAGGCCGCAGGGCTCCTGCGCGGGAGGGGACCTCTCCTCTAATGTGATTCTTCAGTCTAGCTGGCTGCCGCCCCCGGCCGTTGCACGGAGTGCCCTGGGTAAGAGTACAGTCCCATCAGGAGAGGGGGGTGGGCGTCGCTCACTCACCATGCCCCGATGGTCGTCGGTGCACACTTCAGCGCGGGGGGATCGTCGACCCAGCAGCCAGCCCAGACTCTGCCAGCCAAAGCAGCACCGGTGTTGCAGGGACGCCGCGCGAGGGAGGCTCACCGCTGGGTCCCTTTGGGTGCCCCCGTCGTCTCGCCGCTTCCTCGTGCCCGGATCCGCAGCCGCCCGCCGCAGCGGCTCTCTCCCGATCTCCGGATCGTCCGCGACCGGACCCGGTCAAGGATCTGGGCTCCGTCAGGTGCTCTCCTGTTCTCGGCGCTCGCCTGGGGCACTGGCGTCCTCGACCCCAGTGCCCCAGGGGAGGAGGGGGGAGGATCACAGGGTCACTCCGCCGTCAGCCGGGGTACTTCACTGGTCTCTGGTGGGAGACCGCTCCAAGCGCGGCCAGCTCAGGTGCCGCGATATCGTATTATTCAGACCGGCGGAGCGCCATTAGCCGCCATCTTGGGGATGGATGTTTCGCGCCAGCGAAGTTTCAACCCCGTTTCCAGCTTGTCTCCAGGCGTATTTCTCGGCACTTTTTGGGCTCCGCTGGTACAGTCTTCAGTCCGCTCCTCAATTATTCGGGTCTCATTAGTTTTTAAAAGCTATTTTCGCCGGATCTAGCGCAGTTATGCAGGAGCCACGCAGAGGCACGTCCTACCCTTCCATGTAGTTGGCCACGCCCCCGCATAAAAATATTCTTGATGTACAGGCCTGAGACTAGTTGAATCGGAAAATGTCTCTTGAAGAGATATTTTTTGTGCAAACTAGTTTCCCACTGGACGTTTTTATATAAGACTCGCTCAGCTTAAAAAAAAAGAAAGTGTTACACAAAATTGTGTAATGTGAATGTGTGTAACGAGAAATTCTGGTATTTCATGAATTACACTGGCATAGTTAAAATGTCACCCAGGGTTAACTGCAATACATTTGTAATAATGCATTTGAGTTTTCATACTTTAGGGGCCCTTGTTCAGATTGGACTGTTTTATCCGCTGCAAGAAATCACTTTTTTAGGTCTGGCGTAGATGCAGCCTCATGTTCTCTTATTTTAAAAATCCATAAATGAATACATATAGGAACTTTTGGCCAGCCCTCTTCAACTATTGGTCTATTCAAATGGTATTCAGAATTTGCTTCCTCCTCTGCAACATACAATCAATGGATTAACACAGCCCCATGCTGTATTTCACTGTGAGTGGCATCATTTGGCCGATTTGCATGAGTACAGTTGCATGAAAGTAGTTCCTATTGATACCAGGGCTGCCTGGTTATGTCTTCCTTTATTTGTGCTTTTTTTTGCCAGCTTAATCCTATTGTAGAAAAAAGGTCTACCCTGAGCACATATTAACGATAAGGTTCAAGGTAGACTCTTCACACATTGTTCTGAAAAGTTCATATTATTTATTTCAATTAATTCTTGCAATATCTGCACAGCTTGTCGTAGTATAGTACATCACAAATTGGCTTTTTATCAAAATTCTTCATAAGAAGCAGCCTTCTCAAAAAGCAGCCGACACGTGTTTTGTTGTGTGCCCTTGAGCACAAAAGACTTCTTCAGGGCTGCAGAAACCCAATAAATATTATATGCAAAATTAATATTAATTTGTACCTTTTTCCTATTTTTATATATTAAGCAAAGCCACCACCTGTATTAGAAATTAGTGAATTTCTTCACCCAGTGATAGAGAATAGCATTATGTAAAATGAGAGCAGAGAGCAGAAACACATTATAACCAAGGAAGAAATCTGAGAAATACTGTGGAAAGATCAGTTATTAACATAACCCAAAGTAAGATCAATAAATCAACTGTGTTAAGGTTAGTTAATCACCCAAGTTAATATAATTAAAGTAAAGTAATTAACATCACCTGATAAATTGATGTAACGCTCCACAAATAATGATCAAAAGAGAGCAAGATGTTTCTCCAATACTTATGAGATAAGACCTAGCCCGTTACCTACAGCTTGAACTGCTAATTATACAATGGATCCTAAACTGAAAATTGACGTATATAATGTACCTTCACACTTGCTAAATCATTCTTTGCAAGTGAAGATTAGTCTAGCTGCATCAAGTTCCACATTCCACTTCCAAAACTAAATAAGAAGAAATGTAAAGAGTTACAGAGTATAAGTATACGAAGCACTCTAAGTACTACCCAACATGGACTGTTAGAAATACCTGTCAACGTGCAGCAATTATTTTAACACGTCAGTGTTGAATATCTTGCCTTAACGTGATAACAGTCCATTCCAGAAACATTAGCTGCTTGTCATGTTGCAGTGCCCATGTTCTTGCAGAAGAATAGGCTCATTGACCGCTTCCACCTGTAATTTTTAAGTCGTGCTTAATAGACAGCACATGAACTGTCTGTTACTAGAATTATTGTTAACTTGCAATGGGCTTAGTCTGCTCATTATCCATTGCTTTTTGGGTTGGCTTCATTGTCACTCCTATCTGTTTGCTTCTTGTTAGCTTGTGTGGGCGTTCCTTCCTCTTCTTGTGTTTGTCCCGCCCCTGGAACATGGATGCATTACTGCTGTCCTTCCACTGCTCATTTTTCAGGGTCTACTATTTTCCTTTCGTTTAAGCACTTCATGATAGCTGGAAAATACACTCACTGTTTCCCTTTTGAGCTTATCTTCCCCCCCTGCTTGCTCTGTTAGTGCTTTTTTGCCAGTTTGCTTTTCCATTGCCTACTCCCATTGCTCTCACCCGTTTGCTCCCTACCCCCTCCCCTCCAGTGCTCCACGTGCTCTCTCTTCCCTATGTCTGCATATCCTCGGAAACATCTGTGTTGCTTTGTTTCACCTGCGCCTTGTTTGTGGCTTCCCCTGTGGACAGATGTAGAAGGATTTGCCTTTAGTGAACTTTTCATACACATATAATATGGCCGTGGTGTGCCAAATACACTCTTCTACAGTGAGTCTCTGAGTAGCTTGGATTCTATGGTCCCCACCTGGCAGGCACATTTCACCAGTAAAAAACTCTAGACTCCTCCTTAGCAAATCTAGTAGTTTTAAAGAGGCAATACCAGCCTTAGGGCCAATATATTATCCATAATGGGTGAAGTAAGCCACATATATTTATTTATGGGAGGCGGCAATATGGAGGTTTTATTCTGGGGTCTGATATTGCTTCATAGTTTCAGATTTTTTACTTTGATACAACACGGAAAGACAGTTTAGTTACTGGATTCTAGAACTCTCGTCTTGTACACAGATGATGCAAGTGTTCTAATCACACAGGAAAATCAATGCACTGACTAATAAAACGTTGCCTGCAATTCTTTCAGAAATACTATTTGAATTTCAAATAAATTACTACAATCTATGTGCCAAAAAAGTTTAATTCCATGCACAAAAGACAAAAACGGTTGTAGTATGGAAAACAAGAAGAAACTGTATTTTCTGGAGGAAGTGATCTTTAGTTAAGGCAATTCAAAATGTGATTGCCTTGATCTCTCTTTCTAGGCTAAATAGATATTGCCCACTATAACCAAAATGTTTGTACTGAATTTATATGACTCAACAGTAGGATGCTTGGGTTTGGTGGGAGCAATGAAAAGTAGACATCTCATAAAGGATAAAGTAACTTATCCAGTCTCTTCTTTTCATAATTGTTGTGAAGGAAATCATGTGTTACTCTTAACCTGCTTCATATAAATGGAAGGCAATATATTGGTCTTAATTGGGTTTCACATTTTCCAAAATTATTAGCTACAGAACTGAATTAGTGTTATATAATGAAATGGATACAAATCAAACTGTTCCTAGGGGTGAAGGGTATTCGCCCTAGACTCCTTATTTACCTTTTTCAGAAAATGCTAGACCAATTCCATTACTGCAGCACATAGTCGGCTCCTGAACTTTTCATTCACTTTAGTAATACACAGTGGGTCGAGGCGGTTTCTCTAAGAGCAGAATCTGATTACCAAATAAATTGCCACTGAATGTGTTTGCTTGTAATGCCCATGACCTGCACAATTCCGACATTAAAATCTATGACTTCAGTTAAAAAAAAAAGTATATTTTACCAGCTAGGGTTTACCACCTATTCCTGGACAATTTCCATGTGGCCAATGCAATCTTTGACCTCTAACAATTCAAACATAAGTACTAGACTTTGGTCCACCACATACTTGGCAGCTGAGTGATCAAACCAAATGTAATGCAACAAGTACTATATACATGATTACATGCCCAGGTAAACTCCAATACATCAGCATGACCACACACAAGATCAAAGTAGAAGTCAATCAACATTATAGGACTAGCTGTTGTAAACTCATCACCAGCCAGCTAACCATTCATTTTCTGAAAAAATGAAATACAGTAAATTATGTCAAATATGTGGTACTAGACACACTACATGATGGACAAAACATACAGTCATGGCTTTTTGGAAAAGAACAGTCCTGGATTTACAAACGCCAGACACTTATTAGTGGATTAAATGTTGCTATCCCATGGTCCCTACTGACAGACAAATCACATTCTTAGGGACTATTCTACTGTAACCGATGATTACCATATAATACTGCTTTTGCATTAATCGCTCCATAGTGATGCTCATCCGCGCTGAAATGAGAATGGAAGTCTAGTCACATCATTGCATGGTCAGAATTCTGTGTATATGGATAATTTGGTCACAATTAACATATTTATTAATTCATACTTGTTAGTGTCATCTGTAGTTCTATATATTGACCCAGGAGACCTTGAAAGATTTGTATTGTTGCAGAAGGCGATATCTGTGCAGTTACGGAGGTACATCCTTTTTGTAATATGTGGTCTAGCTTGATGCATCGTAATCATTTGTTTAAAAGTTTAACATCATGCCTTCGCAATGAAAAAGAATATGGAGAGTATGGCACCATGCCGCAATCATGATTCCTTCAAATAAGCGGATGCCCCTATGCTTAACATTCTGGGGCAAGAAGACTTAAATTCGTAAGGCACACAGGCCTGTGCATTCTCCAGATACAGTGGGTACTAGACATTCACTCCAATAGAAATGAGATATTAATCTATGGCCAATTTTTGTGTGATGACCAAACATAACTACTTGCAGTGTGACCTAAAACATCTGGTCCCTACATCCCATGCGGCCCTGACCAACTACTGCTAGGAGACGCTGACGGCCCTTCTCGACATTGGATGAATGTATTAGTATGAAAGGATGCATGTACGTTTTATCTTCTGAACATCTGCAGCACTTTTTATGAGTGGCATGAACACTGGCACTTGCTGCAATTTGTTTACTCTGTTTACTTAACACTTTGCATGATACGAGCTAAGCCTACGAATGCTCTTTCGTCTGCCCCGGCCTGTATGTCCGGACGCCAGATGACTGAGGTGCGCGGTGCCGAGATCAACAGCGACAGCATGGCGGGGGGGAGATGGCGTTTCCGTCTGTCTTGTTCTATATCCTGTTGCTTTTACCACGGAAAAAAATGCTGCTCTTTCATTAAATACTTTAACTTTAGGGGCAGCAGTGTGTCTAGCGGTGTAAAAACAAGCTTCCGAAACACATCCTTGTTTTTATGGCAGTTCCAACTCAGCTGAGGCTGTAGCCACACTTTATTGTACTCCTTTTAGAGATTACTTTCCACTACCTGAGGCCTCTCCCAAGCAGGGAGGTTCTGCTCTTGGTGTCGTGCTTGCT
Source organism: Lissotriton helveticus (assembly GCF_964261635.1). Classification (NCBI taxonomy): domain Eukaryota; kingdom Metazoa; phylum Chordata; class Amphibia; order Caudata; family Salamandridae; genus Lissotriton; species Lissotriton helveticus. Next base: position 646,660,932 of record NC_136059.1, read on the forward strand.
TAGACTTCGTGAACGTTTCTGTTATTTGCTCTGCATGTGGTTGCGTTTTGGGCGTCGCTGCCCGTTTCTAAATGTGGTGTTTGTGATTTCAAAATCGTTAATACTTCATGAAATGAGGAAAGCATTAACAGCAGCTTTCTGAAAATATGCTCTCGGGTTGGCCCGATGTTTCTTTCATATTTGAAATAGAATGGAAGCGGGATGTCTTGGATCACTAGTGAATTCAAATTTCGGTTCCAAACTTTAGTATATAACCTGCTTGCACTTTTGCCATTTATAATTGAGAGAAAAGAATGACAACGCACACTTTTCACCAGCGTTTTAGAATAGGCTTGACAAGAAACTAGAATTAAGGCATTCGTACATTACCCTGTGAAAAACATGCACTACTGTAGCACCTGCGTGCCTGGGATTTTGGTACGTATTAAGCAGTGAATGTAGAGACTATGGCTGATCATTCTCCAAAGTAAGCAAGACATACAAACGCTCAGCGTGTGCTGTGGTTGCTTGTTTGCACATGCTAAAGTCTAGTTTTTAAACTGTGAAGACATAGGGACCAAGCTTTCTGCCACATTGTTTTTTTATTAAAACGTAGCACTCCAGTATTTTAATTTCCTGTGGTATTTCTTAAAAAGTAGAACAATATTAACGGTTGCTCTGTCCGTGTATAAGCAAGATTCTGTTCTCTGTGCCTCTATGCTTGGAAAACGTTGCGTATGCAAATATCTGTTAACTTCTTAAATGTAATATTTGCTTAAGCAGTATTTTCCACTGTTAATAGACCCTCGAAAAGACTAATATGGTTCTCTTTTCAGAAGCAACATCTTTAGGTGCAGCACTATAGTTCTATTTTCAGATACAACATCTTTAGATGCAGCAGTATAACTTTGTATGAGCTTTCTTGGGGTCCCTGATTATGTTAAGTGAGTCCAGTTAGTAATATTTTTAGTAGATAACCCAACGTTATGTGGAGGGAAGGAGCAATGACTCTTTTCAAGAGCAAGTTTTGTGAGCAATTTGTAGAGATATAAATAGACTTACAGGGACCGATCAAATGCCATTGGGTTGTCTTGCATAACTGCTAGAAAGGGCCTCTTTTTGCATGAAAACCCCCATTTGTTTGTGGACTGGTACTGCTGTTTTTGACTCTCTGCTCAAGGGCACTAATAATCAGGTCCCAGTACATGTGCTCTAACCCCTAAAACATTTAAAATTGGATAACTCCTAGTTAGCATATTTAACTTTCCTATAACACCACACTACACGGTTCCCAAAACACGACTCCAGGCCTGCTACTGTACCCAGACTGCTTGTAGTTTAAAACCTACAGCCAGACCTGTCAAAGTGAAAACTTCATCAAAGGAGAAAACCTTCCTTTTAAATACTAATAAGCAATGTTCCCTCTAATTATTTTCCTCTGTGTGCGGCAGAGTAAGGTCTCTGTGCGCTGCAGCCAAGGCTCTGTGCGCCAAGAACCTGACCGCGCTGTAGACCAGGGCTTTGAGTGGGATGAAAATACTCGGGGATCTTTCAAGGGGCGTAACCAATGCAATTAAGGGTGTGTCTTAAAAGTAATTAAGCTATAAATATGTGCATCGCATAGTGTGCCATCCTACTGATATTTTGCTGCCTCTGTCATTACATCAAGATATATAATACAAGTAACATTACACCTACAAGAAGCAAAGACTATTGGCTTTGTCAATGGTTGTTTTTAGCATCACGTAGTACATAATAATAGGAGGATTCGAACTGACCAATATTAATTCTCTATGTGGGAAATTCCACAAGGTGTGATTCAACTAAGTGGAAAATCCCCACCAGTAAGGCAGGCAGAAATGTGATTTGGACCTTAAACTAGTTTGTTTTCTTTTATAGGCAAAACAGAAACTCAAATCAAATCAAATCAAAAGAAAACTTTATTCGATTGAATTTACAATCATAAAAGTGCATTTAAAAAACAGATAATTACAACAATTTATAAAAGTTTCAATTTAAACGTTTTTTAACTGAAGGATGCACGACACTGTAAATCAATACATTAGGAAATCATTAAAAAAGTCGTCTGTGCGGTGTCACTCTGTAAAGGAATGAGACAACAGGTTGTTCATACAAGTTATTCATACAAAACTGAATATGATCTTATAATGCAGTAAGCCGTAGTTGGGAATGAATTTTCAAGCATGCTTTAAGGAAGCAAGCTACAGATTTGGCGACAGACGGGGTATCTAGGTACTGAAGAGCCAAAAGTGCAGGTCTGCATCTTCTCAGACCTAATTGTCGGAGAAGTGGAACCAACCAGCGTTTACGCGGGGTCTCGTAAAAGTTGCAAAAGAAGGTTACATGCAAGGTAGACTGGCAGAAACTCAAAAAGTGGGGGTGTCTGAGAAGCATTCTCACAGTATTAAACGTAACCCTACAACTAGGCATTCTGGTCCATTTGCCCAGGGCGGCAGAAGTTAAGGGAGCTGAAACCCTGTTATTACAGTCTGTTGTCAACTCCACACCCCCTTAACAAACCAAGTCACTAACTCTTCATAAAAACATACGAGCAGTTAATTGTATTTACTCTGTGGCAGTGTGAATACTTATTTACATGGGCGACCTAAGGTATTCTTCCTAATTTTTCAATGTTTTCACTTTGAGGAATTACCAAACCCAGTTTTTCCTTGTTCATGAAAGGGGTAGATAGGATTTACAGTAGGAGAAAGTAACTCTGGAGCCAATGATACATTTATTGCATCTTAGTGAGTAAGTTGATGTAAGGACTTTGGTGTACATCGCCAATGGAAATGTTCGAGAATGTCCGCAACGGTCCCAGATTGTGGGTGTTAGAATTTTTTTAAGGGCGACCGCTTTGCCCCTCTTCCTGACAGCATTCATGTTCCGACCTTGGGACTTAATTTGCAGCAGTAGAAAATCTCCATTAATCGTGCAATGTCCACCCCTCTGAGCACACTTTACAAGTTCGAAACTTCCCTTCATCTCATTTTGAGAATCAGATGACAATTTTTAATAATACATTGTTCCTGTGAAGGACTTCCATACAATGCCTTCCCTGTTAGAGGCAGCCATGACAGGGCAGCTCAAAAACAATACTGCTGCAGAGTTCAAGAGTTCAAAGGTCAAAGGGGGTGAGGGGGGTTGGCAAGGGGGAGGGGGGAAGAAGGAAAGGGGGGGAAAGAAGGGAGGAAAGGGGGAGAAAAAAGAGAGAGAAAAGAAGGGGGGGGGGAGAGAAAATGTTTGGAAGGAAGAAAAGTGTTATCAGATGCAGGAAGGTCCTCACCTAAGAAGTCTCAAAAAAGTATCTCCAACACTTCGGAGAAAAACACCAGCTGAGTAAACTTGCGTAGAAACGAATGCTCTGAATAGTGGATAAAAAAAAAATGAAGACAAGATAAAGAACTTAAATAAGAGAAAGAACCTGAGCTGCCTAGTTAAATATGGTATCAATGAGGTATTACCTAGAGAGAGAGAGGAATTTTTTGAACTTAGCTGGTCCCAGAAACCGCAGTGATGAACACGTAGATGGAGGGTAATGGATGTAAAAAGTATGGATGTAAAAAGTATCGCTGAGATATCAGGTGTCTGTCTAAAGATGATCCTATACAACCTGGCATAGAGGGAGAAAAAAGGGGGAGGGGGGGGGGGGGAGGGAGAGGGAAAGAAAATGACATGATATAAACCTGCCAAAACGGTAGAGTTAACCTTACACTGGGTGCATCGAGAATATGGGATAATAAGAATGTGCTAAGTTACCTTAATATCGGTAAATCTAATTTAGGCTCGAGGGGAGTGCATAGCGATGGATTGTGTCCGTTGTTAACACTGCTGAGCTCATGGAATGAACATGATGTAATCAGGCAAACAATCTAGGGAGAAACACGGGGCCATAAACTGTTAGAAACGAGGAAAGAACAGCTGATGAAAAAGTGATGCGACACAGATATTTAATAAATCTACCACGCAGTTGTGTCATAACCTAGAAGGCTCTCTGCAATTGCCTTGCCCATAAAAGATCGAGTGTCAGAGGCCACAGTTCAAGGAGCAGACCCAAATACATACACATGAAAGAACAGTTGTGTACACAATGAATATAAACGTAATGTGCCGGGCCGTGACAAAAGAACAGCCTATTTCTATAAAGTATCTCAACAAAAAATATTAGAGAAAACGGCGCTTCTAATCACGGACTTACAGATAATAATTAAACTCCAGCTCCAGTGTAGCGCCGGCACTTCTTGGAAGTTGTCCACTTAAATATTAAAAATGTACAACAGAGGCAAAACGGGCTTTAAAGCATTGGCATAATCATAGCATTTTTGCACGCACAGGGCTAAATCGAGCACAAAGCATTTGCACCCGGAATCTGCTCGACTTGTGCTTTACACGTCGTGCCTTTGCTGCATTTTTAATGGATCACGGCTGGGGCTGATTGTGGGCCATTGTGAAAATATTCCTGTTAATGCGCTGCAATTAACAGGAATATTTTCACAATGGCCCACCATCAGCCCCAGCCGTGATCCATTAGAAATGCAGCAAGTGCAAAGGCACGACGTGTGCTTAACACGTCATGCTTTCAGACTTGCTGCATTTCTTTTCTCATTAGAGCACGGCTGGGTGCTGATTTTGGGTCATTGTGAAAATATTCCTGTTAATTGCAGCACGTGACGGGCGCTGTGATTAACAGAAATACTTTTACAATGGCCTCAGGCAACCAGTTAAATTGCCGTTTTTTGCAGCTCGCGTTTTAAAAGCGGGCGGCGGTGAGAACGTGTGCGCGCTCCACAAGTAGCACTGCACGCTCGGTACCTTAAAGGTGCGCTGGAGCGCAGCCGCGCACGTTAGGGGGAACACTGCTAATAAGTAACCCCTATGTAGGCTTTGTTGCCCAACAGTAGGGTGCATGGTATTTAAAAGTAAGGTATGTAGAATTTAGAGTTAACATGTCCGTACAATGATTAGCACCTAAAAGCTACTTTCATTGTCCAATGTTCAATTGTTCACGCAAATACAAAGAGCAACACCGTAGCACAATGCAATGAGCAATAATGAAAGTTTCAAGGTATACAGAGCCGACGACGTTTCGATCCCATTTAACTTGATACCGGGATCTTCATCAGAACATAAATTATATGCCTGAGATTAATGCCTGTAAAACAGTTCTGAATGTCAAAAAATAGAGGACGCGGATATTACCTAGTCCAATCTGACACCCATTGTGAGTGCTGGAGTAGCTGGGGGGTTCCCGAGGGAACAGATCCCCTTTGTTACTTTATGAATGCTGTGTCAGATACTATGCAAGTTCTGGCAACAAATCTATTTTGATTTTAGACATTTTCTCTGCATCCGGGCCCAGTATTTTTTTTTTTGCCCCTAATCTTAGAGGTCGCTGCTTGTGTTTTTGACTGTCAGCTTTGCATTTGCCAGCAGGGCAGCTGTCAAGTATGGCGCTTTTTTTGGGGGGGGGCATGATAATACCCTCCACTGTAGGGCAAGGTGGTGCTTCAAAAATGTTGAGTCGCTTGGGCAAGGCCTAGAAGGCAACTAATACCCTATCCTGAGCTTAATCAGGAAGTTGGGTGCAATATACACCTGCCCCTCTAAAAGGCACTAAAAAATCCTCTGCCTTTTTGGGCAAGGTGGGTGGAGTATAAATGACATATGCTCCCTGGAGCAAGAGAAGGGCACAATGTACCTTGTGGCCTTGAAAAGGTGTGTGGGCCTAACCAGTCTCACATTCTTTCGACCGGTGTGGGTGCACTAAATAACCCCCAGCCCTTGGAAAAAGGAGAGGGACTAGATAGTCCACAATGGGCAAATGATAACAAATAACCCTGTACTTGGGAAACAGAGTGCTACAAAATGCCTTTCCCAGACTGTTTGGCTGTGTGGGTGAGGCACTAAATGAATCTCCCTCTACAGCCCCCTCCTTGGGAATGTTGCACGGGATTTTTAGGTCTTGCTGCGCCAGCGCATGCGCTGCGAGAAATTTAGTGAGTGGCTTTTGAAAGTGCTACCAGAGGCTTTTGCTGGCCTCAAGCTTGCAGTCACGTGCGCGTGCACGCGCGCAGCCGCCATGTGGGTTTTAGTCAAGGCTCATTAAGCCTTGCGTATCTTGCACTCCCTCCTTCTTCCTCTTTTCTTAAGGCTGTAACGCAATGAGGCTCGAGAATACTTCTGAGGGGACAGGGGGCAACATGTGTGAGCGTGGTTGCTTTTGTGGACAGTCTGGGACGGACTCTGTCTCTTCCTTACTGCCCAGAGAAGACACAGACAATGTCCTCTTCTTTTCTGTTCTGGCAGCTGACCCCCCCCCCTCTTCCTATAATTCCCTCTCTTTCTGTTTTGCTCCTCATTTACTGAAAACCGTGACTTGAAGAAACTGTTGACAACCTCTTTCTTTCTTTCATTTAGTTGCTTCCCTGTGAAATGGATCCAAAAAAGAAAAAAACTCTTGCGGAAAATGCCCTTTTTCTGACATTTTTCTATTCCAAAGTCCAGCCTCGGAATGGGGAGAAATAAAAGGTTTTGAACATGAAAAATAAATACATAATTAAATAAAGCAAGACAGAGTGGTTGCAAAGTGGCCAGATTAATTTTATTCACATCCAAACACATCAGCCTCACTTTACAGACTTTGCAGTGAAGCGCTACTTTTTCTTTTCTCATCTTTCTTTGAACAACATTGTTGACCCCAGGTGGGGAAGTGCACCATTCCTGGATGTATTGCAATACCTGATTGATGGGTGGATTGGAAAACAAAATGTGTACCTCTGTGTTTATGGATGTTGTCTTTTTAAACCATACTGTTTACGTTTATTTAAGGATATAAGCAATGGACATTAAAACTGTTCCCTTCAGAGCCCTGTAGTCATGTCCTTAACTTTTCAGGTAAAACCACTTGCTGATTTCTGAATAGTGAGTGAGACCTCGTTAAGGTAACCATGTTTTTTCTGCTTCCATTTCACATGCTTTACTTAATCTTGCACTCCCTCCTTCTCCCTCTTTTCTTAAGGCTGTAACGTAAAGAGACTTGAGAATACTTCTGAGGGAGGCAACATGTGTGAGCGTGGTTGCTTTTGTGGACGATCGAGGACGAGCAGAGAAGGAAAAGGGCTCTGTCTCTTCCTTACTGCCCAGAGAAGACACAGACAATGTCCTCTTCTTTTCTGTGCTAGCAGCTGCCCCCTTCCTATTATTCCCTCTCTTTCTGTCTTGCTCCTTACTTACTGAAAACTGTGACTTGAAGAAATGGTTCACAACCTCTCTTCTTCTTTTATTTAGTTGCTTCCCTGTGAAATGGATCCAAAAAAGACAAGCATTGGCATTGCCGATAGGTCTCACTTTTGGTACTTTATAAGTATGTAGTTATGCAGCATAATATCCTTGGTGCATCAACATCAACTGTTGTATGGCTAAACACTTATAAGGTCCCAAAGGCGAGACCTATTGGCTATGCCAGTGCTTGTTATCTCTTGTTCCTGAAGTCCACTAGCGATTCAGAAATGGTGCTGAACTCCAGTACTCCATAAAATGGTTGCAAACACAGAGAGGCATGTACCTTAGAAAGGTGATTTGAGCAGTTGGAAACCTGTAAGTGGAACAGCCGTCTCGGTGATCAATCTCTCACAAATGAGGGTCTAGGAGTGCTGTCAGAGCTGGCAGTTATTTTGCTGCCCTGTTTGCAAATTCAAGTCAGCAGAGGTCCCGATTTATGGTGGAGGAGGAGAACAAGCCACCCACCACCACCCTTAGGTTCACTTCATCCCTCCCGATGTCAAAACCTTATTTTTCCAGTATCCTTCTAAGAGCTCAGTTTCTGTAAACAGGCCTGTAAATCTTGTTCTTATCCCATCACATTTGCTATGCATGCAGAGACAGAGGTCAAATGTAAAGCTATGTCTTCGAGGGGGCATGGTGTTTTAATTTGGCTTACAGATGACTTCTAAGTGAGAGCTTTTATAGGAAAGAGGAATTCCGATTCCTCTTCTCATGGAGTAAGGATGTCCTGGTTCTTTCTATGGCTGTCCCGTTAGATAAGAACGCATGTCCTTCAATCAATCAGTCATTTATGAAGCGCACTACATACCCGCGAGGGTCTCAAGGCGCTTGGTGAGGGGGGGCGGGGGCCTCTACTGGTCAAACAGCCAGGTCTTGAGTATCCTCCTGAAGGTCAGCAGGTCTTGGGTCTGTCGTAGGCTCAGTGGGAGGGAGTTCCATGTCTTGGCGGCAAGGTGGGAGAAGGATCTCCCGCCGGTGGTTGTTCCTCGGATGCGCGGGATGGTGGCGAGTGAGAGGTCGGCAGAGCGTAGCTGGCGGTTGGGGATGTAGAAGGAAAGTCGTCTGTTGAGATAGGCTGGGCCGGTCTTGTGGAGTGCCGTGTGTGTGTGTGGATGAGGAGCTTGAAGGATAAGCTCTTGTTGACGGGGAGCCAGTGCAGGTTACTCAGGTGGGGGGTGATGTGGCCGTGGCGTGGTACGTCGAGGATGAGTCGTGCCGAGGCGTTTCTGGATGCGTTGTAGTCGTTTGATGAGCTTGGTAGGGGCTCCAGCATAGAGGGCGTTTCCGTAGCCGAGTCTGTTGCTGACGAGGGCCTGGGTGACTGTATTTCTTGTATCTGTCGGGATCCATCTGTAGATCTTGCGGAGCACGCGGAGGGTGTTGGATGAGGAGACTGCTTTGATTTGCTTGGTCCTTGAGAGCGTTGAGTCGAGGATTATCCCCAGGTTGCGTGCGTGGTCGGTGGGTGTCGCCGTCGGCCACCAAGAGTCGTCCCAGGCTGAAGGGTTGGAGCCGAGGATGAGGAGCTCAGTCTTGTCCGAGTTCAGCTTCAGGGGGCTGATCTTCATCCAGTCAGTGACGGCCTTCATTCCTTCATGTAGGTTGGCTTTGGCGGTGATGGGGTCCTTGGTGAGGGAGAGGATCAGTTGAGTATAGTCGGCGTAGAAGATTACGTTGAGGTCGTGCTGTCTAGCGACTTGTGCGAGCCGGGCCATGTAAATGTTAAACCGTGTCGGGCTGAGGAAGGATCCCTGGGGTACGCCATAGAAGATCTTAGAGGCTTCGTATTGGAATGAGGGGAGGCGGACGCTCTGGGTTCTGCCGGAGAGGAGGAGGTGGTCCATTCCAGAGCCGGATCCCTGCGGCGTGGAGGCGTGCGCTTAGTGTGCAGTGGCAGACGGTGTCGAAAGCGGCGGAGAGGTCTAGGAGGATGAGTGCTGCAGTTTCACCGTTGTCCAGCAGGGTCCTGATGTCGTCGGTGGTGACAATGAGGGCGGTCTTGATGCTGTGGTTGCTATGGAACCCTGACTGGGAAGGGTCCAGGATTCTGTTCTCTTCGAGGTATCGGGTTAGCTGTCTGTTGACGATCTTCTCGATGACTTTGGCCGGGAACCGGAGCAGGGAGATGGGCCGGAAGTTCTTGAGATCTCTTGGGTCTGCCTTGTGTTTTTTGAGTAGGGCGTTGATCTCTGCCTGTTTCCAGCTTTCTGGGAAGGTTGCGGTCTCGAAGGAGAGATTGATGACGTTCCGCAGGTGGGGTGCGATAGAGCTGCTTGCTTTGTTGAAGACGTGGTGTGGGAATGGGTCTGACGGAGAGCCGGAGTGGATTGTGCTCATGGCCTTGGTGTCATCGATGCTCATGCTGGCCCAGGCTAGCAGGGGGTCGTGGTCGTTGATGAGCGGGGGGTATGTTGTGTTGCTGTCTGTTGGGGCTGTCTGGGTGTTGAAGCTGTCGTGGATGTCTGCTATCTTGCGGTCCTTGGTAAATCGCTATTTTTATCCGTCGTCTGGTTTATTTATTCTTGTTAACTTTTTTGTAGCCAGTTTCTGAGATTGCTTTTGCGGCTTTTGCTCATAATCGGTCGATAAAAGAAACTCCTCTCTCCAACAAAGAAAGTCGATAGGGTTACAGAACAGAATTCAGTTAAACAATATTCTGTATTAGGGATGTATTTATTTTGTATTGCTTTATATTTAGCAAAACACTGCTACCTAGCAATGAACAATTTTGCTTTTAAACTGAGTTTCATAACATTTTGTACAGCACTCCTCAGTCTAATTCCAGGCACCCACAGAGGTTGATCCTCAAATCATTTTTTAATGCTACTAGTATACCTCTTCTATTTCATGGATGAAGTTGGCACTGAGAAACGAAAGCAGGGAAGGACAAATGTTCTCCAGTGGCAGCAGTGATTGTGTTATTGATGGACACCTTTGTGTCTGAAGCTTTAGCACTGTGAGCTGTGAAATGCAAATTTCGTAAGAGCTGCGATTGGCTTCCATTAGTCTGAAATTCAGACCGCTCGGGCAGTAAATTCCCCATATTTGTTGAGAAACTTCATTAGAGCAGAGGGATATTTTGTTTGAGGAGCCATCAGATGCTTTTTAAGGAATCTAACATGTTGCATCTCAAAACTTACTCACATATCAATGCAGTTGTTACTTGGGTGCAAACCCCATGGATGTGTGTTACATTCGTTAACACCTAGCTGGTCATTCTGAACACTGAACAAAACTGCAAAAAAAGTAGTTTTGACATCTTGCAAACCTGACTGTTATGTGATTACGATTTGCACAGAACCACAGTATGTTGAGCTGAGGGATTCGAACCTGGTTATCTATGTTCCAAAGTCTACAGTCCTGACATGGGCCACATCTCCCACATATTCAGAAATGCATAAAACTTTAATATGAATTCAAACTGCACATGCTGTTCGCAATATGTTTGAGAAAAAAGATAGATCTCTAGCACTATGAAATCAAGGTATAATATTAAACAAAACCATTTTGTACTCTTACTACCATACACATGCAGAATTGCAGCTCTTAATTTAATATGCTATATGTCCATAATAATGTATTTCCTTTCTCATTGTCTAGTGACAGCTCAGTACAATTGCACACTAAAGTCTGGACTACATTGGTCACCATTTTTCAAAAGCTTTTTCTCATAAAGTATTGCAAGCAAACAACCACTGGCAAAGCCAGCATCTAGCACTGTCCCTTTATATTAAAAGCAAGACCTGTTGGGTCTGCCAGTGCTTGTTAAATCTAGGGTAAGTAATTTTCTGAGTGGTGTTGGTTTAAAAAAAGGCACTACTTTATTCTGTTATGGGAGCACTCAAACAGCCCCTAAAGTTGAGCTGGCTAAGCTGACTGTCATTGACCATCAACTTGGTGTGCTTCTCTGCCCAATTACAACTGAGGGCTGAATTGCCATCATTTCACTAACGCGCTCTGAAGTTCTCATTCTCGATTGTCTCTATCTGTATTGCTAATCTTGGTTGAAGTTCTTACTGCCGAACTTCTAGTTTCATTTTGAGAGACCGTTATTTGTAAAGAATTTGCCATTAATACATTTAAATAGACCATGCATAGAAATATCATTTGTCTTGTAAACAAAATAAACTAAAAACCCTTTATTTGGAGTTTGTTTGTTCCAGTCTATGCTTAGTTATTCTGTGAGCGCAAACTTAGTCAATGAGATATTTTGATGCTGTTTGGATTTTTTTTCTTTTTTTTCCTAGTCTACCTGAGGATTTCACCACTTTGGACTATTCCGTGAATACTTGCTAGGATGTATACATTTTTCAGAATAACTTAGTGGTAAAGTGCAGTAAATTCTATTTTTCTGCAAGCCCCATGCATTTATCAAATCAACAGATGATCACTTATATGTAGTTAGGACTATAAAGTTATTGGCATTAAAGTAGCTTGTTTAAAATATTTCAAGACTTGAGAATCTGTTTTTTTTTAAAGTGGTTTTATTTGCATTTAGGTAAAACATAAGGGTATGTACTGATAAACATAAGGCTCATAGAGCAGGGCACAGTCCATATCAACTATATTTAGTGGCACATGCCAGGTAAAAGGGCCAAAAATCCCAAAACCCTCCTCCAAATCATGATCATCGTCCAGTTTTCCCAGATAAGACCCAGGGAGAGAGGCCACTGGTGGCCAATCCATATAGACCCCATTCTTCACTCTAAAATAAGTCCCCTTTCATGTTTTGCTAACTTCCCAATATGTCTTAAGTATCTGTTTCTTAAAAGATTCTCCTATTTAACAAATCCCAGTTGTAGTTAGCTTAATATACATTTGAGTTTCCTACTAATGTTTAAAAAGTAATTAAATATAATACACTTTTGTAGTTAGTGACTCTTTGCCCTGTGTCTCTGTCTTTGATTGATTTTGTGTGCTGTACTTAGTGTTAGAACTTAAGATTCATAGATCTTCTAGTAGAGTTAATCATATGTGTTTCATGTCTCATATTTTTTCTTTCAGGTGGTATCATGGAAAACTGGATAGAACAATTGCAGAAGAGCGTCTGCGTCAAGCTGAAGTACCTGGCAGTTACCTAATTAGGGAGAGTGATCGAAGACCTGGATCATTTGTGCTATCTTTCCTTAGCAACACAAATGTTGTGAATCATTTTAGGTATGTAGACTTCTTCCATTAGACTTAAATTACTGTATTAAACTCTGGTTTACATTTATTTTAATAAACTTTCGAATATAAGATTTAAAACCTCACCGATAACATCAGATTGATTTATAGTTTAATTGTGTTTATTGTTGAAAGAAAAGTCAGCGTTGGCATTCTCCAGAGGAACAGTTGCACAGAATTCCAATGTTGAAGTAACCCTGTTCCCCACGTACCCGTATTGATATGTCTAACAACACATTCAATAAACACGTCATGAAAGAATCGAGCCTCCATAAAACTGCACATTGATGTGTTTCCGGAGTCCCCTTCAAGGAGGATTTCCTGGCTTCAATGCGGTTTGTAGCACTTTGCATCTTTTTTTAGTCCTCTCAATCAATGATTCCCCTTGGGTAAATAAGGCTTTCCCCTTATCTAACCGTCGTTGTCAACTCACCAGTGTAGCCCATGAAGTGTGGCGCTATCTTATTAACACTAACTTTTACTTTTAACTCCGATTTCCATTTTAGAGTAGGGAGAGGGCCAGCCCAATATTCCTCCCCTGCACCCTGTAAACTGTTTGATCTTTGATACACAGGGAGTAGAGCACCAGAATGTGCTGGTTGTGTGTGTGATACGTTATTCTCTCCTTTTTGTACCACAGCCGGGGTGAATGTTAAAAAGGAGCTAGCAGGTTCAGTCTCCCCCCTGAGTGCTCATTCACCATCCAAGGCTCACATCCACTTCATAGGATTTAAGTGCTTTGCCACTGGGTCAAGCCACGTGCTCAGGCCCGATTGCAGCAGCCATCTTGCCAACCTACGTGTGAAGAGACTATCCAGTTAATCTGGTTGCTTGCCCCTACACTGCTGAGTATGGCAGTCACCTTAAAAAAGTGGCATTTCCCCTGCCCCTGATTCAAGCTGCCTTTACGTGTGCCACTAGCTCTTTCCACAGATATACGGCTCAGAGAATAGGGTTGTTTCCAAGTTTACAAGACCATGGTCATCTCGGTACTTGGTCAGTTTTGCCACGGTTTCCATTTTTTATCCTAGGAATGATACTCCTCAGCCCAAATTTTAAAGTACATAACTCCAGTCCTCTCAGCAACCGGTTTGTAGCACATGACATTCACTGTTTGAATTCACTCGGCAAGGGTGCTTTCTTGGCCATCCAGCAACGTCACAGTGAAGCATTTGTATGAATAGCAAAGCTGAAAAAAGTTTTCTCATCATTTGTGTTGAGATTTTACAATAAAAGGACTTTAACATGGGAATAGGCCATCTAAATACACTTTATTCATTAAAACTAGTTAGTATTGCATGAATAGTCTATTTCTATGAAAAACAAGATGTAGAAATAAATCCCAGGTCACCCATCATCACTCCCTGTTTCTTAGAGCGCTTGGTAATTCTTGCAAAGTTGTTATACTTTTAACTGATAGGGTTTGTTTAGGGAGAAGCTCACCAGACTTTTGAGTCTCTCCTACTCTCCCCTGCTGCCACATTACTCCCCTAACCCCCCACCCCACCCCACCCCATTCAGACTCTTGCAGTTCTCCATCTGTTGGAAGGTGGGTTATAGGGAGTGGTAGGTAGGCACCTAACACCAGCAATAAGGCCACCATCAAGGCACTGGGTCCTAAATAGGGTCTCTATAAATGTGTCCCTTGCTCAACCCAAGGCTTAACTTAAGAGACAGGAATGTAAAGCATTCAGAAACACCAATACAGTGAATAAGTAAGACACAACACACAGTAAAAATCCCACATCAATTTATATAAAAATAGGAAATATTTTTATCTTTAAAATGCCACCAACACCATGAAAATCCACTGTAAGGACCCGGAGATATGAATTTTTAAAGAGGAAACACTTTCTAGTGCTTAGAACCCAATAGTGCCACCTCAGGACTTCTGGTCGCTCTTGACCGGTGCAAAGTCAAAGTTTGAGACTGACCGTGATGTAGCCCTGCTCGTATACCCCACACCATAGGCTTTTGTCAAAATGTTACCTTTGGACTTAGAAACTTTTCTGGAGCTTTTTCAGCCGAGGTCCCTCTCTGCTCTCCACCAGTCTAGGTTCAGTGAGGGTTTGCCGGCTTGACTTTCAGGGAGCTCCCGGTCAAAATCTGGAAGTCGGTCCGCCGGAGTGCTTCATTGGGACGAACCTGTAAACTGGGCCTACTAGTGGTGGAAGGTTTGGATTCCACAGTCAGGTTGGCAACCTCCTGGAACAAACCCTATAGTGCAGCAGGCACAGTCTTCACCAGGCTTGCTTTTGGGTACCGATCAGAATTCCTGCAGTACAAGCCTCCTCCTTCTTGTAGTTCCAGGCAGCAGAACTGAGAGACTCTTCACCTCTCACATATTTATCCATTGTTCTCTTGCGACAAACCTGGGAGAACCCCTGTCCAGTGAGGTGCAAGGCAGCACCTCAAAGCATGACAGTTTCCTCCAAAGTGTAGCATACTCTTTAATTGCCAGTTGCAATGAAAAAAAGAACCGGGCTTCAAACTGCTCAACCTCCAGAATGGCATCCAATGTGCAGTCTGAAGTAAAGTTCAAAAGGGGGCTTCTGAAAAGCTCTGAGAACTGGGGGTTTACATCTGGCAGACGTTTGGGTAAAAGCGGGGGATGGCGGGTTGAAGGGAGAAGGTTCCACCGGTAAAAGGAGACCGGAAGATGGTGTGCAGAACCTGGAAGGATGTAGAGATGCGAGGTAATCATGAGGTGAGCATGAAGCAAATAAGCATAGGGGTCAGGTAACTAAAGCAAAACGGGTATAACCTAGCAAGCAGGGAAAGCAAAAGAAAGAAGGATGAGGGAGATATCCCTCATAAGAACTCAAAACCACCCCTTAGGAGTGGGAGGAATAGAATACTTGACTTTTTATTTTTCAGTAAAAACCCTCATTACCCCAAGAAAATAAGGCGGTACAATATTCAAGGTCAAATCCTAGCGAGGACCCGATTAGAAATATGTTTGAGGGCTTTATGTAGAAAGTACTTAAGATAGCAGTGTGTGACCAGGTAGGTGTCCTAAGAATACCGTTTAGTCTGTAATCTGCAAAGAAGGCTTTGGAGGCCATAGATCTTCTAGTTCAGTGAGCACAAAAGTCAAAGTCAGAAGATTTATATAGCGCGCTACATACCCGGAGGGTCTCAAGGCGCTTGAAGAAGGGTGGGGAGTTACTTGTCGAATATCCAAGTTTTAAGTTGCTTTCTGAATGCTAGATGGTTCTGAGTGAGACGAAGGTGAGTGGGGAGTGAGTTCCAGGTTTTAGCTGCGAGGTAGGAGAAGGATCTACCTCCCATGGTGGTTTTATTGATGCGAGGTACGGTAGCAAGGGCTTGGTTGGAGGATCGTAGCTGGCGGGAGGGGGTGTAGAAGGAAAGTCGTGTGTTGAGGCATTCGGGTCCAATTTCGTAAAGTGCTTTGTGTGCGTGGGTTAGGAGTCGGAAAGTAATCCTCTTATTGACGGGGAGCCAGTGGAGGTTTTTCAGGTGACTAGAGATGTGGTCTTTACGCGGGATGTCTAGTATGAGTCTGGCTGATGCGTTCTGGATGCGTTGGAGTTTTTTCTGGAGTTTTGCGGTGATACCGGCGTATAGGGTGTTTCCGTAGTCCAGGCGGCTTGTAACCAGTGCATGGGTGACCGTTTTTCTGGTTTCGGTGGGGATCCAGCTAAATGTTTTTTTGAGCATGCGAAGAATGTTGAAGCAAGATGATGAAACGGCGTTTACTTGTCTGTTCATAGAGAGTGAGGAGTCCAGGATGACGCCCAGATTCCGTGCGTGGTCCGTCGGGATGGGTGCTTTTCCAAGGGCCTCTGGCCACCAAGAGTCATCCCAGGCGGAGGGGGAGGTACCTAAGATAAAGACTTCTGTTTTGTCTGAGTTCAGTTTCAGACGGCTGTGCTTCATCCACTCGGCTACTTCTTTCATTCCTTCATGTAGGTTGGTTTTGGCGGTGTTAGGGTCTTTGGTGAGTGATAGGATCAGTTGAGTGTCATCCGCGTAGGAGATGATGTTGAGGTTGTGTTGGCGTGCGATGGCCGCGAGGTGGCTCATGTATACGTTGAAGAGGGTGGGACTGAGTGAGGACCCTTGGGGTACGCCGCAGATGACTTCAGTGGCCTCTGAGTTGAATGGTGGGAGGCGGACTCTCTGGGTTCTTCCGGTGAGGAACGAGGTGATCCATTCCAGTGCTTTTCCTTGGATTCCGATGTTTCTGAGGCGCTGTAGAAGGGTGCTATGGCAGACTGTGTCGAAGGCTGCGGAGAGGTCGAGGAGGATGAGGGCGACTGTGTCTCCATTGTCCAGAAGAGTTCGAATGTCGTCTGTTGCTGCGATGAGGGCGGTCTCCGTGCTGTGTTTGGCTCGGAAGCCGGACTGTGAGGAGTCGAGGGATTTGTTGGTTTCGAGGAAGGCGGCGAGCTGGTTGTTGACGGCTTTCTCGATGACTTTGGCCGGGAATGGTAGGAAGGAGATGGGGCGGTAGTTTTTGAGTTCGGTGGGGTCCGCTGTGGGTTTTTTCAGAAGGGCGCTAAGTTCTGCGTGTTTCCAGCTTTCCGGGAAGGTGGCGGAGTTGAGGGAGCAGTTGATGACGTCTCGAAGGTGTGGTGCTATGATGGAGTCTGCTTTGTTGAAGATGTGGTGCGGGCAGGGGTCTGTGGGGGATCCTGAGTGGATGGAGTTCATCAGGCGGATGGTGTCCTCAGTGGAGATTGGGTTCCAGTCATTAAGGATGTTCAAGAGGGCTGAAGGTCCTGCAGAAGGTTGGGTGGGTTGGTCTCCGGGTCGGTTGTCGAAGCTGTTGTGGATGTCTGCGATTTTGTTGTGGAAGAACGAAGCTAGTGAGTCGCAGAGGGCTTGAGAGGGGGTGATGTCGTTGGAGTTGGCTGAGGGGTTGGTAAATTCTTTGACGATGTTGAATAATTCCTTGCTGTTGTGGGCGTTGTTGTCTAGTCGGTCTTTGAATGCGGCTTTCTTGGCAGATCGGATTAGTTGGTGGTGTATGCGGGTGGCGTTTTTGAAGGCGTCCCTGGTGTTGGTGTTTGGGTCTTTTTTCCAGGCCTTCTCGAGGGAGCGACAGAGTTTCTTCGATTTCTTAAGATCATCGTTGAACCAGGAGGCGTTTTTGCTGCCTAGTTTGATTTGACGTTTTTTCAGCGGTGCTAGGATGTCGGCGCTGTTGGATAGCCATTGGGTGAGGTTAATGGCTGCTTGGTCGGGGTTTGAGGAGTGGGCAGGGGGGTTTTGGAGAAGCGATGAGGCGATCTGGTCGATGGTGATTTTGTTCCAGTTTCTTCGCAGAGAAGGTTGAGGATGGTTGTGAGTTGTGGTCTTATTGTAGATGAAGTGTACGCAGCTGTGGTCTGTCCAATGGAGAGTAGTGGTGTGACTGAAGGAGACATGTTTGCTGGAGGTGAAGATAGGGTCGAGTGTATGACCTGCGATGTGGGTGGGCGTAGTGACAAGTTGTTTAAGTCCGAGATTGTCCAGAAGGGAGGTGGCGTTGCTGTCATTGCTCTTTTCCAGGTGAAAGTTGAGGTCTCCCAGCAGAATGTATTCCTCGGAGGGGAGGGCGTGTGGGGTGATAAAGTCAGTGATAACGTCGCTGAATTGTGCACGGGGTCCTGGAGGTCAGTAGAGGAGTGTGCCTCTGAGTGTGGTCTTGGGGTCGGTGTGGATCTGGAAGTGAAGGTGTTCGGCGCTGGTAAGGTTGACGTCTGAGCTGGTTGAGATGCGGATGGAGTTCTTATGGACGATAGCGATGCCTCCTCCTGTTTGGTCGGTGCGGTCCTTACGGATGATCTTGTATCCTTCCGGGATGGCAATGGTGATGTCTGGGGCTGATGAGGCGTTCATCCATGTTTCTGTTAGGAAGGCGACGTCGGGAGAAATGGTGTCTAGTAGGTTCCAGAGGTCGATGGCGTGTCTGTGGACTGAGCGGGTGTTGAGCAGGATGCATTTTAGGTGGTTGGAGTCAGATATCTGTTGTGTGATCGTGGATGAGGAGTTTTTCTTGGTGCCGTCGAACTTGCAGGAGTAGCATGTGAAGGGTCCATGAGTGTGTCCAGGAGCGGCTTGGGCGCAGTTGGAGAGTCGGCCGGGGTTAAGGGCTAGGAGGGTGGAGGCGTCGTAAGAAATGCGGGAGGGCTGGGCAATGCGTGGACCAGGGGGTCTGGCGCTGGGCGCGGTCCCGGCGCGGACGGGCGTAGACGGGCTTACCTTTGGCGAACCTTCGGCGCGGCCGTAGCGCGTGGACGCTGCGCGTAGGACCATCTGACTTAAATGGATAGTGTAGGGGGCTGAGCATGGGAGGGGCAGCTGGGAGGCTGGGAGGAGACACGGGCCACGAGCACAACAAATGGAGGGAGGGAAAGTGAAACTGGGGCACGGACACACAGAAGGGGACAGCTAAAACCCAGTAAATGCGGCGCTATATAAATAAAATATGCTGTAAAGTAAAACGAAATTACACAGGGCAGGCAATGCAGCGCTTTTAAAATAGAATAAAATAAAATGTGATATGCCCTAAATAACGATACCACACAGGCAATGAGCGCTAGTCCGGCGTCGAGGCGCTAGAACTGCAGGCGATGTCTGGCAGTGATTAGCAGGAGTGTTTCCAGGTGGTCGGGGAGGTGAGGCAGGGAGCGAGAGGGAGCGACCATCGAGGAGTAAGTCCAGCTGGTCACAAAAGCAAGTGTTGATGCCTGCGGTAGACAAGGTAAGCATGACCCAATGTGTCGGGCTGGCAAAGGAGGCTGTGTTATGAGGGCTTCTCAGGGAGAGTATCCAAATCGGTGTATAGCATGCATGTATAGCATGCATATTGCCCCTGACTGCATTTACAGTCTGCCGACTTGATGTCTACGTCAGGTACTTGTGCGACTGCTGAAGTCCTAGTATTAGTCCTGCTGTCTATAAAACGTATCGTCTCATTCGACTATATGCAAACATTAGTTTTTGAAATAATTGTCTTAATTGATTTGTGTACAACTTTGTATGTATGGATGCAGTGTGTATGCAGTTAGCACTGGTATGTAGATTCTGGAAGACTTAATAGAGCCATTGTAACAGGTTCTCCTACCTGTGCTAATTCTCCATTGAACTATAATGCATGCTCCTGATTGCTTATCCGAATATCAAGGCCTTAATAGGGTTTGTGTTATACAGAAGGGTATATTGGTTTATATTACCGAAGACTTTTATTTTTTAAACGATAAGGTTTCTGGCATTCTCACCAGAAATATTTCCTTTTTGAATATGGAGGACGAGCCGTTGGTGTCCTCACTGAAGTCACCCTGCAGTAAAGCTGCAGAGGTGAGTTTCATACCCACTTACTACTTTATTTCTTTTTGGTGTGACGCTACTTTTACACTCTTAATTGTAGCATGTAAATCTTTGAATAATTCAGCTAGAGTCCTATAGTTACAGGTAAGTATGTTTTTTTCCTACTTAACCATTTAATACTGTTCCCTTACCAATCAGCTGTCGACAATCTTTCTTTCATTGTAAATTTGTGTTTGAAATCTGTGTTAGATTTCCTTGCTTGTCTGAGTTTGAATAAGTGTAGAAACTGATTCATTGGGTACATGTTATGCCAGTTGTTTTTGCTGTGAAGCTGCCTGTGGACATCTAGTTCAGTTGCAGGGCGATGAATTGGTAATGGGGTATGTGTTATTAAATGTTGCAATTTTTTTTCATATAGGATAATCGCCATGTGTGGTGATTATTACATTGGAGGTCGACGTTTTTCTTCACTGTCGGATCTGATAGGCTATTACAGCCACGTCTCTTGTTTGCTAAAAGGCGAGAAGCTTCTTCACCCTGTACCACCACCTGAGGTAAATAATGCAAATCTGATGTTGACTGATGTTGACTAGTATCAAATGGATACTGTTTAGCATTATTTGTTTTGTAATTGTACATGCTGATTTGGATGCGTTGTCCTCTCTAATTTGAAATCTCAGTGAAAAGGATTTCGCTAGTAGCTTGTTTGCTATCAGTGCATGAGCTTTTAAGCTTTGACCAGGGCTGACATTTATTTTACCACAGGAACGTTTTCAGACATTGCTTTTGCTCTTTATCTGTTGTTCATAATCTGTCTCGTATCCATTTTGAGCTTTGGGTTTTTCAACTTTTTAAAAACTTTTTTAGCTTGTTCCCATTTAGCTCACAATGATTTATTTTCATTTATCAAAACAATGTTCTAAACCTAATAGAATACCTTTTTGAACAAAACCCTCTCAAAGTGGTGGTAACGATTGCTATTCACTATTCAGTGATGCTCAATTCATTGAGCTCCAAATGAGAGGGGCCCTGACAGGATCCACTGCGATTTAATCCTTTGACCTCCAAGTTATACATAGATTTCTACAGTTGGTGTGTTAATCCACAGAAATAACCCTGTGAATTTCTACAATTTTTTTAGATTTGTCCTCGGTGGAGTTGTTTGAAGCCGATCCCAAAAATTACCTTTTGCATGCAATCAAGAAAAATCTCACTACTTTAATGTTCATGAGAAGAAGTACATTTACCACTTAGCATAAGTTTAAAAAGCAGTCCGCTAACAAATTTGGTCTCCCTAGTGCCCCTTAAGTGTTAATGAAAGTGATGGCGGTGGTGGCAGCACTCTTTCGGAGGTCAGGGGTGGCAGCCCTTCCTGTGCCTCGACTACTGGCTGTTGAAGTTGGGCTCGCCCTGGGCTGTCGTTAACCACCTCCAGACTACGGAAAACCACCTGGTATCTTTGGGGTTCACTATCAACTCGCCAAAGTCTGACCCGATTCCTCCGATACTCTCCTTCATCAAAGTTATTCTGGACACAGTTCGGTTTCTTGCCTCTTCCCAAGGAGAGCGTCAAAGACATTCACCTAATGATCCCAGTCTTTCAGCCTCAGTTCTAGGTTTCAGTGATGTTGACTGAGGCTTCTGGAACTGATGTGCTGGTAAAGCACACCAGGTGGCATATGTGGGCTCTGCAGTGGGATATAAAATCACAGTGGGCCCAACATCAAGGGGACATCTCTGACCACGTTCATATTTCAGAGGAGACTGCAAATGATATGCAGCAATGGTTACTGGACCCCAGTTGGGCCAGCGGGCAGCACCTCTTCGCATCGTACCCAGAGCTGACAGTGGTGACCGATGTGTCACTTCTGGGTTTAAGTGGTCATCTGGGTGAAGTGGAGATCAAAAGCCTCTAGTCTCCGGCAGAGTCCCAGCTCCATATCAACCATCTAGAGCGGAGCGCCATCTGCTTAGCGTTGATACCCTTCTTTTCTTCCATTATTCAATGGGAGGCTAGTGCAGATACTCACAGACCACATAACTGACATGTGGTACTGCAAAATACCGGACTTGGTAGGGCCATGGACCCTGTGCCAGGTGGCCTTAAGCCTTTTGGAACTGGCTAGACCACCAAGGATTTTCCTGACCGTGAACAACCTGGCAGAATCAGTGGATGCCATGGCTGGTAAGCTATGCCATCGGCACCTAGCAGCTCACCAGTGCAGAGGTGGTGCAAGGTCTCTTTAGTGAATGGAAAGAACTGGCTCGATCTGTTCTGGCTTTTGCAATCTCCGCCTTCATGCATGGTGATTGAGTGGTGACAGATAAATGTCTTTGACCTTCCTCTGGTGGAGGTTTGTGTCCTCTTGGCAGCCAGGCGTCCCTTGACTAAAACTATGTAAGCCTGTCCTTGGGACCGATTTGTGGCTTGGGGCAGTACTCAGTAGATTGACCTACCTCTTAATGCCAAGTTATCTTTTAGTTTTTCTCCCTAGCCCGGCAATGACTTGCCCTAGGCACAGCTATAGGGTATTTTACATTTATTTCTGCTATTGTGTAGCAGTTGCTGGATCAGCCCTCTTTTCTCAATTCTCCTGGTGTGAGATTTTTTTCAAAGGGTTAGATATTTTCCCTCACCCTTTATCATGCCACAGTATGACCTTAACTTGGGCCTGTTCCTCCACCGTGCACTCTATTTGAGCTGCTTCACAACTGTCCCTTGCAGCTCCTCACCCTCAAGGAGAAATAAACCTTCTGCACCTTGTTCATTGAAAACCTAAGGCTACAGAAACAGGCATGTAGAACACAGGAGAGACTTTAGAAGAAGGAATGCGTCCTTGCTGAAAAAGAAAAATATAAAATCTGCCTAAATAACTACAAAGCTCTAAGCTCAAAGAAAAAACCTCTTATTTCATGTAAAAGATAGGAACTGCGGACAATTTCTCGAAAGAGCTCTTTCGGGTGGTTTCCAACTTGTTCTCACCCTCAATGAATAGTATCTCAAATAATGGCTAAATGTTTTGTGATACCCTGGCCAATATTTTCCTAGATAAAGTGGTTCAGATATATAATAAATGTAATCAATACCCTTGCTCATTTATAGTTGTCCAGTCATAGCCTCGTGTGCCTGAAGACGTCTGTAGATTCACTGAGTTCTCTTCTTTATCCGTATCAGAGGTGACCACCTTCATTGGATCCACTTAATTGTGACCTGCCGTCCGAGAATTACTATTCAGGCTGGGACCACCTCGTCGTGAATTTACACTGAGAGGTGGTCAACTAATTGGCCTGTAAGCAGTCCTTTTATACAGTTTTAATGAGGAACTGTTGACTGCAAAATCTAACTTTAGCAGGTGTTTAACCACAGAACATTACAAAAGCTGAACATTTTATTGAAAACAATTTGCGTCACTTCTCTGTAACTTTAAAGCGGAAGCTCCTTATAAGGTACATAGTTCATCAAAAGGTTATTGTTTATTTTAAGCCATGTCGCTATCTTACTTTCCAAAGCTAGCAAAACATCAGGTGAGAAGCTACGGAAACTCCCAGTTGGCCCCCACTCCTATTCTTAGCTCATCTTGTTTCTCTAGATGACAGAAGTACCCATGTCTTGATATTCAGAAAGATGTACATGTAGAGGACAGGGGCTCGGAGACTTGTTAATCAGAAAGACAGTGACCTAGGGTTATTGGCCTTCATAGGAGCGATACGTCTGAGGTAACAGGAGGGCATGAGGCCTACTGCCTCTGTAGACGCTCAAGGCAGTGTGCACAATTGTAGTACGACCCTGTCTATGGGCTGGCAGGGACATTTGAGACTCTCATGCACCAAATGTGGACAGAATGGGCCAGGGGCACTATATGGTAAAACTAGACCCTGCTTCAAAACATGACGTTTTCCCTACTGCATGGAAAGCTTCCATATTCCCTTGTTCAAAAAGTCCAATTTGTCTCGCAACAATCCTAATAATTATCGGCCTAGCTCCTGCTTACTCTTCCGAGGTAAAATTATTGAAAAGGCCATTTATACTCCATTCTTGTCTGATCATGAACTGCTTGACGCCACCTAATTTGGCTTTAGAAGTGGTCATAGCACTGAGTCTGCCTTCGTCAAAACCGCTGACGATATCAGGTCCATAGTTGACGATGGCGGAAATGCAGTGCTAATTCTCCTCGAGCTAGCGACAGCCTTTGACACTGTTGATCATAAGGTAGTAGTTCTTCCCAGAATTGGCTATAAATATAAAGTGCCTGAAGACACGCACACTTGTCTCATAGAACATCCGAAATCGGACTCAGTAATTACGCAGGCTGCACAACACCAATCAGAAACCCCCTCCACTCCAGTCTCTTCTCTGCCTAACAGATAGGGCAGGTGACTTGACAAGTTTGAAATTCAGGTACAACTGTTCATGCAGCCCTTTAAAACACAAGGCTAAGGTGCACTCTAGAAGAGCAGTCTCCACAACGACAGCTTTCTTTGCCGGAGGACAGAAGTCACACAGATTTTAAAAGAAGGGGAAAGATCGATGTCAGAAAAATTTGGCTGCCCTATGAACATTACGTTTATTGGATTCTGGCAACCAGCAGGATCAGCAGTGATATGACTTCAGGGCTGCCTCAAGGCTACATCCTTCCAGCCTGAAGTTCAGACAAATATTTTGGACTTGCCCTATGATGACGATACTCTGTTTGGGAAGCATGTCGATGAGGCCTTGCTGGTAATAAAATCGGATACTGAGACAGCTAGGTTACTAGGAAACCTCCAGTTACGGAAAACACCATTCCTCTGCGTTCTTGGGTGAAGAACATATCCCTATCATGGCGGATTCCAGAGGTATCAACCACAATTCGCCAGAAGCCCTTTCGTCCTGCCTACCCACAGCATCAGCCGAGGAGAAGGCAAACTGCTTCAGTCAGAGACACCGCCTGGAAGCAGTGACAATCTCATAGTGCCGGTCGAGGAAGATCACTATGGACAAATGTGTCCTGGACCTCATCACATATTGCCATACCCTGGAGTTTATCCAAGTTCCACTTCATACTCCACCAACGCAGTCCTTGCCGTCTCATCTTCCTCTTCTCAAGGAAGTGTTGGCTATGTCAATCAATCAATCAATCAGTTAATTTGTAAACTGCGCTACGTACCCGCAAGAGTTTCAAGGCGTTGGGGGCTGGGGTGATGCTGCTACTGGTCGAAAAGCCAGGTCTTGAGTTGTCTCCTAAAGGTCAGTAGGTCTTCGGTTTGTCGTAGGTAGAGGGGGAGGGTGTTCCATGTCTTGGCGGCACGGTGGGAGAAGGATCTGCCTCCGGAGGTGTTTCTACGGATGCGCAGGACCGTTGCCAGGGCGTGGTCAGCGGAGCGGAGTATCATGTTGGGTACGTAGAAGGAGAGTCTGCTGTTGAGGTAGGCTGGGCCGGTTTTGTGGAGTGCCTTGTGTGCGTGGATCAGGAGTTTGAAGGAGATCCTTCTGTCGACACGGAGCCAGTGTAGGCTCCTCAGGTGGGTGGGTGATGTTGTGGCGGCGTCGGACGTCGAGGATCAGGCGTGCGGAGGCGTTCTGGATTCTTTGCAGTCTGTTGATGAGCTTGGACGAGGCTCCGGCGTAGAGGGCGTTTCCGTAGTCAAGTCTGCTACTGACTAGGGCGTGGGTGACTGTTTTCCTCGTGTTTGTCGGGATCCATCTGTAGATCTTGAGGAGCATGCGTAGGGTGTTGAAGCAGGTGGAGGAGACTGCATTGACTTGTTTGGTCATGGTGAATTTCGAGTCGAGGATGACTCCCAGGTTGCGTGCGTGGTCAGTAGGGGTCGGGGGGGGGGGTCCCCAGTGATGCTGGCCACCAGGAGTCGTCCCATGCTGAGGGGTTGGGCCCAAGGATGAGGATCTCCGTCTTGTCTGAGTTCAGCTTAAGTCTGCTTTCCTTCATCCAGTCAACAACGGCCTTCATTCCCTGGTGGAGGTGGGATTTGGCAGTGAGAGGGTCCTTGGTGAGGGAGGTCCTTGGCTGCGTGTCGTCAGCGTAGGAGATTATGTTGAGGTCGTGCTGTCGGGCGATGCATGCTAGTGGAGCCATGTAAACGTTGAACAGCGTGTGGCTGAGGGAGGATCCCTGTGGGACGCCATCAGATGATCTCGGAGGCCTCGTGCCGGAACGGGTGTGGAAAAGTAAATTTTGCCATGTCGTATGTGCCTACGTGTTCCCCATCCTATGTTATATGTGCATGATCGATATGCATATGTATTCCTCTCTGATCGATTAAAGACGCAATTACAGTTGTGTCCATCTCTAGTATGCCAGTTTCCAGTTCTCGTGAAAGCAACGAATATCAGGCCTATGTAAAACTACGTTGCCACACTTCACAGTATGCACGTTAATTCATTGAATTGTCCCCGTTTCTAGGCCTCAAAAGGGCCCGGACTCAGATTCAGCTCCTGTCTCCTGAACCCTCTCCGAGGAGCGATACAGCCCCCACCTGTATCCCTGACCTTTCACTTACTTCTTGCCTCGTAGTGCCCGGCCCGGCCTGGCTCTGTCTCCCAGTCTGCCAAGAGTATGTTATGTTTCTAGTTATCAGTCCAGCCCTCCTTCTCTGCATTCCTAAGCTACTGAATCGCATCAATAGTTTCCGTCATGGTCTAGCCTTTATGTCTCCATGAAAGAGAAATACTGTATTAATATTCATAGAATATTCCTCGCACACGAACTACATGTAGAATTATGCATGCACCAGTCTTAATGTCTATTAGCCTTTGCCCTGATAACTTTTGGATTCTATCAACATGTACTCTAAACACCAGATAATAGATATGCCTGGGTACATGTCGCTCTGACACTCCAGACTTTAGTCTCCTCTTCTAGCGCAGAAGTCATAGCCCCCAGTTCTCCCTGGTAACACGTCATTGCCAGTTTGCGCGCACCACTAGGCTAAAGGTCCCAGCTGCTCAGGTAGCCCCCTCCATGATTCCGCCCTGTTTATGACATATTCTGTTACGTTTTCATCACATGTCTATGTATACGCCCTGTACACGCCTCTTGTTACACCCACTTTTTGCCCTTATCTTTCGCGACTGCTACGAACCCCGCCTACTGCTACGCCTACTGTATTGAATGTAATGTATTTTGTTTAACTATATATATTGTGCACCCATATTAAAAAGTTGCTAGTCATCCCTTATGCCTTATTCCTGCCCCCGGCAGCTGCCATCCTATTCCCATGCAGGCTGTCCTGTTCCTGTCCTTTATGCCTGATTAAAGCCTGTAAACTCCAGCTACCTCGAATCTTGACTCCTATTTATTGAGCTACCTGTTTATTGATTATTCTGAAAAATAGATCCGGTAATAAATTATTTATTTACCACATAATGGCGCCCGAATAGGGACTTGCCCTTTCCCCACGCGCCGGAGAAGCCACGCAGGCCCCCTGATCCTCTGCAGCCGTGACGGAACCATACCGGCCACGTGCAGATATTTCTGCTTCAAGTATCCCTCAGGCCCACGGAGGAGACGGAGGTTGCGGTCTAGCATCCAGACGAGGCGGTGGAGGAACGCGGCGAGTCCCGACCAGAGCCCAAGCCGAGAGTCCAAGGTCCGAGGTATCCAGAGGCCCACCTGTAACTGAAGTCCGAAGTTCGTCCGTCCGTCGTCGTAGCAGTCCAGTCCAGTCCGAGGCCTTCCGTTCTTGCTGCCCGGTGAGTTCCATTGCTGGGGTAGTATCTAGACAGGGTCAATTAATTTGTCTCTGGTCCGTGGGTTTGGGTACACAGATCCAACACGAAGTGTCCACCTAGGTGGATGCGGGTCCTGACGTGTCTCTTTATGAGACCGGTAAGTTTCGTACTGTTTTAGCAGTGCATCTAGTCATTCCAGTAAGTTCTGTTCTGTTCTCGAGAAATTCATGTGTTCTGTTCCCAGTATTCCAGGTGATATTCTGTCCGAACTGTTATTTTAAATGTCAATTCATGTGTTCTCAGTGTCGTGGTATGAGTGATTTGTTTTTCAAGTTATTATTGTGTTTATCGTGTATTGTATTGTGTCCAGATTCCAGTCTAAGTCATGCCTCTGTTCTCGAAATTACGTCAGTTAAAAACCAGAAAAGGTCTGCTCGAAGAAGCAGTTCCTGTCCCGCCTAGGGACAGTCCAGGACATTTTATGTATCATAAGCATGGCATAAGTGCCATATTATATCTAGACTTATGGGTCGAGTATACTAAAGATCTAGAAGAGAAATATAGATGGCCTGTATCAGGTACATGGGATGCCGAGTGCATCATGCGAGTAGAAGAAGCATTATGGAAAAAGAAATCCAGACAGTCCCAGAAAGATGCCATCGAGTTATGGCGCAAAGAATCTCATAAAAGAACCGAAAAAGAAATCAGAAAGACAGAGTTAAGTAGGGAATCCTCAGAAAGAGCCCAAGAAAGGGAATTAATCGAAATAGGTGAACGAGTTAAAGCCGAACAGTCAGACAGACAGAGAAATGCCCTTATTAAGGGTATGTATCCTCTTCTTGCCGAGGGCTTGACAAAAGCAACCCCGGAAGCACCATGTAATTTCCCGCCGCCATTAGTTCCGATTAAGCTACGTCACAAACCGACCGCAGCTGATATTTTTCTCTCGTCCTACTTGGACGACACAGTCCCAGAATATGCAAATCCTGCTCCGCCAGCTCCTGTAAATAATGTAATTCCTGTTCCTCCAGCCACCGGGGCACCCGTTACAGCACCTGTTACAGTTCCCCCGGTCCAGCCTACAGTACAAGTACCCGCTACATCCGTCACTCTCCCACCCCGTACGATACCGGTCGATGATTCTAGTCTAGGGGCCACGGGGGGGGAAGTCCTCCTGGAACCCCGCCCCAACACAAACGTGTAACGTTACTTGAACTACATGAACGTGCGTTACAGCGTACGCCCAAACCCCAGTCCGTTGCAGATATCAAGCGAGCTCTCACCGAATGCCGTTATGATCCAGTCCCAGGCGATGATAATATGGTCATATATTCATTACGTGTAAGACGGGTAACCGAGTATTTGGACACCCTACCAGATATGAAAGAAGATCTAGACAGAATATATCGTTTCATCCGTACAGGAACAGACCCAGAAAGTATTGGCGAAGCCATGTCTCAAAGGAAAGCCGAGACTCAGCTCATGCTATTAAAGTTTCTGATTAATTGTTTAATAAGGGAACAAGATTATCCAGATAAAGATCCGACCGAAATGAAAGTCCTGACAAGGTGGAGTGATCATATAGCCGAGGGAAGACACAAGACACTAGGTAGTATAGAGAGTATGTACAAGAAAATTCGTAAGGAAATAATAAGGTTACACGAGAAATGCAAAGCAGTACAAGTGTCCGAGAAAGAAGACGACTCTGATACTGAAGAGGTAAACGACGAGAATCCCACCAGAATAGCGTATGTAGGTAGAACTAGACTTCCCGACCGACATTCACGCCTAGAACACAAGAAAGTTTTCCCTCTTCCAGCACCAGAACAAGGTTCTCTTGAACAAGTATTTCAAGTTACTGATCACATTCTGAAATCACGAATCGGTTATAGTGAACTCAGTACTATGCATGAACAAGAACTAGCCCGATCAGCAGTCCGATGGACTACTGATTCTACCACTTTTCCAGACGAAATAGTGGCACAAATGTTTCTGAAACTGCCCCCAGCCGAGCAGCGACTGGTGGGTATGTATATGATCCAGCACCTCATTACACTGTATGAGGGACAACACTCTGATCCAGGTCCGTTACATGATGTTCTAAACGAGTTACTCCAGTATAGATGGAGAGGTCTAGGTACCGATTTAATTAGTATCATTCTAGAACAGCGCCACAAATATAGAACGTTCCTGAATCCGCATTTTGTTCACGTCTCACCTCCAGGAAGTAAACCATTCTACATAGATAGACAGCATCCGTTACGAGAAGTGCATCCAGTTAGAGGAACGGGTGGTGGACTAGAACGAGTATTTGTTTACACCCCCATCACAAAGATGGAACTCTTAGAGATGAAGAAATTAATTCCCTGTCACGATAAAGATCCAGCAGGGTTCCATCGAGAATTAAAAGACATGCTCCGTATGGGAGAATACACGTATCCAGATATAATTAAAATGCTAAAGGTCCTGTTGCCCGCCGGGGTATATGAAAAACTCAAGGAAAAAGAATGGGAGGTGGGAGAGAAAAAGATAGATTGGACAGCTCTAGAAGCTGAAGATAATATACGAGTACCAGGTACCGGTCTTGGGGACAAATGTAAAGAATTGCCCGAGTTATTGATACAAGTTTTACCAAGGTTACTAGCCACGAAAAAGGAAGATTGGGATGCAATCTCAGCATGCAAACAGAAATAGGATGGACACTAGTGATTTTTTTTTTTTCACAACAAATTTTTTTTTATTTATTGACAGGATCGGGCAAGTAATATGCGTGGCTCCCCACAGTCAGGAGAACACCACCAAACATCATGATAGCATGACAGCACAGGATCAAGTGACCAACCAGTCAGTCATGAAAGATAGATAAACATTAACAGCACGATGCCTTCCCCCATCCTCAAAAACCCCAACTACCCACTCCTCCCAACCCCACCCCTGTGTCCCACCCCACCCCTCGCACGCGTGTAACAACTGCTGCACGTTTCAACATGAGATAGGATTCGTGGCAAAATGCAAGGACTCGCCAATAACAGACGTCTAGGGATCTTCCTCCAGTTCCGCTGGAGGGTCAAGCGTCAGCCCCCTATACTCAGCCCACCTCTTCCAGATCTTGAAATGTTTGCGGGGGCAACCGCGCGCCTCAAATACCGGCCGTTCCAGGCCCATGCAAAAGTCCAATCCGGCCCTCCACGCACACAGGGGGGGAGCCCTCACATCCTTCCACGCTCGGGCCAGGTCCCTCTTGGCCACCACTAGACCCAGGAGCAGGAGATGCCGTTTGTATACGTTTCCACCAACCCCCTCCAAGACGTGTAGGAGGCCTAGGCGATGGGTACGAGGAAGAGTCCAACACAACACTTCCGACAAACAGCCCCACACACCCCTCCAGAACCCCACCAGCCTCGGGCACGACCACATCGTATGAAGCAAATCGCCCACTGCATTCCCGCAGCGCAAACATTCAGGGGACTCAATCAAGCCAGCCTTCCACAGTCGTTCACGGGTGAAGTAAGCCCTATGGAGAATCTTGAACTGGATTAGCCTAAGCCGCATGGCAATGGCCGCACCTTTAGGGGACTCCAGAGCCTCCCTCCAGTCATCCTCGTCAAGGAGGCCAACGTCAGCTTCCCAAGCCGTCTTCAACGAAAGAAGGGTGGAGGAGCAATGAGTGACCAAAGTCTGATAGATGCGAGAGACTTTCTTATCACCCAAATCACCCATAAAGACCTTTGCCTCAATGGGACTAAACTCTGGAAGGGAAGCTAAGGTGACAATGCTGGGCATCAGCGCATGGCGAAGTTGCAAATATCGGAAAAATTGGGACTGGGGCATATCAAACTCAGCGCTAAGTGCCTGAAAGGACTTGAGAGTCGTACCGGACATCACATTACCCAGTCGCGAAATCCCGATCGCATCCCATCCGTCGAATCCTGTCAGGGCCGAAAGCTCGGGCAAGAGGCCATTATGCCAAAGCGGCGTCTCAGCGGTCAGGCGACCCCACCAGCCCATGCGGCGCAAGGCCTGCCTCCACACCGCAAAAACAAGGCACGTCACCCTCGGCAGATCCCGCCGCACGCGGGCCGAGTAGAGAACCGTGTAGAGCGTGTTGTCACCCATCAAGGAGCGCTCCAGGGCATAGGCCGGATCCGCTCTGTCACCATACCACCAGTCGTTCAGGATAAGCAGATGAGCGGCTTGGTAATAGGATAAGAGATCCGAGGTGGCTAGGCCCCCGCAATAGGTGGACAAGAAGCATGTACGGAGAGCCACTCTGGCCGTCCCCCCCGCCCATAGAAAACGGCCTAAAACCGAGTTGACTCGTCGGAACCACCGGGGTGCAATTGGATAGGGATGATTCTGCAACTGGTAGAGGAGACGCGGGAGGGCCACCATCTTAAAAATAGCGGACCTGCCAAATATAGAGAGTGGCATTCGAGACCAAGTCTTGACATCCGACTGCACCCGATCCCAAACCGGCACTACATTGCGCTCCCACGCAACGTCCGCCGAGCTCGACAGGAACACTCCCAAGTATTTCAGGCCACGGGTAGCCACCTGAAGCCCCAGCGTCCAGGGATCTGTCACATCACCGCCATCCAGCACCCAAAGGGTGGATTTACGCAGATTCAAATAGAGACCGGAGACCTCCCCAAAGACTTGCATGATTTCCAGGACGCGCGGTCCCGATCGCCGCAGGTCGGTAAGAAAGAAAAGGACATCGTCCGCGTAAAGCGCAATTCTATCAGTTAAACTGTCGCTCCACACAAACCCCCGCATTTGCGCATCTATACGGACCCAGGCAGCCAGCGGCTCCATAAGGAGAGCAAACAAATAGGGGGAGAGTGGGCATCCCTGCCTGGTCCCTCGACCAATTGGAAACGTCTCCGATACCGCCCCCGCAACCCGCACCGAGGCCGTATTGTCGGTGTACAATAGTTTAATATAGGACAGGAAGACCGGGCCGAGATTGAGCCGGGGCAAGAGTGCAAACAGGTACATCCAGCTGACAGAGTCAAAGGCCCTATTAATGTCAGCCAGCAATAAGGCCGCCTGCTCCCCTGTGGCTCCCATTGCATCAATCGCCGCCTGCGCGCGTCTGATGTTGTGCCGCGTCGCCCTATGAGGCATGAACCCGGCCTGATCCGGATGCACAAGATCTGTTATATGTGGGGACAAGCGATTCGCTAGAGCCTTAGCCAGCACTTTAGCCTCAATATTGAGCAACGAAATGGGGCGGTAGGAGTCGTGCCTCTCCGGGGGTCTACCCGGCTTCTGAAAGACCACTATTTCGGCGTGCCTCCAGTCCCGGGGCAGAGTGCCCTGCTCACGTGCAGTCTCAAGCGCACGGTGATAATGGGGCCCCATCTGTACATGAAACTTTTTGAAGAACTCACTCGGGTAACCACTTGGGCCAGTATTAAGCTGTCCCAGGGCATCGCCCAGTTCCTCAGCTGAAAGGGGCACATCCAGGGCTGTCCTGGTTTCGTCAGACACTGCCTTGGGGGGCAGGTCCTCAATAAATTTAACCACCTCATCAGCGGACAGGCGGTCGCATGGGGCGTATTGGGCAGCATAGTAAGCGGCAAAACTCGCCGCCAGTTCAATTGGATCGGTAATGACCTCACCGTCGGCAGACGTGAGCCCCGGCAGCACAAGCGGCTGAAGATGGCGTTGGCAGAGTCTATGAAGCATCGTGCACGACTTGTCCCCCCACTGGTATATTCTACTACGTGTGGCCAGCCACGCCTGTCTAGCCTCATCAAGCAGGACAGACGCATAGGACTGTTGAGCCTGGAGAAGCAATCGCAACCCGGCGTCGTCTCCCCCCGCGCGGTTCTGCCCTGCCAACGTTTCCACCCTTGTAGCCGCGTCTATGATCAGTTCCCGCCGTTTCCGACGCGCCGCGGCGCACCACGCAATGTCCACTCCACGGATAGTGGGCTTCATGGCCTCCCACACCACCCCAGCATCCACGTCCCCCACAAGGTTCTCCCGCCAGTAGAAGTCCAGCGCCTCCCGCAAGTGCGTCACGTAGGCCGGCTGCTGCAGATGCCATGAGGACATCCGCCATCGAAACGGTTGGCGCGTTCGGCAGAGTTCCACCCTAACCGAGACCGGGGAGTGATCGGACAGACCCCTAGGCAGAATATCAGCACTTTTCACTCTACACAAGCAGCCCCTGGGCACAAACACACAGTCCAACCTCGAGTAGGAGCCATGCACAGCAGAGACATAGGTATATTCACGAGCTGCAGGATGCATATGCCTCCAGGTATCCGACCAACCCAGTCCCTCAGCCATAGCATGCAATCTAGTGCGAGCAGAGGGAGGGGCAACGTCCAGCACATCCCGGCGCCGCCAGCGGTCCACACTCGCATCCATCACATCGTTCCAATCACCACCAACCATCGCCAAGGAATCAGGGATGTCCTCCCACACAGTGAAGAGTCGCTCAGCCAGGGCCCACTGCAGGGGGGGGGGCATAGACACTCCCAAAGACCACAGTTTCAGCACCCACCATGCCCTTGACAAAGATAAACCGACCCTGCGGGTCAACCCACTGTTCCTCATGGACGTATGCCACCCTGCGATGAATCAAAATGGCCACACCCCTAGATCCCCGGGAAAAACCAGCATGGAACACCTGGTGGTAGCCAAACCTCTGCAGGCCCAACACTTTCGAGCCCATCATGTGCGTTTCCTGGAGCAATAATATGTCAGCACTCACGCTTCCCCCAACGCAACACAGCACCACGCTTGATCTTGTCAAGCAACCCCCTGACATTCCACGTGACCACCCGCAATGACTCCCCGGGGAGTCTGAGTCCCATCAGCCATAATCCAGCGGGACTAGATCAACAGGGCGTCCTCGCCATTGCCACCCATCACACACAGCAAAGAACAATACAGCAAAACACACGTGCAGTCCCACCCTCCCGTCCCAGAACCCCAACAAAACCCAACGAGCAACCCTCGTCTCACCCCAAACCTCAGGGCCAACCAACAATAGAACGTCAGCATAGTCCAGATCAAAGTACAGTCCCAACTTAGTGGCCTTGTCTCCAGCCACCCACACCCCACCGCCCCCCACCCTATACCTCAAGGAACCATGAAGTACCTGTCGCGGCATGGGTGACCCAGGGTCCAGAACAGAGAGCCCCGAGCCATCCATACCAATGGATCCCAACTCCCCCAGAACAGTAATCACACCCCTCCCCCCCCAAACCTCCTACAGTCGTAGGAGAACAACAGCCCCTAACATGCAACCCCCGAGCCCCCACTCCCAGTACCCCCTCATGATCAACGAACAGTTGCAAAGCCAGGCGGTAAAATGGGACCCTGCGGAGCATGTCCACTCAGCCGGGAATCATGGTAGACCAATACGGGCCTATGTCCCCACTGGCTGTCAGCGGCCTCTTCCAGAGTGATCAGAGTCAGTAGGCGCAGCAGAAGGAGATCCACCTCGGGAAGCGGTCCGTTTCCGCGATCGTGACTTCCTATCCCTTCGGGGCCTGGCAGCCTGGTCCCCCCGATCTTGCGACGGCTCCCGTGAACGTCCCGGGTTCAATCCAGGCTGATCGTGCGGTCTGATTCTCACCGTCTCATCCGTCCATTTGAACACGGCCTCCGGGGTGTCGAAGAAATGAGTACGAGATTGAAAGATCACCCGTAGGCGAGCCGGATAGAGTAAGGAGTACTGGATCTTTAGGCCCCGGAGTTTCGCCTTAGCGGCTAGAAAGGAGTGCCGCTGTTGTTGCACGAGCCTAGTATAGTCCGGGAAGATCATAATTTTTTGATTTTCAAACAGAAGAGAGTCTTTGGCCCTCGCTTCCCGCAGAATGGTGTCCTTGTCATGAAAGTTCAAGAGTTTGGCGATCACAGGTCTGGGCCTCTCACCCTCCGGCGGCTTCTGCGTCAGAGCCCTGTGGGCGCGTTCGATCACGAAACAGCGGGACAGGGCCTCCGGGGGGAGCCAACTCTCCAGCCACTGAGTCAGGAACCGTTCCATATTGCCCTTCTCGCACCCCTCCGGAAAACCCACGAAGCGTAGGTTGTTTCTGCGCGCCCGCCCTTCGGCATCCTCGACCCTAAGCGCCAGACCACGTTGAATGTTTTCCATCGCCGCCACTTTCCGCTTCAGGGTCCCAACATCGTCCTCCACGACAGAGATCCTCGATTCGGTCTCAGTAATTCTAGCCACGGCGTTGCGCAGATCTTGGCGCAGCAGGGTGACGTCCGCTCCAACAGCCCCAATCTTGGCATCGAGCATGTCCCTGGACTGGGTGATCGCCGCCATGAGCGCCGCGTTGTCGGGGCCCGAACCCTGGCCACCGGATGCCCCCTGACTCCCACTCGGGCCAGTAAATTTGTCAATTGGGCCCTGTTTGGCGGGCCCCCCCCCCCCCCTCGGGTCATGGTGAAACTCTCCTCAGGTGACCGGAGCCCCAGGGCAGGCACCTGTCCTCACAGCCGGGCTGTCCGCGCCGCAATTCGCCACCAAGTGTGGCACCCAATCTCAGGCCAGCAGACCGCCACAGACCGTCCGCGGGGGGGGGGGGGGGGGGGGCACACGCAAAGCTCCCAGGGCTAGGCCACCGTCCAGCAGGGGAGCAGGCTCCAGCGGGCCGACTGTACACCCCGTCGTCTCAGCCGAGGGATCGCCAGCCACCCCGAAGTCAGGCACCACCTCCAGGCAAATCCGGGGCACCCCAGGGGTCCGGGAGGCCACACTCACCCCCAGTCGCAGGATAAGGCCACCCCCGGTACCTTCGCCCCGAGGCAGGTCCAAGCCCCCGGCAGTGGGCCAACAGCGCACCTCGTCGACGCAACCAGGGCCCTCCAGCAACTCCAAGGCCGGGCACCACCTCCAGAGAAGTCTGGGACAGAGGGGGGGCCCCCAGCCAACCAGAAGGCAGACAATCGCCAAGGCTTCAGGCCAAGGAGCAGGCAGGATCGCACTCCGGGGGGCCGCAGCACCAGCCGCTCCTGCGCCGCAATGCGCAAGGCACCAAAATCGAGGCCCCGGTCTCCGGGCCCCGCAGCAGGTACTGTCCGCCCTCAGGGTCTGGGGGGCTGCACTCACCCCCCAGATGCAGGATATGGCAGCCTCTGGCACCTCCGCTCCTCTTGCAGGATCAAGCCTCTGGTCGCGGGCTGCAACGCCGGCCCCGCCCGCCGAGCCCGGAGCCCCCGGCCGGGGATCACCAAAATTGAGGCCCCGGCGTCACTCGGCTAATGTAGGCCCCAGGTCGTCGCCACCACGAACTCCGCCACCGATGTAGCCAGTGCTCCGGTTCTTGCACCGGAGGGCACCCCTCGCTGGACTCCACCTCCGCTGCAAGTTTGGGTCGGGAGTCGGACTCGGGGGCAAGGATAATGCGACGGATCAGGTACGGGCTGGCGGGAGCTCTAAAGAGCCGCGTCCACCATCTTCGCCCTCAAGGCCACGCCCCCCGACACTAGTGATTTTTATTCTAGATTTGAAAAATGTTTTATTATTAACAGTGGTCTGAAGACAGGTAGCGAGTCATACCCTCATCTTTTTGTTACTAAACTAGTCGAGAATTCAAGTCCACAAGTTAAAAATCGAGTTTTGAAAGTCGAAAGTACCTGGCAAGCTAATACCCCGTCCCAAATGCTTCAGATGCTCCAGTATCACCAGAACAGAATCAGGGAAGAGCAAGAACACGAAAGGAGACGTATGAAAGACACGAAAATGAAAGTATTAGTTGCACAATCTGTTCCGCAAGACAGTCAGAAGAGGGGTCCGAATCAAGCCAGTCATCCTGCAGCTCCCGTTAAAGGGACTTGCAATTACTGTAAACAGCCAGGTCATTTTATAAACGAGTGTGCAGTTCTGAAACACAACATAGCTACTGGTAAGACTAAAGAAAGACCACGTCCGCCTAGACAAGAACAAGTTTCACAGACTTCTCAGTCACCACAGAATGCACAACAGACAGTTCCAGCACCGCAGCCTATCGCTGCAACACAGCATGTTACACAGCAGATGTACCAGTATGCCCAGTCAGAGTATCCAGAGTATCAACAGTATTCATGAAACAGCCTAGAGAGGGAGGTAGGCTTGCCTCTCTTCGAGATACCTGTAGATCAAGAGGGTCCCTATGTGCACAGTCAAGTATTGGGGAAAGACAGAAAGTTTCTGATTGATACAGGGGCAAGTAGGACTACTATCAGTCATGACGAGGTTCCAGGGGCTCCGCTCTCAGGCTCTAGAAATGTTTCCCTTGGATTTTCAGGAAAACCGATAGTTAATGAAATTTCAAAACCAGTTACTCTAGAAGTTGGTCCATTGTCCCGAACTACTGATTTGTTACTCACGAAAGCATGTCCAGAAAATTTATTAGGCATCAAAACATTGAAAGAATTAGGTGCAGTAATTTGCTGTTCCCCAGAAGGAGTCCGATTGTTTTTACGTGACTTTAAAGGTCACTATGTATTACGTGATTTTGATCCAAGATTATTGAATGTGCCGCAGCATTTATGGGCGCAAGGTCCAACTGATGTAGGTTTTATGCAAATCACACCCCATCGTGTGACTCTCAAACAAGGTATAGTTTTGCCACGAATCAGACAGTATAGATTGCCACCTGAGGCTGTAGCAGCCTTATCCAAAATTATTGACGAGCTTATTGCTCAAGGAGTGGTTGTAGAAACTGACTCCAATGTATGTAATTCTCCTATCATTCCAGTCATGAAACGTACTGATCCAAATGCACCTCCAGTATATCGATTAGTGATTGACCTTCGAGAGCTTAATAAATGTATCATACCCCAGTATCCAGTAGTCCCAGATATTTCTTCCTTATTGACAGCCATTGATTCTGAAGCTACATTTTTCACTGTTATCGACCTCAAGAACGCATTTTTCAGTGTCCCCATTCATCCAGACAGCCAGTACCATTTTAGTTTTTGTTTAAATGGAAGGAGCTATAAATTCACACGAGCTCCTCAAGGTTTCACAGAAAGTCCTAGTATTTATAGTCAAGCACTTAAGAGACAACTAGACAATATTCACATGCCAACTGACACTGCCCTGCTCCAGTATGTCGATGATCTACTGATCACAGCCCGTTCTCAACGTGACTGCGAGCGTGCGTCACTTACAGTCCTGTATTTTCTGGCCGAGCAGGGGCACAAGGTGTCCCCTTCGAAGCTTCAATTCTGTGTCCAGCAAGTGATCTACTTAGGCCACTTACTGTCCAAGTGGGGTAGGCAGTTGACACCAGACCGTATCCAGTTAATAGCGAGTCTTCCACAGCCCAAGACACAGAAGGAGGTACGAGCTTTTATTGGCCTCACTTCTTACTGCAGACAATGGATTCCTCAGTATGCATTTCTAGCTAAGCCACTGATACAGTTAACAACACAGGAGGCAGCCGTATCGACTGTCCTCCCTTGGACCCAGGAACATACACTTGTTTTTAATGAATTAAAGAAAGCCTTATGCCAAGCACCTGTTCTAGCAACACCGAACTACAGTAAGCCTTTTACACTTTTTGTCACAGAACGTGATGGTACTGCATTATCTGTTCTCACACAAGATCAAGCCGGACAGTACAAGCCCTGTGCTTATTTTTCGAGCACATTAGATCCAGTAGCCCAGGCTCTGCCTGCGTGCCTCAAGTCAGTTGCAGCCACAGCTCTAGCTATAAGACAAAGTGATTCCATAGTGTTAGGACACTCCCTGACAGTACAAGTTCCACACTCCGTGGAAGTTCTTTTAAACCGAACACAGACTCAGCACCTGACAATTGCACGTTTAACAGGTTACGAATTTACACTGTTCCAGCCACACATAGAAATCAGACGTTGCAACATTCTAAATCCTGCTACATTGTTGCCGTCAGTTACTTCAAATCCTGCCACACATGACTGTGTGGAAGTAGTTAACACTATGACAAAGCCAAGACAAGACCTGACAGATATTCCATTACCTAACCCCGACCTGACACTTTATGTGGATGGTTCATGTATGAGAGCAAGTACAGGAGATCTAGTAGCCGCGTATGCAGTGACTACTGAAACCGAAGTTATAGAAACACATCGTATTGACACCCTGTCTGCTCAAGCAGCAGAGCTAGTCGCTCTGACCCAAGCCTGCATACGTGCCAAGAACCTGAAAGTAAACATATATACAGATTCACGTTATGCATTCGGAGTTGTACACGACTTCGGAGTGCTCTGGCAGGAGAGAGGTTTCATGACTTCTCATAGAACCAAGATTCAGCATGGTCTCCTCATTCAAGCTCTGTTAGATGCAATACATTTACCGACAGCTATTGCTATCATGAAGTGCAAGGCACATACGAAAGTTACTGACATCATTTCCCAAGGTAACGATCTAGCAGATCGAACAGCCAAGCTTACAGCTCAGACTCCAGACATTCCAGTTAACACGACACAGACATTAACTCCAGATCCGACTACTTGTATGACAGTTAAGGACCCTACACAAGATGTCATAGACATACAGTTACATGCTACTTCCGAAGAAATCAAGAAATGGTCCGAACAAGGAGGGGTCCAGACAGATCAGGGATGGGTGACGAAGGGAAAAGCCACATGGTTTCTCCCCGACTCTATGGTTCAAGTCATTATCAATACCGCACATAGTCCAGCACATCTAGGAGAAAAAGCTATGTTAGACAGTATTCAGAACCTTTGGTTCAACAAGCATTTACGAGCTGCAGCCAAGCAGAAAGTCCGTACTTGTATGATATGTTGCCAGTTCAATCCAGGTAAAAGCGTCCCGGTGGAACAAGGGGGATTCCAACCTCCTGACCACCCTTTTGAAGTCCTCCAGATGGATTATATTCAGATGGAGCGATGTCGAGGTTTCAAGTAGTTGTATGCGCTTTGTCCAGGTGGACAGAAGCATATCCAGTTCCAGATTACACAGCCGCGACCACTGCCAGGCAGTTGGTTCGTGAATTCTTTCCCCGCTATGGACTCCCTAGGGTCGTGTATTCTGATAACGGCCAGCCATTCTCATCTGAGTTAATGAAACATGTTTCCCTTCTGTTAGGGTACCAGTGGAAGTTCCATTGTGTGCGCCATCCTGAA
Organism: Lissotriton helveticus; assembly: GCF_964261635.1. Lineage (NCBI taxonomy): Eukaryota > Metazoa > Chordata > Amphibia > Caudata > Salamandridae > Lissotriton > Lissotriton helveticus. Next base: position 646,701,415 of record NC_136059.1, read on the forward strand.
GCAGCCGGTCTCGTAGAGAGACATAATCAAACCCTGAAAATCCGCATTGCCAAAATATGTAAAGAGAAAGGTGTAGACTGGCTAGTTGCCCTGCCAGTTGCATTATTTTATATGCGAATGGTTGCACACTCCAGATCAGGTCTGTCTCCGTATGAGGTCGTATTCGGCCGCCCCCCAAATATGTGGGGTACACCTAGACCCCGCAGTATTACAGATGTTTCCAGTAATATGCTGACAGATTACCTAGCTTCCTTGATGTCTGCCCTACACTCTTGTCGTTCACAGGTTGCCGCTGCATTCCCAGACAATACTGAAGTGAAACCGCATGAGGTCATTCCAGGCGACCTCGTGTTGGTCAGGAACTTTGATCGTTCAAGTCCATTGGAGCCCCGCTGGAAGGAGCCACGTCTAGTCTTGTTAACCACGAGGACGGCGGCCAAGCTAGAAGGAAGAAAAGGCTGGGTCCATCTGTCCCATATCAAGAAATTCCATGGAATTCGTGAAAAAACATTTGCAAAGGACTGCCAAAAATTTAAAGACTGCCTAAAAAGAGACTCTGAACTCAATTCTGAACGTAAAGTTCCTCTGTTAGAGAAAACTCCGCAGCAGGAGTATAAATTGAAACTCCGGTCTAGTAAAATAAGTCAGCCAGTTTAATTGTCTAAGTCCCTCTCGGGTGAAACGGTTAGACAGGTTTCTGACATGTATGAGATAGAACCCCATAGTGAGAGAGTTAGTCAAAACTCTATCAAATGTATCATTATTTTAAGTTTTCTATTATATGTGAGTTTAATGGTTACCTGCACAAGTTATGCATTACATTTATGTTTTCCAATTTCTCATGTAAATAAGTTTTCTAATGCTACAGTAGAGCACACATTTAGTGATCTGCCTCCTCACGAGCTATCCTATCGTCTTGCTATGCGAAATAATACATTCATTAGAATGTTACACTATTCACACCAGACCAGCAATGCCACTAATTGTTGGGTGTGTGGTCGACTTCCCCCTTTCCAGACACCGAAGGGAGTTCTGCCACTCTTTCCTTATCCGTTTTCACATAATGGTTCGTGTGGAGCATGGTCCACTTTAACGTCATCCTCCAATGATATGTCCCTTCTGAATCGAACATGTTTTCCAGACAAGCAAGGTCTCCCCCATAGAACAGGGTTAGATTTAGAAAATGAAGTTTATAATTTAGGTAATTATTCTTCGAATTTTATGGTCCTGAATGTTCAGTCTGATACTACTCCAGATTTGCCTGCTATTTCAGTACTACCAGTCAAAGGCGAATTATGTGTCAGAAAGAATGGTTCCGCACATGTAGGACATAGTGATTGTACTACTACTGTCGAGTACAGTGACAGTGGGAAATCTATTTTCAAAGCCTCACGTCATTCTTATTTTATTTGTGGTCAGACCGCATATGTTCGTCTGCCCCTCGATTGGGATGGAACATGTTACATTGCCTTCCTACTGCCACCAGTTTTTCTAGCCCCATCTGATTATCACAGAAACACACATCTAGTACACGTCAGACATAGAAGAGAGATCGAGTCCCCAATTGTCGATCAAACTGAAACTACTCTAGAACAATATCAAGACTTCAATAAAGGTTTCTTCTTCTTTATAGGACCTGTCCAGAATAGTAAGCTAATACGTAGGTTAACCAGAACCCTTGAAGCAGTAGTGAATGAGACTACTTCTGCTCTAGGTAACTTAACTGAAGAGCAATCTGCTATGAGATTTGTCGTGCTCCAAAATCGTCTCGTTCTTGACGTCATACTGGCCGATAGAGGAGGAGCATGTAGAGTCATCGGATCTAGTTGCTGCATTTTCATTCCTAATAACGCGCCGTCTGTTTATTCAGCTATAACCAGACTTCATAAAATTGCCCATCAGTTACACCAGAATCCAGGCACCTGGACATGGTCCGGTTGGCTCTGGAGTATCATATCTGCCTGGGGATGGAAAGTATTGTCATTTCTAGGTATTGCAGTAATGATCATATTCAGTTGCTGCCTCTGTATACAATGTGGCCCTGCGATTTGCGGCATTTGTGCTACCTCTTGTATTCCTAGTCCTAAATCCCGTTCCAAGACAATTCGAGACGAGCAAATGATGCTATATGAAATGATAGATGGTATCATGAATATTGATGTTTCCTGATGGAAACGTAGGGCACAAGGAGGGAATGTGGAAAAGTAAATTTTGCCATGTCGTATGTGCCTACGTGTTCCCCATCCTATGTTATATGTGCATGATCGATATGCATATGTATTCCTCTCTGATCGATTAAAGACGCAATTACAGTTGTGTCCATCTCTAGTATGCCAGTTTCCAGTTCTCGTGAAAGCAACAAATATCAGGCCTATGTAAAACTACGTTGCCACACTTCACAGTATGCACGTTAATTCATTGAATTGTCCCCGTTTCTAGGCCTCAAAAGGGCCCGGACTCAGATTCAGCTCCTGTCTCCTGAACCCTCTCCGAGGAGCGATACAGCCCCCACCTGTATCCCTGACCTTTCACTTACTTCTTGCCTCGTAGTGCCCGGCCCGGCCTGGCTCTGTCTCCCAGTCTGCCAAGAGTATGTTATGTTTCTAGTTATCAGTCCAGCCCTCCTTCTCTGCATTCCTAAGCTACTGAATCGCATCAATAGTTTCCGTCATGGTCTAGCCTTTATGTCTCCATGAAAGAGAAATACTGTATTAATATTCATAGAATATTCCTCGCACACGAACTACATGTAGAATTATGCATGCACCAGTCTTAATGTCTATTAGCCTTTGCCCTGATAACTTTTGGATTCTATCAACATGTACTCTAAACACCAGATACTAGATATGCCTGGGTACATGTCGCTCTGACACTCCAGACTTTAGTCTCCTCTTCTAGCGCAGAAGTCATAGCCCCCAGTTCTCCCTGGTAACACGTCATTGCCAGTTTGCGCGCACCACTAGGCTAAAGGTCCCAGCTGCTCAGGTAGCCCCCTCCATGATTCCGCCCTGTTTATGACATATTCTGTTACGTTTTCATCACATGTCTATGTATACGCCCTGTACACGCCTCTTGTTACACCCACTTTTTGCCCTTATCTTTCGCGACTGCTACGAACCCCGCCTACTGCTACGCCTACTGTATTGAATGTAATGTATTTTGTTTAACTATATATATTGTGCACCCATATTAACCCCTTCAGCGCTAATGACAAGGGTAACTCGTCATGGACTTTCCATTGATTTCAATGGAAAGTCAATGGACCTCGCACACACCCCTTAGCAGCCAAGTGGTTAAAAAGTTGCTAGTCATCCCTTATGCCTTATTCCTGCCCCCGGCAGCTGCCATCCTATTCCCATGCAGGCTGTCCTGTTCCTGTCCTTTATGCCTGATTAAAGCCTGTAAACTCCAGCTACCTCGAATCTTGACTCTTATTTATTGAGCTACCTGTTTATTGATTATTCTGAAAAATAGATCCGGTAATAAATTATTTATTTACCACACGGGGGGAGGCGGACTCTGAGTTCTAACGGAGAGGAAGGAGGTGGTCCAGTCCAAGGCCTTCTCCCGGATCCCTGCGTCTTGGAGGCACGTACGTAGTGTGTGGTGGCAGATTGTGTCGAAGGCGGCGGGGAGATGTTAGCCATGAGCGCCTTAGTAGAGGTTCCACACTCAAAGGAATGGGTTTCTAATCTAGTTTCTGCCAAGTAATGAAGAAATCAGGGGAGTGGTACCCCATTCTGGACCTCCGGAAGCTCAACAAGTACCCAAAAAAGTAATATTTTTGTATGATCACCCACCAGGAGATCCTGCATCACCTCAATCACGGAGATTTCCTGACCAGCCTCGATCTCCAGGATGCCTACTTCCATATTCCGATCCATCCCAGGCATTGCAAATTCCTCCTTTTCAGAGTAGCAGTCACTCATTACCAATTCAAGATGCTCCCTTTTGGTCTCCGATCCGCTCCTCGGATATTTACAAAATGACTCGTCCTCAGTTGCAGCCTGCCTACCTTGATGACTGGCTGATGAAGGCACCTTCCTTTCGTCAGGCATCAATGGGTACGACAACATGCCTACAAAGGTTCGGACTGGGGCTCACAGTGAACTATCAAAAATCTATGCTATCTCCTTCAACGAGGATTCATTTTCTAGGAGCCATTTTAGACACATTACTGGACAAGGCATTCTTGTCTACAGACAAAAGAAACTGCGCTGGCTCGCAGTCTTTCAAAAAGAAAGTGTGCTTGAGTTAACCTCTTCAATTCTCTTCTTGGCATGATGTCATCTGCCATTGTTGCGGGACCTCATGCGCATCTGAAAATGAGACCTTTCTAAGTACTAGATTTACAATGGATTCAAGTGGAAAGGCAATTCGAAAAGCATCAAGATCACACCAGTAATGAAATCAGCTCTTCCTTGGTGGATAAGTTCCGTCAATATCTCATCAGGATTGACGTTCCTTCCTCCCCTTTCGTAATAAGTCATTCCAACAGACACTTCGCTAGAATGGTCGGGAGCTCACTAAGAAGATCTTCAAATACAGGGCAAATGGAGTATAGCACAGTCAAAGTTGCATATCAACTTTTTAGAGCTCAGAGCGATCCTACTGTCTCTCCAAGCTATCTTACCAAGGATATAGGGATCATCACTGTTGATAAGAACGGACAACACAACCAGTATGCATTACCTCGACAAACAAATGGGTACAAGATCTCCGGTCCTACCACAGGAAGTGCAGGACATATGGAAGTGGGCATTAGCTCATCAAGTGACCATAAGAGCAGAACATCTGCCGGGGTTAAACCGCTATCTGGAAGATACCTTGAGCAGAACAACCCAGAGTTGTCACAAATGGGACCTGAACCAATTCATTCTGTTCGCCATGTCCCATTGATGGGACAAGCCAAAACTGTATCTATTCGCATTTTAAGACCTCACGAAATGCCAGTTCTCCGTAAGCTATACTCTCCAAAATGATCCTGGGTGGATGCATTCTTGAGAAGATGATCAGGGATCAATGCATATGCTTTTCCCTGATCCCTCTTATTCCCAGGATTCTACGGAAAATGAAAAGGGAACTGTGCTGCTAATACTCATTACTCCATGATGCCCAGACAACACTGGTTTACAGAACTTCTACTGTTGTCAGAGGACAGCCACATCCAGTTGAAACCCCAGATGGGCTTACTGTCAATGAACAAGAAGCAGGTCCTTCATCCAGACCAGATTTCTCTGCACTTATCTGCCTGGCTTCTGAACACCATGAGCTCAACACCTAGATATTCCAGAGGACTGTAGGACTATCCTCGTAAAAGCCAGAGCGGGCGCTACCAACAAAACATATCACTTGAACTGAAAGTGTTTCTGTATATAGTGTGAGAATTCTAATGTTCATCCTATCTCATCACTTCCAGAATTGGTGTTAGATTATATCCGATCTTTAGCCACATCCAGTCTGGTGCACTCTTCTATTAAAGTGCACGTAACTGCTATTTCTAGGTATAGAATAACTTTAGGATCTCCTTCCCTGTGGTCTAACAGACTAATCCTCCAATTTCTTAAAGGATTTTTCAGGGCATTTCCCCCAATAAAGTCGCCACCACCAACATTGCAACTCAATACAATGCTATCCCAATTGATGAAAGGCCCTTTTGAACCTATTCACTGGGCAGAACTCAAATTTCTCACATGGAAGGTGGCTTTACTGTTAGCTCTTACTTCTGCAAGAGGAGTGAGTGAACTCCAGGTATTCACAATAAAGGAACCTTTTCTTACAATTCAAAGATAGCATGGTGATTCTCTGAACCAATCCTAAATTCAAAACTAAGTTTTCTACAGATTTCCATCTCAACCAACCCATAATTCTGAAGAGTTTCTTTCTGAATCCTCAAACACCAGCAGAGACAGCTCTACACACACACACAATGTAAAAAGATGCTTAAAGTTCTGCTTACATCGCACAAATCATCTATGTCCCAAAGACCAACGTTTTGTGACTTATGGAAACAATAACAAAGGAGGTCCACTTTCCAAACTGACCATAGCAATATGGATTGCAACAGCCATTCATTTCTGCCATTCTAAGGCCTTTAAATCACAAAGCTAAGGTGCACTCTAGAAGAGCAGTCTCTACAACAGCAGCTTTCTTTGCCGGAGTGCAAAAGTATATGCCATCTCATCCTGTAACCTGGAATAGCAGGCACACTTTCACCCAATATTACTGCCTAGATTTGGCACAGAGCAATGACAGCCGTTGGTTAAGTGGTACTTCAGCATTTTTCCAATAAGGTGAGCCTGGTATCACAAATTCTGTTATATCCAGCACGCACTGCTGTATTTATGTCAGTTTCAGTTTCAAAAGACCTTTATTCGAATTTGTAAAAATTCATAAAAGTACCGAACACATCAAAGAACATATACATTCACATAATACAAAACAGTTAAATAATTTACATTTCATAATAACAAAGCAAATCATACAGCAATTAGACAATAAATTTCATTAAGTTAAAAGGTTTTAGCAGTAGTATTTTTGACTAAATCTGATTTCAAGGACTTTCCATAGTCTTGCGTGCACGTATGGCTAGTCTTAGAAAAGTGCTAGTGCGAAATGTCACTTCATCATTGTCCAGGGTGAGCAGCAGCAAATAGGAATCCTGAAGTGTGAGAGGTCTAAGTTTTCTAAAATATGGGGTTAAAAGCCATTTGGTATATCTCAAATAAAATTTGCAAAAAAACAAAAAGTGCAAATCGTCTTGAGTACTTATACCGTCACAAGGGCAGGGGGTAAAATCAGTATGGTGTTGATACCCCAGAGGAAAAGAAAGCAAAAATTTCACAGTTCCTGCCCTTAGACGAAATAGTAGAGATCGTTCCCAATTTGACATAGGCAGTGATAAATAGGGTGGCATGATTTGCATACAAAGACCATTACCGATGTATTTTTTAACCCCTGATTTCTGTAATTCAATTCCAAGCCGTTCATTACGGTAAAGTGCATACAGTGCCTTTTGGACCTCATATTTGTCCTTTGATTCAATAACCGTTGGCTCAGTAAACAGAATACCTCTACCAATTTCATTAAATATTTTAAAAACTTCTTTAAACCAGGGGATCTGCATGCCGTTTTCACTATTAAGGCAATCCCTAATGATGTTTTGCGTAAGGGCAGCAGCCTCATTCCTCCAGATTCTGATCCAGAAGAGTGCTGGTCTTGCTTTAATAAAGTCGTTTATAAAAGGGAGGTTAAGTTCGTTATGACAGATAAAATTGGAAGAGGAAATTGGTGCTCCCAACAATTTCCTGCAGAAACGGTTTTCCTCTCTTTGAATACCAATGCTGCTGGCCAATCCCCACACTTCGGCTCCATACGTAGCAACAGGGGAACACTGTAGTTTAAAAATTTTAACAATAGCTTTAGTGGCACCGATTTTCTTTGGGCGGGGGAGACTCAGGACAGAGTTGTTGGCTTTCGAGAACTTGCTCGTGGCGTGGGCCACATGCCCACTCCAAGAGCCGTTCGCAGCGAAAACCAACCCCAGATAAGGGAACTTATGGACAGATTCCAGTTTATCTGTTCCAATTTGGATAGTACCGAGTTTCCTTTTGCCCGGCCCACAGGACATGATAAAAGACTTTTTAAAATTAACTTTCAAATCCAGTCCCTCCATAAAATTTACAAAACTATGTACAAGCAGACGTAGAGCATTAGGTGTACGTGCCATAAGGACAGCGTCGTCTGCATATAAAAGTGCGGGCAAGGGATTTCCTAAAATAGTTGGGACATCAGGGGTAGCTTTCTTTAGACAGTTGGACAAGCCATTAATATAGATAATAAACAGCAGGGGTGCTAAAACGCACCCCTGTCTCACCCCCCTCCCTATCTTGATGGCTCCCGACACCTCTCCGCCCATCCCAACACGTACCCGAGCTTTCGAGTCAGTGTGGAGATAGGCTAAGAAGTAAACAAGAGCGGCATCGAGACCGTTTGACAGGAGGGTTAACCATAGCTTGGATCTGTTCACAAGATCGAATGCGGATGAAAGATCCATAAAAGCTAGGTAAACGGGGGATGAGCGAGCAATGCAGTATTTATCTATTATCAGTTTTAAGTTTAGGCATTGCTCGACAGTTCCTACCCCACTCCTAAACCCCATCTGGCAGGGGTCTAAAAGATCAGAATCAGACGCCCATTCCAGTACCCTGTTATAGATTATTCGTCCTAATATTTTTAGAGTATTATCCAGGAGGGAGATAGGACGATAGTTTACTGGGTCAGATCTGTCTCCCTTTTTGTAGATGGGGACAATAATACTTGTAGTCCAGGTGGCGGGCATGGCTACATGTGGTAGACTGTTAAAAATGTTTAAAAGTATTGGTGTCCAAAGATCAACATTAAATTTGATAATATCAATAGGGAGGCCGTCCGGCCCAGGAGCCTTATTACCTAGGCTTTCTTTGATAGCTTTCCTGACTTCTAAGTCCGAAATCTCTAAGCCTTCTATTTGGTTCAGATTAGGGAGAGGTTGCTCATCAAAGGGGGCGGCATAAATATTAGAAAAATGGGTCTCCCAGGCTGAGCTGCTTATATTGCAGCTAATTTTTGTAAGCTCTTGGCCCATTTCCCTCGTTCTCCTAACTGCCGTCCAAAAAGGGCCGCTGCCACCCAGATTGGCGCTGATAACCAGCTTATCCCAGTGATCACAGAGCAAATCTGCCTTCCTTTTCGATGTTTTATCTTTATAATTTTTCCTGGCGGCTCGAACAACATCCTTACACCTGGGATTGGCAGAGAGAGCCTTTCTTAGCTCTCTATTGGCCACGGAGCAGGATGTGTCAAACCACCGTGGCTCTTTGTGGACAGCAGAGAGTGGGACTGACAAGAGATTTTTTATATTGGTGCATAAAGCTTCAAAATCAATAATCAGTTCTTCATTATTTGTACTTGGGGAGGAGAGGCGTTTCAATAAATCCGGATGTGCCTCCCGAATCGTATCTATGATGGCCCCACAATCAATTCCTCTCCATTTAAGGCGAAGGCCGTCAATTGAGGGTGTAATATCCCTTGCTCCATTTAAGTTCATAAGAATCGGACTGGGTGCGAGGTTAAAAATAGCAAACAGAGGATTATGATCGCTGAAAGACGTTTGCACCACAGTGGATTTGATTAAACAGTCCATTAGCGCAGGCGATGTAAAAATGTAGTCGATAATTGAACCGTTATCCCTGCCCTTAAACGTAGGGGCATAGGGAAAATTCATATCATACCCTACACTCATTACATCAGCAAGATTAAAATCAGAGAGTATGCTAATCAGTTCCAAACCCCTGCGGTCATTACAGTGATCAAAATTAGTAGATCCATAGTTATCTATAAGTTTCACATTAAAATCTCCCCCGATCAGGATACTAGTCTTAGTGTCTACTGACAGAGAACAATCAATCATGTTTAAAACCTTAGATAAAGCAACAAAATTTTTGTTCGGTACACCATTAAAATCATTGTTGTAAAAATTAATTAAATAAATTGTGGTCTTTGATTTCAGTTTATATTCCAGAATTTGAATGTTGGAATTTGCAAAATTATCCAACTTCAAAACATTAATTATACCGCCTGCCAAAATTCTAATCCCCGTGAAGAGTCCACCCACCGCTCGGCCAAAACTAGGTTTTGGAGATGTCAGGCTGAAGCAGTGGTAGCCTTCAATATGCAGGTTATCAACAGCCCAAGTCTCTTGGAACATAAGTATGTCTATGTCATTAATTAGTTCGGTCCATGCAGGGTCAGAGAGCTTAGATTCTAGACCTGCGACATTCCAGCTTAATATTGATAGGCCGTGTTTGAACCCCTGATTAATAATTGTGCGTCTAGTATTGCCATTATCATGAATAGTTGGTTCGTTTAAAATGGCTGGAATGTTATCCAACAATATAATTTCTGGAACTGCCGTTTTAACATGGAGCAATGCTGGTGAAATTATAATTGTGGCATCCTCTTGGTTACATGCTTTTACATTGTTGCTTAATTCTTTATTTAGGGGTGTAGTCAGTCAATCCTGTTCGTCTAATGATGGTAGATAGTCGAACCGATTGAAAGTTGGGATATTATACATTGGCCTAGCTTGTGTCATCTGTGCAAACTGGAATGGGTTGGGGGTTAAGTAGGACCTATCCCTATGATTGCTCAAGTGCATAGTTGGGGCTTGAAAGTACTGCGGATGGTTGGGGGTAAGGATTGGCATTGGGGGTTGTGGGTGCCAATTGAGGTTATTGGGAAAGGCGACATTTAAGTTCTGGTTTTGGGCAAAAAGGGGTGATTTGACCCTTGCACCAAAATTCATCTCTGGGTGTGAGTTAGTGGGGAAGTTGTTGGGAAAGTTAACCGTAGCTTGTTCTGGGGGTATCAGGTGTCGGTAAAAATATCCCAAGGGAAGGAGCGTGGTGTTAAATTCCCGTAGCGATGGTGAAGGGGCGTTAGCTAATGTCTTCTCTGCCCAGTATGGTTTTCTAAAACTAATAGTGACACAGTCACCCTCAAATTTTTTCCTGAGTGGTCCAATCCAACCCACCCTCTGTGTGTTAATAATCTCCCTTGCACCATCAATCGGGTAATTGCAGTTGGTAATTAGCCAGTGCAGGGTTTTATTTTTGAGTGATGTGGGATTTTCATCCTGATCCTCTCTTAGTTTGGTAACGTTTACTAACACTAGTACGTATGCACCGCATTCCGGGGGGAGATTAATGCGGGCAGGAACTTGTCTGGATGTTTTTGGGGTGGGTTGGGTCAGGATAGGATTGCTTGTTGAAACTGAAGGGTGACCTGTGGTGCTCGCAATTGGGAGTGTAATATTCGTGGTGGTTTTGGTGCCAGGATCCTTCCTTTTGTCTGTAGATTTGCTATAAGTATGGGGTATTGGTGTTTTTTGTTTAGTAATTGGGCCATTGGCCGGAGCAGGTGCGACTTTATCTACATTATTTGGGGCAGCTGGGGGTACTTGTAATAAAGTTGTTTTGGGACCTGCTATATTGGTAGGGTTACTATTTTTTGTGCTAGCTGCAGGGCCTCCCTTTAGGAAAGTCTTAAGAGGGTTGCTCAATTCGTCTAGCTGTTTTTCTAATCGAGCAAGCCTGTTTTCGATTGGGGATAAGTAAATACTTAATAAATCCCCCAGTCTTTCCAACAGGGGGTCATATGATTTGTCTATGTTTCCATTAGTGTTTGTTGTTCTACCCTGCTGTACAGTTTCACTATCATCCCTCTGGGGAATTACCATGACCTTAGTCGCATTTTGATTGTTGTCAGGGACAAAGTTGGTATTTTTCCCAGGTTTCCTTTGTGCCCGGCCATGTTTCCTGGTCGTGGTGACCCGGGGCTTGGGTGCGTGTAACTTCAGTTTTTGAACTGCCCCCTCACGCCTACCTCTAACATGCCTGGTGTTATCAGCAGGTTTTGCTTTGGGAGAGGGGTTAATTAGTAAATCAGGCGTTTTTTCCAGGTCTGTGCTGGTGTCGGTGTCTGTGTCTAACAGAGGAATGGAGGCTGAGAGATTAACCTCACTGGGAATTGTGTGTATGTCAGCACAAACATCAAGTAGGGGTCTGATGTTGTTAGGCATAGTTTGTGCAGGTGTAGTGGCGGTAGCAATGAGGCCAAGCGAGGAACGTCTGGCATGCGCCAGGTCTTGTGATACCCTGCGTTCTAATAGGTTAATGCCCTGATTAATGGCATCATTGGCCTTAAATATAAAAAGGTCAATGGGGCCAGTCACAGCGGCAGCAGTTTTGCTGCGGGTGCCTCTTGGGGACATGCTGGCAAATACTAACCCCTGTTCTACGGTTTGGGTAGTTGCGCAGGGCTGCAGATGCAGGTGTCAATGACACATAACAAACACAATAGTTAAACGAATAATAATAGCAAATAGTCCCGGAAAAGATAGCAGTACCCACAGTTCCCAAATGAGAAAAGGCCGGTGGACCAAAGAACAGTACCTTCAAGTCGTAATGAACGGGTAAATATAAAGGGAGTGGCCCCGTCCCGTCCTCCTCAGACCTCTGAGGGCCACAGAGGGCCCGCCCTTTGCCCGGGCTTAGCCCGGCGCGACCCCGCGCGCTCCCGCGACGCGGGAGGGACAGCTGGAATTTAAGCGCCTCCAGGCGCGGAAGTCCGGGGACCACGGAGGTCGGCGTCCCAGGGGATCCTGGGTAGTGTAGTTCAACCCGGCGGCCGCGTTTTGCCTGCGGCGGCGGGGAACCAGACACACTACCAGTTTGCTCCAAAGTGCCCCCGAAGGTCAGTAGAATGCCCCGCTCCACCGGAGGGACAGCTGGAATTTAAGCGCCTCCAGGCGCGGAAGTCCGGGGACCACGGAGGTCGGCGTCCCAGGGGATCCTGGGTAGTGTAGTTCAACCCGGCGGCCGCGTTTTGCCTGCGGCGGCGGGGAACCAGACACACTACCAGTTTGCTCCAAAGTGCCCCCGAAGGTCAGTAGAATGCCCCGCTCCACCGGAGGGACAGCTGGAATTTAAGCGCCTCCAGGCGCGGAAGTCCGGGGACCACGGAGGTCGGCGTCCCAGGGGATCCTGGGTAGTGTAGTTCAACCCGGCGGCCGCGTTTTGCCTGCGGCGGCGGGGAACCAGACACACTACCAGTTTGCTCCAAAGTGCCCCCGAAGGTCAGTAGAATATTTATGTCTTATTTTGTTATGCATGTACTTTACTGCTAGCTATGCTGATTCAAGCATGTGAATCTTTGAAATATACTCCAGTACTAGAGAAAAAACTTGTTGCTTACATGGAACTCTTGTTCTTCAGTATTTGTATCGTTCATAGATTCACTTGCAACTTCCCTTCTTGGCACATTGTAAATGTTCCTACTAGTGCTCAGAAATCTGAGGGAAGATACCTATGTTGTGAGTGTTCTAAGGGTGCTGTCATCTGATTGGCTGGAGTTTGGGTCTTTTTAAATTAGGTAGATAAGATATTAAGTTCATATTTTGCAATTGGACGCTATGTTAATTACTGCTACTGCTTTAGAGTATACTGTGGGACTCCCACCTTGATGATGGGATGATTCAAGCTTGTGAATCTATGAAAGATACCAATACTGTAGAACAAGAGGTACAGGTAAGTAACACTTTTATTTTTCTTCATGAGGCTATTCAATCACCAGGCTCGACCACGATACAATTGCTATTGAGTCTGGAGCATAAGAAGAATTGGAGAGTGATCAGACAACGCTGATAGCCCCATCTCTTTTTCCCGTATGAGCCACGACCTGCACTGCTCAGAGAAAATAATGAATAGATCTGAAGACTCAGCAAAAAACATATAGTGCCTCCCTATGGAGGGGCGTGACCCCCAGTTGTCCGCAAGGCCTAAGCCGCGCAGCCATTTTATCCCTGCCTGAACAGCCATCCCCCCTCCCACCCCCGTCTGACTCACCCTGTATGCCGAGCGATCAAAGTATCACTATTTTAATGTCCCACCCGCCCCCCCAAGTATCTCAGAATCTGAGGAGGTCATGATTTGAGAGAGTACATGTATGTAAGTTTTTTTTGCTTCTCTTCTGCGTTATGAATGAAGCCCGGAGTAAAATTGTACTTAGTCATGGAGACTCGATTCGTCAGTAAGTGCCCTGGAATTTCAGTAGGAGAGCTCAGAACCTTCCCCCTGAATTTATTTCCATTTAAACTGAAGCCCTAGGAAAAAAACTGTATTGAGAATTACTGTTGTTAGGGATTATTTGCGACTAATGTCTTGCTTCAAAAGGCGAGTCTCCTGCAATACACATATGTTGCAGGAAGAGCCCCTTAGCATGTTATGCAGAGAAAGCCTTTTAGACCAAGTCTTAAAAGAAGTCCCCTTTGGGTAAGTATCATACACACAATGCACCAATTTACCTCGTATATCCTTTGCACACCAGTCGTATGAAGAATGAACAAAGAGGAAATGTAATCAAACAAATGAAAAAGATAAGAAGTAAAAATACAGATTTAGTCAGAAATTCATTAAAACCAATAGGAGCACACCATACAAAATGTTCTATCTAATTTGTATACTCCTTGTCTAATAGATGCAAAAATGTTAAAAACAATTATATTAGGCAAAAATTCACATTCCATATACTTCAAGGACAACACAATTAAAAACAAATTAAAACAAATTGGGAATAGAACAAGGAAAAATTTATTCCTATTTTAAAGAGGCTCTACATTAGTCAGACATAGATCAATTCAAAGCGTTGGGGTTATAATTCCAACTTTTCCATTCAGTGTAATTGTCTCCTCAGACTTAATGCAATTTCCTCTTATGGAAGCATCGACACGTTTCGGTGGGCAATAAATGTGCAGCCAACACCTTCTTCAGGAAAACGCAATATTATTCCCAAAAATAATATTAAAATCTGAAAATCCAGAGCAGATCTGTTGACTGATACTAGGATTACCAAAATCTCTGATTAAGTCAATACCACATTTAGAACATTAGACCACCATCGGTCCGGCGTATTAATTCCCTCGAGTAGAGATAAGAATCTTCAAAACGTTATATGGGCATAAACCTCCGCATTTATTTGTAGTCCCGCATACGTTTTGTCAGCACCGGAGTGCGCGGTAAGTTAGAATGTTCCGCGTAGGAATAGATACACGCCCAGCAGGAATCTGTTGCACGTTGCCAGGAATCATGGGGCCTCCACCTCCGGAAATACACACGGTCACAGAAAGCCTTTTAGCCAGGGCATTTGACCCTTTGATTAAACCTCAGAACTTTATCTTTGACCTTCAATGTAAACTACATGGAGTTTGATGGGAGTAAATGGACAGGTACACCCTCCCTCCCTGACTCGAATAATGTCTTCTACAAACAGCAGAGTATGATGGTGTCTAGCAGTGTGTACCAGATTCTTCCCTGAATAAAAACAAGGGAAATGTTCTCCCTTCTGTTTTGAGCTATATGTCTTGGGTAGTATGTGATGAAAGGGGCATTTATTGTAGCCTTCAATGTATTTTTCTCCGTCACAGGGTGTGCCTCGTATCCTTATGTTAGATCAATGTGACCTGTCTTTAAGATCCTCCAGGTGGACCTGAAGGTCCATGTTCTGGTCCACGAGTTCCAGAATTTCGCTCTGAAATAAGTCAAATCCTGCTGCGTCACCTTCCAGTGAGGATACCTTCGTCCCAATTCATGCATGTCTCATTGCATATCTTTAAGATGTTTTGAAGTATCTTCCCATAGGCAAGCAATGTCCTGTCAGAAATGGATCCTACATAAAAGTTTTGGTGAGCAGAGCCCTGTGGTAGTCTTTGTGGGAAGGGGTTGCGACTATCTCCTCCATCAGCAAACTCCTCCATGTGCATTTCCTGTTTTTCATTGTCCGCCTTATCTTTGAGATTAGAGTCTTTATTGTGCTTGTGGGAGGCCATAATTTCTTGAGATGATCAGCAAGGCTGACCTCGCGCGTGCTCTTGCAGCTGGAGGCTCACACACATCCCCTCTCTATAAAGCTGGTCTTCAGGGTGCAGTTGTGTTGTAATGGCTATAACTATAAGAATAGGGATGGTGGAATGCTGCTGGTGTCGACTTATTCCAGATCACTTTTCTTCAGTCTTGATCCTAACCCCTAATGCTTGGTCTCTGAATGTTATTTAGTGGGCGACGTTACATTATGGATGCTCATTAAATTTGGACCACTGCAGGGCCTCCTCCCATCCCAACCGGACTTCCCGATGCCCCCACCCCCCAACACACACGCACACTTCCTCCTCTGAGTGTGGATTTTAGACAAAGGCTGACCACAATGCGGGCTGGTCTAAACTCCGGAAGTGCTTGTGGGGAAAACAATCTCAGGCCTGGGCCCGGTCTGTGACACCTCAGAAAAGTTGATCATGGCTTTGTGTTGTCTACAGGATGGCCCTATGTAGTGTACACTTGTGTATGCCTGCCGGTACAGTACGCGGGCTGCTCTCTTTCTTGAAGTATTTGTCCTGGCCACTGAAGGCTACAGCAGGCAGTGGTAAGTTTGTCTATATAGTCAGTTCATGCCTCTGCCTGCACGCAAGTCTCCTCAGCCTTCCTCCAGCACTGTAAAGGGTGGCTGCCCTCTGATAATGGCTCTGCTCAATTTATACACAACAAGGAGAGAGGTAGGGAGAGTAATAAGACACTCTTGTTCCCCGGTCATTAGTCAATAATCAAAAGAAGAGTGTCTAGGGAGGTTTAGACCATCCTTGGGATGATGAAGCATGTCATCACTAGGTGGTAAGTGAGGGCCTTCTTTAACATCCCAATGTGGCTGTTTTTTGTGCTCCCGAGGATGGTCTAAACCTCCCTAGACACTCTGCTCAATTTAGCCCGCTGTAGTGCTTGTTTTAGTGCACTCACCAGGGTAGGTCTCAGTCTCTTTCAAATTAAACCTGGCTGCTGTGTAATCGCAGGGACATCTGGGGAGAGTCCGCTTCTGCTTTTGTGCAAGCCGGGCCAGCCTATTTCCAATCTCGGCTAGCAGGTGGCATACATCTTCTCTCCGCTCAGCTCACGTGATCTAATGTCTCGGCTGTACCCAGAAGCCAGTGAATAGCTCCACTGCATCTTGATTCTCTTTTCATGATTAGGGTATCCTCTGCCTCTGGTGCCACGATCATTTACGGGCTGGGGACAAGCTTTCTCCTGAGTCTGCCGTGGAGCGGGAGGAAGAAACTTACTCTGTCGCCATCTTGGCCACACCACAATTGTATTTTTTGAATAGTTTTGGTGTGCTAAGCTAAGTCCAAGGCAGAGGTGGAGCAATTCTTGTCTGTAAAAAATGGTAGTAGTAGAGTTCATCTTGGGTGTTGGGAAACCTATATTCATCTTGGATCTCTGCAAAGCTCTTTCTTCTCTAGTCGAAACACTGACTCTGAGTGGCATCCCACCTGTGGGAATATGGTCCAGAGAAGAATGCCTCCTGCTCCAGAACCAGGTCATTGGGGGTGGGGGTGGGTTGGGGGGGATGTAGTGGACCCTTATATCGCATATTGATTCTGATTAAGCTCCTTAAAACCAGAGGTGATAGATTATTCCCAACTTGCTAAAAAATAACCATTAAGGAGAACTGAAAATTGTCAATGAAAGTCAAAATAAAGGTAAAGGGTATAAGGATTAGTGGGAGATGAAGGCCTTACATACATGCACACATACATACATTTATTTATTGCTGTTTGAGGGTGGTCTGTTCCCATTATTACCCCCTGAGGACCACCTTTATTGTAGACTCATCCAGCATTAACCCATTAGGCATGCACATTTGAATCATAGAAGCTCCTATAAGTGTGTAATTTTGAGTAGAAAGTGTTGACTGTTGCTCACAATATAATTAGAATCTGATCTGTGTTTCAATTATGTTGAGGCAACACAGCAGGGTTTGGTCACTCTGCTTTTGAATGTAGCCTGCATCCATTTTTGCATAACTGGCTGTTTCACTGTGTGCTTATTTTTTATTTAACTGTCTGAAAGTTGGTGTTCATCTACAATTAACTGATTATGACCCTCATCCTTTTTTGTCTTTTCTATTTTTCTTTATTCTTAGCCAGTAGAAGATCGACAGAGAGTGCGAGCCATTTTGCCATATACTAAAGTACCAGAGACAGATGAGATAAGGTACTGTTTACTAAATTACAACACAAATTATACATGTGTTTCATATATAATGTTAATCATACATATTAATATCACAAAATATGTAGTAAATTGTGTTTTTATGAATTCATGTTCCATCTATTTTGGGATTTTTGTTAAAATAAAAAAAATATATATTCCTTTACGCTGGCTGGGTATAGAAACATCTTTAAAACAGGATAGACATTTTCTAAAAGTAATACTTATATAAAGCCAATATATTTTATGTTTCTTTTACATCAAATGTGTCAAATAAATTAAACTACCCGGATCAAAACTTGCCCCTCAGCCCCCTCCCCCCTTTTTTTAGGCT
This sequence comes from Lissotriton helveticus, assembly GCF_964261635.1. Taxonomy (NCBI): domain Eukaryota; kingdom Metazoa; phylum Chordata; class Amphibia; order Caudata; family Salamandridae; genus Lissotriton; species Lissotriton helveticus. The sequence continues at coordinate 646,719,382 of NC_136059.1, forward strand.
TTCAGAATTCAGAGCGCTCATCTTTAATGTCTCAGAAACTATTATGTTTTATCTCCCCTTGGTTGGCCCCCAGTTCCCTTAAATTGCACCCTGGTATGACAAAAGTGTTACTACGTACTACGTAATGCATTGAGAAACAGTGCTTCACCCTCTGGCGGGAACACTGTGGGATCTCTGCCTTCTTCCGTTAATCACTGCAAAAAAATTAAAGAATATTCTTGATAGCAATCTTTCACGCAAACCGCAAATCTCTAAAATTACAAGTATTTGCTTTTTGCATTTTAAGCTTTTGAATGCTTTTGAAACATTTGTTTTGGAACACAAAGAATATACATTTTTTGAACACTATTCTGTCATTCCAGCTTGCCTTTTCAAACGGATAGTTACCACATTTATCCATTTAATTTGGTTTATGCTAACTCCAGCTATCTACATCTCCCAGTAAAGCTGATCAGAAGGCCTCGAAGTGATGCTTCTCCAGGGAGTGCCGGCTGCAGGCACGGGGGAAAAAGAAAGTTGGCGGCAGGGTGGAGGATGTTAGGGGGGAGGGATGGGGCACCTAGTTTGGACTCCCTTCTCCGATGCAAGCACAGTGTCTCTAGATTAGGTGCCCCGGCCTGCCTCGGAGTACTGGACCTGGTACCGGCCCCACCCACAGGCGAGCGCCCATGTTGGGCCGAACTCTATGCCCCTGAACTCGATCCGCCGCCAGAGCTGGCCCCTGGAGACAGGCCAGTTGGCGATCACAGCACATTCCTCGCCGGCTCAGCAAGGCACAGGTGCCTCTAGTTCTCCTTGCTGCAACGACGGACGCTGTAGATTCACATGCGCCCACCCGGCTCCCCAGGTACCTGTAGTTGTTGCAGTTCTTTGTTATATATTTATATATATATTTATAATCTGGACATCTATATACTACACTTATTTACTCCATTCTCACCCTCTTGCGGGAAAACAATCTAATAATGGAGACGATGCCCATGCTCACTATCACCAAAAGGAGTCGTCACCTTACCTCGTGACTAGGAAAGATTTCTTCAAAGAAAAACAACTTGCAAACATCCGGACCCAACACTAGATGGGAGGAGTATGCAAAGCATGTGAATCTACAGCTCTACATGCCAAGAACAGATGCTTACTGGCAAGTAACATCCATCTCTTCTTTGTCTTGCAAATTTGTGTACAAGTCTCGGACTCCTCTTAAAGCTGCAGTTATTTTAAGAGCATGATCTGGTTTTAGGTAATCCCCAACATGTTGCTGCATATCTAGAATCCTAAAGTGCCAACTACAGACACAAATACTTACAAATGTTCACTGAAAACAACTGTGTGTAAAGAAACACACCTCACTGCTTTCAGGTGTAATAAGACTTTTAGCAATGAGAAAATATATTTCTGGTGCTTTTATGTCAGATGTTAAGAAAGAAAGACTAATGTAATGTTTATTCCAGTTGGCATTAGATTAAAAAGTGTTGTTCATTTAAGTACCCATTTGAGTGTAGTTAAATTGTATTTTATTAGTTTTGTGTTATAGTTACTTTTAGGCAGGGCACAAGTCCTAAAACTAGTCGGTCTCTGCTTGTGCCCTAGGAGCAGTGTAAAGTGCACACTCCACCGGAGCAAAGGATTTGCAGAAGATACACTACAATCTGTCTCCACAGGATGAGGGAGCAGCCGTTGGACGCCGTTCTGAGCAAATAAATGACACAATGTTGAAACATGAAAACTGCGCCCTGACAAAATTTACAGGCCTGTTGTCACTCATGCTTGACCTAGAAAGGCAGGGGGGGGGCATCTGTACATAAGGAGTGTGTGCGCGTAGCTGCTCGTTCCAACTGCAACACTCCAGGGGAGTAACCTTTTTTTTTTTTAAGTGGGACATGCACCAACCATTAGCCATTTGGATGCTACGATTTTTAAATGACACAGAAAAAAAACAATCTAAAGTGCGTGAGTCAAATCAAATCATCTTTATTCGGTTTCCATAATTTGTAGAAAAAACATAAAAGTACAGTTAAAACCATGTTTTTCAAAGGTAATAATCAACGAAAATCATACAACAATCCATTCACTAGTTTAATTCAACATTTAAAAAGTTTTTTAGAAATCGTGATTCAAAAATAAAAAATACATATGTATCAACGTTTAACCAAGGTTGGGGCGATGATTAATAAAAAATTTCTGAAAACAAGCTATAGATTTAGCATGGAGTTCATTTTCCAAAAATTGGAGTGCTAGAAAGGCTGGGCGACAGGCTCGAAGCCCCATAGATCTCAGTATGGGAACAATCCAGTGTCTGCGTGGGATTTCATAGAATCTACAGAACAACAATATATGGATTGAGGATTGTGCAGAAATAGTGTCGCACGAGCATAATGATAAATTGCTTGACCAATCGTTCTGTTGAGGAAAGGAAATTAGATGGTGGAAAATGTCTAATCTAAATCGAGTTAACAAAAAATTTTCATACTGATTCAGATTAAATATTAGGTATGGTTGTATGGAAAAGGTAGTTTGGACAGCTAACGAGTGCTGAACTTAGCTTTTCCCTATCTCATGTGTAAGTCGTAACTGGCCTAGATGCAAAAGACACAGTTTTTTAGCTCTTTCCTTGGCATCTCGGAGATGGTTAATGGATGATTAAAGTATCTCCGGAGGCCTAGGTCATCAAAGAATGACTTCACATAGACTAGCCATCTAATTTTATGCATATTATCAAGCGTCATGCATTCCTGAACAATGCGTCGTGTTAAATCGCACTGGTCGGTGGTCCAAATGCGACGCCATAGCATAAGTTGGATTTTTAAAATGTCTGATATGTAGTCCATCCCTAGTTCTAAGTGGCATCCGTATATCGAGGTGGTTTGTGGGACTGCTAATAGGTAATGCAAGAAGGAGTTCTCAACCCTCTGTAATACGTCCGTGTTTGCGTGTCCCCATAGCCCTGAGCCGTAGCTGGCAATACTAACGCATTTCGCCTGAAAGATTTTTAGCATTTCTTGCAGGGGTCTCTTCCCTAACTTCTGAGCTAATACCACCAGTGCAGTAGTAGCCCTCAGAAATAGTAGTGTCCTCGCATTGATGGTCATTGTCCATTTGGACTTATTATCTATTAGGATCCCTAAATAGGGATAAGAGGTCGTACACTCTAGTATAATACTATTAACAAGGATATCTTTAATTTTTTTCGGTCTGGGGCCAGCATGCATGGCGTAAGTCTTTTTTTATATTCACTTTGAGGTTCAGGGTATTCATAAAACTGCAGTATTTGTTTAATGACCGCTGGAGCTGGATGGGGATTCTTGCCAAGATCACTGCGTCGTCGGCATATGGTAATGCTGGAATTGGCCGACGACAGATTGTTGGCAGGTCCTGGCTCCCCTCCACCATTGCTGCTTCAAGCCCTTTTGTGTATAGTGTAAATAGGAAGGGGGCCAGAACACAACCTTGTCTGACCCACCCCCTCTCTATCCGAAAGGTCTCATTGAGTTCTCCCCTACCCCGTGCCTGACTTGTCGATGCCCCTGAATAAAGCTCCCGTAAAAAAATTCACCAACGGAGGGTCCACCCCATAGCTAGTATAATTGCCCACAGTTTAGTATGACAGACGCAGTGGAAGGCTGCAGTCAAGTCAACGTAAACCATGTGCAAATACCCTCCTTTTGCTTGGACATACTTCCCTATTAAAAGTGAGAGGTTCAAGGCCTGGTCCACTGTGCCCAAACCCTCGCGAAACCCATACTACAAGTATGAAATTATGTTATGATCTCTTGCCCAGTTCTGGAGACGATCTAAAAGGATACGTCCAGCGACTTTGCCAAGGGAGTCTAAGAGCGAAATGGGCCAATAACAAGTTGGACTGTGGCGATCGCCCTTTTTAAAGATCGGGACCAAAATTGATGTAGACCAGGATTCGACATGCCAGCTTTATTGGCTGCTTACAAGACTCTCGTAAGAATTGGAGACCATAAATCTATTTTATATTTAAAAAGGTCCACTGGGACCCCGTCAGGCCCAGGTGCTTTCCCTGATTTCGATGTTTTTAGGGCGTTTATTATCTCCTTATGGGTAAAACTTAGCTGTATGGAGTAACATGATTGAATTAAGTGGGGCTCCTTCTCAGCACCCTCAACTTGATCTAGGGATGTATCTATTGTCTGAGTAAAAATATTTGAAAAGTGTTGGACCCAAGTGTTCGCATCTACCGCTACATCTAACTTCGGGGACTCACTTGCTTCAGAAAGGAATGGCGATTTAACTATTCTCCAAAAAGTGCCACTATCCTTTGTGGAACAACTCTTGTGCAATTGCTTCCATAAACCATTTCTAATCTGAGATTTACGATTTTTTAACGCTGTTATAAGCCTTTCTCAGTCTAATAATTTCTTCCTTGTCCCTATTACTTTTGCTCAATGAGACTTTTAGTGTTGAGTACGCTTTTGTGCACTCTGTGTTGAACCATCCCTTCCTAACAGTCCCTTTTCCTTTTTTGTTTTACAAAATAACTCTTCTTCAATAATTTTAGTAATAATAGTGTAAAATATTTGTTCAGGTGTAGGATTAAGATCAACACAGATTTCAAAAGAAGGCAGGGCTCGCTTGACCACTTTGGCCGTTACCAACTCTTGATCTACTTTTCCTCATTTTAGGGAGAAGCCATTGAGTCTATCTAAATTCAGAGATTGTTGGTCCAAAAGACTCCAATAATCTGTCTCCACCAAAAGATTAGAACACATATTGACACACTATTGGGAAAGTGATCGCTTACTGCATTAATGATTGTATCGAACTTTTGCATAGTTGATGCAGTGCAATGAGAAGCAAGTATAAAATCAATTGTGCTTGTAAGCCCTCTCCAGTTAAAAGTAGAGGGAAAAGGGACGAGGGGGGCTAACAAGTTAATTTGCAAACCCTAAATCCATAGTAATCATTATCTCGTTCATTCGATTGCCCACATTCGTATGCATAAAATGTGTTAAATTGTTCTCATCCTCATCCTGAATGCCACAGTTGTTAGTGATATTCTTTTTACAGAGTGACAAATTAAAATCACCGCCCTAAATCAGTGCAAACGATTTATTAATATACTTTGAACGCAAATCTTGCAATAAAAAGGAAACCTTATTTAAAACATCAATTAAATCGATTTGATTAAGATTGTTATAAAAATTTACCACAAAATAAATGGACGCTTTATTTACAAATATCAACAGGACCTGATAGTTACTTTCTAGCCTCAAAGCAACTATTTTATTAACTGATAAGACGTTTGATATAAATATTACTAAGCCCCCTTTCAGCCTTCCCGAGGAAGATTGAATTGCCTCTGAGAAGTATGTTTTATATCCCACCAAATGGGCAGGGGAACAAAGCCATGTCTCCTGCAGACATATGATGTTGTGTTTCCTTACTAATTTTAACCAATTGTCATTTGTGATTTTAGAAAGTAGGCCAGCAACATTACAAAAGACAATATCCACCTTCAGACCTTTCATTTTAGGGTGGGAGCTCATTCCCTGGGGCGAGTGCTCTATGTTTGACATTGGGGCTAACGAGCCTCTTACCAATCCCCCCTTATTGGGAGAAAGGACCGCATCCTCACACGATGTGGTCCAATCCCCACTGTTTGTTCAATGAGGAAGGAGAATAGCTGATTCTAATCCCGCATGCGAGGGCTCTGGAGTTGGTGTTTCCTGTTGACTTAGGGATATCATAGGACTCACTGCCGTTGATTCAACTACTACCACGTCCAGTCACTCGTTATCTAGGCCTGACAAAGCATTACATCTATTGTAAGTTGGAATGGTCTGTAATGGCCATTGAACCATAGGAGGCTTTCACATGTTTACAGGGGGATAGTTTGTTCTTTTAGGAGGATAAAAAAAGCCCAATGGCAATATATTAATCCCAACAGCATTGACAGTATGGCTTATCCCTAGGCTTAGAATTTCATTTACCAACCGGGGAGAGCCAAATGCCATGACTATACAATCCCCCAACAAAACCTTTTCCCGCACTCCCACCCATTGGACACGTCTAACCATCTTAAGGTCTTGAAATAATTGACTATGCAATCCTACCCTATTACTCAGCCAATGTAACGATTTATTTTTAAGGGACGTCCATGTTTCTTCGTTAGGAGCTTGGTTAGATGGTACATTACCCAAGATGATAACGTAGGGGGTGGCTTCTGGTGGAAGGTTCAAATGGGCGTCAGTGGCCGGGTGGTCAGCGGGAAAAAGGGTTGTAGGGAGGCCTTGTTTATATTGCTGGGAGAAAAGAGGCATTTGTACCCGAGATGGTATTTCCTGTGGGATCGTATTAGTGTTTGTGTTAGTCTGTCTTTGCGTCGTATGCTGTGTCCTTTTTTTCTGCTACCTTTTTGTGCGTCTGCTCAATCGGAGCCGTGGTAGTTATTAGAGGGACTATCCTCTTCGCTATACCCCCCTCTCCTATTAGGGGATGTGGGTTCCCTGCGTGAGTGTTTAAAATCGTGTTTGGACCCAGATCAATAATTGGGGTTGAATTAATTGATTTGAATTTGCTATTTAAAAGATTTTCCATGTTGGTCATTCTAGTTGACAGCTGATCCAGCCTAACCCTCATGTACGAATCCAGTCTCTCTACTAAAGATATTAAATTCTGTATCTCGGATTGAGACTCAGACTGGACAGTTCTACTACCAGATGAACTAGCTTTTTGTATTGATTGAATTTTGAACTGATCTACTTGTTTTTTCTTCGAGGGAGCACTTTTCTGTTGTTTGGGCGAGTGAGAAGAGGAGTGAACAACAACTAGTCCCGTATCTTTCTGGGAATTCTGGCCACCACTAGATCTTGGTCTTGATTATTTGTGGCTTTTTTTGGGGGGGGTGGTTGTGTAGGGGACTCACTAGTAATGGACTGTAGATCATCAGTGCTAGGTTGAATACAGCCATTTACTATACTAGAGGCTTTTTCCCCTAAGTTTGGTTGGGTAAATTCTTCATTGTAGGGTAACTCCTGGCTTAACCCAGAAGATGACCCCACATTGGACTCCTCTACTGATAGGATCTGTTTATCGAACACACCGACCTCTCCTGTTAAATAATTCAATAAGGTTTGCTGAGTATCAGAGCTTGGCCTGCTACCCCTGGGGCTCAGTAGTTTCCTTTTGCCCATGATTTAATATGAATTGCCCCAACTATCAATCAAAGAACCAAGAGACCGGGCCCAGCCCAGCCTCTTCCGGCCGATGACGGCCATGGACTGGCCCGCCCTTGGCCCGGGCGAGCCCGCGCACGTCCCGCGCCGCGGTAGTCGGCGCCTGAATTTGTATGCCCGGGGGCGGGGGGAGAGTCACTGGCCTCTTGCGAGACCGCGCTGGGATGTGAAGTCCTGGGCAGCGTGCGGTCCACGGGGCGAATGAGGCGAGCCACAGAGCCCCAGACAACACTCCCCACTCTCAGCCCCCCTGTGCAGGACAGCAAAGCTCTTGGCAAAAAAGGTAGGGCAACAGTATATCTCCTTCCAAACAGCGCCACGCGCCGCGGTAGTCGGCGCCTGAATTTGTATGCCCGGGGGGGAAGTGTCACTGGCCTCTCGTGAGACCGCGCTGCCCGCTGGGATGTGAGGTCCTGGGCAGCGCGCGGTCCGCGGGGTGAAGGAGGCGAGCCACAGAGCCCCAGACAACAGTCCCCACTCTCAGCCCCCCTGTGCAGGACAGCAAAGTTCTTGGCAAAAAAAATAGGGCAACAGTATATCTCCTTCCAAACAGCGGCAGCTATGCATTACGTCACACATGAACTTTGAAGACTTGCTAGCTAGTGCGCTAGTCAGATCCCACAAAGTACATACAACGGATCACTAGACGCGCAAGCGCTGTCTAGGCTCGACCTAAAAAGGACCATATTTGTCAATTTGGGTAAACCTGGTTATACCAGCTAGAATGTGAATGGAAGATGGTCTCTTACTTAACAAAGTGCCTACCTTCCAGCAGTAGCAAACCCTGTTAACCTCTATAAACAAGGACTAAAAGATCTGTACTTAGACAGTACAGGAAATGCGGGGTACCTCGCTGGATCCTAGATCCCACTGCTATTATTGAACTGGGTCCAGGATCTGGGTTGGCCCAGTGAAAAATGCTAAATTTGACCCTGTGTAATTTGCTGACACCGGACACATTCTGCACATTGTCTGCTTTCCGTTTACAGCATCAACTTGCAGCCAGTAAGGGTACTTTGTTTGCCAGCTGAGCTGGATCCAAAACAAAGACCTGTTCTAAAGAACGATCAGCCCTCTTTTTGCTGGAGTATCATCCTGGCTGGGAGCTATCTCGAGGCCTAAAACATAGATGCCACTACTACGGTGGGAAACAAGGTCACATAACTTGTTCTCGCTTAAAGTATTTAAGAGCAACTATGATTTGGGACAGATTTTTTAATTTGTTTAACCCACGTACATAGGAGATGTACATGCACTGTAAGATTGTCAGATATATCTCTTTGTATGAGTAATTACCCAAATAACAATTTAAGTCCCATTTACACATTTTTCAATTTTTTTTATAACGATGCTCCGCCCAGTGTAGGGTGTCAGAGCACTTTGTCACACGCATACAACATACAGAGACTATATATCATACAAATGTGTAAATCAGTGTACATAAAGAGAATGAGAATTCCAAGTTGTAAGCGTCACATATCGTCCTTACTGGTAGGCGTTTTTATTCTAAAAGTGCAACTTTAGAATAATGACAGTTTGAGAAAAACAGTTTACATGCAGATACATGATGCGAGTCCATAGCTCACTGCGCTATAGTAGAAGCATTGCAATTTAATAACTGCAAGTAACAAAAGTATGTGTCAAAAGCAGTAACCCACTTAGCTATCTCCTTAAAATATAATCTGGGACGCTCCCGGGTATCCATGCGCTTTATAAATCTGTTTACTTTACATTATATTACATTACATCTTGGATTTGCATGTTAGACGACGTGCTTTGCAGCAGGCACATTAACCTGCTACATTTCTTGGAGTCAAAACTGTGACTAGACAAAACACAGATCCACCAAACAGTGCATTAACGATCAGAGTTATCTTAGCACTATAATGATATCCTCAAATTTGTTGGGCATTCAAAGATATCTGCAGCATATGCCCTAACCCTATAAGCTATTATAATATGCAGCATATTTTTCCTCCCCCTTTCGAAGGGCACACTCTTACCCCCAATTTATGGTTTCCCGGAATAATTGTTGTCCCATTCGAGAACTGGTTGCAGATGTATTATGATTCATTCTTGTTATGCCTTTGTTTTAGAGCAAGAATTGTATGCAAAGGAAGAAACGCTGGTTAATTTCATATAGATTTAACAACTGTTGTTAATATTTGTAGGTGAATTTATAACCATTTGGTTATAAATTCAGGCTGGTGCAAATAAACGTATGCAACTTTGTTCTCTTCCTCCTAAGCTTATATTTATTTAGTTTTGTGCATGAAATGCATGTTTATGCTGTGGAGTTGTGATCCACTATAGTAAGTAGTGCACCTCAGTGCTGGAGTGCGAAATGTGTACCACTAACTAATGACAAAAACACAACCAACCAAAGCTCTTTATTATTAGGTATTCACTGATCTTTAATGTGAAGGTGTTTAACGTGCATGATTAAACTGCAACCTAAAATTAATGTATTGATGATTATTACAGCTTCCTGAAAGGAGACATGTTTATTGTGCACAATGAATTGGAGGATGGCTGGATGTGGGTTACCAATTTACGAACAGATGAGCAAGGACTTATTGTTGATGACCTGGTGGAAGTAGTGGTAAGTAACGTTTTATTATTAATGGAAGAACACCCACAAATGCAGCAAGAAGTGGGCACAAACATGCTGAATTGCGTAAAAATGATTATGTACTAATATTGTAGAGTGGAGTCTAGATACACATTTTTTTTTACTTTGTTCATACATGAGAGCAAACTTGAGTAAAAGATGGCTTTGTACAATTGGTGAGAATGCATTTGAGGTTCTTATTTTGGATCTTGAATTTACTGGAGGATAAGGGTAACATATGTATTGTTGCAGGCATTTTCTAGGCCCATTGCTCTTGCAGATGTATCTGATAATGCAAGTGTACGTGAGGTAACTTAGGGTGACCAAAGGGATGTTGTTGATAGTTACATTGGTGATATTGAGTTGTGACAAGGAAGAGTTCACGTTGTTGAATGAATAGACCTCTCAAACCTTCTCCTCCTTAACTGTAGAATAACTTCATGATTCACAGCGTTTGTCAGGTGTAGCCACAGAGTGATTTAAGTGGCATTTTAGAAGAGTGAGCTGTCTCTAGTCAAGGATGCATGACCGGTTTGGACTGAATCACCCTAGACCACATTGCAGAGACATTTGTATTATTTTCCTTCTAGAGAAAGCAGACTATGCAAATGTTTTCAAATTTGACCTTTGCTTCTGTTTATATCTTGGGTACTGAAGGTCAATAAGACTCGAAGTTTCTATTAAAGTTTCTTCTTTGTGAGGAAGAAGGCAGGTGAATTGACGCTGATCCTGGACCCCAGGGAACTCAGTAGGTTCCCGAGGAAACAGTCCTTTTGGAGGGTCATCTTGCAAGAGGTTTTTCTAGTGCAGCAGGGAGGTAAATTCCTCAGCTCCCGGGACCTACTGGACACCTGCTTCCACTTTTGTGACACTCAGTGTTTGAAACTCTCTGTAGTAGTATAGCATTACCAGTTCAAAGCCCTCCCTTTTGACGTGAAATCCACCCACAGCTATTCACGAACTATGCCCTCCGTAGAATTATTTTGTTAAGGACATGGCCACTAGGTATTTCCACAACTGGACGATTGTCGTGTGAAGGCTGCTTCAGTAGAAGAAGCATAGACTCCTTCACAGCATGCAGCCATCTTTTCCATCGGCTGGGCCCAGACAGTTAAAGTTTGAAAATTGTCCTCAGATCCAGGTACACAACTCCAATTCCCTATGCTCTAATTACTAAATACTTTTTCCGATTACAGCACGGTTTGCAAATTTATCGTAATCTTTTCTTGTTGTTCCTTTGTTTGAAAGCAAGGTCTGTATGCAATAACAGAAGTGTTGATAATTTTTATTCAGATTTAACAACTGATGTTCTTAATATTTGTAGGTGAATATGTAACCATTTGACCACAAGCTAATAAACATTTGCAGCTTTATTGTCTTCCTCTTAAGTTTATATTTATTTAGTTGTGTGCATGGAATGCACACCTATGCTGTGGTGGTGTGGCCCACTATAGAATGTTTAACAGAACAGGTAACTATATTTAGTCAGCTAATGCTTTTGCCCTTCATGAGATAGCGAGACCTTGCAATCTCATGCAGTCGACAGCATGTTGTCGACAGCTTCAGTCTTCTATTGTTAACCCCTTGCATGCTGATGACGGCTCCCGTCCGTCATGCATTACAGTGCTCCTGTGCTGATGACGGCCGGGAGCTGTCATGACCACGCCCGCGATCAGAATGTCCAGCACAGGAGCGGAGGGGTTAAATTAAAGTCTAATTTACCAACAAATGCACATATTTACACTGTAATATTGGCATGGTGACATTGATATGCAAGTCCCCCAAGTTTTTATTTGTTCTGGGACACAAAGCAATAAAGTGATTTTCAAGATATCGCACTATGTGCTCCTTTACAAATGGCCTAGTAACAAGGCACAGCAATATTGTACATAGTTCTGCACTAGTTACATGATCCTAAATACTCAGTTGGGCTGAGCATTCCCTTCAGGAAAACGAATCACAATGTTCTGTTCATTTTCGTGGAGCATTTGGTGGCAAAAAATCTCAAAAATTGCTAGCTTTGTCATCCTGTATAGGCCAGCAGATAATCTTATAAAGGATTGGGGAGCTCACAGGCAGGAGCTATTACCGAATGTCTCTAGTTGGAAGAGGGGATATCTATCCTTGTCTGAGCTCAGGAGAAATGGGCCACCAGACTGTGCCTGTCTGCATCCCTGCCACAGCTAGCTGGCAAGACTTTTCTGATCGGAACTGACAACATGACCCCTGTGTATTATATTGCAAAACAAGGATGTAAGGTCACCCTATTGGAGGAGGCTCAACGACCATGGTGGTGCCAAACAGTGCGGGGCGCCTCACCAATACCAGCCTTGACAAATTTCCAGCAGGTGTGTTCACCCCATCCTAGACTTGTTTGCCACTCTGAAACGCAAGACATGCAAGCAGGTATTTTCTTTAGGTCATGGTTAAACCACTTTGCCTACCCCTTTTCTTGCATTACTGATCTTCATCAGAACACTGAGGATGTCCAAGACCGCATTATCCTCGCTGATATTAGTGGCCCAAGCATGGTTATGCTAGTTTTGGTATGCCGACCTGGCTCAGCTCCAAGCATCCACCAGTCCTCCTGAAGATCATCTGTGGCTGCTCATCCGACACAACTGCCAAGTCCTGTATCATGACCTGAAATAACTGAGTCTTGACAGTGTGGTTCCTGAAACAGTTAGAATTTGTATATCTGGACATATACGTAGATTGGCAGGCAAAACTTGCATGAGCATGTGCCCCTGCTAGGACAAAAACCTATGAAACAAAGTGAAAGCGTTTTGTATATGGTATCCGCTGAAGTGGTTCAGTGCCATCTCCGTGCGATGTCACCAACTCTAGTTTTCTGGGGAGAGGAGCTGGCCTAACGGCTAGGGCGCTCGACCTCGGACCTGGGGATCTGGGTTCGAGTCTCGGTAACAACGCCAAAAACCTCCTGTGATTCTGGGTAAATCACTTAATCTCCCCGTGCCTAAAATTAATGCGTGTCCTCATGTAACGTAACTGGTGCTATGTAAAGCGCTCTGATACCCGATTCAGTTCGGGTCTAGTTCGCGCTATATAAAACTCTGTTTAAAAAAAACAAAAAAAAACTGAAGGGCTCATCAGTAAGAGTGCATTTGGCAGGAATTTCGAGGTTCCGAATGCCTAGTGATGCTCCCTTCCACTTTTCTCAAAGAATCATCAAACAGTTCATGGTTAGACTATTCAAGGGTTTTTTCGGTGTTCGTCGACCTTTAATATCATAACTTCAATTCAATTGAAACTTTATTGCGGCTAGATCTAGCCATAAAAGCAGATTCGGATAAAAGCAATTATTGTTACCATCCAAGGTCAAAATAAGCATTTCATAATGAACACAGCAATTAAGTGAAGTAAAAAAAAACATTAAATACAATCGTCATTATGGGAATTCATAATTCTAAAATACATTACATATAAAAATATAATTTACAATACGGATTTCATACAGTTCTAAAACTCTAAAAACTTTAAAACTCCATATTGAGCCATCCATATCACTCGGATCCCTAGATACATCCCACCAGGACACCCTCCTCAGCCGATGCATATATATGCTTCTGGTGTGTGTCCGAGTGCTCTGCATGTAAATGTTTGACACTAATCACTAGCTATGGGTAGTTCCGATTTTTGCAGGTTTCTACTAATTAACTACATAGAGAACAGGAATTTTGATACTGCGACCACATAGACCGGGTCGTTATCAGTCCTTAGAATTCTAAAGAAGTCTAGGTAGTTCCTGACACCCAAGTTCCTGCATAGTTGTATGATCCATTTACGCCTTGGATGTTTGTATGCTTCACAAAAGAGCGTGACATGGATTAATGATTCTTCCTCGGTCTGACACCCGGGGCAGAGGTGGGAACAACCTCCTGCCCACTTGTTGGTGATCGCAAATAGCGGGAGGGTTCCAAATCTAAACTGCAGCAACAGTTTATTTGCTAGGGTCGGATGGATGATGTCCAAAGCCCTCTCAAATTCATAGTGACACTTAAAATCAAGGAATCTGTGTGTTAGGCTCGAGGGATTATCTAACTGGAATATTTGTCTTAGTTTGTGCTCTTTTAATGCGTTCGCCAAGGATTTAGCTGGGCAGAATGTTTCAGGATCTGTCCATAGTTTTTCCATGCCAATGGTCCTAAATGAGTGTTTTACATAAGAGAACCAGGGTATATTACCCGCCCCCTGTGTGGACAGCACCACTTTTAGCTCCTCCTTATAGCTAGCCAGAAGTGTGGCTCAATGGTTAGAGCGGCAGACCCTGATGCAGAGGTCTAGCCCAGGACCAGGGTTCAATTCCCTGCCTCGGCGGGTCTTGAACTCAAAATTCCACGGACCTGATAATTCTCACCTCAGTGCCTATTCCAATCATGGAGTCCCACTCTGCAACTCTTGGCAATAGCTTGCTTAATCTCCACAACGGCCCCCACAACGCTAAGGATGCCTGGCCTCCACCCTGGGGGTGCCCAGGAGTGGACACCTCACAGGGAAAGCCAGGATGGGTTCCACAGCGGTATTCGTACAAGCGCCTTGAGATCTTTGCGGGTGAGTAGTGCGCTATACAAGTATCAATTTACTAGCCAGCTCAAGGGCGCTCCACAGCAGTCGCCAGTATAACAGTGGTCGGGTGGAGATAATGTCCGCAACAGGAACAATATTTAAATCCATCCTTAACGGAACAAGCGGGGTATTTTTTGGCACGGTCAAGATTTGTCTAAGAAAATTGATTTCAGTGACTGTGAGGGCATTGTGAGACTTGTGCCCCCACAGTTCAGCCCCGTAGAGAGAGGCTGATCGAGCTTTGACCCTGTATATTTCCAGTGGTGGACTTATGTTTTTTAGAACGCAACTCTTATACATTTTTAAAATTCCCCCAACTGACTGGGTGAGTTTTAAGTTAGCCGTAACCATCTGGGAGCCCCACCCCATTTTTTTGGTTAATGTGAGACCAGGGTAATCAAAGGTGGGGACCCTTTCAAGTGTTCCAGTGTCTAGCAAGGGTTGTGGGCAGTTAGTGGATCTAGCATTAAAAACCATATATTTAGTTTTTTTTAATGTTGATCACAAGATTCCTTTTGTGGCAAAACTGTGCAAATTGGTTCAGAACACGCTGCATACCTCGAGCTGACTTTGACAGCAGCAGAGTGTCATCCGCAAACGTCAGAGCGGGAAACCTAGTTTGGGACAGTTTAGGGCAGTCTATATCCTTGATAGCGAGTAGGTCGTCTATCAGTCCGTTTAAGAAGAGGGAGAAGAGGGTAGGCGCCAACATGCAACCCTGCCTCACCCCCTTCTCTACGGGGAACGGATCTGTCAATTAGCCGTTCCTGCCATACCTAACTCTTGGAAAAGTACCTTTGTGAAGTTGTTGAAGTTGATAACATAGGTGTGGGGGAACCCCCATAGTCAGCATGATGGTCCACAACTGGCTACGGTCCACCGTATCGAAAGCAGATTTTAAGTCAACGAAGGTTAGATATAGGCTCCCACCTTCCAACACAACATGCTTCCAGTAAATTAACTGGAGCCTGAATAGTTGGTCTAGCGTGGAAGTTTTGCCCTAAAACCCGCTTGCAAAGGAGTAAGGATATCGTGATCACTGATCCAATCCTGCAATCGTTGTAGAAGTACCCTAGCATACATTTTTTGAGATACATCAATAAGGCTAATATCATAACAGAAAACTGAATTTTAGCCATCTAATGCTTCTATCCCGGCTGAGGTAAGGAGACTCCGCATTTTATCAGGAGCATGTTGGCAACAGCTGTAGTCTACAGGTGAATACCTCTACCGAACATATGATGAGTAGCGACTTGGTGAAGATGGCATACTTTTATCACGCACCACTGCTTTCATCTAAATGTGCACGCTTATTCCAAAGGGAATCAAAAAGTAGTACAGAACCTGATTAAGTGAAGGTGCATATGCTTCCTGCTCATTAGGTGTTCATGATACTGCTTGCTATTCTGATTCAAGATCTTTTGAAAGATCCAGTTCTGAAGAAAAAATGTTTCTCATTTGTAACTCTAGTTCTTAAGTAAGTAAATATTTATTTGCATAGTTAATTAAAACATTGCAATACAAACATATATATATTTAATAAAACGGTCACATACATGCATAAAACTTGTTCCTTCAAAATACTTAAAAATCTTAAAACCGTGTTAATAAATTTGCTGGTTTTGGGCTTTAGCGGCATAAAACTTTTTGGGTTTCTTTTGTTTTCAGAAATAAAAATAAAAAATGTCAAAGCAGGGGCGTCTTAATGTTAGCTTGTAATTTCTGACGGGGGTTCCTGATGTTTCTATTTCTGGCATTTTGCTTTCACGCAGTCGCAAAAATGTAATTGCTCTGCAGTTCAGTTGCGGATCACTAGGTGCAAAGCATGCAATCAGGGCTTGCCTCCTTGTACGAATTCCTCGTTGATTAAATTATTGTTTCAACAAATTATTTCTTTCTTTGTGAAGTTATTTACAAGAGCATAGTAGATGCAGCAGATCTTCCTGAGCTGTTCCGCAAAATCTTCACACAAGACCTGCTTTTTTCTGTAGCCATGATGGAAGGTGCTCGATACAAGGAAGCAGGCCGAATCTGTATTTCATAAATGGAATTTTTATATTTTTGTCAAATCCCAGATTAAAGTAGGCTTGCATTTCTATCTTCGAGTATGTATGCAGAGTCATCCATCCACGACCTCTCTGTGAAAGTGCGGCCTTGTCCTCCAACCATGACAGTAGTTTCACCGTCTTCCACACTGTTTTTTTAAAAATTACAGTGATTGTCGGTGTTTCCCAAAGTTGATTTAGCCCTAATTTAGATAGGCTGCTATGAAGATATTTCGCAGCTGGTAATGTGGTGTGTGTTTGTAGCTCTTTCCACAGCTGGTCATTTAACGTTCCCCGAGGAGTTTTTCACACTTTATCCCATGCGATGACGAAGGCCCCTTGTCTGGCAATTGTTTGCTTCGAGAAGCCAAACTCAAGTCTGATTTGAGCAGGCGAGGTGTATTTCGGGAGCCCAAAGATAACCCTGTATGCAGTAGTAACAGTGGCGTTGAGTATTTCCGCGTCCTTGCCCTTCTGTGCCTCGCTACCATAGGTGATTGATGGTAAAAGTTTTGAACGAACCACCTCTTCGAGTGGCAGGATAGAAGGGCCAGATAATTTGGAGTTTAGGATTTTTAGGGACGTTGCTATTATTAAGCCTTTTTGCCTTATGCTATTCCTCTGCGCCAGGAATTGTCCCCCGGATTCCAGCTTCACACCAAGGTATTTGTATTATGTTGTTCCTTCTATTCTGGTCTCCCCGCAAAGCCAAGTTGCAGTTTGTTGCCTTTTTTTGCCGATTATCATCGTTCTCGTTTTGTCCAAATTGATTGTGTGATCATTTGCTTGTGAGAAGTCCAGCGTTGTATTTAGGAGATGCTGCAGCCCTACTTTAGTTTTGCTAATCAGGACTATGTTGTCAGCATAAAGAAGACAGGGAAGGACCCTGTCCCCTAATTTCGGGGCGTGTGAGTTGCAAGTGGTTAGCAGCTTAACTAGATCGGCTGTATACAGATTGAAGAGAGTGGGTGCCAAAACACAGCCCTGTTTCAGACCATTTTCCGCATTTTGACAGGAAAGTCCAGTTTCCCAACTTTACCTGTAGCCAAGTGTCTGTGTCCAAGTTTATTATCAAGTTGAGTTGGGGCTGAGGAAGTCCCCAATGCTGTAATTTGGACCACAGTCTTAAACGATTGACATGATCAAATGCTGCCTTGTAGTCCATAAAGCAGAAGTATAATGATGATCTTCGCTGCTGCCTTGTCCATGAGCATTGCCATGCTTAATATATTAGTTGTTGTCCCAACTGATGTTGTGAAACCGGTTTGTTGGAGAGGAATTGCTGATTTTTCTTTCACCCAGGCCTGCAGGTCCTCCAGTATCAAGCCTGCGAAACATTTTGCTTCGATGTCCAGAAGAGCCACTAAGCGATAATTTTGAGGTTTCATCTTGTCGCCTGATTTATGGATTGGGGAAATAATTGAGCCTTTCCATGAGCTGGACATGATATTCAGCGATCTGATTTCTCTAAAGAGTGTGTCCAGTGCTTCTGCCCAGAATGTTGCCTCCGGCTTATGAAGTGCTGACGGGATTCCATTTGGGCCAGGAGCACCTTCTTTTCTCCTCTTTCTTATCTGCCTTTTAATGGAATCAATTTGAGCCATTTGCTGCTCTTTATTTAGTAGATCTTGTTCTCTTTTCCAAAAATTGGCAGGATCAGTTTCAACACAGGCTTGAGATTAGATTGAAGATAGAGTTCATTTTGGCAGACTTTGCGCTTCTTGCTATATTCGGTGCCTTGTTGAAAGTGGGACCTGAGGTATTGTGTCCAGGCTTCCTCTGTGATGTTTGTGAAAACGCCGTCATGATTGTGGTAAATGAATCGGTTTATGGTACCCCAGAATCTGGTGCTGCTCTTATGTTTAACATCGGCATATAGTTTAACCCACAAATCCTCCTCTATCGCTCTATTCGCATCCCTTTTTAATTTTTTGAGGGCTATCCTTTGTTTCCGTAGTTCATGTAAGTGTGGTACGTCGCTGGGCTTGTGTCGCAGGTATCTCATTAATTTTTGGATCCTTTTTTTTGCAAGCTTGATATCTTGCTTTGCGGTACGCAATATTGGTATGATGCCACTGAATCTATGGAGGTTAAGTGGTTTGATATTGGTCGCGTATTCCTCCATTGCCTCCAGTCCTTGTGGCATGATGTTTTGCAATTTCAAGCATCTTGTTTCCTGCGGCTATCTTAAGTTTGATTCTTCTTAGGTTTATGGTGGTAATTATTCCTTAAGGTTCCCGGCAGTGTTCGAATGTTGGAGTAACTGTTTTCAATTCTATTTCTTGCGCCGATGATCACTGTCTCCTTTGTTGCCCAGCTGGAACGATGCAATTTGGTGATGACTTAGGGAGGCAAAAGTATAGTCTAATATCAAGCTTGTTTTTGTTGAACTATGTCATCACGGGAGGGTTGTCTTTCGGTGATCTTCCATTTAGTGCCCTTACATTGAGATGTTCCAGGACCTCTAAGATCATTTGCCCTGTTTTAGTTTGCCCGCATGATGTTTTCCTTGCTGCGGGATGTTCCAAACTGCATTTTGGGTTAACACTTCTTCGTCCACGGAGGATCCCATCAAATTGTGGTTTAAGTCCCCAGTTAGGATAAGTTCAGTTGTGGGTCCCTCACGTATGCATGTTTAGACAACGTTGCACATTTCCTTAGCTTGTTTGATTTTATTTTTCGGTTGACTATACATATTTAACAACATAATATTAGAGTCCCTTTTGTTTAGTGTAGGCGTTGAGAAGAAAATAGTAACTGCTAAGGTTGATTGTGTTGTGGAATCAAAAATGCAAGCAGAGTGGGCAACTGCATTTGCGACATATGTGACCAAACCTCCTTTGAGATGCCCATATTTTGCTCCCCTGATGGCATTTGTAAAGAAGCGCAGAAATCCTAGGAGATGAGGCGGGTCGGTCATCCACGTTTCTTGTGGTGCCACTATGTCAAAGGCCCTGACATAGGTGACAAAATCCAAGTCTGCAAATTTGTTGGGAAGCCCGTTTGCATTCCAGGAGCAGAGCCGCACTGTCCCTAATATGTTAGCTGTGTTTTGCGGGAAAGCGCTTTGTCA
The DNA here is from genome assembly GCF_964261635.1 of Lissotriton helveticus. Taxonomy (NCBI): domain Eukaryota; kingdom Metazoa; phylum Chordata; class Amphibia; order Caudata; family Salamandridae; genus Lissotriton; species Lissotriton helveticus. Next base: position 646,738,900 of record NC_136059.1, read on the forward strand.
GTCTCTTATGTTTGTGGTTCTCGGGAACCATCTTGTGTCTTCTTCCCGAGGTAGGTCCATTTTGTTGCTGTTACAGTGCCCTATGGTTCCTCTCAGCACTGATATAGTTGGTCTTCCAGCGGCCGTATCTGGCGCCGTCTGGGGTTCAGGAATTAGCAGATCAGGATATTCTGGCTTGAAGTACAGGGTGATAGTTATCCCCCAGGACTTTAGGATGTCGCTTTCTTTCAGTACTTTGTGTGCTGTTATCGGAGTGACCCATGTTGCTCTTGTTTTTTCACCTGCCTTTGAATCCCCGTAATTTATGAATTCAATGAGCTTAGAGGAGTGTCATGATGCCCCATGTTTTGCGTTCCACCTAGCGGTGACATTTCCAATTGTGGTTGAGACACCAGGGATGTCGCGGTGTCTGGGATCCTGAAAGGTCTCCGAGGTTTTTATTCTAGTCCTTTTTTCTCCGACAGTTGTGGATTGAGTGCGGTTTACGACAGGATTTTCCACCAGACTCAATTGGAGAGGGTCAACTCCCGCAGTCTCGTGTGCGTCCTCATTTGCATCCTCAGGAGCACTGATTTCTTGCTTTCTGCTCGATAGAGGTTGGGCGCAATTAGGCACATTTGTGATGCTGTTAATACTTTCTGGTTGAAAAGCTATTCTGCTGCATAGTCCCACTTGACACTAGCAGCGTCCCTTCTTGCTCCGATGCGGTCCCAAAGAGTCGTTGACATCCCAACCTAGAGAGATTTTTTTTCTTGTTCCGGCCTTTCCTTTTTTGTGCACGTCTTAGTTGTGCGTTTAGTTTCACTTCCCCTTTAGCTGCCTCTGCTTGTTCTGTTTGGTCTGCCGTATGGCTGTGGATGAATGGCATTGCTATTATTTGCTTTCTGTTGTCGCTGTCGAAGTTCTCCTCTAGTTGTTCTGTTGGGGTTGATTTTTCCTCCACGTTCACTGGCCCATACATCACTGCCATGCCCAGGCAAAATTTCTCCGTTTAGAGGCTGTTTGATTTCGTTGTTTGTTGCCATTTTTTAGTTGTGCGCCTAGGTCCGTTCGCATCGCTGGCAGAGTTGCCAGCTTATCCACAGTTGGGCTGCATCCACAAGTTCGTCATTTAGCTAGGGTATGGTACTGACAGCTTTCAAACATTGTGTTCGGATTTCCCAGTCTGCCATCGATCGATACCACATATACTGCCAGGGTGTTCAGTAAGGATAATTGTATATCCCTTTTGTCAGTCTGGTATTGCAAGGCCTCAACCAGAAACTGCACTGTTTTGAGCAGGCTTGCCCATGGGTCCCCTTGGGCAGTTTCTTGTCCCTCCTCTTTGGGGCTGCCAGCCTCACTGCAGGTTTTGTTTCCTGTACCCGTGTTTTGCATTTTCCCCTGGTATGCTCTAATTTCACTGGTTGTGCAAAATGGGTAGCTCGCGTCCGTCTATTTTTGAGTTTCCTGCTGATCCTGCTAATTTGCTTCTGGATGTGACCACCCGGTAAGCTGACTGGAGAGCTTCACGCTCATCCATATCTAAAAATGATTGTTGGTCTGGTTCGTCTGGGTCTTCTTATTCGTCCAGCAGCAAGCTTGATTGCAACAGCGGAAGCTTGTTTTGGGGTCGTATAGGGGCAAAGCATATTTTGTCTTCGAAGACCAGCTTGTCTTTCAGGTTTTTGGGTGTTAGTCCCCCTTTAGCCTGTGTTCTTCTTGTGCTCCTTTTCAAGTTGTCCTCAAGGGGATCGATCTTGGTTCCCAGCTGGAGGATATCTGTCGTATTTCCTAACTTAAGAATGGTCAATGGCTCTAATGATTTGCAGTTGCCTCCGTAATTTTTATGTTGAATGAGGGGTCTGGGCAAAGTAGACGCAGGGATGTTATGGGTACATGCAGGACTGACAGGGCTGACAGTGATACTTCTGCGAGTGTCTGTTGCCAATTGTTCACTTACGTTGTGCTCTAACGTAGGCCCTCCGTTTTGGGGCGAGTTTGGTGTTGTCTCTGGCATTGACTCTGGGTGCCACGCATTTGACTTTGTCCCCGGGGACGTCTCTGGAGTTTTGAGAACCCTGCTTGCAACAGGTGCTGGTCTGTGTGGACATGACACTGTTTTGTCCCCCCTTCCTATTTGGGCTGTAGGACCTTTAAGCCTTTCTACCTTCCCTTTATCATCAGGACAGGGGAGGAGTGGTGTTTGAAGTCCCGTGGGTGCAGCCGGGTGTGAGAGCAGTGTGTACCTTGTGTTTTTTAAAAAGCAAAATTTGGTGTTGATTTTTGGCTGAAAAAGGTGATTTTGGGGGGTTTTAGACTCTGGCGTCGCGTTCCTGAGCTCCTTTGTGTCTGTTGTTATTTCAAATAGGGAGCCTTCTGGCTTCATTGCCTGCATTGCCAGTCTGGTCTTGACCTGAGGCTCCGCTTCCTTTTCCGCTTAGCCGTATTACTCAAGTTGCTTCTGACGTTTCCAGCTTTGGTTGCAGATTTGAGCACCCCGCTTACCCGCCCTGATCTCATTCCCCCAGTTGTATGAGCTCTAGTGAGGAGTCTGTCTTGTGTTTCAAGCAACTGAAACCCCCCTGGAAACTGCCTGGAACTGCTGCGGGACTCTGCAGGATGCTGCGGTGCTGTAAACCTTCTGTAAACCCGCTATAAAACTGCCCGTCATCCGGGTTGCGGGCTGTGAGGCTGCTGAGGCTGGGAGGCTGCCGTCGGGTGCTCCAAGTGGCTGAGCGCTCCGGACTCCGGGCGGCTTTTAGTCCAAATGCCGGGCCGAGCCTCAGGACCCTCCAAAAGCCTTGCCTCTCCTTTCCTCTCTGCGTTTCCTCTCCGAATGGTGGCGGCGGGGCGGCGGTCAAGCGAAAAACCAGGACTGGAATAACCTGGTGTCGCGGGTCCTGGAGTTCACTCTCCAGAATGATATAAAATCCATGAGGGGCGGTGCAGCCGGCGCTCACCCGCTGCTGTATGGCACGAGCCCAGTGCGCCGAGAGACTGGGCCTCCCAGTGAAACCCTTCTCCCCGGGGTCAGCCGCAGTTTGGTCCCCGCTCCAGCAGCTTGCTGCTTTTGTACGGCATGCGCCAGGGGTGGCAAACGGCGCCTCACCGTGAATCCCTCCTCCCCGGACTCAGGTGCGGGCGACGGGCGTGAGTGAGTTTGGTCCCCTCTTCAGCAGCGTGCTGCTCCGTACACCTGCGCTGCTGCAGTGAAGGGAGAGCTCCGCTTCCACCAGAGCCCATGGGCCCGGGGTATAGACAGGAACGAGCTGACAGCCAAGACGTCAAGTGGGACAAGGGGATGGGACTGGGTCAGCTTTGCTGTCTTTCATCGATTCACATGCGACCCAGACCAGATGACCACCTGCTTCCTACCCTCCTCTGTTCCCATACCGTTCTCCCCCCCCCATCCGAGGCACACTCATTTATATGTATCATTTAAACTTCTGAACTCTGGTGTCATGTATGTGGAATTGTGCTCAGCACATCCACCTCATTGACTAAGGTTTCGGTTGTTTCTAATAAGGTGGTTGTGCTACTAAACCATTATGTTTGCTGAATAGCCCTGTTAATTCTTCTGGGGTGGGAGTGATGCTTGCAATTATTGATTTGCGTAGTAGCATCTTAACTCAGGTTAGGTAGGAGAGCAACATACAATTGGCAATAATAGTAATATAAACCAATGAGTGCAAATTGACAGCAGAGTAGCTTGTCGGATTCTTATAGTTTCTTCAAAGAGCCACACCCGAACATGTTTTTTGCCACTTTGTTTCAAGCAAGCATGGGACTTTTTCAAGGTATACAAGGAAAAGAACAGAGAACTCCTTTTGACTGTGCCGAGGTGGTGTGCCAACCAAATGGGGTCGGACGGCTGTTTGCACATCACTTGATGATCCACTAACGAAAAATGATGCTATTAGAAATGAAAGGGAACATGGTGCTATTTGTGATAAGTGAAAACTCTTGATGTGAGAATGTTGCTAAACCAAGTATATAGTGTTTGTTGTATGGTAAGCAATAACTTGGTTGGATAAACAAATTGATGTTTTTATGTTGAATATTAGTATTATCTCTTAAAGTGAATTTGGATGAATTATAGTTACCCTGAAGTTACCGCCTTGATTTTTGAGGGAGTTGTAAATTTGCCGGGGCTTTGTAGGAAAGTAGGATCTGCTTTCATGGTTACCCCCACTTTTTAGCTCTCGCACCTGGCGATACAGCGCAAAGCGCTGTCGCCAGCGAGACCTATAGTCTTCGAGACTGCTTTCAAGGGCTTGCAAGGGAGACAGGAGATAGGCACGCGCAGGCTGCAGGCCGGATCGGATCAGTGAACGCGCGTGTTCACTACGTACAGTCATCTCCTGTCTCCCTTGCAAGCCTCCTGCAGTTACTGTCACTTTCCCTTCCCCCTCGGCTCCACGTCAACGCGCCCCGAAGTGCTCCTTTCCGCAACAGCACAATTTCATTTTACTCGTTTTATTTACTACTGGATCTGACACCAGAAAGGACCCGCCCCACAGACCCAAACTCGTGCTCAAGGCTTCAGCTACTGGCCGGCCACCCACTCACTCGGGCTGTGGAAGGAGCGAAGACCTCGGCGCTGCCCGGGTGTCACTTGGCAGCCTCTCTCGGCAAGTAATCTCCTCGGGCAGCCTCTTTCCACGGCGGGAGGGAGTGTGTCGCACTCACAGCAACCACCACGGCTGCTAATAGCGCGCACAGGAATCCGGGGAGATGAGACTGCGCGCGCGCGTGGTCACGGGATCGTAGCGAACCAGAGGCAATGCACAGAACCGGGGAGGTTGGCAATGCGACGTGACGCGGTAGAGGCTGGGTGGCTCTTTACCCACGGGTTGCGCCACAGAAGGTGCTGCGTAGTGAAGTTAGACTTATTTTACTTGTTTGAGATGCTGCCGGCGGACACAAGACCGAGCCTCCTCCTGCGGCTGCCACCGGCAGAGCCTGGACTCACTGTGACCCGAGGGACGTTGGTCTTGGACGCTGGCTGCCATGGCACGCCGTCGAAGGACAGGAACAGAAAAGGTTAGGAACCTGAGCCTTAAGTTCACTGCAGCCTCCTCTGAGTCTTTAGTTCAAGTCTGCCTCAAACGGATCCGGAGTGGTGCAGGGCTAGCGTACTCCCCTCAGCAGTGCCAGCATCCCTGGGGCAGGGGACCCCACAGGACATGCAGAGGCGGCCAAGATCAGCGGTGGTGCACTGCCACATTCAAAGATGCCAGTGTCTCCGGATTCTCCCCAAAGCAGCGCGCCCGCCCAGAAAACTGCGTGGAAACATTTCAAAACCGAGGCATGGAAAAAGCATTAACCGTGTGTGGGCATAGGACCAGTGGAAAAATAACTCCCACACGGTTTGAACTGAGCATGCATTGTAGCTGCTGCTAGCTGGCACAGCTGGGGACTTGTCGTGCTGTCCTTATTGCATCTTGGTTGCATCACGCAGGCCAGGGTGATGCTGTTGTTTCTGAGGTGGACAAGGCAGGCTATGTCTAGGCAATGTAACTGTGGTGCTGAATGAACCGTGAGGGCTCTCCGTGCTGTAATGTGTGCCTCAGCTGTAACAATTCACTGAAATTGGGATTTAAGAGGTGTCACCCGTAGTTACTACTTTCGTCACGCTGTTGTTTCACTTCCTCCAAATGCCATCAGTTCCTTCATATCCTCCTTCTGCCTCTCGTTCTCCCATCAACTTTTTCCCCTTACTTTCACTATTTTTAGTCGACTGTTGCCTTCCACCCCTACTGTCACACTTTCTCCGCGTCACACGTGTTCCTACACTGTAAACCACTCCCCCCCCCAACCTTTGTACTCATTAACGCCAGTTTCTGCTCCCTACTATCCATTTTCTGATGGCTCTCGCCATTTCGCTTTCTGAAAGTCTCCTTTGACTTTAACCCATTGCACCTTCCCCCTCGTGGTCACTTCTTGTTACTCTGACCCATTCTGTCTGCCCTGCACCTTTGCTGAGGACTGCTCACAACCTCCTCCGATTGGAACCTCCTCCTCCTGTTACACATCCCAGAAAGCCAAGAGAAAACAAGTGAGCTACCCACGTATGGGATTTGGAAGACCGGAAGTTCTGCATCCATGTCGTGTACCCACTGCACATTGTTATCTTTTGCACATGTCCTGGGTCCACGTTTCACTCTGTAGTATCTTTACGTACACCGCTGAGGACAGGTCCAAGGGGACAGTCTCGTAGGAAAAGGGTTGTTTTTTCTGTATGCCTTCTTAGTGTTACATATTTTGATTGCTTCCATATAGCGCTTCAAAGTCCTGACAAGGCGCTATGCTTGTATTCCTCCTAAAAACTTTGCCCAGTGGTCCTGTTGGCTCTTTTTTTACGTCTCCTACCAGGCACACACACTTCCAGCCGTCAGTGCACACTTCCACCAGGCACACACACCGCCAGCTTGCAGTGCGCCCTTCCACCAGGCACACACACCACCAGCCATCAGTGCACAATTTCTACAGGCACACACACCAGGAGGGCATAATCATCAGCCGTCAGTGCACGCATCAATTGTTAATGCATCCACAATTAACTATTGTAACAATCGCAGTATGGCGCACTTTACTTTTAAACATGTCAGTGCACACTTTTCCACCAGGCACACACACCACCAGCCGTCAGTGCATGCTTTCACCAGGGATACACACCACCGGCCGTCAGTGCACACTCACCAGGCACAGACACCACCAGCGCACGCTTTCACTGGGCACTCTCACTCTCACTCTCACACTCTCTCACTCTCTCACACTTCACACCCTCACTCTCTCACTCCCTCACACCCTCACACCCTCACTCTCTCACTCTCTCACTCTCTCACTCTCTCACACTCTCACACTCTCACTCTCTCACTCTCTCACTCTCTCACTCTCTCACTCTCTCACTCTCTCGCTCTCTCGCTCTCTCGCTCTCTCGCTCTCTCGCACTCTCGCACTCTCGCACTCTCGCTCTCTCGCACTCTCGCACTCTCGCACTCTCGCACTCTCGCACTCTCGCTCTCTCGCTCCCTCGCTCCCTCGCTCCCTCGCTCCCTCGCTCCCTCGCTCCCTCGCTCCCTCGCTCCCTCGCTCCCTCGCTCCCTCGCTCCCTCGCTCCCTCGCTCCCTCGCTCTCTCGCTCTCTCGCTCTCTCGCTCTCTCGCTCTCCCACACGGTTTGAACTGAGCATGCATTGTACCTGCTGCTAGCTGGCACAGCTGGGGACTTGTCGTGCTGTCCTTATTGCATCTTGGTTGCATCACGCAGGCCAGGGTGATGCTGTTGTTTCTGAGGTGGACAAGGCAGGCTATGTCTAGGCAATGTAACTGTGGTGCTGAATGAACCGTGAGGGCTCTCCGTGCTGTAATGTGTGCCTCAGCTGTAACAATTCACTGAAATTGGGATTTAAGAGGTGTCACCCGTAGTTACTACTTTCGTCACGCTGTTGTTTCACTTCCTCCAAATGCCATCAGTTCCTTCATATCCTCCTTCTGCCTCTCGTTCTCCCATCAACTTTTTCCCCTTACTTTCACTATTTTTAGTCGACTGTTGCCTTCCACCCCTACTGTCACACTTTCTCCGCGTCACACGTGTTCCTACACTGTAAACCACTCCCCCCCCCAACCTTTGTACTCATTAACGCCAGTTTCTGCTCCCTACTATCCATTTTCTGATGGCTCTCGCCATTTCGCTTTCTGAAAGTCTCCTTTGACTTTAACCCATTGCACCTTCCCCCTCGTGGTCACTTCTTGTTACTCTGACCCATTCTGTCTGCCCTGCACCTTTGCTGAGGACTGCTCACAACCTCCTCCGATTGGAACCTCCTCCTCCTGTTACACATCCCAGAAAGCCAAGAGAAAACAAGTGAGCTACCCACGTATGGGATTTGGAAGACCGGAAGTTCTGCATCCATGTCGTGTACCCACTGCACATTGTTATCTTTTGCACATGTCCTGGGTCCACGTTTCACTCTGTAGTATCTTTACGTACACCGCTGAGGACAGGTCCAAGGGGACAGTCTCGTAGGAAAAGGGTTGTTTTTTCTGTATGCCTTCTTAGTGTTACATATTTTGATTGCTTCCATATAGCGCTTCAAAGTCCTGACAAGGCGCTATGCTTGTATTCCTCCTAAAAACTTTGCCCAGTGGTCCTGTTGGCTCTTTTTTTACGTCTCCTACCAGGCACACACACTTCCAGCCGTCAGTGCACACTTCCACCAGGCACACACACCGCCAGCTTGCAGTGCGCCCTTCCACCAGGCACACACACCACCAGCCATCAGTGCACAATTTCTACAGGCACACACACCAGGAGGGCATAATCATCAGCCGTCAGTGCACGCATCAATTGTTAATGCATCCACAATTAACTATTGTAACAATCGCAGTATGGCGCACTTTACTTTTAAACATGTCAGTGCACACTTTTCCACCAGGCACACACACCACCAGCCGTCCGTGCATGCTTTCACCAGGGATACACACCACCGGCCGTCAGTGCACACTCACCAGGCACAGACACCACCAGCGCACGCTTTCACTGGGCACTCTCACTCTCACACTCTCTCACTCTCTCACACTTCACACCCTCACTCTCTCACTCCCTCACACCCTCACACCCTCACACCCTCACTCTCTCACTCTCTCACTCTCTCACTCTCTCACACTCTCACTCTCTCACTCTCTCACTCTCTCACTCTCTCACTCTCTCACTCTCTCACTCTCTCACTCTCTCGCACTCTCGCACTCTCGCACTCTCGCACTCTCGCACTCTCGCACTCTCGCACTCTCGCACTCTCGCACTCTCGCACTCTCGCACTCTCGCACTCTCGCACTCTCGCACTCTCGCACTCTCGCACTCTCGCACTCTCGCACTCTCGCTCTCTCGCTCTCTCGCTCTCTCGCTCTCTCGCTCTCTCGCTCTCTCGCTCTCTCGCTCTCTCGCTCTCTCGCTCTCTCGCTCTCCCACACGGTTTGAACTGAGCATGCATTGTACCTGCTGCTAGCTGGCACAGCTGGGGACTTGTCGTGCTGTCCTTATTGCATCTTGGTTGCATCACGCAGGCCAGGGTGATGCTGTTGTTTCTGAGGTGGACAAGGCAGGCTATGTCTAGGCAATGTAACTGTGGTGCTGAATGAACCGTGAGGGCTCTCCGTGCTGTAATGTGTGCCTCAGCTGTAACAATTCACTGAAATTGGGATTTAAGAGGTGTCACCCGTAGTTACTACTTTCGTCACGCTGTTTCACTTCCTCCAAATGCCATCAGTTCCTTCATATCCTCCTTCTGCCTCTCGTTCTCCCATCAACTTTTTCCCCTTACTTTCACTATTTTTAGTCGACTGTTGCCTTCCACCCCTACTGTCACACTTTCTCCGCGTCACACGTGTTCCTACACTGTAAACTACTCCCCCCCCCCAACCTTTGTACTCATTAACGCCAGTTTCTGCTCCCTACTATCCATTTTCTGATGGCTCTCGCCATTTCGCTTTCTGAAAGTCTCCTTTGACTTTAACCCATTGCACCTTCCCCCTCGTGGTCACTTCTTGTTACTCTGACCCATTCTGTCTGCCCTGCACCTTTGCTGAGGACTGCTCACAACCTCCTCCGATTGGAACCTCCTCCTCCTGTTACACATCCCAGAAAGCCAAGAGAAAACAAGTGAGCTACCCACGTATGGGATTTGGAAGACCGGAAGTTCTGCATCCATGTCGTGTACCCACTGCACATTGTTATCTTTTGCACATGTCCTGGGTCCACGTTTCACTCTGTAGTATCTTTACGTACACCGCTGAGGACAGGTCCAAGGGGACAGTCTCGTAGGAAAAGGGTTGTTTTTTCTGTATGCCTTCTTAGTGTTACATATTTTGATTGCTTCCATATAGCGCTTCAAAGTCCTGACAAGGCGCTATGCTTGTATTCCTCCTAAAAACTTTGCCCAGTGGTCCTGTTGGCTCTTTTTTTACGTCTCCTACCAGGCACACACACTTCCAGCCGTCAGTGCACACTTCCACCAGGCACACACACCGCCAGCTTGCAGTGCGCCCTTCCACCAGGCACACACACCACCAGCCATCAGTGCACAATTTCTACAGGCACACACACCAGGAGGGCATAATCATCAGCCGTCAGTGCACGCATCAATTGTTAATGCATCCACAATTAACTATTGTAACAATCGCAGTATGGCGTACTTTACTTTTAAACATGTCAGTGCACACTTTTCCACCAGGCACACACACCACCAGCCGTCAGTGCATGCTTTCACCAGGGATACACACCACCGGCCGTCAGTGCACACTCACCAGGCACAGACACCACCAGCGCACGCTTTCACTGGGCACTCTCACTCTCACTCTCACTCTCTCTCACACTTCACACCCTCACTCTCTCACACCCTCACACCCTCACTCTCTCACTCTCTCACTCTCTCACTCTCTCACTCTCTCACTCTCTCACTCTCTCACTCTCTCACTCTCTCACTCTCTCACACTCTCACACTCTCACACTCTCTCACTCTCTCACTCTCTCACTCTCTCACTCTCTCACTCTCTCACTCTCTCACTCTCTCACACTCTCACACTCTCTCACTCTCTCACTCTCTCACACTCTCACACTCTCACACTCTCACACTCTCACTCTCTCGCTCTCTCGCACTCTCGCACTCTCGCACCCTCGCACCCTCGCACCCTCGCACCCTCGCACCCTCGCACCCTCGCACCCTCGCACCCTCGCTCCCTCGCTCCCTCGCACCCTCGCTCCCTCGCTCCCTCGCTCCCTCGCTCCCTCGCTCTCTCGCTCTCTCGCTCTCTCGCTCTCTCACACTCTCACACTCTCACACTCTCACACTCTCACACTCTCACACTCTCACACTCTCTCACACACACATCGGGCACCAACAGTCGTCAGTGCACGCTTTCATCGTGCACACATCAATTGTTAACGCTTCCACAATTAACTATTGTAGCAATCGCAGTATGGCACACTTTGCTTTTAAACATATTAATCTAAAGCGCAGCATGCCACCTTTGCTTAAAAAAAAGACACTTTGTTTGGCCTACAATTTATAGATTTTGTTGCAACGTGGTGTTGCAATATTTCGCAATGCCAATAGCTCAAACTTAATTAATGCGAGACTTATTGCATTGCAAATGCTTGTTTGCTGGTGTCAATATGTTTTTTTTGACTAGTCTGGCTAGGTTCCTGCTAAACTGGACCCCAGCCACTGTTCTTCCTCCCTACATTTGACATGGTAAGTACTTTTGCACTTCCACAATTGGCTACTGGTGTACCTTTGTGAGTCCCTAGTATATGGTACTAAGTTAGCCAGAGCATAGGTACATGAGGGGTCTCCCATGGGCTGCAGCATCTATTATCCCACCCACGAGAGACCACTCAAACTGTAACTACAGGTCTACCATTGCAGCCTGTGTAAGCTGGTGCTAGCACCACTTACGTGCGATATGTTTCCTTATATCTGAGGTCACTACATTTAAAACCTATAAGTCACCCCTAAGGCAGGCCTTTCAATCTAGAAGGTAGGGTGCTGGGTTATAAGTGTGAGAGTGCATGAGCAAGACACCATTACAAACCCCAAAGACTATTCACAAGTGCGCTCAGCCATTTTGATACATATAGTTGCCATGCTTCATCACACAATGGCTAGCTATATAGTGGCTGTGCCGAACCTTGCCATGTTTAGTATCAAACATTCTGGAATCATACCCCAAAACAGTTATTGGTGTTGGAGGTATGATTTCATGCACTGGGGGGCTCCTCTAGAAAGCGCCCAGTACTCCCGGTTACAGCCTTTCAGGGTCTGCTAGCAAGCTAGTGCTGCTGCTGACCACAGACATGATTATGCCCTCCTGCAGCGGCTTGACGAACTATCACCGTGCATCCACCAATATCCGAACAACTTTGTTGCAGTGAGTACCCAAAGCAGTTGTGGATACAATTGGTGACAGATTGATTCTCCCTGAGGTCTGGCTGGAGCCTGAAGTAGTGTGGCTCACTGGTTAGAGGCGGCAGACCCGAGAGCAGAGGACGGCCCGGGACCAGGGTTCGATTCCCGGCGCGGCAGGTTTCTGGACCAGGGTCAGCGGACTCGATAATTCTCTCGCCTCGGTGCCCACTCTGATCAGCGTTCACACTCGGCAACTCTGGGCATTAGCTTGCCTCATCTTCACTAACGGCCCCACCAGACCGCCGGGGATGCCTGGTCTCACCCTGGAGATACCCATTAAGGGACCATCTCTCAGGGAAGCCAGGAAGGGTTTCGCAGCGGTCGAAGCGCCTTGGGACCCTACGGGTAAGTAGTGCGCTATATAAATGCCTATACATTTACATACATTTACATCGTGGTGGAGTGGCTTGCGCCACCTTGTGGACTGAGTGGAGCAAGGGAAGCCTGTCTGAGTGCGACGAGAGCCGGGTGAGACTGCTGTGTTAGACACAGGCGACGGAGCAAAGCAAGGAGGAAGAACTGTAGGGGACTGAGGCGCTGTCCAGTGGATGAGAGATGCAGGTGATCTGGGCCCTGAGTGGCGAGAGGTGAGGAGTGGCCAGCCCGGAGAGAACTGCTGGGGCCTGGCTTAGAGGGCCGGAAGGTCCTCACTGGGAGGTGCGAGCCTTTTTGGTCCCCCCTTTTTCTATTGATCCCACCTCCGGTGTCCTCTCCCCTCCACATTTTCCGTATCTCCGCTCCTCTGCTTTGTTAGCCACAGGCAAGGGCAGCACCACTTCTCCGAGACCTCTGTGCCCGGGAGAGGGCTGAAAGGCCTGGTGTTCAGCCCGAAGCCCCTGCAGCCATCGGAGGGATGTGTGGCTTTGTGACTTTGTGGCTGGGGTCTGAAGAGTTATTCTCTTCAGACTCCCCTGATCCACCCGTGGGGGGAGAGAAAGTGTTGCTGAATGTGTAAAAGGGACGTCATGTAAAGGTGGGGCCAGATGCGATTCCACCCGGCGGTCAAGAGCCCCCATCACATATAGAAACTACAGATCAGATCTGACTGGGCCCTGCGAGCTGGCTCCCCCCTCCCCTCTGAAGAACTAACTGCAGTGTGATTGAGGAGTTAGCTGAGGGGTTGCTGGAACCTGCTGCAGGAGAGGCAGGATGGGACCTTACTGGGGGGGGGGGGGAAGGCGGAGAACCTGTGGGGGATCAGAAAGACAAGGGACTCTGGGTGCCCCCCCCCGGCTGAACTGAAACTGATTGCTGTGTTGTGCCAGTGCTGTTGGTGGAAGAGCCTTGGACGGGGTGCCGGTGGGCCAGCCGGTCATCAGGAGCACAGGGCAGTGGTCAGGAATTGCAGTGTCATAACAACCCAAACAAACAAGCTGGACAATTACACAGTCGGCCCAGGTAGACCCCCCACCTCCCCCTTTTGCAGAGAATGACACAGGTTCCTCCACTCAGCAGGATGAAGAGCTCGCACTGAGAGAAATAGTGGTGGCAATACGAGACCTCAGAGGCATATTACAACTCAAACTGGGTACAGTCACAACGCATGTGAATCACAGTCACAATGCATGTGAATCTCCTTATGGCAGATGTCAGGAAACATTGCGGACAAGGTGAAGAGTGCGGAATCTCAAATAAATGGTCTCCAGTCTACGACCAAACGCCTGGAGGAACAGGTCATGGCCCTACCAAGGATAATGCAATCCTTACAGCAAAAGCTGCTGATCAGGAAGGCAGGTCCAGGTGCACCAATTTCAGGGTGGTCCCAGAAGGATAGGAAGGGCCCAGTGTGGAACTGTTCCTCAAAGATTTGATACTTAAGACACTTCACCCGAAAAGATTATCTAAATTCTTCTCTATATGGCACGCGCACAGAGCGCTGCACCTTTGGCAAAAAACGAGCACCCCCATGTTCATTGCCAGAACATTCAACAATAGGGATCAGGACGCAATTTTGCAGGTGGCGCACCACCATGGAGAACTGTGTATAGAGAATGCAACAATTAGCTTCTTCCCAGACTTCACCCTGCAAGTTCAGAGCTTTGAGGCAGTGAAAGGAGCTCTACAGGAAAAAGACATTAGCTATATGATGCTCTACCCTGCCAGACTGAGGATCATTAGTGACTGAAAAACACATAATTTAGACACTCCTTAAGAAGCCTGGGAGTGGGGGAAGGGATGGCATTTGGCAGATCTAAAGGGGACTAAGAATAAGGGAACCCGAAGACCAGGGGCAGAGGCTACCCTCCGGCGGACTGACTCTCCTGAAAGCCTTCGATCCCCGGAGCAGAGGGCGGATACGTGAGGAAATCATACGAGCATGTGTTAATTTACCTGTATATTCTGATTATCTTGATTTGTGAGTTGAATGGTCTCTCGTTACACACATGGTTTGAGGAGGGGGGCTGGGTTCAGGGAAAGGGAACTATGGTCGCTGTACAATTCCCCAAAGTAATGTGTTGATTATAGACTATTATAACGCAATCCTTATTGAAGGAGATGCTGCTATAAGCTTGTTAGGCCAATCTCTCTACTCAATGTGGAGCCTAAAGTGCCAGCCAAGGTGCTGGCGTCTAGCCAGAGAGGGGTTATCACGACCATAATACACCTGGATTGGGCTTCATGCCCTTCCGTAGTACTCGGCTTAATCTCCGATGTCACTACGGTGTCCTGAGCCAAACCAAGCCAACCTTCTCAGAGAAGGCAGTAGTGATGGCCATCAAGGCTACGATGGCTTTCAACAGCATCCAATAGAACTACATTTTTGCTGTATTACCTAGGATGGGCTTTGGACTAAACTTTTGTAGGTGGATTAGGCTGCTGTAATGGAGTAACATCTCGGGTGTTCCCCCTTGGGTGGAGGGACTCACCAAGGCTGCCCTTCTGCCCTTCCTTATCCCAAGCAGCTCTAGAGCTGCTTGGGATATGGATACGTGGGGACACCGTAGCCAGGGAAATGCCAATGACTCGCGGGTGGGAGGAGCACATATCGCTTTATGCGGACGACGGGCTCCTCAGCATCACATTCCCATAGAGATCGGCTAGCCTGCTGCACCATATATGTGCAGAAATCTGAGATCATTCAGGGTACCAAATCAATTGGTCCAAATATGTGGTTTTCCCACTCATGGCAGAGTTGCCCCGACTGCCGTCAGATTGTGAGGCTCTAGTCGTAGGTGATGGGTTTCGATATCTGGGTATTCATATCACCTGGGACCCTGCAGGCGTATCTTCAACTGAACATGCATCCTCAATTCGAGCTATTGCACGATGACGTGGCCCACTGGCATAATCTACCCATCACACAGTCAGGGAGAGGAGAGCTATATAAAATGAACCTTCCACTTCTTCTATATGTATAGCAAAACATGCCATTTTGCCCCCTGGGGAAGATATTTCAAAGGCTGGACCAGGAGGTACGATCACTACTATGGCAGGGATCTGTCCCTCGTACAGCTTTGCGCATGGTGCAGAGTGGTGTGTATAAAGGAGGTCTCGGAGACCCAGATGTCCAGCTCGATTATTGGGCAACACAGTTGACAGTGATTAATGACTAGGTGTTTGCGGATCTACAGGAGCCCGCATATAGGTTAGAGAGAGATGCGATGGGGCACAGGACCTTCAAATCTATTCTCTATCAACGGAGAAGGGAAACCACAGTCCGTCCCCGAGCATACCCGCTTGGTGGTCAGAGCCTGGCGGGAGGCACTATGCTACCTGGGCTGGTGTAACAACCTGACAGAAAAGACCCCACTGTGGCAAAGCGACCTGTTGGGAGAAGTAAGAAGTAAGGGGTCTGAAAGGCTTCGTGTGTTGGGAAATTCTAGGGGTAGAACACCGGGGGGACGTCTGGAGATTCCAGTCTATGATGTCCTTTGCCAATCTCGGGAAGGAGTACGACATTCCAGGTAAAAAGCAATATAGATAACTGCAATTAAGCCACACCTTGAGTCGCCATATACAGGAGGAGGAGTCACTGCCAGATTCGTCCCCTTTAGAAGATGGGCTTATAGCAGACCCCATCATTAGTAAGGGTATATCACTGGTCTATAAGAAACTATTAAATAACTTGCCAGATGTGATACTATCGCTGCGTCAGAAATGGACAGACAACCTGGGGGACATGTGGGTCAAGGCATTGCAGAGTCCAAGGGAAATTGCCATTATAACTAAATTTAGCTTGATTCAGCTACATATCTTGCACAGGTCCTATTAGTCCTGAAACGTCCTCTTCAAAATAGGCAAAGTATTGTCACCTCTGTGTCTACGGGGATGCGGCCAGAAAGCAAATTGTTTCATATACTATGGGCGTGCCCGCTTATTCAGTCATTTTTGGACCGAATCAAGAGGTGCTGGTTCAGGTCCTGTCTGAGGAGGTCCCAATGAATGCAGAAGACCAACTTCTGAACATATCTGGGGAAGAACCTAGACCTAGGTATCCAAGCATATGGGTGACCTTAGCCTTGGGGGTGGCCAATAGAAATATTGCCAAGGCGCGTTGGGCAAGTCATAGCCTTCTTTATTAGGGGAGTGGATGTCAGACATGGGGTGGTGTCAGAATGCGGAACAAGTGGTGTACCAAGGGCGTCCTAAAAAGTGGGAAAAAATATGAGGGGGGCCTGGAGGGACTTAAGAGGGGTGCAGTGCTCCAGCTGTTTTAGATAGTTATCCAGCACAATGGGCTTGGTGGGTATGTTGAACTGGGTCCCTGAGCCTGATAAGTGCTAAAAACAGAATGACTAAATGTGATGGACATTTGATGAATACCTCCTGATTGTTATGCTGCCATGTATGTAACTTGAAAACGCGCGTATGACCTGTACAAACTGTATGATGCAAAATCACTATAAAACAATAGGTTTCCTATCATCGGAAGGGGTGACCACCTCCCAGATAGTACTTTCTGTATTGGGCTGGGGAGCTTGCCAGCACCACCAGACTGCTTTGAAGGACACATTTGGTGCCCTCCTTGCATACTCCAGTTTGAGCCAGTTCAGGGAGCCCTTGTCTCCCGCTCTGGCGCGATACTGGACAAAGGACATGGGAGTATCCTCCCCTCTGTCCAGACCCTCCTCTGGGAGGGACCCCTGAGTCGTCCTAACCCCATTCTTAAGGTATAAAAGGGCTTACCTGTGGGTGGGTCCTCAGATTTGTCGTGGGACAAGATTCAAGCCTGAAAATGTCATATGTGCTTCTTCCAGGATCTTCAACAGACATGGGGGCCATCAAGGACACATAAAGTAATCTCCCTTGAAGTGAAGGAGTCACTCCCCTGCATCTGCAGGCACCGCACAAAGCTGACCAGTCTGCTGCTCCTGACGTCCTACGGACATCAAAAGGCTCAGCAACATAGGTGGTGATTCTGGAACTCCCTCAAGGCCTGACCTGTCCTCTCTGCAATGCTGAGGCCAGTATCACTCGTCGGAACCACTGGGACTAAACCTCTTTGCACTGCTCTGACTTGCTGTTGCCAAGGCTTGTTGGGCTTTTTGGCTCTGCACTCCAGAGATCTTTGGGCTACAAGAAGCTCCGGCCTCCAGCAGCTCTTGCTGCCAAGATCTTCGTCCTCACCGCTTCTCGGGACCTTGGGCCTACATCTTTAGTGAGCTGCTCGAGGTCCTCTTGCGACTCCTGTGCCTCTGGCCGGAGGACCCTCTCGAGTGTCTTCTCTTCCTTCAGTGGGCTCCCTGTCTTGCTCAGGGTCTGCTCTGACTCTCCTGCACTTGGTAAGTCTCTCGGACCTTGCTGGTCCCAACGTCGCTCTGTCTGTTGCTGCTGCCAAGGCTTGTTGGTGCTCCTGTCGGGCACAACCCCCTGGTTCTTGACTTCCGACGTGGGACAGCTTGTGCATGGCTCCTGGTCTTCCTTGGCGTCTCCTGATCCTCACAGCAGCGGCAACAACGCCATTGTCATCACTCCTGCATCTTCTCTCATCGGTAGGCATTATTCTTCTGTGCCTCCTGGTCACCTCGAGTGCCATAGACTCTGTCCCCTCTGCTTGCAGGTTCTTCTCTTCAAGAATCCACCCTTTGATTCCCCCGAATTCTTGCACTGTCTTCGACAGCGGGATCTTTACTGAAGCCATCCATTGTGGTCTACAGCTGTGTCCGATGTCACTTCGCACCTATGCACCTGGCTTCCCTGGTGTAGGTATCCTGGGGTCTCCACGGGTGGGATGACTCTCTAGCCTTCTGTCTTCCACTGGGTTTCTTCAGGGTCCACTGGGAAGGGTCCTTCTCCAAAACTGCAACTGCTACTTTTCCGTTGACTTGTATTGAGCATGCAGCTGGGTTTTCACTCTGCACACAGCCTCGTGAGACTCCTGGGTACATACCTTGGGTGGTTCTTTGTGTACCCAGCTCTTCTGAGTCTCCTGGTCCAAGTCTCGACTTTGGTCGCAGTTTGCATTCTACTTTCTTAGTATATGGTTTGGTTTCCCCTGGAGACCACTGTGTATTGTGCTTACTTACCTCTTGCAAGTCAAGTATTATGGTGTATTTGTGTTGATATCTCCGAGCAGGAGATATACCAATGTGTTAATGAGTGTTGTGTAATAAATAGACATATTTTTATAACCGCACTGTGTGGTTCTTTCTTGTTCAACTTACACTACATGATTAGATCTGGTAAAAATGCGGATTAACACTCCTTCTGGACTAAGCCTGAAGGCTGCTCTCCACAGCTACCACTTAGAGTGCTTTTCTATGACTGTCTAAGACCACTAAAATCCCCACAAGGGCTGTCTGGATCAGTGCAAGGTGCTTCTCTTAAAAAAATGTGCACCATATACTAAGCCAGCCTCCTACAGTCTAGAAATCCTATAAGGCATGGAGAATGGAGAGGTAATATTTGAGACTATTGTGGTCAGGTTATCAGTGTCCCTAAATTAAAATATTTTGATATTGCCTGGCCTCCGATAAATGGGATTTTATTGTTTTCAATGTAGGTGGTGAGGTCAAGAAGGTTTGTCTGCTCCATCTAGATTGAAAACAATCAAATCCAGATAACCCTGTACAGAAAAGAAACTCAAGCTTTTTCCATGCTACAGGCTAGTAGCTGCCATCCAACTGCCATCATTCAGCAATTCGGAGTGAGAAATGCTAAGAATGAGACAAAATTGCTCTCAGGAGGACAACTACAGAGAGAAAATTAGGAAACTGAACAACTAGTTGGAGCAATTGGGTTAGGAAGATCTATGCTTAACAAAATTGCAAAAAGAAACTGATAAAACCCTTTGCAGAACCTTAATTACAGAAACAAGACAACAACCTGTTTCTCAGTACAAAATGGTCATTGCTCTAAATGATGATAAACTAACCTTTCGGGTTGGCTCTTTTCTGAAGGCGGCGGTGCGCACTCGTAACTCTATGTGCCCCTGCTGAATTATAGCATTTCACTTCATCGTTTTTAACCTGAATGTTACATGTTTTGAATGATTTGTTTCATTATTAGTTTGTGCACTGTATTACTGGAGGTCCATTTTTAATCTTAATTTTAGTGGATGTCTCAACTATTTTTCTGTCTCTGTACTTTTATGGATATGCACATTTAGCCGAATAAAGTTTATATTGATTGATTGACTTCTCAGTACAAAATGACTTTAGGCTCGTAACAATATATTACAATGGCCATTACCAAATTTGACGAACACTGCAAAATCACTAGCATCTACTAAACAGTAATTCCTCCATCAATGACAGCATTCCAAAAGAGCCTTGGATGGGCTTTTGGAGGCAGAACTATGAACCTGAAACAAATGCTCTGTCAATCAGTGTTTGTGGGCAAAAGGAAGTAAACATGATAGTTTCTTGATAAACCTGCCATGACTGTTAAATTTGTAAACAAAGACCAAACAAAAAATGGTATTTGCACCCAATAAAAATTCCCGAAAGCCAATAAAACCGTGGATCAACTGCAATCACACCTATGTTGTGTATATCAAACTCTGTCCATGTTCCAAAATCTATGTAGGCAGCATGACAAGGTAACTAAAAACAAGAATCTAAGAACACTGTCGACATATACATAAAATGTGTTCTGGAATCCCGTTGACCGAACACTCTCTCAAATTTCATGAACCAAACTGATAATTCACATT
Source organism: Lissotriton helveticus (assembly GCF_964261635.1). NCBI lineage: Eukaryota > Metazoa > Chordata > Amphibia > Caudata > Salamandridae > Lissotriton > Lissotriton helveticus. The sequence goes on from NC_136059.1 coordinate 646,758,944, forward strand.
CTTTGGATTAGAACATATCGCACAACACTCATGTGGAGGTAAACTAGAATTAAAATTGCGACCGTGTGAAAGCAAATACATGCTCCAACTGGACATATTCAGTCATGGATTCATCAAGGATGCTGGAATGCACTTGTGGCACAGATAGCTTTCACCAATATGGTAGTGATTGATGATTTGCAGTAACCTACAATCATCAACATCAGTTCTTTCTGAACTCTCATTCTCCATTATTGTATCTTTCATAGATTCACATGCTTGTATCTTCCCCGTCGTCATGGTGGGAGTCTCATGGTAACAGAATGACTATAGCAGTATCATAGAGTAAAACACTGCATAGAAAGTTCCATAGGGGACTATAATATTTGGTTGCCAAGCCTCCTCATTATTTGGACAAAAACTCAGCCAATCAGCTGCCAGCCCTGACATCACACTCCCCAGCAGAGCCATCATACCTCAGATTTCAATCGCCTTCGTGTGAAGAGGAGTCTCCCTGAGCTCTGCTCAGTTTAGTTCCTGTGAACTTTTCACCTTTCTCAACTGAAAGTTTTCTTGCTACTGGATTGAGGTACTGTGCTATTTCCTTTACCTACAATGGCTGAAAGCTCTAAAAAGAGGCTTTTCAGGCCCTGCAGATCCTGTGGAAAACCTAGATTATACTCTGAGGATCGACATACTGTCTCCACCCTAAGCATGTCCCTAAAGACTGCAAGCATTGTAGAACCTTCTCGGCTAAAACCTTGAGGGACAGGGAGGCACATTTATTATTGTGGCTTCAAAAGAAGAAAGCCACTACAGATTCGGACTCTGAAGAAGAAGTTGTTCCTCAGACTCCCAAGAAAAGAAAGTCTTCTGCTCCTGAGGAGAAAATGATTGCTAAAAAGCAAAAAAACCGAAGAAAAAGAGGCTTCTTCATCTTCTTTGCCTCAAACACCATTGAAAAGATCCTCTGTTTCAAGGGAGGTGTCATCTGCTCCTTCATCCAAGGTTGGAGTATCTCCAGCCGTCATTCCTGTCAAAACGTCGACGACACGGTTGACGATTTCGACGACGACAGCTACGTCACGACTAAGACAACACCGTCGATTTCGTCGACAGGAACATCAACGTCGACGCCATCTGCGACGACGGCACCATTGACGGCGATGACATAGTCGACGATAATCCGAATTTCGGCGACGAGTGGAACTTCGTCGACGGGAGACTCGTCGTCGACACATTTTAAGTCTCGGAAGACAGTCATCCATTACTCTGAAGTCCTTCCACCCGTCGACGGCGAAGAAATCTACTGACTTTACCTGTTGGACCAAGGTTTCACCGTTGCCACCTTCAACTCTACTGGAAATGCAGTCCGAGGATGAGGAATCTGGAGTAGCTTATAGTCCATCACAGCTGCAGATAAAAAGTCAAGACACTGATGATGAGGAGTACCAGGAACTACAGGAAGTCTTTTCTTTCCAAGATCGTCCAGTGACAGAAAAGAGATAGGAGTCTTTTCAACAGTCTTACGATTATGATGAAGAAGTACAGCAGGAGGGGAGAGAGGAAACTGTATCTATGCCAATTCCCCTTGTAACAGATCTTCGCCATATGATAAACGACTACTATCGTCGTTTCCCAGAGGCTAACACTCCCGCCTCAAAGTCCGTAACAAGTCCTGTTCAGGTTCAAAAGGCTCAGCCTCCAACTCTACCTACGCCTTCAACTCAAGAAATGCGTTCCCCCTCCTATTGTTATAATCAGAAATGATCTAATAGAAAGTGACGGAGATCAACCAGAGGAAGGTGAACTCCTTCAAGACAGCCCAGTTGGGACTGAATGGGATGAATAAGTTATCCCTACTACGCCATCTCCATCGCCGTCTCCAGCAACTTCTCCTCCTCAAGATATTGGGGGATTCCATGATGTCATGGAGAAGGCCTCAAAAAGTTTTAAGCTACCGCTTCCAGTCAAAGAAGCAGAGTGTTTTCTTTACGACTTTAAAGAAGAATCTCGAAAATCCGTCCGGTCAATCCCAATTATAGATTTCATTTGGGAAGAAGAGTTAAAATTGATGAAGAACCCAGCCTCCGTCGCAGCCTCGGTGCCGAGGAAGAAAAAAAGTATTGGGCACCTGAATCCTTTCCGTCGTGTTTAATTGGGCATCCACGGCCGGAATCTTTGGTGATGCAGGCAGCTCAACGCAATTCGAAAAATCCGGTCCCAAACACTGCAGCGCCTCCGGATAACGAAGGAAGACGCATGGAAGGAGCTGGGAAGTGCTTTGCTGTGCTGGCGGCAGCAGCGATTAGGGCTGCAAATGCCTTAGCTCTCCTCAGTAGATACAATCGCCAAATGTGGTCGGATATAGCTCCTTTGTCACATTTGCCAGAAGATAAAAAAGAAGAGACAGCCACCATAATCCAGGATGGCTCCAGAGCGGCTTCTGAGTCCATTGATATAGCAATGGATATGTCTTCGCTTTCTTTTCGACAGATGGCAGCGGCTGTACCGCTGCGAAGACGGGGATGGCTTAATGCCACTTTGTTTAGACCAGAAGTCCAAACAAAAATAATTGACATGCTGTTTGACGGAGAAAATCTGTTTGGTAAGCACATTGATGAAGACCTTCAAGGCATCAAGACCAACACTGATACGGCACGGGCACTGGGATCTCTGCAACAAGGAAAGTTTCAGTCCTTTCAAAGGAGAGGGTAGAGAGGACAGTATACTCAGAGACCAGCATATCAATCTGGCAGATATCAGCCTTACAATCAACAGGGATATCGCTAGTTCTCAAGTGGTCAGCAGTTTCGTTCCTCAGGTTCCTCTCATCCGCAGCAGACAAGAGGAAAACCATCGGCAAGAGGCAAGCCTCAACAGACTAATAGAAGACAGTGACTTCAGCTTTGCGCCCGCCACCTGTTCAAACTCCAACAACCATTATCTAACTCTATTTTACCAAGCATGGAAGTCAATTACAACGGACAAATGGGTTTTGGACATAATCCTTCAGGGCCATACCCTGGAATTTATACAGAAGCCTGCAAATCAGCCTCCAATCCTCCGAAAATAACGGCACCTGTCCGCTCTAAAAATGGAAATTTTATCTCTCTTACTAAAGGAGGCAATAGAGGAAGTGCCACGTCCTCAACGAGGGAAAGGTTTTTATTCGCATTTCTTTCTGATAAAGAAAAAGCTTACAGGGAAATGGAGACAGGTAATGGACCTGAGAAGTTCGAACAAATTCATCAAAAAGATTTCTTTTCGCATGTTATCCCTTCTAGAAATATTACTACTTCTTTGCCGAGGGGACTATTTTGCGTCCCTGGACCTCTTTGATGCTTATTTTCATATTCCGATCCACATAAAATGTCTTTGCTTCATGGTGGCGGGGAGCCACTACCAATTCAAAGTCTTGCCCTTCGGTCTGAAATCAGCCCCAAGGGTTTTCTACGAAGTGTATGGGGCCAGTGGCAGCTCACTTAAGACTTCAAGGTCTCCAAGTCTTCCCGTATCTAGACGACTGACTCATAAAAGGTGCTTCAATTCAGGAAATGCAGCTCTCTCTGCAGCGTTGCATGGATCTCTTCAGTCGTCTCGGTTTGAAAGTCAACATGGAGAAGTCGTGTCTTCTCCGATCTCGATCTCTTCAGTTTCTAAGAGCCAAGAAGCGAAAGCTTACCCTTCAGAAGAACGGGTTCAGAAGATACTAAATCTGGCTTCTCTTCTGCGAACAAAAAAGTTCACTTCAGTGAGGATCTACAAGTCATTGTTGCGGATGATGTCTTCTTGTATCCTGTTGCTTCCCAATTGCAGGCTACATATGAGACCTCTTCAAGAACTACTGGACAAACAGTGGATTCAATCTCTAGGATCTTTCAAAGATCGGGTGTACATCTCTCCTCAGATAAAAAGAGCCCTGTCATGGTGGACAATCAGAAAACACTTAACGAGAGGTCTGCTATTCGAACCTCAGCAGCACAGTTATGTAATGATGACAGATGCATCTCTGCAAGGTTGGGGGGCACATCTCAAAGAATTAAAAATTCAAGGTCATTGGTCAGACAGAGAATCTCATCTTCACATCAACCTACTAGAGTTAAAGGCAGTGTTCTTGGGATTACAGGCTTTTTTTACTCAGGATCAGAGGTTCCACGGTTCTGGTCAGGACCGACAGTACGACTACCATATTTTACCTACTAAAACAAGGGGATACAAGGTCGGAACTTCTCTCAAGACAAGCGCAGGAGATTTGGTGGTGGTTACTTCTCCACAACATCTCGCTGCAAGTGCAGCACATTCCGGGAGTGAACAACTCAAGGGCAGATGCTCTCAGCAGATCTCCAAATGTTTCTCACGAATGGGAATTAAATCAAGATCAACTTCTCCAAGTCTTTCGCCTATGGGGAACCCCATCACTGGACCTTTTCGCGCCAGTTCGCAACTCAAAATGCAAGCACTTCGCAAGCAGATTCCATCAGAAAGGATCGTGGGGCAATGGTCTCCAAATGTGCTGGACAGGAATATTCGCATTTGCCTTTCCTCCATTCCCTCTAATTTCAAAAGTGATCCGGAAAATGAAATCGAAGCCGTGCCACTTGATTCTCCTATCTCCAGCTTCGCCGAGACAAGCGTGGTTCTCCGATCTCCTCAAGCTGTCAGTGGCACCCAGGACGTTCTTTATATACTTTTAAACAAATCTGTGGCACAGCACTAAATACCTTGACTTTGGAGATCGTCTCTTTATATATATTGAAACCCTGGCAACATCGTTTGGAACGTGGAAACATTATCAAATAATTGCACTGGTGGATGCCGTGGATACACGAGGTTACACCGTTTGCTTACCTAGTACTTTGTGAATCTAGCCATAGCCCTGAAGAAGTCTTTTGATCATCAGACCAAGACGAAACACGTGTTGGCAGCGGCTAATGTATGTTCTCTTGGTGAAGACTGGACAAATATATGAATTGGAAAATAAATGAAGATGAAATGAAGACAACCTGACTCATGGGATTTAATTGATGGACTATGATACTTATCTCTTAGCTCAGGATATACCCTTCGTTTTTCTCTTCCATGAACAAAGGCCTAATTCTTCATCCGAATTTGAAATCGCTCAATTTATCTGCATGGAACCTCATGGACATGAGTTTCAATCTTTGAATATTTCTCAGGAATGCAGAGAGATTCTTTCCAAATCACGGGCGATCTCTACAAACAAGACCTATACGGCAAAATGGAGGTTTTGTCAATGGTGCGCTTCTCAAAATCTTCATCCTTTTAATATCTCTTCAGAACAAATCCTGCCTTTTCTTTTGCATCTGGCTAGAGCGAAACTTTCCCATGCTTGTATAAAGGTACATTTGGCAGCTATCTCAAGATATAGAACACCTGCTAACCGTCCATATCTCTGGTCTCAGAGAGTAATAATCGAATTTCTCAAGGGACTTTTCAGGACGTTTCCTCCAGTTCACCGCCCACAGTCTCATGGCAGCTTAACACGGTGCTAGCACAGCTCATGAAGTCTCCTTTTGAACCAATACATAAAACAGATTTGCAATTTCTCTCATGGAAAACGGCCTTGCTTTTAGCTCTCACTTCAGCAAGGAGAGTAAGTGAAATTCAGGCTTTCTCGATTTCTGAACCTTTTCTCCAATTTCGTCCTGACAAGGTTGTCTTGAGGACAAATCCTAAATTCATCCCTAAGGTTCCATCCATATTTCATCTCGACGAACCTGTGGTGTTACCTACTTCTTTTTTAAGGATCCTTCGTCGCCTGCGGAGCAATCTCTACAATCTCTAAACGTCAAAAGGTGTCTAAAGTTCTACATTGACAGGACAAAGTCATTCAGAAAAACGAACCAGCTTTTTGTAGCATTTTCTGGTCCAAGGAAAGGGTTGGCACTTTAAAGATCCAGTATTTCTAGATGGATTTCTTCGTCTATCCAAGAAAATCCACCAGAAAAATGGCAACTTCCACGGCCCTATTTGCAGGAGAATCACTGCCAGACATTTGCCGAGCAGCAGCGTGGAAAAATGTGTACACTTTTACTAGACACTATTGTCTAAATACAGCATGGGGAAATGACGCAGCAGTGGGACAAGCAGTTCTTTGCCATCTATTTCATTGAGGTATTGTTCAAGATTATATATATATATATATATATATATATATATATATATATATATATATATTACCTACTGGCGGTCGCCAGTAGGTATATATAGTTAGGATTTTTTCTCTATGGGTTTTTTGAAAATTCTATGTCTAATAACTTTGGCGTTTGTGGACGGAATCGGCTGAAATTTTCAGGAAAATGGCACATTTTGTTTCTGAGCAGCCCTTGAAAATTTGGGGGGGGTTCGTCCAGTGGGGGCCGAGAAAAAAGGGGGGTCCCAAAACGTGTTTTTAACATTGAGTTTTCCATAGGGCGGTTGGCCTCACTTTTAGCCCGAACGGCTGAATGGATTTGCACGAAACTTGGCAAAATTGTAGGGACTGGTAGCCCGATGTGCCTTTTGTAGGTCTCAATATATGTGCTCCAGTGGATTTTGAGAAATTAACGTTTAAAAAAAGATATATATCTGTAACAGCGGACCGGTTAGCGCTCTGGTTCGCGGACTTTTCGCGCAACGGAGCTTTGTGAAGCGAAGCTGATTGGTTCTCCGGCGTCTGTCAACATTCCAAACAGTCCGTAGCGGCCGCCATCTTGTCTCTCGGTAGGATCGAGAGACAAGAGGAGGTCAAAACAAAGGGGGAAATAACTATAAGGGGGCATAGTAGATCCTCGCTGACCCCCTAGGTTTGATGTGGAGGTTTTAAAAGGGCCCCGCGGGGCAAAAAAAAATAATAATAATAATAATCGAACGGCTGAATGGATTTGCACGAAACTTGGCAAAATTGTAGGGACTGGTAGCCCGATGTGCCTTTGCTAGGTCTCAATATATGTGCTTCAGTGGATTTTGAGAAATTAACGTTCAAAAAAAGATATATATCTGTAACAGCGCACCGCTTCGCGTACTTTTCGCGTTACGGAGCTTTGCGAAGCGAAGCTGATTGGCTCTCCGGTGTCTGTAAACATTCCAAACAGTACGTAGCGGCCGCCATCTTGTCTCTCGGTAGGATCGAGAGACAAGAGGAGGCCAAAGCGAAGGGGCAAATGACCATAAGGGGGCATAGTAGATCCTCGCTGACCCCCTAGGTTTGATGTGGAGGTTTTAAAAGGGCCCCGCGGGGCAAAAAAAAAAATAATAATAATAATCGAACGGCTGATGACCATAAGGGGGCATAGTAGATCCTCGCTGACCCCCTAGGTTTGATGTGGAGGTTTTAAAAGGGCCCCGCGGGGCAAAAAAAAATAATAATAATAATAATCGAACGGCTGAATGGATTTGCACGAAACTTGGTAAAATATTAGGGACTGGTAGCCCGATGTGCCTTTGCTATGTCTCAATATATGTGCTTCAGTGCATTTTGAGAAATTAACGTTCAAAAACAAGATATATATCTGTAACAGCGCTCCGCTTCGCGGGGATAAAATTATATGTGTATTACCTAGCTGTTGCTAACACCAGTTAGCGACGGCTAGTAGGAGATAGCGACCATCTTGGGTCCCACTTTGCATGTGAGTGATATTTATCACTAATGACATGCAAAGTGGGCATGCCAAGATGTTAGCGACTGGAAACAGTCGCTAACATCGCTATCTCCTATTATCAACTTTTGGAAATATTCGAGATAAGCGCGAATATCTCCAAAAAGTAACAGCTGCCCTGAGCAGTTCTTAGCCATGTTATCCAATGGGAGGTGGATAACATGGCTAAGAGCATTAGCTCGGTAATGCATGAATATCGCGGAGTTTTCAGCGACATTAATGCATTGCGCTCGTTTTTTATCGTATTTGCGATAAACCTTGATAATAGCAAGGTTTATCTGCGATAATTTCTGACGGTAAAAAAATCGTTGCTAAGCATCGTTAGGGATAAATATCGCTTAACCTTGGTAATATGCCCCAACGTCTGTTAACGTTCGATTAGAAGGAAATCAGGAATTGTTGAAAAACATTGTGTGCGCCATCTTGTCTTTTTTCAAATGCCACACTTTTGTCGTGCACGGCAGCCATTTTAGATGCCTTGACCAGATCCACTCTGTGAACGCTGTCGATCCTTAGCATGGCTCCCCACCCTCGCAAGCATCTCCCCCAGGCAGTGGTCACCCCCGCTCTCTGTTTTATGCATGGGTAATAAACCTCCCCCCATCTGCGCTGTTCTTCCCTGAGAATCACACCCTGTGCCCGCCCGACACCTCCCTTTCGCCCTATTCACTACCGCACCCTCTGACACTCCTTTTCCTCTGTGTCCGATTGTCCAGGCCGGTCCTAGGCTATCAGCTAGCCCTGCAGATGTAGTTTATGGCCACAGCTGTAAAGAATCACCCGTCTTCAAAGGAGTTATAGTAGATCAAGGCCCACACTCGATGAGATCCGTCACAGCAGAAGCGTTGCTATTATCTGAAAACCATTCTGTATTGTGATTGGGGAGGGGACCGAGCGTGAAGCGGAAGATTCCAGGGATGACTCTTTGTACATCAAAGTTTTTACAATTATGTGTCACATTAAAAATATATAGCACTCCGACAAAGTAGTAAGATTATAAAACTTTAATAATTTATAAATATATACAAGAAAACAAAAATAGTAATAACATATAAACATTTTTAGAGAAAAACAACGAAGTAGCGGTCGGCTGTGCGAATAGTCCCAACGCAGCACAACGTCCAGATTTCCGGCGTGGGGCGTCGCGGGGGGTGGGTGATCAGTAGCAAACTGTTGTGCGAATAGTTCCAAGGCAGCAGAACGCGCCGAAATCTAGATGACACAAAAGTGATGTCTAGTAAGTTGCCACCCAGCAAATAACGGCGTGGGGCGTCGCGGGGGGTGGGTCATCAGTAGCAAACTGTTGTGCGAATAGTTCCAAGGCAGCAGAACGATGGCACCAAGGTGATGTCCAGTAAGTTGCCGCACTGGTTTTGGTATCCTACAATGCTGCTCCGAATAACGGCGTGGGGCGCCCCGGGGGAGGCGGCGTGAACGGGCCTCTCCAGGTGGAGTCTCGTCTGTTGTAGTGGGGCGCCCCTTTACCGTTTCAGTTGCCATTCCGTCCGCTTTTGGTCCACTGTGTCAAAATCCGCCATTCAGCTGAGTTGCGCCCACTCTTGCGGTGCAGCGATAGGCGGCTGTCACAGGACTCTCAAAATGGCGGCAGGCTGTTTCCTTTTTGGGCCTGGTCCACTGAAATGGCCCTGGGACACCTTGGAAATCGGACGCTTGTCTGCTAGGTCTTGGACCCCATTCTCGAAAGCGTCCCCTCCGCCTTGAGAATTCATCAAAAGTTTTGGGGGCCCCGACTCCTGCAGGCTTCTGGTGGGGAGCGGCTGCCATGATTGCTCGCGGAATGACCACGACGGAGCTACGAGATGGTGGTGCTCTCATGGTGACGCCAGCTTCAGTCTGAAACATCCAGAAACAAGGTGGGGCTTTCATCGTTTGGGGGAAAAAAAAAGTTTTCATCCAATGAAAAGTGTTGTTTTTAGGTCATATGATCAAGCCTTCCATCATTAGGAAACCAAAAGTAAAATGAACCAATGAAAAGTTTTATAAACAAGTCACATGACCTGTTATGCGGCATAGGGTATAAAATGCGGAGAAAATACGTTGGCACGTGAGGCGGCGTCAGTAGCGGACCGATGTGCGAATAGGCCGAAGGCAATACAACGCGCCAAGATCCGGATGGCATCGAGGTGGTGTCATAGTTGAGAGTTCTGAGCAGCGGTTGTAACACTGTCTGAAGCTTATTTGCAGCTGCTGCAGCTTCACTACGCGCCAAGATCCGGATGGCACCGAGGTGGTGTGTAGGAAGTTGCCGCACTGGTGTGGCCATCCTACAATGCTGAAAGTCGGCGTGGGGCGCCCCGTTGGCCTGTGAGTTTGCGTCAGTAGCGGACCGATGTGCGAATAGGCCGAAGGCAGCACAACGCGCCAAGATCCGGATGGCACCGAGGTGGTGTCTAGTAAGTTGTCGCACTTCTGTGGCCATCCTACAATGTTGAAAGTCGGCGTGGGGCGCCCCGTTGGCCTGTGAGATGGTGTCAGTAGCGGACTGATGTGTGAATGGGGCCAAAGGCAGCGCAACAATATTTTCTACTATATTTCCGGTGTAGAAGAGACCACAAGGCGCTGAGATGCCAAGATCCGGATGGCACCGAGGTGGTGTCTTGCAAGTTGTGGTACTGGTGTGGCCATCCTACAATGCTGAAAGTCGGCGTGGGGCGCCCCGTTGGCCTGTGAGATGGCGTCAGTAGCGGACCGATGTGCGAATAGGCCGAAGGCAGCACAACAATATTTTCTGACTGACACCACAAGGCGCTGAGATGCCAAGATCCGGATGGCACCGAGGTGATGTCTAAGTTGCGGACTGATGTGCGAATGGGGCCAAAGGCAGCGTAACAATATTTTTTGTATGGAAGATACCACTAGGCGTTGAGATGCCAAGATTCGGATGGCACTGAGGTGATGTCTAGCAAGTTGGTGTGGTCATCCTACAATGCTGAAACTCGGCGTGGGTCACCCCATTAGCCTGTGAGATGGCGTCAGTAGCGGACCGATGTGCGAATAGGCCGAAGGCAGCACAACGCGCCAAGATCCGGATGTCACCGTGGTGGTTTCATAGTTGAGAGGCACTTCATCTGCAGTGGGGCGCCGAGATCCGGATGGCACCGAGGTGATGTCTAGCAAGTTGCTGTACTGGTGTGGTCATCCTACAATGCTGAAACTCGGCGTGGGTCGCCCCATTAGCCTGTGAGATGGCGTCAGTAGCGGACCGATGTGCGAATAGGCCGAAGGCAGCACAACGCGCCAAGATCCGGATGTCACCGTGGTGGTTTCATAGTTGAGAGGCACTTCATCTGCAGTGGGGCGCCGAGATCCGGATGGCACCGAGGTGATGTCTAGCAAGTTGCTGTACTGGTGTGGTCATCCTACAATGCTGAAACTCGGCGTGGGTCGCCCCATTAGCCTGTGAGATGGCGTCAGTAGCGGACCGATGTGCGAATAGGCCGAAGGCAGCACAACGCGCCAAGATCCGGATGTCACCGTGGTGGTTTCATAGTTGAGAGGCACTTCATCTGCAGTGGGGCGCCGAGATCCGGATGGCACCGAGGTGATGTCTAGCAAGTTGCTGTACTTGTGTGGTCATCCTACAATGCTGAAACTCGGCGTGGGTCGCCCCATTAGCCTGTGAGATAGCAGTTCTTTGGATTTGGGCCTGGCTCGTCTGCTGTAGTGGGGCGCCCCTTTACCGTTTCAGTTGCCATTCAGCTGAGTTTCGGCTGCTCTTGATGCTACAGCGACAGGCGGCTGCAACAGGACTCTCAAAATGGCGGCCTGTTCTTTGGATTTGGGCCTGGTCCACTAAAATGGCCCTGGGACACCTTAGAACTCGGACGCTCGATTTTTTTTTCCTTTCCTGTACATGCAAAAAAAGGTAAATGCCCGGTACGTTACACGCTTCATCTGCCACGATGAACTCTCTAGAGGAACCGAAAAAAAATATAGTTGTGGTAACTATACCATGCATTGTCATATGGAGAGGTGGCACCAATTAATTATAGTGCTGCATAAAAGAGAGATTTGGAGGAGAACCCCTGACCTGCTAGTACATTCATCAAAGAAGTGGCACTGAGAGCTTCAGAGGCAAGGGAAACGGTCCCAAATATTTAGAAGAACTTTGGAAAGATTAAAATGACATGTTTAGATTGTGGCAAATTTATTTCATGTGGACATCTGAGTGTTACTCTAATAAATACAGCATATGAACATCATCATAGTCGATGGTTGGTAGAGACATTTTGACTATATCCTGGACCTGCCCGTCCTCGCCCAAAATGGCGCCAGAATAAATGGGACTCGTAACTCCTTGTTATGTACTGGTTGCAGAACCTTGAAATCACGAGATACGTATGCAGTTTTGAAGCACATGGCGGGCGGGGACGAGAATTGATTGAATATTTCGACATCCCTATTGATATTAAGTTCTGATGTGTTATTGATTACTGTACTGTTGAAAGTTCGAATTAACGTCACCCATGGTACTTGCCCGCAAATGTATATCTAGATAATTTTATTGTAACTGGCCCTGTCGTATTTTAATTATAAAATGTACGTCCACCGATTCTGTAACTGTTAGACACCTTAGTTCTTGCAACCTAATGGCCCGCCCGTTACGTTCCTCTACAGTGTAAATGTCTATTTATCATATACGATTACAGTTTGCTCCGTGGCCGGCCCACGTGGTTATAGGCTCGTATTTGTATAATGAAATTTTCACAATAAAGGTTTTTAAAAGAAAACATGGTAGTAGTATATACATTGGTAAAGTTTTTAATAATAGTCACTGTTTTAGAATCATTAAAAGGCAAGTGAAATAAAGCAGACCAATTACATGAAGGGTAAAAGGTATAATACGAAGGAACGCAGTAAAGATAAATGGTCAAGGGCTGTTGTGTTTTCTATTCCTGCAACATAAAGTGATCGATAAGAATCTCATATTCAGGCGTATCGGCGACTAAGACAGCAGGTCGACCCTCTTTTGCTCAACGGCTCCGTCATGGGACGAAGAAACGCTCTTTTTCTCGAAAAAAGAATATATTTTACTTGCAGGACAGTTGTAAAATTTCCGGGAAAGTACATTAGCCTGGAACATTATAACATATATTTAAGAAAAAATAATGTTCGGAAGTAATGAAAAGCGTAATTTTTAGGTCATATGACCAAGCCTTTCATCATTACAATAAGAAAAGTAAAATGAACCAATGAAAAGTTTTATTAACAAGTCACATGACTTGTTATGCTTACGTTACGCGCTGCGCGCCCCGGATGACTTCCGGATGCGCTAACGCGGCGCGTCATATGACGCATTACGCGACAACGCAGGTACAGAATATAGTCAAAATGTCTCCACCAACCAGCGGTCGGAACACAACCCCTTTCAGCAGGCTAAATAGTTCTGTTAAATGACAACAGAAGGGACAGGCAACAAGAACCATCAGTCAAAGAGGGGAGGGCTAGTTCTTCTCTACCGGGTTACATTGGGGCGCTACCGGAACTGATCGAATTGGTAGTCTACAGTGTTTCTGGATGTTTCAGACTGAAGCTGGGGTTAGCATGAGAGCAGCACCATTTCGTAGCTCCGTCGTGGTCATTCCGCAACCAATCATGGCAGCCGTTCTTTATCGTTATTTTGGGCGGGGTGGGTGGCGGAGCAGAGCTGTTTTGCAGCCATCATTGTGTGGAGTTCAGTTCATCTCACTAGTTTTGTATTTGTCATGAGGGGTTGTTCCTAATGTTTCTATTTTAGCGAGGTCAAAAAGAGATCCCATTAGTGGCCTACTGATTTTGCTCGATTCCTTTTCTTTTTTTTTACACGATTTTTCGTTATCTGCAAAGACTAAACAGAGTATTGCGACTCTGTGTTTGTTTGTAAATAGAGAATGAACCAAAGAGAACTAATTCTAAAACAGTAAATACTTGGATAACAATGAATCAAATGGAGAGAGAAGCAGGCACGACGGATTACAATGGGGGCAAAGACCTGCGTTAACTACCTTTCACTATCTGCAAAGAGAGAGTACTCCTAATAGAAATGAGGGGGGGGGGCACCATTCAAAGCAGATCAGTGTGCATAAACACGAAAATGTTTTCACTTACCACGTACTTGACATTCGACAGCTTATGATATTTGCTATTAAAAAACCATTGAAATTCACTGAAAAAACCATAGGTTATAGACCATATATAGTTAGGAATTAGCATTTACAAAACCTTGAAAATTCACTGAAAAAACCATAGGTTATAGACCATATATAGTTAGGAATTAGCATTTAAAAAACCTTATTTTACTCACACAAAACCATTGAAATTCCATATATAGTTAGTTGCACTAACTATATATCGCGCACCTGCAATCCACTGCTGATGATGTCACATATTACATCATTCATGACATGGTCAGTGACATCACTGATGACATCACTGATGACATCTCAAATGACATCACTGATGACATCACTGATGACAACATCCAGTGACTGTATGTTTCTGTAAAGTTAAAATGTGTCTTACATATTGAAGAATGAGTGGAAGTATAAGTGTCTGGACAAAGGATTTAGTAGGTGCATGACTGAATGCATGAGTGAGTGATTAAATGTGTCTCACTGAGTGCATGGGTTAGTGACTAAAGTGTCTTAATTTGTGCATCATTATGTCTGTTGTTCTGTAAACTGCTGCATGTTTTGATCAGTAGCTATATGATTAACTATATGGGTTACTGATTGATTGTCCAAGTATTTGTATGGGAGACTGAGTGTGTGTGTGGCTGGCTGGGAGGTGTGTGACTCTGTGCAGATCAATGTGTACTTGTATCAATGATTGTATAACAAGGTAAGTATGTGTTAGTATATGTTTGAAAATGTAAGGTGCTCTATGTTTAACTGTATAGACAAGAAAATGGAAGTGTCATTGATTCTTTACAGGACTGACTAGGTGTGTGAGTAACTCCATGGATGAGTGGCAGACTGTGAGTGTCTGTATAGGTGTATGAGTGCATATGATAGTGTTGTAAAGATGAGTGATTGTATGTATGAATGATAGTATGGGTGAATGAGTGAAGGTGTGTGTAGACGTAGGAATCAGTGAGTGCGTATGTAGTAACTAGTATTGGTGTGTCAATGGTTTCAAAAATTATATTCTGTATTTAACACTGGGTGAAACAGAGGTTATATTAAAATGTGAGGAGATGCATTGTATTGTCACATGAATGATATCATCAGTGATGTGGTCATTGATGTCAAATGAGATGTCATCAGTGATGTCATCAGTGATGTCATTTGAGATGTCATCAGTGATGTCATCAGTGATGTCACTGACCATGTCATGAATGATGTAATATGTGACATCATCAGCAGTGGATTGCAGGTGCGCGATATATAGTTAGTGCAACTAACTATATATGGAATTTCAATGGTTTTGTGTGAGTAAAATAAGGTTTTTTAAATGCTAATTCCTAACTATATATGGTCTATAACCTATGGTTTTTTCAGTGAATATATATATATATATGTGTATATATATATATATATATATGTGTGTATATATATATATATATATATGTGTGTATATATATATATATATATATATATATATATGTGTATATATATATATATGTGTGTATATATATATATATATATATATATGTGTATATATATATATATATATATATATGTGTATATATATATATATGTGTATATATATATATATATATATATATATATATATATATATATATATTTGCTTTTCTTTCAAGGTTATGCTCTTGCTTTATTGATATTCTGTTTGTACAACAGACAAGATTTATGTAAAGTTTGAAAACTGTTCTAAGATTCTGTTTATTTATATACAAAAAATAGGAGCAGAGCCCACAGTCTGTGTGGTTCTATCCTGAGCAACGCATCTTCTATAAGTACTGCTCGCTATTTTGATACAAGCATGTGAATCTATGAAAGATTCAATACTGGAGAAAAAACTAGATACTTACCTGTACACTATGGTTCTCCAGTATTATCTTTCATAGATTCACATGCGACCCTCCCACCTCCCCGTTACTCAGGTAGAATTCTTATCGCTAGATATATCTGTGGCTCTCACTCGGGGCTGGAAATCTGAGGTATGATGGCTCTGCTGGGGAGTGTGATGTCAGGGCTGGTAGCTGATTGGCTGAGTTTTGGTCCAAATAATGAGGAGGTTTGGCAACCAAATATTATGGTCCCCTATGGGACTTTCTATGCACTGTTTTACTCTATGATACTGCTATAGTCATTCTGTTACCGTGAGACTCCCACCATGACGACGGGGAAGATACAAGCATGTGAATCTATGTAAAATAATACTGGAGAACCATAGTGTACAGGTAAGTAACTAGTTTTTTAAGCAACCTTCTAAACAACATCCAGCCACGTACTGCCATTAAACAGAAGCCCGCACACCCCTCTCCAATCAGTCATCTCACCATGATAGGTCAAATGGAGGTAGAATGTTTTTGTTCATTGGCTATCAGGTTAAGACATGTCAGTTTCCTCGGTGCTGATACAGTTGTTTTCACTAGATGAGCTGTGGCCACGGATTGCCAATGGTCTTTACACATTGATATCTTGAGTCACTTTACTTTGCAATTTCATACACATATGCTACCCTCTTTGAAAGGACATACAAAAAGATATTTCTGTGTGGTTTATTGTTCAATATTTGTAGTTATATGTTGTATTTATCTGACTGACTATGGCATTGTTTTATCTACTGCTCAAAAACTTTACAAACATATGGTACTATATGCATTGGATCGGTAATGATCAAACCATGCTTATGTACTGCAACTTCTTGAGTCGCTTTATCTTCACATACATATGTTCCTATCTAGGAGAAAACATGGAAGGTATATTCTTGACTGAAACACTGAAAATATATGTATATATGCTTTTGCGGTGTTAATCTTACCATGACTCCTATTAGAAATGTCTGCCAGAGTACATTTAGTTCTCCCACTTGCTAAATGCTCTCATACTAATTAATTCTTAACTAATGAAATTGTTAATCTGCATATATATCTTGTGAAGCAACAATAACTAATATATAGTATCACACACCAATGTTTTGACTCCTATTGCACTGCCATCTTCAATTTATCTCATTTTTTTCATTAAATTGTCAGTTCATCTTGTATATTATGGAAGCATCCAAAAGCCCTGTACCCTATCTGAGTGAATATTCCCAAGGATCTTGGTAGCGCATTTCATACTCTCATTAGAACATGTTATGATAAACATTACACTGTTATGCAAGTCACTTGGGATTTTCCCTTACACAACGTGACCGCATACGTGGAATAAATGATAGCACACCTGTTAAAAAATTCAAATATAGTTAGACCACATATCCCTGCAACTAGGTTAATATACTTAATACCAACGGTGAATAACCAGTTGGCACCCGTTCAAGATTTTAACATGCTTTCAAACTATTACATACTGACAAACCAAAACTACAATATGGCCGCCATTCTAACTCTAAGCACCCCAGGTCTCTTTGTACTTCCGGTGGTTGCCACAACTGTGTCACTTTAAAGAATACTTTCAATCCGCCTCCCTCTGATCACCTTTACTGACAGGCTTGGATTTGTCTCAGCAGAAGACCACAGACTGAAGGAGACTGAAGGAGACTGACACAGACGCGCTCAGAACTAACCATTTAAATGTGATTTCTCTGTCTCCCCATAGTTTAGTCTTTTCCTTTCAAGCCCACATACCGTGGTTCAGTGTATTCTCAGACTCCTCCTTACCCTAACTGCTTTGCAATCTTATCACTGACTCATTATTTTTCTCTCTTAAATAAACTGTCAGAAACCCAACTTTAAGGTCACAAAGATGTCTTTGATTGATTTCACTGTTTCAACATTAACATAGAGACTTAGAATGTGAGGACTACTTTCTAAAACTTATCACCTGATCTTCACTAAAGCTTCCTGACTGCTACCCCAATCCTACCACATAGGACAACAGGCCCATTGTCAAATACATGGTGTACCTATGGCTTCAAACGGATTATGAACCATTGACCTACAATCACAATGGGCAGTTACTTATGGGTCTGTCTTTCTAACCCCGTTAAATACTTTTCAGCTACCCAATAATTTTGTATGCATACTCATATATTTATACTGCCATTATATATTATGAGTTTGACTCAATATTAAGATGGATACCCCCGTACATCAGAATCCAAGCAATATCAGCATCTTTGATCTATAGACACTGGTAACCTGTCGTTCTGATCAGGATAGTCTGATACATGCTATCCCGATTTTCCATGCCTTAAAAGATTGCAAGACCCTGCTAATTGATTCCTCTTTCAAATTTCCCAGATGTCACATCCGTGTAACTGCAATTCATCCTACTTCACTTTCCAAGAGCTAATACCATCATTTGGCATAAAAAAACATCATCAGTTCATCCAACCACTATTTTATTGCTTCTCACGCAAGTACTAAATGCTTTGTTTGGTGGCAACATTCTCACTTCAATAGTCTTCACTCTACATAAGTAGCCCAGTGTGTCATTTCATTTCCAGTAGTATAATTTCACGTTTTCAGAGCATCACCGACTTATTTGCACAGAGATGAATGAACCGATTTGGTCGAGATGCATGTTCTGTAAGAGCGAAAGGAGTTCTCTGTTCTTTCCATTGTATGTCTATTTTTTATGTATAACAAATGTATTGCAGGCTTGAAAAATCTCCACCCCTGCATACCACGAAGTGGTGAAAAAATTTGAGCCCTTTGCACAAAGAAACATAAATAAAAAAAATCAACAGGCAACTGCCGTCCATCTGTATTCATTAATTTACAACATTTATATTTCCAGCTGTATGTTTCTCTTCTACCTGACCTGAGTTAGATGCTACTATGTAAGTCAATAAGTGAAAACATACCCCGCCCCTAGCTAATACTTTGTAACTTAACTCATGAGTGAGGGGTAATGGCCATCAAGGTGTGCTAGGTGATGCATAAAACAGGCCACTCCTAATATAAGTCAATTGATAGAATAACTGGGTCCGAAGGCCTCTCCTTTACCTGATCTTGCCATTGTAATGAACTAACTCTTGGGGGATTTACAGGCTGACTATATGAAAGGAAAGCAGGTAAGCATGTAAATCCGTGAAAAAGACTAATACTGGAGATGCGTATGTTCCAGGTGAGTAACTAATTTCATCCTCCTTTTTGAAAGCAAGGGAGAATGGTGGTTAATTTCATTGTGTTGGCAAAGTCTCGTCTAGCACTTAACCCTTTAAGTGCTGCCGTCGGCCAACGGTCGTCACGGGCACTACCTCCCCAGTGCTGCGTGCGACCGTTGGACGTCCAGTTCAGCACTGGATAATGGACAGCGCAGCACTGTGGAGGTATGTTTACAAGCTCCTAAGGTGTTAAGCAGGGGTAAGGATAGAAAGGTATTGATCTACAGTGGTTGCAGATAAGTCATAAAGCTGAGGTAGTGTTTTTGTTGGCCCAAAAGAAAAACATGACACACTCCTATGTAACAGTGACAGGTCCTTGCACCAGCAGGTGTCAGGGGGCAAGTGTGTAGAGGTAGGCTTTTTTCATATGTCTGGAAATACCACCTTTGGGGGTGCCAATCATCTTAAACAAATGACCACTACCCATTGAAAGAATCCACAACATATGGACACATTCGATGACTTAACACTGTCAGAAGTGTCCAATTATCCATCCCCCTAGTTCATCGCAGAATGACATTACCTTAAACCTTAAATGATAAGGCCACATGAAAGTCTCATAATATAATGTTGCATTCATGTATTTAGAGAGAAGTGCTCCTACGTAGAATTACTCAACATTTGGCAGTAACAGAACATGCATTTAATCAGCAATTCTTTACTTTTTCTTGTCTTTTAATAGGGAAGGGAAGAAGATCCACATGAGGGCAAAATGTAAGTTACTTTACTACATTATGAGCATTATCCACATTACCATTTGCTTGCTATAATCATTATTGTTAGAAGTTTGCATTTCAATCCTACTGTTCTAATATATGGATTGTGCACCGTTCTTACCTCCTACCTGTCCTGTTCAGGAGACTATCTGTACATACTAAGCATGGCTCTTCTTTGTCTCACGTACACTCCATAAGGGATGTCCTCCTTCTGTTGTTTTTTATTTTATTTTTTAAGCTTCACCCTGTTATTTGCTGGTATGTAAACTTGCCTATTTAGGGCTGGTTCATCAGTCTCCCATGCCCTTACATATTCTGATAAAGGGTGCAGATGCCCTCACTCCTAGATATTCCTTTGCCCTTTAAGACCTTTCATCCAACATTTTCCCTGGGAGCATTTATCATTGCTGCTCTATGACTAAGGGTCTCTCTTCCTCCTCGATTTTTGGTCTGTCTGATGTTGGTCTCCCTGTTGAGTGGGTGTACACCCTGTAGAGCAAGCGTCTCCAACCAGTAGTTTGGGAGCTACTGGTAGTTCACCAGCTCCCAGGAAGTAACCCATAGAATGCCAGCCTATAGGTCAGCGAGAGAGTCTGGGCAAATTGAAGGAGGTAGTGATGCTCCTTTTCTGACCCTTAAAATGGTAGCCAGATGTTAGAAATGGGGGTCTCTAGTTGGCAGTGGCTGGCCACAGTCCAAGTAGGGACCCTTCTTCCTAAGTCAGAGTAAGGGGGCTACACCCATTGATAACCCCTGCTCAACCCTGTGGTAACGTAGCACGAGCAGCTAGGCTTATCTCAGCGGCAGTGTGTAAAGCATTTATGATCATACACAGTAACACGGTGAAGGACACTACAAAGGGACACCACACAAGTAGTTAAAAATAATAGGTATCTTTATATATAGACATAACACAAGACCAATAATGGTAAGAAGCCACAGGACTGAAAAAGGGGGGTACTCTTAAAAAGATGGAGAAAGAGTTCAAAGTGTTCAAATAGGGGTTCAGTTCAAAACAGGGGTCTCTGCGACCCTTTAACTTACAAAGTACCTGGGTTTCGTAGCAAAACAAGCAAAATGTCGCAAACAAGCTGTAATGATGATGCGTTGAAACCTTGCCTCATGGGAGGATGATGCGCCGGTCTGTGGGTGCGTGCGGGACAAAGCAACAGATTTCTTCACGCTAGGCCAGCGATGTGTTGAATCCTTGCCGCGAGGGAGGATGATGCGCTGATCCTGTTGCCTGTGCGATCTTGTTGCGACGAAAGAAAATGGCGCCCGGCGAGGGTGTGACGATCCGGGTGCGATGCAAGGAATATGGCGGACACACGGCGCCCGCTCTGAGATGATCTCGATCCGACGATCTGTGGTTAGCGAGCCTTCGACAAGCTCGCAAACGTGCGATGCGATGATCTCTGGGGTTAGCGAGCACTTTGTGGTCCGCAAGCGTGCGATGATCTTCGGTTTGCATGTGCTCGGCGGCAGCAGTGCAATGATTTTTCCTACGCTCTTCAGCTGTGGCGGCTCGCAAACGGCATTAGCGACGATTTTCAGCACTCTTCTCTGTAGTAGAACTAGAGGCCCTGGAACTCACAGGAGCCTCACCTGCAGATAGAAATCCCCTTTGGGATGAATCAGGAGGCTAGTGGGGGAGTCAGATGTGCCTGTGACTCCAGCAGGAGGCTAGCTCTCTTCTAGCCCTTGGGTGATTGCATAGCAAAATAAAAGTCCCTCAAAAGTCCTTTTCCCTCTAATTCCAAGTCCAAGGGGAATTACTGCAGGCCAATCCAAGAAACAGCACACAAGCACAAGGACAGTCCTCTCCTGCAGATTCCTTCAGTAACACGGACAGTTCCTCTTGACATCCAGGAGCAATACAAAAATCAGGGGTTTGGGCACAGATATTTATACCCCAAAAGTCTTTGTTCTCCAAAGTCTCTAGTCACTGAACCCAGCCAGAACCAGTTCTGCTCAGGCCTGGAGCACTTTGTTTACCAGGAGGCTGCATCCTTCCTTTCAGAAAGAGGGTGTCTGCCATCGGACGCACAGTAGGAGGTGGTGCCAGCACTCACCTGCTAGGCACAACCCTATTCAGGTCAAGGAGTTACTCCTTCCCAGTACTCAATGCAGATCTCTCTATTTAACCCAGGTCTGACTCAGCCTGCCTTGCCCCTCTAAACCCAGACAGACAATACACATAACAGCAGAGCACACTGAAGGCTTAGGCAAGAACCTACCTACTTTATAAAAGTGGTATTTTCAAACACAGAATGTTAAAACCAACTTCACTAAAAGATGTATTTTATCATTCTCAGTTCAGGCATACTAAACTCGAATTTCTACCACGTTTCCTGTGGTCAGATAGGACTATAAGATGTAATAGCCAGACTGCCCGTTCTAGCCTATGGAGAACAGGTAGCCTTGCAGTGAAAAACACAATGGAGGGTGATTCATTACCAGGATATGCTACACAGGCCAAGCCATGTCCTACCTTACACACACACAATACACCTACCATAGGGGTGACTGACATGAGGCTAAGGGAAGGTTCAGGGGCTGTGAAGTGTGGGCACTTCACAGCCAAGATGGCAGTTCTAGACTGTACAGACACTGCAGTGGCAGGTCTGAGGAATACTTTACAAGCTGCTTCTGTGGGTGGCGCAAACCAACGCTGCAGGCCCACCAGCAGCATTTGGGTTACCAGCCCTGGGCACACACGGGCCACACTACTAGGGACTAACAGGTAAACCAAATAAGCCAATCCGGGATATACCAAGTCACAGTCATATTTACACAGGGAGCAATTGCGCTGTGGCACTGAATGGCAGTGGCACAGCACCCAGAGCATCTAATACCAGCAAAGACAGAGGAGACAACAGCGAAAATGGAAGGGCGACTTACGCCAATGTTGCCAGGTCTAACACGTGTTCCCCCCCTGCCGAAATGTGGGGAGAACTACCCATCTCCTTGGAGGTTCTCTTCACTAAGGCGGAAAAAATGGACAGACCATCAGCACTGGCGTGTTCTGTGCCAGGGTTGTGTTTGACCGTGAAATCCGTACCCTGTAGGGAAATGGACCACCTCATCAGCTTGGGATTCTCACCCTTCATCTGCATCAGCCATCTGAGGGGCCTGTGGTCTGTCAGAACCCGGAAGTGAGTCCCAAACAGGTATGGTCTCGGCTTCTTCAGTGCCCAGACCACAGCAAATGCCTCACGCTCAATTGCACTCCACCTCTGTTCCCGGGGAAGTAACCTCCTACTGATGAAGGCTACAGATTGGTCTAGTCCCTCCTCATTGATCTGTGACAGAACAGCCCCCACCCCATGCTCTGAAGCGTCTGTCTGGACAAGAAATTCCTCAGCAAAATTGGGCGCCTGGCATTATTGAGGGCATCAAAAGCTTTCTGACAGGTGTCAGTCCACTTCACAATCTTTGGCTGCTTCTTTGAAGTCAGCTCAGTCAAGGGGGCAACAATGTTGCCATACCCTTTGACAAACCTCCTGTAATAACCCGTGAGACCTAGGAAGGCTCTCATCTGGGTTTGGGTCTTGGGGGGCTCCCATGCCAGGATGGTTTCAATCTTAGGCTGTAGGGGTGCCATCTGGCCACTCCCAACCTGGTGTCCCAAATATACCACAGAACACTGCCCAATCTGGCACCTCACTGGCCTTGATTGTGAGGCCTGCTCTGCGCAGCGCCATCAACACTTCCCAGAGGTGGGGCAAGTGGTCCTCCCAGGAGGATTAAACGCTGCAATGTCATCCAGGTAGGCGGCACTGAAATCCTCCAGCCCACCCAACACCTGGTTGGCCAACCTCTGTAAGGTGCAAGGGGCATTCTTCATTCCAAAGGGCATCACCCGGAACTGGTAGTGCCCATCTGGTGTGATATTGAATGTGGAAACATTGGGGGAATAGGGTGACCCTCATCGCAAAGGAGCCCTGTTGAAATCAATGCTTGGAATTTGCCTACATCAGACACGGCAGCCCAAACTACGCGCAATGGCGATTCGCTGCCGGAAACTGTGGCTTGTGGTGGGCCGACAGACTGGTCACAGGCTGGGATAGAAACCTGAAGCAATTGTAACTCAAAAGGTAAGCTTGTAGCCTTAATGATATGGTAGATGAGGATGGACTTCCTATGGCCTTCTTGAATTATGTGACCCTGAATTATTCTGTTCGACAGCTGTGGGGACACTGTTTGAAGGAGGCTTCAACGGAGAAGCTCCTCCAGGTCTAATTAGCCTTTTGTAAAAGTCATAAGCTGGTGTCCTGGCTTTATCAAATAGTCCTCACAAGGATTTCCGATGATATGGCAACGCAACCTGTTAGTTGGGAAGAAGCACTAAGGAGTGAGGAAACATTAGGGAGTCAATTCTCAGGACAAGAGTGGGCCCTATAATGTTTCTAAAATAGGTACATAAGGTATCAAGGAATATCCGATACAGGTACACGCAGTTATGTTGTTTACACATTACCTACCTCACCCCAACCCCATAGACTAAATCTTAAAAGGATATGTGCAGCCCCCATTGTAACTTGGCTAATGCCAGCTTCATCAATATTGTTTGGATAAGCCCAGGGTTGGCACGTTGCCTGGTGCTGAATCCTCAAGCGTGCTGGATACAGCATTGCATACTGTATTTTCAGTGCCTGGAGTTTTTTCTTCGCCGGATGAAACTCTTGCCGCGCTTGCTGCACTGCGGCCGTGAAATCCGGAAACAGCGCAACCTGCACCTCTTGGTAGATAGAAGTGCCCTTCTCTCTTGCCAACCGCAGCGCAGTATCTCGGTCGCGATAATTTAGAAGCTTGGCTATGATGGGGCGCGGCGGGCGCCAGGCACTGGTTTCACTGCCAGAAATCTATTTTTATTTTTATTTATTAAAGTTTTGTATAGCGCTGGCTGGACCCGAGGGTATCAGAGCGCTTCACAGCAAATATACAGGCGTTAGATACTGCGGACAAAAAGCAAGTCAATGAACACAGGAGTGAGTACAGTCTATACAATAGCAGCCAGGCGTGAAGCAGGGCGGAGAGTCGTAGGCAAGTCAATCAGCTCTGGGGTGAACGAGAACATGAAACTATAAAGTCTGTGTTTAGTTCTAGTTGGTTCCGGAGCGCTCAAGGAAGAGGACTTTGAGTAGCTTCTTGAATTTCGGGAAGGATGCGGTCATTCTGATGTGTGGGGGGATGGAGTTCCATATCTTGGGAGCATTGCCCGCAAAGGATTTGCTAGATGTTGAGAGTTTCTGGGATTTCAGAGGAATGAGTAGGAGCGTGTTGGAGCTTCTGAGGTTTCTAGACTGCCCGGCCCTTTTGAGCTTGTTGGCCAGGTATTCCGGTTTGCCCGTATGCAGGGCTTTATGTGTGAGGCAAGCTGTGCGGAAGCTAGCTCGTTGGTCAATAGGGAGCCATTTCAGATCCTTCAGAGCTGGGGTGATGTGTTCATATTTCTTTGTTCCCGTGATCATTCTTGCAGCGGCATTTAGGGTAGAGGTCAGAGGATGCAGGTGAGATTTGGCTGTTCCAGTCAGAGTGGCAATGCCGTAGTCCATTCTGGAGAGAACCAGAGCCTGCGTGGCCTGTTTGAAGTCTTTTGTGGGGAGAAATGGTCAGCACATTGGAGAAGTGTTCTGCGCCCTATATGTCCTTTAATATAGCTTCAACATACAGCTCCAGCTTGCCAGTGTTGGTCGTTTCGGGCACTCTTGTGATGCGAAGGTTGTTGCGCCGGGACCAGGCTTCAAGGTCCTCGTTCTTTGCCTTGGTGACTGCAAGGAGCTTTTCCATTTGTGCACTAGACTCCGCTACAGCCCCCACCCGGTCTTCTGTAGTGGAGAAACGCTGCTCCGCCTCCTTGATGCGTGAGCCATGACGATCAAGTTTTGCCGCTATAGTGTCCATACGCAAATTGAGATTATCTATTTTGCTGTCAATGGCCTGTAGACTATGCTGCATGGCAAGCATCATGCGCTCTAGTTTACTGCTGGTACTGGGTTCAAGCTCTGGTTCAGTATCCGACGCAGTTGTTGAGTGTGTATTGGTGAGGCGTTTGGTTTCAAACGAAAGCTTTGACTGCTGCTTGTCTGGCTTACCCATTTCCACACTATCAGTTCAAGCACTCCACCAGCGCGGAGCTTAGGCTGCCAGTGTAGTGCAGTGAGCACTCTCCTCGGTGCGCTCTTCAAGCTATTCAGTAGATCAGGGGCTACTGTTGCGTCCAATGATGCACGGCCTGCAGTGTCAATCTCTGCCTTCGAGGCACACAATAAGCTGTCCTCCTATGAAGCCAAGTCCATCAAATGCCTCCTGGCAGCGCTACATCACCAAGCCTTGTAGTGCTGTTACACAATAGTGTCAAGGCTGTAGCACTGGCCACCTGCCAGCGGAGTCACACCAGCAGCTATGATGTGCAATGTGCAGCATCAGTATAGGCAGGAGAAAACAATCACAGGTAGGTAGTTGGCACCAGACACAGCAAAGGGCGCTGCAGCTATGATTTGCACAAGACTTACAAAGGGGCCATTTTAGTGTCACTGCCTGCCTCACAATTGCGTAGTTTATCGAAGCCCGACTTCCACTGCCGTATTTCAGCTGCTCTTCATGCTCCCAGCACCCTGCTGCAGTTCGCGCTCTGTCCCTGATGTAGGAGCGCAGTGCCCTCAAAACCAGGGGGCCGCCGGGGTCCAGAAGTAATAGAGAGACTTCCGTGTTATTAACGCCTCAATCTAAGCGTCCTACTGCAACACCGGCATGGCACGTCTCAGGTCCGCAGCCCAACCGTGCCGCTCTCCGACCGGCACCGCACGCATAATCTGCCACCAGTAACCCGCACCAGTGCCAGCCCATGAGCAACCGCACGGCCAGCACAACCGCACCACCGACCGCCTCACCTTCAGCGCGATACCTGGTCAGGCTTGCTACAGTCAGCAGGATTATCTCCAGTCCCACCAATGGTTTTGCCGTGTCTTCCTCTCTTGCATCAGAGGTACGAGGGTCCACCCCCAGCCACAGGACCACAATGTATTCAAGCCGCTCCAGGCTCAGCTGTCCCTGTTGCGATCTGTCTCGGCCTCAGTCCGCCATGTTGTGTCAGCCACGAAAAACACACAAAAAAAAACCGCAAGAATAAGCTCCAAAGGCAGATCCAGTTAAATGAATGTAATCCTTGCGTGCAGTCCGGTCACAGCGTGTGTTCTCTGGATGGTGAGGATTATGCCGGATTTTTGACGGATGAAAGCTCCGACTGGCTGAGCAGCACTAAAGTGCGACCATTTTGCGTCGGTCTCTCTTCTAGCACCACTTTTGTCCTTTTTGCAGATGATTAGAACTCACTTCATCCATCTCATCCACTTTTGTACATTAAGCTCCATTGAGTTATCACGCCCATTCTTCCATGTCTCTTGTTCCTTTGACTTCATCTCATACATATCCCTGAATGTAAATGGTATGATTTTCCTTGGTGGTGTCTGCGTTCTTCTGTTTTATGCCTCCTGTTAGCTGCATCCCTTAGTTAATTCTCTTGCTCTGACGCTCTTCCACGTAACCTGACCAACACCACAGTCTTTGTTCTGGAAATAGCCATCCTTTGTCACATAGCTGGATACACTTTTTTTTTTTTTTTTTTTTTTAGCAGAATGCCTTTGTTTTTTAGGGGAATATCTTATTGGATTGTGTGGAATCCCATGGCATGTTAAAAACCCAGAGTGAACTGGCAGAACAAAACAATAGAGTAAAAGTATGCTGTCTGCAAGTATGGTGTAAAAAACACAACACACTGAGCAGGAAGCAGCAGGGGTATGCCCTGAGAAAGGTGCTGCCACATGGAGTGTGGTGGTAAGAGTTGTCTGCGGAGCCTGGAAGAGGAAATGGCACCAAGCCCCCATTCTCTGTTTTACTTTGTTCCCTAGATGAGACCAAAAGGTTGTTTCTAGAGGCACTTAGTAGGGCAGGAATATGGTCCCAAAATTCATACGATCTATTTCTGTGCTTCTGCGTTCCTGACATGGGACTGTGCTCTTGTTTTTACTGCTTTGCGACTTTAATTTCCTGTAGCATATTGTGTATCACTTAGATTAATTCTATGTAGGCTCTTTCAGAGATGAGTAGTGCAAGACAACTGAGATGAGAAATTGTTAGTGTTTCCTAATTGTACTTTTTTTCTTTAAGATGGTTTCATGGGAAGATCTCCAAAGATGATGCATACACTCTGCTGATGACAGGTATTGTATCTTTGCCATACTAAGTGCGTACCTTGTTTTTTGTTTTGTTTAGATCACACTCCACAATGGTGTCTCGACACTCTAGGACCGATTTTTTTCAGTTTCACTATGAAAATGAAATAAGTATAATTTCTTTGTCTTGAAGGGTGCAAACTCACGCAATGCTTTGTTGCACCATGAATGGGTGGTTTACATGCATACAATCAGGTGTTTACAATGAAAAGAACAGGCTTGAAGAGTTTGCTTCCTTAATCAAGACCATGTTTTTGTGATCGATGACTGAATGGTGGTTGTGTCGAAATGCTTGAATTTTTAGAAAGTTTTGAAATTTCAACAGCTTTTGAAGAAGTTACCTATGGGAGATACTCGTTGTAATTTACAGATGCAGTTAAGGAATTGGATGAGCCCGAAAACTATATTGATAAGCCAAAAATGATATTCTATTTCAACGCCTCTCATTAGAACTACAAAATAAGGTACAAAGTATTTGGTGAAAGTATCCCCCAAAAAACGTCAGTTCTGTATCTGTGTATGTTGTTTCAAGGGCCCTCAAAAGAGTACCAACATTGAAACCGACTTGAAGAAGAATGAGCCTTCTGATTAAGAGTTACCCACCCACAAGACACTAAAGGGAGGAAGGCTCTCAATGTCCGAGGATTGGACACATATCAGTACGAAATTGATCACAGACAAAAACTCCAAAAAAATTCTAATAAACGAGCTCGGAAAAAACCCAGCAGGTACTGCACTCTCATACAAGTCTTTGATTAAGGAGTCATCTTAACTTCTCCCCAGAAGGCCAGAAACTATTGAACAGGTGGATGTTCCAGATAAATATTAAGGAAGAGCTGCATATTGTCTGGGAAGGTTTATGAGTGGCATTCCCTCTGGTTGTCAATCAGTCATTTGGAAAGTGCGTGACTGCCTCGCCAGTGGCGTCTTGGTGCTCAAAAGCAGAGACTGAAGAACAGACCCGACCACTCAAATCTACACTTGAGTAGTGAGCCAGGCTTTAGCTCTTCCCTGAAACAGTGCTCAGACTCCGCCATGGGAAGATGGATAGGCAAGGTATTCCAAAGCATGGCCTGTAGTACTGAAAAAGACCTGCCACCCCGACGAAACATTGGCCAACTGCGGAATGCGCATAAGTTGAAGGTGGTTAGATCGCAGGGATCTCTCCTGTTGGTACCGGCCGAGTCTATTTCTCAGGTATCTCTGACCTTTGCCCCCATTGGTTCTGAAAGCCAATGCCAATGCCAGGGCCTTTAACGCAACCCTCCTGGCTATAGGATGCCAATGAAGCTGTCACAAATGAGGTGAGGTGTTGACGGAAGGGGACTCGCCGGATCAGCCTGGCCGCCGCATTCTGTATGATTTGAAGTCTGAGTCGGGTAAGCAGGAAGACCCAGATAAAGGCGGTTGGAGTAATCCAAACTCCATGCCACAAGAGCGTGTATTATGGTTTTTCAGGTCTCTTCCGGAAGCAGATGCAATAGCTTTCCGATTGATTTTAACTTCCGAAATCAGGACAATGAGATCTCCCAGATTTAGTTAGCAAAGAAAAGGTCAAATCAAACGTGATCCCTAAATGTATAGCCGGAGCGGCCGGAACCGGCGGTGAATTCTGTTAGTTGGGCCCAGGGGGAGGAGCCAGCCATTCGGCTGAAGAGCACCTCCGTTTTGTCCACGTTAGCAACATACAAAAATCACACCACGTATAATTCTGAAAATCAGTGTGCAGCAGCATACATTTTTACATTGAGATTTATTTTTTAGTGTAATCTTACAATTAGCAATGCTCTACAAGCAATTTTCCATACTGGCACATTCAATTGAAAATATTTTATTTAGACATTCAAGTACATTAAAGTACCAAAAACGTGCATAGATAAAAAATAAAATTGAAATATGGTCAACTGATAGGAGATGGTACTTTATACATTCCAATCATTTTGAGTACTTTATACATTCCAATAATTTTGTAAAAGAGTTTTTAAAAAAGCAGGTGAGAGCCATGGCATACTACATTTGTCAACAAGTCACTTCTAGCTTGGGTAGAAGACAATGGTTAGTGTAGTTATTTGCCCAAAATGCCTTATAAGCCCAGATTACTAGAGTGTGTACATATGTAAGATGCAGTCAACTTTGACCTTAAACTTCGATATCATAGCTTAAACTGTGAAAAACTAAGATTTTTTAACAAGACAACAGTATTAGCCTAGAAGATCTAGAACTAAGATAAAAACTTTTAAATAAAAAATTGGCCACCTTTCCAAGATAATAAGCAAGTTAATCAGCGCCTGAAATTATTGCTGCTTTGAAGGAATTGTAAAGTGCTGTGCGCTATGGGGTGTAATGGTGCTAGATGTAATGTGAATTGACTGACGTGAATCGTAAAGTGCTATGTTGTAAAAATAAAGTGCTAAACTTAATTCAAACTTGCCGTTAAAATTCTGTGTTTCACAGATTAATTCACATGAAATTATGCAAAAAAGTTGCACCATAAACAGACTCTAATCATTATATTCCTGAAGCGGTAGGATAGGTTAGGTATGTCGAGGGTAATCAATGACTGATAATAGTCTAAAATAAAGTTTGTGTAGGAGTGACCACCTTCACCTAGGAGTCTACCCGCATTGTTAGTGTATGGCCCATAGTTCTGCTGGTAATATCTACAGAGAAAGCTACCAGAGGTCTAGGTTACGGATATAACAGGCACAAGGCTTCAATGCACTGTCACTTTGGTTCTGTCTTGCTTATGGGACATGAGGCAGAGGATCATGTAATGAGCAGTCTCAAATAGTTATGTGATAGATGGCAGCCGGATAGGAGAGGGGGGGAACGATAACCATCTTCTAGCAGCCTAACAGCTTTGTATTCACATGATCCTTTGTTCATCAAGTAATATCCACACATTCTCTGAGAGAGTGGTGGGTGTGGCAGAGTTCCTTTATGCTTAATCCACTCAGTTCAGTTATTTTATGAGACTGGCTTTTGCTTGCTGATGGGCTTCATTCAAGAACTTTTTAATAGCCTCCTGAATTGACCGTATCCATTGGTTAATCGGGGAGCGGCGAAGAAACCTTCTGCATTCATCGATTAATGCGGGACAAAGGCAAACAATATGTGACAACATCTCTTGAATAAGGCAACATAGACACTTATTGATGGCGGGTTGAGGCATCCTGGTCTTATGATGAGAAGCATCCACGAGTAGCTGACAAAACTTGATTTTGTAATATGCAGAAAATAATTAAGTGATCTATTTTCAAATCCCTCGCTGGGACATGTTATCAAAGATACTAGGAAACTATTAAAAAAACGTGTAGCAACACATCCAGTCACTCCTAGGTTCATGAAAGAAAAATAAAATTGTTGTACGTAGCAAGCATGTTAAAAATTATGCCATGCTGCTACGCTATGAGAGAATAGGATTGAAATGTGTTGCATTACTTTAAGTTTTTCAGATGACATCTGAAACACCAATTCAGGATGACCATCACCGGTGGCATTGCTAGACTGAGCTGAGTGATTGACCTCACAGTCAAACAAAACTTTATTTGGTTTGTTAAAACCTTAAAAGTACATTTTCCACATTCCGCGAAAAGAAGAACGAACAGCAGCATAACATGACAATATTCAGCAAAGAGAGAGAACAGCAGCATAACATGACAGTATTAAAACCACAATTACACCTCAAGATACGTGTAATTTAACTTCTCTTGTTCCTTTTAAAATGTGGTATTATAACATTTATTTGTTAAAATCGCTAAAATCTTACCTATACATCACTTCTTCAGAATGCAGTTTTTACTACTGTTATACCTAAGTATCTCTACCTTTATTCGGTGGTAGGGGCATTCTGTGCGTAATCTTATATTTTTTGAAAATCTGACATAAAAACTCCTTTCGAAAATCTAAAAATCTCGTGCAATCTAATAAAATATGTAAAATATCACAGGTGGTTCCTAAAGTGCAAGTGCATTTCCCATTACATCCTATGATTAGGTTTCGAACCCCGTTATTCGCATAACCTGGGTTTATACCAATTCGCATTTTCAAGACTTCTCGCCTCACAGACAACTACCAGTTTGCAAATGTTGATGGCTATGGGTCCTGTACAAACACAAAGCACGCCTTTCTCTGGCAAGCATTTAGATGATGGCTTCAAAAACATATACTAAAAAAGTATGGGTTGTTTGGCTCTGAACTCCCAACAAGAAAGAGGGCCCAATTAAGTAGATGGCCATCTGGATATAATATGTATCATAATGGGACTTTAAATGAGGATGTCTGGTCTGAAAGGCAGAGAAAAGTTGGCAGGTGTGAATTCCCTGCTGGTGCTTACAGTGTAGCCATACTGGACCAGCTGTAATGTGAAACTAAGAACCTCAGACACGCATGCCTTCAAGGGTTCTCTGCTCTGCACAACATGCAACAAAGCTGTTCTGCCTTCCAGATAGACAGGTTTACAGTATGAAATCTATCTTCTCGTGTGTCATTTGAAAGGCGCTCTGGTTTCCCCACTCAATGTCCAGGAGTGCTGGTGGGAGCCATGGAAGGTGAGTTTTAGCACCAGATCCTCTAACTAGGAGACGTCTGCCCTGAAAGATAGATGTAGCAGGGGACACAGAGTGCTGAAAAAGTCTGCATACCACATCCTTCTTAGCCTGTCTGTTTGAATGTGATTTGGGAACAGTCCTGGCAAAACTTCCTGAGAACTGGAGGATTAATGTTTATGGGAGGAAATGTGTATTGAAAGCAAAATTGACTTCAGCTGAAATACATCCCAGCAGCAGTTACTGAAGGGTACAGATGTATAGGTGGTAGCTCTTGTCTTGAGTGGCAAAGTGATCCAACTGAGGGTCCCCCAAATTGCAAAGATGTACTGAACCACCTCAGTGAGACCGTGCCAGACGGGTGGCGATTCAACAGATTGCATGCTGGTGTGCTCAGACCTTCAGTTAAGGTGGTCAGACTCCACTTCTCCCTGCTTTTTGATGTACCACTTCACAGTTGTATTGTCAGTTAAGATCTGGACAGCATGACTGCTAATTGTAGTGAGGAAAGCGTTGAGCCAGCTGAATCATTTTGAGTGCACACAGTTTGATGTGTAGTACTGCTCCTCTGAAGATCCGAGGCCTCTGTGCTTGAGCTCCTCCAGATGAGCACCTGTGGGTGGATGTCTCTCGCACCACTGTAACCTCGACTGGTGGAGGGTAAAAGGGAATAGCCTAGACCAGACGATCCTCTACCAACCACCACTCCAGATCCGCAGTGGTGTCCTGGGAGATCGTGATGGTGTCTGACATATTTCCCTTATGCTGGAAGCACTATTGATGAAGGCACTACTACACAGTTCTCAGATTCCAGCGTGCACACTTGACTAGAATGATAGATTAAGCCAGCAGACCTTGCAGGAAGAGAACCAACATGACTGGAACTTAAGCTCCCTCCTGAAACATGGATTTATATAATAAATAAACTTGATCCAGTGGCGTACCAACAGCAGATACTCCAATACCATATACTCACCTAGGCCCATAAACACACACAATTGAGTAAACCGCTGGATTCAAAGCGTATGATTTTCCACACTTCAAGATTGATTATTTCTTACTCTTAACCACCCTTTCACTGATCAAAAAGTTCGATGGACCATTACTTGAACTAGTTGATGGTGAAAATTAACTTAATTCTAACTTTTCTATACTTTAAAGTAAAATAACCACAGACTCTGGTAAGTTTTAATTCTTCATCTAAATAAATTGCATGTGAACCACTTCAAAATAGAGTACAGCCACCACCACTCAGAAGGGAAAAGTCAATTAATCATCGAACACATACTTCAAAACTCTGCAATGACTGGAGAAGACAGAGAGAAAAGGACATCTGCAAATACACAAAATTATATTTACCTAGGATGGTGTGAAGACCAAACCCCTGGCCAAAGGGCTGATAAGGGTCACCTGGGATAGTTCAGGAGACAAAGACTTCAGGACAGGATTCAGGACAGGATAGATGACCTCTCTAACACTGATGGTCGTGTCACACCCCTCTCTGACACTCTCTCCCTCCTCGAGATTCTTCCGTGATCTTCTTTCTAACCTAATGGATTAGGATTGAGGGCTCTGCATTCGTTTTTTTCATCAGCATCTCGCGATACTCCGACAACACTCACAGCATGTCAGCATCGACGTCTCTCTCTCTCTAACTAAAAGCCACCTCAGTTATACCTTTCGCTTCTCATGTACCACCCATTAAAGATTCAATATCGCAAAAATACGAGATCCAATTGGTCAGGCAAGGGGGGAAAGATCTTCACACCATGCTTACATATCACTTTTTCAGTTAGCCAATTGTTAACAAACCCATCCCCTTAATTTTTATTCATATTTTATTTTCCCACCCGCATTCACATTTCATGTTCAACAAATGATTTAATTTGAACATGTAGCCTCATTCATTTAGATCTTTTACTGTCGGTGCTCAGGCACTCTGCTACCTAGTCCTCTTCCTGACCCGCACGTCATTCGTCTGGACTGACTTTCATTTGTCATGCGTGATTGTCACATGGTTTAGCTTACTTCAGGCATACACGAGAGGACCAAATGCGCACTAGTGATAAAGTCCGAAAAGAGAAATGTTATTTTCACAAATAAATGGTTTCACTGTATACCACCCGTCTCTACTCTAATCCCTTTTACTTATTAATACTTTCCCCGCATTAGCATTAGTTAATTAGCTAATTAGCTCGATTGCGTTTCAGCTAAGCAGGTGCCATGCATGCATGTCTTAAAGACTCCATTTTAGTGCCTTGTGCTCATGTGTAAGAATTTCCGTACAAGCTTTAGTACGTCATATTGCGTAGATGTGGTTGTCGCATGCGCAGTAAAGATTTCCCTATTAAAGCGGTTTTAGTAATTTGTTCAAGTTGGTTAGCGATAGCAAACACTTATGCAAGCTTCACTAATTCATGTGTTTATGGTGCGTGTTCATTTTACACAATACATAATTAATGACAGGTTAGTGAGTTCAACGAGCGGATTGCTTCTGAGCAAGTCTCTGTTCTACGAGTCCTTATTCCATCATCCTGAAACATGGATTTATATCCTGAACGTCTTAGATCATCTAGGGAGGATGTGTAAGAAAGTGGCTCTGTATATACTGCACCAAAGTAAGGTTCCGTGTGCACAGAGTCCACAGTCCAGTCCACAGAGGTATGGCAGAGGCTAAAGTTAAATATAACCCTACTCTCTAAAGTGGTAGCTTGGTTGAGCAGTAAGGCAATATCCGAGGACAGTGTAAAGTATTTGTTGTACACACTCAAGCAAATCAGCAAATGGTCTCACACACTCAAGAACTGGCCAATTGTTTTGTATATAAAAATATATAGTTACTTTATTTTGGAATCACTGTAGGTATCCTAAATACTTTCTCAGAATGAGATGTTGCAATTGAATACTTTCAAATAGCAATAGATGTTTAGATGCAATCGCTACAGTTGTTGCAATATGCAACACAAGTTAAATACAATATAACATTGAGCTCAATGGGAAGTTTTAAGTAAATGCAATAAAATCACTTTACACATTTTTTTCTTACTCAGGGCTGGATCCTGGATTCAGCCCTGGTGCATTTCCTGTAAACAGTTGAAAGAAATTGTTTTTGTTACACAGGCGATTTCTAAGGAATATTTGTAAGTTTTGAAAATCGCCACTTAGAAGAAATTCTGGCAACAACCAGGCAATATATTCCTATAGAGGAAAATTGGGTTAACAGTAAATCACGGTTATAATTACTTTTGAGGGTAGTGCTGGGCACAAAGATCCAGCACTAGTGTCTCTCCTGATAACAGGCGAGTAATTTCGTTTTTGTTGTTTGGACGATTTTTAAGGAATATTTCAAAGTTGTAAAACTCAACACTTAAAAGAAATTCTGAGCAAAACCCAGCCATTGTTACCCTATGGAGAAAATCAAGTTATCGGTCTTTGAGTAAGTACTTTGGCTGGCAGGGATAAGGTTCTGGGGGTAGACTCGGGGGTCTCCCAGGGTCAGGTAAGTACAGGCGTTACACCCTTAGCGGCACAGTGGCAGCCGGGTGCAGAGTGAGTAGGCCCAGTGTTATCCTACGGAGGATAGAGGGCCTTCGGTTGGTGGCTGCTAGCAGGCAGGCGACGTGGCTGTGGGAGCTGAGCTCCTGGTCACTTACATAGGGCAAGTGGGGAAGTAGGATAGGATAGATGCTGCACTCCCAGTGGCACTCTGGCGTCTGGGTGCAGGGTGCTTTTGGGCCTTCGGGCGCCCAATGTATTTCAATGGGAAAGCTGGATGTTAAACAAAGGCTGCAGAATCGAGGACAGAGATTCTTCAGGTGAGACCACCACCATTTCGAGAGGTAAGTTGGGAAGCTGTAGGTTGGGTAGCCACCCAAGAGTTGGGCACAGGGGGCCGTGGGGCACAGGGCGCAGGGGTGTTGGGAAATCTTACCATCAGCTGGTCGCGGTTAGAGGGGTCCCTTGTTGTGAGGCTGCAGGCGTCGCCAGGAGCGTCTAGGAGGGTCCTTGGGCACTGGATTCGTGGTCACAATCGCCAGGGGGACGTCCTTGTGGTCTTTGTTCACTCAGGCACAGGCCGGGCTCGGCGGGTGCAAAGTGTGCTGGATTCGCGGTTCCTGGCTGGCAGTTGTTGCTGTTTGAGCAGAACCACTGCTCGTAGGAGTCCCAGTCTTTAGACGAGCAACGCATTCGGATCCTCTGGGGTTTTCGAGGTTGCTGACGATTGGAGACGCAGGAGCAGGTTCAAGGATCAACAGGCCTGTAGGGCTGGGGCCAAGTCTGTTAGTGTCGTCCTCTTGTTAGCAGCTGCACGGCAGGTCTTCTTTCTTCTTGTTTTTCTTCTGGTTTCAAAATCGGGATCCGAGGAAGGAAGGTTCGGGGTGCCCTTAAATACTACATTTAGGGGCTTTACAGGTATGGGAAGCTCAGTGACCAATGGGTCCCTTCCCTGAGGTGAGTACACCTCCTATCCTGCTCCTCTCCTGTGGGAGGGGGACAGGAGCCTGTCTGATTGGGTAGGGCATCCCAACCTCAAGGTGGCAGGAGCCCGGAGTTATGCTTCACCTCACCTCTCCCACGTGAGGGGTGAGGTTGGCAGAGGCTGGCACACTCGCTGTCCTCACTTAGGGTTTCCCGCCTGTCTTCCCGCCAGAGTGGGGGTCAGAACCGATGGGAGCCAGTTGCTGAGTAGAGCAAGTGGCCTGGAGAAGCTCACAAAAGGCGGCATGCCTTTGAAGCTTCCCCTGCCCATCCTAGGGGAGGAGGCTTGGCACCTCCTCCCAGGATGTGCATTGTTTCAGGCCCCCGGCAAGCTCTCGACCCAGGGGTCCAGAAACATGTCTGGTGGTGGCAGCAGCCTCGGTAGCCACGCAGTCAGGACACTGGGAGTTGGTTAGGTTTCAGGGGGCATCTCTAAGATGCCCTCTGTTGTGCATTTTACATTAAATTCCACACTGGCATGAGTGCAGATTTAATGTGCTGAGTGGTTTGATACCAAACTTCTCAGTCTTCAGTGTAGCCATTATGGTGCTGTGGAGTTCCTCCCAGCACCATATACTCTTAATGGCATCACTTCACTTACAGTGCCCAGGAGTGGCCCTGGGTACTGTAGGAGTACAGGGCTCATGTACCTGTGCCCACACCACTGGCATAGTGCACCCAGCTAGAGGGGTGACTGAGGTATGCCAGGGCAGTGTGTTTGTGGGCATGGCACACTCTGTTTAGTTCTGAACCAAGACACTCAGCCTGGCAAAGGCAGTGGGTGTGTGTCAGGGTACAGGGCCTCTAAGGGTGACACAATAAGTTCTGCAGCCCTTAGGGGCCTTCTCTGGTCACAGTGCCCTGGGTACCTTGGGTATCATTTACACGGGGATGACCTGTGGCCTGAGATGCCAATTGCGTTTAGGCTTTAATGCTGTTTTAGGGAAGGAACACAGGCCCTGGGTACCTGATTGGCAGGAACCCAGGCCTCACTCAGTCAAAGTACATCAGCAATTCAGCAAAAAGTGGGGGGCATACCATGCACAAAAGATGGCACTTTCTCACAGGAGGGAAAACTTTCAGGGATGGTTGATAGAAAAGCCCAAGTTGAACAGAAGGACGATGCTGTTGCCTGCAGGTTGTTCGACACCATTATGAGCGATCTGGCCTGAAACAGCCAATCGTTAAACTACGGGGAACACAGAGATCCCAAACATTCTTAAAATGTGTTACAACCACTATTATCAACTTGGTGTAGATTTGAGGAACAGATGTTATTCCGAACAGGGGGACCGCAAACTGGTGGTTAGTTGACCCTACCAAGATACGCAAGTAACTCATGTGGGACAGCTGGAATGGTTTGTAGAAATATGTCCACCGCAAGTCCAGGGTCACCATTCAGTCTTCTGCTGTGTGCGCTAGGAAAAAGGAACCAAGGACAGTGTCTTGAATTCCGTCTTGCAAGGGTAGAAATTCAAGATGGTGTGATCAAGGATCTGATTAACACAGGTGTCCTTCTAGGAAACAAGGAAATACCAATTGTAGCACCCCTGTCCAATTTCCTCCACTGGAACCAACTCAGCAACTCTGTTTTCAGCAGAGCTGCCACCACCTGCTGCAGGATACAAAGATTGTCTTCTGACTGTGAGGGAGGAATCTGGGAAAGAGCATTTCTGCAGGGGTTAGGCATGCCCTCTTTCTACAATTTAGAGAACCCCATCCTGATGTTAAGGCATTCCAGGCCTGTAGAGCGAAGTATGCCCATCCTCTTAATGGCGGCCCATGCTTCTTAAGGAGGGAGCTAAAGAGGCTTTCCAGGCGGTGCTGGGAAAGAATAGGTGAGAGAGAGTTTCTTGGTCTGACAACCCCATCCTTTGCCCCTGTACTGATGCAGCAGTTAATTTGGTTGCTTGGGAGGGCTGGCGTGGTCAGAAATGGTATCCTTTTGAGAACCCTGAAATTTCTGAAACTGTCTGTAATTCCTAAAGGGTGACAGGAGGCCCAAAGAACCCACTGCGGCTCTCTCCCCCACATTGAACCTTTCGTGAACAGTGTCTACTTTGCCCTGAAGAGACCAGCATCGTAGAAAGGCATATCTACTAATGTTGCTTGGATTTCACTTAAAAACCCCATTGATCTGAGCCAAGCATATCTGCGGTTCGAGGCTGAAATGGTAAGTAATATTTGGTACAACTGTTGCAGCTATGCCCCGCACAGTGTGGATATTCTTTCCGAGTAGTCTGGCAACATTGGGGCAACTGGTGCCAGGCTGCCTGATGAAAAAGTATTTTTTCCTCACTGCCGCAAACTAATTTGAGTGCCTGTCAAGAGGTTGTGCTGGGAATGCTCCAGGGTTGTGATTTTCTCTAGGTTGGTGCTTGCACTATGACTCTCAGGAAGGCTACATCAACTGGAATGGTGGGTCCCCAGTGCTGGCCTATTTCTCCTTGCTACCAGGCAGTTCACTACCGTAGCGTATTTGGGCTTTACCCATGCTTATTTCACTGGGTCCATGATTGCCTCATTGAAGGGCAATGGTGGCTCGAGCAAATTTGTAGAAGTTTGTAGTACCTCAGTAAGAATATTCACCCTTAACAGCAGGCATAGCACCTCAGTTTCCTTTCTGAGGACATTAAAAGAAGCCTTATCCATTGGGGTGAAAACTAATTTCTGTGTTGGGTACAATGTTCAGGCCACTTGCATTAGGCAAAGCAAGGTAGTCTGCTATGTCATCCAGACTACGGGATGAAAGCAAATTGGCTCCATCACTACTGTTGTCGAAATGCCTATGCGATACCAGGCCTCAAATCCCTTACTATTACAGAGACGGCCGAGGCGGCGCGATGCCCAAAGTAGCGTCATCTGCGTGATCTTGTTCTGACACTTGAGACGAGCCGATGCCATGTGCCAGAGCTTCACCGTGTGAGCCGTGGGGCCCAGCAGGGCCGCCACACCTCTAGGATCATAGAGCGCGTTCATCACTCCTCCTGCCCCTAGGTCGTATCTATCCGCCTTGAACGCGGGCGCCGTCTGCGGAGCGTGGAGCCAGTGATTTATGATCTTTAGTTGTGATGCCCAATAGTACAACTGGACATCCGGGAGCGCAATGCCTCCGTCAAACCACCCTCCTACCAACTTTTGTCGGGAAATGCGTGCCGGTTTGTCCCCCCAAAGTAGGCCGGAAACTAGTGCCTTTATGGACTGAAAGTATTTTGGAGGCACGAGAAATGGAGTATTTTCCAGGATATAAAGTAGTTGTGGTAATGTCATCATTTTAAATAATGCGGCTTTTCCTAGAAGGGTCAACGGTAGGGTGTGCCAGTGCCTCACATCCGTGCGAAACCGTTCAAGTGGTGGCATCAAATTACGGTGATTAAAAAAATCTCCTGATTCGGTGTCACCCATACCCCCAGATATTTAAAGGGTCCATCAGTGACCATCAGGGGACAGTCATTCAGGAGGATCTGAGGTGGCCCTTTGAGGACAAATAACACCAACTTGGACCAATTGATGGTGTAACCTGAGGCCCGCCCAAAAATCTTACAGAAGAACCATGAGTGAACGCCTGAGGAGAGTTAAGTAAAGAAGAATATCATCAGCATCAGCTTGAGCCGGGAGGTTTTACATTTTACATTTGAATATTGAATTTGACCTTTGATTTTAAAATTGTTGAATTTTCTTACCCATGTGTCCTTCCCCCCCTCCCCCTGGTATTTGTGGCTGACACTCAGGGCTTAACTCCGAGGCACACATCGTGCAGGGATTCTTGTCGCTCCGATTTAGGGTGCGAGTTAATGCAAGGCGTGTTTTAAACATCAGCTGCATTTTTCCTGACAGCCGGGCAGATTACATCTTGCTTTCTCCCACAGTGTTTGGCCGATTTCAGGGCCATCATCTGCGGGGACCGGTAAAGAAAGAGTAGCGGCCATCTTTGTGAGGGCTCGCCCTCTACGTCGCACGGACGACGGTATAAAACCAGAAGTGGGACTGAGAAAGCGAGACTGCTTCGCATTCACTCCTGAGCCTTGAGCCGGGAGGTTTTACATTTCACATTTGAATATTGAATTTGACCTTTGATTTTAAAATTGTTGAATTTTCTTACCCGTGTGTCCTTCCCCCCTCCCCCTGGTATTTGTGGCTGACACTCAGGGCTTAACTCCGAGGCACACATCGTGCAGGGATTCTTCTCGCTCCGATTTAGGGTGCGAGTTAATGCAAGGCGTGTTTTAAACATCAGCTGCATTTTTCCTGACAGCCGGGCAGATTACATCTTGCTCTCTCCCACAGTGTTTGGCCGATTTCAGGGCCATCATCTGCGGGGACCGGTAAAGAAAGAGTAGCGGCCATCTTTGTGAGGGCTCGCCCTCTACGTCGCACGGACGACGGTATAAAACCATACGGCGATGGCTCCGCACAGCGGACGCGCATTGCGAGCGCGCCGATCACGCGCCGGAGTCAAGCCAGAGTCCTGCCCGTCTGCGCCCGTCCGCGACCGGTCGGGACACGGGGCAGGACTCTATGACCACATCCATACAACAGATGCCTTGAGTAGTAGCAGCACTCGACTACATTACTCCAAAGCGGATCTTTTAACAATTGGTAAGCTATCGACTCAAAGATGCTTACACACTCTAGACCCCGCCGATCTACCTTCCCTTTGTAAAATATGTAATCAAACAATTCCTATGATAGCGAGACCACCTAGAAAGGTAGATAATCTCAAAATGATACTGCTAGATTGTAGGTCTTTGAGCAAGCACAAAATGGAAATCTATGACCTATTGATAAAGAAAGATCTGGATGCCATGTTTCTTACCGAAACGTGGCTAGAAGAAACGTCCTCCCCTGATATTCTGGACGCAATACCCCCTAGTTACAGTCTATTGAGAATTGACAGACAAAAAAAGCGTGGTGGAGGGCTAGCATTAATTTATAAAGCTGAACTCGAATGCACGCTACTTAAAACAACTATATCTAACAGTGAATGCGGTATATTTACAATAAAAACAGAACCAACAAATGTGATAATTGGCCTATTAATATATCGACCCCCGGGAACGGCAGCATCTTTCTGTAGCCACCTCATTGAGTTGGCAACACAGCTAGCAGTCAGATATAAAAACCTAATGGTCTTGGGCGATCTAAATCTTCATTTTGAAGATATTAACTCGAATGAGGCACAAATGGTAGCTGCCGCACTAAGTGCTGTGGATATAAAACTTCTCTCCACAGCACCCACACATCAGCAAGGTCACCTTCTGGACCCCATTTTTGCAAACTGGGAAGGCATTAAGATCCTACCTCCAATCCCACTAATCTGGTCTGACCACAGTATTGTGCTATTCGAGATAGAAAAAAAAACCATAGGCACTATATTCACAAAGCACACCCCTCTGAAACGTCGGAACTGGAAAAATTTCACTCCTGAACTTTTCAATAGCATTTTAATGGAGCACCCCTTAGCAACAGGCAGCACCTTGCAGGAGGTTTGGGATAATTATGAATTATGGATAACTGAAGCCTTAGATAAGATTGCTCCCTGGACAGTTAAACCTCCAGCAAGACAATCCAAAACCGCCCCATGGTTTACGGAGAATCTCGGATTAGCAAAGGCTCAATGTAAATCTATGGAGCGGAAGTGGAGAAAAAGCTACGCACCTGATCTTAAAACAAGCTACAAAATTGAATTAAAAAAGTATCAAAAGTTGGTTAGAATGGAGAAAAGTACCCATTATAAAAATAGAATAGAGTTAGCAGACAATCCCACGAGAGAGCTGTTCAGTATCTACAAGGAACTCACAATCCCTTCACGATTAGACGCTCAAGACACATACTCTATAGAGATATGTGAACAAATTGCTGATTTCTTTGTAGGGAAGGTAGATCAAATACATGACACTTTTGTAAACAACACAACTCCCCTGAATTCCAATTTGGACACAAGCCTTATCCAAACTCACAAATCCCTATTTACTGGTTTTCAAACACCGGGCAAACATGACTTGCTGGAAATCATAACTGGCATACAATCCGGCTCCCCCACCGACGCATGTCCACTAGACCGGTGCAAAGGAGTTATGGAAAATACACTAATTGATCACATTAGTCAAATGATCACACTATCCTTTGAGGATTGTTATGTTCCAGAAGCATGGAAAACTGCTCAAGTCATGCCATTAAAGAAAAAGCCCAACATTCACATATCTCAATTCCATAATCTTCGACCAATCTCCCTTCTCCCTTTCTGTGCCAAAATTATAGAAAAAATTGCCAATGAACAGCTTATGGAGTATTTGGAGAAAGAAGCTCTTCTCCATCCTTCTCAGTCAGGATTTAGATCAGGCTACTCGACCGAGTCAGCAGTGCTATATTCGACCGAATGCATCCGGCAGATAGTGGACGAGGGCGAGACGGCGGCGTTAGTCCTATTGGACCTGAGTGCAGCATTTGACACCGTGCTGCTGTCTCGTCTCTCGGACATGGGAGTAAGGGGACCAGCGCGGGCTTGGCTACGCTCCTTCCTGACCAACAGAAGCTTCCAGCTACACTGTCCACCCTTTAGATCATCTCCTCGGAAGATCAGCCATGGGGTTCCACAGGGCTCAAGCTTAAGCCCCACTTTATTCAACATCTATATGGAACCCCTGGCACGCATTGTAGAGGTTTTTGGGGTGGGCATTGTAAGCTACGCTGACGACACCCAGCTGGTGTTCAAGTTAACGCCAGACAGAAGAGAATATGCCACCAATTTCTCAGAATGTATGTCAGCAGTAGCGGCCTGGATGAACAACAACTGCCTTCGCCTGAATGGCGAGAAGACCGAACTACTGGTGGTCGGGAGAGATACGTCCACATGGTCTCATGCATGGTGGCCCAGGGAACTGGGGAAACTGCCCACCCCAGTAGAGACGGTTAGAAATCTAGGCGTTATGCTGGACTCAGATCTCTCTGGTAAAACCCAAGTCAACAAAGTAACGGGAAGATGCTTTGGCATTTTAAAGGTTCTCCGAAAAGTGTTGGATCTTCTTCCTACTAAAGCCAGGAAGACCATAGTCCATGCACTGGTAACACCCCATTTAGATTACGGGAATGCCCTCCTGATTGGGCTCAGTCAGAAGGGCCTACATCAACTACAATGCGTGCAGAATGCCGCCGCACGACTGGTGCTTGGACTCCCAAGAAGAACTTCGGTTAGAGCGGCCCTAGCCAGACTCCACTGGCTTCCAGTTAGGGAGAGGATCAAATTTAAAACCCTTTGCTATGCCCATCGCATTGCGCAGGATAAAGGCCCAGAGTATTTAAAAAATCTCCTAGCTATACATCGTCCGATTAGGAACCTAAGGTCATCTGGTACGATGCTCTTCGAACTCCCCCACATCATTAGAGCTAAGATGGGTGGAAAATCTTTCAGGTACCTAGCCCCGAAGCACTGGAACGCACTCCCGCTCCAACTGCGGATGGAGCCTTCCGAACTGAGATTTAAGACAAAACTGAAAACCTATCTGTTCCCAAATATATAAACCCTCTCTAATCCTCTATTACCACAGCTCCTCTGGATATCTGTAATGTACTAGCAGTCAGCGCGGGGATACACAGTTTTGTGCAGCCAGGCGCTTTATAAATGTTTTATTATTATTATTATTCATACAGCGATATGCGGTCCTCCCAGGATTCAGTCCAGTTAAGACCCTTTATCATGGGGCCCCACTGTATCCATGCTGCCAACGGCTCCAAAA
This sequence comes from Lissotriton helveticus, assembly GCF_964261635.1. Taxonomy (NCBI): domain Eukaryota; kingdom Metazoa; phylum Chordata; class Amphibia; order Caudata; family Salamandridae; genus Lissotriton; species Lissotriton helveticus. The sequence continues at coordinate 646,803,540 of NC_136059.1, forward strand.
TCAATGCAAAAAGCAGAGGCGACAGGGGGCATCCCTGACGCGTACCGCGGCCTAGCCGGAAATCCCTGGAAATATGGCCATTGGCTACAACATGCGCAAGTGGATTTGTATACAGGAGTTTAACCCAAGCACAAAACTTTGGCCCAAAGCCTAGATGTCGCAATACCGCAAATAAATACGGCCACTCGACCATGTCGAAGGCCATTCGTGCATCTAAAGACAAGATCACAGCCGGCTCCGATAAAGCCGGGATCTGCGCCATTACCGCATGAACTCGTCTTAGATTTAGAACAGTGCTCCTATTCTGCATGAATCCTGATTGATCCGGATGCACCAATGTCTCCAAATGTGGGGTTAGGCGTACGGCGATCATTTTGGCCAGTATTTTTGCTTCCGCATTCAGTAGTGAAATAGGACGGTATGATGTACATTAGTCCGGGGGTTTACCAGGTTTTGGTGTGGCTATGATCGTAGCCATCCGTTGATCTCGAGGCAACTCCCCCGTGGCCAAGCTGTCTTCAAACATTCGCAACAGATGCGGGGCCACGTGATTAGAAACAAGCTTGTAAAGTTCTATTGGGACCCCATTGGGCCCCATAGCCTTGCCTGACTGCAAAGAGTGAATAGCACCCATGACCTCATCCGTAGTGAAGTCCGACTCTAGAAGTTCGGCGTCTGTGTCCGAAATGGAGGGCATTTGGATATCTTTAATATAGGTCTGCGCCTCCGCAGAGGACATACCGGAGGAGGAGGTGTAAACTGCTTCATAGTAATTGGCCAAAGTGTCTACTTTATCCGTGGGGGAAGTGTACACCACGACATCGGTGGAGCGAAGTTGTGCTATTGTCCTCTGGGCCTTGTCTTTCTTTTCTAGCCACGCCAAAAGTCTCCCTGCCTTATCACCAACCTCGTATATAATATGTTGAGTTCGCATAAGCCGTTGTCTGACCTGCACTCGCTGATACTCCGCGAATTCTGCCTGTTTAAGGTGTAATTGACGCTTAACCTCCTCAGTGGGATCGAGATAATGTTTGGTTTGTAAAACGTCCAGGTCAAACTCGAGTGTTGCAAGGTCTTCCTGCACAGTCCGCTTGTGACCTGTTATGGAGGCTATCGCCTGGCCTCTTAGCACCGTTTTGTATGCTTCCCACAAGACCCCCGTGAGTCCACGGAGGTGATATTCTCTTGGAAGTAACATTTCGTAGCCGTGACTAGGTCCCTTCTGATTTTGGGAATCTGTAACTAATGGGGCGAGATCGGGAAGATGCGCCTCCGGGTTTTTACATGAGAGGAGTATATCATGGAGACTGGGGAGTGAACCGAAATGCCCCTCGGGCCTATCTTTACATCAAGTAAATGGGGCAAGCTGTCTGCAGAGACAAAAAAATGGTCAATACGTGATAGACTTTTGTGTACCCCTGAATGAAAGGTGTAGCCTCAATCCCCGGGGTGTTTGAACCTCCATCCGTCCGTAAGAGCCATAGCCTCTACATAACCTGTCAGCCGTGCTTTATGCAACCCTGTCATCCTGCTGGGGTGGCGGTCAAGACCCTCATCTAGAACCGCATTAAAGTCTCCGCCCAGTATGAGCTCGCCCTCTGGTAGTGTCAGTAGAAATGCCCTGAGGGCGGGGAGAGCAACTGAGTGTAAGGCAGGTGGAATGTATACTGATACCACGTTGAATCTCCGTCCTTCCCATAAGCAGGAGATAGCTGCAAATTGTCCAAGTGCATCTTTCCACACCTGTTGTACTATCATGGGAAATCGCTTACGCATCAGGATTCCTACCCCCCCGGAACCAGAGGAAAACTCCGAGTGTATCACCATCGTATATCCCCATCGATCCAGAGCCTTACATGTCGAACCCACCAGATGCCTCTCCTGAAGCAGTACCAGTGCTGGGGCTGCCCTACGCACATATTGCAACACCAAGCCCCTCTTAATTTTGTCCCCCAAACCGCGTACATTCCAAGTAATCAGGGTTAGGGGGGGCACCGGAGCCAGGACCGGGGCAGTATCATATGTTATCACATCATCCAAGACCTTGTCCGCCATCATATTCAAAACATCCTTGAAAGCTCAGCAGTGCTTCACCCATGTGTTCACTTGTATCCTCGAAGTATAGCCCAAAACTAAAGCACAAAACAAAGTGCAACCAACCCTCCCCCCCACAAACATTGCAATCTGAATTCGTACGTATTCACTATAGTCAGTACCACCAATACCACTTTCCCACCCTACCCCTGAAATATCCTACTGACTCCCCTCCCTGCTCCCCTGCCTGTGGACTGCGAACTGCCCACCCCCCAACCCGGCAGAGTGCCTGTGCTTTCCCCACCCATACTAACTGCGTAGAGGTGAAACTTTCCCCTCCCCCCGCGGCAGGTTATCAAGCCAACAATTCAATACAGCCTGCAATCGAGAATAACAGCCTAAAGAAAATCTCCATAACATGTCTAGGGAAGTGCAATTAAACACATTACATACCCGGAATCCTCAAAGTCATATACCTACACCCAGTTGCTCCTATACTAACAGCCCACCCCCCCTGATACTTGCAAGTGTTCATCGGGGTTAGTCCGTCCAGAGGTCTCCGGTGTCTCTCACTCCTGTTCGGATAGGCCGCTTGCCCCCAAGTCAGCCCCCATCGTTGTGGACTCCGGTCTACCCCGGGTCCCCGGCTCCGGTGCACCATGACGCCTACTATTCTTGTCGCTGACCTTCGTCCATCCTTCCAGCCAGCCCCAGGTTGCCTCAGGTGAGTCGAAAAACCATGATTTACTGTCCCTTTCGACTCTCAGTTTTGCTGGAAAAAGCATTGCGTACTTAATGTCTCTGCCTCGCAGTTCTTGTTTCACCGCCTGGAAGCTGCGTCGTTGCGCCTGGACCCGAGCCGTGAAGTCCGGAAAGAAGGAGAACTCGTAATTGTCGATCTTTAATGGGGGGCCCGTTCTGGAGATCTGCAAAATATTGTCGCGGTCCCGAAAATTAAAGACTCTGGCTATAATTGGTCTAGAAGGGGCCCCGACTTTAGGCCTCTCGCCCGGCACCCTATGGGCTCGTTCTATGGAAAAATAGACAGATAGTGCCTTAGGCTTCAGGTAGTTCGTGATTAGCTCCTCCACATAGAGATCAGCCGCCGGCCCCTCCGTTTTCTCCGGGACCCCAAGGATTCTAACATTGTTGCGACGGGCCCTCCCTTCGTATTCATCCAGCTGCTGTGCCATACGAGCCTGCCTTTTTCCATGTCCGACATTTGGCGCTGGAGCTCGGAAGTGTCTTCTTGGAGCGTCGCCATCACCACCTTGAGTTCTCACACTTTTTAATTCGTCTGCTTCAAATCGGCACGAAGTAAGGAAACTTCCGTCGTTACTGAATCCATAGACGTGCGCATCTCCCCAATGGCTGCTAGGACATCATGGAGCATGGGTTCCTTAGGCTGGGGAGATGACCCTTCTGCGCCATCTTTGTCCGCTCTTAGCGAGTCGAGTTTTGTCTCCGCCCTGTTGCCATGCAAATTTGGACAGTCTCGCCTGAGCGTTATTCTTGGAACTTCTGCCCCCCGTCGCCATTTCCCCCATCCCCCCCCCCCCCCCCCCAAGCGACAGGCCAGCCGGTGATATGTTTTGGAATAAATGCGTCAGCGCTCTATTAATTGTTTCCAGAACTGGAGCCTTCGTGATATGTCTAGTCCCACGTCCAGCAGTTCATCGAGGGACTCACCTCTTGCCCCTGAGTCCGTTATAGCTGGGACACGGCCGCCAGCACCACTCAGTCGGTCAAGGAGGTCCAGCAATTTATGGCCAAGTGACCCGGCTGGGCGCGCCCTGGCCAAGGCAGGCCCGTCAGTCGGGCGGGAGGGGAGGGTGGGGCAGAAGCCCAAGCCGGCGCACAGTGGGTCCTCAGAGGCCCACCGGCACCACAGTATGTCCGGGACACTGCAAAGGTGGCCGCGCCTCAAGCGCTATCCGTGTCCAGTAAGGACGCTCCCGGAGGCAGTCTCAAAGTCCCGGCCGGCATCGCCGTGTGTAATGCAGGCGTCAGCTTATCTTGTTTCGCTCCTCTCTCCTGCTGATTCTGTGACGGTTCTTTGCTGTCAGCACTACGCCGGTCGCTGGTAGGCCGGAAAGACGGGGCCTAAATTTTCGCCCTGTTCCGGGGCCGACACCACTAAACTGTTTGGCGACGGCAACTGGAAAGCCGCCCTCCCGGTCCCCCCACGGCGCCTCTTTTGCCCTTTCAGGGGCCAAGCCCCTATCTGCCTGTCACCTGGTGGGAGGAGGGGCCGCCAGGAGGGCGCCAGAGGCCGAGCAGGACCGTGCTCCGATCAGCTCACCAGGGCCGCCATTTTGCACGGTTCGGGCGTCTCAGCTGTCGGCCTTCGAAACGTCTATGTAGCGGGGATCGCAGTCCCCGAACACCACACCGGAGCCTTCACGGGGGTGACAGCTGCTCCGTCGGGCACTTTGGGAAGGTTTTGTCCGGGTCTGCAGGCTGTAGAGCAGTCATTTGCCGCGGGTTGGGAAGAGCTCGTTCAAGCTGCGGCCATTACTCACGGCCGCTTAGCCACGCACCCGTTGGGCCTTTTCGACGCCACGTGAGCCGACCGTCGATGGAAAGGAGCCCGTTTAAAAGGTGCCCACAATGCCACTCCAAGTTCCCACATACTGAATAACACTCAGTATGCAACAAGTGCCTTTCCCCAGACCATAGGGAAGAAACCTGCCCAGTCTGCGCCCAGTTTCGATCCCAAAAAAACCATACGAAACCGACGGGCTGCCCGGCAAGAAATGCAGCGACAGGCACCGGAACCGGACAATATCTTCGATGATGACCAGGATCTACAGGACGCCCCAGACTCTGACCTAGAAATCATCACCGTCGAGGATTACTCTGACTCCGACGACGAACTTCCGTCGGGGCAAATCGTGAGTACAACACCCCCGACACCATTATCCCGTTACCAAAGGCTCCGGTAGAGGCATCGCCAAAAGGCCTTAGCCAAGATCATAAAAAACTTTCGCCAGCCCCGCTGTCAAAACGCTTCTCATGCTGAAGGGAGTTCTAAAACACGCACCCACATTTTTAAGGATACAGCCAGGGCACGGGTAATCAATCCCAGGATAGAAAAAAGTATAGGCCAGCTCCTACAGACCCTACTTACATCAAGGGCCCGTTGCCACTAGACTCATTGGTGGTTGCCAACGCCCGAAAAAGAGCTAACTCTCAGACAACAGGGGAAGCACCTCCCCCTGACAGCGTCAAAAATTCTAGAGGCATCAGGCAAAAGGGTAGCTGCACAAGCTTCCAACTCATGGAGGATTGCTAATACGCAAGCCCTACTGGCTCGTTACGACAGGGCGCACTATGATCAGCTCGAGAGCCTTATGCAACACCTACCCGAGTCTTTTAAAGCACAAGCCAATCATCTCATCCAAGAGGGAAAGTTCATATCAAACGCCTCAATCAAATGTGCGCTTGACGCTGCAGACACCGCAGCTAGGTCAATTAATACCAGTGTCTTGCTACGCAGACATGCATGGCTGCGTATTTCCGGTTTTAAGAATGAGGTGCAGTCCACCATTCTTAACCAACCCGTCAATCAAGATTTTCTATTTGGCCCTGCTGTCGACACCATTTTGGACAAAATGAAAAAAGACACAGAAACCGCAAAATCTTTGGGTGCATTGCAATTTCTGCAACATAGGGGCTCCTTTTGACGCTCCTCATACCGAGCATATACCCAAGGGAATGCTTCACAAACATCTGCCTCATACAAAAGTAACACACAAGGTTCCTTCAACAAGAACACAACCAGGGGAGGTTACAGAGGTAACAGTAATAAGGGAAGAGGGCGTGGAGGCAATAACACCAGGGCCTCCACTGCCACAAAACAGTGACTTCATTACGCTGTCTCCAGACCACTTAACACCAGTCGGAGGCAGACTACAACAGTTCCTACCTGTCTGGCACGCAATTATCACGGACAGGTGGGTGAGAGAAATTATCCAGTCTGATTATTGCCTAGAACTTACTTCTACGCCACCAAACATACCACCCAAACATCGTCCTATGTCCACGGAACACATCACCCTGCTACAGCAAGAGGTGAAATGCATGCTGGAAAAGGGGGGCATAGAGCAAGTCCCTTTCCACCAACAAGGGACAGGAGTATACTCCCTATACTTACTTATTCCAAAGAAGGCCGGTTCCCTCAGACCAATATTGGACCTCAGACCCCTAAATCAATATATACTATCGGAGCACTTCCATATGATCACACTACAAGTGCTCCCATTGCTACAGCAAGGAGACTTCCTAGCAACACTGGACCACAAAGATGCATACTTTCACATACCCATCCATCCAGCCCACAGAAAATATCTCAGGTTCACAATAGAAGGTCACCACTGCCAATTCAAGGTTTTGCCCTTCGGGGTTACCACGGCTCCAAGAGTGTTTGCAAAATGCTTAGCGACAGTGGCAGCACATCTCAGAACGCAACACGTCCATGTGTACCCTTACCTGGACGATTGGCTCATACAAGCAAAATCGTACCAAGAATGTGCAGCACACACGTCACAAACAATCCAGTTACTACACAGCCTAGGCTTTTCAATCAACTACACAAAATCGCATTTGCAACCTTCCCACGTACAGCAATACCTGGGAGCCACCATAAACACCTCAGTGGCGAAGGCATATCCAAACTCAGCAAGGATAGCCAGTATGCAAATGCTCATTCGCAGATTTCTACCACAACACTCTCTCCCAGCTCGAGTCTTCATGCAGCTCATAGGCATGATGGCCTCCTGCATTTTCATTGTCCCCCATGCCAGACTTCAAATGCGTCCATTACAAGAATGCCTAGCACGGCAATGGAACCAGGCTCAAGGACAACTAAAAGACCTAGTGTTGGTGGACAGTCGCGCTCACAAATCTCTGCAGTGGTGGAATCCACTAAACCTGTTCCAAGAGCCGGTTCCACAACTAGTACTAACAGCGGACGCATCACTGACAGGCTGGGGAGCCCATCTCCTTCAATACACAGTACAAGGGCTCTGGACAACCAAACAGAAAAGGCTGCATATCAACCAACTAGAGTTGCTAGCGATATTCCTAGCCCTGAAAGCATTTCAGAAATACTTGTACAGCAAGACGGTGTTGATCCGGACAGACAACATGACCGCAATGTACTATATCCAGAAACAGGGAGGAACGCACTCTCCACAGCTATCCCATCTGGCACAAAGCATATGGAAGTGGGCAATTCCCAAAAACATCTTTCTCCTAGCGGAACACCTTCCAGGGAAGGACAATCAGATTGCCGACCTGCTCAGCAGGCACAGCCAACAACTATACGAATGGGAGATTCACCCCCAAGTTCTCCAGCCATTCTTCGAAGAGTGGGGTCACCCAGAGATAGACCTGTTTGCCACAAAAGAAAACTCCAAATGCCAGTCCTTTGCCGCCAGATTCCCACATCCATTGTCACAGGGCAATGCGATATGGATGAACTGGTCAGGCAGATTTGTGTACGCTTTTCCCCCAGCACCGCTGATCCCGCTGGTGGCACGCAAAGTGCGGCAACACTCACTCACGCTAATCCTAGTTGGTCCCACATGGGCGAGACAACCGTGGTACACAACGTTCCTAGAACTTTCAGTAGTTCCTCATCAAAGACAGTGCCTTGCACCCCGTCTTCTAACTCAGACCCATGGAGAAATAAGACACCCAATCAGATGAACCTAGCGATCTGGCTCCTGAGGTCTTAGAATTTCGATACCTTAACTTGCCCCCAGACTGCATGAACCTCATTAGGGACGCAAGACGACCAACCACACGGGCGTGCTATGCAGCTAAATGGAAGAGATTTGTTATTTACTGTAACAATAACCAAATCAACCCGTTAGACGCTTCCATACAAAACATTATATGTTACCTGCTGCATCTACAAAGATGTAACTTAGCATACTCTTCTATACGATTACACCTCGCTGCTATAGCAGCGTACCTTCAAAACAGGCAACACCTTTTACTGTTTAGAGTACCAGCAATCAAAGCCTTCATGGAGGGTCTAAAAAGGGTGCTCCCTCCAAGTCACACCCCTTCCCCTGTCTGGAATCTAAATATAGTGCTTACCAGACTAATGGGACCTCCTTTCGAACCTCTACACTCATGCGAACTACAATTCTTAACGTGGAAGGTCGCGTTCTTAGTTGCAATTACCTCACTCAGAAGAGTGAGCGAATTACAAGCACTAACAATTCAAGAACCTTTCATGCAGGTACAGGCCAACAGGGTGGTTCTTAGAACCAACCCTAAGTTCATGCCTAAGGTTGTATCCAATTTCCATATCAACCAATCAATAGAACTGCCAGTATTCTTTCAAAATCCACAGTCAGTAGCTGAGAGAGCCCTACACACGTTAGATGTGAAAAGAGCCCTACTTTATTACATAGACAGAACTAAACCATTTAGGAAGACAAAACAACTATTTGTTGCTTTTGCACCACAACACAAAGGAAATCCTATTTCAAAGTCAGGAATAGCCAGATAGATAGTTAAGTGCATTCAAATATGTTATCAAAAGGAAAAACGCACTTTAACAGTCCCCCCCAAGAGCACACTCTACAAGGAAAATGGGGGCATCCATGGCTTTCCTAGGAAACATTCCTCTTGAAGACATCTGTAAGGCAACCACATGGACCACCATACACACTTTCACAAAACACTACTGTGTAGACGTGCAAGCAAAACAGCAAGCTGCTGTAGGCCAGGCTGTCCTCAAAACTCTTTTTCAAACTGCTGCAGCTGGCACAGGTGCCCACCGCTAGAGGAGATACTGCTATACAGTCTATGCACAGATATGAATTCAGCAGCCCACATGCCTCGAACGGAATATGCTACTTACCAGTATGCATCTGTTCTTGGCATGTATGGCTGCTGACATTCATATCGCCCGTCCTCCTCCCCGGTGCCTGTCGCAGCGGCAGCATTATCTTTGGCATGGCCATCTCTTACTTTCCTTTCTCCATCTCTGCCACAATGGCGAAAAACAATCTGAGGATGGAGAACATGCCCATGCGCACTGTAGTCCAGGGGAGGAGTCACCTATCTCGTGATACTTCGAAGACTTCTCCAAGACAACAAAGTGCAATCATCCGGACCCAACACTAGGCGGCGATCTATACACAGATATGAATGTCAGCAGCCCTACATGCCAAGAACAGATGCATACTGGTAAGTAGCATATTCCTTTCAGTTTCAACTGAAAACCTTGATTTCTGTTTGGTTGATTATAACCGGCAAAAATCATTTGAAACCAGAAAGCCTAATCTTTTGTTGGTTTTTGCAGAGTTTCTAGAAGTTTGCGATCTATGTGTCCCATATATTATTGTTCCAAAGAACACAAGTCTTGCTGCTAATTTTTTATTCTGAAGGGTTTTAGCAACAGTGAAATAATATAATAAAAACGAAATACAAACAGTGAAGATAATTTTCTTGCCAGATGACAAACGGACAGGCTCTACAGAATCATATAACTGATTCTAACTGAATGGGACTGGAAAGGGAGTCTTTGCTTGCTATCTGAACTTATCCGTGCAGCTGGCCTTGAACAAGAATAGCAGGACTTCCTATTACTATTGAACATAATCTCTATTGTTAAAACAAGATACTTGGGTGTGAACCATCTAAAACTCAAAATAAGTTTTTTATTTTCTGCTGTTCTAGAATTCGTTTAGTGCTTAGAAGTAGTAGAATTGTTGGGTAGAATCGCTTTCTACATAAAATTGCAGTCATATTGGAGTACTTAGTTTTATTTACACTTTTAATGAAAGGTGCTACAACCATTTTATTTGTCATTATTGTTGTTACAATTCATATATATTAGGATTTTGATTGTAAAATCTTTAAAATAGATTCCTTGATTCTGAGTGTGTTATTATTAAAATAGGGTTTGGAGTTCCACTAACTATCTCTGTAACGTCTCAAGGGATTGGTTGGTATAAGAAACACATGTTCGAGGCATATGAGCTGCAGATCTTACACTGCATTAGATCACCACCTGGTGTTGGGCTCGAATGATTGCATGTTGTTGTCGTCTTGGAAGAAGTCTTTGTAGTCACGAGATAGGTGACTCCTCCCTTGGACGATAGTGCGCATGGGCTCCATCCTTATATTGTTTTTTTCTGCCACTGTGTTCGGATGAAACTTTTCCGTTCCGGTTCAAAATCTACTTTTCAAGTACTTCGACGAGAAAACATTTTCTTCAAATTTCAACTAACAACTTTCAATATCGATAAACATCGATTCGACTTCATCAGCTCGATTCCGGTCGTCGACGCGGGCCGTTGGGCCTTCCCAAGCCGTGAGGCCTACACCTCATGGAAAGGACGCCATTCAAAAGATGCCCTGAGTGTGGAGCAAAATTTCCACACAGTGACCATCACGAGGTCTGTAACCTGTGCTTATCGCCAGAACACGACGAATCCAGCTGCACAGCCTGTGCATCCTTTCGATCGAAAAAGACTATTCAAGATCGGAGGGCCCGTCGACGCGATATGCAGAGATCAGCTCCGGAACCGGTGGATATCTTTGACGAAGGTCCATACGTCCCAAAAGAAGATTCTGATGATCTCCAGATCGTATCCGAGGCAGATGACTCCGATGACTCCATACCTTCGGGTCAACGTGTGAGTACCACTGCCCCTACCCCAAACACCAAAATCGAAGGCAAAGGTCTGCATTCCGTCTGCGGGGCCCAGTCGAGACCGAAAAAACACTTCGAAAGCCTCGCTATCTGCATTCCGTCTGCGGGGCCCAGTCGAGACCGAAAAAACACTTTGAAAGCCTCGCTATCGAACCCGGCTCCAAAGAAAATAATGAAGCCCTTCTGGTAGCTCCATACCGAGCAAACTGCATGTGCCGATACCACCTGCTCCCTCAGCACCGAAACAAAAAAGACTCCGAGAGACAAAGCGGCTCCGAAAACAACAAAGCCTGTTTCCGATGCCCCGAAAACAGCTTCCACTCCGAAGCCAATACCCTCCATGCCGAAACAGACAAAGCCTGCTTCTGATGCATCTAAGTCCACGAAGCATGCTTCAGCTCCAAAAACAATATCTTCAGTGCCGAAATTTACGCCAAAGGACTCCACATCAGCTCCTAAGGCTAAAGACAAGCAACAAACAGGTTCGGAACCGAAAAAATCAGCGCCGAAGGCTGTGCCTCAAGAAGAGGAGCTTTTCCAACCAGATCCTTTACAAAAAAGGATCTACATTGATCCAAAAACAGGACATGTTTCCACTACACCGCACAGGAAGAGGAAGTCAGATACAGCACCTACACCTCCAGTACCTGTCAGGAAGAAGGATTCTGCCACATCTCCTATGTGCCCTTCTTCTTCTACTCTTCCTTTAAACATTGCACCTCCAAATTCTCCTCCTCATTCTCCACCACCGACACGTCCTCAGGATGTTGATGAGGATGAGTATAGCATGGGGCGAGGGAGAGACCCAGATGACCCTTTTACCTACCCAACAGGTTCACCAGACTGGGAGTATCCAAACCCACAAGATGTACCAGATATTCCTGACCCATATACATATCCATCTAAACCTTCTCCTCCAGAAGACAATATTGGGTTTGGACACTTAATTAATAGGGCTGCCATCTATCACAATGTCACCATGCATTCAGATGAGGCAGAGAAAGAATTTGTATTACACTTTTGAACACTCCCAAAATCTGTGCAAATACTGCCAATGATTAAAGGAGTCATTAAGCGTGCACCAGAAGTGTTTAAAGATCCTGTACGAGCTAGAATCATACACCCAAGGATATAGAAAAAGTACAGACCAGCTCCTGGAGACCCTGCCTACATTAAATGACAGCTACCCTTAGACTCCCTAGTACTTTCAAACGCTAGGAAAAAGCAAATTCCCAAACATCAGGCGAAGCACCACCTCCTGATAAAAAAATCAAAGATCATAGATGCTTCAGGGAAAAGAGTAGCTGCCCAAACTAGCAATACATGGTGGATCGCTAACACACAGGCCATACTTGCAAGATACGACAGGGCTCACTATGATCAGTTAGAGAAGCTCTTATAACATCTACCTGACCAATATAAGGCACAAGCAAATGACCTCAACCAAGAGGTTAAGCTTATATCAAATGCCTCTATTAAATGCGCACTTGATGTAGCAGCATCCAGAGCAATAAACACCAGTCTCCTCCTTAGACGTCACGTGGCTACGCATTTCAGGATTTAAGCAAGAAGAGCAAATTACTATCTTAAATCAACCATTCCACCACCAACAACAATTGTTTGGTCCAGTGGTAGACAGAGCACTTGAAAAAATAAAGAAAGACACTGCCACAGCTAAGTCAATGGGAGCTCTGCAGTCCACTCGAGCACGAGGCTCCTTTCATCGCTCCTTCAACAGAGGAGGCTCCAAACAAGTTGGAGCAGACAATTCAGCTTCCTTTAAGACAAATACACAAACATCCTCCAATAGAGGATGCTTCAGAGGAGGCTACAGAGGCAACAACAACAAGGGAAGAGGTTGAGGTAATAACAACAATCGAACCTCCTCCACCACTAAACAGTGACTTCCTTTAGCTCCCCCAACAGCATTCTACTCCTGTAGGGGGGAGATGAACACAGTTCCTACCTGTCTGGAATTCCATTACAACAGACAAGTGGGTAAGACAGCTTATCCAGTATGGTTACTCCCTAGAGCTTACAGCTACCCTTCCACATATACCACCCAGACAGCGTCCAATGTCCACAAAACATCGAACACTGCTCCAACAAGAGGTACTCTCATTGCTACAAAAAGACGCAATAGAGTTAGTTCCATTGCAACATCAAGGAACAGGGGTTTACTCACTCTATTTCCTAATACCCAAGAAGGACGGGACACTAAGACCAATTCTAGACCTAAGGCCTCTCAATGTGTATATACACTCAGATCATTTTTTTACATGATCAGTTTACAAAAAGTATTCCCACTGCTGCAAAAAGGCGATTTCCTCACCACACTGGACCTCAAAGACGCCTACTTCCACATTCCCATACATCCTTCTCACAGGAAGTATCTGAGATTTGTACTACAAGGACAACACTATCAGTTCAAAGTCCTTCCATTTGGGGGTCAAAACTGCACCACAAGTGTTTACAAAGTACCTAGCGGTAGTAGCAGTACATCTCAGAAGACAACATATCCACGTCTTCCCATACTTGGACGATTGGCTCATAATAGCCAAGTCAGTCAAGCAGTGTGTCCTACACACATCTCAAACAATTCACACACTGCACAACTTGGGGTTTACAATCCACTACACCAAGTCACATCTTCAGCCCTCTCATGTACATCAATACCTAGGGGCTAACATACACACCAATACAGCTCTAGCTTATCCCAGTTCAGCAAGGATATATAGCATTCAAGCCTTAGTCACAAAGTTTCAAAACCAACACTCTCTCCCAGTTAGAGTGTTAATGCAACTAATAGGCATGATGGCATCTTGCATTTTTATTGTCCCATATGCAAGACTGCAAATGGGCCCATTGCAGGAATGCCTAGCACATCAGTGGAATCAGGCTCAAGGACAACTTACAGACCTGGTGTTGGTGGACAGCCACACACATTGCTCTCTGCAGTGGTGGAACACCAAAAACTTGTCCAAAGGGCGGCCGTTCCTCGAACCTGTTCCACAAATAGTACTGACAACAGATGCATCCCTCACAGGATGGGGAGCCCATCTGCTCCACCATACAACTCAAGGATAATGGACTGCTCAACAAAAAGTGCTTCACATCAATCACCTAGAGCTGCTAGCAATATTCCTAGCACTGAAATCCTTCCAAGTACACGTACAGAACAAAGCTGTCTTGATCCGCACAGACAACAATGACAGTCATGTACTACATTAAAAAACACATTCCCTGCAACTGTCCTAACCCGCTCAGAACATTTGGAGATGGGCCATTCCACAAAACATATATCTGCTTGCAGAACACCTTCCAGGAGTTCACAATCAGATAGAAGATCTGTTAAGTCGACAGACACATCTGCAAGTTCTTCTACCATTCTTTCACAAGTGGGGTCATCCAGACATAGATTTGTTTGCCACACACGAAAACGCAAAATGCCCAACCTTCGCCGCCAGGTTTCCACACCGGCTGTCCAAGGCAAATGTGTAATGGATGAACTGGTTAGGCAGATTTGCGTACGCTTTTCCGCCAATACCACTAATACCACTTGTAGTATGCAAGCTGAGACAACAGTCTCTTAAACTCATCCTAGTAGCTCCCACATGGGCACGCCAACCGTGGTTCACCACACTGCTGGAACTCTCTCTAGTTCCACACCAAAGACTGTGTCTGACACCATCCATGCTAACGCAGAACCATGGAGACATCAGATATCCAGATCCAAGTCAACTGAATCTGGTGATCTGGCTCCTGAAGTCTTAGGGTTTGGTTACCTTAACCTGCCACCAGACAGAATGAATATCATTGCTATGCTGCAAAATGGAAGAGATGTGCCATTTACTGCACTAATAATCAAATTGATCCTCTAGATGCTCCCCTCCAGAATATCATCTGCTACCTTCTCCATCTAAAAAGATGTAATCTAGGATATTCATCTATACGTTTACATCTTGCAGCCATTGCAGCATATCTACAAAACAGACCACATGTGTTATTTAGAGTACCTGCAATCAAATTTTTTATGGAAGGATTAAAAAGAATCATTCCTCCCAGGTTACCACCCTCTCTAGTGTTGAACCTATACATTGTACTTACAAGGCTCATGGGGCCCCTTTTGAACCTTTACATAAGTGTGAACTGCAATTTCTCACATGAAAAACAGCTTTCCTTATTGCTATTAGCTCTCTTAGGAGAGTTAGTGAAATTCAAGCTTTCACTATACAAGAACTATTTTTACAATTACACTATAACAAAGGGGTTCTACGTACTAACCCTACATTCCTTCCTATAGTAATTACTCCTTTTCATCTAAATCAATCAGTAGAGTTGCCAATGTTTTTTCAAAACCCAGACTCTGTAGGAGAAATAGCTCTACACACACTAGATGTAAAAAGAGCTGTTCTCTATTACATTGATAGGACCAAATCCTTTCATAAAACAAAACATCTGTTTGTAGCTTTCTCTCCACCACATAAAGGCAACCCCATTTCTAAAGCAGGAATTGCAAGGTGGATTGTAAAATGTATACAGATATGCTATCACAAAGCAAAACATACATTAACAGTTCCTCCTAGAGCGCATTCCACACGCAAACTAGGAGCCTCCATGGCTTTCTTATGAACATTCCCCTAGAAGACATCTGCAAGGCAGCAACATGGTGTACAACACACACCTTCACTAAACACTATTGTGTTGATGTGCAAGCTAAGCAGCAAGCTGCAGTAGGCCAAGCTGTCCTCAAAACTCTCTTTCAAACTAGTGCAACAGATACAGGTGACCACCGCTATGGGAGACACTGCTGTACAATCAATGCACAGTGTAAGATCTGCAGCTTGTATGCCTCGATTGGAAAATGCTACTTACCAGTATGTATCTGTTCTTGGCATGTAGAGCTGCAGATTCTTACACGCCCTCCCCAATTCTATCTTAATTAGATATACACGCATAGACATCCCTTCTTTATTTCTACTAACTCCCATCATTTCCCATCATGGCGAAAAACAATCTAAGGATGGAGCTAATGCCCATGCGCACTATCGTCCAAGGGAGGAGTCACGTATCTCATGACTACAACGTTTTCTTCCAAGACTACAACAACATGCAATCATCAGAGCCCAACACCAGGTGGCGATCTAATGCACAGTGTAAGAATCTGCAGCTCTTCATGCCAAGAACAGATGCATACCGGTAAGTAGCATTTTCCTTCACTCACATATTGCTTTGATTGTTGTGGAGTGGTTGCAGTCCAGCTGGTTTTCTGTCTCGAGTTGGCACATTGAATCCTTAGTGACAGAGGGTCTAGAAAACCTAAATTTGAGTTTAGAGCAATCCAGAAAAAGTATCAGAGGATTCCTCATTGGGATGTTTTAAAGGTATCCGAGTTACAACACAATTTATGGGGCTGTTGACCGCTGGCAAACAGCGTTCGCACCAGTTGTGGAAGTTAGAGGCCTTTGCAAGGGTCTGGTTTAAAGACACCCTGGTCTTTTTGAGGATGTGGGCCTCACAGGCAGTGTGCGGGCCAGCGGAGACATTAGTGTTCTAACTCCTTCCTCCCCTGCTACAATGGCTAATACACTGTTTTAGTTTGCTCTTAGTGGCAAATGCCCAACCAGCGGGAACTGGATTCAGTTTTCCTACCGGGTTGGCAATCCATCCTGTCTGCCAGATGAGTCTTACAGATTGTTCAAAATGGCTATGCCCTGCCTTTATTTTCTCCCCAGCCACTATTCCTCGTACACCAGAACTGATTTTGGACAACCATCTGTCCATCCTATAACAGAAAGTGCGTCTGCTGCTTTCCAGAGGTGTCATTGAGAGGGTCCGGGGTTTCAGAAGAGGCGTGGGCTATTGCTTTCACTGTTTCCTCATCCTCTCCAACTTTCAGCGGAATTAAGTGTGGCTGGACTCGTTCTTCCCCTCTCCTTGTGGACTTTATACTTTTGGTCTGTTCAGTAGCGCCCTGAGGAAGGTGGTACCATATTTTGGTCTTGCACCGAAATGCGCATTGGTGCCACTACAACCTGAATGTGAACTAGAAGAGCACACTGTATTTGTCATTGCAAAATAATCTTGAAATGAATAAAATTGCCCAGTTTAATCGAACAGAAAATCTTTATATCATTAGAAACAAAATCATTGAAGAGCATTAAATGATACATTTATTAATTGATGTTGTATATAAAAGTATGGCCTAGTTCCACTTTTGTACTGTTTTTAATGGTCTGTAATGTGAATGGGTGAGAATGATTGAAGAATGACTGGCACAATTTTGAATGTGGATATAACGTTTTAGCACAAGTGGAATCTTGGCTGGCGTGTGAAATATTATATATTTGTTCTATGTATTTTGTCTTATTTGGTTTGTGAAGTCTATATTCACGTTAAATATGTATATGATCTGTGGAAGGCTTTACAATAGAGTTGAATTATGTTTAAGAAATCGGTCTAAAATCCAACATTGATACCCACATCAAAACTAGTGATTATGCCTACTTTCAGTTTAAACTGAAATTACTAAAGTATCCTGGAATAATCATCACATAAACTGTGAAGTCAGTTACCAACACTAACCTGAAAATAGTCTGTGATCACATAACAAGACCTTCAGCTTTTTTGAGGTTTTAGATTTCATGGTCCGAGCTGGGATAAATACAATCGTGAACATCAGCACATTTTTCAAAATGTTAATTTTCTTTCAAAATGTCACCCTTCTTTGTAAAATCTTTTTTTAAATGATATATACGTAATAGAAAATGTAACGAAAGACTTCATTCGGTATCTGGGAAAAAAGTCTAATTTGGAATTCCTCTATGACAAATGGTGCCTTGGATTTCCGCAACTTAATAAACTCCATTAATAATTCATATGTATATGTTGTTAAACTCAGCAGCAACTAAGAAACTCAACAACAGTTCTTTGAAACATCTATGTTATTCTCTTGTTAAGATCATCCTCATACTTAATGGTTATTGCGTTTTGATGTTCTCTTAACACATTTACGCGTGGGGCTCATCAATAATGGGAACGAAAAGACCAGGAACTGTGAACGGAGAAGTTGTAGGATCAATGGTGTTTATTGAATATGTTTAGCTATTTCATCTTTTTGTGCAAAAGTTATTATATAGCTTACTGAATTACTAAGCTACAATGAAAAAGTGTACTAGTGGCCAAAAAAGGTGTGTTACACAAGGATAAGTGGGGTGGCACTAAAAACATATGATATGCGCCCACTAATCAGCAGTGGGTAATCCATATTGTGCAGTGGTATGAACTGAAATTGTATGCATCTTTGGTAATTTGAGTTCATTGACACCTGGGCTCCAAAGCTTATGCACCAAGTGTTAATAGACTGGGAAATACTTAAGGGGTTAATACTTAAGGGGTTATGATGAAAATGTCCACAGCTTCCACTTTAATCTGAATATTTTGTTACTATTAACCATCTTGGCATCAAGTTTGATTCTATACTTTACAGACATTAGTACAAAGATAACATTTCTTAGATGTTACTTCAGAGGAATATGCAATTTAAACAAGTTCATGTGGTCATCTTTAGAAAGCATTGAGTATTTAAATGTCCAAGTGAGTTTAGGACTTTGGCCTATATGGTTAATGATTAATTGCTCAAATTGGTAATATTAGTTGTCAGTTGACAAAAAACAAGCAGACCATAAATAGGTTATTAATTAATCTCAAGTATATCAAAGTTAATTTTGTTTTGCCTGTAACTTCAGAAACTGAAGCTAATGCCAATTTAAATTTTAATGTCACATTTGTATTGGTCTCAACAGGATTGTCTTATTTGCTTTTCCTACTGTTTTGTATAGTTCGACAAGCAGGCACTTTCCTTGTGAGGCCATCTGATAATACTCCTGGTGACTACTCCTTGTACTTCAGAACCACAACAAACATTCAAAGGTTTAAAATATGTCCTACACCAAACAATCAGTTCATGATGGGAGGCAGATACTACAAAAGGTAATTAGTGATTAGTTCTGTATTAAACAACTGCAACTAAAATCTAAAAATGTATTTTATTATTAACATAATATTGCAATTAACTTGACAGGCTTTTTCAAAATCTCATGAAATCTCATAAAAAGAAAATTCTATTTAATATATTTTCACAGTTTGAATCCGATTGAATAAGGGTACTGTCTCTGTTTCATTGCTTTATTAATGACATAATACCTAGGTTACTGTCTGTACACAATGCTTTGTCTTGTGTTTGTTATGGCAGGCAGCGACTTGGATTGATTTATTTTGACTTTTTAGATAGCATTTCATATCATTTATAAATCTGTACAGTTTGAAATAAAAGTCGATGATTGTGGAGTAGTTTAATAGTCTGTTGGTGATCCCTGTTTGATGCTTCTAAATCACTACCACCAATTCTGTTTTATATCCAACTCTTTTCAACAGAGGATGAATGTAATACTTTATTGGTGACTCTTCATCATTAAAGCAATTATAATTGTGATGGAAGGAATGTTTGAATTAATCTCAACCACTTGTGATCACTTTTGCTTTATTTCAGTTCATGTCATGTTAGTTTGTGCTGGACCCATTTTCTTTGGAGTGAAGTTGATTTGCATATAGCTGCCCTCTGCCTAAAGTGGTAAACTGGGCGAAAAACAAACTACAAATACCTAATATGTATTTGAATAAACAAATTAAAGTATTTAACTAAAATTAGGGTATATGTTTTAAAGTATTGCAGAGAAAAAAATCACGTTGACGATGCTTTATGATTATTAATCCTCGTTTCCCTCTGCAAATCATGGTGACAACGGTACAGTAAAGAATGTTTTCCTTATGTGAGTTTTGTTGTACTGTAGTGAATACGTAAATAAGCTTTTATTAGTACAGTTGCTATACATCATGTTTTATTATGAAACACACATGTTTGGATTCTTAAGTGCAGTGTTACAGAAAACATGTAATAGGACAATCCACATTTCACAGAGACCTGTTGTCATAAAGATAGGACCACTATCCCCTGTCCTTTGTCATTGTATTTATTAGAAGTGAAGGAAAATCTGATCATTGCAATTTTAAACTATGCTCGTTGTTTCTCCTTGCAGAGAAAAAAAAATGAACTATCTCTCCATACTACCAACTGCCTGCCAATTTGGCCAAAACATGTGGGAGGGTTGAATACATTTGCCTTTTCTGCGTGGTCATCTTGTATTTTTCTCCTTTTTCTAGACCCTAAATTCTTGTTGGCTTCAGACCTCTGCACTTTACCCCCAATAACCAGTAGTAAAGTGCCTGTGCTCCTCTTTTGAACATGGTCGAATTGGCATATTCTTAATTGTACATTTAACTTCCAATTAGGTCCCTAATAGACGGTACAGAATGTACCCTGGGCCTTTAAGTTAAATATCACTAGAGCACTGAAGCAGCTATTTTGCCCTCCACTTAAGTGAGATTGTAAAATATGACTTCAGGCCTACCAGTGTAGACTGACTGTAGCAGTGTAAGAATATTGCAATTTGACCTGTTGAAATAAACCCATTTGACAATTTAAAGCCTCCATTTTAAAATATAATATGTCATCCCTAAGTAGGCCTTCTAGTCCACAAGGCAGGGTGCACGGTGTTTAAAGGTAGGACATGTAGAAACCTAATGTTAATATGTACTTACAATGACTAGCACCCAAAAGATATTTTCACTGCAGCAGGCCTAGCTGTTCTATGTAGAAAACCAGAGTGCAGAGTAAAATCCTTATACTATATCTATGGAATGGGACGAGCTAGAAAAATAATGAACTAACCATTTTTTAATTGTTGTTCAAATTCAATTCAGTGGTGAAGTTGAATGTTCAATAAATAGTAAGGAAAAGTAACTTTTGGAAAGTTACCTTTCCCTGCCTGAAGTTCCTGGAGGCTAAATTTGCATTTGCTCTCTGACTTCTGCAGAGCAGTAATTTGCATCTGAATAGGTGTGAAAAAGGGGTGATGTGTCTCCCGGTAGCAAACAATAGGCTGAACTGAAAGGGCAGAAATTACTGTTCTGGACCTGGCTGAATGTGCAAGGTGGAACTGTGAACACCCTTTTTGCTATTACAGTGTTAAGTGCTATTTGTGTGTCAAACCCTCCTTATAGGACTGCTGGATTGTTACATATAATGTTGTGGGCACACTTTAAAGGAAGGGTAACGGAATGCTAAAGCAATTCTTTTGTGTCCAATGTTTGCAGAAGGACCTACTTTGTCACATCAGACTTCCGTCTCTAGGTTTATATATATATATATATAAAAATGGGGGTGCACTAGAAAGGAAGGGAAACAGGATGCCAAAACAGTTCTTCTGAATCAGCTGTCTGGTTTCTGGAAAACTCTCCTTTTTTCTACCAGACTTCTGCCTCTGGTTTAGTGGGGGCACAGTGGCTTGGCTCCGCCGGCCGGACCACAACCCCCAGCAGCCTTTGTGGTCAGTGACGACGACGACGGCAGCAACGAGCGCGCCAGGAGGCGTTTAAAGCACAGTCAGGGGCTGAGTCCCCTGTCTTCCTTATTTTTGTCCTGTCTGCAGCCTCACCTGAACCGCTTGCCTCCTCTGCACTACGGCCGGGCTTGGCTCCGCCATTCTCTTCCGGAAACCGACCGGCCGGGCTTGGCTCCGCCGGCCGGACCACAACCCCCAGCAGCCTTTGGGGTCAGTGACGACAACGACGGCAGCAACGAGCGCGCCAGGAGGCGTTTAAAGCACAGTCAGGGGCTGAGTCCCCTGTCTTCCTTATTTTTGTCCTGTCTGCAGCCTTACCTGAACCGCTTGCCTCCTCTGCACTACGGCCGGGCTTGGCTCCGCCATTCTCTTCCGGAAACCGACCGGCCGGGCTTGGCTCCGCCGGCCGGACCACAACCCCCAGCAGCCTTTGGGGTCAGTGACGACGACGACGGCAGCAACGAGCGCGCCAGGAGGCGTTTAAAGCACAGTCAGGGGCTGAGTCCCCTGTCTTCCTTATTTTTGTCCTGTCTGCAGCCTCACCTGAACCGCTTGCCTCCTCTGCACTACGGCCGGGCTTGGCTCCGCCATTCTCTTCCGGAAACCGACCGGCCGGGCTTGGCTCCGCCGGCCGGACCACAACCCCCAGCAGCCTTTGGGGTCAGTGACGACGACGACGGCAGCAACGAGCGCGCCAGGAGGCGTTTAAAGCACAGTCAGGGGCTGAGTCCCCTGTCTTCCTTATTTTTGTCCTGTCTGCAGCCTCACCTGAACCGCTTGCCTCCTCTGCACTACGGCCGGGCTTGGCTCCGCCATTCTCTGCCGGAAACCGACCGGCCGGGCTTGGCTCCGCCGGCCGGACCACAACCCCCAGCAGCCTTTGGGGTCAGTGACGACGACGACAGCAGCAACGAGCGCGCCAGGAGGCGTTTAAAGCACAGTCAGAGCCTTCGTCCCGCGAGGACGCGCGCGGGACGCGCCGGACAGAGCCCGGACTAAGGGCGGGCCGTCTGAGGCCGTCCAAGGTTGGACAAGGTTGGGTTGGGCCTGGTACTCTGCTCGAAAACCTGATCCAAGGAGGTAAGCCTGTGTTATAGCTGGGGGTTATTTATTTCATTGTTTGTCTCCTGGAGCACCTGTTTTGCCCCGTGCTTCTGAAAACATTGCTTAATCGTGAAGTATGCCCGGCAAAAAGTTATCCCCTGCAAAAAACACTATGGACAACTATATCTTTCAGGTAGTTGCCAAAATTAACAGTGACAGGAGATCTTCACTTGGCCTGAGTTCACCATCTGCCCTATGCTCACCAACTTCGCCGGCTTCAGTTTTTGTCGAATCCTCAGAGCAACCTAGCTCCTGCTGTGCACTTGTAAGTGAATCTGACCAAGCTGATACCGCTGTAATGAATCAGTCAGCTCTTCTTGAGTTAGTCAGCGAGAGTGAGACGGAGACTGATCAACATCTACCTGTGGATAAAGCCCCCACTCCGGTGCCTGCTCCTCGCTCCACCAGAGGGGCTAAAAAGCCGCAGCCACAGCCAAAACGATTCGGGCTCAGATCAAGCTGAAAAAAGATTGCATCCCCCCCTAGTAAATCCGCGAGGGAAGAAGATGACACTTCTGATAACGTTTCTATGTCTTTCACTAGTGGTCAATTTAAGAACTTACTGAGTATGATGGACACTAAGATAAAGGACATTGTTAATCCACTGCTAGGCAGAATTGATAAACTCACTAAAGAAGTGAATCGCCTTGGGGGTCTACTGAATCAAACCATATCTGAAGTAGGCAAACTACCAGATGCTGTTTCTAGTAGGGTAGAGTCTAATAAGGCCTCTTCTTCTTTGGTGGGTGGTGGGGCTTCCTCACTACCAGACCCTCCGGTGGCTCCCCTGATATCCATACTTGATAGTGCAGAGAACAAAGACGTTCCTCCAGATGCATCCTCCGCCCCAGAATCTGTAACTGGCTCGGTAGAGCTGATAGTTGAGGCCTCTCCTTTGGTCTTGGTTTTAGCCAATGTTCCTCTCCTGCAGCCTGGTCAGGAAGAATCTACCTCATCCCTATTGTCTAAAGCCCTTTATTGGTTAACAAATAATATGTTAATAACTCCTAGGGGTAAGCACCAATTGGCTGAAGAAATAGTAAAGGCCAGAAGGGTGAGGTGGATAGGCAATAGCGCAAAGAAGTTTCAGGGTGATTGTGTTGTCCTACATTTCTCTGACCCAGAGGTTTTGGCCAATATTCTACCTAACCTTTTACCTCCGCAACGGAGATCGACTGAAATCATTCCACTCACTCTAGACTTCTTCTATCAGTGTAGTGGGAGGGTCTCTAATAAAACAATGCTAAAAACTAAGTGGAACGTTGTTCCAACAAAAGGGCGGAGGGAAGCGAAGCGGCCAGAGTGGGGTCTAAATTTGGAGAATAGATTTTCAGCTTTTTCTAACTTAGATGACTGTGATTGACTTTCTATCAAACTAAGCCCAGTACCACTAGTTAATGGGGATCAGTTTCTGGATAGCTTACCTGCCCAGAATGTTAATTGCCCTACTAACGATTTGTTGAATAACCTGGTTGCCCAAGCAGATGGCGAGGCCTGTGTACTAAATTCTTTCCCTGGATTAGGCCAGGGACGTTTGTCAGGGGTTGCTAACCTACTCTCCTGGAACATAGCTGGCCTGACATCCAAACTCGATTGTGGTGACTGGCTTGGTTTTGTTACCCAATTTGATATTTGTATATTCCAGGAGACTTGGGCATGCGATCCTGTCTTTCTTTTAGGCTACTTGAATTTCTACGTACCAGCTGTCAAGGGCCCGAAAGGTAGACCTATGGGGGGGCTTACTATATGGATCCGACAGTCACTAAATTTCTCAGTTAAAAACATAGCTATCGGACACAATGATATCCAGTTCATTAGGATTTCTAATGATAGAATAGGGTCACTTGACATTTACAACGTTTATATCAGGAGCTCCAAGGGTCGTTCTGAAACAATATTAGCCCTGGTCGACCTTATCGACGATCACTCTGATAAAAATAACATTGTTATAGCAGGAGACCTTAATAGGACGTTTGAGCCTTTGGTTGCGGGAGATGCTTTTACTGGTGCTGATGAGGATTCCTTTTGGGACATCCCTGAGCTGCATCTGAAACCAGTCTCCCGATGGACCGAGGATATAATAACTATCAATGCAATGTGTCTGGAAAAAGGCTTGAGAGCTATGAATGGGAGAACAGCTAGGGATAAAAATGGTTCACCAACTTTCGACAATGGGAGGCACAAAAGTCGAATTGACTACGTGATCTGTAGTTTGCATCTGTGGCCTACCCTTTGTGACATGGAAGTCATTATAAGACCTGAGAGTGACCACAATCCCTTATGTGTGACTCACAAATGGTGGCCTGCTGAGTTAAACCCTATCTGCCCGAATGAATTAGTTCCTCCGCCCATTATCCCTGAGAACAATATGCGCAGGTTAAGATGGGACACTGTAGCGAGAAATCAGCAGGCTATTGACATTATCAACAGTGAAACTGATCTAGCCATTCTTGCCATGGAACTGGCTAATGCCTCTCCTAAGGATCTGGGGGAAGTGGTTAAAATACATGATAGCCTCTTTGCTAAGATCAAAGTGCACTTTCTAAGACCTGACAAGCACAAGGGGGCTATCACTCGTAAAGATGCTAAATGGTATAATTCTGATTGTAGGAAGGCAAGACTTGACCTTGGCCGGGCAATCAAGAAGCGAGACTGTGTGTCTGTTCCTCTAGCCAGGAAGGAGTACAAAGTATGCATTGCTAAAGCTAAGAGGGATTGGGACGAACAACACTGGTGCAAACTGAAAAAGGCCAGTGACAGGAAGGATTCCAGAGCATTCTGGAATATTGTAAAATGGGGTTCTGAGAGAGCTGAAGAGTCTCCAAGTAATAACGTCTCACAGGAAGCATGGGTTAAATTCTTTAGTTCGCAATACACTCTTAATACCCGGGTCTCAGATGAGGACAGTATTGTTACGAAGTTTTTTGAAGGCAATAATTTTAATTACAAAGAGATTATGTCTGCTATTTGTGCAGTAAAATGTGGGCGAGCTCCAGGTCAAGATGGAGTGCCCGCTGATATATTTTTAAACGATAGTGAACGCTGGTGCAAATATATACATTTGCTTATTAATTCTATTGCTCAGGGAGCAGATGTCCCAGATTCATGGAGGGGTGCAGTTATTATCCCCGTGTACAAGAAGGGGGACCGTGCTCAGCCCTGTAACTATAGGCCTATTAGCCTCATTGATACTGTACAAAAAATTGTAGGACGTGTGGTGGTCAATCGGCTTCTTGACTGGGCTGAGGATTTTAGTATCCTATCTCCATTCCAAGCAGGTTTTAGAAGGGCAACAAGCACGATTGACCAAGTTTTCCGTTTCCAATTGTTACAGTGGAAAACCGTGGTTTTGGGGGGGTGCAGCCTGTACGCGGCATTTGTCGACTTGCGGGCTGCATTCGACCTGGTCCCGCGTGCGAAACTGTGGCAAGTCTTGCATAGTCTGGGGGTCTCTGAAGAGTTACTAACTATGATACTGCGCCTCCACGAGTCTAACTATGCAAAAATTCAGTGGGGCGGCCACGGGATGGTCACTCCAGATTTCCGTGTTGAAAAAGGGGTCAGACAAGGGTGCTCAATGGCTCCTACTCTATTTACATTGTTCATAAACGGTGTAGTTTCACGATTGGTAACTGCGAATGTGGATGCTCCTTCTCTTGCAGGCCTAAAAATCCCCATACTAATGTTCTCGGACGACACGCTAATTTTATCAAAAACCCCTAGTGGCTTACAGCGTGCTCTGACAATTTTTGAGAACTTCTGTGGGGAACATGGACTGGAGGTGAACACTACGAAAACTAAATTAATGAGCTTTAAGCCGCAGCGTAGCTTCAAGTCCAAAATTATGATGAGCGGCGGGCCTTTAGAGTTAGTTAAATCATTCACTTACCTAGGTATCCAAATAGCTGATGACCACAGGTGGAACCAACATATAAAAATTGCTATTTTGCGACACAAACAAATAGCTGGCACAATTAATTCTGAACACAGGAAGTCGCTAACTAAACCTGTTAAACCAGCCCTATTGGTATATGAAGCAAAGGCTATTGGGTCTGCACTTTATGGCGCAGAAATGTGGGGCTTTGAAAATCTTACATTTTTGCAAGCCTCTGAAAATAAATTTTTAAGAACTCTCACCGGTACACCCAAAAGTACTCCACTGTTGCCCCTCCGATACGACCTAGGAAGGAAACAAATCAAGGACTTGGCCAGATTACGCCCGATCTTATATTGGCGCAGACTCTGGACCACTCCTGAGCTCTCACATTATGCCGCGGGTTTTGTGGATGTCATCAAGGTTGATGGCTTCCACAAGATAAGCTGGCTTAAATCTCTGAAAACTATACTGTTTGAGCTAGGGTTAAGTTCTCTATGGCAGGACCTGGCAGGGGCATCATTCCCTTCTAAGCGTGTTTTAAAAAATATTTTTTGGGAATGGGTTGCTACCAAAACTTTAAATGCTTCAAATTCTGGGTCGATGTCTTTGTATTTCCTTGAGGCTAAAATGTATCCAGTCCTGGAATCATATTGGGATATCATCTCCAAACCAGGTGATAGGAAGCTTTTATTCCAACTGAGAGCTGGTGCACTTCCTATAAAAACATTGACAGCTAAATGGGGTTCAGGTGGTAGTAACACCTGCCCAGCCTGTGGGTTGGGGAGCGAGTCTCTGGGTCATTTTCTGTTTTCATGCAGAACTTATGCTATTCCAAGACGAGTGTGGTTAGCTCCTATGTGCAGGAACCTTGGGACATCACGTAGCTCTGTAGCTATGCGAATTATATGTACGAGTCCAGTTTCTTGGATCCAGATAGCTATAGCAAAGTATCTGGGTTGGGCGTGGACGCTCAGGCAGAGACTGCTAGTTAAATGACTATTCTCTGTCTGAAAAACTAGACAGAGACTGCTAGTTAAATAACTATTCTCTGTCTGATAAATTGGTCCCCGTGAATTTGACATTACTGCTCTTTTTAATTATTAATGATTTTGAATCAAGATAGAGACTGCTAGTAATTAACTATTCTCTGTCTCGATTAATTGTTTTTTTGCACTTGTATAATTGCTTTTAGATTCCAGCGTTTTACATCTTGGAAACTATCCTTGTCAAATGTTTTAATCCTTTTATAACCGAATGTATTTTTATCAGTACTTTATAGTGTTGTGTCAATGTGCTTGATTGTAAATTTAATTCGCTTTTTATAACTCTGTGTATACTATGCTTTTATGAGTAATAACTCGAATAAAGCACTTTTTGACTTGACTTGACTTGCAATTCTTTTGTGTCCAATGTTTGCAGAAGGACCTACTTTGTCACATCAGACTTCCGTCTCTAGGTTTCTATATATATATATAAAAATGGGGGTGCACTAGAAAGGAAGGGAAACAGGATGCCAAAACAGTTCTTCTGAATCAGCTGTCTGGTTTCTGGAAAACTCTCCTTTTTTCTACCAGACTTCTGCCTCTGGTTTAGTGGGGGCACAGTGACTTTCCCTAAACTAGAAATTTATGTTAGATGTGGGAGGACACGAAGATTACCGTAGTACATCTCGCAATCGCACCCCCAGCCTAAGAGCCTATGATTAGTGTGGTCAAACACTTCAGCCGTCTTGAAAATGGGTAGGGTTGGACCCAAGTCTTTTACTCCATTGGTTAGGCTGTGCCCAGGAGTCACTCACACCCACTAGACCGTACAAGGCATATATATGCCATCTCCTGGTCCCTGATTCAGAAAACTGTTTGACCTGAAGAAGTTTGGAAGAGGGTTGAGCCTGCTGTCTGCAACCTAATAAGAGCCCTGAATGACCAGTATCACGCCATTCATGATGAACTTAACATTTGAGTTCCATGTGTCACACGAGTTGTATGTGTCACACATACTCTTCACCACATACTTTTCTTTAGTCAGTGAAGCCTTTTTCTTCAGTTCTGTCTCTGACCTCCAGGAATGGTTTTACCAATAGTTGAAATAGCAACCGTCAACAAAGTCTTGCTAAATTGACCTACAAAACTCAACATACCCATTCCAGCTACTCCCACCAAAGACTTCATTTATCTTTAAAACCAATAATCATTGTTCCTCTGCAAGGTCCTTGCTTCCCTTTCTCCCTGGTCTGTTGACACTCGCTGTGGAGCTGTTCTAGATGCCAGCCTAAATGAAGTGTGCCCCAGTGTGCATGTGGAAGAAATATAAACTACCAGAACAAGGCCCCTTTTTCCGATGGAAATCCACCTTTGAATTTTGTTATTGTTTATGCTGTGACTAAGTACCATCCCATCTCTTTCGTCCCCCATACCTCCTGAAAATGGAGAGTAAAAAAACTGGGCATAGTGGGAGAAAGTTTTGTGGCTTGTCTGGGACTTTCAAGAAGACTGCGAGTGCTACTATCCTTTTCAGGCGTTATGAAAGAACCCTCTGGGAGACTCCAACACTTTAAAGAAATAAAGACATGCAGGATTTTCAAGAAGTGTTACATGAGGGGATGATGGTAGACTTAGTGATTAGTGTTAGTGCTCATAGCTGCAACCTACTGGCTTGAAACCATAGGTACAAATAGGTACAGCATATAATCTTAAAGATACTGTTCTTTGGAACTACACTGTTTGAAGTCCAAGACTATGAAAAGATGCAGCCCCCTAAAAGCCGAGTTGAATAACCTCAGAGCAGTGGAATTTGAGGAAAGGAAGCAGCACAGGAAACCCTATGGCTGGTGTTACACACAACAGAGGGTTCAAGCCCCTCCTTGGCCTCAATTATACCATCAAAAGCAAAATCATCAGAAGGCCTTCCGGCCTCATAGGTCAATGTAATAGAGAGGCAGGCATCAAACGCCAGCTGCTGCAGAAACCCCTGCTACTTAACCATGTTGTGTTCACTACTTCTTTGGGGGGGGGAACTTCTCCTCCATCAGTTCCACTCAAGAAAACTTT
Source organism: Lissotriton helveticus (assembly GCF_964261635.1). Taxonomy (NCBI): domain Eukaryota; kingdom Metazoa; phylum Chordata; class Amphibia; order Caudata; family Salamandridae; genus Lissotriton; species Lissotriton helveticus. The sequence continues at coordinate 646,832,748 of NC_136059.1, forward strand.
AGTGTAGTCGAGTTACTCCAACTTGAGGCTAACACCATTTTGAACTTAGAAATGGGTACATTATTCCCAAAAGGGAAATGAACTCTTGTTACTTTCTGATTCGAATGACGGGACTAAAGCAAGAATAATGCCCTATTTGCAACCCAATATCAGCAAACAAATATGGCATTCACTGTGTGCCATAGATCTTTAGGGTGCATATGTTCACATCCCCATCATACAGAAACCTTGCAGATTTCAAAGATTCCTGGTGGGCAGTGTGAACTGTTAATACAAAGGTCTTCCTTTTGATCTCCAGTGAACCCCAGAAACTTTTTCAGAAAGCTTAATGGTAGTTGCTACACATCTTAGGAAGATTAATATTTTCCTGAACTCATACATTTTATAATCTTTATTTTTCATGTTTAGTTGAATTACCATTTCAGCATCAAGAAATAGTCACAGTATAATACAGTGTGCAGCTGAGGGAACAACCCCACAAGGAATATGGTAGTTATAAGCAGACTGTGGTCAATGATGCAGCCTCAAAGGCAGCAGAGCTCACAAGGCAAACAATGTAATTCCCCCCCTCCCCTGCCACCCCTTCCCCCATCCCCCTCCCGGGGTCATATGCAGCCTAGATTTCAGTAAATGTAAATGTAAATGTAGTTGAGCTTATATAGCGCACAGCTACCCGCAAAGCAGGTGTCCCGGCGCTTGCTTAGGGAACCCTTCCTGATATTCCCCTGTGAGATAGCAGGGTATCCACAAGGTGAAAGTCAGGCATCCCGCCGCGAGGGGCCGTTGTGGAGATTAAGCAAGCTGTTGCCCAGAGTCGCAGAGTGTGAACCCGTGAGTCAAGGAGGCACCGGGGTGAGAATTATCGAGTCCGTGGAATTTTTTAGCCCAAGACCCGCCGGGGCGGGGAATTGAACCCTGGTCCAGGACCGATCTCAGATTCCGGGTCTGCCGCCTCTAACCCCTGAGCCACACTTCTCTTGCAAATCTTTCTCCCAAGGCTGTCTATGTGGCAAGCTTGGTGTCTCTTCTAATTTTCATGTGTAATTTCCTCCACTAGAGACTTCTTTCGTACAGTTCTGTGCTGAGGGGGTGCGTGGACCCATCCACGTGATAGCCACCCTACAGCTGTCCAGGACTAATGCCAGCTGCAGATATTTGTATGCCATTTTGAGACAATGAGGATTGCTAATGTTCACTATCTGACAAAACTGTGAGGTGAGAACGCCCGCAATGACGTAGTGTGTGTGTTTTTCCACCACATAACCCAGAAGTCTGGGATCTGTGGGGGCCATATGCAGGAAGTGAGCCCCAGTAAGTCCGCAGCACAAGCTTGCATCCGAACGAGTACGAGTCATCCGGTGGAGCATCGGGGGCATCATATAACTGCGATGGAGGAAGTTATAATGGATCAGCCTAAATTGGACCTTGCTAGATACAGTTTTGATAAGGGCACAGACACGAGTCCAGTTAACATCCTCTAGGGCAGAGGTCGTCAAACTGTGAGGCATGCCCTCTATGGGAGTGTGGAAACATCTCTGGGGGAGTGTTAGCACCACAGAAAGATTTCCCCTTTACATCATTCATTCCAATGTCTGAAGCACATTTACTGCCATTTATTCTGGAGAATCGTGGCCATCACAAACCGGACTCTCTTCGATTGGAGGCAGCAGTCAGAGCAAATAATAACTATGTGGAGGTGTCGACTTTGACATTCCTTTAATCCGAGACAGAGCAGCATAAAGGCAGGAAATGGCAGCGAATTGCACTTCCATACAAAATGAAACTTAAAAACATATACTGCTTTGCAGGTCTAGCGGTACTTCTTCCCTGCCCTTCACCTTTCTTGCTGGTGCCTTTTGGTGTCCTTGCTGCTGCCTTTTACATCGGTTCATTGCACTGCTGTCTAGACATTTGAAGCTACTCGTAGATTAAGTTTAAACATTTTCCTGCAGTATAATTTTCTTATTCCCCCCCATCTCCGCACTACTTCCGTGTTTTTACCACTGCCAAACCTAAATTGAGTTTTGCCTCACAGCACGGCACTTGTACAAACATTATCACTCAAAACATGCGTTCACGCTGTCAATCAAGCAGACATTCTTTCACACGTAAATACACACAGACACATGTAGGGCATGCGACAGTTCAACGGACTGTACACTTACTTGAAATAGGGAAAGGTTCACGAAACTTAGGTGGGTTTAAACACCACCAGAAGGGAAAGGAATATTAGCGACTCCGAATATAATATCCAGAAACTTTACCACTTGTTGGTACTTTCAGATTGCAGCCATTGAGTCAATCCAGTTCTACAAATTATGGGTCGCATCGAAGGGTATAATTCTGGAGTCACCTCTGTCGACCTTCTCAAGTTCTGGGAGATTCCTTCTTTGCTGGGATTTTTTCTAAAAGACAGAGGAACACCCTGATAACCAGACAAAAAGGAACCATTAAATAAAAATAAACTGAAAAAAAATAGAGCGCTCTGAGGTCTAAACAGGGCATAGCTGTGCCGTGCAAATGCTGATGACCTAATGGCCTTGCACTTTGTAGTCAAGAGGTCCCAGTTGAGTCTTGGCTAAAATCCAGGACTCGCAGAGATAACAGCAGTTTGACCTCCACAAATCTGCTGTGATGCAGTTTAAGGCATAATTTGACCATTTGTCATAATATTTTCCATAACAATAAGGCATTTTCAGGCCATGTGTTGCAGTTTTGCACCCCTTTCTGTTCATTTGTGATAGTGCTGTCAAGAAGCTTCCTGCACAACCTTAATTTAGATTCGGCCCATTAAACACTGATAGTTGCTGTGTATTCCTATCACAGCTCTAGTCAAAGAGGCCATTTTCGTTGCTTGACCAGGGCCCATGGTATCTATACTGCTTTTGCATGATAATACAAAATAAACATATATGGCAGTGAGAATTTCAATTGATTGAGATGTATCTTCAGAGCAAAGACTTTTCCCCAAGAATGATGTGCTTGCCAGGTATGCCAACATTCTGCTTTTTCGCTGGATCAGGCTGCATGGTTTTAGATGTGGTCCTGAAAGATAGGGGTACATGCACTGACTTTGTGGTGGTTCTCAAGAAACTGAGGCATGTGAGCTGTAGATCACATGCTTTGCATACCCTTCCATCTATTGTTGGGTCCAGATGTTTGCAAGTTGTTGTTCTTCGAAGAAGTCTTTCCAGTGACAAGGTAGGTGACTCCTACTTTTGGTGATAGTGTACATGAACATCGACTTCATTGTTAGATTTATTCCCACCATCGGGTTTGGAAGTGTATAGCTGCGCTCCGGTATGAAACCATTCTTCGGGGTCCCCTCGGTGCGCAATCCACTCTACCCTTGACGGTATTATCCTCGTACACGTATCCTACTTCTCTGCGTATCGCATCGATCTTCTATTTCGATCGGAAAACTCGTGGAAGGCAGTCGGACCTCACTATGTTGGTCCACCTCGCAGTCGATGGAACCGACTCCATTCAAATTCTGTCCTCAGTGCCATGTGAAGTACCCGCGCACCGACTCTCACCAAGTGTGCAACGTGTGCTGATCTCAGGAGGGCAACGAACAGAACTGCAACACATGTAAATCTTTCCATCTGAAGAAAAAGCTCTGCGATCGTCTGGCTCAACGTCCTGAAATGTAGAGCCAAAACATTGAATCCACCCTGGATATCTTCGGAGAAGGTTCTGAGCAGGAAGATTACAATGCGCAAGGGGCCGAAGAAGAACAGGAAGAACCTGTATCTGTTTCGGGATCGGACTCCGACATGGAAGAAGACGTGCCACAAGGTCAACGTATCGTGAGTACCGAATGCCCCTTACACCAAACATCTATTCAGCCCAAGCAAAAGGCTCCGGTCCCACCTCAGCCTTTGGGTCACGATCGGCACTGAGAAGATGTTTCCAATGCCCTGCCTTCTGGCTCGGCACCGAAACATGCACCAAAGCCTTCCAGCTTGGGATCGTGTTGGCCAAAGTCGGGCACCCAACCGAAACCTTTGGGCTCGAAACTGAAAACTGCTTTGGTGCGGAAACATTTGACGCCAAAACCGGCTTTTGAATTTAAACCTTTGACACCAAAAACAACTCTGGCGCCGAAAAGTTTATGTCCGAAACATAAAAATGCTCCTCTGCAGCAGGAAGACCCATGTTTCGAAGTCCCACCACCGAAATCCAACCTCAAACAGAAAGTTGCCTAAAAAACAGAAATCCGAAACAGAGGACACTTATCATATTCCTTTGAAGAGGAAGCATGTTGGTACTAAACCTTCTCTTCCTCCTCTTCCATCACCTCCTTACCCACAGTTACATCACTTACTTATTAGACCAACTAACTCTCCTCAACAACCTGATGATGAGGATGATGAGGATGATGGGAATGGTGGGGATGATCCTTTTGCCAGCAGATACCTGAAAGGACTAGAACACTGATTCACCCACAGATAACGATCCAGACGTTTACCCTACAAAGTCTTCCCCTCCTGATAACAATGTGGGGTACATAGACTTACTATCTAGAGCTGCAGAGTATCATGAGGTACAATTACATGAAGAATCCCTAGAAGAGGACTTCTTATTTGAAACCCTTAGTAGCTCACAAAGGTCCACTCGCACTCTCCCCATGCTCATTGGCATGATGAGACATGCAGACAATATGCTTAGAGATCCTGTTAGGGCTTGCGAATTCACCCCCAGGATAGACAAAAAGTACAAACCTGCACCATCATATCCAGTTTTTATGAAAGGACAGTTACCACTGGACTCTTTAGTGGTTTCTAATGCCCATAAACGGCCCGATTCATAATTTCAGGGGACGCCAACCTCCAGACAAAGAGTCCAAACTGATAGACGCCTCCGGTAAAATGGTAGCCGCCCAAGCAGAAAATCAGTGGCGTATTTCCAACACACAGGCCCTTCTAGCCAGGTATCATTGGGCACACTGGGACGAGATAGAGCAGTTGCTCCGATTTCTACCAGATGAGCATAAGGCTAAAGCTCAAGACCTAGTCCAAGAGGGAAAGCTCATCTCAAATTCATCAATCAAATGTGTGCTTTAGACGCTGCTGACACTGCAGCTAGAGCAATCAATACTAGTGTGCTATTAAGGCGGAATGCATGGTTAAGGATCATTGGATTCAAACCTGAACTCCAGCATTCCATTTTAAACACACAATTCGATAAAGGACATCTATTTGGACCTGTAGTAGATAAGTCCTTAGAAAAGATGAAAAAGGATTCAGAAGTAGCTTTATAGTCTCCTTTTAATCGTGGCTCCTTTTATCTTGGGGGTCCAAAATCCTATCTTCAGACACTATTTTTATCATGGGGGTCCAAAATCCTATCTTCAGACACTACTGCTGCACCCTACAAAGGCAACAATCAATCCTTCTCTTCCAGAGGCTTCTTTAGAGGAGGGTACAGAGATAACAATAGCAAGGGTAGAGGTAGAGGTTCTACACCACGTACCCCACCCTCTCCTAGCAAACAGTGACTTACCTACACTTCTCCCTGATCATCTATCAGCTGTTGGGGGATGTCTTTTGCAATTCCTCTCCATCTGGCGATCCCGAACTACAGACAAATGAGTGATAGGAATTATCCAACATGGTTATTGCCTGGAGCTTACCACCAATCCTCTAAAAATTCTGCCACGTTCCCACAAAATGTCACCAGAACATTTACATCTACTTAAGCAAGACTTCCAGTCTCTCCTGTCTAAAGGAGCCATAGAACCTGTGCTGTTATAACATCAAGGAACAGGTGTGTACTCCCTGTACTTACACATGCCTAAAAAGGACAGCTTCCTCAGACCTGTTAAAGACCTCGGAGAACTCAACCTCTGACAAATTCTGTCAGAGCATTTTCACATGGTAACAAGTGCTCCCCCTTTTACAGCAGGGCAAATTATGTCCACTCTAGACTTAAAAGATGCATAATTCCACATTGTAATTCATCCTGCTCACTGCAAATACCTCAGATTCATCATAGCGGGGCAGCATTACCAATTCAAAGTACTTGCGTTCAGAGTCACCACTGCTTCCAGAGTATTTACCAAATGTCTAGCAGTAGTCGCAGCACATCTAAGAAGACAACATATTAATGTCTTCCCATACCTGGACGACTGGCTCATCAAAGCCAGCAATTACCAAATGTGTTTCAAACAGACTCAAGCTACTATACACTTACTTTACCAACTAGGGTTTCCAGTAAATGCATTAAAGTCTCATCCACAGCCTTCTAACACACAAACGTAGTTAGGACCCACAATAAACACTCATAAAGCTCTAGCATCTCCCAATGCAGCCAGGATTCATAATATTCAGTCCATTCTCACTCAATTTCAACTCAACCACTCATTACCAGCAAATGTATTCATGCAACTACTAGGAATGATGGCGTCTTGCATTTTGATTGTTCCCCACGCAAGACTTCACATGCGTCCCCATCAAGAATGCTTAGTGAGTCAGTGGAACCAATTGCCGGGTCAGTTAAATAATCTAGTGTTGGTAGATGGCTGCACCCATCGCTCTTTGCAGTGGTGGAACTCCCAAAATTTACCAAAGGGCGGCCCTTTCTCGACCCTGTTTCACAGACCATGCTAACAGCAGACGCATCGCTCACTCGTCGGGGCTCTCACCTACAAACTCACACAGTCCAAGGATTGTGGACTCTAAAATACAAGAACCTCCATATCAATCACCTGGAGCTCCTGGCAGTGTTTCTAGCACTCAAAGCCTTTCAACTTCATCTAACAGGCAAAACTGTCTTAGTCTGTACAAACAACATGACAGCTACGTATTATATACAAAAACGGGGGAAGGACACTCTCTCCAACTGTCACGCCTAGCACAATGCATTTGGAAATGGGCCATACATCAAAAAATGTATCTCCTGGCAGAACATCTACCAGGATAAACAATCATATTGCAGACCTTCTCAGCATACAGAGGCAGCAAATCCATGAGTGGGAACTTCATCCCCAGGTTCTTCTTCCCTACTTTCAGGAATGGGGATTTCCACACATAGACCGGTTCGCCACAGCTCAAAATGCCGAAGCTTCACCTCCAGGTTCCCACACCAGCTCTCCAAAGGCAATGCTCTATGGATGAACTGGTCAGGGATATTTGCTTATTCTTTTCCGCCTCTCCCACTCATTCCGCTGGTAGTTCGGAAGGTCAGTCAAACGTCCCTCAAACTGATTCTCATAGCTCCCACATGGACACGCTAACCATGGTTCACCACCCTATAAGAACTCTCTGTAGTTCCACAGCAAAAGATGCATCTCAACTCGTCTCCTCACTCAGAACCATTGAGAAATCAGGCATCAAAATCCCAAGTAACTCAACCTGGCGATTTGGCTCCTGAGGTCATAGAGTTTGTTTATTTGCAGTTACCACCAGACTGTATGAACATCCTAAACAAGCTAGGAGACCTACTACTTGTGCTTGTTACGCAGCAAAGTGCAAAAGATTTGTTATATACTGTAACAATATCAATCCAGTTGATGCTTCAGTGCAAAACATAGTCTGTTATCTTTTACACTTATAACAATCTGGACTGCCCTACACATCCATTAGATTGCATCTAGCAGCAGTAGCTGCATACTTACAAAACAGTCAACACTTTATTCAAGGTACCAGTGATTAAAGCTTTTATGGAAGGACTAAAAAGAGTATTACCACCAAGAGCTCCACCTGCAACAGTATTGAACTTGAACATAGTCCCTATCAGACTAATGGGTCCACCTTCTGAATCAATGCACAGGTGTCAACTGCAATTTCTCTTATGGAAAGTTGCTTTTCTTATCGCAATGAATTCCTTAAGGAGAGTTGGTGAACTCCAGGCATTAACTATACATGAGCCTTTCTTTCAACTTCACAAAGACAAAGTGGTTCTTCGTACCAATCCTACATTTCTTCCTAAAGTAGTTTCCACTTTTCACATGAATCAATCAGTTGAGTTACCTGTGGTCTTTCCTCAACCTGATTCTATAGTGGAAGGAGCTTTACACACACTGGATGTTAAAAGAGCTCTACTATATTATATAGAAAGAACAAAGGATTTTTGTAAAACAAAACAGCTCTTTGTTGCTTTTTCGCCACCACATAAGGGCAATAGCCTTTCAAAATCAGGCATTGCAAGATGGATCGTGAAATGTATCCAAACTGGTTATTTAAAAGCTAAAACAACATTGTCAATACCCCCTACAGCGCATTCCACCCGCAAAATAGGGGCTACTTTGGCCTTCTTAGGGAAGATTCCCTAGCTGACATCTGTAAAGCAGCAACATAGGTCTACACCTCGCACATTCACCAAACACTACTGTGTAGATGTGTTAGGTAGACAACAAGCTAATGTAAACTAGGCAGTACTTAAACACTTTTTCAAAAAGCTGCACCAGCTACAGGTTATCCACGCTTTGGGAGTTAATGCTGTATAGTCTATGCAAAGCATGTGATCTACAGCTCACATGCCTCGAACGGATAATGTTACTTACCCAGTAAGCATCTGTTCTTGGCATGTAGAGCTGTAGATTTACATGCGCCTACCCGGGTACCTATACCTGTTGCAGTTTTCTTACTTTACAAAAATACACATGGACATCTCTATTCTACCTTTACTAACTCCATTCTCACCCTCTGTTGGAAAACAATTTAACAATGGAGTCGACACCCTGCATCATCACTGAAAGGAGTCGCCGCCTACCTCGTGACTGGAAAGACTTCTTTGAAGAAAAACAACTTGCAAACATCCGCTCCCAACACTAGATGGCAAGAGTATGCAAAGCATGTGAATCTACAGCTCTACATGCCATGAACAGATGCTTACTGGGTAAGTAATATACTTCCTATCAAATAGCATTGCATGCACTCAGTGGTTGTGGACCAGATTTACAACTCACAAGTCTTCACTTTACAAAACCATGCTAATGTTGTTTTGCTGATGAAAAAATTAGTTGTCAGCTGACACCTCAGGGGTAAACCGGTTGGCAAAGATTCTAAATCTCAACTTCCAGAAATGTTAGTGATGGGGGTGCCCTGATTCCTAAAAAAATATTGCAGGGGGGATTGGCCTAAAAAAATTTGAAGACATCAGCTCTAGGAGAATGCCCAAATCGGTCTCCTAGGTCCTAGGAAGCTAGCTCTGTATATGATATTATCATTAGGTGGTAATACTGTGCACTAAGTCCAGGGGCTCCCCAAAAGTTTATAGTGCTCAATGTAAAACCCAAAGTGCCCTATTAATGGTAGTGTGGGTGAGCAGCCTTAGGCCTAACATAGAGGAGTGCAAGACAATTATTGCACAACAGTGATCAATAATGGATACACGACTCACGAAGAACAGACCAATTTTATAAAATTATACGTTGTAGTTTATTTTAAGACCAAGGTCTTTGTAATCGGGTAAGTACGTTTTTAATAAAAAATACTTTGCACTTTGAAAAATCGACACACAAAGCGTTTCATACAGTCTAATGTTATCCGATGAGGAAAACAATATTATGTTAAACAGGTAGGTGTGTAACTTACAATTGCAGTCTTTGGAGCCAAAAGTCAGCAGGGGCAAGGGGTCAGGGGTCGGGTAAGTACCAAAACTGCACCACCAGCGGCACAGGGGAACCTGTTGCAGAGGTCAAAATAGGAGTTAGACCCAATGCTTTCCAAAGGAGACATGGGCGTTCCTGGAGCCACACTGCTTGCGGGTAAGTAAATCGATTGCAGCGGCCAAGCTTTTGCGATTAGCACAAGCACGGGGCACAAAGCAGCAGCAAGCATACACCACCAGCGGCACAAAGGGCAGGTGGTTGCAGGGTGCAAGTTCGACGTTAGGCACCCAATTCTTTTCAATTTGAATTCTTCTGAGAGGAAAGAGGCTGCAGCGTGGCACTGGAAGTTGCAAGAGGAAGACTAGCGACAATAGAGAAGTTGGAATGTAGGGCCCAGGGGCTTTGGGTGCAGGGGTGCCTTTCGAGGTCGTAGTTTACTTACCATAGCCGGTCTGGGCAGCCTCTGCATTCACACTGCAGGCGCTGTCATGGAGGGCAGGAAAGGTCAGCCAACGCTGGACATGAGGTCAGGATCGCCAGGGAGACTTCACTGCACAGGTGAGCCACTCAGACTTCAGCCATGGGCAGCAGGTGCAGAGTGGCCAGGAGACGTGTATCCACCTGGATCTGGAGTCTTTGGAGTAGGGTTCTTCTGGACAGGTCCCCTGTCCACAGGAAATTGGAATCTTTTTCGAAGGCAACAGTCCTCTCATGGGTTTCAGAGGTTGCTGTTGCAAGACAGGTCACAGGGGCGTTGAAACAGGAGACTGGCCGGTAGGGCTAGGGCAAAGGCAGTTGTCATCGTCTGGCTTCTGCTGCTCGGTGTCTTCTTTCTTCTTAGGTCGTTGCAGGTCTGAGTGCCAGGTCTGGGAGAGCTACCTAAATATTACATTTAAGAGGCGTTTTAGGGGAGTAGCAGGTACGGCCAATAGGCACCTTACCAGTGGTGACTAAACAGTCAATTATACCACCCTCTTGTAGGAGGGGAGCATAGACCTAGCCTTAATTGGAGGGGTCCCCTCATCTTCAAGAGGGAGAGGACTGAAAAGTGTGCTTAACTTTGTCACCACCAGAGGGGTGGAGTTGATAAAGGTGGCACACCTTATACTCTTTCTAATCCCCCCCACCCCCCCTGTTTTCCTGCCTAAAGTGGGGGTGTAAACCGAGGGCTGCCCTCTGCTGCTAGCAGCAGAGGCTGGGGATTGCATTACAAACGCAGTAGGCATTTGAAACTTCCTCTTCAAGTGCTGGCCCATCCTTGACACCTCTGCCCAGGATGTGCATTGGTTCTGGTCCCAGAGAGCGTAGGCTCTCCACCGAGGGATCCAAAAAATGTCTCAATTCAATCAATCAAACAATCAATCAATCAGTCAGGGGTTTATAAAGCAAGAATACTCACCTGTGATGGTCTCAAGGTGCTGGGGGGCCGGGTCTGATGTTCCCTCTTGGTGTGGAGGATCATTCGAAGAGCCAGGTCTTGAGGTCCTTCTTGAATTGGGTCAGTGACATGGATTGCTAGAGGTGGAGGAGCGGAGTGTTCCAGTTCTTGGCGGTTAGGTAGGAGAATGAACAGAGTTGTCTGGCGGGTACGTGGAAGGGAAGGTGGTGGGTTCAGGTATGCTTGTCCTATATTGTGGAGAGCTTTGTAGGCAGTGTGAGTAGCTTGAAGGTGATTCTCTTGTTGACCAGGATCCAGTGGAGTTGTTGGAGGTGTTGCTTGATGTGGCTGCGGTGGGGATGTCAAGGACCAGTCTGGCAATGGCGTTTCAAATGTCCTGTAGCTTCTTGAATTGTTTCTCTGTGACGCCGGTGTAGAGTGCGCTGCCATAGTGGAGTCTGCTGGTGATGAGTGCATTTGTGAGAGTCTTTCTGGATTTTGTGGGGATCGTTCTGAGGGTCCTTCGAAGCAGGCAGAGTGTTTCGAAGCAGGCTGAGGAAACTGTGTTGATTTGGTGGTTCATTGTGAGCAGTGAGTCCATTATGATGCCATGGTGGCATGCATGGTCTGTAGAGGTACAAGGTGGGTCCCAGAGCTGCTGATCACTAGGAGTCGTCCTAGGCTGAAAGGGTGGGGTCCAGGATGAATACTTCGGTCTTGTCAGAGTGGAGCTTGAGGCATCTGTGTTTCATCCAGGTGGAGACGGTCTTCATTCCTCCGTGAAAGTTGGTTATGGTGGTTGTGGGTTCGTTGGTGAGGGAGAGGATACGCTGGGTGTGATTTGCATAGGAGACATATTGAGTATGTGCCTTCTGACGATGTCTTTGAGAGGGACCATGTAGACGTTGAAGAGGGTGGAGCTCAGGGAGGAACCCTGGGGCACTCTGCAGCATACATCTCTAGGTTCTGAGAGGAACGAGGGTAGTCTAACTCGCTGTGTCTGGCTGATGAGGAATGAGTGGTTCCAGTCCATTGTCTCGTGATTACGGTGCGATGAGAGACAGTGTCAAAAGCGACTGATAGGTCCAGTAGGATGAGGGCAGGGGATCTTTCCCCAGTCCAGGAGCGAGCGGATGTTTGTACTGTAGGTCTTGCAATATGGACATATCCATTTCTCGGAAAAATGGCAAGAGCATTGTGAAGAGGCACAATGTCCATACACCAGAACATCTTATACAATCAAATGAAAGAGGTTCTGCAACTAGTGTGTCCAGAAAAACATTGAACAGCCTGAATAGGTAAACATAAGTGGAATAATACCTTATTGGGTAATCAATGTTAATGCAGGTAAGAGCTGAATCGGTCAGTTTGCTGACACATTAATTAGGGAGATAGGACTCTAGGGACTGCAACAAAGTAGAAAGAAGGTTTGTTAAGTCTAGGGCCTCATTGTCTTGGGAAAGTAGACTTTGGGAGGCAACAATGCTTCATTGTCTTGTTGAATTCAGCATCCAGATCATCTTACCTTGGAAGTCTTCTCTTGAATCAGTGAGGCAATGCTTGAGATGAATTCATTCATATTAGAGCGCCTATTCAGGGTGGTATCACACCTGTCAAATTCCTTGCGGCTTTATTAAATAGCACAAACGTTAGAAGTGAGAAAAGCTTTGTAATTTACTTTGAAAAATTCTGGAATATTTTTGGGGGATTTGTTCCCAATAACTACTACAACATTTCAACAAACTGAATGAATTTACACAAGCTCAGCTTGCTGATATTATTTTTTTGTTTTTTAGTGCAGTGGAAAACAAACTTTTCCGCAAGCTAAAATGGTAAATGGTACTTTTAGTTCTTCCCAAGTAATGTTGACCCATCTCTCTTCTGATCCCATTAATCAACCGTTTAAATGGTAAAAATATATTGCTCTAGCTGGATGCATCAGACATCAGTCAAATCTAATGCCCAATTGTTAAATGGTGCTAAAGTTACCCTCTCCGCTATGTGAGACACAAAATAGATTATGAAACTGTACCTGTAATAATGTTTTCATGGATATTTCTTCATTGCTGGGATTTTTCAACGTTTAAGGGTCTTATAAAGATCCCATTTTGAAGAAATGAAATTTCAGACTATTTTGATAATTAACTGTAGAAGATTGTATTAGGGACCCATTTATTTCCATTTCCATATATGTTTCTGATGGAAATAAATGAGATTAAAGAGTGACTACTACTACTACCTTTTTATAGGCCTCTAAAGTGTGAGAGTACAATGCCCATGTTTGTGCTAACATTCAGTAGAGAACGACACATTTTTGCAAAGAACAAGATTTACTCAAGAATGCTAGTAGATATGTTTTCTTTTTCACAACAGTATTTCTTTTTCATAACAGTATTGACGACATCATTGAGCACTACAGAAAAGAACAAATTGTAGAAGGATATTTCCTTAAGGATCCCATACCCAAGCAGGTAATTCATTGAAATACTGTTTGCTCATGTATATGAAAGTAACTTTCTTAAATAATTAGCAGAGTCAACTTGATTAGATGAAATTCACTAGATTTCTATTTTTATTTCTGGCCCTTCATTGTGTTTTAAATAGAACATGTTTAAGCCAACTTAATCAGATGATTTCAAGGTTCAAAACTAACTGCATCGTTCTTGCAGATTTGAAAACCATTATTTTTCTGCAGTGCACCAGTGTCTGCAGGAAACGTTTTGATACTGGGTTAACTAGTTTATGGAGTGGTTTTGAAACAATTCTAGGTATAAATTAAAAGGGTTCTCATCTAAATTTAGAACCCAAAGGTCTTAACAAATAGATTTATGCTTGGCAATATATGCGACTAGGGAAAACCTTGACCTCATCAGAGTAACCTTCCCAAATGATAGCAAGGGCACCGACCCTGAAACCAGCAAGATAGCAGAGGGCACACGCCGCCCGGAGAATTTGTTTGACGTAAAAGGGGGCCCTCCAGTAACGAGGCAAGCATCAAGTAAAGCCCGAGAAGAGTATCCATCAGGCGCGCCACACAAGCAACCCCTGCACAGTGTTCATCCCCCTCTTGGAAACTGCCACTCCGATAACACAAAAGTTTGTGGGTCTTGTAATCGAATGCACCATCACCAAATTGTCAAATCCTGTGACAAATCACTAACGGCAAAGGAGGGAGTTCCCAATGCAGGGAAACTTTTATTCGTTCCTGAATTTGAACAGCAAGGTTTGCAAGATCATTTAAACCGGGGGAACATACTCCGCTTAACATCCGCCATCCCTAACCTTGGCTACCTTACTTCAGCAGACCTCCTGTTGGTTGAGTTTATAACATTGGAGGATAACCCAAAAAAAGAGTGCACAGTCACGACATGGAGGGAGGCCGGTGGTGTCACCCATATTCTTTCCGAAATGGCTAAATTTAAGGAATGGGGAATCCTCTTGAAAGAAATGGTCAAGGCAGCATATCCGTCTCCACTCTTAAGAAGGCAGACCAAGAGCACAAATCTAGCACCAAGGAGTCGACCACCGCATCCGGTCCTACGAGGAGCAAGGGGAGTTGAAGCAGCAGACCGCGATCATCTCCAGCCGCAATTGCTATTCTCAAATTGAACGCCCGGTAGGTCAATTAACACTGCAAGCCACGCTATAAAAATTCTTTCCTGGAATATTGCGGGTGCTAAAGACATCATGAACAAAAACGGCAAAGCCGCTACTTGGGACCCATACGCAATTATAGCCTTACAGGAAACGTGGCAAACCGACCCAATTGACATACCCGGCCGCTTGGGCTTCCATGTAAGCGTGGCTCGCCTCCAGCGCTTTGGGCGAGCCCGTGGGGGCCTTTCTGTCTATATATATATCAACGTCTTTAAAGATCAGAGCAACACAAACTCCTGACTCAATGGCGGACATGCAAATCCTAAAATTAGAGAGTATAACAACGGCCATAACCAGAACTCTAATTTTAATGAACATCTACGCAAACCCAAACAAATCTTCCAAAAAAGCATTATTCCAACGTATTACTTCGGTAATCACCACCATGCGTTTGGAGCACCCAGATTGGGAGATAATCCTCACGGGCGACTTCAACTCAAATCTTCTACAAGCACCGGAGGACGAAGTTAACATCAATGCTGCAAATGAAAGTTGGAACGTCTTGCCGCAGGCAGCTCCTCAGGTAGTGAAGAAGGACAAGGAGGGTAAACAACTTATGTGGGACCTCGAAAATCTCGGACTCCGTGCACTAAATGGAAGAGCTAACCAAGACAACCCTCCTTCAATGACCTATATAGGCCACAATTCCAGTTCGGTATTGGACTATACATTTGTCACACTACCTTTGCTCAGTCAAATACAAGACTTCCATATCATCTGTGCCTTGGACAGCGATCACTCTAAACAACATCTCGAGATTGCGACGGAAATACCCAAACTCGAATCAGCTCCCGATTTACCAGGCGACCATACAACCATCAATCTGAAGCGGCTCAAGTGGACAAGTGACTCCCTCCCACGAATAGCCAACGACGCCAAAAAACTATTAGAAGACCTCCTGATTGAGAACGCCCTGAGCCCAATCATCTGAAATAACTACTTGATGCAGCTTTCTAGGTCCAACTCAAGTAACATAATTAGACCTTTCTCAAAATTTAAGAACGCATTTAACAGATCAGCACTACCATTAAAGAGGCGCTTGGGAAAACTTATACGTCAAGCACGTGGCCACGCTCAAAACGCCTGTGTTTGGTCAGCAGTACGAAAGGTCAGGACTCAATATAAGAAATTAATATGGACTGAAAAACAAAATCTCCAAAACGAGTTCTGGTCTAAGCTACTGCATAACATCAAGAGAGCCGACTGGCGGGCCTTCTGGCTGCAAGTTAATTCTGTAAACCGGGCAGCCCAACCAATAAGTATGGCCTGCATAACTGAATCGCAATGGTCTCAACATCTAACGGACACATTTTCAATCAACAGTCAGAGTGCAGCTACCATCCTGCCCTTTGAAGCAAAAGATAACCCAGTGCGGGAAGCCATTTCTCCAGCCCATCAAGGGAACAGCGTAAAGGGCACTGGCCCAACAGCATCATGGCCCAAGTATGATGCTGAACAAAGCATCTTAAAAATAATTGAGAAAATCAGGCAAGATAGTGCCCCAGGTCCAAACGGCGTCCCACAAGCCATCTACAAGACGGACCCGCAGTACTGGGCCAGCAAATTCAACTTACTGTTTCAAACAGTTACAAACGCAGGCGGTATTCCTGAGAGCTGGAGGGGAGCTATTATATCTCCAATCTATAAAGGCGGAGAGCGTAAGGATCCAAACAACTATCGCTTGATTGCCCTCCTCGACGCTGAATCAAAATACTATGCGTCACTGATATTGGCAGACCTGGCTGACTGGTCAGAAACTAACAATAAAATACTACCGAATCAGACCGGCTTTCGGCGCGGCATGGGTACTACGACAAATGCCATGGCCCTTTGTCTTATTGCAGAGAAAAGTCTACAGAACTCCCTCGACCTTCACACCTGTTTTGTAGACTTTAAAGCGGCATTTGACCGTGTCAACAGGCAAATGCTATGGGCAAAATTAAAACATCAGGGCCTACCGGACTCAATTCTCATGCCCATCATTAACCTCTACACTGAAACCTGGATGCAGGTGAAAATCGACAATGAGCGACGTCTGACCAGGAAGATCTACAATGTTGACGGACTAAAGCAAGGATGCGTTTGTGATTTCAGTCTAATATATGTTCTGTGACTGGTGAAATTTCATATACAAATAAGACATAATATATTAATTCCCATGATGAACATATGGACAAATAGAATGCACACTCGTAAGCTGTAAAATTCTAGTGAGGTAAACGAACTTTACAAGACTTTAATATGTTCATTTATATAAATGCTCAGTGTGTAAATGTGTGTTTCACTGAAGGCAACCATGCAAGTTCAGGTGTGCGTGCCACTGTAAGAACACTAGAACCTGCAATGACACGCTCATATGTTTATTCACTTACTCAAAATTGACACCCTGTGTCCATTTTAGGTGAGCAAAGGATTAAAGCTCAAACCCCAAGTATTGCTAGATTTTTGACCAAGTTGCTTCAGTTTCATTTTTCATTTCAAGGTGGTGCACATACAAGGAGCAAAGAATGTCAAGGCGGATTATCTTTCCAGATGTGCGTCTACGTCTAGTGATGTGACTGTTGATGAAAGTGATGGTTCAAGTGAAGAAATTTGCTTGATTTCCTTAGTGGACCCTGAAGACTTTTGTGCTTTTACCTCGGATGTGTGAAGATTTGCTGCTTGATGAGATTCTTAAACAAGTCATGGGGTGTGTGTGAGGAGTAGATGACCAATCGGGAAAAAGTGTATTTTCTTGTCAACCATTTTGGGAGATCAATGATTAGTTGTCTGTTAAAGATGGCTTGTTGGTGAGAGGAAATAAGTTAGTCCCACCTGCTGGTATAAGGCGCAAGATCATTTGGACAGCTCATGAAGGACAATTGAGGCATACATTCACCAGACAATGGATAAGACAAACATCTTGGTGGCCAGCCACAAGTCGGGAGGTTGTGATATGTTCTTCGGTAGAAAACACTCTAGTTGTGAGAAAAAACCCTTTACAGCCCTTTGAGTGTCCTGAAAATGCATGGGAAAAGGTGGGTATTGACTTCGTCGGACCTTTTAATATTTTACCATGTCATTTAGGATTTGCTTTAGTGCTCATAGATTTCTATTCTAAGTGGCCAGTGTTAAGTTTGTAGCAGATTCTAATGCTAAAACGGTCATTGAATTCTTGGAGGATGTATTCCTTTGTTAGGGTTTTTCCTCAATTCCTTGCGTCAGACAATGGCGTTCAATTTGTTAAAGAAAAGGTCAATTTTTGAGGTCTGAAAATATGAAGCATTTAAAAACCTCTTTATATCACCCCCAGACCAATGGTCAAATGGAGCACATGAATAGCGTTTCAGTACAGGGCATATGTGAGCAGTTGTGAATAAGTGCATTGTGAGTAATGCAGTACGCAGTATGCTTTGGTTTTAATGTACCAGTCCTCATTTTTAAAACAAGGTGTCACCGTTTGAACTGTTGAGGAGAAGAATTCCCTCAACAAAAGTATCTCCTGGGTTGATTGGAAAGTGGGTGAAACAGGGTGTATCATTGATAGATTGTGATACTGTGGTGAGGGCTAAGGTTGCAGAAGCAAAAGTAAAACAGACAGAGGGATTTGGCAAATGTAATTGTATACTAAAACAGGAGTTTTAAGTGGATGATTTTCACATCAAGAAGGGTGTGTTTGTTAAAGGAGAAGAAACATTTGATGAACCTGTTGTGATTAATAAATTGAATAGCAATGCGATCAGAGTGAATGGTCATTATTGGTGGAATAGGGAAAGAGTGGTGAAGTGTAGGGGTGTGTTAGGATCTGATCAGGTTTCTGAGTCTGATTTAGGATCAGGCCAGGGTTCTGGTTTAGCTTCTGGAAGTAACCTGAGCATCACTCAAACAAGACCTAGTGTGGAGGCACCAACAGTTGCCCACAGAAGTAATCATGCTAGACGAGTACCCTTTTTGTTCGAGTTGATTTGTTTAATTGGGCTGGTTAATCCTTAGATAATTTTCAGTGTAAAGTTAATTGTTTTCTCTTTGTATTTTTCCCTAGGGGGTATGTTTTTTGATTGTTTTCTTATTTGTTTTTGTATTGGGTTTATATTATTCTAATTTTTTATGTGCAGTATTAGGGAAAAAGTGATGTAATGTTCTGTGCAAGCTACTGTCATGTTCCACTTGTTGGTTGTAATGAGGTCAGAGTAAAGAATGTTCAGTGTTTGGAATATTCACGGTTGGGAATGGTCAGCTGGGAGGAGATTGCGAAGGAGAGGACTTCTGGCGGTCTGTGTGGCAGGTCTTTATACTTGTAACTTAAGAAGAAATAAAGTACCTACCTTATTCTGCCTCTCTCTTTCTTTGAAGACTGCTAGTGAATGTCATATCTTTTTGCGTTTTGGAGTTCCCGGAAGGCTAGCTCCTAGACGCAGTCATTCTAGCGTGTAGCTCCAGTCTTCTGTACCTATTCCCTCCTTTACCCCTCCTGCCCAGAGTTCTGAAGAATATCATGCACAACCAGGACCAAGTCTTCCCAGTTGCTCAGGACTGAGCCAGGCGAATGTGGTACCCTGAACTACTGGGCATGACACCTGTCCTCCTATCAGGCGGCCTTTCTGTTGCAGCATCAGGGCCGAGTCCTGCACCCCAGTCGTCCCCAGTCGTCACCGTCTACACCTCCATGCATGGAGATTGAGCAGCAACATCTAAGTGATTTGACCTCCCTTCAGAAGTCATGGATATTCTCCTAGCGGTCAGGTGTCCATCTACAAAATCTTTGTATGCTGGGATAACTTTGTTGCCTGGTTTAGTTCCCACCATGCAGTCCATTTGCAGGCAAAGTTGTCTGATATTTTGCTTTTTTATGGTGTCTTTAGCTGAGCATGGACTTGGTGTGGGTGCTCTTATAGGTTATTTGTCTGGCTTTCTGGCCTTTATGCGTATTCCAAATCACCATTGTTATGTAAATTACCAGTTGTAATGCATTTTGTTAAGCTGTAGTTCACATGTTCTCACCCAAACCCTCTGTAATGCTCCAGTGGGACCTTTGGTTTTCATATTTCCTATGTGCACCCCATTTGACACTATTCTCTTTTTAAAAATGTAGCAAAATTACTTTTATTAATAAGTCTTTATTTTTGGCATTTTTCTTCATGGACAACACTGTTTTTTATTCAGTGTTGTCATTGTGTTTAGTATCAAAATAAATTGTTTGTGATTTAGAGCAAACCATTTATCAACCACACTCTGAATATATTGTTTTTGTTTCAGTGCTGCTCTTCCTGTATTACTCTCCCTCTGTTTTCGTACTCAATTCTGTATTACTTTACTTCTAAACATTCTTAATTTTTTTTTTTATTCTTTCTGCCTCCTTTTCAAACTGAGTGTTTTTTTTTTTTACTTTAAATTTCACGTACACATTCTGGTTTGTGAGTTGATTTTAAATCTCACTTTTTATTCAAAACGTTTTCCACATTTTGCATTTTTCCAACCACCTCTTCAACAAACTCCTTCGTTCTCTTACCAGCAACTTCCCTCCCCCGACACGTTCTCCCCATCATGTAATTTTTTTACTCTCACTTTATGCAGATAGTACCCTTTCTTCAATATTTTCTCCTCTGTCTTTCTTGACATTCTAAATCCTCCTCTTTAAACACAAGTAGATATCTGAAAAGCTCAAATAATGCATTTAACTTACATTTCATACTATTAGTTTACATACTATAAGCAAGTGAGTACCTACATGAGTGGTTATGTCAATGTGTAAGTTTCTGTCTATGTGTTTAGAAAATATAAATGAGTATGCTTGTGGCTTAGTGTACCTTTTTTTTGTTGTCATTTATTTTCATCGCACAGAGAGTAAAACATACATACAAATTATACCTAGGTACGGAATAGATCTAAATTATGAAGTGGGTAGTCAATTCCTTAAATTACCTCAAATAGAAAATTCATTAGACTGCTGCATGTATACATATTCCATAATACAACAGGATTTGATTAAAAGGGGAGAATTAAGAAGCAACAGGTTTGCAATTTAGCTTGGGCATTAAACTTTTTAATATTTTAACTTACATTAGAGACATTGGTACCAGGCCAACTACAAAATAGGAAGATAATTCAATGCAATATATATATACATATATATACCTATATATATATATACCTATATATATATATATATATATATATATATATATATATATATATATATATATATATATATATATATATATATATATATATATATATATGTGCATATGAAATCCAATCCTTCGTTACAACCATGCACAAAGGCGCTGACTCCGTGGGATTCCGTCAAAGAGGAATTTATTCAACAAACGATGATGGCTAACGCGTTTCAGCGGAGCTACCGCCTTGCTCACAACAACTCCATAATGAAAACAAACAGAATATATACACACACCCCCATAGCAGGTTTGTCAGAGCCTCCTGATGACGTAGGTTGGTTGCTATGGTTACCCTCTCCCTTATCAAAGATATGGAAGAGATACATTTGTTAACAGAAACATTTGTAACACGAGTGATACAGGGTGTTGCAAATCCTAATTTAAGATTTTTCTCAACTGGAACATAATTCATTCTGTTTATAAACTTAATAGTTCATACATAAATAATCTTATTTGCAATTACTTTTGTTATCATTTCTGCTTTTCCAATGTTTCTGTGGCAGTTTAATCATGCAACGACAATACCTGTATGCTTGACCTTTCTAAAAAGTGCAAAGGAAAACAATATTTATATTTAAAACGGTGAAAAACAATAACATAAGAAAAGATTGTATGGACTGTGGAATTCAAAAATCACATGACTCATCGCAGTACTGGCTTCCATCGCAGCCAACAATACATACCCATATAGCAGTTTCAATAGACCTTTTGACATTGATTTATAGCATCCTTACCCCGGTAACTAGCCCCAGTGGGCTTACAGTCAGTTATGGGCCATTGTAACTCTCCCATATGTATGTCATGGTAATATTGGCCTCCAATATCTCTCTTTTTTTCTCATATCGGGTGACTCAGTACTGTGATATTATAACTTAACTTGTGTAAATTAAACATTTAATTCACCTTTGAGCTCAAACCAACCATACTGTCTCCTTGTGAAAATTACTTACAATTTAAAGTGCTAATACCATAATATTTTTTAGCTCATATCCCCATTATGAAGTTTCAGAGGAGTGGGATTTGTGATGCACGCATGGAACTAATTAATAATAAAATTTACAGATAGCAAAGGGTAAATATCTGAATACCGGGCCAGTATTTCATGTATTTGATTATAAGTGCACACTTAATGCTTCATCGGAGTTTAAGTCGTTAGGAGCCTTGGTATCGAGCAAGATAATGTACCTCAATTCCAAGCGCCTAAGTGCTAGGAGTCTATTACCTCCTCATATGTTCTTATTTATACAGTCAATAACAAAGTATTGTAAATCCTCAACTCTCCCTCCGTGAAAAGCGTTGATGTGGCGTGCCACAGGGTAACTTGGGTCGCTGTTGGCCACAGCTCACAAGTGCTGTAGAATCCTTACATGTACTGGATGCAAGGTGCTTCCAACGTATCTTTTCTTGCAAGTACATTGCAAAACATATATTGCATATTCTGTCTTGCAATTAAAGTTCCCTCTCAACTCCAAAGGTGTTTTCCTGAGTGGGAGGTGTACTTTGCTGAGATTAATGCCGTACTGGCATGCTTTGCACTTTGTGCACTTAAAAAATCCCTTTTTCTTCTGAAGCCAATTGGTATTACTCGCTTGGCTCGGAATGTTGGATATCAATTCCTGCTTCATAGATTTAGCCCTTCTGTATGTGATCTGCTGCAATTTAGCACATGATGATCCTAATGTGGGGTCACTGCGTACTATGGGCCAATGCCTGTACAAAATTTTTCGCACATTGGTATGATAGGCATTGAACCCTGTGATGATTCGGGGCGTCTGTCTTTTTGTTTGATGTTATAGGTGTAGTATTCCTAAGTACAAGACTCTCTCTGCTCTTGTTCTTTACTTTATTCTCTGCTGTTTCTAGAACTTTCTCAGAGTAGCCTCTGCCGCGCAGTCTTTTAAACAGCTGCTTTTTAGATGTTTCAAAGCTGTCTTGTGTGCTGCAGTTGCGCTTCATTCTGAGGCACTCGGCATAGGGGATGCTCGTAATCAGACTGTGAGGATGAAAACTTCCGGCATGCAAGATGGTATTGCCGGAAGTTGGTGTCCTCGTTTGAATCTTGTTTTCGGAAACAAATAGTTCCAAGTCCAAGAAAACAATCGAGGTTTTGCTTGTATTGCATGTGAACTTTAAATTCAGAGAGTTCTCATTCAATTCTTCAGCTAACTCCCTGGCACTCTCCTCACTTCCTTTCCATAACAGGAAAATGTCGTCTATGTAACGACTGTAGTGCATCACATTAGCAGACATTTGTGTGCTGTGGTTTGCCATGAGCACTTGCTCCTCCCACCAGCCCATATGCAAATTAGCATAACTGGGGGCGAAGCAAGTGCCCATGGCAGTCCCCTGAATTTGCCGGTAGAGAAGTTTATTGTACATGAATGTGTTATTTTCGATGCGAGAGAAACAAGGGCCCCCTGATTCTTAAATAATCTAATTCCTAGGACAGGGAAAAACTGATTGCTAGTAACATTCCTAGGCAATAATGACAATGAAATACAAGAAGGGTTGTAAGGAAAAAGAACATACAAAATCACTCTATTAAAAAACTTATATTTTAATGTATATTTATCATGATTTATAAAAACAAACTATACAATAATTGTTACAAAAAAAGGAGATTAAAACATTGTAATTAAAAGACAACGATTTACACAGCTAAAAAAAGCATATAATTATATCAACACAATTAGTAGCTCGACGCGCGTTTCGGCGTTAGAGGAACGCCTTCTTCAGGAGCCACAAATGATGCTGCAATAAAGAAATATAAAAAGAAAAACATATATCATATTTCATTCTACCAAAATCGTAGTTAAACAATTAAAAGCAAATTACATTTTACACAGTTGTATGTTCATTAACCAAAACACCATATCATTACTAAACAACCCTTCTTCACAATTTATTCAGTATACATATTGTATACATATAGATCAGCAAAAGATAAAAATAAAATATTATATTGGAGCAACCACATTACATTCTTATGGTGGAAAAAATTCCTTAAATACAAGCTAGGAGAGAGGGGGATAAAGAGGGAATGAAAAGACCAACATAGGAATCAGATGATGTTGTGTAAACTTTTTGAGCTAATATATGCTCACCTTCTATAATAATAAGAAAAGTAGGTTTTCTGATAATGACATCAATGTCTTCCAGTGAGCCGTATTGCCAGACTAATATGGTATATATCTAAAAAAGTATAAACGGAACACATCTTTAATTTATAAATCTTCCATAATGATCTCTTAAGTTAATAATTTTGGGTTATTGTCTCCAGTGAAACTTACTCACCTTGCCATGTGTGTTAGATAATTCACTCAAGGGGGTTCAAAGTTCAAACTTAGTTGGAAATCGAAATAAACGTAACACAGTTTAAAATATGATGTATTCACAGCTCTTATCTTTTCGTTGAGATATATGATATTATATCTTTCAACCTGAAATAATGACATATAAATTTATTCAAAATAAGATAAATATAAAAAAACGTTTGTTATGCTATGTAAAGGGCACATATCTAATAAGCGGATCCCAATTAAGGATGCACGGGGTTATTTTCCTCTCTAGCAGATAGAATATTTATCTTAATCAAGGCCATGTTGTGATATCAGTGTGGGATATTATATATCGCTAAGATATTAGTCATAAACTGGTCGGATATATGAAGAAAAGAGAAGGAGAACCAATTTCCTACCCTCCAGTTAAGACAGTGGACTAAATCCCAGCCATATAATGACATTAACAAGGTAAGGCGTTACAAATCACTAGCAGATAGAATATTTATCCTAATCAAGGCCACACTGTGGTAATATCAGTGTAGGATGTTATATATCGCTAAGATATTTGTCATAAACGGGTCGAATATATGAATATAGGAGAAGGAGAACCAACTTTCTACCCTCCAGTTAAAACAGTGGACTAAATCTCAGCCATATAATGACATTACAGATGCAAGATGTTACAGATCGCTAGGGTACTAGTCATTAACCGTTATTCTACCCACATTATATCATGCCGTAACGAACCAAAAATAAGTCACGGATTGCGACGCAACGTATATATTTTTTTAAAGAATTGTTTGTGCCGCATTCAGTAGTAGTGTGTTCACATGTCATTCTAGAGCCGCACTAACGAGCTCCCGTTAAACCACGTTGTGCCGCATTCAATAGTAGTTTGTTCACATGTTATTCTAGAGCCGCATTAACGAGCTCTCGTTAAACCACGTCATAGATTTGTATATTATCATAGCAGGACCTTGATGTATTTACTTTTTTGACCCTGTGGGTAGAATAACGGTTAATGACTAGTACCGTAGCGATCTGTAACATCTTGCACTAATTCTGACATATATATATATATATATCCATCCTACTGGTGATCGCTAGTAGGTAGTTATAGTTAGGACCTAGTTTCCAAAGGAAATCCGCAACATTCTATTTGGAATAACTTTGGCGCGGGTTGACGAATCTTCGCGAAATTCTCCAAGAAGATGGCCTGCTCCGCTCCTTCCCTGAAAGTTTGGGGGTGATTCGTGAAGCGGGGGCTGAGAAAAAAGGGGGAAGGGGGTCCCAAAATGCGTTTTCCCCATGCAATTTTCCATAGGACCTTTAGCCAGGGCTACAGCCCGAACGGCTGAACAGAATTACACCAAATTTGGCGAAAAGATAGAGTTCGGTTCGCAGATTACCCTTTTTGTTAAATGGTGTAAATCCGTTCAGTAGTTCCTGAGAAAATCAAAAGTAAAATCATAAATATATCTAGTGATGAAGTACTGTACTGTACTATGTACCTTCCCGAGTACGAGCTGCATGCTGATTGGATGTCAACTGTCTGTCAACACTCCAAACCAGGAAGTGTTGGCAGCCATCTTGTGCCTCCGTAGAACCGAGGCACAAGAAAACAGGAAAAGAAACGCGAAAAACGCAAAAAGGGGGGCAGGGTAGAAACACCCTGACCCCTATGCCTGCTTAGGGGGGCCCACAAGGACCCCAAAGGTCCCCCCCCCAAAATGTATTTATTTTTTTAAATCGCGGGATACGCGTATGGTACGCGTATCCTGCCGATCCCTCCCAAAAAAAATTAAGGCACCACTCTGCAAACGCGCCCCCTGGCGCGTTTGCAGAGGGGGAAATCATTCCCCTTGAATACTGGGGGTCCCTGGGGGCCAAGTAGCCAACCAGGAACATCCAGTATGCGCCAGGGGGCTGCCTTGCAGAGACGTGTAAAGAGGCCACGCCCCTTTTTACACCTCTCTGCAACGCAGCCCCCTGGCGCATACTGGAGGTTCCTGGTGGGCTAGTTGGCCCCCAGGGACTCCCAGTATTCAAGGGGAATCAGTTCCCCTTCTGCAAACGCGCCAGGGGTCTGCCTTGCAAAGACCTGTAAAGAGGCCACGCCCCTTTTTACACCTCTCTGCAAGGCAGCCCCCTGGGGCATACTGGAGGTTCCTGACCCCCTAGGCCTGCTCAGGGGGGTCCCACAAGGACCCCCAAAGCCCCCCCATTTTTTTTTTTTAACAAAACCCGGGCTACGCTTAGGGTACGCGTACCCTGCCAATCCCCCCCAAAAAAATGAAGGCACCACTCTGCAAACGCGCCCCCTTGCACGTTTGTAGAGGGGGAAATAATTCCCCTTGAATACTGGGGGTCCCTGGGAGCCAAGTAGCCCACCAGGTACCTCCATTATGCGCCAGGGTGCTGCTTTGCAGAGACGTGTAAAGAGGCCACGCCCCTTTTTACTCCTCTCTGCAAAGCAGCCCCCTGGCGCATACTGGAGGTTCCTGGTGGGCTAGTTGGCCCCCAGGGACCCCCAGTATTCAAGGGGAATTAGTTCCCCCTCTGCAAACGCACCAGGGGGGCGCGTTTGCAGAGTGGTGCAATCCGTCACCTCAAGCCCCGCCCCCTCCCTCACCACTCTGCAAACACGCCCCCTGGCGCGTTTGCAGAGGGGGAAGTAATTCCCCTTGAATACTGGGGGTCCCTGGGGGCCAACTAGCCCACCAGGTACCTCCAGTAAGCGCCACGGAGCTGCGTTGCAGAGAGATGTAAAAAGGGGAGTGGCATCTTTACACGTCTATGCAGAGAGGTGTAATGAGGCCACGCCCCTTTTTACACCTCTCTGCAACGCAGCCCCCTGGCGCATACTAGAGGTTCCTGATGGGCTAGTTGGCCCCCAGGGGCCCCCAGTTTGCAAGGGGACTTAATCCCCCAACTTAGAACGCGCTACGGGGCGCGTTTGCACAGTGGTGAAGGTAGGGGGCGGGGCTTGAGGTGATATATGTGCAAACATGCCCTGTGGTGCGTTTTAAGTTGGGGAATTAATTCCTTTTCAATCCAGAGGTCCCCTAGGGGCCAACTAGTCCAACAGGTACCTCCAGTAAGCGCCACGGAGTTGCTTTTTCCACAACCGCCCACTCATTCACATCTCTTACCCAGCCGTCCACTCTGGGCCCAGCCTGCTCCATCCAGGTAATTGCAATTCGCCTCTTCATTGGCAACAACAGCAAGTGCAAAAATGTAAATCAAGTTTTTTGCCCTTATGCCGTTTGACATTCCACAACAGACCGAGAACTGGGTCCTTCACTATTGTAGCCCCAAAGACTGTGGCCATCCGCATCACAATAGACGCCCCAAAGGAGTTGACCAGGTGACAGTACCATGCAGGATGCAATAAAGATGCCACCTTAGCCTCACAACAGTGGCAACCATTAGACTACTGGAATCTATCCTGTGAAGCAGCACTGGTGTGATATATGTGCGGTGCAAGAATGTTGAAATGGACCAGTTGAAATCGTGCATTACAGGATACAGTCTGGACCATAGCACAAGACCTACTCCATTGAACATGCTCCAGGGGTAACCTCAGTTCCTCGTCCCAATCAGCCCTAGCGGGGAACAGGATTCTGGGTCTGTCAGCCGTCATGGCCCTATATAAATTTGAAACTAAATGCCTCCCCCCCCATTCCCTCCCATCTCCAACAACCCTGAAAGCAAAAGTGAAGCAAATGGAGAAGCCGGGAATGTGAGCCATATTTCTCGAGTTATGGCAGTTATACTGGCATGCGTAAAACATTTCCCGTTTCAGATTCCAAAGACGACCTGCGCTGCCTTAATGGTGATAAAGTCCTAATTTTGATAGAAGTCTCCAAGAGTCTTGCATCTGTCCCTGACCAAGCAGGAGCATCTACCGACTCATCAAGTGTATGAAAGGCTGATAGGTCCCAAAATTTAAACTCCAGCACTACCATGACTGCTCAGTCTCAAGGGGACGCAGTGTGCCTGATGAGGTACGATATGGGCGCCATATCCTGCCCACCACCAACCCAAATCAGCGTCATAAGAAGAGAATGCAATCTCTTAGTAGTATTATTATTTGCGTTCCAGGGGCATTGCAACTTTGGCTGTTATATATTACCCATGTAGCTGCTTTTTACATTGGCACAGCATTCTTTTTACATTACTGCTACCAACCATGCCCGATGCACTGAGGGGATGACAGCTAGTAATCTGCATACGGTCACTATGTAATATTGTCTGCTGTGGTTACTATTCAGTATAATTATAGAAGGCTTTTTCTGAATAGCCTTCACCGAGTGTAGTTAGTTTTTTTTCACTTTTGTGACCTTTACTTTAGGACTAGGCATTAAAGTGTAACAATGTTGAATCACAACTGTTTTGCTCTTAACAGAAGTATGTTTTTGTTTTACCAGCATCAAGAACAAGTGCTCAATGATTCAGTGGACGGAAAAGAAATTTACAATACCATCCGCAGAAAAACAAAAGATGCTTTTTATAAAAACATTGTAAAAAAGGGATATCTGTTAAAAAAAAGTAAGAATTTTCTTTATGAAGACGTTCCAACTATAACCCAATTTCATGTTACTTTTTATTTACAATGAAATGTAAAGTTTGTTTTTCTGTGACCTGTTTTGTTGCACATAAGATATGGTGCCCTAGAATTTCAGATGGACAGGTACAGAATGCTGGTCTACGCTGGCATACATGAACACGGTCAAAGGGATTTCTTTTTAAACAACCGTCTGTGCAAATTAGATTATTTGCCTCTCAAAAATTGAAAAATTCCATAACAAAATATGCATTTAATGTTTTACAAAGCATAAGTGTAGGTAGCAGGATATATCTGAAGAGATCATCAGCGTGTCTGAGATGGGAGTGCGATGAGGAAAAAGATGCATAGCTATCTGTTTTGCTTTGCTTTTATTTCTTGTGAATAGATTAATGGATGCAGGATTTAATAAAATGGCCAGCGGCTGATGAAAATTAGTGGAAAAATAGAAGAATGAAAGACAAATGAATGGAAGGTTTAAGTGAATGGCTGACAACTATCCAAGAGATATCAGGTCTGCCGGACACTAGGACCCTGTGAATGTAAATTATTAGTTAATCTCTATAGTGGACTATAAGGAAAGAAACTATTCAGTATGGGGTGGTTGTGAGGTATGGCCATAAGTACACCATTGATGACATCAGGAAATAAAATGTTTAAAGTATAATTTAATTGAAAGTCATGCAGATAGATGGATCAATATTGTAGTCACTAGCAAAAGATGGGCTTAATGGTAACAGTGGTAATGCAATGTGAGTGAGTGTGGAAGGCTATGTGAATGGATATCCTTTCCAGGGTAGGTCTTTGTGAGGTAGCTCACAGACCTAATGTATCCTGTCATTCCTCGTTACTGATGTCCTTGGTGTTTTGGTTGTTGACATATGGGGAGACCGCAAAAGGAGAAGGTAAATTTGGACGCTGCCCCTGGACCATAACGAGCACACAGCACTTTAGCCCCGGTCCCCGCAGGGGGTTTAAAGACTTGGCGGCGGTCCCGCAGCGCGGGAGACCGCAAAAGGAGAAGGTGAATTTGGACACTGCCCTTGGACCATAACGAGCACACAGCACTTCAGCCCCGGTCCCTGGAGGGGGTTTTAAAACTTGGCGGCGGTCCCACAGCGCGGGACACGTCTTAGCCCGGAATAGTCTGGGCTGGGCCACGGCTCCTGACTTGTTGCTAAAAGGTACTGTGATTTTGAACCCTACGTTCCCATGATTATTGCCACCCCTCACTGGACAAACGTATATTAGTCCACACATGTATGTGTATATCTAAATGGTTGGGGGATATCTATCTTCGTATGGGTTAACCTGCGAACTTTAAAGGTTTTCGGATTTACAGTGGGATCTATTTGATTTATTTTCTACTGTGCATTTGCTTCTTTTCTTAATTTTGAAATGGGGAAAAGAAAAACCATAACCATTAAGAGCAATAAGCAGGCAAAGTCTGAGGTGCGTTCACGCCAAACTTTACTCAACTATTTAACAGGAGCCATGGGTGCCATAGGTGCCATAGAACAACAGATCTTGACTGTAGAAGAGTTGTTAAGCATAGGTAACCCAGTCCTGGGCAGGGTGACAGTAATGGACTTTATGCCCCAGACGTGTGTTGCCCCATACCCAGATGTTCCCCATCGTAGCTTAAATGGCTGCATTGTAGATACCTCTGGGCATATCTCAGGTAGTGATCAAGAATATGATACCCAACTACCCCCAAAGAGTGCAAGAAACCCCAATAAGTCATCTAATATAACAGAGGTTAAAGGTTTGCCGGTTAGGGCAACCCCTCGAAAAGCACGAAAAAAGGCTATTAAAAACGCCATGTCCCTTGTGCCACCAAAAGTTGAAAGCAGAGAAAACTGACTGATCGTGCCAGTACTAGTACTCAGATTGAGATTGTCAAGATAAAAGCCAAATTACACTCACTGGACACCTTTCTTAGAGGTACATTAGACAACTTAACGTGCAGAGTTGGAAAAATAGAAGAAGCAATATTAAAATGCTTACCGAAAGCTCAGACCCGGGCACAGGAGTCAAAAGATGCGCCTAGGAGTAACCAGGTACAATGAGAAAGTAGCTTGAGCCAGCATGCCACTCTCCTTATCCCAGACAGTAATAAGGACCTGATGTGTGTTCCTCTGAAAAGAGCTGAGAAACATTCTATTAACAATCACGAGGCCCATCCTAACTTAACCCCCTTAGTTCCATTAAATCTCCCTCACCGTTCAAGTCCTAACCATAATAACGCTAGCTCCCCGAATGATAATAAAGCTAAGTGGCTTAAAACATATCTTGATTTACCACCAGACGCCACACCCTATGTAGTGGTGCTAGCTGATGTACCAAGACTGCAGATGGGGGAGCTAGAATAATGGGAGAGTCTTAGGAAGAGATCATTACACTGGTTGGGTTCTAGAACGGACCTAACCGAGAGATTATTTGAAGAATTTAAGATGGCCTGGAGGGTTACGTGGGTAGGGAGAGGCCAAAAGAGCTTGAATGGGGATTGTGTGGTATTGACGTTTAAAACACCACAATAAGTACAACTAAACCTGAATAGAGCTGGAAGCTACACAATTATAAGGCAGGGGGTTAATGTAGTACCATTGGGATATTTCTATCAACCACCGAGTAACAATACTGGTACTAATTTTAAGGAATATCAATCACTGGGCCTTAGACACCATTTTACGGTGCCCACTTTTAATCGTTTTTAGACTTTTAACAACCATAACCTAGTTAACTGACTACGAATGGGGGAACAACAGCACTCTACTAACTAGTAGTGCGGATATGTTGCATATTGCATGTCCACTGAGATCATTGTTTAATAATAATAAAACTACTCAACATGGCTCTGCCATGACAGAAATTGTAGAGACTGGTAATTATACGGCACATACCAGCACGTTGGAACCCATTATTCCCCCTCCTCAGCAAACTAACTCAACTAATTCTATCATTGGAAGGAATAAAGATTATGGAAAAGAACAGGGGGATATTTGTCAGCTAGTGTTTTGGAACATAGCAGGCTTACAATCTAAGGTGTCAAATGACTTATGGATTGAGTTTGTGAGAATTTTTAATATCATTAGCCTACAGGAAACGTGGGTGACAGACCCTATTCATATAAGTGGATATAAAACCTTTCACACCCCAGCTATTACATCTTCGCATGGAAGAGCTAAAGGGGGGTTGTGTACATACATCTCAAATTATCTGAATATAGGGAAAATTGAATCAATTATCACTGAAGCTCACTATCAAATATTTAGTTTGTATATAGATGGTATTTTTTGTCTGGCTATATTGAATTTTTAAAATAATGCAACTCATGAGATGATTAAAGAAATTTTGAATCTTTAAGTTACCATTTACATACACGCATAAAGTAGGAGGTCCTCGTTGTTTGGGGTATGGATTTTAATTCCCCCTTATGTAAATATTCTAACAATGAGGTCTGTGGTCTGACTTTCGAGAAAGACGCCAGTTTCGCCCATTTTCCACACACATCGTATGGCGATTCCCTTAATGATATTATGTTTGATTTAGGATTTGTTAATTATCTGTGTTTGCCTATGGTTCCTTTCAGCCCTACTTTAATGGCCGAGACACATTTTCTACGATAGATTTTATAATATCCTCAAGTAGCTATTCTTCACATGTTAAAAACTTCAAGACTTATGAGATTGCTCTAGCGACCATTTTCCTCTAAGTGTAGATGTGATACTGTATAGACAGGGTGTTCATTCTAGAACTAATTCCGCCGATATTGTCGACAATGTTGATTTAAGTAGACAAAATGGATGTGCACTTAGATGGGCTAATGTGGACACAGAGGAATTTATTATTAAAACTGTGCAGAATTGTAAAAAACATGCTCCTAGTGTGTCTGGATGAAAATTCATCCAGACAAGAAATTATGGATAATTTTCCGGCCATTTCTAAGTATATAAAAAATCACTGTTTGTAGAAGCGAAGAGGAAACCAACTATTAAACTAGGGTGGTTTGATACTGCTTGCACAAATACATATACTCAACTTAAACTCTCTATTCACGCTATAGTGAAAAACAAGGAACACAGAGAGGCTAGAAGAAATTATAATCTTGCACTTAAAGCAAGAAAGAGTGCCTTAAAGGAGGAAGCTTGCCATGCACTGCACAACGCTTCTGAAATTCGTGATTCTTCTGCCTTTTGGAAGGCTGTGAATGCCCCCTTCTTAGCTGACAAAGATATAGCATCCCTTGAGATCTCCATCACGGAAACCGAATGGATAAAACATTACTCTAAACTATATAACAACCCTGTATTAGATGACCAGGGAATCACACATAACGTGGACGTTAAAGCATTAGAACTTTCACTAGACTTTACCCTTAGTAAAGTTACTGCGGCAATTATTTTAAGGGCCCGACGGTATTCCTGTTGATCTTTTTAAATCAAATGTTGCCTTATGGGAAACCAATTTTGACACAGGTTTTTAATGCATGCACTAAACGCGGCTTCCTACCAACTTGGTACGAATCCGTTATTGTTCCCATTTATAAAAAAGGGAGACAGGGCAGATCCTGCGTGTTACCGCCCGATCTCATTGTTGGATTCAACAGTTAGGTTCATAGAGCGGGTCATTTCAGACAGAATGCTGGTATGGGCAGAGGCAGAGGAAGAGGATATTATAAGTGACCTCCAGTATGGGTTCCGGAAGGGACTCTGCACAGTGGAGCAGGGCCTTAACCTACATATTTTATTGGACAAATATACTAGGGAGAAAAAGGGAAAACTTTTTATGATTTTTGTTGATTTAACAGCAGCCTTTGACTGCGTTATTCACGTTAAGATGTGGTCAATTTTAGAAGGTACAGGAGTGGATGTTGTAATAATTACATTCCAAAGGCAGCTCTATTCAGGGGCAAAGGCCAAGGTCCATTATGGGTTGGAGGTAGAATGCACTAGTCAATTTAGGGTGAGGAGAGGTGTGAGACAAGGATGCGTCCTTGCCCCATTTCTTTTCACCCTATATATAAATGACTTAGAATCTATTTTCATTAAGGAGTGCATTAAGGAGTGCATTTTAATTATGGACTGCACTCCTGTATGCAGACGACGCAGTTTTAATGGCCCGCACACCACTTGGTCGCCAAAGGGTTGCTAACTCCTTTTCTAATTTTATGTTGAATTTGGGGCTCACGATCAATTGCTCCAAAACTTTTACAATGTATAGCGGGTGTGGATCAAACATGAGGAAAAAATTTCTCTATCTAGACTCTAGGCCAATAGAGTGCATAAACACATTTTCATATTTAGGAATCTTATTCGATAGGACAGGATCATGGTCTAAATAATTGCAAAAAGGGGGTGGTGATGGACAGAGTATCTGAGTTAATCAGAACACTCCTACCCAGTCAACAGATCAGGGCTTGATCCATCACCGTTTTTTAGCTCACTGCACCATCCCAGTTCAGAACCTGGCTATATGCAAATTAGTCTGTCCCTGGCCCAGTGCATCATGGGAACAGGACAGACCAAACTACCAAGCCAATTCTTCACTGGAAAGGAAACAAGCTTCCGGGGACCGGTTTCTGGCATTACAGCCGTCTTCGGCCCGGCTTGCTTGAATCCTGATGGTGCAATGAGCAAGGGACTCATGTCTGAGCATACCCTTCCACACTCATGGTGGCCAAAATAATTACAAAAAGGGGGTGGTGATGGACAGAGTATCTGAGTTAATCAGAACACTCCTACCCAGTCAACAGATCAGGGCTTGATCCATCACCGTTTTTTAGCTCACTGCACCATCCCAGTTCAGAACCTGGCTATATGCAAATTAGTCTGTCCCTGGCCCAGTGCATCATGGGAACAGGGCAGACCAAACTACCAAGCCAATTCTTCACTGGAAAGGAAACAAGCTTCCGGGGACCGGTTTCTGGCATTACATCCGTCTTCGGCCCGGCTTGCTTGAATCCTGGTGGTGCAATGAGCAAGGGACTCATGTCTGAGCATACCCTTCCACACTCATGGTGGCCAAAATAATTACAACAAGCATTTGCAATGCATTAGGTCTCGCATTAGGAAAGTTTGAGCTATTGGTATTGTAAATGGCAAAGTTTTTATTTATGTTTTTTTTTTTTTTTAAATAGCTAAATTAATAGCTTTGTCATTTACAATGCCAATAGTTATAACTTTCGCAAATGTGATACCTATAGCATTTGTAATGCAATATGTTTTGTATTTACATGACTTTGATGTATTGATATTACAAATAACAATGGCGTTTAATTTTTTTAAATAACTAATACTTAAATAAAAGTTATTGTAATTTATAATGGCAATAGCTTAAACTTTTCTAAAGAACTTTTGTGAAATTATGTTCAGTATATTTTATTGTGACGAAAATCTAAGAACAGAAGTGAAATATTCACAGCCAGGCAAACTCTCTTCCCTTCGGAGCAGGCAGAATGCTTTCTTGCTTCTAGGGGTATGCAGACCCAAAGTTCTCCAGCAAGTTGAACTGACTGCAGATGTGCCCTCACTTCTGGTAGACTGGCTGTCATGCAGGCACCAGTCCTCGATCACAGCAGCACTTCAAGTACTCTGCGGAGCACTTCCTTCCTTGGTCAAAAAGAATTTGGAACAAGGGGTGTGGTTTGGGACCCACCTTTATACTGATTTTCTGGACCGCGGATGCTGATCTTCCCCATTTAAAGTCCAGGAATCAGTCTGGAGTGGTTCCTTTTCACGTTTAATTTTCTGGTTGTAGTACATAGACCACTTTGTGCAATCTGATAGCTCTCTCAACAGGTAGTGATGATGTTGGCTCCAAGCAGGAGTATGCAATAACATGTGCAAAATGAAGGGTAACCAATCTGCGCTGGGCTGCCATCAGTCTTTCTTACATAGTACTCGGGGAGAGGACAAAATGGCGGGGACTGCCTACAAACATCCCTACCCTCACAGAACTTGCTAGTTCATCCACATTATCTTGCCATCAACCGAATGACCGAGTATAAAGGGTCCTCACGGAATTTACAAGGTAGCCCTGTCCCTATTCTCCCACACTTCAGTGTCTGGGACCCCTCTCTTAAGTTCCAGGAATACAGCCAATGCACTTTGACTGTCTGGGAAAGCTGAACTCCATCCTCCAGCCTGTACCATGTCAAACAAGGGGTAATCCAAAATGGATCCCACTGGTCTCCGCAATCATACTCTAACCATAACACGAAGTCTTGATGACATCCATATCTCACAAACACACACACACACACACACATATAAACACACACACATATAAACACAAACACACATATACACACACACACTTGACACGCACATGGGGTTTCAGCACACGAGTCTGAGTATTACACATATGTGGAACTTTACAAAATGTGGCTAGTAGGGACAGCACTCCTTCTGAATTTAGAAATGTCTCTTCACTGCTATAACCTAGCACAATCTGTAAGCTAACACCTCTGGTTCATGTCACCAATCCAGGACATGATCAGTCAAGACAGAGGGCACGTTTGCTATGCTACTCCAGGCCGCTGAAAAGGTTCTGGACCTACAAGACATCACAAACAGATCTAGGCCTCAGCACCCGCAACAGATTAGTGTGTTAGCTGGCCCAAAGAAAAGTTTGGACACCGTTTCACGACCAGCTGGGTTTCTCTGGAATGGGTTACACACCAGTTTACAATGCAAAGGACATTTCCACTGCACCAAATTGTGATACTGTGTATATACTGCCTTTAATCTAGACTTTCACACCGCTTTCTTTAATCTAGACCTTCTCTACTCAACCAAGATACTCCAAAGTGTTGGAGGCCAAAAGTCTTTTGCAGATAGAGTACACATGGCACTGGTTAGTAAGGAACAGTCACACCTGTGATATTACTAAGTCGCCCTTGCAGCAATAACGACGGGAAATGTTTAGTGTATACACTTGCAGAGGTGCAAAGAGCACCAGTGGACAACCTACTACTCAACAGGTGCTCCAGGTTAACTACTGTACGCCTGGACATTCAAATAAGCTGGAGATTTCCAAGAATGAGGCCTTGCCCCTTTGCAGAAATATAAATTCATGCTTACATCTATACAACAGAAATCATATAACCAACAATATAACCAACAATATAACCAACAAACAAATGGCAACACAAAAAACGCATTTAATCACTCTCCAACAGTACATTCGTTTGTAAATCGCATAGATTGACAAAAGCCAGACAGGATGACTTTGTCAATCGCGTTTTTTTTATTTTTCATTTCCTAGGACAGCAGGAGCAGTCTCGTGATCTAAACATGACAATACCAGATATCCGTCTGTGTTTCACATAAGCAGTCGGGTGCAGAATATAGGTTTTCAAGAAAGGCCAATAAAAGGTTGAAAACAAAAAGCTTTTTCTACTTGCAGTTTCTTTAATATAAACTATGCTTTGTTTCATTTTCGTACAGGCAGTCAGAAATTTTACATACTGCATAAATAGATATTGTCGAGTGAAAACTCTTCCAGCGTCTGCAACCCTGCCTGTCAGAAAGTAATTTCTGTAAACCCACATTTTCTCAGATGTCTCTTTGTTCCCGTAAGAAAGGCTCATTTATAAGATGAATGCTCCGTATTTACAATTTTCCATCTGTGGTCTTAGGCAGCAAGCGCTACCAGGCTCCATTATATCACCATGGAAGGAGGAGTTCAGAAAACTATACTTCCTGGACAGGCACTTGACATACATACTAAGCTCACAGTACCATGAGGTACTGTACACCAACAGTCCAACCATTAAGACTTGGAGGAAGTGTGTTATTCTAGATGGCGCTCTAAAGACCTCATTTTTGCACCGCTTGTAGTTCGCAGACATCTCCTTTTGGAAATATATGTAGGCAAACAACACAAATTACTTGACGATTCCTTTATAAAATGACAATGTGTAAGCTAACAGGGTTACGACACACTCATCTAGATAGTCAAATAACGTTGCGCTACTAACAAGTTCATTTTAAACAAAACTGTCAGGGGATGTCAGTTTCTCCGGTGCAAAAATGTACTTCTGACCAACATCTAGTAGAGAATACAAGACTAACATTTCAACATTAAAAAAACAAAAAGAAAACGTTACTGAATTCATTTTTTCCAAACATGTAGGCTGAGACAGGGGAGCATTAGTTGTCATTAAATTCCGCAACAGCTTGACACAATTAAAATCCTCACAGCAACATATGATGTGCAAAAAAATAATCTGTATAAAGGAAACGCAACATCAGGAGAAGCAATTAAAAACAAACGCACATGGGTAGGTCTCCATGGTTTCAACGTTAACATTTTTGTAAAACAATCCTCCCTTTAACATGTTTTGCTTCTCTGTCCCATTTTTTTTTATCACCATCACTAAACCATCCAGTCTTCGTGGCACCTAATAAATTCAATATGCCAATAACGCTCTAACTGGTATTCAGCACCAGTGAAAACCATACTGCAAAAATATCTTACTATGCCGGAGTCGTTTTTCCCCCTTTCGAGTACCGCCGGCCTGCGACCAGGAAGTCAGGCAGGCCGGCGCTACAACCGGAAACAGAAAGTAGGAGGGCGGGAGCCTACCCCGCCTCCCACGGAAGAGCCGCGATAGTTTGGAGCACCGGAGCAGGCAGGAGCCTACCCTGCGCCCCGGTGCCGAAGGAGGGAGGAAGAGTCCTGCTGCCGGGCCCTGCAGCTGAGGAGAGCCGCCGCACCAAGGAAGCCGGTGAGTGGGTTGCTGAGCTGCGAGGGCGGGGGCCCTGTGTGTGTGTGTGTGTGTGTGTGTGTGTGTGCGCGCGCGCGGGGGGGGGCTGTGTATGTATGTGTGTGCGTGCGTGTGTGTATGTGTCTTGGAGTGCGTGTGTGTGTGACTGTGGAGGGGGAGGGGGTGTGTGAGCGAGTGTCTTGTCTGTATGCGCGCCCATGTGCACGGCGCTGGACAGAACGTGCGTGTTCGCGCACACAAATCCAGGGAAAAAGCTCGTAACACCCTCTTGTCCGTCCTTCCCCCGTAACAGACAACATTAGGTCTCCAGCTGGACACCTGCATCCTTTGGATGCAGTTTACCAGCTCGACCTAAAAAGGGGGTGGTGATGGACAGAGTATCTGAGTTAATCAGAACACTCCTACCCAGTCAACAGATCAGGGCTTGATCCATCACCGTTTTTTAGCTCACTGCACCATCCCAGTTCAGAACCTGGCTATATGCAAATTAGTCTGTCCCTGGCCCAGTGCATCATGGGAACAGGGCAGACCAAACTACCAAGCCAATTCTTCACTGGAAAGGAAACAAGCTTCCGGGGACCGGTTTCTGGCATTACAGCCGTCTTCGGTCGCTTGCTTGAATCCTGATGGTGCAATGAGCAAGGGACTCATGTCTGAGCATACCCTTCCACACTCATGGTGGCCAAAATAATTACGCTTATAACAAAAGGATGCCCAGCGCTAACGCTTATAACAAAAGGATGCCCAGCGCTAACGCTTATGACAAAAGGATGCCCAGCGCATACTCTGTCCATCACCACCCCCTTTTGAATCGTTAGCTAAAAAACGGTGATGGATCAAGCCCTGATCCTTTGACTGGGTAGAAGTGTTCTGCTTAATTCAGATACTCTGTCCATCACCACCCCCTTTTGAATCGTTTTGGCCACCACAAGTGTGGAAGGGTATGCTCAGATGTGAGTCCCTTGCTCACTGCACCATCAGGATTCAAGCAAGCCGGGCCGAAGACGGCTGTAATACCAGAAACCGGTCCCCGGAAGCTTGTTCCCTTTCCAGTAAAGAATTGGCTTGGTAGTTTGGTCTGCCCTGTTCCCATGATGCACTGGGCCAGGGACAGACTAATTTGCATGTAGCCAGGTTCTGAACTGGGATGGTGCAGTGAGCTAAAAAACGGTGATGGATCAAGCCCTGATCCTTTGACTGGGTAGGAGTGTTCTGCTTAATTCAGATACTCTGTCCATCACCACCCCCTTTTGAATCGTTTTGGCCACCACAAGTGTGGAAGGGTATGCTCAGATGTGAGTCCCTTGCTCACTGCACCATCAGGATTCAAGCAAGCCGGGCCGAAGACGGCTGTAATACCAGAAACCGGTCCCCGGAAGCTTGTTTCCTTTCCAGTAAAGAATTGGCTTGGTAGTTTGGTCTGCCCTGTTCCCATGATGCACTGGGCCAGGGTCAGACTAATTTGCATGTAGCCAGGTTCTGAACTGGGATGGTGCAGTGAGCTAAAAAACGGTGATGGATCAAGCCCTGATCTTTTGACTGGGTAGGAGTGTTCTGCTTAATTCAGATACTCTGTCCATCATCACCCCCTTTTGAAGGATCATGGTCTAAGGCAGTTAAAACTAGTCGCCTGCTGTTTATTAAGTCTCTAATGGCATTAGCTAATTTTAGCCGTAAATTAGGAAGACGCCCACCGGTAGAACTCCTACATATCTATAGGGCCAAATGTGTGGCAATAGCCATCTATGGTGCAGGCATATGGGACTATGCCGATGTAAATGCATTACAATTTGCGGAAAATAGATTTTTCAAGTATCTTCTGTCCTTACCAGAATGTACTTCAAATTATAATTGTCATCAGGAATTGGGTATGCCATTTTTGGAGGATATTATTAAGATCCAACCTGTCCTCCTTTGGCATAGAATCTGGACGTCAGAAGAAACTGGTTTTAATCGCTTTATATTGGCAGATGCATTAGGGAGTGATGGTATGAAACAAATAAAATGGTTGAAATATGTGAAAATGTTCCTTTTAAAAATAGGATACCCGGAATATTTTACTGAGCCCCCATTAATGTGCAGTGTACCAAGAGAAGCCCTTAAAGCAATCTGCATGCGTTTCTGGGGTGAAATCAGAGCTGTTACTGAAATGAGTAACCCCACGGTTCAAACTCACCATCTGATTTTACTGACTCCAACCATACAGCCATATATATCCAGATAATGATTTTGACCGTTTCCTGCTAGTACGTTTTAGAATGAACATTTCGTATACACTCCTAAGCTTCCCTGAAGTAAATGATTGGTTGAGAGTAAATGTCCATGCGATGACATCTCTGTAAAATCAACCATTCATATTACGTTTTTTTGTAAATACTATATTACACCAAGAAAGAGATGGGTCATCCCGATTTTAGATTTTTGGACTTAAACAGTGCTGACCTGCATTTATAGCTTTTGCAATTTTTAGAAAATGAATTTGTTATTGCATCCGTTACTGCTTTTCTTAAAAAAAAATAAGTTTCGGAAATCAATTATTATGTGAATTGTATTTATATTTTTATGTGGCACAGAAATTATCTTTTTATTATGACTGTACTGTGCTTTTATGGTTGTCTTTCTAAAGTAACCGAATAAAGAATTTGACTTGACATATGTCAAATTGTACTTGTTGCAGTGTTTGAAACGGGGAAAAAAAAATTGTGGGTGTAATTTTACATTCAGAAGACTCTAGTAGTGTTCTAGTAATGAGGGTTTGAAGCATGTGCTGCTTTAGATCACATACTGTGCACATACATACCATCTAGTGTTTGCCTTGGATGTTACAAGTTTTCTTATAAGAAGAAGAGGTTTCAGTTTTGAAACAACTTGTCATATCTCTTCCAGAACCAACAGTGCACCAGCACATAGACTGCACTGCGGATAGTTTTTTTCTGCCATTTGGTTTTGATGTATCTTCAGCTGCTCCAGGGCATACATGGTGCTAAAGCTGAGACACCATTACTTCTCAGCAAATGAAAACCTTTTACGCCCGTCAATTGCATTGTATCTGAATCATATCAGGACTTTTGGGGCAGTCCTCATGACCATGACTGTTGAGCAGAAAGGTATGGAGAACATGCCATTTAAATTGTGCCTTATCTGCAATACGTTCCCATGTTCGGACGAGCATTTGGTCTGTAATTCTGCCTCTCAAAGGACCACAATGAGTCTGCCTTTCAGAAAAAAAAGATCTTCCAGCACCAGTGGAATAGACAGTGGGCACATTTTAGGCTGCAGCATCCAGGCTACCAGTGCCAGCATCCAGACTGGGTGTTGAGGCGGTTGGCGGAAGGGGTGGGGTCTGTGGTAGTCCAGAGGCATGTGGGGAGTGCAGTCCAGAATATGTACCCTTCAGGAACTTTGGCTACTGAGATCATTCATCTCCAGGGCTTGCATCGAAACCTCCACCCAGAATAAAGACTGCACCTAGGGCACCGATCTTCCCTCCAAGGCTTTACCTCGAGCTGAGCCTCATCAGCAGGGAACATAACTGCGTCCAGAGAGCTATACCTTGAGCCCAGAATTTCTTTCAAAATAGACTCAATATTTGACGTTGCCCACTGAAACTTCTCCTTTGTCCTCCTTGAAAAGCACGTTTACCACTGAAGGCTCCTTAAGCTGCAGAGCCCCTTCCTCGATGTGGCGATGCCTCAAACAGAAATGTAACCTAAGACACCTTTGAGGCCGGCACTCAGTGTTCACTTTCCTGTTGAAGAACAAGGTGATCAGTCTGACATACGGGAAAGAAACTCTATATTAATTTGTCTCCAGCCACATACGTTTATGGCCTCAGTCAGCTGGGCAACCTCACACGAACATTTTTCTCACCTTAAGAGGTAATTCTGGCAGAATTTGGGTATTTCACTGTTCCAAAAGGCAACCCCACACAAAAAATGTTCACCTTAAGAGGTAATTCTGGCAGAATTTGGGTATTTCACTATTCCAAAAAGCCCATGGATTCCACACCACCACAAGCACCGTCACCCATGAATTAATCATACCCCAACAAAGTCTATTCACACAGATTCAGACCCAAAACCCATCAAATATCAGCCAAACCAATTAGAGGATCTTATGCTCGCTGACAATGGGAGGTCAATTGGCATGATAATGTGGACCCTACTGCTAACCATTATTTGGAGCTATATACCGTTAAGCCCATCCTGCCCAATGATGTCACTGTCTATCACATGGACATCCAGCAAGCAGCAGACCTCCTCAAAGTAAAATTTCACTTCGAGTAAGAGAAGGAAGACTTGCTTATTGAGACAAAACAGAATTGTCTATCCATTATTTGCCATGTCTAAAAGCATGTTACAATTTCCTGCAGAGAATTTAAGGATCCCCTGCCACATGCATTGTCCTGCCCAGATTGAAGAAGTGTCTACTGCGCAAGTTTCTATCTACATTTGCACACATGTTCACTGGACACTTTTGTGGTACACATGGCATTTAGGATGGCATTGGTGCTAGGTACAGGAGATATCCCGTTACCTGTTAAAGAGAGCAAGAAAATAATTGCCGCTCATAGCTGTGGGGGCAGTCACACAATGACAAATTCCCAACTCGGTGTACCTTAAGTACAGGTATGCCAGATACCAGTAGGAAGAGATGGAGGAGCTCATCAAGTGCCTTCCTGACCCTTAAAAGAAGTAAGTGAAAGAAATTCACCAGGATGTTAAGACAATTTCTAATGCTAACATCGGGTGTGACCTTCATGCCCCAGATACACCCTCCCGCGAGACCAACACTGTATTCCTCCTCTTCCATGCTTATCTAAAAGTGGCTTCCATACAGGGGTGCAGCAGTGCCTCATCGTCTTGTTCTTCGATAGTGAAAACCTCTTTGAGCTACTGGTTGTCTCTATGCTGGAGAAAACAAATAAGGACACAGAAGCTACATAGGTTTGGGGTGCTCTCAAAACTCCATGAAAATGGTAATGAAAATGCCAGAGGTGCCTAATGCGAGGGCCCCTCAAACTCCAAGCAGTGCCCTTCTGCACATCTCCTCTGACCAGTCCATACCAGTCTGGCAAGTCGTCCGATTAGG
This sequence comes from Lissotriton helveticus, assembly GCF_964261635.1. NCBI lineage: Eukaryota > Metazoa > Chordata > Amphibia > Caudata > Salamandridae > Lissotriton > Lissotriton helveticus. Next base: position 646,876,166 of record NC_136059.1, read on the forward strand.
CCTTCCTCAGTAGAAGGATATAACCTGAGGACAAGGAGACATGCACGCTTCACATTGGTCAGCACTCCTGCAGATAGTTTGGCATTGCACCATTTGTCACCATGTTCACCTCTTAGCTGGACACCTCCAGAAGTGGACAACAACTTTGCGGAGTTGCTCAGCTGGACTTACCAGCAAAAGCATGAATGGGGAAAAAAAACACCTAGGCGCTTCAGCAATACTTCCACCATTGCAAGACTTTTGTAATGGACCTCTTTGCAACAAACAAGAATGCAAAATGCCAGAGCTACACCTCTATGTGCCCACACTAAGAACCCATGACCAGTGCACTATAAATCAGTTGTTCAGGTATGTTTGCTTACTCTTTTCCTCTAACACATGTAATTCCTTATGCAATCAGGAAGATGCTGCAAGATGAGGGTAATCCTCATATTTCCTATGTGAGCGAGGCAGCCATGGTACTTGCTGTTTCTAGAGATGTCTATCCATCCCCATGAAAAGTTTCTGCTGCACCCAGGCCTTCTCGCTCAGTGCCATTGTCTGTTGCATCACCACAATCTCATAGCAATTAATCTTGCAGTTTGGGACCTGAAAGAATTTAGTGCAATCCCACTTTGAGGAGTGCATGGCAGAAGAGTTGGAAGCCCACAACTCCAGCATCCTATGTGGCTAAACGGAAAATATTAGCTAATTTCCATAATATTCTTCACATATAGGCAAAACTGTACTGGTTGCAAACATCTGCTACTGCTTGCAAGCCTCCCCCTTATGGAGCTGTTACTGCTTTAGCATGTAATCTACATCGGCAAATGCAGCAGATGGAAAAAATTACTTATAACAATCTGGTTACAGCTTGTAATGCTGTAAATTTATAGGTACCCTTTCTCGGATGTGAGCTCAAAGCGAGACATTTAGTAATTAACTTTCTAGATACTGTTTTCTTGGCCAGCATTAATTTTTCTCTGACCGTACAGGCAATTTGCTACATTACATCTCTACACCTCTTACTCTTGTCCTTGAGGAAAAACACAATCTAGGGTGCTGTCTGTGTACTGTTAGTTTGTGGGTTTTGATGGTGGTCTCGTAAGTCACCAACATTGAAAACTCTTCTACATAGAAAAGCAACTTTCAACAATTTTAAATATCCACACTCAAAAATAACTGTCAGTAGTGTGCACAACATCTTTTTTTTTTTTTTTTTTTAAAAGACGCTTATTAGTAATCAAGAGAGCAGTACATATAGCAAAGCCTACAACCCCGTGGGCCGGCTGCATCATCGCATTTTCATGGTGGAATAAAGGGGCATGGAGGGGGGTGTTCAATTCCCTCAGCCTTATCAGCAGTAAATGATCCGTTAAGTACAAGTTTCCATGCCACATGTGCTCAATAGTCAGTGACTCTGTCAAATGACGTCTTGTTTTATCTTTTTTTTTTATAAGTAAACATAGTAACTCTAGAAACAAAATAACTCTCGTCGGTGTGTCTCAATCTGCGGTTGCTCCTTCGCGCAACTCTCCGGTATCTATGACACCGAAACCCATGGGTTGCAACATCGAATTATGGAGGTGCGTCAATGGGATAGGGGTTAGTTGCGCATATGTTCAGTCTGTCTGTGTCGCGGTGTGAGACAGCCACGGTGAGCGGAATGGCCCAACGGTCTGTCAACGAACTGTGTGATGTGTCAGACGGGCAAATAGTATAGCCATGGTGTATAGTGGGGAGACGTCACCTGCGGCCAGTCCCGAGGCCGGACATGTAGCCAGGTGGGCCTTCTGTTTGTAGCGTGTGAGGAAGACAGGGCTATGTCTGGGAGACAAGATTCCGAAACTAAGAACGTGAGTGTGAGTGTAGGAGGGGAGGCGGTAGGGGAGAGTGTGCCTGTGGGTGCGATGCTACGAGAAAGGATCTAGGAGGACATTGCAACATGTCATGAAATAGTGGTCCCCCGCATGGGCGGTCGTCTAGGCCTGCAGCTAGCTCATCGGATACGTGGTGTAGCCACTGCGCGGGGCATCTGGGGAGGAGGTAGGCCACCTGGCGAGTGCCATGGGGAGGGGTGTGCACAACATCTTGTTACCAGTCTGGTAACAATATGTGGAATAAAGAGTGCCACCCTAACATAGTTAAAAACCTAAATTAAAATTGTCATAAAAAAAAAAAGAAAAACACATAAACCTTCCACCCAAACTGCCAGAACACCACCTGGCAAATTCTTCAATATTCTGGTTGCCCAGGTTAAGTGACACAGTCCTCAAAGTTACATTTCCTGGAGTCTGACAGTTCAGGATCCTATGGGTTTTACAACTACAAAATGGACATGCCAACCAGTGCTCACTACATTGGTCCCTGATGTTGGAACGTAGATGTCACTTTCAGTTTTTCAGGGGCCCCCATGGGGCCAATGGCATCCACAGAAATCGCTTGCCCAAGTGGACAATGTAATTTTGGGTTAGATCATAGCTATGACTAGAAATAACCGTCTTTCTAGAGCTGTGGGGGCTAGGAAGGTATTTCTGACTGAATTAAGGCAAATTAATTAAGCAGCTTGTCAATCCAGATGATGCCCTTGGTACTTCCTGCTTCCTACATGTAGTTGGGTTATGGAGAGCTCATGTGTTCTGGGTCTTCCAGTCTGCTAGGTCGTGTGTGCATTTTTTTTGGTGATCAAGTCACTTTCCCTGGCAGGTTCAGTACATCTGTTGGTCAGATATTTAAGCTTGCCTAATTTCCCCAAGTAACGAGAGCAAGGCAACTTTGCATACTTCAAATTCTGGACTAGGGGTAGCATCCAGCTGAGATTGTATCCCTGCTTCGATTTCTCTCCCATGTATGTTTCCTTTTTTTTATTTACGGGAAGTATAAATCCCTGAGCAAGTCCACCATTTTGTGGGCTATCGTTTGGTCACTTAGTAACTTAAAAAAACGGCACAAACATTGCTTTATCCTTCATTGAACACGCATACCCCCAAGTGTACTGGCCCTACCATCCTTGGGTGGCCAAGGGCACGTAAATACTGAATGGGTTGCCGGGAGCCAATCAAAACATTTTTTAGACTTGTTTAAGTTGGTCAAGGGCAGCCAAACAGAATTGCTGAACACGCTGCTCTTTCAGAGATTCTGATTGAGGGCCATCAACCTTTCAGAACGAGTCTCCATAGTTAGACCCATCTGATAGCCTATTAAAAGCCCACTTAGACTAATAGTGGCCTTCTGTCAATTCCTGGGTCAGTTTTGAGGTTCGGTGAAGGCGGGCATTCCAAACGTAAGTAGTATTTTCCTTTTTTTTTTTTGGTACCTTGATCTGCTTTGTATGTGAAATAAAGAGAAGCATTGTGCCCAGCTTGTTGTCCAGATTTTGCAGACTTCAAAGCCCAGATTCTCTAGTCTGACTTTGTCAGTGAACTTCCTGCACAACTCCTTCTTGTAACTACTTACCCTGGACCTTACAGGACTGTGTGCTCGAGGTCCTCCTCCACCCGAAGGCACCAGCCTACACCTCATCCCTGGTGGTCCAGTAGAGAGCATCTCTGCTTGGCAGTTTCTCTGCCCTCTGTCTCTCTGACTTCTGCTTTTTTCTCCTCTGATATCTTTTTTCCTTCCTTTCCTCTTTTCTGCTTTTGTCACTTTTCTTTCATTTTTGTCTCTTTTCACTTTTTGTGCCTTTTTCCTTCTGTGTTCTTGCTGCTACTCGTCCCCCTAAGCCCACCCCCTTCTGCAACACTTTTCTGGTTTCCTGCCTCCCATTTGTCCAGCCCTATCTCTCACTCTACTTAATGGCACTCGCTGCATGGTGAAAGGAGCAATCTCACTGACCTAGTCAGTGAACTACTTCCCTTCCAGCACAGCTCTGTCTGGTAGCTGCTGCCCCTGACCCTTGCAGGTCTGTGTGTTCGAGGCCCTCCTCCACCTGCAGGCACCCGCCTGTGACTTATCCATGGTGGTCCATTGGGGAGCATCTGTGCTCTGCTGCTGCTCTGGCTCTCGGCTTTCCGCCTTTTTCTCCTCTGATCTCTTTTTCCTTCCTTTCATCTTTTCTGCTTTTTGTAACTTTTTTGTCACTTTTGCCACTTTTCACTTTTTGCGTCTTTTGCCTTCTGTGTCCCTGCGGCCCACCCCCCTCCAGCGCCACTTTCCCGCTTCCCCTCCTGCCAGCTGTCCAGCTCTCGCCCTCCTACTCCCTGCTGCTGCTTGTCCCCTGCGACCCTCCCCCGCCAGCGCCACTTTCCTGCTTCCCCTCCTCCCAGCTGTCCAGCCTTCGTAAGAACAATCCCCTAAGGATACAACATCATCCACAAGGACTGCATCAACTGACATGGAGGAGGAATCATCATTGTATACAAAGACGCCCTCCATCTCACAACCAGCTCTGACGACCACTCACCTGACATGGAGCATCTCCGCTTCCAGATCCAGACCATCCCGAACGCCACCCTCCAAAACACCATTGTCTACAGACCTCCCGGACCCTGCCTCACCCCTTCAATGGAGCCATAGCCAGCTTCATTGGTCACCACTCTCTCACCTCAAAGGACTACTACCTCCAAGGCATTTCCAATTTCCACCTGGACAACCTTAAAGACCGCAACACCTTATCCCTACTGGAGAACCTCACCACCATCTGACTCGATGTCGCAACACCAGCCCACTCAGCAGTACACATACTCGACCCCATCTTCTCCGCAAGCACCACCATCTCAGTCAGCCACACCTCTGAGCCACACTGGTCTGATCACCACTGCGCCCACTTCTCCTTCACCAAACCCACCATATGCCAATACAGCAATCCTCGCAGAATCCTGAACGTCATCAAATGCCAGTTCAACACCTCCCTCAGCAAGACCCCACCATAGACATACACGGACGCCAACACCTCAGCACGCATCCTGCACTGCTGGATCTCCGACTGCGCCAGCACAGTGGCTCCCCTCAAGAAACCATCAGGCAAGAGGCCCTCAAAGAAAGCCATTTTCTTCTGCCCTCCAAGAGTCAAGGCGCACCTGCAGATGGCTCAAAGATGGAGGAGCAGCAAGATCACAACATACCACGCAGCTTTCAAATCCGCCGTCACTTCACACCATTGCCTCATCAGAAAAACAAAGAAAGCAGCCATTGAGGGACACATCAATGCACACAACAAAGAACTGTTTGTCATAGTCAAAGAATTCCCCAAACCCTGCACAGAAAAAGCAGATACCCCTCCCCGTCCTAAGACCTCTGCAGCAAACTTGCAAATGTATTCTAACGCAAGATCAAGGAGATCTACGACAACTTTGCAACACAAGACCCTCCCACCCCACCCGAAACCACCGCGCCAAATGGCTCCAGCCCCCATCAGACCGTGACCAACTGGACTACCCTCACCTCTGACAACACCTCCAGGATCATGAATAGCATCCACTCCGAAGCCCCCTTGTATCACTGCCCTCACCACATTTTCAACAGAGCTTGCACCTCCATTGCACCCGAACTCTGCTGCACCAATTGCTCCATCTGGTCCGCAACTTTCCTGGAAGACTGGAAGCACGTAGAGATTAACCCCCGATGAAGAAACCATCTGCCGACCCGACGGACCTCAAGAACTACTGATCCATCTTTCGGCTCCCCTTTCCAGCCAAAGTCATTGAGAAAGTCGGGGCGGAGCTAGCCGGCAACCGAGATGGCTGCCTGAGTCCGGGGCTCCTCTGCCCAGAACCACTATCCTTCATCTATCCTGCTTGTTCGAGGCTTATCGTGCGGCAACACTCAGCCCAGGTGTGAGCGCGAACGCTACGGGCCCTATCCTGACGGCAAAAACGTGACCCGTGACCTGAGGGACCGAGTATTGCTGGCTGCCGTGGAGGCGAGCGGTGGGCCTTTGAAGCCGCGACCTCGATTCTCAGCTGCGGCCGCTGCTGGGACCGCGCCCGCCGGAGCAGAGATCTGCGCGACCCCGTGCTGGGACGCGGGACGCAGCCTGCACGGTGGGCCTTTGAAGCCGCGACCTCGATTCTCAGCTGCGGCCGCTGCTGGGACCGCGCCCGCCGGAGCGGAGATCTGCGCGACCCCGTGCTGGGACGCGGGACGCAGCGTGCAGCCTCGGCGGTGAGCGGGGGTGCTTGTTTGGTGTGCGGGGGCTTCATTCTTCTGTTAATCATTACCTCCTGGAATGCGCTTGACAGTGTACCCGCCTAGGTCACGAGGCGGCGGTTGCACTGACATTATCCTGGGCCCAGTGACATATTTTGATGTGATGTACTTTTGCTTTCTGGTTTCCGAAGGAGCGCATCGTGGCGTAGTTGCCACGCTTACCTATTTCAAGGTTCTGGGGCGGGGTGGGGTGAACGGGGGCGGTCTTTGTGCCAGCTGTGTGGGGTGCAACTGACGCGTGCTGGTCCGGCTACTTCTTCCCTCGTGTGCTTACCACTGCTACCATGTTTTTTTTGCGGGGAAGGGGGATGGATGTTGTGTGGGTGGTGGGGGTGATTGTGGCTGTATTGCTGCTGGGGGATGTGAGGGGGGAGGGAGTCTGTTGGTTGGGATGGGTGGATGGAAGCAGCCTGTTTGTGTCTGTTGCGGTGCTGGGGGCATGGGGGGGGGCTGCTTGTTGGGGTGGATGGTTGTGCGCGGCCTAGTTGGGGTAGGGCAAGTGTGGGTGGGGGGATGGGATTGTTCTGTTTCAGTGACTCTTTTGTTGCTTTGTGATGCGGGGCGACTGTTTGAGGCATGTAGATTACCTGGTGAGGATGACAGCGATGGACATGTACACTTGCAAGTTGCTAGACAGTATGCGACGGATGTAATTTCTTTTATGCCCACATGGCAGGGGAGAGGACAGGTGAGGTGACGACTCCTGATACACTGCGATTCCTAACATGGAATGTGCGACGCCTAAATGATCACCGCAAGGTCCGTAGAGTTTTCCAATACTTAGCGAAGCATAGGGTAGACATTGCGATCTTGCAGGAGACCCATCTACCGGCACATAGTCCTATCCTTGGTTACAGAGGGCTCCGTGATAACATCCATGCTGCAGGTTTTACCACCCACGCCCGGGGGGTACTCACTTGGTTTAATCCGAAGTCCTCCCTCGCTTGGACGCCTGTGACCACTGATAGCGAGGGACGATTCACGATTACGACCTGTTCTGGCAAGGGTCTTGACATGTGCATAGTGAACATATATGGTCTCAATTTTGATCTTCCTGACTTCTATATGACACTGGCTCAGAAGGTATATGCGCTTGCAGACAGGATTGTTTTTTGGGGAGGTGATTTTAACCTGACTCTATGTCCGGCACTGGACAGGTCGGATGAGCCGTCCCGGATGCCACACAATTGACTAATCTCGATTTGCTTGATGCCTGGCGCCATAGGTACCCATTGCAGGGAGGGTTCACACACTACTCAGCCCCAAATAATATTCACACGAGGATAGACTACTGGTTTATTTCCTCTGCTTACCTTCGGGATGTTCGATCCTGCGAGATCCTCCCGCGGACCTACTCGGACCATTCGCCTTTACTGCTCTCCTGCTCGGTGCCGGTACGACGGCTACCGCCTTTTTCCTGGCGTTTTCCCCCTTACTCTCTGCTCGACCCCATCTTTAAGGAGGAACTCTTAACGGCGCTGGAGACTTTTTTCGAGACCAATGTGGGCTCCGTTGATTCGTTTGTCGGTTTGGGAAGCGTTTAAACTTTATGCTAGGGGAGTTACTATCTCTAAGCACGGAGGCGTGTTGAATTCGTTCAGGGGACCGCCTTGACCTCTTGGAGCGGAAACTTCGAGACCTGGAGGAGCTGCGCCTCCGATCTGGTAACAGCTCGGTTGAACGAGAGATCGCTGGAACCCTCCGGGAGTACAACGCCGAGGCGGATTTGGAAATTAAACACTTAGGGAAGTATGCCGTTGCCAGGACTTACTGTGAGGGTGAGCGTCCGGGCGCGGTGCTGGCCCGCTTGGCTAAGCGGGGAAGAGAGCGCTTTTCCGTTCCGATAATGAGATCTAGCGACTCCGGGCTCCCGCTCTCGAACGACGAGATAACTGCGCGCTTTTGGGACTACTACGAAGCTCTGTACGCCTCGAGAGGACACGCTCCGGAGGAAGGTATAGTGGACTACCTGTTACACATAGCCCTTCCGTGGCTATCTGATGTGGACTGTAAGTTTTTGGTACGCCCCTTTGAAAGAGAGGAGGTGGTGTTAGCCCTGTCCTCTATGCAGGGTGGTAGCGCCCCGGGCAGTGGTGGCCTTACGGTGACCTTTTTTAAAGCTTTCTCTGATTTGCTGCTTCCTAATCTGCTTTGCCTGTTCGATGATATGGCCAATTCGGGTTCTATGCCACCCTCTATGCGTGAGGCCATGATTGTGGCAATCCTTAAACCGGGCAAGGACCCGAATGACTGTGCCTCGTATCGCCCGCTCTCCCTGATGAACGTAGATACGAAGATCTTTGCTAAAGTTCTTTCGAACCGTTTACATCCTATGGTCACGACCCTGGTGGCTCCAGAACAATCTGGCTTTGTCCCCTCGCGCAATCTCGTCTACAATATTAGGATGGTCTTTGCTGCTTTTCAACATACTCGTCCGGAGGTGCCGGCTGTGACCGTATTTTTGGATATGGAGAAGGCATTTGATTCTGTTGAGTGGACTTTCTTACATCATGTTCTTCGCAGGATGGGTGTTGGCCTCCTCTTCCTGCAGCTATTGCCGGTCCTGTACTTCAAGCCGAGAGCCCGGATTCGTATTGGTCCTCTGACCTCTGAACCTCTTGAAGTTGGCAGGGGCACGAGACAAGAGTGCCCGCTCTCCCCGATACTTTACGCTCTGGTGGCTGAGCCCCTTGCCTGCGCCCTTCGCAAATACCATGGACATCGGGGTATCCGCTTCCCTACGTACAAGCTCATTGTTTCTACTTACGCGGACGATACGCTTCTTTACGTTCAAGACCCCGAGACTCATCTTTCCCCGGTATTGCGGGAGGTGGTTCGGTTTGGCGCTCTTTCTGGCATCCGGGTGAACTGGCCAAAGTCGATTGTTTCCGCTTACAGCGGCTACGGTGCGGTTTGAGCTGGAGTTTCCACTACAGTGGACTACCGAGGCGATACGATACCTTGGCATCCGGCTCCATACGGATTCGGAGATCGTTCTCCGGGAAAATTACGGCTGCGCGGTTTCGAAGCTGGAGGATGATGTGAAGAGATGGATTTCTCTTCCACTGTCTCTCCTGGGGCGCATCGCTTTAATGAAGATGGTGGTACTCCCGCGTTTTCTTTTTCTATTTAATACTATCCCTATGGTTCTGTCTGTTCAGTTCTTCTGCAGGCTTCAATCGTTGTTGGTGAGACTTGCTTGGGCGGGTAAACAACCCAGGGTCGCGTGGCATATTCTGCTGCGACCGTATGCGGCGGGCGGGCTCAACGCCCCGGACTTGGAACTCTACTATCGTTCAGCGCAGGCTGCTCATGCTTACTCGTGGATCCACGGCCCACAGGACGCCCCTTACGTCCGTATTGAACGAATTGTTGCTGACCTGACCCCTCTGCCGGCCTTGCTAACACAGGCACGGGATCGCCGCACTGATCTGGTCGACTCCTTGCTGTCGGTCAACCACACCTGGCACTTCATGGCAGATGCTCAGGCGTGTTCGCTACTATATTCCCCGAACACAAATCTTGCGTGGTGCTACTGGTTGAGTCCCTGTCGGGAAATGGGAGTGATTAGGGCATTTAGACGGCTTGGTATCCATACTATGGGCGACTTGTTCTCGGAGGGCGCGGACGTGGGCTGAGGTGAATAGTGCGGTGGAGGACCCCCCCCTTGATGGCGCGCTTCCAGTTCCTTAGGGTGCGGAGTGCTTTACGTGAACTTCTGGGGCCAGATATGGCGGAGCCGGTGAGGGTCACTGCCTTTGACTATGTGATCACGGCCAAGTCTCCCCCTACGCTTGATTTCCAATCTTTATCGGATAGCCCAGACAGAGCTGTATGCGGATTATACCAAGCCACGATTGGCCTGGCAGCACGACCTGGGCATCGAAATGACAGAGGACCTCTGGGGCTATTGCTGCGCCAGCGTCCGCAAAATCTCTCTTAATGGCCGCCATAAGCTCACACATACTATACGCCGGAGAGGCTTCATCGATACGGGCTCCGCGAATCCCCGAAGTGTGAGATGTGCAGGGCCCCACTGGCAGATTTCCTTCATGTTGCATGGTCATGCCCCACGATCTTTTCCTTTTGGCAATCGGTCTTCGCGGAGATTAATAAAACGGTTAACTTGACATTAGCCCCGGAACCGTTGCTGGATCTTCTGGGCTAACTCAAACCCTTGCGCTCCTCCCTGCGCCGTATCGTGGATATGGCACTTCTGATGGCTAAGCGTTGTATTGCCAGGGCCTGGATGAGAGGCCCCTCGCCTACGGTGCGAGCGTGGAAGAGGGACCTGGTTTATTGCTGCACCCAGACTGAGTTGTATAGTGACCGTATGCCTCCCAAGAATAGGCCTAAGAACTTCTGGGCGGCAGTACTGGAGGGGGCGGTTCATATTGATGCGCCTGCTGAGACTGCTGTGACTACTGATGATGAACGGGATGGCTCAGTGGAGGTGCCTCTCGCGGCTGCCCCTGATACGCTTATGGAGGCTGAATCACATGTGTAGGAAGTTCTTGGGTGCGAGTGGGTTGCGTGGTTGAGAGGAAAGCACGCGCGCGCTAGTCACTTTCCCTTTCTTTATGTCTGCTCTGCTGCACTTGCTGTGTGGTACAACTCCCAGGAAGAGGTTTTTGGTCTCTGAGAAACTACATGCTGATTGTTCTGCTGTTAGATTGTCTACATGCCTGTGTTACTCTTTTTGTTTTTGCCTTATTGGTCAACTGGGGGAACAAAGAAAAACACAGTTCAACTGGAAATGCTATGTCATCTTTATTTATCATGTACAGTGGACACTTGGGGTGCCCCTTCCTAATTCGCCGCCGGACCCCCGGGTTGTCGGCTGATGGGCTGTGTCTCATGGAAGGCTGCTCCTTTTGGTATACGCTGCCGGCCCCAGGGTTGTAGGCACGCAGCTGTGGTACATGTGTAATATTCAATAAAGTCTGTTGAACTTTAAAAAAAAAAAAAGAAAAAAAAAAGTAATTGAGAAAGCCATCAACGCCCAACTATCGAGTTTGTCGAAACAAGCAACATCCTGGACCTCTCCCAATCGGGGTACAAAAGCAACCACATCACTGAGGCCGCTTTCCATGCCACTACAGATGACCTCTGCACCCTTCTCGACCAAGGCGAGACTGCATCCATCATCCTCCTGGACCTCTCGGGCTCCTTTAACAGTTTCCCATCACACCCTCTGCATAGGACTCCACAACTCCTAATCCGCTCCTTCCTCATTGTACGAACGCTGAGAGCCTGACTTCCACCCTTCAAATCTGAACCCACGGAGATCAGCTGCTTAATGTCTCAGGGATCCTCTCTGAGCCCATCCCTCTTCAACATCTACATGGCCCCGCTTGCAGCCATTATCAGAAGCCACGGACTCAGCATGGTCTCCTACGCTGACGACACCCAGCTGATTATCTCCCTCACAGACGAACCCACAGCCGTCAAGAGCAACTTCCGCGACGGAATGAAGGCAGTCGCCACCTAGATGAAGGACTGCTGCCTTAAGCTTAACTAGGACAAGACCAAAGTCCTCATCTTGGTCTCCTCCCCCTTTGCTTGGGACAGAGCTTGGTGGCCTGCAGTGCCCGAAATCCCCTCCACTCCCACGGTCCATGCATAAAACCTCTGCATCATCATGGACTCCTCGCTCTTAATGAACCTCCTAATCCATGCCACCTAGTCCTCCGGCTGCCACACGCTCCTCCTCCTTCGTAAGATCTTCATGGGGATCCCCATTGAGTCCAGGAAATCAGTCACCCATGCACTCGTCAGCAGCAGACTCGACTACGGTAACACTCTACGCCGACACCACCCAAAAACTAAAAATAAAACTTCAGACCGTCCAGAATACCGCTGCGAGACTCATCCTGAACATCCCATGCCGCAACCACATCACCAGCCACCTGAGAGACCTTTACTTTCAAGCTTCTCATGAACACCTACAAAGACATCCACAACGCTGGACGTCTGTACCTCAACCTCTGCCTTTCCGTCTGTACTTCCACAAGTCATCTCTGCTCAGCCCAACTGGACCTCGCCATCGTCTCACAAATCAGCAAGATCACGGCTGGAGGAAGATCCTTCTACTTCAGCTCTTTGATGTGAAGAGCTGGAACTCCCTGCATCTCAGGCAATCGCCATCGCTGCTGCTATTCAGGAAGAATCTCCAGACCTGGCTCTTCGACTGAACCACAGACCCAGTGCCCCCCAAAGTGCTCCCCCTCCCCCAAGCGCCTTGAGACCCTCATGGGTGAGTAGAGGCTCAAGAAGATTCTAATTGATTGATTGACTAGTTCAGACTGGTCCAGGTGTGATGTGCTAAAGCCTCAGACTGAGTTATGAATCTATTACCATAACCAAGGGAGTTGAGCGGTGCTTAATTTGAGTCGGTGCTAAGCACGGCACTTAATTGATTTCCGGTGCTCAATACTGGCACCTAATTGTCAACACTATACACAGAACAGTCTACCACATGGTGGCGCTGCTAATCTAATTTAGAAATGAGCAGAACAACGGTTGTTTAGGAATACAATATACATTAAAATTGCTAATGACCTGCCTCCCCCAACCATTCCTTTAGCTTTAGCTTTGGAATAATCTGAACTGTTGCATTTACATTCCCGAGAGATGGTTAAGAGTTGTTTTGGCAGCGATGACCAGGGCGATGGGGAGTGCATTTTGCAGTGGCCGCGTGGTGAGAGCCCTGACACTTAATATTTTACAAATTAAGCACTGGAGATGAGCATGGTGCCTGAAATGTGGGTGTTACACACAGGCCAGGATAAACCTACTCCAGACAAGGCATGCTCTATATCTCCATCCCCACCCCCCGCACCCCCGCATGTACAGATATGTTTTGGTAGTGGGACAGGAAACGGGTCAGTGCTCAAAGGGATACAATTATGAAGGCCTGCTCCTAGACTGTAATCTTGCTGCTACTGCTGTCAGTCAAAGAATACCAGTGATACCACCTTCATAATGCTGTTAGAATGGTGAGTATTTTTCCCTCATAGCTGCTCCTTTCAGTAAGGCAAAAGATCTTGCTGGTTCACCATGCCATGGGGACGTTCTGGAACTCCTTGTGTAAATGTTGGACCTGAAAATACTCGCCCAAAGTGAAGGGCCATTTCCACAAACTACATACAGGATGTCCCAGAATAGCTGGGAATTTCCCCTCAACTTTTGCTCATTTAAAACTATTTCTGTTCAAACCACCATCATTTTGATAGCAATCCCGCACAGAAGGAACAGTTTGGGAAATTGTGTGAAAATAGGGTGTATTATATGGTGAGGTTGTGCGACCTTACGTCGTGACACTTACCAAACCTTAGCACCCTTAGGCTTAGTTTCTCAAACCTTCAGCTCAACCCTGAGTAGCTGTAGCTCTAAACAGCAAGTCTTACACAAAGGAACAAGTGGAAAGCATTTAAACAGCACCAAAACAATTGAAGAAGAAATCGTCAAGACGCCAAAGAAATCCAACACCAGTTTATAAAAAATAGACTGTATTTTTTTCAATTTTTAGACACTACAATGAAAAAGATCAACCGGAGGATTCCAGGAATATAGAATTTACAAGACATAGTAATTCGGAGCATTTCAATCAATTGTGAGCAATGATTGGCAAATTAAACGAATTGGACTCATAACAACTTTTGAAGCAGAAGGTTTATGGTAGCTGTAATGTGGTTATGTAGAGTCACTCCAGGTGACCAACTCTGGTAGAGATCTAGTCAGGGGGACCAAGAAGGTCCTCAGAAATGGATACCAAAGCAGGTGAAACAGTCTACAGTCAGTTTCTAGGCACTTCTATATGTTTCAGGGCCTTCATATGGAAGAGGCCCTGATGCAAGGGATGAGGTGTAGTGCAGTTCCTATATTCCCAATAGGCTCTGCCCATTGGAATAGTGTATCCTGTAGTTTAGATGTAGGACTGAAGTCGACTAGGTCTCTACCGAATATACTAAACTTAATTGTGTGTGTGCCAGCTAACTCAGAGGTCACTAGAACTTTCTCGAATGAACAAGAAGGGATTAGTTTCAGACAACCGCTTAATACATGACAACTTTGTTTCCCAAGAATAAGAAATATATCTCTAGAGTCGCGGACACAATAGATAGTTTTTTCACTCAGTCAATTGTGCATGCTTCGTTTCACCAGAGGTGCAGAGAAAATAGAGAGACAGGCGTTTTCAATAAAATATATTTATTGAACAGTCTTCTTTCTCAAGTATAAGAAATGAATTGCTGCAATCGTAATACTTGCTGTAAAGTACAAAGCGTACAATACGAAGAGTATTATAAAATAATACTGTAAAAGCATGATATGGTGTCTAAGCCATAAAATACCTACAATGCATAAAATACCTACAATGATAAATAATGACTAAAAAGTACTCAACTGGTGCTTCTAAAATATGCCTACCCAGGTGTACCTAACCTAGGTCTAGTACAAGGGAAGAAGTAAGTAAGGTGTAGCTTAGTTTTAGTATTCTTTGCCAAGAATCTAATCCAAGAATTCTCTTAGGGTCTAATCAGCTCCGTACCTTGGTTTTAGAATGTAGGAGGTCTGGTATCTCTCTCTCAAGACTCGATTTCCCAGCAACCCGCAAGGGTAGCATGGAAACACTGGAGCTGGATTTCTGGGCAAGAGAAAGTACAGCGTCTCTCAGTGGGTCAGATTGGAGGGTCGGCTTCCTTCGGCACTTGCTGCAGCAGGGCGCGTCGGGCAAGTAGATAGTTGAACTGCTCCAAACCACAGTGTGTTTGTTTGGACAAGTGTGGGCATATTTATACCTTGAAGGTGCCAAGTTTGACGTAAGATTGGACATAATAACGTCATTAGACACTTAATTCTCTGAAAACTCCATGAGTTCTTGGATAAATTAATATTCATGCAGGGGAAAGTCCCTGACTGCTGAAGGCGGGTATTTCCAATTAATCGTTGTAGATTTTCGGAACTAGTGGAAATAGCCAAGCCGTATTAGGACTACTTGATCTATGTCTTAATATGGTTATGATTTCTATGCCTATATAAGGCTACAGTACTTTATACCTATATAAGGGCATGAATCGGGAAAATTACACTAGGGTCCTAAAACGCTATACAACACCCACTCCACGTATTATGTCTAATATTACAAAATCTATAAGCATAAAAAACATAACTAAAGCATGTGTTCATAATCCCACTCAAAATATATGAAATGCATTAAACATGGTTTATACACATACATGAGTATTTGTCTTGCACGCATTTTACAAGCAATAGCTGTCATTAAAAAATGCTATTTAAATGAAACATAAAATGACAGTTATGAAATGGCACTAAATTTACAGAAGAAAAAAGGTCAAGACCATTCCATAGCATAATATATAAACTGTTATCGTTTTCATGAGATAATGCCACATATTTGCCTATAGGAAGTATCAAACGAATTTCTTGTTCTCTAAGAATAGTTCTACTTTAAGCAGATTACTTTGTGCCAAGGGAAAAGTTCTATTCTGAAAAGGGAAAAAAATTCAAATGTAGATTGCTGAAACATACAGTTCCCAAATTAGAGGGTTTGTTTTGAAAAACCGAAGGCCGAATTTCAGAGTTCATGGAACGCTGTGTGCACTTTCAAAAGTTATTCTCGGTGTTGGGAGAAAACATCAAATCATCTAAGCTGGCAAAGAAACAGTCTATCACAGTTGGTGAAAGTGGAACTACTTTATCAAGTAGATCAAATGGGCATAGATGTGAAGCATCGCCGTCTGCGTCATTCGCATTAGCAATGTTTGATGTAGATGGTACCTGTGTGCCTGTCGTTCCACGTACCTCACCAATAGCTTCCTGGCCCCCTGCGCGGAGCAGCGGATAGTTCCAGCTTCGAAAGATTGGTGTGAGAGCCTGTCTGGGTTTTTTTTGGACAAAATAGCGGCTATTCAGTCAAACTTTGCTGCTACTAGTCCGTCTGTTAACCCGCAGGACCTTTCTCTCCCTCGGAAGATTCTCTCGGCCAAGCTGACGGAGTTTGTCCCACCCTCTATCACTGACACTCTTGCCGTGATCAAATCTTTGAAATCTGGGTCTCCCTCTGACCCCTGTCCAGCAAGAGTGTTGGCTGCTGTTGCTGATGTGGTGGTTGAGGAGGTGACGCACTTAGTCGGCCTCTCCTTCAAAGCAGCCAGTCTGCCTTCAGAGTGGAAACAAGCTAAGCTCCTACCTTTGCTGAAAAAGGCCGGCGCTGATCCGGCGGTATTGACCAATTATCGGCCTATATCGCTGCTTCCTGCCTTGGCTAAAATCGGTGAGAGGCTGGCTTTTCAGCAGCTTAATGAGTTTGTGGAAAGATCTGGAGCTCTTCACGAGGTGCAGTCCGGGTTCCGCACTGCCCACAGTACGGAGTCGGCCCTGGTGGAAGTCTCTGAGGCTGTCAGGGAATGTTTGGATGGGGGCGGCAGAGCAGCTCTAATTTTATTGGACCTCTCTGCCGCGTTTGACACGGTTCCCCACCAACGCCTCCTGTCCAGGCTCGCCGACATCGGTATTTGTGATCTTGCTTTGGACTGGCTGAGTTCATTTCTGTTGGCTAGATCTCAACAGGTTTGGCTCCCTCCGTTTTCATCTTTGGCTAGACCACTCCGGACAGGGGTCCCGCAGGGCTCGACATTGAGCCCCCTGCTCTTTAATATATATCTGACCCCCCTGATTGAATTAGCCGAACATTGGGGAGCCAAAATTATAGCTTACGCGGACGACACGCAGTTGTTGTTCACTTGGCCAGGCGAGGCTCTGGACACAAAGCAGATCCAGAACTGTCTGTCCTCAGTCTTCAATTGGCTAGCGTCATCCCAATTGAAGTGTAATGAGGACAAGACTGAAATCCTGCTTTATGGCCAGTTTCCTCCTGACTTTAGGTCACTATTGTGGCCAGATGGCTTCCCCATTCCAGGTGCCTCAAACACCTTGGCCAAGAACCTCGGGGTCTGGTTTGGGGAGGACCTCCGTTTTGAGGGGCACATTAAAAGGCTCACTGGAGGCTGCTTTGGGACCCTGAAGTCTCTTAGAAAGTTTTTTCCGCTTCTGCCGGCCTCTGCCCGCGAGTCAGTCGCGAGAGCTTTAATTCTCTCGCGCCTGGACTACGCCAACGCTCTGTTTAGTGGCTCTCCTGCTTACTTGATAGGGCGGCTCCAGGTTATTCAGAACGCTACCGCTAGATTGCTGGGGAACATCTCCAAGCGGATTAGCGTTAGGAGTTACCTGGAGAGTCTGCACTGGCTGCCTGTGCAGCATCGAATCACTTTCAAAATCTTGACTTTGGCCCACAAAGCCATCAATGGGCGTGGTCCCGCCTATTTGATGAAACGATTCCTGCGGTATACTCCCAACCAAGATCTGCGTTCAGCATCTCAACACCTCATGCAAGTCCCGCGTTTTCGGCGCATCCGGCTGGGAGGGCACTCTGTGACAGTGAGAGCTGCGCGAGCATGGAATGCGCTCCCTGTCTCTCTGCGCAGTACTGTGGACTTCACGGCTTTTAAGAAAGCATTAAAAACTCATTTGTTTAGATTAGCTGTTTAATTTGTTATGTTACTTCAGGGCTCTGCTGCTACACTTTTTTTTTTCTTCTTCTTCGCGCCAGGATACTCCGGCAGTAATTGTGCGCGCTATAAAACAGCTTAACATAACATAACATAACAATAGCTGGATTTTCTGGTGACATCTCAATGAATGCCGTCATCAGGATTGGCAGCCGTTGGGGGCAACACGATGCATGAGCCGGTACCGGACCTAGCAAGGTGTCAACATCCGTTGGCAGTGCTGATGGAAGTGTAAGACACATGTCTAACACGCATTCTTCTCCGCAAAGCAGGCATCGTAGAACAGGTAAGATGCAATCTTGCCAGATTGGTCTGAATGAAAGGAACCAAGTGGTATTCAGATCTCTTAAACTTCACCTTCAGAAGAACGACGATCCACCACCTCCAGCAACAGGTTGCTCGAAGAAGCTGGAACAAGATCACAGCCGACCAGCTCGCCGCTTCCCTGAGCCAGCACCCTCCCGCCAACTCAGCGAACCCCAGCCAGGCCGCCGACAACCTCACGAAATGGATCAACGACTGCGCGGACGAACTCGCCCCTCTGAGAACCCCACCCAGCAGATCCTGCAGCAGAAAAACACCATGGTTCACCGACGAACTCAAGAGCTCCAAGAAGAACTGTCGAGCCCTCGAGAAAGTCTGGAGAAGGGAGCCAACCACGGACAACATGACCACCCTCAAGCTCGCCACCCGGAAACACCACCAACTGATCCGCGCCACCAAGAAAAATGCATACAAGGACCGGCTGGACAACAACGCACACAACTGCAAGGAACTCTTCAACATCGTGAAAGAGCTCTCCAACCCCAGCGCCGGAAACAACGACATCACCCCATCGCAAGACCTCTGCAACTCCCTCGCGTCCTACTTCCACAACAAGATCACGGACATACACAACAGCTTCAACAACCAACCAACGCAAGCCACAACCACAACGACGCCACCCACCACCACCCTCCGCACCTGGACCCCGATCAGCACCGAAGACACCATCCGCACCATGAACTCCATCCATTCCGGATCTCCGACTGACCCCTGCCCTCACCACATCTTCAACAAGGCCGACGCTGTCCTCGCACCCCACCTGCGGGACATCATCAACACCTCCTTCGACACCGCCACCTTCCCTGAGAGCTGGAAGCACGCCGAACTCAGCGCTCTCCTCAAGAAACCTACAGCAAACCCCACCGACCTCAAGAACTACCGTCCCATCTCGCTCCTCCCGTTCCCGGCCAAAGTCATCGAGAAGACCGTCAACAAACAGCTGGCCGCCTTCCTCGAGACGAATGGATCCCTCGACCCCTCACAGTCCGGCTTCCGAGCGAACCACAGCACCGAGACCGCCCTCATCGCCGCCACCGACGACCTTCGAACCCTGATGGACAACGGAGAAACAGCGGCCCTCATCCTCCTGGACCTCTCCGCGGCTTTCGACACGGTCTGCCACCGCACCCTAGTACAGCGCCTCAGCAACATCGGAATCCAGGAGAAGGCACTGGAATGGATCACCTCCTTCCTCGACGGAAGAACACAAAGAGTCCGCCTACCACCGTACAAGTCAGAGGCCACCGAAGTCATCTGCGGCGTCCCTCAAGGATCCTCACTGAGCCCCACCCTCTTCAACGTCTACATGAGCCCCCTCGCGGCCATCGTACGCAAACACAACCTGAACATCATCTCCTACGCCGACGACACCCAGCTGATCCTCTCCCTGACCAACGACCCCGACACCGCCAGAGCCAACCTGCACGAAGGGATGAGAGACGTAGCCGAATGGATGACGACCAGCCGCCTGAAACTGAACTCAGACAAGACGGAGGTCCTCATCCTGGGCTCCACGCCCTCCGCCTGGGACGACTCCTGGTGGCCCCCCGCCCTGGGCACCGCACCCAAACCGACGGACCACGCACGCAACCTGGGCTTCATACTGGACTCCTCCCTCTCCATGACCAGACAAGTCAACGCCGTCTCCTCGTCATGCTTCAACATCCTGCGCATGCTACGTAAGATCTTCCGGTGGATCCCCACCGAGACGAGGAAGACGGTCACCCAGGCCCTCGTCACCAGCCGACTGGACTACGGCAACGCCCTCTACGCCGGAACCACCGCCAAACTCCAGAAGAGACTCCAGCGGATCCAGAACGCCTCGGCGAGACTCATCCTCGACATCCCCCGACGCAGCCACATCTCCGGACACCTGAGAGATCTACACTGGCTCCCGGTCAACAAGAGAATCACCTTCCGGCTCCTCACCCACGCGCACAAAGCCCTACACGACCAAGGCCCGAGCTACCTCAACAACCGGATCAACTTCTACACTCCCAAGCGCCTCCTCAGATCAACCAACCACGCCCTCGCCGCCGTCCCCCGCATCCGAAGAGCGACAACAGGAGGAAGATCCTTCTCCTACCTGGCCGCCAAGACCTGGAACTCACTTCCGACCAATCTGCGCCTGACCCAAGACCACCTCTCCTTCAGGAAGAAGCTCAAGACCTGGCTGTTCGAGCAGTAGCGGCACCCCCCCCCCCCTCCCAGCGCCTTGAGACCCTACGGGTGAGTAGTGCGCTCTACAAATGACCTGATTGATTGATTGATTGATTAAACGAGCCAAGCCGAGAATCCGTGTAATTCTGTCACGATACCGCATGGACAGGAGAGCCCGTTCCATTGTAATCTGGGTATCGTTGGTGACTGGACTTGCCATATCGGAGCAGAAGGAACAGAAATAGAATTCCTGCTACGAGTCCCAAAATGAGAGGCAGACCACCGAACACAGTGTGCATGAAATTTGGAAAAATGCCGAGGACTGCTTCGAATGGTGCTAACAGTCCTGAAAAGATCGTCTTAAATACATGTGCGATGCCACTGGTATAAGACATGTTTAAGATTAGACCTAACATTTCTGCGAAATGTACTGTGCAGTTTGTTGATAATAATGCATGTATCTCTGCAGAAGTCCTTGCAACTTGCAGATCATACGTTTCTCTAGACGAGGTCAGTGGCACAGTTTTTTGTAAAAGAATGGCTTTCATTCTGCTTAAATTATCAATTCGTATAGAAGAGATATTCAGTGAAGGCCATAACGCCGTCTCCCTGTCTGTATTACTTTTTGGATACAATACTTGCATACAACAAGTGACCCTGGCCGACACACTAACCAGATAGGCTTTTCCTGGCAACATGCCACAACACCTGTGATTGTTGAGCATAACGTAGCACCCATTGGAAAGCTGCCTGAAAATCGGGTCTATCACGGCCGCTGGAGTACCGTGCATGTGGCAAGAAAGGTTATTCAAAGAACCTTCGCAGGCTCCATGTAAATTAATACCTTCACATAAAATTGTACCGCTTAGTGAGTTTTTACAATTTTTTGTACTACGAAATACCTCCTTTTCCCCACTCCAACATTTGTGTGTGTATGGTAAATTCCAGGTTGACTTAATGTATCCTTTACCCAACCTTTCTCACAGGCCCGCTGGTATATGCTGTAGACAATACTGAAATTGGAAAATCGTCACTGGTATCGTGATGGTGCCATGTATTATCCATTCAATGACAGGTTTCTCAGACACTGTTAATGGTAATCTTTCCAGTTTTTCAATGCTCAGCACCGTATAGTGTGCTCCTCTTTGTGCCAGAGAGATTTGTTTATCTGTATGTTTAAAGACCGTAAACAATGACGTGGTATTGATTAGACGCCATGGCACATAGCCTGAACGGAGATTTTGCAACGTCCAGCCTAGTAGCATTATAGAACGCAATTGAGACTGGCCATGTTGTAACATTAGCAAATCCTGTTCAATTATGTCAATGGCAGATGATGCAATGCTGTCCAAAGAATACATTCTGGAGGACAGAGTCGTTAACCCATTGTCCACTACAGAGAGTGCCTTCACTAAATTAATAAGATCAATTTCTCGTATTTTTTCTGCAGTTTCCATTTGCGTTATTTTCTAAGCTTCATTGTAAGCAGAGATTTTGCAACGTCCAGCCTAGTAGCATTATAGAACGCAATTGAGACTGGCCATGTTGTAACGTTAGCAAATCCTGTTCTATTATGTCAATGGCAGATGATGCAATGCTGTCCAAAGAATACATTCTGGAGGACAGAGTCGTTAACCCATTGTCCACTACAGAGAGTGCCTTCACTAAATTAATAAGATCAATTTCTCGTATTTTTTCTGCAGTTTCCATTTGCGTTATTTTCTAAGCTTCATTGTAAGCAGAGTATATACCGGCGTATATGAAACGTTTTTGACGTTGGTTACGAGGCCCAAGGAAAAAGTTCCGTAAGTCAACGTCTTCTTTAAGTAAAGTCAAGTGTTGTTTAATTTCTGGAAGTGTGGATTTCTGTAGCCAATCAAGGCATAGTTTCCCTACACTGTATGTCTTGACTATCCCTGGATGATGTCTCTGGGAGTATCTTGGATCTGGCGGTATGATCCAAGGTGGCATCAAAATGAAAATTGAGGTTGCCTAACAATGTATAATTCGAGGCAGTTGTGACCCGTTCGGCTACAATAGAAGGAAGATGCTTGTGAAACTGTTTAGAGGGGCCCGGGGGGCGGTATACAACGGTGCCTGAGAAACAGTTGTTGGGGGATAATTCCAGGCGAAATGCAAGGCTCTCACATTCAGGAATTGATTCAGGGATTACTCGGCAGTGATACTGCTCTTTATATATAATGGCTAGGCCTCCTCCTCTCCCTTCAGGGCGATCTTGCCGGATGATTTGGAAGCCTGAAGGAAGGGCAGTCACGATTTCAGGGTCGGAGTCTTTCGGAAGCCAAGTTTCTGTGAGGAAGACTGCATCTGGCATACGTTCTTCTAGCATGAGAGCAAGTTCCATCCTATGTTTTGGTAGGGATCTACAATTTAGCATAAGCATGCTATAGTCCCATTTCGCGTCGCGTAGCTGCTTGGGTTTGGGAATCTGTTTACACCCCGGACAAATCACTGGCAGATCTATAACCTGGAATGAGTGCGAACAGCCTTTGATTCCCATAGGCCTCATGCTAAAGAGGGCTTCCGAACTATAGTACCTTCTATTAGGCGGCTGAGAAATAAAGGGTATGGCCCTAGGTCCCGCCCGGTCGCGGACGGGCGCAGACGGGCTTGCATTTGGCGCGCCTTTGACGCGCCCGCTGCGCCGTCGGGAAGTAGTGTTCATTTATAGAAGGCGGGTAGGGCAGGAGGCAGCCGCAACTAGAGCGCTACCCCTGTGCCACCTTTTGTGTTCTTAAATCCATTTTGAACCCAGGTCTGCAGATATTCATTGTAATTCCCGATGCAGTTATACGAATCACACACTATCAGTGTGGGGAATTCACGATCGGTATTTTCAAGCGCCATCTTGAAAGCCTGTAGTACAGCTCGCTGAGCTGTACAATCTCCGAGAGATTGAGTTTTAGTGACCATTGGTCTGAATATACCTTCGCGCCAGCGACCTTTAAGAATCGCACAAGCAGCACTGGCTGTGTGTTTTTGTGTCCAATTAGTAGGTTTGAAATCAGGTTTGATTAGTTCGTAGAGAGGTTTAACCCTTTCTGCGTAATTTAGAACATAAGTTCTTCCAAAATTCAGGAAACCTAGAAATGACTACGTTTTCAGCGTTTTTTCAGCGTTTTTGGAGGTTGGAGCAGCGCACATTTCTCTAAAAAGTTTGCTGCCAGGCTTTTGCCTTCACTTGATAACTCATATCCCAAAAATAAGATGTTGAGGTGGGCAATTTGTGATTTCTTAAAATTGAATTTATACCCTTCAGTAGCGAACCCCAGTATTATGGTGTTCACTCTTTTCAAGTGTACGTCCAAATCATCATCTGTAAGATAGATGTCATCGACATAGGACAATGCCTCATCATCGTACATTTGTATTAACTCAGTTACTCTTGCTGAAAATAACCCTGGGCTATTCTTGAATCCCTGGGGGAGATGACAAAATTGTCGCTGTTCCCCCATTATTGAGAAAGCGTTCAAATACCTGCTTTCTGGAGCAATGTTTTGACAAAAGAAACCATTTGAGATATCTAATGTAGTTTTATATTTTTTGTGCACAATGTTATTCATCAGTGCTGCACTATGTGCATTTTGTACTGCAAAAGTTTTGCAACAGGAATTTAGATGTCTATAATCCAAAACTAGACGATATGAATTGTCTTGTTTGGAGACAGGAAACAAAGGATTGTTCATCGACGAGGTGCATGTTTAAATCACCCCTTGGTATTCAAGTTCATTTAAAATCTCCCTGACCCGTATTTTTAGCTTCTTGTTTTACAGGATATTGCCTTTGCATTGTTGGTTGAGTTTTCGACTGGATTTTATGGTGAGTGGAATCCTCATCATATCCTACATGATTTTTGTATAGTGCTGGGGCCTGGGCTACAGTCTATTTCCTGGCATATGTGTATTTTTTATGAATTGGAATGTGATTTGAGAAGGCTGGCATAATTGTATCTTCGCCATGTGGGCACTCCCTGACAAATTCCGGTGGCCAGTCTTGTTCAGCTAGTAGGATGTCATAACCCTTAGAGAGCTTCTCCCAAAAGAGTGCTCTAATTTTTCTTGGTTTGTCCCCCTCCATCCGGAGTGTTACTTCATATAACTTATGTGGTACACTAACCCTGGTATCTGCAGTTTCAACTTGGATGCTTTCATTCAAGTCCACTGTCTTCAGATGATCCTTCAGGATCTTGCGAGCTATGGTTACCTCTGCTGCGCTGTCTAGCATTGTTTGGGCCCACTCCCCGTTCTTGATTTGTCCTCAAGATCCTCGGCATATCTGATCTTTAGACTTGCTACCTTCTTTTTTGGGAAATTGGCTTTTCTTATTTTTTGGAACGTGCTTTTCATCTTTGGACTTCACTCGTTCTTCTTTTTGTTCTGAACGTCCTCTTCTTTCGGATTTCTGCGAGGAAGTCTGAAAGGTACGAGAGGAACGTGTATCATTATTTTGATATCTATCAGGTTTTTTCAAATTATCCCTATTTCTAAGGTTGTATCTTTTTTCAGAGGGCTCCTGTTGAGGAGACCTTCCTCTGGACTGTGACCGCTTCTCTCTAGGAAGTGTCAATTTAGTATTTTCCCACTTCTTCTTAGGAGTAGTGAGATTATTTTTAATAAAAACTTTTCAGGATTTTCAGTTAGTTGGGGCTTTACTGGTTTCCAACCCAAACTATCTCTACCTAGTTCTTCATATGATTTTTCAATAATTCTGGCAAGTTCAAAAGGCTGCCTCTGTTATATCTGTTTCTTTTAGTTTTTGGCGGATCACCACTGATGCTGCTTCACGTTTTATGTGGCTAATAGTATAGCCGAGACCTGCCAGTCTCCTAGTATCTGGGCCACTGGCCTATCCTTTCTGGGTAGATAACTCATCCACTGGAGGTCCCAGCTGTTCTCCACCGACACTACTGAGCTCAGTTCTGCATGTCCAAGGCGGGATGAAGACTGTGGGCTACCAAATTGCCCCAGCCGGCTTTTCCTGCGTTTGTGCTGTGAACAGGAGGCCAGCTAGCACTTGGAGGCTCTTGGCTTTGTCTAGGCTCTGGAGATGACTTCTCCCTGGGCAAGACACGGAATGCCCAGCCCCTCTCCTTTGCTAGCCAGCAGGTGTAGTCCACAATAGTGCAGCCTCTCTTTGCCGGCTCCACAGTGCAGCAGGGCAGTTCTCCCTTGGTCCTTCTTCTAGTTTGGGTTGCCATGGGTGTCCTGTGTAGGCTCAAAGTGCCCTCAGGGCATGATGTGGTGGTTAGACAATAGGCTGTCATGTTCCATCCCACCTAATGACAACTTCCTGTGAATGCACCCTTATACCCACATCCAATATGGCAGGATCCCTCTCTCGATGTGTGGCACTCCTTAGCCCAACCCTGAGGTGTGGCTACCAAGGGAACTATCCCCCTTGTAAAACAAGTTGGGCAACTGGTTTGCCCTCTCCTGGCTCTAGGGCCAGCCTTCCTGCCTAAACAATGGAGCAGCCTCTCTCTCAAGTGTTACACATTTACCCTTCAAAGACGGCTTCTCCCTTGAAGCTCACTTTGTGGGCCAACACCTGTGTGGCTTATTGCAGACGGGAGGTGACATGTCCTCCAGGGCAGGCTCCCATTGTTTCCTTTCGCGGATATTAAAAAAGTACTTATGATTCACGAGGCCTTTCGCATTTACAGTGCCATCTGCTGCTGCATTTCTGTCAGACTGCTTTTCCGGTCTTGTATAGTCATTCTTTGTAACAAATCCCTTCCTGCTTTCAGAAATGTGCCCAGAAATTACCGCACATATTGTTTTTACCGTAATTAGTTCGAAAAGTATATTTGCATATAGCACTGGGTAAATCACTTTAAATTCCAATGTGTTCAAAATATACCCTTTTGCTGCACTTCCATTTGTTGATATTTACATATTATAGCGACACAACGTAGAAAAAAAACTTTAAAATAGTTGTATCAGTTTTGGGAGGAACGTATGTTGTTGTATAGAGCAGGATGCATAGTTTTGTAAAAGTGGCCGGTACATTTGCTAACGTTTGCATGGGCATTTATGTGGTGACAGCAATCTAGAGTTGTGTCTACAGGCATTTGTAATGTAGGAAGTATCGGTGCTACATTTTGGATTGGATTGCATCACGTGAGGGCTCCCGAAAACGTTAGCAAATATTTGCCCAAACTTCTCATTCTTTACATTATTATGTGAGCTTCTGAGCTTCTAGTGAATTATGATACACTTAACAACTCTAAGGCCCATTCGTGGCATTATTATGAGTATGTAAATTAGTCCTGCAGGGGCAGTGCTTCTGAATGAATTGTCCCTTAATGGCCTTTCTGCACTTGCGATGCTTTGTATGTATGTCAGTTCTCTTTTAATGGACGTCGAATCACCATGATGTCAGGCATAGCATAAAGTAAACAACATCACAAACCTTTTGATGGGCTGTGACATCACAGGGCTGTCCCCGGCACCCCAAGTATGATGGCGCCATTGCCACCCACCACCACACGCGCACACCGGTCCGTCTGCACACACGCATTAAAGTGACTACTTACGTGGTTTCATCAGAACTGCCACAGACTCTCTCACTCTTCGTCACCAGTCGATGAGAAGAAGACGACAATGACTGCACAGGCACGACGAGTCACGAGGTCTGACCTGACGAGGTCTACGCTCACTCTCCTCATGACTCTGGTGTTGTTGTGGCAGTCCTGTCCACGCCAGGGCGCGGTGACGTCCCCAACGCTGGCCAATCACTGACTACATGGTTGCTGATGATTGGCCATACAGAGCGGCAGGCTGAGCACAGCCAGCCACCCACGCGCAGCGGCACCACCATCCTCGTGCGCGGTAAGTCAGCCAATACTGGCACAGCATTAACATCGCCACTGCGCCAGGGTTGGCTAAAGAGCAGGGCTAATACTGCCCATTATGAGACCCGGCTCCCCCGGGTCTCTGCCTGTGTGAGTGCTAGGGGAGGAGGAGGAGGGAAGGGGCTACTGTGTGTGTGCGCATGCGTGGACAAGTCATAAAAATGACTTGTCCTAAACGCGCACACACTGCTGCTGCCCCCTGCCCTCCCTGCCACGCTGCTCTCTGCCAGCCTGCCACTCACTGCCGCAGGCCCGCCCCCCACACCCTTCCGCAAGCGCGATGACGTCACTATAGTTAGTGACTCCGACCGACCTCAAAATAAATGCATTATGACTGTAATTTTACTTTTTGGTATGTATGCGCGCAGTGTCAGTGACAGTGACGGTCGTCCATGGCTAGTGGGGCAACGCCCCCAATGGACGAACCGCCACTGTCCCCTATCTATATTCTGGGCAAAAAATGTTGGCGTACCAATCGATTCCAAACTTTCCATGGAGCAGCATGTGAAAATGTTATCTGGCAAGTGTTTCGGACTACTCTGCATGCTAAAGAAGATTTTCCCCTGATACCGTTCTCCACCAGAAAGGTCCTGTTACAGGCTCTCCTAGTCAGCAGGCGTGACTACGGAAACGTCCTGCTGGTGGGGATGAGGGAAGATCTTTTTTCCAAACTTCGTCGTGCAAAATACGGCGGCCCGCCTAGTTCTTAATAAACCTGCACGCACTCCCTCTCTTCCATTATTGAGTGAGCTACTTTGGCTCCCAATGAGGAAAAGAGCAGTCTTCAAACTCCTGTGTCTGGCGTTCAAGGCCTTGGTCGGTCTAGGTCCAGAATATCTAAGGAGGAAACTAATATGGTACACTCCAACCCGGCAGTTAAGATATAGTGGCCATAAGCTCCTCCAAATTCCTAGAATTAAAAAGGCTAGGATGGGGGGACGTGCTTTCTCTTACGTTTCCCCTAAGTTCTGGAACGCACTACCAGTTGACCTGCGGACCTGTACTACATTCATGGCCTTTAAGAAAAAATGTAATATATGGCTATTATAGGGTATTGACTCAGTATGTCATTGTCTACTTTCCCGGGCGCCGAGAGATCCCTTTGGGGATGATTCGTACGCCATGTAAATTATAATAATAATATTAATATACCAGGTGAAAGTCTGGCTTTGCCATTACTTTAAATGGCAAAGTCGGACTAACAGTTTAAATTGCTCTTCCAGTCTGCAAATTGCAGGCTTGGGGTCTCGTTTTACTCGCATCACACCCAGGGTGGCACAGCCAGTGCTGCAGTCCCTGGGGTGACCCTCTAACTTACTACTACTGGGTACTGTTTACTAGTGACTTATAAGTAAGTTAGCTTAGCCTGTTGGGTATGAGCTAATTCATCAGATGTGCTTAAGGGTAAGGGCACAAGTACTGACGTCTGTTTAGCAGGCCTCACTGCACTCTCTGAATCGAAAAACCAACAACATCAGTCCAAAAACGTGGGGGTAAACATACAAAAAGAAACATTTCCCTATAGAAATCGAATCTCTTGAGCTTCCCTAAATTGGCTCTCCAGTCTTGCCAGTTCTAGTGCCTGTTAAGACTGCCCAGTTGGTAATGTTGAAGGTCCACAGCTGTGCAATCGGGACACTATCTACCACAAACTTTATGGGGTGGCGGAACGTAGTGAAGGCTGATATTCTGTTAGTTCTATCCTTTAAATTAGGCTGTTTTTGTATGAGATCACTTGAACACAGTTTTGATTCAACCGCAATAAAACAGAATTTAATGAAAAGATGCACAACTTTCTAAGCCTTACTTAACAATGGTAAGTAACATTTCCTATGGTTAGTCAAAAGTCATGTAAGATAAAAAAATGTATATATATATATATATTCAGCACCAGCGTGCTTGTATTTGCCACCTTGAAAACGTCCTAGTCTAGGATAGAGTCGAGCAGAATTTAACCAGTGCGGTCTTGAGAATTAGTCAATGTCAGTGCTGCAAATAATATTCAGCTGAATAATATTTCACTTCCAGTCTCGATTTTTTTTTTTACCATGGTGTTTTTAATTTCTGGTTCTCCGTAGGCAAAGGCAAAAGATGGAAACACTTATATTTCATCCTAGAAGGAAATGATGCACAGCTTATTTTTTTTGAAAGTGAAAAACGTGCTACCAAACCCAAAGGGCTGATAGATCTATCGGTTTGTTCTGTTCATGGTGTCCATGACAGTCTATTTTCCAGGTAAGAGATTTCTACCTTTCTGTTTTCAGTTTGTACCTTATACTGAGCAAAGTTCAATGTTTTCTTAAATATTTTCTGTGACTGAAAATATTGTAATTTACAAACAAATGTGAAACCTTCTCTTCCCAATGGCTCTGGGTATCTGACAAATGACAAAACATACCGTTCCCTGAAATCATTATAACCAGTGAGTCTTTAATTACGTGAGCCACGTCCATGCCTTTGTGGAGTCTCCAGGGTTTTAGCTTTAGTTAATTGTTTCGTTGTATAGCAGTGCACCGATCAGGATGGACCAGTGATCTTATGAAATGCTTAAACATACCTGCAAAAATGTTAGCAATTGTGTAGGCCGGTAGATTATCTAAAGAAATATGAATATATGTTTGGCAAGACTTTGACTGCTGTTGCTATGAAGTCACTGTTGACTTCCATTTCTCTTGTTTCAAGTATTTTCGGCTTTACTCTTTTCTTATGATGCTATGTCAGCTTCATCCCACATACTATTGATTCCTTGAATTCACTTTCAACCACAAATAATCTTGGGAATTGGTTGATGATGGCCAGCAAGAGCTGCACATAACCAATGCATTCTTAATAGAGAACTTTATTATGTATTTATTTCACAATTTTGTATAACCTTCTTACGCTGTGAAGTATGGAGTGCTTTACAATATAACCCGAACAATAGCTATTGTCTTACATCAACTAATAAAAAATGTATGAACAAGCAGATTCTCAGTAAACGAAAGTAAGGTAATGTCATGCAACAAGAGAACTTAGGGGCTGAGGGGTGAGAGCAAAGGTAAAAAAGAAAGCAAACTGAGTAAATAAAAAGCAAAGGAAAGAACTCTGGTGGGCGGTATAAATGGTGAAGGAGGAAGATGGGGCGAGAGAAGACCAGGGTAAACGAGTTGGCAACAAGCTGGAGAGAAAGTGCAAACGAACTATGAGATCGTGGTTGAGGTTGATCGGTAGGAGGAATGTGTCAGAGGGAGTCATGGAGGTTCCCTAGAGCGAAAATTGTGGGAGAAGGTAAGAGTTTCACAGGTTTATGTGAGGAGAAAGAGCAGTATGGTGGGGTGGGGGAAGAAACACAGGTTTCATTTATAGAAGAGGGAGGTGCACAACTAATAATCACGAGTGGGCTTGAAGAAGCAGCAAGGGACAGTAGATGAGAGCAGACAACTGAAGACAAAGCACAATAGACCACAAGGGTAGAGTGAGGATAGAGAGGGCAAGGGAGTAGAATAGAGTGGTAAGGCTAGCACATCCAGAGTGAAGAGAAAAGGACAGACCAAAAGAACAACATAGGCAGGATAACAGGACGATGAGAGCACAAGGAGTGGAGATGATTGCAGATAGTCATTTAGGACTTTTGGGATAAGAGCAGTCAGAAGAGGTGCCTCCTTAGATTTTAACGGAATGATATTGTTAGAGGCTGTTCTGACGTAATCTGTTGTGAACTGCACGCACTGCCATGTTCTAATTTTGTTTTGAGTTGAGAATGTATTTGTGAAAAATTACACACAGCCCTTTTAAAGCTCCCTGAGTGCATTTTAACCTTGATACTTGAACAAATGTTCCGAAATATGGCATGTTCTCTTACAATTGTTCTAATTGAACCATTTCTTTTGTTGATAAAAAGTGCATTAACAATATTTGATTATCATGTTTTTATGTAAAACTTTTTTCTTTCTTTGTTTTAAAGGCCAAACTGTTTTCAGATAGTAGTTCAGCACTTTAGTGAAGAACATTACATCTTTTACTTTGCAGGAGAAACTCCAGAACAAGCCCAGGTGAGATACTTTGTCACTACATTCAAAGTAAGCTATTGATTTAATTAGACGTATTCCTGATCGGTTCTCACATGCCAAAATGTCAAGCAAAATTGATGTCTTTGTGTATGCTCTTCTAATTGTATTTGTTTGTTCTAACTGAGACAATTGATGCCACTGCTTTTTATAGTAATGTTTGATTGTGTGTCTCAGTTGCATTCTACTGCAGTTGCTGGCCACAGCAACAATTTAGGCCAGTTCAATTACAAATAGATGGGTCAGCTGTGAAAAGGATTGCTGCTCTTGCTACAGTTTAACTACAGAAAGCAAGCACTGACTAGAATGTTGAATTGCCTTTCAAAAATAATTCTGTGAAGTGATGTGGATCAGCTTCTATAGGCCATGCAGAAAACCGCCTCCATCCATCTCATTAGAAACATAGTTATCCCCAAAAAGGATGTGCCAGTATACTCCAACAAGTGTATAGTTGATCACATTAACTGGTTTTGTACCAGAAGGCATGGGATTTCAGTGGAATTGGTGGTTTAGATTTGCTTATCTCCAGTAAATCACCATGAGTGTATTAGTAGTCTTGGTAATAGTCCAGAGTATCTTCAGGTTGTGCTTATAACTGTTGTTGTAAGTTAGGCTGCGTGAAATACTTCACATGAGAATGGCTTGTTTTCAGCATCCCTAGACTTACATTGTGACTCTAGTCTGCACACAGTTCTAAAGCCTACAAGGTCATCATAATAAAGTAGCTGTTGTTCGAGCTGATCGGCTCACGTTCTAGCCATAACATATATGCAGCTGCAAGCTAACGTGATTCTGGCTCCCATAATAGCACACTGTAAGCATGATTTGAGGCACTTGGAAGAAGCCCGTTTTTCCAGAGAGACAGAGAGCTTTTGCAGATTCTGATGTGTTTCACACCTGCTGATCATGGAGGTATGGGGTGCCCCAAAAAAACCCATGAGACCTTCTATATTTTATAAAATATAGTTCCTAGCTAGGTAGGATGATTTACTAGGCGCGATAGGGCCTATTTTCACCATCATTGTAATATGATTTCTCCCTTTATGGTTTATGGAATTGTAACCATGCTGATCATTTTATTTCTAATCATATGTCTGCTTCTGTTAGCAAAGATACTGCTTCTTAGAGCACGTCGTTAAAATAAATATTTTAACTTTGCCCGTGTCTCTATTTACTCCGGTTGTGGACTGGTATGAGAGTATAACGAAAGAGTGTTCTTGCTTCCCACTATTCCTGAGTATAACCTAAGTCACATGTTCTGGGTTGTCTAATCACTGATTCCTTTGCTACAGGACGAAGAGCTAATGTGACATGGATGCTTTGTTAGACTCTGCAGTATACTAGGAAAATGGTCAAAGTAAACCTCTGTTTTGTGTTCCTTAGAACTAGGAAAATGTATGCCCGTCCCTGCTGCCATGTGTCCCTCTCAAAAGAAGGGGCATTGCTGTGCACCATGATAACATAAGGTAGCTCTTGAGGCACTGCCCATCATAGCAGAACATATTAGCCAACAAATCTCTGTAAGATGACATCAGAAACATTTTGAGATTTCCGAAGGCATGCGTGATAACCGACATTTAGATAGGAATTGTGCTGAAAGTGAAAAGCATAATGTATGCCTTGTATGTATCTCTCCTATGCTGATGACAATACTTTTTTTATTTATCCTCTTTCTAAACTTGGTATTAGGTTGTCCTCTTCTTCTGGTACCATGCAACTTGGAATTGATTCTAATGTCGTCTACCATGCTGCGAATTTTCCTTCCTGCACTCCCAAATAAAGTAGACAGCAACTCCTTGTGTGGCTAAAATCTTTGTTTAGGGCAGCTCACTAACTTGACAACATTTGACTTTCACTCATCCCAGGCTTCAGACTAGATCCGGATACGTTTGCATTAGCTCTTTCACCCTGGTCTGGGGTGCCCTTTTTTGCTCTTTCAACACAGGTTTGGAGCTCTGTTTTTAAAATTCTCTTAAGAGTTTTCTTTAACATGTTGGTAGCAGTGGTAAAATATCTCCCTTCCAAACGTTAAGTGTTGTAGCCCTCTAAGGATTGTGATGGCCAGATGTTGATCACTG
The DNA here is from genome assembly GCF_964261635.1 of Lissotriton helveticus. Lineage (NCBI taxonomy): Eukaryota > Metazoa > Chordata > Amphibia > Caudata > Salamandridae > Lissotriton > Lissotriton helveticus. The sequence goes on from NC_136059.1 coordinate 646,909,365, forward strand.
ACCCCCATGACATGTGTTGGTGTTTAAGCATGAATCTACGTCCTGTAAGTCATGTCTTAGCATGCACCCCATGGCCTTTAAAGAAAGGGAGGCAAATCTGTTCACGGCCAAGGCCTGGGACGGTCACCGTGCCATCCGCTAGTCCCGTCTCCGATCAAGCTCTTTAGAGTTGCTCTTCTAGACATCCTCCACAAAATTAAAAAGCAACCATAATAAAAAGAGGGGACATGGAGACTCCTCCAAACGGTGCTTGCTACAAGGTTTCAGAAGCTCTCCAATGCCATGTGTTTGATCTTTGGACCCCGAACCTTTTGAAGTCAAATGCATGGCTCTAGCAGGGCCATTGGACTTGGCACTGATGCCGACTCATTCTGTCCCTCAGGAGCCAGCTCTGGGACCACTGACCTAACTTGAATTCCCTACTCCGGTATTGGACACTGCATTCTGTTTGAATGCAATGCCCAACATTTTCAGAAGGGCCATGATCCTCCTTGGGCCGCCTTCGTTCCATATGGGACATCTATCGACAGCACATTTTCTGATACAGAAACAAGTGCCAACTGCCTCTTTCAAAGCATGGCATCGCTGTTGCTGGCTCTGAGTCAAACGACTCCGGTACCTAGACTGGACCAAACTATACCTTCATCTGACTTCCTATTAGTAAAGTCGCATAGAGAGGCTCAACGATTGTTAAAAGAGCAGCAAAGTAGGGAGAACCAGGATGCTGGGTCAAGTCACTATAGAGAGACAATCCATAATCTTTATTGTAGTGACTTGAACCCAGTGGAAGATGTCAGACATGACACCAATACTAGTGACACTGTGCAATCTTGACACCTTATTAATATTAATCTCTAACGGATGTTGGAGTTCAGAGAGTAAAGTAGTCACTGCGGTCTGCTTGCGACCAATCACACCACACCACATTAGTGACTGACTGCAGTCAGATTCTTGGAGGAGGAGCATGGACATGTGAATGTCCATGGAAAAGTCAGTCTTTGAAGTGTGTCAGTTTCTTCTGGAACTGGGAAAATATCAGGATCATGGCGGAATTATTGTGAATTTGGGTAATAACTCTTCGACAGGTGTTTAGTAATATGATGCAAGAAAAGGCCACGATGTGAAGGTGATCTGTGGTGTATTTTCGTTGTATCTTCATGTTGGAAATTGGCACTCCCCTCAAAAAAAGTTGATGAGTTTGTATTTTAGACGTGCTCTTATGAAGCTGTGTGTAATTTCTTTTTTATCCTTTTACGATTTTACAATTTACATAGAAAAGAAAAGTTGTGGGCGCCACAACAAATATTTCTGTACCAACACTAAGCAGATTGACTCTAGGCAATAGACTTTTATATTCTAGTCCCAAGAGGCACACATGATTCCTGAGATTCTGAATTGGAAGTGAGAATTACTTGTACAAAGTCCTTATTCTGATGTCAATACCTCAAACTTCATCAGAGTGATAGGTAAGGATCTTTATCCAGTGAGAGGCGGAGCTAGCGAGCGCAGAAAATGGCCGCATAGTTCCCGGGCTCCGCCGGCACCATCAAAGATCCTACAACAATCCTGCACCAAACGACCTTCTCACTCCCCCCCCCCCCCCCCCCCGACACCCTCGCGTCTGGCGGAACAGCTGCGGATCAGGGGGATCTGCTCGGGGTGCGGTTCCGCCGGCCACAACTGCAGAAATCGGCTTGATCTCCAGAGCGTGGTGCAGGCCGCAGACCGCGGCCTCTAGTGAGCCGGGCACCCGCAGTGCATGCAGGGACGTGCGGCGGCGGACAACGAGTGCGCCCCCCCAGGCGGGTCACACTGCTGCAGACGGCGTTTGCGGACCGGGCGGACGATAGAGAAAGCCATCCGGGGACAACGAACACCCCGGACCTCTGCGACTGTGGCGGCTGGAGAGTGCAGGTGAGCCGGCTCGGCGGAACGGAGGGAGCCCGGCGGCACCTTTGCACTGCGGCCAGCAAGAAGAGCGGGGGAGGCGACGGCTGCGTCGCATGCTGCGGGGAACGCACTACAAGATAGGAAAACAGCAGCAGGCGACCCTGAATCTGCCCTTCTCCTGCCTGCCCGCCATATCCACCGCAATATAGTTTTGGGACCTCCTCCGCCTGGGACACTGGTGAATCGGTGGGTGGCGGCTCTTGCACCTACCCGACGCGGAGCCTGGCTTGCCCATCCTGACGCCTGCGGCCGCCCAGAAGGTACTGTACACCCGCTCCCTGCTCACGGAGGCACGATATCCCTCCATTGTGGGGGCGACCAGTATCACTCGCTACCTTCCGGCCCCTTCAGCGGGGGGACAGGGTGTGTAGATAGTGCGCAGGCCCCTGATACAGCGCATATTGGGCACTGAGAGACACGCTGGGCCAGCTGGTTGCGCCACAGCGGATTCCGTTAGGACTATCAAAATCGACACGACGCTGCTGACCATTGGGAAAGGGGACAGGACTCAGAGTAAGCTCCCCTTCTCGCAGAGGCGAGCTCCAGTGCAAAGCACCCCGACACAGCGAGACGAAGAGGTGCATACGGCGACCCCGCAGGACGACAACGCGGACATTAAAACAATGCTCCGCTCCATGGAGCAAAACATCCAAACAAATATAGCGACGCTGGGATCCAAGATGGACGCCATGTCCTACAGAATGGACCGCATGGCGGAGCGTCTGGACAAACACGCGGAAAGGCACGATATGGCCGAACGGCGAATTACAGAAGTGGAGGAGGCCCAAACAGATCTGGACACGGCGAGACGGAGGGCGGAAGCACTCATAAGGACATTGCAGGACAAGACGGAAGATTTGGAGGCGCGGTCACGGCGCTGCAACCTCCGCATCACTGGCCTGCCGGAGACCGCCCAGACCGGGAAAATGGGATTTTTCATAGAACGTATGCTCATCACGCTCTTGGGTGAAGGAGTGTTCTCAACTATGTTTGTCGTAGAACGAGCGCACCGAACACTAGGCCCAAAGCCCAATCCGGGCCTCCCGCCCCGCCCAGTCATAGCGAAACTATTGAATTATAGAGACAGAGACACGGCGCTGAGGCTGGCAAGAACCAAAGGGGACCTGCAATTCGAGGGGTCGGCGATTTCAATATTCCCGGACTTTACAGCGAGGGTGCAGGAAGCACGCAAACATTTCGCTCCACACAAGAAACGTCTTAGGGAAATGGGCCTCGACTACGCAATGTTATATCCAGCCAAATTGCGCGTGAATAGACAAGGCCACTCGCATATCTTCACGGACCCAGCGGAGTTGCAGAAAGCCTTGAAAACGTGGGCAAGGGAAAAAACGGTCGGACAAGCCGAGCACCGGCAGGAAGCGGAACCAAGCCGCCTTGATGAGCAGAAGTGATCTGAGAATGCGATGCCTGGAGCGCAGTGGACCCGTAAGAGACACTCCTATTATCCTAGAACACGGCGGGTTGTTACCCCGGATGAGAGACTCACTGAGGCGCTGAGACAGATAAGTGGGGCCAGGGATTGGGAATAAGAATGGACTAAACGCTGTGGTGAACTCTGGTCCCATGGTCTGGGGGTGTCTCAGATGGGGGGGACGCTGGCGGGGTGCGGGGGTTGAATATGGAGATGCAAGGGCAGGTGGGTCAATACGATGACCGAGGGGGAATTACCCACACTGAAATTCGGGTTGGTGCATTTAAACATTGCAGATGGTGCAGGGCGGAGGGAAGGGGGCCGGGCACCATAGTCGACAGTTGGACGCTTGGGACGAACCGGCTGGCTACCTTCGCCTCTGCGCGTTATGCACACGGGATTGTTTAACTTGTTGCTGGGGAGGGATGGGTGGGATGGGAAACTGCAAGGCCAATTTGGGGTGGGTCTGCTGTGGGTGGCGGGGGGAATTTGGGGTTTGTATTTGGATGCCAGTTGTTGTTCTGTTTGACTGCCGAGGTGCTGGAAGCTGAAATTTGGGCGAGTTCCGCTAGATACGGGATCGCCATTGTCACGCTACGCCGACTGCCAATCTTTGCTCTGCTGTTGCGCTGGGAACCTTTGCACAGTAGTCTTCTCACGCACACTACCAAACATGGCTGAGGCTGATACCATTACAGCACAGACAGGCCCTGCACGGACTCACCTACGGGCACTGACATGGAATGTCAGGGGCCTAAATGACTTCAGGAAGCTGCGTAAGGTACTTAGTTACCTGCGTAGGCATCACATAGACCTCGCTCTCCTGCAAGAGACACATTTACCGCTCAACAGCAGGATGTTATTACACAAAGGGTTGACGGGATGCAGTGTAGCAGCGGGATTCACCACTCACTCGAGGGGGACACTCACATGGGTAAACCCGCGCTCCAAACTCACATTGACGTCTCTAGAGACTGACCCAGAGGGGAGGTTAGTCATCAGTAGATGCAGGGGACAGGGGCATGACCTGTTGCTTGTGAATGTATATGGGCCTAACTACGATTCACCTGATTTTTATACGGAGTTAGCCCGGAGATGCAAGTCGTATGATTACACGAGTATGCTCTGGGGAGGGGACTTCAACTTGGTCCTGGACCCAGTCCTGGATAGGTCTGCGGGACCCCACAGGAGCCCGTCGGCGGCTGCCACGGCGCTTCTGACTGAACTAGTGCACTTGGAACTACTGGATGTGTGGCGCAGCCGTCATCACACCAAAGGGGGATACACTCATTACTCAGCTTATCACGCTCTACACACCAGAATAGATTACTGGCTTGCATCACACCAACTCACCAATAGTTTGAGGGACTGTCAAATACTGCCGCGCACTCTGTCTGACCACTCTCCTCTCCTTCTGATCCTGGAGACGCCGGTGCGCGGGATCCCCCCCTTTACGTGGCGCTTCCCTCCGTATTCGTTAATGGACGAGGTGTTCAGAGGGGAAATCGCGAATGAAATCGAAACCTTTTTTGAGACCAATACGGGCTCTGTGGACAGTTTCCAGACGCTATGGGAGACCTTTAAGGTCTACATTCGCGGGATAGCCATGGCCAAACACTCCAGTGTCCTGAAGTCCGTCAGGCAGAGACTTAAATACCTGGAAAACCAGCGAACAGATCTGGAGGCGAGGCAACGGGAGGACCCCGAGGGGGACGCCTCGGACCAAACTAAACAATTACTGACAGAATATAACACAGAGGCAGACAGGGAGGTGCAACACATGGGTAAATATGCTACGGCCCGCACTTATGGAGAGGGTGAAAGACCGGGCTCCCTCTTGGCTAAGATGATTCGGCATGAACGACGTCCGCTACTTATTGGTGAGCTGATCTCGAGCACGGGGGAGACCCTCACGGATGAAGAACAGATTGTAGGGGAATTTAGGCGGTACTATTCTACTTTATACGAATCAAAGTCAGCGGGAATGGAAGGGGCAATCGACGACTACCTAAGTTATATTAAGATGCCGCAGCCTTCCAACTTGCAGAGAGAATTCCTTATGATGCCCATCCAAAGGGAGGAAATAGCAGAGGCGCTAGATAGCATGCGGTCCGGTAGCGCTCCAGGCGCAGATGGATTAACTGTCGGCTTCTACAAGTCCTTTAAAGATCAGCTGGTCCCCTACCTCTCAGCGTTATTTGACGATATATGCATGGAAGGCTCCATGCCCCCGACTATGCGAGAGGCACTCATCATAACGATCCTTAAGCCGGGGAAGCCCGACACTGAGTGTGACTCATACAGACCCCTATCCCTGATCAATGTCGACGCTAAGCTGTATGCCAAGGTTCTGGCGACGCGACTCGCACTCCTCGCCCCGGAGCTGGTAGCCCCAGAACAGGCAGGTTTTATTCCTTCTAGGAACCTTACGTACAATATACGCACGGTCCTGGGGACGATGCAGCATGTGAAGCCGGAGAATAAGGCACTGGCAGTATTTCTCGATATGGAGAAAGCCTTTGACTCCGTAGAATGGCCATTCATGTCCAGAGTGCTTAGGAAGTTGGGGCTGGGCGAACCCTTCCTACAAATGATAGGCGCTTTGTATTATAAACCATCGGCCAGACTGCGAATTGGCGATACAGTCACGGAGGCGTTCGGAATAGGCAGGGGTACTAGACAGGGCTGCCCCCTCTCCCCATTGCTATACGCCCTAGTGGCGGAGCCTCTAGCGTGTGCACTCCGAGAATACCACAGTCACGAGGGCATTAATTTCCCCACCTACAGAATTTGTATCTCCACGTACGCTGACGACATGCTTTTGTACGTCAGAGACCCAGAGCTCAACCTCTCCCCAGTGCTCAGGGAAGTGGTGCAGTTCGGCGCCCTATCCGGCCTCAAGGTAAACTGGACCAAATCGGTGGCGTTCCCACTGACTCCGGTGACGAGTAAATTTGTCATGGATTACCCATTGCAGTGGTCAGACGACCCAGTTAGGTACTTAGGCATACAACTACATACAGACCCGGATGTGTTAGTTAGGGAAAATTATGGTGTTGCTTACACAAAGTTAACTGAGGATGTTGACAGATGGTGTAGGTTGCCGCTGTCCCTTGTGGGCCGTATCGCGCTCATGAAAATGTTGGTACTCCCGAGGTTCTTGTTCCTCTTCAACAATCTACCGGTGATCCTCTCTAAGGCCTTCTTCAGAACACTGACTCAAACCCTCACGCGGTTGGCATGGGGAGGAAAGCAACCTAGGGTAAAATGGCAAGTCCTGACCCTCCCATACGACCAAGGCGGACTAGGGGACCCGGATTTAGAACAGTACTATAGGGTCGCGCAGGCGGCACACTTGCATACCTGGATACACGGGGATCGTAATATCCCCCACGTGATTCTAGAGACACTATTCACGAAACCCCTCCCGCCAGCGGCTACTATATTCGAACCGGCCACGCGACGGGTAGGAACTCTAGACTCGATCAAGACGACAAATCATGCATGGCACTCCTTGGCCAAGAGCCATGACTGCTCACTGCTGTATTCCCCCCTGGTTCCGATAGCATGGGCCGTGTGGCTGCCACCGCTGCGGGAAAAGGGAGTCACATGTGCCCTCAGTCAACTGGGCATACTCAAATTGGGGGACTTGTTCAGGGACGGGAGGGTGGTTTCCTGGGACCAGGTCGCTTCCTCCCAGATCCCATCAACGTTACTGCACCGTTTTCACTTGCACAGGGTCCGCGCGGCGCTTCAGGAACTGCTGGGCCCAGACATGGAAGAACCCCACGAACTGCCAGAGCTGACGTACGTCATAAAAAAGCAATCATCCTGCAAATTGATAGCACGATTATACAAGATGGGGCAGTGTCACCGAGAACGGGCACCCTCGAAGGCCCGACTGGCGTGGCAACGAGACCTACAGTCGGAGATAAGTGACGCAATGTGGAAGTATTGCTGCCAAAATACGAAAAGTGTGTCGCTGAATGCCAGGCACAGGTTAATCCAGTTTAAGTTTCTACAGAGAGTGTATTACACTCCAGAACGCTTGCACAGATACGGGCTCCGACAGACGCCCGAATGTGAACGCTGCCACGCGCCAGTGGCGGACTTCCTACACATGGCGTGGTCCTGCCCGGGAATTAACAACTTCTGGGAGGAAGTTTTTCAAGAGCTGGGTCGTATACTCGAGATTGAGCTTCCAGTAGATCCGGCGCTGGCATTGTTGGGACACACCAGAGTTCTACCTCCGGCGACACGTCGCTTGGCTGGCATAGGGTTAATTATGGCTCGACGAGCGGTGGCGCAGTGTTGGATGCGAGGCCCGCTTCCAACTAAACGAAGGTGGGACAGGGACATGCTGTACAGTTGTACACAATCACAGCTATATAGTGAACTCTTACCCCCTGTTAGTAGGCCTAAAAATTTTTGGGACCTGTATCTGACCTACAATTCCAATAGAAACACCGCGGAGGAGGATCAGGAGGAGACAGAGGGACAACGGGAGGGAGAGGGGGACCAGGAGGATTAGATAACATCATTGGTCACCTGAGAGGGCAAGTGGATGGGACACCCGGGTAGGTAGGGCAGCTAGAAGACACAGACATATAGACTGCCAACACAGGGAGACACTCAGGACGGGAGGACAGGGGGGGGGGGCATGAGTGGGCGGGGAGGATGCAGGACAATGTCGACGTGGGCGGAATGGCACACAACATTGGGAAGACAGTGACACAATAATGTAAGCACACGGCAGTCAAGGGAGGGGGGTTATTGGGTTAGTTGTGTCAGGGCGGTTGGTCCTTGATCTCGTTGTAGGACGCACATACATCACGTTAATACCTACATTCTACTGGTAGCCGCCAAAATCACCCTCACCGAGGACTGAGGGACGGGGACTCGGGGAGTAGGCATACACGCAACACTATCCACGCTGTACTGTTGAATCTTGGCCAACTAGATCCTAGGAAGATGGTGAAGTGTTTTTTACTTTTTCCTTTCTTTCTCCATTTTATATGCATTGGTCTTGATTACTGTACTGCCATAGTCCTAGTTTGCTGCCGGCCCCAGGGTTGTAGGTGGAAAGCTGTGTGTGTGAATTGATGACGAATAAAAGTTTATAACCAAAAAAAAAAAAAAAAAAAAAGGATCTTTATCTAGTCTTTTCTTACTCTTTGTCTCCTCATTCACAGCTGCTGCCAAGTCTGGGTCTATATATCAAATAAGACACTTCCTATCTGGTTCAAAGCAAAACCATTCAATTTATATACGCAGTCATGTGTGGAAAAATGTGTTTTCTTAATGGGACTTGACGTCTCTGTCACAAGACCCCATTTCGTCCCATATTCAAACAATCCTCCACTTTTGTGGGTTCAGTGGTAAATAACAGATTACACACAACCTTTAAATTAATGGCTATTATTAAAATCAGAAAGATGTCAGAAGAAGGAAGATTGTGAGAATTAGAGCTTGAGGAACATAACACTGTTTTTTCGCCATCGTTGAGGGGTTGCAAGAATAACATTTTGCGAGAAGTTCTTTCTAGCTACCCATATGGAAAATCTGATAGAGACGTCTAGCCGCAGATTCCTTAATTTAGAATATCCCCAGGCGTCAGACTGGATCAGAAAATGTTTGCGTAGTAGCACTTTTGCATGCCGGGGGGCTGCGCCTTACGGCTCTGCCCTGATGTCATCCATGGATGTGACATCAGCGGAGCTATATATGCCCCGCACCGGCGCACCAACATCAGTTTTCTTCAGCGTCACAACGTGGATCCTGGAAACCAGTAGTTCATGGCCTAGTTTTGGGCCTTCTCAGCACAGTTGGTGTCGTACTGGAACAGTGTGCAATGCCCTCCGGGTTCAAAGCCTGTGAGACCTGTGCCCTTCAGATGTCTGGCTCTGACCCCCACCTTATTTGCATGTGATGCCTTGGTGTGCACCACGATTCCAAACAATGCGGCGACTGTCAACAGATGAAGCCGAAGTCCCTATTGGAACGCCGTACGAAACTGTGGGCCGCACGTCTGTCCAGCCCAGCCTCATCTCGTCACCGCGCTCCCTCTCCAGAGGGGGCTCATTCCAGAGGCTGCTCCCACGACCGGCACTCTAAAAAAGGTAGGCGGAGTCACAACGTCCACTGAGGTCTACCTCCCGTAGGCGTGCCTCTTGGCCCATTCGTCTCATAAGGGGTCAGCTAAGGGCACCCGGAGGTCACCTCCTCCATACCCTCCTTTTCCAGGAGTTGGAGCGACGCGGGCCCAAATGGAGGCCTACTCCCAGGCTGTTCAGGCCTACTTTGAGTACCCCTCTCTCCCTGGCACACCTTCAGGCCCCACGGAGGCGAAGGGTACTCAGGCTTGGCCCTCATCGGCGGATCCTTCCCCGACCAGGGCTGTGTGCACCGACTCCGACTCTGGAACCGAGGCGACGACGTTGGGCCGTTGCCCAGACCATCTTGGTCGCTCTAGCGCACTCCACCAGTCAAGTCTTTTGGGCCCATAGGTTCAGTTCTACTTCTTGCGAGGTACTCAACTCCTTTTTTAACCTGTTTCTTTACTAGGTGTGTTTTTGTTCCATATCGGCCCTTGCTGGGCAGGGGTCAGTATCCTGCTGCCTTCGTATCCTTACAGGAACAGGTTCAACAGTGTTTACGCTATTCGAGTTGTTTCGCTGGGGCTAGCTCTGACTTGTCAACACTTCGGATTCTGCGATCCTTCTTGCCCCCTTGCTCGTCTTCTTTCGAAGTTTGGCATTTTTCGCTCAAGCACCAGCGTTCTGGCTTGGTGTTTTCCTTCTCTCATCCCTTCTACATATAGGGGTTTTTGTGTTATTCTGGATGGGCTCTGGTGCCCTAGCCTCCCTTGATTCCCGCTCTCTTCAGAGCATAGGGGTCTGGTGGGTGGCTGCGCTGTAATTTCTGTCCCCACTGTGTTTCGCCTTTGGTTGGCGACACTGCTTTGGGCATGTTATTGACGACTAGGTTCTCTCTGGACCTTAGTGGGCTTCAGTCGCAGTTCCGCCTCCGCTAGGGGTATGGCTTTGGTATCTATTCTAAGTTAAGGAATCTGCGGCTAGACGTCTCTATCAGATGAACAAGTTACTTACCTTCGGTAACGATTTATCTGGTAGAGACATAGTCTAGCTCAGATTCCTTACCCCCCGCCCGTCCTGCGACAACCTTTTCAGGTTGGGCTTCTTGTCTTCGCCTCCCTTTGGGTGGCTTTATTCCTCTGCGGGGTGACGTCATCCTCACTCCGACTCACAAGGCTACATTCTGTTTCGCGGCTCTGTTCTACCCAGCCTTATGATTGGACAGTATGCTCATATACCATGTGTCCTTTACAACCCCTACCCTGGGTTGTCCGATATGAGTCTAAATGCTTCTACCCCCCATCCTTCCCTTCTATCTTCTTCAACCGCTTGAGGTCTCTTGCCTCCCCTGCACTCTAGCTGTGTCAGTCTCTAACAATGCTGCTTTCGGTAGGTACCTTATTCGGATCTAACGTGTCCTTTTGGGTGAAGCCTAATGGTAGTTTATCCTTACTCCTGGGTTCTGGACTGGTTGTTCTTCACTGTCACATATTGTGGTTGCAGCCTTTTTGCTATTTGCTGTGATGATTCACCAAGGAGTAAGTCTTGTGCCTCTGATGGCACAGGCTCACACAGGCCAAGGTTTCAAATCCTGCCTTTGCTCTGGCTCTTCTTCTGCCTCCAGAGCAGGGTTTGAACTTAACAATTGCGAGGGGCCCCCCCAGAGTGGTGCTCTGTTCTTTACCCTTCCTCAGTTTGCTATGTACGGTGCCTGGCACTGTCCTTCTATGGTGATGTTTTTCAGTTTCAGCTTCAGTTTTTCTGCACACTGTTCCCATATTTTCACAGTTTTTGGAGTCGACGAAAACTGAAGTTGGCGCGCCGCGACGGGCATATATGGCTCCGCTGACTTCACGTCCATGGACGACGTCAGGGTGGAGCTGTATGGCGCCGCCCCCCGGTGCGCAGAGGTGCTGCTGCTGCGTAACATTTTCCGGATCCAGTCTGACGCCTGGGGATATTCTAAGTTAAGGAATCTGTGGCTAGACTATGTCTCTACCAGATACATCGTTACCGAAGGTAAGTAACTTGTTCAACAGTTGTAACAGATTACTTCCCTAGAACCGTGTTGCCCAAGTGGGTGATCTGACAGTACAAGACAATTTTTCTACCTAAAAACAATTTCTTATCAACATGTAGGAGATGGAGCAACTGCATGTTACCCTGCTGATGATACCCAGCATCATTTCCTGCCGATAGCTGACAATACAACCATGTATTTATTGAGCAAAGTAGGAAGACTGCAGCTCAGAATTATTTCCAAGGAAGTGCAGACAATCCGGCACTTTCTGCTACAAAGTTTGCCTAAGTCTGCCCAAAGTTTCAAGTCTTTCATGTGATCTTGTCCACCCTCTCATTTATCTTCTGGTTGATACTTGCTTGAGAGCCTACTCCCACCTGACGTGCCTTGATTTCCAGTTGTTTCCACCACATTCCAAATCCAAGAATTTCAGACACTTTAAGCATAAATACTTGGTGGGACGAATTCTTCTCCTGAGTCTCCAAGAGTCCTTGCGTTTGTTTTTCTGGCATACCTCATGGTTGTACTCCATTGAACAAATGTGAAAGCCCTCGATTGTGCTGCAGGTCACTTTTGACGTTATCGGCGTCAGAGCTGGGATCTCTTGTGATGGGCTACACCCTTTTGAGTTTGAATGGTAGTGTATGTTCGAGGCATGTGGGCTGCTGAATTCATATCTGTGCATAGATCGCCGCCTAGTGTTGGGTCCGGATGATTGCACTTTGCTGTCTTGGAAGAGTCTTCGCAGTGTCACGAGATAGGTGACTCCTCCCCTGGACTACAGTGCGCATGGGCATCTTCTCCATCCTCAGATTGTTTTTTCCCGCCATTGGGTTCGGATGGTACTCCACAACTCCAACTTCGGAATCGAAACAAAACTTTTCTAAAGGCCTTCGACTTCGACGGTATTGTTTGCGTTCGGTACCTCTCTACTCAATCAAGCTTTCCATCTCGACTCGGTCGTCGACGCGAGCCGTTGGGCCTTTTCGGCGCCACATGAGAATGCCGTTGATGGAAAGAAGCCCGTTTAAAAGGTGCCCATAATGCCACTCCAAGTTCCCACATACTGACAAACACTCAGTATGCAACAATTGCCTTTCCCCAGACCATAAGGAAGAAACCTGCCCAGCATGCGCCCAGTTTCGGTCGAAGAAAACAATACGGATCCGACGGGCCGCTAGGCAAGAGATGCAGCGACAGACACCGGAACCGGAAAACATCTTCGATGATGACCAAGAACTACCGGAAGCTCCTGATCCGGACCTAGAGATCGTCACCGTCGAGGACTACTCGGACTCCGATGACAAGATCCCACCGGGGCAAATCGTGAGTACACAGCCCCCGACACCGATTACCCCGTTACCAAAGGCTCCGGTCGAGGCATTGCCAAAAGGCCTTAGCCAAGATCCGAAAAAAGTTTCGGCAGGCCCGCCATCCGGCTCGGCTCCGAAACCTTCAGAAACCCCAGGGCCAAGTACCATCATCCCTAAGAAGGTTCCAGAGCCAAAGAAGGTCGTCGATCCGAAGGGCGCCGAACCGAAAAAGGCCGTACAGCCCAAAAACGTCGAGCCAAAGAAGACTGTCGACCAGAAAAAGGCCGCACAGCCAAAAAGCGTTGACCCCAAAAGGGTAGTCGAACCGAACAAGGACACACAGCCAAAGGGCGCCGAACCAAAAAAGGTCGTCGACCCGAACAAGCCCGCTGTACCGAAAACCGTCGACCTGGCAAAGGTCGCCGGCAAGAAGGGTGCCGTACCGAAGCCCGTAGCACGGCCGGACAAGGCTATCGACCTGAAAATAAATGCTCCGAAGACACCAGTCGATCCAAAGAAGACCATCGACTCGGAAAAGGACAGTCAACCAAAAAAGCCTGTCGAGCACAAGAAACTTGTCGAACCGAAAGATCCAGTCGACCCGAAAAAAGGGCACGAGCCGAACAAAAGCAATAAGACACCAAAAGTCGTTGACAAAAGAAGGTGTTACCGACCCAAAAAAGTCTAACACTAAACCAAGGACTGTAGAAGAAGAACTCCTCCATCCAGATCCATTAGACGACCAAGCAAAAATATATATTAATCCAGAGACTGGTAAAGTCACAATCCTGCACAGGAAGAAGAGGCCACTGGACACTGGCTCTCATTTCCCTATTCCATTGAAGAAGAAGGACTTTGGGACTTCTCCCTCTAGGCCCTTCATGCCTTTCTATCCTATCATGCCTACTACACCTTTTGCTCCTTACTCTCCTTCTCACCACGGGGACAATGAGGGGAACACAGGGGAAAATCCACAGCCAGAATATGATTTTCCACAAGATCCTCAACCACAAGAGGAACCATGGGAGGAGCAAACAGACCCTTACAACACCCATCTCATCCCTGATGTACCCTCTTATCCAACTAGGCCGTCACCTACTGATGACACTGTTGTCTTCAACCAACTCCTAGACAGGGCAGCTCAGTACTACAACGTAGACATGCATAATGACCCTGTAGAAGAATACTTCTTATTTGACACCTTCCCCACTTCAGAAAAGAGTGTCGGAACACTTCCTCTGTTAAAGGGAGTGCTAAAACACGCACCTGACATATTTAAGGATACAGCCAGGGCACGAGTAATCAATCCCAGGATAGAGAAGAAGTATAGAGCAGCCCATACAGACCCTACCAACTTCAGAGGACAGTTACCATTAAACTCACTGGTAGTAGCTAATGCACATAAAAAGGCCAACTCCCAAACAACGGGGGAAGCACCTCCACCCGATAAGGAATCAAAGATACTAGAGGCGTCAGGTAAAAGGGTAGCAGCACAAGCCTCCAACTCATGGACGATTGCTAATACACAAGCCCTACTGGCTCGTTACGACAGGGCACATTATGACCTGCTCGAAAGCCTAATGCAACACCTACCTGAGCCTTTTAAAGCACAAGCGGATGACCTGATAAAGGAGGGACCATTTATTACAAATGCCTCTATCAAATGTGCGCTTGACGCAGCAGACACAGCAGCCAGATCAATTAACACTAGCGTCTTACTACGCAGATATGCATGGCTGCGCATTTCAGGCTTTAAGAACGAGGTGCAGTCCACCATTCTTAATCAGCCAGTCAATCAGGACTTGCTATTTGGGCCTGCTGTCGACACCATTTTAGACAAATGAAAAAAGACACAGAAACCCCAAAATCAATTGGGGCATTGCAGTTTCAGCAACATAGAGGCTCCTATCGACGCTCCTCATACAGAGCAACTACACGAGGAAATACCTCGCAGACGTCATCCTCATACACACAGGGTTCCTTTACCAAAAACTCAAACAGAGGAGGTTATAGGGGCAACAATAATCAGGGACAAGGACGTGGAGGCAATAACACCAGAGCCTCCACTGCCACAAAACAGTGACTTTATCACGCTACCTCCAGACCACCTAACACCGGTCGGAGGCAGACTCCAACAGTTCCTACCTGTCTGGCACGCAATTACCACGGACAGGTGGGTGAGAGAAATAATCCAGTATGGGTATTGCCTAGAACTGACTTCTACACCACCAAACATACCACCCAGACACCGTCCAATGTCCCTGGAACACATCACCCTGCTCCAACAAGAGGTGAAATGCATGCTGGAAAAGGGGGCCATAGAGCCAGTCCCTTTCCACCAGCAAGGGACAGGAGTATACTCCCTATACTTCCTTATTCCCAAAAAGGACGGTTCCCTCAGATCAATATTGGACCTCAGACCCCTAAATCAATACATACTGTCGGAGCACTTCCATATGATCACACTACAGCAAGTGCTCCCGTTGCTACAACAAGGAGACTTCCTAGCAACACTGGACCTCAAGGATGCGTACTTTCACATACCTATCCATCCAGCCCACAGAAAATATCTCAGGTTCACAATAGAGGGCAACACTACCAATTCAAGGTTTTGCCCTTCGTGGTTACCACGGCTCCAAGAGTGTTTACAAAATGCTTAGCGACAGTGGCAGCACATCTCAGAAGGCACCAAATCCATGTGTTCCCTTATCTAGACGATTGGCTAATACAAGCAAAATCGTACCAACAGTGTGCAGCACACACGTCTCAAACACTTCAGTTGCTTCACAGCCTAAGGTTTTCGATTTACTACCCAAAATCGCATCTGCAACCATCCCACACACAACAATATCTGGGAGCCACTATAGACACCTCCATGGCAAAGGCATACCCAAACTCAGCGAGGATAGCCAGCATGCAGATACTTATTCGCAAATTTCTGCCACAACACTCTCTGCCAGCTCGAGTCTTTATGCAGCTCATAGGCATGATGGCCTTCTGCATATTCATTGTCCCCCATGCCAGACTTCAAATGCGTCCCCTACAAGAATGCCTAGCACAGCAATGGAACCAGGCTCGAGGACAACTAAAAGACCTAGTGTTGGTAGACAGTCACGCTCACAACTCTCTGCAGTGGTGGAACCCACAAAACCTTTCCAAGGGGCGATTGTTCCAAGAGCCGGTTCCACAACTAGTACGAACAGCGGACGTATCACTGACAGGCTGGGGAGCCCATCTCCTTCAATACACAGTACAAGGGCTCTGGACAACCAAACAAAAGAAACTGCATATCAACCAACTAGAGTTGCTAGCGATATTCCTAGCCCTGAAAGCATTTCAGAAATACTTGTACAGCAAGACTGTGTTTATCCGGACGGACAACATGACCGCAATGTACTATATCCAGAAACAGGGAGGAACGCACTCTCCACAGCTGTCCCACCTGGCACAAAGCATATGGAAGTGGGCGATTCCAAAAAACATTTTTCTCCTAGCAGACATCTTCCAGGGAAGGACAATCAGATGGCCGACCTGCTCAGCAGGCACAGCCAACAACTACACGAATGGCAGATTCACCCCCAAGTTCTCCAGCCATTCTTCGAACAGTGGGGTCACCCAGAAATAGACCTGTTTGCCACAAAAGAAAACTCCAAATGCCCGTACTTTGCCGCCAGGTTCCCACATCCGTTGTCACAGGGCAATGCGATATGGATGAACTGGTCAGGCAGATTTGCGTACGCTTTTCTCCCAGCACCGCTAATCCCGCTGGTGGCGCGCAAACTGCAGCAACACTCACTCACACTAATCCTAGTTGCTCCCACATGGGCGAGACAACCGTGGTACACAACTTTCCTGGAACTTTCAGTAGTTCCCCATAAAAGACTGTAACTCAGCACCATGGAGAAATCAGACACCCAGATCCCAATCAGATGAACCTAGCGATCTGGCTCCTGAAGTCTTAGAGTTTGGATACCTTAACTTGCCTCCAGACTGCATGAACATCATTAGGGAGGCGAGACGACCAACTACACAAGCGTGCTATGCAGCTAAATGGAAGAGATTTGTTATTTACTGCAACAATAATCAAATCAACCCATTAGACGCTTCCATACAAAACATCATGTGTTACCTGCTGCATCTACAATGATGCAACTTAGCATACTCTTCCATACGACTACACCTCGCTGCTATAGCAGCATACCTTCAAAACAGGCAACACCTTTTACTGTTTAGAGTACCAGCAATCAAAGCCTTCATAGAGGGTCTAAAAAGGGTGATCCCTCCAAGTCACACCCCTTCCCCTGTCTGGAATCTAAATATAGTGCTTACCAGACTTATGGGACCTCCTTTCGAACCGCTACACTCATGCGAACTACAATTCTTAACGTGGAAGGTAGCATTCTTGGTTGCCATTACCTCACTCACAAGAGTAAGCAAATTACAAGCACTAACAATCCAAGAACCTTTCATGCAAATACATGCCAACAGGGTGGTTCTTAGAACAAACCCTAAGTTCATGCCAAAGGTCGTATCCAATTTCCATATATATCAATCAATAGAACTGCCAGTATTCTTTCAAAATCCACAGTCAGTAGCTGAGAGAGCCCTACACACATTAGATGTAAAAAGAGCTCTACTTTATTATGTGGACAGAACTAAATCATTTAGAAAAACAATGCAGCTACTTGTTGCTTTTGCACCACAACACAAGGGACATCCTATATCAAAGTCAGGAATAGCCAGATGGATAGTTAAATGCATTCAAATATGCTATCAAAAGGCAAAACGCACTTTAACTGTCCCCCCAAGAGCACACTGTGCAAGAAAAATGGGGGCATTCATGGCTTTCCTAGGGAATATTCCCCTTGAAGACATATGTAAGGCAGCCACATGGACCACCATACACACTTTCACAAAACACTACTGTGTAGACGTGCAAGCAAAACAGCAAGCTGCTGTAGGCCAGGCTGTCCTCAAAACTCTTTTTCAAACTGCTGCAGCTGGCACAGGTAACCACCGCTAGAGGAGATACTGCTATACAGTCTATGCACAGATATGAATTCAGCAGCCCACATGCCTCGAACGGAATATGCTACTTACCAGTATGCATCTGTTCTTGGCATGTAGGGCTGCTGACATTCATATCGCCCGCCCTCCTCCCCGGTGCCTGTCGCATCTGCAGCATTATCTCTGGCATGGCCATCTCTTACTTTACTATCTCCATCTCTGCCACAATGGCGAAAAACAATCTGAGGATGGAGAAGATGCCCATGCGCACTGTAGTCCAGGGGAGGAGTCACCTATCTCGTGATACTTTGAAGACTCTTCCAAGACAACAAAGTGCAATCATCCTGCCCCAACACTAGGCGGCGATCTATGCACAGATATGAATGTCAGCAGCCCTACATGCCAAGAACAGATGCATACTGGTAAGTAGCATATTCCTTTGTATATTGTTTGCACATGCCTTTTCACGTTCACCTCTGTGGCAAGACTGCTTAGAATGTGTTCCCAGTAAAAGTGTGTCCCAGACTGGGTTCCTTTTCTCTAATCATATCTGGGATCATGTATCCGCAATGTATATTGTGTGTGTTGTCATTGGTCAACGGTGGGTCAGTTGATCTGTTTTTGTGAATGCTGGTGAGCGGAGGTCTTTTTGTTGTCCGCTTAAGACATACCAGGCAGAAATGACATCCTTGGTGTTCTCCCTATAGCATGCATTTATGGTGTGTAAGGAGGTTTCCAACCCCTTTCCGTTTTCTAGAGTAGGATTCTCCTACCTTGGGTAGCACTTACCCATCCCCCTGTTTACTTTGTTTTTGGAATCTCCTGCGGCAGGGAGATTATATGAAAGTTGAAATCTGTGACCAAAACATATTATCCCTAGACAGAACCGGCTTGACCATGACTTTGAGCACAGTAGTATGCAAAATTGATCCAGCAACAGAAATGGAATACTTCTCCTGGATTGGAGGAAACTACAGACTTGCAAAGCTTACAGACTTTGTTTTTAGGTCAAGCATTTGAGACCTCTTGTATATACTTATATATTAGTATAGACTTATATGTGTATGTACTTTGTGGGCTCTGGAGATCAACCCTAGGACTGTCTTCTTCCGCATAGGTAGTTTCTTTTTCTGTTCAACTGCCTCTATTTCATTGTCTTAAGAGAAAAGGACCAGTAGAGGTCAGTAAAATACCAGAATTGCTTTCTGCTGAGGGACTTTCTTTTTTCAATTTTTGCTGGCAACTGCCTCCATTTAACTTGCTTGATAGAAAACGACCAGCAGCGGTCAGTTAAATACTAGAATCACTTTAGCATTCTCTAGATTACAGTCCATAGAAATATGTTTTTCAAATCTTATATTTTCAGTGATATGACCACCAAAGGCCCTGGTTTTATACTAAAAACAGGCAATATTTCTCTCTGTGTTCCCATACCTGGTGTGTCACATAGTTTGGTGCTTACCTTCCCTCTATGTTCAAGAATGTAGATGTTTCAGCACCCAGGCTAACGTGCTGCATAGCTAAATACATATAAAGTCTCAAAGGCGAGACCAATTGCATTTTAAATGCTTGTTGGTTCTGGCATCCCACCTTGACTATCAGAGGGCTGTAACTACTGGTGCCCTCAGGCCCTACTAAATGTTTTCTTGTCATCTTGTCACTGAGTTTGGCCTGTGCACTAGTGCAAGAACACAACCGCCAGGAGTGAAACCTCTTTGGTTGCCATCTTCTCTCCTGTTATTGGTTGAATTGTGGGAAGTCTTCTAAGTTGCTTTACTGGTGTGACTTGAGAAGAGACTGAATTTCTGGTGATATTTCGAACTGCTGGTTCCTCACCTTTTGAATTTTTCCTGGGGTTAGACTAGTTTTGGAATATTTCAAAGTAATTAAATCTTCATCTTGGCTGGTGAAAACATCGGATTCGGCTATGACCTTACACTGCCTACAGTTGTCATGACACAGAGCTGCAAGTAGATGCCATTTCTCCATGCTGGCATCCGTTCCTTCCTGCACCCTTTGACGTGGATACACCCCCTAAAACCACAAGCTTTAAACTGTGCTGAAGGCGTCGGGTGTCAATCACATATCCGCATGTTTATGTACAACTCCATTATTTATTTATTTTTGTTTAAATTTCGTTATTTGCGTTTATATATTGTTGATACAGAATTAACTTGGTATAAGATGCAAAAAATATGTGATGAGATCAGACAAGTAGGGTCCGTACATGTTTAAAGTAATAACGGGGCATGGGAACTAGGCTGTTAGGCGTGCACATAGTTTCTCAGTATGTAGGCAATCATTACAATATGGCGTTTATGCCCAACAACAATGATAAGTATCGTCTATTTCTGCTATTCACCATGTCCCAACAGAATCATGAGTTGATCTGGCCTCTGTGGCGTGGGTGGACCCGCACAATCTTCATTACAGGAAATAGTGCAATGCAAATTTCACATGAAAATAAACATATTGCAACAAACCAACACACTATGGTGGTTTTAGGTTATTAATGCTGCTTGCACCATGCAAGTACCAGTCTCTCAGTCACAAGCTCCCTCAAAGCAAGATATAGAGTAAAAAGAAAAGAAAATCCAAACCCATCCAAGCTCCTAAATAAATCGACAGTACTCATGCATGTAGTATCGGTGCTGAGTTACTGTGCGTGGTACCTGAGTTGTGAATTGTTTAGATGTTTAGGTTTGGCCCGGTCTCGTTGCCGTTCATTAAATTGTTGCCATCTAAGTCTTGGTCTGTTTGTTTGAGCTCTGGCGATATCGTGTCCCAGTATTGCGCAATGGAGTCTTTGCGCCAGCCAGCTATCTCCTCTCTGTGCAGTGCCGTACGTTCTGCCTGTGCCCACAATACTAGCAAGTTTTTCCAAAGGACAGGGGTGGTGTCTGCTTTTCCATCATTAAGTGACTGGTTGTTTAGCTACAATAAGGGCTAAATCTATGAAAGTGGAGGTGACTTTGTGCTTATTGGATCTGGGGAATAAGCCCAATTTACATTCCTCTCATGTATGCAATTGGGGTCTATCAGTGTAGGCTACCAGTGCTGCCGTCACCGCCAGCAGTACAGTTGTATCGAAGGGCAAGACCACAACATATGCAATAAATTTGTGACCACCTGCATGCATCGCGGGCAAGCGGAGTTGGTTAATTGGTAGTAGCTGTTTTGTTTGTCTGAGGATAGGTACTCTCTGTGCTTGATGTATGTCTGAATAACTCGAAATTTGGCGTTTCATGGTATCTTTGTGGGGCTGGCCAGAATCCTGTCCCATTCGCCATCCGCCCATGGAGTTCCCCTGTCGTCTTCCCACGGCGTGCGCTGAGACGTCAGTGGTTGTATGGTGTGCGTTAGCAGAGCCTCCGTCAGCCAATGTATAATGTGACTTCCGTTGCCCATTACAATCAAGTACTGGATCAGCAGGTGCATTTCTGGCTCAGTGGTCATGTCTTCCCACGACATTGTAAGTGATCGAATGATTGAATTATGTAGTAGGATATGGTCTGCTCGTAAGTTATACTCGCAAGACAGATTGTCAAAAGGTATCAAAGCACCGTCGACGTATAGATCACCAATTGTGTGAATTCCAGCGGTGTGCCAGTGTACAAGCGCTCCTTTGGAGGTACCTGTTTTATTTCTCTGGGTCCCCAAAAGGGGTAGCTCAGGGGATTATGCAATTTTACTCCTGTTAAGATATATGCTTCGTTTATAACAATGAAGAGCTATGGCCAGGTAGGTCGGAGATTGGGTAGGGGGTCGAGTCATTGGATGAAGCAGATGGCAAATCTGGGAGTGTGACCATGGTTATCGTGTTGAGGCTGTGTCAGGCAAATTAAGACCAGCAAGCTATTTTGTAACCAACTGAAGCTGTGCTGCTAAATAATAGAGTTCCATATTTGGAACGGCTAGCCCGCCCTTGTCTTGGGGCGCATATATAATTTCCAGAGCACTATTCTATGACGACCTGAACTCCAGATAAAGCCCCGAATTATATACTCTTGCTCACAAAATATTTTAGTTGGGACGTAGATGGGGAGGTTGGAGAAATCGTACAGGAGCCTAGGCAATATTACCATTTTGGTGAAGGCAATTCTGCCCATCACATTCAATGGTAATGTTTTGCAAAATTTTACTTGCGACCTGATGGAAGATTGCCCTTCAAGATATCGGCAGGACTAGGGTAGATAAAAATGCCTAGGTATCTGAAGGTGGCAGGTTGCCAGTTAAGAAGTGAGTTATTTATGAGAAACTCTGGGTTAAGGGTCTCACTTCTGAAGGGGTAAAGACACAATTTAGTCCAGTTTACCTTCAGGCCAGCTGTCGCCTCAAATTTTGCTAATGTTTCTGCTATGAGGCTTGGTATATTATGTAGATTCCTGAGATATAGTAGGAGACTGTCCGCATACAGTGAAACCACATGTAAACAGTCTCCCATTTGAATACCCCAGTCCCCACCCCATCATGAAATTGTGTTGGCAGTGGCTCCATAGCCAGCACGAAGAGCAGTAGGTACAGGGGGCATCCCTGCTTGGTACGGTTGCTATGCTTTCCGATGTTGTACTTCCTGAAGGAAGGATCCGGCACGCTAGGTTTTCTTACTTTGGAAACCCCCGTTTTTCCTTCCAGGCTATCAAACATGAGCCCTGTCCCTCAAGACAGTATTGTAAGCTTCCCAGAAGCTAAGTCTGGAGAGTAAAGTACCTTTGTTTCAGCAAAATATTACTCTGTATCTTATCTTGTAGATCCCAGGTGTTCAGTTCCCAAATTTTTTTTATCCATTATAATTAGGAGGGAGAATGGTCTGGTAATCTCCCGGCTAAATATTCAACATGAGCTACTTCCCCACTTCACCTGCAGGTACAAACACCTAATCTAGACCAGAATAAGCTCTGTGTGCCTCAGAAAATAGGAGTATTTGCTATCTCGTGGGGGTTTACATTGCCAGAGGTCAGACAACCCTAGTGTGGTCAGAAACGGAGCCAAGGGAGTGCTTTGTGGAGCAGCAGCAGATGCTCCAGATCTGTCAAGTTTTGCTAGCCTTACATTGTTGAACTTCCCATCTACTATATATAATGAGGAGTACGCCTCCAAGAGGATGTCTATGACCTTGGCAAGGGTGGGGGCCTGTATTCAAGGAGTGGCGTAGACCCTTACCCGGTTAACCTCCATGCGTCCTCGGGTACTCCCACATATCTGCCCCCGGGGCCATTCCAGCTTTTGGTCACCCTAAAGGGGGATTTTTTTAAATTAAAATTGTCACTCCTCGAGACTTGGAGGTGTATCCTTCGTGTGTTAGGGTAATGTACGTACTCCGCCTCAGGAATCGGCAATGTGTTCCCGCAAGTGTGTCTCCTGTAGCATAACTATGTCTTGTTGCATCCATTTAATATATTGTGCCACCAACACATGCTTAATCGTATTCCCCTGGCCATTACTAATCCATATCAGGACTAAGAGGCCTGTTTTTATTTTATTTATTTGAAAAGTTTTATATGGTGCTGGCTAGATCCTGGGGTATCAGAGCGCTTTACATGAGCAGAAGCAATTCAGGAAAAACAGTTGATTCATAGAATCACACAGACGGACAAGAAAAATACATAGTAAGTTAAATAGGGGCCAAAAAGCAATTTACATGAAATAGAGGCAATCAAGAAGAGCGATTTTACAAGGTAACAAAAACGCAAGTACAGCTCGCAATTAACTAAAGGGGAGGGGGATACAAAAATGCTAGGCGGATTATCGGGTAATGAACAAATAGCAAATATAAATGGGTGAGAACAATTTAGGGCATAGAATAGAGTAATGAGGGAGAGAGATTAAAGGAAGACATGAGGGGTAGGGATAGGAAACGGGGTGGGTAAAAAAGGGGGTACGGTGAGAGTGAAGAGGGTGATGTGTAAAAAAAAAAATGGAGGAGTGAGGTGAGAATCAGGAAGTAAATAAAGGAAAACCAAAGCAGTTGAAGCAGAATGTAAGGTCAGAGTTGAGGTTATGAACCCCAGTATTTGTTGAGAAGGTGATGTTTCAGGTCTTTTTTAAAGCTGAGGTAGGAGGGGTTACAGCGCAGGCCCCTAGGGCGAGCATTCTAGATATTCGGGGCATTCCCGGAGAACGAGTGAGATTGGGTGTTTTTATTTTTTAACAGTGGGGGGACGAGGAGGAGTGCATTAGTGCTTCTCATCGGTCTGGAGCAGCCCGCTTTATTGAGTTTGTTTGTAAGGTACAATGGGGTTTGTTGGTGAAGAGCTTTGTGCGTAATGCATGCAGTCTTGTAGAAACCTCTTCCTTCAACGGGTAGCCATTTGAGGGCTTTAAGGGCTGGGGAAATGTGGTTAAATCGTTTACAGTCAGTGATGAGCCTGTCCGCTAGGTTGAGCACAGATCTAAGGGGGGGGGCTAGGTGAACTTTGGGGGTTCTGGTGAGGATAGCATTACCATAATCAAGTTTCGAGAGGACTAGTGATTGAACAACCCATTTGAAGTCGGCATATGGAATGAAGGGTTTGATTTTCTTGAGATGTCGGAAGTCAGATGAGCTCCTCTAGCCGAGTTTTTTATGTGGTCATTAAGATTTAGGTTTTTGTCAATAGTGAAACCAAGTGATTTCACGAAGTTGGATAAGGAGAGCGAGTAGATGAGGGCATTAAGGTCCATGATCCAGCCTTGGATAGGGAGCTGGTTGTTGTTTTGGAGAAAAGAGAATGATTTCAGTTTTTTTAGGGTTCTGTTTGAGATGGTTGGAGTAGCACCAGGATTGGATCTTCCTCAGGTTATTGTTAAGATGAAGTACATCAGAGTGGTATCCAATCTTATAGTAGAGTTGGTTGTCATCAGCATAAAGGTGATAGTTTATTCCGGCTTGTTTCAAAATGAGGGTTCGGGGTTCCATACAGAGGTTGAAGAGAGAGGGGGAGAGGATAGAGCCCGAGGGATGCCTAAGGGAAACAGGTGTAGGATTAGAGAGGTAGTCATTGATTTTGATTTGTTGTGTTGTGTGTTGGAGGTAAGAGTCGAACCATTTGAGGACTAGACCATTAAGGCCGAAGCGAGCTTTAAGCGAATTATGTAGGAACAATGGTTAACTGTATCGAAGGCAGCAGAGAGGTCGAGGAGTATAAGTAGGCATGTCTCACCATTGTCAAGGGAGCAGTGGATGTCAGGGACACATCCAGTGACAAGGGAGCTATTAATCATATTACTCCAGTAAGGGGCAATTATGTGGTTTAGATCTTTGACAAGGTTAGAAGGGAGAGGGTGTTTGGTGTGTGAGGTCGGCTTTAGTTTAGCAATGATATTAAAGACCTCAAGCTCAGTCATAGCATGGAAATGATGCCAGGAGGTATTATTTCTCAGCTGTTGAGTTGGAAAGGGTGTCATTGTGAGTCTTTGAATCGGGTAGGTCAGTGGGATGATTAGGTGGTGGTGTAGTAGACAAGGAAGGTATATCTATGGCAACGGCATATTGGTGGATGGGCGGGACCTGAGTTACATGGAAGGATTGATCTATTTTGGCGATTTTGTCCGAGAGGAAGTTCGCAATTTCCACACATCTCTGTTGAAGCCATCAGCTCTGGAGGGGCAGAAGATGTTTGTTTTCTAACAATGTTAAACAGTTCTATTGGGCCTATTTTTGGCACGGTCCAATTGAGTTCGAAAGAAGGTTGCCTTTTCATTGAAAATGTGCTTCTTATAAGTTGATCTCGCAGATCCGGGGAGGGCGAGATGAGAGGGAGAGGGGTGTTGTCTCCATGTTCTTTCTACCAGTCTAAGTGAACGCGTTTCTTTATCGAGATCAGGATTGAACTAAGATTTGGATGGAGTTTTTCTTTGTTGCTTTAGTTTAAGAGGGGCTATTTGGTCCAGGACATCCTTAATGGTCTTATTGAAATGATCAATGAGCTCATTGGCATTCTGGGTGAGAGGTGTGAGAAGAAGTTGTGATTGGAGTTTAGACTCAAGTTCACCGGGGGGTGGGGGGGATTTGTTTAAGGTTTCTGGTCCATTTCATGGGTTTGATATTTTTTGTAGCGGGTAGTAGGGCATTGGTTGCGATCTTAAACAGAATGAGGTGATGGTCAGACCAGTCGGTGGGGATGATGTTGGAAAGGGAGGCCAAGTCAGTTTTGGAAATGATGGCGTTGAGTGTGGCCCCGTTGGTATGGGTTGGCTTGTGACATAGTTGCTTAAGATCGTCAACTTCTGAAAGGTTGATGAGGCACATGACTGTGGAATCCTCAACTTTATTCCAGTGGATGTTAAAATTTCTCCTAAGAAGAGATTTTTCGAGTCAGAAAGTGAAGATTGTGTAAGAAGCTCGGATAATTCATCAGCGAAGAGAAGAGGTACACCCGGAGGGTGGTAGATGTTATGTAGTCTTATCAGGGAAGAGCCCTGCACCATGAGTTCAGCGCCAAGGTATTCAAAGGGTAAGTGGTCCGTGTTCTTTAAAAGGGTGAGTTGTAGTTCATTTTCATAGATTATGACTAGTCCACCCCCTTTTCTGTTGGGTCTATATTTCCTAATGATGGCATAGCCGGTGGGGGTGAGTAAGTCCAGAATATCTGTCGAGTGGTCATTTAGCCAGGTTTCAGTAAGAAAGGCAATGTCAATAGCCTCGCTGAGTATGGTTTCTGATATTTCCTTAGCATGTCGGACAGCCGATCGGCAGTTAAGCATGCAGGAAATGGTATTTGGTTTGTCTTTGTTTGCAAGAGTGGATGGTAGTAAGTTGAGCTGGAGGTCTAGGGGAGATGGGTGAGGGAGGGATTCTGGTAATGCCCACAAGCACTGGAATTCTGGCATAAGGGAGGCGGTTAACAGTAATCAAAGGTTTAGGTAAGTAGGAGTTGCATAGGTCAATAAGGTTAGAAGAGGAGAGGTAGCTCACAGTACGGAGTGGCCTGTGTGTACGACTGTAAAGGGGTGTAGTTCGCCATTGTTTGTGTTAGTAGATGTTGCGGAAGCAAGAAGAAAAGGAATCAGTGTGATTGGAGAAGGTCCTGGAGTTGAGGGCGTTGTAATCCTCTCTGAGTCATGTAAGTTCAGTCATCATGGTTGAGAGATTGCATTCTATGTTGGTTAGCGTCTGTACTATAAGATTGAGGGGGAAATCAGTAGCAAAGTTGGGGGTAGGTATGAGGTGGGTTCCATGTTGACAGGGGGGTGAGGCCGGGGGAGGGAGTCTGGACATTGTTCCGGCTGTTGGACAAAGTATTCTGCGTAGAGAAGGACGGGTCATTCATAATCAGGCAATGTGTAAGGAGAGGATCAGAGAGAGTGAGGGATAAGCCACTTTGGGTTGAAGGGGAAGTATGCTATTATTAGAGGGAGAGAGAGATTGGTGCAGGGGAGTGTACCGTAGTATATCCTAGCTGTGGGGGCAGGGAAGTGGGGTTAGAGGGAGAGAGAGGAAAGATAATAGGTGCTGGAGGGGATTGGTCGTTAAAGAGAGTATGAATTGGCATGACAGTGCATGCGGTTGTGATGTGTAGGGGAGGGAGGGCCTTAAACGGGGGTGGAGGGGTGACATATAGGCGTTGGGCAGTTGTGTTGAAGAAGAGTTAGGAACTAGTTGAGAGAGTTAGTAGGACAAGGAACTAAAATGGTTATCAAAAATGTTGAGGTGGTATTCAAAGGCTTGAATGGGGTTATTACCAGTTTTAAATATGGAAATGTCAATTTCACCGAGAAAGGCTGGGGATGGGGTTGTAGACAAATTTAATCCATATGGAATTTTGCTTGATTTAGTAATTGTAAGGTGGAGAAGGAAATTATTTTTGCATTTGGAGGGGAGCTTGGAGTAGAAAATGAAGTTTGTTTTCCTAGGGGAGGCGAGGCTGTGGTAGGTATCCGCTATTAATGTTTCATGGTGACGAATCAGTATTTTATATTTAAAGTTTTTCTTGGCGTTTTTGGAAAGATTAGACGAGTATAAGATGTTCCATGAGTTGGGGCCATGTCTGGAGAGAGCAGTGTCAGGGGGGGTGGGGAGGGGATTAGGGGGACATGTTCGGTCGCACAATGAGACTGGGGGGGAAAGAAAGAGGAGGAAGCATAAAAATAAAAGAAGGAAAGGGGGTAATGAGTTAATATAATAAACAGTAAGGAGTATAGGAGGTTAAGGGGGATGAACTTCACAAGGGCATATATACTCTAAGGAGAACTCTTACAGTAATTGGTTTATAGTCTCAGCTTTGCCGTGAAGTTTGATATTGAACTTAAGCGTGTTTAACAGCAAGATTAACATTGGTGCTCCCCATGTCGGCATTAGTGATTGATGCAGAGCATCCTTTCTTCCAGCTGGGGGACTTCTGAGGGGCCTCGGAGGGCAGTAGCCAGTCCAAGGATCTGTAACATGGCCTTGTGAGTCTGATTTCATCTCCAGACCAGTCAGGAGGATGAGCGTCCCTGAGGAAAGAAAGATCAACCTCCTCAGGAGGTCTGGCGATGAGCGGGAACAAGTACAGTCTTGGACCTCGGCATTGGCTATAGGCGGAGACCGTTAGCTGTAGACTAAAGAAGACAATGACCAGCTGTACCTTTGCCTCCAGAGATGCAGGGGGGCTCAAAATATAAAAAATTCCAGGGAAGGGCTCCTACTTGGCGGACATCTGTACAATCAAGGGGACTGTTTTAGACCACGGCGCAACCTCGTGAGATTTTCTCCCTTTGAAGTGTTTACTTGTCTAACACGTATGCCGTAGTATCTGTTCTTGTCCCCCGAAAACCATCACAACCAACATAGAGAAAAGAACAACTAAACTCGCCACCTTCCCACCCCCGCTGTCTCCCTGCAACACTAAACCACATTAATTTAGATCAGCTCTGTAAAGGAGAGGTCTGTTGCCCACGTCCTACAATCAGTCACAACCCAAGCATTTAATAAAAATGAAAGACAGGAGAGAAAAACAGTGTTAAGGAAATGCTCATAGTTCAATCAGTAGATGCCTAGGGTGCTGTATGTGTCAATCACTCTGGCCTACGATTGCCTTCTCAAGGGCCTTGACACCTTGAATCAAGGATATTGTTCGGGACATTTGACCCCTGGCTGTCAGTGCCTTGCTCCAAGACTTATCGCTTCTGTGAGTAGTTGAGGCCCCTCAGAGTCTGAGGATGGTGCCTCCTCCCCCAATGAGGAGGTCCTCAATACTTAGAACCCCTTGTTTTTTGGGGAATCTTCCTTCTGTCCACCTCAGTGTCAGATGACACTCCGGATCTGCGGACTGGCAACTTTATTGGGTATGGAGACCCTTTGTCACTGTGTTGTTGCGCGACTCTTCCTCCACCACGTCGACTGCTGGTCTTTGAGCTTTGCACCCTTTTCCCGAGGTGATTTCAGTCTCGTCCATTCTCCTTCTCACAGTGTTGATTGAAGGCACTGATTCAGCCTAGCTATGCCTCCTCCAATGTATTGCAATTGTAGGGCTTTCAATTTTGTCTTCACTAAGTCGAAGGTGCGGCCATAATGTTGTACTTTCCGAGTGTATTCAGAGAATACCGTGATTTTTTGTCATACTTGATTTCTCCTTTGTTGCGTACTTCTCGGAGGATCCTGTCATAATCCAGGAAATTGAGGAATCTCGCTGTTATGGGTCGAGGTGAAGCTCCTGGGAGTGGCCTGCCACCCAAGGCTTGTTTGCCCTTTTTTTCCACAAAACAGGCGAATAATTGATCAGAAGGGAGAGTGTCTTTCAGACATTTTGTCAAGAACGTACCCATATTGGCACCCTCAACCCCCTCTGGAAAGCCAACAAAGCGAATAGTATTTCTTCTTGCACTATTTTAAGCTTTTAAAGGTGCCACTCCACGTCCTTGTTAGGGGCCCTAAGGCCCCCCCTAGACCTTTTTTAAGGTATTAGACAATGTTCTCCACCTCAGAGAGCCTGTTCCCTGCCACAGTCACCCTCTCAGAGATATTACATAAGTCTTGGTGCAAAAGGGAGACCACTGAGCGTACCTAATCTGATAGCCCTGTCGCTTTATGCATGAAGATAGAGACAGCGTTTGTACATAGTGCGAAAGAGACCTTGTTCATGATGGTCAGGGCATTGTGATAATGTTGCGCGGAACTAGATGTGTAAACAAGTTTAGATTCAGAGAAACTAATCCAACATTGTCCCGCACGCAATATGTGCAAAAGGTTACTGCTGTAAAATAGGACAAAGTAAGAAATGAGCTGCTTCGCTCCATGGGGCTAACCCAGAAACATAGCACTATCTTCCACTCCATCAATTAATGGGATGACTGGATCGCCTGTAGTAGATACTGTTATCAGGCATAGTATGCAGTTGCGTCTCTGGATCCTTCGAGGGAGTCACAACCTTGGTATAGCCATCTATTCCTGTCTAAGGTGTTTGGAGTCTTTGTCTATGGCCAACACTCTGGCTGCCTTATAGACTTACCAGTGATATAAGAAGGCCCGCTGAGAGTCAACAAGCTGGTATCTGAGGGTGGGGTTTAATACCCAAGACACACTCCCCATTCATCCACTGCACCAGCCACGTCCAAGAAGAGAGGCACCACAAGTCTTGGCTTTGCGAAGAAAGGATGTACCTCTCATCAGCTATCCTTGCTTTTAAACATTTTTTTTTTACCATATTCCCTTATTGGTATAAATAAATGTTTTTACGTTTCCCCTTTAAGAAGTAAAAACTAATGGGGGCGTGGCTTGGACGGCAGTGAGAATGGCCGCCTAATCTGTCTCCGCTCCACACAGGGACAGAATCGGATCCTATTGCAGTGCGACCCAGAGCCCGAGCGCCACTCAGATCAATGACATCTGCAACCGCTTGATTTGGTGCGCGGGGAAATGTGATTTGCGACCCCGTTACGGACAATGAAAGGAGTTTTATAGCCGATCGGGCTGACCGTCCGGGGACCCGATAACCAGCCGCCATCTTGTGATCGCGATCCCCGCTCCTGACTCGAAGGTGCTCGCTAATCCCAGATAGAGTGCGTTTTTCTACAACGGAGGGGAGTGCTTGAATTACCCACTCTCAGGGCAGCGCGCGGATGGCCCCGATGACTTGACACGGCAACGGGAGGCAAAATTAACCTGTCTCGCGCCACTGTTGCCTGACTACAAAATGGCGTCCTGATAAGACCCTGCAATGAACGCAGCCTGCCTCCTCGCCATGCTATCCTGTTCGAGGCTTCTCGGGACTGTCTAAATGTCCCCATACTGAGCTATGTCTACCGTGCCTTCTAACATCCCCCAACACACACGTTAAAAGGAGCTCCCAGACCATCGCCCAGCACGT
Organism: Lissotriton helveticus; assembly: GCF_964261635.1. NCBI lineage: Eukaryota > Metazoa > Chordata > Amphibia > Caudata > Salamandridae > Lissotriton > Lissotriton helveticus. The sequence continues at coordinate 646,940,450 of NC_136059.1, forward strand.
CGCGCCTGACCTCAAGATGGCAGACCTACACACATTTTAAGACGGCGTTTTTTTCATTTGACAAGTCACTTCAGCGTTCAGCCACCACAAAAATCGGCCAGTTTTAGCCCATAACTGCTCCTCAGCCCCAATATCGCCAGCAGTAGGTACACTATCCAGCAACTGATGGGAAAGCACACTGAGCCCATACTATAACAACTGCAGCCGGCCGTCCAACAATTTAAAGGAACATCGCTCCAGCACCATTGCATCAGTGATCAGCCATCATAAAAACGGCCAGCTCTAGCCCATAACTGCTCTTCAGCCCTAATAACGCCCAGCAGTAGATACAGACGACACCAGTCAACGCCGTCCAGCAACTGAGAGAAGGACACACTGAGCCCACACTATAACAACTACAACTAGCCTACTGAGCAGTGTTACTAGCGCCCCAATACAAACTAGGATCTCATGAACACTGTGGGCCAAGAAAAGCAATACTGCCAGAGGTGCACTCCCTGCCAGTGAACCCACAAGTCTGACTCTGATTCTGCAGTCGGCCGTGGTTCAACCACTATCGATCCACCTTCCTACTGATTAGACACCAAGTAATTACCGAAAATGGCGGACAGGGACTCCAAAAACACTAAGAAGGTACCACCAGAAACATCCGTCTCAGACTCACCTATCAAAAACAGGGGTGACGTTGCTAGCACACTAGACATGATTTTGAGGAAGCTGGCGGACGTGCATGAGCTAGCCAAATCGACGAAATGCAACACCGACGCGATGCAGCTTGAACTAACCGCGATCAGGGCAGACATGAACTCCTTATCTCTACGCCAAGACGAAGCAGAGCAAAGAATTAGCGATATCGAAGACAAGTCCACGACGGGCGCTAAAATTACGCAGCATCTCCAAACAACCACCAACGACCTCAGACGCCAAACCTCAGAATTGGAAGATCGCAACAGAAGAGGAAATGTGTGAATCTTCGGGATCCCAGAACATACAGAAAAGGACGCTGACTCTTGCATAGCCTTTCTGGAAGCGTGGATTCCCTCTGTTACGGGGATACAGTTCAAGCACGGATTGGAGCTAGACAGAGCCCACAGAGTGCCGACCTTCCCACACCGCACATTGAGAGGCCCTCGACCTCTCATATGCAAACCACTGAGGTTCCAGCACGCGGAAGCCATTCTAAGGTATGCTAGAACAAACCACAACATCAGCTGGGAAGGTAACAGAATCACATTTACCCAGGATTATTCAAGGGAAACGGTGGAAATACGGAAAGGCTTCCTTTTACTCCGAGAGAAATTACCGGCGAAAGATATTCAGTTCTCTTTTGCGGGCCCAGCGAAATTTAAGATCTCAGACCATGGCCGCTCCCTTATATTCACCAATCCGCACGACTTAGCATGCTACCTAAGCGACAAACCTCACCAAGAAATGGACACGTTTGGGGGTCAATCCAATAAAAGAAAAACAGATGCCCAAGAAAAAGGCAGTTAGGACTATCTCTAGCCCTCGTCTTCAATGATCTTATTGACAGGTACGTCCAAATGTTGAATTGTGAAAATTGAATACAGGCAGCCAGCCACTCCAGCTTTAACGGCCTTTAACGGCATGCCCTAGACTCTCATTGTCTTCCATAGACGAAACTTAACCTCACTGATCGAACTCTGTAATCTGTATATATGGTCTTCTGTACGTGCAGTGCTTAACTGAGTTGCGCCCCACATTAGCAATCATTAACTATCACTAGCTATAAGTGTCTAGAGTTCTTATGACCATCAGCTACTACGGATAGCCTGTTGACATTCTGCTGTGGGACTAAACAAGCGACATACGATATATTGTCTACATACAGTCATATAGAGACAGGTATGTCTGAACGCAGTGATATGAAGGATGAATTCAGATGGTCTGCTACTCCAGCCTTACGACCAGTCCTAGCCTCCCAGTGCCCTCCACAGCCTGAACTTTACCTCAGTGATCGGAATCTTAATTTGGGTTGAGACATCCCGGTGTCAAGCCCTCACCTAACTTAGCCTGTCTTTCTCTTAGTTATAAGATGTAAGTCTACTGATATGCTCCATGTATGGGAGGGCTCCAGCACTACACTGCACTACTTACAGTGCTCAACTGTCTTGTGCCTGTTAACACTATGGCTGCCCATAAGTCGATGAGAGTTTTAATGTACGTTAACTATCACCGATAACCTGATGTGAGCCGATTGTAATACGAGGTTGATTTACCAGGTAGTTGCTTTACTTACCTTTAAGCAAGCGACACACGCTCTATTGTTTACACTTAGCCTTACGTTCTAATGTTTGAGTACAAAAGACTCTACCTTCCACAAGCCCCCTGAATGCCTAATGGTACCTATTCATAACCGAAACTGTTAGCAATAATTCTAGCTATCATATGCAAAAAAAAGAGGGGGTCTCTAAGTAAGAAGTTCTCGGGTTACTTTGTAATTTTCTTCAAATAAGGCGTTACTTCAGACATCCTTCGGAGAGCCCGAAGTGCTAAGTCAAATGGTTAAATGATATAAGTTGAATGTACTTTCGTTTCTTTATCTCTTAATGTTATCAGAACTTTACCAAGATGTTTGAACACAAAACATATCAGAAGGATATCGCACTATGGGTCATCTATCATCTTTATTACATATGTCCCTGTGCGGGCGCCGACAGCACTGCTGTCGCAGCTCTTCAGTTCGAGTTTTGGGGAGGGGGGTTGGGGTGGGAGGGGAGAGGGGTGCAAGGGGGGTTGACTCAGTTGGGGGGGGCTCTAGGGTTGAAAAAACTGTTGTTCTCTGGTGTATCTCTGCTATGTACTACTCTTCGTCTATTCTTTACTCTTCTTTCTTCCCTTTCTTTATCTACTCGTACTTTCACTCCTTCTTCTTACTTACTAATTATTCTCTACCACCGCGATGTGTGCAACGCGTCCCAAGGCCTTACTAGGCTTGCAGCGCTATCTATTGGAGTTTCCATAGAACACGGACTACCTAGGTGTGCGGAAATCCACGTTACAGTAAGACCATATCCACACAAAATCTCGTGGCGGCCCATCACCGCAATAATCCGAACAAATATTTATGGCTTCAGATAAGAACTTAGCAGCCTCTCTACATATTGTTTCGCTAAACGTTAAGGGGCTTAATCACCCAGTAAAGCGCAAAAAAATCTTAAATTACTTATCCAAAACTAAAGGAGACATAATTCTCATGCAAGAAACCAAATTATCCCAGATTGATGCTGATAATCTTAAACAAAACTGGATCTCACTGACACTTTGCTCCCCCGCGAATCAAAAGAAAAGAGGGGTGATCACCCTGGTTGCTAAAAAGGCAAACTTATCCCTGATATCACACTCGGTAGACTCCGAGGGTAGACTGAGTATTGCACACCTTCAAAGAGACGAGGACCATATCTATGTGGCAAAAATGTACGGCCCTAATACAGACATGCCTGAATTTTGGGAGTATGTGTCGAAAGAACTTGAAAATATTCCACAAGATGAACTACTAGTGGTCGTGGGAGATCTTAACCTACCATTAGATCCCTTGTTAGACAGGCAATCCAAAAGTACATACCACGCGCCCACGCGGCATTGAAACGAATGTGTGCCAAATTCCACCTACATGGCTCATGGCGCCTCCAACACCCAGATGGCCGTGACTATACTTTCTACTCCCCTCCTCACAATTCTTATTCAAGAATTGATTACCTTCTGATATCCGACTCTCATACACACCTCATTGACGAAACTGATATAGCCCCCATATTGGTGTCGGACCATGCAGGTATCCATATGAAATTGGCAGGCTCCCATTCTCTTATCCCCCCAGACGATGGAGATTCAACGATGAGATACTTTCAGTGCCAGAGAACAAGTTAAGCATAGAACAATGCATACAAGAATATTTCCAGATAAACTCACAACCAGAAACAGACCCCACCTTAGTATGGGACGCGTTCAAGGCCACATTAAGAGGTAAGCTGATAGGTATCAGGGCCCGTATGAATAAAGAATTAAACTCCGAACTGGACTCTCTAGAGAAAACAATCAAGCAACTAGAGTTGCAACACTCCCGTGATCTGAACAATAAAGTTACCATCGACCAATTGACGACCCTGAAATATAAATACAACGCCATCCTTAGTAAAAGAGCAGGAGTATGGATTAACAAATTCAAGGCATTAAGACTTTGTGAGGGTAACAAAGCAGGGAAACTCCTTGCTTCATATCTTAAACACAAAAGGAAGCAATTCCATATAACATTGTTTAGAGACCAATCCAATAATACCAAAACCAAACAGAAAGACATTATCCACACATCAGTCCTTTTATGAGGAGCTCTATAAAAATAATAACCAATTCAACATGGAAGAATGTAACAAATATCTAAACTCAATCCGACTCCCACGGTTATCCGAACCTGACAAAAACAGACTAGGGGCCCCACTGACTATAGCAGAAATCTCTTCCGCAGTCAAAACACTAAAGAACAATAAAGCTCCGGGGCCTGACGGCTTCACGGCCAACTTTTATAAAACTTTTGAAGAACAACTTAACCCAAGACTCCTTAAACTGTTCCATTCATTTCCACTGTCAAACAGAATTACCCCCACGATGAGTGAAGCGACAATAATAGTGATCCCCAAAGATGGGAAAGACCCCCTACTTCCTAAGAATTATAGGCCGATATCCCTCATAAATTTGGACTGCAAGATTTACGCGAAGGCTCTAGCATGCAGACTAAACAAAGTTTTACCCGCCCTAATAAATAACTCACAGGTGGGGTTCCTGAAACATCTCCTTTCTAACGACAATACGAGACTCCTATGCCATGTACTGGAGAAATCGAAAATCTCAAATGCCCCCGCTGTAGCAATCACCCTGGACGCGGAGAAGGCGTTTGATAGAGTGTCGTGGCTCTTCCTCCGCCAATGCATGCACATATTCAACATGGGTGAGACTTTTATTAATATGGTCATGTCATTGTACGCCTCCCCTTCGGCTAGAATTGCCATCAACAGTTCGTTATCAGAACCATTCCTTCTCGAACAAGGAACTAGACAGGGTTGCCCATTATCTCCCTCTCTATTCCTTCTGGCAATGGAACCTCTCCTCCGCGACATACAACAGAACGCAGATGTTAGTGGCATCAACTTCGGGGATAAAACTGTAAAACTTGCTGCTTACGCAGACGATATTCTGATAGTCACTGAAAACCCTGATACCTCTATAGCCGCACTGATGGATTCTATAGAATCATACATTCAGGCTACAAACTGAATCGGGATAAATCTGAAGTTAAACCCCTCAACATATTCACTAATAAAGAATCTTTAGGTTTATCAGGTCAAGTCTGGCAAAACAAATACATCAAATACCTGGGTATAGAATTTGGAAGCTCCATCATAGAAACCCTACTACATAATGAGAAACTCACTCTCGAAAAAATAAAAACTCAACTAGACGGATGGTCACCCCGCAACATCACTTGGTGGGGTAGGCTGGAGACCATCAAGATGATGATTACACCGCTGGTAAACTACCTAATTACCATGCTCCCCTTAATGCTGTCCCAAGAATTTCATAATAAATTAGATAAAACTATTAACAATTTCATCTGGAAAGGGAAAAAAGCACGTATCAGCCTGCAAAAATTGAAACTAGATAAATCCATGGGCGGAGTCAACCTCCCTGACTTTAAAAGATATCAAATTGCCTTTTTAGCGAAACAAGGATCCTATTGGCTGTCCCCCCCCCCAATGGACTACTCGCCGGAGTGGTTAGATGTCGAAAAAGCGCTTCTGGAAGGCATGCCTCCCATCTCGATCCTTTCAATGAAAGCGAATCACATTCCATGTTCTAAACCCATATTTACCAACACCAAAATAGCCCTACTCAGAGTAGATAAACTGTTAGACTCAACGATAAGAAAATCTGGGTGGGAAGCGATCTGGAAAAACTCCTCAATCACCTACAAAGGTAAACCACTATTCAACCCAACCTGGATCAAGAAGGGAATCTTCTTCCCCCACCAACTCTATGACAATGGCTACCCTCTACCCTTTATGAAAATCCAATCGAACTTTGGGATTGATAGTTCCGACTTCTACATATTCCTCAACGTTAAAATTGCCATTACAAAAGCGGGATTGACATCCAAACACCCAGCTCTTCCTTCACTCCTCTCCTCCCTAAATAAAATAGGCCACCAGGTCTCAAGGTCATACAAATTATTGAGCCCGCAATCACCAACATTGAATACCAAAACAATGCAGTTCTGGTCGTCAGTCGCCTCCTTCTCCATCTCAGAGCTGGAGTGGTCCACGGCGTGGAGATCTTGCACAAGCCATAAAATAAGCCCTACATTATCACAAGCCAAGTTCTGGCTCATGCATAAAGTCTTCTGGACACCGGCTCGCCTATATGCACATAAACTCAGCCCTGACGAATTCTGCTGGAACTGCAAGCGTGCAGAAGGGGATCTAGAACACCTCATACTCCAATGCGACTGTGTCTCACTGTTTTGGGATAGGGTATTTGACTTCGTCCACAAAGTATTTAATATCTCACCTGCCAAAGAACTCTCCTATCTTATTTTCGGATTTACTAAAGAGACCGAACTCCCAGAAATAGACAGGGCACTCCTTGACCTCCTCTTTACGGCAGCTGTGAAAGTCGTTCTAAACAACTGGAAAGACACCAAAAAGGCAAGCTATGCCTGCTGGCTAAACTGGGTGATTAACCTCCGAGGAGCTGATAATATCACTTTACGAAACACACCGGGGCGAACTTCACAAAGGAAACTTTGGAACTCACTAGATATCTACTTCAAAACCCACAAACCTCCGTGAATCATCATGCTCCCCATTTCTCCCTACAGCTCCCGGGGGGCCGCTCATACTTTCTCACAGCTTAAATAACCAGTCACTCGTAACCTGGACTGCTAAGCCGCATCGTGGTGGACCACCTAACATCTAACATCCAACATCTTACTTCTTACATCTAGCTTCTTACCTCTTACATCTCATCTCTAACCTTTATTCTCTCTTTCCATTTTCTCCTTCTTCCTCTTATCCACTCCGTTCCTTTCCTTTCCATCTCCAATTAATTTTTTTTGTAGCCCCTCAGGAACCCAGCCTAGGAAGGCTGCATGGTGGTTTGCCACATTGTCTTCAAGATCGTCCCGAATGACCACCACCATGGGACATAATGCATTTCTATGCTGAATGATGTGTAATTACAAGTATTGATTGTATGTACATTGCAATTTATGATTTGTATGATATATAACCCTGAAACGTCCAATAAAAACTTTTGAAACAGAAGAAGTAAAAACTAATACTATACAACTGGTGGTCCTAGGCGGTCCACACAAGGAGGCTATCTGAATGTTGTAAGAGTTATTGCAATGCCTTGTCTGACCGTCCTGACCTAGTCAGAACCGGTCGCTCCACCCGCTCCTGGTCGTCCTCTCTGTGCCAGACTGTGCCCCTGCCTCCATCGTGCCTGCTGCATTGCGTGGTTTCATATTTGTGCCAGCATCGTGCCCCTGTCTCCATCGTGCTGCCTGCTGCATCGCGTGGTATCGTATTTGTGCAGTGTGCTTTAATTCCGAGTAGTACTCTGTGCCAGACTGTGCCCCTGCCTCCATCATGCCTGCTGCATCGCGTGATTTCATATTTGTGCCAGCATCGTGCCCCTGTTCATCGTGCTGCCTGCTGCATCGCGTGATATCGTATTTGTGCATTGTGCTTTAATTCCGAGTAGTACCTGTGCCAGACTGTGCCCCAGATCTCGCCCGGCATTGTTATTGTTGGTGCCATTTGGTTGTCCCAGCCCGTCTCTCCTCCCCGCTCCCTGCCGCTGCACCCCCGCGGCCCCACCCCCGCTCCCTACAGCATTTCCAAACATTCCCCTCCCCACTCGCCACCCCGCTCCCGCCTCCCAGCTGCTCCTCCCTCCCACTGAACTTAAGATCAGAACCGAGCGGTGAAGAGCTGTGACCGTCCTGACTTAGTCAGAACTGGTCGCTCCACCCGCTCCTGGTCGTCCTCTCTGTGCCAGACTGTGCCCCTGCCTCCATCGTGCCTGCTGCATCGCGTGGTTTCATATTTGTGCCAGCATCGTGCCCCTGTCTCCATCGTGCTGCCTGCTGCATCGCGTGGTATCGTATTTGTGCATTGTGCTTTAATTCCGAGTAGTACTCTGTGCCAGACTGTGCCCCTGCCTCCATCGTGCCTGCTGCATCGCGTGATTTAATATTTGTGCTGAATGAAGGCTGATAGCCAGAAAACCGGTCCTTGGATGCTTGATTCCGGTCTGGGAAAGACATGGCTTGGTAGTTCGGACTGGACTGTTCCCATGAGGCACAGGGTCAGAGCTGATTTGCATATAGCCAGTGTCTAACCCAGGGTGGTGTGGAGTGCAAAAAAACGATGGATTTAGGCCCAGATCCTTGTACTGGAGTGAATGTATGACATTGTTCTACATTCTGTCCATCAACTGTGTTTTTTGCAATTTTCACCCCGAGTGGGCTGGGTATGCTCAGACGTGAGTCCTAGGCTCTCCACACCACTGGAGTCAAGCTATCCAGGCTGAATGAAGGCTGATAGCCAGAAACCGGACCTTGGATGCTTGATTCCGGTCTGGGAAAGACATGGCTTGGTAGTTCGGACTGGACTGTTCCCATGAGGCACAGGGTCAGAGCTGATTTGCATATAGCCAGTGTCTAACCCAGGGTGGTGTGGAGTGCAAAAAAACGATGGATTTAGGCCCAGATCCTTGTACTGGGGTGAATGTATGACATTGTTCTACATTCTGTCCATCAACTGTGTTTTTTGCAATTTTCACCCCGAGTGGGCTGGGTATGCTCAGACGTGAGTCCCAGGCTCTCCACACCACTGGAGTCAAGCTATCCAGGCTGAATGAAGGCTGATAGCCAGAAACCGGTCCTCGGATGCTTGATTCCGGTCTGGGAAAGACATGGCTTGGTAGTTCGGACTGGACTGTTCCCATGAGGCACAGGGTCAGAGCTGATTTGCATATAGCCAGTGTCTAACTCAGGGTGTTGTGGAGTGCAAAAAAACGATGGATTTAGGCCCAGATCCTTGTACTGGGGTGAATGTATGACATTGTTCTACATTCTGTCCATCAACTGTGTTTTTTTGCAATTTTCACCCCGAGTGGGCTGGGTATGCTCAGACGTGAGTCCCAGGCTCTCCACACCACTGGAGTCAAGCTATCCAGGCTGAATGAAGGCTGATAGCCAGAAACCGGTCCTTGGATGCTTGATTCCGGTCTGGGAAAGACATGGCTTGGTAGTTCGGACTGGACTGTTCCCATGAGGCACAGGGTCAGAGCTGATTTGCATATAGCCAGTGTCTAACCCAGGGTGGTGTGGAGTGCAAAAAAACGATGGATTTAGGCCCAGATCCTTGTACTGGGGTGAATGTATGACATTGTTCTACATTCTGTCCATCAACTGTGTTTTTTGCAATTTTCACCCCGAGTGGGCTGGGTATGCTCAGACGTGAGTCCCAGGCTCTCCACACCACTGGAGTCAAGCTATCCAGGCTGAATGAAGGCTGATAGCCAGAAACCGGTCCTTGGATGCTTGATTCCGGTCTGGGAAAGACATGGCTTGGTAGTTCGGACTGGACTGTTCCCATGAGGCACAGGGTCAGAGCTGATTTGCATATAGCCAGTGTCTAACCCAGGGTGGTGTGGAGTGCAAAAAAACCATCGATTTAGGCCCAGATCCTTGTACTGGGGTGAATGTATGACATTGTTCTACATTCTGTCCATCAACTGTGTTTTTTGCAATTTTCATATTTGTGCCAGCATCGTACCTGTCTCCATCGTGCTGCCTGCTGCATCGCGTGATATCGTATTTGTGCATTGTGCTTTATTTCCGAGTAGTACCTGTGCCAGACTGTGCCCCAGATCTCGCCCGGCATTGTTATTGATATTGTTGGTGCCATTTGGTTGTCCCAGCCCGTCTCTCCTCCACGCTCCCTGCCGCTGCACCCCCACCCCCGCTCCCTACAGCATTTCCAAACATTCCCGTCCCCACTCGCCACCCCGCTCCCGCCTCCCAGCTGCTCCTCCCTCCCACTGAACTTAAGATCAGACCCGAGCGGTGAAGAGCTGTGACCGTCCTAACCTAGTCAGAACAACGCTCCACCCGCTCCTGGTCGTCCTCTCTGTGCCAGACTGTGCCCCTGCCTCCATCGTGCCTGCTACATCGCGTGGTTTCATATTTGTGCCAGCATCGTGCCCCTGTCTCCATCGTGCTGCCTGCTGCATCGCGTGGTATCGTATTTGTGCATTGTGCTTTAATTCCGAGTAGTACTCTGTGCCAGACTGTGCCCCTGCCTCCATCGTGCCTGCTGCATCGCGTGATTTCATATTTGTGCCAGCATCGTACCCCTGCCTCCATCGTGCTGCCTGCTGCATCGCGTGATATCGTATTTGTGCATTGTGCTTTATTTCCGAGTAGTACCTGTGCCAGACTGTACCCCAGATCTCGCCCGGCATTGTTATTGTTGGTGCCATTTGGTTGTCCCAGCCCGTCTCTCCTCCCTGCTCCCTGCCGCTGCACCCCCGCGGCCCCACCCCCGCGGCCCCACCCCCGCTCCCTACAGCATTTCCAAACATTCCCCTCCCCACCCGCCATCCCGCTCCCGCCTCCCATCTACTCCTCCCTCGCTCCGCCCCCCTCCACTCTCCACTTATGGTAGAATGGCAACGCGCAGCGGGTGCGTCCCATGCGCGCCGAAGGCGCGCCAAAGGTAAGCCCGTCTACGCCCGTCCGCGCCCGGACCGTGCCCAGCGCCAGACCCCCTGGCCCCCGCAGAGGCCATCCCACCCGCCTAATGTACGACGCTGCCACCCTCACTGCGCTCAACACCGGCCGACTCCCCGACTGCAAGCTAGCCACCCCAGGACATACCCATGGACCCTTCACCTGCCAATCCTGCAAGTTCTCCTGCATCAAGTCCCACACCACACCCACAAACGCCAAACAGAGATCCGACAATAACCACCTGAAGTGCATCCTACTCAACACCCGCTCGGTCCACAGACACGCCATTGAACTATGGAACTTACTCGACACCACATCGCCGGACGTCGCCTTTCTTACGGAAACCTGGATGAACGCCTCATCAGCGCCCGACATCGCCATAGCCATCCCGGACGGTTACAAGATCATCCGAAGAGACCGCGTCAACCAAACATGAGGAGGAATCGCCATCGTCCACAAGAACACCATTCGCATCTCGACCAGCTCCGAAGACACCCTCATAGCCACTGAACACCTCCACTTCCAGATACACACCGACCCCAAGACCACACTCAGAGGCACCCTCATTTACAGACCCCCAGGACCCCGCACACAATTCAGTGAAGACATCGCTGACTTTATCAATCCACACGCCCTCCCCTCCGACGACTACATTCTCCTAGGGGACCTCAACTTCCACCTAGAGAATAACAACAACGACAACAACACCACCACCCTGCTGGACAACCTCGCCAATCTCGGACTCAAACAACTGGTGAGTACCCACACCCACTACGCCGGACACACGCTCGACCCAATCTTCTCCTCCAGCAAGCACATCTCCTTCAATCACGTCACAAGACTCCACTGGACAGATCACAGCTGCGTCCACTTCAGCTTCAAAAAGACCACGACCCACCACCACCCGCAACAAGTTCCCCGCAGAAACTGGAAAAAAGTTACCACCGACCAGCTCACCACATCTCTGAACCAAAACCTTCCCGCCATATCAACGGACCCAAATAAAGCAGCCATCAATCTCGCACAGTGGATCACCCACTGCGCTGACGAATTAGCACCCTTGAAAAACCATCACAACAAGCCTGGAAACAAAAAAGCCTCCTGTTTAGTCTACGAAGACCTCAAGAACTAAAAAAAAAAAACTGCCGCGCCCTCGAAAGTCTGGCGAAGACACCCAACCACAGATAACATGACCGCCCTCAAGGACGCCACCCGCAAACACCACCAACTGATCCGCTCCACCAAGAAATCAGCATTCAAGGATCGACTAGACAACAACGCACACAACAGCAAGGAACTCTTTAGCATTGTCAAGGAGCTTACCAATCCCAGCGCCGGCAACAACGACATCACTTCCTCTCAAGACCTCTGCGATTCTCTAGCCTCATTCTTCCACAGCAAGATCGCGGATATACATAACAGCTTTGGCGACCAGTCCACTCCCTCCACCACCGAACTGAAGCCCCCTCCACCACCCTTCGCGCCTGGACCCCGATTAGCACCGAAGACACCATCCGCTTGATGAACTCCATCCACTCCGGATCTCCAACCGACCCATGCCCCCACCACATCTTCAACAAGGCCGACTCCATCATCGCACCCCAACTCCGGAACATCATCAACTGCTCTCTCAACACAGCTACCTTCCCGGAAAGCTGGAAACACGCCGAACTCAGCGCCCTCCTGAAGAAACCTACTGCAGACCCCACCGAACTTAAAAACTACCGCCCCATCTCACTCCTCCCATTCCCGCCAAAGTCATAGAGAAGACCGTCAACAGTCAGCCCGCCGCCTTCCTCGAGTCTAACGGCTCCCTCGACTCCTCACAGTCCGGCTTCCGAGCCAACCACAGCACAGAGACCACCCTCATCGCAGCCACAGATGACATCCGGACACTACTCGATAACGGGGAAACAGTGGCCCTCATCCTCCTGGACCTCTCCGCAGCATTCGACACTGTCTGCCACCGCACCCTTGTGCAACGCCTCAGGGACGTCGGGATACAAGATAAGGCCTTGGATTGGATCATCTCGTTCCTCGCCGGAAAAACCCAAAGAGTCCGCCTCCCCCCTTTCAGATCAGAGGCCACCGAAGTCATCTGCGGCGTACCACAAGGATCATCGCTAAGCCCCACCCTCTTCAACGTCTACATGAGTCCCCTCGCATCTATCGCACGCCAACACAACCTCAATATCATCTCATACGCTGACGACACACAGCTGATCCTCTCCCTCACCAAAGACCCAAACACCGCCAAAACCAACTTACATGAAGGAATGAAAGACGTAGCCGAGTGGATGAAGAACAGCCGACTGAAACTGAATTCAGACAAGACGGAAGTCCTCATCCTAGGATCATCCCCCTCCGCATGGGACGACACATGGTGGCCACCGGCCCTAGGAAGCGCACCCAAACCAACGGACCATGCTCGCAACCTGGGATTCATTCTAGACTCCTCCCTCTCGATGACCAGACAGATCAACGCCGTCTCATCGTCATGCTTTAACATCCTACGTATGCTCCGAAAAATCTTCCGATGGATCCCAACCGAAACAAGGAAGACGTCACCCAAGCACTTGTCACAAGCCGACTGGACTACGGAAACACCCTCTACACCGGAACCACAGCCAAATTGCAGAAAATACTTCAACGCATTCAAAACGCCTCCGCTCGACTCATCCTAGACATACCCCGCCACAATCACATATCCGGCCACCTGAGAGACCTTCGCTGGCTCCCCGTCAACAAGAGAATCACGTTCCGTCTCCTCACTCAGGCACACAAGGCCCTCAACGACCTAGGACCCAAATACCTCAATACTCGCCTGACCTTTTACACCCCCACCCGCCAACTACGATCGTCCAACCAAGCCCTCGCCATGGGAGGAAGATCTTTCTCCTACCTAGCGGCCAAAACCTGGAACTCCCTCCCCACCCACCTCCGTCTTACACAGAACCACCTCTCCTTCAGAAAACAACTCAAAACTTGGCTGTTCGATAAGTAGCGATCCCCTCTCTCCCAAGCGCCTTGAGACCCTCTGGGTGAGTAGTGCGCTATACAAATTCTTGACTTGACTTACAAAAGCTTAAAATTTTGCCTATCTGGACTATAAACTTTTGTGAAAAGTTAAATTTCTTGTTTGAGTGACTGCTCCTGGAAGACTACTCTGTTGCATGTATCTTAGCATTTCTTTCCAGTGTTATTAACATACAGACAAACTATGCACCTATAAAAAGCTGTTGATACTTCTTTCATGCTGTAATTTTTATTATTGTCTTTATCATTTTAAAGAGATGAAATAATACTTCATTGTTTCTTAATTTAGGATTGGATGAAAAGTTTACAGACGTTTTGCAATTTACGGAAGACAGCTCAAGCAGCATCTAGCAAGCGTCTTCGTCAGGTAAAAAATTGTGCAGTATCCGTTTCTCTTTTCTTACTAGCTATTCCCTTTAATAGCAAATTATTTTTATTCTGTAAGCTTGGCACTAATCACATGAGCCTGGATAAAGTTTTGGTAAAATCCACTATAATAGTATTTCTTCGACTATTTAATCATGTAAGTACTCTTCTTGGATGGCATGGAGGAAAAAATTATTTAAATAAACCTGATGATTTCAAAAGCAGTTATTGGCCCTGTGAAAATGACAACTCAGCAGCCTCACATCAGGTTTGATGTATTTCTCCCAAAAATGCCACCTGATGAAAATGGCTGGAATCTCCAGGGGAACTACAGGTAGTGTGACAAATGACCCGGAGAATCGGGACAGGGATAACAGATTCACCCCCCAAGAATTCCTCCTACCTCAGCGTACCCTTAGGGTCCCACACATAGCTCGACCTCCCTAAAGTTACAAATATACTTGAATTTGCTAACTATACATGGGGGGGGTCCGAATTACCAGGTACAGGAAAGGCCACGCAGAAAGAAGCGAATACCTTCAAGTTTTTGGGCAACTTATGACTGCGATTCCGAATTTGCATCTACTCATTTTCTGTGTAGAACCTCCTCTGGACTGTGTAAGTGTGGGTGAAATGATTTGTAGAGCCTGAATTTGTACTGTGGTTGTGAAGCAAGCATTAATCGTATAAAGGTAATTCACATGAAATGCTTTGTAGGACATTTGGGTCTTGCTTCTTGCTACTTAAAATGTTGGCTATCAAAGTGTTGTCTTGCATTTTGGAGACAGTGGATCACCGCACAAGGTCCAATATCCTATATGGCAGTGTGACCATATCTGTGTAGTGGTATTCTATGACTCTGTGTAGTGATATTTTATATCTGGAATTTTTGTTACTGTGACATATTCTATAGAACCTGCTTCTCCTGGCTACTTGTACTCTGTATCCTTGTAATCTCAGGTTTTCTTGCTCCGTTTTCTATAATTTATATTATGTTTTTTGTGTTCTTAATCTGGCACTTCTTGACCGGGTGATTCTTTGCCAGAGTATCTGTGATTCTGTATTCCCTATTTCAATATTCCACAGGTAAATCTCTCAGCAAAATGTTGATGTACTGCATCATTAACCCTGCAACCTGTGGGCATGAGCTGTAGAACAAATATTGTGTTTGGAATTTACTTCACCGAAATGTGTAGTTAATCCGCATCTGTTGTACATTCACATGCTTGAATCTTTACCCGTCACTAGGCTGAGAGTCCCATAATTTTGAAATCTTAATATTAAACGTCATTCGCATGCTTGTAGGCAAACTATAGTGTTTCTGTATTAATACAATAATTCCCCTTATTGAAAACTTCCCAAACTTCAACCAATGAGGTAAATATGCTTCTAATTAAACACTCCACATATACTAGAGGCGCTATAGGTCGGATTTTGACACACTTGTGTGAGTAAGGATCGAGTCCAGATGGTGGGAAGAGGGACGGCTGCTTGTAAATTTGTGAAAGCTATCAATGCTGGAGAAATGTAATTACAGGGAAAAAAATAATTCTTCTCTAGCAGTAGCTCTCATAGAATCACATTCTTGGTTAAGATTGTTGTACAGTGCTATACATAACCGCTAGATGTAGGTGAGTAACTCACCTTTCTGAAATAAGCATCACAAGACTGCATGTCCAAGTACCAATTCTCTTGTAACATGTCACCTAGGAACTAATGCAGTGCTCGAAAAGGGCCCTCTGCTGTATGGTGCAACTGCTTCAGCAAAGGTCCTGGGAAGTTGCACTCTGACCTCCCTTTGAAAATATACTTGGCTTTGGCGTGTCAAAAGGTAATGAAAGCTGAGATCCATCTTGCAGTGCTCTATTTGGATAGTGGGTGCAGTTTTCCAGGTGTTCCAAAAGAAGAAAACAGCAAACCAAAGAAGTGTCTGATACCCTGAATTCCCTTTTTCTCTCAATATAGAATTTTAGACAACTGTAAACATTATTTGTTATCCAGTATTGGGGTATATTTCATGGATTCACATGCCTGAATCATTCCCTGTCGCCGAGGCCGGAATCCCACGGTATATAAAAAAGCAGTGCCAAAGGTAAATTATAGTAGTAGGCCTAGGATAAATGCCTGAGGCCTAAACTGTAGTAGCCTATCTACCTCATTATGCCAAAAGGACCAAAGATTTTGTCCCAACCAATCAACTTACAGCACCCTCTAGACCCCTCTCTGCAGAGCCAGTTACCCTCAGATTTTCACTGCACGTCGTGTGTGAAGGGAGTCTCCCTGAGCTCTGCTCATTTTCTTCAGCTTTTACTTCTTTTTGGATCAAAGAAAATAAGGTAATAGACTACGAAATATGTCTAACCTTTTCCTCAATAACTCTCACGTTCTGAGAGATGAGGCTATTATTGGAATCTTACGATTCCCTCATCTATGATTGCCTCAACTACGGATGGCATCACCTATGATTGTCTCATCTATGATGGTATTGTCTATGACTGTCGTCTATGACAGCCTCATCATCTATGTATGACCTCATTTACCAATGGCCTCATCCAACAATTACCTCGTCCATGAATGGCCTCATCCACAAATGGCCTCATCCACGGATGGCCATCATAGGACTGCCTCATCTATGATTCCCTCATCTACGGACGGCCTCACCTATGATTGCCTCCTCTATGATGGCATTGTCTATGACTGTCATCTACGACAGCCTCATCTATGATGGTTGTTCATGACGGTTATCTATGATGACGTTCCCGTCTGCAATAACCTCGCCTACATAACCATGTCTACGACATCAAAGTCTACGATGGCCTCATCTATGGCCGCATCCTGTACATAATTTAATGAAGCGGGCAGCAGCTAGATTTCAACTGCCAGTTACAGTCGAACAGACAGAATATTTACTTCATGATTTCAAGGAATAATCCAGTAAGATCAAGAGAGTGATGCCTATAATCGACAATGTCTATTCCAGCAGTGCTTCTGCGCATAGAAAAGAAATACTGCGCACCTGCTAATAGCCCATCCTGTCTGATAGGCCACCCTTCAGCCAGATTCAGTAATTTCACAGGCCGCCCAACAACAATCTTAAAATCCCGCAATGCCTATCACCACACCGCCTAACAAGGAAGAACGTCGTCTGGACCTTATAGGCAAAAAACCCAAAACAAATAAATAAATTCTCTACGTTGACAGCGGCCTCTATTAGAGGTTCTAGCCATAATCGGCTGTTATGACAGTCAAATGTGGTCAGACATGGCGAGTTTCATTGACCTCATTCCTGAGGACCGAAGGCAGGAAGGAACGTGCCGCATCGGAAGCTATAGATTGCGCCTTCCACATCGTGAACACCAACTTCCGTCAGCTAGCAGGAGCTACAGTGCTTAGACGTCAGGGATGGCTTAAAGCCACTACTTTCAGACCTGAGAGGCAAACCAAGATTCTAACAATTGGAAACTAGAGAGTATATATATACAAATAATAGCAAAGAACTCTGTCAAAAGAGTGGTCAGGTAGAACAATCACCAAACCCCCATCAGTGCTCCATGCACATGCATTCACCATACCACAGACCAAATGTGGAAATACCAAGATGTCAAAAAAGAACCCTCAGGCACCCGCTCAAGGCAGGTAGCCGTTTGTCTTTATTGGGTTCCTATGGTTAGTGCGTGTGAAATTACAGCAAACCAAAAAATTAATAAGTGCAGATTAAAATGAGTATAGATCACTCTCTCAACCAACGTTTTTAATGGAGAGGTGATTCGAACTCAATTAAAACCAATATGTGCAGACGGACATACGGAGTTGAGTAAATTTGAACCCCTAGTCCTAGAAAACGGTCGACATGTTTCAGCTATATGGTCATTTACGACCCAGCATTCTTCAGGACCACAATGTATAAAAAAAACTCACCACACGAGGCAGTACACCCCCTAACGTGTCTACTCACGGTGGATGGATATTCACATAAACGCATTCATTACCAACTTGTGTTCTATTTGTTGGTAGGCGTCTTGTGCATAACCTCTTTTCTGAGAGGTTTATGGGATCTGTTAAAAAAACCATAAACACAATTCAAAACAAACAATGTTGTAGCTATTCTATTTTCTCAGGGTTTCACCATAGTTCCTCTTATCCATTCCCACTATTCACCCTGTGGCGTAATGCAACCAACATTTAATTAAATGAAGAGACACACTAGAAAATTATATTGTTGTGCCAAAGTGAAGAAATAGCTATATCATCACCCTCTAGTCCGCTGTTCAGGTGTTAAAGGAATTTATGTTGTATCCCTTGTGTTACTCATGGTTATTAGTAACACTGTTCCTGTGTGAACCCGGATAAGTTTTAAATCCATGGTCCACGTTCAAAAATCTATTTAAAAAAACACAGTTTTCCTTCGAGAAATAACAAGGGTAAAGAATAGTCAATAATTACCACATCATGTCAGCATTGACTTTTGTTTAGGGAGTCACACTCAGAGGAATGGAAGGCTCTGAATCACAATGTTCAAAAATTCATATGATGGAACTCACTTGTATCAATTCCCAATTTGACTTCATGTAAAATGAAAAACAGGCACTCTCTTTTTGATCTATTTAAAGAGACATGATGGAGAGTTTTTAGTTTGGTAAACATATTGATGAAGCCCGCTGAGCTATATAAAACTGACACGGATACTGCATGATCATTAGGCACCCTTCAATACGGGCACGGATCTTTCAGAGGAGCGAAAGGACGTGGTTTTAAATCAAGAGGAGGATACCAAAACCAACAGAATAAGCAGTGTCAATCCCAGTACAGCCTTAGAGCCAGGCATCATACCGTCAATAGTCTACGACTAGTATCTTCCTTCAGGGTGATCGAAAGAGATCGCAGTATCAAGGCAGAGACACTAACCGGAAGCAGTGATCTCCACAGGGCGCCAACCATTTTACCTTCCTTACCCGTGGGCCCAAATATTTCGGCTTTTGTTCACAAGTGGCAGGAAATGACATCAGACCAATGGGTTCTAGACCAATGGCCACGCCCTGGAATTCATCAGACAGCCATCTCTTACTCCGCCCAGGGTTCCCCCTCCCCCTCGTCTTCACAAGATTTTGAGTTGTTTAAACGAAGGAGGTTTTATGGCTTCTCTGGATATGGATGATGCGTATTTCCACATACCTATCCACCACAAAAAGCGTAAATATCTTGACTTTCAAGTGGCTGGCGCCCATAATAAGTTCAAAGTGCTCCTGTTTGGGCTCAAATCGGCACCAAGAACCTTCACGAAGTGCTTGGCACCAGTGGCAGCAGCATTGAGATCTTGAGCAATACAAGTATTCCCTTATCTAGAAAGGTCCTTCAGAACACGAAGCTAAGATTGCCACAGCAGAATGTACCCATCTCTTCTCTTCTCTGGTTCTCAACGACAGCAAATCACAGTTACGTTCTCTCCAAGTCATGTTTTTCTCGGAGCAAGGTGAGACACGGTCCAGTGCAACGCATTCTGGTTAAACGGCCGCCAGCTATGTCTTCAAAAATTGGCAAGGTTAATTTCAAAAAGGTCAGTCTCAGTCCGAATGTTTACTTCGTTCCTGAGGATGTGCTCTTCAGCGATACATCTCATACCCTTGCCACGGCTCAAAACGAGGAACTGCAACTTCAATGGCAACAAGCCATGGGTTCGTTGGACAATACCATCAAGGTCACGCTACGCATGATAAATTCTCTGCATTAGTGGTCGCAGACAGAGAATCTAACCCAGGGTCTTGCGTTCCTACAGACCATTCCAGTTTTCGTTTTAACGACTGATGCCTCCATGGAAGGATGGGGAGATCATCTGCAGGTTTTGCTGATTCAAGGAAGATGGTCTCGGAGACAAAAACAGCAGATCAACAGGCTGGAGCTCCGTGCCTTTTTTCTGTCTTTCCAAGCATTCCTCCCGAGGATTGCGGGTTCCTCTGTGCTAGTCCGGACCGACAATACCATCAGCATGTATTATATCAACATACAAGCAGGAGCGAAATCAGCTACACTCTCGCAAGAGGATCAGGAATTGTGGGAAAGGGTCGCATTCTGCAAGATGCCCTGAGAGCCAAACAGATCAGGGGTCTCCACAATACCCTGGCAGGCACGCTGAGCACGTCTCAGTCGGACTGTCACAAGTGGAAGCTGGAAAAGGAACAGGCTAACCCAGTTTTCAAGCTTGTGTCTATTCGCAACGAGAGAGAGCGAGGAATGCAGATATTAGGCCAGCAGGTTCCCTCAACGGGGATCAAGAGGGATGTGATGGTCAGGGATTTGTGTGTACGCTTTTTCCTCAATACCATTGAATCCGAGGTGCTCCGCAAGATGAATCTCGAAGGTTGCCATCTTATTCTGATAGCACCCCGTTAGCCAAGACAATATTGGTTCCAGGAACTTCTACTATTGTCTAAAGTCAAGCCCATTCGCTTACTGCCGATGCCTACGATGTTGTCAAGGGACGGAGGCCAAGTGGTTCATCCGGACCCACAGTTTTACACTTGCACCCATGGCTCCTCATTTCTTACAGTTCAAATACCTTAACATTTCACAGGTCTATCGTTAAATATTGGCCAAATCTCGTGCCCAAAGCACAATCAAGCCTTATCGCTTCAAATGGAAGTGATGTTGCCGTTGGTGTGAGGCGAATACTATTCACTCAATTCAAGCTCCTGCAGAAAAAGTTCTCCATTATCTGCTTTCTCTAGCCAAGTCTGGGCTTACTTTTTCATCGGTCAAAATACATCTTGCTGCTCTTTCCAGATTCAGGAAATGCTCAAAATGTCCTTTTCTCTGCTCTTCTTCACTTGTCAAACAATACATGAAAGGACTTTTCCGAGCCTTCCCTCCAGTGCGGGCACCCCCTCCAGAGTGGGAACTCAACAAAGTGCTAGCGCAGTTAATGAACCGTCCATTTGAGCCGATACATAAAACTGATCTCATATTCCTCACTTTGGCTCTTACCTGAGAAAGAGGGGTTAGTGAGATCCAAGCTTTCACTATAAAGGAACCCTTTTTACATTTTGCCTGGGTCTACGTAACCCTTTGAACAAATCCCAGGTTCATTCCTAGGGTACTAACACAATTTCACTTGAACAACCTGGTAAGATTAAAAACATTCTTTCCAGATCCATCCACTCCAGCTGAAAGAGCATTACACTCGCTGGATGTAAAACTCTGTTTAAAATTCTACCTACAGAAAACTAAGGATACCAGACGATCTAACCAGCTGTTCGTGGCTTATGGTCCAGCAACTCAGAAATGCTGTAGCAAAGGCAACAATAGCCAGATGGCTGGCATCTACTATTCATTTCTGCCATGGCAAGGCTAACGAACCTTTGCAGAGGAAAGTCCAAGCTCATTTGGCAAGAACAGTACCAACGTCGACAGCTTTGTTTGCTGGAGTATCTCCGGAAAATATATGTTGTGCTGCGACATGAAAACATGTCCACAGGTTCACTAAGCATTACTGTCTTCAATCTTAGCATCAAGAAGATGCAGCGGTTGGGCAGGTTGTTCTACTCCATCTCTTCCATTAAGATCAGATTCGAGTGCTTTTGCCCCTTTTATGTATTATTCCATTCTCTAAAATGCATGCAAATGTACAGACTTGTATGTCTGCAAGATTTTAAATATTTGTGTGTATATATATATATATATATTTTTTTAATTTATTTATTTTATTTTCAAAGTTTTATATAGCGCGAACAAGATCTTCACAGATATCAGAGCGCTTTACATAGAGGGGTACATGAGGGAACATAGTCAAACAATAAATCAATAGATCATACAGTACAGATAGGTGGCTGCAAAGCCCATCACGTGAGTAATAAGACAACTCATACAAATAAGTAAATGGGTCAAGCATGTAGTACAAATCGGTGCAGCGTGTTAACAGAGTTCGAGATAATAGATCAAGTGTATTTAGCCATGAGGATAGCTTTTACTTCTTTTTTAAAGAGTGTAGTGGAAGAGATAAGCCTGGTTTCGGGAGGGAGTGAGTTCCAAATCCTAGGCGCCAATCCTGAGAAGGAGCGCTTGTATGTTTTTTCCTTCCTGAATCTTCGAGGTTTCAGCAGAAGATTGTTTGTGCCTCTCGTGTTTCTAATTCCCCCAGAGATTGTCAGTTTCTGAGCGAGGTAGCCGGGTGAGTTTAGGTGTACCGCCTTGTGTGTCATGCAGGCGATTTTCAGATGTATTCTGGCTTCAAAAGGCAGCCAATTCAGGGATTTCAAGTCAGGGGTAATATGGGAGTGCTTTTTTGACCCAGTGATGAGTCTCGCTGCAGCATTCAGAGAAGCTCTTAGTGGTGCGGTAGTAGTTAGGGGGAGTCCGCAAAGGGCGGTGCTGCCGTATTCAATACGTGGGATGACTAGTGCTTGTACTGCTGTTTGGAAGTCTTTGGCTGGGAGGTAGGGTTTAAGTTTCCTCAGAGTATTGATCTGGAAGTTCGCTCCCTTTGTTGCCTTGCTGATATGTTGCTGCATGTTGAGGTTGGTGTCAAGTGTTATGCCTAAGGATTTTGCTGAATCCACTATGGTCGGTTGGACATTGAGTGCTGTTAGGTGCTTAAGCCATGTTTGTGTGGTAGATATTTTCGTGGGAGGTGAGATCAGAAGGAACTCAGTCTTCATAGCGTTGAGTTTGAGGTGGTTATCAGCCAGCCAAGATTGGGTGCTTCTGATCGTTGAGTTCAGACGCAAGATGTCTTTGGGGGATTGTAGCTTGAGATATAGCTGAGTGTCATCGGCGTACATGTGAAAGTTTACGTTGGATGCATGTAGCAAGGAGGTGAGAGGTTCCATGACTAGGTTGAACAGAGTTGGGGATAGAGAGGATCCTTGGGGGACACCTAGCGTTACAGGTATTGGCGAGGACATCAGGTTGTTGCTCTTGAATTTCTGCGACCTGTTGTGAAGAAAGGAAGTGAACCACTTGAGAACAGTTCCAGATAAACCCATTCCTGTGTTTAGTAGTTCTAGTAGATTCTCATGTTTAACGGTGTCGAATGCTGAAGAGAGATCAAGAAGGACGAGGAGGCAGGTGTCGTTTTGGTCTAGCATTTGAAGTGCGTCGTCAATTATGTGAGTCATAGCAGTTTCTGTGCTGTGTCCTGCTCGGAAGCCTGACTGGTGGCTGTTGAGGAGGTCAAATTGCTCAATGTGTTTAGTCAATTGTAGTTGTGCGCATTTTTCCAACAGTTTGGCGAGAGTAGGAATATTGGTGATGGGACGGTAATTGTTGAGATCAGAGGGGTCGGCTGTAGGTTTCTTTAGTAGAGGTGTGACCTGACCAACTTTGAGGGAGTCAGGTATGCTTCCTTGTTGGAGAGAGCTGTTGATAATTTTAGTCCAGAGAGGGAGAAGCAAAGGAGTAAAGTCTTTTACTGCGGAGGCAGGGAGAGGGTCCGTGAGGTGATTGGATGGTTTCAGGGTGCTGAGCAGTTTGCCAATTTCTTCTTCCGAGTATGTGTCGAAGGTAGACCATGTAGCATTGTTTTTTGGTTCAGTGGGTGCTAGGCATTGGGGTTTGGAGTAGAGGCTTGCGTCAATGAGGAGATCGCTTTTTATTTTGTCAGTTTTTTGGATAAAGAAAGCAGCGAAGTCTTCACAGGAGGGTGCCTCATGCCTAGTGTTGACCGGTTGGGGTTGTTCCTTGAATTGTGTTTTTATTAGCTCAAACAGTTTTCTCGGGCGGTTTTTTGCTTGGTCGAGTTGGAGGCTGAAGAAGTCTGATTTTGAGCGTTTTATTTTCCTGAAGTAGGCGTTTCTCTTTTTCTTCAGCTCTTTTAGGTGCATTGCAGAGGGAGCTGATCTCCAGGTACGCTCTGCCATTCGCATGTCTCGTCTATCCTCATTGAGACTCCCGTCGTACCATGGTTTGGAGATTTTAGTAGAGACTCTTTTCAGCTCCATAGGTGCAGCCTCATTAATTATAGAGGACATAGCGTTGAGATAGTGGTCAGTCAGAGTTTGGACGTCTGTAGCGCCTGTCGGTGGCAGTAGGAGGTTGCAACTGTTAGGGGGCAAAGAGCCTGGGTTGAGCTTTTTCGAGTCTCTTTTCCAGACTTTGGGCTTGGAGAGTTGAGCCGGGTTAACTTTGACTTTTTCATTGATAAAAAATGTGACAATATGATGATCTGACCAGTCACAGGGTTGGATGGACTCGAGTTGGATAGAATCCTCTTTGGAGATGATCAGGTCGAGGGTAGAACCTTTCTCGTGGGTCGGGCTGTTGCATATTTGGGTGAGGTTAAGTGCATCGAGGACATTTTTAAGACTATTTACCACTGCGTCGTTGCGATCGTTCCAGTGGAGGTTGAAGTCACCAAGGTATATTTGGGTGAGTTGCCGTCCGGAATTAGTTGAGATCAACTCCATTATTTCTTGGGAAAAGGTGAAGTTGTCCCTGGGTGGGTGGTAAATGCTGTGAAGCGAGCATATCGGTTTGCCCTCACTAATTGTGTTGAGTCCGGGAGTCAGCCGGCGGAGTAGGGGACAAGTTGGGAGGGAAGGTTGAGGAGGGTGAGAGGTGTATAGGGTGTGTAGAGAGTAGTTCTTTGATGGTGTGTATGTCTTCTTTGATCTGAGTGAGGGTGGCCATGATGTATTCCATCGTGGGGGAGGTGGAGGGGGTGGAGGTGGCAGTCAGGAGTGATTGGCTGACAAGGGAATTCGTGTGCAGGTGGGAGAGAGGGCTGGTGTACGAGCAGGTCTGCGTTGTGTTGGTGTGCGGGATGGAGTTAGGCAGGCGAGAAGTTTTGGGCGGGAGGGGTGTGGATGAGGTAGGGAGGACGTTGGTGATCTGACTGAGGGCATTGGTGGTAGGCGGTGGGGTCAGGGTGTAGTCTGTGAGACTGATAGCCGTGGTGGGGGTGTAGGGAGGATAGTGGGGGCTGAGAGTAGGAGGGGAAGCGGCATTGGAGATGATCCTGTTGAGGGGAGTGGGAGTTAAATTAAGAGAGGAGGTATGTTCTGCGTAGATGGTTAGAGGGTAATGGGGACTGAGAATGGGGGGGGGGGATAAAGGGGGGGATTTGTCGGGGTGCGTGTTATTCTGGTGCTGGACTAATTTTGGTGTGTTAAAGGTGGGAGCTGTGCTGTCAGCGGTGAGCGGTGTGTTAATGCTCGCTGTAGGTGTGATAGGAGTGTTGAAGGTATGTGTGGAGGTCCGCGAGTTGGTAGAAGGGGCGGTGGTGTGAGTGGTGTATGAGGGGGAGCGATCTGTGTCTGTGCTTGAGAGCTGAATTGGGATAGTGGGGTTGTGGGTGGGGGATGGGAGGTCAGGGGTGGTAGGTGTGCCCCCGATTGAGGAGTGTGTGGCTGTGAGGTCATGGTTGGTGGGACTGGAGGAGATATGAGTGTTGGTCCGTGAATTGGAGAGGTGATCTTTGAAAGTATGGAACAAGTTCTCTAGCAGTTCCAGGTTCCTGTCTGTAGCTTGTGCTAGGACAATCCCGTTATTATAAATAGTGATGGTGGCTCTGCCTGGAAAGACTAGGGATGGTGTGATGGAGAGAGTTAGGCTATGAGGGGATTTTCTGGTGGAGGAGACGGTGAGTAGGATGAGGAACGCTTTTCTCCATTGAGCTCTGCGTGTGGTGTGGAAGATGATATCAGTGTTCAGGGATCCATTGACCGGTGAGAAGTGGGTGTCAACAAAGGGAGTTTCAGGGTGTGACCTCAGGAAGTTGTGTTTAAAGCGTTTGGCGGCCTTTTTGGTGAGTGATGGTGGGTAGTTGATTTTGTATGTGTGTTTGCCGATAGGATCCATGTTGCGGTGATGGATTAGGTGGGTATAGGGGGAATGCGCTAATGCACTATAATGGTACACATGTGCAGAAAAACAAATGCATACAGTAGGTTACACAGTAGTAAGTTATAAATTACAAAAGTGACATTAGTGATCAACCAGCATCACCACGATATAAGGGTGTGCAATAGAGCAAATACATACGGTAAATTACAAGGCACACGGTATAGGTGTAGGTATAATACTGACAGTATATAAGGGCAGGATATAAATGCAAACAGCAGTTTACACGAGTCAAAAATCACAAATCAATGTGTCATTAATTAGCAACCAAAGTACAAGGTGTAAGTGTAGGTATAATACTGATAGTATATAAGGGCAGGATACAAATGCAAACAGCAATATACATGAGTCAAAAATCACAAATCAAAGTGACATTAATTAGCAACCAGGAAATATGAGGTAGCAATCTGTGCAATACCAATGTTCAAAATACAGGATATAGCTTTGCTTTCTTCAAGACTACTCCTTTTATTAAAAAAAAAGAGAGATGTTTTTTCAAACACTGAGGATGCTATTTGGGAGTATATGAACCA
The DNA here is from genome assembly GCF_964261635.1 of Lissotriton helveticus. Lineage (NCBI taxonomy): Eukaryota > Metazoa > Chordata > Amphibia > Caudata > Salamandridae > Lissotriton > Lissotriton helveticus. The sequence continues at coordinate 646,967,030 of NC_136059.1, forward strand.
GTGTCTCCCACCATCCGCAAATGACAGTATATAGTTATACTGCTTGCTACTCTGATTCAGGCATGTGAGTCAATGAAAGATACCCCAATACTGGATAAGAAAACAAGTTACTTACCTGTAACTTCAGTTATCCAGTATAGGTATCTTTCATAGATTGACATGCACCCACCCTCCTTCCCGGAGAGTCAGTTCTCTAATTTTGGGATACTCATTTCCCACTTGTGCTAACGAAAATCTGAGGAGAACTGGCTCTGCAGAGAGGGTACTAGAGGGTGCTATAAGCGGATTGGTTGGGACAAAATCTTTGGTCCTTTTGACATAATGAGGTAGATAGGCTACTAGAGTTTAGGCCTCAGGCCTTTCTCTTAGGCCTACTACTATAATTTACCTTTGGCACTGCTTTTTTATATACCGTGGGACTCCCGCCTCGGCGACGGGGAATGATTCAGGCATGTAAATCTAGGAAAGATACCAATACTGGATAACTGAAGTTACAGGTAAGTAACTTGTTTTCTTATTGTAGAGACCCCAAATATATTGACATTCCAACTACATTGCCAACGCTACATCTCCCAGGTAAGCTTTACATTTGATTTACCATTACACTTTCTACCATTACATTCTCAATTTCTTTTAACCACATCAATGCTACAGCAATTCATCCTCTGTGCTGCAGATCCTTCTTTCCCATTGTTCATGACGAGCTCAGCTCGTCATGAGCACGCAAGCAGTGTACTGCATGACGAGCTGAGCTCGTCATGAGCATGGAAGGGGTTAATATTAAGTTTATATTGTTGTTTTACATTGTCTTTTTTTAGGTCAGGTCTAGGCAGCGCTTGCGCTGTCTCTTCGAGTCCTGCTGTATTCACTCTGTGTGCTTACAGCCTTCCCCCTGCTTCTGATTGGCGTTTGTCAATGTCATTAAAAAATCATTGTCTCTAAGTGGCTAATGCTTGCTGCGTGTCCCACCTTTTCTCAAAAGTAAACTTCCTAGGAGTATCGCTGCAAGACTTGTACGCCTAAACTTTTTTAATACAATTGCGTCTTTGTCACTTTTTTTCTGGGCAAAACAAACAATTCAAAGTGTTGATGTTTTGTTGTTTCCATCTCAGCACTATGCCAGTTTCATGAGCGCTGCACTTTAATTACTTGTTTTGTTGCTGGATTTAGTATTATTTTTAAGCCGACCAATGCAGCTACCTGTGTCAAATGCGTGGACACTGCCGCACCCTCCACTTTTATTTACCCACTTGGTGATGACTAGGGCCCATGGCTCCTTCTCGGCCGCCATGACAGAAACGTTGAGTTACGTAAATAACTTGATCAACCCCTATGGTGGAGCCTCTGTCGATTTACTGAGGGATTGAAGATGAACACCAGCAAAATCCATTTGGTTGAGGGGAATCTAAGCTGAAGGGAGAAGGGCGCGCGCAGCTGCTTGTGAGTTGGTCTTTTGTTTTTAATTATTGTTTTACAGTCTCTCCTAGGCTGAGCACAGGCTGCCGTGAAACAAGAACGGGGTGACACTTGTCCACAACTGGGCTTTCTTGTGAGGCATCCTTTAGCACCTGACAGCTGCACAGGAAGTGATCAGTCCCCAGCAGAGATGGGTTATGGCTGGTTTTATAGTTACTTCACATCTACTTGTAAGACGTTTCTTTTGCGGTGCAGTAATCCAGTCAATTTCATATCTGTGAATTTGTGCCGTCAGCTGGAATATAGCCTAAGCACAGCTGGTCGTTCGTTAATATCGTCCAACAATTTTGAAAGTTTGTGTTTTAACTATGTTTTGTTTATGCATACTTTGTACTTTAAACATACAGCCAGTTTGTACTCTTAAAGGCTACTCGTAAACATTACTATGCTTGGTCGGAGCAAAAGCTTGTCTTCTTTTTCCCAAGTGAATGTCTCCACCAAGAAGTCTGCTTATACAATATATAGAAAAAATTTGAAAACCTATCTATATTTAGTTTCTGGCTTTCATCAGACGTCATATCGAGCAGTGGTCTACAAATCCCTTGTAAGGGGTTCCCTTAATATCTGTTGTGTGCAGCACTTTATTGAAAATGCCCTGCTCGGATATGTAGTCATGTTTTGATTGGCTACTTTCGGAGGAGGTGACCGGTTTGGGAGCAAAGCAAGATGGCTGCGTTCAAGGGCGGAGTGGTGATAAATCAGTGGAAAAAATACTAATTAAATTTTGTCCTTTTGAGTCCAACGTAAGGTTAACATGGTAAGACACTGGTATATCAGTGAATATATGGAATATAAATAATTTAAACAGAGTTAAGGAGATGTGTTCAATGATAGTCGCTTTATTCTTTGGAAGTGACACTATACCTACAGCACTGGTAAAATGAATCCGTTCGAAACCTTTTTGATTGAATTTGTAGTGTGATGTTCCGGGATTGTAAAATTAGTTTTATTTCCCGACAATGAATGTTTTTTAGTGTCTGAAACCATGTGGCTCCTTTAGTGACCATCTTAGTGATTGCCTCTGAGGTGTCCCAATGCTTGTCTCTACATTCTCTTAGTTGGTCTTGCACTGGTGTCAGTAACGATGCCTCAGGCGCCCCGCCTGCCTATTTGTTTCATGGATATTTCACTTTGACAGTTATCAGTCTCATGGTGTCCACTGTACCTCTACATGTTCATTTCTTTCAAGGTTCTGTCACTTTCTCCCCAGTTGTCTCTTATCATTATTGGTAATCTTCTTTTAATGATTTTGTATTTTCCACTGTTTCTCTACGGTGTCATTGACACTCATTCTGGATGTCTTTCTCTGAAGTCAGTACGCCTGTAATTTTTGGTAGCAGTAATAATGTCTCTTTGGTGTTTGTTTCTGGCGACATTGCTACTGTACTTCTTTGGGCCGTAGCTGCTGTTTCTCATTGCTACTCACCGTACACACTTAGTTGTCCCTCTGTCTGTCAGGCTGCACCTCCCACTTTCTCTTACGGTGTCCTCTGTCTCCTCTCTTTAGTTTTTCAGCAGTTTTTGTTTTGCAATTAAAGGAAGAGCTCCAAATTTGCTTATGCACATTTTCCAAGTAACTTTAAGGTTTAAAATACAGTATCAGTAATATATCTCCATTTTGTGAATTTTAAATAGGTTTTTGAGGTGTTTTATTTGCTGATTTTTTTTAAAACGTTTAATCAATGTGTTCATAGTACAGCTCCCGATTTTTTTAATTTAATTTCTTTACCCTTCGGTGGGTTCCAAGTTCATAACTGTGCCTCTCCTTGAAAGTGCTTACTTCGTGCTGGAAATAGGCTGCTGCGGCGTGCTGCTGCCTCACAGACCTGTAACTGTAAAATCGGGAGCTGTACTATGAAGGGAAAAACGGACCCACATCAGAAAACCCATATCAGATGGGATTTAATTGGGACTACTGCGACTAGCATGCATTGCACCAGAGTATGCATGCTGTGCTTAAATGGTCAGAAGTCCGTTGCTGTTTTTCCGCTTCACATTGCCCGCCCTATGAAGAAGATGCTAGAAGGATTGAAACGCGTCAGGGACTGTATATATTCAGGTTGTTTCTGTGCCTCATGTGAATTAAAGGTTCTGTGAACACTACTTCGTGGAGTGCGGTCTCTAAAGCTTGGGGCTCTTTGGAAGATTTATGTACACGGCAACTCCGGCCGTGGGAGACCGAACCGCCGTCAACGCCAGTTACAGGTCTGTGAGGCAGCAGCACGCCGCAGCAGCCTATTTCCAGCACGAAGTAAGCACTTTCAAGGAGAGGCACAGTTATGAACTTGTAACCCACCGTAGGGTAAAGAAATTAAATTTTAAAAATCGGGACCTGTACTATGAAGGGAAAAACGGACCCACATCAGAAGACCCATATCAGATGGGATTTAATTGGGACTACTGCGACTAGCATGCATTGCACCAGAGTATGCATGCTGTGCTTAAATGGTCAGAAGTCCGTTGCTGTTTTTCCGCTTCACATTGCCCGCCCTATGAAGAAGATGCTAGAAGCATTGAAACGCGTCAGGGACTGTATATAATGAGGTCGTTTCTGTGCCTCATGTGAATTAAAGGTTCTGTGAACACTACTTCGTGGAGTGCGGTATCTAAAGCTTGGGGCTCTTGGGAAGATATATATATATATATATACATGCATACATATATACATACATACATACATACATATATTTATGATGAATACTTTTAACAGCAGAGTCCCCACCTTCTAAATGTTCCCCAGGCATTAGCCAGGATCTGCAAAACTCAAAAACAGTATTCCTGCACACTGTTAGGTGGCATACAGTTGCCAACCATGCTTACTGACGTTAGTTCCTTTCTTTGCGTGCCTTCAGAGATGGATCCGGAACTCTACTTCTTTGTTAGATTTTGGAAAGAAAGGTAAGAATATGCCATTATAGACAGTGTGCCAGGGAAATTTCTCTTAAAACAACATGCTTTAAACCTTGTAGGGACTGTTGCACTTAGATGTCTATGATAGATTTCTGCAAGGTATATCTTTGGGACTTGCACGACTCCAGGACCTGCAGCGACTGCTCCCAGATGAACCTTAAGGCCTGATGGATTCGCGTAGCGAAGTTCTACGTCACTAAACATGCAAGATTCCATTCTGTGACCGGTCAAGGATGAAAGTAAGGTACCATTTGCGGTTCTGAAGTCCTTTCCTCTGTAGATCTTCAGCACATTTGAAGTCTTCGGGTAAGTCTAAGAAGAAGTTTAAGAAATGCAAGCAACTCTTAACCTCTTTCTGCCATTTTCGGTGTCCAGGTGCTGTAGTGGTCCTAAGGGGGAATTGCCTCTGGGTACCTGGTGGCATGATCCACTATCACCAGGATAAACCTTTTCCCCAGATGCAGTTTGGGGATCCATTGGTCCAACAATGTCAATCCCTACTCTTTCAAAGGGAACCCCCACCACAGGTAGTGGTATAAGGGGGGCCTTTGTGAGGACACTTGCTTTACCGCTGGCTTGGCAGGTTACACAGGAGCAACAAAACTCCTTGGTCTCTTCAGGCATGTGGGGCCAGTGAAAGTGAGGGACAATCCTGTCCCAAGTCTTGTTCTGGCCCAGGTGTCCTGCTAAGGGAATATCATGGGCTAGTGTCAAAAGTAAGCCCCTGAATGCCAAAGGTATGACCAAGCTCCTGGCTGCACCAGGCTTGGGGTCTCTACTTTCTGAATACAGGAGCCCTTCATCCCAATAGATTCTATGGGTGCCACTAGCATTCCCAGCAGCCTCTGCAGCAGCTTGCTGTCTGAGAGGTTCAAGGTAAGGGCAGCTCAACTGCGCCTGTCTCAGATCTGCCCTGGAAGGGCACCCTGTCCGTAAGAACTCAACCTGATCAGGTTCAAGCTCCTCTGGGACAGTTCCTTCTTCAGGATTACATTCCGCTTCCTCAGAAGGCTGATCCTCACTCTGAGTAAGGGGGGAACCCTACTGCTCCTTTTCTTGGTAGGCAACTGGTCCATTATTCCAGAATCCAGTGCCTGCCCAGCGTGAGACTTTTTGACCTGTGACCTAGTCACTGGAAGGACATGTGCTGAGATTTCTAATTCTTTTGCATGGGTCCTATACTCCACTTCAGACCAGGCTGAAGTGTCTAGGTCATTGCCAACCAAACATTCTACAGGGAGGTCCGCACTGATCACAACCTTCTTAAAGCCAGGTACCCCTCCCCTGGAGAAATTAGCAACTGCCATACTATGGGTGGTACTGACGTTGCTAGCATTGCTCACTTGGTAAGTCTCACCAAGTATGACCTGTCCAGGGTCCACAAAGTCTGGTATCACCATGGTGACATTGGCACCTGTATCTTTGTAGGCCTCAGCCTTTTTCTCATTTATTAAAGGTGTTTGTCTGTACTTGCTCAGATTAATAGGGCTCACAGAGGAGGTCACGTCCAAGCCTCCATCACAGATCAAAACAGCTTGAGTTGGTACTCTGACTAGGCCAGAGTCCATCTCAGATCCCAGGGTTAACCTTACTACAATTTTCTGCTGGGAACCACCGCTTGTAGCTGTACTAGGGGGAACCGTTGCCTTAGGGGCAATGGTGGCTGGAGCGGTCTCCTTTTTGGTGCAATCATTAGTCCAGTGACTATTAACCTTACAAACATTGCACCATGGTTGTTTTTGGCCTTCTTTCTTTTTAGATTGGGGACCCCCACCTTTAGAAGCTTTTTGGGGACCTTGTGAAGACTTCTGGTCTTTACCTTTCTCCCCAACCTTTTGGTCTTGCTTCTTTTGGTCACCACCTTGGTTCTGTACCTTCTGCTTCACCCTGGTTCTGACCCATTTGTCTGCCTTTTTTCCCAATTCTTGGGGAGAGGTCAGATCAGAGTCAACCAAGTGCTGATGCAACAGCTGGTTATGACAGTTATTAAGAATCTGTTCTCCCATGATTAGATTATACAATCCTGTATAGTCACACACTTTACTTCCCAGCAACCAGCCCTCCAGAGCCTTAGTAGCACAAGCTACAAAATCAACCCAGTCCGGAGTCTGTGCCTTTTGGGTATCTCTGAACTGCAACCTGTACTGTTCAGGGGTTAGTCCAAACCAATCTATCTTGTGAATGATCCACAGGCACCTTGTCCAATTAGGAGAGGTTTGAAAGTTGGAAAACATGAGGAAGCAGAGCAATTGGTTGTGGACTGGATGAAGGGGCAGCCAGCACCCCTGGCTGTGTTAGATCTACTAGCTTACAACTGCATTAAGAATTGCAAACTGCCAACTTGATGATGGTGAATCATAACATTGTTTGTGCTCACTCATGACATACATTGACTATGTAAGATGTAACAGCTGTTATTATTTAAAATTGTAAGTGAAAATATTGCATATAATTTATATCTGGATCTGTCCTTTCTTAAACTGAATGGTGCCAAGACAGAAATTATGATACTTGGCCATGCTGCCCCCATGAATTGATCTAATGTGGCCTAGCTGTCTTGGCCCTCCTCCTGCACCAAAGAAACAAATTAAGAGTTTGGGTATATGGTTCGACGCGAACCTTAATTTTACACTTTTAAAGTTGCTGCTAACTGTTATGGTCTGCTTAGATCGATAAGGAAGATTCTGCCTCTTCTCCCGTTTGAAGCTAGGTGCCTGCTGGTCCAAGCTCTTATTCTATCGCGGCTAGACTATGCGATTGCAGTCTTTGTGGGAGTGCCACAAGGAACGACTAAGATCTTACACACTGTTCAGAACTACGCTGCACGTCTCTTAATGAATGTTCCTAAACGTAACTCGGCTAAGTTAGCGCTTCGCCGTTGCATTGGCTTCCTGTTAAGGAAAGAATCCGATTTAAGGCCTTGTGCATTGTCCATAAGTCCATTACTGGTAATGGCCCCCTTCTGATTTAGCCCATGGTGCAATTATATTGCAACACTCGGGCACTTGGATCTAATAATAAACAACTTCTGCTAGTCCCTAGGATTAAGCGGTCGCAGATGGGAGGTCGACTTTCACTTACAACACAGCAAAATCTTGGAACCATCTTCCAGACCATATTCTCTGGAACATAACTACCTCCGGTTCAGGAAGCAGTTGAAAACTTTTCTTTTTCAATGAACAGTGGTGAATGTTAAGGTGTCACAGGAAGCGCTGGGATGCCCTTGGGTAGCCATGCGCTATACAACTGTGTATTCATTCATTCATATCAATATATGAGGAATACAATTAAGTATTATTCCTATTTTAAGGACTATATTGTTATTAATACAAATAATCATCATAATTATTTTTAAATAATATTGAATTTAACAAATCTGGTGGTTTCAGATTTATTTTTCCACATATTATGATGAATGTGTATGCTATTTATCAAAAAATGAAAAATGTTATGTTTTTCAGCTATGGTTGCTAAACCAATACTATCAAATAAAAGGCAAAGAGTGATGACTTGCTAACACGTATTTTCCATCTCTAGGCATCCATACCTTGCAAATCATGTTAGAACCCATCCCCCTGAATGGTACCAACTGCCTAAGTTTGGGATCCTAGCTCATGGCATAAATCCCTCATTAAAACATTATTATGACTTGTCAAATTTCTTTGAGGATAAAGTTGGAAAACTTCAATCTGGCTTTGATTTGAATAATCAAGAATATAAGGAGTGGCAACTGCCTTTAATTTCGGTGTAGAAAAAACCCCAATACTATTTTGTCTAGTTTTCAAGAAGTTAGCCTAGCGCAATCTGAAGAAGTACTTGGAGAATGTAAAGCCATATCCTCGGCGGATCCCTGTCCGCCTAGGGAGTTGGCTGAAGCTATTGAGGTCCTTAATCCTGTGTTCAATCTGATGTTTAATTACACTCTGCCTACAGTGACTGTGCCATCAATCTGAGACCAGGCTAAGATCAGATAGTTACTGAAAAGACCATTTGCTAACCTGGAGGTATTAGCCAATTTTCGTCCTATTTCCTTACTATCAGCTTTATCCAAGATGCTGGAGAAACTATTGAATGTTCAGCTGTCTGAATACCTGGAAATATTACGACTCTTACACAGCTCAGGGTTCAGACCTAAATTTAGCATGGAATCTGCTCTGCTAGATGTTTCAGAATACTTAAAGATCACCTTCGATAGAGGTTTGAATGCTGTTTTTATTCTTTTAGATTTGTCTGCAGTGCTTGATACATTATGCCATATTCTTCTTCAGAGATTGGCGTAGGTGATAGTCTGCGGCCAGGCATTGAAATGTTTTCAATCCTTAATGTGCTAGTTATTATTGTGTTGATATCTCAGTAGTCCTTAGAAAACATAGAGCTTAAGTATGGGCTTCCTCATGGCTCCTCCCTGAACCAGATGCTTTTTAAAGTGTACATCACCCACTTAGCTTTGTGATAGAATCCTTTAGGATCTAAGCAGTGTCTTATGTGGACGATATGCAGCTGATCCTATCAGTGAATAGAGCTTCATCTGGCATTTCAGAAGAAACCTTCATAATCTGTTTATCACAGGTCATGAGGTGGCTGCAACAGAGTTACTTGAAGTGTAATTCAGAGAATTTGGTCCTCAGGAAAGCGAATAATTCTACCTCTGATGAATGGTGGCCAGAAATGATACCGACCCCAAACACCCCACCCCAGCAAATGTGGTAAAAAAACGTTAGGAGGAAATTTGACAATAAGTTGTCAATCCACTGGCAAATTATTAACACGAAGGGGTAAGTGCTTTGCCTTACTACAAATCCTGAAAACATTTCTTGATCTCTTACCTCTGATCACTATGCATACTGACTAGGACAACAGTCTCTCTGTCCTCACTACCCTCCCTTCCTCTGCACAAAACCGCTCCCTCCGCTCAGCCGATTAGGTGCTGCAGCGGGGAACGGCGAGGACAGCGGCCATCTTGAGGGGAGACTTGGGTTGCTGGTGCAGTTGCACTGCCACTCCCACCTCCTGCCAGCATATTATGACCCCTCCTTCCCGGCCGCGCAGCGGACGCGCGCAGTGGGCGCGCAGATGGCCCGTCCGCGACCGGCCGGGACCTAGGGCCAGGCACCATGCCAGTTTCCTAACTTATTCCTCCCCTCAGCTCTTTGCTTGCCAGGGCGATTGGCCCCTTAGTGCTTCCACTCTTGAACGCATGGGGAACCTTGGCATATTAGCGCCCACCCATTTTTCCAAATCACATCTCCTTTCTAAATCCAAGTCTGCTCTGTCCACCACTGCCCTTTCTGAGCCTCCACTTTATTCCTTTTCTTGTTCCTCTGCCGTTGCCTCCGTCGATCTCCTCAACACCCGCTCGACGGTGAAGCACCAATTGGAACTATTTAACTTCCTTGATACTGTCAGTCCCGATCTTCTGTTTCTCACTGAGACATGGTTCGCTCTAGACTCACTGCCTGATCTCTTAGCAGCACTCTCTGACTCCTACTATGCTCTCCGAGGCGATCGTTCTGACGGGAGGACCGGAGGGGGCGTGGCTGTGATTGCCCGCTCCAACCTTCAGTTTCAACTCGTCTCTTACCCTCCCATCATGGCAGCTGATTTTCTAGTTGTCCGCTCCGTCAATCTTGCGGCTTCCTTCACTTGCGCGCTCTTCTATCGTCCACCCCAAGCTATGCCTCACTTCATTCCAGCCCTTCAGGAGCTGCTGGCCACCCTGGTAGTCAACAACTCCTCCGTTTTGCTCCTGGGCGACTTCAACTATTGGCCTGGTGTCCCCAGGGAGGATAAGACTTCTAAAGATTTCTCGGAAACTCTCAATCTCTTAATTTTACTTCTCATATCTGCTCTCCCACCCATATCCACGGTCACACCCTAGACCAGGTCTGGTCAGCCAACTTATCTATCTTTTACCCTATTGTTCTCCCTTGCCCATGGTCCGATCATTCCTTGGTCTCCTTTTCTCTTGATCTCGGGGCCACCAAGAAGCCCCCTCTGCCCAAGAATGTCTGGGCCCGAAACTGGAATCATATAGACCTGGGCGCATTTTGCTAGTCCCTGGCAGCCTCGCCTCCAGTCATGGTCGATGTTCCGCCTGACCTCCAGTTGGCCACCATCTATAGCTGGCTTTCTACCTCTTGTGACTCTGTCGCCCCCCTCAAACTTGTTAGGAAATTCCGCTCTCATGATGCCAACAGGTGGTTCACCAACAACCTAAAAACCCTCAAACTTGCACTTAGACAAGCAGAGCGGCGCTGGAGGCGCAGTTACTGCCCCACTCTTAAGGCCCAATATTCAGCCCTTCTTCATGACTATAAAAAAGCCATCTTGCTAGCTAAAACTTACTATTTCTCCCAGAAGATCCTCCTTGCGGCAAACAAGCCCAAGGAGATCTTCTCCATTGTACACAACCTAGCCGCATCTGACAGTCAACCCTAAACCTGCTCCCTCCCAATTCCTTTGCAATTCCCTCAATGATTATTTAATTGAGAAGATTGCTACCATTAAGCGCAATATTCCACTGTCCTCCTCCTCCTCCTTCTCTCCTCTCCCTTTGCCTCCTGCTTCCATCATTTTTGATCGTTTCCCCTTCATCTCTAGAGCAGCCTTCCTTACGTTGCTCAAAAAGGTTAAGTCAGGCTCCCCTTCTGATTGTGCCCCGGCTCACATTCAGAGGGTAGTATTCTCTAACTGCCCTGATCCCCCATAACTTTCCTTAATTCCTCCATCACCCAGGGAATGGTCCCTGTCTCTCTTAAAGCAGCCACAGTTATCCCCATTTAAAAAAAATCAGGGGCCGATCCCTCCCTATTGGCTAACTTCAGGCCCATCTCCTTGCTCCCTTTCCTGGGTAAGATCCTTGAGAGCCACGTCACCACCTGCCTCTCTGCTTTCATCGAGGACAACCACATTCTGGCCTCAAATCAAGCCGGTTTCCGTCCAGTCCACTCGACGGAATCTGTGGTTCTCTCTGTCCTAGATGAGCTCAGGAGAAGTGCCGATGCCAACATCCCCCAGGCCCTGGTCCTCCTGGGCCTGTCCGCTGCTTTCGACACGGTTGACCATTCCCTCTTACTCGACCGTGTTGAAACAGCGGGGATTCAGGGGACCGCTCTTGCCTGGCTTGCCTCCTTCCTGCAAGGCCAGTCGCAGGCGGTCAAACTTGACGGCTTTATTGCCTCCACTTGTTCGGTCTCCTGCGGGGTGCCCCAAGGGTCTTCCCTCTCTCCCCTTCTATTTAATATCTACATCTACCCCCTTATAGTCTCTTTGCAAAATTTGGAGGTCGCCGTTTTTAATCATGCTGACAACCTCCAGCTGGTCTTTAATCTCTCCTCTTCCTCTGACTCTATTCTTAAATTTCAGACTACTCTTGTTTTTATTTATGACTGGATGAGCCATAACCATTTAAAACTTAACCCAGACAAGATGGAGCTGGTCCTAACCTGTGGCCTGTGCAATCCTTGGAACTCCGCTTTTTGGCCATCTGCCCTTGGCCCTCCACCAGTGCCTTCCACCTTTGTTAAAGCCCTGGGCATAAAAATCAGTTCAGACCTTTCCATGCGTCCCCAGATCACCTCAGTTGTTTCTACTTGTTTTTTGTCCCTCAGAGTCATTCGAAAGATCTCCCGTTTCTTTTCCCATGATGCCCTCAAAGTAATCATCCTGGCCAAGATCATCTCTCGCCGGGACTACGAAAATGGTCTGTATGTAGGCATTCCGGCATACAAACTCCGGCACCTACAATCCATACAGAACTAGGCCGCACGTCTCATCTATCGGCTCCCCAAGTTTCACTGCATCACTCCCCTCCTTAAGTCCCTTCACTGGCTCCCCATCTCGCAGAGATCTCTATTCAAGATGGGCTGCCTGACTTTCATGGCCCTGGCCGTCTCAGCCCCAGTCTTCATTAACTCCATGATTTCCCCCTATGTTCCTAGCCGTACTCTTCGCTCCTCCTCTCAGGTTCTTCTTAATGTCCCACGCTTTTGGAGGTCTAAGCCGGGTGGCATGAGGTTTTCCATCCTTGCTCCTGGCTTCTGGAACTCTCTCCCTCCCGTCATCAGGTCCATAGCAATCTGTCTGGACTTCCGTAAAGCCCTCAAAATCTATCTTTTCACTCTAGCTTACTCAGTGTAATTAAATCTCTCCCCGGTGCCCACCCTGTTCCCCTCCCAACTCACAGCGCCATGAAACCGCTTGTTGACCGTGCGCTATACAAATTCTTTCAACTTCAACTTCAACTTTTTAGGACTTAGATCAATAGACTGCAGGTAGTGCAGAATGCAGTATCGCATATGCTCCTAAAGCCCCCAAGGTGTTCATCAATATTGAGTCATCTTAAGACGGTTACACTGGCAGCCTGTGTATACGGGCATTCAGTTTGAATCTCTGCCTCTGGTACATAGTATATATCATGAGGTCTTCCAAAATACTTGAGACAATGAGGTTAGAAATCTGAATTCTACTAAAGCAAACTTGTTTCAGCTTCACAATTTTAGATTGAATAGAATGGGAGGTAAATCTGTTTATTTGGCAGCTAAATTACCGAATAACCTTTGCCTACCATTGCAGGAGTTGGATATTGAATTTTTATTTAGGAAACTGTTAAAAGCACGGTTGTTTTCCTCTCAATAGTTTGATGACGGGTGAAATATCATACTGTTCTTTTCTTGATTAGCTCTGAGATTCCCTTTCAGGCAGCTGTTTGCGGTATACACATGTAAGCATTCATTCATTTGTTCACATATCCAGTTCCCTGTTTGAGGTATGCAAATTTCATCATTCATTCATTCATTCATTCAAAAACATATCCACTTCCCTGAAGGACTCTCTACATAATAAAAGTGGGACTTTAGAAATATAATAAAGCGGTCAGTGAAGAGGACCATTTTTGCTACTCTTCATATTACAGACAAATGCACACGTTTCCAAAACGTTGGCTGGGACCTTAGGAAGTTGACAGTTTTGGTCTTCTATGTCCACTTCAGCATGTTACATAATAATCCCTAAATAGTGAAAGGTCTTGTGCTCCTACTTATTTTTTCCCGGTCATATAGTGGGATGCCAAGTTATATTCCTCTAATATCAGTCTGGCCGCTGTTGGTTCTATGTCTAGGACAAACTACACCTGACCTTGCAGTATTCATACCAATATATAAAACCTAAAAGCATTTATATTTGTTCTCTGATAAAGTGGTAAGCCTAATGTGATATGTAATATCTGTAATGTGAATTAAAACATTTGTCACTGTTTCTGTTTCATTAGGATAAAGGTTACAAACACTTCACTTTTGGGTGCGTTTTGGTTTACATGGCTGTTGTCCGAGTTATGAATTGTGGTACTGAAGATAACTTGTAAATTTCAATGGTTTTCAAGTTCAAATTGGTAACCATAACTGCACTTTTTACGAGTATTTCTGATGTTTCTTTAAGCATGCATTGAGTTGTTATAACAAAACCCAACCATAACTTCTCTTTAACCATTGTTCTTTTTCAATGATATTCATATGTTTGTGTGTGTTGTATCTTTCTGCTGTAATGTACTTGTTATTACCATTACCTTCCTCAGGAACGATAATAAATAGCATATTACTCTATCTGCATTTCCATATATGGTTAAAACAATGTTATTTTATGTGTATTTAAAAACTTAATTACTTAAGCAGTCTAGCACAATCTTAGTGCATAGGTCTCCATTGTGATTTAGTGATGATCTAGGGCATGATCATGGTACGGTCAACGACCTAGAAAAATGTGGTGTTTTGTTGTTGCACTGTCGTTATAACCAATAGAATCGGCATGCAGTATTACTCTTGCTCCATTTAACATGTTTCTTGTATGTATCTTTTCATGTTTAGTTATATATTTTTGTATATCTTTTTTTGCAATATATCCTAATTGGTTTATGTACAAACAAATATACACCAGATATAACTTGTAAGCAGGCCCATTGCAACATTGAACTCACCATCTGAACTTAATGTCTGGGCATCATAACAAGATACAGAGTATCAAGCTGACATCTGCACACAATTGACTTCATAACACAATGTTGAGATCCAATATGAACAATAACCAGGTGTCAGTAGAAGGGAAGAAGGAAGGCAAGGAACAAAGAGTGGGCTGTATTCAAATGGGGGAGTGAGAAAAGGAAGGGATGGGTAGGAAGGGAGGAATAGAAAGAGAGGGCTAGGGTGTAAAGCCAAGTATGCTACAGATCAATATCAACAGCAATTGGTGCCCAGTAATAAACATATGCAGCATCGGAAAGGGTTCCAACCACAGTCCCCAAAAGGTATTGGGAATGACATTTATCTACAAGAGTTAGAAGAACTAAGGAGCTGCCACCCAAATCCTGAGACATACTTTGTATGGTAGAAGAAAATAGTATGGTTTTACAGTAACACAACAATCAGAACATCAAATACTAGATTATACCCTGCAGGAGAACCTGCATCTTGGCAAAGTATTTTGCACTCACGGAGGGCAGTGGACGCAGAGTCCTGTACTCATCTTTGGGAGTGAGCTAATACGCTAATAACTGATAAGAGCTTTAAAAGAATGAGATACCCACGGCCTAAGAGGAGGGTTGGACTAGAGTTCCATATCTGTAAGAATATCGACAAATGATTGAGGACTTTTTCTGTGACCTATTTTGAGGATGCCACCAAGTTTCAGTGATCCATTCATTCAAATCTGCATTTGGTGCCTTCCTCCAGTCTCTTATAACATATCTTGAAAGCCATCAAGACTGTTGCCAAATATCCCTTCCTGTTGTTGGATAATCTCACTTATTCAGACATATCACGTTAAAGGGTCAGTTAGTCGGAAGGCCTGACCAACAGATTGCAGGGCTCCAGTTGCTTGTCTCACATATTGGTCAGTAGTTTGTGATGTTTCGTTAACAGGAATTTTGTTTTCAGTGTGGTAAGCCTGCCCCGTTTAACCATAGTGTGCAATTTCAGACAAGCTTACCCATCATAAATGGTGTAAGTTGAAAGTAGAGAGGACCATTCGTCCTCATGATAATCGATTCCAAGAGTAGCCTGCAAGTAGATTTTTGAGACCACTGGGAGCAGTTTGGAAAAAAAGGTAGTCTGAGTTCTCCATAGAAGCTGGACACTACTTTCATAAATATTATCAATGTTTTTGAGCTATTTAGGTCCTCATTATTATCTAAGGCAGTATTTTATGCCTCTGATAAATACCAATGCCGCGGGGTCCTTTATTTATCAGGTACAATAACACCTCCTACAATTTGATGGGGGGTAACATGCAGATTTTTGGTTTACTACACCAAAATCTGCATGATTTTGTAAATACTGTATGTTTCCCCTGTTACATTTCTGCCTAAATTTAACAAAGGTTGTGTATTTAGCACATCTGATAATTATCGGATATGTTTGATGCCTTCAAAATATTAATTCTGACCAACAGCTTTAACAGGAGTTTACGCATGGGTCAGAATATTAGGTAGAACTCGTAATCAGGCCCTTACAGTTGAGGCACTCTGGCAGCGCAATGGAAGGGGGACTCAAGTTAAGTGATAGGCAGTGTGTAAAGTTGTCAGTACCTCCAAAAGTCTCCATTATGGATACAGATTCAGCTCAGAAAGTGAGTAAGGGTTTGAGTGTACTATGCCAACAGTTGTTGATCTCCAACACTGTTAGTGTGTGAGGGAACAATGCCCCCTCAAAAAACAACACACTTCAAGGTACGCCAAGACTGCAGTAAGCAGATGTTGGTCAGGAACCTATGATTTGTGTTTTTAGTGCCTGGGCTTCGGGTGTGACTCCTAAGTTGTGAGACAAGTGTTTCCTCTGGCACCTGAAGGTGATCTGAGGGCAGGAGGCTAGCCTGTTCATCACCAAGCACAAGTGATTGTGGTTGAAGCACAGGTTTCTCTGCCCAGCTAAACCATGGGTCTGATCCTGCAAACAATGTGCTTCCTGCGCAAAGTCTTTGAGTAAGTTATAGTCCAAATGCCCCAAAATTAAGTGGGTCCTGACTCCATCCTACCGTTGTAGTTCAGAAAAGAAGACATAAGGGTTTCAAGATGAACATCTTCGGGTGATCCCAGTGTTCCCTAGGTTGTCATAGAACCTGCAGCAGATGGCTGCCTTTAAGGAGGCCATGCTGCACGTTTTTGGTGTGTTTGTCACTCTCTGACACGCCTTCAGGGCCATAGAACTGCAGGGACCTCTAATGAGATTAATGCTATCTGAAAGAAACAGGTTAGTATTAGATTCCTTACCTTAGAATATCCCCAGGCGTCAGTCTGGATCCGGAAACTTTTGCGTAGCAGTACCCCTGCGCGTCGGTAGGCGTCGTCTGCAGGCGTCCCCTGCGGCTCCGCGTCGTCGGCGCCGTGATGACGTCGCTGGAGTATATAGACGCTGCCTCCGCGCGCTGACGTCTCTTCTTTTTTCCGCGCCAGTTAGCGCAGATCCGAAGAGCAGTACTCCGGTCTTTTGACCAAGTTTTTGTTACATCTAACTCTTCTTCAGGTGCCGGTAGGATGCCAGGTTTTAAAAGTTGCGACGAGTGCGACCGCCTGATGTCGGTCACCAACCACCATCGACTCTGCCTCCGGTGTCTGGGCCCGGACCACGACGTGGAGTCCTGCGTCGAATGCCGGGCCTTGACGAGTAAGGCTAGGCGGGAGCGGTCCCGCAAGCTGCTCGAGCTCCGGGTGTCGGCCCCGCGTCGAGAGCGGTCCCGGTCCGGTCGGTGGTCGAGGGAGCGGTCGAGAGAACGATCGCGGAGCCGCCATGAGCGCTCCGGGAGTCGCCACCATTCCTCCGGTTCCTCAGGTAAGCGACACAAGAAGTTGGGGCGTCGTCATCGTACCCCCGACTCCCCCCGACGCCCGCGTGATGCGGCCGGGGGTTCGGGTGGCCCCACCCCCGCGGCCCCGCGTGGGTCGCCGACTGCCCCATACCCGTCGGTCCCTGGGGAAGGCGCGTCGCGCGAGGAGATTGAGGAGTTCCTCATGGCTATGAGGGCGATGTCTCCTCCGGCGGGGCCTACGGCGCCTGCAGGCCCGTCGGTCCCGTCTGGGGGCCCGAGCGGTTCGGGTGCACCTGCCCCGACGCCGCCGGGTGCTCCGGCCCCGACGCCGCCGGCGGCTCCGGCCCCGCTGGGCCCTTCAGGGTCGTCGCCGGCTGGTCAACCGGCCTCTCCGGCGCCGATTCCATCGGGGCAACCCGTAGTGCCGCCTCCGCGCGGCGCCGTGACTCCGCCGTCGGTTCCGGCCGGCGTCAGGGCTCCGGCGCCGCGCGGCGCCACCCCCATTCCCTCCCTGACCCCTGACGCGGAGTCGGACCGGCATCGTCCGACGCCGAGTCCGGCGCCGTTGGGGCCCCTTGGCTCCGAGGAGCCGGTCTATATCGTTGACTCGAACTATGGCGATGAGGACGATTATGGAGAGGGTTGGGAGGACCCTTTGTCACGAGCATGCCAGTACGACGTGGACTGGGTAGGTGACTTAGGTGATGCCAGTGGTCTGGACGAGTCGCCTAACCCTGGGTTCGTCTCGCCTCCCACTGTGGCGTCGGAGGCTGGGGCTGCCTATTCGGTGGTACTGATGAGGGCTGCCAAGGCCTTGAGCCTTGAGCTCCCCGTCGCTAAGGTGAAGCCTAACATCCTCACCGAGGTATTCAAACCGCAGTCATGCCCACAGGAGCCTCTGCTGCCGTTTAATGACGCCCTGACGGATGTCCTTTTGGGCACCTGGTCCAGGCCCGCTTCCGGTTCACCTGTTGACCGAAACGTTGCCAGGCGTCACCGTCCGTGTTCGGACGACCCTGCCTTCCTCTCCACCCATCCCTCCCCGGAGAGTCTGGTGATCCAAGCCTCCACTTCCCAGTCCGCATTCCCGACGGCCCCGCCCGATCGGGAATCTAAGCGATATGATCAGTTTGGCAAGAAGGTCTTCTCGTCTTTGAGTGCAGGACTGCGGTCTTGCAATACCGCATGCCTCTTAGGCCGCTACACCCACTCTCTGTGGGATACGGTCGCGGAGTGTCTGCCGCAATGCCCGCAGGAGGTGCGGGACAAGCTCAACCAGGCCTTGATTGAAGGCCGGGACGCGGCGAGGTATTCCATACGGTGTGGTCTTGACACGACCGACTCGCTGGGACGGGCGATGTCCACGACGGTGGCGATTCGTCGCCATGCTTGGCTGAGATCCGCCAACTTCTCGCCGGATGTCCAGAATGCCCTCATGGACATGCCTTTCGATGGCAGTCGCCTGTTCGGCGATAAAGCGGACAACGCGCTTGAGCGCTTCAAGGACTCCAGGGTCACGGCCAAGTCCTTGGGTCTCTCGACCCAGCGCCAGCAGACGGGTTCGTTTCGCTCCTTTCGTGGCCACGGAAGGGGCGGTCCCACACGTGCTGCCAGCCACGCACCGCAGAACGCTCCTCAGCGCGGTGGCGGCCGTGGATTCCGCCGGGGTGGCGGTAGGGGACAGCGGCGAGGTCAGTCCACACCTCCCCCCGCAGCAGCCTCCAAATCTTCCTAGTCCGAGCTTTCGGGCCCATGTGACGCCAGTGGGTGGCAGGGTTCGCCATCACCACTCCCGCTGGCGCACGATCACGTCGGACAGGTGGGTGCTGCAGCTCCTCCGAAGGGGCTTCTCCCTCCCCTTCGAGACCACTCCTCCAGCCATGCCACCGCAGAACCACCGTGTGTCGGGGGACCACTTGACACTTCTGCAGGAGGAAGTTACGGCCCTCTTGGCCAAGGGGGCCATCGAGCGCGTTCCTGGGCCAGAAGTAGGGTGTGGTTGCTACTCCCACTACTTTCTGGTACCCAAGAAGGACAAAGGGGGCCTACGTCCTATCTTGGACCTACGGAACGTCAACGGCTTCCTCCGGAAGGAGAAGTTCAAGATGTTGACTTTGGCTCAGGTCTTGGCTGCTCTAGACCCACAAGACTGGATGGTAGCGTTGGACTTGCAGGATGCGTATTTTCACATCCCCGTCATGCCGGCCCACCATCGTTACCTGCGGTTCACGGTAGGCCACGAGCACTTTCAGTTTATCGTGCTCCCATTCGGCCTTACCAGCGCCCCACGGGTGTTCACGAAAGTGATGGCGGTGGTCGCAGCTCATCTGCGCCGGTTAGGGGTTTCAGTCTTCCCCTACCTCGACGACTGGTTGTTGAAGGCGGGCTTGCCCCAAACAGTCGTCCACCACCTTCAGATGACGGCAGACCTCCTGCACGAGCTGGGGTTTTCCATCAATGTGCCGAAATCACACCTGTGTCCCTCTCAAAAGCTCCTTTTCACCGGAGCGGTTCTCGACTCGGCGCAGTTTCGGGTTTATCCTCCGGAACGGCGGGTCTGGGATATTCAGGCTCTGATTCCCGTCTTTCAGCCGTTGTCCCGGGTTTCGGTCAGGTTGACGCTGCGGCTTCTGGGGCTGATGGCCTCCTGCATCCTTCTGGTGCATCACGCCAGATGGCGGATGCGGGCTCTGCAGTGGGACCTGAAGTTTCAGTGGGCCCAGCATCAGGGCAACCTGTCCGACCATGTCCTGATCTCGGAGGGCACTGCAAGACAGTTGCAGTGGTGGCTTACGGACTGCGATTGGGTCAGGGGCAGATCCCTCTCCCTTCCCCAACCGGAGCACGTAGTTGTGACGGACGCGTCCCTCCAGGGCTGGGGTGGCCACTTGGGAGAGGCGGAGATCAGAGGCATCTGGTCTCCGGCGGAGTCCCGGCTCCATATCAACATGTTGGAGCTGCGGGCGATTCGCCTAGCACTGAAGGCATTCCTCCCCTTTGTCAACGGGAGTGTAGTGCAGGTGTTCACGGACAACACCACCGCCATGTGGTACTGCAACAAACAGGGCGGTGTGGGGTCGTGGACCCTTTGCCAGGAGGCTCTGCGCCTCTGGCAATGGCTGGAACGTCAGGGCGTGACTCTGACGGTTCAACACCTGGCAGGTTCTCTGAACGCCAGGGCGGACGAACTCAGCCGTCGGTGCTCGGTGGATCACGAATGGCGTCTGAACTCGGACGTGGCGAGAGGCCTCTTTCTGCAATGGGGAGAGCCTTGGTTAGATCTATTCGCCACAGAAGAGAACGCGCAATGTCATCAGTTCTGCGCGTTGGAGTTTCCAAGACGGCACTCGCTCGGCGACGCCTTTCGGCGCGAGTGGAGTTGCGGTCTGTTGTACGCCTTTCCGCCTATACCACTTCTGCCCAGAGTGCTGAAGAAGATCAGGCGCGACCGGGCCCAAGTTATCCTTGTGGCTCCGGACTGGGCTCGACGATACTGGTATCCCGAGCTACTCAGCATGTCAGTCGGTCCCTCAATCCGCCTGCCCCTTCAGGAGGACCTTTTGTCGCAGCAGCAGGGGACGGTCCTCCACCCGAACCTGTCCAGCCTCCACCTCCATGCGTGGAGATTGAGCGGCGACAGTTGAGGCCATTCGACTTGCCTCCTGAAGTCTGTGATGTGATTCTGGCAGCCAGGCGTCCCTCCACAAAGTCGGTATACGCCTGCCGGTGGAACAGATTTGTGGCATGGTGCACAGCAAAGGCTGTGGATCCCCTTTCTGCCCCTCTTTCCGAGGTTCTCCTCTTCCTTCTTTCTCTTGCCCAGCAGGGCTCTGCTCTGGGCACTATCAAGGGCTACCTTTCTGCCCTTTCCGCCTTCTTAAGGCTTCCTGATCAGCCATCCTTATTCAAGTCCCCTATTGTCCTGAGATTCTTGAAAGGCATCACGCACATGTATCCACCTGTCCCGTTCGTGATGCCTCAGTGGGACTTGAACCTGGTTCTGACATTCTTGATGTGTGCTCCCTTTGAGCCGCTTCATTCCTGTCCTCTCCGTCTTCTCACTTTGAAGACGGCCTTCCTGGTTGCCATCACTTCTGCCAGGAGAGTGAGTGAGCTCCAGGCTCTTTCTGTTAAACCTCCTTTCTTGTCCGTTCATCCTGACAAGGTGGTTCTTAGAACTAGACCTTCTTTCCTGCCCAAAGTAGTTTCTGCTTTTCACATTGGGCAGTCCATCACCTTACCCTCCTTCTTCCCGCCTCCGCATCCTTCAAAAGATGAAGAGCGGCTCCATCGTCTGGACCCAAAACGTGCGCTTTCATTTTATATGGATCGCACACGCCAGTTCTGGGTGGATGACCAACTGTTTGTTGGCTACGTGGGTGAGAAGAAGGGAAGGGCGGTACAGAAACGAACCATCTCTCGGTGGGTCGTCCTGTGCATCAAAGCATGCTACTCTTTGGCTCGGAAGGAGCCTCCTGTTGGGCTGAGGGCCCATTCCACTCGGGCCACGGCGGCTCCTACTGCCCTGGGCCGGGGAGTCCCTTAGCAGGACATTTGCCAGGCGGCTACGTGGGCCTCGCTGCACACCTTTGCGAGGCATTACTGCCTGGACAGTCGAGTCCAGAGGGACGGCTTCTTTGGCCGTTCGGTCCTCCAGGATTTTCTGGTGTAGGATTGTATTGGTTCGCAGACCCACCACCGGGGTTGGTATTGCTGGGGTATCTATTCTAAGGTAAGGAATCTAATACTAACCTGTTTCTTTCAGATGAACAAGTTACTTACCTTCGGTAACGATATATCTGTAAGAAACAGTAGTTAGTATTAGATTCCTTACCGCCCCACCCATCCTCCCCGTTCTGCGAACTGATACCTAGGGTTAAGGACATCCCTTTCAGGGCCCTAGTTTCATATGGCACCAGTGTTAGTTCTCACATGGCTCTGCGTGTTCTGGCGCGGAAAAGCTGTGTGCAAAGAACTGACGTCAGCGCGCGGAGGTGGCGTCTATATACTCCAGCGACGTCATCACGACGCCGACGACGCGGAGCCGCAGGGGACGCCTGCAGACGACGCCTACCGACGCGCAGGGGTACTGCTACGCAAAAGTTTCCGGATCCAGACTGACGCCTGGGGATATTCTAAGGTAAGGAATCTAATACTAACTACTGTTTCTTACAGATATATCGTTACCGAAGGTAAGTAACTTGTTCGACAAGTCCATCTCGCACTGGCTCCAAGATTCTCGCCAGTTACCTCCACACCCGCACAATACAGACTCCACCAGTGGAGAGCCCAGTACTAACACCCATGCCAGACCCCCCATTTAACCACTTGGCTGCTAAGGTACTCCCTCTTCTTCCCATTGACTTTCCATTGAAATCAATGGAAACTCCATGACGAGTTACCCTTGTCATTAGCACTGAAGGGGTTAAATCTGCCTGAGCTCAACCAGTGTCACACTACAAGATTACAAAAGCTTGACTAGTTGTTTTAGAAGCAGACTCTCACCTCGCGCTTTTTGCTGAAAGCAACTACCAGATCAGGCTCTACTCTTTTTGGCTCTTATCCTGACCCTATCCAGAAAAGCAAATAGGGCCCCTGCGGACCCCTCATTACACTGTTGAGGACCACAAAGGGGAAGAACTATTCCCCCTGCAACTATAACCAACCCGCCCACTATCATGATGATGTACTATTCTTGGACTTACAAAATGCTTCACTCGCTATTTGTGCCACCACCAGAGGAAAGTGCCTTGTCTGCAGGGTGGTCCATAAAGCACCTGAGTTGCTAGAGCTGCAGCTTCCCTCCATTGAGACAGAAATCAATGTTTTGACAGAAGTTCTCCAACCAGGGCCAACTTCACCTGAGCCCTTGCTTCCATTTAATGAACCCCTCACTGATGCTTTGATGATTATTTGGTCCAAACCTTGCTTTTGCCAGCCAGTCAACTGACCAGAAGCCTGCGACATAGACCTCACCCACAGCCCAGAAACATGGATTTGCTCCCAGTGATCTGCCTTCCTAACCAAACACTCTTTCACCTGACAGTCTTATTGTGCAAGCTTCTACTAGCAACATCAATTCTTCTCTTTTCCTGAACAACCCTCGGAATAGGGATTACAAAAGGATTGAGACATTTGGTAAGAGAATGTTTTCTTCAGCAAGGTTGGCCCTTAGTATGGAAAATCAGTTTGTTTATTGGGCAGGAACGTGCATGCTCTGTAGTACATGGACAGCAACATCTTGCTTGTAGTCCTGGAGGATCTCAGAGCTTCTTTGGTTCAGGTAGGCAGGATGCAGTGAAGTATGTAAGCTATGCTGCTGTGAGTACTACTGAGTGTATAAGCAGGGCTATGGTCACCAGTGTTGTGCTTAGAAGGCATGCATCCATGAAGTGGACTATATTATCAGAAAGAGATTGTAGATATAGATTCCTTACCTTAGAATTACCCCCAGGCGTCGGACTGGATCTGGAGATTTTTTTTCGTAGCAGTACCCATGCCCATCGGTAGGTGGCGTTGGTCGTCTCTACGTCTGTTGTCCTGGTCGCTGGGATGACGTCACGGTGTCTACTTAGACACCGCCCCTGCGCGCTGATGTCCGTTCATAATTGTTCCGCGCCCGATCCGGAGAGAGAGTGCCCCTTAGTCAACACCTTTTTTGAGTATTCAACTCCAGGGGCACGAGGGATGTCCCATTGTCGGACTGGCTTCAAGCCTTGTGACTCCTGTCACAAGTTGATGTCAGTCATCGATCCGTACCTAGTGTGCCTTTGGTGCCTGGAGCATTACCATGATCCGAAGTTGTGCTCCGACTGCTGGTCCCCGTCGAGAGGAAGGTTGCGGGACCGGTCATGGAGTGATCTCTATTCCTCCTTGAAGTTTTCGCACTCATCCGGTAAGTCGAGGCACAAGAAGAAGGTGAAGAGCATCGTCACTCTTCGCCTTCTCCCCATCCGTCGGCCGATGCGACGCTGGAACCGTAGCTTCTGTTTTCTCTGGCTCCATCTTCGGAGCGCGCTGGGACGGCTCCGTGCTTCACTCCCTTTCCTGGAGCCATAGCGTCCCTTGCCCAACTTTGTGCCTTTTACAAAGCGCTCCATAGCATTTTTGGGCAGCCCAACTCTGATTGGGTGCCTCTGGGCCTTGCAGACTTGACTGGCGGCCCTGGGCCTTTGCTGCCTCCAGCTTCGGCGCCAGAGGGCCCCTGTGGATCCATGCCCGGGTCCGGATCAGCACCGGTCGACCTTACTGTACCTTCCCTGGCGCCAATTCCAGTGACGATGCCCCCAACCAGCATCCACCCCAGCCTCACCCCTAACTTGGACCCGGTGCCAGACCGGCGTCATCCGACGTCGGTACCGGCTCCGGCGGGTACTTTTGTACTGCTGTTCACCCCTGGCGTTTCCTATCGCCCTGAGTGGCAGCCAGAGGACGGTAGGGGGGGGAGGGAGCGGTCATTTGACCCTCTAGCAGACCAACTTGAAGAGCCGGACTGGCAAGAAGAGTTGGGTGATGACTGTGGTCTGGATACCTCCCCAGACCTTGGTATGCTTTCTCCCTCTACCGTGGCTACGAAGGAGGGGGCCTCCTACTCTGTTGTTTTGCTTAGGGCGGCTGTGGCCTTGGCATCGAGCTTCCTACGGTGGCTGTCAGGACTAACCTCCTAACTGAGGTGCTTTAGCCGGCAGCAGCCTCTTCGGAGCCCCTGCTGCCTTTTAAGGAGGCTCTCACTGACATCCTTCTGGGCACTTGGTCCAAGCTCCTGTGGACAGGATGATTGCCTGACACCACCGCCTGGCACATTCCCTACTGCTTCCCCAGATATGGAATCCAAGAAGCAGGACCATCTTGGGAAGAAGATGTTTTCTTCCGCCAGCTAAGGACTGCGGTCGGTGAACACCGCATGTCTCTTGGGTCGTTATACACACACTGTGTGGGATACAGTTGCACAAGTGGTGCCACAGTGCCCGGAGGATGCCTGGGCATTGTTCACATTGTTGCTGAGGGTTGAGACGCAGCTAAGTTCACCATCCGGTGTGGGCTTGATACCGCCGACTCGCTGGATTGGACGGTTTCCACGTTGGTAGCCCTGTGGCTCTACACCTGGCTGAGAATGCCTGGCTTCTCTGGGGATGTCAAATCCACACTTTTGGACATGCCCTTTGATGGCTGTTGCCTGTTTATTTACAAGGCGGACAACGTGCTCGAGCACTTATAGGACTTTAGGGCCATGGCCAGATCTTTGGGCTTCGTAGTAACTTCTCGCCCCATGCAGTCTGCCTTTTGCCCCTTCGTGGCTACATAAGGGGTGCCCCACCACTTTCCGCCTAGAGCCACAGGGCCGCGCAAGCTACCCAGCCTATGCATGGGCGAGGACGTGTGGATCCAACATCTGGGTCTGGAGGCCAGTGGGTGGGCCAGTCAACCAATTCCCTCTTGCAGCAACCTCCAAACCTTCCTAGTCTGGCTTATCAGGGCCACCAGTTGCCAGTGGGTGCCATGATCCGGCATCACCTCTCCCACTGGTACAACATCCCTTTGTAAAGGGGGGCTTGGCAAATAGTGCAAAGGGGCTACTCCCACGTCTTCAAGACTACCCCTCCCTCCATGCCACCAACACTCCATCGCACGTCGGAGGATCACTTGGCCCTCTCTGTCAGAAAGTTACTGCTTTATTGGTCAAAGGAGCTATCGAATTAGTCCCTGTGCAAGAAGTAGATTGTGGTTGCTACTCCTATTACTTCCTGGTACTCAAGAAGGACAAAAGCCTACGTCCTATCTTAAACCTCAGGGAAGTCAACCGCTTCGTTCGGAAGGAGTAGTTTGAAATGTTAACCATGGCTCATGTCCTGTCTGCCCTTGACCCTGGAAACTGGATGGTAGCATTGGACTTGCAGGATGCTTATTTTCACATCCTCTTCTAGCCTGCCCACCGGTGTTACCTACGTTTCACGGTAGGCCACGAACAGTTTCAGTTTACTGTGCTCCCCCTTTGGCCTTACCAGCACCCCTCGGGTGTTCACAAAAGTGATGGCGGTGGTCTATGCGCATCTGCACAGGTCAGGGGTTCCAGTCTTCCCCTATCTTGATGACTGGCTGTTGAAGGCAGGCTTGCCCCAGGCTTTCGGCTCCCAACTCAAGACGATGGCGGACCTCCTACATTCCCTGGGGTTCACTATCAACGTGCCGAAGTCGCACCTGATTCCCTCTCAGAAGCTCCATTTCATCAGGGCAGTTCTGGATTCAGCGGTTTTTCTGGTCTATCCTCCCGAACAGCGAGGATATTCTGGCTATGATATAGATGTTTCAGCCTCTGTCCCGGATTTCGGTAAGAATGATTCTGAGGCTGCTGGGCCTCATGGCCTCCTGCTGGTAGCTCATGCCAGAAGGCATATGCAGGCTCTGCAGTGGGACCTGAAGTTCCAGTGGGCGCAGCATCAAGGCAATCTGTCCGATGTCGTCCAGATCTCGGAGGGGACTGCGAGTCAGTTGCACTGGTGGCTAACGAACTAGTATAGTCTCGGCGGCAGATCCCTATCCCTTCCCCAACCAGAGCTCACAGTGGTGACGGATGCGTCACTCCTGGGATGAGGCAGCTACATGGGAGAGGCAGAGATCAGGGGTCTTTGGTCTCAGGTGGAGCCTGGGCTCCACATCAACCTTTTGGAACTCCGGGCGATTCATCTCGCACTGAAGGCATTCCTTTTTTCTATCTAAGGAAGAGTAGTGCAGGTGTTCACAGACAACACCACCGCCATGTGGCACTACAGCAAACAGGGCGGTGGGGTCGTGGACCCTATGTCAAGAGGCTCTGCACCTTCGAACATGGCTGGAACAGCAGGGCATATCACTGGTGATTCACAACCTGGTGGGTTCCCTGAACGCTAGGGCGGACAAACTTAGCAGCCGGTGGATGATGGATCACGAATGGCGTCTTCACTCGGAGGTGGTGCAAGGTCTCTTTCAGCAGTGGGGAGAGCCTTGGTTTGATCTATTTGCCACCGAAGAGAACGCGCAATGTCGACAATTCTGAGCGTTGGAGTTTCCAAGGCGGTACTCGCTTGACAACGCCTTTAGTAGCGATTGGAATTGCGGCCTCCTGTATGCCTTTCCACCTGTACCACTTCTAACCGAAGTGCTGAAGAAGATCAAGCGTGACCGGGCCAAAGTCATTCTTGTGGCTCCGGACTGGGTGCGTAGAGTCTGGTACCCTGAGCTCTTTAACATGGCCATTGATCCTCAGATCAGACTTCCTCTTCAGGAAGATCTGCTGTCGCAGCAGCAGGGGGCGGTTCTCCTCCTGAACCTGTCCAGCCTCCACCTCCTTGCGTGGAGATTGAGCGGCGACAGTTGACCGCTTTCGACCTTCTTCCCGTAATGTCTGTAATTTCCTCTTGGCAGCTAGGCGGCACTCCACTAACATGTTATATGCCTTTAGATGGAACAAATTTGTGGCATGGTGTACAGCAAAGGCTGTGGATCCCCTTTCTGCCCCCCTTTCAGAGGTTCTCCTCTTCAGTCTTTCTTTGGCCCAGCAGGGCTCTGCTTTGGGCACTCCTAACGGCTATATTTCGGCTTTTGTTCGCCTTCCTGATCAGCCTTCTCTTTTCAAGTCCCCTATTGTGTAACCAGATTTCTGAAACATTACTCATCTCTTTCCTCCTCCTTTCATAATGCCCCAGTGGGACTTGAATCTTGGATTTACTTATCTTACGTGTGCTTCCTTTGAGCCACTACATAATTGTCCTCTTTGTCTTTTTTCTTTAAAGATTGTATTCCTGCTTGCCATCACCTCTGCTCGCAGGATGTATGAGCTTCAGGCTCTATGTTCCAAGCCTCCCTTTCTTATTGTTCATCCAGACAAAGTGGTCCTTCGCACTAGACCCTCTTTTCTGCCGAAAGTGTTTACCTCTTTCCTCATAGGTCAGACCATCACATTGCGCACCTTCTTCCTGCCTACGCACCGGTCTAAAGAGGAGAGACCCCACCGTCTGGACCCAAAACGTGCGCTGCGCTGCGCTGCGCTGCTATCTTGATCGCACTAAAGAATTCTGGGTGGATGATAAACTCTTCGTGGATTATGTAGGCGCTAAGAAAGGCCGGGCTGCGCACAAACATACCATCTCCCAGTGGATTGTCCTATGCATCAAGATCTATTATTTTTTGGCGAAAAAGGAACCTCTAGTAGGACTGCATGCCCACTCATCCAGGGCAACAGCAGCCACTACTGCTTTGGGACGTGGAGGCCCGCTGGTTAACATCTGCCAGGCAGCCATGTGGGCATCCCTGCACACGTTCACTAGACATTACGGCCATTCTGTTCTCCAGCACTTTCTGATGTGAACTTAGTTTGCAGACCCACCACAGTGGTAATTATTGCTGAGGTATCTATTCTAAAGTAAGTAATCTATAACTACTGTCTCTTTCAGATGAACAAGTTACTTACCTTCGGTACAATGTATCTACAAGGGACATATGTTATTATAGATTTCTTAATGTCCCACCCATCTTCCCCATTCTGCAAACTTGACTTCTAGGGATAGGGACTCCCTTCTAGGGCCCTAGTTATGTGCACCAGTGGTCAGTGTCTTGCATGGCTCTGCTCTTCTGGTGTGGAAAGTCGTGTCAGAACTGACTTCAGCGTCCAGGGGCGGCGTCTAAGTGGACACCGCAACATCATCCCGGCTACCCAGACGACAGACGCGGAGTCGACCAACGCCACCTACCGACCCACAGGGGTACTGCTACAAAAAGATTTCTCTGGATCCAGTCTGACGGCTTGGGGTAATTCTAAGGTAAGGAATCTATAACTACATATGTCTCTTACAGATAAATCGTTACCGAAAGTAAGTAACTTGTTCATCTGGAAATGTGCAAACATCCTTAATGGATATGTACTTTGTTTGGTCCAGCTTTTTCCTGAGAAAAGCCAAGTCTGCATAATAAAAACTTGGACAGTCAAACCAACGCATACTCTCTGGGGTTATAGATGCCAGGAAGACCATTGGACTTGCAGGACACCTGTTTCCATACAGCCATCCTGTAGTTCCACATGCGTTATAGTGTCCGGTAACACCTGCCATGCTCCCTTTTCGCTTTACCTCAGTCCTTCAGATAATCACAAAACTGGTGGCAGTGGTCACGGCTCAGTCTCAGGACTACGCATGTCTTGAGGGAAAGGGCTCCAGATCTGTAGTGGTGGCTGTCAAATGCCATTCTGATCCACAATTGGATGCTCTGCTTTCTTCACCCAGAACTGCCCCTGTTGTGACAAACATGCTACTGCTAACTTGAGGTCATACCTAGGGAAGGTGGTTATCGGTTGCCTTTGAGCTCTGGTTGAGAACCCGCTACACAACAACCTTCTGGAGCTTTGTTGATACGATTGGCCATCAAAGCCACCCTTCAAAGGAGAGGCTAGTGCAACCTCTCACGGACAATAGCACTGCTGTGTGATACTAGAGCAAGCAGGGCAGCGTGATATCGCCAATCACCTGAGCAGATCACAGAATGCCAGATCGAACGAAATGAGCAGGTGTCTTGATGATCCCAGGGTGGTACAGGATGTCTTCCAACACTGGGGGGGGAGAGACCTGGCTAGATTCATTTGCCATTGTCAGGAATGTGTAATATCAGTAATTTTGTGCGTGGTTCACTGTAGGACACTCAATAGTATATTTTATACTTGAAATGTAGCAATGGACTAATGTACAACTTCTAACCGATACCTCTCCTGCCTCAGGGTATGAAGATCAGCAAAGACCTGGCCCAAGTCACCTTGATTGCCAGACTGGGTCAATAGTGTGTGGTAACCAGACCTTCTGAGCCTTTGTCCTCTGATCGAGCTTCTCTTTCAGAAGACCTTCCTATCTTAGCGGTAGAGCAGGGTCTTGCATCCATATCTCCACAACTTAGCTCTTCATGCGTGGAGATTAAGCAGTGATAATTAAATATGTTTAAATTGCAGATCAATGTGGTGGACGTTAAACTATACTGTGTGCTGGGGACAAATGTGTTGAATAGTTTGGTGCCCGAAACTCTGCCCTCCTTACAAGCAACACTTTCCAATGTTGTTTTGTTTGTTCTCTCCTTAGACCAGCAAGGACTTGCAGTAGACACAGTGTAAGGTTACTCATATTCCCTTTCAGCCTTTCTGTTTTACCGGGTAATCTATCCTTGTTTAAGTCACCAGTTATCTGTTTAAAAAGGTTTTGAAATGTAGGTTTCATTCCAAACCATTGTGATGTCCCAGTAGGAACTTGAGCTGGCCTTTCCTTATATGCGTGCCTCTTGCGCCTATTCACAGCTGCCCCTTCAGGCTCTAAACGCTGAAACAGTCCTCCTTATCACCATTGTTGTCAAGCGCATTTGGTTTAACCACTCCACACGTCCTTGTGTTGAGGACCCGGTGGCTTTCCTTTTTAATATCATAATGAACTTCCATGTTGACCAGTCTATTATCTTGCCTGCATTTAATGGCTCATCTCATCCTCTGAAAGGAGAGGATAGGCTCCATTGTCTTAAGCCAAAGAGGGCGTAGAACTTCTACTTCAACCAGACGAAAAATCATCAATTAGAAAAATCATCTCTTCTTCAGATTCTCGTGAACAAAAGAGGAGTGTGTATTAAGCAGCCCTCTATGGCCTAAGCCCCTATTCCATCTGGGCAAAGGCTGCTACAATGGCATTGGCATGAGGAGCACCTGTTCTTTTTATCAGTTAGGCTACACGTGGACGTCTGTACATACGCTCACTGACATTACTGCCTTGACAGCCAAGTCCGATGAGAAGTTACATCTCTTGCTCAATCCTGCAAGACTATTTGATCTGAGTCCACTCCCCACACCTCCATCTTTGATAGGTATTGCTTTGGTATGTCTTCTAAAGGTAGCTCCTGTTAGAAGTACCTCTCAGAAGTACAAGTTACTTCTGCAGTACCATAGGTAAGTTGTGTGAGATTTGTTTTTTGAAGATTGAAAATTATTTCCTTTCTGTATTATACATTTTGTCTGTAGAAGTTACATTTTTGAAGCACTTCCCAATAAGATATAGAGCAAGCAATGACCCTCACCTGCAGTCAGAATATTAATATTTTCATATTGTGACCACTGATACAGTAGGCAGTGCTTTAGCTAAAATTGTTAAAGCTGGTCCTGCAGTAGGCTTTGATTGCATATAGAATGTTTAGGTTTTGCTAAGCTTTGCTGATGAAGTTGCTAATTAAAGAAAGGGAATTGGTAAGGATTTGGCAAGAGGTTTTTGGTTGTCTAGCTGGAGGAAAGAATATTAAATGTAATCTAGCCCTCCTGGATTAAATCCATCTTTCAAGTGTATCTTTGAGATAGCCTCTTCTGCCTGTAAAGTATGAATTTTTATAGGCACTAAATCATTTTACTGTAAAAGTACCCAAACATATAAATGTATGATTTATATGCTGTATAAAATGTGTACATTGCTACTTTCTCTTTGTTTGTGTGAATTAAGAGAGAAGAAGTATTCAGTAAGAAATGTAATAAATGTTTGAGCTGATAAAATGTTTTTTTACCTCTTAGGTTAGCAGTCTGTCATTACACGTTGAAGAAGCACACAAGCTCCCAGTAAAACACTTTACTAGTCCATATTGTAACATCTACTTGAACAGCTTACCTGTAGCGAAAACACATGCCAGGGAAGGGCAGAACCCTGTATGGTCCGAAGATTTCTTTTTCGAGTATGTGCCTTTATTTTTGTTTCATTATTGTCTATGAGCTAAGTGTTTAAGTCTCTGCTCAAGTTTTGTATTGCATTAGTCTGTGGAGCTTTATAATTAATCCACCTATTTCCTTCAGTTGTTTACATGTTATCATTTAAAAAAAAATTGTGATTCTACTCTCACCAGTGAACGTAATATATGTTGCAAAAACTATATTTACATTTCATCTCATTTTTTATGTAATAGATATTCTGGAGAACAAGAGTTTTGAGTGGTTAATAAGAGGTTCATTTGCAAGTTATTTTTGTATTTAATGTATTGTTGATTTAATTGGTCCTTAAATCACAATTGTACATATGTGAATAGGTTAGATAACATTGTGCACAAGACCAAAAAAGGTTGCAAATACAGTAATCAGCATATGCAGTTCGAGCTTGTGACACAAACTATTCAATAGAGTTATACAATTAGTTCTTGGTTTAACCCTTCTTGTATAGGATGCCAATCAGCACATGTGGATGACCAAGTTGATTAATGATTCAAGGAACATCTGGGGATACCCATTGACCGATGATGGTTTTGGTCTTCACAGTATTGCTAAATATCACCACTGAAAGAGTATTCTCTAGCAAAACCAAAATGAGAGTCCCAGAAATGGCCTACTGGAAAGGAACAAGAACACAACCAAATGTCTTGGATTAGTGCAGCAGGCAACCAGTAATTTGTGATTAAGCGAGTCTGCAACAAGATTTGTTGATGGGTGGAATCGCCAAAAGATCCCTCCAAAATCTTTCAAAAATCCTTATTGGCATTTTCTGGAAATTGCTGCTGTTTTTTTAATCCACACTGGTACCTATGAGACTGCTGGCAGAATGTTACAACCTCATTTCTCTTGTGTGAACTCAATGGTAGTATAGTTCAAATTTGTTCTTGTGGCTATTTCATTTTACCTCACTAAAGCATCAGTGATGATTTTACCTCCCAGGGCCTTCAGGTATGAGTTATGCAGTAGTCGAAAAAGGATGCCTCCCCATCCTCTTTGCAGTTGCTATTGTAATTGGGCCCATGCACCTTTCTGTGTTACAATGGTATTAAATATGTGGTCAATATATTCAACCTCCATGCAGAACACCTTAATTGCAAAGTGCTGCCGTTCTGGATAAGTCTATGGACATATCAAGGAAGGAATCCACCACGAACTGTTCTTGGTCCAACATGGAATATCCGGAATCCATGTCTGCTTTCAGTGTTTGCCAGTCTATTGAAGCAGAGTTGACCAACTAGTCCCACACACACATATGCTCTATGTTCAAGGTAATCACTATTCCACTCATTTTTCTATTCCAGAGAGCAAATGTGGAGTCTGCAGACCAGTTGTACCCAGAACAGTTTGAGCCCCTTAAGCAGTGTCACACCGACCCTTGCTGTGTGGCACATTAGAGTGACTGTCCACTGCTCCAAAGAAGTCTGTGTAGTAGTATGCACATATCGGTGATGTCAAATGTAAATCTTTTCCTCAAGTGATGCTCTGAAATTCTATTGACTGGCCATTCATTTTCTTATCTAGAGTAGTTGTTCTCACTCTCGTGAGGGACAGTAGAGGTGGCTTATGTTGGGTAGCTCACTGCATTGAGGTTTATGATTAATATTTTTCATGGGTTTTGGTGTATGATGGTTGAGTATAGCTTTACATTTTTGGAGGAAAGAATCATCAAGCACTGGAGGACGTCCTTAAATCATCTCCTGCATATGGAATTGCGGAATGATCAAAGCTCAAAAATAGTTTACATTTGGTGAATGCACACAGATTACTATGGGAGGATGTGATGGAAGAAATGTTATGGTCATGTAGGAGAACAGCACACACTACTAGATGCAATCAGTGGAAGAAATGAGAGGAAGCAAAACGAGAACAAAGTTATGGCTGTATAAGAATGATTTGTATGAAATGATTGATATGAAGAGGTTTAAAGAACGAGTTGAAAAGAAATAGAGTACAAGAATTGCACAGTGCGAGAGAAGATGTTGTGTCAATAAGACATTTCATGTGGGTGTAAAAGGAAAAGCTGTTTAGTCTTAGCCTATGGGTGCCAGTAAAGTGGGTAGAAAGTGACCTTTAAAGGACATTTCTTAATAGACTAAAGTCACACTTGTAAAGGTACAAGCCGATAGTTAGAGAGTGGGAGGTAGAAGCTTTAAAAGAACTGTGGTGACATTGTGGGTCAAAGAGGAAATTAATTCAAAGAATGAATTCTGAAAGAAAACATTTTGCAAAAAAGTTTAAAGTTTATCATTTAATCCCCATAGTATCTGTCATTTACATTTTATGTCCTATTTCACATATAGAACTTTTATGTTTTCTTTTACATTTTCCTTTGTGCATTCCATTTTCTTTCTACTTGTTACTTGCTGGCTATTGTTTGTTAGATTCCATGTACAGGAAAGGTCTGTGTTTTATGCAGTATATGCGACAGAATTGGAATTTATAATGTAGAAAATGTAGCTAAATGATCCTGGCCTGAGTCAAGGGCAGCTAGATTTGTAGGGAGAAAGAGCTGATACAGACCAGTAAAGTTTACCATGAATTGAATACATGTTTAATCTATTTTGTTTGTGAATACCTTCTATGGAAAATCGAGGCTCAGCAAAGTGAAGTGTTGAGAAGTGCTACAGGCAGTCTAAAGCTGAGGGAGAATTGGTGATTCCAGAGAAATGGAAAGAGATGTTCATGTCTTATTCCCAGTTAGTCTGGGCACATGCAAGGAGGAATAATAAATGGAATTATAAAGTAACCCTGTCCCGCTGTTTACCCTTGTCTTGGGCATGATCAGCCTCAGTAACTGCAGAAGAAATCCCCCCAAAATATGCCATGCCATTCTGCACATGTACACCATAGACAGACAAAGGCAGTAATTATGCACATGTAGGTTATTTTTCTGAGTAGATATGAAAACTTGCTTTTAGGAGAAAACTCTGCCATAGTCATCAGCAAGGTGCTGTTTGCATTAGATTCTACTTCCTTGAGTTATTAGACACGAAGAACCTTTTCCTGAACGGTTTCATGAGTTAACTGTGGCTCTGGGATTGCCAAACATTTGCACCTTTCATATGAACTGTAGTAATCTGGTAAAGTGGAGTGGTTGAATCTAGACTTTGAATTGGTAATAAAGGAAATAGTTGAGAATGCAAAGGTCCCTGATATTTGTGATGATTGAACTAATAGACCAAGGTGCAGTGCTGTACTGTAGGTGTATCACTCATGAATTCCTGTTTGACTATGAAATACCCTTGTGGTGGAAATGTAACTTACTACTGGAGGACAGGTGTGCCATTGAGTGGTAGTTTACCAATGAAGGGAATGCTTTCTGAACACCTTGCAGCATATCCTCCTAGATATTAGAAGAGGAGTAGTGGTTGAATGTGTACAGAAGAAACAACCTCCTTTTGTGTTTATATATGCATATTACTGTTAACTGTTCACAGTACCTACCTGACACTGATAGTTGTGTTTTATTTAAACTGCCAAATGGACAGTGATGATATGGAGTGTTATTCACTGTATTACACTGTATCTGAACCCCGCTGCCATCTGGAGCCTGCTTTGACTGCTTCATCCCATTACTTTGAGGCAGTGGAGTTCCCTAAAGGAGTAATGTTGGAGTGTTAGTGTTGTAGTCTAGGGACATCAGTGGTAAATTACATTGACCACCTCAATAATAACGGTATTCCATTGCCGCAGAACAGGTGATTACCCAACGAAATCCAAGTTAGCATTTGCCTCGCTTTTCAAAAAATATACAATGTAAAATAGGAAGGGAATAGGTTGAGGTGCTTTTAGCGGGAAAAGGAAAGACCAGAGAAGTGTGTAAAGAAAATAAAAGAAAAAGCGCACATGCACCATGATTTACGAGGGATTGACATGCAAGATCTGAAAGGAAGAACAAAAAAGAGATGAAACACTACCCTATGTGTGGTTTTTGCTGGAACTATTCTTTTTATTAACTAACTTTATACCTACACTAAAGCTTCACAGCTGTTTTTGATGATATGCAAGATCCCATGAAAGACAAATTCTCCAATGAACAGGGTCCTAACACCATTGTACACAATAGCGAGTCATGCTACAGTTGTTCCACAGTCTAGGAAAGAGAGGTAGTGGTTCTCCAGCGTTAGATCTTTCATAGCTTGGAATGCTTGAATCGTTCCCCATTGTTTAGGTGGGAGTTCACAGCAACATTACACTAATAGCATGGGAACACAACCAGTCTGAAATCCCTTCTACCAGTATTACTTTAGTAGCACAATCTGCTTATTTGAAAAGACCTGAAGTACAACCAATGAGGAGAGTGCATTCAATTCCACCCCTCTCAGATTTCATCTCTACCACGCAACCCTGGAAAGGAGATCCATCAGAGATTCTGATGGATACTTACCTGCAGATTTCTCACTTATTGAATATCCATCCAGAAGCTGGACTGGTTCGCAATCGTTCTCATCACTCCATCAACGGTGGGGGCACCAATTTGATTCTGGTGCCAAAAGTGCCGTCATGTGATGTCACAGGGACTGGAAACATCCCCACTGTCAAGACGACGTCCATTCTTTTTTCTGCACTTTCCCAGTCCAGACCACTTCAAAGAGACTTTTCTCTAAAAAAAAAAATGTTCTCCTACAACAGACAGAACATGTCACCTGCTAAACGCTCAGGATTCAAACCCCATAAGGGCTATGTGAATACGATGTTGGATACCATGATGGTTGCCTCTGGTGTCTAAGTTCAGTCATGACTCTCAGACCTGCGAGTTGTGCCAGAGTATGCATATGAAGGCCATTAAAATGGAGGGAGACCAAAGTTTTTATGGTCTCATCCAAGAATGACAGGTAGGGCAGATGCAGGTTGAGGCCTTAGTCAACGACGAGGCATCAGGGTCATCAATAGTAGGAAGAAAGGGAGGCAAGTCTCCGGGAAGTTTCTCTACCCGTCAGGTTTCTCTTTGGTGCTGATGTGGTGCAGCCATTTTCAGTAGTGTTATCTATGGTCCTGGGCCAAGCCCTGACTCCAGTGACTAGGATGCAGAAGTATCCTGGCACCCAGTTCGTATCCAGCACTATAGCTGAATGCCATGCATGAGCGGGTAAGGCTGGCAGTGGTCCCCTCTAGACCCCGTCTTGACCCATGGGTTCCTGTGGATTGCCCTTCAGTTTTCTGATGGCAGGTTATTCCATGGCGCTGTTTAAATCTTTCATGCCACTGGTGCTGTTAGCTCCATTGGTGCTCTCAATGGTGTAGACACTGACTCCAGCCAAGTCTTTGCCGCCATTGAACCCGGATTTAGCCTGGATGCCATTGGCTTCAGCAAGCTCATTCAATGTTACAGCCTTCGGAGCACATGCAGGTCGAGGGGAGTGACACAGTGCCTCCTGGAAGAACAACGTTATAAGGATAAAAAACTACTCCTTATATTACATCTTTGGTACGGATTTGGACTAGGATGACCCTGGAGATCCCTGTGAAAATTCATGAGGAGTTTCTAGAGCTGGCGTAGGCCAATGGGCTCAACACCTCAGCTAAGTTGGAGTTCTTGGACCCATTGGACACCCTCCACCCAAGTTTAGCCATCTACCATATCATCTTTAGAAGTACACAAGAAACATTGGGCATATTCTTGGTGTTAGATATTGGATTTCTGGTTAGCAGAGGTATGCACCTTGTCCAAGCAAGAACCACAATCCTAGTCTGGGGTAAGTAAGATAAACACCCTAAATTAACCTGTGTCACCGTCTGGTAGCTTGCCATAAAGCATTCAGGTATAACTTAAGAGGCAATGTGGAAAGTATTAGTGCAACACTGAAAACAGTAAAACAGTGAAAACACCACACAAAAACATAACATTCTTGGTTAGAAAAATAAAACTTACTTTAATGTACAAAACAAGACAAAAATGACAAACATCCAATAGTTAAGACTGGAGTTATGAAGTTTAAAAGAATAAGCTGAAATTGTAGTGTTTAAGAGCATAAAGCGCCAATCTGGCTATCTGGTCGTGCTAGACTGGATCCAATCCAAAAGTTCAGGCCAACTGGGATTTTCTACATGGGCCAATCTTGCTCTGCTGTAAAGTACCTTACTGTGTCATTGGCGAGGGCCTGATGCGTGAAGCACAGGAGACAATAGACCGCTGTTGAACCCTTCGAATATAGGTGATACGTCGGTTCTGAGCAGCAAAAATCGGGAGATGCATCAATTCCGAACCACAAGATGTAGGCGATGCATCATCGTCGAGCCAAGCAAGTCAAGGATGTGTCAGGAACTGGAGGTGATGCTCTGTGCAGTCGGCGATGTGATGTCTTCTGTCCTTGAAGCCGCTTTGAGGGAGATGCACCGGTTCCGAGCCTCCCAGCGACAGTGATGGGTGGATTTTTACTAGAGCAGCCCCTTATACCCACTTCCAATGACCCAAGAGTGGATTGGCACCACTTGGCAGGGCAAGACTCTCAGATGGTAGAGTCTAGTTGCTGTAGGTGGATGGTTGTAAGTCTTTGATGTCCCTGAGACTTCAAAACAGGAGGCAAGCCGAGAACCCCCTTGAGTCACTTTGTTTCTGTGTTGGAGAGATACAGGTCCAGCCCTTATCACTCCCATGCAAGACGGCAGCAGGTCACGCCAGCAGAGCAGGAATCCAGCACAGTAGCAGTCCGGCAGAGTGTGAGAAAGTGCCCTCTTTCTGCATTGTATGCTGATGTTCTTTGACTGAGTGTGCCCTGGGCTCCTGCTAATAAGGTGCCCAGGGCCTATGTTCCTTCCCTAAAATTGCATTGAAGCCTAACCTCAATTGGCATCTCTGGCCACATGTCACTCCCTGGTAAATGGTACCACAGGTACCCAGGGCACTGAGAACATTTTGAAAACATAGTGGGCAAATGGTGGATTTTCAAGCAAATTTGAGAAAGCAGGAAGGTTAATAAAGCAATTGTGAATCTGTTGTAACAAAAACAGTGACTGGCAAAAATGGGTGTAAGCAAGGTTAGGTTTGTGCCTGAAACAAGAATAAAATCATGCACACATTGACACATGCCACGGCACAAAAAGGGTGGGTGCACTCAGTGCCAACCCTTTCACCCATGCACAAAGTCCGCCTGCTGCCTTGCTGAACATGAGTTACCTCTTGCCACCTGCGCCTCTTCTAATCACCACTATAAAAAAATACATTTAAAATGAAAAAGTCAATCTTAGAAAACATGTTTCACCTGTAGCCTATTTGAAATATTTTCATGCATACCGTACACGGGAAGTGGGTACCTGGGGTATGTAAACGTGTCTCTCATATCTCCCCCTCATACTCTGCTTACCGTGCTGGAGTATGTAAATGTCTTCCATACCCACCCCCTCATACTCTGCCACAAACATGCATAAATATACAGACAAAGGATGACTGACACATGTTCAAAAACAAACATACAATCACATGCATAAAAATATGTGACATTTCCAGACTCGAGCACACTCTCTCACACACATACACACACTCATGCTCACACACACAGAGATGACCCAAAGAAGTGACTGCATGATGAACACAAATTCACAGACACGCACATACACTAAAGCTTGCACTCTCCTAGACACAAAGGGCAATTGACTAACAAACACAATGCTGAAACGAGACAAACTCTCCAGGAGCACTCCAAAACAAAACCTGGAAGCACCTGCACTCCCTCCTTGTTTTATACTCTGTATAGTTATTTGTAATTCTAAAAACGTGTAACTTGGAGACCGAACCTAAGAATGCTGAACTTGAACTTGAAAACCATGAGGCCTGCTGCACTAGATAGCAGGAGGCCTGCTGAGCAGCGAAAGTCTTAAACTGGAGCAAACAGTCAGAGACAGGGGTTTTTTGCAAGTAGCGTAGAGTCTGAGCCATGGGGTTAATAATGCCAAATCTGAGGCCTGCTGAACAGAGTTTGAGGCCTGGGCGCACTGTATGCTGACGGAAAACCTGCTACACACAAACATCCATCCTCATGTAGGCAGAGTCTGAGAGATGAGGCCTGAGGCATGCTATCCATGGACACAGACACAAGCCTCCTTCATGCACACAGCATTGCGCACAGCTACACTGTGCACAAAGACACAATCCTCCTGCACGCACACATCATTGCGCACAGCTACACCGTTCTCACAGACTCAAGCTTCCTGCACGCATACAGCATCACATGGCTGCAGACTCTGTGGGGCCTACTGCTACACACAGAACAACCTTGCATTCTATAATACACAAAAAGTTAGCAGGCCTGCTGAAAAAAGGCAGCGCAATGACTACTGGACAGTTTGAGGTCGTCTGCACACGGGGTAGAAGGGCTCACTAAAAAAAGCCAAATTAACTCCAGCAAACAGAGCACATTAACAAACGCAGTGGGTCAGGTATGGGAAGGAAAATGGGACAAAGCCAATTCTATTCCTTTATAGCGCATATTTATTTGCCATTTGCTCAAAGTTGTTGCGGGTTTTATTGACCAAACAAAGTTTACTACTTCTAAAAATTAGTGCATTTGCACTAAGACACAGAATAGGGGCAAATGCACACAGAAGGCACACAAACATCGGGTGATACCCACAGAAAACCTTGCACACACAAATCAACACAGACAACTATGCACACAGGCCAACCGGTGTAACGGCATATGCAGATGTCTATGCATTCGCTGAAAACAAAACAGAAATAGACACAGACACACGTATGTCAGTAAATATTGGGTCACTATCAACAGAAGTAGGATCGTACAGGATGGATGCACGGGCGGGGCTGAATAGATTTAGTGATGGTGAAAACAAGGGCTGCCTCGATGGATGGCTTAAGTGAGAGAGCAGATAAAAAGCAGGGTGATGACGCGGAAAAGATATCAGTGTGCGTTTGAGAAGATGGGTGTGCTGAGGGGATGGTGCAGACATATGTAAATAGGGTGTGTGCGCATAGTTGAAGAAATATATGCTCTGCTCTAATAAATGAAATGGGTAACCTAAATCGATGCTATTTTCTAGTAAAATGTTTGCCCAACACCAAATGAAATGCACACGCAATGGCAATCTGTGAAGATCATCTGGCCCCGCCAAATGTCCTTTGCTTGCTGCACAGATCACTGGCATGTAAAACCCTTCAGAGGTAATAATGCCTCTGTTGACCCCCAAGGCCTTTGTTAAGGCACTGGCAGCATTTTATGACCCCCCCACATAACGGCAGCCGTACTATGCCCCTTGACCTCTTACCTGGGGCTGCCGAGCAAGCATTTCTGCTGCAACACTTTTGTGACTGCCACATAAGGCATCATGCACTAACGCCACGCTCTCTAACATCATGGCATCCACTCAGACACACACACATACACACACAAACTAGCACCTCTCACCTGCGGGATGGTAGACAAAAGGCACAAAGGAGCGTATGTACAGTCACAATTACATCCCGTCATCAGAACCTCTTATGCTTCAAATAAACCCTGTGTTCGTACAATACATGTGAGTCTGATAGAGCCAGTACATTAGTAACCTCCGCGATATGGTTACTGTCACAATCGCACATAACTAAAACCATGGAGTGTGTAATTATCCTCACTCTATGGAAAGTTTTAAAATATCGAAAATGTACCTAACCTGTGCCTCTGGGGAGCAGAGGCGGCTCCGTGGTCACTGCATCGCAAAGGGAACAAGGCCGTGCATGCAGCGCATCTCTCCTTCCTCCACGTACGCCGTACTTCGTCACTGAAGGCAGAAGCTCAAGAGAGCATTCACCCTAATCAGCCCGCATCGTCGCGCGACACACCCACGCATGGGAGGCGACACAGTGCTGTGTCGCGACACACACTTTGGAAAGCACTGCTGTAGATACACATGCTTTGCAAGTTGTTTTTTGTTCCAAGGAGTCTTTTCAGTTACAAGGCAAGGTGACTCCTCTTTTTGGTGATAATGCCCATGGGCATCGACTCCATTGTTAGATTGTTTTTTTCCACCTTCTGGTTTGGATGTGTATTACTGCGTACCTGTTCAAAACTGTTCTTCGTCTTCCTCTCGGTGCGCAGTCCACTCTACCCTCGACGGTATTGTTTCCTTAACCGTTTCCCTATTCTCCATTTTGATCAAAAACCTCATGGGCAGCTGTTGGGCTTAGCCGCGTCAGGCCAGCCTTTTGCCAATGGATCCGACTCAATTTCAATTTTGTGCTGGGTGCCACACAAAGTATCCTCGCACCGACCTACATCAAGTTTGTAACTTGTGCCTTTCTCCAGAGCACAAGGAGGAAGACTGCAACACTTGTAAATAGTTTTCTCCAAAAAGTCTCTACGCGATCGTCGGGCTCGATGACAAAAGATGCAACGTCAAAGCATCCAACACACTCCGGATATCTTCTGGGATGATTCCGAGCAATAGGAGATCGAAGCGTCTGCCACAGAAGAGGAAGAGGCCTTATCCATTCCCGTGTTTGATTCCGAGCTCTAGATCAATCTGTAGTTCT
The DNA here is from genome assembly GCF_964261635.1 of Lissotriton helveticus. NCBI lineage: Eukaryota > Metazoa > Chordata > Amphibia > Caudata > Salamandridae > Lissotriton > Lissotriton helveticus. Next base: position 647,009,407 of record NC_136059.1, read on the forward strand.
AAGAGCTGCCTCCGGGACAAGGTGCACTGAGTACCAAAGACCCCTTGCCCCCTAAATCCTCCTCGAAAACACATAAGGCTACAATACCACCTCTGCCTTCTGGCTAAGAACGGCGCCGAAACAATGTTTCCGAAGCCCCGCCTCTCGGCTCAGCACCAAAACAGACCGTCAAGCCTTCCGGCACGAGACGGAGTCGACCAAAACCTCCATCGGATTTGAAACCATCAGGCTGCAAGGATAAATCCAGTTCGGAACCAAAATTCTCTGCTCAGAAACAATTATCAGAGTCGAAACCTAAAGACAAGTCCATTTCGACTCTGAAATCTAAAGACAGTGTCTTTGAGCCTCCAGAACCAATTTTAGACGTTCTTAAAGCCAAATTGGATCCTAAACAGAAAAAAAAATATATTCATTCTGATACTGGACACCTTTCTGCTAAGACACCAGCAAAATACAAACTTCCTTTAGAGGACACTTCCAAAATCCCTCTAAAGGAGGAGGACATGGCTACCATCCCTGTTTATCCTGCCCCTCAACCCTCGCCTCCTCCACCGTCTTCTCCACAGTTAATAATTGAAAATTCCCTGCATAGAACACCTTTGGTATCTCCACATTCAGATCCAGATGTGGATCATGGTGATGATGATACTCATTTGCCTGAAGACCCATGGAATGAGTACACCATTGACCCTCCAGTAGACAATGACCCAGAACTTTACCGGGCAAACAAATCACCACCAGATGATAGTATGGCTTACCAGCACCTCATTGCTAGAGCAGCAGAGTATCATGGGGTGACCTTACATAAAGAGACATTAGAGGAGGAATTTTCACTTACAACACTTGAGTCAATGCACAGGTCAAGTCAAAAACTACCTATGCTTAAAGGCATGTTGAGGCATGCAGATGATATCTTTAAAGATTCAGTTTGAGCACGCATTTTAACACTAATAGTAGATACAAATTATAAACCCTCAACATCATATCCTGCATTTATTAGATGGCAATTACCTCTCAATTACCTAGTGACGCTCACTGCTCATAAAAGAGCTAATTCACAAACTTCTGGGAATACTCCGCCCGCAGACAACGAATCTAAACGTATATATGCCTCAGGAAAACGAGTAGCTGTTCAAGCTGCTAACCACTGGCGCATCGCAAGCAAACAGGGCCTACTAGCAAGATACGACGGGAAACACTGAGATGAGATGCAATAAATTCTCCAATGTCTCCCTGACAAACATAAAACTAAAGCACAGCAGTTAGTTGAAGAAGGGAAGCTCATCTTTAACTCCCCAATCAGATGTGCTTTAGATGCAGCTGACACTGCAGCCAGAGTGATCAATTTCAGCATTCTCCTTAGGAGGCATGCATGGCTTAGAATCTCTGGGTTTAAGCTGGAAGTTCAACAGTCAATTTTGAACACCCCTTTTGACCAGGGACACCTGTTCAGTCCTATAGTCAACCAGTCCTTGGTGAAAATGAAAAAAGGACATCGAAGTAGCAAAATTCATGGGAGCGCTTGAGTCCCCATCCAATAGAGGCTCCTTTTGTTGCTCATTTTACAGAGCATGGTCCAAAACAAATTCATCTGAAAGAGACAATTAGTTATAGATTCCTTACCTTTAGCATTACCCCCAGGCGTCAGACTGGATACGGAGATTTTTTTTATCAGCAGTACTCCTGCGCGCTGAAAGGTGGCGTCGGTCGGCTCCCCGTTAGTCGATGGCGTCGTGGTCGCCAGGATGAAGTTGCAGTAGCTACTTGGATGCCACCCTCGCGCTCTGACGTCAATTCTTTCTTTCTTTGCGCCAGCCAGCGCAGATCCGGAGAGAGTGGTACGATCAGTCACTTTTTGACTGATCTTTTTGCGACTTTTGTCAACACAGTTTTTGAGTCTTCGACTCCTGGTGCACGTAGGATGCCTGGTTTCAAGGCTTGCCAATCCTGCCGAAAGCTAATGTGGGTGACGGATCCGCATCGCGTGTGCCTGGGGTGCCTGGAGCGTGACCACAACCCCAAGTCATGCTCTGACTGCCGGACCATGAATCCGAAGTCTTTGCGGGAGCGGTCCTGAAATCTTTCGAGGCCCGGCAATCCGCTCTGTTCAAGGTCCCGGTCGCGCGTGAGGTTGAGGGACCGGTTGCGGAGTCGCCTCCATCAGTACTTGAAGTCTTCCTACTCCTCAGGTAAGTCGAAGCACAAGAAGAAGTCGAAGAAGCCTCGTCACTCCTAGACTTCTCGTCGGCTGACCCGACGAGGAATGAGAATGGTGCCCGTCCCGCGGCTCTGCATGCAAAGCCCTTGGGGCTCTGAGTTTCCCCACTTTTCTGGGACCCGGAGTGACCCCTGCCCAGCTTTGAAGCTTTTACGAAGAAATGCATGCCATGTTTGGGCATCCCGACTCCGCTAGCATGCCTTCTGGCCCCGTGGCATGGCTGGGGTCCCCTTGGATCCAGGCCTGGATCTGGATTGGCGCTGTTCGATGTGATAACACCTCCCCCTGGTGCTTATTCCACCGGTACCACCTCCGGAGCTGACGCTGGTGGTATCCCCAACCAACGTTGACCTCTTCTTCCACCCTGACTTGGACACGGAGCCGGACTGACATCGACCGACACCGATGGGTACTTTTGTACCCCTGTCCTACCCTGGTGTTCCTCTCAGGTCTGATTGGCAACCAGAGGAGAGTGAGGAGGACTGGGAGGGGTCTGTAGAACCTTTAACTGACCAGTTGGATAAACCAGAATTACCTGCGGTTCACGATGCGCACGAGCACTTTCAGTTTACTGTGCTCCCCTTTGGCCTTACCAGCGCCCCTCGGGTGTTCATGAAAGTGATGGCGGTGGTCGCAGCTGGTCTGCGCAGATCAGGGGTTCCAGTCTTTTCCCTATCTCGACGACTGGCTGGTGAAGGAAGGATCGCCCCAGGCAGTCATCTCCCACCTCCAGACTACGGCAGGCCTCCTGCATTCGCTGGGGTTCACTATCCCTGTGCCAAAGTCACACCTGACTCCCTCTCAGAAGCTCCTTTTCATAGTAGTGGGTCTGGACACAACACAGTTTGGGGATTATCCTCCCGAGCAGTGAATCCGGGATATTTCGACTATGATTCCCATCTTTCAGCCTTTATCCCGGTTTTGGTCAGAATGGCCCTGAGGCTGCTGGGCCTCATGGGTGCCTGCATCCTGCTGGCAGATCATGCCAGGTGGCATATGCCGGCTCTGCAGTGGGACCTGAAGTTCCAGTGGACACGTCAGGGGTATCTGTCTGATTGTGTTCAGATCTCGGAGGGCACTGCATGTCAATTACAGTGGTCGTTAACGAACCATGATTAGGTGAACGGCAGATTACTCTCCCTTCTCCAACTGGAGTTGACAGTGGTGACGGATGCATCACTTTTGGGGTGGGTCGGCCCCAAGGGAGAGGCAGTGATCTGAGACCTTAGGTCTACGGCGGAGTCCGGGCTCCACATCAACCTTCTAGAGCTCCGGGCGATCCAGCTTTGCGCTGAAAGCATTCCTTCTTTCTTTGCGGGGAAGAGTAGTGCAGGTGTTCACGGACAACACAACCACCATGTTGTACTGCAACAAACAGGGCGGGTGGGGTCATGGACCCTAGGTCAAGAGGCTCTCCGTCTGGACATGGCTGGAACATAAGAGCATATCCCTGGTGGTTCAGTACCTGGCAGGTTCACTGAACGCCAGGGCGGACGAACTCAGCCACAGATGCATGATGGATCACAAATGATGTCTTGACTTAGAGGTGTTGCGCGGTCTCTTTCGGCAATGGGGAGAGCCTTGGTTAGATCTATCCGCCACCGAAGGGAACGTGCAGCGTCAGCAATTCTGTGCGATGGGATTTCCAAGGCAGCGCTCGCTCGGCGACACTTTTCGTCACAAGTGGAGCTGCGGTCTGTTGTACGCCTTTCTGCCTATACCACTTCTGCCCAGAGTGCTGAAGAAGATCCGGCACGACTGGGCCCAAGTCATTCTTGTGGCTCTAGATTGGGAACGAAAATACTGGTATCCCGAGCTAGTCAGCATGGCGATTGATCCCCCGATCCAACTGCCTCTTTGGGAGGATCTTCTGTCGCAGCAGCAGTGGGCGGTCATCCACCCGAACCTGTCCAGCCTCCACCTCCATGCGTGGAGATTGAGCGGCGACTGTTGACAGCTTTCAAACTTCCTTCCTAAGTCTGTGATATTATTCTGGCAGCCAGGCGTCCCTCCACTAAGATGGTTACGCCTGCAGGTGGAACAAATTTGCGGCATGGTGCACAGCAAAGGCTTTGGATCCCCTTTCGGCCCCTCTTTCCGAGGTTCTTCTGTTCCTTCTCTCTTTTGCCCAACAGGGCTCTGCTCTGGGCACTATCAAGGATTCTCTCTCAGCCTTCTCCGCCTTTCTACGGCTTCCAGATCAGCCTTCTCTTTTTAAGTCCCCAGTTGTTAATCGATTCCTGAAAGGCATTACGCACACGTTTTCTCCCGTGACTTTCATAATGCCTCAATGGGACTTAAATCTTGTCTTGACCTATCTGATGTGCGCTCCCTTTGAGCCACTTCATAACTGTTTCTTGTCACCTCTGCCAGAAGAGTGAATGAGCTCCAGGCTCTGTCTTCTAAACCTTCTGTTCAAAGCATATGATCTGCTGATCACACACTGTGCATAGATCGCCATCTGGTGTTGGGCATGGATGTTTGCACTTGTTGTTCTATTGGAAAAGTCGTGCACATGGGCATCAACTCCATCATGGATGTGTTTATCGCACTCCAGTTCGGTACCGTTACCGATACAACTTTTGACGCGCAATCCTTCATCCTTTTCTCTGGTATTGTTTTGATCGCGTTCCCTAGCTCGAAGTCTTCGATTTCCGTCGTTGACGCAGGCCTTTGGGCCTACCTACGCCATTACTCCTGGCTCATGGAAAGGACTCCTTTTAAAAAGTGTCCTCAATGTGGATACAAGTTTTTACGCTCAGATCTTCATGAGGTGGGTAACCTCTGCGTTTCGCCGTAGCACGAGGCCAGAGACTGTCCAGCTTGTGCCTCTTTTCGTTCCAAGAAAACTATTCGGGATAGTAAAGCTCGAAGAAGCATTGCTCGATCGTCGACATCCATCCCGACGACATCTTCCAGGAGGGCGTCTATGTACCAGAGCAGGAGAGGGTGGAAGAAGGCCTCATCAGCGCCTCCGAAGCGGATGACTCCGACATCGAAGACATCACTCCGGGGCAGCGGGTCGTAAGTAGTGACGTCGACCCCCTATCTCCACCCACCCCCAAAAAGGCTTTGTTAACACCTTCACGCCTAGGTGCACACTGGGACAAGACTACCCACGTCCAGCCTTCGGGCCCGACAAAAAAGTCGACAAATAAGCCTTCAGGCCACTCGTGATCAAGTCAGCCTGCCCTTTGTGCCGAAACACAAACCCTGGCACCCAAAAAGAGACTGTCGTCCCCCTCCATGCTGACCACTGGTTCCACATTGGCGAACTCTGCACCGAAACCTCCTGGCACCGACCCCTCGACTCGGAATAAATCACCGGAACCAACCAAAAAGCTGCTTCCGAAGAGCGCAAACACTCAACCTTCGGAACCAAGAAAACCCTCGGAATCGAAAAAACTGGTTCCACATGGCTCCTTCGGAATTCAAGAAACCTCACGATTCCAAGCCTAAAGAACATAAATGAGCTCCAGATTCGGTGCCACGCAAGCATTCGGAACCGAAAAAATGAGCACTGAAAGAGCAACCTCCACAAGAAGAGCTTTTTCGACCACACCCAACTCAAAAAACTCTTCTAAAAGAACCAAAGACAGGTCAACTAACACTTAGCTCCAAGAAAAGAACAATGGACATGCCTGTACTGGCTTCATCTCCACCAAAGAAGAGACATTGCCACATCTCCTCTCAGAATTCCTTCTCCACCTCCTTTTCTACCTCCCCCTCCACACCACTCCCCTACTCCTTCTCCACTCCCCTCACCATCTCCTCCATCTCAGGATGATGTTGATACCTCTGGGGACGGAGGGAGGTGGAGACAACAAACCTTTAGGAGATCCTGGTCAGCCTTATACCCCAGACGACCCATGGGACAATTATAGCACACCAGATGTCCCTGATGTGCCACAAGATATCTATCCCTCTAGACCAGGGTTCTTCAAACTGTGGGGCGCGACCCCCAGGGGGTTCGTGGAGTGATGGAAAGGGAGCCGCACATTCCCTGTCACACTGAAGGATTTTGCAGAAAATATAAAGTCAAGCGTCTCAAAACCACTGTGGTCCTGATCCATGAAGCACCCAGTGTATTCAGTGTTGCTGTACTCTATTGTACACTGAGCTTTGAATTAAGCTGTTTTTTTTTTTGTTTTTTTTTAGCGTTTTGGTAGTTCAGAGAGGTTTCTTTTCGGAGGACGTGTGAAGAATGACTGGAAATAAAACTTTGCAATTTTAATATTTTTGACCATCACACCAATAAGACTTTTTTTTTTGTGGTGACATTTTTGCCATTGTTGTAGGTTGAGCTGGTGTTGGTGAGAGTAGCGGAGAGGCCCCTCTACATTTTCAGCCAACTGTTGCTAAAAGTGACAGTGCTGAATCAATTGTCATCTGGTACCTAAAAAACGTTTCCGTACCCCAAATGGGACGTTCCATTAAATTGGGAAGGACATTTCATTAAATTGGGAATGACGTAACGCTGGAGACGTGTAGATTGCACACAAACTTGCAGGGTGTGCTTAATTCCGCAGTTTTCCAATTTTTTCTTCTCAACAGATATTGTTTCCTTTCTGCTGAAGTGCAGTTTTTTTCATGCTTGAAAGTCCGCCCCTACCAAATACAGGTGGTGTCTTTCTTTCTGCATCAATACAGGGGTCAAATACGTGAATATAGCGTAGGTGAAAGCGAGGACCCAAGTCTCCAAGGACCATAGAAATCAGGCTCAAAGTCCAGCAGAAGTCCGAAGCAACAGGCAGTGAGGGGCCACATGGAAAGCAGGCTCTTGAAACCAGTGTCAGGCAGTGCTGACCGCCTGCTGTTCTGTTCCTGTGCCATAAGTGCTACAGTCCTCTCTGCCCCATGGGTACTTTACTGCTTTTACTTGCTCCGGGAGTTCAAATGCAGAAAGTGTGCCTCCATGTTTGTCTGCAGTCGAGGTAGTTTTTGTACAGCCAGGCGGTGCTTCGCCTGTCCCTGTAAATGATTGTCAGAGCACTGTGAGAACTCTTAAACGTCCTTGTTATGCTATTATACATATTGGCTTTCAGTGAGGTGTTGACACTACCCAAATAGTTCTGTTTGATTGCTATTACACTTAACTTTATCCTTTTCTTAGGAAAGATTTTTTACGTCATATTGATTCAACATGCAATTTACTGACAACACTGTGATAAGTTACTCGCAGAAATATAAACCAAGAGCTTTGTCTATGGTGTTTAATATTAGAGAAGCAGATATCCTCTCAATGGTTGATTTGTGCAATGTTTGGGATCAAAATCTCAGCTTCCTTACTTTATCAGATTGTGTGATTTTGGGCAAATCGCTTTACCAGGCTGCCATCACATTTGAGAGCACTTTGAAGTCATTCAGCTGAGGGCAAGTACTAACCAGATTTATTAGACAATAATATTAATACTGTATACAAAAATTATAATGCACATTTAGTCATATGGGCATGCGAAATTGACTTGTCTCCTTGTTAAACTAATGCGTCATCACGAAGGCATGATGGGCTTCATGAATGTTCATGTTAAAAATGATTACCTTTATTAAATGTAATTTAGTACATCAGTATGATCTAATGGACTCAGTGATGGACAGGGAAGCCCAGGTGGTTTTGATACTATCAACAAATTGCTACAAGCGGACATAGTGAGCAAGCCTGACATTCTAAAGGTCATTAACGGGGGAAAAAGGGTCTCTTCCCCGGAAGTGTAGGACGCAATAGGACAACACAGTGCATTTTCAGCACACTCTTCTAAAAGCTTTATATGTCAGTAAGAAAATAGGTTCCCAGTACATAAACACTCGAGGCGCAATCAGGATTATATATTGTGTGTGCAAATTGGCTGCAGTGTGACCCACGGGGTGTTGGGCACTTACACAATTCCTATTTTAAGAGAAATTTCACCTGTGTTTTTCAAATAATCGAGGGGCAACCACCTTCGTAGTGGTTCTACACCAGGGTCCTTCAAACTGTGGGGCACGTCCCCAGGGGGGTCGTGGAGGGATAGAAAGGGGGTTGCACATTCCCGGTGACACTTCTGTCTATCATTATTTCCATCTGTAGTGTACTACTGTTACCAAAAGGTGTCCTAGGGCTAATAGCCATATGCTGCCTAAAATGGCAAATGGGAAACACACAGAAGGGGAAGGAGAACCAGCCAAATGGTGTAACCTACAGAGCATAGAGCCAGTTTTTTTTAGCTCCCTAAAGGATAATAGAATGTTGGTGGAGTGAAACAAAGGAAGATGCAAGTTCTAAAAATGTTCGGCCTGCAGCAAAACAGCTAGACCGCCAATTTGTGCCTTCCTGAATTAAGGAACATTAAGAAGATTTGCACAAGCCCAGAGAAGAATATATGTCAGTTTATACTATAAACCGACCCGTATGCTCGGTGAGGAGAGATGAGAGGGTGAGAGGAGATGGGATGATAGAGGACTGCAAGGTAATGAGAGAATTCCGTTTATGAGGTCAGGGATGAGGAGAAATATGAAGTGCCAAAGGAAGCGCAGAAACGCAAGAGTAGAGGTGAGTGTGTGAGCAGAAAGTGAGGGCACAGAGGAGGGTTACTGTTAAACTGTGAGCGAAGATGGCTGAGAGATGATCTGTGACGTTAAAAGAGAATTTGATGCAACATGGGTGAGGGACAGCAGAGATCGGGGAAGAGAGGGAGTACTGGGATGCGTGCTGAGGTAACAGGGCAGAGGGACGTTGTTTCAAGAAGGTGTGAAAGAACAAAGGGGAGATGTGAAAGATGAATGGGGGACTGGAGTGGTGTAAGGTACAAATAGAAGAAATTTGAAGAGAGACACTTGAAGGGAATGAGAAGTGCTGAGGGGCGAGAGAGGTGATGGGGCCAGAGAGGGCATGAGATAAATGCAAGAGACTGTTGGAGATGAGGGCAGTGAAAAGACAGACTGGAAAGAGATGATTAAATTTGAAGTGAGAGGTTGAATAGGGAGAGTTCAGAAGTTGTAAACAGGGGTGAAAGAAAATGGCCTGCAAAGTGAGAGAGTGATCCGGGGTTGGGAGTGGAGAGAGCGGATGGAAGGGAGGGGGTGGGAGGGAAGAGATGTGGGTAAACTGCTTAACTCTGCACAAGACTGCCAGGGTTTCAAGGGACCCTTGCTGCTCCTGGCTAAGGCCAGGTGAGCTTTTAATGTGGCAAGATGTATTCCTGCGGAGTGAAGGCCCTTCACAAAGGTTGACTAGACATCTTTCTGTTGTTTATTGCGGTATTGTGGTTATAAGCGAGTACTGACGAGTTGAAATCTTTCCTCCGTGTTACTGTGTGCAAAAAAAATGTCAAAATAATGCAATACTATACCAAAATAAGCTGTATCACCAAGCATTATTTAAATTTTCTTACCAGACAAGTTAGTTGAACCTGCCGCATAATTAGGTCCTCATAATTCCAGTCGCCCTGTCTATAGGTTTAGAAATTTGGCCAGGAGGGGGTCCTTACTCCTGAAATTTTTTACAGTCTGAAAAATCTGAAGACCTCTGCTCTAGATCTTCCCCTCCAGAGGACACTATGGGTTTCACTCAACTCGTTCACACAGCTGCGCAATACCTCGGGGTAGATCTACACACAGACAGTGTAGAAGAAGATTTTCTAATGAACACATTTGATACATCTCAAAGGTCCACTTCAGTTCTCCCTAAGCAGAAAGGGGTAATTAAACACGCACCTGAGGTGTTCAAAGATCCTGTAAGGGCTAAGGTAATTAACCCCAGGATAAAGAAAAAATACAAATCTGGCCCAGCTGACCCTGCTTACATCAAAGGATAGATACCATTGGATTCCTTAGTGGTCTCCAACGCCAGAAAGAGGGCCAACTCACAAACGTCAGGCGATCGTCCGCCTCCCGATAAGGAGTCAAAACTGTTGGAAGCTTCTGGTAAGCGAACAGCGTCACAAGCAGCCAACATATGGCGAATCTCCAACACACAAGCTTTGCTGGCTAGCTACGATAGGGCACACTTTGATGAGTTAGATACCCTATTACAACACCTTTCAGACAAATACAAGACGAAAGTTAATGACCTCATACAGGAGGGTAAACTTATAATAAACACCTTCATTCGTTGCGCTCTGGATGTGGCAGACACCGCCTCCGAGCCATCAACACAAGTGTCCTTTTACGTAGATATGCATGGCTACGCATTTCAGGGTTTAAACCAGAAGTACAAAGTACCATACTCAACCAACCGTTTGACTAGGAGCATTTATTTTTCCCTGCCGCGGATTGATCTCTAGAAAAGATGAAAAAAGACACTAACACGGCTAAATCAATGGGAGCCTTGCAATCGCAAGCTCCCAGACGTTCATTTCATCGCTCCTCTTAGAAGGGCACCTCCAGAGGCTATTCCTCTGACAACCCCTCCACGTCCTACAAACGTCCCACCCAGACATCATTTACCAGAGGTTATTACAGAGGAGGATACAGAGGCAATAACAACAATGGTAGAGGCAAGACCAACAATACTTGCTCCACCCCCACCCAATGACTTCCCTCCACTCCCCTCGGACCATTCCACTCCGGTCGGGGAAAGACTGATAAAATTCCTACCTGTCTGGAACAACATCACTACCGACAGGTGGGTGAGACAAATCATTCAGTTAGGTCATTGTCTAGAACTTACCTCTACCCCCAAACATACCACCAAGACAGCGCCCAATGTCAACGGAGCATTTATCGCTCCTAAAGCAAGAGGTGCTTTCCCTCCTACACAAACATGCAATAGAACCAGTTCCCTTGCATCAACAAAACAGGGGTTTACTCCCTGTACTTCCTCATTCCAAAGAAGGACGGCACCCTGAGACCAATCTTGGACCTCAGACCCCTAAACCTTTACATACAATCAGACCATTTTCACATGGTCACACTTCAACAGGTCCTTCCTCTTCTAACACAATGCGATTTCCTTGCCACCCTAGATCTCAAGGATGCCTACTTTCATATTCCCATTCACACCGCTCACAGGAAATATCTCAGGTTTGTAGTGGACGGTCAGCATTACCAATTCAAGGTACTTCCATTCGGAGTTACCACAGCACCCAGAGTCTTCACAAAATGTCTGGCAGTAGTTGCAGCTCACCTAAGAAGACAACAAATTCATGTCTTCCCATACTTAGACGACTGGCTCATAAAAGCCAAGTCATACAACCAGTGTGTAAATCACACACATGCCACAATCCAACTAATTCATGACTTGGGGTTTACCCTAAACCACACAGTCTCACCTACAACTGTCCCACATAGCACAGTATCTCAGTGCCACAATAGACCCCTCAAAAGTGCTTGCATATCCCAGTCCACCCAGGATAGCAAGCATACAAAGTCTCATAACAAAATTCCAGGCACAACACTCACTTCCAGCTCAAGTGTTCATGCAGTTGATAGGGATGATTGCCTCTTGCATATTTATAGTACCTCATGCAAGACTCCAGATTCGTCCCCTACAGGAATGTTTAGCACATCAGTGGAACCAAGCTCAAGGTCAGCTGACAGATCTGGTGTTGGTGTACGTCCGCACGCATCTCTCTCTGCAGTGGTGGAACACCCAAAACCTTTCCAAAGGGCAACCGTTTATAGAGCTGGTTCCACAGATTGTGCTAACAGCGGACGCATCGCTCTCCGGCTGGGGAGCTCATCTATTACATCATACCATGCAGGGTAGATGGACACCTCAACAAAAATTACTGTACATCAATCACCTTGAGTTACTAGCCATATTTCTGGCATTAAAATCATTCCAAAGAAGAATATCAGGCAAAGCTGTCCTAGTCCGCACCGACAACATGACAGCAATTTACTACATACAGAAACAAGGCGGGACACACTCCCTACAGCTCCCTCAATTAGCACAGAGCATAAGGAGACGGGCTATTCCTCAACACACTTGAAACAAAAAAATCCCTAACAACAGTAACGTTCTTTCAGAATGTGAGTCTATTCAACAACGCTGGTGGTCAAGAAAGTGCACAAATCCAGAAGGAATAATGCTACAATGTCAAAAGTCATTACTAACATAAAAAATACAATTAATCATAACAATAGCAAATTATATATTACAAATAGAATTATTAAATACAATTATGTACATATATCATAAAAACATTTCATTAAAAATATTCATCATTGTGGAAAAACAGTTGTCGACACAGCGTTTCGGTATTTGATTAACACCTTCAGGACAGTTTTTCTAAATAATGTAAAACATACAATGAATATCACTTTTTCTTAAAAATTTAAACATCTTAAGGAAATTGACATTGAGCTTATTATTGATAAGCAGCATTTCTTTTTTTTGTTCCTTATAATTAAACATCTCTGATACTCAACATGACCACCAGCACAAAATACAAACAATTTAAACAATACTCGATAGATATGACATACCACCAGTCACAATTGCATTATTGTCCACAAGGCATTGTCAACTCTCTCACCTAGGAACGTTTCATACCTGCAACTACATACCTAACCACGTCAGAGGTGATGATAGACTTCAATTTATCTGCCACTTCTGGTGATTAAAATCGTTGGAGTTAAAAACACGAAATGAGAGGCAAATGATGACCTTCTCAGGAGATTCGACCTATGGTAGGAAAAGAAATGTCAATTTCATGTACTGATTGCACTAGAATGGTTTATAGCAATATAACATTATAGGAGTCTTACTAAATATAAATAATGTACCTTATAATGCAAGATATTCACAGTGTAGGTATGTACACTGGAGCCTCCGTGGATTTATATATTCGGTGTGCAGCAAAGAACTTACCCAATACAATAAGATGAAACCAACCCTGCTGGAATTATTGGATTGCTTGTATTATGCTGATGTGCTTTCATAGGGGTGCACCTGCCCAGCTAAGGGTTCATGAACGTCCATCTTGTCTGGCCTTTGATTGACCACCTATAAATAAATGACGTTTTGTATAATTCACGTTTTGTTTTAAAAAAGGTTTGCAGGCAGGGCTACCTTGATTCTTAGGCCTCATGCTGTATTAAATCTTTACCTCTTGTGTATTTACTTAAGACAAATATTTCTGTCTTTCATGAAATTATCGGTGTTATGTGATTAAACTTAACGCTTTTGTATTTGTGCAGTAAAGATGAAACGTTAAGACTCATATTTATCAAAAGTATAGTTATCTGCAGTGTCCCCACTCAATGCGGTTGCATCAAGACACCATAGGTTTTAATTATTAATGTAGGGACCCATCGTTATATAGTACGGTATTTAATGCCGATTGTGGATATCCTAACCCGGAAGCTGTACACTGCGAGCAGGGAGGCTGAAAGGAATTTACCAGGTACGTGTCTGCATCGCGTTATGATAGCCCACCTATCAGTTGCTTGAAAGAAGGCAGCATGTCTGGCCGACGGTTCCCTGCTTTATACAAAATAATTGCATCTAGGATAATTATGCAAGTATTAACTTTAAGTTTTCAGCGTAGTGATAGTATTTCTATTGGCAGCCGTAAAAACAATGGAGGCGCGATTGAGGCGTGCGGAGAGGAGAAGCCCAGCGGTAACAAATTTGTTTAGCGACGAACACCCCATTCGGCATTACATGCCGTATTATTTAACGATGGGTCCCTACATTAATAATTTAAACCTTAGTTATAGCCAGATAAGCGTTTTTGATCATCTACATTTGACGACATTATTTATATCGCATTAGGTTCTTACATCAATAATTAAAACCGTAGTTATCGTTACATACGCGGTTTGTTTACCCAACCATTTTCGATTGAAAAAATTTATTTATATATTTTTTCATTATGCAGCGTTATTAAACATGCTATTAGTTGCAGATGATCTGGAGTTTTATCAAGTACAATTTGGCCCCATAACACTGCCGTAATGTATGTGGTAGCACCGCAACAGTACTATCTGAATGATTGCCTGTAAAAAGCAACCTCAACCAATGAACGGATAAGTCCTTTCCAGACCCCGTATGGTGTCTTGTTGCAACCGCATTGAGTGGGGACACTGCAGATATCATAGGAGTCCTAATGTTTCATCTTTACTGCACTCGTTTTTTAGTGCAAGTGACATTTCTTTTCCTACCAAAGGTCTAATCTCCTGAGAAGGTCATCATTTGCCTCTCATTTCGTGTTTTTAATTTCAACGATTTTAATCACCAGAAGTGGTAGATAAATTGAATTCTATCACCTCTGACGTGGTTCGGTATGTAGTTGTAGGTATGAAACTTTTCTATGTGAGAGAGTTGACAATGCCTTGTAGACAATAATGCAATTGTGACTAGTGTTGTGTCATATCTAATAAGCATTATTTAAATCGTTTGTATTTTGTGCTGGTGGTCATGTTGAGTATCTGAGATGTTTAATTATAAGGAACAAAACAAAGAAATGTTGCTTGTCAATAATAAGCTCAATGTCAATTTCCTTAAGGTGTTTAAATAAAAAAAAAAAAAAATTATATTCATTGTATGCTTTTCATTATTTAGAAAAACTGTCCTGAAGAAGGTATTAATCAAATGTCGACAACAGTTTTTCCACAATGATGAAATTTTTAATGAAAGGTTTTTGATATATGTGCATACTTGTATTTATTAAATCTCTTTGTAATATATGATTTGCTATTGTTAATTTTTAATTGTATTTTTTATGTTCGTATTGACTTTTGACATTGTAGCATTATTCCATTTTGATTTGTGCACTTTCTTGACCACCACCATTGTTGAATAGGCTCTCACACATTCTGATAGAACGTTACTGTTGGTAGGGACTTTTTTGTTTCAAGTACTTTCCCCCGTCCCGGATTGGACCAGTAGGGGACCTCCCTTTTTTTCTCTAAGTCGTCAGACACAACAGACTCACAAGTGAAAACTTCATCTGCAAGTTCTTCAACCGTATGTCCAAATGTGGGGGCAACCAGAGATAGATCTCTTCGCCACACATCACAAAACCAAAATGCCCAAGCTTTGCCACCAGATAGCCACACCCATCGTTCAAAGGCAATGCAATATGGATGAATTAGTCAGGCAGATTTGCGTTCGCTTCTCTGCCTCTCCCACTCTTTCCACTGGTGGTGCACTAACTGCAGCAACACTCACTGACACTCACCCTATTTGCTCCAATATGGGCCAGACAACCATGGTACACAACATTGCTGAAACTATCAGTAGTCCCGCACCATAAATTACACCTCTCCCCACGCCTCTTAACACAGAACCATGGAGAGATCAGACACCCAGACCCAGCACAGCTGAACCTATTGATCTGGCTCCTGAAGTCTTAGAATTTGGTTCCCTTAACTTCCCCCTGACTGTGTGAACGTTGTCAAAGAGGTTAGACGCCCCACCACTATGCAGCCAAGTGGAAAAGATTTGTGATAGACTGTAACAACAACGTCATCAATCCTTTAGATGTGCATCATCTCTATGTGATTGTCACCATATTTGTGCCTACTACATCTTCAAAGGTGTAATCTAGCATACACATCTATTAGGTTACACCTCGCTGCCATAGCAGCCTACTTACAGAATAGACAACACTTATCACTATTTAGGGTACCTGCCATCAAAGCATTTATGGAAGGTCTCAAATAAATAATTCCTCCCAGGGTACCACCCTCACCTGTGTGGAATTTAAACATTGTTCTCACAAGACTAATGGGCCTCCATTCGAACCTCTGCATAAATGCGAGTTACAATTTCTTACATGGAAAGTCGCTTTCCTTGTGGCCATTGCTTCCCTTCGAAGAGTCAGTGAACTACAGGCACTAACTATTCAAGAACAATTTTTACAGCTCCATCATAACAAAGTGGTTCTCAGAACAAATCTAAAATTCCTCCCCAAGTTTATTTCTCCTTTTCATCTCAATCAGTCTGTGAAGTTGCCAGTATTCTTCTCGCAACTACAAACAGTCGCAGAAAGTGCGCTTCATACTCTAGTAGTAAAAAGAGCACACCTTTATTACATTGACAGAACAAAACCTTTTCGCAAGACAAAACAACTTTTCGAATCCTTCTCACTACCACATAAAAGCAATCCCATATCAAAGCCTGGTATTGCAAGGTGGATTGTCAAATGTATAAAAAGATGCTATCACAAAGCGAAATGTACATTATCTATTCCCCCCTAAAGCCCACTCCACCCTAAAGATAGGGACTTCAATGGCATTTTTAGGGAACATTCCCTTAGATGACATCTGCAAAGCAGCTACATGGTCTACACCTCACACATCCACAAAACACTATTGTGTAGATGTGCAAGCAAAACCGCAAGCTCATGTGGGCCAGGCTGTACTCAAGACACTATTTCAAATTACTGCAACAGATACTGGTGGTCGCTGTAGGAGAGTGGGGTCTGCAATCCTATGGTCACCCCAGATTTTTGCTTTTTGCTTCACTGGTTTACGACTTTCCCTGGCTGTGGGCCTGCTAATCAGACCCACAGCCTAGCTGTTCTCTCTCTAAATTGACAACCATGTACCTTCGGTGCATTTACCAATTGGTACTGGGCCACCTTATCAGTCCCTGTACAGTATACCTTAGGTATCCAGGGCATAGGTGTACCCAGGGCCTACCAGGGGCTGAAGCATGTATTATGCCACCCCTGGCTGGCCATCTAAACAGACACAACTGGCTGCACGACAGCTGGGGCAAGGTGGTGTAATCACCCTTTGCTTTAGATATAGTTACCTATATCTAAACCTAAAATGGACACATATATATTCCTATCAGTCACTCCTATGGCAGGCCTTATCAATCCTGAAGGCAGAGTGCTTGGAATTATGTGAGATGGTGCTCTGGCATGAGCTGAGCCCGTTTTCAGCTTGCGGAACCAAGTCCTTATAGCTGTTCCATGATAACGCTATACCATATACTCTTAAGTGCATTATAATCCTCGCGGTTAAATGCTAACTCTGGTATAACATTATCAAAACATGTCGAGTAAGGTGTCATAGGATTTGGAATACTACCCCCTCGCCAATTCTGGCGACGGGGGTAGCATTCCACCCTTCTAGAGGGACACGACATGTATGTAACTGAGAACCCCGGTTAAAGTTAACTCGAGCCTTGGCATCACAAAATGGATGCTGCCACCACAGACACAATTCTGACCTCCTGCTGCTGGGAGTCCTTCCAGCGAGGGTGGCTTGGACAAAGGGTTTCCTGCCTTGGGAGGTGCTAGCACCACCCCAGACAGGATTTTGTGTATTGAGGTAGGGAGGCCTGAAAGGAATGAGACATGCCCGGGGCACACAAGGTGTCCTGTGCATACACCGGTTCAAACCAGTTGCTGGGGCATCTCTGCCCCAGCTCTGGCGGGAAACCGGACAAAGGATAGGGGGTGTAACCACCCCCCTTCCTGGTCCCACCCAGGGGAGGGACCTAGTCAGTAGTGCAGCCCCCTTTAGCAGGATAAAGGTAGGAGCTGGTCCCATTCCAAGTTAGATTAATCCTGAACTACTCTACAAGAAGAAACTCTGGACTTCGACGTTCTGCTCCACAGAACACTGAAGAAAACCTCCCTTGTGGGCAAGGAGTGTCCACTCTGCAACTGCAGGCACCACCAAGCGTCCAGCGGCTTCCCTTTGTCGTCTTCCCTCGAGGATCCAGACTTCAGAGCCCAACGAGACCCGGATTCCCAGACTTCTCCGACCTCTACCTACATCTGCAGCACAGCTGAGACCCGTGGGTGCGACGAGACACGTGGGACCGGCCATCTTGGAAGAAACTGCTCTTCGCTTCCAGCACGACTCCCGAGGTAACCTCGACCAAGTGCTTTGGGGACTGAGAAGCCCCAGCCCCGAGCAGCCCCTGCACCGAAGATCAGCCCTTCAGCATCCACGAGATCTGCGTGGGGCCCTTCTGCTTGTTTGCTGCTCGACGCGTTGTCTGGTCACTTGCCGGCTGGCTAGTGGCCTCCTAGACGACTAACCTTTGAATCTTTGCTGCTGGTCTGGTTGCTCAAGACTGGCCCTTGCTCCGTTCCAAAAGAGGGGCACCCCGGACTCTCCTAGTCCGCACCAGACGCTTTCTTCACTCACCGCGTGGGTTGCGTTTGCCAAGGCCTGTTGACGCCGATTCCGGATCCAACACCGCCGACAGCGAGAGCCTGCGTGGGACAGCTCGTGCCTCCATCCTGGTCGTCGAAGACACCTCCTGGGCCACGTGGCTGCAGAGTCAAGCGTCCACTCTTCACCTGATCGCGACGACGACATCTGGCTCCTTCCTGGTTCCACTCCAGTCACTGGCTAGTGACTGTGAACATTGTCCCCTCTGCTTTCAGGTCTCCTTCTTCACCAATCCACCCTTGGATTGCACTGGACATCTTCCTCCTGGTCGCCTGCAGCATCTTTTCTTTCAGGCTCCATTGACTTCAACGTGAGAACCCGACACACTTTAGCACCTATGCACCCGCAGCCCGTGGGTGAGGTAACGAGAGCATTTCGGTGCTCAAGGGTAGTTTAACTGTCCTAGTGTCCAGTTCCACAGTCGTTTTAGTCCTACCTAGTCAGGATTGTCCGTACTTACCTTAAACTTGAACTGTACTGTCCATAGACGTTGTTACGCATCTCGTGTGTGAGTTCACACTCTGCACACGCGTTCCGTGGGCCTCCTATTACTTACCTAGTGTTAGTGTAGCATGGTCCCAACGATCCTACAGCATCTGGACAGCTCCATTCCTTCTATTGACTTTCACATTCCACTTACTTAGTATATGGTTTGTCGTGCCCCTAGGGCACCATTGTAATTTTGTGCAACTTATCGTATTTTTCCTAAGAGATTGTCATGTGCTTAGCCCTCTGACCTCATAAAGAGTTCAGAGGTGTTGTTATTAATAAATATACTGTTTATTTTCATAACAACTTGTGTGGTGTCCTTTCATCTGGTATTCAAGGGGTTATATTGTGGTAAAACAGCTGGCTTCACATGCCAAAAGAGTTTAGCCTAAGACTGCTTTGTCCATGCTACCATTAGGATAGCTGGTCTATAAGGTTGACTTACAACCAATCACCATAAGGGTTGTTTGGACTGATACAAGGTGATCACTAGAACTAGTGAGCATCATATATCAGGCCAACTTCTCACAGTCGCTGCTAAATAGGAGTACTGCTATACAATCTATGCACAGAATATGATCTACAGCTCATATGCCTCGAACGGATGGAGTCGATGCCCATGCGCACTATTGTCCAAAGGAGGAGTCTCCTATCTTGTGACTTCCAAAGACTATTCCAATACAACAAGTGCAAACATCTGAGCCTAATACCAGATGGCGATCTATGCACAGTGTGTGGATCTGCAGCTCTACATGCCAAGAACAGATGCATACTGGTAAGTAGCATTTTCCTTTCTCTCTGTTCATCCGGACAAAGTGGTTTTAAGGACTAGCCCTTCTTTCTTGCCAAAAGTTGTCACGCCCTTCCACATCGGGCAGACCATCACTGTGCCCACCTTCTTTCCGCCTACGCATCCTTTAAAAGAGGAAGAGAGGCTCCACCATCTGGACCCAAAACGTGCTCTCTCATTCTATCTGAAGCACACTCAACAGTTCCGGCTGGATGAACAACTTTTTGTTGACTACATGGGCGCCAAGAAAGATTAGACTGTGCACAGACAAACCATCTATTGGTGGGTAGTTGTGTGTATCAAAGCTTGTTACTCGTTGGCTAAGAAGGAGCCTCCTGTGGGGCTGCACCTCGATTCTACCTGGGCAACTGTAGCCACTACTGCCTTGGGGCACGCCGTTCCCTTGCAAGACATCTGTCATGCAGCTACGTGGACCTCGCTGCACACATTTACCAAGCACTACTGCCTAAACATCCAAGTCCAGAGATATGGATTCTTTGGCCATTCCCTTCTCCAAGATATTCTGGTGTGATCTTGGTTCGCAGACTCTCCACCGGGGTTGATATTGCTGGGGTATCTATTCCAAGGTAAGGAATCTATCACTACGTGTTTTTTTCAGAAGCACAAGTTACTTACCTTCGGTAACAATATGTTCGAGGCCTATGGGCTTCAGATGGTACATTTATGAATAGATCGCCATCTGGTGTTGGGCTCGGTTGATTGCACTTGTTTTTCTCTTGGAGAAGTCTTTTGTAGTCATGAGGCTGGTGACTCCTCCCTTGGGTGATAGTGCGCATGGGCATCGGTTCCATCCTTTGATTGTTTTTTTCCGCCATCTGGTTCGGATGAGGATCGAAGCGCTCTGGATCGACTTTGAGAAAAAAGTTATATTTCGGCGCGTATTCCCTTTCCAATTCGACGGTATTGTTTATCGAGCGCGAGTTCATTCCTATTTCGACGCGCTTCGATGTCAACAACAAAGATTTCCAACTCTACGTCGACGAGACCGGGAGGCCTATCTCGACGTTGTCCATTCCGGAGTCCATGGAAAGGACTCCATTCAAAAAATGTCCAACATGTGGTGCTAAATTCCCACACAAGGACCTACACGAGGTGTGCAACCTCTGTTTATCACCTGACCACGAATCCAGGGACTGTGAAGCCTGCGCGGCTTTCTCCTCCCAGTCGACGATTAGGAACTGTCTAGCCCGAAGACATGAGATGTCAAGGATGGAGTCAGATGCAATCCCAGGGCTGTACGAGGTCCAACACCCTGAGGAGGAAGAAGAAGATGAGGACGGGTCGGGGTCAGAAGCGAATGAGTCTGACATCGAAGAAGTCGACGTTCATCAAACCGTGAGTGACGACGTCCCTTTGCCAAAAAATCGACCCCGATTGGTGTCAACCCCGCCTTCGAGCCCGGTCAGACAACCGAAAAAAGTTTCCAACGCCCCGCCTTCGGGCTCGGCATCGAAACCGAAACACTCGGCCTCCCACTATGTTGGATACGAGAAACGGTCGACATCGACACCGAAGCTCCATACCAAAGAGAGCTTGCAGTCGAAACATTCCATGTCGAAACCGAAACATGCTTCGACGTCGAAGACTCCCTCGACACCGAAAAAATCGGACTCGAGCAAACTCTCGGTGCCGAAAACACATATCACCGAGACACAGAAGCAAAAGCACCTTTTGGAACCAAAGACTTCGGTACCGACACAGGAGCAACAAACAGATCCAAAACAAAAGACTTTGTTCATTGATCCACAAACTGGCAAGGTGGTGACAAAACTACTTAAAAAGAGGAAGACTCAACAGTTGGAGAACAAAGCTCCTCCTCCTAAGAAGAGAAAAATGGGGACAAATATAACTCCTCCCCTTTCTCCACAGCCTATGGACACACCCTCTTCTCCTCTTCCTCATACTCTGCCAGCTATTCCTCCACCTTCTACACCACGCCCATCTACACCTCAAACAGATGTAGAAAGTGACACAGGGGATAGGGACCTTCCTAGGGATGATAACAATACTATCCCAGAAGACGCAGACCCATGGGAAGATTATGACGCAGTGTCAGATAATGATAATGACCTGACTTGTATCCCTCAAAACCCTCTCCCCCTGATGATAATTCAGGTTTTGCACAACTGATTAATAGGGCAGCAAAATACCACAAGGTAGATTTACATTTGGAACCTCAAATAGAAGATTTCCTTTTAGAAACACTACCTGCTGCTCAAAAATCTTCAGGGACCCTACCAATGCTTAAGGGTCTCCTCACTCACACATTAGACATATTTAAAGACCCTGTGAGGGCTAGGGTGTTAAACCCACAAATTGACAAAAAGTACAAGGCAGCCCCAAAAGACCCAGTCATTATTAAGGGGCAAATACCTCTGGACTCGTTAGTAGTCTCAAACGCTCGTAAGAGGGCAAACTCACTAACAGCAGGAGAAGCTCCTCCTCCTGACAAGGAGTCCAAGTTAATAGATGCCTCTGGCAAAAGAGTTGCATCCCAAGCAGCAAACAGCTGGCGCATAGCAAATGCTCAAGCGCTACTTGCACGTTATGATAGAGCTCATTATGATGAGTTAGAAAAACTCACTACACCTCTCCCTAAGGAACATCAAAAAAGGGCAGATCAGCTGATACAAGAAGGGAAGATAATAACTAACACTTCCATCAAGTGCGCCTTAGACGCAGCAGACACTGCGGCAAGATCCATAAACACCAGTATCATGTTAAGAAGACATGCATGGCTCAGGGTCTCAGGGTTCAAACAGGAGGTACAAACTTCTTTATTGAACCAGCCTTTTGATGGGAAAACACTCTTCGGCTCAAGTACAGATGAGGCGTTAGAAAAAATGAAAAAGGACACAGAAACGGCGAAGTCAATGGGAGCATTGCAACAGCCAGCTCAGAGGGGTTCCTTTCGTAGGTCCACCTATAGAGGCGGATCAAAGAATACAGGCACAAGCCAGCAATCAACCTCCTTTACACCAACATCACCCAGAGGGAATTCTAGAGGCAGTTACAGAGGTAACAACAACAAGGGTAGAGGTCGTGGAAACAACAGCAACTCTCCTACCCCAAAACAGTGACTTCATACAGCTCCCCCCAGACCATGCAACACCGGTCGGGGACGCCTATCACAGTTCCTACCTGTCCGGGAAAACATCACATCAGACAGGTGGGTGAGACAAATTATCCAACATGGTTATTGCCTAGAACTCACGGCTACCCCACCAAGCATCCCCCCCAAACAGCGTCCAATGAGTCAAGATCATCTGACATTATTAAAACAGGAAGTACTATCACTGCTACAAAAGCATGCCATAGAGAGGGTTCCACAACATCAACAGGGAACAGGAGTATACTCTCTATACTTTCTAATTCCCAAAAAAGATGGAGCTCTAAGGCCAATACCAGACCTCAGACCTCTCAATGCATACATAAATTCTGAACATTTCCACATGGTCACGCTCCAACAGGTACTTCCTTTACTGAAGAAAGGGGACTTTCTTTCTACACTGGATCTAAAAGACGCCTACCTTCATATCCCAATCCACAAAGCCCACAGAAAATGCCTCAGGTTTGTAGTAGAAGGACAACATTATCAGTTCAAAGTCCTTCCGTTTGGAGTCACAACAGCACCAAGGGTGTTCACAAAATGCCTAGCAGTGGTTGCAGCACACCTAAGAAGACAGCAAATACATGTCTTCCCTTACTGGGACGACTGGCTAATAAAGGCCAGGTCACAAAAGGAATGCCTTCAAAACATACAAAAGACAATTCAACTGCTGCACCAACTAGGGTTTATGGTGAACTACACAAAACCCCACCTGCAACCAAACAAGGTTCAACAATATCTAGGGGCTACTATAAATACAGAAAAAGCCAGAGTATACCCCAATCCAGTCAGGATTAAGACAATGCTCACGTTGGTTCAAAGATTTCAACCGCAACACTCATTAACAGCTCGAGTGTTCATGCAGTTATTAGGGATGATGTCCTCTTGCATACTGCTAATCCCATATGCCAGACTACAAATGCGTCCGATTCAAGAATGTCTAGCAACACAGTGGAAACAGGCTCAAGGTCCGATTACAGATCTGGTGCTGGTAGACGACTGCACGCATCGCTCTCTGAAGTGGTGGAATACAACAAACATTTCCAAAGGGCGGTCATTCATAGAACCAATTCCACAAGTGGTGCTAACAGCGGATGCATCGCTCACCGGATGGGGAGTTCATATGGACAGATACACAGTTCAAGGAAGATGGAGTGTACAGCAAAAACGACTGCACATAAATCATCTAGAACTACTAGCAGTGTTCCTAGCATTGAAAGCTTTTCAAATGCATATTCTCAACAAAGCAGTCCTGATCAGAATAGACAACATGACAGCAATGTATTATATTAAAAAACAGGGGGGGGGGGACACTCTCTCCAACTATCCAGACTAGTGCAGGAAATTTGGAGATGGGCCATTCCTCAAAACATCTATCTGTTAGCCGAACACCTACCAGGAGTTCAAAATTAGATAGCAGACATCTTAAGCAGAGAGTAAGAACAAATACATGAATGGGAACTGCACAACCAAAGTACTGCAGCCATTCTTCCAAAGATGGGGACAACCGGAGATAGATCTCTTTGCCACTCATCAGAACGCAAAATGCTGAAGCTTCGCATCCAGGTACCCACACCACCTGTCGCAGGGCAATGCATTATGGATAAATTGGTCCAACAAATTTGCATACGCTTTTCCCCCTCTCCCACCAATTCCATTAGTGGTTCGAAAACTGCAACAGCATTCAATGACCATGATACTAGTAGCACCCACGTGGGCACGGCAGACGTGGTTCACCACGCTCCTACAACTCTCACAGGTGCCACATCAAAAATTAAGAATCTCACCCATGCACCTAACACAGAACCATGGAGAAATAATGCACCCAGATTCCAAACAACTGAACCTAGCGATCTGGCTCCCGAAATCTTAGAATTTGGATACTTAAATTTACCTCCAAACTGTATGGAAATTATTAAGCAAGCAAGACGTCCAACCACCAGAGCCTGCTATGCAGCAAAGTGGAAAAGGTTTGCTGTACACTGTAACAGTAACAACATAAACCCTCTGGACGCATCTACACAAAATATTATTTGCTACTTACTACACTTACAGCAATGTAACCTTGCTTACACCTTCATTAGAGTACATCTTTTAGCTATAGCAGCGTACCTGCAAAACAGGCAACATCTATCCCTGTTTAGAGTACCCACAATTAAGGCTTTCATGGAAGGCCTCAAAAGAGTTATTCCACCAAGACTACCACCTTCTCCAGTCTGGAACCTCAACATAGTACTCACCAGACTAATGGGACCACCTTTTGAACCTATGCATAGGTGTGAAATACAATTTCGTACATGGAAGGTGGCCTTCCTTATAGCCATTACCTCCCTCAGGAGAGTAAGTGAGTTACAGGCATTAACAATACAAGAACGATTTCTACAGTTACACCAGAATAAAGTGGTTCTTAGAACAAACCCAAGGTTCTTGCCTAAAGTAATTTCAGCATTCCACATCAATCAACCAGTGGAACTGCCAGTCTTTTTTCCAAAGCCACAGACGGTAGCAGAGAGGGCCCTACATACACTAGATGTCAAAAGGGCAATATTATATTACATAGAAAGAACACAAACTTTCAGAAAAACCAAACAACTATTTGTAGCGTTTTCCCCAACACATAAAGGCAACCCTATCTCTAAAGCAGGCATTGCCAGGTGGATTGTAAAATGTATACAAATATTTTACATAAAAGCAAAGAGAACATTAACTGTTCCCCCTAGAGCTCATTCTACACGCAAACTAGGGGCATCTATGGCATTCTTAGGGAACATTCCCCTAGATGACATATGCAAAGCAGGAACTTGGTCTACACCGCATACCTTCACAAAACACTACTGTGTTGATGTGCAAGCAACACAACAAGCAAGAGTGGGTCAGGCTGTATTAAAAACTTTATTGCAAACTGTTGCAACAGACACTGGTGACCACCGCTAGGGAGGTAACTGCTGTATAATCTATTCATAAATGTACCATCTGCAGCCCAAATGCCTCGAACGGAATATGCTACTTACCAGTATGCATCTGTTCTTGGCATAGAGGGCTGCAGAGTGGTACATGCCCTCCCTGCCTCCCCGGAACCCTGTCCGTTCCAACATTATCTTATTTAGATACACTTACATGGGCATCTCTTTCTGTATTCTATCATACTACTCCATCTAACCCTACTATGGCAAAACAATCGAAGGATGGAGCCGATGCCCATGCGCACTATCACGCAAGGGAGGATTCACCAGCCTCGTGACTTCAAAAGACTTCTCCAAGAGAAAAACAAGTGCAATCATCCGAGCCCAACACCAGATGGCGATCTATTCATAAATGTACCACTCTGCAGCCCTCTATGCCAAGAACAGATGCATACTGGTAAGTAGCATATTCCATCTGTAAGAAACATTAGTTAGTGATAGATTCCTTACCGCCCCAACCATCATCCCCGTCCTGAAAACGAATTTCTAGGGTTACGGTCATCCCTTTCAGGGCCCTAGTTTCATGGCACCAGTGGTCAGTTTCTTGCACGGCTCTGCGTTCCTGGCGCGGAAAGTCGTGTACAGAACTGATGTGAGCGCGCATGGGTGGCGCCTAAGTAATCTCCTTGACGTCATATCCGCAACTACGACACCAGCGAAGGACGCGGAGCCGCTCAACGCCACCTTCCGACGCGCAGGGGTACTGGTGACTAAAACTTTCCGGATCCAGTCTAATGCCTGGAGATATTCTAAGGTAAGGAATCTATCACTAACTAATGTTTCTTACAGATATATCGTTACCGAAGGAAAGTAACTTGTGCATATAGTTCACCAAAAAACCTCTTAAACCTGCTACGTAACTATCAGTTAGTTCCTTTACGCTTTGCCCTATAAAGTACAAGATTTTAATTAAAAAATAAGCTTCGGTTTGTTTCACAGTTTTGCTATGCAAATCCGGCTGTCAACGGTCCCTTTGCACTCTGGTGTAGAATTTCCTCAAATCCTTTTGCTGTAGCAGGGCTGTCTGCTTTGCTATGTAGCTTATTTTCTTGCTATGTCATGCCTTCGTTTTGAAGTTAATTTCTGTTGTTCTGGGGGCTTGGCTATGCTGTCCTGACTTTGTCTTTCATTTTGCTGCAGTTTTGTTGCAGCAGGTGCTTTGTTTCTTGTAGCTGTTGGGAGGTTGTGACTTGCTTGTGGTGTTCTGTTTCTTCCCTTGCTGTGCTGTTTTTTCTGTTCTCTTGTTGCTGTATTATGTGCTCTTGTTGCGGCTTTTCTGGCGACTGGTAGGACGGTGTTTGCTTTGACCCTTTTTGATCTACTGAATCCAGCGGAGCTTTTATAACAGATCTTGAAATGGCATTAATGTTCATTGGCTGGATTACACACTGCATGTGTTAGTCCCTAGGTTTGGCGGTGTGATGGCCCCTGCAGTCTCCATCAAAGGGGGTGGATGGGGTGCTTTCCCTTTACTTTTGTTGCTTGTGAACGTTTGTTTAGGCTGCACCGTGACCTTTGGTTGGTGAGGTGTGACTTTACACCAAGAATCTGCTTCTTCCCTAAAGATATATTTACCCTCCTATCAGTGCTAACTATCTGGCAAGACATGTACTATTGCTATTGCCTACATTTAACTCCCAATCAGTTGTATTTGTAGAGGATGTGGTGAGACTTCACAATTACCACTTTATGCTTCACTAAGTTTACACTTTCTTTCATGACCCGGAACTGTGCCAACATGGTCATTCCACAAGTTCTTTTATTCATCTGAAGAGAATAATTGAGATACAATTGACATGACCACATGGTGTGTGCTGTACACTGATCATGTATTGGCAGCCACTATGATGTGGCAGGACTTACTAGTGTTGATGTGTAATGTATGCCATTATTCAGCAGCTTACTATATGCCACGGTGTGCTCCTTCTCTCCACTGTCATTGTGACTATCTCTGTAGTTAAAATATCAATGTGGTATATATTATGGAAAAGAGTGTAATAGATCTACTGCAGCCTAGATCGTGATATTCTGTGTCATCTGTAGTGTGATCATTATCTGCATCCTGTTTTCCAGGATGGGCTTTCCCCTCTGCGTTATGTTAAAGCCTAGAGTCCTCCTTAACTGTCTTCTTGGGTACTACTAAATAGTTTGTGAACACTAAACTAGTAAGGAAATGTGAAAGGGTTTAGAGATTGCTAATAATGGTATTGCAAGAGAGTTAAAACGGACTGATCTGATGCTGGAGGGGTCATCTATTAGGACATGGCGTGCTTGTTACACTCACTTTCTTATTAATCCACAAGCAACCAATCTTTCAACTGCTTATCAGCATTGATCGTTTTAGAACGAGTCGGGCTCTGCACTCATAAGTATTGAAGGGAAGTTCAGCAATTAATTGGATGATTTTATCATTTTGTTTATTTAAATATTTCTTTACTGTTTCAACTGTGTAATGAAGTTTCAAGTAATGGAATATTCTTACTAAGGTGGGCTGAGAATTTTGAAATCTGAACCAATAGGACCCTGTTTTTGTCTTGCTCTTGCTTGCTTCCTGGATGCATTCCTATTTTTAGATACAATTGATAGTTTTAGTTGCCTTGGATGGCCTAGACACCTAAAAATTGATGTTATTGTAAGAATGTTTTCAGCTGATATCTCATTCAGACGTCAAAACCTACCCTGGTCCCATTTTGCTAGCTAATAATTGTTTTTTCAATTTCATTGATTAACATATTTATTGCTTAATAGCCTGTCTCCTGTTCATTTGAAATATTTGTTTGTCTTGAAACGTGTGTCAGAATATTCAGACTTATTATAAAAACATATTTTTTCAGAGACTTAAAAAAAGAGCGAAAATGAAAATGGTCCATGATCCTACATTGCTTGCACCACTCAGATTTAAATAAAGTTTGGCATTCCTTGTTCAAGGGTGCCAAATGTAATTATGTTACACAGTTTTTTAATTCTATTTAATCAGTCACAAGTTTTTTTCCAGGCTATTCACTGGCTAAATGACAACACTGCTCATCTGTCTGTTGGGTAATGTGTTGAACAAATTACTTATCTGGCAGAGACTTGATCTACTTGCAGATTCTTTACCTTAGAATTATCTCCAGACGTCAGACTGAATCTGGAAATGTTTTGTGAGCAGTACCCCAGCACACCAGTAGGTGGCGTCGTTCAGCTCTGTGTAGTGTTGTCTGTGACAGAATGTAAGCCACCACTGCAGGTCTCTTTGAGTTACTTCAGAGATCTGGACCATGTCAGAGAGATTCCCCTGATACTGTGCCCACTGGCACTTCAGGTACCACGGAAGGGCCCGCATATGTCAATGTGCATGTGTCACAAGCAGGATGCATGAGGCCCAGCAGCCTTAGAATCAGTCTCACTAAAATCCAAGGTAGAGGCTGAAATTGTCTGAATAGTCTGAGCTCACCGTTCGAGAGGATAGACCAAAAATTGAACAGAACATCTCGGATGAAAGGGAGCATCAGAGAGGTAGTCTGGAGTGACTTTGGCACATTGATAGTGAACCCCAGCGAATGGAGGAGCTTCCACGTAGTCTGGAGGTGGGAGACGACAGCCTAGGGTGAGCCTGCCTTCAAAAGTCAGTCTTCGAGATAGGGGAAGACTTGCACCCCTGCTCACCGCATATGAGCTATAACCACCACCATCACCTGGGTGAACACCAGAGGTATGCTGACCAAATGGGAGCACAGCAAACTGAAAGTGCTTGTAACCTACTGTCATGCCCAGGAAGTGTCTGCAAGTAGGCAGGACGGGGAAGTAAAAGTATGCATCCTGTTAGACCACTGCTGCTATCCAGTCTTGAGGGCACAGGGCAGATAGGACCTGAGCAAGAGCAAGCATCTTGAATTTGTCCTTCTTCAGGAAGAAATTGAGAGAGCGAACGTTGAGAATAGGGTGAAAGCCCCTGTCCTTATAGGGCACCAGAAAGTAGTGGGAATAGCAACCACAACCTACTTCTGGTGTTGGCACACTTTCTATTGCCCATTTGGACAAAAGAGCACTCACTTCCTGGTTGAGACGTGCTAGGTTGTCCTCTGTCAGCATTTCATAAGTTGGTGGCATGGAGGGAGAAGTAGTCTCGAAGGGGAGGGTGTAGCCCCTTTCGACAATCTGTTATACACACCTGCCCGATGTTATGGACTGCCAGCGGGGCAGTTGACGAATGCTGCCGTCCACTGGGTGTCCATGATGGTAAATGGGCAGACTAGGAAGGTTTGGAGGCTGCCGCTGCTGGAGGGTTGATGTACTGACCCGACCGGCGGCCACCTGACCCATGGGGCCTGTAGGTACTAAAACTATGCAGAGGTTGGTAAGCTTGTGAGCTGCGGTGCGTGGGTAAGGACGCAAATGTATGCCATTTCTGTGACCTCGAAAGGAGCAAAAGGCATATTGAGCATAATGAAGGGCCATAAAAAGGCACAAGGACCTGGTCGTAACTGTGCTGTCCTTAAAACGCTCCGGCACCTAATCTGTCATTTTTCCAAAGAGACAGGAGGCATCAAATGGCATGTTCAGAAAAGTAGTAGTTCACAACCATCCGTGGCGAAACAGTGGTTTCTTGTCCTCTTTAAATGGTGAAATTAGCTGCTTCCTTCCCCTTGGCAACGGCCTGGGAGTGCTCAGGCCGGGCCTCCTCCGCGACCGTTGGCAGCACCTGCGCAACCGTATACCACAGGGCTTGAGAATAGCTGCCCAACAGGCATGCATTGTTCACCAACCGCTATGCCGGGCTGGTGGGAGAAAACCTTTTGTTGCCTAAATTGTCCAGCCTCTAGGATTCCTGATCCTGCAGGTATTGGTAATGTGCCAGGATTTATGTACAAAGTTGAGGCTTGGGCAACTAAGCTCTCCGGGGTAGACTGCTCTGTGAAGAAATTGGGGTCTCCAGGAGCGGGGCTCTGGTGGTGGCCGCGTTCAGTGGTTCTGTTCACTGAAGCCCCCATGCTGGGCTTGGACTAGGTCCCAATCAGGACATCAGTAAGTTCTTCATTGAATGGAAGAAGCGGTTTGGAAGGTGTTACCCCGGCTGAAGAACTTCCATCAAGGCATTAATCTTGACTGCCACATAGGGCAAGCTAGGGTCCAGGACCTCAGCTGCTTTCCACACCACGGACCCGATTCACAAAGGAAAACGTACACTTTTGTGTAAGTTTATTACTTTTTGGTTTTCACAAAGGTAAACTTATACCTAACTTTAGTACTTTTCTGTAATTAACAAAGATAAGTTTCTACTAGTAAAGTTAGACTTTTGGTCCAAGTTAACCTTTGTAAATACCGAAAAGTAGTAAACCTAAACAAAAGTGAATGTTTTGCTTGGTGAATCAGGCCCCACCATTGCTAATGAAGCTCCCCCCTCCTCTGTAGCCACAGTGGAGGGCAAGAAAGCATGCCAGTATCTGGAGAAGTGCCCAGTCTACTGACGTCACCCAGATCCTCACACTAGTCCAAGATGTCATAAGGCTGGTATTCTATAGGGTCCAGCAACCTCTCCCATTCTACCGTGAGTCCTATCCCATAGTAATAGGGCTCAGGTTCCGGCCTGCAAGGCATGGTTCCAGTTGGCAGCGAAACTGGCTTCAAACGATGCCCATTTGGCGCCGTATTAGAGTTTGGGATGA
The DNA here is from genome assembly GCF_964261635.1 of Lissotriton helveticus. NCBI lineage: Eukaryota > Metazoa > Chordata > Amphibia > Caudata > Salamandridae > Lissotriton > Lissotriton helveticus. Next base: position 647,040,710 of record NC_136059.1, read on the forward strand.
GAATGGGGATGGCGCCACTGGTGAGTGCGGGAGCGTCAGCCTTGGGACCAGTTCTGGGAAAGGTCAACTTGGTGCCAATGGATCCAGATCGTCGTCCAACTGGTGCCAGATCTGCCGGCGTGGATCCAGTAGGGGCCCCTCCTGAACCTGCGGGGACCTAAGGCGTGCTGGAGGGAACTGGCCTCTCAAATATGAGGTGCACCCCTTCCTAGAACTCCTGTATTTGAGAGGGGGTCACTCTGGCTCCCAAAAATGCAGGAAGGTGTGGAGTTGGCCCCGAATCAACTGCCGAGTGAGGCCTCGAGGGACGCCCCCTCGTCTTGTCGACCAACCAACGAGGTGACGTCAAAGAGCGCTTCAACTTCTTTTTGTTCTTGTGGTTGCAAGACTTATCTGAATGGCTCGACGACTTGGAATGGAATGAAGATCCCATACACTGCAACTGCTCCTGGTACCGTCCTGTTGACTGGGAACTCGAGCATCGCTGCGTCTCTTGTTGAGCCGCCACAAGGTTGAGGGACCGCTCCTTCTAGGCTCCATGGTGCGACAGTGGGGGCAGGCCTTAGGGTCATGGTCCTGCTTGAGGCACCATAGACAAACAAGATTCAGATCCATCACTGACATCTGTCTGAAAGCACGCCGGAGCTTGAAACGGCTCTTTTCGGAGGACATCCCTGCCACACCAGGAGGTAAGACATCAAAAAGACTTTGACAAAAGCTTAGTCAAAAAGAGACAAAGGGGTAGCTCTTCCTGAATCTGTACTGGCATGGAAAGAAAAGAACTGACGTCAGTGTTACCGTGTGGCGCCTCTCTAGGCACTGTGAACGCCACTTCTGGCCAGGACGAAGACGGCATGTGGAGCCAAACGACACCACCGACCGGCACTCAACAGTACAGTTGTGAGACCTGCAGATAATTTAGTAAGATGAGAAATCTGCGGCTAGAAGTTCCTAACAGATGCATTTGTACTAGCTTTAATTTCTTATTGGTGAAATTGCTCTGCAACAGACATTTTGAACATGCACTAGAATAATCCGGTTTCCCATTTGCCACTGCATCCACTTCAAATGCTGAGAAAGTTGCAATTACCAGATTGTCTTTGGAGTTTATTGAATCAATTCTCATTTTTTGAATTCACAGCTTTACTTGCCTTATTTGGCTTAGGGTGGATTTCCTGCTTTACTTAACCGCAATGCAGCGGTTTAGCGGAGTGGGCGGGGCCGCGTCGGCCAACGGACGTGCGCAGCACTACAAAGACAGAAGCACGCAAGGGGTTAAAATGTAATGCTTTCCTTTCTTTCAGAAAAGACTAACTTGGGTTCCTCTGTCCATAGTAATTTGCATGGAATCCGCGGCTTGCCATTCCTCTTCATTAAGAAGATTGTTTTTCAAATCCATGCTCATTTTGAGCAGCCCAATCATTTATTAGCCTGGGAATATCTTGTGCAGCATAGTAAACTCCAGTTTATAGACCGTACTTATTTGCTAGTGGTTTCTGATGAAGCTAATAGTTGATTGTTTGTACTATTGATTGTTTGTACTATTAGATGTCTAAGAAACATCTGCCCTGTTTACCCTAGGGTCTTTTCTTGCCCCACACGTGGTTTTGGGGGATGAGGAAGTCAAATGTGGGTAAACGGCAGAGTAAGGTCCTCCGAGGGATAGCATCTTTTGTTTTTTTTGGAGGGGGGGGGGGAATTCTATCATTTTATTGAGGTTTTAACAACATACATATCAGTCAGCATGTAGGACACCACCCACACAACCTCATAAAGCCATTCGCGACTTATAGATCAGCTCTGATGGAAATAAGTGCAGAGACCCTAGAAGCCCAACGATGTGCCCCATATCAGGGAATGTTTCTTTGGACAGCCCCTGGCTGTGTATATGGGCTTCTCCAGCTGCGAGCACCAGTCCATGCCCTTGCGCCATTCAAGAAGGGCAGGTGGTGCTACCAATCTCCACTTCCTTGCACTGTCCCTTTGGCCCCTAAGTTGCTAGGCCTGTCAAGGCTCTATCTTCCCAACTGTTTCCTACCTCATCCAGTGCTCCCACGAGTGCCGGTGGAAGAGTGGTGGTTGTTGCCAGTATTCGAATGAGGGTAGCCATAATAAGTTGCCAGTAGGATGCATCGGGTGGCACTTCCAAACCGCATGGATCTGAAAGAAACCGGTTAGTATTAGATTCCTTACCTTAGAATATCCCCAGGCGTCAGACTGGATCCGAAAATGTTTGCGTAGCAGTGCCCCTGCGCGTCGGTAGGCGTCGTCTGCGGCTCCGCGTCCATCGTCGGCGTCATTGGCGCCGGGATGACGTCATCGGAGTACTTAGACGCCGCCCTCGCACACTGACGTCAGTTCTTCTTTTTTTAGCGCCAGCAAGCGCAGGTCCGGAGAAAGTGGTACCCTTTAGTCACTTTTTGACTAAGATTTTTCGATGCTTTTTTGATCCGTTTCGAGTCTACGACTCCATCGGTGCCGGTAGGGATGCCGGGTTCAAGCCCTGTGCCGACTGATGTCGATTACCGACCCCCATCGCCGGTGCCTACATTGCCTGGGACCCGACCACGATGACAAGTCGTGCCCCGACAGCCGGGCCTTGACGTCGAAGGCTAGACGGGAGTTGTCCCGCAAGCGCCTCGAGCTCCGGCAGTCTGCCCCGCGCAGCTCGAGGTCCCGGTCCGGCAGGAGGTCTAGGGACCGGTCGCGGGTCCGGAGTCATCACAGCTCGGCGAGTCGACACCACTCGTCAGGCTCCAAGTCCTCAGGTAAGAGGCACAAGAAGTCGAAGAGGCGACACCGCTCTTCTGACTCCCCCCGCTGCTCGCGCGACATGGCCGGTGGTTCGGGTGACACCGCCCACGCGGCTCCGCCGCAGGCGTCGTGGCCTGCTCCATACCCGTCGGTCCCTGGGCAGAATACGACGCCGGAGGAGATCGATGCCTTCCTCATGGCCATGAGGTCGCTCTCTCCTCCGTCGGGTTCTGCGGCGCCTTCAGGCCCAGCGGACCTGACTGTGAGCCCAAGTGGGCCGGGTGCTTTGGCCCCGGCGCCGTCGGGTGCTTCGGCCCCGGCGCCGTCAGCGACTTAGGTCCTGACGCCGCAAGGCCCCACTGGATCCGGTTCCGGATCTGGGTCGCCGCTGGTCGACCTTACAACCCTGCCGGCGTCAACCCCTAGGGTGTCACCCCCGGCGCCGTATTCGGACGACGCCGTCCCTGGTCCAACCAGCGTCGGAGCGGCGTCGCTCGGAGCCGCATTAGACGCCGGCCGAAGAGCAATTCTTCGAGGATCTGGGTCCATCCTTTATCCCTGAATTTCAGGACATGGACCACGAGTGAGACTGGGGGGGCCTGAGGACCCCCTGGCAGGTGAGTGCCAGTCATATGAGGACTGGACGCAGGAACTAGCGGAAGCCAGTGGCCTGAATACCTCCCCAGACACTGGTTTTGTCTCCCCTCCTACCGTGGCTATGTAGGAGGGGGCAGCTTATAGTGTGGTGCTGATGAGGGCAGCCAAGGCCTTGGCTCTTGAGCTGCCCGTCGCAACAGTGAGGTCCAACATCCTCACAGAGGTCCTTAAACCGCAGGTAAGCTCCCCAGAGCCTCTACTGCCGTTTAATGAGGCTCTCACAGACGTCCTGTTGGGCACTTGGTCCAGGCCCACTACAGGCCCTCCTGTAGATAGGAACGTTGCTAGGCTCCACCGCCCAGCTCCGGGCGACCCTAGTTTCTTGTCCACCCACCCCACCCCCGAGAGTCTGGCTATCCAGGCCTCTACCTCCCAATCCGCATTCCCGACGGCACCCCCAGATCAGGAATCCGAGAGGTATGAACAGTTCGGAAAGATGATGTCCCCCTTAGTTTGGGGTTGCGGTCAGTCAACACCGCATGCCTCTTGGGCCGTTACACCCACTGTCTGTGGGATACGGTTGCGACTGTGCAGCCCGAGTGCCCGGAGGGAGCCCGGACGAAACTCGCTCAAGCCCTTGCGGAGGGAATGGACGCAGCGCGGTACTCTATCAGATGTGGACTGGATTCCACGGACTCGTTGGAAGAGCGCTTTCCACGTCTGTGACGGTTCGCCGCCACGCCTGGCTGAAGTCCGCCAACTTTTCGGCCGGTGTCCAAAACACCCTTATGGACATGCCGTTCGATGGCAGCCAACTCTTCGGTGGCAAGGCAGATCATGCGCTGGAATGCTTTAAGGACTCCTGAGCTGCGGCCAAGTCCTTGGGCCTGTCGGCCCCGCGCCAGCAATCTTCTGCCCAGCGCTCCTTTTGTCGCCACGGAATGGGTGCTCCCACACATACTGCCAGCCACGGGCCGCAGACTAACATTCAGCGCAGTGGCGGACGTGGTAACCGTCGCGGCGGTAACAGGGGACAACGGTGCGGAACAGTCCACATCCACCCCTGCAGCATCCGCCTCAAACCCTTCTTAGTCCGAGCTTTCAGGCCCATTTGATGCCAGTGGGGGGCAGGGTTTGCCATCACCTCCTCCACTGGCGCTCCATCACACCAGCCATGCCACCGCAGTACCACCGCGTGTCGGGGGATCACTTGCAACTTCTGCAAGAGGAAGTTACGGCCCTCTTGGCCAAGGGGGCCATCGAGCGCGTTCCTGGGCCAGAAGTAGGGTGTGGTTGTTACTCCCACTACTTTCTGGTTCCCAAGAATGGCAAAGGGGGCCTACGCCCTATCTTGGACCTGCGGAGCGTCAACAGCTTTCTCCGGAAGGAGAAGTTCAAGATGCTGACTTTGGCTCAGGTCTTAGCTGCTCTAGACCCAGGAGACTGGATGGTAGCGTTGGACTTGCAGGACGCCTATTTCCACATCCCCGTCCTGCCGGCCCACCGGCGTTAGCTGCGGTTCACGGTAGGCCACAATTACTTTCAGTTTACCGTGCTCCATTCCGGCCTTACCAGTGCCCCACGGGTGTTCACGAAAGTGATAGCGGTGGTCGCAGCTCATCTGCGCAGGTTAGGGGTTTCAGTCTTCCCATACCTCGTCGAGGCGGGCTCGCCCCAGACAGTCGTCAGCCACCTCCAGACTACGGCCGACCTCCTGTACCTGCTGGGGTTCTCCATCAATGTGCCGAAGTCGCACCTGTGTCCCTCTCAGAAGCCCCTCTTCATTGGAGCGGTTCTAGACTCGGCGCAGTTTTGGGTTTATCCTCCCGAACAGCGGGTTCGGGATATTCAGGCTCTGATTCCGATCTTTCAGCCTTTATCCCGAGTCTCGGTCAGGTTGACGCTGCGTCTTCTGGGGCTGAGGGCCTCCTGTATCCTTCTGGTGCATCACACAAGGTGGCGGATGCGGGCTCTGCAGAGGGACCTGAAGGTTCAGTGGGCCCAGCATCAGGGCAACTTGTCCGACCATGTCTTGATCTCGGAGGGCACTGCAAGACAGTTGCAGTGGTGGCTCACGGACAGCGATTGGGTCAGCGGCAGATCCCTCTCCCTACCCCAACCGGAGTACGTAGTTGTGACGGACGTGTCCCTCCAGGGCTGGGGGGGGCCACATGGGAGAGGCGGAGATCAGAGGCCTCTGGTCTCCGGCGGAGTTCCGGCTTCACATCAACCTTCTGGAGCTGCGGGTGATCCGGCTTGCACTGAAGGCATTCCTCCCCTCTGTCCGGGGGAGTGTAGTGCAGGTGTTACCGGACAACACCACTGCCATGTGGTACTGCAACAAACAGGGCGGGGTGGGGTCGTGGACCCTTTGCCAGGAGGCTCTGCACCTCTGGCAGTGGCTGGAACATCAGGGCGTGATCCTGGTGGTTCAACACCTGGCAGTTTCCCTCAACGCCAGGGCGGACGAACTCAGCCGTCGGTGCATGATGGATCACGAATGGCGTCTGAACTCGGACGTGGCACAAGGCCTCTTTCAGCTGTGGGGAGAGCCTTGGTTAGATCTATTCACCACAGAAGAGAACGCGCAATGTTATCAGTTCTGCGCATTGGAATTTCCAAGGCGGCACTCGCTCGGAGGCGCTTTTCATCGCGAGTGGAGTTGCGGTCTGTTGTACGCCTTTCCGCCTATACCACTTCTGCCCAGAGTGCTGAAGAAGATCAGGCGAGACCGGACCCAAGTCATCCTTGTGGCTCCCTACTGGGCACAAAGATACTAGTATCCCGAGCTACTCAGCATGTCATTCGATCCCCCGATTCGTCTGCCTCTTCAGGAGGACCTTCTGTCGCAGCAGCAGGGGACGGACCTCCACCCAAACCAATCTCCACTTACATTCTTGGAGATTGAGCGGCGGCAGTTGAGGCCATTTGACTTGCCTCCTGAAGTCTGTAATGTGATTCTGGCAGCCAGGCGTCCCTCCACAAAATCGGTATACGCCTGCAGGTGGAGCAAATTTGTGGCATGGTGCACAGCAAAGGCTGTGGATCCCCTTTCTGCCCCTCTTTCAGAGGTTCTCCTCTTTCTTCTTTCTCTTGCCAAGCAGGGCTCTGCTCTGGGCACTCTAAAGGGCTACCTCTCTGCCATTTCCGCCTTCTTAAGGCTCCCTGATCAGCCCTCTTTGTTCAAGTCCCGGTTGTAAATAGGTTTTTGAAGGGCATCACCCATATGTTTCCTCCTGTTCCTTTCGTGATGCCTCAGTGGGACTTGAACCTTGTTCTGACTTATCTGATGTGCGCTTCCTTTGAGCCACTTCATAACTGTCCTCTTTGTCTCCTTACTCTTAAGACTGCATTCCTGGTTCCCATCACCTCTGCCAGGAGAGAGAGTGAGCTCCAGGCTCTTTCTTCTCAACCTCCCTTCCTTTCTGTCCATCCGGACAAATTTGTGTTGCGAACGCGACCCTCTTTCCTGCCCAAGGTAGTCACAGCCTTCCACATCGGGCAGTCCATCACCTTGCCCACCTTCTTTCCGCCTCTGCATCCCTCGAAAGAGGAAGAGAGGCTCCACCGTCTGGACCCAAAACGTGCGCGCTCATATTATCTGGATCGCACACGCCAGTTCCGGGTGGATGACCATCTCTTTCTTGGTTACGTGGGCACAAAGAAGGGATGGGCGGTGCACAAACAGACCATTTCTCGATGGGTCGTCTTGTGCATCAAGTCGTGTTACTCTCTGGCTAAAAAGAAGCCTCCTGTGGGGCTACGTGCCCATTCCACTTGGGCCACGGCCGCTACTACTGCCCTGGGTCGGGGAGTCCCCTTGCAGGACATCTGTCAGGCAGCTACGTGGGCCTCGCTGCACACGTTCGCAAGACTCTACTGCCTAAACAGCCAAGTCAGGAGAGATGGCTTTTTTGGCCGTTCCGTTCTCCATTACTTTCTGGTGTGTTCATTGGTTTGCAGACCCACCACCTGGGTTGGTATTGCTGGGGTATCTATTCTAAGGTAAGGAATCTAATACTAAGCTGTTTTTTTCAGATGCACAAGTTACTTACCTTCGGTAACGATATTTCTGTAAGAAACAGTAGTTAGTATTAGATTCCTTACCGCCCCACCCATCCTCCCCGTTCTGCGAACCGATATCTAGGGTTAAGGTCATCCCCTTTCAGGGGCCTAGTTTTTAGGGCACCAGTGTTGGTTTTCATCATGGCTCTGCGTTTCTGGCGCGGAAAAGCTGTGTATAAGAACTGACGTCAGTGCGCAAGGGCGGCGTCTAAGTACTCCGACGTCATCCCGGTGCCAACAACGCCGACGACAGACGCGGAGCCGCAGACGACGCCTACCGACGCGCAGGGGTACTGTTATGCAACATTTTCCGGATCCAGTCTGACGCCTGGGGATATTCTAAGGTAAGGAATCTAATACTAACAACTGTTTCTTACAGATATATCGTTACCGAAGGTAAGAAACTTGTGCTACAGGTCTGCTCTAGGACAGGAGCACAGGGGACATTCGAGAGACTGGTGTAGGAAGCAAGCTATTTATGTAGTGTACCATTGTAGGGGTACACCATGCAAATAGTCCGGACGACTATTTGTGAGGTTTACAGGGGCTTGCTTTAACAATTCCAAAGTGCTCTGTTTGTGATAATATGGTTAAGCAGCTTCGCTTATCCGAGGGGAGTAATGAGTATTTGTTGAACACACAGAGTCAAATAAAGAGACACGTACTCAATAAGAAATCCGAGACCAATTTTGAAAATTAACTAAATATTTTATACAATATTTAGAGACCAAATCTTCCGGATAAGGTAAGTACTTTAGTTTGTTATCGTTTTTACACAGTAAAGCAGTTAAGTTGCAAACCTGTCAGATTTGATGCATGACCCTTGAACGAGGTGCTGGTCTCAATGGTAACGTCAAGCTTGATCCACTGTCAGTTTGAAGGGAACGGTCAAAGCAACAGATACTGCAAAGGGAGACTTGGTGACAAGTCTGGTGGAACCCAAAGAGGGACTAAGCTAGTGGGGACTACTAGGCTAAGGGGACACAGTCAGAAGTGGTGTACTCAAGCTGTGGGGCTCGAGTGCAGGCGAGCTGGCTGGTGGGTCACTTTAGCATTGGAGGCTCTTACGATTCTTGGCATACCTGCAGAAAAGGTCAAATAAACTTAGAAGGGTTCCTCTCGGTGTGAAGCTGGCCTCTTTTGAAGACCTCCCACTTATAGGTACGTCTTGACTGGACTGGACACAAACTAGTCTTGGTGGGTGAAAGTGCCCCGTAGTCAGGGTATTGGTGCAGTGGGGCTCCTGGAAGGTTTAGCATTTCAAAACTTGCCAGGGAGATGGGGCCGGCCCCCTAGACCCTTGGGGTCCTCCTCCTATGACACTGCCCATTAGGTGGGCTTGATTGCCAACAACACAGGTTAAGGGACAGAGGCTTATAGTGCCTGCTGATGCAGGGGGATGGCTCCTCCACCCCAAAGGAGATGCTGATTGGTTGTTGAAGTTGCTGGATTGTCCTCCCCAGCTTTGGGAGGGGCTTGGTACCAAGTAGTTCTCACTGTGACTTCTCTTCTTTGTCCTTCCTTCGGGTCCCAGTAAACTAATTTGAGTTCCTTGCATCAGAGGAGTCCATAAATAATGCAGTTACCGGTGTTAGTGGGCAAAGTGTAGGAGCCAACGGGCTACTTAACCTCTGGGATGACTACACTCCCTACATGACCACTTCCTGGGAAGAGTAGGCATAAAACTGACCCAGAATTCCAAGATTGACCACATCTGAGCTGATGAAACCCTTTTTTTGTTGTTAACTCGAGGTAGTCCACCTTAGGCATGTAAGTGAACACTCCTTCTGAGTATCTAAGTTTTCTGCCTACTCTTGTGGAAAATGGGCCTCAGGGCAAGGGGTTGCATTCCCCAGGTCTGGGGGGAGCCATTGTAGCATAAGCAAGGCGGCAGAGACTTTGAAGCCTCTGGCCTTGACATGCTGATTCACTAGCCATCCTGCTGAAGGAGGTATGAACACCTTCTTCTGGTGCAGGACTTATTTCTAGCCTCTGAGAGCGTGGGCTGTCACCTGCAGGGGGACAGAAACGTGTCTATTATGGCAAGCTGAAATTTAAGAGTTAGCCAGCTCACTGAGAGACTACTGGGAATCAGGGAGCGCCTCTAAGGTGCCCTCTGTGTGTATGTCATAATACATCTAGTACTGGTATCAGTCCTGATTTATTCAAAAGAGGAGTTTGATACCAAACTACCATATTCAAGAAACCCTTGGGTCTCAGAGATATACAACTGTTAAAATTAATCATGGAATATGCATGTCTGGCAAGGAAAGAAAATGACTTCCATTTTGAAGACTGTCTGTACCTCCAGACGTCTTGTACTTCCCTTGGGAGTACCTGTAGGAATCTGCCTCTGTATATACTATACCAAAGTAAGGTATAGTGTGCACAGAGTCCAGTGGATCCTCAGAGGCTTAAGTAGATAATACTAAAAACTCTAGTGGTGGTAGTGTGGCTAAGCAGTTAGGCTTATCACAGGGCTGTGTTACACACTCAAGCAAGAAATGATTACACATACTTAAAAGACTGAATCCAAGACTAATTGGTTTGTATAAAAAGTTATTACTTTATTTTATTTTTAGAACCAAGAGGAACTCAGTTAAAGATAAGTAACAGTTTCAAGAATAGCAACACTTTTCAAATACAGTAGGTATTGTGTTGTAAAGGCCTAGAGGTACTTTACAGGGGTATTAAAAATACTATGCAATGTCAATCAAACCGTAGCAAACAAAGCAAATGTAGGAGATAGACATTTAGTGTAATAGGCAGAAATGCAGTGCAATCCGGTGGAAGGAATACAGTTATATGCAGTTACAAGTAAGTACTCGACTTACATATGTAGTCTTCGGGGGTTTGGACCAACACTGGGTCAGATCCAGATGGGTACTGCACCATCAGCGGCACTAGGGTGGCCGAGCGCAGAGGTCAGTGGGCCCCAATGTTACTCAACGGAGACTGGGGACATCCACAAGAAATGCAGTTTTCGTTTAAGTATCTGAAGTTGGAGGGCACAGGCCCAGGTCGCAGGATTGAAGCAAGCGCTGGGGAGGTCACAAGGTAGCACCAGTCATACACCACCTGCGGCACAGGCGTGGCCGGGTGCAGGATACAAATCAGCGATGGGTGCTCCGTGCAAGTAAAGGGGATGTCTGCCGCACAAGGAGGCTGAAGGCTCGGCCTAGGAGGCTGGACAAAGGTGGCCAACAGTTGCGCCGGGTAGCTGAGGAGTCTATTGGTGCCTGGGCATGGTAGGCTGGGCTCCCCAAAGTCGGGGACCGAGGATGCAGCAGTGTTTTTTGGTGTCAGATTTTCTTTACCTGAACCGGTCATGGTCAGATGGACCCTTCGTGAACAGGCCGCATGCGTCTTCGTGGAGTAAAGCAGAGGTCAGCCAATGCTGGATTTGCGGTCAGGATTGCTGAGGAGACTTCACTGGACAGGTGAGCCACTCAGATTTGGGCCGTGGATGTCTGGTGCATATTGGGCAGCGATCGCAGTTCCAGCTGGATCTGAAGTCCTTGTAGTTGGATGCTTGTGGACAGGTCCACTGTCTGCAGGAGTTCTAGTGTTTGTTGAAGAGTGGGCAGTCTTCCTCTGGTTTCTGTAAGTCAATTCAAGATGGAAGATTTTCTAAGGGGAGTGGGTGTCACCTCGGTCCATGGCACCTTAAGCATGATCCGGACGCCAGTGAGAGAAACACTAGGTTCCAGGCGGCGAGTCGTCCGTTTGAAATAAAAACGGGACGTGAAGACATTGCCACACTGAGTGTCCATGTGGCACGTCATCTTTCCAGACAGAATTGTATCCGGGCAAATTGCAGGAACACTGACTGCGGGTAAAACCGTGAGTTTATTAAAGGAGAGTATCAAATTTTGGTCTTCTCTGTTCGGTCCTAACGGTGTGGGCACACCTTAGCGTGTGTGGACCCTCGGAGGACGGAGGACGGTTTTTTGATTGTTAAATTGGTCCTGAAGAAAGCTGAGCTGAGATAGCATATACAGCAGAAACATGTTGACCCCTCACATTGAATCACTAGGGATCTAATTTAATCCGCTAAGTGACCTCACTATTTATTGTGAACAATTGGCCCTTTAATAAAGTTGTTGGGGTCCAGTTGGGATCTTTTATTCCACTAATCACAGATCACTCATCACACTATCATAACACCAGCTCCGCTGCAATTGCAGGCGTTGAAGCACACAGGAGGGATATTCGGTCCCTCCTGTGACGAACCCCATGATGAAGCATGTCACCACTAGGGTGAGTGAGGGTTCTTTTAAAAGATAGTTTCTTCTCCTTGTTTCCTTTCCGTTTGTTTTTTGACCACAGGTATAGTCCAGTCACTGTGTGTGTTTTCTCACCTAGGCAATTTTGTCTTTTAGAAATTCACAATAGTAGGCTCTCTTTGGTTGACAATAATTATGATTGAGGGGTAGGAGAGTAGCCTGGTATACCCTTTCTCTCAGGTTGTATATACACCTTAAGCATGTGGCCCTTGCAGAGGGAAGACACACCTCTCCTGACTACTAATTTTCCCCGCCGACCTTGCCGCCAAAAATGGTGTTTGGTCAGGGGAGCGGGCATCTCCACTAGCTGGAAAGACCCTGGCGAGCATAGATCCTGACCCACAAGGGCTCCCACCTCAAGGGATCAGAAACATGTCTGTGTGTGGCAGGCTGGTGCAGACCAGTCAGTTGGACACGAGGGAGTTGGTCATTTTTCAGGGGGCATCTCTGAAATGCCCTCTGAGTGCATTTTGTAGTAAAACCAGTACTGGCATCATTCTGGGTTTTTATGTTGAGAAGTTGAAACCAAACTTCTTAACATTCAGTAAAGTCATCATGGAGCTATGGTGTTATTAATGACAAACTCCCTGACCATGTACTTCACTGCATTTACAAGTTCTAAGAATGGACATAGACTCGGTGGGTGTATTTTACTCATGCAGCTATGTCCTCACCTGTGCTTTAGTGCACCCTGCCTTAAGGCAGTGAGGCCTGCTAGAGAGGTGACTTACTATACCACAGGCAGTGTTTATGGGCATGGCACACATGTTTGTGTACCGTGTCGATTCTCAAGTTTGTCTGCACCAAAACACACAGTCTGCAATAGCAGTCTGTATGTGTTAGGTGCGGGGTCTCTGAGTGTGAAAAATGCTTTCTGCTGCCATTAGAGACCCTCAGTGGGCACCAGGCCCTTGGTACCAGGGGTACCTTTCACAAGGGACTTGTAGGATCGCCAACTGCGCCAACACTCTGGCACCCCTCAAAAAGACACCAGAAAAGCAACACTCCAAGGGAGCCAGCTGGTTCACTCCTGCCCTCAACAAGTCCAGCCAATGACTCGAGAAGAGATGGAGGAACAACAAAACTCCGGAAACCCACGCAACTTTCAAATTTGCCGCCATCGCACACCACCTTTTCCTCAAAACCACAAGAAAATGGCCTCCCAAGACAGATTAAACCCCAACGCTCACAAGAACAAATAAGTGTTCGCCATCGTCAAGAAGTTTGCTAGGCCCAACTGCGAGACCCCAGACATCCCACCCTCCCAAGACCCCCGCAACAAACTCTGCACCTCCCTCCACCAGAAAATCAAGCAGATCTACAACTGCATGCAACTACGCTGCACCCCAACAGATGGTGCTCACCACAGACGGACACAAGACCATGAAGAACTTCCACTCAGAAGCCCAATTGGATCCCTGCCCGTACCACATCTTCCACAGAGCAGCCGCCTTTTTTGCTCCCCACCAGCTGCTCCATCAAAACCGCCACCTACCCAGATGACTGGAAACATGTCGAGATCAACGCCCTGCTTAAGAAACCGTCCGCCGACCCGAACGACATCCAGAACTTCAGACCCTTCTCCCTCCTCCCCTCCCCACAAAAAGTAATTGATAAGTTCATCAATGCCCAACTCTCAGAGTTTATCGAAGAGAACCATGCTCTGCACAACTCCCAATCGGGCTTCGAAGCAACCACAGAACCGAGACCGCACTCCTCCGCCTCCGACGACACCCACTCTCTCCTCTACTAAGAAGAAACCGTTAACTGGACCTCTCTTACACCACAACGCTGGCATCTGCGACAAGGCACTGGACTGAATCCACTCCTTCCTGACCTGCCGAACACAGTGAGTCAGACTACCCCTGTTCCTCTCAGAACCTAGAGAGATCAGCCGCGGAGTGTCCCAGGGCTCCTCCCTGAGCCCCACCCTCTTCAACATCTATATGGTGGATCATCAGGCCCTTCCTACCCCCAGTGCCTTGAGACCCTCATGGGTGAGTAGCCGTGCTCTACAAACTGCTGATTGATAGGTGGGCCAGAGGTGTGCCGATTGTGAAAACAAAGGTGTAGTTTTGGGAAAAGAACACAGGCCCTTGGAACGTGATTATCAGTGACCAGTGCACATTCAGTCAAAGAGCATCAGATATTAGGAAAAAATTGTGGGGTAACCATTCAAAAAGAGGCACTTTCTTACAGTACCTTTGCCCCCAGTCTGACTAATCTCTACATGCACTCTTTTGAGACCAAATGGGTGCTGGTACCTGGCAATCCTTTTCGATCCAACATTATTTTGTTGAAGCGATATATTGATGACATTTTAGTTGTCTGGCACGGTGAAGCACACTGCATTACACATTTTCGTCTTTGGCTGAATGCTCTGAACCCCTACTTGAAATTCACATGTGAATTCAGTAAAGAGAGCCTCCCATGGTTAGATTTACAATTTTTTCCTTCTGCCCTTTCTACCCCACATAAGCTAACATCCGACATCCCTAAGGGATAAACTCCATTTTGGACAGTTTCTGCGCCTCCAGCAGAACTGCTACAACATGCTGCTACCCTGTTAGGACATCTGCGGAACAGAGAATAACCGCCTGCGCTTGTATGGAGAGCAGCTAATACAGCATGAAATAACAACCGGGACGCTCTTCTGAACATCAGCCAGCCCCAGCAAACAGCGGGATTGACTTGTGTAAATACATTCTGCACCCTCTCCCGCCTGATCAGGACGTCGATTTGCAAGAATCGGCTGATTCTTAACAAGGGAGAAATATCGATTGGCTGGAGCCTCATGGACAAGTTAGTACATACAAGACCCAGAACACCCATACAGGTGACAGGATACCCTCTGGTGGCTCCCAGCAGTGAAGGGACATTTTCCATTTTGCTCTTGAGTGTGTGCACACACCACACATAAAACTGAAATTTCCATAGGCACAGTTAAGCCATGTGAATTAGGGCAACACACGAACGGGTAACCGCAAAAGTCTGATCAATCTGATTTCCTGCCTATCCAAAAACATTTGTTATGTCGGAAGGAGAACACACAACCTTAAGACTCGCATAGTGGAACTTCAGAGCTCCCTAGGGTGCACCAACAAGCTACAAAACTCACAGGCCATTTCATTGACGAAGGACATCAGGCAGATGAACCGAGATTGACGGTGTTTGACAAACCCAGCATACTCCCTTCTGTCTCCGATGTCACCAAAGTTTGTATTTGTTAAGGAACAAAAGAGTGTACAGGCTAGGACCTAGGTAGAGATAGAAATGGATTAGACTACGAGATCCCTTAGTCTTCCATCCCCTGGCGTGGGACTACTTACTTCAACAGACACACAACTAGCATTGGAATGAGGGATGTAAATCGGGTCTAGCTACACTCCCAGTTTCCCTTCTGCGCTGCGTAGTCCTACGTTATCAAAGGTTCTCTCTATCTACTGGGTACTTAAATGCACGCAGATTCTGTGTGTGAGTTGGAACATTTTGAAATAGATCCTGCATCACCTGACATTTACTGATGTGGAGTGCGTCACTATTCATTGTAATTTGGGATACCTTCAGTGCAATGAGCGTATTTCAATGACTGGACACGCTCTCATAGATTTTCGCCGCCCCCATCACATCTTCACATAGACAGGTGCCGTCAGCATGGCCTTGAACTACAATTCCCATCACAACTTAGGGTGACCAACCGTCCGTAAATTTCACGGACAGTCCGTAATTGGGACCTCACGTCCGTTGTCCGTGAGGATCCCATTTACGGACGCCTTTTGTCTGTAATTTTGGCCATCACAGGGAGCAGCACTGCTCCCCTGTGAGAAGCCTCACCTTCCTGATGGGGCGCCTCGCGCTCCTCCTTGAGCACAAGAGCAGCCCCTCCCCGCCCATTGTCATTCTGTACGGGGCTGATTGCCACATACTGAATGACAATGGGGCAGTCTGGACTAGTAAAGTATGTGGCGGCTACCTCCTGCCTCAGTGTACAGCAGGGCATTCTGATTCTGTAAAATAAAAGGTAAAACGTTAATGCTGCAACTTTAGCAACGTTAGGAAACAGTTTATATAAAGAAACATGTAAAATAAGTTAAAACGAACGGGTTATCGTTCTTTCACTGTCTCATCATTTTTAACTGATTTATTTTCAATATTATATTCAACAAAGCCATGGTTGCTTCTTTTTTATTTTAAACAACTAACAACCATTGACAAAGCCAATAGTCCTGGTTTTTGTTGGTGTAAAGATACTTGCTCTATTATTACCTACTGACGGTTGTCAGTAGGTATATATAGTTAGGACCTAGTTTCCATAGGAAATCCCCAACATTCTATTGGGAATAACTTTGGCGCTGGTTGATGAATCTTCGCAACTTTCTCAAAGAAGATGGCTCGCTCCGCTCCTCTCCTTCCCTGAAAGTTTGGGGGGGATTAGTCAAGTGGGGGCTGAGAAAAAAGGGGGGTCCCAAAACGTGTTTTCCCCATGTTAATTTCCATAGGACCTTTAGACACGGCTACAGCTTGAACCGCTGAAGGGAATTACACCAAACTTGTCAAAATGGTAGTGTCTGGTACGCAGATCACGCTTTTGGTAAAATAGTGTAAATCCCTCCAGTGGTTCCTGAGAAAAGTAAAAGAGAAACAAATTATATATCTATAAGCGCGCACCCGTGCGCGCACCCCGCAAATTTTTGGATTTTTTGGGGGGGGGGGGCTTGGGGGGCTTCTCTCTTTTATTTTCATCTGTTTTATTTTAATTTCGAGGGTGCCCACCCCTCGTTTTACCCCCGAGATCACCGCCGCGGCCCGAGCCGCCTCAAGATGGCTGCCGCCTGGTTGTGGGCGGGGCCGGGACGACGTGGTTTCCGCTTCCCCCTGCCTGGGGGAAGCCTTTCATGTGCCCGCCGGTCTCCCGTGCCGAGGGGGAGACCGGATAATGATGCCGGCTGGTGCGGGGCTCCCGTGTGCTGAGGGAGCTCCGGGAAAAGAGGAGACGCCGTCCGCTTCCCCCTGCCTCGGGGAAGCGTTCGTTGTGCCCGCCGGGAATTAGCATTTAAAAAACCTTTGAAATTCACTGAAAAAACCATAGGTTTTAGGCCTTATATAGTTAGGAATTAGCCTTTAAAAAACCTTGGAAATTCACTGAAAAAACCATAGGTTTTAGGCCTTATATAGTTAGGAATTAACATATAAAAAACCATTGAAATTCCTCCTATATAGTAACTATATATGGCGCACCCACAATCCACTGCTGATGATGTCGCATATTACATCATTCATGACATGGTCAGTGACATCACTGATGACATCACTGATGACATCACTGATGACATCTCAAATGACATCTCATTTGACATCACTGATGACATCACTGATTACATCATTCATGTGATAATACGATGCACCTCCTCACACTCTAATATAACCTTTGATACACTCAGTGTTAAATACAGACTACCATTCTTGAAACTATTGACACACCAATACCACTTACTACATAGGCACTCACTGATTCCTAGGTCTACTCACACATCCACTCATTCACCCATACAATCACTCATACATACAGTCACTCATCAATGCAACACTATCATATGTACTCATACACCTATGGAGACACTCACACACTGCCACTCATCCATGGAGTTACTCACACACCTAGTCAGTCATGAAAGAATGAATCACACTTCCATTTCCTCATCTATATAGTTATACACACAACACCTTACTTATTCAAACATATACTAACACATACTTACTCTCTTATACAATCACTGATACAAGTACACATTGATCTGCACAGAGTCACACACCTCCCAGCCACACACACACACTCAGTCTCCCATACAAATACTTGGGCAACCAATCAATAACCCATATAGCCACTCATATACATACAGCTTAATATACAGACAGTCACTGGATGATGTCATCAGTGATGTCATCAGTGATGTCACTGACCATGTCATGAATGATGTAATATGTGACATCATCAGCAGTAGATTGCGGGTGCGCCATATATAGTTAGACCAACTAACTATATAGGAGGAATTTCAATGGTTTTTTATATGTTAATTCCTAACTATATAAGGCCTAAAACCTATGGTTTTTTCAGTGAATATATATATATCTGTATGCAATGACATAAACAACATAATACCAGTCGGGTGAAACACTATGCTAGCGCTGATTTTTAGCCTAGGTGTTTTAAACTACACCCTTAACCGCATGCGTGCGGCGGTTATTTTTGCGCTGTGCGGCTTTTTTCTAAAAGCCGCGTTACATGACGAGCTCAGCTCGTCATGAGCGTGCGAGCGGCACCTACTCATTGAGCAGGCAAGGGGTTAATTACATTGAACACCCCTTTGAAGAGACCCCCCAGTTGTTTTACACCACTTAAAGCCCTGGAAACAACACCATGTCACATTCACCTCACATCCTGGCACTGTGCTTCATGCATGACTCATGACTTCCTCGTTTTCAGACTGCCTATGTGCAGGGGCATAGTGAACTTTCCCCCACCCCACTCCTTGCTTTAGGAACTACAGCAAGGTGAAGTTCTTGATGGGCCTCTTCTGTCTGCAACTTTGCAGACAAAGGCTCAGCTCATAATGTGAAAAGGTGGGTGAGTAATTAAGTGAAGGAATGTGTGTATGGCTGGATGGATTACTGAGAGGATGAATGGATGAATGGAAGGGTGAATGGATAGATAAAAGAAAGGATGGATGGATGGATGGATGAGTGACTGAGTGGAAGTATGGATGAGGAAAAAGGTAAATAGATAGATGTATGGGTGGACAGGTAGATGGATGGGTAAAAGGGTGGGTGGGTGTATGAAAGGATGGATGAGTGAAAGCTTAGATGATGGGCGAGTGAATGGGTGGATAGATGAGTGAAAGGATGGATGGATGGAATTGATAAGTGAAAGGGTGAATGGATGGATGGATGAGTGAAAGGGGATAGATGGACAAAAGGATGAATAGGTGAGTGAAGAAGTGAAAGGGTGAATGTATGAGAGAACGGATGGATGGATGAGTAATAGGATCAATGGATGGAATTAATGAACGGATGAGTAGATGGATGGGTGGATGGTGGAAGGGGGATGGAGAGAGAAAGGGAGGATGAATGACTGAAAGGGAGGATGAATTACTGAAAGGGTGAATGGGTGGAAGGATAAGTGACTGGGTAGATGGATGAGTAAGTGAATGAATGAATGGCTGGATGGGTGAAAGGGTACATGGCTGGATGGATGAGTGAATAGATGGATGGGTGGAAGAGTGGATAGATGACAGTATGGATGGATGTGGTGAAAGGGTGGGTAGGTGAATAATGGATGGATGAGTGAAAGGGTGGATGGAGGGATGGATGAGTGAAATGATGGAAGGAAGGATATATGGTGGATAGGTTTGCAAATGGTTGAATATGTTTGGATAGAAATGGGCACATAGATGGAAGGACAGAATGAATGGTGAAAGACTGAATAATAGATAAAAGAATGATTACACCTTGTAGCACCCATTATCTTAAGTAACATTTCCTATACATTGACTTTCACGTTAATATGAGTCATTGTCTCTATATAATGTGTGTGATGTAACGCACTCCGACACCCTGCCCTACATAATTGGGAT
Organism: Lissotriton helveticus; assembly: GCF_964261635.1. Lineage (NCBI taxonomy): Eukaryota > Metazoa > Chordata > Amphibia > Caudata > Salamandridae > Lissotriton > Lissotriton helveticus. The sequence continues at coordinate 647,060,043 of NC_136059.1, forward strand.
GAGTAACGCTATAAGAGAAATTAAAAACACATGAGAGACGGTCTAAGTGAAGATGAAGGGCACCATTGAAGGGTGATAGCAAGGCAGAACTGGCTGGGCCGGGCATCGGGTGTTTCCCTGGGAGGCTGGAAGGGGGGGCAGTTTTGTTACTGGGGGCTGGCACTGCAAAGTTCCTTGTATATCCAGTAGTTTTCAATCAACAATAAAAGCGGCCTCACTTATATTCAGGTGTGGTTCACCATTGTCTGGTGACTAATGTACCTGCTGGAGCGAGATGCAAATTTTGAATCGTCTAAGGCAGCAAGCTGCGGCCATGCTGAAAAACCGTGAAGGGCACGATTGTCTCAACCTAATATAAACTTATTTTGACTTGTACTTAGATGGTTGTCTATTTACTTACTTATATACTATTGCGCAACCACCTCTGATGTGTCTGTAAAACGTACCTCTTGTCCCGAAGTTTTGCCCTGAATTTTTGTCCTGAATTTTGACCTTGTCCTGAATTTTTACACTCACCGTCCTGAATTTGCACCTATGCCAGTTGGTCACCCTAATCACAACCTCACACAAACAGTGGTCCCACCAGAGCATGGGTACTCACAAACATTTGCCCAGGGGTCGCAAAGTACAGACTATGGTGTGACCAAGTGCCGCACTGATGCCATCAGGGTGGGTTTTGGGGGGCTGGAGGGGTCAGGGATTGTGTAAGGTGTAAAAACATGTTAAATAAGTGGGCAAACATTTATTTGCAGGTTCATAAATGCTTGCCCGTTTATTAAACATTTTTTTGGGAGTAATATTGCTCAGCCACTAAACAGCAGTTTGTGCTGCTGTTCACCAGGGGGTCCGCATGTAAAGGTCAAGAGGGTCACAAGTGGCCCTCGGGCGGAACTTTGAGTATCACTTATCTAGAGCAACAAAAGTGCTCAATTCCCTGGGCTCATTCGATTACACTCATGCCAGGCTCGGGACCACAACTCCCAAGTGTACTAGGTCAAGTGACCGCAGTTATGGGACGCTGTCATGGTGGGAGTAATCAGCAATCACACACCGGTTCCGGCTCGGAGCAAAGCCGGACCAGTTATTTATACAGCAGCCACACCTCTGGACTATTGTCGTCCTCCCACTGTGGCGCGACGGACTGCTGACTATCCACAAACAGGTACAGACTCCAAGGCTGCCATGTTGTTCCAGCACATTGTCTTTCTCTTTGCGTAAATCTCACTGAGATGTACCACTTTTCTTAAAAGGGGTCTGCTATGCTACCCTACCACTTATGCTTTAACATGCACTTTTTATCACATTTGGGACCCCAGTTTTAAACCACACTGGACCATAGCTGTGGCTGTTTCTGAGCACACATGCAAAGGTTTCCTTTTCGTAAAAACTACTGAGTTGTTTTTTTCTTTGTTGTGGCATGGTTTTTAAACGTAATTACTGTTTCCAGCAGTAGCTCACGCCGCCTGGCCTAGGACCCATCCCTCTGGATGGGTCAGCTGTTGCTGGAGTGCAAAATGCACGATTCCCCATTTCCGCCTTACAAAGTGAAAGTACGTTGATTGGATCTGGATTAGGCAACATGTAGCTCTCTCTCCTCCTCTTTTGACAAGCACTGACACGCTTTTGGTTTGAAACAGCAGTTTCTGCTCTTTCAATGATTTAAGAATGCCCCACTTGCATATTAGGCAAACTGGCTGCATGAGTGCGTATACCCTTTTTATCAGTGCCGACATCATTTCTGCCTGTTAAAGACTGTCTTTTGTCTCTAGATAAGCTTTATCTTTTACTTCACTTTTGTGGAATGCCTAAAAGCCCACTGGGTGATCATTGTTCTTACAATGATTCCCTTCCTATTATTTTTTTGTAGGACGGTGAGTCCCTTTAGCCAAATGCCAGGGTGAGTTGAGGTGTGTTTCTCAACACCAGTGGGTAAACCCTCTTGCAGTTAATGGTGCCAGGAGCTGGCTCTCTTCTGTGTTTTATTTTCTTTGATCACTTGTCCCTAATAGTAACAATATTAATTACATAGTAGATAGATATGGCATGGTGAGACTCCTCTGCCTGATGCGTACAACTGTTTAGTTTTACAACTTGAAGTAAACTACACTCTTTTAATGTTTAATCTAGCTGTTTAAATTACCTGGTATTTTTCATGTATAGGAAACGTTTCAGGTACCACCAGTGAATCAACCATTTATTAACAACAGGATCACTGGATTGTTTGATATCCTTACACACTTTCTTGTTTTCACACCTCTTACTTGACTAAGCACATTGAGCAGCAGTACTTATTATATTATTATTATTATTATATTTTAATTTATATGGCGCAACAGCTACCCGGAGGTTTCCCGGCCCCTACGGACACGGCTAAGAGAAGGAGTAGCCAATGGAGCTTACTAATTAAATAACCATGTATTGATGCCTTTCTGAAATTTGACATAGTTATCCTCAAGGCGGAGTGAGAGTGGTAATGAGTTCCACAATGCAGGGGCCAGTTGGGCAAAAGATCGACCACCCATCCGAGCCCGTTTGAACCTAGGGGTCACAAATTTGGCCTGCTTGGACGAGCGAAGAAGACGAGTGGGAATGTATTGTTTAACCAAACCACTAATATAGTTAGGCGCCATCCCGTCTTTGATTCTGTGCATTAAGCAGAGTGCTTTGAATTTAGATCGATTTTCAATCTTTAGCCAAAGAAAGTCGCGAAGGGACCTGGTGATGGGGGCCATTCTAGAAAGCTGATGTAAGAGTACATTTGAGAAGGACCTGAAGAAAGCCGATACTCTTCTGTGTGTGTGTGTCTCTAGACTGAAACATGTAGACCATGTACTGACTCCAACTGTGGGTATTTGTTTCCTGCTTATGCCCTGTTTTTAATCCTGGCTCAGGGACGCATGAATAAAGGGTTATTGTGCACCCTGTAGCTAATTTTATTTTCACTTGCGCTTGCTCTGATGCCCTTACTACCTTGAGCTCATCACTGTGGTATTTAACATAGCGCTCCTTTACAATAAAACATCTCTGAGCTCCTCCCTCAGTGAGGAGGTTGTAGTCTGTACTGTGGCTATGCTTCATGGTACCAGGATATTCCCAATGATGAAGCATGCCACCTCTGGTGGTTGGGGGTATTCGTCCATTTAAAGGTATACCGCTTCCTAGCTAGATGTTTGATGCCAAACACCATTCTTTTCAGTGAAGCCATTACGTAGCTGGGTAACTCGTAATGACAATTGCCCAGTGCATATGCTTAAGATGGCTTCCTGATTACTTGCAGTGGCATGGTAATGGAACCAGACATCATAGGGCCATATCTGATGATGCAGATCTGTCCTCACATATAATATAATGCACCCCATCTTAAGGCTCTAATGCTCTGTAGGGGTGGATACAGTGAGGGTGCCATGTTGTGTTTTCAGAATGGTGTGCACCATTTCATGCAGCTTGCAATGGCAATCTGCATGCAGTGTGTGGGGGTCTCTTAGGGTGGCATAATACATGCTGGAGACCTCGGAGACCCTGTATAGTTCCTGTGCCCTAGGTAACAAGAGTACCATTTACTAGGGACTTACAGAGGTGCTAAAGTCCTTGACAATTGGGTTACAATTAGACATTTATCTTGTTTTAAGGGAAAGAACGCTGGCACGGGGGGACTGGAACAGGGACCCAGTGCACTTTTAGTCCAAAAGCATCAGTACTAGCGCAAAAAGTGGGGGTGGCAGTGTCAAAAAGGCCACTTTCCTACATGGGGGGATTTGCCTGTATGCTGGAGCAGGGTAAACTCAATGGTGTAGAGAAAGTTGAGCTGAATGCGTTACAGTCGCGAGGACATTGCTATTTCCCAGGGGAACAGTCACACCAGAGTGCAGTCAGTATTGGTCAGCTGTGCCACCCATTCCTCCAATCTTTGCCTAAGAGGCTGGAATCTGTTGTGGGCATTTATTACCAGTGTGCGGCATATTTGAACGTAGTATGAAGGCTTAGTTGCTAAGCCGGCGGTCGGGTTGTGAAAGGGGAAGTTCTGGAACACGTAGAACATTTGAGGAGTATCATCATTTTAACTAAGGCAATTCTCCTGAAGGTCTGCAGTGACAATGTTCCCTAGCGTAGAAGATCCACTTATGTTTCTTGCAACAGGGGGTTGATGTTCCAGATGTCAGCAGGGTTTTTGGAGACATAAATCCCCAAATATTTACAGTTTGTACAGATAGGTATAGATGTCCACTAAGGGTACTAAATACCTGTATAGTTATTAAGGTATTTGGGGTGCATGCCCTGCGACCCAGTATGGGACAATCCTTTGTCCTTAGAAGACCCCTCACTCACCAACCTAGTTGGTGACATGCTTCATCATCGGGGTCCCACCCGGACGGCCGAATGCCATCCAGGTGTGCTGCGACACCTGATTACAGTGGAGCGGGTTATTCTTTTTTCATATGTGATATTGGTAGAAAAATGTGTTTAAAAGTTGTCTCAACACTACTCACTCGAAGCCTTTATTCTGGAGTGGTTGGACAACCAATAAAATTATATACAGTAGTATTTACATGAGGCACCTTTGCCTTATTAGGTAGGCTGCGGTGTCGAAAAGACGTAGAGAGAATTAAAAGGGGAGGTCTATATGTTTCAACCTACGTGTAATTGTTGAGGTTTTCATCAGGACCAGTGTATCTTAGGCTGGGTGGTCTACACACGCTAAGGTGTATCCTGCCCTCGCCTAATAGTGCGGGTGAAATCACAAACAGGTGATTTTATTAAAAATGTTGTTCTCCGTGTTGTTTCGATTAAAAACTCGAAGCACGCTGATTTAGGGCTTCATGAGCTCCCCGACCCTGCTTTTAAGTGCAACCACCATTTGTGGCTTCTGGAAATCACGCGGATTAGCCTAGCAGCGATTCCGTCGGGAACAACATTTTTAATAAAATCACCTGTTTGTGATTTCACCCGCACTATTAGGCGAGGGCAGGATACACCTTAGCGTGTGTAGACCACCCAGCCTAAGATACACTGGTCCTGATGAAAACCTCAACAATTACACGTAGGTTGAAACATGTAGACCTCCCCTTTTAATTCTCTCTACGTCTTTTCGACACGGCAGCCTATCTAATAAGGCAAAGGTGCCCCATGTAAATACTACTGTATATAATTTAATTGGTTGTCCAACCACTCCAGAATAAAGTCTTCGAGTGGGTAGTGTTGAGACAACTTTTAAACACATTTTTCTACCAATATCACATATAAAAAAAGAATAACCCGCTCCACTGTAATCAGGTGTCGCAGCACACCTGGGTGGCATTCGGCCGTCCGGGTGGGACCCCGATGATGAAGCATGTCACCAACTAGGTTGGTGAGTGAGGGGTCTTCTAAGGACAAAGGATTGTCCCATACTGGGTCGCAGGGCATGCACCCCAAATACCGTAATAACTATACAAGTATTTAGTACCCTAGTGGTTACTCCTCCATTTGTTTAATTACTATACCCAAGGGGACCAGGAGTTCCTACTTGACTTGATGGTCAAACCACCCTTTCTCTCTCCATTGTTTATAAGGTATAGATGTCCGCCAAGGTGCTTCGCCCTTCAACCCTGTGAGGGTGCCAGCAATGATTTCTTCAGGTTGACTCGGAGGCCCGAAGCCTGTTCGTATAGACCTAAGATTTACATGCAGCGGGGGCCTGTGCTGTGAGGATCAGAGAGATAGAGTAGCATTTTGTCTGCATACAAGATAATCCAGTCCTCTGAACAGTCTGCCCATACCCAGCCCATTATATAGACATCGCATCAGCCATGCGAGGGGCTCGATGGCAAGGTTGAAGATGAGAGAAGACAGTGGAACTCCTTGTCTGGTACCCTTGCGGATAGGGACTGGACGCAATAAGACCCCCCGTCCAGTTCACAGTATCAAAGGCCTTCTCAAAGTCAACAAGAAGAGCTAACGGTTCACGCAGCTCCACCTCTTGCTCCATGGCCAGTTGTAGTCCCTTGTGCTGCGCCCCGGCATAAAACTGCATTGGTCAGGGTAGGCCAGTTTATTTAGGATCAGACGCAAACTGTTGGCCAGCAGCGTGGCGAATATTTTGACCTCCACATAGAGTAGTGATATAGGACGGTAGGAGGCACAATGGTCTCCGGGGCAACCCGATTTAGGAATGACCATGATTGTGGCTACATCGGGAAATTACCCCTTAGCAACCGCCTATCCATACAGGTTAAGGTACCTTTGGTAGAATGTGAGGAGAAAGCTATCCAGGCCGGGTATTTGACCAGAATTTGGGTTATGGGTAGCGTTTGCCATCAAGGGCTGCACGGTCTATGCAAGAGTGCTGTAAGGGTGATATTGTCCAGAATTGGACAGTGTTGCTCATAATGCGGATGTTTCAGTGAGCATAGAGTGATTTAAAGTAGGCTTGAAACTAGATGCAATAGCAAGGGGTGTCGTGGCCTTGGGTCAGCGTCTAACATGTATCTCGGGGACTATTAGAGATGCCATCTCCTCCAATGATGAGTCAGTACAGTAATTTCCCAGGGTTTGTCACCTTGCTTATAAATTCGCTGCATGGAGTCCATTCAGCATCTGCGGGTCATCTCCATCTCCTTTGTCGGAGGTCTTCCTTGCCACCTTCAGTTGGCGTGCAAGTAACTCAGTACGGTATCTGCTACACTAGCGCTCAAGGTTTAGGATTTGTGATTCCAAGGATGACCATAATCTGCGCCTTCTCTCGTTTTCCCTGCCGGACATTGCCCCTAGCGGCCCCCCAAATCTTCCTGTGGAGAGTGGGCATAATCCTGACCCAGAGTTCTTAGTTTCACCAAATTCAAAATGGTGAAACCCTTTCTCAGCTGTCCAGTTCAGGAAGGCCCACATAGGAGTGTGCCCAGCCTGGAAGTGCAACATGCCTGACTAATTTCCTGCCTACTGGGATGCCAAATGGGCCCTAGATCTGGAGGGAAGCCACAGTAGCATATCAAAGGCAGCAGAGGCTTTGAAGCCTCTGGCCTTGATATGCTGAATAACTAGCCATCATGCTAGAGGAGGTGTGAACACCTTCCTACTGAGTTGGCAATGGTTGTAGCCTCTGAAAGCTTGGGCTCTCACTTACATGAGGTCAGAAACTTGTATGTGGTTACAGGCTGTATGATACCAGTCAGCCAGCATACTAGAGGACTAGTAGGTTTTTCAGGGGTCACCTCTAAGGTGCCCTCTGGGTGCATGTCAAAATAAGTCTGATTTATTAAAACAAGATGTTTGATACCAAACACCATTATTTTCAGTTCAACCATTATGTAGTTGGGTAACTCGTAATGACCAGTGCCCAGTACATCCCTTTAACATGACTGCCTGATTACTTGCTATGCCCTAGTAATGGTACTAAGTATCACAGGGGCATACCTGCTCATGCAGATATGCCCTCTCATGTATTATAATGCACTCTGACTTCGGGCTCTAAGGCATGCTGTAGGGGTGACTTACATATAAGACCAGTAGCGGCCAGCATGATTTGCAGATGGGGAGGGGCGGGGATGAGGGGTCGCGCGGGGGTGTAATTTAAAAAAAAACGTACCTTCGGCAGTCAGGTCCCGCATCATATTGTCCTCGCAGGAGGCAGCCACAGGCAGCCTCCCTCCCCTAGGCCCATCACAACGCTGTAATGGCAGCGTTGTGATTAGCTGGGACGCCCACCGCACAGGCGTCTATGGGAAGGCCGTTTTCTCCATGCAAGCTGCATGCAGCTTACATGGAGAAAAGGGAGAGTGTGCATGGCTGGTTTGGTCGGTCCTGGGGCCGGCTAAGCGGTCAGCGCCCACAGCATTGGGCTAGCCACTCCTCCCCGACCCGCCCTCCCACCCCCAACCAAACCATTCTTCTGCTTTCTCGCAATGTGAGAAGCAGAAACATCAAATGGTATTTATACCATTTTATGTTTTTGCTTCTCACACAGCGAGAAAGCAGTGGGACGATGATCCTCCGCCCACATGGAGGACCCACCTCTGTATAAGACATGCAGTGTATTTGGGCATTGCACACAGTCAGTGTGCAATGTCGTTTTTTTCAGAAGGGCTTGTGCCCTCACACCTCCTGCAGTGGCACTCTGTATGCTGATTTTGTGGGAGGAAGTCCCTTTGGGTGGCATAATGCTGCACCCCATAGAGGCCCTCTTTAGTACCCATGCTCTAGTTACCATAGGTACCATTTATCAGGTACTTGACAGGGTGCTAAAGTCCTTGCCACTTGGTTTACAGTTGAACACATGTTGCAGTTTTTAGGGAAAGAGCACTAGCACAGTGCCCTCTTTAGCAGGGACCCAGTGCACATCCAGTCAAGAACATAAGTACCAGTGGGCAACAAGTGGGGGTGACCATGTAAAAGAGGGGCATCTTCCTACAATGGGTGAGATCCCAGGGAATTTGTTTGCTCTATGCCTCCTACCCTAAACTGCCCGACCCATTTTACTAGTTGCCCCAGCAGCGGCTCTGTTCCTGCTGCAAAGTCATCTACAGCGGATTCTTCATGTCCTGCTACATCAAGCGGTTGTTGGCAGTGGCAGAGGGAGGCAACTCTGCTGCTACTGATTACTGCCTCATTGAACAGCTTGGTCTTCAGTGAGTCACCTCGTTAAACTTGGTGGGCTACCTGTTTTGAGAGGACATCATGGAACCATGTACAACTGTTTCCGATGGCTTAATTTTGCCGAGGTTCTGGAAGTTGACGTTTTTACAATATGTTATTAGGTTTAGGTGCTGAAGGTTTATTGCACTGCAAAAGGTCATTTAAGATTTGCTTTTCCTGCCAACTTTGTGTCATATCATTTGGACATCATAAGTATTTTATGAGGTTCCTCAATTCAGACTTCTGAAAGTCAACCAATTTAATCATACAATTCACAGAGGTATGCTGGTTTCTTTTAATAAAATCCAAACTACATAGTATGTATATGTTTTATCCTACGTCCTATAGTTGTCTCATCAGCCAAGGGATAACAGTCCAGACATTTTCCCAGGCACCAGCTTTCTAAAGTAAGAGTGCTATGAGTTTTGACGGTTGTCAGATATACCTTTTTTATGCAGATGAAAGTGACCGTTTTCTTATGTTATGGTTGTCACTTTACTGATCAAGTTTATACACGTGTGTTACCTGGCTGTATAAATGTAATGCAACTCTTCTCCAAACGCAGAGCACATTCTATTTTTGGCACTATGTGTTGATTGGTGAATGTTTTTTCAGCATACTTTTAATTCTGTGAAAAATGTTAAGCAGTCTAAAATATTATCTTTCGATTCAGCTTAAGATTTTTCAATTTCTCAGTACTCCTTACCAAGAGGGCAGACAATGTAATAGATAATTTTGAGCACCTTCACTGGAATTCTATCCCCTGGGTTTGTCCTCACTCTCTTGTTAATCTCCCTCATCCTAATTATTTATGACCGTCTGTATTATGATTGATCCTTCTATGTTTGTGAAATTCGAATCGATATCATCGTGGATAGTTACTTGTATGTTTCCACTGTTGCTGAATATAATTACCTGTTCAGTTTTTATTTTACTCCTCTTTCAGAATAGTGTGCAGTTATCGGCCAGTCAAACCCTTCTTTGTTTCCGTAAAAAATTGAACAAATGTTTTCTTTTAAAATTTTCATAGACGGATTTTTCATTCTTTACTGGGTACCTAAGGGGTAGTTAAAATCGAGTTTTTATTTAGTCTTCCTGGAAGTAGGTTGGTTGGAATTAACTTATTTGATTGCATTTTGGTGGAGATTTTCTTCATCAAAGTATTCATCGATGATTATTGATGCCTTATTGCAGTGATATCTATTTTTATACTTTTGCATTTTTCCATACTATTGTTTTAAACCTGCTCAACAGTGCCTTTAAACAATACTGCAAGGTTTATGCGTAACCACAGCTATATAAACATAAGGAGGTTCACTTCTTATCTCCATCCATACACCTGTACTACTCTGTAAAATTGTTATGACTTAGTGGCGTAAAAGGACATTTGAATAACTGTAAGGGAGAAGAGTATTAGCAACTGATCTCCATTCTAAATGTTGATAATGTTTGCGATGCTAGAAAATCAAAACAGTTAAAATAAGTATTCTGCATTATTTGAGAAAAAAAGATTTATGGCAGTATGCTTTTCTGTCTTTCTCTAGTGACCTCTCCGCTGATTTCAACAGATTTGAAATAAGTCTTAGCAACAAAACCAAAAGAAACAAAGATCCAGATCTGCGTAAGTATTGGTACCTTAAAGATTTCCCAAATTCATGTTTTTTTTTAAATAGTTGGCTTTTGTAGGAGTTTGGGAGGGAAGCTTAATAGGCTCATGATTAGGAAAGGTTTGGAAAATGCTGTTTTTCATAATTTAAGTGGCGCCTCTAGACTTTAAAAAAAATTCTTGGACAACACCAAATCAGTTATAAAAAAAGAAGCTTGTAAATGTAGCTGCTTCCAGATTGACTTAAGTATAATAACTAAGCTTTGAACACCCTTAGATTTCCTTTAATGATTCACCCACGGCACAACCCCTAAGCTGTAAGCCTTTTTTAAGACCAGTATATGCTTAACAGTTTTTCATTATCCTGAATGTTCTTTCAGCACTAGTTGAGGATATTTTATGGAGAGCCATGTGTGAATTACTAAAGAAACCCATTCTATCATTGAGCCCATCTGAAGTCGACATAACAGGGAATTATTGTACTTCTCTTATTTCAAATATTTCCTAAGCCTCATTAGAGTGCCTCCTTCCGACGCCAATAGATGCAAAAATTATGGATGGCAATTCAAGTGTGAGGTAATGAGCATTTCTTTAGGAATATTGATAAGTGGAATATATGTAGATAGGTAATACATCTTAATACCATGCGCCTAAACTGGCACATTATCTATCATGGGCATCCGTATCCACTGTATGTGGTGATTGATGCACTGCCAGTCAAAAAGAAGGTGTCAGTGTTATCACTAACTGTTAAGTATCTAAATATTGGAACTGAAATTTTGGAAACGTTTGAAAATATTTGAATTTGAAAAGAAATCATCTGATAGAGACTACTAGCCGCAGATTCCTCAACGTAGAATATCCCCCAAGCGTGAGACTGGACCCGTAAAACTTTCTGGGCCAGCATCTCTGCGCGCTGGGGGGAGGTGCCACGCACCTCCGCCCGACGTCCTCCGCGGGCGTGACGTCAGCGAGGTCACATAAGCCCCACCCCGGCGCCCTGATGTCAGTTTTCTTTATTTCCGCGTGCAACACGGACCTGAATCTTGTCTCCTGGCCTATTTCAGGCCTCCCTTTTCACCTTGAGCATTTTTCTTGAGAACACTGTGCGAATGCCTTCAGGCTTCGAACGTGCGCCTGCCAGATGTCGGCGACGGATCCTTACTCCATCTTCATGTGGTGTTTGAGGGAGCACCGCGATTCCACAGACTATGAGGCGTGTCAGCAGATGAAACCGAAGTCCCGGCGACAGCACCGGATGAAACTCCTTTCTGCAAGCATGTCCAGGTTGGCATCTTCACTGCGTCCGGCCCCCACGGACGGCTTCAAGAACCGCCGACTGCGTCAATGACATCGTCCTCCTAGGCCGCAAGAGCGTCGCTCACCTGTTGGTAAGTGTTGCAGTTTGTCCCCGAGGGCCGGTCCCCAGCCTGTCGGGGGCATGGGTTCTCCGCGGGTGGTGCGGCCCTCACGCCGCCACCCTAGCCGCCGTTTCCCGGCGCGGGGGACGACTAGAGCCCAGAAGGAGGCCTATGCGGCGGCCTTGCAGGCCTCGTTGGCTCCTCCGTCTTGTCCTGAGACGTCCGCGGATCCTTTCCGCGTTCAGGGACTTCTGCTGCATCGCCGGTGGCTCCAGCGCCGACAGGTTCAGCTCCAGGTTTGCACGATGTGGGGCCGTCGGGGTGAGACCCTTCGGGGTTCCCTCCTTTGGACCACTGCGCCTCTGCCTCACCGCAAACCCCTGCGGTGTCGTGCTAGATTGCCGGGGCCAGGGCATGTCCCCCTCTGTCCTGTGGGCAGGCAGCAGCCTTGTCCGAGGCCAAGATGACACCGCTCAGGTGCCGGCGGTTGCTGGCGGCACTGCAGGGGCGGCTATGGGTCGGCGCATGTCCTTGAGCCCCCCTCGTCTCTTCTCGCAGACGGCTGCCTTGGTGGGGGTCGGGTCGACACCTTTTCGCCGCCGTTCCTTAGCCGCTCCGGCCCAACCGCGGTCCCCTGCGCAGCAAGTTGTGGCAGAGGTCGTTCCGGAATCCCCTTCAGCACCGGTTGACGTCGACCTGCCCCGGTCGCTGACTCTTCGGCGCCAGGCCAGCGTCGGGTTGTTGATTCGTCTTCGGACGCCCCCTCATCCCCAGAGGTTCGGCGGCGTGACCAGTCTCTTCTCTGGAGACTGGTTGCCACGTCGTGGCTTTTTTCCCCGACGTTGTCTAAGGACGGTTCCTCGCTGTCGCTATGACCACAGTCTTCGCCGGAGGCGCCTCAGGTTCCCCATTCCTCGGTCCCTTTTCCCCCTTTCTGGACTTGGCTTTTCCTTCCTTCGGTGGGACTGGGGGACGGCCACCTTAGCTTGCAGACGTCGCTCACAGAGGAGCTGCTTTCCCCACTGCGGGGCCGTCCTGATCTGCTCAGAGGCGGCCGCTCCTCACGCTGCTCCCAGCTCCCTGCTGATCGGTATCGTAGCGCCTGGCTGCCTTAATATTTCCTGCTAGACCACACTGCTGACGCAATTAACAGTGCTTAGCTGCGCATTTAAATTGTATTCGAAGCGCTATACTGCGAGAGCACGCTTTGTATGCCATTGCGCTGTGCAGTGCTGCCTCTGCCTAGTTAAACGCATTGTGCCTGATTGTGCCGGCGCCATTAGCTAATTGTGAGCGTTTTTGATTATTTGTGCCCCAATCCTCGATCGCTTTTGCCATCCATTTTGTTGTTTGTTTTCCTGCCTCCCTGCCCGGCTCTCGACCCCGCCCCCCGCCTCCCAGCTGCTCCTCCCTCCCACTGATACTACAGGCCCCACTCCCCCGTGATAGCGCTGTGACCGTCCTGATCTGCTCAGAGGCGGCCGCTCCTCACGCTGCTCCCAGCTCCCTGCTGATCGGTATCGTAGCACCTGGCTGCCTTAATATTTCCTACTAGACCACACTGCTGACGCAATTAACAGTGCTTAGCTGCGATTTAAATTGTATTCGAAGCGCTATACTGCGAGAGCACGCTTTGTATGCCATTGCGCTGTGCAGTGCTGCCTCTGCCTAGTTAAACGCATTGTGCCTGATTGTGCCGGCGCCATTAGCTAATTGAGCGTTTTTGATTATTTGTGCTCCAATCCTCGATCGCTTTTGCCATCCATTTTGTTGTTTGTTTTCCTGCCTCCCTGCCTGGCTCTCGACCCCGCCCCCCGCCTCCCAGCTGCTCCTCCCTCGCCCCTCCCCCTCCACCATCCACATATGACAGATGCTTTTGCGCGCAGCGTTTACGCGCAGCGATTGCGCCACATGCGCGCCGAAGGTGCGCCAAAGGTAAGCCCGTCTGCGCCCGTCGGCGCCTGGACCGCGCCCAGCGCCAGACCCCCTGGTCCCCGCACCACTCATCCCTCCCGCATCACATACGACGCCTCCACCCTCTTAGCACTTAACCCCGGCCAACTCCCTAACTGCGCCCAAGCAGCACCAGGACACACCCATGGACCCGTCAGCTGCCTCTCCTGCAAATTCACCTGCGTCAAGACCCACACCAAACCAACAAACACCAAACAGAGATCCAGCCCCAACCACCTTAAATGCATCCTTCTCAACACCCGCTCGGTTCACAAACACGCCATCGACCTTTGGGATCTAATCGACACCACCGATCCAGACATCGCCTTCCTAACAGAAACCTGGATGAACGCCTCTTCAGCTCCAGACATCTCCATAGCCATCCCGGAAGGCTACAAGATCATCCGCAAGGACCGCCCCATCCAAACAGGAGGAGGCATCGCCATCGTCCACAAGAACACCATCCGCGTCTCAACCAGCTCAGATGACAACCTCACTATCGCCGAACACCTTCACTTCCAGATCCACACCGACCCCAAGACCACACTCAGAGGCACCCTCCTCTACAGGCCACCAGGACCCCGTACAAAATTCAACGAAGACATCACCGACTTCATCACCCCACACGCACTCCCCTCGGAAGAATACATTCTACTGGGAGACCTCAATTTCCATCTGGAAAAGAGCAACGACAATAACACCACCACCCTTCTGGACAATCTCGCCAATCTCGGACTCAAACAACTTGTTAACACCCCCACACACTACGCAGGACACACACTCGACCCTATCTTCACTGCCAGCAAGCATATCTCCTTCACTCATACCACACCCCTCCACTGGACGGACCACAGTTGCATCCACTTCACCTACAATAAGACCACGATCCACAACCTCCCTCAACCAACTCTGCGAAGAAATTGGAACAAAATCACCATCGACCAAATATCCACATCGCTTCTTCAAAAACCCCCTGCCTATTCAACTAACCCTAATCAAGCCGCCATCAACCTCACACAATGGTTAACCCAAACAGCCGACAAACTAGCACCCCTGAAAAAACATCAAATCAAGCAAGGAAGCAAGAACGCCCCCTGGTTCAACGACGACCTTAAGAAATCCAAGAAGATCTGTCGTTCCCTTAAGAAAACTTGGAAAAAAGACCCAAACACTATCTCCCAAGCCGCCTTCAAAAACGCCACCCGCAAACACCACCAACTCATCCGAACAGCCAAGAAATCAGCACTCAAAGACCGACTAGACAACAACGCCCATAATAGCAAGGAACTTTTCAACATCATCAAAGAATTCACCAACCCCACCGCCAGCTCAAACGACATCACCTCCTCTCAAGTCCTCTGTGACTCCCTTGTCTCATTCTTCCATGACAAAATCGCCGACATTCATAACAGCTTTGACAACCAACACGTAAACCAGTCCACCCCACTCACCTCCGAACATGGACCTCCTCCAAACAACGTTCTAGACTGGAACCCAATCACCACCGAAGACACCATGCGCCTGATGAACTCCATCCACTCAGGATCCCCCACAGACCCATGCCCCCATCACATCTTCAACAAAGCAAACTCCATTATCGCACCCCATCTCCGAGACGTCATCAACTGCTCCCTCAACTCCGCCAGATTCCCAGAAAGCTGGAAACACGCCGAACTCAGCGCCCTTCTGAAGAAACCCACAACTGACCCCACTGTACTCAAAAACTACCGCCCCATCTCGCTCCTCCCATTCCCTGCCAAAGTCATTGAGAAAGCCATCAACAATCAGCTCGCCGCCTTCCTCGAAACAAACAAATCACTTGATTCCTCACAGTCTGGCTTCCGAGCCAAACACAGCACCGAGACCGCCCTCATCGCAGCAACAGACGACATTCGAACACTACTGGACAACGGAGACACAGTCGCCCTCATCCTCCTTGACCTCTCCGCAGCCTTCGACACAGTCTGCCATAGCACCCTGATACAACGCCTCAGAAACATCGGAATTCAAGGAAAAGCATTGGACTGGATCATCTCGTTCCTCGCCGGAAGAACTCAGAGAGTCCGACTCCCCCCTTTCAAGTCAGAGGCCACCGAAGTCATCTGCGGCGTCCCGCAAGGATCATCACTCAGCCCCACCCTCTTCAACGTCTACATGAGCCCCCTCGCAACCATCGCACGTCAACACAACCTCAACATCATCTCCTACGCTGATGACACTCAGCTGATCCTCTCACTCACCAAAGACCCAACCACCGCCAAAACAAACCTACATGAAGGGATGAAAGAAGTAGCCGAGTGGATGCAGCATAGCCGTCTGAAACTGAACTCGGACAAAACGGAAGTCCTCATCTTAGGTGCATCCCCTTCCACCTGGGACGACTCTTGGTGGCCAACGGCCCTAGGAAAAGCCCCCATACCGACGGACCACGCACGGAACCTGGGCATCCTGGACTCCTCACTCTCGATGACTAGACAAGCCAACGCCATCTCATCATCATGCTTCAACATCCTCCGCATGCTCAAAAAAACATTTCGCTGGATCCCCACCGAAACAAGAAAAACGGTCACCCACGCACTGGTTACAAGCCGTCTTGACTACGGAAACACCCTTTACGCCGGTACCACCGCAAAACTGCAGAAAAAACTCCAACACATCCAAAATGCCTCAGCCAGACTCATACTAGACATCCCTCGCAAAGACCATATCTCTGGTCACCTAAAAGACCTGCACTGGCTCCCCGTCAACAAAAGGATAACGTTCCGTCTCCTCACCCACGCACACAAAGCCTTATACGAACTTGGACCTGATTGTCTCAACACGCGCCTTTCCTTTTACACCCCACCCGCCAGCTGCGCTCGTCCAACCAAGCCCTCGCCGCTGTTCCGCGCATCCACAAAGCCACCATGGGGGGAAGGTCCTTCTCCTACCTAGCGGCCAAAACCTGGAATTCCCTTCCCATCCACCTCCGCCTTACTCAAAACCACCTAGCCTTCAGAAAACAGCTTAAAACCTGGATATTCGATAAGTAAACCTCCCCCCCCTTCCTCAAGCGCCTTGAGACCCTCTGGGTATGTAGTGCGCTATATAAATTCTGACTTGACTTGACTTGACTCGGGGCCCTAGGGAGGCGGGTGCTGCCTTCGCTCGGGCTCTTTCCACGGCGGCGGGAATCTTGCGCATGGGCGATCCGGCTGCCCATTTCCCCACGGATCATCTTCTGGAGATCCTCCATCAGGGTTCTGGTGGTCGGGAGCTGCTTCTCTCCTTCGAGGCTTCGCTCCACGCTTCGCTTTTGGGGTCTTGGGTGCGGCCGCCACGGGGGACCAGGTGCCCCAACACCTTCTGCACCGCAATGATCCCGTCTCTTTCCCTCCACCCCTTTACCAGGGGCTTTTGCAGACTGCCTTTCCCTCTCTGCCATCGTTGTTGGCTCCCCCATCACGGGAGGCCCGCTGGTTAGACTCCTGGGGGCACAATATCTTCGCCTCCACCAGCACGGCCTTGCGGGCCCTTAACACTCTGTGTGTCTTGGCTAGGGCCACTTCTTGCTTGTGGGACTCGGCTGAGTCCCTTCTGCCTGCCGTTTCTCGGGAGGGTGCCTGTGTTGTTCTGCAGCACCATGGCTTGGATGGCCAGGAGCTGGCTTCATTCATTCTTTGCTCCGCTCTGGACATTTCGGAGGTGCTTGGTCGTACCATGGCTTCTTCTGTGGCCCTTCACCGGCATGCCTGACTACGAGATAGTGTGTTCCCGGAGAGCGTTAGGAAACATCTGATGGACCTTCCTTTTGATGGCTCTCTTTTGTTCCACGCCCCTGCAGACTCTGCCATTCAGAGGTTTCTGGCGGGACTTCGTCCTCCGCCTTCTCCCCTCAGTGACCGGTAAATCATTGTTTTTTGGGAGGTGTTCTTCCATTATGTTTAGGGGTCTTGTGGCGAGTAGCCCCGGTGGTGTGTGTGTTCTGTGTGTTTGTTCTGCCTCCGGTCCTTTGGTTAGGACTTTGGCGTTGTTGACGGCTGGTCTTGCCCTTTTTTATTGTGGTTTTGGCTGATTGGTTAGCTGTGTTGGCCCTGTGATAAGGCCTTCTGTGTATTCTTTTTGGCTGATTGACAAGCTGTCTGCCATTCCTACGCAGGTCTTTTTTGTTTGTCCTCTGTTGCGGACACTTTTTCCCAAGAGGGTTCCCATGTCTTGCGACGTAACCTGCCCTATGTGGGGTATTGGTAGCTATTATATAGCCCTGTCGTGTGCTGGGAGGTGTGGTCATCCTTCGGGCCTCTGCTCTCCATGGCGTCACAGTATGTCGCAGGTGCGATCCTCTTACTAATGGTTTGGAGTGGCTTGCGTTGCGTCACGGTCTGTCCTTCTTCTGGATCGCTGTGTCGCTAGCCTGGGCTTGCCTGCTCTCTGCGTTTTTGCATTGTAACTCTGCCTGGTTCCACCTCTTTTGTGGGCCGTGTTTGACGGCCCCTTCCGTGGGTCCTCTGGTGACGGCCCCTTCCATGGGGTGTGTCCGGGCCCTTCCAGGCCCCCCAGGCCTCTAAGTTCGGCTGGCGTCTGGCTTATCCCAGGTGCACCGTTCCGTGGTGCTGGCTGCCTGCTGTGCATGCCAGTGCGGACCTGTTGCTCTTCTGCACCACTGTGCCTTTGGTCCCCTCTTCTCCCGTTTGCCCTTTTTTGCATGGCGCCGTTCAGTCTTGTCTGTTGCCTTCCGGCGGTGACGGGCTTGGTTGCCCTCTTCACTGGGTGTGTTCCAGGTGGGGGGGCTTGCCTTGGTTCTACCTCTTCTCCTTGGAGTCTGGGGGTAGCTCTTCTTTCTTGGGCTCCTCTGCTTTGCCTATGCCTTTGGGACTTCTGGTGGAGATCCTTGGTACTTTGGCAGGGCTCGGGGTGCCCTGCCCTCCCTTCGCCTTGTCTTTGTTTCCTCCTGCTGGGGAAGGGCGGGGCCTCTTTGCTAGTCTTCCTGCATCCCCTCTGGGACTGGTGGTCTTCTGGATGACAGGGCTCTGTTCCTTGTCCGGTTGACTCATCCCCTCGGGCCCTAAGTTGAGTCCAGGCTGGTGGGTCCTTTCGCAGACCCTCCTTCCCTTTGGGTATGGCTAGGGTATCTATTTTACTTTAAGGAATCTGCGACTAGTAGTCTCTATCAGATACACAAGTTACTTACCTTCGGTAACAATGTATCTGGAAGAGACGGTTCTAGCCGCAGATTTCGTCACAACTCACCCTTCCTCCCTGTTTCTGCGAGGACCCTCTGCTTGGGTTTCTGCAGTTGCCTCCCTCAGGGTACCTTGTCTTCTGTGGCTATCCTCTTCGTTTTCTTCCGGTCAGGCTCCCTCCAGCTGGTCTCTGTTCAGCGTGGGGGCCTACCTTGCTCTTTCCCTCAGTTGTTGGAGATTCTGATCCCCACATGGTCTTCGTCGTGGGGGGTTCCTTTACCTGCCCTTGGCCTTTTTTACCTTCAGTTGGCACTGTGGTCCGCGGATTGGTTCCCTGTCCTTGACCCCTCCTCCTTTCAGGAGGTATGCCCTTCTTTGGCAGGGTTACTTTTGCTCCTCTGTTCCGGGGGTTGTGACCCTTCCCCTTGTAGTTGTGGACTTTATTCATCTTTTTCTCTCTCTCTCCCTTTCTGTTGAGGCGCTTTCACATGCTTGTGCCTTCAGGATGGCTCTAGCTTTGGTTTGCGGGGTGGTTCCACTGAGTGGTGCTTGGCGCTTTCTTGCTATGGCCCTGCTGCCCTGGCCTTCTGGTGCCTTGCTGCCACCCGGTGTTTTCACCTTGGCTTGCGCGAGTTGTTCCTTAGTGTGGTGCTCTGCTACTTTTCTGCTCTGACCCGCTGTTATCGCCTTCTGGTGCCTTGGGGCCGTCGAGTGGTGTGCCTCGACTTTTATTTCTCTCTATTTGTTCTCTTGTTTTCGCACACTATTCCTATGCTCTCTTCAGTTTTATTGTGATGGCTCTGCGTTGTGGCACGGAAAAGTTCCCCCGAAGCAAACTGACGTCTGCGCGCTGGGGTGGGGCTTATGTGACCTCGCTGACATCACGCCAGCGGAGGAGATTGGGCGGAGTCGCGTGGCACTGGCCCCCGGCGTGCACAGATGCTGGGCATGAAAGTTTTTCGGGTCCAGTCCCATGCCTGGGGGATGTTCTACGTTATGGAATCTGCGGCTAGAATCGTCTCTACCAGATACATCGTTACCGAAGGTAAGTAACTTGTACTTCCATTATTGAAAGCAGAGAAATGTTGCTCCGAAAGTCTAAAATGGCAGTAAACTTCCAGTTACATGGTTCTTGTGCTTTCTCTCCCGTTAAACAACCAACACTGGACATTCTTGCTGCCTACATTTAATTTTTTTTTTTTTTAATACATTTCCCAACTGACTTGATAGATGTTCATCACATTCTCAGCAGAGTAACAAAGATCTTTAAGACCATTTAGAGCACTCTTGTTACAGTGAGACAAGTGACAATAACACCCTATCCCTTATGCATGGCATAACGTGCAGGCTTGCCAGTACTTTGAAAAACGAGAATATCTCCTCCATTCTCCCCCAGTCCTTGATACCTGTATCTGATAGAGACTTCTAGCCACAGAATACCATACCATACCATAGAATTTTCCCCTTATGATATTTTTCGTGAGCATTGCCTCTGCAGGCCAGTGGGTGGTGGTGTTTGGCTCCACGTGATGTTGTCGGCGCCTTAAGTGATGTGCGCAGTGCCTAAATAGGTGTCACCCTAGCACGCTGACATCAGTTCTTTTCTTTCCGCACAAGTCGCCGCAGATTTTGAGAGAGCTACCCCTGTAATTTTTTGACTGTCTTTTTTTCTCTCTACTTTTTGTCAACATTTTGTGAGATTGATCTCCTGGTTTTGCGGGGAAGTCTATAAGGAAGGCTGGCTTCAAGCTCTGCGGCGCCTGTCACTATACCTTCTGCCTCTGGTGCCTTGAGTGTAACCACAACACCAAGACCTGCGTCAATTACTGGGCCATTGTGAGAAAGTGCCATCTTTATTGCATGATATGCCCCCTCTTTTTGCTGAATTGCCTATGTGCTTTGACTGAGTGTGCCCTGGGCTTCTGCCAACCAGGTGCCCAGGGCCTGTGTTCCTTCCCTAAAACTGTGTTGAAACTGAAACCCAACAGGCATCTCTGGCTACCTGTTATCCCCTGGTAAATGGTACCTTGGGTACCCAGGGCCTTGTGACCAGAGAAGACCCCTAAGGGCTGCAGCACTTATTGTGCCACCCTTAGGGGCACTGTACCCTGACATCCACACACTGCCTTTGCAGGCTGTGTGTCTTAGTGCAGAACTAAACAAAGAGTCGACATGGCACACATCCCTGTGTGCCATGCCCCCAAACACACTGCCCTGACATCCATCAGTCACCCCTCTAGCTGGGTGCACTATGCCAGTGGTGTGGGCACAGGTGCATGAGCCCTGTGCCCCTACAGTACCCAGGGCCATTCCTGTGCACTGTAAGTGCAGTGCTGCCATTAAGAGTATATGGTGCTGGGAGGTTGTCAGTACGAACTCCACAGCACCATGATGGCTTCGCTGAAGACTGAGAAGGTTGATATCAAGCTTTTCAGCACATTAAACCCACACTGATGCCAGTGTGGGATTTAATGTCAAATGCACGACAGAGGGCAACTTAGAGTTGCCCCCTGAACCTAACCTACAATCCACGTCTGGGCTGAGAGGCTGCCTAGGGTGCCACGCATCAGACATGTTGCTGGATCCCTGAGTATCGAGCCATCCGCTCTCCTGGGCCTGCAACAATGCACGTCCTGGGCGAGGTGCTAGGTCTCCTCCCCCAGGACGGGCAGTGGAAGCTTCAAAGGCATGCCGCCTTTGTTAGCTTCTCCAGGCCACTTGGTGTACTCAGAAACTGGTCCCCACCGGTTCTGACCCCCACTTTGGCGGGAAGACTGGCGGGAAATCCTACGTGAGTAAAGGGGGTGTGCCAGCCTGTGCCAACTCCACCCCTCAGGTGGAAGAAGTGAGGTAAATCACAACCCTGGGCTCCGGCCAGCTTGAGGATGGGGAGCCCTGCCCAATCAGAGATAGGCTCCTGCCCCCTTCCCACAGGAGAGGAGCAGGATAGGGGGTGTACTTATCCCAGGACAGGGACCCATTGATCCCTGCCCTTACTCTACCTGTAACGCCCCTAAATGTAGTATTTAGGGGCACACTGAACCTTCCTTCCTCAGATCCCGATTTGAAAACAAGAAAGAAGATCAAGAAGAAGACCTGCCGTGCAGCTGCTAACAAGAAGACAACACCAACTGACTTGGCCCCCAGCCCTACAGGCCTGTTGATCCTTGAACCTGCTCCTGCTAAATCCTGGCGTCTCCTGCAGACAGCAACCTTGAAAACCCCAGAGGACTTGCCTGCCTTGAACACCTTAAAGACTGTGACTCCCATGAGCAGTGGTTCAGCTCAAACAGCAACACCCTGGTTCCAGACAGGAACCACGAATCCAGCACACTCTGCACCTGCTGAGCCCGGCCTGTGCCTGAGTGGACAAAGACCCTGAGGACGTCCCCCCCGCGATTGTGACCTGAAATCTAGTGCCCAAAGACCCTCCTCGTCGATTCAGACGACGCCTGCAACCTCACAGCAAGGGACTCCTACAACCGCAACCAGCAGAGGGTAATATTTCCTGACGTCCAATGACACCCCTGCAGCCGGCGCCCCACGGCCCCCTGTGCCCAACTCCTGGGTGTCCACCTATCCTCCAAGACCCCAACTACCTCTCGAAGTGGTGGTCACACCTGAAGAATCTCCGTCCCCGAGCCTGCAGCCTTTGTTCAACTGCCAGCTTTCACATTGAATAACATTGAGCACCCAACGGCTCAAAGGCACCCCGCACCCAGCCGCCAGAGTTCCCCTGGGAGTGCAACCTCTGTCCTAATCTACTTCCCCATTTGCCCTAAGCAAGTGACCAGGAGCCCAGCTCCCTCAGCCGCGTGGCCCGCTTGCCAGCAGCCACCAACCAAAGGCCCACTGCCGCCCATAGCTGACATTGGGCCTATATCTCTCTGCACCCGGCTGCCCCTGTGCTGCTGAGGGTGTTAAAACTGTACCTACCTGACCCTGGGAGACCCCTAGGTCTATGCCCAGAACCTTAACTCTTCCAGTTGAGTACTTACCCAAAAGCTGATAACTCACTTTCCTTCCATAGGGTAACATGGACTGGTTTCACTTGGAAATTCTGGTGTGTAGATTTGAAACTTTAAAACTTTAAAATATTCATCTAAAATCAGGCGAATCACGAAAACGAAAATACTCACCTGTTATCAGGAGAGATTCCAGTGCTGGATCTTGTTGCCCAGCACTGACCCTGAAAAGTAATTCTAACTGTACTTAACGGTAACTTGAATTTCCTTCCATAGGATAACATTGCCTGTTTTTTGCTGAAAAAGTTTCCAAGTGTCGATTTCTGAAACTTACAAATATTCATTAAAAATCGCCTTTAGGACATAAATGCATTCTTTCAATTGGTTACAGGAGTTGCACCAGTGCTGGATCCAGGACCCAACACTGAGTATGAAAAAAACGATAACACTACTTACCTGCTAAGTGAATTTCCTCCCATAGGATAACATTGGTGATTCTATGTAAAAAGTTTTTTAGTGTCAACTTTGAAAATACAATAATATCCCTTAAATATCACAACTGTAACCAAAACGCTTTTACTCAACTGTTTACAGGAGATGTCCCATGACTGAATCTAGGATCCAGTCCTGTGGTTAGAAAAGTAATCCATAAAGTAATTAATTGCATTTAACTAGAAATTCCCATTGAGCTCAATGTAAAATTGTGTTTGAAATTGTGTTGCCTATTGCAACAACTGTAACTGTTGTACTCAAAAGTCTAGTGCCTATTTGAAAAGTAT
Organism: Lissotriton helveticus; assembly: GCF_964261635.1. NCBI lineage: Eukaryota > Metazoa > Chordata > Amphibia > Caudata > Salamandridae > Lissotriton > Lissotriton helveticus. The sequence continues at coordinate 647,083,476 of NC_136059.1, forward strand.
TTAACTAAAGTAACTAATTCTGAGAAAGTATATTTCGGTACCCATTGTTGGTTCTAAAATAAAACAACTATATATATTTTTTACAAACCATTGGCCTGTAGTTCAGTCCTTTGGTGTGTGAGACCATTTGCTGACTGAGGGTGTACAACAAATGCTTTACACTGTCCTCTGATACTGCCTTACTGCTCGACCAAGCTACCACTTTAGAGAGTAAGGTTTTATTTAACTTTATCCTCTGCCAAACCTCTGGGGACTATGGAGTCTATATACTGGACCAAAGTAAGGTTCAGTGTGCACAAAGAGCCACTTTCTTACAACGTACCCAAGTCATTCTTGTGATGCTGGACTCGGCTCGGAGAGTTTGATATCCCGCGCTGTTGAGCATGGCCATCGGTCCTCCGGTCATGCTGCCCCTTCGGGAGGATCTTGTGTCGCAGCAGCAGGTAAGGGTTCTCCACTCGAACCCGTCAACGATCCGCCTTCATGCATGGATATTGAGTGGCGACAGTTGCCAGCTTTCGACTTTCCACCCAAAATTAGCAATGTTCTTTTAGCAGACCCACCTACCTCCACCATGATAGTATATCCTGGCCATTGGAATACATTTGTGGCATGGTGTGCTGAGGAATAGATTGATACTTTATCTGTCCCCTTTTCTCAGGTTTTGTTGTTTATCCTTACCTTTGCCCAGGAGAGCTCTGCACTGGGCATCTTAAAGCGTTAGTTATCTGCCATTTCTGCTTTCCTGCGGCTGCCAGATCAACTTTTCCTCCTCAAGTCCCCTATTGTAAATAGGTTCCTTTATGATCTCCAACATGTTTACTCAGACTCCATTTGTAATGTCTCAGTGGGACCTTAATTTGGTTCTTACTTTTCTGATGTGCGCCCCTTTTACGCTCTTCATAGCTGCACCCTTAGGCTTCTTACCATCAAGACAGTATTCTTAGTGAAAAGTTCCTCTGCCTGCAGGGTCAGCAATCTGCAGGCGCTGTCATCTCCGCGGATTTTGCGGATCCACGATTCGCGGATTAAGCGGATCCACGGATCGTGGATCCGCAAAATCCGCGGATTTAGCGGATTTGCGGATTTGGGGGCGGGGCTTCATCGAGTGTGTGGGCGGGGCCAAACGGACGGGGCTTCCACGCGAGCGCACATGCCTCTTGTGTGTCTAAAAGGTCAGAGACCGATCAGAGCAGCATCACAGCGGATTATCGATGGTATATTTGGGAAGAAGGCACAGCCTCCCAACGCTCACGATTTTTTTTGGGCTGATGAATGAGTCACTGCATTTGCGCTTCAACTAGTTCCAGCGACCAAGTGTGTGTTACTATGCAATCGCGCCGAAGTGCGCAGGGGTCCCTTGAGTGAAATGTCCATCATAGTGGGTAAATGGCGGGAAGACGGTGCACACCTCGAGTGTGTGGGTGGGGCCAAACGGACGGGGCGTCCATGCGAGCATGCCTCTTGTGTGTATAAAAGGGCAGAGACCGATCAGAGCAGCAGATTAATTTTTGGGCTGATGAATGAGTCACTGAATTTAAGCTTCAACTAGGGCACATGCTTTATTGATATCTGCAAGTGTTTCCTGTTGAGGTTTATTTTTTTGTGCCAGGACCGTCGTGCCCGAATGAACCCTGCCCTTCATATTTATTCAAGAAGAGTAAAGACACCACCGTTGAAATAATTTACGATGGCGCCGGCAAGCTGCCAGCGCCATCCTGCAATAGTTACTTAATTAGCTTCAACAGGAAGCTCCAACTGTTAAAATAAAGCAGGCGCTCGAGCCCCTGCTGTATCTTATCTATTAGAGCTTCCTGTTGAAGCTAATTAAGTAACTATTGCAGGATGGCGCTGGCAGCTTGCCGGCGCCATCGTTAATTAGGCTCGCCTGAACTTTTGACCGCAAAATCCGCTCCGATCGCGGATTGCGGATTTTCGGTAAATCCGCGAGAGTTCGCGGATCGCGGATTCACAGAAAATCCGCAAAATCCGCGATCGGAGCGGATTTTGCGCTCATGCTTAATCTCATCCTACATATGGGTCTTTCTTCCCACACAAGCTAGTCCTTAGGACTCACGCATCCTTCTTGCCAAAGGTAGTAACCCATCTTTACGTAGGCCAGTCCTCACTTTGCCTACCGTTTATGCTCAGCCTCATCCCTCTAAAGAAAAGGAAACACTCCACCAACTGGACCCAAAAGAAGCATTGTCCTTCCACCTGGACCTCACAAACTTTTCCAGGTGTATGATGAACTCTTCGTGGGATATGTCAAGGCCAAGAAAGAAAATGCCATGCAAAAGAGAACCATCTCTGGATGGATCATGCTTTGCATCCAGCTACTCATTGGCCAAGAAGCAATGTGCATGCTCATTCCACCATATCAAAGGCTGCGACTACAGTGTTAGCACAAGAAGTTTTGGTCCTGGACATCTGCCAGGCAGAAGCATGTGCTCCACTGCCCACGTTCACCAAACAGTACTGCCTGGACAATCTTGCATATTATAGTCAAGGGGACCTGGGTGAGTGATTATTATAAGCATAGGGGTCCCAGACTGGACGAAGGATTATTTACATGAAATTTACAAATATTGAGAATGAACTAATAGAAACATTAATTCAAAGAAGGTACAGTGTTTTTATTTTCACTGCACTTTTGCCGTTCAATGGTCAATTGATATGCATCAAAACATTTATGTCACATTGTTCAATACGCCCACAGGGGAAGGGGAAACAAGGGGATGTGAGAAAACAGTTTAAGATAGTTGAGTCACTAGTCAAAACGGTTAATGACATGCATATAAATTCATGAATATAAACAATACGTGCTAAATGGTCCTCACGAGGGAGGCCACGCCACAAAATACGCATAAGTCAGAACATTCTTGAAACAAACATATTCCTAAACAGCTGCACATATCACGCTATTGTTAGGAATTGACATAGTAGATAGCAGTCTACGATTCGACCCAGAAGTTGTAGGATAGTAGATCCTTACTGCGCGGGTCTTCGTCAGGACGTGTGGGAAGGGGTGGGACGGGGGCTGACTCCTGTCGTATTGGCGGGGCGGGAGATGTCCAATTCTGCCAAAAAAAGTCCGTGGACAATCTGTAGGAGTGGAGAAACGATTGAAAATATTCAATCAGTTGTCCGTATCCATTAATACTGGATTACTGGGGCAGAGTCAGCACAAGGGAGCTATATGCAAAAAGCGGCTCCGGGAAATTATTCCGCTCCCCCACTGAAGCAAGCGCGAAGGGTTGAAGAGACTTCGTCAGCGGATCTTTCCGCACTGAGCCTTGAATGCTCATCTTGCCTCGGTATTCTTCACATCCCCCGGGTCGGTGAGGGACTCGTGCCCTGATCTTTTTACATTACTCCCGTAATCCAGTATTAATGGATACGGACAACTGATTGAATATTTTCAATCGTTTCTCCACTCCTACAGATTGTCCACGGACTTTTTTGGCAGAATTGGACATCTCCCGCCCCGCCAATACGACAGGAGTCAGCCCCCGTCCCACCCCTTCCCACATGTCCTGACGAAGACCCGCGCAGTAAGGATCTACTATCCTACAACTTCTGGGTCGAAACGTAGACTGCTATCTACTATGTCAATTCCTAACAATAGCGTGATATGTGCAGCTGTTTAGGAATATGTTTGTTTCAAGAATGTTCTGACTTATGCGTATTTTGTGGCGTGGCATCCCTCGTGAGGACCATTTAGCACGTATTGTTTATATTCATGAATTTATATGCATGTCAGTAACCGTTTTGACTAGTGACTCAACTATCTTAAACTGTTTTCTCACATCCCCTTGTTTCCCCTTCCCCTGTGGGCGTATTGAACAATGTGACATAAATGTTTTGATGCATATCAATTAACCATTGAACGGCAAAAGTGCAGTGAAAATAAAAACACTGTACCTTCTTTGAATCTCTGGACAATCTTACAGCAGATTGCTTACCTTTGAACTTCCATGCGCCAGGCTGGATCCAGAAGATTTTTCATACCAGTACCCCTACCCGCCGGTAGGTGGCATCAGTTCGCTCCGCGTGACATCGTCGGCAGCGTGTTTGTCATGACATCCGCTTTGTCAATATACCCGCGACTCCGGTGCTCTGACATCAGTTCTTTTCTTTCCGCGCCAGTCAATGCTGATCCGTTGAAGAGAGCTACCCCACTGTAATTTTTGACACTTTTTTTTTACTTTTGTCGACTCTGGTGTGTTAGGATGTTAAGTAAGACCCCCTCAGGGTTCAAACTGTGCAGCACCTGTCACTACGCCAGGTCGGTTACAGACTTCCATTTGCTTTGTCTGTGGTGTCTGGAATGGGACCACGACTCCAAGTCGTGCTCCGACTGGCAGGCCATGGCGCCGAAGGCTTTAAGAGAGCGATCCTTAAAGCTTCTTGCGGCCCGGCATCCAGCACCATGAAGGTTGCCTCACCGGTCTCGATCTCGGTCGAGAGGAAGGTCCGAACACCGCACTTGCGATTCAAAGTCCTCTTCATCAAAGTCAGGTAAGAGGCACCACAAAAAGCACAAGAAGTTCGTCCCACCCTTCTCGTGAGGAGGAACCTCGGCGCTCAAGGCCCTGCTTCGCGTTTCCCTTCCTTTCCGGGGCCGGGAGCGAACCCTGCCCAACTTAAGGAATCTTCAGACACCATGTGTGTTATATTTGGGCTTCCTGACCCTGCCAAGCGCGCCTTTGGGCCCGCAGGCTCAGATGATGGAGGGGCCCCTGTGGTTCTCGCGCTGGTGGCTGGGACCCCGGCTCCGTGGCCTCCAAGTAGACCCGTTCCCGGGTCAGGACCGACGCCGGTCGCACCTCCACAGCGACCTTCCCTCGTGTTGTGTCTGACGCTCTCCGCACCGGCAGTGCCTCCCGATCCTCATTTCCAGCGACATGTAGCCGGTCCACCGACGCCAAGACCAGCGCTGACAGAGCCGTACGACTCCATGCTGTTTTTTCTGCCCTAATATGAAGGGGCAGGAATGGAGGAAGAGGATTGGGAGGGTGAGCCGGACCCCTTAGAAATTCCACCTCAGCCAGACCTGGGACTGATATGAGGAATTGGGTGACGCCAGTGGTCTGTACACCTCCCCAGATTCTGGCATGCTTTCCCCTCCTACCCTGGCTACGGAGAAGGGAGCAACTTTTGCCATGGTGGTGTGTGGAGCAGTGGAGGTCCTTGACCTACAGCTTCCCACTGTGGCGGTCAAGACTAATGTCTTGGCAGAGGTCCTGCAGCCTGGGGTTTTGAGCTCGGAACCCCTACTGCCTTTTAATGAGGCTATGACAGACGTCCTTCTGGGGACATGGCCCCAACCAGCACAGGAGCTCATGTGAATAGGACGATCGCCTGCCTCCATGGCCCCAAACCGAGGGACCCACTTTTCTTCACCACCCACCCCACCCCCCTGTAGCAGGGATTCTGCTCCTACACAGAACTGTGCATAGAGACTTGGAACCTCAGTGAATTAGGGTGTGCCAAAACTCACCTTAGTAGCCAATATCCCATACCAGACTAGCAACCATTGTCTCATTGGTTCTTCTATAACACCAATGATTAGACAACCCAGAACATGGAACTTAGAATACCTCAGGCAATGTGGAACACATGAACACTCTTTCGTTATACTCTCATACCAGTCCAAAACAGGGAGTAAAAGGAGACACAAGCAAGTTTGAAATATTTATTTCTAATGCCGTGTTCTCAGGCGCAGTATCTAAGCTAATACAAGCAGACATATTATAAGCAACAAGATTATCAGCATAGTTACTATTCCATAAAATACAAGGGGAGAAAGCATGTTACAATGCTAAATAGAAAACAGGTTAGAATACACCTATATCTCACCCTCCCTTGCTAGTAATAATAAAATTAATACGTTTATTTAGCATAGTTAATTAAAATCATTGCACTATTAACCATAAAATGCTTTTTTTAAAACAACCTTTTGGTTGATAGACATTAAAAGCCCTTATGCAAAAGATTCTGTACAGTAAAACTCAAGGTTAAAAATGTCTTAGAGGTAGCCCTCAGTGGCTTAGTGCTATAGCAGATCAGTCACAGCCCAGTTCTTAGTCGGGGTGTAGTTAAAGAAATATTTGCATGCTGCAAGCATTGTTCCATTGCGGTTAGGGGTTGAGTCCGTAGAGTGGTCATTATTGGAACGTGTTCCCATCAGATAGGTGGCATACATTAGCAAATCCTTGTTTGTCTTTCGCGTTTTTGAGCAGTTTTAGTTCGGCTATCGTTAGGAATTTTACTAGTCTGCTGTTTAGCTGGGTGTTTTCTGCGTTTAGACAGGCTAACACAGCTTGCCTCCTAGTGCGAATGCCCTTCAGATAAACCGTTTTATTAGGAGTTTCCGCCGTGCTTGGAGCATTTCTTTGCATAGGCAGATTAGATGTAATATATCGCCTTGCTTTGCGTTGCACAGTCTTCATGTGTCTTGTGCTGGTGGCCTTTGCCATGGTGGAAGATGCTGAGTGCAAGGCAGAATTCCCAGTCTATGCCTCACAAAGCTCATTTTTGTTGCCTTCGTGCACCTCTGGTTAAAGTATGTTTGGGGAGCAAATGCTTTATGAGTTAAGGGTCATCCATGCATGAGCTCTGTTTAAAAAGGTTGCCTTATCTTCCACCAGTGAAATTTGTTTACTAGCCTTCCAGACACGTTTTTTTGAAGTTATGATAGCCGATTTGGGCATCCCATAGCCCCTTGAGTTTGGTGTATTCCAAGGCTGACTGTAGATAGTTTCTGGCTTGGGAGTGCTCTCCGTGCTGTAAATCTTGCCACAACAGATGGTTAAGCGTGTGAATGGGGGCACTGCTAATCTTAGACCAGCAGATGATACATACCCCATGCCTTGCAAGATCCTGACGTGGGAGCCCAAACTCCAGCCTTATTTGTGCTGGAGAAGTGTGGTTCGGAAGGCAGAACATTTGTCTGTAGGCTTTGACCTGTATATTGTCCAGTTCCTTTGCGTCACTGCCCCGCATTGCTTCGCTGCCATACGCAATTGAGGGGAGTAGTTTGGCCTGGGCTACCTTTAATAGTGGTGTCAAGATCGGCCCGTCAGTTTGTTAGCGAGGTTTTTCATTGTTAGAGCCGTTAACAGACCCTTTCTTCTTGCTTCCTCCTTATGGGACTTAAACAACCCTTCATTGTCAAATATGACTCCTAGGTACTTGTATTCGTCAACTGACTCAATTTTAGTATCACTGAGAAACCCAGTTTCTGTAGTAGGGGATCTCTGTGTATAGTCCTAATCTAGTGAATAGTCCCGCCCATGTGCGAGGACCCGGCAATCAAAAATAATCTCTTAAGTTGTCAGAAAATTGCAGAACTGCAAAGACACTTAAGAGAGAATTTAAAGACAAATAATGCAGCCTATATCCACAGGCTACACTGTCCAGTACTTCAACTAGAAATTCCACCAAAAATCCACAAACAGCAAAGCCTGTCCAGATTTCCCTTGCTTTAACAGCAAAAACCCTCTGGAATGATAGAGAGGAAGGCATGGACAGACAAGCCCCATAGGCTGCCATTATGTGGCTTAAATAGGATACTGTGCCTTTAAGAGAACTTTCCAGAACTTCTCCCAGTATCCCAGAATGCACAGCAGGTCCCTCTTACTTTCAGTTCTTTTTTCCGGCTCCTGCTAACAGGACCCTGTTGCATTGAGCTCTCCCTTTTTCAAGGGTTTATTGGATTTTTGTGCACTTTTAGCTTTAAAAGTGTTTTCAATTGTGTACTTGGTGTTTCCCTTCACTTCTGTGTATTTGTTCAGGCTTTTTAGGGCTCTAAAATGCCTGCTCGCTTCGACAAGTGCCCAGCATGTGGAAGGAAGAAGGCCAAGTCTGATGCACACGACATCTGCATACTCTGCCTCCCTGAAGCACATGTCCCTGAAGATTGTGACATCTGCCAGACCTTTTCTACAAGGACCCTTAGGGACAGGCTGAAGATTAGGCTTCAAGGCCTGGAAGAGAGGCGACTGCAAGCTGCAGGTGGGTCTGGGCAGGCTGGGAAGGCCTCCTCTGCCCCTGCTGAGGCCTCTGGGGGCCTCCCCAGAGGCAGGAAGCCCAACAAAAGATCCCAGTCTCCATCAACGTTGATCGCATCGACGGCGACGTCGAGAGGGATGACGACGGTGTGTTCCCCTTCTCCCCGGGGCTCCGGGTCGAGACAGCGTGGATGGTCGACGTCGAGAGGCCTGGTAGGCCGCCGTCAAAGTCACCGCGACGGCGTCGTCGGCGTCGAGCCATCGACGTCGAAGAAGGACCGACAGGCACCGGCACTCGCCGTCGAAGCGACACCGCCGGTCGCCGTCGAGCAAACGGTCGCCGTCGAGGACCGCGAGAAAACTGTCGATGCGGAGGAAAAGTCGACGCTCGTCGTCTAGGACTGACCGTTCGTCGTCGAGGTGGCGACGGTCGACGTCGAGGAAGAAGCACTCGACGTCGAGGAGACGGCGTTCGACGCTGGAGTCGAGGGGTCGACGTTTGACGCCTGAAAAACGACGCTCGACGTCGAGCAGAAAGAGATCGGCGTAACCGAGGAGTTCCGCCTCCCCTAAGCGGCGCAGAAGGGATTCTGGCGCGAAAAGTCACGCTGGATCTGGTGAAGGACGCCGGAGGTGTCGCTCACATTCTGGAGGGTCTGGGTCGCAGTCTCCTTCCCCAAAGAAGTCACCGGGCTCGGTGTACTCGGTGGTCTATACACCACCTCGGCCTAACACTCCTCCTTCTCTACCTAAGGAGGCTCTTCCCACCAATCCGCCGCTACCTCCACTACCTCCACTTCCTCCTGCGGGGCAACCTCCTCCACCGGTCCCACCTCATGGGCCCGCTCCTCGGCCGGAGGTACCTCCTGTCCTACCACCGAGATCGGTGTCACTGCCTCCGCTTCCTACACCGCCTAAGGGGACTCCAAAACCTAAACCCCAGGATAGGCCACGGAAGACGCCCCCACGGAAACCGGTGGAGAGCCCACGTACTGGGAGATCGTGCTCCCGTTCCAGAAGGAGGGAACGATCGCGCAACAGGTCATCCACACGGTCGAGACGACGCCACAGGAGGCACAGATCTCGTTCCCGGACAAGGTCTTCAGGGACCAGGGACTATTCTCCGACCTTGTCGGATTCGCCAGAAACGAGGGTGTCACCGATTGATGATCTGGTGTCTTTCCAGGACGTACTTTTACGAGGTGCAGCGAAGTTGGGCATTGCTTTGACGGTGCCCACGCCCAAGACATCGGTGATCTTCGAGACGCTGCACCAGAAACATTTGTCTCGGCCGTTACTGCCACTGGTACCGGGCCTGGAAGAACCGGCCATGGACCTTTTTCTCACCCCGGCGGTGACTAAGGCGGCACCCTTGAGACTGCAGAAAAAATACCGGGCCCCGGAATCGGGTCCGGCCTTTCTAAGGGTGGAGCCCCCTCCAGATTCGGTGATTGTGACGTCAGCTCGTAAACAGCATGCCACCACTCCATCCTCCACAGTTCCACCAGATAAGGAATCTAGGTGGCTGGATTTGTCTGGGAGAAAGGTTTGTGGGACATCAGCGACTTCCATGAAGGCCGCTAGTTCCACGGCCTTGTTGGGACGGTATGACCGAGCCCTCTGGGAATCCCTACAACAGTTTGTGGAACATCTGCCGCGTGACAAGCGAGAAGACTTCCAGGAGGTGTTGAATGAGGGGATGTTGGTGGCAAATCAGGTCATCAGTGCTGCAGCCGACTCTTCCCTGCTGGCGGCGTATGGTTTCACGCCTGGCTCCGCCTCACGTCCCTAAAACCGGACGCGCAACAAAGGATTGCCAATCTACCATTCTCTGGCAAAACCCTATTCGGAAAACACGCGGATGATGAAATGGCCCTCATGAAGGCGGAGGCCGAAACACTCACGGCGGTGGGTTTGGAAAAACCCAAGAAGTCGTATAGCCCGTTCCAACGGCGGTTCGGTGGCCAAGGCAGAGGGCGTGGCCAGTCTTCAGGACAACAGCAGCAACAACAACAGCAGCAGTTCAGAAGACCGTTCCAGAAGCGCCAGAGAGGTAGAGGCGGCCACCAGTCGGCAACAGCGACTAAAGGCCAGGCCGGGTCTAGGCCCTGAGCGCTTACTTCCCCTGCAACTGTTACCCACTCCGGTGGGGGGAAGCATTCAATCTTTTCTGGCAAAGTGGAGAAAAATTACTCGGGACAAGTGGGTGCTGAATATTGTTTGCAATGGATACAGTCTTCGGTTCACCAGCCCGCCTCCAACAATCCCGCCGGTCAGCTCGCAGTTTCAGCTGCACGAACTCCAGGCAGAGGCAGATATCCTGTTAAGGAAAAGGGCGACAGAAGACGTACCTCTGTCTCAAAGAGGAAGAGGTCTGTACTCCCGGTTCTTTCTGGTTCGAAAAAAGGACAAGAACGAGTTCAGGCCCATTCTGGATTTGCGACAAGCAAACAAGTGGATTCGCAGAGAAAAGTTTTGCATGCTGTCGTTGCATCAGATTTATCCTGCGACGGGGAGACTGGCTGTGTGCCATAGACCTCCAGGATGCATACTTCCATGTGCCCATTGTTCGCAAACACAGGAAATCTGAAAGAGACACGTTAGTATTAGATTCCTTACCTTAGAATATCCCCAGGCGTAAGACTGGATCCGGAAATTTTTGCGTAGCAGTACCCTTGCGCGTCAGTAGGCGTCGTCTGCGGCTCCGCGTCCGTCGTGGGCGCCGTGAGGACGTCGTCGGAGTACTTCGACGCCGCCTCCGCGTGCTGACGTCAGTTCTTCTTTTTTCCGCGCAAGCAAGCGCAGATCTGGAAAAAGCAGTAACCCTAGTCATTTTTGACTAACTTTTTTGATCGATTTTGATCATTTCGCGAAGTCTTTCGACTCCGATCGGTGCCGTAGGGATGCCCGGCTTTAAGCACTGCGAGGATTGCGACCGCCTGATGTCGGTCACGGATCCTCACCACCTGTGTTTAACCTGTCTAGGCGTCGATCACGACGACAAGTCCTGCTCCGACTGCCGGGCCCTCTCTTCGAAAGCCAGGCGGGTGCGGTCCCGCAGGCGACTCAAACTCCGGCAGTCGGTCCCGCGCCGCGAGAGGTCTCGGTCCCATGGGAGGTCGAGGGACAGGTCGCGGGCACGGAGCCACCACAGCTCCGAGAGTAGGCCCCTGGGCTCAACGCGACGCCGGAGGAGGTCGAGCGCTTCCTCATGGCCATGAGGAAACTCTCTCCTCCGACGGGCTCCGCGGCGCCTTCGGGCCCAGCGGACCCGTCTGGGACCCCTAGCGGGTCGGGGTCGGCCCCAACGCCGTCGGGTGCTGCGGCCCCGACGCAGCCGACGCCTTCGGGCCCGGCGCAGCAGGTTCCCGTTATCCCGACGCCGCCGGCGCCTTCGGGGTTCAATTGCTCCGGCGCTGCCAGCGCCTTCGGGCCCGGCGCCGCAGGACGCCGCTGGACCTCCTTCGGGTTCTGGTTCGTCGCCGGTGGACCTTACGACCTCCCCGGCGTCGGACCCTCAGGTGTCGCCTCCAGCGGCGACGTCCCCGGTTCCACCTTCGTTCCTGTTCAGGCGCCGGGACGGCCCCGATGGGCGCCGCTCCAGACGTCGTTTGGAGAGTTTCACTTCTATGAACAGGCCCCATTGGTTGAGAACCCTGAGCTTCAGGAGATGGGTGATGAAGAGGACTGGGAGGGGTCTGAGACCCTCTGACCCGGAAGTGTCAGTCTCATGAGGACTGGGCAGGAGACCTTGGGGAGGCCAGTGACCTGGACACCTCTCCAGACACTGGTTTTGTCTGCCCTCCTACCGTGGCTTCGGAGGAGGGGGCAACCTACAGTGTGGTGCTGATGAGGGCTGCCAAGGCCTTGGGCCTTGAGCTCCCCGTCGCGGTCGTGAGGACTAATCTCCTCACTGAGGTCCTTAAACCGCAGTCAAGCTCGGCCGAGCCTCTGCTGCCCTTTAATGAGGCCTTGACCGACGTTCTTCTGGGCACTTGGTCCAAGCCCGCTAAGGGTTCGCCCGTAGATAGGAATGTGGCCAGACGCCACCGCCCAGCCCCGGGCGACCCATGTTTCCTGTCCACCCCCCCCCCCCACCCCCGAGAGCCTGGTCATCCAGGCCTCCAATTCCCAGACCGCGTTCCCATCGGCCCCGCCGGACAGGGAATCCAAGAGGTATGAGCAGTATGGTAAAAAAGATCTTCTCGTCCCTTAGTCTGGGTCTGCGGTCTTCCAACACCGCATGCCTCTTGGGCCGTTACCCCACTCTCTGTGGGATACGGTCGCGGAAGTGCTGCCAGAGTGTCCTTTGGAGGTACGGGCTAAACTCGGCCAGTCCCTTGTGGAGGGCTGGGATGCAGCCATAAATATTCCATCCGGTGTGGGCTGGATACCACCGACTCGCTAGGTAGAGCGATGGCAACGACGGTGGCGGTCAGACGCCACGCCTGGCTGAGGTCCGCCAACTTTTCGGCAGATGTCCAGAACACATTGATGGACATGCCGTACGATGGCCGTCGCCACTTTGGCGACAAAGCAGACCATGCGCTTGAGCGCTTTAAGCACTCCAGGGCTACGGCCAAGTCCTTGGGCCTCTCGGCCCCGCGCCAGGAATCGGCTGCTTATCATTCCTTTCGTGGCCACACGTGCTGCCAGCCACGCTCCGCAGGGTAATACCCAACACGGTGGCGGCCGTGGGAACCGCCGTCCCGGCGGTCGGGGACATCGCGAGGTCAGTCCACACCTTCCCCCGCAGCATCCGCCTCAAAACCCTCCTAGTCCGTGCTTTCAGGCCCATGTGACGCCAGTGGGGGGCAGGGTTCGCCATCACCACCTCCACTGGCGCACCGTCACTTCGGACAGGTGGGTGCTGCAGATCGTCCGAAGGGGCTACTTCCTCCCCTTCGAGGCGACTCCTCCAGCCATGCCACCGCAGAACCACCGTGTATTGGGGGATAATTTGCGACTTCTGCAGGAGGAAGTTACGGCCCTCTTGGCTAAGGGGGCCATAGAGCGCGTTCCTGGGCCAGAGGTGGGGTGTGGTTCCTACTCCCACTACTTTCTGGTACCCAAGAAAGGCAAAGGGGGCCTACGCCCTATCTTGGACCTAAGGAACGTCAACGGCTTCCTCCGGAAGGAGAAGTTCAAGATGCTGACACTGGCTCAGGTCCTAGCTGCCCTGGATCCAGGAGACTGGATGGTAGCGTTGGACTTGCAGGACGCTTATTTCCACATCCCCGTCCTGCCGGCCCACCGGCGCTACCTGCGGTTCACGGTAGGCCACGATCACTTTCAGTATACCGTGCTCCCCTTCGGCCTTACCAGCGCCCCACGGGTGTTCACGAAGGTGATGGCGGTGGTCGCAGCTCACCTGCGCAGGGTAGGGGTTTCAGTCTTCCCCCTACCTCGACGACTGGTTGTTGAAGGCGGGCTCGCCCCAGACAGTCGTCAGCCACCTCCAGACTACGGCAGACCTCCTGCACCTGCTGGGGTTCTCCATCAATGTGCCGAAGTCACACCTGTGCCCCTCTCAGAAGCTCCTTTTCATCGGAGCGGTTCTCGACTCAGCGTGGTTTCGGGTTTATCCACCGGAACAGCGGGTCCGGGATATTCAGGCTCTGATTCCCATCTTTCAGCCGTTATCCCGGGTCTTGGTCAGGTTGACACTGCGGCTTCTGGGGCTGATGGCCTCCTGCATCCTGCCGGTGCATCACGCCAGGTGGCGGATGCGGGCTATGCAGTGGGACCTGAAGTTTGAGTGGGCCCAGCATCAGGGCAACCTATCCGACCACGTCCTGATCTCGGAGGGCACTGCGAGACAGCTGCAGTGGTGGCTCACGGACAGCGGCAGATCCCTCTCCCTTCCCCAACCGGAGCACGTAGTTGTGACGGACGCGTCCCTCCAGGGATGGGGTGGCCACATGGGAGAGGCGGAGATCAGAGGCCTCTGGTCTCCGGTGGAGGCCCGGCTCCACATCAACCTGTTGGAGTTACGGGCAATTCGTCTAGCGCTGAAGGCATTCCTCCCCTCTGTCAGGGGGAGTGTAGTGCAGGTGTTCACGGACAACACCACCACCATGTGGTACTGCAACAAACAGGGCGGGTGGGGTCGTGGACCCTTTGCCAGGAGGCTCTGCGCCTCTGGCAATGGCTGAAACGCCAGGGCGTGACCCTGGTGGCTCAACACCTGGCAGGTTCTCTGAACGCCAGGGCGGACGAGCTCAGTCGTCGGTGCATGATGGATCACGGATGGCGTCTGAACTCGGACGTGGCGCAAGGCCTCTTTCAGCGATGGGGAGAGCCTTGGTTAGATCTATTCGCCACCGAAGAGAACGCGCAATGTCATCAGTTCTGCGTTTTGGAATTTCCAAGGCGGCACTCGCTCGGAGACGCTTTTCGTCGCGAGTGGAGTTGCGGTCTATTGTACGCCTTTCTGCCTATACCACTTCTGCCCAGAGTGCTGAAGAAGATCAAGCGCGACCGGGCCCAAGTCATCCTTGTGGCTCCGGACTGGGCACGAAGGTACTGGTATCCAGAACTACTCAGTATGTCAGTCGATCCCCCGGTTCGTCTGCCTCTTCAGGAGGACCTTCTGTCGCAGCAGCAGGGGACGATCCTCCACCCGAACCTGTCCAGTCTCCACCTCCATGCTTGGAGATTGAGCGGCGACAGTTGAGGCCATTTGACTTGCCTCCTGAAGTCTGTAAAGTCATTCTGGCAGCCAGGCGTCCCTCCACAAAGTCGGTATACGCCTGCAGGTGGAACAGATTTGTGGCATGGTGCACAGGAAAGGCTGTGGATCCTCTTGCTGTCCCTCTCTCTGAGGTTCTTCTCTTCCTTCTTTCTCTTGCCCAGCAGGGCTCTGCTCTGGGCACTATCAAGGCCTACCTTTCTGCCCTTTCAGCCTTTCTGAGGCTGCCTTATCAACCTTCTTTGTTCAAGTCCCCTATTGTAAATAGATTTCTAAAAGGCATCACTCACACGTTCCCTCCTGTTCCTTTTGTGATGCCTCAGTGGGACTTGAACCTTGTTCTTATGTTTTTGATGTGCGCTCCCATTGAGCCACTTCACAACTGTCCTCTTCGCCTTCTGACCTTGAAGACTGCTTTCCTGGTTGCCATCACCTCTGCCAGGAGAGTGAGTGAGCTCCAGGCCCTTTCTTGTACTCCTCCTTTCCTTTCTGTCCATCCGGACAAGGTTGTGTTGCGTACTAAGCCATCTTTCCTGCCCACGGTTGTCACAGCCTTCCACATCGGGCAGTCCATCACCTTGCCAACCTTCTTCCCGCCTCCGCATCCCTCTAAAGAGGAAGAGCGGCTCCACCGTCTGGACCCAAAACGTGCACTCTTTCTTTTTGGATCGCACACAGCAGTTCCGGGTGGATGACAAACTCTTTGTTGGTTACGTGGGCGCTAAGAAGGGGAAAGCGGTGCACAAGAGAACCATCTCCCGGTGGATCATCTTGTGTATCCAGGCATGTTACACCTTGGCTAAGTAGGAGCCCCCTGTCGGATTGCGGGCTCATTCCACCCGAGCCACTGCAACTACAACTGCCCTGGGCCGGGGAGTGCCCTTACAAGACATCTGTCAGGCAGCTACATGGGCATCGCTGCACACGTTTGCAAGACACTACTGCCTGGACAGCCTAGTCCGGAGGGATGGCTTCTTTTGCCGTTCTGTCCTCCAGGACTTTCTGGTGTGCTTATTGGTTCGCAGACCCACCACTGGGGCTGGTATTGCTGGGGTATCTATTCTAAGGTAAGGAATCTAATACTAACGTGTCTCTTTCAGATGCACAAGTTACTACTTGTGTAACGATATATCTGTAAGAGACATTAGTTAGTATTAGATTCCTTACCGACCCACCCATCCTCCCCGTTCTGCGAACCGATATCTAGGGTTAGGGTTGTCCCCTTTCAGGGCCCTAGTTTCAATGGCACCAGTGTTGGTTTTTAACATGGCTCAGCGCTTCTGGCGTGGAAAAGCTGTGTCTAAGAACTGACGTCAGCACGCGGAGGCGGCGTCTAAGTACTCCGACGACGTCATCACGGCGCCCACAACGCCGACGACGGATGCGGAGCCGCAGACGACGCCTACCGACGCGCAAGGGTACTGCTACGCAAAAATTTCCGGATCCAGTCTGGCGCCTGGGGATATTCTAAGGTAAGGAATCTAATACTAACTAATGTCTCTTACAGATATATCGTTACACAAGTAGTAACTTGTGCATTAGGTTCTCTGCCTTGCTAGAAGGTTATTTTATATCTACAGAAGGCCTCTTGGGATTACAAGGGCGGCCCCATACCTCAGGTCCTAGCAGAAATGTATCACATCAGTTTCTGCACCAGCTCTCTGCATGCAAATGTTCTCCAAGTGTGTGTGATCATGCCTACGCAGTGCATTATTAAACACGCCAAAATCAGAGGTGGCCACAACTGCATATATGTTATGTCTAGAACGTGCGTTGATCAGTCCGAACAACAACCACTGTGTTGAAATAACCTTGAAGGCCTCTGCACTCACTGTTCAAACAAAGCTTACCAAGCAAGGCTGCTAATATAGAAAAACATATTAGTCTCGTTTGAAGCAAAACACTCTGCTAAACTCTAAACATTTATAATAATGTGTGCCGTGTGCAAAGGCAGCAGAAAGGAAAAATGGCGTTTAAACTTCTAGTAAGCTCATGCCAACTTAACACAGTGTAAATGCAAGGCTCATCCCCATGACACCCCAAAGCTTAGTAGTCCAAGATTTCACGGCGCATTCTCTTTTGCACACCTGGACAGGGAATCCAAGTGGCCAGCTTAGTGTTGCGGTCGATGAATACCTCACACGGTGTTATTCCGATTCTCTATGGGATACAGTTGCGCAGGTGCTTCCCGGAGTCTCGGAGGAGGACCAGACTCTGCTCTTCCAAGCTATATCAGATGGGAGAGACGCAGCTAGGTTCGCCATCTGATGCGGCTTGGACACGACGGCCTCGATAGGTAGAGCGATTTCCACAACGGTGGCAGTTCGTCGCCATGCCTTGCTGAGAACATCTGTTTTTTTGGGGGATGTCCTAGCCAACCTCACGGATTTGCCCTTTGATGGCTTCCGTCTCTTCGGAGACGAGGCAGATACTGCCCTCGAACGCTTGAAGGACTCGCTGACCAAGTCCTTGGGCCGCACCACTGGCCCCAGGGCTACATCCAGTTTTCACTCCTTTCATGGCTACGGATGGGGCTACCAGACGCATTGACCCTATTCTGACCGGATGACCTCTGAGTTCAGCAACCTCTGCGGGGCCGTGGACGCGGCTCATCCCGGCCTCATGGGTCCGGGTACCAGAAATCGAGCCAAGCTACCATATCGTCCTCCACCACAAAACCTTCCTATTAAAATTCTTCAGGAACACTCTGTCAGTTGGTGACATAATACGCCATCAGTTCCACCACCGGCAAACCATCACATCGGCTAGGTGGGTGCTGCAAATAGTCCGAAGGGGCTACTCCCTCCCCTTCAAGACTACACCTTCTTCTATGCCTCCAGCATACAATCGGCTGACGGAGGATCACTTTGCCTTACTCCGTGAGGAAGTCAATGCTCTCTTTGCCAAGGGAGCTTTAAAAGAGGATTCCCGAGCTCTAAGTAGGGCGTGGTTGCTACTCTGGCTACTTCCTAGTCCCCAAGGAGGACAGAGGCCTTTGTCCTATCCTAAATCTCAGAACCCTAAATTTCTTCCTCAAGAAGGAAAAATTCTAAATGCTCACCCTTGCTCAGGTCCTGTCTGCCCTGGACCCAGGAATGTGGATTGGACTTGCACGATGCATTCTTTCATGTCCCCATCCTGTCTAACCATTATCTCTACCTGCGGTTTACAGTGGGTCATGAGCACTTTCAGTTCACTGTGCTTCCCTTCGGCCTCACCAGTGTCCCTCAGATGTTAACGAAAGTGATGGCTTTGGTCGCTGTTCACCCTGCGGAGATCTGGGTCTTCCCCAGTCTCGACGACTGGTTGTTGAAGGCGGGCTCGCCTCAAGCATTAGTCTCCCACCTCCAGACGACGACTAATCTTTTGCATTCGCTGGGGTTAACCATCAACATGCCGTAGTCTCTCCTGACTCTCCCTCTCAGTCACTTCTTTTTATTGGGGCGGTTCTGGACACAGTGCAGTTTTTAGCATTTCCTCCCAAACGGCGAGTCCAAGATATTCAGGCTATGATACTGATGTTTCAGCCTCTATCCTGGGTTCCGGTGAGGCTGAGGCTGTTGGGCCTTATGGCTTCCTGCATCCTGCTAGTGACCCATGCAAGGTAGTACATGCTGGCTCTGCAGTGTTACTTGAAGTTCCAATGGGCACATCATCGAGTAAATCTCGCCGACCTGGCCCAGATTTCAAAGGGAGCTGCGAAAGATCTGCAGTGGTAGCTGACAGACCGCGAGTGGTTCAACGACAGACCCCTCTCCCTTCCCCACCCAAATCTCACAGTAGTGACGGACATGTCTCTTCTGGGCTGAGGTTGCCATCTGGTGGAGGTGGAGATCAGAGGACTCTGGTCTCCAGTGTAAACCAAGCTCCATAGCATCCGCTTGGACTGGCACTGAAAGCCTTTTTTCCATCCTTAAAAGGAAGACTTGTTAAAGTGTTTACAGACCATACTACTGCCATGTGGTACTGCAATGAATGGGGCGGGTGGGGTAGTTGACCCTCTGTAAGAGGCCCTGCGTCTCTGGACTTGGCTGGAACATCAGGGAATTTCCCTGGTGGTTCAACACCTGGCTGGTTCTCTGAATGCCAGGGTGGATGAGCTCAGCTGAAGGTGCCTTGCGGATCAAGAATGGCATCTCCACCCGGAGGTGGCTCAGGGTCTCTTTCTGCAGTGGGGAGAGCCTTGGTTAGTTGCCTCCAAAGAGAATGTGCAATGTCAGCTGTTTTGCACATTGGAGTTTCCAAGGAGGAGCTCTCTCTGCGACGCTTTTTCACCGCGAGTGGAGTTGCGGCCTCCTGTACGCTTTTCCGTCTGTACCACTTATACCCAGAGTGCTAAAGAAGATCAAGCGCGACCGGGTCCAAGTAATTCTTGTGGCTCCGGACAGGGCACATCGAGTCTGGTACCCCTCGATTCTCCGATCAGACCGCCTCTTCTGGAAGATCGTCTGTCTCAGCAGTAAGGGACGGTCCTCCACCCGAACCTGTCCAGGCTCCACCTACTTGTGCGGAGATTGAGCGGGGACAGTTCCCAGCTTTCAACCTTCCTCCCGAAGTCTGTAATGTCATCTTGGCAGCCAGGCGTCCCTCCACTAAAACGGTATACGGCTGTACATGGAACAGATTTGTTGCATGGTGCACAGCAAAGGCTGTGGATCCCCTTTCTGCACCTCTTTCAGAGGTTCTCCTCTTCATTCTACGTTTGGCCCAGCAGGGCTCTGCTCTGTGCACCCTTAAAGGCTATATTTCCGCCATTTCGGCCTTTCTTCCCCATCCTTATCACCCTTCTCTTTTTAAGACCTCTATTGCAAATAGGTTTCTGACAGGCATTGTAGGAAGGTGGATACCTGACTATGGTTACCCCAGATTTTTTGCCTTGTGTTTAGCTGGTTTTCGACTTAGTTGGCCTGGGATCCTGCTAATCAGGACCCCAGGCTATCTGTTCTCACTGTAAAATGGACTCCATGTACTCTAGGTACATCTCCAATTGGATATTGGGTCACCCTTGCGAGTCCCTGTATAGTGTACCATAGGTACCCAGGGCATAGGTGCACCCAAGGCCTACCAGGGGCTGCAGCATGTATTATGCCACCCCTGGCTGGCCATCCAAACTGACACAACTGGCTGATCATTCAGCTGGGGCAAGGTCGTGTAATCACCCCTTGCTTAGGTATGGTATTCCTATACTTACTTATATATAGACACATAGTAACCTATAAGTCGCTCCTATGGCAGGCCTTAACAATCCTGGAGGCAGAGTGCTTGGTTATGTGTGAGATGGTGCTCTAGCATGAGCTGAGCCTGTCTGCAGCTTTCGGAACCATGTCCTTATAGCTGTTCTATGATATTGCCATACCATATACTCTTAAGTGCATTATGAACCTCGCGGTTAAATGCTAACTCTAGTTTGGCTTTATCAGAACATGTTGTGTAAGGTGTCATACGCTTTGGAATACTACCCCCCCTCGCCAGTTCTGGCGACGGGGGTAGCATTCCACCCTTCTAGAGGGAGAAGACATGTTGTTGCTGACTATCCCGGTTAAAGTTAACCAGAGCCCCAGCGTAACAAAATGGACGCTGCTGCCACCGACACAAGTCTGACCTCCTGCTGCTGGGAGTCCTTCCAGTCACGGAGGTTTGGACAATAGGTTACCTGCCTGGGGAGGTGCGAGCACCACCCTAGACAGGACTTTGTGTATTGGGACAGAGAGCTGAATAGAATGAGACACTGCCTGGAGCACACTAGGTGCTCCATGCATACCCCAGTTCAAACCGGTTTCTGGGGCACTCCAGCCCCAGATCTGGCGCAAAACTGGACCAAGGAGAGGGGGTGTAACCACCCCCCTTAATGGTCCCACTCATAGGAGGGACCTAGTAAGTAATCCAGCCCCTTTTAGTTGTATAAAGGTAGGAGCTGAGTCCTGAGATTCAGATTAATCCTGAACTGTAAACTTGAAATGAAACTCTGGACCATCAACAGTCTGCTGAAGCTGAACACTGAAGAATCTCCCTTGTGGCCAAGGAGTGACCACCCTGGACAACCAGGCACCATCCAGCAAATCAACGGGCTGCTTTGTCTACGTTACTGCCGGAACCAGAACACAGAGCCTTACAAGACCCAGACTTCCAGACCTCTCTGACCCTCTCTTCACGACTGCAGCATAGCCGAGATCCGTGGAGGCGACGAGACACGTGGGACCGGACATCTTGAAAAGCCTGCAACTTGCTACCTGTGCAGCTCCTGAGGCATCCTCGAAGCTGTGCACTGGGGATTGAGAAGCCCCGATCCCGAGCTCCATCTGCGACGAAGATCAGGCCCCCACACTCCACGAGTTCTGCGTGGGGCCCTTCTGTTTTTGTTCTGTTTGACGCGTTGTCCGGTTGCTGGCCCGTTGGCTAGTAGCCTCTGTGACAACAATCCTTTGGAACCACCTCTGTGGTCTGGTTGCTCCAGACTGGCGCTTGCTTCCCTGCAAAGGTGAGGCACCCCAGACCTTGCTGGTCTGCACCAGAAACCTTGGTTGTATCCTGTGTGGGTTGCCTTTGCCAAGTCTTGTCCTAAAGAGGTTGGAAGGGCTGTGATGGTCACAGCCCAAGCTCAGGCAGACTTCCCAGAAAAAGGCTGGCAGGGCTGTGATGGTCACAGCACACACCCAAACAGAGTTCCCTCCTGAAAAGGTTGGTAGGTCACAGCCCAAACTCTAACAGATTTTAGTGTTGTGAAGCCTGAAACTATGGATCACTCCACTCAGAGTATTGGGGAGGAAGAAAAGTCTCCCTCCCACCAGACATTAGGTGAGAGTCAGCCTCCTCAGGGAACTGACCCTACCCCTTGTGAAGAAAGTGCCCCAGAGGTAGCCAGGCCTGGCCTGACAGAGCCTATGATGTCAGCGGACCCTTCCCAGACAGGACTTTGTGTATTGGGACAGAGAGAGCTGAATAGAATGAGACACTGCCTGGAGCACACTAGGTGCTCCATGCATACCCCAGTTCAAACCGGTTGCTGGGGCACTCCAGGCCCCAGCGCGAAACTGGACCAAGGAGAGGGGGTGTAACCACCCCCCTTCCTGGTCCCACCCATAGGAGGGACCTAGTAAGTAATCCAGCCCCTTTTAGTTGTATAAAGGTAGGAGCTGAGTCCTGAGATTCAGATTAATCCTGAACTGTAAACTTGAAACGAAACTCTGGACCTTCGACATTCTGCTGAAGCTGAAGACTGAAGAATATCCCTTGTGGCCAAGGAGTGAACACCCTGGACAACCAGGCACCATCCAGCAAATCAACGGCTTGCTTTGTCTACGTTCCCGCCGGAACCCGAGCACTGAGCCTGACAAGACCCAGACTTCCAGACCTCTCTGACCCTCTCTTCACGACTGCAGCATAGCTGAGATCCGTGGAGGCGACGAGACACGTGGGACCGGACATCTTGAAAAGCCTGCAACTTGCTACCTGTGAAGCTCCTGAGGTACCCTCGAAGCTGTGCACTGGGGATTGAGAAGCCCCGATTCCGAGCTCCATCTGCGACGAAGATCAGCCCCCCACACTCCACGAGTTCTGCGTGGGGCCCTTCTGCTTTTGTTCTGCTCGACACGTTGTCCGGTTGCTGGCCCGTTGGCTACTGGCCCTTGCTTCCCTGCAAAGGTGAGGCACCCCAGACCTTGCTGGTCTACACCAGAAACCTTGGTTGTATCCTGCGTGGGTTGCCTTTGCCAAGGCTTGTCGACTCCAATCCGGAAGTCGACACCTCCACCTGCGAGATCCTTCGTGGGACAGCCCGTCTCCAGCACCTGGTTGTCGTCGACACCTCCTGGTCCACGTGGCTGCCAAGACAAGCTTCAAGACAGCACCTGATTGCTCCTCGGTGTCGTCTGGTTCCTTTCTGGTTCCACCCGGTCACTGGCTAGTGACCCAGACTCTGTCCCCTCTGCTTTCAGGTCCTCTTCATCCTCGATCCACCCTTGGATCCACCCGGACATCTTCCTCCAGGTCGCCTGCAGCATCTTTCTTCAAGGCTCCATAGGACTCAACGACGAAACCAGACACATCTTCACACCTATGCACCCGCCGTCCGTGGGTGAGGTAACGCGAGTACTTCGGTGCTCCCAAGGGTATTGACTATCCAAGTGTCTAAGTCTTTAGTTGTTTCCTCCTAGCTAAACCGGAAGTGTCCTAAATCCTTCTAAATCTAACTTCTAAGTTCCCATTGACTTTCATTGACTCATGCGTGTGTGTGTGTGTAAAGACAATGCACGCGCCGCCTGTGGGCCTCCTACTCCTAAACTATTGTTCAGATAGTGTAGCCCCAGCGATTCCCTAGGCCCTAGGCCTTTCCTTTTCTCGTGACGTGGTACTTATACCACTTTCTTAATATATGGTTTGCTTCCTCCCTAGGGCCTAACCGTAAATTGTGCAACTTAACGTATTCTGACTAAGTATCTTGTTATGTGCTTTGGCCTCTGATCTCATAAAGAGTTCAGAGGATTGTGTTAGTAAATAAATACATATATATTTTATATATATCATGTGTGGTGTCCTTTCATTTGATATTCAAGGGGTTACATATGGTAAAACAGCTGGCTTTACACGCCCTCAAGAATCTTTTAGCCTAAGACTGTTCTGTCCACGCTACTACTAGGATAGCTGGTCTATAAGGTTGACTTACAACCATCACCATAAGGCTTGTTTGGACTGGTGCAAGGTGATCACTAGAATAGTGAGCACCATATACCAGGCCAACTTCTCACAGGCATTACTCATCTCTTTCCTCCACCTCGTTTCATATTGCCCCAATGGGACTTGATTCATGTCCTTGCATATTTTATGTGTGCTCCCTTATAGCCACTTTATAATTGTCCTCTTCTTCTTCTTACTTTAAAGACTGCTTTCCTGCTCACCATCACCTCTGCCCTCAGAGTGATTGAGCTTTAGGCTATGTCCTCCAAGCCTACTTTTCCTGCTGTTCATCCGGACAAAATTGTCCTTCGCACTAGGCTCTTCTTTCTGCCCAAAGTGGTTACCTCTTTCCACATAGGTCAGACCATCACAATGCCCACCTTCTTCCCGCC
Organism: Lissotriton helveticus; assembly: GCF_964261635.1. Lineage (NCBI taxonomy): Eukaryota > Metazoa > Chordata > Amphibia > Caudata > Salamandridae > Lissotriton > Lissotriton helveticus. The sequence goes on from NC_136059.1 coordinate 647,107,247, forward strand.
TCCACACCCTTCCAGAGAGAAAGAGAGACTCCACTGTCTGCACCCAAAACGTGTGCTGTCCTTCTACCTTGACCGCACTAAAGACTTCCGGATGAACGATGAACTCTTTATGGATTATATTGGTTCCAAGAAATGTCGCGCCGTGCACAAACGTACCGTCTTTCGATGGGTTGCCCTATGTATCGAGCTCTGCTATTCTTTGGCTAAAAAAGAAACCTCCAGTAGAACTGCGCACCCACTCTACCAGGGCGAAGGCAGGCCCTACTGCATTGGGACGTGGAGTTTTATTGGTTGACATCTGCCAGTCAGTCACGTGGGCATCTCTGCACAAGTAAACCAAACATTACTGCCAAGTCCGGAGAGGCTGCTTCTTCGGCTGTTCTTTTCTCCAGGACTTCCTGGTGTGAACCTATTTCGCAGACCCTCCACCGGGTTTGGCATTGCTGGGGTATCTATTCTAAGGTAAGGAATCTATAACTACGGTTTCTTTCAGATGAACAAGTTTTGCAGCGTGACTCTTTCTGAATTCACTATGCTGTGCATTATTCCGCCATCTAGTGGTTAGGTCGGGAATTGTAGTCTTTTTTTTCTCTTTTTTTTTCGTAGTCCAGGTAGGCGTCGACATACCACCATTTGGTGTCCTTCGTGACGGCGACGTGCTTCCTCCAGAAGCTCCCACATTTGGTCACCATCTTCAGATTCTTTTTTCCGCTGTTGGGTCTGGATCGTTGCTGAAGAGTTCCAGAGTTTTAGGAAGAGGAATCAAAAAAATCTTAGAAAAGCACCGAAAATCAAGTTTTCAGCTACACCGGACTACAGGTCAGGTAACCGGCACGACGAGGGAGAAGGTTTCCGACAAAGACCTCAACGTTCTACAGAGCACGCGCTCGCAGGGGGCTCCCTGAGCGCGTGAATGGACAAAACACAGTTCAATTTTTGCACCAATTGCCACCACAAATACGCCCAGAAGGACCAGCATCCAGTCTGCAACCTCTGCCTGCCGCTCGACCACAGCAGCGAAGACTGCATCGCATGCTCATCATTTACACTCAAGACCCTCAGAGTAAGGGAGAGGCAGAAACGGGCGAACCACAACATGCAGGGGCAGGAACCACCTTCATTGCTCCGAGACTTGGGCCTCTCCAGTGGAGAAGAGGACAACATTGCAGAAGGACCGGAAGATTGCACGGTCGTCGAGGTCCATAAGAAGACGTCGAAGGAGGTAAGGGAGTCGTCGACCCCTAAACACTCGAGCAACACTCGAAAGGGTGAAGCTAAAGCCCCGAGCGACACTCGTAAAAGTGAAGCTAAGTCCTCAAAGGGAGCTTTGCCGCTGAAACACTCGACCAAGGCAACAGCAAGCAAGGACAGTCAGCCGAGCGGATCCTTTGAAAAGGACTCCCAATTGGCAAAAGCCCTCAAAAAACCAAGATCGTCTAAGGTTGCACTTGGAAAGGACACCTTTGCGCCGAGAAATGAAGGGCCAACATAGTCGTTGACGGCCCCGAAGAGAGACGCTCCAACCCTCAATGCCAAACATGCCGCCGAGATGGAGAGAAAGAAGAGGAGGCTCGAGGCTGAGCATCCTGCAGCGAAAAAAGGGACTTTGACGAGAAGATGAGCCAATTGCGGGATTCAAGCCAGAGGTGCAAAGCAACATCCTGAATACACCTTTTAACAGAGAGCAACTGTTCGGCACACCAGTTGACGACAAGTTGGCGCAGCTCAAGAAGGACGACGAGACAGCAAGGTCTATGGGAGCGTTGCAGTTCAGAGGGATGAATAGAGGCACACCCATGAGAAGGCCAGGTGGTAGAGGAGGCGACGTGCCTACCACATCGCACCAGACGTTCCAGCAGGGCTACCAAGGGAACAACCAAGGCCAGCAGCAGCAGGGACAGCAGCAGCAGAACTGGCAGTACCAGCTCCGGGGACAGTCCTTTCGAGGGCGCGGAAACAGACGAGGACAAACACAAAGGGGAGGCCAACAGCCCTCATCCAAGTGACTTCACCAGAAAGCCGACTCCCACCCTAGCAACACCTCGGGGTGAGCGGAAAAACAAACAGTACCTAGAACACCCAACACCAGTAGGGGGAAGAATAAAAAACTTCATCCTGGAATGGAGGAAGGTCACATCGGACAAATGGATACTAAACATCATACAATACGGATATTGTATGGAGTTGAAAAACAAAACAACCTCCAAACAGAAAACCAAAAAGCAAGGCACACTCAGCAAAGGAGCTCTCACTCTTACAACTAGAGGCGCAAGAACTGCTCAGCATGAGAGGTGGTGCCAAAAAACTAAAGAAACAAAGGAGTTTACTCACCTCGTTCTTTACTTTGTGCTGCACTCGTGCTCAGTGGCATTTCATGCACGACAGCTCCCCGGTCCACCGCAGCAAACCCATGCTGTTTGTGTGGAGGGAGTAGATCAATTTCCAGACAGTAGGGGGTATTTTTGCACTTCCTGGTAGGACATTCACGAGCGGCCATCTTGGCAAGGTGACGCTCTAGTGTTCTTCCCTACTGGCCTATTTTTAGGCCTTATAGGGCCGACGCGCAGCGGACGCGTCTGTGGCAAGCCCGTCTGCGCCCATCCGCGGCCGGATGGAGGCCAGGGCCAGAGATGCTGCCCATTTTCCCAGCACCCGCAGTTACATATATAGTAGATCGGAGCTATGCTCCCTTAAACCCTCATCCTGTATCAGTTTGCCCTTCTTGACTCCCGGGGATCCTAGGGAAGCATACTCATGCACGTGCTGTTGGTTTACCCCAAGTACCAGTTGCTCCACCACGTGTAATCAGTCCTGTAACTTAAATATTGTTGCCCTACCCAAAGAAGTGAAATTAAAAGCCTGTCTGATAAATTGCAGATCCATGCTCAAACATGCCTTGGATATTTATCAGTCCATCACAGACAACAACTGGTACCTTATGTTCCTGAATGAGACGTGGTTTTAGGTGATACCAGCCCTGCCTTGACTCTAGCCATCTCTGAGGATTATGGCATAGTTTGTGCCAACAGGCAAGGTGGGAAACAAGGAGGGGTGGATATCATTCATAAAACTAGATGGGAGATTGCAACATCTAATTTTGAACAGTTTGATTCCATCAAAGGTTTGCCATTTTGTATTAAACTCTCGACGTCTTCTTCTTGCTCAGGGTTCCTATTTTACAGACCCCCTAACTCCTACCTTAAACACATTTCTTCTCTTACGGACTATATCTCCCAAGCTAGCACACAATACTCCAACTTTATAATGTTAGGAGACCTGAACTTACATGTGGACGATTCTACTTGCCCGCATAGTTTCAATTTTATTACTACATTAGCCGGTTGCAATTTAATACAACATGTATCTCTCCCAACTCACAAGGCAGGCCATACTCTGGACCCGATTTGTTCCAACCTCCCTGATATCCTAGTTCATCCCCGCTGCCAGTGATTTGGTCAGATCACTTTCTGATCCCGTTTCAATTTCATTTGATAAGCAAGGCTAGAGCTACCTCTATCCCCAAAGAGTATAGAATGCATTGGAGGAGGGTTTCCTCTGAGTCTCTTAGGCAACATCTGAAGGACTCCAAGCCTTCTCTCTCCAATGACCTTGAGGCTAGCATCTCAAATTTAAATGAATGGATCAGCGATGCGCTTGATACCCTGGCCCCTTTGAAACCATTAAAGTCATCCAGATTGTCTCCTTCCGCACCTTGGTATTCGGAGGAGATTAGAACTAAAAAGTCAGAATGTAAAAAATTAGAACATAGCTGGCGACTTACCTATTCTGTAGAAAGCAAAACAGATTACCGGGCGGCGCTTAAAGAGTACAGCAAACTTCTCACTGGAAAAAAAGAGACTTTTTGGCCGATCGGATAAACAACGCTAAAAACTCCTCCAGGGAAATTTTTAAAATGTTAAAATCATTCACCGATCCATTAGCACTTACCCACACACATTCTCCCTCACAGATATTATGCAACAAAATATCTGACTTTTTTGAGGATAAAATCGCTCTGATCTATGCTTCTTTTCCTGTTCCACTCGATGTCTCCCAGACAATTAATGATTGTCTAGAGCAGACTCTGAGCATTGGACTCTCGGTATTTGCTGAGATATCCCTTGAAGCCTCATTGATTGAATTGCAGAAGTGCAAAGCAGGATTGCTGAGCGATCCATGGCCATCCAAACAACATAGTGCCCTAGCGGAGTGCCTGAATCCCAATCTAAATGACATTTGGAATTATTCACTCAGACAGGGTATTTACCCTGTAGCTTGAAAACATGCCTTTCTCCTGCCCATATTAAAAAAAGCTAACACTGATCTGGAAATCACTAGTAACTATAGACCTATTTCAATATTCCCCGCTCCTACGAAGGTCTTGGAGAAACTAGTGCATCAGCAACTGGCTGGTTTCATTGAGACCAGCAGCCTTCTTCATGAATCTCAATCTGGTTTCCGCACTGTTTCAGCACGGAATCAGTCCTGATTGAAATGGCTGATTCAATACGTTGGGCGGTGAATGGAGGTTCTAAGGCGGTGTTAGTGCTGTTAGATTAATCTGGAGCATTTGACACCGTCTCCCACCCCATCGTCTCGACTCACCTAAAAGACATAGGTATCCAGGGAACGGTGTTGAACTGGTTATCATCTTTCTTATCTGACCGTAAACAACAGGTCCGAACCCATCCTTTCATTTCTCCTGTTAAACCTCTTAATTGGCGGTGTTCCCCAGGGCTCGACCCTGAGCCAGCTTCTTTTTAATGTTTATCCAATTGTCAGAACTTATCTCTAAAACTGGGATCAAAATAACATCTTACGCTGATGATACCCAGTTATTGTTCACCTTTAGTGAGGTGTCCACTTCCTTCTTTGACCCACTAAAAGAGTGCCTTAATAACACTGCCGCCTGGATGGACCGCAACTTTTTAAGACTTAATACGGATAAGTCCAAGGTCTTGTTTTTTAACCAACGCTTTCCTCTTCCTACAAATTGATGGTGGCCTAATGAATTAGGCAATGCTCCTTCACCTAAGGACTCTGTCAAGAATCTGGGTGTTAAATGGGACAAATATCTATTCCTCTCGACGCAGGTTCAAACGCTTTCAACCAGCTTCTTTGGTAAAATCAAAATTATTAGGAACTTCATCAAATATTTGCCTAATGCAACCCGTAAAACCGTGGTCCATGCGTTGATAACCTCTCACCTGGATTATGTGAATGGCTTATATCTGGGTCTGCTTCGTAGACTCCAGATTGTTCAAAACGCTGCAGCCCTATCAGTCTGCGGTGTTCCACTCTGCCACCGCATCTCTCCTTATCTTCAACTACTTCATTGGCTGCCAATTAGCAAGCAAATCGAATTTAAGGCTTTGACTTTTGCATTTCGGGCAGAAAAAGGGAGTGGGCCGGCCTACCTAAGAAGGAGACTCCGACTCTATCAACAATCTAGATCTTTACGGTCCAACAACAAATGCTTCCTTGCCACCCCTCGGTTTTCGAAAGCTAGAATGGGAGGTAGATCCTTCGAGGTGGGCGCTACCACATGTTGGAATAAGTTAACCCCCCATTTACTTTTAATTCAGTCTGAAAAAGAGTTCCGCAAGTCTCTGAAAACCTGGCTCTTTAGTCAGAATGACTAGCCCTTGCGCATCTTCTCGCCCTGCTCTCTGTCTTCTATAGCGCCGGGACACCCCGTTTGGGGTAGCAGTGTGCTTAATAAATGTCTTAATAATTAATAATAATTTACTCAACGTACTTCCTGGTGCCAAAGGTGGACGAAATACTAAGACCTATCCTGGATCTAAGGTTCCTAAACAAATTCATTAAAACTCAAAGATTCAAGATGACTTCCCTACAAGAGGTAATACCAGAAATACGAGGGGATTTCATGCCTACTATAGATTTAAAGGACGCTTACTTGCACATCCCCATCAACCACAAGCACAAACGTCTGCTAAGGTTTGTGATCAACCAAAGTCACTACCAGTTCACAGTACTGTAATTCGGACTTAAATCAGCTCCAAGGGTGTTTACAAAATGCCTAGCAGCTGTCGCAGCACACCTACGAAGGCAAGGAATACACGTACACCCCTATCTTGATGACTGGCTCATAAAGGCAAGTTTGTACAGCCAATGCAAAGTACACATCCAGCAGGTCATACTAACGCTGACACAACTGGGTTTCTCGATCCATTGGGAGAAATAGTCAACAGAACCAGAGCAAATCAAGATATTTTTAGGGGCAGAAAGCGACATCATACAGGTCAAAGTATTCCCCAGCAGGAAGAGAACATTGGCGATACTGAAGGAAACACGTCATTACCGCAAGGAGCAAGTTTTGACCATGAAAACGGTGAGCAAGCTGATGGGAATGATGGCATCGTGCATTCACCTAGTCCAAAATATCCGACTACACATGAGGCCATTCCAGGAATGGATACAGCAGCAATGGTCACAGGCAACTGGGAGTTGGGAAAATCTAGTGGTTGTCACACATGCAGTGCATCAGGAAATAGCATGCTGGAACAAATAAAACATATCACAGGGGAAACCATTTACACAACCAACTCTAACAGTGACCATCACGACGGACGCCTCCCAGCTCGGGAGGGGCGAGCACATGAATAAGCTCAAGGTGAGGGGGGTATGGTCGCAACAGGATGCGGTCAAGCACATCAATTACTTGGAACTAAAAACAGTGTTCCTAGCCTTAAAAGCATTTTAAAAGAAACTTTACGGAAACAGGGTGTTGATCCAAACAGACAACACCACAACCACAACCATGTTCTACATCAACAAACAAGGAGGAACACAATCAGTAGCACTGTCTGGGGTAGCACAGGAAATATGGACATAGGATATTACACGGAGGATAGACCTACTAGCAATACATCTCCCAAGGAAGGACAATGTGGAAGCAGACAGACTCAGCAGGCAGACGTCAGCATCCCACGAATGGGAGATCAACCAACAGGAATTACCGAAAGTATTCCGGTAGTGGGGTACACCACAAATAGACTTATTTGCAACACATCAAAATGCAAAATACCAATACTTCCCACCCAAACCATCGGTCACAAGGGAATGCGCTATGGATAAGTTGGTCAAAGACCTTTGCATACGTTTTTCCCCCGATACCACTGATACACAGGGTACTCAACAAATGCAGGATCAGCAACATGTTACTGATACTAATAGCACCTCAGTGGGCCAGACAGTCATGGTTCTCACAAATAGTGGAGATGGCGCAAGCACCAGCACACAGATTCCCAAAAGAAGGGACCTGTTAACAATCCAGAACGGAAGGGTGCTACACCCAGAGCCAGAGAGCCTCAGTATGGTGGCATGGCTCCTGAGGACCTAGAGTTTGCACACCTCAAAGTACCGGCGAGCACAATGGCAGTGCTCAGAGAGGCGAGAAGACCTACCACAAGGAAATGCTACATAGCAAAATGGAAAAGATTGTTCGAGGCATGTGGGCTGCTGAATTCATATCTTAGCATAGATCGCCGCCTAGTGTTGGGTCCGGATGTTTGCACCTTGTTGTCTTGGAAGAGTCTTTGAAGTATCACGAGATAGGTGACTCCTCCCCTGGACTACAGTGCGCATGGGCATCTTCTCCATCTTCAGATTGTTTTTCTCCGCCATTGGGTTCGGATGCACTTCGACAACTCCAACTTCGGGACCGAAGTTTTCCAACTTTCGAAGTAAAAAAAACCCAAAAACGTATACTTGCGACGGTATTGTTTCTGCTCCCTATCCCTCGACTCGACAACGCTTTCCATCTATCTCTGGTAGTCGACGCGGGCCGTTGGGCCTTTTCGACGCCACGTGGGCCTCCTGCTGATGGAACGGACCCCGTCCAATAGATGCCCACAATCTCGATCCAAGTTTCCACATAGCGATAAGCATACAGTAGGCAGCAGGTGCCTATCTCCGGAGCTCAACAAAGAAAACAGTCCAGCTTGTGCTCAGTTCCGGTCGAAGAAAACTATCCGGAACCGAAGAGCTGCTCGACAAGAGATGCAGCGACAGGCACCAGAACCAGATAACATTTTCGACGATGAACATGAACTCCCAGAGGCAGCGGACTCCGACCTAGTCAAGGTAGAAGACCAGTCGGACTCGGATGAAGACATCCCACCGGGGCAAACCGTGAGTACCAAAGCCCCTACCCTGCCTCCACCTCCAGACAAGGCTCCGGTCAAAGCATCGCCTAAAAGCCTTAGCTGCGACCGACACACCGCTGCAGAAGCCCCGCCTTCCGGCTCGGCTCCGAAGACCACACCAAAGCCTTCCTGTACCCCGGGACCGAGCAAAACACTTCACAAAAAGGCCGTCGTCTCAAAAACGGCCGCAGAGCCGAGAACGGGCGCCGACACCCAAAAAGTTGCCGATCTGAAAAAGGCCGTCCAGCCAAAGAAGGTCGTCTATCCGAAAAAGACCGTCGACCCAAACAAGGTCTTTGAGCCAAAGAACACGGTCGACCCTAAGAAGGGCGTCGACCCAAAGAAGACCGTTGACCCGAAAAAGGTCATCAACCCGAAAAAGGTCATCGACCCGAAAAAGGTCATCGACGCGAAAAAGGGAATCGACCCAAAGAAAGTCATCGATCCGAAGACTGCCGCCGAGCCGAAGAAGGCTGTCGAACCGAAAAAAGTCGTTGACGCGAAAAAACACATCGAGCCAAAAAAGGCAGTCGAGCTGAAAAAGACCGTCGAGTCAAACAAGGCCGTCAAGCCGAAAAGAGCCGTCGAGCCGACAAAGGACGTCGAGCCGAAAAAAGCTCAGCAGAAAAATAAAAACAAATGACCGATTCAAAAACCTCGGGGCCAAAGCCACGGACAGTGGAAGAAGAACTTTTTTATCCTGATCCAGTGAGCCCAGACCAAAACAGACTGTATATAGAACCTGATACAGGACACATATCAGTTTACAATAGGAACAAGAGAAGACGGGACACTGAAGCACCTTCTTCTGTTCCTCCTAAGAAAAAGGACTTTGGGACATCCCCTTCTAGACCTTTCACACCTCCTCCTTTCACTCCTAACATGCCTTATGTTCCATATTCTCCTACACCTCCACACTATGATGGGGTAGAAGACATGGGTGAAGATCCTCAACAGGACTTTATGGACCCTGATGATCACGGAAACCAGGATAACACATGGGACGATCAGAATGACCCTGATGACCCATATGATACACAACCCATACCCAATACCTCGCCATACCCCACAAAGCCGTCTCCTACTGACAACACTGTCGCTTTTAACCAGCTAGTAGACGGAGTAGCTCAGTATCATGGCGTAAACATGCACACTGACCCTATAGAGGAGGATTTCCTATTTAACACCTTCCCAACATCAGAGAAGAGTGTACGTATACTCCCTATGCTGAAGGGAGTATTGATGTAGAAACAACAATGGTCCCTGGCAGGGAATTGGATGATTGGAAAATAAATATAGACTCAGTCAGTTCTATATTGATAAAGACATACCCAGCCGGGCAGTGGTCTTCCACGTTTTTATATTTTTAAATGAGGACATACAAAACAGAATAACACCTTCAACAGTTCACGTGCGTGGGGCACAAGCCTGTACCCATACCACGACCGTGCACAGACAAAGACATACACAAAAGGGCTTTTACAAGGCAAATTCAACAATCTCTATAGGGTTCCAGTTTTCTGGGCAGAGAGATTACTTATAGGTACCATTACAATGTTACATTTTGTACATTTCCACAGGTATATGGTACACACTGGGTCGACGACGTTTCGGACCCCCTTGTTAAATAATGGGGTCCATCATCAGGACAAGAAAATAGTTGCCTTTTGGTTATTAGCCTCTTTAGCCAGGAGGCAGTTCGCAAGCTCAAATAAGGGCGGGCGGATAGATTGCTGAAACAGGAATAGTGGAATAATCTATTCCGTGTTATTGGAATTTCCGAAATTTTTCGGAATTTCAAATAGAGTTCTGGAAAGGATTTCTTGTGTCCACTTGTACCAGTAATTCAGAATGGAGTCTTAGGGGTCCAAGGCGGGAAAGAGTAATTATCTCGAGTCCGCTTCAACCAGTGTATATTAATCAGACTTCCTCGAGGGTCCAGTGGCGGTAGACGAGTAGTGTCTTTTTCCGCTTGTTCCTTGGGAGCCGAATAATATCGGCGGCGCCGAGTCGCGCTGGGGTCCTGAAACCAGGGGGCCGGCTCAGTCGGCAGAAATTGAGTGCCTGGTTCCTGGTTGTCTGTGCACGGTCGTGGTATGGGTACAGGCTTGTGCCCCACGCACGTGAACTGTTGAAGGTGTTATTCTGTTTTGTATGTCCTCATTTAAAAATATAAAAACGTGGAAGACCACTGCCCGGCTGGGTATGTCTTTATCAATATAGAACTGACTGAGTCTATATTTATTTTCCAATCATCCAATTCCCTGCCAGGGACCATTGTTGTTTCTACATAATTACCTTCCCCGAGGTCCCTCGCTGATACCAATTGGGGTCCCCTTGTTGTTTAAATAGAAGGGAGTATTGAAGCACACACCAGACATATTGAAAGACCCAGCCAGGGCGCGTGTCCTCAATCCAAGAATTGAAAAGAAATACAAACCATCCCCTACAGACCCCTCTTATATCAAGTCTCAGCTACCACTAGACTCCCTAGTTGTATCTAATGCTAAGAAAAGGGCAAATTCGCAAACTGGTGATGCCCCACCCCACCCCTCCCCCACCTCCTGACAGGGAGTCAACATTTTAGAAGCCTCAGGGAAAAGAGTGGCCTCTCAGGCAGTAAATACCTGGAGAATTTCCAATACACACGCTCTCCTAGCACTCTATGACAGAGCACACTATGATGAACTGGAGGGATTATTACAACACCTACCAGAACCCTTTAAGGCAAAAGCAAATGACCTAATACAGCAAGAAAAAATTCATCACTAACGCATCCATAAAATGCGCCCTTGATGCAGCTGATACAGCCACTAGGTCTGTCAACACTAGCGTGTTGCTACGCCGGCATGCCTGGCTCCGCATCTCGGGTTTTAAGAATGAAGTGCAATCTACAATACAATTAGCCAAGATTTCTTATTTTGCCCTGCAGTTGATACCATCTTAGAAAAGATGAAAAAAGATACTGACACCGCTTAATCCATGGGTGCACTTCAATTTCAACAGTTTAGGAGCTCCTTTCGTCGCTCCTCTTTTCGAGGCTCGGGCAAAGGCAACACATCCCAAATCTCTTCATCATTTAAAACTAATACACAAGGCACCTTTAATAAAGGTTCCAATAGAGGAGGCTATAGAGGAAACAATAACAAGGGCAGAGGACGTGGTGGTAATAACACCAGAGCCTCCACCGCCACCAAACAGTGACTTGTTCACGCTTCCTCCAGACCACCTAACACCAGTCGGAGGCAGAATAACACAATTCCTACCAGTATGGAACGCCATTACAACAGACAGGTGAGTGAGACAAATTATCCAGTATGGTTACTGCCTGAAACTCACTTCTACTCCACCCAACATACCACCCAAACACCGTCCAATGTCCAAAGAACACATCACGCTGTTACAACAAGAGGTGCTATCCATGCTGGAAAAGGGTGTCATAGAGCCAGTCCCATTTCAACATCAAGGGACAGGAGTATACTCTCTATACTTCCTCATTCCCAAAAAAGACGGGTCCCTCAGACCAATATTAGACCTCAGACCTCTGAACCAATACATACTCTCAGAGCATTTCCATATGATCACTCTACAACAAGTACTCCCACTACTCCAGCAAGGGGACTTCCTTGCTACATTAGACCTCAAAGATGCATACTTTCACATCCCTATACATCCAGTTCACAGGAGATACCTCAGGTTCACAATAGAAGGTCACCACTATCAATTCAAAGTTCTCCCCTTCGGGGTAACTACAGCACCAAGGGTTTTTACAAAATGCCTAGCAGTAGAAGCAGCACACCTCAGAAGACAACACATCCATGTGTTCCCCTACCTCGACCATTGGCTCCTAAAAGCCAACTCATACGCACAGTGTGCCAGCCATACCTCGCAGACAATCCAGCTACTACACAGTCTAGGATTTTCCATAAATTACCCAAAATCACATCTGCAACCCTCCCACATACAACGATATCTGGGAGCAACTAAAGATACCTCTGTGGCGAAGGCATATCCAAATCCATCCAGGATAGCCAACATACAGTCTCTCACTCAAAGATTTCTGCCACAACACCCCCTGCCAGCTCGAGTGTTCATGCAGCTTATAGGCATGATGGCCTCCTGCATATTCATCGTCCCTCATGCTCGGCTTCAAATGCATCCCTTACAGGAATGCCTAGCACGGCAGTGGAACCAAGCTCAAGGACAACTAAAAGACCTAGTGTTGGTAGACAGTCGCACTTACAACTCTCTGCAATGGTGGAACCCACAAAACATTTCCAAGGGGCGACTGTTCCAAGAGCCAGTTCCACAAGTAGTATTAACAGCGGACGCATCACTGACAGGTTGGGGAGCCCATCTCCTTCAATAGACAGTCCAAGGTCTCTGGACAGTCAAACAAAAGACACTACATATAAACCACTTAGAGTTACTAGCAGTATTTCTAGCAATGAAAGCCTTTCAGAAATACTTGTGCAACAAGGCTGCGTTAATCCGGACGGTCAAAATGACAGCCATGTACTACATCCAAAAACAAGGAGGGACACACTCTCTGCAGCTATCTCACCTAGCACAGAGCATATGGAAGTGGGCAATTCCACAAAACATTTACCTCCTGGCAGAGCACCTCCCAGGAATAGACAATCAGATAGCAGATCTACTAAGTCGACACAGTCAACAAATACAGGAATGGGAGATTCACCCTCAACTTCTCCAACCATTCTTCCAAAAGTGGGGACATCCAGAGATAGATCTGTTTGCCACAAACGAAAACTCAAAATGCCCGTCCTTTGCCGCCAGGTTCCCACACCCGTTGTCACAAGGGAATGCGATGTGGATGAACTGGTCAGGCATATTTGCGTACACTTTTCCACCAACCCCACTGATTCCTGATCTACCGACCCCCGGGACCGCGCACACGATTCAGCGAGGACATCGCCGACTTCGTCAGCCCGCACGCTCTCCCCTCCGCCGACTACATCCTCCTGGGGGACCTCAACTTCCACCTGGAGAACAACAACGACCGCAACACCATCACCCTGCTCGACAACCTCGACAACCTCGGACTCAAGCAACTGGTGACCACCCCCACCCACCTCGCCGGACACACACTCGACGCCGTCTTCTCATCCAGCAAAGACGTCACCTTCAGCCACGCAACAGGACTCCACTGGACGGACCACAGCTGCGTCCACTTCACCTTCAGAAGAACGACGATCCACCACCTCCAGCAACAGGTTGCTCGCAGAAGCTGGAACAAGATCACAGCCGACCAGCTCACCGCCTCCCTGAGCCAGCACCCTCCCGCCAACTCAGCGAACCCCAGCCAGGCCGCCGACAACTTCACGAAGTGGATCAGCAACTGCGCGGACGAACTCGCCCCTCTGAGGACCCCGCCCAGCAGATCCTGCAGCAGAAAAACACCATGGTTCACCGACGAACTCAAGTGCTCCAAGAAGAACTGTCGAGCCCTCGAGAAAGCCTGGAGAAGGGAACCAACGACGGACAACATGACCACCCTCAAGCTCGCCACCCGGAAACACCACCAACTGATCCGCGCCACCAAGAAAAATGAATACAAGGACCGGCTGGACAACAACGCACACAACTGCAAGGAACTCTTCAACATCGTGAAAGAGCTCTCCAACCCCAGCGCCGGAAACAACGACATCACCCCGTCGCAAGACCTCTGCAACTCCCTCGCGTCCCACTTCCACAACAAGATCACGGACATACACAACAGCTTCAGCAACCAACCAACGCAAGCCACAACCGCAACGACGCCACCCACCACCACCCTCCGCACCTGGACCCCGATCAGCACCGAAGACACCATCCGCACCATGAACTCCATCCATTCCGGATCTCCGACTGACCCCTGCCCTCACCACGTCTTCAGCAAAGCCGACGCTGTCCTCGCACCCCACCTGCGGGACATCATCAACACCTCCTTCGACTCCGCCACCTTCCCTGAGAGCTGGAAGCACGCCGAACTCAGCGCTCTCCTCAAGAAACCCACAGCAGACCCCACCGACCTCAAGAACTACCGTCCCATCTCGCTCCTCCCGTTCCCGGCCAAAGTCATCGAGAAGACCGTCAACAAACAGCTAGCCGCCTTCCTCGAGACGAATGGATCCCTCGACCCATCACAGTCCGGCTTCCGGGCGAACCACAGCACCGAGACCGCCCTCATCGCCGCCACCGACGACCTTCGAACTCTGATGGACAACGGAGAAACAGCGGCCCTCATCCTCCTGGACCTCTCCGCGGCTTTCGACACTGTCTGCCACCGCACCCTAGTACAGCGCCTCAGCAACATCGGAATCCAGGAGAAGGCACTGGACTGGATCACCTCCTTCCTCGACGGAAGAACACAAAGAGTCCGCCTACCACCGTACAAGTCAGAGGCCACCAAAGTCATCTGCGGCGTACCCCAAGGATCCTCGCTGAGCCCAACCCTCTTCAACATCTACATGAGCCCCCTCGCGGCCATCGCACGCCAACACAACCTGAACATCATCTCCTACGCCGACGACACCCAGCTGATCCTCTCCCTGACCAACGACCCCGCCACCGCCAGAGCCAACCTGCACGAAGGGATGAGAGACGTAGCCGAATGGATGACGACCAGCCGCCTGAAACTAAACTCAGACAAGACGGAGGTCCTCATCCTGGGCTCCACGCCCTCCGCCTGGGACGACTCCTGGTGGCCCCCCGCCCTGGGCACCGCACCCAAACCGACAGACCACGCACGCAACCTGGGCTTCATCCTGGACTCCTCCCTCTCCATGACCAGACAAGTCAACGCCGTCTCCTCGTCATGCTTCAACATCCTGCGCATGCTACGTAAGATCTTCCGGTGGATCCCCACCGAGACGAGGAAGACGGTCACCCAAGCCCTCGTCACCAGCCGACTGGACTACGGCAACGCCCTCTACGCCGGAACCACTGCCAAACTCCAGAAGAGACTCCAGCGGATCCAGAACGCCTCGGCGAGACTCATCCTCGACATCCCCCGACGCAGCCACATCTCCGGACACCTGAGAGACCTGCACTGGCTCCCGGTCAACAAGAGAATCACCTTCCGGCTCCTCACCCACGCGCACAAAGCCCTACACGACCAAGGCCCGAGCTACCTCAACAACCGGATCAACTTCTACACTCCCAAGCGCCTCCTCAGATCAACCAACCACGCCCTCGCCGCCGTCCCCCGCATCCGAAGAGCGACAACAGGAGGAAGATCCTTCTCCTACCTGGCCGCCAAGACCTGGAACTCACTTCCGACCAATCTGCGCCTGACCCAAGACCACCTCTCCTTCAGGAAGAAGCTCAAGACCTGGCTGTTCGAGCAGTAGCAGCACCCCCCCCCCCTCCTCCCAGCGCCTTGAGACCCTACGGGTGAGTAGTGCGCTCTACAAATGACCTGATTGATTGATTGATTGATTCCATTAGTGGCACGCAAACTAAGGCCACAGTCACTCCCAATGATCCTGGTTGCTCCCACATGGGCAAAACAGCCATGGTACACGACGCTCCTAGAACTCTCAATAGTTCCTCACCAAATACTGCATCTTTCGCCACAATTGCTAACACAGAACCATGGAGAAATCTGGCACCCAGATCCCAATCAAATGAACCTAGTGATCTGGCTCCGAAGGTCGTAGAGTTCGGATATCTTAACTTGCCTCCAGACTGCATGAACATTATCAAGGAAACAAGGCGTCCCACTACCAGAGCATGCTACGCAGCTAAATAGAAAAGATTTGTAATTTATTGTAATAATAACCAAATCAATCCATTAGATGCCTCCATCCAAAACTTAATCTGTTACCTGCTACATCTTCAAAGATGTAACCTAGCATACTCATCCATAAGGCTACACCTTGCTGCTATAGCAGCATATCTTCAAAACAGACATGTGTCCCTATTCAGAATACCACCTATCAAAGCTTTTATGGAAGGACTTAAAAGAATTATCCCTCCAAGGCATCCACCTTCTCCAGTCTGGAACTTAAACGTAGTACTTACCAGACTCATGGGACCCCCCTTCGAACCACTTCATTCACGTGAACTACAGTTCTTAACACGGAAGGATTGCATTTTTAATTGCCATTACCTTCCTCAGGCGGTTGAGTGAGCTACAGGCACTAACCATTCAGGAACCTTTCATGCAAATACACCACAATAAGTTAGTGCTTCGTAAAAACCCTAAATGTATGCCAAAAGTTATCTCCACTTTCCACATCAATCAGTCCATAGAATTGCCAGTTTTCTTTCAAAACCTGCAGTCCGTGGCTGAAAGAGCTCTACACACACTAGACGTTAAAAGAGCTCTGCTATATTACATTGACAGAACAAAATCATTTAGAAAGACAAAGCAACCATTTGTTGCTTTTTCACCACAACATAAGGGCAATCCCATTTCCAAGACCGAAATAGCCAGATGGATAGTTAAATGCATTCAAATATGCTATCAAAAGCAAAGCGCACTTTAACAGTTCCCCCAAAAGCACCACTCAACGCGCAAAATGGAGCCATCCATGGCTTTCCTAGGAAATATTCGCTTAGAAGACATATGTAGGGCAGCTACATGGTCTACCATACACACTTTCACTAAACACTACTGTGTTGACCTGCAAGCTAAGCAACAAGCTGCTGTAGGCCAGGCTGTCCTTAAAACTCTTTTTCAAACCACTGCAGCTGATACAGGCCACCACCGCTAGAGGAGAAACTGCTATACAGTCTATGCTGAGATATGAATTCAGCAGCCCACATCCCTCGAACGGAAAATGCTACTTACCAGTATGCATCTGTTCTTGGCATGTAGGGCTGCTAACATTCATATCACGTAATGAAAACAGATCCACACTTCATGCCGAAGGTGGTGTCACGGTTCCACATCAACGAAACAAATGCCTAGTTTTTTCCAAAAACCAGCCACTAGCACAGAAAGGGCGCTGCACACACTGGATGCCAGAAGGGCTGTGATGCACTATATAGAAAGGACAAAGAGTGCAGAAAGACAAAGCAACTCTTTGTCTCCTTCGCCTGCAGTTTTTTGGGACGACCAGTTACCAAAAATACCATTGCACAGTGGATTGCACAAACCATACAGTTATGCCACAAACAAGCAAGGCAACCGTTACAAGGAGCAGCTTATGCTCACTCAACAAGGAAGAAAGGAGTAACAATTGCGTTTCTAGCTAACACACCGATTCAAGACATTTGCCACGCTGTAACATGGTTTTCAGTGCACACGTTCACTAAGCACTACTGTGTAGATATCCAATGAACAAAGAAGCACAATTAGGACAGACGGTCTTACAACACATATTCAGTAACCAGTGCTCGTCTTCCACCCAGCCACCACACTAAGGACAAACCGCTACAAAGTCTATGCACAGCATAGTGAATCCAGAAAGATTCACGCTGCAAAACGTATAGTTTCTTACCTGTCGGTGTAGATTTGCAGCTTGAAGACTTTCTGGATTCACTAGCGAACCCACCCTCCTCCGCTAGAAATATGAGACTGGAGGGAAGGGATTAAAAGATGGAAAAGACTTTAAAAAGCAAGAGAAAAAACAAGAATAACAAAAGACAAGAAAAAAAAAATCATAAGATGACGACCAAAGGTGGGAGCTTCCGGAGGAAGCACGTCGACGTCACAAAGGACACCAAATGGTAGTATGTCGACGTCCTCGTGGGCCACGAAAAAAAAAAGAAGAGAAAAGAGACTACAATTCCAACCACGGAATTATGCACAGCATAGGGAATCCAGAAAGTCTTCAAGTTGCAAAACTACACTGACAGGTAAGAAACTATGCAATACTTACCTTTGGTAACGATGTAAGGTCTAAGTAGACACCACAACCTCATCCTGGTGACTACGACGACAGACGCTGAGTTCACTGACGCCACCTACCGACACGCAGGGGTATTGCTACAAAAAATTCTCCGAATTCAGTCTGACTCCTGTGGGTAATTCTAAGGTAAGGAATCTATAACTACATATGTCTCTTGCCGATACATTGTTACCCAAGGTAAGAAACTTGTTCATCTGGTGGAGATATGATCTAGCTGCACTGCGGAATTGGTTTTAAGTGTCAGGGTTGTTCCCCTTCAGGGCTCTAGTTGTTAATTTTTTAACACACCATGGTCAGTCACTTCATGGGTTCGTGCTTATGGCGTGGAAAGTTGTGAAAAGTATTGACGTCAGCACGCCGAAGTGGCAGTTATAGTGACAACGCAGACTTCACGACAAACGCAACGCTGACAACGCCACATGGAGTCGACTGTCGTAAAGGGGTAGTACTATGAAAAATCTACTGAATCCACCCTGATTCTTGGAAGTTAAAAAGTAAGGAATCTGCGGCTAGATCATGTCTCTACCAGATAAGGCGTTACTGAAGATAAGTAACTTGTCCGTCTGGTCTGTCGAGATTGGCACTTTGCCCATTTGGTCCTGCAGGATATTCTGGTTTAAATCCTGTTTCCAGATCCACCTCTGGGAAGCTATTGCTTGAGTTTCTATTCTAAGGTAAGGAATCTGTGGCCGGAAGTCTCTATCAACTGAGCAAG
This sequence comes from Lissotriton helveticus, assembly GCF_964261635.1. Taxonomy (NCBI): domain Eukaryota; kingdom Metazoa; phylum Chordata; class Amphibia; order Caudata; family Salamandridae; genus Lissotriton; species Lissotriton helveticus. The sequence continues at coordinate 647,125,993 of NC_136059.1, forward strand.
TTACTTACCTTCAGTAAAGCCTTATCTGGTAGAGACTCTTTCTAATAGCCACAGATTCCTACTGACCTACTGACCTACCCATCCTGCCCGTTCTGCAAACAGGTATCTAATAGTGACTTGTTGCTGCAGATTCCTTACCTTACAATTTCCCCAAGCATCAGACTGTATGTGCATACTTCTGTGCGCCAGTGGATGGTGTTGACCAGCTCCGCGTGTGTCATCCGCGCCGGAAGTGACTATGATGGTACAAGCCACGACATCCCATGTAAATCCTGGCACATTGGCTACCTCTCTCATGAACAGGGAATCCAAGAGACTGATCTCTTTGGGGAAGATGTTTTCTTCTGCCTGTCTAGCATTGCCGTCCATGAATATCACATGCCTTTTGAGCTGTTATTCCCACTCTCTGTGGGGTATGGTTGCGCAGGTGCTGCCAATGGTCCCAGGAGAGGCCCGGGTCATACTCTCTAAGGTTGCTGCAAATGAGAGAGATGCAGTGAAGTTCACTATCTGTTGTGGACTTGACAAAACCGACTCACTGGGCAGAGGGGTTTCATCAGTGGTGGCCTTGAGGCACCATTCCTGGTTGGGGACAACTTTTTTCGGGGGGATGTCCAAACCTCTCTTGCCCTTTGAAGGCACTCTTCTTCAGAGTCCAGGCGGATTCATCGCTGGAACGCTTCAAGGACAGTAGGCTACAGCCAGGTCCTTGGGCCTATCTAAGGCCTCACTGCACCCTCAATCTGCCTTTCGCGGATACAGAAGGAATTCTAGCCGGGCCAGTCCCCTACCAGGGACCAAGCTGCGCATGCTTTCCAGTCTATGCATTGCAGATGATTTGGTACCCTCAGGCCTCGTATGTAAGTTAACCAGTGTCTAGTTAGTCCACCATCCGCACCCTCCAGAGCTGCAGCCTCCAAACCCTCCTAATCTGCTTTCATTCCAGCTTGGGCATCCAGTTGGTGGCAGAGTTCGCCATGACATGCCCCAATGGTGGTCCATCACATCAGACAGGTGGGTTTTACAAATCACTTGAAGGGGCTATTCCCTCCATTCATGGCAATCCCACCCTACATGGCACCATCTCACAATCTTATAATGGAGCATCATCTGTCCTTTCTCCACAAGGAAGTCACGACTCTCTTGGCCAAGGCAGCCTTAGAGAGGGTGCCAATGCCAGAAGTGTGTTGTGGTTGCTATAACTGCTCATTTTCTGGTTCCCAAAATGGCTGCAGGCCTCAACTACTCCCTCAAGAAGGAGCAGTTCAGAATGCTCACATGAGCTCAGGTACCTTCTGCTCTTGACCCTGGAGAATCAGTGGTAGCGTTGGACTTGCCGGACGCTTATTTCCACCTTCCATTCCTGTCTGCCCACTTGTAACTTGCAGTTTACAGTTGGCCTAGAGCATTTTCAGCTTATCGTGCTCTCTTTTGGTCTTACCAGCACCCTTTTGGTGTTGACCAGCTGATAGCCTTGGTAGCAGTGTACCTGCAGAGATCAGGGGTGCTAGTATCTCCCTATCGCGATGACTGGTGGACTCACCCAGAATTTCGTCTCCGGTGAACCTCCTGCATTCGCTGTTGGTTCACTATCAACTTGTCGAAGTCACAGCTGACTCCCTCTCGGACACTCCCTTTCATCAGAGCTGTTCTGGACACAGTGCAGTTTTGAGCTTATCCTGGACTTGCCGCTCAGGAGGAAATTCAGGCTATGATACAGATGTGTCAGTCTCTATCCTGGATTTGGGTGAGACAGACCCTGAAGCTGTAGAGACACATGGCCTCCTGCATCCTGCTGGTAACTCAGGCCCGATGACATATGCGGGCTCTGCAGTGGGACCTGAAGTTCCAACAGGCACAGCATCAGGGGAAGCTCTACGACACGGTCTGAATCTTGAAGGGAACTGCGAAAGATCTGCAGTGGTGGCTAACGGGCCACGATTAGGTCAGAGGCAGGTCCCTTTCCCTTCCAAAATCAGACATCCTTGTGACAGATGGATCACTCCCGAGATGGGATGGCCATCTGGGGGAGATATCCGAACTCCACATCAGGCCGCTGGAGCTCCATGCAGTCCCGACTGGCATTGAAAGCCTTTCTACCCCCCATCAAAGGAAGGCTAGTGCAGGTAATAATGGCTAACACCAATGCCATGTGGTACTGCAACTAACAGGGCTGTGTTGGTTTGTGGATCCTTTGTCAAGAGGCCCTGTGTCTCTGGACATGGCTGGAACTTCAGGGCATTTCGATGGTGATTCAAAACCTGGCTGGCTCTCTGAACACTAGAGCAGGCAAACACAGGTTAAAGTGTAAAGTGCGCAGAGCTGATACGTTGTCCAATATGCAGCCGCACCCCCTTATCTCTACACATGTTTAATCCGTGTTTCCGGATACTGAAAGATTAGAGCAGTGTACCCCCCTCTGCGCCCTCCACTTTGAAATATAGCGCACTAGGGGAGCGTTTTGGAAAGATGCAGTGGTGCAAAGGAAATCAAGGTAAAGGGAAGGCTGAGCGGTGCCGGCTGCGGGATATTTCAGAGCTGCGACTTCATACCCAGTGGGAGCAGCTACCTGCAGAGACACAGGAGGCACACTGCGTGCAGCTGCAGTGCGGGCGTCCAGTGCACCAAGGGCAGAGCCGCCAGCCGGGCGGAGAGGGGCTCAGAGCCTTCCCGAGCCCCGGTGTCTTCGGATATCCACGCTCATGCTACGGCCACAAAGGTGAGCTGTCCCCCAGGGTCCGCCTGTGGAAGAAATGGCAGTCCCTGTATCCCTTACCTGTGCCCGCGCCCTGCCCCACCTCCGCCGCGGCCAGGGCAGAGAGGGCGCCCTGCCTCGTCCTCTCCGGGTGCGCAGGAAGCCAGACATCGCGCAGCCGAGATCCCGCTAGCGGCTTCCCTCGAAGCTCGGCCGGCTTCAGAGCTCTGACGTCACCGAGGCTCCAGAGGGCGCATCGGCCAAGACGGGAGGGGGAGAGCCCAGGAGAAAGGAGAGGAGAAAGGTGAGAAGAGGGGTGGGGGTAGAGGAGGCAACTTCATTTTTGGAAGCTAAGCCCCGTCCTTTGCAGACTGGGTGGCGTGTTTTTCGAGGAGAGAAAGAAATGGAAAAAACACGCCCCTCAATCCGAAACTGACTGGGCTAAGCTACCAAAAATGACGTCACAGAACCCTCTTCTCCAATGGCTGGCCTTCGTTTAGGAAGCCAGCCAATGGAGAAGAGGGGCGGGTTCAAGCCCCACTCTCTAAGACATAAAGTCTCGGAGCGAGTCTGCGCAAGCACAGCCTACGCAGGCCGAGACCTAAAAATTGAAAGTAAGTTCAAAGAAAACTGCCATTTGGGCCAACATTTTCACCTGTAACTTCTACTAAGTATGACAGATGTTTGAAAGCATTATTCTGTTACATCCGTTGGACTCTTCTGGTTGTGGGGATATGTAGGACTTGTAGGTTCACCAAGAGCCCGAGGAATCCAGAGCCAATAACTGAGCAGCGCCTTGCAGTGTTTTTTTTATTGTGTATATAGCAATTATTTTGGGAAACTATAATCAGGGAAAAATCAGTATGAAAGTCGCCTATGTATTTCTGAAATGAGAACAAAAAATAGAGTTTAGCAACTGTAGCTATTTGCTCATCTCCGAAATTATGGGTTCCCATACCAGCATGTGAATTGTAGGTCATTTTTCAAATTTGGAAGGCAGAAATGCATTTAAAGTCAAAAGGTAATAACAGTTGGTCTACAATTTTGTTCCCTCAAGTCTCCTGATAAAAATGGTACCTCACTTGTGTGGGTAGGTGTAGTGCCCGCGACAGGAAACAACCCAAAACGCAATGTGGACACACCATATTTTCACAGTGAAAACTGACCCTTTTTTGCAAAGTGCCTACCTGTAGATTTTGAACTCTAGCTCTGCCGGCACCTAGAGAAACCATGCAAACGTATACATTTTTTAATACTAGACACCCAGGGGAATCCAGGATCGGGTGGTTTGTCTGGCTTTCGTCAGGTTTTGTTACCCTGAATTCCTTGCAAACATCAAAATTTGTCAGAAAACCATATTTTTCACATTTCTGCTGTGGAAAGTTCTGGAATCTGCATAGATCCACAATAATCAACCCACCCCACATTCCCCAAAGTCTTCCGAGAAAAATGGTACCTCACCTGTGTGGGTAGGCCTAGTGCTTGCGATAGGAAACCGCCCAAAATGCAATATGGACACACATCATTTTTATCCGGAGACCTGGGGGAACGCTGGGTGGTAGGAAATGTGTGCCAGCCCGGTGATCCCACAACTTTTCCACACACAAATGCGTGGGAAAAGTGATTTTTTTTTAGCTAAATTTGAGGTTTGCAGGGAATGTTGGGTAAAAAAGACCAGTGAGAGCCACGCAAGTTATTCACCCATGAACTTCCCTCCTTGTCTACTACTCAAAAATGGGAAGGTTTGCCTAGGTGACGACTGAGCTAGGACACTAATTCCCCTGCTACCCATATTGACAAAGAAAAAGTCTTACAAACAGCCCTTAAACCGCCACAAGTATAACTCTTTAACACTAATTTGATAAAGCTAATCAACCAGTTACACTGGTTGGTTTTAGCAACTCCAGAAACGCTGGCTTCAAAGCACAAATACTTATCAAAATATATGAATATTGAAGCCAAGCCTTCTGAAGGGGAGCAATAAAGCCACTTCGAGGCCCCAACCACTTTTTGGTCCATTCACATGCCATTCATGCACCTCACATAAGACTTCCATACTGCCAGTCACGGGTCCAATCAAGCAGATCACTTGAACTCACATAAACATACTGCCGCCATTCAAGGGCCCATCACATTCATATGCCAAAGACATAATGAGCTTGACTACATTTTCCCACCTGTAAAGTCTGAACGCATGATGAGGGAGCCTTTACTAATGGCTCCCATGACAGCCACATGAGGCTCAGGAAATCATGTCTTTCATGCGCCTTTAGCACACTCACTGTGCTATATCCAACACTTTCCAGTTTGTTGATGCAAGTTGGCGGGTGTCGGAGTATCTCTGTAGGCCATATCTCAAACTCAGTGAGCACATCTACCTTTGAAACTAAGACAAACATGCTGGAAATTTTCAAAAGCTTTCTAAAGATAACATAATAAACTATGAAGAACGGATGAATGTCAAACACAGGTAGTCCGTTGCAACGTAGCATATTTCCAATCCACCTTTAAGTGCAGTGACTGGAATGCACTTACCATACAGCAAACTATCTACTAAGTACTATAGTAAATTCAGTGCGAGTGTGACAGCAATGGATTTGAATCCATGGGTGAAGATGAAGTCATGACGTGTATCTATACTACCTTTACTATCTGCCTTCTACATTTGCAATATTCCTCGGAAAGCGCCCCTACCTTAAGCTGTTCTAACCTGTTTGTGTGTCTGTCCTCATCAGAGTCCTGACTAATTCTGTCTAATTGTCAAGAGACCCTATACTAATGCCTTCCATCTCTAGCTACTTGAAGCATGAGAAAACATTTCTGTCACATGCTATCAGTGCTCTCACTGTGCTAAATTCAACTCCTTCCAGTTTGTGGATGGAAGTTGGTGAGTTCCCGAGTATGCCACAAAACCCTTCATCGAGCTGAGCAAGCATATCTACTTTTGAAACTAAGGCAAACATGCTGGAAATTTTCAAAAGCTTTCTAAAGAGAATATCATAAACTATGAACGGTTGAATGTGAAACACGGGTACCCTGTGACAACGTGGCGTATGTTCTGTCCATCAGTATGTGCAGCGTGGGGACTATAATGCACTTGTCAATTGGCGAACAGAACAACTACCATGTTCTGAAAGCAGATAAAGGTGTTGAGAAGACCATTATTTCCTGAATTAGAAGAACAAATATTCTGCACCTGCTTGCGTAGTGAAGGAGTGGCCCACAGACAGTAGGTATACATTCACATCAATTGAAAGATTTACCTATTGGCAGATCCACCTCAGTCAATTTCCCAGTGTTTTGTTTTAGTATGATACATCATAAAGGAAGTAGGAAAACAGAAGGGAGGCTTACCTGGGCACCAGGGCAGTAAATATGAGTCTCCTGCCTCTTTCCCTGCATCAAGCACAATTTACAACAATGTTAGAAATGGGATCCCTGGCTGGCCAGGGCTTTCGCCAAAGTCAGTCAGAGACCACCACTCCTAAGTCAGGGCAAGGGAGTTACACGCCAAGATAACCCCTGTTCACGCTCTAGGTAACGTGGCGCGAGCAGCAAGACTAAACTTGGAGGCGATGTGAGTTAAGTATTTGCGCACGCACCCCAGCAACAACACCCAGGACCCACCACAAAGGAAACTCCACACAAGGTTATATAAAAATAGCCTTTGTATTACACCAAAACACATTAGATAAAAACACACACTTTACAATGTGCCAACAGGCACGGGCAGAATTTACAGGGGATATGTACAAGACAGGGCCACCTGGACCACTGTCAGGAATCAGCACTTTTAAAAGTAACACTTTTAGAAATAGCACTTAGAACATCGAACATAGAATGTAAATCACTGTAGCACACAACCAGTAACTACTGGTAACCAGGACCTCACTAGCACCACCTGCACTAGGAGAAAAACAACCACCTAAGTATCACAATACCTGTAGGGGTGTAAGCACATAACACATGATGCATAACATGCATTCAGCGGTGTAAGAACATGGCACATGACGCATTAAAACACATTCAGAGGTGCAGGGGAGGAAAACACATGATGCCTAAAAACATTCAGAGGTGTAGCAATAACAATTGCTCAGTAATCACATTGGCACATAAATCCTAAACGCGCCAGAATCACATTAGCCACAACCTGTGGCAGTCCCCAGGCCAACTGGCCTCCCTAGGGCTAGGTCGCCCTGTGTCCCAGTGTCAAGGCCTAAACGTAGCAGTTGCCCACAAAGTGCTGGACAACTGGTGGACACAATGGGGCCTCACGTTGGAGCCTCACAGGCTCTGAAGAAACGGTCTGTCCCCCTGGGAGCCTCGCTGGACTCAAGTAAACAAATGCCCCCTCGAGCCTCTCAGGCTCTTAACACAACAATGGGGGCACTCAAGAGCCTCTCAGGGCTCGTAAAAATGAAATGCCGCCGTGAGCCTCTCGTGGGCTCTCCACAGTGGGGCCTCGCAATCGGTGGAGTCCCGCTCGGGGACTCAAAACACTCTTAATGCCCCTGAAGCCTCTTGGGCTCGTGAAACCATGCTGCCCGCTAGAGCCTCTTGGGCTCGAAGAAATGCCCCTGAAGCCCTCCTGGCTCGTGCAGCCGCCACTCTTCTGTGGGAGGCGGGGTAGGCTCCCGCCCTCCTACTTCCGGTTTCCGGTTGTCCCGCCCGGCCTGCCTGACTTCCTGGTCGCAGGCCGGCGGCGATGTTCGGTTTGTCCCGGGATGCGGCGGTGATGCGGGGGGACACACGAGGGGTATGCTCCCTCCAGAATGTAAATATAAAGCAAGGTGACACTCGCTATGGGGCCAAACCACCGGCACCAGGTCCCTGGCGGGGTGGGCACCTGCCAGGGGTGCAAAAATCGGCAAAAAGCGGCGTGGGCAGCCGCGAAAGGGAAAGTAACGCGCTCCCAGCGCTCAAGGACAATTTACAGCTCTCCCAGGCGCTAGGAACAGGATCACAGCGCTCCCAAGCGCTGGAGGGCAGGATCAAGCGCTCTCAAGCGCTATAAGGAAAATAAAAGCGCTACCAGGTCCCAAAAGTCCAGGGACCAGCACAGAAGTTCCTTTAAGCAGGCAGGGGGGCAAGGCTGGGCCCAGAGCCAGCTCACTGGGTCTCCAGGCAGGGAGACAGTCCAAGTGGCGGTCCTCTGGCCCAGCAACAGCAGCAGCCCCCTCAGGCAGGATACTGGAAGAGAACAACCTCTGTGGGGACACAGCCCCCTTTTTATACTATGAAAACCTTTGTCTGTAGGTGCAGGGTGGGGGAGAAACCAGTCGCAGCTGGTTTTGGAGCACCCTTGATTGCTCAACCACCCCTTTCATTCACTAGGGAGGCTAGGGTCGTTAGACGCACAGCAGGGGGCGGAGCCAGCATTGTGTGGGGAAAGCCCAGGCCCATCAGGAACCAGGTGCAGCCCTCCCCTCACATCAGCATGCTGATCTCAGCACTCACCACTGGGCAGACCCATCCAGACATCCTGGAGCCTGGCATCCCAGCCAGCTCCAGCCAATCACACTCCTGCACCCTCACAGCACACACATAGCCATGTCTAGAAGTGGCACTTCCACACTAGACACATACATGCCGCATACATCATCTCGCATTATTCAATCACACGAGTCCGTACATACCAGACTCTAGCCTGTACACCCCACGCATCAGGAACTTCCAGGGACACATACATTCCCCTTGCATTCCTATGGGAGGGCAGGCCTATCTCACCACATGCACTCAAAGTGCGCACGCACTTTCCACTGGGACACAGTGAAAGTGCGCAGAACTCAAAAATCACCATCACCAGGTCACCATTAAAAGGAAAAAGTTTAGGGGTGAACCTTCCAGAAGGGCCAAGTCCAACAAACAACTACATGGTTGCTCCTTTTTGGTTGTTACAGGAATATTATCAGCAAAGTGTCGCTCCTGCAGCCTTACTACGTTCTCCCTCACACATGAAGTGGAGGCTGCTGCTTCTGTAGCAGTGAGACTTTCAATCACAGACAACTGAAAGTCTAGGAAAGACATGAGTCTTCCTGTGGTGGTCTGATGATAAACAACATACACATTGTATGTTGCCATCTGGATCAGGTGAGTAAACAGTTCCTTATGCCAAGTGTGAGTTTTATGACTCGCATTGTATTGCTGAAGAACCTGGTCATTCTTGTCCACTCCACCCTTGTACAAGCCATGACAAGGGAAGTACTCTCAGCATGAATTGTAGTGAGCATGTACACGTCACGCCCATCTGAGAAGGGCTCTTGTGGGAGGGAGCTGCTGCTTCCCTTTGAGGGTTCGCTCCATTCTCCTCTGATGGGGACTTGTGGGCACCCTGCCATGGGGGATCCGGTGCCCCAACACCTTCTGCACCGGCACCTTCCAGCGCCGCGTGATCCAGTGTGTCTTTCCTTCCTCCCCTCTGCCTGTGGCCCCCTTTTGAGGTCTGCCTTTGTCTCCCTGCCTTCGCTGTTGTCTCCACCTTCACCGGAGGCCCGCTGGCTGGACTCTTGGGGCCGCAATATCTTTGCTTCGACCAGTGCGACTTTGCGGGCCCTTAACACTTTGTGTGTTGGCTAAAGCCACCTCTTGCTTGTGGGACTCGGCGGAGTTCCTTGGATCTGCAGCTTCCCAGGAGGGTGCTGGTGTTGACTTGTGGCACCATGCGTTCGATGGCCGGGAGCTGGCGGCGTTTATTCTTCGCTCTACTCTGGACATCTCGGAGGTGCTTGGTCGTGCCAAGTCTTTTTCAGTTGCCCTTCACCGCCATGCTTAGCTTCGGGACAGTGTGTTCCCGGAAAATGTGCGGGAACGGCTGGTGGATCTTCCCTTCAATGGCACTCTTTTGTTCCACGCCCCGGCAGACTCGCCATCTGGACGTTCTTGGCGGGGCTTCGGCGGCCTCCTCCTCCTCCTCCTAGTCAGTGACCTGTGAGTTGGTCTGGTTTTTGGCAGCTGTTCTTTCGTTGGGGCGGGTCGCCCCAGTTGTGTGATCCATGTGCCTGCGAGTCCTCTTTTGTTGGGACTGTGGCTCTGTTGGCTGCTGACCGGCAATTCTTGACTGTATCTTTTGTTGTGGGTTGTCCACACCAGGTTGGCTCTGAAATGAGGCCTTCTGTTCTTTCACTTTGGCTGCTTGACAAGCCTTCTCCTGGGGTTTTCCCCACAGCTCTTTCTGTTGTCCTCTGCTGCGGAAGTTTCTTCCTAAGAGGGTTCCCATGTTTGGGACTAACATACCCAATGTGGGTTAGTGGTAGCTGTTATATAGCTTGTTCTGTGCTGGGGAGTTGTGGTCGCCTTCGGGCCTCTGCCCTCCATGGCATTTATGTATATTGCAGGTGCAATTCCCTTGTTGCTGGATTGGAATGCCTTGGTGGCACCCGGTGTGTCCTTCTCCGGGGTTGCTGCGCTGTTCGCCAGGTCTGACCTGTGGTCTGGCGTTGTGGCTCTGGTTCTGCTTATTTTTGGGTTGTGTGTGCCGACCCCTCTCTGAGGTGTGTCCGGGCCCTTCTTCGCCCTCATGTTCCTTGTCCTGGGGGCTGGGATGGTTTGTTGTGTTCCTCCCTCTTTCAGACGCAGTCTGCCCAGTCTTCCTGGGTGCCCCGGGCTGCTCTTCCTGCTTCCGACTGTTAATGCTGTCTGCTCCGTTCTGTCTGGCCTATTGACTTCCGGCTGTGGTGGGCTTCCTTCTTTTCCCTTGTCTCCTTGGAGCCTCTGGTTGATATTCTTCCTCTTTCTTGCCTTGGTTGGAGGTTCTGTTTCCCTGTAAGCGCGTGGGGTGCTTCGACCTCCCCTTGCCTTGCCATTGTTTCCTCTGTTGAGTGTGACCGGGCTTCCTCTTTCTTCTTCTTTTCTTCTTTCCACGCCCCCCCGTGGGATCGGTGGTTTTCTGCTTGTGGGGGTTCCCCTTGCCTGGGGCAACGGGGCGAATCGCCTTGTCCGTTGGACTGGTCCCCTGTGGGTCCCTCTGTTATGTCCAGAAAGTTGGGGTCCTTTAGCAGAGCATCCTTCCCCGTGGGTGTATAGCTAGGGTATCTATTCTACGTTAAGGAATCTGCGGCTAGTAGCCTCTATCAGAAGTAAAAGTTACTTACCTTCGGTAACAATGTATCTGGTAGAGACGGTTCTTGCCGCAGATTCCTTAACTGCCCACCATTCCTCCCTGTTCTGTGAGGACCTTTGGCTTGGTCTTCTGCACTCTCCTCCCGGTGGGTGGCTATGTCTTCTGTGAGTGCCTTGTTTTGCTCTTTTGACGGGATCATTTGTCTTGTTTCTTGTTCCTTTCCTCCTGTTTGGCACATTGGAGGATGGATTTATAGGTACTCCTGTGCCCCTCTTCTCTGGTGCAGGATCAGGGCTTGCCTTTTTTCTTTTCCCTCCCCTCCCTCTCCCCTTTGGTTACTAAGGGTGCTGGCCCCTCTGCTAAAACTCTGAGGTGGGGTTATTCGACAGTGCCTTTGCCCTTGTCCCTTCGGGGATTGTCGCACTCTGTGCTGGGGTTACCTTGGAGGTTTGTCGTTCCGGTTTGCCTGGACACCGGTTCCCCTTCTTTGTTCTTGGTTGGGGTTGTAGTCCTGCTACATGTTTTCATGACATTTTGCATATGTTCCTTGTCTCCAGTGGGGGCTGTCCACATACGGGCAGGGTGGCTTCTCAGGGCTGTGGTCTGTTCTTTTTTCTTTTCCCTGCCTTTGGGTGCTGCAGTGTTGACGCTGCTCCTTATGGTGTTGTTCTTCACCATCCCTTTTTCCAATTTTTCTGCTCTTTCGCACACTGTTCCCATATTCCCACAGTTTTGTCAGATGGCTCTGCACTGTGGCGCGGAAAAGTTCTCCGAAGAAAACGACGTAGGCACACCGGGGTGGGTCTTATGTGACCTTGGTGATGTCACGTACGCAGACTACCCCTGGGCGGAGTCGCGTGATGCCGTCCCCCCGACACGAAGGGATGCTGGGCAAAAATATTTCGAATCCAGTCTCACGCCTGGGGATATTTCTACGTTAAGGAATCTGAGGCTAGAATTGTCTCTACAGATACATCGTTACCGAAGGTAAGTAACTCGTACTGTAGGTGCTTGATCACTCCCACTTTGCTGATGGAATTAATTGAATTTGCTTTTGAGTAATGGCTTGGAATAGCAGTGCATTTCTCTGTAATTTGTGGCTGCGTTTTTTATTATCTTGTTATACTGCTGTTTGTTTTCATGCATAATTGATTGCGTTTCTGTGTGACCTTTCGGAACAGATTTGCACTTTGTGAAGGTACTCTGAGTAAACAAATGTCAGCCACTCCATGTGCACTGTATGAATGTACTCTGTCAACATATGACAACCACTTCATTACATTTGCTATCAAAGCTGTAGGCCCTCCAGTACACGATCAGTTCAGCACGTGATAAATCACTGGCGGCTCCTGCAGCGAAGGTCAGTCTCTCTGAGTGAAGTACCTGACTACACTAATGATTACAGCGCTAAACAACACAGCGTAGTTCGCCGGCGCCAGCCACTAGGGTGTCGCCCCCGGCGCCGTTCCTGGACGTCGTCGTCCCCAGTCCCCCCCTCAGTCCGATTCCCACGCCGGAGCGGCGTCGCTCGACGCCGCATTCGACGCCGAGAGAAGATTTTTTCTTCTATGATCCGGCCCCATCCTTTAACCCTGAGTACCAGGAGATGGGTGGCGAGGCGGATTGGGAGGGGTCTGAGGACCCTCTGGCACATGAGTGCCAGTCTTATCAGGACTGGGCAGGTGAGCTAGGGGACGCCAGTGGTCTGGACACTTCGCCAGACACTGGTTTTGTCTCCCCTCCTACCGTGGCTTCAGAGGAGGGGGCTGCCTATAGTGTGGTGTTGACGCTGCCGGCTAAGGCATTATCCCTTGAACTCCCCGTCGCGGCCGTGAGGACAATCCTCCTCACAGAGGTCCTTAAACCGCAAGCAAGCTCTTCGGAACCTCTGTTGCCGTTTAATGAGCCCTTGTCTGACGTTCTTCTGGGCCCCTGGTCCAGGCCCGCTACAGGTCCCCCTGTAGATAGGAACGTGGCCAGATGCCACCGCCCGGCTCCAGGCGACCCATGCTTACTGTCCACCCACCCCACTCCCGAGAGCCTGGTCATACAGGCCTCTAACTTCCTGACCGCATTCCCGACGGCTCCCCCGATCGGGAATCCAAGAGGTACGAACAGTATGGCAAAAAGATGTTCTCCTCACTGAGTTTGGGGTTGCGGTCAGATAACACCACGTGCCTCTTGGGCCGTTATACCCACTCTCTGTGGGACACGGTCGCGGACGTGCTGCCACAATGTCCGGAGGAAGCCTGGACTAAACTGGCCCAAGCCCTTGCGGAGGGTCGAGATGCCGCACGGTACTCCATCCGATGTGGGCTGGATACAACGGACTTGTTGGGTAGAGTGATGGCAACAACGGTGGCGATTCGTCGCTACGCCTAGCTGAGGTCCGCCAATTTTTCAGCTGATGTCCAAAACACCCTTATGGACATGCCTCTTTGGCGACAAGGCAGACAGTGCGCTTGAGCGCTTTAAGGACTCCAGGACTCCGGCCAAGTCCTTGGGCCTATCGGCCCCACGTCAGCAAACTGCTGCCTTTCGTGGCCAAGGAAGGGGCGCCCCCACACGTCCTGCCAGCCACGGGCCGCAGACTAACATCCAGCGCAGTGGCGGACGTGGTAACCGCCGTGGCGGTGCCCGGGGACAACGGCGAGGCCAGTACACATCCACCCCCGCAGCATCCGCCTCAAAGCCCTCCTAGTCCGAGCTTTCAGGCCCACGTGACGCCAGTGGGGGGAGGGGCAGGGTTCGCCATCACCTCCTTCACTGGCGCAACATCACATCGGACAGGTGGGTGCTGCAAATAGTCCGAAGGGGCTACTCCCTCCCCTTCGAGGCAAGCCCTCCAGCCATGTCACCGCAGCACCACCGCGTGTCGGGGATCACGTGAATCTTCTGCGAGAGGAAGTTAAGGCCCTCTTGGCCAAGGGGGCCATCGAGCGATTTCCTGGGCCAGAAGTAGGGTGTGGTTGTTACTCCCACTACTTTCCGGTTCCCAAGAAGAGCAAAGGGGGCCTACGCCCTATCTTGGATCTTCAGAACGTCAACGGCTTCCTCCGGAAGGAGAGGTTCAAGATGCTGACACTGGCTCAGGTCTTAGCTACCCTGGAGATTGGATGGTAGCGTTCGACTTGCAGGATGCTTATTTCCACATCCCCGTCCTGCCGGCCCACCGGCGCTACCTGCGATTCACGGTAGGCCATGAGCACTTTCAGTTTACCCTGCTCCCCTTCGGCCTTACCAGCGCCCCACGGGTGTTCATGAAAGTGATGGCGGTGGTCACAGCTCATCTGCGCAGGTTAGGGGTTTCAGTTTTCCCTTACCTCGACGACTGGTTGTTGAAGGTGGGCTCGCCCCGACAGTCGTCAGCCACCTCCAGACTACGGCCGACCTCCTGCACCTGCTGGGGTTCTCCATCAATGTGCCGAAGTCAGCGCAGTTTTGGGTTTATCCTCCCGAACAGCGGGTTCGGGATATTCAGGCTCTGATTCCGATCTTTCAGCCGTTATCCCGAGTTTCGGTCAGGTTGACGCTTCGGCTCCTGGGGCTGATGGCCTCCTGCATCCTTCTGGTGCATCACGCCAGGTGGCGGATGCGGGCTCTGCAGTGGGAACTGAAGTATCAGTGGGCCCAGCATCAGGGCAACTTGACCGACAATGTCTTGATATTGGAGGGCACTGCAAGACAGTTGCAGTGGTGGCTCACGAACCGCTATTGGGTCAGCGGCAGATCCCTCTCCCTACCCCAACTGGAGCACGTAGTGGTGACGGACGTGTCCCTCCAGGGCTGGGGAGGCCACATGGGAGAGGCGGAGATCAGAGGCCTCTGGTCTCCGGCGGAGTCCCAGCTCCATATCAACCTTCTGGAGCTGCGGGCGTTCCGGCTTGCACTGAAGGCATTCCTCCCCTCTGTCCGGGGGAGTGTAGTGCAGGTGTTCACGGACAACACCACCACCATGTGGTACTGCAACAAACAGGGCAGGGTGGGGTTGTGGACCCTATGCCAGGAGGCTCTGCGCCTCTGGCAGTGGTTGGAACATCAGGGCATGACCCTGGTGGTTCAACACCTGGCAGGTTCCCTGAACGCCAGGGCGGACAAACTCAGCCATCGGTGCATGAAGGATCACGAATGACGTCTGAAATCGGAACCTAGCGCAAGGCATCTTTCAGCAGTGGGGAGAGCCTTGGTTAGCTCGATTCGCCGCAGAAGAGAACGCGCAATGTCATCAGTTCTCCGCGTTGGAATTTCCAAGGCGGCACTCGCTCTGAGACGCTTTTCGTCGCTGTAAAGCGGAACACCTCGTCCAAGGGGACAAACAAGAGGTGGACTGGTGGCGCCTCACTGATTCCGTTTCCTCACCTCCTTCCCTTCAGGACGAATAAGACCCTTGGCAGAGCTCGTCAGAAGAAACTGCAAGCGGCGCCTTTAACTGGACGCAGGAATCCGAGGGAGACCCAACCCACCGTGACGTCAGCTTTACGGGATTGGTGAAAAACCCGGAACTTACACAGTCGGCGTGTGACATCACCGAAGGAGAAGAGACACGGAGACCGGGAGAGGAGGCGAGTGGAGGACGGCGTTATCTAGGAGGAGTGTGGCTGAGACAGGTACGGGAGAAGCTTTCGAGCCGGGTGGGGAGGAGGAGTGCGGTGCCACGATAGAGCCGGGTACACTCTACTGATATCTTCCCCGTTACCCGATTCCCTTGTCTTTCCCCTCCCTCCTTTCACAGCTGTCCCCCACGACTCCCTCACTTAAGTGCTTTAGCCAAGCACGAGTCAGCGGTGTCCTTGCATTACCCTGGTTCCCCACGGGATTATAACAGCACGAGGACGCTAAACTAAAATGGTCCTGTTGTTTTGTGTTTCCTTACGGTTGCCACGAGAGAGGCAAGTTTCCACCACCTAAACCAGAAAGCCGTACGGAACACACCACCAAGTCAGGAAAAGAAGGAACACCAGCGGAGCCATCCCGGATCCAGCAGAATTTGCCAAAGAAAGACTGACGTTTCGTCATAAAAAGTTGTATACGAAAATAAAACCTGTGTTACCTAAACGGCGTCTGCAGCCTCTTCCTGATCCCCCAGTTATCCCTTTACAACTGGTGTCAGAAGTGGGATCGCCCAACCCCCAACAGCAACCACTGATGGATCAAGTAATACAACACCTCATTGAGGGACAGGATAAATTTGAATGGGCCATAAAAACTCAGATTTCCACGGCGGAAGCAGATAGAGAACTGTTAATACCATTAGTTCCCAACTTGAGAACTTCCAGAAAATCATGCAGACACCTGGCCCAAATGTGGAGCGTAGAGCAGCAGTGCCACACCCTTCGGGAGTCTCCCTCCAGAAATATGTCTAAGGGAAAGACCCTGACGCCTTCCTGTCAAATTTCGAAAGAGCAGCCCAAGCTTGTGGATGGCCTCCGGAGAAATAGCCGTTTTTTCTAGCCCGCTGCTATCCGGAGAGGCACAAGCAGTCTATCAAGTAGCCAACCATGCAGGAAACACCCCTTATGCCGAAATCAAAGAGGTTATCCTTGACCGCCTGGGATTGGACCCCGAAGCCTATCGGGTACGGTTTTGCAAGGAAAAAGGAATCTCGGGTGAAAACCCTAAAACCCTATATCTACGGTTGAAAATGGCAGCAGAAAAATGGTTAAAACAAGAGCAGAGAAGTAAAGAGGATATCATGAATAGTATCATACTAGAACAATTCATGCAAGCGTTGCCCTACGGATTGCAAAGATGGTTGCGGCAACATTCTGGATTAACAGTGGCCCAAGCCATAGAAATGGCCACTAACTTTTCTCGAGCCCAACCCAGAACATTTGCATGGGACTCAAACAAAAACTCAAAAGCAAACGTGGCTCCAAAACTAGAAAAGAAGAAACAAGAACCCCTGCCACCTGTGAAACCCCGACCACCAAGAATGGACTTGACTCCGCTTAAAGGTCCACAATGTTTCGACTGAGGCAAATGGGGCCACATAGCCAGGATGTGTCCACGACGGAAACCACAGGAAGAGCCGATGGAGGTCGGATACATCCCAAGGGCTGTCATGTATACAGCAGAGATGGGACCTTCCTTCTATGTACGTATTATAATAAATGGGAAACATATCATGGGGTTGTTAGACTCGGGGTGCCGTCAGTCCGTAGTACAGGAAAAACTAGTGTTGCCATCCCAGATTCTCCCCAGTGAAACGGTGCACATCAGGTGTGTACATGGTGATGTAAAACCATATCCGGTAGCCCCGATTGCTATAGAACCCTACCACAGGACCCCAGTTATGGTTAAAGGATGAGTAATAGACTCTCTACCAGAAGATCTCATAATAGGGGTAGACAATCCTGACTTCATGTCTCTGTTTGGCGCCAAATTTCAAGGGTCGCAAAGCCTCTTCCGTCCTTATTAGCCACAGAACCTTGGGTCCTGGATAGGAGCTTTAGGTTCGCACAATCAAACGACGCTACCCTATGTAACGCCTGGAAGATAGCACATGACACGCAGTCTAACAACACTGTTTGCTATCCACGGTTTTTCATAAAAAACAATATTTTATATAGGGAAGGAAAAGCCGGTGATTCTCCCCAATTAGTGGTGCCTAAGGATTTCAGGGAACTCGCATCTTACTGCGGGACATTCCGGGGCGGAGAAAACCACACAAAATATAACGCTGCAGTTTTTCTGGCCTGGCATCTACAAGGAGGCCGAGATGTATTGTAAAAGATGTGAGGTATATCTAAAGAAAAATATGACCAGACCTAAAGCAGTGCCCCTACAACCCATGCCTCTCATAGGCAAACCTTTTGAAGGGGTCGGAATGGACCTCATAGGCCCCCTACCCCGTACCTCGAGGGGACACACATACGCCTTGGTTATAGTGGACTACCACACAAGGTTCCCCGAAGCCTTTGCCTTGAGGGCCCCTACCACAAAAAATGTAGCCGATAAAATGTTGGAATTATTTTCCAGGGTGGGATTTCCCAAGGAAATCCTCACGGACCAGGGAACACCTTTCGTATCAAAAATGATGAAAGAAGTGTGTAAGATGTTGGATCTATACCAAATAAAGGCGTCCGCATACCATCCACAAACGGACGGTCTCGTCGAGAGATATAACCGTACACTAAAGACTACCCTAAAAAAAATGCTGACGGTAGAAAACAAAGACTGGGGCAAATTACTACCCCTGGCCCTCCATGTCCTTCGGGCACAGGTACAAAGTAGTATAGGCTGTTCCCCTTTTGAGTTACTGTATGGCCGACAACCCCGCTCCCTACTAGAGATAACCAAGGAAGCCTGGGAGAAGGGGGGACACGGAGGAACAACGTTCTCTGTTAGACTATACCCAACAACTGAGGTCCAAGCTAGGGAAGCTAAGAGATTTGGCTTATTCCCATCTGGAACAGAGCCAACGAAAACAGAAGTTCCACTATGATAAAGGAAAGAAATGGCGAAAATTGGAGAAGGGAGACTGGGTGTTGGTGTTACTTCCCTCCTCAAACCAAAAATTCAAAAGTGAGTGGCTAGGCCCATATCCCATCACAGAAACAATAGGGAACACAACCTACAGAGTAAAGCTATCCCCAACGAGACAACAGACGTTCCATATAAACCTGTTGAAGAAGTGGATAGGGCCTCCTCCACAATCAGCACACTTCGGATTGCTAGTGAGTGGGAACCAGTCCACTGTAGAGCAGTTACCCATCAACCCAGACTTATCCACGAACGAGAAAGAAGACCTAATGAATGCTCTACGGCCTTTTTCTGTTATATTCTCTGACACACCAGGATTAACTAATTTGACAGAACACCGAATAGAAACAGAAGAGGGTAAAATAATCAAACAAAGGCCTTACCGAATTCCTGCTGCCAGGAGACCAGACGTTAAGAAAGAAGTACAAGACATGCTCAAATTTGGCGTAATAAGACCCTCACGCCGCAACTGGTCCTCCCCTATAGTGATGGTTCCAAAACCTGATGGGTCCACTAGATTCTGCATGGACTTTAGAGCCCTAAATGCCATATCAGCCTTTGATGCATTCACCATACCAAGGATAGATGAGCTAGTGGAAAGAATAGGGGAGGCCAAGTTTGTAACCACACTAGATCTAACAAAAGGATACTGGCAGGTACCCCTGAGAGAAGAGGACAGAAAAAAAACTGCCTTTTCCACTGAGGAAGGTCTATATGTGTTTAACGTACTTCCATTCGGACTACACGGAGCTCCAGCCACGTTTCAACGGCTAATGAACAATGTCCTGACCAACCATACCGCATATTGTTCGGTGTACCTGGACGACATTGTTATATTTAGTAAAACGTGGGAACAACATTTAGTCCACCTGCAGAACGTCTTGCGGGCACTCAAGGAGGCAGGCCTACACATTAATGCAAAAACATCGCGAGCGGCCTATCCCCGGGTGAAATATCTTGGGTTTCTGCTAGGTGAGGGTGTGATAGCCCCCCAAGAAGAAAAAGTGAAGGCTATTGTACAAACTCCGTTTCCGACTACTAAAAGAGACCTGAGGGCGTTCCTAGGCCTTATAGGATACTACAGACGGTTTATCGAGAACTTTGCGGTAGCCGCCAGTCCGCTAACTAACCTGTTGAAAAAGACTACAAAACCTTCTCAATTGACACAGCCTTCTAACGAGGCCAAAGAGGCGTTGGAAGCCCTCAAACAGGCTATAACTTCTAGACCTGTCCTGATACCCCCTGATTTCAGTAAACCCTTCTCCGTAGCCACGGATGCCTCAAATACAGGACTGGGTGCAGTATTATCTCAAGAAGGGGAAGATGGACATGAACATCCCATTTTGTTTCTTAGCCGAAAGCTGCATCCTCATGAACGGAATTACCCAACCATTGAAAGAGAATGCTTGGCCATTCGATGGGCCATTGATAAGTTAAAATACTATCTGGAGGGGCAAACCTTTATTTTGTTCACGGATCACGCTCCTCTACAATGGATGCAAAGAAACAGGTCACAAAATCCTAGGGTGCTCCGATGGTTCTTATTTCTCCAACCGTTCTCATTCATAGTAAAGCATCGAAAAGGCGAAGACAACAGTAATGCGGACTTCTTGTCACGGACTCCTTTTCTCCCCGATCGGTAGACACCAGGGGGGGAGAGGAGTGTAACGCGGAACACCTCGTCCAAGGGGACAAACAAGAGGTGGACTGGTGGCACCTCACTGATTCCGTTTCCTCACCTCCTTCCCTTCAGGACGAACAAGACCCTTGGCAGAGCTCGCCAGAAGAAACTGCAAGCGGCGCCTTTAACTGGACGCAGGAATCCAAGGGAGACCCAACCCACCGTGACGTCAGCTTTACGGGATTGGTGAAAAACCCGGAACTTACACAGTCGGCGTGTGACATCACCGAAGGAGAAGAGACACGGAGACCGAGAGAAGAGGCGAGTGGAGGACGGCGTTATCTAGGAGGAGTGTGGCTGAGACAGGTACGGGAGAAGCTTTCGAGATGGGTGGGGAGGAGTGCGGTGCCACGATAGAGCCGGGTACACTCTACTGATATCTTCCCCGTTACCCGATTCCCTTGTCTTTCCCCTCCCTCCTTTCACAGCTGTCCCCCACGACTCCCTCACTTAAGCGCTTTAGCCAAGCTCGAGTCAGCGGTGTCCTTTCACTACCCTGATTCCCCACGGGTTTATAACAGCACTTCGTAACTGTCCTCTTCGCCTCCTTACTCTGAATACCGCTTTCCTGGTTGCCATCACCTCTGCCAGGAGAGTGAGTGAGCTCCAGGCCCTTTCTTCTAAGCCACCTTTCCTTTCAGGTCATCCGGACAAAGTTGTGTTGCGGATGCAACCCTCTTTCCTGCCCAAGGTAGTCACAGCCTTCCACATCGGGCAGTCCATCTCTTTGCCCACCTTCTTTCCGCCTCCGCATCCCTCGAAAGAGGAAGAGAGGCTCCACCGTCTGGACCCAAAACGTGCGCTCTCATTCTATCTGGATCGCACACGCCAGTTCCGGGTGGATGACCAACTCTTTGTTGGTTACGTGGGCGCTAAGAAGGGACCGGCAGTGCACAAACGAACCATTTCCCGATGGGTCGTCTTGTGCATCAAGGCTTGTTACTCTTTGGCTCGAAAGGAGCCTCCTGTGGGTTTTCGTGCCCATTCCACACGGGCCACGGCGGCTACTACTGCCCTGGGCCGGGAGTCCCCTTGCAGGACATCTGTCAGTCAGCTACGTGAGCCTCGCTGCACACGTTCGCAAGACACTACTGCCTGGACAGCCAAGTGCGGAGAGATGACTTTTTCGGCCGTTCCGTTCTCCAGGACTTTCTGGTGTGAACATTGGTTCGCAGACCCACCACTGGGGTTGGTATTGCTGGGGTATCTATTTTAAGGTAAGGAATCTAATACTAACCTGTTTCTTTCAGATGCACAAGTTACTTACCTTCAGTAACGATATATCTGTAAGAAACAGTAGTTAGTATTAGATACCTTACCGCCCCACCCATCCTCCCCGTTCTGCGAACCGATATCTAGGGTTAAAGTCATCCCCTTTCAGGGCCCTAGTTTCATGGCACCAGTGTTGGTTTTTATCATGGCTCTGCGTTTCTGGTGTGGAAAAGCTGTGTATAAGAACTGACGTCAGCGTGGGAGGTCGGCGTCTAAGTACTCCGGCGACGTCATCCTGGTGCCGACGACGGACGAGGAGTCGCAGACCACGCCTACCGACGTGCCAGGGTACTGCTACGCAAAAGTTTCCGGATCCAGTCTGACGCCTGGGGATATTCTAAGGTAAGGAATCTAATACTAACTACTGTTTCTTACAGATATATCGTTACAGAAGGTAACACGCCCTGTGACACGTTTTAAGTTGGGGAAATAATTCCCCTTCAATCCTGAGGGCCCATGTGGGCCAAATAGCCCACCAGGTGCTTCTGCGTGTCAGAGAGGTGGTCCAGGCCGAGCCACTTTTTACACTTCTCTGCAACGCAGCTCTGTGAGGGTACAGGATGATTTTGCAACAACGCCTCTTTCTGCTCCTCTGTTTCTTCTTTCTGCATGTCTTCCTTCTTCCTGCACTTTTCTTAGTCTTTGATGACTTCTGTTGCTTCTTTTTGCATTTCTTTTTCTGCTTTCTGTGTGTTTCTTCTTTCTTCACATGTCCTACCTCTGTAAGTATAGTTAGAAACTAGCATTTAAAACACCTTAGAAATTAACGTGCCTTAAACCATAGGTTTCAGGCACATTATAGTTATAAATTAGCATTTAAAAAACCATTGAAATTCACTGAAAAAAAACATAGGTTTCAGGCACGTTATAGTTGGGAATTAGCATTAAAAAAACCTTAGAAATTCACTGAAAAAACCATAGGTTTCAGGGGCGTTATAGCTAGTTGGACATTTTGCTCGTACAAAACCATTGAAATTCCGCCGTTATAGTTAGTTCAGCTAACTGTAACTCGCGCGCCCGCAATGCACTGCTCATGACGTCCCATATTACATCACTCATGACATGGTCAAATGACATCACTGATGACATCCTTGTGATTGTGGCAGACCTCCTCTCACCCTAATATATCCTTTGATACACACTCAAAAATAGCAACTAACTTTTTCAAAACAATGGACATACCAATACCACTTACAACACACCTATTCAGTAATTCCAAGATCTACACACACATCCACTCATTCACCAACAGTCCTATACAGTCACTCATACATGTACTCACTCACTCATCATATGTACTTATACACCTATACATCCTGTTAGACAGTGACACTCATCCATAGAGTTACACTCACGCAGAGTCACACATGCAAACAAAGTATCAAACATCCATTAAACTGCATATACAGTGATACACACACACCACCACACTTACTGCTACAGAAACGTACACAAACTTACTCTCTTAAGCAATCCTTTATAGAAACACATACTAATTTATACAGGAACTCTTCCAGTCTCTCACTCTCACATATACTCACTTATATACACCAATACTCACATATACTATTTTAACGGTTTAACTATTCGACACGGTTGACCATTCCATCCTTCTCACCCGTGTCGAGGCAGCGGGCATCAGAGGGCCCCCTCTGGTTTGGCTCACTTCCTTCCTGACAGACCGCACCCAGGCTGTTCATCTAGCAGATTTTTCTTCTCCCCCGCGCAAGGTGCACTGCGGTGTCCCTCAAGGCTCCTCCCTTTCCCCTCTTTTATTTAACCTGTAAATTTTTCCCCTTATTTTTGCTTTACAGCAACTGGATGTCACTGTCTTCAACTATGCAGATGACCTCCAGTTGATTTTCAATCTTTATCACTCCCCTGAATCCATTCATAATTTTCAATCGGTTATGATTTTCATCAGGGACTGGATGAACTTCAACCACCTTAAACTTAACCCAGACAAAACTGAGTTGATTCTTACTGGTGGTACATCCAGTCCCTGGACCCTCACGTTTTGGCCTCTCTCACTTGGTCCCCCCCCCTCCCCTTCCCACTCAGTTAAAACACTCGGGATCACGTTAAACCAGCATCTTACCCTACACTCCCAGATCAGTATGGTGGCATCATCATGTTTCTTTACCCTCCGCACCATCAGGAAAATTTCTAGATTCTTTTCCCCTTCTGCTTTAAAACTTATCTTGATGGCAATGGTGTTATCACGTTTAGACTACGGTAACATCCTGTACAACAGTGTCCCGGCTTATGCCCTCCGACGCCTTCAGTTGGTCCAGAACCAAGCTGCCCGCCTCATTCATGGTCTCCCTAAACTGCATCATGCTACCCCTCTATTGAAAAACCTGCATTGGTTGCCCATCAAAGAGCGAGCCCTCTTAAAAATTGGCTGCACCTCGTTTCAGGCCCGAGCCGGAACCGCCCCAGCCTTCATAAATTCCGAAATTAAAAGGTTCGAGGCATGTGGGCTGCTAAATTCATATCTTAGCATTAGATCGCCGCCTAGTGTTGGGTCCGGATGATCGCACATTGTTGTCCTGGAAGAGTCTTCGAAGTATCCTGAGATAGGTGGCTCCTCCCCTGGACTACAGTGCGCATGGGCATCGGCTCCATACCCAGATTGTTTTTTTCCGCCATTGGGTTCGGATGCGGTCTCGACTTCTCTCTGTCGGAACCGAGTAAAACTAACTTTTTAAGGCCAAAAGGCCTTGTATTTATAGCGTCGGTATTGTTTGCGCACGGTCTCGAGTTCTTCCGACTCTTGGAGTCGGATTCAGCGGAGTTTTTTCACTCTTCGGACATCGAGGCCTTCTCATCGCGAACCGACCACGACTTTCCAGCATGGAGCGGAGTCCGTTTAAGTACTGTCCGCTCTGTGGGTCCAAGTACCCACATATAGACCTTCACCCGGTCTGTAACAAATGCCTTTCACCGGACCATGACGACGGCAAGTGCAAGGCTTGCGCACAATTCAGGTCGAAAAAGACTCTCAAGCTTCGGCGCGCGGTGCGCCTGGAGGCCAGACAAGCGGCCCCGGATCCAGAAAACATCTTCGGCGACCAAGAAGAAGATGAACAGGGTCATCATCTCCAAATCTCCCCACCCGAAACGGAGGTCGAGGCGGATCCGGTAGACGACGACGGAGTCGTGGATTAAGGCCTTGAATACGTCGACGAGGTAGGGGACGTCGAAGAGATTTATGGGGCCGCGGCAGATAGCTCAGGGGACGAGCTATGCCCCGAAGGTTTCGAAGATCACGATCGGGTCACGGGATCGCCGGTTGGCCTTACCCAAGACCCCGTACCGCAAGCCACGGCCCCGCCTTCAGGCCCGGCCACGGACATACTTGCTGGGCAGGCCGGATCGAAACCGAAACCTACGGTATCGGCTACACCTAAAATGGCCGACCCGAAAACGAAACCGAAACTTATGGACTCGAGCGTCCCTAAAATGGCGGCCGGCCCACAGAAAACTACTGCACCCGCCGCATCGGCTCCGTCGACCTCCGGTCCACAGAAGTCGAAGAAGTCGGTCGATTCCACAGGGTCAAAATCGGCGCCAGAGGAGGGATCCTCTAAGAAGGGTGGTCGACACGGATCAACCGCTGCGACACCGTCTAAGCACGCCAAGGCCAGCGGCACGGCTCCGGTTCCGACTGGGACTCCGTTCGTCGGTCGCGTAGTGGAGTCGGAGACGACACAAGCACACGGATCGACGGCTGGCACATCTGCGCATCGATCCAAGGACTCTGGGTCGGCGGCAACCGCATCGGCGTCCAAGACTCAAAAGGGCCACCATGACGTCGGATCCGAGGGGAAGGTCAAAACATCCTCGTCAGCGCCAAAAGACACTGTAACTGAAGTGTCCCCCATCGCCGCTTCGCTACAGAGAATCAGGGACAAGGCCGCTGCTACGTCAGCTCCGTTGCCGTCGCCTCAGACGCCGAAGGACACTCCGGCAAAGCCTAAGAGTAAGCTTCTCTTCCTTCTGCCGCCGAAAGAGGCTCCGAAGGCCTTTTCTACGAAATCGACGCCAAAGAAGTCGGATTCTTCTACGGCAGGGGTACCTTCAGGTCGAGAACTCGAATCAGAGGACGATTCTGAGCACTTCATCGACGCCAACACAGGCAAATTAACACTATACAAAAGGAGGATCACTTCGGAGCCTCTGGCTGGACTCCTATGTCATCCCACTAAAGAAGAAGAGGGTTCCTCAGGACGCTTCTAGCCTCATAGAACCTATCCAGCCTCCTCCAAGAAGAAGCCCTACTCCCTCACCAGAACACTCTGAGGGTGAGGGATATGATGAGGATGACCAATACACCTTCCCCATCAATGAACCAGATGCACATCCAGATGCATATGATGACATTGGTGACCAAGGCACACAAAGTGTGGGGCAAGACCCACAGGCTTTCAGTGCACGTGCATCCCCAACAGAGGATTCTGCAGGTTTTCATGCACTCATTGAGAGGGCAGCTGCTAATCATGATGTAGACATGCATGCTGACCCAGTGGAAGAGGACTTTCTCTTTGATACTTTTTCAGTCTCTGAAAGAACTGTGAAAACGCTGCCTATGCTCAAGGGAGTCCTCAAGCATGCAGCTGACATCTTTAAAGAACCTACCAGAGCGAGAGTGGTCAATCCACGTATCGAAAAAAAGTACAGACCAGCACCTGCAGACCCTGCATACATTCGGGGACAGTTGCCACTAGACTCTCTTGTGGTCGCAAATGCCAGAAAACGGGCCAACTCCCAGACGACGGGTGAAGCTCCTCCCCCAGACAAGGAGTCCAAGGTGCTAGAGGCAGGGGGCAAAAGAGTGGCGGCACAAGCTGCCAACTTTTGGCGTATTGCAAATACACAGGCACTCTTAGCACGTTACGATAGGGCGCATTACGACACCCTAGAGCAGATTGTACAACACCTGCCTCCAAAGTTTCAAGAGGGCACCAAACTGCTTATAGAGGAAGGGAAACTAATCTCCAACGCAGCCATCAAGTGTGCACTTGACGCCGCAGACACAGCAGCTAGAGCAATCAACACTAGCGTCATGCTAAGACGACAAGCTTGGCTCCGCATATCAGGGTTTAAACCTGATATTCAGACAACCATACTTAATCAGCCAGTCAATCCTGATAGACTGTTTGGTCCAGATGTTGACACCACCCTCGAAAAGATAAAAAAGGACACAGAAACTGCTAAGTCCATGGGGGCCCTTCAATCGCAACAGTTTCGTGGCAATACTTTTCGTCGCTCAGGTGCACGTGGAGTCACCAGAGGACAGATGGGTCAACAGTCACAATTCTCAAGAGGTGGAGCACAATCCTCGTTCACAAAACAGAACAAGGGAGGTTACAGAAATAACAGCAACAGAGGTCGCGGCAGAGGAAACAACAGCTCCCGCTCCTCTACCCCAAGCAAACAGTGACTCTCTGTCACTGCCCCCCGACCACTTAACACCTGTCGGGGGTAGACTGCAGCAGTTCCTGCCCGTCTGGAGAAACATCACCACAGACAGGTGGGTGCGACAACTAGTCCAGTATGGTTATTGCCTAGAGTTGAAATCCACTCCACCCAACATTCCGCCAAGGCAAAGGCCTATGTCCGCAGAGCACTTGCACTTATTGCAGCAGGAAGTAGTGGCGATGCTGCACAAAGGCGCAATCGAGCTCGTGCCGGTGGAAGAGGAAGGCACAGGGGTATATTCCCTGTACTTCCTTATTCCAAAGAAGGACGGATCTCTCAGACCCATTCTAGATCTACATCCCCTCAACCTGTCCATACTATCAGAACATTTCCATATGCTTACACTGCAACAGATTCTTCCCTTGTTAAACCAAGGGGACTTCTTAGCAACCTTAGATCTCAAGGATGCTTATTTCCACATTCCACTACACCCGTCCCACAGGAAATACCTCAGGTTCACTATTCAAGGCAGGCATTACCAGTTCAAGGTCCTACCCTTCGGAGTCACCACAGCCCCAAGGGTGTTTACCAAGTGTCTGGCGACAGTAGCAGCGCACCTCAGGAGGCAGAACATCCATGTCTACCCCTACCTGGACGACTGGCTCGTTCAAGCCAAGTCGGAACAACAGTGCGCCGCGGACATGTCGACTACCATTCACCTCCTTCACAATCTAGGTTTCTCGTTGAACTACCCAAAGTCGCATCTTCAGCCGGCACATGTCCGGCAGTTTCTAGGTGCGACGATCAATACCCTGACGGCCATGGCTCAGCCACACCAAGTCAGGATAGACAGCATGCAGTCTCTAATCCAGAAGTTCAGACCACAACACTCGCTTCCAGCGAGAGTGTTCATGCAGTTGATAGGCATGATGGCCTCCTGCATCTTCATAGTCCCGCACGCACGGTTACATATGCGCCCGCTCCAGGAGTGCTTAGCAAATCAGTGGACACAGGCTCAGGGACAATTGACAGACCTAGTGTTGGTTACCAGTCGGGCATACGACTCTCTGCATTGGTGGACTCCACACAACCTTTGCAAGGGCCGACTGTTCCAAGAGCCAGTGCCACAGATTATCCTGACAACGGACGCATCTCTCCAGGGATGGGGCGCTCATCTGCTCACTTACACAGTGCAGGGACTATGGACGACGCAACAACAGAGGATGCACATCAATTATCTGGAACTGATGGCAATCTTCATGGCGATCAAGTCCTTCATTGTACATCTGTGCAACAAGGTAGTGTTAGTCCGGACGGACAACATGACCGCGATGTACTACATTCAAAAGCAGGGGGGCACCCACTCGCCACAGCTGTCTCATCTGGCTCAGAGCATGTGGAAGTGGGCCATTCAGAGGAACATTTTCCTCATGGCAGAACACCTCCCGGGAAAGGACAATCAGATGGCGGATCTGCTCAGCAGATACAGCCATCAAATGCACTAGTGGGAGATACACCCATCTGTCCTCCACCCGTACTTCCAGCAGTGGGGTCATCCGGAGATAGACCTGTTTGCCACAAAAGAAAACGCAAAATGCCAACACTTTGCCGCCAGGTTCCCTCACCCACAGTCGCAGGGGAATGCGATATGGATGAACTGGTCAGGCAAATTTGCGTACGCTTTTCCGCCAGCCCCTCTGATACCGCTGGTGGCAAGAAAGCTAAGGCAGCACGCGATGACTCTCATCCTAGTTGCTCCAACGTGGGCGCGCCAAGCATGGTACACCACGTTCCTCGAACTCTCGGTGGTGCCGCATCAAAGACTGCGCCTCACGTCCAGACTTTTGACGCAGAACCATGGAGAAATTCAGCATCCAGATCCGCAACAGCTCAACCTGGCGATCTGGCTCCTGAAGTCCTAGAGTTTGGATACCTTAACCTACCTCCGGAATGCATGGACATCATCAAGGAGGCAAGGAAGCCAACTACCAGAGCATGCTATGCTGCAAAATGGAAGCGTTTTGTCATTTACTGTACAGCCAATGACATCAACCCGCTAGATGCATCTATCCCTAACATCATTTCCTATCTGTTGCATCTTTACAAGTGCAATCTAGCGTACACTTCCATTCGGATACATCTATCCGCCATAGCGGCTTATCTTCAGAACAGGCAGCATCTCTCTGTCTTCAGAGTGCCTGCCATTAAAGCTTTCCTTGAAGGTCTGAAACGAGTCATTCCCCCAAGAACACCACCAGCTCCGGTGTGGAACCTCAATGTGGTCCTCACCAGACTGATGGGACCACCTTTTGAGCCACTGCACTCGTGTGAACTCCAGTTCCTAACATGGAAAGTAGCTTTCCTAATAGCTATTACGTCACTGAGGCGGGTTAGTGAGCTACAAGCGCTCACAATCCAAGAGCCTTTCATTCAGATTCATCCAAATAGGGTAGTGCTGCGCACTAACCCCAAATTCCTTCCGAAGGTGGTGTCACAGTTTCATCTCAACCAAACTATTGACTTGCCGGCATTCTTTCAAAACCCACAAACGGTAGCGGAAAGAATGCTCCATACCTTGGATGTACGGAGGGCGTTGATGTACTACATAGACAGGACACAACCCTTTAGAAAGACAAAACAACTTTTTGTTGCCTTCGCACCACAACACAAAGGCAACCCTATTTCCAAAGCAGGAATAGCCAGGTGGATTGTTAAGTGCATCCAAATATGTTATCAAAAGGCCAAACGCACTCTAACGATACCCCCAAGAGCGCACTCCACACGCAAATTGGGGGCATCCATGGCTTTCCTAGGCAACATTCCTTTAGAGGACATTTGCAGAGCAGCCACGTGGGTTACACCACATACCTTTACAAAACACTACTGTGTTGATGTGCATTCCAAGCAGCAAGCTGCTGTAGGACAGGCTGTTCTCAAGACACTCTTCCAGGTTTCTGCAGCTGGCACGGGCAACCGCCGCTGATGGAGGGACTGCTATGTATTCTATGCTAAGATATGAATTTAGCAGCCCACATGCCTCGAACTGAATATGCTACTTACCAGTATGCATCTGTTCTTGGCATGTAGGGCTGCTAACATTCATATCGCCCACCCTCCTCCCCGGTGCCTGTTGCAGCTGCAGATATACTATTGTAATCACTCATTAGCATGGACATCCTTTACACTTTTCACTCCATCTTCTGCCACAATAGCGAAAAACAATCTGGGGATGGAGCCGATGCCCATGCGCACTGTAGTCCAGGGGAGGAGCCACCTATCTCAGGATACTTCGAAGACTCTTCCAGGACAACAATGTGCGATCATCCGGACCCAACACTAGGCGGCGATCTAATGCTAAGATATGAATGTTAGCAGCCCTACATGCCAAGAACAGATGCATACTGGTAAGTAGCATATTCATTACATCCCGGTCAGAGAACTACGCTCCTCCAACCTGTCTCTCTTCTCCGTCCCACGTTTCAGGAAGAAGAGGATGGGGGGGGGGGTTGAAATTCGCTGTTCTCGGCACCACCTTTTGGAATTCCCTTCCCCTCACCATCAGATCTATCCCCTTGTACTCTGATTTTCGCAAGGTACTAAAAACTCACCTTTTCCTGCAAGCTTTTTCGCTCTAAACTCCTGCACCTCTACCTCTAGGCTCCATTGCATCCCAGCGCCAAGAAACCGCTAGGTATATGTGCGCTTAATAAATGTTTTTAATTTCAAATTCCAAACATATGTAGTTACTCATAAAGACACTATTGAGACTGTCATTCCCTCACTAACACACCCATACACACACTCATACACCCATACAGTCCTGCACACATGCTGTCTTCAACACATACAGACAGTGAGTCACTCATTTATGCATCTGTGCACTACGTAATACCCCCCACCGAACCATACAGACACTCAGACACTCATACTGATACTCAAAAAACCAACTAATAACCTATAGAGACACTCATGTAGCTACTCACCAACACATACAGCCACTTATACACAAAGTGAGAGACTCACTAACCCATGTATTCACTAAGATACACTTAATCAGTCAGTTATACAATCAATTTTTCAACCAAAAAAATCCATTTAGACACTTTATACCCATTTATTCTTCCATCAACCTTGAGATATACATATATAAAACATATTTAATTTTCAAAAAACACATTCACTGGATGATGTCATCAGTGATGTCATGAGTGATGTCACTAACCATGTCATGAGTGATGTAATATGTGACGTCATCAGCAATGCATTGCGGGCGCGCGAGTAATAATTATGTGAACTAACTATAACGGGGGAATTTCAATGGTTTTGTACGAGCGAAATGTCCAACTAACTAGAACGCCCCTGAAACCTGTTTTTTTCAGTGAAAAAAAAAATATATATATATAGCTCTTTCTCTATTTTTGTATAGTTATGGCTACCCTGGGGGCCGATTGTGTCCCCAGCAGAGAGCACATGATATAAACAAGGGGGCAGGCCACAGAGCAGAGGGACCGACTCCCCCCCCCCCCTGCCAATATTGCCGCCATTTTGATTGTACAAATTTCCCATAAATAATTTCATGTTTTGGGGGTGCGATCGCGCCCCCAGGGAAAGTCTAAGTATTTTTTTTTATAATTGCCTTCGGGGAGGGGGGGCGACCCATTCCCACAAGAGTAGACCACCCCCAAAGACATCCCTGATTTCTAGTGGTGTTTGCTGGCCGTTGATCGCAGCACTGCCGCGATTGATGGCCAAGAAACCCTTTCAAAAGATCTTGTTTTAAAGAGGAGACTCTCCGCATTCAAACAAGGTCTCCCTGAAAGCTGGGGAGGCCATTTTTGTCCTTATTTCCCCATCGTAGTCTAGCACAGCCTTACCTGCTGCTCTCCTTGGCTCCGGTGGAGAAATTAGTGACATCTGAAAGAGACACGTTAGTATTAGATTCCTTACCTTAGAATATCCCCAGGCGTCAGACTGGATCCGGAAATTTTTGCGTAGCAGTACCCTTGCGCGTCGGTAAGCGTCGTCTGCGGCTCCGCGTCCGTCGTCGGCGTTGTGGGCGCCGTGATGACGTCGTCGGAGTACTTAGACGCCGTCTCCGCGTGCTGACGTCAGTTCTTCTTTTTTCCGCGCCGGCAAGCGCAGATTTGGAAAAAGCAGTATCCCTAGTCATTTTTTGACAAACTTTTTGATCACTTTTGATTGTTCTCGAAGTCTATCGACTCCGACGGTGCCGTACGGATGCCCGGATTTAAGCACTGCGATGATTGCGACCACCTGATGTCGGTCACGGATCCTCACCGCGTGTGTTTATCTTGTCTCGGCGTCGACCACGACGACAAGGCCTGCTCCGACTGCCGGGCCCTCTCTTCGAAGGCCAGACGGAGCGGTCCCGCAGGCGGCTCGAACTCCGGCAGTCGGTCCCGCGCCGCGAGAGGTCCCGATCCCATGGGAGGTCGAGGGACAGGTCGCGGGCTCAGAGCAACCACAGTTCCGAGGGTAGGCTGCACTCCTCCGGGTCGAAGTCGTCGTCAGGTAAGCGGCACAAGAAGTCCAAGCGGCGTCATCGCTCCTCGGACTCCCCCCGACGCTCGCGCGATGCGGCCGGGGGTTCGGGTGACACCAGCCACGCGGCTCCGACTGAGTCGCAGGCGCCGCGTCCAGCCCCATACCCTACGGTCCCTGGGCTCAACGCGACGCCGGAGGAGATCGAGCGCTTCCTCATGGCCATGAGGAAACTCCACGGGCTCCGCGGCGCCTTCGGGCCCAGCGGACCCGTCTGGGACCCCTAGCGGGTCGGGGGGATCTGCCCCGACGCCGTCGGGTGCTTCGGCCCCGGCGCCGCTGACGCCTTCGGGCCCGGGGCCGCAGGTTCCTGTTATCCCGACGACGCCGGCGCCTTCGGGACCGGCGCCGAGGGGTTCAGTTGTTCCAGCGCCGCCGGCGCCTTCGGGCCCGGTGCCGCAGGACGCCGCTGGACCTCCTTCGCGATCTGGTTCGTCGCCGGTGGACCTTACGACCTCCCCGGCGTCGGACCCTTAGGTGTCGCCTCCGGCGCCGTCCTCGGGCGGCGCCGTCCCCGGTTCCACATTCGTTCTGTTCCGGCGCCGGGACGGCCCCGATGGGCGCCGCTCCAGACGTCGTTTGGGGAGTTTCGCTTCTATGAACAGGCCCCATTAGCTGAGAACCCTGAGTTTCAGGAGATGGGTGATGAAGAGGACTGGGAGGGGTCTGAGGACCCTCTGACCAGGGAGTGTCAGTCTCATGAGGACTGGACAGGAGACCTTGGGGAGGCCAGTGGCCTGGACACCTCTCCAGACACTGGTTTTGTCTCCCCTCCTACCGTGGCTTCCGAGGAGAGGGCAACATATAGTGTGGTGCTGATGAGGGCTGCC
This sequence comes from Lissotriton helveticus, assembly GCF_964261635.1. Classification (NCBI taxonomy): domain Eukaryota; kingdom Metazoa; phylum Chordata; class Amphibia; order Caudata; family Salamandridae; genus Lissotriton; species Lissotriton helveticus. The sequence continues at coordinate 647,158,998 of NC_136059.1, forward strand.
AAGGCCTTGGGCCTTGAGCTCCCCGTCGCGGCCGTGAGGACTAACCTCCTCACTGAGGTCCTTAAACCGCAGTCAAGCTCGGCCGAGCCTCTGCTGCCCTTTAATGAGGCCTTGACCGACGTTCTTCTGGGCACTTGGTCCAAGCCCGCTACGGGTTCGCCCGTAGATAGGAACGTGGCCAGACGCCACCACCCAGCCCCGGGCGACCCATGTTTCCTGTCCTCCCACCCTACCCCCGAGAGCCTGTGTGAGAAGTTGGCCTGATATATAGTGTTCACTATTCTAGTGATCACTCTGTATCATTCCAAACAACCCTTATTGATGATTGGTTGTAAGTCAACCTTATCGACCAGCTATCCTAGTAGCGTGGACAAGAGCAGTCTTTAGGCTAAACTCTAGAGGGAGTGTTAAGCCAGCTGTTTTACCATCACATATACCCCTTGAACACCAAGTGAAAGGACACCACACAAGTTGTTATAAAAAATAAAGAATATTTATTAATAACAAGACTACCCTGAACTCTTTGAGTCAGGGAGCTAAGCACAATACAAAACTCTTAAGAAAATACTGCAAGTTGCACAAATAACACAAATGCCCGAGGGGCACGAAAAACCATATACTCTAAAAGTGGAATGCGAAATACTAGCAGGTAAGTAACACGATCCAGAGGCTTCAGGACCGCTAGGACTACCTTACTGAACCCTCAGGTTAGGAGCAGGAGGCCTAGGGAACCCGGGTGCAGAGTGGGAACTCTTACGCGGGATGCGGGACCAAGTCTATGGATGCTAGTAATTCTAAAGTTACTGTTTCCGGACGAATCCGACTAGGTAGACTAAAAACGAAAAAGGATCTGGACACTAGGATAGTGAACGTGTGCTGGAGCACCGAAATACTCGGGTTACCTAGCCCAGGGGCTGCGGCTGCATAGGGTTCAACTGACGTCGGGAATCCTCGTTGTAGTCTATGGAGCCTGAAAGAAGATGTTGCTGGCAGGCGACCAGTGAAGATGTTCGGTGTGATCCAAGGTTGGATCAGGGAAGAAGACGACCTGAAAGCAGAGGGGACTCAGTTCTCAATCACTAGCCAATGATTGTGTGGGCACCAGGATGGCACCGGATGAAGTCACCGCGATCAGGTGAGTGGGTGACGCTGGACTCTGCAGCCACACGGGCCAGGAGGCGTTGTCGGCGTCCAGGCTGGAGGTGCGAGCTGTCTCACGATGGTGTCTGCTGTCGGCGATGCTGGATCCAGGATTGGAGCAACAAGCCTTGGCAAAGGCAAGCCCACGCGGTTGAATCAAAATGGCGTCTGGAGTGGACCAGGAGGGTCCAGGGCACTTCTTGTTGAACAAGGAGCAAGGGCCTGTCTAGAGGACCTAGACCAGCGGTGAAAACGTCGTGGTACGTCGTCAGGAGGGCCACTAGCCGACGGGCTAGTGACCGGACTACGTGGCAAACAGCAAGGCAGCAGAAGGGCTGGTTAAGCGTCGTGCAGGTCTTGAAGATAGCCGGTCCCACGGGTCTCGTCGCACCCACTAATCTCAGCTGGGCTGATGATGCAGGTAGAGGTCAGAGATGGCAGGGAATCCGGGTCTCGTCGAGCTGGTCAGTCTTGATCCGGAGGATGGACGTGCAGCTAACCGCAAGCGCTTAGATGGTGCCTGCTGGTGCAGGGTGGCTACTCCTTAGCCACAAGGGAGAGTCTTCAGAGAATGACAAGAGTTCCTTTCGTGGAAAGTAGTTCAAGTTTCAAGATTATCCAATTTGGGAAGGGTGCCCGCTCCTACCTTTATTCTAAGAAAAGGGGTGGCACGCGACTAGGTCCTGCCCATGGGTGGGACCAGGAGGGGGGTGGTTACACCCTTCTCCTTTGTCCGGTCTCTCCTCAGCTCAGGGGCTGGTGTGCCCCTGGAACTGGTTTGAGCCGGCATATGCACAGTGCCACTTGCAGTCACCTTCCTCTCAGCCCTGCCTACCTGGGATACACAAAATCCTGTCTGGGATGGTGCTGGCACCGCCCCTGACAGGAAACCCTTTGTCCAGGCCTCCCTCGCTGGAAGGACTCCCAGCAGCAGGAGGTCAGACTCGTGTCTCAGTGGCAGCATCCATTTTGTGGAGCTGAGGCTGTGTTTAACTTTAACCGGGGTTACAGCTACCGACATGTCTTCTCCCTCTAGAGGGGTGGAAGGCTACCCCCGTTGCCAGAACTGGCGAGGGGGTAGTATTCCAAAGCGTATGACACCTTACACGACATGTTTAGATAATGTCAGACCAAAGTTACCATAACCGCGAGGATTATAAGGCACTTAAAAGTATATGGTCTGACGCTATCATGGAGACGGCTAAGGGATAGATCCCGAAGGCCGCAGACAGGCTCAGCTCATGCTAGAGCACCATCTCACACGATTCCAAGCACTCTGCCTTCAGGATTGTTAAGGCCTGCCATAGGAGTGACTGATAGGAGATCTGTGTGCCCATTTTAGGTTTAGATATAGGTATACTATATCTAAAGCATGGGTGATTACAACACCTTGCCCCAGCTGTCAAGCAGCCAGTTGTGTCTGTTTTGGATGGCCATCCAGGGGTGGCATAATACATGCTGCAGCCCCTGGTAGGCCCTGTGTGCACCTATGCCCTGGGTACCTAAGGTACACTGTACAGGGGCTGATAAGGTGACTCAGTATCCAATTGGTAAATGCACCTAGGGTACACGGTTGTAATTTTAGAGAGAGAACAGCTAGGCTGTGGGTCTGATTAGCAGGCCCACAGCCAGGGAAAGTCGTAAACCAGTGAAGCAAAAACCAAAAATCTGGGATGGCCATGGGATTGCAGACCCCACTCTCCTACAGCCTGGTCATCCAGGCCTCCAATTCCCAGACCGCATTCCCGCGGCCCCGCCGGACAGGGAATCCAAGAGCTATGACCAGTATGGGAAGAAGATCTTCTCATCCCTTAGTCTAGGCCTGCGGTCTTCCAACACCGCCTGCCTCTTGGGACGTTACACCCACTCTGTGTGGGATAAGGTCTCGGAAGTGCTGCCAGAGTGTCCGTTGGAGGTACGGGCCAAACTCGGCCAAGCCCTTGTGGAGGGCCGGGATGCAGCCAAGTATTCCATCAGGTGTGGGCTGGATACCACCGACTCGCTAGGTAGAGCGATGGCAATGACGGTGGCGGTCAGACGCCACGCCTGGCTGAGGTCCGCCAACTTCTCGGCAGATGTCCAGAGCACGCTCATGGACATGCCGTTCGATGGCCGTCGCCTCTTTGGCGACAAGGCAGACCATGCGCTTGAGCGCTTTAAGGACTCCAGGGCTACGGCCAAGTCCTTGGGCCTCTCGGGCCAGCGCCAGCAATCGACTGCCTTTCACTCCTTTCGTGGCCACGGAAGGGGTGCGCCCATACGCGCCGCCAGCCAAGCTCCGCAGGGCAATACCCAACAGGTGGCGGCCGTGGGAACCGCCGTCCGGGCGGTCGGGGGCAGCGGCGAGGTCAGTCCACACCTTCTCCCGCAGCATCCGCCTCAAAACCCTCCTAGTGGGTGCTTTCAGGCCCATGTGACGCCAGTGGGGGGCAGGGTTCGCCATCACCACCTCCACTGGCGCACTGTCACGTCGGACAGGTGGGTGCTGCAAATCGTCCGAAGGGGCTACTCCCTCCCCTTCGAGGCGACTCCTCCAGCCATGCCACCGCAGAACCACCGTGTATCGGGGGATCATTTGGGACTTCTGCAGGAGGAAGTTACGGCCCTCTTGGCCAAGGGGGCCATCGAGCGCGTTCCTGGGCCAGCAGTAGGGTGTAGTTGCTACTCCCACTACTTTCTGGTACCCAAGAAGGGCAAAGGGAGCCTACGCCCTATCTTGGACCTAAGGAACGTCAACGGCTTCCTCCGGAAGGAGAAGTTCAAGATGGTGACTCTGGCTCAGGTCCTGGCTGCCCTGGACCCAGGAGACTGGATGTTAGCGTTGGACTTGCAGGACGCTTATTTTCATATCCCCGTCCTGCCTGCCCACCGGCGCTACCTGCGGTTCATGGTTGGACACGAGCACTTTCAATTTACCGTGCTCCCCTTCGGCCTTACCAGCGCCCCACGGGTGTTCACAAAGGTGATGGCGGTGGTCGCAGCTCATCTGCGCAGGTTAGGGGTTTCAGTCCCCCCTACCTCGACGACTGGTTGTTGAAGGCGGGCTCGCCCCAGACAGTCGTCAGCCTCCTCCAGACGACGGCAGACCTCCTGCACCAGCTGGGGTTCTCCATCAATGTGCCGAAGTCACACCTGTGCCCCTCTCAGAAGCTCCTCTTCATCGGAGCGGTTCTGGACTCGGCGCGGTTTCGGGTTTATCCGCCCGAACAGCGGGTCCGGGATATTCAGGCTCTTATTCCCATCTTTCAGCCGTCATCCCGGGTTTCGGTCAGGTTGACGCTGCGGCTTCTGGGGCTGATGGCCTCCTGCATCCTACTGGTGCATCACGCCAGGTGGCGGATGCGGGCTCTGCAGTGGGACCTGAAGTTTCAGTGGGCCCAGCATCAGGGCAACCTATCCGACCACGTCCTGATCTCGGAGGGCACTGCGAGACAGCTGCAGTGGTGGCTTACGGACCGCGATTGGGTCAACGGCAGATCCCCCTCCCTTCCCCAACCGGAGCACGTAGTTGTGACGGACGCGTCCCCTCAGGGCTGGGGAGGCCACATGGGAGAGGCGGAGATCAGAGGCCTCTGGTCTCCGGCGGAGACCCGGCTCCACATCAACCTGTTGGAGCTCAGGGCGATTCGTCTGGCACTGAAGGCATTCCTCCCCTCTGTCCGGGGGAGTGTAGTGCAGGTGTTCACGGACAACACCACCGCCATGTGGTACTGCAACAAACAAGGCGGGGTGGGGTCGTGGATCCTTTGTCAAGACGCTCTTCGCCTTTGGCAATGGCTGGAACGCCAGGGCGTGACCCTGGTGGCTCAACACCTGGCAGGTTCTCTGAACGCCAGGGCGGACGAGCCCAGCCGTCGGTGCATGATGGATCACGAATGGCGTCTGAACTCGGACGTGGCGCAAGGCCTCTTTCAGCGATGGGGAGAGCCTTGGTTAGATCTATTCGCCACCGAAGAGAACGCGCAATGTCATCAGTTCTGCGCGTTGGAATTTCCAAGGCGGCACTCGCTCGGAGACGCTTTTCGTCGCGAGTGGAGTTGCGGTCTGTTGTACGCCTTTCCGCCTATACCACTTCTGCCCAGAGTGCTGAAGAAGATCAAGCGCGACCGGCCCCAAGTCATCCTTGTGGCTCCGGACTGGGCGAGAAGGTACTGGTATCCAGAGCTACTCAGTATGTCAGTCGATCCCCCGGTTCGTCTGCCTCTTCAGGAGGACCTTCTGTCGCAGCAGCAGGGGACGGTCCTCCACCCGAACCTGTCCAGTCTCCACCTCCATGCTTGGAGATTGAGCGGCGACAGTTGAGGCCATTTGACTTGCCTCCTGAAGTTTGTAACATCATTCTGGCAGCCAGGCGTCCCTCCACAAAGTCTGTATACGCCTGCAGGTGGAACAGATTTGTGGCATGGTGCACAGCAAAGGCTGTGGATCCCCTCAATGCCCCTCTTTCTGAGGTCCTTCTCTTCCTTCTTTCTCTTGCCCAGCAGGGCTCTGCTCTGGGCACTATCAAGGGCTACATTCTGCCCTTTCAGCCTTTCTCAGGCTGCCTGATCAACCTTCTTTGTTCAAGTCCCCTATTGTTAATAGATTTCTTAAGGGCATCACACACACGTTTCCTCCTGTTCCGTTTGTGATGCCTCAGTGGGACTTGAACCTGGTTCTTACATTTCTGATATGCGCTCCCTTTGAGCCACTTCACAACTGTCCTCTTCTCCTTCTGACTTTGAAGACTGCTTTCCTGGTTGCCATCACCTCTGCCAGGAGAGTGAGTGAGCTCCAGGCCCTTTCTTGTACCCCACCTTTCCTTTCTGTCCATCCGGACAAAGTGGTGCTGCGTACCAAACCTTCTTTCCTGCCCAAGGTTGTCACGGCCTTCCACATCGGGCAGTCTATCGCCTTGCCAACCTTCTTCCCGCCACCGCATCCCTCTAAAGAGGAAGAGCGGCTCCACCGTCTGGACCCAAAACGTGCGCTCTCATTCTACTTGGATCGCACACGCCAGTTCCGGGTGGGTGACCAACTCTTTGTTGGTTACGTGGGCGCGAAGAAGGGGAAAGCGGTGCACAAGAGGACCATCTCCCGGTGGATCATCCTGTGTATCCAGGCATGCTACTCCTTGGCTAGAAAGGAGCCTCCTGCTGGATTGCGGGCTCATTCTACCCGAGCCACGGCGACTACCACTGCCCTGGGCAGTGGAGTGCCCTTACAAGACATCTGTCAGGCAGCTACGTGGGCATCGCTGCACACGTTTGCAAGACGCTACTGCCTGGACAGCCAAGTCCGGAGGGATGGCTTCTTTGGCCGTTCTGTCCTCCAGAACTTTCTGGTGTGATTATTGGTTCGCAGACCCACCACCGGTGTTGGTATTGCTGGGGTATCTATTCTAAGGTAAGGAATCTAATACTACCGTGTCTCTTTCAGATGCACAAGTTACTACTTGTGTAACGATATATCTGTAAGAGACATTAGTTAGTATTAGATTCCTTTCCGACCCACCCATCCTCCCCGTTCTGCGAACCGATATCTAGGGTTAGGGTTACCCCCTTTCAGGGCCCTAGTTTCAATGGCACCAGTGTTGGTTTTTAACATGGCTCTGCGTTTCTGGCGCGGAAAAGCTGTGTCTAAGAACTGACGTCAGCACGCGGAGGCGGCGTCTAAGTACTCCGACGACGTCATCACGGCGCCCACGACGCCGACGACGGACGCGGAGCCGCAGACGGCGCCTACTGACGCGCAAGGGTACTGCTACGAAAAAATGTCCGGATCCAGTCTGACGCCTGGGGATATTCTAAGGTAAGGAATCTAATACTAACTAATGTCTCTTACAGATATATCGTTACACAAGTAGTAACTTGTGCATCAGAGCGCCTCGCAGCACGCTGACGTCACAGATGGGCGGGAGGGAGGTGCGGGGGAGACTCGGAAAGCCTTCTGTGTCTCCCCCAGGGGAAATGCTAGAAAAAACAATCTCCGGTGCTTTGCACTGGAGGATTGAATGGGGCCCTCCCTGATGAAGGCCAATTCACGTGCGCCGCACCAGGGAGGTACTGCTTGCACCAAACAGGTTACTCATTTGCATTTTTCTCTCTTGCTCTGGGTGAAAATCCGATGAGCGAAAATAAGTGCTGGTCCCCAAAACCTGTTGCGGGTTGGCCTAACCTACAGCAACCAGCCCAATTAAGTGCTGCCCACAGCACAAATACCCTGGGTACTGGAGCACTTTCAGCAGCCAAGGCTTGTTAAGTGTCCTGTCCGGTTACCGACCCTGCCAAGACTCACCTGACGACGAGGGACGTCCGCATTACCGAGGCCAGCACCGAGAGTGGCCCTGTTCTGTTTTTTCACATTACCATGTTAACCCCAAGAAGTGAAACCCTCGAATGCAAGCAACTCGTCGGACAAAACACCTCTGCACCGGAGTCCCACAGCCCAAGTTCGAGCCAACTGAAAGTGCCTCCTTGCTCCTAACAGACCCTCCAGAGCCGAAACCCCTTTGGGTTCTGCCGGACTTGTCCCCAAGTCCCCACTTGCAGCCTTTTTCTTGTTACCGGCTTCTTCATTGACTTTACCATGTAGTGCATGAGCCTACCATCGCGAGCAGCACCTCTGCACCCGGGCACACTAGGTCAGGTAAAAACAAACTTCTAGTGGTTCTATGGATCTTGGTCCCTAAGCACCTTAAGTCCAGTAGATCAATCCTAACAACCATTTGCAATTATACTTATGCAGTGTGTGCCTCTCCTGTAGGATAACACTACCACGTGCAAGGCTCATGCCTCAAATTTAATAGCATTTGCTATTCTACTGTTTTTGTGTGAAAAACTCAAAGTACTTACCTGATTCTGAGGATCTTGGTGTCTAATTTAATATAAAAATCTGTGCTATATTTATAAATTGCTCTCAAATTTCTTCTTGAATGTTTGTCTTGTTTGACTCTGTGTGTACAACAAATGCTCAACATCCTCCTCTGATACGCCTAAAGCTGCGTGACCACCCTACCACAAAATAAAGCTCTTTGGGATTGTTAAAGCAAGCCCCTGTAAACCAGTGAGGTACGCCTGCACTTTCTGCACAGTATACCTCATTTTGGTACACTATATAGAAAGCCAGCTTTCTACAGTCTTCACATGTATATAATGCACCATCTTAGGGCTGAAATCCCTGCTGTAGGGGTGACATATGTATGAGAACTGCAGTGTGCTTGGGCATTGCACACAGAATGTGTGTAATGTCGTGTTTTCAGAAGGGCTTGTGCCCTCCCACACATCCTGGAGTGGCAGTCTGCATGCAGTTTTTTGTGGTTCCATGTGGGTGGCATAATGCATGCTGAAGGACCCTCTGTAGTACCCATGCCCTGGGTACAATAGGTACCATTTACCAAACACTTCAAGAGTGCTAAATTCCTTGCCAATTGGGGTACTAATGAGCATGTTGTAGTTTTTAGGGAAAAAGCACTGGCACTAGGGCTTGTTTAGCAGGAACAGCGAAGAAGCCCACCCTTGGTTCGCCAGGAGGGACTCCTCAACACTGCCTTCAGCCTCTTTGTGCAGCCCTCCCTGACTGCGAGTGACTCTCCTGAGAAAAACCCAATGCTTTGAGACACCTCTGCACCCATCGCCCCTGGCCGAGTAGAAGTGGACCAAAGGTGTCCTCATGTTCCCGAGCATCATGAGATCTCAGATCCTCTGTTGGTTCAAACTGACTAGCCTCCCAATCCAAACCCGCAACCTCTTTCCGACGGTACCGATCCCTATTGACTTAACATTGGGCACCCAAGGCTGTATGCCGCCTCTGCCACCGGCCGCCACAGTGCAGCGTGTATGACCCCTTGGTGCTGCTTGGCCCTTTCCCTCCACTCACCTTAAGACCAAGAGATTGGTTCTATAAGTCACTGTGAAATAGCTGTATGCATTATTTGTTTTTCCTCTGTAGGATAACATTGCCAACTCTGGAAATTGCCAGATCGACTTTTGTGAACTAAAAGTATTTCTATCTTGAAACGTACTTACCGGATTGTAATGATTTTGGTGTCAAATATTATGTAAAGATACACGTTATTTTTATAAATTGGTGTGGACTTCCTTATTGAGTTGAGTGCATCATTTATTGACTGTGTATTGCAGATGCCTAACTCTTCTCTGTGATAAGCCTTAGGCTGCTCGACCACACCACCCCCTAAGAGGGCACTTTGGGATTGCTCAGTCAAGCCCCTGTCTACTTCTAAGGGATACTTTGACTCTTTGCACAGTATACCTCTTTTTGGTATACTATATAAAGATCCAGCTTCCTACTAAAACCTATTAGCATTCTTTGTGAAGAAAACACAATGTTTTTCGTAATTTCATATAATACATTTTGGCATTCACAAGCTTTGTCTCTTCTTCTAAATGCCCTGCTTGTTTTTGTTTCAAAGTATTTATGCGATGCCAGTTAAGTCGACTGCAGAAAGGACATGCAACAGATGAGTGGTTTCAGCTCAGTTCCCACATACCATTAAAAGGTATAGAACCAGGTTCCTTGCGTGTCAGAGCACGATATTCTATGGAGAAAATCATGCCAGAAGAAGAGTACAGTGAGTTTAAAGAGGTATTTAATTGCCTTGCCAGTTTTAGTTTTGTGTCTATTGAAAAGCTTAAAATATGATAGCATATTTGTTGTGCTCTTTTCCTAAAGTGATATATGTGTAGCTCATTTCTAATGACCCAAAAATATGTTGAATGTTTTCTCTTGGTAAATGTATAGGGAATGTACAAAATGGTTGTTTCCATCCTATTGTTTTACAACAGCATTGATTGCTTCAATGTCTGCCAATTTCAATACTGAAATATTAAAAGCTCAGGGTAGACTCTGATTGCTAGGATTCATTTTTGAATGCTAAAAACAATAAAAAGAATACAGTATAGAATATGGCAACATACATTCAAATGTCTTCAAATGTAATATTAGTGAGGGCTTTGAGTAGTTAGGATTTTTGAACTAAGCTGACTGAGATTTGATTGTTATAAACACCAGGTCAAGATAAAGACGGGCATAAAAACATGAATGTACCTCCAATTGATGTTTAGATTTGTGATTTCTCCGACAACAAGGATGATCTTTAAGTAACTTGTTTTATAGCCTGTCAGTATTTGTAGGCATGTATTTGCCTGATCATAAGGGCCAGCACCATGTTTCAATCTTATTTCTCTGGGTTCATGAGTTCCTCTAGTATCTTGGATTTTTTTTAAAGTAATTTATTACAAGTATCTTTATAGAATGAGTGTTGCTGCTGGGGCAGGGCATTACATTTTAAAAATGAGTTGTAGTAGTTGACAGTTTATAGGTTACAGTAGTTGTGTTCTACAGGAGAGCACAACGGGGGTTGCTGGGCCCCAGTTCTCTCATTGTTAGCCCTTACCTTTTTGCTTTTAAAATCGCCAAGGAGCGCTTTAGACCACACCCCCTCACCTCCCCGTTGCTGGGCTATAAAGCCTGCCTGTCAGTACGTTCGTGCAGCCAAACGAGACGGAAACTGACATCGTTTGATTTCCTTGTAAGCACTAGTGTGTTGGGAGGTGCATGACACCCGCATCCTGCTTTAACCGCCATTTTGAAAGGGCGGTTTATAGATCTCGCCTGAGCCAGCTCATTTTTTTTTTTAAACAGATTTTATTAATTAAGTACAACATTCACATGTGCTCATGGACAACATGTGCAGTCGCACAGTCAAGCAACACCGCGGGCATACAGCAAATCAGAGTCCTGCATCGTGCTAGATCGTACACCTCTTCATCTTCGGTCTCACAAGGAGAATTGTTCATCGGTTGCAGGAGATTTATCTATTCCGATTTGTGATGCAGCCCTAAGGGCCAATCCATGCTACCCTAGGAGTATGCTTACATTGTCTTCAACAATCAGTCTTACAAGCCAACCAAAAAGACCCCCCCCAACCTATTCCCTCCCTTCCCTAGTCCCCCATTAGCCCCTCCTCCACCTTCCCTCAGACATGTCGCTCTCTCTAACAGCACACTCGTTGCACAAAATGCTTTCCTGACACTTCGTTGGATTCCCTATGGCTGTAATCAATGTCCCATCCAGAAGGATGCACACGTCTTCCCCACCCGTACTCCTATGGTTGTGTTCCCATATAAGGAAGGGGGTCCCTCACTTCCAGAGAGATCCGTCGTCGTCGTCAGTCGGGGCTTTAAAAAGATCCACCATCACCACCCAGGCCCTCGCCGTGTCCAGTAATTTATCATTGTCAGTTCTCCGAGCAATCTGAAGCCGGAGGGACCCCTCGCAGTCTGCCCACTTTATGAGTTCCCGCAGCCATCGCGCAGTGTTGGGGGCAGTGGTCGCCTTCCAACGGCTAGTAATTTCCCTTTTAGCTAGGACTAAGCCCAAGTCCAGAAATTTGCTGGTGGTTTTATTACGGCATTGTGGGGGAACCAGTGTAACAGGCAAACCCCGGGGGTTAACTGCAGCCTGGTCAGGACCTCCTCCCAGAACCTGCGGAGTAGTGGGCAATCCCAGAACATGTGTAGGAACGCTGCCTTTTCCAGCCTGCATCATGGGCAAGCGGTGCGGGAGCCTAAAAATTCGTTGATTTTGTGAGGGGTAAGATACGCCCGATGAAACACATAAAATTGTATGAGCTGGAATCTCGCATTCCGGGAGCATTTCCATGCTCGCTCCAGCAGCATCTCCCATGGCCTTGCATCTATTGGCAACGCCAGGTCCGCCTCTTATTTGATGCGCAACCCCTCTAAGGGGGCTCCGGACCCCTTTGTCAGTCTCCTGTACAGGCAAGTCACCGCCTTAATCATACCCGCAGGGACGACCACATACTGGTAAGGGAGGAAGGTCTGTGGCTCCTCCATTCTCTTTTTCCAATGCCGACGCACAGCAGCTCTCAATGCCGCATGCAAGAGGAAATCCTGGGCAGGCAGTTCATGCCTCTCCATGAGGTCCTGAAACTGTAAGAGAGTGCCATTCTCGTACAGATCCCCAATGGTGGAGATCCCCAGTTCGTCACACTCCCGCAATCTCTGCCAGTGCCCCCCATGAGGCAGCTCCTCACAGAGCCACATTGGAATCTCAGGCGCATATGCAGGGCCTGCTTTATTTCGTCGTAGGACCCTACTCCAGCATTGTCGCAGCTCCCATAAATCTCTGGGCACCTCTTTCGCGCATCGGAAGCTGGAACAAAATCCTAGTCAGATGGCGAAGCCTCAAGTTCTCGCCTCTCTGGTCCACCTCTACTTCCAGCTTCCCCACCAGCCACTGCACGAACCACTGGAATTTGGCCCTGTGATAATATGCCTCAAAATCAGGTTCTGCAATGCCCCCTTCCTGTCTGGGGCGCATCATGGTAGTCAAAGCCACTCTACACCTCGCTGAGCCCCACATAAAACTCGTAATCATTGATCGTAATTGGGCAAAGTATTTCCCAGGCACCCACAGTGGTAGTGTACCGAAGTAGTAAAGCAGGCGAGGCAGAGATATAATTTTTAGCAATGCCACTCGTCCCGCAACCGACAGAGGCAGAGAACCCCAGAAATCAAGATTACTCTTGGTAGTTCTAAGAGCCCGCCCTACATTGCCCTCAAATAAGTCAGCAGCCTCATGATCAATTCTGACCTCTAGGTAAGGTAAGCATCTGCCTTCCCAACGCACATCTAGCCCCTCTGGAGGTTCGCAGCCACCCTCTCGTACCGGAAATAGACAAGTCTTAGTCCAATTGACTTTGAGCCCTGCCACTCGCCCCAGACTCTCCAGTAATTCCCGAGTACTCGGTAACTCATTGGCAGCATTGGCAAGGAACATTAACAAATCATCAGCATATAGAGCAATGTAGTGCATCTGACCCATCCCCTCTAAGCCCCTGTAGTGCACGGACGGCTAGGGGCTCCATTACCTGGGCGAACAGGAGGGGAGACAGCAGGCAGCCCTGCCTGGTCCCCCCCGCCTACATCACAAGCCGCGGAGATTGTCCCCCACCCATCCCCCCCCGTGTTCGAATCCTGGCCGTCGAGCGATTATAGAGAATCTTCGTCCAGGCCACAAATCCTTCACCTAATTCAAACGCCCTCAAAACCCTAAACAGATATGGCCACTCAAAACTATCAAAGGCTTTTTCAATGTCGATCGATAGCAGACATGCCTCCTCTCCCTCCACCGCCGTCTCGTGTAGCAATTGGCACAGTCGCCGTATATTCATGGCCGTGTTCCGGGTAGGAATGAACCCAGCCTGGTCCCCATGTACCAGAGTTGTCATGTGTGCCATCAGACGGCTGGCCAAGATATTGCTCAAAATCTTGTAGTAAATATTTAACATCGCCAGGGGGCGATATGCTGTGCGATCCCTCTCCGGCTTGCCCGGTTTAAGTAGTGGTACGATCACTGCCTCCCTTGTCGAGCTAGGTAAATATCCAATTTGTTTCGACCCAATATAAAGAGTCACCAGTTGTGGGGCCAGCTGATCTATATATGTAACATAGAACTCAAACTGCAACCCAGCAGTACCCGGTGGTTCGAGGCATGTGGGCTGCTGAATTCATATCTATAGCATAGCTCGCCGCCTAGTGTTGGGTCCGGATGATTGCACATTGTTGTCCTGGAAGAGTCTTCGAAGTATCACGAGATAGGTGGCTCCTCCCCTGGACTACAGCGCGCATGGGCATCGACTCCATCCTCAGATTGTTTTTTTCCGCCATTGGGTTCGGATGTAATTTCGTTATCTCCAGTTCGGAATAAACATAAACTTTTTCGAGGCCAGAAGGCCTTTTTCGAACCGTCGATATTGTTTGCGTTCGGTCCCCGGTTCAGTTCCAACTCTGTTCGAGTCGGATATCCAGGGAGTCGTGTGACTCTTCGGTGATCGAGGCCCAGTCGACGCAGCAAGACTTTCGACGGCATGGAACGGAGTCCGTTCAAGAAGTGTCCCGTGTGCGGATCGAAGTATCCCCACATTGACGTCCATCCAGTGTGCAATAAGTGCCTGTCGCCGGACCACGACGAAGCCAGCTGTATGGCCTGTTCCAGGTTTCGTTAAAAGAAAACGATTCAGCTTCGGCGCGTGGCGCGCCTCGAGGCTCGGCTCCGGCACCGGTGGACATCTTCGACAACGATGAAGCAGACGGACAACAGGTTCAGATGCAGATTTCACCTCCAACGGTGGACATCGAATACGACTACAAAGCGGATGTCGAAGGCCTTGACGTAGAAGTCGTCGACGAGGTAGGAGACGACGATGAGGCCTATGGGGCCATGGAAGATAGCTCAGAGGAAGAGCTATGCCCCGTTCGAACAATTACAAAGGCTCAGGTCGAGGGATCGCCACATGGCCTTACCCAAGACCTTATTCCAGAATCCACGGCCCCGCTACGGACACTTCGGCGGAGCCGCCATTGTCGAAACCGAAACTGAAACCATCGGTGTCGACAAAAACAAAAATGGTCGAGGCGCCATCGAAACCGACGACGTCTGCTCCCCCATCGACGCCATCGTCTTCCGAGGTGTCGGGGCAATTGAAGCCGAAGAAAGCTGTCGACCCGGTCAAGGTGCCGAAAGTGGTCAAGGTCGTCGAGCCGAAAACAAAAAAGGCCGTCGACTCGGAGTCAAGCAAGGCCGTCGAGCCGAAGTCCAAAAAGGCCGTCGAGCCGAAGTCAGGCAAAGGCGTCGAGCCGAAGACCGGAACCCCGACGCCAGTAGTCAAGGCCGCCGATCCGAGACCGTCGGCGCCAACGTCTGCGGCCAAGGACAGGGATCGTAGCGCCCCTAAAGAGGATGCTCCTACGCCTCGATCGGAGAAGCCAAAGTCATCGACGCTCGGGTCATCCCCTGGGGGTGGACCGAGGTCAACTGTCGGGTCGACGAAGCCGTCCGCTTCCTTTACGAAGCAGGTCTCGGACTCCCTCAAGCGAATTAGGGACAAGGCTTCAGCGTAGGAACCTAAGACACCTGCCACCCCGAAGCAAGCTGTCCCGACGCCAAAGACTTGGACGCCGATCCTCTTCACGTTGCCGCTGAAGGTGGCGCCGAAGGCCTTCGCACCGCGCTCGGTGCCCAAGGACTCTGTGGTGTCGAAGCCGACTCACCCGGCTGGGAGTTTGATGCATCGGCCACCCTTACTAGAAGAGCAGTCAGAGCATTTCATCGATGCCGACACCGGGAAGCTTACGCTTTATAAAAGGAAAATCACGGCATCGCAGCCTTTGGAGTCATACACAATTCCTCAGAGAATTACTTCACAACCAGAAATTGAATCTGTCCCTGCCGCGTTTTTCAAACACCTGGGACCCCAGACGTTTTGAACAATATTGACCTAGAGGTACTTTTTAAAAATCCTTGATGGTCTGATGTCGGGGTTATATACCCCCAGGAACAATCACGATGTGATTTTTACTGACATTAAAGCCTTGAGTAGAATTTGTTAACAGTAGTTTCAATATTTGTAGTATACAATTGGTTTTCAAACCAGGCTTTCATCCTTTGAACCCTATTGATTATCTTCTCTCCTCTTTATTTTGAGGTTTCCACTCCATTAGACTGACCACGACGGTCAGCGTGGCACGTCTCTCCACGTACAGAGCCCGGCTGGGCCGTACTCCATGGTAATTAACTGTATGATAATTATTTCTCTTTTTTATGTCATTTATGTGATATACACTAAAACATATTCTCCCAAAAATTTCTATACAGAATTGCCCCATCGTCCCTTCTCCCTTTGTGACGTCCTGATGAAGACCCCGTGAAAGGACTTCAATTGGCCTACTGTTAGGGGTCGAAACGTCGACTTGTTTTCCCTTTGTTGAAATTCCGGCACACCCCCAATTTATCTAATAATTAGATGTGACCGTCGAATTTCACTTTTATGAACAATTTTGTAATTTGCCTTGTATTTTGGCTTTTGTATCATATTTGTTCTGACCTATGTCTGCAATTTGGTATTACTTTGGTTACCTTTTTGATACTGTGTCACTTTTCCTCAATCTAACACCTCCCCGAGCACCACTTCCCTCCCTTTCCTCCCCTTGGGGCCTTACTATCTATGAATTGATGTGATTAAATATTGTCAATCGGCAATCACTGAGCATTGGGTAATAAATAAAATTACCAATCGCAAAAAGAATTGTATTTGCTTTTATATAATTCCAGTGTATGTTGTCTACAATACACTTTCCTCTCTTACGGGGACCCCTCATATATGTACCGATCCGAGACCGTCGGCGCCAACGTCTGCGGCCAAGGACAGGGATCGTAGCGCCCCTAAAGAGGATGCTCCTACGCCTCGATCGGAGAAGCCAAAGTCATCGACGCTCGGGTCTTCCCCTGGGGGTGGACCGAGGTCAACTGTCGGGTCGACGAAGCCGTCCGCTTCCTTTACGAAGCAGGTCTCGGACTCCCTCAAGCGAATTAGGGACAAGGCTTCAGCGTCGGAACCTAAGACACCTGCAACCCCGAAGCAAGCTGTCCCGACGCCAAAGACTTGGACGCCGATCCTCTTCACGTTGCCGCTGAAGGTGGCGCCGAAGGCCTTCGCACCGCGCTCGGTGCCCAAGGACTCTGTGGTGTCGAAGCCGACTCACCCGGCTGGGAGTTTGATGCATCGGCCACCCTTACTAGAAGAGCAGTCAGAGCATTTCATCGATGCCGACACCGAGAAGCTTACGCTTTATAAAAGGAAAATCACGGCATCGCAGCCTTTGGAGTCATACACAATTCCTCTAAAGCGCAAGAGGCCTGCTCCAGAATCACCGGTCTTGGTCGAACCAATAGTTCGTCAGACTCTAAGAATTGCAACACCCTCACCCACTTACTCTGATGGAGAGGATGCAGGGGAACAGGACGAGGACTACAATTTTCCTGCCAACACAGAGCCTGATGAACAACAGGACTCATGGGCTGGGGCAGGTGACCAAGGGGATCAGCACACTGTCCAGGACCCTCAGGTGTACAACGTCAAGACCTCTCCCACTGAGGATTCTGCGGCTTTTAATGCCTTAATTGAGAGGGCAGCTAAAAACCACGACGTGGAAATGCATGCTGACCCTGTGGAGGTGGACTTCCTCTTTGACACTTTCTCAACTGCTGAAAAAACTGTAAAGACTCTTCCAATGCTGAAGGGGGTCCTTAAGCATGCTGCGGACATTTTTAAGGAACCCACACGGTCAAGGGTAGTCAACCCTAGAATTGAGAAAAAATACAGACCGGCACCTGGCGATCCTACCTACATCAAGGGCCAGTTGCCATTGGACTCTTTGGTAGTTTCTAATGCCCGCAAGAGGGCGAATTCGCAGACCACCGGTGAAGCTCCTCCCCCAGACAAAGAGTCTAAAGTGCTGGAGGCATCGGGAAAGAGAGTAGCAGCTCAGGCGGCCAATATCTGGCGTATCTCTAACACGCAGGCACTCTTGGCTAGATACGACAGGGCACACTACGACACTCTAGAGACCCTGTTGCAGCATCTACCAGATCAATATAAAGAGGCAGGGGAGTGCTTATCCAAGAAGGGAAGCTCATCTCGAACGCTTCCATCAAATGTGCACTAGATGTTGCGGACACTGCTGCCAGGGCGATTAACACCAGTGTAATGCTAAGACGTCAAGCATAGCTTAGGATCTCCGGGTTTAAGCCGGAAATACAAACTACCATCCTTAACCAGCCGGTAAACCCTGACAGATTATTTGGTCCTGAGGTGGATACCACCCTGGAAAAAATAAAGAAAGATACCGAGACTGCCAAGTCCATGGGGGCACTCAAGTCCAGCAGTTTCGGGGGAGCACTTTTCGTCGCTCAGGCAATAGAGGTGTTTCCAGGGGCCAAATGTCACAGAACACACAATTCAACAAGGGTGGTGCGCAATCCTCTTACACCAAGCAGAGTAGGGGAGGATACCGCGGCAACAGCGCCAAGGGCAGAGGCAGGGGCAACAACAACTCCCGTTCCTCCGCCCCCAGCAAACAGTGACTCCCTGTCACTGCCCCCCGACCATCCAACACCTGTCGGGGGGGGGGGGGAGACTCCAGCAGTTCCTGCCAGTCTGGAAATCCATCACCACAGACAGGTGGGTCAGGAAACTTATCCAGTTCGGCTATTGTTTGGAGCTAACATCCACTCCACCCAACATACCACCAAGACACCGTCCTATGTCCACAGAGCATTTGCACTTATTGCAGCATGAGGTTCTTGCCATGCTGCAAAAAGGCGCAATAGAGCTTGTGCCAGTGGAGGAAGAAGGCACAGGGGTGTATTCCCTGTACTTCTTAATCCCAAAGAAGGACGGTCCCTCAGACCTATTCTGGACCTAAGGCCCCTAAACCGGTACATTCTCTCAGAACACTTCCACATGCTAACACTGCAGCAGGTTCTTCCATTGCTCAATCAGGGAGACTGCCTCGCAACCTTGGATCTCAAGGATGCTTACTTTCACATCCCACTCCATCTATCCCACAGGAAATACCTCAGGTTCACCATTCAGAATCGGCATTACCAATTCAAGGTCCTTCCTTTCGGGGTGACCACAGCCCCCAGAGTGTTCACAAAATGTCTGGCGACAGTGGCGGCGCACCTCAGGAGACAAAACGTCCATGTCTATCCTTATCTGGACGACTGGCTGATTCAGACAAGGTCAGCCCAGCAGTGCGCCGCCGATATGTCCCACACCATTCACCTTCTTCACGGTCTGGGCTTCTCACTGAACTATCCGAAGTCGCACCTTCAGCCAGCCCATGTGCGGCAGTATTTGGGCGCGACGATAGATACTCTGGCAGCCCCGGCTCAGCCAAATTCAGTGAGGATCGACAACATCCAGTCGCTAATCCGAAAGTTCAGACCGCAACACTCACTTCCAGCAAGAGTGTTCATGCAGTTGATAGGCATGATGGCCTCCTGCATCTTCATAGTCCCGCACGCACGGTTGCATATGCGTCCGCTCCAAGAATGCTTGGCACATCAGTGGACTCAGGCTCAAGGACAGTTGAACGACCTAGTGTTTGTGACCGGTCGGGCATAAAAGTCTCTGCATTGGTGGACTCCACACAACCTTTGCAAGGGCCGACCGTTCCAAGAGCCTGTGCCACAGATTATCCTGATGACGGACGCATCTCTCCAGGGATGGGGAGCTCATGTGCTCCATTACACGGTGCAGGGACTATGGACGACGCAGCAAAGGAAGATTCACATCAACTACCTAGAACGGAAGGCAATCTTCATGGCACTCAAGTCCTTCAAAGTACATCTGTGCAACAAAGTCGTGTTGATCCGGACAGACAACATGACGGCCATGTACTACATCCAAAAGCAGGGAGGTACACACTCTCCACAGTTGTCTCATCTGGCTCAGAGCATGTGGAAGTGGGCCATTCAGAGGAACATCTTCCTCATGGCGGAACACCTCCCGGGCAAGGACAATCAGATGGCGGATCTGCTCAGCAGGTACAGCCACCAGATGCACGAGTGGGAGATACATCCATCAGTACTCCGCCCGTACTTCCAGCAGTGGGGTCATCCAGAGATAGACCTGTTTGCCACAAGGGAAAACGCAAAATGCCAAAGCTTTGCCGCCAGGTTCCCTCACCCACAGTCGCAGGGCAATGCGATATGGATGAACTGGTCAGGCAGATTTGCGTACGCTTTTCCCCCAGCACCTCTCATACCGCTGGTGGCACGAAAGCTAAAGCAGCACTCGATGACACTCATGCTGGTTGCTCCAACGTGGGCACGCCAACCGTGGTACACCACGTTTCTAGAACTCTCCGTGGTACCGCATCAAAGGCTGCACCTCACACCCAGGCTCTTGACGCAGAACCATGGCGACATTTAGCACACAGATCCGCAACAGCTCAATCTGGCGATCTGGCTCCTGAGGTCTTAGAATTTGGCTACCTTGATTTGCCTCCTGAATGCATGGACATCATCCGGGAGGCAAGAAAGCCCACTACCAGAGCTTGCTATGCGGCTAAATGGAAGCGGTTTGTCATTTACTGTACTGAACACAACATCAACCCGCTAGATGCATCCATTCCTAATATCATCTGCTATTTGTTACATCTTTACAAATGCAATCTGGCATAGACTTCCATTCGGATACACTTATCCGCTATAGCGGCTTATCTCCAAAACAGGCAGCATCTCTCTGTTTTCAGGGTGCCTGCCATTAAAGCCTTCCTAGAAGGGCTGAAGCGGGTTATCCCTCCCAGGACCGCGCCAGCTCCTGTGTGGAACCTCAACGTGGTCCTCACCAGGTTGATGGGCCCACCTTTTGAGCCTCTCCATTCCTGTGAGATTCAGTTCTTAACATGGAAAGTGGCTTTTCTCATTGCCATTACATCTCTACGCCGTGTTAGTGAGCTACATGCGCTCACTGTACAAGAGCCATTTATTCAAATTCATTCCAACAGGGTGGTGCTGCGCACTAACCGTAAATTCCTTCCTAAGGTGGTTTCGCAGTTTCATGTCAATCAAACCATCGAACTGCCCGCATTCTTTCAGAACCCTGAGACAGTAGCAGAAAGAATGCTCCACACTCTTGATGTCAAAAGAGCGTTGATGTACTACATTGATAGGACCAAGGACTTTAGAAAGACACAGCAGCTCTTTGTTGCCTTCTCAGCCCAGCACAAAGGCAACCCCATTTCCAAAGCAGGGATCGCCAGGTGGATCGTTAAGTGTATTCAGATTTGCTATCACAAGGCTAAGCACACTTTAACGGTCCCCCCCCAGAGCCCACTCCACCCGCAAGTTGGGGGCCTCCATGGCCCTGGGTAATATTCCTTTGGAAGATATTTGTAGAGCAGCCACATGGTCTACACCACATACATTTACTAAACATTACTGTGTAGATGTGCACTCCAAACAGCAGGCAGCTGTAGGACAGGCTGTTCTTAAAACACTTTTTCAGACTTCTGCAGCTGGCACAGGCGGCCGCCGTTGATGGAGGGACTGCTATGTATTCTATGCTATAGATATGAATTCAGCAGCCCACATGCCTCGAACTGAATATGCTACTTACCAGTATGCATCTGTTCTTGGCATGTAGGGCTGCTGACATTCATATCGCCCGCCCTCCTCCCCGGCGCCTGTAGCGGCTGCAGACTTTCTTGCATTTACTCCTAAGCATGGCCATCGCTTACGCTATTACACTCCATCTTTGCCGCAATGGCTAAAAACAATCTGAGGATGGAGTCGATGCCCATGCGCACTGTAGTCCAGGGGAGGAGCCACCTATCTCGTGATACTTCGAAGACTCTTCCAGGACAACAATGTGCAATCATCCGGACCCGACACTAGGCGGCGATCTATGCTATAGATATGAATGTCAGCAGCCCTACATGCCAAGAACAGATGCATACTGGTAAGTAGCATATTCATTTTGTACTTGGCCATACGCTTTATAGCCCCCCTGACCTCTCCCAACTCCACTGGGCGACCCAGGTTCTCCGCATCCGCCGCCTCAATCTGAGGCAGATATATATCTAGGAAGTCCCCTTCCTCCAGCTCTCTGGGGTCTAACCTGCTGCGATATAAAGTAGTGTAGTAATCCAGGAACCTCTTGTTAATGGCCTGTTGTCCATAGTGTCGTATCCCCCCATCTTCCCGTAGCTCAAGGATCGGTGTGCCTCTACTAGCTGGATTTGCC
Organism: Lissotriton helveticus; assembly: GCF_964261635.1. Taxonomy (NCBI): domain Eukaryota; kingdom Metazoa; phylum Chordata; class Amphibia; order Caudata; family Salamandridae; genus Lissotriton; species Lissotriton helveticus. Next base: position 647,180,755 of record NC_136059.1, read on the forward strand.
AACCAAGCTAGCAACAGCCTAGACTTATCCCTTTCAGCATGTGTTCGCGTCACATATGTCCTGTAATCAAAGCATCTCAGCCTACTTGCGTTGCCAACTCTTCTATCGCACTCAGCAGCTCTTCCTCTGTATCCTTCCGGCCAGGTCTCTCCCTTTCTTTCTCCCTGAGTCGCTGCTCCGCCTGCTGCACCTCACTCAATAGTGTTCTGCGAACTCCCACCACTTCTCCAATGCACCGTCCACGTATCACTACTTTGAATGCGTCCCACTCGTAATGCAAATTAGAAGATGTATTGATGTTATGCTGAAAATATTCCTCTATGGCAGTACCTATGGTAGTTCAGAAGACCTGGTCTTCCAACACTTCCGTGCGGCGACGCCACCTAGGGATCGCCGTTCTAAGGCGAACCCAGTTCAGGGACACCAAGAGAGGGTTATGATCAGAAGTTGTCCTAGCCAGGTACTCACTCATCATAATCGTCATGTGGACATCAGGAGAGCACAGTATTGCGTCCAACCAGACGTGCAGCTCATGTACAGCTGAAAAATAAGAGTAGTCTTGGTCCCCAGGGTGATGAGCCCTCCAGGTGTCCATCAGTCCCTAACGCTGTTGCCAGTCTCGTCTGGCCTCTGCAACCCTATGGGTGGGGGCGTCAGGAAGCGGAGGATGGGAGCGATCGTTCACTCCCCTGCTAGTTTCTGTGATAGCTGTGCCAGGAAGGTAGACTGGTCAACATTGGGGACGTGTATGCTTCCTAGTGTGATGCCTCGCCCATCAAGCTGCCCGTTACCACTGTGAATCTACCATCAGCATCAATCACCTGCCTAATACACTTGAATGGTACCCCTGCCTGGACCCAAATTAAGGTTCCCCTGGCGTAGGTAGTGTGGAAGACCTGCCCCCTCCAGCGACGCTGCAGCGCCACCCCTCCGCCCTCATCAAGTTTGTTTCTTGCAGTAGTGCAATTTGCACTCCACGCGGTACTAAGTAGGCATGTATTTTGTGCTGCCGACCCATAATGTGCATCCCCCTTACATTTCAAGACATAATTTTAAGTCCTATGGGGGTGGCCATGGATCCAACTCGTGCACGCTCCCTTCTAAGAACCCTCTAGCAACATGTCTGACCCTCCCCCATCCCTCCCAAACTTCAAACGTTACCCAACTCCCACGCCCCAGTCTGGCACACAAGAACAGGTCCCCATCCAAACTAAGATGTTCATACAGAGAACCATAACAAGGAGGTAGCGTGTGACTCGCGCTCAATGCCCCCAGAACCCGCCTGAAGCCCCCCCCACCCCCCCCTGTAGAATATACAACCAGACTGGCCCCTGGCATTTTAGTTGGGTCATCCCCCACGGTGCTGCTCTGCTTCAAACTGGCCCCTGAGCCCAGCAATCTCAACAGACACCCTACTAGTGGTCCCGCATATCCTCTGCAGCTCCATCACCCAAACATCCCATCTGCTGTCTGCGGAGTGACGTCCTGCAGTTCCATGTCCGAGAGTCCGTGGGCACTTCCTGATCTCGGGCTCTTCGTTCCGCTTTACTCAATGTCCGTGTCATTACTAGTTGGACTGATCTCGCCCCTTCTAATGGCAGCCATGGCTTGAACTGCACCATCTCGTTCTCGGCGCCGATCCATTGGGGAGGCAGGGCTCAGCCTCGGCGCCGTGCCAACCTGCCGTCCTCGGGCGAGGCTGCCTGTGGCTCGCGCGCAGCCGCGACCCTCCAGCCAGTCCCATCCCGCCTGCGGTGTAAGAAAGAAGGGTGTTTCCTCGTCAGCAGTCACCCGCAAGTGGGCCGGAAATAGCATGGCGTAGGGGAGATGAAGCTGACGCAGCTTTCGTTTGACAGCCAGAAAGGATGATCCTTGGCGTTGGACCTCCCTGGTGTAGTCCGGGATTACCAGCACTCTGCTGTTCCCGATCTGCAAATTCTTTTGTTCTTGGGCCCTCTGCAGAATAAAGTCCCGGTCACGATAGTGTAACAGTCTTACCACCATCGGTCGAGGTGGAGCTCCAGGTTTAGAGGTTACAGGCCGGGACTCTGTGTGCTCGCTCCAGTGCTTAAAACGAGGAGAGACCCTCCGGCGCCACCTCTGTTCTCAGCCATGTTTCCAAGAACCGGACCGCATCCGCCCCCTCTTCACGCTCCGGGACTCCCACTATGCGGAGATTATTGCACCGTGAGCGCCCTTCACTGTCACTTCCAGCGCTTTGACTCTATGCGTCACATCATGCAGAGATTGTCGCAGGTCAGCCACGGTATCCGGGATGTCTTTCATGTTGGTTTCAGTAGTCGCCACTCTTTCTTTAAACTTCCGGTGGTCGTCCTTCAGCAGGGTGAGATCCGATCCAATGGCGTCCATCCTCTTCTCCAGCGCCTCCCGCGATGCCATGATGGCCTGCGTAATTTCTCCCAGTGTAGAGTCCCCAGGCTGTCCCAGTTTCCGCCTCCCAGCGTCAGTGTCCTCATCTTCCGTGAGCTACTCCGATTCTTCCAAACGCAGCACCTCGAACCCTTTTTTCTTTGACACCCTGCCCATTATGACAACTGTGCGCAGCTGCTGCCAGCGGCATTAAGAGAGTCCAAAATCCCACTCCTCCTCAGCAAGACAGCGCAGCACCCCGTTACCTCTCTGGAGTCCGCAGACGCCTCTACAACCGTGTATTGCGTCGATCTGTCTGCCACCTTGTCACCTCAGCCAGATCCGTCGGTCCTCCACAGTATTGTGATGCGCACTCTGTCTCCAATGCAGATCTTCATGGGCAAGATCCTCGCTCCTGCAGTAGCTCTCCGGGTGCAGTACTGTCTACCCCCCCTACACCCCTCCCCCCGCAGGTGTATTTAGTAAAGCTGTGCAGGCCAGTGATCGTAGTCTAGCCTCCTTCTGCCAGCTGTGGGCTAGCACCCCTCAGTGAAGATTTGTGTTGTAAGATTGCCGGGCATCAAGCAGTAGATCCCTGTGCAAAGTCTCTGGTATGCCGCCTACGATGCCGTGGCCTGTCTCGCCGCTTGCCCGATCCCCCTGCTGATCCACCCCAGGCCACGTCTTCCAGCGTCTCCTGCCATGGGGTCCCTCAGCCCAGCTTTCCAGGCTCCTCTCGGCTGCCACAGACTATCAGCCAAGGAATGCACAGGTGAGGTTCAGTTTGTTCTCCCCCTCCTCTGCTCAATCGGAGCAATCACCGGGGACTTTGCGCACCTCAGGAGCGGCACTCTCCGCCGCTAATCATGGTCACCAGTATAGACCTTCTCACCGCAGTCAGACTCAGGGGAGACCGATCAAGTCCCTCAGGGCACAATGCTGTTACGCCCAGAGATCTCCACCAGGGAGACATCCAACGCTCTCGTTCCTCCATGAGGTCTCGGGGCATGGAGCTGCCCCGCACCAGCCAGTGACTCCCAGTGGAGCTTCTCCAATGTGCGACCGGGTATAGTGCGGCCTGCTATGCCACTCATCCAGTCCCCGGCAGTCCTGCAGCCGACTCAGCAGCGTTGTCGCGTTCCCGGCACCGTGCCAGCCCCGTTCACCATCAGGCCACAAGCGTCTCGTGCGGCTGCCCTCAGGGACTGCCAATCGATAGTTCTCGTAGCTAGCACCGATATCCAGGCAGTGGCGCTGGCTCTCAGGATCCTGGGTAGCTTGAGCTTTCCCCGGTGCCCGCCGAGACGTGTGGGAGCAATTCAGGGGCTACCGGGCGCTCCTCCGCTCATCTCTCGCCGCATTCGCCTCCATTTTGGTCTTGTGCGGCTGCCCTCCTGGACTGCCAATCGATAGGTCTTGTAGCCAGGGCCGATATCCAGGCAGTGGCGCTGGTTCTTCGGATCCTGGGCAACTTGGGGTTTCCCCCGGCGGCCGCCGAGACGTGTGGGGTCAATTCAGGGCCTAGTGGGCGCTCCTCCGCACAATTCTCGCCGCCTCTGCCTCCATTTTGGGGTCAGGCAACAACGCTTGGGCGGCGGGAAGGTGCTCGCCCGAGGTCCCCTCCGCCACCGCTGCAGGCTCACAGAATGATGCGCGGATGAGTCCCGGCCCCTACACCCCCGCAGGCGCTGGATTCCAGTGGAGGTTGGGGCCCTCGCGGTCTTCAGAAGCGGCGATCCCTGCCGCCGATCTCAGCCGCCATTTTGTTCCTTTCCACCGCTGTAGGAGAGTGGGGTCTGCAATCCCATGGGCACCCCAGATTTTTGCTTTTTGCTTCACTGATTTACGACTTTCCCTGGCTGTGGGCCTGCTAATCAGACCCACAGCCTAGCTGTTCTCTCTCTAAATTACAACCATGTACCTTAGGTGCATTTTACCAATTGGTACTGGGCCACCTTATCAGTCCCTGTACAGCATACCTTAGGTATCCAGGGCATAGGTGTACCCAGGGCCTACCAGGGGCTGAAGCATGTATTATGCCACCCCTGGCTGGCTGCACGACAGCTGGGGCAAGGTGGTGTAAACACCCTTTGCTTTAGATATAGTATTCCTATATCTAACCCTAAAATGGACACATATATTCCTATCAGTCACTCCTATGGCAGGCCTTATCAATCCTGAAGGCAGAGTGCTTGGAATTATGTGAGATGGTGCTCTGGCATGAGCTGAGCCCGTTTGCAGCTTGCGGAACCAAGTCCAAATAGCTGTTCCATGATAACGCTATACCATATACTCTTAAGTGCATTATAATCCTCGCGGTTAAATGCTAACTTTGGTATAGCATTATCAAAACATGTCGAGTAAGGTGTCATACGAATTGGAATACTAACCCCTCGCCAATTCTGGCGACAGGGTTAGCATTCCACCCTTCTAGAGGGACACGACATGTACGTAACTGTGAACCCCGGTTAAAGTCAGACATAGCCTCAGCTCCACAAAATGGATGCTGCCACCGAGACACAAGTCTGCCCTCCTTCTGCTGGGAGTCCTTCCAGCAACGGAGGCCTGGACAAAGGGTTTCCTGTCAGGGGCGGTGCTAGCACCATCCCAGACAGGATTTTGTGTATCCCAGGTAGGCAGGGCTGAAAGGAAGGTGACTGCAAGTGGCACCCTGGTGCTCACTGTGCATATGCCGGCTCAAACCAGTTCCTGGGGCACACCAGCCCCTGAGCTGGGGAGAGACCGGACAAAGGAGAGGGGTGTAACCACCCCCCTCCTAGTCCCACCCATAGGGCAGGACTTAGTAGCGTGCCAGCCCCTTTTCTTAGGATAAAGGTAGGAGCAGGCCCCCTTCCCAAATTAGATAATCTTGAAACTACTTTCCACGAAAGGAACTCTTGACTCTTCTGAAGACCTGTGGCTAAGGAGTAGCCACCCTGCACCAGCAGGCACCATCGAAGCTCTTGCGGTTTGCTGTAAGTCCATCCTCCGGATCAAGACTGCCCAGCTCGACGAGACCCGGATTCCCTGCCATCTCTGACCTCTACCTACATCATCCAGCCCAGCTGAGATTCGTGGGTGTGACGAGACCCGTGGGACCGGCCATCTTCAAGACCTGCACGACGCTTCTCCAGCACGACCCCCGAGAGACCCTCGAGTAAGTGCACTGGGGTTTGAGAAGCCCTAACCCTAAGCAGCTCCAGCACCGAAGTCCAGCCTCCCAGCATCCACGAGATCTGCGTGGGGCCCTTCTGCTTCTTTGCTGCTTGCCACGTTGTCCGGTCACTTGCCCGTTGGCTAGTGACCCTCTTGACGACGTACCACGACGATTTCACCGCTGGTCTGGTTGCCCCAGACTGGCCCTTGCTCCCTTCCAAGAGAGGAGCACCCCGGACCCTCCTGGTCCACTCCAGACGCCATCTTGACTCCACCGCGTGGGCTTGCCTTTGCCAAGGTTTGTTGCTCAAATCCTGAGTCCAGCATCGCCGACAGCCGACAGCCTCGTGGGACAGCTCGCACCTCCAGCCTGGACGCCGACAACGCCTCCTAGCCCGTGTGACTGCAGAGTCCAGCGTCGCCCACTCACCTGGTCGAGGTGACTTCATCCGGTGCCATCCTGGTGCCCACATAATCACTGGCTAGTGATTAAGAACTGAGTCCCCTCTGCTTTCAGGTCGTCTCCTTCACTGATCCAGCCTTGGATCACACCGAACATCTTCACTGGTCGCCTGCCAGCAACTTCTTCTTTCAGGCTCCATAGACTTCAACGAGGATTCCCGACGTCTTTTGAACCCTATGCAGCCGCTGCCCCTGGGCTAGGTAACTTGAGTATTTCGGTACTCCAGCACAGGTTCACTATCCAAGTGTCCAGATCCTTTGTCGTTTTTAGTCTAACTAGTCGGATTCGTCCGGAAACAGTAACTTAAGAAACGCTAGCATCCATAGACTTCTTCCCGCATCCCGCGTGAGAGTGCACACTCTGCACACGAACTCCCTAGACCTCCTGCTCGTAATCTTAAGGTTCAGTAGTGTAGTCCTAGCGATCCTGAAGCCTCTGGATCTTGTTACTTACCTGCTAGCATTTCGCATTCCACTTTTTGTGTATATGGTTTTTCGTGCCCCTCGGGCATTTGTGTAAATTGTGCAACTTAAAGTATTTTCGTAAGAGTTTTGTATTGTGCTTAGCTCCCTGACTCATAAAGAGTTCAGGGTAGACTTGTTATAAATAAATACCCTTTATTTTCATAACAACTTGTGTGGTGTCCTTTCACTTAGTGGTCAAGGGGTATATGTGATGGTAAAACAGCTGGCTTAACACGCCCTCTAGAGTTTAGCCTGAAGACTGCTCGTGTCCATGCTACTAGGATAGCTGGTCTGAAAGGTTGACTTACAGCCAATCATCAATAAGGGTTGTTTGGTATGATACACAGTGATCACTAGAATAGTGAGCACTATATATCAGGCCAACTTCTCACAACCGCGAGCAGGCTCAGGCGGAATAAACAGTAGTTTCTCCTGGTTGCCGCACTTCTGCACTAAAAGATCTCTTCCAGAGAGCCACCCAGTGTTCCGCTTAATGTTGCGGTCGCCATCACCTGCGCACCACTCGCGTCCTTTTTTTTTTTTTTTAGCGCTCGCACACATCTCCCGCTTTTCCCCCTCCCCCACCGCATATCTCGTCTTGCGGCCGCTCGCGTTTGCACGTCCAATGCTTGTTTTCTTTTTTGATTAGCACATTATACATGCTTTTTTATTACTCGCTCTTGTGGTGTGCTTCTTACCCACCTTCAAATATCTGCCCACCCTTGTTGCTTTCCTTTCACCCACTCCCTCAGTATCTTCCGTACCCCTCATGGCCCTTCTAGTACATTAATCTAACTTTTTTTTGGCCCTTCTACTACATTAATCTAACTTTTTTCTATGGCCTGGCAGCTTCCATTTGCTGCTGGGCTCTAACATGCTTTTGTGTGACTCAAATCCACCCTTGACCCCTGCCCACACTAATTTGCTTCACCCAACCGCCTGTACCTCTGCTCCTCCAGCCACTCATAGGCTTTTATTTTTTCATCTTTTTGGAGATTCGTGCAACTGCCATTTACTGACGGGCGCTCTGCTAAATGAAAAGGTCTTCCATATACTTTTTGTTTAATTATTTGCCTATCTAATTTGTGTCAGTCATGTTGGTAAATGAAAAAAAATTAAAATGGGCCTATCCTCAGTTGCATGCATGCATGGTTATGCTTGTTCGAGCCTACAGAATGACAGGACAGTCAACACCAGCAGTTTCCTCTTGCCTTTTTTACTTTTTTTTTTTTTTTTGCCGATGCTCACTCGCATCACTGCAAAGCATTGACATAGCCAACAGGTTCGGGTTGACATCTATAGGCTTTGAGATTGTTGGTCTAATTTTGCTTCTCAAGTCATGCGTTTAAAATAGAAGCACATCCACCATGCCAACGTTTTGAACAGGGAAATGGGAAATTTTGGAAAACAACCTGGGATATTTATTTTCCCCATTACCTTTTATTGAAGCAGAGGCAATTTTAGGCTGGAGACATTTCAAACAAAGCCATTTATTGCTCCAAAAACATGGAGTATCCCGTCTGAATCCGGTACGTTAGTATGTATGTACGCCCTCCACAGAAATAGTGTACATTTTTGGATCCGAGATGAACGTTTGGTTACTTTATTTTGCTATAGTACTACTACTGTTCGAGACATGTGGGCTGCTGAATTCACATCTTATGCATAGATCGCCGCCTAGTGTTGGGTCCGGATGATTGCACATTGTTGTCCTGAAAGAGTCTTCGAAGTATCACGAGATAGGTGGCTCCTCCCCTGGACTACAGGGCGCATGGGCATCCTCAGATGTTTTTTTCCGCCATTGGGTTCGGATGTACTTTTCTTTACTCAAGTTCGGAAACATTTCTACAAGGCCAAAAGGCCTTCGGGGTCGTCGGTATTGTTAATTCGATCGGTGCTGAGTTCTTGTTCAAGTTCTTTTCGAATCAGGACGTCGAAGAGAGCCACATGGCCTTTTCGACACCAGAGGCCCGATCGTCGATGGAACGGAGCCCGTTCAAGCGATGCCCCCTTTGTAACTCGAAATACCCGCACATCGATGTACACCCTGTGTGCAACAAGTGCTTATCACCAGACCACAACTAGGACAACTGTCTAGCTTGTGCTCGATTCCGGTTGAAGAAGATGCTTCGGCTCCGACATGCAGCAAGACAAACAATGTCGAAGACAGCGCCTGACCCGGTGAATATCTTCGACGAAGAAGACGAGGAGGTCGTCGAGACTGAGGATCCGGAACAGACGTCGGATCCAGGTTCGGAGCACGACTCCAACTACTATGAAGACAACGAAGAACGCGTCGATGAAGAAGAAAACGTCGAAGAGGTAAGGGACGATGTGTCCCCCATCGGAGCCGTCTGTGACGACTCGAGTGATGAACCAGGCCTAACAGTGGGTACTGTGCCCCAAAAAGACACTCAAAAACTTTCAAAGGCTCAGGTCGAGGCATCGCCAAAAGGCCTTAGCCAAGATCTTACCAAACATTCTATAGCCCCGCGTCTCGGCCCGGCTAAGAATACATCACACGAGCCATCGGTCGCCATACAGAAAGCAAAACCGAAAGCTATTGAGGCAAAAACGAAACCGAAACTGCTGAAAACGATTCGACGTCGAAGAAATGTGTCGACGACCCTGCGGGGTCGACCACAAAGGGTGTCGAGCCGAAGATTGGTGCGCTAAAAGCCATAGCTAAAGCCAAGTACGTCGAACCGCCGAGGTCGACGGACAGAGACACAAACAAAGGACTCTAGTCTCGGAAGGCCCTCGAACCGAGGCACCGAGTCGAAAAACAACAGCTCGTCAAAGTCCTCGAGCCAAAAACAAAGGGCGCCTCGAAGGAGCAAGTCAAGTCGAACAAAAAGAGCGCGCCTCCACCGCAACAAGCACCGAAGTAGACGCTAGGCCAAAAGCACGGCGACAGGGCGAAGTCCGTCGGTCCGATATCTACGCCGACCCCAAAGCCACCGATAAAATTCGGACTGCCCCCGACAGCACGGCCTAAGGCAATCGATCCAACAACAAGGATCGAACCAACCAAAACTGTGTCACTTGGAAAAAGGGGTCATCCTCTAGAAGAGGACGTTATGTACCAGGAGCCCTCCTATGATGATCAGTCAAAGCTCCATATCGACGCCAACACAGGCAAACTTACTGTGTATCACAGAAAGGTCAGGTCAGAAAATCCTCTGGAATCCTATAAAATCCCACTAAAGAAGAAAAGGGATTCTTCAACATCGCCTGTCCACTTTGAACCTGTTAGGTACCATGGCCAGGACACTTCTGCAGGCTCACCCACACGCTCTAATGAGGATATAGGGTATGACTATGATGAACAATATAGTTACCCTGCAGGAGATGATCAAGATGACCAGACTCAAGCCTGGACAGACACTATCGACCAGGGGGAGTCACAACCTATCCCTGATACTCCTTCTTATCCTGTAAAAACTTCACCAACAAGGATACAGCGGCATTTAACGCATTGATAGAAAGGGCAGCACATAATCATGATGTGGACATGCATGCTGACCCAATTGAGGAGGATTTCTTGTTTGACACTTTCTCCACTTCAGAGAAATCAGTTAAAACATTGCCAATGTTAAAGGGTGTCCTAAAACACGCAGGAGACATTTTTAAGGAAACCACAAGAGCAAGGGTTGTTAACCCTAGAATTGAAAGAAAATACAGACCGGCGCCTTTGGACCCTACATACATTCGGGGACAGTTGCCGTTAGACACTTTGGTGGTATCAAATGCTCGTAAACGTGCCAACTCCCAAACTACTGGTGATGCTCCTCCTCCAGACAAAGAGTCTAAAGTATTAGAAGCTTCTGGAAAAAGGGTGGCTGCTCAAGCAGCAAACATCTGGAGAATTTCCAACACACAGGCCCTATTAGCCAGATATGATAGGGCACACTATGACACATTAGAGCAACTGCTACAACATTTGCCTGATGTCTACAGGGAAGGCGCAGAAACACTAATACAAGAAGGGAAACTGATATCCAACGCATCCATTAAATGTGCGCTAGATGTAGCAGACACAGCAGCCAGGGCCATCAACATAAGTGTCATGCTCAGAAGGCATGCTTGGTTGCGCATCTCAGGGTTCAAACAAGAGATTCAAACCACATTATTAAATCAGCCTGTAAACCCTGATTTTCTATTTGGTCCTGATGTGGACACAATCTTAGAAAAGATTAAAAAAGACACGAAGACAGCCAAATCTATGGGGGCCTTGCAGTCCCAGCAATTCAGAGGAGGTTCCTTTTGTCGCTCCAGTAACAGAGGGGCTACAAGAGGCCCGGCGTCCCAGCAAACTCAATACAAGAAAGGGAACACGCAAACCACCTATAATAAAACAAGCAGAGGTGGATACCGTGGCAACAGCAGTAAAGGCAGAGGACGAGGGAATAACAACACCAGATCCTCCACCAATACTAAACAGTGACTCCTTGTCGCTGCCCCCGGACCATGTAACACCGGTCGGGGGCAGATCACAACAGTTCCTGCCAGGTCTGGGAAGGCATTACCACAGACAGGTGGGTGAGACAACTTATTCAGTACGGTTATTGTCTAGAGCTAACATCAACTCCACCCAACATACCCCTAAAACACTGTCCTATGTCCGCAGAGCACATAGACTTATTGCAGCAAGAAGTTGTCAGCATGCTGCAAAAAGGGGCCATAGAACTCGTCCCTATACAGGAACAGGGAACAGGGGTGTACTCGCTATACTTCTTAATCCCCAAAAAGGAAGGGTCTCTCAGGCCAATACTAGACCTCAGACCCCTAAACCAATACATCTTGTCAGAACACTTTCACATGCTCACTTTACAGCAGGTTCTTCCATTACTCAGTCAGGGAGATTTCCTCGCAACACTAGACCTAAAGGATGCGTATTTCCACATACCAATACATCCAGCACACAGGAAGTATCTCAGGTTTACCATCCAAAATCGGCACCACCAGTTCAGGGTACTGCCTTTCGGGGTGACAACAGCCCCAAGGGTGTTTACCAAGTGCTTAGCGACAGTGGCTGCGCACCTACGGAGAAACCATATTCACGTCTACCCCTATCTGGACGACTGGCTGATCCAAGCAAAGTCAGCCCAGCAATGTGCCATCCACGTGTCCCGCACTATTCACCTCCTACACAGCCTAGCATTCTCATTAAACTACCCAAAGTCTCATCTTCAGCCCGCCCATGTACAGCAGTACCTGGGAGCAACAATAAACACTTTGGCGGCAAAGGCGCAGCCAAACTCAGCAAGGATTAACAGCATTCTGTTGCTCATTCAAAACTTCAGACCCCAACACTCGCTCCCAGCAAGAGTGTTTATGCAGTTGATAGGCATGATGGCCTCCTGTATCTTCATAGTCCCTCACGCAAGACTACACATGCGTCTGCTTCAGGAGTGCTAAGCACGGCAGTGGAACCAGGCTCAGGGACAATTGAAAGACCTAGTGTTGGTGACCGGTCGCGCATACAACTCTCTGCATTGGTGGAACCCACAAAACCTTTGCAGGGGACGACCGTTCCAAGAGCCTGTACCACAAATAGTGCTGACGACGGACGCATCTCTCCAGGGCTGGGGAGCACATGTCCTACATTACACAGTGCAGGGACTATGGACGGCACAGCAAAAGAGGATTCTGTGGAGAAGTGTGGCTCAGTGGTTAGAGGCGGCAGACCCGGAATCTGAGATCGACCGTGGACCAGGGTTCGATTCCCCGCCTCGGCGGGTCTCGGGCTCATAAATTCCACGGTCTCGACAATTCTTGCTCCGGTGCCTACTCGACCCACGGGGTCACACTCTGCGACTCTGGGCAATAGCTTGCTTAATCTCCACATCGGCCCCTCGCGGCGGGATGCCTGGCTTTCACCTTGTGGATACCCTGCCGGGGTTTCTCACAGGGGAATACCAGGACGGGTTCCCTAAGCAAGCGCGGAGATGCCCCAGGGTAAGTCCTGCGCTATATAAGTTTCATACATTTACATTTACATTTACATCAACCTGCTGGAACTGATGGCAATCTTTATGGCAATGAAGGCGTTCAAGGTACATTTGTGCAACAAAGTCGTGTTAATCCGGACGGACAACATGACTGCCATGTACTACATACAAAAGCAGGGGGGGGGACACTCTCCACAGTTGTCCCATCTAGCGCAAAGCATGTGGAAGTGGGCCATTCAGAGAAACATCTTCCTCATGGCGGAACACCTCCCAGGCAAGTACAACCAGATGGCGGACCTGCTCAGCAGACACAGCCACCAAATGCACGAGTGGGAGATACATCCCTCAGTGCTGCAACCGTTCTTCCAGCGGTGGGGTCACCCAGAAATAGACCTGTTTGCCACAAAGGAAAACGCAAAATGCCAAAGCTTCGCCGCCAGGTTTCCACATCCGCAGTCTCCGGGCAATGCGATATGGATGAACTGGTCAGGCAAGTTTGCGTACGCTTTTCCCCCAGCCCCGCTCATACCACTAGTGGCACGCAAACTGCGACAACACTCAATGACCCTCATCCTAGTTGCTCCAACGTGGGCGAGGCAACCATGGTACACCACGTTCCTAGAACTTTCCGTGGTTCCTCATCAAAGGCTGCGATTAACACCCAGTCTTTTAACTTAGAGCCATGGCGACATTCAGCACCCAGATCCGCAACAGTTGAACCTTGAGATCTGGCTCCTGAGGTCATAGAGTTTGGTTACCTAAACTTGCCTCCCGACTGTATGAATATTATCAAGGAGGCAAGGAGGCCTACAACCAGAGCATTCTATGCGGCAAAGTGGAAACGATTTGTCATCTATTGTAACAATAATGACATAAATCCGCTAGATGCATCTACTCAAAACATCAAATGTTATCTCTTACATTTACACAGATGCAATCTGGCTTACAGTTCCATACGAATACATTTAGCTGCAGTGGCAGCTTATCTTCAGAACAGGGAGCACCTTTCACTCTTCAGAGTGCCTGCTATTAAAGCTTTCCTAGAGGGACTCAAACGAATCATTCCTCCAAGACACCCACCTTCACCTGTCTGGAACCTCAACGTGGTTCTAACCAGACTAATGGGTCCACCTTTTGAACCTCTACATTCCTGTGAGATACAGTTCCTAACGTGGAAAGTGGCTTTTCTAGTGGCTATTACATCACTCAGAAGAGTTAGTGAGCTGCAAGCCCTAAATATTCAGGAGCCATTCATACAATTCCACGCTAATAGGGTAGTGCTGCGAACTAACCCTAAATTTATGCCAAAGGTGGTGTCCCAGTTTCACATCAATCAAGCTATAGAACTGCCAGTATTCTTCCCTAATCCAGATTCAGTGGCAGAAAGAGCTCTACATACCCTAATGTTAAAAGAGCTCTCCTGTACTATATAGACAGAACAAAACTTTTCAGAAAGACTAAACAACTGTTTGTTGCCTTCTCACCACAGCACAAAGGCAACCCCATTTCCAAATCAGGTATAGCCAGATGGATTGTTAAGTGCATACAAATCTGTTCTCAAAAAGCCAAACGCACATTAACAGTTCCCCCAAGAGCACATTCAACACGCAAGTTAGGGGCATCCATGGCTTTCCTAGGAAACATTCCTCTAGAAGACATATGTAAGGCAGCCACATGGACTACCATACATACATTTACCAAACACTACTGCGTAGATGTACACTCCAAACAGCAAGCAGCTGTAGGGCAGGCTGTACTCAAGACTCTTTGTCAGACTGCTGCAGCTGGCACGGGCAACCGCCGCTAGGAGGAAACTGCTATACATTCTATGCATAAGATGTAAATTCAGCAGCCCACATGCCTCGAACGGAATATGCTACTTACCAGTATGCATCTGTTCTTGGCATGTAGGGCTGCTGATATTCACATCGCCCTCCCTCCTCCCCGGTGCCTGTCGCAGCTGTAGCACTCAGAATTAATCTCTAGCATGGACATCACTTACTGTATCATATTCCATCCCTGCCACAATGGCGAAAAACAATCTGAGAATGGAGAGGATGCCCATGCGCACTGTAGTCCAGGGGAGGAGCCACCTATCTCATGATACTTCGAAGACTCTTCCAGGACAACAATGTGCAATCATCCGGACCCAACACTAGGCGGCGATCTATGCATAAGATGTGAATATCAGCAGCCCTACATGCCAAGAACAGATGCATACTGGTAAGTAGCATATTCCATGCTAAAACTTTTTTTTGGTAGTTTTATATAGCCTGAACTCGTCCAGAAGGTATTCGAGCGCCTTACATGTGCACCAGTTACATTACACAAGGACACCATTTTTTGTAGGAACAGGAGATTATGGGCTAGATGTAGGTAATCACAATTTACCGATTCTTAAATACCGAATTTTACCGATTCGGTATTTAAGAATCGGTAAATGTCGGGGAGGAGCCTAGCTCGCGACCGAGATGGCCGCGCTTTAACTGGGCTCCGTTCACCTGCCTGTATTTTCACATTTATCCTGCTGTTATCCTGCCCCGGGAAGCCCTCTTTGCTGTGTGGTAGTGCTACGACGCCCTGCAGGCACTTACCTCTTGTTCCGGTTGTCCTGGCTGCTGTGGATCCGGAGCGGTGCCCCCCGATCGTTTTGTGGCGTCGGAGGCGGACTGGCCTGGATCTTCTTGCTGGCTCCCGGGCCGGACGGAGCCTGCGGTGCTGCCCTTCGGGGCGCGGTGGAGGTGGTCGGAAGGCTGTTGTTCGTTGTGCCGGAGGTCCTTCCTGGCTGATTCCTGTGGGGAGGAGGCCTTTGGTGGAGGCGCTGCCTTCCATTGCCGGAGCTCCTCGTATATCCGGCTTGCTCCCCCTTTGTTCTCCGGTCCGGCCATTTTGATTTTGCCGCCCGGACTCGGAGAACGGAACCGGCGGCGTTGGGTGGCCGGTGAGGTCCCTTTCTTCTGGTGGCCCCCCTTCCTGCCCGGGGTGCTCTGCCGCTGGTCGGCGCGACTATACTTGCCTTTCCGTCGCCCCGGCGGAGGTTGGCGGCCGCGCGGCCTTGTTGGGCTCTCAAATGGCGACCGACCCCAATTGTCTCGGCCGGGCCTGGACGAGCGCTGGAGGCCCGCCGCATGGCCCGGGTGCCGAATACTGTAAAGGTTTTCCTACACTTAAGGAGGTCCTGGATGCCCTGCTCTCCTGGCGACTCTTGGTGGCCGCGCCTGTCATTACTTTGGAGATGGTTCCTCGCTACGGGCCTCCCGGGCCCCCACGACCGGATGTGGCTTTGCCGTTGCGGGGTACGGCTGGAATTATCCTGGCAGAATTGGCCCCGGCTACGACCGCGTCCGTGGGTGTGCGGACCTTGATGATGCCTCCTCCTCCGGCTCTGCCTCCTTTGCCTCTGGCCCGGGAGCTGGATTTTGCTCGGCCTGACTTTCATGACTCTCCCGGTTCCTTTTTGCCGCCGCTGCCCGGCGATCTCTCCTGTGCTGGCCCAGATGGGTCGGTTTCTTTGGACATATCCTTGGACCTGTGCCTGCATCGTTTGCTACACTTCGTGACTTTCCTGGATCTTCCGTGTTGTACTTCACGTGTATTTTCTGGACTGCCGTTGTATTTTCCTGCTGTCTGCCTTCTGTTCTTCGTGGCCTGGTCCTCGCTGGACCGGACTGTTCTCACTTTGGACAAACAGGGACAGGGCTGATGTGCACTGGCATCTGCGTGCGGTAGTCTTGTACTGATTTGGATGGTCAATGTGTCCTGGTATGGTTATGTGTGATTGTTTGGTGCTCTTGGACTTTAACCTGATAATCTCTGGCTTCCCGGGGTCTTGGAGCTTCGATTCAGGCGGGTGGCCGGGTGCGTTTCCTCCTGTTTCCCGGCCCTCCCCCGTGTATGTGTATGTATGTGTCTCCCATCCCGTGTTCCCTTCCCCTGCCCCTCCCGTTTTTGTCTTCTGTTTCCGACTTAACTTTACTCCGCTATATTTCGGGTTCTAATTAGGGCGACAGGCACGCTGCGGGGGGGTAGGCCGTAGCCTTCTGCAGGGGTGCAGGGTGGGCTTAGGGGTGGGTGGGTGGGGTCTGTCTCTATTGGGGGGTCTTTTTCCCCCCTCATTTCTTTCTTTTTTTGTTCTATGGCTCTTGTGTATTCACCTTTTCGGGACTCTGTCTCCTCATGTGTCCCCCTGGGGAGTTTCTGTGACGTTCGTATTCCGGTGTGTGTCTGATTGTGGCCCGCTGGTTCTTTTGGTATCGACTTTTTGGTATATCACTTGCCGGGTCATGTTGTTCTGTTTTGTCTCCTGGGGGTGCGTGATTTGGTGGGAGTCCCTCTTTTGTCCCCCTTTTTCCCTCTTCCCCTTCCTCCTTTATGGGGGTCTCTTTCTTTCCGTTGGGGTGCGTATCGTATTGTATTTTGCAATGGGGGCCTTTTTGGTTCTGTCTCTACAATTTGGGTGGGGGCGGTGAAGGGTGAGCGCGGTTTGACTGATGCCATTGTAGCTTCTTTGTACGCCGATTATGTGTATATTCTTTGGTAGCTATGTTTGTATGGCTTTTTGTTTCATCCTGTGTTCATAAAATGGCGGCTTGCTGCGGCCCCTCCCCTGTTGTTCCTTCCACGGCCCGTTATTCTTCTGTTCCCCCGCCCCGTATTAGAAAATTAACCTTTTGTTATCCTGTTTTTGCTGTTTGCTCGATGGCCTTTGTTGTGTCTCCTGTGCTCCTGGTGTCATATCCTGTGAGGAACTTATTCTCCTTTGCTACGTTTTTTACCGTGTGGTGGCCGGCCCGTGGGGTTGTAGGCCCGTATTTGTGAGCTTTCTTTGTACAATAAAGGTTTAAAAAAAAAAAAAAAAAAAAAAAAATCAATCGGTAAATGTGATGTAGGTAATAAATCGGTAAAATTGACAGATTCAGTAATATTCCTTATTACCAAATCGGTAATACCGATTCGGTAATGAGGAATACCTTCCCATTCATTCCTATGGGTCTGGAGGCCCATAGGAATGTATGGGAAGGACATTCACTATTACCGATTCGGTAAATACAGAATCAGTAATAGCGGGAACATATTCCAGAGTGGCAGGGTGTCAATGTGACACCCTGTTGCACCCCTGAATCGTGCATGTGTGCACATGTGGCGCACATACATGCCCTTAGGGCTTGTATGTCTGCAACATGGCACTTTTAAAATAGCAAATAATTGCTTTTTAAAGGTATTCGGTATTTACCACCAACTTGTAGTTGGCGGTAAATAATGAATCCTTAAAGCAAAAATGCACTCACTTGAGTGCTTCCTACATAGGTTTTAAGGATGCTGTAATTTACCGATTCCTTAATATAAGGAATCAGTATTTTACCGATTCCTTAAAATAACGAATCGGTAAATTACCGAATCCTTATTTAGAGCTTCCTACATTGGAAAGGGTTAAATACTGGTGGGTAATGGGAAAATCACCTATTTTCGGCCGTTACCGACCGGTATTAAGCTACCTACATCTGGCCCTAAGTGATTTGCCCAGAATTACAAGATGTTGAGCCGAGGCCGAGACTCAAACCAGGTTACCTATTTATTTATTTATTTATCCATTTATAGAGCGCCTGGTTACACCTAACAGTGTGTCCCCGCGCTAAGATTCAGAACTTAGTTCCAAATTCGGCAGCTCTGGTTGATACGCCACATACTCTCCCTCTATTGGCCCCATGTGGCTATTATCAGTAGTTAATGTAAATCAATCCGTGGTCAAACATAGGGCCTCACAGACTACAAGGGAGATTAGCCAGTTTTTCCCAGACAAATGTCTCGCCTCAGTGTATCCATGTGTGATATCCTGTCTGTCTCAGCAAATCCGAAAGTGACCACCTCCCTCTTTTGCATTCAAAGAGCCTAGGCTTGTGTTGTGATTTAATAGGAAAAGGACCGATGCCACGTTGTTGCAAAGTACGCACTCTTTCCAGTTAGTTGATATGTTTGAACATCTGCGTGTATATATCTGCCTGCATCATGGCGATTGCATCTGTGAAAAGCATTTGCCAGAATGCTCTTCAATCTCTTCCACATTATGGGGTATGAACTGTCTCTGAAGTGCTTCTGCGTCACGTACTGTTTTATGGGTGCATGGAAAACACGACTCCTCCTTTGAATGCGTGTTACAGATGCTTGTCTGGCTTGTACTGTTTTTTGTGTGTGCAGAGACAAAGCAGGGCCTCACATGATTGATGGCCACATGAGCTGCAGAAGGAAATGATTCACCACAAGCCTGTAACTGAAGAATTTCCAACAGCTGATTAGAAGCCACCTGCGAAGGAGATTCCGTTTCACCTGCATATATTTCGAATACTAATCTCTGCGGGGTGGGAATGTGTTATGTGGAGCACAGAAAAAGCACACTTGTTTAAAAGTTTTAATTTAAGACGACCCGTATATTGTACGCCCTAGGTCTGATAATGCATGCGTATCTCACTGTAAAACAAACAGCATCGCCAAATGACAAGCGAAAACAGTAAGAAGCAACTTACAAGTTAACTGTGGAAGATAAGGAAAAACAGACTCCGGTCTCGGGGGTGACCCGGGGTTAGCGAATCTCTCCACAGCCCCTGCAAGAGCTTATTTGGTGCGTGCATGAAAATAAACAAGCATTGGCATATCCAATAGGTCTCGCCTTTGGGACCTTATAACTGTTTATCGATGCAACACTTGATGTTGTTAAACCGAGGATATTGTGCTGGATAATTAAACCCTTATAAGATCCCAAAGGCGAGACCTATTGGCTATGCCAATGCTTGTTATGTATATGGTTTACATTTTCTCCCTTTTACTTTTGTTGTGCTCCACAGGCGAGCTTGTTCTGCACAGAAGGGGTTGCTGGACCCCAGTTCGCTCTGCGGTTCCCCTTCGTTATTACTTTGAAAACGTGCCGAGGAGCAATTTAGACTACGCCCCCTTCACACCCCGATGCTGGGATATAAAGCCGACCTGTCAGTGCATCTGCTCCGCTGGCAAGCCTGAGGCGCGCTCGGACCACACTCAGCACCAGCCCCCTGCAACTTATACTGCTGACCCGGGGATTACAATTTGTTATTCAAGTGATACATTACTTCGCATTAACCTCCTAGGTAAGACCTGTGCTGGCCCTTGGCTAAATCCACAACCATATGAAAATTTCCTATAATGTTATATCTGTGATCTATCCCTTACCAGGTTTCCTATAAGACACCTTGTTCACATAAACTGAAGCACAATGCCGCCAGTAAACTAGGTCTCAGGTGCCACGGCACCCTTATTAATGCCAGTTCCCTAATTAAAAGCACACCAGAATGTGTCAAGTTCATGGAGACAAGAGGCTCAGTGTCTTGATCTGTCCTTCATTACCGAAACATGGGCTGATGCAGCATCAGACCCAGACTTAATCTGGAACTTACCATCGGGCTTCAGGATCTTTAGACCAGACTGTGTAGCGAAACGGGGTGGCAGATTCGCAGTTATTTTTTGTGACCATTTCAGAACCGCCTTTAAAGCCCTACCTGATGCTCAGAACTGTTAGGCTCTGATATTAAAGATAGAACTAAGTAGTCATTATTTGTTTGATGGATTCCTACTCTATTGCCCACCTGTACCCAGAGCTATGTTTAACCAGTCTATCGGTAGCGTGGTAGAACTGAAAGCCAACCTATCGGATTTTACTATTCTTGGAGATTTTAACTAACATATGGAAAATCCATTAGACAACGACTCGATCAACTTGATATACATTATGGCTTGTACAGGCCTTACTCAGGTTGTGGAGGGTTCCACACATGACGCAGGCAACCTTCCCAATTAAATCTTCACGGATAACCCACAGCCTAAATGGCTTTTTTCCCCTCCCTTTGGCCTAGTTAGACCATAAGGCGGTCATGTTTGAGATAGGGGAAGTGCCTGGTGAGTTGGAAGTCAACCGGCCCCCTGGACTTACTGTCCGATGCCCCTGACACTCTCTTAATGCTGAACAGCTAAGCTCTTCTCTTGCTCACACAATACCGGAGATTCCATCGGATGCTGATACTGCCATTGATAACTACCATCAATGGGTGGAATCTTCATTAAATCGGCTAGTCCCAGCCAAAAGCCATCACAACCACAAGACTAATCTCTCAGAACCTTAGACTTAAAAAACAGGAATGTAGGAGACTAGAAGGAAAATGGAGGCTGGACTACAAGGCGGTAGACAAAGAAATCTATAAAGCCTCCATTCAAGCTTGCAAAAAACGAATCCAAGCGGGAAAAACTTGCTATTTATTACTAAAATAGAAGCTGCAAAAACTCACCATAGGATTTGTTTGCAACAGTTAAGAAACTTTCTAAGCTTAGAGAAGCAAAAAACTCTTGATTGATCAACAGTTTTGTATTAAACTGGCATTGTTCTTCCAAGATAAGGTTAAATCTGTATATGACTCTTTTTTTGGTTGCAAACCAAACCCCTGACCAAATTATTGACCAGGAAAGGTCCTCTCAAAATGGGAGTGCAAGCATAACTTTTCTGCACTGACTACAGATCAGATGCTAAAGCTCTTAAAGTCAAATCTGGCTCCCCACAGGACCCATGCTCCCCTCCCCCATCATGAAAAATGCATGTGGTACCCTCTGTCCTTCCACTCCTAAAAAAATCTAACCTAGATACTAGTGACCCTAATAACTATAGGCTGATCTCTTGTCTATCATTCACAGCCAAAATCATGGAAAGGTGATCCATGTAAATGTAAATGTAGTTGAGCTTATATAGCGCACAGCTACCCGCAGTGGGTTTCCCGGCGCTTGCTTAGGGAACCCTTCCTGGTATTCCCCTGTGAGATAGCAGGGTATCCACAAGGTGAAAGTCAGGCATCCCGCCGCGAGGGGCCATTGTGGAGATTAAGCAAGCTATTGCCCAGAGTCGCAGAGTGCGAACCCGTGAGTCGAGGAGGCACCGGAGTGAGAATTATCGAGTCCGTGGAATTTTTAGCCCAAGACCCGCCGAGGCGGGGAATTGAACCCTGGTCCAGGACCGATCTCAGCTTCCGGGTCTGCTGCCTCTAACCCCTGAGCCACACTTCTCATCAGCAACTCAATTAACAACTTTTATAAATGATAACCAGATCCTAGCCCTAACCCAGTTTGGGATTTGCAGCCATCATAGCACTGAGCTTGCACTAATCACTGACACTGAGGAAATCAGGCAGACTACAGATTGTGGGGGCTACACGACCTTGATCTTATTGGATCTCTCGGGTGTGTTTGATACAGTCAATGTCAATGTTTAAGTTGACCAGCTAGACACAATTGGAATCAAAGACAAGACCCTGGACTTTTTAACAACTTTCTCAACGGACCGATTTCAAACAGTGACTAGGTGCCTTTTCGTCGCCATCTTTCTCCCCGGCCTGCGGGGTTCCTCATGGGGTCGTCCTTGAGTCCTACTCTATTTAAATTGTATGTCACCCCGATCCCCAATCCCATGGCTTTGCTCTGGTTTCCTATTCCGGCGGTACACAGATCATTGTGTCGGTAGCAGGCAACCTGGACTCCACCGCAGCCAAATTTCATGACCGCATGCTTCATATAGGCAATTGGATGCGGGATAACTGCCTGAAGTTAAATTCTTCGAAAACGCAGGTCCTATTGTTTGGTAACAACCCCTCCTTTTGGTTTCTTAGCTGGTGGTCTCAAGAACTCAGAACCCTTCAAACCCCAAGCACAAAGGTAAAAAACTTTGAGATAATCTTTGACACCAAACTATCTTTTGAAGGCCTGATAAAAAAAAAATCACATCCTCTTGTTTTTAGATCCTAAAACTTCTTAGAAAAGTCTTGTATATCTTGCAAAAACAGTAGTCACTGCTCTTATCACCTCTAAACAAGATTACTGTAATGTACTATTCACCAATATTCAAAAATCTTTTTTGAACACGTTACAGACACTTCAGAATGCTGCAGCAAGACTACTGATGGGTATTCCTAGACATAAATCTGTGTCTCAAGCTTGGTTCAATTACATTGGCTTGCCATCAGAAAACAAATTCAGTTAAAAGCCCTTTGCATCATTTTTAAATTGGTCCAGCTTATCAGGGACAAGTTTTTCAACAATACACCCCAATAAGATATCTTCGCTCTTCTACCAGTGGACATCTTGTGCTCCCCAAATTTAAAAGAGCCACTTGGGGTGAGAAGTGCTTCATAACCTGAATGGCGAGGCTGTGGAATTTTCTCCCTCTAAGAACCAATTACATTTATTGGAATTTAGGAAAAGTCTAAAAACCTGGCTTTTTAATAAGTGGCCCTCATCTTCTTGATGTCATTAATGTGTTCTCTTAGCTGTCTCAGCACCCCGATACATCCGGGTAGTAGCCTCGCTTTAGAAATGTTATGTTGGAGGCCTATGAGCTGTAGATCGTATACTTATGCATAGATCGCTATCTGGTGCTGGGCTTGGTTGTTTGCACTTTGTTTTTGTCTTGGAAGAAGTCTTTGTAGTTACGGGGTAGGTGACTCCTCCTTAGGAAGATAGTGTGCATGGACATCGACTCCATCTCCAGAAAGTTTTTTTCCGCCATCGGGTTTGGATGTGATTTGCTGCCCTCCGGGTCGACATCGGTTTTGAACCCATCTTCGTCGCTCAATTCCTCTCCACTCGATGGTATAGTCTCTATCGCGTTTCTCTTTTGACGCGCATTTTTAAAAACAAACACCTCGATCTTCGACGCAGGCTGTTGGCCTATCCGTGCCGACCACGCCTGCAGTCAATGGAAAGGACTCCCTTTAAAAAATGCCTTGGGTGTGGTGCTAAGTTCACACAAACACGGACTTGCACGAGGTTTGTAATCTCTGCCTCTCCCCGGACCACAACGACAGAAACTGCAAGGCATGTGCAATGTTCAGGTCTAAGAAAACAATCCGTGATTGTCGGGCTCGAAGTCACAAAATGTCTTGCGGAAGCAGCTCGATTCCGGACATCATCGGAGCAGATCCCAGTGTTCAGCCGGAGCAACAAAGTGATGAAGAAGACATCTCCGTCTCCAAGGCTGACGACTCCGACGTCGAAGAGGAGACAATCACCCCGGCGCAGCGGTCCGTGAGTACCGAATCTACTCTCCCAAAACCCAAATCTAAGGCTCCGGTAGTGCCCTCGCCCTCGGGTCGACACCGGCAACATGTTTCAGACGCCCCGCTCTCGGGTCTGGCTATGAAACCTAAAGACAAGCCTTCTGGCTGTGACTCGAGCCTGCCCCATTCTGGTGCCAAAAAGTCACCTTCGGCACCGAAGCACATGACCAAAGATGTGCCACACCATGCGAAATCGGCACTGAAGACAGCCCCAACGCCGAAACCCTTGACATCGAAACATACCAAAGACAAACAGTCAGAACCCAAAAAAATGGTAGGAACCAAAAAAATAGTCGGAGCCGAAAAAATCGTTGGGAGACCAAAAAGTCTCGGAGCCACAAGCTCCTATAAAACCTAAGAAGTCCAAGCAAAAAGCCTCAGAAACTCGGTCCTAAGAACATTCTGCCCCAAAATCTTCGACACCGAAAAAAGACATTTTACCCACACAGTCTCTACCTGACTTTTTGGAACCAAAACAAAAAACTCTCTTTATCGATCCAGAGAGTGGCAAAGTTGTCGCCAAACCTCCAAAAAAGAGAAAACTGGACACTTCAGAGGAACCTGAAATACATTTGAAGCGAACGTAGATGAGTACTAACACCTCCCCACCTCCTTCTCTTCCTCCAGCTGATCCAAATCTTTCAATTTCTCCACCACACTCCCCACACATACTTTTTCACCTCATAAACCAGATAATGAGGATACAGATGAGGTGGGAATATAGATCTAAATGGGGATGATGATGAACTTACCATTCCACAGGAAGTAGGACCTTGGGTTGACTACAACACAGATCCCGACCCACATAATAACCCGGACCTCTATCCATCTAGGCCAACACCACCTGATGACAATATTGGGTTTGCACAACTAATCAATAAGGCTGCCCAATACCACGGGGTACAGTTACATTCTGATCTCTTAGAGGAAGATTTTTTACTTGAAACTTTTGCACTGTCGCAAAAATCCACCCACACCCTTCCAGTGCTAAAGGGCATGCTCAAACATTAAAGCCTCCATCAGGGCCAGAAGGGTAGACAAAAAGTATAAGGCAGCTCCCAATGACCCAATTTACATCAAAGGTTAAGTCCCTCTAGATTCTCTTGTGGTGTCTAATGCACTCAAGAGGGCAAACCTGCAAAGTACAGGCGACACCCCCCCTTCTGATAAGGAGTCCAAACTAATAGATGCATCTGGTAAACGTATTGTGTCACAGCCTGTGAATCATTGGCGGATTCCCAATGCCCAAGCTTTATTGACCAGGTACGACAGGGCGCACTAAGATGAGCTAGAAAAGCTCATGCAAAACCTTCCTGACCAGTACAAACAAAAAGCCAACGACCTTATACAAGAGGGGAAATTGATCACAAACACCTCACTTAAATGTGCGCTCGACGCGGCTGATACTGCATCTCGTGCCATTAACACTAGTGTTTTGTTTCACAGGCACTCTTTGCTCCGGGTCTCCGGATTCAAACAAGAGCTGCAATCGGCTCTTCTTAATCAGCCCTTTGATGAAGAGCATCTTTTCTGGCCCTCAGTTGACACATCTTTAGAGGTTCTTGTCGCCGCTCTTTCTACCGGGCTGGCTCTAAAACCATTGGCTCAGAACATCCCTCTTCTTCCTATAAGAGCCCTACTCAAACGACCTCCAAAGAATACTTTTGCGGAGGCTACAAAGACAACAATGGTAAGGGAAGAGGTCGCAGCAACAATAACTCCTCTACCACCAAACAGTGACTTCCCTGCACTTCCCCCCCGATCATCCCACTCCTGTCGGGGGACGTCTCTCACAGTTCTTACCTGTTTGGAATTTAATCACAACAGACAAGTTGGTAAGACAAATGATCAAGTATGGTTATTGCCTGGAACTCAACTCTACTCCCCCAGGTATTCCTCCAAGACAACGTCCAATGTCCTCGGAACATCTGACACTTCTCAAACAAGAGGTTCTGTCTCTATTACAAAAACATGCAATAGAACGAGTCCCCTTGCCTCATCAAGGCACAGGGGTTTACTCCCTCTATTTCCTAATTCCAAAAAAGGACGTCTCTCTCAAGCCCATTTTGCACCTCAGACCCCATAACCTCTAAATTCAGTTGGATCACTTACGCAGGTGCTCCCACTGATTCAACAGGTTGACTTTCCCTCCACTCTGGACTTAAAGGACTCCTACTTTTTCATATTCCCATTCACCCCGCTCACAGGAAATATCTCAGGTTCGTCATAGACGGACAACACTACCAATTCAAAATCCTCCCATTCGGGGTGACTACAGAATCCAAAGTCTTCACCAAGTATCAAGCATTAGTTGCGGCCCACTTATGAAGGCAGTTACTTACGATTCCCTTATCTGGACGACTGGCTCATAAAGCCAGGTCACACAGCAGCTTTGTGCAACACACACACACAAAATAACCCAACTGCTTCTCGACTTGGGATTCATGGTAAACCTCACCAAATCCCACCTCCAACCTTTCAGCATACAACAATATCTAGGGGCAACCATAGACACTTCAAAAGCTCTAGCATGCCCAAGCCCAGTCATGATATCTGCCATACAAGCTCTATTGACAACATTTCAGCATCAACACTCGCTGCCAGCTCGAGTGTTCATGCAGATAATCGGGATGATTTCCTCTTGCATTCTCATCGTCCCTTACGCAAGACTCCAAATGCGTCCCTTACAGGAGTGTTTGGCATGTCAGTGGAACCAGGCTCAATGTCAGCTAAAAGATCTGGTGTTGGTAGACGACCACACCCATCGCTCTCTGCAGTGGTGGAACACACAAAACCTTTCCAAAGGGCGGCTTTCCTCGACCCATTCCATAGATAGTGCTAACAGCAGACGCATCGCTCACCGGCTGGGGAGCTCAACTTCACACCTATACCATTCAGGGCATGTGGACCCTTCAACTGAAACAATCCCACATAAATTACCTGGAATTGTTGGCGATCTTCCTAGCGTTAAAATCTTTTCAACTCCATCTCGTAGGCAAAGCTGTCCTGGTTCGTACAGACAACATGACCGCAACGTATTACATACACAAACGGGGTGGGGGGACCACTCTCTCCAGCTTTCACACCTAGCTCAAAGCATATGTAGATGGGCCATTCCTCAGAACATATATCTCCTTGCAGAACACCTACCAGGCGTACGCAATCAGATTGCAGATCTGCTCAGTCGTCCGAGACAGCTGACCCACAAATGGGAACTTCATCCTCAAGTTCTGCTTCCATTTTTTTTAAAGGTGGGGTCAACCAGAAATAGACCTGTTCGCCACTCGCCAAAACGCAAAAACCCCAAGCTTCGCATCCAAGTATCATCACCCAATGTCCTAAGGCAATGCACTATGGATGAACTGGTCAGGCAAGTTTGCTTAAGCTTTTCCGCCTCTCCCACTCATTCCACTAGTGGTTCGGAAGCTCAAATTGCATTCCCTCACAAAGATCCTCATTGCTCCAACATGGGCCCGTCTGCCATGGTTCACAACCCTCTTGGAACTATCAGTAGCTCCTCATCAAACGTTACGCCTCTCACCCAAGCTTCTCACTCAGAACCATGGAGAGATAAGACATCCAGATCCCAGTCAACTCAACCTTGCAATCTGGCACCTGAAATCTTAGAGTTTGGCTACCTCAAACTCCCGCCAGACTACATGAACATCATTAAAGAGGCTAGACGCCCTACCACTAGAGCTTGCTATGCCATAAAATGGAAAAGATTTGTAATTTATTGTACAAACAACCAAATCAACCCACTAGATACTTATATTCAGCACATCATCTGTTACCTTTGGCATCTACAACAATGTAACCTAGCTTATACATCCATTAGACTACATCTCGCTGCCATATCAACTTATCTTCAAAATAGACAACACTTGTCTTTGTTTAGAGTACCAGCTATCAAAGCTTTTATGGAAGGCCTTAAAAGAATAATTCCACTTAGAGTTCCACCCGCTCCAGTACGGAACTCAAATGCGGTCTTTACCAGACTCATGGGTACTCCATTTGAACCTATGCATAAATGCGAATTACAATTTCTCACCTGGAAAGTTGCTTTCCTCATTGCCATCACCTCTCTCATAAAAGTCAGTAAACTCCACGCATTAACCATACAAGAACCATTTCTACAAATTCACCATAACAAGGTGGTTCTTAGGACTAACCCAACATTTCTACCTAAAGTCTTGTCTGCTTTCCACCTTAACCAGTCTGTAGAACTCCCAAGTTTTTCCCTCTACCAGACTCAGTAGCAGAACAAGCTCTTCACAATGTGAAAAGAGCGATACTTTACTACATTGAAAGAAGAAAATCCTTTAGAAAGACTAAACCACTTTTTGTGTCTTTCTCCCACTTCATAAGGGCAATCCTATATCAAAAACAGGAATTGCAAGGTGGATTGTTAAATGCATCCAAATATTCTATACTAAAGCCAAACGCACATTAACCATTCCCCCTGATGCTCACTCCACATGTAAACTAGGGGCATCTATATCATTCTTAAGGAGCATTCCCCTAGATGACATCTGTAAAGCAGCAACTTGGTCTACACCACACACGTTCACAAAACACTATTGTGTAGACGTGCAAGCAAAACAATAAGCTAGTGTGGGCCAGGCTGTATCTGAAAGAGACACGTTAGTGATAGATTCCTTACCTTCGAATTATCCCCAGGCGTCAGACTGGATCCGTAAAGTTTTCGTCATCAGTACCCCTCCACGTACGAAGGTTGCGCTGTGCGGCTCTATATCCGTCGTAGGCGTCATGATCGCCGGGATGTTGTTGCGGCGGCTACTTATACTCCGCCTTCGCGCAATGACGTCAGTTCTTTCTTTTTCCGCGCCAGCAAGCGCAGATCCGGAGAGAGCGGTACTCCCAGTCAATTTTTGACTGAGTTAAGTGGGACTTTTGTCTCTGTTCTTTTGAGTCTTTGACTCCTGGTGTATAGGGATACCCAATTTTAAGTCTTGCGAGGCCTGTCCCTACACGATGTCGGTGATCGACACGTACCTAGAGTGTCTCTACTGCCTGGGGTGCGACCACGACTCCGCGTCGTGCTCCGCCTGGCTGGCCGTGGCTCCGAAAACTTTGGGGAGCGGTCCCGAAAGTGGCTTGAGGCCCGGGAGTCGGCTCTGCGCCGTTCAAGATCCTGGTCCCGTGGGAGGTCGAAGGACCGGTTGCAGAGCTGCCACCATCGTTCGACGAAGACTTCGCACTCAGGGTCAGGTAAGACGAAGCATAATAAGTCGAAGAAGCGACGTCGCTCTACACCTTCCCCTAGCCTGTCCTGCTAAGGGTGCGGTTGGTGCCACCCCCAACGCCTCCGTCGGAGCCTACGTTGTTTATGACGGCCTAGCCGACCCTCCCAGGTCCATCGGCGACTCTGGCCCAGCTGCAGGAATTCCTGTCAGCCATGGTCTGCCTCTTTGGCCTGTCGGGCCCCGCCGGCGCGCCTTTGGACCCTGCGGGTCTGACTGGGGGTCCTCACCCTTCTTCGTCGATGGCTCCGGTTTCTGCGCCGCGAAACCCCCATGGATCCTTGCATGGATCCCAGCCGATGTCAGTTGGCCTCGTACAACCTCCATTTACGCCTACGGCACTTCGGCCGGCTCCCCGGCTGATGTCATCCCGGCTTCCACCCGACTTGGATACGGTACCGGAAAGGTGTCGATCGATGCCGATTCCGACGCCGATGGGGAATTTCTATCACTTTCTCCAGCCTCCCCCTTCTTTTCTGCCTGCCCATTTGCATCTACTGTTTGATTTGAAAACATCAATTGTCTTGTTAAGTGTCCTAATTCTATTGATTACTAAAATAAATAATTTTTTCTTAACTTCAAAAGCTTGATCAACAATCTTCTCTACATTTTTCTTTTTCTTGTAAAAAGCAGCTCTCTGTTTACCTTTTTTTAACCTTTTTTAACAAATTTAAAACTACCCTATTGCGAAACATTCGTTTACGAATGTCCCTAAATTGGTTTTGCCTTCTATTCCTATACATATTATTCTCTCCTGCTGCAGTAGTAACATTTTTGGGGGGCCTCTCCTTCCTCTTCAAATTTGCTCTCTCCTTCTGTATATTCACATTTCCATTAACATTTTTTTTTGATCTACATATGTTCCGAAAAAAAGACTTTGTTGTCTTACCAGGAACTTTTTTGCTGTTTTTTGAAGTATTTGTTATAGGAGAGTGCTTTAATTCCGTTGCTGTTTTTTTTTTTTTCCGCTTGGCATCTTTCCTTCTCCTCTGCCTTGAGGGCATATTTCCTTACTATTGAAATCTTGATTTCAATCTGTGGTAAACAAAAACAAAAAAAAAACACATATAGACCACTATTACTAAACAACAAAGCAATGACAATAAGCAAACGATATAAACACTAGTTTACAACATATCTAAGTTTATACCACAGCAAGTATGTAACTAGGAGTAAGACAGAGAAAAAGAGCTAGACTGAGTTACACAAAAAGACAGAGAGAATCATACAAAGAAATAGGTAGAGGGAGTAAAACATATAGAAGGAGTAAAAACAGAAAGAGTGTATAATATATTCTAAGACAGAAAAAGGATGTAATAGGGAGAAGGAGTAAGTCAAAGAAAGCGAGAAAGGGAGTAAGTCAGAAAAAGGATGTAACAGGGTGTAAGACAGAGAGAGGGTGTAAAACAATGTAAGACAGAGAGAGGGTGTTAGAAGGTGAGAGGATGTAAAAGAGACTAAAACAGAGATAGGATGTAAAAGGTAGAGAGAGAAAGTAAGTTTGAGAGAGGGTGTAAGAGGAACTAAATCAGAGAGAGGATGTAACAAGGAGTAATGAGAGAGAGGGAATAAATCAGAGACAGGGTGTAAGAGAAAGTAAGTCAAAGAGAGTGTAAGTGAGTGTAACACAGAGTCAGGATGTAAAAAGGAATAAGTCAGAGAGAGGGTGTTAGAAGGGGACAGGTGGAAAAATAGAGTAAGTCAGGAAGAGAATATAAGAGAGACTTCTACATTCTTGATAATACTTGGTAAAGAAATGTTGGTGCATAAAGGAATTGTATTTTGTAAATGAGTGAGGTTTCAGTACTGTAATGAAATGCTTATACATATGACCTTTTCTCTGTTTTTAAATGTTATTCTAAAAAAAGATTTCAGGCACATGAATTGGTTTTACATTATTGACAAGGATTAGATAGTATCTGCACGATTAAAAAAATATATTAGCACATTTCACAATCATGTCACCTGTGTTTCCTCAGATTAGTAAACAGATTGTGCACATGAGGTGAGGCCTGTCCAGGGGTGCAGAGGAGGCGAGGCCTGTGTCCAAGAGTGCAATGGACAGGACTCACCTCCTCTGACCCTTGGACAAGCCTCACCTCCTCCGCGCGCCCTGGACTGGCCTCAATCTATTGGATATAATTGATGGTAACAGGATGCAGATAAGGTGAGGCCTAACCAGGAGTGCTGATGAGGTGAGGCCTGTCCAGGGGAGCAGATGAGGTGAGGCCTGTGTCCAAGAGTGCAGTGGATAGGACTTCATAAAACCTCTCCCCCACTGTACTCTTAGACACAGGCCTCATCTCCTCAGCAAATTTCACAATCATGAAAGCCATTTCGACTTTCCTCACCTCCTCTGCACCTTTTGCAATCATGTCAGGTGTGTTTCCTCATATTAAGAATCACATTGTGTTTTTTTATTGTTGCTTTCTGTTATTTGTTTTCTTAATGCTTGGTTAAAATTTTCTGCTGCATACAGGAATTGTATTTTGTAAAAAACGGAGGTTTCAGTAGTGAAATGGAATGCTTGTACATATCACCTGTACTCAGTTTTCTTAATGTTAATATAAAAACGATTAAAGGGCAAATGAATGGCTTTTACATTTTTGAGAATGAATAAATAGTGTCTGCATGATTAAATAAATATATTTGAAGCTTTCACAATGATGTCACCTGTGTTACCTCAGATTAGGAAGCAGATTGAGCTTCTTTCTTGTTGATTAGTGTCATGTTTTGTGATAATACTTGCTATCAACATTTGCAAGATAGAGGATTTGTATTTTGTAAAATAGTGAGGTTTCAGTAGTGAAATTGAATGCTTGTACATAGGATCTGCGTACTGTTTCTTAAATGTTATTTAAAAAACGATTTTGGGGTAAATGAATGGCTTTTACATTTTTTAGAAGGAATTAATAGTGTCTGCATGATTAAATAAATATATCTGCACTTTTCACAAACATGTCCTCTTTACAGCAACAACTTTTTATCAAGCATTTTCAAAAAACATGACACAAAGCAACATTAAAAAACCACAATTTGCTTCCAAATCTTCTCCATAGAGTATACAAGCCTCTATCTATATTAAATGAATCATTACTCACCTTTACAAATGCTTTGGGAGATTGAGAACAGTGTCAGATACACACACCAATATTTCTTTAGCAGAGCAAAAGGTATGTACTCCAGGCACTGCAACCATGAATGGCATAGAAAATCTCTAATTCTACACACATATCCATCATGTTAACCAATCAAAACTCTTCCCTCTCTATTTTCAAACCAACACCCTTCCCCCCCCCCCAGCCCTTTCTACTTGTTACCATAGCAACTCCCTCCTCACTGACCTCTCAGGTTTAAAAGTTTATTCTACAATGTTGCAAATGAACTCAGCAAGGATGTTTGACCTCTCAATACACCAGCTTATCCGGTGCAATGTTTCTTAAATGACTTTTTCTTAACCATTCAAATTACTTCTTTCACACAACAGAACTATGCACCCTAACTTTCAGTTTTCAACTATCTGAATCCACCAATCATTGCTTGTGATTCAAGAGCACTGAAACTCCACAGTATTTTTTTTTGCAAACTCCTACTGGTCCAACTGCCATTTTATTCCTACACTTCATCTATCTGAAAGAAACAGGTTAGTATTAGATTCCTTACCTTAGAATATCCCCAGGCGTCAGTCTGGATCCGGAAACTTTTGCGTAGCAGTACCCCTGCGCGTCGGTAGGCGTCGGCTGCAGGCGTCCCCTGCGGCTCCGCGTCGTCGGCGCCGTGATGACGTCGCTGGAGTATATAGACGCCGCCTCCGCGCGCTGACGTCAGTTCTTCTTTTTTCCGCGCCAGTTAGCGCAGATCCGAAGAGCAGTACTCCGGTCTTTTGACCAAGTTTTTTGTTAACTATAAATCTCTACGGTGCCGGTAGGATGCCCGGTTTCAAGAGTTGCGACGACTGCGACCGCATGATGTCGGTCACCGACCACCATCGACTCTGCCTCCGGTGTCTGGGCGCGGACCACGACGTGGAGTCCTGCGTCGACTGTCGGGCCTTGACTAGTAAAGCTAGGCGGGAGCGGTCCCGCAAGCTTCTCGAGCTCCGAGTGTCGGCCCCGCGTCGAGAGCGGTCCCGGTCCGGTCGGAGGTCGAGGGAGCGGTCGAGGGAACGATCGCGGAGCCGCCATGAGCGCTCCGGCAGTCGCCACCATTCCTCCGGTTCGTCAGGTAAGCATCGCAAGAGGTCGGGGCGTCGTCATCGCACCCCCGACTCCCCCCGACACCCGCGTGATGCGGCCGGGGGTTCGGGTGGCCCCACCCCCGCGTGGGTCGCCGACGCCGTCTACCCCATACCCGTCGGTCCCTGGGGAAGGCGCGTCGCGCGAGGAGATTGAGGTGTTCCTCATGGCTATGAGGGCGAGGTCTCCTCCGGCGGGGCCTACGGCGCCTGCAGGCCCGTCGGTCCCGTCTGGGGGCCCGAGCGGTTCGGGTGCTCCTGCCCCGACGCCGCCGGTGGCTCCTGCCCCGACGCCGCCGGTGGCTCCGGCCCCGGCGCCGCTGGGCCCCTCAGGTTCGTCGCCGGCTGGTCTACCGGCCTCTCCGGCGTCGATTCCATTGGGCCAACCCGTGGTGCCGCCTCCGCGCGGCGCCGTGACTCCGCCGTCGGTTCCGGCCGGCGTCGGGTCCCCGGCGCCGCGCGGCGCCACCCCCATTCCCTCTCTGACTCCTGACGCGGAGTCGGACCGGCGTCGATGGGGCCCATTGACCCCGAGGAGCCGATCTATATCGTCGACCCAGACTACGGCGATGAGGACGAGTATGGAGAGGGTTGGGAGGGGTCTGAGGACCCTTTATCCCGTGCCTGCCAGTATGACGTGGACTGGGTAGGTGACTTGGGTGATGCCAGTGGTCTGGACGAGTCGCCCAACCCTGGGTTTGTCTCGCCTTCCCCTGTGGCGTCTGAGGCGGGGGCTGCCTATTCGGTGGTCCTGATGAGGGCTGCCAAGGCCTTGCGCCTTGAGCTCCCCGTCGCTAAGGTCAAACCTAACATTCTGACCGAAGTGTTTAAACCGCAGTCATGCCCTCAGGAGCCTCTGCTGCCGTTTAATGAGGCCCTGACGGATGTCCTTTTGGGCACCTGGTCAAGGCCCGCTTCCGGTGCACCGGTTGACCGAAACGTTGCCAGGCGTCACCGTCCGTGCTCGGACGACCCTGCCTTCCTCTCCACCCATCCCTCCCCGGAGAGTCTGGTGATCCAGGCCTCCACTTCACAGTCCGCATTCCCGTCGGCCCCGCCCGATCGGGAATCAAAGCGATATGACCAATTTGGCAAAAAGGTCTTTTCGTCTTTGAGCGCTGGACTGCGGTCTTGTAATACCGCGTGCCTGTTGGGCCGCTACACCCACTCCCTGTGGGATACGGTCGCGGAGTGTTTGCCGCAATGCCCGCAGGAAGTGCGGGACAAGCTCAACCAGGCCTTGGTTGAAGGCCGGGACGCGGCGAGGTACTCGATCAGGTGTGGTCTTGACACGACCGACTCGCTGGGACGGGCTATGTCCACGACGGTGGCGATTCGTCGCCATGCTTGGCTGAGATCTGCCAACTTCTCGCCGGACGTCCAGAATGCCCTCATGGACATGCCATTTGATGGCAGTCGCCTGTTCGGTGACAAGGCGGACAACGCGCTTGAGCGCTTCAAGGACTCCAGGGTCACGGCCAAGTCCTTGGGTCTTTCGACCCAGCGCCAGCAGACGGGTTCGTTTCGCCCCTTTCGTGGCCAAGGGAGGGGCGGTCCCACACGTGCTGCCAGCCACGCGCCGCAGAACGCTCCCCAGCGCGGTGGCGGCCATGGATTCCGCCGTGGTGGCGGTAGAGGGCAGCGGCGAGGTCAGTCCACACCTCCCCCCGCTGCAGCCTCCAAATCTTCCTAGTCCGAGCTTTCGAGCTCACGTGACGCCAGTGGGTGGCAGGGTTCGCCATCACCACTCCCGCTGGCGCGCGATTACATCGGACAGGTGGGTGCTGCAGCTTGTCCGAAGGGGCTACTCCCTCCCCTTCGAGTCCACTCCTCCAGCCATGCCACCGCAGAACCACCGTGTGTCGGGGGACCACTTGACACTTCTGCAGGAGGAAGTTACGGCCCTCTTGGCCAAGGGGGCCATCGAGCGCGTTCCTGGGCCAGAAGTAGGGTGTGGTTGCTACTCCCACTACTTTCTGGTGCCCAAGAAGGACAAAGGAGGCCTGCGTCCTATCTTGGACCTACGGAACGTCAACGGCTTCCTCCGGAAGGAGAAGTTCAAGATGTTGACTTTGGCTCAGGTCTTGGCTGCTCTAGACCCACAAGACTGGATGGTAGCGTTGGACTTGCAGGATGCGTATTTCCACATCCCCGTCCTGCCGGCCCACCGGCGCTACCTGCGGTTCACGGTAGGCCACGAGCACTTTCAGTTTATCGTGCTCCCATTCGGCCTTACCAGCGCCCCACGGGTGTTCACGAAAGTGATGGCGGTGGTCGCAGCTCATCTGCGCCGGTTTGGGGTTTCAGTCTTCCCCTACCTCGACGACTGGTTGTTGAAGGCGGGCTCGCCCCAAACAGTCGTCCGCCACCTTCAGATGACGGCAGACTTCCTGCACGAGCTGGGGTTTTCCATCAATGTGCCGAAATCACACCTGTGTCCCTCTCAAAAGCTCCTTTTCATCGGAGCGGTTCTCGACTCGGCGCAGTTTCGGGTTTATCCTCCGGAACGGCGGGTCCGGGATATCCAGGCTCTGATTCCCATCTTTCAGCCGTTATCCCGGGTTTCGGTCAGGTTGACGCTGCGGCTTCTGGGGCTGATGGCCTCCTGCATCCTACTGGTGCATCACGCCAGGTGGCGGATGCGGGCTCTGCAGTGGGACCTGAAGTTTCAGTGGGCCCAGCATCAGGGCAACCTATCCGACCATGTCCTGATCTCGGAGGGCACTGCGAGACAGTTGCAGTGGTGGCTTACGGACCGCGATTGGGTCAGAGGCAGATCCCTCTCCCTTCCCCACCCGGAGCACGTAGTTGTGACGGACGCGTCCCTCCAGGGCTGGGGTGGCCACTTGGGAGAGGCGGAGATCAGAGGCATCTGGTCTCCGGCGGAGTCCCGGCTCCATATCAACATGTTGGAGCTGCGGGCGATTCGCCTAGCACTGAAGGCATTCCTCCCCTTTGTCAACGGGAGTGTAGTGCAGGTGTTCACGGACAACACCACCGCCATGTGGTACTGCAACAAACAGGGCGGTGTGGGGTCGTGGACCCTTTGCCAGGAGGCTCTGCGCCTCTGGCAATGGCTGGAACGTCAGGGCGTGACTCTGACGGTTCAACACCTGGCAGGTTCTCTGAACGCCAGGGCGGACGAACTCAGCCGTCGGTGCTCGGTGGATCACGAATGGCGTCTGAACTCGGACATGGCGAGAGGCCTCTTTCAGCAATGGGGAGAGCCTTGGTTAGATCTATTCGCCACAGAAGAGAACGCGCAATGTCATCAGTTCTGCGCGTTGGAGTTTCCAAGACGGCACTCGCTCGGCGACGCCTTTCGGCGCGAGTGGAGCTGCGGTCTGTTGTACGCCTTTCCGCCTATACCACTTCTGCCCAGAGTGCTGAAGAAGATCAGGCGCGACCGGGCCCAAGTTATACTTGTGGCTCCGGACTGGGCTCGAAGATACTGGTATCCCGAGCTACTCAGCATGACAGTCGGTCCCTCGATCCGCCTGCCCCTTCAGGAGGACCTTCTGTCGCAGCAGCAGGGGACGGTCCTCCACCCGAACCTGTCCAGTCTCCACCTCCATGCTTGGAGATTGAGCGGCGACAGTTGAGGCCATTTGACTTGCCTCCTGAAGTCTGTGATGTAATTCTGGCAGCCAGGCGTCCCTCCACAAAGTCGGTATACGCCTGCCGGTGGAACAGATTTGTGGCATGGTGCACAGCAAAGGCTGTGGATCCCCTTTCTGCCCCTCTGTCTGAGGTTCTCCTCTTCCTTCTTTCCCTTGCCCAGCAGGGCTCTGCTCTGGGCACTATCAAGGGCTATCTTTCTGCCCTTTCCGCCTTCTTAAGGCTACCTGATCAGCCATCTTTATTCAAGTCCCCTATTGTATTAAGATTCTTGAAAGACATCACGCACATGTATCCACCTGCTCCGTTCGTGATGCCTCAGTGGGACTTGAACCTGGTTCTGACATTCCTGATGTGTGCTCCCTTTGAGCCACTTCATTCCTGTCCTCTCCGTCTTCTCACTTTAAAGACGGCCTTCCTGGTTGCCATCACCTCTGCCAGGAGAGTGAGTGAGCTCCAGGCTCTTTCTGTTAAACCTCCTTTCTTGTCTGTTCATCCTGACAAGGTGGTTCTTAGGACTAGGCCTTCTTTCCTGCCCAAGGTAGTCTCTGCTTTTCACATTGGGCAGTCCATCACCTTGCCCTCCTTCTTCCCGCCTCCGCATCCTTCAAAGGATGAAGAGCGGCTCCATCGTCTGGACCCAAAACGTGCGCTTTCGTTTTACATGGATCGCACACGCCAGTTCCGGGTGGATGACCAACTGTTTGTTGGCTACGTGGGTGAGAAGAAGGGAAGGGCGGTACAGAAACGAACCATCTCTCGGTGGGTCGTCCTGTGCATCAAAGCATGCTACTCTTTGGCTCGGAAGGAGCCTCCTGTTGGGCTGAGGGCCCATTCCACTCGGGCCACGGCGGCTACTACTGCCCTGGCCCGGGGAGTCCCTTTGCAGGACATTTGCCAGGCGGCTACGTGGGCCTCGCTGCACACATTTGCGAGGCACTACTGCCTGGACAGTCAAGTCCGGAGGGACGGCTTCTTTGGCCGTTCGGTCCTCCAGGACTTTCTGGTGTAGGTTGTATTGGTTTGCAGACCCACCTCCGGGGTTGGTATTGCTGGGGTATCTATTCTAAGGTAAGGAATCTAATACTAACCTGTTTCTTTCAGATGAACAAGTTACTTACCTTCGGTAACGATATATCTGTAAGAAACAGTAGTTAGTATTAGATTCCTTACCGCCCCGCCCGTCCTCCCCGTTCTGCGAACTGATACCTAGGGTTAAGGTCATCCCTTTCAGGGCCCTAGTTTCAAATGGCACCAGTGTTAGTTCTCACATGGCTCTGCGTGTTCTGGCGCGGAAAAGCTGTGTGCAAAGAACTGACGTCAGCGCGCGGAGGCGGCGTCTTTATACTCCAGTGACGTCATCACGGCGCACGACGCCGACGACGCGGAGCCGCAGGGGACGCCTGCAGACGACGCCTACCAACGCGCAGGGGTACTGCTACGCAAAAGTTTCCGGATCCAGACTGACGCCTGGGGATATTCTAAGGTAAGGAATCTAATACTAACTACTGTTTCTTACAGATATATCGTTACCGAAGGTAAGTAACTTGTTCGACTACACCAGAACCTCCTCTCACCATGTATTCTGTCTGGATTATTGTACATAGCTACATCCACTGGGCTCAAAGGTATGCAGCTATCAGTAATTTTCACAACCTTGATTTACCAAATGTGCAAATCAAGTGGATTGGCCAAAGAGGATTGAGATGTCATCAATTGATACCATTGGTGAAAACCTTTCACCATCTGCCACACCCTGACCGTATAATTTTGCACTGTGGTGGAAATGACCTAGGCACTATGACTGGGGTAGGTCTGGAAATGGTTTTAAAGGACACCTTTGGGCAATTGATGACACTTTTTCCACAAACTGCCTTGGTATATTCCAATATATGCCAAAGACAGAAATGGAAGTGGTCCAACCAATTTTGTCCACAATTTGAGAAAGCACGGAAACATGTGAATAAATCTGTTTCTGCCTACATGAGACTATGGGATGGGTTCAATATACAACAATAACTTGCGTTACAACATGCAAGATATCTACAGAGGAGATGGTGTGCACTTCTTAGATGAGGGGAATAGAATATTCCTCCTGAATTTAAGACTGTGCATTGGAACCTATTTGTAGGTATCTAAATCAGCCACAGAACCCAAAAGCTCTTTTCAGGGCTACCCTACCTCTGATCACTCATAATGATTACTTTACTCTAACTTTTTTCACTGTTTTTCACCAAAGTACGCTCCCCGGTACGCTTCCCGGTGCGCGTACCGGGCGCTCCCCCCGCGCCTATATGGGCCTCCTAAGCCCCCCTCAGAAAACCTAGGGGGTCAGGGGATGTCTACCGTGCCCCCTTTTACCCATTCCCAACGTTGTTTGTCCTCCATCTTGTGTCTCAAATCTACCGAAACACAAGATGGAGGACTCCCGTAGCGCTGCCGGTACGCGTACCTGGGCACGCACCGGTAAGCGCTCCCAAAAAATGTTAAAAGTTAATTTACATAAAAACCACTGTAGAGACTTTCACCAAATATAGAATAGGCCCTACTACATACCAGTCCCTACCATTTTCCCAAATTTGATGGAATTCCATTGAGCCATTTGGGCTGTAGCCCTGTCTAAATATCCTGAGGTAAATTACATGACAAAAACACACATGAAGTGTTAGAATTTACAACCAATTAAAATGTTACTTTAATTTTCTACTTTTATTTCCTGACATTTGATTGGTTATGTACATTAATATAAATGAAAAATGAGAGGGAAACCCAGCCATTTTGACTACAACTACCTGAGGTACATCTTTAAAGGATGTTCTCATTTATCTTCATCACCTTTCTGTAAGGTAAGTTGTTAATTTGTAAGGGGCACTTTAAGTTAATTTGTAAAAACGTTTTCTGATAGTTATTTACTGTCCCTCTGTTATAGTTATAGATTGAGATAGGCTTCTCTGTTATATTTATGGATTGAGTTAGGCTTCTCTGGTATAATTATGAATTTACTTAGGCTTCATCACATGCACTTTTTTATATTTCTTCTTCCTGCCTGATACCATACACTGCCCAAAGATAACTTGACTGTTAAAAACTCAGAAGTACCTCTCTGAACTTAAACCCAATAGTGCCCTAACTCTACTGATATAGTTATTTTTTATGCAATTTACAGCAAGAAAATGGAAGGTACACAACAGACCATCAATATTTCTTTCGAAATTACCGATGAGGAGATTATTCAAGAAGATTTTCTTGACTACATGGATGAGTCTCTTTCATTGACTGTTTAGATAATATGGAATCATGCTATACAAATTTGGAGGACATTCCGGATGATGTAATGTTGGAAGTGGTATTAAATTATGAACAATCAGAACAATAAATTTATATTTAATAATTAAAAATTGTTCGAGACATTATTAATTTTTATATGTAATTCATGAAATAGTACCAAAATGATTATAATATTGAATGAGACTTATAGTATACTGTGCAACTTTTTTGTGTTACATAGTAATTTTGCTCATAGTTACTTCCTTTCTCCCATTATATTATCTCCAATGACTATTTGACATCTCTTTTTCATCTCCTGCCTCCATGTTGTTTCTGCTTTCCTGACAGACTATGGTATAGATTCCATATACCACAATAACTTCTGTAACAACATGCAAATTATCTACAGAGAAGACGGTGTACATTGAATTTAAGACTCTGTATTAGTACCTACATGCTGGTACTTAAATCACCCACACAACACAACAACTCTATTCAAAGCTACCCTACCTCTAAGCACTTTAAATTATTATTTTACTGTTTCACTGGGTTTTCCCCATGGTACGCTCCCCGGTACGCTCCCCGGTGCGCGTACCGGGCGCTCCCCCCGCGAAAATCGAAAAACCTATGGGGTCAGGGGGGGTCTACCCTGCCCCCTTTTGGTCATTTCGCCCTTTGTTTTTGCTACCTCTTGTATCTCGATCCTACCGAGACACAAGATGGCAGCCTCTCTGGACTGTTTGGAATGTTGACAGACACCCGAGAGCCAATCAGCTTTCCGCTCGCGCTGGAGCGCGCCCTGGTGCGCGTACCGGGGCGCGCTTGTAGATATATATATTTTTCTAACCTAAATTACTCAAAATCCACTGGAGCACATATCTTGAGACATAGCAAAGGCACATCGGGCTACCAGTCCCTACAATTTTGCCAAGTTTGGTGGAAATCCATTCAGCCGTTCGGGATAAAAGTGAGTCCAACCGCCCTATGGAAATTAACATGGGGAAAACACGTTTTGGGACCCCCCTTTTATCCCGGCCCCCGCTTGACGAATCCCCCCCAAACTTTCAGGGAAGGAGCAGAGCGGAGCGGGCCATCTTCTTTGAGAAAAGAAAGTTATTCCCAATAGAATGTTGCGGATTTCCTATGGAAAGTAGATCCTAACTATAACTACCTACTGGCGACCGCCAGTAGGTAATACACACACACATATATATATATATATATATATTACCTACTGGCGGTCGCCAGTAGGTATATATAGTTAGGATTTTTTTCCTATGGGATTTTTGAAAATTCTATGTTGAATAACTTTGGCGTTTGAGGACGGAATTGGCTGAAATTTTCTGGAAAATGGAACATTTTGTTTCTGAGCAGCCCCTGAAAATTTGGGGGGGTTTCGTCAAGCGGGGGCCGAGAAAAAAGGGGGGTCCCAAAACGTGTTTTTAACATTGAGTTTTCCATAGGGCGGTTGGACTCACTTTTAGCTCGAACGGCTGAATGGATTTCCACGAAACTTGGCAAAATTGTAGGGACTGGTAGCCCGATGTGCCTTTGCTATGTCTCAAGATATATGCTCCAGTGGTTTTTACGAAAATTAACTTTGAAAAATATATATTGGGCTACATTGGGCTATATATATGTTGGAGCCCAAATGTAGCCCAATGTAGCCCAATGAAGCCCAATGTAGCCCAAAGATGGCCGCCAGAGACAAAAAAAAACAAATGTAGCCCAAATATCAGCCAGATGTAGCCCAACTATAGCCCAGTGACAGAATGACCCAGAGTGTTTTAAAGAACAACTAGAACGCTAACAGTCTTACTTATGACAAAAGTATGGCACACCTGAAGTCATCTTGATTGGAATAAAGTGGTAACACTTAATACATTTAATTTGAAAAGGAACAAAATAAGGGGTTTCATTTTGCCATAGAAATGTTATATATATATATATATATATATATATATATATAATATATATATATATATATATATATATATATATATATATATATATATATATATATATTATATATATATTATATATTCACTGAAAAAACCATAGGTTATAGACCATATATAGTTAGGAATTAGCATTTACAAAACCTTGAAAATTCACTGAAAAAACCATAGGTTATAAACCATATATAGTTAGGAATTAGCATTTAAAAAACCTTACTTTACTCACACAAAACCATTGAAATTCCATATATAGTTAGTTGTACTAACTATATATCGCGCACCCGCAATCCACTGCTGATCATGTCACATATTACATCATTCATGACATGGTCAGTGACATCACTGATGACATCTCAAATGACATCACTGATGACATCACTGATGACATCACTGATGACATCACTGATGACAACATCCAGTGACTGTATG
This sequence comes from Lissotriton helveticus, assembly GCF_964261635.1. Taxonomy (NCBI): domain Eukaryota; kingdom Metazoa; phylum Chordata; class Amphibia; order Caudata; family Salamandridae; genus Lissotriton; species Lissotriton helveticus. The sequence goes on from NC_136059.1 coordinate 647,223,052, forward strand.
TTTATGTAAAGTTAAAATATGTCTTACATATTGAAGAATGAGTGGATGTAGAAGTGTCTGAACAAAGGATTTAGTAGGTGCATGACTGACTGTATGAGTGAGTGATTAAATGTGTCTCACTGAGTGCATGGGTTAGTGACTAAACTGTCTTAATTTGTGCATCATTATGTCTGTTGTTCTGTAAACTGCTGCATGTGTTGATCAGTAGCTATATGATTAACTATATGGGTTATTGATTGGTTGCCCAAGTATTTGTATGGGAGACTGAGAGTGTGTATGGGTGGCTGGGAGGTGTATGACTCTCTGCATAGATGTATGGGTTCAAAAGTGCATGTGGAAACAGCTGTATGGGCGGTTGACTGTGTGCATGACTGTATTGGTGAGTGAATAGATATCTCAGTGCTACATGTCAAAGTAAGTACATATGTAAAATACAGTACATGTGAGAGTTGACATATATAAATAACTGTGCATAAGAGCCAGTGAATGTGTGAGTGGCTGTATGGATCATTGTGAACTTGTATCCAGGATTGTATAAGTGAGTAAATATGTTTTAGTATATGTTTGAATAAGTAAGGTGTGTTTAACTGTATAGTTAAGGAAATGGAGGTGTGATTGATTGTTTGCATGACTGACTAGGTGTGTGTGTAACTTCATGGATGAGTGACAATCTGTGAGTCTGTGTTTACACTGAGTGTATCTAAGGTTATATTAGAGTCTGAAGAGGTTCATCGTATTATCACATGAATGATGTCATCAGTGATGTGATCAGTAATGTCAAATGAGATGTCATCAGTGATGTCATCAGTGATGTCATTTGAGATGTCATCAGTGATGTCATCAGTGATGTCATTTGAAATGTCATCAGTGATGTCATCAGTGATGTCACTGACCATGTCATGAATGATGTAATATGTGACATGATCAGCAGTGGATTGCGGGTGCGCGATATATAGTTAGTACAACTAACTATATATGGAATTTCAATGGTTTTGTGTGAGTAAAGTAAGGTTTTTTAAATGCTAATTCCTAACTATATATGGTTTATAACCTATGGTTTTTTCAGTGAATATATATATATATATATATCAGCTCCAAGAACCCTTCCCCGTAATCAACCGGGAATTAGGAAGCAGCACTCTCAGGGTAGATTCACAGTAGGTTTATTTCTCTCAAAACGCGCTTTCGGCACTCGGCCTTCGTCAGTAATGAAACGGAGGGCTCAGCAGCCACATTACATTTAAACCATCACGTGACCACCTGACTCAACATAGAGATAGGACACAGTAATCAAAACGTAATCTCCATCTTGGAGTGGGGCTGTATACGATAAATGGTCTGTCACATTAGATGAATATAACAAAACCCAGGCAATACATAATTGTCTGTATATCAATCAGATCATGTAATTGTTACAAAATGTAAACATTTAATATCACGCCCACAAATGGGCTTTTATAGAGTGTTCTAACCCAATCAACCCCTATCAATGTTGTTATCTTGCCCTATATGGGCTAATACATATTACAGTCCTAATCTTGTCATGTTAAGAAGAATCAAAATGCGTCATATAATAATCATGTAATAAACCAAAAGATAATAATAAGAAGAAAAAAGAAGAAAATTATGATTAATCATTCACAGTGTATATATCTTACAGTATCATTATAGAAGATGGACAGCCAAGTCTTCGTGCATATTAAGTCCCATCGGCATTTTACTCTGCAGGTCAATAATATAACGCGACTCAAGTCGCCTGAGTTTGTGTAATCTGTCTCCCCCTCTCACACTGGAGGGGACAGAGTCTAGACAGAAGTACGTTAGCAAATTTCTGTTACGTGCATGCTCTTTATCAAAATGTCTAGCCACTGGATAGCTCACATCTGCATTTTGAATCGCTCTTTGATGTTCCAGGATTCTTAATTTCACTGGATTCGTGGTGCTGCCAACATACCTTCTGCCACAATGACATGTTAAGCAATACACCACATAAGGCGTAGTGCATGTAAGGAACTTTAGTATTTTTCTAGGCTGTTTCACCCCTGGCACCTTGTATTGTGTTGTGCGTTTGCTCCCTTTGCACGCCTTACATCTCCCACAGGGAAAAAAACCCTTCATGGGTTCAGACTTGGATTTCGGTTCTAGTCCTTCATGATGACTATGGACCAAATAGTCTTTCAGTGCTCTAGCCTTCTTAAAAGTCACTAAAGGATAAGGGGGTAAATCTTGCTTTATGACAGTGTCTGTCATCAGGATATTCCAATGCTTCCGCATTATGCGTTTAAGGTCAGCGGCATTGTTGGAATACGTTGTTATGAGTCTAAAAGTTCCTCCAACAGTGTTTTTGTTGTTAATGTTATCATTCTTAAGCAGCCCTGCCCTCTCTAGATTGCAGACCTTACCCAAAGCTTGCCTGAGTACACCATCGTTGTACCCTCTTGCCTTGAATCTATTTATGCTGCTGCTAGCCGCTTTTCGAAAATCTTGTTCCCTGGTGTTATTTCTCTTTATCCGCAGTAATTCACCATACGGTATACTATTCACCAAGCTCCTCGGGTGACTGCTGGTCACAAATAAGGTGGAATTACCTGCGGTCTCCTTACGGAAGAGCTTGGTTTGTAGATTGCCATTTTCAACAAATACTGTTAAGTCAAGATAATTGACTTCAATTTCGCTGATCTCACCAGAGAACCTCAAATTATTGTTATTCATGTTCAGTACCTCCATATATTCTTTGGCCAAATCGACTGAACCTTCCATAATTATAAAAAGATCGTCGATATACCTGTACCAACATTTCACACACTCATTCCATTTTTCATTAGCCGGGGACCAGGCCACCTGCTCCTCCCACCACCCCACGAATAAATTCGCGAAGCTGGGGGCGGAGCAGGTACCCATAGCCACACCCGTGAGTTGCCTGAATAGGTCCTTGCCAAAAAGAAAAATGTTGTTGTTTAGGCAGAATCTTAGGAAATCAAGTAGCATCTTATTATGTTCAAAATATTTCACTGGTCTACTCTCCAGAAACCAGGAAATAGCCCTCAGTTCTTCTTCGTGTCCAATACACGTGTACAGGCTAGCAATGTCGATCACCATCATCGTGTATCCATCACACCAATTATCCTTTTCAATGCAATTCAAAAAATGTTTGGTGTCCTTTAAATATGATTTCAAATTGATCACATGAGGGGAAAGAAAAGAGTCTATGTATATCGATAAGTTTTCTGTGAGACTGCCCTGGGAGGCTACAATCGGCCTACCTGGAGGATTCAATAAGTCCTTATGAATCTTAGGTAAGTAGTAAAAGGTAGGAGTCACTGGGTTAAGGCATCTCAAAAATAGATGTTCGTCACAGCTCAACATATCATTATTATACCATTTAAGAATCATGTCATGATATTCCTTAATGCTGTTGTTATATACATCTGAAAGAAACAGGTTAGTATTAGATTCCTTACCTTAGAATATCCCCAGGCGTCAGTCTGGATCCGGAAACTTTTGCGTAGCAGTACCCCTGCGCGTCGGTAGGCGTCGTCTGCAGGCGTCCCCTGCGGCTCCGCGTCGTCGGCGTCGTGCGCCGTGATGACGTCGCTGGAGTATATAGACGCCGCCTCCGCACGCTGACGTCAGTTCTTCTTTTTTCCGCGCCAGTTAGCGCAGATCCGAAGAGCAGTACTCCGGTCTTTTGACCAAGTTTATTGTTAACTACTTAATCTTCTACGGTGCCGGTAGGATGCCCGGTTTCAAGGGTTGCGACGAGTGCGACCGCCTGATGTCGGTCACCGACCACCATCGACTCTGCCTCCGGTGTCTGGGCGCGGACCACGACGTGGAGTCCTGCGTCGACTGTCGGGCCTTGACTGGTAAAGCTAGGCGGGAGCGGTCCCGCAAGCTTCTCGAGCTCCGTGTGTCGGCCCCGCGTCGAGAGCGGTCCCGGTCCGGTCGGAGGTCGAGGGAGCGGTCGAAGGAACGATCGCGGAGCCGCCATGAGCGCTCCGGGAGTCGCCACCATTCCTCCGGTTCGTCAGGTAAGCGTAAGAAGTCGGGGCGTCGTCATCGTACCCCCGACTCCCCCCGACGCCCGCGTGATGCGGCCGGGGGCTCGGGTGGCCCCGCGGCCCCGCGTGGGTTGCCGACGCCGTCTGCCCCATACCCGTCGGTCCCTGGGGAAGGCGCGTCGCGTGAGGAGATCGAGGCCTTCCTCATCGCTATGAGGGCGAGGTCTCCTCCGGCGGGGCCTACGGCGCCTGCGGGCCCGTCGGTCCCGTCTGGGGGCCCGAGCGGTTCGGGTGCTCCTGCCTCGACGCCGCCGGTGGCTCCGGCCTCGGCGCCGCTGGGCCCCTCAGGTTCGTCGCCGGCTGGTCTACCGGCCTCTCCGGCGTCGGTTCCTTTGGGCCTACCCGTGGTACCGCCTCCGCGCGGTGCAGCGACTCCGCCGTCGGTTCCGGCCGGCGTCGGGTCCCCGGCGCCGACGCCACGCGGCGCCACCCCCATTCCCCCTCTGACTCCTGACGCGGAGTCGGACCGGCGTCGTCCGACGCCGGATCCGGCGCCGATGGGGCCCATTGACCCCGAGGTCTATATCGTCGATCCAGAATACGGCGATGAGGACGAGTATGGAGAGGGTTGGGAGGGGTCTGAGGACCCTTTGTCCCGTGCCTGCCAGTATGATGTGGACTGGGTAGGTGATCTGGGTGATGCCAGTGGTCTGGACGAGTCGCCCAACCCTGGGTTTGTCTCCCCGACCCCTGTGGCGTCTGAGGCAGGTGCTGCCTATTCGGTGGTCCTGATGAGGGCTGCCAAGGCCTTGAGCCTTGAGCTCCCTGTCGCGAAGGTCAAGCCGAACATTCTGACCGAAGTGTTTAAACCGCAGTCATGCCCCCAGGAGCCTCTGCTGCCGTTTAATGAGGCCCTGACGGATGTCCTTTTGGGCACCTGGTCCAGGCCCGCTTCCGGTGCACCGGTTGACCGGAACGTTGCCAGGCGTCACCGTCCGTGCTCGGACGACCCTGCCTTCCTATCCACCCATCCCTCCCCGGAGAGTCTGGTGATCCAGGCCTCCACTTCGCAGTCCGCGTTCCCGTCGGCTCCGCCCGATCGGGAATCAAAGCGGTATGACCAATTTGGTAAAAAGGTCTTTTCCTCTTTGAGCGCTGGACTGCGGTCTTGTAATACCGCGTGCCTCTTGGGCCGCTACACCCACTCCCTGTGGGATACGGTCGAGGAGTGTTTGCCGCAATGCCCCCAGGAAGTGCGGGACAAGCTCACCCGGGCCTTCGTTGAAGGCCGGGATGCGGCGCGGTACTCGATCCGTTGTGGTCTGGACACGACCGACTCGCTGGGACGGGCTATGTCCACGACGGTGGCGATTCGTCGCCATGCTTGGCTGAGATCTGCCAACTTCTCGCCAGACGTCCAAAATACACTCATGGACATGCCATTTGATGGCAGTCGCCTGTTTGGTGACAAAGCGGACCACGCGCTGGAGCGCTTCAAGGACTCCAGGGTCACGGCCAAGTCCTTGGGTCTTTCGACCCAGCGCCAGCAGACGGGTTCGTTTCGCCCCTTTCGTGTCCAAGGGAGGGGCGGTCCCACACGTGCTGCCAGCCACGCGCCGCAGAACGCTCCCCAGCGTGGTGGCGGCCGTGGTTTCCGCCGTGGTGGCGGTAGAGGCCAGCGGCGAGGTCAGTCCACGCCTCCCCCCGCTGCTGCATCTAAGCCTTCCTAGTCCGAGCTTTCGGGCTCACGTGACGCCAGTGGGTGGCAGGGTTCGCCATCACCACTCCCGCTGGCGCGCGATAACATCGGACAGGTGGGTGCTGCAGCTCGTTCGAAGGGGCTACGCCCTCCCCTTCGAGTCCACTCCTCCAGCCATGCCACCGCAGAACCACCGTGTGTCGGGGGACCACTTGACACTTCTGCAGGAGGAAGTTACGGCCCTCTTGGCCAAGGGGGCCATCGAGCGCGTTCCTGGGCCAGAAGTAGGGTGTGGTTGCTACTCCCACTACTTTCTGGTGCCCAAGAAGGACAAAGGAGGCCTGCGTCCTATCTTGGACCTACGGAACGTCAACGGCTTCCTCCGGAAGGAGAAGTTCAAGATGTTGACTTTGGCTCAGGTCTTGGCTGCTCTAGACCCACAAGACTGGATGGTAGCGTTGGACTTGCAGGATGCGTATTTTCACATCCCCGTCCTGCCGGCCCACCGGCGTTACCTGCGGTTCACGGTAGGCCACGAGCACTTTCAGTTTATCGTGCTCCCCTTCGGCCTTACCAGCGCCCCACGGGTGTTCACGAAAGTGATGGCGGTGGTCGCAGCTCATCTGCGCCGGTTAGGGGTTTCAGTCTTCCCCTACCTCGACGACTGGTTGTTGAAGGCGGGCTCGCCCCAGACAGTCGTCCACCACCTTCAGATGACGGCAGACCTCCTGCACGAGCTGGGGTTTTCCATCAATGTGCCGAAATCACACCTGTGTCCCTCTCAAAAGCTCCTTTTCATCGGAGCGGTTCTCGACTCGGCGCAGTTTCGGGTTTATCCCCCGGAACGGCGGGTCCGGGATATTCAGGCTCTGATTCCCATCTTTCAGCCGTTATCCCGGGTTTCGGTCAGGTTGACGCTGCGGCTTCTGGGGCTGATGGCCTCCTGCATCCTACTGGTGCATCACGCCGGGTGGCGGATGCGGGCTCTGCAGTGGGACCTGAAGTTTCAGTGGGCCCAGCATCAGGGCAACCTATCCGACCATGTCCTGATCTCGGAGGGCACTGCGAGACAGTTGCAGTGGTGGCTTACGGACCGCGATTGGGTCAGAGGCAGATCCCTCTCCCTTCCCCAACCGGAGCACGTGGTTGTGACGGACGCGTCCCTCCAGGGCTGGGGTGGCCACTTGGGAGAGGCGGAGATCAGAGGCATCTGGTCTCCGGCGGAGTCCCGGCTCCATATCAACCTGTTGGAGCTGCGGGCGATTCGCCTAGCACTGAAGGCATTCCTCCCCTTTGTCAACGGGAGTGTAGTGCAGGTGTTCACGGACAACACCACCGCCATGTGGTACTGCAACAAACAGGGCGGTGTGGGGTCGTGGACCCTTTGCCAGGAGGCTCTGCGTCTCTGGCAATGGCTGGAACGTCAGGGCGTGACTCTGACGGTTCAACACCTGGCAGGTTCTCTGAACGCCAGGGCGGACGAACTCAGCCGTCGGTGCTCGGTGGATCACGAATGGCGTCTGAACTCGGACGTGGCGAGAGGCCTCTTTCAGCAATGGGGAGAGCCTTGGTTAGATCTATTCGCCACAGAAGAGAACGCGCAATGTCATCAGTTCTGCGCGTTGGAGTTTCCAAGACGGCACTCGCTCGGCGACGCCTTTCGGCGCGAGTAGAGTTGCGGTCTGTTGTACGCCTTTCCGCCTATACCACTTCTGCCCAGAGTGCTGAAGAAGATCAGGCGCGACCGGGCCCAAGTTATCCTTGTGGCTCCGGACTGGGCTCGAAGATACTGGTATCCCGAGCTACTCAGCATGACAGTCGGTCCCTCGATCCGCCTGCCCCTTCAGGAGGACCTTCTGTCGCAGCAGCAGGGGACGGTCCTCCACCCAAACCTGTCCAGTCTCCACCTCCATGCTTGGAGATTGAGCGGCGGCAGTTGAGGCCATTTGACTTGCCTCCTGAAGTCTGTGATGTAATTCTGGCAGCCAGGCGTCCCTCCACGAAGTCGGTATACGCCTGCCGGTGGAACAGATTTGTGGCATGGTGCACAGCAAAGGCTGTGGATCCCCTTTCTGCCCCTCTGTCTGAGGTTCTCCTCTTCCTCCTTTCCCTTGCCCAGCAGGGCTCTGCTCTGGGCACTATCAAGGGCTATCTTTCTGCCCTTTCCGCCTTCTTGAGGCTACCTGATCAGCCATCTTTATTCAAGTCCCCTATTGTGTTAAGATTCTTGAAGGGCATCACGCACATGTATCCTCCAACTCCGTTCGTGATGCCTCAGTGGGACTTGAACCTGGTCTTGACTTTCCTGATGTGCGCTCCCTTTGAGCCCCTTCATTCCTGTCCTCTCCGTCTTCTCACTTTAAAGACGGCCTTCCTGGTGGCCATCACCTCTGCCAGGAGAGTGAGTGAGCTCCAGGCTCTTTCTGTTAAACCTCCTTTCTTGTCTGTTCATCCTGATAAGGTGGTCCTTCGGACTAGACCTTCTTTCCTGCCCAAGGTAGTCTCTGCTTTTCACATTGGGCAGTCCATCACCTTGCCCTCCTTCTTCCCGCCTCCGCATCCTTCAAAGGATGAAGAGCGGCTCCATCGTCTGGACCCAAAACGTGCGCTTTCGTTTTACATGGATCGCACACGCCAGTTCCGGGTGGATGACCAACTGTTTGTTGGCTACGTGGGTGAGAAGAAGGGAAGGGTGGTGCAGAAACGAACCATCTCTCGGTGGGTCGTCCTGTGCATCAAAGCATGCTACTCTTTGGCTCGGAAGGAGCCTCCTGTTGGGCTGAGGGCCCATTCCACTCGGGCCACGGCGGCTACTACTGCCCTGGGCCGGGTAGTCCCTTTGCAGGACATTTGCCAGGTGGCCACGTGGGCCTCGCTGCACACCTTTGCGAGGCACTACTGCCTGGACAGTCAAGTCCGGAGGGATGGCTTCTTTGGCCGTTCGGTCCTCCAGGACTTTCTGGTGTAGGTTTGTATTGGTTCGCAGACCCACCACCGGGGTTGGTATTGCTGGGGTATCTATTCTAAGGTAAGGAATCTAATACTAACCTGTTTCTTTCAGATGAACAAGTTACTTACCTTCGGTAACGATATATCTGTAAGAAACAGTAGTTAGTATTAGATTCCTTACCGCCCCACCCATCCTCCCCGTTCTGCGAACTGATACCTAGGGTTAAGGACATCCCTTTCAGGGCCCTAGTTTCAAATGGCACCAGTGTTAGTTCTCACATGGCTCTGCGTGTTCTGGCGCGGAAAAGCTGTGTGCAAAGAACTGACGTCAGCGCGCGGAGGCGGCGTCTATATACTCCAGCGACGTCATCACGGCGCACGACGCCGACGACGCGGAGCCGCAGGGGACGCCTGCAGACGACGCCTACCGACGCGCAGGGGTACTGCTACGCAAAAGTTTCCGGATCCAGACTGACGCCTGGGGATATTCTAAGGTAAGGAATCTAATACTAACTACTGTTTCTTACAGATATATCGTTACCGAAGGTAAGTAACTTGTTCATTTGTGGTGACTCTCATGTATGTGGTAGAATCATTAAGCTGACGTAAAGCTTCCTTCTCATATTGTGTTTTGGTGAGCAAAACAATATTCCCTCCCTTGTCCGAGGGTTTGCACACCAAAGAAGAATCTTCACATAACTTTTTGAGTGCTACATGCTGTTTATTAGTAAAATTCTGCTGCTCATATTTGAATTTCATAGTACTCCTCAAATTCCGTAGATCTTGAATAACAGCCTCAGAGAAAGTGTCTATAGCATCTGTACTCATCACGGGCATAAAGGTGGAAATCGGTTTTAAGGTGGTGGCACCACCTTTTTGCTGTACTCCCATGTCCATATTCAACTGAGTGTTCCTCAGATTGGAGGTCTCATCCTCCAACCCCTCCATCCTTAGTTCTTCTAGAGATCTGATGCCAGCCAGATCTCTGCAGGTCAAGATGTCATCTTCTGTACTACCAACCACCGTTGGTTTATCCACTTGAGGTTTAGTTTTAAAGTATTTGTACAGTTTCAATTTTCGGGTGAATTTGAAAAGGTCTATCCGTGTCTGCGTGAACTCTAGGTTTTTCTGTGGGCAAAACGTGAGTCCAAGTTTGAGGATACTTTGTTCTTCATTTGTCAATATCTTGGGTGTCAAATTTACTATAGTTAAATTGTCCGTATCTTCTACATCTATTTCTTGTAGAAGTTCTTCCTGCTCCTGGTTAAGGGTGGCGAGCCTACGATGTTTGAGGCTCCAGCCCACCCTCCTCGTCTTCCTCTTACTCCTCTTTTTTCCGGGGGTTTGCCCCTTCCCCCCTGGAGTTGTTGTTTCCGCATCACATGATATTCCTTGTGAAAATCCGACGACTCTGGTGGAGTAGGTGGACCATCTTGACCATCCTCACTGGACACTTCATCACCCGTGACTGATGATTCTGAGGTCTCGGGAACCTTCAAAGTTGCTGTCGGTTGTTTCTTTTTTAATTCCTTTCTAAGTTTGTCATATTTTTTTGAAAAGGTCAGAACTCTTCCACTGCTATAGTCTTTCTCATCTCTTTCGAATTTTTCTTCCTTTCTTTGTTTGATTTTATCTTCATATTTCTTTATTCGTTTTTTCATTGCTTCCCGTTTTTCTTCTAATTTCTGTTGATCTTCTTCTTTGGCTAGGTCATGTTCCGTATCTTTTATTTGTGTCAGCGCTTTCTCTATCGCTCCAGGCGAAGCGCACCAATATCATTAAACTTCCCTTGCAGGATTGGGCAGTGTGTTCAGCCCATGCATATATATATATATCTATATATATATATATATATATATATATATATATATATATATATATACACACACATACATATATGAACATTATATTTACACATATACATATATCTATTATTTTTTTTTATTTATACATACACATACAACCTGTGCTTTAGTATTGCAATTAGGAGTATAGCGAGGGGGGGAGTGCACATTGAGTTTCGAACTGCTTAATGAATCTAATGTACGGCGAGGCGGACCGCCGTGACGCGGCCTCAGACATTTTCAAGACGAGACCAGGGTCTTCTCCTGCAGGAGATGCATTGACCCAGGGACAACCCCAACAAGGTCTTAAATGGAAATATCAGCAACTGGAGAGATTGTACGAACCGGAAACTAGGAAGTGGTGGGAGGCCACCTCCCTACAACATTATATCGACGTCGACAGAGTGCCCAGGGGGCTTAGAATATATACTGTACCAGCCTACGAAACCCCGAATCCCAAACTCCTAGATGAATGGGCTGAATATACCGCCGCATCATCGAAGGGAATGCTGGTGATTCTAGTAAAGTTCGCCTCGAGTGACAGAAGTGAGACACTGGAGAGTATCAGCGAACTTGAAAAGAAACTTAGCGAAGAAGGGGCTAAATCAGGGCATGATGCATTACGTGCCCAAATGAAGAAAAGATTAGAAACATCTGAAAGTAAAATCCGACAGCGTAAGCAGTAGAAATTCGAACAAGATACAAGAGACTACGAGCAAGGCCGAATCCTTACCTTTGCCCGAAAATACGATGCCCTGAGACGAGATCTGAGGAAAAATAGATCACAACAAGCAGCAGTGCCTCGTGATACCTCTGAATCTGAGGTCTCAGGAGCGGAGCAGTCGGAGGAGGAAGCAGAAGGGGGATCTGGAGCAAGTGGACCAGCACCTCCCCCTTTTCACAAGGAGTTCGACCTTATCCGACAGTCATGGCTGCGAGGGGGGAAGGGAAGACCGCCGGACCCGTCAGCCACCGACGCACCAGTAATGCTCACCCCCAAGGCAACGAACACCGAAAATCTGACAATTATACATTTGACACCTAAAACACTGAATCAATCTTACAATTAGGAATGACTTTTTGCCCTACCAGCAATTTTGAATTTGTTCATACTCGAATAGACATCTTAAGAAAAATTTCACTTTTCAAGTTCTTCAATCTAAAAGGGATGGAACCAAGCAGCATCTCCGCTTCTCCATCCCAGTTACCTATTAAAGGCCCCATGAATGATCAGGAATTAGAACTACTTGCGACATTAGAGGATCTGAACATGAAAGGATCCACCACGAATATCACCAGCTCAGGAACTGTAGCAATTGGAACTAGCTCCATTATTCCTCAAATCAGAGAGGCCAGTCCTTTCAGACCAGTGTCCAAGTTTCTACCACAGACACCTATAGACACGATAGACGTCTTTCATGAAAAAGTAATGATGGACCTTCGTAAACTCAGAGAGAATGATAGAGGTAAAAACAAACCACTGTGGAATCTCTCATATGAACAGAGGAAGGCTGTGAAGGATCTTGAGTCTGACAATAACATAATAATTAAACCCTCCGATAAGGGCGGCAATGTAGTTTTACAGACACGTACGAGCTACTGCAAGGAAGCCCTGTTGCAACTAAGTAATCGGGATAACTATTTGCCGATCACCATGAAAGAATATTTGGAGAGCATCACGCAATATGAGACATTGATCCTTAAATGGCATGAAAAAGGAATGCTTTCTATCGAAGAGTACAGATTTCTCCTGGTTTCTCACCCATGAATACTAACATTTTATCACCTGCCCAAGGTGCACAAGGATGCGGAGAAACCGCCAGGGCGTCCGATTATTTCATCTATCCGTGGCCTCCTGGAGAATATGTCCAGATTTATTGATTTCTATCTTTTTCCTTTTGTACAGGAACTGCCCTCTTATACGAGAGACACAAAAGACTTTCTGAGATACATTGAAGGAAGTCCATGGGAATCCGACTTCCTAATGGCCACTCTTGATCTAGCTAGTCTATATACAAGCATTGCCCACGAACAAGGCATAGATGCTATTCAACAGATTTTAAAACAACCGTCAAGATTTGCTGAACACAGTGAGATGCTTATTGATTTTTAACATTTCTCCCTGTTTAATAACATCTTTATTTTTCAGGATCAGATTTACAGACAGAAACGGGGGACAGCCATGGGAGCCCCCAGCTATGCGAACTTGTTCGTTGGCTGGTGGGAGAAGCGGACGGCACGGTCGGACTCCTGTGACCACTGGGTTGAGAACCATTATTTGGAGACGGTACATAGACGATCTCTTTCTTGTCTGGCGAGGCAGTAAAGAGTTGATCTTGGAATACATAGAGCATCTGAATAGCAACAATTTGAATCTAAGGTTTTCAGGCAATATAAGTGCTAATGAAGTCACCTACCTAGATGTTAAGGTTTTCGTATCTGATGGTAAGATGCAAACAGCACTGTTCAGGAAACCCACGGCGGGAAATTCAGTGCTACATGCACGCAGTAGTCACCCGATCAGTTTGAAAAACAGTATCCCGTACGGGGAACTTTTGCGTATTAAACGCAATAGCACTAGATCAGAAGACTTCTTGGAGGCTGCCGCAGAATGTCTTAATAGGTTTCGGGAGCGAGGCTAACATGAGAAGGTGCTGAGCGAGGCATGGAAAAAAACAGAATCTAATAATAGAACTGATTTGATCACTGATGCCCCCAATACAAGAACCTCTGTTCCCAGTAATCTCAGACTAATTACGAATTTTTCCAGTGCTGCGAAAAGTCTGAAGAGAATAATTTACTCTAACTGGAACATACTGAAATCAGACCCAATTATTGGTCGAGACTTTCCCTCCCATCCCTAACTGACTTTCCATAAAACCAGATCGCTTAAAGATCATCTTGTGCAAAGCCACTTACCATCAATTAGTAAAGGCATACAGGGACTATTGGGTTTTTACCCATGCAGTAAATGCAAGGCGTGTGCCGATAGCAAGAAAACCACATCTTATCTAATACCTGGGAGAGCAGACCCTATAAAAATTAACAAATTCATGAACTGCCTCACACCTTTTGTTGTCTACTGCCTAAGTTGCCCTTGTGGCCTTAGGTATGTGGGCAGCACGATTCATGCAGCCAAAATACGTATATTGGAACATCAGAGGGCCATTCAAAACAATGACAGTAATGATCCCGTAGCATGCCATTTCCAGTCACACCACAACAGCAATCGTAAACTTTTGAGATATTTCTGTCTAGACCATGTGGCTCGAGATCCGCGAGGCGGTGATAGGGAAAAATGCCTGAGGAGACTAGAGTCTCGTTACATTATAGATTGAACCACTAAAACTCCGTCTGGACAGAACATGGGGGAAGAACTCAAGGTTCACCTGTAAATACTGTATACTGTATTTACAGCGCCAAGACGCCTCGGCATAAGAGCGCTCTAAAAATAATTCAGTTAGTCAGTATATAGCACTGTTATTTTTTGAGTTTGGGAAGTTGTGTCACAAGGCGATCTTAGTTTGTCTCCACAGTATATAATGATTTTTTGCCTGTGTGATCTCTGTGATTGAAATTTCGATTTTTGATTTTCCTTTTTTCAGAATGCCCATCCAGGGCTACGTTATTTGCTTGGTTTAACAATGTGGGGTTATTACTGTGTTACTTATGCCCATCCAGGGCGATCTCTCATTACTGTGAATTGTGTAATAATTTACTTGCAGTACAGTGCGATAACCATGCGTGACGCTGTAGCCCCCAATATTGAACTGAGCTTTGGTACTAAATTGGGTCCTGGTAAAATTCTGTGACCGTCACAGACATCGATTCTTCTGCATCGCGGCAGTGTAGAATTTCACTGCCTAGATTATGTGATTATATATTCTGACTTTACTGTGGAGAAATGTCGATGAATTTTGTCCCTTATAATAATTTTTCAATGCTTTATTGAGCTTTGTGTAACAAATAAGCATCATGCCTGACACTAAGATGCCGCCCAATAGTGACACAACCCATGTGATTGTATGTATATATACATACACATACAACCTGTGGTTTAAAGGTTATGTTTTTCTTGGTACCATACAAGGTTGGAAACATGCAGTTTCCACAGCTAAGAAGTAGTATGCAATGCCAAACGAAATATCTAGAAAGTCTTTATACGCTGCAGCATACTAATACAGTAAGAGTTGGGAGTTTCACAGAAGTCCACAATTCCCCCTAGCTTCTACTGAAAACAAGTAGAGGAAATTGCCCGTAAATACATCTGCTCTACACAGACATATTCTCTGCCAGCTCGATGAATTATCCCTGATATCAGACACCCTAGATAGAATCACACAACTGTCAACGAATGCTGAAGGCAAAAACGACTGTGGATAGGTGGTGGAGTTTTTTGCCGACACCCCCATGAATGCACCATGCTTAGGTGGGACCAAATTCCCAGTGCTCATCTTTGCAGATGATACTTTACTCTCCTCTCAAAGACACGCAGAGGGTTTCAAACCGCATTAAATAGGTTCGAGGAGTTTTGCAAATTAAACGATCTGCAAATAAATGTGAGCAAGACCAAATTCATGGTCCTAACCAAAAATCGTCCCATTAAAAGTTCTGTTACATTGAATGGTGCCAGTCTTGAGCAAGTTGAGGCTATGACATACCTTGGAGTGACTATAGATTATCGACTCCGCTGGAAACCCCAGATCGACGTACTCTGCTTAAAATTTGCACGCCTCACGGGCTGTTTAATTCAGGAACAAAAAATTGCATTAACTAAACGGGTTAAACCAGCACTTAGGATTTATGAAGCCATGATTAGTTCTGCCATTTTATATGGGGCTGACCTATGGGGTTACAAGGACCTTTCGCCATTGGTAAAAGTACAAAACAAATTCATGCGAAACTTGGTAGGTCTCCCGCAATCTACACCAATCAAACCACTCTTGCTGGACATGGGCTGCAAACCGATTAACGAGATGGCGCGTTATCGGCTAGTGGCGCTGTGGAGACGGATCTGGACATCACCGGATTTAAGTCTCTTTGCCAGCGAATTGATGGATGTGAGATCAGCACTGGGTTCTAGTAACATTCCTTGGCTACGTGAGGTGAAATTAATTCTGTAGGACATGGGTCTTAACGACCTGTGGGTCTCTCCGGGGTCCACTATATTTCCGTCGAAGCAAGCCTTCAAAGCACTTTACTGGGCATCTGTTAAACTCCCATCCATTGCCCAATCTGATGCTACCAGTTTGTCAGACAGATTTTTGGCCCATAAATTAGACCCTCTTCTGGAGAATTATTGGGACGTCATTACAAAAACTCTAGATAAAAAACGATACCATCAGTTTCAAGTTGGGTCCCTGCCAGTAAGATCTTTTACTAAAAACTGGTCTGGCCATTCTAATGAGCTCTGCCCCTGGTGTGTTGATCAAAGGGAGAGTGTGGGTCACTTCATTTTTGCATGTCCAGCTTATCATGCCCCTAGAACCAAATGGATTAGGCCTATTTGTAGCAAAATGAAAATTAAAGGGAGCTCAGAAGCCTTGTGGGCGCTACGTACCAATACACCAGAGATGGTGGTAACAGGTGTGGCTAAGTATCTGGGGTGGGCATGGATCATCCAAGCCAGACACCTGCAGCCAGTTGATTGATACATTTTTAGCAGGGTTTTCATACATTGTGTCTTTAATATACTGTTTAATTCTTTTTTAATGATGAAATGTTTTAAGTAAATATGATGTTTTATTCATTTTATGTATCCCATCAATTTTATTGTACAAATTGTCTTTTATGATGTAATAATCGAAATAAAGACGTATGAAACCTGAAACCTGACTGTGGATAGGGTTAACCTTACCACTTGCAACATGCACTATCACAGAATCTATTGAGGAAGCAACTTGACACAATTCTATCACACTCACAAACATAGTGTCAGAAACATAATACCAACCACCTCTCCATAGAGTCCACAAGCTAGCAATTGAATTATCAAGACTACTACACAGGCATGGATAACCAGAAAAGCAAAGGCAGCAAAGGTGTTGCTTATTAAAACATACTCAATTAACACTTGCTTGGCCACCAATCAAATTACTCAAGACAAACAAGTGGTTATCCTTGGTGAACGTTCTCTCATTCCTCTTCCAAATGAAAATTGCAGCATTGTGTAAACCCACAGTTAGGATGTTTCTAATAGCCCAACAAAGCCATTGTTTGTTATGGGTTTCCTCTCTGGGAGGATAGGCTTTTTTCTTCTGGAACATTTCGCTACTGTTTTCTACATGACTCCTAAATACCTGCAGGTTCATGTGTCTAACATTGGAATCTTCTTACAGATCCTCAGTCTGCAGACACATGCAAGGAGGTATCCAAACATTCTGCTATTAGAGTCTAACCAAACATTGTGTTGAAGCAAAGTGCTGCGCATGAGCATCAATTGCAGATGCTAAGCCAAGTTTTACAGAGACTCAGTTGCATCTTTTCTTCTATGACATTCCTTTTGCAGTAACTGTTTTCAACACATTAGTAACCTTAAAATGTTTTCTATCTCATCACAGCTTATACTACAAAAGGATCTGCATGTTGTCTATGCCTTATCACACGTATGCGGACAGGACCGAACATTACTGGCTACCATTTTATTGAGGATCTTTTTGCACGAAAAACAAGAATCACTGCTTCTTCGAACACTAAATGATAGAGAAATAAGCATGGAAGGTGCAGTATTTTTACAGAATGTTAAAAATATATATCTAATTTTATAATGTTGTGATCACATTAAATGTTCATGAAGCTTGACAGGTACAGCTATGGCTATACCAAGACACTCATATCACTTTTTCATCCAGTTGTTGAGAAATGGAAATAGTATCATAACAAATGGAAGTATTTCCTCTGTGTAGATGTTATCTAAGCATATAATGAAGCATAAAGAATAAAAACTACCTGGAACATCAACATCTTACTTCTAATTAAAGTTTGTAGATCATACCTAAACGTCATTTCTTGGGGTTTTAGTATCAGAGTTGTACTTAGAGTGTTGTGAATTGCTGAATGCAGAGAGCATTGCTGAAACTTGTGTTAGTAATTTGAGTGTCCCTCAAAATCCTTCTCATATAGTGTCTGTACTTAGACTGCTGGTGTTGAAAGGGAGGAAGCACAGTGATGGGAGGGATAGGGAAGAGTTGCAGAGCTCCCATTCTTTAGAGTATACAGGCTGCCTCCGGAAACTGACATCAAGGAGGTGCAGGTGCAGACCCATCTCTAACAACATTAACCGCTCCAGAGGGATGTCGACTGCACCTGGTTGGGATCTTGTGTGCGGGAGTCTCTGAAGGGTTTCTGAATGCCCCTAGTCTTTGTATCTACATGGTCTGCATGCCCCTTCTCTGTGTGTTTGTGCTCTTGGTCATCCGCTTTGTGTCGCCCTCTGATGTGTATAGGGTGTGGGTTAGATTGAGAGGGACACCTTCGCATTTCTCTCTCTCTCGCGTATCCCCACTTGTATATAGGGTTCTCCTCTGTGTATAGCCCTCTGGTTGTATATCCCTGCACTAGTCTCTGAGGTCCCCGCCCATCCCTCCTGTATGTGTGTGTCGGTTTCAGACATTGTTCTGGGAGTAACACATTTTATTCAAATACAAATGTACATTCGAAGAAACATGAAAAATGCTTGTTTGAAATTCTCTGACTGGTGGGTTTTTGCTGTTCTCAACCATCCATGGAGTTCTAAATCATCAGCATGGACTTAAGGCAGTACCTTTTAAAGGGGAAGGAAAAACTATCCCAGTTATTAAGTTGAGTTTATTAGTAGATGGATGTGAGAAAGTGCCCTCTTTCTTACAAGGTATGCCCCAACCTTTTGCTAAATTGCTGATGTTCTTTGACTGAGTGTGCCCTGGGCTCCTGCTAATCAGGTACCCAGGCCCTATGTTCCTTCCCTAAAACTGCATTGAAGCCTAAACCCAATTGTCATCTCTGGCCACATGTCAGCCCCTGGTAAATAGTACCACAGGTACCCAGGGCACTGTGACCAGAGAAGGCCTCTAAGAGCTCATTGTGCCACCCTTGGAGGTCCTGTACCCTGACACTCACACGCTGCCTTTGCAGGCTGTGTGCCTTGGCGCAGAACAAAGTGAAGAGTTGACATGGCACTCATCCCTGTGTGCCATGCCCACAAACCACTACCCTGGCATACATCAGTCACCCCTCTAGCTGGGTACCCTATGCCAGTGGTGAGGGTACAGATGCATGAGTCCTGTACCCCTACAGTGCCCAAGTCCATTCCTGGCTTGGCAGTTTGGGCTGGACTGTTCCCATGAGGCACAGAGTCAAGACTGATCTGCTTATTGTCCGGTCTAAACTGGGGTGGCATGGTGGGCCAAAGAATGATGTATTTAACCCAGATCTCTTGACTGGAGGTGAATGTTTTGATTTGTTCTGCATTCCGTCCATCAATTGTGTGTCTTTTGCTTTCTGGCCCTAAGTGCGCCAGTTATGCCCAGACGTGGGTCTTGGGCTCACTGTGCCACTGGAATCAAGCCATCCTGGCTGAAGAGGGGGGAAACCCCGAAACCTGTCTTAGGACGCTTGTTTCTGGTCTAGGGAGGACCTGGCTTGGCAGTTTGGGCTGGACTGTTCCCATGAGGCGCAAGGGTCAAGACTGATTTGCATATGGCCAAGTCTAAACTGGGGTGGCATGGTGAGCAAAATAATGATGGATTTAACCCAGATCTCTTGACTGGGGGTGAATGTTTTCATTTGTTCTGCATTCAGTCCATCAATTGTGTCTCTTTCACAAACCTCTGCCCTGGCATACATCAGTCACCCCTCTAGCTGGGTACCCTATGCCAATGGTGAGGGTACAGGTGTATGAGCCCTGTACCCCTACAGTCCCCAAGTCCATTCCTGGGCACTGTAAGTGCAGTACTGCCATTAAGAGTATATGGTGCTGGGAGGTTGTCATTACGAACTCCAAAGCACCATAATGGCTGCACTGAAGACTGGGAAGTTTGGTATAAAACTTCTCAGCACATTAAACCCACACTGATTCCAGTGTGGGATTTAATGTAAAATGCATGACAGACGGCATCTTAGAGATGCCCCCTGAAACTCAACCGACTCCCAGTGACCTGACTGAGTGGCTGCCTAGACTGCCACCACCAGACATGTTTCTGGACCCTGGGTCGAGAGCTTACTGCTCTCGGGTGCCTGAAAAAATGCACATCCTGGGACGAGGTGCCAAGCCTCCTCCTCCAGGATGGGCAGTGTTCACGAAGGAGAAGCTTCAAAGGCATACTGCCTTTGTGAGCCTCTCCAGACCATTTGCTGCTTTCGGCAACTAGTCCCCATTGGTTCTACCCCCCGCTTTGGGTGGGAAAAACCAAAGTGAGGAAGAGAGGTGTGCCCACCTGCCAACTCCAGCCCTAAGGTGGGGGAGGCGAGGTGAAGCACAAGCTCGAGTCCCTGCCATCTTGAGGATGGAGGGACCCAGCCAACCAGGGACAGGCTCCTGCCCCCCCTCCCACTGCAGAGTGGCAGAATAGGGGGTGTATAGGGGGCAATGGGTCCCAGGGATGGGACCCATTGCCCCCTGTCCTTTACCTACCTGTAACACCCCTAAATTTAGTATTTAGGTGCACTCTGAACCTTCCTTCCTCAGATCCAGCAACTACAAAGAAGAAGGACGAGAAACCGTGCAGAGCTAACAAGAGGACAACGCTCACTGACTTGGCCCCAGCCCTACAGGCCTGTGTCCCCTCGAACCTGCTTCTGCAAAATCCCGACGTGTCCAATGGCCAGCAACCTCAAAAACCCCAGATGACCTGCCTGCATTTACTTTCCAAGCTGTTTCTCCCTTTGGACACCAGATTTGTTTAAACTGCAGCTCTTGGTGCCAGCCAGGAACCGCGAATCCAGCCCACTCTGCACCCGCCGATCCCGGCCCGAGCTAGAGTGGAAAACACCACAAGGAGGTCCCCCCGGCGATCCTGACCCGAGATCCGGCAACCCCTGACCTGCCTCAAGCCTCCAGACGACGCCTGCAGCCTCAACCCAGAGGCACCCCGCTTACTGTGACCAGATCGGGTAAGAAAATCCGACATCCAAAGGCACCCCTGCACCCAACTCCCCACGGCCTTGTGTGCCGAACCCAGCGGTGCCTAACCATCCCTCTACATCCCAACTTACCCCTCGAAGTGGTGGTCACTCCTGGAATATCCTCGTCCTTGAGCCTGCAATGTTTCTTTTTCCTGGAGAATCTCTATTCAAATCAACAGGGCACCTGACCTCAAAACAGCACCCTGCACACGGCCACCCTAGCGCTCCTGAGGGTGCCCCTTTTGTGCTAACTGGGTCCCCAACTTGCCCTGAGCTTAACCCTAGGAGCTTTGCTCCCACAACCCCGTAGCCTTCTAGCCAGCAGCCACCAACCGGAGCCCCCCTATCCTCCATAGGATAAAATTGGGCCTCAACACTCTGCCCCCGGCCGCTCTAGTGCTGCTGAGGGTGCAACAACAGTGCTTCACTGACCCTGGGAAACCCCTTAGTCTAACCCCAGAACCCTAACTCAAAAGTCTGATTACTTACCTCGAAACTGATAACTCATTTTTTCTCATAGGATAACGTTGACACTTTTTCTCCCAAAAAGTTTTTAAGTGTCTTCTTTTGAAAATTACAAATATTCCTTAAAAATCAGCCGAATAACAAAAACACATTTTTCTCAACTGTTTTCAGGAAATGTTCCAGTGCTGAATCTAAGACCCAGCACTGAGTAAGAAAAAGTATCGATAACATTACTTACCTGCTAAGTGGATTTCCTCCCATAGGCTAACAGTGGTGGGACTATGTGAAAAAGTGATGTCAACTTTTGAAATGCAATAATATTAGTTAAAATGGTACCTTTAATCAAAACGCATTTACTCACCTGTTTTCAGGAAATGTCCCAGCACTAAATCTAGGATCCAATCCAGTGTTAGCAAAAATAATCTGAAAATGAACTGCAGTTTACTACAGAAAAAACATTAAAAATAAATGTACTATACCTGCAATGTATTGCAAACTGCTTACTTAAAACTGTAAGCAAAACCAGTACAATGTACACTGCAATTTTGAACTGTGTTCATACAAGTAATTTACTACTGAAAAGTATTTTTATGCTCACCTGTACCAGGCTTGCTTTGTTCTAGAAATTAAACAACAGTATATATTTTTTTTTACAAACAATTGGTCTAGAGTTCAGTTCTTGAGTGCGTGGATTCATTTGCTGACTGAGTGTGTACATCAAATGCTGTACACTATCCTCTGATACTGCCTTACTGCTTGACCAAGCTACCGCTTTAGAGAGTAAGGTTCTATCTAACTTTAACCTCTGCCTACCCTCCTTAGACCCATGGACACTATACACACTGTACCTCACTTCGGTGCAGTATATATATAGAGCCAATTTCTTACACCTGGTTAGCGGGCAGAAGTTAAGTTTGATCAGTGGTGTTTGAAAAGTGGTCAGTAATTATGTGTGAATGTAAATGTAAATGTATTTCGATTTATATAGCGCACTAATCACCCAGGGGTCTCAAGGCGCTTGCTTAGGGAACCCGTCCTGGTATTCCCCTGTGAGATACCCCGGCAGGGTATTCACAAGGTGAAAGCCAGGCATCCCGCCGCGAGGGGCCGTAGTGGAGATTAAGCAAGCTATTGCCCAGAGTCGCAGAGTGTGACCCCGTGAGTCGAGTAGGCACCGGAGCGAGAATTGTCGAGTCCGTGGAATTTTTGAGCCCGAGACCCGCCGAGGCGGGGAAACGAACCCTGGTCCACGGCTGATCTCAGCTTCCGGGTCTGCCGCCTCTAACCACTGAGCCACGCTTCTCCATGATGTGTTAGTGGTAAAAACATAAATAAAGTTTGTAAAAATAATAAAGTTGGTTATAGTTGTTGTTTGTTTAAAAGAGTGTGTTTAGCCTAGCTGAGGAAGTGTTTTTAGTGAGTTTTTATTACTAGGCTTTAGCTGTGGTTCGTATGACTAGTAACATATGGCCCCGATTTTAAAGTGATTTGTAAAATTTCCTTTGCATTGCTGCAGGTTTTTAACTGAGATTACTGTGCTATTTCAGTGATAAACATAATTGCCTTTAGAGAGTTACCTGTTGTGTTCAGAGCATGTATTCTTGGCTTATGATGCTCTGACTGCAAGCAGCTGAAACACCAATGTTGAACTTGCCGAAGTCGAAAAGATACAGACCCTTTCTCTGTCGTTTACCTGGGGACATCTTTGCTCTACTCCAGCAAGTATTTATTGTATTGTGTATCTGATATCCCTTATCGGAATTTCCTGCGTGTTCACTGCTTTATCACAATCTGCACATGCTAGAAAAAGAAGGAAAAAACGTAGGGATATTCAGAACAGAGAATTTTACTTTTTGCACATTTGTCACAATTTCTAGTTATGGAACAACAGCCAAAAAATTAATTGGTTAGGCGCTTAGCTTAAACACGGTTTCCGGTTAATTCTGTTATTGACAGCTAACCTGATTTAGATCAAAGAAAAGAAACATAATTCACATACACTAAAATCATTTTTTTATTTTCTAGATGAAGCCACAACATTATTTCGTGCTACTACATTGGCAAGCACCCTTATGGAACAATATATGAAAGCTACAGCCACACCTTTTGTTCAACATGCTCTGAAGGACTCTATTTTAAAGATCATGGAAAGTAAACAATCGTGTGAGGTGAGATATCATGTTGTTTTGTGGGAGTAGTGTACCTAGATAATGATTCAAATCTGATTGATTGTCTGTTCTGTGTTTGGTAGTGATATGCATGACCATTTATTGGATAATAATTTCACAGGACTGTACTATTTGTACATCAAACCTTATCTAGCTTCACTTGGGTCTTTACCAGAACATTTTCTTTAATTTTCCTTTAGCGATTTTTTTATAAATGGATGATAAATGTTAAAGTATTTACTTTTTATTGCTTATGTTTTTTCAAAGATGCTCTTTCAGTTTTGAGATGACTTGTTATACCTACCCGTGAAACCATCCATGTGCCGGACAGTTTTATTACTCAAGATTGTTTTATTTCTGCCCATACCTTAGGTTGTTTTATAGGTCTCGCTAACGCAGCGCGCATGTGCTGCAGAGGAAACCTTTAGCCGTCGTTCAGATCTTTTTCAAAGCACATACTCGTGCTTGTGGCGGCATACACCTTGCGGGAGTGCGCAGCGGTGTGCCACAAGCACGAGTATGTGCTTAAAAAAAGATCACACTGCGCTTGCGTGCATGCACACACGCACGCACCACTCCCGGGCCAGTAAACACATAAGTTCGAGGCATGTGGGCTGCTGAATTCATATCTATAGCATAGATCGCCGCCTAGTGTTGGGTCCGGATGATTGCACATTGTTGTCCTGGAAGAGTCTTCGAAGTATCACGAGATAGGTGGCTCCTCCCCTGGACTACAGTGCGCATGGGCATCGACTCCATCCTCAGATTGTTTTTTTCCGCCATTGGGTTCGGATGTAATTTCGTTATCTCCAGTTCGGAATCAACATAAACTTTTTCGAGGCCCGAAGGCCTTTTTCGAACTGTCGGTATTGTTTGCGTTCGGTGCCCAGTTCTGTTCCGGGGAGTCGCGTGACTCTTCGGTGATCGAGGCCCAGTCGACGCAGCAAGACCTTCGACGACACAACATGGAACGGAGCCCGTTCAAGAAGTGTCCCGTGTGTGGATCGAAGTATCCCCACATCGACGTCCACCCGGTGTGCAACAAGTGCCTGTCGCCGGACCACGATGAAGCCAGCTGTATGGCGTGTTCCAGGTTTCGTTAGAAGAAGACGATTCGGCGCGTGGCGCGCCTGGAGGCCCGGCAGTCGGCCCCGGCACCGGTGGACATCTTCGACAACGAAGAAGCAGACGAACACGAGGTTCAGATACAGATTTCACCTCCAGCAGAGGAAATCGACTACGACTATGAAGCAGATGTCGAAGGCCTAGAAGTGGAAGAAGTCGTCGACGAGGTAGGAGACGACAATGAGGCCTATGGGGCCATGGAAGATAGCTCAGAGGAAGAGCTATGCCCCGTTCGAACAATTACAAAGGCTCAGGTCGAGGGATCGCCACACGGCCTTACCCAAGACCTTATACCAGGATCCACGGCCCGCCTCCAGGCCCGGCTACGGGCACTTCAGCGGAGTCGAAAACGAAACCGAAAGTGAAACCATCGGAGTCGACAAAAACGAAAGTGGTTGAGACGCAATCGAAACCGAAGACGTCTGCTCCCCTGTCGACACCCTCGTCTTCCGAGGTGTCGGGGCAACCCAAGCAGAAGAAGGCTATCGACCCGGTGAAGTCTGGCAAAGGCGTCGAGCCGAAGATAGTCAAGAGCGTCCAGCCGAAATCCAAGAAGGGCATCGAGCCGGAGTCAAGCAAGAGTGTCGAGCCGAAGTCCAAAAAGGGCGTCGAGCCGAAGTCAAGCAAAGGCGTCGAGCCGGAAACTGGGGCCCCGAAACCAGTAATCCGGGCAGCCGATCCGAAACAGTCGACGTCTGCTGCCACGGAAGGAGGGCGTATCGCTCCGAAGAAGGATGCTCCTACGCCTCGGCCAGAAAAGCCCAAAGTCATCAACGCTCGAGTCTCCACATGTTAGTGGCTCGAGATCGTCTGTCGGGTCGACGAAACCGTCCGCTTCCTTTACGAAGCAGGTCTCGGACTCCCTAAAGCGCATCAGGGACAAAGCTTCAGCGGATGAACCTAAGACACCTTCCACCCCGAAGCAAACGGTCCCAACGCCAAAGTCTTCGACGCCAATCCTCTTCACGTTGCCGCCGAAAGTGGCACCGAAGGCCTTTGCACCACGATCGGTGCCCAAAACGCACTCGCAGGGATCTGCGGGGTCGAAGCCAACTCACCCGGCTGGGGGCTTGACGCATCGCCCACCCTTGGTAGAGGAACACGTGGAGGGGGAACAAGCCAGACAGCCCTGTGTAAAACCGTTGCCATATCGGGTAGAACGGACCACCCCCCAACACGCTGTGGCTCATGAGGCCATTGGACCTCTATTAATAAATTACGGGGGTCATTGCTGCGAGAGGACCACAGCCTTGCACGCTGATTTCGCCCCTGCCGCCGCACATCCACTCGCGGCCAAACTACAATTCCCAGCGCCCCCTGCTCCAGCTCTGCGGGGACGCCGCCTGCCTGCCAGCTGGGACTTCCGCCGGGAGGCATACATCTGGAAGCCCTTCCTTCGGCAGAGCGGGGACCTCACCTGCAGATTACGGGGGTCATTGCTGCGAGAGGACCACAGCCTTGCACGCTGATTTCGCCCCTGCCGCCGCACATCCACTCGCGGCCAAACTACAATTCCCAGCGCCCCCTGCTCCAGCTCTGCGGGGACGCCGCCTGCCTGCCAGCTGGGACTTCCGCCGGGAGGCATACATCTGGAAGCCCTTCCTCCCGCGTCGCGGGACGCGCGCGGGCGACGCCGGGCGGAGCCCGGGCAGAGGGCGGGCCGTCTAAGGCCGTCCAAGGACGTTCAGGGACGGGTCGGGCCACATCCCTAACACTATGGGTAAGCGAAAACTAGCTACTTCTTTGCCGGGAGAGGTTAAGGCCAAGGTCCCAAAATATACGACCAGTATTTTAACATATTTGACTTCCAAAGTGGACGAACTACCCACCCAGATAGCAGTTTCTGAACGTGCACTGGCGCTGGAAACCACGTCTGGGAGCATTAGCGCTACAATCTCTTCGCCCATTAGGTGTGTACCACTGGAGCCGAGGGTCATAATCGAATCCTGTCGGACTAACCAGGCACAGACCCCTACTGTCCTGCCTTCCCCAGAATTGCCTATTACTGTAAAACCCGCTAGTATTGAGGTTGTGAGTGCGGGAGAAACTGTGGCCAACATCCAACCTGGGGGACAGCAGGCCTCCTATGTTACCAAGGAGGGTCTCATGGAAATATTGGAAAAACTTTTTACTGAGAGGCTAGAATCAGCCCTAATCCAAATTGCAACAGACATTACAGAGACATTGAGGGACTGTGTTAATAATTTGCTGATCAAATGTGAACGCATTAATAATTTTTTGAGTAATCAGCCGCCTGTCGCAGTACCAATAGAAATTGACCGACTAAGTAATCCAGTAATTAACTTACCAACAGAAAGCCTTGCACCTATAGAAAGCCTTGCACCAGCCAAAGGAAAAGTTGTAAATGGTAGATATACACCCTTACCGCAAGTTGTACCAAACCAGGTTCAACTGGAAAAATCTTTATCAGCTAGGCCATCATCCCCCTTGGGAGACCAGAGGGCTAGGGTGCCCCCAGTACACCTACCTCCTGACGCAACACCCTTTGTGGCTGTCCTGGTTAACGTACCCAAACTGGGTGCGGGGGAGGTAGAACATCATGAAACGCTGCGCAATCACACAGAAAAGTGGTGCAATGCAAATTGCACGGGTGAAAGCAACATCTCAGCCAATATATTGATGTGCAGAAGGGTCAATTGGGTTGGTAAAACCAAGAAATGTGTGGCGGGTGACTGTGTCATAGTAAATTTCAAATCGCGTGATGTCACTAGCCGACTCTTTTGGGACGCTTCCCCTTTAGATCCCTTTGGTAAGGGTGTGCGTGCTATGCCGCTGGGTTTCTTTTATCCTCCCACACCCAGGTTAATTGGGGATAGGTATGGTGGGCCCCATCCAAACAACAATTCTGGGCACCAGGGCCTCCAAAATTTCCATCAGCAAGGAAAAGAATGGGTGACTAAGAGGGCTAGGGGTAGTGGTGTAGCCACACCTGTAATGAATACATACCCAGATAACCTGCCTCTTTCAAATAGATTCGCGGTTCTTGACAACCAGGTTGTCATGGACTGACTAGATCCTATGCTAACTATTCACTCAGCTAGTATACAGGATGACTCTATGGACATCCCTACCCCCTGTAATTCAGCTAATAACTCTACCCCTTGTAATGCGGTTTCAAATGTGGGGGAGGTAACAACAGAGGGAGGTAATAGAAATATTAAGATTCTGACCTGGAATATTGCTGGCTTACGTGCAAAACAAAATGACCCAATCTGGCTAAGCAAGCTAAAAGAATACGATATAGTAGCCATGCAGGAAACATGGGCCAGGGACAACTCTTTTTGGCTGGATGGTTATTCCTCTTTTTTTGTAAAAGCACAGTGCTCCGTGGCGGGAAGGGACATTGGTGGCCTGATGCTCTTGGTATCCCTCAATATAGCTGGGAGTGTGAGAGAAATTCATAGTTCCTCTTACCATTTTCAACTGGTAGAAATATGTCAAGTAGACAAAAATAAAACACTCCTTATAAATTGTTATAATTCTCTGCAGGGCGGCCCCCAAATTTCTGTTTTAGATTGTTTAAATTTATTTGTTGTGGAATACATGTCAAAACAAACCACTTTTGTTCAAATTATTTTAATGGGTGATTTTAATGTTCACTTATGTGAATTACATTGTCAGATTAAAGATCTCGATGGCCCTGATCTTACGACCCCTCCCCATTTTGAGCATAGCCTCAAGGGTTCCACTATGGAACATTTGTTATCAGCCAATGATCTTTATGAATCTAGTTTTGCTGATCAAAATGAACGGGTGGTAACCTACAATGCTAGGGGTAGTGAATCTATCATTGATTATATCTTCATGTCCCCAGGGCTCCTCCACTATGTCCTTTTTTATAACGCCATCGAAAGTGGCTTCAGTGATCACAATCCGGTGTGTTTAACGCTGGACGGTTCACTTGGATTGCTGAAGGAGGTCTTATTGTCCACTCCTGTGAAGCACATTAAGAGCAAAGATAATGGGCGGCGTTTAAAATGGTGCAAAGTCTGCCCTGAAGATTTTTTGAATCTCATTGAACATGAAATGGTGGTGGAATTCCAGATTTGCAGGGACCCAGCTAGGGGGGATAAAGAGATTATTGCCGCCTTTGAGGCTATTTGCTCGAAGGTCGAGAAAGAACTAACCCTCAGCCCTAAAAGGGGACCTGCTCCAGCCTCCGGTTGGTTTGACCATTCTTGTTCAAAAGCCCACTCTGCACTGATAGCTGCACTAAAACATTCCCCAAGAAACAGGCCAGTGATAGCTCAACTGAGGAAAAAATATGCAGAGGCGGTAAAAACACGAAAAAAAGCTGTTAAAGAAGAAGCCTGGGATGCTCTAATGGACTCCACCACCCTAAAACACAGCTCTAAATTCTGGTCCATTGTAAATAACCCCATATTTGCTAAGACATGCAACACAGACCTTGAGGCCAATATATCTGAGTCAGATTGGCTTAACCATTTTTCAGTTATCTATGGGAGCAATTTATTTTATGAGAGTTTCTGTTTACCGTGCAACACTAACTTGCAACCCGTGGTTGTTCTTGAAAATGAAGTCAAGGTCGCTATAATTGGGTCCGCCAAGAACAAAGCACCAGGACCCGATGGGGTCCCATTGGACTTATATAAGTCAAACCCAGAGCTATGGGCAACTGTACTAACGAATGTTTATAATAATGTGCTTAAGGGGGGCTTTCCAAATACCTGGGCATGTTCAATCATTGTACCAATTTTCAAAAAAGGAGTAAGAAATGACCCAAAATGTTATCGCCCCATATCTCTGTTGGATTCCTCCATGAAGATTCTGGGAAAAGTATTACTGGTGAAAATTAACAAATGGTCCACAGAGAATAACATTTTGTCTAATGCCCAGTACGGTTTCCGGTCAGGCAGAGGGACAGAGGACCAATGCCTGAACTTGAACATGATAATTGCTAAATATACTAAGGCTAAAAAAGGGACCATTTTTGTTGCATACATGGATCTGTCTACAGCGTTCGATTTAGTGAATAGAGCCAAGTTGTGGGGCATGCTGTTACAGATGGGATTGGACCCCCCTTTGGTCCACTTTTTGGCTGAACTGCATAAAGATCTCAAGGCTTCCATTAGAATGGATCAAGAGGGGCATCGCACAGCGTGGTTTAAATCAGGTAGGGGTGTGCGACAAGGTTGCATCCTTGCCCCTATGCTGTTTACTTTGTACATAAACTCTCTGGAAAAAACCCTTTTGGCCTCATCTGTGGACACTCCACGTGCAGGAAACACTCACATCCCAGTGCTCCTGTACGCGGATGATGCTGCTTTAATAGCTAGGACACACTTGGGCCTCCAGAGACTTCTCAATGCATTTAGTGATTTTATGTCCTCTCTTGACCTTGTAGTTAATAACGCGAAATCCCATGTTATGGTCTTTGGGGCAGCAAAAAACAACTCTAAATCCTTTTACTGCAAAGGGGAAGTGATCAGCAATGTAAAAGTTTTCACTTACCTCGGAGTAATTTTTGACACCAAGGGCAGCTGGACCCCTCAGGTAGTAGCAAAGACCAAAGCAGTAAGGAGTTCTGTTAACGCTATCCTGAGCTTCTCAAGGAGACTGGGGGGGAAACCAAGCGGTGCACTTCTAGCCTTGTATAGGGCAAAATCATTGGCTATAGCGAGATACGGAGCTGGATTATGGGGTTATGTAAAAACTGAAACCATTCAAACAGTGGTGAATAAGTTTTTATGTTCTATATTAGGACTCCCCTTTTCAACAGCCACTTTTTCTGTCCATCAGGAGCTTGGAGTGTGCTATATCACAGATATCCTCTCCATGGCTCCTATTCTCCTGTGGATAAGAGTTTGGACCAATAACAACTTAGGTCTTAACCACAAAATTTTGCTGGACTGCTTAAAATTGGATAAACATAAAGATATTGCTTGGCTGGCTTATATTAATAAGTGCTCGGCAGAACTTGGACGCCCGGAGATTTTCTCCTCCCCACTTGATCTAAAAAAAGCTGACCTAGTTTGGGTCAAAGAGAACTTTTGTAAACTCAAGTCTTTGGAGAGAGAACAACTCCAGTTAACAAAACCTACGGTCAGAGCACATTATATGACACTCACCTGTATTGCCATCCAACCGTACCTTGCTTTAGTTAACATCCCATTTCACAGATGGCTTCTGGTCAAGTTTAGATTCAACCAGATATACTTGGTACTCTGTGAAAGACAGGGTTGGTGTAAACTTGAGGATGCACCAGTATGTGAATGTGACAACTTTTCCATACAAGATAATATACACCTTGTGCTATTTTGCCCTTTTTATCAAGTTCCAAGGAGAAAGTATTTGTTACCCTTATTGAAGGAGAAAGCGTTCCTGCAAGCAAAACCCGCTTTACTGTTCCTACAAATGCTTGATTCCCCCTTGGTAATGTTTAGCGTGGCAAATTATCTTGTGGCTGCTGTTCGAATTAGGAGGAGGAAAGTACAAGCCCAACAGCGGGGACTACGATGAATTAAGTATTTCTGGCTTTCTTTGCACATGAGTTTTTTATGACCTTTTATAGTTCAAAATTGAATTGTACCATATGGAATTTTTTTAAATGTGTTTTTAATTGTATTATATTATATGAAATTGCAAAATATGTAACTGGAATGATTTTATATTGTTGTAGAATGCTTTTATGATTTTTAACAAAATCGAATAAAGTGGTTTTTGACTTGACTAGAGGAACAGTCGGAGCATTTCATCGATGCCGACAACGGGAAGCTTACGCTTTATAAAAGGAAGATCACGGCGACACAGCCTTTGGAGTCATACACGATTCCTCTAAAGCGCAAGAAGCCTGATTCGGATTCACCAGTATTGGTCGAACCAATGGTTCCTCGGACTCCACGAATTGCCGCACCCTCACCCACTTATTCGGATGGGGAGGATGCTGGGGATGAGGACGAGGGATACAACTTTCCTGCCAGCACGGATCCTGATGAACAACAGGACTCATGGGTAGGGGCAGGAGACCAAGGGGACCAGCAAACCGCCCATGACCCTCAGGTGTACAACGTCAAGACCTCTCCCACTGAGGATTCTGCGGCATTTAATGCCTTAATTGAGAGGGCGGCTAAAAACCACGACGTTGAGCTGCATGTTGACCCTGTTGAGGTGGACTTCCTCTTTGACACTTTTTCAGCAGCCGAAAAGACTGTAAAAACTCTCCCAATGCTAAAGGGGGTCCTAAAACATGCTGCGGACATTTTTAAGGAACCCACGCGGTCAAGGGTAGTCAACCCTAGAATTGAAAAAAAATACAGGCCGGCACCTGGCGATCCTACCTACATCAAGGGCCAGTTGCCATTGGACTCTCTAGTCGTTTCTAATGCCCGCAAAAGGGCGAATTCGCAAACCACTGGTGAAGCTCCTCCCCCGGACAAAGAATCCAAAGTGCTGGAGGCATCAGGTAAGAGAGTAGCAGCTCAGGCGGCCAATATCTGGCGTATCTCTAACACGCAGGCACTCTTGGCTAGATACGACAGGGCACACTACGACACACTAGAGACCCTGTTGCAACATCTACCAGACCAATATAAAGAGGCAGCGGAGATGCTTATCCAGGAAGGGAAACTCATCTCCAACGCTTCCATTAAGTGTGCACTAGACGTTGCGGATACTGCTGCCAGGGCAATTAACACCAGTGTGATGTTGAGACGTCAGGCATGGCTCAGGATCTCCGGGTTTAAGCCGGAGATACAAACTAGCATCCTCAACCAGCCGGTAAACCCTGACAGATTATTTGGTCCTGAGGTGGATACCACCCTGGAAAAAATAAAGAAGGATACCGAGACTGCTAAGTCCATGGGAGCTCTCCAGTCCCAACAGTATAGAGGGAGCACTCACTTTTCGTCGCTCAGGCAATAGGGGTGTTTCCAGAGGCCAGATGTCCCAGCAAACGCAATTCAATAAAGGTGGGGCGCAATCCTCTTACATCAAGCAAAATAGAGGAGGATACCGGGGCAACAGCGCCAAGGGCAGAGGCAGGGGCAACAACAACTCCTGTTCCTCCGCCTCCAACAAACAGTGACGCCCTGTCACTGCCCCGACCATTCCACACCTGTCGGGGGGAGACTCCAGCAGTTCCTGCCAGTCTGGAAATCCATCACCACAGACAGGTGGGTCAGGAAGCTTATCCAATTCGGTTATTGTTTGGAGCTAACATCCACTCCACCCAACATACCGCCAAAACACCGTCCTATGTCCACAGAGCATTTGCACTTATTGCAGCAGGAGGTTCTTGTCATGCTGCAAAAAGGCGCAATAGAGCTCGTGCCAGTGGAGGAAGAAGGCACAGGAGTGTACTCCCTGTACTTCTTGATCCCAAAGAAGGACGGGTCCCTCAGACCTATTCTGGACCTCAGACCCCTAAACCAGTATATTCTCTCCGAACACTTCCACATGCTAACGCTGCAGCAAGTTCTTCCGTTGCTCAATCAGGGAGACTTCCTCGCAACCTTGGATCTCAAGGATGCTTACTTTCACATTCCACTCCATCCATCACACAGAAAATACCTCAGATTCACCATTCACAATCGGCATTATCAATTCAAGGTCCTTCCCTTCGGAGTGACCACGGCCCCCAGAGTGTTCACGAAATGTCTGGCGACAGTGGCTGCGCACCTCAGGAGACAGAACCTCCATGTCTACTCTTATCTGGACGACTGGCTGGTTCAGGCAAAGTCAGCCCAGCAGTGCGCCGCTAACATGTCCCACACCATTCGCCTTCTTCACGGTCTGGGCTTCTCACTGAACTATCCGAAGTTGCACCTTCAGCCAGCCCATGTGCGGCAGTATTTGGGCGCGACAATAGATACTCTGGCGGCCACGGCTCAGCCAAATTCAGTGAGGATCAACAACATCCAGTCGCTAATCCAAAAGTTCAGACCGCAACACTCACTTCCAGCAAGAGTGTTCATGCAGTTGATAGGCATGATGGCCTCCTGCATCTTCATAGTCCCGCACGCGAGGCTACATATGCGTCTGCTCCAAGAATGCTTGGCCCATCAGTGGACTCAGGCTCAAGGACAGTTGAACGACCTAGTGTTGGTGACCGGTCGGGCATACAACTCTCTGCATTGGTGGAATCCACACAACCTTTGCAAGGGCCGACCGTTCCAGGATCCTGTGCCACAGATTATCCTGACGACGGACGCATCTCTCCAGGGATGGGGAGCTCATGTACTCCACTACACAGTGCAGGGACTATGGACGACGCAGCAAAAGAAGATGCACATCAACTACCTAGAACTGATGGCAATCTTCATGGCGTTGAAGGCATTCAAAGTACATCTGTGCAACAAGGTCGTGTTGATACGGACGGACAACATGACGGCCATGTACTACATCCAAAAGCAGGGAGGTACACACTCTCCACAGTTGTCTCATCTGGCTCAGAGCATGTGGAAGTGGGCCATTCAGAGGAACATCTTCCTCATGGCGGAACACCTCCCGGGCAAGGACAATCAGATGGCGGACCTGCTCAGCAGGTACAGCCACCAGATGCACGAGTGGGAGATACATCCATCAGTACTCTGCCCGTACTTCCAGCAGTGGGGTCATCCAGAGATAGACCTGTTCGCCACAAGGGAAAACGCAAAATGCCAAAGCTTTGCCGCCAGGTTCCCGCACCCACAGTCGCAGGGCAATGCGATATGGATGAACTGGTCAGGCAGATTTGCGTACGCTTTTCCCCCAGCACCTCTCATACCGCTGGTGGCACGAAAGCTAAAGCAACACTCGATGACACTCATCCTGGTTGCTCCAATGTGGGCACGCCAACCATGGTACACCACGTTTCTAGAACTCTCCGTGGTACCGCATCAAAGGCTGCACCTCACACCCAGGCTGTTGACGCAGAACCATGGCGACATTCAGCATCCAGATCCGCAACAGCTCAACCTGGCGATCTGGCTCCTGAGGACTTAGAGTTTGGCTACCTTGACTTGCCCCCTGAATGCATGGATATCATTCGGGAGGCAAGAAAGCCCACCACCAGAGCTTGCTATGCAGCAAAATTGAAGTGGTATGTCATTTACTGTGCTGAGCACAACATCAACCCGCTAGATGCATCCATTC
Organism: Lissotriton helveticus; assembly: GCF_964261635.1. Lineage (NCBI taxonomy): Eukaryota > Metazoa > Chordata > Amphibia > Caudata > Salamandridae > Lissotriton > Lissotriton helveticus. The sequence continues at coordinate 647,257,517 of NC_136059.1, forward strand.
CCAACGTCATCTGTTATTTGTTACATCTTTACAAATGCAATCTAGCATATGCTTCCATTCGGATACACTTATTCGCCATAGCGGCTTATCTCCAGAACAGGCAGCATCTCTCAGTTTTCAGGGTGCCTGCCATTAAAGCCTTCCTAGAAGGGCTAAAGCGGGTCATCCCTCCCAGGACCCCGCCAGCTCCTGTATGGAACCTCAACGTGGTCCTCACCAGGTTGATGGGTCCACCTTGTACGCTTGGCTGGTGGCAGCAGCCTGGCCCTCTTGAACCCTGCTAATCAGCGCATTGCAGTGCGGTTATTTGGAAGAAGCGGTTGCTCGCTCTAGCGCGATTTAGGCGCTAGCGCGAAGGAATATTTTATTCCAATTTTAAAAATTACTAAAATCATTTAAGCACTTTGCTATCATTTACTTACCTGCACTACTGTATTTTTTGTGTGTCGTCCGCCCCGTTCCATCGCGGCTGGTGCCGTTTGTGTGGAGGGTGAGACGTGCCGCCATCTTTGGTGTAGCCGGACCAGACTGAGCGGTCTAGCTTTCCTCTGAGGCCGGCCATAAAACTCTCTTTCACTCAGGGCCACTCGAGTACGCTTGGCTGGTGGCAGCAGCCTGGCCCTCTTGAACCCTGCTAATCAGCGCATTGCAGTGCGGTTATTTGGAAGAAGCGGTTGCTCGCTCTAGCGCGATTTAGGCGCTAGCGCGAAGGAATATTTTATTCCAATTTTAAAAATTACTAAAATCATTTAAGCACTTTGCTATCATTTACTTACCTGCACTACTGTATTTTTTGTGTGTCGTCCGCCCCGTTCCATCGCGGCTGGTGCCGTTTGTGTGGAGGGTGAGACGTGCCGCCATCTTTGGTGTAGCCGGACCAGACTGAGCGGTCTAGCTTTCCTCTGAGGCCGGCCATAAAACTATGTGCATCCAGGAGCGCAGCGGACGAGCGCAGCGGGCGCGACGAAGGCGCGCCGAAGTCGCGCTCAAGTCAAGCCCGTCTGCGCCCGTCCGCGGCAGACCGGGGCTCGGGGCCAGAACCCCTGGTCAAAAACACAAATACTCCGCTGCTTCGCTGCTGTCATTAAGACCCTCTGACAGCGCTAGCTTCCCCCCACCCGCCCACATTTTAAAGCGTGCCGCCACGCATGGTATCTTAAAACCTGAGTTTGGCCTTGCAAAAGTCCACAAGCCCACACTCTGGTCTGCCCCCTCGTCTCCACCCATGCCTCTGACTACTCTCAAATGTCTGTACCTAAACACCAGGTCCATGGTAAAACACTACCTGGACATCTTCCTTCTGCTCCAGGCCGAACAACCAGATCTTTTATGTCTATCTGAGACTTGGTTAAATGAGGCATCCTTACCTGACATCTTGGCGGCAGTCCCTGCTGAGTACTACATACTGCATGTTGACAGGCCACTTGGTAAAAGGGGCGGAGGGGTCGCTGCGATCATTCGCAAAAACCTTAAAGCCTCCCTCTTACCTTCCTGTGATCTGATTGGCTCAGACAACTTAATTTTTAAAATGGATTTGGACACGGGATCACTTCTTGTAATCCTCATATATCGGCCCCCTCAAAACATGCCCACTTTTGTTGCATCCCTAGCGGGACAACTTGCCCCCCTAATTATCACCCATGACAAAATTGTACTATTGGGGGATTTTAATCTTTGGCTGGACTCTGTGGAATCGGACTCTCAGGCAGCCACACTGAAAGAGTCTTTTTTGGACCTCAATCTCATTCAACACATTCACCTCCCTACCCATGAGAAAGGACATAGCCTTGACCAAATTTGGTCTCAAAACATCCCTCTGGCAGTGAATTCCATCTTGCCGTGCATTTGGTCGGATCATTTCCTGATCAACTTCAGCATTTCCATCGCAAAAAACAACAAACCTAAGTCACATCAAGGTGGGAAGGCAAGAATGTGGAAGAATGTAGTTATTTCAGCATTCCTTGATTCATTAACCTCTACCTGTCCATCACTCGATCAGGACATCGATGAATCAGAAGTAGCTTTTACTGAGTGGCTGCTTCTTGCAGCTGATGCTCATGCACCCTATATCGACTTCTCCCGCTCTCGCCCCAATGACGCTCACAGATGGTATACACCTCACCTGAAAAGCCTTAAACTTAAGGCTCGTCAAATGGAGCGTAAGTGGCGTGTAGCCTATTTAGAAGACGACAGGGTCAATTTTCGCAGAGCTCGTAGGGACTATCAAAATCTTATTCTTAAATGCAAAACTGACTATTTTTCAGATAAAATCTCTAAAGCTCAAAATAAGTCAAAAGAGCTATTCAATATTGTGGAGAATCTTAGCTCTAATGATAGAACTTCTCTTCCGATAGTCCCCACCCAAGAACTCTGTAACACACTGAACTCTTTTTTCCATGATAAAATCTGTTCTATCAAGCAAAGTATCCCCATCACTCAGTGTCCTCTTGTGTTTGATGACACACTGCACAACCCTACCACCTTAGATTCCTTTCCCCTCATAGATCAGACTAAACTACCTAAACTTCTCACCAAAGTCAAAACAGGTTCCCCCGATGACATTTGTCCCCCTTACATCTTGAAAGAAGTGGGCACCAATCTTCCTGAGTGTCTACTTTCTTTAATGAATGGATCTCTTTCACAGGGCAAAGTTCCATGTGGTCTGAAAAAAGCTCTTCTTGTCCCCCTCCTAAAAAAGGCAGGAGCAAACCCATTAGATCCTATTAACTACAGACCTATATCGCTGCTGCCATACTGTGCTAAACTTCTGGAGTCACATGTCTGTGAAAGCATCTCCAGCTTTTTGGAAAAAACCGAGTACTTGGCACCTAATCAAGCAGGGTTCCGACCCTGCCATTCCACCGAGGCGGTCATCCTCTCGGTGCTAAACACTCTAAGGCGGAACGCAGATGCAGGAACCCATCAGGCGCTTGTGCTTTTGGACCTCTCTGCTGCATTCGACACGGTCGACCACACCATCTTGGTCGACCGTGTCGAACAGGCAGGTCTCAGGGGTCCTGCATTGAGCTGGATCCGCTCTTTTCTCACGGGCCGTACTCAATCGGTCAGATTGGGCTCTTTCTCTGCTCCCATCCTACCTACCACCTGTGGGGTACCACAAGGTTCCTCATTGTCCCCCCTGCTCTTTAATGTGTACCTACGCCCTCTTTTGCACTCGCTCCGTAATGCAAATGTAACCATCTTCAACTATGCGGATGACTTGCAGCTCATCTTTCCTCTTAACACCCAGGACTCAGTGGTTGAATTCCAAAGAACTATGTCCCACATACTGAGTTGGATGAGCTGCAGCCATCTGAAGCTCAATCCGGGCAAGACCGAGTTGATCTTGCCCGGACAGAGCTCGCTTAGTTGGAACTCCAGCTTCTGGCCCATTAGTATGGGAGTCCCCCCATCTAAATCAACGGTGGTCAAGAGCCTAGGTATCCTTATCAGCGAGGATCTCTCGCTAAAAAGACAGGTTGGAGCGGTGGTATCCTCCAGCATCTTCCAACTGCAGAAAATAAAAAAAATCGCTCGTTTTTTTTCCTCAGCAGCTCTCACACAGATTGTCATCTCCTTGGTTCTGTCCAGGCTTGACTTCTCCAACAGTCTCTATCTCGGCCTACAAATTGGAGAGCTAAAACGTCTCCAGCTTGTTCAGAACCAAGCCGCCAGGCTTCTTCTGAATATACCTAGGAGGCAATCTATCAGACCTGGCCTTAAACAGCTCCACTGGTTGCCAGTTGAGCAGCGTGTGGCCTTCAAGGCCGGGTGCATACTGTTCAGGTCTTTGAATGACTCTGGCCCTCTATTCATCAGAGATCTATTCAAAAAATACTGCCCTTCCCGTCATCTTCGTTCGACCTATAAATCACTCCTGATCGTACCCCCATTTAAAAGGAAACGCCTTGGAGGCAGCTGTTTCGACCACCTCGCTGCAGGTCTTTGGAACTCTCTCCCCCTCAACATAAAACTCAACGATAACATCCTCAGTTTCAGACATTCTCTGAAAACCTGGCTCTTCACTCAAGCTCACTACTGATAGCACTGCTCTTTCTATTATCTGCCTGCTTGGTTTATTTTCTATAGCGCCATGAAGCCTCCGGGCGTACGAGCGCTCAATAAATTCCCAATTAACATTAACATTAACATTAACATGTGAGATTCAGTTCTTAACGTGGAAAGTGGCTTTTCTCATTGCCATTACATCTCTACGACGTGTTAGTGAGCTACAGGCGCTCACTGTACAAGAGCCATTCATTCAAATTCACTCCAACAGGGTGGTGCTGCGCACTAACCCTAAATTTCTTCCTAAAGTGGTTTCGCAGTTCCATGTCAATCAGACCATTGAACTGCCCGCGTTCTTTCAAAACCCAGAGACAGTGGCAGAAAGAATGCTCCACACTCTTGATGTCAAAAGGGCTTTGATGTACTACATCGATAGAACCAAGGACTTTCGGAAGACACAACAACTCTTTGTGGCCTTTTCAGCCCAGCACAAAGGCAACCCCATTTCCAAAGCAGGTATAGCCAGGTGGATCGTTAAGTGTATTCAGATTTGCTATCACAAGGCTAAGCGCACTTTAACGGTCCACCACAGAGCCCACTCCACCCGCAAGTTGGGGGCCTCCATGGATTTCCTTGGTAATATCATTTTGGAAGATATATGTAGAGCAGCCACATGGTCTACACCACACACATTTACTAAACATTACTGTGTAGATGTGCACTCCAAGCAGCAGGCAGCTGTTGGGCAGGCTGTTCTTAAAACTCTTTTTCAAACTTCTGCAGCTGGCACAGGCGGCCGCCGTTAATGGAGGGACTGCTATGTATTCTATGCTATAGATATGAATTCAGCAGCCCACATGCCTCAAACTGAATATGCTACTTACCAGTATGCATCTGTTCTTGGCATGTAGGGCTGCTGACATTCATATCGCCCGCCCTCCTCCCCGGCGCCTGTAGCGGTTGCAGACTTTTTTTAACACTTACTCTTAGCATGGCCATCGCTTACACTGTTACACTCCATCTTTGCCACAATGGCTAAAAACAATCTGAGGATGGAGTCGATGCCCATGCGCACTGTAGTCCAGGGGAGGAGCCGTCTATCTCGTGATACTTCGAAGACTCTTCCAGGACAACAATGTGCAATCATCCGGACCCAACACTAGGCGGCGATCTATGCTATAGATATGAATGTCAGCAGCCCTACATGCCAAGAACAGATGCATACTGGTAAGTAGCATATTCATTATAGTACTCCTCCTCTGCCGCGGCTCCTCTCTGCGGCCTTCTCCCCTGCATGCATCCTTTCTGTGCCTCCCCCTCCCCATTCCCCCCCCCCCTCACTCTTGGTTCTGAACCTCGCTCTCCACCGAGTGGGGAGCACAAGACCCGGCCCACTTAAAGCCCTGCCAACCTCGCTTTCTCCTGCTGTACCGCTCTACTCTCGCTCAGCACCTCTCGTTCCTTCTTTCTAATTCCGTAGCCCCTCCTCCTCGCCTGCCTGTAATCTCTGCTGGGCTGCTGCGTTCCTCTGCACCTGACAGAAGACAGGAAGCAGTACTGTTCTGTCGCTGCCGGCTCCGGGGGGGAATTTGTTGTCCTTAGCTGCCCGTGTTTACAGACAGGGAGATCTAGCTCAGTGTTGCCGGCCTTGGAGATGCAGGGACTCTCTGGCCCACGGGCCCTGCTGCTGCCCCACAGCCCAGGCCTCCTCCTGCTTATCTGCTACCATCTCTGCCTGGGCTCTGGCAGCACCGCTGTGCCGCCTGCATCACAGCTTAAGGACAGGGGTGGGCAGGGCACCGGGTAATCAAAGGACTGGGCTCAGCTTTAGTTCATTGAAGTAGTGCATGTGGGTTATTCAGGCACTTGTCGTCTTATTCCCGCACACTGTCAGTGTTAGAGCGGCATTCCTTGTGGTGCCTGTAGGACTTTAGAAAGTGGCATGCGGGCAGTAAACTGTTCCCGGGATGTGCTTCACTCTTCTGTCGAAGCCACGAAGCGTCCCTATGCATGGTTGATCGCAAGTATGAAGTTAAGTTCCTGTGACTATAGTTGTGGGACACCATTGATGAGCCAGCTGGCTGTTTGAGTTCTTTACAAAACCTCTGATCTAAACCGCATAATTCAGTGACTTTCAATGGGGACAGGCGCTTCTGCTACTTTTAGGAGGTAATTGGTAACTACTCACTAACAATGCTGTGGGTCTGTGCTCTCAAAGCCAAGAGGTCCAACTGGCATACTTCATTGAAGAAGAGATTAAACGCATCGTTAGGGGTAGTAAACACTATAAATGTAATTACAATTTTAAAAGTCTTCCATTACAACTGACGTTTCCATATTCTTAAACACCCTGCAACTATTGGGTTTGTCCTGAGATGCCCCAGGTCCGTGTATAACACTCTTTCACATGACGTTCTGTGCCCTAGTTGTTAGACTGATATTGACATGACAGCATTATACTTCAATGATGGAATGATTAATGAAACAAAAAGATTACTGTGTAGCAAGGAACGCCAAGCCTACTTCTCGATGTTTCTAAATTGTCAACAGTGCATCTCCTTGTCCAAGTTATACCAACCTATTATAACAAGCATTGGCATAGCCAATGGGTCTCGCCTCTGGGACCTTATAAGTATTTAGTTATGCAGCACAATATCATTGGTACAACAGCATCAACTGTTGCATGGCTAAACACTTATAAGGTCCCAAAGGCGAGAACTATTGTCTATACCAATGCTTGTTCTGATAGAGACTTCTAGTCACAGATTCCTAACCCTTTGAATGCTCCCTGGAGGCCGAAACTTGAAACTTTGCCCATTGTACCTCTTTGTTCCAGAAGGTGGCACCATGTGACTCTACTCTGACACTATGCAGGTGCCACCCCTCCCCGCTGACATCAGTTCCTTTCCTCCTGTGCCTCCAGACGCAGATCTGGAGCTTCTCTTGTCTTGTTTCAGAGGCCACCTTCAAACTTTTGCTTCATCAAATTCCTACAGTGCACAAGGGAAGTCACCGAAGACGGCAGGTTTTAAACATTGTAAGGACTGTTGCAAGTCGATGTTTATGACAGATGCCCCCCCTCCCCACTATATTTTCCCATGATCTCTAGGTTTGGGCCACGGCTCCAAGACCCGCATTCACTGCACGTTGATAAACCCCGTAGGCCATCAGGAAATTTCAGGCAAAACTTTTAACACCAAGAAAACATAGTGCAGAAACTGCTCTATGTCCCACTCCAAGTCTAAGGTTCGATCTCAATCCTTATCCCCGAGTCAACTGAGCCGCTCTAAATGCCAGACTTTGGTAAGTACAAAGAACGTTAAAAATGGCAGCTTTAGTTATGCTCCTTTGCACAGTTTCTACTATCCTGACGAAACGCATAGGCAACATCAACAGTCCTGTTCCCGATGTCAGACAACTCCATAGCCGATTCTTAAGTTGGTTCCAGCACAACTCGAGTTTCCAGGGCCTTCAGACACATGGTGTCAGATCGAAGAGTTCCACACTGCTGTGCTCCGACTCTTTAGTTCTCTTCTTCCTCCCTCTGGTACGCCTTTTGGTCCAAGGAGCTGAGAGCCCTTCCATCTGGATTACTGCCAGCTGGTTTGCCTCTGCACCACCTGGTCTCTGTGAGCCACTTCTGCTCCAGTCCCGATGATGCCCTTGACAACCTCGCCAGACCCAGGTACATGGACCCTGATGCAGGCCTTGCCAGACGAAAAGGTGGCCCAGAATGTCCTCTCCAACTTCGACCGACGTCACAACTGAATCTGAGTGACTTACCACAAGGCAGGCAACATTCTTTACACTCCCTTTTTGAGATAGACTGAAAATGATTGCAACCAGGATAATGAGTTTAGTCAGCCTTATCTCGAAGATAATTGGTATGATGAGTTGCAAGAGGCTAGTGGACCACGTACTTGCCCTGAGGCAGTCTTTTTTCTCTCCCTCTAGCCTGGTCACATAAGATTTTGCCTCCTGTGCCATGGCTATGCTTAGCGCGGCTGAGTTTCTTGGCCTTTACCTCCCAAAAATGGAGGTAAAAACAAACGTCTTTAAAGCAGTCCTGCAGAATGGCCTGGCTGCTTCCAAAACTCTGCTTCCCTTCAGTGAAGCCTTGGCGAATACTCACCTAGAGGCCTAGGCCAAGCTTTCTTTTGGTTCTCCAGTTAACCAGCAGACTACTAGCTGCAACCATCCTGCCCCTGATTAACCGCCCTTTATGTCACAGCACCCCTCTCCGGAGAGCATTGTGATGCAAGCTTTTATGAGCTAGACCAACCCCAACAATATCCCCACCACTTACCCTGACAGGGAATCAGAAAGAATGGAGACTTTTAGGGAACGCTTATCCTCCTCAGCTATTTTGGAACTGCGATCAATCGACCCCTCCTGTTTGTTGGGCAGCTATACACACCCCCTTTGAGACTCAGTGGCACAAGTCCTACCTGATGACCAACTCCCAGTTCTTTCACAGGTGATTCACGATGGTTATGATGCGGTTCACAATTTGTTGTGACTTAGCTGCCACCTACTCCTTTGGGTGGGCTATAGGCACCATTTTTGCCGTTTGTTGCTATGCATAGCTGTGATCATCTGGGTTCTCGGTGACATCCAGTGCTTCCTGATGAACATGCCGCTCGATCAGACTCGCTTGTTCAGGACGAGACAGAGTCTGTCCTTGAACATTTCAAGGAGAGAAGAGCTACCGCTCGCTGCTGGGCCTCTACAACAATTCCAGCATTTCTTTTGTGGCCTTGACGAGGTATTCCCTACTGCGAGTCTGTTTTACACCAGCAGGAAATCCAGCAGTTTCGCTGAAGAGGTAGATTTGCCCACTGCCCCCTCTGACACAATCAGCATGCTGCTCAGTGTACCAGCCTCACTCCTACACCGCCTCACTTGCCATACCTCTTTAGTGTACCCTTACAGAATCACAACCACTCAGTGGGAGGCAGAATCCATTGATTCTAGCCGGATTGGCAAGCGATCATGTTGGGGTGGTGGGATCTGCTGATTGTCTGCAATTGTTATGCCATACCCTTTCTTTCTTCCGTGTCGCACCTAACACCATCAATCCAGCAACTGACTAAAGATTATCTCTCCCTTTTGCTGCAGGAAGTGAAAGCCCCTTCAGCCAAGGGGGCTATTGAGTGTGCCAGCACCAGAAGTAGGGCTTGGTTGTTATTCCTGCTACTTTCTGGTGCCAAGAAGGGCTTAACATATTCAGCCTATTCTAGATCTGCGCTCTATAAATGCCTTCCTCTTGAAGGTGAAGTTCAAAATGCTCGCCCTGGCCCATATCTAGTTTGCCCTCGACCCTGGAGACTGGATTGTGGCGGTAGACCTGCAGGATGCTTATTTCCATATTACCATCCTGCCGGCCCATCAGCACTACCTGTGGTTGGTGATGCTTCCCTTTAGTCTAACCTGTGCCTCTTGAGTCTTCACGAAAGTAATGGTGGTAGCGACAGCACACCTTAGGAGGGCAGGGGGGCAGTCTTTCCTTACATCGATGACCGTCTGTTGAACGCATGCTCGTCCCAGGAAGTTGTCACCTACATCCAGACTATGGCAAATCAATGTGCCAAAATAATTCCTGACTCCTCCTCAGATGTTCCCCTTTATGTGAACCATTCTGGACATGGTTCAGTTTTGTGCCTTTCCCCTAGAAATGGTGTCCAGGACATTCAGGCTTTGATTTCGATCTTTTAGCCTCAGTTCTGGATTTCATTAAGCTCAACTATGAGGCTGTTGTGACTGATTAATTCCTGCATCTTGGTCGAGCATGCCAGGTGGCATATGCGAGCTGTGCAGTGGGATTTGAAATACCAGTGGACCCAACATCAAGGGGGCCTCCCTGACCATATTCCAGTTTCTGAGGAGACTGTAAAAAATCTACAGTGGTGGTTACTTGTTGGGCTCTTCTTTCCATTCTCAGAACGTCCGGAATCTTCGTACGTCAAGAGAATGGAAAATAATCTAGAGAGAGGGGGATTCTGGGGCAGTTGGAAGATCTTTATCTTTGAATGCGTACTGTTTTATTTTCGTCCTGTTGATCTTACAATAAATCCAATGTATTCAATTTACCTGCGTATGATTTTCCTTATACTGGCGACGGGCTACCAGTCAACAGGAAACAAGACTTCCACGCGTGCGATGGTTGTTGCCGAGGATGCTTCCTTCATTCACGTTGACCCAGAGTAGTGCAGTTGCTGTTATGTGGCACTAATTTATGTGAAATTCTTCGCCATCGAGGATCCCCTGAGGCAACATTTTCTATTTTCCTTAAACTGCAGTATCCAAGCCTGCTATGACATAAGTCTTCAAACCGTGAGTTGGTTATTCAGTATGCCCGCGTTTTCTGCATGCGCTAATCCCTCACGCGCAGAATATAACCAAGCTGCAACGCGCGTTTGTCGTTGCCTAGCAGCATCTCACGTTGTTGTGCAACGTAAAGCGGCCATTTTGAATATCATTCCCAATCATTGGCATCCATGGTAACGCATAACAACGTATTTCCAACACGGTGATGATACGCACACCAACCATTGTCACAGATATTTTTCCAATGTTTAATGTGCTTGTCAAACAGTGACACGCACACCTTTTCACAACGGTTGGCATAATTTCATCGTAATAATTTAATAATTAAACAGACTTTCTTCCAAGTGTGGGTCATGGTGACACGCACACCTTGTCATCACGTCATTTGTGTAACATCACGTACACGTGCAGCGTCCAGCAGCCATCTTTAAATCGGCCATTTTCCATAGACTGCAACGTTATTAACTTCATAACCTAGCATTTTCGCTGGTGCATCTTCTGTGATCAGCACACCATTTTACCACCAATACAACTGTCTGCTTCATATATCTACCTGCTTGTTAATTGGTGACACGCACATCCTGACAGTGTGTATCATATATTAATTTTGTAATTCACACTAACATTCTGTTAGTTTTCATTTTGCACTGTCTTTACTACTTATTTAGCAAGCATTGTTTTATTCCAGCAATACTGTTATTCATTCCCCATTTCAGTGTTTCTCGGTGATTTGCACACCACTACTTAATATATTTTGCATTAATTTTATCATCCACCATGTACCAAGCTATTTCTCCACCAGCACCTTTCACACCCAATCCGACTTCTCCAGAAATAAACTGGGAAAATGGAAAGAAGGATTCAAAACGTATCTTGAAGCTATTGATGGAGAATCTTTTTCTTCCAAGAAGAAATATGCAGTTCTCGGACATTGTCTAGGCACAGAAGGCCGAAACACATTAAAACATGTTCCCAATGACACGGTCATAGTGAGTGATGGTGATAATGTTATCGATGAATATGTTACGTCCATCAAAGCATTAGACAATCGCTTTAAAGCTTGCAAGAACGTAACTATGGAGAGACATAAATTTTACAAGAGAATTCAATTACAAGGTGAATCAGCTTCTACTTACGTTGCCGTTTTGCGTATTCTTGCTTCTTCTTGCGATTACAAAGCATTTGAAGAAGAAATGATCAAAGATCAATTAGTTGAAAAGACCAACAACAAAAAAGTTCAAGAAGCTCTACTCTCCGAGCCCAATCTACCCTTACAAAAAGCTTTAAATATTGCCACAAGGATTGAAAGCACCAATTCATACATGGAACAGATGTCTGTAACTGATACCAAGAGCCAAAATGTGTGCACAATTAAATCAAAATACAAAAAATCCAGTGATTCCAAGTCCAAAACAAATCTGGATAAGAAACAATCTAAACGACTTCTGGAAATATACCAATGTGTTACAGATGTGGCAATATTAATCATTACGCTAATACTCCATCATGCCCCGCCATTGGAAAAATATGTACCAAATGTTCAAACAATGGTCACTTTGCTACTGTTTGCAATTCAAAAGGAAATAGACCATTCAAGAAAATACACAATGTTGAACCTTTAACAGAGGATAATTCTTCATCCAGTGAAGAAGATGAAATGTTCACTATTGTTGACATGGATTGCTCCAATGGTATTTGGGGTGTAAATTCTCAAGGTTTTAAACAACCCCTCTGTACTATTGTTGTGAATGGTGTAAATGTACAAATGTTAGCAGATTCTGGATCTCCTTTCACTTTAGTAAGTGAAACACTCTGAAAAAAATCTTTTTCCGAACAAACACTTAATCATTCTTGTGTACGCGCCATTGTTTATGGTGGTAAACCCATCGATGTTTTTGGTGAGTTTAATGCGAACATAGAATTCAGAGATAGTAAATCCAAGGGTATTATTTATGTAGTGAAAGACAAAGCATGTCTTCTTGGATGGGGAAATCAAGGCAAGCTTGGTATCATTCTTGATCCCAACAATCCTCAATAGGTGATGTTTAGGAAATATTTTTTCCAGGTCCAAAATATCCAACCGAATTCCTGGGAAGTATCATATCCAGAAGTGTTCAAGAAAGAGTTGGGTCTTCTCAAAGGTTTTAAGCACATGATTAAATCAACACACAATGGCCAACCTGTGGTATACTAGGTTTGAAGAGTGCCTCTAGCTTTACAAACAGATCTTAAAAAAGAGTTGGATAGATTGTGTTCGAGTGATGTAATCGAACCTATTCAATTCTCTGATTGGGTGTCTCCTATTCTAGCTAGAAAAGCTAATGGCAATTTACGCATGTGTGTAGACTTGAGAGATCTAAACAAAAATATATGGATAGATCATCCTCTTCCCAATATCACGCAGATGGCTTCTTCTCTCAAAGGTGCCAAGTTCTTCAGCTTACTTGATATGTCATCTGCATATCATCAAATTGAATTACATATGGAGTCTTGCCACCTTACTGCCTTTATCACTTCTGAAGGACTTTTTCAGTTCAAGCGCATGCCTTTTGGACTGGCCTCTGCGTCTACCATTTTTCAGAGGGTAGTCAAGAGCATTTTCAAAGGAATGCCTGGAGTCATGGCCTTCCAGGATGATGTTCTGATGTTTGGTGAGGACCAAAGTCAGCATAATAATCGTCTGTGCTAAGCTTTATCTTTGTTAAGGTCCAAGGGTGTTGCCCTTGGCATTGACAAATATAAATGTACTACTATAGATTATTTAGGTTATATGTTATCGGCTGAGGGCGTACAACCCAAACACAACATTGTCAAGGTCATAGAGGATTTCAAAATTCCCAGTGACAAAGACCAATTAAGGTCCTTTATGGGTGTTATGGAATTTTATTCTCGTTTTATAACCAATTGTGCTTCAAAAACTTTCAATATTGGGTCTCTTCTTAAGAAGAATGTCAGTTTTTCTTGGAATGACATATGTACCAAAGAATTCAATCTAATTAAGCATGAAGTTGCTCACGCCATTGCACTTAAAGCATTTGATCCCTGTGACAAAACCATAAGTATGACCGATGCCTGTCAAAAGGGTTTAGGTGCTGTTCTTTTACAAAACAGAGAGGGCAAAGATGAGGTAATTGCGTTTGCCTCTAGGAGTTTACATGGAGCTGAATCGTCCTACTCTGTTATCGAGTGTGAAGCTCCTGCGTGTTGGTGGAGGACTACTCACTTTAAGCCTTACTTGTATGGTTCAAAATTTATTGTACGTGTTGACCATAAACCCCTTATTGACCTGTTCATAACTAAAGGGGGAGGAAAAGCCACACCCAGAATTGCAAGATGGCAGTTCAGACTTACGGAACATAATTTTAGTATTGAATATGTACCTGGCAAAAGAAATCTACTTGCTGATTGTTTGTCCAGATTACCCTCAGACAATGACAATTTAGTTTAAATGAGTGATACGCATGATGATTTCGAATTAGTGTGTTCTATTCTTGATCAATCTATGAATGTTGTTGTTGAGAAAGAATGGAGAGAGGCTTCCGAAAGTGATCAAGAGTTTAAGGAAATTTTCAGATTATTATCCCAAGGATGGCTTCATAACATTAATGAAGACAATTGTGCATACAAATACAAACATGTTTTTAATTAATTATCCATAGTAAATGGTTTATTGTACAGGTCGCCATTACTCATTGTTCCAGAAACCATGAGAAACAGAGTTCTTACTCTTGCTCATGAGGGTCATATAGGTATACGTGCAATGAAGAGAAGAATAAGAGAAAACTTTTGGTGGCCAGCCTTAGACAAACAGGTGGAGCATTTTGTCAGGGATTGTATGGAATGTGTCACCAGTGATAGATCACAAGTAACTTGTCCTTCCCCTATTGAAGCCATTGAAGTTCCAGATAAACCATGGTTTAAAATTCCTGTGGATATTATTGGTTCTTTGTATTTATCTAGTAATTTACCTGAGTAGTGCATTGTTCTTGTGGATTTTTGTTGTCGTTGGCCAGAAGTCAAGTGGGTAAAAACCATTGACTCTACTTCTATCATTACATTTCTCAAATCTCTTTTTGCTAGGGAAGGTGTCCCCGAAGAAATCCTCACTAATAACGGACCTCAATTCATTTCAACTCAATTTGAGAATTTCTTGCATTCTGTAGGTATTAGGCATGTCAAAACTTCCTTGTACCATCCAAGGAGTAATGGCCCTGTGGAACACTTTAACAGGGTCATAACAAAATGTGCAGTTAGCCAAAGCTAGTAGCTTAAATTGCAAGGCAGAATTGAAAAGCTTCTTTGGGCTGTTCACATTACTCCCAATGCAGATACTAATGTATCTCCATTTGTACTATTGAGAGGTCACATTCCTTCATCTAAGCTTTTGAGAAGATGGGATAGGTGACAAGAGATTTGTATTACCCAAGGATTAAATTGATAATGTAGGAAGGAATTTTGTTGAAGCACAACATAAATATGATCAGTCAAAACTGGTTTCTAATTATTTGAATGTTTGTGTTGGGGACATGGTGAGGGTTAAGTGTTGTAGGATTTTACCCAAAGGGGAATCCACATTTTCTGTTGCTAAAAAAGTTGTAAAAATTAACAAAGGCGAGGTCAAATTGGATGACGGCGAATGGTGGAATAAGGCCAAGATTGCTCTGTCAAAATCAATTAAAAGTTGTTTAATTGATGTTAATAATGATGAAAATTCCAGTTGCCGTTCTCCTTCCTCCAGGGTCATAAAACTGTCCTCTAAGATTCATGATTACATTTTGAAATGATTGTACACGTTTATTTTTCATATAATTTGTTATTGGTTAATCTTGTATATATCTTATGTTATTAGGTCTCACCTGGCAACGCAGCGTGAAAGCGATGTCGCCAGCAAGATCTATTTTCGCTGACTTGCCCCCCAAAGGAGACAGGAGATGGGCACGCGCATGCTGGACTGGAAATGTGTCATGCGATGTACCCATCTCCTGTCCCCCTTCCGTCCTCGGTTAAACATCACTCACCTGTGGGACTACTCTGCTGATCCGCTCACCAGGCTCTCTCCCTCTCTCCCTCGTCAGTCTCGGCAGCAGGCGGGGCTCTCCAAGAGCACGGAAGCCCCGCTAGCCCACACGCTCGCTTCCGGCTGGCTTCACGGGCACAGGAGCGCCGGGTAGGCTCCCGTCTGCTTCCTGTCTTTTTGCGGCCCGCCCCCGTCCCAACACAGGTTGCCTGGCTTCCTGTCCGAGCCGGGCTGCGGCAGTGAGTTCCTCAATATGGCGGCTGCAATATGGGATAGGCTCCCGTTCCAAATTAAAGATGTTGAATGTGAATTCTTAATTTGCAGATTGTGAATATCTGCACCTTGGTAGTAAGCCTATGTTCTGCCGTTCTGCTTTTTTGCCACTTTGGTGAAACCCGGCTGGGGGGAGTTAGCACTTTACAATAAATAATTAAATACATTCCCAGCCAGTCAAGAAACAGTGGGACCATTTCCTTTGCATGTTCTTGACCATTTAATTTACACGTTGCTCGGACAGTCCGTCTTCTCTTTCCACAGCATTTTCTATGATTGTATATAGCCCCCTTCCGGCTTCTGTCTGCAGACTCCCGCCTTCCAGAATCGACCCTTTGCCTTCGGCTTTAGGACCATCAGAGTCTCAGCCTTGGACCGGAACTGGTAACAGGTTCGCTTACTGTGCTGAGCTACTTAGGGTAGCGCCGGGAGGCGTGGCTGGGGGCGGGTATGTGGTGTCATACGCACTGCCTCAGCATGCACTGTTGGTTGTAGGGAGGGTTGAAAGAAGTGCGTAGAGCTGTGTACCTTATATAAAGCCACAGTGCAAGTTATGGACCAACATGTGTTTACTGCTATAAATCGAGGCGTTTTGAAAAAATTATCAGCTTGAAGGAAAAATTCATTTCTAAACATCTTTAGCAGAACTGTCTATTTATTATTCAGCGAGATCCTCCCCATTATATCCAACTACTTATTTCCTCCGGTATTATCACAGCTCACTAAGGATGGTGTTTCACTCTCAAAACTTGCCAGTGGTCGAATAAAATACTTGCTCTTTGTGCCATCTCGCTCTCTTGTCTTGCAAAATGTTTCTATGTATTTCTCTGAAGCTACAAGTCTCAGCTAACAAACTACTCTCCTGTGCAAACTCGTTCTTACTGCAATCCAATCATGCCTTTATCTCTATAGCCAAACTCTACTTTCTAAAAACCGCTTCAAAATCTTTCCTTACGCCCCTCACTTGCTCCAAAGTGTGTAAGATTGTGCCATAGGTAATCGTGAATCTACCAAATAAACCTAATTATGCGGTATAATGTGGCACAATTTGTGATCGTATTTCTTCATTATTTTTGTCATATTTACTCATGGTTACCGCGCTGGCACAGCATCAGTTTAACTGGATGGCATAACCCACGCTTGGAAATTGTCTCCGGCTGTTTTTGACTCTCATCCTCCTTGCGCCCAAATCTCCCAGTAAGTGTCAGTGGGGTGGGGCGATAGGGCTCGCCGGGTGGTGGACTGAGTCCTTTAATTCGAATGGTTTAGAGAATTGAGTCCACAGTCTAAATAGTCTGAGGACTCGAATCAGGACTACTGAAAACAAGAGCATGCACATTTGTTTACTGTGTTGCTAACACGACCCTGTTCTTAAACAGCGAACACAGTTTTTTCCCAGTATGATTTAATAATGTATTTATTCCAAGTGATTTATATTTACATGTTCCCCCTTAAGCCTTGCCAAAAGTACCCACTCTGGAGCCCAGGTCCGGAAGTCTTTTGTTCAAAACTATAAATGACATTGTGCCGGTCGTACTGTTTACACACTAGTAACGTGTTTTCTTAAATGTGACATCGAAGAGGCAGACGCCCTCCGACACACACTTCCTAAGTGATAAATGGCACCGCATAACTGGAGCATTTTAGGGGTCTAAAGACTCATACCCAGGTTTGGGCTCAAGGAAAGTGTCCCCCATGTTGTCAGACCGCAGTGCTCAGGTATTGTCAGCATTCTTAAAAATATGCAAACCGAAAGTACACTCTGGTCTTGTATATTTGGGATGGTAATCCCTTAATGCCTGGCTCCGCCAATGCTTGTTTTCAGCATTGTGATCGTGTCTTTTTAGGTGGAGCCTCCCATGAGGACAGGCCCTTTTACTTCTGTTGTTACATGGTATGTCTTAGTCTTTAAGCACTTCTTTCTTTAATGAGTTTCTCCTGCTGCAGTGCTTTCCTGCAACATTTAGAGCTCCATGCTCGCTTTCACTTTACGAGCAGCTAGGACAATGGAGGCTGCTTCTTTGAATAGGTCTCGCATTTGCAAGAGTTTGAGCTATTGGCATTGTAAGTGCCTTTTGTTTAATGGTTAAATAGCAAAGCAGATAAATAAAAAGCATTGTCATTTACAATGCCAATCGCTTAAACTTTTGCAAATGCGAGACCTAATGCATTGCAAATGCTTGTTTTTTATATTATTTGTTATTCTTGTGTATATTTTGTTTGTTCATGCTGTTTTTCCACTGTGTAAAGATGAGAGATGTGTTGGGTTCTTCTTTCCATTCTCTGAACGTCCAGAATCTTCGTACGTCAAGAGAATGGAAAAGAATCTAGAGAGATGGGGATTCTGGGGCAGTTGGAAGATCTTTATCTTTGAAGCAGACTGTTTTATTTCCGTCCTGTTGATCTTACAATAAATCCAATTTATTTACTTTACCTGCGTATGATCTCCCTTACATTACTCAACCATGATACCCTTGTCCTTAACCCATCCAGAGCTGACCGTGGTGACAGATGTGTCGGTTCTGGTCTCAAATAGAGTACCGTCTCCATATAAACCTTCTGGAGCTGAGGGCCGTGCTCTTGGCATTGAAAGCCTTCCTGCCATCTACCAAAGGGAGACTGCTAAGGTGCTCACAGACAACACCACCACCTTGTGGCACTGCAATAAACAGGGTGGGGTGGGGTCACGGACCCTGTGCCAGGAGGCCTTGTACCTCCAGAAATGGCTGGACCACTAAGGAATGTTCCTGGTATTGAAACATTTGGCGGGTTCATTGAACACCAGGGTAGACAAACTTAGTTATCAGCACCTAGTGGATTACAAGTGGCAGCTACACCCAGAGGTAGCACAAGTTCTCTTCAGCGAATGGGGTTGCTTGAAGTGTTCACTACTGCTGAGAACGAGCAATGTCAGCAACTCTGCGCGTTCGAGTTTCCCAGGCATTTTTCACTCAGAAACACATTCTGCCTCGAGTGGAACTCTGGACTCCTGTAGGAAAGTGCCTTTTAGACATGGTTGCCCACACTTTTTGCCTACTGGTACTGATGTTCTTGATTGGAAGTACATTTAATCCCTGTTAGTCAGGCCCCAGTGCCAGTGCTCATTTTCTAAAAACTGCAGAAATGTTAATTGTAACCCATTTAGCAAGGACTTTAGCACCCCTGTAAGACCCTGGTAAGTAGTAATCCTGTTACCTGGGGCATGGGTACCAAAGTGGGTCGCTAAGGGCTGCACGCACAGACTGCATGAAGACTGCCATTGCAGGCTGCGTGAAACGGAGCAATCCTTTCTGAAAGCCGATTGCAAACACCCTGTGTGCATTACCCACACATACTGTATGTACTATATGTAAGTCACGCTTACAGCAGGCATTTAGAGCCCTAAGGCAGGGTGCATTATATTTATTACCTGTGAGAGCACATCTGCAAGGGCAGATGTGCCCCTGTGATGCCTAGTTCCATTAATAGGCTTTGCAAAGCTTCAGTAAGCCGTTCGTAGAACATGCACCGGGCACTGGTCATAATGAGTTACCCAGCAACATGATGGCTTCACTGAAAGTAATGGTGTTTGGTATCAAACACTTTGTCCTAATAAATCTGTACTTCTGCCAGTTATAGATTTATGAAGGCATGCACCCGAAAGAGGGTACCTTAGAGGAGCACTCTGTAACCCTACTAGTCTTTTAGTGAGGTGTCTGACTGGTATAGTCCAGCCTGCCACTGCAGATGAGTTTCTGACTTCTCAGAGTGAGAGCCCACGCTGTCAGAGGCCAGGAACAATGTCTGTCCGTGGTAGGTGATCACATCTTCTCCAGCAGGATGGCTGGTGAATTTAGCATATAACGGCCAGAGGCTTCAAAGCCTCTGCTGCCTTTGATATGCGACAATGGCTTCCCGATAGACCTGGGGAACGCCACCCTGTGCCCCCTGAGGCATGTTTTGCACCAGAGCAGGCAGAAAATTAGATATTCAGGAGACATGTTTCACTTTCAGGCTATTCACACCCCAGAGATGGACTACCTGAAGTGGACAGCCAGAGAAGAACCCGTCACCATCTAGTTTTTGGTGAAACTAGAGAATTCTGGGTCAGGGTTATGCCCACTCTCCACAGGAAGTGGTCATATGGGGTGTGTAGTCACACTCACTGTAGGTAACCCATTGGCTACTACCATATGCTCCCGTAAATGCCCCTAAATTGAGTATTTTGGAGTGCTCCTGACACCAGAGCAAAAGATCGGTCTACCTGGAAACAAAAGAACAGAGGACCCGCACCAGACTTGGTTCAAAATCCTGCCTGGTTTCTGGTATCTCGACAATTGAAAATACCCAACTTGTCCAAAAGCTGTGCATCCTCCCTACCACTTTGAAGACTGTCCAGCACTTCACCAACCATCTGGCATCTCCCTTGAGGTAAGGAACTATTCCCCTGCATCACAGGCAGCAACTGCACTTGTCCGGTACATCGTGATGTTGGCCATCAGGCCCACAAAGGGATCTGCACGTCAAAGGTCCTTTGTAGTCTAGGTGGTCAGCCCAGTCTCTACCAAGTTTTGAGATGCTTGACCCTCAAGGAGCCCCCCTGCATCAATACTCTGAGTACTATGGCACTGAAATCAATCAAGACTTGTTTGTGTCCAGTCCGCACTTCACCACCGTGGAAACCGAACTGCACGCAGAGGGACTTAAGGACCGACGAGATCCATGACGAGAGAGGCCCTGCTGTCTTGTTCCACCCCACTTCGCCCCCTGCCCCACACATGCAAACACAGACAGGTGACCCGGGAACCGTGAGAGTCTCAAACAAAAGTGGCCAGCCAGCCAAACACCTCTGCACCCGTACCCCAAATCCTGGGTTCATGGCTCCTGTGTCCCTTTGGTCTGGGGGTCCGCATGGCCTGAACTTCCCCTTTAGGTGCCCCTGGACATGTCCCTAAGTCCCCCCTTGCAGCCTCTTCTTTTCAGGCTCGAGGCTACCATCCCGACCAGCATCTCTGCACCCCGACTCCCTTGGGCAGGTAAACCCAAACTGCTGGTGGTTCTTCGGACGTTGATCCATAAGCACCTCAAATCTAAAAGGGCAACTCCATACTTCGACTGCATTATATGTTTGCTGTGTATGTTTTTCCTCCCGTAGGATAACATTACAGCGTTTGAGGCTCATACCTTGAAAACTGTCATCTGACCATTTTTACTGGTTTCTTGTAAAATCGATAACTTCTAAAGTATTTACCTGATTCTGAAGATTTTGATGTGTAAATTAATATACAAATTTGTGTTATGTTTCTAATTTTGTCTTTGCTTTCTTCTTGAGTGTCTCTCATTTATTGACTGTGTGCGTACAACAAATGGTTTACACTCCTCCATGATAAGCCTAAGCTGCTCGACCACACCACCACAAATAGATTACTTTGGATTGTTAATTTAAGCCCTACAAACCAATGAGGGTTGTCTGGACTTTTTTCACGGTGAGCTCTTACATTGGCACTACTACATAAAAAGCCAGCTTCCTACAAATATGGTTTTAGAGAGTAAGGTGTTCTTAGGGTGGACCAAACCCACCAGGAGGAGTGTTGCAGATTTTCAGGGCACTCTCACATTTTCTGTAATTGCTCTATTAGAGCAGTTTCTAGTATGCTCATCCGTCTTGAAGTTCTTCAGTATTGATATACACTAGAGATAGAAGGACTAAGTATGCATGCAACCCTTTTTAATTGTAATTACCCATAATGACTAAATTGTTTTAATTTCGTATACGTTTTAGCTAAATCCTTCAAAATTGGAAAAAAATGAAGATGTGAACACTAACTTGGTGCACCTGCTGAACACACTTTCTGAATTAGTAGAGAAAATTTTCATGGCTTCTGAAATTCTGCCTCAGTAAGTTAATTTTCATATTCACATGATGCGGCAATTTCTGTAGAAAAGGGTTTTGTGATAGAGAGTTATGAAATGTAAGTTCAATATATTTGAATGTCATAGAAGTATGGCTCACCACTAGTACCAGATATCTGTTTATCATGCTACATAGTCATTTACTGTCTGTCTGATTGCTTTCCAAAATAGTTTATTTAAACTTTAACTTAAGATTTAATAAACGTATGCTATGGTGCTCATTTAAGAACATAAGAAAACCAACACCTTGGTTTTGAGACCCAAGCTTCTAAACAAAATATGACCTAGTCTTTTTTTGTATAATATTTGGATGTATACCTCACTCACTTAGTATTCTTGACAGAAGAACCGGGTGGGAAGGTGCTGACTTATGCAGACAACACTCAACTGCTTTTTTCCTGGAGCAAGGGAACCAAGCCCAAAGTGTCCCTATTCAAGAGATGCCTTATCGCTGTCTTCTACTGGCTAGCCAAAGCACAGCTCAAATTCAATGAAAAGAAGACAGAAATTCTCTTTTTTGAGATGTTTCCCTCTGACTTTGTTTAGTAACGATGCCCGTAGCCAGGATGTAATTTTAAGTAGTTTTATTGAGTTCAGTTACAGGTAGATGAATTGTAGAGATGCAGCCAGCCCCACTAGGAGCAGTCTGCCTGCTGCACAGCACATATACCAACTGTCACACTCAAGCATCCAGGCACACAAACATTTCATTCAAGACCATCACACCAACATTCCATGCATCACATTCACACGGGCTGAGCAGCTAGGGAGGAAGTAACCAAATAAGTATAATACAGATGACTACATATCCTCCTTTCTTCTACAACACAAAAATAGAAACTGTAAATAAGAAAAGGTAAGAAAAAAAGATAGAACCCAAGCAATACAAATTAACAGTAGAGGAAAAGCAAGAATAAGAAAAAGTAGGAAAAGTGAAATGGAAAGAGAATTCTGAGAAAATATGCAAGAGGTGTACAAGAATTACAAGAAAAGAAAACTAAACAATGTAGAGGAGATACAAGGACAAATATACATAATCTATATCACACACCCATCATTCTCCTATAAATAAAAAAATAAAACAGTAGAAATGGGCGACGGACACCGGAACTGACTTTCCCAAAATACAGGTGAATAAATGGACCAGAAACAACATGGAACATCAACACTCAACATCAGCCAGAGAAAATAGAACGGAAAGAAAATAAAGAATAATGACTGCTCACCACGCAGCCCAAAATGCCTAAGGGCAGACATCCACGAGTGTGCACAGTAGTGTACACAAAAAATTGTACACATGGGACTGGTACCCATTAGAACCCCTACTTAGAGGTTAGTAGCTTGAACAGAACAGCATAATGCATGGGACTAATACCCATAAGAATCTCTATGTGAAAGTTAGTAACGTTAACCGAACAATAGAACACATGGGACTCGTACCTATTAGAAACCTTGTGTGGAGGATAGAAATGTGCACAGAGCAGAAAATCACATGGGGACTCGTACCCCTTAGAAAGTGTGTAAGAGACTGACACCCACTACAACCTGTATAGATGGGAGTAACACCTGCTACAAACTGTGTTGAATGGGACTCAAACCCACAAAAAATTGAAAACTGTAGAATAGAACTAACACCCACTACAAAAACAATGGGACTCGTACCCATTAGAACTAAGTAGATTGGACCAAAGAAACTACTACAGGCTGCGTAGATGGGACTGACACCTACTACAAAAACAAAGTGTGAAGCAAAAGGTGACTACACCCATGAAATAAGAAGACATCATTGAAAAAAACTAAAACACATAAAAATAGAAAAGGGAGAGACACCCCTAAGCACCCCTCTAGTAAGTGTAAAGTCAAATTGTCTATGTCTCTTGTATTACATTACTTTAAACTGAACTATCGCTGGTGAGCGATCTCTCACCCCAGTAGTATTACCATGACAACACTCTGGTCTTGTAGGCCCCAATAAGCATGTAATAAAAGTCATAATACATTGAAAATAAATTGGAAACAAACATGGTCTCAAAACTTGAATGTAAAGTAAAGATGAGTGTGCTCTGCATTGATCTTCAGGCATCATAGTTTGTGTCTATGAAGAATGAGGATCCTGAGAGTAGGGAAACTAACATGACATGGAAGATTAAAGCAGTACCTGATAACACTCTGCTAGAAAATGTGAGCGTGGAGATCTAGTGAAACTTCACTTCACAGAATATTCAGAACTTGTAATATATTGCTATATGTTTGCACAATAAAATTCTAAGAAGCTGTATAATCCGTGGTTAGTGCCCTGCCTCCATCCACAAGATGGTGGCACACATTTGACACTGTGATGGATGGCTGTCGGCGTTGCCGCACAGCAAAGCATCCCAAAACAGCAACAGAATAACAGATGCATCACAGGAGAAACTTCACGCGAGTCCGCATGAAGGTGAGTTTGCATGTACATTACTTCCTGGAAAACGTCACACAGCAGATGGATGCTGCACCAAATAAAACACTTCACTAAAGAGTCTTTAATACCCCCTTGTGATTCACGGTAAGATGTACGCACTTAGGTACAAATTTAAACCGCACCAAGCGGTTTAACTGACATGACAATCGGGTATTCATAGAAAAGTAAATACATTGAATAAACTCATTGCACTGTGTGAGTTTGAAGAATATGAAACACTTTCCCCATTGTCCTTGTTCTGATATGCTGTCAGTTAAATTGGCAAAGATTGAACAGCGAAGTACAACATGCACCTTGAAACGCTTGCCACATAGTCTTTGATTTTTTTATTATTTTTGTTTTTTAAACAAACTTTATAAATTTTCACAGATGTTACGTGGGGGCATTATGCCATCAAACTGTCGAGCTGTATCATAATCATTAGTCAGCTCACAAGTGTCATACATATCAATGAGCAGTCAGTGTATTCCGGTGGCTCAGTAGTGATGCATAGTGCTATTCCCTTGCGGGTATGCAGTCCCAGGTATAGAACTCCCTTCCAACAATTACCCACCCCCCTGTGCCCTCTCATCCCTCCCCACGCGTGTCACGTACCTTGTAGACATTAATCTATAGTAGTGCAGGTCTTTAGTGTGTGTGCTGGTGTGATCTGGATAGCACCATAGGGGATCCCAATCATACCAGGCTTCAGGGCGTCATTCCTGGTGTCCGCTCACTGTTCTCCAATTTGCCCACGTCTGTTTATAACTTAACCTAGTACCTCTGGGGAGGCTCTTACCCTGTCCTCGCCCTCATTGTTCGTGGGAGATTTAAGTTCTGCCACTAACTTTACCCAAGCTCTTGCCGCCTCTAGCGCCCTGTCGCTTCCTGTCCTTTTAGCTATCTGCAGCCAGAGTACACCTTCACACTCAGCCCATTTGAGTAGCTCTGCTTTCCACCTTGTGACACTTGGGCCCTTCTTCGCCTTCCAGTCCATGGTGATATCCCACTTTGCTAAAAGCAACCCCATATCTCGGAATTCACTTGTGATTTTGTTCTTTGATGTGTGTAGGAACCAATGTAGTATTTCAGTCTATGCTACGTCTCTGTCCGTGATGTCAGCCAGTAATGCCGTCACTTCTTCCCAATAGTTGTCTAGGAGCGGGGAGTCCCAGAACATGTGCTTAAAAACAGCGTCTTCTGTATTGCAGAGCGGACTCGCCTCCATCTCTTTTGGGAAGAACTTTTTTTTTTTTTCGGGGTGAGGTACGCCCTGTGTAGGATGTAGAAGTGCACTAATTGGAATCTGACATTCGGGTACTCTTCCACGCTCTCTCAACTAAGTCCCCCTAGGTCTTCTCTGGGATTTGCTCGCTGAGGTCAGCTTCCTACTTGTGCCTCAGCGCTGTTAGAGTGAGTAATGTTTCTCGTGTAGTTGTATTTCTATCTAGGACCCTAATTTGATATTCCTAATTTATGCCCTCATATGGCTATAATAAATAATATCCTTATAAAGGCATAAGAATCATATCCATATTTAGTCGTAGTCCATGCAGTCCAAATTAAGCAAGGTACTTCCCCAGACTCCTAGAGAGTACAACGCGTTCTTTAAACAAAGCAAACCTCCAGCAACCTGGGAAATCCCCATTGCTTCTGTTTTGATTTGTCCTAGAACTCCTGCGAGCACTGAAAGAACGGCCAGTTCTTAGTGACATCTTTATTGACATCTTATGTCCAACCTTACGTCAAACCCGGCACCTTTCATGTATAAATATACCAACGTTGCCTTAAGCAAACACGCAGTGCTTTGGAGCAGAGCGGCTATCTACTTGCCCGAGAGCCCAGCTGATGTGAGAGCCCACGGACGCCGCCCCTCCCTTTTGACGCACTGAGAGAGACGCTGTCTTTTCTCCTGCCGAGAAATCCAGCTCCGGTGTTTCCAGATACCCTTGCGGGTTACTGGGATATCGAGTCCTGAGAGAGAGATACCAGACCTCCTGCCTTCTATTACCCATGTACGGAGCTGACTAAACCCTTAAAGAGAATTCTTAATTCAGATTCTTGGCAAAACCAACTTAACTTAAACTGCTACTTACTTACTCCTTCCCAAGTACTAGGCTTAGGTCAGGTACACCGGGGTAGGCGTATTTAGAAGCACCAGTTGAGTACATTAGTCAATGTATTTATGTATGTATATATTTTATCCATTTTAAAGTATCATATGGCTAAGTAACCATATCAATGCTTTTACAGTATTATTTCATAATACTACTTTTACTGTACGCACTTTACTTTACTATAAGTATTGCAATTGTGGCAATTCATTTCTCTTGCATGAGAAAGAAGACTGCTCAATAAATAACACCTTTTATTGAAAACGCCCGTCTCTCTATTTCTCTGCACTCTGGTTATACCAAGTATGCACAATTGACTGAGTGAAATAGCTGTCTATTGTTTTCACACGACTCTAGAGATACACTCTTATTCTGAGGGAGCAAAGTTGTCATGTTTTATGGTTGTCAGAAGCTAATCCCTTCTTGTCTATCCAGGGAAGTTAAACTCTTCCTTGTTTATTCGAGAAAGTTTCTAGTGACCTCTGAGCTAGCTGGCTAAACTAATTAAGTCTAATATAGTCAGTAGAGACCTAGATGACCTCAGTCCTACGTCTACACTGCTGTTTATATTATTCCAATGCGCAGAGCCTATTGGGAATATAGGAACTACACTACATGGCGCCCAACGTTTGGTAAGGCGATAAATCTAACGCAAGACGTTAGAGTAACTCAGTCGTGCTTTTTCACACAGACCCTTTTCCCGTAAAAACTCCAAAAGACGTCTGGAGTGGGTAAAAGGTTAAAATCCGCCGGAACTTAGCAGGAAGAGATTCCTATGTATAGTTTTTGGTTTAGTCAACGTTGAAGGATACAGTGTTCCAAAATATTGTGCACCTAATGTTTGTTTCCTTGAAACTTGATCTGCAACAAAAAACCTTTCTGTCAGTAAAATGGTGGAAAGTGATGATGAAACGGAGAGAGCTAGAATAGCAACTCAACTCCTAGCGGATGACACAAGTCTCCAAGAAAATGACCCGAATGCTATACTCATTCCGGTCAACATAAGAAGAACTATAACTATTAAACTTATAGAAAACGGACTGACATCACGAGGTGGTACAGTCATATTCGTGGTAGAGGCCCATGAATATCGGCAGACAGAGGTATTCTATTCATGGATAAACTTTCCAGCTGCAAACGCAGTAACAAAAGAATTCCACTATTACAAAATAGGGGAACCTCCGGATGTATACACTCCTTTCGAGGATGTTGAAATCCCACTAAATTACCAAGAGCACCTGCTCTGGTTTAAAGGCGCCCTAAAACATCAAAATCACATCACCAGACTCGGTCCACTAGGTAGACCAGGAGAAACGTGGCCGGTTCTAGCCAGCCACACACCACATCCCGACATTGATAAAATGTCAAACGAAGAACTCTTAGTTAAACTAAAAGAATTAACAAAGGCATATCGAGAGCTAGTTCAATTGGCAATGGAGGATATAACTTACCTCCAGAAATTGAAAGAAACAGATATAGCAGAACAACCATTTGAACTTGCCAGAATCATAGAAAAATCCTATGAAGAACTAGGTAGAGATAGTTTGGGTGGGAAACCAGTAAACATTTATTAAAAATAATCTAAATACTCCAAAAAAGAGTTGGGATGGAAATAAACAATCCACTCCCAAAGAAAAAAGATTCCGGTCCAGAGGAAGGTCTCCTCAACGGAGAGAAAGATCTCCTGACCGAGGAAACGAGTCTCCCCAGAGGGAGCCCTCTGAGAAAAGATACAACCTTAGAAATAGGGATAATTTGAAAAAACCTGATAGATATCAAGATATTGATACACGTCCCTCTCGATCTTTTCAGACTTCCTCGCAGAAATCGGAAAGAAGAGGACGGTCAGAACACAGGGAAGAGCACGTCAAGTCCTGCTCATCAAAGTAAAAAATTACGATTTCCAAGAAAGAAGGTAGCCAGTATTAAAATAATTAAACATGCCGAGGATACTGAGGACACAACTGAAAAACGGAGAGTGGGCCCAGACAATGCTAGACAGCACAGCAGAAGTGACAATAGCTCGCAAGATTCTGATGAATCTTCTGGAGACAGTGGACACGAATGAATACATTCAGGTGGAAACTGCAGATACCAGAGTTAGCAAACCTCATAAAATATAGGAAATAACATTGCGTATAGAGGGAGATAAGACTAGGAAAGTAAGGGGTCTCTTTTCGGATAACCTTTCGAAAGGCTATGACATCCTTCTAGCTGAGAAAGACTGGCCACCAGAGTTTGTCAGGGAGTGCCCTCATGGCGAAAAAGTAATTATGCCTGCCTTCTCAAATCATATTCCAATTCATAGAAAATATACACTTGCAAGAAAATGGGCAGTAGACCAAGCTCCTGCATTATATAAAAATCATGTAGGATGGGATGAGGATTCTCCTCCTAACAAAATCCAGTTAAAATGTCAACCGACTGCACAAAGGCAGTACCTAGTTAAACAAGAAGCTAAAAAGCAAGTCAGGGAGATCTTAGATCAACTTGAATACCAGGGGGTGATTGAAACATGTACCTCACAAATGAACAATCCTTTGTTTCCTGTCTCCAAGCCAGATGATTCATATCGTCTAGTTTTGGACTACAGACACTTAAACTCATGTTGCAAAACATTTGCAGTACAAAACTCACATAGTGCTGCACTAATGAATAACATCGTGCGCAAAAAATACAAAACGACATTAGACTTCTCTAATGGATTCTTTTGTCAAAACATTGCACCTGAAAGCAGGTATTTGACCGCTTTCTCAATAATCGGGTCAGAAAACAATTTCTGTCGACTCCCACAGGCATTCAAGAATAGCCCAGGATTATTCTCAGCAAGAGTAACAGAGTTACTACAAATATATGATGAGGAGGCATTATCTTATGTCGATGACATCTATCTCACAGATGATGACCTGGAGACTCACTTGAAAAGAGTAAACACCATAATACTTGGGTTTGCAATTGAGGGTTACAAATTCAACTTTAAAAAGTCACGAATTGGCCATCTAACAGTCCAATTTTTAGGATATGAATTATCAAGTGAAGGCAAGAGCCTAGCATACAACTTCTTAGCGAAGTGCGCTGTACTTCAAGCACCAAAAACGCTGAAGAACTTACAATCAATACTAGGTTTCCTGAATTTCGGAAGAACATACATTCTAAATTATGCCGAGAGAGTTAAACCTCTCTATGAATTAATAAAACCTGATTTCAAACCAATAAATTGGACTCAGAAACACACAGAAATTTTGAGATCATTGCAAACCGACAAAAACTAAATTACAAACTCCCGAAAATATACGCAACCTTGTAATCCGAGTCATCCCAGGAAGATGCGGATTCACGTACCTGACCTCTAATGAGGGAGAAACGGTACCTATAGCTTACAAATCCCACTTGTACACAAAAGCTGAAATGAAATTCAGTTTTACTGAAAAAATTCGAACTGCGGTTCAAACTGCTGTAGCAAAAGAAAGAGCCCAAGGCAGAAGGATAACTGTTTTAACAGCAGAATCAGCCTTTGAGGCATTAACAAGCCCACGCAATTTGACTGCCGTGGCATTAGATCCAAAATGGATACAATGGGAAAATTCTCTTGCTGCAGAAGACGTGAAATACTATTTTGACCCGAAAATGAAAAAACTAAAACATCTAGAATATGAAGAAGAATGTTCGAGGCATGTGGGCTGCTAAATTCATATCTTATGCATAGATCGCCGCCTAGTGTTGGGTCCGGATGATTGCACATTGTTGTCCTGGAAGAGTCTTCGAAGTATCACGAGATAGGTGGCTCCTCCCCTGGACTACAGTGCGCATGGGCATCGACTCCATCCCCAGATTGTTTTTTTCCGCCATTGGGTTCGGATGTGGTTTCGACGTCTCCGTGTCGGAACCGTTAAACTTTCATCTTAAGGCCAAAAGGCCTTCGTTACCTGCGTCGGTATTGTTTGCGTACGGTCTCGAGCGTCGTCCGACTCTCGGAGCCGGATATCTACGGAGTCAAGTAACTCCTCGGACTTCGAGGCCCTCTCGTCGCAGCAAGACCCAGCGAACTTACCATGGAGCGGAGCCCGTTCAAGTTCTGCCCCGTCTGTGGATCCAAATATCCACACATCGATGTGCATCCGGTCTGTAATAAATGCCTGTCGCCGGACCACAACGAAGAAAACTGCATGGCCTGCTCCAAGTTCAGGTCCAAGAAGACGCTCAAGCTTCGGCGCGCGGTGCGCCTTGAGGCCCAGCGAGCGACACCGGCACCCGACAACATATTCGACGACCCCGAGGAGGAAGGCGATAGCCATCATCTCCAGATTTCGCCACCGTCGACGGAGGTCCAGGCCGATCCAGAGGAATACATCGAAGGACAGGGCCCAGACCTTGAATACGTCGAGGAGGTAGGGGACGACGAAGAAGTTTATGGGGCCGTGGAAGATAGCTCAGAGGAGGAGCTATGCCCCGATGTCTACATTATTCAGGCTCAGGTCACGGGATCGCCACTCGGCCTTACCAACGACCCTGCACCGCTATCCCCGGCCCCGCCTTCTGGCCCGGCCACGGACACTCAAGCGGAGCCGCCATTGCCCGTATCGAAACCGAAACCTTCGGATTCTACGGCACACAAGATGGCCGACGTCCAGTCGAAAACGAAACTGAAACCTACGGACTCGACAAAACATAAAATGGCCGACGTCCTACAAAAACTATCGAAGCCTGCTCCTTCATCGACTCCGTCGCCCTCCGGCCCACAAAAGTCGAAGAAGGCTGTGGAGTCGACAGCGCCGCAGAAGGTGCACAAGGAACCCTCCTCCAAGAAGGCCGTCCATCAGGCGTCGACCACGGTTGCTCCGGCGCGGACACCTAAACCTCTTGAGACGCCTTCGGGCGCTGCTACTGCGCCGTCCAGTAAACGCTCGGCCGACCCGAAGTCGACTAAAAGCCACGACCCAAAGGCCGCTGGCTCAACGCATCGGCACAAGGATGCCGGATCTGCTGCAACGGCGTCGGCGCCAAAGCCTTCAACGGAGCCGCAAAACATTGCAGCCGAAGATTCGTCGATGCACATACCGTCGACACCAACCAACTCTGACGCCACCGAAGATCGGCCGTCGGTTACAAAACCCTCTACCTCCTTCACAAAGCAGGTTACCGACTCCCTTAAACGTATAAGGGAAAAGACTTTGTCGTCCACGGCTTCCACGCCATCGGCTCCAAAATCGGTGGACACACCTCCAAAGTCCTCCGGCAAGCTTCTTTACACTCTGCCACCGAAGGTGGCCCCAAAGGCCTTTGCAACCACGTTGGTGCCAAAACCGTCGGATCTGTCGACGCCAAAGAGCCTCTCGGATCAATATCACGCCTCAGATGACCAATCTGAGCATTGCATAGATGCCCAAACAGGGAAATTGACCCTTTATAAGAGGAAAATCACTTCCCAACTACTGGAATCCTATATTATTCCACTGAAGAAGAAGAGGCCCGCACAGGACATTCCTTCACTTGTTGAGCCTATTCTGCCACCACCAAGAAGGAGTCCATCACCTTCCCCCAACCAATCAGGGGGTGAAGATGATGACCAACAGGACCAATACAGTTTCCCAGTTGGCAATGACCCTAATGTTCAGCAGGACTCATATGGCGACACTGGGGACCAAGGTGGACATCAGGTGGTACAGGATCCACAAGGTTTTGGGACACGTACATCTCCAACGGAGGATTCTGCTGCATTTAATGCTTTACTCGAACGGGCAGCAGCAAATCATAATGTGGACATGCATGCTGACCCGGTAGAGGAAGACTTTTTATTTGACACTTTCTCCGTCTCAGAGAGAACAGTTAAAATCCTTCCTATGCTTAAAGGTGTCCTTAAACATGCCCCAGAAATCTTTAAGGAACCTACCAGGGCGAGGGTGGTGAACCCACGTATCGAGAAAAAATACAGGCCAGCACCTGGAGATCCTGCATATATTCGAGGACAGTTGCCTCTAGACTCGTTGGTGGTCGCCAATGCCCGCAAGAGGGCAAACTCCCAAACCACGGGTGAAGCTCCTCCCCCAGACAAGGAGTCGAAAGTGCTTGAGGCATCCGGCAAGAGGGTGGCGGCGCAGGCTGCCACTGTATGGCGTATTGCGAACACACAGGCCCTATTGGCACGATACGATAGGGCGCATTACGACACCCTAGAACAGCTCCTTCAACACCTACCTGATGAGTTTAAGGAAGCAGCCGAAATGCTCATACAAGAGGGAAAGCTTATCTCCAACGCTGCAATAAAGTGTGCACTTGATGTGGCAGATACAGCGGCTAGGGGGATTAACACTAGCGTCATGTTGAGGCGACAAGCTTGGCTTCGCATATCTGGATTTAAGCCTGACATCCAAACTACAATCCTCAACCAGCCCGTCAATCCTGACACACTGTTTGGTCCAGATGTAGACACCACCCTTGAAAAAATTAAAAAGGACAACGAGACTGCTAAGTCCATGGGGGCGCTTCAGTCACAACAATTCAGGGGAAACACTTTTCGTCGCTCAGGAGCACGTGGTGTTACCAGAGGACAATTGGGTCAACAAACGCAATACGCGAAGGGTGGTGCACAATCCTCGTACCCCAAGCACTGTAGAGGGGGTTACAGAGGTAACAGTGCCAAAGGCAGAGGGAACAACAACTCCCGTTCCTCTGCCGCCAACAAACAGTGACTCTCTGTCACTGCCCCCCGACCATACAACACCGGTCGGGGGGAGACTCCAGCAGTTCCTGCCAGTCTGGACGTCCATCACCACAGACAGGTGGGTGAGAAAACTTATCCAGTACGGTTACTGTTTGGAGTTAACTTCCACTCCTCCCAACATTCCCCCAAGACACCGTCCTATGTCGGCAGAGCACTTGCACTTATTGCAGCAGGAAGTACTGGTGATGCTGCAAAAAGGCGCAATCGAGCTCGTGCCAGTGGAAGAGGAAGGCACAGGGGTCTATTCCCTGTACTTCCTCATCCCAAAGAAGGACGGATCCCTCAGACCTATTCTGGATCTACGCCCCCTCAACATGTACATACTGTCAGAACACTTTCACATGCTGACACTGCAACAAATCCTCCCCCTGCTCAATCAAGGGGACTTCCTAGCAACCTTGGACCTCAAGGATGCTTATTTCCACATCCCACTCCACCCATCCCACAGAAAATACCTCAGGTTTACCATTCTAAACAGGCACTATCAGTTCAAAGTCCTACCCTTCGGGGTGACTACTGCCCCCAGAGTGTTTACAAAGTGTCTGGCGACAGTGGCGGCGCACCTCAGGAGACAGAACATACATGTCTACCCGTACCTAGACGACTGGCTTGTTCAAGCAAAGTCGGAACAACAGTGCGCCGCGGACATGTCCCACACTATTCAACTCCTTCACAGCCTGGGGTTCTCGCTAAACTACCCGAAGTCGCACCTTCAACCAGCCCATGTGCGGCAGTATCTGGGCGCGACAATAAACACCCTGACTGCTATGGCTCAGCCAAACCCAGTCAGAATCAACAGCATTCAGTCGCTGTGCCAAAGGTTCAGACCGCAACACTCCCTGCCAGCGAGAGTGTTCATGCAGTTGATAGGCATGATGGCCTCCTGCATCTTCATAGTCCCGCACGCGAGGTTGCACATGCGCCCGCTCCAAGAATGCTTGGCAAATCAGTGGACACAGGCTCGGGGACAGCTAACAGACCTAGTGTTGGTGACCGGTCGGGCATACAACTCTCTGCATTGGTGGAATCCACACAACCTTTGCAAGGGCCGACCGTTCCAAGAGCCAGTGCCACAGATAATCCTAACAACGGACGCATCTCTCCAAGGGTGGGGAGCTCATGTGCTCCACTACACGGTGCAGGGACTGTGGTCCACCCAGCAGCATACGTTGCACATCAACTACCTGAAATTGATGGCAATCTTCATGGCGCTGAAGTCCTTCAAGGTACATTTGTGCAACAAAGTCGTGTTGATCCGGACGGACAACATGACCGCCATGTACTACATCCAAAAGCAGGGAGGTACGCACTCTCCACAGCTGTCTCATCTGGCTCAGAGCATGTGGAAGTGGGCCATTCAGAGGAACATCTTCCTCATGGCGGAACACCTCCCGGGTAGGACAATCAGATGGCGGATCTGCTAAGCAGATACAGCCATCAAATGCACGAGTGGGAGATACATCCATCAGTACTCCACCCGTACTTCCAGCAGTGGGGTCATCCAGAGATAGACCTGTTTGCCACAAGGGAAAACGCAAAATGCCAAAGCTTTGCCGCCAGGTTCCCTCACCCGGAATCGCAAGGGAATGCGATATGGATGAACTGGTCAGGCAAATTTGCGTACGCTTTTCCCCCAGCGCCTCTCATTCCGCTGGTGGCAAGAAAGCTAAAGCAACACTCGATGACTCTCATCCTGGTTGCTCCAACATGGGCACGCCAACCATGGTACACCACGTTTCTAGAACTTTCCGTGGTGCCGCATCAAAGGCTGCATCTCACATCCCGGCTCTTGACGCAGAACCATGGCGACATTCAGCATCCAGATCCGCGACAGCTCAATCTGGCGATCTGGCTCCTGAAGTCTTAGAATTTGGCTACCTCAACCTGCCTCCAGAATGCATGGACATCATCCGGGAGGCACGTAAGCCCACTACCCGAGCTTGCTATGCAGCAAAATGGAAGCGGTTTGTCATATACTGTACAGACAACAATATCAACCCGCTAGATGCATCCATTCCTAACATCAGCTGCTATTTGTTACATCTTTACAAATGCAATCTAGCGTACGCTTCCATTCGGATACATTTATCCGCCATAGCGGCTTATCTCCAGAATAGGCAACACCTCTCTGTTTTCAGGGTGCCTGCCATTAAAGCCTTCCTAGAAGGACTGAAGCGAGTCATTCCTCCAAGAACACCACCAGCTCCAGTGTGGAACCTCAATGTGGTCCTCACTAGGCTGATGGGCCCACCTTTTGAGCCACTGCACTCCTGCGAGATTCAGTTTCTCACATGGAAAGTGGCTTTTCTCATTGCTATCACATCGCTCAGACGTGTAAGTGAGCTGCAGGCGCTCACAATCCAAGAGCCATTCATACAGATACATTCCAACAGGGTAGTGCTCCGCACTAACCCCAAATTCCTTCCTAAAGTGGTGTCACAGTTTCATATCAACCAAACTATTGACCTGCCTGCATTCTTCCAAAACCCACAAACAGTAGCAGAAAGAATGCTTCATACATTAGACGTTAGAAGGGCGCTAATGTACTACATTGACAGAACACAACCCTTTAGAAAGACACAACAACTTTTTGTTGCCTTCTCAGCACAGCACAAAGGCAACCCCATTTCCAAAGCAGGAATAGCCAGATGGATTGTTAAGTGCATTCAAATCTGTTATCAAAAGGCTAAACGTACTTTAACAATACCCCCAAGGGCGCACTCCACACGCAAATTGGGGGCCTCCATGGCTTTCCTGGGGAACATTCCCTTAGAAGACATTTGTAGAGCAGCCACATGGTCTACACCACACACATTTACCAAACATTACTGTGTAGATGTGCATTCAAAACAGCAAGCAGCTGTAGGACAGGCTGTTCTCAAGACACTTTTTCAAGCTTCTGCAGCTGGCACGGGCAACCGCCGTTAATGGAGGGACTGCTATGTATTCTATGCATAAGATATGAATTTAGCAGCCCACATGCCTCGAACTGAATATGCTACTTACCAGTATGCATCTGTTCTTGGCATGTAGGGCTGCTAACATTCATATCGCCCGCCCTCCTCCCCGGTGCCCGTAGCGGCTGCAGATACTCTCTCTATATTCATCATTAGCATGGACATCCTTTACACTGTTTCACTCCATCTCTGCCACAATGGCTAAAAACAATCTGGGGATGGAGTCGATGCCCATGCGCACTGTGGTCCAGGGGAGGAGCCACCTATCTCGTGATACTTCGAAGACTCTTCCAGGACAACAATGTGCAATCATCCGGACCCAACACTAGGCGGCGATCTATGCATAAGATATGAATGTTAGCAGCCCTACATGCCAAGAACAGATGCATACTGGTAAGTAGCATATTCAATCCTCTTCCAATCGAAATTCTGCCTCTCGAACAGTACACATGTGTAATCTACATGGACAGATTTGCACAACACTACGATGTAGAGGAAAAATCCTACAACGCAGCGTGCCCGATTGTTAAAGGTCGCTGGCGCTTTGGTAAATTCAGACCAATAGTCACCAAAACTGAATCACTCAGAAACTGTTCAGCTCAGCGAGCTGAAATCAGGTCTTTAAAGATGGCGCTTGAAAATGCCAATCGTGAATTCCCGACACTAATCGTGTGCGATTCGCATTACTGCGTCAAATCTTACTATAATGACTTGCAGAACTGGGTTCAAAACGATTACAAAGATGACACAGGTGCCACAATAATGCATAAGAAGCTTTGGGAACAGGTAGTTCTTTTGCAGAAAGAACTACAATAGACTCACCTGATACATTTATTTATTTGTTTAAACTTATGAAGCGCACGGCTACCCGCAATGGGTTTCCCGGTGCCTAGGGATAGACTGAAGAAGAAAGAACTACCAGGCATCAATAAGTGAAGCTACCAGAAGACTGTTCAAATGTATTGCTGGAAAAGCCACGTTTTTTTTTACATACACTGAGTCATCAACGTGATGGCGTTCACGTTACAGGGAATTCATTGGCTGACACAGACACAGCGGAAGCAGCTCAACCGGCTTCCGTAGCAACAAAAAAGCGTTCAGAAACATACATAGACGGGGAAACCATGCTGGCGGTAATAGCGTCTTCGAAAGGCGACTATGCAGCATTACCTGTAAACTATTCACTCAATAATACATACATAATTGATGCAAACTCCGTTTACTTTTGCTCAAATCCCTGGAGTGGGGGACAGAGTAATTCCAAACACGAACAGGA
Source organism: Lissotriton helveticus (assembly GCF_964261635.1). Lineage (NCBI taxonomy): Eukaryota > Metazoa > Chordata > Amphibia > Caudata > Salamandridae > Lissotriton > Lissotriton helveticus. The sequence goes on from NC_136059.1 coordinate 647,294,542, forward strand.
GAGTCTTCTTGATTGAAGCGGCACACATGGGATTGGGTCTAAGACACCAAGAGATCAAGTAATCTCTGAAAGAGTTACAATCAGAATACTGGTGGCCGGGGAGGAGCCTGCAACATTACAGATTTGCAATGGGCTGTCCAAACTGCAACAGAGATCGCAGTCGTGAACCGACCGGAGTATTGCCAGGACCCTTCTTTTAGATAGCATAAGGCTATCTATACGCAAAAATCCAGTAGGAGTAATGCGTCCCATTAATGTTTAAGACTATATTCACTTAAAAATGCAGACACCAGCACTCGGCTGACGCCAGAACTGTTATACAAAGATTTGCGAGTCCTTATCGGCACATACGCAATTGGCATGCTACATTCTGACCAGGGTCCTGCTTTTAGCTCTAGGGCTTAAAAGGAGGCCATGACCAGCATGGGCATTGCATTGCGGTTCTCTTGTCCCTTCCATCCTGAGGGAAATGCGGTAGTGGAAAGAAAAAACCGGGACATAAAGCAATCTATAACGGCGAGGGTATTAGGTTCAGGTGATGGGTGGGTCCAACATTTAACAAGTGTCCAACGTAGTCTTAATAATCTGCCAAGAAATTCTCTAAAAGGTCTCAGTCCGTACGAACTATTGTTCGGTACTAGAATGCATATTCAGGACCTTGATAGTCACACTTCAGTGGTGGAAGAAAAATGCTTTGATATCAAAGACCGTTTGGCTGTTTTACAGGACTTAAATGAAACCAGACGAAACCTGAGCAACATAAAATTAAAGCAACAGCCAACAGCCACTGAAGAAAAACCACCTGTCCCAGCAAGACCTGTCTGGATTCCAAAGATTGGGGATCTGGTCAGAGAGAAGATCGCGGTGAAGAAGGAATTTGGGCCTTCTTACAGAAAAGCTGCACCTGTCTTAGCTGTCAGCTGAACAAGATCAGTTGTACTACCGCCCCTTGCTGGTAAAAAGGAGAACCAAGTTGTATCCATTGACCTGGTAAAACCACAATCATGTGGCCAATAATAAGTAGTAGGCCCAGTGGACTCCCAAGAAATAGCAGAGTACCAAAATTTGCTACAATACAAGAGGTTCAAACTGAGAGAATAATCACATTTGATAAACTTGCAGTGAATAAAAAAGGACTATGCTACAAAGCCATGGAACTTATGCCTCTTGAAACCCAAATTGCAACAGTTCGTCAAGAAACACCTGTCTACAACGATTTAGCCTCAGACTATGCTAATGAAACAAAAAATGCAAAAGCAAATGAAAATCCGGAAGCGATTCCAACAATTGGCAGAACTGCATCTGGCTACTTCATCAATTTCGATAACTTTTCTGAAGATCCAAGCGAACCTGAAGAAACGCCAGCAACAAAAACTGTTAAAGACAAAGTAACTGAACTCTTTCATCAACTCAAAGAAACCTATCTGATTTCTCCATGGATTGAATTTTGGATTGTGTTAGGTGTACTTTTCCTCCTGCTTTGGCTCATCATGGTTCTTTGTTTGGGAAAATTCATTGAAGGAAAATACAGTAAAATGGACACAGCAAGTCAGAACATCAACTTGGTCCTAAAGCCTCACAAATCATCTCACATCGAGAAAAGAGAACTATCATCATTGAACGTCACAGCCAATCCAATACCCGGTGGGGTAGCATGGGACAAAACGGATTATGAAATCTATGGCCCGATTGAGCTCTTGAAATATCTACATCAGTTCAAGGTTTCGTTAAGTGACTTTGTAAAACCAAGTACTTTCTCTGATGATTGGGACTTTGAAAATATTAATAATATGATGTCAGATTTAGTAATGTCAGCAAAATTTACAGAACATGATTACTTACAGGGTTCATCAAATTATGAAGGAATGTATTGTTATAATCATTTGGTCATCACTATTTGCATAAATCTGCTCAACCTAGAAATGTTTTTAATTATAACCAATGGGAACATTGTGCAACTCCACCTAAAAGCAGCTCAAAAACATTTTATGAGAAATTCCCATACCTATCAGGGTTTAACACAAGTGATGCAGAAATGTTAAATAAGACAGGAATGAAAACAATGCAGACAAATACTAAATTGATCTATTCTGAAACATTTTATGAAAAAATGATTACATTTGGTTTTGAATTCTGGAAAAACAACATTGAAACAAAAACCATCTGGGGTACAAAAGAATGGCAGGTCCAAGGTTTAGAAGCATTGTTTAGAGCCTGCATGATCCTAGAACAATTAATATTCTTGAATGACACCATTCAACAGACTACTTGTCTTGGCCTAGCTAAGATAAAAGAATTAAACAAACCGTCTATTCCAAAGTCAACACCTGACAGTAATAGCACTACAGATGTTGAGATAGACGTATCCCATATTTTATACCAAAACAGAACACATCCGGGGGGCGTGGCTTACCAAAATGGCCGGCTAGACGTGGTTTAGCCCAGGTCCTGCCCTGGCGTTTAAAATCCTACACTATCCTGGCACATTGAGTCATAATAGACGGTGATCCTGAGGTGTAGAACCCCCCCGGACCTGGTCCGCTGCGCTGCTGAGGCGAAAATCTTACCGGTGGAGGCTGGGGACTTGGCGGCCTGTTCCGTCCCTGCTAGTGCCTGCGGCTCGCTAATTGCGGCCGCCTCATCCTGTGATCGATAATTGCCCGGAGATCCTTTGCTGCGGCTGAACGCCCCCGCTGGGGCCGGCGGGAAGCCAGGAGACACGGTGACCCCCTTCTGAGTCGCTGCGGGTGAGGCTGACGCGGACTCTGGTGCGTGTCACTCGACCTGGAGGAGCGGCCGATACCTTCTTGCGCCCCCGGGCGCCGTCGGAGCGACTGGAGGTTGGGCCTGGGGACGGCTGAGTGCGGCATTGCTTCCTCTCCCCCCGGCGGACGGGGAGAGGTTTTGACATCATCCCTGAGGCTCCGGTGTGAGCGGTGGTCAGGCGGATCGGGGGACGGCTGCCCTGCGGTGAAGTGCGGCCCCCGCAGACGCCGTGTGATCATCCTGCTACGAGTCGCCCCTGGACAGCTCCATGAGACCGGGCCCCGCGGTCATTGGCAGACCAATCGCCGGGAGGTCTGGGGAGCGGACGGCAGGCGGAGAGAGGCAGCTGACGGTAGGAGCACTGGGACCCCGGCGGCGGTTTTGTGAGTGGGGGCGGCTGGGACGGAGAGGCCTCCTTTGCTTGCTACAAGGCCCGGAGTCATTTTGGAGACTGCTGCCGGCGGACTGGGTGTCGGGACCGGGCTTTCCCCTCCTCCTGCGCCCTAGTTGACGTCTGCGGGGATTGTGGGTGCTCCTGCGGTGGAGCGGCCTGACAGAGCCGCGAGGTGGCCCTGCAAAGCGGGTTGGGCCCCCCCGTATTTTGCCTGATATTGGAGGGGTGAAGATTGGTGGTTGTGACCGGCTGGCAAGCGGTGACCGGCGAGCTGACCAAGCGGCGCTGGGGCCCACGCCTTGCCCTTTGGCGGTGTGAGGCCCCGAGAAATCCTGCGGGGATCCTTGAATGCCCGGCGGACGGCGAGCCCGTGACCGACCTGAAGCCTATCCTGCGGGTACCCTGAGGCTGGACTGACCGGACCCTGGGTTGCGGCGGTCGGTTCCACTCTACTTCTTGAAGGGCGACGACATCTGGTTCCCCCCGAGTGGGGCCCGGTGGATTACCCTTTGCTCATCACAGTATTATGGGAAAGGACCGTCCGGCAACGAGGGGGGCGCAGGCAAACAAGATTGTCCAGTATACAGTCCCCGGTCCTACGGCGGCGGAGCGCCCTGGCATGGATCGGAGAATGGAGGCTCAGGCAGAAGCCGCGGCTCGGGATAAGGCAGACATCCTGGCGGCGATCCGCGACTCCAGGGTAGCGCTGGAAACTAAGATGGATGGTATGGTCATGGACATCAACCACTTGCGTCTGGACCTTCGAAAGGTGGCGGACAGGGTCACCACCAGGGAGGGGGATGTGACTCTCTTGCAAACCGAGGTTCGCCAGATGAAGGAGACAATTGCGGCCCTCCAGGATCATATAGCCCGACTAGAGGAGCGGTCCGAGGATGCAGAAGGGCGATCCCGGAGGAACAATCTCCGCTTTTTAGGTTTTCCGGAGCTCGCGGAAAGGCCGGCGGCGGACCTGTTTCTGGAGGATTGGATCGGCAAGGTTTTCCCGGACCTGCGCCTGTCGAAGCTGTTCGCGATTGAGAGGGCCCATAGGACCCTGGGACCGCCCCCGAAACCTGGGTCCCCGCCTAGGGCCATTATAGCCCGTTTTTTCAACTTTAGGGACCGTGACCTAATCTTACAGCATATCCGCAGGACCGGCCCACCCAGGTTTGACAACCACGACATACATATCTTCCCGGACTACACTAGGAAGGTGTAGTACCTCTGAAATGATTTTCTGCAGGTCAAGAGGCAGCTGCGGTCTCAAGGTATCAAGTACAGCCTGCTGTTCCCGGCCCGGCTCAGAGTGCTCCATGGTGATAGGACGCATTTCTTCGATTGCCCGTCGGCCGCGGAAGATTGGATGGAGGCGCAAGGCCTGGCGGGCCAGGACCACACACAGGGATGGCAGGAACAGCGACGGCGAGGCGCGCGACGGCGGAGCCAAAGACACGGGGCGGAGAGGCAACCCCGGGGAGAACACGACATGGCGGGCGGTGGTCGCATCACAGTGGGCCCGGATGGCACCCTCCAGACGGACCAGGTGGCGATCCCCATCCAGAACCAATTTTCCCCCCTATGCTTGGTACAGGAAACCCAATCAGACTCGGGGGGAGCAGCCACTCCAGTCGTCGATTCTGCTCAGGACAATTGACTGGTAACCGGATGGTTCAACTGTACCGTGGTGGGTCCTGGACACTATGAGTATCTTCCTGCCTTAACCTTGGGGGATTGCTGCAGCCTGGCGTATTAGCGATTGGGCTCGGCTTCGGAGTCCTGGGAGTATTGGGTTGGGGGGACGAGGGGCGATACACCTGTACATCATAGTGCCGGTATTATTGTGCCAATTTCATTGTACGTGGCCGATTGTAGTGTGCCGGGTTAGCCAGCTGGGCCTCGGCCGGGCAGGGCTGCACGGCACCAGTCAGTCGGCTGATGGTTCAACCGCAAGGGGAAGAGACTCTTTTGGACGATTAAGCATTCTATTGTTGTGTTTAGCGTGTTAACTCATTACTTTCAAGTTGCAGGGGAGGGCTTGAGGGGGGGTTGCTGTGGGGCGGGGTTCCGAGTCTCCCGATTGGTTCAAATTGGGGATGTGGTGCTACTGCCTGTGGGTGGGTGCTGTTGGGGTTCTTTGTTTTGGTTTTGGGGGGGGGGCTGCCGAGTCCTTTTGTACCTTTGTTTTGAAATGTCGGGTTGGTTTAACTGGTGGAGGGTCATGTTCGTGGAAAGGTCCCGGTGGATTCTGCCTGGTGGGGTCCTGGCGCATTGCGGGGGGGGGTTCCGGGGGCCGTCAGATGGGGGGTACAAAGACGACAATGACATTACCATGACAGGTGACGCCTACAAATACAAATTCATATCATGGAATGTTAGAGGGCTCAATAATAGAATTAAACGGATCAGGGTGGCCACCTATCTCTGCCGGTATGGTGTCAGCTTCGCTTTCCTTTAGGAAACGCACCTCTGGGGGCACTGCCTTAAATATGTCCAGCGTAGATGGCGTGACAGTTCTTTGCCACGTCTTACTCTGGGTTTGCCAGGGGGGCCCTCATTTGGGTGGCCCCGGGGGTTCCCTTTAAAGCTGTTAGTTCCAAGTTGGACCCGGAGGGCAGGTTCGTACTTGTGGTGGGTACTTTGGATGGCCGTACTGTGTGTTTGGTGAATGTGTACACCCCGAATGTTGATGATGGTGAGTTCTTGGGTCGGATGTTGGGACAACTGGACATCGACCCTGACACGGAGCTCCTGGTAGCGGGGGACTTTAACTGTCCACTGGATGGTGATCTAGACAGGAGCCCCCCAAAGTTGGATGTGAAGCCCAAAATGAGAGAGGCCCTGACCCAGATGCTCCATAGCTATGACCTGGTGGATGTCTGGAGGCATCGTAACCCGGTTAGCCGGGTTTATTCGTGCTACACGCCTGCTGCCAACACCCACAGTAGACTGGATTATTTCTTTCTCCAGGGCGGGGTCACCGACCGGGTGGAGGAGGTCCACTATTTGGCGTGTTACCTGTCTGATCACTCTCCGCTCCTGCTTACATACTTGGTGGGTGGGCCCCGGCCCAAGATCCCGCTCTGGAGGCTCAACATAGAGGCTTTTGGTGATCCCACGTATAAGGAGGCTCTTTTGAAAGGGCTCGAGACATATCTTGAAATCAATTGGGGGTCTGCTAGTACGCGGGCGGTTGAATGGGACGCCATGAAGGTAGTTATGCGGGGAACTTGCCTGTCCACAGAGGTAGGGGTCAGACGGGTACTGGAAAGAGAACTGAAGCGACATGAAGACAGCTTGGCAGAGCTGGAGAGGGACTTCCCCACTGACAAGGAGCAACGGCCAGAATGGACGGCCGCGCGACAACACCCGGGGGACACCTGGGCCTCCCTCGGCAAATTTCTTCGGACAGCCAGTAGGAGGCGATGGTACTCGGAGGGTGACAAGGCTGGGAGACTATTGGCGTGTTTGATTCGAGCCGAAACCCAACCCCATCCGATTCTGGCGCTGCAAAACGCAACGCAACGGGCCGGCTGGTGTATACCCAGCAGGCGATTAATGAGGTGTTCAGGTCCCATCTTGCTCAGACATATTCGGAAGCGCAGCCCACAGCGGGTGCTGAAGATATGGAACTCTACCTGGAAGGGATACAACTGCCTAGCATAGATGCGGAGAGTCCGGAAGACTTGGGTGGACCGCTTCGGGAGGAAGAACTTCGTGCTGCCATAACCCATTTGCAAACGGCTAAGTCCCCGGGGATGGACGGCCTTGCGGCTGAACTTTATAAAGAGTTCAAGGGCGTTCTGGTTCCGAAACTCCTTGAAGTGGCTATGGAAGCCTATGATCAGGGTCTGCTTCCGGACTCCATGCGGGCGGCGACTATTGTTATGATTCCCAAGCCGGGGAAGGACCCCCTCCTCCCGGGGTCCTATAGACCCATCTCCATGTTAAACGTGGACTTGAAAATTATTAGCCAGGTTTGGCCTCTAGACTCCTCCCCTATCTTCGTCACCTGGTCAATGATGACCAATCGGGATTTATTCCGGGCCGGAACACCTTGCGGAATATCCGTCGCTTAGCCCACGTCATGCAAACCCTGGAGGGTCAGGCAGGGCAAAACACGCTGGTTTTCCTAGATATCGAACAAGCGTTCGACTCGATCCGCTGGCCCTACCTCTGGAAGGTCCTCTTAAAAATAGGACTGGGGGAAGGATTTGTGCGATGGGTTCAGCTGTTGTACGCTAGACCGGTGGCTAGGGTCCGCACAGGTAAATACGTCTCGGAGGAGATAATAATATCAAGAGGCACCCGACTGGAGTGCCCTCTTTCCCCCCTGCTCTTTGCCCTGGCGATGGAGCCGTTGGCATGCCATCTCCGTGCGGCGCTTACGGACCAGGGTATTCGAGTGGGGGCGGTGGAGCATGTGGTGTCCCTGTACGCGGACGACGCTTTGATCTACCTGGGCAGGCCGACACAGTCGCTGCCGATCTTGCTGGCCGTACTGGCGAGGTTTGCAGCCGCCTCGGGCCTGGCAGTCAACTAGGCGAAATCCCAGTTGTATGCCCTTGGAGAGCAGGTAGACTGGGAGGGGACCCAGCGCCCGGAGGTGGGACTCCCGTGGGTGGCCGACACGCTCCGCTACTTGGTGATCTGGATTGCTCGTACCTCGACCACTTTCTTCCAACACAACATGGGGCGGATAATCCGGGGTTTACGGGGAAGTATCGCCTTCTGGAATACCCTCCCGTTTTCCCTGATGGGTAAGATTGCCCTAATTAAGATGGTGACCCTCCCTCGCTGTCTATACACTATGCAGGTGTCCTTCAATGAGATACCGCATGGGGTTTTTCGGGAGCTGGACTCTCTCCTAGTCCTATTATTGTGGAATGGGAAGAGATGCAGGGTGAGTCTGGAGGTCCTGAAACGCAGGTGGGGTGCGGGAGGTTTGGAGGTCCCCGATCTTGAGCTCTATTATTTTGCTTCTCAACTACAACACGCGATCGCGTGGCTGGACACAGACCTCTCTTGGGAGCGGTCCTTACTGGAAGGGTCTTATGGGAAGGGACAGTTGGGAGCGCTACTCTGGCAGGCAGGGAGGCGGCGGGGCCCAGCCCCCCCGCTGGTGCGCTTGGCGGCCGCGGTTTGGGATCGGGTGGTGCGACGCCTTATCCACAACCAGCCTTTTACTCCTGACTTTGATCTCTGGCTGTTGCCACCCTTCGCCCGGATTGCGAGGGTCATGTCTATAGACAAGTGGATGGAGGGAGGATGTCTAATGTTGGTGAATTTATACCCAAACGACAAGTTTATCACCTATCAGGAGGCGGTCACCACCTTTGACCTTGGTCCAGGGCACTTTCTTCATTACGCCAAAATAGCGGCGACTGCGAGGCAGCTTTTGCCCTCATTCCCAGAGGCCCCGGCACACACTCACACGCTGGTCGCAATGCTGGCAATGGCGGGGGGTCGGAAGTTCGTGACTCATCTATATCGGGCCCTACGTGAGGATAGACAGCTGCGGCCTTTAGCGATAGAGGGTAAATGGCAGCAGGCGTGTCCGCAGGAGATTACTCCCCGTGAATGGGAAAAAATACATGAGTGTGCGGAAGGTGTCAGTAAGCAATAGATTCAAACAGATCCAATATAATATTATCCATATGACCTACCTCTCCCCTAAGTGCCTGCACACCATAGACAAGGCCAGGGAAGCCCGTTGCCCGAGATGCCCCGACCCTCAGGCGGACTTTGTCCACATGGTATGGACGTGCCCAGTCCTCCAAGTATATTGGGTGTCGATACTGGAGGTCTTAGAGAAGGTGTCGGGATGGGTCATAGCTTTGGACCCGCGTCCCTGCCTCTTGGGCTTAATCCCCCGGGACCCGAAACGGAAGGTGAGCAGGCGGTTTTTAATACTCGGCCTGGTTACGGCCCGACGCCGCATTACCATTCATTGGTTGTCCCCACAGGGTCCGACACTGCATAAATGGAAGGCCGATCTGAGAGAATGGGCGCTGGCGGAGGAGGAACACATAAGGCGTACAAGGAGGGATGGGAAGCTACCAGAGGTCCTCCAGGCCTGGGGGGTGATGTATCAGGAGCTGGTGGGACTGGATACCCCTTTGACCCCGACTGACTCAGACTTGGTCGACTCGGGACATGTTGTGGCGCAGTCGCGAGGCGACGCAGGATGACCCATAATAGGGGACGAACGGCAGAGACCTATGATTACAGTATCTGACGTTCTTTTTGACCATCACGTAGGATTCCAGACCACACAGGGGGGGTTACAGACTCGGCAGCGGGGAGGGGGGGTGGTTGGGGAGAGATGGGGTGAGTTGGGGGGATGGGTGGGGGTTGGGTATGGGGGGTGGAGGGCGTCTTCATTGTTTTTATTCAACTTTGTGAGACAGGTACCTGCAAAGTGACCACGCTGAGGACAGCTGATGATTGCAGTATCCTCGATTTTGCTCTGTAAGTGACCGCTGGCTAAAATGGTTCTGGGGATTCTTCTTACGCTTGGAGGGATGATGAGGTGCCGGTGGGCCTTGTGGAGTTAATTGCCCTGACGATGAGCACTGCCTTCAAATGATAAATACAGTTTTACATCCGTGGAATACAATGTAAAATAATAAAAGGTTTAACACAGATTATACCATGGGTGTACGGTGAAGAGCAGAACGCCATTACAGGGTCCACATTTTTTGCCTTACTATGTACATTTCTGTTGTTCTGCAGTCTCTGTGCCTTGTTACCAATGCTGATAGATGTCACATTGTCGCTAGTTTCAACGCGGCCGGCCCAAAGTGGTTGTAGGCGGCTTGCTGTGTTACTACACATTTCGTGCTGTGTTATGCATTGCTGCCTGATAATTACTCTGAAAGCGCTGCCGGACGTATTCTGGTTGTGGGCACTGAGCTGTGTTCTCGCTCTCACTTACCAATAAAGGTTTTGGGAGGAAAAAAAACAAAAAAAAACAGAACACATCCAGATTGGAAAAAATGGTTGATCTGGCCCACAGACACAAATAACTGTCAAGATAGATTCCTGACCAAAATACAGGGGTTCAAAATGACCAGGCCAGACCCTAGATACTCCCAGAGACAACATCCAGGGATAGTTACAACATACAGTGTAGGGAAACTATGCCTCGAATGGCTACAAAAATCCACACTGGCAGAAATTAAGCAACACTTGACTTTACTTAAAGACGGTGCTGACTTGCGTGATTTCATAATGGGACCACGCAAACAGCGTCAAAAACGTTTCATAGCGGCCGGTATATACGCTTCGTACAACGAAGCTTGGAAAGTAATGCAAATTGAAACAGCAGAAAAATACGAGAAATTGATCGTATTAATTTGGAAAAATCACTTTCTGTTGTGGACAATGGGTTAATGACTCTGTCCTCCAGAATATATTCACTGGACAGTATTGTATCATCTGCTATTGATATAATAGAGCAGGACTTACTAATGTTACAACATGGTCAGTCCCAATTTCGTTCTATTGTACAGCTTGGCTGGACGTTGCAAAATCTGCGCTCAGGCTACGTGCCATGGCGTTTAATCAACCCAACGTCATTATTCTCTATCTTTAACCTTACTAATAAACAAATCAGTTTGGCACAAAAAGGAGCAGACTATACGATTCTGAGCATTGAAAAACTTGAGAGATTACCATTGACAATATCAGAAAGACCTGTCATTGAATGGATAATACACGGAATAATTACAATTCCGATAACAACATTCCAATTTAAATATTGCCAAGAGTATATACCAGCTGGCCAGTATGAAAGGTTGGGTAAAGGGTACATCAAGTCAACATGGAAATTACCTTATACACACACATGTTATAGTGAAAAGAAAAAGAATGTATTTCTTAGTGGTAACAATTGTAAAAGATCACTAAGCGGTACACTTCTTTGTCATGGTATTAACTTGCATGGGGCCTGCGAAGGGTCTTCGAATAACCTTTCATGTCACCTGCACGGCACTCCTGCAACACAGATAGAGCCATTCTTTAGACAGCTTTCTAACGGGAGCTATATTCTAATAAACGACCACAGCTGTTGTGGCATGGTGCCAGGGAAAGCCTATCTCGTGAGCGTAAGTTCCATGGTCACTTGCTGTATGCAAGTATTGTATCCAAACAGCACTCCAGATACGGAGGCGGCAATATGGCCTTCTTTGAATATCTCTTCTATTCGAATTGATACTTTAAGCAGAATGAAGTCTGTTCTTTTACAGACAACTGTGCCTTTAACGTCATCCATAGAAACGTATGATCTGCAAGTTGCAAGGACAACGGCAGAGATACATTCCCTTTTATCAACAAATTGCCCCGTGCATTTCGTAGATATGCTAAGCCAAATCCTAAACATGTCACATACCAGTGGCATCGCACATGTATTTAAGACCATTTTTTCGGGACTGTTAACACCCTTCGAAACAGTTCTGGGCATTTTTCCCAATTTTGTCCATTCTGTCTTTGGCGGCCTCCCACTACTTTTGGGACTCGTAGCAGGAATTTTATTTTTGATCCTTCTGCTCCGATATGGCAAGCCAAGTCGCAGACAAGACTCCAGCAACGATGGAAGAAACGATCCTAGCTATACGCTATCAGGACTGCATAACTAAAGTCCTCGGATTAGCATGGCTAAGAGATCTGAATATGACCTGGTTTCTTTCATTCAGACCTATCTGGCAAAATTGCATCTTACCTGTGCTTCGATGTATGCTATGCGGAGAAGAATGCGTGTTGGACATCTGTCTTACACTACCATCAGCAGTACCAATGGATGCAGATACTTTGCTAGGTCCTGTAACGGCTCATGCATCGTGTTGTCCCCAGCGGCTACCTATTCTGATGACGGCATTCGTTGAGACTTCACCACTACGAGTATGTGGCAGTGGAGTACGAGATGAGAGCAGCATCACCCAGGTACAACCTTCTGTGAGCATTGCTGATCCTGACATCGATGATAGCAATCATTCTCACACATGCACTGTTTCGGCATTTTCAAACTTGGTCGAACTTTCACCTGATGTCGTAGACCAATTTTTTGCGAGTCTGTCTGAAATGATGTTCTCCCCTGAACAGAAAGAATAACTTTTTAAGCAACGAGCACACAGCGTTCCCAGAACTCTGAATTCGGCCTTCAGCTTTGATAAACAAAAGCTACTGAAAACATTTGGAACTATTTTTTCCCCTGAAACCAAAATTATTTTTTTTCACTTCCAAAATATTTACCTTTTTCTGGCACATGTACTCTGCTTAAAGTAGAACTATTCTTAGAGAACAGAGCTTCTATTTTTAGAACTCTAGAGACTATATATTACCTCAGCCTCCTGCACAGTACAGCATTTGTATTAATATGTGATGGAATGGTCTCGACCTTCTTTTCTGTATTCAGAGCCATTTCATGTGTAATTTTTGCAATTCATTCAGCTGATATATATATATATATGCATTTTAACTGAATGATACCACTGCTTGATAAGCGTACAGTACCAATACTCATTTATCGTGTATTTACCATATACCATTTCAAATGCAAATTATGTATTTTGGGGTGGGTTGGAAAACACATGCACCATTATATGTTTACTATTGCTTAGTTTTAGTAATGCGGGACATTAGATCGTGGAGTGGGTGTTGTATTTCTATCTAGGACCCTAATTTGATATTCCTAATTTATGCCCTTATATGGCTATAATAAATAATATCCTTATAAAGGCATAAGAATCCTATCCATATTTAGTCGTAGCCCATGCAGTCCAAATTAAGCAAGGCTACTTCCCTAGACTCCTAGAGAGTACAACGCGTTCTTTAAACAAAGCAAACCTCCAGCAACCTGGGAAATCCCCATTGCTTCTGTTTTGATTTGTCCTAGAACTCCTGCGAGCACTGAAAGAACGGCCAGTTCTTAGTGACATCTTTATTGACGTCTTATGTCAAACCTTACGTCAAACCCGGCACCTTTCAGGTATAAATATACTAACGTTGCCTTAAGCAAACACACGGTGGTTTGGAGCAGAGCGGCTATCTACTTGCCCGAGAGCCCAGCTGATGCGAGAGCCCACGGACGCCGCCCCTCTCTTTTGACGCACTGAGAGAGGCGCTGTCTTTTCTCCTGCTGAGAAATCCAGCTCCGGTGTTTCCAGATACCCTTGCGGGTTACTGGGATATCGAGTCCTGAGAGAGAGATACCAGACCTCCTGCATTCTATTACCCAGGTACTGAGCTGACTAAACCCTTAAAGAGAATTCTTGATTCAGATTCTTGGCAAAACCAACTTAACTTAAACTGCTACTTACTTACTCCTTCCCAAGTACTAGGCTTGGGTCAGGTACACCAGGGTAGGCGTATTTAGAAGCACCAGTTGAGTACGTTAGTCAATGTATTTATATATGTATATATTTTATCCATTTTAAAGTATCATATGGCTAAGAAACCATATCAATGCTTTTACAGTATTATTTTATAATACTCCTTTTACTGTAAGCACTTTACTTTATACTAAGTATTGCAATTGTGGCAATTCATTTCTCTTGCATGAGAAAGAAGACTGCTAAATAAATAACACCTTTTATTGAAAACGCCCGTCTCTCTTTTCTCCGCACTCTGGTGAAACTAAGTATGCACGATTGACTGAGTAAAATAGCTGTCTATTGTTTTCACACGACTCTAGAGATACACTCTTATTCTGAGGGAGCAAAGTTGTCATGTTTTATGGTTGTCAGAAGCTAATCCCTTCTTGTCTCTCCAGGGAAGTTAAACTCCTCCTTGTTTATTCAAGAAAGTTTCTAGTGATCTCTGAGCTAGCTGGCAAAACTAATTAAGTCTAATATAGTCAGTAGAGACCTAGATGACCTTAGTCCTACGTCTACACTGCTGTTTATATTATTCCAATGCGCAGAGCCTATTGGGAATATAGGAACTACACTACAGTGTTATTCGCCTGTATAAGCACGTTACCGCTTTGAATGTACCTCCCGCTAGAAGTGCATATTGGCAGCCCATTGATGTTGCAGGTTCGGTGAGGGCCCCTCCCCAGTGTTTCTGCATGGCAGTAGTAAGGGCTATGTGCAACAGAAGATCCGCCCCCAGGCAGGTCATATCGGGCTTGTAGATGATGAAACGTAATTATGTTCCTGTCTTCATATAGGTCTCCCACACGTGTCAATCCCTGGTCCTACCAGACCATCAGTCTATGCCAGTTGCCTCCATGAGGCGAAGCCGCGCACACAAGTAACGGAATTTCTGGTGCATAAGAATGCTTAATTTTAGCCCTCTTTAGGTACCTGTTCCAGCATCTGCTTGCCGTGCGTAATTCCGTTGTTAGGGTTTCCTGGATCTGCGCACCATGCGTAATTCAGTTGTGAGGGTTGCCATATTAACAGGCAGCTGCAAAATGATGCAGGATATCGGTTTTAGGTTCACAAAATCTTTCCTCTGCTCCTCCCCCAGTCGTGCTTGCCACACATTGCGTTAACCAATTAAATTGCGCCACTAGGTAGCAGGCCTCAAAGTCTGGCACTGCTAGTCTCTGCTCTGGGCCTCAATTTTTTTTTAATGTATTTATAATTTTTATATAGCGCGAACAAGATCCCGAGGGATATCAGAGAGCTTTACAATATGATGGAAGGAAGGACATAAATGCAATATCCACATCAAGGTAGAAAAAAATGAAATAAAAAAACACCAAAAGTATTTGCAGATTACAGGACATTTGTACCCAGGAGGTTAACACAATCAACAGGTGTAGGCGGTCGACTAGTGGGGGTCAACAGTATGCTGTAAAGAAGAGCCGTAACAAATGGTGGTACAATGGTAGTAGGAGCAGCGACAACAGGCAATTGTGTTCTCAGTGATGTAATCAATGATGTCACGTAATATGTGAGGTCATAAACAGTGCATGACAGGGACGCAAATTATAGTTAGTTAACTTTAGTACAACTGGTGAATGTAATATATTTTGTATTTTAAACATTACTTCTCGTCTCATTTAATTATTTTTTTAATACATTGTAATTTGATTTTTACACCAGTCAGAATATCCAATGCAATCAGTTACATATGAAAAATATAATCAAACAAGGGAATGAGATGTAGAAGAGGCAGGGGTGGATTTATAAATGAACCAAAAATACATAGACGTGCATTAACTACTATAATCATAATTAGTACCCTCAAGCCAAATTGTAAGCGCCACTCTACGCCTGCCAGTTCTCCATAGAAACCCTGTAACCAACGAACGGAGCTTAACAAAGTACCTCGTTGGGATCCAGATTGGCAAGGTCCCAAAGTAATATAAAAGCATTGGGAGAGTGACCATTTTCAGGAGTGCCACAAGGCCAGCTACAGATAGCGGCAGGCAGCCCCAGAAAGTAAAGTTAGTATCTGAAAGAGACACATTAGTGATAGATTCCTTACCTTAGAATATTCCCAGGCGTCAGACTGGATGCGGAAAGTTTTGCTTAGCAGTACCCCTACGCGTCAGTAGGTGGCGTTCTGTGGCTCTGCGTCCGTCACTGGTGTCGTGAGCGCCGAGATGACGTCACGGAGACTACTTAGGCACCACCCATGTGCGCTGATGTCAGTTCTTGCTTTTTCCGCGCAGATCTGGATCGAGCAAGTACCTTAGTCACTTTTTGACGACTTTTGAGATTTTTGTCTTCCCTCTTTTTTCTCCTGGTGCACGTAGGGATGCCTGGCTTTAAGTCCTGTGGGGCCTGCCGCCGTAATATGTCGGTGGCGGACCCCCACGATGTTGCCTCTACTGCATGGAGACTGACCACGACTCCCGGGACTGTCGAGCCATGGCACCGAAGGCCTTGAGGGAGCGGCTCCAGAAATTGCGGGAGGTCTAGGGGCCGTTCCCGGGACCACTCGCAGGACAGGAGCCGTCACTCCTCGGGCTCCAAGTCTTCGCCTTCGGAGTCTGGTAAGCGACACCATAAAAAGAAGTCGAAGAAGCGTGTTCGCTCTCCAACGTCCCCCCATCGCTCCTCGGAGGCGGACGAGGGGGACAGGGGCTCTGCCCCTGAGGCTCCTCTGGAGCCTGGGAGTCCCACGTTCTACCCACCCTACCCGGGTCCGTTGGCAACTCCCGAACAGGTGCAAGAGATTCTTGCTGCCATGGACCGCCTTTTTAGGTCTCGGGCTCCCACTGGTGCGCCATCGGGCCCCGCGGTCCTGTGTCCAGATCCTCTAGGTCCGGCGGCTCCACCAGCGGACCCTGCCCTGGCGCCACAGAATCCTTCACCTTTGGCCCTGGCCCCGGCGCCACGAGGTGTAGTGTTGCCGGCTTCGGCTCCGCCTTCGGCTCCACCCTCCGCGCCGCATTGGGTGCCGTTCCTTCCGCCCTTGCCCCAGTTTCAGGACCATTTTGTTGCGATCTGGGATCCGCATTGGGAGTCGGTGCTGGTCCGGCCAGCACTGTTCTCTGCGCTATTTCTAACGCCGTTTCTCCCTTTTCCGGTGCCGGAGGAGGACTATGAAGTATCCAAGGACCCTCTTGCCCGGCAGTGTGACTCTTAGCAGGATTGGGTGAACGACCAGGAAGACGCCAGCGACCTCGATGTCTCTTCTGACCCGGGGTTTGCCTCTCCCCCACCTACGATGGAGGATGGAGCTTCCTACACGATGGTAATCCGTCGGGCAGCTGAGGCCCTCAACCTCGACCTTCCTACAGTGGACCTCAAAACCAACCTCCTCAGCGAGGTGCTTCAAACGGCGTCTACTTCGTTGGAGCCGATGCTTCCCTTCAATGACGCCCTTACCGACGTCCTCTTGGGCACTGGGTTACGGACTGTAACTAGGGCTCCTGTGGATAAAAACGTTGCCAGGCAGAGTCTGGTCATCCAGGCCTCGACGTCGCATAGTGCCTTTCCTATGGCTCCGCCGGATAAGGACTCCAAGAAACTAGATCAGTTTGCTAAGCGGTTGTTCTCTTCCAGCTTGGGGCTGCGGTCGGTGAACACCGCCTGCTTGTTGGGCCGCTACAGTGTGGGATACCGTTGCTCAGGTGTAGCCTCAGTGTTCTGAGGAAGTTCAGGCTGTCCTTTCCCAGGCGATTGCTGAAGGAAAGGATGCGGCTAAGTTCGCCATTCGGTGTGGTTTGGACACCGCAGACTCCTTGGGCAGGGTGATGTCTTCAATGGTGGCGTTGCGATGCCACGCCTGGTTATGTTCGACTGTGATCTCACCCGATGTCCAGAGCTCTCTCATGGATATGCCCTTTGACTGCACCCGCTTGTTTGGCGATAAGGCCAGCAGTGCTTTGGAGCGTTTTAAGGACTTGCGGGCCAAGGCCAAGTCCTTGGGTCTTTCTGCTAAGAACCCGGCCACTCCTGGTTTTCGTTCCTTTCGTGGCCAGGGCAGAGGCACCCAGGCACGTTCCTCCATCAAGCCTATGCAGAATCTGCCTCAGCAGGGCCGTGGTCGCGGCTTCCGCAGGGGCGGGTCAGGGAATCCGCGCTGGTCAGTCCACCTCCACCCCCGCTGCTACTTCCTCCAAACCTTCCTAGTCCGAGCTTTGTGGA
Source organism: Lissotriton helveticus (assembly GCF_964261635.1). Taxonomy (NCBI): domain Eukaryota; kingdom Metazoa; phylum Chordata; class Amphibia; order Caudata; family Salamandridae; genus Lissotriton; species Lissotriton helveticus. Next base: position 647,312,248 of record NC_136059.1, read on the forward strand.
GCACCACACGCCGGTGGGTCGCAGGATTCACCACCACCTCCCCCACTGGCGCGATATCACATCGGACAAGTGGGTGCTGCAAATAATCTGCAAGGGTTAATCCCTTCCCTTTCAGTCCTCCCCTCCGGCCATGCCACCTCTGTGCCACCGCATATCGGGGGTTCATTTGCTTCTCCAACAGGAAGTCACGGCCCTCTTGGCCTAGGGGGCCATCAAGTGCGTTCCCGGGCGGGAAGGAGGGAGTGGTTTTTATTCCCACTACTTTCTGGTCCCCAAGAAGGAAAAGGTGGGTCTGCGCCCCATCTTGGACCTCCGGAAGGAGAAATTCAAAATGCTGACTCTGGCTCAGGTCCTGGCTGCCCTCGACCCTGGAGACTGAATGGTAGCGTTGGACTTGCAGGACGCTTATTTTCACATCCCCGTCCTGCCCGCCCACCGGCGTTACCTGCTGTTCACGGTAGGCCAGGAGCACTTTCAGTTTGCCGTGCTCCCCTTTTGCCTTACTAGCGCCCCTTGGGTGTTCAAGAAAGTGATGGCGGTGGTCGCAGCTTACCTGCGCAAGTCAGGGGTGTCAGTCTTCCCCTACCTAGATGACTGGTTGTTGAAGGCGGGCACGCCCCAAATAGTTGTCAGCCACCTTCAGACTACGACTGACCTGCATCTGCTTGGGCTCTCCATCAACATGACTAAGTCGCCCCCGAGTCCCTCTCAGAAGCTCCCTTTCATCGGAGCAGTTCTGGATTCGACGCTGTTTCGGGTTTATCCTCCCGAGCAGCGAGTCCGGGGTTTCAGTCCGGTTGACCCTCCGGCTTCTGGGCCTGATGGCCTCCAACATCCTGCTGGTAACACATGCCAGATGGCATATGCGGGCTCTGCAGTGGGACCTGAAGTTCCAATGGGCGCAACATCAGGGCAACCTGTCCGATCATGTCCAGATCTCAGACGGCACTGCTCAACAATTGCAGTGGTGGCCCACGAATCGAGATTGGGTCTGGGGAGATCCCTCTCCCTTCCCCAACCGGAGCACACAGTGGTGACGGATGCGTCCCTCCTGGGATGGCCACTTGGGAGAGGCGGAGATCAGAGGCCTCTGGTCTCCGGCGGAGTCCTGGCTCCATATCAACCTTTTGAAGCTGTGGGTGATCAGACTTGCACTGAAGGCATTCCTTCCATCTGTCCAGGGAAGTGTGGTGCAGGTGTTCATGGACAATACCACCGCCATGTGGTATTGCAACAAACAGGGCGGGGTAGGGTCCTGGACGCTATGTCAGGAGGCTCTGCGCCTCTGGACATGGCTGGAACATCAAGGCATTACCTTGGTGGTTCAACACCTGGCAGGTTCTCTGAACGCCAGGGTGGACAAACTCAACCGTCGGTGCTTGATGGAACACGAAGGGCGTCTGAAATTCGGACGTGACGCAAGGTCTCTTTCAGCAGTGGGGAGAGCCTTGGTTAGATCTATTTGCCACCGATGAGAACGCGCAATGTCATCAGTTTTGCACGTTGAAATGGCCAAGGCGGCAGTCGATCGGCGATGCTTTTCGACGCAAGTGGAGTTGCGATCTGTTAGACGCCTTTCCGCCGATACCAATTCTGCCCAGAGTACTGAAGAAGATCTGGCGCTACCGGGCCCAAGTCATCCTTGTGGCTCCGGATTGTGCATGAAGATACTGGTGTCCCGAGCTACTCAGCATGGGGTCGATCTACCGCTCCGACTGCCTCTTCGGGAGAATCTTCTGTCGCAGCGGCAGGGGACGGTCCTTCACCCGAACCTGTCCACCTCCATGCCTGGAGATTGAGTGGCGACAGTTGACCGCTTTCGACCTTCCTCCTGACGTCTGTGATGTTATTTTGGCAACCAGGCATCCCTCCACTAAAACGGTACATTTCTGCAGGTGGAACAAATATGTGGCATGGTGCACAGCAAAGGCTATGGATTCACTTTCTGCCCCTCTGTCAGAAGTTCTTCTGTTCCTCCTATCCTTGGAAAAAATGGGATGGGCAATGCACTGCTGTTGTCAATTGGGAAAGTTGAACTCTTCGTCTTATTTTTAATTGAGTATAAAGGTGCTCCAACTGGAGGCGTAACCGTCCGTTTACGCCGGAGTGTAAACTAAAGATATGTGTGAGCAAATCAATGCGCACATCCCAGTATAGTGGGCACTCCCTCTGGTTCACAAAAAGGACTCCTCTGTTTTTGTTCAAACATTTATTGGTTTGAATTGAAATTCATATTTTCATTAATGGATTGTTTTTCATCCAGGTTTATCCTTTACACAAAAACAACATTACTCCAATGCATTTCGAGTTGAAAACTCTTTCTCAAGGAGCTCTGTGAAGGAATGAGAACGATCTAAGTTTGTACCAGCATAGCATTAACAGGTAAATCAAGTGAAAACGACATTCTCAACGGTGAATGACAGCAAAATTAAATGAATGTAAACAATCTGTGCATAAAAAGCCAGTGTGACTTTTGAACCAAAAGTGACTTATCACATTGTTTCACATGCGTGATCAAATTATGTAAGAGGATGGTCAGTGCACCCAAAAAGGAAACCAAGATATAAAAGCAGATAGTAGGAGAAAGCGGTAGGCAAATGAAAATTTGCTCACGTGTGTGCCGGGCAGAAACTGCCGTGCTGGATGGGACGGAAAGAAAAAGCAGGTTAGGAGAACGCTCTGTGGGCGGGTACTAGCGCGTTTGAGACACACTCGAAAGTGTTGTCAAAGCTTACCAAAGCTGGATTCTTCAAGGGACTACAAGGGTCTCCGGGTTGGTTAGTAGCGACGTGAAGTCGCTGGCTTGCAATGCGGGGTCTCATGCGAGGCTGACTCTGTTATGAACGCGCGGCGGGCTGACTGATCATGAAGATCAAGGAAGGACTAACTCGGAGCGACTTTGGGCGCCATATTGGAACGGATGTTTGCCGCAAGGGAAAGGATAGTGAAAAGCTAAGAAAAGAGTCGTCAAACAGTGTAAAAAAATGGTAGAGGACACAACAAAGAGTAAGACAAAAGGGTTGGTGCAACAAACCATGAATTAATAATCAAAAATAAGTAGTCAAAAAAATGCAACAATAGATTCATGTGTACACAAATATGTGAACATATATGTAAACTCGCACAATTATTAATGTGTCCTTGTATACCCAGCCGGGTATTTATAGGAAGCAACTCAGTTCAATGCGGTCATTGAGACCGAACGGTTTATAAGATTACAAGATTATAAGATTGCAAACGGTAAATCCATGAAGTCTCTCTTTGGAGAAGGAACTTGCTGTTATCTCTTCCTTCTTTTTTATCCACAATTTCAAGAATCATGAAGCTCTGCTCTGGGCACTATCAAGGGTTGTCTTTTAGCCATATCCGCCTTTCTACGGCTTCCAGATCTGCCTTCTCTTTTTAAGTCCCTGGTTGTTAACCGTTTCCTCAAAGGCATTACGCATACGTTTCGGGGGGCGTGGCTTGGCTGCCGATGAAAATGGACGGGTGAGCTTTGAGCTCCGAGGCGGCCTCCCCTAATAATCCTGTTAGTGCTTATCCTGATGACCCTGGGGCCCTGGGATTACCCGCATCTCTGCCCGCGGACAGTGTGGCCTGATCGGTAGTGGAGGGGGCGGCCCTGCAGCCATGTGGAGCCGCGCCGCGCCCGGGACCTCGCGGGCGGCGCCGGCTATTTTCAGCGGCCTGTGTGCTCGGCCGCATCCCTGGCCTCGATTGCACAGGAGGCCAGCCTGCGGTGGGGGCCGGCCGGCCAACAAGGAGGTCGGAGCCACGGATTCGCGGGCATTCAGTGGCGGCGGAACCTGGGCTTCCTTGCAGCGGTGCCCCGGAGGGGCCGGACTGGTGGTGCCCACTGGTGAGAGGGCTGGACACATCCTGAGGCCCGAGGGCCTGCCGGGCGCCAGACGCGGGACGCGGGTTCGGGGAGGGCCCGATCCTGCACTGCCTTATCAAAGAGTGCTTTGTCGGCACTGAACACTTGCCCTTTGACACCGGAGTGCCCTGTCGACACCGGGAGGCTTGACGGGCCGGCGCTGCGGTCCCCAGAGGTGGCCCGATCCTTTGGGGCCCTGCTGACTGCTACTGATGTGGGGAGCTGGGGCCTGATCTGGGAGCCTATGGACATAACGGGGCCCACATCCCAGGAGCAGCTCTCGCCTGGTGTGCTTCTCCCCGGCCCTCTCGTGGCTGGGACCGGGGCTGCCCGCCTCTGACGCCGTTGTCCTGCGGTAGACACACTGACTGCCGCCTGCCGGGCGCATCGCTCCTGGACTCGGAGGGGCGGCTCGCCCTGGGGAGCTCCTCGCGGCTGTTCTCCTGGGCTGCGGAGCACGTTGGCCCGGCGCTGGTGGGGAGCTGCTGGTCTTGGAGGACCTCTGGGCCAGCACGTGTGTGACACGGGGAGTGTCCCTTAGACTTACGGGCTTGTGTGCTGGACACCCGGTGCGGCGTGCACCCGCGACGGATCTACCTGGGGGGACACACTGCTCCTGATATCAGGGAGTGACGAGACCGGTTATCATCATGGGGAAGCGCCTAAAACCTCCCCTGGACGCTGCAGAGGGAGCGGCGAGCAGCCAGGACTCCACAACGGACACTGGATCGTCGACAGGCCTACCGCAGGGCCAACTGGAGCAGATCTTGAAGGCCATCGCCGACACCAGGGAGGCCTTGCACCGTGACATCGGCCAGGTATCCGCGAATCTGGGACTTCTACGTGCGGACCACGGCAAGCTGGCAGACCGGGTCAAACAGACCGAGATCCGGATGGACGCCCTGGAGCCCGCGGCCAAGGCGACGGAGGCTCGTTGGGGGAGCTGCAGCAAAGGGTGCATCTGCTGGAACAGAGGGCGGAGGATGCCGAGGGACGCAACCGCCGCAATAATATACGCGTGGTAGGCCTGCCTGAAAAGATTGAAGGGGCAGACATGCTGGGCTATCTGGAGTCCTGGCTGCGTGACGTGGTGGTCCCGGAGGGTCTGACGCCGTTCTACACTCTGGAACGTGCTCACCGGGTGCCGGCTCGACCCCCGGCTGAGGGTCGGCCCCCTCAGCCGGTGGTGGCACGCTTGCTGCACTACAGGGATCGTGATCTCATCCTGCAAAAGGCGCGAGCACTGGGGCCCTATAAGGTGGACAACGCCCAGGTTTCCATCTATCCGGACTATTCCTTGGAGGTTCAGAGGCAGCGGTCAACCTTTCTGGCGGTCAAGAAGGCTCTGCGGGAGGAGGGTATCCGCTACTCTCTCTTGTTTCCGGCCCGCATGCGGATCATGATGGATGGTAAATCTTCCTTCTACGATTCTCCCGACGAAGTATGGGACTGGCTGGAATTGTACAGGACCGGCGCGGATGCTCATCTGATGTCTGGGGAACAGCGGAGGGCGGCACCGAGACCTAGGCGGAACAGGAGACCCAAGAGACGACCGCCGAACGCTCGGACACCTTCTGTCTCACAGACTGAGCTGGAACGCAGTGATGCCCTCCGGGCGGTCTCTACCATTTCCAAGACAGTGGGGTCGACGTCTGCAGTGGAGTCTGTACCGACGAGGCGGCATCGGAGGAGTCGGTGCTGGTGGCCCGAGCCGCCCCATGTCACACCTGGAACTGCTGATGATTTGCTGGACGAATGATCCTAATGCCCCCCCCCCCCCCCCGAAATGGTATTGTATAGGCTGCTGTGTTCCTGATTTGTGTTTGGGGTGGAGATATGTCACCCGGGCAGGCGGGTAACTGTTGTTGGGCGGCTACCTTATGCAGGGGCTCCTGCCATAGATAGGGTGGGGATGCGGGGCGACTAGGGCACGCTGGGGAGGGCCGATCGGGAGCAAAACTTTCCGGATCCAGTCTGACGCCTGGGGATATTCAAAGGTATGGAATCTATCACTAACTAATGTCTCTTACAAATACATCGTTACACAAGTAGTAACTTGTGCATTAACTCCTCTGATTGCCTTCCCTATGTTACCTTCTAGTATATCTTCCAGGTTGTGGTATATGTGCGTACCCCGGTATGGGGGCACCTATATTCCCATGTCACCCCCTCCGCCATTTGCGTACCAGTTCTGCCCTTTTTTTCAATAAACAGGCAAGATTTGGCCTAATTTACTTTTAACCCTGCGATTCTGCTATGGTCCTGTAGTAGATTTTTTGCCCCCACAAGTGCGGCCCCCGAGTCAGCCAGAAATAAGAGCAGGTCGTCAGCATACAGTGCAATGTGGTTTACATTAAGCCCTGATAGTCCTGACCAGTCTGAGCTCGCGCCGCCAGGGGCTCCACCGCCAGAGCAAACAGCAGAGGGGAGAGTGGCACCCCTATTGTGTCCTTCTTCACACATTGCTAACGTCAAATATAATCCCCCCAGTTCAGACCCTGGCGGTGGAGTCGGAGTACAGGAGCACTGTCCAGCGCACAAATTCGGCTCCCAGCCCAAACTGCTGAATCACATGGAATAGATGAGGCCATTCCAGGCTACCAAACGCCTTCTCGATGTCAACAGCGAAGATCGTGGCTGAGTCTAAGCTGTAGGTATCTGCTTCTAAAACCTGCAGAAGGCACCTAATGTTACTCGCTGTATTTTTGGTGGGAATAAACCCCGACTTGTCTCTATGTACCAGGGAGGTCATGTGAGGGCAGGCGCGTAGCTAAAATCCGACTAAGAATTTTGTAGTCCAAGTTGAGCATGGAGAGTGGGTGGTAGGCCGCCCTGTCCCATGGCGGTTTCCCCGGTTTAAGCAGCGGTGTGATGATTGCTTCTCTAGTGGTGATTGGTAGGCAGCCAATGCGTTTAGTGTCATTATATAGCTGCACTAGTCTGGGGGCTAGTAAATCAAGATACGCTAAATAGAATTCAATTGGCAGGCCCATCTGTACCTGGTGTTTTCCTCAGAGCCATGGCCATGACAGCCCCCCTCACTTCTCCAAGCTCAATATCGCGCCCCAAGTGGTCGGCAGTGCCCTCATCTAGCGCCGGCAATTCCACCTCCTGTGTGAATTCTAGTAAGTCCACCTCAGTTGGATTCAACTTGCTCTAGTATAGGTCTGTGTAATAGTTAAAAAAGATATTGTTAATGTCCTGCTGACTGTGGCTAGCAGTCCCCTCTTGATCCCTGAGCTCCAATTTACTGATCCCCTTCTGGCAGGATTCTCTAACCAAGCCAGAAAAGCTCCGACTTATCCCTTTCTGCATGAGCTATGGCAAAGTATTTTTTATGGTCAAAACAACGTAGGCGTTCTACCTGCACCGCTACCGCTTCTCTAGCCTCCAAAAGCTCCGCCTGCCTTTCCTGTCGTTCAGGTCTCTCTCTTTCTAGGTCTCGCAGTCGTTGGTCATCTCTCTCTATGTCTCGAAACAGTACCTTCCGTACCCCCATCATCCCTGATATACATCGTCCTCTCATGACTGCTTTCCAGGCATCCCATTCTATTAAAGAGGACGTTGTGGAATTCTCGTAGTCCTGAAAGTTGCTGTACCTATCACCTCCTGAAATTTTGCCTCATAGTCTTTGATAAACGGTGAAACTCGATAGGCACTAGTTAAATCTTGTAGGTTGTGGCAGGTTGATCGAAAATGGTTGGAAGGTACATTTATTAGACCACAGAAGCGTGCCAAGGCTGGGCACCACGCTGACAAGTGCTGAGGATCACACAAGCTGTCAAAGTAGAAGGAAAACAAATTGTTTGGCCCAATGAAGTACAAGCAGGAATTGGCTGTCTGATGAAAAAGACACTGGTGGGGCTGGCGTGACTTGTACTTCTAAGTAGAGGTTTCTTCTTAGTTTCAGTAGGTTTCCTTCATATTTCTTGTTACAGAGTCCTTAGTTTCGTTTCAAGAATCGCCGCCAAAAATCTGTGGTAACGAAATCTGTAGCTAGGATGTAGATTTAAGTCGTTTTATTGAGTTCAGTTACAGGTAGATGAGTTGTAGAGATGCAGCCCCACCAGGAGCAGTGTGCCTGCTGCTCGGCCCATACACCTGTCACACTCAAGCCTCCAGGCACCCAAATATTCCAATCAAGACCATCACACCAACATTCCATGCATCACATTCACACTGGCTGTGCATCTAGGGAGCAAAGCATTTATAACCCTACTTGACTACTACACTCTTCCAGAAAAAGTCAAGCAGTGGTACCCAAGTACCTGCGTCGAAGGTTCGGTGGCTGATCATTAGCTTTTTTGGGTGCCTCAACTTGGAACCAGCTCTTGATAGAGCTTTGTTAATTTGACATCTCACTGCTGTTTAGGAAGCTAAATCTTCACTTGTCTGACCTTTTTGTGCTGTGCGCCGGGACACTACTAGGAGTAGCTGCTGCACAATATAAGACACCTATCATATCATTTGTTGTCTCCTGTAAGTTTGTGTTACTTTACATGAAGTATATATTAACCACTTGGCTGCTAAGGGGTGTGCGAGTGGTTCCATTGACTTTCCATTGAAATCAATGGAAACTCCATGACGAGTTACCCTTGTCATTAGCACTGAAGGGGTTAAAATACTTTTGAAGACTCCAGAGGCTGGTGAAGTGAAAGCTGTCTAGAAACACTCATGTGCTTGAGTCCAGATGGACAGCAAAGCTGGCAGGGATGTGAATCCCAAAGCTATACCGAATTTTCAATCACTAAGAAAGTGGGCTATTGGTCATTGTTGTGTAAAGTGGAGGGCTCTCACTAGACTCAGCCGAAGAGGTCCTCTTATAATTCAGTAGCAGATCTCTTTGTAGGGTTAGGAAAATGATAACTCAAAATGCTAGATCCCACACCGACTTCTCCATCATTTTGAGGAACATCACCCTATACTGGATTAACTAAAGCGTGGGATTGTAAAGTTTTCTCTGCTTTAGTCACACCTCATCAGTTGTTATTCAGAAACGTGTGCCTTTTTTGTTTAAAAAAATTGCGTTCCAGTGCTTCAATAGCTGCTTTTCCTTATTTTATACATCTTTTTTTCTTTGTTTTGAAAAGCAAGGAACAGACGAAAATATGACAAAATAACCATAAATCAAGGCACCTCACATACCACTTATTATCATTGAGTATGTGAATAGCATCTGATAGACATCTAGCCGCAAATTCCTTACCTTAGAATTTCCCAGGTGTCAGGCTGGATCCAGAAGACTTTTGCTCGAGCAATACCCTTTTGTGCACTGGTAGGTAGCATCGGTCAGCTCCGCGTGACCTCTGCATCATTCAAGCTGGAAGTGACACCTGTGCCACCTATTTAGGTGCCACCTCGGCATGCTCACGTCCGTTCTTTCCTTTCCAGAGTTACTCTCTGTCACTTTTTGACAGGCTTTTTTGGAAGTTTTGTTGACAATTTTTGGTGTGTAGGTTTTTTCCAAATTCAAGCAGTGTGAAGACCACATTCGTGCCATGTTGGTGACGGATCCACACTTAATTAGTCTCTGGTGCATGCTCTGACTACCGGGCCACGGCTCAGAAGCTTTGAGGAAACGGTGCCTAAAGCTGCTTATGGCCCGGCTCTTGGCACCTTGCCGTTCACCCCGAAGGTCTCGTCGTCAGTCCCTGTCTTTGCCAAGCAGTATCAGACGGCCGGGATGCAGCAAAGTTCACCATTCATTGTGGGCTTGACATGACCAACTTGCTGAGCAGAACATTGTCTTCGATGGTGGCTGTTTGACACTACGCCTGGCTGAGAACTTCTTGCTTTCTGGGGATGTCCGGGCTATCCTTATGGTCATGCACTTTGATGGCACCCGTCTCTTCCACGGCAAGGCAGACATGGCCCTTGAGTGCTTTAAGGACTTGCGTGCTACAGCCAAGTCCTTGGGTCTCTCTGTGGCCACCCATCCCAGTCTGCCTTTCACCCATTCCGTGGCCACGGTAGGGGCATTCAGCCGTGCCAGCCATATCCCAGCCACAAGACCACGCAAGTTCTATGCGTGTCCGTGGCTCCTTTCGACCTTATTAATTGGGCGGCCAGAGGTTGGGTCAGTCCACTCCTCCCCCTGCAGCCTCCAAACATTCCTAGTTCGCCCCTTTAAGATCATGGGCGGCCAGCTGGTAGCAGGATCAGCCTTGACCTCTACCACTGGCAAAACATCACGTCGGACAGGTGAGTTTTTCAGATAGTCCGATGGGGCTACTCCCTCCCCCTCGAGACTACTCCCTCCCCTTCGAGACTACTCCCTCCCATTCGAGATTACCCCTCCCTCCGTACATTCACCTGATGGAGAACCACCTGAACTTGCTTCAGGAGGAAACCCGGACTCTCTTCGCCAAGGGATCCATAGAGAGTGTTCCCGGCACCAGTAGGAGTCTATGGTTGCTATTCCTGCTTCTTTCTGGTCCCGAAAAAGGGAAAGGGCCTTCGTCCTATCCTAGATCTGTGAGCCTTCAACTACTTCCTCAAAAAAGGAAAAGTTCAAAATGCTCACTCTGGCTCAGGTCTTGTGTTCCCTAGACCCTGGAGACTGGATGGTAGCGTTGGACTTGCTGGACACCTATTTTTACATTCCCTTCCTGCTTTCTCATCTGTATTACCTGCGGTTCAGAGTAGACCACGAACACTTTCAGTTGGTGCTCCTCTTGGCCTTACTCTAGCCCGCCTCGGCTGTTCACCAAGGTGATGGCGGTTGTCACAGCTTATCTGCACAGATCAGGAGTGCCAATCTTCTCCTATCTTGATGATTGGCTGTTGAAGGCGAACTTCCCCCAGACTGTTCTCTCCCACCTTGAGACTATGGCGAACCTCCTGCCTTACCTGGAGTTCACTATCAATGTGCCATAGTCACACCAGAGTCCCTCTCAGACACTCGCTTTCAATGGAGCTGTTCGGAACACAGTGCAGTTTTGGGGCCTATCTTCCTGAGCGGTGAGTCCAGAATATTTTAGGCTATGGTAAGGATGTTTAACCCTCTATCCTGGATTTCTGTGAGACTGACTCTGAGGGTGCTGGGCCTTATGGCCTCCTGCATCTTGCTAGTGACACATGCCAGATGGCATATGCGGTCTCTGCAGTGGGACCTGACGTTTCAGTGGGTACAGCATCAGGGGAATCTCTCCTACATGGTCCAGATCTCGGAAGGAACTGCACAGGACCTGCAGTGGTGGCTGACCAACTGGGATTGGGTCAGAGGCAGACCCTTCTCCCTACCTAACCCAGATCACACAGTAGTGGCTGGTGCGTAACTCCTGGGATGGGAGAGGTGGAGATCAGCGGTAGCTCGTGGAAGGCCGTCCGGCCTGCCTGCGTCAGTCCGCTACGCAGCCGATGGAATGGACTCCATTTAAATTCTGCACTCTGTGCCACGCGAAGTATTCGCACACCGACTCACACCAAGTGTGCAACCTGTGCTTGTCTCTGGAGCACAGAGAACAGGACTGCGACGCATGCAAGGCTTTCCGGTCGATAAAGACGCATCGCGACCATTGGGCTCGACATTACGACATGCAGAGCCAACACGCAAGTGCCATTCCAGACCTCTTTGGAGAAGTTTCGGAACAAGAGGCTGGGGACGCCATGGGAGCCGAGGAAGAACAAGATCCCATCTCCGACTACGGCTCCTAGGGGGACGACGAAATCCCACAAGGGCAGTGAACCGTGAGTACAGATCCTCCCTTGCCCCAAAGTCCACCTCAACCCAAGAAGAAGGCTCCAGTCCAACCCCTGCCTCAGGGCCTTAGTCAGCACCGAGAAAATGTTTCCGACGCCCACCCTGTTGCTTGCCACCGAAACACAGCCAAATGCCTTCCGGCTCCGAACAGAGCCATTCGAAAAAGGGATCTGAGCCGAAACCTTCGGGATCGAAGTTGAAGGGCTCACCCCTTCAACACCGAAAACACTTTCGGATCTGAAATCCTCTGCATCCAATACCCCGGCACCCAAAACACAGGCACCAAAACATTCAGCACTGAAACAAACAGACATGCCGATTCCATCTAAAGAACAACATTTCCATGCTCCTTCTGCCATACCGGATCTGAAACAAACGGAGTTTTATATCCACCCAACTACTGGACATATCACCACAAAAGTGACAATTAAAAGAAAACCTGAGACAGAAGAGGCCTACAACATTCTTTTCAAAAAGTAGAATGTTAGTACTAATTATTCTCCTCCACCCCTTTGTCTCCGCCTTCTCCTCAGCTTCAACCTTTAATGATTTCGCCTGAGCCCTCACGATCACATACACCTGAAGATCAGTATGATGGGGATGGGAATGGGGTTGGTGACAATGATCCAATACTTCCAGTGCCCTGGGCAGCTTATAATACCAATTCCCCCACAGGTTAATGATCCTGACCTTTACCCTACAAATCCCTATCCACCCGACAACTGTGTAGGTTACATAGAGCTGCTGGGTTGTGCTGCTAACTACCATGGGTTTCAGCTGCATAAAGAATCCTTAAAAAAGGATTTCTTTTTTTGAAACCCGTAGCAGCATGCTCAAAGCTATGATTAGGCATGTGGATGAGACCTTTAGTGACCCAGTAAGGGCCTGTATCCTTACTCCTAGGGTAGATCAGAAGAATAGGCCAGCACAATCTGATCCAGTGTACATAAAGGGACAATTACCATTGGACTCCTTAGTGGTGTCCAACGCATGCTAAAGGGCCAATTCTCAAACAACAGGAGATGCTCCACCCCCAAATAAAGAATCTAAGCTTCTTGATGCTTCGTGGAAAGGGATAGCCTCTCGGGCTGCAAACTTCCGGCGCATCTCCAGTACACAAGCGCTGATAGCTAGGTACGACAGGTCACATTGGGATGAGATGGAGCAGTTGTCCAAATTTCTTCCTGAAGAGCATAAGTCTAAAGCACAAGATTTAGTGCGGAAGGGACAGCTCATTTCAAATAATTCAATCAGGTGCGCGCTAGATGCTGCAGACCCTTCTGCTAGAGCTGTGAACAACAGCGTCCTTTTAAGAAGGCATGCCTGGCTACGTATTTCAGAATTCACACCAGAGGTTCAGGCTTCTATCCTGAACATACCCTTCGATAAAGAACACCTCTTTGGCCCTGTGGTAGATTTCCCATTGGAGAAAATGTAAAAGGAAACAGAATTAGCCAAATCCATTGGAGCCCTTTAATTAACACCAGGACGGGGTTCCTTTCGGCACTCAATCTACCGCAAAGGATCTAAAAAAATCTCCTCAGACACTACTGTCAGCACATACAAAGGCAACAATCAACCCTCTGACTCTAAAGGTTACTTCTGAGGCGGTTACAGAGGCAACAATGGCAAAGGTGGAGGCTCAAATACAACCACTGCCCCCTCCAACACCAAACAGTGACTTCTCTACACTTCCCCCGATCATTTAACAACTGTTGGGGGGTGTGTTTCACATTTCCTACCCGTCTGGCAGTCCATAACTACAGACAAATGGTTACTGGAAATCATCCGTTCTGATTATGGCCTGGAGTTTACCAACAATTCTCCAAACATTACCCCAAAGTCACACAAACTCTTACCGGATCATATACACCTCCTTAAACAAGAGGTTCAGTCTCCCCTTCCAAATAGGGGCTATAGACCCCGTACCACTACAATACCACAGGTCGGGCTTATACTCCTTTTACTTTCTGATATCCGAAAAGGACTGTTCTTTTAGACCAATCTTGGACTTCAAGGAACTAAATCGTGACATACAGTCAGACCACTTTCACATGGTAAAACTTCAACAAGTACTACCACTTCTGCAAAAGGGCGACTTTCTGTATACTCTAGACTTAAAGGACGCCTATTTTATATTCCAATACATCCCGCTCATAGCAAATTTCTCAGATTTGTGGTAGCGGGTCAGCATTACCAGTTCAAGGTACTCACAGTTGGAGTCACCACTGCTCCCAGAGTCTTCACAAAGTGCCTGGCAGTAGTCGCTGCTCACCTGATAAGATAACACATTTATGTCTTCCCCTACTTGGACGACTGGCTCATCAAAGCCAGTACATATTCAAAATGTCTCCAACACACTCACAGAACACTACAGTCACTACTTCAACTGGGTTTTACAGTCAATGTGCTAAAATCACATCTCCAGCCCTCCAATACTCAAAACTACCTAGGAGCCGCTTTAGATACTCAAAAGGCTCTGACGTTTCCCAACGCAGACAGAATTCACAACATTCAGGCTCTAGTTCTCCAGTTCCAATCCAATTACTCTTTCAGCTCTAGTGTATATGCAACTACTGGGAATGATGGCATCTTGCAACATGATAGTTCCCCATGCCACACTTCACATGCGTCCCCTACAGGAATGCTTAGCGAGTCAGTGGAACCAATCACTGGGGTTTTTAACTGATCCAGTGTTGATAAGCGGCTGTATCAAAAGGACGGCCCTTCATAGATCCAGTTCCACAGACCATGCTAACAGCGGACGCGTCCCTCACTGGCTGGGGAGCTCATCTTCAGCACCACACACTGCTAGGCCTGTGGAGCCAACAGCAAAAGTCGCTCCACATCAACCATCTGGAGCTGCTATCAGTCTTTCTAGCGCTCAAGGCATTTCAAACTCACCTGGCTGGCAAGCTGTCTTAGTTCGTACCGACAACATGACAGCTATGTATTGCATACAAAAACAGGGTACACACTCCCTCCAACTGTCGCACTTGGCTCAAGACATCTGGAGGTGTGCCATTCACCCTAAAATCTATCTCCTAGCGGACACCTCCCAGGAGTAAACATCAGATTGCCGATCTCCTCAGCAGACCGAGGCAGCAATAACCGAATGGGAACTTAACCCTCACGTTCTTCTCCGATACTTTCAACGTTGAGAAGTCCCTCAGATAGATCTGTTTGCCACACACCAAAACAAAAAATGCCCATACTTCGCCTCCAGGTACCCACACCCACTCTCCAAAGGCAGTGCACTATGGATGAACTGGTCAGGGATATTTGCTTACGCTTTTCCGCCTCTCCCACTCATTCCATGAGTGGTTTGGAAGCTGAGACAAACATCCCTCACACTGATCCTAGAGGCTCCCACATGGGTCCGTCAACCATGGTTCACAACCCTGTTGGAGCTGTCTGTAGTCATGCATCAAAAGCTGCACCTAACATCCAGTCTCCTCACTCAGAGCCATAGAGAAATCAGACACCCAGATCCCAAACAACCGAACATCGCGAACTGGTTCCTGAAGTCATGGAGTTTAGTTATCGGAATCTTTCACCAGACTGTATGAACATCATCAGGTAGGCCAGAAGGCCTTCTACAAGATCCTGTTTTGCAGCTAAATAGGAAACGTTTTGCTATTTATTGCAATAACATCATCAATCTTCTTGATGCTTCAGTACAAAACATCATTTGCTATCTGTTACACTTGCAGCAGTCAGGATTGGCTTACACTTCCATCCGGTTACATTTTGGTGCAATAGCTGGTTATCTACAAAATAGGCAACATTTATTGCTTTTCAAAGTGCCCGTAATTAAAGCTTTCATGGAAGGACTTAAGAGTCATACCCCCAAGACTTGCACTTGCCCCAGTGTGGAATCTTAACATTGTCCTCATAAGATTAATGGGGCCACCTTTTGAATCCATGTATAAATATGAGCCACAGTTTCACTCTTGGAAAACTGCTTTCCTCATTCCAATCACTTCACTGAGGTAAGTGGGTTAACTACAGGCACTAACCATAGGAGAACCTTTTATCCAACTGCACAGGCACAAAGTGGTTCTTCGTACTAACCCAAAATCTCTACCTAAGGTAGTATCTGCATTTCACATAAATCAGTCTGTTGGATTGCCAGTTATCCAGTATTGGGGTATCTTTCATAGATTCACATGCTTAGAATCATCCCCGCCGACGAGGTGGGAGTCTCGCGGTACAGTAAAACATATACATTATAGTGATAATAAAATTATACCATAGGCTATAGTGTAAGGAAAAGTCGCTACAATAGCCTATCTCATTCTTTTTGTAAAAAGAACCAAATGTGGAAACCAGCCAATCAGGCAGCAGCACCCTCTAAAACCATCCCCACAGAGAGGCAACCCCTCATATTTTCTACCTCCCCTCGTGTGTTGGGGAGTCTCCCTGAGCTCTGCTCAGTTTTTTCCTTTGGCCTGTGTGTCTGAGAGAAGAATATGTCTGATTCTAAGAAGAGCTTATTTTTGGCTTGTTCTTCCTGTGGGAAGAAAAGACTTCACTTTGAACACCCTCATAAAGAGTGTATTTATTGCCTCTACCCAGCACACAAATTCAAAGACTGCAGGATCTGCAGAACCTTTCCTGCAAAGACTTTGAAGGATCGTGAAGGACGCCTGCTGGTTTGGCTGGAGAAATTGAAAACATCTGAAGGGGTTTCTGAAGGTGAAGGAAGTTAAGTGTCCACCCCCATCTCCAAGAAAAGAGATAGATCTGGAGATCCTCCTGAGAAGATGAGTAAGATCTTAAAAACTTCATCTTCTGAAGCTGGTCAGTCCTCTTCTCAAAAAGAGAAAAAGAAAGTCTCTTCTGAGGAGAAATCTAGAGATAAGGTGAAGGTTTCTTTGAAAGCTACCTCTAAATCTCTTCAGGACACTCCGTCGACAGCTCGAACATCTTCGTCGACGAGGAAATCACCTCAAAAGGTGAGTGGATCTTCAGCATTGAAGAAAATTACACCGTCGACGGCGCCGTCGACGAGAGTCCCTACGCCGTCGATAGTTTACATTTCGGCGACGACGAGGCCACCATCGCCGACGATACCGTCGGCGAACCCGTCGACGACAAAGATACCGTCGACGAGCCTACTGACGCCGGCAAAGATTCCGTCAATGACCTCACCGTCGACGATCATTATTCCCTCGTTGGTGAGTCTACCGTCGACGATGACTTCTACCATAACGTCGACTACCACATCCTCGACTATGTCCTTTCCGTCGACGACAACCATGGTTACAACGTCGACGATGCCAACTGTTGTAGCGATTTCAGCGGAATATGAGTCACCTTCAACATATATTTCTGCTACTTTAAGGTGTAAAAGACCCTCACCGTTGAAGTTTACGCCTATTCTGAGTTCTAAATTGTCGACTAACAGGCAATTTTATCATGATGTGTCCCACATTTCGCCTTTGCCTCCCAGCCATTATCTAGAGGAATCTGAAGATGATGATCCTTATGGGCAGGCACGTGACCCTTCACAGCTCAGGATAAAGTATCAAGACTAGGATGAAGAGGAAGAGTTCTATGAACCATGTGAGTCGTTGAGAGAGCCTCTAGAAGCTTTTCATCAAGAAACAATGGTTCAAATGCCAGCAGCTTTGCTTCAAGACCTTACGGCAATGCTTAAGGACTATAATAGTAATTTTTCTACACCTCCGCAACAAGTTTCTCCTCCTGTAGAGGTGCAAACTGTTTCACCTGCAACACCGGTATCTGAGCCCCAGGTGACATTACCTTCACAGCTGTTGCAAGATGATGACGATAATACAGTAGCAGAGAACGGAGCGATTCCTAATTCGCCCACTACAGTTGATGAATGGGATGAATATCTGATCCCAGATCCAGCTTCACCGATTCCACCGGCTGTGGACTCTCCCCCGGAGGACATAGGAGGGTTTCATGCCGTTATGGAGAGAGCATCTACAATATTTTATCTAACTATGCCAGTGCAAAAGACTGAGTGTTTTTTATATGATTTTAAAGACCTAAACAGAAAGACCACACGTAGTATTCCCATAATTGATCACATATGGGAAGGGGGAGTAAAGATCATGAAAACTCCATTCTCTATTCGTGGAATTCTGCCACGGATTGACAAAAAGTACAAGGCGCCGGATCATGCTCCTGCCTGCCTTACAGGTCACCCTAAAGCAGAGACTGTGATTTCCCAGGCAGTGCAAAGAAAATCTCGGAATCCTTCCATTCCTATAACAGCTCCCCCTGACAATGATGGGAGGCGCCTGGATAACATAGGGAAGTGTTTTACAATCATGGCAAGTGCTACGGTTCGGGCTACAAACTGTTTGGCCATTTTGAGTAGGTATGACCGTCAATTGTGGTCAGATATGTCGGCATATATGGAATATTTGCCTGAGGACAAAAAGATAGAGGCAAAGAAGATCCTTATGGAAGGAGAAAGATCGGCTTCTGAAATCATAGATATTTCTATGTATATAGCGTCTCTTGGCTTTCACCAACTCGCCAGGGCAGCTACGTTAAAACGTCAGGGCTGGCTTAAATCCACGAATTTTCGCCCAGAAATCCAAACTAAGATCCTTGATATGCCTTTTGATGGCGACCTCCTGTTTGGAAATCATATAGATGACGCTTTACAAGATATAACAAAGGACACAGATACTGCAAGATCGTTGGGTTCGTTACAGTATCGTAAAACACCCTTTCGTGGAGCAAGGGGCAGAGGATCCTACTCCTTTCGTGGGGATTACCAAAAGTATCAGCAGCAAGGTAACCAGGGTCGTTATGGATACAATTATCAACAGCAGCAACAAAATTACAGAAATCCTCCGGCAGCTGCCTATAGACAGCAAGGAAAGAGACGTCAAACTCAGGGCAGAGATTCTGCCAGAAGGCAGTGACAGTCCGGTTGCGCCTGCGCCAGATTCGCCACTAAAGTTCAAAATTCCAAAGATTTCACAGTATTTCGACAATTGGAAGAAAATAACCAAGGACAAATGGGTATTAGATATCATAAAATTTGGACCCACCCTGGAGTTCACCAAATTTCCCCCTTCTCATCCACCTCTAAAGAAAAATCCACCACATCTTGCTCTTCTCAGGAGAGAAGTGAGAGCTATGCTTTCAAAAGGGGCAATAGAGAGAGTTCCTCATTCTCAAATAGGAAAAGGATTCTATTCTCCCCTTTTCCTGATAAAAAAAAAGTCAGGAGATTAGAGGCCAATCTTAGACTTGCGGATGCTGAACAAGTACCTTCAGAAGAAATCCTTTCGCATGGTAACACTCCAGGAGATTCTTCAGCTTCTAGATCATGCGGATTTCATGACAACCCTGGACCTCCAGGACGCATACTTTCATATCCCAATTCATCCCAAGCATCGAAGATTTCTGAGATTCGCGGTGGCAGGTGCACACTTCCAATTCAGAGTACTTCCCTTTGGCCTACGTTCGGCTCCAAGAGTCTGTACCAAATTCTTAGCTCCTGTAGCAGCGCATCTCAGGCTGCAAGGTGTTCAACTATTCCCATACATGGACGACTGGCTAATAAAGGCACCATCCTTTCGCAGGGCTTCTCTTGCAACAACAAAATGCCTGCAAGTGTTTCACTCGCTGGGTCTTTCTCTAAATGCCCAAAAATCAAGCCTTTTTCCATCTCAAGTAGTGCAATTTCTGGGAGCAAAATTGGACACTTCGAGACAAGGCATTCTTGTCCGCAGACAGGATATCTCACCTTCTATCGCTGGCATCAGAACTTCTAAAAAGAAAGTCTGCTTCAGTGAGAATGATCAAATCTTTCCTGGGGATGTTATCGTCAGCAATCCTGCTAGTGCCTCAAGCGAGGTTAAAAATGAGGCCACTTCAAGAGGAGCTGGACAGCCAGTGGCTCCAAATCTCGTGTTCGTTCGACGACATAGTGCAAGTGACTCCAGTTATGATATAAACGCTTTCTGGGTGGAGAAGTTTCAAGAATGTCTCCGCAGGGCTCACTTTTCAACCTACAATTACAGATTATATCATCAGTACAGATGCTTCCCTAGAAGGGTGGGGGGCCCACCTTCAGGATCTCAGCATAAGAGGAAAGTAGTCTTCAGCAATGGCGAAAATGCACATCAATTTTCTGGAACTTCGGGCAATTTCACTAGCTCTGCAATCTTTTCTTCCCCGACTGCAAGGATCTACAGTTCTCATCAGAACCGACAACACCACTTGTATGCATTACCTAAACAAGCAGGGTGGTACGAGGTCTCACATTCTGTCCCAAGAGGCTCAGAATATCTGGAAGTGGCTCCTCTTGCACAGAATAACAATCAAGGTGGAGCATCTACCAGGAGCACAGAACACCTGGGCAGACTCTCTCAGCAAAACAGCAAAGTCTTGCCACGAATGGGAACTGGATCAATCAGTGCTGGACAACATCTTCCAGAAGTGGGGCAAACCGAATCTGGATCACTTTGCCACCAAGAGCAATCGGAAGTGCTTTTTCTTCACATGCTGGGAACCTGAGTAGGGTTCCTGGGGGAACGCTTTCATGATGAGGTGGACGGGAATCTTTGTTTACACATTCCCTCCCTTTCCTCTAATCCCGAGACTTTTGCACAAAATTAAGAAGGAACCATGTTGCATGATTCTGATTGCACCGAAATGGCCGCGTCAACACTGGTTCACGGAACTTCTCCTTCTCTCCAAGTACAAGCCATTCCGCCTTCCGATACAACTGAATTGCTATCAATGAGCGAAGGGCAGATTCTTCACCCCTGCCCAGCTCAACTGCAACTCCATGCTTGGTTCCTGGACTCACAGATTTCCAGGAAGCAGAACTCCCTCAGAAATGCAGAGATATTCTAGACAAAGCAAGAGCCCCTTGTACATTGCAGGCCTATGCCCTAAAATGGAAAAGATTCTGTCACTGGTGCTCTAATAATAATGTACATCAATTGGAATGTTCTCCTGATAAGGTGCTACCTTATTTGTTGTCACTCTCTAAGTCATGTCTAAAATTTGCTTCGGTTAAATTACATTTAGCCGCTATTTCTACATACAGAAGGTCTTCAGGGATGGCGTCCCTTTGTTCTAATCGTCTCATCAAACAGTTCCTGAAGGGACTTTTCAGAACTTTCCCTCCTATTAAAGCTCCTCCACCAGAATGGAGACTAAATGTAGTTCTACAGCAGCTCATGAAACATCCATTTGAACCCATTCATAAGTCTGATATTAAATATCTCTCATGGAAGACCGCTTTACTGTTG
Organism: Lissotriton helveticus; assembly: GCF_964261635.1. Taxonomy (NCBI): domain Eukaryota; kingdom Metazoa; phylum Chordata; class Amphibia; order Caudata; family Salamandridae; genus Lissotriton; species Lissotriton helveticus. Next base: position 647,333,084 of record NC_136059.1, read on the forward strand.
GCACTCACCTCTTCCCGAAGACTCAGTGAGTCACAGGCATTCACTATACGACAACTTTATTTGAAATTCTCTAATGATTATGTCCTTTTGTGAACTATTCCCACATTCATACCTAAAGTTCCAACTTCATTTCATCTCAGTGAGCCTGTAGTATTGCGGACATTCTTCTCCAATCTGTCGTCTGCGGCGGAGAAGTCATTGCATTCTTTGGATGTCAAAAGATGCCTAAAGTTCTACATATCTCGAACTGTGTCCTTCAGAAAATCGGATCAGTTATTTCTCTCGTATGGTGGTCCCAAAAAAGGATCAGCTATCTCAAAAGCTACCATCTCAAAGTGGATTGCGTCTGCTATTCAGTTCTGCCATTGCAAAGCAGGCCATCCATTGTCAAGCAAGCCAAAAACTCATTCTACCAGAGCAGTGTCCTCTTCTACGGCATTGTTTGCTGGTGTGTCCTTGGACAAGATTTGCCGAGCCGCAACCTGGAAAAGTGCACATACTTTCACTCTGCATTATTGCTTGGATCTGGCAACAGAAGCTGAATCAGCAGTAGGACAAGCAGTTCTACGAAACCTTTTTAGATAAGGTAAGCCTGATGGCAAGAATGTTTTGTAACTAATCTTGTAAAAATTCTCTATTTGATATGACCATTATTGTGTATGAGAATGAATTGCTCTTTTTCACAATATACAAATGTTTGTGAATGCTGCATTGGTTTGACATGGTATCGCTTGAACTTCTTATGATACCCACCATCCACTATGCATATAAGTGTTATTTACTGCTAGCTACTCTGATTCTAAGCATGTAAATCTATGAAAGATACCCCAATACTGGATAAGAAAACGAGTTACTTACCTGTAACTTCAGTTGGTGTAGAGTCAAAATATCGAGTTTTTATTATCGACTAGACAGAATATCGAGTAAAAAATATAGAATCGACATAATATCGACTAGACAGAATATAGACTACCAAAATATCGACTAGAAAATTTTAATATCGAATAAAATGGACATATTATCGAATCAAAAATATAGAATGGACATAATATCGACTAGACCGAATATAGACAACAAAAATATCGAATTTAGGGTAAGTTAATAATAATTTTTAATATTTGTGTAATATAATTCTGTAGCGGGTTGTGGGTAGGGTGGGAAGTAATTTAATTATAATTAATTAAATGTTATTTTATTTATTGGTATTTAAAATTAATTGTCAATTATAATTCTCAATTAATTATTAATTGGTAATTAATTAAAATATAATTGGTGATTAAATTTAATTGATTAATTGATAAATATGTGAATTTTAGTAATTTCTTTTCTGTAGCGGGTTGTGGCTTTATAGAGGAATAGGGTGGGAAGTAATTTAGTTATAATTAATTAAATGTTATTTTATTTATTGGTATTTATTTAAAATTAATTATTAATTGGTATTTATTTAAAATATAATTGGTAATTAATTTTTATTGATTAATTGATAAATATGTGAATGTTAGTAATTTCTTTTCTGTAGCGGGTTGTGGGTTTATAGGGGAATAGGGTGGTAAGTAATTTAATTAATTAAATGTTATTTTGTTTATTGGTATTTATGTAAAATTAATTGTCAATTAATTATTAACTGGTAATTAATTAAAATATAATTGGTAATTAATTTTTATTGATTAATTGATAAATATGTTAATTTTTGTAATTTGTTTTCTGTAGTGGGTTGTGGGTTTATAGGGGAATAGGGTGGGAAGTAATTTAATTATAATGAATTAAATATGTTATTTTATATATTATTTATTTAAAATTAATTGACAATTAATTATTAATTGGTAATTAATAAAACTATAATTGCTAATTAATTTTAATTGATTAATTGATATGTTTTAGTAATTTATTTTCTGTAGTGCGTTGTGTGTTTATAGGGGAATAGTTTGGGAAGTAATTTAATTGTAAGTAATATTTTTATTTGTGTCTAATTTTTAATTATTTTTATATTGTTAATTAATTTATTGGCAATTGGCAAATAATTAGTATTAGTAGGTAATTTTTTATTAGATAATTTTTATTTGTAATTTTAATTGATTAATTAATATATTTTATAAAATTGTAAAATATTTTAAATAATTTGTAATTGGTATTAATATTTATGTTATTTATATTTATATATGATGTATTTACTTTCCCTACTATTGCACTCATTGGAGTGGGAATAGTAATTTTTATCCCTACGCTATCCAACGCTTTCCCTACTGTTGCAGTCACCGGAGTGGGAATAGTAATTTTTTTTTTTCGTGTTTTATATTGTGTATATTTACCGATTTCACTTTTGCACATCAAGTCACTATGTTTTTTAAATTTTTTTTATCAGATCTCTGAGAGGATTAACAAGAGATTTCACTGCACGGTCATCTGACTTCACTTCACGTATGCAAAAACAACAAGTGATGGACTGAATGTGGATCAATGTCACACACTCCCCCAGTCAAAAGATCTGGGCCCAAATCCATCGTTTTTTTGCACTCCACACCACCCTGGGTTAGACAATGGCGATATGCAAATCAGCTCTGACCCTGTTGCCCCATGGGAACAGTCCAGTCCGAACTACAAAAGCCATGTCCTTCCCAGAACGGAATCAAGCATCCGAGGACCGGACCGGTTTCGAGGTAACACCTCTCTTCAGCCCGGCTAGCTTGACTCCAAGTGGTGTGGAGTGCCTGGGACCCACGTCTGGGCATCCCCAGCGCACTTAGGGCGGCAATTGCAAAAACAACAAGTGATGGACTGAATGTGGATCAATGTCACACACTCCCCCAGTCAAAAGATCTGGGCCCAAATCCATCGTTTTTTTGCACTCCACACCACCCTGGGTTAGACAATGGCGATATGCAAATCAGCTCTGACCCTGTTGCCCCATGGGAACAGTCCAGTCCGAACTACAAAAGCCATGTCCTTCCCAGAACGGAATCAAGCATCCGAGGACCGGACCGGTTTCGAGGTAACACCTCTCTTCAGCCCGGCTAGCTTGACTCCAAGTGGTGTGGAGTGCCTGGGACCCACGTCTGGGCATCCCCAGCGCACTTAGGGCGGCAATTGCAAAAACAACAAGTGATGGACTGAATGTGGATCAATGTCACACACTCCCCCAGTCAAAAGATCTGGGCCCAAATCCATCGTTTTTTTGCACTCCACACCACCCTGGGTTAGACAATGGCGATATGCAAATCAGCTCTGACCCTGTTGCCCCATGGGAACAGTCCAGTCCGAACTACAAAAGCCATGTCCTTCCCAGAACGGAATCAAGCATCCGAGGACCGGACCGGTTTCGAGGTAACACCTCTCTTCAGCCCGGCTAGCTTGACTCCAAGTGGTGTGGAGTGCCTGGGACCCACGTCTGGGCATCCCCAGCGCACTTAGGGCGGCAATTGCAAAAACAACAAGTGATGGACTGAATGTGGATCAATGTCACACACTCCCCCAGTCAAAAGATCTGGGCCCAAATCCATCGTTTTTTTGCACTCCACACCACCCTGGGTTAGACAATGGCGATATGCAAATCAGCTCTGACCCTGTTGCCCCATGGGAACAGTCCAGTCCGAACTACTGTTTTTGCAATTCACTTCACGTATGGCAGTTGAGCACGTATGAATTGGAGAACTGGCGGTTTTTCTTCCACTGTTTCAGGATGCCTGAGTTAATATGCCGCTGTTTGCCCACTGGGGCGACAGTGTGATCATGCATGAACTTGGTAATATTTTGCCCACTTGAGCTTCATTGTGGCATTCTGTCCTTTATTTTCCTCAGAGTGGTAATCTACACTGAACTTGCCTGAACTTTGTACATGGACTCGCATGAGCATTTATCATGCGCAGGGATAATTTATTTATTTTTAGGCACACAGTGAAAGACTATGCCCACTGGGGCAAGAGATACATTGTGGTTTAACACTGTTTATTTAAGTGTTATACTCGCTAATCATGTTTGTTCATTTTGGAGACGCAAGATGCGCTTTATTTAAACATTTTGTCTGCCAGAACCCTGCAACAAAGCTGCCTCCTAAACGTGTATACCTATGTTTATTTGACAATTTATTATTTGAACTCTTTAAGTGATCCGTGCAGTTTAGCTCGAGATGTTTAATACCTGTGAGTCTGTTCACCATTTCTAATTGTCATGTGACTGTATTTAACTCACCTGTTCACTTACACTCACGCTCGTGAACAAGAGGAAACTTCCTCGAAACGCGTCGAGTGGAGCTATCATTAAAAGCTCGTTAAACTGCACAAGCTGGCCCGGACATTCCGTCTTTTCTTAAACGATTCTTGGAATAAGCTTTGGATATATATGTATATATATATATATATATATATATATGTATATGTATGTTTTAAAAAAAATTTTTATAGTTAATTATTTATTCATTTTAAGTTTAAGTATTTTAAGTAAATTAAATTAATTATATTATATTATATTGGTTTTAAATTAATTTTAAGATATTTAAAAAATTCGATATTTTGACTGTCTATATTTTTTCCTATTGATATTTTGGAGTCGATATTTTTGTACTTACCTGTTTGTAGATAGGAAGTCGATATTCTGGCATTCGATATTTTTACCTCGATATTTTGGCAACTCGATATTTTGACTGTCGATATTCTGTCAGTGATCCCTTCAGTTATCCAGTATTAGTATCTTTCATAGATTCACATGCGACCCACCCTCCTCCCCGGAGAGGCTTACCTTATCATAATGGTATACTACTATCCCAGTGCTATGAAAATCTGAGGGTTTGCCTCTCTGTGGGGATGGTTCTAGAGGGTGCTGCAGCCTGATTGGCTGGTTTCCAAGTTTGGTTCTTTTTACAAAAAGACTGAGATAGGCTATTGTAGTGACTTTTCCTTACACTATAGCCTATGGTATAATGTTATTATGACTATAATGTATATGTTTTATTGTGCCACGAGACTCCCACCTCGTTGGCGGGTATGATTCTAAGCATGTGAATCTATGAAAGATACCAATACTGGATAACTGAAGTTACAGGTAAGTAACTCGTTTTCTATCCTTCCCTCAAACTGATTGTGTTGCAGAACAAGCACTACACACCTTAGATGTCAGAAGAACACTTTCATATTACATTGAAAGAACAAAATCATTTCACAAGAGCAAACAGCTTTTTGTAGATTTTGCACCACCACACAAGGGCAATCCTATCTCCAAGTCAGGTATTGCAAGGTGGATCGTTAAATGCATTCACACGTGTTCTGCAAAAGCAAAAAGAACTTTAACTGTACCCTCTAGAGCGCATTCCACTCGCAAATTAGGGGCTACTATGGCTTTCTTAGGAAACATCCCCATGGTTGACATTTGCAAAGCTGCTACATGGTCTACACCGCTCCCATTCACCAAGCACCATTGTATAGATGTGTTAGCGATACAAGAAGCTAATGTGGGCCAAGCAGTACTTAGAATACTATTTCAGACAACTACAACAGCTACAGGTTAGCCACTGTTTTGGGAGAATACTGCTGTATAGTATTTGAAAAGCATGTGATCTACAGCTCACATGTCTCAAACAGTTAATGTTACTTACCCAGCAAACATCTGTTCTTGGCATGTACAGCTGTAGATTCACATGCGCCCACCCGCCTCCCCGGGTACCTGTAGCAGCTGCAGTTCTCTCTTTATTATACATACATACGCATGGACATCTCTATTCCACTCTTACTAACTCCATTCTCACCCTCTGTGGGAAAACAATCTAACAATGGAGTTGATGCCCATGCGCACTGTCTCCGAAAGGAAAAGTCACCGACCTCGTGACAGGAAAGACTTCTTAGAAGAAAAACAAACTGCAAACATCCGGACCCAACACTAGATGGCAGGGGCATGCAAAGCATGTGAATCTACAGCTGTACATGCCAGGAACAGATGTTTACTGGGTAAGTAACATTATTACTTTGCTGCCAGGCATCCCTGTATAAAAGTACGCCTGCTGATGGTAAACATTTGTAAAATGTTGTACTGAAATGTCTAGTGATCCTCTTTCTGCTTCCCTCTCTCAAGTCCTTCTCTTTATTTTGACCCCTGCCCAGCAGGGCTGTGCTCGCGGCACTCTTAAAGGGTACTTCTGGTCTTGTCTGCGTGCTTGAAACTGGCAGACCTACCCTTTTTATTTAAATCCCCTATTGTAAAAAGATTTCATAAGGGGCTTGTACATGTGTTCCCACTTGCCCCAATCATCATGCCGTAGTGGGACCTTAATTTGGTTCTCACCTCTCTGATGTGTGCTCAGTTCAAAGTTCTGCACAACTGCCCCCTACAGCTGTTTACCATCAAAACAGCCTTTTTAGTGGCAATAACTTCTGCCAGGAAAGTGAGCAAATTGCATGCTCTGTCATCCAAGCCTCCCTACCTGACCATCTTTCCTGATAAGTTGGTGCTTTGCTCTAGGGCCTCCTTCTTGCCAAAAGTAGTAGCACCATTCCCATGGGGCAATCAGTCACTTTGCCCACTTTCATTTCTCCTCCGCACCTCTCTAAAGTGGAGGAATATATTAAATATTTAATTACCTGTTTTTATTAATTAAAATCATCACACAGTAAAATAGAAAACAATTGTTTAAAACTAGTCACCTGCCCGCTACCCCTTTCCTATCCCTTCAGTTCCATTGTCCGTTTATCCAGCTTCCAGCCCTTAATTCATTTGAACAAGTTCTCAGGGTTTACTTATAATTGCTTGTTTGATAAAACGATTTAAAACACTGAGGCTTAAAGTCTGGTTTAATGAATTAAAACTTTGGATAAATGGATGGGCCTCCTTAGTACCTGGCGTGGACCACCCTACCGCCTTCGACATATTGTAAAATGCGGCATACCAATAGAGAAAGGGATCATTAGACTGTCACAGGGGTGGCATCTCCTTGTAAAGTCTCATTTATGGCAATCCTGAATGAGTGCGTGAATTTTCCCAGTCTTGCTAGGTTTCAACAGCACAAGAGGTGTAGTCAGGAATCTTTAGAATAGGAACATAGCCTGCACTGTTTTCCCCCTTACGAGCCCACGCTGGATTGAAATCTGTGATGCCTAGCGTGATGAGTCTCATAGAGAGTATTTTCCTACGGACTTGTATTGACCGTGCCTCCTGCAAATAGGGTTGAGCTTTCCCAAAATATATGATTTGTCCAGTGGCTCTGTGATCAAGCTCGGGCAGAAGGTTTTGAAGTCTAGAGCGAACGATGTTTCTAGACCCTGCTTGTTCACCGCTTTCTTCTAGCTGGATAGAGGGATTTCAGGTAGTTGTAAGCTTTCTGCCTCTATATCCGTAGGATGGTTGTGACCTGGCCAAGGCTGGCATGCCAGGATGAGCCGATCTCCTAGAAAACGGACCTTCGTGGGTATCTAAGTGAGTCTGCTGTTGCCCTCATAGTCCTGATGTATTGCTTTATCAGGCCCCCCCTGGCATATTAAGTTTGGCCTTTGAAGATCAAGCTCCAGCCTCAGCCTTTTTTTCATTGCTGCTCGCGGGATGAGCAGCACTGATTTATATGCCTCGATTTGGGTTGTATTTAGTAACTTGTCCAACGCCCCAGGGAAAGCCAAATGGCCATAACCGATGGTAGGGAGCAATTTTGCTTTAAGAACCATCCGTATCTGCTCCGCTGATGGACTTAACAGATGGTGGCTGAGATGTCTTAATAGGTGAAAGACGTTGTTGGCCTTAGATTTCAGATGTTTTTGATGAGTGTTTGAGTTGGCCCTTTCTGAGAGCCAGGTCCCAAGGTATTATAGGCTGCCACTGTATCAATTAGCAGTTCTCCCAGATGCCAGTAGGCTTGCCTTCTGTGTCGATGTTTCCCGAAGACCACTACCTTGGTCTTTCCCTGATTGACCAGTAGGTAGTTGTGCTGGTTAAAACAATCCAGCGCGTGCAAGGCTCTCTGAAGGCCCACTCTATTGTGGTCCATTATTACTGTGTCGTCTGCGTTTTGTAGTACCGGCAGCTTCGCCCTGCCCAGCCTTGGAGATACTAGGCTGGCACCTTGCAGAGCGGCCCCCCAGATCTGTGGTGTAAAGATTAAACAGAAGGGGGGGGGCAGTACACAGCACTGATTAAAACTGTTGTTTGTTAGAATTTTAAAGGTTACTGTGTTGGCACTTGTTTCGACCCAAACACAAGTATCTTCATATAGTGATGTTATTACTTCTAATAATATGGGTGGGATCCCCCAACTGGATAATTTCCGCCATGGCCTTCTGCCGTCAACTTTATCAAAAGCTGTGCTGTAATAAATGAAACAGTAAAACATTGGGAAACTATTCTTTTTAACCGCCTGAGTTGATAAGTGGGCTAATGCAATGAAGTTGTCCATAGATGAGAAGTGTGACCTGGAGCCTGATTGGTAAAATGGAATAATGCCTTTTTCTTGTGTTCATGACTCCAGGTCCTTCAGAAGGGTCCCTTGCTCACTGTGCCACTGGATTCAAGCTAGCCTGGCTGAAGAAGGGTGACATACCCTGAAACCAGTGACATACCCTGAAACCGGTCCCAGGATGCTTGTTTCCGGTCCAGGGAGAACCTGGCCTGGCAGTTCGGTCTGGACTGTTCACATGAGGCACAGGGTCAAGACTGATTTGCATATGGCTGGGTTCAAACTGGGGTGGCGTAGTGGGTAAAAGAACAAATAATTTAACCCAGATTTTGACTGGGGCAGAATGTTTGCATTGTCAGCATTCCATCCATCATTTGTTTGCTGTAACACTTTTCGCCCTAAGTGGGATGAGTATGCCTAGACGTGGGTCCCTTGCTCACTGTGCCACTGGATTCAAGCTAGCCAGGCTGAAGACTGGTGACATACCTTGAAACCTGTCCCAAGATGCTGTTTCCGGTCCAGGGAGGGCCTGGCCTGGCAGTTCGGTCTGGACTCTTCCCATGAGGCACAATGTCAATACTGATTTGCATATGGCTGGGTCCAAACTGGGGTGGTGTAGTGGGCAAAAGAACGATGGATTTAACCGGATCTTTTGACTGGGGGAGAATGTTTGCATTGTCAGCATTCCGTCCATCATTTGTTTGCTGTAACAGTAATCAATGAAGCAGCAAAATATTGGGAAACTCTTCTTTTTAACCGCCTGAGTTCATAAGTGGGCTAATGCTTTTAAGTTGTCCATAGATGAGTGTGACCTGCATCCTGATTGGTAAAATGGAACAATGCCTTTTTCTTGTGCCCATGACTCCAGGTCCTTCAGAAGGAGTTGAGCGTAGGCCTTTGCTTCTATATCAAGAAGGGTGACAGGGCTGTAATTAGATGGTTTGGATCGGTCGCTCTTCTTGAAGATAGGGAAAAGTATGGAAGCCGTCCAGGAGTCCGGTGTCCTTGCTGTTAAAAGGATATTATTGAAGAGTGGGGTTATGACTGCTGCCCAAAAGTCTGCTGCTAATTTAAATAACGGTGCTGGTGTCCCATTTGGCCCTGGTGCTCCATCGTTTCTCTTTTTCGAGATGGTTTTGGTGACTGCATCAGTTTTTATTGATGTACCTGGGCGGCCTACTGTGCCCCAATTCCCAGCTATTCAATTCTATATAACCTTTGTCGAGATTGAAAGTAGAGTGCTGTTATTTTGCATTGTTTAACCCACGATGCCCTGTTCCCCAGTTGACCGGTTCTGAGGGACCTTTGTACAAAAATATAGTTTATTTTATATGATTTAGGTTGAACCAATTACTCTCCACCACCCCGTTCTCTCTTGAGACGCCTCGATTACTCAGCTGGTTGATGCGCCTCCAGTACCTGGTGTGTTTCTTCTCTTTCAACAGGGAGAACACTTTAAGCCATTCCTTTTCTGTGTGTTCCTTTCTCTGCTCCCAAACTTCCTTTTTTTAAGCTGACCTCAAGGCTGCTATGGAAGGGTTCTCAGTTGGAATACCCCCTCTTTTCTTAACTAACAGGGCCTTTCGTATTGCATGGTTGCATTTGGTTATGTCCTTCAAATGGCTTGGAATGCTGGGAGTCAGCAGGGGCTTATTACTTGAGCGCTGTTGTCGTTTCCCAAGAATAATTGGAGACCCCCGTGCAATGTTCTCCCAGTCTTTTATTGATAAATCTTGTATTGGTAGGGTTGTGCCTTGCTGCTTCGATTCAATCCGTGCTTGCAATTTGTGTCTAATTTTTGTTGACCATTTCATCCTTTAAAGTACCTCGTATGTTTCTTCCCCTCTCATCTCTCCGTTTATATGGGAGGAGGTTGCTGTCGGTACCACAAGTTGTATCGTGGCCCTCAAGGGATTATGATCTTTTTCAGCCTTGTCTTCAACTTTGAAGTCTATCATTCCGTCTGCGATGAGTTCACTGACCAAAAAATAATAGATTGTCGAGATATTTCGGAAAGTTGTTTTTTTTGGCACCAGAATAGAGCGCGTGCTTCTTTTAGTGCTTGGATTGAGCTTTACTTGTGATATTGAGAAGATTGAATAGGGGTTCGGCCCGACCCCTCCCTGCACCTGGATGTGGTTCTCCTTTTATCTAAATCCCTCAAATTGAAATCCCTTAAATTGAAATCCCCCAAATTGAAATCTCCCAGAATAATTACTTGATGGAACTTATATTTAGTTAAGAGGTCATCTAGTGAACAAGTCAGGGCATCCATAGCTTCTTTTGTGTTGTAATATGCTGGGTTTATGCTGGGCTATTTATTAGCAGAAGACGAAGCGAGTTGAAATTCAGGCCAATAATCAATAAAGCTTGAAGCCCTGATATTCTTGTTTGAACTTCTGTATTCACGAGTCTGTAAGCATGCTTTAAAAAAAATGGAGAATCCTCCAGATGGCTTACCATGTTTGGTAGCTGGTACGTGGAGCTTGTAGTACCCTGTCAGAAGGGTGCTAGACAGGCCCCATATCTCCTGGATGCTTACTATGTCACCCTTGTCTAAAATCTCATGTGTGAGTTTTCCCTTTGCGATTTTGCTGATCTCTGCAATGTTCCAGGATATTATTGTAAGTTGTTGCTGGGGCGGGTTTAACATCCCTTTCCTCAACTCAGTCGAGCTGGCTGCCTTTTTTGTTAGCAGGGTACTTCTTTATTCCTGTATGATCTTGAGCGAAATGACTTGCATGTACAGCTCATTAATTATTGTGACATGTGACCCTGATGTTAACTGGGGCGCTTGAGCTAGTCAGACTGCTACAACGGGCTATGTTGCTGTAAGTCACATGCAAGACGGAGCGAGACCCCTTTTCCCCTTTATTCTCAGCGAGGACATGTTGGTATTTCGATTGTCAGGGGGCTGGGCATCTATACCTCACTCAGCAAGCTGCTGTGATTCGTCCAGTACAGCTTGTTGGAGACTCTTTTGTCTCATTCCCACACAGGCTGAATCCCCATGAGTGTACTCCTGGAGTTTCATGAATCGGACCCCTTCTAGGTCTTTTGTTTGGATTTGCGTCATGTGTAAAAAAAGCGGAGGATGTAGCTCTTGTTTAGGATGTAAATGCTGATCCTTGATGCAGTTAGCAGTCCGTACCACCTCATAGATGTTTGTTGTTGCCTCCTAAATTGGTGTTTATTCTATTCTTTGCTCCTGGTCTTCCGGGCTTGTCGCAGAGCTTGATCTAACGGAGTAATTCAGGATATTTATGGTTGCTGGCTTTTCTTCCTAGTATACACAGCAATGATGTCTTCTTCACTGTTCCTGGCTGAAATAGCGAGGAAGCGTTGGTTTCCTTTGGTAAAGTGACTGCCTTTGCTTGGGTGCTGACGTCCACCTTCGCGAGACATGCTCCTACTGCTGTAAAGAGGGGGAGCAATTACACGTCTGGACCGACAACCAACTTTTCGAGTGGGGTACGTTGGATCAAAGAAATGTTGTACGGCGCAGAATAGGACTATCTAGTGTTGGGTCGTCCTCTTCATCAAAATTTGCTAGACTGACCGAAAAACATCCTCCTGAAGGCTTAAGACTCTTCCCACCAGATCGAAGGCTGCTACCATGACACTGCAACGTGAAGTTCCAGTCCTTGACATTTGTCAGGCAGCAATGTGTGCGAGGAAGAACTGTAAGATTCTAGAACGAGTCTAGAGGCGGTCTTACTACCCTACAGCCAAATCATGGTACAGAAACACGATTAAGGCCTATCATAAATTGGTCCGGAAGATTAGGGCCACATATTATGCTAATAAGATTAACATAAGTAGTAACCCCACGAAAACTATCTACACCCTCTTAAGACTTCCTGAATCCCCCCTCTGCCTCTGACATCATCATATCTTCCAACTTGCAGTGTGAGGTATTGGCCAAATTCTTCATCAGCAAGGTTGAGCGTATCCATAGCAGTTTCTGTTCGGAGAGTACAACTCCAGACCCCTTGAGGGGCTCTCCCTATGGCCTTGAGACCTACTCTCTCTCTTATCCTCCTATGTCCTCCAAAGCCCTGGAAGCCTTGTTTGATAAGGTAAAGTCGAGGTCTACGGGCGATCCTCTGACACCTGACCTCTTTTTAAAGTTTCACCAAGGTCTCTTACCTGGGCGCGTGGACTTGATCAATCTCTCTCTATCCTCTGCGTCTATCCCCAAATCGTGGAAACACACCAAAGTTATTACCTTGCTGGAAAAACCGACACTAAAGGCTTCTAGGCTTGAAAACGTCCGCCCAATCTCTCTGCTCCCATTTCTTACCAAATCTACGGAATGACACATTAATACTATTTTAACTCAATATCTGGAAGGTAACTCTACACTGGACCCCTTTCAAAAAAGTTTCGGCCTCTGCATAGTACGGGGTCCTCTTTACTTGCTGTCACGGAGCAATTATGGGCCTCTCTGGATGAGAGCAGAACCTTGGCGCTGATTTTACTTGACCTGAGTGCAGCTTTAGACACAGTCTCTCACAAGATCCTGCTGCACCGGCAGAGGGAATTCGGCATCAATGCCAAGACCTTCTCCTGGTTCTTGTCTCTCCTGGCCGACAGGATCTCCCAAGTAATTTCCCCTCCTTTTCACTCGTTCATCCACCCGATATGCTGTGGCGTTCCTCTAGGCTCCGCATTGAGCCCTACCTTGTTCAATGTCGACATCCGTCCTTTGGCCATGGTAGCAAAAGCACATAACATCTCCTTGGTGTATCTGCTGACGACACGCAGTTGGTGTTTTCCCTCTCTAATGATCCTAGTCAGGATTTAGCGAAATTTCAGGGAGATGGGACTGCTATCTCTGACTGGATGGCTGACCATTACCTGCAACTTAATTCCACCAAATCCAAAGTCCTCCTCGTGGGTAAGGACGCCCACCTTTGGGGTAACCAGTCGTGGCCCCCTCGCATTTTATACATCCCCCCTGCCTAAATCTGTCGTCCAGAACCTGGTAGTTTCGGTGTATAGCACCCCACTCTAAATCAATAGTAGGCACCTGCTTCGGATTGTTACGTGGCCTAAAGCCCCATTTAAAGACTTTTTGATCCCCACACCCGGCAGCGGATTGTCCAATCCAGTGTCCTGTATAGATTGGACTTTTGTAATACGTTGTTCCTTGGCTCTAATATGTCAGTGATCAAAAGACTCCAAAGTGCCCAGAATGCAGCAGCCCATGCTCTGTTCACACTCCCTAAGCACTATCACGTCTCTGACCTCCTTCGCCGGCTACACTGGCTGCCAATACAACAGAGAATCCACTTTAAAGTTCTTTGCATTACCCACAAGATTTTTGCGAGCCTCTGCTCTAGGATTCTGAGTGACTTTTGTCTCCCTTATGCACCTGCCTGTGCCTTGCGCTCAGCATATCTCCATCTTGCCCAAGTGCCTTGGGTATGCAGGGCAAGAGAAGGTGGTTGCTCCTTCAAGGCAATGGTGCCTGCCCTTTGGAACCCCCTACCTTTTCCTACACGTAGCATCTCTAACCATTGGGCTTTTAGAAGGGCTGTGAAGACTTGGCTATTCCCCGATCTCTAAGCTGCCTCCCCTATTCTACTCTACCACACAGTATAGCGCTGGGTAGTCCCTTTGCTGGGTCCGCCTTGCGCTTAATAAATGTTTTTAACATAACATTGTTGCACAAGTTAACGAAGCGCTACTTCCTGGACAGTCAATTCGGCAGGGACGGCCTTTATGGCCACTCTGCCCTGCAGGGCTTCCTGGTCCAAACTAGTCTGCAGTCCCTCCTCCGAGGATGGTATTGCTTGGGTGTCTAATGTAAGGTAAGAAATCTGTGGCTAGATGTCTCTATCAGATGGACAAGTTACTTATCTTCAGTAAAGCCTTATCTGGTAGAGACCTGATCTAGCCGCAGATTCTTTATCGATCCTTCCCGCACTGCGGAAAGGCTTTAAGGGTCAGGTCTGATCCCTTTCGGGGCCCTAGTAGTTCTAAACACACCACCGTCAGTGCACTGTATGGCTCCACGCTTCTGGGCTAGAAAGTCATGAAAAATAACGGACGTCAGCCTGTCGAGGTGACTCCTATATACGTGACGCAGCCATCACTTCCAGTGCCGACGTCGATGTCACGCGGAGCCCACAGATGCCACTTACCGGTGTGCAAGTTTATTGCTCGAGCGAACGTCTTCTGGATCCAGCCTGACATCTGGGAAATTCTTGGGTAAGAAATGTGTGGCTAGATCATGTCTCTGCCAGAAAAGTAACTTGTCTGTTTAGGCTAAATAAAAATAAATGAAAAAAGTATGCTGTAGCAATTTGGTGATTTTATTTCTTCAGCTTCACATTGCCTTAAGGTCCAAGGACCCCAAACCACTGTTGCTCTTTCATTGAGGGAAGTTGGTGTTATACTGTATGGGCTTCATTTGTTGATTAAAACTGAAGTTTTTTAATTCACCTGATCATCATTGGTTATTCCTACGCCACAGTCATTTATTCTATCTGCCTCTACAGTATTGCAAAAGTAGCATAGATGTTCCTACTTTAAGATGTGCCCTGTCAATGCACAGTTTGTTCTATACGAACTTGACATTTCAAAGCATATAGTAAACACTTTACAGAATAATGGTATTGTGATTCCGATTCAGATTCAGAAAGAACTTTATTCGGATATCCAGGTATCCACAAAAGTACAAATAAATAAAGACGTCATAAAATCCCAAAAGTACATACAAAGATGCCCCAAATTTACAAATCAAGCATAGTCTGTCTTGCTCGAATAGCTATTCGCAAAAAAGTGCCAGTACTAAAGATAAGTTCAACATCATCCAGAGTTAATATCTTTAGATAAGCATTTTCCAAGCTAATGGGTTTATAGTTTTTAAAATACGAAGTTAAAAACCATTTAATATATTTCATATAAAATTTGCAAAAGAATAAGAAATGCAAAGCAGATTGGCCGCTCAGGCCATCACACGGACAAGGCAAAAAATCAAGTTCATTGTGGTGGCCGAGGGGAAAACAAAGTGCGAATTTAATTGTGCCTGCCCTTAGGCGAAATAATAAGCCCCGCTCCCAATGACTCATCGGAATTGTCAAATAGCGAGGTGTGGGTAAGATCAGAAAATCGTGAGCCAGATAAATAGAGACAATTGTCTTCAAGGATTCCCTGCGTAATCTTTCTCGGCTGTACAGTGTGTATAAGGCATGTCGTAAGTCATTTTTATGAGGGAGAACGTTTGCAGTATGATTAGTGAAAACACTCCCTTACTTAATACTGCAAAGGCTATTATACACTCCAGAGAGCCAAGGGATATTCATACATTTATCACAATTCAAACAATCAGTGATGATATCTCTTGTGAGTGAGGCCGCAGGGTTCTTCCAGGTAGAGAGCCAG
Source organism: Lissotriton helveticus (assembly GCF_964261635.1). Classification (NCBI taxonomy): domain Eukaryota; kingdom Metazoa; phylum Chordata; class Amphibia; order Caudata; family Salamandridae; genus Lissotriton; species Lissotriton helveticus. The sequence goes on from NC_136059.1 coordinate 647,348,838, forward strand.
AAGAGAGCGTGGTGAGCGTTTCTTCATATCCAGATATGTTGACCTTTTGGAAGTTGTTGTCCAGGTCTTTGAGTCTTTTTGCTTCTTTCAAGCCCTAAGCCTATTAGAATCAAACAACCTGACTTGAACAGGATGTACTCAAGCTATAGCTACCGTCCCTTGCTGGCTGTCTTGACTCCTAATTAAGTCTCATTTCAGCATGAGGCTCCAGTGGCCGATCTGTTATCTGGATGTCTAGGTGTATGAGCAAGTGGGAGTCTGTAATTCACCTGAACTACTCTGACCTCATTTCCCCCCTGCCGCATGGGGGAGAGTATTTGACTTAAGTGGCAGGTGAACTTCTTTTGAAAAATGCCTTAGAAAATAGTTCTCCAAGCACTTGAGAGTGACCTTCCAATCACCTGATCACTTCTTGGGGTTCAGGTGTTTCATGACTCTCAAGAAGGGCAAGAGGGATTCACCTAGCATGGATCTTTGTCTCCACAACACATTTGTAAGGAAGGTAAACATTATAGATGATCGTGTTTGCTCAGATATTGCAAGTGCATATAAATATTCAACATAACAGGGTGGGGAGTGAATTGAGCTGGCCCTTTCAGTATACTACTCTATCTTTAAATTGGATGACACATTTATGATTACTTCTGGTGCATAGTGACCTGTAAAGTTTTCTCATAGCAAGCAGTAGTTTGGAGTACCTCCAGTGGCCTGTCGTGAACCGGAAAACAATGTTATTGGTGCCATAGGTGAAGTCCACATTCAGTGAAAAGGCAACCCATAACCCTTAACATCATTCCTTTTATCAGTTTGCCACGGATGCTTTTTAACATTTAATGTGATCCTCTTTGGTTCAGTGTCTTTTTATCCTTAAGACTTATAGGTTAAAAGACTGCAAGTGTTGGTAGAGTGTGTTTATAATGCTTGTGTTTTAACCATGATACTGAACCCTATAAAGCATCTTTGAAAATAGTCATTACAGACACAGTCTTGGTTTATTCTAAAGAGATCTGTATTTTTAAGATGGAACTCTCACCTCAGGACTGCTGAAAAGGCGCCTTGGTATACCGACATCCGGGTCCGCTTAGGGAATTCTCTTTAAAATTGATGGAAACAATTGCTCCCCATATTATCCCTTCCAAACAATTTCTTTTATGAGGACACTTCAACACTGAAAGTAGTGTAAATATGGACTCTGTCCACTTCCTTGAAGATATTTCTTCTCTAGGGCTGGAAAAGATGAATGTAGGACCTATGCGCTCCTCAGGCTATACCTTAGATCTTGTTTTCACTAACTTGCCTCGTATACACTCTGTTCTCCCACCCCCGCCCTGTGGTCTGGTCTGACCACGCCCTGATTAAATTTCAGTTAAATGATACCCAATTGACGGCATGCCTACCTCTCCCATCTGTAATACTAAGAGACTAGGGCATAAGATTACAGAGGAGGCTTTTGCTAAGGAGTTCATACCTCTCACCTTTGATAAACCTGGCGATATTAGCACCAGTTTATATAAACTGCCAGAAGCCATAAAATCAGTAACTGATATGCTTGCTCCACCCAAGAAACAGTATTCTAACCCCCTAAGAAAGCATGCAGCTTGGTTCACTCGTGAAATTCGCAGAGAAATCTAAATACAAAAACTGGATAAGACGTGACGAAAAACCCAAACTCGGTCAGAAAAAGAAACGTTTAAAAACGCTTTTGCTCTTAACCATAAAAACCTCAAGATTGCTCAGAAAGCCCATATCTCCCCCCCAATTAAGTCAAGATGGTAAGTACTGTAATGCCCTTCTAGCAGCAGCAAATGAAGCAATGCTGAACAGTTTGCAAGTGGCTCAGAACACAGCATTTAAAATTTGTATCTGATAGAGACTACTAGCCGCAGATTACTTAATGTAGAATTATCCACAGGCGTGAGACTGGATCCGGAAAAAAAAAATCCACAGCATCCCTGCACCCCGGGGGCGATGGCATTGTGCGACTCCGCCCAGGCGGCGTCTGCGTACGTGACATCAGCGAGGTCACCTAAGTCCCACCCCGACACGCTTATGTCAGTTTTTCTCCTTTTCCTCGTGCAACTCAGATCCTGTTCGTGCTCCGGGCCTGTTTAGGCCTTTCCCTTTGCTCTTGCGTATGTTTGTGGGAACAACGTGCAGATGCCTTCAGGCTTTAAGACTCGCTCGTCTTGTGGACGCCTGATGTCGGCAACGGACCCTCACCTCATTTACATGTGGTGCTTGTGGAAGATCATGGCCAGATCGGCTTCGATACCTCGATCAGCTTCTGCAGAAGGTTTTTGAAGCAGTCGTCGTCGTCCTTATCCCTCTCCTGTGCCTCAGGAGCGTCGCTCCCCTGTCGGTAAGTGTCGCAGTTTGTCCCCGAGGGCTGCAGGAGTTCCTGTGGTGTCGTGGGAAGTCGCCGTTGCTCGAGCCCCTCTCGGCCCTTTTGAACAGGCGGCGGTTCTGTCTGAGGTGATGCAGCTACAGCACTGGCAGCTGCTGACCCCTCGTCCCTCCTCTGGCCCATCTCGTTCCTCCCCTTCTGTCTGGTGTATTGACTTACGGCTGTGGTGGGCTTCCTTCTTTTTCCCTTGTCTCCTTGGAGCCTCTGGGTTGATCTTCTTCCTCTTCCTTGCCTTGGCCTTGGATGGAGGTTCTGTTGACCAGTAGGGGCGCGTGGGGTGCATTGGCCTCCCCTTGTCTTGCCCTTGTTTCCTCTGTTGAGTGTGAAAGGGCTTACTCTTTCTTCTACTTTTTTTCTTCCCACACCCCTTTTGGGATCGGTGGTGTTCTGCTTGTGGGGGTTCCCAATGCCTGGGGGTACGGGGCTCCTCGCCATGTTCGTTGGACTGGTCTCCTGTGGGACCCTCTGTTATGTCCAGACTGGTGGTGTCCTTTCGCAGACCCTCCTACCCCGTGGGTATGGCTAAGGTATCTATTCTACGTTAAGGAATCTGCGGCTAGTAGTCTCTATCAGATGTACGTGTTACTTACCTTCGGTAACAATGTATCCGGTAGAGATGATTCTAGCCGCAGATTCCTTCACGGCCCGCCCTTCCTCCCCGTTCTGCAAGGACCTTTGGTTTGGTCTTCTGCACTCGCCTCCTGGTGGGTGGCTATGTCTTCTGTGAGTGCATTCTTTTGCTCATTTAATGGGATGATTAGTCTTGCCTGGTTGTGTTCCACTGGGTTCTTGAGGGAAGTCCAAGCGACCCTGATTGGCATACCCATAGACGGCTTCTGCGATTCCCTAGCCTCTTTTTTCCACAACAAGATTGCTGACATCCACAACAGCTTTGACAACCAACCCGGAAGGCAACCCACCCTACCATCAGCTGACCATCTTCCCCCCGTTAACACCCTTAACGCCTGGAACCCAATCTCCACTGAAGACACCATCCGCCTGATGAACTCCATCCACTCTGGATCCCCCACAGACCCATGCCCCCACCACATCTTCAACAAAGCAGACTCCGTCATAGCTCCGCACCTCCGAGACGTCATCAACCGCTCCTTCAACTCCGCTACCTTCCCAGAAGACTGGAAACACGCTGAACTCACCGCCCTTCTGAAAAAACCAACAGCAGACCCCACCGAACTCAAAAACTACCGCCCCATCTCACTTCTTCCATTCCCGGCCAAAGTCATCGAGAAAGCTGTCAACAACCAGCTCTCCGCCTTCCTCGAAGCCAACAAATCACTCGACCCCTCACAATCTGGCTTCCGAGCCAAACACAGCACTGAGACCGCACTCATCGCAGCAACAGACGACATTCGAACTCTACTGGACAATGGAGACACAGTCGCCCTCATCCTCCTCGACCTCTCTGCAGCCTTCGACACAGTCTGCCACAGCACCCTTTTACAACGCCTCAGAAACATCGGAATCCAAGGAAAGGCACTGGAATGGATCACCTCGTTCCTCACCGGAAGAACCCAGAGAGTCCGCCTCCCACCATTCAAGTCCGAGGCCTCTGAAATCATCTGCGGCGTACCACAAGGATCCTCACTCAGTCCCACCCTCTTCAACGTATACATGAGCCCCCTCGCGGCCATCGCCCGCCAACACAACCTCAACATCATCTCTTACGCGGATGACACTCAACTGATCCTATCTCTTACCAAGGACCCCAGCACCGCCAAAACTAACCTACACGAAGGAATGAAAGAAGTCTCCGAATGGATGAAACAAAGCCGTCTGAAACTGAACTCAGACAAAACAGAAGTCCTCATCTTAGGTAAATCCCCCTCTGCATGGGACGATTCCTGGTGGCCGGAAGCCCTCGGAAATGCACCCATCCCGACAGACCACGCACGGAACCTTGGCGTCATCCTGGATTCTTCACTCTCAATGAACAGACAAGTCAACGCCGTATCCTCTTCCTGCTTTAACATTCTTCGCATGCTCAGAAAAACATTTCGCTGGATCCCCTCCGAAACAAGGAAAACAGTCACCCACGCTCTAGTCACGAGCCGACTGGACTACGGAAACACCCTCTACGCAGGTACCACCGCTAAACTCCAGAAGAAACTACAACGAATCCAAAACGCCTCAGCCAGGCTCATATTAGACATCCCACGCAACGAACACATCTCTGGTCACCTTAAAGACCTCCACTGGCTACCCGTCAATAAGAGGATTACTTTCCGACTGCTTACCCACGCACACAAATCACTCTACGACATCGGACCAGATTGCCTCAACTCTCGACTGTCCTTCTACTCCCCCTCCCGCCAACTTCGCTCTTCCAGCCAAGCCTTCGCCACTGTACCTCGCATCAACAAGACCACCATGGGAGGCAGATCCTTCTCATACCTGGCTGCCAAAACATGGAATTCACTCCCCACTTACCTTCGCCTCACCCAGAATCACCTAGCGTTCAGAAAGCAGCTTAAAACGTGGATATTTGACAAATAATCCACCTTCCCTTCCTAAGCGCCTTGAAACCCTCTGGGTATGTAGTGCGCTATATAAATGTTATGACTTGACTTGACTTGACTTGCCTATTTGGCGACAAATCTGACAAAGGCCAGTACATCAACCTGCACAGTTCTTTCATGAGCAGGGTTGCAGATCCCAAAGCAGAACTTGAAAGTCAGACCAAGTGAGCTGTCCGATTCCCCCACCTCTCCGGCTGCCGCAGTCTCTAAGACTCTCCATTCAACCCAGCCATCCTGTTTGTAGCAGGATCAGGCACCACATGCCTCAGTGGTCTGCGATAACCTCCAGTAAGTGTGTGCTTCAGATTGTGCAGAGGGGTACACTCTCCCATTCACGGAAAACCGTATAACGGCTACCTGCAAACGATTAATGCAGATATATTACCCAGCACTACTGAGCCCAGGAGGCACCACGGTGTCCCCACCCACTTAGGAGAGTGTCACGAGTACTTGTGCAGCTGGGATCACTGTTTGCTGTTCATGCCCGAGTCAGCCCATGAGGAAGTGCGGGTGTTGCACGAAACGCGTAATCTCTGGGTGTTCCTGTCCTTATTGAGCGCTGTAGCTGCAACCAATTAAAGCGCTGAACACGTACCTTCTTGTGAGAGGCTGTTCCTTACGAGGGCATCTTGTTGGTGAAAATATATATATATAAATATAGATATATTTGCTGCACTCTGTTTAACAGTACCCTGCACTGCGTACAGCAAAAGACAGGTGAAACAATTAAGTTTAGGAGCCATGTTTGCACGTGTTTAGTAGTGCACTAAAATCCCAGTTTTTTGGAGGGGGAAGTTCCGATAGTCGCTGGAAGAGCTGCATAACTTCCTTTACACAGAGTATCCCTTTATGAAGATTAGAAGAACTTTATTGCATGATTAAAAAAAAACTTTGAAAGTACAGGATTTTAAAATATATCAAAAGTACATATAAAAAGGAGTATAAATTAAGTCCATTATAGAAAAGAATGGCAAATGGAACTTGCCAAGATGTTATGCTGATGGCAGTTCACAGACTTTGGGCCCCTCACAGATTTGTTTTTGCTGCTCGTTCCAAGAACCTTACTAAGGCACAGTTTAGTTTGGTGTTCCGAGGGTCAAAGCAGGCCAGAACTGCTTCTCTGCACGATCTAATCATATTTATATTCCAGAGTTTCCTCAGAAGGGACCGTCTTTCATTCAGCAGATTTGGACAAAGGCATAGGATGTGTATTGCGTCTTCTTTGTGGGTCGCACAAAGTCGACAGTGTTCATGTCCGTGATCTCTTTTCCATTTTGGCAAGTGAACCAACAAGTTGATAACTCCCAATCTCAATTTTAAAAAACTTAGTTTTGTTCGTGCAGTGAATGGTAAAATTAAATACTGCTGTGGAATCAACTGGGCATAGGATTGCAGGGTCAACCAGCCGTGTCTTCTTTTTGCTAGGCGAGCCTTGTCTTCCACTGAAGACAGCTTTTTTGTGCTTATTTTCGCTAGCTGTTTGAATTCATTTTGTCTTACTTGCATGCTCCAAAGATCTTTTAGGCATAAAGTTGTTATGCCTCTTTCCCAATAATCATGCCCTGCTCGCCATAAGTTCGTTTGAAGACAGACCCATAGATAATGAGCTAGGCTGCCTTCCTTTGATGACCGCAATTTGTGGCAGCACACTAGAAAACTCATGGCTCTGGCAAGTGGTTGATGGCAGATTCCCAGTTCCAACCTGATTTGGACCGGTGATGTTTGAGTTGGTAACTTGAACACTGTTCTGTAGATTTTTGTAATGATTTTGTCCAGTTGGCCGCTGTCCGATCCTTTTAGGTTAGTGTGGGTATAATTTTTGCCTGCGCGACCTGTATTGTTGGTGCGAAAGTAGGGCCTTGTAGTTTCTTCTGTATTGTACCAATTGCGAATGCAAGTGCAGCACCCTTTTTTTTTTGTTCTTCCAGATGAGTTTTATATCTGCCGTTGTTATTAAAAATAACTCCAAGGTACTTGTGGCAGTTAGATTCAGCAATGCTTTCCTTGTTCAGGGCCCAAAAAAACTTCTTAGCCTTCCCTGGACGTACCGCCAAAATGTTGGTTTTCTTGCTATTAATCTGGAGCTCATTCTTGTGTGAGTATTCGGCGGTGGCGTCCATGAGTCTTTGCATGCCGATCTTTGTTTTGCTAAGAAGAACCACATCATCGGCGTATAGAAGGTTTGACAACAAGAAACCAGCTACTTTTGGAGCATGGGAATTTACCTTATTTAAGGCTTCAGGAAGGTCGGATAGAAAGAAGTTAAAAAGTGTGGGGGCCAGGACACATCCTTGTTTTAGGCCTTTTGTCGTCGGAATTGGACATGATAATCTGGAGCCATCCCCGATCTTAATCCTGACCCATGTGTCCTGATGTAGAAGCTGTATGGCTCTTAGAAGGTCAGTTGGGATATTAAGTCTGTACAGCTTCTGCCAGAGCTTGGCTCTGTTCACGTTGTCAAAGGCCGCTTTGTAGTCAATAAATCCCATATAGAGTGGGCAAGAACTGAACTCCGCCTGATCGATCAGGCAGGAGAGGGTCATGAGATTGACTGAGGTGCAAGTATTGCTTGTAAAACCGGTTTGATTCGGAGGAATGACAGAGTGATCATCTGCCCATGCCCTAAGTGAATTAAGCAGCACTCCTGCAAAATACTTTGCTTCGTTGTCAATTAGGGCGATATGGCTTTATGAAGATTATAATTTTTCAAATTTATACACCGAAGACATGCTGCAGTCTCAGCTGAGAGAGGAAAAATAAGTTCATGCAGGTTTGTATTCATCCTGAGTGATGAAGCCTGTATTCTCGGAGACACTTAATTTCTAGGCGATGACATTTCAGTTTGAACAGTCACTTCTCATTGCTTCAGGCAGATGCAGCCTCTGTTACTTTAGCAATGAAATCTCTGGGTAAATAGACAGTATTCACTATAGATAATACAGGCGATATTTGTGCACATTACAATGCATGCAAAGACCCTCTATCACATGCAGACTTTAATTCCATGGCTGCTCTGCCTAAGGTTTGTTGGTTAGGGTCCTCCCCCTCCTGGTTCAGGGCAGCATAACTGCAGATATCTGGTAAAGCTTTATAGCTGCAGATTCTTTACCTTAGGATAATCCCCAGGCCTCTGACTGGATCTGGATGTTTTCCTGTGTGCAGGTAGGTGGTGTCATTCAGCTAGGCGTCATTTGGCTCCGTCTCATCTGCACTGGAAGAGACATACATGATACCTGTATAGGCGCCACCCTGGAAGTCTGTCATCCGTTGTTTCCTTCCTGTAACAGGTAGCGCCGATCCAGTCAGAGCTACCCTCATCCATTTTTGTCTGGCTTTTCTGACTTTTTGTCGAGTCTTTTTGAGAGGCACTCTGTCCTGGTGGGAGGACGTCAACTAAGAAACAGGCTGGTTTCAAACCATGTGGTGACTGTCACAGACAGACGTCTGTGACAGACCCCTACATGGTGTGCTTGTGGTGCGTGTGGTTCTTGCGGTGTGACTATGACTCCAAAACCTGTGAGGACTGCCGCGCCCTGCACCAGAATTAATTAATTTATTTATTTATTTATTTAGCGATTTATAAAGTGCCTGGTGACCCGGAGGCATCCCCGCGCTATTGATACAAGTGGAGACCAGAGGAAGAAGGGGAGCTTATTTGGGGAAAAGCAGAGTTTTCAATTTTTTACGGAAGAGGAGGTGGCAGGGTTCCAGTCGCAGGCAGCGGGGGAGTGAGTTCCATCCTGCAGACGCTTTTACTGCGAACCGTCTACCGCCAGTGCGTGCCTTCCTGAATCTCGGGACGTAGGCCAAGCGTTCGTTATCAGAGCGTAGGAGTCTAGGGGCCTTGTAGGGGGTGACCATGTCTTTCAGGATAGAAGGGCCAAGACCATTGAGGAGTTTGTGGGCAGTGCACATCGCCTTGAATTCTACCCTCTGCCGCACTGGAAGCCAATGTAGGGCCTTCAGCGCTGGTCTGGCAGAGGTTCTGGAAGGGAGGCCCATAAGGAGCCGGGCTGCCGCGTTTTGAGTTCGCTGGAGTTTGGCCAGGGTAGATTCAGGGGCTCCCAGATAGACAGCATTGCTATAGTCTAGCCTGGCAAGGATCAAACCTTGAATCAAGAGTTTCCTAGATAAGGGCGGGAGTAGTGGGAGGATTTTACGGATGGAACGCATAAGTCCGAAGCAGGTGCCTGCTGTTTTGGCTGCCTGGGTCTTCATGGACAGCTCCGGTTCAAGCCAGACTCCCAAGGTCTTGATTTCTGGTTTCGGGGAGGGCACCTCACCGAAAGCGTCTGGCCAGACCGAAGGTGGGATGGTGGACCATTTCTTGCCCATGAGCATGACTTCGGTTTTCGATCCGTTGAGCTTCAATGATGACTCGCACATCCAGTGGTGGATTTCCTGGAGGCAGTTCAACAGATTATCAGGGTGATTGTCAAGATGAGAGAGTGAGACGACCAGTTGCGTGTCGTCCGCATAGCTCACTATCTTGATTCTGAAAGGGGAGACGACATCCTCAAGGGGGGCCATATAAGCGTTGAACAAAGTAGGGCTTAATGACAACCCCTGGGGAACTCCACTAGTGAGGGGGAAAGGGGCTGAGCGGGAATTGCCGTCCCATACCTGGAAAGAGCGGCCTGATAGGAGAGATTCTATCCACGCAAGCGCCGTGTCCGCGAGTCCCGCCACGGCCAGCCGGTGGAGTTGGACACGGTGATTCACTGTGTCAAAGGCTGCACTGAGGTCCAGGAGGATCACTGCCACTGACCCTCCTGAATCCAGAATGCACCTAGCCTCCTCGATGACAGCGAGGAGGGCGGTGTCTGTACCGTGGCCCGGGCAGAACCCAGTTTGGGACCGACGTAGAAGGTTGTTTGATTCAAGGAACTGGGACAGTTGGACGTTTACCAGTTTCTCGGCTATTTTGCTGATACTGGGGAGGAGCGAGATTGGCCGATAATTGGCCAAGTCGGAGGGGTCTAGTTGGGGCTTTTTGAGAAGAGCCTTAACTACAGCGCTCTTCCAGCTCGGTGGAACAGAGCCCTGGGATAGCGAGATGTTGATCAGTTCCGTGATGGTGGGGAGAATGGTGGGAACGACTGCTTTCAGGAATCTGATAGGTACGGGGTCAAGGGGGGAGCCGCTTTTCAGTTTGGCCAGGGCTGATCCTACTTCGTCCAATGATACTGCCCTAAAGGCAGTGAGTTGTGGGGGCAGTATATTTCCTGTCTGATTGGTGAGTGCGACAAAGTCCATGTGATTAGGTAGACTAGGAGGCGGGAGGGAGACTAGGATACGGGTGATTTTAGAGTCGAAGTAGGTTGCCAGTTCATCGCTTCTGTCCGGCGAAGATGAGTTGTAAGAAGGGGGCGCCGGTATTTTCAGCAGTTCTTTGGCGATGAGGTAAGATTCTCTCGCTGAGTTGGTGGCATTACTTATTCTGGTGTCGTAATATGCGGCTTTGGTGAGCCTCAAGGCGGCTTTGTAAGATCTCACCGACCTACGGTAGGCGTCCTTGTTAGTATGGAGCCAGTCCCTTCTCCATAGTCGCTCCGTTTTTTTACACTCTGTGCGGAGAGTTCTTAGTTCCGGGCTGTACCATGGAGCTGACCCAGTTTTCCCGTTTTTATCCTCACGGGTTTTTATGGGGAGGATGGAGTCGAGGGAGGTGGAGATCCACTCCCTGAACTTTCTGTCCGCGGTGGCTGGGTCCTCCGATGGACTAGGGGTTGCCTGGTCCAGGGCTTTGGCGCAATCCTCAGCCGAGAGTCTGGACCATGCTCTATCCCTAGTATAGGTGGCGGGTTTATGGGGTTTCCTGAAATCCCCTGGTAAGCGGAAGGGGACCAAAAAATGGTCCGTCCACGGGAGGGGGGGGACTCTTTGGTTTGTAAGGTGTGGAGATTAGTAAACACAGGGTCTAGTAGATTACCCTTAGTGTGTGTGGCTCCGGAGTTGGTAAGTATGAGGCCATAGGCCGCCAGGTCAGTGATCAAATCGGCTGCCCCAGTGTCAAGGGGGTCGTCGAAATGGATGTTTAGGTCTCCTAGTATAGTGAAATTGGAGGTGGAATGAGCCAAAGATGCTATTGATTCTAGGAGAGCGCTAGCAAACGGGCCATAGTGGCCAGGGGGGCGATAAACTAGGAGGCCTGACAGCGTGCTAGTCAGTGCTAGCTGGATGGTGAAATGAAGGCTTTCAGAGTCCAAGATATGGGCATCGTAGGTTCTACAGGAAAAATGATTCCTGTAGAGGATGGCCAGTCCGCCTCCTCTGCCAGATGGACGTTGTTGGGACCGGATATTATAGTCCGGGGGAAGGGCTAAGACCACATCCGAGTCCGAGTGGTCGGTGATCCACGTTTCCGTGAGGAATAGAATGTCTAGTTCGTGGTCTTCAATTAGGTGGTTAATGAGCAGGGCATGCATGGGGAGTGACCTGCAGTTCAATGAGGCAAGTTTAAGGCCCGGGTGAGGGACGCGTGGAATGGATAGTTGTAGCTGGGCTGGGTGGCAAATTGTGCAACTAGTGAATTGACCGTCTAGGTCATGAACATAGTTGCAGGTGCTGTTGTTGGTGGGTCTGAGACTGAGAAGGTCTCGGCGCGAGTATATTACCCTAGTGGGAGCTGGTTCCGGCAGGGATTCTAGCCCTGAGCCCGTTCGAGCGCGGACGGGCGCAGACGGGTTTGCCTTAAGCGCGCCTTCGGCGCGCAAACGGCGCTCCCGCTGCGCTCGTCCGCTGCGCTTGCGTGGCTGGCACATTTGAAGGGAGGGAAGAGGGCGTGGTCTCACGTGTGGGCGTGTCTCCGCCTTCGAGCCGCGATGGCGGTAGAGGGAAATCCCTGGTGCAGCGATAGGATCCGCTGTGTCAGGGGGTATGCGGGAGATTGCTCGGCGCGGTGGAGAGTGCTCGTGAGAATAAGTATTTTGTTTTTAAAAAGACAGGAAATACAATTTTAAAAAGACAGGAAATACAATTTTAAAAAGGAACAAGTCCTCCGGCTTCCGCCTCAGAGGTCAACACACATTCAAATGGCGCGCTCGTAGTCAGCGCTTAAGAATGCCTGCGGGTGGGCGTTGTCTCCCGTGTGGGCGTGTCTCCGCCTTCGAGCCGCCATGGCGGTAGAGGGAAATCCCTAGTGCAGCGATAGGATCCGCTGTGTCAGGGGGTATGCGGGAGATTGCTCGGCGCGGTGGAGAGTGCTCGTGAGAATAAGTATTTTGTTTTTAAAAAGACAGGAAATACAATTTTAAAAAGGAACAAGTCCTCCGGCTTCCGCCTCAGAGGTCAACACACATTCAAATGGCGCGCTCGTAGTCAGCGCTTAAGAATGCCTGCGGGTGGGCGTGGTCTCACGTGTGGGCGTGTCTCCGCCTTCGAGCCGCGATGGCGGTAGAGGGAAATCCCTGGTGCAGCGATAGGATCCGCTGTGTCAGGGGGTATGCGGGAGATTGCTCGGCGCGGTGGAGAGTGCTCGTGAGAATAAGTATTTTGTTTTTAAAAAGACAGGAAATACAATTTTAAAAAGACCGGTGTTGAAGGATCGATACCTCAAGCTCCTCGACACAGGATGACCCTGCAGTGCGCACGATCTTTATTGTGTGTAACGTCTCGGGATCGTTCATGGAACCACACCCAGTTATCGGCGTCGCACTCTAAGTCTTTCAGGGAAGTCTGGTATGTCTCACTAGGATAAAGAATGAAGAAAGTCGAAGAGGTCTTAGACTAAGCAGCGCCTGTTGAAGTCTTCCGATGGGGCCCAGGAGCATCGGCACTCCAGGCCTCGTGCTTTGGTGGAGCGTGAGTCATGATTCGCTCCCTGCTTTCCTTACTTTCCTAAAGTGGGATTGACCCCCCGCCCCCTACAGCTTTAAGAATTTTGGGCCAGAAATACAAAGCAATTTTCCTGTCACAAACTGCTTGATTTGCGGAATCGGGCTGTGTGCAACCGGAAAAATGCTTTTTCAGATATGCAAAATGGAATTCGGTAACTTGTTACCAAATCACAATTTGCATTTGTGATTCGGTATTATGAAAGGAATGTGTTTATAGCATCTCATCCAAATACCGAATTGTTATGGTATGTATTATTGTACGTGAAATAATTCCGATCGCAAAACATAATACTTTACCACTATTTTAAAAGTGGTGGTAACCCATTCGTAAATGGTAAAGGGTCCCCTTTTAAGAATGTTGTAAAAGTATTTTTTAAGAGCCGGCATTGGTTCAAGTGACAATTGCCTACTCTTACAAAATGAAACTTAAACGGTTCATTTTTTTTCTTTATCTACTTATCACTTTTTCCTTTAAGTAAACCGGGCTGCATTAAAAAAAACTTATATATTGATTTATTTAAAAGCAATCACAGTTATCCGGATTTGCTGACCCCAACAGGCCACCATCCCTGTGATGACTGTGATTCCTAAGAGGTCGCAGATTGCAACCTACCTCATTAATATGCATGAGGTAGGTCTATTTCTTACCCAGTAGGAATCACTAATGAAACTCAAGGTTTTTATACATTAGGAATACTGATTTCCTAATTGCGAATCCGAGTTTATCGCAATTAGAAAATCAGTATTACTGATGTTAGTACATCTGGCCCTATATAAGTCCATGCAATCTTATTTGGCTGGCCCGGCCCTATTGAAGCACCTTTGGGGCCACAGGTTTGGGAGGGGCCCCTCTGGATACCCACCGGCAGGTTTGTCCTCGGCACCAGTCGCGCCCCATGAATCCCTTGTTGGATCTACAGCAGAGCCTCTGGTGAGACTGAGACCTATCTCGGCGCAGGCTCCAATGCAGACTCTCCAAGGTAGCTCCATCCCTAACCAGACCCCCCAGGATATAGCGGCATGGATTAGCAAATTTAGGGGCACAAATGTTGAAATTTAGCGGCACAAATATGGAAATTTAGCGGCATTTTATTTGGCAGTTTTTGCTACGACTAACACAGTTATCTTTGTTTTTGAGTTATTTAACAACATGAAGCTATGTATATTTGGTTTATTTACAATGTAGACACTTTGTTTGGCTTCAAGGCTACATATAGGACATAAACATGTTAATGAATAAATGCCTACGGAACATGTATGCTTGTCGTGTTAATCTTGCAGTTCTTCTGAGCAGTCCAAATCTAGCCCAATATTGTGCTGCTGATTATAATGCAAAAACAATAATGTCCGGATGGATTGCTCTGAGATCGACCGTCGTCTGGCTGACAAAATAATTTTGTAGATGTTGTTGCTCCTTTCAGCATCTGCAGAACTTGTCACACAGTCCTTGTACACAGCTGCAAGCTGTGAAATGACTGGAATGCGGTCAGCCATCCCACGCCAAAAGAGGTCAGTGTCAATCACCCCTGAAACAGATGCCTGTACTGCTTCTGGGCCTACATGTTCAAAGTAGAGGCAAACTCCTGATCGGGAATTTCGCTGAAACCAGGGATGTCAGAATCTGCACTCTTGTCCTTAGGCAGGATGCAGAGTCGTGCAGGATTGAAAAGGCTTACTTGCTTCAAGAACCCAATGCCTGGTTGGGGATCCCCCATGTATTTGCCCGCCTTTTCCAGAGAATTTTCAAAAGCTTCATTAAGCTGGGCTGTTATATTTTTTTTCTGTGTCAGACTTAATTTAGTGGTCTGTAAAAATGGTTCTAGTGACTCCAGAGTGAGGACTTAATTGTTTGTTAGGTCAATGTGAAGGTCCTCCAAATAATCATACACCTTCATTGTCACTGGTGTCTGACTCTGGAATAAGTCCGTCAGATGTAAAATGTTTTGGCATTTTTCGGCCACAATGTCCAATTGCACTTTAATGCAGTTTCTTTGGTCGCTGTTCAAAATCCTTTGCAGATTTTCAAGTGAATATGGGGGAGACTTGCTGAGTTGCATCTTAGACTCAACAAACCCAGCATAGGCCTCAAAATGCTTGCAATGGTACTGGACAGCAGCAAACCAAGAATTCCACCGGGTACCTCAGGGGTCGGGTGCCATCCGTGGTTTCATCCCATGGTTCTCAGCAAGATGGTGCAGGTACCTTCTCTTTCTGCACTTTGGAAAAAGAGTATACTTATAGCAAACATTCAATTAATAAATGCCAGCTCTCTCAACAAAAGAAAATAAAGCAATTACATAAAGGACGACCATAAATATATCACATAAGAATATGGCAACACATATTATATTGATATACAAACTTTTTATTTAATATAGATAATTGGATCAAGCATTATTATTTCATTGGATATAGTCATTTTCAAATTAGATAATAAATTCAATATAAATAAATTGAGTGTTGAAAACAATTCACATTAAGAAAAAAACAACAACAAGACATAAACATGTAATACAGCAGTTCACATGGGACCGGTCAATAGTCTATTGTAGTAGCCAAAGCGGTTGGTTTTGACTAAATTCAATATAAATAAATTGAGTGTTGAAAACAACCTTCTCTTTCTGCTACCGGCCTTGTAAAAGATGCGCGAGAAGTACAGAAGGAAAGCATTTAGCTCCACGAAAGGCTTCCTAAATGACTCTCCAATAAGGTTCATTATGTGTGCCAAGCAGGTGATATGTATGGAGTTTGTGTACACATTTCTCAAAACAGTGTTGTATGCCTTGAGCATGTATGCCGCATTGTCAGTGTTAAAGGAAATAGCGTCCTGAAAGGCTATGCTGTACTCTGTGAGCACCTTCACAACTGCTTGCGCTACAGTCCCATGGTGGCACTGTGAGAGGAACACTGTGTCTGCTAGGTGGGTGTGGATCTTACGTCCACCCTGCGCAGAGACCACTGCAAATAACACAGTCAATACACAACGCCCTTCGACATCAGGTGTTTCATCAAATATAACACTGATCTTCTGATCTTGCAAGTGTTCTTTCAGCTCGTTCTTTGCTACTATAAATCTCTCTGGGAGATAACGTTCTTGAAGCTGATGACTCCCAGGGATCGCTCCACCATTTCGTACTCGCTCATGGAGAAACTTGCGCAACACAGGGTGGTCGGTTTTGCTCCGCAGGAATGTTCAGCGCTGTGCAGACAGTGACCCACACACTTATAATTTCCTGGTTTGAGGAACCGGCAGCTGTACTCTTTGTGAACAGCGAGTTCACAGTCATCTGACGAGCACGTTTTAGCGAAGAGTGAGGGTCTGGACCATCTGAACAGCGCTTCAAGTGTTTTTGGGACCGCACATGCATATCAACTGTGTGTTTCCGGATGTGGTCCACTGCCACATTGCACACACTGCAAAACAGCACGCCACCATCAGCATGCATCACGGCGCTGTACTCTTTGGCCCGATCTGCTGCAGTTATATGGGTAGGTAGATGTGATCGGTGCTTCACAGTCTTCACAGGCTGCAGAAACTTCTCCATCCTGCTTTTGTTGTAGTGGCTTGTTGCTCCATTGGAATCCAAAAGATCTCAGGCTTGTGGCGCACTCACGTAGCTCACCTACAAATATATTTGGTGTTACTAGATGTGTTCCAAAGGAGAAAAGGACATTGCAATTGTTGGATGAAAAGTTAAGAAAACATAGGTTAAACGTAATCAAAAATGCGTGTAACTGTGAGGCAAAGTTGCATACATGGCGCGGTCCTTTGCAGTTAAATGGCACACTTGTGTGGTCCCGCTAGGCAACTTTGAGTCGTCTGTGGAGGGCAGTGGGGGTGTGAGGTAAACATAAAAAACATAAGGCAAAAGTATTTTCACCCAACTGTGCCCCAAAGTGCCTGCAAATAAAAAATCACATCTGGGCAAAAACTGGAAGAAGGGGAAGGATGAACCACCTGCGAAGAAAGCGAAATCTAACCGCTCAAAACAAATTTGTACAAGTGTACTTTGTAGGAGCACATAAGCCCGGCATTTACACTGGGGGGCGGGGGCCAACAGTGCTTAACGGGTGTCTAGGGAAAATCCCAAGATAGCCCCAAACCACCCCCAAGAAATACAAAAAACTAAATTACAAGTATGAAACCCACATGATCACGCAGAATCCCATCACCAAACCATGCACAGCGCTCCCACCCATCACAAGTAGGACTTCACAAATATGGGTGGCGACCTCAAGCTTCTGCGCTTTAGCGTATGTGGTATTCACCCCCCCCCCCCCCTCCGAAGTATACAGAAACAAAAACGTACCCGTTCTGTGCAGCAGAAAGCATCAATTAGTTGCCAGACGGCCCAATGTCTCTTGAACCAGACGATTCTTCCCTCTGGGACTCTACAGAAAGAAGAAAAAAGAGTTGCAGGAGGCTTGACGCGGCGGCCTTCCCATGGCACCTGTCCCACCTCACTGCCACCTCCCCCCACTACGCCTCTTTGAAAACCACACAGCACCACTATGTGCCCCCTGGGCCCGCATAACCAGCTGGCCTCAAAAGAAGGCCCCCCTGGGAACGCCGCACACTGGGCATGCAGCGGGGACAAAACTTACCTGTGCTCTGCGCCGGCTCTTGCACCAGCAGATTCTTCCCTCCGGGACACTACGAAAAGAAGAAAAAAGAGTTACAGCAGGCTTGACACGCCGGCCTTCCCATGGCACCTGTCCCACCTCACTGCCACCTTCCCCACTACGCCTCTTTGAAAACCACACAGCACCCCCATGTGCCCGCATAACCAGCTGGCCCCAAAAGAATGCCCCCCTGGGAACGCCGCACAGGGGCACGCAGCGGGCCCAGCAGCCAAACACTTTTTTTTTTTAAATGCCCCCAGGGCCCGCCGCGTGCCCCTGTGCGGCGGGCCCACGATGCCACCGGGCCCTCCGCACAGGTGCACGCGGCAGGCCCAGCAGCCAAACACTTTTTTTTTAAAATGCCCCCAGGGCCCACCGCGTGCCCCTGTGCGGCGGGCCCACCATGCCACCGGGCCCCGCCGCACAGGGGCACGCGGCGGGCCCAGCAGCCACACATTTTCTTTTCAAAATTGCCCCCCAGGGCCCGCCGCGTGCCCCTCTGAGGTGGGCCCACCATGCCACCGGGCACGCCGCACAGGTGCACCCGGCGGGCCCAGCAGCCAAACACTTTTTTCTTTTTTTTAAATGCCCCCTGGAGGGTCTGCCTATCGTCCAGCTCCAGTCCTGTGCCTACCAGACCATGCTTTCTGGATCTGAGCCTTTACCTTTTACTTTTGACATGCCTGGAGAGGGAGACAAATTGGGAGGGGGTCTGCGCACCCTTATGGAGACCAGCATCACTTAGATGAGACTAAGGACAACTGCCAGTGCTTTAAATGGCCTGGTACTCACCCGTACTCCGTACCAGCACTTGATCATTTTCTCCATTGAGTACCGGAGCTTCTCTTCTGCCGAGGAGAGTACCGGTACTCCTAGGAGCAGCAGGTTGGAGTTGGAATGTTCAGTAGGTGCCACTAATGCGCTTATCTGAAAGAAACACTTAGTGATAGATTCCTTACCTTAGAATTACCCCCAGACATCAGACTGGATCTGGAAAGTTTTCGTCAGCTGTACCCCTGTGCGTCAGAAGGTGGTGTCATGCGGCTCCGCGTCGGTCGTTGGCGCCGTAGTCGCCGAGATGACATCGCGGCAGCTACTTAGACGCCGCCCTCGCGCACTGACGTCCGTTCTTTCTTTTTCCGCGCCAGTTCTTTTTTTTTTTTTTAGCTGCCCAGTGAGTTTTTCCAAGGCCTTTTGTCTATATTTTTCAATTAGATCCTGATGCAGTAGGGATATCCGGCTTCAAGTCCTGCGGTGACTGTCATCGCATGATGTCGGTGACTGACCTGCAGCACGTGTGTCTTTACTGCCTGGGGCGCGACCACGACCTCAAGTCGTGCCCCGACTGTTAGGCCATGGCGCCGAAGACTTTGCTGGGGCAGTCCCGAAACTTGCTTGAAGTCTGGTAATTGGCTTGATGCCCCTCAAGGTCCCGGTCCTGTGGAAGGTCGAGGGACCGGTCGCGGAGCCACCACCATCTTTCATCGGGATCGAAGTCTTCGCACTCCAGGTCAGGTAAAGCGAAGCATTCCAAGAAGTTGAAGAAGCGCCATCGCTCCAGCCGGGTGCCTCAGGAACCCCCATGGATTCGGGCCCCGATGTGGACACGTCGCCGGAACGGAGTCGCTCAATGCCGATTCCGACGCCGATGGAGAATTTCTACCTCTATTTCCAGCCTCCTTTTTCCCGGCCTGCTTATCAGCCTTCAGAGGAAGGGGAGAACTGGGAGGGGTTTGAGGACCCTCTCACAGAACAATGTGCGTTTGACCCGGACTCGGCAGAGGAGTTGGGGAATGTCAGTGGTATTGATACCTCTCCTGACCTTGGCATGCTGTCTCCTCCTACCGTGGCTACGGAGGAGGGTGCAAGTTACTCAGTGGTGTTGCGTAGGGCAGCCGAGGCCCTTCACCTCGAGCTCCTTACAGTGGCCGTTAGGAATAACCTCCTGACAGAAGTGTTTCAACCAGCAGCTACCTCTGCGGAGGCACTGCTGCCTTTTAATGATGCACTTTCAGATGTTCTTTTGGTCATCTGGTCCAGGTCCAACACAGGGGGGCTCCTATGGGTAGGAACATGGCCCGACGTCATCGGCCGGCCCCGGGTGACCACCTTTTTCTTTCCCAACAACCCACCCCTGAGAGCTTGGTGGTCCAAACTTCCACGTCCAAAGCACATTCCCTTACTCCACCACCGGACAGGGAATCCAAGAAACCGGAACAGTTCAGCAAGAAGATTTTTTCTTCCGCCAGTTCAGGGCTGCGGTCGGTAAACACTGCACGCCTCTTAGGCCGTTACTCCCACTCTGTGTGGGATACGGTTGCGCAGATACTGCCTCAATGTCCAGAGGAGGCCCGGACAGTGATCTATAAAGCTTTTGCTGAAGGGAGGGATGCAGCCAAGTTCACTATACTTTGTGGCCTTGACACCGTCGACTCGCTGGGTCCAGCGATTTCCACGACCGTGGCGCTCCGTCGCCACGCCTGGCTGACGACAACTGGCTTTTCTGCGGATGTCCAGAAAACTCAAATGGACATGCCCTTTGATGGCGTTCTCCTTTTTGGCAACAAAGCAGATAGTGCGTTGGAGTGCTTTTAAGGACTCGCAGGCTACGGCCAAGTCATCGGGCCTTTCCACCACGCGTCCTCCTCCGCCATCTGCTTTTCGCTCCTTTCTTGGCCACGGAAGGGGCGCCCAAACACGTTTGCTTCAGAGCCACAGGCCTGCGCAGCACCAGTCTCAGCACGGACGTGGGACCTGCCGAGCCAGGTCAGGGGCCAGCAGGCGGGTCAGTCCACCTCCACCCCAGCCACCACTGCCTCCAAACCTTCCTAGTCCGGTCTTTCAGGCTCATTAAACGCCAGTGGGTTGCAGGATTCGCCATCCCCTCCCCCACTGGCGCACCATCACTTCGGACAGGTGGGTTTTACAAATAGTCCGAAGGTACTCCTCCCTCTCCTTCAGCCATGCCACCCCAGTACCAGCTCATTTCGGGGGATCACTTGGCACTTTTTCAACAGTAAGTCACTGCCCTCTTGGCCAAGGGGGCCATCGAGCGTGTTCCTGTGCCAGAAGTAGGACGTGGTTGTTACTCCCACTACTCTCTGGTACCCAAGAAGGACAAGGGCCTGGGTCCTATCTTGGACCTCAGGGAAGTCAATAGCTTCCTCCAGAAGGAGAAGTTCAAGAAGTTAACTCTGGCTCAGGTCTTGTCTGCCCTCGACCCTGGAGACTGGATGGTAGCGTTGGACCTACAGGACGCATATTTCCACATTCCCGTCCTGCGGTTTACGGTAGGCCATGAGCACTTTCAGTTTACTGTGCTCCCCTTTGGCCTTACCAGCACCCCTCGGGTGTTCACAAAAGTGATGGCAGTGGTCGGTGGTCGCTGCTCATCTGCGCAGATCAGGGGTTCCAGTCTTCCCCTATCTCGACGACTGGCTGTTGAAAGCGGGCTGGCCCCGACAGTCGTCTCCTACCTCCAGACTACGGCCGACTTCCTGTATTTGCTGCATCCCTCCTGGGATGTGGTGGCCACATGGGAGAGACAGAAATCAGAGGTCTCTCGTCTCCAGCGGAGTCCAGGCTCCATATCTACCTTCTGGAGTTCCGGGCGATCCGACTTGCACTGAAGGCATTCCTTCCCTCTGTCAAGGGGAGAGTAGTGCAGGTGTTCACCGACAGCACCACCGCCATGTGGTACTGCAACAAACAGGGCGGGGTGGGGACATGGTCACTATGTCAGGAGGCTTTGCACTTCTGGACATGGCTGGAACATCAGGGCATTTTCCTGGTGGTTCAACACCTGGCACGTTCACTGAACGTCAGGGCGGACAAACTCAGCCGCATGTGTATGATGGATACAATGGATACGAATGGCGTCTTCACTTGGAGGTGGTGCAATGTCTCTTTCAACAGTGGGGAGAGCCTTGGGTTAAATCTATTTGCAACCGAAGACAACACGCAATGTCAGCAGTTCTGCGTGTTGGAATTTCCAAGGCAGCGTCTCTACGCCTTGCTTTTCGTCGCGAGTAGAGTTGCGGTCTGTTGTATGCTTTTCCGCCTATACCACTTCTGCCCAGAGTGCTGAAGAAGATTAGGCGCAACTGGGCCCAAGTTATTCTTGGTGCTCCGGACTGGGCTCGAAGAGTTTGGTATCCCGAGCTACTCAGTATGACCATCGATCCCCCGATCCGTCACCCTCTTCTGGAGGATCTTCTGTCGCAGCAGCAGGGGACGGTCCTCCATCCGAACCTGATCAGTCTCCACCTCTTTGCGTGGAGATAGAGCGGCGGCAGTTGAATCCTTTCGACTTGCCTCCTGAAGTCTGTAATGTCATTCTGGCAGCCAGACATCCCTCCACTAAGTTGGTATACGCCTGCAGGTGGAACAAGTTTGTGGCATGGTGCACAGCAAAGGCTGCGGATCCCCTTTCTGCCCCTCTTTAAGAGGTCCTTTTGTTTGTTCTTTTTATTGGCCCAGCAGGGTTGTGCTCTGGACACTATCAAGGGCTACCTTTCTGCTATTTCAGCCTTTCTCAGGCTGCCTGATCAGCTCTCTCTTTAAACGTTCCCTGTTGTAAATAGATTCCTCAAAGGCATTATTCCTCTTTTCCCTCCTATTCCCTTCGTAATGCCACAGTGGGACTTGAACCTGGTTCTCACATACTTAATGTGCGCTCCCTTTGAGCCTCTTCACAACGGTCTTCTTCGTCTGTTAATTTTGAAGACTGCTTCCCTCGTTGTCATTCACCTCTCCCCATAGAGTGAGTGAGCTCCAGGCTCTTTCTTGCAAACCTCCTTTTCTGTCTGTCCATCTGGAAAAGATTGTGCTCAGAACACGTCCATCCTTTCTGCCAAAGGTTGTCATTGCCTTTCACATTGGGCAGACCATCGCTTTGCCCATCTTATTTCCGAATCCTTCCAGAGAGCAAGAGAGGCTCCACCATCTGGACCCAAAACGTGCGCTCTCATTTTACCTGAATCTCACACAACAGTTCCGCGCGGATGGCCAGCTCTTTGTTGGCTATGTAGGTGCCAAGAAAGGTCGGCCGTACACAAGCGGACTATCTCCCCCGGGTCGTCTTGTGTATTCAAACCTGTTATTCTCTGGCAAAAAGGGAGCCGCTGGTGGGGCTGCGTGCCCATTCCATCAGGGTGACGGCTGCCACCACGGCATTGGGATGTGGTGTCCCCTTACAAGACATCTGTCAGGCAGCTACGTGGGCCTTGCTGCACACTTTTACTAAGCACTATTGCCTGGATAGCCAAGTCCGGAGAGACAGCTTCTTTGGCCGTTCTGTTCTCCGGGTCTTCCTGGTGTGATCCTGTTTCGCAGACCCACAACCGGGGTTAGTATTGCTGGGGTATCTATTCTAAGATAAGGAATCTATCACTACATGTTTCTTTCAGATGAACAAGTTACTTACCTTTGGTAACGATATATGTGTAAGAAACATTAGTTAGTGATTGATTGCTTACCGCTCCACCCATCCTACCTGTTCTGCGAACTGATTTCTAGGATTGAGGTCATCCCTTTCAGGGCCCTAGTTTCAATGCACCAGTGGTCATTGTCTTGCATTGCTCTGCGTTCCTGGTGCAGAAAGTCTTATACAGAGTTGACGTCTACACGCGAGGCCGGCGTCTAAGTAGCTGATGTGACGTCATCTCGATGAGCACGATGCCAACGGCGGACGCGGAGCCGCACAACGCCACCTTCCGACGCGCAGGGGTAGTGCTGACGAAAATTTTCCGATCCAGTCTGACGCCTGGGGGTAATTCTAAGGTAAGGAATCTATCACTACCTAATGTTTCTTACAAATATATTGTTACCGAAGGTAATTAACTTGTTCGACAGCCTGGAACATTTATGTGTGAGACACTCTGAAAGAGCTGAGCACAGGTGCAGTCCTATAGACTCTGCGCACACATCTTATCTGCCAATCTACCTCTGCTGAAGCCACCGGTACCCCACTCCACCCATCTGGTCATTAGTGGTGCCCAAAGTGCGAATTGCATTTCCTGAAGGCATTACTGATACAGAGAGCACGTCTGCGCAAGAAAATGCACTACACACCTGTCCCTTATAGACCCTGCAGTGTATGTGCCTAGTGCTTTTTCTACTAATACGGCCTACTACCTCTCTAATGTTTGAGCCATGGTGCTTGTATTGAAGCTACAAATTTGAGTCGGCACTTCTTTCTTGGTTTATTTAGTAAGCTAATTTGCACTTACCAGCGCATTCTAAACAAGTGTGTGGAGACATTCTGGACCGAGTGTAGGCGAAGTTGGACCAGTACCGGTAGTACCTCCACCATGCGGTCCATCCCATTTCCAAGGCCCTTGTGTGCAGTACCACATAACCCTCCTCGTGGCGATAGGTGTATTTTTGCTAACGATGTGGCAGTCGGTCCAAATGGTTGGCTGGAGGCTGTTCGTGTAAGCTGCAGGTGAGGGAGAGAGTTGCCCCCTCAGGGATTGTGGGCATAGGCCTGTGAATCTGCTGCTGATGTTTGCTCCAACTATTCCTTTCTTTAACATTCCAGACCAGCCACGTGCCTGCCTGACAGTCCTGCAGTCTGGCGGTGTGATAGCGCTGTTTGTGCACCACTTGGCACCTGACCAGGAGTACTGCTTATAAAGACAAGTAAACACATCCCGAAGATTTACAATTAAGGGACGAGGAACTGTGGATCCAGGGAGCCTTCGGTGTAACAGGCTCTTTTTATAGAATTCCAAATACACTGAGGAGAGATGGCAGTACCCCACCTACTGAATTTGAAATAAAAATGCAATGCAATGGGGCTCAGTGCCCTCTCTCTCTCATTACCACAGCCTAGGGCACTAGCAGGACTATGGAGTGTATGGTAATCAGGCGGTGCCAGAAGAGTTGGTTTTTCAGGTCAGTGTGTGGGCCATCTTTTCAGCTTTTTGTGGGCCTACTTTAGAGTCTGGTTGGCTAGTTTTCACTGTGGATTTCTCTAGAATCAAACAATGACTACAGCAACCACCAATGCATGTAGTCCACTATACCTTGCAAAACACCTACACTACACTGCTTGTCTTTACAAGTTAAAAACTGCCCCAATTTGAAAAGGACCACCTTTATTTTGGTGCATGGGCCTATTTTCTATCCCATTTGTAAAGTCTTGTGTAGGGGCCATTTCCCACCCTCATTGCCTTTTCAAAAGGCCTGACGGTTCTTGTCCTGTAATGTATGTAAATGCCACTACTTTCTTAGTAGAGGAAAGGTAGTTAAGACAGGGCAACAGATGAGTGCTGCAAGGTACTAAGGAAAAGATGGGAGGGGCAAACGTGGGGTTATTCAGAAGAAGAATAGAGTGACACAGATGAAGACAGCTACCGACAGAAAGAAAAGAAAGAAACACGATTATAAGATGAAAGGAACAAAAAAGGACAGGAGAGGGGTATATAAAGACGAGAGAAAGGCAGGTAGGGAAAAGAATGGCGCTAAAGAAAATCGAGCGTATTAGAGACAAGGGAAAATAGAAGAAAGCAAACAAAAACAACAAATGGGAAGGAGAGGGGAGCGAGAGAAAGGGAAAGAAAAAGTGGCTCAAGCGAAAAGGGGAAAATAAATAGATGGAGGAATCAGTTAAGAAGATGTTATAGCGGTAAAAGACCAAAATGGAACAGGAAAAATATAGACCTTGAGATGTAGAGGACAGAAATCATGCATTACAAAACAATATGAAGGGGTGGGCTGGGAGACCTGCCCATAGACCTTCCCCTGGCCCCCTCTCCAGTCCACAGCTCAGTAAAGTGGCTACGGAGGGAGCATCTTTTGCTAGGATGGAGCGTAGGCCGGCTGAGGTCTTGGACCTTCAGCTGCCCGCAGAGGCAGTCTAGACAAACGTCATGAGAGAGGTGCTTCAGCCGGAAGTCACCCCCTCTGAACCCTCACTCCCTTTTTATTGAAGCCTTTACCGATGTCCTATTTGGGCCTGGCTGAAGCCCTGAACAAGGGCTCTAATGCGTAAGACGATTCCCCACTGCAATTATCATGATCCAGGGACCCCAGATTTCTTACCTAGCACCTCACTCCGGAGAGCTTGGTGGTCCAAGCCTCCACCTCTAGAAGTAACCCCAGCGCGTTCTCTACCACTCCACCAGATAGGTAATCCAAGAAGATGGATACTTTTGGCAGGAGATTGTTCTCTTCCACTAGCCTTGCACTGCAGACGGTGAACACTGCATGCCTTTTGGGCCAATTTTTAGGCCAATTTTCTCATATGATCTTCGATTTGGTTGCTCAAGTGCTGCCTATGGTCTCTGAAGAAGACGTAGGATCTAAAAAGGAAGACCGTGCAGAAAGGAACCATCTTAAGATGGATAGTGTTCTGCAACAATATCTGCTACGCTTTGGCCAAGATGCAACCCTGAGTATTTGTATGCTCACTAAGGTTCCAACTATTGCGTTAGACAGCGGAGTCCCTGTCATGGACATCTGTCGGCAGCACTGTGGCCATCGTTGAACATGTTATCCAAACACTACTGTTGGAACAGTAGGTCCATCGCGATGGGCACTTTGCCTTTCAGCCCTACAGGACTTTTTTTTATTTAAAATTGGCTACGCAGACATACCTTCCTGGAGATATTGCTTGGGTATGTGTTCTAAGGTAAGGAATCTGGCTAGGAGTCAGAGGAACAAATTACTTACCTCCGGTAGTGCCTTTTTTGGTAAACAGTGTATCTAGCCGCAGATTCCATACTGATCCTCCTATCCTTCCTGCAAGCCAATTGCATTATAAGGGACACTCTTCTGATGGCCATAATTTTTTCACACCAGTTGTCAATTCTCATCGTAGCTCTGTGCTTCTGGCATGGAAAGTCACGGAAATAACTGACATCATAGCACCGGGCTGGTGCCTAGATAGGCACCAACCACATCACTTCAGGCGCGGATGTTGAGCCAAATGTCACTGCCTACTGGTACGCAAAGGTGCTGCTAAAAAAAACACCTGGATACAGTTCGACGCCTGGGGATTATTATAAGGTAAAGAATCTGCGGCTATATAGTTGTGGAAATAAATAAACATGTTACTTTGTTTAAAATCGAAATTCAGCTGTTTGTGTGCTAGGGATCTCAAGAAGGCTCTCTCTCTGAGACACATTCTACCAGAGTGGAGCTCAGGACTCCTGTATGCTTTTCTGCCTCTGCCTATTTGTGCTCAAGTTCAGAAGAAGATCATGAATGATTTGGGCCAAGTCATCCTAGTGGCTCCGGATTGGCGAAGGGAGGAGTATCCAGACCTCTCTGCCTGTCTCAATAGTGCTTAAGAAAGGGGTCTTCATCAGGACAGACAATGGGAACACCATGTATATCAAAAAGACCTGTTTCAAACTCTCCTTTGTGTGAGAGAAGTACCCTACCAATGGCATATGAAAAAGCACCTAATCAGGCCGTTTTTATGAAGCCAGTAAAGAATTACTGTGTTAACAAATAAGTGGGAATATTGTCCTTGTACCACTGAATGGCAAAATGTTTCACCTGTGCCCAGTGTCAGTAACATTCAGGCAAACTCCTACAGGAAAAAACACAATCCTCCCACAAGTAATCAGAAAATTAGGTGTACATGTGAGTGAAAAATTCTCTCACCATGGAGCTGCTCAAACGATTTAAAGGTTTCTCATTGAGAGTCGTATTCTCAGCAAGAGCTAAAGAGGACTACGTTACATTTCATACTCTTTTTTTCGGTACATTACCATAAATGAGATACATAAAACAATAAATAGCAAGGTTAATAACAAAGATAAAACCAGACATAAAATAATATCTGATAGACATCTAGCTGCATAGTCCTTAGGCGTCAGGCTGGATTCGGATGATTTTTCTCATTAGTACCCCTGCGCACCGCTGGGTGGCGTCAGTCGACTAAGCATGACAATGTTGGAGTCTTGTCAGTTCTTTTCTTTCCTCGCCATCAGCGTCGATCCGTTGAAGAGAGCTACCCCCTGTCATTTTTTGACAGACTTTTTTCAACTTTTTGTCAACCTTGTAGGTGTGTCATGTCGAGACTTTGGGTTTCAAACCGTGCAGCGCCTGTCACCACGCCATGTCAGTCACGGACCTCCTCCTAGTCTGTCTTTGATGCCAGGAGCGCGACCACGACTCCAAGTCCTGCTCCGACTGCCGGACCATGGCGCAAAAGGCTTTGAAGGACCAATCCCTAAAGCTTCTTGTGGCCCGGGATCGGGCACCGCGGAGGTCTCCTCGTCAGTCTCGGTCCCGGTCTAGGTCTCTGTCGAGAGGAAGGTCGGGCACTGCTCCAGTGAATCGAAATCCACTTCATCGAAGTCAGGTAAGAGGCACCACAAGAAGTTGAAGCATGCTTCGACTTCTTCCCACCTGTCACACAACGCGGCGGAGGAACCTCAGTGTTCAAGGCGGAGCGGGTGCCTGATTCAGCTTTACATTTCCCTACCTTTCCACGGCCGGGAGAGACCATTGCCTAATTAAAATAATTTTATTACGCCATGTGCGTCATATTTGGGTGACCTGATCCTGCTGGCGTGCCTTTGGGCCCTGCAGGCTCCGAAGACTGAGGGGTCCTGTGGGTTCCACACCAGCGGCCCCAGCGCCACGGCTTCCGAGTTGATCCGTTCCCAGGTCCTTACTGACGCCTTTCGCACCTCCACAGTTACATCCGGCGCCACGTCGGGCCAAGGGCCTCGGCGTCACGGGCGCCCGCCATCGGCTTCTCCCCTATCCTCAGTCCCAATGAGATGGAGCCAATCGGGCGTCCTCTGACGCCGACACTGGAGCCGTACGGCTCCATGACGTTTTTTATGCCCTATTCGGAATGGTTAGGAATGGAGTAAGAAGATTGAGAGGAGGGGAGGTTTCCTTAGAAATGTATGAGGAGTTGGGTGAAGCCAGTGGTCTGGACACCTCCCCAGAAACTAGCATGCTTTCCCCTCCTACCCTGGCTACGGAGGAGGGAGCAACTTTTGTCATGGAGGTGCATAGGGCTGCAGAGGTCCTTGACCTGCAGCCTTCTTCAGTGGCAGTCAAGACAGTCTTGACAGAGGTCCTGCAGCCTGGGGTCTCTTGTTCGAAACTCCTACTTGCCTTTCAATGAAACCTTGACAGACGTCCTTCTGGGGACATGGTCCTTACCCAGCACAGGGGCTCATGTGAATAGGACGATCGCCTGCCCCCATTGCCCAGCACCGGGCGACTCAACTTTCCTCACAACCCATCCCACCCCCTAAAGCTTGGTGGTCCAGGCTTCCACTTCTCGTGGCACATTCCCTTCCGCTCTCCCGGACAGGGAATCAAAGAGGCTGCAAAACTTCAGGAAGACAGTGTTTTGCAGCGTGAATCTTTCTGGATTCACTATGCTGTGCATTATTCCGCGGTCTAGTGGTTGGGTCCAGAATCATAGTCTTTTCTTTGTTTTTTGGGTTTCTTTTTTGTAGCCCAGTTGGGCGTCGACGTCCCACCATTTGGTGTCCTTCGGTGACGTCGGCACGCTTCCTGCGGAAGCTCCCACCCTTGGGCGTCATCTTCAGATTCTTTTTTCCGCCGTTGGGTCTGGATCGTTCCCGAGAGGCTCCAGAGTTTTGGACGGTAAAAGACACAGAAGAGTAGAATTTTGCAGGAAAAGACTTAGAAGACGACGAAGAAGACATATAGTAGCCGGGCCGACGAAGACGAAGGAGAATGCGCATACAGGGGGCCCCCTGAGCGTGAGAAATGGACAATATCCATTTCAAATTCTGCTGTAACTGCCACCACAAGTACGCGCAGAAGGACCAGCACCCGGTTTGCAACCTCTGCTTACCGGTCGACCACGAGAGCAAGGACTGCAACGCTTGCTCGGCCTTCACACCGAAGACTCTCCGCATCAGAGAGCGACAGAGAATGGCCAACTACATCATGCAGGGGAAGGGCCAACAACCATCCCTTCGAGACCTGGGACTCTCGACCGACGAGGAAGACAACGTCGCCGGAGAAGACGACGGCTACACGATCGTAGAGACCGATAAGAAAACATCTAAATAGGTTGGAGAGTCGTCGACCCCAAAAGCCCCGAAAGACCATCGAAGGTCTGAATCAGACTCTCGAAAAATTGAGTCGAAGTCCTTGAAGGGAGCACTGGCGCTGAAACCCTCGTCTGCCGCAGTTGCATCCAAGGACAGAGAGCCCAGCGGATCCTTAGAGAAGGACTCCCAGGCGACGAAGACCGGCGAAAAGCCAAGGTCGTCGAAGCACGTCTCCGAAAAGGAAGGTTCGACTTCGAAAGAGAAGCCCCCAAATGTCACCTCGACGTTGACAAAGGAAACGAGGCCCATGTCGATGTCGAAATACACGGCAAAGAGACCAGCTGAACAGTCCGACGCCGAACAGGCCGCCGAACTGCAAAGAAAGAAAAAACGGCTCGAGGCCGAAATGGATAGCATCCTACTAAGAAAGGAGTTCGACGAACTCCTCAAACAGTTCACGATTCCGTCGAAAACACCGACGGTTATCGTCGAAGTAGAAGAAGAGGAGGAGGATTTCGAGGCCAAGGAGCCACAGAAAAGCCCCAAAACCCTAGAACATCAAGAGGATGAAGACTTCTACTATGAGGAGGAGGGTGAGGATGACCAGAGGACGTGCCTCGCGTCGGCATCCTCGGGGACGCGGGACCTAAAATGGCAGGACCTCGACACCGAAAGTCCAGAAGAGGGGGTAGACCAGTACCCTTCGAGGCCTTCGACACCAGACGACATTAGGCGTACAATATGGTGATCAATAACGCGGCAACGGCGTTTGGAGTCAAACTTGACGAAGAAAAACAAAAGTCTGACTTCCTATTGGAGACCCTACTCTCCACGCAGACCAGGAGCCAGTTTCTCCCAATGCTTGAAAGTGTCATGGCTCAGGGGAAGGAGGCGTTCAAGGAACCAGCGACATGCTGGTCCGTGACGCCGAGGACGGAGAAAAAATACAAACACTCCACGAAAGATCCCCCGTACATCAGAGAGACAGTCCTGGCGGACCACATTATCATGGCCACCGCAAGGAAGAGGGCAAATGTGCAGACGACATCAGGGCCACCGCCAGCCAAGGAAAGAAGGAGGATGGACCTAACTGGGAGAAAAATAGAAAAGAACGCAGCAATGCATTGGCGCATGGAGAACTCAAACGCCCTACTTAATAGGCACCAGTACCAAATCCTGGACCAAATTGGGCAGCTGATGAAGCACCTGCCACAAGCCTACCAACATAGAGCCTCACACCTCGTGGAGGAGGGGAAGAATGTGGCAAACGCTTGCCTCAAAATAACCTTGGATGGAGCAGACACATCCAGCAGGCTGATGATTTTGGGAATCACTGAAAGAAGGCAGCCTGGCTCAGGATCTCGGGTTTCAAACAGGAAGTTCAGCACTACATTCTTAGCACCCCATTCAATGGGGAGACACTGTTTGGAGCGCCGGTGGATGACAAACTCACCCAGCTTAAAAAGGAAAACGACACTGCAAGGTCCATGGGTGCCTTACAATTCAGAGGGATGAAGGGGGGTACCCCGTCACGGAGACCAAACGGAAGAGGGGGAAACCAGCCAGGAACGTCGCACCAGACCTTCAAGCAGTCCAACCCGGGAGATAACCAGGCACAGCAGGGACACCAAAAACAAAACTGGCACAACCAACAAAGGGGCCACTCCTTTCGCGGGAGAGGAAACGGACGTGGCCAGAACAAGATAGTAGGCCATCAAGCCCACCTCTAAGTGACGCCGTCACACAGTATGTGCCCACCCGCACGACGCCTCCCAGGGTTGAGCACAAAAGGACCAACACAGGGTTACACGGACCAAATACCATGGAGCATGTAACACCAGTAGGAGGCAGGCTAAGTCACTTCTTCAGAGAATGGAAGAAGATAACAGACAAGTGGATACTGAACATCATACAGTTCGGATACTGTATAGAACTGGAAAGGACACCGCCAAACAGAAATCCAAAAAAGAGATCGCAGTCAGGGAAAGAACTGGAGCTGCTTCAAAGGGAAGCGGAGGAACTGCTCCAAAAGGAGGCCATCGAACCAGTACAATACCGAGAAAGAAACAAGGGAGTGTACTCCACCTACTTCCTGGTACCAAAGGTGGACGAAACACTAAGACCCATCCTGGACCTCAGGTTCCTGAACAAATACATAAAAACTCAAAAGTACAAAATGACATCTCTACAGGAGGTCATTCCCCAGATAGGGGACAGAGATTTCATGGCCACCATAGACCTCAAGGACGCCTACCTGCACATCCCGATGAACAGGCGGCACAAACATCTGCTCAGATTTTCCATCAACGAACATCACTACCAGTTCACAGCCCTAGCGTTCGGACTAAAATCCGCACCAAGGACCTTCACCAAGTACCTCGCAGCAGTGGCAGCGCACCTGAGAAGGGAAGGGATCCATGTATACCCTTACTTGGACGACTGGCTAATAAAGGCAAATTCACACAGGGCATGCAAAGAACATGGCCAGGGCGTGACAAAGACATTGATGGACCTGGGATTCTCCATTCACTGGGTGAAATTCTCTATGGAACCAGAGCAAGTAAAGGTCTTCTTAGGCGCTCAGATAAACACCATACAGAGCAAGGTGTTCCCCAGCGACAAGAGGACACAGGCGCTACTGAAGCAGACGCGCCTCTACCAGAAGGGGCGAGCTCTGACAGTGAGGACAGCGAGCAAGGTCATGGGCATGATGGCCTCATGCATACATCTAGTACCGAATGTACGCCTCCACATGAGACCATTCCAAGAATGGCTGCAAGAACAATGGTCACAAGCTGCAGGGAGTTGGGAAGATCTAGTGGTTGTAACGCACGCAGTGCAGGAGGAGATGTCGTGGTGGAACATGAAGAACTTAACAAAGGGAAAGCCTCTAACACGACCGA
This sequence comes from Lissotriton helveticus, assembly GCF_964261635.1. Classification (NCBI taxonomy): domain Eukaryota; kingdom Metazoa; phylum Chordata; class Amphibia; order Caudata; family Salamandridae; genus Lissotriton; species Lissotriton helveticus. The sequence continues at coordinate 647,381,148 of NC_136059.1, forward strand.
CCCCAACGGTGACCATCACCACGGAGGGATCCCAGAAGGGATGGGGAGCGCTCATGAGCAAGCTCAGGGAGAGGGGTCTGTGGACTCCAGTGGATGCGGTCAAACACATCAACTACCTGGAACTGAAAACCGTGTTCTTCGCCCTGAAAGCCTTCCAGACAAAATTGTACAGCCAGAGAGTGTTGATCCAGACGGACAACACTACGACGATGTTCTACATCAACAAGCAGGGAGGAACGCAATCTCCGCCGCTATCGAACCTAGCGCAGGAGATATGGAGATGAGCCATCCCACTAAAGGTAGACCTGCTAGCCATACACCTACCAGGGAAAGACAATGTGGAGGCAGACATCGGCGTCCCACGAGTGGGAGCTCAATGCACAGGAAACGCTAAGGCTATTCAGAAGGTGGGGAACACCGACTATAGATCTATTTGCAACACACAAGAATGCAAAATACCAAAGCTTCGCCTCCAGACAACCAGGGGAAGGTTCGCTGGGGAATGCCCTATGGATAAGTTAGTCGAGGACATTTGCTTATGCTTTTCCCCCGATACCCCTGATACACAGGGTACTCAACAAGTGCAGGACCAGTAACATGACTCTGATCCTGGTGGCACCACAATGGACCAGGCAGACATGGTACTCACAGATAATGGAAATGGCACAATGTGCACCCCACAAGTTTGGGACAAGAAAAGACCTACTGTCCATGCAAAACGGAGAGGTACTACACCAAGAACCAGAGAGCCTCAGCCTAGCAGCATGGCTCCTGAAGACATAGAGTTCGCACACCTGAGATTACCGAACAGCACCCTGCGGGTACTGCGAGAGGCAAGGAGGCCTAGCACACGAAGGTGCTATTTGGCAAAATGGAGAAGGTTCACAGAATGGTGCAGCAAGAAGAAGCTACACAGAAAGATGACAAGGGAGTCAACAGTGCTAAGGTACGTCACGCACCTGCTGAAAGCAAAGCTAAGCTCTTCCTCGCTGAGAGTACACCTGGCAGCAATTGTGGCCTACACAAGAGGAGAGACTGGAAAGAGTTTCTTTACGTCACAGATAGTAAAGAGATTCATGGAAGGGGCAAAAAGGATTGCGCCTCCTAAGAGGATGCCGCCACCTGCATGGAACTTTAATCTAGTCCTGACAGAGCTCATGAAGGCGCCTTTTGAACAGATTCATAAGGCTTCCCTACAAATGCTAACAATGAAAACAGCCTTCTTGGTGGCTATCACCTCCCTGCGTAGGGTGAGCGAACTACAGGCGTTAACGCTACAAAAGTGAAAGGAAAGGGAGGAAGATAGACGAGACGTACCCGTGGACGCAAAGAACCGGTGTAACGGAGAAATCACCGGATTCAATAATTTTGTACCAGGACGCAAGTGGCGATCCGGAAAGATAGTTTACCACGGGGAACGAGGATTATCCAAGATTCCAAGGAACCCATATGAAACAACTACAAAGTGTACCTACAGGAACATGAAATTCACAGCGACTAAAAAGTAACCAATTTAGGACCAGAACACTCAGTTGGTTTGGCTGGAAATATAGAGGATATTTTCCTTTTCAACGTACGAAGTGGTGAAAGATCGGGTGAATGCGAGGAACCTAGACAATATATTCTAGAGAGGATACAGAGTTTTGCTCTCGAAGACCCCAATAAATAAAAAAATTGTCCTGAGGAAGGTGTGACCATATCATCGGGCTACAACACCGAAACGCGTCGACGCATTTTCTGCATAGAATTCAAATTTACCCAGGGGACTCCTGAGATATTTTTATTATATTGTACTAGAAGCACCCCATACATTCACATAAGGTTTTTTGAATCAATCAATCTGTAGCAATATTAAGAGCTTTATTGCTTGCAAAGGGGTTATGTTGTTTGTGTTGTCTAAATTGTGATACACTGTGGAATTATCCTTGAGGTTTTGACAAATGTACTGTGGTCTTGTTTATTAGATATACATTGTTTCCTTACTTTATTTTTATATGAAAATGTATCATATTTTCCTTTTAATAATAGGTCTGTTTTAATAATGTCCTCATGAGATGTGTTTAAATTGATGTATTCAGTTAATCTATACTGGATTTTTAACCTATATTGTTTTTAATAAAATAGATTGTAAACATTATGATTTAGTTTGTGACCGGTGATTTAGCTGACACGTTTGCATGTGTGGGATGAGTGAATGTTAAAGTACTGGCGGTAAGAGTTCGCTTTTTGAAGAAAAGTGTCCAGGGATTGCCCTCTCTGACTTACAGTTAACGCTACAAGAACCCTACATCCAAATTCACAATGATAGGGTGGTGATGAGAACGGACCCACACTTCATGCCAAAGGTGGTGTCGAGGTTTCACATCAACCAGACAGTCCAAATACCAAGTTTCTTTCAAAAACCAACCACAAGCGCAGAGAGGGCACTCCACACTCTGGACGCTAGAAGGGCAGTAATGCACTACATAGAAAGAACAAAGGAACACAGGAAGACGAAACAGTTCTTTGTGTCCTTCGCAAGCAGCTTCCTGGGTAGACCAGTAGCAAAGGGGACCATCGCACAATGGATCGCACAAACTATTCAATTCTGCCACAAGCAAGCAGACCAAGAGCTAGAGGAGGGGGCGCGTGCCCACTCAACTAGGAAAAAGGGAGCAACAATAGCCTTCCTGGCTAACACACCCATTCAAGACATTTGCCTGGCAGCAACATGGGCCTCAGTGCACACGTTCACTAAGCACTACTGTGTGGATATACAAATGAACAAGGAAGCACAAGTAGGACAGAAAGTGCTTTAACATATATTCAACACCCAACGCTCATCTTCCACCCAGCCGCCACAAAAATAACAAACCGCTACAAAGTCTATGCACAGCATAGTGAATCCAGAAAGATTCACGCTGCAAAACAAATAGTTTCTTACCTGTCGGTGTAGTTTTGCAGCTTGAAGATCTTTCTAGATTCACTAGCGAACCCACCCACCTCCGCCAGAAAGATGAGGCTGGAGTATCAGGTGGTAGAAGACAAGGTCAACACTGAAACAGATACCTTGAACGACAAAGCGGGTTCAAAAACGTACTTGAACATTGCCAAGGATTTGCAAAAACACTAAACGAGAAAAAAAGAATCCGAAGATGGCGCCCAAGGGTGGAAGCTTCCGCAGGAAGCGTGCCGACGTCACGGAAGGACATCAAAACGGAAAAAAAAAAAGACTACGATTCCGGACCCAACCACAAGACCGCGGAATAATGCACAGCATAGTGAATTCAGAAAGATATTCAAGCTGCAAAACTACACCGACAGGTAAGAAACTATTTGTTTTCTTCCGCCAGTCTCGCATTGCGTTCAGTGAACACTGCATGCCTTTTGGGCTGTTACTCTCAATCCATATGGGATACGGTAGCGCAGGTGCTGCCCAGAGTCTCAGAGGAGGACCAGGCTCTACTCTTCCAAGCTATATCAGATGTGAGGGATGCAGCTAAGTTCACAATCAGATGTGGGTTGGACACAACGGACTCTCTAGGCAGAGCGATTTCCATGAGAACATCTGGTTTCTCAGGAGATGTCCAGGCCAACCACATGTACGTGCCCTTCGATGGCTCCCGTCTCTTCGGCGACTAGGCGGATGCTGCACTTGAGCACTTAAAAGACTCGTGGGCCACGGGCACTTCTTTGGGCCTCACTACCGCCCCCAGGGCTTCATCCAACTTTCGCTCCTTTCATGGCTACGGAAGAGCGTATCAGCTGCGCCAGCTTTGTCCTGGCCAGAAGTTGCAAGTTCAGCAACCTCTGAGGGGCTGTCGACGTGGTTCACCTCGATTCATGCATCAGGAAACCAGAAGTTGAGCCAAGCCACCATCCCCACCTCTGCTGCAGAACCTTCCTAGTCCGGTCCCCCAGGATCATTCTCGACCAGTCACTTGCAGAATACACCATCATCTCCAGCACTGGTAAAACAGGCAGTGGTTGCTATTCCCGCTACATTTTAGTCCCGAAGAAGGGCGGAGGGCTTTGTCCTATCCTAGACCTCTGAGCCCTCAATTACTTCCTCAAAAAGGAGAAATTCAAGATACTAGTCTTGCTCAGGTTCTGTCTGCCTTGGACCAAGGAGTCTGGATGGTAGCGCTCGACTTGCAGGATGCCTACTTTCTTATCCCCATCCTGCCTGCCTGCCCATCGTTGCTACCTGTGGTTCATGGTGGGTCACAAGCACTTTCAATTTCCGGTGTTCCACTTTGGCCTCACCAGTGCCCCTTGGGTGTTCACAAAGGTGATAGCGGTGGTTGCAGCCCATCTGCAGACATCAGGGGTTCCAATCCTCCCCTATCTTGATGACTGGTTGTTGAAAGCAGGCTTTCCCCAAGCAGTTGTCTCCCACCTCCAGGCTATGGCGAACCTCCTGCATTTGCTAGGGTACACTATCAACGTGCCGAAGTCACACCTGACTCCCTCTCAAACGCTCCTTTTCATTAGGGCCGCTCTGGACATGTGGCAGTTTCGGGCCTATCCTCCCAAAAGGCGAGTTCAAGATATTCAGGCTATGATTCCGAAGTTTTGGCCTCTATCTTGAATTTTTAGTGAGAATGACTCTGTGGCTGTTGGGCCTCATGGCCTCCTGCATCCTGCTAGTGACTCATGCACGGTGGCAAATTTGGGCTCTGCAGTGGAACCTAAAGTTCCAATAGGCACAGCATTGAAGAAATCTCACTGACTTTGTTCAGATTTCAGAGGGCACTGCAAAAGACCTGCAGTGATGGCTAATGGACCGCGATTGGTTCAAGGGCAGAACCCTCTCCCTTCCCTACCCATATCTCACAGTCGTGATGGATGAGTCCCTTCTGGGAGGGGGTGGCCATCAGGGGGAGGTGAAGCTCAGAGGACTCAGTCTCTTTTGGAAAATCAGCTCCATATCAATCTTCGTGAGCTTTGGGTGATCCAAATGGCACTGAATCAATCAATCAATCAGTCTACTTGTAGAGCACGCTACTCGCCCGCGAGGGTCTCAAGGTGCTGGGAGGGTGTGTAGGGGTGGGTGGGGGGGGGGGGGTGCTGCTACTTCTCGAAGAGCCAGGTCTTGAGGAGACTTCTGAAGGTGAGTAGGTCTTTGGTCTGCCGCAGGAGGGTGGGCAGGGTGTGCCAGGTCTTGGCGACGAGGAAGGAGAAGGATCTGTCGCCGGAGGTAGCTCGTTGGGTGCGAGGAACAGCGGCGAGTGCGAGGCTGGCAGAGCGGAGTTGGCGGGCAGAGGTGTAGAAGCGGAGTCTGCTGTTAAGGTAGGCTGGTCCGGTGTTGTGTAGTGCTTTGTGTGCATGGATGAGGAGTCTGAAGGTGATCCTTTTGTCGATGGGGAGCCAGTGTAGGTCTCTTAGGTGGGGGGTGATGTGGCTGCGGCGAGGGATGTTGAGGATCAGACCGGCGGAGGCTTTTTGAATGCGTTGTAGTTGTCGTAGGAGTTTGTCTGAGATTCCGGCATAGAGTGCGTTGCCGTAGTCTAGTCTAGTCTGCTACTGACGAGGGCCTGTGTCACTGTTCTTCTTGTTTCGGTGGGGATCCACTTGTATATCCTGCGGAGCATGCGGATGGTGTTGTAGCAAGAGGAGGAGACGGCGCTTACCTGCTTTGACATGGAGAAGGAGTCGAGGAGCCTTTTTGCCGTCAATAAAGGGAAGGCTCATGCAACTGTTCACGGACAACACTACCACCATGTGCTACCAAACAGAGCAGAGTGGGGTAGTGGACACTTTGTCAAGAGGTCCTACATCTTTGGACTTGGCTGGAATATCAGGGCATTTCCCTGATGTTTAACACATGGCCGGTTCTCTGTACGCCAGGGTGGACGAGCTCAGCCGAAGGTGCCTTACGGATCATGAATGGCGTCTCCCTCAGGGGGTGGCACAAGGTCTCTTTCAGTGGTGGATAGATTTTGGTGGGTAAGCCTTGGGTAGATCTGTTCGCCTCCGAAGCGAACATGCAATGTCAGCTGTTTTGCACGTTGAAGTTTCCAAGGCAGCTCTCGCTTGGCGACGCTTTTCGTCGAGATTGGGGTTCAGGCCTCTTATACGCCTTTCCGCCCATACCACTCCTGCCCAGAGTGCTCAAGAAGATCAGGAGTAACTGGGCACACGTTATTCTTGTGGCTCTGAACTCTGCATGGAGACTTTGGTATCCTGAGCTTATGGATTTGAGCATCGAGCCTCCGGTCATGCTGCCTCTTTGGGAGGATCTTCTGTCGCAGCAGCAGGTGAGGGTCCTCCACCCGAACCTGTCCACTCCCTGCCTCCTTGCGTGGAGATTGATCGGCGACAGCTGACAGATTTTGACCTCCCTCCCGAAGTCTCTATGAGGTTATTTTGGCAGCAAGGCGTCCCTCCACAAAATTAGTGTATGCCTGCTGATAACACATTTTGTAAATGTTGTAAAGACTGGTCTGTTGACCCCTTATCAGCTCCCTTATCTGAAGTCCTCCTGTTTATTCTCTCCTTGGCCCAGCAGGGCTCTGCTCTAGGCACTTTGAAGGCCTACCTTCTAGGCCTTCTTCGGCTATCTGATCAGCCCTTTCTATTCAAATCTCAGCTAGTGCTGAGGTTTTTGAAGGGGCTGACTCATTTGTACCCCTCTTCACCGTTCATCATGTCACAGTGGGACCTTAATTGGGTGCTCACTTTCTTGATGTGTGCACCATTTGAGCTATTGCATAACTGTTCTTTATGGTTGCTCGCCATAAAGACAGCTTTTTTGGTGGCAAAAACCTCTGCCAGGAAAGTGAGTGAACCGCAGGCACTGTCCTCCCAGCCTCCTTCGCTGAAGATTTTTTCCGGAAAAGGTAGTACTCTAGACTAGGGCGTCCTTTCTGCCTAAGGTGGTCACACCCTTCCACCTGGGACAGTTGGGCGCCCTTCTTACTTTCTATGTCAGCGCACCAGAGTGGCAGTTATATTGACGACTCAGATGTCACGACGCTGGCGACCTCACATGCAGTTGACCGACGCCACCTACCGAAGTGCAAGGATACTGCTGAGAAAAATCTTCCAGATCCATCCTGATGCCTAGGACTTCAAAGGTAAGGAATCTGTGGCTAGATCATGTCTCTACCAGATAAGGCGTTACCGAAGGTAAGTACTTGTTCTTCTTAAAGAAAGTGCCTAGTCTACAAGCCAATGGCCATGCTACATCTAGGGCCTTTTCAACGGTTGTCAAACCAGAACAGGGGATTTATACTGCTCTACCCGCACTGGTGACGAAGTCCCTACGGTATACGAGTGTGTAGGTGCAGGAGGTCTGGGACACAATCCCCTAGATCCCAATAATAGAAAGCCAAGAAACTTGGTTTTCAAATCAAGTTGCACAAGGTGACCCCGCACCCTTCAACAGTTAATATGATAATAATACAGTATCAATACTTTGTATGGATTACTTTTGAATAGATTGCAACTATTCATATGTAAAATATTTTTATGTTTTGTATTTTTTAATATAGCCCTGAAGAAGTCCGGTTACGGACGAAACGCGTTGGCTATTGGTTTTAAGCATCATTTGTGAATAAAGAATCTGTTTGCTGAAGAACCTGACTTTGGAATTCTTGGGAGAACGACTGGAAAGCTAATTGAACTATGTGAATAACACTATTGATACTGTATTATTATCATACTAACTGTTGAAGGATGCGGGGTCACCTTGTGCACCTTTTCAACGGTTGCACTGCCAAATTAATAGTTTAATATTGACAAGTATTTATCAGAGCTCAGCTATCAATATCCTTTAAAACTGCTACATTAGCCTGTCTTTTCCTTATCAGCCATGCATGCAATAAATATCTGGAAACAGTGAAAACCATATGGGGTGCCAAGTCTGTTTGGAGAATTCTATACACTACTAATTTCTTCTAGTGCCGAGGTTCCTACAGATAGTCATCAACCACTTAGTTCTTGAATAAGAAATGGGGTGCATTTTCTTTCTTATAGCCACATATAGGGCATCCTTGTTCGTTCGCATTTAATAATCCTGCCCATCTTAACGTAAAGGGGTACAAAAGGGGGTGGTGATGGACGGAGCATCTGAACCAATCAAACACTCACACCCAGTCAACAGATCTGGGTTTAATCCATCACCGTTCTTTAACCCCCTCTGCCACCCCAGTTCTGGATTCAAGCAAGCCTGGCTGAAGACGGCTGTAATGCCAGAAACCGGTCATAGGAAGCTTGAATCCGGTCCAGGGAAGGCATGGCTTGGCAGTTGGGGCTGGACTGTTCCCATGAGGCACAGGGTTAGACTGATTTGCATATGGCCATATCTGAACTGGGGTGGCAGTGTGTGCTAAAGAACGGTGATGGATTAAACCCAGATCTGTTGACTGGGTGTGAGTGTTTGATTGGTTCGGATGCTCCGTCCATCACCACACCCTTTTGTACCACTTTGGCCACCATAAGTTGGCAGGGTATGCTCAGACGTGAGTCCCTTGCTCACTTTGCCACTGGTTTCAAGCAAGCCTGGCTGAAGACGGCTGTAATGCCAGAAACCGGTCCTAGGAAGCTTGAATCCGGTGCAGGGAAGGCGACTCTGCGTCTCTGGACATGGCTGGAACATCAGGGCGTTTTCCTGGTGGTTCAACACCTGGCAGGTTCTTTGAAAGCCAGGGCGGACAAACTCAGCCGCAGGTGCACGATGGCTCATGAATGGTGTCTTCGCTCGGAGGTGGTGCGAGGTCTCTTTCAGCAGTGGGGAGAGCCTAGGTTAGATCTATTTGCCACCGAAGAGAACGCGCACTGTCATCATTTCTGTGTATTGGAATTTCCAAGGCGGCACTCGCTCAGCGACGCTTTTCGTCGCGAGTGGAGATGCAATCTGCTGTACGCCTTTCCGCCTATATCACTTCTGCGCAGAGTGCTGAAGATCAGGCGGGACCAGGCACAAGTCATCCTTGTGGCTCCGGACTGCGCTCAAAGAGTATGGTGTCCCGAGCTATTCAGAATGAGCATCGATCCTCCTACCAGACTGCCTCTTTGAGAGGATCTTGTGTCGCAGCAGCAGGTAACAGTCCTCCACCCGAACCTGTCCACACTCTACGTCCTTGTATGGAGATTGAGCTTCGGCAATTGACGTCGTTTGACCTTCCTCCCAAAGTCTGTGATGTTATTTTGGCAGCTAGGCGTCCTTCCACTAAGACTGTAGATGGAAAACATTTGTTGCATGGTGCGCAACAAAGGCTGTGGATCCCGTTTCTGCCCCTCTTTCTGAGGTTCTCTAGTTCCTTCTTTCTTTGGCCCAGCGGGGCTCTGCTCTGGGCTCTGTTAAGGGCTACCTCTCGGCCGTTTCAGCCTTTTTTAGGCTTCCTGATCAGCCTTCTCTTTTCAAGTCCCCTGTTGTAAATCGCTTTCATAAGGGCATTTCTCATCTATTTCCTCCTGTTCCATTTGTAATGCCTCAGTGGGACTTGAACTTGGTTCTTACTTACCTTGTGTGCACTCCCTTTGAATCGCTTCATAACTGTCCTTTCAGACTTCTTACCCTAAAGACTGCTTTTTTGGTTGCCATCCCCTCTGCACAGGGTGAGTGAGCTACAAGCTCTTTCTTCAAAGCCTCTTTTTCTGGCTGTTCATCCAGACAAGGACGTCCTGAGCACCAAACCTTCCTTTCTTCCCAAGGTGGTTACTTTTTTCCATATTGGTCAAACCGTCACTTTGCCCTCCTTCTTTCTGCCTCCGCATCCTTCTACGGAGGAAGAGACGCTCCATCCTCTGGACCCTAAACATGCGCTTTCATTTTATTTGGATCGCACAAAGCAATTCCGGGTGTATGACCAGCTCTTTGTTGGCTACTTGAGTGCCGAGAAAGGTCGGGCCGTGCACAAACGGACCATCTCTAGGTGGGTTGTTTTGTGCATGAAGGCGTGCTATTATTTGGCAAAGAAGGAGCTTCCAGAGGGGCTGCACCCCCATTCCACCAGGGCGAAGGCAGCTACTACTGCTTTGGGACGAGGAGTCCCCCTCAAAGACATCTGTCAGGCAGCATTGTGGGCATCTCTGCACACGTTCACTAAACACTACTGCCTGGACAGCCAAGTCCAGAGAGCAAGCTTTTTTGACTGTTCTGTTCTCCAGGACTTTCTGGTGTGAACTTGGCTCGCAGACCCCCCTCTGGAGTTGGTATTGCTGGGGTATCTATTCTAAGAGAAGGAATCTATAAGTAACTGTTTCTTTCAAATGAACAATTTACTTACCTTAGCTAACAATATATCTGTAAGAAACATATAGATCCCTTTCCGCCCCACCCATCCTCTCCGTTCTGCGAACTTAATTCTAGGGTTAAGGATTTCCTTTCAGGGCCCTAATTTTGTGAACCAGTGGTCAGTGTCTTGCATGGCTGTGCGCTTCTGGCGTGGAAAGTCGTGTATAGAACTGACGTCCGCTCACAAGGGCGGCGTTTAAGTTGGTGCAGCAATGTCATCTCTGCGACCACGACGCCAACAACGAACGCGGAGCCGACCAACACCACCTTCCGACACGGAGGAGTAATGCTGACTAAAAAATTCTCCAGACACCTGGGTTTAATTCTAAGGTGAGGAATCTCTAACTAACCTATGTTTCTTATAGATATATTGTTATTGAAGGGAAGTAACTTGTTCATATAGCGCGACGACTTGCGCCCAAAGGGGCATCTCTGCGCTGATACTAGAGATGGGTCCAGAAACTCACACAGTGCTCCATATAAGTGGAAGTCCCCACTCACGTCAAAGATAGAAAAGAAGGGTCCTGGATTTGAATGCCAAGAGGTCAATAAATCTTTGTTGGTCTATTCACATGAATTGTGACTAGAATGACAAAGGAATAGTCTGTGGTTGTAAATAGGAAGGTGAGACTTGCTCATCTCCCCGTATGACATGTCACCTTTTCGTACTATCAAATACCTGTTTTATAGCATTTCTTGTTTAGCACTCTTGCTGCTTTGCTCCTAATTCAGTGTTTCCAGGTAAGGGGTGGGTTACCGGTCACGTTGCTGATCTTCATAGCGGTTTCCATCTCAATGGGAATATGAGGCTACCTCTTTGGGTGCTTGTACAATGTGACCGGTGAATGAATTGTTGATATTCATTCATTCACGTCTGGCTGGATGATCTTAGTGGAGACTTTACCTTGGAGAGTCTTTAAAAATAGATGAGGAATAAAGAACAAAAGGGATAGAGAGGAGATCGGCATGGATGGTTAGTGGGTTTAGGGGGAGAAGGAAAGGAGGAGGGAAGACTGGGATGGCAGAGGGTAAATTAAATATGTAGAAATGGAAAGGAAAGTAAGATACTTTATGTGTAGGACAGGGTATGGACTGAAAAGGGGGACAACAGAAAGAAAGGGAGAGTCATTCATTAATAGGGCACAAGGAAGGAAAGGAGTAAGAAATGAGGTGCAATGGGATAGCAGTAGGAAAGGGAACTAAGGCAGAGATGATGAGATGAAGGTTATGGCGTGATTAGCAAAATAAGGGCGAAGGAGAGAAGACAGAGTTAGGATGCTGAGTGTGTTTGTTTTTCATGGCTAAGTTTGGCGGTGGTGTGAGGCTGCGTAGTGTGCTGTGCTCTGATGTGAGGTGCTTGTGTGCCCAAGGATCTTGGAATTTGCTATGACCTTTCTTGGGTGTGGGCGGTTAGCCTATTCTGTTGTGTCCTTCAAATAATGCATACCATTGAGGGTATATAACGGCCAGGTGTGGTGTGATAGACTGAGTAGTGGACTTTTGTACTGACAGATATTGTCATGTCAGGGTAGCCTTTCATTTTAGATACTGTGGACAAAATGGGAAATAGTTGCTGCAGAAACTGATTGAAGGCTTTGGTTAAAATCCACTAACAATAGAATTATGCATGAGTGAGAAATGAGGCACCAGTAATCAGGTACATTTGGATAGGGAGGAGAAATGCAGTGGGTCGAGGGTAACAGAAATGCTTAATCTACCTCCAACTGCAGATGGATATTGCCAACCTAAAGTGGTCCACACACATTGTAGAATTATCTGAGTGATGGTTTTCTTTTCAATTCACACTTTTTTAGAAAATACATAGTGAAATGAGATGACCCTCCTCTAGAGATGGGGATTAGAACAGTTGTCTGTTTAATGTTTTATATAATGTGTACGACAACAGTGTTTTCATTTAGAAATATTGCAATAACAGAGTTGCTGTAAGGATCCCATTTTAGAGATTTCAGCAGTCTGGTGTCTAACTTTCCACCTTGTTTCTGCATTGCTGAATTCCTAAATTCCTAGGCGGTGCGATAAAGCATCCCAACATCCCAAAGTCTGCTTCCTGAGAGACATCTGTGTTAAGAAAGATCACCACAAGATTCATCTTTGGATGCCGTTGGTGATGTAAACGTTTTCATATTTGCCCCCAAACTGTAGAGAGACTGTGTCAAAGGTACGCTGGCAAGTCATTTTCATGATCCCCAGTCCTGATTAACATTGAGATGAGGTTCACAAAGTCATTTAGGGATAAAAGCTGTTGACGAGGTCCTGTTTCACTTTACATTGTGAAAGTTGAGAAGAACTGAAAACATGTTGGCACTCAGTGTGATTAGTAGATAAGTAGTGGTTATTGTTATGCTGTTGCCCATTTTTTCATTAACATAATTGTATCCTTTGAACAGGACACTGAGGTACATATATGGATGTTTACAGAAATCAGTTCAGCAAAAGTGGCCATCCAATACTACAATGAGAACAAGAGTTGTAAGGTATGCCTGTGGTCTTTGAGTACATTAACAGTTCTAATGGAAATTTGTTACAATGCATTTCTAATCTTTCCCATTGTCCCAAAATGCTTCACCATATCATGAAAACGTCTCCAGCTGGATACAGGTAATGTTACAATGTCTCTGCTCCAGAGCTTTATATGTGTCTCTACCGAGTGTCACTGTTAATGGGCTTTTTTGGGCACTACGGACTGCAAGATCTGGAGGTTACCTTGTTCCTTATAGTTGCGAATCAGATAGAGACATCTAGCCGCAGATGCCTTAGCTTTTGAGTTTCCCAGGCATCAGACTGGATCCGGAAGATTTTTCTTCGAGCATTACCCCTGCTCACCAGTAGGTGGCGAAGGTAGGCTCTGTGTGACGGTGGCGGCGTCCGCACCGTGGTGACATCTGCATCACCTATATAGGCGCCACCTTGTCGTGCTAACGTCAGTTCTTTTCTTTCTGTGCCAGTCATGCGCTGATCTGTGAAGAGAGCTACCTTCTGTCACTTTTTGACAGGACGGTTTGACTTTGTTGTCTCTTTCTTGGTGCTTAGGAAGACCATGTCTAAGAAGACTTGATGGTTGAAACCGTAAAGCGCCTGTCACTGCTCCATGTCAGTGACGGACACACATTTGCGTTGCCTATGGTGTCTTGAGTGCGACGAAGGCTTTGAGGGAGTGGTCCCTAAAACTACTTGCAGCCCGGCAGGCAACACTGCATCGTTCAACTCCTTGGTGATCATTGTTCCCGTCGAGAGGAAGGTCCCGTCACCAATCCAGGCATCCCAAGTCGTTTAAGTCCCACTCAAAATCGTCTGGACATTCAGGTAAGAGGTATAAACTAAAAGTCAAAGCATGCTTTGACTTCTCCCCGTCTGTCGGTTGACGCAATGGTGGATAAAGACCTTCTTTTTCGGAACCTGCGCCTGGGTCAACACCGCGCCTCCCCTCTTTTCCATGAGCCAGAGCAACCACCACTAAAATAAAATAATTTTATGAGGCCATGCATCTTATTTTTGAGCGACCTGACCCCTCCGACTCACTTTTGAGCCCCGTAGGGTCGGAGGGGACCCCTTGGTTTCACGCAGGTGTGTCTAACTCTTGGCTTGGCACCAAGGATCCACCTTGATCCAGGAATGGATCCGGACCGGTGCCGTCATTCCATTGCAACCTTTCACATGGCTGACGTCCCAGCGGCATCAGCCCCATTCTGATTCCCGATGACCCGGAGACGGTACTCCGTCGACTGATTCCAAAGCAGACAGGACCTCTGGGTCCTAGGCAATTTCCTTGGCCTTATTCTGAAGGGCTAGGAGTATGAGAAGGTTGGTAGGGTTGCTGGACCCTTTGGAAGATCAACCTGAGGAGGAAATGGACTAGTATGAGGAATTGGGTGAGGCCAGTGGACTGCCTACTTCTCCAGACACTGATATGCTTTCTCCCCCACCATGGCTACGGAGGAGAGAGTGTCTTATGCTATGGTGATATGAAAGACGGCTGAGGTTCTTGACCTTCAGCATCATTCGGTGGGGGTCAAAAGTAACATCTTGAAGGAGGTGCTTCAGCCAGGAGTTTCCTCCTCATGGCTGTTGCTCCTAATGTCCTACTAGGTGCCTGATCCACGCCCAACACACAGGTTCCTCTTAACAGTATGATCGATCACCACCCTTCCCCGGGTGACCAAAACTTCCGCACTACCCACCCCACCTTGGAGAGCTTGGTAGTTCAAGCATCTGCGTCCCTGGGGGCATTCCCTGCCACTCCTCAGACAGAGAACCCAAAAGGCTGGACTTTGGGCCACGAAAATGTTTTCTTCCGCCACCCTTGCTTTACAGTCTGTGAACACCACATGCTTCTTAGGCTGTTATTCCCACACTGTGTGAAATGGTTGCGCAAGTGCTGCCACAGGTTCCAGAGGAGGCCTGGTCCATCCTCTCCTAAACGGTATCAGATAGGAGAGATACAGCAAAGTTCGCCAAACGATGTGGCTTAGACATAACCAACTTTCTGGGCAGAGTGATTCCTACGACGGTGACTGTTAGATGCCATGCTTAGCTGAGAACATTTGGCTTTTCAGGGGATGTCCAGGCTTCGCTCGTGGACATGACCTTTGATGGCACCTGTCTCTTCTGAGACAAGGCTGACACATCGCTGGAGCGCTTTAAGGACTCATGGGCTACTCCCAAGTAATGTAATGTAATGTAAACAGATATTTGTACCGCACAACTGTCGCTCCAGGGTGCATCTAGGCGCCACCACTGACCAGGAAGATATAAACACTGGTCATGCTGCTATTTGTAATTCCGCCAGGCCTTCATACTAGTACTCTTGCACAGGTGTCAGGAAGCTTAAAGATCCAGGTTTTCACTGCCTTTCGGAGTTCAAGTTCCGGCTCTATTGCCCGGAGGTGAGGGGGGAGTTTATTCCATGCCTTTGCCCCTAGAACTGGCAAAGATTTACCCCCCCTTGAACTCAGTCTGAAAACAGGGACAGACAACAGGTTGGCATTGGAGGAACGCAAGTTACGCCCAGGGTGGTAACGAGAGAACCTCCCTTGTAGGTCCTTGGGTCCCTGAGAATGGAAGGCTCTAAATGTAATAACTAGGATCTTGAAAAGGAACTCTTTTGATAATTGGTAGCCAGTGCAAGTTATTTAAAGCAGCAGATGCAGAGGATTTCTTTGGCCATTTCAACACCAACCTAGCAGCTGCGTGTTGCACCATCTGAAGTTTGTGCGTGACCACTTTATTGGTCCCTGCATATAGGCTGTTGCAATAATCTAGTCTCGATGTCACGAGAGCGACCGTTACCATTTTCCTAGCTGCCAGGGGAAGCAGGTCGAAACATTTTCTTAGTACCTTGATGACGTTGAAACAGGTCCCTGCTACTGCCAGTGCCTGTTGTTTGACAGACAGAGCAATGTCAAACTTGATGCCTAAATTACGTGCTGCATTGGTGGTATGAGGCGGTACCTCTGCGTTCACCGGCCACCAGAGTTTAGGGACAAAGTCATTATGAGCGCCCATTGGCATGATTTCTGTTTTGCCCGTATTACATTTCAAATGGTTCTTCCCCATCCAGTTGAATGCAGCCGTCAGGAAACCTTTCAGATTTTCTTCCCAGTCCTGAGTGTCTTTATCAAGGACTAGGATCAGTTGAGTGTTGTACCAAAGGACGATATCAACCTGATCAAAGGGGTGGTATACACATTGAAGAGTGTCGGGCTTAGACTAGACCCTTGCGGTACTCCAGTCGTAAGTGGTTTTTCCTTCGAGCAGAAATCACCCAGTGTGACCACTTGTCTCCTGCCACTTAAAAAGTTCTTAATCCAATCCAGGACCTTTCCAGTTATGCCAGATGTTGCTAGCCGGTCAATCATCAAGATGGTATGTGAGCGGGGGCGTGGCTTGTCGCAATGGCCGACTAGACGTGCTGTAGTCTAGCTCCTGCCCGTTGTCCCCTAGATCCTACAGAATCCTGGCACACTTGAAGATTTGGCAGTTACTCCTGAGGTGTAGTGCCCCCCTGGATCGCGCTGGCTGCCTGGTGCCGATTGCGGTGCCCCTGGACACGTCGGGGGTCTGCCCGACTGCTGCTGATCCTGACCGCGGCGGCGCCTGTGTAATGGCGGCTGCCGCGCGGTGAGGTGCCTCGGTGCCTGCGTGGAGAGTGCGGCCCGGCGACAGAGAGGAGAGTCGCCCCCCCCCCCCCCCCCCGGTGCCCAGATCTGTGAGGGGGACGCGCGACCTCCGCAACCCTCGGCAGCGACGGTGAGTGCCCCGGAGCGGCGGTGGGATGAGCCGGTGATCCCCCGGGGCAGGCTCTTAAATCGAGGCCGGGGCATCGAGGCCTGTGACCCCCTGGCGGTGCACGGACGCCGGGGACCTCGGACCGGGACCTGCCACGACTGTCTGCCTCAATGTCGGCTGGCCCCCCGGCGGTGCAGGGAGTGAGCGGTGAGCGCCGCAGAGCGGAGTGGGCCGCCTGACCCCCAGGACTGGCTCCAAAATCGAGGCCGGTGAGCTGAGGCCTGCGCAATACTGACGGCGCGTGGACGCCGAGAATTTCGACCGGAGCCGGCCTTCCACCTGCGGAGGGGTGTGGAGCCCCGGCGTGCCCCTCCTTCCTTTTCCTCACGGTGCCCTGGAGCCTGATCACTGGCCGCCGGAGGCTCCGAGGGGCCCCTGGGGTGGAGAGCTGATCTGATACCGCCGGAGGACTTCGTGCCGGTTGCGGTGCTGCGGCGGCCATTTACTGCGACTGACCAGTGGCCTACGCTGCCTGGCCACCCAGTGGAGGGTTTGAGGTCACAGAACGCGGATGCTACCTGGCCCCCTGTATTATCCTCTGGGAGACACCCCTGGGACTAGTATGGGAAGAGACCGACCGTCGAGAGGGACCCAGGCAAACAAGATAGTACAATACACGGTCCCCGGTCCCACTACGGCGGAGCGACAGGGCCTTGACCGGAGGATGGAGCCCCGCCCGGAGGCGGCCGCGCAGGACAAGGCTGATATCCTAGCGGCGATCCGAGACTCCAGGCTGGCGCTGGAGGGGAAGATGGACGGCATGGCCATGGATATTAACCATCTGCGCCTCGGCCTCCGGAAGGTGGCGGACAGGGTCACCACCACAGAAGGCGGCCTCACCGAACTGCAAACGGAGGTCCGACAACTGAGGGAGTCGGTGGCGGCCCTCCAGGAGCACGCGACCAGGCTGGAGGATCGGGCGGAGGACGCGGAGGGCCGGTCCCGAAGGAATAACCTCCGCTTTTTGGGTTTTCCCGGACGATCAGAGGCACCGGCGGCAGACCTCTTTCTAGAGGACTGGATTGGCAAGTCCTTCCCGAGCCTACGGCTGTCCAAAATGTTTGCTATTGAGAGGGCCCACAGGACTTTGGGGCCGCCACCGAAACCGGGAGCCCCGCCGCGGGCGATAATAGCCCGCTTTTTTAATTTTTGGGACCGCGACATACTCCTCCAGCATATTCGCAGATCCGGACCGCCTAAATATGAGAACACCGAGATCCGCATCTTCCCAGACTACACGAAGAAGGTTCAGGACCAGCGGAATGATTTCTTGCAAGTCAAACGACGACTTCGGGCCCATGAGGTGAAATACAGCCTGCTCTTTCCAGCCCGGCTGCGAGTGCAACACGGTGACCGAACACATTTCTTTGACCACCCGGCGGACGCGGAAGAATGGATGGACGCACAGGGCCTGGAGGATCGCGGACAAGCGCAAGGCTGGCAGGAGCAAAGACGACGGAATGCCAGGCGCCGGAGCAATCGCAGAGAGGGAGGAGGTCAGTCCCCGAGCGGGCGTTCCGCCACACAGAATGAACGCATCACGGTGGGCCCGGATGGTACCCTCCGGGCGGAGATGGAGGAAATTCCGACTCAGAACCAGTTCTCCCCACTTTGCCTGGTGCAGGAGACACAGTCGGACCAGGGGGGTACCGCCGACCCGTCCACCGGCCAGCCGCGTGCCACCTGATGGCTACACCTGGTGGTCAGTATCTGCTGTGGAGGGGTCTTTGACATTGACATTGTGAGTATATCTTTAGTTCCTTGCATGAGGGAAATTCTACCACCTGTAGGTCCTGGAACTGGGCTACCTTCCGGAACTCTAAGACTGTTGAACTGGGTGAAGGGGGGCACAGAGGACCTGTTGATTCCAGTGACGGCTTTGTTGTGCTAAATCCAATTGCAAGAAGCCAATTGTACCGTACCGCCACGACCGGCTAGGCCTCGGCCGGGCTGCGCCGGGCGGTGCCAGACAATTGGCTGAAGGCTCAATCATGGGGTGTAGGGAGGGGTTATTCTTATAGTTTACCTTCTGGTCACCATTTTCCTTTTGGTCGTCTCTTTCACGTTACTACTACAGTGTTCAGATTACCATTGCTGACTGTGGGGAGTGAAGGACACAGAGGCGATCGGTTTGCGTATAGACGAAGAGTGTTTACTGTTAAGTTCCTAATTGTGCATTGAATTGGGAGTGTTAGAGGGGGGTGCTTTCTTTTGGGGCGGGGTTCGCGGTCTCCTGACCGGGTTCGGATTGGGAGATGTGGTACTACCGCCTGCGGGTGAACACTCTTGGGGTTGTTTGTTTGAGGATGGGGAGGGTTGCTGCCGGGTCCTGTTCTGTTTTTGCTTTGTGTGGTTTGCCGCGTCAGTTCAATGACGGGCCGTCTTGCAACACATCGGGGTCAACTCATGGCAGGTGATATAAGCAAATACAAATTTCTGTCTTGGAATGTTAGGGGGTTTAACAATAGAGTCAAGCGGATTAGAATAGCCACCTATCTCAGGCGCTACGGGGTCAGCTTTGCTTTCCTACAGGAAACGCACCTTTGGGGAGATTGCCTTAAGTATGTTCAGCGTAGATGGCGGGGACAGTTCTTCGCGACGTCCTACTCTGGGTTCGCCAGGGGGCCCTAATCTGGGTGGCACGGGGACTCCCTTTAAGGCTACATCCACCAAGCTAGACCAGGAGGGCAGGTTTGTAATAGTGGTTGGCACCCTGGATGGGCGTAGTGTATGCCTCATAAATATTTATGCCCCTAATACTGACAAGGGGGGATTTTTGGGCAATGTGCTGGGACAGCTGGATATTGACCCTGAAACGGAGCTCATCATAGCAGGGGACTTCAATTGCCCACTAGACGGGACTCTGGACCGCTGCCCCCCAAAGGCGGATGCTAAACCAAAAATGCGGGAGGCAATGACCCAAATGCTACAAAGTTATGACCTAACTGACGTGTGGAGACACCGCAACCCCACTCTTCAGGTGTACTCCTGCTTCACGCCTGCCGCCAATACGCACAGTAGATTGGACTATTTTTTCCTGCAGGGCATGGTGTTAGACCGGGTAGAAGAGGTCCTTTATCTTGCACGATACCTGTCTGATCATTCCCCGCTCTTGCTCACCTATTCGTTGGGTAGCCCACGGCCTCGGATCCCACTCTGGAGACTTAACACGGACGCTCTTGAGGACCCCACGTTTAAGGAGGCCATAGCGCAAGCACTAGAGGCTTATTTGGAGATAAACTGGGGGTCAACCACCACACGGGCGACCGAATGGGACGCCATGAAGGTGGTCCTCCTTGGGACATGTATGTCTACGGAGGTAGGGGTTAAACGGGTCCTAGAACGAGAACTCAGCCAACACGAGGATCGCCTGGCTGAGATGGAACAGGAATTCCCCATTGACAAAGAGCAGAGACCCGAATGGACGGCCACGCGGCACCAGTTGGGTGATGCCTGGGCCTCGCTAGGTAAATTTAATAGGACGGCTAGTAGGCGTCGATGGTACGCTGAGGGTGACAAGGCCGGGAAACAACTGGCACGCCTGATCCGGGCTGAAACCCAACCCCACCCGATTTTGGCCCTACAGAATGACAAGGGCCGCGTGGTGTATACCCAACAGGCCATTAATGGTGTGTTCCATGCCTATCTGAGTGGGATATACTCGGACTCTCAACCAGTCGCTGGCACTAGAGATATAGAGTTATACCTTGCTGAGGTGCAACTCCCCGTGGTGGAAGCAGATAGCCAGGAAGACCTAGGGGGCCCTCTCCTCGAGGACGAACTACGGGCGGCGATTGCCCACCTCCAGACGGCGAAGTCCCCGGGGATGGACGGGTTGGCGTCCGAACTCTATAAGGAGTTCAGAGGGGTGCTGGTCCCGAAACTCCGAGCAGTGGCGATGGACGCCTATGATCGTGGCTCACTTCCGGAGTCTATGAGGGCGGCGACGATAGTAATGATACCCAAACCGGGCAAGGACCCCACCCTCCCCGGGTCCTATAGGCCCATTTCCATGTTGAACGTGGACCTGAAGATTATTAGCCAGGTGTTGGCCTCCAGACTCCTTCCCCATCTCAGACGTTTGGTCCACGACGATCAGTCAGGGTTTATCCCGGGTCGGAACTCTCTGCGCAATATCCGCCATGTTATGCGCGCCCTGGAGGGGCGAGCCGAGCATAATTCGTTGGTCTTCCTGGACATCGAACAAGCGTTTGATTCTATCCGTTGGGCCTACCTCTGGAGAGTGCTTCTGAAAATGGGCCTTGGGGAGGGGTTTGTGAAATGGTTTCAGCTGTTGTACACCAGACCGGTGGCTAGAGTTCGCACGGGCCGGTGGGTCTCGGAGGAGATACCAATTTCGAGAGGAACACGTCAGGGGTGCCCCCTCTCACCCCTGCTCTTTGCCCTGGCAATGGAACCACTTGCATGCCATCTTCGTTCTGTTTTACAGGGCCAGGGTATTAGGGTGGGGGCAATTGAAAATATAGTGTCCCTTTATGCGGACGACGCCCTGGTTTATCTGAACCAACCGGAGCAATCGCTCCCTATCCTGTTGACTGAACTATCGCACTTTGCGGCCGCCTCGGGCCTCGCGGTGAACCGGGCAAAATCCTAAATTTATGCTATAGGCGGACAGGCGTACTGGGAGGGGGCCCAGCGCCCGGAGATGGGGCTCCCTTGGGTGGAGGACACGCTCCGCTATCTGGGGATTCGGATCGCTCGGACTCCGCTTGATTTTTACCGTCACAACATGGGACGGATACTCCAGGGTCTAAAGGGGAGCATAGCTTTTTGGAACACCCTGAGGCTCTCCCTGATGGGGAAGATCGCTTTAATAAAAATGGTGGTTCTCCCGCGCTGCCTGTATACAATGCAGGGTTCCTTCTACGAGATACCGCACCGGGTCTTCCGCGAACTGGACTCCCTCCTGATCCTTCTCCTTTGGAATGGGAAATGGTGCAGAGTAGGCCTGGAAGTCCTGAAGCGCAAGTGGGGTGCAGGGGGCCTGGAAGTCCCCGACCTGGAGCTGTATTACTTTGCGTCGCAGCTGCAGCATGCTATCGCATGGCTGGACACGGACCCCTCCTGGGAGCGGACCCTGTTGGAGGGCACCTGTGGCACTGAACAGCTGGGAGCGTTACTCTGGCGGAAAGGGGGACATCAGGATGGTGTTCCCCCATTGGTGCAGCTGGGGGCCTCTATCTGGGACCGGGTGGTGAGACGCCATATTGGACGCACCCCATTCACCCCGGACATGGATATGTGGCTGATGCCATCCTTTGCTCAGATTGCGAGGGTCATGTCCACGGACAAATGGCTGGAGGGGGGTTGCTTGACGTTAGCCGACCTATACCCAGACGGACAATTTATCACATACCAAGATGCGGTCACGACCTTTGAGCTCGGTCCGGGACAGTTCCTTCAGTACGCTAAACTTGCGGCTACCGCGCGACAGCTATGGCCCTCGTTTCCGGAGGCCCCACCTCATGCCCATACCTTAGTCACTATGCTAGCGATGGCGGGGGGGGCGGAAGTTCGTGACCCACCTTTACAGGGCTCTCCGGGAAGATAAAACATTACGACCTTTGACTATAGAGGCCAAATGGCGGCAGGCGTGTCAGCAGGAAATCACCTCCCGCGAATGGGAAAAAATACATGAGAGTGTGCGGAAGGTGTCGGTGAGTAACCGCTTTAAACAAATTCAATATAATATAGTGCACATGACCTACCTCTCCCCCAAACGGCTTCAGGTCATTGATGCGACTAGAGACTCCCACTGCCCGAAATGTCGCACTGCCCAAGCGGATTTTGTCCATATGGTATGGACGTGCCCCACCCTCCAATCTTATTGGAAGTCGGTTCTGGAGACCCTGATAGGGATTACAGGTTGGGCCATTGATTTAGACCTGCGCCCGTGCCTCCTGGGCTTGATCCCCAAGGACCCAAAACGTAAAGTGAGCAGACGTTTCCTTATATTGGGCCTAGTTACGGCTCAACGCCGTATTGCAATCCACTGGCTGTCCCCACAGGGCCCATTGCCAGGGAGGTGGAGGGTGGATCTGGGGGAATGGGCTTTGGCGGAAGAAGCGCATATGAGGCATACGAGGAGGGATGGGAAATTACTTGAGGTTCTGCAGGACTGGGGAGTGATGATCCAGGAACTGATGAGATTAGACGCCCCGCTATCACAGCAGACCCTGACTTCCACATGCACAGATCAGGTGGGCTCACTTGCTCAAAACAGCCCGGCGCATGAGGACCTGACGCAGAGGTAGGGTAGCTTCAACCCTATCCCATGACTAAAGCCCACAAGACAAAAAAATATATATATATATATAATAATAATTTTTATTTTTATTTCTTTAATTTTTTTTTGATCTCCTTGCTCTTTTTGCTCGGCCTGGCAGCGAGGGGGGGGGCAGGAGGGGGGAGGGTGTTGGGGAAGTTATGGGCGAATGGGTGAAGGAACATTGCCCTTATATCTGTTCCACCTTTGTTGTGTCATCCGGGATCGCTGGACTAATGTTGATATCACAGTGTTTTATTTTCCTTCTTGTCGCCCTGGACCTGGATGACAACTGGGCTCTGCGAATGGACTTCCTCGCTTTGTTTCACTTTGCCTTTTTACTTAGGTGCTCAAATTGTATACTCTGAACTTATTGTGAACCACAGGAAACGATTGTATACATGCACATAATGATTTGTACCAGACTACCTGTTCACCCTTATTCGCCTTTGTTTGTTTCAATAAAGGTTTTGAAAAAAGAAAAAAAAAAAAAAAGATGGTATGTGAGACCGTGTCGAAGGCTGCCGACAAATTCAAAAGGATCAGGACAGCCTTCTTACCCTGGTCCAAAGCCATACGAATGGTATCGGTGGTGAACAGGAGAGCTGACTCAGTAGAGTGTTGTGCTCTGAAACCTGATTGATTAGGGTGCCAGGCCTGGTTGTCTTCAAGGAACTTAGTGATTTGTTTATTTACAAACGACTCTGTAATTTTACATAATACAGGGAGCAGTGAGTTTGGTCGAAGGTTAGATAGTGTGGTGGGGTCAGGTAGATGTTTTTTCAGCAGCGGTTTAACCGCCGCCAGTTTCCACTCTGAGGGAATGATGGCCGTGGCCAGTGATGCATTTATGATGTTATAAATTACGGGATTGACAGTATCCACGAGCGTGTGTAGAAGCATGGAGGGGCAAGGATCAAATGACGACCCTGTTTTGGTTGCCAGTATTGCCCCGTGAGTCTCTTCCTGGCTTATTGGCCGAAACATCGCCAGAGAGTGCGGAGGACTATTCACCCTACTGCTAACTTCCCCCAATTCTTCGACAGGAGCTGCAAAATCCTTCGTGAGGCCCTGTACTTTTTGTTCAAAAAAATCCGTAATAATATTAGAGATTTTCAGAAGGTGGAATTTCCTGCGCTAGTATTTTGGGGTTGTTGAAACCATTTACTATCTTAAAGATAGCTTTTTGTTTGTTATTAGCCATTTCTATTGCTGTCGTGTAAAATTTAATTTTTGCTTTTTTAATCAGCGCATGGTAAATGCTTCTGGCTGTTTTATATTTACAGAGATCTTCCTCATGATAATTTTTCCGCCACATACGTTCAGCCCTACGTACCTCTCCGTGTATTTCTTTAAGTGACTGGTCAAACCATGGGGCTGATAATCTCTTATGGCCAGACCTATTCCTAACCTTAGCAGGACCTGCTTTGTCTTTGAGCCAAGACATCCAGTCCTTAAAGTTATTATTATCAGTTTCCGGGTTTCCTGTCATAAGGGTCCTACAGTCACTGGCCATTGCTATCAATTCCGGGTGGCCGACAATTGCTTTCCATCCCTCATTTCTGGCCTGATAGTCTTTGGGCCTCTCTGCTGCCTTCCGTCCTCGGTCTGCCTTTCGCTCCTTCCTTTGCTACAGAAGAGGTTTTCAACCGCGCCAGCCTTACACCCCAGCCACCGTACAGTGCAAGTTCCTCTACCCCTGCAAAGACGTATTTGCAGCATTCTGACCACATGGGCTGGGTAGTCAGCAGTCCGGTCAAGCCACCACAACCCCCCCCCCCAACCCCCCACTCCTACTCTCCCCCCAACCCCCAGCAGCTTCAGCCTCCAAACCTTCCTAGTCTGGCCCTTCAAGAACATGGGCGTCCAGTTGATGGCAAGGTCCGCCATCACCTCCACCACTGTCACAACATTACTTAGGACATTCAGGTTCTCCAGATTATCCGAAGGGGCTGCTCCCTCCACTGAGAGACCATCCTTCCCTCCATGCCTTCATCCTTCAACCGACTGACGGAAAATCATCTTCTTTTTCTCTAAGAGGAAGTCATGGCTCTCCTGGGCAAGGGAGCCATATAGAGGGTTCATGCACCAGAAGTGGGCTGATGTTGCTATTCTTGCCACTTTCTGGTCCCGAAGAAGAACAAGGGTCTTCATCCTAACTTGGACTACGGGCTCTCAACTACGTCCTCAAAAAGGAGAAGTTCACAACGCTCCGGTCTTGTCTGCCCTGGACCCAGGAGATTGGATGGTAGTGTTGGACTTGCAGGATGCATATTTTCACATTCCGTTCCTGCTTGCCCGCAGGCATTACCTGCGATTCACAGAGGGCCATGAGCACTTTCAGTTCAAGGTGCTCCCTTTTGGCCTTACCAGCAGCCCTCAGGTGTTCAAGGTGATGGCGGTGGCTGCAGCTCATCTGCGAAGATCAGGAAAGCCACTTCCCCTGTCTCGACGACTGGTTGTTGAAGGTGGGCTTGTCCCAGGCTGTCATCTCCCACCTTCAGACTACGACGGACCGCCTGCATTCGCTGGGGTTCTTTATAAATATGCCATTGTCACACCTGACTCCCTCTCGGAGGCTCCCTTTCATCTGAGCTGTTCTACATGTAGTGCAGTTTCGGGCCTATCCTCCTGAGTGGTAAGTCCAGGATATTCAGGCCGTCATACCGATGTTTCAGCTTCTTTTCTGCATTGCATTAAGATTAACTCTGAGGCTGCTAGGACTCATGGCCTCCTGCATCATGCTAGTGACACATTCCAGATGGCATATGCGGGCTCTGCAGTGAGACCTAAAGTTTCAGTGGCACATGTAGAAAGCTAACTCTGGATTTACTATACCAAAGTAAGGTATAGTGTGCAAAGAGTCCAGTGGATCCCCGGAGGCTTAAGTAGATAATACTAAAAGCTCTATTTGTGGTAGTGTGGGCGAGCAGTGAGGCTTATCAAAAGGCTGTGTTGTGCATTTGCTGTACACACTCGGGCAAGAATGATTACACACACTCACAGACTCAATCCAAGAACAATTGTTTTGTATTAAAGATTATTACTTTGATATTTTTTAGGTCGAGCCTGGGCAGCGCATGAACTGCTTTGTGAGGCATGCTCTATTGAGGTACGGCATAGAAGCTCTGCCCATTTCCCGCCCATCTTTTCAATTGGCTCCTGTTATTGTCCTTGCCAAAATTGTTGCTTTCATTTGTGAATAGGCTTAGTAGTCCCTCCTTTGTATCACCTTCTCTACATTTGTAACCTCCCATAAGGACTGGACTTTTCACTGGTGTTGTTACATAGTCTGCTTTATAAGTCAGTGAGCATTATATATTTTTGGGCGTTGCCCAGCTCTGACAATCTGTTGCCTCTTGCTCCCTCCCGTCATTGTTTCACTTAATCTTCCCAGTGCCGTGCCCACACCACTACCTCCAAACCTCCATGCTTTAGCATTCCTCATTTTGTTTCCGTTACATTGTCATGCAAACTTTTCACATGATGCTTGTTTAACGAGCAATGCACTTTCATTTGCTTGCAGCTCGGGCGCAGCATCTCCCCCATCCAGAAAATCAAGAAAAGGGTGCAGTACCATAGGGTGTGGTTAGGTGTCCCTGTGGAGTTATCAAAAGATCTCTATTAGCAGCATGAGGCACTGCACCCACAGGGACACCTAGTAACTGCCTGTGCTACTGCACCCTTTCCTTGCTTGTGCATTTGCTTTTTTAGGTCGAGCATTAGTGCTGACCTGTTGCATCTCTCTGTGGGGCTTTGGCAAACCCACCCATTGCCATTGGCTGTTAGCTGCGGCATTCAGAAATGCTGGCTTCTTATTGATCTATTATTTCAACTGTCCCTCCTTTGTGTGGCTCCTTCCTCCCATGGCTATTTCACTAAGGGTTTCTTTTTGTTGTCCCTCAGGAGTCGTCACTCCTTGCCACTCCCCCTCTGCCTTCGGGGTTCCTCCTAGTTGTCTCAACGTCGCAGTTCCTGCTTGATATATAGATTTTTGGGGGGGTTTATAGGCATTCCTACCATCTTTTTAGTGACGATCGTCATGTACTTTTGTTTTTGTTTGTTATTCACAAATCTCCTGGGATTGCAGGCAGCGGGGCGGTCCACCGGTTTTGATCACAGTGGACCCTTTTTAACATCTAATTAACTCTGGCTCCGAACAACACAGACACTGTTTTTTGGGCACTTGGAGCACATTCTCTTATCTCCGGACAAACCAACCCCCACTCTGAGCCATACCTGCTTTCCCAGCGGCGCGCCTCCCCGCAAACTGTGCTAAACTCCTTCTAAGCATCATAGGAGCCCAGGACATGACTGAGGAAAAAGCTTGTTTAGACTTGACTTCTAAACCTGTTTTACGTGCAAAATATAATCGTTAGCTAATCATTTTTTATGTATCTTTTGTAGCAAACCTATCGCTATCCCATTTTGTTGCCAGCAATCACACCTGAAGTTGATTGGCACTGGCAGAGAGCGCCGTTCCCGGTTGTGGTTCGAGATCAGTGTAGGAGGGGCGAGGGTGGTGCGCCCAATTCTCGTACAGCTTAGCTGTCTTCTGAGGGGTGTCTGCAACCCTTCGAGTGATGCCTGATTTCTGCATCACTTTATCAACTTATGTGATCGGATAAGTAAGTAAGAGAATGTGCTTTGTTCCTCCTCGTAATAAATGCAGCCTTTTCTGAAGTGGAAGGGACACCTCATTAAAAATATATTGTATTTTACGCTATGTACTTGCCTTTTGTAAAGAGCGTTCAGCCCTGACGAGGCACTTACTCGCGTGCAGTCCTCACGAGTTGTGGCAGAGTACTGTTACTGTCCCACACTGGTCGTTACGGGAATGCAAAAGTGTGTTGTTTCTAAAAGTGTTACTTGCTGCCCTGCACAAAAGTACCAGTTCTGTCGCCTTAGGAGCAGTGTAGAGCTTAGAAAACGGTATGTCTTACACATCACCGCTCCGGCGGGATGGTGCTAATCTAGACTCTATCCATGAAGTGATCGGCGTGGCTGAGTTAGCCAGCACCCTTCCTTCCCTTAGGCGTATGGCGCGCACACAAAGAGCAGTGGACACCTCTCCTGCACCACGCTTGACCGCCCCCTTCCACAGAAATGGTGCAGTCTCCAAAGTGCTAAAACAAACATCTCGCCAGGACACTTTCGGGCTGCCAAGAGGTACCGTACGGAGGAGATATTAGTGGCAGTGTGTATAAAAGAGAGAGATGTGTGTTCTTGCAAGCTCCGTCTGACATCTCGTGTGATCTGTGAGCCTGACACCTTTGCATTTGCAGTCATTCAAAATGCTGTTTTTGTTTCTTGTATGCTCACAAAATGCTTCTCTTTTATAATTATTTACCATCTCAGTTATAAAACACCATGCGCAGTTTCAGAACCACAACGACTGCATGTTAATACGACGCAGGAAAGAGAAGCTCCTTCTCCTAAAATCAGAAAGGGGGTTGGGCGAGCACTGATTACCGCCAACTGCTTTTGTGTGGGGAGGGGGTAAAAAAAGGCAGTGTTTCATTTTCGAAAGTAGAGGCGGTTGTCTGTCCTTGGCCGCAGACCTCTTCCTCCTCTGTGGATAAAAAGCAGTAACAGAAGGAGCTAAATGCCCTTTGAAGCATCAGCTGTCTGTCTCCTCTCATGCCTCCTGTTTGTAGGATTCTTAATATTTCTGTAACCTTCTATCAGGCACCTGTTTCTGGTTGGCGTGTACAGACATGCAGGAAATCCACTGCAGAGCGGCGTTATTACATCTCCTCTCACTGAAGACCAAGGGATCAACTGTCAAAGGGCAACTCTACATTAAGAAGTACCTCTTTTATCTCTAGATTTAGGTTTCTGGCATTCCAGCCGGCAACCCGCTTGCTTGAATCCAGTGGCAAAGTGAGTAAGGGACTCACGTCTGACCATACCCTGCCACACTTATGGCGGCCAAAAGCGGTACAAAAGGGGGTGGTAATAGACGGAGCATCTGAACCAATCAAACACTCACACCCAGTCAAAAGATCTGGGTTTAATCCATCACCGTTCTTTAGCCCACTCTGCCACCCCAGTTCAGACATGGCTATATGCAAATCAGTCTGACGAGGATTGGGATAGCCTGACTGATGAGGATTATGAATCCGAAACCGGTCCCAGGATGCTTTTTTCCGGTCCAGAGAAGACATGGCTTGGCAGTTCAGGCTGGACTGTTCCCATGAGGCACAGGGTCAGACTGATTTGCATATGGCCATGTCTGAACTGGGGTGGTGGAGTGAGCTAAAGAATGGTGATGGATTAAACCCAGATCAGTTGACTGGTGGTGAGTGTTTGATTTGCTCAAACGCTCCGTCCTTCATCCCCTATGGTATCACTTTGTTCGCCCTAATTTTGCAGTGTATGCCCAGACGTGGGTCCCTTGCTCACTCTACGACTGGATTCAAGATAGCCTGACTGATGAGGATTATGAATCCGAAACCGGTCCCAGGATGCTTGTTTCCGGTCCAGAGAAGACATGGCTTGGCAGTTCGGGCTGGACTGTTCCCATGAGGCACAGGGTCAGACTGATTTGCATATGGCCATATCTGAACTGGGGTGGTGGAGTGAGCTAAAGAATGGTGATGGATTAAACCCAGATCAGTTGACTGGGGGCGAGTGTTTGATTTGCTCAAACGCTCCGTCCATCATCCCCTTTGGTATCACTTTGTTCGCCCTAAGTTGGCAGGGTATGCCCAGACGTGGGTCCCTTGCTCACTCTACCACTGGATTCAAGATAGCCTGACAGATGAGGATTATGAATTCGAAACCGGTCCCAGGATGCTTGTTTCCGGTCCAGAGAAGACATGGCTTAGCAGTTCGGGCTGGACTGTTCCCATGAGGCACAGGGTCAGACTGATTTGCATATGGCCATGTCTGAACTGGGGTGGTGGAGTGAGCTAAAGAATGGTGATGGATTAAACCCAGATCAGTTGACTGGGGGTGAGTGTTTGATTTGCTCAAACGCTCTGTCCATCATCCCCTTTGGTATAACTATATAGTTATACCAAAGGGGGACATGTTTGGTATCAAACGTGTTGGAATCTTACCCCAACACAGATTCCATTGTTGAAAGTATGATCCCATGTACTGGGGGGCTCATTTGGGGACCCCCCTGTACTCCCGGTATTAGCCTTTCAGGGTCTGTAAGCATGCTAGTGCTGCTGCTGACCACAGACATGATTCTGCCTGCCTGCTGCTGAGCCAGGCTTGGGCAGGGGAAGGTAGGTCAATAGGTTTCCTGTCACATGGAGGTGTGACCACCTCCCAGACAGGACTTAGTATATTGGGCTGGGTGGGGGCACTAGCCATTGCCACCAGAAAGTTTTGAAGGGCCATTTGTTGCCCTACTTGCATACTCCATTTTCAGCCAGTTTAGGGAGCCCTTGGCTCCCACTTTGGTATGAAACTGGAAAAAGGACATGGGAGTATCCTCCCCTCTGTCCAGCACCTCCTCTGGGAGGGATCCCTGAGTTATTCCAACCCTTTCCTTAGGGTACTAAACAGCTTAACTGTGGGTAGGTCCTTAGATTTGTCGTGGGACAAGACTCAACCCAGAAACTGCATTATTCTTCAATAGTTTTGACACTTGGACATCGTTGAACTTCAACTGGAACCAAGACTGACCAAGGAAGATTCCTGCTGCTTCTGGTCTCCCTGTTCTTCAAGTCTTTGTCGTTTGTGTTCTTGCTTCCAGGTTCTTCAGCAGACCTGTGGGTATCAAGGACACCAGATGAAATGTCCCTTGGAGTGAAGGAGTCACTCCTTGCATCTGCAGGCACGGCAACAAATCCGGCCTTTCTGCTGCTCTTGTCCTACGGACTTCCTGAGGCTCAGCAACACAGGTGGTGGTTCTGCAACCCCCTCAAGGCCTGACCTGCCCTTTCTGCAACTTTGAGGCCAGTATCCGTCATTGGAACCGCTGGGACTAACCCCTGTGCACCTAGTCGACTTGCCCGCTGTCAATGTTATTTGGATCTTCGCTCCAGAGATCTTTGTGCTACAAGAAGCTCCAGCACCGCTTCCCTCCAAGATCAGCTTCCTCACTGCATCCTCTGCCCCTTGGACCTTCATCTTTGGTAAGCTGCTCAAGGTCCTCTTGCGACTCCTGTGCCTTCAGCCTGTGGGTCCTCTTGAGGGTCTTCTCTTGCTTCAGTGGGCTCCCCTGCTTGCTCGGGCCTGTTCTGACTTTCCTGCTGTTGGAGACCCCCTTGGACCTTGCTGGCCGCAACGTTGCCCCTTTTTTGTCTTCCACTAGTTGCGGCTACCAAGGCTTGTTAGTGCTCCCGTCAGACACTGACCACCTAGTCTCCGACATTGGACCGCTCGTGCACAGCTCTTGGTCTTTCTCAGCGTCGCCTGGTCCCCACAGCTGCAGCAACAAGGACACCATCTACTCTTCAGAACCTCCCGACATCAGTGGGCATTGTATCTCCCTGCCTCCTGGTCACCTTCAAGTGGCATAGACTCTCTCCCATCCACTGGTAGGGTGGGTCTCCAACCTTCTGTCTTGTAAAGTGTTTCTTCGGGGTCCTCTGGGAGGGGTCCTTCTTCAAAACAGCAACTTCTCCATTGACTTCCATCGGGCACTGAGCTGTTTTTCCACTGTGCACACAGCCTACAATGGTGTTCCTGGCTACTAACCTTGGGTGGTTCCTTTTGTCCCCGGCTCCTCTTGGTCTTCTGGTCCAATTCCCATTCTCCGTTACAGTTCACATTCCACTTTCTTAGTATATGGTTTGGTCTCCCCCTGGAGACCACTGTTTTTTGTGCTACCTACTGGATTGCTTTTGAAGTATTCTTGTCTATTGTGTCGATATCTCCGGGTAGGAGATAAACCAATGTGATAGTGTATTGTAATAAATAGACTTATTCTTCTATACCCTGTGTGGTCTCCTTTAATCTTATCTACACTACAGATTAAGCTGGTAAAAGAAGGTGCCTAACACCCCTTCAAGATAAGCCTAAAGGCTGCTCTTCACAGCTACCTCTTTGAGAGTGCTCTATGCTTATCAAAGACCACTAAAATCACCATAAGCGTTGCATGGATTAATGCAAGTTGCACCACATGAAATAGCCAGCCTCCTGCAACCCTCCATCAAGGGAAGGCTAGTGCAGGCGTTCTTGGACAACGTTCCTGCCATATGGTACTACAACATACAGGGTTAGTGGGTTCAAGAGGCTCTGCATCTCTGGACATGGCTGGAATAGCTGAGCATATCCCTCATGGTTTAACAACTGGCAAGTCCTCTGAATACCAGAGCGAACAAACTCAGCCTTTGATGCCTAGTGGATCACAAATGTCTCCATCCAGAAGTGGGGCAATGTCCCTTTCAACAGTGGGAAGAGCCTTTGTTCGATCTGTTCGCCTCTGCCAGCAGTTTTGCGTACTGGAGTTTCCAAGGCGGCTCTTGCTCTTAGATGCTTTTCGTTTCGTTTGGAGCTCAGGCCTCACCTTCCCACCATTACCACTCCTGCCCAGAGTTCTCAAGAAGATCAGAAATGACCAGGCCCAAGTCATCCTTGTGGCTCTGGATTTGGCATGGAGAGTTTGGTATCCCCGGCTCCTGCAAATGAACATCGATCCTCTGATCAGGCTGCCCCTCCGGGAGGATCTTCTGTAGCAGCAGCAGGAGAGAGTTCTCCACCCAATCCTGTCAACTCTACGCATTCTTGTGTGGAGATTGATCGTGACAGTGGACAGCTTTTGACCTTTCTCCCGAAGTTTGCAATATTAATCTGCCTGCCAGGCGTCCTTCCACTAAGATGGTATACTTCTCCCGGTGGGAAAAAACTGTAATATATTCTTCAGAGAAGTCTATCAACCCTTTATCTGCTTCCCTTTCCGATGTTATACTTTTTATTTTGACCCTCACCCACGAGGGCTTTGCTCTGGCACCCTGAAAGGGTATTCGTCTGCTTGGTCTACTTTCTCAAGGCTGCCAGACCAACCCACATTGAAATCACCAATTTTTTTAAAGATTCCTAAAAGTCCTTGTACATATGTTTCCACTTTCCCCCTACATTATTCCTTAGTGGGCCCCTAATTTGATTCTCACCTTCCTCATGTGTGAGCCTCTGCGCAAATCCCCCCTCCAGCTGCTCACAATTAAAACAGCCTTTTTAGTGGTAATCACTTGTTCCAGGAATGTGAGCAAGCTACAGGCTCTATCGTCCAAGCCCCCCTTCTTGACGATATTCCCTCCAAGTTGGTGCTTCACACTAAAGTCCGCAGGGACAGGTACTTCACCCGTTCGGTCCATCAGGACCTTATTGTTAAGAATTTGCCCGCAGTCCACCTCCGGGGATGGTATTGCTTGGGTATCTATTTAAAGGTAAGGAATCTGCAGCTAGATGTCTTTATCAGAAATACAAGTTACTTACCTTTGGTAATGCCTTATGTGGTATAGGCAGTATATAGCCGCAGATTGCTTATCGGCCCACCCATCCTCCCCACCCTGTGGACAAGTTTCTAGGGGCAAGGTTGTTCCCATTCAGGGCCCTAGTTTTTCAAACACATCAGTTTCTGTACTCTTCATGGCTCTGTTTTTCTGGTGTGGAAAGTTGTGCAAAGTATTTGTAATCAATTTGCCGAGGTGGCGCCTATATAGGCAGCGCAAACATCACTACGGCGCCAACAAAATCACACAAAGCAGACCACCATCAGGGGACCTGACTGACGCCACCTACCAGCGCGCAGGAGTATTGCTCGAAGAAAAATATACAGGATCCAGTCTGATGACTGGGAAATCCAAAGGTAAAGAATCTGCGGCTAGAGACTGTCTTCCAGATAAAGCTTTGCCGGAGGTAAGTAACTTGTCTTTTTTGTACTTCATTTGGAGACCATTCACCGCCTACGTAGGGCTGCATACACTGCCCTAAATGCAATCCTAATTTATCTCTCTCTGTCCCCAGTGACTGCTATGTATCTAGGATTGGGGTATGACACCAAAACCTGCAATCTTCGTCAACAGATGCATCTAAATATTGCCAGGAGGGGAGGCAATGCTGTTTATGGCGCACTATCAAGGTTTCTATTCTTGATCTCCCTTCCTGGTATTCAGGGCAAGGCACAATGTGAACCTGTCTCAAGTATCTGCAAAAATCTCACAAGAAGACTAAGCAGCAAGGATGTCACATGTCTTACTAACTCGATCATATGTGCAGCGTAAGGGCTCCGATTTGCAACCCAGTGAAGAATGTTTATCACAGGTGAAAACTTGATCAAGTGCCATCCCAATATTGTGATACCAAAGGGGATGATGGATGGAGCGTTTGAGCAAATCAAACACTCACACCCACTCAACTGGTCTGGGTTTAATCCATCATCATTCTTTAGCTCACTCCACCACCCCAGTTCAGACATGGCCATATGCAAATCAGTCTGATCCTGTGCCTCATGGGAACAGTCCAGCCCGAACTGCCAAGCCATGTCTTCACTGGACTGGAAACAAGCATCCTGGGACCGGTTTCTGGTTCATAACCCTCATCAGCCAGGCTATCTTGAAATCAGTGGCAAAGTGACTGTAGCCAATATCAGTGTTACTCCACATCACTGTTAATGGCTTTTCAGGAGAACATGCCTAATGCTTTTGACATGGCTCCATCTGTGGCCCAAGTGCTTCTTCCACGGATGCTAAAGTCTTTTTTAAAGGAGGTACAAAGGATATGAATGGGGAATTCGAGACAGAGAGATCAGAGAGTAGACACAGCAGGGGGACCAAGAGAGGAAAAAGGGGCAGACGGAAGTGCGGGAGAAAGGGAACGAGACCACACACGCTCATGGAAAGTCATCCAAAAGAGATAGATATTAACAATGATATACAGATCATAAACCTCTCTAGTCGGAGCTTGCCTAATGATATGTCAACTGTCCTTAAGAAAGGTATGAATTTTTGCCCTACTATGAAGTGTGACGTCAATGATGTGAGAATTAACGTCTACAAGTTTGTTAGACAATTAAAGATAAACATTTTTTTTGCTATTAACAATGTTAATTAAGACCGATTTCCTGATAAAGTGTGTGGTGATGTTACGAGCCAAGATATACATGACACCAAAATATTACTCTCTATTACAGAGAGTGAAAATGATCCTATAACACTGCAAAAGTAGTGGACTTAAAGAAAAGTTTAAATGGACACTGCAGCTATCTAGTGGTAACAATATAGATGCCTTTCACAAAAGTGTGAACAGGGAGTTATATATCTTGGAAGAGAAACTAAAGAAGATCAAACTGTCTCATAATAAGAACAATTTGATGTATAATGAAAAGACTGCACTTAAGACTCTTGGGTAAGACAACTCCCTCATTATTAAAGAGGCGGATAAGGGGGGAATGTTGTCTTAATGGATGAGGTCAAGTATGATGCTGAAGTCTTGAGCCAACTGAGTAACATAGATTGGTATACAGAATTGCCTCACAATCCAATTTTTGAAATTACAAATATCAATCGTCATCTTAAAAAATGGCATACTGAAACCATCATCAGTAATGAGGAGTATAAATATTTGACCATAGACCGACCTCGTTTCCCGTGCCTTTATGCCTCACCTAAGGTTCATAAAGATACCATGTCACCCCCTGGTAGACCTAATGTATCAGGGATAGGGGGCCCTACAGAAAAACTTTTCCGAGTTTGTTGATACATTTTTACAGCCATTCGTAACGGACTTACCTTCAAATATAAAGGACACCAAACATGTTCTTAACATCTTAAATGACTTGCTTTGGGAACCGGAAATGATGTTAGTTACAATGGACGTTGTCTCATTGTACACAAACATAAGTCATGAGCATGGTTTAAATGCCTTAAGATACTTTCTTTACAGAAGACCTGTTGAACTGTTGGACCACACGGAAATGTTGTTGACTGTCTAAGCTAATTCTTGAACATAATGTTTTCCTGTTCAATGGTCACTGGTATAAACAAACGTGTGGGACTGCCATGGGTTCCAGATTTGCGCCGTCCTTTGCCTGCGTCTTTATGGGGTAGCTGGAGATGGTGCAGATCTGGGGCTCGGGTGGAGCCCAATGGCATCAGTACGTCCATTACTATGGAAGGTATATTGATGATCTACTGTTTATTTGGACAGGTGGGGAGCTTGAGTTGTTCGAAGTTCTTTGCACATCTGAACAATAATGCCTTTAATATGTCTTTCACGATAAGCCATAGTCATGAGAGCATAGTATTTTTAGATCTGGTATTATATGTCAATCAAAGGAGTCTCTGCAGTAAACTGTATAGAAAAGGTACATCATGCAACGCGGTACTGCATTCAAATAGTGCTCACCCTAGATCACAAGTTACTGCGATCCCATTTGGAGAACTCTACGGAGCATAACGTAATTGCAGTGAGGATTCTGACTTTATTCCATGTGTTAGGGACATAGAGAATAGATTCTTGACGAGAGGTTATGGACGAGAGGTGGTGACCAGGGCTAAGGATAGAGTATTGAAATTGGCCAGGGGGGACACTCTTCAATCTAAGAACAGGTCCAACAAGGATCGGAAGAATACTGTAAGAATGATCACAGGCTATCACCCATGGACTTCAAAAGTATATCAAATTTTGAAAAAATATTGGTTCATGCTTACTGCTGATCCTATGTTACAACCACATGTAGAAAACCATCCCTCAATTACATACCGTAGAGGAATGACAATCAGAAATATGGTTAGCCCTAGCTACCCTAAATTGCAGACACAAAGCCTTTCATGGCTACACAGACATAATAAGGGCTTTTATAAGTGTGGTAATTGTAGCTTATGTAGGCTGACTAAACATGGATTACAGAGTTTTAGTTACAATGGCTCTAAGAATTTTCAGATAACCACACATATAGACTGTAATACCACCTATGTTGTATATGCAGTCCTCTGCAAATGTGATAAAGTATACATTGGGAGTTTGCTCAGGAGACTCAGAGAATGTATTGCTGAACACTTCAGGGCTCTGAAGAATAGGTATACTAGATATCCCATAGCGAAACATGCGTTAGAGTGTACGGCACAAGGTGAACATCTATCTTTTTCCTTTCATGGAATTGAAAATGTTTTGCCAGAAGCTAGAGGCGGTAACCGCGAGTTAAGACTTAGACAGAAGAAAGCACGTTGGATAATGCGATTACACGCAGTCGATAGGGGTCTCAATATTGATAATGAGTTACAGTATTTCCTAGGGAGCTAGGAAATTGGTATTGGGATTTCCATTTGTGAACTGCTCTTTACATTACAGTACTTTAACGTACTTTCATGATGGAAGAGTTAGGCTGTTATGCACTGTTTAAATATGAGATTTAATGAAATGACTGTCTCTATAGAGTATAAGTGTGGGGACTGTTTCAAACTGACATCTATGCCTGGTTAATTTTTAATTATGTATAGAATAATTGTTGTTTTGCTCTCCCTATACGCATGCTTACATCGTTTGTAATTAATGATAGTTGACTTCTTGCTACTATGCTCATATGATTGGGTTATTTACGGAGATATTCACGTATTATGAACTCTTGATACCATACAAAAATATAGGAGTTTATCATTACGACATTTGTTCTTTCCTCATAACATGGACGTGGTTTTGATGAAAAATATTCCATGTATTATATATTGAATATACAAATGATTAGATTATACAGATTGTTTATAGATAGTCCTGTTCGTAATGAGTGCTGAATCTTTTACGTGTCTACAGATGCTGATGAGTTTGAGATCTGAAATAAGAATAAGAGATAGTCACTTAGCATTGTATTATCTAAACTCTCAGATGAATTAACTGCTGTAATATTTTAGAAATATTGTAACATTTCAATAATCTTAAACGTATTTCCTGAGGAGATAAATTTGACGATTGTAAAATAGTGAGATATTTCGCAATTTGAGAGTACACGTTAATTTGCTATAGGACTTGCAAATATATGTTCTGTTGATATATGCACAATGTTGCCTTCATCTGTGTCAGTATTAGTAACGCTAGAGAAAACACATTCACTTAAAAGATGGGCACCATGGTGAACTATCATATTCTACTTTTCGTTTAGACTTCAACCTCTTTTTGGATGCCACTCACTTTCTTTCAGGACTAGAATGTATATGGTGGATCATGGATGAGTAATTGAATAGAGATTTTCATCTATAGTGATTTTTTTATTTATCGTTTATATCGGCTCATTTTACCATTTTAAGATGACCGCCTTTAGCGTTACGTCGTGTAAGTCCTCTTTCTTAATGGTTCAGGACTGACTTACTATTTAAGGCTCGATCTAAGATGGCGCCAGTGCTAGACGCCACTTCGCAATATATTCGTACTGTGCCATGCCGTTGTTTCTGGTAAGTCCCGATTTCAGTACTTATTACCATCCCCTTACTGATTGATTTTGCAAATATTTATGGCCTACTGGCCAAGTGTTCCTTTTATAAATCTTGGGATCTATTAAGTTCTTTTAATTTTTGATTGAGTAACCGCTTATTCCATTACGAGATATAACCGCCAGAGTACAGTTTTTTCGTCACGCTGTAATTTTAGGCGTTGACAATTAATTATTCTCTCCATACTCATTTTATTCAAATGTAAATGTAAATGTAGTTGAGCTTATATAGCGCACAGCTACCCGCAGTGGGTTTCCCGGCGCTTGCTTAGGGAACCCTTCCTGGTATTCCCCTGTGAGATAGCAGGGTATCCACAAGGTGAAAGTCAGGCATCCCGCCGCGAGGGGCCGTTGTGGAGATTAAGCAAGCTGTTGCCCAGAGTCGCAGAGTGTGAACCCGTGAGTCGAGGAGGCACCGGGGCGAGAATTATCGAGTCCGTGGAATTTTTAGCCCAAGACCCGCCGAGGCGGGGAATTGAACCCTGGTCCAGGACCGATCTCAGCTTCCGGGTCTGCTGCCTCTAACCCCTGAGCCACACTTCTCCACTTTTTTCAACCTAATTGGAAGAGAAATACTAGATATGATATTTATATTATGCCTTACATATTTTCCTTCAGATACATAAAATTAGGAGGATAGCACATTAAGAGTTAACATCTACTAAATGTCCCTGATACCCTGACAAAGAAATGGATGGGATATTGTGTGATTTTAAATATAGATCCCCTTTTTTAAAGATAATTTTGGTCGTAAACTGTTGCTCTGTATATTATAAGCTTGCGCCAACAATGATGAAGTCATGGAATTTTGATACTAATTATACTTATCGTTATGGCCTGTGTATATATAAAGAAATCCTTTGGCTATAATATAGCTGTTGGGATACGAGAAATAGATGCAGTGAATACGTTTTTATTATAGGGTTACTGGTGATTATCCGTACATAGAAGAATATTTGGAGAGGCTACACAATTGTTCTCTCGGCACAAGATATTGACAAGTGAGTTATCTTTATTAAATCCAGATTTACATGGGTAGAGCATTTGACATAGACAATAACAGTCGGGTGTTTTTGTTTCCTAGACCCTTGGAATTTTATGATTCTATTTATTTGCTATCTTTGAACGTTGCTGGTCAATTGAGAAGACTCTATTTTATTTGGTGAGTCCATGGTGTTGGCATCCATCTCATTTTCGTCTCTCTTGACCCTGGCACATGTCTTGTTTTGATAGATGGTTGAGACTTTACCTTTATATATTCTTTTTTCTTGCTGCTTTATGGTTTTTTATGGAGACTTTTCATTCATCACATTAATTATTCTTTTCTTTTTCCTTTAACTTCTATTTTTCACTATCAATGATGATTGGTGTTTTGAATGGATTTACCTTTATATGGTTGGAGCACTTTTGGAACAATGGTGAGATACATTATGGACCATCAGTAACTCCCCTCACTATATTTTTCTTGATCTTTAGAGCACTTTGCCTACCTTTTCATATCACTCTGACATTAGACCTCTAAAATGATGTATGAACTCTGACTACTGTGATTTACAACAGTTTCATGCTCATTGAGTTGTAATACGGTTTTCATGTATTATAAATTCTAGCCCTGAGGAAGTCTGAGGCTTACACCACACAAGGACGAAGCACGTGTTGGCAGCTAGGACTGTTCTTTTGGAGAAGTTTTACAAAATAAAAGAAGATTAAGAAGACCCTCTTGACTTTGATTTATTAAGGACTCTAATTTATGGTGAAACAAGCTCAGGATATACTTCTTCTTTTGGTCTGAATGGTATAGTTTCTATACCATCTGGTAAACGGTAGATGGCCGTTGCCTTATCCTTTGAGCTACGGATATCTTGATTGATTTAACTGCTTCACAACTCTGCACAATTGTTACCCAGCCATCCTTTCTGTGCAGTAAAGTTATTGTACTGCCATGCGATGTTGTTCTAGCTTGTGATATTGACTCCTCTCAGTAATAAATCGAAGTTGCGGGTATCGCTTTGGCATCAGTCGACACCGGTCTAGCTCCAAGCTCTTTAAAACTCCACAAAACCCTCAGCCCCTGTGCTCACTCTGCGCCTCCACACTTGAGGCATATAAACATTCTGATGCACAGCCTGATGGTCCGCTTACACATTGTAGTCCAGTGTTGTTCTCTAAGGAGGTACAAACTACATTAACTGATCTTACTTAGAAAGCAAAGAAAAGGGAAGCGTGTGAGGACTAAAAGAAACTGTCTTCCAAGAAGGTTTTTCAGTTTGACTTTTGAAACATTTAAGGGAGCATACATTACGAAAGGTGATCTCTGTACGTTTACACCATTCTTAGGAGGGTAATGCTGATGATTTGGAACTACACATTAACAGTGTATTTCACATTTCCCATATCAAAGCTGGATAGACCCTACAAAGACTCTTCTGTTGCTGTAGTTATTTCCTGGGCTGCAAAGTCCCTTAGAATTCCTCTGTTGCCCTCCAAAACAAGATTTTATATCTTGATGGAGTTCTGTGGATGGCGGTGCAACATTATCTATTCTGCCTTTAAATGAGCCCTCCTTAGAGCAGACACCTTTTATATGCCTTAAACAGTCCTCATCTTCTGCCAGAAGTAGGGAGGTAGAGAACAGGCAGGATACTTGTCCCAAAGAATCCAGTATTTTGGAAGGTCTAGCCAACATCAAAAAAGGCTAACAGTGTGTAGAACTTGTCGATTAATTCTTTCCAAAATTAGCTTTTCCCTACCCTCCTATAGTAAACAAAAGAATTAAATCTCTGGGGTGGGAAGTCTGAGGAAGCTCGCTCACCATTCTAGGAATGCGGCATGCTTATTCTCAAGTTTGCAGTTAGTTTTATTATATGGGATAGGGACACTAGCTACCACTCAGCTATTGCTACCAGATGTTTACGGGTGGGTTGAGACATTGAAGAACTTGCTTCACCCTGGTTTCGACATAGCATATATAGTAACTTAATAATGCGTTCCTGGGATAGTCCTGTGTGTCACACCTGGATGCACTTCACAGGCCTGACAACCCTGGTTTACCGCTCTCCTCAGCCTCTCCCTGGTGCCCCACGACAACCTGCCGGACCTTCTCATGCAGAGCTAGGCCACACTCGGATACCTGAATCTCAAGCAGCCAAGTCTTGTGATTTTGCTCGTAAGGTCTTAGAATTTGGTTAACCTTAATTTCCTTAATTTAACTTTGGGCCCTGCAGACTTGCCTGCGGGCTCTAGGGAGGGATCCAGGCCTGGATCCAGAACAGTGCCGGTCGATCTCATTACACCTCCGGCACCAATTCCTTTGACGCCTCCGAAGCCGGTAGTGTCAGTGGCCGGCATCATTTCTGGCCTCCTCCTTGTCTTGAACATTGAGCCGGACCGACGTCAACCGACACCGGGACCTGTGCCGACCTGTATATTGTGCTACTGTTCTCCCCTGGCATTTCCTATTACCATGAGTGGTAGCCAGAGGAAGGTGTGGAGGACTGGGAGCGGTCTGTTGACCCTTAGGCAGACCTGCTGGAGGAGCCGTACTGGAGAGAGGAGTTGGGGGATGCCAGTGGTCTGGATACCTCCCCAGTCCTTGGCATGCTTTCTACCCCTACCGTGGCCATGGAGGAGGGAGCCTCCTATGCTGTGGTGTTGCGTAGGGCGGCTGAGGCCTTGGCCCTTAAGCTTCCTACGGTGGCAGTCAGGACGAACATCCTGACTGGGGTGCTTCAGCCGGCAGCGGTTTCTTCAGAGCCCCTGCTGCCGTTCAGTGAGGCCCTCACAGACATCCTTCTAGGGACTCCTGTGGATAGGATGATTGCCCAACGTCCTGGCCCAGCTCCTGTCGACCCCATTTTCTTCTCCCAACATCCTACCCCGAGAGCTTGGTGGTCCAAGCCTCAACATCTAAAGGTACGTTCCCTTCTGCTCCCCCACCGCCAACTCGCTGGGTAGAAAGATTTCTTTGTCAGTAGTCTTAAGGCGCTACGCCTGGCTGAGATCCACTGGCTTTTCTGGGGATGTCCAATCGACTCTTTTGGACATGTCCTTTGATGGCGACAACGCGGACTTTGCGCTTGTGTGCTTTAAGGATTCTTGAGCTATGGCCATATCCTTGGGCCTCGCTGCCACCTCATGTCCTGTGCAGTCTGCCTTTCGCCCCTTTCGAGGCTACGGCAGGGGTGCCCCACAACCTTCCACCCAGTGCCACAGGCTGGCGCAAGCTACCCAGCCTCTGCGCAGCTGGGGACGTCAGACCCAATGCCGTGGGACTGGGGGTCAGCGGGCGGGCCAGTCCACCAGTGCCTCCTCTGCAGCTGCTCTAATCCTTTCTAGTCCAACTTTTCAGGGCTAGCAGTTGCCAGTGGGCAGCAGGATCCGCCATCACCTCCCCCGCTGGCCCACATCACTTCAGACAGGTGGATTTTGCAGATAGTCCTTCCCCTTCAAGACTACCTGTCCCTCCATGCCACCAACAATCCATCGCATGTCGGAGGATCACTTGGCCCTTCTCCATCAGGAAGTTACAGCTCTCTTGGCCAAGGGAGCTATCGAGCGAGGCCCTGTCCTTGAAGTAGGTTGTGGTGGTTAATCCCACTACTTTCTGGTGCCCAAGAAAGACAAAGGTCTGCATCCTATCTTGGATCTCAGGAACATCAACCACCTCCTCCAGAAGAAGTTCAAAATGTTGACAATAGCTCAGGTCCTGTCTGCCCTTGACCCTGGAGATTGGATGGTAGCGTTGGACTTGCAGGATGCTTATTTCCACATTCCCGTCCTGCCAGGCGTTAATTAAGGTTCACGGTAGGCCACAAGCATTTTCAGTTTACTGTGTTCCCCTTTTGCCTTACCAGCGCCACTCGTGTGTTCGCGAAAGTGATGGCGGTGGTCGCAGCTCATCTGCACAGATCAAGGGTTCCCGTTTACCCCTATCTTGATGACTGGCTGTTGAAGGCGGGCATGCCCCAGGCTGTTGTCTCCCACATCCAGACTACGGCAGACCTCATGCATTCCCTGGTGTTAACTATCAACATGCCAAAGTCACACCTGACTCCCTCTCAGAAGCCCCTTTCATCGGAGCAGTTCTGCATACAGCGCATTTTCTGCTGGGCCTCATGGCCTAATGGCCTCCTGCATCCTGCTAGTGGATCATACCAGGTGGCATATGCGGGCTCTGGAATGGGACCTGAAGTTCCAGTGGGTGCAGCATCCGGGGAATCTTTCCGATGCTGTCCAGATCTCGGAGGGCACTACACCTGTTGCAGTGGTG
Organism: Lissotriton helveticus; assembly: GCF_964261635.1. Classification (NCBI taxonomy): domain Eukaryota; kingdom Metazoa; phylum Chordata; class Amphibia; order Caudata; family Salamandridae; genus Lissotriton; species Lissotriton helveticus. The sequence continues at coordinate 647,424,616 of NC_136059.1, forward strand.
GCTAACGAACTGGGATTGGGTCAACGGCAGATCCCTTTCCCTTCCCCAGCCTGACTTCACGGTGGTGACAGATGTCACATCTGGGATGGGGCAGCCAAATGGGGGAGGCGGAGATCAGAGGCCTTTAGTGTCCGGCGGAGTCCGGGCTCCAAATTAACCTGTTGAAGCTCTGGGTTAGTTCCACCCAGTTGGAAGGCTGCCTGTGTCATGCCCATCATTAAGAAACCAGGATTGGACCCGTTGAAGTCGGAGAGCTATCGACCCATCTCCCTTCTCCCGTGGGTAGCAAAGATCACAGAGGCCCATGTTAATAACATCTTAACAAAACATCTGGCCTCTGCACACCTACTCGATCCAAAACAGAATGGTTTTAGGCCTGAACATAGTACAGAGACGGTGCTCCTTTATATGGTAGAGCACCTCCGCTCTGTACTGGACGCAGGTCAAACGGCGGCACTGGTCCTTTTGGACCTTAGTGCCGCTTTTGACACTGTATCCTACACCATTCTTATCCGTAGGCTAGGTGAGGCTGGCATTTCAGGCAGGGCGCTGGACTGGTTCCGCTCGTTCCTTTCGGATAGATCCTTTCAGGTGGTAGCGCCACCATTCACATCTAAGTCCCATGCCATCACCCAAGGAGTCCCGCAGGGTTCGGCGTTGAGCCCCACGCTCTTCAATCTTTACGTCCAACCGTTGGCGGAAGTTGCGAAGAGCTGGGGTCTCACAATGGTATCTTACGCCGATGATACCCAGTTGGCGGTGGCCCTTAATGGGGATTCTAACCAGCTGGCATCGAACTTTGCGGCTGGTTTGAGGGCTGTTGCTAGTTGGCTGACGCTCAACTGTTTACAGCTCAACGCCCTCAAAACTGAGGTGATGGTATTGGGAAAAAATCCTGATCTGTGGGGTGACAACTGGTGGCCTAAGGAGCTGGGACCGCCCCCTAAACCGATCTCTGAACTAAAAAATCTTGGCGTCTGGCTGGACTCTAAACTATCCTTCGCGTGTCACACTAAGAAGGTGGCATCTATGTGCTTTGGCATTTTGCGAGGTTTAAGGCCCATCCTTAAATTTTTCGATGCCCCGACTCGCCAGATGGTGATTCAAGCGAGCGTATTATCCAGACTAGATTACGCTAGCTCATTACTTTTGGGCGCCAACCAGGCGGAAGTCCAGCGACTCCAACGGGTACAGAATGCGGCAGCGCGAGCCTTGGTAGGCCTGCCGCGATTCTGTTCTGCCCGCACTACAATCTGCAAACTGCATTGGTTACCTGTAATCAGACGTATAGAGTTCAAGAGTCTGTGTTTCGCGTTAAAAATTTTGAAAACTGATACTCCTGCCATCCTTCAACATCTTTTAATTTTGTACACTCCTTCGCGAAACCTTCGCTCTGCTGGTCAAAATTTGGCACTCGTCCCACGGTTCCAAAAATGCAGATTAGGTGGCCGCTCGTTCATGGTGATGGCCGCCAGACTGTGGAATGCCCTCCCTGCCCACATTCGCTCTTTGGAAACCCTCTTTGCTTTTAGGAAAGCTGTTAAAACTTATCTTTTCCCTCTACCTTATTAATTATGTCTCTGTTGGTCTTGTTGGTTATGTTTCCTTTTCAGATATAGCGCCGGGACGCCCCTTGGCTGGAGCAGCTGTGCGCTTAAGAAATTACAGTTAACATAACATCTTGCACTGAAAGCATTTCTTCCTTCTGTCAAGGGAAGAGTAGTGCAGGTGTTCACGGACAACGCCACCGACATGTGGTAGTGCAATAAACAGGGTGGGGTCATGGACACTATGTCAAGAGGCTCTCTGCTTCTAGACGTGGCTGGAACATCAGGGCATGTCCCTGGTGGTTCAACACCTTGTAGGTTCCCTGAATGCCAGGGCGGACGTACTCAGCCACCGGTGCATGCTGGATCACAAATGGTGTCTTCACTCTGAGGTGGTGCCAGGTCTTTAAGCTGTGGGGAGAGGCTTGGTTAGATCTGTTCGCCACCGAAGAGAATGTGCAATACCAGCAGTTCTGTTTGTTGGAATTTCCAAGGGGGCACTTGCTCAGCGATGCTTTTCGTCACAAGTGGAATTGTGGTCTTCTATACGCCTTTCCGCTTATACCACGACTGCCCAGAGTGCTGAAGAAGATTAAGCGCGACAGGGCCCAAGATTGGGCATGAAGAGCCTGGTATACCGAGCTCTTGAACATGGCCATCAATCCTCCAATCCGACTGCCTCTACAGGAGGATCTTCTGTCGTAACATCAGGGGACGGTCCTCCACCCTAACTTGTCCTGCCTCCACTTCCTTGCTTGGAGATTGAGCGGTGGCAGTTGACAGCTTTTGATCTTCCTCCCAAAGTTTGTAATGTCATCTTGGCAGCCAGACGTCCCTCCACTAAAAGGTATACACCTGTAGATGGACCTAATTTGTGGCATGGTGCACAGCAAAGACTGGATCCCCTTTCTGCCCCTCTTTCAGAGGTTCTCCTCTTCATTTTTTCTTTCTTTGACTCAGCAGGGCTCTGCTCTGAGCACCCTTAAAGGCTATCTTTCTGCCATTTCGCCTTTCTTCACCTTCCTGATCAGCCTTCTCTTTTCAAGTACCCTATTGTAAATAGATTTCTTAAGGGCATTACTCATCTCTTTCCTCCTATTCCTTTCGTAATGCCCCAGTGGGACTTGAATCTGGTCTCAACTTACCTTACGTGGGCTCCTTTCGAGCCACTGCATAATTGTCCTTTCAGACTCTGGACCTTAAAGACTGCTCTTCTGGTTGCCATCACTCCCGCTCGTAGGGTGAGTGAGCTTCAGGCTCTTTCTCAGAAATCTCCTTTCCTCTAGTACATCGGGACAAGGTCGTCCTTCGAACTAGACCTTCTTTTCTTCCCAAAGAGGTTACCTCTTTCCACATAGGACAGACCATTATTTTGCCCACCTTCCCGTCCCCGTATGCTTCTAAAGAGGAGGAGAGGCTCCACTGTCTGGATCCAAAACATGCGCTATCATTCTATCTGGATTGCACAAAACAATTCCGGGTGATGATCAGCTCTTTGTTGGCTATGTGGGCGCCAAGAAAGGTCGAGCCGTTCTTTGCATTAAAATCTGTTATTCCTTGGGGGAAAAAGAGCCTCCAGTAGGGTTGCACGCCCATTCCACCAGGGCGACGGCAGTCACTACTGCTTTGGGACGTGGAGTCCCCCTCAGTGACATCTGCCAGGCAGCCCAATTGGGCATCATTGCACATGTTCACTAAACATTACTGCCTGGATAGCCAAGTCTGGAGAGACAGCTTCTTTGGCTATTCAGTTCTCCAGGACTTTCTGGTATGGTCTTAGTTCACAGATCCACCTCTGGGGTTAGTTTTGCTTGGGTATCTATTCTAAGGTAAGGAAGCTACAAGTAATAGTCTCTTTCAGATGAACAATTTATTTACTTTCGGTAAGGATATATCTGTAAGTAGTTATAGATTCCTTACCACCCCACCCATTCTCCCCATCTGCAAACTGACTTCTAGAGCAAGGGACTCCCTTTCATGGCCCTAGTTTTGTGCACCAGTGGTTAGTTTCTTGCATGGCTCTGCACTTCTGGTGTGGAATGTCGTGTAAAGTACTGATGTCAGCGATCCAGGGTAGCGTCTAAGTAGATACTGTGACGTCATTCTGGCGATCACTACACCAACGACGAACGCAGAGTGGACCGACTTCACCTACTGACGCGCAGGGGTACTGCTGAAGAAAAATTCTCTGGATCCAGTGTAACGCCTGGGGGTAATTCTAAGGTAAGGAATCTATAACTAATATATGTCTCCTACAGATATATCATTACTGAAGGTGAGTAATTCGTTCTTCAGGTAAAACATCCACAAAATAACCTCCCATAAATACACATCTAACAAAACAATCCCCTCCACCCTTAAATCTGCTTGTCTCAGAACAGTCGGCGGAGTTGACTCTTTTGTCCCCATTAATTAGAGTAAAAGTACTTCATATGTTTTCCAGCATTTCTTTTAGAATCTCTTGATTATCTTGCTTGTTCACTTCCAGCCATCCCATTATCCAGTTTCTGTTTGGAATTCTCCAGATTTTCTTTAAACCCTGCAGGTGCTAAGTTGATCCCTGTCAAAAAACAACATGATTTTTTCCTGTATTCTTCAGAAAGGTTCTGCTCTTGCTATGAGTCTGGATTCTATGCAACGTAGCATGGCATAGCGCACACTAATCTATATGTTCAAATTGTCCTCTTTCTTGTCAGTGCTTTAAGAGCTGTAAGGACCTGCTGCACTCTTAACATTGATGACCTCTTAAGTTCTCTTTTTTTTCCGATGAGAGATGCGTCTTAGTTTGAAGAGATCCTGTTGGTGGGTGGGTCACTCAGGCTTGAAGGCTACTTTTTCTGAGGCCTCCTTAAATTTTCTTTTATTCCGGAATGATATAGGGAAACCAAAATTCCAAGTGACCTGCTGTTAACATATGACTTTGTGGGGGAATAGGCAGCAATCCTGCAACACTCCTGCTAAGAATAATCCTGCATGCCACTATGTAGCTGTTTCATCCACACAATGCTGCTGCGGAAAAAAAGCCCCTGTTCATGTCAGTCTGATGCTTCAGGAAAGGAGCAGAAAGAGTCGTCCAGGAGAAAGGTAGAAATATCCCATGTGCTCTCACTAAGTTTCTTGATAACCGCCATGATGAATAAAAATGCTTGTGCCTGCCAGTTTAACCCCTGTTGTATTCTGAGTGCTTTGGGCGATTTGAGATCTGAAGGAATAATTAGATATGTTTCACTGCATTGAATCTCATGTCAATGGCTGAATGCTAGTTATGCCCCCATAGTAGCACATCCACTTCAACTTCTATGTTTTTCAGGTCTTGAAATATGGAATTCATAGAAACGCACTGAGCGCCACTTAGACCTTAGGTAGTTGTACCCTTCTGGTCTTTTACCTCCTTACCCAGTTTAAAGTTTTTTGCTTTTATACTTAATACTGCTCAAAACTGTTTAAGTGAAATGTAATTTCCATTTGAAATAACCAAAGGTAACTGATTAGGAAGTGAATTAAGCAAACATGCTGGTGCCGTAACATATTCAGGAGTCATCATGTCATAGAGGTAGATGTATCCTCAAGCTGTACTCCCATGGATTTACTTTTCTTAATATAACAGTTCTTTTCTCGGGAGTACTTCGATTCAATTGAATTTCTAATTGCAGCATTGAAAAAGAGTTGTATAGCACAGCATATCTCTAGGTCTACACTGTGAGTATTTGCACCGGCATATGCGAATATCTTTATGCATTATTTTGAAACAGAGTACATTCTAACCAAACCCATATGGAAAGACAATCTCATACTATACAAAAGGTACATTGATGACATCTTTTTATTGTGGAAAGGACCAACTAACCAACTGATGTCAGCCATTCAAGAACTCAACAACATCAATGACCGAATTCAATTCACACACAACGTCAATGACAAACAACTGTCCTTTTTGGATGTACTGATTATCAAGGAACAAGATACTATACACACCACCGTATTCCAGAAATTGACCGACAAAAACAACCTTTTACACTATCAGAGTTTTCACCAACAGTCATTGAAAAAACACCTCCCATTTTCTCAATTACTATGTGTAAAACGCATAGCTTCCTCTCAAAACTTATATGAAGAACAAAAAGAACACATGATCAAAAAGTTCAAAGATCGGGGATACCCAGAAGCCACACTGGAACTCGCGGTAGACAGAATAACATCGATGAACAGACAACAACTACTTACACCACCTACCACAAGGGAAGAGCAGAGATCCGTGTTTATCTCCAAATATTCAACAAGAAGTCACAACATCAAAAGAGTCATTTTAAAACACTGGCAGCTCCTGGCCCTTGAAGAGGATTTCAAAGGCATTTTCACCTCAAATCCCAGATTCGCATATGAAAGGACTAAAAACTTAAAGGAACTGTTGAAACCCAAATCCATTGAGTCTCCAAAAACATACAAAGGTACACTTGCTTGCCACAATTGTGGGAATTGCAATTCCATCATTAAAGGGAATGAAATAAACCACCCATCGAGTGGGATCAAAATCAAATTAAAAGTGAACGGTACTTGTGACAGTACCAATTTGGTCTACATGTTGAAATGCCCATGTGGGCAAAACATCCAGAAAAATTAAAATTTGATTAACTGAACATCGCAGCAACATTAGACTTAAATCAACAAAATCTACAGTAGCAGTACACTTTAATGACCATCAACACAATCCCAGTCAATTAAAGTTTTGCATTTTGGAAACAGTACCAGTATTACCAGGAAGAGATAATGAACAATATCTCTTAAGGAGAGAACTCTATTGGATACACAGACTATCATCTACAGCCCCTAGAGGGCTTAATGAACGCTTGGAATTTAGCTGTCACCTATAGACTATCCAGGACTTTTGAACTACCCTATTAGCTAATGAAAGAATGCACCATATATTATATATTATATCAGAACTTTTGTTTTCTCAACTTAATTTATTTTGACTGTATAATCATGTCATGAAATGTCAATACCTTGGTTATAATTCATGTGTTCACCCGTATTTGTTTTTTCATCTGTTTTTTCACCTGTCAGTAGTACATATCTTGCATGTGCATATTACGATCGACACTATTACCAGTACACACTTCCTGCACAGGATTGATTTTAAAACGCGGATCTCCCCGCGTTTACACACGTGACTAAGCGTCCACCTATCGGATACCTCATTTCAGGCATCTCTCCGCACACAGCTACACGCGCCAATCATATACTCTATTTCAAAGTAGGAGTCACGTGACTCATCACGCTCATTTAGAACGCGGAATTTTCGAACGCGTTTATCGTCGTCGTACGGAAGGACATAGAACACGCTGAATAGATCATTCCGGTAAGCCTTGCAACCTTGTAGAGCAATATCTCAGCAAGCTTAATAGCGTAATTCGCTAGCCACCGAGCACTCTTGTTGATCGAATTCCTCATCTTGTTTTCGTAGGCTCGTTTACACCCTCTGCATTTTCCATTGACGGAACACCAGTCACAGGTTTGAATTATTCAATCCTAGAGAGCACAAACGCCACTTGGTCATCACACCCTCACGATTATACCAATGTACTGACAGTATCAATACACACCCCGAATTCCCAGCATGTAATGTAGTCACGATCCATTTTTCTTAAAATAGCACGATTCACAAAGTGACAATGAATTCACGATCACGTTCTGTTTCAGTTGTTTTTATTTTTAAGCAGTAATATTTACAATGTGATCTCTCTCTCCCTGCATGTTCACAAAGGTTGCAATATGAATAAGTTGTACATTAAGACATGATAATGAATTGTAATTTTGAAACTGTACTTGATTACCTTTTAGGATTGTACATGGCCCCTGAAGAAGGGCAACAGCCCGAAATGCATTGGGCCAAATGAGCTATAAGTTACCAGAACATGAGAATTATCATGATATAAAAAAGACAAAGATATAATTAAAAAGACATATTGAACTTTGCTCACGTGCTTTGAAACATTTCATTGAATTTGGCATTGAGTGCTCTGGGGAGACACTGTTCTCGAGGGAACAGTGCAACAATTCAGTTGTTTTCAACCCTGGTACAGGGGGCTCAACCCCACGGGCACCACTTACCTATATAGACCTTGAGTACAAACTCAAAGGAGTGCGTATCCCAACCACCGTTTTGGCCAGGTGCCGTAACATATTCAGGAGTCATCATGTCATAGAGGTAGATGTATCCTCAAGCTGTACGCCCATGGATTTACTCTTCTTAATATAACAGTTCTTTTCTCGGGAGTACTTCGATTCAATTGAATTTCTAATTGCAGCATTGAAAAAGAGTTGTATAGCACAGCCTATCTCTAGGTCTACACAGTGAGTATTTTTCCTTTTTCTCTTCTAATTCCAGAAGCTCTACATCTATATTTGTTGAAAATGGCAAGATCATAGTGTGCTCTTTATTTGAGTGGAATAAAATGATGTGCGCCTACGGGATTGAGGCTGCATAGAATCTCTAAGTACTTTCACATAGGATTGCTTTTCCCCAACTACTCCTAGCTTATGGCAACTTGAATTGTTTTTAAAATGTTCCTGGCATGGAACTAGTGAAAAGAGGTGGCTTCTCGATATGGGACACCAGCTGTGCAACACCTCTGGTAGCACTGAAATCTTTTTGTATCCAGCAATAGGAGGAAGTGCCAAGTTAAAGGAGGCCAATGTGTACGGGGCAAGGTAAACACAGCCTCCAATGACATATGTTAACCACTGTTTCCTGATAAAGAAAGCTTGGGCTTGTAGCTCAAAACACGAAGTGTGGTTTGCAAGAAAAGTGTGACAGCATTTCCAGATAACTCATCCCACCCCAACCTCCATCGGTGCCTTATCCACTTCAGCACGGCTACCTGATGTCGTCCCTTATGTAGACCGCTTCTCTGTAGGACAAGAGGTAATACAAGAGACTGAAGGCTACGGGCTTTGGGCATGACTACCTAGCCAAAAGCAAAGACTAATGTGTCACAAAATAAGACATCTTGTGGGCTATTCTTATGTGTTCTTGCCGCAAAAGTCATCTGAGATTTTAGATTGTTTTGAATAAGTGTTTTTCTTTTCCTTTTCTCTAACTCTTCCCTGCTTCTGGTCCCTTCAAACGTATAGGGAGCTCAAAAGAAGTTTTTAAATAAGAGACCAGTGCAGTTCAATAAGCTCAAGAGCTGAGAACGTTAAGTTTAATTAATGTCCCACTTCAGTATAATGGTAGTCGGGTGTTAAGTTTACCTGAGCAGTGTTAATGTTTTTTGTAGTAGTAACTACAAATGTTTAAACCTAAAATGTTGAAATACTATGGTGGTTCTTTGTAGAGTGACCATGTTTTAATGCATGTCTCTAGATGACTCGTGTTGTATACAAACCAACAGTGAAAGAAAATGTTAAAATATTTAATTATGGTTTAAAATGCGATTTCCTGTTTCCCTCTGAATATACATGTTCTTTTTGTCTACAGTGGTTTTGTTTTTTTACGATTGATTTGTCCTGCAATCTTGAACCCACGAATGTTTAATATTATCTCGGGTGAGTAGACAACTAGTTTTAAAAGGTTTCCTTAATGAGTTTTGTTGTAAGTGGTTGGAAATGTATGCAGTCATGTGTAAACGTTTTTTTGGGCATCATTCATTCATGGTCAATTATCTAGGTATGAATGTAATTATTGAATTAGCACTTCCCCAGCTATGTTAATTCTGTGAAGTAAGTAGAGGAATACAGTGTAGTTAAATATGTAATTTTAATTCTGCCAAGCTCTATTTTTTGCACTCAGCTTTTTCTGTTTTCTTTTTTTTGGTCCTCATCCATCAAGAGACGAAAAGAGATTTGGCCCGCACTAATCTAACTACCAGTACAAATCTGTATGTTCTAGCGTGCTCCACAAACTTCCTGTACTGGAAAGCTGGGACACTTGAGACTTTATGCACAACACAAAACGGTCCAAGAGCCTATTCATTGATGTATTCATAGGACCAAGTTCTGATTTTTTCGCATATCAAGACGCTCCCAGCATGCTCTGCCTGATTTATTCTGACAGTTCTTATTTAACTTAACAGTATACATTACTCTTGCAAGCCATTCTTTTGAAGTCTGGGATAGCAACAGGGTCCGCTTCTTACAGCTCGGTCTCCTAGCTAGGAGCATCATATAAATCAGTACCCCTGTATCTGATCAACTAAGTTAGTTATCCTCATCCATTATATTAACAAATAATGATGTAAATAGCCAAAGGGAGTCATTGGTGTGTTCAGATATTTTTCCCATTTTATCACCTCGCCTTCCTCGATCAGTAGACCCCACTTTACTATACCTCCCAACTCAAGGTGAAATCTCAAATATTCCTTCAGTACTTCCAGTGCTCCAGGAGAGTCCCAAATAAGTGCCAACATACCATAGTAAGACATCCCTAAGCATTTCCTGATCTTATACCACACACTTGCAACTAATCTGCGAATCTTCTTTTTTTTTTTAAAGAATTTTTATTATTTTCATATCTTGCATAGCTTCCAAATAGTTATCTCTTGTATAGCCATTACACAGATGACCCAGTAGGCAATGCACATTGCATTCAACATCCCTTAACTGATTCGCTCCCCAACAGTCCTAGCCCCCCTCCGCACCACCCCCTCCCCCCTATCAGTGTGCCCTTGCTTCTCCAGCCCCATCAATAACTGCTGAGTCATCCTGTCTCGCAACCCACCAAACAGGAGAAAATAAAATAAAAACAAGCAGTAAGTGTATGTTCCCTGCGCCTCCGCACGAACCCGTTAGTACCATTAAGCCTGGAATATGCCAAGTGGCCTCCTTTCGTATTGCAGTTGTGTGCTCCATTTCACTCTACGTTTCTTATGAATTTGCCTCGCTCACACTCTCCCCTTGATCTAACCCTACATCCTCTTCCTCCTCATCCCTGGTAGTGGTGTGAAGTTCTGCCACCAAAGCTCCCCATGCCCTTGCTGCCTCCAAAGCTTTTTCATTAACAGTGCGTTTAGCTAGTTGTAAGCGAAGTGTCCCTTCACTGCCCGCCCAATGTAAAAAACTGGTTCTCCATCTCAGAAAATTAGGCCCCGCTTTCGACTTCCATTGCATAGTAAGCTCCCTTTTAGCCATTATTAACCCTAAATCATAGAACTTACTAGTAATCTTAGTGCTGGTAGTATGTGGGAACCAAAGTAATAAACAAGTCCCCATCTCCGCCTCAATCGCGCGTCCTGTCACCTGATTTAAGCATGCTACTACCTCCTCCCAGTAGGACCCCAGCCCCGTACAAGACCAGAACATATGACTGAAATCAGCTCCGTCAGTGTTACACCTTGGGCACGGTGAGTGGGAACCCCCGAAATACGGTAGGATTTTACCCGGCGTCAGGTAGGCCCTATGTAATGTAAAGAATTGAACTAATTGAAACCTGGCATTGCGCGTACCCTTCCAAGTACGCCGCAGTAATTGCGGCCACGTCGTCTCCAGTATGGGTCTACCAATATCTACCTCCCATTTGCCTTTTAGAGCATCAAGGGGTGGAAGCCGCTCGGTCGATAGTCGCCTGTAGAGGCATGTGATAGCCTTAAACGTACCGGATGCCATGGTTACATATTGGCAGCCCAAAGATGTCGGGGGCTCCAATAACCCCATCTTCCACTGCCGTTGAATTCCTGCTATTAAGGCAGCGTGCAACAAGTAGTCTCCCAGCGGTAACTCAAAAGTGCTCTGCAAGTCTTGAAATAACAGAGCCCCGTCCCTGTATAAATCCCCCAACATATGGAGCCCAAGCTCCTCCCAGACAGCTAGCGCGGACCAGTCCCCTCCGTGCGGAAGGGCTGTGCACATGCCCAGAGGAATCTCCGGAGCATAGGGACAGGGAAACCCTGCTCGTTTCTGGCTCCGGTTCCAGCATGATCGGAGATCGCGCTCCTCAAGAGTAAGCTGGTTAAGACTGATCTTCTGTTGAAGAATTATAAATGACAGTACATGCCGGGGTATCACTCTACCCTGTGGTCCTTCCGGGCCTCTAAACTCTCGAGCCACCACCTGCGTGAGCCACTGTAACTGCGCCGCCAGATAGTACCATTCAAAATCCCCCTTCTGCTCTCGGACGCATCAGGGTATTTAGTGCGACCCGCCTTCTACCCGAGCCCCAGATAAACCCTGTAGTCAGGACCCTGAGCTTCTGAAAGAATGATGCCGGAATCCACACATGCAGCGTACGAAAAAAGTAGAGCAAACGTGGAAGCGCCACCATTTTCAGCAGCGCTGCCCTCCCGGCCACCGACAGAGGAAGAGTTCGCCAGAACTCCATGCTGCTCCGGAGCCCCCTCATCGCTCCGCCCACATTGCCTTCCAAGAGGTCGGGCTGAGTGCGGTAAATGCGAGCACCCAGGTAAGGTATGCATTGAGGTTCCCATCGCAAATCCCACACCGTCAGAGGCACCTGGCCATACGGAGCCAAAGGGAACAAACATGTCTTACCCCAATTCACCCTTAACCCCGAGAGATCGCCGAACTCCCGAAGCAGGACTCTGGCACCCTGCAGAGAGTCATCCACATCCGCCAGGTACAGCAGTAAATCGTCTGCGTTCAGGGAGATGTAATGAATCTCCCCTCGTAACGATAGGCCTTCGTAAGACCGTCCCAGTCTAGCATGCGCCGCCAGTGGCTCAATTGCCAGGGCAAACAATAACGGCGATAGGGAACAGCCCTGCCGGGTCCCCACCCTAGCTGTAGCAGAATTGCATAACAGTTGGGTCCACCGTACAAACCGATCCCCAAGACCAAATATCCTCAGCACTTGAAACAGATATGGCCATTCCACGCTGTCAAAGGCCTTCTCAATGTCGACCGATAACACCCCCGCACCCGGCACCCTATCGTGTCGATCACCCATAACCCTAATCATCCGACGTATATACGTCGCCTTGTTCCTGGTGGGGATGAAACCCGCTTGATCCGGGTGTACCAGAGTGCACATGTGTTCCAACAGTCACGTTGCAAGAATCCTACTCAGGATTTTGTAATCCACTGTGAGCATTGAAAGTGGGCGATATGCCGATCGAGAGCAGGGATCCCCACCTCGTTTCAACAGCCGCACTATGATCGCTTCTCTGGTGGTCGACGGCAGCCTACCCAGCTCCCAAGCCTCTCTGTACACTGAATGCAAATGCAGTGCGAGGAGGTCTACATACGCCGCATAAAACTCCACCGGGAGGCCATCCGCTCCCGGCGTCTTCCGCCTAGCCATATGCTTGATCGCTGTTCGGATCTCTCCTAATGATATTTCCTCTCCTAGTTTGTCCCCCTGTTCAGTATCCAACCGTGGGAGTTGCGCTGCCGAGAGAAAGTCATTGACTCTATCTGGCAGCTTACGCATCGTGCTCCGGTAGAGGGACGTGTAGTAGACCAGAAACTGATCATTTATCTCCTCCTGTGAGTGTTTGAGGTCCCCATCTACCGTAGTCAGTGATAAAATCGGAGTACACCGGGGTGCTGGATTAGCCAGCCAGGCCAACAAGGACCCCACTCTGTCTCTCTCTGGGAGGGCTCGCACCAAGTATTCCTTGTAGTAGAAACAGCGTAACCGTTCAATTTGAGCGGCCACCTTTTCACGCGCTGCAATAACTGCTTCCTGCTCCTTCGTATTCGTGTGACTATTCTTCTCAGCTTGACGCAGGTGATCCTCCTCCCACTCTATATCACGCAGTAACGTTTTGCGAGTTCCCGCTGTGGACGAGATGCACACTCCTCGTACTACCACTTTAAAAGCGTCCCATTCTTGGGCCCTACTTGATGCCGACCCTGAGTTCTCCGAGAAGTAATGCTCAATACCATCCCGGACATCAGCACTAAAAACTGGGTCCTCCAGTGTCACAGGGTTCAAGCGCCACGTGGGGATCACCTGCCGTTGCCTGGACCACCATACCGCTATCAAACAAGGGTTGTGATCGGAGATTGTCTTCGCTAAATATTCACTATGGCAAGTCAGCTCCTGAGCTCCCGGGGAACACAAGATACTGTCGAGTCGTACGTGTAAATCATGCAGTACTGAATAAAATGAGTAATCCCTAGCCGTGGGATGATGCGTCCGCCAGGCATCGACTACACCCCAGATGCTCTGCCACTCGCGTCTCACCTTCGCTAGTCGGTAAACCGCAGACTGAGCCAACGGGGGATGGGACCGGTCCAAGTCTGTATCAGTGACTGAGTTAAAATCACCCTCTAAAAACACCGTGCCCGTCAGGAATGATGCCAGCTTCCCAGATAATCGTGAGAAGAAAGCGGACTGATCTACATTCGGGGCATACACACTACACAGTGCCACATCTCTCCCATCTAGTCGCCCCAGTACTGCCACAAATCTCCCCTCTGGGTCCACCACTGTAGTCAAAGGTTGGAAGGGAACACCTGACCTCACCCAGACCAAAGTTCCCCTCGCATATGCAGAATAGGTGGTATAAAACAGTTGGCCCCTCCATGTGCGCTGTAGTTCCCGCCCCTCAGCTTGATCAATGTGGGTTTCCTGCAGAAAGGCCACCTGAATCCCCCTACGTACTAAATATGCATGTACCTTGTAACGTTTCGTCATGGAGTTCAGCCCCCGCACATTCCAGGTGATACATTTCAACTCAAGTCGGGTCCCCATAGCGGAGCATGCAATAGAACAATCTCCCCCTTAGCCTAGCAGGCACACTGACAGTCCCCTTGAGCCCAAAACATCCCCAACAAACCCTCCCAGAACAGGTGCTAAACCGTAGTTACCCATCCAAACCCAATCCCAAATAACGGGAACTCTCTGGTAGCTACCAGAGTCTCACAGCTAGTGTGAGGTCGAGGGGGTGGCCCTACACCAGGACAAGCCGGACAACGATCTCACCGCTTTTCCGTCCACGCTCAGCCTCAAGTGTGGAATCCCCCCCCAGTGCTGCCCCGTCCCAGAGGAGCCCCCCTGTTAAGCAAACACAGCTCCCATCCCTCTAGACAATGACACAGTGGATCAAACCCTCCGCCACCAGGCCCACAGCCGTGCCCCCTCCCATCCCATACAGTGGCCAGGAATACACCCCCTTACTGTGTGCACATCGGAACCAGAAATGTTAATTCGTCCAGGAGCCCGTCCGCAGTCCCCGGGGTGACATGAGGTATCTTCCGGGAGCATTCCTCAGAGCCCTCCGACACCAACTCCTCTGATCCCCGCTGAGAGCCTGAGTCCGCCAACGAGGCAGTAGCTGTCGCTCCCGATATGACGGAGACCGCCTGAAGGGCCGCCCGCCGCTCCAAGTCCGTCTGCGACGTCGAAGGTGTCTGGCTAGCCGCTGCCTGCTTCCTAAGTCGTCGGCTCTGCGGGTCTTCGGTTGGATCTATGCTGTCTTCTCCTTCCCCCTGGAACCATCAGTCCCAGCTCGATACGTCTCTATCCAGTGCCACGCGTCATCCGGCGTGCTATAGAAGGACGCCTTGCCATCGACCATCACTTTCAGGCGGGCCGGGAACAGGAGAGAATACTGTATGCCCTCGTCGCGGAGGGCCTTCTTGACCGCCAGGAATGAAGAACGGCTGCGCTGGACTTCATAGGAGTAATCAGGATAAATGGAGACGGAGGCATTGTCCACCCGATAGGGGCCCATTGTCCGTGCTTTCTGCAGGATGGCGTCTCGGTCTTTGAAGTGCAAGAGGTGCGCCACCACAGGTTGAGGGGGTCGGCCAAGAGCCGGCGGGCGGGCCGGCACCCGATGAGCCCGCTCCAACGTATAGAACTGTGACAAGCCATCAGGAGCGACCACATCACGCAGCCAGGCTTCCAAATAGGTGATCATACTGTCCCCCTCAACTTTTTCGGGTATGCCCACCACCCGTATGTTGTTGCGCCGATTGCGCCCTTCGGCATCCTCAGCTCTTTTCTCCAGTTGCTGCACTCTTCGAAGCAAGTCTCCCACTGTCGCATCTGTCGGGCCGGCCCCAGCACCTCCAAGGTGAGTTCCGTGTGTTTGACGCGGTCTACCAGCTTTCCATGGTCTGCCCGCAACAGCCCCAAACTCGTTGACACCTGGGCTATGTCGTGGCGCAGTGCGTCCCTCGTGTCCGAAATGGCCTTCAATATTTGGTCCATCTGCTGCTGTTGTAGCCCCACCGTCGGTGTCACCGATTGATCCTGACCCTCCGGTAGTCCCTCAGCGGGGCAGGGGGCACCAGGCTTCAGCCGCCGTTTTCCCATGGCTCAGAACCCAGCAACCGTCTAGGATGGCCGTCAACCGGGTGCTCACAGCGGCGGCCCCAGCGGCCCGGGCGTCGGTTCAAGCAATATGCTGTTATCCCTTTACGCAGTCGGTCACCAACAGCGTGGATCACTCTCCCGCAGGACAGCCACAATCGCAAGCGGGCAGCTCAGGGGACCAGGAGCCACCACCGAAGATCAGCGTCACCAGATGGTGCCCCAAACACCACCAGAGGCCGGGTAATTCTGGTCGGGCCGCGTCCCCAGCCACACAGTCTGTTGACACCACAGCTTCGCCACGCCGGCCCCAGGCACCACAGGCCGCCAACCGTACCGACTCTCTAGCCTCCTGGCAACTGGATTCGCGGGGGGGGGTCGGTCCCACGCCCTCCGTAGCACACACTGGCACTCCGGTGTCGTCGCCCTCTTCCACTTCTGCCACTCAAGGACGCTCTCCGGTGCCACTCAGGGTGGGGGGGGGGGTCCACCAGTGCGCCACAGCTCAGCCCCGTTCACCACCGGTCCTCCGCCGGCTACCCCACCAGCCGCATGGGCCTCCAACTGCGGCACTTCGGCGGAAGCAGAATCCAGGTGCCCCCTGCAGCATGGACCGGAGCTCTGGTGCCGCCGCTCCCCCCGCGCCGCCAACACAGGGGTGCCCTCGAGTGTAGATGCACCCCAGAGCGGGGGAGGCGCTCTGCCAATGCGTCACCAGGCCCCCTCACCGCTGCTCCCCCTTCAGCCACTCCACTCCACCAGCCGCGGGGGTCCCAGGTCGCAGTCCTCCAATGGCCGCCAGATTCACTCGGCAGGCATGGTCCCTCCGCCGGTGGCAGACGCGCTGCTCCAAGCCGGC
This sequence comes from Lissotriton helveticus, assembly GCF_964261635.1. Taxonomy (NCBI): domain Eukaryota; kingdom Metazoa; phylum Chordata; class Amphibia; order Caudata; family Salamandridae; genus Lissotriton; species Lissotriton helveticus. Next base: position 647,441,240 of record NC_136059.1, read on the forward strand.
CGCCCCTGCTAGCGCTCAGTCGGCCTTCGCCTCCGCAGCAGCACCACACACCGCGTCGGCCTCCTCGCAGCCAAGTGTCCCCCGCAGATCAGCCTCGACAGTCTATGCCGCAGTCCAGGCCGCTACACCCCCGCCTCAGTGCAGTGGTGGTGTGCGCAGCGCCCCAACTCCAGGCGCGGCCGCAACCGGCCCGCTCTGCTCCCGCGGCGGCCCCACAATTACTCGAGGCCGGGGATGCGAACTCCAGCGCAGGCCTCACCAAGATTGCCGGCGCCCTCCGAGCGAGCCGGCAGGAATCTCAGCGCCGGGGTCGTCAGCAGCTTGCGCTCACTGATGCTTGGCAGCTCACGGGGATCCACACATTCCCGGGGGGCCTCCCCGAGCCACGGGCACCACCAGGGCAGCAGTTGAAACAGAATAAGTATCGAGGCAAGCGCGGAGCTCTCAGCTCACGCGTCCATGCTCGCCGGTGGTCAAGCCACGCCCCCTAATCTGCGAATCTTCTTACTTTCTTGTAGTATCTTGATGCCCCAAACTTATGAAGAAAATTCTACTGCACCAATCTGCCATCATAGCCAGGAAAAGTGGACTCATTTTGGATTTTCCAGGGGACCCAAATAACTGTTGAAAAACTTTGATCTGAAAGACTCAGCATTACAGTGTTAGTTCAGGAAGGCTTAGACCACCTTTGTTCTTTTTTTCCATTAACTTTTACCTGAGGGTCTAGCTCCTTTGGAGCTCTAACTAACACTGTTAATTTTGGATTGAAAGTCTCTCATTGCCGTTTTATCAATGTTTAGTGAGATATTGTTATAAGTGGCATCTGAAAGAGACACTTTCGTGATAGATTTCTTACCTTAGGATATCCCCAGGTGTCAGACTGGATCCGGAAAGTTTTGGTAGAGGTACCTCTGCGTGTCAGTAGGTGGCGTTGTGCGGCTCCGCGTCCGTAGCGCTGAGATGACATCACGTAGACTACTTAGGCGCCACCCATGCGCGCTGACGTCAGTCCTTTCTTTGTCCGCGCCAGTAAGCGCAGATCTGGTTAGAGCACGTACCTTAGTCACTTATTGACTATCTTTTGTGGGACTTTTGTCTCTTGTTGGTCTTCTCTGGTATGTGAAGGGATGCCTGGTTTTAAGTCCTGTGGGGCCTGCCTTTGCAATATGTCGGTGGTGCCACGACGTCTGTCTCTACTGCCTGGAGCACGACCACGAATCTCGGTGCTGTCTGGACTGTCGGGTCATGGCCCGAGGCCTTGAGGGAGCAGCGCCAGAAGTTTCTTGAAGTTCGGCACTCGTCCCAGCGTCGTTCGTGGTCCAGGGGCCGTTCTAGAGAACGCTTGTGGGGCCACCATCACCGCTCCTCGGGCTCCAAGTCTTCACCCTCGGATTCGGGTAAGAGACGACACAAAAAGAAGTTGAAAAAGCGTTGTTGCTCTCCGATGTCCCCCCGTCGGTCCACAGACGAGGGGGACAGGGGTTCCGTCCTGCGGCTCCTTCGGAACCTGGGAGTCCCGCGGCCTACCCGTCTTATCGGGGTCCGTCAGCGACTCCCGCACAGGTGCAAGAGTTTCTTGCTGCCATGGACCGCCTGTTTAGGCCTCGGGCTCCCACCAGGGTGCCTTTGGGCCTGCGGTCCCGTGTCAGGATTCTTCTGGCCCGTCGACTCCACCGGCCCTGGCGCACAGATTCCTGCGCGGTTGGCTCCAGCCACGAGGTCCCATGCTGCTGGCTCCGGCCCCAGCGCCACCCTCGTCTCCGCCTGCTGCGCCGCAGTGGATGCAGTTGGTTCCGCCTCTGCCCTGGTTCACGGACAGTTTTGTCCCCGCCTGGGATCCGAATTGGGACACGGCGCTGGTTCTGCCCAGCCGGCACCGTTTCTGACACCGTTTGTTCCTTCCCCATTCCCTGCCCCGCCGCCGCTGTCTGTGCCGCACACGGCGGAGGTAGAGGACGACTGGGAGGGGCCCAAGGACCCTCTTGCTCATCAGTGTGACTCTGAGCAGAAGTGGACAGACGATTTGGAGGAGGCTGGCGGCCTCAACGTCTCCTCTGATCCAGGGTTTGCCTCTTCCCCGCCCACTATGGAGTAAGTTGCCTCGACTACGGTGTTGCTCCGTCGGGCAGCTGAGGTCCTTAACCTTGATCTCCCTATGGTGGCCCTAAAGACTAATCTCCTCACTGAGGTGCTCCAGTCGGTGTCCACTTCATCGAAGCCACTGCTGCCATTTAATGACGCCCTCACTGACGTCTTGTTGGACACTTGGTTGCGACCGGCCACGGAGGCCCCTGTGGATAAGAACATCACCAGGCGTCATCGCCCAGCGCCCCTGCCTTTCTGACCACTCATCCTATGCCTGAGAGTCTGGTCATTCTAGCTTCGACATCCCAGAGTGCCTTTCCCATGGCTCCGCCAGATAAGGACTCTAAAAGGCTCTAGCAGTTCGGCAAGTGGTTGTTCTCCTCGAACAGCTTGGGGCTGCGGTCGGTGAACACCGCATGTCTGTTGGGCTGCTATTTCCACGCAGTGTGGGATACCGTTGCTCAGCTGTTGCCTCAGTGACCGGAAGAGGTCCAGGCTGTGCTGTCCCAGGCTGTGGCCGAGGGTAAGAATGCAGCTAAATTCACCATTCGTTGTGGCTTGGACACCGCAGACTCCCTCGGTAGGGCAATTTCAACGACTGTGGCGCTTCGTCGCCATGCCTGGTTGAGTTCTACCAGGTTCTCCCCGGATGTCCAGAGCTCGCTCATGGACATGCCTTTTGACGGCACTCGCATGTTTGGTGATAAGGCCGACAGTGGGCTGGAGCGTTTTAAGGACCATCCGGCTACGGCCAAGTCCTTGGGCCTTTCTGCCGCCCGCCCGGCCACTTCTGCTTTCGTGGCCATGGAAGGGGTGCCCCTGCTCGCTCATTCAGTCAAAAATCTGCACAGAACCAAACTCAGCGCACGCGTGGAGGGCGCCGTGGCGGCACTGGGAACCGGCGTGAGGGTCAATTCACCTCCGCCCCCACGACATCCGCCTCGAAACCTTCCTAGTCTGAGTTTCAGGATACACCCCACGCCCGTGGGTGGCAGGATTCTACATTACCTTCCCCATTGGCGTTCTGTCACTTACGACAGGTGGGTGCTGAAACTCGTCCGAAGGGGTTACTCCCTCCCTTTCGAGTCTAAATACCTACCCCCCCCGGCCATGCCCCATCAGTTCCACCGCATGTCGGGGATCACTTTGCGCTTCTCCAACAGGAATTTATGGCCCTCTTGGCCAAGGGGACCATCAAGCACGTCCCTGAGCCCGAAATAGGACGTGGTCATTATTCCCACTACTTTCTGGTCCCCAAGAAGGACGAAGGGGGCTTGCGCCCCATCTTGGACCTCAGGGACGTCAATCGCTTCCTCTGGAAGGAGAAGTTCAAGATTTTGACTCTGGCTCAGGTCTTGACTGCCCTCGACCCTGGAGACTGGATGGTATCGTTGGACTTGCAAGACGCATATTTTCACATCCCTGTCCTGCCGGCGTTACCTGCGGTTCACGGTAGGCTAGGAGCATTTTCAGTTTGCCGTGCTCCCCTTTGTCCTTACAAGTGCCCCTCGGGTGTTCACAAAAGTGATGGCGGTGGTCGCAGCTCACCTGAGCAGGTCAGGGGTGTCAGTCTTCCCCTACCTTGACGAGTAGTTGTTGAAGGCGGGCTCGCCCAAAGCAGTTGTCACCCACCTTCAGACTACGGCCGACCTCCTGCATTTGCTGGGGTTCTCCATCAACGTGCCGAAGTCGCACCTAAGTCCCTCTCAGAAGCTCTGCCTTCATCGAAGCAGTTCTGGATGCGACGCGGTTTCGAGTTTATCCTCCCGAGCAGAGAGTACGGGATATTCCGGCTATGATTCCGATCTTTCAGCCTCTATCCCGGGTTTGTCAGAATGACCCTCCGACTCCTGGCCCTGATGGCCTCCTGCATCCTGCTGGTGCAACATGCCAGATGGCATATGCAGGCTCTGCAGTGGGACCTGAAGTTCCAGTGGACACAGCATCGGGGCAACCTGTCAGATCATGTCCAGATCACGGAGTGCACTGCAGGACAATTGCAGTGGTGGCTTACGAATCGCGATTGGGTCAATGGCAGATCCCTCTCTCTTCCCCAACGGGAGCACACAGTGGTGACGGATGCGTCCCTCTTGGAATGGGGGAGGCCACTTGGGAGAGGCGGAGTTCAGAGGCCTCTGGTCTCCGGCGGAGTCCCGGCTCCATATGAACCTTTTGGAGCTTCGGCCGATCCGACTTGCCCTGAAAGCATTTCTTCCCTCTGTCCGGGGAAATGTAGTGCAGGTGTTCACAGACAACACCACCACCATGTGGTATTGCAACAAACAGGGCGGGGCGGGATCCTGGTCCCTATGTCAGGAGGCTCTGCGCCTCTGGACATGGCTGGAACATCAAGTCATTACCTTGGTGGTTCAACACCTGGCTGGTTCTCTGAACTCCAGGTCGGACAAACTCAGCCGCCGGTGCTTGATGGATCACGAATGGCATCTGAACTTGGACATGGCGCAAGGTCTCTTTCAGCAGTAGGGAGAGCCTTGGTTAGATCTATTCGCCACCGAAGAGAACGCGCAATGTCATCAGTTCTGCGTGTTAGTGTTTCCAAGGCGGCACTCGCTCAGCGACGCTTTTCATCACGAGTGGAGTTGCGGTCCATTGTACGCCTTTCCGCCTATACCACTTCTGCCCAGAGTGCTGAAGAAGATTCGGCATGACTGGGCCCCAAGTCAACCTTGTGGCCCTGGATTGGGCATGAAGATACTGGTATCCAGAGCTACTCAGCATGGCGATCGATCCCCCGATCCGACTGCCACTTTTGGAGGATCTTCTGTCGCAGCAGCAGGGGACGGTCCTCCACCCTAACCTGTCCAGCCTCCACCTCCATGCGTGGAGATTGAGCGGCGACAATTGACGGCTTTCGATCTTCCTCCCGAAGTATGTGATGTCATTCTGCCAGCCAGGCGTCCCTCCACTAAAACGGTACACGCGTGCAGGTGGCACAAGTTTGTGGCATGGTGCACAGCTAAGTCTGTGGATAACCTTCCTGCCCCTCTTTCAGAAGTCCTACTGGGCCCAGCAGGGCTCTGCTCTGGGTACTATCAAAGGTTATCTTTCGTCCATCTCCGCCTTCCTACGGCTTCCAAATCAGCCTTCTCTTTTTAAGTCCCTGGTTGTTAACCGTTTTCTGAAAGGCATTACGCACACATTTCCTCCTGTGCTTTTCATCATGCCTCAATGGGACTTAAACCTTTGAGCCCCTTCATAACTGTCCTTTACGTCTTCTTACTCTTAAGACAGCTTTCCTGGTAGCTATCACCTCTGCCAGAAGAGTGAGTGAGCTCCAGGCTCTTTCTTCCAAACCTCCTTTCCTTTCTGTTCATCCGGACAAGGTGGTTTTAAGGACCCGTCCTTCTTTCTTGCAAAAGGTTGTCACGCCCTTCCACATCGGGCAGACCATCACTTTGCCCACCTTCTTTCCGCCTCTGCATCCTTCCAAAGAGGAAGAAACGCTCCACCGTCGGGACCCAAAACGTGCCCTCTCGTTCTATCTGAAGCGCACACGACAGTTCCGGGTGGATGACCAGCTCTTTGTTGGCTACGCGGGTGCCAAAAAAGGTTGGGCCGTGCACAAACGGACCATCTCTCGGTGGGTCGTTCTCTGCATCAAAGCCTGTTATTCCTTGACTAAGAAGGAGCCTCCTGTGGGGCTGCGTTCCCATTCTACCAGGGCAACAGCAGCTACTACTGCCTTGGGACGCAACGTTCCCTTGCAGGACATTTGTCAGGCAGCTACATGGGCCTCGTTGCACACGTTTACCAAACATTACTGCCTTGACAGTCAAGTCCGGAGAGACTGCTTCTTTGGCTGTTCTGTTCTCCGTAACTTTCTGGTGTAATCTTGTTCACCGGGGTTGGTATTGCTGGGGTATCTATTCTAAGGTAAGGAATCTATCACTAACGTGTTTCTCTTTCAGATGCAGAAGTTACTACTTGTGTAACGATATATCTGTAAGAGACATTAGTTAGTGATAGATTCCTTACCGCCCCACCCATCCTCCCCGTTCTGCGACCTGATTTGTAGGGTTAAGGACATCCCTTTTAAGGGCCCTAGTTTCTTGGCACCAGTGGTCAGTTTCTTACATGGCTCTGCGTTCCTGGCGCGGAAAGTCGTGTACAGAACTGACGTCTGCGCACCTGGGTGGTGCCTAAGTAGTCTCTGTGACGTCATCTCGGCGCTTACGATGCCAGCGACGGATGTGAGCCGCGTGATGCCACGTACTGCTAGCAAAACTTTCCGGATCCAGTCTGATGTCTGGGGATATTCTAAGGTAATTAAATCTATCACTAACTAATGTCTCTTACAGATATATTGTTACACAAGTAGTAACTTGTGCTTTTGTTAAGGTTAACTCTTTTATGAACCTTACTAAACTCTTCTATAAATTGAAAAAGGTATGATTTCCCTCCTTTTAAGGCAACAACAAATCTTCTTACAATCTTATTAAAATTCATTTTAGAGATGGTGTCAGTTTCAGGTGTAATGTTAATGTTCAAGTATCTGATTTCTGTTTAATTCTGAAAATGTTCAGCCGCATACTCCACACCATTATTTGAGATTTTTCTTTATGGGCCCGTAATTACACCAAATTAGTTATCTGTTGAATTTTGGTTAATCATCTTGCCAGGTCTGTGGTATATATTAGCAGATTATCCACATGTAGCGCTACTTTGATACTTAGAAGACCTCTTGTGAATGGAATAAACGCCTTGTCTATTCCTATTGCTTTAGCTTGTGGTTATATATAAAAGTTTAAATGTGTATGTGACAGTGGACCTCTTTGGCTAGTCCCCTGTCTTATCTTCTAATTTTATGTCATTAAACAAGACATTTGCATTAGGAGCTTTATACAAAACTTGTATAGCATTCACAAAGCTCCCTTTCATGCCTTATTGATGGAAAGCCTCCGGCAGACATTTCCAGTTCATCCTGTTAAAACGTTGGCAGCATTAGAGGTGATAACAGCAAGGCGACCCTTTGTTTTGACTTCTAAGTCAATCAGACGGTGAGTCAAGCCTTGTATTTGTCTATCAGAAATAAAGCCCTTCAAGTGTTCATGTATCAACAGGCCTACTACTTCACACAACCTTCTGACCAAATATATTTTGTGATCTTAGTTGAATGCAGAGATAGGTCATAGGACGAACATTTTCATGGATCTTTATCAGGTTTCAAATGAGTGCAATTGTTGCTGTGTATCAGGAAACAGGAACAGTTTACTCTTCATCTTGGATCGAGTTGAACAATTTTTTTAACGCGGACCTAGATTCTAAACCTCCTTGTATATTTCTGGCTTACCATCCAGGCCAAATACTTTCCCCCTTTTAAGCATTTTCACAACTGCTATAATTTCTTTCTCTGTTATAGGGAGGTTTTGGTCATTTAAATATTTTTGAGATAGGACTGGTATGTTTTTTTTTCTTTAACCAAGAGTAACTTTCATAAAGGCTTACTGTTAAGACCTCTCAATACACTATCCTCCGTTAGTTTAAAAAAAAAAAAATGCATCTGTTTTGCATCTATTCTCTCCTGCCATCGTTGACTACACAACAATTCTGTGATCCTATTCCTAACTCTATCAGCACTTGCTTTGCAGGCAAAAAAAAGAGTATGCTCTTCTCCCCATACTCAGTGTTTAATATTGCTGGCTTCCAGGTTCTTCCTAACCCTCTTTTCTAGCCTTTTCCTGTTCTCCTGCTGTTTTGCTTCCATATCTTTACATAGTTCTAACTTATCGTGATCAAAAGTATGCATGTCCACCTGCATCTTCTCAATCTTGGCCTCTAAATATCTATTAACACTCAGCTCAATCATGGTGTTAGATCTGGCAGCCTGAGGTTTCCCCCCAAATGTTTTGCCTTACTACATTGTTACTGACCTAGTTTTTTTTGCCGTTAGGACTCAATTTACCACTGCTTGCCAGTGCTAAAGTATATGTGCTCGCCCCCTAAAGCATGGTCATAGTGGCTTACCCCGATTTGGCATATTTAATTTACTTGCAAGTCTCTAGTAAAGTGGTACTACGTGTACCTGAGGCTGGTAAATTAAATACTACTAGTGAGCCTGCAGCACTGATTGTGTCACCCACTTCAGTAGCCTGTCAAACTTGTCTCAGGCATACCCTTGCAGCCTGTGTGTGCATTTTTGAACTTCCATTTCAACCTTGCAAAATAAAATTTTACCTTTTTTTTGTCAAAAGTATTTTTATTGACAGCTAAATAAAGAAAAAAAACAATAGAAATAAACAATCCCGCACTTCATCCCACACAGGGGGTTGCAAGAGCCGCCTCCTGAGGACAGCATGATAGCCTGGAGAAAGGTCCTTGTGATCATTCTCTTACATAGAGCGTGGTGCCCTCGGAAGTGCCGTTCAGCCAACCTGTGAACCATCATGTGGCAGGCAGTGGAGGAAGAGGCCAGCTAAGAGTCTCGGGGAACAAGTTCGTAGCAATGCAAACTAACTGCCATTCCTCCCGGAGAGTTGACCATAAACAGCTTGCAGTAGTGCCAATAGACCTCTCTACAGGCACTTGACTTGGCATGCAGTACGATAATGGAGCAGTATGAGAGATGTCATAACGAACAAAGGAATACAAACCTACCCCCCCTTCCCTCCCCCCCGCCTCCCCAGTGGTGGTAGCAACAAGCAAAGAACAGGGCACCTGGTGCGGAGCGGCAGGGATTTAGAGCTGAAATAAGTGGAGAGTGTGAGAAGTTGGCCTGATGTATGGTGCTCACTAATTCTAGTGATCACCTTGTATCAGTCCAAACAACCCTTATGGTGATTGGTTGTAAGTCAACCTGATAGACCAGCTATCCTAGTAGCATGGACAAAAGCAGTCTTTAGGCTAAACTCCTTTGGCATGTGAAGCCAGCTGTTTTACCACAATATAACCCCTTGAATACCAGATGAAAGGACACCACACAGGTTGTTATGAAAATAAACGATATATTTATTAATAACAACACCTCTGAACTCTTTATGAGGTCAGAGGGCTAAGCACATGACAATACTACAAAAGAAATACGAGTTCGCACAATATCTACAAGTGTGCCTGAGGGGCACGGCAAACCATATACTCAAAACAATGGAATGCGAGGAAGGAAAGTACTGTAAGAAGATCCAGAGGCTGGAGGATCGCTGGGACTACGCTACGAACTAGGTAAGTACGGAGCAGGAGGCCCACGGGACTCACGTGCAGAGTGGAAACTCACGCGGGATGCGTATCAACGTCTATGGATGGTACAGTTTACAAAGTTACGGATTCCGGACGAACCCGGCTGGATGGAGGGAAAACAACAGTGGACCTGGACACTAGGATAGTGGACCCAGACTTCAGCACCTAGAAGCTTTAGTTACCTAACCCACAGGCTGCGAGTGCATAGGGCTGAAGTTGCGTCGGGTTTGCTGTGTTGATCCCGGTGATGCCTGAAACAAGGAGTTGCTGGCAGGCAGCCAGATGGAGGAGTCCGGTGGTTCCAAGGATGGAACTAGGAAGAAGGAAGTCCTGAAAAGGAAGGGGACAGAGTCTTGGTCACTAGCCAGTGACGGTGCTGGAACCAGGAGGGAACCAGATGCTGTTGCCACGTTCAGGTGAAGGAAGGGTCGCTTCTCTCTGTAGCTGCGCGGACCAGGAGCTGTTCTTCGCGACCAGGCTGGAGGCACGAGCTGTCCCACGTAGTCTGCTGCTGCTGGCGGTGTCGGATCGTCGATCTGGACAACAGGCCTTGGCTAATGCAAGCCACGCGGTGGAACAAAGATGGCGTCTTGTGTGGACCAGGAGGGTCCGGGGTGCTTCTCTTTTACAAGGAAGCAAGGGCCAGTCTGGGGGACCAGACTAGCAGTGTCGAAATCTTCGGGTCGTCGTCTCAGAGGTCACAAGCCAGCCGGCAAATGACCAGACAACAGGAAGGGCAGCAACCAGGCAAAAGGGCCCCACGCAGATCACGGGGTTGCTGGGGGGCTGGTCTTTGGTGCAGGAGCTGCGTCGGTGTGGGGCTTCTCAGTTCCCAATGCACTCACTCGAGGAACCCTCGGGAGTCGTGCTGGAAGCGCTGTGCAGGTTTCTTCAAGATGGCCGTCTCCACATTGCTCGTCGCACCCACGGGTCCCAGCTGTGCTGTGGATGTGGGTAGAGGTCAGAGAGGTCTGGAGGTCCAGGTCTTGTCGAGCTGGGTCGTCGGATTCCGGGATGGAAGGACTTTGCAGCAACCGCACAGGAGCTTGATGGTGCCTGCGAAGCAGGATGGTCACTCCCTGACCATAGGGGAGATTCTTCAGTCTTCTGATGTTCAGGAGGTCGAAGGTCAAGAGTTCTTCGTGGAAGTTGTCAAGAGTAATCTAATCTGGAATGGGACCAGCTCCTACCTTTATTCAGCTAAAGGGGGCTGCACTACGACTAGGTCCCTCCCCTGGGTGGGACCAGGAAGGGGGGTGGCTACACCCCCTATCCTTTGTCCAGTTTCCCGCCAGAGGTGGGGCTGGAGTGCCCCAGCAACTGGTTGGAACCGGTGTATGCACAGGGCACCTTGTGTGCCCCAGGCATGTCTCATTCCTTTCAGCCTTGGCCTACCTAATACACAAAATCCTGTCTGGGGTGGTGCTAGCGCCTCCCAAGGCAGGAAACCCTTTGTCTGAGTCTCCCTTGCTGGAAGGACTCCCAGCAGCAGGAGGTCAGACTTGTGTCTGTGGTGGCAGCATCCATTTTGTGATGCTGAGGCTCGAGTTAACTTTAACCGGGGTTTACAGTTACATACATGTCGTGTCCCTCTAGAAGGGTGGAATGCTAACCCCGTCGCCAGAATTGGCGAGGGGTTAGTATTCCAATTCGTATGACACCTTACTCGACATGTTTTGATAATACTATGCCAAAGTTAGCATTTAACCGCGAGGATTATAATGCACTTAAGAGTATATGGTATAGCGTTATCATGGAACAGCTATAAGGACTTGGTTCCGCAAGCTGCAAACAGGCTCAGCTCATGCCAAAGCACCATCTCACATAATTCCAAGCACTCTGCCTTCAGGATTGATAAGGCCTGCCATAGGAGTGACTGATAGGAATGTATGTGTCCATTTTAGGGTTAGATATAGGAATACTATATCTAAAGCAAAGGGTGTTTACACCACCTTGCCCCAGCTGTCGTGCAGCCAGTTGTGTCAGATTTAGGTGGCCAGCCAGGGGTGGCATAATACATGCTGCAGCCCCTGGTAGGCCCTGGGTACACCTATGCCCTGGATACCTAAGGTATGCTGTACAGGGACTGCTAAGGTGGCCCAGTACCAATTGGTAAATGCACCTAAGGTACATGCTTGTCAATTTAGAGAGAGAACAGCTAGGCTGTGGGTCTGATTAGCAGGCCCACAGCCAGGGAAAGTCGTAAACCAGTGAAGCAAAAAGCAAAAATCTGGGGTGGCCATGGGATTGCAGACCCCACTCTCCTACAGAGAGCTCTAATGCTAGGAGGACAGACTGTGGATGGTAGGCCCCTGGAGAGGAAGGTGACTAGCGGGCCCCAGCGAAACTCAAAATTCCTTAAAATCATCTAGAAAGATATCCGCCATCCTTTCCACACTGAGCAACTTCCAAAGCCGCGAATGCCAAAGAGAGGCGGCCGGAGCCTCCTTCTTCTTCCACGCCGCAGCCAAAGTAATTTTGGCCTCTCCAATGCTAAGCCACATGATCCTCTTGTCCGCCCTGGTCTGGTGTTCGAGAAAAGGATCACGAAGCCCCAACAGAGTGGAAGCCATCGAGGTAGGGATAGGGTAGCCCAACACTTCTTTAAATTGGCTAGAATTTCCTCCCAGAACGGACGGATAATGGGGCAGTCCCACCAAATGTGCTGGAAGTCCCCTAAGAGCCCACATCCCCTCCAACACCTGTCAGAGGTGCCCGGGAAGATCAATTTCAGCTTGGCGGGGTGTAAGTACCAGTCCATCATGGTTTTCATATGTGCCTCCCTAAGCTCCACCGAATGATTAAACTTGGCAATATCGGACCATAGGTGAGTCCACTCGGAGTCTGAGATGCCCTGTTGAAGGATCCCTTCCCACATAGACATATACCGGGGCCTAGGGGAGATTGCAGTGGCAAGTAGGAACCCATAGATGAAGGTGATGGCCCCTTTCATGGAGGAGGTCTTGGTCAAAAAGGTTTCAAACTCCGTGAGAGGTCGAGTTGCCGCCTCCCTTACCTGGGGGGAGAGCGCCCAGTGTAGCAATTGAGCGTGGTGATATCGCTTTTTCTCCAGCACCCCGTAATCCCTCTTGCAGCTTTCAAAAGTGAGCGGGTCAAAGTTGTGGAATAAGTGTGTGAGCGCTAAGCAACCGCCCTCCTTCCAAGCCCTAAAGGGTCCCTCGAGTGACGCTGGGGGGAAGGCGGGGTTGAAGTGTATGGGCGTGAAGGGGGAGGGGAAGGTGGTCCACCTGTCATCTCTAGAGACTGAGTCCCAAACCTTCAGGGTGTTACTAGTGGGGGTACTGACATATGCATTCTTGGGTCTATCGCACTTGGGCCGCCACACCAGGTCCCAAATCATTCTCCCTGCAACGCTCCTATCCATGTGTAGCCAGTGTTTTTCTGATTCTTGTTGGGACCACTCTACTAAAATACGGAGCTGTGCAGCTTTTTTATAGTACAGATGAATGTCAGGCAGCCCCACGCCTCCCTCTTACCTCGGTTTGCGTAGGATGGCGAAGGAGAAGAGTGCCCGGCCTCCCTGCCAGATGAAACGTAGCATCATGGACTTCACTCGCCTGAAGAATTTCCCGTCAAGATCTATAGGTAGGACCTGGAACAGGTACAGAAGCTTGGGGAGGAGGGTCATTTTGATCGCGTGAATCCTCCCTAGCCAGGAAATGAACATGGGTTTCCATCGGACCAGGTCGGACGGAATCTTGCTGATCCCTAGGTACACTAAACTCCTATAGAAGTGAGCAAGTGACTAAGGTGCTAGATCAAACTGACTACCTATAATAAAGAAGGAAATACAACCTCACAGTCATATGACTCACTGCGATAGTTTGAACAGACCCATACATAGAAAGATAGGATTCCCATCAACAGTGTGTAGATCAAATATTTATCATTTGGTCATCCTGATAGGGCTGGTGTGTCTCTTGATCAGTAAGACCATACCATGCCACAAACTCATACGGGTCAAACCCTCAATCGCCGTGATGACCATAGAACTATGATCTGAATGGGAACTGCAGTGCAAAAAGGAAAAAGTGGTGTATGTTAAAAAAGGATAGAGCAACAATAAGAACAAACTTTAATCAGCATTGTTCTCTCCCTTATTAAAACCAAGCAAGTAAAGCAGTTTAACCAAATAGCTGCATATTAAAAGGCCAACATGTTTCAACCAAACTGGACTAATTCCAAAGGCTTTCGTCAGGGCCACAGTTCTAAGTACTTGCTACTGCATTATAAAGGTGCAACAAAAAGGATATAAGTGTGCAAACGAATATTAATTTTCCTCTGTATCAACTTGGTGTATCAGCCATCTGTGTGGAACAAACAATACAAAAAATGAGTCATATTGGAAGAAGACCATTACTAAACCCAAATCCGTGAGTTTAATGTTCAGAAAATAAATCGTACTCACCCGCATTGTACAGGGAGTATGCCTCACCTCTCCTGGAAACCTTGCTCAGGAATAGGAGGTCCCGCTCTACAAAAGGTAAGGAAGGGGTGTCTGTGAAGAGGAGTGGGAAGACCAACTTGTACTGTCCTTGCCTCTACACCTTTGCTCACCCCCGTTTAATCAAAACCTCTTGGAGGGCAGTTAAGTCTCAGAAAACAGGGACAAACCAGGTTAACAAACCACCTGAGTGTCCAAAGTGCCTCTTACATAATGACTGCCTGATATAGTAGTAAATTCCCACCCCTTCGGAAGAGGAAGAGGAACTATGTCTAAAGGTCAAATGAGGATTTGAAAGCCCTTAGTTCTGTGGACTCACCTGTCTGTCGCGACCCCTTAGCTCTCGTCTGAGGTCAGTGGGAGGCGAGGTGCCATAGTGTGAGTCTGATCAAGTACTGAAGGGAACAGGAAGTAGGCGGAGCTGCACCAGCCAGTGTCAGTTGTTAGCGCGCCGTTTTATTCCTGTTGGCCTTCAGTGACAACGTTGCCATGTTGAAATTTAATGTCGATCTTATAAAAGCGAGGCCGGTATCGAGCTTACCAGGGTCGCCGGTCTACTGATTACAATCTCGGCCATTGTTCGTGTCAAAGCGTAGTCCCGCGAGATGTGAAACCGGGACTACCATATGACATCATCAGTGCCGTTTGTGTAGTTCGGAAGGCTGCCTCAGTCAGTACAAGGTAAACGTTCGGAACACGGAGCGTAAGCTCTCAAGATACTCACTCTGACGTGCACATACTTAGTAATGTACCGAACAGGAAAAAAGGAGAAAAGAAATAAAGCGTTTACTCTTAATCTCTCCTTGTAGTGTGCTGGTAACCCAATTTCAACTAATAAACCGGGACAGACTCCAACTGCAAATTTAACTGATATAACGGGTTATTCAGCTGACGTCTATTGATACCCGCTTATTATAAGCCGCCATGGTCGCTTCTGGGAGGTACTATATGTAGTGCAGTCACCTCTGCCAAGCTAGGGAACTACCAACATCTCGGACTGTAAGATTGCGTGACATTCTCAAGTCCCTGGTAAATAGCTGAAGCTCACAGCCAAAAAAGAATGAATCAAGAGCCAAACACCACATAGGCTTAAATTAAGCCGATGTCATCGATGATAAAGTTCGTTATAATTTTAGCTCCATCAGTGCATCTAGGATAATATTATGGTTCCCTGATAAGCAGCCTCTCCTAGTCCTCAATATTGCAGCTAGAGAGGAAATTACTCTTCGCTTGCCACACGATTTAATTCGTGGGCACGTTAAATGACCAACCCAAATCAATGATTCTGAAACAATGGGAACACCTGAAGAATGAATCAGGGAGGCTGATTCATTCAATTTAAGGCCACCCAGGGTATTTCGTCATTCAATCCACGTGTGTCAGTAGACAATTTGAATATCCATTTCTGTTCTCTCTTTTTTTTTTTTTTTTTGAAAACCTTTATTAATCAACCAGTTACAAGCATGGGCCTACAACCACCAGGGCTGGCTGCTAATCAATACCATTTCAACCAAGCAATTAGAACCAAACATGGCCTCCCGGGAGGCGAACACAGTATGACTACAATGAAAACTGGCAGTATGGCATACTATACGAGCAACAGGATAATAAGGGTTCCATTTTATAATATAAAGATAGAAGGATCAGGTTAAAGTTTGTTCTTATTGTTGCTCTATCCTTTTTTAACATACACCACTTTTTCCTTTTTGCACTGCAGTTCCCATTCAGATCATAGTTCTATGGTCATCACGGTGATTGAGGGTAAGCCCCTGTGAGGGCAGTGCTAGGCCAAAACCACGTGGCGATCCACCCGACTGCCTGCAAACGGGGCTTCTCCGGTCGCGCCTGCCTCGGGCTGCCCTACACAGTTCCTCTAGACGCACCCCCTAGAGCGTGAGGGTAAGTTATTGGGGTCTCTCCGTAGTCTCGTCGCAGTCCTCTCCAATCGTCTGCCGCGCTGGTGGATCTACCCCAACCCAGGGTGTCCACCACACCACCTCTGCTGCTCTCCAGGCCACTCGATGTCAATTCCTCGCTGCCTCTACCTCCGCATACGTCCATTTGACGGCCAGATGAACCTCCCTCTTCCTGGAGCCTGCTCCACTAGGCCGGGAGCCACTCCGACGTCCCTTAGAGTTCGGTGCGGGCCCAGCACTCAAAACTCAGGGTCAGTAGCTGTGTGCTCTTCGGTAGCGCGGCGGGGCACAAATATCTCCTCCTTTTGCCTGTAAAAGCTAGTGCTGGCCCCAGCATCGGCTATATGTAGGTCCGGAGGTCACTCCTGGTCGGGGGCCTGCACAGGCCCAGAAGCCCCGACCTAGAGTAGGGAGTGTAGCCGAGTCTCGGCAGTCCGGTCCCGGCGGCTGTGTACTGCCCCAGCCCTTCCAAACGGCGGGGTCGCTGCAGCCTCACCTCCAGGCTAACGGGCCGCCGGGAATCGAGGTGCCAGACAGGCTACCTCTGGGCACGGTGCTAGAGGTCCGTCGCACCCACCAGCTCAGCCAGTCACTGGGCCGGGGCCTACTCCAACTCCGTGCTCCGCCGCGGTACAGGCCGCCCCCGCAATCGCCGCCAAACAGGCCGCTCCGTTGACCCTCATCAAGCTCCGGTCCGGCTGGCAAAACGAGACCCCCCGGCACGTCCAGGCAGTCCCAGGATCTCAGGCAGCGCAAGGCACCGACCGCTGGACCCCCAAGAGGGTGCTGGACAAAGCTATGAAACTCGTGGCACCGGACGGACTTAGAAACACGTCTCACTCCGTCGCCATCTTTGCCACGCCCCCAACATTTTACCTTTTTAATACTTGTAAGTCACCTCCTGGGGTAGGCCCGACACAGCCCAGAGGGCAGGGTACAGTTTTTTAAAAAGTTGAGCATGTACTTTTAAGTTTTACACTACCTGGTATGCAAAACTCAAATTCGTTTTTCACTACTTCAAGGCCTACCTCTCCAAAAGAATTACAGTGGGTCACCTTATTATATCCATTAAGTGCTAACTTAGTTAGTAGCAGGTAGAGAAGTGGAGGGTGGTGTCTAAAGAATTGTAATTTAAAATTCTCTTTAATCGTAACGTCCGATTTTTTGTCACAATTCGGAAAATGCCACCTTTAGAAAGTTGACTTTTTCTTGTCCCCCCTATTTGGTGCCTGCAACCCCTATTACTCCAGTATTGGAACTTTCATAATTTCCCATACTTAAGTCATTCCCCGCGTCGAGATGGGAGTCCCCGGTATACATAAAATAGCAATAGAAACCATTACAAAAAAAAGAAACTAGACCTAGGCCTATTGAAGTTTTCTAACACATCCACCTCTTTTTGTGAAAGAGTCCAAATAAAATGAACAACCAATTAGATTAGCCTCACCCTCTAGAACCTCCCTGAGAGAACCTCAGATTTTCTACCCCACGTTGTGCAAGGGAGTCTCCCCTGAGCTCTGCTTAGTTTTTTCCCATCAACCTTATTCCTACAGTTTTTTCACCTGTTTTTCTTCAAGAACAGCTTAGACTACGTGTCAACATGTCTGACAAGGAGAAGAAAGCCCTCTTTAAACCGTTTGCAACCTGCTCTAAGAAGAGACTTTATGTGGTGGACAAGCACACGGATTGCATTTACTGTCTGTACCCAGACCATAAGGCAGCATACTGTAAGATATGCCGGACCTTCTCAACAAAAACTTTGCGAGACCGTGAGAGGTGTCTCTTGACCTGGTCCAGAAGCTTATGTCTAGGAAGGTGCTAGTCTCCAGTGATAGTGATGAGCCTCTTCTGCTTCATCTTCTAGGAGGTCTGTGAAAAAGGGTAGGTCTTCTCCTTCTTAAGACCGTCCAAGTAAAGCCTTTGAAAAGACCTCTCATAGGTCTGTAAGGCGCAGTCCTAGCAAATCTTATCACTCCGTTGGAGCCTGAGTCCCGCGGCCTACACGCCCTACCCGGGTCTGGCGGTGACTCCGGCCCAGATGCAAGAGTTTCTCCCTATTGAGGGCCCTTGCTTTCCACCAGCGGCACCGGCGCCCCTGCCGCGCCGTTCCCGGCACCGCACTGGGTTCCGTTCGTCCCACCTCATCCCTTTCCCGAGTTTCCGGGCAATTTTGCTCCGGCTTGGGACCCTAATTGGGACATGGAGCCGGATCGGCGCAGTTGGAGCATTTGTTTTCCCCTGTGCCTCCCCGCCACTGGAGCCTGTGCCTCGGGCCATGGAGGAGGGGCATGACTGGGAGGTGTCGGAGGACCCTCTTGCACAGCACGAGTCCGAACATGAGTGGGCGGAGGGCTCAGCGGATGCAGGTGGCCTAGACCTCTCCTCTGAGCCTGGGTTTGTCTCCTCCCGCTGTCATGGAGGAAGGCACCACGTACACTGGTGCTCCGTAGAGCAGCTGAGGCTCTTGACCTTGATCTGCCTACTTTTACCCTCAAGACGAACCTCCTTACTGAAGTGCTTCAGCCGGCGGCAAGTTCTATGGAACCTCTGCTTCGGTTCAATGAGGCCTTGACTGATGTTTTGATGGGCACCTGGTCTAGACCAGCCACAGGGGTTCCTGTGGATAAAAACCTGGCCAGGCATCACCACCCGGCACCGGGTGACCCAGCCTTAACAAATCATCTGACCCTGGAGAGCCTGGTCATACAGGCCTCCACTTCCCAAAGTGCATTCCCTACCGTCCTGCCGGATAAGGAATCAAAAGAGCTGGAGCAGTTAGGTAAAAAGTTGTTTTACGCTGCCAGCCTGGGGCTGCAGTCAGTCAACACCACACGCCTCTTGGGCCACTACTTTCATGCTGTGTGGGGCACGGTGGCACAAACTCTGCCCCAGTGCCCGGAGGAGGTTTGGGCTGTACTTTCCCAAGCTACTGCGGAAGGGAAGGATGCCGCGAAGTTCACCATTCGGTGTGGGCTGGACACCGTGGACTCTTTGGGGAGCGCCATCTCCACGACGGTGGCCTTGCGTCGCCATGCCTGGCTGCGGTCCATGGGGTTTTCGGGGGATGTCCTAAGTTCCCTCATGGATATGCCTTTTGATGGTACTCTCCTGTTTGGCGATAAGGCAGACAGTGCGCTGGAGCATTTCAAGGACTCTCAGGCTATGGCCAAGTCCTTGGGTCTCTCCACCACACACCCGGCCATGTCTACCTTTTTGTTCCTTTCGTGGCCACGGAAGGGGCGCCCCTACATGTTCGTTCAGCCACAAGCCTGCAACCTCAGCATGTGCGTGGTGGCCACCGTAGCGGCACAGGAGGCCAGCGTGTGGGTCAGCCTACCTCCGCTCCCGCAGCATCCGCCTCAAAGCCTTCCTAGTCCAAGCTTTGGGGTGCACCCCACGCCGGTGGGCGGCAGGATTCAACATCACCTTCCCCACTAGTGTTCTGTCACTTTGGAAAGGTGGATGCTCCAAATCGTCTGAAGGGGCTACTCACGCCCCATCTTGGATCTCTGGAACGTCAGTCGCTTCCTCCGGAAGGAGAAGTTCAAGATGTTGACTGGCTCAGGTCTTGGCTGCCCTCGATCCTGGAGACTGGATGGTAGCGTTGGACTTGCAGGACGCATATTTTCACATCCCCGTCCTGCCGACCCACGGCGTTACCTGCGGTTCACGGTAGACGAGGAACATTTTCAGTATGCCGTGCTCCCCTTCGGCCTTACCAGCACCCCTTGGGTGTTCACGAAAGTGATGGCGGTGGTCTTAGCTCATCTGCGCAGGTCAGGGGTGTCAGTCTTCCCCTACCTCGACGACTGGTTGTTGAAGGCGGGCTCGCCCCAGGCAGTCGTCACCCACCTTCAGACTACGGCCGTCCTCCTGCATTTGCCGGGGTTCTCCATCAAAGTGCCGAAGTCACGGGGGGCGTGGCTTGGACGCGAGGCGGAATGGCTGCTTGAAACCGCAGCTCCGCCGACCGAGCCCATTAATCCGACATAAATCCGGCAAACTGATGCGCTGACCCGACCGACTTTCCCCTACGGAGAACGGCAGCCTGCTGGAGGAGATTGCTGGCCCACGGAACCTGTCCGGCCGGAAAGATCGACATTTGTCGGCGACGGCCTGGCTAGGGGCGGGGCTGTGGCCTGGATACGGGACGGAAGCCGGGACCTCGCGTGAGCCCGGGCCCGGGTGAGGGCTGCAAGCCGCGCAGGAACAATAGCGTACTGGGCGCCGGAGGTCGGAGCTCTGAGTGCGCCGCCCGGAGTGAAGAGGAAGCAGTTGGCCGGCGCTGAACACTGCGCTACCGCGGTAAGGAGACTGCCGAAGGGGCGCCACATAGCGAAGGTGAGCAGCCGCGAGAGTTCCCCCGGAGGACCGCTGAGCAGCCTCCTTGGTGCGTAACACTGCGAGACGGCCTGGGGGGGGCCCGGGACTTTGCTGAGCCCAGAGAATAGTACAGGCTATGCGGCCAGGGTGCGAGGTCCGACCCATTAGCGACCGGCACCACAGCCTTGACCCTCCATTATCATAGACTCAATCAAGGGCCCAGAGGGGACGCAGATCGCCTGAGGCAGTGGATAACTAACAGGAACCTCGTGCTGGCCCTGGACGCTACGCACGGATTGGGGTGTCGGACCGCTGCGTAGTGAAGCAGGACGCCATTTTGTGCTCCGGGGGCCCGGGTCTGGTGCCCCGAGTTCCCAGCCTGCCCACAACTGCATCGACTAGAAAAACGGCTGCGGAAGGCGCTACCACCACCTGGGGGGTCCGACTCGCGGAGGACGAGGGCTAACCTGAAGTGAGAACCAGCCTGCTGTCCTTCCGACGGTGGGGCACTGCGCTGCCGCCTGCGCCTGCACAGTCGTAGCTGCTAGCCAAGATGGGCAAGCCCGACACGCGGCAACCGAAGATAACGTTCGATAAGACGAAACAGAAGGCGACGAACCAAGAACTATCGGAGGAGGAGGCCGCGAGGGGCGAATCTGGAGCCGCACAGGCGTGCGAAATAAAAACCATGTTCCAAGAACTTAAAACGAGTCTACACGGGATTGACCAGAAGATGGATGACTTGGCGGCTCGCATGGACGGCCTGACCAGGCGGATGGACAAACAAGATGGCCGGGTGGACGTGCTCGAGACCCGTGTGACTGAAACTGAGGAGGGTCACACAGCCATGGACAAGAAACTACGGGGCATGGACAAGATCCTCTCGCTGATTCAGCAAAAGAACGAGGATTTGGAGGCCCGCTCCAGGCGAAACAACGTCCGCATCACGGGCGTGGCGGAGACGACCAACGTTGGGAAAATGGAGGTGTATGTGGAGTCCATGACGACGGAACTTTTTGGGACCGGGCTCTCTCAGATGTTCTTGGTGGAAAGAGCGCACAGGACACTGGGCCCCCAGCCCCAGCCGGGAGCAACGCCAAGAGCGATCATAGCACGTATCCTGAACTACAGGGACCGGGATACCATTCTCCGCATGGCGAGAGAGATAAAAGACCTACAATATCAGGGCAATCATATCTCCATTTTCCCGGATTTCACCATGCAAGTCCAAGCTGCGCGGCGTGAATTTGTCCCGGCCAAGAAGATCTTCCAGCAAATTGGAACCAAATACTCACTCATCTACCCTGCCAAACTCAGAGTTCAGGGCCCAGGCAAACCTTCCTTTTTTGTGGACGCTAAGGCAGCGCTGAAATATGCGAAGCAATTATCTCGTGACCAGAAGAATCAGTCATCGTCGGAGGTCCCGGAGATGCACGCTGAGCTGAGTGACGTTGAGTGATGGCGGCTTAAACTTGGTATGTGCTGAACTTAGACGCTGCTGCACCGCTCTATACAGCTAAGTTGCCCAGTGGGTTCACAATTGTTGTTGCTGGGGGAGGCTCTGGGGGGGGGCATTGACGGGCTGGCGCTAGGTCGCACTGGTGGCAGCGCAGGATTGATATGCGTACAATCATGTTCCCCAGAGGGTTGACTCCCATTAGACTGGTTAAATTGGGGCGCATTCTGGGGCGTTTGGACTTCGACTCACCTTAGATGCTGCCACACGTGGCGAGGGCTGGATGGACCTACTGCTCACATGGGCCGCTGCGTCTTCTCCTGATTGGGGCACATTGACCTTTCATAATTATCTGTAGTGGGTGGGGGGAGGATCGCGAGGGAGCGCTGTCAGGCTGGCGCTCGGTCGCCCTGGCAAGAGTACAGGGTGAGAGTGTGTACGACCCACGTTCCCCGAGGGATGACTCCCATGTACCTTGAACAGTTGAGATGCTGTGTGGGATGTTTGATTATTGGGTGGGGGGGGAGGGACAGAATTGCACGACCTGTTTGGGGGGTTGGAGCGGGCGGGGGTTGGGGGGGTTTGGGATTGCAAAGCACAGTTGCTTATTGTTTTGTTGAGAGTACACTGATACAGGCATTATATACACACCTAGCTGAACAGGATGGGCCCCAGAATTCAACTGGCATTCAAAGATGCATGGTGACCACCCATGGAAGACTAAGCTGTACCCTAAGGCACTTGCTGCACCGGGGTAACGTAACACACTCACTACCTCAGCCATGACACACGTTAGACTGTTAACCTGGAATGTACGTGGCTTGAATGATAGGCGCAAGGCCCGGCTGGTGCAGGCCTATCTGCAACGGAAAAATGTAGACATCTGTTTTCTGCAGGAGACCCACCTAACTGCTAATGCCACCACAATGCTTCGCAGCCACAGATGGGGTGAAACTTTGCATGCTCACTACTCCAGCTACTCCCGTGGGGTAGCAGTGCTCATCAGAAGGGGACTACAGTGGACGACATTAGAGGTGCACTTGGATACGGAGGGGAGGTACATAATAGTGGTGGGGACTCTGTGTGGAATGAGATTGATTCTGGTGAATGTGTATGGTCCTAATGATGACAATCCTGAGTTCTATAATGACCTCTGGTACAAAGTGCAGGCCCGTGGGCAGGCAGCGATTATATGGGGGGGTGATTACAATGTGGTGCTCTCAGACACAATGGACAGGCAGGGCATGGCTAGAGAGCACCACCCCAGGGCAGCTGCCACTCTTGGAGAAATCATAACTGAGGCTCGACTTATTGACTCCTGGAGGGTACTGCACCCGGAAGCCCGAGAGGGCACGTGTCTCACAGTGCACAGGGCTTCATGGTCCAGGCTAGACTACTGGCTGCTGTCGGGGGATGTCCATACACTAGCGACGGACGTAACACACCTGCCACGCTCGCTGTCTGATCATGCACCAGTCTGCCTTACACTAGCCACCCCTACACAGTACATTCAACCATTCAGCTGGAGATTCCCTTCCAGGGCGCTTAGAGACCAGGTATTTAGCAAAGAACTGCGGGACACACTGGAGGACTACTTTGAGCTGAACGAGGGGACGGTAGATTCACCGGGTATGCTGTGGGAGGCATGTAAGGCTGTGATAAGGGGATACTGCATGTCACTGAAGACCGGGATACTCCGTTCCATCAGGGGCACCCTGCAGACGCTAGAAACTGAACTGGCAGCCCTTGAGGCGCAGATGCGAGAAGCACCTATGGACAGTGTGAAGGCTGCTTTTCGCGCAAAGCTCACGCAGTACCAGGAAGAGGCAGACAGGGAGGTGGCGTTTCTTGCAAAGGACGGACAGGCCCGTAGATTCGGGGAGGGGGATAGAGCGGGCAGGACGCTGGCCAATATGCTTCGAGCTCCCAGAGGTGCGACTTATGTGCTGGAGATCAGGGACGAGGGGGGAGACGTAGTGAGAGAACCCAAGGCCATCCTCGAGGTCATGACGGACTACTACCGCACACTGTACACGTCACAGATTACTCCTGATGACCAAACTATCACTGACTATCTAGACACGATAGCCCTGGCCTGGTTTAACGACGGTGCCAGACAGTACATGGATCTCCCTTTTTTGCAGGAGGACATACGGACTATAATTATGGGCATGCCGCCAGGCAAGGCACCGGGACCAGACGGCCTAACGTCTGAATTTTATAAGGAGTATGCGGACATCCTGGTACCCAAACTGCACCGGGTCTTTGAGGAAGCGGTGGAGTCAGGGATACTCCCGCAGTCAATGCGGGAGGCGCTGATCATCACTCTACTAAAACCCGGAAAAGACCCTATTACGCCTGAGTCGTACCGCCCCCTCTCACTCATTAACGTGGACGCCAAGATCTATGCGAAACTGCTGGCGGAGAGACTCAAATACATGCTACCGCAAATTGCCCTATCAGACCAATCGGGATTCGTCATGGAAAGATCCACATCCCACAACCTGAGAGTTCTGTTCGGGTTACTCCACTACCTAGACCCCAAAACGAAGGCTGCAGCCGCGCTCCTCGACGCGACCAAGGCGTTCGACTCCCTGGAGTGGAAGTTCCTTCACTCGCTCTTCACTAGAATGGGTTTCAGCCCGCTGTTTGCCAGACGCATCGGCGTGCTGTATAATCACCCGACGGCAAGGGTACGTGTGAATGGGCAGACCTCGGACTCGATACAGATCTCGAGAGGGACGAGACAGGGATGCCCGCTCTCTCCCTTGTTGTTTGCCATCGCCACAGAGCCGCTGGCCGCACGAATGCGCCAGCACCACACTCAGAGGAGCATTGGCTTCACGTCGCGCGGCCTGCTCATCTCCCTATATGCGGACGATATCACGATATACATGATGGACCCCGAGTCCAATTTTGATCCGCTGATGCGCGAGATGCTTAGATATAGCGGCCTCACTGGGATAAATATTAATTGGACAAAATCGACAATGCTGCCACTAACGGATAGCACGGTGAAGTGTCAAACTGAATTTCAGATTGACTGGGCTGAGGAGGAAGTTAAGTACTTGGGCATTAGAGTGAGTCGCACAGTTCAAGACGTCTGGCTCTCCAATTTTGGAGTGGCAATGGAATGGCTGGAGGGAAAGGTCAAGAAGTGGAAGACGCTCCCTCTGTCACTGATGGGACGCATAGCCCTTGCAAAAATGGTGGTGGCTCCCAAATTCCAGTACTTATTCATAAATGTGCCTCTGCCATTAACGATGGCGTTTTTCAGCAGGCTTCGGTCTGCGGTCATTGAATTAGTCTGGGCAGGTCAGCAACCGAGAGTGGCCTGGAACCTCCTCACTCTCCCGTTCAAACAGGGCGGATTAGCCGCACCAGATTTCGAGCTCTACGCGTACAGTGCACAGGCTCAGTACCTTTACTACTGGCACCACCCGATCCCGTACCAACCTCATGTAGCTATAGAAATGGATGTTGCGTCGCCATGCCCCGTCATGGTGGCAGTGTACAAAAAGTATAGGAGGTCGCATGAGGACATTAACACGGTAGAGATGGTGCGCTGGGCGTGGGCGGGAATTGCCAAGCGAGCGGGAGTTGGTGACATGTACGCCCGAGCATGCCACTAGACGGTAACCCCCTGCTGGAGCCCCTCACGGATGCTGCAGTGGTCCGCAGAGCGGGCGAGAGAGGCCTGAAGCTGGCCGGGGACTTATACCCGGACGACACCTTTATAGAACTGCAAGAAATGACTAACACTACGACCCCTACGGCCTCAGAGCTCTTACTGTATTACCAACTGCGAGCGGCGTGCAAGAATAGATACCCGGGCTTCCCGGAGGCACCGCCGACGTTAGCGGCCTTGGAGGATGTTCTCTCGAATGCCTCCTCACATAAATTAATTACGAGGATCTATAGAGCCACGCAGAACTCGACTCCAGTCCCACACACTGACTCGAGGATGGCCTGGGTGAGGGAGGCGGATATACAAATTTCCGACAAACAATGGACGTTTTGTTGCACGCAACTAGAACACCTCTCCCCGAATTACAGACTACGCATTATACACTTCAATTATCTTCACAGAACGTACCGCACGCCCCTGCAGCTGGTGCGAATGGGACTGACAGCTGACGCCTCCTGCTGGAGGTGTGGCGAGAGGGAGGCTACTTTTTACCATTTGTCATGGACATGCGGGCCGGTGGGGGCATACTGGGAGAACGTATTTCGCATTATAGGTCTGATGATACACGCACAGTTGAGTCCTGACCCATTGCTGGGCCTTCTGGGATTTGTTCTGCCGGTGCCGAGTACATCCAGAAAGCTTGTGGCGATGTTACTCCTGCTTGCCAAGCGACAGATCGCACTAAAATGGAAACAAAAAGCCCCACCAACGACATCTGGTTGGCTGAAATCGGCCTTGTACTGCAAAGACCAGTTGACGTCGTACTGGGAAATTATGCCACTCCGCTCTCGGCCTGCCGATATTTGGCAGCCGCTAGTGGACTGGCTGGCCCGCTCGGGCGGTGAGGAGAGTGATTGAGTGCAGCGTAGTGTTGGTCTACTGGGGGGGAGAGGGGGGGATGAGGGTAACGACTTCATGCACACTGTCAGGGACTGCTGGCGGCGGGTATCATGTTCAAATTCTTGACATTGCTTTTGTTGACCTGTGACATGCTCTCTCCTGTGTTTATTGTTGAAAGTTGTATGTACATAATATATCATATCGATGCACACTGTACACTTATCATTGCTTTGCTATGTGTAGAACAAACATATGCTGCCTGCCTCCGGGTTGTTGGCTAAATAGCGGTGTACAGATCATAAATACGAATAAAGGTTTTTGAAACTTAAAAAAATAAAAAAAAAGTGCCGAAGTCACACCTGAGTCCCTCTCAGAAGCTCCCCTCCATCGTAGCGGATCTGGATTCAACGCAGTTTCTGGTTTATCCTGCCGAGCAGCGAGTCAGAACTTGATTCCGATCTTTCAGCCTCTATCCCGGGTTTCAGTCAGGATGACCCTCCAGCTCCTGGGCCTGATGGCCTTTTGCATCCTGCTAGTGCAACATGCCAGGTGGCATATGTGTGCTCTGCAGTGGGACCTGAAGTTCCAGTGGGCACTGCATCTGGGCAACCTGTCCGATCATGTCCAGATCTTGGAGTGCACTGCACGACAATTGCAGTGGTGGCTCACGAATCCCGATTGGGTCAGTGGCAGAGCCCTCTCCCTTCCCCCACCAGAGCACACAGTGGTGATTGATGCGTCCCTCCTGGGATGGGGCGGCCACTTGAGAGAGGCGGAGATCAGAGGCCTCTCTTCTCCAGCAGAGTCCAGGCTTCATATCAATCTTTTGGTGCTTCCACCCGAACCAGTCCACTTGCTGCCTTCTTGCGTGGAAATTGAGCAGCTGCAGTTGACCGTTTTTGATCTTCCTCCTGAAGTCTGTAATGTTATCTGGCAGCTAGAAATTCTTCCACAAAGTCAGCTTATGCCTGCTGATGAAAAACGTGTGTATCATATTGTGCAGAAAAGTTTATTGACCTTCTTTCTATCTCCCTTTCTGATATTTAACTTTTTATTTTGACCCTCACCCAGCAGGACTCTGGGCACTCTGCAAAGGTATTTTTTTTCCTGCTTTGTCTACCTTCTTACGGCTGCCTGACCAACCCTCCTTTTTTAAATCTCTGATTGTAAATAGGTTTCTAAAAGGTCTTGTACATATGTTCACACCTTCACTTTATTATGACTCAGTGGGACCTTAATATGGTTCTCACATTTCTTTCACCTTGCCCACTGTCTACGCTCTTCCACATCCTGCTAAAGAAGAAGAGCGACTCCACCGTTTGGCCTAAAAAAGAGTGTTGTCTTTCTACCTTGACTGCGCACAATAGTTCCAGGTGGACAGCCAACTCTTCGTGGGGTGCGTGGTTGAAAATTAAAGTCAGGCAGTGCAGAAACTGACCATCACTCGACGTGTCGTTCTCTGCATCAAGATCTGCAACAAGCTGGCGGAGAAGCAGACTCCAGAAGGCTTATGAGCTCAATCCACTAGAGCTAAGTACGCGACAACTGCGTTAGCCCAGGGAGTTCCAGTCCTGGATATCTGTCAGGCAGCAATGTGGGCATCCCTGCACACGTTTAACATGTTTGCCAAGGGTTAATGCCTGGACATTCTGGTCCGCAGGGATGGGCACTTCGGTCGTTCGATCCTGCAGGACTTTGTAGTCTACATTTTTCCGCAGTCCCACCTGCGAGGATGTTATTGCTTGGGTATCTGTTCAAAGGTAAGGAATCTGCGGATAGCTGTCTGTATCATATAAACAAGTTACTTACAGTTGGTAACGCCTTGTCTGGTAGAGATAATATCTGCAGATTCCTTAGTAACTGACCCACCCATCCTCCCTGTTCTGCGAACCGATTTCTAGCATCAGAGCAAATTTGTTCCAGGGCCATAGTTTGAACACACCAATTTCAGTGCACTTCATGGCTCTGAGCTTCTGGTGCGAAAAGTTGTGAAAAGTAACTAAAGTTAGCATGCCTAGGTGGCACCTATATCGGTGATGTCGACATTACATCTGGTGCGTACTCCACAGATTTCAATGCGGAGCCGACCAACACCATCTACTGGCGCGCAGGGGTACTTTTCATGAAAAAAATTCGGAATCCATTCTGACTCCTGGGGAAATTCTAAAGTAAGGTATCTACGACTAGCTATTGTCTCTACCAGATAAGGCGTTTCCTAATATGAGTTGATTGCTCTTTTAGTCCAGATACCTTGTTCCTGTATCCATCAGCGCATTTCGACTTCTGATCCTTGGAGGTCTGCACAGGATTTGGCCTGGTAAAAACGTCTTTAGTTGTGTCATGTCCTTTAGGCTAGTCCTATCATGTATACCCCTTTTTTACATACATTATCCCATCCACACGACAATAATGGTTATGAACACGTGACCTTTTACCCAATAACTTGCTCCGATCTCTTATACACTAGGCTCTCAGTACGCTATCATAATCCCTGTTCCTGACATACATAAACATGTCCTCAGGCACAATATAATAATTCTGTATAAAGGTCACCACTTTTTGCATCCTTGGCCAACAGCAAGCTGTGCATGATCACAATTGTTTTGTAAAACATTTATGATGGTTTTCAAAACATATTGAATCTAGAAGAAACCCTGGAATGACTAATATATAAGACCACTATTCCCCCCGCAGATGAGAGGAGAATACCTTCCAAGCTGACCTGGGGTCCTGCATGCTGAATCTTCGACACTCAAAGGTCTGACATCTCTTGCGGGATAGGAATATCAATAAAGGACTAGCTTTGTTGTGTTAGTGAGACTCAGATGGTACGTCTGTGGGCAAACCATTTGGTTTGGTCATGAAGCCCTCACACAGCAACCTATATATATATAAAAAGGCTTGCGGGACACCGGAGCAGGACGATAGGTCGCAGGAGCACTCTGATCGGAAATACCGGTCTTCTTCCCCTCCCTGCCAGGTGACCCAGGAGGCTTTAACAGCAAGTAGCAAGTTAAAGCAGAGGGAATCCCCCTCTAACATGTACAGCACCTTAGCGAGTGCGACACTTTTTACCACACACTAAATCACTTAATATAGTTTATTTATTTTTCACTTACACATACTCATTGGTCCTGAGGAAAGCCAGTTTTAACAAAAGGCCTGGCTGAAACATGTAGACCACACAGGACGTAGGAGCTCATAATACACTCCACATCGTCCGCAAGCCTTTTTATCTGCTAACAGGGGCCCAGCAATTAAAATTTATCTTATACCCTCGGGAACTGGGACCACCTGTATAGCTTTTAAACTGCACGTTCATACCCACTATTCACTGCACACTCAGTAAGTATACCAGCTCCTCAGTAATCTGGAGTCGCAGCACACCCGGGACACATTCGGTGTCACTGCGGTGGGCCCGATGATGAAGCATGACACCAACTAGGTTGGTGTGTGAGGGCTTCATGACCAAACCAAATGGTTTGCCCACAGACGTACCATCTGAGTCTCACTAACACAACAAAGCTAGTCCTTTATTGATATTCCTACATATAACCAGGGGATCCGGACTAGCTTACCTAGTCCTTTCTCTCCCTTTTGATTTGCTGATCTCTTGCGGGATGACATCCTCAAAGCAGAGGCGGGGTCCTTCATTCTCAACCATCAGGTTGTTGCAGGGATTCTGCACGAACCCCGAACTATGCGCAGGAATATGGGACCTTGGTTTACAGGGACTGGGTCTTCCTACCACCTTAGTACCCAGGACCGACTAGCCATAGTGTCTCACTTGCTCTCCTACTCACTCACAGACAAAACAAATGATTGGACACCCCAGATCTCCCGGGAATCGCGGTAACAAGACACACCTTTTCGCTCACACGCTTGCTCTTGTCCACAGTAGAACCTGACAGAGACACAAAACAGTTTAAAATATTTATTTTAACTAATGTGTCCTAACATGCAGTATATGTGCTACAAGAAGCAGGAAAATGCATAGTACAAATATAGTCAGCATAGCAGATATTCCATATATCATGAAGGGAGATGTAATCGTGAAAAATACTATAATGCATTACCTCCCTTCCCTTGCTAAGAAGAAGTATTATTATATAATAGAAGATCTCTGGGCTGTCAGCAGACCCCATACCTCAGCCTGTAGATGGTAGATCTACATCATAGGTCCTGTCTCGCTCTTCTCCCTGGAAAGGTCCCTCTCCAAGCCTGTGCTACCTACTCATGTATTCTAATAAAACCCAAGTACATTTGTTCAAACAAACAGCTGCATCAGTATGTTTTGTCTTAGGGCTAAAGTCTGGCAGAACAAAATAACAAGGGGTATTGTTGTTGGACCTTGTACATAATGTTCAGTCAAAATCCCAGGAACATGCAGCAAGTAAACACAGCGATGAGTTCTCATGTGAAATCCGTCATTGGAATATTGCAACAAATACAGACGTGTAGTAACTTGTTCAAAAGCAGCAGGCAAGCTGCCATGTGCTCATGCTAACTTAGTAAAAAACAACAATGTCCCCATGGGCTACATGACCAGGTGAGGGGGATGGTTTTTCCCAAGGGGTTTCTTGACTACATACACACGCATATGCATGCTACACATATAGATCTAGGTTAGGTACATTTAGGCAAATGACTTAGGGCACTTATTTTAGGAATATGCAAGTGCTACTGTTTTTATCTGAACTGCTTATGTTCTTCTTATTAGCACTATGGTAGAAAGGTATCTACAATTTACTATATTGGTACTAGCAATCTCTTTCGTATTCTTTTGTCTCTTGATTGTTGCAGCAAATAAGTTTTACTCAAGACTGACGCTGGACCAATAAATACTTATTGAAATGTCCTAATCGCCCTCCTGTGTGTTTTCGGAGAATAAGTGAGCACCAGTGACTGAGCGAAAAGTACTGTACTGTTTTCCACAATCCCTGAGGAATCAGGGTTGTCATGTTCAGTGGTTGCCTGAAACTACCTACACCACTGTAAGATACAGGGGGGTGGTAGTGGCACTGTAGAGCTAGCTGGTTTAAGGGCTGACACATCCTGTGGGGGTGTCCGGAAGCAGTCTGGACACCAAGCCCTCAGTTTAGCACATCCAAATGCTCAGGTCCTGGGGAGTCCTAGGAACTACACAATAGTTGTTGAAGTTCCAAAGGAAAACCCCTGAAGGTCGTGAAGACCCTAAAAGCAACTTTTCAGTTTTCCTTACAATTGAATTGCTGTCACATTTTTGCTGATGTAATGTGAACTACTTTCCCGGGATGGTTATGCAGTAAAAGCTATTTTCTATTTCTTGAACATTCTACTCCTAATTGTAGCCCTGGTTCGTACTAGATTCCCTGACCGGCTGTTGGAAGCTAACAGTCACTCTCCCAATGTTCTTACTCTGCCTCACTCTTGAAAGTGGAGAAGGGAGACTCCATCGGCCAGACCTCAAAGAGCTTTGAGCTTTTACATCATTTGTCCAAGACCATCTTGTGGACAATCAGCTCTTTGTGGCGTTCTCTAGGGCAAAGGAAGGCAAGACAGTGAAGAAAAAGAAAATACTTTATCAGGGGCGGATAATCTTCTGCATGACGCACTGACCTATAAGCAGCCTCCAGAACTGAGGGCCCTTTCCATGAGGGACTAGGCTGCTCCCACTGCGTTGGCATGTGGTGTGCCTATCCTTGACATTTATCAAGCAGCTATGAGTGTCAGTCGACAGGTTCACAGCCAAGTCCAAAGGAAAGGGAGATGTGCCTGTTCTGCGTTTCTTTTCAATTGTAGCCATTCCACAGACACACCACTACTTTGGTCTCTATTCACAAGGTGAGTAATTTGCAGATAGTAGTATCTATCAGAATAATAATTTACTTGCCTTCTCAAACACACGTTCTGATGCATAATTGATGTAATCTCAGATTCCTTACTGCCATCCTGCCTCCTCATTTTGTGGAATTGTCTCTTTTTCCATCTAATAACCTCCCAAACTGAAGAACTGCACACTGGGACCTTTGATTATTTTTTGGCAAGGGCATTGGCGGAGTCAATAAGGAAACTGACGTCAAAGTGCTGGGGTGGTTTGCTTGTATGAAATTCTAATGTCCCTTCTGAGGCAGAACACAGTCAATACAGAGCAGCATGGTGCCATGATTGCTGTTTAAATCTATGGATCCAGTCTGGCCCTTGAGGGTATTGTATAAGTGAAGAATCGGCTGTTAAGAGTATCCACCAGAAAGAGCTATACCGAAAGTAACTAAATAGTTTTTGGGGACAGTAAAAAAGTATATTTTCAGCCTTCGTTATAGTGTAGATGTATATTCCATCTGTGTGCCTAATAGTCCTTAGTCATTACGTAGTATCATATTTTTACTGACATTGAGAGTTTTCTCAAAGCACAACCAATGGAGATATAATTTGAGTTGTTTTTTTATTTTACTTTTTTCACTACTAAAGTACCCCAAGTGGCAACTATGGGTTTTATTAATGAAATAGAATACATTGAAAACATCAAACAACTGTCTATGAACCTAAGAGGTATCCTATGGCCACTAACAGTGCATTGCTGCCAGTCTCAGAAAGCTTGTATTTTTTTTCTCCCTAACCTTTTGTTGTACGGTTGCTTTGTTCTAATGCAAATGTTATGAGGGAGAAAGACAGTACAGAAAACTGAAGAGCAGAACCCCTAAAGATGACAAATTTGAGACGTTTTCTTTTAGATTCTCCATCTCCTATTGCTGTGAGAACACTGACGCTGGTCGCCAAGTCGCTACAGAATTTAGCTAATTTGGTTGAATTTGGAGCAAAGGTAAGTGAATCATGAACATAAAGTACAAATGATAGTTAATTTCAGACTGTGACAGATAACAAGAATATAGAACTAGTTTTTATTTTTGTTCCTGAGCTATGAAATAAAGGGTGCTTTTTTGCAATATCACATTCAATAGAACTCACTATGCCCTGGTTTTCTTTTTTGTTGTTAGAAAAACCTGTAACGCAAGCTATTCAATGGAAGCAGACTTTTAGCACAGCAAAGGGTATTACCCATTAATACAAAGTGCCATGATAGGAAGTGTGGGACATTGTAATTTTCCAGCTGTGATTTTGTCCTATTTTCATTTACATTTGATACTTATATTATCTATGTTTTGACTTTTGTTCTCTGACATAGAAAGCTATGTTTTACATACATAAACAATGCTTGGCAGTTGATAGTGGTTGCTTGTTGAAGATAAGAAAATGGCTAATATGTTCTATAATAGGGTGTCTGGTGCTTGCACATACATGGTTTCATGTTTCATCGTATGTCTTGCTGCTCATTGTTCTAAAGAGTAGCTATAAGGGGTGGGCTGGCACCTGCTATGGTGCACTTATCACCTCTTGTACCTTTTAGTAAACCCATATTGGTGAATTGTGGTACCATTTGCTAATTTGCTTCCAAGATACTTTGGTTCCTCAAACACTAAAATGTGTTTGCTGTATATTTGTTTAATCTTGACAACATCTAAACACAAAGACTGAAGGTCGAGATTTGACCCTTCTTTAGCAATTTTTCATCATGTTTAATGCCTGTAATAGCCTAACAAGGTTTGCAGCATTCCTTCTGGACTAGGGGTTCTATTTTAAAACAACATTGACTACTTTCCTAGTTTAGTGTCTGGCTAAGTGTGAGTGTATGCATACAGAGAACTCCGTTGAATTGGTGCTGTACTTCTTAAAACCAGCCATAGGTAGGAGCAACTAATGCAGTTATCCCTTCTCTGCAACCCTGTTTACAGCCCCACCTAATTTAGGATAGGGTTTCTTTGTGAGGGCTGTCTATAAACTTGACTGTAGTCCTCATTGGCTCATATTTTCAGGTTATCTGTTTTGCACCTCTCTGCTGCTTGTCTATGCAGACCCTATAGTGAGGCATCTGATAGAGACTACTAGCCGCAGATTCCTTAACGTTAGGGCGGAGTCATGTGATACCCACCCCACCCCACCGCCCCTGACGCACAGAGATGCTATGGCAAAGAAAATTTTCCAGATCCAGTCTTATGCCTGGGGATAATTCTACGTTATGGAATCTGCGGCTAGAATCGTCTCTACCAGATACACCGTAACCGAAGGTAAGTAACTTGTACAATAGACCAACTGTGTGTGCGGTCGCAGCAAAAAAATAAAATCTCCGGACTTCTCTTAACCACAACCAGCAACCACTGCTGCTTGAACATTTTTTGTTCAGTCTGTTCTTTTCTGTTAGTTTATACAGTTCTTGCTCAGGGAGAGTAAAAACAGACCCTTCTACATGTCCTCTCACTCCTTGCAATTTTATGTTGTCTCTATTTTGTATGTGGTATGAATAAAGCAAGAAGACACAGTTCAGTTATGTACAGATACAAGATAAACACACTTTCTCGGCAATCTTCCACACTCTTCCACATATTTATTAATACTATAGAAATATTTTTCTTTGAAAAATATGGAAAATGTGCAATTTAAATTCATATCTACATGAGAAACTTGCTTCCATTAGCCAGACCTAGATTGGATCTGAAAGCAGAGGGCTTACACTTGGTGTCTCTTGTGAAAAGGATTTCATTGCAACAAGGCAAGCAACTGAAAAATGGGCATTTGGTGCATTATGATTAAATGGAACAAAAGGCTTTGATTTAATCTTTTTAGGGGTGGACGAGGAATAACATGACAAAAGTACTGAAATGGGGGTTATAGGATAATGATTCTTTCTTGATCATTGATGTGGATGAGTAAGAATGCAAACCATCTTCTTTTGTAGCATTCAGATAGTGGGGAATAAGGGACTCCCAAGCACCTGCAGTGACCAGGACAGCTATCTCAACTAGATCACGTATGCAGGTGGTAACTTCAATACTTCAAATGCACATTATGCTCCAAACACTGCAACCTGAAAAAAACGAATCTGGTTCAGAAAAAAAAAATCAGGTGAACATGTCAACATCAAAAAGAGAATGCATTCTGAGACTTTGGCTGATCTCAAAAAGAAGATGGAACCTGACAAACTGAACAACCTCAAAAGAAGGATCAAGACCACGAGAAAGGGCAACCTCAAAAAGAGATGCCTTCATATAAGTAACTACCCTCCAAAGCACAATCCCTTGTGGGCTCTACAACCCTGCTGCTGCCCTCTCTACCCTTTTCAGCATGGTCTTGACTTGACCTCATCAAAGTGGCAAAGTAAGAAAGTAAAGGCCCTTTTTGATGATATGCCCTTGAAGGAGGTCTGTTCCTGGGGTGCAAAGTTTTGCCTAGAAAGTTTTGGATCCAACTCTGGTGTATGTCATGCCTGCGGGCGCACAGAAGATGACTCAGAGGCCAATAATCTCCTACTGTCTTGCAATATGGATGCTTTACATGGAATTACAAAATACAAGGGGTTTGAACTCTCCTCCTTCCCTGCTTGCATGCTTTTGTAGGGAGTTTTTTTGTGTTAATCTTGGTGGTGTGACAGGCATTGGACGCATAGGAGCTTATCTTACAGAGGCCAAAATTAATAACAGACATCTTGCTGCTCTCAACCGCACATTTAGACCCTCTGCTGCCCTATATCAAAGAACATTTTGAACTCGCATTGATTGCCCCGGGAGAAGCCATCTTGTGCTGGGCAATCCACAGAAAATTTGCCAGACTACACAGGTCTGCCCTATGTGATCTCGTGTGACACTCTTCACCTGAGTATAGTGGTTTATTCCTCCTCAACAGAACTGAAGCCAGTTGATTTTATCCTCGCCACACCTGAGTGAAAGTCTAAAGATGATGGACGCTGGTCCCATGAAGTCGTTGCCTCTGAAAGTCTTGCCATCTGCACAACAAAGGCTACATTCCTCCAGGTCAATATTCATGTATCTCCTAACCAGCCTTCTCTCTATAGGCCACCAGTAGAGGCATTCTTTCTAAAAGTTCTCTCCTACAAGTCTGTTTATTGTTCCTCAGTGGGAACTGGATCTTGTGTTGATTTTTTTTTCTATTGGCATTCCTATTTGAGCTGATGCACAGTTGTCCTGTTCGATATCTCACTTTGAAACCTGTCTAATTTGTAGTGACATCAGCCCGCATGATTGGTGACCTGAAGGCGCTTTTGGTCTCACCACAATTCACAATATTCTACCAGGATAAATTGGTTCTTTGCCCTAGCCAACATTGGGAACTGCTTTTCACCGAGGACAGTCCATCACTCTTCTATCTTTCTTTCCCTCACCTCATTGGCTACATAGATTGGACCCTAGGCATGTGGTGTCCTGTTTTTTACATTGACCATACTCAAAAAGACAGAGTGGATGATGTGGGCTTTGCAGGAACCAAGAAAGGTGAGATGGTGAACAAACAAAGCATTTTACATTGGGTCATTCGGCATTAAGGTCTTCCATACCGTGGCCAAGTATGACCCTCTGGAGGGTGTTCGTGCCCACTCCTCTAGGCACATGGGAATTCATATTGCTCTATCCAGAGGAGTACCAGTAATCTGCTGTACAGCCCATGTAATCCTCCTTGCATACCTTCGGCAAACCACTACTGCCTTCTAGCTCAAGCACAAAGAGATGGGTAATTTGCTATGCTGGTGTTGCGTGATTTGCTGGCTTAATCTAGCCTACTCAGTCCCACCTCTATCACAGTATTGATACGGTTGTCATTAATAAGTTGATGAATGTGTAGCAATATATATACTACAGCATAAAAAGTTACTTAACTTTGGTAAATACATTTCTGGTGGATACATAAACATTTCCTACACTTCTAATTGTCCTTTCTCCCTATGAGTTAGTTCTTTAGGTAGTAAAATCTTAAGATATGCAACCATGTTATGTGCTGCATTTAATGTCATTAATTTATATAGCGCAGCATCTCTGCTCCAACAGAGCTTACCAGCGCTGCTACAGCGAAAGACAAGAGATCAAGCACTAGTAGTTAAAAGAAGCATGTTTTAAAAAGTTTCTTAAACTACTTGTGGGAAGGACAAATTCCAGCTTACGAAAAAGGAAGTTCTAGAGCTTTGGTCCTAGAAAGGCAAAAGAGTAACCCTCTTACCTTGCCAATTTGTAGCGGGGGGGGGGTCATGGCTCTGCCAAAAGATCTTTCTGGACAGTAGGGATGGACCAGCTTGCTAAGATATTGAGGGTCAGACTTTGTCATAACTTTATACATGTAGCTAAGAGACTTGAACTTGATTCCCATGTCGTCGAGGCGCCAGTGAAGCTCCAAGATGGTGGAAGCACTGTACGCAGTCAATAAAAAACATAATTTTCAAATGCGCTAAAGCTCTTGAATCAAACAAATGTCCTGTCCATGCACATTCCCCTCGCTATGTCTACTTTTGGAGTTGAAGTCAAAATTGAAATATGTGTAAGGTGCATTGAAATCGTGTATGTTTGATAGAGACTACTAGCCGCAGATTCCTTAACGTAGAATTATCACCAGGCGTGAGACTGGACCCGGAAAACTCTTTGCCACAGCATCCCTGCGCGCCGAGGGTACGGCATCACTCGAATCCACCCAGGCGTCGTCTGCATACGTGACGTCAGCGAGGTCACATTAGTCCCACACCGGTGTGCCTACGTCAGTTTGTTCCTTTTCCGCGTGCAACGCGGGTCCGGTCTCTGTTCAGGCCTGTTTGGGCCCCTTTTTCTTCCTCATTGTGATATGTTGTGGTGGAACAGTGTGCGAATGCCTGCGGGCTTCAAGACTTGTATGTCGTGTGGGCGTCTTATGTCGGCGACGGACCCTCACCTCATCTGCATGTGGTGTTTCGGGGAAGATCACGGCACCACTGATTGTGAGGTGTGCCAACAGTTGAATCCGACGTCGCGGCGGGAGCACAGGATTAAACTACTCTTGGCGTGTCTCTCAAGGTTGGCTTCATCCCCTCGATCAGCCTCGGCAGACGGTTTGAGCAGTCGTCGTCGGCGCCCTCATCCCTCTCCGATGTCGCGAGAGCGTCGCTCCCTGGTGGATAAGTGTAGCACCTTGTCCCCGGGGATGGTGTTTGGCCTGCTGGGGGCGTGGGCTCTCCGCGGGTGATGCGGCCCGCGTGTCGTCCTCTTATCCACCGTTTCCCGGTGAAGGGGTGTCGAAAGTCCAGATGGAGACATATGCGCCGGGTTTGCAGGCCTCGCTGGCGTCTCCTCCTTCCCCTCCTGGGACGTCAGCAGATCCCTGACATTGCGCGGGCCCTCCACGGCGTCGCCGGCCTCGGCGCTGACTGGCTCTGCTCCAGGCTTGAAGGATGTGATGCTGTTGGGGTGCCGCCCTTCGGGGGTCCCTTCTTCGGACCACGGCGCCTCTGCCTCGCCGCAAACTACTGTGGGAGTCCCTTTGGTGTTGTGAGAGGTTGCCGGTGCTCGGGTCGCATCCCCGAGCCCCACTCTGCCATCTGGACAGGTGGCGGCCTTGTCCACGGCTGAGCTGACGCCGCCCGGCACCTGCTGGCCCTGGGGGGCGCCGCATGGGTCGGCGGGCCACCTACATCACATTCTGGGCCGTGGCTGCGAATGGCTTTGTGTCATTCCCCTAGTCCATCTCGTCCCTCCATGCAGGCGGCTGCCTCGTCAAAGGTGGAGTCTGTATAGTTCCGGCGCCGCCCCTTGGCCTCCTCCGTTCCGGTCCCCGGTGCTGTGTGACTTGGGGGAGTCTTATCCGGCGTCTCCTTCGGCGCCAGATTGTGATGACGTCCTGCCTCAGGTGGCGGACTCTACGGCGCTAGACAGGCGTCGAGGTGAGGATTCATCTTCGGACGCTCACTCTTCCCTGGAGGTCGGGTGCCTACTGGTATCATCCTCCCCGGAGACAGGCCGCCAGGTGGTGAGTTATTCACCGACTTCATCGAAGGGCGGCTCCCCGCCATTCCCGAGGCTGAGGT
Organism: Lissotriton helveticus; assembly: GCF_964261635.1. Classification (NCBI taxonomy): domain Eukaryota; kingdom Metazoa; phylum Chordata; class Amphibia; order Caudata; family Salamandridae; genus Lissotriton; species Lissotriton helveticus. Next base: position 647,480,072 of record NC_136059.1, read on the forward strand.
ATTCGCCGGAGAAGCAACAGTTTCCCCACTCTTCCGTTCCTCCTTCTGAATTCCAGCGGGCCCTTAGCACCTTATGTGTGTTGGCTAGGGCCACCTCTTGTTTGTGGGACTTGGCTGAGTCCTTGGGATCAGCCGCTTCACTATAGTCTGTTCCGGTTAACTTACGGCATCATGTGTTGGATGGCCGGTAGCTAGCGGCGTTCATTCTCCGCTCCCCTCTGGGCGTCTCGGAGGGGCTAGGCCGAGCATACGCTTCCTCAGTCACCCTCCGTCACCATGCTTGGCTTCGGGACAGCGTGTTCCCTGAGAATGTTCAGGAGCGACTGATTGATCTTCCATTCGATGGCACCCTATTATTCGATTCCCCGGCAGACGCCGCCATCCGGAGGTTCTTGGCATGGCTCCGTCCTTCTCCTCCTCCTTCGCCTCCTCCTCCTTCTCCTTCCCCTCCTCCTCCTCCTCCTTCCCCTCCTCAGTGACTGTTGAGTTGATCTGGTTCTGGATCTTCTTATGGGCCGGTTGCCCTTGCTGTGAGGTGTGTTTTATGGTCACTCAAGTCCTCCCTGCTGGGACTGTGGCTTTGTTTCCTGCTGGCCGGCCCTTTGTTGACTGTGTTTCTGCTAGAGTTATCTGCACAGAATTGGCCCTGAGATTAGACTTCTTGTTTTTCTCTTGAACTGCTTGACAAGCCTTCTGCTGGGTTTTTCCCCATGGCTCTTTCGTTGTCTTTTCCTCTGCCGGGAAGTTCCTTCCAAAGAGGGTTCCCATGTCTTGAGACTTAACTCACCCTATGTGGGGTAGTGATAGGTATTATAAAGCTTGCTTTCTGCTAGGAAGTTCTGGTCGCCTCCAGACCTCCGCTCTCCATGGCGTTTATGTATGTTGCTGATGCTTCTTTAGGTCGTGTGCGCGGACCCCTCGTGGTAGTGTGTCCGGGCATTTCCTCTCCTTCATGCTCCTGTCCTGGAGGCTGGGATGGTTCTGTGTTTCTCCCTTTGTCGGACGTAGCCAGCCCGGTCTTTCTGGGGCCCCGGGCTGTTCTTCCTTCTTCTGGAGGCTTATTGCTGCGAGCGATGCTCTGTCTGGTCGGTTGCCTTCCCTCTATGTTGGGCTCGCCTTCTTTTCCCTCGTTTCCTTGGGCCCTCTAGGCTTTTCTTCTTCCTCTTCCTGGAATTGGATGGAAGCTCTGTTGCCTTGTAGGGGCGTGGGGTGCTTCGGCCTCCCTAGCCTTGCCCTTGGTTCCTCTGCTGAGGGTGAACGGGCTTCTGAATTCTTCTAAATTCTCTCTTCTTCTCATATCCCTCTTGGAGTCGGTGGTGTTCTGCTTGTGGGGCAACTCAGAGTTGCTGCTGGCTGACCTGTAATGAATTAAAGAAAATCTAACCACATACTGGGAGTGAATCGACCTATATACCCCTTCTGGAGTGCATGAGCAAATCTCTGTGGAGAACAGGAATATATATATATAGATATAGATATAGATATATATATATATTCATCAATTCCAGACAAAGCCGGACTTACTCTTTCTTGAAAACATAGTGAATAGGTTCCAACACTTTAATTATGTATATTTGGCTAATCAAGTTCTAAATGTCCACCCAACTATCTACGCAATTGAACAGAGCTCGTGCAAGGTGTAGGACAGAACCCACAAAACATTAAACATAAATTAGCTACTATTTAACACAAAACAGATTGAATTTCCTGCAAAGTTTGCTGGATTTGAAGAAGAAACATATTTCAAAATGTTGTTAAGTAGCTACTTTGGGCATGCTGTTATAAGCGCCTATTTTGCATTTGTCCCCACTATTGTTCTAAATGGTGACAGATAATGAAACGAAGCCACAAGCAGACAGTGCGATTTGCAAGAATGGCAGAATGTGTGCAAGTGAAAAAGCCGGGATTTGAATTCTCATCTTCCAATGTGCACTCTATTCCGATGTACGCTTAACCATGCTGCCTCTATGCCATCACTCTTGACCCATTGCAACCCTATTATTCCCTGGTGTCAATGGCAGAGTACCTTAGTTATGCAATCACAGCTGATATCCAGAATGGTTTGGGGGATGGGGTTGAAGGCAAATCAGTCAATAAAGGCTAAAACCAGAGAGGGGAAGACAAATACCATGCTAAGCAAAGATATTCGTAAACTTTCTATGAGCTGGCAGAAGGAAAACAGCGGGCAAATACTGATTCCTTAGACTTTAAATTACACGAGCTGATAAATGCAAGTATTCTGGCTCTCAATTACAGTTCAGAGGATGGAGATCTGGGGTTAGAGAAGGGGGAGTAGAGTGAAGAGGTGCCAAACTCTGATCAGGACAAAGAAAGTTCCCTTTTGGACCCACTTTGGTTCTCCCTTATTTTAGCATATTACACGTATCTGAAAGAGACTATTAGTTATAGATTCCTCACCTTATAATTACCCCCTAGGCGTCAGACTGGATCCGGAGATTGTTTTCCTCAGCACTACCCCTGCATATCGGCAGGTGGCGTCTGTCAACTCTGCGTCCGACGTCTTGGTCACTAGGATGGCGTCACAGTGCCTACTTGGACGCCACCCCTGCACGCTGACATCCTTAATTTTTTTCCGCTGCAGCCTTGTGCAGATCCCAAGGCAGAGCTTGCCCCTTAGTCACTTTTTGACTACACCTTTTTTCTTCTTTTGTTGACTTCTTTTCCGACTCTTCGAACTCCTGGTGCGTGAGGTATGTCCCATCGTCGGATATGCTTCAAACCCTGAAAGGTCTGTCACAAACTGATGTCTGTGATGGACCTGCACCCCGTGTGCCTCTGGTGCCTGGAGCGCGACCACGACCCGAAGTCGGGCTCCGATTGTCGGGCCATGAGTCCAAAGCCTTTGCGGGAGCGGTCCCGAAAGCTTCTGGAGGCCTGGCAGTCAGCTCCGCGTAGCTCCTGGTCTCGCCAGAGGGGAACGTTTCCAGACCGGTTGCAGAGCCACCACACCTCGTCCAAGTCTTCGCACTCTTCAGGTAAGGTGAATGCAATAAGGAGAAAGCACCATTGCTCTTCACCTTCTCCCCGTCGGTCGGCTGACACAACGTGGGACCTTGAGCGTCACTGCTCTAAGGCTCTGTCTCCAGTGCCTGGCCCAGGGTTGACTCCGCGCCTCCCCCCGTTTCCGGGAGCCTGAGAGTCCTCTGTCTAGCTTCATACTTTCTACGAAGCCCTCCATTAAATCTTTGTGCAGCCCTGAAGGTGGTGGTGATGATTGGGAGGGGACCCTTTGGCAGACCAGCTGGAAGAACCAGAGAGAGGAATTGAGTGACGCCAATGATATGGACACTTCAACCAGACCTTGGCATTCTTTCTCCCCCTATCGTGGCTACGGAGGAGGAAGCGTCCCGTGATGGGCATAGGGCAGCCGAGGCCTTGGGCCTGGAGCTCCCTACAGTGGCAGTCAGGACTAATCTCCTGATGGAGGTGCTTCAACCTGCGGCAACTTCCTCCGAACCCTACTTGCCCTTCAATGAAGCCCTCACAAATGTCCTACTGGGCACTTGGTCCAAGCCCAGTCCAGGGGCTCCTGTGGAATGGACGATTGCCCGCCGCCACTGCCCAGCCCTGGGCGATCCCAATTTCCTCACCCAACACCCTTCACCTGAGAGCTTGATGGACCTTCCTCTACTTCCAAAGGCGCATTCTCTTGTGCCCCTCCAGAGAGGGAATCCAAGAAGCTGGATCATCTTGGAAAGCCAATGTTCTCTTCCTCCAGCGTGGCACTGCGGTCCGTGAATACCGCGCGCCTCTTGTATCGATACTCCCATACTATCTGGGATACGGTTGTGCAAGTGCTGCCTCAGTGCCCGGAGGAGGCAGGGGCTGTTCTCTCCTAAGCCGTGGCAGATGGGAGAGACGCAGCAAAATTCACGATTCGCTGTGGACTGGATACCACCGACTCACGGAGCAGAACAATTGCCGCGTCTGTAGCCATTAGGCGCTACACCTGGTTGAGGAGGTCTGGCTTTTCGGGGGATGTTCAAGTGACCATGCTGTACATGCCCTAGGATGGCTTCGCCTTTTTGGTGACAAGGCCGACTCTGTGCTGGAGAGCTTTAAAGATTCTTGAGCTACGCCCAGATCCTTAGGTCTTGTTGCGTTCTCCCGTCCACCACAGTCTGCCTTTCGCCCCTTTCGTGGCTACAGAAGGGGCACCCCACCACGTCCAGCCCAGTCTAGCCACCGGTCCACGCAAGCTGCCCAGCTTCTGTGTGATCGCAGACATGGGACCCAGCGACACAGGTCTGGGAAGGAGTGGGTAGGATAGTTCGCCCTCTGCAGCAGCCTTTAAACTCTCCTAGTCTGACCTTTCAGCCCCATCAGCGGCCAGTGGGTGTCAGGATTAACCATTTCCCCACTGGCAATCCATCACGTCAGACAGGTGGGGTTTGCAGATCGTCCCTAGGGGCTACTCCTCCCCCTTCGAGACGACCCCTCCCTCCATGCCACCGTCTCTTGACCACATGTCTGAGGATCATTTGGCCCTTCTCCGCTTGGAAGTTTCAGCTCTCTTGGCCAAGGGAGGTATGGAAAAGGTCCCTGCGGCAGATGTAGATTGTCGTTGCTGTTCCCGCTACTTTCGGGTGCCCAAAAAGGACAAGGGCCTGTGTCCTATCCTAGACCTCAGGGCCCTCAACCGCTTCCTCTGTTAAGGAGAAGTTTAAAATGTTCTCATTGGCTAAGGTCCTGTCTGCTCTCTACCCTGGAGACTGGATGGCGGCGTTGGACTTGAGGTAAACCTATTTCCATATCTCCGTCCTGCCACCCCACAGACGCTACCTACGTTCATGGTAGGCCCCGAGCATTTTCAGTTCACCATACTCCCCTTTTGCTTACCAGTTCCCCTCGGGTGTTCACCAAGGTTATGGCAGTCTGCGCAGATCAGGGGGTTCCAGTCTTCCCCTAACTCGACGACTGGCTGTTGAAGGTGGGCTTGCCCCAGGCTGTCATCTACCACCTCGAGACTACGGCGGACCGCCTGCATTCTCTGGGGTTAACTATCAATGTGCCGAAGTCACACCCTCCCTCTCAGTCGCTCCTTTTCATCACAGCTGTTTTGGACACAGTGCAGTTTCTGGCCTATCCTCCCAAGAAACGAGTCCGGGATATTCGGGCTATGATACCGATGTTTCAGCCTCTTTCCCAGATTTTGGTTAGAATGACCATGATGCTGCTGGGACTCATGGCCTCCTGCATCCTGCAGGTAGATCATGCCAAGTGGCATAAGCGGGCTCTGCAGTGGGACCTGACGTTCCAGTGGGTCGCAGCATCAGCCAAATCTTTCAGACTACGTCCAGATCTCGGAGGGAACTGCTCAACAACTGCAGTGGTGGTTAACGAACCAGGATTGGTTCAGAGGCAGATCAATCTCACTTCCCCATCCAGACCTCACCTTGGTGACTTATGCCTTACTTGTAGAGGCCGAGATCAGAGGAGTGTGGTCTCCGACGGAGTCTGTGCTCTATATCAACTGTAGGAAGATGGATACCGGACTATGGTTACCCCCAACTTTTTGCCTAGTGTTTAGCTGGTTTTCGACTTAGTTAGCCTGGGATCCTGCTATTCAGGACCCCGGGCTATCTGCTCTCTCTGTAAAATGGACTCCATGTACTGTAGGTACATACCAAATTGGATATTGGGTCACCTTTGTGAGACTCTGTATAGTGTACCATAGGTACCCAGGGCATAGGTGCACCCAAGGCCTACCAGGGGCTGCAGCATATATTATGCCACCCCTGGCTGGCCACCTAAATTGACACAACTGGCTGATCACTCAGCTGGGGCAAGGTCGTGTAATCACCCCTTGCTTAGGTATAGTATCCCTATACCTACCTTATAAATAGACACATAGTAACCTATAAGTCACTCCTATGGCAGGCCTTAATAATCCTGGAAGCAGAGTGCTGGGTTATGTGTGATATGGTGCTCTAGCATGAGCTGAGCCTGTCTGCAGCTTTTGGAACCATGTCCTTATAGCTGTTCTATGATATTGCCATACCATATACTTTTAAGTGCATTATAATCCTCGCGGTTAATGCTAACTTTGGTTTGGCTTTATCCAAACATGTTGTGTAAGGTGTCATACGCTTTGGAATACTACCCCCTCGCCAATTCTGGTGACTGGGGTAGCATTCCACCATTCTCGAGGGAGAAGACATGTTGTTGCTGACTATCCGGGTTAAAGTTAAACAGAGCCCCAGTATCACAAAATAGACGCTGCTGCCACCGACACAAGTCTGACATCCTGCTGCTGGGAGTCCTTCCAGTCACGGAGGTTTGGACAATAGGTTTCCTGCCTGGAGAGGTGCGCGCACCACCCCAGACAGGACTTTGTGTATTGGGACAGGGAGGGCTGAATAGAATGAGACACTGCCTGGGGCACCCTAGGTGCTCCATGCATACCCCAGTTCAAACCGGCTGCTGGGGCACTCCAGCCCCAGCTCTGGCGCAAAACTGGACAAAGGAAAGGGGGTGTAACCACCCCCCTTCCTGGTCCCACCCATAGGAGGGACCTAGAGACTTTAGATTAATCCTGAACCGAAACTTGACACGAAACTCTGGACCTTCGACATTCTGCTGAAGACTGAAGAATCTCCCTTGTGGCCGAGGAGTGACCACCCTGGGCAACCAGGCACCATCCACCAAATCAACGGCTTGCTTTGTCGACTTTCCCGCCGGAACCCGAGCACAGAGCCTGACAAGACCCAGACTTCCAGACCTCTCTGACCCTCTCTTCACGACTGCAGCATAGCTGAGATCCGTGTAGGCGACGAGACACGTGGGACCGGACATCTTGGAAAGCCTGCAACTTGCTAACTGTGCAGCTCCTGAGGCATCCTCGAAGCTGTGCACTGGGGACTGAGAAACCCAGAACCTGAGCTCCACCTGCACCGAAGATCAGCCCTCCACACTCCACGAGTTCTGCGTGGGGCCCTTCTGCTTGTGTTCTGCTCAACGCGTTGTCCGGTTGCTGGCCCGTTGGCTAGTAGCCTCTGTGACGACAATCCTTTTGAACCACCTCGCTGGTCTGGTTGCTCTAGACTGGCCCTTGCTTCCCTGCAAAGGTGAAGCACCTCAGACCTTGCTGGTCTGCACCAGAAGCCTTTGTTGGATCCTGCGTGGGTTGCCTTTGCCAAGGCTTGTTGACTCTAATCCGAAAGTCGACCCCTCCATCTGCAAGAACCTTCGTGGGACAGCTCGTCTCCAGCACCTGGTCATCGTCGACGCCTCCTGGTCCACGTGGCTGCAAAGACAAGCTTCAAGACAGCACCTGATTGCTCCTCGACGTCGTCTGGTTCCTTCCTGGTTCCACCCGGCCACTGGCTAGTGACCCCGACTCTGTCCCCTCTGCTTTCAGGTCCTCTTCATCTTCGATCCACCCTTGGATCCAGCCGGACATCTTCCTCCTGGTTGCCTGCAGCATCTTTCTTCAAAGGCTCCATAGGATTCAACGGCAAAACCCGACACATCTTCACACCTATGCACCCGCCGTCAGTGGGTGAGGTAACGCCAGTACTTCGGTGCTCCCAAGGGTATTGACTATCCAAGTGTCTAGGTTTTTAGTTGTTTCCTCCTAGCTAAACCAGAAGTGTCCTAAATCCTTCTAAAACTAACTTCTAAGTTCCCATTGACTTTGCATTGACTCGCGCGTGTGTGTAGAGACACTGCACGCGCTGCCTGTGGGCCTCCTACTTCTAAACTAAGGTTCAGATAGTGTAGCCCCAGCGATGCCCTAGGCCTTTCCTTTTCTCGTGACGTGGTACTTATACCACTTTCTTAATATATGGTTTTCTTCGCCACTAGGGCCTAACTATAAATTGTGAAACTTAACGTATTCTGACTAAGTATCTTGTTATGTGCTTTGGCCTCTGATCTCCTAAAGAGTTCAGAGGAGTGTGTTAGTAAATAAATACATATATATTTTATATATATATATATACTGTGTGGTGTCCTTTCATTTGATATTCAAGGGATTACATATGGTAAAACAGCTGGCTTTACACGCCCTCAAGAGTCTTTTAGCCTAATACTTTTCTGTCCACGCTACCACTAGGACAGCTGGTCTATAAGGTTGACTTACAACCATCACCATAAGGCTTGTTTGGACTGGTGCAAGGTGTTCAGTAGAATAGTGAACAGCATATACCAGGCCAACTTCTCACATCAACCTGTTGGAGCTCCTGGCGATAAGCCTGGCACTCAAGGCATTCCTTCCCTTCTTCAATGGTAAGGCAGTGCAGGTGTTCACGGACACCACCACCGCCATGTGGTACTGCATCAAACAAGGCAGGTTTGTGAACCCTATGTCAATAGGCTCTTCACCTTTGGACATGGCTGGAACACTAGGGTGGACAAACTCAACTGCTGGTGTTTGGTGGATCACAAATGGTATCTTCACTCGGAGGTGGTCCAAGGTCTCTTGCAGCAGTGGGGAGAGCCCTGGTTAGATCTCTTCGCCACCAAAGATAATGCGCAATGTCATCAATTCTGCATGTTGGAATTTCCAAAGCGGCACTCGCTCGGCGATGGCTTTCGGTGTAAGTGGAACTGCGACCTCCTGTAAGCCTTTCAGCCTGTACTACTTCTACCCCAAGTGCAGAAGAAGATCAAGCGAGAGTGGGCTCAAGTCATTCTTGTGGCACCGAGCTCCTGACAATAGGTATCGATCCTCCGATCAGACTGGCCCTTCGGGAGGATCTTCTGGGGAAGCAGGGAACGGTTCTCCACCCGAACCTGTACAGCCTCCACCTCCTTGCATGGAAATTGAGCGGCAACAGTTGACAGTTATGAACTTCTACCCGAAGTTTGTAATGTCATCTTGGCAGCCAGGCATCCCTCCACTAAGACAGTGGACGCCTGTATGGAACACGTTTGTGGCGTGGTGCACAGCAAAGGCTGTGGATCCCTTCTCTGCCCCCTTTCTGAAGTTCTTTTGTTCCTTCTCTCTTTGGCCCAGCAGGGTTCGGTTCTGGGAACTCTTAGAGGCTATCTGGCAGCCATTTCTGCTATTCTTCGGGTACCAGATCAGCCCTTTTTGTTCAAGTTCCCTATTGTAAGCAGGTTCTTTAAAGGCATTATTCATCTCTTTCCTTCATCTCCTTTCCTAATGCCTCAGTGGGACTTGAACCATGTCTTGATTTACCTTATGTGCACTCCCTTCGCGCCTCTTCACAACTGTCTTCTTAGGCTTATCACTCTAAAGACAATTTTTCTTGATGCCATCACCTTGGCTCACAGAGTGAGTGAGCTTCAGGCTCTTTCTTCTAAGCCCGGTTTCTTCTCGGTGCATCCAGACAAAGTGGTGCTTCGAACGAGACCCTCATTCCTACCTAAAGTTGTCACTCCTTTTCACATCAGACAGATTATCACTCTGTCCACCTTTTTCCTGCCCCTGCACTCTTCCAAGGAGGAGAAGACACTCCACCGTTTGGACCCGAAATGTGTGCTGTCTTTCTACCTTGACCGCACAAAGGATTTCTGGGTTGACGATCAACTCTTTGTTGGCTATGTGGATGCCAAGAAAGGTTGGGCTGTGCAAAAGCGTACCGTCTGTATATGGCTTGTCCTTTGTATAAAGATTTGTTACACTTTAGCTAAAAAGGAACCTCCAGTGGGGCTGCAAGCTCATTCCACTAGAGCTACGGCAGCAACGACTGCTTTGTCACGTTGAGTCCCACTCCATGATAACTGCCAGGTGGCCACGTGGGCTTCTATGCACACGTTCACCAGACTTTACTGCCTGAATAGTCAAGTCCGGGGCAACGACTACTTTGCAATTTCTGTCCTCCATGACTTTCTGGTCACCAAAAAGTGGAGTCAAGACAGGGGAGTTGGCATCTCCACTATTTGAAGAGGCCTAGGTCACATAAAAAAGGTGGCAATGCCTTTGAAGCTTCCCGCCCTGGAATGCAATTCCTGAGTGGGGAGCTGTAAACACCACTCACTGCCCACAGTAGGCATTGTTATCAACCTCTCAGAGTGATTGCTTTCACCTCAGGAGGTCAGAAAATAGTTTAGGGACACTGGCAGGTTGGTCGAGAACAGTCAGTCAACACACTAGTAGTCGGTAGGTTTGTTTTCAGAGGGCACCTCTAGGTTGCCCAATGGGTGCATTTTTCAATAGATCTAACACTGGCATCAGTGTGGGTTTATTAAGACAAGATGTTTGATGCTAAAAATCTGGGGGTACGGTGTACAGATCATGTAGCTGGGGAACTTGTTATCATGAGTGTCCAGTACATCTAATTGGTAAGGTTTACCTTTGCATTTGTGGTATCAATCAGTACCTCCGGGCTGCAGAGGAGGAGCTCCGCTACTCCAATGGAGGCTGGCAGTCTACCCCAAAGCTGTGGTAGATCTTCAGTTTGCAGGATGAGTCACTCTGTTGCAATTGTCGAGGGAGCTGTGAGCATGCAGGGTTTTGAGCTAAAATTTCACAGTGCTTCTGCAGTTCTCGTCAGGCAGTGACTCTTCTTTGTCCTTCTTCTCCTAATCCGTAGAAGCAGAGTTCTTAGGTTCAGGAGATCCACCTAAATAATCAATTTAGGGGCGTTATAGGAAGTGACCGGTAGTAGCCAAAGGGCTACCTACCTTTAGAGTGTCTACACCCTCTATATGACCACTTCCTGTGGGAACTGGCCATAACCATGACCCTAGAAGGCTAATTCCATCAAAAACAAAGATGGAGGAATTTGAAAAGGTGGTGTCCACATCAGCTAGTCCACTTTAGGGGTAGTGCTAGCTTGGTGTGGGCACACCTCCTAATCTTACCAATTTTCCCACCCATCTTAACGTACTGCTTGGTCCATGCCCGGCATAGAGGCTCCTGTGAACAGGATAATTGCCCACCGCTACTGTCCAGTCCCAGGGACCCCAACTTCCTCAAACAGCACCCCATCTCAGAGAGCTTGGTGGCTCAAGCTTCTACCTCCCTTGTAAATCCTGGTGCATTCCCTATGTCCCCACCGGATAAGGAATCCAAGAGGCTGGACACCTAAGGGAAGAAGATTGTATTTTTCATTAGCCTGGCTCTGCAGTCCGTGAGTACAGCGTACCTTTTGGACCGTTACTCCCATGCTTTTTGGTATTTGGTTATGCAGGTGCTGCCAATGGTCAAGGAGGAGGCCCAGGACATACTCTCCTAGGCTGTTGAAGACAGGAGAGATGCAGGCATGTTCATGATCAGATGTGGACGGTATACCACTGACAAACTGATAACAACTGGCTTTTCAGGGGATGTCCACGCCTCGCTTGTGGAAATGCCCTTTAATGGTTCCCGTCTCTTTGGATACAAGGTGGATTCAGCGCTCGAGCGCTTTAAGGACACCAGGCATGGGGTCAAGTTCTGGTGCCTTTCCTTGGCCCCTCATCACCCCAAGTCTGCCTTTCGCTCCATTTATGATCATGTAAGTGGCTTCCAGCCGCTTCTGTACCCACCCAGCCACTGTGGCACACGAGCTTCCCATCCTCTGCGTGGCCAAGGACGCAGTACCCACAGTCTTGTGTGTAGGGCAGCCAGATTTTGGCCCAGTCCACCCCCTCAACTCTTGGCAGCGGCAGCCTCCAAATCCTTATAGTGTACCCTCTTAACATCATGGGCACCCAGTGGAAGGCAGGCTGCACCATCACCTGCCCTACTGGAGGTCTATAACATCAGACCGATGGGTTAATCTGCGGAGATCAGGAGTTCCAGTCTTCCCCTTGCTTGATGACTGTCTGTTGAAGACTGGCGTTTCCCATCGCCAGACTACGGCGGACCTTCTGCATTCACTGGGGTTCACTATCAACATGCCGCCTGACTCTCTCTCAGACATCCCTTTAATCAGAGCTGTTCTGGACATTGTGCAGTTTTGGGCTTATCCTCCCAAATGGCAAGTTCAGGATATTTAGGGCATGATTCTGATATTCCAACCTCTGTCCTGGATTTCAGTGAGACTGTCTCTGAGGCTGCTGGGCCTCCTACATCCTGCTTGTGACACATGCCCGCTGACATATGCAGGCGCTGCAGTGGGACCTGAAGTGTCAGTGGGTGCAGCATATGGGGAATCTCTCTATGGTGATTAACCAACCGCGATTGGGTCAGGAACAGACCCCTCTCCCTTTCCCAACCAGATCTCCCAATGTTGTCTGAAGCGTCACTCCTGGGATGGGGTGGCCATCTGGGGGAAGTGGAGATCAGAGGCCTCTTGTCTCCGGAAAAATCCCGACTCCACATCAACCTTTTGGTGCACCGGGCAATCTGGCTGTCATTGAAAACCTTTCTACTCTCCATCAAAGAAAGGCTAGTGCACGTGTCACGTACAACACTACCTCCATGTGGTACTGCAACATATAGTGTGTGGTGGGGTTGTGGTGTCATGAGGCTTTGCATCTCTGGACCTGACTGTAACAGCAGGGTATATCCCGGGTGGTTCCAACAATGGCCATGCGGATGAACTCAGCCGAAGATGCTTAGCGGATCACGAATGGTGTTTCCATCCGGTGGTGGTGCAAGGTCTCTTTCTCAGCGGCGAGAGTCTTGGTTAGATATGTTTGCCACCACCGAGAGCGCACAATGTCAGCAGTTCTGTGCACTGGAGTTCCAAGGCGGCTCTCGCTCGGAGATGCTTTTCTTGTTGAGTGGAGTTCAGACCTCCTGTGCACCTTTCCGCCCTTACCACTCCTGCCCGGAGTTCTGAAGATCAGGAGTGACCGGGCCCAAGTCATTGTTGTGGCTCCTGACTAAGCTCGGAGAGTTTGGTATCCTGAGCTGCTGAGCATGGCCAATGGTCCCTTGATCAGGCCTCGCTGTGGGAGAATAGTCTGTCGCAGAAGCAGGGAAGGGTTCTCCACCCGAACCTGTCAACGCTCTGCTGTCTTGCATGAAGAATGAGTGGCGACAGCTGACAGCTTTCGTGCTTCTTTCCAAAGTCTGGTCTGTTATCTTGGCAGCCAGGCGTCCATCCACCAAAATCGTATACGCCTACCGTTGGGGCAAGTTTGTAGCATGGTGTGCAGAAAAATAGATTGACCCTCTTTCACAGGTTCTTCTAGTTATTCTTTCCCTTGCCCAGCAAGGCTCTGTTATGGGCACCTTAAAGGGCAACCTTTCTGCTAAATAATTCTTTCTGTGGTTGCCTAACCAGTTATCCCTCTTCATATCCCCTATTATACATAGGCTCTTTGCAACATTCATTTCCTCCTTTTCCCATCATCATGCCTCACTAAGACCATAATCTAGTCCTGATGTTCCTGATGTTCTCTCCCTTTGAGCCCTTACACAATTGTCCCCCCAGGCTCCTTACCAATAAGACGGTCTTCCTGGTGGCAATAGCATCTGCCCAGAAGGTCAGCGAGCTTCTAGGTTTGGGATCCAAGGCTCATTACTCAAACATCTAGCCAGGCAAGCTGATCCTACGGACTAGAGCTTCCTTTCTGCTGAAATGCGTCACTCCCTTTCATGTAGGCCTGTCCATCACCCTACCTACATATTATGCTCCGCCACAGAGGAGCTACTCCTTGTTTTCAAACTCATTCCAAAATCTTTCCTTGTACGCTGAGAATGCATGTCATTACAATCATTACCGGGTTACAGAGAGGGCCATTTATCTACTTGGAACACAAAAATGTCCTGTGTCCTGTAAGTGTATGCTTGTGACTTATTGTAGCCTTAAACCTTGTAAATACGTTTTAAGACATTAGTTTCCCCACTGATTTGTGTGAAGTATTGTAAAATGCTACTGCAACTTTCTTTTACATTGTCAAGAGTATGCATGCACTTGCTCTTATAACCAAATTTGTTCCAGTGTTTTGTTTTTATTTTACAAAATTTTATTATGTGCATTGCAAAGTGTCCAGGACAACGAATTCCATTGAAATAAAGCTTTTGAATTCTTAAACAAATACCTTTTATTTTTTTTATCTTGTCCTCCAAATATCCATCATTTTTGCACTTTTGCATTCACCCATACACCAACGGTGTAGGATCCTGTGGCGCCGAGGATGGATCCGCTGGCAGAGCCGCCGGGCCGAAAGGATCTGGACATGGGACCGCGGCCCGAAGGCGCGCCGGCGGGAGCCAGAGGCCTAAAAAGGCAGTCCATGGCAGCAAGAAACTCTTGCACCTGTTCGGGAGTCGCCGACGGACACAGGTAGGGTGGGTAGACCGTGGCACTCCCAGGCTCCAGAGGAGCTGCAGGGGCGGAGCCCGTGTCCCCCTCACCCGCCTCTGAGCAGCGACGGGGGGACGTCGGAGAGCAAACACACTTCTTCGACTTCTTTTTATGACGTCACTTACCAGAATCCGAAGGCGAAGACTTGGAGCCCAAAGAGCAGTGGTTCCGGTCCCGCGAGCCGTCCCGGGAACGACCCCTAGAACCGGAGCGGCGGAGTGTCGAATGCCGGACCTCCAGCAATTTCTGGCGCCGCTCCCTCCAGGCCTTCGGGGCCATGGCTCGACAGTCCCGAGAGTCGTGATCAGTCTCCAGGCAGTAGAGGCAAACATCATGGGGGTCCACCACCGACATATAACGGCGGCAGGCTCCACAGGACTTAAAGCCAGGCATCCCTACGTGCACCAGGAGAAAAAAAGGGGGGGGAGACAAAAGTCTTGTACGTGCACAATCCGGATCTGCGCTCGCTGATGTGAAAAAATAAAGAACTGACGTCCGCGAGCATGGGTGGCGCTAAGTAATCTCCGTGACGTCATCTCGGCGCTTGCTAAACCAGTGACGGACGTGGAGCCCCAGGACGCCACCTACTGACGTGCAGGGGTACTGCTAAGCAAAACATTCCGAATCCAGTCCTGGGGATATTCTAAGGTAAGGAATCTATCACAGGCTCTAATGTCTCTTACAGATATATTGTTACACAGTAACTTGTGCAATTTGCTTATTTTTTCCAATTTTAAAACCCAGGGTTCAATAAAGCAAAACAGAGAGGGAACAGTGTACATACCTCCCTTTTTCCTCTGTTTTCAGACTGATCCGATTTCAGAATATCTGTCAACTAGATATTGACAGCTGGGATTTACTATTGATCTATTGCAAGTCTACTCATATGGTTCCCTATTTATTTATGTATTACAATATAATTAAGGACAGAATACTAGTCACAATCAAATAGCTGAAATAGCAATTAGCACTGCAGATTTTTCCATGCTTTTTGCCTAGTTTGTTGTTTGGACTGTTCTCTATTATCATAGGACTAGTGCTTATGAACATCCTCAGTTTGTTTAGGGTTGCCTCTCATGCAAAGCGTAACCGTTCCTAGTGCATTGAACTATCCGAAAATGACTTCTATCTGCAGATTCCAAAACTTTGAATTTCCCCAGGCGTCAGACTAGATCCGGAAGATTTTTCAGGAACAGTACCTCTGTGTGCCAGTAGGTGGCGTCGGCCAGCTCCATGTATCGTTGTCGGCACCGGAAGTGACGTCAGTCTCGCCCACATAGGCAAAAGACACATACATGATGGACATAATGCAGAACAAATCTGTCACCCCCAGGGAAGAGATCTGGGCTTACATTAATCATTCTTTTGCTCACCATGCCACCCCAGTTTAGATCCAGCCATATACAAATCATTATTGACCCTGCTTCTCATGGGAACAGTCCAGCCCGAACTGCCAAGCCAGGTACTCCCAGGACCAAAAACTAGCATCCTAGGACCTGTTTTGGAGTATCACCCCTCATCAGCCAGGCTAGCTTGAATCTAGTGGTACAGTGACCCCGGGACTCACGTCTGGGTATACCTGGCGCACTTAGGACAAGACAGCAAGAAACACATAAGTGATAGACGGAAACTGGAATGGCATGGTGTGAAAACAAACAATGGATTTAAGCCCAGATCTCTTTACTGGGTGTGAATGTTTGACTTTGTCTCGGCATTCCATCCATCAATTGTTGTTTTTGCATTTGTCACCCTAAGTGGGACGGGTATACCTAGATGTGGGTCCTGTGCTCATCATGCCCCTGGAGTCATGCTAGCCTGGCTGATGAGGGATGATACCCTGCGACAGGTCCAGGATGCTCGTTTCTGGTCTAGGAAGGGCCTGACCTGGCAGTACGAGCAGGACTGTTCTCATGGGGAGCAGTCTAAAGTCTGAACTCCATATGGTTGTGTCTAAACTGAAATGACATAGTGTGTAAAAACCAATGGATTTCGTCCCAGGTCACTGTGCTGGGTGTGAAAGTTTGACAATGTTTCATCATTCCGTCCATCAATTGTTGTTTTTCAACCTATATAGGCGCCACCTCAGCGTGCTGAGATCAGTTCTTTTCTTTCGGCGTCAGCCCCCCACTGACAGTTTTTGACAGGTGTTTTTTAACATTTTTCCTCAAAACCAACAAGTCAAGGAAATCTGGGCTATGGCCCTGATGTTCAAGGCTCAATCCTAGATCCAGGTGAGTGTGACTCTGAGACTTATTGGCCTAGTAGATCCTACTTGTCAGCTATGACAGGTGATATATGCAAGCCCTTTAATGGAAGCTGAAATCCCAATGGGCCCAGCATCAATATTGCCTTTCCGACACCATCCAGGTCTCAGAGGAAGCTGCTCAAGGTCTACAGTGGTGGCTGACTGGTCACAATTTGTCATGTGGCAGTCCACTTTCTCTCCCCACCCAGAGCAGACACGGTCGACAGATGTAATACATCTGGGTTTGGTGGTGCGTGAGGGCTACCTGGGGAAGTAGAGATCAGAGAACTCTGATCTCCAGAGGATCGGCTCCTTATCAGCCTTCTGGAGCAGTGTACCATTAATCTGATCAACACACAAAAGGGGGGAGGGCCAAAACTGTTTGTACTCCAATACCCCAGGCCCCCTAGAGCAAACCAAATGATCACACGCAAGGGGTATATAGAGTACGCAACAACAACAAAGGAAAAAGGAAAATTCTCCAATTTGAAAAAACTGCCCTCACTCACATACCGAGGTATGTGACATGCTTCATCATAGGGCCTGCTACAGACGCCCTGGTGTAGCCACATCCAGGGCGGAGCATAAGGGAGGGGGGAAAAAATAATACATTCCACACTACGAGACGTACAACAAAATAAGTCAATATGTACATAAACTGATAGTGCGACAAGAAAGTGCAGTAAGGATGTGATTAAAACTGATTAAGGGTGCCAGTAGAAAGAATTACTTTATTAAACCCAATTTGATACCTTATCAGGATTAAAAATAAGAAAAGGATGGGGAAATGTCTTATTGAGAAAATAAGGTTCCTCAAGACTTCCCTCCTACCACTGCTGATGTCAACATGTTTCGACCGCTTCAATTGTGCCTCAAAAGGTCACTTCGGTCTTCATCAGGACTGTCACGATCAGAACCACTCGTAACCCTGCCGTAGTTCGGTCACAGGGCCTCCAGACTGGAGTAGGTTTGGCAGATCCGTACTCCTCCGGGTCTTCCGATCATTCAGTGGAGATAAAGCCCCCAAACATACGGGGAGAACATTCACTAAGAAAAAGTAAAGAGTAATGATAGGGGTGCGAGTACTATCCCCCCATTTTTTTACTCAATTCCTCCCCTAAGATTTCTGTTTCTCTTATTAGGGTATTGCTCCAATTAAATGAACTATGCTCACAAAAGTTCCATAATAAGACTCAATGGTATGGTGTTATAGCCTGGGTTTTATTTCCAAACACTCCAGGTGATTAACTTTGATCACTTAATCTTGAATCAAATTATTCGATAAGCGATATGGTAATAATATACGCAACACACTCACGTGTGCCAAACCTGGGACTCCCATGAACCCACACGCACTCCACTAGTGAACCACTCTAAAAATAGGCACATCGTTAAAAAGCCTCCAATTAGGCTAGTGACCCACAGATGAATGAGACTTACCGAGTTTATGTATTACACAAACTCGAACTGGTGTCCGTCAGGAGGGTCTGCCTGTGAACACAATCTACGAGGGAATGGAGGGTGAGAGGTATTTAGCATCATCACTTCTGCTGAGCCGGCGTCATTCAGATCACAAAATGAGGCGCCGGTCTATCCAACCCTCACCCGTTCTCCTTACCGTTCTTTTAGGCTAGCCCTGCCAAAGAAATCCTGTACCTTGAGACACCGCGTAGATGGAAAACGCGGTGTCCGAACGAGTATTTACCGACGAACCATTGCCTGCTCCGCCCCCACCGACTGACGTCACGGGCGTCAAAGCGTCATGACGTTGGGCGTGGTAATCCCTAAAAAGTTGTCGGGAAATGTAGTACCGGCTCTATCGCTGGTCTCTATGCTTCATCGCGCAAAGGCAAGGGGGGCTCATATGCGCCAATTGGAATTGTACCATTAATCTGACCCTCAAGGCCTTCCAGCCATCCATCAAGAGGAAGCTGGTGCAGGTTCCCACGAACCTATGTTACTTCAACAAGCAGCATGTAGTGGGGCCCTGTGCCAGGAGGCTTTGTGCCTCGGGAGTGTCTGAGTATCTTTCTGGATGTCACCTATCTGAATCTTAAAGTGAAGGAACTGAGCAGATGTCATCTGATAAATCACAAGTGGCTTCTACATCAGATCCTGAGATGGCCAGATTAAGCCAAGAGATGTTGGTACCCCGAACTCCTGAGCATGGGCATCTGTTCTCCGATCAGGCAACCACTTCGAGAGAATCTCCTGTCTCAGTCCACCCAAATGTACACATTTTCCACCTCCGTCTGTGGAGATTGAGTAGCAGCAATTGACTGTATACAGTTTTCCACCTAAATTGGTGAATGTTATCCTCACTGCAAGGCACCCCTCAACAAAATCTACTTATGCTGCGTAATGGAGCAAATTTGTAACTTTGTGTGGAGCCTGGGACACTGACCCTTGACAGACAAAACTGCCAGACATCATTTTGTTTTTGTCTTTAGCATAACAAGACCTTGCAATGGGCAATGTTAAAGGTTATTTGTTTTTTCAGCCTTTCAACCTATGCTGGGCCAACCACCCTTGTCCATATCACTTGTTGTGAGAACAGTTATTAAAGGTTTGATATAAGTTCACTTGAAAGCCGAGATGCTGCAGCAGGGCCTTAACTTTTACTTGGCATTAATCTTGTGTACTCCTTTTGAACCTATGCATAGCGGCTCCCTTCTTCCCCTTACTTTGCAGACTGTCTTCCTCATTACAATTACGAGCACTTGTATGAATTAACTGCAGGCAAGATTGGTGCAACTACTCTACATAATTTTGTTTCCTGGCAAATTGGTGCTCAGGACTCGGATGGCCGCCTTACCAAATATTGTGACTCACTTCCACTTTGGGCAATCCATCCCTATACCAGCGTTCTATGATCCCCTCACTCCCCTCAGGTATCCAGTATCACATTCCCACTTTCTGTGTCTTTGTGGATAATCGTATAACTGATATTGGCACAGACTGAATCTGTTGTCCTGTGATTATGCTCTAGTGATAAGACAATCTCCCAAATTGTGTGACGAGACCTGCGACAGCATGAGAGTCTCCCCTCTCCAGAGAATTACTACTAAATATGCATTTCAAAAACATTTTAAATGAAAATTTAAAAAAGTGAGTTAATTTCAAGATCATAATCCCTATGTGGTTCCTAGACTACTTCGTTATTCTTTGACATTAGAGGAATATTACTAGAAGTGTGACTTCAGATTTGTCCTAAAGTGATGGAAAGAACCAGTACTAACAAAGCCAAAAAGGTCTAGTGTTGACCAGTAACCTTTTAACTTTGTCAGTGCTTGTTTGTTTTGCCATGCTTTTTTCCAAACATTATGTTTGGAAGAAGCTACCAAGTCCCCATCAATTAAAAAGCCAAAATTGATTTATTTTGTTCTCGAAAGACACACATTGCCATATTAGTCTCTGGCACTTCAGGAAACTATTTTTGTGGATGTGCTCCTCACAGTGAGCTTAGCCCATGGCTAAAGTTAGCTGACCGATTTCTCTGCCCTGTATTTTGAACGACACAATAACAGGTGAAAAGATGAAGAAGGGGGGACATATTGTAGTAGTGGGCTTAAAACAAAATGTAAGTGTGGGAACCATACTTTTGTATGTATTTTCTCCCAAACCGCCGGATTAGAAATAAATTATAAGTAACTTGTTGTGATGTGAGAAATAAAAATAGTTTCTGTAATGTTAAATGTATTGCACATCATTATTTTTATACTGTTTTGCTGTGAGACTTGCTGAGTTCTAAAATCTAAAGATCTATGGATGGCGAAATAATGCAGTGGTTCTCTCTTCTGCCTTGTGAAATCAGATGTCAGTTTTGATTGCATTCTGAACACGCTGAGTGAAGCACTTCCATCATGAACAGATTATAAAACATTCATGTGCATGATGTAGGATGTAAAAAATGTCCTACATGTTTTAGAACTGTTGATAACCTCTCTGTGCATGTGAATTGTAAACCATAATCTAACAACAATTCCTTTTATTCTGATTGGCACTGGAGGGCCGGGATGATGATGTGCCCCAGTCCTGCATTTTTATCTCCGAAGCTGTAAGACCAAGTTTTTTTTATACTTTTTAATTGGTGACTGCTTATGCACTTAACGTCGCATGATCTTCATTTCATTGTACGTGTAGTGCATCGTTTGTGTTCTTCTTGTGCCACTATCACCCGAGCCAAAAACCGACGATGATTTACATTTGCTGTGCTTTTCATCAGTCTGAAAATATTTATTATGTCATGATCTTGTGAAAATGAGAATACTATCTTTTTGGACTGTATGCCCAATATGTAGCTATCTTGCCCAGAGAAACCTAATTTGTAGATGCTGCTGCATCAGTTCTCTTCCAAAAGCCACATTGTAGGGACCACAAACACCCACACTGTGTTTTTTAAAATATACAAATTGGTTTTTTTAAATATACAAATTGGTTCAAAAAAAGAATATCTGCTAGAAGGACGTATCCTTTCTGTACGTATTAGTTCCTCTGCTCATGCTCGACCATCTAATTGACACAAATCACTGGTACCTAAAGTGTGTGCACAGTGACATATAAGAACAAACTGTTGTTTCTCATATGATGCACACTATATGCAAATGTAATTTAAAATGTGTACATTTCATATCAGTTTTATATTTTCTTCAGTCACTCATATTGCCACTGTTTTGCGAGCTGGGTGGCACTGCTTTTGTTTTTATTATTTTTCAGAAAACTTTCTTGTTTTGTATGTTGTACCTACGTCCTTGATTGTTTTTGTTTTTAATTATGAGTTTTATGGAGAAATGCAAAGTTGAAATCACAACCAACAATAATAAAACATATTACTTCATACAACAGCCCCACAGAGTAGCAGCATAGTTAGACAGCAGTACAAAATCATGACCTGTCCTGCCTCCCCACTACCCCCAAAATTGAATCAACCCATCCTTGCATAAAAATGTATATATTGAACCCAGGCTATATAGCGAAAGGGCTCTACCTCTGCAACCACCACAAAGTATATGGAATTATATCAGCGAGTCATGCTTACCAATGTTCTTTACAAAATCTGGGAGAGGTCCCCAGAAATCACTCTGTCTGAAGGTGAGCGGAAGCTACTCAGCATATGCCTCAACTAGGCATATGCCTCAACTCAGCATATGCCTTCCACCATCCCTTGAAAATCAGGGAGCCTATGCATCCCCATATCTGATAGAGACTTCTAGCTACAGATTCCTTACTTTTGAATCTCCTAGGCGTCAGGCTGGATCCGGAAACCTTTGCTGAGCAATACCCCTTGCGTGCGATGTCGGTTGGCTACATGCGGCTCCGCGTGACGTCGTTGGCGTCGGTTATGACATCGCTGTGCCTGTATAGGAGCCACAGAGGCGTGCAGATGTCAGTTCTTTTCTTTCCGCACCAGTTAAATACCGATCTGGGAAGAGCTACCCCTCTTCCGCTTTTTGGCAGGTTTTTTCTCGACTTTTGTCGATATTTTTGGATTTGTCTTCGTGTGCGAGGGATGTCCTTGAGAGAGACCGGGTTCAAACCATGCAGGACTTGTTCCTGCATGATGTCAGTTACCAATCCCTACTGCGCATGTCTGTGGTGTCTTGAATACGACCACGAAAGGAGGTCGTGTTCAGACTGTCTGGCGATGGCCCCAAAGACCTTGTGGTAGGGAGCAATAAATGGCTTGCAGCCCGGCAGTCGGTACCATCAAGCGAGACCCGAGGAGGTCACGGTCCTGTTAGATGAAGAGGTGGTCGTGGGACCGCTCACCGAGCCCTAAATCATCTTCTTCCCATTCGAGGTCCTCTGGACACTCTGGGTGAGGCACAAGAAGAAGAAGACCAAGCGGACTTCGACTTAACCTCAACTGGCGTCTGTCAATGAGAAAGGCTCTAGGCACAGTTCTGCGGAGCTGGAGCCAGAGTCGACTTCGCGCCTTCCACCCTTTCCGGGAGCCGGAGCGACTTCCGCTCAAATTAAAGAGTATTACGAGGCCATTTGCTGCATATTTGAGCGAATGACCATGTTGGTGAGCCCTCGGGGTTGGATGGGGCCCCAATGGGTTGGACGCCGTTTTCTCCGGCTACGGCGCCGGTGGGGCCTCAGGGATCCGATCATGGATCCGGATCTATGCTCGTCATGCAGACGCGACCTTCCCAGGCGTTGAATTCGAAATCGGTGCCTATGTCGTCGCCGATGCCCGTCAGTGGCACAAGCCCCATCCTCATCTCGGATGACAAAGAGCTGGAACGGCGTTGAGCAACGCCGATGCCGGCGTTGACAGAACCCTAGGGTTTTATGTTATCCCCTGAGCACTTTGTGGACATGCTGGGCTCAGGAGAGGAATGGGAGGAGTCCCGAGACCCTCTTGAGAACCAGGATGTCTTTGAGGAGACAATGGACTGGTATGGGGAACTTGGGGAAACCAGTGGTTTGGATACTTCCCCAGATACTCGCATGCTCTCTCCGCCTTTAGTGGCTATGGAGGAAGGGGCATCCTATGCCGTGGTGATTAAGAGGGCAGCTGAGGTGCTTGGACTGGAGTTGTCCTCCGTGCAGGTCAGGACTAATCTCCTTACCTTGCTTCAGCCTGGGGCTTCCACTTCTAAACCCTTATTGCCCTTTAATGAGGCACTTACATACGTCCTTTTTGGAACCTGGTCTGAGCCTAGCACAGGGGCTCCTGTGAATAGGACGATTGCACGCCACCATCGCCCAGCTCCAGGCGACCCAAAGTTCCTCAGCCAACACCCCACCCCAGAAAGTTTGCTGGTGGAGGCCTCTATATCCCAAGTCTCTTTCCCTTCTGCCCCTCCGGATAGGCAATCCAAGAGACTAGACTCATTTGGGAAGATTGTTTTCTTCCTCCAGTCTGGTATTGCGTTCAGTGAATACCGCATGCTTATTGGGCTGTTTCTCCCACTCTCTTTGAGAGACGGTTGCGCAGGTGCTGCCACAAGTCCCGGAGGATGCCCGGGCTGTGCTTTCCCAAGCTGTCAAGGACGGAAGGGATGCAGCAAAGTTCACTATACGGTGTGGTTTGGACACAACCGATTCACTGGGCAGATCGATTTCAACGACTGTGGTCCTGAGACGCCACGCCTGGCTTCGTACAACTGGCTTCTCTGGGATGTCCAAGCCAATTTGATGGACATGCCCTTTGATGAAACCTGACTTTTTGGGGAAAAGGCAGACTGCGCCCTAGTTACGTTCAAGGACTCTCGAGCTACGGCCATATACTTGGGCCTCTCCTCCACTCCTCGCAGCCAGTCTTCCTTTCACCGTTTTCGTGGCAACGGAAGGGGTTTCCAGCCACGTCAGCCCTATCCTAGCCTACCCGCTCAGACTACCCAAGCTGTGCATGGACGTTGACGCGGTACATTCTGTCCTCGGAATGGAGGCCAGAACTAGTCTACCACACAGACCCCAGCAGCCGCAGCCTCCAAGCACTCCTAGGCTGATTCTGCAGGACCACACTACTCCAGTGGGTGGGAGAATTCATAATCTCCCCCGCTAGAGATCTTTAACAACAGACAAGTGGGTCTGGCAGATCGTCTAGGAGGGCTATTCTTTTAGTTTCCTTGCTTTTCCTCACCCTAATCCGCTAAATAAGGAACAGCTGGCGGAGGAACATTTAAAGTTGCTCCAAGAGCAAGTTACAGCTCTTTTGGCCAAAGGAGCTATAGAGAGGGTCACAGTTTCAGAAGTAGGCAGTGGCTTTTATTCCCTCTACTTTCTGATTTAAAAAAAAAACAAGAAGCTATGTCCATTTTAAATCTTCGGACTGTCAATCTCTTCCTCAAAAAGTAGAAATTCAGAATGCTCACTTTCGCTCAGGTCTCGTCTGCCCTAGACCAAGGAGACTGGATGGTAGCGTTGGACCTGCAGGATCTGTTCATTCCCATCCTGCTGGGCCACAGGCGTTACCTGCCGTTCAAGCTAGGCCACGAGCACTTTCAATTTACCGTGCTCCCCTACGGTCTTACCAGTGCCCCTCGGGTGTTCACCAAGTTGATGGCGGTGGTTGCAGCTCACCTGGACAGGTAGGGGTGTCAGTCTTCACCTACCTCGGCGACTGGCTGTTGAAGGCAGCTTCGCCCCAGGCAGTCGTCTCCCACCTTCAGACTTCAGTGAACATTCTGCATTTGCTGGGGTTCTCTTTGAACGTGCCGAAGTCACACCTGAATCCTTCTCAGACTCTCAGTTTCATCGGAGCTGTTCTGGACACAGTGCAGTTTCGGTTTTATCCTCCCGAGCAGTAAGTCCAGGATATTCAGGTTATGATTCTGATGTTTCAGCCTCTATCTTTGATTTCAGTGATGTTGACTTGGAGGCTGTTGGGTCTCATGGGCTCCTGCAGCCTATTGGTAAGACATGTAAGATGGTGTATGCGGGCTCTGCAGTGGGACTTGAAGTTCCAATGGGCACATCATCTGGGAAATCTCACCAACGCTGTTCAGATCTCAGAAGGTAATGCAAAGGATATGCAGTGGTGGTTAACAAACCGCAGTTTGGTCAATGGCAGACCTCTCTCCCTTCCCAAACCAGATTTCATAGTCGTGACGGATGCTTCACTTCTGGGAGAGGTGAAGATCAGGGATCACTGGTCTCCGGCTGAGACAGGGCTCCACATACACCTGTTGGATCTTCGAGCGATTCAGTTGGCATTGAAAGCATTTCTTCACTCTGTCAAGGGAAAGCTAGTGTAGGTGTTCACGGACAACACCACCGCCATGCGGTACTTTAACAAGTGGGGTGGGGTTGTGGACCCTTTGTCGAGAGGCCCTGCGTCTCCTGACATGGCTGGAACAGCAGGGCATTTCCCTGTTGGTTCAACACCTGGCAGAATCTCTGAACGCCAGGGTGGGCGATCTCAGCCATCGATGCCTTCAGGATCACGAATGGCATCACCAGTCTGAGTTTACGCAAGGTCTCTTTCAGCAGTGGGAGAACCCTTGGTTAGATTTGTTTGCCTCCGAAGAGAACGCAATGTCAGCAGTACTGCGCGCTGGTGTTTCCAAGGAGGCTATCGCTCTGCGACGCGTTTCTTTGCGATTGGTGTTCAGGCCTGTTGTACGCCTTTCCACCCATACCACTCCTGCCCAGGGTTCTGAAAAAGATCTGGAGCGACTGGGCCCAAGTCATTCTTGTGGCACCAAACTAGGCGAGGAGAGTCATGTATCCAGACCTTCTGAGCTTGAGTATCGATCCCCCGATCAGGCTGCCCCTTTGGGAAGATCTTCTGTCACAGCAGCATGGGAGGGTTCTCTACCCGGACCTGCCAACTCTGCTCCTCCATGTGTGGAGATTGAGCAGCAACAGTTGATAGCTTTTGACCTTCCTCCTGAAGTCTGTAACGTTATTCTGGCGGCCAGGCGGCCCTCCACTAAGACAGTATATGCCTGCCATTGGCAGAAATTTGCATTATATTGTACAGAAAGGTCCATTGACCCTCTCTCTGTTTCTCTTTCTACTGTCCTTTGATTCATTCTTACTCTTGCCCAACAGGGTTCTGCTTTGTGAACTCTCAAGGGTTACCTCTGTCTGCTTTTTTTGCAGCTGCCAGACCAGCCCTCTCTCTTTAAATCTCCTATTGTAAATAGATTTCTGAAAGGGCTGGCTCACTTATTTCCACCCACGCTCTTTGTTATGCCACAGTGGGACCTTAATTTTGTCCTCCTGATTTGCGAGCCTTGGCACAATTGTCGCCTCCGGCTGCTGACCATCAACACATCGACCCGGAGGGTTAGTGAATTGCAGTCATTATTCAGCTCGCCTCCTTATCTTATGTCCTTTCCGGACAAGGTGGTGCTTCGCACCAGGGCATCACATTCTTACCAAAGGTGGTGACCTCATTCCATCTGGGTCAGTCCATTACGTTGCCCACCTTCTTGCTCCTCCACATCCCTGTAAGGGAGAGGAGCGTCTCCACCGACTGGACCCAAAAAGAGCGTTGTCATTCTGCCTTGACCACACAAAAGAGTTCTGGGTTGATGATCAGCTTTTTGTGGGGTATGTGGGACTAGGAAGGGAAGGGCAGTGCAGAAAAGGACCATCTCTCCAGGGTCGTTCTCAGCATTTAAATCTGCTACTCCTTGGCGAAGAAGCAGATTTCTTATTTTAAATCATGAGCCCGCAACCCACCACCGGGATGGTATGGCTCGGGTATCTGATTCAAAGGTAAGGAATCTGCAGCTAGAAATCTCCATCAGATGAACAAGATACTTACTTTCTGTAACACATTATCTTGTAGCGACTCTATCTAGCTGCAGATTCCTTACAGCCCCATTCATGCCTCCCCGCTTTGCGGACTGATGTGGTAGGACTAGGGTTGTTCCTAGTATTGCACACTACTTCATCAGTTTCTTTGTGGCTCTGCGGTGGAAAATACAAAAAGTACTGATGTCTGCGCGCCTGGGTGGTGCCTATATAGGCACTGCGACGTCATAACCGATGCTGCCGACGACGTCAATCGGAGCCAAATGGAGCCACCCAACATCACGCCCAAGGGGTATTGCTCAGCAAAATTTTCCAGAACCAGCCTGACGCCTGGGAAATTCAAAGGTAAGGAATCTGCAGCTAGATAGTCTCTACCAGATAATGCCTTACCAAAGGTAAGTAACTTGGTCTTTAATGCAACCCGTCTCCGACCTAGGACAAAGGCCATGGCCTGCAACAGCCGATATATTTTTTCAGGACATCAAGCACCCACGCCCAGTAAAAGTAACAGATGGGTGATAGGGGCCCACAGTATCTGCCATGAGGTCCAGAGCCCAAGTCACTTGAGCCTAAAATGCCACCGTTTTGGGACACAACCATGCAAGATGAAGAGAGTCTGCGTCAGTGGCGGCGCATCCACGGAAGGTAGAATCAAATGACCATCCAAGTTTTGTCATGCTCACTGGTGTGTGATATGCCCTATGCAGATATTTGTAATGGATCAAACCCTTTAGGAGAAATATCTTTGACAGCGAAGCAAAAGGATCATTGTTTATCTGTAATGTCAATGCCCAAATCTGCAAACCACTAACTACGGGCGTGCCATTCTGGTTCAGAAGTAGCTTTGGAGAACCAAGTATACATAAGAGTTATAATATGTTTACCCAAGGAGTTCGCAAACAAACAAGACAGGGGCTCCTGGTCCGCCGGGGGAGCTAGAAAATCAGCAAGCAACCTTCTTAAGATGTGTTTAATATTGTAATAGCAGAGCATATCTACCATAAGAGAGGAACATGAGCTAACGAAATCTTCCAAAGGGAGAAAGCTGCGGTTCCATGTGTTTGAGCTGTGTATTCTGCAACACAAATAGGAGTGCCAGCTGACAGACTATATAGGGATATCGATAACGAGCGATCTCAGCTTGCGGCCCAAACCAATGACGCTCCTCATTAAGTTCAGCCATCAGAGTGCGCGCCCAGCTCAAGCATTTGACCGTATTGGATTTCTCTCTCAGGGTAGGGCGATCGGGCAGTAGAGCTATACTTAGATGGGTCCGGATGAGTCAAACCACATTCTAGATCTATGTGAGGCGCTCAGCAAATATTACAAATCCAATGATGACAAACTGGGCTTGGGCAGCTGAATAGTACAGCTCAGAATTTGGCGCTCCAAACCCTTGTAATAATGCTTTTGTAATATGTCATTTCTGTAAATCTCTCATCAGTAAAATGTTTAGTACTCCTAGATAGGTGACATGCGGGTCAGAATGGAATCCATCACCAGAAGATGTTATTTCTGTTTTTACCTTCACCATGAGTTGAACCTGAATTTTAAAACCATTTTCCGTAGTCTCCCAAGTATTCTTTTGTTTTTCTCCCAACTATCTCTTGTCATGCATAATTTTGTGTCTTCAAATGCTATGTAAGTCTTCAGACTTAAGCGTACCAATGCAGTCCTTCGGCACCACCTATAACTATTAAATGCATCCAAAGTGTGAAAAATGTACGGTCTACAGTATACTTTAGGTAAAATAGGAGAGTCTAGATCAGGCTTCCTCATGACGACCCCTCTTGGGTATCCCAGGTCAGCAAGGTAAGATGACGGAATGTAAGAGAATCTATCAGGTCTTCTTAGTCTAGTTGTAGTTGGGACCAGAAAAATGAGTAGTCACAATTTGTACACTATAAACAGCCTTCACAGTCAACCATCAGTGGGTGACACTATCGGAATAGTGCCAAGTCTGATATGTAGCTTGCCCCTACTTACTCCGGCATCCCATCTTCAAACACCAGAGATAATAATTGCACCATCTTCGTTCCTGTTGTTGCCAGCTGGAACCTTGTACCTTGCATCCTAGGAATTCATTCTTGAGGCTTGGCGAAGACCGATAACAGGTACTTTGCAAAGAGAATCCATCTACTAAGATGCTGTCAAGAAAGGAGTTCTTCCTGAGAGTTCAAACAGTATATGAAATAGGTTTGGAGGTGTGGCCCTCCTGAAGTCTTTGGACGTTCGCGATGAGCCTGATACATATATTTGTAATAGGTATTGCAGATTTATCACATTTAGAAAATCTGCAGGCACCAGAAAGGATCTGTAAAATTTTCCAACATAGCTCCTGTGCACCAGTACAGCATTGTACAGCTCTGCGTCAACTTTACTCTGTGCCAGAAATGACTGGAGCCACATATAGGTGCCTCCTCGGCATGATGACGTTAGTTCCTTTCTTTACGCACCTTTGTATGTGGATCCTGAGCTATCTCCTGCTATTTTTTCTCGTCCTTTGACGAGTATTTAGTTTTCGAGATTTCTTACAAGTGCACTTGGGAACATATCCCCTTTTGAGACTTCAGGGATTAAGCCTTGTAGGGATTGCGGCAGATATGTTTGGTGCTTGGGCCATGATTCCAAGTTGTGCAAGCTGTGTGCCCTGACGACCTGGAAGGGATTCCGGATTGGGTAAGCCAAAGTCTGTTGTTGCGCAACATTGGAAGTTGCATAGAAGCCACTCACACTTAGTTAAGGACATGGACACAATCCTGGTCCTGGGGCTGGTTTGGCAAAAGGTTTTAGTCAAGGCCCACGTTTTCAGGTAAGTAAAAATCTAAACAAAAACACAAGTAGCCCAGTCCGGAGTTGGCCTTGCCACTCTTCACCTGAGAAGTAGCAAGGACGTCAAAATGCTACATAGTCTCGCTCCCGGTCGGCCACCAAGGAACTGACTCTCCAGAATTTGCAGGTCTGTTGGCCAGCCCACAACAGGTTGAGGAATTATTGCCAAATTGGCACAAACCTTTCAAGATGGCCGGGTTGCTGTCAGATATGTTATACAGTCAAGCCTGAACTGAACAGACTGCTTAGGCAGAGCAGCCGGAACTAGCATGGTGCTCTGGCACAGCGCATAGCTGAGATCCACAAGATTCTCAAGCAGTGTTCCAGCATTGCTCTTTGGATAAGCCATTTTATGGGTCTTGCCGTTTCTGCGAGAAAGCTGACTCTGCCCTTGAACGATTTTAAGAGAGTAGGACCAATGCACTCTCCCTCGGTCTCTCCACACACACCAGGACGTATTCACAATAATTTTGCCCATTTCGAGGCCTTGTCTGACTCCTCCTTCGGCAGGCAGCATCAAATCCTGGTACTTCAATAGCAACCACCTGATCCTTTCACGGTCGGAGATCCAGCAGACAACTTCCAGCACCACAGGACCAGCAGACCTCCCCAGTCATCTGCTCCACCTGCATCATTCTCAAAGCCGCTTACTTCCGCATGACCACCCTGTAGGATCAGTTATCTTCCACACGGATGGCAGGCAACATCATCTGGCAGATGGGTGCAACAAATTGTCCAATGGGGCTCTGTGCTGCTATTCCATGCTGTCCCGCTCCCATGTCAGTGGCTTTTGGAGGACCATTGATCCATTTTGTTGCAGGAACTTTGTAGAAAGGAGCCATAATGAGAGTCCCGGTCTCTGAGATAGGAACTAGGTATTACTCCTTTTTGGACTTGGCTCTTTCTGCAGGGTCATCCCCAAACATTTTGTCTTTACCGTTCTTTTGTAGGCTTTTAGGACTCTGCACACTTTACCACTTCTAACTAGTGCTTAAGCGCTTGTGAGCTCTCCTTAAAACATTGGCAGATTTAATTTACTTTGAAGTCCCTAGTAAAGAGGCACTACCTGGGCCCAGGGCCTGTAAATTAAACGCTATTTGGCCCGCACCACTGGGTCTATAACCAGCATAAATGTCCCTTTAAACATGTCTCAGGTCTGCCATTGCAGCCTGTGTGTGCAGTTTGAAGCAGCCGTTCCGACTTGGCAAATCAACCTTTTGCCAGGCCCCAACCTTCCTTTAATTTTTAATACATATTTGTCAACCCTAGGGTAGGCCCTGGAAAGCCCAGAGGGCAGGATTCAGTCTACTTAAAAAGCAGGACATGTACTTTTAAGATTTACATGTCCCGATAGTAAAAACTCTTAAACACGTTTTTCACTACTCCAAGACCTATCTCTCCCATAGGATAACATTGGTAGTTAACTCATTCAGTTACCTTTAATCAGTGGTCATTTCTATATGGGGGCAGGTACCCCTTTTTATGTTTGATGTCTTTTTGAATTCATGGTCAAGTTAGATTTTGAACTACAATTTTGAAATTGCCACTTTTAGAAAGTTGGAATTTTTCTGCCTTAGCAATTTAGAGCCTGCAGCCAGTCTCTGGGTCACATTACTGGGTATATATTTGTATATTCCTTCTAGACAGCCACACAAAATAGAGAGCGTTGCTGTGCCTGGATGGGCCGTCATTGGCAGGATGGGAGGGCTGAGCTGTGACAACCCTACTTAAGTTTGAATAGGCTTTGTCTGCCACCACAAGGAGGGTGGCATGCCCCCTGTAGTTAGTCTGGAGCCAGGGCAGGTAATGCAGGAAGCCTGTGGACTTCAAAGGGAAATCTCCACAAGCTTCTTCCACATCAAAAGAAGGCTCAGTATACATGTTGGATCCCAGGCACCAACTCTACAGTTCACGTCTGGACCTGTGGATACTCTACCAGGGTGGAGGACAGTTGTGCTGCTAATGGGACTGCTGCTCCGAAGAAATGCTGCCCTGCTGTGCTGGCCTACTGCCTTGCCTGCGTGAGGACTGGACCTGCATCTGTTGAATCCAGGACCCCTAAGTGACTCTTAGGGCTTGTTAGCTGACCTTCCTACTACTGCCTTAGAGACAGACTGCTCCAACAAGCTTGAACCCAGCACTTGGCCATCTTGGAGTCCTACCCTGCCAAATGGTGCCAAACCCCTCCACTGCCATCTGTGAATCCAGCGGTACAGACGCATCGCCTCGATTGCACGACGCATCCTTGATGCCGGACTTAGCATCGCAAGCTCTTGTTAACTGGATCCTCGATGAACTTGGACCACTCATCGTGGTTCCGTAGCTCTTTGGAACAGATGCATCGTCTTGGCTGCGCAAAGCATCCTTGACGTGGGACCTCACAATGTTCCCCAACCAGGATTTATGCTACTCTTGTTAAAAAGGCCTAACTGGGTCCCTGTAGCGGACCCACGGTCCATTGCGGTCGGCCTGAACTTAGGCCTTTTTCCTGGTCTGGCGGAACCAGATACTCACAGTTGCCACTTTATGCTTTTTGGTGCTGAAATCTTTAAAATTGCATATCTGTGGTTCTAATGATTGAATTTGTTGTTTTGGTCTTGTTTTAGTTGTTAACATTTTCTATCGTTTTCTACATTGGTGTGGTATTTTTCTAGTGTTGTATTTTTACTTTATCACTGTTTGAAGTGCCGTATAAATACTTCTGACATTACCTCTAAGTTAAGCCTGACTGCTCTGTGCCAAGCTTCCAGACAGTTGAGCACATGTTAATTTGGAGTTTGCTTGTGCCTCGCCCTGATATGGATTGTGGTTGGTGCTTTAGTAGGGTTTCACCTCCCTCAACCGGTACTCCAATTTCTTAGTCTCCTGTTATTTCCTAAAGCCAAAAAAAGGAAAAATGTCTTCATCCTTTTATAGACCTTTTGAGCATTCAGTTTGTTCCTGCAGCCGTTTGTTCCTGCAGCCCCAGGTTCTATCCGCTCTGTATCCAGAAGATCTCCAGAACACCTGTTTCTATATCTTCAGCCTGCAGCCCCAAAGGTGCTATAGATGAGGAGCATTTTCACTTTGCAGTGCACTCCTTGAGTGTTTACAAAAGTGACAGTGGTGAGTGGCGAACATCTACTGAGTTCGGGGTTATCAGTATTCTTGTACCTTGATGACTGGCTGTTGAAGGTGAGCTTACCACATTCAGTCATGGACCACCTTCAGATGACAGTGAACCTCCTGACATCAGTGTCTTCCATTCATTGGAACAATCCAGGACCAAGTAGTGTTTAGGATTTTCTCCCTGCTGCAACGTGTCCAGGATATAACAATTAGATGTTTTTTAAGATCCTGGATCAAAGTGAGAGAAGCTCTTAGGCCTCTTAGCCTCCTACTCATCAGCTATGCCTGGTAGCACATGCAAACTCGACAATGGAATTTGAAGCTCCAGTGGTCCCATTATGAAGGCAATCTGACTGATGTTATCCACGCCTTGGAGAAGGCGGCTCAAGAATTTCAATAGTGGATGTTGGTTCAGTGGCAGGCCCCTCTGTCTTTCATACTGAGTGTTGATGGTGGTGACCAATGTGTCACTGCTGGATTAGGGAAGCCATCTAGGGGAGTTTTACATCTGTTGGGTGTGTAGGTCTTCCTGCCATCCATCAACTTAAGAATGGTGCAGGTTCTTACGTACAACATCAACACCATGTGATACTGCAACCAGTGGGTTGGAGTGGGGTCCTGTGTAGGAGACTCTGAACCTCTAGAGGTGGCTGGAATGTCAGGCATTTTCCTGATCATGCGCCACAAAGCAGAGTCCATGAATGCTGGAGCAAATAAACTGAGCAGGCAGTGTCTAGCAGATTATGTGTGATGTCTACTTCCAGGGGTGGTGCAGGGGGCCTTCCAAAATTGGGGAGAACCCTGGCTAGACATTTTGCTACCTACAAGATCTCAGTGCTGAAGGCGTTGCACGTGGAAGTGTCCACAAAAACCCTGGTAAGGTGCATTCTGGCTGGAATAGAACAAATGACTCCTGTATGCTTTCACATCCCTGCCTCTCCTGCCCAGAGTTCTGAAAAATATGAAGAATGACTGGGCCTAGGTCATCTCAGTGGCTCTAAATGGGCCAGGAGACTGTGGTACCCAGACCTTATGGACATGAGCATCTGTCATCCAGTCAAGTTTACAATTTATAAAGACAACCTGTCTCATCAACAGGACAAGGTAGTCTTCCTGCGCAAACCACACCTACATGCTTGGAGATTGAGCAGCTGCACCCTTCCTCATTCAATCTGCCTACTAATGTGATGGCTCACCTCCTTGCTGCCAGGCAACCTGATGCAAAATACATTTATGCTGGGCACTGCCTGTGGCGTTCCTAACACTGACCTTTTACAAGCAATGCTGTCAGATGTCCTTTTGTTTGTTTTGTTTTCAGCCCAGCTTGGTCTTCCAATACAGCTTATTTGTAAACTTTATTGTCCTTTCTACATTTTCTGGTTGTGATGAGATTTCTTAAAGGTTTGACACATGTTTCTGTCTAAATTCTATGTAATGCCAAAGTGGGACCTTAACTTTGGGTTGATGTTTTTTCATGTGTACACTCTTCGAGGGGTTGCATAGTTGCTCGCTACATCTCCTGACTTAAAAGACTCTTCCTTAATTCAATTCAATAATCTTTATTCGGTTAGTGTTTTATAACCATAACAGATAAACAAGCATTTGCAATGCAATAGGTCTCCCATTTGCAAGAGTTAGAGCTCTTGCCGTTTGAAAATAATCATCTTTTTTACCTTTTTTTTGTATGCAATGGAGTGATGTTTGCATAGCGCTATTTCCATTCGTATGACCTTGCAGTGCTGGAGATACAGAAAATGGAAAATAGTTTGAGGGGGCGAAGACCAGAGTAGTATGCAGGCTGGAAAAAAAAATGCTATCATCCAAGAAACAGCAAACACTCAGGGAATGCAAGATTAAGTAAAGCATGTGAAATGTAATCAGGAACAACATCATTTTTTTATTTCAAAACCTTTATTGACAAAACAAATTGCGATTCCAAGTTACAGAGAAGTACCAAATTATAGCACCATGCCCATATACACAGAGAATGTTGATACGGTTGTTCCAGTATATAAAAACACAACAAAAGCTGCATCGCGTCACATATGTTAACAAAGACAGCAGAGTACAGAACATTAACTGGAAGGAGGAGCCAGATTAGTAGCAGAAGATGCAGGCCCAAGCAAAGGGAGAGGGGAGAGGGAGAGAGTGGACTGCTGACCAGCACCGGCGGCCGCCGCTGTCGAAGTGCCGGCAGGGAGTACGGGAAAGGGCATGTGGTTAGTGAGGGTGCAGGCAAGGAGATATGACACCAAGGGACCCCATATGTCAAGTGGACGAGATCTGGCAGGCATAAGATTCCAGAATTCGGACAATAAGGTTTGGCAGCGTGAGGCGTCCTCAAGACATTGAGCAAACTTGGGTGCAGGTTTGCGACCGCAGCACATGGAAACCCTGTGGTGTGGAAGGACCAGCAGCATTGTAGTCAAGCGACGAGAGGCATCCAGACAGAACTTGACAAAACCTAAGAGGCAGACCGGGGGGGGGTCAGGCTGAACCATAGAGGAAGTGATCTAGGAAATGGTGGCACAGACCTCTCGCCAGTAGTCACAGCCAGGCGAGGTGTGAGAAGTCTGCAGCAGGGGCGGAGCAACGCAGGCATCTGTCGCTGGAGATGAGCACCAGCCTGTGTAAGTGAACGGGAGTGCGATAGTCTGTGCAAATATTTAAAATGGATGAGGCCCAGGTGGTAATTGGGGGACAAACTCGTGGTTTGGTTGCAGCAATAAAGCCAGTCAGCCTGGGAGATCTCAATGCCCAGGTCCGCCCTCCACGCCACTTGCGCGCGCTCGGCAGAGCCAGAGGAAGCCTCAAGCGAGATGCCATAAAGCCTGTTCACCAGCTTCCGAGGAGAAGAGAACGAATGCAGGAAGTCAAGAGCAGCAATCGGGGGGAGTCTGAGGGAACTAGGGGTCTAACTCCCAGCAGATCACCCGAAGCTGATAAAAAATTAAGGTGTCCATAGGACCGGAATTGTCTGCGAGCGAGGAAAAAGTGTTCCCGGGGTAAAGATCCGCCAGCGTGTTCAGCCCTAAGCGGGAGGCGTGTTTGGCCATACCAGAGGGCTGAATAGGATGGAAAGCAGGATGACGAACGATTGGCATCGTGTTTGCTGAGAGTAGGGGGGCGCCGGAAAAGCGGCGAAGTCCCTCCCAGGACCAGCGTAAGGTCTTAACCATGTCAACCTCCATGCGCGAGAGTGGGTCCAGAGAGAACAAGGCCGTCGAGAGCGGCCATGGGGCAGCCAAATCCGCCTCCAAAGCAACATGCAACTGAAAAGGAGCAGGGTGAAGCCAGAAATGTAGAAAGCTGCCCTGAGCACAGAGTGCTTAGAGTTTAAAGTTGGGAGCCCCAAGACCGCAGCTCGACATCGCAAGGGTGAGGGTGTCATAAGCAATCTTGGGCTGTCTACCGGCCCAAATAAGCAAAATGAGCAGCGAACGCACCCTGCGAAATAAATGAAGGAACAACATAGTTAATGAGGTCCCGACCATCTTTGACCGTTCCTTTTTAAATTAAAATGGGCAAGTATGTCATGCACTGAGAAGACTCAAAAGGTTGAATATGAAGAAAAGAAAATGAATATTAGTAAAAGGTGTTCGGTATAAGGCTATCAAGGTACTTAGACAGCAGGTCGATAGAATCACAGAGGTCCCTCACCACATATTGAGGGGTATCATTATTTATGACTTCACCAACGCTTCTGAAGTCCTGCGTTAACATTACGAAAGTAACACTGACTATGCAAATGTTTGACATTGCGCTATATATGTGTAAACAGTAAAACAATGCTTCAGAACACCAGCAACTAAGAAATCGCCTGAAAGCACTTTAATCATTTTGGAGGGTGAACTTTGTATCCCTAACTTAAAGAAGCTGGTGTTCTATTTGGCTGAACGTCAATCAACACACGATTTACTAGTGTCATTAATTTGCCTGCCGTAGAGATTTAATCCCCCTATATATGTCATGCGAAAGTCATCTAGCAAGTGAAAACGGAGCTGCAATACACTATAGATGCATTTTTTATAGTATCAGTGATACCAGTAAATGCATTCCATCAGCCCAAACACTAAACAAATCATTATACAATTCCAGTCACGGTCGCGTCTGCAGTCCGTGCCAAGAGTTAACGCAGAGGTGAACTAAGAAAGGAACATCCCAGTGGCTGCCTGGAGTCTTCTACAACAGAGGAAGGCAGCCCGTCCATAGCATGCAAGCAACAGAAATCCTGAGAAGCATCAGCCACAATTGTAATTTATTTGTCCTCCATCGTGCAAAATATTATTTTAAAAGAAACTGAAACCATAGCGGCTGGGGAGTTACTCCCTAAACAAACTTTTTACTCCTTGTCAAAAATACAGTGCATCGCAGCTCTGCATAGCAACACGTAAACACCTACATTCTAGTAAGAACACATACACGTCAAACAAGCATTGAAAATGTATCTGTAAGAGACATGTTAGTGATAGATTCCTTACCTTATAATATTCCCCAGGCGTCAGACTGGATCCGGAAAGATTTGTTTAGCAGTACCCCTGCGGGTCGGTAGCTGGTGTCGTGCGGGTCCACGTCCGTCACTGGCGTCGTGAGCGCAGACATGACGTCACGAAGACTACTTAGGAGCCAGCATGCGCGCTGACATCCGTTCTTTCTTTTTCCGCGCCAAAAGTGCAGATCCGGGTTGAGCACATACCTCAGTCATTTTTTGACTACTTTTTGTCTCCTGGTGCCCGTAGGGATGCCCGGCTTTAAGTCTTGTGGGTCGTGCAGCCGTAACATGTCGGTGGCGGACCCCCACGATGTGTGCCTCCACTGCCTTGAGACCAATCATGACTCCCGAGATTGTCGAGCCATGGCCCGAAGGCCTTGCGGGAACGGTGCCGGAAGTTGCTGGAGGTCCTGCACTCCTCTCACCGCCGCTCCGGGTCTAGGGGCAGTTCGCGGGACCGGAGCCATCGCTCATCGGACTCTAAGTCTGCGCCTTCAGATTCCGGTAAGTGACACCATAAAAAGAAGTGGAAGAAGCGTGTTCGTTCTCCGACGTCCTCCCTTTGCTCCCCAGAGGCGGACGAGGTGGACGGGGTTCCGCCCCTGCGGTTCCTCTGGAGCCGGGGAGTCCCGCGGCCTACCCGCTATACCCAGGTCCGTCGGCGACTCCCGAACAGATGCAAGAGTTTCTTGCTGCCATGGACCGCCTTTTCAGGCCCCGGTCTCCCGCTGGCACGCCTTCGGGCCCTGCGGTCCCGTGACCAGATCTTGTGGGCCCAGCGGCTCCGCCACCGGCACCAGCCCCACAGGATCCTGCGCCTCCGGCCCCGGCGCCACGAGGTGCAGCGACGCTGGTTCAGGCCCCGCCGCTGCCCTTGCTTCCGGCCCCGGCTCCCCCACAGGCGCTGCACTGGGTGCCGTTTATCCCACCCCTGCCCCGGTTCTCGGACCATTTCGTTCCGACCTGGGATCTGAATTGGGATACAGCTCGGCCCCGGCCGGCGCCGTTTTCGGTGCAGCTCCCGACGCCGCTCGCCCCCTCTCCGGCCCTGCCGCTGCAGCCAGCGCCCTCCACTCCGGAGCCGGACGAGGACTGGGATGGCTCCGAGGACCCCCTTGCCCGGCAATGTGACTCCAAGCAGGATTGGGTGGAGACCTTCAAGATGCGGGCGAGCTTGATGTGTCTTCTGGGGTTTGCCTCTCCTCTGCCTACTATGGAGGAGGGTGCTTCCTATACCATGGTGCTGCGTCGGGCTGCGGAGGCTCTCCATCTCGACCTCCCTGCGTTGGCCCTTAAGACCAACCTCTCTTACGGAGGTGCTCCAGGTGGCGTCTAAGTCATCGGAGGCGCTGCTCCCTTTGAATGAGGCTCTCATCGAAGTCCTCTTGGGTACTTGGTTGCAACCGGCCTCTAGGGCGCCGGTGGATAAAAACTTCGCCCGGCGTCATCGCCCGGCGCCTGGTCACCCCGCCTTCTTGACCCCACGCTTGAGAGCCTCGACGTCACAGAATGCCTTTCCCACGGCTCCGCTGGATAAGGACTCTAAAAGGCTAGACCAATTCGGCAAGAGGTTGTTCTCGGCCAGCTTGGGGTTGCGGTCAGTTAACACCGCCTGCTTATTGGGCCGTTACTCTCACGCATTGTGGGATTCGGTAGCTGAGGTCTTGCCTCAGTGTTCTGAGGAGGTCCAGGCTGTCCTTTCCCAAGCGATTGTGGAAGGCAAGGATATGGCGAAGTTTGCCATCAGGTGTGGTTTGGACACCGCTGATTCGTTGGGCAGGGCAATTTCCACGACTGTGCTGTTGCGGCGCCACGCCTGGTTGCGTTCCAGTGTTCTCACCCGATGTCCAGAGCTCGCTCATGGACATGCCCTTTGATGGCTCCCGCCTCTTTTGCGATAAGACTGACAATGCCCTGGAGTGTTTTAAAGACTCTGAGGCCACGGCCAAGTCTTTGGTTCTTTCCATGAAGACATAGGACAGTATCTCCAATCCAAAGGATCTTACAACCCTTGCCAGTAGGGCTACATAAATATTGAAAAGGGTCAGGCTCAGAGAGGAGCCTTGCGGGACTCCACATAACAGATGATTAGGAGCTGAGTAGAATTGACCCATTTTCACTATTTGTACCCGATCACTGAGGAAGGAGGTAAGTAGCTTGAGGGCCGTGCCCCAATCCCTATCTCCTTGAGCTGTTCCACCAGTCTCCGAGGAGATAGGGTATCAAAGGCTGCAGTA
Organism: Lissotriton helveticus; assembly: GCF_964261635.1. NCBI lineage: Eukaryota > Metazoa > Chordata > Amphibia > Caudata > Salamandridae > Lissotriton > Lissotriton helveticus. The sequence continues at coordinate 647,519,378 of NC_136059.1, forward strand.
AGGTCAAGAAGAACCAACAGCATGGTGTGTTCTGTGTCAACCTTAACACGAATATTATTGAGTACCGAAGTTAGCGCTGTCTCTGTGCTGCGATTACTACTAAAACCATGCTGCAAACTCTCAAGCAGCTGGTACTCCCTTAAATAGGAACTGAGGTGAGAATTCAAGTATTTCTCCAGAATTTTGGCTGGAACAGGTAACAGGGAAATAGGGTGATAATTATTTAATCCCGATGAGTCCGGAGAAGGTTTTTTTAATAAAAGGTTTAACCACTGCAGTCTTCCATGGGAATGGGTACTGCCCCACTGAAATAGCAACATTAAGTACTGAGGTAAGGTGGGGGGGCGATAGCTTCCCTTCCTATTTTCAGGATCTTCAAAGGGCATGACTCCATCGGGGACCCAGATGTAATTCCCCCTAACAGGTGGTCAGTGAGTTCTGGAAACAGGGGTGGGAAGGTAAGTATCTTAGGTGCATCCTCCATGGTTGCGCATTCGTTAGAATAGAGGTGGAAGGGGTTTGGGGGCTAATCTGGCACTCTCAGCATTAGCAGTTTCCAACGAGGAGTATATATCCATGATTTTCAGGTTGGGTTCCACCCACTTACCTCCTTGCAGGTGCCTCTATCTTCCTGCGGGATGGTCTGCTTCACCTCCCTCTGGAGTAGGATATCTCATGCTGTTTTATCTGTTGCTTTTCCACCTGTTCTCTTAATTGGGTGGTGGGTTCGAATGCCCTTCCACACTCCTCCACCCTGGTTCTTCCAGTGTGGGTCTTGATCATGTTCCTCCACCCTCCCATCCACCCTCTTCTATTTTCTACCCATTACTTGGGGTCTCCTTGACTATGTTGCAGTCAATTAGTTTAGGATCTATTTGACTGTGCTTAGCCAATAGGTCATTTATGGGCTGTACAAGTGCACATTCTCTGTTGTTGCAGACATGTGGTCAATTACCATGACTCATGTTGTTCCAGTTCTATTGCCTTTACAGTTACATTCTGTGATTGCAGACTGCCTATCGTTTGCCATGACATTCATCTCCAGTGCCGTTTTGCCTCATAGAAGGGCATGGCTCTTTGCTTTTGCAACACTGTTTCTAGGGGTGAGTACTCTGCTCTCCCCCTTCAGTCCCTTACAGTATTAAGTACTCTTTCACTAATATACATGGTGATGTTTCTCATCATGCTATGATTTCTTGTCATTGTTGTTTCAAAGATTTCTGATCTTTTTTTTAGCACACTGTTCCCACACTCACGGTTTTGGTAGTGGCTCCGCGTTGTGGCGTGGAAAAGCGTCACAACAAAAAAACTGACGTCAGCACTCCGGGAGGGACTTATATGGCTCCATTGAGGTCATATCCGTGGACGACTTCAGGACGGAGCCATGTGATGCCGTCCCCCGGTGCGCAGAGGTACTGCTAAAGGTTCTCCAGATCCAGTCTGACACCTGGGGATACCCTAAGTTAGGGAATCTGCGGCTAGACTGTGTCTCTGCCAGATACAGGGTTACTGAAGGTAAGTAACTCGTTCTTTAAAAAGCCTGATCTTTAGTATTTTTGTATTCATATAAAATGTGCTTGTTACTTTCACTCATTTCACTCATTTTTTGATAAAACAGTTCATCTATACTGAACACATATTATATTGACTTCAGTTTGCTATATGTAAAAATATATACAGAGTTTGCAGGTTATGCAAATTGCTCCTATGTCTAGTTCACCCCAAGTAGGTTTGCCCTGGGGTAATATAAACTATGTTCCCATGACTAGTTAAAAGCAACTTACCAATGCATAGTCTATGCTTTTTTCACCAGACATACTATTCATAACTGAATCATGGTTGGACGATGATATGGCTCCAGTCCTGCATGAAGCCATTCCCAAGGGCTATCAAATGATCACCCAAAATCGGATAGGCAAAAAAGGAGGAGGCCTAGCTGTTGTGTTCAGCCAAACATTACACATCACTAAAGTTGATGACATCTCCATAACAAATTGTGAGACCCTTTTCATCAGATGCAATCTCACACGTCTTTGTCGTGTAACTTCCTGCTCCTTTATAGACCTCCACATAGCAAGGCAACATTCCCAAACGCACTTCTAGACACAGATTCAAACCTAATACCACTTCAATCCAACCTTTGCATTCTGGTTGACCTCAATATTTGGTTTGACAATCCAGATGTGCCCCATGCGAAAACAATGATCAGTGGCCTAGAAGCACTGAACCTGCATCAGATCATCCACAAACCTACACATATTGCTGGACACATCCTAGATGTCATTTTTGTTGATACTGAACTAGTTAACTTTCAAACGATGACTCCAGTCACATGGCCAAACCACCATTTGCTTGCCTTCCACCATAAAACAACATTAAGCGACACACCTAAAACCACCCTACATGCGTCCAACTATCGGCCGTGAATAGAAACACAACTAACATCCAGCATAGATTTAGAAACAATAATATCTGTTCAAAAACTATATGAGTGGCTACAGGAAGCTTTTGATATCTATCCTGATACCACTAAAAACCACACAACAAAACAAGCACTTTGTAGAAATATAGAGATAAAATAACAAATGTAAAAGCTGCAGCGTGCCTGGCTCAAAACAAACGCCAACCAAGACAATCTTTACCTATGGACAATTAACAGATTGTACAAGTGAGCTATCAAAAAAGCAAAGAAAAAATGCCATTCAGACAGAATCTTGCCTTCCACCATAAAACAACATTAAGCGACACACCTAAAACCACCCTACATGCGTCCAACTATCGGCCGTGAATAGAAACACAACTAACATCCAGCACAGATTTAGAAACAATAATATCTGTTCAAAAACTATATGAGTGGCTACAGGAAGCTTTTGATATCCATCCTGATACCACTAAAAACCACACAACAAAACAAGCACTTTGTAGAAATATAGAGATAAAATAACAAATGTAAAAGCTGCAGCGTGCCTGGCTCAAAACAAACGCCAACCAAGACAATCTTTGCCTATGGACAATTAACAGATTGTACAAGTGAGCTATCAAAAAAGCAAAGAAAAAATGCCATTCAGACAGAATCCATAGTGCTAAATGTGCAAATAAAGAATTCTATAAAATTATCAATGAATTTTGCAGATCATATTGCCTAAAAGCAGCTCACCCTATTACACAAGAGTTCACGGATAAACTAGAAAATCATTACATGGACAAAGCAGACACATTCAACTCATCCCGAAAACAGAGACAAAACAACAGGACTAACCCTTTTACAAAGCTACAATCCAAGAATACTCTAACCCAGCCTCTCTGATCCTTCCAACACATTTCACATTATGAATTTATGGACCTGGTCAAAGCAAGCAGGCCTGCCAGCAGCCCCTCTGACTCGTGTCCACCACAAGCCTTCAAGGCACCTCTTCTAACACCCTCTGCTGCTACTCTAGTAAGGAGAATCATCAACTACTCCTTAAATACTGGACTATTTCCAGAAGAACTCAAAAAAGAATACATAATCCCATTACTGAAGAAAACAAACTTGAACCCGCTGAAACCTGACAACTACAGACCGATTTCAAATGGACCCTAACTGGGCAAACTGATAGAAAGAGCAGCTTTCACCTGGATGTCACAGTGTATTGAAGAGAATGCCATATTTTCAGACTTCCAAACGGTATTCCTTCCAGGAAGAGGCACAGAATCTGCCCTCCTCTGGGATGACCTGAAGAACACAGTTAACTGCAACGTGGTTGCTGCGCTAATTCTCTTTGATCTTTCGGCTGCCTTAGACACAGTTGACCATGACACTCTACTACAAAGACTCAACGAAGCGGGCATAAAGGGGACTACTCTCGACTGGATCACGTCAGAATGAATGTCATCCATACCCCTTCATTCTCGTCCAAACTGTACTTCGCGAAAGCAGGGGTCCCTCTCGGCTCTATTATCTCACCCATTATTTTCAACATCTACATGAAGTCATTACTGGCACTGATCAATCAGTCTCACCTCACATGCTATAACTTTGCAGAGGACACGCAAATACTCCTTCAACTGCAATGCCCCAAAGACATTGGAAACTCACCAATTTTCAGTTGTCTCAGCTGTGGAACAATGGATGACATGGAGCCATCTCAAAATGAATGCTTCCAAAACTGAAATTCTGGCGTGCAGCGATTGGAAACATTATGACCTGGTCGCCGCATGGCCTGATGATCTGGGAACACCGCCTAAAATATCAAAGGAAGTAAGAAACCTCGGAATGACCATGGATTTCAAGCGATCAATGAATGAATGCTCACGTGAACAAACTTGCAAGATCAAGCTTTGTTACTATAAAAACTCTGCGACTAATCTTCCCCCATTTTGGATTTCTACACACGGTCAAGGCACCTATTCCCTAGTTTTGTCCAAACTTGACTACGCCAATAGCCTCTCCCACGGATCACCTTTAACGACCATGAAAAGACCACAACGGATTCAGAACTCGGCTGCCAGACTACTCCTACGTATGAAACCGCAAGACCATATCTCCCCTGCCTTTAAAGCCCTGCATTGGTTACCGGTTGCCAGAAGATCCACGTTCAAGCTGCTTTGTATCGCACTCAGAGATACATGGAACAGGACCGCTCTTCATCGGGAAAAAAATCGCCAAACACATTCAACAAAGGAACCTCCGATCTAGAGTGGCACCTCGCCTCAAAATCCCAAGATACAAGAAAAAAACAAAGCGCGGCAAATCATTCTCTTTTGAAGCATCCCAACTATGGAACTATTTACCTACCCCCCTCTCCCCCCCACATAAGATCCACGGATAACCACTTTATCTTCAGAAAGCTTCTCAAGAATTGGCTCTTCCCCACATAACCACCATACGAAAACGGATAGACATATACAGCATATTTCTCTGTGTATAAGCATTAATTTCTACTATAGATATGTACCTATATATGTGTATTGCTTTGTATGAACATTTAGAATACTTATGTTTAAAAACTTATTATACAAGGATATTCATTTGTTCTGCTTAGCAAATGTACATATTACTGATAGTTACATTATTCTATGTTTTTAACATGTATATAAGTGACTGCATAAATAAGTAAATCTTTTAATCATAACTATCTACAATTGCTTCACTATTGATTTGCAAATATATATATATCTATATTTTTTACAGAGGAAAGGTTAAATAAAGGACACGTACCTGCCAAATCTACTGGGTCAGTGTATCTCATTTCGCCTGCCTGGGAAGTGATATATATATATATATATATATATATATATATATATATATATATATATATATATTTGTTTTTTTGTCTGCCGAGGGGAGCAGAATTCAATAAAATTGTAATTTAATTATAATCGTACGTGTGCGTCGCACTTTGTTGTGTTGTTCACTTGGCAGTTGGAAAAAAAAAATATATATATATGTATATATATAATTTTTCTCTGCGTATATCGAACTGCACTTCAAAACATGGATCCAATATTCCAGACTTCTTTAGTTGTTTATTGCTTGTGCCACCATAATGTTTCTGCTCTGATGAGCCTTGATCACATGACACAGGTAGGTCGGTTCTGAACAAATTTAAAGTGACAAGTGCTCACTAAATGGACATTCATTGGACGTGCTTCATCCATAGACATAAAAGTTTAGCCTGTATTTTCTTTCATACGCTAAATGCACAGGGATTGATAAAAACGATGTCTGAAATGACATATATTTTCCATAAATATAGGAAAACATGGTCTAATACCAAAATACTTGCAATTCACATTTTCTGTTGTCTAGCTGTCTAGTCTTTCTGTTCTATGCCCATTTTTATCTGCTATAATACATTCTGGGCCAGTAAATACCGTTGTCTCCCCTCTAAACACTCATTCCTTATGACTGTCCATGAGACTCAGTGCAAAATGTGATTACAAAAATAATGGTAAAGTGAAATAGATTTCTCTTGGCGCCTTAATTTTCAAATTCATATGCTTAACAGATACAGAGTAAGTACTGTTAATGTATTAACCTTTTCACGGTTTTCATGTAATCCACTTTCATGTATTTGGAGCAAGATTCCGTATATTTAATTGGATTTAAGGTATAGATGGACAATCCTTTATAGTTAAAGGTCAACATATCTCGCAATAATTTGAGAGTAGACTGCCTACAGTGTGCAAAATGGGGCTAGATAAATAATAGATTCAATTCATTATTTTTAAAATTGATAAATATCAATAAATAAGCCTAATAAAACCTGTACATATAAATACATTGCATAAAACATTGGCTATGTATTAAAGTATGTACATGATACCATCTCAATGACGCATTAAGAAGCTTAAGATAAAGATTAAATATCTTAAATAAATTGATAAATACAAATAAACAATTGTATTAAATACCAAATAAAATTGTTGTACAATTCATATCATATTACTTCTATCTAGCTAGCCTTGGTAATATCATTCCTTTTTCATACCATTGCTGCTGACGAAATTTCAGTTAGTCCATTATCTTCAAGGAGAATACATAATTGACTTTCACATAGTTAAAATTTACACAGTTTCACAGCTTATTAAAAAATAGATTTCTTATCATCTAGCAGTTAGCCTAAACATGTACGCAAATCTTCAGTGACGTTCAGACGTCCTGATGTTTTGGAGTTTAACTGCAGTATATATCTGGTTTCTAACCTTCGCAACTTTGCTTCTCTATTACCACCTCGCCTGCTCGGTGGGACACCGTCAATTACAAAGCATTTAAGCTCTGCATTGTTAGACTTGTGTGTTTCCCAGGAGTGGCGTACAACCGGATAAGTATTTTCCTGGTTGCTGATAGCTTGTAAGTGCTGAAGGATTCGTTTGTGCACTTGCAGTTTGGTGCTGCCTTCGTACTGGAGGCCACAAGGGCACTCCAATACATAGACCGCATATTCCATCTTACATGTTAGAAATTCCTGTATTGCAAAGGCTTTGCTGCTGAAGGGAGTTACATATGTACTTTTGTTGACTCCATGTACACATGCCTTACATGTTCGTCATTTAAAAAATCCCTTGTTGGTTTGGAGCCAACTGGTCTTTTCTATCACCTCTGGACTGGTATTGACTAGTGTGTCTCTCATAGACAGTGATTTGCTGTATGTAATAGAAACCCTCTGTGATAACAGGGGTCCTATCACCGTATCATTCAATACAAGCGGCCAACTTTTTGGGATAATCTTTTGTACTTGACTGTGCTGGTTGCTGTATCTTGTTATCATTCTGAATGCATTCTTGGAATCTTTATTGCTCTCTGTGAAAGTATTGGATTTTACTGTGTTTAGTAGAGAATCTCTGGTAGGAATCATGGATTTAGATATAGGTAGCTATAGAAATGGTTTGTTGACTATAACCTTTTACTAAGAATCTCTTTGAGCTATCTGTTTGCGCTATTTTGAGGTCTGTCTCATTACTGCATATGCTATGTAGCCGTAGCAACTCCCCATACGGTATGCTTTCTATAAGATGTCGTGGGTGTGCGCTAATCGCATGTAGAGTAGTGTTACCAGCTGTGGCCTTGCGGTATAGTTTGCTTTCTAGTTTGTTTTGTTTAACATAGATCTGCGTGTCGAGAAAAGTAACAGACTTGGCACTTATAGTTGCTGTGAAATGGAGATTTAGTTGATTGACATTTAGTGCTTCCACAAATGTTGAAGCCTCCTGTTGTGTACCTCGCCATACAACAAATAGATCGACTATAAATCGCAGCCATTTCTGCACATGATTTGTGATTTGATGGCTGAATTTGCCTGTGAGGGCCAGCTCCTCCCAGTAGCCCATATGGAGACATATGTATAACTAATTTAAAGTACAACACTTGAAAGCCAGAGTTTATTTAATGCATCTTTAATCTATATATACTACCTTCCTTTATGCATCTATATATTTTCTAAGTACTTATGTATCTATATCTTTATTTTTTTAGATCTATAGTTTTATTACTTTTACTTATTTATTACTTTTCTTCTAATTCAGCATATCCTATGCACTACCCTATTTTTCACCCTATACCGCTCCCAATATATCCCCTAGCTCAACTCTGACTCATCTCAAACCTTTCTACTACTCTTTCCAATGCACTACCCTTTCCCAACCTATACCACTATCAATATATCCATTACCTCCATTCCCTCAATCATCCCAAAACCCATACCACTACTGTGAGCCCCGAAATATCCCTTTCGAGACTCATCCCTACTCCACCCCTCCGTGCATCATCTCATACCTCTTTTTACTATTCCTATCCCCAAAACAAGCCTTTCTAAACCCTCCCTCTGACTCTTCCTTACCACTTCCCTTTTACTCCTCTCCCTCCCTTTTACTCAACCCTAGCCTCCTCCTACTGCTATGAGCTCAAAAATAACAAAACAAAAAACTCTACATCCTTCCCTTCTATCCCTCCGCTATCCTTTTCAATCCAAATAACAGACTAACATGTCCACCACTCAAATTAATTTCATATTTCACTATAATATTTCGCTATACTAATTCACCACTAATCCTATATGGGTTCTGGAGTAGCTACTCGCCGAAAAAGCACTTCAACACCCCACCAGGGTTCGCAAGCTCTATGTAAAAGCAAACATTTTTCCCCTTCTCTATCCCTCCACTATCCTTCTCAATTCAAATAACTGACTAACATATCCACCACTCAAATCATTGTCATACTTTCACTACACTAATTCACCTCTAATCCTTTATAGGTTCCGAAGTAGCGTGCTACCTGCCGGAAAAGCGCTTCAACACCGCATCAGGGGTAGCAAGCGCGATATAAATGCTATTGCAAAATACCTCGATGCAGCTTTGTGGCCTTTGTAAACATGGCTCTCTTTTTTTGACACAGCTGGACAATAAAGTGCTTGTTATTTTGCCGCTTCAAGACTTTAAGTACTTTTATAGTTATGTAACACAGTTTACTATTTGTCAACTCCCATGCTTTTATGTAATTCATTCAAATGATGTGATATTACTTTTCTTTACCATGTGGAAACTCACTCTTCTGAGATGCTCCATCACAAATGCAGTGCTTCTTGTCCAATCCCTGCTACCAGCATTAAATGAAAGCAGATAGTGGACAGAACATTCAGACTGTAGCTTATAATACAGTTCACTTAGACCACATGCTTCCCTGTCCAATTTCTTTGAATGCTTCTAAATTCTGGCTTAATCACACCTTATCAACAGCTGAGCGGCAAGTGTAAAGCTTTGAACTGTGTAAATACAGTGTCACTGCATCACAGTGAAAATTCAGTGGTAAATGGTTACAGGCATGAAAGAGGCAGTGTGATTATACATAAGGGATCGGCCTCCTCTAAATTAGGCCCTAGCTTGCAGTGAAGACTTTGATTTGTCCTTACTGTCTTATGAAATATCTGAGTTGCCAGCTCTATACCACCCCTTGGAGTAAGCCTTATCTGCTTGTTTTTGCTATCTTTGGTGAGTCAGCTGTACAAAGGAAGTAACTTTGTTTTTGAATTGGAATGAAATAGCATCTTAGGCCTCCCAATCATCATATCTTTACTCTGCTATCTGGAAATATTAGGCGTGCTAAGCCTATAAACACGCTTCATTAAGGTAATGAGTGCTAAAAAATGTAATTAACAAGTGAGAAATTCACTGAGGTGGACAATCAACCAACCAACTTCCACACCTACATGTGGTGTGAAAGTTCAATATAGAACTAGGATACTTCTAATCCTAGCTTTGTTTTGCCCAAGTATTCTATTCAGATTCTTCAACACAGTGGCATTTTTGGGGGGGATGAAAGCAGTCCCTTAGCATCTGAATCTCTCACACTCCAGTTGTTGTATAGTGAGCTGGGTGGAAAATGTCGAACCATAAGCCCCCTTTTTTTTTTTTAAATCCTAGCTTGTATCTTGATACATTTATTTTATTTTTATTTATTTTTAAAGTTTTATATAGCGCGAACAAGATCTTTGCAGATATCAGAGCGCTTTACAGAAACAGTAGGTAGGATAAACAAGACTCTTAAATCAATATGAGATTCCGTAGACAGTGAGATGCAAAAATAGGGTATCAATCATACAAGAGTATACAGAGTAATAACAATCAAGAAACAATAATATGGAAGCAGTACAATGTCTAAACGGATAAGATTATAGCACCCCAGAGGGTGAGTAAACACAATGTTGAAAGCAAAGTAGTAGTCAGTAGTGGGTGCGTTGCAGGTTATTGAGGCACTCAAGTCCTAGTGTACAACCCAATAAACAAGTTGGAAATCAATAGTATAGCATCCGTGCAATGAATTAGATCCAGAAGCAGACAAAAAATGGACTGACATAGATAAGTATTCAGACAGCCGATAATGTGGGAGCCAAATACTGTCATTGTTCCAGTATCAATAGTGTTCAGGTGTATTTAGCCATAAGGATGGCCTTCACCTCTTTCTTGAAGAGTATAGTGGACGGGATAAGCCTGGTTTCTGGTGGGAGTGCATTCCAGATCCTAGGTGCCATTCCAGAGAAGGAGCGTTTGTATGTTTTTTCCTTCCGGAATCTCCGTGGTTTCAGGAGGAGAGTGTTTGTGCTTCTGTTGGATCTTGAGCCTCCTGATATGGTCAGCTTATGAGAGAGGTAGTTGGGTGCCTTGTGGTGTACGGCCGAGTGTGTCATACAGGCAATTTTCAACTGAATTCTGGCTTCAATAGGCAGCCAGTTCAGGGTTTTTAAGTCAGGGGATATATGCGAGTGTTTTCTTGAGCCAGTGATGAGTCTCGCGGCCGCGTTCAGGGAGGCTCTTAGGGGAGCCGTTGTTGTCAGGTGGAGCCCGCTGAGAGCCACAATTCCGTAGTCTATGCGAGGAATGACTAAGGCTTGTACCACAGTTTGGAAGTCCTTGGGTGGAAGGAAGGGTTTGAGTTTTCTCAGCGTGTTGATTTGGAAGTTGGCTCCTTTAGTTGCTATGCTAATATGCTGCTGCATGTCGAGATTGCAGTCCAGTGTGATGCCAAGGGATTTCGCTGAGTCCACGATGGTGGGTTGGACATTGAGTGCGGTTAGATGATTGAGCCAGGTTTGGGTGATGGCCTTTTTCGCAGGAGGAGAGATCAGAAGGAACTCAGTTTTCAGAGCATTTAGTTTGAGGTGATTGTCGGCCAGCCAAGCTTGGGTGTTTCTTAGTGTGGCATTCAACAGTTTGATGTCTTCAAGGGATTGAAGCTTGAGGTAGAGCTGAGTGTCATCGGCGTACATATGGAAATGTACCTTAGAAGATTGAAGCAAGGTGGTGAGTGGTTCCATGACGAGGTTGAACAATGTAGGGGATAGGGAGGAACCTTGCGGGACGCCCAGTGTTACTGGCACAGGCGAGGACAGTGCGTTGTTGATCTTGAACCTCTGAGAACGGTTGTGCAGAAAGGACGTGAACCATTTGAGAACCGTCCCGGATATGCCCATTCTGGTATTTAGGAGCTCCAGTAGATTCTCGTGTTTGACCGTATCAAATGCTGAAGAGAGGTCAAGAAGGATGAGGAGGCAAGACTCATTGTGATCAAGGATTTGGAGGGCATCATCTATTATGTGTGTCATGGCCGTTTCCGTGCTATGCTTTGCTCTGAATCCGGATTGGTGAGAGTTGAGGAGGTCAAACTGCTCAATGTGTTTTGTCAGTTGGAGTTGTACGCATTTTTCTAACAGTTTTGCTAGAGTGGTGATATTGGTGATAGGACGATAGTTGTTTAGGTCGGCCGGGTCAGCTGTGGGTTTCTTGAGTATAGGCGTGACTTGCCCAATCTTGAGGGAGTCTGGGATGAGCCCTTGTTGCAGGGAACAGTTGATGATTTTAGTCCAGAGTGGGAGGAACAGGGGGGTGAGGACTTTAACAGCATTGGCAGGTAGGGGGTCTGTGTGATGATTGGCGGGTTTCAAGGTGACCAGCAGCTTGTGAATTGATTCTTCGGAATAGGTGTCGAAGGACGTCCATGAAGCGTTGTTTTTAGCATGAGTGTTAGTTATGCATATGGAGCCGGCGAATCGACTTACATCCTTGATGAGATCGCTTCTTATAGTGTTGTTCTTTTGCTTGAAGAAAGCAGAGAAGTCTTCGCAACTTGGGATAGCCTTTGTTAAGTTGTTGGGTTGTGGAGGTTGCGTTTTGGTTTGGGTTTTGACTAACTCGAACAGTTTTTTTGGTCGGTTTTTAGCTTGATCCAGCTGTTGGCTAAAGAATATTTATTTCGAGCGTTTGATTTTTCTGAAGTAAGCGTTTCTCTTATTCTTAAGCGTTCTAAGGTTCAGTGCTGAGGGGTCAGATCTCCACGCGCGCTCAGCTAAGCGCATCACACGTCTGTCTTCATTGAGTCTGCCATCGTACCATGGGTTCGAGTTCTTGGTGGAGACTCTCTTCAATTGCAAGGGTGCGGCTTCGTTGATTATTGTAGACATGGAGTCTAGGTAGAGGTTGGTCAATGAATGCACATCAGAGACGTCCGTCGGGGGAAGAAGGAGACTGCCTGTGTGGGCAGGCAAGGACTTTGGGTTAAGGTTCTTCAGGTCCCTCTTCCAAATCTTGGTTTTGGCAGGTTGCGCCGGGTTAAGTTTGACCTTTTCGTTGATGAAGAAGGTGATGATGTGGTGGTCTGACCAGTCGCATGGTTCGATTGCGACTAGTTGGGTAGAGTCTTCTTTGGCGATGATAAGGTCAATGATAGAGCCTTTTTCATGTGTCGGACCGTTGCAGATTTGGGTGAGGTCAAGCGCGTCGAGGAAAGTCTTAAGGCTCTTCACCACAGTGTCTTTCTGGTCATTCCAGTGGAGGTTGAAGTCTCCCAGGTAAATTTGATTGAGCTGTCGACCGGCGTTGGTGGATATCGTGTCCATTAGTTGTTGGGAGAAGATGAAGTTGTCACCGGGTGGGTGGTAAATAACATGAAGGGAGCACACAGGTTTGCCCTCACTAGTAATATCAAGGCAGATGAGTTCGCAGGAGGAGAGGGAGGGGGAGGGGCCTTCAGTGACAGCTAGGTTGCTCCTGTAGATGCATGCGATTCCCCCGCCCGTCTTGCCATTCCTGTCGAGTCTAATAATGAGATAGTTGGGGGGGACTAGTATGTCCATTATAGGTGTGGATGTTTCAGTTAACCACGTTTCAGTCAGAATGGCTAGATCAATGCCCCTTGATAAGATGAGCTCCGCGATGCCAGAGGAGTGTCTCCGGGCCGATCTGCAGTTGAGCAGGAAACACTTTAGTCTAGGGGTGAGGAGGGTGGGAGAATGTTCTAAGGAGAGGGGGATATTTTTGAGATTACAGGGGACAGAACTTCTGTCGCTCAGTGTGGGTGGCCTGAGGGGATTTGTGAGAATCGTGGATATGGGGAGGTGTGTTGTGGGTGAGCATTTTGTGGGACCTGGGCCATAAGAGCAGAGTAGATTGTGTAAGTCTCGGCCCGAGAGGGTGTTTAGGGTGCGACGGGGACGGCCAGTGGCCTTGCGATCAGGGATAGAGGGCCAGCGCGGGGAGAGCAGGGTGGAACGGTTTGAGGGGCGAATGGAGTCCTTGTTGGGCGGGGAAGTGTAGGGTAGTGGGTGCCTGGGGTGTGTGAGAAGAAGTTCTTTGATGGTGTGGAGCTCTTCCTTGACTTGTAGGAGGGTGGAGATGATCATGTCCAGTGTTGGATTGGGGATGGAATTGGAAGTGAGAGCAGTGGGTGAGTGTTTGAGTCGGGTAATGGGGTGGGAACTGGATCGAATGTGAATACATTGTTTGCTCTTTGGTTTGTACCCAGGAGGGGTCCAATGCTCAGTTTCGAAGTCCCTAAACTTTGAGTAAATGGGAAAGTTAGGGACCTTAAAATAAAGAGCCCTGCACAGCAATTTTGCTTGTTACCCCCTACTTCACCAAATCGTCATGGCCAAATAATGACGTTGTCACCTTTTCTGTCAATACGTAAGATTGTATGAACAGGTACGGTGCTGAAAATGTGTTCCTGGGACATTGCTTAATGACATAATATATATTTCCATGTCAGGCCCCCAATGTGGTTTTATTCATAAAGGATTATAATTGAATTATACTTTCATGGCTCAATGGGAACTGGTTGATGAACATAACGTCATGGACCTCCACTGTCTCTGATTATTTAAATACCATAACACAATTGAGTCTTATATTCTGTCTGTGCTCTTGCGTTATAAAGCTTATGAAGCTGTGTGGAAACAACAAACGTCCAACATCTGTTATTTGCAGAAAAGAATCCTTTGTGACAGACATTGCAATTGCTCAGATTATTTCTGGTACAAGTCTCCAGCATCTCTATGAACTCAGTTTACCTAATACTGAAGTCAAGGTGTTCTTGAAGATTATTCGTGCAGAACAGCCTATGAATCACTAAATTTGATTACAGGTAACATGTAAATGCATGCTTGCCTGTTTGACATCCTTCTGACTGTCTTTGTTCAGTTGAGCCTCCAGCAACCCTGTGCTCCCTTCCACCAAAGGGCCGTATAATAAGGTCTGTCAGGCCAGAAGTGGTCCTGATGCCTTATACTGAGTGTCCCTGGTTCATGGCATTGCCTGGTGGCTGGCATCACTTTGTTTTTCATACCTTACTGCGGCAAACTAGCCTTTTCTGCATAGTCACATCAGATTCTCCACCTTTTTATGGGCCCTCTTTCTGCTGCTATTAGGACTCCATGTGGTGTGACGCCGTAATCAGCTTCACAGTGTGTGTGCTATTTGCTTTGTCTAATGAAACAACTGAACAATAAAACCATTGAAGATGGTGCAGAAAATACACTTGTGTTGAACTGATATGAGGGATGCAGTGTCTATTTACACCACCCACATATATAACAGAAATATGTTTGACAGGAATACCAACGTGTTCTTGCTTGGGTCCAGTTTAGGTGTGCTGCACTGACATGTGGCAAGGAAAAGTGCATTTGCCTTGTAGAAAAAGCCTATTTATCCTTGTATGGCCATAGAAGCAGTGTATATATATATCAGCTCGGTGGGGAATGTCCATTAATTGACCGCACACAGGCACAGGTTAGCTGTCCCCCAAACAGGCATTTATTTGGTGCAGAAAATGCATCGAAGTTCCACTTTTCTTTTAAAGCATGTCACACGCTGAAATCAGCTGCTCTTCATGAGACTGTGCGTCGCCTCCTGACGTGTGAAAAAGATGCAAATAACTGCCCATGTTGAGCCCAAAAGAGTACAATTTTCTCAATCCGAAGCCTGTGCCCCACTTGAAGCCTTACGCCTTCGGTGCTTATTGGCCCCCACGACATGGGGTGGGGCAGGTCTGCGGCAGGACGGCCGCAAAACATATCAGCTCGGTGGGGAATGTCCATTTCCCTGAGTAGCACTAGATGTGATTAAAAGCTTTATTTATAATCTCTCGTTGGGTAAATCCTACTTAATTTTCAGATTCTGAGTTATTGGTGAAATCTGACTTTTAATAACATAAGGAGAAAAGCAATTTTGTAAACATTTACATCTGAGAAAAAACACAAAGTGATAGATTCCTTACCTTAGAATTACCCTCAGGCGTCAGACTGGATCCGAAAAGTTTTCGTCAGCAGTACCCATGCGCGTTGGTAGGTGGCATCGTGCTGCTCCGCGTCCTTCGTTGGCGTCGTGGTAGCCAAGATGACGTTGCAGGCGATACTTAGACGCCGCCCACGAGCGCTGATGTCAGTTTTCATTTTCCGCTCCAGAAAGCGCAGATCCGGGAAGAGCAGGTACCCCCAGTCACTTTTTAACTGACTTTTGATATCTGTTTTTTCATCGAATCTTCGACTCCTGGTGCGCTTAGGATGCCTGGTTTTAAGTCCTGTGAGGACTGTCACCCCATGATGTCGGTTCCCCACCGAGTGTGTCTTTTCTGCCTGGGTCGCAACCACGACCCCAAGTCGTTCCCGACTGCCCGGCCATGGTGCCGAAGTTTTTTGTAGGAACGGTCCCGAAAGCTGCTGGAGGCTCGGCAGTCGGCTCCGTGCCGTTTGAGGTCCCGGTCCCGTGAGAGGTCGAGGGACCGGGCGCGGAATCATCATCATCATCATCATCATCATCATCGATCCTCAGGATCCAAGTATTCGCACTTGGGGTCAGGTAAAGCGAAGCGTCATTGTTCTCCGACTTCCCCTCGCCTGTCGCGCGACGCTGCTGAGGGTGCGGGTGGTGCCTCCCCCGTGGCTCCGGCGAAGCCAGTGGTGTTGCCGCCGGCCTACTCACCCTTTCCGGGTCCGTCGGCGACCCCGGCCCAGATACAGGAGTTCCTGTCGGCCATGGTTCGCCTCTTTGGGCCTGCGGAAGTTCAGCTGGTGTGCCTTGGGGCCCCTCGGTCCCGACTGGGGGTCCTCACCTTCCATCACCAGCGGCTCCCGCCCCGGCGACGCTGCTAGCTTCAGCCCCAGCGCCACAGGACCTCCATTGATCCATGCCTGGATCCCGGTCGTAGTCGGTTGACCTCATAACACCTCCACCAACGTCGACCCCTCTGGCATCACTTCCAACGTCGCCCGCTCCTCGGGACGACGTCGACCTCGATTTAAGCCCCAAAGGGGACACAGCTTCGGTCAATGCCTTTCTCGACGTTGCTCAGGGATTTCTATCCCCATGTCCCTGCTCCTTAATTTAGGCCTGTGGAACGGCCTGAGGAGGAATGGAAGGACAGGGAGGTTTCTGAGGACCCTCTTGCAGCTGATTGTGAGTATGAACAGGACTGGACAGAGGAGTTGGTGGAAGCCAGTGGTCTGGATACCTCACCAGAACTTGGCATGCTGTCTCCTCCTACCGTGGCTACGGAGGAGGGCGCAAGTTATGCTCTGGTGTTGTGTAATACCAAGAAAAAGGGGGTTTACCTATGCCTCTTATAAGCATACATTAATGTACAGCAAAGAGAAAACCACATCAATTAGTTAACTCAGACATTTAATTTATGTCATTTACTTTCAAGCTTTTTCTGTTTTGATTATTTTAAGAAAACAAGGAAAGATACATAGTCAACTTCACATTGAGCAAACACATTTTTTCAGGGAAAAGCAGAGAAACATTATATACAATCAATAAATTGAAAACAGTGCAAATGTGCAATCAAATTATAACAGTAATAAACAATTATTTTGAAACAGTAAGGAGAAAACAGTATCATCAAGGTGTGTTTGACAAAATGGATAAAGGTGGGTTTGAGTCTTATTCATGAAAAGGCCCAATTTCCTGTTACCATGTCATTACAGAGGAATATTTTATATAAGCACAGGAATGGGAACCCAAAAATAAATTTGGACAAGCGCAATGACTTATTGCCGACGCGTTTCGAATCCCAATGTGTGAATCATTGGATTCTCATCAGGGCGTGGAAAAATATCCGCAGATACTGTTTGAAAAAAGAGAGAGAAAAAGGGGATAATTTTAGGGTGATAAGCCTTACATAATTAGTGCAAATAGCTTTGTCCCAATGAATACACCCGAAGGTGCAACATACCTCATGCAACCAATGGTTTTGGTCACTACGTCATATTAGAGAATAGTCCTCATGCACCGTGAATGTCAACCTGCAAGGGAGCAACGTTTTTGGAATCAATGATTATATTGTAACCGAGGGCTTGCACTACTCAAAGGTAGTGGTGTAAATTTTGGCAGAAAAAATACCTTCGAATCTGATGCGTCCGCTCAGAACTCGAGGTGGAGGAAAGTAATTTCGGTCCCAATGTTCTGTCCCTCAAAACGATCTACAAACGAGAATTAATGTGTATTCTTAGCCACAAATTATGTGAGTCCCTATCAAAGCCCGGAATGAAAAACTAGGATTTCTTACTTGGTTCGCGGTTGTTTGCGAGGAGGAGTTGTTTCCGTTAGCAGTCCAATGATTTAGACCCCCGGTGCGTTGTGTTCAACATCTAATGTGCGGGCACAGTTAATAACAGAATGCCGGAATGAATCCTAAAAGCAACGAGTACAGAATTACTAAAGACTCCCTCATGCGCGGCAGCGCGTGTGTATGCGCAAAGGAGGAAGTGGGTCTCACCGTGAGTCCTTGATTTGCCGCGGTGTCTACCAAGTTTGGAAAAGGAAAGGCGGTACGCTTCCGCAAGTGTAATTCTGAACAAACACCCGGAGGTCACATGGGGCCGCTGGCCAATCTGCGTGTGTAGGGGCTTGGAATGGTGGCGCTAAGGATTGTGGGACTAGTAGTTTGTATGCAGGGAGCAATTTGTAGTGAAAACGGTGGAGCCGTTTATATCCTATTGACTTCACTCAATACATTTAGCCCATTGTTTACACTGTTGAATTTCATGATGAGATACGCCTCTTTGCGTAAGAGTGCGGCCTCGATATCTTGTGAGCAATGTTTGGGGTCTACCCATGTCAGTACAGTCCATTTGAAATCACTTTCACCATGGTTGTTATTCATAAAATGTTCTACCATGGGTGCAGAAGTTACTTTTTTCTTTATCCTGGAACGGTGTTGTGTGATCCGTACATTTACTGCTTGACTCGTTTTCCCTATGTAAACTCTGTTGCAGGGACATACCACGGCGTAGATGACATTCTTGGTCCTACAATTTGTAAACATTTCATGTTTCCATCTGACCCCGTCATGGTCAAATGTATTTCCTTCCAAGGTGGTCGAACACGATACACAATTGCCACACTTGTGGTGCCCGCTTATTGGTTTTAGGTTCCACTGTGATATCAGATCACTTTTTTGTTTTGGAATATAGCTGTCAGCTCTAATCAAATGTTGCCCAATGCTCTTATTTTTGCGCATGGCGAAAATGGGTTTCTTTAGAGGATGTTCCAAATCTTCCAATAAATGCCAATTCTTCAGAATAATGCGTTTGAAATGATTTGTGTGTGATCCATAAGTCGTGACACACACAAGTTCATTCAATTCATTTCTTTCTTTCTTTTGAAGGAGATTCTCCCGCGGGGTGAATTTGGCCCGTTTTTTCGAATGCTTAAGGAGTTTTTTGGGGTAACCCCTTTCCGCCATTTCAGCGCAAAAATTAGTAGCATGTTGTTCGAAATCTGCCATATCCGTGCAGTTTCTCCGTATTCTTAACATTTGCCTTAAAGGGAGGTTTTCTTTCAAGCTCTGTGGATGCGAGCTTTTGAAATGGAGGATGGTATTCCTATCCGTGGCTTTTTTATGTAAGGTAGTTGTTAGGATGTCCTCGCTGACGCCTACTGTGATGTCCAGGAAAGTCATTTTGCTTTTGCTTGATTCAATAGAGAAACTGATGTCTCTATGTCTGGAGTTTAGCCAATTGTAGAAATGGTCAAGTTCAGTCTGGCTCCCCTGCCACAGGAGCCAGACGTCGTCAATGTATCTAAGCCATTGACTTATGTGGCCAACAAATGGATTGTTATTGTATATGAACCTCTGTTCATATTGTGCCATATAAAGTACCGCCATCTCAGGTGCGTATGGGCAACCCATGGCGATGCCCTTTATTTGGACAAAGAACGCATTTTCAAATTTGAAGTAGTTGCTGCGTAACGTGATTTCAGCTAGTGATAGAATGAATGAAGTAGGGACTCTGTGCGGTCTTTCCCGTTGTTCAAGATATATTTCTAAGACCTGCAACGCCTCATCTTGAGGGATTTGAGTATAAAGAGAGGGTTCATGGAAGACCACAAGCATTTTCAGTTCACTGTGCTCCCTTTTGGCCTTACCAGCACCCCTCGGGGTTCATGAAAGTGATGGCGGTGGTCGCAGCTCATCTGCGCAGTTTCTGGGTTTCAGTCTTCCCCTATCTCGACGACTGGTTGTTGAAGGCGGGTATGCCCCAGACAGTCGTCTCCCACTTCCAGACTACGGCCGACCTCCTGCATTTGCTGGGGCTTTCTATCAACATGCCGAAGTCGCACCTGATTCCCTTTAAGAAGCTCCTCTTTATCGGAGCGGTTCTGGACACGTCGCGGTTTCGGGTCACCCTCCCAAACAGCGAGTCCAGGATTTGGGCTCTGATTCCGATCTTTCAGCCCTTATCTGGAGTTTCGGTCAGAGTGAATCTGAGGCTGCTGTGCCTCATTGTCTCCTGTATCCTGTTGATCGATCATGCCAGATGGCATATGCGGGCTCTTCAGTGTGACCTGAAGTTCCAGTGGGCGCAGCATCAGGGGAACCTGTCCGATCACGTCCAGATCTCGGAGGGCACTGCACGACAGTTGCAGTGGTGACTCATAAACCGGCATTAGGTCGACGATGGAACCCTCTCCCTTCCCAAACCGGAGTTTACAATGGTGACGGAAGCGTCCCTTCTTGCTCTGAAAGCATTCCTTCCCTCTGTCAAGGTGAGAGTAGTGCAGGTGTTCACAGACAACACCACCACCATGTAGTACTGCAGCAAACTGGGCGGGGTAGGGTCGTGGACTCTACGTCAGGAGGCTCTACTTCTCTGGACATGGCTGGAACATCAAGGCGTTTACCTGGTGGTTCAACACCTGGCAGGCTCTCTGAACGCCAGGGCGGACAAACTCAGCCGCAGGTGCATGATGGATCACGAATGGCGTCTACAATCGGAGGTGGTGCAAGGTCTCTTTCAGCAGTGGGGAGAGCCTTGGTTAGATCTATTCGCCACCGAAGAGATCGCACAGTGTCATCAGTTCTGCGCGTTTGAATTTCCAAGGCAGCACTCATTCGGAGACTCTTTTCGTCTCGAGTGGAGCTGCGTTCTACTGTCTGCTTTTCCGCCCATGCCACTTCTGCCCAGAGTGCAGAAGAAGATCAGGTGCGACCGGGCCCAAGTTATTCTTGTGGCTCCGGACTGGGCTAGAAGATTATGGTATCCCGAGCTACTCAGTATGAGCATCGATGCCAAGATCTGTCTGCCTCTTCTGGAGGATTTTCTGTTGCAGCAGCAGGGGACGGTCCTCCATCCGAACCTGTCCAGCCTCCACCTCCATGTGTGGAGATTGAGCGGTGACAGTTGACGGCTTTCGACCTTCCTCCCGAAGTCTGTAATGCCGATGGAACAAATTTGTGGCCTGGTGCACAGCACAGGCTGTGGATGCCCTTGCGGCCCCTCTTTCTGAGGTTCTTCTTTTTCTCCTATCCTTGGCCCAGCAGGGCTCTGCTCTGGGCACTATCAAGGGATATCTTTCTGCTATTTCCGCCTTTCTCAGGCTCCCTGATCAGCCCTCTCTTTTCAAGTCCCCTGTTGTAAATAGATTTCTCAAAGGCATTTCACACCTTTTTCCTCCTATTCCTTTTGTGATGCCTCAGTGGGACCTGAACCTGGTCTTACATACTTGATGTGCCCCCCATTTGAGCCCCTTCGCAACTGTCCTCTTCGTCTCTTGACCTTGAAGACTGCCTTCTTGGTGGCCATCACCTCTGCTATGTGAGTGAGTGAGCTCCAGGCTCTTTCTTGTAAGCCTCCTTTCCTATCAGTCCATCCGGACAAGGTTGTGCTCAGGCCCCGTCCTTCCTTTTTGCCAAAAGTTGTTACAGCCTTTCACATTGGGCAGACTATTACCTTGCTCACCTTATTTCCACCTCCACATCCTCCCAGGGAGGAAGAGAGGCTCCACCGTCTGGAACCAAAGCGTGCGATCTCATTTTATCTCAACCGCACACAACAGTTCCGGGTGGATGACCAACTCTTTGTTGGCTATGTTGGCACAAAGAAAGGTCGGGCAGTACACAAGAAGACTATCTCCCGCTGGGTCGTCTTGTGCATCAAAGTGTTACTCGTTGGCTAAAAAGGAACCTCTGGTGGAGCTGCGTGCTCATTCCACCAGAGCTACTACAGCCACTACTACATTGGGACGTGGTGTCCCACTGCAAGACATCCCTCAGGCAGCTACGTGGGCCTCGTTGCACACTTTTAAGCTCTACTGCCTGAACGGCCAAGTCCGGAGAGACGGCTTCTTTGGCCGTTCTGTTATGCATGACTTTCTGGTGTGATCTTGGTTCTGTATCTGTAAGAAACATTAGTAGTGATAGATTCCTTACCTCCCCGCCCATCCTCCCTGTCTGCAAACTAATTTCTAGGGTTAAGGTAATCCCTTTCAGGGCCCTAGTTTCAATGCACCAGTGGTCAGTTTCTTGCATGGCTTTGCGTTACTTGCGCGGAAAGTCTTGTACAGAACTGCCGTCCGCGCTCGTGGGCGGTGTCTAAGTAGCGCCCGCGACATCATTTCGGCGACCTCAACGCCAACTACGGACGCGGAGCCGCACAATGCTACCTACCGCCGCGCAGGGGTACTGCTGACGAAAACTTTCCGGATCCAGTCTGACGCCTGGGGGTAATTCTAAGGTAAGGAATTCATCACTAGTAATGTTTCTTACAGATATAAAGTAACTTGTTCAACTGGGCCCAAGTTATCTTAGTGGCCCTGGATTGGGCAAGGAGAGTTTGGTATCCCGAACTCGAGCATGAGCGCCTGTCCTCCGATCTGGCTGCCCCTTTAGGAGGATCTCCTGTTGCAGAAGGGCAGGGTTCTGCACCCGAACCTGTCCAACAGTTGAGAGTGTTTGACGTCCCTCCCGAAGTGCATGATGTCATGTGGCAACCAGGTGCCCCTCCACTACATGATTTACACTTCCAGATGGGACTAATTTGGCTTGATGTGTAACCAAATCTATTAACCCTTTGTCTGCAGCCTTGCCTGTAGTTCCCCTGAGGTCTTGAGAGCTCATTCCACCAGAGCTAAAGCTGTGGCCACTTCTGTGTTAGCTAGAGAAGTCCCAGTACTGGGCATCTGTCAGGCGGCCACATGGGCATCACTGCGCACATTTGCCAATCACTACTGCCTAGATAGTCAGACCTAGAGAGATCGGCCATTTGCCAGTCTGGTCCTCTTGGCCTTTTAAGTATGAATAGTCTGCAGATCCCGCCTCCCGGGAGAGACGCTTTGGTATCTAACCTAACGTAAGGAATCTGCGGCTAGGAATCTTTAGCAGACGAATAAGTTACACACCTTCTGTAACAGCTTATCTGATACTGTCTAGCCGCAGATTCCTTACCGACCATCCTATCCTCACCGTTCTGTGTACTGTTTATAATTCCCAAGTGCAGAGATCCTTCAGGACGTCACCTGGTACACTGGTCATTCCTTATCATCTTGGCTCTGTGCTTCTGGTGTGGAAAAACAATCTGAAAGAGACACATTAGCGATAGATTCCTTACCTTAGAATGTCCCCAGGAGCAGACTGGATCCAGAAAGTTTTGCTAGCAGTACCCCTGCGCGTCAGTAGGTGGCGTCCTGCAGCTCCGCGTCCATCGCTGGCGTTGTAAGCGCCGAGATGGTGTCACGGAGACTACTTGGGCGCCACCCATGCTCGCTGACATCAGTTCTTAATTTTTCTGCGCCAGCAAGCGCAGATCCGTATAGAGCACATACCTTAATCACTTTTTGACTACTCTTTTGAGACTTTTGTCTTCCCTTTTTTCTCCTGGTGCACATAGGGATGCCTCGCTTTAAGTCCTGTGGGGCCTGCGGTCGCAATATGTCGTTGGCGGACCCCCATGATGTTTGCCTCTACTGCCTGGAAACAGACACCACTCCAGGGCTTGTCGGGACTGTCGGGCTATGGCCCGAAGACCTTGAGGGAGCAGCGCAGAAAGCTACTGGAGGTCCGGCACTCGTCCCGATGCTGCTCCGAGTCCAGGGACCGCTCGCAGGGCCGCAGTAGTCTCTCCTCGGGCTCCAAATCTTCGCCCTCGGATGCGGTAAACGATGACATAAGAAGAAGTCGAAGAAGCGTGTTCGCTCTCCGACGCCCCCCCGTCGCTCTCCGGAGGCGGACGAGGGGGACAGGGGTTCTGCCCCTGCGGCTCCCTTGGAGCCTGGGAGTCCCGCGGTCTACCCACCTTTCCCGGATCTGTCGGCGACTTTCCGAACAGGTGCAAGAGTTTCTTGCCACCATGGACTGCCTTTTTAGGCCTCGGCTCCTGCCGGTGAGCCTTCGGGCCCCACGTCCAGATCCTGTTGACGCGCCGCCTGCCCTGCCTGCGGATCCAGCCTCAGCGGAGCCGCTGCTTCCATTCACCGACGACCTGTTTGGTACTTGGTCGCGGCCGGCCACAGGGGCCCCTGTGGATAAGAATGTCGCCAGGGGTAGCCGCCCGGCAACTGGTGACCCTAACGTCCTCACCACCCATCAGACGCTTGAGAGTCTGGTTTTTAGGCCTCGGGCTCCTGCCAGTGCGCCTTCGGGCCCCGCGTCCAGATCCTGTTGACCTGCCGGCGCCGCCTGCGGATCCAGCCTCGGCGGAGCCGCTGCTTCCCTTCACCGACGTCGTGTTTGGTACTTGGTCGCGGCCGGCCACAGGGGCCCCTGTGGATAAGAATGTCGCCAGGTTTAGCTGCCCGGCACCTGGTGACCCTAACGTCCTCACCACCCATCTGACGCCTGAGAGTCGGGTTATCCAAGCCTTGACGTCGCAGAGTGCTTTTCCCAAGGCTCCGCCGGAAAGGACTCTAAGAAGCTTGAACAGTTCGGTAAGCGGTTGTTCTCCTCGGCCAGCTTGGGGCTGCAGTCAGTGAATACCGCCTGCTTATCAGGCCGATACTCTCATGCGGTGTGGGATACCGTGGCTCAGGTATTGCCTCAGTGTCCTGAGGAAGTTCAGGCTGTTCTTTTCCAAGCAGTTGCTGAGGGTAAGGATGCGGCTAAGTGCGCCATTCGGTGTGGACACCGCTGACTCGTTGGGCAGGGCGATTTCTACGACTGTGGCGCTGCGTCGCCAAGCCTGGTTGCGTTCTACTGGGTTCTCGCCTGATGTCCAGAGTTCGGTCATAGACATGCCCTTTGATGGCACTCCCTGTTTGGCAATAAGGCCTACAGTACATTGGAGCGTTTTAAGGACTCTCAGGCCATGGCCAAGTCCTTGGGTTTGTCTACAAAGAGCCCGGCCAATCCTGGTTTTCGTTCCTTTCTTGGACACGACAGGGGCGCTCAGACACGTTCCTTCAGCAAGCCTGTGCAGAACCAGCCTCAGCGCGGCTGCAGACGCGGCTTCCGCAGGGGCGGGTCTGGGAATCAGCGTGGGGGTCAGTCTACTTCTGCCTCCACTGCTTCTACCTCCTAACCTTACTAATCCATGCTTTGTGGAGCACCCCACCCCGATGGGTGGCAGGATCCACCACCACCTCCCCCACTGGCGCGATATTACACTGGACAAGTGGGTGTTGCAGATCATCCGCGGGGTTATTCCCTTCCCTTTCAGTCCTTCCCTCCAGCCATGCCACCTCAGTGTCAGGAAGTCACAGCCCTCTTGGCCAAGGGGTTCATTGAGTGCGTTCCTGGCTTGGAAGTAGGGAGTGGTTGTTATTCCCACTACTTTCTGTTCCCCAAGAAAGACATGGGGGGGGGCCTGCGCCCCATCATGGACCTTCGGAACGTAAATCGCTTCCTCCGGAAGGAGAAATTCAAGATTCTGACTCTGGCTCAGGTCCTGGCTGCCCTCGACCCTGGATACTAGATGGTAGCGTTGGACTTGCAGGACGCATATCTTCACATCCCCGTCCTGCCGGCCCACCTACGTTACCTGCAGTTCACGGTAGGCCAGGAGCATTTTCAGTTTGCCGTGCTCCCCTTCGGCCTTTCCAGTGCCCCTCGGGTGTTCACGAAAGTGATGGCGGTCGCAGCTCATCTGCGCAGGTCAGGGGTGTCAGTCCTCCCCTACCTCAATGACTGGTTGTTGAAGACGGGCTAGCCCCAGGCAGTTGTCACCCACCTCCAGACTACGGCCGAGGTCTTGCATTTGCTGGGGTTCTCAATCAACGTGCCAAAGTCGCACCTGAGTCCCTCTCAGAAGCTCCCCTTCATCGGAGCGGTTCTGAATTCAACGCAGTTTCGGGTTTATCCTCCCGAGCAGCGAATCCGGGATATTCAGGCTATGATTCAGATTTTTCAGCCTCTATTCCGGGTTTCGGTCAGGATGACCCTTCGGCTCCTGGGCCTGATGGTCTCCTGCATCCCATTAGTACCACATGCCAGGTGTCATATGCGGGCTATGCCGTGGGACCTGAAGTTCTAGTTGGCACAGCACTGGGGCAACATGTCGGATCACGTCCAGATCTCGGAGGGCACTGCATGACAATTGCGGTGGTGGCTCGCGAATCGCGATTGGGTCAATGGCAGATCCCTCTCCCTTCCCCAACCGGAGCACACAGTGGTAATGGACGCGTCGCTCCTAGGATGGGGTGCCTTTTTGGGAGAGGCGGAGATCAGAGGCCTATGGTCTCCGGCGGAGTCCCGACTCCATATCAACCTTTTGGAGCTACGGGCTATCCAACCTGCATTCCTTCCCTCTGTCCGTGGAAGTGTGGTATAGGTGTTCACGGACAACACCACCGCCATGTGGTATTGCAACAAACAGGGTGGGGTGGGGTCCTGGACCCTATGTCAGGAGGCTATGCGCCTCTGGACATGGCTGGAACATCAAGGCATTACCTTGGTGGTTCAACATCTGGCAGGTTCTCTGAACACCAGGGCGGACGAGCTCAGATGCCGGTGCTTGATGGATCACGAATGGCGTCTGAACTCGGACGTGGCGCAAGTTCTCTTTCAGCAGTGGGGAGAGCCTTGTTTAGATCTATTTGCCACCGAAGAGAACGCACAATGTCATCAGTTTTGCGCGTTGGAATTTCCATGGTGGAACTCGCTCAGCGACGCTTTTTGTCGCGAGTGGAGCTGCAGTCTGTTGTACGCCTTTCCGCCTATACCGCTTCTGCCCAGAGTGATGAAGAAGATTCGACGCGACCGGGCCCAAGTCATCCTTGTGGCTCCAGATTGGGCACGAAGATATTGGTATCCCGAGCTACTCGGCATGGCAATCGATCCCACGATCCGGCTGCCGCTTCGGGAGGATCTTCTGTTGCAGCAGCAGGGGACGGTCCTCCTCTCCAGTCTCCACCTCCATGCGTGTAGATTGAGGGGCGACACTTAACAGCTTTCTATCTTCCTCCCGAAGTCTGTGATGTCATTCTGGCAGCCAAGCGTCGCTCCACGAAAACGGTATATGCCTGCAGGTGGAACAAGTTTGTGGCATGCTACACAGCCAAGCCTGTGGTTCCCCTTTCTGCCCCTCTTTCTGAAGTTCATCTGTTCCTTCTTTTCTTGGCCCGGCAGGACTCTTCTCTGGGCACTATCAAAGGTTATCTTTCAGCCATCTCCGCCTTTCTACGGCTTCCAGATCAGCCTTCTCTTTTTAAGTCCCCGGTTGTTAAACGTTTTCTGAAAGGTATTACGCACACTTTTCCTCCTGTGCCGTTCATCATGCCTCAATGGGGCTTAAACATTGTCTTGACGTATCTGATGTACGCTCCCTTTGAGCCCCTTCATAACTGTCTTCTGCATCTTCTCACCTTGAAGACTGCTTTCTTGGTTGCTATCACCTCTGACAGAAGAGTGAGCGAGCTCCAGGCTCTTTCTTCTAAACCTCCTGTCTTTTCTCTTCATCCGGACAAGGTGGTTCTAAGGACCCGTCCTTCTTTCTTGCCGAAGGTTGTCACGCCCTTCCACATCAGGCAGACCATTACCTTGCCCACCTTCTTTCCGCCTCCGCATCCTTCCAGAGAGGAAGAGAGACTCCACCGTCTGGACCCAAAATCCTCCTTCTACCTGAGCTGCACACAACAGTTCCGGGTGGATGACCAGCTCTTTGTTGGCTACGTGGGCACAAAAAAAGGTCGGCCGTCCACAAACGGACCATCACTCGGTGGGTCATTCTCTGCATCAAGGCCTGTTACTCGTTGGCTAAGAAGGAGCCTCTGGTGGGGCTGCTGCCCATTCCACTAGGGCAACTGCAGCAACTACTGCCTTGGGATGCAGCGTTCCCTTGCAGGACATTTGTCAGGCAGCTACGTGGGCCTCGCTGCACATGTTTACTATTGCAAAAAACACAGTTGATGGACAGAATGTAGAACAATGTCATACATTCACCCCAGTACAAGGATCTGGGCCTAAATCCATCGTTTTTTTGCACTCCACACCACCCTGGGTTAGACAATGGCTATATGCAAATCAGCTCTGACCCTGTGCCTCATGTTTACTAAGCACTACTGCTTTGACAGTAAAGTCTGGAGGGACGGTTTCTTTGGCCGTTCTGTTCTCCGTGACTTTCTGGTGTAATCTTATTCACAGACCCACCACCGGGTTGGTATTGCTGGGGTATCTATTCTAAGATAAGGAATCTATCACTAACGTTTCTCTTTCAGATACACAAGTTACTACTTGTGTAACGATATATCTATAAGAGACCTTGGTTAGTGATAGATTCCTTACCGCCCCACCCATCCTCCTCGTTCTGTGAACTGATTACTAGGGTTAAGGACATCCCTTTCAGGGCCCTGGTTTCATGGCACCGATGGTCAGTTTCAAGCATGGCTCTGTGTTCCTGGCGTGAAAAGTTGTGTACAGAACTGACATCAGCATGCATGGGTGGCGCCTTAGCAGTCTCCGTGATGTCATCTCGGCGCTTACGACGTCAGTGACGGACGCAGAGACGCAGGACACCACCTACTGATGCGCAGGGGTACTGCTAGCAAAACTTTCTGGATCCAGTCTGACGCCTGGGGATATTCTAAGGTAAGGAATCTGTCACTAACTAATGTCTCTTACAGATATATTGTAATCAAGAACTGTGTTCAGCGCGCTGGCGTGGTGCCGATATAGGCACTGCCTGTGAGAAGTTAGCCTTGTATATGATGTTCACTATTCTAGTGAACACCTTGCACCAGTCCAAACAACCCTTATGGTGATGGTTGTAAGTCAACCTTATAGACCAGCTATCCTAGTGGTAGCGTGGATAGAACAGTCTTAGGCTAAATGACTCTTGAGGGCGTGTAAAGCCAGCTGTTTTACCATATGTAACCCCTTGAATATCACATGAAAGGACACCACACAGGATATATATAAAATATATATGTATTTATTTACTAACACACTCCTCTGAACTCTTTTTGAGATCAGAGGCCAAAGCACATAACAAGATACTTAGTCAGATGACGTTAAGTTGCACAAATTACAGTTAGGCCCTAGGGGCGAAGCAAACCATATATTAAGAAAGTGGTATGAGTACCACGTCACGAGAAAGGGAAAGGCCTAGGGCCTAGGGAATCGCTGGGGCTACACTATCTGAACTTTAGTTAAGAAGTAGGAGGCCCACAGGCTGCGCGTGCAGTGTCTTTACACACACGCGTGAGTCAATGTTAAGTCAATGGGAACTTGGAAGCTAGAAAAAGAAAGATTTAGGACACTTACTGTTTAGCTAGGAGGAAACAACTAAAAACCTAGACACTTGGATAGTCAATACCCTTGGGAGCACCGAAGTACTCGCGCTACCTCACCCACAGGAAGCGGGTGCATAGGTGTGAAGATTGTTTCGGGTTTCGCCTTTGAAGCCTATGGATACCTGGAGGAAAGATGCTGCAGGTGACCAGGAGGAAGATGTCCGGGTGGATCGAGGATGAAGGAGACCTGAAAGCAGAGGGGACAGAGTCTGGGTCACTAGCCAGTGACCGGGTGGAACTAGGAAGGAACCAGACGACGTCGAGGAGCAATCAGGTGCTGTCGTGAAGCTGGACTCTATAGCCACGCGGACCAGGAGGCGTCGAGGATGACCAGGTGCTGGAGAGGAGCTGTCTCACGAAGGTTCTCGCAGATGGAGGGGTCAACTGCCGGACTGGAGTCAACAAGCCTTGGCAAAGGCAACCCACGCAGGATTCAAAGAAGGCTTCTGATGCAGACCAGCAAGGTCTGAGGGGCCTCACCTTTGCACGGAGGCAAGGGCCCAGTCTAGAGCAACCAGACCAGCGAGTTGGTTCAAAAGGATTGTCGTCACAGAAGCTACTAGCCAACGGGCCAGCAACCGGACAACGCGTCGAGCAGAACACGAGCAGAAGGGCCCCACGCAGAACTCGTGGAGTGTGAAGGGCTGATCTTCGGTGCAGGTGGAGCTCGGATTCAGGGCTTCTCAATCCCCAGTGCACAGCCTCGAGGATACCTCAGGAGCTGCACAGGTAGCAAGTTGCAGGCTTTTCAAGATGTCCGGTCCCAAGTGTCTCGTCGCCTCCACGGATCTCAGCTATGCTGCAGTCGTGAAGAGAGGGTGGGTCTTGTCAGGCTTGGGTCCCGGCGTGAGCGTCGACAAAACAAGCCGTTCATTTCCTGGATGGTGCCTGGTTGCCCAAGGTGGTCACTCCTTGGCCACAAGGAAGATTCTTCAGTCTTCAGCTTCAGCAGAACGTCGAAGGTCCAGAGTTTCGTGTCAAGTCTCAATTCCAGGATTAATCTAAAGTCTCAGGACTCCGCTCCTACCTTTATACAACTAAAAGGGGCTGGATTACTTTCTAGGTCCCTCCTATGGGTGGGACCAGGAAGGGGGGTGGTTACACCCCCTTTCCTTTGTCCATTTTTGCGCCAGAGCTGGGGCTGGAGTGCCTCAGCAACCGGTTTGAACTGGGGTATTCATGGAGCACCTAATGTGCCCCAGGCAGTGTCTCATTCAATTCAGCCCTCCCTGTCCCAATACACAAAGTCCTGTCCGGGGTGGTGCTCGCACCTCTCCAGGCAGGAAACCTATTGTCCAAACCTCCGTGACTGGAAGGACTCCCAGCACTAGGAGGTCAGACTTGTGTCTGTGGCAGCAGCGTCCATTTTGTGACGCTGGGGCTCTGGTTAACTTTAACTGGCATAGTCAGCAATAACATGTCTTCTCCCTCTAGAAGGGTGGAATGCTACCCCCGTCACCAGAATTGGCGAGGGGGTAGTTTTCCAAAGCGTATGACACCTTACACGACATGTTTGGATAAAGCCAAACCAAAGTTAGCATTTAACCGCGAGGTTCATAATGCACTTAAGAGTATATGGTATGGCAAAATCATAGAACAGCTATAAGGACATGGTTCCGCAAGCTGCAGACAGGCTCAGCTCATGCTAGAGCACCATCTCACACATAACCAAGCACTCTGCCTCCAGGATTGTTAAGGCCTGCCATAGAAGTGACTTATAGGTTACTGTGTGTCTTTATATAAGGGTAGATATAGGAATACTATACCTAAGCAAGAGGTGATTACACAACCTTTCCCCAGCTGAGTGATCAGCCAGTTTTGTCAGTTTGAGTGGCTAACCAGGGGTGGCATAATACATGCTGCAGCCCCTGGTAGGCCTTGGTTACACCTATGCCCTGAGTACCTAGGGTACACTTCTACAGGGGCTGACTCGGTGAACCAATTCCCAATTGTGGATGTACCTAGAGTACATGGTGTGAATTTAGAGAGAGAGCATCTGGGCTGTGGGTCTGATTAGCAGGCCCACAGCCACATCTAAGTCGAAAACCAGTAAAGCAAAAGCAAAAAGTGGGGGTGACCATAGGAAGCAGACCCTACTCTCCTACAGTCCCTGCTAATAAGATTTGAATCTATAGATCTGCACACTGGCACAATCTGATAATTGAAGGTTCTGCGTCCAATATTGCAACAGATATGGAACTGGTGTCTAGTAGGGGCCCTGATGTCGCACCCGAGGCAAGAAACACCTGATACAGAACCTCACAAAACCAATTACCAGTGCATGAGGGAATTGCTGAGAACATTCTCTGGTTCCAGTCTGGTGCCATGTGTTCCCTATATAGCCCATTATTGTTTTCCCTATTTTAGCCTAATTATACATCTTGTAAACCACTTTTGCTTTACACACAGTACAAAATATCGCACTTGTTTTTGTGCAACATTGTATTCACACCTAATCAGCACGTTTTTGTATTTTGTTATTTTCCTGGGATTTAATTGGAACATCCCATACAAGGTCAAACAACATTGCTCCTAGTTATTCTCTGTGGTCAGATACTAGCACCTAGACATAATAGAGAAACCCAGATGCTGTTTTTGAGCACACATGTTTTGTCATGTAACCCTGGAAGTATTGTTTTGAAAATATACAGAAGGACGGAAGGGCTGCGTCAGCTGCTATGTAGAACAGCCATCTATGTATGCCAAGGTATGGGGTTTGTCACTACTCCCAGAAATCTATAATATAACACTTTTCTTAAATAGTAGGGTTTGTTTGAAGCAAATGTCAGCTAATATGACCGGGCTTTTCACTATATATGGTCTGTTAATTATGCTAATGACACTACTGACCTGCATACGTTTTCTGGTTGTGCTGCACTTATTACATATTAGAGCACAATAGTTTTGATAAATATTGTAAGCTTCCTTAATGTCTCTTTTTTGTTTATTGTGGACAAGTACGAGTGAGAGAACGAAAGAGGATTACCTGCTACCTTGATCCCTGAGAGGGTTGTGTTCTGGGGTGCCAAATCACTTGGCTTTTTTGGAGGATTAGAGGGCAAGTGAGGCACTAAACCATAGTTTGATTTGGGCCCATTGGTACTGGTGGTGTAGGGTTACTCAGTCCCTATATACTGATGTTCTACGGGCCCAAGCATAGTTCAGTTTCTGAGCAGAATCCCTGCAACACTGGGGACTTCTATAAGGTGATGAATCTGTGAGTATTCATCAAAAAGAGCATTTCCAATGAAAAGTAACTAATTGCGGTTAGCCGAGAAACGCCTCACCAACACAGCGCGGTGAGTGGCGCAGAGGCAGTAAATCGGGTTGGGAGCTCGTGGCCCTTTCCACCTTCTATTTCCCCTCCGAGGCCTGCCGACGTCCTGTAGGGCTACACGGCGGGAAAGCAGAGTATGGGGGCTGGCCTGGATTGAAGACACGGCGCAGTGGAGACTTCTCGGTGGTGGTGCCCGGCTGTGCGATGTGAGCGGATCCCCCCTTCCCCACACACATTAAGGGGAGCGACTTAAATCACTCCTAATATCTGCTGAGTTACACCAGAGCCGATTGGGACACGATTGGAGGGTGTGGGGAGGACTGCTGAGGCGGCTCAAAACGCAGTGACGCAGATGACGGCCTGCTGTGAGACAAACCCCTGGGCTGTGGTGAAGACTAGGGCACGGTGTGACAGACGGTGGTTACACGGAGGTGAAAGACAATGTCCATAGTCTAAGGCAACAGCGGATTACTGCCTGGTGAGGAGTAGAGATCACAGGCTTGGTCACTACCAGGTGGACATTCTGTTCGTGACAGATGACCATAGCACCAGTACCCAAGCTTGCGATTGATTGGACTTCGTTATGGGCAGACTTAAGGGCAAAGTTTTAGATGCTGACCTGGTAGCGGGGGGGCCGAATCTAATGACAGAGACCCGGCGCCGGGTACTTCCACCACCGACCCTATTGAGTCCCACTCGGAGAAACTGGACTTAATACTGAAGGAAATCCGGGACTCCGAGAAGGTAATGGAACAGCATATAGGAGCCCACACGACCGGCCTTACTCTACTGCGAGCAGATCATGGAAAGGTCGCTGAAACTGTGAGGGATCACGAGAAGGCATTGACATGCATCGACCCCCAACTCAAGGAACAGGCGAAGCAAATAAAACTACTGCAACACCAAGTCACTGGACTCCAGGAGCGGATTGAGGATGCGGAGTGACGAAACCAACGAAATAACGTTCGAGATATTGGACTGCCGGAACGAAGCGAAGGTGCGAGACTAGCGGTTTTTATGGACGCATGGTTCAGAGAGCATGTCACCCCTGAAGGTCTATCCCCATATTTCTGCGTGGAGAGGGCGCACCGGATTCCAACTGGCACGCCAAAAGTGGGGGCCTCTCCACACCCTCTGATTGTCAAAATCCTGAATTACAGGGACAGAGACATGCTACTCCAAAAAGCAAGGGAAAAGACGAACATACAATTTGAAAATCAGCGGATCTCATTGTACCCGGACTACACAATCATGGTACAGCGACAGCGGACCTCTTTCCAAGCAGTGGAAAAAAAACTACTGGCAGCCCAACTCAAATATGCCCTATTGTTCCCAGCCAGGTTCAAAGTCATGCACGATAAGAAATCTTATTTCTTTGACAGCCCCTATAATGTGGAAGAATGGCTCGAGGTAATGGACTTGGAACATAGTCAGGAGAGACTGTCTGGCTTGGTGAGACACAGCCCCGTACAATCACAACAACAGCTACCCTGAGGCCAGGGAGGAGGCTTGAGGAACTCTGCAAGACTAGGTCCGACTCCGGCCCAGAAAATGACGAATAGAGCGGAGGCGCTAGCAGTCGCTTGATCCTTCTTTAGAGGATAATACAAAGATTTTGACGGACTCAGAGGACAGTACCATACACTTGGACTCAGAACATAGCATTACTTTTTTGCCCTCGGCGACGTCCCAAATGGGGGATGGCCTGTTTGACAACTGAGGGATGGTCATGAACTTTTCCCGCACTAGCCTCACACAGGGCTGACTGCTTGTGCACGGACATGATATCAAACATTAGAAAGTATCCTTTTTTCTTGAATTGGTTGAATTGTGCATTAATCAATGTAAATGATGCTGGTGATATGATTCGTTTTGTTATGTTTTTCCATTAATTGCACTTTGATAGGTAATCTAGACCAGTAAGATTCCACAAGTCCATAACTAATCCCAGGTAATCGTAGTCAGAATAACAGACAACTGTATGGTTAGCGGTGCTTAACCCCTACAAAGCGCACGCACTGTTCTATGGTTCTTGTATGTTTTAGTTTTTAGTTTGATTCAACACTGTTTGTTGGCTGCGCCATATATGGTTAGTTTGCAAGGGATGGGGATTTCCTGGTCTGCACGTGCTCATGGGCTCCGCACTGCACGGAGAACAACACGAGTAGAAATATATGTCTCATAAACAAACCGGCTTAGGCTCATACAACCTGTTGACCTGGAATGTACGGGTGCTAGGAGCTGTGAACAACTGACACACAGTACACGCCTACCTTCTTTGGAGAAGGGCGCAGAATGTGTTTTTACAGGAGTCCCATCTGATGGAGGCAGAGGCAGTGAAAACACTGAAATAATGGGGACACCGACTGTATACCACTAATTATTCGGTCTTTGCTAGAGGGGCGACCATCTGGATCTGCCATGGAGTCCCGTTAGTGGAAGTTGATCGACACATATATGATTGGGGCGATATATACTTTTGAAGGGCACTTTAAATGGTCTACCCGTAATCCTTGGTTATATATATGCACCACATTTCGATCAAGACAAATTTTTCTCTGGTCTTTGCAGAGCCCTGACTGGGTGGGATGCCATTCCCTGGATCCTAGGGGAAGACTGCAATTCTGTCCTAGACATAGAATTAGACAGATCCCATCCTCCATTACCCAGGGTCAGTACACACAAACAGGCTCAACTTCTGAACACTTGGATGCGGGGTTGGGGTTTCATAGATGTATGGCGAATGCTCCATCCTACACACAAGGAATATTATTTTTATTCCCCAGTCCATCAGCTTCATACCAGGCTTGATAGATTTCTTTGCTCCCACTCAATAGATGCACAAATACATCAATCGACATATCTAGCCAAAACATTCTCAGACCACAATCCCGTGGAAGTTACTCTGACATGGGGCAGGGTCCCGACCCCTGTACCGACATGGAAACTATGGCCCCACATCCTAGAGGATGCCCCCTTTCGGATCACATTACTAGACACCCTTAACAACTACTTCACAGACAACTGGAATACTGCCTCCTCCAACCTCATAGACTGGGATGCGTTCAGAGTGGTGGTTCGAGGCTCGGCAATTCGTGCTACTGTAGGGGTGTGCCAGGAAGCACACAGAAGACTTATAGACACAGAGACACTAATGACAGGGCTAGAACCAGCCGCAGTGACAGATGATGAAAAACGGGCATCTCTCCAGGAGGCTCGTATTAAACATGTGGAGACTCAGGAAACACTTAGACTTATGGATTACTGGGCATATACACAACTGAAACACACGGACGCCGACAAATCCGGAACATTACTAGCTCGAATACTAAGGGATTACTTAAGAACGTCTTTGGTCACCTGTATCTGTTCACCACAGAAGGGATTGATTCATACTCAAATAGAGATTAATGAAGCATTTTGTAATCACCTTAGTACTCTGTATGCGGCACCAACGCATATAAACGATGGCCTAATAGATGCCTTCTTCGACGGCTTGCAGTTCCCCAAGATCACGGAGGCTATGCGGAAAAGACTTTCAGGTCCCATCGCCCAACATAAATAAGAGCAGCGATCAAAGGCCTTAGTCGCAATAAAGCCCCGGGCCTAGATGGCCTGCCCGTTGAATTTCATGCGACATACTCTGAGGTTTTAACACCTCAACTTGAGGAGTTATATAAGACGGCTTGGGAAGCCGGTAAACTACCGCAATCCACGATGCAAGCTATGGTGGTGTCACTCCCCAAGCCAGGACGAGACAGCACTGAGATGTCCGACTATAGACTGCTATCGTTACTGGCTACCGAATATAAAATCCTTAGTAAGGCCCTAGCCATCTGCCTGGTCCCTGCTCTCCCCTCTCTTATACACAGTGATCAATGCTGGTTTCTCCCCACACGTAGCACTTCACTCAATACTAGGAGACTCCATCATATAATGAGGGCCATTCCCAGTGGGTATGACAGGGCGGAACGTCTGGCGTTAGAGCTACGTCAGGCATTTGACTCCATAACATGGGAGTACATGTTTGCAGCCCTGTTGCGTTTTGGTGTCCCCCAAGATTTCCTACAGTGGATACGTCTACTCTATGCTGAACCTACTGCAAGGGCACGTACCGGAAGGTATATCTCCCCAGAATACGCAGTACGCAGAGGTATTAGGCAGGGGTGCCCATTTTCCCCTCTCCTGTTTGTGCTTGCGTTAGAACTGCTAGCCATAGCTTTGAGGCTGTCATCTGGAGCTTTGGGAATTCCCATACAGGATGATTCACACCTTGTCTCAATATATGCAGACGACATCCTCATATATTTGTGTGACTTGGAGAGCGAGGCCAGCCTGCTCCCTGACGTCTTCTCCGCCTTTGAGGCTATATCAGGGCTGGCAATTAACGCAGGAAAGTCTCATGACTTTTATTTCTAAGAGGGTTTTTGTCCAGATGTAATCCAATTCGGTACCTATCAGATACCTGTGGCACTGGATACATTTAAGTATTTGGGCATTCACGTGTACAGGACTCCTTTGGACCAACTAGAAAGTAATTTAATGAAGGCCATCGCTTCGCTGCGCCATAGGATTTCCTTCTGAACATCCTTGCCGCTGTCCGCGATAGGGAGGATAGCCATCTCCAAGATGGTGATGCTACAGCGTCTAGTGTACTTCTTTGTCAATCTGCCACATTTCGCATTCTAGACACAATCTTGTTGGAACTTATATAGGGCGGAGGCAGGCGCAGAGTAAGTCTCAAGAAATTGCTGTTGGTATCGAACAGAGGAGGGCTGGGAGTCCCTAATTTCCGAGCATATTATAATGGATCCCAATTGCAATGGCTGTCTTTCTCGACGGCAGGCAGGAACTTACAAGAAAGAAACTATAATGCACAGGATCTAAAAAGGGGTACACCCTCAGATGGCCTACAGCTGTTAAACACGGCACTGCAATGCTGGGAAAAGGCCCTACAGTACACATCGACCACAATTCCATACGTGTCTATTATCTCACTACTGGGGCTGCCAGTCATGGGTGGTAGATTTACAATGGCTAGGTTACAGGATTGGATAGAGGTGGGAGTGGCAGAGGTAGGTTCATTCTTCGGAGATGGTGTATTCCTAGATCATGATACATTTGTGAGGACCACTGGGGCTCCTGACTGCCTTTACTTGCTACATGCAATGATAGTGCATTACATCAGGACGACATGGGCACCCCATCGTAGCCAGCCTCCACAACATGTCCTTGGTGCATCTGCTTTATTACATGGGGAGGGGTGAACACCTAGTTAAGTGGCTATATACCGGCATCCGAACACAGGCCTCCATCTGCCTTACGGATCTCCGTGGTTAATGGGCAGAAACTACAGACATGGTAATCACAGACAAAGCTTGGGAAAGCATTTTAGAACACTCCAAGCGGGTCACCCGAAATGCCAAACTTAAGTTTATACAGTATATGGTTCTCCACAGAGTGTATTTAACCACAAAGCGGATACATTGAATGTCCCTGGAGGCCCAGAACTACTGCCCGAGATGTAGGGAGGAGTGGCTGGCTTTGTTCATATGTTATGGTCTTGCCCATGCCTTAGGGAATATTGGGGACACATTTGTAATATGCTGGGATAAATCACACATCTCACAATGACAGACAACATATTAGAGGGCAGATTGGGCCTACGCAAGCACACCAAAGCCCAAAAGGTTCATCTGTGTTTTCTAGACCTAGCGCTTATATTGGCGATAAGAGCAATTACAATGAGATGGAAATCCCCAAGGAGCACCCCACTGCATATATGGAGAGAGGAGAGGCAGCGCGGAGAGCGCAGCACTTAGACGAGAGGAGGCGAGGGGGTTGAGAAAACGTCCCATCTCCATGGAATGGGACATTATGTTAGAAGAATTCACACACTTGGATATCCCACTTACATTTCTTGATCCATTCTCCTCCTGATTCCATACACCATTTGTCACATAGCCAGTGACAATTAGGGTAGACCACGGGGAAAGGCCCCTAGTACACCAGACGTATAGGTTGGAATCCATGATCTCTCAAGGATATGAGGTGGAATAGGTGGCGGCACACGGCCAGACCAGGAAGGGGGGAGGGAGAGGGTGGGGGTAGTTAACTCAGTTTAGGGATTAAAAGTACAAATATATGACAAGGTACTTTGGAGACATTAATAATCAATATGACTGATTTCACATGTTACATTTATTGCATTATAATTTTTATGCTGTGTAAATGATGGTTACGAAGATTGAAGTATATATATTTCCTTACGGAAAAAGATGGATTAAGGCTACATCAAAATGAAAATGCCATGAATATTTGGTATAATGTAATGTACTCTGAATAATGGCTCAATACCGTTTGTTTAAAAAAAAAAAAAAAAAAAGTAACTTGTTCTTTTGGTGGATACATAATCTTTCTGTAGATTCTCTCTGCTCTTCCTCCTCCTCTGAGGAGTTAGTACTGTTACTGATTCGATTCCAAGGTATGCAAACATGGTACGTGCTATATCTGTCAGTGTTGTTGCAATCTTCATTACTTTCCATACAACTCATTGGATATAATAAGGTATGATGCACCGTGCTGGTCGTTATGTCCAGAGGTGGAGTCCCAACTCATGTGGCATCGAGCTGTGTGGTGGATATATTGCTGGTAATGAACAAGTTACTTGCCTTCGGTAATGATGTTTATGTAAGAGACATACATTAGTTAGAGATTGCTTACCTTAGAATTACCTCCAGGCATCAGACTGGATCCGGAGAGTTTTTCTGTAGCAGTACCCATGTTCCTTGGTAGGTGGCGTCTGTTGACTCGGGGTCAGGGTCGCGGCATGACGTTGCAGTATCTACTTAGACACTGACGTCAGTTCTGACATGACTTTCCACACCAGAAGCGCAGAGCCATGCAAGACACGGACCACTTTGCACAAAACTAGGACCCTGGAAGGAAGTCCCTATCCCTGGAAGTCAGTTCGCAGAACGGGGAGGATGGGTGGGGCGATAAGGAATCTATAACAAATGTATGTCTCTTACAGATGCATCGTTACCAAAGGTAAGTAACTTGTTCATCTGAAAGAGACCATTAGATATAGATTCATTACCTTAGAAAAGATACCCCAGCAATGCCAACCCCGGAGGTGGTTCTGCAAACTAAGTTCACACCAGAAAGTCCTGGAGAACAGAACAGCCAAAAAAGCAGTCTCTCCGGACTTGGCTATCCAGGCAGTAATGTGCTGTGAACGTGTGCAGGGATGCCTACGTGGCTGCCTGGCAGATGTCAATCAACGGAGGGCGCGCAGTCCTACCAGAGGTTCCTTTTCGCAAAAGAATAGCCGAATTTGATGCATTTGCTAATACATTTTTTTATTCTTTTCCGGCTATCTTATCGACATGGTATTTTTTTCAACATTTAAGTGATGGAAAAGAAAACGTTGGTTTTATATATTTAATATAGCCTAGCTGTGTGGTATTTGACTCATTTTGCAAGTTCTACTTTAAAGGGAGGTAACTATATATTCTGTAATGGTTTTGTTAGTGATGTATCTGTGTATTAAATACACTGGAGCTGAAAATCGCTACATACATTTCAAATTGATGAACATAAACTCCGCATATATAGCTCAATTTTAAAGTTTAGCAAATCAGTATATTTGTTGCTTATGATGTGACAACCACCAGCAACATTGTTATACAGATCTTCGACTATAACATTAATTAAGCGTTAATGCCATCTCAGCAAACCTATATGAATCTCAATTTAAGACGTTTTCTGTACTAAAATTTAATGTAAGCATTATGACGCGTATGTTATTTTTACATTTTAGGAACCCTACATGGAAGGAGTGAATCCATTCATTAAACATAATAGACATCGAATGATAATGTTTTTAGATGAACTTGGGGTAAGTTATTTTCATCTATTTCCTTACAACTTTCACTGTCTTAAATATATATATTTGTTTTTAATTCTAACCAACTGTACTATGTTGTGTGATTGACCCAGATTTAAATTACAAAAGCATACATTCTGAAACAGAATGGTGCATTCTTGTCTCAACACCCAGATACTTAACTCTGATAAAATGACCTACTGTGCTTGTTGTCCTGCAGACACCAGACCATGTGCTCTCTTACTATGGTGCATAGCATATCTGAAAGAAACAGGTTAGTGTTAGATTCCTTACCTTAGAATATCCCCAGGCGTCAGACTGGATCCGGAAAGTTTTCGTCAGCAGTAGCCCTGCGCGTTGCTAGGCGTCGTCTGCGGCTCCGCGTCCGTCGTCGGGATGACGTTGTCTGAGTACTTAGACACCGCCCTTGCGCGCTGACGTCAGTTCTTTTTTTTTTCGCGCCAGCAAGCGCATATCCGGGAAGAGCAGTACTCTAGTCATTTTTTTACTAGCTTTTTTGATCTCTTTTGATCAAATTTCGAGTTGACCTTTATCTCGCGGTGCCGATAGGGATGCCTGGTTTTAAACCTTGCGAGGCCTGTCACCGCCTGATGTCGGTGACCAACCCCCCACTGTCGGTGCCTGTACTGCCTCGGGCCGACCATGATGACAAGTTGTGCCCCGACTGCCGGGCCTTGACCTCAAAGGCTAGACGGGAGCGGTCCCGTAAGCTGCTCGAGCACCGGCAGTCGGCTCCGCGCCGCTCGAGGACCCGGTCGAGGAGGAAGACGAGGGACCGTCGCGGAGCCCCAGTCATCGCCGCTCGGCGAGTCACCACAACTTGTCGGGCTCCAAGTCGAGGCATTCAAAAAAGAAGTAGAAGAGGCGTCATCGCTCTTTTGACTCCCCGCGCCCCCCGACGCTCGCGCAACGCGGCCAGTGGTTCGGGCGACACTGCCCACGCGGCTCCATCGGAGCCACAGGCGCCGCGTCCAGCTCCATACCCGCCGGTCCCTGGGCTGCACGTGACGCCGGAGGAGATCAGTGCTTTCCTCACGGCCATGAGGTCGCACTTCCCTCCGTCGGAACCTGCCGAGGCGCCTTCGGGCCCCCCGGGTCTGACTGGGAGCCCTAACGGGCCGGTGGCTCCAGACCCGGCGCCGTCTCGACGACTCCGGTCCCGACGCCGCAGGATCCAGGCCTGGATCCGGGTCGTCGCCAGTTGACTTACGACTCCTCCGCTGGTGCCGACCCCGAATTTCAGCCCCGGTCCGGGTCCGGCTTTGGACTGGCGCCCCTCAGCGCAGTCTCCAGCGTCGATGGGTGATGCCTTCACCTACGACCTGGCTCCATCATTGTTTCCTGCTTATCAGGAGGAGGACTGGCAGGGGTCTGAGGACCCTCTGGCACAGCAGTGCCAGTTGAGCCAGAACTGGGCAGAAGAGCTGGGGGAGGCCAGTAGTCTGGACACTTCGCCCGACACTGGATTCGTCTCTCCTCTCTCCGTGGCTTCGGAGGAGGGGGGCTGCTTACAGCGTGGTGTTGAACAGGGCGGCCAAAGACTTGGCTCTTGAGCTCCCTGTCACGGCAGTGAGGACTAACCTCCTCACTGAGGTGCTCAAACCGCAGGCAAGCTCCTTGGAGACTCTACTGCCGTTTAACGAAGCCCTCACCGACGTTCTGATGGGCACCTGGTCCAAGCCCTCCACAGGCCTCCCTGTGGATCGGAAAGTGGCCCGACGCCACCGCCCGGCTCCGGGCGACCCCTGCTTTCTGTCCGTTCACCCCACCCCGAGAGCCTGGTCATCCAGGCCTCTACATCCCAGACTGCATTCCCGACCGCTCCCCCGGATCGGGAATCCAAATGGTATGATCAGTTTGGGAAGAAACTGTTCTCCTCCCTGAGTTTGGGGCTGCGATCTGTGAACACCACCTGCCTTATGGGCCGTTGCACCCACTCTCTGTGGGATACGGTTGCGGAGGTGCTGCCACAGTGCCCGGAGGAGGCCCATTCACGGCTTGCCCAAACCTTGGCGGGACGCAGCACGCTACTTGATCAGGTGTGGACTTGACACCACGGACTCGCTGGGTAGAGCGATTGCAACGACTGTGGCGGGTCGCCGCCACGCCTGGTGGAGGTCCGCCAACATTTCGGGGGATGTCCAAGCCACGCTCATGGACATGCCCTTCGATGGCCGTTGCCTCTTTGGCGACAAAGCGGACAGTGTGCAGGAGCGTTTCAAGAACTACAGGGCTACTGCCAAGTCCTTGGGCCTAGACCAACGCCAGCAAACTTCCGCTTTTCGCCTCTTTCTTGGCCAAGGAAGGGGCGCCCGCACATGTCCTGCCAGCCACAGGCCGCAGAACCAGTCTCAACGATGACGTGGTTACTACCATGGCGGTGTTGGGGGACAACAGCAGTGTCAGTCTACATCCGCTCCTGCAGCATCTGCCTCTAAGCCTTCCTAGTCTGGCATTTCAGACCCATTCATGCCAGTTGGGGGCACGGTTCGCCATCACCTCCTCCACTGGCGTACCAGCACGTCGGACAGGTGGGTGCTGCAAATCGTCCGAAGGGGCTACTCCCTCCCCTTCAAGGCGACCCCTCCAGCCATGCCACCGTAGTACCACCGCATGTCGGGGGGGACACTTGCAACTTCTGCAGAAGGAAGTTACGGCCCTCTTGGCCAAGGGGGTCATCGAACACGTTCCTGGGCCAGAAGTAGGACGTGGTTGCTATTCCCACTACTTTCTGGTACCCAAGAAGGACAAAGGAGGCCTACGCCCTATCTTGGACCTACGGAGCGTCA
Source organism: Lissotriton helveticus (assembly GCF_964261635.1). NCBI lineage: Eukaryota > Metazoa > Chordata > Amphibia > Caudata > Salamandridae > Lissotriton > Lissotriton helveticus. The sequence goes on from NC_136059.1 coordinate 647,562,600, forward strand.
ACAGCTTCCTCCGAAGGAGAAGTTCAAGATGCTGACTTTGGTTCTGGTCCTAGCTGCCCAGGACCCAGGAGACTCGATGGTAGCGTTGGACTTGCCGGATGCGTATTTCCACATCCCCGTCCTGCCGGCCCACCGGCGCTACCTGCGGTTCACGGTAGGTCACGAGCACTTTCAGTTTACCGTGCTCCCTTTCGGCCTTACCAGCGCCCCTCGGATGTTCACGAAAGTGATGGCGGTGGTCGCAGCTCATTTGTGCACATCAGGGGTTCCAGTCTTCCCCTATCTCGACGATTGGTTGTTGAAGGCGGGCTCGCCCCAAACAGTCTTCTCCCACCTCCAGTCTACGGCCGACCTCCTGCACACGCTGTGGTTCTCCATCAACGTGCTTAAGTCACACCTGTGCCCCTCTCAGAAACTCCTTTTCATCAGAGTGCTTCTGGACTCTGTGCGCAGTTTCGGTTCCCCCCCCCCCCCCGCCCCCGAGCAGTGGGTTTGGGATATTCAGGCTCTGATTATGATCTTTCAGCCTTTATCCCGAGTCTCGGTCAGGTTCACGCTGCGGCTCCTGGGGCTGATGGCCTCCTGTATCCTTCTGGTGCATCACGCCAGATGGCGGATGCGGGCTCTGCAGTGGGACCTGAAGTTTCAGTGGGCACAACATCAGGGCAACCTGTCCGACCACGTCTTGATCTCGGTGGGCACTGCGAGTCAGTTGCATTGGTGGCTCACGAACCGCGATTGGGTCAGCGGCAGATCTCTCTCCCTACCCCAACCGGAGCACTTAGTGGTGACGGATGTGTCCCTCCTGGGGGCCACATGGGAGAGAGGGAGATCAGAGGCCTCTGGTCTCCGGCGGAGTCTCGGCTCCATATCAACCTTCTGGAGCTGCGGGTGATCCGACTTGCACTGCAGGCATTCCTTCCCTCTGTCCGGGAAGTGTAGTGCAGGTGTTCACGGACAACACCACCGCCATGTGGTACTGCAACAAACAGGGCGGGGTGGGGTCGTGGACCCTTTGCCAGGAGGCTCTGCGCCTCTGGCAATGGCTGGAACACCAGGGAGTCACCCTGGTGGTTCAACACCTGGCAGGTTCCCTGAACGCCATGGCGGACGAATTCAGCCGCCGGTGCATGATGGATCACGAATGGCGTCTGAACTCAGACATGGCGCCAAGTCTCTTTCAGCAGTGGGGAGAGCCTTGGTTAGATCTATTCGCCACCGAAGAGAACGTGCAATGTCATCAGTCCTGCACGTTGGAATTTCCAAGGCGGCACTGCTCGGTGGCGCTTTTCGTCATGAGTGGAGCTGCGGTCTGTTGTACGCCTTTCCGCCTATATCACTTCTGCCCAGAGTCCTGAAGAAGATCAGGCGAGACCGGGCCCAAGTCATCCTTGTGGCTCCGGACTGGGCACGAAGATACTGGTGTCCCGAGCTACTCAGCATGTCAGTCGATCCCCCGATTCGTCTGCCTCTTCAGGAGGACCTTCTGTCTCAGCAGCAGGGGACGGTCCTCCACCCGAACCTGTCCAGTCTCCACCTACATGCGTGGAGATTGAGCGGCGGCAGTTGAGGCCATTTGACTTGCTTCCTGAAGTTTGCGATGTGTTTCTGGCAGCCAGGCGTCCCTCCACAAAAACGGTTTAGGCCTGCAGGTGGAACAAATTTGTGGCATGGTGCACAGCAAAGGCTGTCGATCCACTCTCTGCCCCCCTTTCAGAGGTTCTCCTCTTCTTTATTTCTCTTGCTCAGCAGGGCTCTGCTGTAGGCACTATCAAGGGCTACCTCTCGGCCATTTCAGCCTTCTTAAGGCTTCCTGATCAGCCTTCTCTTTTCAAGTCCCCTGTTGTAAATAGACTCTTGAAAGGCATCACACACGTTTCCTCCTGTTCCTTTCATGATGCCTCAGTGGGACTTGAATTTTGTTCTAACGTATCTGATGTGCGCTCCTTTTGAGCCACTTCATAACTGTCCTCTTCGTCGTCTGACTCTTACGACTGCATTCCTGGTTGCCATCACCTCTGCCAGGAGAGTGAGTGAGCTCCAGGCTCTATATTCTAAACCTCCTTTCCTCTCTGTCCATCCGGACAAGGTTGTTCTAAGGACTCGTCCTTCTTTCCTGCCCAAGGTGGTCACAGCCTTTCATATCAGGTAGTCCATCACCTTGCCCACCTTCTATCCACCTCCGCATCCCTCGAAAGAGGAAGAGAGGCTCCACCGTCTGGACCCAAAACGTGCGCTCTCATTCTATCTGGATCGCACACGCCAGTTCCGGGTGGACTACCAGCTCTTTGTTGGTTATGTGGGCGCAAAGAAGGGATGGGCGGTGCACAAGCGGGCCATCTCTCGGTGGGTCGTCTTGTGCATCAAGGTTTGCTACTCTTTGACGATAAAGGAGCCTCCTGTTGGGCTGCGCGCCCATTCCACTCGGGCCACGCCGACTACTACTGCCCTGGGTCGGGGAGTCCCCTTGCAGGACATCTGCCAGGCAGCTACGTGGGCCTCGCTGCACACGTTTGCCAGGCATTACTGCCTGGACAGCCAAGTCCAGAGAGATGGTTTTTTCTGCCATTCCGTTCTCCAGGACTTTCTGGTGTGATTTTTGGTTCGCAGACCCACCACCGGGGTGGGTATTGCTGGGGTATCTATTCTAAGGTAAGGAATCTAACACTAACCTGTTTCTTTCAGATGCACAAGTTACTTACCTTCGGTAAGGATATATCTGAAAGAGACACGTTATTGATAGATTCCTTACCTTAGAATATCCCCAGGCGTCAGACTGGATCCGGAATTTTTTTGCGTAGCAGTACCCATGCGCGTCGGTAGGCGTCGTCCGCGGCTCCGTTGTCGGCGCCGTGATGTTGTCGTCGGAGTACTTAGACGCCGCCTCCGCGAGCTGACATCAGTTCTTCTTTTTTCCGCGCCAACTAGCGCAGATCTGGAAAAAGTTGTACCCTAGTCACTTTTTGACTAACCTTTTGAGATCCTTTTTGATCTATTTTCAGTCTATTCGACTCTGATGGTGCCGGTAGGGATACCCGGGTTCAAGCCCTGCACCGACTGCAACTGACTGATGTTGGTTACCGACCCCCATTGCCGGTGCCTGCACTGTTTAGGCCTGGACCACGACGACAAGTCCTGCTCCGACTGCCGGGCCCTGACGTCTAAGGCTGGACGGGAGCGGTCCCGTAAGCGACTCGAGCTTCGGCAGTCCGCCCCGCACCGCTCGAAGTCCCGGTCCGAAAGGAGGTCGAGGGACCGGTCATGGGGCCGGAGCCATCACAGTTCCGGGAGTCGTCTTCGGGCTCGAAGTCCTCAGGTAAGAGGCACAAGAAGTCGAAGAGGCATCATCGCTCTTCTGACTCCCCCCGACACTCGCGCGACGCGGCTGGGGGCGACACCGCCCACGCGGCTCCGCTGGAGCCGCAGGTGTCGCGGCCTGCTCCACACCCGCCGGTCCCTGGACAGGACGCGACGCCGGGGAAGATTGCAGACTTCCTCATGGCCATGAGGTCGCTCGCTCCTCCATCGGGTTCCGCGGCGCCTTCTGGCCAAGCGGCTCCGACTGGGTCCCCACGCGGGCCGGTTGCTTCGGCCCCGACGCTGCAGGGCCCCTCTAGGTCCGGTTCCGGATCGCCGCCGGTCGACCTCGCCGACGTCGGCCCCACGGGTGTCGCCCCCGGCGCCGTCCCAGGACGTCGTCGTCCCTGGTCCTGCCCTCGATTCGGGTCCGGCGCCGGAGCGGCGCCGCTCTCCACGACAATGGGAGATCTTTATTTCTATGACCCTACCCCATCTTTTGAGCCTGAGTACCAGGCGGTGGGTGATGAGGAGGATTGGGAGGGGTCTGAGGACTCTCTGGCACGTGAGTGCCAGTCTTCTGCGGACTGGACAGGAGAGCTTGGGGATGCCAGTGGTCTGGACACTTCACCCGACACTGGTTTAGTCTCCCCTCCTAGCATGGCTTTGGAGGAGGGGGCTGCTTATAGCGTGGTGCTGATGAGGGCGGCCAAGGCCCTGGGCCTTGAGCTCCCCGTCGCGGCCGTGAGGACTAACCTCCTCACTGAGGTCCTTAAACCGCAGTCAAGCTCGGCCGAGCCTCTGCTGCCGTTTAATGAGGCCTTGTCAGACATTCTTTTGGGCACTTGGTCCAGGCCCGCCACAGGGCAGCCTGTGGATAGGAACATGGCCAGACGCCACCGCCCGGCTCCAGGTGACCCTTGCTTTCTGTCTACCCACCCCACCCCTGAGAGCCTGGTTATCCAGGCCTCCAATTCCTAGACCGCATTCCCGTCGGCTCCCCCGACGGGGAATCCAAGAGGTACGAGACCTACGGAAAAAAGGTATTCTCCTCCCTAAGTTTGGGATTGCGGTCAGTCAATACCGCATGCCTCTTGGGCCGATACACCCACTCTCTGTGGGACACGGTCGCGGCCGTGCTGCCAGAATGCCCGATGGCGGTACGGGCTAAACTCGGCCAGGCTCTTGTGGAGGGCCGAGATGCGGCACGGTATTCCATCCAGTGTGGGCTGGACACTACCGGCTCTCTAGGCAGAGCGATGGCAACGACAGTGGCGATTTGTCGTCACGCCTGGTTGAGGTCCGCCAATTTCTCGGCCGATTTCCAAAACACCCTTATGGACATGCCGTTCGATGGCCGTCGCCTCTTTGGCGACAAGGCAGACCATGCGCTTGAGCGCTTTAAGGACTCCAGGGCTACGGCCAAATCCTTGGGCCTCTCGGCCCCGCGCCAGCAAACGGCTGCCTTTCGCCCCTTTCGTGGCCAAGGAAGGGGCGCCCCCACACGTCCTGCCAGCCACGTGCTGCAGACTACCTCCAGCGCGGTGGCGGACGTGGAAACCGCCGTGGCGGCGGTCGGGGACAACGGCGAGGCCAGTCCACACCTGTCCCTGCAGCATCCCCCTCTAAACCCTCCTAGTCTGTGCTTTCAGGCCCATGTGACGCCAGTGGGGGGCAGGGTTCGCCATCACCACCTCCACTGGCGCACTGTCACATCGGACAGGTGGGTGCTGCAAATCGTCCAAAGGGGCTACTCCCTCCCCTTCGAGGCGACCCCTCCAGCCATGCCACCGCAGTACCACCACATGTCGGGGGATCACTTGCAACTTCTGCAAGAGGAATTTACGGCCCTCTTGGCCAAGGGGGCCATTGAGCGCGTTCCTGGGCCAGAAGTAGGGTGTGGTTGTTACTCCCACTACTTTCTGGTACCCAAGAAGGGCAAAGGGGGCCTACACCCCATCTTGGACCTATGGAACATCAACGGCTTCCTCCGGAAGTAGAAGTTCAAGATGATAACAATGGCTCAGGTTTTGGCTGCCCTAGACCCTGGAGACTGGATGGTAGCGTTGTACTTGCAGGACGCTTATTTTCACATCCCCGTCCTCCCGGCCCACCGGCGTTACCTGCGGTTCACGGTAGGCCACACGCATTTTCAGTTTACCGTGCTCCCCTTCGGCCTTACCAGCGCCCCAAGGGTGTTCACGAAAGTGATGGCGGTGGTCGCAGCTCATCTGCGCAGGTTAGGGGTTTCAGTCTGCCCCTACCTCGACGACTGGTTGTTGAAGGCGGGCTCGCCCCAGACAGTCGTCAGCCACCTCCAGACTACGGCCGAGTCTCGGTCAGATTGACGCTGGGGCTGATGGCCTCCTGCATCCTTCTGGTGCATCACGCCCGGTGGCGGATGCGGGCTCTGCAGTGGGACCTGAAGTTTCAGTGGGCCCAGCATCAGGGCAACTTGTCCGACCATGTCTTGATCTCGGAGGGCACTGCAAGACAGTTGCGGTGGTGGCTCACGGACAGCGATTAGGTCAGCGGCAGATCTCTCTCCCTACCCCAACCGGAGCACGTAGTTGAGACGGACGCGTCCCTCCAGGGCTGGGGGGGCCACATGGGAGAGGCGGAGATCAGAGGCCTCTGGTCTCCGGCGGAGTCCCAGCTCCACATCAACCTTTTGGAGCTGCGGGCGATCTGGCTTGCACTGAAGGCATTCCTCCCCTCTGTCCGGGGGAGTGTAGCGTAGGTGTTCACAGACAACACCACCGCCATGTGGTACTGCAACAAACAGGGCGGGTGGGGTCGTGGACCCTTTGCCAGGAGGCTCTGCGCCTCTGGCAGTGGCTGGAACATCAGGGCGTGACTCTGGTGGTTCAACACCTGGCAGGTTCTCTGAACGCCAGGGTGGACGAACTCAGCCGTCGGTGCATGATGGATCACGAATGGCGTCTGAACTCGGACGTGGTGCAAGACCTCTTTCAGCAGTGGTAAGAGCCTTGGTTAGATCTATTCGCCACAGAAGAGAACACGCAATGTCATCAGTTCTGCGCGTTGGAATTTCCAAGGTGGCACTTGCTCGGCGACGCTTTTCGTCACGAGTGGAGTTGCGGTCTATTGTACGCCTTTCCGCCTATACCACTTCTGCCCAGAGTGCTGAAGAAGATCAGGCGCGACCAGGACCAGGTTATCCTTGTGGCTCCGGACTGGGCACGAAGATATTGGTATCCAGAGCTACTCAGCATGTCTGTCGATCCCTCGATTAGTCTGCCTCTTCAGGAGGACCTTTTGTCGCAGCAGCAGGGGACGGTCCTCCACCTAAACCTGTCCAGTCTCCACCTCCAAGCTTGGATATTGAGCGGCGACAGTTGAGGCCATTTGACTTGCCTCCTGAAGTCTGTAATGTCATTCTGGCAGCCAGGCGTCCCTCCACAAAGTTGGTATACGCCTGCAGGTGGAACAGATTCGTGGCATGGTGCACAGCAAAGGCTGTGGATCCACTCTCTGCCCCTCTTTCTGAGGTTCTCCTCTTCCTTCTTTCTCTTGCCCAGCAGGGCTCTGCTCTGGGCACTATCAAGGGCTACCTTTCTGCTCTTTCTGCCTTCTTGAGGCTACCTGAACAGCCATCTTTGTTCAAGTCCCCAATTGTAAATAGGTTTTTGAAGGGCATCACACACGTTTCCTCCTGTTCCATTCGTGATGCCCCAGTGGGACTTGAACCTTGTGCTCCCTTATCTGATGTGTGCTCCCTTCGAGCCACTTCATAACTGTCCTCTCCGTCTTCTTACACTTAAGAATGCTTTCCTGGTTGCCATCACCTCTGCCAGGAGAGTGAGTGAGCTCCAGGCTCTTTCTTCAAAACCACCTTTCCTTTCTGTCCATCCGGACAAGGTTGTGTTGCGGACAAGACCCTCTTTCCTGCCCAAGGTAGTCACAGCCTTCCACATCGGGCAGTCCATCACCTTGCCCACCTTCTTTCCGCCTCCGCATCCCTCGAAAGAGGAAGAGAGACTCCACCGTCTGGACCCAAAACGCGCGCTCTCATTCTATCTGGATCGCACACGCCAGTTCCGGGTGGATGACCAACTCTTTGTTGGTTACGTGGGCGCTAAGAAGGGACGGGCGGTGCACAAACGGACCATCTCTCGGTGGATTGTGTTGTGCATCCAGCCTTGCTACTCCTTGGCTAAAAAGGAACCTCCTGTTGGGCTGAGGGCCCATTCAACTCGGGCCACGGCGACTACTACTGCCCTGGGCCGGGGAGTCCCCTTGCAGGACATTTGTCAGGCAGCTACGTGGGCCTCGCTGCGCACGTTCGCAAGACACTACTGCATGGACAGCCAAGTCGGGAGGGATGGCTTCTTTGGCCGTTCCGTCCTCCAGGACTTTCTGGTGTGATTATTGGTTCGCAGACCCACCACCGGGGTTGGTATTGGTGGGGTATCTATTCTAAGGTAAGGAATCTATCACTAACGGGTCTCTTTCAGATGCACAAGTTACTACTTGTGTAACGATATATCTGTAAGAGACATTAGTTAGTGATAGATTCCTTACCGACCCACCCATCCTCCCCGTTCTGCGAACCGATATCTAGGGTTAAGGTCATCCCCTTTCAGGGCTCTAGTTTCATGGCACCAGTGTTGGTTCTATCATGGCTCTGCATTTCTGGCGCGGAAAAGCTGTGTATAAGAACTGACGTCAGCCCGCGGAGGCAGCGTCCAAGTACTCCGACAACGTCATCACGACGCCGACGACGGACGGGAGCCGCGTACGACGCCTACCGACGTGGTGGGTACTGCTACGCAAAAAATTTCCGGATCCAGTCTGACGCCTGGGGATATTCTAAGGTAAGGAATCTATCACTAACTAATGTCTCTTACATATATATTGTTACACAAGTAGTAACTTCTGCATCTGTAAGAATCAGTAGTTAGTGTTAGATTCCTTGCCGCCCCACCCATCCTCCCCGTTCTGCGTACCGATATCTAGGGTTAAGGACATCCCTTTCAGGGCCCTAGGTTCATGGCACCAGTGTCGGTTTCTATCATGGCTCTGCGTAACTGGCGCGGAAAGCTATGTACAAAACTGACGTCAGCGCGCGGGGGCGTCGTCTAAGTACTCTGACGACGTCATCCGGGCGATCACGACGCCGACGATGGACGCGGAGCCGCAGACGACGCCTAGCGACGCGCAGGGGTACTGCTGACGAAAACTTTCCGGATGCAGTCTAAAGCCTGCGGATATTCTACGGTAAGGAATCGAACACTAACTACTGATTCTTACAGATATATTGTTACCGAAGGTAAGTAACTTGTGCTTTAATGCTAGTCACTAAGCTTTACCAGATACCTCAGATTCTCCAGTATTAAATCACATGCTTGAATCTTCTCCATCATTGAGGTGGGAGTACAGTGGTAATTACAATAAGCAGTAGAAGGCCAGGCTTCACACAGTAACGCCAAAAGGAGTGACATTGTCAGCTAATTGATTTCGTTTTAGGAAGAGCCAAATCCCAGCCAATCGGAGAGCAGTTTTTTAATCATCCTTCCCCTCAAAGGTCACCACACCTCAGATTTCTAACCGTACATCCTGTGTAGAGTCTCTCCTATGCTCAGTTATTTGAGAAGCTATTGAATTTAACTTTTTCTGACCTTTGACTGCCTGGTTACATTGGATCCATGATATCAGTGACAGAAGGGTACAAAAAGGAATTATTTAGGCCTTGAAAGGCATGTGGAAAACTGAGGCATTTTCAGAGGAACCCCACAAACAATGTCTATATTGCCTTAACTCTAGTCACAAGGCTAAGGATTGCAGGTTATGCAGAACATTTTCTTTAAAAGTCCTGAAGGACAGAAAGGCAAGAATTCTAATGTGGCAACAGAAGAAAATATTGGCAGGCACTCCAGGCTCCGGAGAGGATGAGACCGAAACATCAACCAAGAAAGAGAGAAAGGTATGAGGCAGAATCCTGCGAACAGCTACCTAAGAAGTTTGCAAAAAGAAAAAGACGACTGCAGGAGTACACAACGCACATCTATCCATCTATCTTCTCCTGAGCTTTCTAGAACAAGGCAAACAAGATCAGAGCCATCTACTCCGTTTGATGTTGCTTTGGCTTCTTCAGGGACAGATAAAGGGGCGGAAATTGTTAAGGTATTCTGGGTATGAGGCCAGTTTTTTGCAAAACTAGGCAATCTGGCTAATTTTGATGCAGTCCGGGACTATAGTGTACATGTGAAATTTATTGTGATCAGTCAGGCTGTGAGTAAAAGACTTGTCTTTCAAAATATTAGCCGATTAAGCAATTCTAGAGGCCAGCAATTGTGATCATCTGGTCGTTTTGCATTATCTCCTTGAAAAATTGACATATTTGTCAGGTTCTGCAAGTGAAAGTTTCATGGTTTAAATCTGCTTTTCATTTGGCAAGTGAAAGCTTGATTCTCTTACAGCGCCAAGACACCCTAGGGCATAAGTTTGTACTCTATAAGTCACATTTACATTACATTATATGTGGAGATTTTCTTGCAGTTGTATTTGTTGAGGAGATTATTTAGATATACCTGTGGATTAGAAACACTTTTGACAATGGCAAGGAGCTTTCTGGGGTGTTTTTTAGAAAGATTGATTTCATATCAGATGAAGAATGCTTAGGCTTCTAAAATGTGTTTCTTCCACTCTGTGTTTGAGGCAGCGTTTCTAAGTTCAAGTCTGAAGGGGTTATTACACTGTTTGCATTCTGTATTTGAGGATTGTCCATTCTTCAAAAAGTTCTTAAGAGAACTATTTTGATGACTTATGAATTTTGTGTCACTGCAATTTTATGGTGGGGGCATGTTTATCTACCTCCACTGTCATGACTGTGCTTGATACGTTAATGTTCGAGTTAGGGTAAAGTTTGTGAGGTTGTTTTTTATGTTCAAGGAGATAACATTTTCTGGTACAGTCCTATTGGTATCTTAAAAATATCTCACTCAGACCTTTAGTTTATTTGACCCCAGATGACATTTTTGTTAATAGGAGATGGCGTGCTCAGTCGAGTAGGGTGGGTCATTCCAACATTAACAGTTTTTTTCTTTATTTGTTCAGAATCACATCGTTTTGAGTTGTATATGACTGCGATGAAACAGAAATATTGTCAGTTAGAATGAGGCTGGATCATGTTTATCTCTCTTGTGAGGTTTGAAGCCTCCTAGCAAGATTTTGATTGCAGCAAAAATGTTTTTCTTCGCTGTGAAATCTGTGAATAGGATATTATCCCCGAAGGATGATATGTTATAGAAGAATTTGGGAAATGATGGACCTAGTATTCCAGTTGTATAAAAAGGTCTAGAACAGGTTGGGAGGAACTTGCAAGTCACGTTTGAGTCTGGAATAATAGATCAAGAGTTTTGAGACAATCGTATCTTCAATTTTAAGGGTTTGTCTAGCATCCCCCAAACATTTGTAGATTAGGCATCTGTGATGGTTTTTAAGTCTTGGAGACAGGGGCTGAGCAGATCAGTAAGTGAATATGTTTATTGGTTTAACTGTTATTATACAGTCTGGTTTCATGCGGTGTGGCCCATGAGATCATGAGTGTCACTGAATAGGTCTCTGATGTTTTGGGGAAGTTACGGTGTAATACGAATGGATCAATTACTTAAATTCCCTCTCGGGTAGTGCTTCACATGCTGTTTTAGGGCATGTTTCTTTGTTACTTTGTGGGGTGAACCTAGAATATGGGGTTAAGGAGTGGAGGGGAAGCAGAAGTAAATGAAGGGCTTGGAACTGTGGCCTGTTATGACAAGCAGTCTTTCAATTGTGAGTGTGAAAAAGGGAATGAATTGTGCTCGGTAACGAGCAAGCCACATTTTTTAGGTCTCGCTGATCCAGCATGCATGCGCTGTCAGTTAGTAACTGGCTTTTTGAAGGGCTTTCTTCGGCCACCAGCAAGTGGTTACGCGCGCAGGCATGCGCTTAAGAGCACAGGCGCCATCTCGCGGGCACCCTTACAGCCGCAATGACTTTCACTTTTGCGGTGCCGATGGCCGCGCGGCCAATGCTTGTTGATATAAAGATGCTGGTCACTCTGTTTCAAAACAAGTCTTCTGAGAACTGTGTGTCTCCTGCAGCTACTCTTCTCACCAGATAAAAAGAGGGAGAGAAAGACAGAGTGTGCGTCTGCGCATGTGTGTCTCAATTGTTTGTCACAGGTACCATGCCAGGGGCTGCTTTATCAGCCATTCATTCTACCTAGTATAAAAATGCGAATCGCTCATGATGCGGAAAGTAACAACTACTTTTATGCACCAGGAGAGTTTTACCTTGCTGTGTGCACTAAAAACCAAGGATATTTTTACTTCAAAAAATGCGTATCAACTTATATAAACAGTTTTCGAGTTTGACTTTGCTCTACAACTCTCTACTGGGTCAGTGGGAGAGCTCTTTGACCACGACCTTTATCCTGACAGATTTCCTTGCCCCGGGCGCCATTACTCACCAGTAGCACGTGGCTCAAACCATATGGCACGCGCCATGTGCTTCATTGCCAGCGAGGATGCGAACCCTGCCTGCCCCATCTATTCAGGGCCTCTTGCTAGTGGTTTCAGAATGTCACAAGCAGTAGGACCGCGGGCGTGCATTGGCTTCAGTGACAGACTCTGGAAGCCTGTGTGTCAGAGAGTACGGCATTCCTGACATTCTTCCGGGAAGTCTCCCGTGTCTCACCACATGAAGATTCCAGTCCGCCTTTGAATCAAGAGCTGGAGGCCCTAAGGCAGTGGTGCTCAGGGAAGGTCTGTGCTACATAGTAAATGACAGTTATTATATTGTTTTACTTATCAGTTGAGACGTGTAATCTCGGGTGTTATACCATGGTCCGTAATAGATCATTTAAACACTTCAGTTCAGTGCTTAAATGATGCAATTCGATCCGCAGTCGAGGTAGTTGTAAGCGTTAATGCCTTCGAGGGTAACAATGTACTGAATTTATTTTAGGACATTTGCAATATAAGGACAGCGTTGGAAAATGAGGCTTGAATGCCAGAAACGGCCCTTAAATTTTGGGTTTCCAAGATTCTGGAGTCCCTGCACTTTATGCCAAAGTGAAATAGAATCGACCGATCTCGGCCGGGCTTTTGCAGGTACCTTCACGACAACTCAGAACAACCTCCATCTTAGGAGTCTTGGAACCTCTGGTTTACAAATAAAAGTGGTTCATCCGAGATCCCTTTTGCCAAATCTGGACACGGTCAAAGGTTGTGTTAAGACTTGGATGTCCCATGCACGGTGTATAGGTGACTTGCACAGCCCTGAATGCTTGACTTACATGTATCTAGTGTGCTGACTTTTGATTTTTGGCGCTGCATCATACTAATCTAGCATGTGAGCAGGGGCTTAGGCCTGGTCATGAGGATGTCCTAAACTTGTCCTGTGACCTGGAGGGCTCCACCAATTACGTCCTCATAAGCTGCCAATATACTACTGTCCCTTTCTAGGATTTAAAATATAGAGCGGCGATGGCAATTCTAATCTATAGTGCTGTGAGACCAATTTTAACTGAGTGTGGAGGCCTACTACCCTACTTTGGTGAAGCTCCACATCTCTGCATTTACCCAGTTACTTGTGCTAACATCACTCGGGATAGCCTATAAAGTCTAACATGCATTTACTGCAAAATAGCAAGAAATAAAAATAGCCAATAGGTCTCGCCTTTGGGACCTTATAATTGTTTAGTTATCCAGCACAATATCCTTGGTGCAACAACATCAACTGTTGCATGGCTAAACACTTAGAAGGTCCCAAAGGCGAGACTTATTGGCTATGCCAATGCTTGTTCTATTAGAGAACTTGTTCAAAGTGTGGTGTTAGAGGAATTTGGCACAATTGGAGGTGCTAAATGCCTGAATGCCTAAACCGGTGATAGTGGATTGATGAGATTGAGTGAGAGAGGAGGGTGAATTAATGTATGTTGAGTGGGGAGTTGGTGCTTTTGCTTCATGATCACGCACTTTAGTGTGGAGGTACATTGAGAGGTGATGTTTGATAGTGGTGGGTCAGAGCTTTAAGGTAGGTAATGAGTTTGGTGTTATGTGGTTGAGTTGGTCACGGTTATTTGCGATTCATGGGACTGTCAGTGTTTGGAACAGTAGGTTGAACTGAGCAAACGTGATGTCTGTAGTTTGGATAATTATGTTGCATTGTTCTTAAATGAAGATTGTGGCGTTCTGGATCCAGTCCGGTACCTGGTGGATATTCAGAACGTGAGAAATCTGTGGAAAGATATAGTTTTAACCAGAAATATCTGTGCACAAGGTAAGTATCTTTTCTTTAGGCATGCGCTTTTAGAAGATACTATTTCCTACGCAGTTCCTTTATCTGTGAAAAAGCCTAGCCAGTGGCATACCACAGAAACATTTCTCAGTGATGGAAGGTTCCATCTATGTCTGTGTTGCAATCATGTTGCATAGTGCAGTCATATCCTGGCATTAACTCCCTCATATTTTATTTAAAATTTTATTTAGCTAATTTGCACCATGAATTAATGGTATGCTTTACCTAAGTAACCGATATAGACAATGAACTATATAGCCATCCGAGCACCATCTACTAGCCATCAGTCGATTAAACAGACGCTGTTGTGTTGGAGAATGCTCAGTGCATTTGGGAATGCTGTCATTCAGCAAAATGTAGGGGTTAGTTGGGATGCTTCGATATATTTAAATGTTCGCTAAAAAGTGTAATTTTGGAGCCTCCTGAAAGACAGAAGGTAAAGTTGGGTAAGCAGCTGAGCAGTGAGTGAGTTAAAAAGATAAGTAGTTTTTCCGGTGTTGGTCTGTTTCATGGCTTGGGGTCCTGAATTAGGGAGTCCTGATATGCAGTGAGCCTTCTCAGGCATTCAGGCTTTATTGGCTAAATTAATATTGCTGTGGATAGATTTGTATGGGTGGCATTATGTTTTAATTTGGGCCTTGCTTCTAGGCATGACCAGTAAAGTTCTTGTAGGTTTAGGGAGGTATGATTGAACGTTTTCATGTTCGAGAATAGTGTTCTGGCGGAGTGAAAACCAGCCTTGATCGGGACGAGAGAGCAATTAGAATTCCTAACTGAAAAGGGTTTCCTAAAGCCAGACAGGAGATGAGCAGGGCATGAGCTACTGCCTTTAACTAGTTGATGGGTCGCAAATAATTTTTGCCTTCAGTGAATTTAAATAGATATTTGCTGATTTGAGACAGTTTGTTTATGTTTAGTTATTGTGTGAGTGTGTGGTCTAGCATGACACCTAATAGTTCTACTAGCAGTGATAGATCGGGGAGAAGCTTTCTACTTTTAATACCTAAAGATGTGTCTGGTCAATTGTGCTTTTAGATTGTGGGTTTATGACAAAGATATTCAGATTTTTGTGGGTTTCACATCAGAAAATTGACCGGCATTCAAAACCGCAGTTTTGCTGAATAAGTGTTCAAGAGCGATGATGTTATGAATGGACAATGTTTTAGGTAGAGTTGCATATTATCCATGTGTTGATGAATATTGACTTGAGTCCGGCAGGTATTTGCTTAGGGTTTCTACATACGCATTGAACAGACCTGGGATAGTATAGATCCTTGCAGGACTACCCATATATGGGGAGAAGCATTTGATTCTATACCAACATAGGAGAGTGAGAAGTATTACAAGGGGTTCTCTCACCTTCCATAGTCAAGCAAAATAGTCAACTAGAGTAAACTCTCCAGTACTTTTTTTTATTTTCTCTCTCTAAATCTCTCTAACATTAAACCACCCTAGGGTTTTTATATACTCCAGCAGTGCCCTGAGGGCTCTCAACCCAAGCAAAACTGACCAATCTTGCTGTATTTATCTACCTGAACACGGGCTCTCCCACATCTCGAAGCTCTGCACAGGCTGCAATGTTAAAATTCCTGAATTGACATCGCTTCCTGTGGCAGGGCTGACTAGAAAACAGATACATTCTAGTCAAGGCACTGCCTGGAACTGTGTCCTGATCAATGCAAGATCTCTGGTTAAGCGCAGTATTGAATATGCCTCCTTTTGGGAAAATGAAGGTATAAAGATAGCTTTTGTTACTGAGACCTGGACGGTTGACTCCTCAGGGCCAGACCTGGTGAAAGCCACAACGCCTTACTATATCTGCTATTCACTCAGCAGAGCTCAGAAAAAAGGAGGTGGTCTAGCAGTCATACATCACACCATCATATCATCCTTTAAGCCTCTAATAAATGAGGAATGTGAAGCTCTGGAGTTCTGCCTTCAGATTTCTCATCGGGATTCCTTTAGAGGCTCCCTTATCTACAGGCCACCAGGCCCAAGAAAACATTTTATTACCCAAGTTGGCAACATTTTAGAAATTGGGCTTAGCACTTCCTCATTTACAATATTAGGCGATTTTAATTTCCATCTAGAGGCAGACCTTGACCCAGATACAGCCAACCTTCTGGACCTTATGTTAGGTGGAAATCTAGAACAATTGGTTTCAGGAGCCACGCATCAAGCAGGTCATTCTCTTGATGGGATCTTTTCCAATAACCCCTTACTCTTTCACAAATGTACTCCCTCTCACATGGACTGATCACTCAGCAGTACTCTTTAAGATTACCATACCTAATCACTCGGGTACTAAACCCTCTAATGAATACGTTGAATCTAGAGCCTTGAAAAGCATAGTAGTGGAGTATTTACACAGCCTCCTATTAACTACCGACACCTCATCTCCCATTAACCTGGATCACTGGATCTGGATGTACCAACGCCTACTCTAAGTGGCTTGAAGAGACAGGGAATAAGCTAGCCCCCTTAAAAACAGTTCGCCTCCATTGAACACGACCTTCAGCACCTTGGTACTCACAGGAGCTCAAAGACCAGAAACTTATATATGTAAACATCTTGAAAGAAATTTGAGAAAGTGATTCAAGGACAAAGATAAAAAGGAATGTAAAGTAAGTTTAGCTCAATAAAAACAGCTGCTGCTAAACACTAAACAAAAATAGTATACGGACAAGATCCATGAGGCCAAAAATTCACCCAAAACACTCTTCAAAACAGTGAATTTCCTTGCCCGCCCCAGCTATCCCAGCAAGCCAAGACCTATGCAATAAAATAGCCAAGTTCTTCTATGACAACGTTAACATCATCTTCTCTACATTTTCAGATTCATCCAATGGAATGACATCTGACCCCGCCACCTGCCCTTGGACAGACTCATATAAAAAACCTAATCTCGAACTTACCAGTTTTAGCCCTCTCTCTGAAGGGGACACTTACAATCTTCTGGTTAAAACTAAATCTGGTTCTCCCTACGACCCATGCCCAATAGAGGTATTAAAACTAGCGGGATACACTGTGGCATGCAAACTCACTTCCATCTTTAACCTTATGTATAAAGAAGGATACTTTCCAAGGGAATGGAAATAGGCTTCCATTCTGCCACTACAAAAAAAACTAATTTGGATTCTAACGTTCCAAACAACTTCAGGCCCATATCCAGACTTCCTCACACAGCAAAATGAATAGAGAAAGATAAGAATAATCAACTTAACCAGTTTCTTAAACTTGCTCAGGCACTTGACCCCACCCAATACAGATTTAGAGAAGGCCATAGTACGGAAACGGCTCTTATCAAGTCTACGGAAGAAATCAGAGCTACTCTAGATCAAAGAGGCAGGGCCGCCCTGATCATGTTGGACCTGTCGGCTACCATGTAGTGCTGGTGGACCGATTAGATGAGATAGGAGTTAAGGGCAATGCCCAAAAATGTCTAAAATCCTTTCTCTTAGAAAGAACCCAAACTGTCAAGTTAGACAAATTTGAGGCGGATGCCTTCTCTCTACCATGTGCAGTTCCGCAAAGGTCTTCATTGAGCCCGACACTCTTTAACGTTTACGTGTCCTCTCTTGCTCCCGTTGTTGATTCCTACAGTTTTAATTTAACAGCATAGGCCGACGACACCCAAATCGTAGTAACTATTCAACCAGAACGATCACAAGACACTGCGGCCAAATTTCACAACTGTATGTACGTGATAGGAAACTGGATGGCATAAAACTGCTTGAAGTTAAATTCCAGTAAGACCGAGGTTGTGCTATTTGGGAACAACCCAGCTTTCTGGGCACCCAACTGCTGGCCGAACTCAATAGGACTACTGCCAGACCTGTAAGCAGAGAACGGCCCGAGACCAGGGTTCAATTCCCGACGCGGCAGGGTCTTGGACCAGGGTCAACGGACTTGATAATTCTCGCCTCAATGCCTACTCTAACCAGGGAACACAATCGGTAACTCTGGGCATTAAGCTTGCCTCATCTCTACAACGGCCCCCCACAGACGCCGGGGATGCCTGGTTTCACCCTGGAGATACCCAGAAAGGGACCATCTCACAGGGAAAACCAGGACGGGTTCCCCAGCGGTCTACAGCGCCAGGACACTCGGGTAGAGTAACAGTGCGCTTTACAAGTATCCCACACACACACAGTCCCGACCAGGAAGGTGAAAAACCTGGGAATTTGGATCGATGACACTCTTAGTTTCTAGGACCAGGTGAACTCAGTGGCATCTTCTACCTCGTTCACCCTTAGATCCTGCAAAAAAAATCATGACTCTAATTCCTAAAGAAGCACAACAAATGGTAGTAACTGCATTAGTAATGTCTAAACTGGACTATTGTAACAGGCTCTACCTCAAGCCACAAGAAGGCCTAATGAATAAATTACAGATTCTCCAGAACGCAGCTGCCAGACTAATTGCTGGAACTCCTACATATGCATCTATCACAGGTTCAATCAGAAGACTACACTGGCTGCCTATGAGGAAGTGTAACAAGTTTAAGGCACTGTGTCTGTTCTTCAAAGCACTGCATGGAACAGGACCAGAATTCCTAAAACAACACTTCTGTTGGTACTCGCCCAAAAGAACACTCCAATCGTCGGATGCCAAATTGGTAGTTCACGCCCCGGATGAAAAAAGCCAATTGGGGCGGCAGAAGTTTTATCGCTTATTCAGCCATAGCCTGGAACTCCTTCCCTCCACATCTAAGACACATGACCAACTTGACGGCATTCAGGAAGGCCTTAAAAACATGGCTTTTTACCAATTAGGTTGCATTTAGTATATAAATCAATCTCCCAGTTTCCGTCAGTAGGCACTTCACCCTAGCGCCAGGACACCTTTTTGGTAGCAGCAGCGCTTTACAAATGCAATTAACATAACATATGACTCTCTCCCACTATGGTTACTAGTGGAACGTGTCTCTCCAATCCTAAAGAAACTAAACATGGATGCAAATATTTCAGTTAAATAACAAAACAGTTTCAAACCGGCTGGGGAAAATCATTCAGAAAGGAGCTGCCTCCCAACTCATATCTTACATAAATGACAAATAACTGGTTCCAATCATGTTTCAGCACACAATAGAAAATCTCTGAAAATCTTTAAAATAAAATCTCTTCAAAATCCTTGACTTGCTGGTATTACTGTATATGTTGGCATTATTTGACACTGTAGGCCATCAGAAATTGCTACAGAATAGGACTCTGGATACAATCCTGCGTCTTAAAGAAAGGAGCATGGCCGACATCAAAGTGAAAGCGCGGCATGGGACGATTTTACAACAAAAAAAACCATTTGTTTGTAAACTTGACAACCAAATGTTTTTTTCTGTAAAAGTGCCCCATCCCGCGCTTTCAAGTTAATGGTAGACGGACACCTTTCTTTACAAGAGTCGCATCTAAAGAAAGGGGTTTTGCTATCATTTGTCAAAGCGCGGCATGAGGCGCTTTTACCCAAAAAAAGTCAATCTTAAACAAATGCTTTTTTTTGTAAAAGCCCCCCATATCGCGCTTTCACTTTGATGGCTGCGCACCTTTTTTTAGACGCGGGTCGTCTAAAGAAAGGGGCGTGGCCACCATTAAAGTGAAAGTACGGCATAGAGCGCTTTTACAAACAAGCATTTGGAATGCAGTAGATCTCGCCTTTGCAAGAGTCTAAGGTATTAGCATTGTAAATGACAATGCCTTTTATTTATGTTTTAAAAACCAAAACATAAATAAAATGCATTGTCATTTACAATGCCAATAGCACATACTTGCATAAATGCAAGACCTATTGCATTTCATATGTTCGTTTTAGGACCCTTACCCACTCAGGGGATGCTCCATTATAGAGTCCTTGTCCAGATGCCTAGTGTTTCTGGATGGGCTCAACCTTGAATACCAAGGGAACTCTTTTTTTAATTTTTTTATTATAGTTTTCAAAACCTTTATTGACAAATAATATTTTGACACTGCTTTAGGCCAACAATCCGGAGGTAGGCAGCTAATGCGGCATAGAAAAGACATAATGATATTCATTGCAATCAGTTACAGCTTCTACATAAGCATGTCATTTCCCGAAATTATCGATGGTGTGTCATATAGCGGCAATATCATGCGATACTTGCATTTGGTAGTTTCATAAGGTCTTGACAGTAACGAAAACCGAAGAACAAAACAACCCCAGTTGGCTAGCATTGTAGAGCGGTAATTCAACGTCATGTCAAAGTAGAGAGCGAAGCATTAAGATTTACACACTTCCAAGGAACAGAGCAGTCTACCGCCATAGTATCCACCGTCAGTCCAGGTATGGAGCGCACACATCCATAATCATATATCATCCATTTGTCTAGCATCCCAACTCTGGAAGAACAATCAATCATTTAGGCCATTTACACAGTTAGTCGACACACAGGTCCGTGCCTCCACGATTCAACCAGTCAGCCAATGGCGCTCATATATCAGGAGGTCTGGATCTCAAGGGCATCAGCTCCCAATATGTTGTCAGTTGGTTCTTACAATATATTGCTGATTTTATCCAGTTCGCTATTGTGGGTGGAGTTCCCCTCTTCCAATGAACAGCTATTTGCCTCTTAGCTAGCAGTAGCAGCATGGGAACTAGTTTACGAGCAGACGTAGGGATCCCTCGCACATACCCTAGCAGTGCCACCAGGGGGTCCGGTGCAATGGCTAATTCCACCATGTTACCTATACATCGAAACACCTCCACCCAATAATCTGATATTTGCTGGCACCCCCATGTTAGGTGGAAGAAATCGGCCATGTCACCGCCACACCTCCAGCATTTTGCCTCGCTCAGCAGACCCATCCTCAGCAGCTGTTTAGGCGTACGGTACACTCTATGCAAGTAGTTAAAGTGAATCAGCCTCAACCTATAGTTTGGTGACAGATTCCCCAGCTGCGAGCAACAGTACTTCCATGTCTGTTCAGGTATCTCTGACCCTAATTCTGCCTCCCAGTCTGATTTCGAGGTGCTAAGTAGGACCGGGGCAGTGTTCTGCATCACTTTATAAACGCGCGTTATTAGTTTACGGGGTGAATTATTAGAGAGCAAGTCTTCTAACGCAGGAAGCGTGGGTGGAGCTGCAGGAAAATCCGGATATCGAGATCTGCAAGCTGCTCTTAATTGATAGTATAGTAACATGTCTGAGGCAGTGGGAGTGTCGGGTGCACACATATTTTGTAAAGTGAGAAAGGTGTCTACAGGGTACAAATCTCTAGCTGTAGTCAGGCCCCGCTTACGTGCTCTGTCCGTCACACCTCTGTCCGTGAGGGGTCCCAGCAGGGGGTTTCCCCCTAACGGCATCGAGGGGGCAAAGAGTTCCGGAACATCCGCCCTCTGTGCCAATTTTGACCAGGCCCATCACACCGATTCCACCGTGTTGACGTCTGTAGGTGATCTCTTATAGGGATGATAAACTGCGGCGTTCAGAGGTGTGGGCGCAGCCATGTCCACCTCAATTGCAACATGCGGTTGGAACGGAACCGGGTGGTGCCAGTAGTGTAGGTATTGGGCTTGGGCACCGTATGCATATAGTTCGACCAGGGCGGCCTCGCGGCGCCCGACTTCGAACGGGAGTGTCAATAGTTTCCAAGAGACCCTGGGCTGTTTTTCCGCCCACACTAGTTCCAAAATTGCTGTCCGGAGTCGTTTGAAAAAATGCACAGTTAGAGGCACGTGTATATTAACAAATAAATATAGAAATTTGGGCAATACGACCATTTTGGTTATTGCTATGTTATGTTATGTTATGTTAAATTATATTTATATAGCGCACGGCTACTCCGACAGAGTGTCCCGGCGCTTTCCACAAATAAATCAGTGTGTAATAACATAACACGAAACAATACAGAAAAGAAAACCCCCCAGAAAACAACTAAGCATTAAAAAGCCATGTCTTCAAGCTCTTCCTAAATTGAAGCAAGTTAGGAGTACTGCGTAACGCCAGTGGTAAGGAGTTCCACAACTGAGGTGCCTTAAAGCCAAAGGAGCGGCCCCCAGTGCGGGCCTTATGCACGCGAGGAACCACGGCAGTGAAAAGAGCTGCAGAGCGCAGTAGGCGAGCAGGGCGATAGAAAATCAACCTGCGCCGTAAATATCCGGCCCCAGAGCCAAACAGTGCCTTGTGCATCAACGTAAGGGATTTGAACATAATCCGCTTACGGATAGGCAGCCAGTGGAGCTTCTGAAGCAGCCCCGAGGCTCGCGATCACCTATGTAGGCCGAAAATCGCGCGGGCAGCAGAGTTTTGTGCAACCTGTAGACGCTGGACCAGGTAGTCTGGGAGGCCAAGGAAAAGGGCATTGGCATAGTCCAGCCTTGATCCAATGAGCGCCTGCACGGTGATCCGCCTATGCTCCGCAGAAAGCAATGGAAGAAACTTGCGGAGCATCCTCAGAACACCAAAGCAGGCGCCCACCAGACCAAGTACATGGGCTCTCAATGACAATTTATTGTCAAGTTTAACCCCGAGATTTTTGGCAACCAACGATGACTGTGCCGGGGGATCCATTTCAACCGGCCACCATTGTCGCCACTCAGGGTCAGTGGCACATCCAAAAAATAGATCCTCAGATTTGCTGGAATTGGCCTTCAAGTTGTTATGCTGGAACCAATCAAATACCATGGCCAAACAGGCCCGAATACCCTCTCCATCAAATGGCTGGTCTTTGCCACATGTGAAGAGGAGTTGCGTATCGTCGGCATAGGACACGATCTGGTCCCCATACGCCTCCACCGCCGCCGCCAAAGGGGTCATAAAGATGTTAAATAATGATGGGCTCAACACAGAGCCCTGTGGAACCCCAACCCCCAAAGGCGGCATTCGGCGGAGCGCTGCGAGACCCAGATCGTCTGGCGGCGGCCTTCCAAAAAAGATGTAAACCATTTGAACACCGTCCCCCTAATGCCGATGTCATGAAGCCTGGCGAGGAGCGCCGCATGAGGGACGGTGTCGAAGGCCGCCGACAGGTCCAACATGACTAACATGGCCTTGCCACCAACATCCAGAGTCTCCCTGATGATCTCAGAGACCTCCGACAGTGCCGTTTCCGTACTAAAATTAGGACGGAATCCGGATTGGGAAGGATGGAGCAGATGGTTCGCTTCTAAGAAGCTCGACAAGACGCCATGAACATGTTTCTCGGTGATCTTAGCCAACGCCGGCAAGAGTGAAATTGGCCTATAATTGGCCAAGACCTCAGCATCAAGACCTGGCTTTTTCAAGAGGGGAATGACCATCGCCCTCTTCCAGGTACAAGGCACCTTCCCTTCCCTCAAGGAGGCGTTGAAGATAGGATTAACCAGAGGATTCACCACCGCCGCCATCTCAGCCAAAAATCTGGCAGGGCAGGGGTCAAGTGGCGAACCCGATTTAAGGCTGGCAAGCAGCGCCCGCGACGCCTCGCTCGACGCCCCGTGAGGGAGAGTGGTAGTGTCTTCCACCTTTTAACTTTCCCTTCCAGCCAGTCCATGGTCGTCCCATAGTTGGCCAGCCAAATTTCTTGTGTGGACCTGCTGAACCAGATGCCCAGGTATTTAATCTCAGTGGTCGCCCACTCAATCGGGTAAGCCGTGTCACATCGCTTGGTGTCATCGGTAAGCGGCAGCATCACCGATTTCCTCCAATTTATCAAAATACCCGATAGGCCTCCATATCGCACAAACTCTCTCATTAAAGGATCAAAATTCTCCTCTGGGTTAGTCATGTAGATTGTCATATCGTCAGCGTACATTGATATTAGTAGGCCGCGCGATGTAAAACCTATGCTGCGATGTGTGTGATGTTGCCGCAGTCTGGCCGCCAAGGGCTCGGTGGCAATAGCGAAGAGGAGCGGCGACAAGGGACGCCCCTGTCTCGTGCCCCGCGAGATGGAAAACAGGTCAGAGCAATGGCCATTTACGTTGACGCGCGCCAGAGGGTCAGTGTAAAGTAATTGAATGCGTTGTATAAGCAACTGGCTGAATCCCATGCGTGTGAACAGGGCAAAAAGAAACTGCCATTCCAAGGAGTCAAACGCCTTGGTGGCGTCAAGCAGTGCAGCAGCCGCTTTGCATTCCGGGCTCAGGTAGTGTAAGAGGCCAAAAAGCACCCGCAAGTTGTGAGAGGTCGAGCGCCCTGGCACGAAGCCGGACTGGTCACACAAAGCCATTTGGGGCAGCATGGGCTTCATTCTGTCGGCTAAGAGCCTGCCATATATTTTGGCATCCAGGTTTATGAGTGAGAGGGGTCGGTAGGAATCCGGACAGGACGGGTCTTTGTTCGGCTTGAGTAACGTGATTATCATGGCCTCACGGAGCGTGGGTGGCAGCACTCCGTTGTCTACAGCTTCCTGGAAGACCCCGTGCAATCGGGGGGCTACAATGTCGATGTATTCCTTATAAAAGGCCGCCGTTAGACCATCCGGGCCAGGTGCCTTATCCGCCGGCATACTCGTGATCACAGCTCAGATATCTACCACATCAAACGGAAGATCCATATATTGTCTCGCCCCATTATTGAACTAAGCCAGGCTAATCGTATTGAGATACATCTCTATATCCGAGTCCTCTGGACTTGTCTGAGATGTGTACAGTGATTTATAGAAAGCCGTAATGGTGTTCAGTATGTCACGCGGAGTGCGCGCGGTAACACCACTCGTGTCCGTTAGTTCTGTAATAAAACCCGCGCCCCTGGGTGCGCGCAGCAATGACGCCAACGTTTTCCCGGCTTGCTCGCCCTCTCCATATCTCCTAGCCATAGTATATTTATTGAGAAAGGCCGTTTCCCTCTCAGCTTCCTCCTGATATTTCGTCATTGTGTCCCTGAATGCCCCCTTAGTCGACGGGTTCGGGGACCGGGCTATCTCCTCCTCAAGTTTCACAAGTTCTTTCTCCAGGCTCTCCAATGTGCTCCGGATGGATCTGATAACCCCTGTTTTTAGAGCCATGCAATGGCCTCTAGCAACAGCTTTGAACGCCTCCCATAGCACTCCCGGCGAGTCCACAGAGCCCTCGTTGAGTTAAAAGTACTCTGTAAGTTTCTCGCGGAGTTCCTCACGGAACACCTGGCCCAGCAGAGCATGGGACGGGAACCTCCAGCTGAAGGGTCGCGCGTAAGCCTGCGGGATCGACATACGGATTCTAACAGGCGCGTGATCTGAAAGGGACCTCTGTAGTAGATCCGCCTCTATGGTTCGAGTGTGTAAATCTTTTGAAAGCAGCCAATAGTCTATGCGCGACCAGGCGTGTCTGTGTGGTTACTCAGGTGCCCATTCGGGTTCCTGGGTGTAGGGCCCTCCAGGAATCAACCAGCTCAGCGTAATCTATTATGTCAGTCAGTGTAGCGGCCGCTCTTGGATGATGTTCTCGAGAAGTTCCCTGTCTGTCATTAGCTAGGGAAAGTGCCACATTGAAGTCTCCTCCCCATAGAAGCGCCGCGCTGCCACACAGCTGGGCCCTATGCCATACAGTGTGGAAAAAGGAGGGACTGTCAGTATTGGGGCCATATACATTTACTATCAAGGTTTGTGTGCCAAACAGCGTGCCAAGCAAGATTATAAATCTGCCCTCTGTGTCAATGATTTCTGTGTGAGCGGACCAGTGTAATCCCTTACGTATCAGAACTGCCACACCTCTAGCGTAGTTAGAGTAAGGAGCCTCAACCACCACACCCCATCTACCATGTTTGAGCATGGATGTCCCTCTAGTGGCTAGGTGTGTTTCCTGCAATAGGCATATATCCACCTCTTTACGCAGCAGGTAGGAGTGCACCAGTCTTGCCTTTCTACGATCATTCATACCGCGCACATTCCAGGTAACACATGTGAAAGACTTCACGGTTGAGCAATATACAGTATATTTTCCATCACATACATAGACACACCTCCGTCTCTGTACATTCCAGTTTTTTTTTTTTTTTTTTTTTTTTTTTGAAAACCTTTATTGACAATGAAAGCTCACAAATACTGGCCTACAACCCCACGGGCTGGCCAGAAACAGAATGGTCAAAGAACCAGCATACAAAAAGAAGATCTGCACAGGATATAACATCAGGAGCACTGGTGAAACAAGAAAAACCATCGAGCGTTCAGCAAGAGCAGGATAATAAAGGTTAAGTTTTCTAGCACGGGGAGGGGACCAAAAGAATAACGGGCCGTATATGAGAATACAAGGGAGGGACCGCGGCAAGCCGCCATTTTATAAACACAACGTAAGAAAATGAAGCCATACAATCAAATCGAGCAAAGGACAAAACAGAATCAGACCATCAAATAGCGACAGTGGCAACAATCAATCGCGCTCACTCACCTCCGCCCCCACCCGAACAAAGAAGACGTGGTCAAAAAGCCCCATCACAAAGACTATGCAATACGCACCCCAACGGAAAAAGGCACCTCCATAAAGGAGGAAGGGAAAGAGGGAAGAAAGACAACAGAAGGAACACCCGCCAGTCCATGCATCCTCAGGGGGAAAAACAGGACAATAAAACCGGCATGCGATGTAACAGAAACATAATACCAGAATAGGCAGCAAACCCCAATCAGCCACACACCGGAAGAAGGACAGAAAACCCCCGGGGGAGATACAAGGTGACAGAGTCCCGAAAAAGTGAATACACAAGAGCCATAGAACAAAAAGGGAAAATAAGGGGGGAAAAAGATCCCCCAACACAAACAGACCCACCCCTAAGCCCACCCTGCACCCCTGCAGAAGGCTACGGCCTACCCCCCCGCAGCGTGCCTGTCGCCCTAAGTTGAACCCGAAATTTAGTGGAGCAAGAAAAGTTGGAATTAAAAGACAAAAAAGGGGGGGGAGGGAAAGGGAGGGAAGGAAAGAAGGGAGTAAAGACATACAAACATACACATGGGGGAGGGCCAAAGACAGGAGTAAATGCACCCATCCACCCGCCCGGGTTAAGGGTCCAAGTCCTCGGGAAGCCAAAGAGTATCAGGCCAAAGTCCAGGAGCACTAACCAGTTACACAGAACCATATCAGGACACAGAGATCATCCAAACCGTTCATGAACCACCGCATATAGGAGCCAGTTTTCATCAGCCCTGACCCTTTTTATCCAAAGCAGTAAGGGTCCGATCCAACGAGGACCCTGCCAGAAAGAACAGAAGGCAGGCAGCAGGAGAGTCCAACGGCAGTCCAAAAAAGTCACAGGAAGAAAAGCACGGAAGATCCAGGAAATACACAGAATGTAGCAAACGATGCAGGCACAGTTCCAAGGATATATCCATAAAAGCCGACCCATCCGGGCCGGCACAGGAGACGTCATCGGGCAGTGGTGATTGAGAGGGACCAGGAGAATCATGAAAGTCCGGCAAAACAAAATCCGGCTCCCGGGCCAAGGGCAGAGGAGGCAGCACAGGAGGAGAAGGCGCCACCAGGTTGCGCGCCTCCGGGGCGGCAGCCGGGGCCGAGTCCGCCAGGAGAGTACCAGCCACACCCCGCGATATCAATGCCTCATCCGGTCGCGGGGGCCCGGGAGGCCCGCAGTGAGGAACCGTCTCGAGAGCCAGGAGTGGCGCGGCCACCGATAGCCGCCAGGATAGCAGGATGTTCAGGATCCCCTTAAGTGCAGGAAAACATTCACAGTATCCGACACCCGGGCCCCGTGGCGGGCCCCCAGTGCTCGTCTGGGCCCGGCCCAAACAAATGGGGCTGGTCGCCATCTTGAGAGCCCGAACAGGCCGCGCGGCCAACAACCTCCGCCGGGGCGGCAGTAAAGCAGATGAAGTCCCGCCGACAGGCTGAAGAACACCCCGGACAGGAAGGGGGGCCACCAGAAGAAGGAGATTCGCCGGCCCCCCAATGTCGCCAGTCCCGTTCTCCGCGTCCGGGCGGCAAAGAACAAAATGGCCGGACCGGAGAACAAAGGGGGAGGAAGCCGAACACACGAGGAACCCCAATAATGAAGGGTAGCGTCACCATCCAAGGCCGCTGCCACACAGGAGTCTCTCAGCCAGGAACCTCCGGCTCACACGAACAGCGGCCCTCCAATCACCTCCAGCGTGCCCCGAAGGGCAAGCCCGCAGGCTGCATCCGGCCCAGGAGCCGGGACGAAGAGCCAGGCCAGTCCGCTCTCGAATCCCGGGAACGGTCGGGGACACTGCACCGGACCCACAGCAGCCAGGACAACCGGAACAAGTGGTAAGTGCCTGCAGTGCGTCGTAGTAGTACCACACAGCAAGGAGGGCTTCCCGGGGCAGGATAAATGCAGGATAAATGCGAAAAACACAGGCGGGCGAACGGAGCCGAGCTAAAGCGCGGCCATCTCGGTCGCGAGCTAGGCTCCTCCCCCTGTACATTCCAGTTTTAACTGATTCATCCTCTAGTTCCCCAGTATAGGATGTGACGAGCAACGATAACCTCCTGAACTGTCCACATTGCCGTACAGCATACGGTTTCAACAGTAGCCTCCACACCAGAGTTATGCAAAAGCGTGACTCATCAACAATAATGACTATCTCTGCCCTACTCTCTGATGCGTTCAAACTGCTTAGTCAATGATTCCCCCCAATCCCACCCGCAACAACCCCCCAATCAGGTCGTGATGTCATCCCCTCCCTACCCAACAACATACCCAACCATAACAAAGACCAGAGGTTGGGAATCTTCCCAGAGGGTATGCAGGGTGACCGCCACCAACTCCTGCACTTTTGGCAGGGTGGCTGAGCCATCGGCTACTACACCGCATCTCAAGTACCCACCCACGCACACAGCAAGCAAATATACTTACATAGGATGGCTCGACTCACGTGACCACAATCGATCTCCAAAGATGGGGAGTGGTATTTTAGTGACAGAAGTCCATCACCTTACAGTCATCTCAGTGCGATCGCAAGGAATGTAGTCCAAGAGAAAGGAAGAGAACGACTATGTCATTCAACATCGCTGAGCCGTTCAGCAGAGTCGCGATTTTCGGAAGCCGAACGCTGGTTCTGTTCCTTGACCAGTTGTTTTGCATACTGGAGCGCCGCCTTAGCATCCACAAAGTAGGAGGGCCTATCTGGGCCGTGGACCCGCAACTTGGCAGGGTAAATGAGGGCATATTTCGTACCAGTCTGTTGAAATATCTTTTTGGCCGGAACAAATTTCCTGCGAGCTGCTTGCACCTGTAGGGTGAAGTCCGGGTACATAGCTATATCATTACCCCGATATTGAATCTTCCCTTTCTCCCGTGCAAGGCGCAATATCGCATCGCGATCTCTGTAATTCAAGATCAGGGCTAGGATCGGCCTGGGTGGGGCTCCCGGTTTAGGCGTAGGACCCAAAGACCTTTGTGCTCTCTCCACCGGGAACATAGGGGACAGTCAGTCACCAAACAGGTCCTTCATCATTTCTTCAACATAGAGTTCCATATTTGATATGTCTGTGGATTCCAAAATTCCGTGATCCGTACGTTGTTGCGACGGGACCCCGTTTCCAAATCTTCATTCTTCTGTTGTATCAGGGCCAAGACTTTATCCATTCTTCTCACCTTCCTTTCCAGCTCGGTCTGTCCCTCCTCAGTTTCAGTGATGCGTGTTTCCAGAACACTCACCCTGCCGTCCTGTTTATCCATGCGCTTCGTGATGGTGTCCATGCGAGCGGCCATGGTGTCCATTTTGGCATCAATGCTTTGCAAGCCGGATTTAAGTTCCTCAAACATTGTCCTGACATCCGCCGCAGGTAGCTGAGTCGCCATTTCTTCTACAGAGTCCTTGTCCGCACCCCCGGGTCGGACGATTTAGGTGGTTTGCGTCTGTCGAAAGTTATTTTGGACTTACGAGTCTCCGGCTTCCCCATCGCGGGACCCCAGGCCGACGCCCGCGGCGAAAACACCACAGAGCGGGAGAAGGGCTATCGCAGTGACGAGGGCCCCAGAGCCGCCAGCAAAATCGCGTGTACCTCGCAAAATGGCCGCCGCATCAGTGTGTGGTTGATCATTGGCTCCCGGTCCCCAATTGCGCAGTAGGCACCGAATGTCTTTGTCTGCTCCCTCCAGCCACCACAGCTTATCCAGGCGTAGCAGTCGACACCACAATATCGTGCACTGTGCAGATAGGAGATGCGGTCAATATCAGGCGCTCACCGCGTCCTACTCCCCATCTAGCGGTCAGCACACTGTGTGATGCCTCTTGGTGGGTTCAGCAGGCCAGTCTTCTCAATCTCAGTCAGCACCGTGGCTACAAAGTTGGGCAAACAGATCAATGTCCCGTCTGTGTGCGCCGGCGAGTAAAAAATGGCAGCTTCCGCCAGTGGTCACGAGCGGGGGAGGTGCCGGTCCTCGCAGTTTCAGCCGCGGACACCTGGGCACCCCAAAAGCAAGGCAGGGTGACCGTCCAATGTTAGGTCTCTTTTAGATCGGCAGCGCACCCCACCGTGCAGCCTCACGGTCAGGAGACCGAAATGCGCCGACTGCAGGCGCTGCTCGTGTTAAAGCACACCGGCGCAGCAATCAGTTCAGGTGTGCCTCAATGTGCGGAATATACCGTGCAGTTGTTCTGGTGAACTCCCAGTAGTCCGTGACTCACGTGCGCCGTCCGCAGCACGGGGTCCGGGAACCCTCTCAGGTGCAGCACGATCTCGCCTGCGGAGGTCCACGTCACTCCAGTCCCCGGTCCCAGGCCGCCGCCCAGGCCGCACTCCCGATTCAGGATAGAGTTGTTACTTTCTCCGGAGTAGCAAATGTCGCGTCTGCCAAACTCCTACCGATCGAAGCCAGATGTTACCGCAAGCTCAGGGCATAGGTAGATCCGAAATGCAGCGTGATTTGAGCGGATAGATGAACGGATTTTGCGCCCGGCCGGCGGAGCGAGGTTAAGCAGCCATTCCGCTCAGCGGCCAAGCCACGCCCTCCGAACACCAAGGGAACTCTTTAATTGTTAGAGGCGGATTCTGAAATTAAAATTGTCTAAGGTGTCCAGAGGTTTTTCTAACAAGGACACCCTGGCAAGGTTAAAAACCAAGGGGACACATATTGAGAGTGTTATTTTCTGAAGTATCCCAAAGTAAACCTGTTTCAGCTCACACACTTACACCTCAACAAGTTTTTGGCTTTCATCAGGATCTATCAAGGATCTTGTACATATTCTTATCATAATCCTGTTCCACTATTCATGAGAACATTCCTCATGAAATGCTCACCCAAGATTTTTTAAACATGCCATATATACCGACCTAGTCTGGTACTTATGTTTGCTTTTGTCTGTGGGCATTCAAGAGATATGCGGTTAGTAGAAAACAAAGAGCCATTCCGCGTCTTCGTGTGGTTTGTGATCATTGAAAACCGATCGGTACATGTACGAAACTCAAAACAGCAGGAGTGTATGCAATCAACTGTATTTTCTTAGTGCATGCAGCCTCAGGTTTAAAATGACTGTGTCATGCACTTCGCATACCATGCAATTTTACAACATCCTAAACTGAATTTTTTTTAAACAAAATATCTCTATTGTCTAGAATTGCAACAGTGTTACATAAACAGACAGAGCTACATTAAAAACGGAACACTTGTCTAAAAGAAACACCGTCACACTCCCCTTCCGATCCCCCACCTCCACGGTCCGGGTCACCAGTAGTCTTCAGTGCTTGGCAATGGTTATTCAGGAACAGAGGACCCATGAGATTGTTCAGTCTATGCTCAAAGTCTGTTTTCGAACTTGTCTCTGTAATCTGAGCCATCAATTCTTGCGACATTCTTGCCCAAAACAGTCATCCTCCACCGCCAAATCCCTACTCCACTACTGTAAATAGGACCCAGAGGAGACGTCCATCTGATGGCAATTCTTCTGTTGGCCACCCCGAGCCCCAACAATGCAAATTCATAGTACATCCTACTCCCACTCGAGCTCATGATATAGTGTGACAAGCAATATTCAAAAGTTAAGCGCAATGTATGATATAGAAGTGTGCCAATTTGAATCTTGCATCACTGGAGACTCCTAGCACGAACTCCCACATCTTCGTCCAGCCCTGTCAGTCAGTGATTCCTCCAGGTCCCCATCCCAGCCTCACCTAGCCATCATCGTGATGCCAGGCCTATGCCACCACAACGCTCCATATAAGCGAGAGACTAGTCTCCAAATGGCTGAGGCACGTGGAAAGCCAGTCCAGATGTTACTGGCAGTTATTATGAATTTGACAAATTAAAAAAAAATGGCAAAGGGGACATTGCAAATAACTGTCCAGAGCAGACCTTGGCCGATGGCTCAGAGGATAAGCGGACGATCCATTTTAATAAGTTCGCTTTAAATCCTGCATGCAACATCACTGCCCACAGATATTCCGAACCAACTGTGTCCAAAGCTTTCTTGTCAAGTGTTACTACTGCCCTTTCCTCCTGAGAATCCTGTAATAAGTGCATGACCTGTGAACCAATGGATGTTTGAGGGTGCTTCTCTGTGGAATAAACCTGCATTGATGTTCATGCAAGAGCTGGCCAATGGACCCCCCTGCAATCTTTTAGCAAGTATATTAGAGATAACTATCATGTCTAAAATAAGCATGGACTACTGACGGTATGAGCCTAGTTTCTCTGGCTCCCGATCTTGCTTGGGGAGCATATCTATAAGTACTTCCCTCGTGGTCTAGGGGAGTACTCCTCGCTCCCTCTGTCCTCGTTGTAGAACTTGAGTAGCCGCTCACATAGCACATTGGAATAAGCAACATAGAATTCCGTAGGCAACCCATATGTTGCCCGAAACTTTATATCTTGGCATAACAGCATAACCTTTATCACTTCCTGAATCT
This sequence comes from Lissotriton helveticus, assembly GCF_964261635.1. Taxonomy (NCBI): domain Eukaryota; kingdom Metazoa; phylum Chordata; class Amphibia; order Caudata; family Salamandridae; genus Lissotriton; species Lissotriton helveticus. Next base: position 647,594,931 of record NC_136059.1, read on the forward strand.
CTTCCTTGATGAGTGCCAGCTCCAGTGACTCCTATTGTGAGGCCTCCAGTTTCGGCAAGTCTAAACCCAGCAGGAACTCCTGCACCGCAAGTGCACCTCAATCCCCATGGTGTTCATATAACCGCGCTAGGTGCTGTTGGAGCTCCTTATTAATCGCAGCCTGGCTCATGACAAGTCTTACATTCTCCAGCTGCAGAAATATGATTAAGGTGCACGGTCTCTCCAACGTAAATTTTTCTAACCTGTACAAGTCTCTCTCACTGCCTGCTTGGCCTCTACTATCATAACCTGCAATATTGGATCCCCCTATCCCCCGCTGAGCTCTCAGCTCCCTTTCCAGCTGTTTTATCCCATACACCCTAGAGAGACATTCCCCTCACAATAGCTTCAAAGGCATCACATTCATGAGCGCCAGTGGCAGTGTATTGTTCATTGCCTTCCAAGAAACTCTCTAGGACCTCCCGATATCTGATCTAAATGCCTAATCACGTAGCACCTCCGAACACAGACGCCACATAGGAATAAACAGGATCTCGGATAGCCACGAGTAGGTCAAAAGTACCGGAGCATGATCAAGCAAGAAGCGCCCCAGATGTTCAACTATGACCACTTGGTCAGTTAGTTCACGCACCATAAGGATTCGGTCTAACCTGCTATATATGCCATGCATTTCTAGATGATAGGTATATTCCTGACCCCATCGGGTGTGTCACCCTGCGAACATTTATGCAATTCGCCACCGTCTGGGACATGCCGGGCTTTGTATTACAGTCAAGGGGGCACCTGTCCATGTCTCCATCCAAAATATAATTAAAGTTGTCTCCCTATAGAAGGGGTATCTCCAGGATCGGCAGAAATCCTCTATCATCACTGTTGGGGACATATAATTTAAGGTAACCGATGTCTCTTCCATCGAACACATCTGAGAGGGAGCCTCAACATCTGCGAATACCTCTCTCATTCTAAAACCCACCCCGGGCGCAATCCATATGGCAACACTGTAAGAAAATACCTCTTTCCGACATAGTTACCCTCACTTTTTGCTCACTGGAACTGATGTATCTGAAAGAAACAGGTTAGTGTTAGATTCCTTACCTTAGAATATCCCCAGGTGCCGGGCTGGATCCGAAAAGTTTTCGTCAGCAGTACCCTTACGCGTCGGTAGGTGTCGTCTGTGGCTCCGCGTCCGTCGTCGGCAGCTTGATCGCCAGGATGGCGTCGTCTGAGTACTTAGACGCCGCCCTCGCGCGTTGACGTCGGGTCTTCTTTTTTCTGCACCAACTAGCGCAGATCCGGAAAGAGCAGTACTCTTAGTCATTTTTTGACTAACTTTTTGATCTATTTTGGATCTCTTTTTCGAGTCGACTTCAAATCCTTGTGCGTAGGGATGCCTGGCTTCAAGCCGTGCGATGCCTCTCACCGCCTGATGTCGGTGACCGACCCCCACCATCGGTGTCTCTACTGCCTCGGGCCAACACGACAAGTCGTGCCCCGACTGTCGGGCCTAGACTTCAGAAGCTAGGCGGGAGCGGTCCCGCAAGCTACTCGAGATCCGGCAGTCGGCTCGAGGAGGAGGTCGAGGGACTGTCGCGGAGCCGCATCCGTCGCTCGTCGAGTCATCGCCAGCACTCATCGGGCTCCAAGACCTCCGGTAATTGGAGGCATTCAAAGAAGAATTCGAAGAGGCAACATCGCTCTTCAGACTCCCCTCGCCGTACACGCGATGTGGCTGAGGGTTCGGGCGACACTGCTCCCTTGGAGCCGCAGTCGCTGCCTCCAGGCCAATACCCTCCGGTCCCTGGCCTGCGAGTGACACCGGAGGAGGTTCCTGATTTTCTCATTGCCATGAGGACTCACTTCCCTCCGTTGAGGCCTGCCGGCGCGCCTTCGGGCCCCGCACACCCAACTTGGGGCCTAGGCGGGCCGGTGGCTCTGGCGCCGGCAGGTGCTTCGGCCCCGGCGCCGTAGTCGACTACGGTCCCGCGCCGCCGGCCCCCGTGGGATCCGTCCCTGGATCCCGGTCAACGCCAGTTGACCTCACGACCCCTCCGCTGGCGCCGACCCCCATGGAGTCGCTCCCGGGGCCCCAGCTTCAGTCCGGGTCCGGCATCGGAACTGCGCCGCTCGGCGCCGTCTCCGATGGGTGAGGCCTTTACGTACGACCCGGCTCCGTCATTTCAGCCTGTTTACCAAGACACGGATGAATGGGAGGACTGGGAGGGGTCTGAGGACCCTCTGGCGCAGCGGGTGCCAGTTGAGCCAGGACTGGGCAGACGAGCTAGGGGAGGCCAGTGGTCTGGACACTTCGCCCGACACTGGATTCATCTCTACTCCCTCCGTGGCTATGGAGGAGGGTGGTGGGGAGCACACAGTGTTCTTAAAGATTGGTCACTTATATCGTGGCACTGCATGAGGGACTGGTTCGTCCTTATTATAGAAACTGCCACTAGGATTGCTCAAGAACTAAAAATTGATATTCAAAAACTAGAGGTGCAGCTAAAATCATACCAATCACCCAGCGTCCTCAAAAAACGCTTAGAGGAACTGAATCAACAGATGTCAGAGTTTGAACTCAGTCTCAAACAAAGTAAATTTAACAAACTAAAAAAAGATAGAGATCGCTTTACACCTGAGAGAGCATACCCCTACATAAAAGAGGGCTACCTTTCTAAAGATAATGCAAGCGACGCAGACAGCAATGGGTCTGACAGCAGCTCAACCGGGTCCAACTCAAGTGGACACCAACAGTACCGATACCACAAAGGGGGCCAGAGACAACAGAAACAATTCTATCCTAGACAAAGGGGATGGAGAGGCTACAAAGCGCATCCCCAATACCAGCCGTACCAAGGCCCTCCGCCATTCCCACAATATCAATATGGTCCACCACCAGCAGGACCCAACTATCAACAATGGGCCCCTGAATTTGACACAGGTTTCTATGGACCTCAGCCTTTTTTAGGGTCACGCCCGAGACCACGACGGGGCAGGAACAAGAGGGGAAAGAATGTTATGTGGCAAGAAGGGCAACAAGAAGACCCCAGAGTAACCACTAGGAGCATGACAGGTGCCCTCCAGAATCAACCATCCACCAGCAGGATGGGGACCTAGTGGTCAACATAACACCGTGGACACTCTCAGACCTACAGAAGTCAGTCCTAAATAAGGGCCTAGGTTTCGTACCTACAAACAAACTGGACACATTCAAGTTGCATGCAGAAATGCAGGATTTTGTAAGAAAAATCAAACTTAAGACCTTCTTCCGGAATAAAGAAGACACTAGTGTAACCACTGACACAGGGTTGAAACCAAAGTCAACTTTTACCCCACCTGACGCAGTTTTGCCAGTAGAAGTACTCGCCTTGGAGAAGGCAACTATGAGGGATCTGAGCAAATAAAACTCAACAAATACTAAAGTCTTCCACAACACCAGCAGATTGGAACAGGAGGCCATTAAACAACTTGCAGAAAACAAGGATATCACCATCAAACCTGCTGACAAGGGGGGGGGGGGGGCAATAGTGGTGCAAACCATGACCGCCTATGACCAAGAATGTTTGAGACTCCTGTCAGACAGGAGAAATTACACAGTCCTACAGGAGGACCCCACAGAGTCACTACGCACCACCATAGTAGGAATGGTGGAAGAGGCTCTAGCCCACGACTGGCTGTCAAGAAAAGAGGCAGACTTCCTCGTCCAGAAAGCACCCAGAATCCCTTATTTTTACAGTATCCCTAGGATACACAAGAACCTGGACAAACCTCCAGGGAGACCTATCGTCTCTGGCATCGGTTCCATCCTGGAACCCTTTTCCAGATTTGCAGACGCTTTTTTACGCCCCCTGGTACAAGCTACCAATACATACCTCAAGGACACCAAAGCGGTTCTCCAGTTGCTGCGTGATCTACCGTTTGACCCAGAAACCCAGTTACTATTGAGCCTGGATGTGGAGAGCCTATACACAAGCCTGCTCCATGATGAAACCCTTTCGATCATTGAGGAAGTCTTATTCTCCACCCCATGGAAATATCAAACACCCAGAGGCATTGTTCTAGAATGCATTTCTATAGCCCTCACAAAAAACTTTTTTGAGTAGAATAAAATACTCTACCTGCAAGGCCACGGTACCAGCATGGGGGAGCACTTTCGCTCCAAGTCTGGCCGGCCTGTATGTCCATCACCTGGAGACACATAGAATCCTACCCACAGGCAACCCCTTCAGAAATAACAGTTTAACTTGGAAGGGATATATAGATGACATTTTTGTCATCTGGGAGGGTGGTTTGCAATCTGTGACCGAATTCATGATGTGTCTCAATACCCAAAACGCTTTTCTAAAATGTACTACCTGGGTCTCAAATGACTCGCTGGTGTTTCTGGATTTGAATATCTACCCTGAAGGCGGCATGCTAAAAACAACAACTCACTTTAAGCCTACCGCCAGAAACTGCCTCCTACGATTCGACAGCTTCCACCCGCGACATCTTCGGTAGAACCTCCCATATGGCCAATACCTCAGTCTCAGGAGGAATTGCACTGATGTAGGAGAGTACAAAGCACAGGCAGCAGACCTAAAAACCAAACTTCAGCAAAGACAATACCCAGCCCTTGTGATCTACAAAGCTATGAAGCGAACCCGCAACAACAACAGGGAGGCCCACCTGGAAGACAAGGTACACAAAGAGGCTAACCAGAAAAGACCTATCTGTGTGACTACCTACAGCACTCACTCCAATGAAGTCTCGAAAATCATTAACAAGCATTGCTGTACATTGGCTTGTGGCGATCTGGATTTTGAAAAGCCCCTATTTGCACATAGACGAGGGAATAATCTGAAAGACATTTTAGTCCACACCCGCACACATGACAAACAGTCAGAACAACCGACACTGCATAGGATACAGGCGCACCACCCCTGTGGCAACTGCAGTAGTTGTCATCTGACCAAAAAAAGCAGGCACCTAACTTTTAGGAATGGGACAACGTGGGGTCAAAGAAAATTGACGAACTGTAATAGCAAACACGTGGTTTATATGATCACATGTCCTTGTGGCCTCGAGTACATTGGGATGACTACCAGACCAGTCAAAACCAAGATCAGTGAGCACAAAAGTAATGTGAGATGCAAAAAGAGTACAACCAAAATGGCAGCACATTTTTTGAATGAACATCATTGTGTAAATGACTTTAACTGGACTATAATTGAACAACTGCCCTCTGAAAAAGGCCTGTTTGAGAAAGAACAATGTTGGGTGTTCCGGCTGGGCACCCATATCGTGGGTCTCAATGACGATATCCCATGGGGGCAATTGAATTGACAATACCCTTATGATTCAGGTATTGAGCAGTACAGCGAGCACAGCACTGCTACCATCGAGTCGGGTGTGAGACGCTGAGCGGTCCGGTGCTCGGAGAGACTGAGAGACGGTGAACAGAGCGGGGCTGGCTGACGGGTTGACGGGTTAGTGACAGGGCAGGGGCATTGAGTGCAGAGCCCGACCCCGAGCCCAGAGTCCCGCACACTGAGACCGGGAGAGGACATCGGAACACTGGACACGGTTCCTGTGGGGGGGCAAACAGAATCGGCTGGGAAAAGCGAGCGGCAGAGGCACCAGCACAGGCAGCGACCCGCCTTCCCTTACCAAAAACCTCGAGCGAGGAGAGCAGTGGAGGAGAGGCGAGGAGGAGAGGGGGCAGCTATTTACAACTTTGAATACTCTGGAGAGACTTTTTGTGTAACAGGGACGTTACCTGCTTGTTGGTGGTCCCGCATCTGGCTTGGCTGTTCTGGTGCCCCTGCTCATCCCCTGCTGCCGCATTGTCGTGCCATCTCGGCGGCCGCTGTGCGGGGGTGAGCGCGTTGGGGCTAGACTACACTCCCCAGAGGGCCTTGCGGCCGGAAGCCGCACAACGGAAACAGGCGCCAGGGGGCGCACAAATTGCAGCATCACTCCCGGTGGAGCGGGAGCGCCCGAGCGAAGCCCGGGCAAAGGGCGGGCCCTCTGTAGCCCTCAGGAGCCGAGGGAGGCCGGGCTGGGCCTATTGTCTGACATTGCAACCACGATAAACTGTGTTGTATGATAGTAAGTTCATATATCCTACAGTGCAGTTAGAAGTTTGTCAAATTGCATGGTTGCGTTATCGCCAATTAACATTCATTTCCATAAGTAGCTGTGCTTACCACTGTTTCAGTTAAAAAATTGTAACGTAAAATGTCCTCGAATACAGCTAAAGGATTACCCCCATCGGTAGGGGGCATTAACAAAGGCCCGTTGGATAACTATGTTATTAGGATTATTCCTGATACTGAAAGGGAGAGCTTACTTGCAGAGCGGCGCGCTGAGCGACGACGCTCAGTGGAGTCGATCAAAAACAAACGCTCCTCCCTTGGTGGGTCACAGCCAGTTATCTCGCCACACACTAGCTGTCTCATTGACAACGAGGACCCCGACACAACAAATAATAGCATTCCCATTCTCCTACGCGATATAACTTCTACTCCCGATACGAGCGAAGTATTACATAGACCACCTTCACCTTCTCTCTGCAAATCGTTACCAGAGATAGAAGTTATCCCTGACACGCCCTTGCCAGTGACAGAGGTTGCGCGAAAAAAAATCGAATAATACAAAGCAACCACGAGCTATAAACACAGGGCCAACTAAATCCACTGTGACGCCTGTATTGGCAACTCAGCCCAGGGCACTATCCATAAACACTATTCCCCAAAAAGATTCAAAAGTTATCGAACCAAAAAAATTAAAATCCCCAAGGATAGTCGCTCATAAGCCAACTCATCAAACCGCACAACACACTGCTAGAGAGGCCCATATGGGACAGAAACTGCCCAACTTAGGATCTGCACAAAGTGTGCAGGCCAGAAAAGTCCTGTTAGGACCACAAAGCTTAAGGGGTGTCAAGTGGAATTACCACCAGAAGCAGTACCGCTGGTGGTGGTTCTAACAGGAGTCCCAACATTAGAGGATGGTAAGAGGGAAAATTATTCCCAGTTAAAAAATAGAACTTCGCATTGGCTTAGGCAGAACCGTCCACTCCCCCCAAACCTAAACGGCGAAATATTACATGTTCGCCGTCTTTCATGGCTTGGCGGCAGAACAAAGGACATAACGGGAGACATAATTGTTGTTAACTTTAGGGATCACAGAGCGGTCAGCTACATCTTAAACTGGTTCCCTGAAAACGGTAATAATTCCATCACATCCCGTGAACTGACTTATTTTTACCCTAGATCTTTATTAGTCAGTACCCCTAATCCTAAGGATAAAACTCACTCTCAGGTCAACCATTTAATACCCCTCCAAAACCGCTACGCAGCTCTTTCGGGGCTGGAAGGAGTGGATTGACTCCACCACAAGCCCATATCACACGACACCGACGGCAGCACTTCGGGCGTGTCTCTTACAAATACTGAGGCAATTTTTATTCACAATTCCCCCGAGCCTTAGCTAAAATACATTGAGCCCCAGGTAACACTCACTGATTTGGTGGCTAGAATTAATGTGCGAGACCAACCCCTTTCCGTCTCCGTTCCTGTACAGGACTCAAATACCACTAACAAAAATATAGGGAATGGGAGATCCAAAGTAATGGAAACCAGGCCTTCCATCTTTGCTTTGTTCTGGAACATAGCAGGGCAACGTCCAAAAGTAACAACTGAAGAATGGATGACATTTATTCCAAACTTCGATGTCATAGCCCTTCAGGAGACATGGTTGCTGGACACAATACACATAGAAGGGTTCAAAACTTACTTTTCATCAGCCCAACCGTCAACCTCAGGCAGACCTAAGGGAGGTTTAACCATCTATGTCTCAAACCTCCTGAAAGTAATGGAAGTAGTCACTATAAAATTAGAGCCTAATTTTCAGATCCTTGGCCTAACTCTAAATAACAGGGACAAGTTCCTCATTGTGAACTACTACAATAATCTTCCGGAGAAAGAGGCAGTAAATCTGGTATCCTCGATTAGTTCTATTCTGTCATCACACACAAGGAAGTTTACCAAAGATGAAGTAATAATCTGGGGGGGGATTTTAACTTGGGACCTTGCATAGCTGGCAATAACAACATCTGTGGCATCCTTGATGAATGGGATAATCCAATCTCTCATTTTAGACAGTCCACTTTTGGAAGCCACTTAAATGAAATTTTGTTTGGACTAGATCTTGTCCAAGCAAACAACCTGGATAATGAGATGTCGTCACTGGCTCCTACATTTCACGGACAGGGCCATCAGACAACAATAGATTACATCTTGGTATCGAATGGGGAGAGAATAAAGGAAACAAAATTTACTAGGCACCCAATCGTACTGAGTGACCACTATCCACTCAGCATTTCTGTCCCACTATCCAGTAACGCAAAAAATATTCTTGGTTCCATTTTGGATCAAAATTATTTAACGTTGAATAGACTAAACGGCTATACGTTAAAATGGGGGAAAGTTGACCCAATAGCAATAACAAAGGTAGTGATAACAGGGGCTCTCCCTTCTGTCATGAAATTTCTCGACCCTGACACGTCAGAAGAGGAACTTTTATCCAACTTTGGTAGGATCATTAAAACTATAAATAAGGCCTTATGGATAGAAATCCAAACATAAATCTAAACTGAGGAAGGGATGGTTTAATCACAACTGCACGACTGTGTACCTAAATTTAAAATCTGCACTAAGGAAAGTGGTCAGGATTCCACTTGAAATCAGAACTCTCAGAAAAAAATATAACATTGCCTTAAAGAATAGGAAAAAAGAACTAAAGACCCTCCTTTGGGCCCAACTTCATGAAAACTGTGCCTATAAAAACTCTGCCATCTTCTGGCAAGTGGTCAAATCTCTATTTCTAACAAACAATACTGACCACCCAAAACTAGATGTAGCCATTGAGGAAAAGGATTGGGTCCAACACTTTTCCAAGATCTTTAAGGCTTCCCCAGAGGATCTTTTGTTTCAGGATAATATCCCTCAGAACGTCACTATTAGTGACAGATCTGAAGGCCCCTTCCCCATTGACCTTCAGTTCACTCTTAACCAAGTGGACCTGGCCCTGCGCGCAAGTAAAAGTGGTAAGGCACCGGGCCCTGACGGTGTCCCCATTGATCTTTTTAAAGCACCGACTGACATTTGGACCCCCCTTTTAACTAGAGTGATAAATGCAACATGCATAACAGGCCTACCAGACTCATGGTCAAAATCCATACTAGTACCGATTTTTAAAAAGGGGGCTAGGGGGTCAGTAACCTGCTATCGCCCAATCTCACTCCTGGACTCGATAGGAAAGGTGGCGGGTCGACTTATCCTCGAGCAATTACAGGACTGGGCGGACGATGGCCGGGTTATCTCAGACCTCCAGTATGGGTTTTGTCAAGGGTTGGGGACCATTGAGCAGGCTCTAAATTTGACACTCTCCATAGATAAGTATGTCCATATCAAAAGGGGTGACTTGTATATGGTCTACGTGGACCTTTCATCTGCGTTCGATTGTGTCTCCCACTCAAAACTTTGGGCCTTATTGGAGGACATGGGAGCACCATCGAATCTGATCACGTTTCTGAGGGAACTCTATTCCAATGCCACAGCTAGGGTTCGCTATGGGGTGGGGGGCGAGCTGACGGGGGAATTTGCAGTGGAGAAGTGTGGCTCAGGGGTTAGAGGCAGCTGAGATCGGTCCTGGACCAGGGTTCAATTCCCCGCCTCGGCGGGTCTTGGGCTAAAAATTCCACGGACTCGATAATTCTCGCCCCGGTGCCTCCTCGACTCACGGGTTCACACTCTGCGACTCTGGGCAATAGCTTGCTTAATCTCCACAACGGCCCCTCGCGGCGGGATGCCTGACTTTCACCTTGTGGATACCCTGCTATCTCACAGGGGAATACCAGGAAGGGTTCCCTAAGCAAGCGCCGGGAAACCCACTGCGGGTAGCTGTGCGCTATATAAGCTCAACTACATTTACATTTACATTTACAAGGGGGTTAGGCAAGGCTGTGTCCTGGCTCCCCTGCTTTTCACTTTGTACACCAATGGTTTGGAGGGAGTGATGATCAGGGGATGCCGGGACCTTCCTATGGTGAATAACCGGCATATACCTGCCCTTCTCTACGCAGATGACGCTGTCATATTAGCTCGTACTCCCCTGGAACTCCAAAAGAGCCTGAATAGATATTGTTATTATTGTTATGTTATGTTATTAAATCATTTATTGAGCGCACTAACACTGATTAGTTTCTTGGCGCTAAAGTTGACAGTAACACAGTCGGAGGTGGAGAAGGAGGATTAAAAAGCTTGTCTAAAAAGCCAGGTCTTCATTGCTTTCCGAAAAGGTAAGAGATCTTGGCAAGAACGGATCTCCATGGGAAAGGTGTTCCAGAGGCAGGGGGCCAGTGTTGCAAATCTCCGTCCACCAGAACGTTTAAGTTTAAAGGGAGGGGTTTGGAGAAGGGCTAGATGGAGTGAGCGAAGGTTGCGGGGGGGGGGACGTATTTGGTGATCAGTTGATTAATAAATTTAGGGCTTTTGCCGTGTAATGACTTGAAGATCATACAACCTGCTTTGAAATAGCAGCGTTGTGTGACCGGAAGCCAATGCAGCTCGATGAGAAGAGGAGTTGCCGCCTGCCATCTTGGTTGCTTCAGGATCAGCCTAGCAGCATAGTTCTGCACCATCTGGAGACGCTTAAGCAAATAGCTAGGGAGACCTAGATAGATGGCATTCGCGTAATCCAGATGGGACAGGACAGTGGCGATCACAACCTGGGTAATTGCTTCAGTCGTTAGTAGCCGCCTGACCTTCCTAATTTTTTTTAACTGGTAAAAGCATTTGGATACCACTTGTCCCACTTGTGTTTTTAGTGAGAGATCACTATCCACAATGACTCCAAGCGTTTTAGCCGAAGATGATGGTTGCGGAGCTTGACCCAGTTCTGAAGGCCAGTAGTGAGAGCCCCAGTACTTGGCACTATCCCCAGTCAGTACCAGTTCAGTTTTACCTGGGTTTAGTTTCAATTGATTTTGGTCCATCCAGGATTTAATAAACCTCATGGTTGACTGGAAATGGCTCAAAGAGTTTTCGGAGTTATCAATGGTGAAGAGTAGCTGCAGGTCATCTGCGTAGTTAAAAACTCTCACCTGTTTATCCCTCAAGGTTTGTATAAGGGGGAGTATGTATATGTTAAAGAGATGGGGTGACAGGGAGGAGCCCTGTGGCACTCCGCAAGGGATGGCCTGTTTAACACCGGTCAAGTCCCCCAGTCGCGCCGCTTGGGATCGGTCCTCCAAGAAGGACCTCAACCAGCAGGCCGCCATGCCCTGTATGCCGGCCTGTCCGACACGGTCGATCAAGATGTTGTGGTCGACCGTGTCGAACGCGGCCGACAGGTCCAGTAGCACTAGGGCCTGGGGAGAACGTCTATCTACGCAGTCTCGAAGGGTATCCAAGACTGCGGTGACCACTGCCTCCGTGGAGTGTGCAGGCCGGAATCCAGCCTGATGGGGGTCAAAGCAAGAGGACTCCTCCAGAAAGTTAGAGAGGTTTTTCGCCACGTGTGCCTCTAAAATTTTCGCCAAATAAGGCAATAGAGAGATAGGCCTGAAGTTTGCCTTGCATCCAGGATCCGCCCCGGGTTTTTTTAATAGGGGTATGTGAGAAGTTGGCCTGATGTGCAGTGCTCACTATTCTAGTGATCACTATATATCAGTCCAAACAACCCTTATTGATGATTGGTTGTAAGTCAACCTTATAGACCAGCTATCCTAGTAGCATGGATACGAGCAGTCTAAGGCTAAGACTCTTGAGGGCGTGTTAAGCCAGCTGTTTTACCATCACATTACCCCTTGAACACCCAGTGAAAGGACACCACACAAGTGTTATGAAAATAAACAGTGTATTTATTAGAATCACAACAACCCTGTACTCTTTATGAGGACAGGGTGCTAGGCACACAACAAAACTCTTACGAAAATACTTAAGTTAGCACAGTATATACAAATGCCCGAGGGGCACGAAAAACCATATACTCTAAAAGTGGAATGCGAAATTACTAGCAGGTAAGTACAGTACTAATAGGCTTTGGAATCGCTAGGACTTGACTATAGAATCGTTAGATTACTTCTAGGAGACCTAGGGGACTCGGGTGCAGAGTGTGCACTCTCACGCGGGATGCGGGACAAAGTCTATGGAAGCTAGTAAAGTTAAAGTTAGTGGAGCAAGGGCCAGTCTGGAGCAACCAGACCAGCAGCAGTGATGTCGTCGGGCGTCGTTCAGAAGGCCACAAGCCCGCGGGCTAGTAGCCAAACAACGCGGTGAGCAGCAAAAAGCAGAAGGGCCCCACGCCGATCGTGGAGATGCTGGGGGGCTACTCTTCGGTGCTGGAGCTGCTCAGGGTCGGGGCTTCTCGGACCCCAAAGCACTCACCAGGAAATTACTCGGCGGGCTTGCTGTGCAGAAGTCGTGCAGTCTTGGCAATAGTCGGTCCCTTGAGGTCTCGTCGCACTCACGGTTCTCAGCTTGGCTGTAGAGGTGAGTAGAGGTCGGAGGTGCCAGGGAAGCCGGGTCTTGTCGAGCTGGGCAGTCGGATTCCGGAGGAAGGACGTGCAGCAGACCGCAGTGTTCTTGATGGTGCCTGCGAATGCAGGGTGACTACTCCTTAGCCACAAGGGAGAATCTTGAAGAAGGAAATCTTGAAGTCCTTTCGTAGAAAGTCGTGTCTTGATTCCAAAGATGATCTAATTTGGAAGGGGGCCAGTCCCTACCTTTATCTGGGAAAAGGGGGCTGGCACGCGACTAAGTCCTGCCCTATGGGTGGGACCAGGAGGGGGGTGGTTACACCCACTTCCTTTGGCGGGCTTTCCCCAGGCCAGGGTCTGGTGTGCCCCTGGAACTGGTTCAGGCCGGCCTATGCACAGTGAGCACCGGGGTGCCACGTGCAGTCACCTTCCTCTGAAGCCCTGCCTACCTAGAATACACAAACTCCTGTCTGGGACGGTGCTGGCACCGCCCCTGGCAGGAAACCCTTTGTCCTTATCTCCTGCTCTGGGAGGACTCCCAGCAGCAGGAGGGCAGACTTGTGTCTCGGTGGCAGCATCCATTTTGTGGAGCTGAGGCTCTGTTTGACTTTAACCGGGGTTAGGGGTTACATACATGTCGTGTCCCTCTAGAAGGGTGGAATGCTAACCCCGTCGCCAGAATTGGCGAGGGGTTAGTATTCCAATTCGTATGACACCTTACTCGACATGTTTTGATAAAGCGATACCAGAGTTGGCATATAACCGCGAGGATTATAATGCACTTAAGAGTATATGGTATGCGATATCATGGAAACGGCTAAGGGATGGATCCCGAAAGCCGCAGACAGGCTCAGCTCATGCCAGAGCACCATCTCACACGATTCCAAGCACTCTGCCTTCAGGATTGTTAAGGCCTGCCATAGGAGTGACTGATAGGAGATCTGTGTGTCCATTTTAGGGTTAGATATAGGTATACTATATCTACAGCAAAGGGTGAGTACACCACCTTGCCCCAGCTGTCGTGCAGCCAGTTGTGTCAATTTAGTTAGTCAGCCCAGGGGTGGCATAATACATGCTTCAGCCCCTGGGAGACTTCTGGGTACACCTCAGCCCTGGGTACAGGGACTTGGAGAGGGCCCATTGCCAATTCAGTACCTGAGTACAATTTGGATAGAGAGAACAGCTAGGCTGTGGGTCTGATTAGCAGGCCCACAGCCAGGGAAAGTCGTAAACCAGTGCAGCAAAAAGCAAAAATCTGGGTGATCATAGGATTGCAGACCCTACTCTCCTACAGGGTATGACCGTGGCTTCTTTAAAAGTGGACGGGACAATGCCCGACAAAAGGGAATCATTTAGAAGGGCAAGAGTAGGGGTTGGGTAAGTGGAGAAGCATTCTCTCAAGATGCGAGGGGGACAGATATCCAGTGGGGAGCCAGATTTGACTCTCATCATTAATTCCAGGAGCTGGCCATGGGTTATAAGTTGAAAATTAGTAAGAGTGGCAGAGCCTGTCTTTATTGCCATACCGGTCATGATTGGGGTCTTCGGTTGGGGAATGCTAGTTTTTATGTCTGTGATTTTATCAATAAAGTAAGAATTGAGTGAATCACACAGACACTGAGTGGGGATTACTTTAGGACGGACATTCTCCAGATTGGTCAGTTCATTGAAGACAGAGAAAATATCCTTAGATCTGTTTGATGAGTCCAGAATACGAGAGGAGAAATACTCCACCTTTGCTGCAGAGATGGCATTCATGTATTCCTTCCTCGCCCTAGTATATTTAGTTTTTTCCTCAGTTTCGTAGTTACGGCGCCACAGGCGCTCAAGCTGACGGAGAGCCAGTTTCTAGCTTTTTAAGTCGGCAGAAAACCATCTGTTAGCATCCGTACGCCGAGCGAGTTTAATTTTTTTATACGGGGCATGAAGATTGCTAGCCGCTTGTAGCCAATCGGTTAGAGAAGAGACTGGTAGATTTATGTCGTTATCCAAAGGAGGGACATCATTTGCCAATGACTGTAGAAAAGCAGTCTTATCCATAGCGTTCCAGTTCCTAGCCAATTTACCAGCAGTTGGCACAGTGGTTTTGTTGTGGGTAACATAAATCTCAAATTTAAGGATCAAATGGTCTGACCATAGGCAAGGCAGGGTAAGCGGGGGAGTCACGCAAGTGGTATTAGACCACACGTGATCCAATATATGTCCTTTGTCATGAGTGGGGGAGAGCACCAGTTGCTTGAAGTTGAGGTTGGACAAAAGGTCAGTCAGTTCCGCTGATTGAGAGCCCTCTAAAGGATCTTTGTACCAGTAGTTGAAGTCGCCTACTAACATAACCCTGGCGTGATCCAGAGCTAGGTTGGCAACCTGCTCACTAAAGGCCATGGGGAACAGTGGCATTGAGGTGGGTGGTCTGTACAAAAGAACACATGCTATGGTCATGTGAGGGGTGGCGATTTTTAGTACAAGATTATCCGTGTTGGCTAATGTCAGACAGGTAAGAGTGGTGACCTCCAAGCTGGAGTGGATAATCGCCGCAACTCCACCTCCTCCTTTCGCGCTGGCGCGGTCTGCCTGGATAATATAGTAGTCAGGTGGTAGGGCTGCTATGATGTCGGGTGCAGAGGTAGGAGATAGCCACGTTTCTGCTAGCAGCAGGATGTCAGGCTTTTCCGTGGTGAGTAACAAAAAGATGTCCATCTGATGCTTGACGAGGGAACGGGTGTTGAGGTAAAGGATAGAGAGTGAGTTGAGGGGTGAATTGGACATAGCCGAACATGCTGCACGGGTGGAAAGGTGACAGCCTTGGCGCAAGATACCATCCTTACAAAGTAGGTGGAGTGTATCCTTTGATAAGAGTAGATGATCATTGTTCTTATTACATTCCAGAAGATCGGCCCTGGAGTAATGGAAGGATTGGGTAGTATGGGGTGCCCCTAGTCCCGGTCGGTTGCGGACGGGCGCAGACGGGCTTTCCTTAGGCGCGCCTTCGGCGCGCAAACGTCGCGCCCGCTGCGCTCGTCCGCTGCGCTTCCGAGGGAGGCACATGATTTATGGGGAAAAGGAGTGACGGCCGGTGGGCGTGGCCTCTGAAGGGGGCGTGGCCTGCGGGCTGAGCGAGGCGCTGGAAGCGTTCCACGCCTAGTTGCAGGGCAGCGCCGAGTCTGCCTTTCAAGCGTGAGAGGTGGGGGTGAGTGAGTTGTTTTAAAAAGAGCACAAAAATAACGCAACAATGTTAAAAATGATCAGCCTCCCGGCTTTCCGCCTCAGGAGTGTGTCACAGCAAATGGGAGCGCTCGCAATCAGCGTCCCTTTAAAGTGACGGCCGGTGGGCGTGGCCTCTGAAGGGGGCGTGGCCTCTGAAGGGGGCATGGCCTGCGGGCTGAGCGAGGCGCTGGAAGCGTTCCACGCCTAGTTGCAGGGCAGCGCCGAGTCTGCCTTTCAAGCGTGAGAGGTGGGGGTGAGTGAGTTGTTTTAAAAAGAGCACAAGAATAACACAACAATGTTAAAAATGATCAGCCTCCCGGCTTTCCGCCTCAGGAGTGTGTCACAGCAAATGGGAGCGCTCGCAATCAGCGTCCCTTTAAAGTGACGGCAGGTGGGCGTGGCCTCTGAAGGGGGCGTGGCCTCTGAAGGGGGCGTGGCCTGCGGGCTGAGCGAGGCGCTGGAAGCGTTCCACGCCTAGTTGCAGGGCAGCGCCGAGTCTGCCTTTCAAGCGTGAGAGGTGGGGGTGAGTGAGTTGTTTTAAAAAGAGCACAAGAATAACACAACAATGTTAAAAATGATCAGCCTCCCGGCTTTCCGCCTCAGGAGTGTGTCACAGCAAATATTCCACCTTCATGGCTGGCCTCGACCTGAAAATTAACATCGTAAAACATTTGTTATGAGGGCAGGCACCGGCCACAAAAGGAGAATGAGGGATATCTATTTAGATGGCCAAAAAATAGCAACCACAAAAAAATATTCCTATCTGGGCATAGCGATAGATAACAAATTATCCTGGAAATCGGCTGTAGAAACCAGAAAATTACTTTTTTAAAGAACTACTGCAGCCCTTGTTAACTTTTCAAGGAAACTGGGTAAGAGAGCTCCCCTTGAACTTGTTAAGATTTACAATGCTAAATGTCTATCCGTGGCCCTGTATGGGGCAGGGCTATGGGGTTTTGCGCCCACAGAAGTAATACAAACAGTGGAAAATTCCTTTTTGAGGTACCTTTTGGCGGTCCCTAGGAGTACGGGCACCTTGGCTTGTCATATGGAGTTGGGTCGCCCATATGTAACGTACCTAGCAAAGGCTGAACCGATCCTACTATGGCGCAGAATCTGGACCTCTGATAAAGCCACTCTTACTCAGTCCATCCTTTCCGATTGCCTAGCTTTGGATAATGCCCACAATTCTAGGTGGTTGTGTTGAATTAAAAAGTCTTTGCAGGATTTGGGTTGGGAGAGATACTATTATGATCCCTCCCTAATATGCGAGGTTCCAAGGAAGGCTCTAAAAGCAAAATGTTTAGCTCATTTCGAGGAACTGAGACTATCGAACGAGGCTACGAAACCATCTGTAGTCCATAGCTTGTTAATACAGACGGTTCCCACAATTCAACCCTTCCTTACATTCAACATCACAAGCTACGAGAGCTACCTTCTGGTAAGGTTCAGGATGAATCTGTTTCATCGTTTTGTCACTTTCCCCACCCGAAATAATTGGGCTAACAATCTACCGCTTTGCCCTTGTGACGACTCTTCCCCACAATCCACCCTATACACATCCTTTTTTGTAAATTTTACCATGGTTTCAGGAAAAAGTGGTTAGTCCCAAACTTACAGCAAATTGGTCTTAGACAGTGATGTCCCGCACTACTATTTTTTGCAGTTACTGGAGGGAGAGAAGATAGTCTATTTAACAGTGAAACTTTCTTAAATGTATTGTCAGACATCGATTGAATCTAAACTAATTAACTGTTTTATAAAAGTTATTGTCATTTTATGATCTTTTTAACTTGTTTTTACAATAATTATAGATAAACATGTATTCATAAAGTAAAACCAAGATGTAACAGCTAAAGCTTTATATGCTGATCCTAAAAGGAAAAAAGAAATGTTTACTATTTCCAATCGAGCTACATAGTAGTGAAGAATGGATCACTATTTTTAATCTGTACATATAGATTTTTATCATATTATAAGTTTGATGTAATTGATTGTTGTATGCTTTTTATGATTTCTTTTTTAAATCGAAATAAAGCTCAATTGATTGATTGATTCAGGTAAAGTAACACACTTGCCTTCCCATACAATGAGCTCTCTACAACAGGGTAATTTTTACTCATGAGGTTAGATCTTTCTGAATCTGAACTTCCCCTAATGGCAATTACATGAGCGGCTGGAGGTTTTCCACCTCCCCTATTTAACTTAATAAAACAGTCCCTCCTGCTACTTGGCATCACTGTGTGGGACTGCAAGCATCCTTTTGACTGAGGCGCTAACATCCTGAATTCCAAGAAGATCGAGTGTCCAAGTTTAACTACTGTTCCTTTTGGTAGATGGCATTTAATAGCATATGCGCATAGGCGCCAACATCCTAATTCCAAAAAGATAGAGTGTCCAAGTTTTACTACTGTTCCCCTTATTAGATAGCATTTATTATCCAGTATTTGGGTGTCTTTCATAGATTCACATGCCTGAATCATTCCCCGTCGTCGAGACGGGAGCCTCCGGTATATAAAAAGTAATGTCCTAAAGACATACATAGAAAAGAATAGGCCCAAAGGTCTCACCTTAGTAGCCTATCCACGTCCTTTTGTAGGAAGGACCAAACAGAGCAGGCCCCAAGGGTCCCACCTTGGTGGCCTATCTGTGTCCTTTTGTAAAAAGGACCAAATAAAGTAAAACAGCCAATCAGCTACCACCTCCTTCTAGAACCTTCCTGCCAGGAGCCCAAGTCTCTCAGATTTTCTACCGCACGTTGTGCTAGGGAGTCTCCACCTGAGTTCTCCTCAGGAATTTCTCTTTTTCTTCAAAAAACAACTTTAATTATTCTCTACAGTTATGTCTGATAGTCAGAAGAAAGGTCTTTTCCAGGCTTGTTCCTCCTGCAGCAAGAAAAGACTTCACATTGAGGATACACATGATAAATGTTTATATTGCCTCTACCCTCACCACCAGGGAAAGGACTGCAAAATATGTCGGACCTTCTCCAACAAGACCCTCAAGGACCGAGAAGGTCGACTTCTGTTGTGGCTCAACAGGCTCAAGACCAAGACTGATGACTTGGTTTCCGAAGGTGAGAGTGTGTCTGGAGTGTCGCAATTTTCCTTGAAGAGGCCAAGGGTTTCTTCCCCTAGCCCCACAGACACCCCTCCTATGAAGACTTCTAAAAAGTCCTCAGAGGGCAAGCCATCTGTGTCTGGCAAGGACCTGCCTGTCCCCGGGAAGCAGCCACTGGTCCCGGCGACGACGACGACGGCGTCGATGGTGCATTCAGCACAGAAAACCGTCTCAATGTCGACGACGACAGTGTCGACGACGACGGCCTCATCGGCTTCCTCCTCGTCGACGAGGACTACGCCTTCATCGTCGGCGAGTAGACCTACGCCGTCGACCATCCCGGTCACTCCATCGACGATGAAGATCTCGTCGTCGACGACGAGACCCTCATCGAAGGCGTCGACGACGACGACACCGTCGACGAGAACAACGCCGTCGACGAAGTCTACCTCGTCGACGAGGATCATCCCGTCGACGACGAGACCCTCATCGAAGGCGTCGACGACGACGACACCGTCGACGAGAACAACGCCGTCGACGAAGTCTACCTCGTCGACGAGGATCATCCCGTCGACGGTGGGAAAGCCGTCGACGACGAGTACACCGTCGACGGTGGGGACTTTACCGTCGACGAAAATGACGTCGAAGAAGACATCGTCGTCGCAGCCACCGTCGACGACGACTAAATTACTGTCGACGACCATCTCTACCACGGCACCGTCGCTTTCGACGTCGACAGGACCCTGGAAGGAGTCTGCACTCCTCTCCCACGCCATGGATGCCTTTCCACCGCAAGTGAGCCTTGTCACTGTGAAAATTACTAAACGGCCTATTACGCCGCAACAGATCTCGCCCGGTAGGATACAACAACTTCCTCCGGCCTGTCTATTACAAGGTCAGGAGTCGGACGAGGACTCCTTTACGCAGGCTACTAGTCCATCGGACCTAGTCCTGAAATGCCAAACCACAGACGAGGAGCCGGAAGAGGAGGAAGACCTTCTACAACAACAGGACCAACCTCCGCCCCAGACACAGGTTACTCCTATGGTGTGTCTCCCCGCATCCATTGTCTCGGACCTACAATTCCTCATACAGGATTATAAGGAAAGGTTCCCGGAGAAACATTCTGCGTCAGCACCTCCAGCTGCACAGGCGCCAGCTCCTTCATCTCGCCATAGACCAACTCCCCTGGTCATTGAGAAGACACAGGTTCCGATTCAGGATGCTCCCTCATCTGACGATGAGGAGAGGGAACAGGAGGAAGGTGAAGTCGATGACGACCAGTCGGACCCGGATGCAGACCAAGATTATGTGGCACATTCTCCAGCCTCTCCGGATCCGCAGACCTCGGAGTCTCCACCTGCAGACATCGGTGGATTCCACAACATCATTGAGCGGGCGGCCAAGAGGTTCCATATGTCCATGGAAACTCAGGAAACGGAATGCTTCCTTTATGACTTCAAGGAGCCCACTAGGAAGACTTCAAGATCAATCCCCATAATTGACTACATTTGGAAGCAGGGCAAACAAATCATGCAAGCGCCTGCCTCTATACAGGTGGTGGTGCCCAGGCTTGATAAGAAATACAAGGCCACCTCCACGGCACCGGCATGCCTGACAGGTCACCCCAAACCAGATTCCGTGGTGACTCAAGCGGCGCAGAAGAACTCTCGAAATCCATCCTCGCCTCTATCGACGCCACCTGATAAGGAGGGCAGGAAACTGGATGCCGTTGGCAAACGCTTTACTACCACTTCAGCCATGACGGTCAAAGTGGCTAATTCGATAGCCCTCCTGAGCCGTTACAATCGCCAACTCTGGGCGGACATTGCACCCTATCTTTCAAATCTGCCGGAGGATGTCAGAGAGGAGGCACATTCACTTCTATTAGATGGACAGACCGCTGCCTCAGAGCTCATCGATTGTGCCATTGATGCCGCCATGACTGGTTTCCGGCAACTGGCAGGGGCTGCAGTCCTGAGGCGACAGGGCTGGCTCAAGGCCACCACTTTCCGCCAGGAGGTGCAAACCAGGATATTAGATATGCCTTACGATGGCCAGCATCTATTTGGGGAACAGATTGACGCGGCCCTTACCACCATAAAAAAGGACACGGATACTGCCAAGGCTCTGGGTACTTTACAATTCCGGACCCAGTCCTTTCGTGGCAACCGGGGAAGAGGTCAGCCTGCATACAAAGGTTCCTATCAGAATAGGTCTTCGTACACATATTCGCAGTCCAAGCCGCAGTTTCAGCAGCGACAACCTCAACAAGGCCGACAGTCTTCCTACGGCAAGTCCAATTACCGAGGAAGAGGCCAAAAACGACCTGCTGGCAACAGACAATGACTTGTCTCCCTCTCTAGCCCCTCCACCACTACATTCTTTAAGACTTGGAGGGAAACTGAAATACTTCCATCGCAACTGGCAAGCTGTAACAACGGATCGGTGGGTACTCCAACTCATTCGATTTGGACATTCCCTTGAATTTACCTCTATCCCCCCCAACTACGCCACCGTGCCAGCGATCACACAGGCACCTACGATTACTTCTTCAGGAAATAGCTTCCATGCTGCAGAAGGGAGCAATAGAGAGAGTTCCACGGGCCCACAAGAATCAGGGTTTCTACTCTCACTTCTTCCTAATCCACCAAAAAGGAAAGAAATGGCACCCAATCCTGGATCTCAGGGCACTCAACGTGTTTCTAAAGAAACAATCGTTTCGTATGGTGACTCTGCAAGAAATCCTTGGTCTGCTGGAAAAAGGGGACTACATGACGTCCTTAGACCTCCAGGACGCCTACTATCATATCCCTATTCTCAAAGGGCACAGGAAGTTCCTCAGGTTTGCGGTGGCAGGACAGCACTACCAATTTCGGGTCCTTCCATTTGGCCTCAAATCGGCCCCGAGGATCTTTACCAAATGCCTATCACCAGTAGCAGCATTTCTTCATCAACAAGGCCACCAGGTGTTTCCATACCTGGACGACTGGCTGGTGAAGGCACCGACGGCAGCCGCCGCGGCCTCGTCCTCCAGCGCCTGTCTGGATATTTTCCACCGCCTAGGACTGACCCTCAACACTGCCAAGTCAACTCTGGAACCCACCAAGGTCATCACATTCCTTGGAGCGACTCTGGACACGGACCGTGTCAAGGCTTTCCCCTCTCAGGAGAGAAAAATCAAGCTCATCTCCTTGGCCAAGGCAGTGGCTTCGCGGAAGACTCTTCCGGTCCGCACGTTCAAGTCTCTCCTAGGCATGATGTCCTCATGCATACTGCTCATTCCACACTGCCGCCTAAAAATGCGTCCACTTCAGGAGGCACTGACAAAGCAATGGACTCAAGCCACAGGTTCTTTCGAGGACCGCATACGAGTCACTCGACCCATTATCAATCATTTGCAATGGTGGACATCTCTCCACCATCTGTCAAAGGGTCTGCCGTTCCTGCTCCCAGCAGAGCCACACGTAATAACTACGGATGCGTCCCTGGAAGGCTGGGGAGCTGTCCTCCAGGAACTCCAGATCAACGGCAAATGGACAACACAGGAAACCAGGCTCCATATCAATCTGTTGGAGTTACGGGCGGTTTTCCTGGCTCTACAGGCGTTTCTTCCACGCATTCGTCACTCCCCAGTGCTCGTCAGGACGGACAACACCACGACGATGCACTACCTGAACAAACAGGGGGGGACGCGTTCCATCTCGTTATCTCGAGAATCGCAAAGAATCTGGAACTTGCTTCTGGCACATGGCATAGTGTTGAAAGCGGAGTACGTCCCGGGCAAGGACAACGTCTTGGCGGACGCACTGAGCAGGGAGAAGTCTCCTTCCCACGAATGGGAACTGGACAGGGAGGTGCTGGACTATATCTTCCAGGAGTGGGGCACCCCGAACATAGACCTCTTTGCCACCAGAGAGAACGCCAAATGCCCAAGCTTCGCAAGCAGGCATCACCACTCAGGAACCCTCGGGAATGCATTTTCCATCGCATGGCGCAACGTCTTTGCGTACGCCTTTCCGCCATTCCCACTGATACCCAGGGTTCTCAGGAAGATGAAATCGGAACCCTGCACTCTGATCCTCATTGCTCCGTCCTGGCCGAGGCAGCACTGGTTCACGGAGCTTCATCGCCTCTCTGCCCGGCCCCCTCTTCGCCTGCAGCAGTTTCCGGCTCTGATCACGATGTCTCAAGGGCAGGTTCTCCACCCGAACCTGAGCTCTCTGAAGTTATCAGCCTGGCTCCTGAATACCGCGAATTCAGCCATCTGAACATCCCGCAAGATTGCAGAGATGTCCTTGCGAACGCTAGAGCGGTCAGCACTAACAAAACCTACTCACTAAAATGGAAGCGATTCTGTTCCTGGTGTGTGGATCAAGGCTTGCACCCCTTCCATGCCACTCCACAGCAGCTGCTACCATACCTGTTACACCTTGCGCAGTCAGGCCTTGCGCATACATCCATCAAAGTGCATCTAGCGGCGATTTCAAGGTTCACAAGGAAGGCTGCAGGCCCATCTTTGTGGGCGGACAGGCTCATCAAACAATTCCTAAAAGGTCTATTCAGGTCCTTTCCACGACCACGGCCTATTCCTCCATCGTGGCACCTCAATGTGGTTCTTCATCAACTAATGAAGCATCCCTTCGAACCCATCCATAAGGCAGAGATCAAGTTCCTCTCTTGGAAAACGGCCCTTCTCCTGGCACTAACCTCTGCCAGAAGGGTCAGTGAATTGCAGGCTCTATCCATCCAGGATCCTTTTCTTCAATTCAGAGAGGACAGAGTCATTCTGAGTACTAACCCTCGCTTCATTCCAAAAGTCCCTGCGGACTTCCATCTTAATGAACCAGTGGTGCTTAGATCGTTGTTTCCGAATCCTACCACAGCAGCTGAAAGAACTCTACATTCTCTAGATCTAAAGAGATGTCTTAAATTCTACATCGATAAGACACGACACTTTCGAAAGTCATCCCAGCTCTTCATTGCCTTTAGTAGACCAAGACTGGGCATGCCCCTGACAAAGCAGAGCATCTCAAGATGGATCTCTTCTGCGATCACCTTTTGTCACGACAAGGCCGGACGGCCTTTAGACTCACGAGTCAAAGCTCATTCGACTAGAGCCATGTCCACGTCTGCGGCGCTGTTCGCTGGAGTGCCGATATTGGACATCTGCAGAGCGGCGACATGGGAGTCCCCGCACACCTTCACCAGGCACTGCTGCCTGGATACTGAGCTGATGAAGGATGCAGCAGTGGGCCGAGCAGTGCTTCGCAATCTATTCCAGTGAGGTGAGCCCTACTACATCCCTCCATCCTTTACGGGTATGCACATTCTCTTACTGTATTTATATGCCATTGCATTTTGTGATTTGTAGTCATGTGATATGTTTTATCTACATGTTCATACCTGATCTTCATACAGAATGTGCATAATGTATTGCTCGCTACTCTGATTCAGGCATGTGAATCTATGAAAGACACCCAAATACTGGATAAGAAATGCGTTACTTACCTGTAACTGCAGTTATCCAGTATTAGTGTCTTTCATAGATTCACATGCACCCTCCCGCCTCCCCTGGCAGGGCTCACCTTTCTGTCTAATGAGTTTACGCCTAACTAGCTTGGTGCGTACGAAAATCTGAGAGACTTGGGCTCCTGGCAGGAAGGTTCTAGAAGGAGGTGGTAGCTGATTGGCTGTTTTACTTTATTTGGTCCTTTTTACAAAAGGACACAGATAGGCCACCAAGGTGGGACCCTTGGGGCCTGCTCTGTTTGGTCCTTCCTACAAAAGGACGTGGATAGGCTACTAAGGTGAGACCTTTGGGCCTATTCTTTTCTATGTATGTCTTTAGGACATTACTTTTTATATACCGGAGGCTCCCGTCTCGACGACGGGGAATGATTCAGGCATGTGAATCTATGAAAGACACTAATACTGGATAACTGCAGTTACAGGTAAGTAACGCATTTCTTAGCATTTAATAGCATATGCGGTCACAATCGGAAATACTGTTTCTCTATACTTTAACTGCTCGCCCGCCCTTGCACGTGTGCAATGCGCGAGACACTCCGTCTCCTCACCTGCACATGCGCAGTGACCGCGCGTCACACACACGCCGGCCCTACACAATCAGGCTTAGTCCGGGACCGGCTGGCAACTCCCGAACGGCCCGGAAAGACCATATTTGGGCAGTCCTTAGTTTCCCGCTTTTGAAGCAGTTAACATTAATTGACTGGAGGGGTTGGCGATATTAAAAGCGCGAACTCAGGCCTCTCATTCTCAGCGGAGCCGCGTGTGGGGCAACAAGGCGTAGGAATTCCCTCGTAACAGTGAGTAAAATACCTGGTAACAGCCGTGAGAAGTTGGCCTGATATATGGTGCTCACTAGTTCTAGTGATCACCCTGTATCAGTCCAAACAACCCTTATGGTGATTGGTTGTAAGTCAACCTTATAGACCAGCTATCCTAATGGTAGCATGGACAGAGCAGTCTTAGGCTAAACTCTTTTGGCATGTGAAGCCAGCTGTTTTACCACATATAACCCCTTTAATACCTTATGAAAGGACACCACACAGGTTGTTATGAAAATAAACAATATATTTATTACTAACAAACACCTCACAACTCTTTATGAGATCAGAGGGCTAAGCACATAACAATCTCTTTCGAAAAATACAATAAGTTGTATAAATTACAATGGTGCCCTAGGGGCACGACAAACCATATACTAAGTAAATGGTATAAGGAAATCGATAGAGGAAATGAGGATGCCCAGAGGCTGTAGGATCGCTGGGACTACACTACCCTAACCTTAGGTAAGTAGCAGGAGGCCCACGGGACGCGTGAGCAGAGTGTGGACAAAGTCAATGGGCAGAACAAATTGCGAAAAGGTAAGTAAAAGACAGTTCCTACTAGTTACGACTAAAACGTCTGGATACCTGGACACTAGGAGAGTCAATCTACCTATGAGCACCGAAATGCTCTCGTTACCTCACCCACGGGCTGCGGGTGCATAGGTGTGAAAGTGTGTTGGGTTTCTGCGTTGAAGTCAATGGAGCCTTGAAGAAAGATGCTGCAGGCGACCAGGAGGAAGATGTCCGGTGCGATTCAAGGGTGGATCGAGGAAGAAGAGGACCTGAAAGCAGAGGGGACAGTGTTCAAAGTCACTAGCCAGTGACCGGTGTGGAACCAGGAAGGAACCAGATGCTGTTGTCGCGATCAGGTGAAGAGTGGACGCTTGTCTCTGCAGCCACGTGGACCAGGAGGTCTCTTCGACGACCAGGATGGAGGCACGAGCTGTCCTACGCAGGCTCTCGCTGTCGGCGGCGGCGGATCCGGATTTGGAGTCAACAGGCCTTGGCAAAGGCAACCCACGCGGTGAGTGGAAACGGCGTCTGGTGCGGGGTGCTCCTCTTTTGGAAGGAAGCAAGGGCCAGTCTGGAGCAACCAGACCAGCGGTGTAGATTTCGTGGATCGTCGTCTAGGAGGCCACTAGCCAGCCGGCAAGTGACCAGATAACGCGTCGAGCAGCAATCAAGCAAAAGGGCCCCACGCAGATCTTGTGGATGCTGGAGGGCTGGTCTTTGGTGCAGGAGCTGCTCGGGGCTGGGGGCTTCTCAATCCTCAAAGCACTTACTCGAGGATGCCTCTGAAGTCGTGCTGGAAGCGAAGTGCAGTTTCTTCAAGATGGCCGGTCCCACGTGTCTCGTCGCACCCACGGATCTCAGCTGTGCTACAGATGTAGGTAGAGGTCGGAGAGGTCTGGAAGTCCGGGTCTCGTCGGGCTCTGAGATCTGGTTCCGGCAGGAAGGACGACAAAGTGAACCGCTAGGACGCTTGATGGTGCCTGCAGTTGCAGAGTGGACACTCCTTGCCCACAAGGGAGATTCTTCGGTCTTCTGGGGAGCAGAACGTCGAAGTCCAGAGTTTCTTCTTTGTCGAGTTGTTCAGGATAATCTAATTTGGAATGGGACCAGCTCCTACCTTTATCCTGCTGAAGGGGGCTGTACTAGTGACTAGGTCCCTCCCATGGGTAGGACCAGGAAGGGGGGTGGTTACACCCCCTATCCTTTGTCCGGTTTCGTGCCAGAGCTGGGGCTGGAGTGCCTCAGCAACTGGTTTGAACCGGAGTATGCACAGGGACACCTTGTGTGCCCCAGGCAAGTCTCATTCCTTTCAGCCCTCCCTACCTCAATACACAAAATCCTGTCTGGGGTGGTGCTAGCACCTCCCAAGGCAGGAAACCCTTTGTCCAGGCCTCCCTCGCTGGAAGGACTCCCAGCGGCAGGAGGTCAGACTTGTGTCTGTGGTGGCAGCATCCATTTTGTGATCCTGAGGCTTCGTTTAACTTTAACCGGGGTTCACAGTTACATACATGTCGTGTCCCTCTAAAAGGGTGGAATGCTGCCCCCGTCGCCAGAAATGGCGAGGGGGGTAGTATTCCAATTCGTATAACACCTTACTCGACATGTTTTGATAATGCTATACCAAAGTTAGCAATAACCGCGAGGATTATAATGCACTTAAGAGTATATGGTATAGCGTTATCATGGAACAGCTATAAGGACTTGGTTCCGCAAGCTGCAGACAAGCTCAGCTCATGCTAGAGCACCATCCCACATAATTCCAAGCACTCTGCCGTCAGGATTGATAAGGCCTGCCATAGGAGTGACTGATAGGAGTATATGTGTCCATTTTGGGGGTTAGATATAGGTATACTATATCTGCAGCAAAGGGTGATACACCACCTTGCCCCAGCTGTCTTACCAGCCAGTTGTGTCTGTTTAGATGGCCAGCCAGGGGTGACATAATACATGCTTCAGCCCCTGGTAGGCCCTGGGTACACCTATGCCCTGGGTACCTAAGGTACACTGTACAGGGACTGATAAGGTGGCCCAGTACCAATTGGTAAATGCACCTAAAGTACATGTGTGTCAATTTAGAGAGAGAACAGCTAGGCTGTGGGTCTGATTAGCTGGCCCACAGCCAGGCAAAGTCGTAAACCAGTGAAGCAAAAAGCAAAAATCTGGGGTGACCATAGGATTGCAGACCCTACTCTCCTACAACAGCCTGTTGAACATCTACTCTGTAAGTAAGCGATCTGAGCATTATATCTTATTTTACAGGGTGCCTAATAGCACTACAATCCCCCAACGTTTGGAGGCTCCTGGTGCCAACCTGATTATGGTAGCAAGTATGCTCTAATATTATTTTAATCACACAATGACAGGTCCCTAGAACCTTAGAGGTTAAGCAACTAGAGCGTGTGTTTTATGTTCAGTGTTTTGTGTGTCCCGTCTTCGTCCTTCTTTTTACAGGGCGCACCATCACTAATAGGATGACAAAATGTTGTCTAGTAGCTGCAGCCCTCACTTCTTTCCTAGGTCACTGGACCTGGAGCAATGGACATAGTAAATCACTATACCAGTATATATTATCCCCTTTTTTTTCTTTGTGTTCTTTTTTCTGGTTCGCTAATTGCAGAAACCTTCATAATAAGTAACTAGGCACATATTAGCCTTTCTTTTTATAGTATCACTTTTCTGTAAATACCAAATTTTTGTTAAAGAAACGTGAGTAAGGTGGGGATTTGTGCACCCCGTCTTGAAGAAGGAGCTATGCTCCGAAACATGTTGACGCACACACGAGGTTATGTACATTGTATTACATAAAACCTCATAAATCACCCCTTTTAACAGTACCAGCTCGGGGGCCCATTAAAGTTTTTGAGTAAACCCCACGTGTCAGGTACTTTTTAACGATCACTTAAGTCACTTAGAACCCCACCACTCACTCATTCTTACAATATCTCACATGCACCACACATAGTCAAATTGAAGAAGTGCTCCAGCGTAGTCGTAGGTTAGCAGCATGCCGCATCCCGTAGAGGGGTGCGAAGACCCCAATGATGAAGCATGACACCAAGGGTCCTTTTGGTGTTTGAGGGGTATTTAAAGAACACTGTGTGCTCCCCACCATTGTAGGGACCACCCATACACCCATCTGTGGATTATCTGTGTTTATTTAAATCTAGTAAGGGAGAACGAATCCACCACGTCTCTCTCGCCCCTTTTTGTTATTTTTGTTACGGAGGAGGGTGCCACTTATGGTGTGGTGTTGCTCAGGGCAGCCAAGGCCTTGGCTCTTGAGCTCCCTGCTGCGGCCGAGAGGACTAATCGCCTCACTGAGGTGCTTCAGCTGCCAGTAAGCTCCTCAGAGCCTCTCCTGCCGTTCAATGAGGCCCTCACGGACGTTCTGTTGGGCACCTGGTCCAAGCCCTCCACAGTTTCCCCTGTGGATCGGAACGTGGCCCGACGCCACCACCCGACTCTGGGCGACCCTAGCTTTCTGTCTGTGCACCCCACCTCCGAGAGCCTGGTGATCCAGGCCTCTACGTCCCAGACTGTATTCCCGACCGCTCCCCCGGATCGGGAATCCAAAAGGTTTGATTGGTTTGGGAAGAAACTGTTCTCATTGAGTTTGGGGTTGAGGTCTATCAACTGGGAAGGGCGATTTCCACGACTGTGGCGGTTCGCCACCACGCCTGGCTGAGGTCCACCAATTTCTCGTGTGATGTCCTGGCCACGCTCATGGACATGCCCTTCCATGGCCGTCGCCTTTTTGGCGACAAAGCAGACAGTGCGCTTGAGCGTTTCAAGGTCTCCAGGGCTACGGCCAAGTCCTTGGTCCTGTCGGGCCAGCGCCAGCAAACTTCTGCTTTTTGCCCCTTTGGTGGCCAAGGAAGGGGCCATGTCCTGCCAGCCACAGGGCGCAGAACCAGCCTCAACGCGGATGTGGTAACCGCTGTGGCGGTGCCAGGGGACAACGGCAAGGTCAGTCCACATCCGCTCCCGCAGCATCTGCCTCAAAGCCTTCCTAGTCCGACTTTTCAGGCCCATTTGACACCAGTGGGGGGCAGGGTCCGCCATCAACTCCTCCACTGGCGCTCCATCACGTCGCGCATGTGGGTGCTGCAAATCGTCCAAAGAGGCAACCCCTCCAGCCATGCCACCGCAATGCCACCGCATGTCGGGGGATCACTAGCAACTTCTTCAGGAGGAAGTTATGGCCATCTTGGTCAAGGGGGCCATTAAGCGCGTTCCTGGTCCAGATGTAGGACTTGGTTGCTACTCCCACTACTTTCTGGTACCCAAGAAGGGCAAAGGAGGCCTACGCCTTATCTTGGACCTCCGGAGCGTCAACGGCTTCCTCTGGAAGGAGAAGTTCAAGATGCTGACTTTAGCTCAGGTCCCAGCTGCCCTAGACCCTGGGGACTGGATGGTAGCGTTAGACTTGCAGGACGCATATTTCCACATCCCCGTCCTGCCAACCTACCGGCGCTACCTGCGGTTCACAGTAGGCCACGAGCACTTTCAGTTTACCGTGCTCCCCTTCAGCCTTACCAGCGCCCCTCGGGTGTTCACGAAAGTGATGGCGGTGGTCACAGCTCATCTGCGCAAATCTGGGGTTCCAGTATTCCCCTATCTCGACGACTGGTTGTTGAAGGCGGGCTCGCCCCAAACAGTCATTTTCCACCTCCAGACTACGGCAGACCTGCACTCGCTGGGGGTTCTCATCAACATGCCGAAGTCACACCTGTGCCTCTCTCTGAAGCTCCTTTTCATCAGAGCTTTTCTGGACTCTGCGCAGTTTCGGGTTTATCCTCCAGAGCAGCGGGTTCGGGATATTCAGGCTCTGATTCCGATCTTCCAGCCTTTATCTCGAGTTTGGTCAGGTGGGGGATGCGGGCTCTGCAGTGGGACCTGAAGTTTCAGTGGGCACAACATGGAGGCAACCTGTTATAGCATGTCCTGATCTCGGCGGGCACTGCGAGTCAGTTGCAGTGGTGGCTCACAAACCGCGATTGGGTCAGCGGCACATCCCTCTCCCTACCCCAACCGGAGCACGTAGTAGTGATGGATGTGTCCCTCTTGAGATGTGGGGACCACATGGGAGAGGCGGAGATCAGAGGTATCTGGTCAACCTACTGGAGCTGCGGGCGATCCGTCTTGCACTGAAGGCATTCCTTCCCTCTGTCCGGGGAAGTGTAGTGCAGGTGTTCACGGACAACACCACCGCCATGTCAGGAGGCTCTGCACCTCTGGACATGGCTGGAACACCAGGGCGTCGCCCTGGTGGTTCAACAACTGGCATGTTCCCTGAACGCCAGGGCGGACAAACTCAGCCGCCGGTGCATTATGGATCACGAATGGCGTCTGAACTCGGACGTGGCGCAACGTCTCTTTCGGCAGTGGGGAGAGCCTTGGTTAGATCTATTCGCCACTGAAGAGAACGCCCAATGTCATCAGTTCTGCGCGTTGGAATTTCCAAAGGTGGCACTCGCTCGGAGATGCTTTTCGTCGCGATTGGAGCTGCGGTCTGTTGTACGCCTTTCCGCCTATACCACTTCTGCCCAGAGTGCTAAAGAAGATCAGGCGAAACCGGGCCCAAGTCATCCT
The DNA here is from genome assembly GCF_964261635.1 of Lissotriton helveticus. Classification (NCBI taxonomy): domain Eukaryota; kingdom Metazoa; phylum Chordata; class Amphibia; order Caudata; family Salamandridae; genus Lissotriton; species Lissotriton helveticus. Next base: position 647,626,173 of record NC_136059.1, read on the forward strand.
TGTGGCTCCGGACTGGGCACGAAGATACTGGTATCTCGAGCTACTCAGCATGTCAGTCGATTCCCCGATTAGTCTGCCCCTTCAGGAAGACCTTCTGTCGCAGCAGCAGGGGACGGTCCTCCCCCCGAACCTGTCCAGTCTCCACCTACATGCGTGGAGATTGAGCAGCAACAGTTGAGGCCATTTGACTTGCCTCCTGAAGTCTGTGATGTGATTCTGGCAGCCAGGCATCCCTCCACAAAATTGGTATACGCCTGCAGGTGGAACAAATTTGTGGCATGGTGCACAGCAAAGGCTGTGGATACACACTCTGCCCCCCCTTTCAGAGGTTCTCCTCTTTCTTCTTTCTCTTGTCCAGCAGGGCTTGCTCTGGGCACTATCAAAGGCTCCCTCTCTACCATTTCAGCCTTCTTGAGGCTTCCTGATCAGCCTTCTCATTTCAAGTCCCCTGTTGTAAATAGATTCTTGAAAGGCATCACACACATGTTTCCTCCTGTTCCTTTCATGATGCCTCAGTGGGACTTGAATCTTGTACTGACTTATCTGATGTGTGCTCCATTTGAGCCACTTCATAACTGTCCTCTACGTCTTCTGACTCTTAAAACTGCATTTCTGGTTGCCATCACCTCTGCTAGGAGAGTGAGTGAGCTCCAGACTCTATCTTCAAAACCTCTTATCCTCGCTGTCCATCCGGACAAGGTTGTTCTGAGGGCTCGTCCTCGTTCCTGCCCAAGGTGGTTACAGCCTTTCATATCAGGCAGTCCATCACCTTCCCCACCTTCTTTCCGCCTCCGCATCCCTCGAAAGAGGAAGAGAGGCTCCACCGTCTGGACCCAAAACGTGCGCTCTCCTTCTATCTAGACCGCACACGCCAGTTCCTGGTGGACGACCAGCTCTTTGTTGGTTACGTGGGCGCTAAGAAGTGACGGGCAGTGCACAAGTGGACTATCTCTCGTTGGGTGGTCTTGTGCATCAAGGTTTGCTATTCCGTGGTGAAAAAGGAGCCTCCTGTGGGGCTGCGTGCCCATTCCACTCCGGCCACGGCAGCTACTACTGCCCTGGGTCGGGGAGATCCCTTGCAGGACATCTGTCAGGCAGCTACGTGGGCCTCGGGGCACACGTTTGCTAGGCACTACTGCCTGGACAGCCAAGTCCGGAGAGATGGCTTTTTTGGACGTTCCGTTCTCCAGGACTTTCTGGTGTGATCTTGGTTTGCAGATCCAAGATCACACCAGGGGTATCTAGTGTAAGGTAAGGAATCTAACACTAACCTGTTTCTTTCAGATGCACAAGTTACTTACCTTTGGTAACGATATATCTGTAAGAAACAGTAGTTAGTGTTAGATTCCTTACCACCTCACCCCACCCATCCTCCCAGTTCTTCGAACCGATATCTAGGGTTAAGGTATTTCCCTTTGAAGGCCCTAGTTTCATGGCACCAATGTTTCTTACATAGCGGAAAGCTATGTACAGAACTGACGTCAGCGCGCGAGGGCGGCGTCTAAGTATTCCGACGACGTCATCCCGGCAATCACGACGACGGACGCAGAGCCGCATACGACGCCTACCGACGCGCAAGGGTACTGCTGACGAAAACATTCCGGATCCAGTCTGACGCCTGGGGTTATTCTAAGATAAGGAATCTAACACTAACTACTGTTTCTACAGATATGTTGTTACCGAAGGAAAGTAACTTGTGCGTCTAGCCTAATTCGGAAAAAGTAGGCAAACAATTTAACATCTGCATGGGTAACATCATTGAGTGGATGCAGAAATTTTAAATTAAATTCTGAATAGACCGAAGATCTGCTTTTTGGCAGTGACACCTCTTCTCGGAGTACTGCCTGGTGGCCTCCATCTTGGGGGAACTTCCGCCTCCGGTCCAAAAAGAAAATAATTTTCTAATTCCGAAGAAGAACAAGGGACAACAGCCCATTTTGGAACTTCGGACCGTCAATCTCTTCCTTAAAGAGGAAATTCAAAATGCTCACTTTGGCTTAGGTCTTGTCTGACCTACACCAAGAGGACTGGATGGTAGCGTTGGACCTGCAGGATGCCTATTTTCACATTCCCTTCCTGCGTTACCTGCGGTTCATGGTAGGCCACGAGCACTGTCTTTTTACCATTCTCCCCTTTAGTCTTATCAGTGCCCCTCGAGTGTTCACCAAGGTGATGCCGGTGGTTGCAGCTCAACTGCGCAGTTTAGGGGTGTCAGTCTTCCCCTACCTCGATGACTGGCTATTGAAGGCAGCTTCCCTGCAGGGATTCGTCTCCCACCTTCAGACTTCGGTGAACCTTCTGCATTCGCTGGGGTTCTCTTTAAACGTGCCGAAGTCACACCTGACTCCTTCTCAGACGTTCCCTTTTATCTGGGCTGTTCTGGACAAACTGCAGTTTCAGGTTTATCCTCCTGAGCAGCGAGACCGGGATATTTAGGCTATGATTTCGATATTTCAGCCTCTATCCTGGATTTCGAGGTTGACTTTGAGACTGTTTGGTCTCATGGCCTCCTGCATCCTGTTGGTAGGACGTGCAAGATGGCGTATGCGGACTCTGCAGTGGGACTTGAAGTTCCAATGGGTACAGCATCAGGGAAATCTTACCGACGTGGTTCAGATCGCAGAAGGAACGACGAAGAATCTGCAGTGGTGGTTAATGAACCGCGATTGGGTCTACGGCAGACACCTTTTCCTTCCCCAACTAGATTTCACGGTCGTGACGGATGCGTCACTTCTGGGATGGGATGGCCACATGGTAGAGGTGGAAATCAGGGGTCACGGGTCTCCGGCGGAGATGGGGCTCCACATAAACTTGTTGGAACTCTGAGCGATTCGGTTGGCTTTGAAAGCATTTCTTCCATCTGTCAAGGCGGAGTTAGTGCAGGTGTTCACGGTCAACTCCACCGCCATGTGGTGCTCCAAAAAGCAGGGCGGGGTGGGGTCGTGGACCCTCTGTCGAGAGGCCTTGTGTCTCTGGACATGTCGGGAACTGAGGGCATTTTCTTGGTGGTTCAACACCTGGCAGGTTCTCAGAACGCCAGGGCTGACGGTCTCAGCCATCAATGCCTACCGTATCACGAATGGCGGCTCCAGTCGGAGGTGGCATAAGGTCTCTTCCAACAGTGTGGAGAACCTTGGTTAGATTTATTTGCTTTCAAATAGAACACGCAATGTCAGCAGTACTGCCTGCTGGAATATTCAGGGCAGCTATCGCTTGGCGACGCGTTTTTTCACGAGTGGAGCTCAGGCTGCCCCTTCGGAAGGATTTTCTGTTGCAGCAGCAGGGGAGGGTTCTCCACCCGAACGTGTTGACTCTGCACCTCCATGCGTGGAGATTGAGCGGCAAGAGTTCATAGCTTTTGCTCTTCCTCCCGAAGTCTGTAACGTTATTCTGGCGGCCAGGCTGCCCTCCACTAAGACGGTATAAGCCTGTTGTTAGCAGACATTTGTGTTATACTGTACAGAAATGTCTTTTGACCCTCTTTCTGCTTCTTTCTACTGTCCTCTTATTCATTCTAATGCTTGCCCAGAAGGGCTCTGTTTTGGGAACTCTCAAAGGTTACCTCTCTGCTCTGTCAGCCTTTTTGTGGCTGCCAGATCAGCCTTCTCTCTTTAAATCTCCTATTGTGAATAGATTTCTGAAAGGGCTGGGCCATTTAGTTCCACCTACGCCCTTTGGCATGCCACAATGGGACCTTGATTTGGTCCTCACTTATCTGTTGTGCGCTTCTTTCGAGCCTTTACATAATTTCCCCTCCAGCTGTTGACCACCAAAACAGCCTTTTTAGTGGCTAAATCATTGGCCCGGAGGGGGAGTGAATTCCAGGCGTTATGCAGCTCACCTCCTTATCTTATGTCCTTTCCGGACAAGGTGGTGCATCATTCTTACCAAATTTTCTAACCTCATTCCATCTGGGCCAGTCCATTACTTTGCCCACTTTCTTTGCTCCCCCACTTCCTTCTAAGGAAGAGCAGCATATCGGCCGACTGGACCCAAAATGAATGTTATTGTTCTACCTTGACCACACAAAAGAGTTCCGGGTGGATGATCAACTATTTGTGGGGTATGTGGGAGCAAATAAGGGAATGGCGGTGCAGAAAAGGACCATCTCTCCAGGGTAGTTCTCTGCATTAAAATCTGTTATGCCTTGGTGAAGAAGTAGCCCCCTGAGGGATTAAGGGCCCACTAAACCAGGGGAAAAGCTGCGACTACGGCCTTGGCTCTGGGTATCCCAGTCCAAGACATCTGTCAGGCAGCAACGTGGGCCTCATTACACACGTTCGCAAAACATTATTGCCTTGATGGTCAAGTGCGCAGAGACAGGCACTTTGACCTTTCAGTCCTTCAAGACTTCTTAGTTTAGATCATGAGTCCGCAACCCACTGCCGGAATGGTACGGCTCAGTTATCTGATTCACAGGTAAGGAATCTGTAGCTAGAAGTTCCTATCAAATGAACAAATTACTTACCTTTGGTAATACATTATCTGGTAGACTCTATCTAGCTGCAGATACCTTACAGGCCCACCCATGCCTCCCCGCTTTGCTGATTGATGATGTAGGACTTGGGTTGTTTTTTCCCTTTTTCAGGTCCAGAGTTTTGCTCACGACCACGTCAGTTACTATGTGGCTCTGCGCTTCTGGCATGGAAAAAGTGAAAAGTACTGACGTCCATGCGCCTGGGTGGCGTCTATATAAGCTCTGCGATGTCATAACAGACGCTACCGACACCAATGATGTCACGCAGAGCCGAATGGAGCCACCTGACATCACGCACATGGGGTATTGCTCAGCAAAAGTTTCTGGATCCAGCCTGATACCTGGGAAATTCAAAGTTAAGGAATCTGCAGCTAGATAGAGTCTCTACCAGATAATGCATTACCAAGGGTAAGTAACTTGTTCATCACGTGGCTCGTGGGATCAAGAGCATCCCTCCTTCACCCACTTACTTGTCAAAAGTCTGTGCTCGGCCTGGGACCTAATTGGTTCCTCTCCTCTCAGTTTTATCTCCCTCTCAGCATCAGATCATGGCATTGTAATATGTGTGGGAAAGGTTTTTCAAATGGATCAGGAAGCCATTTGGATTGGCACCGGGGACAAGAGGAAGGGATCCGGAAAGTTAATTGTTGCCTCTGTCACCTCTCTTGTAAGACTTGCAGCTTGGTGCCTTCGAGAAAATGTTCGTCCTGTTTCACTTGGCTGTTTTCATTTCTTAAATGGTGATGTCACTAACAAATACATAAAAAATTAGGCTGAGAAAGAGCTATGTAGGTCAGACGCTACCCTTCCTCAGCAACCACTGTTGACTTCATGTGCACTAGACACAAACATGAACACGTGAGTCTCCAAAATTACATGTGTCTAATGGTAGCCAGCCGACAACTAACAGAGTGAACTGCAAAAATGTAGCAGTGTGGTCATGCAAGCACCCAAAAACATGCATAGTAGAACAGAGGTACCATAATGAACATCGGGCTATCTTCAATAGCAAGCAGTGTCCTGGTGCAAAATAGCAAGCTTATGTCTAAAACATTGAACCATGCCGCTAGGAGAATCCAACTATTTAAAGTGGTGCTTGATTAAGGAACAAAGAACAACTACAAGGTTTCCTACTTACTTTAAGAAAGCACCCATTGACAAACATGACCATCCGAAGTGGAAGTTAGACATGCTATTCTTCCATGTGCCTTATCTCTAACTCCTCTACTACTATATTATTCCTATATCTGAAAGAAACAGTTAGTTATAGATTCCTTACCTCAGAATTACCCCCAGGCGTCAGCCTGGATCCAGAAAGTTTTTTCGTCAGCAGTACCACTGTGCGTAGGAAGGTGGCGTTGGTCGGCTCCGCGTCCGTCATTTGCATCATGGTAGCCGGGTCGACGTCGCGGTAGCTACTAGACGCCACCCTCGCGCGCTGACGTCAGTTCTTTCTTTTTCCGCGCCAGCCAGCGCAGATCCGGAGGGAGTGGTACCTCCAGTCACTTTTTAACCAAACAGTTTGAGTTACTTTTGTCAACTTCTGTTTTGAGTCTACGACACGGATGCCCGGCTTCAAGGCTTGCGGTTCCTGTAGCCAACTGATGTCGGTTACGGATCTGCACCGCATGTGCCTCTTTTGCCTGGAGCATGACCACGACCCCAAGTCATGCTCCGACTGCTGGTCCATGGCTCCGAAGGCTGTGCGGGAGCGGTCCCAAAAGCTTCTTGAGCGCCGGCAGTTGGCGCCCCGCCATTTGAGGTCGAGAGGGAGGTGGAGGGACCGGTCGCTGAACCATCATTACTCTTCTAAGTCTTCGCACTCTGGGTTAGGTAAGTCGAAGCAAAAGAAGAAGTCGCAGAAGCATTGTCGCTCTTCGACTTCTCCCCGTCGGTCGGCTGATCCGACGAGGGATGCTGGCGGTGCCCCTCCCACTGCTGCGCGCGCAAAGCCTGATGAGTCTACTCCGGGCTTACCTCCCTTCCCGGGACCCGGAGCGACTCCTGCCCAGCTTCGTAAAATGTTTGAGGCAATGCAAGCCATGGCGCTCCTTCAGGCGACGCGAACTCGGTTGGGGGGCCTAGACCTTCTCCGCTGACGGCTCCAGCCCCAGCACCGCAGGCCCCTTTTTGATCCAGGCTTGGTGCCGGTGCACCTTACTACACCTCCACCGCTTTCTCGGGCACCACAGCCGACGCCGGCCTCCATCCTGATGTGGACCCGGACCAGGCGGGGTTTTTGTGCCTCTGTTTACCCCAGGGCTCCCTTTTCAGTCCGATTGGCACCCAGAGGATGAGAAGGAGGACTGGAAGGGGTCAGGTGACCCTCTGACTGACTGATCAGCTAGCTCTGAGCAGGACTGGAGAGAGGAACTGGGGGATGCCAGTGATCTAGACACCTCCCCTGACCTTGACATATTGTCTTCTACAATGGCTACGGAGGAGGAAGCATCGTACACAGTGGTGTTGCATAGGGCGGCTGAGGCTCTTAACCTCGAGCTTCCTACGGTGGCGGTCAGGACTAACCTCCTGACAGAGGTGCTTCAGCCGGCTGCGAGCTCACCCCTGCTGCTGTTTAATGAGGCCCTTACCAATGTCCTTTTGGGCACCTGCTCCTGGCCCAACGTGGGGGCTCCCATGAATGTGCAGAAGTCACACCTGATCCCCTCAGAAGCTTCTCTTCATCGGAGCGGTTCTGGACACGGCACCGTTACGGGTTTATCCTCCCGAACAGCGAGTCCAGTCTATTCGGGCTATGATTCCGATCTTTCAGCCTCTATCATGGGTTTCAGTCAGAATTACCCTGAGGCTGCTGGGCCTTATGGCCTCCTGCATCCTACTGGTCGATCATGCCAGGTGGCAAATTCGGGCTCTGCAGTGGGACCTGAAGTTCCAGTGGATGCAGCATCAGGGGAGTCTGTCCCATTGCATTCAGATCTCGGAGGGCACTGAATGACAACCTTCAGGTGCTTTGGGTGATCCATCTTGCACTGAGTGCATTCCTTCCCTCTGTCAGGGGATGAGTAGTGCTTGTGTTTACGGACAACACCACCGTGGTACGGCAACAAACAAGGCAGGGTGGGGTCGTGGGCCCTACGTCAGGAGGCCCTTCGCCTTTGGATATGGCTGGAACATCCGGGCATATTCCAGGTGGTTTAACACCTGGCAGGTCCACGGAACGCCAGGGCGGACGAACTCAGCCGCAGGTGCATGATGGATCACAAATGGCATCTTCACTCGGAGGTGGTGCAAGGTCTCTTTCAGCAGTGGGGAGACCCTTTGTTAGATCTATCGCCACCGAAGAGAACGTGCAATGTCAGCAATTCTGCGCATCGGAGTTTCCATGGCGGCGCTCATTAGGTGAATAAGCATGACTGGGCCCAAGTCATCCTTGTGGTTCTGGATTGGGCACGAAGAGTCTGGTATCCCGAGCTGCTCAACATGGTCATTGATCCTCCGGTCTGCCTCTTCGGGAGGATCTTCTGTCGCAGCAGCAGGGGATGATCCTGCACCCGAACCTGTACAGCCTCCACCTCCTTGCGTGGAGATTGAGCGGCGACAGTTGACGTCATTTGACTTGCCTCCCAAAGTCTGAGATGTAATCTTGGCAGGCAGGCGTCCCTCCACTAAGATGGCATACGCCTGCCGATGGAACAAATTTGTGGCATGGTGCACAGCAAAGGATGTGGATCCCCTTTCTGCCCCTTTTTCTGAGGTTCTCTTGTTCCTCCTTTCTCTAGCCCAGAGTGCTGAAAAAGATCAGGAGCGAATGGGCCCAAGTCATTCTTGTGGCTCCGGATTGGGCATGAAGAGTCTGGTATCCCGAGTTGCTTAACATGGCCATCGATCCGCCGATGAGTCTGCCTCTTCGGAAGGATCTTCTGTCCTCCACCTACTTGCATCGAGATTGAGCGACGGCAGTTGACGTCTTTCGACCTGCCTCCTGAAGTCTGTGATGTAGTCTTCACTAGTTATGTTGGGTATGTTGGCCCAACGAACCGTGCACTATCCACTTGGTGCTATGCACCTAAACAATTTATATTTTCTTAACAGTCAATAGATTTTCTGTTTTGTTTAATTGCTTCTATTTATTTTTAGATGTTTTTTATCTTGTTTTCATCTGTATATTACCAAATTATGACATTGTATTTCTATGAATTGTATTGCATTCACAAAACCACAACATTAGCATTACATTTCATGTTACATTCAACAATGTTATGTGCTGTACAATTTCTATAAAGTGCCCGGTGCCCAATGCATTTCGGCACTACCAAGGTGCCTTCATCAGGGGCGAATCTGTAAGAAATAAATAAAGATGACCATGTAATTTCACTTTTAGGATGCCCATGGATGGTGTTGTATGTGTATCCTGTGTGTTATCATACCTGTTCTCGTGTTGCTCAATTCTTAAATCCTGTGTGAAAAAATTAAATGTATTTATTCTCTCAGCCAAGCCAAGTATAACAATGCATCCTGAGAATAAACCAAGTTTGGATTGCTAACATAAGCTTACCACAAATCTCGAGTCTTCAAAAGTACCCTAAACAACAAACAAGGAATATATTCAGTTTCCTGCTCACTACTACAAACCATTTCCATATAGCTAAAACCACTCCTATATATAGACTGGCATACCTGTTGTTCCAGCACTGTTCTATTTCTGCAAAACATAATGACAAATCACGTATGCTATATTAGTACTCCAATGTACTGAACCGTAAGTTGTATTTCATGTCAATTCCACTCCCGCATACCTGTTGAATGCGTCCATACGATGTTCACTACGAAACATAAACAAACAAATTCGCCGTCAATACTGAAGCCCATCGCGAATTGCTACTCCTCATCTACATACCTTTCGGTACAAACGAAAACCCCTTACCTTGTTTTCAAACAATTCTCTCCGTATCAAAACGACCTGCTCTCCAATCAAAGAGTGTCTCAACTGTTACCGATAGTTCCGCGTCTCATAACAATCTCCCGCGCGCCTGAACACAAAGACATAAACAACGGGCTAGTACGCTGCCATTGATCGAGTCGCGGACGCCATATTTCAATGGGTTATTTTCAGCATGAATGCTGTACGTATCAGCTGCGCTCAGTTTTCAAACCGCGTCCTACCTAATATCTTAAGTTTAATGTATGAATTGTGAATAAATTATGAATGTCACATTGCAGTGACCAAGCAATTCTCTTGTTATTACCAACATAAGTTTCGACTTAAACACTACCTTCCTGCCGCGTAAGCCATATTATAAGGTGTTATCTCGATAACACCAACCGTGTTATACAAACCCTCGTCCTGACTGATGTACTAAGTATTTTATTAATGTATTTGCTCTGTGGTAGATGTTTTGTGATACCTTCAGGTTTATGTTCAAAAGAATATGTTAGTGGCAATGATGGTGCGTATTATAAATTGTACAATGTGAACCAATATATTCAAATGCACGATAAGTTTTCAATGGATACTGTTGTATCTTAATCACGTGTCTTAATATACATTGCAATTAAATCTCAAAACCCCATGTTATTTGTCTTAGTGCTCTCATGTAATAAAGTCGGTTGATTTTATGCAATTGCTTGGGTTTTTAATTTTTTATAATTTTTCAGTTCATATGCGCTGACCCATAAGGGCTCTGATTTTAATATCTGCATGAGATGCTTTATTTGCTCATAGGAAGCAAGATAAATCATATTTATCGTTAAGACCGATGGGAGCCATCACGTGTAAGTTTTTGATCCAAAATAGTTCTCTTTGCAACAATCTTTGGTGGTTATTGATTCCTGCTTTTATGGGTACTTGTTCAATGATAAAGAACCGCAATTGAGAGATTGTGTGACCTGTGTCTCTCCAGTGAACTGCTAAGGGTGAAGTTAGGTTTAAGTTGCGTATTCTGCTCTTATGCTCCGTGATTCGAGTCTTAATCTTCCGTTCCGTTTTGCCCACATAGAGCTTGCCACATGGGCACTTTATTCCATACACTACGTTTGCAGTATTGCAGTCACTGGTGTGTCTCAAATCTATGACTTTTCCTGTAGTAGGATGACTGATGGTGTTCCCCATTATCACATTATTACAGTTTGTGCAATTCAGACATTTACTCATTCCTTTGTGAGATACTGTAGACGATGTCGGTGGTCTCAATTTCAATCTCTCACGCAAATTTTGCCCTCTTGTATATGCATGTACTGGTAAGTCTTTGAATAATCCTTTGAAATCTGGTTCATTCATTAAAAGTTCCCATCTGGTGTTGATTATTTTCTTGATTTCTCTCGACTGGGTCGTGTATTTCATTACAAAAACCATTTTTTCTTGGGTGCTTCTCTGCTTGGGCTTCAGTAAATCCGTTCTATCTAGTGCCAGTACATTCGAAATGCTCTCATCAAGTTCCTTCCGTGGGTATCCCCTAGCTTCATATTTGATTGCCTGTTGGTGAATGGTTCTTGTTGCCTCTTGGTTATCAGAACATATTCTCTTAATCCTTATGAATTGGGACTTTGGTAGGTTTTTGCTTAAACTTCTAGGGTGAAAACTTGTGTATCCTAGTGCATTGTTCTTGTCCGTCGGTTTAGTGTAAAGTTGTGTGGAAAAACCTGTTGAAATTTTTGTAATTCTCACATCCAAAAAATCAATTGTTTGTGAATCAATCTTGTGCGTGAATTTAATCCTGGGGTTAATTGCATTCATCATCAAAATTAACCTTTCTAGGTGCTCTTGAGTGCTGTCCCAGATTAAAAAAATATCGTCTATAAAACGACAGTACATTTTCACATGTTTCCAGACTTCGGTTTTCATGATGTTCTCTGCTTCAAACTGGGCCATAAATATGTTAGCATAGGCTGGTGCACCCGCAAATCCCATAGATGAACCAGTTAGCTGGGCATAATGATGTTCCCGCCAGATGAAATAACTGTTGTGTAAACAGAACTTAAGTAATTGTAACAAGAACACCTTGTTTGTTGGTAGTTCTCCCATTTTCAGAAGAGCCCATTCAGTTGTTTCAAGGCCTGCTTCATGCGGAATCGACGTATAAAGAGCGACTACGTCTATAGTACATAAAATCCACTCCGTTTGAAAGCCCTGTTCTGTCCATGTCAATTTATTCAAGAAATCTGTGGTGTCACGTATATAGGATCCCCAATTCTGAACGAATTGCTGTAAAAAGTGGTCGAGAAATCGGCCGAGGGGATCAAACAATGACCCGCACCCCGACACGATCCGTCTGAAAGGTGGATTTGTTAGATGTTTATGCACCTTTGGAATCATATAGAGCTTAGGCGTTCTAGGATATTTAGTCGTCAAGTATGCTCTTATTTTTTGGTCAATCCAGTTGTTATCTTCTGCTGTTTGTAGTAGGTCATCCAACATTTTTTGTAGTTTTGTGATCGGATCAGATGGTAGCCTTAAATATGTTTCCTGGTCAGATACATGTTGGTCGACTTTTAATTCATAAAAGTGTGCATCCATTACCACTAGGGCTCCCCCTTTATCCGCTGGTTGAATCATAATCTCCCTGTTGTTGGACAAGTTCTGCAAGGTGATTCTTTCTTTTTTCGTCAAATTGTTGTGCTTAGACTTGTTGTAATCCAATTTTTGTAAATCTTTTCTGACCATTACTTCAAAGGTGTCTAACATTTTGTGTGAAATGGGAGGTTGAAACACACTTTTAGGTTTGAATTTCTCAAGCTGACCTTTCGTAGCTGTGATCTGCTCTGTTGGTTCCACTATATTGGTGAAATAGTGTCGTAGCCTGAGTGTCCTCATGAACCGGAAGAAAGCCCCCTCTGTTTCCATTTCATTAGTTTGTGTAGTTGGTACATATGTTAGTCCTTTGTTTAACACCGTGAGTTGTTGATTCGTGAGTTTTGTGGAGGATATATTGATAATCAAATCACTTTCCGTCCGCTCCGTAAGGCTTTTCCTGCCTCTTCCTCTCCTTGTTTTGCTCTTTCTGTTGCTGTCGTTATCTGCTGCGTGGGTGGTCGGTCTTGATCTTGTACCAGTGACAAAAAAGGTGCACTTGCACTGCTTGTGGGTTGTTCCGCTATTTCTAGTGTGACTGATGCGCCCTCGGTGGAGACACGCACTGGTCCCCGTCGTATAGATGTTTCCTTTTCCGTGACTACACTCTCTTCTGATGAATGTGTTGTTAATGTTGATTTTTTAGGGATAAATTGTCGTCGGGCATAGATGTCGGCCCAGGTGTAAACTTCATTTAGCTTGTAATCTATGGTATCCCGTTTATACTTGCGCAATTTACCTTCTTGTAGTTCCTTTTCGTACTTGTCCAGTTTCTGGTTGATACCTTCTAAATTGATTTTTCATGTGTCTGCCTCCAGTCTTAATTCTAATTCAGTTTTCAAATTAAAGATTTCCTCCTCAAGTTCTTGAATTGTCTTCGCCAATTCCTCGATAATGAGCAGAATAAGATCTAATGAGCACTTATTCAAAATGCTGTACCATTTTTCCATGAACTTTGCGTTCAAATTGAAGCGAAATAACATGGACTTAATCGCTAATCTCAATCCTCTTGGTATTCTCTTGGCTCTATGATATTGGATCAATGTAGTTGCGTGCATCCTTTGATTTAACTGTCGTCGCGTCAAGTACTCTAATTGTTTCAGCTGTTGGCTGATTGAACCTCCATGGGCATCCATGTTTCTCACTTCTTTAATTAAAGAATATATTTCGTCTGCTTGTTCAGTGGTGTAGGCCATGACTGTAGCCCTGTTTTCCGTTATCCCGGTAATGTTATCAAATTGCATCTTGGTTTAGTTATTGGGTGCCTCCCTAAAGGTTGACAATGAGTTATGATCTGTTTAATTCTGAGCTAGGGAGCACTCCTGTTCTTCAATTATCTTTATACTTTGAAAAATGGTGCTGCGGTTCTTAGGGGTTGTCAGTCCCTAAGTATGAAACACTAGTTATGTTGGGTATGTTGGCCCAACGAACCGTGCACTATCCACTTGGTGCTATGCACCTAAACAATTTATATTTTCTTAACAGACAATATATTTTCTGTTTTGTTTAATTGCTTCTATTTATTTTTAGATATTTTTTATCTTGTTTTCATCTGTATATTACCAAATTATGACATTGTATTTCTATGAATTGTATTGCATTCACAAAACCACAACATTAGCATTACATTTCATGTTACATTCAACAATGTTATGTGCTGTACAATTTCTATAAAGTGCCCGGTGCCCAATGCATTTCGGCACTACCAAGGTGCCTTCATCAGGGGCGAATCTGTAAGAAATAAATAAAGATGACCATGTAATTTCACTTTTAGGATGCCCATGGATGGTGTTGTATGTGTATCCTGTGTGTTATCATACCTGTTCTCGTGTTGCTCAATTCTTAAATCCTGTGTGAAAAAATTAAATCTATTTATTCTCTCAGCCAAGCCAAGTATAACAATGCATCCTGAGAATAAACCAAGTTTGGATTGCTAACATAAGCTTACCACAAATCTCGAGTCTTCAAAAGTACCCTAAACAACAAACAAGGAATATATTCAGTTTCCTGCTCACTACTACAAACCATTTCCATATAGCTAAAACCACTCCTATATATAGACTGGCATACCTGTTGTTCCAGCACTGTTCTATTTCTGCAAAACATAATGACAAATCACGTATGCTATATTAGTACTCCAATGTACTGAACCGTAAGTTGTATTTCATGTCAATTCCACTCCCGCATACCTGTTGAATGCGTCCATACGATGTTCACTACGAAACATAAACAAACAAATTCGCCGTCAATACTGAAGCCCATCGCGAATTGCTACTCCTCATCTACATACCTTTCGGTACAAACGAAAACCCCTTACCTTGTTTTCAAACAATTCTCTCCGTATCAAAACGACCTGCTCTCCAATCAAAGAGTGTCTCAACTGTTACTGATAGTTCCGCGTCTCATAACAATCTCCCGCGCGCCTGAACACAAAGACATAAACAACGGACTAGTACGCTGCCATTGATCGAGTCGCGGACGCCATATTTCAATGGGTTATTTTCAGCATGAATGCTGTACGTATCACCTGCGCTCAGTTTTCAAACCGCGTCCTACCTAATATCTTAAGTTTAATGTATGAATTGTGAATAAATTATGAATGTCACATTGCAGTGACCAAGCAATTCTCTTGTTATTACCAACATAAGTTTCGACTTAAACACTACCTTCCTGCCGCGTAAGCCATATTAAAAGGTGTTATCTCGATAACACCGAACGCTAACCAACCGTGTTATACAAACCCTCGTCCTGACTGATGTACTAAGTATAAACATCTAACAAATCCACCTTTCAGACCGATCGTGTCGGGGTGCGGGTCATTGTTTGATCCCCTCTGCCTATTTCTCGACCACTTTTTACAGCAATTCGTTCAGAATTGGGGATCCTATATACGTGACACCACGGATTTCTTGAATAAATTGACATGGACAGAACATGGCTTTCAACCGGAGTGGATTTTATGTACTATAGACGTAGTCGCTCTTTATACGTCGATTCCGCATGAAGCAGGCCTTGAATCAACTGAATGGGCTCTTCTGAAAATGGGAGAACTACCAACAAACAAGGTGTTCTTGTTACAATTACTTAAGTTCTGTTTACACAACAGTTATTTCATCTGGCGGGAACATCATTATGCCCAGCTAACTTGTACATCTATGGGATTTGCGGGTGCACCAGCCTATGCTAACATATTTATGGCCCAGTTTGAAGCAGAGAACATCATGAAAACGGAAGACTGGAAACATGTGAAAATGTACTGTCGTTTTATAGACGATATTTTTTTAATCTGGGACAGCACTCAAGGGCACCTAGAAAGGTTAATTTTGATGATGAATGCGATTAACCCCAGGATTAAATTCACGCACAAGATTGATTCACAAACAATTGATTTTTTGGATGTGAGAATTACTAAAATTTCAACAGGTTTTTCCACACAACTTTACACTAAACCGACGGACAAGAACAATGCACTAGGATACACAAGTTTTCACCCTAGAAGTTTAATCAAAAACCTATCAAAGTCCCAATTCATAAGGATTAAGAGAATATGTTCTGATAACCAAGAGGCAACAAGAACCATTCACCAACAGGCAATCAAATATGAAGCTAGGGGATACCCACGGAAGGAACTTGATGAGAGCATTTCGAATGTACTGGCACTGGATAGAACGGATTTACTGAAGCCCAAGCAGAGAAGGACCCAAGAAAAAAGGATTTTTGTAACGAAATACACGACCCAGTCGAGAGAAATCAAGAAAATAATCAAACACCAGATGGGAACTTTTAATGAATGAACCAGATTTCAAAGGATTATTCAAAGACTTACCAGTACATGCATATTCAAGAGGGCAAAATTTGCGTGAGAGATTGAAATTGAGACCACCGACATCGTCTACAGTATCTCACAAAGGAATGAGTAAATGTCTGAATTGCACAAACTGTAATAATGTGATAATGGGGAACACCATCAGTCATCCTACTACAGGAAAAGTCATAGATTTGAGACACACCAGTGACTGCAATACTGCAAACGTAGTGTATGGAATAAAGTGCCCATGTAGCAAGCTCTATGTGGGCAAAACGGAACGGAAGATTAAGACTCGAATCACGGAGCATAAGAGCAGAATATGCAACTTAAACCTAACGTCACCCTTAGCAGTTCACTGGAGAGACACAGGTCACACAATCTCTCAATTGCGGTTCTTTATCATTGAACAAGTACCCATAAAAGCAGGAATCAATAACCACCAAAGATTGTTGCAAAGAGAACTATTTTGGATCAAAAACTTACACGTGATGGCTCCCATCGGTCTTAACGATAAATATGATTTATCTTCCTTCCTATGAGCAAATAAAGCATCTCATGCAGATATTAAAATCAGAGCCCTTATGGGTCAGCGCATATGAACTGAAAAATTATGAAAATCAAAAACCCAAGCAATTGCATAAAATCAACCAACTTTATTACATTAGAGCACTAAGACAAATAACATAGGGTTTTGAGATTTAATTGCAATGTATATTAAGACATGTGATTAAGATACAACAGTATCCATTGAAAACTTATCGTGCATTTGAATATATTGGTTCACATTGTACAATTTATAATACGCACCATCATTGCCACTAACATATTCTTTTGAACATAAACCTGAAGGTATCACAAAACATCTACCACAGAGCAAATACATTAATAAAATACTTAGTACATCAGTCAGGACGAGGGTTTGTATAACACGGTTGGTTAGCGTTCGGTGTTATCGAGATAACAACACCTTATAATATGGCTTCCGCGGCAGGAAGGTAGTGTTTAAGTCGGAACTTATGTTGGTAATAACAAGAGAATTGCTTGGTCACTGCAATGTGACATTCATAATTTATTCACAATTCATACATTAAACTTAAGATATTAGGTAGGACACGATTTGAAAACCGAGCGCAGGTGATACGTACAGCATTCATGCTGAAAATAACCCATTGAAATATGGCGTCCGCGACTCTATCAATGGCAGCGTACTAGTCCGTTGTTTATGTCTTTGTGTTCAGGCGCGCGGGAGATTGTTATGAGACGCGGAACTATCGGTAACAGTTGAGACACTCTTTGATTGGAGAGCAGGTCGTTTTGATACGGAGAGAATTGTTTGAAAACAAGGTAAGGGGTTTTCGTTTGTACCGAAAGGTATGTAGATGAGGAGTAGCAATTCGCGATGGGCTTCAGTATTGACGGCGAATTTGTTTGTTTATGTTTCGTAGTGAACATCGTATGGACGCATTCAACAGGTATGCGGGAGTGGAATTGACATGAAATACAACTTACGGTTCAGTACATTGGAGTACTAATATAGCATACGTGATTTGTCATTATGTTTTGCAGAAATAGAACAGTGCTGGAACAACAGGTATGCCAGTCTATATATAGGAGTGGTTTTAGCTATATGGAAATGGTTTGTAGTAGTGAGCAGGAAACTGAATATATTCCTTGTTTGTTGTTTAGGGTACTTTTGAAGACTCGAGATTTGTGGTAAGCTTATGTTAGCAATCCAAACTTGGTTTATTCTCAGGATGCATTGTTATACTTGGCTTGGCTGAGAGAATAAATAGATTTAATTTTTTCACACAGGATTTAAGAATTGAGCAACACGAGAACAGGTATGATAACACACAGGATACACATACAACACCATCCATGGGCATCCTAAAAGTGAAATTACATGGTCATCTTTATTTATTTCTTACAGATTCGCCCCTGATGAAGGCACCTTGGTAGTGCCGAAATGCATTGGGCACCGGGCACTTTATAAAAATTGTACAGCACATAACATTGTTGAATGTAACATGAAATGTAATGCTAATGTTGTGGTTTTGTGAATGCAATACAATTCATAGAAATAGAATGTCATAATTTGGTAATATACAGATGAAAACAAGATAAAAAATATCTAAAAAATAAATAGAAGCAATTAAACAAAACAGAAAATCTATTGTCTGTTAAGAAAATATAAATTGTTTAGGTGCATAGCACCAAGTGGATAGTGCACGGTTCGTTGGGCCAACATACCCAACATAACTAGTGTTTCATACTTAGGGACTGACAACCCCTAAGAACCGCAGCACCATTTTTCAAAGTATAAAGATAATTGAAGAACAGGAGTGCTCCCTAGCTCAGAATTAAACAGATCATAACTCACTGTGATGTAGTCTTGGCAGCCAGGCATCCCTCCACTAAGACAGTATATGCCTGCTGGTGGAACAAGTTTGTGGCATGGTGCACAGCAGAGGCTGTGGATTCCCTTTCTGCCCCTCTTTCTGTGGTTCTCTTGTTTCTTCTTTCTGTAGCCCAGCAGGGCTCTGCTCTGTGCACCATCAAGGGCTCTCTTCTGGCCATTTCTGCCTTTCTAAGGCTTTTTGATCAACCTTCTCTCCAAGTTCCCGGTTGTAAATCGTTTCTTAAAAAGCATTACTCATCTCTTTCCTCCTATTCC
Organism: Lissotriton helveticus; assembly: GCF_964261635.1. Classification (NCBI taxonomy): domain Eukaryota; kingdom Metazoa; phylum Chordata; class Amphibia; order Caudata; family Salamandridae; genus Lissotriton; species Lissotriton helveticus. Next base: position 647,644,660 of record NC_136059.1, read on the forward strand.
CTTCATACTGCCTCAGTGGGACGTGAATTTGGTCTTGACCTTTTTCATGTGCTCTCCCTTTGTGCTGCTTCACAACTGTCCTCTACAACTCTTAACTCATAAGACTACATTCCTGGTAGCCATCACATCTGCCAGAAGAGTGAGTGACCTCCAGGCTCTTTCATCCAAGCCTCCTTTTCTGGCTGCACATCCGGACAAGGTTGTCCTGAGAACTCGTCCATCCTTTCTTCCCAAGTTGGTTACCTCCTTTCACATCGGGCAAACCATAACTTTGCCCACCTTCTTTCCGCCTCCACATCCTTCTAAAGAGGAAGAGAGACTCCACCGTCTGGACCTATCTGGATCGCACCAAATAGTTCCGGGTGAATGACCAGCTCTTTGTTGGCTATGTGGGCGCTAAGATAGATTGGGCCGTACACAAGCGGACCATCTCTAGATGGGTCGTTTTGAGTATTAAATCCTGCTATTCTCTAGCAAAAAAAGGGACCTCCAGTGGGGCTATGCGCCCATTCCACCGGGGCGACGGCAGGCACTACTGCTTTAAGACGAGGAGTCCCTCTGAATGACATTTATCAGGCAGCTATGTGGACATCGCTGCACACATTTACAAAACACTACTGCCTGGACACCCAAGTCCGGAGAGACAGCTTCTTTGGCCGTTCTGTTCTGCAGGATTTTCTGGTGTGAGCATGCTTCGCAGACCCACCTCCGGGTTTGGTATTGCTGGGGTATCTATTCTAATGTAAGGAATCGAAAACTAACTATTTCTGTCAGATGAACAAGTTACTTACCTACAGTAATTATATATCTGTAAGAAACCTAGGTTAGTTATAGATTCCTTACCACCCCACCAATCCTCCCCGTTTTGCAAACTGACATCCTTTCAGGGCCCTAGTTTAGTGCACCAGTGGTCAGTGTCTTGCATGGCTCTGTTTCTCTGGCGCAGAAAGTCGTGTACAGAACTGACAGCACATGAGGGCGGCGTCTAAGTAGCTGCCGCAACATCATCCCAGCGACCACGACGTCCACGACGGACGTGGAGCCGACCGACGCCACCTTCCGACGTGCAGAGGTACCTCTCAGAGGTACCTCTGATGAAAAATGTTCCTGATCCAGTCTGCCGCTTAGGGGTAATTCTAAGGTAAAGAAGCTTTAACTAACCTATGCTTCTTATAGATATATCATTACCAAAGGTAAGTAACTTGTTCTTCTACCCCACTCCACTCCACCGCACACCACTAGAATTGTCCCTGCTCTGCTCCAGTCTGTCCTACTCTGCTCCAGTCTATCCCACTCTACTCCAATCTGCCCCACTCCTATCTACCCCACTCAAATATACACCCAATCTAACCCACTCCATTACAATCTACTGCAGTGCAATTTACCTCACTTTATTCTAGTTTAGCCCACCCCACTCCAAATTCCACTGCAATCTATCCAACTCCTCCCGACTTTAATCTAGCCCACTCCACTCCAATCTAGCCCACTCCACCACGGTCTAGCCCACTCCAATCAACCCCACTCCATTCTTCCATACTCCATTTTACTCGACCCAAATCTACCCCACTCCAGTCTACCACACTTTACTCAAATATACCCCAACCCATTCCACCCCTTCTAATCTACTCCACCCAATTACCCTACCACGTTCTACCCCTCCCCATCTTCCCCTATGTACTCCTTTCCACCCTAGGCCACTTCAATTCACTTCACCCCAGTCCAATCCACTCCAGTCTACCCCATTCCAATCTACCCCACTCCAACCCGATTTACCCCGTCCACCCCACCCCAATCTACCCCACACCTTTCTATCCAACTCCATTCCAATCTTCCCCACTTCACTCCAATCTACCGTACTTCACTCCAATATACCCCACTCTACACTATCCCACTACTATCTAACTCCAATCTAGCCCGCTCCACCCTAATTTACCCCAGTCCAGTCTACTGCTCTCTACTCCTATCTATCCCACTCTCCCCACTCCAATCTACACCATTCCAATCTGCTGCACTCTTCTGCAGTCTAACCCACTCCACTCCAATGTCCCCCAATATATCCCACTCTACTCCACCCCATTCTATCCCAGTCTACTCCACTTCACCCCAGTCTGCCCCAGGTCAGTCTACCCCAATCAACTCAACTCTGCCCCCACTCCACTCCCATTCTACCCTACTTTAATACACGCAGTCTTCCACACTCCAATCTACTGACCCCACTCCAATCTACCCAATTCCACTCCAGTATACTCCACTCCAATCCACTACTCTTCCCCAATCTACCTTACTCCACCCCAGTATATCCCATTCCACCCCGATCTACCCTGCTCCGATCTACCCCACTCCAATCTATCTCTCTAATCTACCCCTCATCCAATCTACCACATGTCATCCCTCTCTACCCCAATCCATTCCACCCCCACTCTACGCCAATCTGCCTCTCTCTGCCCAAACCCAACCTACCCCACTCCAATCTACCCCAACCCATGCCACTAACTTTTAGCCATGCTGAACACCAGCCTCATTTGTGTACATAATGGCTAAAACACATTGCCTAAACCAATAGCTCTCTCATAGGCAAGACCTATTGTATTTGTCAATGCTTGTTCCTGATGTCAAAGAGGCTGCTCATAGTAGAGCCTGCAAATAGTAAGAGTGTGGCACACTATACGTTTTCTAGATATGCCCCAGAATTACGGCAACAAAAATGGCAAATGCATATAGTACAGTCACAGACAAGGTACCTCTTGTAGAAATGTGATGCATGTTTTTATTCAAGATAATTTTGATGGTTCAAAAAAAGAAATTGGTTGCTTTTTTTTGGTTACATGTCAGCACATACTTGAAAAACGACAAACTCAAATTGGTATAGGTGGAACAAATTTTCACAGCTTTGCAGCAAATGGATTCAGTAGTTTTCTTCATCTACATAACCTCTATTCCTCTTCCAAATCTGGAAGCTCACTGGTGTTATTTAAAAGTAAGTGGCTAGCTTTAGCAATTCAGAGTATTTCATTTCACTGGTATATCAGCACTTTGAGTGTTTACCGAAGTAATAGTCGTGGTTAACTGCAGACTTCAAGAAGACTTCGGCATGCACTAGTACAGGCAGCTAGCTATTGGCAGCAGGGTATGCCTCACATAACAGACCTGCATCTCTGTGTTACAGATCGTATCAGAGGGTGGCTGGCTATTGGGACCAGGAATTATCACCAGTGAGCAAGTGCCACAGGCTCTACAGCACTGGTTGACCATCAAGACTCAAGCTACAAAAAACACTGTAAGGAATACTTTACATTGTACCTACCACCGTGCATTGCCTGGGGGACACTGTAACCAGCTTCTAAGTAGTGTGAAGCTCCACCATTCCAAGTTCTGTTACACTGATTCTTGAGGTAGACCTACCTGGTCCAATGAGATAGTGAACTATTTCAAAGTGGATCTTGGACACAGTACTCTGGTCACCCAGCTGTGTAACTAAAGAAAGGTTAGAGAGGTTAAAGATAATTACCAAATATTGGCATTGTTTTCCTTTGCAAATACTAGGAAGGAATGTGCTGTGCACATGAGAATACCCAAGCCATACCATATAAAAAGTGTGCTGGTATAGGATCAGTAAAGTTAATTAGAGATGCGATCGATATGTGCTTTTGGACAGTAATGATAGGTATTACCATTGATCGTCTGATTTTACTGGAAGGAGCTGTCAACTATGAGCATATACTGTCCTCGAAGACCAGTATCTTGAGTTATCCATGTATGTGCCCAAGGTTATTAGAATTTTGTAGAAATCACTGTGTATAGCGTTAAGATTTGTTCTGCTACCTTATCCATCTAAGAAAGAGAGGAGGCTGCACATATGTCTTTTGGGCATTCTTAAGGTTCAGTTTAAACTTCCATGGACACATAGCCTTTGACCAGTTTACCACCATCGACCACCCGTTGGTAGTTCCTGGCAGTCATTTTTCCCAATTTCAAAAGACAATGGTAACTGGTGTGTATCATAATTGCAGAAGAAATGCCACCGTAATTGTTGTCCAGTTATAGCAAAATGGAGCCTGGGGCACCACCAAGTATGTGGAATAAGTGGGTTCACTCCCGTCCCTGGTGTGCATTTGTGACAACATGTAAAGCGGAATTCCATGGTGGTATCAGCAAATGTGCTTTAGATAACGCATAATTAGCCTTCTCCTGCAATCTGGTTTTGGGCTTGGACCTTTGCAAGTTGTTTTTGTTCGAAGATGTCCCTTGAGTAGAGATGTGGCGTTACTCCTCCTCTTGTTGCAAATTGCTCTTGGACACTGACTCCATGTTGGGTTGTTTTTTTCCTGATCATGCTTGGATGTGTACAGAAAGGGCTCAGAGTTCACCTTTTCAGTCACATGTTTTTCATCAGGTCTGTTAAGTTACCTTTCTTTCATATTGCGTGAGATGCAACCAATCTCCTGTACCATTGTCGCCCTGATGAGATGACACCAACAGACTGATGTCGCCATGGGCCCCATGCCCATCGGAGCAGCAAACGGCCTACTGCCCTTCCTCACCAGAGAATCCTGCACAGGTGATGAAACCCACATAACTGCCTCTCTGCCACCCAAAATATCCCCGGGCAAACCACTAAAATGTGCAGTCACAGCCTGCACAATGACCACGGTAATGCATCTTGCCTTCTAGTATTGAAGGCAAAGGCATTGGGCATGCAGGATGATGCAGCAGCAGACCACTCTAGTCACCACAGACATCTTTGGTGAATAGTACCCCTTTGTGCAACTGTTGGCGTGCCCAGGGATGGTGTCGTCGAGCAGTGCGGCGAACAACAGATGCAGGATTCTGATCCTGCACCAAGGGCTCGCCATCAAATGAAGACCAAACCCAGTGCCACGAGTATACCTTCAGCCTCTGAGGCCCACATTACCAAGCAGAAGGCACACAGAAATTCCCATGCGAAGCGGTTCACCACTAGCAAGGGAGTTGGGCATTGAGCATGGACGCCAAGGCAAGCCAGGGCTCTGCCAACTTCAGACTTGAATAAGTATTGGCAACTTGGGGACCAGTTCACCGCCCTACCAAAAGTGTTATTATTGTTTATATTTTGAACAACTGTTGCCTGCCTCTGATGACCAGCTGCCAAATGGCCATTAACTAAATGCATTCAAACACAATCGAGAAGCTTCAAAGCAGAGTAAATATACAAAAGGTTGTACATAGTACATCAAGAGGAAATGAAACCAGAAACTCCTGTAGTTGATTCTGTGTATCTTTAATCAATTTCTTCTTTACAGAATACAGATAAGTGCAGCCAACACGTTTCAGCTGCTAGCAATCTGTTCACATATCGCAAACGCAGAATGCTGGTGGTTGGAATACACGTTGCTGAATGCGGCCCCTATATGGATTGACAACATTTCCTACTTAAATGGCATAAAGACCTGTTCTCTTGCCTACCGGCACCTGACTTGATTACTGCTACAAGAGCTTTGATTAAATACTTTTGTGTCAATTGCAACACCATATCTGCTCTCTCCTGCGTGCTCGATCTGACACAGGATCTTGCCCTGAGGAAGCCTGTAACCAGACGAAACGCAATCGCTGCACTTTTGCGTATTCAGTGAAGAACTAATTGATTAAGATACACAACTAAAGGATTTTCTAGTTTAATTTCTTTTGATGTTCTTTGTACTAATTTGTGTATATGCACTCTGCTTTGTTGACTACGGATTGTGTAATAACTTTGCAGCCAGGCAAGCTTCGAGCCTGGTACGTTCCAAGGGCACTGAACACTGAATGTCCTTGCTAACAGCTCCTTTGGCACCCAAGATCCTGTATCAAAATTGGCCTTGACGCCAAGCTGAAGCCAATTTCCATCCATGCCCGAGACAAAAACCTCAACGATTCGATCCTGGAGAGGTTCCAACAGGAACTGGATGCCAGACAAAAGCACCTGTTTATCCACCCACTCACAGGCAAACTTATGGCAAAATCTCCACCACCTCTGGAGCCTTTTTTTTGCTTTAAGGAGGAAATAAAGTTCAAGCAGGAACCGGCTACCAAGATTCCTTCTTCAGAGCTGGCACCAATGAAGTGCCAGGACAGAGCCACCAGTCCTCTTTCTTTGCCACACGTCCTCTTTCTTTGCCACACGTCCTCTTCCACACATCCTCCTCCTTTGCCACACAGTCCCCTTTCCACTTCCACCACCACTCCAGAGCCTTCCTACCACCATGCCCATGCACACCTCCCCCACTGACTCAAGAGTCACTGAAAAAGGCCCCCTCTTTCATTTTCAAACCCAGGTAGCCCCAATAGCCTATTTGCCTTGGATCAGATTATCAGCACACTAAAGAATATCACATACCTAAAAGCTAACAATTTCTTCCCGAAAGCACCAATCTAGCTCTGCCTTTCTGATTCCCATAGAAACTATCAGACATCATTTGTCTGTGTAAATCTAATTGTTTGAACAAAAAGCAAGAAACTTTACCTTTAAGAGGGCTGTTGATATTTTGTGGAGAGAGGTTTCTCTTTAAAAATATTTTTCGAGACCCTGCACATATGTGGGGTTTTTCTGTGTTTAGGAATTCAAGAAAAATTTCCATTATGCTGAACCAGAACCTTTATCCTCTTTAATGACAATCTAGCAGCTGATAGTAGTAAAACCTACAAAACAAATCAAAGTCTATGATAACATTTGACGCTGTGAGGATAGAGCTAGACTCAGTGAAATGAAATTTACTGGTAAGTAATCTGCGCAAGGAGTACTGCATAATTAGTATGCCTATATCCTTTTATGCTTGTTTTCTTTTATTATATTCTGTTCTGAAAGAAGTAATAGAAATGACCTTCATCCTCCTTAAACGTCCCACATACTTATAATGATCTGCTGTACTTCAATCTTTCTTGGCGTGTGTAAACCTCTCACAAACAAAGGTTGAGGTTTTTGTACCCCAGGAGTTAAGGTGGAGTTCTGACAAAAGAGTGCCATGCTGGTGCAGTAGTCCTCTTTTCAAAATTGACCTGCTGTACAGTGGAGTTCCAAGTCTGTAGAGAGGAGTGGGGCGGAGCCTATTTTTATTGATATAAAGGTAATTGCTCGTTCACTAAAGACTAGGAGTTGTAATATTTATTATTATTTTTTAAAGAATGTACCGGAGCTTCCAGACACTACAGAACCTACACGAACTGACTTGCCCCGCGATCTAGCAGCTTTGCATGAAATGTGTGTTACATATTCAGATGACCTTCGGACACTCAGCAATGAACGAGGCGCACAGCAGGTGAGACTGCCATGTTTTATTGACCCAAAATACAGTGGACAAAGTTTATTTTCCCATAATAATCACCAATTGAACATTTTCCTTTTTGTAACATTAGTAAAATCACAAACCCACATATGCCAGGAGAGCAGTTGTCAGCTCCCTTCAGCAAATACAAATTTTCAAATATGTTCTGTATTTTTTCCTCACATATAGAAGTTCTGAGGCCCCTCAGGATACAATTTGGGATAGGAAATCTAGTGGAGGATTTTGTGTTCAAGCTCTAGTATGTGGGAGGGGGGTAGAATAATGTCCTTAAATATGGGTCACCAAACAAAGAAAAATCTAAAAATTGAAGATGCAGACACCATCTAAAATACATATGATTTACTAAATTAATTTTCATTAGGACCATTGAATCGTCCTTATCAAATATTTGATTTAAACATTGAAATATTTTTTAAACAAACTCCCTTGGAGGCACCTTCTACCCCTTGACCATCTAAAAGTAGCAAAACAAATTCATGAATGCTGATTTATAGAGTGACTAGAAATAATTCGCGTGAATCCTGTCATTTTGGTACTAGATAAAACCACGAGGTAAACCACTGCTCTCGGGTTGTTACAGTCAGTTCATGTAACCTTAAGTGTCTGCTGAAACACATTAAAGTGTCATCAGGATTTGTATTGCAATATAGAATTTCTGTAGCATTTTTCTACCTCATGGCGTCCTCCCAAACAGCTAGATGTCTGATACAGACATCTAGCTGCAGATTACTTACTTTTGAGCTTCCAGGCATCAGGCTGGATCCGAAAGATTTTTGATAACAGTATCCCTGCGTGCCAATAGATGGCGTTAGTCGACTTCACATGACATTGTAAGCGTCTGGTTCGTTGTCGTGATGTCCGCGTCGCCTATGTAGGCGCCATCCTGACGCGTTGACACCAGTTCTTTTCTTTCTTTATTTTATTTTGGAAGTTTTATATAGCGCAAACTTGATCCAGGTGGGTATCAGAGCACTTTACAATTTGGACGGGAATTACAAGAGTATACATAATACAACAAAAAAGTTGTGCAACATAGTTAAGTATGTGGGATACAGGCCATGGAGAAGAAAATTCGATAATCTTCGCTACATAAATGAGCATGGCAGACGAGTACTGGGATTCAATGGTGTCCAACAATCTTATTGTCAATCAGGTGGTAATCAGTGAGCAGTGGGCCAGAGCTGATTAAGGCAGAAACGTAGCAATTGGGACTTTTTTTACTTCCTTTTTGGAGGTAGTCGTCAAAGAAATTTGTCAGACTTCCGGAGGAAGAGAGTTCCAGATCTTTGGAGCAGCGCCTGATAAGGCTCTGAGACTTGGTCTCATTTTGTGAAAGATCTGTGGTTGTAAGAGCCCTGAGCTTGCACTTCTTGACTGTCTGCAACCTCCAGACAGTTCTAGGTTTTTACTAGATACGTGGGAGTCTTAAGATGTAGGGATTTGTGAGTCATGCAGGCTATCTTTAGCTGTATTCTGGCCACGTATGGCAGCCAGTTTAGGGATTTGAGGCTGGGGATGATGTGCTTGTTTCTCATTGAACCAGTGAGCAGTCTAGCAGCTGTATTAATGATTGCTTTTAGAGAGGCCAAGCTATATTTGGGAGGTCCACAGACCTTGGAACTACCATAGAGTAGCCTAGGCAGCACCAGAGCGTGCATTGCCATCTTGAAGTCCTCTTGTCCAAGGAAAAGTTTTAGATTCCTTAGGGTGTTCATCTGGTGTTTAGCCCCCTTGCTTAAATTGCTAATATGATTCTGCATGCTCAGGTGCTTATCCAGTGTGATTTGAGGGATTTTGTAGAGTCACAAATTAAGGGAGTGCGGGTGAAGGCCCTAAGATGTTTTCAGCCAGTCGTTGATCTTTGATGTGTGATTAGGTGGAGCAACGAGAAGGAATTCCGTTTTGGAGGTGTTGAGCATGAGCTGGTTGTCTTGGGCAGCAGGATCCCTTAGAAATCCGGCAACCACATCAAGAATTGTAATTGTATGAGGACCTGGGTGGTGATAGCAGCCTGGACACCTCTCCAGATTCTGGCATGCTGTCTCACCCTAACTTGGTTATGGGGGAGTGGGCTTCTTTTGCAATGGTGGTGCGTATGGCTGCAGAAGACTTGGACCTGTAGCTTCCTATGGTGGCAGTCAAGACTAATGTCATGATGGAGGTCTTGTAGGCAGGCGTCTTTACCTCAGAACCCCTGCTGCCTTTCAACAAGGCCTTCCCTGACATTCTACTGGGCACGTGGTCCAAGCCCAGCACAGAGGCTCCTGTGAATAGAACTATCTGATATAGATGTCTAGCCGCAGGTTCCTTAACTTAGAATATCCACAGGCATCATTCTGGTCTGGAAAATTGTGCGCAGCAGCACCTCTGCGCGCCGGGGGGGTAGCGCTGTACGCCTCCACCCTGACGTCGTCCATGGACGTGACGTCAGCGGAGCCATATATGCACCGCCACGGCGTGCCGACTCAGTTTTCTTCTTTTCTGCATCACAATGCGGATCCTGGAAACCAGCAGTTCCTGGCCGAGATTTGGGCCGTCTCCGCACCGTTTGTCCCGTACCGGAACAGTGTGCAATGCCCTCCGGGCTCAAAGCCCGTGAGGCCTGTGCGCGTCAGATGTCGGGCACTGATCTGCACCTTATTTGCATGTGGTGTCTTGGTGTGGGCCACGATTGCAAACAATGCGGCGACTGTCAACAGATAAAGCTGAAGTCCCTACGGGAACGCCGTATGAAGCTGTTGGCCGCACGGCTGTCTGGCCCAGCCTCTTCTCGTCACCTCTCCCCCTCTCCAGAGGGGCGCCCTAAAAAAGGTAAGCAGAGCCACAATTGTCCACTGAGTCCACCTCCCGTAGGCTTGCCGCTGGCACCCATTCCTCTCGTAAGGGGTCAGCTAAGGGCGCCCATAGGTCACCTCGTCCATACCATCCTTTTCCAGGAGTTGGAGCGGTGTGCGTCCAAAGGGAGGCCTACTCCTGGGCTCTACAGGCCTTCTTTGAGTCCCCCTCTCTCCCTGGCGCGCCTTCGGGCCCCACAGAAGCGGCGGATCCTTCACTGACCAGGGTTGTGTGCACAGACTCCTGAGCCGGGACGACAACGTTGGGCCGTTGCCCAGACCGTCCTGGTTGCTCTAGCCCCCTCCGCCAGTCAATGCATAGTCCTGTGCGGCTTCCTGTGCGGACGGCGGAAGCATCATCGGCGATTCCGGGCTCGAAGCTGGGCTCCACGTCGGACCCGAAGCCGGGCTCGATGTCCAAACCCACACCCAGCTCTACGCCTGATCCCACGTCTGGGGCAACGCATCATCCGACGCCGGTCGAGGTAGCGTCCCTTGTGGAGGCCGTCGACGTCCAGTCGACTCCGACATGGCGCCCACCGACACCCCTGTCGACGCATCCATCGGCGCCGGTGTCCATCGGTTCACCGACACCGGCGTCCATGCCTGGAGTTGACCTCGCTTCTGTCTCCTCAGCGGGGTCAGGAGACACCGGTATCCGCTGCAGCCCTTTCAGAAGCTGCTGCTTCCCCTGGCCGGGGGCCACTGGTGCAGGTCCCTAGTGTGGCATGGCCTTCGGTTCGTTTCCCAGTTCTGTTCTTTATGGCAACTGGGAGGATTAGTCTCCAACCGTCTCCTACAGACGGCCTCTTGTCCCCTCCTATGGTGACTACTGGGCTAGGGGGCGCCTATGCGCGGACTATCAACCAGGCGGCTGCTATCCTCAGCTTTCAACCTCCTGTGGTACCCCTCATACCTGGTCCCTTAATGGATCTGCTTCATCTCGAGCCCTTGCTACCCCTTGGGGGTGCTTTATTAGAAGTCCTGAGTGGAGCATGGGCACAGCCCTCTTCCGAAGCCCTGGTTGATTGGGCCATTGCTGGTAGGCACCGTCCTGCCCCAGGGGATCCACTTTGCCTGTCCCTCCACCCTACTGCTCAGGGCCTGGTATTTCAGGCGTCTTTTACGCTACAGGACTCCTCCGCTTTGCCCTTGTTTCCTCCCACCCAGGAATCCCAGTGACTGGATGCATGTGGAAGACAGCTTTTTGCTACTTTTAGCGCGGCCATCCGTGCTTTAAACACTACATGCGTGTTTGCACATGCGTCCTCCGCACTCTGGGACTCCATGGCTAACCTTCCTTCCCTTCCGGAGGAATTGCGTCAGGAGCTTCTCCGTCTTGTCCTTCACGGCAAGGAGATGACACATTTTTCAATACGCTCCTCCCTGGATACCACAGACTCTGTGGGCCGTGCTCTTGCACGGTCAGTGGCTTTGCGCCACCATGCCTGGATGCGCGACAGTCAATTCCCTGATAATATTCGGGAGAGCCTCCAAAGCATGCCGTTTAACGGAATAGACCTTTTGGGGTCCCACGCGGACTCTGCAATTTTCAGGCTTCTGTCAGGGCTACTGTAATTCTGCTGTGTCACTGACTGACTTTCTTCTTGGTTGCGGGTCTTCCTTTAGGGCTTGGGTTTTATCAGAGACAGGTTGGTGTCTCTGTATGGTCTGTACAGCTGTATGGCTGATTGTTTTGTTTTCAGTCCTCTGACTGTCTGTTTTGCCAAGAGGACCCCCCTTCTTGCCAGGGGTTGAACCTTGCCCTATGTGGGGTATTGGCTGGTGGCAGGTGTCTGCATTTGCCTTTGTTTGCTCCTGTGGAGTTTTCATTATGGGTATCCCTCTGGGATTCATATACCACTTTACTGCGTCCCGCAGGGTCACATCGCTCTGTTGTCTGTGGTGCTTCCACTCCTGCTCTAGGTCTATGCTGTGTAGTATCTACCTTGCATGGCCTGGCATCCTGCTTTTTGTCACATGGTCCGTTCCTTGACATCAGCCCCTTCTGGGTTGTTCTCGCCGGTAAGGAGTTGCCGTGGGCCTCTCTGTTATACGATCGTTATGGCCTTTTGGCTTATTCCCCTGCAGTTCTCTCCACATCCCAGCTGCTTCCACGCAGGGATTACTACGTTCTGCGGGCATTCTTAATGTGGCAGACTCGTGGAGCCGGTTCTCCTTGAACTCTACTCTTTCTGGCTTCTAGGACCTGTGAGTTGGTCCTGAGTACTCCCTTGTTAGGCTCGCCTTTTCTTCTAATTGTCCTGCGAGGGGACTACTCTCTCTACCGGACCAGAGGCAGACGCTGCTTATAGCCTGGACTAGTTCCACTTTCTGTATACATGCAGGTACTTTTGAGCGTACCCTAGTCCCTGGGTTTGGCCGGGGTTCGGCAATCTTCTTGAGGCTGTTTCTGCATCATGATCTTCCTACTGGCTTGTGCGGGCTTTTCTGCCTTGGTCTTTGCACTGTGCTCTTACATCACCAGCTCTTCTCTGGCGTTTGTGGCCCGTTGCCTTCTTGATATTGTGTGCATCTCAGCTGTTCCTGCAGTCTTGCTTCCTGGTGCTCTTCTGTTATGGTGCTACAGGCACCCTCTGGCCGTGTATGAGCGTCCTTCTGGTTGTGTATGGGCATCCTTTCAATGCTCTCCCACTTGTCTGGCTGGCGAGGGTTTCTGCAGTACACTTACTCTGTGGTACATGCGAGGGTGGTACGCGCTCTCTCCACCATACCACTTACCAGTCTTTTGGGCCCATAGGTACAGTTCTACTTTTTGCGAGGTGCTGAACCCCCTTTTCACGCCAGTCTCATTACTGGGTGTGTTTTTGTTCCATATCGGCCCTTGCTGGGCAGGGTTCAGTATCCTGCTGCCTTCCTATATTTACAGGAGCAGGTTCACCAGTGTTTTACGCTGTTCGAGTTGTTTAGCTGGGGCTGGCTCTGACTTCTTGTCAAAACCTTGGATCCTGCGGATTCTTCATGCCCCCTTCATGCTGCATTCAGTAGGTCCCTTATTCCGATCTGACATCTCCTTTTGGGTGACGCCTTTTGGTAGTTTGTCCTTACTCCTGGGTTCTGGACTGGTTGTCCTTCACTGTCGTATATTGCGGTTGCAGCCTTTCTGTCGGCTGCTGTGATGGTTCACCAAGGAGCTATGGCTCAGTGGCAAGTCTTGTGCCTCTGGTGGCACAAGCTCACACAGGCCAAGGGTTTGAATCCTGCCTCTGCTCTGCATCTTCTTCTACCTCCGGGGGAGGTTTTGGACTTAACAATTGCGGGGGTCCCTCCCAGAGTGGTGCTCTGTTCTTTTCCCTCCCTCAGTTTACAATATACGGTGCATGGCACTGTCCTTCTATGGTGATGTTTTTCACCATACCTTTATTTTTATTTTTCTGCACACTGTTCCCATGTTTCACAGGTTTTGGTGGTAGCTTCGCATTCTGACGCGGAAAAGTCTTCTGTCGGCGTGGCGGGGCATATATGGCTCCGCTAATGTCACGTCCATGGACGACGTCAGGGCGGAGCCGTACGGCGCCGCCACCCAGCGCTCAGAGGTGCTGCTGCACAACATTTTCTGGACCAGTCTGATGCCTGGGGATATTCTAAGTTAAGGAATCTGCGGCTAGACTATGTCTCTACCAGATACCTCGTTACCGAAGGTAACTAACTTGTTCATTGCCCACCGTCACTGCCTTGCACCGGGCGACCCAGCTTTCCTCTCCGCCCATTACAACCACACAGAGCTTGGTGGTCCAAGCATCCACTTCCCGTGGCACGTTCCATTCTGCACCCACGGACAAGTAATCCAAAAGGCTGGACAACTTTGGTAAGATTTTTTCTTCCACCAGCCTAGCATTGTGCTTGGTAAACACAGCATGACTCTTGGACCATTATTCCCATTCACTGTGGGATACGGTTGCACAAGTGCTGCCAAGAGTCTCGAAGGAGGACCGGGCTCTCCTCTCCCAAGCTGTTTTAGACGCAACAGACTCGCTAGGCAGAATGAGTACCTCGTATGTGGCCGTTAGGCGCCATGCTTGGCTAAGGATATCTGGCTTTTTAGGGGATATCCAAGCTAACCTTACGGACATGCCCTTTGATGGCTCACATCACTTCGGAGACCAGGCAGATGCAGCACTTGGGCGCTTTAAGGACTTGCGGGCAACTACCAAGTCCCTAGGTCTTACCACATCATCCCGGCCTGTGTCTGCCTTTCGTGGCTACAGAAGGAGTTTCCAACCACCCCAACCCTATTCCAACCAGAACCCAGTAACCTCTCCGGGCCATGGATGCGGTTCAGCCTGACCTCGTGGGTCGGGTGGCCAGGAGTAGTGTCAAGCCACACACCCCCTCCTCCACTGCAAAACCTTCCTTATCTGATCCCTCCAGATCATGGATGTTCAGTTGGTGGTAGGATACGCCATCACCTCCACCACGTGCAAGATATCACCTCGGACAGGTGGGTGTTGCAAATAGTCCCACGGGACTACTCACTCCCTTTCAAGACTACCCCTCCCTCCATGCCTTCAACATACGATCGGCTGATGGAGGATCGCCTTGCCTTACTCCACTAGGAGCTATAGAGAAGGTTCCTGGCCCAGAAATAGGCTGTGGGTGCTATTCTCGCTATTTTATGGTTCCAAAAAAGGACCAAGGCCTTCATCCTAACCTTGACCTCAGGGCCCTCAACTACTTCCTCAAAAAGGAGAAGTTCAAGATGCTCACCCTTGCTCAGGTCCTGTCTGCCCTGGATCCGGAAACCTGGATGGTAGCGTTGGACTTGCAGGACATCTATTTCTATATCCCAGACCTGCCTACCCATCGCTGCTGCCTGCGGTTTATGGTGGGCAATGAGCACTTTCAGTTTACTGTGCTCCTCTTCTGCTTCACTCGCGCCCCTCAGGTATTCACCAAGGTGATGGCAGTGGTCACAGCCCATCTGCGGAGATCAGCAGTTCAAGTCTTCCCCCTATCTTGACAACTGGTTGTTGAAGGTGGGCTTGTCCCAAGCAGTCCTCTCTCACCTCCAGATTGCGGCGAACCTCCTGCCTTTACTGGGGCTTACTATCAACGTGCCAAACTCATTCCCGAATCCCTCTCAAACGCTCCCTTTTCATAGGAGCCGTTCTGAACATGGTGCAGTTTCTGGGCTTATCCTCCCAAGCATTGAGTCCAGGATATTCAGGCTACGATACAGATGCATCTGAATGAAACAGGTTAGTATTAGATTCCGTACCTTAGAATATCCCCAGGCGTCAGACTGGATCCGGAAAGTTTTGCGTAGCAGTACCTCTGCGCGTCGGTAGGCGTCGTCCACGGCTCTGCGTCCGTCGTTGGCGCCGTGATGACGTCGTCGGAGTACTTAGACGCCGGCCGCCCTCGTGCGCTGACGTCAGTTCTTCTTTTTTTCGCGCCAGTAAGCGCCGATCCGGAAAAAGTGGTACACTTAGTCATTTTTTGACTAAACTTTTTCAATCTTTTGATGTGTTTTTCGAGTCGAACGACTCCATCGGTGCCGGTAGGGATGCCCGGATTCAACCCTGTGCCGACTGCGATCGCCGGTGCCTACATTGTTTGGGGTTAGACCACGAAGACAAGTCGTGCCCCGTGCCGTTCGAGGTCCCGGTCCAGGAGGAGGTCGAGGGACCAGTCGCGGGGCCTGAGTCATCACAGCTCGTCGAGTGGAGGAGGTACGCCATCACCTCCTCCACTGGTGCACCATCACATCGGACAGGTGGGTGATGCAAATCATCCGAAGGGGCTACTACCTCCCCTTCGAGGCGACCCCTCCAGCCATGCCACCGCAATACCACTGCGTGTCGGGGGCTCACTTGAATCTTCTGCAGGAGGAAGTTACGACCCTCTTGGCCATTGAGCGCGTTCCTGGGCCAGAAGTAGGGTGTGGTTACTATTCCCACTACTTTCTGGTTCCCAAGAAGGGCAAAGGGGGCCTACGCCCTATCTTGGACCTCCGGAACGTCAACGGCTTCCTCCGGAAGGAGAAGTACAAGATGCTGACTTTGGCTCAGGTCTTAGCTGCCCTAGACCCAGGAGACTGGATGGTAGCGTTGTTGCAGGGTTTCTGTACTCACACAGAACTGTGCACAGAGGAGTGGAACCTCGGCAAATTAGGATGTCCCAAAACTTACCTTAGCAACCAACTCACCCCTTACCGAGCTAGCTACAGTGTCTCATTGGACATATCAAACACCCAATGTTTAGACAAACCAGAACATGAACTTACAGTACCTCAGGGTACGTGGGACTCATGAACACTCTTTCGTTATATTATCATTACAAACCAGATCATGGAGTAAAGAAGACACATGTGCATTTGAAATGTTTATTTACTAATGCCGTCTTCTCAGGCGCAGTATCTTTGATAATACAAGTATACTTATTATCAGTAGCAAAATTATCAGCATAGTTACTAAGACATAAAAAGCGAATGGTGACAGCATGTTAACATGCTGTAATGAATAAGAGTTAACAACACTTATATCTCACCCTCCCTAACACATATATTATATTATTATCTAAGAAGGTCTCTTTGGGTTGTTTTAGGGCGGGCCCATACCTTAGTGTCCTAGCATGAAGGAATCACATCAGCATACACCAGCTCTCTCTGCATGTGCACCGCATCAAGTGTGTTAACAATTCTCGTGCAAAGCAATATCAATCCCGCCTCAAGCCCAAGTTGGCAAAGGCTGCACTTGTGTTATGACTATGAAGGCGTGGAGAT
Source organism: Lissotriton helveticus (assembly GCF_964261635.1). Classification (NCBI taxonomy): domain Eukaryota; kingdom Metazoa; phylum Chordata; class Amphibia; order Caudata; family Salamandridae; genus Lissotriton; species Lissotriton helveticus. Next base: position 647,661,537 of record NC_136059.1, read on the forward strand.
CAGACCTCATAACAATTCCATATCGTGTTGCTCCTGAAACTTCAGCACTCTCCGTGCAGACATGGTTTATTAAACAAGACTGATATCAGAGCAATAACATATTATTCTCACATACACCACGGCAAACCACTAGGTTGAAAGCTAAGTCAACAATTAAGGGTCGTGTGCAGAAGTTGCAAGAAAGGAAAAAATGGCGTTTAAATCTGAAATGTACCTATGCTAACTTAACACGATATAAGGATATATAGGAGCTATACAACACCCCCCCATGATCCGAGAACGGACTAAATAAGGTAACAGAAGTGCCATCACATGAGAGCAGAATCCATTTATAAACGAGCATGAATAAAAATTCAATAATAAAAACTAATGCTAAAAAATAGCCCACAAATATAATGTGGCTCAAGCCAATAGGCAAGCAAAAATAAAATGTCTTGACCAAAAGTCAATAAAATCAAGGAAATGCTATCAATCAGCATGCCAATTTGAGGCAGTGTCTATGATAAGACTGTATATGAAAAGTAAGCTGCAACAGCCTCCAGGAGGAAGTCACTGTCCTCATCCAAAAACAGTTCAGCCATCCAATTTAAAAGATGAAAGGAACATACGTGATCTTCCAGCACCGGATCCTCTATAACCATCAGAGGACAGCTCGGTGGGTTTTCAAGAAAACTTCGTTCCAAGAAACTTTGCGCTGCCGACAACACATCCCAGGGACCCATTAGTCCATGTGCCACCGCCAAGGCCATAATCCTTTCGTCAGAACAAACCAACTCGTGAGCAATGATAGGACTCATCAGTTGATCAAAATCGACGTCAGCAGATATTGGTCCGCAGAGACACAAATCAATGGCCCAAAGGAAATCACAGGTCAGGCAGCGAAATACAGGCTGGACACAGGTGAAATAGGAGAACCGAAAAGATAATCCAAAAGCCGTGCTTAGAGTCGCCAACGGCAGTGTGCCATAATAATCAAGCATGCGGTTGCGAAACCGCGTCAGTAGTAGCTGTGCGTGGACTTGCACAGGAAGGGCATCCATATTTAAAAAGGCAGAAAACCACCAATGCGCCAGCCGCTAAAGCAAGTAAAAACGGGAACCCTCCAAATAAGGATGAAAAAATAGAATGGAAGAAAGCAGGGATGACTCTAAAAATCTTCTCAAAGGAAGTCACGAGACCACCGCTAACAACTTTAAAAAAATGTGCTAGGCCCGTTGTGGAGGATGCGTTAAAGATAGAACGGACCATGGCTCCGAAATGCAAGGGCAAATCAGTGTTTAAAAGAGCCTGAACCTCCGTGCGGGTGTTAGCAATGTGAAGCACGAAAGTTTCACGGGCCGAGCTCAAGGCCACCTCTTTCTGGGACAATAGAGCTCTTATTCTAGCCATGCCGCTGAATTCTGCTCCCAAGGTCGGTATCTGTGGCCAAATGGAAGACTCCCTATGTTCACGTGTGGGAGGATAAAGAACATTTCTGCAGCAAATAACTCGCTCACTAACTGTTACTATGAAAGCTATACCTTTAATTAAACCACAACAGTTTTCATTATTGAGCATTAAATAACTACCATTCTCTAACAATTTAAACGTGGGGATGATAGCAGGAACTGGCGTGCCCTGTAAAACGCAAGCCATATTCGGTCGGTCCTTGTTACATGAACCGTGTAACTGTATGTGTCTGCACATTAAAGAATGATCTGGCGTCTCAGTACACTCATCCCCTGTTAGATAAACCTCTTGTTCATCCTTGAAACATCTGTATGTGTATGGGAGTGACCAGACCTCATGAAGAAAACCGCTACCTAAGGGTTCAAAACGACCTATTGGCACATATTTCATACAATTTGAAAACTTATATAAAGCAAAAGGCAGTGTTATTAAACCGTGGATAAGCCACGTAGCAGCAGTGGCCTCTGCCACAGAAAAAGGTAAAGATTCCAACCTTTCAATATGGAGCATAGAAAAGGAAGCATCACGCATTGAAAGCAAGCGTTGTTTGTCTGTCAAATTAAACGGTGCAAATAAAGAAGAAACATTCATGTATCCCCAGGGAACTTTACCCATTTTCAGAGTCTGAAGTGTCCATGCAAACTGCATGATCGAACGTAATTGATTTTGACCATGGTATAATACAGATACTTCATCATGTACAATATCAACAACAGACGACACAATATTATCTAATGTGTAAATTCTAGAGGAAAGCACGTTAATGCTATTGTCAACAACTGCAAGCACTTTCTCAAGATTCGCCTGATCAATAGCCCTAAGGCGTGAAGCAGCCTCAATCTGTGAGAGTTTCCAAATTTCATTGTAAACACCATATAACCACCTTTTCGACCTGCCACTAGCTGGGCCCTTAATGAAATCATTCAAATCCACGTCTGCATTCAGTTTGGAAAGGTGATACTTTACCGCAGGTAAAGTTGAATGTTTCAGCCAACCTTGACACAACTTGCCAACAGAGTAAGAGGTGACAGTATGACTCAAATCAAAACGGGGATCAGATCTAACAGCCTTAAAACCGTCAGTTATATTTAAAAATCTCTTTTGGCAAGAATCAGCACTACGGTGCCAAAGCAGCCAACCCTTGGGATTCATACTGGAAATGTTAAAGGAGGAATTCAGAAGCAGAGTCTGTATATCTCTAATGGACAATTTAGTAAAATTACTCCAATTCTCATATTCCTCCAACTCCGGGAAAGACGGGGTGTTTAACCTTTTAGATGTAGCCAATCCAAAGCATGTGGTCTGGGAAATGGTTTCATTTAAAAACCACATATGATTTGGGATGAGACATGCACGGTGCAAAGCCTCAGTGCCTTGTACCTGCCAGGCCCTTGAGCCCCAAACTGATTTAAGGTCTATGGTATCCTTCCATAACTCATACCCCCCAGTAACTAATTGATCCAGGAAGGCCTTCGAATACAACAATTTAGTATTTGTAAGTCGAACCTTGGACAGTGGCTGTTTGTTAAATTTAAAATAAAAGGACTCGGGATTGGACTGATTAAAGTCAGTGAAATAAGTATACTTTTTAAGAAACGTTTCTGAACTCCCTTGTGTAGGTGCTGGGCAATGTTCCCACTGAGTAAAATTAACCGCATCCCTTCGGGAAGATGTCTTGTGTAAGAAGTGATTGCCATAATGTTGGTAACAGAACAATTCACCATAATTAGCAGATTCTAAATATAAATCCTCAGCATCAAAAGCAGCATAATATTTCAAATCAGAAAACAAACTCTCCACAGCATTAACATCCCAATCATCAGAACGAATGTTTTGTTTCACCACATCCCCCATATTAACTCTTAGTACATTAGGGACATTAACGACTTCCGTTGGGCCATGAATCTGAAAACGAACTGCATCCCACGCGATTCCATCCAGAACAGGCCACGCTGTGATGTTAACCAAAGTCAAGTCTCTTTTTAATCTATGTGTAGAATGTGAAGAGGAAAGTGGGGCCAAAGTTCCATTTAAATGAGTAATGCAAGTTCTCTCCTCGACATAGTGTCCATTCATAATCCGGAAAAAATAAAACACAAAACCAATTGACATAAAAAGGTACAGTGAAAAAAGGACCAGCCAAATGTATATCCAAGGAGGTATCAAAAAATGTTTTTTAAACAGGCTAGCATATACTGCAATTTTAGAGGGTTTTTTCGAGGCAAGGGAAGCAGAGTCAAATGAAAATCTGGATTCCGTGGCTAAACGAGCTTGCAGGTCAGGCATGGACAAATCAGTGGGGTATGTATAGTCTGTCTCATCAAGGTTAGTTCCTGGTAAATTATTCAATAATGGACTGGAAACAGCAGGTAATTCGATGGCCACCTCAGGTTCATTATTAGAAGCAGTGGGCATAATTGAATTTCTCACAATGGAAGGACAGGAAACAGCCGGTGTCATGCTAAGAAGAATCGGCCACTCTGTGTATCTTGACATTGTCAATAGAAATAAACCTGTTTTCCTTACGACCTGGAAGTGGTGGTAAAATGACTGTTCTTGTGCCCTTCACTCCAAGCACTGGGACCGGAGCTCGATAGGAGGGACCAAACTCTTTCTTGTTGTCTATCTTCTCTCGAACCAGTTCTCCAACTTGGGGTAGCCAGCCAACTACCGGGATCTGCAACGCATCATCCGAAGCGGAGGGCAAATGTTCCTTTGCAAGAGTGTCTCTGGTCTTTTGTAGATTCTGTAAAACATTGCAATGTTCATCTGCGTCAAAGGAAGTGGCGCGAACCACTGAGTCTAGACCGTCAAGGTCAGGGACGAACATCTTGATGCCAAAGAGCATTTCGTATGGGGTCCGCCCACCCAGAGACCTTCTAGGGAGATTATTAAGAGCACGCTGCACGCCATAGAGGTGAGCCAGCCAGTTTCTGCCAGTGCCTATAACTCGGGCTGTCAAAGATTGCTTTAAATCACGGTTCATTCGTTCAACTACACTATTACCCTCAGGTCTGTAGGGTGACGAAAACTTGACTTGGACCCCCATCGAAGTCATGGCATCCTTATACGCCTTAGAGGCGAAAGCCGGACCCTGATCCGAATGGAAGGTACCACAGGCAAAAATCCCTATAAAGATACGCAAATCTCTGATGACAGTCCGGGAATCAGCGCTGCGATGTGGCCATACCCACACAAAGCGTGTGCATGAGTCAACTGCTACTAAGATGTATTTATACGCAGTATCAGATGAAAATGGACCGCAGTGATCTAAATAAACACAGCCTAGTGGTTTATTAGAAATGTACAACTGAGTCTGAGGCGGACGCGTAGCAGTTGAAGGTTTAATCTGCTGGCATATGTCACAAAGAAGGACATAATCACGCGTCTGTTTGTACAGTCCCCGCCACCAGAAACGTTGTTGTAGTTGCGTTACAGTGGCTGAGACGCCCGCATGCGCAGACGCCACACCTTCATGAGCCGCTGTAATCAAGTCTGTTCTGCGATCCGTGTTGGGAATCAGCCGTTCCCCAACATCAGGAATTGTCACAAAAGGAACCTTTTCGGGACTTAAGTGGTATTTATACTTCGAAGGGAATCCCGAAGGATGTTTACTTCCCTTCTCAGAGGCAGCAACCGCTGCCAAGATGTCGCTATCAATCTTGGTTTTAGACCTAGTAACTGCTGCAACTAAGTATGTAGATACTGCTGATTTCGCCGCTTCATCAGCAAGCGAGTTGCCAACAGCGTGAACTCCCACGCGCTGATGACCGAGAGTATGAATCACATAAACGAGTGGCAACATAGCCTTAAGCTCTGCCACTCGAACCCAGATCATTTTATGTTTTATTGTGCTACCCTTGTGTAGGAAGGTTGATCCCTGACTATGGTTGCCCCCAACTTTTTGCCTGGTGTTTTGCTGGTTTTCTGACTTAGTTGACCTGAGGCCCTGCTATTCAGGACCTCAGGCCCACTGCTCTCTCTGTAAAATGGATTCCATGTACCTTAGGTGCATATCTAAATTGGATACTGAGCCACCTTATCAGTCCCTGTACAGTGTACCTTAGGTACCCAGGGCATAGGTGTACCCAGGGCCTACCAGGGGCTGCAGCATGTATTATGCCACCCCTGGCTGGCCATCCAAATCTGACACAACTGGCTGCTTGACAGCTGGGGCAAGGTGGTGTAATCACCCTTTGCTTTAGATATAGTATACCTATATCTAACCCTAAAATGGACACACAGATCTCCTATCAGTCACTCCTATGGCAGGCCTTAACAATCCTGAAGGCAGAGTGCTTGGAATCGTGTGAGATGGTGCTCTAGCATGAGCTGAGCCTGTCTGCGGCTTTCGGGATCCATCCCTTAGCCGTTTCCATGATATCGCATACCATATACTCTTAAGTGCATTATAATCCTCGCGGTTATGTGCCAACTCTGGTATCGCTTTATCAAAACATGTCGAGTAAGGTGTCATACGAATTGGAATACTAACCCCTCGCCAATTCTGGCGACGGGGTTAGCATTCCACCCTTCTAGAGGGACACGACATGCCTGTAACCTATAACCCGGTTAAAAGTCAGACAGAGCCTTAGCATCCACAAAATGGATGCTGCCACCGAGACACAAGTCTGCCCTCCTGCTGCTGGGAGTCCTCCCAGAGCAGGAGATAAGGACAAAGGGTTTCCTGCCAGGGGCGGTGCCAGCACCGTCCCAGACAGGGTTTTGTGTATTGTAGGTAGGCAGGGCTTCAGAGGAAGGTGACTGCACGTGGCACCCCGGTGCTCACTGTGCATAGGCTGGCTGGAACCAGTTCCAGGGTCACTCCAGACCCTGTGCTGGGGAAAAGCCCGCCAAGGAAGTGGGTGCAACCACCCCCCTCCTAGTCCCACCCATAGGGCAGGACTTAGTCGCGTGCCAGCCCCTTTTTACAGGATAAAGGTAGAGACTGGCCCCCTTCCAAATCAGATCATCTTTGAATCCTGAAACTACTTTCTGCGAAAGGAACTCAAGACTTCTTCCTAAGATTTCTCCCTTGTGACTAAGGAGTAGTCACCCTGCATCCGCAGGCACCATCTTAAGAACACTGCGGTCTGCTGTAAGTCCTTCCTCCGGAATCCGACTGCCCAGCTCGACGAGAACCGGCTTCCCTGGCACCTCTGACCTCTACCCACCTCTACAGCCCAGCTGAGAACCGTGGGTGCGACGAGACCTCAAGGGACCGGCCATCTGCAAGACTGCACGACTTCTTTCCAGCAAGCCCGCCGAGTAATCTACTGGTGAGTGCTTTGGGGTCCGAGAAGCCCCGACTCTGAGCAGCTCCAGCTCCGAAGTGCAGCCCCCCAGCATCTCCACGATCTGCGTGGGGCCCTTCTGCTTTCCGCTGCTCACCGCGTTGTTTGGCTACTAGCCCGTTGGCTTGTGGCCTTCCTGACGACGCCCGACGACATTTCTGCTGCTGGTCTGGTTGCTCCAGACTGGCCCTTGCTCCCTTCCAGAAGAGGAGCACCCCGGACCCTCCTGGTCCACTCAAGACGCCATTTTGAGTCCACCGCGTGGGCTTGAATTAGCCAAGGCTTGTTGCCCAATCCTGGGTAACTTCGACGCCAACGACTTCATCCTCCGTGGGACAGCTCGCACCTCCATCCTGGTCGCCGACAACGCCTCCTGGTCCGAGAGACTGCAGGGCCCAGCAGCGCCCACTCACCTGACTGCGGTGACTTCGCCCGGTGCCATCCTGGTGCCCACTTAATCACTGGCTAGTGATTCAAGAACTTGGTCCCCTCTGCTTTCAGGTTTTCTTCTTCCTTGATCCAGGCTTGGATCCATCGAACTTTCCTTCACTGGTCGCCTGCCAGCAACTTCTTCCTTCCAGGCTCCTGGTCCGGCAACGAGATCCCCGACGTCTTTTCAGACCTATGCAGCTGCAGCCCCTGGGCTAGGTAACTTCGGCACTCCGGTGTCCCAGCATAGCCTCACTATCCAAGGGTCAGGATCCACTGTCATTTTCTCCCTACCAGGTCGGGTTCGCCCGTGAACACTAACTTTGTGAATTCTAGCTTCCATAGACTTTGTCCCGCATCCCGCGTGAGAGTGCACACTCTGCACCCGAGTCCCCTGGGCCTCCTAGTAGTAATCTAACGATTCCCTAGTCCAGTCCTAGCGATTCCAAAGCCTATTAGAACTGTTACTTACCTGCTAGTAATTCGCATTCCACTTTTAGCGTATATGGTTTTTCGTGCCCCTCGGGCATTTGTGTAACGTGCTAACTTAAAAGTATTTTCGTAAGAGTTTTGTTGTGTGCTTAGCACCCTGTCCTCATAAAGAGTACAGGGTTGTTGTGATTCTAATAAATACATTGTTTATTTTCATAACACTTGTGTGGTGTCCTTTCACTGGGTGTTCAAGGGGTAATGTGATGGTAAAACAGCTGGCTTAACACGCCCTCTAGAGTCTTAGCCTTAGACTGCTCGTATCCATGCTACTAGGATAGCTGGTCTATAAGGTTGACTTACAACCAATCATCAATAAGGGTTGTTTGGACTGATATATAGTGATCACTAGAATAGTGAGCACTGCACATCAGGCCAACTTCTCACACCTTGGAATCATGAAAATCATTTTGAATCCAAAAGAACAAGTTTTCATTGTAAGACTGGACACAGTAGTAAGAATCACTTACAATTAGAGTAGTAACACTTGGATCTGCGTACTCCAAAGCTAGTAAGAGAGCACGAAGCTCTGCCAATTGTGCGGTGCAATCGCCCAGGGGCAACGTGTGTACCTCCCTGGAAATGAACTCATCATTCAACATAGCACCGACCACAATGGCGCATGCGGAAACGTAGGCATGTTTAGAGCCATGCGCAACCTGCGCCGACCCATCAGTGTAAATGATGCAATGGAAGTCCTCCAAAGGTCGCATCGCCAGAGGAGCAGGATGAACGAATTCATACTGCAAGTACTCCTGCGACCGTAAGGAAGCGTCAAAAATAAACATGACATCCGTGGATGACAATGACGCAGCCCACTGAATCCACCGAGGGTGCAAAGCCTTTGAATTTGGTACACTTGCTTTCGTGACTGCCTCCAAATGAGGACAGGGTGTTACCACTAGCATGCGTTTCCCCTGTGACAGAGCTCGTTCCTTTAGAATAGCCATCTGTACAGCAGTTAAAACCTTTTCTATGGTGGGAAACCGCATCTCAGCCGAAGTGTACAAGTGTGACTTGTAAGCAATAGGTACCGTGTCACCTTCATTAAAAGTGAGGTACGTGAAACCCACCGTCCCAGGAATTATTCTTATGACCAGGTTGGTGTGGTTATCACGAGTCAGTAAATATTTAGAAGCGAGCAGATCAGCCTGCAAGGATTGCAAAATGGCTGAATGCTCAGGCAGCCAGCATGATTTAGAGAAAGTCGGTTGTATCAAAGCATACAAAGGCTTGATACGCTGGGCATATTCCGGAATGTAAGTTCTGCCGAAATTCAAAAAGCCCAGTAAGGATTGTAATTTTTTCAGTGTTGTTGGTGCGCGCAATTGTGCGCACTTCTCCAAGAAGTGAGGAGCCAAACCTCTACCTTCATTGTTGAGCTCATAGCCCAAAAACAACACTGTGTGTTCAGCAATGTGCGATTTTGCAAAGTTGAATTTGTAACCCATGTCTGCGAAGTTGCAAACAAGAGAATTTACACGACACAGATGCTCCCAAATATCGTCGTCTGTGAGATATATGTCATCCACATACGAAAAAGCATCAGGGTCGAGTGCCTCCAGAATAGAGACAATTCGAGCGGTAAATACACCAGGACTATTCTTGTAGCCCATTGGAAGACGCCGGAATTGCTTTTGGACTCCAGCGCTTGTAAAACTGGTCCATTGGGAGCTAAAGCTGTCCAAACTGTGGGCATAAAAACCATTGGATATGTCAAGCGTTGTCTTGAAACGCTTACGCACGAGACTATCCACTAGGGCAGAGCCGTGGGTATTCTGTACAGCACAGTTACGGCAATGCGAGTTTAAATGCCGGTAATCCAAAACCAAACGATATGATCCGTCAGGTTTATTCACAGTAAAAAGGGGATTATTCATCGGTGACACACACGTTTCAATAACTCCCTGATATTCCAATTGTTCAAGGATTTCCGCGACGGAAGATTTTGCTTCACGCCGAATGGGATATTGAGGTTGAGGCTGCGGCTGAGACCGCAACGGAATTTCGTGGCAAGGCGACAATTTATCCCAACCACATTGGTTACGGTACAGAGCCGGCGCGAGAGCCCGAGCCCACTCTTCTGCAAAATGCTGCGCATGCTCTTTCGAGACAGTGTTCGCGAAACTGGGTAGGATCACCTCCTCCCCTCGCGGCGCCGCGAGCACAAAAGGTGGGGGCCAGTCAGCCTCCGAAAGCAAAATATCATATGTAGAAGACAGATTCTCCCAAAATACACCTTTAACGGTACGCTGTATGTCACCTTCAATTAACAGGACAATTTCATATAGTCTTTCAGGGGGAGCAAGTCTCGTATCCGCTGTTTCTATCACAACGTAGACATCAGTCGCTGTCACCCTCAGTAGTGGACGCAGCGCCTCTCTGACTATGGTTATCTCCGCCGCGCTGTCCAGCAAGGTCAGAGCCCACGTCAGATTCCGAAGCCGCGTTCTCACTATCTGTGGCATATCGATGCGCTGTTAAGGCTGCGACTTTCTTTTTCGCAAACTGCGGACGCCTAGGCGTAGAATCCTCCTGCTTCACTGCGCCGTCCGTCTGGCGGGACTGACCACGTCCTTGTTGGCCACCACGTCCACGTCCACCCCCTCCTCCTCCACCGGTCTTCGGGGCCGATGTGTCCTGAAAGGAACGAGGAGAGCGTTGATCAGAACCCTGAAAACGATCAGGTGATTTAATCATCGCGCGGTCGCGCAAATCATAAACTTTTTCGGATGGCGCAGGAGCTTGTATTGCAGGAAAAGTACCCTGAGTCTGCACTGTCTGCTTCCCCTGTGTCAGTTTTTTAGGCCAATTCGATTTCTTGGACTTGGGCTGGGCATCTGTCACTGCAGATTGTCCCTGTGGTTGTTTTTTATCCTTCACTGGAAAATATTTCAGACCTCTACTTGTGCGGCCAATCGTTTTATAAGCGGCCACCACAATCTTTGCTAACTGGCGGGGTTTGTCGGCATCGGGCAGAGCAGCCAAAGCATTCGACACCTGAAAGTTAACTGCATCTCCTTTAACATTGGAGAGAATGAGATCACTTACAATCTCAAAAGAACCACACAGGCGCATACCCAATTCAACCGCTGCCTCTGGACCGTGATCATTCTGAACACGTCTAATGATTTCAGGCAGAGCATTCATAGACGGGGTGCCGAAGCACCTCGTATAAACTGCCGCAAAAGTTTTTCCCCAGCTTTCACAGTCAGCAAGTTCAGGAGTTATATCCTTCGGTAGAGTAATCGTTAACATTCTATGTTTATCAGCAGGAGTAGAATTCGGAAAAACCGCCTCCAGTTGATCAAACTTCTCTGCTAGCCAGAATGGGAAGTCATCGTTGTCAACAGGACGCGCACCAAAAACCGAATTTACCATCACTGGATTGAGACGCATTCCGCCTCGTTCCATGGGAGCGGCCGCACCCCCCTGGGGACCACCAGGAAGATGTCGACCGATGTATTGCACTAAAGCACGAATCACGGAAATGGAAACTACATGCAGCCTGCGAATTTCTGCCAGGGTGCAAGCCCCGTGATTCGGGTGCGGGGTAAAGCCACCCAACGCAGGCCAATTAGTACCTGGAATTGAGAGTGGACCCAACCTCGCACGGGACAAAGAGTGGGGGAGGGCGCCATCAAACCAAACTCGATGCTGCCAATGATCAATAGGTATTTCCAATGCCCTGTATGGCGTATATTCAGCCGGGACATCCGAGGCGGTGTAGGAGTGGTACAAACCAGAATTAGCGTCCACAGCCGGAAACGTAACCCAAGAGTAAAACAACTCGTAAGGAAACGCCGGATCTGCACTTACCACGAAAATCACAGCCATCCCATCTACTGGGACCTGGTACGTCTGAAGATGGTTGCGTACCGCTACGCGACTATGCTGCGCAATAGCCACCGCTTCCGCCATTACAGAATTGGAAACAAGAAAACACAAAGAATACTTTGTAGCACAACTGGGTAGTAATTCAAAGAAACCGTTTAAGTAAGAATCAAGCTTGAATAAAGACCTATTTCAAAAAATAGGTAGGTTTCACCAACACCCCGTTTTCCGGAAACGGATGTGAAGGGGTTAAGGCATGAACGATAAACTACTCGAGTGTCATGATATAAGACCACCGAAACCGTTGGGCGCCATGTTGCAGGGTTTCTGTACTCACACAGAACTGTGCACAGAGGAGTGGAACCTCGGCAAATTAGGATGTCCCAAAACTTACCTTAGCAACCAACTCACCCCTTACCGAGCTAGCTACAGTGTCTCATTGGACATATCAAACACCCAATGTTTAGACAAACCAGAACATGAACTTACAGTACCTCAGGGTACGTGGGACTCATGAACACTCTTTCGTTATATTATCATTACAAACCAGATCATGGAGTAAAGAAGACACATGTGCATTTGAAATGTTTATTTACTAATGCCGTCTTCTCAGGCGCAGTATCTTTGATAATACAAGTATACTTATTATCAGTAGCAAAATTATCAGCATAGTTACTAAGACATAAAAAGCGAATGGTGACAGCATGTTAACATGCTGTAATGAATAAGAGTTAACAACACTTATATCTCACCCTCCCTAACACATATATTATATTATTATCTAAGAAGGTCTCTTTGGGTTGTTTTAGGGCGGGCCCATACCTTAGTGTCCTAGCATGAAGGAATCACATCAGCATACACCAGCTCTCTCTGCATGTGCACCGCATCAAGTGTGTTAACAATTCTCGTGCAAAGCAATATCAATCCCGCCTCAAGCCCAAGTTGGCAAAGGCTGCACTTGTGTTATGACTATGAAGGCGTGGAGATCAAACCTCATAACAATTCCATATCGTGTTGCTCCTGAAACTTCAGCACTCTCCGTGCAGACATGGTTTATTAAACAAGACTGATATCAGAGCAATAACATATTATTCTCACATACACCACGGCAAACCACTAGGTTGAAAGCTAAGTCAACAATTAAGGGTCGTGTGCAGAAGTTGCAAGAAAGGAAAAAATGGCGTTTAAATCTGAAATGTACCTATGCTAACTTAACACGATATAAGGATATATAGGAGCTATACAACAGCGTTGGACTTGCAGGACGCGTATTTCCACATCCCCGTCCTGCCGGCCCACTGGCGCTACCTGCGGTTCATGGTAGGCCACGAGCACTTTGTTTACCATGCTCCCCTTCGGCCTTACCAGCACCCCTCGGGTGTTAACGAAAGTGATGGCAGTGGTCGCAGATCACCTGCGCAGATTAGGGGTGTCAGTCTTCCCCTATCTCGACGACTGGTTGTTGAAGGCGGGCGTGCCCCAGACAGTCGTCATCTACCTCCAGACTACGGCCGACCTCCTGCACCTGCTGGGGTTCTCCATCAATGTGCCGAAGTCACACCTGTGCCCCTCTCAGAAGCTCCTCTTCATTGGAGCAGTTCTAGACTAGGCAGTTTCGGGTTTATCCTCCTGAACAGCGGGTTCGGATTATTCAGGCTCTGATTCCGATCTTTCAGCCTTTATCCCGAGTCTCGGTCAGGTTGACGCTGCGGCTTCTGGGGCTGATGGCCTCCTGCATCCTTCTGGTGCATCATGCCAGGTGGCGGATGCGGCTCTGCAGTGGGACCTGAAGTTTCAGTGGGCCCAGCATCAGGGCAACTTGTCCGACCATGTCTTGATCTCGGAGGGCGCTGCAAGACGGAGATCAGAGGCCTCTGGTCTCTGGCAGAGTCCCGGCTCCACATCAACCTTCTGGATTTGCGGGCGATCGGACTTGCGCTGAAAGCATTCCTCCCCTCTGACCGGGGGAGTGTAGTGCAGGTGTTCACGGACAACACCACCGCCATGTGGTACTGCAGCAAACAGGGCGGGGTGGGGTCGTGGACCCTATGCCAGGAGGCTCTGCGTCTCTGGCAATGGCTGGAACATCAGGGCGTGACCCTGGTGGTTCAACACCTGGCAGGTTCTCTGAACGCCAGGGTGGACGAACTCAGCCGTCGGTGCATGATGGATCACGAATGGCGTCTGAACTCGGACGTGGCGCAATGCCTCTTTCAGCAGTGGGGAGAGCCTTGGTTAGATCTATTCGCCACCGAAGAGAATGCTCAATATCATCAGTTCTGCGCGGTGGAATTTCCAAGGCGGCTCTCGCTCGGAGACGCTTTTCGTCGCGAGTGGAGTTGCGGTCTGTTGTACTCCTTTCCGCCTATACCACTTCTGCCCAGAGTGCTGAAGAAGATCAGGCGCGACCGGGCCCAAGTCATCCTTGTGGCTCCGGCTCCGGACTGGGCACGTAGATACTGGTATCCCGAGCTACTCAGCATGTCAGTTGATCCCCTGATTAGTCTGCCTCTTCAGGAGGACCTTCGGTCGCAGCAGCAGGGGACGGTCCTCCACCCGAACCTGTCCAGTCTCCACCTCCATGCATGGTGATTGGGCGGCGGGAGTTGAGGCCATTTGACTTGCCTCCTGAAGTCTGTGATGTGATTCTGGCAGCCAGGTGTCCCTCCATAAAATCGGTATACGCCTGCAGGTGCAACAAATTTGTGGCATGGTGCACAGCAAAGGCTGTGGATCCACTCTCTGCCCCTCTTTCTGAGTTTCTCCTCTTTCTGCTTTCTCTTTCCCAGCAGGGCTCTGCTCTGGGCACTATCTAGGACTACCTCTCTGCCATTTTCGCCTTTTTAAGGCTACCTCATCAGCCCTCTCTTTTCAAGTCCCCGGTTGTAAATAGGTTCTTGAAGGGCATCACTCATATGTTTCCTCCTGTTCCTTTCGTGATTCCTCAGTGGGACTTGAACCTTGTTCTTACTTATTTGATGTGCGCTCCTTTCGAGCCACTTCACAATTGCCCTCTAGGTCTTCTTACTCTTAAGACTGCTTTCCTGTTTGCCATCACCTCTGCCAGGAGAGTGAGTGAGCTCCAGGCTCTTTCCTCTAAGCCTCCTTTCCTTTCTGTCCATTCGGACAAGGTTGTGTTCAGAATGCGTCTCTCTTTCCTGCCCAAGGTAGTCACAGCCTTCCACATCGGGCAGTCCATCACCTTGCCCACCTTCGTTCTGCCTCCGCATCCCTCGAAAGAGGAAGAGAGGCTCCACCGTCTGGACCCAAAACGTGCGCTCTCCTTCTACCTTGATCGCACATGCCAGTTCCGGGTGGATGACCAGCTCTTTGTTGGTTACGTGGGTGCTAAGAAGGGACGGGCGGTGCACAGACGGACTATCTCTCGGTGGGTCGTGTTGACTAAAAAGGAGCCTCCTGTTGGGCTGAGGGCCCATTCCATTCGGGCCACGGCGGCTACTACGGCCCTGGGCCGGGGAGTCCCCTTGCAGGACATCTGTCAGGCAGCTACGTGGGCCTTGCTGCACACGTTTGCAAGACACTAGTGCCTGGACAGCCAAGTCCAGAGAGCTGGCTTTTTCGGCCGTTCCGTTCTCCAGAACTTTCTGGTGTGATTATTGGTTCGAAGACCCTCCACTGGGGTTGGTATTGCTGGGGTATCTATTCTAAGGTAAGGAATCTAATACTAACCTGTTTCTTTCAGATGCACAAGTTACTTACCTTCAGTAACGATATATCTGTAAGAAACAGTAGTTAGTATTAGATTCCTTACCGCCCCACCCATCCTCCCCGTTCTGCGAACCGATATCTAGGGTTAAGGTCATCCTTTTGAGGTCCCTAGTTTCATGGCACCAGTATTGGTTTTTATCATAGCTCTGCGTTTCTGGCGCGGAAAAGCTGTGTATAAGAACTGACGTCAGCGCGCGAGGGCGGCGTCTAAGTACTCCGACGACGGACATGGAGCCGCGTACGATGCCTACCGACGCGCAGGGGTACTGCTACGCAAAACTTTTCGGATCCAGTCTGACGCCTGGGGATATTCTGAGGTAAGGAATCTAATACTAACTACTGTTTCTTACAGATATATCGTTACCGAAGGTAAATGACTTGTGCTTTAGCCCCATTGCTGGATTTCAGGGTGAATGACTGAAGCTGTTGTGCCTCATTGCCTCCTGCATCCTGATGGTGGTCCATGCCAGATGGCACATGCAGGCTCTGCAGTGGGAGCTGAAGTTCCAATTGGCACAGCATCTGGGAAACATCACTGACCTGATTCAGATATCGGAGGGCACTGCAAACGACCTGCAGTGATGACTGACAAACTGCAACTGGGTCAGAGTCAGACCTCTCCCTTGCCCACCCAGATCTCATAGTAGTGAGGGATGAGTCACTTCTGGGATGGGCGGCCATCTTCGAGAGGTGGAGATGACAGGACTCTGGTCTCCGGCGGAAGTCAGGCTCCATATCAATCTGTTGGAGGTTTGTGCGATCCGATTGGCACTAAAAGCCTTTTTACCAACCCTCATGGGAAGGCTAGTTCAGGCATTCACAGACCAATCTACCGCCATGTGGTACTGCAACAAACAAGGTGAAGTGAGGTTGTGGACCCTCTGTCAAGATACCCTTCGTCTCCGCACTTGGCTGGAACAACAGGGCATTTCCCTGGTGGTTCAACATCTGGCCAGCTCTCTGAATGCCAGAGCACACAAACTCAGCTGTTGGTGCCTTGTGGATCATGAGTGGCATCTCCATCCGGAGTTGGTGCACGGTCTCTTTCTACAGTGCGGAGAGCCTGTGTTAGATCTGTTTGCCTCTGTGTAATGTCAGCCATTTTGCACGTTGGAGTTTCCAAGACCGCTCTGACTCTGCCGCACTTTTCCTCACGAGTGGAACACAGGCCTCCTGTACGCCTTTCTGCCCATACCACTCCTGCCCAGAGTACTCAAGAAGATCAGGAGTGACTGGGCCCAAATCATCTTTGTGGCTCTAGACTGGTCAAGGAGAGTGTGGCATCCTGAGCTTCTGCACATGAGCATCGATCCCTGATCAGGCTTCCCCTTGGGGAAGATCTTTTATCGCAGCAGCAGGGGAGGGTCCTCCTCCCGAAACTGCCTTGCACAGAGATTCAACAGTGACAGTTGACAGCTTTTGACCTTCCTGCTGAAGTCTGTGAAGTTTTTCTGGCAGCCAGGCCTCCCTCCAAAATGTCGGTAGACACCTGCTGACGGTAAAGATTTTGTAAATACTGTACAGAATCATCTGTTTACTCCGTGTCTGCCTCCCTCTCATATATTTTTCTTTTCATTCTCTCCTTGGCCCAGCAGGTCTCTGCTCTGGGCACTCTGAAGCGGTACCTTTCAGCACTGTCTGCTTTTCTTTGGTTGCTACATCACCATCACTTTTTAAATCACCTCACAGAGATTTTTGAAAGGTATTACCCATTTGTTTCCCCTTCACCTTTTATTATGCCCCAGTGGGACCTTAATTAGTTTCTCACCTTCTTGATGTGTGCACTGTTTGAACCACTGCTCAACTGTCCCTTCTGGCATCATACTATCAAAACAGCCTTTTTACTGGCAATAACTTCTGCCAGGAGGGTGAGCGAAGTGCAGGCTCTGTCTTCTCAGCCATTTTACCTGACCGTCTTGCCAGACAAGGTTGTGCTCTGCACTAGAGCTTCCTTTCTTCCTAAGGTAGTAACTGTGAGAAGTTGGCCTGATATATAGTGCTCACTATTCTAGTGATCACTTTGTATCATACCAGACAACCCTTATTGATGATTGGTTGTAAGTCAACCTTTCAGACCAGCTATCCTAGTAGCATGGACACGAGCAGTCTTCAGGCTAAACTCTAGAGGGCGTGTTAAGCCAGCTGTTTTACCATCACATATACCCCTTGAACACCAAGTGAAAAGACACCACACAAGTTGTTATAAAAATATAGGATATTTATTAATAACAGTTCTACCCTGAACTCTTTATGAGTCAGGGAGCTAAGCACAATACAAAACTCTTACGAAAATACTTTAAGTTGCACAATTTACACAAATGCCCGAGGGGCATGAAAAACCATATACTACAAAAGTGGAATGCGAAATACTAGCAGGTAAGTAACAAGATCCAGAGGCTTCAGGATCGCTAGGACTACACTACTGAACCCTAAGGTTAGGAGCAGGAGGCCTAGGGAGATCGGGTGCAGAGTGTGCACTCTCACGCGGGATGCGGGACAAAGTCTATGGATGCTAGATTTCGTAAAGTTAGTGTTATCGGACGAATCCGACTAGTTAGGCTGAAAACGAAAAAGGATCTGGACACTTAGATAGTGAACCTACGTTGGAGCACCGAAATGCTCGAGTTACCTAGCCCAGGGGCTGCGGCTGCATAGGGTTCAAAAGACGTCGGGAATCCTCGTTACAGTCTATGGAGCCTGAAAGAAGAAGTTGCTGGCAGGCGACCAGTGATGAAGTTCGATGGCATCCAAGCCTGGATCGGAGTTGAAGATGACCTGAAAGCAGAGGGGACTCAGTTCTTAATCACTAGCCAGTGATCAGATGGGCACCAGGATGGCACCGGATGAAGTCACCTCGACCAGGTGAGTGGGCGACGCTTGGCTCTGCAGTCTCTCGGACCAGGAGGCGTTGTCGGCGACCAGGATGGAGGGGCGAGCTGTCCCACGAGGGTGTCTGCAGTCGGCGCTGCTGAAACCAGGATTGGAGCAACAAGCCTTGGCAAAGGCAAGCCCACGCGGTGGACTCAAGATGGCGTCTGGAGTGGACCAGGAGGGTCCAGGGTGCTCCTCTGTTGGAGGGGAGCAAGGGCAGTCTGGAGCAACCAGACCAGCGATGGAAGTGTCGTGGTTCGTCGTCAGAAGGGCTACAAGCCAGCAGGCAAGTGGCCGGACAACGCGGTGAGCAGCAAAGAGCAGAAGGGCCCCACGCAGATCTCGTGGATGCTGGGGGGCTGGACTTCGGTGCTGGAGCTGCTCAGGGTTAGGGCTTTTCAAACCCCAATGCACTTACTCGAGGGTCTCTCGGGGGTCGTGCTGTTGAAGCGTCGTGCAGGTCTTGAAGATGGCCGGTCCCACGGGTCTCGTCGCACCCACGAATCTCAGCTGGGCTGGATGATGTAGGTAGAGGTCAGAGATGGAGGGAAAACCGGGTCTCGTCGAGCTGGGCAGTCTTGATCCGGAGGATGGACTTCAGCAAACCGCAAGAGCTTCGATGGTGCCTGCTGGTGCAGGGTAGCTACTCCTTAGCCACAAGGGAGAGTCTTCAGAAGAGTCATGAGTTCTTTCGTGGAAAGTAGTTTCAAGATTCAAGATTATCTAATTTGGGAAGGGGGCCTGCTCCTACCTTTATACTAAGAAAAGGGGCTGGCACGCGACTAAGTCCTGCCCTATGGGTGGGACTAGGAGGGGGGTGGTTACACCCCTCTCCTTTGTCCGGTCTCTCCCCAGCTCAGGGGCTGGTGTGCCCCAGGAACTGGTTTGAGCCGGCATATGCACAGTGAGCACCGGGGTGCCACTTGCAGTCACCTTCCTTTCAGCCCTGCCTACCTGGAATACACAAAATCCTGTCTGGGACGGTGCTGGCACCGCCCCTGACAGGAAACCCTTTGTCCATGCCTCCGTTGCTGGAAGGACTCCCAGCAGCAGGAGGGCAGACTTGTGTCTCGGTGGCAGCATCCATTTTGTGGAGCTGAGGCTATGTCTGACTTTAACCGGGGTTCACAGTTACATACATGTCGTGTCCCTCTAGAAGAGTGGAATGCTAACCCCGTCGCCAGAATTGGCGAGGGGTTAGTATTCCAATTCGTATGACACCTTACTCGACATGTTTTGATAAAGCCAAACCAAAGTTAGCATTTAACCGCGAGGATTATAATGCACTTAAGAGTATATGGTATAGCGTTATCATGGAACAGCTCTTTGGACTTGGTTACGCAAGCTGCAAACGGGCTCAGCTCATGCCAGAGCACCATCTCACATAATTCCAAGCACTCTGCCTTCAGGATTGATAAGGCCTGCCATAGGAGTGACTGATATGAATTTATGTGTCCTTTTTAGGGTTAGATATAGGAATACTATATCTAAAGCAAAGGGTGTTTACACCACCTTGCCCCAGCTGTCGTGCAGCCAGTTGTGTCTGTTTGGGTGGCCAGCCAGGGGTGGCATAATACATGCTTCAGCCCCTGGTAGGCCCTGGGTACACCTATGCCCTGGATACCTAAGGTATGCTGTACAGGGACTGATAAGGTGGCCCAGTACCAATTGGTAAAATGCACCTAAGGTACATGGTTGTAATTTAGAGAGAGAACAGCTAGGCTGTGGGTCTGATTAGCAGGCCCACAGCCAGGGAAAGTCGTAAATCAGTGAAGCAAAAAGCAAAAATCTGGGGTGGCCATGGGATTGCAGACCCCACTCTCCTACATAACCCCCCCCCCCCCCCAAACTTAGGGACATTAAACTAATCTTGACCAGGTGAGTCTTCTTGCTCTAAGTGGAAGTACCTGGAGAGACCATCTGCATTACCATGGTCAGTTCCTGGGCGGTGCTCCACTGTAAAGTCCATCCCCTGTAGGGAAATGGACCACCTAAGAAGTTTGGGGTTTTCACCCTTCATTTGATTTAGCCATAAGAGGGGCTTATGGTCAGTCTGAACTTTGAAGTGAGTACCAAACAAGTATGGCCTCAACTTCTTCAGGGCCCACACCACAGCAAAGGCCTCCCTCTCAATAGCTGACCACCGTTTCTCTCTAGGGGTCAGCCTTCTGCTTATAAAAGCAATGGGCTGGTCATGACCATCCATATTCAGCTGAGATAGAACAGCTCCCACACCCAACTCAGAAGTACTGTTTGGACAATGAATGGCTTGGAGAAGTCTGGACTCTTGAGAATAGGTGCAGTGCACATGGCCTGCTTTAGGTCATCGAATGCCTTCTGACAGCTAACTGTCCACTGAACTTTCTTTGGCATTTTCTTACTTGTCAGGTCATTAAGTGGGGTCACAATGGTCCCATCATTTCTGACAAATTTCCTGTAATAACCAGACAGGCCCAAGAAAGCTCTGACCTGTGTCTGGGTGGTTGGAGGAGCCCAGTCCTTTATGGCCTGTATCTTGCTCTCCAGAGGTTGAACTTGGCCTCCACCTACAAGGTGGCCCAAGTATACAACTTGACTCTGCCCTATCTGGCACTTAGTAGCCTTGATAGTGAGGCCTGCCTTTTGCAGGGCCTCTAAAACTTTCCTCAGGTGGATCAGGTGATCCTCCCAGGTGGAGCTAAAGACAGCAATATCATCTAGATATGCTGCACAGAAGTCATCCAACCCAGTGAGAACTTGGTTCACCAACCTTTGAAAAGTGGCAGGTGCATTTTTCAAACCAAAGGGCATCACCACAAATTGGTAATGACCTCCTGGGGTAGAAAATGCTGTCTTGGCCTTGGCATCCTCAGCTAACCTGATTTGCCAATAACCAGCTGTTAGGTCAAATGTACTTAAGAAAGTTGCAGAAGCCAACTTATCTATCAGTTCATCTGCCCTGGGTATTGGATGGGCATCTGTCTTAGTGACAGCATCGAGACCCCTGTAGTCTACGCAAAACCTCATCTCTCTCTTGCCATCCTGGGTGTGAGGTTTAGGCACTAGAACTACAGGACTAGCCCAAGGGCTCTCTGAGGGTTCAATGACTCCCAATTCCAACATCTTTTGTACTTCAGTTTTTATGCAGTCCCTGACGTGGTCAGGTTGCCTGTAGATTTTACTCTTTATAGGCAGACTGTCTCCAGTGTCCACCTCATGTGTGCACCAGTTTGTCTGACTGGGGTTCAGAGAAAACATTTGTCTGTAGGATTGAAGGACTTGCCTACAATCCTGTTGCTGATGCTCAGAGAGGCTGTCAGAAAAGACTACACCATCTACTGACCCATCATCAGGGTTCTGAGTGAGCAGGTCTGGGAGAGGGTCACTCTCTTCCTCCTGTCCCTCATCTGTGGCCATGAGCAAGCCCATGTCCTCCCTGTCAACAAATGCTTTGAGCCTATTCACATGAAGTACTTTGTGAGGGCTCCTGGGAGTTCCCATGTCAACCAAGTAGGTGACTTCTCCCTTCTGTTGTGGGGTCCAGACCATTTGTCTTGGAGAGCTGCTGGGACCACTGGCTCCAACACCCACACCTTCTGTCCTGCATGGTATACAGTTAGGACAGCCTTTTGGTCATGCCAAGCTTTTTGAAGTTCCTGGCTGGCCTCAAGGTTTTTAGATGCCTTCTCCATGTACTCTGCCATCCTGGAGCGGAGACCAAGTACATAGTCCACTATGTCAAGATTAGGCTTTTTGAGAGGTAACTCCCATCCTTCCTTCACAAGACATAGGGGTCCTCTTACAGGATGTCCAAACAAAAGCTCAAAAGGGCTGTAACCAACCCCCTTCTGTGGGACCTCTCTGTAAGCAAACAGAAGGCAGGGTAAAAGGATGTCCCATCTTCGCCTAAGCTTTTCTGGTAACCCTTTTATCATCCCTTTGAGGGTCTTGTTGAATCTCTCAACAAGCCCATTGCATTGTGGGTGATAGGGTGTGGTGAATTTGTAATTGACACCACATTCCTTCCACATAGCAGTCAAGTATCCTGACATGAAGTTTGCACCTCTGTCAGAGATCACCTCCTTAGGGAACCCCACTCTGGAGAAAACTCCAACCAGGGCCCTTGCCACAACAGGAGCTGTAGTGGTTCTAAGGGGAATAGCTTCTGGATACCTGGTGGCATGATCCACTACCACCAGTATAAATCTGTGCCCAGATGCTGTTGGGGGGTCCATTGGTCCAACAATGTCAATCTCCACTCTTTCAAAGGGAACCCCCACCACAGGTAGTGGTATAAGGGGGGCCTTTGTTGTGCCACCTGATTTGCCACTGGCTTGGCAGGTGACACATGAATGACAAAAGTTCTGAGTGTCCTCAGACATATGGGGCCAGTGAAAGTGTGGGGCAAGCCTGTCCCAAGTCTTATTCTGGCCTAAGTGACCTGCAAGGGGAATTTCATGGGCCAAGGTGAGAAGGAAACCTCTCAGAGTCAAGGGGATGACCAGCCTCCTGGTAGCACCAGGCTTGGGGTCTCTTGCCTCAGAGTAAAGGAGTCCATCGTCCCAGTACACTTTATGGGCACCTGTGGCATTCCCTGCAGCCTCAGCAGCAGCCTGCTGTCTGAGGGGTTCAAGAGAGGAACAGTCTAACTGTGCCTGCCTCAAGTCTGCCCTGGATGGGCCCCCTGTCCCAAGAAACTCAACCTGTTCAGGTTCAAGCTCTTCTAGGACAGTTCCTTCTGGGGTCTTGGGGTCAGTCTCCTGAGAGAGCTGATCCTGTTCCTGAGGCAGGGGGGAAGGGTCAACCTTACCCCTACTGCTCTTTCTCTTGGTTAGTGTCTGGTCCATTGTTCCAGGATCCAGCACTAGTTCAGCTGGGCATTTCTTGGCCTGTGACCTAGTCACAGCAAGGACATGTGCTGACAAACCTAACATTTCCACATGAGTCCTATACTCCACATCTGACCATAAGGAGGATTCCAAGTCATTGCCCAAAAGACAGTCCACAGGGAGGTCTGAACTAACAACAACCCTTTTGAGGCCATTTACCCCTCCCCAGGAGAAGTTAACAAGTGCCATACTATGGGAGGTAGTGGCATTGCTAGCATTGGTCACCAGGTAGTCTGCTCCCAGTATTACCTGGTCAGGGTCCACAAAGTTAGGTGTCACCATGGTGACACTGTGAAACAGTAAAGGTATTGGATCCTACATCTGACCAACCCGGATCTCAACAATAGGAAAAACAGAACAGGGTGGCTGGACGGGATTATTCGTGAAACAATTCACCAGACACACAGTCAATCTGTACCGTGTGACCACTGGATTTAATTTTCCAAACAAGTTTATTTTTCTTTTTTACATTTATCAGCAATTTTTTGAAACACAAGCACAAACAAAACCACTGTCAATTCAAAAGGTTCATATATACAGTATCTACAAATGCACACATGTACAAATTTACAACAAAGAATCAAACAAAAGATTGGTTAGACACACCAAAAGACAATCACAAATGTATAATAATTCAAATAAATTGCAATTATATACAGTGCAGAGATTAATCCATAAGCGAACAAACGGGAACCAGTCCTAGAGATTGAAAAAACCAAGTGACAGGCGGGGTTGAGATCAAAAACAAGCCTGCCTGTCAACGAAAGCCTGTGGTGTAATGTTAAATAGGGTTGCAAGGCTAGGATACAGAGTGGTGGTATGATTTACATCCTAGCGGCACCCTTTATTGTAGCCACAGGGTGGTATTGTCGACGCGTTTCGAACCTAAGTATTCAAGGTTCTCTTCAGGACAGGGACTGGGAAACAGATTCTGCAAAAAAGTACAGAGTTTGGTGTCAGACGTACATTGACGTACTGTAAAATGCCTACTCAGACTCCATGAGAAGTGGAAAGTATTTACCTGCACGCGGGCACAAAGGTTGCCGTGGCGTAGGTATGTCGTGTTCACACCTAAAAGACATATATAAAGGTGCTTAATGCACGGGAATTAAAAGGGTCGCACTAGGAAAGGCGAACTGGCTGTCCTATGTATGAATCATACCTGCAATAGGCGCAGAGCAGGACTTAAGGCGTGGTGTTTGGCTTCAGAAGCTTGCAGGTATCAGGGCGGCTCACATTATTTTGCGCGTGTAGGTCTAGATGGGTGATACAAAATCATGTATGGAATATATATCTCTCAAGGCATGGGTGCACAGCACAACACCCCCCCAATCGCCAAGAACGACTTGCGCGAGGTTCCTACCTGGCTATGCAGACCACAGGGAGGGAAGCGGCCGGTCACTGGCCTCAGTTCAGGCCGGCAGTTAAAGTTGGCCCGCTGAAAAAAGAGAGAAACCCTTTGTGAGCGCCAGGGTCAAGAGGCAGCAGCGGAGCTGGTTACAAACCGCTGCGCATAGCAATGCTTACTTTTCTGAATGAAGTAATCAAGCCACAGAAGGTCCGTGTTGCTCACTCTCTCCCAGGAACAAGCTGTCTGTAGGTGGAGCGCCGGGACACCAGTGGGTGTTTTGAATCCAGTTCACAGTAACAGGGGGTGTGGTCAAAAAACGGAATGGAGCCCCTAAGAATGCTGGGATCTGTAGTTTTTGGGAACACTGAAGACTGGCCTGTCGGCTGATATTATACAAGGAAGCCTGCCCAAAGCCTCGCAATTTCATAATTCTACAGGCGTGCAATTTGTAGATGGGACGCCTGGACACCAGAAGGTATTTTGGATCCGGTTCACAGTGACCGTGATGCCCCTGAGGAATGCTGGGATCTGTAGTTTTGATGCAACTAAAGACTAGCGTCTCGGCTGATATTATGCTTGGAGGCATGCCAGAAGCAACCCCATTTTCGTAATACAACTGCTTGCTCAACTGATTTTCATGACTTTCCTCCCCGCACATGGGCATATTTACAAGGTCAATACAATGAGCCACATTTGCACAATAACACTCTATTTCATCATATCCCTTTTTTTCCCCAACGTGGTGCATGTACATATACACATCCAAACGCGACATTCCTCCCCGCGCATGGGCATATTTACAAGGCCACTTTAAAAAAAAGACATTTTCATCAGTCGAAATGAGCAATATTTACACAATATCACTACACGTCCTCATACACGTTGTTTTCACTACAGTAGTACATGCCAATATACCCATCTAGCACATGAAAATTCTGAATTCATTGTACATTTCAGAGTTCTGAACAGCAATAATTGCATTGCACCCATAGACACTGCCATGACTCAAAAGACAAGGTGACTCAATACTAGACCTTGTGCGACTCAGTGGATATTGTTAAAAACGTGAGTAGAAAATGGAAAATAATTACACAGCGAAAGTTATAGTAGTGCAGCACAGCCAAACTGGACAACATCAAGGGCGGAATCATAAATTGACAGTTTCAGACATCTCGTTCAATCCGGAATTGGATGTATCGAACTTCAGGATAAGATACGCCTCTTTTTGAGAAAGGCGAAGGTCAGGATCTCCACTGCCACCCCTGATAACCGCCAGGACAGTCCATCTTATATCCTGGCTGGAGTGTTTCTGTTGCAAAAAATGAGAGACAAGAGGAGCAGTCAAGATCTTGTTATTGATCCGTGAGCGGTGTTGAATAATTCTTTGGCGGACTTCCTGCGTGGTTTTACCAATGTACAGTTTTTTACACGGACACTGGATGGCATACACAGTGTATTTTGTCTTACAGTTCGTGTGTTCATTGTGTCGCCAGAACTTTTTGCCATCTGTAAACAGGGAACCTTCTATTGTTAGGTTACAGACCGAGCATGTCCCGCACTTCCGATGGCCCAAAACTGGATTGGCTCCAAAAATCGTACCTTGTGAATCCTTTTTTGGAGGAGGGCGGGTCGATGTAATCATTTGGCCAATGCTCCTGTTCTTTTTTAAGGCAAAGAGAGGTGTGCCTATATCAGGCATTATTTCCTGCACCAAATGCCAACTTTTTCTGATTATTTTTTGGAGCTGATTGGTATGGGGACCAAAAGTAGACACACAGACCATCCTTTCCGTCGTCGGTCTCAGTCTCTTCTCAAGAAGATGTTCCCTTGGTGTCCATCTCGCTCTCTTCATAGAGTGTTTTAGGAGCTTGCGAGGGTATCCACGTTCCTGTAATTTCGTAGTCAGTCCTTGTCCATGTAACTCGAACTGTTGAATGGTGGAACAGTTCCGTCTCACCCGGAGATACTGTCCATAGGGCAGATTGTCTCTTAAACTCCGCGGGTGGTAGCTCTTATAATGCAAGGCATTATTCTTGTCAGTTTTCTTCTGGTAAAGTGAGCATGTGAGCACATCATTTCTCACAGATATCTCGACATCAAGAAATGGTAAGGACTTCTCATTGTGCGTCAGGCTGAATTTTATATCTGGACTCCTATCGTTCAACCACACGTGGAACTCCTCAAGTTGTGCCGGTGTCCCGTTCCACACACACCACACGTCGTCTATGAAACGGAGCCATTGGGCGATATGACCTCTGTATGGGTTGTTGTTCAAAACATATTTCTCTTCGAATTGGCCCATGAACAGAATAGCCATCTCAGGGGCAAATGGACAGCCCATTGCCGAGCCTTTGATCTGTAGGAACATCTCGTCCTCAAAGGTGAAGAAGTTCTTCTTCAAAGCCAAAGTTGCGAAAGAGATGATGAGTTCAGTCGGTACCCTGTGTGGACGTGGTCGGTTCTCCAGGTATAATTCCATAACGTCCAGGCCATCTTGCTGTGGTATCTGTGTATACAGAGATGACACGTCCATGGTAGCTAGCAATTGGCATGAGGAATCAAATGGCAGCCCTTCCACCTTGTTTATAAAATCCATGGTGTCTCTGAGGTAGGATGGTACCTGAACCACAAGGGGTTTCAAGAACACATCCACGAATTTGGAGATGGGTTCAAACACAGAGTCACACCCGGACACTATCGGGCGTCCTGGAGGTGTCAAGGGGTCCTTATGTACTTTCGGGAGAAAGTACAAATGGGGAGTCCGTGGATAACGCTTCACCAGATATTCAGATTCTTTTGGTCCAAGTATCCCTGCTTCTCTGGCAGTGTTGACCAATCTTCCAATTTCGTCCTGGATCTGTGCAGTGGGATCATGCGTGATCCGTCGGTACCACTCCTGGTTGTACACGTGATTCCGACCTTCAGTTCGATATAAATTTTTAGACCAGAGAACCACCGCGCCCCCTTTGTCTGCTTGCCTTATTACTGCTTCCTGTTGCGTCTTGAGTTCTTGAATGGCTTCTTTGTGTTTTTTCGTAATGTTTAGGGGGACGAAAGGACGTTTCTTCTCCAACGAGTTCAAGGCAGACATGACTGAGCGTTCAAAAGCTATGATGTTCTTGGAGACATTGTGGTTCGGTGGACAAAAGGTAGACTTATTCCTCAGGCCCGAGGCTTCTGAATGGAGTTGATCACTGGACTCCTTGAAGAACCATCGCAAACGGACTTTGCGGAAAAATTCCGTGACCTCCAGTTTGATTTTGGTAAAATCCATGGCGACCCCCGGTACAAAGGAAAGACCCATTTCTAGAACTTCTTGTTCAGCTCTTGTTAGTACTTTTTCCGAGATGTTAATGATGGCAGATGATTTCATGAGTTGTAATGTTTCTTGCGGGTGGTCATCTCCCATTGGGGTTTGAATCTCGTCCGCTTCTGCTGTTGGCCCTGCCCTAAAAAAGGCCTCTTTGGAGTATTCCTATTCTGTTGGTTCCTGTTCGAAGTACCCTCTCCTGCATCAGAGTCCTCCGTTGATTCAGACGAGGATGTCTCAGAGAATGTAGTAAATCTCCTCTTCGATCTTCCCTGATTGCTATTCAGGTATGTAGTAGAGTCAGGTCTACTATAAAAATCATCTTTCAAATAGGGATACACAGTCTCGATATTGAAGTTCTTTTGATCTTTCTCAAACTTTGACGTTTTGAAATTGATGGTATTATCCCTGAATGTCACCAACTCTTTTTCGATCTTCTCCAAAAGAGCTTTAGCTTCAATTTCCGTATGGTTATCCCTGATGGCTTGGAGTTGTTCTTCGATTTCCTCCTCTTCCTTTTTGAGAATTCTCTGGGCGGTTTCCACTGTATGCACCATCAGGTCCCTACTACATTTAGTACTAATAAAGCTGAAACCTTTGCGGTAGACAGGATCGTCGGTAAAGATGACAGGGACGTTCTTGATTTGGAGACCCCATGGGATCGTTCCGGCTCGGAGATTGGCAAGTAGGAAGTGACCGTGGAGTTCTGTGCGAACATGTTTTTTACGCAGTCTCGTCAATTTATCCGCAAAGTTGAGTTGTTTGGCTGTGCTGCTGAGTTTGACAGAGGAAAAAAGATTGGAGTCAGAGAGGAGTTTTTTAATGTGATCCTCGCTGAAGTGTCACAAGTGTCCCTGTAGGCCTGAGCCATTTTTCCATTAATCAAAGGCGTCTGCCTGTTCTTGCCCAGAGTACTGGGACTTATTGTAGGGGTCATATTCATGTCCCCAGTACAAACAAGAACAGCCTGAGTAGGTGTTCTGACTAAGTCAGAGCCGGCCTCAGTTCCCATGGTTAACCCCACTATAGCCTTAGGAGGATTACTACCACTACTAACTGTACTAGGGGGTGCAGGTGCCTTTGGGGCAGTAGTGGTAGGAGTTGGGCCTTTCTTGGTGCACTCACTAAACCAGTGAGTATTACTTTTGCAGTACTGGCACCATGGTTTCTTCTGACCATTCTTCTTCTTTTGGGAATTCTGGGACCCACCCTCTTTAGATTGTTGGGGCCCTGTTGAAGACTTCTGGTCATTTTGCTTGTTCTCATTACCCTTGGGATCTGCTTTCTTCTGGCCACCACCCTGGTTCTGGTTCTGCTGCTTGACCCTTGTCCTGACCCATCTGTCTGCCTTCTTTCCCAATTCTTGGGGAGAGGTCAGATCTGAGTCAATAAGGTGCTGATGCAACAACTGATTCTGACAATTACTTAAGATTTGTTCTCTCATAATTAGATTGTACAATTCTGTGTAATCAGTAACTTTACTTCCCAGTAACCAGCCTTCAAAAGCCTTAGTGGCACAATCTACAAAGTCAGTCCAATCTTGAGACTGAATTTTCTGGGTGTCTCTGAACAGCAACCTGTACTGTTCAGTGGTTAAACCAAACCCATCAATCAGTGTATTCTTCAAGACTTGGTAATTGTTAGCATCCTCAGCTCTAGTAGTGAGGAGCTTATCTCTACCTTTGCCTTCAAAGGAGAGCCACAAAATAGCTGCCCACTGACTCTGGGGGATGCACTGGACAGTG
Organism: Lissotriton helveticus; assembly: GCF_964261635.1. Taxonomy (NCBI): domain Eukaryota; kingdom Metazoa; phylum Chordata; class Amphibia; order Caudata; family Salamandridae; genus Lissotriton; species Lissotriton helveticus. The sequence continues at coordinate 647,690,906 of NC_136059.1, forward strand.
CAGGCCCTCTCCAAAGCAGTCATCCACCTGTGGATGTCATCCCCTTGTTTAAAGGGGGGCACTATTTTACTCAGGTGTCTAGTGTCTAAACTCCTGTCTTTATCCTTAGGGATATTGCTGCCACCACTGGGGACTACCCCACTTAACTGTTGCTCTCTAGCAAAGGCAAGCTTCTCCTTGGCAAGGGCAAGTTCTTCCCTCTGAATCCTCAGATTAGCCTGCTTCATCCTTGCTTCATGTTCTCTTCTCTGAGGGGAAGTCAGTCTCCTCTGGGGAGAGATCATTCTCCTCTGAGCAGAGGCATGAGAGTGCACAGAGATGTTGGAGTCCCTAGAAGGAGATCTATCTCTTCTAACTCCAAAGTTAGGCCTGCTTAGGGTCAGTACTGGGGGTCCCCCAGATCCTTCCCTATGTAGGTCTAAGTTGGCCCTAGTAAGCCTGACTAGCTCAGGACCATTGTCTGCCTCATCCCCAGAGATTTCCTCTTCCTCCTCCTCCTCCTCCTCCTCTTCTACTTCTGTTTCAGGTAGGTTGGAGTCTGGGTCACCACGAGTACCTTCTAAGGGGGGCATGCTCCCATCTGTCTGAGAAGCTTTCCTAGCATCAAAAGTCTCTAAGAGACCTAACAGAAAAGGAGTGGTAGGGTTAGAACCCTGTTTTAGTTTCCTGGAGGTACACAATTGTCTCATCTCCTGGAAGCTAAGGCCTGCATATCTGGAAGTGACCTGTGGAGGGTCAACAGCCACAAGGGGAGTCTCTGAAGACTCTCCATGGGTAGACATGCTTCTAGTGTGGTGTAAGTGATGCACCTACCTACACTATGGGTTTACCTACTGATCCCTTGCTAAGAGTTGTAGTCAAGGTGTGCTAAGCCTTGTTGCACTACAACAGCTGGTTCAGTAGAACTCAGAGTATTCTAAGTTAAGTTATATGTACCTGGGTACTTATGTGATCTTTCAATTGATATTCTTAGGATACGTGCGAGGTAAAACAACAGCAAGCTCAAATCCCAACCGCTGCACACCAATGTGAGAAGTTGGCCTGATATATAGTGCTCACTATTCTAGTGATCACTTTGTATCATACCAGACAACCCTTATTGATGATTGGTTGTAAGTCAACCTTTCAGACCAGCTATCCTAGTAGCATGGACACGAGCAGTCTTCAGGCTAAACTCTAGAGGGCGTGTTAAGCCAGCTGTTTTACCATCACATATACCCCTTGAACACCAAGTGAAAGGACACCACACAAGTTGTTATAAAAATATAGGATATTTATTAATAACAGTTCTACCCTGAACTCTTTATGAGTCAGGGAGCTAAGCACAATACAAAACTCTTACGAAAATATTTTAAGTTGCACAATTTACACAAATGCCCGAGGGGCACGAAAAACCATATACTACAAAAGTGGAATGCGAAATACTAGCAGGTAAGTAACAAGATCCAGAGGCTTCAGGATCGCTAGGACTACACTACTGAACCCTAAGGTTAGGAGCAGGAGGCCTAGGGAGATCGGGTGCAGAGTGTGCACTCTCACGCGGGATGCGGGACAAAGTCTATGGATGCTAGCTTTCGTAAAGTTAGTGTTATCGGACGAATCCGACTAGTTAGGCTGAAAACGAAAAAGGATCTGGACACTTAGATAGTGAACCTACGTTGGAGCACCGAAATGCTCGAGTTACCTAGCCCAGGGGCTGCGGCTGCATAGGGTTCAAAAGACGTCGGGAATCCTCGTTACAGTCTATGGAGCCTGAAAGAAGAAGTTGCTGGCAGGCGACCAGTGATGAAGTTCGATGGGATCCAAGCCTGGATCGGAGTTGAAGATGACCTGAAAGCAGAGGGGACTCAGTTCTTAATCACTAGCCAGTGATCAGATGGGCACCAGGATGGCACCGGATGAAGTCACCTCGACCAGGTGAGTGGGCGACGCTTGGCTCTGCAGTCTCTTGGACCAGGAGGCGTTGTCGGCGACCAGGATGGAGGGGCGAGCTGTCCCACGAGGGTGTCTGCTGTCGGCGCTGCTGAAACCAGGATTGGAGCAACAAGCCTTGGCAAAGGCAAGCCCACACGGTGGACTCAAGATGGCGTCTGGAGTGGACCAGGAGGGTCCAGGGAGCTCCTCTGTTGGAGGGGAGCAAGGGCCAGTCTGGAGCAACCAGACCAGCGATGGAAGTGTCGTGGTTCGTCGTCAGGAGGGCTACAAGCCAGCAGGCAAGTGGCCGTACAACACGGTGAGCAGCAAAGAGCAGAAGGGCCCCACTCAGATCTCGTGGATGCTGGGGGGCTGGACTTCGGTGCTGGAGCTGCTCAGGGTAGGGGTTCTCAAACCCCAATGCACTTACTCGAGGGTCTCTCGGGGGTCGTGCTGGTGAAGCGTCGTGCAGGTCTTTAAGATGGCCGGTCCCACGGGTCTCGTCGCACCCACGAATCTCAGCTGGGCTGGATGATGTAGGTAGAGGTCAGAGATGGAGGGAAAACCGGGTCTCTTCGAGCTGGGCAGTCTTGATCCGGAGGATGGACTTCAGCAAACCGCAAGAGCTTCGATTGTGCCTGCTGGTGCAGGGTGGCTACTCCTTAGCCACAAGGGAGAGTCTTCAGAAGAGTCAAGAGTTCCTTTCGTGGAAAGTAGTTTCAAGATTCAAGATTATCTAATTTGGGAAGGGGGCCTGCTCCTACCTTTATACTAAGAAAAGGGGCTGGCACGCGACTAAGTCCTGCCCTATGGGTGGGACTAGGAGGGGGGTGGTTACACCCCTCTCCTTTGTCCGGTCTCTCCCCAGCTCAGGGGCTGGTGTGCCCCAGGAACTGGTTTTAGCCGGCATATGCACAGTGAGCACCGGGGTGCCACTTGCAGTCACCTTCCTTTCAGCCCTGCCTACCTGGAATACACAAAATCCTGTCTGGGACGGTGCTGGCAACGCCCCTGACAGGAAACCCTTTGTCCATGCCTCCGTTGCTGGAAGGACTCCCAGCAGCAGGAGGGCAGACTTGTGTCTCAGTGGCAGCATCCATTTTGTGGAGCTGAGGCTATGTCTGACTTTAACCGGGGTTCACAGTTACATACATGTCGTGTCCCTCTAGAAGGGTGGAATGCTAACCCAGTCACCAGTATTGGCGAGGGGTTAGTATTCCAATTCGTATGACACCTTACTCGACATGTTTTGATAAAGCTATACCAAAGTTAGCATTTAACCGCGAGGATTATAATGCACTTAAGAGTATATGGTATAGCGTTATCATGGAACAGCTATTTGAACTTGGTTCCGCAAGCTGCAAACGGGCTCAGCTCATGCCAGAGCACCATCTCACATAATTCCAAGCACTCTGCCTTCAGGATTGATAAGGCCTGCCATAGGAGTGACTGATAGGAATGTATGTGTCCATTTTAGGGTTAGATATAGGAATACTATATCTAAAGCAAAGGGTGTTTACACCACCTTGCCCCAGCTGTCGTGCAGCCAGTTGTGTCTGTTTGGGTGGCCAGCCAGGGGTGGCATAATACATGCTTCAGCCCCTGGTAGGCCCTGGGTACACCTATGCCCTGGATACCTAAGGTATGCTGTACAGGGACTGATAAGGTGGCCCAGTACCAATTGGTAAAATGCACCTAAGGTACATGGTTGTAATTTAGAGAGAGAACAGCTAGGCTGTGGGTCTGATTAGCAGGCCCACAGCCAGGGAAAGTCGTAAATCAGTGAAGCAAAAAGCAAAAATCTGGGGTGGCCATGGGATTGCAGACCCCACTCTCCTACAGTAACACCTTTCCACACTCCGTTACCCTCCCCACCTTCTATGCATCCTTCCAAGAAAGAGGAGCGCCTCAACCGTGTAGACCCAAAAAGGGCGTTATTCTACCTTGATCGCACCAAAGAGTTCTAGGTAGATTACCAACTCTTTGTCAGGGTACATTGGAGCAATGACGGGACGCTGCTCAAAAGAGGACCATTTCACGCTGGGTCATCCTCTGCATAAAAATATGTTACGCCTTGGCAAAGTAACAGCCTCCTGAAGGCATTGGGGCCCATTCTAACAGGGCAAAGGCAGCCACCACGGCTGTTAAGTGTGGTGTTCCGGTTCGTGACATCTGCCAGGCGGCCACTTGGGCATCTCTGCAAATGTTTGCCAGGCATTACTGCCTGGACATTCAGGTCCCCATGGAAGGCCTTTTTGGCCATTCTGTCTTGCAGGACTTTTTGGTTTGAATCTTTTCTGCAGTCTCACATCCCGGGATAATATTTCTTGAGTATCTGTTCAAAGGTAAGAAATCTGCGATTAGATCTCTTTATCAGATAGACAAGTTACTTACCTTCGGTAACTCCTTATCTGGTAGGGACATGATCTAGCCTCCCGGAAAAAATAGAGCAATTCAGTGTGACCTATTACTTGGACTGACAGTATGGGACAACACGCCACTCCCGGTGGAATTGCAAGACCAGGTCTATTTGGAACCAGTACTGCAGTGGTGTATAAAACCCATTGCTGGATCAGGTGTTCTAGGAAGACATTAGGGAGGCGGTGCGGGAGTTCTTTTAACATCAGTTCTGGGACAGTGACATCAGCTGGAGTACTCTGGTAGACATTCAAGGTGACAGTACAGGGGAAATGTATGGCTACGTTCTACAGGATGTGCAAATTCCTCGTACACACAGTTACAAAAAGGGAACAACAGATAGCAGAGATTGATTGGTAAGCACCGATAATAATAAAGAATCTCATATCTGTTGTGAAAGATGCAAGCACCAACTCACACAGGTTGAAATGACAGGTCTGTAGTCACAGTCTAAGTAGACATCCATGGGTGACACAATACATGCTGCAGCCCATGGGAGCCCACTGGTGTACCTATGCCCTGGTTAACTAAGTACCATATATTTGAAAGAAACACATAGTGATATATTCCTCACCTTAGAAATACCCATAGGCATCAGACTGGATCCGGAAAGTTTTCATCAGCAGTACCCCTGCACGTCGGAAGGTGGTGTAATGGTCGCCGAGATGACGTGGCGGCAGCTACTTAGACGCCGCCCTCGCGCGCTGACGTCAGTTCTTTCTTTTTCCGCACCAGCAAGCGCAGATCCGGAGAGAGCGGTACCCCCAGCCACTTTTTGACTGAGTTTTTCGAGTACTTTTTGTCTCTTCTCTTTGAGTTGATCGACTCCTGGTGCCATAGAGATGCCGGTTTCAAGTCCTGTGGGGATTGTCATAGAATGATGTCGGTGACGGACCCGCACTGCGTGTGTCTCTACTGCCTGGGGCGCGACCACGACCCCAAGTCATGCCCCGACTGCCGGGCCACGGCGCCAAAGACTTTGCTGGAGCGGTCCCAAAAGTTACTTGAAGTCCGGCAGTCGGCTCCGCTTCGCTCAAGGTCCCGGTCCCGTGGGAGGTCGAGGGACCGGTCGCAGAGCCATCTCCATCGTTCTTCGGGATAGAAGTCTTCACATTCGGGGTCAGCTAAGGCGAAGCATCACAAGAAGTCGAAGAAGCGCCATCGCTCACAGACTTCCCCTCATGTGACGTGGCTGAGGTTGCAGGGGGTGCCTCCCCCGAGGCTCCGGCGATGCCTACAGTGTCGCTGTCGGCCTACCCGCCCTTCCCGTGTCCGTTGGCGACTCCGGCCCAGCTGCAGGAATTTCTGTCAGCCATAGCCCGCCTCTTTGGGCCATGGGGCCCCGCGGGCGCGAGTGGAGGTCCTCGCCCTTGACTGTCAGAGGCTTCGGTTCCGGTATCACAGTCAGCTCCGGTGCCTTAGGGGCCTCAAGGATCCAGGACTGGATCCCAGTCGACACCGGTTGACCTAGTGACACCACCAACGTCGACCCCACTGGCACCACTCTAGACGTCGCCCGTGCCCCCCGGACGACGATGTCCCAGGTTTCAGCCTTGAAGTGGACACGGCGCCGGAACAGCGTTGCTCAACGCCGATTCCGACACCTATGGGCACTTTCTTCCCCTATGTCCACCAGCCTCCGTATTTTTGGCCTGTTCTCACAGCACAATGTGAGTTTGACCCGGACAGGGTTGAGGAATTGGGGGATGCTAGCGGTCTTGACGCCTCTCCTGACCTTGGCATGCTAACTCCTCCTATGGTGGCTACAGAGGAGCGTGCGAGTTATGCAGTGTTGTTGCGTAGTGGCGGCCGAGGCTCTCCACCTTGAACTCCCTATACAGTGGCCATCAGGGCTAACCTCCTGACAGAAGTGCTTCAACCGGCGGCTACCTCTGCGGAGCCACTGCTGCCCTTTAATGATGCACTGTAGGACGTTCTTTTGGGTACCTGGTCCAGGCCCAACACAGTGGCTCCTGTGGATAGGAACGTGTCTGACGCCATCGCCCGGCCGACCCCCTCTTTCTCTCCCAACACCCTACTCTCGAGAGTTTGGTTGTCCAAGCCTCTACACCCAAAGCGCCTTCCCTACCGCACCTCCGGGTCGGGAATCCAAGAGACTGGAACAGTTTGGGAAGAAGACTTTTTCTTCCTCCAGTTCATGGCTGCGGTCTGTGAACACTGCATGCCTCTTGGGCCGTTATTCCCACTCTGTGTGGGATACTGTGGCACAGGTGCTGCCTCAGTGTCCGGTGGAGGCCCGGACAGTGCTCTCAAAAGCTATTGCTGAAGGGAGAGATGTGGCAAAGATCACAATATGATGTGGCCTTGACACCGCCGACTCGCTAGGCAGGGTGATTCCTACGACAGTGGCGCTCCGCCGCCACTTCTGGCTGAAGACTACTGGCTTCTCGGCTTCTTGCCCTTTGATGGCATTCGCCTTTTTGGCAGCAAGGCAGACAGTACGTTGGAGCGCTTTAAGAACTTGTGGGCTACGCCCAAGTCCTTGGACCTTTCGGCCACTCGCTCTCCTCCGCCTTATGCTTTTCGCTCCTTTCGTGGCCACGGAAGGGGCGCCCCAACACGTTTGCTTCAGAGCCACAGGCTGCAGCAGCAACAGTTTCAGCACACGTGGGACCCGCAGGGGTGGGTCAGTCCACCTCCACCCCGGCCACCACTGCCTCCAAACTTTCCTAGTCCAGTTTATCAGGCAAGACTAGGAACTACCTGTGAGCATGGAGGCGGATCGCCTGAGCCCCAGCATTGAGCGGTATCTGCCTATTGTATCTGAATCTGTGACTGTAACCTTGGAAAGCCAATCCCTGAGTTGAAACTTTAGTGCCGTGCCTCTCCTGAAAGAAAGAGAATCTCAGGAACTTGTCGTGGAGAAGCCCTCTTAAATTAACACGGAGGGGGGGTGAATATATCTCATTTTTTGAGGCTTCTCTCTCAGTGCCTCCTCTGCTGTACCGAGTTGTGGCGTCTTGCGCTGTTTTCTTGCCCCGGGTGTCCTGTGCCACCCCTTATTGTCCACTTTTGCCCTGATGAAGGTGTAGCCCTGGCTGGGGCAACACACCGAAACGCGCGTTGGCGTTGTTTGTGAGGGGGCAGCTGGATCGCATCTACCCCTACCCCCACCACTATGATGACTTGCTCCTTACTGTCACCTGATCATCTTTTGGCGTTTTTGTTTAGTTTTTATTACTGAGTGTGCTATGAATTGTGTGATTGAGGTATGGGTCCGTTTGGTGATTCTTGGGAGTATCTGAAGGAATGAATGTTTTGTATGGCATAGGAGTGTGGGACCTGATGCATTGGAGCTGTGTGTTATTGAATTCTGATATTCCACTATTACAATCATGAGTATTTAATCATTGCTGATATGTCTGTCAAAAAATTAATAAAATTGTTATATATTTTGTAATTCTTGACATGATTGATTTTTCCTGCACTTGATTTGCTCCGGTGGACGTGTGCCTATTGAAGTTGAAGGACCTCGTTTTGGGGCCTAGTCTGAAGATTTGGGGCAGGTAACCTTTTTGCCTTTGGCGGTTTTTCAGGCCCATCAAACGCCAGTGTGCAGCAGAATTCACCATCACCGCCCCCACTGGCGCACCATCACTATGGACAGGTAGGTTTTACAAATAGTCCCTCCTCTTTAAGACTACCCCTCCAGCCATGCCACCACAGAACCACCACATGTCTGGGAATCACTTGGCACTTCTTCAACAGGAAGTTGTGGCCCTCTTGGCCAAGGGGGCCATCGAGCGCGTTCCTGTGCCAGAAGTAGGTCGTGGTTGTTATTCCCACTATTTTCTGCTGCCCAAAAAGGACAAGGGCATGCGTCCCGAATGTCAATCGCTTCCTCCGGAAGGAGAAGTTTAAGATGTTAACTCAAGTCTGGTCTGCCCTCGACCCTGGTGACTGGATGGTAGCGTTGGATCTGCAGGACGTATAGTTTCATATTCCCGTCCTGCAGGTCCACCGGCGTTACCTACGTTTCACGGTAGGCCACAAGCACTTTGTTTACTCTGCTCCCCTTTGGCCTTACCAGCGCTCCTCAGGTGTTCACGTAAGTGATGGTGGTGGTCCCAACTCATCTGCCCTGATCAGGGGTTTCAGTCTTCCCCTATCTCGATGACTGGCTGTAGAAGGCGGGCTCGCCCCAGGCAGTTGTCTCCCAGCTCCAGACTACGGCCGACCTCCTGCATTAGCTGGGGTTCTCCATCAATGTGCCGAAGTCGCACCTGATTCACTCTCAGAAGCTCCTCTTCAGCAGAGCGGTCCTGGACACAGCGCGATTTCGGGTCTATCCTCCTGAACAGCGAGTCCAGGATATTCGGCCTATCATTCCGATCTTTCAGCCTCTATCCCAGTTTTGGGTCAGAGTGACTCTGAAGCTGCTGGGCCTCATGGCCTCCTGCATCCTGCTGGTCGATCATGCCAGGTGACATATGCAGGCTCTGAAGTTTCGGTGGGTGCAGCATCAGGGGAATCTGTCAGATTGCGTTCAGTACTCTGTGGGCACTGCACAACTACTGCAGTGGTGGCTCACGAAGCAGGATTGGGTCAATGGAAGATCTTCCTCAACCTTCCCCATCCAGACCGCACTGTGGTGACGGATGCATCCCTTCTGGGATGGCGCGGTCACACACATGGGAGAGGCGGAGATCAGAGGCCTCTGGTCTCTGGCGGAGTCCGGGCTTAACATCAACCTTCTGGAGCTCCAGGCCATTCGGATAACAAACTTCTAGACCCTTCCCAATCCGGTTTCAGGGCTCACCATAGTACTGAGACTGCCCTTCTTGAAATCGTAGACAATGTCAGAATGACTCTGGACAAAGGACAATCTGCCATACTGGTCCTGCTTGACTTGTCTGCTGCCTTCGACACCATCTCCTACCAGATTCTCCTTGAGAGACTGGTGGAGATTGGTGTCGATGGCCCAGCGCTACTCTGGATAAAAAGCTATCTGTCCGATAGGCGTTCTAAAGTACAAATCGGAATGTATTCCTCCAGGTATCAGGAAAATAATAAAGGTGTCCCTCAGGGCTCGATATTAAGCCCAACACTGTTTAACGTATATGTCTCCCCCCTGGCGAAAGTTATCAAATCCCATGGCTTCGATACGGTATCGTACGCAGATGATACCCAGCTGTTGATCACCATTGGCCCAGATCCCGCGGAAACTAAATTAAGATTTCAAAATTGCATGGTCGAGATAGACAACTGGATGACCAACAACTTTTAAAAACTTAACGCCAGCAAAACGGAAATCGTGCTTTTTGGAGCAGCCGACAAATTCTGGACAGATGACTGGTGGCCAACCACTCTTGGACCCTGCCCACCCCCCAGACCCTCAGTTAGGAATCTGGGGGTGATAATCGATAATAGACTATCCATGACGGAACATGTCAACAAAATATCGCAGACCTGTTTTGGCCTGATGCGTTGTCTGAAGAAGGTTTTCAAGTGGCTTCCCCTTACGTCCTGCATGCCCCTAGTCCAAGGCCTCATTATTAGTCGCATTGATTATGGGAATGCCCTTCTTACCTCAATAAACGAAAACCTTTTGACTGGCTGCGGTGTTCTGCAATACCTGTAGCTTAGACTGGTGCTGGACCTCCCTCCCCGCACCCCATCTGTTCCTTCTCTTAAGACTTGCACTGGCTTCCCATTAGGAAACGTATTCAATTTAAAGTATGCTGCTTAGTCCATAAGACTATTCATGGACAAGGTCCAGTTTACCTGGTAAGAAAGCTCCAACCCCACTTACCCACCAGAGCCCTTAGGTCCGCCAGCAAGCAGCTCTTAAAGGTCCCTAAAGTGCGTACAGTGAGAAACGGCGATAGGTCCTTTAGCAAATCAGCTCCTAATATCTGGAATTCTCTGCCCTTATCAATCAGGACCCAATCCAACTATCTCAGGTTTCGTAAATCCTGAAAACCTGGCTGTTTTAGTTAATTCCATCGTATCTTCCTCTTAATCTGCCCCTCGTTCTCTGTCTGATGTTCTGTGTTTAGTGCTAGCGCTCTGAGACCTTCGGGTGATTTATGCGCTATACAAAAGCAATTTACATTACATTCGTCTTGCTCTGAAAGCATTCCTTCCCTCTGTCCGGGGAAGGGTACTGTAGGTGTTCACGGACAACACCCCCGCCATGTGGTACTGCAACAAACAGGGCCTCTTCCTCTGGACATGGCTGGAACATCAGGGCATTTCCCGGGTGGTTCAACACCTGGCAGGTTCTCCGCCAGGGTGGACAAACTCAGCCGCAGGTGCATGATGAATCACGAATGGCGTCTTCACTCGGAGGTGGTGCAAGGTCTTTTTTGACAGTGGGAAGAGCCTTGGTTAGATCTATTCACCACCGCAGAGAATGCACAATGTCATCAATTCTGCTCGTCGGAATTTCCAAGGTGGCACTCGCTCGGCGACGCTTTTCCTCTCGAGAGGAGCTGCGGTCTGTTGTACCCTTTTCCGCCTATACCACTTCTGCCCAGAGTGCTGAAGAAGATCAGGCGCGACTGGGCCCAAGTCATTCTTGCGCCTACGCACTGGGCTCGTAAAGTATGGTATCCCGAGCTACTCAGTATGAGCATCAGTCCCCCGATACGTCTGCCTCTTCGGGAGGATCTTCTGTCGCATCAGCAGGGGTTGGTCCTTCACCCGAACCTATCCAGCCTCCACCTCCATGCGTGGAGATTGAGCGGCGACAGTTGACTGCTTTCGACCTTCCTCCCGAAGTCTGTGATGTCATTCTGGCAGCCAGGCATCCCTCCACTAAAACGGTATACACCTGCCGATGGAACAAATGTGTGGCACGGTGCACAGCGAAGGCTGTTGATCCCCTTTCTGCCCCTCTTTCTGAGGTTCTTCTATTTCTTCTGTCCTTGGCCCAGCACGGCTCTGCTCTGGGCACTATCAAAGGTTATCTTTCTGCCATCTCCGCCTTTCTGAGGCTTCCTGATCAGCCTTCTCTCTTTAAGTCCCAGGTTGTTAACCGTTTCCTCAAATGCATTACACACACGTTCCCTCCTGTGCCTTTCATAATGCCTCAGTGGGATTTGAATCTTGTCTTGACTTACCTGATGTGCGCTCGCTTTGATCCCCTTCATAACTGTCCCTTACGTCTTCTAACCTTAAAGACGGCTTTCCTGGTAGCTATCACCTCTGCCAGACGAGTGAGTGAGCGAGCTCCAGGCTCTTTCTTCCAAACCTCCTTTCCTTTCTGTTCATCTGGACAAGGTGGTTCTAAGGACCCGTCCTTCTTTCTTGCCAAAGGCTGTTACGCCCTTCCACATTGGGCAGACCATCACTCTGCCCACCTTCTTTCCGCCTCCGCATCCTTCCAGGGAAGAGGAGAGGCTCCACCGTCTGGACCCAAAACGTGCGCTCGCATTCTATCTGCAACGTAAACAACAGTTCCGGGTGGATGACCAGCTCTTTGTTGGATACGTGGGCGCCAAGAAAGGTCAGGCCGTGCACAAGCTGACCTTCTCCCGGTGGGTCGTTCTGTGCATCAAAGCATGTTACTCCTTGGCTAGGAAGGAGCCTCCTCTGGGGCTACGTACCCATTCCACCAGGGCAACGGCAGCCACTACTGCCTTGGGACGCGGCGTCCCCTTGCAGAACATTTGTCAGGCAGCTACGTGGGCCTCGTTGCACACGTTTACCAAGCACTACTGCCACGACAGTCAGGTCCGGAGGGACGGCATCTTTGGCCGTTCTGTGCTCCGTGACTTTCAGGTATAATCCTGTTCGCAGACCCACTACTGGGGTTGGTATTGCTGGGGTATCTATTCTACGGTAAGAAATCCATCACAACTGTGTATCTTGCAGATGCACAAGTTACTACTTGTGTAACGATATATCTGTAAGAGACTTTAGTTAGTGATGAGTTCCTTACCGCCCCACCCATCCTCCCCGTTCTGTGAACTGATTACTTGGGTTAAGGTCATCCCTCTCAGGGCCCTAGTTTTGTGCACCAATGGTCAGTATCCTGCATGGCTCTGCGTTCCTGGCGCGGAAAGTAGTATACAGAACTGACGTCAGCGCGCATGGGTGGCGCCTAAGTACTCTCTGTGACATCATCTCGCCGTTTACAACGCCAGTGACGGACGCGGAGCCGCAGGACCCACCTACTGACGCGCAAGGGTACTGCTAAGCAAACTTTCTAGATCCAGTCTGACGCCTGGGGATATTCTAAGGTAAGGAATCTAAGGAGGAATCCATCACTAACTCTCTTACAGATATATTGTTACACAAGTAGTAACTTGTGCATCTGAAAGAAACAGGTTAGTGTTAGATTCCTTACCTTAGAATATCGCCAGGCGTCAGGCTGGATCCGGAAAGTTTTCGTCAGCAGTACCCTTGTGCGTCGGTAGGTGTCGTCTGCGGCTCCGCGTCTGTCGTCCGCATCGTGATTGCCGGGATGACCTCATCAGAGTACTTAGACGCCACCCTCGCGCGCAGATGTCAGTTCTTCTTTTTTCCGCACCAGCTTGCGCAGATTGGAAGAGCAGTACTCTTAGTCATTTTTTGACTAACTTTTTGATCTATTTTGGATCTCTTTTTCGAGTTGACTTTGACTCCTGGTGCCGTAGGGATGCCTGGCTTCAAGCTGTGCGACGCCTGTCACCGCCTGATGTCGGTGATCGACACCCACCATCGGTGTCTCTACTGCTGCGGGCCGACCACGACAAGTCGTGCCCCGACTGCCGGGCCTTGACTTCGAAAGCTAGGCGGGAGCGGTCCCGCAAGCTACTCGAGATCTGGCAGTCGGGTCCGTGCCGCTCGAGTTCCCGGTCGAGGGACCGGTTGCGGAGCCGCAGTCGTCACTCGTCGAGTCATTGCCAGAACTCGTCGGGCTCCAAGTCCTCCGGTAAGTCGAGGCACTCAAAGAAGTCGTCGAAGAGGCGACATTCCTCTTCAGACTCCCCTCGTCGCGCGACGCAGCTGAGGGTTCGGGCGACACAGCCTGCGCGGCTCCGTTGGAGCCACAAGCGCTGCCTCCAGGCCCATACCCTCCGGTCCTTGGCCTGCGTGCGATGCCGGAGGGGATTTGTGATTTCCTCATTCCCATGAGGACTCACTTCCTTCCGTTGAGGCCTGCCGGCGCACCTTGGGGCAGCGCAGACCCAACTTGGGGCCTAGGCGGGCCGGTGGCTCCGGCGCCATCAGGTGCTGCGGTGACTTCGGTCCCGACGCTGCCGGCCCCCGTGGGATCCGTCCCTGGATACCGGTCGATGCCAGTTGACCTTACGACCCCTCCGCTGGCGCCAACCCCCATGGTGTTGCTCCTGGCACCGTCCTCGGACGACGTCGGCCCCAGTTTCAGCCCCGGTCCGTCTCCGGCGTCCATGGGTGAGGCCTTCACCTACGACCCGGCTCCGTCATTCCAGCCTGTTTACCAGGACACGGATGAAGGGGAGGACTGGGAGGGGTCTGAGGACCCTCTGGCACAGCAGTGCCAGTTGATCCAGGACTGGGCAGACGAGCTAGGGGAGGCCAGTGGTCCGGACACTTCGCCCGACACTGGATTCATACCTCCTCCCTCCGTGGCTACAGAGGAGGGTGCCACTTATGGTGTGGTGTTGTGCAGGGCAGCCAACGCCTTGGCTCTTGAGCTCCCTGCTGCGGCAGTGAGGACTAATCTTCTCATTGAGGTGCTTCAGCCGCCAGTAAGCTCCTCGGAGCCTCTACTGCCGTTCAATGAGGCCCTCACGGACGTTCTGTTGGGCACCTGGTCCAAGCCCTCCACAGTGCCCCCTGTGGATCGGAACGTGGCCCGACGCCACCGCACGGCTCCGGGCGACCCTAGCTTTCTGTCCGTGCACCCCACCCCCGAGAGCCTGGTGATCCAGGCCTCTACGTCCCAGACCGCATTCCCGACCGCTCCCCCGGATCGGGAATCCAAAAGGTTTGATCAGTTTGGGAAGAAACTGTTCTCCTCATTGAGTTTGGGGTTGCGGTCTATCAACATCGCTTGACTTTTGGACCGGTATACCCACTCTTTATGGGACATGGTTGCGGACGTTCTGCCCCAGTGCCCGGAGGAGGCCCGGGCTCGGCTCGCCCAAGCCCTTGCGGAGGGGCGGGATGCGGCTAGTTATTCCATCAGGTGTGGACTGGATACCACAGACTCGCTGGGAAGGGCGATTTCCACGACTGTGGCGATTCGCCCCCATGCCTGGCTGAGGTCCGCCAATTTCTCAGATGATGTCCAAGCCACACTCATGGACATGCCCTTCGATGGCTGTCGTCTCTTTGGTGACAAAGCAGACCGTGCGCTTGAGCGTTTCAAGGACTCCAGGGCTACGCCCAAGTCCTTGGGCCTGTCGGGCCAGCACCAGCAAACTTCTGCTTTTCCCCCTTTTCGTGGCCAAGTAAGGGGCACCCCCACACGTCCTGCCAGCCACAAGCCTCAGAACCAGCCTCAACGCGGCCGCAGACATGGTAACTGCCGCGGCAGTGCCGGGGGACATCGGCAAGGTGAGTCCTCATCCGCTCCCACAGCATCTGCCTTAAAGCCTTCTTAGTCCGACTTTTCAGGCCCATTCGACGCCAGGGGGGAAGGGGCAGGGTCTGCCATCACCTCCTTCACTGGCGCTCCATCACGTCGGACAGGTGGGTGCTGGAAATCGTCCGAACTGGCTACTCCCTCCCCTTCAAGGCAACCCCTCCAGCCATGCCACCACATGTCGGGGGATCACTTGCAACTTCTGCAGGAGGACGTTATGGCCCTCTTGGCCAAAGGGGCCATCAAGCGCGTTCCTGGGTCACAATAGGACGTGGTTTCTACTCCCACTACTTTCTGGTAATCAAGAAGGGCAAAGTAGCCCTATGCCCTATCTTGGACCTCCGGAGCGTCAGCGGCTTCCTCTGGAAGGAGAAGTTCAAGATGCTGACTTTAGCTCAGGTCCTAGCTGCCCTAGACCCTGGAGACTGAAAAGTAGCGTTGGACTTGCAGGACGCATATTTCCACATCCCCGTCCTGCCGTCCCACCGGCGCTACCTGCGGTTCACGGTAGGCCACGATCATTTTCAGTTTAGTGTGCTCCCTTCGGCCTTACCAGAGCCCCTCGGGTGTTAACGAAAGTGATGGCGGTGGTCGAAGCTCATCTGCGCGGATCAGGGGTTCAAGTCTTTCCCTATATCGATGACTGGTTGTTGAAGGCGGCCTCGCCCCAAAAAGTCGCTTCCCACTCCAGACTACGGCCGACCTCCTGCACTCGCTGGGGTTCTCCATCAACGTGCCGAAGTCACACCTGTGCCCCTCTCAGAAGCTCCTTTTCTTTGGAGCGGTTCTGGACTCTGCGCAGTTTCGGGTTTATCCTCCCGAGCAGCGGATTCGGGATATTCAGGCTCTGATTCCGATCTTTCAGCCTTTATCCCGAGTTTCGGTCAGGTTGACGCTGCGGCTCCTGGGGCTGTTGGCCTCCTGCATCCTTCCGGTGCATCACGCCAGCTGGCGGATGCGGGCTCTGCAGTGGAACCTGAAGTTTCAGTGGGCACAGCATCGGGGCAACCTGTCTGACCATGTCCTGATCTCGGAGGGCACTGCGAGTCAGTTGACGTGGTGGCTCACGAACCGCAATTGGGTCAGCGTCAGATCCCTATCCCTACCCCAACCGTAGCATGTAGTAGTGACGGATGCGTCCCTCCTGGAATCGGGGAGCCACATGGGAGAGGTGGAGATCAGAGCTCTCTGGTCTCCGGCGGAGTCCTGGCTCCATATCAACCTTCTCGAGGTGCGGGCGATCCGTCTTGCACTGAAGGCATTTCTTCCCTCTGTCCGGGGAAGTGTAGTGCAAGTGTTCACGGAGAAGACCACCGCCATGTGGTACTGCAACTAACAAGGTGGGGTGGGGTCGTGGACCCTTTGTCAGGAGGCTCTGCGCCTCTGGACCTGGCTGGAACACCAGGGCATTGCCCTGGTGGTTCAACACCTGGCAGGTTCCCTGAATGCCAGGGCGGACAAACTCAGCCGCCAGTGCATGATGGGTCACGAATGGCGTCTGAACTCTGACGTGGCGCAAGGTCTCTTTCGGCAGTGGGGAGAGCCTTGGTTAGACAGCACATGCCAGTTCCTTGTGGACGACCAGCTCTTTGTTGGTTACGTGGGCGTTAAGAAGGGGCAGACAGTGCACAAGCGGACCATCTCTCGGTGTGTCGTCTTGTGCATCAAGGTTTGCTATTCCTTGGCGAAAAAGGAGCCTCCTGTGGGGCTGCGCACCCATTCGACTCAGGCCACGGCGGCTACTACTGCCCTGGGTCGGGGAGTCCCCTTGCAGGACATCTGTCAGGCAGCTACGTGGGCCTCGCTGCACACGTTTGCTAGGCACTACTGCCTGGACAGCCAAGTCCGGAGAGATGGCTTTTTCGGCCGTACCGTTCTCCAGGACTTTCTGGTGTGATCGTGGTTCACAGACCCACCACCGGGGTTGGTATTGCTGGGGTATCTATTCTAAGATAAGGAATCTACCACTAACCTGTTTCTTTCAGATGCACAAGTTACTTACCTTCGGGAACAATATACCTGTAAGAAACAGTAGTTATTGTTAGATTCCTTACCGCCCCATCCATACTCCCCGTTCTGCGAACTGATATCTAGGGTTAAGGTATCTACCTTTGAGGGCTCTAGTTTCATGACACCAGTGTCGGTTTCTATCATGTCTCTGGGTTCCTGGCACGGAAAGCTATGTACAGAACGGACGTCAGTGTGCGAGGGCGGCGTCTAAGTACTCCGACGTAATCCCGGCCATCATGACGCCGACGACGGACGCGCAGCCGCAGACGACGCCTACCGACGCGCAAGGGTACTGCTGACGAAAACTTTCCGGATCCAGCCTGACTCCTGGGGATATTCTAAGGTAAGGAATCTAACACTAACTACTGTTTCTTACGGATATATCGTTAGTGAAGGTAAGTAACTTGTGCGTTAGTTATAGATTCCTTACCACCCCACCCATCCTCCCCATTCTGCGAACTGATTTCTAGGGTTAGGGACATCCTTTCAGGGCCCTAGTTTTGTGCACCAATGTTCAGTGTCTTGCATAGCTCTGCGTTTCTGGCACGGAGAGTCATGTTCAGAAAACTGAAGTCAGCGCGCGAGGTTGGCATCTAAGTAGCTGCCTCAACATCATCCCAGCGACCACAACACAGAAATCGGACTCTGAGCCTACCGACGCCACCTTCCAATCCGCTGAGGTACTGCAGTCGAAAAAACTTTCCAGTTACGTTCTTACGCCTGGGGTAATTCTAAGGTTAGGAATCTATAACTAATTAATGTTTCTTACAGATATATTGTTACTGAAGGTAAGTAACTTGTGCATTAGCTCCTAAGGTTGTTAACTGGGGACACGGAGGGCAACGGATCACTCTGGAGGTCCCAAAGCTTCCCTGGCACAGCGGAGTGCCACAGGGTCCAAATGCCAAGGTCTATTACTGGGCGGCGCATCTACAACACAAAATACCATGGTTCCAGGAGGGGGAAGCTGATCCTGGCGCTGGGATATTGCCTGGCCCTGGAAGCTCTTGGCAATGCCTCTGGCAACAAGACAGAGCAGGGCGAATCTACCAGAACAAATTTGTGCACTATTGCTTCCGCGGTGTACTGGTTTAGCGGCAGTCCTCCAGAAGGCATTAAGGGTGCCTTGAACCAGACACTACTGGGCATGGGGGAGAGCACACACTTATCATACAACTAAATGCCCTACTCTTACAAAGCACAGCCACTTGTATTAAGACACTGAAAACACAATGGCTAGGCGATATTGGTGAGGGTATGAGTGAGCGTGAATGGGACTCCGTGTTAGGCAATTGCAGAAAGATGACTGGTAATGCATGTTTAAAATTAATACATTACAAGTGTGTGCTCAGAGATTATGTCACGCCGCAGTGGCTGCACAGATTAGACCCGACTAAACAGGAGCAGTGCCCCAGATGTCAGTCAACTACTGTGGCCTATTTTCATCTGTGATTGACAGGCTCAGGGATGGTGGGGGCCTTCTGGAACAAAATCATCTAGGTGCTGGGGGTACTGACTGAGGTGCCTCTGTTGCCAACGATTCAGCCACATCTTTTAGGCCATGTCTCTATTAATTGGTAAGGAATGACCCCAAGATTCTCTGAACTTCCTATCCACTCAACAGGAGTACCAATAAATCACTGAATTGAAGGTCACTAACACTCAATGGAATCAGTTAATTTCCTAACCAGGTTTGTTACACCAACATTGTGTAGCAATTGCTCTAAAAACAATGTGCACATAATCAAGACACTTTCTGCAACAATTGGACCCATTTATGTAACCATCCTCAACACTGCATTTCTCAGTAAATCCTCTAATAATGGCTTTGCCGTCTTTCACTAGGAGATAATGGGCATGGTAAAGCGCATTTGCCATGCCACATTTCATTTAGCGACAGCCACTTTCTGCTTATAATTGTCAGTAAAACATTTGACAGTAAATTTGGACCCCATTATAAATTAGGTGAAATAGGGGAAACTCATTTACCACATGTGGTGAATACTGTTGCTCTGAGGAGAGCCATTACAGTGTGGTAAATACTTCCTATTTTGACTTGTTAACTTCCAAATAAGGCAGGGCTTGTGGATTTTATATTTCAACAGACCGAATTCTGCATATTTGCCTTTTTACAGGTCTTTTCTCCCAAAACAATTAGTCTGGTTTGACATGCTGGAAGCTATCTGAAAAATTGCAAGGGTATACTAATTCTCACACAACTCATAAACAGATCCCTCTGCAAACAAGTGTTTGCAAAGGGCTAGGAATTTAGCCCTGCACTTGTAATGAGGGCCAGAGTGTTCCTCAGCTAGAGGGAAAAGCACATATTAAAGTGATCTTCCAAAGATTAGCTGACTAAATGTCACCAGGGCAGCTATGAAAATACAAAAATAGTCCACTTCCTTGTTTTTAATTATATTCCAACACATCTGAGACTGAGGATTGGTCCCTCTAAGGCACTTGTGCGTTTTAACTGACAAGTCGTTCCTAATGGAGAGCAATAATGTATTCCAATGAGTAGGCATTTGCGTAAACGATAAACATGACATAGACCATTATACAATGTTACCCTGCCTACTGAAGGAAACGTAATTTGGAAGCACTTGTATTCTGTGCTTTTACCAAGGATAAAACCAAAGAGATGTCCAGATGCACCTTAGTTTCCTGGGTCATTTGCAACTCTGCAACAAATCAAGGCCTTTACGGAAGCCATGTTGCACGTCTTTGGCACTCTTTCAGTACTTTCTTGTATGCTTTGGGACCCCAGCATTTGCTGGGGCCTCCAGTTGGGTTACCCTCAGCGGATCGGTCTTCTGTGCTGTCTGTCTCTCTCAAAGCTGTTTCAGCTTCTGCAAAGGCTTCAGTGCAGGCTTCCACTCCAATGTCAAAATCTGCACTGGTCCCTTCAATGCTGGCCCTGACATCCTTGGCTTCGGCAGAAAACCCTCTACAAATTCTGATGTCTAACCCTGAGCCAAACATGTCACTTTCCAAATCCACTTTGATGCACCCAGTCCCCTTATAGTCAGATTCACATAGAGCTTTGCCTCTGCCACAGAGCCATCCTCAACTCCTTCAATTCTTATTAGAGTTGTACAGCAATCGGACATTATTATGATGATGATGATGAGGATGACTTGCTCCTCCATTATGATGATGGAAGTGTCTACAGGGATATACAGGAGCCCAGTGAGCTGGCTACTTCTCCTGATACTGGGCTGAGTCCTCAGAGTTGGCATACAGGCAGCACCAGGCCTACATCCTCCTCCGGCAGCAGGCACTTCAGTCTTTTCTGGAACGAGGTTCGGGCAAACCAAAGGAGACAAAAGCAAGAGTGCCAGCGTGGAAAATAGGGGTAGATTGTTAGTCTGCTATTTCCTCATGCCAAAGAAGGACAGAAGCCTTCATCCTACTTTTGATCTCCACCCTCTGATACATTCCTGTAGAAGGACATATTCAAAATGCTCACACTGGCCCAGGTTCGATCTACCCTGAATGCCAGAAACTAGATTGTAGCGCTGGACCTGCGGAATAGGTGTTGTCATATACATGTCCTGCGGTCCCACAGACGTTACCCGGAGTTCAAGGTCGGTCAAGTGCATTTTCAGTAATTTCTGTGCTCTCCTTCTGCCTCACAAGTCCCCCTGGGGTGTTCATGGAAGTGAGGAGGTGATTGCGGCACATCTTAGGAGGTTGGGGATACCCGTTTCCCCAACCTCGATGGTCAGAGTGGTCTTCCCCTAAATTATTTGCCTTCACCCCTTCCCTATTTTTTGGTGAATTCTTTTTTATAGCCTTAGGGTTCTGTGCACTTTACCACTACTAACCAGTGCTAAAGTGCGCATGCACTCTTCTTTAAACAATGTTACATTGGCCTACACCTGATTTGCATATTTAATGTACATATAAGACCCTTGAACAGTGGTATACCATATACTCGGGGCCTGTAAATTAAGTGCCACTGGTGGATGGGCCAGCAGCACTTGTTGTGCCACCCAATTAAGTAGCCCCTTAAAACGTGTCACAGGCCTGCATTGCAGCTTGAATGCACTTTTTTAAACTGCCAATTCAGTTTGACTTGGCAATGTAATCTCCTTGCCAGGCATTAAACTCCCCTTTAATTGCATATAAGTTACCCCTAAGGTTGGCCTTAAGTAGCCCATAGAGCAGGGTGCATTGTAATTGAAAGATTGGATATGTACTTTTTGTGAGAAGTTGGCCTGATATGCAGTGCTCACTATTCTAGTGAACACTATGTATCAGTCCAAACAACCCTTATTGATGTTTGGTTGTAAGTCAACCTGATAGACCAGCTATCCTAGTAGCATAGACACGTGCAGTCTTTAGGCTAAACTCTAGAGGGCGTGTTAAGCCAGCTGTTTTACCATCACATATACCCCTTGAACACCAAGTGAAAGGACACCACACAAGTTGTTATGAAAAATAAAGTATATTTATTTATAACAAGACTACCCTGGCTCTTTATGAGACAGGGAGCTAAGCACACAACAAAACTCTTAAAGAAATACTTAGTCGCACAATTTACACAAATGCCCGAGGGGCACGAAAAACCATATACTATACAAGTGGAATGCGAAATACTAGCAGGTAAGTAACTATTCTCATAGGCTTTAGGATCGCTAGGACTGGACTACTGAACCTTTAGATTACAAGCAGGAGGCCTAGGGACGTCGTGTGCAGAGTGGGAACTCTCACGCGTAAGGCGGGAAAAAGTCTATGGAGGCTAGTAAAAGCAAAGTTAGTGTTTTCGGGCGAACCCGACTAGGTAGGTCAAAAACGAAAGTGGATCTAGACACTTAGAGAGTTGGTCTACGCTGGAGCACCGGAGTACTCGGTTTACCTAGCCCAGGGGCTGCGGCTGCATAGGGTTCAAATGTCGTCGGGTTTCTTCGTTGATGAACCAGGAGCCTGAAGAAAGAAGTTGCTGGCAGGCGACCAGTGAAGAAGTTCTTGGGGATCCAAGCCTGGATCGAGGAAGAGGAAGACCTGTAAGCAGAGGGGACCAAGTTCTGAATCACTAGCCAGTGATTTAGGTGGGCACCAGAGTGGCACCGGACGAAGTCACCTCAACCAGGTGAGTGGGCGCTGCTGGGCTCTGCAGTCTCTCGGACCAGGAGGCGTTGTCGGCGACCAGGATGGAGGTGCGAGGTGTCCCACGAAGATATCTGCTGTCGACGTCGCTGGACCCAGGATTGGGGCAACAAGTCTTGGCAAATGCAAGCCCACGCGGTGGACTTAAAATGGCGTCTGGAGTGGACCAGGAGGGTCAAGGGTGCTCCTCTGTTGGAGGGGAGCAAGGGCCAGTCTGGAGAAACCAGACCAGCGGTGTTTGTCGTCGAAATTCGTCGTCAGAGGGCCACTAGCCAACGGGCAAGCGACCTGGACAACGCGGTGAGCAGCAAAGAGCAGAAGGGCCCCACGCAGATCTCGTGGATGCAGGGGAGCTGAACTTCGGTGCTGGAGCTGCTCAGGGTTGGGGCTTCTCTTACCCCAAAGCACTCGGTCGAGGGTCACTCGGGAGTCGTGCTGGTCAAGCGTCGTGCAGTCTTGGAAGATGGCCGGTCCCTCGAGGTCTCGTCACACCCACGAATCACAGCTGGGCTGATGATGCAGGTAGAGGTCAGAGGTGCCAGGGAAGCCGGTTCTCGTCGAGCTGGGCAGTCTTGATCCGGTGAGGGGACTTACAGCAGACCGCGATGCTTGGTTGGTGCCTGCTGCTGCAGGGTGACTACTCCTTAGTCACAAGGGAGAAATCTTAGGAAGAAGTCTTGAGTTCCTTTCGTGGAAAGTAGTTTCAGGATTCAAAGATGATCTGATTTGGAAGGGGGCCTGCTCCTACCTTTATCCTGCAAAAGGGGGCTGGCACGCGACTAACTCCTGCCCTATGGGTGGGACTAGGAGGGGGTGGTTACATCCCTCTCCTTTGGCGGGCTTTCCCCAGATCAGGGGCTGGAGTGCCCCTGGAACTGGTTCAAGCCGGTCTATGCACAGTGAGCACCGGGGTGCCACTTGCAGTCACCTTCCTCTAAAGCCCTGCCTACCTAGGATACACAAAATCCTGTCTGGGACGGTGCTGGCACCGCCCCTGGTAGGAAACCCTTTGTCCTTGCCTCCTGTGCTGGGAGGACTCCCAGCAGCAGGAGGGCAGACTTGTCTCGGTGGCAGCATCCATCTTGTGGAGCTGAGGCTATGTCTGACTTTAACCAGGGTTACAGGTTACATACATGTCGTGTCCCTCTAGAAGGGTGGAATGCTAACCCCGTCGCCAGAATTGGCATGGGGTTAGTATTCCAATTCGTATGACACCTTACTCAACATGTTTTGATAAAGCGATACCAGAGTTGGCATATAACCGCGAGGATTATAATGCACTTAAGAGTATATGGTATGCGTTATCATGGAACAGCTATTAGGACTTGGTTCCGCAAGCTGCAAACGGGCTCAGCTCATGCCAGAGCACCATTTCACATTATTCCAAGCACTCTGCCTTCAGGATTGGTAAGGCCTGCCATAGGAGTGACTGATAGGAATACATGTGTCCATTTTAGGGTTAGATATAGGTATACTATATCTAAAGCAAAGGGTGATTACACCACCTTGCCCCAGCTGTCGTGCAGCCAGTTGTGTCAGATTTGGATGGCCAGCCAGGGGTGGCATAATACATGCTGCAGCCCCTGGTTGGCCCTGGGTACACCTATGCCCTGGGTACCTAAGGTACACTGTACAGGGACTGATAAGGTGACTCAGTATCCAATTAGATAGGTACCTAAGGTACATGGAATCCATTTTAACAGAGAGAGCAGTGGGCCTGGGGTCCTGAATAGCAGGGCCCCAGGTCAACTAAGTCAGAAAACCAGCAAAACACCAGGCAAAAAGTTGGGGGCAACCATAGTCCGGGATCTACCTTCCTACACTTTTGAGTTTTACATATCTGGGTAGTGAAAATCTCCGATATTTGTTTTTCACAACTGCAAGGCCCACCTCTCCCATAGGAAATTTCTAAGGCGCACTTTGCTGGTATGAGGGAGTTATTGACAGGAATTGTATGCCACCTTAAATGTGTGTGCCGAGGTTAAGGCCCCATTAGCTCACCCAATAATACAGGGAAGACTCTTACCAGTGAAAGTTTTGTGTGGTTATTATACCTAATAGCTGGTTGTACACCTTTTCTTTCCACCTACTGAGTTTGGTATGCATGTTTTTTCACTCAACCTTCACATTTGGTCCTGAAGAGAGCCACAACATCTCTGCGGAGGGTATCAGGCTGAAACATGTCGACCACCATTAGCCCATGACAGGTCGAATTTTCCTGCCATAGCTCAACCTTTTTAATCCTGAACTTGGTTTGCTGGGGTATCTATTCTAAGGTAAGGAATCTATTACTAACTTTATTTTAGATGAAAAAGTAACTTATCTTCAGTTACGATATAGCTGTAAGAAACATAGGTTATAGGTTCCTTACCGCCCAACCCATCCTCCCCGTTCTGCTGATTTCTAGGGTTAAGAATATACTTTCAGGGCCCTAGTTTTGTGCACCAGTGGTCAGTGTATTCCATGGCTCTGCGCTTCTGCCACGGAAAGTTGTGACCAGAACTGACATCAGCACGCGAGGGTGGTGTCTAAGTACCTTCCATGACGTCATCCTGCCGACAAGACGCCAACAACGAACTTGGAGCCGACCGACGCGCACAGGTACTGCTGACATAAAAACTTTCCTGATCCAGTCTGATGCCTGGGGGTAATTCTAAGGTAAGGACTCTATAACTAAGCTATGTTTCTTACTGTTGAGTATGTTGGTGATGTCTTTGAGAGACTAGACTGGTTTGAACAATGGCATTTATGGTGGAGTTGGATTTCAGAATAGAAACATGTTTTCGGTTGTCGATGTGCTATCTGATAGAGGCATCTAGCCTCAGATTCCTTATCTTAGAATACTCCCCAGGTGCCAGACTGGCTCTGGAAATTTTCCCAGCAGTACCTCTGTGTGTCAGTCGAGGGTGTTGAGCGACTCCATAGCGAAGTCATCTCCCGAATGTTACGTCAACAGTCGTTATAAGCCCTCCCCCAATGTAAATGTAAATGTAAATGTGGGATACTTGTAAAGCGCACTGTTACTCTACCCGAGTGTCCTGGCGCTGTAGACCGCTGGGGAACCCGTCCTGGTTTTCCCTGTGAGATGGTCCCTTTCTGGGTATCTCCAGGGTGAAACCAGGCATCCCTGGCGTCTGTGGGGGGCCGTTGTAGAGATGAGGCAAGCTTAATGCCCAGAGTTACCAAGTGTGTTCCCTGGTTAGAGTAGGCACTGAGGCGAGAATTATCGAGTCCGTTGACCCTGGTCCAAGACCCTGCCGCGTCGGGAATTGAACCCTGGTCCCGGTCCGTTCTGTGCTTACAGGTCTGCTGCCTCTAACCAGTGAGCCACACCTCTCCACTGATGTCTGTTCCTTCTTTTCCGCACTAGTAACACAGATCCGCATTGCAGTTCCTTGGACTGCTTTCAAGCCTACTGAATGTTTTTTCGTCAATGGAGCAGTGTTCCTGTTTCTACCCTTCTTCAATATCCTCGGGGTTCAAGCCTTGGGAGTCCTGTTTATGACAAAATGACCCCCATGAACCCTCACTTGGTTTCCATGTGGTGCCTGGGTGAGCACCATGACACCGAAGAGTGCGACTCCTGTTGCTAGCTCTGACGGAAAATATGCAGGGAACGTCGCATGAAGCTCCTTGCGGCTGCAGTGTCATAGTCATCGAAGTCTTCTTGCGATCCTCATCCCTTACGCACTCCACAGACCGATCATGCATCCGCTCTAGGAGCTGTTCCTGTGGGTGTCATTCTCCCTAGACATCCGAAGTTAAGTCTTGGTGGTTGAATTCGCGCCGCTGGCTGCCTCCGTTGCCTACCGCTGGTCCCCTCTCTTCTCCGCATCGATCTTAGGGTCAGGGTATCTTTGACCCAGATGAGACAATATTCTCAATCTCTTTATTCTATTCTTCGGTTGTCTCCCTCTGGAGCGCCCTTGGGCCCCACGGAGGTGCATGAGGTTGTGCCTGTGACCCCACCAGTGGCTTTCTCCTGGCTTCAAGTTGGCTTCTGTTGCCTAATGCCTTAGCGACGCTGGTGCACATCTTGGGGGCTCTGCTTCTTGTATGCCGACTATGATGTGGGCTTTGGGCTCTTGTCTGCTGGCTCCTTTAGTGGTGCTGCCGACGCCGATCGACGCTCCTTCTGGCGTCGAGGCTTCGATCAGCTTTGGTTACGGCGTCGGATGTGGCACTGGTGGAGCAGACTGTCTCAGGCTCTCTTCCTCTGGTTTTTCCTTCTGCAGTTCATGGATGTGGTAGTACTACAAACGGTGTAATGTGTCCCCCTCCCATTTCAGACATGGTTCCACCCCCTATGCTGTCTAGCTGGTTGCTTGACTTGGGTAAAGCTAGTGGTTTAGAATCATGTCCAGCCTCCTGTCTTCTCCTGATTTGGCTACGGCGGTGAGTTCTGCTCTGGCGTACATGCTCAATTGAGCTTCGATTGTCCTGGATTTGCAACTTCTTGTGTGGAGTTGTCAACAGACCCTTTAATTGGCATTCTACGTCCTGACCAGCCTAACGTTTATTTATTTATTTATTCAAAGTTTTATATAGCGCGAACAAGATCCTTACAGATATCAGAGCGCTTCACAAAGACAGGGTAGGGGCAGTAGGAATGAACAAAGATAATGGGAGCAGTATAATAGTCACTAACATGGTAGGATAATAATAACATACATAAAACAAATCAATATACAATCAGGTAAACAAGTAATATATGACGGCAAGTCATTGATCCCACTACAGAGGTGTTCAGGTACACCTTGGGTGTGTGGATGGCTTATACCAATGTTTTAGTATAGAGAGAACACTGAGTGGGGGCATCGGGAGAGTGGATCAGTAAACCAACGTGTATCATATATTGGTCGGTAGTAAGAGAGTAACGTAGTAGTGTCCCCCTCAAGTAGAAGCATAGTGCCAAAGGACAAGGTGAACAGTGATACAAAGCAAAGCAGAGTCTCTGCTCCAGCACCTATAACGTTCAGGAGATCTTGGCCAGAAGGATGGTTTTCACCTCTTTCTTGAAGATTGCGGTGGAGGAGATAAGCCTGGTTTCAGGAGGGAGCGCATTCCAGATCCTGGGTGCCATTCCTGAGAAGGAGCGCTTGTATGTTTTCTCTTTCCTGAATCTACGAGGTTTCAGGAGTAGATTTTTTGTACTTCTATTGGTTCTCGAACCTCCTGATATGGACAACTTTTGAGCGAGGTAGTTGGGTGCATTGTGGTGCACGGCCGCGTGTGTCATAACTGCAATTTTTAGCTGTATTCTGGCTTCAAAAGGCAGCCATTTTAGAGACTTTAAGTCTGGGGATATATGCGAATGCTTTCTTGAGCCAGTAATGAGTCTCGCGGCAGCGTTCAGGGAGGCTCTTAAGGGTGCTGTTGTGGATAGCGGGAGTCCGCTGAGGGCCACAATTCCGTAGTCTATTCGAGGGATGACTAAAGCTTGTACAGCAGTTTGGAAGTCTTCGGCAGGGAGGAAGGGTTTAATTTTCCTCAGTGTGTTGATTTGGAAATTAGCTGCTTTTGTGGCTTTGCTAACGTGCTGCTGCATGTTGAGCTTGGCGTCGAGTGTGATGCCTAGGGATTTCGCCGAATCCACGATGGTAGGATGGACATTGAGTGCTGTTAGGTTGTTGAGCCAGGTTTGGGTGGTGGAAATTTTCGCCGGGGGTGAGATGAGTAGGAACTCAGTTTTCAGAGCATTTAGTTTGAGGTGATTATCGGCCAGCCAAGATTGAGTGTTAATAAGCGTGGAATTCAGCTGTTTGATATCTTCCGGGGATTGTAGCTTTAGGTAAAGTTGTGTGTCGTCGGCGTACATATGGAATTGGACATTGGAGGCTTGGAGCAAGGTGGCGAGCGGTTCCATGACGAGGTTGAACAGTGTGGGGGAGAGGGAGGATCCTTGTGAGACACCTAGGTCTGCAGGCACAGGTGTAGATAGCACATTGTCGATCTTGAACTTCTGAGACCGGTTGTGAAGGAAGGACGAGAACCATTTGAGAACAGTTCCCGATAGACCCATTCTAGTGCTTAGCAGCTCCAGCAAGTTCTCATGTTTGACCGTGTCAAATGCTGACGAGAGGTCAAGAAGGATGAGGAGGCAGGACTCATTGCGATCAAGAATTTGAAGGGCGTCATCAATTATGTGTGTCATAGCTGTTTCCGTACTATGTTTCGCTCTGAAGCCTGATTGATGAGGGTTGAGGAGGTCAAATTGGTCAATGTGCTTTGTTAGTTGGAGTTGGACACATTTCTCCAGCAGCTTGGCCAGGGTGGGGATATTGGTGATGGGCCGGTAATTGTTTAGGTCAGACGGATCAGCTGTAGGTTTCTTGACCCTGTACTTCCTTCTGGTGACTGCTTGTAAGAAATCATATAAAGTGCTTGGGCAAACCACAAACAGGGTGTAAGCAGGAGCCGGGCACCGACCTGAAGACCAGCCTGGATGGCGTCAATAAAGCATACTTGCAGGAAGAACTCAGCACTCTAGTGTCTTTAGAAGAGGGAGGAGAGCGGCTCGGCGGAGAAGACATTGTGACGTCATCCTCGGGGGGGGGGGCCGAAAACACACAGAAGAGAAAGCCCGGGACAAGAGAGAGAGAGAGAGAGACGCCGGCGACGAACGAAGGAGTCAACACCGCGCAGGACAACATAGAGGGCTGGGGAATTCCCTGGGGTCTGCAAGGAGATCCAGACCGGACAGAGAGCACCCACAAACCCTCAACAAGGTAGAGTGACTACTGAGGAGGCAAGCCCAATTCCCTGGTGTTAAAGCCCTGTGGCCAGAGGAACAATACGGACACCCAGGATCCCAACGCCACAGCCCTGTAGATGGGTCGTGGCTTGAGGCAAGTACCCTTAAAGGGGTCAGTGTGGTGGGGGTGATGGGGTGGCACAAGAGTGTGAGGGACAAAAAAATTACGAGTGGTGGGGAACTTGCTTACAACACTTAGAGTTCTTTTCCTCACTCTTCCCCTCCCACACACCCAGTGACTGGTGAAGGTAGCACTGTGGTCGGGTGAACAAGTGTTTCTATTAACCAGTAATAAACATCCCTGTTTTGTTTTGTCTTTTACTTTAATTATTTTGAGGCCCGAATGACTTGTCCAGGACTCCCAAGTTGGCCCAACACTGACCCTGACAGAAGTCCTGTTTTGTTCCAGCCGGAGGTCCCGGATCCTGAGAAGACCCCTCAACGAAACTTTCTCAACTATTTTGTTTTCTTTTATCCAGGTCACCCCAGAATAGCAATAAACAAGGGCTACGATCCCCATAACACTTCTACGTGTCCCCACCCTTACTATTCTCAAACATGGCTCCCTGTGGGAATTCCTCCTGTCACCTTCAACATCCCTCTACTAGGGGCTTTGCGGTTCAGCTTACTGTAGCCACCCAAAATAAAGATGTTCTCCTTCCTGAATGAGTGACTAGGAAATTTGACGCTTTGGGTAGGCATATTTTCTCTTCTTCTAGTTCTGCCTTGCGATCTCTAAACACTTCTTGTATCTTTGCCTGCTTCTCCCATGCCTTGTGTGACACCTCTTGCCCTCCCTTCTTGAGGAAGCCTGAAATGCTCTTGTTCCATTGGTTCAAGATGGGCAACCAGCTGCAACACTTGGCATCCTCTGTGGTATGAATACCACTGATTGTTAGCCAGGCAATGGCCTTTTTCATATCCCTACGTCAGCATGCATGGTTGTGTAATTCCAGGTTTGCAGAGGCTGTGCAAGTGACTTTGACATGCCTTTTGATGGAATCTCCCTTTTTCGTGTGCATTCCCACTCAACTTTACGTCGGTTCAGAGACAGTTATGGTGGTGCGTAGTCGTAACTCTTTTAGGTATGTCGAGACAAATTGGTTCACCCTGTTTCAGCTTTTATCAGCCTTCATTTGGTGGAGACCTTCTCTCCCTTCTAGGGTTACCCCATGTCTGGTGTTCCTGCTTGCTGCAGGTGCTTTTCTTCTAATTATTCTGTCAGTGACAGACCTAGTTTTCCAGCACTCTGGAACATATCTTAATTTGCGGGCTCGTGGGAACCTGTTCTTACAGCTTCTTTTTGCTGCTTACTTTTTTTCTACCTGCGTACTTACTCTATGTTGGTTATTCTGTTATGTTTAGCGGATGCATTATAACCTTGTTCCCTGTTTTTAGTGGACCTTATTTTGTATGCCTTAGGGGCATGATGTGAGTTTCCTATAAACTTAGTATCCCATATAGGGACTTCAACGTCATTTTTTCCTCTTCTCCTTATGTCCATAATAGTGATAATTGCACTCTTGAAAGACTCTCGAAATGAGTACCGTTTCCTTGTGCACGTCCTTTTTCTTCTTTATCATGCCCCTGCTACTGTTAATCTTCAGCAGTTTTGTGTTCTTATCTGTTTTTGCCCATCTGACTGGATCCGGAAACTTTTGCGTAGCAGTGCCCTTGCGCGTCGGTAGGCGTCGTCTGCGGCTCTGCGTCCGTCATCGGCGTCGTTGGTGCCGGGATGACGTCGCCGGAGTACTTAGACGCCGCCCTCGCGCGCTGACGTCAGTTCCTATTTTTTCCGCGCCAGCAAGCGCCGATCCGGGAACAGTGGTACCCTTAGTCAATTTTTGACTAAACTTTTCGATCATTTTTGATCATTTTTCGAAGTCGAACGACTCTGACAGTGCCTGTAGAGATGCCCGGCTTTAAGCCCTGCGTCGACTGCAACGACTGATGTCGGTTACCGACCCCCATCGCCGGTGTCTTCATTGCCTGGGGCCCGACCACGATGTCAAGTCGTGGCCCGACT
This sequence comes from Lissotriton helveticus, assembly GCF_964261635.1. NCBI lineage: Eukaryota > Metazoa > Chordata > Amphibia > Caudata > Salamandridae > Lissotriton > Lissotriton helveticus. The sequence goes on from NC_136059.1 coordinate 647,721,659, forward strand.
GCCGGGTCTTGACGTTGAAGGCTAGGCGGGAGCGGACCCGCAAGCGCCTCGAGCTCTGGCAGTTGGCCCCGCGCCGTTCGAGGTCCCGGTCTGGAAGGAGGTCGAGGGACCAGTCGCGGGGCCGGAGTCATCACAGCTCGGAAGATCGACACCACTCCTCGAGCTCCAAGTCCTCAGGTAAGAGGCACAGGATGTCAAAAAGCGACTTCGCTCTGCTAACTTCCCCCGACGCTCGCGCGATGCGGCCGGGGGTTCGGGCGGCACCGCCCACGTAGCTCCGCTGGAGCCACGAGCGTCGCGGCCTGCTCTATACCCGCCGATCCCTGGGCAGAACGCGACGCCGGAGGAGATTGACACCTTCCTCACGGCCATGAGGTCGCTCACTCCTCCGTCGGGTTCCGCGGCCCGACTGGGAGCCCAAACGCCCGGGTGCTTGGGCCCCGGCGCCGACTTCGGTCCCGTGCCGCAGGGTCCCGCTGGATCCGGGTCGTCGCCGGTCGACCTTACGACCTCGCCGGAGCCGGCCCCTAGGGTGTCGCCCCCGGCGACGTCCACGGACGACGATGTCCCCAGTTCTTCCCCCCCTCGGCTCCGCATTCAACGGCGTGTGAAGATTTTTTCTTCTATGATCCGGCCCCATCCTTTTACCCTGAGTACCAGGAAATGGGTGGCCAGGCGGATTGGGAGGGGTCTGAGGACCCCCTGGAATGTGAGTGCCAGTCTTATCAGGACTGGGTAGGTGAGCTAGGGGACGTCAGTGGTCTGGACACTTCGCCAGACACTGGTTTTGTCTCCCCTCCTACCGTGGCTTCGGAGGAGGGGGCTGCCTATAGTGTGGTGTTGACGCAGGCGGCCAGGGCCTTATCCGTTGAACTCCCCGTCGCGGCCGTGGGGACTAACCACCTCACTGAGGTCCTTAAACTGCAAGCAAGCTCTTCGGAGCCTCTGTTGCCGTTTAATCAGGCCTTGTCTGACGTTCTTCTGGGCACCTGGTCCAGGCCCGCTACAGGTCCCCCTGTAGATAGGAACGTGGCCAGACGCCAGCGCCCGGCTCCGGGCGACCCTTGCTTCCTGTCCACCCACCCCACTCCCGAGAGCCTGGTCATGCAGGCCTCTAACTACCAGACCGCATTCCCGACGGCTCTCCCCTATCGGGAATCCAAGAGGTACGAACAGTATGGCAAAAAGATGTTCTCACTGAGTTTAGGGTTGTGATCATTTAACACCGAGTGCTTCTTGGGCCGTTATACCCACTCTCTGTGGGACACGGTCGCGGTCGTGCTGCCACAATGTCCGGAGGAGGCCCGGACTAAACTCGCCCAAGCCCTTGCGGAGGGAGATGCGGCACGGTACTCCATCCGATGTGGGCTGGATACAACGGACTCGCTGGGTAGAGCGATGGCAATGACGGTGGCGATTCGTCGCAAACGCCTGGCTGAGGTCTGCCAATTTTTCGGCTGATGTCCAAAACACCCTTATGGACATGCTGTTTGATGGCCGCCGCCTCTTTGGCGACAAGGCAGACAGTGCGCTTGAGCGCTTTAAGGACTCCAGGGCTACGGCCAAGTCTTTGGGCCTGTCGGCCCGCCCCAGCAATCTGCTGCCTTTCGTGGCCAAGGAAGGGGCACCCCCACACGTCCTGCCAGCCACAGGCCGCATACTAACATCCAGCATGGTGGTGGCCGTGGTAACCGCCGTGGCGGTGCCCGGGGACAACGGCGAGGCCAGTCCACATCCATCACCGCCGTATCCGCCTCAAAGCCCTCCTAGTCCGAGCTTTCAGGCCCACGTGACGCCAGTGGGGGGCAGGGTTCGCCATCACCTCCTCCACTGGCGCAACATCACATCGGACAGGTGGGTGCTGCAAATCGTCCGAAAGGGCTACTCCCTCCCCTTCGAGGCGACCCCTCCAGCCATGCCACCGCAGTACCACCGCGTGTCGGGGGATCACTTGAATCTACTGCGAGAGGAAGTTACGTCCCTCTTGGCAAAGGGGGCCATCGAGCGCGTTCCTGGGCCAGTAGTAGGGTGTGGTTGTTACTCCCACTACTTTCTGGTTCCCAAGAAGGGCAAAGGGGGCCTACGCCCTATCTTGGACCTGCGGAACGTCAACGACTTCCTCCGGAAGGAGAGGTTCAAGATGCTGACACTGGCTCGGGTCTTAGCTGCCCTGGACCCGGGAGACTGGATGGTAGTGTTGGACTTGCAGGACGCTTATTTTCACATCCCCGTCCTGCCGGCCCACCGGCACTACCTGCGGTTCACGGTAGGCCACGAGCACTTTGTTTACCATGCTCCCCTTCGGCCTTACCAGCGCCCCACGGGTGTACACGAAAGTGATGGCGGTGGTCACAGCTCATCTGCGCAGGTTAGGGGTTTCAGTCTTCCCCTACCTCGACGACTGGTTGTTGAAGGCGGGCTCGCCCCAGACAGTCGTCAGCCACCTCCAGACTACAGCCGACCTCCTGCACCTGCTGGTGTTCTTCATCAAACTGCCGAAGTCACACCTGTGTCCCTCTCAGAAGCTCCTCTTCATCGGAGCGGTTCTAGACTCGGCGCAGTTTCGGGTTTATCCTCCCAAACAGCGGGTTCGGGATATTCAGACTCTGATTCCGATCTTTCAGCTGTTATCCCGCGTCTCGGTCAGGTTGACGCTGCGGCTGATGGCCTCCTGCATCCTTCTGGTGCATCACGCCAGGTGGCGGATGCGGGCTCTGCAGTGGAACCTGAAGTTTCAGTGGGCCCAGCATCAGGGCAACTTGTCCGACCATGTCTTGATCTCGGTGGGCACGGCAAGACAGTTGCAGTGGTGGCTCACGGACCGCAATTGGGTCAGAGGCAGGTCCCTCTCCCTACCCCAACCAGAGCACGTAGTGGTGACGGACGCGTCCCTCCAGGGCTGGGGAGGCCACATGGGAGAGGCGGAGATCAGAGGCCTCTGGTATCCGGTGGAGTCCCAGCTCCATATCAACCTTCTGGAGCTGCGGGAAATCCGGCTTGCACTGAAGGCATTCCTCCCCTCTGTCCGGGGGAGTGTAGTGCAGGTGTTCACGGACAACACAACTGCCATGTGGTACTGCAACAAACAGGGCAGGGTGGGGTCGTGGACCCTATGCCAGGAGGCTCTGCGCCTCTGGCAGTGGCTGGAACATCAGGGCGTGACCCTGGTGGTTCAACACCTGGCAGGTTCCCTGAACGCCAGGACGGACGAACTCAGCCGTCGGTGCATGATGGATCACGATTGGCGTCTGAACTCAGATGTGGCGCAAGGCCTCTTTCAGCAGTGGGGAGAGCCTTGGTTAGATCTATTTCCCACAGAAGAGAACGCACAATGTCATCAGTTCTGCGCGTTGGAATTTCCACGGCGGCACTCACTCTGAGACACTTTTCGTCGCGAGTGGAGTTGCGGTCTGTTGTACGCCTTTCCGCCTATTCCACTTCTGCCCAGAGTGCTGAAGAAGATCAGATGCGACCGGGCCCAAGTCATCCTTGTGGCTCTGAACTGGGCACTGAGGTTCTGGTATCCCGAGCTACTCAGCATGTCTGTCGATCCCCCGATTCATCTGCCCTTTCAGGAGGACCTTCTGTCGCAGCAGCAGGGGACGGTCCTCCACCCGAACCTGTCCAGTCTCCACTTACATGCTTGGAGATTGAGCGGCGGCAGTTGAGGCCATTAGACTTGCCTCCTGAAGTCTGTAATTTCATTCTATCAGCCAGGCGTCCCTCCCCAAAATCGGTATACGCCTGCAGGTGGAACAAATTTGTGGCATGGTGCACAGCAAAGGCTGTGGATCCCCTTTCTGCCCCTCTTTCAGAGGTTCTCCTCTTTCTTCTTTCTCTTGCCCAGCAGGGCTCTGCTCTGGGCACTCTGAAGGGCTACCTCTCGGCCATTTCCACCGTCTTAAGGCTACCTGATCAGCCCTGTTTGTTCAATTCCCTGGTTGTAAATAGGTTTTTGAAGGGCATCACTCATATGTTTCCTCCAGTTCCTTTCGTGATGCCTCAATGGGACTTGAACCTTGTTCTAACTTTTCTGATGTGCGCTCCCTTTGAACCACTTCATAACTGTCCTCTTCGCCTCCTTACTCTGAAGACCGCTTTCCTGGTTGCCATCTCCTCTGCCAGGAGAGTGAGTGAGCTCCACGCCCTTTCTTCTAAACCTCCTTTCCTTTCAGTCCATCCGGACAAAGTTGTGTTGTGGACACAACCCTCTTTCCTGCCCAAGGTAGTCACAGCCTTCCACATCGAGCAGTCCATCACTTTGCCCACCTTCTTTCCGCCTCCGCATCCCTCGAAAGAGGAAGAGAGGCTCCACCGTCTGGACCCAAAACGTATGCTCTCATTCTATCTGGATCGCACACGCCAGTTCCGGGTGGATAACCAACTCTTTGTTGATTACGTGGGCGCTAAGAAGGGACGGGCGGTGCACAAATGAACCATTTCCCGATGGGTCGTCTTGTGCATCAAGGCTTGTTACTCTTTGGCTCGAAAGGAGCCTCCTGTGGGGCTTCGTGCCCATTCCACACGGTTTACTACCTGTTTCTCAAGTTTCAATGGAGCGTTGGTGAGGTTTCTCAAGACTCCATCCATGGGTTGAACAATTGTTTTGTTTCACCGTGGCAGTCCTCCTCCCCCTCATCATCCTCCTCCTCATCATCCTCCTCTTCACCCTCCTCCTCCTCTTCCTCTTCTTCGCCCTCTTCCTCATCCTCCTCTTCTAGCTTCTCACCTCCTCCTCTTCTACCTCATCCTCTTCTTCCTCCTCCTACTCTTCTACTTCCTGCTGTTTATTCTTCGTTTCACTTGTTACTGCCTGCTGGTACCTTTCATCAGTCGGTAGCATTGATTCTTGGACAGTTGCCATGTTTTCCTATACTGGGAAATAGCCTACACTTGCTACTCTTAGGTGGCGTTGTGTTGCTGTTTTTCAACCTTGTCTTTCTGTCTTCACCTCAGTTACTGTTGTAACTTCTTTACCACAGTAGGATGTATTATCTATGTCCTCCCTTGATTACCTCTGTGCTTGAAGTACCCTTCGTTCCTCCACTTCTCATCCTCCTGCTCACTGACAGAGGACATCTGTTACCTTCGGCGGAGTGGATAGGCTTTCGCTTACCCTGTATGAATTGTGTCTCTAAAGGGAATTTCTATGTTTTTTCTATGCATAGTTCTCCTTATATACGTTTATATCTGAAAGAGACATGTTAGTGATAGAGTCTTTACCTTAGAATATCCCCAGGCATTAAACTGGATCCGAAAAGTTTTGCTTAGCAGTACCCCTGCGCGTCAGTAGGTGGGGTCCTGCGGTTCAGCGTCCGTCGCTAGTGTCGTATGCGCCGAGATGTCACGGAGACTACTTAGGCGCCACCCATGCGCGCTGACATCAGTTCTTTCTTTTTCCAGGGCAGTAAGCTCAGAGCCGGTTAGAGCACGTACCTTAGTCACTTTTTTACTATCTTTTTTGGGACTTTCTGTCCCTTGTTGGTCTTCTCTGGTGCGTACCAGTGGGGCCTGCCGTCGCAATATGTCGGTGGCGGTCTCTACTGCCTGGAGTGCGACCACGACTCCTGGTCCTGTCTGGACTGTCGGGCCATGCCCCCGAAAGCATTGAGGGAGCGGCCCAGGAAGTTGCTTAAAGTTCGGCACTCGTCTCAGCACCGTTCGCGGTTCAGGGGCCGTTCTTGTGAATGCTCGCGGGGCCACCATCACTGCTCCTTGGGCTCCAAGTCTTCACCCCGGATTTGGGTACGAGACAACACAAAAAGAAGTCTAAGAAGCGTTGTCACTCTCCGAAGTCACCCAGTAGGTCCTCGGATGCAAACGAGGGGGACAGGGGTTCCGCCCCTGCGGCTCCTTTGGAGCCTGGGAGTCCCGCGGCCTACCCGGGTCTTCAGCAACTCTCGCACAGGTGCAAGAGTTTCTTGCAGCCATGGACCGCCTGTTTAGGCCTCCGGCTCCCGCCGGTGCGCCTTTGGGCCCCGCGGTCCTGTGTCAGGATCCTGCTGGGGCGTCGACTCCACCGGCGGCTCCGGCCCCGGAGGATCTTGCACCGTCCGCTCCGGCCCCGGCGCCGCCCTCAGCTCAGCCTCCGGCGCTGCAGTGGATGCTGCTGGTTCCGCCTCTGCCCTGGTTCATGGACGGTTTTGTCCCCGCTTGGGATCCGAATTGGGACATGGCGCCAGTTCGGCCCCGGCTGGCGCCGTTCCCGACGCTGTGCGTTCCTCCCCCAGTCCCTGACCTGCCTCCGCTGCACACGGCGGAGGCTGAGGACGACTGGAAGGGGTCTGAGTACCCTCTTGCTCGTCAGTGCGACTCCGAGCAGGATTGGGCGGACGACTTGGAAGAGGCCAAGGTTTGCCTTTCCCCCATCCACTATGGAGGAAGGCGCCTCGTATGCGGCGGTGCTCCTTCGGGCAGCTGAGGTCCTTAACCTTGATCTCCCTACAGTGGGCCTGAAAACTAATCTCCTCACTGAAGTGCTCCAGTCGGCGTCCACTTCATCGGAGCCACTGCTGCCGTTTAATGACGCCCTCACTGATGTCTTGTTGGGCACTTGGTCGTGGCCGGCAACAGTGGCACCTGTAGATAAGAACGTCGCCAGGCGTCATCGCCCGGCGCCAGGTGATACTGCCATTCTGACCACTCATCCTACGCCCGAGAGCCTGGTCATTCAAGCTTCGACGTCCCAGAGTGCCTTTCCCACGGCTCCGCGGATAAGGATTCTAAGAAGCTGGAGCAGTTCGGCAGGCGGTTGTTCTCGACGGCCAGCTTGGGGCTGTGTTCAGTGAACACCGCATGTCTATTGGGCCGCTATTCCCATGCTTTGTAGGATACAGTTGCTGAGGTGTTGCCTCAGGGTCCTGAAGAGGTCCAGGCTGTGCTGTCCTAGGCTGTGGCCGAGGGTAAAGACGCGGCTAAATTCGCTGTTTGTTGTGGATTAGATACCGCAGACTTTCTCGGTAGGGCGATTTCCATGACGGTGGCACTTTGTCGGCACGCCAGGTTGAGATCTACCTGGTTCTCCCTAGAAGTCCCGAGCTCGCTCATGGACATGCTCTTCGATGGCACTCGCCTGTTTGGTGATAAGGCCGACAGTGCGCTGGAGCGTTTTAAGGACTCTCGAGCTACAGCCAAGTCCTTGAGCCACGTCTGCTTTTCACTCCTTTTATGGACAGGGAAGAGGCGCCCCTGCCCGCTCGTTCAGTCACAAGCCTGCACGGAACCAAACTCGGCGTGGGTGCAAAGGCCGCCGTGGCGGCTCCGGGGGTCGGCGTGAGGGCCAGTCCACCTCTGCCTCCACGGCATCCGCCTCAAAGCCTTCCTAGTCTGAGCTTCGGGGCGCACTCCATGCCAGTGGGTGGCAGGATTTGTCATCACCTTCCCCATTGGCACTCTGACACTTCCGACAAGATGGTGCTGCAACTTGTCCGGAGAGGTTACTCCCTCCCCTTCGAGTCTATCCCCCCTCCCCCGGCCATGCCACTTTGTTCCACCGCATGTCGGGGGATCATTTCCTGCTTCCCCAGCAGGAAGTCCTGGCCCTTTTGGCCAAGGGGGCCATCGAGCTCGTTCCTGGGCCAGAAGTAGGGCGTGGTCGTTATTCCCACTACTTTTTGGTCCTCAAGAAGGGCAAAGGGGGATTGCGCCCCATCTTGGACCTCGTCAATCGGGAGAAGTTCAAGATGTTGACTCTGGCTCAGGTCTTGACTGCCCTCGACCCTGGAGACTGGATGTTGGCGTTGGACTTGCAGGACGCCTATTTTCACATCCCTGTCCTGCCGGTCCACCGGCGTTACCTGCGGTTCATGGTAGGCCAGGACCATTTTCAATTTGCCGTGCTCCCCTTCGGCCTTACCATCTCCCCTCGGGTGTGGTCGCAGCTCATCTGCGCAGTTCAGGGTTGTCAGTCTTCCCCTACCTCGACGACTGGTTGTTGAAGGCGGGTTCGCCCCAGACACTAGTCTTCCACCTTCAGACTACGGCCGACCTCTTGCATTTGCTGGGTTCTCCATCAATGTGCCGAAGTCGCACCTGAGTCCCTCTCAGAAGCTCCCTTTTATCGGAGCGGTTCTGGATTCGACGCGGTTTCGGGTTTATCCTCCCGAGCAGCGCGTCCAGGATATTCAGGCTATGATTCGAATCTTTTAGCCTCTATCTCGGGTTTCAGTCAGGATGACCCTCTGACTCCTGGGCCTGATGGCCTCCTGCATCCTGCTAGTGCAACATCCCAGATGGCATATGCAGGCTCTGCAGTGGGACCTGAAGTTTCAGTGGGCACAGCATCAGGGCAACCTTTCCGACCACGTCCTGATCTTGGAGGGCACTGCGAGTCAGTTGCAGTAGTGGCTCACGAACCGCGATAGGGTCAGCGGCAGATCTCTCTCCCTACCCCAACTGGAGCACATAGTGGTGACGGTTGCGTCCCCCCTGGGATGGGGGGCGACATGGGAGAGCGGGAGATCAGGGACCTCTGGTCTGCGGCGGAGTCCCAGCTCCATATCAACCTTCTGGAGAAGCGGGCGATCCGTTATGCACTGAAGGCATTCCTTCCCTCTGTCCGGGGAAGTGTAGTGCAGGTCTTCACGGACAACACCACCGCCATGTGGTTCTGCAACAAACAGGGCGGGGTGGGGTCGTGGACCCTATGTCAGTAGGCTCTGTGCCTCTGGACATGGCTGGAACATCAAGGCATTTCCTTGATGGTTCAACACCTGGCAGGTTCCCTGAACGCCAGGGCGGATGAACTCAGTCACCGGCGCATGATGGGTCACGAATGGCATCTGAACTCGGACGTGGCGCATGGTCTCTTTCAGCAGTGGGGAGAACCTTGGTTAGATCTATTCGCCACCGAAGAGAACTTGCAATATCATCAGTTCTGCTCGTTGGAATTTCCAAGGCGGCACTCGCTCTGAAACGCTTTTCATCGCGAATGGAACTGCGGTCTGTTGTACGCCTTTCCGCCTATACCACTTCTGCCCAGAGTTCTGAAGAAGATCAGGCGCGACCGGGCCCAAGTCATCCTTGTGGCTCCGGACTGGGCACGAAGATACTGGTATCCCGAGCTACTCAGCATGTCAGCCGATTCATCTGCCTCTTCAGGAGGACCTTCTGTCGCTGCAGCAGGGGACGGTCCTCCACCCAAACCTGCCCAGCCTCCACCTTCATGCGTGGAGATTGAGCGGCGGCAGTTGAGGCCATTTGACTTGCCCCCTGAAGTTTGCGATGTGATTCTGGCAGCCAGGGCTCTGCTCTGGGCACTATCAAGGGCTACCTCTCGGGCATTTAAGCCTTCTTAAGGCTTCCTGATCATCCTTCTTTTTTCAAGTCCCCTGTTGTAAATAGATTCTTGAAAGGCATCACACACGTTTTCTCCTATTCCCGTCGTGAAGCCTCAGTGGGACTTGAATCTTGTTCTAACATATCTGAATGTGCGCTCCCTTTGAACCACTTCATAACTGTCCTCTTCGTCTTTTGACTCTTAAAACTGCATTCCTGGTTGTCATCACCTCTGCCAGGAGAGTGAGTGAGCTCCAGACTCTATCTTCAAAACCTCCTTTCTGTCCATCCGGACAAAGTTGTTCTGAGGACTCCTCCTTCTTTCCTGCGCAAGGTAGTCACGGCCTTTCACATCGGGCAGTCCATCACCTTGCCCACCTTCTTTCCGCCCTCGCATCCCTCGAAAGAGGAAGAGAGGCTCCACGTCTGGACCCAAAACATGCGCTCTCCTTCTATCTAGATCGCACTCGCCAGTTCCGGGTGGACGACCAGCTATTTGTTGGTTACATGGGTGCTAAGAAAGGAAGGGCAGTGCACAAGCGGACCATCTCTCGGTGGGTCGTTTTGTGCATCAAGGTTTTCTACTCCTTGGCTAAGAAGGAGCTTCCAGTTGGGCTGCGCGCCCATTCTACTCGGGCCACGGCAGCTACTACTGCCCTTGGTGGGGGAGTCCCCTTGCAGGACATCTGCCAGGCAGCTACGTGGGCCTCGCTGCACACGTTTTCTAGACACTACTGACTCGACAGCCAAGTCCGGAGAGATGGCTTTTTCGGCCGTTCCGTTCTCCGGGACTTTCTGGTGTGATCACCGGGGTTGGTATTGCTGGGGTCTCTATTCTAAGGTAAGGAATATAACACTAACCTTTTTTTTCAAATGCACAATTTATTTACCTTCGGTAACGATATATCTGTAAGAAACAGTAGTTATTGTTAGATTCCTTCCCGCCCCACCCATCCTCCCCGTTCTGCGACCCAATATCTAGGGTTAAGGACATCCCTTTCAGGGCCTTATTTTCGTGACACCAGTGTCTGTTTCTATCATGGCTCTGTGTTCCTGGCGCGGAAAGCTATGTACAGAAATGACGTCAGCACGCAAGGGAGGTGTCTAAGTACTCCGATGTCATCCCGGCAATCACGACACTGACGCGGAGCCGCAGACTACGCCTAGCGACGCGCAAGGGTACTGCTGACGAAAACTTTCCGTATCCAGTCTGACGCCTGGGGATATTCTAAGGTAAGGAATCTAACACTAACTACTGTTTCTTACAGATATATAATTACCGAAGGTAAGTAACTTGTGCTTTAAGAGAGTACCTTCTATACCGCCAAGGTTCTCAATGTAAGACCGGTTTCTTTACCGTTCTTGTTAGTTTCTAGCGATGCTCTTCGGCATTTATTCTCTTTCTTTTGAGCCTGGACTTTTTGGACTATTGCCCTTGGTCCCATTGCATTCCCTTTGGTGCTGCCTCTTTACTGGTTCTATATAGTGTTCTTACGGTCTTATAACTTTCTGCTCCCTAAGGGCTTCCCATATTGTTTCTTGGAGATCAGGCCTCTCAGTGAGCATTTTGTTTCACCTATCATTTTTGGATTGTCTGGTCCCTTTCTATCTTTTGGACCGGCTTCTCCTCTTTGGGGATCTTTGGTGAAGTCAGTTTGCATCCCTCCTCCAAGGATGGTATTGCTTGTGCATCTGATTCTAAGATAAGGCTAGATGTCTCTATCAGATGGACAAGTTACTTACCTTCAGTACTGTCTTGTCTGGTAGCAACAGGATCTAGCCACATATTCCTTGTTGACCTACCCACCCATCCTCGCTCTGCAAACTGAGGGCTCTGTTTTTGCGTAGATCCCCTTTTTGTATATTAGTACTACTGCTGTTCGTTCATTCTGTACTTCTTGTTACAAGATTTTTCTTTGTTTGGCACAGTTTCAAGAGACTGTTTCTCTAAGGGGCACCACTTGTTGTCACGAAGAGAGTCACAAAAGAAACTGGGAGGGCTTATATGGATTCCTTTGTAGTCCTAGTCTGGGGACAACGCTACGGAGTCGCTGAACGCCAATGCACAGAGGTAGTACTGGGATCATTTCTGGATCCAGTCTGGTGCCTAGGGAGGATTCTAAGAATAGGAATCTGCGGCTACATCCTGTCTCTACCGGATAAGGTGTCACTGAAGGTAAGTAACTTTTACAACATGTCTTTTGTATTTTTTCATTAACAAAGTGGCTGATGGCATTGCACTTGCCCATGAAGTGTGGGTTAGTAGTGTGAGGCAGGATGTTGATACAGTACTCAATTGTTTTTTAGTGTTCTGCTTCAACTAGCTGCTGTATTGGTGGTGTTGGTATCATAGTTGAATTTGGTTGAAGTGATGAGATGTCTGTGTGCTGCACAGAAGGACTTTGTGAAGTTGCCAGGAGTTCTGCTTTTCTTCCATTTTCTTTTTTGTCTGAAGATGAAGTGTTTTGTTATCAGCAAGGTCTCTGAAGTACCAATATGCTAAAGGGCTTCGCTTACATTTTTTAATTTTAGCTGGTACGCACATGTTCACATGGTTTTCCAGAAATACATTGAAGTTGTTTAGAACATTGTTGACATCCGACATGGAAGTGGCAGGCTGAAAGATGAGTTCAAGCTCTGTGTTGTTGTGGAAAAGTCTTTGAATGATTTTATGGTACATTGCTCTCCTTTGTGTTGACCTCAATTTGTTGGTTAGACACTGAACAAAGTCATGGGGATTGGAGGTGGTCCGCCTGGTGTTAGAGTATGGAAGGGTTTATTGGATGATTGAGAAGATGCAGTCCAGGATTTGGCCTTTGGAGTGTATTGATTAGATGACCTGTGTAGGAGAGTGGGGTCTGCAATCCCATGGCCACCCCAGATTTTTGCTTTTTGCTTCACTGGTTTACGACTTTCCCTGGCTGTGGGCCTGCTAATCCGACCCACAGCCTAGCTGTTCTCTCTCTAAATTACAACCATGTACCCTAGGTGCATTTACCAATTGGTACTGGGCCACCTTATCAGTCCCTGTACAGTATACCTTAGGTATCCAGGGCCTAGGTGTACCCAGGGCCTACCAGGGGCTGCAGCATGTATTATGCCACCCCTGGCTGGCCACCCAAATCTGACACAACTGGCTGCACGACAGCTGGGGCAAGGTGGTGTAATCACCCTTTGCTTTAGATATAGTATTCCTATATCTAACCCTAAAATGGACACATATATTCCTATCAGTCACTCCTATGGCAGGCCTTATCAATCCTGAAGGCAGAGTGCTTGGAATTATGTGAGATGGTGCTCTGGCACGAGCTGAGCCCGTTTGCAGCTTGCGGAACCAAGTCCTGATAGCTGTGCCATGATAACGCTATACCATATACTCTTAAGTGCATTATAATCCTCGCGGTTAAATGCTAACCTTGGCATAGCATTATCAAAACATGTCGAGTAAGGTGTCATACGAATTGGAATACTAACCCCTCGCCAATTCTGGCGACGGGGTTAGCATTCCACCCTTCTAGAGGGGCACGACATGTATGTAACTGTAAACCCCGGTTAAAGTTAACTCGAGCCTCAGCATCACAAAATGGATGCTGCCACCACAGACACAAGTCTGACCTCCTGCTGCTGGAAGTCCTTCCAGCAAGGGAGACTCAGACAAAGGGTTTCCTGCCTTGGGAGGTGCTAGCACCACCCCAGACAGGATTTTGTGTATTAGGTAGGCCAAGGCTGAAAGGAATGAGACATGCCTGGGGCACACAAGGTGCCCTGTGCATACACCGGTTCCAACCAGTTGCTGGGGCACTCCAGCCCCAGCTCTGGCGGGAAACTGGACAAAGGATAGGGGGTGTAACCACCCCCCTTCCTGGTCCCACCCAGGGGAGGGACCTAGTCGTAGTGCAGCCCCCTTTAGCTGAATAAAGGTAGGAGCTGGTCCCATTCCAGATTAGATTACTCTTGACAACTTCCACGAAGAACTCTTGACCTTCGACCTCCTGGACACCAGAAGACTGAAGAATCTCCCCTATGGTCAGGGAGTGACCATCCTACTTCGCAGGCACCATCAAGCTCCTGCGCGGTTTGCTGAACAGTCCTTCCATCCCGGAATCCGACGACCCAGCTCGACAAGACCCGGACCTCCAGACCTCTCTGACCTCTACCCACATCACAGCTGGGACCCGTGGGTGCGTCGAGCAACGTGGAGACGGCCATCTTGAAGAAACCTGCACAGCGCTTCCAGCACGACCCCTGAGGGTTCCTTGAGTGAGTGCATTTGGACTGAGAAGCCCCACACTGACGCAGCTCCTGCACCAAAGACCAGCCCCCCAGCATCCCCGTGATCTGCGTGGGGCCCTTTTGCCTGGTTGCTGCCCTTCCTGTTGTCTGGTCACTTGCCGGCTGGCTAGTGACCTCTGAGACGACGACCCGAAGATTCCGACACTGCTAGTCTGGTCCCCCAGACTGGCCCTTGCTTCTTTGTGAAAGAGAAGCACCCCGGACCCTCCTGGTCCACTCCAGACGCCATCTTTGTTCCACCGCGTGGCTTGCATTAGCCAAGGCCTGTTGTCCAGATCGACGATCCGACACCGCCAACAGCAGCAGACTACGTGGGACAGCTCGTGCCTCCAGCCTGGTCGTGAAGAACAGCTCCTGGTCCGCGCAGCTACAGAGAGAAGCGACCCTTCTTCCACCTGAACGCGGCGACAGCATCTGGTTCCCTCCGGGTTCCAGCACCGTCACTGGCTAGTGACCAAGACTCTGTCCCCTTCCTTTTCAGGACTTCCTTCTTCCTAGTTCCATCCTTGGAACCACCGGACTCCTCCATCTGGCTGCCTGCCAGCAACTTCTTGTTTCAGGCATCCCCGGGATCAACACAGCAAACCCGACGCAACTTCAGCCCTATGCACCCGGAGCCTGTGAGTTAGGTAACTAAAGCTTCTAGGTGCTGAAGTCTGTGTCCACTATCCTAGTGTCCAGGTCCACTGTTGTTTTCCCTCCATCCAGCCGGGTTCGTCCGGAATCCGTAACTTTGTAAACTGTAGCATCCATAGACGTTGGTACGCATCCCGTGTGAGAGTTCCCACTCTGCACGTGAGTCCCGTGGGCCTCCTGCTCCGTACTTACCTAGTTCGTAGCGTAGTCCCAGCGATCCTCCAGCCTCTGGATCTTCTTACAGTATTTTCTTTCCTCGCATTCCATTGTTTTGAGTATATGGTTTGCCGTGCCCCTCAGGCACACTTGTAGATATTGTGCGAACTCGTATTTCTTTTGTAGTATTGTCATGTGCTTAGCCCTCTGACCTCATAAAGAGTTCAGAGGTGTTGTTATTAATAAATGTATCGTTTATTTTCATAACAACCTGTGTGGTGTCCTTTCATCTGGTATTCAAGGGGTTATACTGTGGTAAAACAGCTGGCTTCACATGCCAAAAGAGTTTAGCCTAAAGACTGCTTTTGTCCACGCTACTAGGATAGCTGGTCTATCAGGTTGACTTACAACCAATCACCATAAGGGTTGTTTGGACTGATACAAGGTGATCACTAGAATTAGTGAGCATCATATATCAGGCCAACTTCTCACAACCTGCTCTTCTACGTTGCTTGATTCAGTGAGGTTCAGGATGGTGTATGCCTTCTCTCTGCTTCAGTTGTATGGGACGTTGAAGTCGCTGCGAATGGTGGTATGGGTTCTTAGATGAGGTGGTGAGGAGTTTTGAAACTTTGGCTATGAAGCTGCTGTTTTGTCCAGGGGGCCTGTAGAGGATGTGAGTGATAGTGGACAGATCACCGAGAGTATGAAGTAGCATGTGAAGATCTTCATGAAATTGCGTGTTGCCTACTTGCCTATGGTAAAGGACAAGGAAGATTTGTGGATGAAAAGTGTCCTCTTTCCTACTTATAAGCATGGTCTTTCACATTGGATGTTGTGGTAATGAAGAAAGTAGAAGGACTTATAGAATGTATCAGACCATGTTTCTTTGAACAGTGCATCAATGTTGTGATAGGTGATGGTGTGCGATTTCTTGAGTACTGCAGAGCATGCATTTTGTGTGAATGTGGGGATGGGCAATTTATGATATTGGGTGAGTCACATGATTGAACCTTAACCTGGGATATGCTTGCAGAGGTAGGATTGAAGCACGTTTTCTAACCAAAATGCCCTTCCTAGACCTAACATGCCAAATCAGATGCCCTTGTCTATGTCCACAATTTGCTGGTGATGCACCAGCAGTGTGACTGAGAAATTTACTGAAGTAGAAGGTAAGAAGTGACGTCACTTTCTGTTGAGATGGATGCCTGGACCAGCAGTGATATCACTTGTTTTGAATGCTGGGAGAGCACCTAAAATAGTTTTAAAATTCTTTTGTTGAGGCAGTATAACTGTGTGATGATTTTATGGAGTCTTAATACTGAATGTACACCTTTGACAAGCCAACAGAAGTCTAATTAGAGGTTTTCAGTGGCAACATATTTGCGTCCAGAGAAATAGATATTTTTGGACCACTATGTCCTTCATAAAGAAATGTATGCTGTTCTCCTTCCCCATTTGCAGCCTCTGTCCCACACTCTCCTTAAGCCCCTTCCTTTCTAAAAGGAAAGAGCTTAAGGATGAAATAATGGCTGTCAATTTTGGCTGAAGGAGCAATAGTGGCCCTCTTTTCCAGATACAGAGGTTCTTCAGAATTATGCAATGGCAATCACTTGTGGCCCAAGGCTCAATAAAGGGTTACTCTTCCCGAAAGAGAACAATTATACCACATGCAATACTTTTAAGTTCTTTCAAAAGATGGGGATCTAAGACTATTCCTGGACCTTCACTATCTGGACGAATTTGTGAAGAAGTTATAATTCAAAAGAGTCACCATACTACAGGTATTGCAGATTGTAGACTAGCAAGACCAGATGATGTCTACACCTGCAATGTGCATCAGTCCATGTGCCAATGCAGTTGAATCACAGAATGCTTAACCCGCTTCAGAGTGGGATCCATGCATTTTACAAATGTCTTTAGTGGTAGCTAATCTTCTCAGGACAAAAGATGTTGACTTCGTCCTGGAGAAATTTGTGATTTTGTTCAATTTATTTGCCCTACACAGTCCTATTTAATCCCAAGTAAGGCGTATAGAGTTCAAAGAAAATCATAACTACTTTGCATTGTACTCATAAGTCTCACAGTGTCCTTTTGAAACATATATGAGCCAGAATACTTTCGGATTCATATCTAAATACTTTTTAATTCTTTGATTGCTCCAATTTTCTCTGAATTATTTTGTGATAGCTGTACTGTACTAAGTGTCAATTTCTTGGTAAAGATGGGCCATACCATAATATCATCTGCATTACAATGTATTTGTGCAAGACATACATTAATGTTTTTAATCATATTTCTACTTTAACTACTGTTTTGTTTTTGGCAGCATGTACTTAAGAAGCTCCTGGCAATTACAGAACTTCTTCAGCAAAAGCAAAATCAGTATTCAGCTTCAAACAACATCAGGTAGCAGCTTGTCAACCAGAATGTGCATTGATCCAGCATCCTGATCCCTGGAGTTTACGCAATATTTGGTCTTGCCAAAAACAGCACATGCTATCATCAGAGTGGTGTGCACAATGGAGAAGGAAAATACTCAGCCGTGAAAAATTGCAACGGTTTGAGCTATTTGTGCAGGATACTTGCACTTTTTCTTCATGGAACCAATTTTCATGGACCTCTGAGCCTTGGTGTACTGAACACAAACAGTATGCTGTGACTAATCCTGGAACTTAGTTAAACATTTTCATTGTATCTTATTGCCAAAGTTTTTGCTTCAATGCAAGAAAGAAGTCAACTGACAAATAAAAGAAACTCGCAGAGCTTTTTGAGAGTCAACTATAACTGGATTACAAACTGTTTTTATACTGTAATATTATAATAGTGACATTATTAGTACCTCTGAAGACTGTTTCGACCAATTTCATTTGTAGTTACATCTTCCCAACAGATCTTATATGCAAGACCATTCTTCGTTGTACACAGATATACACATGTATAGATATATCTATACATGTATAGTTGTCTGTGTAGATACATACATATTTATGTATGTTTGCATCTGTGTGTGTGTATGTCTATATATATATATATATATATATATATATATATATATACACTCACAAAGATACACACCTACATTACTGCTGGAATAGTGTTTCATAAGACTATGTCGACTGGGTATTATCGACTATATTTTTTATTGTGACACTGATTTGTTTAAATAATTATGCATCAACGACTATGTATTCAGATAAATCCTAAAGCTTTTGTATAGTATTGACAGTTGTAAAAAATAATTTTCAGTAATATTGTTGATAGTTATACTAGGCATGCTTATGTTCATTAAACCATTTTGTAAAATAACAGCTGGTGTAACTTAATCCATTGTTAATGTATGGCATCGTCTTGTCAAGCACAATGTCAATACTTATTTTGACTGCTTACTATAATTTTCGTAATTTCTCAATGTGTTGTGCTTTCAAGGCAAACCCATATTTTTAAAAAACCAATGTCAATATTAATTAAACTGTGAATTTTTTATCCCAATCCAAAAGGAATACAAAATGTTTGATCTGTGAATTTCTATAACGAAAAATGTGGTGTTTGGAAGGTAGCTAGAGGCGGATAACCCATTCAAAGGTAAAGAAAGAACACTTTGATTGGATGGGAAACGAAGAAAAAGAGATCTACAGAAACCCACAATTGGCAAAACCTAGATTTGTTTATTGTATGCATATGGTATTTCAGTAGCGGGGAAAGTAGCCAAAAGGCAGCAGAGCATTTTACAGGATCAAAGATGAGCATACGGTCAAAGAGTGACGTGGGGGGGGGGGGGTGTTGCTGGATGTAGATGGTAATGAATATTAATTTGGTATTCTTTAAATAGGTGACTCTTTAACTCTTTTCTAAACTGGAGCACCATTAGGGAAATCCTACTGGATGTAGGGAAGTTTTTCCACCCCCTTGGCACATAGATCGAAGAAGCCTGTTACCTTGTGTTTTTTTGTCACACTCCGTATGTGCAGTCTCATGGTATACAGGCTATGGGTGTTCTGAGAACCACCAGAGATGGTGAGTATGCCTGTAAGATAAGCGAGGGTGCTGCTTGTGATAGCTATATAAACAATGCAGCTGGTTTAGAAAATTGTGTGGGCTGGTAGGAGAAGCCAATGCAGTTCTATCAGGATGGGAATGATGTGATCATATTTCCCCAGGGCCTGGATGAGCTATGTTGTGGCATGTAGGATGCCCTTAAGAAGTGCAACTAAGGAGTCTAGTAGATCATTATCGCTATCCAGATGCAAGAGTAAGAGGGCTTGAACAGCAGTTCTGAAGTCGCTTTCTAGAATAAATATTTTCACTTTCTTCAGAAGAGAAAGCTGCTACCAGGTCAACTTTGTATTTTTTGGGCAGTATTTTCCTTGAGATTGAAGTTAAGGGTGAATCCAAGTGACTTGGAATTCAGTAAAAGGTAGGGTTCGAAGATCTCAAGGTTCATGTTATTGAGACAGATGTGTCCTGTTTCTTGTTTTTGCAAATAACAGGAATTCTGTCTTGGTTCAACTGAACTTCAGGTAGGAGCTTGAGACACAGATCTGGATGATGAGGGGGCAGTGTTCGAGGATTTGAATGCCTGAAGTAGCAAGATGTTCAAGTAGAGTTTCGCAATTGTGAATCTAGATACTCTTATCTGTGAGTAGAGCACCATGCAGCTTGATGATATTTTGAAGTACATTTTCTGTGTGCATGTTAACACCTTGGGTGCTTTGGAACATCCTCTCCTGTGCTGGGCTATAATGAAAAAGGGTGTGGTCATGACGAGCTAAGCTCGTCATGAGCACCCTAGAGGTATACATCATGACGAGCTGAGCTCGTCATGAGCATCGAAGGGGTTAAATCTGTGCAGCAAGCAGTCTTTTTCTATGTATCACCAGGGCCTGTCAAGTTAATTTTGGCACCGTAACTGGAAAACAACAACCCCCCCCCCCCCACAATGCTGTCCACTAACAGTTGTGTCAAGATGTTTAATATACATATGTAGCAGGACATGCATATTCTTCAGTGCCAATTTTTCTTATATATTGCTGTACCAGGTTGTAGAGTTCCGTTGACTATCCCTAATCACCTACTATCCAGTTGTGTGACATCTTGTGCAGATATCCTTGATTTTGGCTGCATTTATATTAGTTTGTAACAGGGATGTAGAATTTGATAAACAAATATACTTGTCCAAGGAACAGAATGCTTCAGAAATCTACTTGTCTTGTAAAAATAAAATCAACTTGTCCCTTTTGGGGCAATGTAGTAGTGTGACAAGTTATGCCAGAAATATCAATATAACAAAATTCCGATATCAGCCTTTCTGATTATGACAGGGCATACATTGTGTTAAATTTGGGGGTCTCTAGTTGGCACTTGTGACAAATAGGGACCCTTGCCTCTAGTCAGGATAAGGGGATTACACTCCTAAAATAACCCCTGCTCACCCCCTTGCTAGCTTGGCACAAGCAGACAGGCTTATCTCTGAAGCGGTGTGTTAAGCATTTGTGACCACATACTGTAACCCAGTGACAACACTACAGATGGACACCACACAAGGTTTTATATAAAAAATATGTATACTTTATATAGAGTTACCACAAGACTATAAACGACAAAAATACACAATACTGTTACTTTAAGATGGTAGATTTAGCTTAGTTCAGTTCTTAAGATGCAACACTTTGCATTAATGTACCTTAGGTATCTGAAAGAAACAGGTTAGTATTAGATTCCTTACCTTAGAATATCCCCAGGCGTCAGACTGGATCCGGAAACTTTTGCATAGCAGTACCCTTGCGAGTCGGTAGGCGTCGTCTGCGGCTCCGTTGGTGCCGGGATGACGTCGCCGGAGTACTTAGATGCCGTCCTCCCACGCTGACGTCAGTTCCTATTTTTTCTGCACCAGCAAGCGCCGATCCGGGAACAGTGGTACCCTTAGTTATCCAGTATTGGGGTATCTTTCATAGATTCACATGCCTGAATCATTCCCCGTCGTCGAGGCGGGAGTCCCACGGTAAATTATATATATAATAGCAGTGCCTAAAAACCATTAGTAGTAGGCTAGAAAAGGATATAGGCCCAACTAGGCCCAAAACTTAGCAGCCTATCTACCTCATTATGTAAAAAGAACTGAAAATGTAGCCTCAGCCAATCAGCTAACCTCACCCTCTAGAACCTTCCCAGCCCAGGCAGTTCTCCTCAGATTTTCACCGCACTTCGTGTGTAAGGGAGTCTCCCTGAGTCCCTACTCAGTTTTTCTTCAAAATTTCTTCTATTCTCTTCAAGATGTCTGAAAAGAAGGCTCTTTTCAAGGCTTGTGGTTCCTGCTTCAAGAAGAGGGTACATGTGGACGACCAGCACTCTGATTGTATTTATTGTTTGCATCCTTCACATGTTGTGAAGGATTGCAGGATATGTCGAACCTTCCCTCCTAAGACCATCAGGGATAGAGAGGCAAGAGTTCTTTTGTGGCTGAAGTCGTCTGCCACAGATGACGAGGACAGAGCCTCTACCTCAAGTAAGAGAGCCAGTTCCAAAGAGAGGTGTTCTCCTGAGAGACTGAAGAAACCTAAACTCTCTCATAAACCCTCTGAGTCCACAAAGAGTGCTGCGTCAACAGAGTCTTCTACTGTGAGTACAGTCCGCACTAAAGCTGTCTCTTTGGTGTCCTCTCTCACTGTCACCACCTATTCTACGTCCTCTACTTCTTCAAGTACTGTTACCACCTCAGCAATTACTTCTCCTGTGATGTCCGTCATGGTTTCTTCTTCTGATAAAAAATCATCGAAGAAAACCTCGTCGTCGACGAGTCTTCCGTCGACGACCAAATCACCATCTACGAAGCATTCGTCATCGCTTCCGTCGACGCTCTCGTCGACGAAGGTTTCCACTATCCCGTCGACGAAGATCCCGTCGACGAAGAGTCCGTCGACGAAGACCCCGTCGACGAAGACCCCGTCGACGAAGATCCCGTCGACGAAGACCCCGTCGACGACAAGTCCGTCGACGAAGACCCTGTCGACGGCAAGCCCGTCGACGACTAGCCCGTCGACGACGAGCCCGTCGACGAAGGTTTCAGCTCCATCGACGACCAGCTCGACGACGAAGAGTCCGTCGACGGATCCGTCTACTAGGACGGCTTCAAAAAAGTCCTCGTCGACGATTACAACACCAATGACGATACCGTCGACGACAATACCGGCGACGCACACATCTGTTTCACTTCTACCGTCGACAGCAGCGCTGGCCTCTTTGAATGTGCCGTCTACGCATTTATTGCCCACATCTCCAGTAAGGGTCCAGTATACCCATTTCCAGATGAAGTCATTTCAGAGACAGAGTTACTCTCATTTGTCTCCCCTCTTGCCTTCCCATATTTTGGAAAACTACGTGGAGGAAGATTCTGATGATGAAGGGGATGATGAAGAGCCTTTTGGAGTGGCCCATCACCCTTCCCAGTTACACATAAAATTTCAAGAGGATGAAGATGATGATGATGATGAGGTTCATTACTATCAGGAAAATTTAGCTACTCCTTATCATCAGGAGCAACAACAAGCAGAAGACACGGCTCATCTTCCGTCTTCTCTAATTCATGATTTGCAGGCCATGCTGGCTGATTATCGTCAGAGGTTTCCACCAACTCTGCCTACTCCAAATCCTGTGCCAGTAGACATGCCGATAAATTCCCCGCCACATCCTTCACACTCTCCAAGGCAGGATGTTGACCCCGGGACTGGAGGTCATGATGTTGACGTCTCCTCTCCAGATGAGGATGAAAGAGAGGATGGTGAACTTCCGGATTCCACGCCTACGGAACCATGGAATGATTACATCATTCCTATGCCTTCTCCTAATTTGCCACAACCTTCAGATTCTCCGCCAGAAGACATAGGAGGTTTTCATAACATCATGCACCGGGCAGCTGCTCGATTTGCAATTACAGTTTCGGTTGAGCAGACTGACTGTTTTCTTCATGATTTCAAAGAAGGGTATAGAAGGGTATCCAGATCTATCCCTATCATTGAATATATTTGGAAAGAAGGGATTAATATAATGAAGACGCCAGCTTCCATCCCGGCGGTTCTTCCAAGAGTCGACAAGAAGTACCGAGCACCACCGGATACTCCTTCATGTTTGATTGGTCATCCACGACCTGACTCAGTGATTTTACAAGCGGCTCAACAAAGATCCAAGAATCCGGCGGCACCAATTTCAACACCTCCAGACAAAGAGGGCAGGAGATTAGATGCGATTGGGAAGAAGTTCTCAGCTAATGCCGCTGCTACTGTTAAGATTGCTAATTCTTTGGCAATTTTAGCACGTTATGACAGACAAATGTGGTCAGATCTGTCGGAATTCATCAACCTGGTTGCCGAGGACCGTGTTGAAGAGGTCCGGAAGGTTGTCGTGGAAGGCGAGCGGGCGGCTTCGGAGATTATCGATTGCGCCCTCGATGTCTCTAATACAGCCTTTAGACAATTGGCCGGAGCGGCAGTTCTCAGACGGCAAGGATGGCTCAAGGCGACTTCTTTCAGACCTGAAGTCCAGACCAAAATACTTGACATGGCCTATGATGGCGAGTTATTGTTTGGCAAGCACATAGATGAAGCATTGCTTGCGATCAAAACGGATACTGATACGGCCAAATCGCTTGGTACACTACAGTATAAGCGAGGTTTTTTCAGAGGAGCAAGAGGCTGTGGTTTTTCTTCCAGAGGACATTATCAAAATCAGCAAAACCGCCAGTATCAACCTCAGAATAAGCCGTACTACCAACAGTCCTATCGGCAGTCATCGTCAGCGGGTTTCTCTCGTCAAGGAGGGAAACGACGTTCTAACTACCAGGGACGCGATTCAAATAAACGCCAGTGAGTTTTGCCGGACACCATCCTCCCTTCCTTCCCTCCCCGTGGGCGCCAAGATCTCCGCCTTTTATCAACAGTGGCGGAAGATAACTTCAGATCAGTGGGTTCTGGACATAATCAAACACGGACTCACTCTGGAGTTCTTGCAGAAACCTCCAACGTCACCGCCCAGGGGTCCCTCCCCTCCTCGTCTTCATTTGTTATACATGGAAGCCATGAAGATGCTGCACAAAAATGCGATAGAGAAAGTTCCAACATCCCAGAAAAATCAGGGGTTTTACTCTCGCTTCTTCCTTGTGGAAAAGGTTTCAGGAGAGTGGCGTCCAATTTTGGATCTACGAAACTTAAACAAATATCTGAAAAAGCAGAGTTTCCGCATGGTGACGCTCACGGATGTCCTCAATTGCCTCATGGCTTCCCTGGATATGGAAGACGCTTACTTCCACATTCCCATTCATCCAAACCACCGCAAGTATCTGAGATTCACAGTGGCTGGTGTCCATTTTCAATTCAAGGTGCTCCCTTTCGGCCTGAAATCTGCACCGAGAATCTTTACCAAGACTCTAGTTCCGGTTGCAGCTGTGTTGAGGTCACAGGGAATCCAAGTATTCCCGTACCTCGACGATTGGTTAATAAAGAGTCCAACAAAAACTTTAACAAGGCAATCGGTCAAAAGTGCTCTATCAATGTTCTCAAATCTGGGCCTGACCCTCAACGTCAAAAAATCTCAACTGCAACCCAAACAAATTCTGACGTTCCTAGGAGCAGTACTGGACACTTCTCAGTGCAAGGCCTTCTTGACCCAAATTCGTCAGGACAAGATCACAAAGCTGGCAAGTCAAATACGGTCAAAAAAGTCTCTTTCGGTCCGACAGTTTGTTTCCCTGCTAGGGATGTGTTCCTCTGCACTCCATCTAGTCCCACTGGCTCGACTCAGAATGAGGCCTCTCCAAGAGGAATTGCATCGACAGTGGCGGCAGATAGACGGATCTTTCGAAGACCGAATCAAGGTCACGCCCAAGATGAAACAGGCTCTTCTATGGTGGGCGGCAAAGACCAATTTGTCTCCGGGGCTCACTTTTCTTCAGACCCTACCGGAATTTACTCTGACGACAGATGCCTCCATGGAGGGTTGGGGAGGCCATCTCCAAGACCTTCAAGTGCAGGGACGGTGGTCCCATCAGTACAAGCACAAACACATCAACTGCCTCGAGTTGAGGGCCATTTTTCTGTCCTTGCGAGCCTTCCTGCCAAGAATTGCAGGCTCTGCAGTGCTGGTGCGCACGGACAACACCACCAGCATGTTTTACGTAAACAAGCAAGGGGGCACAAAATCTCTAGCCCTGTCTCTCCAAGCGCAGGAAATGTGGGAATGGTTACTCCATCACAAAATTTCCCTCAGAGCGGAGCATGTTCAGGGAATTCAGAATTCTCTGGCCGACGATCTCAGCAGATCGTTCACAGGATGTCACGAGTGGGAACTCGAACAACGCCAAGTGGACACAATTTTCCGGCTCTGGGGCACACCAACGCTGGACCTGTTTGCCACGCAACAGAACAGCAAATGCATATACTTTGCCAGCAGGTTCCACCAGCAAGGATCGAGAGGAAATGCCCTGTTGATGAGGTGGACCGGAATCTTTGCGTATGCCTTCCCACCGATTCCTCTCATCCCAAAGGTTCTACAGAAAATGAAGAGAGAGCGTTGCTCTCTAATCCTAATTGCTCCTCGCTGGCCGAGACAGTATTGGTTCCAGGAGCTTCTGATACTCTCCCATCAACCTCCACTGCGCCTCAAGCCGACACTTTCAATGCTGACAAGGGAGGAAGGACAAATACTGCATCCAGATCCTCAGTCGCTGCACTTGCACGCCTGGCTCCTGACTTCCTAGAGTTTAAGGACCTTGAGATTTCTCCAGACTGTAGAGCTGTTCTATCTCAGGCTCGTGCACAGTCTACCATCAGAACCTATCGCTTCAAATGGAAGAGATTCTGTTTATGGTGCGGAGAGCGTGATGTCCATCCACTACAGGCTCCTCCGGAGAAGATTCTGCCTTATCTGCTGTCTCTAGCCAGATCAGGTCTCGCTTTTTCTTCTATCAAAGTTCACCTTGCTGCCATATCCAGATTCAGAAAGAGTTACAACAAACCATCTTTGTGCTCTTCCTCTTTAATTAAACAGTTCCTTAAAGGATTATTTCGAGTTTTCCCTCCAGTGCGGCCTCCTCCTCCTGAGTGGGATCTCAATATTGTGTTATCTCAATTGCTGAAAAGGCCTTTTGAACCAATTCATAAATCAGAACTTAAATTCTTGACTTGGAAAGTGGCTATTTTGTTGGCCCTCACTTCAGCCCGGAGAGTAAGTGAGATACAAGCGTTCACTATATCGGAACCTTTCCTACATTTTTCAAAAGATTTTGTGACACTTAGAACTCATCCTAAGTTTATTCCTAAAGTTCCGACCCAGTTTCACATCAATCAACCGGTGAAACTCAAAACTTTCTTTCCAGACCCCAAGACTCCAGCTGAAAGGATGCTGCATTCCTTGGATGTCCAAAGATGCCTCAAATTCTATTTACAAAAGACAAAAGATTTGCGTAAATCTACCCAACTGTTTGTAGCTTATGGCCAAGCTACACGTGGTCAGGCTGTGACGAAGGCAACTATAGCCAGATGGCTTTCCTCTGCCATTGTCTTCTGTCATGAGAAAGCGAACAAACCCCTGACAAGAACGGTTAAGGCGCATTCCACCAGGATGATGTCAGCGTCTACAGCCTTATTTGCAGGGG
The DNA here is from genome assembly GCF_964261635.1 of Lissotriton helveticus. Taxonomy (NCBI): domain Eukaryota; kingdom Metazoa; phylum Chordata; class Amphibia; order Caudata; family Salamandridae; genus Lissotriton; species Lissotriton helveticus. Next base: position 647,747,664 of record NC_136059.1, read on the forward strand.
TGACCCTGGAAAACATCTGCCGTGCTGCTACATGGAAAAGTGTGCATACTTTTACCAAGCACTATTGCCTGCAGCCGGTGCTACATGAAGATACGTCAGTGGGAGAAGCAGTGTTACAGCATCTTCTTCACTGAGGTTAGCCTTTTATGGTTTTCTTGTTTCTATTGGTACATTTGTTCTAAAATGCTGTTTTAATACTCTGTATATTATATGAAGGTATTGTCATGATTATGCATATGTACTGAAATATGTTCTTGCTCTAGTACCTTCCAGGTTGTGTGGGGATATATGGTTTTGGATTGTCTCCCACCTTCCTCTACCGACAGATATGGTTATTACTGCTTGCTATTCTGATTCAGGCATGTGAATCTATGAAAGATACCCCAATACTGGATAAGAAAACAAGTTACTTACCTGTAACTACAGTTATCCAGTATTGGTATCTTTCATAGATTCACATGCACCCACCCTCCTCCCCGGCAGGGCAGTTCTTATTATGGATACTACTTCTCACTTGTGCTGGGAAAATCTGAGGAGAACTGCCTGGGCTGGGAAGGTTCTAGAGGGTGAGGTTAGCTGATTGGCTGAGGCTACATTTTCAGTTCTTTTTACATAATGAGGTAGATAGGCTGCTAAGTTTTGGGCCTAGTTGGGCCTATATCCTTTTCTAGCCTACTACTAATGGTTTTTAGGCACTGCTATTATATATATAATTTACCGTGGGACTCCCGCCTCGACGACGGGGAATGATTCAGGCATGTGAATCTATGAAAGATACCAATACTGGATAACTGTAGTTACAGGTAAGTAACTTGTTTTCTTATTTTTTTACTAAACTTTTCGATCTTTTTGATCATTTTTTTTCCGTGGTCGAACGACTTTGACGGTGCAGGTAGGGATGCCCGGGTTTAAGCCCTGCATCGACTGCAACCGACTGATGTCGGTTACCGACCCCCATCGCCGGTGTCTTCATTGCCTGGGGCCCGACCACAATGACAAGTCCTGCCCCGACTGCCGGGCCTTGACGTCGAAGGCTAGGCGGGAGCAGTCCCGCAAGCACCTCGAGCTCCGGCAGTCGGCACCACGCTGTTCGAGGTCCCGGTCTGGACGGAGGTCGAGGGACCGGTCGCGGGGCCGGAGTCATCACAGCTCGGAGGATCGACACCCCTCCTCGAGCTCCAAGTCCTCAGGTAAGAGGCACAAGAAGTCGAAGAGGCAACATCGCTCTTCCGACTCCCCCCAACGCGGCCGGGGGTTCGGGTGACACCACCCCCGCAGCTCGGTCGGAGTCGTAGGCGTAGCGGCCTGCTCCATACCCGCCGGTCCCTAGGCAGAACGTGACGCCGGAGGAGATCGACGCCTTCCTCGCGGCCTTGAGGTAGCTCACTCCTCCGTCGGGTTCCGTGGCACCTTTGGGCCCAGCGGCCCCGACTGGGAGCCCAAGCGGGCCGGGTGCTTCGGCCCCGGCGCCGTCTGCGACTTCGGTCCTGCCGCCGCAGGGCTCCGCCGGATCGTCGCCGGTCAAACTTACGACCTCACTGGCGCTGGCTCCTAGGGTGTCGCCCCCGGCGCCGACCACGGTAGATGCCGTCCCCAATCCCCCCCCCCCCCCCCCCCTCGGTCCGGTTCCGATGCCGATGGGAGATTTTTTTTCTTCTATGATCCGGCCCCATCATTTGACCCGGAGTACCAGGAGATGGGTGGCAAAGGCGGATTGGGAGGGGTCTGAGGACCCTCTGGCAGGTGAGTGCCAGCCTTATCAGGACTGGGCAGGTGAGCTAGGGGACGCCAGTGGTCTGGACACTTCGCCAGACACTGGTTTTGTCTCCCCTCCTACCGTGGCTACGGAGGAGAGGGCAGCCTATAGTGTGGTGTTGACGCGGGCGGCCAAGGCCTTATCCCTTGAGCTCCTCGTCGCGGCCGTGAGGACTAACCTCCTCACTGAGGTCCTTAAACCGCAAGCAAGCTCTTCGGAGCCTCTGTTGCTGTTTAATGAGGCCTTGTCTGACGTTCTTCTGGGCACCTGGTCCAGGCTAGCTACAGGTCCTCCTGTAGATAGGAACGTTGCCAGACGCCACCGCCCGGCTCCGGGCGACACTTGCTTTTTGTCCACCCACCCCACTCCCGAGATTTTGGGGTTGCGGTCAGTTAACACTGCATGCCTTATGGGCCATTATACACACACTCTGTGGGACACGGTCGCGGACGTGCTGCCACAATGTCCGGAGGAGGCCTGGACTAAACTCGCCCAAGCCCTTGCGGAGGGTCGAGATGCGGCACGGTACACCATCAGATGTGGACTGGATACCACAGACTCGCTGGGTAGAGCGATGAAAATGAAATGAAAAAGACGTCAAGGCGCCTAACCAAAACATAATCAAAACATAATCCTAGGTCCGAGAGCATGTCTATGGATAGGCCTCGATGAAGAGCCGCGTTTTTAAGGATTTCTTAAAAAGCGCCATGGAAGATTGTGTTTTTAGCTCGGAGGGAAGGACATTCCACAGTTTAGGGGCCACAGAGGAAAAGGCCCTTCCCCCCATATCTGACTCTGTTTGTCCAAGGGACGGATAGAAGGTTCTTACTAGCGGAACGTAAGTTTCTACTGGGGGTGTAAGGAACCAGAAGGGCACTTATAGCTTCAGCACAGCCACCAGACAGAGCGCTGAAAACCAGGCACAGGTTTTTAAGAGATCCTGACCTGGATTGGGAGCCAATGCAGGCTCTTCCTGGCGAGAGTGGCTGGGGAGATGTTAGGAACATCCAGGACAAATCTAGCAGCCGCGTTCCGGATGGTTTGAAGACGTCGGATAAGGCCTTTATTGATGTCTGCATAAAGCGCGTTGCAATAATCCAACCGTGATGCAACTAAAGCAACCACAGTCTGTTTGCGGGCTTGGGGGGAGAGGTAACGGGAGATTTTCCTGAGAATCTTAATGACTCCCCAGCAGGTGGACACAGTTCTATTGACCTGCTGTGTTATGGCAAGCGAGGTGTCGATAATCACGCCCGGATTTCGAAGGCAGAGGACAGGATCCAAGGGAAGGGGGCCACCAGTCGCTTGACCATGTGTCTTTATCCTTGCCAAAGACCAGGACCTCGGTTTTTTCTCCGTTCAGCTTCAGTGAGTTTAAGATCATCCACTCCGAGACTGCTTGCAGCGACTGTGGCGATTCGTCGCCACGCCTGGCTGAGGTCCGCCAACTTTTCAGCTGATGTCCAAAACACCCTTATGGACATGCCGTTTGATGGCCGTCGCCTCTTTGGCGACAAGGCAGACAGTGCGCTTGAGCGCTTTAAGGACTCCAGGGCTACGGCCAAGTCCTTGGGCCTGTCGGCCCCACGCCAGCAATCTGCTGCCTTTCGCCCCTTTCGTGGCCAAGGAAGGGGCGCCCCCACACGTCCTGCCAGCCACGGGCCGCAGACTAACATCCAGCATGGTGGCGGACGTGGTAACCGCCGTGGTAACCGACGTGGCGGTGCCCAGTGACAACGGCGCGGCCAGTCCACATCCACCCCCACAGCATCCGCCTCAAAGCCTTCCTAGTCCGAGATTTCAGGCCCACGAGACGCCAGTTCGCCATCACCTCCTCCACTGGCGCGACATCATATCGGACAAGTGGGTGCTGCAAATCGTCCGAAGGGGCTACTCCCTCCCCTTCGAGGCGACCCCTCCAGCCAGGCCACGGCAGTACCACCGCGTGTCTGGGGATCACTTGAATCTTCTGCGAGAGGAAGTTACGGCCCTCTTGGCCAAGGGGGCCTTCGAGCGCATTCCTGGGCCAGAAATAGGGTGTGGTTGTTACTCCCACTACTTTCTGGTTACCAAGAAGGGCAAAGGGGGCCTATGCCCTATCTTGGACCTGCGAGCATCAACGGCTTCCTCCGGAAGGAGGGGTTCAAGATGCTGACACTGGCTCAGGTCTTAGCTGCTCTGGACCCAGGAGACTGGATGGTAGCGTTGGACTTGCAGGACGCTTATTTCCACATCCCCGTCCTGCCGGCCCACCGGCGTTACCTGCGGTTCACGGTAGGCCACGAGCACTTTCAGTTTACCATGCTCCCCTTCGGCCTTACCAGCGCCCCACGGGTGTTCATGAAAGTGATGGCGGTGGTCGCAGCTCATCTGCGCAGGTTAGGTGTTAAGTCTTCCCCTACCTCGACGAGTGGTTGTTAAAGGCGGGCTCGCCCCAGACAGTCGTCAGCCACCTCCAGACTACGGCCGACCTCCTGCACCTGCTGGGGTTCTCCATCAATGTGCCGAAGTCTCCCCTTTGTCCCTCTCAGAAGCTCCTCTTCATCGGAGCGGTTCTAGACTCGGCAAAGTGTCGGGTTTATCCTCCCGAACAGCGGGTTCGGTATATTAAGGCTCTGATTCCGATCTTTCAGGCTTTATCCCGAGTCTCGGTCAGGTTGACGCTGCGGCTTCTGGGGCTGATGGCCTCCTGCATCCTTCTGGTGCATCACGCCAGGTGGCGGATGCGGGCTCTGCAGTGGGACCTGAAGTTTCAGTGGGCCCAGCATCAGGGCAACTTGTCCGACCATGTCTTGATCTCGGAGGGCACTGCAAGACACTTGCAGTGGTGGCTCACGGACCGCGATTGGGTCAGCGGCAGATCCCTCTCACTACCCCAACCGGAGCACGTAGTTGTGACGGACGAGTCCCTCCAGGGCTGGGGAGGCCACATGGGAGAGGTGGAGATCAGAGGCCTCTGGTCTCTGGCGGAGTCCCAGCTCCATATCAACCTTCAGGAGCTGCGGGCGATCGGACTTGCACTGAAGGCATTCCTCCCCTCTGTCCGGGGGAGTGTGGTGCAGGTGTTCATGGACAACACCACCACCGCCATGTGGTACTGCAACAAACAGGGCGGGGTGGGGTCGTGGACCCTATGCCAGGAGGCTCTGCGCCTCTGGCAGGGGCTGGAACATCAGGGTGTGACCCTGGTGGTTAAACACCTGGCAGGTTCCCCGAACGCCAGGGCGGACAAACTCAGCCGTCGGTGCATGATGGATCACGAATGGCGTCTGAACTCGGAAGTGGCGCAAGGCCTCTTTCAGCAGTGGGGAGAGCCTTGGTTAGATCTATTCGCCACAGAAGAGAACGCGCAATGTCATCAGTTCTGCACGTTGGAATTTCCAATGCGGCACTCGCTCGGAGAGGCTTTTTGTCGCGAGTAGAGTTGCGGTCTGATGTACGCCTTTCCGCCTATACCACTTCTGCCCAGAGTGCTGAAGATCAGGCGCGACCGGGCCCAGGTTATCCTTTTGGCTCCGGACTGGGCACGAAGATATTAGTATCCAGAGCTACTCAGCATGTCTGTCGATCTCCCGATTCGTCTGCCTCTTAAGGAGGACCTTCTGTCTCAGCAGCAGGGGACGGTCCTCCACCCGAACCTGTCCAGTCTCCACCTCCATGCTTGGAGATTGAGCGACGACAGTTGAGGCCATTTGACTTGCCTCCTGAAGTTTGTAATGTGATTCTGGCAGCCAGGCGTCCCTCCACAAAGTCGGTATACGCCTGCAGGTGGAACAGATTTGTGGCATGGTGCACAGCAAAGGCTGTGGATCCACTCTCTGCCCCCCTTTCTGAGGTTCTCCTCTTCCTTCTTTCTCTTGCCCAGCAGGGCTCTGCTCTGGGCACTATCAAGGGCTACCTTTCTGCCCTTTCCGCCTTCTTGAGGCTTCCTGATCAGCCTTCTTTGTTCAAGTCCACGATTGTTAACAGATTCTTGAAGGGCATCACTCATATGTTCCCCCCTGTTCCTTTCGTGATGCCCCAGTGGGACTTGAACCTGGTTCTAACTTACCTGATGTGTGCTCCTTTTGAGCCGCTTCATAACTGTCCTCTCCATCTTCTTACACTTAGGACTGCTTTCCTGGTTGCCATCACCTCTGCCAGGAAAGTGAGTGAGCTCCAGGCTCTTTCCTCTAAACCTCCTTTCCTTTCTGTCCATCCGTACAAGGTTGTGTTGCGGACAAGACCCTCTTTCCTGCCCTAGGTAGTCACAGCCTTCCACATCGGGCAGTCCATCACCTTGCCCACCTTCTTTCCGCCTCTGCATCCCTCGAAAGAGAAAGAAAGGCTCCACCGTCTGGACCCAAAACGTGCGCTCTCTTACTATCTGGATCGCACTCGCCAGTTCCGGGTGGATAACCAACTCTTTGTTGGTTACGTGGGCGCTAAGAAGGGACGGGCGGTGCAGAAACGGACCATCTCTCGGTGGATCGTGTTGTGCAACCAGGCGTGCTACTCTTTGGCTAAAAAGGAACCTCCTGTTGGGCTGAGGGCCCATTCCACTCGGGCCACGGCGACTACTACTGCCCTGGACCAGGAAGTCCCCTTGCAGGACGTATGTCAGGCAGCTACGTGGGCCTTGCTGCACACGTTCGCAAGACGGACAGCCAAGTCTGGTGGGATGGCTTCTTTGGCCGTTCCGTCCTCCAGAACTTTCTGGTGTGATTATTGGTTCGCAGACCCACCACCGGGGTTGGTATTGCTGGGGTATCTATCGCTACCGTGTCTCTTTCAGATGCACAAGTTACTACTTGTGTAACGATATATCTGTAAAAGACATTAGTTAGTGATAGATTCCTTACCGACCCACCCATCCTCCCCGTTCTGCGTACCGATATCTAGGGTTAAGGTCATCCCCTTACAGGGCCCTAGCTTCATGGCACCAGTGTTGGTTTTTATCATGGCTATGCGTTTCTGGCGCGGAAAAGCTGTGTATAAGAACTGACGTCAGCGCGTGGAGTCGGCGTCTAAGTACTCCGACGACGTCATCACAACGCCGACAACGGACGCGGAGCCGCAGATGCCGCCTACCGACGCGCATGGGTACTTCTACGCAAAACAGTTCCGGATCCAGTCTGACGCCTGGGGATATTCTAAGGTAAGGAATCTATCACTAACTAATGTCTCTTACAGTTACATAAGTAGTAACTTGTGTGTCACTCACAAAACCAGACAAAGGAATACACAACCTAGCAGAGGCAGGTTTGAATGGTTAGACAAGCAAATACCTACTTTATAAAAGTGGTATTTGCAAACACAGAATGTTAAAACCAACCTCACTAAAAAATGTATTTTATCATTATGAGTTCAGGCACACTAAACTCGAATTTCTACCATGTTCTCTGAAACAGATTATAAACGTAATGATCTAACAGCCCATTCTGGCCTATAGAGAACAGGTAGCCTTGCAATAGTGAAAAACAAAAATGGATGTGATTCACTATTAGGACATGTCACACACATCAGGGCTTGTCATACCTTGTACTTACAATGCACCCTGCCCTTGGGCCTACCATAGAAAAGGGAAGGTTTAGGGACTGGCAAGTGGGTGCACTTGCCCAGTCAGCATGACAGTACCAGACTGCACGCTGTGGGTGGCACAACCAGTGCTGCAGGCCCACTAGCAGCATTTGGATTTACAAGCCCTGTGCACACTCAGTGCACTGTACTTGGGTCTGACAAGTAAACCAAATAGCCAAACATGGAACCACTGATTAATACATCAATTTACAATAGGGCACACTTGCACTGTGGCCCTGGACAGCAGTGGCACAGTGCCCAAAGCATCTAACATCAGCAAAAACACATGAGGCAACAGCGAAAATGGAGGGGAGACCCACGCCAATGGTGCCAGGTCTAACACTGTCCCCTCCAGCTGAAATGTGGGGAGAACTACCCTAACTCCTGGGAGTTCTCTTCACTAAGGCTGAAAAATCTGGACAGACCATCAGCGTTGGCGTGTTATGTACCACGGCGGTGTTCCACTGTAAAGTCCATACCCTGTAAGGAAATGGAACACCTCAACAGCTTTGGATTCTTACCCCTCATCTGCATCAAATATCTGAGGGGCCTGTGGTCTGTCTGAACCGGGAAGTGAGTCCCAAACAGGTATGGTCTCAGCTTCTTCAGTGCCCAGACGACAGCAAATGCCTCGCGCTCAATAGCACTCCATTTCTGTTCCCATGGAAGTAACCTTCTACTGATAAAGGCTACAGGTTGATCTAGGCCCTCCTCATTCATCTGTGACAGAATAGCCCCCACACCATGCTCTGAAGCATCTGTTTGGACGATAAACTCTCTTGAGAAGTTGGGTGCCAGGAGCACGGGCGCCGTGCACATGGCAGCTTTCAGGGCCCTTTAAAGCTTTCTGACAGGTGTCAGTCCAGATCACCTTCTTGGGCTGCTTCCTGGAAGTCAGCTCTGTCAAGGGTGCAACAATGTTGCCATACCCCTTGACAAACCTCCTGTAATACCCTGTGAGACCTAAAAACCCTCTCAAATCTGTCTGGGTTTTGGGTGGCTCCCAAGCCAGGATGGTTTAAATTTTGGGTTGTTGGGGCGTCACCTGGCCCCTCCCAGCTTGGTGTCCCAAGTACACCACGGAACCCTGCCCGATCTGGTACTTACTCGCCTTGATCGTGAGGCCTGCCTTCTGCAGCGCCAACAACACTTCCCAGAGGTGGCGCAGATGTTCCTCCCAGCTGGCACTGAACACTGCAATGTCATCCAGGTAGGTGGCACTGAACTCATCCAGTCCAACCAACACCTGGTTGACCAACCTCTGAAAGGTGGCAGGGGCATTCTTCATCCCAAAGGGCATAAAACGGAACTAGAAATGCCCATCTGGTGTAGAGAATGCTGACCTCTCCTTTGCCTCATCAGTCAAGGCGATCTGCCAGTACCCAGACGTTAAGTCAAACGTGCTGAGGTACCGTGCAGCCCCTAGCCCATCAGCTCTGGGGATGGGGTGTGCATCAGTGAATAAATTGAACCCTCTGTAGTCAACACAGACCGGAGTTCGGGAGTGGCACCCGGCGCTGCAGCCTTCGGGACCAAGACCACTGGGCTGGCTCAAGGACTGCTGGAGGACTCAATCACCCCTAGCGCAAGCATCTTTGAGACCTCCACTTTGATGCAAGCCCTCACCCTGTCAGTTACCCTGTATTGCGCTTCACAGGTAAGCTGTCTCCTGTGTCCACATCATGGACGCACCAATCTGTGACACCAGGGAGAACAGATCAGAAAACTGTCCCAGCAACTAGCGGCAGTCATTCTGTTACTCATGGGTCAGGGTGGAAGAGAGGTTAACACCATCCACTGACCCATCTTGCTCTGAGGCTGACAGGAGGTCAGGAAGAGGCTCAGTATACTCCTCCATCCCAGCATCTGTTGCCAGGAGCATGCCCACTTTAGACCTTCTCCAAGTGGGGCTCCACTACCTCAAATGGTCCGGTCCACTTATCCTGGAGCGCACAAGGCTCCACGGGGGCCTTGACCCATACTTTCTGGCCAGGTTGAAGCTCTACCAGAGTGGCATTCTGGTCATACCAGCGCTTCATCTCCTCCTGGCTGGCTTCCAGATTCTCCTCAGCGAGTTGCCTGAAACGCATAGTCTGGTTCCTGAAGGCCAGCATGTAGCTATATACATCCTGGGGAGGTTTCCTGGAAGATTGCTCCCAGCCTCAGAGGTCCTCTGAGCAGGGTGTCCATAGAGAAGCTCAAAGGGGCTGAACCATAGAGATTTCTGTGGCACCTCCCGGTATGCAAACAAAAAGGCATGGTAAGAGGACGTCCCACTTACGCTTCATGGGTTCCTCAAGACACATTATCATGCCCTTTAGGGTCAAGTTGAACCTTTCATCCAACCCGTTTCCTTGGGGGTGGTAAGGAGTGGTGAACCTATTAGCCACACTCCTGCCACAGGGACTTCGTATACTTGGAAATGAAGTTGGTCCCCCGGTCTGACACTACCTCGCAAGGGAATCCTACTCGTGAGAAAATTCCCATCAGTGCTCGTCCAACCACGGGGGCCATCACTGTCCTCAGAGGTATGGCTACCGGGTGGCATGGTCCACCAAGACCAGGATGAACCTGTTGCCCATGGCTGTCTTGGGGTCCAGTGGCCCCACAATGTCAATCCTCACCCGCTCAAAGGGGGTACTGACCACAGGGAATGGCTGGAGAGGAGCCTTGTGCTTCCTCCCACTCTTTCCACTTGCCTGGCAAGTCTGACTGGGTCTGCAATGAGTATCTGAACTCTTGCGCACTTGGGGCCAATGAAAGTGGGTAGCAAGCCTCTCAAAGGTCTTGTTCTGCCCCAAATGTCCTGCTAATGGCACATCATGAGCCAGCCCCAGTAGGAAGGCTCTGAACTTATGGGGTATCACCAGCGCACGGGCTGACCCAGGTTCAGCACCCTTAGGCTCACTATACAGGAGACCATTCTCCCAGTAAATCAAGTGTGACCCTGACTGATCACCTGCTGCCTGGCTTGCAGCCTGTTGCCGCAAGCCCTCAAGAGAAGGGTAATCTCTCTGCTCCTTGCAGAATTCTTCCCTGGAGGGACCTCCTCCTTGCTGCCAATGGGTCAGCTCATGTAGGTCCCCCAGTTCAGCTACTTGCTCCCCGGTAGACTCCAGGGCATCCACCTCAGGGTCTACCTCCTCCTGGGCCGTGGGTACTTCGGGGGCTGGTTTCCCGCGCCCCTGCCACTTTTCACTAAGGCAGGTTCCTGGGCCTCCCTCTCAGGCTCCAGGTCCTCTTGAGAACCCCTACTGGCTGACATTGAACGGGTGGTCACGCATCACGCACGCCCAGTCAGGCAGTCCAACCATCTTCAAGTGAGTTGTTTTCTCCACCTTTTCCCAAGGGGAGCTCTCCAAATCGTTTCCCAACAAACAGTCAACAGGCATGCGGGCCTCAGCTACCTAAAGAGTACCAGAGACCCCCCCCACTCAAAGGGAACCTGAGCCATTAGACAATGACTCTGTTGTCGGCTGTAACAACTCTGCAAAATGCATGCGGTATAATCTGCTCTTTGGACACCAGGTGAAACCTGACAGCTGTCACACTAGCTCCTGTATCTCTAAGAGCCTCCACCTTTTGCCCATTGATGGTCACTCGCTGCCCATATTTCTTAGTGTTCCTTGGCAGCTGAGCTTCTGAGACCATCTCACAGTCTCCTAAAGAGACTAAGGTCATCAGTGCGGGATGCCACCCACCTTGGACATCAATCTCCTCCCCAAAGGCTACACGAGCCATCTGCCGGGCGGAGCACCAGTGGGTACTGGTTTACCAAACAGGCGGCACCTGGTATCACTCGCCTTATGACCCAGGTCGCCACACTTGTAACGTTTCAGGGGGCACTGGGGAACAGGATTACCTGCCGGGCCCCTTGCTTTTTCTCAGGGGGAGGCTGGGAACATTTCCCTTGATTCCCTTGGGAATTACTTTGGGGCCCTTTGCGGAACTCCTTCTGTTTAACCTTTGTGAGAAGTTATCCTGGCATGTGATGTCCACTATTCTAGTGGGCACCTTGCACCAGTCTAAACCACCCTTATTGATGGTGGTTGTAAAGTCAACCTTCTAGATAAGCTATCCTAGTGGTAGCATGGACCAGCAGTCATAGGCTAAGACTTCAGAGAGCATGTGAAGTAAGCTGTTTGACCAATTATAATCCCTTGAATACCAAATAAAAGGACACCACACAAGGTATATATCAAATATATATGTATTTATTTCTAACACAACCCCTCTGTATTCTTTATGAGGTCAGAGATCGAAGTACATCACAAGTTACTCAATTCGCATACTATAAGGTGCACAAATACAGTTATGCCCTAGAGGCCTCAAAAACCATATACTAAGTAAGTGATATAAGAACCACTACAGAAACAGTGAGTACGCCTAGGGAATCGCTGGGGCTACACTAGACAACCAAAGGTTAGGAAGTAGGAGGCCCACGGGAGACGCGTGCAGTGTCTAAACACAGTCGCGTGTTACCATTGACTTATAATGGAGAACAAAGAAGTTACAAAGTTACGGTTTAAGGGCACTTCCGGATGGACTACGACAAAACCCCTTTAGACTAGGACACTTCGAGAGTCAAGACCCACGGGAGCACCAGAGTACTCGTGTTACCTCACCCAGGGAAGCCGGATGCATAGGTGCCTTTTGGTGTCTGGTTTGGTCAATGCTTTCAATGGAGATCTGCAAAGAAGTGCTTTAGGCGGCCAGAGGAAGAGTGTCCGGGTGGATCGAGGAACTGAAGAACCTGGAAGCAGAGGGGACAGAGTCTGGGTCACTAGCCAGGAACCAGGAAGGAACTACGCGATGTTGCGATGATCTCAGGTGAAGAGGTGAAGCTTGTCTCTGCAGCCACGAGGACCAGGAGGCGTCGACGATGACCAGGAGCTGGATTCGAGCTATCCCACGAAGGATCTAGTTGACTGCGGTGTCTGTATCCGGATTGGACCCAACAAGCCTTGGCAAATGCAATCCACGCAGGAAGTGATGATGGGCTTCGGGTCAGACCAGCAAGGTCTGGGGAGCTGGAGCAAGCCTGGAGCAACCAGGAAAGCAGTTTGGTTTCAAAGGTTTGTCTTCAGGGGGCTCACTAGCCAACGGGCTAGTAACTGGGAAGATGCGGTGAGCTGAAATGCAAGAGAGGGCCCCAGGCGGCACTCATGGAGTGTGGAGGGCTGAGCTTCGGTGTAAATGGCGCTCGGGTCTGGGGGTTCTCGTACCCCAATGCACAACTGCGAGGGTACCTCGGTAGTCGAGCTGTTAGCAAAATGCAGGATGTCCGGTCCCATGTCTCTCGTGTCCGCCACGGGTCTCAGCTTTGCTGTGGGTCGGAGTCAGAGAAGTCTGGAAGTCCAGTTCCTGTGTCGCTGAGTCTTCGGGTTCCGGCGGCCGTGTCGACAAAGCAGACCGGCAAGTTACTGTTGGTGGCTGTTTGCACAGGGTGGTCACTCCTTGACCACAAGGGAGATGTCTCAGTCTTCTAGTCGAAATAGAACGTCGAAGGTCCAAGAGTTCTGTATCAAAGTTTCTTTCCAGGATAATCTAAAGTCCTGGGGACACAGCTCCTATACTTATACTGAGTTAAGGGGCTGGATTACCTGCTAGGTCCCTCCTATGGGTGGACCTGGGAAGGGGGTGGTTACACCTCTTTCCCTTTGTCCAGTTTCGCGCCAGAGAGGGGCTGGAGTGCCCCAGCAACTGGTTTGAACCGGGCTATGCATGGAGCACCTTGTGTGCCCCAGGCAGTGTCTCAAAAAGCATCTGCTGATGCAGCCCTCCCTGTACCAATGCACATCTGCCTGTCTGGGGAGCTGCTGGCACCTCCCTGGACAGGAAACCTATTGTCCAGGCCTCCCCTGCCGGAGGTTCGTCCAACAGCATGAGGTCAGACTTGTGTCTGTGGGAGCAGCATCCATTTTGTGATGCTGGGGCTCTGTTTAACTTTAACCGGGTAACGCCGTAACATACATGTCTTTTCCCTCTGAAAGGGTGGAATGCTACCCCCGCCGCCAGAATTGGTGGGGGTGTAGTATTCCAAAGTGTTTGACATCTTGCACGACATATTTTGATAAAGCCAAACCAAAGTTAGCATTAACCGCAAGGATTATAATGCACTTAAGAGTATATGGTATGGCTATATCATAGAACAGCTATAAGGAGATGGTTCCGAAAGCTGCAGAGGGGCTCAGCTCATGCTAGGGCATCCCCTCATATAAAACCAAGCACTCTGCCTCCAGGATTGTCGAGGCCTACCATAGGAGTGACTTATAGGTGCATATGTGTCTATATATATGGGTAGATATATATGGGTAGATATAGATATACTATATCTAAGTAAGGGGTGATTACACCACTTTACCCAAGCTGAGTGATCAGCCTGTGGTGTCAGTTAGGATGGCCAGCCAGGGGTGGCATAATACATGCTGCAGCCCCTGGTAGGCCTTGGATGCACCTATGCCCTGGGTACCTATGGTACACTATACAGGGGCTCACAAAGGTGACCTAATACCCAATCAAGTATGTACCTAAAGTACATGGTATCAATTTAGAGAGAGAGCAGCTAGGCTGTGGGTCTGATTAGCAGGCCCACAGCCACACTAAAGTAAAAAAAAACTGAAAATCACAGCAAAAAGTGGGGGCGACGACCATAGGAAGCAGACCCTACTCTCCTACACCCTTGTCCCCCCAACTCTTCTGCTGGGGACGCTGCCCACCTTTGGCTGAGTCTCCCACATGACCCTCGTAGACCCGGGTGCTCACCCAGCGGTCCGTCTCAGCATGCTTCCTAGGGTTAGTCAGATGCTGGCGCAGGTCTGGAAAACAATTATCAGACAAGTGCTCCCATGCAATCAAATCAAAGAGACCTTGAAAATCATTAACCTTGCTGCCCTTTACCCAACCATCCAATGCTCTGCAAAAGAAAGTGACATATTCAACCCAAGTACGGTTTTCTAACTTTTTGCATTTCCTGAACCTCTGCCTATGGAGCTCCGGTGTCAAACCATATCTAGACATCAATGCATCTTTCATGTGGCTGTATGAATTGTGGACTTCAGAAGGCAAGTCTAACAATGTGTCCCGCCCCTCAATAAGGAACCTTCTCCACAACCCCGCTCCCCAATCTCTCTCAGGGACCCGGTGGGAAGACATAGCTACCTCATAGGCTCTGAACCACTGACCAATATCATCATTTTTTTTAAACTCTTTCACCACATCTTTAGGAATATGCACTCTACTTTCTACATGTACTGACGGTATGCTGCCACCAGAGGGAGTAACCTCCAAACATTTGGTTTTGAACTCCAACTCCCTCAACTTTTTCATGCTCAAACTGCAATTTCTCTTCCTCTATATCTCCTATTTTCTAATTCCAGTTGCCTGTTCACCTTGAACTAAGTCATCTCCATTTCATGCCTTCTTGATCTCTCTCTGTCCTCCAACTCCTCTGGAGACAGACTTTTGCCAGAACCAATGCTACATGCGGGGTAAGGTACTCTCCTTCCTCCTGAGCCCACTGGCCCTTCCTGTTGCACAATTGCCAGGTCATCCTCCTCAATCTCAGGAGTTTTCCTTGCTTCCACCCAGGCCCTCAGCCCCTTGTAGAATTCTTCCTTCACTCTGAACCCAGAGGTGGAAACATTGAACTTTTTGCAAAAATACTTCAGGTGTGCAACTTTGTAGCTTTCCAATTTCTCTTCTTCCCATTCAAGATCAACAGAGGCTACGGATTCAGCTTTCTCTACTACAACTGATTTAGGCATCTTTCAAAAATAGAACAAAAATCCAAAAAGGAACCGACCCAAAAAAATGTGGTTGCGTTATGGTCTGCACTCACTAAGTAGTGTTCACCAATCACTGTACATGAGTCACAAATGCAAATGCAAATCCAGAATCCTCACTGCTGACCATCAATGTTAGATTTGGGGGTCTCTGGTTGGCACAGGTAGGTACTTGTGACAAATGGGGACCATTGCCTCTAGTCAGGATAAGGGGATTACACTCCTAAAATAACCCCTGCTAACCTCCTTGGTAGCTTGGCACGAGCAGACAGGCTTATCTCAAAGGTGGAGTGTTAAGCATTTTTGACCACATACAGTAACCCAGTGACAACACTACAAATGGACACCACACAAGGTTTTATATAAAAAATAAGTATACTTTATATAGAGTTACCACAAGACCATAAAGGACAAAAATACACAATACAGTTAATTTCTTAAGATGTGACACTTTTTGTCAATGTACCTTCGGTTGCGTTGCGCTTCCACGACAAGCAATGTCGCAGCGAGGGAAATGCGGCAAAGTTCAGGTGCAAAGAAATAAAGACGTGAAGATTTTCCAGATGTGGCACGCTTCTCGGGGATGCGAGAAGTTCTCGGTTCGATGCGTGGACTGCAGCGGCGATACCCTTGTTCCGCGATGCGACGGAAGCAGATCCACTTGCGACACTTCTCCCACGATGCCTGAAGCTTCTGCACGATGCGACAACTACAGCGGCAACATCCACAATGCGACGGCAGCAGCTCCGACGGCGGCGTGCTTCTCGGAGATGCAAGACTCTTTTCTTCGATGTGGTGCAGTGCGACAGTTCCAGCGACGACACCCTCCCTTGGAGTTGCGACGGCAGGCACAGCGACGGTGACACGCTCCGACCTAGTTGCGAGATTCTTCTCTTGATGCGGTGCAATGCGTCAGCTACAGCGGCGACACCCTCCTTCGGAGTTGCGACGGCAGCAGCAGCGACTGCGACACGCTTCCTCTTCGTTGCAGCACGCTTCTCTCCGATGCGGTGCGGTGCGACAGTTCCAGCAGCGACACCCTACTTCGGAGTTGCGACAGCAGGCACAGCGACACGCTTCTTCTCGATGCATGGCGCTTCCAGCTCCTTGCAACACGCAGTTCCTCAGAAGGCCCAAAAACAGCAGCAGGCACTTCCAAAGAACTCTGGGGAGCTGGGGGGGTAAAGTCTGTTGTCCCTGAGACTTCAGCAGGAGGCAAGCTCTTTTCCAAGCCCTTGGAGATCCTTCACAAGTTGAAAGCAAAGTACACAAAGTTCCTTTCTCCTTCCTTTGGCAGTAAGGCAACCACTGCAGGCCAATCCCCCAAGCAGCACTTCAGCTTGGGAATAGTCTTGCCTCAGATTCTTCAGGTTCCTCTCCTCAGTATAGGTTTCTTCCTGTAGTCCAAAGTGATCTAATTTCATGGGATCAGGGTCCCAATATTTATACCCCAAAATCCTTTGTTCTCTGAGGGGAGAGGGGCCTCTGCCCAGTCCAAACCAGTTCTGAAGCACTCTGTTTACCAGACTTCTCCTTTCCTTTCACAGTGCAGGGCAGGCACATCAGACGTCCCACAGGAGCTGGAGCCAGCATTGTGGAAGGCAATTACTGTCCTGGAGCACTTTGTTTACAGGACTCCTTCTCTTCTTTCAGTGTGCAGGGCAGAGACATCAGCCGCTCCCCAGGAGGTGGAGCCAGCATTGTGGAAGGCAGGCACAGCCCTATTCAAGGTTCAGGTGCAGCTTCTCCCTCCCATCTAGATGCAGATCTCTCTGTTCACCACTGGGCTGACTCATCCTGTCTCTTGGAATCCCCCAGCCCTGTCACTCTCAAAACCAGACAAATGAATACACAACCTGGCGCAGAGACCCAACACCGGACAACATGACTGCCCTCAAGCTCGCCACCCGAAAACACCACCAGCTGATCCACGCCACCAAGAAAACCGCATTCAAGGAACGACTGGACAACAACGCACACAACAGCAAGGAACTCTTCAACATCGTGAAAGAGCTCTCCAACGCCGGAAACAACGACATCACCCCTTCGCAAGACCTCTGCAACTCCCTCGCCTCCTACTTCCACAACAAGATCGCGGACATACACAACAGCTTCAGCACTCAACCGACGCACGCCACGACCGAACCACCGCCCCCCACCAACACCCTCCGCGCCTGGACCCCGATCAGCACCGAAGACACCATCCGCACGATGAACTCCATCCACTCCGGATCTCCGACAGACCCCTGCCCTCACCACGTCTTCAACAAGGCCGACGCTGTCATCGCACCCCACCTGCGGGACATCATCAACACCTCCTTCGACATCGCCACCTTCCCGGAGAGCTGGAAGCACGCCGAACTCAGCGCTCTACTCAAGAAACCATCAGCAGACCCAACCGACCTCAAGAACTACCGCCCCATCTCGCTGCTCCCGTTTCCGGCAAAAGTCATCGAGAAGACCGTCAACAAGCAACTGGCCGCCTTCCTCGAGACGAACGGCTCCCTCGACCTCTCGCAGTCTGGCTTCCGGGCCAACCACAGCACCGAGACCGCCCTGATCGCAGCTACCGATGACATCCGAGCCCTGCTTGACAACGGAGAAACAGCGGCCCTCATCCTCCTGGACCTCTCCGCGGCCTTCGACACTGTCTGCCACCGTACCCTAGTACAGCGCCTCAGCAACGTCGGAATCCAGGAGAAGGCACTGGAGTGGATCACCTCCTTCCTCGCCGGAAGGACACAGAGAGTCCGCCTCCCCCCGTTCAGATCGGAGGCCACCGAAGTCATCTGCGGCGTTCCTCAAGGCTCCTCGCTCAGCCCAACACTCTTCAACGTTTACATGAGCCCCCTCGCAGCCATCGCACGCCAGCACAACCTGAACATCATCTCCTACGCCGACGACACCCAGCTGATCCTCTCCCTCACTAACGACCCCGCCACCGCCAGAGCCAACCTGCACGAAGGGATGACAGACGTAGCCACATGGATGTCGAACAGCCGCCTGAAACTGAACTCGGACAAGGCGGAAGTCCTCATCCTGGGATCCTCACCCTCCGCCTGGGACGACTCCTGGTGGCCCCCCGCCCTGGGCAGCGCACCCAAACCAACAGACCACGCACGCAACCTGGGCTTCATCCTGGACTCCTCCCTCTCCATGACCAGACAAGTCAACGCCGTCTCCTCGTCGTGCTTCAACATCCTGCGCATGCTACGTAAGATATTCCGATGGATCCCCACCGAGACCAGGAAGACGGTCACCCAGGCCCTCGTCCCCAGCCGTCTGGACTATGGCAACTCCCTCTACGCTGGAACCACCGCCAAACTCCAGAAGAGACTCCAGCGGATCCAGAACACCTCAGCACGACTCATCCTGGACATCCCCCGCCGCAGCCACATCTCCGGACACCTGAGAGACGTGCACTGGCTCCCGGTCAACAAGAGAATCACCTTCCGGCTCCTCACCCACGCACACAAAGCCCTACAAAACCAAGGACCAGGATACCTCAACAGTCGCCTCAACTTCTACGCTCCCAAACGCCAGCTTCGATCGACCAGCCACGCCCTCGCCGCCGTCCCCCGCATCCGAAGAGCCACCACAGGAGGAAGGTCCTTCTCCTACCTGGCCGCCAAGACTTGGAACTCCCTTCCTACCCACCTCCGCCTGACCCAGGACCACCTCGCCTTCAGGAAGCAGCTCAAGACCTGGCTGTTCGAGCAGTAGCGGACCCCCTCCCCCCAGCGCCTTGAGACCCTCCGGGTGAGTAGTGCGCTATATAAATGCATTGATTGATTGATTGATTGGTTTGAATGGTTAGACAAGCAAATACCTACTTTCTTAAAGTGGTATTTGCAAACACAGAATGTTAAAACCAACCTCACTAAAATATGTATCTGAAAGAGACACGTTAGTATTAGATTCCTTACCTTAGAATATCCCCAGGCGTCGGACTGGATCCGGAAACTTTTGCGTAGCAGTACCCTTGCGCGTCAGTAGGCGTCGTCTGCGGCTCCGCGTCCGTCGTCGGCGTCGTGGGCGCCGTGATGACGTCGTCGGAGTACTTAGACGCTGCCTCCGCGTGCTGACGTCAGTTCTTTTTTCCGCGCCAGCAAGCGCAGATCTGGAAAAAGCAGTAACCCTTAGTCAATTTTTGACTAACTTTTTGTATCATTTTTGATCATTTCTCAAAGTCTACGACTCCGATCGGTGCCGTAGCGATGCCTGGCTTTAAGCACTGCGAGGATTGCGACCGCACGATGTCGGTCACGGATCCTCACCACCTGTGCCTAACTTGTCTAGGCGTCGACCACGACGACAAGGCCTGCTCCGACTGCCAGGCCCTCTCTTCGAAAGCCAGGTGGGAGCAGTCCCGTGCGAGGTCTCGGTCCCACGAGAGGTCGAGGGAGAGGTCGCGGGCTCGGAGCCACCACAGTTCCGAGAGTAGGCCGCACTCCTCCGGGTCGAAGTCGTCGTCAGGTAAGAAGCACAAGAAGTCCAAGAGGTGTCATCGCTCTTCGGACTCCCCCTGACGCTCGCGCGATGCGGCCGGGGGTTCGGGTGACACCACCCACGCGGCTCCGTCGGAGTCGCGGCGCCGCGTCCAGCTCCACACCCTCCGGTCCCTGGGCAAGACGCGACGCCGGAGGAGATCGAGCGCTTCCTTGTGGCCATGAGGAAACTCTCTCCTCCGACGGGCTCCGCGGCGCCTTCGGGCCCAGCGGACCCGTCTGGGGCCTCTAGCGGGTCGGGGGCTTCGGCCCCGACGCCGTCGGTTGCTTCGACCCCGACGCCACAGGGCCTCACAATCCCGACACCGCCGTGCCTTCGGGCCCGGCGCCGCAGGGTCCAGCGGGCCCGGCGCCGCGGGACCCCGCTAGACCTTCTTCGGGATCTGGGTCGTCGCCGGTGGACCTTACGACCTCCCCGGCGTCGGACCAGCAGGTGTCGCCTCCGGCGCCGCCCTCCCCGATACCTCCTTCGTTCCTGTTCCGACGTCGGGACGGCCCCGATGGGTGCCGCTCCAGACGCCGTTTGGGGAGTTTCACTTCTATGAACAGGCCCCATTGATTGAGAACCCTGAGTATCATGAGATGGGTGATGAAGGGGATTGGGAGGGGTCTGAGGACCCTCTGACCCGAGAGTGTCAGTCTTATGAGGACTGGGCAGGATACCTTGGGGAGGCCAGTGGCCTGCACACCTCTCCAGACACTGGTTTTGTCTCCCCTCCCACCGTGGCTTCGGAGGAGGGGGCAACCTAAAGTGTGGTGTTGATGAGGGCTGCCAAGGCCTTGGGCCTTGAGCTCCCCGTCGCGGCCGTGAGGACTAATCTCCTCACTGAGGTCCTTAAACCGCAGTCAAGCTCGGCCGAGCCTCTGCTTCCCTTTAATGAGGCCTTGACCGACGTTCTTCTGGGCACTTGGTCCAAGCCCGCTACGGGTTCGCCCGTAGATAGGAACGTGGCCAGACGCCACCGCCCAGCCCCGGACGACCCATGTTTCCTGTCCACCCATCCCACCCCCGAGAGCCTGGTCATCCAGGCCTCCAATTCCTAGACCGCATTCCCGTCGGCGCCGCCGGACAGGGAATCCAAGAGGTACGAGCAGTACGGTAAAAAGATCTTCTCGTCCCTTAGTCTGGGACTGCGGTCTTCCAATACCGCATGCCTCTTGGGCCGTTACACCCACTCTCTGTGGGATACGGTTGCGGAAGTGCTGCCAGAGTGTCCGTTGGAGGTACGGGCCAAACTCGGCCAAGCACTTGTGGAGGGCCGGGATGCAGCCAAATATTCTATCCGGTGTGGGCTGGATACCACCGACTCACTAGGTAGAGCAATGGCAACGACGGTGGCGGTCAGACGCCACGCCTGGTTGAGGTCCGCCAACTGTTCGGCCGATGTCCAAAACACTGTGATGGACATGCCATTTGATGGCCGTCGCCTCTTTGGCGACAAGGCAGACCATGCGCTTGAGCGCTTTAAGGACTCCAGGGCTAGGGCCAAGTCCTTGGGCCTCTCGGCCCCGCGCCAGCAATCTGCTGCCTTTCACTCCTTTCGTGGCCACAGAAGAGGTGTACCCACACGTGCTGCCAGCCACGCTCCGCAAGGTAATACCCAACGCGGTGGCGGCCGTGGGAACCGGCGGTCGGGGACAACGGCGAGGTCAGTCCACACCTTCCCCCGCAGCATCCGCCTCAAAACCCTCCTAGTCCGTGCTTTCAGGCCCATGTGACGCCAGTGGGGGGCAGGGTTCGCCATCACCAGCTCCACTGGCGCACTGTCACTTCGGACAGGTGGGTGCTGCAAATCGTCCGAAGGGGCTACTCCCTCCCCTTCGAGGCGACTCCTCCAGCCATGCCACCGCAGAACCACCGTGTATCGGTGATCATTTGCGACTTCTGCAGGAGGAAGTTACGGCCCTCTTGGCCAAGGGGGCCATCGAGCGCGTTCCTGGGCCAGAAGTAGGGTGTGGTTGCTACTCCCACTACTTTCTGGTACCCAAGAAGGGCAAAGGGGCCTACGCCCTATCTTGGACCTAAGGAACGTCAACGGCTTCCTCCGGAAGGAGAAGTTCAAAATGCTGACACTGGCTCAGGTCCTAGCTGCCCTGGACCCAGGAGACTGGATGGTAGCGTTGGACTTTCAGGACGCTTATTTCCACATCCCCGTCCTGCCGGCCCACCGGCGCTACCTGCGGTTCACGGTTGGCCACGAGCACTTTCAGTATACCGTGCTCCCCTTCGGCCTTACCAGCGCCCCACGGGTGTTCACAAAGGTGATGGCGGTGGTCGCAGCTCATCTGCGCAGGTTAGGGGTTTCAGTCTTCCCCTACCTCGACGACTGGTTGTTGAAGGCGGGCTCGCCCCAGGCAGTCGTCAGCCACCTCCAGACTACAGCAGATCTGCACCGGCTGGGGTTCTCCATCAATGTGCCGAAGTCACACCTGTGCCCCTCTCAGAAGCTCCTTTTCATCGGAGTGGGTCTCGACTCGGCACGGTTTCGGATTTATCCACCCGAACAGCGGGTCCGGGATATTCAGGCTCTGATTCCCATCTTTCAGCCGTTATCCCGGGTCTCGGTCAGGTTGACGCTGCGGCTTCTGGGGCTGATGGCCTCCTGCTTCCTACTGGTGCATCACGCCAGGTGGCGGATGCGGGCTCTGCAGTGGGACCTAAAGTTTCAGTGGGCCCAGCATCAGGGCAACCTGTCCGACCACGTCCTGATCTCGAAGGGCACTGCGAGACAGCTGCAGTGGTGGCTCACAGACCGCGATTGGGTCAGCGGCAGATCCCTCTCCCTTCCCCAACCGGAGCACGTAGTTGTGACGGACGCGTCCCTCCAGGGCTGGGGAGGCCACATGGGGGAGGCGGAGATCAGAGGCCTCTGGTCTCCGGCGGAGGCCCGGCTCCACATCAACCTGTTGGAGTTACGGGTGATTCGTCTGTGTAGGAAGGTAGATCCCTGACTATGGTTGCCCCCAACTTTTTGCCTGGTGTTTTGCTGGTTTTCTGACTTAGTTGACCTGGGGCCCTGCTATTCAGGACCCCAGGCCTACTGCTCTCTCTGTAAAATGGATTCCATGTACCTTAGGTACATATCTAATTGGATACTGAGTCACCTTATCAGTCCCTGTACAGTGTACCTTAGGTACCCAGGGCATAGGTGTACCCAGGGCCTACCAGGGGCTGCAGCATGTATTATGCCACCCCTGGCTGGCCATCCAAATCTGACACAACTGGCTGCACGACAGCTGGGGCAAGGTGGTGTAATCACCCTTTGCTTTAGATATAGTATACCTATATCTAACCCTAAAATGGACACACAGATCTCCTATCAGTCACTCCTATGGCAGGCCTTAACAATCCTGAAGGCAGAGTGCTTGGAATCGTGTGAGATGGTGCTCTGGCATGAGCTGAGCCTGTCTGCGGCTTTCGGGATCTATCCCTTAGCCGTTTCCATGATATCGCATACCATATACTCTTAAGTGCATTATAATCCTCGCGGTTATATGCCAACTCTGGTATCGCTTTATCAAAACATGTCGAGTAAGGTGTCATACGAATTGGAATACTAACCCCTCGCCAATTCTGGCGACGGGGTTAGCATTCCACCCTTCTAGAGGGACACGACATGTATGTAACCCCTAACCCCGGTTAAAGTCAGACAGAGCCTTAGCATCCACAAAATGGATGCTGCCACCGAGACACAAGTCTGCCCTCCTGCTGCTGGGAGTCCTCCCAGAGCAGGAGATAAGGACAAAGGGTTTCCTGCCAGGGGCGGTGCCAGCACCGTCCCAGACAGGGTTTTGTGTATTGTAGGTAGGCAGGGCTTCAGAGGAAGGTGACTGCACGTGGCACCCCGGTGCTCACTGTGCATAGGCTGGCTTAAACCAGTTCCAGGGACACTCCAGACCCTGTGCTGGGGAAAAGCCCGCCAAGGAAGTGGGTGTAACCACCCCCCTCCTGGTCTCACCCCTAGGGCAGGACTTAGTCACGTGCCAGCCCCCTTTTCCAAGATAAAGGTAGAGACTGGCCCCCTTCCAAATCAGATCATCTTTGAATCCTGAAACTACTTTCCACGAAAGGAACTCAAGACTTCTTCCTAAGATTTCTCCCTTGTGACTAAGGAGTAGTCACCCTGCATCCGCAGGCACCATCTTAAGAACACTGCGGTCTGCTGCAAGTCTCTCCTCCGGATCAAGACTGCCCAGCTCGACGAGAACCGGCTTCCCTGGCACCTCTGACCTCTACCTACATCATCAGTCACGCTGAGATTCGTGGGTGTGACGAGACCTCGAGGGACCGGCCATCTTCAAGACTGCACGACTTCTGCACAGCAAGCCCGCCGAGTAATTTCCTGGTGAGTGCTTTGGGGTCCGAGAAGCCCCGACCCTGAGCAGCTCCAGCACCGAAGTGCAGCCTCCCAGCATCTCCACGATCTGCGTGGGGCCCTTCTGCTTTTTGCTGCTCACCGCGTTGTTTGGCTACTAGCCCGCTGGCTTGTGGCCTTCTGAACGACGCCCGACGACATCACTGCTGCTAGTCTGGTTGCTCCAGACTGGCCCTTGCTTCCCTCCATCGGAGAAGTACCCTGGACCCTCCTGGTCCGGCTAAGACGCCATTTTACCATTCCACCGCGTGGGCCTTGCATTTGCCAAGACTTGTTGCCCAATCCTGGGTCCAGCGACGTCGACAGCAAGAACCTTCGTGGGACAGCTCGCACCTCCATCCTGGTCGCCGACAACGCCTCCTGGTCCGAGAGACTGCAGAGCCCAGCAGCGCCCACTCACCTGACTGCGGTGACTTCGCCCGGTGCCATCCTGGTGCCCACTTAATCACTGGCTAGTGATTCAAGAACTTGGTCCCCTCTGCTTTCAGGTTTTCTTCTTCCCTGATCCAGGCTTGGATCCATCGAACTTTCCTTCACTGGTCGCCTGCCAGCAACTTCCTTCTTCCAGGCTCCTGGTCCGGCAACGAGATTCCCGACGTCTTTTCAGACCTATGCAGCTGCAGCCCCTGGGCTAGGTAACTTCGGCACTTCGGTGTCCCAGCATAGCCTCACTATCCTAGGGTCAGGATCCACTGTCGTTTTCTCCCTACCAGGTCGGGTTCGCCCGTGAACACTAACTTTGCCTTTACTAGCTTCCATAGACTTTGTCCCGCATCCCGCGTGAGAGTGCACACTCTGCACCCGAGTCCCCTAGGCCTCCTAGAAGTAATCTAACGATTCTATAGTCAAGTCCTAGCGATTCCAAAGCCTATTAGTACTGTACTTACCTGCTAGTAATTTCGCCTTCCACTTTTAGAGTATATGGTTTTTCGTGCCCCTCGGGCATTTGTGTATAACGTGCTAACTTAAGTATTTTCGTAAGAGTTTTGTTGTGTGCCTAGCACCCTGTCCTCATAAAGAGTACAGGGTTGTTGTGATTCTAATAAATACACTGTTTATTTTCATAACACTTGTGTGGTGTCCTTTCACTGGGTGTTCAAGGGGTACTGTGATGGTAAAACAGCTGGCTTAACACGCCCTCTAGAGTCTTAGCCTTAGACTGCTCGTATCCATGCTACTAGGATAGCTGGTCTATAAGGTTGACTTACAACCAATCATCAATAAGGGTTGTTTGGACTGATATATAGTGATCACTAGAATAGTGAACACTGCACATCAGGCCAACTTCTCACAGTCTGGCACTGAAAGCATTCCTCCCCTCTGTCCGGGGGAGTGTAGTGCAGGTGTTCACGGACAACACCACCGCCATGTGGTACTGCAACAAACAGGGCGGGGTGGGGTCGTGGACCCTTTGCCAGGAGGCTCTGCGCCTCTGTCAATGGCTGGAACGCCAGGGCGTGACCCTGGTGGCTCAACACCTGGCAGGTTCTCTGAACGCCAGGGCGGACGAGCTCAGCCGTCGGTGCATGATGGATCACGAATGGCGTCTGAACTCTGACGTGGCGCAAGGCCTCTTTCAGCAATGGGGAGAGCCTTGGTTAGATCTATTCGCCACCGAATAGAACGCGCAATGTCATCAGTTCTGCGTGTTGGAATTTCCAAGGCGGCACTCGCTCGGAGGCGCTTTTCGTCGCGAGCGGAGTTACGGTCTATTGTACGCCTTTCCGCCTATACCACTTCTGCCCAGAGTGCTGAAGAACATCAAGCACGACCGGGCCCAAGTCATCCTTGTGGCTCCGGACTGGGCACGAAGGTACTGGTATCCAGAGCTACTCAGTATGTCAGTCGATCCCCCGGTTCGTCTGCCTCTTCAGGAGGACCTTCTGTCGCAGCAGCAGGGGACGGTCCTCCACCCGAACCTGTCCAGTCTCCACCTCCATGCTTGGAGATCGAGCGGCGACAGTTGAGGCCATTTGACTTGCATCCTGAAGTCTGTAACGTCATTCTGGCAGCCAGGCGTCCCTCCACAAAGTCGGTATACGCCTGCAGGTGGAACAGATTTGTGGCATGGTGCACAGCAAAGGCTGTGTATCCTCATGCTGCCCCTCTCTCTGAGGTTCTTCTCTTCCTTCTTTCTCTTGCCCAGCAGGGCTCTGCTCTGGGCACTATCAAGGGCTACCTTTCTGCCCTTTCAGCCTTTCTGAGGCTGCCTGATCAACCTTCTTTGTTCAAGTCCACTATTGTAAATAGATTTCTAAAAGGCATCACACACACATTTCCTCCTGTTCCGTTTGTGATGCCTCAGTGGGACTTGAACCTGGTTCTTACGTTTCTGATGTGCGCTCCTTTTGAGCCACTTCACAACTGTCCTCTCCGCCTTCTTACTCTGAAGACTGCTTTCCTGGTTGCCATTACCTCTGCCAGGAGAGTGAGTGAGCTCCAGGCCCTTTCTTGTACTCCACCTTTCCTTTCTGTCCATCCGGACAAAGTGGTATTGCGTACTAAGCCATCTTTCCTGCCCTAGGTTGTCACGGCCTTCCACATCGGGCAGTCTATCACCTTGCCAACCTTCTTCCCGCCACCGCATCCCTCTAAAGAGGAAGAGCGGCTCCACCGTCTGGACCCAAAACGTGCGCTCTCATTTTACTTGGATCGCACACGCCAGTTCCGGGTGGATGACCAACTCTTTGTTGGTTAAGTGGGCGCTAAGAAGGGGAAAGCCGTGCACTAGAGGACCATCTCCCGGTGTGTATCCAGGCATGCTACTCCTTGGCTAGGAAGGAGCTCCCTGTTGGATTACGGGCTCATTCCACCCGAGCCACGGCGACTACAACTGCCCTGGGCCGGGGGGTGCCCTTACAGGACATCTGTCAGGCGGCAACGTGGGCATCACTGCACACGTTTGCAAGACACTACTGCCTGGACAGCCAAGTCCGGAGGGATGGCTTCTTTGGCCGTTCTGTCCTCCAGGACTTTCTGGTGTGATTATTGGTTCGCAGACACACCACCGGGGTTGGTATTGCTGGGGTATCTATTCTAAGGTAAGGAATCTAATACTAACGTGTCTCTTTCAGATGCACAAGTTACTACTTGTGTAACGATATATCTGTAAGAGACATTAGTTAGTATTAGATTCCTTACCGACTCACCCATCCTCCCCATTCTGCGAACCGATATCTAGGGTTAGGGTTACCCCCTTTCAGGGCCCTAGTTTCAATTGCACCAGAGTTGGTTTTTAACATGGCTCTGCGTTTCTGGCGCGGAAAAGCTGTGTCTAAGAACTGACGTCAGCACGCGGAGGCGGCGTCTAAGTACTCCGACGATGTCATCACGGCGCCCACGACGGACGCGGAGCCGCAGACGATGCCTACCGACGCGCAAAGGTACTGCTACGCAAAAGTTTCCGGATCCAGTCTGACGCCTGGGGATATTCTAAGGTAAGGAATCTAATACTAACTAATGTCTCTTACAGATATATCGTTACACAAGTAGCAACTTGTGCATTTTATCATTCGGAGTTCAGGCATACTAAGCTTGAATTTCTACCATGTTCTCTGAGGCAGTTAGGATTATAAGCATGTAATAATCTAACAGCCCATTCTGGCCTATGGAAAACAGGTAGTCTTGAAATAGTGAAAACAAAATGGCTGTAATTTACTTTTAGGACATTCCACACACATCAGGGCTTGTCCTACCTTATACTTACAATGCACCCTGCCCTTGGGCCTACCTAAGGGGTGACTGATATGAAGAAAAGGGAAGGTGTAGGGACTGGCAAGTGGGTGCACTTGCCCAGTCAGCGCACTTGCCCAGTCAGCATGACAGTACCAGACTGCACGCAGGCTCTGCAATGGCACACCTTAGACACATTTTACACGGCTGTTTCTTTGGGTGGCACAACCAGTGCTGCAGGCCCACCAGCTGCATTTGGATTTACAAGCCCTGTGCACAATCAATGCACTGTACTAGGGTCTGACAAGTAAACCAAATAGCCAAACATGGAACCACTGATTAATGCATCAATTTACAATAGGGAGCACTTGCACTGTGGCACTGGACAGCAGTGGCACAGTGCCCAAAGCATCTAACACCAGCAAAAACACATGAGGCAACAGCAAAAATGGAAGGGAGACCCACGCCAATGATGCAAGGCCTAACACATTGTATTATTATTTGGATTCTAGCAAGGTTCAAGTTTTGCTACCTTTATGTAAACCTATAAATTGAAGCTGTACATATATGTGGTGAAGCAGTTAATGCACCATAAGTCTGTGCACACCGAAAAAAGTACATGTTTAAAAGTATTCATCAATTTCTAGCCAATATCTTCCTACATTAGAAAAGGTTGGAAATTTACTTCAGACAAAGGGAGGAATAAGCATGTTTTCATGGTGGGAAATAAGAAATGTAGCGAAAGCAGAATTTACTCCAGTATTGAAACTTTCATAGATTCACATGTTTGACTCATTCCCCGTCATCAAGCTAGGAGTCCCCGGTACATTTAAACAATAATGTCCCAAAAGACATAGACCCTAAAAGCCTAAGGCCTCATCATTTAGTAACATATACGTGTCCTTATTTAAAAAAGGACCAAACTTGGAAAACAACCAATCAGATGACACCACCCTGTAGAACCTTCCTGAGAGAAGCTCCAGTCGTTCAGATTTTCTACCTCACGCCGTGCTAGGGAGTCTCCACTGAACTGTGCTCTGTTTTTTTCCTCACAACTCTTAGGCATGACTTTTCTATAGGTTTTTTCTTCTTTTTGACTGCAGATATATACATTATACAGATCACTGTATATGTTTTTGGGCAGAGTAAACCAACGTTTCCATGTCAGAAACACCTTAAAAAGGAATTCTTGGGGCGTGGCCAAGATGGCGGCGGAGTAGGACGCACTCTTCGGTCCCTCCGGCGCCGCATCTAATAAAGCTTTGTATATAGCCCGGTAGGGTGTCCAGCAACTGCCCAACAGGCGCAGCGGGAGTGCCGGTGCACTTGAGGAAGCAGTTTGGCGCTGGGATTTGCAGCCTGCGTAGCCCCCGAATCCCCGGGGTCGCGTACGACCGAGGCGGAGCTTGGAGCTTGGAGCGTGGAGCGTGGCAGGAGCGGTGGACCTAGAGCTGCCGCGCTCGGCCGGAATTGGGAAAGGAGAGCGCAGACGGCCGTGACCCAACCGCAACACCTCCCACGGCAGCAAACGGAGTGGTGGGCGGCGGCGGGACCACCCTCCTGGCCTGTGCATCGGGGGCTGGGGCGGTGGCCTTGTGAGTTTGTACGCCCCCCAGGACGCCTGGGCTCGGTATCCGGCCTGGTGGTGACGTGCCTGGGCCTGGAGGCAGCAGGAGAACACCGCAGACGAGACCGGTGACCCGTCGCGGGGAGCCGTGGTTGAGGGCCCGCCCGGACGCGGGCAACAGGACGGATGCCATTTTGAGGCCTGCGTCGCCATACTCATTCCGCCACAAGCAGAGAGGAAAGGTTTGGATCACCGGCGCTCGAAGGGCCTAGCAGGGGTCCGCTTTGCTTGGAGACACGGCCGCCCGGTCCCCCGTGACTGTGCAGTGGTGGGGCGAGCAGGGACGGACATTGCTACGTTCACCCGCGTGATATTGGCGGTAAGGTGACCTGCATTTTGGGCCTACTCTTCCTGGCCCCTCGGCCGCAGAAGTAGCTACGCAGTGAAAGACCGAGATACCTTGGGCACACGGTGTTGAAGTGAGTGAGAGGGCGGGGAGGCCCATCCGGACCCTCCGGAGCGCAACAGCTGGGCGATTGGTGGGGACCTGATGCCGAACGGGGTAGCGGCTGTGCCAGTCAATACCGGGGGGCCGAGTTATGGCGGCGCCCAGACTCAAAAAAGACAAGCTGCCGAAAGACACTGGGCAGAAAGTCGCGCAACAAGCGGCATCACCAAGCACTGGGAAATCTCCGCACCGTGATGACCCGGAGGGGCCAGCGACCAAAGCCTTCATGCTGGAACTTTTTGCAGCAATCAAAGAAGACATTACGGAGCTGCGGTCCCAGCTTGCATCTGACCTAAGGGAAATGCGACGAGATGTCGATGCGGTTGGGGAACGTGTCTCGACCCTTGAGGACCATGACCTAAGCACTGCGGAGGATATACACAGGTTGCAGCAGGATGTCCTACGCCTCACGGAGCAAAACCTGGACCTCCAGGCGCATACGGAGGACCTGGAAAATCGGTCCCGCCGAAATAACATACGAATACGGGCGGTGCCATGGAAAGGTGAAGGTACGGACCTGCGGGAGTACGTTGACGCGCTTTTTCGATCTATCCTGGGCGATGCAGCGCCTCCGGAGATCAAGCTGGACAGGGTACACCGTGTTGGTCTACCGCGAGGCACTAAGGCCCCACCTCCTGACATCCTGGTCTGCGTCCACGACTTCCAACTCAAGGAGCAAATCCTACGGATGGCATGGAACATTTCTCCCGTGGCATTTCGAGACCATCGGCCTGTGCTATACCAAGATCTTGCAGCCTCCACACTGGCCAAGCGCAGGACCTTCCGACCCATCACTACCTTTCTTTGGGAGCAAGGGGTGCCCTACTCCCGGGGTCACCCGTTCAGACTTATCTTTAAATGGAACTCGAAGCTCATCCAAATCCGTTCGCTAGAGGCTGCCTGCGAGCTCCTGGGTCTGAAATTTCCTGGAGGGTCGCCTAACGATGATGTCCCCCCTTCCAGGCGCCGTCACCACTCTCAGGAGTGGCAGAGGGTCGGCAAGCCTGCGACTTCGCCGAGACCAGATCCTGCGATCACTCAGCGAGAATGGGGGGCAGCAGTTGCCTCGGTGGCCCGTGTGACGGAGGCGACGATGGAGGAGTGAGATTTCTGCTCTGGATGTACACCCTTGGGCGCATTGGCTGGTGCCGGAGGGGACCACCTACCCGTGGTTCCAGGACTCAGTCCCGACGGACGGCGCGAGAGACAGGAGGATGTTCACCTGTTCCACCTTTGTGCGCCCTCCTAACTTCGTCACCAATCACCTTCGGATGATGGACAATACGTATGTTTTGAAATGTTGGTTTTACTTTGTTCTTTCTGTTTCTTTTCCCTTTCTTTCCTCTCTGGGGTTCTTTTGGGGAGGGGGGAGGGCGCGAGGGGGGGACAGGTTCCAGGTCCAGTGATGTGCTTATTAGCAAGCGGGATGACTCTCACCTATACCAGCAAGGCGAGGGGGCCTGGCCCCCGCGAGTTGTCGCATGGCCCCGTCTGAATTGCGGGTCCTCACACTAAACGTGCGGGGACTCAACAATCCGGTGAAACGGAAGGCGATACTCTCCCTTTTGGAGGCCTCCAAAGCTGACATTTGCCTCCTGCAGGAAACTCACCTGTTGCCAAAGACTGCTCTAGGATGCGCTCCCGCTGCTTCCCACACCAATTCTACTCCTCCTCCTCCTACTAAGACGGCCGGGGTGGCGATCCTGGTGGCCCAAGGGTTCAAGGGGAAAGTGCTACAGAAGGGGGCGGAATTGAAAGGGCGACTGCTCGCATACAGGTTCTCCTTAGGAGACTCCACCTTCACGTTGTGCTCCAGTTATGCACCAAATGAAGGCCAGGAGAAGTTCCTCAATACGGCCCTCACAGAAATCGCCACAACTCCTGACCGACATATTCTGGTGGGGGCGGGATTTAAACTTAGTGATGGACACTATAAAAGACAGGTCGGGGCAAAGACACTCACAGACTGGGGCGCTCTCGGCAGAGGGGGTGGCCAGGTTGGGGATGTGGGACTCATAGACTTATGGCGTAGCCTTCATCCAGACGAGAGGTGGTACACATACTACTCGCATACCCACAAAACCTATGATCGCCTCGATCACTTCTTGGCCTCCGCCTCTCTGCGTGCGCTTGTTACTGAAGCTGAGATTGAAGCCGCGTCTCTGTCTGACCACTCACCCGTACTAGCGGTGTTCGCCTTTCCCCCGACATCTCGCATACCCCGCACCTGGAAATTGCGCGATACACTCTTGCAGAGGGTGGAAGTGGTGGAAAGGCTTAAGGGGTCCATTAACGATTACCTAACACATAATAACTCCACTGACACCTCGCTAGCTACTCGCTGGGCGGCGCTCAAGGCGGTCATTCGGGGGGAATTGATAGCAATATCGGCTGCTGAAAACTCGGAGCGAGCGTGCAAACGAGAGGAGCTCTCACAGAAAAGGCGCGAACTGGAACATATGCATCAGCGTACCGGGGCCCCAAGGGTGTGGAGACAGCTGCGGCAGATGCGACAACAATTGGCTGCGTTAGACCAAGATAGGGCAGAATATGCTGCGTTCAGGGTGAGACACCTTTACTACACAGGGGGGGACAGGTGCGGGAGGCTGCTGGGGCGGGCACTGAGGGAGGTGCAGCAACGCCACGCAGTTCAGGAGATTCATACACAAGATCGTGGGGTGGTTACCGAGGACGCGGACATTGCAGAAGCTTTTAGCGCTTTTTACACTTCCCTATACGCAGAATCTCCCTTAGACCCGGCAGAGGGTGCGAGCTTTCTGGAGGCCATGAGGTTCCTTAATTTTGATTTCATTTTACATTCAAACTCCATTTTGTGTTGCCTTTACACAGGCTGCATGATTCACGAAGTGTTTCTGCCCTTTGGACTGCAACGTGTTGAAAACCCCCTCTCTGTCCTTGTTTTGAAACTCATCTCAGACACCAGCTGGCCTAACCAATTCTTGTCTGGACCACCTAATCCCTGTATCAACTATCTGTTAGCCTTTAGCATTCTTCTCGTGCTGTATCTTATCTTTTGGCCTTCGCTATTCTCTCCCTGTGTTTTCCTATTCCACAACCTTTTCCTTTGAAGCACGCAAACATGTTCTGCCATTACTGATTGACCTATAGGTGCTGCCATAGATTGACTTATCGGGTCGGGCAAAAGCATGACTCAAAGGGGATGTTCTGGTTTCATGATGCTTTGTTTTGAATGTTTTCCTATTCGCTAATATTTGGCAGATCTTGTATGCCCATGTTAGGTATTTTGCATGCTTGCAAAAGCTAGGACTGCCCCTTACTTTTATGCTGAGTTTGTAACCCTAAGCATATAAAAGGCCTCTGTTTTCTGTACTCTTTAATCTACCTCATTCAGTTACTACGGCTTCTGTGTGACGTAGCCTCACTTATAAGTTTAATAAAGATGTCTTTTCATATTTCAGCTTCTGTGCCAAGTTCTTCTTTCTATTAGTAAGTATTCCCTGAGAATGAAGATTTCAGTTTCTTTAAATGGCCAACGTGGGCTTCATCAGAGAAGTGACTTTCTGTGGGAGTGATCTTGTCAGAAGACTGAAATCTACTAAGGAGGACAGGACGGGACTCTACTACTCTGTGCACAAGGATTCTGGAGATATTTCTGTCTCTGCAGCCCGGTATATTTCTGATCTTCCTGATTTTGATCCTCCACATGATGTCACTCCTGACTGAGAACCTTTTTGGCGTGAGTATTCTAAAAAAGAGACCGTTAGGTCATTTAGAACTTGGCAGTTAGAATTTGGATAACCTTTTGATTGGTAAGAGTAAGGTAGTTTTAGTAACCCTTACTGTAGCTTTGGAACTTTGGAATTTGTGTTGGCCAACTTCTGATTTGTATGGATTTGATATGCAAATTGCAATTTGTGTAGGCAGGTAATGAGGAGATATTTCTCCATTTGGTTTTGTTGAACGGTGCACGTACGAAAAGTACATTAAGCACTATTTTGATTATAATACTTGCAATTTCTGCAGTATTTTTGGCATGCCTGTTTTCAAGCTCACAGAGAAGAATGTGTTGCTTTTTTTTTTTTTAAAGGTACCATAGTGTGATGTGAAGTAAATTAGCCGGTTCCCCTAGAAAGAATATTTAAATAGGTTTAGGTTTAAAAACATATTTCTTCCTTGGTGATTTTGTATCCCCAGGGAATTAAAATATGACATTATGCAAAACAAGGATCCTTTGTTCTGTGCAATTTTTTTATGAATGAAGATATGCAGAATGATTTTTGGTGTTCTGCTAGCCAAAGCTAGTGAATTGAGTGTATTTTCGCTTCTTGGATATACATCAGTCTGTTGGGCTGTTTTTGCAGTCTTTTGGAACACTATTGAGAAGTGTTTCTTGTAAATATGACCTACAACTAAGTATTTGCAAATGGTTTGGTTTAAGTACAGTCTGTGGGCTGTCCTTGGTTTCTGTCCTGAGTATTGATTTGTGGGTTAAATGTGTGTTTAAATGTCTATGTGGTTTTCCCATTAGTGCAACTTTTGTAAGTACATAGCGATGGCGCTATTCACGAAATGCATGGTTAAAGCGCGCTGTATTGTGTGTCCTGAGTGTTTGACCCCTTTCTGTTTATGTCTGAAATGAGCTCAATGTCTGTTCGTGGTTTTTCTTGATGTTTTCAGTCTATTAAGCAAAATGTCTAAATGCTTAAAAACTAAAATATAAATTCACATTCACTAGGAATAAAAAAGAGCCTCAAAAACGAAAATGGTGTGTTTTGTAGGAAAACAAGCTTATAGTATTTTTACTTACAAATGTTATATTAGATATTAACAGGCAAACACTTTCAGCGGAAGTAAATTTTTGCTGAACTCAGACGCATATTATAGAACATGCATTGATGTGTCTTCGTTTGAAAAAGACTGTCACCGTGCTCATGTTACAAACCCTGGGAGACAAGCTAAATAAACAGGAGTATTTACTCAGCCAGGACTTTGCCCTTAGCTAAACACGGGTGAATCTTCGCATTTCAGAATAGTGTTTTAAAAAGGTTCCAAAACTAAGGTTCATTATTTGTATTACAGGAAGACATTTTAATTAAGGGTTTTCCTCTCTCGCATATTCTTGGTTCTGTTGCTAAATAAAAATTGTCCTTTTTTTAGAAAGCAAAAATGTGACGCCAAATTTTGTCATGTTTTAAGTTAGGCTTCTGTGCTTAGGCTTATAAATTAATGCGTCTAAAATGATAGGTAAGGGTTGCAGCTTGCTTTTATATGTGAAATTAGCAAAAATGATTGGGTTTATTAAAAATAATTATTAATTATGAAAAATAATTATTAAAAATAAGTGCTACAAAATTCGTTTTTTACTATTCATGAAGCTTAGTGCTTCTACTGTGACCTCCTAGCATTATAATTTAATTTCAGTTGTGTTGCACTGCATAATGAGGACATTAGCATATGGAATTTCACTTAGCGCAGGCGTAAAAAACTAATTTTTCTAAGGATTTGCATGAGATATGTCTAATGTCCAATCTCTGCAATTTGTAAAGAACATTCTGAGGATGATTAATATGTAACATTATTATAGGATATCTATTTTTAAGTGCCCCAAATATCAAAGTCGAATTTGGGTATTTTTACCATTTAAAATAGCTTTAAAGTGCCTTAGGCTTCAGTAAATGCATACATTTAGGTATAATACAAACTTGCAGGTTGTTCCCATTTGGGGTTGGCTTTAAATGGCTCAGTGAGCCAATGTGCTCGGTGCAGAGCATCCATTTAAGGTTGATGAAATGAGTACCATTGCATAGGGTGGTAACAAGCATTTGCTCTAAAAGCTGGTATGTTGTGTTGTTGAGTTCTGTGAATTATTCACAGTAAATGTTGTTTAATAATCTGAAAATAGAGATAATTTTTTTAGCCCCTAAAAAGGAGAAATTATTTTTCAAAATAGAGTGAATTGTTGCAGGTTAGGAGGAATTAGGAAGGCCTTTTGTCTTTGACAGCCTAGGATAGCTGCAGAGGCTGACTCAAGTCGCGCTGAGGTATTATCTTTAGTTTCCTTGTAAACATGTCGACATCTGTGACCTCGTAAATTAGGGCCTTGTCTCTGTGAAGTGTAGAATGACCTTGCTAAACGGGCCTCTAAAAGGAAGGGTTTCTGGTTTCTCCGTAGGAACATCAGTAAAATTAAAGAACTTAATTTCAAAGGAACAATATAAAAAAAAAGGTTTCTTTGAAAGTCCCAACATCATGCTAAATGCTCTGCAGAACTGATACATTTGTATCTCTGCTCTAAAAAAAATAATGTCTGCTAGTTGCTTTTATTTGACAGAAAATGAAGAATTGCATTAAGTCTTAGACAGAAAATAAGACAAAGCTTTTTATTGAAATTTTGAAGGCTACATGCCTAAGTGAGAACGATTTGCCAGTTAAGAATTATTTTTTCACAGTGGAAATTGTGGCACAAGGCTAACATGGAGTGTCAGTGAAAGAATTTTACTTTTGGAAAGTTAAAACGGCTTAATGTTGCAAGGTGACTGACAAGATGGTAACAGTTAAGTAATGGAAATTTATCTTTGTGTTTGTTAATGTGTAGCATGTTTTGTCTTCTGATTAAAAGTTATAATTGATATTTGTTTGTTATGAGAAATGTCTCTCTTTTGTGTGTTGTGTATTTTTTTTGCTTCTGCCCACAGATCATTCATGGATTGTTCTGGGTGATTTTAAGGCTGACGAGACACGTGAGTTTGGTTGGTTGAAAAGAGATGTGTTTTTGCGTAACGCATTTGGAAAGAAATGTTCATGTTTTTTTTTTATGTTTGTGTATTTGGTCCTATCATGAATTGTTCTTGCTGGTCCTGTATGTCAGAAGTGACACAGTAAGTTGTATTTGACAGCCAAATCTCCACTAACTGGCGATCTGCTGTCAAAAGGAGGGTGAGGATTTTAAACCTGACAAATTAAGCAGGCCCGAATATTGGGTTTTGGGCTTGAGGTTCACAGTGCATGAAGTACATAACATGGTGTTGTGCTTCACCGCTCATTTATATATGCTATTGTTTTGTCTATGCTTTTTGTGCTTGATATACAGCAAGTATATCTGATGGCTTGACATGTGCGTTTTGTGCGTTTTTTTATGCATGCTTTTGTTTTATGTTGCTGCTTTTGATACTATTACAAGTTTACCTGTGTTGTGAAGGGATTTACATGACCATGTGTATCCTGCACAACAGTTGGGTAGATTTGCTCTGACACTAAATTTCACAGATAGACAGACAACACTTCATCAGTGTATGTCAAATTTGGCCATAATGGTATTTGAAGAAAAATTTAAAAAAAGATATACAGGATCAAAGTGTGTCACGTGCTGTTAGTCACGTTACTGCCCCTTCCCTTAAGGAAACAGGCAGCCCTAGATTTATGTATCCTGATTGGACGTAAGGATAAATTATAGATCTGTGACTCTTGTACATGGTGAACTAATTTCTATATTACATTAGTCGGTTTTGTTCTGCTTCCTAAGTAGTGGATGGCTTTGTACCATAAAGGAAACAAGGTTTCATTTTCCCCTGAAGAAAGGAACTGGAACATTAGCTGAGATTACCATATATGGTGTAGCGCCAGCGGTAGAGCTAACATTTGTGAACTATTTTTGATTTTTGTTCACCCAAGTTATTTCTTGTTCTTCCTATAGATTTTTCTTTAGCCGCTTTTTCCCTGACCGATGTCCATCGTGCCTAGTTATTGGGGATTTCAGCTGTGACCTAGTCCCATTTCTCTTTTCCATATTCCTTTCACTAGTCAGCTTTTATTATTGTTGATGTATTGTTCATGTTCACACTTCCAGATTGCAGTATTGTACTAGGAACCCCCATATTATGTATAATTCCTTTTTGTATGACCAGACTGGTTTTCAAGAATTTTCCTTAGACCTACTTTGATTTTTTCCAGTCTGACTGTCAGGGTAGTGATGGACTGGTTAACTGACTCAATGCTATAGTAAGGCAAGTTTTCCACCTCAATAGGAGATACCTTACATTTATTTTTTAAAACATGATACATTTTCAATGACTATTTTAATTTGGATTTTTACCCTTTTGTTCCTACTTGTTTAGTTTTTGGTGGGATCAGATGTGTCCTAAATAATGGAAATAACAGGACTCCCTAGTTCTTGTCTTTTGTTTCCACATTTTGATCATTAGCCTTTGTACTGCATAGTGCACCTAATGCACAGTTATTAAAAAGGGAGGTATCTACATGTCCCTGATAATCTGTATTATGTCATTTCTCTTTTGAGATGTTTTAGATAAGGAATTTAGGAACACCTATATTTAATCATTGAGAGAAACATGTGTTTACCCCATTAGATGATGCCACTATGTGTAAGGACATCCATTTAGATAGAATTCTCATGTAGTTATCTACCCTTAGATGGTAGAGGATATGCTCTTGCATGGAAACCCAATTGAAGAGATTAGAAGCACTGTTTTGCTTATTGCCTTTGTCTTTGTATTCTATGAGAATGACAGGGTATTTTAGATCACAATAGTCCCATGGCGTATAGCCACTCCTTTGAAGATTGCAGGCCACCTGTTTGCAGTCCCTTTGTTAAATGAACTGTTTTTGTACTAAATTGAAGGAAACTAACAACTGTGTCCCATTTCCTACGTCACTAGGTTCTGCTGGATTAAGTCATAATAACCTGCGAACCTCTGATGTAAGTCTAATTCCCATCAGTGACAGCTACAGTCTCAGCACCCAGAAAGTAGCAAGGTTGGATAGTGATCGCCAGCAAGCCATCAATGGTATGTTCAAAGTATTGTGCTTGCTTCATCAGAAGGCGTTGAACATCAGAGAAGAAGGAGGATCCGGTTTTGCCACAGAACCAGAATTTCAGTGCAAAAGAGCGAAAGAGAAGGATTCCTGTTGTTTTTGAGGCTTCAGTTTTTCACCTGTCATGTGCTGGTAACCTCTGACAGTGTGCAGTCCCTTGAGCCCCTTGGCCTGAGTTTTGGCCACACAACCCCTTTTCCTTTGCTCCAACGGAAGTGCAGTGCACCGGAGGATTCAAGATTGGCAAAAGGCAGTACATTATGGTGCCCATGAAAGAGCAGCCTGAGCGTTCTCTGACACTGAGTAATGAGTGTTGGAGCCTGAGAATGTAGACCCGGATCTGCATAAAATGATCTGTGCCCTTGATCAATGGAGATCACACTATCTGTAGTGCCTGCCACAGAGGAGAGATATTGGTGCACTGCCTTGAGACAATGAGACAGTCGAATGAGCTGTGAGTGTTTGCCAGGAGGGCACTCCAACGGATACTGAGAAGCACCATTTACATGAAAGGCCTGAATGAAGAGGCCCATGTGGAAGAAAAAAAACAGAAGACGATTTGATGGACAATAGAAGCCTGCCAGAGAGGCTTGGACGGACTCTGGGTATTTCCCGTGCGATTGCATAAAATGGGTGTTAGGAGACTGATTCTTATTGTTTTGTTGGCATTGTTTTAGAGTAGTATTCTGTTTAGTAAAAGCAGAATAAAGTCCATTCTCTGTGGAAGAGTATCCCTTTTCATCTAAGAGCATTGATAAGGATTGCCACTGTTTCACTTGAGTATATAATAGTTACTGAAAGCCATAGGAGCTATGAAAATGTTACTAGATAATTTTAGGATTTGCTTTTGCCTAGAGTTGTAAAAAAAATGGTAATCCTGTTTGTAATAGTGGTCATTACTTTCTTCTGCTATCTAAATGTTGAATGTTTTGTTCTTTTTGTATTCCTGCTGATAGCTTACATATATCTGTTTTATGAAATGAGTAGAATGCTCGCCTAAGCAAGGAATTAGGATTTGCCTGTGTAATGGCAAAAGGAGGGTCTGAGGTTCCTTAATTTTGATTTCATTTTACATTCAAACTCCATTTTGTGTTGCCTTTACACAGGCTGCATGATTCACGAAGTGTTTCTGCCCTTTGGACTGCAACGTGTTGAAAACCCCCTCTCTGTCCTTGTTTTGAAACTCATCTCAGACACCAGCTGGCCTAACCAATTCTTGTCTGGACCACCTAATCCCTGTATCAACTATCTGTTAGCCTTTAGCATTCTTCTCGTGCTGTATCTTATCTTTTGGCCTTCTCTATTCTCTCCCTGTGTTTTCCTATTCCACAACCTTTTCCTTTGAAGCACGCAAACATGTTCTGCCATTACTGATTGACCTATAGGTGCTGTCATAGATTGACTTATCGGGTCGGGCAAAAGCATGACTCAAAGGGGATGTTCTGGTTTCATGATGCTTTGTTTTGAATGTTTTCCTATTCGCTAATATTTGGCAGATCTTGTATGCCCATGTTAGGTATTTTGAATGCTTGCAAAAGTTAGGACTGCCCCTTACTTTTATGCTGAGTTTGTAACCCTATTGAACATCAAACAAAGATGCCCCAACCCTCGTGTATTACTACAGAAGAATCTATCGAATAGAGACCAAGTATAACTTCATGAAACTTGGTGCGGTACTTTTATTTATACCAATTATTCTTGTTTTTTGTCTTATTTTTTGGAAGAAGTTTTATCTTTTAGCACAATGGGCACATCTCAAGAGCAAGTCATGTCATTGAATGATTAAGCGAAAAACGCCGTATTTTTGTTCTTACTCTTGATTTCACATCGCTTTGTTTTTTCAAGCTATTGATCGATTTATCTCCAAAACAATGATGAAAGTGTATATTATGTATATATTGTCTTGTGTTAGTGTGATATTGTATTGATTTAATGTCTTGTCGCATGAATTGTAAATATTGTATAAATGTTCTATTGTGTTCTTTTTGTGCTAAAAGATAAAACTTCTTCCAAAAAATAAGACAAAAAACAAGAATAATTGGTATAAATAAAAGTACCGCACCAAGTTTCATGAAGTTATACTTGGTCTCTATTCGATAGATTCTTCTGTAGTAATACACGAGGGTTGGGGCATCTTTGTTTGATGTTCAATAGTTTATATGGTCCTGCTCCTCCCTCAGTCCCATTTAGGACCTAACTCCTTTGCTTCTAGAGTTTGTAACCCTAAGCATATAAAAGGCCTCTGTTTTCTGTACTCTTTAGACTACCTCATTCAGTTGCTACGGCTTCTGTGTGACGTAGCCTCACTTATAAATTTAATAAAGATGTCTTTTCATATTTCAGCTTCTGTGCCAAGTTCTTCTTTCTATTAGTAAGTATTCCCTGAGAATGAATATTTCAGTTTCTTCAGCCATTCCCCTTCCATCGCTGACCACCGAGCAGGCAGAGTCTCGTGAGCGGCTGATACGGCCGGAAGAGGTCATTGCGGCCATCTCACGCCTTAAATTAGCCAAAGCGCCCGGACCGGACGGATTTTCCGCAATATTCTATAAAACGTTTTGCGCGCAGGTGGCGCCGCTGCTGACCGCTCTCTTTAACTCGTTTGCAGAGTCAGGGGCGATCCCGAGGGATCTGCTGGACGCTACAATTTCTGTCATCCCTAAACCGGGGAAGGACCGAACACGGTGTGAGGCCTACAGGCCTATTTCTTTATTAACCACTTGGGAGCTAGTAAACAAACCTCCCCAGTGCTGCGCTGTCCATTATCCGGTGCTGAACTGGACGTCCAGCGGTCGCACGCAGCACTGGGGAGGTAGTGCCCGTGACGACCGTTGGCCGACGGCAGCACTTAAGGGGTTAAATGTTGACATCAAACTCTACACTAACATTCTGGCAACCCGGCTCGTGCCACTCATGCCCTGCCTGATCGACCCGGACCAAGCGGGCTTCATTCCGGAACGCCAAACGGTTGACAACACGAAGAGGGCGCTACACCTTACAGAGAAGGCCACGAGGACGGCGGGGGAATATATGCTCTTGGCGATAGATGCCGAGAAGGCATTTGACCGCGTGCATTGGCCCTACCTGGAGCAGGTGCTAGTGAAAGCGGGGCTCGGCGTCAAATTCCGCACATGGGCTCTTAATTGCTATTCGTTTCCCACAGCGACGGTCAAAGTCAACAGACGTTCCTCGCCCCGTTTTCCAATCGAGCGAGGCACAAGGCAGGGGTGCCC
This sequence comes from Lissotriton helveticus, assembly GCF_964261635.1. Taxonomy (NCBI): domain Eukaryota; kingdom Metazoa; phylum Chordata; class Amphibia; order Caudata; family Salamandridae; genus Lissotriton; species Lissotriton helveticus. Next base: position 647,789,441 of record NC_136059.1, read on the forward strand.
ATTGTCGCCCCTGCTTTTTGCCCTATACATGGAGCCGCTTGCCCAGAGGCTACGGCTCGACCCAGAGGTGCGGGGCATTAAGATCGGAGCCTACACTCATACCATCAGTCTTTATGCCAACGACATTCTCCTGTCACTCTCCTCTCCCAAAACATCCCTACCAGCTTGCGTGGCATGTGTCGACGCCTTTGCTAGAGCTTCAGGCTTTAAAGTCAATATGACCAAGTCGGAAGCGTTAGATCTCTCTCTGGACGCACACACCCGCTCTTGCCTCCAGACTAGCTTCCCATTTCGTTGGTCGGAAGCGGCGATCCCTTATCTGGGAATCCACCTCGCCCCCACCTTGCGGGACACGGTCCGGGTCAATTATGCGCGCCTGAGCACCCTTATTCGCAAAGAGCTTATCCGCTGGAAGCACCTGCCGATGTCTTGGTTGGGTAAGGTGGCGGCCGTCAAGATGACGGTACTGCCCCAGATCCTTTATTTATTTCGCGCCATTCCGCTTCGGCCTCCGGATGGCTGGCTCTGGCAGACACATTCCGAACTAGCACACTTCGTTTGGAATGGAAGGAAACCTAGATTGAAACTCCGACTAGCTATGCTGCCACCGGGAAAGGGGGGAGTGGGACTGCCGGACCTTCTCTTGTATTACCAAGCGACGCAACTGAGAACTTTAGTCGAATGGAGCCGATGGGAGTCAGAGAAACACTGGCTGTTTCAAGATCAAGCCATAGCGGGTCGACCGCTCCAGGAGATTCCCTTTCTCCGTAAGCAGCATTGACCCCCTAATCTTTATGCCTCCTACATTACCAGAGTACCCCTGGAGGTATGGGATAGCACTAATATTAAATATGAGCTGACCACTTTCCCCTCCCCACTAACACCCATAGTGGAGAATCCAGACTTCTCCCCAGGGCAGGACATCGTCGCCTTCGAGCGGTGGCGTCCGGCGGGCTGCAGAGTCCTGTTCCACATGTACGACACCGAGGGCGTCATTCCCTTCAACACGTTTAAACAGGTCTATGGCCTACCCGAGACGGAATGCTTACGTTACCTACAAGTGCGCCACTGGGTGCTTAATGGTCAGGTATGGGAGGCGGCGGCCAGGCAATTGCGACCCTACGAATACTGGCTGCTCACGAGGAAAACGGATAAGCATCTTATCTCAGATGTTTATCGCATGCTGTTAGATCGCTATTCTTTTGTCTATAATCCCGGTAGAGCCCGCTGGGAAAGGGAGCTAGGTCGCACGCTCAGCGCCAAGTAATGGGAGGGTATATATTACCGCGCACGCCACTCCGCCTATCACATGGGCTTAACAGACACCCTCACCAAACTTGTCACATACTGGTACTACACTCCTGTGCGCCTGCATGAAATGGACCACACCAAGGAGGCGACATGCTGGCGCGGCTGCGGGGAGGCGGGGTCCTTAGTACATCTCCTCTGGGAATGTGTGCACCTTCAGGCATACTGGAAGTCAGTCTTAGATGAGGTTGACACACATTTTCACACTGAAATCCCGAGATTCCCTGCATATGTATTACTGGGCCTTCCCAACCCCATCACGTACCCTCTGAGATCGCGGAGGGGCAGACTGATCACCATCGCCATCGGCTCTGCCGTGCAGAACATCTTGTCCTTCTGGCGTACCGCACATGTTCCCTCATTCCAGGGGTGGCTTTCCGGTCTGTGGGCGGTGTTGGGCATGGAGAAATTGTCACTGATCAAAGCAGGGAAGGGGTCAGAATACATGGAGCTGTGGCAGCCATTCTTGTCCATCCTAGCCACAGAGTTCAGAGAAATCACGTGCCCTAGGTACTTACGCCTCCTGCGTCTATCACACACGGACACCTGCTGAACTGGGGGGGGGGAAGAGTTCCCGTCTTGGGGGTAAGATTCGGACCTGGACCTGGGGAGGGATAGGGGGGATAGGGAATGGGGCGAGTCGGGGACGGGGTTCGGGGAGGGGTGGGCTGGGGGTTCTTCTTTTTCCTTTCTCTTTCTTCCCTCTTCTATTGCTTTCTCGCCTAGTATTGCCCTGGCCGTGGTCCTATAACTACGTTCCTTACTCCGTGTTAGCACTGCAGGTGATACCCAGGGTGGGCCTGGTCATGGGAAATGCCTGCTGGAGACATGCAAAGCACTTCTGGAGCATCGGGACATTGGCATTGTGCATGCTCTACCCTGCGTCACTTGCTCTGGCTGGGTGGGGGGGGAGGGTGTTGGGTGCGGGGACTGAGATTGCCGCCATGGTGCACTTACTTACTATCACTTTGTATGCCACTGGAGTATTGCTTCGAATGCTCTGTCCTCCCCTTCCCCTCCACTTTTTCCCTTTCCTATTTATCACGTGGCCGGCCCCATGGGGTTGTAGGCGGCATGCTGTGTTTAACATTTCTTGTGCCTCCAGAACTTTGATATGGCATCCACGGAAGCGTGTTGTTAAGCCGGCCCGTTGGGTTGTAGGCGTATTCTGTTCTACTCTTTCTGTCGATCCTTTTCCGATGCTAGTAAAGAGATTTAATACTAAAAAGGAATTCTTCAGGCCCTATGGCACCTGCAGGAAGAGACTACATATTGATAATCCACATAAGAACTGCCTTTTGTGTCTTTACACAGACCCTAAAATTGCAAGGTATGCCGCATGTCGTTTACCAAGACCTTTTATTGTGGCTGCAGAAGCTTAAAGACGGAAATTATCCTGTTTCTTATGTGGAGAGTGTTGTTTCTTCAAGAGCCTCCTCTAAAACACCTAAAAAAAAAGACAGCTGGATGACTCAGAAGGTCATTCTTCTCACAACCTCCAAAAAAGACTCACAAAATGTCTTCAGAAGGTTCTCAAAAACATCGGGTCCCTTCTAAGTTTTACCACTACGTCCGCATGCACAGTATGCTCTCTCAATACAGTTTACTCACTCCTATAAGATACATTGTGCTGGTTACATAACTGAATCTGGAATGTGTCTTTCCTTACCTTTGCATTTCTTTTTTACTGTTTCTAAAACCCGTTTTGATTTCATTACCTGCCTTCTTCCATTCCTTACTTCGTGCGGTCTCGCGAGATCGTGGCTTATCCCTTTCAGGGCTTATCACGTGATACGAAAGTGATGCACAAAACGTTTGTTCTCCATTGCCCTAGTGCTTGTCTTCATTTTTCTCTCCAATCGGGAGAAGGTATCCTGCCTGGCCGGTTCACACCTTGCGCGTATGTGCTTGGCGTCCGTGAGGTTCTTCCCGCTGCAGTCCTTCCTTCAATGACCCCATTCTAGATCGTGGATCACGGATCTTACCCCATCATTGCTTACTGGTGTTTTCACCGATTACTGGAGCATTTCTGAAAAACCCACAAACTTTGGGACCTTCACCAAATTGAGTAACAGACCTCCTCCTTCTCGCTGCTTTCTCGTCTGGTCGGCCAGCACCTCTTATGTTCTATGCTTTCTATATTTTTTGCCCTGTTCATCATATGAAAAGTACAGTGCCTATAGATATTTAGGTGTCGTTTTTTGTAGGTTTTTCACCCTTATTTCACTGCTATTTGTGATTACTGGTACTCCTAACCGGATGTTTGGTGACTTTCCTTTGAGTCCTTCCTACCCTCCCAAGCTAAAATTGGTACACCATTCACCTTTTTTCTACAAATTTGGAGATGCATTGCTATGACTGTTAATAGGATTTCCGACACGCATATTTTCCTGCTCTCCTACACTGGACAAGTAGGGATCTTTTATCTTGCTTTTTTCAACTCTGCGAGTGCCCTTCTTTGAAGGGTAAAGGGGTCTCTGATTAGCTTAGACAGGATAATAGGCTTCCTTTTGTTGGGTATCTCTTCCACTTACCTGTTTTTTCTGTGCGATTGTGTTTTATAGAGAATGGTGTTCCTTGGAATCCTTGTCAGAAGCATGTAGTACACCAGGACAGTATCAGCTTCTTGGAGAGAACCCCGTTGTATTTCAAGATTGACTGCCTTCTCCCTGCATGGTTCCTTTTTACCTTCTTTTTCCCTCTAGACAAATCGATCATGCTGCTTATTCAGTGTGGAGGGTTGGTCTGGAGGTGAGGAGTAGGAATATCTCCGTTTCGGTGGCTCCTGGCTTAAAGTGAATGGGATCGTGACTCTAAATTGCCGCCTCCAACAACAGGATAAAGGTCCAGTTTCTTCCAAAAAACCCTCTCAGAAACCAGCCTCCGAACTCTTCAACTATGTCATAGTCAAGTCCCTCTGTTGTCAACGGTAAAGATTACTATGTCTTCCAAGTCGTCAACGAAGCATCCGCCGCAGAATATCTTGTCGAAGGTGATCATGCGTCAACGACAAACCTCGTTGACTATCTCGCCCATCATCCCATTGACGGCTATGTCGATAATGGATATATCATCGTCGGGCGATATATCGGCAGCGATACTGACGTCCATGCCTTTATCGTCTACGGTGGCCCTATTGTCATTGCTGATGCAGCTGACCTTTGCTGACAGCTCAACGCCCTAGTAGAGTCCAATCTGAAAGAAATACGTTAGTGTTAGATTCCTTACCTTAGAATATCCCCAGGCGTCAAACTGGATCCGGAAAGTTTTCGTCAGCAGTACCCCTGCACGTCGGTAGGCGTCGTCTGCGGCTCCACATCAGTCATCGGCATCGTGATCGCCGGGATGATGTCGTCAGAGTACTTAGACGCCGCCCTCACACGCTGACGTCAGTTCTTCTTTTTTCCGCGCCAGCAAGCGCAGATCCGGAAGAGCTAGTACCCTTAGTCACTTTTAGACTAACTTTTTGGTCTTTTTGACTATCTCTTTTCGAGTCGACTTTGACTCCTGGTGCCAGTAGGGATGCCCGGTTTCAAGCCTTTCACCGACTGATATCGGTTACCGACCCCCATTTCCGGTGTCTCTACTGCCCAGGGGCCGACCATGACGACAAGTTGTGCCCCGACTGCCGGGCCTTGACATCAAAGGCTAGGCGGGTATCGGTCCAGCAAGCTCCTCGAGCTCCGGCAGTCGGCTTCGTGCCGCCGGAGGAAGTCGAGGGGCCGGAGCCCACACTGTTCGTCGGGCTCCAAGTCTTCACGTTCAGGTAAGTCGAAGCACTCTAACAAGAAGTCGAAGAGGCGGTATCTCTCTTCTGACTCGCCTTGCGCGACCCGGCCTAGGGTTCGGGTGACACCACCCACACGGCTCCACTGGAGCCACAGGCATCACAGCCGGACCCAAACCCTTCGGTCACTGGGCTGCGTGCGATGCCGGAGGAGATTCGTGATTTCCTCATAGCCATGAGGACTCACTTCCCTCCGTTGGGACCTGCCGGCACGCCTTTGGGCCCTGCCGGCCAGACTGGGGGTCCTAGCAAGCCGGCGGCTTCGGGCCCGGCGCCGTCGTTGACTTCGGTTCCGGCGTCGTCGTTGACTTCGGTCCCGACGCCGCAGGCCCCGTGTGATCCAGACCTGGATACCGGTCGATGACCCCTATGGTGTCACTCCCGGCGCCATCTTCGGACGACGTCGCCACCGGTTTCAGCCCCGTTCCCGGTCCGGCGTCGGTGGGTGAGCAATTCATCTATGACCCGGCTCCGTCATTCCTGCCTGTTTATTAGGACACAGATGAAGGGGAGGACTGGGGGGGGTCTGAGGACCCTCTGGCACAGCAGTGCCAGTTGAGTCAGGACTGGGCAGACGAGCTGGGCGGTGCCAGTGGCCTTGACACCTCGCCTGACACTGGCTTCATCTCTCCTTCCTCCGTGGCTACAGAAGAGGGTGCTTCATGTGGTGTGGTGTTGCTCAGGGCAGCCAAGGCCTTGGGCAGCCACGAGGACTAATCTCCTCACCGAGGTGCTTCAACCGCCAGTAAGCTCTTCGGAGCCTCTGCTGCCATTCAATGAGGACCTCACAGACGTTCTGATGGACTCTTGGTCCAAGCCCTCCACAGTGCCCCCTGTGGATCGGAACGTGGCCCGACGCCACTGCCCAGCTCCAGGCGACCCCTGTTTTATGTCCGTACACCCCACCCCTGAGAGCCTGGTGATCCAGGCCTCTAAGTCCCAGACCGCATTCCCGTCTGCTCCTCCATATCAGGAATCCAAAAGGCTTGACCAGTTTGGGAAAAACTGTTTTCCTCAGTTAGCCTGGGGTTGCGGTCCATCAACACCCCTTGCCTTCTGGGCTGTTACACCCACTCTTTGTGGGATACGTTTGCAGACGGGCTGCCCCAGTGCCCGGAGGAGGCCCAGGCACAGCTCGCCCATGCTCTTGCTGAGGGGCGGGATGCAGCACGTTATTCCATCAGATGTGGACTTGATACCACGGACTCGCTGGGCAGAGCGATTTCCACGATGGTGGCGATCCGTCGCCATACCTGGCTGAGGTCTGCCAATTTTTCGGGGGATGTCCAGTCCACGCTCATGGACATGCCCTTCGATGGCCGTCGCCTTTTTGGTGACAAAGCAGACAGTGCGCTTGAGCGTTTCAAGGACTCCAGGGCTATAGCCAAGTCCTTGGGCCTGTCGGACCAGTGCCAGCAGACTTCTGCTTTTCGCCCCTTTTATTACCAAGGAAGGGGCGCCCCCACACGTTCGTCCAGCCACAGGCTGCAGAACCAACCTCAACGCGGTCGCGGACGTGGTAACCGCCGTGGAGGTGCAATGGGACAGAGGCCCGGTCAGTCCACATCCAGTCCCGCAGCATCTGCCTCAAAGCCTTCCTAGTCCGAGCTTTCAGGCCCATCCAACGCCAGTGGGTTCCCCATCTCCTCCTCCACTGGAGTACCATCACTTCGGACAGGTGGGTGCTGCAAATCGTCCGAAGGGGCTACTCCCTCCACTTCGAGGTGACCCCTCCAGCCATGCCACCGCAGTACCACTGCATGTCAGGGATCACTTGCAGCTTCTGCAGGAGGAAGTTACGGCCCTCTTGGCCAAGGGGGCTATCGATCGCGTTCCTGGGCCTGAAGTAGGACTTGGTTGCTACTCCCACTACTTTCTGGTTCCCAAGAAGGGCAAAGGGGGCCTGCGCCCTATCTTGGACCTCCGGAGCGTCAATGGCTTCCTCCGCAAGGAGAAGTTCAAGATGCTGACTTTAGCTCAGGTCCTGGCTGCCCTAGACTCTGGAGACTGGATGGTAGCGTTGGACTTGCAGGACGCGTATTTCCACATCCCCGTTCCTGCCGGCCCACCGGCGCTACCTGCGGTTCACGGTAGGCCACAAGCACTCTCAGTTTACCGTGCTCCCCTTCGGCCTCACCAGTGCCCCTCGGGTGTTCACGAAAGTGATGGCGGTGGTCGCAGCTCATCTGCGCAGATCAGGGGTTCCAGTCTTCCCCTATCTCGACGACTGGTTGTTGAAGGCGGGCTCGCCCCAGACAGTCGTCACCCACCTCCACACTACGGCATATCTCCTGCACTCTCTGGGGTTCTCCATCAACGTGCCGAAGTCACACTTGTGACCCTCTCAGAAGTTCTTCTTCATCGAAGCAGTTCTGGACTCGGCGCACTTTCGGGTTTATCCTCCCAAGCAGCGGGTTCAGGATATTCAGGCTCTGATTCCGATCTTTTAGCCTTCCTCCCGAGTTTCGGTCAGGCTGACGCTGCGGCTCCTGGGGCTGATGGCCTCCTACATCCTGCTGGTACATCACGCCAGGTGGCGGATGCGGGCTCTGCAGTGGGGCCTAAAGTTCCAGTGGGCACAGCATCGGGGCAATCTGTCCAACCACGTCCTGATTTCGGAGGGCACTGCAAGACAGTTGCAGTGGTGGCTCACGGACAGTGGCAGATCCCTCTCCCTACCCCAACCGGAGCACACAGTGGTGACGGATGCATCCCTCCTGGGATGGTGGGCCAATTGGGAGAGGTGGATATCAGAGGCCTCTGGTCTCCAGCGTAGTCCCAGCTCCATATCAACCTTCTGGAGCTGCAGGCGATCCGACTTGCACTGAAGGCATTCCTTCCCTCTGTCCGGGAAAGTGTAGTGCAGGTGTTCACGGACAACAACACCGCCATGCGGTACTGCAACAAACAGGGTGGGGTGCGGTCGTGGACCCTTTGTCAGGAGGCTCTGCGCCCCTGGACATGGCTGGAACACCAGGGCGTCACCCTGGTGGTTCAACACTTGGCAGGTTCCCTGAACGCCAGGGTGGACGAACTCCGCTGCCGGTGCATGATGGATCATGAAGGGCGTCCGAACTCGGACGTGGCGCAAGGTCTATTTCAGCAGTGGGGAGAGCCTTGGTTAGATCTATTCGCCACGGAAGAGAACGCAAAATGTCATCAGTTACGCGCTTTGGAATTTCCAAGGCGGCACTCGCGTCGCTTTTTGTCGCGAGTGAAGCTGCGGTCTGTTGTACGCCTTTCTGCCTATACCACTTCTGCCCAGAGTGCTGAAGAAGATCCGACGCGACCGAGCCCAAGCCATCCTTGTAGCTCCGGACTGGGCACGAAGATACTGGTTTCCCGAGCTACTCAGTATGTCAGTCGATCCCCCGATTCGTCTGCCTCTTCAGGAGGACCTTCTGTCGCAGCAACAGGGGACAATCCTCCACCCGAACCTGTCCAGTCTCCACCTACATGCGTGGAGATTGAGCGGCGACAGTTGAGGCCATTTGACTTGCCTCCTGAAGTTTGTGATGTGATTCTGGCAGCCAGGCGTCCCTCCACAAAAACAGAATACGCTTGCCAATGGAACAAATATGTGGCATGGTGCACAGCAAAGGCTGTGAATCCACTTTCTGCCCCTCTTTCAGAGGTTCTCCTCTTCCTTCTTTCTCTTGCCCAGCAGGGCTCTGCTCTGGGCACTATCAAAGGCTATCTCTCGGCTATTTCAGACTTCTTAAGGCTTTCTGATCCGCCTTCTCTTTTCAAGTCCCCTGTTGTAAATAGATTCTTGAAAGGCATCACACACATGTTGCTTCCTGTTCCTTTCGTGATGCCTCAGTGGGACTTGAACTTGGTACTTACTTAACTGATGTACGCTCCCTTTGAGCCACTTCATAATTGTCCTCTTCGTCTTCTGACTCTTAAAACTGCTTTCCTGGTTGCCATCACCTCTGCCAGAAGAGTGAGTGAGCTCTAGGCTCTGTCTTCTAAGCCTCCTTTCCTCTCTGTCCATCCAGACAAAGTTGTTCTGAGGACTCATCCTTCTTTCCTGCCCAAGGTGGTTACGGCCTTTCACATCGGGCAGTCCATCACCTTGCCCACCTTCTTTCTGCCTCCGCATTCCTCAAAAGAGGAAGAGAGGCTCCACCGTCTGGACCCAAAACGTGCGCTCTCTTTTTATCTATACCACACACACCAGTTCCGGGTAGACGACCAGCTCTTTGTTGGTTACGTGGGCGCAAAGAAGGGATGGGCGGTGCACAAGCGGACCATCTCTCGATGGGTCGTTTTATGCATCAAGGTCTGTTATTCCTTGGCGAAAAAGGAGCCTTCTGTGGGGCTGCGCTCCCATTCCATTCGGGCCACGGCGGCTACTACTGCCCTGGGTCGGGGAGTCCCCTTGCAGGACATCTGTCCAGCAGCTACGTGTGCTTCGCTGCACACATTTGCTAAGCACTACGGCCTGGACAGCCAAGTCCGGAGAGATGGCTTTTTCGGTCGTTCTGTTCTCCAGGGCTTCCTGGTGTGATCTTGGTTCGCAGACCCACCACCGGGGTTGGTATTGTTGGGGTATCTATTCTAAGGTAAGGAATCCAACACTAACGTGTTTATTTCAGATGCACAAGTTACTTACCTTCGGTAACTATATATCTGTAAGAAACATTAGTTAGTGTTAGATTCCTTACCGCACCACCCACCCTCCCCGTTCTGCAAACCGATATCTAGGGTTAAGGTATCTCCCTTTGAGGGCCCTAGTTCCATGGCACCAGTGTCGGTTTCTTGCATGGCTCTGCGTTCCTGGCGCGGGAAGCTATGTACAGAACTGATGCCAGCGCTAGAGGGCGGCGTCTAAGTACTCTGACGACGTCATCCCAGCGATCACGACAACGGACGCGGAGCCGCAGACGACGTCTACCGATGCGCAGGGGTACTGCTGACGAAAAGTTTCCGGATCCAGTCTGACGCCTGGGGATATTCTAAGGTAAGGAATCTAACACTAACTAATGTTTCTTACAGATATGTCGTTACCGAAAGCAAGTAACTTGTGTGTCTGTGTTGCCAACACATCCGTTGGATGATGATGATTCTTCTGAGGTTGACAGCCTCATTGGGGCAGCGCAAAGCCCATCAGAGCTTAACGTGAAGTACCACGAAGACTCATGTGAACAAGGGTATTATGGCCAGCAATATTATTACTCTGACCAATGCCATCCACAACAACTTCAACAAGATATGGTATGCCTTCCCTCCACTCTTGTTACGGACTTACAATCCATGCAATCGGATTACAGAGAGATTTCCGCCAACATAGTCATCTCCCTCACAAGCATCTCTTCCACCTCTTGTGGTGCAAAGTCCACCTCCACCTCTACCAAAAGTACCTTTACAACAACTATCATCCTCTGAGGAAGAAGAAGAAGAGCAAAAGGAAAGTGAGACACGACTGCAACAACAACATGACCAATGGGATGACTACATAATTCCTCCACCATCGTCTCTATCTCCGCCACAAACTGATTCACCTCCAGAGGACATAGGAGGTTTTCCTAACCTCTTTGAGAGAGCAGTCAGACGTTTTGAGCTAACAAAGCCTGTGAATCAGCAGGACTGTTTCCTTTATGATTTCAAGCAGCCTTTCAGTAAATCAGTCAGATCCATGCCCATTATCAATTATATCTGGGACCAAGGTTTAAAAATAATGTGGAATCCGACAACAGTGCCTCCAGTCTTACCAAGACTTAATGAAAAGTGTAAGGCTCCTAATGACGCGTTTCTTGTCTCACGGTCATCCAAGACCAGACTCAGTGATATCACAAGCAGCGCAACGTAGGTCAAAAAACCCTTCATCACCATTATCGGCACCCCCGGACAAGGAAGGTAGAAGGCTTGAAAACATAGGTAAGCGCTTCACGACTGTGCCAGCATGAACAGTCAGAGCCTCTACTTCCCTTGCGTTATTAGGCCATTACAATAGGCAAATATTGCCACTTATATTAATAACCTCCCAGCGTAGAGCAGAGGCTATAAAAATACTGCTGGAGGGTGAAATTTCCACCTCAGAAATAATAGATTGTGCAATGGACTCAGCTTCCACTAGTTTCTGACAACTGGCCGGGGTGGCTGTTTAAAACATCAGGAAACATTCAGGCCTGAGGTCCAGACCAAAATTTTAGATCTGCCTTATGACGGGGAGGAACTTTTTGGAAAGTACATTGATGAAGCGTTTCAAGGAATAAAGAAAGATACAGACAGTGCTGAGGCAGTTGGCACTGTGTAGTTTAGAAAGATGCCTCTACGTGATGCACAGGGCAAGGGTCAGGCATCCTACTGAGGAGGCTACCATTAGTTTTGGTATCCCGCTTATACCTCTTCCAGCCAACAATAAAAGCCACAATTCGCCAAACTGCAACCACCTGGAGCTGCCTACAAGAAGTCCTCTTTGAGAGGTAAAACAAAATTGTTTTTTTAAATGTATTTTTCAACTTTTCATTGAGCATACAACGTATACATAGCATGGTCATATCTTTCCCACATATATCAATAGAAAAGCATTCAATGAACTTCAACATAACAAAGCCAAAAGTCACATTGATCCATGTGAGAGTTGGAGCACCATACATAATATGAAGTAAAAGAGACGGCAACAATTTGTAATACCTCCAAGCGCCATCAGTCCATGACATAATAACAGCATCCGAGCATCATATGCAGTCCCACCCTCATAGTCCGTATCTACAATCCACTCCCAGAGTTTAATTCACTGTTAGTCAGCAGGTATTCCCGCAGAGGGGCCCAGATGTCTTTAGGCCGGGATGAAGGCAGAAGTTCTTCAGCATATGTCTTTAACTGGTCCCTACAATACACCATGTCTTTCAACCAACCGTCCACTTTAGGGCACATTCGACTATCCCATGTGAAGAGTATGCGCCTCTTCGCTAAGAGTAAGGCTAGCTGCACAAACTTCTCTACTATGCCTTTAAGCTGAGGAGCGTGTCCCAGGAGGCACAGCAAAGGGACATTCTGGAACGTTAAACCTGTCATGTCGGTGAGAAGGGATAGCACCTTTTCCCAGTAGCTGAGAACCTGCCAGCATTGCCACGCTAGATGAATAAATCCAGCAGGTTCAGCCCTCATCGTCTACACCCACCCGTCTCCCTGAGACCTATCTTCCACAGTTTGTGGGGAGTGTGGTATGTTTGATGTAGAAATTTAAGGTGAATAATGCGGAGGTTACTATTGGAAGTTAAGCGACCTGTTACAGAGCATATTTTCATCCAGTCCTCCTCTGTGATGGGGGGTCTATCTCAGTGTTCCAGCGTATCAGACTGGTATCAGTGCTGTTCGGGGTGTCTTTTTGCATGGCCCTATACAATTTGGTGACAAGCTTCTTTTTCGTTGAGGCTGTGATTATCAACTGTAAGGCCGACAGTGTCTCTGGTTCTGCCGGGAAACTAGTGTAGTGTTCCTTAATCGCCCGTCTCAACCAATAGCAAGTGAATTGGAAAAGAAGTGTAGGGTTGGTATGTAAGATAAATCGTCCCCTGTGATGTTTGTGCCCTCAGGAAACAAGTCCCTCATGTGTTCGATGACTGCCTCGCGAAGCGCCAACACAGAACCCCTATCTTGTGCCACCGACAGTGCGGCATGTCCCTCAATGGGCAACGCAGGTGCATATAAGGGGAGTTTTTGTGCGCAGTGACCAAATGCCCGCCAGGCCGATGTCGTGACATCTAGTGTATTGATCTCTGCTCGTGGAGTGTGCGTGTGCGTATGCGTGATGATACATCGCAGAGGCGTAGGGTGGGCGTCTCCTTCCTCCACTGCGACGTGCGGTATAAATTCATGTGGTTTGTACCAGTAGTAGGCATATTGTGCCTGACAGCATAGGTAGTACACGTACAGGTCCGGTGCTTTGAACCCACCTCTCTCGTAGGGTGCCGACAATGTACGCCAACTTATTATTGGTTGTTTGGTGCCCCATACGAGTCGTAACAACTGAGTTTGTACAGTTTGAAAAAAATGTTTTGTTAGTGGAACTGGGACATTGCAGAACAGGTATAAAATTTTGGGTAAAACTACCATCTTTATGATGGAAATCCTATCCGCCAGAGACAATGGTAGACACAATCATCTGTCTATTTGTGTGAATAGTGCCGCATACGCCGCACCATAATTTTCCGTGATGACCACGCCGGGATCTCTATGTATCCACACCCCTAAGTATTTTACAGGGTCAGCGGTCCAAACTAGCGGGTAGTCAACTACTGGAGGAGTGGTCATTGCAGTCAGTGGGATGATTACGGACTTGGTCCAGTTTATGTGGAGACCAGAGAAGAGGCTGAACTTGACATACTCACGGAGGACAGGGGACAAATACTGTTGTCGTTTGCGGATATAGAGGACCATGTCATTCGCGTACAGCGAGATTCCCACCGGTCTGTTGTTGAAGTTGACGGCCGCCGCTCTGTGTGCCTGCCGGATCTTACATGCCAGGGGTTCTAGCACAATGGCGAACAAGAGCGGAGAGAGGGGGCAGCCCTGTCGCGTACCCCGCTCAATGTCAAATGGCTCTGAAGTGTCACCTCCAACTCGAACCCTCGCTGAAGGCTCAGTGTACAACAGCTGAATCCAGCGTATAAAAATTGGAGGGAAACCCATCCTACACAGTATCCGTATCATGTACCACCATTCTATAGAATCGAGTGCCTTCGTGGCGCATAATAGTACTACAACAGCTGGCAAGTCAGGATTCAGGACATGTAACATGGCAAAAATAGTGCGCAGGTTGAGGGATGTAGACCTGTCAGGTATGAACCCAGCCTGATCTGGGAGCCCCTATAGTGGCATTAGAGGCTGCAGCTTCGTGGCAAGTATTTTCGCCAGTATCTTGGCATCTAAGTTAATGAGAGATAGAGGCCGATATGATTCGCAGTACTCGGGGGGGGGGGGGGGGGGGTTTATCCTTTTTCAAAAGAGTGATAATCATTGCCTGCCGCAAGGAAGGGGGTAGACGGCCAGTCTCGTACGCTTCCGCGTACATTTCTAACAAGTGAGGAGCAAGGAGATCAGCGTGTGCCTTATAAAATTCAGCGGTGAGGCCGTCGGGCCCAGGAGCTTTTCCGTTTGGGAGCGACCTGATGGCGTCTATTACATCCTCTACCTCCAGCGGTAGGCTGAGATATTTTCTGTGTGCGTCAGATAACCATGCACAAGCAATGTCATCCAGGTATGGATTCATGGCCTGTTCGTCCAGCCCACCCTTGGAGGTGTAAAGCGCAGCGGAGAATTGACGGAATTGATCCACTATGGCCGTGGGGAAGTAGTGTGTCTGCCCATCTGTATCTACAATACGCTCCACTGGGAGGTGATCTGCCCTGTTCTGTAGCCTACCAGCCAGTGACCTACCCGGTCGACCCCCTTCACCATATTGCCGGACCACATGTCTTTTCGATAAGTACTTCACCTCCGTCTCTGCAAATTCGTTATATTCAGCAAGGTATTCATGTATGCATGCGAGTGTGTCTGTAGAAGGTGCACCGTCATATTGGGTTTCCAGCTCACTGTTTCTCTAACGTATGTAGCCTGCCATGTATATCCCTTAAAATCCCCACTGATGTGCTAATGCATGTGCCCCTAATCGTGGCCTTGAAGGCTTCCCACAAAATCTCTGGACTGTCAACCGTCCCCACATTCATCTCAAAGTAGTGCACTATAGCAGTTTTAATGGCGTCAGCGTATGTCGGGTCTAATAGTGGCTCTGCTCGGAAATGCAGCGTGAGCGGCTTCTGAGGATTGAGGGGAATGGTTAGCGTGACGAATACCGGATTGTGGTCCGATAGCGTTCTCGGGAGATTACGGACAGTTGTGACCCACTCGTTAGCCAGTAGTCCAATCTGGACCAGCTATTGGTCGCCGGCGTGATATGTGTGCCTGCTAGTACCCCTAAGTGCCTTTTTCGCCAAGCGTCCACCAATCCGAATTCCAACATGCCATTCTGAACACAATGAGCGACCTTGACCATCCTTGCGCCCTGTGGATTAGATTTATCTAGCTTGGGATCTAGGTGTGTGTTGAGGTCCCCCCATATGATTGCTGTGTCGGGCCAAGTACGCAGTACGCTAAACATGTTCAAATAGTCAGCCGTGTCATCCACAACCGGACCGAAAAAGCCAATGATCGTCACTAGTACATTTCCTAGCTTCCCAAGGCCCATTGCCCAGTGACCCTCCTTGTCTGTGTTAGATTTAAGCGCAATGAACACTATTCCCTTCTTGATTAGAATGAGGACTCCCCTCGCATATGAGAAGTATGAGGACGCAAGTCTATAGGACGCCCACCTTCGAGCCACTTTATCTTCTGTTACTTTAGTGAGGTGGGTTTCCTGTAATAGTGCTATTTTAACATTGTGTCTATCCAGTTGCGCTAGTACCTGCCTAACTTTCTGTGGCGTGTTTAGCCCTCGGACATTCCACGTGACAACATTATATGTGGCCCCTGTCATCGGTGGCGTGGAGGTGCAATGTAATGTCCATCACTCATATCAGAATGTAGGTGCGTGTGGCTGTCGCAAAGGCATAGTGTGTCATTCCTAGAATCAAATACTCTTGGCCTGTAACAAACAAAAACTTCCCTCCCCTCTCCCACTTCAGCATACCCCAATTGCCAAAGACATAGCCCTCATTCAAAACACAATTCCCATCGGGAATCACCCATCGGGGGTCGTGGCGGCTGCGTCCACTCCCAGATGCCATAGGGAGAGGAGCCATCGAAGCGGCATAAATTCCGCCAACCCTGAATAACATGGCAGCTCACAGGAGCATGCCCCACATTTTTAAGTACTATTGCTGTCCCCCCAGTGAAACCGCTTCCAACACATTGCCACCCCGCCTTATATTCTGGTACATATCACAACCCTTCCCATCTGAAGTCTTTTAGATGCCCCCTTACTGTTCACTCGTCTATGTCCGAAGTGGGAGAGGAGGAGGAATGTTGTCGTTGACGCCGCAGGTTTCGTGCATGTTCCATAGCATGTTTAGGGCTCGTGAAGATATTACCATTCTCCATTGTTCCAACCCGCAAGCGTGCAGGGTAGAGCATAGCGTAGGGGATCTGTTCTTTTTGTAGTAATTTCTTGACGTTTTGAAATTCTTTACGGGCCGCCTGTACATTGGCTGTAAAGTACGGATAGAACGACAGGGTGTTTCCTTGATACGTGATCGAGCCCTTTTGCCTGGTTATCCGCAGCACAGTGTCACGATCCCTGAAATTGAGCAAGCAGGCTATGATGTGTCTCGGGGGAGTTCCCGGTGGAGGGTGTGCTGCTAGCAACCTATGTGCACGTTCAATTGCGAATAGCGGAGAGAGTTCGTCCTTACCACAGATTTCTTGGAGCATTGCTTCGACATAATCTTCAAAGCTCCCCACGTTTGTGGATTCTGGCAGGCCCAGGACGCGAATATTATTGCGGCGAAAGCGCACTTCGATGTCCTCGTTCTTTGCCTGTATTAATGTCAGCAATTTAGTGATGTCCGACGTCTTTTCCGCAACTTGTTGCAGCCCGTCTTCTACGTCGGTGATCCGTTGCTCTGCTTCGCCAAGGCGCACCGCTTGCTTGTCCAGCTTTGTTGAGAATTGGTCCATCCTACCATTCAATGCCTCAATCTTCCCATCGATAGCCTGGAGACTGGCTTGTATAGCAGCAAGAGATTTCTCAAGGCCCGTTGGGGGGGGGGTGTCTGTGTATCCAGCTCAGAGTCGGACATCACGGTTTATTCCAGGTTTGCCCATGCCCCCCCCCCTTCGCAATTCAAAAGTGAGGCGGGGCTGGTTCTTTTCTGGCTTCCCCATTTTGCAGAGCCAGTGGGGCTGCCACCGAATATTTGTACTGTGTTGCTAGCGTGTGTTTCCGTTCAGTAAATGCACAATATCCCTGTGTGCCTGTGGGCCCGCGGGGCACAGAAGTGCTCGATGCATGCGAGTTGCGCAGCCAAGATCGCAACTTCCAAGCTCAGTGGGGCCCTGTTATTGCCAGATCACACGCCTCACGGTTGGTCACAAAATGGCGCCTCGCTCACTAATGCAGCGAAATAGCACGGTCCGTGCAGCCCCTCCAGGACAGTGCTCCAGTCTGGTGGGCTGGGGTCGCAGTCTCTGCAGCACGGCCTACCAACTACAACACTGATAACAGGTGTGTCCCCGTGGTCTGTTCCACCGGCCACTTTCTCGAAAAACACTGTTTTGTGAGGGGGGACACAGCAAAAGGGATGAGCCTGCACTGATCAGGGTGCCGCACTCCAGTATGATGTCGTCCTCGTGGGTTTTCACATGCAGGGGCGATCTACAATCAGTACAAGGCCTCCTCGCCCCATGCCTGTAGGGGGGACCCTCGCGCCTCAGTCGCAGGTGAATATCTACCTGCAGGCCTTGCAGCTATTCTCCTACCTTCAGGGCCCCCCGACAGGCCCGCCCCTATTATACTGCCAGGCGCTCAGGTCTGTGTTCGCAGCGGAGGAGGAGGGGGTGGGGGGGCGACCCAGTGACTAGCCACCGGTAGCCGTCCACAGTGTCCAGTGGGTTGGTCCCCTCTCGATGATGTTCATAGGACAGGCGAAGGGGTGAGGGGGGCCAGCCAGCAGGTTCGCAGCTCGTATCCCAGTGCCCTGTTTCAGTGCGGCCTACGCACTCCCTCCGTGCCGGGAACTTGCGTAAATCACTCCCCGGGTCTCCTCCTCAGCGGTCTTGTCTCCCGCCTCCGCCTCGCAGCAGGTGGCCCCCGCTCTCACCTGCACCGTTATCTTGACCCAGCGCAGTCCGTTTCAGTCCGCAGGAGAGTCCCCCAGTCGGGTTCCTTCGTCCTTTGTGCTCTCCCGGTCCCAGGCAATCTTCTACGTTACTGGCGCGCCGCCATTAGTTACTGTCTGCCGCGTGATGGCTCGGAGCTCGCAAGTTTAGCGTGTTGTAGTCCGCAAAGGATATTTGTGGACAGCGCCGGGGCTCAGCAGTGTAGTTTCAGGGGGCAAACAGCCGGATAACAGGGTCGGGGCAAGGATAATTAAGGATTTTAAGCGATGGCTGGCAGAGCTGCACTACAGTGCGGCCATCTTGCCGAGCTCCAAGCCACGCCCCCCCATGACAAAACAAAGTTACTAACCTTCGCCAATGACCTTTCACTACTGCTGGCTGCTGTTTCTCCAATTTTAATGTACCATTACCTGCAAAATTGGGAACAAATTACAACAGATCGATGGGTCTTGGACCTAGTACAATTTGGTCATTCTCTGGAATTCATAACACCACCACCTGTAACTCCTCCGCAACATCTTGTTCACAAGCATTTACACCTGTTAGTGTTAGAGATCGTTTTCATGATACAAAAGTAAGCAAAAGAAAGCATTCCATTTCACCAGAGGGGGAAAGAATTTTAGTCCCTTTTCTTCTTGGTTCACTAGAAGTCAAAGCAGAGCCCAATTCTGGATTTGAGAAGTCTAAACAAATTCTTCAAGAAACAGTTGTTCCACATTATCACCACCCAGGATGTGTTGTAGCTTCTCAACGCTAACAACTACATGGTGTTCTTAGACCTTCAAGCCGCAGATTTCCACATACCCATACACAAGAAACACAAAAAGTTTCTCAGAGTCGTGGTGGTCGGTAGACACTATCAATTTAGAGTATTGCTTTTTGGGCTCAAACCAGGCCCTTGCAATTTTTACGAAAAAGCTTAGTGCCAGTATGAAGCATATCTTAGGCAACATCATCACCAAATTTGTCCATACCTTGACGACTGGCTAGTCAAGGCTCCTACCTACAAGGCTGCAAGAGCATCTACCAAGGTCTGTCTGCACCTCTTCAGCCAACTAGGCCTCATCATAAATCCAGGAAAATCAGTCCTCCAACCCTCCCGGCAACTAACTTTCTGAGGAGCCATACTGGATACTACCTTAAATAAGGCTTATCCCACAGAGGTTAATAACTAAGGCAAACTGCATACAAAAAAAGAAAGTTTCGCTCCGTACACCTTGTAAAATCTCTCCTGATACCTGGGGCGCTGGGCTGTGTAGACACACTAGAGGAAGAGGCGATACTACTTGCTGTTGACGCCAAAATGCCATTTGATACAATAGCGTGGGAGTATTTGTTTGCAGTTCTTGCCCGCATCGGCTTTGGACCCAAGTATATTGGGTGGGTCAAATTGTTATACACACAACCTATGGCCCATGTTTTAGTAAACAACCATCGCTCCGCTCCTTTCCCCCTGTGTCGGGGAACAATATAGTGAGGTCCATTGTCGCCACTCCTCTTTGCCATGGTTCTTGAGCCTCTGGTGGTTTGGATCAGCGGGGACCCAGGAATTAGGGGTATTAGATGGACGCCTGATCACGAAGACCGCATATCGCTGTATGCAGACGACATTCTGCTATATCTGGCCTCGCCGGCGCGCTCACTTCGCCGTGTACTCCATACTTTTCATATTTTTGGTGCACACTCTGGGTATCAAATAAATTGGTTTAAATCCCAGATGTACTCCCTTTGGGGAGAGCCACCGCAAAGTCCTCGGGGATATGATATTCCCGTGGCGTCACTGGACTTTCGTTACTTAGGAATTTTCATAACCACTAATAACACACTATTTTTTAAACGAAATCTGATGGGGCCGTTACAGAGGTTTCGCTTGGACGTCGCGCATTGGAAGACGCTCCCTCTTACTCTGTTAGGACGTGCGTCTTTATTCAAAATGCTCACTCTACCACGCTTTCTTTACGCCCTACAAAACACTCCCATTCCGCTGCCTAACACTTATTTTTTGCAGATTGAGGCAGCAGTGAGGGATTTATTGTGGGACAGTAAACCGCCCGAATAGCTATGGCCAAGCTTACTATGGGATGGTATGATGGGGGTATTGGACTGCCAGATATTCATCTCTATTATCAGGCTGCACAGCTCATGGCTATCAACTGTTGGGTGTTCGGACATCACGATTATCCCAGCTTTCACACTGGTTTATTGGGAAGGGGGGGCTACAACAGAGCGCTCTACACAAACCACAGGAAATTGCGCCTGACCGGTCCCACGGCGTGTAAGGTGGAGGTGTGGCATGGGGTACAACGACAGATGGGGTGGCAGGGGCGCCTTACAAAGGCTACCTCTCTATGGGAACCGGACATTCTAGGCCGACTTAGTGCTTATGCAGGTTTTGATAAATGGGATACGATAGGGATCTCCACGGTGGGCGATATGTGGATTAATAGCAAGAAGGCGTCGTTTATTGAACTCCAATCTAAGTATCAGCTAGCACCATCAAAGGGTTTTCGGTATCTCCAGATCAGCCATGCCATTAACGCCGCCCTCCCTAAAGATACTCTCCTTCCAGACTCCTCTCCTCTGGAAGACAGGCTCTTGCTGGATCCTATGAACCGCAAGGCCAACTCTCTCACATACAAGAAGTTGATCAATAATCGGACCGATCTGATGGTAAAGCTAAGGGCGAACTGGGAAGCTGAAGTGGGAGAATTGGCCGATGAGGACTGGATGGAGGCGTTGTCTTCACCCCGAGAAGTAGCCATCCTGATGCGACTCCACCTGGTCCAACTTAAAATTCTTCACGGGTATATTTTGATGCTACACTGTTTTACCGACTGGGAAGGAGATCTGATCCACTCTGCCTCCGACACTGCAATCAGACGGGACATTCTTACATATTCTATGGGACTGCCCTCACATACAACAGTTCTGGACGGACGTCACTAGACAATTGACTAGGACTTGTGACAAACCTATCCACATGACCCCCACACTATGTCCCCTAAATATCTGGGAGGCAACTGTTTAAAAAAAAAGAAAAAATCTCTCCTGGGTGCGATTTCCTCTTGTATTGTTCTCATCGCTCAGAAAGTTCTAAACATCTAGTGGGTTCTGGTCAACAGAACATTCAACTTAATTCGAGTAACTCTACCCATGGTTTTCTCACTACTCTGTCGGATACAACTTTGTCATCTGTCGCAAGGCTTACCATTCTTGGCTCAAGGCTCTCCCCTGGTGATAACAGATGCTTCTCTGGAAGTCTGGAGAGCTTTTCTACAAGAACCTCAGATCAGCGGCAAGTGGCCAGTCTCATCGGAACCTTCATAAAAATCTTCTTGAACTAAGAGCGGTGTTCCTTGCTCTACAAGCTTTCTTACCCAGAATAAGGAATTCTTTGGTGCTTGTCAGGACAGACAATACTACGACAATGCACTACTTAAAAGCAAGGGGGAACAGGATCTCTGCTGTACCTCAAGAAGCTCTACTGATTTGGAACTTGGCAATTCAGCACAAGGTTTCGCTGACAGCGTAGTGTGTACCGAGGAAGCAGTACACCATAGCAGGCAGGCTAGTCAGGCTACAAACATCCTGCCACAAGTGGGAGTTTAATCAATGCACTCAACCAAATCTTCTCTAGGTGGGGCAAGCCAAACAGAGACCTGTTTGCAACTTATGACAACGCCAAATGTCAGAGCTTCCCAAGCTGGCATCCCCAAGAGGAATCATGGGGGAATACCTTTTCAAGAGCATGGTCTGGCATATTTGCCTACTCCTTCCCTCCCATTCCTCTCCTTCCAAGGTTGCTAATGAAGATAACATTGTCTTTATAGCCCAGTGTAGCCCCACCAACACTGGTACACAGAATTTCATCTTCTGTTACTTCAACCTCCGATACTCCTCAAACCAATTTCATCTCTATTAACAATGAACCAGGGACAAGACCAACATCCAGACCCCGGTTCTCTTAGGCTATCCGCCTGACTCCTGAGTCCCAGGAGTTTCAAAATTTTTTTTTTAAACTTCTTTTTATTTAGTAGTTGATTCATGACATATAACAGTTACTACAGATCACATTTCCGTGAGCTGCCTCCTTGCAGGGGGCTAAATCTCCTTTCCAGTATCGGTACTGACTTGTTTTTAAACTCTGCAGAACCCACGTTGTTGCCTAGCTAATCCCCTACCCCATTCCTCCCTCCCAAATACATTTCAAGTACATTTCCAGCCCCCTCCCCAGTTTGGCATGCCTCGATATTACATCCATTGACCCCATCATTTGTGTGGGCATCCAGTGGAGCGATGTACTTCCTTCCAATCTTTTATCATCTCTGGAGGCCTGCTTGCTCCCCATAGACTAGTGAGATTGCGCTTTGCCACCGCTGCTGCCAACCCAAGCCAGGTGTTAACATAGCTAGACCATTTTCCTCTACTGACATACCCAACAATAGCCACTTAGCTTCTAACGGTACTGGCAGCTTGTCACCTCTAATTATTGGCATTATTCTGGACCAATTAATTTTGTATGACAGGGCAGGACCAAAGTGTGTGATAAAATGTGCCCAGCTCACCTCTTCCCCTGCAGCAGCTGGCAGAGTCTATCTGACCCATTTTTAATACTCTTGTCCTAGACAGTTAGGATCTATGCATTATCCTTAGCTGTGCTAGTTGGAACCTAGCCCTCATCGGTACCTCTCTTGGTCTCTAAAGCGCTTTGCTCCACTCTTCATCGTCTAGTGACCCTAAGTCTACTGACCAGGCCTCTCGCCGCTGGACAAGACTGTCAGACAAATTGTTCATAATCTTTTTGTATGTCAGGGGGACTACCTTAGAAGGCATCAAATCCAACAATAGTCTATCTTCTAGGGAAGAGTAGTCTGGGATCGTTTCCCCCCTCCGAAAGATGACTTGTTAGGGCGTGTTGCAACTGTCAATACCGGAATGTTTCTGTCTGTGCCAGGTCGAATTCAGTCTGTAGCGTCTCGAAAGTAACTAGGGTGCCCGACCTCCATACATCCCCCAATTTCTCAATCCCTATCATGTTGCACTTTGTGTATGCTCTCAATTTCTTGACTTCACCTATATCATCGCTGTCCCATAGTGGGGTTTCTGCTGTAAGTTTCTCTTCCCTTCCCAAGCAATTTTTGGCTGTTTTTGGCTGTTTCCATGTTTCCAAGCTCGTAATACCGCCAACATGTGTTGACTTCGCCTATATCATCGCTGTCCCATAGTGGGGTCTCTTCCATAAGTTTCCCTTCCCATCCCAAGCATTTATTGGCTGTTTCCAATCTTGTAACACCGCCAACATGTGGGGTGGAAGCCGGTTCTGCCCTCTCCTGCCATAAAGGAGCGCCGGATAATCTCTGCACCCAATGGTCAGGGGGTCCAATCTGTATTCAGGTTCCAGTCGGTCCCCAAACACCAATTACTACATTACCACTAGCTGGGTGGCCCAATAATAGGCTTGGAGGTCTGGGACAGCCAGGTCCCATCATAGACTCCCGCTGTAGTGTTGCCAACATGATTCGAGCCACCCCACCATCCCATTGTAGGGACCACAAGATACCAGTAATTCTTCTCATATAGGATTCAGGGATTTTGAATGGTGTATTTGAGAAAATATATAGCATTCGCTGGAGAGTCATCATTTTGAAAAGGACCCCTCTTCCCATCAGCGAGAGGGGGAGTGTATGCCAATAGCCTGCATCTGTCTGGAAGCGATCTATCTGGGGGACAATATTACGTGCTAAAAATAGGTCTTCATCTCTGGTTATTTCAATTCCTAGGTATTTGAACCCATCCGCAGCTACTGGGGCTGGTCACAGAATTGGAAGGGACAGGGGGCCCTGAGCAAGCGGGAAGATCAGGGACTTATCCCAATTGATTTGATACTCGGCATAGCTCCCAAACAGATTGAAAATATGTGCAATTCTCGGAATAGAGATGCAGGGGTTTGCTTACATAAAGCAGGATATCATCTGCATACAGCAATATTTTTTCCTCCCAGTTATCGTCTACTACCATCCCTCGGATAAGCAGATCACCACAAACCCAAGTAGCCAGTGGCTCCAGCGCCAAAGCAAAGATCATGGGGTACACAGGACATCTTTTTTGCGTGCCTCTCTGCAGCTTGATCATATGGGAGACACAGCTGTTCACCCTCACCCTGGCTTTTGGTCCCTCATAGAGTAGATGGACCCAGGCACAAAAATTAGGGCTGAAGCCCAATCGAGGTAGTGAGACAAATAAATAATTCCATTCCACACTATTGAAGGCCAATCGGGTGTCAAGGGACAGGACTACCACATCCTCCGTCCTGTACTCCCTGGTCAGGTGTAGTACCTGAAACAACCTTCTCAGGTTTAGACATGTACTGCGCTTTGGCGCCAGGCTGCTCAGGGTGAATCAATGAAGGCAGCAGTCCTGCTAACCTATTTGCTAGGACTTAGCTAGGTTTTTAGGTTCTGCGTTAAGCAGGGAAATGGGTTGGTTTGATGTACACTCCGATTGCGGTTTTCCGTTCTTTGGGATAACCACTATGGTGGTGGTTCTTTGGTCTTCCAGTAGCTGTCCCCTTCTCCTTAGCCTCTAAAAACATGTTTAGGAGTTAGGGTACCAGTATCTGGGTAGTTTTCTTGAACAGTTCCAGGGGCAAACCATGTGGGCCCAAGGCCTTACCAGACTGGAGCCCCTGCTATATCCTCTGCTGTTATATCACTATCTAGCATCTACATGTCGTCTTTAGTTAAGGTGTTTACATTCATTGTTGCTAGAAGCTCTGCACACTCTACACTAGACCTTTTAGA
The DNA here is from genome assembly GCF_964261635.1 of Lissotriton helveticus. Lineage (NCBI taxonomy): Eukaryota > Metazoa > Chordata > Amphibia > Caudata > Salamandridae > Lissotriton > Lissotriton helveticus. Next base: position 647,814,122 of record NC_136059.1, read on the forward strand.
CCTGGAGATAAATACCTCCACATAAAAATCTGCAAATACTGCCGCTATTGCCTTGTCTCCCATGTGCCCCACCCCTCATGATCTAGGATTTCCTTCACCCAGTTTCTCTGGCTGGTCCCTCTTTTCTCAAGCTACGCGATAAGCTTTGTGGCCTTGTCTCCCACCTCATATATCCTCTGCTGTATTGACAGTGAATGGGCCCTTGCTGCACCCTCCGCTACCTCCCATAGTTCCCGCAATCTTCCCTTCCTACCAACTCGGACTCCATGGTTATTATCTTTTGTTCACGCTCCTGGTATTTTTGTCTATCCAGTTCAGTTCAGTTCATACGTCTTTATTTCGAGATATTTCATCATAAAAGACAATCATATGTCTATCCAGTTCAGTTCAGTTCATACGTCTTTATTTCGAGATATTTCATCATAAAAGACAATCATAAAAGCACTCTACTCTTGACTATATACAACATATGCCCTACATGGTAATAAAAACATTAAAACTAGTTAATAAAACCTTGTGTACATATATTAATTTCAAAACACAGATATTCACTACGTAGAGAGTTGAAAATATCATACAAACATGATTAAATTTGCAATTAAAGACGTACTAGATATATATTACAATTAAAAACAATCAATTTATCAACTCTCATATGGGTACCTGGCTCTAATTATCCATGCCCACCCCAAAAATGTTGCTACCGCTATGGTCACATTCTCTGATGTATTGGTCCCCAAAAGCCAAAGCGCCTCCAAACTCACCCTTGTTCTAATTTTGGTACATATTGGTTTTAACCATTTTCTCCGGGGGGCTAGATAAGCGGGGAAAGCAAATAAAACATGACCTATTGACTCCTTTTGGTCCCTACACCAAGGGCAGTACTCTAAAGACTGACCACGCCATTTATTTGTAAAAGACCTCAAGGGTAGCATCCTGACCCTAAACTGGTGATATAGCTTTCTATCGCTACTCCTCTAGTGATGACATCCCAATATTCCTCCAGTGAGGGGTCGAGCTTGTGGTCCAAAAACCTACCAGTCAGAGAGGTGGAATCTATCTGGACAAAAAGTTGGTGTCTTACGGTCGCCCAATAAAGTGCTTTAAGTTCCTTTTTTGAAGGAAAAGCATTATTTCCGGGGGCCAACCACAGCTGACTAAGGCCCATGTTTCCCAAAATAGATTTCACATTTCTGAACGAGGGAAGATTACCTGATCCCACAATAGATCTAAGATCTGAAATTTCATTGACAAAAGATGCCAGCTCCGGAGTTGTCCATATTCTCCTCCACAGTGCTACCATCCTAAGCCGCGCTACATCATCAATGGAATGACAACCCAAGTCAAGTAACAGGGGTTTCATAGGGCTGGATTGAGGAAGACTGACCAGGTTGCAAAGGAATTTATTTTGAACTCTGACCACCGAGGATAGGTCCGAAAAGCCCCATAAGTCCGCACCATACAGGATTGCTGAACTTATTTTAGCATTATATATTTTAAGTGCGGGCGCTATCCTTTTAATTAGTGAAGTTCGTTGTTCCTTAATTAGGCACCCTGTTAGTTGGGCAAATTTTAAACAGAGTGCATCAAGCTGCGGTTTCCATCTAAGCCTATTTTCTAAAACAACCCATAACTTCCACCTGCTCTAGCTCGATACCATTCATGCTGACATGACCCATCAACGGCCTGTTTTTGGTTAGTACCATGAATTTGGTTTTACTCACGTTGACCTGAAGGTCATTATGTTTGCAGAAGTCCTCGAACTTATTTAATACTATTTGAAGTCCCTTCTGTGTTTTAGATAGGATAAGGGTGTCATCCGCGAAGATAAGGAGTGGAAACTTTATCCCACCCAGGACAGAGGCATCTGTTGGTGTGTCTACGAAGTACTGCACGACTCGGTTGATAAATAACAGAAACAGAGTCGGTGCTAGAACACACCCCTGGCGGACACCAGGAGTAACAGGGAATCGCTCAGTAACCTGCCCCTGCCTACCCCATCTAACCCTCGCAAAGTTAGCCTCGTGTAATCTTATTACTAGATCCAAAAGTTCACGCGGCATTCCCATATTTCCTAGGGCAGCCCCTAACTTGTCTCTTGGGACGAGATCGAAAGCGGACTTGAGGTCTACAAACGCTGCATAAATAGTTCCTCCACCCAAGAACACCACCTTCTAGTATATCAGAATAAATCTAAACACCTGGTCGATTGTACTGACACTGGATCTAAAACCAGCCTGCATGGGGGATAAAATGGTTCTCATTATCCATCCAGACCTGGATTTTGGCCAACACCATCCTAGCTATGATTTTCTGGATTGCATCTATTAAGCTGATGGGGCGATAGTTCCCCGGGGCCGAACGATCCCCCTTTTTAAATATTGGTAATATTTCGGCCCCTCTCCAAGATTCTGGGATCCGAGCCCCATTCGCGATGGCATTAGCTAATATCGTAATATAAGGCACCCAATTCAACAAATCGTACTTAAATAAGTCGGCCGGGATGCAGTCCATACATGGAGCTTTGCCGGCTTGAACCATACCCAGTGCAATCTCTGCATCTTTGTTCTCAAACACTAAGGGGGAACATGACGTCAGTAACATTGGGAAAAGGTTGACTGAAACACACGCAAGTTCTAACTCAGGGCCCATGAACTTGCCGTCCTAATATCTACAACCACTCTGGATTTTATGGCTTTGATCATAGAACTATGAGCCTGTCGGCACGATTTATTGTACCATTTGTTCCCTGATTTTAATACCGAAACTTTCCCGGGTTTGAGAGTTTTGGTAAAGAGTGCTTTCAGGGTATCAAAAAGCTGCTCATGGAATGCACTTGTATGCACTGAGTGGCCCGGGGAATCGGCCAGTGCCTGAATGGCACACAAGGTGGATGAGACTTCGTGGGAAATCCTATCTAAAGTAGCGGGGTCTTCTACTACCCTACCCCACCAACCCTACATCCATCATTAGTTAGGATAGCCTCTGCTCTGACGCACTCGGTGGCTCTAAAGCTCCCCGGGCTATCCTCAAGTTTTAAACTTAGAACCAGCGGATTGTGGTCACTCTCGGGACGAGCGGAAATTAACATGTCCTCAAGTAGCGACCAATACTCAATTTTAATTAAGATATATTCAATTCGACTTGTGCTGATACCATTGTCGAATGTTACCCGGCCTATTTTGTCGGAACGTGATTGGCCATTAACCGCTGTCAGCCCCAACTCAAGGCACAATCCTAACCAATGAAGTACTGCCTCAGTCCCCTTCTTAATTGGGTTTAAATCAAGGTGTGGGACGTTCCATAACGCATCTTCTTCTGCATAAATGTCCTCTCCCTCACATAAAAGGGGTTCAAAAGTACAATTGAGGTCTCCAGCCACTACTACGAACTTATCTCTCCCAATCGAATTAAGGAAGAGATCGAGCTCGTCAATAATCGTCGGACGCCGCCCTCCAGGGAGGCCACGTGCATAAATATTAACAATAAAAATATCCTGATGATTTTTCCTACTGAGCTTAATCCCAAGAATATCAGAATTGTGCACTAATACTTCTATAGGCCTATAACTAAGGGACTGCCTCACCCAAATGGTTAAGCCACCAGACGCTCTGCCTTTTCTACCCCGTATGGCGGGTTTATAGAAGTTGAGGTACCCCAGACAATAAATGGGGTCGGGGGCCCTACTTTCTTGAAAAATTAGGATATCGTGGTCATCTACAAAATCGGCCCAGTCTCCTATGGCTATTTTACCTTTTAGCCCTGCAATGTTCCACAAGACTATTTTTAGCATTGTATCCCGAGTGGTCGATTGTCTTTGATCTAGCACCCCCAGGTTAGATCCTAATGACCACCCACCCTCTATCGGGAGTTCTCTGGCTGGGGGTTCGGTAACTAGGGAACCCAGGGGAGACCATCCCACCCCATGGCCAACATCCTGTCCCACCTTAACCACCCCTATAGACCTGCGATGAGCAGAATCACTACCAACAGCCACTCCAACATCAGGTGTGCACATCCCCAGGGTATCCCTACCAGATCTCTTGGGCTGAGTATTACCACCAAGCGTATTCGAGAGTCAATCAACCCCCTCTAAGCCTGAAAGAGGCTCAAACCGATTAAACAAGGGAAGGAAGTGCGCTACCCGATCTAAGGGGTATCCACCAATAGGACGTCTCCTTCGGGGGTTAGGTGGGGGATAGAAAGGACCACAGTTTCTTTGAGGATAAAAATAATTGAGGCCTAGTGATTGAACTTCACCCACTCTCCTAAACCTTGGTTCTCTACAAACAAAATCAACCACCGAAGGATCCCTAAAATATATTATAACTCAATCTCCCTCTAAATCCTTTGGGCAATGTCCCACCCAGCTTACCCTTCTGACATTTAATATCTCCATATTGGAAGAGGGAGGGAGAGTTCTGTTCTTATTAAGCCAAAAGATGACTTTATTTTTCAACTTCCTATATGATTCCAACTTCTCCTCCCCAATGGCTGGAACTCCCGCCAATATAATCGTGTAGGGGTAGGTTAACACATGGGAGATGCTGTTTGATAGCCTCCTTCCCCGATGAGCAATGCCCATTCGACTGACTGCCTGTATCTGGTGCACAGGGTGCGGACTGTGTTCTAGACACCGCACCTGCCACCGGGTCCCTGCCCCTGGTAATGGCCGGGGAGTTTTTACATACAGGGAGCTTCTCCAAACGTTGTCGTCCTAACTGGATATTAGGTGTATCAATAGTGGCTGAAAGAGCCACCCTTGATCCATCACCAGTCCCTAAAACTTGGGAATCAATGGCTAGGCCCTTTGGGTTTTCCATGCCTTTTAGTAGTTTATCCAGTGTATTGGAATTAGCTGTAACTAGCTTCTCCAGCTGATCTAATTTAGAATTAATCATTCTCGTTCGTTCTAATAAGGGTAACATCAGAGATGTAACTAGAATTTCCATTTTACCCAGAAACCCATCATCTGCACTGCAAATGGGATATTGTTCGACAAAGTCAGTGGGGTCCGTGGGGGGGCTTTGGGGATGGATTATAACATGTGAGGTCTGAATTATGCTATTTTTCTTGGGAATTTTGGCTGTGCCCCCCTTCCGAGTGCCACCCCCTCTTTTCCTTTTACTGGATTTGGAATTATTTGATACACCCATATTTTGTACTTTTGGAACGGGTGTATGTGGCGAGGGAGAATTACAGACTCTGTGATTTGAACCACTCGAGACCGTACTAGTTATGGTTGTGTTTAGCGTGGAACAGTCCGCCTTGTTGTCAGGTGCTACCGGCATGAGGCCAGGACAAGAACCCTGATTAGCTAAGGGGACTAAGTAACTTGGTGGAACGGGGGAGACTCCTGACCCAATATGACCTAGGGACGAGCGTTTTCCCCTTATACGATCTAGGGACAAACGCTTCTCGGCGAGGGCTATTTCGTTTTCTAAAATTCATGTTGCCCGTTTAAAGAATTGGTCCAAGGTTCCTGTTACCACCCGCTCGTAGTTGAAACATGTACTGTTCTATCTTTCCCAGAACTTAGTGCCATGGTAACTGGAGTCCTACAGCTTTGACACAAACAACAACAGTATGGATAGAATAGAAGCCTGCGATATAATGATTATGCTCAGCACAAACCGGGATTTAGTGGGGGGGCCCAGCCCGGCCTCAAACGACCTCGGACGGCCTCAGACAGCCCGCCCTTTGCCCGGGCTTCGCCCGGCGCGGGCCCAAGCGCATCCCGCGGACCGCGGGTGTAGGTGGGGCTAAGTAGAGGGAGGTGGGGACGGAAGAGGCCCCAGCTGTGGCAGATGGCAAGCCGCTAGACTTGCTGGTCCTCGCAGTCCCTCGCCGTGCAAATGGCCTCAGAGATCCGCCCAGGTCGTCAGGCGTGAGTGTTCCCAAAGAAGATCCAGGAATGAGGGTAAGGTCCGTGACTGTCAGCTCCCACGGGTTCTGCGGCTGGCGAGCGGCTCCCGCGGATCAGGGTCCGCGAGCCGTGAAGTACTGCGGGAAGGCGGGGCGGGAAGATGCCCCAGCTGCGGCAGATGACAAGCCGCTAGGCTTGCTGGTCCTCGCAGTCCCGCGCCCGTGCAAATGGCCTCAGAGATCCGCCCAGGTCGTCAGGCGTGAGTGTTCCCAAAGAAGATCCAGGAATGAGGGTAAGGTCCGTGACTGTCAGCTCCCAAGAGTTCTGCGGCTGTCTATCCACTTTCTTTTTAATCCCTGCCAAGGCTTGATATTGCCCTTTTATAACTGTCTTGTATGCCCCCAGGGAACATGGCTTGATTCCACGGATCCTTTGTTTTGCTGAAAATAACTTTCAGTGCCCTCTCGTAGCTGTTCTACAAATTCCCTATCTATCAGATGCCAAGCCTCCAACCTGGGCGTTGGACGCCCCTTGTTGTCTGCCCCTTGAGCCAGGTGATCTGAGATGCCTCTTGCTAAGTGTTGTGTATCTTGGAAGCTTCCCACTTCATGCCCCAGAGTGAACAGATTTGTGATAAACTCCCATGTGTGGCCTACTGGTGTGTGAATGGGCGTTCCCTCCCATTATGGACTCTCCAAAGGTATGCCCATCCCATTGCCTCTGCGAAAACTCCCAGGGCAGTCCCGGCGTTTGTGGCTGCTCTCCCTGGCCACCTGTTTTCTGACAGGGAGATTACATCCTTCATGTTACATCTAATAAATAGCGTACCTACCAGCAACTCCTCAAGCTGACCTAGTTTCACTTTGTAGCATTGGTGGGATGTATATGGAGCCCAGGTGCCATCCCGCCACCCCCGACTGGAGTACAATTCTGTCTAGTGGGTCCCTCCATGTCTTCTCAGGGACATATGTTCGTGGTTCTGAGGAGGATTCCCACTCCCCGTGATCCTGACGTGTACCCCGCATGTGCTGTTAGTTTATATCCCCACCTATTCAATATTTTATAGTTGTATCTCTGCAGAAAGACCACGTCTGGCTCTTGAGAAATTGGAGTACTAGTGTGCGCTTTATTTTGAATCCCAGACAATTTACGTTCCAGAACCTAATTTTAAGCTTGTGCTGCTCCTGCATCTTCTACTTTGTTATGTATTCCCCTTCGCGCTTGCTCATCTCGGATATTTGAGGGTTCCCCAAGGCATGACACTCCCCTTCTCTCGTTGTGTGTCCAGTTCTCAGACTATGTGACTTGTTCAACCACTGTTAAACTAACTAATAAAACCCAAACACCCTTAACTCCCCCCCTCCCTGCCAGCCTGCACTGTGGGACTTGAACTTCCCACGACCCCAATTTGCAGAGCGCCTGTCGCCCATAACTGCAAATCAATCATCTAAGGGGGGTTGGCTGCCCCAGTGCAACTGCTCCGTGTGCCCACCCGGCCCACAAGTACTTCATATCTCTTATTTAAGGCATCCCCACATCTCACATTTCACTCCCCTTCCTTCTCCCCCCTCCCTCAAACCAGTGTTAGGTTTGCACTTTGGCAGTTAGTCCGGGACCGGTACTTCCTTCAGTTGTCCCTGTACTCCCATCTGTTGCGGCAGGCCCACAGCCCATTGTGCATCTTTTAACCCTGCTCATGGTTACCCCCAGGTGGTTTCTGTACTGTCTCAGTAATCCTATCTGTATTGGGGCGCAGAACTTCTAGTATTGGAGAACTTCCCTTTAGTATCTCCCCAGTCTAGGACCCGGTCGGAGACCTTTCTCTGTTTCAAATGTCATTATCACTTGCCTGGGAGTCTCCGTTGGTTGAGACTTTTGGGCTGGTCCTCGTTGGGCCTCTCGGCTGCTTGGGTCTCCTCAGACACCACCCCTCCAGCCATTCCCTTGCTTCCTCCGGTGAGGTGAAGAACCAGGATTTCCCATCTACTATAACTTTGCTTGGCTGGGACAGCATCATATATTTGATGTCTCTCTCCCTAAGGGTCTCCTTTTCTTCCTCGAAGCTCCTCCTTTGTTTCTGGACCTGGTAGGTGAAATCAGGAAAAAAGCAGATTATAGAGATCTAAAAGAGACTATTAGCCTTACCTTCGACGCCCCTGGGCCCCCAGGGGTCCAGGCCTGGGTCCGTATTGCCACCGGTCGACCTTATGACACCTCCTCCAGCGCCGAATCCATTGGCGACACTTCTTCTCCTTCCGACACCCGTTGTGTCCCAGCTGGCTTTGACCCCGACCTCTCCCTCGACATAGATGCGGATCTGGACCAGCATCAACCATAGCCAGAACTGGCGCCAACCTGTACTTTTGTACCTCTGTTCTATCCTGGCGTTCCTTATCGCCTTGAGTGGCAGCCAGAGGAGGGTGAGGAGGACTGGGAGGGGTCTATTGACCCTCTAGCAGACCAGCTGGAAGAGCCATGCTGGAGAGAGGAACTGGGTGAGGGCAGTGGTCTGGATACATCCCCAGACCTTAGTATGTTTTCTGCCCCTACCGTGGCTACGGTGGATTGAGCCGCCCATGCTGTGGTGTTGCGTGGGGCGGCCAAGGCTCTCAACCTCGAGCTTCCTACGGTGGCAGTCAGGACTAACCTCCTGACAGAGGTGCTTCAACCGGCTGCGAGCTCTTTAGAGCCCTTGCTGCCATGTAATGAGGCCCTTCCTATGTCCTTTTGGGCACATGGTCCAGGCCCAACATGGTGGCTCCTGTGGACAGGATGATTGCCCAACGCCACTGCCCAGTCCCGGGCGACCCCACTTTCCTCTCCCAACACCCTACCCCTGAGAACTTGGCGGTCCAAGCCTGAACGTCCTAAGGCGCGTTCCCTTCTGCTCCCCCAGATAGGGAATTCGAGAAGCTGGATCATTTTGGGAAGAAGATGTTTTCTTCCATCAGCTTAGGCCTGCGGTCAGTGAACACCGCATGTCTCTTGGGCCGTTTCGCCCACTATGTGTGGGAAATGGTTGAGCAGGTGCTGTGTGTTCGCTGAATGGAGGCATGCAGCAAAGTTCACCATTTGCTGTGGTCTGGACACCGCTCACTCGCTAGGCAGGACAATTTCAACGTCGGTAGCCCTGAGACGCTATACCAGGCTGAGGTCCACTGGCTTCTCGGGTGATGTCCAATCAACTCTTTCGGACATGCCCATTGATGGCAACAAGGGGGACAATGCGCTCGAGATTCAAGGACTCTAGGGCTACAGCCATATCCTTGGACCACGCTACCACCTCTCCCCGTGCAGTCTGCTTTTCGCCCCTTTCGAAGCTACGGAAGGGCTGCCACACCACGTTCTGCCCAGAGCCACAGGCCAGTGCAGGCTGTCCAGCCTCTACGGGGAAGTGGGACTCAATGTCATGGGTCTGGGGGCCAGCGGGTGGGCCAGTCCACCAGTGCCCCCTCTGCAGCAGCCGCCAAACCTTCGTAGTCTGATCTTTCAGGGCCACCAGTTGCCAGTGGGCGGCAGGATCCACCATCACCTCCCCCACTGGCACATCGCGTCAGACAGGTGGGTTTTGCAGATAGTCCAAAGGGGCTACTCCATCCCCTTCAAGACTACCCCTTCCTCCATGCCACCTACATTCCATCACGTGTTGGGGATCTCCTGGCATTTCTCCGTCAGGAAGTTGCAGCTCTCTTGGCCAAGGGAGCCATCAAGCAAGTCCCTGTGCCAGAAGTAGGTTGTGTGGTTGCTACTCCCACTACTTCCTGGTGCACAAGAAGGACAAAGGCTTGCGTCCTATCTTGGACCTCCGGGACCTCAACCGCTTCCTCTGGAAGGAGAAGTTCAAAATGTTGACATTAGCTCTTGTCCTGGCTGCCCTCAACCCTGGAGACTGGATGGTAGCGTTGGATTTGCAGGACGTTTATTTCCAAATCCCCGTCCTGCCGGCCCACAAGCATTGCCTACAGTTCTTGGTAGGTCACAAGCATTTTCAGTTTACTGTGCTCCACTTTGGCCTTACCAGTGCCACTCGGGTGTTCACAAAAGGGATTGCAGGGGTGGCAGTCTTCCCCAAACTCTACGACGACTGGTTGTTAAAGGTGAGCTCGCCCTAGGCTGTCATCACCCACCTCCAGACTACGCTGGACCTACTGCATTCGCTGGCGTTCTCTATCAAAATGCAGAAGTAGCACCGGATTCCCTTTCAGAAGCTCCTTTTCATCGGCGTAGTTCTTGATACAGCGCAGTTTCAGGTCTATCCTCCTGGGCAGCGAGCCCGGGATATTCGGGCTATGATAGCGATGTTTCAGCCTCTATCCTGGATTTCGGTGAGAATGACCCTTAGGCTGCTAGGCCTCATGGCCTCCTGCATCCAGCTTGTGGATCATGCCAGATGGCATATATGGGCTCTGCAGGGGGACCTGAAGTTCCAGTGGGCACAGCATCAGGGGATTCGATGTCGTCCAGATCTCAGATGGGACTGCACGTCAGCTGCATTGGTGGCTCACGAACCAGGAGTGGGTCAACGGCAGATACCTCTCCCTTCCTCTTCCCTTCCTCTTCAAGAGGATCTTCTTTTACAGCAGCATGGGACGGGCCTTCCCCCCGAAACTGTCCAGCCTCCACCTCCTTGTGTGGAGATTGAGCTGCGACTGTTGACAGCTTTTGAACTTCCTCCTGAAGTCTGTAATGTCATCTTCGCAGCCAGGCGTCCCTCCACTAAATCGATATATGCCTGTAGATGGAACAAATTTGTGGCATGGTGCACAGCAAAGGCTGTGGATCCCCTTTCTGCCCCCTTCAGAGGTTCTCTTCTTCATTCTCTCTTTGGCTCAGCAGGGCTCTACTCTGGACACCCTTAAAGGCTATCTTTCGGCCTTTCTTTGCCTTTCACGTCCCCTATTGTAAACAGATTTCTGAAGGGCATTACTCATCTCTTTCCTCCTTCTCCTTTCGTAATGCCCCAGTGGGACTGGAATCTTGTACTGACTTATCTTATGTGTGCTCCTTTTGAGCAACTAAATAATTGCCCTCTCCGTCTTCTTTCGTTAAAGACTGCTTGCCATCACAACTGCTCACAGGGCGAGTGAGCTTTAAGCTCTGTCTTTCAAGCCTCCTTTTCTTACTTTTCATCCATACAAAGTGGTCCTTCGCACTAGGCTCTATTTGTTACCCAAAGTGGTTACCTCTTTTCACATAGGTCAAACCATCACATTGCCTACCTTCTTCCTGCCTCCGCATCCTTCCAAAGAGGAGGAGAGACTCCACCGTCTGGACCCAAAACGCGCGTTGTCCTTCTACCTTGACCACACTAAAGACTTCTGGGTGGACGACCAACTCTTTGTGGGTTATCTGGGTGCAAAGAAACGTCAGGCCATACACAAACATACCATCGCTCAATGGGTTGTCCTATTGATCAAGACCAAAAACCCCTATCCTTCCTTCGTAGCACATGGCGGACAAAAATTACAAAAATTACAAAGCATAAGGCGTCGGTCATTTTGGAAAGGGATCATAAAACTCGAAAGCAGGGGAAACGAAACCCACAGGAGAGAAAAGTGATCCTACATATCCCATCACCTGCATGCCGAGTCTGGTCCCATTCATAATTGGAAAAGTATATTTATTCATACAGGGCCACTGCATCTATATTTATCATGGAATTTATTTATGCCAGACCGCCAAGTTAAAAACATTGGAAATGGCGCCAGCCATATTGTAGTGGAGTTCAAAGCCTCTCTTGGGTGCTTGAGCAAAACAAAAGCAATATCTCCCAGTTAACGTCCAGTGCATTATATGTTAGAGATTGAATCAGTCATATAGAAACGGAGTAGGAATTGTTCAAGGGTATTGGGGCAGGACAAGAGAGTCCCTATTATCCAGTGGTTGTAAAATACATAGTTACATGGAATTCTCATCATTCATATTAGAGCAAGGACACATGCCTCTAAAAGATGCTAAAGTGAGGCATAGAAATGTTTAATCAAATAATTATCAGATCATTTGTTCCATGGTCCAACATGTGCAAACTCCCTTACTTAAGTGACTGGTGCAGACATCGTGCAGGCATTGCAGGAAGCACCATGAGAGAACAAGCATTTCCAATGCAATAGGTCTCGCATTCACGCACGTTTTAGCTATTGGCATTGTAAATTACAATGACTTTTATGTGTTGGGTTTTAAAGGAAAGGAACTCTCCAACCCCAGCGCCAACGACATCCCGACCTCACAAGAACTGTGCAACTCACTAGCCATTTTCTTGCACAGCAAGATCGCTGACATCCATGACAGCTTCAACAACAGGACTGCCCCGACTACGCCAGACTCCACCCCCCTGTGAACACCAACAGTGCCAACCGACTGACCTCTTGGTCCAACGTCAATGACAATGAGATACGCAGGGTCATGAACTCCATCCACTCAGGATCTCCGTCTGACCCATGCCCACACCACGTATTCAACAAAGCAGACGCAGCCATCGCACCCCAACTACGTAAGGTCATCAACATCTCCTTCGAAACAGCGACATTCCCGGAAAGCTGGAAGCACGCCGAAATCAAAGCCCTCCTCAAAAAGCCCAAAGCGGACCCCAAGGACCTCAAGAACTTCCGGCCCATCTCCCTGCTCCCGTTCCAAGCAAAGGTCATTGAGAAAATCATCAACATACAACTGGCCTGCCACCTGGAAGCCAACAACATCTTGGACCCGTCCCAGTCCGGATTCAGATGAAACCACAGCACCGAGACAGGTCTCATCGCTGTCACAGACGACATCAGGCGCCAACTAGACAACGGCAAAACATCAGCCCTCATCCTCCTGGGCCTGTCAGCCGCCTTCGACACGGTCTGCCAACGCACTCTAAAGACACGCATCCTAGAAGCCGGAATCCAAGAGAAGGCTCTTGACTGGACCACGTCTTTCCTCTCCGGCAGAACCCAGAGCGTCCGCCTCCCACCCTTCCGATCCGAAGCCCCCGACATCATCTGCAGCGTCCCCCAGGGCTCATCCCTCAACCCGACGCTGTTCAACATCTACATGGCCCCCCTCGCACAAGTGGCCCGCCATCACGACCTCAACATCATCTCCTACGCCGACGACACCCAGCTCATCCTCTCCCTCACCAAGGACCCACGCACTGCCAAAACCAACCTCCACGAGGGAATGAAGGCCGTCGCTGACTGGATGAGGAGCAGCCGTCTGAAGCTGAACTCGGACAAGACGGAGGTCCTCATCCTCGGGCCCACCCTCTCAGCCTGGGACAACTCCTGGTGGCCGACCACACTGGGAGCAGCACCAACACCCACCGACCATGCACGCAATCTAGGATTCATCCTCGACTCCTCCCTCTCCATGTCGAAGCAGGTCAACGCCATCTCTTCCTCCTGCTACAACACCCTCCGCATGCTCTGCAGGATCTACAAGTGGATCCCCACCGAAACAAGAAGAACGGTGACACAGGCCCTCGTCAGCAGCAGACTGGACTACAGCAACGCACTGTATGCAGGAATCTCACGACGACTACAACACATCCAAAATGCCTCCGCCCGACTGATCGTCAACGTCCCCCGCCGCAGCCACATCACCCCCCACCTGAGAGACCTACACTGGCTCTCCATCGACAAGAGGATCACCTTCAAGCTCCTCACAAACGCACACAAAGCACTCAACAAAGCCGGACCAGCCTACGTGAGGAGCAGACTCAGCTTCCACGTCCCCACCTGCCAGCTCCACTCCGCCAGCCTCGCCCTCGCAGCTGTCCCCCGCATCCGACGAACAACCTCCGGCAGCAGATCCTTCTCCTATCTCGTCGCCAAGACCTGGAACACCCTCTCTACCTACCCACATTCGGCATACCAAAGACCTTCTCGCCTTCAGAAGGCTCCTCAAGACCAGCCTCTTCGAGCAGTAGCAGCATACCCCCCTCCCCTCAGCGCCTTGGGACCCTCACAGGTAAGTAGCGTGCTCTACAAGTACTCTGATTGATTGATTGATTGAAAACATAAATATAAGGCATTGTCATTTACAATACTAATTGCTTAAACTCTCACAAATGTGAGATCTATTGCATTGCAATAAAAGGCCTTCTCTGCCTCCTGTTGGATTGTAAATATCAGAGGAAGAGACCGGCCTGCGACGTCTTCAAAGTAGTAATAAATATTGCTGTGAAGATGATGTGTAAGTGTTGTAAATTACATAGACACAAAGTGTGAAGTGAGTTACATATGATCCGAGCTATGAACTCTAACAAAGCACTCCAACACCTTTTGTTCTGTGATTACACTGTCACGGCTCCAGAGGAAGAGTGGGTAGATATTTCCTGCCTTCTCTGTAATTTGAGTGTGCAGTGTGGCATTACGTAATGTAATTGCCATCTTTGGCCTAATAAAAACACTCCAACTGTAGTAGGGCCCTGGCTTCACCTCCTGGTGCAGGGCAGGCTGTACTTTATGGCAAGCATGGAGGGAGGGATGGTCTCGTCTGCAGCTCCAGCCTCGTACAGTGCCCCTGCTATTACTTGTGAGCGAGAGGCCCTGAGATTGTGGTATTGGTGGTATTTGTGGTGGTGGCATTGGTATTGGTGGTTTTATTGGTGGTGGCATTGGTATTGGTGGTGATGGTATTGGAGATGGTACTGGTGGTGATGGTATTGTTGGTGGTGGTGGTATTGGTGTGTTATTGGTGGCTTGGTGGTGGTGGTAGTATTGGTGGTGGTGGTAGTATTGGTAGTGGTGGTGGTGGTATTGAATTGATGGTGGTATTGGTCATATTGGTGGTGGTGGTATTGGTATTTTTGGTGGCAGTGGTATTGGTGGTTGGGTGGTATTGGTCATGGTGGTATTATTGGTGGTGGTGGTGATGTGTGATAGAGACATCTAGCCGCAGATTCCTTAAGTTAAAATATCCCCAGGCGTCAGACTGGATCCGGAAAAACTTCCGCAGCAGCACCTCTGCGTGCCAGGGGGCAGCGACGCACGTCTCCACCATGACTCCATGGACGTGACGTTAATAGAGCTATATATGCCCCTCCCGGCGCGTTGACGTCAGTTTTCGTCTTTTTTACGTCCCAACGCGGATCCTGGAAAACCAGCGGTTCCTTGGCCTGTTTATCGGGCATTCTCAATGCCTTCGGTGTGACGAAACAGTGTGCGATGCCTTCGGGCTTTAAAGTGTGTGAGACCTGTGCGAGCCAAATGTCTGTCATGGACCCGCACGCCATTTGTATGTGGTGCCTAGGAGTGCACCACGACTGAAGAGTGCGACACCTGTCAACAGATGAAACCTAAGTCCTTAAGGGAGCGTTGTATGAACTTGCTGGCCGCACGGCTGTCCGGTCCTGCACCTTCGCGCCACCGATCTCCCTCTCTGGATCGGGTCCGCTCACAAGGTTGTTCCTGAGGACATTGTTCAGAGTCAGATAAGCACAAACATAAGTCGTGGAGGTCGTCCTCCCGTAAACGTGATGCTGGGGCCCGTTACTCTCTGTCTTTGCCAGGCACCGGCGCCCAGCAGTCGTCTCCCCATACCCACCCTTCCCGGGGTTGAAGCAACACGGACCCACATGGAGGCTTATTCAAAGGCTCTACAGTCTTTATTTGGGTCACGCCCTCCCCCCGGTGTGCCTTTGGGTCCCACAGAGGAGGAAAGTACTCATGTCGGGTCTTCACCGATGGATTCGTCCTCCGCGTCGGCTGCGTGCATCAACTCCGGTTCCAGAGTCGATACGACGTTGACGGGACACGACCCGGAGGGCCCTCCCAGTCGTCTGTCCAGCCCACCCGTCCAGTCACTGCATAGCCCTGCGTGGCTTCCTGCGCGGCTTCCTGCGCTGACGTCGGATGCGGGCCCAAGTTCGACGCCCTGTCGACCTCTTTCCTCCCCGCAAATAGAGGTTGGGCCACCATCGGACCGCGCCTCTGGGGGGTCTCAACGTCGATACGACGCTGTCTCAGCATTGGTCGACGCCGGTGCCAGTGCCTACAGCTCCTCTGTTACAGGAGGTTGACGTCCCACTGATTCCCCGTGCCCGGGGTCGTTTTGGTGCCCCTTAGTGCAGGTACCTAGCGTTACGAGGCCTTTGAATCAACCACAAGCTCCTCCACTTTTACCCTCTAATGGACGAGTTAGTCTCCAACCGTTTCATACCGACGGTTTGTTGTCGCCCCCCAGAATGGCGACTGAGGCTAATGCGGCTTTCACACGGGCTATTCGCATGGCTGCAGATATTTTTTGCTTTCAGCCCCCTTGCCCTCTGATCGTTTACTGGATCTCCTACACATGGGGCCTGTTGAGGTGGAGCCTTTGCTGGCCCTTGGTGGGTCTTTGTTTGACATCCTGCATGGTACCTGGGCACGGCCCTGCTCTTGTGACCCTGTTGATCGGACCATTGGTCGCCGGCATTGTCCGGCCACGGACGACCTTCTTTGCCTGTCCCTTCACCCTAAAGCTCAGGGTCTGGTTGTCCAGGCGTTTTTTGATTTTCAGCCTTCCTCCACTTTACTGTTATTACCTCCCAATAGGGAATCTCGGTGGCTGGAGACATGTGGTTGCCACATTTTTGCCTCTGCGAGCATCCGTGCATTAAACACATCTTGGGAGTTCGCACATGCTTCCATTGCCCTTTGAGACTTAGTTAAGCTCCTTCTTCCTTCTCTCACAGGAGGGCCCCGGGCTGACTTACATTGCCTTCTTCTCGATGGCAGGGGAATGGCGCAATTTTCCCTTCGATCATCCCTGGATGCAACTGACTCTGTGGGTAGGGCATTGACCCAGTCAGTTGCTTTTCGCCGCCATGCATGGCTGCGCGACAGCCATTTCCCAGACAATGTTTGGAATGCTCTTCGGGATCTGCCATTCAATGGCGTGGACCTTTTTGACTGCCACGCTTATTCAGCGATCTCCCGCCTCATGTCTGGTCTACCGTGACTTTCTGGCCCTTGCGCCCTAATTTTCTGCCTTGTGGTATCTTTTTCTTGTGCATAGGCAATGTTGCATTGTTTGTTTTGAGTCCTGGGTTCATAACGTAGTACCCGGATGGTGTAGGCGGTTGTTCCGCCCTCTTTGACTTTGTTCAGTACAGCCAGTCGGATGGTTCTGCCTCCTTTTCAGTACTCTGAATGTGACCTCATACCAAGAGGACCCCACTCGCAGGGGTTAAGACTTCCCTATGTAGGGTATTTGCTGGCTATTATGTAGCTGCCTTTCTGCAGGGACGCTCCTATGGAGTCTTTCTCACAGAAGATTCTTCTGTGTATGCAACTTACAAGTATGCGTTGCTATATTGCTCTTTCCGGTAGGGTTGGGGTCTACGGTTGTCCGTATTACTTCCAATCGTCAGTAGCGGTTCCCTACCATGAGGACTACCTCACATGCCTTCCCCAGGGGCGTAATTCAGCCTCGCTGTGCTCTTCCTTGCTCTGTGGCGCCGCGGCCAGGGCGACTGACGCTGGAATCTGGGGATCACGGTTCGATCCCCGGCGCCGGTGGCAGGTTAGCCCAGCACCATGTGACTCTGGGCAATAGCTTGATTAATCTTCCCGACGGCCCCCAGCGCCTAGAGACCCTTGCGGGTGATTGTGCGCTTTACAAATGTGGATTTATTATTATTATTATTATGTTCCGCTCCGGCAGGTCTTCGATGGCTGCCGTCCTGCTATCATCTAGCGCCAAGGCAGAGCAGCTGCTGAACACTCTATTTCAGTGTTTGTGCATACTGTGGGTGCACCCTGGTATGTTCGCTGTCTTGGGGCGCCTCTATTTTTCTTTCGCTTCTGTGGTTACTGGTCTACCCTCTATTCTTTGGGATGGGTGATGTTTCTGTCTGGCCTGGTCTATAGACTATGGCGTGTTCGCCATGTAGGCCTCTGCTGTCTCAAGCTTGTGCCCTCCTTTCTAGGTACTTCCCATTCAGGAGTTTTTTTTACTATTCTCTGCTGTTTTCCTTGCTGGTATTTCAATGTTTCTGCTTTGGGTTGCTGCTGTCACGCTCTCAGGGTGTAGTGTACTCTACATGGATGCTCGCTTTTGGGGTGCGTGCTTAGGCCAGGACGGGTGGCTTCTGGCCATTGTCTTGTCCAACTGTACTTTGACATTGCTGTTGGTAATTATGGCGCTTGTTTTATGCACACAACCCCTTTCAATGTGTATCTTTTTTTATGTATGTCTGTTCTCTGCTCTGCCCGCAACAGGGGTCGCACAGGCATCGCTCCTTGAGGTGGTGTCCGGGGTCTTCGCCCCGGTCTGGTCTTGGGACGGGCTCTTGTGTGTGTGTCCGGCTTGCCGAAGGGCGCATTTTGCCGTTTGCCTACCTGGTGACATGTCCTTCCCATCTGGGCTCCTCACGCTACCCTACAGGGGGATTTCCCTATTCTGGGTGTGGATCTGCCGTCCACACTGTGTGCTTAGGAGTATCCCTGTTTTCCACATGTATGCCAGTCTTACTGTGGTCTTTTTCTGAGTGCTTCTGTTTGTTATCGTTGGCACTCTCATATGTCTTGTGACGGGGTGATTGCGTACTGAAGTGTCTTGTGTTTCTGGTAATGTCGGCATTTTCTGCCCATGGCTCAGCATCCTACAGATTCGGCCCCACATATCTTACCTGGTGCAGGTTCAACAGTGTTTTTTTCCACTATTGTGCATACTTGTCCGGTGTGCGTTGACTCTGTCATGCTGTTTTGTCCTTTCTCTGGTCTTGCTTCCTGTCGACACATAAGACCCTCGGGTCAGTTCAGCTTCTTTACGAAACCATGCACTCCTACTTCCGCGCCGGCATTTCTGGCTCTTTGCTTTCTTTCTCTCAACCCGGTATGAATTTTGTGCTGCTGTTTATGACTCGTGGTGCGTTTGTCTCTCATTGTTTTCCGCTCTTTTCAGAGCTTTGTGGTCTGGTCTTAGCTGCGCTGGAATTGCTGTCCCCACTGTGTTTCTTCCCCTTGTTGACGGCTAAGTTCTCTCTGGAACTTTGTGGGGTTCAGTCGCAAACCCGCCTCTTCTATGGGTATGGCTTTGGTATTTATTCTAAGTTAAGGAATCTGCGGCTAGATGTCTCTATCAGATGGAAGAGTTACTTACCTTCGGTAATGATGTATCTGGTAGAGACACAGTCTAGCCGCAGATTCCTTATGCCCGTCCATCCTCCCCGTTCTGCGGGGAGCTTTTCAGGTCAGGTTTCCCGCATTCGCGCCCCCCCCCCCCCTCCAGGTGGCTTTGTCTTCCTGCGGGGTGACATTTTTCACTTCCCGCCTAGATGGGATGCTTCATTCAGTTTGCCTGCTCTGCTCCACCCATTCTCGTGGTTGGAGTGGTATGCTCCTGTGTCATATATCCCTTTACATCCCTTCACCCTGGATCATCCAGTGTGAAGTCTGCTCATGCCCCCCCTTCTCAATCGGCCTTGGCGACCTCACCTGCAGTACATTGGTTTGAAGTAGATTGGCTCAGCCTCAGTCTATAAGCCTCTTCCAGGGAGTAAGTCGGCCCTTTCTAGTACTGACTTGTGGTGAATTGTCATTGCTCCTGTGTTCTGGCCTTGTTGCCCTTCACAGTTATATATTGTGGTTGCAGGCTTTCTGTTGTCTGTTATGATGTTTTTTCACTTCTTTTTCTGCCTACGGGCAGGGTTTATCCTCAGCTTTTGTGGGGTTGCTTTTCAGAGCGGTGCTCAGCTTTTTCCCTTCACTATTTTTCAGTATACATTGCCTGGCACTGTACTTTATGGTGCGGTTTTGTCACTAGTCAATTTCTTTTCTTTTTCCTCTTTTTTGTACACTGTTACCATACTCTCACACTTTTTGCTGGTGGCTCCACGTTGTGACTCAGAAAAGTTTCCCGGGAACGCAGAGGTGCTGCTGTGGAAAGTTTCCTGGATCCAGTCTGATACCTGGTGATATTCTAAGTTAAAGAATCTGCGGCTAGACTGTGTCTCTATCAGATACATCGTTACCGAAGGTATGTAACTAGTCCATTATAAAGTGCCAATGCACTTGATATTGGCCTACCAGGATACCAGCTCAAGAAACTTCAAGTAATACAGAAGGCTGCGGCCAGAGATTTGATGAGCATTCCATGCAGGTCTAGTGTAAACATAATTTGAGGCATCTGCACTGGCTCCCAGTGGCTCAAAGAGTCAAACTAAATGCTCTTACGTTGGCCCATACAGCCCTCCATGGTTCATGGCCCCTCTACTTGAGGAAACAGTTTAGTTTTTATACCCCACGAAGGCATCTGCGTTCCGCTTCACAGTTCCTAGCATCGATCCCTCGCTTTCGGCTGGTAAAAATTGGAGGCAGTTGCCTTTCTTCCAAAGCGGCCGAAACTTGGAATTGTCTCCCCCTTGAACTGCGCAGCATTCACGACCCCTGTCTGTTTAAGAAAAGACTAAAAACCCTGCTGTTTATTTAATCGGTAATTCTCCTCCCAGTTCCTTACAGTTTTACAATTTTGGCTTTTCGCGCCGGGACACTTTTGAGTAGCCATGCATGCTATTAATCAATGTAACATAACATTAGTGGTGGTATTAGTAGTGGTCGTATTGGTGGTGCTATTGGCATTGGAGGTGTTGGCGGTATTGGTTGTGGTATTGGTGATGGTATTGGTGGTGGTGTTAGATTGGTGGTTGTGGTATTGGTGGTGGTGGCATTGGTCATTTTGGTGGTGGTGGTATTGGTGGTGGTGATAGTATTGTTGGTGGTATTGGTCATATTGGTGGTGGTGGTAATAGTGGTGTGGTGGTGGTATCGGGGGTGTTGGTGGTATTAGTGATGGTATTGGTGATGGTGGTATTTGTGGTGGTGGGTGTATTGGTCATGGTGGTATTGGTGGTGGTGGTGGTAGTATTGTAGTGATGATATTAGTGGTGGTCGTATTGGTGGTGGTATTGATGGTGCTGCTATGGGCATTGGTGGTATTGGTGTTGTTGATGGGGGTATTGGATTGGTGGTGGTGGTCTTGGTCATATTGGTGGTGGTATTGGTATTGGCAATATTATTGGTGGTGGTGGTGATGGTGGCTTGGTGGTGGTGGTATTGGATTTATGTGGTGGTACTGGTCATGGTATTGGATTGGTGGTGATGGTATTGGTCATATTGGTGGTGATGGTATTGGGCATATTGATGGTGGTGGTGGTGGTGGTGGTGGTATTGGTGGGGTGGTGGTGGTGGGATTGGTGGTAGTGGTCTTGGTAGTATTAGTGGTGGTGGTATTGGTGATGGTGGTTGTGGTATTAGTATTTGTGGTGGCATTGGTGGTAGTGGTATTGTATTGTATTAGGTTCTTATATAGCGCAAACTGCCACCCAAGGGTATCCTGGCCCGTAGACTTGAGTATGACCACCACATGAGCAGACTGAAATAACGGTGAAGTTCAGTCCTTGGAAAAAGCCAGGTTTTCAGACTCTTTCTGAACTCGATCAGGGAATTGGCTTGTCTAATACTCTGGGGCAGCTTGTTCCATAAGTGTGCGGCAGCCACACTAAAAGCTCTGCCCCCCTTCCTCGAACGTTTAAATCTGGTAGTTGTCATCAGATTTGCACTAGAGGAGCAAAGCTGCCTCTTGGGGTTATACCAGGTAAACTTCTCCTGCAGTGGGACTGGGCCCAAGTCATGTACTGCTCTGCATACAATACAGAGCAATTTAAAACAAACTCTTAACTTAATAGGCAGCCAATGAAGATCTCTCAAGGCCAGAGTTGTAGACGACCTATGCTGCCTATTTAGTATCAACTTTGCTGCCATGGACTGGACTCTATGCAACTCCTGAAGGATATATTGTGGTGTTCCCAAGTACAGGGAGTTGCAGTAGTCCAGCTTTCTCAGCACTATATTCCTTACTACGAGTCCTTTGGAAGTAGCGGGAGGCTCTGCCGTAGCATGCGCATCAAAGAAAAGCACACGCTAACGGTTTTGTTAGCCTGTGACTCCATTTGGAGATTATTATCTACCAAGACTCCCAAATTGCGCACCGTATTAACTGGAGCCAGGAGTGAGCTTGAACTCCAATGGTAGATACTGAGACATTCTAGCAGTGGAACAGCATACCACCTCTGTGTTCTCCCCATTAAATTGTAGTGAACTTTCCCTGAGCCATCCAGTAGTCTGACGCATACAATCCTGGAACGTATCCATGGACACTGCTTGTTTCCCTTCCAGGGAAAACATCAATTGAGTGTCGTCAGCCTAGTTGACCATGTCAATTCAGAAAGATTTGATAGTGGGGAACAGGGGCCGTAAATAGATATTAAATAGAATACGGCTTATCGCAGAGCCCTGCAGCACCCCATGGTGTACTGGAGACTTACTGGAAGTGAACGCTGTCATGGTCACCATCTCTTATCTTCCGGATAGATAAGACTGTAACCACTGTAAAACCCGTCCTTTCACCCCTATCTTCTCCAGTCTGTCCACCAGTACTGTATGGCTCACCGTGTCGAATGCGGCCGACATGTCCAGTAACACTAGGATGGTAGCATTCCCATTGTCGGCTCGCATTCGTAGGTTTTCCATTACGGTTGCCAGAGCAGTCTCAGTGCCGTGACCTGGGCGAAACCCAAATTGGTCCCTATCCAGCAGATGGTTATCCTCAAGATAGCATGATAAGGTTTTACTGACTGCTTTTTCCAGGATTTTTATTGGATATGGCAGGAGGGATATAGGTCTAAAATTTGCTGGAATCGTAGTGTCAAGTGAGGATTTCTTGAGCAGAGGTGTCAGAGGTGGTCGTATTGGTGGTGGTGTTATTGGCATTGGTACCGGACTGGCGACGAGATGGGTTTTTGCGGCCCTGTTCACTCCTGGGGTCCCGTTTCGACCAGAATGGCACCCAGAGGATGAGGAGGACTGGGAGGAGTCAGGTGACCCTCTGACTGACCAGATGGACAGTGAACAGGACTGGAGAGAGGAAGTGGGGGATGCCTGTGGTTTGGACACCTCCTCTGACCTTAGCATGTTGTCTCCTACCATGGCTATGGACGAGGGGGCAACCCCACATTCCTCTCGCAACACCCCACCCCAGAGAGCTTGGTAGTCCAAGCCTCCACTTCCAAAAGCGCATTCCCTACCACTCCACCAGAAAGGGAATCCAAGAAGCTGGACCATCTTGGAAAGAAAGTTTTCTCTTCTGCCAGTTTAGCACAGCGGTCGGTAGACACTGAATGTCTCTTGGGCCGTTATTCCCACTCGTGTGGGATACGGTTGCGCAGATGCTGCCTCATTGTCCGGAGGAGGCCAGGGCAGTGCTCTACCAGACTGTCACCGCAGGGAGGGATGCAGCAAAGTTGACCATCTGTTGTGGGCTCGACACCGCTGATTCTCTGGGCAGAACAATTTCAACGTCAATAGCACTTCATCGATGAGATCCACTGGCTTTTCAAGAGATGTCCAGAACACCATGATGGACATGCCCTTTGATGGCCGTCGCCTTTTTGGAGACAAAGCAGCCAATGCTCTAAAGCTTTTCAAGGACTCACGGGCTACAGCCAAGTCCTTGGGCCTCTCCACCCGCCCTGTGCAGTCTGCTTTTTGCCTCTTTTGTGGCTACGGAAGAGGGGCCCCACTTCATCCCGCCAAGAGCCACAGTCCGCAGCAGGTTATCCAACCTTTGCTCAGCGGGGGACATGGGAACAACCGTCATGGTTCCGGGGGCCAGCTGGCGATCCAGTCCACCAACCCCCCTCTGCAGCAGCCTCCAAACCCTCCAAATCCGACCTTTCAGGCCCATCACACGCCAGTGAGCAGCAGGATTCGCCATCACCTCCCCCACTGGCGCACCATCAAGTCGGACATGTGCTAATAGTACGAAGAGCTTCTCCCTCCCCTTTTAGACTACCCCTCCAGACATGCCACAGAGATACTACCGCATGTCGGAGGATCATCTATCCCTTCTACAGCAGGAAGTTATGACTCTCTTGACCAAGGGAGCCATCGAGCGCCTTCCTGTCCCAGAAGTAGGTCGTGGTTGTTACTCCCACTACTTTCTGGTCCCCAAGAAGGACAAGGGCCTGCGTCCTATCTTGGATCTCAGGGACGTCAACTGCTTCCTCCGGAAGGAAAAGTTCAAGTTGTTGACGCTTGCTCAGGTGTAGTCTGCCCTTGACCCGAAAGATTGGATAGTAGCGTTGGACTTGCAGGACGCTTATTTTCATATCCCTGTCCTGCCGGCTCACCGGCGTTACCTGCTGTTCACGGTAGGCCACGACGATTTTCAATTTACTGTGCTCCCCAGTGCCCCTCGGGCATTCACGAAAGTGATGGCAGTGGTCACAGCTCATCTACGCAGATCAAGGTTTCAGTCTTCCCCTATCTCGATGACTGGCTGTTGATGGCGGCGAAGTCTCACCTAATTCCTTTTCAGAAGCTCCTCTTCATCGAAGCAGTTCTGGACACAACTCAGTTTCGGGTCTATCATCCCTATCCTGCTGGTTGATCATGCCACGTGGCATATGCGGGCTCTGTAGTGGGAACTGAAGTTCCAATGGGCGCAGCATCAGGGGAATCTGTCCTATTGCGTCCAGATCTTCTAGGGCACTGCATGACAACTGCATTAGTGGCTCACGAACCAGGATTGGTTCAATGGAAGATCCCTCTCCCAGACCACACTATGGTGACGGACGCATCCCTTCTGGGATGGGGCGGCCACATGGGAGAGGCGAAGATCAGATGGCTCTGGTCTCTGTCAGAGTCCGGGCGATTCATCTTGCACAGAAAGCATTCCTTCCCTCTGTCCGGGGAAGAGTAGTGTAGGTGTTCATGGAGAACACCATTGCCATGTGGTACTGCAACAAACAGGGCAGGGTGGGGTTGTGGACCCAATGTCAAGAGGCCCTCTGCCTCTGGACATGGCTGGAACATCAGGGCATATCCCTGGTGGTTCAACACCTGGCAGGTTCTCTGAATGCCAGGTGCATGATGTATCACGAATGGCGTCTGCACTTGGAGGTTGTGTAAGGTCTCTTTCAACAGTGGGGAGAGCCTTGGTTAGATCTATTCGCCACAAAAGAGAACGCGCAATGTCAGCAATTCTGCACCTTGGAATTTCCAAGGCGGCACTCGCTAGGTGACGCTTTTCGGCGCGAGTGGAGTTGCGGCCTGTTGTACGCCTTTCCACCTATAGCACTTCTGCCCAGAGTGCTGAAGAAGATCAGGCGCAAAGGGGCCCAAGTCATTCTTGTGGCTCCGGATTGGGCATGAAGAGTCTGGTATCCTGAGTTGCTTAACATGGCCATCGATCCTCTGATGAGACTGCCTCTTCGGAAGGATCTTCTGTTCTCTACCTACTTGCATGGCGATTGAGCGACGGCAGTTGACGTCTTTCGACCTGCCTCCTGAAGTCTGTGATGTAATCTTGGCAGCCAGGTGTCCCTCCACTAAGACAGTATTTGCCTGCTGGTGGAACAAGTTTGTGGCATGGTGCACAGCAGAGGCTGTGGATCCCCTTTCTGCCCCTCTTTCTGAGGTTCTCTTATTTCTTCTTTCTCTAGCCCAGCAGGGCTCTGCTCTGGGCACTATCAAGGGCTATATTTCGGCCATCTCTGCCTTCCTTTAGCTTCCAGATCAGCCTTCCCTCTTCAAGTCCCCGGTTGTTAACCGTTTCCTCAAGGGCATTACGCATTTGTTTCCACCCGTGCCTTTCATAATGCCTCAGTTGGACTTGAAGCTCGTCTTGACCTTTCTGATGTGCGCTCCCTTTGAGCCCCTTCATAACTGTCTCTTACGTCTTCTCATTCTCAAGATGGCTTTCCTAGTAGCTATCACCTCTGCTAGACGGGTGAGTGAGCTCCATGCCCTCTCTTCTAAACCTCCTTTGCTCTCTGTTTATCCGGACAAGGTGGTTCGGAGGACCCGTCCTTCTTACTTGCCAAAGGTTGTCACTCCCTTCCACATCGGGCAGACCATCACATTTCCCACCTTCTTTCCACCTCCGCATCCCTCTAGGGAGGAGGAGAGGCTCCACCGCCTGGACTCGAAGGGAGCCCTTGCTTTCTATCTGCAGTGTACGCACCAGTTCCTGGTGGATGATCAGCTCTTTGTTGAATACGTGGGCGCCAAAAAAGGTTGGGCTGTGCACAAGCAGACCATCTCCCGGTGGGTCGTTCTGTGCATCAAAGCATGTTACTCCTTGGCTAAGAAGGAGCCTCCTCTGGCACTGCGTGCCCATTCCACCAGGGCAACGGCAGCCACTACTGCCTTGGGACGCGGCATTCCCTTGCAGGACATTTGTCAGGCAGCTACGTGGGCCCCGCTGCACACGTTTACCAAGCACTACTGCCTTGACAGTCAGGTCAGGAGAGATGGCTTGTTTGGCAGTTCTGTGCTCCGTGACTTTTTGGTGTAATCTTGTTCGCAGACCCACCACCGGGGTTGGTATTGCTGAGGTATCTATTCTAGGGAAAGGAATCTATCACTAATGTGTCTCTTTCAGATGCACAAGTTACTACTTGTGTAACGATATATCTGTAAGAGACATTAGTTAGTGATAGATTCCTTACCGCCCCAACCATCCTACCCGTTCTGCAAACTGATTACTAGGTTTAAGGACATCCCTTTCAGGGCCCTAGTTTTCAATGCACCAATGGTCAGTATCTTGCATGGCTCTGCATTCCTAGCGTGGAAAGTCGTGTACAGAACTGACGTCAGCGCGCATGGGTGGCGTCTAATTAGTCTCCGTGATGTCATCTCTGTGCTTACGATGCCAGTGACAGACGCGGAGCCACTGGATGCCACCTACTGATGTGCAGGGGTACTTCTAAACAAAACTTTCCGGATCCAGTCTGATGCCTGGGGATATTCTAAGGTAAGGAATCTATCACTAACTAATGTCTCTTACAGATTTATCGTTACACAAGTAGTAACTTGTGCACCAAGTCCGGAGAGACGGCTTCTTTGACCGTTCTGTTCTCCAGGACTTGCTGGTGTGATCTTGGTTCGCAGACCCACCACGGGGTTAGTATTGCTGGGGTATCTATTCTAAGGTATGGAATCCATACCTATCTATAAGAAACATTAGTTAGTTATAGATTTCTTACCGCCCCACCCATCCTCCCTGTTCTGCAAACTGATTTCTAGGGTTTAGGATATCCTGTCAGAGCCCTAGTTTTGTGCACCAGTGGCCTGTGTCTTGCATGGCTCTGCGTTTCTGGGGCGGAAAGTCATGTACAGAACTGATGTTAGCGCCCAAGGGTGGCATCTAAGTTGCTACCATGACGTCATCCCAGCGACACAACGCCAACGACGGACTTGGAGCCGGCCAACGCCACCTTCTGACGCCTGGGGGTAATTCTAAGGTAAGGAATCTATTACTAACTAATCTTTCTTATTGATACATCGTTACTGAAGGTAAGTAACTTGTTCAATAATCCCATTGTTTCCATAGTGTGGTGATGCTTGGAACACAATATCTACCAGGAAAATGGGGAACAGTATTTCAAACATATGTACAGAATCATACATGTGACCCATAGTCTAGAGTTGATAGCATGTGTGGGTCTATAGTTGACTTGGTCCACATGTACCCATTTTGAACATGTACATAAGGAGATGTATCCCTGATTTTTATCCCAAAACGTTAATCTCTCATAAGAAATAATGGATTGCCTCATCAGTATTGTGACACATTTCCACACTATGTAAGCACCAAATCCAGGCTGCCTCATTGTCAGGTCCCTGTTTCCCCCTGGAGGGAGGGGTAGTTACATGATGTATGGCATGGAACCATATCTCACTGTTGTCTGAGTGGTGTTCCATCATGTGGAATATCATCAGGTATCTCAAGTCCATATTTTTTATAGCCTATATGTGTTCTTGAATCCAGGATTTGTGGATCATTCTGTACTTCTGACATATATTTTGTTACACTCAAAATCAATGATGTAAATGAAAAATGTTGTCCTGCAGTTAATAAAATGTTTTATTGTAACAGAATTGCTTGGTTTTGTTCTTGCCAAAGATGCACATGTTACATTCCTGGTGTGTGTAACCCCCTCACAGGAGCTGGTTACATTCTGAGATATTGTATTTAAAGTGTGTGGACCTGGCCAGCCCTAGGCTGTATGGTGACATGGCTGAGACATATGTTGTGATATGTTAATATCATCCCATATTTGATTGTCATTGAGGGAGGTCAACAAGTGGTCATAGTATGTGGCTTGTTGGGACTTGCAGTAGTGGACTAAATCCAAACCCTCAGTTGGCCAGCAGCATTTGGCAGATCTTTGGACTGTTTCAGTACTGGGTGATGGACAAGGCTCATGGCAGCGTTGTCTTATGTGAGTATAAGATTGTCAAGCAGAATAAGGGGATTTTTGAACTACAATTGACTGCCTGCCCACTGAGTGTTCTGGTAATAGTGTGGGCCATGAGGGGTACATGTAATTGAATTTATATAGCACTTACTACCCCTTTACTCTGGGCAGTTTCCGGAGTCAAAGGTTCGTGTTTTGTTTCTCCAGTTGTTGCTGTTGGTTATTGAAATTAACTTGTGCTCTTCTTGAAACCATAAAATGCATTTACTACAGTTTATCCATGGTAAACGAAGTTGAGTTAGTTGTGCTCTTTCTGTGAGTGGGGGTGGAGGGGTTGAATTTATGCAAATGGTTGGCAGTATTAATAGATGAGCTACAAGAGATTACAGATTGCTAGGTGTCAGGTTATGGCTTTTAAATGAGAAGTTGTGATATTTTAAATGAGGTGTGGCCAATTTGTAGAACTACAATGATGGGGATTAAGGCAAACATGCATGTGAATTAGAGTAGGCTGTACTCTGACAGAAGAGGCATCCAAGGGATAGAAAGTAGGGAGAGGTTCATCTGAAAGAAAAGTAGAGGCAACAATTGAAAGTTTGAAGTCATGGTCAATTTTCATGGGATTACAGAGGAGGATTTTTTGAGATTGCATGCAATCTGAGGATGCAAAACTGAAAAGAAATATTATTTTCATATCGGATAGAGCGCTTTTAAGTACTTTTGATAAGCACCAGAATCAGGTGAACAGCCTATCCTCTGAAAGAATTCAGCTGATCAGCTCATGGTCCAGAAAAGTAAGGAAATAACTCTGCACATATATAGGAAAATATATTTAGGCTGCCTCAAAGGCAACAGTAATCTCATGATCACAGCCAGCACCTCCTAAAGTATACAGGGCAAATGATGCAAACATTTAAAATAGGATTCGGCAATGCTGGACCAGTTGCCTCCCAGGACAGGTCTTTTATTACACCAGGCATTTTTCGGCTGAGATGGAGTCCTTGTAGGCTGGTTTTGAAAGTCATTGGCTGCTCGTGCTGCCATTACTACTTCCCTCCGTTCCCTCCCCCCGCCCCCGAATAATTTCAAACTGAGGGGGTTGGCTTCAAGAGAAAGTGTGGGGAGAAGTAAAGAGTAAATGCTCAAAGAGGGAAAAGAGAGAACAGGAAAAAAGGAGAAATAGAGAATGGATGTATGGAAGACAGATAGTGCAAGGAGACGAAGTGTGCGGGCTGGTTTAAGCATTTTTTGCCAGAGCAGCGTTTGGTTCTCCAGTCCAGCCCTGATGCTCTGCAAACATGCACTGCAAGCCTGTGATTCTGTATGTAATTTTTTTATTTTTAAAAACACTAATTCTGGTGTGTGCACTGACCTTGGACTAGTCTGATGACAGTGCTAGGTTCTAGACTTAGTGCTGGAAGAAGCACACCAAATGCACCCTCATAGTGATGGAGGACTAACGTCCCTGTCATGAGTTTCATGCATAGAGTGAGGTGATGTGCAGCATATATATGTTAGTGAATTTTGTGACATGCTTTTTACCCCTGAGAAATGAATGTGCCCCTACTGGTCGAACTCAAAATCCTAAACACGATATCCTGTGCATTGAGTGTGTGGACGTATGATAGAAGCAGTAAGGAAATACCTCTTTTTCATGATTACCACTAAAATTTTGTTTGGACTGATGCTGCTTGTTTTTCGACTTGGAGTGCACTGAGGCCTGCTAACCAGACCTTAGTGCCAGTGCTTGGACCCTTAAAAAATATAGGTCTGATTGGCGCGCCCACAATTGGCATAAGTAAACTTACCTATAAGTCCACGGTAAATAGTACCCAGGGCCTGTAAGTTAAAGGGTCCTCTTTGACTGCAGCACTTATTGTTCCACCATCAGTGTGACAAATTAAGACTTCCAGTCGACCATTGCTGACTGGCAGTCGTTTTTAAACTGCTAACTCAATTTCACCATTTAAACTAATGACA
Organism: Lissotriton helveticus; assembly: GCF_964261635.1. Taxonomy (NCBI): domain Eukaryota; kingdom Metazoa; phylum Chordata; class Amphibia; order Caudata; family Salamandridae; genus Lissotriton; species Lissotriton helveticus. Next base: position 647,844,193 of record NC_136059.1, read on the forward strand.
AAGTCCAGACCTTCCTTATTATTATATATGTCACCTCTAAGACAGGCATATTGAGCCCTAAGGCAAGGTGCTGTATGTGAAAAAGTAGGACATATGGTGGTGTCAGTAAAAACCCTAAATTGTCGTGTTTACTGTAGTCCCATTAGCCAATACAGGGTTACAGGCTGAGGATTAGTGTTAACTTTGGAAAGGGACTACTAAAGCTGGTACTTCGAGGTACAAAAGAATTGTTACATTGAAACCACTTGCGCCCAAGTCGTATTTAATGTAATGTTTAAGTAAATGCCAACTTTAGAAAGTTCTGAGAGGAGGAGTGATTCCACTCCTCACCTGGTGCACTGCTTGTTTATCCAGGCATCACAAAGTGCCACACGTTAAGTCTTTTTGTTTTCTTCTTCTTTATTTTAATCACAAAAATCCACATCTTGTTACATTCTTCTTAATTTTACATCTTATCGCTCTGTCACAAGCGGGAACGCTTACATCTTACCTTTATTCTAAATGAAGCAGAAATGCTAATCCAAGCCTTCTTCTGCGCCACGATAGCACATGTAAGTTATGTTCATGTTCATTAAAATCCATATACCCAATGCATTTCGGGCCTTTAAGTTTGGCCCTTCGTCAGGGGTTATCTAAAATGCAAAATACATAATTAACTCTATGTTCCATTCAGTGACACTGTTTCTTGAGTGCCAACATCTTTATCAAAAGTGATTCTTAAGCTAACGTTTTCCCGCTAATACACGTAGCCTACCACTACACATTATCCTGAATACCTCTGCTCCATTCCCTTTCATTCCACCTTGTTGTTACCCTGCCCGTGTGTCCCAAAACCTCCCTCGATAGCTCTCTACCCTTAACTCCCCTCCAAACTGCTCAATCCTGTATGCGCCTCTTACTACATGCTAATATTCCATTGCTTCATGCACATTCCCCCAATCCTTTTCATCATTACATATGCGTACCTTTTTGAAAAATAATCACGCGCTCGTGCTTGCGGCTGCTGTCTCGTCAGACCTCTGATGAACTCCTACACTTTACTCTGTGTACCCGCCTTCTTGAGCCTAAGATTATCCCCGCCCCTCTATTACACCTGTGCGTGATTAGTCCCTTTTTTTTCTTCTATCGCGATGTTCATCAGAGGTCTGACGAGACAGCAGCCGCAAGCACGAGCGCGTGATTATTTTTCAAAAAGGTACGCATATGTAATGATGAAAAGGATTGGGGGAATGTGCATGAAGCAATGGAATATTAGCATGTAGTAAGAGGCGCATACAGGATTGAGCAGTTTGGAGGGGAGTTACGGGTAGAGAGCTATCGAGGGAGGTTTTGGGACACACGGGCAGGGTAACAACAAGGTGGAATGAAAGGGAATGGAGCAGAGGTATTCAGGATAATGTGTAGTGGTAGGCTACGTGTATTAGCGGGAAAACGTTAGCTTAAGAATCACTTTTGATAAAGATGTTAGCACTCAAGAAACAGTGTCACTGAATGGAACATAGAGTTAATTATGTATTTTGCATTTTAGATAACCCCTGACGAAGGGCCAAACTTAAAGGCCCGAAATGCATTGGGTATATGGATTTTAATGAACATGAACATAACTTACATGTGCTATCGTGGCGCAGAAGAAGGCTTGGATTAGCATTTCTGCTTCATTTAGAATAAAGCTAAGATGTAAGGGTTCCCGCTTGTGACAGAGCGATAAGATGTAAAATTAAGAAGAATGTAACAAGATGTGGATTATTGTGATTAAAATAAAGAAGAAGAAAACAAAAAGACTTAACGTGTGGCACTTTGTGATGCCTGGATAAACAAGCAGTGCACCCGGTGAGGAGTGGAATCACTCCTCCTCTCAGTGCGTTATGTTTAAATAACGCGGCAGGGCTGTCCGCGTTTTTCCGGGGAAGCACGCAACAGAAGACGATCAAAGGATTAAAACGACATACATTGAAAAAAGAAGGTGTGCACCGTGAAACCCATACAGTGCAGTTTGACATTTTGCAGCCCAACACCTCGGAGCACCCATTGCAGACATTTGATAAAACTTGAAGAAAGATTAAAAATGTCACAAGTAGGACGATGGTTTAACCTGTTGTTCATAACAGCTTTTCATTAGGATCATGAATGAAGCATGGTATATAGAGAACGGTATATGTTGTATCAGTGTTATTGTAATTGGATCACAGAAGAGTTTGGGGGTTGAATAACGTACACCTCATATATCAAAGCGAAAACTAACGTAATATTGACATCTACGGGAGGGCGGGGTAATCATGTTGAATACATCTTGAATTGGTCGAATTTTGGAATGTAGTAGTGAGGACTAAGAATGTTGGATATTTAAAACGTAACACGAACTGCACCATGGGTCCTGTAGGCGGTGATTAAGAGGGGATGGAGTAACAACATCGCGATAGAAGAAAAAAAAGGGACTAATCACGCACAGGTGTAATAGAGGGGCGGGGATAATCTTAGGCTCAAGAAGGCGGGTACACAGAGTAAAGTGTAGGAGTTCATCAGAGGTCTGACGAGACAGCAGCCGCAAGCACGAGCGCGTGATTATTTTTCAAAAAGGTACGCATATGTAATGATGAAAAGGATTGGGGGAATGTGCATGAAGCAATGGAATATTAGCATGTAGTAAGAGGCGCATACAGGATTGAGCAGTTTGGAGGGGAGTTAAGGGTAGAGAGCTATCGAGGGAGGTTTTGGGACACACGGGCAGGGTAACAACAAGGTGGAATGAAAGGGAATGGAGCAGAGGTATTCAGGATAATGTGTAGTGGTAGGCTACGTGTATTAGCGGGAAAACGTTAGCTTAAGAATCACTTTTGATAAAGATGTTAGCACTCAAGAAACAGTGTCACTGAATGGAACATAGAGTTAATTATGTATTTTGCATTTTAGATAACCCCTGACGAAGGGCCAAACTTAAAGGCCCGAAATGCATTGGGTATATGGATTTTAATGAACATGAACATAACTTACATGTGCTATCGTGGCGCAGAAGAAGGCTTGGATTAGCATTTCTGCTTCATTTAGAATAAAGCTAAGATGTAAGCGTTCCCGCTTGTGACAGAGCGATAAGATGTAAAATTAAGAAGAATGTAACAAGATGTGGATTATTGTGATTAAAATAAAGAAGAAGAAAACAAAAAGACTTAACGTGTGGCACTTTGTGATGCCTGGATAAACAAGCAGTGCACCCGGTGAGGAGTGGAATCACTCCTCCTCTCAGTGCGTTATGTTTAAATAACGCGGCAGGGCTGTCCGCGTTTTTCCGGGGAAGCACGCAACAGAAGACGATCAAAGGATTAAAACGACATACATTGAAAAAAGAAGGTGTGCACCGTGAAACCCATACAGTGCAGTTTGACATTTTGCAGCCCAATACCTTGGAGCACCCATTGCAGACATTTGATAAAACTTGAAGAAAGATTAAAAATGTCACAAGTAGGACGATGGTTTAACCTGTTGTTCACAACAGCTTTTCATTAGGATCATGAATGAAGCATGGTATATAGAGAACGGTATATGTTGTATCAGTGTTATTGTAATTGGATCACAGAAGAGTTTGGGGGTTGAATAACGTACACCTCATATATCAAAGCGAAAACTAACGTAATATTGACATCTACGGGAGGGCGGGGTAATCATGTTGAATACATCTTGAATTGGTCGAATTTTGGAATGTAGTAGTGAGGACTAAGAATGTTGGATATTTAAAACGTAACACGAACTGCACCATGGGTCCTGTAGGCGGTGATTAAGAGGGGATGGAGTAACAACATCGCGATAGAAGAAAAAAAAGGGACTAATCACGCACAGGTGTAATAGAGGGGCGGGGGATAATCTTAGGCTCAAGAAGGCGGGTACACAGAGTAAAGTGTAGGAGTTCATCAGAGGTCTGACGAGACAGCAGCCGCAAGCACGAGCGCGTGATTATTTTTCAAAAAGGTACGCATATGTAATGATGAAAAGGATTGGGGGAATGTGCATGAAGCAATGGAATATTAGCATGTAGTAAGAGGCGCATACAGGATTGAGCAGTTTGGAGGGGAGTTAAGGGTAGAGAGCTATCGAGGGAGGTTTTGGGACACACGGGCAGGGTAACAACAAGGTGGAATGAAAGGGAATGGAGCAGAGGTATTCAGGATAATGTGTAGTGGTAGGCTACGTGTATTAGCGGGAAAACGTTAGCTTAAGAATCACTTTTGATAAAGATGTTAGCACTCAAGAAACAGTGTCACTGAATGGAACATAGAGTTAATTATGTATTTTGCATTTTAGATAACCCCTGACGAAGGGCCAAACTTAAAGGCCCGAAATGCATTGGGTATATGGATTTTAATGAACATGAACATAACTTACATGTGCTATCGTGGCGCAGAAGAAGGCTTGGATTAGCATTTCTGCTTCATTTAGAATAAAGCTAAGATGTAAGCGTTCCCGCTTGTGACAGAGCGATAAGATGTAAAATTAAGAAGAATGTAACAAGATGTGGATTATTGTGATTAAAATAAAGAAGAAGAAAACAAAAAGACTTAACGTGTGGCACTTTGTGATGCCTGGATAAACAAGCAGTGCACCCGGTGAGGAGTGGAATCACTCCTCCTCTCAGTGCGTTATGTTTAAATAACGCGGCAGGGCTGTCCGCGTTTTTCCGGGGAAGCACGCAACAGAAGACGATCAAAGGATTAAAACGACATACATTGAAAAAAGAAGGTGTGCACCGTGAAACCCATAGAGTGCAGTTTGACATTTTGCAGCCCAACACCTCGGAGCACCCATTGCAGACATTTGATAAAACTTGAAGAAAGATTAAAAATGTCACAAGTAGGACGATGGTTTAAACTGTTGTTCATAACAGCTTTTCATTAGGATCATGAATGAAGCATGGTATATAGAGAACGGTATATGTTGTATCAGTGTTATTGTAATTGGATCACAGAAGGGTTTGGGGGTTGAATAACGTACACCTCATATATCAAAGCGAAAACTAACGTAATATTGACATCTACGGGAGGGCGGGGTAATCATGTTGAATACATCTTGAATTGGTCGAATTTTGGAATGTAGTAGTGAGGACTAAGAATGTTGGATATTTAAAACGTAACACGAACTGCACCATGGGTCCTGTAGGCGGTGATTAAGAGGGGATGGAGTAACAACATCGCGATAGAAGAAAAAAAAGGGACTAATCACGCACAGGTGTAATAGAGGGGCGGGGATAATCTTAGGCTCAAGAAGGCGGGTACACAGAGTAAAGTGTAGGAGTTCATCAGAGGTCTGACGAGACAGCAGCCGCAAGCACGAGCGCGTGATTATTTTTCAAAAAGGTACGCATATGTAATGATGAAAAGGATTGGGGGAATGTGCATGAAGCAATGGAATATTAGCATGTAGTAAGAGGCACATACAGGATTGAGCAGTTTGGAGGGGAGTTAAGGGTAGAGAGCTATCGAGGGAGGTTTTGGGACACACGGGCAGGGTAACAACAAGGTGGAATGAAAGGGAATGGAGCAGAGGTATTCAGGATAATGTGTAGTGGTAGGCTACGTGTATTAGCGGGAAAACGTTAGCTTAAGAATCACTCTTGATAAAGATGTTAGCACTCAAGAAACAGTGTCACTGAATGGAACATAGAGTTAATTATGTATTTTGCATTTTAGATAACCCCTGACGAAGGGCCAAACTTAAAGGCCCGAAATGCATTGGGTATATGGATTTTAATGAACATGAACATAACTTACATGTGCTATCGTGGCGCAGAAGAAGGCTTGGATTAGCATTTCTGCTTCATTTAGAATAAAGCTAAGATGTAAGCGTTCCCGCTTGTGACAGAGCGATAAGATGTAAAATTAAGAAGAATGTAACAAGATGTGGATTATTGTGATTAAAATAAAGAAGAAGAAAACAAAAAGACTTAACGTGTGGCACTTTGTGATGCCTGGATAAACAAGCAGTGCACCCGGTGAGGAGTGGAATCACTCCTCCTCTCAGTGCGTTATGTTTAAATAACGCGGCAGGGCTGTCCGTGTTTTTCCGGGGAAGCACGCAACAGAAGACGATCAAAGGATTAAAACGACATACATTGAAAAAAGAAGGTGTGCACCGTGAAACCCATACAGTGCAACTTTAGAAAGTTGCCACTATTGCTCAAGTTTTCTAGTGACTGTTTACAGTTGCTAGCCATGAGACAGCCTTCTGCTCTCCTGGGGGGAAGGTATGAACGATCCTCATGAAGGAACACAAAAGTCCTGCCATTGGAATGGTGTTACCTCTCCCTGTCAGGAAGGCCAAATGGTGTGAACCCAAAAGGCGAGTTTCAAAGGGAAAGCCGCCTTTGAAGGGCAAGCAGTGGACACACACGAGAGGGGCTGATCTTTTTTCTGATAGACAGGTTGGCATCAGGGAGGGGGAAAACAGTTTTCCTTTGGACATGTAGTACTCAGATAGCCACAACACTAGGGTGAGCTACCAAGCTCTACAAAATGAGAGCTGGGTTAAACCATCTGCAGTGGGCAGAATATTGCACTCTGGGATAGATGGATTACACACGACGCAGAAAGTAGTCATCCAGCGGGCAGGGACTTGGTAGTCGTAACCTCATCGCCTGAGGCCAAGATCTGGGTATAAAAGTGGCACTCCCGAAGGACTTCCCTGGTATTCCTTAGACCTGATAAAGAAAGGCTGCACCAAAAACTGGACTGCACCTTCTGATCTTTGGGCTAGTAATGAGAGGACTGTGCCTGTGATGCCTGTTTGTGGAGAAGTAATCCCCAAACCCCAGACAGAAGAAGTGACTCCAGGAGTCCAACTTCAAAGGTGGTGGCTAAGGCTCTTCTAGAGATCTTTTCTAGGGCCAGGTTTCAAAAAACAGTTTTTTCGACCAGAGAACCAAATTTATCTCCTCATACATGAGAGAGATGTGGGAGCAAGCTGGTGTGACGTACCACTTCTCCACGGCATAAACTCCACAAACCAATGGGTTAGTGGACCAAATGAAACTAAACCTTAAACGGCACAATGGAAACTCTACCAGAGAACCTCAGGAGAAAGTGGATTCTTCTCCTGCCATGTCTTTTATTTGTCTACTGTCAAATTGTGCAAAAGGGAATTGGGTTTAGCCCCTTTTAACTTCTGTTTAGACTCATCACCTTGATCAGAGAATGGCAAGAAGGAACTCTGATACCACCACAGAAAGAAGTGAATGACTATGTGATTGTCCTCACAAGGAAAACCTTCAAGCTAGCCAAGCTCTGATGAAGGGATGGTATGGTGAAAAGGAAATACTGACTGTGCACCTGGAAGGCCAGTAGGTGTTAGTGCTACAGCACGTGTGTCCCAAAGCACGGGAAGATAAATGTTGTGGTCCCTACCAAAAAGTGCAGAAATTATCTGAGGAAACCTAATTCGTGAACACAGGTGCCACAAGAGAATTCATTAGGGGGTTCCATGTGAACCTAATTAAGCCTTACCTCAAGGTAGATTACAGAGTGAACATCATGGCCATGTCAGAGGAAGTAGAAGGCGATGGTGAGTCTCTTCCTAACTTGCTGCATAGTTCCAGGGAGGATGGACTGTGGAAGGGGTACCCCTAGCCCAAGTTAATACCAGATTAGCAGAGAGATTGTCATGAGGTGTGGAGGACGTTTTCCATCCTCTTCACACTGTCACTAGGTTTAACACCTGTCTGTGTCTAAGACATATAAATAGGAGATAATCTATCAAAAGTAAGACCTATATCTGGCCGAGTTCAGGAGTGCATCAAGACAGAAGTGCTCAAGGTGTTGGACTTGGGGTGATTAAGCATTTGTGTAGGCTTTGAGCTAGCCGAGTCATGCTGGTGCACAACCAAGGTTCTAAGGTCTTGCAGGTCAATGTCGACTAATGCAGCCTCAATGAAGTTACCAAGACAGATGCACATTTGATCCCCAAAACTGGTTGGCCTATGGAACCGTTGGGTGATGCAAAGTACTTCTAACCTTTGATCTAACAAGTAAATCTTACAGATCACTTTAACAACAAATGACAAGGAGAAGACTGCATTTTCAACACCAGAAGGATTACTTCTGTTTAATGTGATACCCTTCAGATTGAAGAATGCTCCTGCCACTTTGCAACACCTGGTGAACCATGTTCTCGCAGTGCTGGAAGAGTTTTATGTGGCTTAGCTAGATGGCATTGCTTTGTTCAGCTATTCATGGTAGAGGCACCTGGAACTATATTTGGACAGGATGCAGAGGGGGGAAACTGACTATTAAGGCAACCAGTTGCCAGGTGGGGCTGTAGCCTGCCTGGATTATCAGGTGGGATACTGGTGCCTGTTGGATGCAAAAATACAGTCCGTGCTGGAGTTGAAAGTGCCCAGTACTTGGGTGGAAGTGAGAGCCTTTCTAGACTCACCAGCTACTACAGAAACGTTGTGGCTAACTATGGGATCATAGCGAGGCGTTAACTACAATGAGATACAAGAAACAACCGAGGAAGATGATCTGGACTTAGGAATGTCAGTAGGCATTTGTGAAACTGAAGAGAGCACTAAGCGATGCACCTGTATTAACAGCACCTGACTACAGTCCACCATTTATAGTACAGATGGATTTCTCAGATTCCGGAGTTCGAGCAGTACTGGCTGACAGGAAGCTCCTGTCTGCTGGCGGTGAGATCCCGCTGCAGTGGGATCAATGAAAGTAGCCTCGCGTCTCTTCAGGACTGCTGCATACTACTGCAGGCTGCCATCACTGCTGGTGGAGAGCCCGCTGCTGCTGGGAGGCCAATCATGGCGCTGCACGGCAACCACGGACCTATAAGAGACTGAGCAAGCCGAGTGCGGACCGGAGCAGATAACCTGAACGTGGGGAGAGCAGAGGCGTTGTACCCTCCAGCATTAGCAGCTATACCGGGGTTCTTCATGGGCCTCTCTGCTTGCAACTCGGCTGACAAAAGCTCATTATTAATGCTGGAATACAGCTTCAATAGAAGAACAAGCAGAAGCAGGGAAAACAACAGCTGGGGAAATAGATCAGGGAAAGAAGAAGGGATGTTGGCAGAAAGGGAGAAAAGAAGGAAGTGTGGATGAATGAGCAGATGGATGAATCAGTGGGTGAAAGAATGGGTAAATGATAGGTGGATGGAGACAGGTGATAGGATGGCACAGAAAAGGGATAGATGAGTGAGTGGCTAGGTGGATGGACGGGTGAAAGGGTGGGAGAGTAAAAGGATGGATAGGTGGATGGACAGGTGAAAGGATGGCAGAGTAAAGGGCTGGATGGATGAGTGGGTGAAAAGATGAGTTATAGATGGTGATGGATGATAAATGGCTGGATGGATTGCAAAGTGAATGGTTGGATAGAGTGGATGGATTGATGGATGGAAGGTTGGATGGATGGATGAGTTGAATGGATGCCATTGTGGGTGGGTGGATACATGGTGGAGTAAATGGAAGGCAGAATGAATGGTTGGCAGAGTGGATTGATGATTTGCAGAGTGGATGAATGGATGGTTGGATAGCAGAGTGGATGATTGATGGAAAAATGGCAGTGTGGATGGAAGGTACATTAGTTGACTGGAAGAGCTGATTGGATGGATATGGATAGATGGATAAGTGAATGGATGGCAGAGTGGATGGATGGATTTCAGAATTGATGGATAAATGGCAGTGGAAGGGTGGATAGATAGCACCGTGGATAGATGTTGGGATGGATCAATGGAAGAGTGTCTGGTTGGATAGATCTCAGAGTGGATGGATGGGTGGCAGAGTGGATAGATGGATGGATGGATTGCAGAGTGGACGGATGGCAAAACTTATGGATGGATGGATCGGTGAATGGATGACCGAGTGGGTGGATGTTTGGTGGCATTAGAACTTTAATTCAAAGTGGGGGGCTATTCAAATTTGCTGGCAACTCCCTTGGGTGAGAGACTGATAGGTACTAGGCCTAGGGGACTGTGTGCTAACCTAGATACAAGGAAAGGCAGGGGGAGAAGCATGAGCTGCACCCACCAATTTACTTGATTGACCCTGAGCCTGCTACAAGGGAGGGAACCCACTAGAGCTAGGTGATGCTCTAATCAGCAAGCCCGCCTAAGAGCACCAACCCCCTCCGTTATTCATACATTTTTGAATGTGAAGTGACCTTTTTTAGTGTAATAAAAGTATTGATCTTTTCCTACCATGAGAAGCATGGCATTCATTGTATTGTGCTGCTTGGGGTGTGGTATTGATTATTTAGCCTGAGAAACGCTCCTACAATACCCTCTGAGAAGCCTGTAACTGCTACTACGGAAAATTAAGTGTGGAAAATGTTGTACGTGGCCCAGTTTGTAGAATCATATTAGGGCACGCCCTGGGACAGTAGAGTTAAAATGCCTCAACCCTAAGGATTGTATCCCTGTAGCATGCCTGCCCTGTGGCCTCCTGTAAGGGGTGACATTCACCCCTACAGTTTGGGTCACAGGATTCATTACCAAAGTGAAGTGGGAGTACTCATTGTTAATGTTAGGTAATATTCCACTTATGTCTAGATTTGCATGATACATATACTACATACACACATGGGGGGCATAATTACAAGCCCCTATCACCACAGAAACGTCACTTTTTACAAAGTTCCTGTGGCGATAGGGGCTTCACCTTACTTACAAGGTAGCGTTAAGCCACTTAACTTGGTTTAACGCTGCCTTGTAAATCAGACCCCTTTCACTCTACGCTTAGCGTGAAAGGGGAGGGCAACGTGTGTTGCTGTGGGCAATCTACCACAACACCCATTGATTCTGACACTGTCCCTTATTTACAAGGGAGGCGTAAATAGGAGGCAGCGCCAGTATTAAGACCAGGGAAAACCTGATATTACCCTGGCGCAACAAGGAGAAATATTTCCTGTCTCCGCGTTTACATGTGTTCTGTGTTGTGCAGCACACATGAAAACAGCAAAAGACCAATGATTGTTCATGTACAGGAAGGTACATAACAATCATTTTCTATAAATGACGTGTTGCAACTTATAAGTGTGCTGCATTAAGCAATAGACATAGAAGTTACAAAATGGCATTTAAAGAGTGTTTATGTGCAGGAAGGTCACCCTTCCTGCACTTAAACAATCTTCCCCTGCATTCAGACACACTTGCACTATGGTGCAAGGGTGCCTGCTTTGGCGCTTGGTTGCTGCTAAGTGTAGCGCCACCTCAGGTGGAAACGCAGGGCTGCACCATATTCTTGTAAATACGGTGCAGCCCTGCGTTTCTGAAGTGATGGAGGGAGGCATTAAGCCAGGAAGGCTAACACCTCACTCTGCCACTTCCCCTGTAAATATGCCCCATAGTCCTGCTGAAACCTCCTTGAAAAGAATAAAGATGGAGATTTATCGGACGCTCCATAATTGGTTTCTAAAACAGTGTATTAAATATTAGAATTGAAAATAAAAATAAAGAAGCCCCCATCAGCAGGAAACTATGTGGCACTTAAAGCATTTCTCGAAGGCAAGTTCATTGAATGGTGGTTGAGGAACAGAAGTACTTGATGAAGCTGACACAATTCTTCTGGTATTTTTCAATTGAACACAACCTAATGTGCAGATTCGCTTTGGAACCGGGTGATACAGCAGATACACTCTGGGGGAGATTTACTAGGATTTTAGGCCTTTTTTACATCACTAAATCTTTTTTTCCCCGATTTATTTTCCTGTGCTAAACTTGTTCAGCTTCATCAAGTACTTCGGTTTCTCAACCACCATTCAATGAACTTGCCTTCGAGAAATGCTTTAAGTGCCACATAGGGATGATTTTTGCAGATTTATGGAGATTTTACTTTAATATTGAGGAATTTTCATGATACCACAAGATCGCAACATCAGGTACCTCATACTGGACTTGTTTGTAAGTGTTTTTTCTATTTTGTCTAGAGTCACAACTTCTCAAACCTAAAGCATTCGCCACATTTCTCGCCCTTGGACTTAATTTTATTTATTAGAGGGTTGGGAGAAAAATCGATGAGGGCTTCATGTGTTTCCTGGAACTTTGTTGGGAGCTTATTTGCCTTACATAAAATTTGGTAACTATTATTTTTTTTTTATGCTCACAAAGTAAGGATTCACGACATTACACTAGAAGAAGTTTTGGTTATTGCAAAACAAATTGAACATTCGCTTAAACGTGTAGAGGTGAGAACTAAGAATGAAAATAAGACAGAAAGTGTTCATGTGGTAAACGTACATGGAATAGGAAATGTGAGTATCAAAGATAAAAATGAAAAGAGCTCTAAGGGTTTCAGTTCTGAGAAGAAGTCTTCGTTTGCACACAAAGATCTGGATGTTGATTTTAAATGTTATAGGTGTGGGAGCTCCAGCCATCTAGCTAATGACAGGAAATGTCCTGCACTAAAAGTTAAGTGTAATAATTGCAAACAAATTGGACACTACTCTTCCTCTTGTAGATTCAAAAAGGTTAAATCCAAAGTTAACATGGTGTGCAAGAATGATGGAAGTGATAGTGAGTCTGTTTCAGACAATGACTGTGCACAGATTGTCGCTCAAGTGTCTAATGATAATAAAAGAAAAGGTCTCATAGATGAGGTGATGGTTGAACATTGTGAACATTGTGGGATGGGTGTTCTTTTTGATTCTGGCGCTAAGATTACAATTGTTTCAAGGAAATTCTACGAACAACATTTAATGCACAAGATTAAATTGCTTAAGGCAGACATAAATCCTTATTCTTATGGAGGAGAACCTATTAAACTAATGGGATATTTCAATGGTTTAATTGAGTATAAAGGTAGGTACATCTCTGCTAAGATTTATGTTTCTTATAAAGGAGACAGCTTATTAAGCTGGTGGCATCAAAAGGATTTAGGGGTGATGTTGGATCCTAATAGTGACCCACTTATTTTATTGAAAGAAGATTTTAACATAAATGAAATTGATTTGCAATCCTGTGGTGATGATTACGCTTTGAACTTGAAGAATTCTTTTCCAAGGGTCTTGAGCCTGCACTCCAGGTGAGGTCGCCCCCACGCACCACTGCTCTCTGCCTCGTTTTTTGCCTGCTTCCTGCTTCCTGACGCTGGACGACCCAGCCGCCGCTGAGCCGCCCGACTCACCACTTTCCCGCCGCTGCCTCCCTGCGGCCCCGCCCCCCTCCTGCCCATTCGCCGCCCCGCTCCCGCCACCCAGCTGACCCTCCCTCCCGGCTCCTTACTTAAGGGGACCGCGCCAGGTGCAGGGAGCAACCGCTGAGCCTGCACTCCAGGTGAGGTCGCCCCCACGCACCACTGCTCTCTGCCTCGTTTTTTGCCTGCTTCCTGCTTCCTGACGCCGGACGACCCAGCCGCCGCTGAGCCGCCCGACTCACCACTTTCCCGCCTCTGCCTCCCTGCAGCCCCGCCTCCCTCCTGCCCATTCGCCGCCCCGCTCCCGCCACCCAGCTGGACCTCCCTCCCGGCTCCTTACTTATGACGCCCCCTTGCACGCGCAGCGGCCGCGCCGATTGTGCGCCGAAGGCAAGCCCGTCTGCGCCCGTCCGCGCCTGAACCACGCCCAGTGCCAGGACCCCTGGCCCCCATCGTTGCAAGACCACCCGACGGACCTACGACGCCGCCACCCTCAACGCACTCAATGCCGGCCGGAACCCTGCCTGCTACCGAGCCACCCCGAGACGCACCCACGGACCCTTCGCCTGCCAAGCCTGCCGATTCACCTGCCTCCGGACCGGCACTACCACCGCTAAGTCGAGCACCAGCAGCAACCACCTGAAGTGCATCCTGCTCAACACCCGCTCCGTCCACAGGCACGCCGTGGAACTCTGGGGCCTGCTCGACGCGACAGCACCGGACGTCGCCTTCCTCACCGAAACCTGGATGAACGCCTCCTCAGCACCCGACATCGCCATAGCCACCCCGAACGGATACAAGATCACCCGGAAGGACCGCGTCAACCAGACGGGAGGAGGCATCGCCATCGTACACAGGAACACCATCCGCATCTCGACCAACTCCGACGAAACCTTCACCGCCGCCGAACACCTGCACTTCCAGATACACACTGACCCCAAGACCACCCTCCAAAGCACCGTCATCTACAGACCCCCGGGACCACGCACACAATTCAGCGAAGACATCGCAGACTTCATCAGCCCGCACGCCCTTCCCTCCGCCAACTACATCCTCCTAGGGGACCTCAACTTCCACCTGGAGAACAACAACGACAAAAACACCACCGCCCTGCTGGACAACCTCGCCAACCTCGGACTCAAGCAACTGGTGAACACCCCCACCCACTACGCCGGCCTCACGCTTGACCCCGTCTTCTCATCCAGCAAGCACATCTCCTTCAGCCACGCCACAGGACTCCACTGGACCGACCACAGCTGCTTCCACTTCAGCTTCAGAAAAACTACGACCCACCACCACCCGCAACAGGCTCCCCGCCGGAGCTGGAGCAAGTTCACCGCCGAGCAGCTCACCGCCTCCCTCAGCCAGAACACTCCCACCAGCACAACGGACCCCAATGAAGCAGCCAGCAACCTCACCAAGTGGCTGACCGCCTGCGCAGATGACCTCGCACCACTAAAGAACCCTCCCAGCAGACCCGGCAGCAAGAAAACCCCCTGGTTCACCGACGAACTCAAGGAATCCAAGAAGAACTGCCGCATCCTCGAGAAAGCCTGGCGACTCGACCAGACCACAGACAACAGGACCGCCCTCAAGCACGCCACCCGCAAACACCATCAGCTGATCCGCGCCACCAAGAAGTCGGCACTCAAAGAACGACTGGACAACAACGCCCACAACAGCAAGGAACTCTTCAGCATCGTCAAAGAGTTCTCCAACCCCAGCTCCGGAATCAACGACATCACCCCCTCACAAGACCTCTGCAACTCACTCGCCTCGTTCTTCCACCACAAGATCGCCGACATACACAACAGCTTCGACGCACAGACCACGCACCCTACCACCGAACCAACGCTCGCCACCACCACCACCCTCTGCAACTGGACCCCGATCAGCACCGAAGACACCACCCGCACGATGAACTCCATCCACTCCGGATCACCAACCGACCCCTGTCCACACCACGTCTTCAACAAAGCCAACGCCATCATCGCACCCCATCTCCGGGACATCATCAACTCCTCCTTCCACACCACCACCTTCCCGGAGAGCTGGAAGCACGCCGAGCTGACCGCCCTCCTGAAGAAACCAACGGCGGACCCCACCGACCTCAAGAACTACCGTCCCATCTCGCTCCTTCCCTTCCCGGCCAAAGTCATCGAGAAGACCGTCAACAGACAGCTTGCCGCCTTCCTCGAGACGAATGGATCCCTCGACCCCTCGCAGTCCGGGTTTCGGGCCAACCACAGCACCGAGACCGCCCTAATCGCAGCCACCGACGACATCAGAACCCTGATCGACAACGGAGAAACAGCGCCCTCATCCTCCTGGACCTCTCCGCGGCGTTCAACACTGTCTGCCACCGCACCCTAGTGAAGCGCCTCAGCAACGTCGGAATCCAAGAGAAAGCACTGGAGTGGATCATCTCGTTCCTGGCCGGAAGAACCCAGAGAGTCCGCCTCCCCCCGTTCAGATCTGAGGCTACTGAAGTCATCTGCGGAGTACCACAAGGATCTTCACTTAGTCCAACCCTCTTCAAAGTCTACATGAGCCCCCTCGCAGCCATCGCACGACAACACAACCTCAACATCATCTCCTACGCCGACGACACCCAGCTGATCCTCTCCCTCACCAACGACCCCACCACCGCCAGAGCCAACCTACACGAAGGGATGAAAGACGTCGCCATCTGGATGAGGAACAGCCGCCTTAAACTGAACTCAGACAAGACGGAAGTCCTCATCCTGGGATCATCACCCTCCGCCTGGGACGACTCCTGGTGGCCCCCGGCCCTGGGCACCGCTCCCAAGCCAACGGACCACGCACGCAACTTGGGCTTCATCCTGGACTCCTCCCTGTCAATGACCAGACAAGTCAACGCCGTCTCATCTTTGTGCTTCAACACCCTGCGCATGCTCCGCAAGATCTTCAGATGGATCCCCACTGAAACCAGGAAGACCGTCACCCAGGCACTCGTCACCAGCCGACTGGACTACGGGAACACCCTCTACGCCGGAACCACAGCCAAACTTCAAAAAAGACTCCAACGCATCCAGAACGCCTCCGCACGACTCATCCTGGACATCCCCCGACACAGCCACATCACCGGACACCTGAGAGACCTGCACTGGCTCCCCGTCAGCAAGAGAATCACGTTCAGACTCCTCACCCACGCACACAAGGCTCTTCACGACCTGGGCCCCAAGTACCTCAACGACCGCATGACCTTCTACACGCCCACCCGCCAGCTACGATCGACCAGCCACGCCCTCGCCACCGTACCACGCATCCGCAGAGCCACCGCCGGAGGAAGATCCTTCTCCTACCTGGCAGCCAAGACTTGGAACTCCCTCCCCACCCACCTCCGGCGAATCCAAGACCATCTCTCCTTCAGGAAGCTGCTCAAGACCTGGCTGTTCGAGCAGTAACATCCCCCTCTCCCCAGCGCCTTGAGACCCTCCCGGGTGAGTAGCGCGCTCTACAAATGCCATGATTGATTGATTGATTAGAGATGAATTAGGCTGTTTGAATGATTACACGCATAAGATAAAATTAAAATCTGGAGCTGTTCCTGTTGCCAGCAAAGTTTGTGGTGATTCTTTATCAGTAAGGGAAGAGATGAAGGATCATTTAGAGAAGCTTAAAGTGGAAGGTATAATAGAGGAAGTAGAAGGAACACAATGGTTAGCTCCGGTAGAGGCCGCCCGAAAATAGGACGGCAGTCTCCGTCTATGCATTGATCTCAGAGAACTCAATAAACAAGTTGTTGTTGACAAATATCCCCTCCCCAAAATATCAGACATGCTCATGCTACTTAAAGGCAAACACAACAGTGATGGACAGAATGTGGATCAATGTTTGTAGTTCGGACTGGACTGTTCCCATGGGGCACAGGGTCAGCGCTGATTTGCATATCGCTATTGTCTAACCCAGGGTGGTGTGGAGTGGAAAAACGATGGATTTGGGCCCAGATCTTTGGACTGGGGTGAATGTGTGACATTGATCCACATTCTGTCCATCACTGTTGTGTTTGCAATTACCACTCTAAGTGTACTGGGGATGCTCAGACGTGAGTCCCAGGCACTCCACACCACTGGAATCAAGCTAGCCGGGCTGATGAGAGGTGTTACCTCGAAACCAGGCCGGTCCTCGGATGCTTGTTTCCGTTCTGGGAAGGACATGGCTTTTGTAGTTCGGACTGGACTGTTCCCATGGGGCACAGGGTCAGCGCTGATTTGCATATCGCTATTGTCTAACCCAGGGTGGTGTGGAGTGGAAAAACGATGGATTTGGGCCCAGATCTTTGGACTGGGGTGAATGTGTGACATTGATCCACATTCTGTCCATCACTGTTGTGTTTGCAATTACCATGCTACTTAAAGGAGCAGAAGTGTTTTCCACAGTCGACCTTAAGTCGGCGTACCATCAGATCAAGTTGGAAGAGGGATCTAAGGATTACACCGCTTTTATTACTCCTTTTGGCACGTTTAGATTTAAACGCCTACCATTTGGGCTTGTGTCTGCATCTTCAGTTTTCCAGAGGGCACTTGAAAGAGTTTTGAAAGGTCAAAAAGGAGTAAAAATCTATCAAGACGATGTTTTGATTTAGGGAAAAGACGAAGTTGAGCATGATTTAAGAGTCAAGGAAGTTTTGGAAAAGTTCATCTTACACAATCTCACAGTAAGGATAGATAAGTGCAAGTTTAAGAAATCTTCGATTGATTACCTGGGACACACAATATCTAGTAAGGGCATTGAACCCAAGAGTGATTTGGTTAGATCTATTGAAAATTTAGCCTCACCCATAAATAAAGAAGACCTCATTAAATTCTTCGGTCTGGCCGAATATTATAGCAAGTTTGTAAAAGGGTTTGCTGAAAAATGTGTCCATATGCGGTCCCTCCTTTGCAAAGGTGTAGAGTTCATATGGAGCACAGAATGTGAGGCAGAGTTTGTCAAAATTAAAGAGTATTTGAAAGAGACACCTAGGTTGAGAAGTTTTGATCCTGCGGCCAAATCAGTGTTAGTTACTGATGCAAGTATGAAAGGTTTGGGTGCTGTGTTACAACAAGAGAGTGAAGGTAAAACTGATGTCATTCTTTTTCTATATAGGAGTCTTAGAGGGGCTGAATCTCGTTATTCTGATGTGGAAAAGTAAATTTTGCCGTGTTCTGTGTCCCTACGTGTTCCCCATTTTATGCTATATGTGCATGATTAATATGCATATGTATTCCCTTATGATCGATTAAAGACGCAATTACAGTTGTGTCCAACTTTAGTATGCCAGTTTCCAGTTCTCGTGAAAGCTACGAGTATTAGGCCTATGTAAAGTTACGTTGCCTCGCTTCTCAGTGTGCACGTTATTTCATTGTAAAGTCCCCGTTTCTAGGCCTCAAAAGGGCCCGGACTCAGATTCAGCTCCTGTCTCCTGAACCCTCTCCGAGGAGCGATACAGCCCCCACCTGTATCCCTGACCCTTCACTTACTTCATGCCTCACAGTGCCCGGCTCGGCCTGGCTCTGCCTGCCCGTCTGCCAAGAGTATGTTATGATTCTAGTTATCAGTCCAGCTCTCCTTCTCTGCATTCCTAAGTTACTGAATCGCATCAATAGTTTCCGTCACAGTCTAGCCTTTACGTCTCCATGTAAGAGAAATACTGTATTAATGGTCATTTAATATTCCTCAACACGCACCACATGTAGAATAATGCATGCACCAGTCTTAGAGTCTGTTAGCCTTTACCCTGATAACTTTTGGATTCTATCAACATGTTCTCTAAACACTAGATACTAGATAGGCTTTAGGTACATGTCGCTCTGACACTCCAGACTTTTCGTCTCTTCTTCTAGCGCAGAAGTCATAGCCCCCAGTTCCTCCTAGTAACACGTCATTGTCAGCTTGCGCGCACCACTAGGTCAGAGGTCCCGGCTCCTTAGGTAGCCCCCTCCATGTTTCCACCCCGTTTATGACATATTCTGTTACGTTTACATCACATGTCTATGTATACGCCTCTTGTTCCACCCACTTCAGCCTTATCTTTCGCGACTGCTACGAACCCCGCCCACTGCTACGCCTACTGTATGAACTCTAATGCAATTGTTTTGGTATATATATGTTGTGTATCTGTTATTAAAGTTAGCGCGCTCATCCCAGATCCTGCCCCGGCAGCTGCCGGGCCCTGCCATCCTATTCCCGTGCAGGTTGTCCTGTTCCTGTCCTTTATGCTGTATTAAAACCTGCAAACTCAAGATACCTCGAATCCTGACTCTTATTTATTGAGCTATCTGTTATTGTATATCTAGTCAAAAATAGAACAGGTATTTAATTATTTATTTACCACATAATGGCGCCCGAACAGGGACTTGCCCTTTCCCCACGCGCCGGAGAAGCCACGCAAGCCCCCTGATCCTCTGCAGTCGTGACGGAACCATCCTGCGCAGTGGCAGATATTTCTGCTTCAAGTATCCCTCAGGCCCACGGAGGAGACGGAGGTTGCGGTCCAGCATCCAGACGAGGCGGTGGAGGAACGCGGCGAGTCCCGACCAGAGCCCAAGCCGAGAGTCCAAGGTCCGAGGTATCCGGAGGCCCACCCGTAACTGAAGTCCGAAGTTCATAGTCCGTCGTCGTAGCAGTCCAGTCCAGTCCGAGGCCTTCCGTTCTTGCTGCCCGGTGAGTACCGTTGCTGGGGTAGTATCTAGACAGGGTCAATTAATTTGTCTCTGGTCCGTGGGTTTGGGTACGCAAATCCAACACGAAGTGTTCACCTAGGTGGATGCGGGTCCTGACGTGTCTCTTTATGAGACCGGTATGTTACGTACTGTTTCAGCAGTGCATCTAGTAATTCTAGTAAGTTCTGTTCTCGAGAAATTCATGTGTTTTTGTTCTCAAGTATTCCAGGTAATGTTTCTGTCCGAACTGTTATTTTAAATGTCATTTCAATGTGTCTTCAATGTCGTGGTATGAATGAGTTGTTCCCTTAGTCATTATTGTGTTCATCGTGTATTGTATTGTGTCTAGATCCCAGTTTGCGTCATGCCTCTGTTCTCCAAGTTACGTCAGTTGAGAACTAGGAAAGGTCTGCTCGAGGAAGCAGTTCCTGTCCCGCCTAGGGACAGTCCAGGTCATTTTATGTATCATAAGCATGGCATAAGTGCCATATTATATCTAGACTTATGGGTCGAGTATACTAAAGATCTAGAAGAGAAATATAGATGGCCTGTATCAGGCACATGGGATGCCGAGTGCATCATGCGAGTAGAGGAAACATTATGGAAAAAGAAAGCCAGACAGTCACAGAAAGATGCCATCGAGTTATGGCGCAAAGAATCTCATAAAAGAACCGAAAAAGAAATCAGAAAGTCAGAATTAAGTAGGGAATCCTCAGAAAGAGCCCAAGAAAGGGAATTAATCGAAATAGGTGAACGAGTTAAAACCGAACAGTCAGACAGACAGAGGAATGCCCTTATTAAGGGTATGTACCCTCTTCTTGCCGAGGGCTTGCCAAAAGCAATCCCGGAGGCATCCAGTAATTTCCCGCCACCCTTAGTTCCGACCAAGCTACGTCACAAACCGACCGCAGCTGATATTTTTCTCTCGTCCTATTTGGACGACACAGTCCCAGAATATGCAAATCCTGTTCCACCAGCTCCTGTAAATAATGTAATTCATGGTCCTCCAGCCACCGGGGCACCTGTTACAGCACCTGTTACGGTACCCCCGGTCCAGCCCGTAGTACAAATTCCCGCCACATCAGTCACTTTGCCAGCACGAAGAGTATCAGTCGACGATTCCAGTTTAGGGGCCGCGGGAGGAGGTCCTCCTGGTACCCCGCCGCCGCACAAACGTGTAACGTCAGTCGAGTTACATGAACGTGCGTTACAGCGTACGCCCAAATATCAGTCCGTTGCAGATATCAGACGAGCTCTTACCGAATGCCGTTATGATCCGGTCCCAGGTGATGATAGTATGGTTATATATTCATTACGTGTAAGACGGGTGACCGAGTATTTGGACACCCTACCAAATATGAAAGAAGATCTAGACAGAATATATCGTTTCATTCGTACAGGAACAGACCCAGAAAGTATTGGCGAAGTCATGTCTTTAAGGAAAGCTGAGATCCAGTTCATGTTATTAAAGTTTCTGATCAATTGTTTAATTAGGGAACAAGATTCCCCGACTAAAGATCCGAACGAAATGAAAATTCTGACAAGGTGGAGTGATAATATAGCCGAGGGTAAGCACAAGACACTCAATAGTATAGAGAGTATGTACAAGAAAATACGTAAAGAAATAATAAGGTTACACGAACAACGCAAAGAAGCTCTAGGAAGCGAGAAAGAAAATGACTCTCCTACTGAAGAGGTAGACGACGAGAATCCCGCCAGAATAGCGTATGTAGGTAAATCTAGATTTCCAGACCGACATTTACGCCTAGAACACAAGAAAGTCTTTCATCTTCCAGCACCAGAACAAGGCTCTCTAGAACAAGTATTTCAAGCTACCGATCAAATTCTGAAATCACGAATCGGTTATAGTAAGTTAGGTACCATGCATGAACAAGAACTAGCCCGATCAGCAGTCCGATGGATTACTGATTCTACCACTTTTCCAGACGAAATAGTGGCACAAATGTTTCTGAAACTGCCCCCAGCCGAGCAGCGACTGGTGGGTATGTATATGATCCAGCACCTCATTACACTGTATGAGGGTCAACATTCTGATCCAGGTCCGTTACATGATGTTCTGAACGAGTTACTCCAGTATAAATGGAAAGGTTTAGGTACCGATTTAATTAGTGTCATTCTAGAACAGCGCCACAAATATAGAACGTTTCTGAACCCGCATTTTGTTCATGTCTCACCTCCAGAAAGTAAACCATTTTACATAGATAGACAGCATCCGTTACGAGAAGTACACCCAGTTAGGACACAGGGTGGTGAAATGCAACGAGTATTTGTTTACACCCCGATTACGAAGATGGAACTCTTAGAGATGAAAAAGTTAATTCCCTGTCACGACAAAGATCCAGCAGGGTTCCACCGTGAACTAAAAGACATGCTCCGTATGGGAGAATACACGTATCCAGATATAATTAAAATGTTAAAAGTCCTGTTGCCTGCGGGCATATATGAAAAACTCAAAGAAAAAGAATGGGAGGTGGGATAGAAAAAGATAGATTGGGCAGTTCTAGAAGCTGAAGAAAATACACGTGTACCAGGTACCGGTCTAGGAGATAAATGTAAAGAATTACCTGAACTGTTAATACAAGTTTTGCCAAGATTACTAGCCACGAAAAAGGAAGACTGGGATGCAATCTCAGCCTGTAAACAGAAACAAGACGAAGACACTAGTGATTTTTATTCCAGGTTCGAGAAATGTTTTATCATAAACAGTGGTTTGAAGACGAGTAGTGAGTCATACCCTCATCTTTTTGTTACTAAATTAGTCGAGAATTCAAGTCCACAAGTTAAGAATCGAGTTTTGAAAGTCGAAAGTACATGGCAAGCTAGTACTCCGTCCCAGATGTTACAGATGCTCCAGTACCACCAGAATAGAATCAGAGAAGAGCAAGAACACGAGAGAAGACGTATGAAAGACACGAAAATGAAAGTATTAGTTGCACAATCTGTTCCTCAAGACAGTCAGAAGAGGGGTACGAATCAAGCCAGTCATCCTGCAGTTCCTGTTAAAGGGACATGCAATTATTGTAAACAGCCAGGTCATTTTATAAACGAGTGTGCAGTTCTGAAACACAACATAGCTACCGGTAAGACTAAAGAAAGACCACGTCCGCCTAGACAAGAGCAAGTTTCACAGACTTCTCAGCCACCACAGAATGCACAACAGATAGTTCCAGCACCGCAGCCTATAGCTGCAACACAGCATGTTACACAGCAGATGTACCAGTATGCCCAGACAGAGTATCCAGAGTATCAAGCGTATTCATGAAACAGCCTAGAGAGGGAGGTAGGCTTGCCTCTCATCGAGATTCCTGTAGATCAAGAGGGTCCCTATGTTCATAGTCAAGTATTAGGGAAAGACAGAAAATTTTTGATTGATACAGGGGCAAGTAGGACTACTATCAGTCATGACGAGGTTCCAGGGGCTCCGCTCTCAGGCTCTAGAAATGTTTCCCTTGGATTTTCAGGAAAGCCAATAGTTAACGAGATTTCCAAACCAGTTACTCTAGAAGTAGGTCCATTGTCCCGAACTACTGATCTATTGCTTACGAAGTCATGTCCAGAAAATTTGTTAGGTATTAAGACATTGAAAGAATTAGGTGCAGTCATATGTTGTTCCCCAGAGGGAATACGTTTGTTTTTGCGTGACTTCAAGGGTCACTATGTTTTACGAGATTTTGATCCGAGATTGTCTAATGTTCCGCAGCATCTATGGGCACAAGGTCCAACTGATGTTGGTTTTATGCAAATCACACCCCATCGTGTGACTCTCAAGCAAGGTGTAGTCCTGCCACGAATTAGACAGTACAGATTGCCACCTGAGGCTGTAGCAGCCTTATCCAAAATTATTGACGAGCTCATTGCTCAAGGAGTAGTTGTAGAAACTGACTCCAATGTATGTAATTCTCCTATCATTCCAGTCATGAAACGTACTGATCCAAATGCACCCCCAGTATATCGATTAGTGATTGACCTTCGAGAACTCAATAAATGTATCATTCCCCAGTACCCAGTTGTTCCAGATATCTCATCCCTGTTGACAGCCATTGATTCTGAATCTACATTTTTTACAGTAATAGACCTCAAGAATGCATTTTTCAGTGTCCCCATTCATCCAGACAGCCAGTACCTTTTCGGTTTTTGTTTAAATGGAAGGAGCTATAAATTCACACGAGCTCCTCAAGGTTTCACAGAAAGTCCTAGTATTTACAGTCAAGCACTTAAGAGGCAACTAGACAATATTCACATGCCAACTGACACTGCCCTGCTCCAGTATGTCGATGATCTACTGATCACAGCCCGTTCTGAACGTGATTGCGAGCGGGCATCACTTACAGTTCTGTATTTCCTAGCCGAGACGGGGCACAAGGTGTCCCCTTCGAAGCTTCAATTCTGTGTACAGCAAGTGATCTACTTAGGCCACTTACTGTCCAAGAGGGGTAGGCAGTTGACACCTGACCGTATCCAGTTAATAGCGAGTCTTCCTCAGCCCAAGACACAGAAGGAGGTACGTGCTTTTATCGGCCTCACTTCTTACTGCAGACAATGGATTCCTCAGTATGCATTCCTAGCCAAGCCACTGATACAGTTAACGACACAGGAGGCAGCCGTATCGACTGTTCTCCCTTGGACATCTGAACATACACTTAGTTTTAATGAATTAAAGAAAGCCTTATGCCAAGCTCCTGTTCTAGCTACACCGAACTACAGTAAGCCTTTTACACTTTTTGTCACAGAACGTGATGGTACAGCATTATCTGTTCTCACACAAGATCAAGCAGGACAATACAAGCCCTGTGCCTATTTTTCGAGCACATTAGATCCAGTAGCTCAGGCTCTGCCTGCGTGCCTCAAGTCAGTTGCAGCCACAGCACTAGCTATTAGACAAAGTGATTCCATAGTATTAGGGCATTCCCTGACAGTACAAGTTCCACACTCCGTGGAAGTTCTTTTAAACCGAACACAGACTCAGCACTTGACAATTGCACGTTTAACAGGTTATGAATTGACACTGTTCCAGCCACACATAGAAATCAGTCGCTGCAACGTTCTAAGTCCTGCTACACTGTTACCGTCAGTTACTTCGAATTCTGCCACACACGACTGTGTGGAAGTAGTTAACACCATGACAAAGCCAAGACAAGACCTGACAGATATTCCATTACCAGATCCCGACCTGACACTTTATGTGGATGGTTCATGTATGAGAACAAGTACAGGAGAACTAGTAGCCGCGTATGCAGTGACTACTGACACTGAAGTTATTGAAACACATCGTATTGACACCGTGTCTGCCCAAGCAGCAGAGCTTATCGCTCTGACCCAAGCCTGCATACGTGCCAAGAACCTGAAAGTAAACATATATACAGATTCACGTTACGCATTCGGAGTTGAACACGACTTCGGAGTGCTCTGGCAAGAGAGAGGTTTTATGACTTCTCATGGAACCAAGATTCAGCATGGTTTCCTTATTCAAGCTCTGTTAGATGCAATACATTTACCGACAGCTATCGCTATCATGAAGTGCAAAGCACATATGAAAGTCACAGACATTATTTCTCAAGGTAATGATCTAGCAGATCGAACAGCCAAGCTTACTGCTCAGACACCAGACATTCCAGTTAACAAGACACCGACATCCACTCTAGAACAGACTACATGTATGACGGTTAAGGACCCCACTCAAGATGTCATAGATATCCAGTCACATGCCACTCCTGTAGAAATCAAGAAATGGTCCGAACAAGGAGGGGTCCAGACAGATCAGGGATGGTTGACGAAGGGAAAAGCCACATGGTTTCTCCCCGACTCAATGGTTCAAGTCATTATTAATACCGCACATAGTCCTGCACATTTAGGAGAAAAAGCCATGTTAGACAGTATCCAGAACATTTGGTTCAACAAGCATTTACGAGCTGCAGCCAAGCAGAAAGTCCGAACCTGTATGATATGTTGTCAGTTCAATCCAGGTAAAAGTGTCCCGGTGGAACAAGGTGGATTCCAGCCTCCTGACCACCCTTTTGAGGTCCTCCAGACGGATTATATTCAGATGGAGCGATGTCGAGGTTTCAAGTATGTCCTTGTAGTTGTATGCGCTTTGTCCAGGTGGACAGAAGCATATCCAGTCCCAGATTATACAGCCGCGACCACTGCTAAGCAGTTGGTTCGTGAATTCTTCCCCCGCTATGGACTCCCTAGGGTCGTGTATTCTGATAACGGCCAGCCATTTTCATCTGAACTCATGAAGCACGTTTCCCTTTTGTTAGGGTACCAGTGGAAGTTCCATTGTGTACGCCATCCAGAAGCAGCCGGTCTCGTAGAGAGACATAATCAAACCTTGAAAACCCGTATTGCCAAGATCTGTCAAGAAAAAGGTGTAGACTGGTTAGTTGCCCTGCCAGTTGCTTTGTTTTATATGCGCATGGTCGCACACTCCAGATCAGGTCTGTCCCCTTATGAGGTCGTATTCGGCCGCCCCCCGAACATGTGGGGTACACCTAGACCCCGAAGTATTACAGATGTTTCCAGTAATATGCTGACAGATTACCTAGCTTCCTTGATGTCTGCCCTACACTCTTGTCGTTCACAGGTTGCCGCTGCATTTCCCGACAATACTGAAGTCAAGCCACACGAGGTCCTTCCCGGCACCCTGGTCTTAATCAGGAATTTTGATCGTTCCAGTCCGCTGGAGCCTCGCTGGAAGGAGCCGAAGTTAGTCCTTCTGACCACCCACACGGCCGTGAAGTTGGAAGGCAGAAAAGGCTGGGTGCACCTGTCTCACGTCAAGAAATTTCATGGACTAAGAACTAAAACGTTCAGTGATACTTCTACAGACACTTCCGAGTCTAAAAATTGCCCTATTCTCAAGGACTGTCCCGCTATTGACTTTGATTCAAAGCCCTCCCTGTTAGAGAAAACTCCGCAGCAGGAGTATAAAAATAAGCTCCGGTCTAGTAAAATAAGTCAGCCAGTTTAATTGTCTAAGTCCCCCTCGGGTGAAACGGTTAGACAGGTATCTGACATGTATGAGATAGACCCCCATAGTGAGAGAGTTAGTCAAAACTCAATACGATGTATCGTTTTTCTAAGTTTCATATTATTTCTAAGTTTGATGGTTACCTGCACAAGTTATGCATTTCATTTATGTTTTCCAATTTCTCATGTAAATAAGTTTTCTAATGCTACAGTAGAGCACACATTCAGTGATCTGCCTCCTCACGAGCTATCCTATCGTCTTGCTATGAGAAATAATACGTTTATCAGGATGTTACACTATTCACACCAGACCAGCAATGCCACTATTTGTTGGGTGTGTGGTCGACTCCCCCCTTTCCAGACACCGAAGGGAGTTCTGCCACTGTTTCCTTATCCGTTTTCACATAATGGTTCATGTGGAGCCTGGTCCATGTTAACGTCATCCTCAACAGATATGTCCCTTCTGAATAGTACATGTTTTCCAGACAAACAAGGTCTTCCCCACAGAACAGGGTTAGATCTAGAAAATGAAGTTTATAATTTAGGTAATTATTCTTCGAATTTTATGGTCCTGAATGTTCAGTCTGATACTACTCCAGACTTACCTGCTATTTCAGTACTACCAGTCAAAGGCGAATTATGTGTCCGAAAGAATGGTTCCGTACATGTGGGACATAGTGATTGTACTACTATTGTCAAGTATAGTGACAGTGGGAAATCTATTTTCAAAGCCTCACGTCATTCTTATTTTGTTTGTGGTCAGACCGCATATGTTCGTCTGCCCCTCGATTGGGATGGAACCTGTTACATTGCTTTCCTACTGCCACCAGTTTTTCTAGCCCCATCCGATTATCATAGAAACACACATCTAGTCCACATTAGACATAGAAGGGAGATCGAGTCCCCAATTGTCGATCAAACTGAAACTGCTCTAGAACAGTATACAGATTTCAATAAAGGTTTCTTCTTCTTTATAGGACCTATCCAGAATAGTAAACTAATACGTAGATTAACCAGAACCCTTGAAGCAGTAGTGAATGAGACTGCCTCTGCTCTAGGTAACTTAACCGAAGAGCAATCTGCTATGAGATTTGTCGTGCTCCAAAATCGTCTCGTTCTTGACGTCATACTGGCCGATAGAGGAGGAGCATGTAGAGTCATCGGATCTAGTTGCTGCATTTTCATTCCTAATAACGCGCCGTCTGTTTATTCAGCTATAACCAGACTTCATAAAATTGCCCATCAGTTACACCAGAATCCAGGCACCTGGACATGGTCCGGTTGGCTCTGGAGTATAATCTCTGCCTGGGGATGGAAAGTATTGTCATTCCTAGGTATAGCAGTAACGATCATATTCAGTTGCTGTCTCTGTATACAATGTGGCCCTGCGATTTGCGGCATTTGTGCTACATCTTGTATTCCTAGTCCCAAGTCCCGTCCCAGATCCCGTTCCAAGACAATTCGAGACGAGCAAATGATACTGTATGAAATGATAGATGGTATCGTGAATATTGATGTTTCCTGATGGAAACGTAGTGACAAGGAGGGAATGTGGAAAAGTAAATTTTGCCGTGTTCTGTGTCCCTACGTGTTCCCCATTTTATGCTATATGTGCATGATTAATATGCATATGTATTCCCTTATGATCGATTAAAGACGCAATTACAGTTGTGTCCAACTTTAGTATGCCAGTTTCCAGTTCTCGTGAAAGCTACGAGTATTAGGCCTATGTAAAGTTACGTTGCCTCGCTTCTCAGTGTGCACGTTATTTCATTGTAAAGTCCCCGTTTCTAGGCCTCAAAAGGGCCCGGACACAGATTCAGCTCCTGTCTCCTGAACCCTCTCCGAGGAGCGATACAGCCCCCACCTGTATCCCTGACCCTTCACTTACTTCATGCCTCACAGTGCCCGGCTCGGCCTGGCTCTGCCTGCCCGTCTGCCAAGAGTATGTTATGATTCTAGTTATCAGTCCAGCTCTCCTTCTCTGCATTCCTAAGTTACTGAATCGCATCAATAGTTTCCGTCACAGTCTAGCCTTTACGTCTCCATGTAAGAGAAATACTGTATTAATGGTCATTTAATATTCCTCAACACGCACCACATGTAGAATAATGCATGCACCAGTCTTAGAGTCTGTTAGCCTTTACCCTGATAACTTTTGGATTCTATCAACATGTTCTCTAAACACTAGATACTAGATAGGCTTTAGGTACATGTCGCTCTGACACTCCAGACTTTTCGTCTCTTCTTCTAGCGCAGAAGTCATAGCCCCCAGTTCCTCCTAGTAACACGTCATTGTCAGCTTGCGCGCACCACTAGGTCAGAGGTCCCGGCTCCTTAGGTAGCCCCCTCCATGTTTCCACCCCGTTTATGACATATTCTGTTACGTTTACATCACATGTCTATGTATACGCCTCTTGTTCCACCCACTTCAGCCTTATCTTTCGCGACTGCTACGAACCCCGCCCACTGCTACGCCTACTGTATGAACTCTAATGCAATTGTTTTGGTATATATATGTTGTGTATCTGTTATTAAAGTTAGCGCGCTCATCCCAGATCCTGCCCCGGCAGCTGCCGGGCCCTGCCATCCTATTCCCGTGCAGGTTGTCCTGTTCCTGTCCTTTATGCTGTATTAAAACCTGCAAACTCAAGATACCTCGAATCCTGACTCTTATTTATTGAGCTATCTGTTATTGTATATCTAGTCAAAAATAGAACAGGTATTTAATTATTTATTTACCACACTGAGATAGAAAAGGAGGCGCTAGTCGTACATTGGGCCATGAAGAAATTAAAGAATTTCTTGTGGGGTGTTAGATTTGTAGTTCACACTGATCACAAACCCTTAGTGGAGGTTTTCAATAAGAAAGGAACAGATGCTATTTCGAGCAGAATTTCTAGATGAGTTGTAGACCTACAAGGGTACAATTTCAATGTGGAATATTTACCTGGTGTACGTAATTATACAGCTGATGCTTTGTCTAGGTTGCTCACCCAGGATGATGTCTACATTGATAGAGAAGAAGAGGAGTTCGAATGGGTGTGTTCCATTGAGTGTGGTGGGATCAAAGAAGATAAATGGAGGGAAGAGTGTAGATCTGATGAAGAATTGTTAGCGTTATCTTCTCTGATCAAAAATGGATGGGTTAAGGGAGGTCAAGGTGCATCAGAAAAATATTGGAGCGCGAGGGGTGAGTTGTCCATGTCTGATGGATTGAGGTTTCCTGACACCAGATTAATTCCCCCTAGGTGTTTCAGTGAAGAATTAATAACGTTAGCTCATGAAGGTATTTCAAAAACCAAAGAAAGTGTCAGGCTAAACTATTGGTGGGCTGGGATGGATTTAGACATTGAGAGGCAAGTAAGAGAGTGTATCCCTTGTACGTTAAGTGAAAAATGTTTTAAAGAGTCCAACCCATGGTTATAAGAGATAGACCAAATGCTCCTTGGGAGGAGTTGGCCCTTGACATCTTAGGCCCAGTTAAATGTAAGGATGGTGAAGTGTATTTGTTTGTTCTTATTGATTTGTACTCAAGGTGGCCTGAAGTTAAGGTCACAAAATGTATTGACACAAAACATGTCATTTAGTTTCTCACAGATGTTTTCACTAGAGAAGGTCTCCCTGGTTATCTTCTTACAGATAATGGAGTGCAATTTGTCTCTAAAGAAATGGGGGAGTTTTTAGAGAAATGTTCCATTAAACATAAGCGTTGTTCTTTGTACCATCCAGAAAGCAATGGAATGGTGGAAATGTTTATCAGAGTTCTCAAAGAGTCCATATCACTATCCAAACAAAATAATGTGGATTGGAAGGAGGGGTTTAACAAAATTGTAGAAATGTATAGGATTACGCCCCACGCTACCACAGGTTGTACACCATTTCTTCTTCTCAAAAACAGACATCCAAATACCTTTATCACGCCTTTCTGGGTGAATGAGAAGTTGGTCAAAAGGAATAGAGATGGGTCCGTTCTTGGTTCTTGGAGAAAAAGAGAGGCTGACAAAATTATTGATTGCAAATTTAGGTTTGACAATAGAAAATCTGTAAAGAAAACTCAAGTTAATGTAGGAGATCTAGTGATGATTAGAGCACCATCTGTACAAAAGTCTTCTGAGCTTTTTAAAAAAGTTCATGAAGTCAAAAAAGTTTTTACTAATGCAATTAAAACGGAAGATTCTAGGATTTGGAATCTCAATAGGGTTATTGTTGTAAACAAATCTTTGGGAAGGAGTGTGTTGAGTGATTCCACTGTCAAGTCTGGTGACAACTGTTCTTCAAGTTTTTTGAGGGAGAAAAGTAAAAGAACTATAAAACCTCCAGCAAAATTCAATGATTATGTTAGAGAGTAATCTCCTGGATATGTCTCATTTTCCTTTCATGTTTTTCTTGTTTATTTTGTGGGACGAAGATGTGTAGTAATGTTCTTACTATTTATAAATATATCTTGTACATAGCTGTAGTTTTCCTTTAAGAATAAGTTAGTGGAGAGAATGTTATTTCTTGAAGTAGCTCCATGGTGATGGAATACGGTGGTGTGAAGAATGGTCAGTTGCATCTGACTGATTGAACCTGTTGGATGGGATCTTGTTTCCTCTACAATAAATCTTCTTCATATCTACTTAATCTGTGCCAGCATCCAGAATTTAATACAACTTTTACAGAGGGGCAGGGGAGGAGGAGTGCTCAAGTCTGTTTGACTGGCCGTCTCAGGCCAACCAAAACACAGAAGCGCACTTAGATTTTTCCGGATGGGCTGGAGAAACCCCCACAGACTTCCTAGTCTGAGCAGGGTGTCATTTCCTCCTGCTCAGACGAATCCCCGCGCTGATCTGCAGAGATTTATGAAGCCATGCAAGGTGGACCCTATTGTTATCCCAATATCGAGGTCCAATACCCGTGTCACAAAATATCAACGTACCATGACGAATTTAGTGTCCGTGAACCGATAATGATTAGGACATCATTCCTATGTATTTGCGCGACAATCGAGGGTAGCCAACACCCCTAAATCGTAGTTTCTGTCCCACTCCCTTAGACTCCATTTTGTGAACGGCATCCATCTTACGTCTTGCCCTCATGTTAAGTCAATTAAAGGTCGAGCTTGATCCAAAAGGACACGTCCACCTTCCCTGACTTCCCCTGACCTGTCCAAACTGACTCCATTGCCTTAAGCCAAACCTGTTTGGGCGGCTCCCCGCCCAGTGGCCGAATACGATACTATCGACACATAACATTCCACAAACCATTCACCCCATACAGAACATGCTTTCTACAAACATGCACCTGTCCATACTTCTTCTTTATGGCCAGTTTTATGACTGGGTGGTACCTGCCTTTATTGGTGTTTCATCGATATCTGATGGGAGTCCCGGATCTTGCTGGGTAATCTGTCACGAACTGGACATCTAAAATGTGGGTTTGCTTACGTGACGCCGGACTTTGTATTATTACAGAATTATGTTTACAGCCATATCATAAACTCAAGAATTCTTGCTTGAAGCCATTATTTCTGTATAAAAGGAGAAGACTGGTTCTGTAAAAACGAACACGTACAGTCTCCTGAGAATACATGACCCGTGTTTGTCGTGCTTCTAGGACACGTGTTACTTGGTAGCTACCAATAAAAACTTGATCTCTGACTGCGACTAGAAGACTCATTGTTTCTGTGGTCCGGAACAAGGGAGAACTCAGAGGTCTTCGGGTGTTGTCCCCTGGCACCACCGGGTTCCTAAAAACCCGGCACCTCAATTGGCGCCCAACTCGGGGCGATATCAAGCGGCGACGGTCCAAGCCAGATGTTCGTGAGGAGCTTCGTGTGAAAATTCCGGAGGACGGCCAGCCACTTCAGCGACCCCTGTATGTCGACGTGGTTCCGAAGGTCTTTGCTGCGAGGTTCCCCGCGCCCGACGGCTACGAAGGACTGCTGCCCTGACTATCGCCTTGTTTTGGACCCAGTGATCCTTGGTAGAGCGAAACGATAGACGAGTCTTCTAGCGACGTCACCGATCTTCAAATACTTCAGTTAAGTATAAGTGGAGCGTCTCCCAGTCCTTAGTTTGTCCTTAGTTTTTGGTATCCTGGAGATACGACTTGATTTGGCACTTGCAAGCCCCAAAGCCGAAGGACTCGTGTTTTCACGAGAAATATCATAATAGATAAACCTTTGAAGTTTGAAGCTAGACTAGTGAGCGAAGATGCCTGGTTTTAGCAGACTTGGAAACTTGTTTTGTCTTGGTTATAATAGGGACTCCCGATTAGAGGATTCGTGTCCGGTTCCTCCAATTGGAACTCCAACGTATGAGCTCTATGTAAAACATGGCGTAGGTCCTATCACATATAATGAAGTGTGGATAAAATACACCCGTAAAGATGGTGTTTTAAAATGGCCCCAATATGGTAGTTTCGACTCAGAAATTCTAGATAACCTAGAGGTCAAACTGTTCAAAAAGAAAGCCCGACCGGCGATGTTTGACTCTTTCCGCTTATGGCGTAAAGAGGCCAAACAAAAGGCAATTAAACTAGAAAAGAAGAATAAGAGGGAAAGGGGTATTTCAGTAATACAAGCCGCGATAAAATTTAAAGACAACGAAGAGGATCGAATAAGTGAGCAGTTGCACAGGCAACGTAAAATGGCAATAGATAAATGCTATCCTGTTTTACCATCTCTTCAGCAAGAGACAGTAAAAGAGCGTGAGAAAGATCCATTAATGGCGCATTTGCTGAGTTCGTCAGCTCCCTATGCGCAAAATGCCACAGCACCTCCGCAACCTTTAGTTGCACCTCTGGTAGCTGTTATACCAGCTCCTCTACAGCACTCACCAGCTACTCTTCAGCTGGCTTCTATTTCTCTAGTGCAGCCTCCTCAAGGCTCACCAGTCACATCTACTTCTCCTACTGTTCCTTCTACAACTTCGCCTAGCGCACCTTCTATTTCTTCCGATACTAGTTCTGCGAACGCTTCTGTTTCTGCTTTGCGTGACTCTGTTCTGACACCAGTTATTCCTCCACTTTCACCTTCCGTCTGGCATAAAACGGCCAGCATTATTACTAACATTCCTTCACCACTTTTTCGGTCGCCTAAAACGACCCTTAATACGGGACTAAGACAGTTACGAAGCCAAATGCCTGATTATCGAGAGAGGGAATGCCTGAATAAGTTAGCACGGAATTGGGCTCTGGATACAGCCAGATATGATGTAGAGTCCGTCATGAACGTGTTCCGTCAATGGGATGAACCGACGCAAAGATATGTTTTTGAACAGATGTGTGTTTTTCTGTGTGAGGATTTGGAAGATAATGGTCAAGAGAGCAACTCTCGAGAGTTGTGTAGTATACGATTTAAATTCGGGGAAGGCATGATTGTAGGTCCCGATGTCGACAAAGCAGTTGAGGTATTATTATCATATCGAAGCACAGGTGGTAACTCTGGGTCATCGTCTGAATGTGGTACGTCTAGTAGGAAAAGAGCGAGACAGTACCCCATGAGAGAGGTTCCTCCTGTTTGGAGGGAAGGTGATGCGAATGCTAATCCACCAATTCTGCCCCATTTCCAGCGTGTATGGGTACATGTCCCATGGAAAAGATCGGAAGTATTAGCACTCAAACAGTCACTACCTGACCCTCGTAAGAACCCAACTGGGTATTATAAGGAGTTATCGCAAACTGAAAGCTCATGTATAATGAATTTAGCAGATGTAGACATGTTATTTGGGAACGTTGTTCCACATCCTTTATGGAGCAAGATACGTCATACGGATCACGATCAGGAACTAGGTGACTCATGGGCGAACATTGCGACTACAGATGCTAGACAAGTCGGTGGTTTTAAACCTGAGCCGTTAATAGCTGAACTTCCCGGTAGAATTATAGCGTACATGAAGACAATAATGCCTGAAGTACGCGTAAATTGGGACAAGCTATCAGCATGTAAACAAAAGAAAGATGAGAATGTGTCTGACTTTTTCACGAGATTTGAGGAAACATTCACCGACCACAGTGGCCAAGATATGGCTACCGAGGGTGGCCAAAGATTGTTTGTGGACAAGTTCGTACATAATTTGCTCCCTGAACTATGTAATAAACTAAAAGACTCTGAGAGTGCTTGGGCTGTCTCTACGTCAGCACAGATTTTAGCTACAGCCCAGTACTATGAGAATAGGCGTAAAGACGAACTAGACAAGGCAGATAAAAAGACGAAAGATTTGAAAACTAAAGTTCTCCTCCAGCAGGCCTATCCGCCTCGCACGGCTAGTCAGCCTGACTATCAACCGCGACAGCAGTATTCGAGGAACGCGCAAGGTAACGAGTTTTCCCACCAGCGTTCTACATATGGCCCGAATCAATGTGCGTATTGCAAAGAAGAGGGTCATTTTAAGGATAATTGTCCGGCTCTTGCGCGACGTTTAAACGGTGGTCAAGGTGTAAGGGGGAGAGGTGTTCAACATGCCCCTAGAGGTAGAGGCCGTGGAAATTTCACTCAGAATACAACTTCTTTTCCGCCTCAGAAGTCATGAATAGCTTTGACCAACAGAATAATTCATCGTCTAAATCAGCTCAGTACTATGCTGACGACTATTACGCTGAACACGAAAATGAGGGTAACGATTGCTAGGACAGCCATGGACAAAGAGAGGGAGTTGTCTCAGTTCCGGTAGATCAGAATGGACCTTATGTCGAGGTAATAGCCTCAGGAGTGTCAGAGCCATTTCTGCTGGATACTGGTGCCACAAAAAGTTCTATCATGCACTCGAAACTTCCTGGCGCACCTTTGTCTGGCGAAATGAATGTCTCAATAGGTAGTCTTAACACTTTACTATTAACAAGAAATATTACCGAAGGGGTTAATCAAGTCGGAGAAGGGACATCTGGTGTGCTGACCAATCCAGTCCATATGCCGGCCCCGAAAGTTAATCACAATATAACAACAGCAGAAGGGCGTCCGTTGATAGTAAATTTACCACAAGTACAAGTTCACGGTACAGACCCACTGCAGTTTATTGAGGAAGCCTCACCCATTGTACTGGTGTTAGCTAACGTACCCCTGTTGGATGACGGTATTACGGAGTCATCCAGCTCTCTGAGTAGTAAGGCCCTTCACTGGCTCTCAGGTAATATGAGGTTAGCGCCTGGTGGGTTACAGCAACTGGCGCATGATATCAAAGCAGTTAAACGTGTTCCCTGGATAGGGAATCGCCCCAAAAGATTTAAAGGGGACTGTGTGGCGGTAACATTTGCACACCCCGATGTACTTCCTAATGTCCTAACACATATTCTTCCACCCCAGCGTAGAAAAGGTACGGTGGTTCCCCTAACGTTAAAATTCTTTCATGGGGAACAGCAAAACGTAACCCTACCAAAAACGCCAGCATTAGGATGGGATAACAACTTGAATATGCATAATCGCTGGGCATCCCCCCTAGTACCAAGTATGCTATTGCACAATAGATATGATGCCCTGTCTGGTCTTAATAACTGCGATTGACAAGAGGTCAGACACGAGTTTGCCGAAGTGGTTGCAGGAGTAGATTTACATCAGTCCCCAAATACTACTGGTAGTATACTGCCTAAGTCTGTGGGTACATCTTGCAATACCTTAGAGGGGGCATCAACAACTTGCCTTATTGCTAGTTGGAATATAGCTGGACTAGTTTCTAAATTAGAAGTACTAGGGTGGTTAGAACTAATTAGAACATTTGATATCTTATGTTTACAAGAGACCTGGTGTCTAAATTTTAAGGGCCTTGATGGTTTTGTAGCATATGAGTTACCAACAGTGGCAACTACCTCAGGGAGGGCCAAAGGTGGTTTGCTAATTCTGATTTCTGTGAAAACGCGAATTAGGGTGAAGGAGCATATCTCTGTGGGCAATAATTCCCAACTGCTGTGGTTAGCTGATGAGGCAGACAAAAACATTCTGTTGATTAATATGTATAATAATGTTTTTGATGCCAGCAGACACACGGTTATTTTAGAATTAGACGTCGCAATCAAACAATTGATGAAAGCTTCTAATACAGTTTTTGAGTTCATATATGTTGGAGATTTTAACATTTCTGTTTGCCCTCTCTCTAACCAAAAGTTGTGTGGCATCTTGAACCGTGTTGGAGAGCCAGCTACACATTTCCAACACAATACATATGGAGAAACTCTGAACTCATTCCTACTCGCCTACGATTTGGAGATCCTAGAGATTGAGCAGAACGAGAAGGGTGATAGTTTGCCAACCTTTGTGGGGAGAGGGGCGAACACCGTAATTGATTTTATTTGCATGTCTTCCGAATTAGCTCATTTTAGTTCTGATGTCAAGGTTGTAGACCACATGGTCAGTGATCATAACTGTCTTGTTATTGAAACTAGGTTTTGGGAAGTTTGTATAATTCCAGATAGTAGCCCTATCTTAAACATTGAGGTATATAGGCCGAATGGATTCAGAATAAGGTGGGCAGGGGATAAAGCTGAAGTAACTTCTAATTGCATTATCTCATGCTGCTTAAATGACATTACTTCAATTATTGATGAGAAACCAAATATGGAGGCCTGTATTTTTTATTTTACAAAAATCAATGTTTTTATTAGTGGTAAGTTTACTAGGTCTGCTGGAAATTTTAATAATAAAGCAAGGGGATGGTTTAATAATGCATGTACTGTGGCACTGAAGACACTAAAAAAGGCATTATCCATCAAACCTAGAGACAAAACAGTTGTAGCTAAGCTTAGATCTGACTATAATCTAGCTCTTAAGCAAAGGAAAGTTGAACTACGTGAGGAAGCTTGGGAGCGACTTGATCTAGCGGCTGTATCAAATAATTGTACTCTTTTTTGGGCAGTAGTAAACAGCCCCTTTTTAAAAGATGATAAACTTCCCGTGTTAACCTCAAACGTGGGTAAGGAATCATGGGTACAGCATTTTTCTGGCATTTTTAATCCTAATACGGTAACGTTGCCGATAAGTTGCTCCTGGCCAGTACTTAATCTAGATATCACCTTACAGGAGGTCCTAAGTAGTATCAGGGCTAGTAAGGGCGGTAAGGCCCAGGGACCCGACGGTGTCCCAGTTGATGTGTACAAATTCGCACCTGAGACTTGGGGGCCAGTACTAGTCAAAGTTTTTAACGCTGCTGTTCGCTATACCATTCCGTGCACCTGGTCTGAATCTATTATAGTTCCGATTCACAAGAAAGGGGACCGAGGAAACGCTAAAAACTACCGGCCAATTTCATTGTTGGATTCGTCCGTCAAGATTATGAGCCGTGTACTCCTCGTCCGATTAGAAGAGTGGGCAGAGTCTAATCAGATAATGACAGACTGCCAATACGGGTTCAGGAAAGGAAGAGGTTGCATTGAACAATGCTTAAACCTGGAACTCCTGATAGGGAAATACACCCGAGCAAAAAATGGTTCACTCTACCTCTGTTTCGCTGATTTGAGCAGCGCTTTTGACCTGGTGGATCACGCCATACTATGGACTACCTTGCTAGAAATGGGAGCACCTAGGGAAATTATATATTTTCTGGCCCGTTTATACGAGAGGCTTAGCTCGAGTGTCCGGTACGGGCCTTCGGGCGAATGCACAGACAAATTCAGGGTCAGGAGAGGTATCAGACAAGGGTGTGTTTTGGCACCCTTGCTTTTCACTCTGTTTATTAATGAAATAGACTCGATCCTAAAGAAGGCACCAGCGGACGCCCCTAGAGTAAACACAAGTACCATCCCCGTGTTACTCTACGCGGATGACGCTGTGTTGCTCTCTAGGACTCCCAGGGGTCTACAGCTTTTGATGGATAAATTTGTGGCCTTTATTGAAAAAAGAAAGCTGGTCATTAACAAAAGCAAGACATATGTAATGGAGTGTGGAGCTAGTAAAGTTAAAACTAAAAAGCCCTATAGGTATCTCATTGATGGCCAAGTGGTGCAGTGTGTGGACAATTTTTGCTACCTGGGGGTTAACTTTTCCAAAAATGGTCGCTGGGATGTCGAGCATAAGGTGGTGCGCGACAAAATGATCAGGAGTGCCAATGGAATATTTGCTTTTGCAAGTAAATTAGGTAGTAGAAGGCCTAAAGTAATGCTTAAGATCTTTGAAGCTAGGTGTCTATCGGCTGCCCTCTACGGAGCAGGGGTATGGGGGGTATCCAGGGTAGAATCTCTACAGGTAGAAGAGAATACATTTCTGAAAAAATTACTGTGTCTCCCGACCTCCACTGCTAATAGCTTGGTCCATAAAGAACTAGGACTACATCATCTAAATGATCTATTATTATTGAGACCTCTGATGTTGTGGCGTTCAGTCTGGATGAAAGACGAAACCTCATTTAATAGGGCCATCATTGAGGATTGTTTACGTCTAGACTATTTTCTCAAAATCCCATGGATTAAATACACAATTGAATCCTTCTCTAGTGTGTTTGGGTTTAACGTTACATTAGATCACTGTTCTGCTTCGGATCTCTCTAAAGAGAGTCTGAAATCAATTTTCTTAAATCATTGTGCAGAAAGACGAGCCACGGATGATCTTAAACTTTCCACCTGTATACGTTATAACCATTTGAACGAATTTGTGGGCCTACACCCTTACCTCCTCCAGGTAACTAAAGGGCAACACCGGTTTGTTCTCACCAGGATGAGGATGGGTACGGTCCACCTATTGGTTGCATTCCCTGAGATTAAGATGCGCCCTACAGGTCCATGTCGGTGCGACAACATTTCAGAACAAAGCTCAGAGCACTTTCTACTTATATGTAACCTGTATAGTGAATGTCGTAAATTCTTTTTAAAACCTTTATTTATTAAATTTGGAGCAAGAACCGTTAAAGCGGCAATGAAATTACTTTTTAACTTGCATCATCCTGACATCTGTTTTTATACGGCTAGTTATTTACTTAGGGCCATTAGCTATAGGAAAAGCATGATTTTTTAAAAACAAATATAAAAATTTCTTAAAACATTTTATCTATTGGAAACCTTTTTAAGTGTGTCACTTGATTTGTTATATGTATCATACTGTATTTTAGCGGATTGCGATCGTCAAGTGTATTTTTCTTTTAACATGTATTGTATGTATGTACTTTTATGGACATGATTTACATGTTTCCGAATAAAGTTTTGAATTGAATTGAATGTCTCAGTAGGTTTCTCTGGCGCCCCTGTTAGAAACCCGATCTCTAGTCCTATGTCTCTTTCTGTTGGCCCATGCGAATTAGAAGCACCCCTCATTTTGACAACAGGTTGTGGTGAAAATTTGCTAGGTTTGGACTTACTAAAAAGGTTATATGCGACCTTGTACTGTTCTCCCTCGGGAGTACAACTTACTTTAGGCAAGAAGGTCATTTCTTCGATGTATTTATTAAAGGAAAATATTCCAACTGAAGTATTGTCACTTCCTGATATACTCTGGGCTAATGGTTCTAATGATGTAGGTCGTTTGGAGATAACACCATATGTCATAACGTTGAAAGCCGACGTTAGGTTGCCACGTATTCCCCAATACAAAATATCTAGCGAATGCGAAAAAGCGTTGTTGAAAGTTGTTCATGATTTGATTGATAAAGACGTCATCGAAGAAACGACAGGAAATGTCTGTAACAGTCCGGTTTTGCCCGTCTTAAAACGTACTGATCCTTCACAACCCCCTGTGTATAGGTTCGTGATCGACCTCAGAGAAGTAAACAAGATAGTTATCCCACAGTTTCCAGTCGTCCCCGACATTACTGCTTTATTGACAATGGTTCCAGCTTCAGCAAATTGGTTCTCGGTGATTGACCTGAAGAACGCTTTCTTCAGTATCCCGATTGCCGAGGAGAGTAGAGATATTTTCGGATTTAATTTAGGAGGACGAAGCTTCTGCTTCAAGTGCGCTCCTCAAGGCTACTGCGAAAGCCCATCCATATTCAGTCAGGCCCTGAAAACACAACTAGACACGATTGTTCTACAAAGTGGTTCAACTCTGATTCAGTACGTAGACGATCTGCTGATCGCTGCGGACACTGAAGAAATTTGCAAGAAAGCTACGTTATCATTATTGCATCACTTATGTGACATGAAGCACAAAGTCTCCCTTTCCAAACTACAATTTTGCCGACAAGAAGTAACCTACTTAGGTCACGTCTTGTCGAAGGAGGGAAGGAGACTGACACCAGAAAGAATACAGGCAATTGCAGACCTAAGTGCCCAAAGGACACAGAGAGAAGTTCGAGCTTTTTTGGGCATTACATCGTACTGTAGACAATGGATACCGAATTTCTCACTGCTAGCTAAACCCTTGCTGGCACTACTCCGTAAAGATACGCCCAATCCTATGCCCTGGTCTGAAGATTGTCAGACGAGTTTTCACAAGTTGCGTGATGCATTGTGTTCAGCCCCTGTGTTGGGAAACCCCAACTACAGTAAGCCTTTCACATTATATGTCCATGAGAAGGAAGGCTGTGCATTATCAGTCTTAACACAACATTTTGGGAACAGACAGCGCCCATGCGCGTATTTTTCGGCAACTCTGGATCCTGTGGCTAAGGCACTACCAAGTTGTCTGAGGGCTACCGCCGCAGCAGCTGTCTGCATTCGACAATCCGCTGGATTAGTCATGAATAATACTCTGATTGTTATGGTTCCGCACGCAGTAGACATTTTACTAAACAGGACGAAGACACAACACCTTACTAGCGCTCGACTATCCAGTTACGAACTGACGTTGCTAGCAAGCCACATCCACATAAAGAGGTGTGATACACTGAATCCCGCAACGTTATTACCCATTCCGACAGGAACAGACTAGAGTGATAAACATGACTGCTGCTTTAGGACAGAAGAAGAGACAAAAGGGAGAGTAGACTTACAGGACACTCCCCTTCCTGAATGCAATGATACTTTATGGGTTGACGGTTCATGTTTCAAGTTACCGAATGGTGATACGACTGCCGCATATTCTGTAACAACATTACACACCATTATAGAGACCGCACGTATTTCCCACAACTCTGCACAAGCTGCGGAAATTATTGCACTTACCAGAGCATGCGTGTTAGCAAAAGGAAAGCGAGTGAATGTGTACACTGACAGCCAATACGCCTTTGGCGTGGCTCACAGTTTTGGGAGATTATGGCTTGAACGTGGTTTCCTTACCTCACATGGTGCAAAGATACAACATGGTCAGCTAGTTAATGAGCTCCTTGAGTCACTGACCATGCCACTACAAGTTGCCATTATGAAATGCAGTGCACACAAGAAAATTCAAGACGATATTGGCCGCGGGAATGCATTTGCAGACGAGGTTGCGAAAGAGACCGCAAGGGACACGATGAGTCGAATGTATGTTGCGGGTCCCGCTAGATGTACTGCTGATGTGGGAATGTGTGAGGACACCATTGAAAGCGTAAAATGCATACAAGCTGAGGCAACTGAGAATGAGTTGAATGAATGGAGAGAAAGTAAGGGTAGATTGGATGCGAATGGTTGTTGGGTCGAATTATCGGAACACCAGCGATGGCTACTACCTAATGCATACGTACTTGCAGTAGTAACAATGGCTCATGGCATGGCACACATCAGTTCGAAAGGAATATGTATGCTATTGGCCCCAGTATGGCAGAATAGCAATATCCCAAAATATGCAGAAAATGTGGTCAGAAACTGTATGATATGCCTAAAACACAATCCCGGTAAAGGAACTCCAACTCCAGCTGGTCACTTTGCGCCTCCTACGTATCCGTTCGAGGTTTTGCAGCTCGATTTCATTCACATGGAAAGGTACAACAATCTAAAGTATGTGCTCGTTGTTGTTTGCGCTTTTTCAAGGTGGGTGGAAGCGTACCCCCTTAAAGACAATACAGCTATGACAACTGCCAAAGCCCTTGTCAAAGAGTTCTTCCCGAGATTCGGTATGCCTAGAATTGTCTGGAGTGATAATGGAAGTGAATTCATAGGACGAGTGATGAAGAGAGTGTGTGAGTGTCTAGGCATACACCAGAAATTCCACGCTGCAAATCACCCCCAATCAGCTGGATTAGTAGAGTGCTACAATGGCACTTTGAAACTCAAGCTAGCCAAGATCCAAGCCAGTACAGGTCTTAAATGGCCTGACGCCTTGCCCCTAGCACTCTTGTCAACTAGGATGACCGTCCATTCCAGATTAGGTCTTAGCCCCCACGAGATCGTGTTTGGCCGCCCAGCCAACGTCTGGGGCGTGCCAAGACCGAAGAAACTCCGCGAAATAG
This sequence comes from Lissotriton helveticus, assembly GCF_964261635.1. NCBI lineage: Eukaryota > Metazoa > Chordata > Amphibia > Caudata > Salamandridae > Lissotriton > Lissotriton helveticus. The sequence goes on from NC_136059.1 coordinate 647,887,173, forward strand.
AACACCCCGTACTGCTTGATTATTTGTGCGAATTGACAGCTAAATTGCGTGTTTTACACCAACAGGTTCACAGTTCCTCTCCGCCAGCCTCTGACGATCCAGGTCATACAATCAAACCCGGTACGTGGATATTTGTGCGGAACTTCCAGCGCACCAACAACGGACAGCCGAGGTGGACCGGACCATACCTGGTACTTCTTTCCACGAGATCAGCGGTTCGGGTGGACGGCAAAAAGAACTGGGTGCATGGGACCCATTGCAAACGGGTCCCTCTGCCCCTTCCATACGACCGGTGGGTCGATAAAGGACTTGCCGACTCTAAGACTGAATCCGTACCTCGTTTCATCCCTTTCAGCGATGCACGTTTAAAAGAGACTGGTACCGAAAAGGAGAGTGATCGTATTTTGCAAGGACGTGTGTCACCATCTATGCAATTGGACACTACCGAACCTGAGACATTGTTTAAAGACCACACCGTACCTGAGAAGCGACGATACAACCTGAGATCCAGCCCCAGGGACTAATAAAACCTTGATCTAATGTGGTTTCCCTTTCCCCCCAAGAACTATTTTTTATCTTCCAGCTCTCTCGTCCCAGGGAACTAGCTCATTTTTGATTTTCGAACCGCCATCCGGTTCCGCTGCTAGGGTCGCGGTTGAAGTGTAGGGAGTGCAACCAAGGAAGTTTTAGGTCCACGGTTCTGGTTGGTCCGAGGGAGTCACCCCGGACCGAACGGAGCGCGCTCCCTGGCAGAATCAACCTACCACCGCGGGCAGCAAGTAGAGGATGGAGTTTCCAAGGGTAGAGAGACCTGTCAAGCTTACGAACTTTGAAAAACAATTGTGTACTATACTGTCCAAGAAAAGATTTTTAATAATATGTGTTCTAATGCTGTGTAGCAGTGTGATGCTTTTGATTGGTTATGCTCTATTCGTATTTCAAGTTTCCCTATTCTCAAATGACACTCTGCCGACGCCTTCTCCCACTCTCTCCCCACATTCTTTTCACCCTCTACCTGAACACGAGTCTGCCAGAAGGCTCGAATTTGTAAATAACTCTTTCATCCAACTCCTACACCAACACCAGTCTATAATGAACACATCAAACTGTTGGATATGCGGACTCATGCCGCACACGACGGATAAGGGTATCCCATACTTCATCCTGCCATTTAGTTATTATGGTTCTCTGTGGGCTTTTCAGACCATGTTCCTATTCGCCCTAGAACCATACCCGACCCGTTCCACTGAAAGCGATTCCAGTAACAAGGCCCTAATAGCAGGGATAAGAAATATGAGTAGAGAGTTCGACACATATCTGACTATCCCCAAAGATGAACTGACTCCATACACTCGTTGGAACGTAACCAAACATGGCGTTTACCTGATCAAGAGCCAGGCAGCAAAGAAATCCCGCCCAGTTTGGATAGTGCCCCACCGAGGTCACCTATGTTTACAAGGTATTGGTAGAGATCCCACTGCACAGTTAGGAAAGAGCATTTGCACAGAAACATATGTGCTCGCCTCCCGAACTTCCCCTATACTCTTAGCAGCCAAAGGCACGTATTTCGTCTGCCACGACCAAGCCTATACATGGTTACCCCCTGACTTCTCAGGCACGTGTTTCATCTCATTTCTGCTGCCTCCTACCTACACGGCCCGAGCAGATTACCATCGGACAAGGACAGCTAGAGGTGTCGTGAGTAAAGACGACACCGCGGGTCAGGAATTCGCTGACTTCGCAAAAGGTTTTCTGCCATTTTGGGGGCCTATGGTGAACAGCAGGAATATTCGCCAGTTAGCAAGGATAGTTGAATCCGCCGTGACTACAACGGCCGGAGCTCTTGGCAATTTGACAACCGAGCTTCAGTCGGATCGACTTATGACCCTTCAGAACCGAATTGCCCTTGATATCATACTCGCCGATCGTGGTGGTGTGTGTAGAGTCATCCAATCCAGTTGTTGCATATTCATCCCTGATAATGCACCGACAGTATACCAGGCCATCTCTAAACTACATGAAATATCTGGTTCCCTTCACGTTGAGAAAGGGGATTGGTTCTTGCTAGGGTGGTTCTGGGGACTGATCGCTGCCTGGGGATGGAAAACGCTAATCTTCATTGGGATGATCTTAACACTTCTGTTTATGTTCTGCCTATGTGTCCAGTGCGCTCCTGCACTCTGTGGCCTCTGTGCTACTTCATGTGTACGGAAGCCTGCGTCAAGGGACGAACTAAGCAACAGGATGATGTTACAGCAGCATCTCCACGAATTCCTTCATACAGATTTGGACTCGGATTAACATGAGTTATTGCCTTACATAAGGGCAAAAGGAGGCTCTGTGGTTCTGAAAATCTGGACCCTATTGTTATCCCAATATCGAGGTCCAATACCCGTGTCACAAAATATCAACGTACCATGACGAATTTAGTGTCCGTGAACCGATAATGATTAGGACATCATTCCTATGTATTTGCGCGACAATCGAGGGTAGCCAACACCCCTAAATCGTAGTTTCTGTCCCACTCCCTTAGACTCCATTTTGTGAACGGCATCCATCTTACGTCTTGCCCTCATGTTAAGTCAATTAAAGGTCGAGCTTGATCCAAAAGGACACGTCCACCTTCCCTGACTTCCCCTGACCTGTCCAAACTGACTCCATTGCCTTAAGCCAAACCTGTTTGGGCGGCTCCCCGCCCAGTGGCCGAATACGATACTATCGACACATAACATTCCACAAACCATTCACCCCATACAGAACATGCTTTCTACAAACATGCACCTGTCCATACTTCTTCTTTATGGCCAGTTTTATGACTGGGTGGTACCTGCCTTTATTGGTGTTTCATCGATATCTGATGGGAGTCCCGGATCTTGCTGGGTAATCTGTCACAAACTGGACATCTAAAATGTGGGTTTGCTTACGTGACGCCGCACTTTGTATTATTACAGAAATATGTTTACAGCCATATCATAAACTCAAGAATTCTTGCTTGAAGCCATTATTTCTGTATAAAAGGAGAAGACTGGTTCTGTAAAAACTAACACGTACAGTCTCCTGAGAATACATGACCCGTGTTTGTCGTGCTTCTAGGACACGTGTTACTTGGTAGCTACCAATAAAAACTTGATCTCTGACTGCGACTAGAAGACTCATTGTTTCTGTGGTCCGGAACAAGGGAGAACTCAGAGGTCTTCGGGTGTTGTCCCCTGGCACCACCGGGTTCCTAAAAACCCGGCACCTCAGGTGGCCTTGAATTGCTTCAAAAAATCTCATTTTTGTTTTGCGTCTCACTTGCAGTGCTTTGCATGGTACAAGAGCGACATAAAAGTGGGTAATAAATATGACCCCGAGTGCCTTTTTATACCTAGAATAAAGTGATGTAGATTGTTCTATTTTTTTTAGGAGACACCGTACAGAAATGGAAAACTCCCGTAGGTGATAGGTGTGCCTCCTGCCTGATGTGGCCTCAGTATCTGCATGGTAAAGACATATTAGCATCTTTATTTGCTGAACTGCATGCATAGTTATTTCTTCAAAATTTCTATTGTCACAAGATCCTTAAGGGACAGAGAAGGTTTTCCTGCCTACTTATTTTATGTCTATCAAATGGCATTTGAACTTGGTAGTTGTGTGTCTTACTGGTAGTTCTTTCTCGCCCAGGCATTTCCCTTTCCTCAAGTTTTATTTTAAGTCTGTTTTCCTGGTGGATATTACATCAGCCAGGCACTGTTGTCCTGGGCAGACCTTTATTGTATGTTGCTTGGAGTTAAAGATTTGGTATAACATTTTACCAAGATGCAATAATTCCACACCTGAAAAGATGTTATCACTGCCTTTTTTTATATCACTGTTCCAAGCTGAAGAAAAGGTTGCAGTCATTGGAACAAATGCACTCTCTAAGCTATTTAAATAAAGAGGTCCAAAGAGTAAAAGTCAATGAACAATTTTTCATGTGCTTCCAAGGTGCAAACTAAGGGGCATATTTACAAGGTGCTAGCGTCACTGCACCGTCAATTTGTAGAGGCCTGCGTCAAATTACACCAACGCCAGGTATAATGTATGCAGGTCAGGCATTCCCACATTAAAAACCACGTAGAACTGATGTAGTGAAATGTACAACTTTTCACTGCGTCACTCTACGACATGACTGCGTCAAAATCCCTACACCTTCTCAAACCAGCCGTAAGGATTGACGCACAGCTTTTAATATGGGACTTGCCTCTGTGTTCTGATGCTTTGCTGGAGTTGCCCAGTCTTATGACCAACTCCAGCAATGCGTCACTTTAGGGCAAAAAGATTCATCAGAATTTCTGATGCATCCGTGAGTCCTTGCGCCATGGAGCACTGTAGTGTAAACCCAGTGCATCCATGGCGTCCTTAGTGGATTTCCCGCAGGTGCAAGAAACTAGAGATCGATCCTGATGTGCCAGTTCTTGTACATATACGCCCCCCAAGTCTAAAAACACACCATTTCTAAATACTGGCTAGAATTAGCTGTCAGGACTCCTTTCCAAGGATCAGAACTGCTACTTATACTCGCTCTTGGAGATCTATCAAGCTGCCACTTGGACGTCTATGCAGATTTGAATGCAAGGCTGGAGCCACAGTTTGGTAGGGTGTTTCTGCACAGTAATCCCCAAACATTTTGCCTTCCTCCTCTTATTTTTCTGACCCACTTTTTGTGGGCTTCAGGATATTGGGTACTTTACCACTGTTAACTAGTGCTAAAGTGAATATGCTCTGTACTCTAAACATGGTAACATTGGCTTATCCACAATTGGCGTTTTTAATTTACTTCTAAGTCCCTAGTAAAGTGCATAATATGTGCCCAGAGCCTGTAAATTAAATGCTACTAGCTGGCCTGCAGCACTGATTGTGCCATCTACTCAGTAGCCTTTTAAACACAGCTCAGGCCTGCCATTGCAGAGCATGTGTGTGCAATTTTAAACTGTCATTTCGTCTTGCCAAGTTGAACCACTTGCCAGGCCCAAACCTTCCCTTTTATTACATAGAAGTCATCCCTAGTGTAGCCCATAGGCAGCCCACCCAGGGGCAGGGTACAGTGTATTTAAAAAGTAGGACATGTACTTTTGAGTTTTACTTGTCTTGGTTGTAAAACACTGCAAATTTAGTTTTTCACTACTGCATGGCCTATCTCCCCCATATGTTAACATAGGGATTGCCATAAAACGTCTTTTAAGTGTAACTTAAAGTTTGGTTTTTCTGGACTCACAATGTAAAAACACACATTTTGGTAAAGTTGGTTTTTAAATTGCAGGTCTGAATTGCCACTTTCAGAAAGCTAACAAAAAACTAACCAAATGCCAGTACTGAGCACTACTCCTTGGACTATTTGATATCCAGAACCATGAAACTAAACAGATAGGTCCACACTCTTTAAAGTGACATTAATCATTTTATTTGGCAAAAAGCTTTTAGATTTCTTATGAAAAACACTCCATACACATACAAAATGAATATTTACAAAAAAGACAGACTTAATAGTAATCCATGAATCACAGAGACACCAACAAACACTCAATTCATACCTTCAATCATTCCTGCAAACATACTCAACCAGCACTTACAATCAACCCTCACAACATCCATCCGCCAAACCAGGTAGGGCCAGACCTAACTGAAAAAACTTTAAGGTGCCCACAGACCAGGAAGGTCTACTACAATGACAAGAGTCAAACAACCAAACAATTCAACTACAATCTCACAAAGGTGCACACCTAAATCAAGACGTCCAAAGTCTACAGTGTACAGCAATTATTTACAGTGCAGCAGTGGACGACCTAAATAATAACATAGGTTTGTTTGACAAAACAACAACAAACAGGTTCAACAAACAGGTTGACGGTTTCAAACCCAACAGGTAACAGTGTTCTCATCAGGACCACAGAGTTCTAAAACAAAGAAAGAAACACAAATTCTTATTTAGAAAGCATCTTCATCCAATGAGTGAACAACACACCGACACCGGTGCGGCATATGCCGCCTACCCTAGTCACTAGGCAGACCCAATCTGCTAAGTCAGAAATGAAGCGACAGAGAGTGTCAGAAAAAAACCAAATATAGAAACCAAAACAGTCTTATAACAATTATTCTTAAGAACATTTGTCCTATCTAGTCATGCTGGAAAAAGTCTTAACTGGGAACATAAAGGGGGGTTGTGTCCTGTTTGGCGCTGGGTAGGACACCATACAATTGTAAAATATAAATTGGAAACCCAGTCGCTTTTTGTTTCTACCACTTTTTTATTTTGAGCAGTTTTTTGTTATACACCACTATATTTAATCAGTAGGTGTTGTAGTTTGTTTTTTTCAAAGGTTACAAGTTTTGTAACTTATGGGGATTGTTCTATTTGTCTGGGAGTTTACTGTGTCATACACAAGTGGGTATATCCTATGTACAGTGCTTGCATTAAACAATATAAACAAACATTTATGTTACAAATATACAAACAGCATTTCAAAATTTTTTTTTTACACAATATACATTTCCGTGAGGAAAAAATGAACTGTGCCCTACTAACTGATTTTAACACTAGACCGTTTTTTAACCGTTTTTTGTATATTTTAGGTCTAGTAGCGCAAAAGTGGAATTTTATGACTGTTAAATATTTGTCATAGTTTGTAGATTATTCAGGTCAACTTTGCGCTAGTAAAAGTTCAATTATGCAGATGAACCAAAAAACGCCGACGCGTTTCCAAGCCTGTGTGTTTATTCGTCAGGCTTTTCTTCAGGGCGTAGGTTAGGTGGGTACCTGTGTGAAAACAACATGGGATGGGAAAAGTCTTAAGTCACTGATGGACCAACTTACAGAAAATGTCTCATGCGTGTTGTTATGTAGTTAGCAGTCCAGTAGTTGGGTGGGTGGAGCTAGCTGGGTGGAAGGGAAGAGGAGGAGCGCTCAGCGGAAGGGGTTAGTTAGAGTAGGGACGGGGACCGAGAAGGAGGCATGTAATAAAGCTCCTGTATAACTACATCCATACTGGTCTGTGGTCATTGCAACGATACGACAACTGGCGATGAGGGTGGGATTGGGCATTACCATTGCCCACAGAACCTTGCAGGAGCGCCCCGTCCCGAGCCGCGTCCACAAAGAAGAACACGGCTGTGAAAACCGAACTGCCGCCTGACACGAGAGGCCAGCAGCAGGTGACCCTGTTCCCCAGTCCAGCGACCGTGGGGAGCCAAGAGGGGCCGAAACAACGAGCACTGACACGCTCGAGTGGAAGAGACTCTTCGCGCCAAAACCGCGACTCACGCCTGATGCGTGCAAGCCCGCACGCGTTGAAGGAGCAGAGGTCGGGAGCCCACCCTGACTCTGCCTGCCACCCAAAGGTATCCAGAATTGTCCTGACGGCCTGCATCACTCACGGAAGGCCGGCGGACCCCTGCCAGCAAGTGCGGTGCAAGCGGAGCCTGGGCGGCGTGCGAGGCCTCGTGAGCTCACCCCCGATGCGCGAGGGTTGGCGAGGTGACGCCGAACGAGCGCGAGACGCCAAGAAGCAAGGTGGGAGCCTACCCCAACCTTACCTGAGCACAGCGGCGGAGACACAGAGTGGGAATCTGGCAAAACGTTGCCGGTGAGTCCTGACTGAAGCAAGTGTGGTCTGAATGAACTGAAATAAAGTCCCACGTGCAACTAAGCAACTGCGGCCATTTTGAAGTCAGGCAGCCTAGAGAGACACCCCTGTGAAACTTATGGGCGGCCATGTTGGAGTCAGGCATCAGCAGGCACAAGCATGAAAGAATAAACAAACACCAGTAAAGACAAATAGGAGTGGCAAACAAGCACTGGTCGCTGTAAATGTGAGTGAATAAACAAGCATGAGCAAAAGCAAATAACTTTGAACACAAGTTGACCGTGACTACCCGGCCAAAGCACCTGCAAACGAGAAACGACAGGCTGAGCAGAGTCAGAAAAAAGGTGAGAAGCACGTGGCATCACAATGGTTACCCCAAACGTATCCCCACAGCGAAATGAAGTTAAACCCGTTATTGCTGGGGCGTCACATCTGCGGGCCCCGGAACCGCTAACGCTGACCACAGGAGGAAGCATGGGCCCCAAGTGGCAAGAATGGCTTGAAGACTTCGAAGACTACATTGAGGGGTCTAAGGTGACCGCTGACAAAGAAAAACTGTATGCCCTCCGCAACTTAGCAGTTCGAGAAATAAGTAAGATAATTAAAGACCTCCCACCCACAGACGCTGGAACCTATGACAAGGTACGCGAGGCACTGAACAAAAAAATCCTCCATAAAAGAAATGTGGACTATGAACGTCATGCGTTCCACCAAGCGCGCCAAGGAAAAGATGAGGCGATGAGCGCGTTCATCACTCGGTTACGTCGGCTGTCGAGACACTGTGAATTTGAAAATTTCTCACTGGATGCAGCCATCAAGTCGCAAATTATAGCCGGGTGTCATTCGGAAGCCCTCCGGAGGCGGCTGCTACGCAAAACTCATGAATTGGACGACATTGAAGAAATGACTCGCGTCTATGACCAGGCAGAAGAACATGCCACCACCATTGAATCTGGGCGACACGTGAGTCAGGAACAAGTATGTCGTGTTCAAGACAAAGGCGGGAATCGGAGAAACTCGAGAGAAAGATAATGGAGACCGAGACCATCGTCGCGTCAAAGACGTCCGGATCACAGAAGGGGAGAACCTGGGAGAAGAGACAAGAGACCGGAGAGAACAAGAAGATGCTACCGGTGTGGGTATGACTACACCCATGCTGACGCTTGCCCTGCCATGGGTCAGCGATGTAGGAAATGTGGGCGGACTAACCACTTTGAAGCAATGTGTGGAGACTATCACAAGGAGAGGCGAAGTGAAACAACGAGGCCATCTCGCTCCGACACCAGCAAACATCACATACGAGCTGTCAAAGGAAAATCTACATTATCCTCAAGCTCGTCACACTCCAGCCGAGAGTCGCGCAGATCTCGATGGGAACGTAGATCACCTTCCCAGGACTACAGGTCATCATCCAGAGATTCAGAATACACTGTAGAATACGTAAACATGATTGCAGATCCCGACCAACTCAAAAAGTACCCACGTTTAGACATAAAGGTAGGGAACCACGACACGAAGTTTGTACTGAACAGTGGGGCTTCACTGAACTACATCCCAGTCACTGAGTATGAGAGAATGAATCCGAAGCCCTTGTTGACTTACGCACCGGTCCGAGTCTTCACTTGGATGTCCAAGAAACCACTCCCTTGCTTGGGAAAGTTCCCAACAACACTCAAACATGACGACATTACCATACCAGCTGTCATACATGTCATCAAAGGCTCAGAAACTGATTGTTTACTTAGCCTACCAACTGCAGAGCGTCTCCGCCTTGTCGAAATCTTATTTAAAGTCAGTGACGATCAGGACATTGTCAGCAAGTTTCCCAAGCTGTTTCAAGGTCTAGGGAAATTGAAAGGATGCCAAATCCATCTACACATCGATGAACAAGTTAAGCCGGTGGCGCAGCACCCTCGACGTGTTCCATTCCATCTTCAAACGGCTGTGGAGGATGAATTGCAAGATCTCCTGTCGGCAGACATCATCGAACGAACAGATGGTCCCACCCCCTGGGTATCGCCAGTGGTCATCGTACCGAAGAAGGGTACCCCCAACAAAGTGAGACTGTGTGTTGACATGCAACTCCCCAACACGGCAATAGAAAGGGAACGTCACCCTGGGCCGCATCTGAGTGATATGATCTCTGCCTTAAACGGAGCCAAAGTGTTCTCGAAGCTGGATTTAAACAAAGGCTATCACCAGCTGGAATTGGACGTCAAATCCCGCTACATTACGACGTTTGCGACTCACTTGGGCCTCTTCAGATACAAGAGACTGAGTTTTGGTGTTTCATCAGCTGCAGAACTTTTTCAGGAGGCCATCCGGCAAGTCATTCAACACATCCCCAACACTTTGAACTACAGCGATGATATTCTTGTGTACGACTCCAACGTCCGTGAGCACGACATTGCACTCAATCATGTTTGTCACGCACTGCTAGATGCAAACCTGACATTAAACAAAGATAAATGTGAGTTCCACCAGTCAACTTTGAAATTCTTTGGCCACATTTTCTCAGGTGCAGGGATGAAACCTGATCCGGACAAGATAGCGGCGCTAAACGACACCAAGAGCTCACAAGATGTCAGTGAACTAAGATCGTTCTTAGGGATGGCTAGCTACTGTGCCCGTTACATCAGAAACTATGCGACAATCAGCCATCCCCTTCGCATTCTCACTAAGCAAGGTCAACCATTCAACTGGACGCCTCAGTGTGACCATGCGTTCAGGGAAATCAAGCATGCGGTAGAATCTGCTGACAACCTCTCGTACTTTAATCCTCTACGCAAGACTGAGATCACTGTAGATGCCAGCCCTGTGAGATTGGGGGCCATTTTGGCACAATATGACAATGAGGCTGACCAGAGACGCATCGTTGCCTATGCCAGTCGCAGTCTGTCTGATCCTGAAAAGGCATATTCGCAACCAGAAAAGGAGAGTCTGGCGGTGGTGTGGGCGTGTGAACATTTCCACGTGTTCATCTACGGCAAGCACTTTACTTTGATCACCGATCACCAGGCACTGGTCACTATCTATGGCAACCCCAGATCCAAAATGCCCCAGAGGATTGAGAGGTGGGGTCTCTGACTTCAGGAATATATTTTTACCATTGTTCACAAACCCGGGAAGGCAGAGAACCCGGCTGACTACATGTCCCGGCACCCTCATGCATCGTCGGACTCCAGACCATCCATTGCTGAGGAGTACATCCACTTCTGGCTGACCAGGCGTTGCCACCTGCCATTCCCATGGAAGTCATCCGGGAAGCCACGACGCAAGACGCTATCCTGCAGAAAGTACGTCGTCGGATTCAGACCAACCGGTGGAGACATGACCCTCAAGAAGAAGACAATGACACGACTGTCAAGCAGGAAATGCAAGCATTTCGACATGTCTGTGACGAATTATCCAGCACCACCGATGGAGTAATACTCCGAGGTCGACGGATTGTGGTTCCTGGTCAACTACGGCAGGGAGTTATCAACCTTGCCCATGAAGGCCACAGAGGAGTAGTATCAACCAAACGAGCTCTCTGAGAACGCGTGTGGTTTCCCCTCCTCGACCAGATGGTAGAGTCCACCCTGAAGGATTGCCACCTGTGTCAGCTGACCAACAAAGGTGGTCCACCGGCCCCACTACAAATGACTAACTTACCCAGTGGAGTATGGCAAGAGATTGCCATGGACTTCTACGGACCGCTCCACTCCGGGAAATATGTAATAGCCATGATTGATGAGTACTCACGATTTCCCATCGCCCAATTTGTGCCATCCACAAGCGCCTCTTGCACTCTCAAAGTGCTGGATGAAGTGTTTGCAACCTGGGGTGTCCCCAGAGAGGTAAAAACAGACAATGGACCTCCGTTTAGTGGACACGAATTCAGTGCATTCGCAAAACACCTGGACTTTAATCACAGAAAAATCACACCCCTCTGGCCACAGGCGAATGGCACCATCGAAAGATTTATGGCCACGCTCAAAAAGACATTCCAGCAAGCCACGGCTGAAAAGAAGGATTTGCAAGTGGCCCTCAACGAAGTCCTCCGGGCATATCGGACGACTCCTCACTCGACCACGGGAAAAAGCCCTGCAACACTCATGTTGGGGCGTCCCATGAGGAACCGCATCCCAACCTGGGAAGGGGCCCTGCGAGCAGTGTCGCCAGTCCGCAGCCATCAAGAGGTGATGGCGACTGACAAGTACAACAAGGACAAAATGAAATCATATGCTCATGACAAAAGGAGAGCGAGGTCATCGTCATTGCACAAAGGAGATTACGTTATCGTCAAGCAAGATCAACAGAGAAAGACTGGCTGTCGGTTCCGAGATGAACCTTTGCTGGTTACCCAACAGAAGGGCACCATGCTAACTGCGGAATCCGATCAACGGCGAGTCACCAGGAACATATCCCATTTCAAGAGATGCTCCCGAGACAGAAAAGGTCTCTTGACAAATGTGACTGGCATGCTCACTCCTGAGGAATCTGCGCCAGTTGAACGAGAGAGCAGTAGCCAGCTCAATGAACCCCTGATCGATGATGGTACCGGAACCATGTCCACGCGACCCCGCCGAGACATTCAGCGACCAAAGAGACTCATTGAAGAGATGTGACCTAATACGTTGTTCTGTCATTTTGTTAAGAAAGGGGAGATGTTCAATCAATCAATCAATCAATCAAAGCATTTATATAGCGCACTACTCACCCGGAGGGTCTCAAGGCGCTAGGGGGGGGGTCCGCTACTGCTCGAACAGCCAGGTCTTGAGCTGCTTCCTGAAGGCGAGGTGGTCCTGGGTCAGGCGGAGGCGAGTCGGGAGGGAGTTCCAGGTCTTGGCGGCGAGGTAGGAGAAGGACCTTCCCCCTGTGGTGGCTCTTCGGATGCGGGGGACGGTGGTGAGGGCGTGGCCGGTCGATCGAAGTTGGCGTTTGGGAGCGTAGAAGTTGAGGCGGTTGTTGAGGTATCCTGGGCCTTCGTTGTGTAGGGCTTTGTGTGCGTGGGTGAGGAGGCGGAAGGTGATTCTCTTGTTGACCGGGAGCCAGTGCAGGTCAGTTTCAGGCGGCTGTTCTTCATCCATTCGGCTACCTCTTTCATCCCTTCGTGAAGGTTGGCTCTGGCGGTGGCGGGGTCGTTGGTGAGGGACAGGATCAGCTGGGTGTCGTCGGCGTAGGAGATGATGTTGAGGTTGTGCTGGCGTGCGAGGGGGCTCATGTAGACGTTGAAGAGGGTTGGGCTGAGCGAGGAGCCTTGAGGGACGCCGCAGATGACTTTGGTGGCTTCTGATCTGAACGGGGGGAGGCGGACTCTCTGTGTCCTTCCGGCGAGGAAGGAGATGATCCACTCCAATGCCTTCTCCTGGATTCCGACGTTGCTGAGGCGCTGTACTAGGGTGCGGTGGCAGACAGTGTCGAAGGCCGCGGAGAGGTCTAGGAGGATGAGGGCCGCTGTTTCTCCGTTGTCGAGCAGGGCTCGGATGTCATCGGTCGCTGCGATCAGGGCGGTCTCGGTGCTGTGGTTGGCCCGGAAGCCAGACTGCGAGAGGTCGAGGGATCCGTTCGTCTCGAGGAAGGCGGCCAGCTGCTTGTTGACCGTCTTCTCGATGACTTTTGCAGGAAACGGGAGCAGCGAGATGGGGCGGTAATTCTTGAGGTAGGTGGGGTCGGCTGATGGCTTCTTTAGTAGAGCGCTGAGTTCGGCGTGCTTCCAGCTCTCTGGGAAGGTGGCGGTGTCGAAGGAGGTGTTGATGATGTCCCGTAGGTGGGGTGCGATGACAGCGTTGGCCTTGTTGAAGACGTGGTGAGGGCAGGGGTCGGTCGGAGATCCGGAGTGGATGGAGTTCATCGTGCGGACGGTCTCTTCGGTGCTGACCGGGGTCCAGGCGTGGAGGGTGGTGGTGGAGGGCGGTGGTTCGGTCGTGGCGTGCGTTGGTTGAGTGCAGAAGCTGTTGTGTATGTCCGCGATCTTGTTGTGGAAGTAGGAGGCGAGGGAGTTGCAGAGGTCTTGCGAAGGGGTGATGTCGTTGTTTCCGGCGTTGGGGTTGGAGAGCTCTTTAACGATGTTGAAGAGCTCCTTGCTGTTGTGTGCGTTGTTGTCCAGTCATTCCTTGAATGCAGTTTTCTTGGTGGCGTGGATCAGTTGGTGGTGTTTTCGGGTGGCGAGCTTGAGGGCAGTCATGTTGTCCGGTGTTGGGTCTCTGCGCCAGGTTTTCTCGAGTGCTCTGCAGTTCTTCTTGGAGCTCTTGAGTTCGTCGTTAAACCATGGGGCTTTCTTGCTGCCGGATCTTCTCAGGGGGTCTTCAGAGGGGCGAGGTCGTCTGCGCAGTCGCTGATCCACTTCGTGAGGTTGGTGGCCGCTTGGCTGGGGTTCGTTGTGCTGGTGGGAGGGTTCTTGCTCAGGGAAGTAGCGAGCTGGTCGGCAGTGATCTTGTTCCAGCTTCTGCGTGCAGCCTGTTGCTGGTGCTGGTGGATCGTGGTCCTTCTGAAGCTGAAGTGGACGCAGCTGTGGTCCGTCCAGTGGAGTCCGGTGGCGTGGCTGAAGGCGATGTCCTTGCTGGATGAGAAGACCGGGTCGAGTGTGTGTCCGGCGTAGTGGGTGGGGGTGGTCACCAGTTGCTTGAGTCCGAGATGTTCATGCAGTGAGGCGATTAAGATGGCCGCCTTTGTTTGGCTTCGTTTTCGGTTTCGTGTCTCTTTCCCTTTGTTCACGTGGTCTGACCTCTCGCCTGCTCTGCGTTTGCCCTCCGCGAACTCCGCAGACTCCGTCCTACCTTCGCTCTTATCTACAGCGTTTCCCCCTGTTGCCGGACGAGCCTGGTGTCTGTTTCCAAAGTCGTTGCGGCTGTTCCGTGTACTTTTATTGCTCTGCCATCTTGGTCTGCCTCACTTCGTTCTCCCGATCTTGGCTTTTTCTGCCTTCTATTTGTTGTTTCGTTCACTCAGGCTTCCTTCTTCTGCTGCTCTGTGTGTTCCCACACACTATGCTCTGCTTTGTGTGGGAGTCCGAGGTCTTTCGGCGCTTTTCTTGCTGTTCTTTCCCCCGGGGTCACGGAGCTCTCGAACTTAGGCAACCGCCTGCGTTGCCATCCAAGCCACGCCCCCACCGCGAGGGGAAATACACGGGAGCATAGTGCAGTACAGCGAAGCACTCGCCTGATGGACTAGCACCCGAAAACCAAGAAGCCAGCAGCCACACACTGAGGAGCGGAGCGTGGCAAGGCGGAAGCGCAAGGCAAAGCAGCGGGACAGCCACCTTAAGCAGAGCGGCGAGAACCGGGCAAAAAGAGGCCAAGCCGAGCGCACCAGGCAAGAAAGGCTGTGGAAAACGGAGCGCTGTTTGTTTTTTGCAAGTGCCGACCGCCACTCGAACAAGCACCAAGGGAATCGCCCGCAAAACGGAAATGCGGCGTCCATCTTAGAACGGGGCAAACAAAACAGTGGCGGCCATCTTAGAGGGGGACAAATCGGCGGCGGCCATCATAGTGGGGGCAGCCCCATCGGCAAGTCCGCAGAGAAAGTAAAACGAGCAATCTCCCCTACCGGATCCCTACCAGACCCAGGCGGCGGCCGTCTAACAGCGGGTCAAGACGACAAAGGGGGCAAGGAGCAAGAGGCAAAAACTGGTTCTTGCAAGTGCCACGCACAGCGCGAGCAAGCGCTCAAGCGCACAGAAGCCTCCTGTAAAAATAACGCGGCAGCCATCTTAGAACGGTCATAGAAGCACCCTGTGGCGGCAGAAACCGAACGAGCGCCACCAGTCTCACGGAGAAACAGCGGAGTGTGCAAAACAAAACGAAACAAACATCAGGAAGGTCCTGAGAAAGAGCGAACCCCCCCCAACTGCCCCCACCAGACTACCAAAAGAGACTGGCGACGGCCCCACAGAAACAGGAGGTGGCAGACACACTAAAAGGGGCTGACTGAGGGCGGGAGTTACCAGCACTTAAGCAGAAAGTGTGGCGGCAAAGTGTGGCGGCAAAGGAAGCAACCTGCAGCACATAAGGAGGGACAGCAGAAGGAAAGGGACAGCAATACAGAACCCCCAAGAGCCTGTCAAAACGAAGTGATACAGGGAGCAAAACGGGGACACCGAACACACCTAGAAAGAACACCCCCGCTCAGGGACAGAAGCCCTGGCGTCCGGTAAAACCAGAACAAGGACGATAAGGTGGCCTAGCAGGTTCACTTTCGGAGGCACCACAAAGACTAACAAAGACACGGACAACATAAACAACAGCCCACCACAAGGAGCACAACAGGCGGACCAGCAGAAGAAGGAAAGGCTGTCCATATACCAAGAAAGAAGAGGCCTGGGTAGGATGAAGACCAGTGACAACAAAAAAATTAGGAAAGACCTGGAATCACCAATCAAACTGAAAAACATTCAAAACACGGAGACAGCGATGGACCTGCTCGTCAAAAAAATAACTGAAGCCAATGACCTGGCCAAAGCCACAAAGATCTCCATGGACAATGTCCAGCTAGAGCTTACAGCCATACGTGCAGACCAGAACAAAATAGCGAGCAAAGTAGGAGAGACGGAAAGAAGAATCAGTAAAATAGAAGACAAATCAGACACCATGGAAAGAGATGTACGCTACATTTCCAAGATATCTAGCGACATGCAGAGAACGCTCGCAGAACAAAAAGACAAAAACAGGAAAGGGAACATCAGGATCCTAGGAGTACCAGAAAACGAAGAAGAAGAGGCGGGCTCATGCGCAGCACTACTTGAAACACTGATACCCAAGCTGACTGGCCTAAACTTTGAAAGAACCTTCGAGATCGACAGAGCGTACAGGGTCCCAGCCACAAGACAACAGCACATGAAAGGCCCGAGAACGATCATCTGCAAACCACTGAGAACGAACCACACTGACTCCATATTCGCCTTCGCACGTAAAGGCCAAACCCTCAACTGGAAGGGCAAAAAGATAATCATCACCCAGGACTTCTCAAAGAGCACGGTAGAAACAAGGAAGGGTTTCCTGGCGCTGAGAGACACCATGAAGAGGGCCAAGATAACGTGCAGCTTTGTAGGACCGGCAAAAATGAAGATATCGGACAGGAAAGGCACACGCTTGTTCGAAGACCCGGCAGAGTTACGTAAATACCTTCAGGAGCCAGATCAGGAGGAGATGGAACAAAAGAGCCCAGGAACAGCAAAGAGAAGAGCCTCATCGGATGGCTCTGAGACAGGAGAAAAGGGAACAGCAGGTCGTCGATAAAAGACTCTGTCATGTCATGTGTCCACAGAGGAACGGATGGACATCTACCTCAAATGAACAACATCTACCTCAATTGGAAAACGACACCTACCTCACGATAAATGGAAAGAAGAACTAAGAAACTACAAGAACGACACCTACCTCATGGAAAACGGTATGAAGGACTAAAGGACTACCGGACAAATATAACAGAACTCTCAGAACATGATCACTGATGGGCTGGCCCAATGATTGGCAAAATATCCTTTTATCAACGCAAAGTACGGAAGGGAGCAGGGGAAGATTTAATGTACCCGGGGGGGCGGAGGGCGGAGAACCGTTGCTGTCGCACGTTTACAGTACGTTGACAGGGGGGAGGGAGGGAGGAGAGGACTGGGGGGAGGCCATACAGCACGGACAATCATAGCTTGGTGGGGCTATCTACTCTTTTTTTCTTTCTTTCTTCTACTCACACACACATCCCCATCCCTATCCACACCCCGGGGGGGCCCAAAGACTGGTGGCGAGCGGCAGGCATACACCGAATACAGAGGCTAAACACAGGACCCACCCCAGTTAGCAACGATCTAACAAAGACACCATGACCACACATGACACTCAGGGCCTAGCGCAGATAGCCGCAGACATTAAGATCGTATCACTTAACGTCAAAGGCCTCAACCACCCCGTCAAGCGACGGAAGACATTAGACTACCTAAACAGACTCAAAGCAGATTTATACGTCCTCCAAGAAACCAGAGTGTCCATAGAGGACGCAAACAAGCTTAAGGCAAACTGGATAAGTGAGGTGGTACCAGCAGTCAACAAAAAGGGAGGGGTGATCACCATCATCAGCAAGAAAGGGAAATTCAGGATTCAAGACAGCGTAGCAGACACGAAAGGTAGAAGGTTAGTCACATGCATCAAAAGAGGCGAGGAAACCATGCACATAGCAAACATCTACGGGCCGAACGCAACAGACAAAAAGTTCTGGGAGGAGGTAGAAAGCGAACTCAGCAAGATCCCACTGGGAGAACTGCTAATAACGGCAGGAGACATGAACCAGGCGATGGACAACGCCATAGACAGGCACCCGCACAGGCCTAGCCACGCCACACAAGAACAGAACACACTCAAAAACCTATGCACCAAACTTGCATTATCAGACCTATGGAGACTACAACATCCCAGCGCCAGAGAATTCACGTTCTACTCAAACCCTCATAACTCGTACAGCAGAATAGACTATATTCTCATGTCAAACACACACATGACTGACAAAACAGAGATAGGACCCATAACAGTCTCAGACCACGCCCACATCTCCCTCTCCATAAGCGGGAAACACAATGAATCACCAAGCAGGAGATGGCGTCTCAACAGTGACATACTAGAACACCCCGCTAACATCACCGAAATAGAAGAGGCAATCAAAGAATATCTCCAATACAACGACACAGAAGACATAGAGGTAATGACACTATGGGATGCACTTAAAGCCACAATAAGAGGGAAACTCATAAGCATTAAAGCACGAATGAACAGAGGGAGGAACAAAAAAATTAGAGAGCTGGAGGAACAGATAAAGGAGCTAGAAAGCAACCATATTGCAAACATATAGAAACACACTTACAGCACTCACAAAGAAAAAGTACGAACTCAACAGTATACTAAGCTAAAGGGCCTCCACATGGATCAACAAATACAAATCCATAAACTTATGCCCAGCAAACAAAGCAGGAAGGGTCCTAGCAGGATACTTAAAAGCCAAACGGAGGCAACACTCAGTTGCGGCAATCACCGATACAGACAACATAACGCACACGGCAAACAAACATATCCTCGAAACTTTCAGGAGGTTCTACAAGGACCTATACACCGCAGACACAGCACTGGAGGCAGACGGGGGGGCTAGCCTTCTAGAGAAACTAGATCTACCCAGACTAAGCAGCGAGCAAAGTGAGGCGCTAGACCAAAACATAACCAGAGCAGAAGTAGGGATGGCCATAGACTCGCTAAAACCCAACAAAGCCCCGGGGCCAGACGGCTTCACAGTGACATTTTACAAAGAATTCCAACCGCTGCTCAAAGACATACTAGTCAGAGTCTTCCAGACATGTGCAGAGAAGGGGAGCATGACAGACTCAATGGCGGAAGCAAACATTATTGTCATCCCCAAAGAAGGGAAGGACCCCCAGTTCCCACAAAACTACAGGCCAATCTCCCTAATAAACGTTGATTGCAAAATCTACACAAAAGTAATGGCAACAAGAATAAATGCATACCTTCCCCTTCTCATACACAAAACACAAGTGGGGTACCTGAAAAACAGACTCTCACAAGATAACACCAGACTGCTCTACCACCTAATAAACCGCACGGCGAACAGCACGGAGAAGGCCGTAATGATCGCACTAGACGCGGAAAAAGCCTTCGATAGAGTCTCGTGGCCATTCCTAGACCAATGTATGCGCAAATTCGGACTAGGAGAAAGATACAGAGGCATGATTATGTCCCTGTACAAAACCCCCCGGGCTCGAGTGGTGGTCAACGCAGCCACATCAGAAACACTCACCCTAGGCAGAGGGACAAGACAAGGATGCCCTCTATCACCGGGGCTATTCCTGCTGGCACTAGAGCCTCTACTCCACATGATCAGGACAAACCCGCGGATCACAGGGGTGCAAGTAGAGGGTCAGGCCTTCAAACTTGCGGCACACGCGGACGACATCCTGATCACCACAAGCAACCCACAAGAGTCAATAGAGGCACTCGTACAAACAATAGAGGAATACGCACAAGTCTCAGGGTATAAACTTAACAGGGAGAAATCTGAATGCAAACCGATGAACTGCCACACCCCCAGAACAGTCCTAGGCACGTCAGGCTTGGCGTGGCAAACAAAACCCCTAAAATATCTGGGCCTTCTCTTCGGGAGGGACCTCAGATCAACCTTAGACCATAACGAGGAGGCGATGCTGAAAAAGATCAAGATGAAACTAGACACATGGGGCCCCAAATTCGTTAGCTGGTGGGGCAGAATTGAGACAATCAAGATGATGATCACCCCTATGCTAAACTACTTGCTGTCCATGCTGCCACTTACTCTAACCACGGACTTCCATAAACACATGGACAAAGCCATTAACACGTTCCTTTGGGGAGGGAAAAAGCAAGAATAAGCCTAGCGAAACTCAGGCTTAAAAGAGAGCAGGGCGGACTGAAACTCACAAACTACAAGGCCTTCCAAACGGCATGCCTTGCCAAGCAGGGACTACACTGGATAGCCCCCATACCAGACTACATGCCAGTATGGCTGGACCTGGAAAGGAGCATTCTAGGAGGTGCAGACCCGATCATGGCGCTCACGGCAAACGAACACCCAGAAGCCAAAAATGCAATACTACGCAATACAAAAACAGCGCAACTAAGAGTAGACAGGGAACTAGAAGTAAGCATCAGAGGCACCAAATGGGAGCCAATATGGTACAACACCAAAATCACATACAAAGGCAAGGCGCTAGACAGCAGGGAATGGCTCAGCAGGGGAATCACAACGCCGGCACAACTAGAAGCAGGAAACAACCCACTCACCAACAAGGCACTGCAACAGATAACCAGTCTACCAGACAAGGAATTCTATGAATTCCTAAGAATCAAAGCAGCCATCACCAAAGCAAACCTCTCCAAACTCAAACCCACCATCATACAGCATGCACAGAATCTAAACAAGATAGGCCACCAAACAGCGCAGATCTACAAATTAATCACGCCACGCACCACAACTCTTAATCACAAAACAATAGCCTTCTGGGAAGAGACCATACAGAGACCGCTAAATGAAGAGGAGAGGGCCAGATTATGGACATCGGCGTCCAAAAACAAGATCACACCACAGTTGGCACAAACAAAATACTGGACACTATACAGGCTACACTGGACACCTGCGAAACTAGAAACAGTGGGGGCAAGCGGTAGTAGCACCTGCTGGAACTGCCACAAAGCAAGGGGGGATCTAGCCCACATGATATACGAATGTCCCAAAGTTAAAGTATTCTGGAACAAAGTATACAACCTCATAGACACAATCACGGGATGCCAGATACAACGAGGTCTAGCAGGGATTGCCACCAGCTTCCTTGAGACACAGCTTCAATCCAAAGAAGTACGCGATCTAGTCGACGTGCTGTTGACGGCTGCAGTGAAAACCATCCTGGGAAACTGGAAGAACACCAGCAAAGCCACCTTCAAACGCTGGTTCAACTGGGTAACATTCCTTCGAGGGGCAGACAACATTACCGCCAAACACAAGGCGACCCAGGAAATACCCCCCCTTTCTCTCTTCTCTCTCTTTTCTCTCTCTCTGGCACCACTAGGCCAAAAGTACACATTGTAAGAGCAGCCCAAGCAAGACAAATGTATGCTTTTGTATATGTAAAAATTTATTTTCAATTAAAATATTTGAAATAAAAAAAAAGAAAGGGGGAGATGTTACGTAGTTAGCAGTCCAGTAGTTGGGTGGGAGGAGCTAGCTGGGTGGAAGGGAAGAGGAGGAGCGCACAGCGGAAGGGGTTAGTTAGAGTAGGGACGGGGACCGAGAAGGAGGCATGTAATAAAGCTCCTGTATAACTACATCCATACCGGTCTGTGGTCATTGCAACGATACAACACGTGTCTCTCCTTAATTGGTTGAACTGTTGAAGAGAGATCCCAGATAGACCTGCCGGGTAATGACACATGTATTAGTGCCAAGTAGTACTCTCTACTCTGAGGAAGGCGCCCTAAAGGACCAGCAGACGTGGCTTACCTTATCAAGGCTTGATTTCCAAGTGAAACATGCGATCTTCCATCGTTATATCCAACTTTCACCTTAAGCTAAAGGAAAAAAAAAAATGTTGAATGGCTCCAATGTCCCTGTGCATTTGTTGGCATATCAATTTTAAACGCAGTTGTTCCACAGTAATCACTTTAACAACCGTCTTCTGTGTGTGCACACAGTCCGTTCGCGTCCCTCAATTTCGGCTTCTGACGCGATATCCCGCAATGCTTACTGGGAGATTTTGGGTAGCTGGGAAAAGAAGTCTTTAACATCCCTATTGACGCTATATCTTTATTGACAACTTAAACGTCCGACATTAACTAGCCCGTTTGCTATATATATGCGTACACTTTACTTGCAGCATATGCTGTTGAGGACAATGTATCCATGCGTACTGTGCATATTTTACCACTCCGGTTGTTCATAACCGTAGTGCAACAAACATTAAACTTATTGAAAAAAACACATTTACTAACAAGCGCATCTCGCCTTACGCCTAAACCAAAGTGATGGTATAAATCTTATATACATCAATTTTACTGACAACACCAACAGAGACCATATTTAAAGGATGAGGTATTTCAAAATAGGTCTTAATATTAAATTTTTAAGGACAAAGGGTGTATCCACAGCCCAATGTCAACTGAGGGCAGTTCTAGAAAAACCGTAGCCTAGGTCACAAAGTCACCTCTTGCAGCGTGGTACTCATAACGTGCCCTCTCAACCTGAAAGCAAAAAACCACATGACTTATTGCAGTCTAAATATTTCAGAGACTTCATTAAGTCCATGGATTGCTGTATTAAATTTCATAATTAATAGAGCCTCTTGTTGTGCCAACCTGGCCTCGGTATCACTTCCCTGGGTGTCTACCTCAATTTTCGATATTACAGTCCATTTCAGGTCTCTTTTTAAGTGACCTTTTGATTTCCAATAGTTCACCAGAGGAGCGTTCTCAATATTTCTCCTGATCCTTGACTTATGTTGCGTCACTCTGCCGAATTTCCTGGCTGGCTTTTCCAACGTATAATTTGGGGCAAGGGCAAAGGATTCCATACACCAAATGTTTTGATTTGCAGTTTGAAAAAGTTTCATGTTTCCAATTAATCCCTTAATGCGAAAATAATACTCCTTCCAATGTTTGATCGCAGCAAGAACATGACCCACATTTATGGTGACCCATCACAGGGGCCAAACCCATCATGCCTCTAAGAGTCACTCTGTCAGGTTTAGGTAACTCTGCACGTACAATATGATTGGCGATGCTTTTCTCCTCTTTGAATGCAAAAAGCCGGGCCCTGCATCAATGCTTTATCTAGATTTTTCACCAGATGCCAATTCTGGTTGATAATTTTCTTTAACTGGTGAGCATTAGGGCAGAATGTCGTGGCACATACTAGCCTCTCCTTTTGTGGTTTCACTTTTTTCTCCAGTTATGTCTCTCTAGGCACCCACCACGCACGACGCAACGCATTCTTCAATAATTTTTTAGGATAGCCTCTGTCTGCCTAGCGGTCCATCAGATTGTTTGCATGGAAGAAGTATTCGTCTTTGAAGGAGCAATTACGATGAATTCTAAGGAACTGACCCAAGGGCAGATTTTGTTTTAAGCCTCTTGGGTGGTTGCTTGTGTAATATAACGCCTTATTTCTGTCTGTTGGCTTCCTAAACAAAGCTGGCATTTTCTTACTTTAACCATCCTGTGCCACTGCCTGTCTCTGAATACATGTCTGGGTCAGGGTGATAGCTGGGCTTTGTGAATTCCCTCATAACAGTCACAGAGAGAGTGCTGGGGTGTGACGTTTGCATCCTAATGCCCCATTATCATGCTGATGGACCATACTGTGATAGATTAGGAGGGAAGGGCTGACAACTGGACCTGAATAGGGCTGGGAAAGTCCCCACACAAAGAGCTTCATATTCCCCTGTTGTCCGTCTGGAGCCAGGGAAGGAAGGGCAGGGACCTTATGAGGATCTAAGGCCTCTTTTGTTGTCTCTTCCCACTTCAAAGACACATTTTGGTATAAGTACTGGAACTCTGACACCCCCCAAACTAGTTCTCTTTGGGGGTCCTGATGAAACTCTTCAACTAAGAGAAGCTACGCTGCCAGGAGGGACTGCCACTGCTCTGCTGTGTTGGCCTGCTACCTCTCTAGTGAGGGAGGAAGGACCCTACCCTCCATATCCAATCCTTCTCAGTGTTCTCCAAGGGTGTGATGGCTTGCATCCGTTTTTTTCTCCGAGGTCCCCGAGACATCAAGGACCTTGTGTTCTTTTTTTCATTACTGCCTTTTAATGGTGCGCTCCACACTACATGAGCATGCATTGTCATTATAGAACAAGACTTGAGTGCAGTGCTTCATCTGAGCCCTGCACTGCACTCACTGTAAAGGGATTGCCTCGTACATAACTGAAGGGCCCAAGCACTCCTGTTTCCACAGCCATTTGCACAGCTCGTAATTTCCCGGATCCGTGTGCCCCAAGGTGCAGCCACGCCGAAGGAGCCAGAGTGTATCACCGCGGCGTTGCCCGGGTGATCTTACAGCAAAAGCAGCCAGTCCCTGTCACGTGACACTGCTTCTGAGGGCGCCACCGAAATTGCTGAAGCCTCCTCCCATGTTGGAGTACACCAACAAGAGAGTACGCTGCATCCGAAGTTCCCAAGGTGCCGATGCAGCCATCAACCAGGGGGCAGATGTTGCCAGTCTGCCCCCCAGCATGAGAGGCCACAGTAGTGTGAGATGTGCCCCTGCAGCTCTAGTCAAGGATCCAGATACAGTGTCTAGCGGGCCACAATCACCACTTGGCACCGTTCTCGGTGCCTCCCTGTCCTGTAACTACATCACGACATGCGCCACATCTGTTTTGGGTCCGGTTTCATTTCCAGACCTTGCCGCTTTCATTAGAAGGTGTGTTCCCTCCACCTCCACCTCCACCTCTAAAACATAAAGGAACAGAAACAAAATCAATTAAAGTGAAATCTTACTTTTCAGCGGAATCATCAGCACTGTCTAATGAGCAGGCCTTGGCCAACAAGCCTACCCTGGAAGGCAACAAGCAGCTGCTACAGTAGTTAAAGCTCCTTAAAGACCACTCATGTCTTGGGGAGGAAGGGAATGATTCTCGTGGAGTTTCAGTAAATAGCTACATTGTGATGCTTAACCCCTTCGACGCTCATGACGGAACGGTTCCGTCATCAGCGTCGGTTGAGCTGTGCTGAATACGCGCCGCGCTGAAGAGGTTAACCATTTGTTGACCAGATGATCATGCTTCAGGTTAAACAAAACAGTAGAACGTTAGCGATCAGCATTTTACCCTAACTGTTGAGGAGAAAAAACAAACATCTACAACAGGTAGGCACAGCGTAACTCTACAGGGTGCATCTTTTTGCTCCCCCACCTCAGAAATCTGTAAGCACTTCTCCTTTCATTCCTTTTTATTCTTTGCATTATGTAGCTCGAATGAAGGTATCAAAGCACTTTTACAAAAGTACTAGTTCCATTACAGAAATCTGCTCAGTAGGTGATAATGTGCTGCATGGCTAAACACTTATAAGGTCCCAAAGGCAAGACCTATTTGCTATGCCAATGCTTGTTTTCTATTTGGCATTGGTGAGGAGCACTGCAAAAAGAATACTGGCTCCAGACTGATGCCTTGGGAGTTTGCAACTAAGCTGTCATTTGTAAATGTTTGCAGGAACATCAAGTTTACATCAGGAATAATGTTATGGATGGTAAGGAAAGAAAAACTGTTTGCATATAAAATGAGTCATTAGACTATACTCATTTACTCACTGTCCATTTACAGCTAATCAAGTCAACCCCTTATATGATAATGTGTCTATCTGTGTAATATGTTAGATAAAGTGGTGCATACTTTTAAGAAATTCTGTTGTCTTTTGGACCAATGACAAAATAAATAAAATAATGATATCATATGACTTCTTCTGAAATACTCAGGCAAAATGCCTGTTAATGACCGCCATGATGGGGAACATTTACTTAGCTTTAAAGCAGATAACTTGCTTGACATACAAGTTACTTACTTCAGTAAAGCTTTATCTAGTAGAAACTCTATGTAGCAGCAGATTCCTTACCTTAGACTAGTCCTCGGTGTCAGACTGGCTCTGGAAATTTTTGAGGCGTAAGCCAGCACAATGGTAGGTGGCGTAGTTTGGTTCTGCGCCAGCAGCGTCCATGCCTGAAATGACGTGCACGGTACCTATGTTGGCCCCACCCCAGCATGGAGATGTCTGTTTCTTTTTATGACTTTCCAGACCAGGAGCACAGAGCCACGAACAATGCTAGCCTACTTGTGTGTATTGCTAAGGCCCTCAGAAGGGTGACCCTACTGAATCAGTTAGCACAGCAAGAAGGATGGTAGTGTCGGTAATGAATCTGCGGCTAGATAGAGTCTCTACCATATAATGTGTTACCAAAGGTATATAGCTTGTTCATCTGATAGACTTCTAGCCTTCTAGTTTTGAAGTAGCCTGTACATCAATGATTAAATGCTTGCCCTTTGTGAATAATACACACTAGGAAGAATACAGTTTAAGACGTTTGAATATCTGTGAATGTAACACTGAGAAAACATTACTCAACTTTGAGCATAATTCTTGTGGCGTGCTCAGGGATCGATTTCTATTGTATAGACTATGTCCTCCTTGAGGAACATTTTGGTGGCATTTCCTCCCCCAGTAGCACATGTTTACTGTTTATCTACAGTTGATTGTGATAGCAGATTGCCATTGAAGAAATATTTGTGACATTTGGGTTTGCGTGTGTCAACAGTAACCAGCCACTGATCTTTGTTTATATTCAACGTATCTTTATGTCTCGAACTTGAAAAGTTAAAATATCAAATCCTGGACCTCTTCTACGTTGTTTGGCATGTGCAAGTAACGGTAAGAAGTTTTGTTGTTATTCTACCTATTATCCTTCCCTACTGTGATGGATTTTGAGATCAGATTCTCCTGGGTGGTAGGAACTGGCACAACAGGTTGTGGCATCTCTGACACCCGGTTCCGTAAATACTATTAAACCAGGATGAGATATGCACTAGTGTGGTCAGTATTCATCAAGTGTGCTTAATAACAAACATTCCACATTTTCAACATGAAAATAAGGCATAACATGCAGAACGTATATAATACACATAATTCAGCATGTTGTGACTTTCTGGGCCTTATATTCCCTGATAAATGTTTCCAGTTTTGGCCTGCCAGACTCTATCAATGGAACATTTTCCAGAGTTTGTTATTATCGCACAACTCCTAATGACCATCCCTGGCTCCTGTATGTAGAAGGATCTGACTTTAGCCTTGAACTTGAAATTAGGGCTTTACTTTTGACCTTACCAAGGATCTATTGCAGAGTTAACGGCACCTTATCACAGCCAAAGTGGCGATAAATACATCACCCTATTCACAAGCTGGTGCAAACAGCCCATATCACCAGTTAACCTGCGATAGCAGTCGCAAAAAACATCGCCACAGATGACCCCCACAACTATCGCTAATGAGATGCAGAGTAGGTATTCCCGTGCCAAAAGCCGCAACAACGCCACTCCGCAACATTCTCAACAACCCGCATGATCGGCGATAAGAACCCAAAACAGGCGAGAAGGCGCTTTAGAAGTAGGAAATTAACACCTGCTCCGACCTGGTGTAAAGTCGGACGACAACCTGCACCAGACAAGGGAGCCCAGCCCAGAGCCACACATGAAGAACAACAGATGCCATGGAGCTACTGATCATGCAGCCCGGAGCCCCAACAAGGGCCACAACACCCACCTCCATCACCCCCAGGTCTCCCCCCCCAGACCACCACAGAGGCAGAGCGGCAGACCGGGGACCTTCAGAAAACGCACCAGCCTCACAGAAATTACACCAGAGTATGTTGTTGCCCACTACAGGTTCAAAAGGACAACCATCCTCCGCATCCTGAACATTATTGCCCACCGGCTGATGGTACCAACACCTCGGACAACCAACATCCCATCTCAGAAAAAGCTGCTGGCTGTGCTGCATCTATTGGCCTCTGGTACATTCCAACCAACAACTGCCAGAGTCAGAGGAGTCTCACAGCCAGCCCTATCAAAGTTCCTCAAACCTGTCCTGAGTGCCATCATCAGCTTGGTACCCCAGTACCTATACTTCCCCCACACTGCCCAGGAACAGCTGGAGACCAAGCAAGGCTTCTACGCCATAGCTGGCTTCCCACACATGTTGGGGGCAATCGACTGCACACATGTCCTACCTGTGCCCTCTGACGACACTGCACACAATTACCGCAACAGAAAGCGCACGCATTCCATCAATGTGCAGGCAATATTGGACCAATGTAGCCGCCAACTACCCAGGCAGTGTGCATGATTTATACATCTTCCGACAGTCCGTCATCAACCAGCGCTTCCAGGATGGCACCTACGGAAATGCACTGCTCGTTGGTAAGTACCAAATGAACACAACACACACCTCTAATACACAATCATGAAATTCACAACTCTGGGAATGCACATGTCACAAAGTCACATACAACATGCCAAACAATATGCCCAAACACCAGACACATCAGCACTACTCACTGTGGGAACCTGGGATAGCCATGTACATGAGCCATCAACGGCATGGCACCTCAGCTACTCATCAGCAGAATTTGGGGAGAGAAGGGAACCAGGCATGTGTGAAGGAGGGATTGTGACAGATGAGTGAGACTGCACACAATGCCAAGTGTTGTGTGGATGTGATGGCAGACTGCAGTATGCAGATCACACACATATCAATGACGACATACACCACTGGTGGTGGTAGTGTTGTGGACAATGGACGCAACCATGTCACCCCAGCCAGTGGGGGAACTAACGGAAATGTAGCTTGTTATGTCCCCCCTGTAAGCGTGTGCGAAGTGGGCTGGCCCGGCGTACGCCAGGCTAGCGTAGGGGTGTGAATAAAAAGCACGTAGCCCTGGGCGTGGTTCCCTTCCGGAATGACCAACATCTCTGCCAGGGTGATGCCTCTCACCCTGCTACGAGGCCGACGCCATCGCCATGAGGGGTGTTGCCTGCGATCCTGTGCGCCTGCTGCACCCCGGGCCGCTGGTCCCCGAACCCATCTTTCCCGCCCCTGCACACCCAGGCCTCAATGCTTACCTGCTGACACCGGCGTGTATTGAAGAGGGCCCGCCACGTGCCGATACAACCTCCAAGCCTGAGGTCCACGACCTTGGCAACCTGCTACCACCATCGGGGCCACTAAGTCTGTGCAGCTCAAGTCAGGGACCCTTGCTGTTCATACCTTTTACTGCTGTTTGTCTGTAAGCTGTTGTGGTTGTTGCCAGCACCAACCAACCCCTGAGGGATGGCTAACACTACCCAACACCCATCCAGCACAGGCGTCACTGGACATGTAACCCTGGCAATGAAAGGAGCCGGGCGCACGTGTGCTTAGCCAGTTCCACCTACACACTCAGTGTGTCTGTGTGGTCATTATGTATGCATGACGGACCGGGGCCATTCCACAATACATTGTGCTGTGAACAGTGGGCGCAACCATGTCACCGCAAGCGGTGGTGTAGACCTGGGGCATGTAACTGTGTTTTATCTCCCTGTGAGCGTAAGCAGGGTGGACAGACGTACGACAGTGCTGCGAAGGGGAGTGGCTCCTCCACACGTGGATCTGGGTGTGGTTAGGTGCAAGCCTTGCCAAAGATGTGGCTCATGCATGTGTCCATGTTGTAGTGTCTGTGCCACCCGTCCCGCAATCGACAATGTTGCTATGTGGCATGCCGCCGGTGTGTGTGCACGGCCGAAGCAGTACATGGGGGAGGGCATGGCCACTAAGGGTCAGGGATCACACATGCCAAAAGTTGTGTGTGTCGCTATTAGCGCAGCATGAGCCAATGATTTATCCTCAACTGCATGTCGAGTTCAGCCAGGCAGGTGCTCTACGTCTGTGTCAGCCCTGTCCTTACAATGGGCCTACACACACGTGGCCGGCCACCTTCTGCACACATCATCACTGTGTCGTAGTCAGGCTTGTGGACATGCGCAGACAGGCATGACAATGGTGTGCCGTAGGGGTGCAAGTGATGCAACCGCGCAGTGCACACTAGTGAATAGGCTGGGGTAAGGGAGGTGCAGCAGTGAGGCCACGTAAGACACATTAATGCCGCCTGTTGGACCTGGGGTTACCAGTCTACATAGGGTAGTTTGGCACAAAGTAGGAAGGCTTCTCCCAAAGGTACATGTGTTAAGTTTGCGTCACACCCTTCAGTAACATAACGTCCATCCACTAGAAAAGAAAGACACCACACCAGTCATTAGAGAAATACGGGCTGTTTTATAAAATCTCTTTGCTGTTTTTCTCTTTCTGTTACTTAGCAAAATTTAGTTTCAGTTCATAAAATTACTCTACTTTTGATTGTTACCATCTACACATTCACATTTAACATTTTTTTACACAATATTTCACCCCAATGAAAGGAGCTTCAACAATATTACCCGTATTGAGACAGTGTAGAGTAGTCAGCTTAAGTTGGAAACTCAGCAATATCCAAACCCCCTCTACAATAAGGCAAGACTATACATTACCCTTAGGGTCTCAATGTTACTATTGACATGCAGTTACAGGTCTCTTCAACAGATTCATTATTAGCACCTTAGTTCCATTGTTCCAGCAGCTGTTTGTCTAAATGAAGACAGGCAGGTTAATTCTTTACCTTTTATCGCTTTCTGGTTCACCCTATGGCCACAAAAGCTTAACATGATAACACAGAAAATCTACCAGGCTCCAGATAACCCTACTCAAAACATTCCCCACACTTAATCTGTTGGAGGCTTCCCCAGCTGTATCCTGAGGATTTCTTATCAAGGGAAGACTCTTCCCAGGCAGTAGATTTGTCTCAGAACAAGTCCAGTATTCAGGAAGACCTGTTCAGGACGTAGTTCGTGAAGCTCGAGTCACCCCACCGCCTGCGCTGGATTAGGTATACAAGGGGGGTAGGGCTTCCGGCAGCTTTCCCTCCCCTCCTGTCAATGTTCCCAGCTTACTTCTTTGTATCGGCAGTTACGCCAGACCCACCGGCCCCGAGTTGAGTCTCCTCAGCCTGGCCCCGTTCTTCAGCTGGTGCGGGTTCCCGAGGGATGACGGCCTCACTCTGAAGTCGGATCCCGTCTGTCTACCTGACAGGATCCGATGCGACCTCTCTTCGGCGCTTCCGTCAACTCCTCCTCAGGCCGGCTCCTCCCTTGACGAGCTCCGCCTTCACCCGGCCTCTCTCGGCACCTCCACGCCTTTCCGACGTCACCGCCGATCCGCCTCCAGAGCTTCCGGAACCTCCGGAGTCCTCCGGCGGTGCCCGCTGTCTCTCGCTTCCACCCGGCAGCGCAAGGAATCCGCGGCCGGGAAGCGGGAAGGAGGGGCACTTCAACACCGATGGGTCGTCAGCTGGCACGACGAGACCTACACACGGTGAGTCCCACTTCTCCTTCACCGGGACCGTTCTCCGCCTTCCTCACCCAGCGTGACAGCATGGACTTGGTCTGACAGCGCTGCTAGTTAAGTTTCTTCCAGCACTGCCGAGTAGGGGAAATCTGGGTTCACCGCTGCGATTAGTATCGCTGTAAAGTCAGTTTCCTTTCCGGTCTCTTATCAGCAGCAACAGCTCAGTTTACTGGCCAATCGGGGTCAAAAGGAGGGAATAATTTCGAGCTAGGGATGGAATCACGATGGCCGGGCTTGGTCAACCGGAAAGGGGACACGACAGTAGAAAAGAGCAGCTGATCCACAGGTCAGTCTAACCCCTCTCAGTGCGCCTTCCTCCTTACTAAGTCGCCTCACTCCTCACCAGTTCATACCACCCTCTCTCTGGTCACACCTAAAATGGCCGCCCAGGTTCTGACCCTTATATAGGCTGACCTCAGACTTCCAGAACCAGCTGGAAGTTTCTGGAGTGTCCCTATGTTAACCTATGGGTCCGTTCTCTGAGGTGGCAGTTGTGGCAGTTACTGGCCACCATTTTATGTAGCTAAACTTGCCCTAGAAAAGGAGGGATTTCAAGGCCTATGAGGAGCTATAGGGTCAAGGAGTACCTAACCCCTCAGGACAGCACCTAAAAAAAAAATTCCAGTGGGCATCAAAATGAAAAGATTGAGGGCAAAAAGGGGACAAAAATAAATAAATAATTAGGAGGGACCACCCCAAGGGCGGACAGGTCTAACACGCGTCCCCCCCAGCTGAAAGTGGGGAGAGCTACCCAACCCCTTGGGAGTCCTCATCACTAAGGCGGAAATACCTTGAGAGACCGTCTGCATTGGCGTGGTCCACTCCAGGCCGATGTTCCACCCGGAAGTCCATTCCCTGTAGGGAGATGGACCATCTCAACAACTTGGGATTTTCTCCCTTCATTTGCATCAGCCAACGAAGGGGTCGGTGGTCGGTCTGAACCAGGAAGTGCGAGCCAAAAAGGTATGGCCACAACTTCTTCAGAGCCCATACCACCGCAAAGGCCTCCCGCTCTATTGCACTCCACTTCTGTTCCCGGGGAAGCAGTCTCCTGGACAGGAAGACAACAGGCTGATCCAGACCCTCCTCATTGAGTTGCGATAACACTGCCCCAATGCCATGCTCTGATGCGTCTGTCTGAACTATGAACTCCCTGGAGAAATCCGGGGCCCTCAGGACCGGTGTTGCACACATTGCTTGTTTCAGCTTCTCAAAGGCTTGCTGACAAGCCTCCGTCCAGACTACCCGTCGAGGTTGTTTCTTGGATGTGAGCTCAGTGAGGGGTGCCACAATAGTGCCATACCCCTTCACAAAGCGACGGTAGTAACCTGTGAGGCCCAGGAAAGCTCGGACCTCAGTTTGGGTCTTGGGGGGCTCCCAGGCCATGATTGCCTCAATCTTTGCCTGGAGGTGCTGCACCGCTCCCCTGCCCACCAAGTGGCCTAGGTACACAACCGACCCCTGCCCGATCTGACATTTACTGGCCTTGATTGTCAAGCCAGCCTGTTTCAGGGCCTGGAGAACAGCTTGCAAATGACACAAATGGTCCTCCCAACTGCTGCTGAAGACGGCAATGTCATCCAGATAAGCGGCAGAGAAAGCCTCCATTCCAGAGAGGACCTGGTTCACCAGCCGCTGAAATGTGGCAGGGGCGTTCTTGAGCCCAAAGGACATCACACAGAACTGGTAATGGCCCTCAGGCGTGGAGAAGGCTGACCTTTCCTTTGCTCCATCTGTAAGGGAGATCTGCCAGTACCCTGAAGTAAGGTCAAAGGTACTCAGGTATTGAGCAGCTCCCAGCCGGTCAATAAGTTCATCCGCCCTAGGGATCGGATGTGCATCAGTCTTGGTCACTGAGTTCAGTCCCCGGTAATCCACACAGAACCTCAGTTCTGGAGTGGTGCCCGGTGGGGCAGCTTTTGGTACTAGAACCACCGGACTGGACCAGGTGCTACTAGAAGGTTCAATGACTCCTAGCTCCAGCATCTTGGTAACCTCACCGTGGATGCTGGCTTTCACCTTGTCTGACAGCCGGTAGGTCTTAGACTTCACTGGTGGGCTGTCTCCTGTGTCCACATCATGGGTACACAGGTGGGTCCTTCCCGGGACAAGGGAGAACAACGAGGAGTACTGCTTCAATACCTGGCGGCAGTCCTCTCGCTGCTCAGGAGTTAGGGATGGGGAGAGAATCACTCCCTCCACCGACCCATCCTTTTCTTGAGACGAAAAGAGATCAGGGAGAGGGTCGCTTTCTGCTTCCTCTGCACCATCAGTCACCATCATCAAGATGACCTCGGGCCTCTCATGGTGGGGTTTGAGGCGATTGGCATGCAGCACCCTAGGGGCTGTCGAGGGGTCTTAAGATCCACCAGGTAGGTGGCCTTACCCTTCTTCTCCAACACCTCAAAGGGGCCTGTCCAGCGATCCTGAAGGGCACTTAGCTCCCCAGGTTCCATCACCCATACCTTCTGGCCAGGCTCCAACTCCACCGGGTGAGCGTTGTGGTCATACCACTCTTTCATCACTGCTTGGCTGGCTTCCAAGTAGTCAGAAGCTTGCTTCCACAACTTTGCCATTTGGCTCCGGAAGGCCAGCATGTAGCTCACCACATCCTGGGGAAGCTTCCTGGGAGACTTTGCCCATCCGTCCTTCACCAGGCTGAGAGGTCCACGCACAGGATGCCCATACAGAAGCTCGAAGGGGCTGAAGCCCACTCCTTTCTGTGGCACTTTCCTGTAGGAAAACAGCAAACAGGGTAGGAGGACGTCTCATTTCCTCCGCAGGCTCTCAGGCAGACTTCTTATCATGCCTTTCAAGGTCTTATTGAACCTTTCCACCAGACCATTGGTCTGGGGTGATAAGGAGTGGTGAACCGGTAGGTAACTCCACACTCCTTCCACATAGCCCGCATGTACGCTGACATGAAGTTGATCCCCCTGTCGGACACAACTTCCTTGGGGAAACCCACTCGGGTAAAGATCCCCATCAGGGCCCTAGCCACTACAGGTGCAGTGACAGTCCTCAGAGGAATTGCCTCTGGGTACCGCGTGGCGTGATCCACCAGAACCAGGATAAACCTGTGACCAGCTGTAGTTGGTGGATCCAATGGCCCCACAATGTCGATGCCCACCCTTTCAAAGGGGGTGCTAACGACAGGAAGTGGTTCCAGGGGAGCTTTCAGCTTCACCCCTGTCTTCCCACTGGCTTGGCAGGATACACATGTCCGACAGTATGTGTCGGATGCCACTTTCATCTGAGGCCAGTAAAAGTGGGGAACAAGCCGGGCAAAGGTCTTGTCCTGTCCTAAGTGTCCTGCCAAGGGAATTTCATGAGCCAGCTCTAAAAGAAAGGCTCGGTACCGTTGAGGGACTACCAAGGCCCGTGATGAACTGGGCAAAGGTACCTTTGGTTCACTGTAGAGGAGTCCGTCCTCCCAGTAAATATGGTAGTTCCCAGCAACGTTCCCTGCTGCCTGGGCTTCGGCCTGTCGCCTCAGTCCCTCAAGGGTAGGGCACTCCTTCTGGCCCTTACACAACGCCTCCCTGGTAGGCCCTCCTTCCACATGCCACTCAGCAGGGATAGGTAAGTCCTCCAGGGAGACTACTTCCCCCTCCACGGACTCCTGGTCCACCACCGCAGGTGGCCGATTGGTCTCATGGGGCGTGGAAGCCGAAGCAGGCTTCTCCTGTCTTCGGTTCTTTCCCTTTTTGGCAGCGGGCTGGGCCATTGTTCCAGGCTCCAGCCCAAGCGATCTCCCCCTCCGGGTAGTCGCGGACCTTGTGCTAGCACAGGCCCAGTCAGGTGTACCCAGCATCTCCGAATGAGTCCGGTATTCCATCTCCTTCCACGCATTGTGCTCCATGTCATTACCCAACAGACAATCGACTGGCACGGCAGGGCTTACGGCAACTCGAAGTGAACCTACAACCCCTTCCCACTCAAAGGGAACCTCGGCCACAGGGTAGTGGCCCAATCTGCCGTCAGCCATCGCGGCGGGGTGGAGTACATGTGGAATCACCTGCTCTGGAGACACCAGTTGACTCCTTACCATAGTCATACTGGCTCCTGTGTCTCTCAGAGCCTCCCTTCTTTGGCCATTGATGGTGACCCACTGCCCATACTTTACAGTATTTGAGGGCACCTGGATCTTAGGAACCATCTCCCGATCTCCCAGGGACACTAAGGTGACACCCGCCCACTCACCCCCCTTATCTAAGGGCAACTCCTCCCCGAGCACTACACTAGCTACTCCCGGGGCTTTTCCTCCGGTGGGAGGGGGTGGTCTCTTTGGGCACTTGACATCTCCCTTATAATGTCCAACACCACCACACTCAAAGCAGTGGACAACCCTTGGCTGCTGCCTTTGGCCAGGATGAGGGTTTCTGGGCGGGTTAGCCTTAGGGGTGAATCCTGTTCCCTTTCCCTGGGAACTGTTTTGGGGGCCTTTTGAGAACTCCCTCTTTTTATCTCCCCCCTCTTTCTTCTGGGGGGCGCCCTGTCCGGCCCTTTGGGAATCCCCTCCAGTCCCCTTTGAGGACACCCGGGTACTTGCCCAGATGTCCGCCTCCTCTGCAAGCTTCCGGGGGTTGGTCAGCTTGCTGTCCACCAGGTGTTGACGCAGCTCGGGAAAGTATTTCTCTAGTAGGTGCTCCTTGAGTATAAGGTCATACAACCCCTCATAGTAACTCACCTCGCTGCCTTGTACCCAACCCTCTAATGCCTTCTTCGCGTAGTCCAAGAAATCCACCCAATTCTGTGTGCCTAATTTGTGACTACCCCTGAACTTCTGCCGATACTTCTCTGGGGTCAGTCCAAACTTCTTGATCAGCGCCACTTTCATGGTGGGGTAGTTGGTCTGCTCTTCCTGCTCTAGGGCCAAAAGTGTATCCCTTCCTGCAGGAGGCATGTATTTGTACAAGCCACCCCCCCCAGTGTTTCTCCAATATCCCATGGGCTCTTAAGGAGACCTCATAGGCGGCCAGCCACTTGGCGATGTCATCCACTGTACTGTAGCTGGCGACTACGTCCTTAGGTAGATAAGGTCTGGGTTCCCTGGTCACATCCTTAGATTCGCTGACACCATTTGGAGAACTGGGAGTCCCTGCCTGTAGGGCCTTAAGATCTAACTCCCTGAGTTTCAACTTGTGAGCCATCCTCTGCTCCTCCCTCTCCTTTTCTAACCTGGCTAACTCCCACTTTAGCTGTCTTTTTTCCCTCCTGTCCGCTAGTTCGGCTTCAGTCAAGCTTCTCGCGGAGACACTGCTGCCCTCTCTCGAGAGTGTTCTGGGACCTGTCAGTAAGTTCTCCCTCTCAGATTGGTACAACACATCTACCCCGATGACAGTGTCCCTGTCTGCCTCCTCCTCCTCCTTCCCATTTGGGTGCGCTGCCACCCACGCCATCAAGCTGGTTTGAAGTTCCCCCTTTTTAGCACCACGCTTGAAGAACACTCCCATATTTTGACAAAATTCCCGGAGTTGAGCCACAGTATAGGTTTCTAACTCCTCCAGTGCGAATTCCATCTTGCCACTGAGAGTTCGGGACAGCCACTTGGAAGGAATTAATTTAGAGGGTATTTAAAAGCTACCTCCACCCACCACCAGGAGTAAATTTGGAAAAACAAAAATATAATTAGGGAGTCCGCAAGGAGAAAACTCCAGGTGTAGGCCTGTGGAGTACACTAGGTTACTATAGAGTGGACGCAAGCACAGTTCTCATCCAACCGCTGGACACCAATTATGTTGGACCTGGGGTTACCAGTCTACATAGGGTAGCTTGGCACAAAGTAGGAAGGCTTATCCCAAAGGTACATGTGTTAAGTTTGCGTCACACCCTTCAGTAACATAACGTCCATCCACTAGAAAAGAAAGACACCACACCAGTCGTTAGAGAAATACGGGCTGTTTTATAAAATCTCTTTGCTGTTTTTCTCTTTCTGTTACTTAGCAGAATTTAGTTTCAGTTCATAAAATTACTCTACTTTTGATTGTTACCATCTACACATTCAACATTTTTTTACACAATATTTCATCCCAATGAAAGGAGCTTCAACAATATTACCCGTATTCAGACAGTGTAGAGTAGTCAGCTTAAG
Organism: Lissotriton helveticus; assembly: GCF_964261635.1. Taxonomy (NCBI): domain Eukaryota; kingdom Metazoa; phylum Chordata; class Amphibia; order Caudata; family Salamandridae; genus Lissotriton; species Lissotriton helveticus. The sequence goes on from NC_136059.1 coordinate 647,924,387, forward strand.
TTGGAAACTCAGCAATATCCAAACCCCCTCTACAATAAGGCAAGACTATACATTACCCTTAGGGTCTCAATGTTACTATTGACATGCAGTTACAGGTCTCTTCAACAGATTCATTAATAGCACCTTAGTTCCATTGTTCCAGCAGCTGTTTGTCTAAATGAAGACAGGCAGGTTAATTCTTTACCTTTTATCGCTTTCTGGTTCACCCTATGGCCACAAAAGCTTAACAGTATAACACAGAAAATCTACCAGGCTCCAGATAACCCTACTCAAAACATTCCCCACACGTAATCTGTTGGAGGCTTCCCCAGCTGTATCCTGAGGATTTCTTATCAAGGGAAGACTCTTCCCAGGCAGTAGATTCGTCTCAGAACAAGTCCAGTATTCAGGAAGACCTGTTCAGGACGTAGTTCGTGAAGCTCGAGTCACCCCACCGCCTGCGCTGGATTAGGTATACAAGGGGGGTAGGGCTTCCGGCAGCTTTCCCTCCCCTCCTGTCAATGTTCCCAGCTTACTTCTTTGTATCAGCAGTTACGCCAGACCCACTGGCCCCGAGTTGAGTCTCCTCAGCCTGGCCCCGTTCTTCAGCTGGTGCGGGTTCCCGAGGGATGACGGCCTCACTCTGAAGTCGGATCCCGTCTGTCTACCTGACAGGATCCGATGCGACCTCTCTTCGGCGCTTCCGTCAACTCCTCCTCACGCCGGCTCCTCCCTTGACGAGCGCCGCCTTCACCCAGCCTCTCTCGGCACCTCCACGCCTTCCGACGTCACTGCCGATCCGCCTCCAGAGCTTCCGGAACCTCTGGAGTGCTCCGGCGGTGCCTGCTGTCTCTCGCTTCCACCCGGCAGCGCAAGGAATATAGGGCCGGGAAGCGGGAAGGAAGGGGCACTTCAATACCGATGGGTCGTCAGCTGGCACGACGAGACCTACACACGGTGAGTCCCACTTCTCCTTCACCGGGACCATTCTCTGCCTTCCTCACCCAGCGTGACAGCAAGGACTTCGTCTGACAGCGCTGCTAGTTAAGTTTCTTCCGGCACTGCCGAGTAGGGGAAATCTGGGTTCACCGCTGCGATTAGTATCGCTGTAAAGTCAGTTTCCTTTCCGTTCTCTTATCAGCAGCAACAGCTCAGTTTACTGGCCAATCGGGGTCAAAAGGAGGGAATAATTTCGAGCTAGGGATGGAATCACGATGGCCGGGCTTGGTCAACCGGAAAGGGGAAACGACAGTAGAAAAGAGCAGCTGACCCACAGGTCAGTCTAACCCCTCTCAGTGCGCCTTCCTCCTTACTACGTCGCCTCACTCCTCACCAGTTCATACCACCCTCTCTCTGGTCACACCTAAAATGGCCGCCCAGGTTCTGACCCTTATATAGGCTGACCTCAGACTTCCAGAACCAGCTGGAAGGTTCTGGAGTGTCCCTATGTTAACCTATGGGTCCGTTCTCTGAGGTGGCAGTTGTGGCAGTTACTGGCCACCATTTTATGTAGCTAAACTTGCCCAAGAAAAGGAGGGATTTCAAGGCCTATGAGGAGCTTTAGGGTCAAGGAGTACCTAACCCCTCAGGACAGCACCTAAAAATTTTTTTTCCAGTGGGCATCAAAATGAAAAGATTGAGGGCAAAAAGGGGACAAAAATAAATAAATAATTAGGAGGGACCACCCCAAGGGCGGACACGTCTAACACGGCCCATTTACCATAAACAGTGCACGTCATACAGGAATCACTGAGTCACACATATCACACATCAATGAACCAATGAGCCTGCCCACACATCATGCAGTACGTAGTCTTGACTTCTGTCTCTCTGCACTGTCACAGTTGACCAAGGATATACACTCCACGCTTGGATGATGACACCCCTCCGAGCCCCGAACACACAAGCCCAGAGGCAGTACAATTTGGCCCACAAATGCACCAGGAGCATAGTGGAGCGCACATTCGGCATGTTGAAGTCACGTTTCAGGTGCATGGACACCACAGGTGGAAGGCTCCTGTACAGCCCAGACATCGTGTGCAAGATGATCGTTGCATGTTGTGTGTTGCACAACATATGTGTACGCAGCAAAACCCCACAGATACGAGTGCCAGATGCACCGGACGATGATGATGATGATGATGAAGATGAGGCAGGTGGACCACACCCCACTGCAGCCGCATCAGAAATAGCCCGTAGGGACTACATCATTGACAATTTCTTCTCTGGTTGAATAATGGGACACTACGATGACTGGCCACAGGCACAGCATGTGCAAATAAATGCATTACGAAACACATTCCCTGCGTGCAAGTCACTCATCTGTACAGGCACTTCACTCAGACAAGTGTGGGTGCGACATGCTGAGATTTGTGGAATTTGCTGATGGATGGTGGGTGTGTCACCTCTGTGCAGTGAGGTTGTTTAGGGTGTCACATATTCAAACTGCCAGTTCTGTGTGTCACAGTTGTTACGGTATCCCACTTTTCAGCATTTCACATGTGTCCCAATTCATTCCATTTTGGCTGTCATTTGTGGCATTCAGGTAACAACAGGGCTTCTTTGGGGCTCTGATATGTGCTGCCATGATGCAGGGATGCACCCTGTGACTCAAGTCCCATGGCAAGGGCGACATGTACGTAAGGGGAAGCCACTGCCTCTACATTAGTCCATGCTTTCATTCTAGTTTGATCATGGACATGGCACATCTGTGTGCAGGGGGTGTTGATTGTCCCTCTGCAATGTGAAGAGGAGATGCAGTTTCACAGTGTGTTCCATGTATGTTTCATAAGCACTACTTGGAACTAAAGGCATGAACAGGGATTGCGGTTGTAGTCGCCTAGGAAGGCTGCCTGTGGGACGTGCTGCAAACTCAGGAAAAGACCCCTTTGACTGCTGCTTGGCTTTTAAAATACGGAAATGTCAGAATTCACTGGGCTCCATAGGGCTCTGGGGCCGGTGCCACTGCACCTGCTGCACCAGTGTTAGCTACGCTCCGTGCAGCTGGCAATTTGTTTTGCTCAGAGAATGAAATACGGCCCCTTTTTATCCCACAAATTGTAAACTGGTCACTGGCATACAAAGGATGCCCTGGCACTTAGTGGACGCAAAGAACACCCCTCCCCCCCCCACACACACACATTTGGTAGTAAAAATCACTATAACTAAGGTGCGGTAGGTCCCTTAGACACCCGTGCCCCGGTGCCACTGCGCCCGTTGCACCGGTGATAGCGCCTCCCCCTGAAATAGGTTATATCACAGTTTGTAAAGATTGCACTTTATATATATATATATAAGACAGGGGCCTTGGGTTGTGGTTCAAGGTGTTTATTAGCCTTAACTCGCACACAGAGCGCCGAGCGTGTTGTAGGCACACTGCTCCGGCGCCCAACTGATCGCGCTCGAGAAAACGCGATCCTAAGATGGCCGCCGTTCACGCTACGTCACTACGTAGCGTGAACAACTAGAGCGGCAACTCTACATATCTCCCCTTTTTTGTCCAACCAAGCAACATAGTCTAAAGTGGGTTCAAAGTTCATCACCCATGTCATAGTCCCGAAATCTGGAAGGTCTCACCACCAATCTCCCACCTCTGGTGCACCATACCGGGGTGGACGTTGCCTCCTTCTCTCTCTGGGTCAGGGCCTCTGCCTCCTTGCCCTTTTTGGACGACCAGTCTCTCCCTGTCCGCTGGTACTTTCTCTTCTCGTCCAGTCATGCTTGCACGTGGAGCCTCTCCATCTACTTGTTTCACGCTTCGTTCTGTACTTTCCCTTTCTCCTTCCTGATTGTCTGTTTCAATGCCCAATGGGCACTGGTCTAACATTTCGGTTCCTCGTACTTCTGGGGCCCATTGTACTATCTTGTTGCATCGAGCCATGCGGTCTTGAGACCACACATTTCCATCACTCAACCTAGCTGCTCGGCGAGAACCTCCTTGACTTGGAGCGGTCTGCTGTATTTGCTGTCTCCCTTACGTTGCAATGTGGCCAGTTTAACTCTCACCCATTCTCCTTCTTCCAGGTCGTCCATCAGAGTCACCATTTCTTCTCCTTCTTCCTTCTCTTCGACTGCTGACTCCATAGCTGCAGCTCTGCTCAAATAGTCGGCGACTTTGCTACCCGGGATGTATTCTACATCATAGCGATATTCCAGCAATTTTAAAGTCATTTTCGCTATCCTCGGGGTGGCATTCGCATGCCCACATGACGTGAGGACTCGTACCAATGGCTTGTGATCTGTCCTAAGCTGGAATCTTGTGCCCCACAAGAACTGGCGGAATCTTCCCATGGCCAAAACCACTGCCAGCATCTCCTTTTCAATAACACTTCAATAACTTCTTTTCAGTGTCAGTTAGGGTTCTGGATGCAAAACTGATGGTCTCCATCGTTCCTCCACCTCTGTCTTGCATAAGGACCGCACCTAGTCCTTTGTCGCTGGCGTCTGTTGTTACCACCGTCCGTCCCTGCGGGTCATATCCTTGGAGGGGTATTGCCTAGGTCACATCCTTCTTGATGCTTACAAACTCCCTCTGGGTTTCTTCCGTCCATGCAAATGACGTCTTCTCTCTTGTCAATAGCCGCATGTGGTGTGTCTTGGAGGCAAAATGCTGTATGAATTTACTATAATACTCGGCCATGCCTAAGAAGGACCGTACTTCCTCTTTGTTAGCCGGCAGTGGGGCGTCGCATATTGCCCTTACATTCTCTTTCTTCGGTGTGACTCGCAGTTCACCGATTTCGTGCCCCAGGTATGTGACGGATGCCATGCCTAGGCGGCATTTCTCCCACTCGGCTGCCAGTCCCTTGTCTTCCAGCACTCTCAGCACCTTGGCCAACTTGGCGTCGTGGTCCCCTTGATCACCTCCCATGACCAAGATGTCATCTTGGAAGTATTGGACCCCTTCCATGTCCTTGAAAAGGCGATGCATAAGCTTTTGGAAGACAGCCGCCGCTGATGCTAGGCCGAAGGGCATCCTGCAAAATTGGTAACAGCCGAAGGGAGTGATGAACTACTCTCTCTGGGTGTAACGCTATCTGGTGGTACGCTGACGTCAGGTCGATGGTGGAATACCTTTTCTTTCCTTTCGTCTTTGCCAGCATTTCCTCGATGCGGGGCAGCGGGAACGCGGGAACTTTTCCACTACGATGATTTTGTTAAGTTCGCGCAGGTCCACGCATAGCCAAAATTTACCATTGGGTTTCATCACCACCACCAGGGGGGGCAGCCACTCCGCACATGTAATGGGTTCAATAATGCCATTCTTTTCCAAATCGTACAACTCTTGTTGTACCGCCTCCCTCACTGCTATCGATATGTTCCTCACCTTGTGTGACACTGGTGTGGTATCCATTTTGAGTATGATTTTGTGCGCAAACTTCTCCAATTTCCCGACTCTTCCGCCAAATACTCTGGGAAAGTCTCTTTTCCATTTCTCAATATCTGCCCACGTCTCAGGTTCAGTCAAAAGTACCTGTACTGCTCCACCTGGGTCTAGCTTGATGCCTAGATCTCCTTGATCCATCCAGCCTAATACCGATGGGCCTTTCTCCGTCACGTAGAGTTTGCACTCTGCACTGCGTCCTCTGAATTCAAATGTTAGTGGCCGATAACCCGCTATGGGGATGCGATTTCCCAAGTATGTAACCGGTCTGATGTCTGGTGGTTCCAGGTGAGGGCCTAACTGGGGCATGAATTTCTCTGTCCACACTGCCCTTTGTGCTAAGGTGTACGGTGAGCCTGAGTCCGCCACGATGCTTATCATCACACCACCTATCAACATGTACAGCACTGGTTTATTTGTTCTCCTGGTGCCTACACTCAAGACCTGTTCCTCGATGCACAGTACTTTATCCTCTTCCACTTGACTTCGTCCTTCCCCTTCGTCCTGGTCCATGTCCGTGAATTTCACCGTATGGCGGGCCATTTTCTTCCGACAAACCTTTTCATAATGTCCCATCACTCCACAGAACATGCACTTGGCTCGGAAGGCTGGGCACTTTTTGTCTTTTATCTTGTGCCCCACAAGAACTGGCGGAATCTTCCCATGGCCAAAACCACTGCCAGCCTCTCCTTTTCAATAACACTGAACTTCTTTTCAGTGTCAGTTAGGGTTCTGGACGCAAAACTGATGGTCTCCATCGTTCCTCTGTCTTGCATAAGGACCGCACCTAGTCCTTTGTCGCTGGCGTCTGTTGTTACCACCGTCCGTCCCTGCGGGTCATATCCTTGGAGGGGTATTGCCTGGGTCACATCCTTCTTGATGCTTTCAAACTCCCTCTGGGTTTCTTCCGTCCATGCAAATGACGTCTTCTCTCTTGTCAATAGCCGCATGTGGTGTGTCTTGGAGGCAAAATGCTGTATGAATTTACTATAATACTCGGCCATGCCTAAGAAGGACCGTACTTCCTCTTTGTTAGCCGGCAGTGGGGCGTCGCATATTGCCCTTACATTCTCTTTCTTCGGTGTGACTCCTAGTTCACCGATTTCGTGCCCCAGGTATGTGACGGATGCCATGCCTAGGCAGCATTTCTCCCACTCGGCTGTCAGTCCCTTGTCTTCCAGCACTCTCAGCACCTTGGCCAACTTGGCGTCGTGGTCCCCTTGATCACCTCCCATGACCAAGATGTCATCTTGGAAGTATTGGACCCCTTCCATGTCCTTGAAAAGGCGATGCATAAGCTTTTGGAAGACAGCCGCCGCTGATGCTAGGCCGAAGGGCATCCTGCAAAATTGGTAACAGCCGAAGGGAGTGATGAACGACGTCAGCCTCCTACTCTCTGGGTGTTACGCTATCTGGTGGTACGCTGACGTCAGGTCGATGGTGGAATACCATTTCTTTCCTTTCGTCTTTGCCAGCATTTCCTCGATGCGGGGCAGCGGGAACGCGGGAACTTTTCCACTACGATGTTTTTGTTAAGTTCGCGCAGGTCCACGCATAGCCAAAATTTACCATTGGGTTTCATCACCACCACCAGGGGGGGCAGCCACTCCGCACATGTAATGGGTTCAATAATGCCATTCTTTTCCAAATCGTACAACTCTTGTTGTACCGCCTCCCTCACTGCTATCGATATGTTCCTCACCTTGTGTGACACTGGTGTGGCATCCATTTTGAGAATGATTTTGTGCGCAAACTTCTCCAATTTCCCGACTCTTCCGCCAAATACTCTGGGAAAGTCTCTTTTCCATTTCTCAATATCTGCCCACGTCTCAGGTTCAGTCAAAAGTACCTGTACTGCTCCACCTGGGTCTAGCTTGATGCCTAGATCTCCTTGATCCATCCAGCCTAATACCGATGGGCCTTTCTCCGTCACGTAGAGTTTGCACTCTGCACTGCGTCCTCTGAATTCAAATGTTAGTGGCCGATAACCCGCTATGGGGATGCGATTTCCCAAGTATGTGACCGGTCTGATGTCTGGTGGTTCCAGGTGAGGGCCTAACTGGGGCATGAATTTCTCTGTCCACACTGCCCTTTGTGCTAAGGTGTACGGTGAGCCTGAGTCCGCCACGATGCTTATCATCACACCACCTATCAACATGTCCAGCACTGGTTTATTTGTTCTCCTGGTGCCTACACTCAAGACCTGTTCCTCGATGCACAGTACTTCATCCTCTTCCACTTGACTTCGTCCTTCCCCTTCGTCCTAGTCCATGTCCGCGAATTTCACCGTATGGCGGGCCATTTTCTTCCGACAAACCTTTTCATAATGTCCCATCACTCCACAGAACATGCACTTGGCTCGGAAGGCTGGGCACTTTTTGTCGTTCGCCTCGTGGGCCCAGCTGCCGCACCGGTCGCATGAAGCCTTGCTTCCTTTCATTTGTCTTCCCGGCGGCCCCGGCTTTCCTTGCCACCTGTTGGGTCCTTTGTTGGCCGTACCAGTGTACCTGCTCCCGCCCTTGGCTTCCTCTGCTATATCTAAGATCTTGTGGTAACAAACTTCAGGAGGATACCCATAAACCCAGTTGAGACCTGGGTGAGTAGTATGTAGCGTACAACAGTGTCTCAACGGGTATTATTTAGTTGAGAGTTATAAAGAATTATGCACATACCATGTTGCAAGGAAGTGGGAAAAAAGGAGGAGACAAGAAACAAAGAAACAGTGAATGCAATTTTTTTTTTCTTTTTCATAAATTTGATCAAAAAGTCAAAACAACCGACTTTTGTTACATTAAATGCCATGTAACCTGCACAAAACTGTGCACAAGTGCTTGCGAGGAAGGTGAACGGCGCAAGTGACAAGTGAAGGGTAATATACAGCGGGAAACGGCGCAGAAAAGAGCAATAATATATAAAGTGAACTCATCAGTTCCCATACATGAATACATTAATGAACACGGATCTTTTTTGGGGAACCACAAGGATGGTGCCTGGTTGCTAATTTTACAAAGGTGCTTGCTTGGAGGCGTATGTATGTACAACAAGCAGGGTATCGCAGTAGGTTAGTGCGAGAGAATAGCTGCAAACCAGGGAGGGTCAGAGGTAATGAGAAGTAGGCCTCAGAAGACTTGGGCTGAGAGATGAGGCCCGGTGCGAGCTCAGGCTGCCGAGGTCCAATAAGGTATGTCGCACCCGGTAAATCTATAAATTCCACAGCGGTGTGCGTTCAGAAAAGCAAGTTTTGGATCCTTACAGGCAAGATTTAATGGCCAGTAAAGAGCCCATACTGCGCAGGCGTATGTTTGGCGTCTCTGGACTCATGTCGGCGCCAACTGGGTTCTTTACTGGCCATTGAGTCTAGCTGGCTCCAGCAGTGTGGACTCCTGCTCTGAGGAAAAGATGAGACCCGCTGCCAAGAGCCAGGGAGGCATGCAGAGCAATGCCCTATAGCGGGTGCGGCATGCACTGCCTGTGTTGGCAAACTGGCCCTGCCGCGAGTGGAGAGTGAATGTGGTCCAGCGGCCGGTCGTGGCTCTGCAAAAGAAATCTGCAAAAGAGGGCACAAAGTCACAAATCACCGCCCGAGGTGGAAAAACCGACACAATCAGTTACCAACAGTAGACACGACGCTCATAAAACCACCATGGGACCCTGAGTGAACAACGAAACTCCAGAGAGACAGGATGAGAACTTAACTGGCTGCGGAGCAGCAAAGAAAGAGGGTTCCAAGCAGTGGGGAAGGACTATACATAATCCTGAGCCGTGGACATTAAAGAAGGACTTTGATTATGTAGGTGTTCCCTAGTGTTTATGGGAATCTGGAAAGTTAAAAATGGCTGCTGTTGCAAACATTTTTATTAAAGCGAAGGAAGAATAAGCATAATCCTCGCCTCTGGTTCAGACATAAAATCCACTTTTTCCATTTCTTTCCCTTCTGCTCTATGTGAGTAGGAGGACGTGTCAGGATTTCATCTTTTCTAGCTTCTGCTGTGTTTCTGCCAGAGGGCTCCCAACTTACAATTTTGCTGCCTTTTATTACTTCATCCAAGTGATATGTGGCTTGCAAATTTGTGTCTTCATTCAGATCATGCATGAGCCAGTGAGAAGCTGAACAGGAGAGGCCTCTATGGTCTACAACCTTGTCATGCGCTATGGAGTGTGTTGTAGAGAAGTGTGATACTAGGCCAGGTGATGTAGAACATGATCACAGCTTTATTCATCTAATAGGATCCAAGTTATGCCTCATACTATACCCCACCAGGAGCAGCCTCCTTGCTGCTCAGCCCTTTCACACTAACTGATTCCTTTTCCAATCAAACACACTCAACATTCTGATGACACCACATGGACTGAGCAGCAAGGCAAAGGACAACAACAGAGAGGATGCATTATTCACTTACTAGATTACAACACATCCCTCCCTCATAAAAATTGTAAAAATACAAGCATGCAAGATCATAGCACATACATGCATTATGACTGACAATAAAAAAATCTGCGGAGGTGGACATACGCGCATACGAAAAGTAAACAAGCTTCAAAAATAACATAACACTTCAAGAATAACATCAATGGTCAAGAATATTGTCAAACACCACATCCCATCCCATCTAGAAAAGATGAGAGAAACACAAAAGTGTTGTGTTCTTCAAATCGCACGCCCAACACTCGAAGGCGTACACTCTAAGGGTAATTATGCAACCCCTAAACACAGGGTGATACACAAACCACAACCAAAGCAAGGGTAAATCCAGAGACGCTAAAGCGGAAGTAGTCTTCTCATGTGCGCACCCGTAACGCACAGTCCAAACACCTCTCATGAGGCAACAACCACTCACAAGGTACAGCCAATACAAGTAAGTCAGAGAAGCTACACAAAAGGTAGACCTCTCATGTGCGTTCCCGTAACGCACAGTCTGACACCTCACACGAGGTAATAACCAAATAGAGGATATAACCAAAACAGGTAAGTCGGAGAAGCTTCAGAAGGAGTCTTCTCATGTGCGCACCCACAACGCACAGTCCAAACACCTCACATGAGGCAAAACTACACAAAGGCGTACACTAACATGACAAGGGACACTGCACTCCCTCTCCCTCTATTCATACAAATGCAAAATAAGGACACTACACTCACGCACCCCCTCTCATACAAATACAAGATCAGATACCAGTAAATGGTACAATCATTGCATAGAAAGCACACATGAAGTTGAACCTTAAGGAATGACACAATTAAAGCATTTGAGCACAAACAACAACATTATGAAAGATGCACGGTCTAAAGAAAACAACAAGCTAAAATAAATAAAGTAGTCACCGTGGTCATCCTTAAACTCGGAAATGGGGGAAACAGTACCTTACTTGCAGATTAAAACTTGCAAAGCCGATCCAGGGGAGGTCAAGAAGAAAAATGTAGCTGCCCAGTAAAGTTCAACATGAAGGATGAAAGACAGGTAAAGACACAACTGGAATGACCAAAAGCAACTTCCTCAGCTTTAAGATGAACATCACTGTTGTAAAAACATTAGTCATTTCTTCTTTATTCATGCTGGCTCACCATATATCCTCGAAGTAGTTCATTCCACAAGGTGTAAGGCGGAAGACAACCGGAACTCATAACGCTTGGTAGGAAGAAACGTGGTTGACGGCACGCATCACAAACGAAAGCAAACATGCCAATCACAAGATGGCGGCAGGTTGACATGAGGGTTGCCAGATGGCTCCAGGCATGAACATGCAGGAAATGTTGCAAGGCAGCAGTCTTGACGTAGAGGAAGCATCGCAGAGTCTTGAGGAACAAGACAAGAAGAGGCGCTTGTGGCCACTTTCAAATTGGTAAGGCTCGCGCTGACAGCAACTTAGGTTGTAAGAAGTTGACGGTTTTGTTTCTTTAAAAAAAGAATGAATCGGCCAACATCTCTTGAAAACGTACATGGCTAGTATCTCAAAATTGAACACCACACAAACAATAAAAGGCGCTCCATACCTTTGTGTGGAAATACCAATGTGGTGATTTTGCCAGCACACAATACTGGAGCTTGAACTTCAGCACAAGCAATGCAAAATCTCTGAGGTGCTTGACAATAGAAAGTTGCCTGTAATAGGAGACACTGTCCCAGTGTATGAAAACATAAATAGTCCATCCAAAGAAGCAGTTTCCAATCAAAGTAGTGATCTCACTCTCTGTTCAAATCAGTAGTCTGTTTGCTAAACGCAAGTTTGGAGCATAGGGTCGCATATCAAACTCTTTCAGGAGATTATGTTCCAAGGCAATACAACTTTTTAAGGGTTCAACAGAGAGAAAAGGGTAAGTCCAACAGGAACTGGCAGGCCCATGTTAGGGCTGACCGTTCACAGGTGACCCTCGTCGCCAGTGTTGTAAAGAAGTGTAATACTAGGCCAGGTGATGTAGAACATGATCACAGCTTTATTCACCAGATAGGATCCAAGTTATGCCTCAAACTATGCCCCACCAGGAGAAGCCTCTGAGCTGCTCAGCCCTTCCACACCAACTGATTCCTTCTTCCACTCAAACGCACTCAACATTCTAATGACATCACATGGACTGAGCAGCAAGGCAAAGGACAACAACAGAGAGGATGCATTATTCACTTACTAAATTACAACACAGTATCCATGCCATTTATGATTGGAGGAGCCCCCCCTTCCTCAGGATTTGAATGTTGCAGGAGACCTGATTGGCATTCTCCTTCCATTATTATTATCCTTCTAAAACAGTATCTTGTTCCAAGATTTCTCTCTATCTCAGTGTAGCAGACCGACATGTGTTCCAGAGGAAACATGCTTTCCTTCTAGGCCTGGGACAAGCTTGCACTCAAAACACTTAAGCGGAAGAGATACTGTGACTGCCTATGAGAAGTCTGTGGGAAGACTGCTGCATGTCTGAAAATTTTTCACCGCACCGTTTCAGAGGTACATACATGTGTGCCTGTCCAGAGCTCAGCTGTACAAGAGACCTCTTTGGGCTGTTATGATTTTGTGCCAGAGCTGGAATATGAGGTCCCTTCTCCAAGATACTGCAAGACATGTTGAAATTATATCTGCAAGCATCACCTGGAGAAAGGGAATCTGCCGTTCCTCACCAGTGAGCCCTTTCATCTCTGACCCCCATCCATACTGCAAGGATATATGAGTTCACCTTCCAGTTGCCTTAAGGAGCTTTTGGGGGTGGGGGGAGGAGGGGGAGGGTATGGTTAACTCTTTTCCAGTCACTGGCTCAGTGTTTAGGAGATGGACCGGTGAGAGGCATCACCGAATCTGGAAATATTGTCTGCATCATATAATCTGTCAAATGTTTTTGTACGCAGTAGAGGTTCAAAGACGAGCATACATTTAACAAGTGATTTGAGAGATAGCGGAGTTCTAATAGCAGACATGGACTGTGTCATGACAGTGTTCTTCAAACACGAGTGCCTTTAGCTTTTTCCTAAATCAAAAGAGGGTTGAGGCTGCCCGGATGGATAATGGGATTTCTTTGGTATCATTTTAATTCACTTCATTTCAGTCTGTTAGTGTACTTGCTGTAGGTGTGCCAAGAGCCGGTGGAGGTGGGGAGTTTGTCCAATAGATAGGCATGAGTGCCAGTTGTGAAGGCTTTGTAAATGATGCAGTTAGTCTTGAAGATGGTTAGGAGATCGAATGAAGTTCCGTCAGGGGTGGGAAGATATGGACATATTCCTCAGGCTATTGATGAGGAATGCTGCAGAATGGAGGATGCCCTTGGGAGCACGGGCATTAAAGACTCTGGGACACCATGGCGCATAATATTGCCGACATTCATATGCAAGAACATGAGGACTTAAATAGCAGTTCTGAAGTCGCTTTTAGGGAGGAACAGTTTTACTTTCTTCAGTATGGAGAGTTGATACGAAGCAGTCTTGCTTTTCTTGGCAGTGTTTTCCTTGATGGTGAGCTTGGTGGCCAGTATGAATCAGTTTCACTTGGCATTGGTACAAATGTGAAGATTCTGATTCATCCAGATTTATGTTGTTAAGACGGGTTTGTACTATCTGTGGTTTGTTGTTCTTGGCAAGTAGCTGGAGTAGTGTGTACTCTAAAGTAAATAAATGTCTGTGGTGGTATGGCTGAACTTATGGGGATTGGCTACACGGATGACGATGCATCAGCCATTTTAGCGGGGCCCTCTCTGCTGTCAGATACAAACATTATTTATTATTATTTATTTAAAACACTTGTAGAGCGCAACTGTCACCTGGCAGGTATCCTGGCGCTGAGAGCTTACTCCTGAAGAGGAAGAGATGGGGGCTGTTTAGGGGTTGGACGCGACATGATTTGGGAAGAGCCAAGTCTTGATTCGCTTCCTGAATAGCAGGAGTTGTGGAATTTGGCGAATGTCGACTGGCAAACTGTTCCAGAGCTTGGCGGCGGCCACTCTGAAGGATCTTCCCCCGGTCCTTACTTTGTTAAATCTGGGTACAGTTACAAGGCAGGGTGTGGTGGATCGTAGAGCTCTGGTGGGGATATACCAGGAAAACATTTTTTGTAAAGATCTGGGGCCCGTTCCGTTTAGTGCCTTAAAGACCAGGCAGAGTGCTTTAAAGGCTATTCGTTGCTTCAAAGGGAGCCAATGTAGCTTGGCTAAGGCCGCTGTGGCCGAGGATCTCCTAGTCCAACCAAGGGCCAGTTTGGCTGCAGCCGACTGGACTCTTTGGAGTCTGTCCAGTAGAACGGCTGGGGATTCGAGCAGAAGAGCATTACAATAGTCCAGGCGACTCAAAATAGTACACCTGACTATCAGTGCTCGGGCTTGGGCAGGGAGTAGTGGCATGATTTTGCGTAATGAACGCAGAAGGGCCGAGCATGTGGAAACTGTTTTGGCTACCTGTGTTTCCATGCTGAGGTTGTTGTTTAGCATAACACCCAGATTGCGGACACTGGTAACCGGCTGTGGTTTTTCTAGGTTTTCCGGGGGCCAGAATTCTGCAGGAAGTAGGCGAGGAATCCGGCTCCCAGGACAGAACAGGACCTCGGTCTTGGAGGAGTTGAATTGCAAGGAATTCAAGTGCAGCCAGCCGGCTGTGTCTCTTAAACAGTCATGGAAAGATTCCATGGGGATTGAATCTTCCCCCTCCCATGAGAGTATGAGCTGGGTGTCGTCCGCATAGTTTACAGTTTTCAATCTGTGGGATTTAATGAGGGTGACCAGTGGTTTAAGATAAACGTTAAAAAGGATCGGACTGATGGATGAGCCCTGGGTACGCCGTGAGGTACTGGGGAAAAAGCAGATTGAAAAGGGGGAAGGAACACAGCCTGTTTCCTATCTCTCAAATATGAGTGGAACCAGAGCAAGGCGGTGCCGTCGACTCCTGCCTCTCTGAGCCTCTTTAGCAGAGTCACATGGTTAACCGTGTCGAATGCGGCAGACAGGTCCAATAAGATCAAGGCCACTGCGTGGCCCCTGTCTGCGCGCATACGAAGCTCTTCCATGGCTGTAAGAACAGCCGTTTCGGTGCCATGAGCTGGTCGAAATCCGAATTGGAAGTCGTCCAGGATGTGACTCTGCTCAAGATATGTCGATAGGCAGGAGCTAACCCAGCGTTCCACCACTTTCGCTGGAAAGGGTAGGAGCGATATAGGTCGAAAATTGGATAGACACTCGGGGTTCAAGGAGGGCTTTTTCAGCAGCGGGGTGATGAGTGCTTGCTTCCAAGGAGTGGGGACAGAACCACGGCACAGAGATTGGTTGCAGATCCTACGAAGAATGTGGAAAAGTTCGGATCCGCACGCTTTCCAGGTTTTAGGGGGCAATGGGTCGAGGGGAGACCCAGAAGTGATACAATGTGCCAGTCTCTCAAAGTCTGCTTCGGGGATAGGAGGGAGAGCCCGTAGACCTTCCATGGGAAGGTGTCCTGGGCTCGGCGGGTCGAGGTTGGTAGTGTCGACTCCGGGGAGGTTTGAATTAACTTGCGATGGGTGAATTGCCAGATTATGTAACATCAATCAAAGTCTATCCCAGTCACAAAATTGTGATGAACTAAAAGAATTGAAACGATGTCAGATGAGGACACTGCTACACGGAGCCATTATGACAGAGTACCTTAGGGGTAACGCAGCACCAACAGGCTTGTTGGTGACTAACGCACCACGAATATTTTTGGATGACCCTCTCTTTAAAAAAGAGTGGTCACTTATTGCATGGCACTGCTCGCGGGATTGGCTGATCCTAATTATCAACACTGCGCGGGGTGCAACACCCATATGCCCCAGAGATACCCCTGGGAATGCTGACAGCACTCCCCCATGGAGGAGATTGGTCACAGCTGCAGGGCTGGGAAGACGCGGGAATACAAGTGGTCGGCGACCTCTACGAGGTTGGGGCGCTTGTCCAGTATCAGGAGCTGCAGGAGAAATTCGGGTTACCTAGAGGGGACTACCTACTGCATGCTGCGGTGACTAGGGCTATTCAGACGCACTGGAAGGGTGGACTTGCGGAACCGGTGACGACTATGGCATGTCAGTACACCATGATGGCAGCCGGAACCTATAAGGCAGTGACATGCTTATACTCTAGAATGCTCCGGGAAAACCTGCCGCCACTGACGACACTAAAGGCCAAATGGGAAACGGACCTTAACAGGGAGATTCCTGAGATGACTTGGGCTCAGTTAGTGAGACGGGCCAAAAATAGCACGAGAAATGCGCGCTTTCAGCAGATCCACTTTTATGTGCTACATAGGGCTTATATGACCCCGGACAAAATCAAGAAGTATTTTGGTGCAGCCAACGCGGCATGCCCGAGATGCGCTATGGAAGGAGCGGAGTTGGAGCATATGTTGTGGTCCTGCCCTAGCCTCCGGGACTATTGGCAAGCGATTGGTGATACTTTAACTGACGTGACGGACAGAACATTACGATATGATATAGCAGTATGCTTACTGCACTGGTTTCCGCACACGCCTAAAAATAAAACCACAAGCAAATTCATAGACATGGGACTGATCATAGCTAAAAGAGAGATCACACGACATTGGAAGGCGAGAGTAGGCCCCACACACAGGAAATGGGTCAATGAGTTATTGAAGTGGGCCGTGTGTGACAGTGCGCACCGATACCAGATGGCTCGCCGTAAACCGAACGATAGAGCATTGGACACGGCAGTGGCTTGGGAGGCATTGGTTCAAGCCCTGAGAGATAGCACACTACAGGAGGAGGAGGTTGACCTAGACGAGGAAGAGAACGGCTCCCGCGGCACACCAGGGACACCGCAAACCTAGGTAGATACTAGACACTGACTCCTGATTATACCCATAGATGAGATAGTGGAGAATGCTTCTGAGTAGGTGTGAGGGGGGAGGGATGGGATGTTGGGGATAGTTAGTAAATGTTAGCAGATTCTATAGCAGGGAGAAAAAGAAAAGCAGACGAGAACATTTCCAGGAAAGAGGGTTACACCAGATACACCTTACCAAGCCTCGAAAATTCTTCTTTTTAACGCCGCCCGACCTCCGGGTTGTGGGCCTCCAGGCTGTGTATAGTAATAATTGGAGACGGAAGAATGGAGGGGCTAGAAGGTGTTAACTCTGTGATAAAACTTTTGTATTTACTGGCTGCAATAAAAACTATTTAAAAAAAATAAAAAATTAAAAGAATTGAAACGATGTCAGATGAGGACACTGCTACACGGAGCCATTATGACAGAGTGCCTTAGGGGTAACGCAGCACCAACAGGCTTGTTGGTGACTAACGCACCACGAATACTTTTGGATGACCCTCTCTTTAAAAAAGAGTGGTCACTTATTGCATGGCGCTGCTCGCGGGATTGGCTGATCCTAATTATCAACACTGCAACACGGTTAGCGGAGGCCATACAGATAAAAATCAAGACCAGTGAAGACCATCTACTCACTGAAATCAAGGAGACACTATATAAAAAGAAACTGGAAGAAGTGAATAAAAAAATAACTGAACATAAGGACTACCTAATGCAAAATAAGATTTCCAAATTACAAAAAGACCTCAAAAAATTCAGTAATGAGAAGGTATACCCCTATATTAAGGATGATTATAAGGGAGAACAACAATCAGACACGGGAAGCTCACGAGGGAGCCACTCAGGATCCTCAGACTCAGACCAAGATGGAGGCTCAAGTGATGGATCAAAGAGAAATTGGAATTACAAATCAAGGAGACCACGTCGTGGTGGGTTCAATCAAAACTATGGACCACCCCAGATGTACCAATGGCCCAGCCCTTTTATGCCAGGACCTTATCAAGGACCACCACAATACCCGACGGGTCCATACTTCCAACCTGATTATCCTCATTTTTTAGGACAGGGTGGGAGAAGAGGCAAACGAGGCAGACGAAACAACAGGAACATCCAATGGGAAGAAGACAAAACAGGGCCCAACACGAGGAGCAACACGAGGGGTCAACCACAGCCGGGGACAAGCGGGATGAGGGAATGATAGTAAACCTCTCGAGCACCAGCTTATCCAAGGAGGAGATGTCTATCCTGGAAAAGGGATTGGGTTTTGTCCCGACAACACATTTGGACAAATTTCACTTGAGATGTGAACTCAGCGAGTTTTTCAGGAAGATCCGCCTGAAAACTTTCTTCATTAACAAAGAAGAAGCTACTAATGAAGGCAACCTCACCACCCTAAGAAACAGGTCGAATTTCTTCCCTGCGTCTAATCTTATGCCCCCAGAAGTACTTGCATTTGAGGACGCTGTCATCAAAGAAGTTGAGGAACTGCAACCCAACACAAACAGCTTTAACAACCTGAGCAAGAAGGAACGGTCCGCATTGGAAGTTTTGAAAAAAAGACTGGGGAGTATCATAAAACCGGCAGATAAAGGTGGGGCGACAGTTATCCAGGACACTGGAGCATACCAATCAATATGCCTCAGCCTCTTAAGTGACACTAAATTCTACCAGAAGATCAATAGAGACCCTACAGAAAGACTGAGGAAGACCATCAGTACCATGACAACAGGAGCTCTAGACAGAGGATGGATATCCAAAAAAGAACACAAATTCTTGAACCAGGATGATCCCAGAGTTCCGTTGTTCTACACAATTCCTAAAATCCACAAAAAAAAAAGTCCACCTCCAGGGAGACCAATCGTATCCAGGATCGATCTTGGAACCCCTGTCCCAGTACACCGACTGGTTCCTACGCCCATTGGTCAAACAAATAAAATCATTTGTACAAGATACCAAACACCTTCTCAACCTATTGGAGGACATTGAATATGACCCTAATAACAACTTACTAGTATGTCTTGACGTTGAAGCGCTTTACACAAGTATACCACAATCTGAGAGCGTTAACGTGATAGAAGACATACTCAAAAAAGAAGCATGGGAATGGTCAGCACCCGTGGAGTGGGTCGTGTCTCTCATCCGTTTAGCACTAACAGAGAACTTTTTCAAGTTTGAGGACCAGTTATACCTTCAAGCCCACGGAACATCGATGGGCAGTACTTTTGCTCCCAGCATAGCCTGCCTGTATATGAGCCACTTTGAGGAGCTAAACATCTGGGCACCCAATCCATATACCACCAACATATACAGGTGGTACAGGTACATTGACGATATCCTTATGATCTGGAAAGGGGATGAAGGGGACCTGGGAAACTTTGAGAGCTGGATCAACCAGCTAAACCCCCATCTACATTTTACAATGAACAAAGACAGGGAGACAGTGCCATTTCTAGATATCAATATAATTTCCAATAATGGCACCCTAAGTGGCTCTCTGTACACGAAACCAACTGATAAGAACAGTCTGCTGAGGTTTGATAGTGCATATCCACGCACCCTCAGGGAGAATCTACCAGTAGGACAGTTCCTACGCATCAGAAGGAACTGTTCCACCATTCAGGACTATAAGAAAGAAGCCAAGATTCTCACTCAGAAACTTCAAGAGAAAAAACACCCAGCAAGAATTATCAACAACGCCAGGAAAAGAGCACGTAACACCCCCAGGGACTCGCTTCTAGAAACTCATGAACGACCTGAACCGCAACAGTTGATCTGTGTCACCACGTTTCATTCTTCATCTAATGAAGTGAAAAAGATCATAAACAAAAAATGGGGAATACTGACTTCTAACCAATTAACATTTGAGAAACCCATGTTTTCCTTCAAAAAGAACAGGAGTCTGAGAGACTCTCTGGTACATACCAACAGCTTCCAGCCCAGAACCAATATCCAACCTACCCTCTGGAGTGCACAACCAGTGATGGGACATTTCCCATGTGGTATGTGCATAGTTCACGGAACACACGAAGCATCTCGATCTGGGATTATTCACCCCATGGGAACAGAGATCGCATACAAATTGCAACACGGAGGGAGTTATCTATCTCATCAGATGCCCGTGCAACCTACTATACGTAGGGATGACCTCACGAAAAGTAAAAACTTGCATCTGTGAGCATAGGAGCACCATCAGAAGAGCCATTCCAGCTACCAGATTGACAGCCCACTATGTGGAAAAACACCACAAGGACACAGGTATCAGATGGACTGTAATTGAAAAAGTGAAAGTAACCAACAACTTACAGAAAACATTATTGGAGAAAGAACAACGGTGGGTTTACCGTTTGAAAACGCATGAGGTATGATTAAATGACTCCATACCTTGGGGCCAGATAAAAAGATGATAATATCATAACATAGATGTTATACAATCTGTAAGGAGTTCTTAGATATGATCATGATTACCCATATGATGACGACCTATGATATCACATGGCTATTATCATCATGAATTCCTATTCTCCTGTTCATCTTCTAAAAAGAGGATCATGTACACTTGACTGAAAATAAAATACCCCCTCCGTCGTACATATGTCACCATCAACACCGCAATTACCCAGAGGTTCTATCTTTTATAACATTATGTGTTGGCTGCACTTTTCAACTTCGAATTGGAAGACTGCCTCTTTTTACAGCCCTTTTTTACTCCTGAAAGATTTAACCCACAACCGGTATTTCTATTTGTTATCTCGCTTATTAATAAAGCATTGGGCTTCTCAGAAAACGGAACTTGGAGCTACTTGTCCCATGAACCTTCACTCTCAAAACCGGAAACTCGGGGTCAGACAATCGATCGTCCACCCGTCACTTCCGGGTCACGCATTCTAGCAGCGCTACTCCCGGAAGCGAAGACACCCAGCCAATGGTGTTTTTAAGACCAATCTCCCGGTCACACTTTCTCGCAGAGCCGGGGACCGGGATAACGCTAGATGCAGCAGATGGGTGAGACCTCAAACTGAGTAAGTCATTGCCACTTTCCTCCTACATGAGCAGGGTCCCCCGGTTGCCTATACTAACCCTGGCATTCCCGCCTTCTCGACGGACCCCCGTCTTAGTATTCAGGGGATACGAATATCAGGAATAATGCTTCTAAACCACATATTCCATTTAATTATTAAACTCTTAGGACCACACAGCACATACCCGTCCATTGAGACGCACAAAGCCCCCAAAATTTGGGTAAGTGCTCACAATAATACTTAAGTACGCATGGTATGCCTGCACAAATGAATTGTTGTCAGCACGGTTTAAAATCTAACGTGCACGTGGTATGTATGTATGAGAGCCCTGATGAGAGTATGGTATTACCTATACGCTAATTAGAAGAAATGTGTCTTTTTGCAATTGAGACTACGATCACTGGTTTTTATTCACGGTTTATTCACAACCTCTATCTGTTCTATGGATTCGATGAAACACTAGAACACAGAATATCATTCAATGAATACGTTGTTTTATTAAAAGCCTGTCACAATCATGCGTGGATGACTGGCACTGAGTGGGGTCATGCTCTCCACCTTCATGGCATGCACACAGAATGTAGCATGCTCATTTATGGGTTACGCGCCAACTCACAATCGCAATGTGGATACATAATCTTGTTCCTTTGTATTTTTTGCCTTACAGATGGAGCCTGGCAATACCAAGACATTTTAATACTCACGAGGAGAAGCTACTCTTCCCTCTAAACACGAATAGGAGAGGGACCTCCATCCTGTAATTTCCCACACACAGAGGGGGATTTTTTCGACTGCCCCTAAGAAAGTCCTGGACCTTTACAGCCCTCGTGGACTGAAACATGTCGCCACTGGCATTAGGGTCTTAGGACCATTAAAATCCAGAAAAGACCAGTTTTATTAATTTTTATTAATTTTTAATAACCGGATCTGACCCAAGAATAAAGGGAAACCACGGGTCAGTTTCAGGTGTTTTATCGTTAAGTCCCCCACCCTTCATCTATCTAAAGAGCTACCCAACACTGTGGTTGAGCCCACCTCGACTTTTAGGGGTCGGGGTGACCCGATGATGAAGCATGACACCACCAGGGTGTGTGAGGGTAACTAATAAGAACTATTCTTCCTCCCGTGACAAACACGGACATGACTAGCATGACCCTCATACCCTAGGTGGATAAGTGTGTAATCCATACCACCACAGACATTTATTTACTTTAGAGTACACACTATTTGGCAACACGCCATACTATAGTGTAATTGGAGTATCTTTTGTGAAATATATCTCTAGGGAGGACCTACTCCGGTCTTCTTCCTCTCTGACCCCCCGGCCCCTGGTGAATGTACCAGTAGGTCTTTTGTGTAATGAAAATAGCTGGAGTACTCATTTGGTGGGATTGAGCTTCAGGCAGATGCTGCATTTCCATGTCTGGGATGAGGTGCAGGCAGTGCTTGAGGCATCGGATTTCTGGAGCAGAAGAAATTATCAAGTAGATATGTGTACCATCGACGTGTTGGGACATTTAAATGGTGTTATAGGTGAATAGAATGCCAAGGGGCTGCATGTAGAAGTTGAAGACGCCAAGGGACAAGATGGAATCGATGTGTGCAGTTCATTCAAATGAGCACATCAGGGACCTGAAGATGCCCATGTAAATGAATTGTGTGGGTTGCCTTGAATGGTCAGGCAGGGGGTTGATGCAGTTCATGAGTGTCTTGAAGTGTTCTGCCTATTGGTAGCTTCATTGATAGAGCTGGTATAGTACTTGGCTGATGTGATGTGTTAGTTGTGTATTTTTGTTAGGACTTCTGTAGTGTGAGATCATCAGGTTTCTGCTATTCTTCCATTTCCTTTTCTGTCTGTAGTTAGAGCATTTTTATCGACATGTTTTTTTGAGCACTGAGGTGCTGAAGTGTTCGGCTTACACTTCTGGAGTGTGGGAGGGATGGGCGCATATATAGAAGAGAATGCGGTCTATATTTCTTAATGGTGACGTTTTTATTTGGGGATGTTCCTACACATCCCCTTTCCCTAACTTTCTTAGTGGTAAGAAACAAGGTCAGTAGATACCTGGACGGATAATCTGCATTAGCCTGCTCTGTTCCTTTCCTGTCCTGTGATGGGTCTGAAAACAAAATGGTTGCAAGGTGAGAAACCAATCAAGATTTGTTCGTTGTTTTCCTTATTATGAGCCATCCACTCTAAAGGGGCATGGTCGGTAAATAACATGAACTCTCGACCTTCAGGAAAATAATGTAGCGATTTAATTACACATTTAATGGCTAGTGCGTCTTTTTCTACCACAGCATAATTCCTTTCTCTCGGAAATGAAAACAATAGGCTGTTCATTTCCTTCATTGTATAGTTGAGATAGGACAGCTCCTAGTCCTTTTTCAGAGGCATCAGTTTGGTGGATGAATGGTTTGGAATAGTCAGGGCTGATCAATACGGTTTCTGACGCAAGAATATGTTTGAATGACTAAAAGACCTGAAGAACTTACGGAGAGGGATGTTGTAACTATCTCTGTCTTAACAGTTTTCTTTAAGAGATCGGATCTGTTGTTGCTACCTGTGAGAACCCCAGAATAAAGTGCCTATTGTATCCCAGTAAGGCTCGAAGATCTCTTTTATTTTTGGGTAATGGTACAATGATGATGGCCATTACTTTCTCTTCTTGGGGCCTGATATGCCCCTCTCCTAATAGGACACCCAAATATTTGACCAAATGGGCAGCCAGGTGGTTTTTGCCAGGGTTGATTTTCAATCCGCAGGCGTCTAGGATAGAACGTTTTTCAGGTGTTCTAAATGTTGTACCCAGGAAGAGCTATATATGATAATGTTTTCTATGTATTCTGCTGCATACTGTTCACAGGGTTTGAGCATACTGTTCATCATATGCTGGAATGTGGCTGGAGACCCAGGTAGGACGAAATGTAGTACAGTAAAATTATATAGTCACCCTGGGGTAGAAAAGGTAGTTTTATTCCTATCTTGTTTTCTAAAGGGGTACTTGTCCGTACCCTTTACACAAATCAACGGTACTTATTAAATTTGGCCTCCCCCAACCGTTCTACCTTTTCATCAAGCCTCAGGAGAGGGTTGGTGTTGAATAAAGAGAGTTTGTTAACTTCTCTGAAGTCGAATCTGACTGACCATTCTGGTTTTGGAACTAGCACGATAGGAGAGTTCCATTCGCTATTTAAAGGTTCAATAACCCTCATAGGGATCATCTGTTGAACTTCTTGTTCAGTGACCCCTCTCCTAGCCTCGGGTATGCGATAAGGTCGTAATATGGCTTTCTTTTTGTATGGCGTGTTCAAACAAGGTAGTCTTTCCTGGTGATAAGGAAAAAAACATCCTGAAGAGGGTGGAAATGTTGGACCAACTCCTGCTTCACATTGGGTCGTAATTCGGGGTCAATACTTTGTACGTATAGTGGTCGATGTTGTTTAGTTACTCCTCTCATTACTGACATAGTCCCTTCCCATTTCTTCAATAAACTGACATGGTATATTTGGGAGGTTTTCTTCATGGAATCTAGTTCAATTCGATTGATTACAGGAGGTACTTTTTCAGCAATCAGGTAGGGAGGGGCCTTGCCACTAGCCCAGTAATTTGTGATCACAAGAGCCCATCATTAGGAGAACAGGGTTTCCTATGTAAAAAAGACCTCGCCTTAGTCTTTTTATCATATTGTTTCTTCTGTATTTCTTGTGCTTATTCTAAGTTAGATTTAACATATTCCAATAATGATTTAGTGCCATGCTTTTCTTTCTCCCACTCCTCCTTGGCCATATCCAACAAGGTTCAGGGTTGCAGACCATACAAAAGTTCGAAGGGAAAATAGCCAGTACTTTTTGTTCTTCACATCTGATGGCAAATAAGGCAAGGGGAAGCTTGTCTTCCCACTTCCTGGTCTCCAATGCCAGCAAATATTTTAGTGTGGTCTTGACTAGACCGTCTGTTAGGGGATGATAAGCGGCAGTCTTGGAACAATACAGTGATCTTATGAAACTCACTTCCATTGGCTCCTCCTTTTGTGGGCAATATGGCCAAAAATACCACATTGATCGTACTGCGGTCCTGGAGAAGGTGTTCTCGGCAAAGGAGGTAGCTGTCCAGGCATCAATATTACCATTTATTTAGTTCTATGGTGTAGGGGTGGCTTCTGAGGTCTCAGAGAGTTTCCCCTGGAATGTTTGCAACTGGTCTCCTCTCGTCCCCTCTGTACTTCCTGGGCCCTACTGAATGCATTAGTTTTTTCTACTGCTTTTTCCAAAGTTAGCTGGGTGTGTTGTCAGACCCATTATTCTATGGGCAGATGGAGGGAAGCAAGATATTGTTCCAGATATATTTTGTCCATAATGTCTTTCTTGGGATCCATGAGAGGCTTTAACCCATGGTCGGTCATGTCTTGTATTTGGTAGTAGCCCGTGGGGTTTATTGAGGACCTTTTTGGACCTGTCGGAGTTTTATTCTGTACATTTCATCATCAATTACCAGCCGCTCCTCTTAATATCACTATATGGGGTGGTCCCTTGTAGAATCGCAGCCAGATAAGCAGCTTGTAGGTCACCTGATAATAGAGGACCCAAATCTTTTTTTTGTTTTATATAGCGCGAACTAGACCCGAGACATCGGGTATCACAGTGCTTTACATGAGTACCAGTTGCGTGACAGACGGACACATTAATTTTTGTTAGGCAAAGTGAGATTAAGTGATTTGCCCAGAATCAGAGGATGTTGAGAGTCGTTTCAGAGACTCGAACCCGGTTCCCCAGCATCGAGGTCGACTGCTCTAGCCTTGAGGCAACATACTCGCCCCACTCGTCTGCAGGCCATGCTGCAGCCATGGCCATTCTTTTGAAATTGCAGAAAAAGAAATCGGATTCCTCCTTACTAACGTATTTTTGCTTGCTGACTAAAGGAAGGGTGGAATGGCCCAGTTGCTACCATTTTGTCAAGCCAATCAAAAGTTGACAGTCAGAACTGTCATGTGCCTACTGGGTATGATGGCTTCATGCATTGCCGTAGTGCCACATGCATGCCTATACATGCTTCCACTACAGGAATGACTAGCATAAAGTGGTGATAGAGCGCGCAGGTCACCCTACCAACAATTTTACCATATGCACATTTGGGCCCATAAATTCAATTCACCATATTTATTAATCGGGTAACCTTACACTCTACTACCAGTAACCCAGTTCCTTCCTTTTTATTTCCAATGTACCCGACTTACCAATCCACTGTTTCGGGTACCTATGATCACAATGGATCAGGGAGCTAGCTGTAAAAGAAAGGCAGACACCTAAAAATACAAATACCATGTACTCTATTTCCACTCATATAATAACCACAGACTCAGGAAGTTTTAAAACCTTTATCTAGTTTTCATCAAGTTCAGAAAGCATAAGGTTCACAGCAAGTAAACTAAGATTATAAAGAGCACATATCCATATAGGAAGTAAACAAGACCAACCATTTAGGACTCTAAAGGAAAGGTAAGAACAGGGAACATGCTAGTAAGAATTTTCAGGAATTTAGACTTGACGTGGAGTAACTAAAGAACGGGAAAAATAAGGAACACGCTAGAATGTCAGAGTTTGTATACCCTTCAAAAGTTCGGTCAAGCAGGAGAACTTTAATAAATCTGTAGAAGACTCAAAGGTAACATGTAGCTATAGGGAAGGTGAAAGTGGAACACGCTAATATTCCTAGAGTAATCACTTTATTTGGCTAAAGGCTGAGTAAGGAAAAAAGAACATGCTAGAATAATAACTATAATGTAGGACTTTATCATTTGTCAGTGAAAAGGAGAGTAAGAGAGAAGGATACTGTGCAAGTACGATTTTATTAAAAGCAAAGAAATAGAGAATGCGAAATGGGTTCCCTCAGATTTATATTTACCTAGAACGGTGTGGAAACCAACCCTGGCCACGGGTCAGTTAAGGACAGGAGAAAGGACCCCAAGGAAGGACAGTCGCCAGTAGGCCAACAGGTGCAGAATGGAAACCCAGGACAGGAAAACCAGATTAGGATCAGGACGGGACCACCAAGGTAAGACCAGCACCCGCAGTTCAGCTGCAACGCCTGCGCTACACCCTCTCTGCAGTTATCAGTCAAAATCCCGACTGGATTATCGAATTCCCCAGCAAAGTGCTCTGCCAGCACTCAGGTTCTCAAAACTCCCAATGGGTCTGTGAGACAGTCGGACAGAGTGCTCCGCAGCACCTCTGTTTCAGGATCAGCTATTGAGTGCGTAGGGTCAGTGACAGGTCAGCTATTGGGACAAGTCGGACAATTCTCTAGCTAAACCTAGGCTAGTTATACTGTTTTCGGGTCAGTGTACCACCCCCCAAATGTTGCAAGTGTAAGAATCCCCATTTTCGATTGGTCCTCAAGTAGGACAGGTCAACACACCAACCAGGATTTTACTTTCACAAGCCCCAATGTACATCTTTTGGGACCGCCTATTGAATTTGGGGTTCCCATGATATGTGCTCTTCTCCTAACAATGGATTATACAATTTAATATACAATTGTTACAAATGCAGTACAGTTCAGCTTCGTCTTGCTGGGTTACAGGTCGGTTCCCATGAGTATCTTGACTGTGGCTGCCAGCTGGCTGGGTTCCACTGGTACAAGGTTTTCTTCCCTCTGCTAGGATGACATGCGCAGTAGGGACTTCTAAGATGGAGTAGTAATCGCCTCCCCGGCCCAAAAGATTTGTCACATGAAAGTAAAGGAAGACAATTTAGAACACAGAAATAAATGAGTACACTGTATACCAGGAATCCCTATATGACTCCCCTTACCTTATTTTAACTATAGGATTAAGATTAGTGCAAGACGAACAGCATAACAAAAGCTGCATGGCAAGCACCGGACATGTGAGAACACAGAGCAGCCATTTTAGAGCTAGTGCACAAGCGCAAAGATTTCCCACCAGAACTGCGAGTACGTCACGTCACACGAGTGTGACTGACGCATGCGCAGAAGAAATTCTTTTTAGTGGCAAGCGTATTACGGTTAGTAAATATGTATGCAAGCTTCGCTGGGACACCCCATGTAGTGTAAAATGTGCAATATTAGTAATACAAACAGGTTGATTATATTTTCGTTAACATTATTTGAGGTTCTTGATCCAAGCAAGTCGCTGTATGTGCGAATCCTTGCTCCATCAATCCCCTCTTTGATGATATTTTATATCATCACAAATTCATGGAACCAGATGCCAGCCTTTCACATTTTTCCAAGTTCAATCTCTTCAAACATTCTGTTCAGTTTTTCTTTAGTTTCATTATTAGGGTGAGAATTTTTTACCCTTTTATAAGTCTGATTATTCAGTTCCTCTAATTCAAGTTCATCCACATTTCTCTTCACTCCTCTCTTGTTCACAGTGTACTTCTTTTGGTGTTTGCGACATTTACAACAAATGAATATGATGAATACTACTAAACCTATTCCCGCAATTGGCATCAGTACTTTTATCGAAAAACTTTTACCCAAGTTAGAAAACCAATGACCTATAGCAGAGAGACCATCAGTAAGTCTCTTCCAGGCACTGTCAACCTCAAGTGGTTTGAGCTCTTTTTCCAAATTTGTAATGTTCCTCACATACCCTTTGATTTCAACACTTTTATCAGGTATGTAAGTGCAACAATGTTGCGCTTTCAACATTCTGCAGACTCCGACCTCTTTTGCCAATAGTGTATCAAGAGCAAGTCTGTTCTGTAAAACCATTGATCTGATCGCAACCACTTCAGTATTGACCATCAGGAAACCTCCAGCAGTGTCAGTAGATAACCGATCCACTACTGTTGACAATTTGCAAATTCTGTGTGTATTCAGAACCACTCCCACTGTAGGTATCAGTGCACTAAAAATATCTCCTACTATTTAACCAGCACTTTCTCTTTTAGTACGCGCTAATTCATTAGTCTTTTCAGTGCTTCCAGTGATTTTCCCCACATGGTATATCTTTGGGAAGACAATACCAAAATAACAACTCCCGTAACAATGGTTGGGCAATTTGAAGTAAGCCTTATTTCCACATATAAAATAAATTCCAGGGAACACAGGCTCTGACCCATCTTTGAAACCCCAACCTCCAATTACCTTGTAATTATGTTCGCATTCACTGGAACCAATGAAAATATTGTTATAATAACTAGTTTTCTCTCTTTTAAGACAAAGTTTCCCTTTCTTTTCGAAATCCAGCAACATTGCAGCGTTAGCTCCACCATTTGAGGTGCTCCCTATACTTTCTGCCCATTTGGGAACTTTCTGGTTCTTGTCTTTGGCTTTCTTTTGGAAACTTTCTCTTCTCTTTTCTACCATATCTAGAAATTCTTTTTCTTCTTTATGTAAAGAACAGGTCAAGTTATTTTTGTGTGCGTCATCTACATTTATTTTTCCTACAGTTAGAAAATAATCACTCATGTATTTAGCTACGTCTCTAGTTGTATGTATGGGGTTCAGGTTTCTTCGAACAGGAAGTTCTGAAAATGTCACGTCAGAGTTTGAATAATAATACTGTAAAGGTCCCCTTTTTTAAAATAAACTAGTTAGTATACTACAGGAAATTCCATAGGTTAAGGGCAAGTGGTGGTAAGTCACACCTTCAGCTACTGAAGTGGGTAGCTTCATACAAGCGTAACAGTCATCTATTTCCATAGTTTCTACATAATGTACTAACAGGTTTGCGAAAACATTTAAATGAGTCTTGTTTTTGATTTTGTTAAAGTGTAGTCCTTCCTCATCTGGTGCTTCTAAATCTAACTGCGTCTGTTTCAGGCTAAGTGGTTTGTCCAAAGCGTCTACTCTTCATGGTGTACTTCTAGTGTGTGATTCTACAGTGTCATCAGGTAGGTTATTATTTGGGTACAGACTCGGGTTTTTACTCATCATAGAAGGAATAGTTATTGTTAGTCCTATCCAAAGTATCAGTACTATAGCTACACTACATAAACATACTTGGCAGCATGTTTTAAAACAACCTCGTCTCGGTCTCCCATTCTCAGAAGAATCAGACATTTTGGCTCAAAAGAAGCTTCAACCCCTCTTTGTAACTCTACACAGCTTGCTTACTCAAGTAACTTTTCAGGTTGGGTTTGCTTCTTCACTGGTCTGTTCAGCAATCCATTCTTCATCACATTCGTCACTTATTTCCAGATTCTCAAATTCCTCCAATACAAAGTAAGTCCATTCAGGATTCGCGTACTTGTTATTCAGTTTCTTGATGCGAGCACTTCTTCTCTTTGGCTTTGTCACCACTGGATCAGTTTGACTTGAGACCTCATTTATCTGTTCAGGCTCCTCGTTTACCGTCTTTAGACGCTATCTCAGCCTCTTCACAAATCTAGGTACTGAGTCACCTTTTCTGAGTCTTTTAACTGGCACTGTGTCTTGGCCTTCGTCAAACACCCTTTTGTTTTCGTTCAGTTGTGGCACATTGGGATCAAGTTCATCCTCTGTATTATTCCCTAACTGACTAGGTCCAGGTCTTTCATCTGTTTCTTCTGCCTGGTCCCTAAACTGGCCTTATTCAGGTGTATGCTGATTTTGGCTTTGATCGGTTTCGATCTCTTCTTCCTGAACATAATTGTCTATTCCTACCTGTTCCTCTTCGCGTTCTTGATTTTCTTCCGCTTGAACTTCCGCCCTAGTTTCTATCTGCCCCTCTTCTGGTGCAGGTGTTCTTGGTGGAGTGTCAATCACCTGTTCTCTCCCTACCTGGTCCTCCTCAGAATCAGATTTAACGTGGATTTCGATGATCTGAGTAGCTTCTTCTTCACCTGTCTCGTCCTCACTATCCCACTGTCTATCTAATTGGGTCTGACTCCTAGTTCGTATAGGGTCAATTGTCAGATCAATTATCGGGACCCAATCTTCTTGACTGGAGCTCGGTTGTTCTTCTTCAGCTACTTCAGGACCGATATCTTGGGATCCTTCAGCTGCGCAACCTTCAGCCTCAGTTTCATCAGGTTCAGTCACTTTCCTCGTGTGGCTGGCATGGATCCAGCGAGGTACTCCTGCACACTTTACAGCTGTGGTGGTTACCAGGATCACCTGCCGTGGCTTTCCCCACCTTGGTCCAAGGCAACTTTTCCGAGTGTGCTTCTTTATTACGACCCAGTCACCTGGATTCAGGTAATGTGCTGGAGTCGTTGGCCTGGCAACGTCTTCTCCCCCAACCTGGCGAGAGATAGAACGCACTTGGTCAGCCAGCTCTTTACAGTATTCCAGTACCAAATCATCAGATATGCTTATTATTTTGTATCCTGGTACCCATGCTTGCCACATTGCTCTTCCCATCAGGATTTCATGGGGACTCAAGCCCGTGTTCCGGTCTGGAATACTTCTGAGTCCCATCAACACAAGAGGCAGAGCATCTGGCCATTCCAGCTGAGTGTATTCACACATCTTTCCCAATCTTGATTTGATTGTGCCATTTATCTGTTCTAATACTCCAGAAGCTTCTGGGCGATATGCACAGTGCAGTTTTTGCGTGATCTTGAAAGCTTCACAGATTTGTTTTATTATTTTATTCTGAAAATGACTTCCTCTGTCAGATTCAATTAAGACTGGGAAACCGTAACGAGGTATAAGTTCCCTAAGCAATAATTTTGCTACTGTGATGCTGTCATTTCTACGTGCAGGGAAAGCTTCCACCCATCTTGAAAACAGGCAGACAATGACAAGTAGGTATTTCATTCCTCGACATGGGGGCAAATGAATGAAGTCAAGTTGCAGTCTAATAAAAGGCCTTCTGCCTTTCCAATTTTCCCTGGTAACACTATAGTTTTCTTTCCAGGGTTAAATTGTTGACAGATCAAACACCTCTGGCGGAGTGCCTCTGCTACGCTTCTGAATTTCGAATTGAACCATGTTTGGCGGAACATGCGAATCATCGCATCTCTGCCTACATGTGTGTCTCCATGTATTAACCTGGCCATAGGAGCAAGCATACAGTCTGGCAACACAGGCACATCATCAAGGTAAACAATGACACCATCTGCATTTCTCCTTCGACAACCAAAGTTTCTCCATCTTTGTTTCTCCTGTGGCTCTGCTGCTTCCTGTAAGTTTCTCACTTCCTCCCATGTATTCACTCCCTCTAACATCAAAAGTTGGCAGCTGTTTCCGTTTCCCCCAATCTTTATATTGATTGAAACTCTGTATTTTGCACAATGTTGGGCTAACTGGTCAGCATATCGATTACCTGCTGTTACTTTGTCTTCGCCAGATTTGTGAGCAGCACACTTGACCACAGCCAATTCTTTTGGTAACTGGATTGATTCCAGTAAATCCTGTACGTATTTTCCATTTCTGATAGGGGTGCCTGAAGAGGTCAGGAACTCCCTTTGCATCCACAGCTGTCCGAAGTCATGCACAACCCCATAACCCTACTGGCTATCAGTGTATATGGTTATTTTCATATTCCTCCCAAATTTGCAAGCTTTTGTCAAGGCAACCAATTTGGCTATTTGTGCGCAGACATGACTCTATATAAATAGGATGCTTCCACTGGATATCCCACTGTGTATACGGCATAAGCAGCGCTTAGGCCACCATCCTCATGTCTCATGCATGAGCCGTCCACAAACAATTCATAGTCTTCACTAATCAGAGGATTTTCTATTATATCTGGACGTGGTTTTGTACTGAACTCAGTTAAATCAATGCAGTCATGTGCAAATTCATCTCCTACCTCAGCTGCGAAGGAGCTTGGTATAAAAGTAGCTGGATTCGATGGTCACATTTCCTGCACCTACAAGGATTCTCTCATACTTAGTCAGCCGACTAGGGTTGAGATATTGGGTCTTTGTTCGTGTCAGCAAAATTACAACAGAATGTGGAACATACACAGTTACTGGATGTCCCATCACAATGGACTCACTCTGTTCAAGACTCGTGCAAGTTGCAGCTACAGCTTTCAAACATCCAGGTAATTCAGCTGCTACTGGGTCCAATGTGGAAGAAAAGTATGCCACTGGACGTCGAGTCAACCCATGAATTTGGGTTAAGACCGAAAGTGCACAATTGTCTCGTGTGTCGCAGAACAGTGCAAAATCGTTTGAATAATCAGGCATTCCTAATGCAGGAGCAGTACACAGACATTCTCGTAATTTTGTAAAAGCCGTCATGCTTTCGTCATCCCATTCCACAGGATCCTTTGCTCCTTTCTTTGTCATTTTTATCAATAGTTTCGCTATGACTGCAAATCCCACAATCCATTGCCTACAGTAACCTACAACTCCAAGGAACATTCTGATTTTCTTCTGGGTATTTGGCAATTCCATGTTTCGAATTATCCTAATTCTTCCGGTGGTGACTTTCCTGGTACCTCTCACTATCTGGTGCCCCAGATATTTCACTGATGTGGTACAGAACTGCAATTTTTCTGGTGACACTTTATGTCCCCCTTCACCTAAATGGTTCAATAAGGCAATGGTGTCAGTAACACAGTCGTTTCTGCTCTCAGACGCCACCAAGAGGTCGTCTATATATTGCACCAGAACAGATTTTCCGGGCAATATTAGGGTTTCAAGGCACTTTTTCAGAATCTGATTAAATATTGAGGGGCTTTCTGTGTACCCCTGAGGGACGCGATTCCAGACATAGACGTGACTGTCGAACTCAAATGAGAAAATAAATTTGCTGTCTGGATGCAATGGAATTGAAAAGAATGCATCACATAAGTCTATGACGGTAAACCATCCTGCATTCCATGGAATTTGGTATAGAATCACTGCAGGGTTTGGCACGACAGGACAACAAGGAACCACAATTTTGTTAACCTTGAGCAGGTCCTGTACTACCCTGTACTTACCACTAGGTTTCTTGATTCCAATTATGGGCGAATTGCATGGACTGCTCATCACTTCTTGTATGATATCTGCTTCTAGCAATCTTTTTATTTCAATAGCAACTCCTGCTTTTACTTCTGCACTCATTTTGTACTGTTTAGTATTTGGGTAAACTGCATCTTCTTTTATGGCTATTTTAATTGGGTCAACATTTGCCATTAATCCTACATCTTTTCCAGTAAAATCCCATACTTCCGGTTTCACTGTCTCTTGGAGTTCTTCAGGTAAGTCTTGTATTGTCAGTCTTTTGATTTCTGAATCGGGTCATGCTAACATTAATTTGTATATTCCGTCTTCGTCTGGGGTCTGAATTTCGACGCCATTTGGTGTGCAAATGATAGTACAATTCATTTTACACAACAAATCTCGTCCTAGCAGATTTACAGGACTGGAATCACAGACAACAAATCTATGCATTTCTTTAAAATTCCCTATTTTAATTTCCATGGGTTCAGTAACTGGGGTACTAATTAGCTGATTAGAAACGCCCGCTACTTGGATTGCTTCTCCCGAGAGGGGTAGGTTTGGAACGTCTGCTGTTCTTACAGTAGAACGGGTAGCACCAGTGTCCAACAGAAAGGTGACGTCATTTCCTTCAACCTTTCCTTCAATGTATGGCCCTGTCTGGTCCACCGGCAAGGAGGCGCCAAGCATGCACTCCTTGTCCTCCCCCCTCAGGCACCGTCAGTAGGTGTCATCACAGAGAAACGTGTCATTTAACAGAAATTGTGAAGTTGCTGCATTTTTATCCTCCCTTCCTTCCCACACTTCGATGTCTTCGCCCTGTTGTGCTTTGCTCCTATAATTTGGTCTAGGTGCACGCGGCAACTGATTTTGCTTTACCTGTTGCTGAGTCTTTCGTGGAGTCTCTTTCTGCGTCTGTGGATTTAAATCATTAATTTGAATATTACCATTCATTAAAGCTGGACACTCGTCTCTCCAGTGCTCTATCTGTCCGCACCCGTGACAGGGGAACTTCTTTTTGGTCTCCTCATGGCTCATTTTTACTCTGGGCTTTCCCCCACCCCCGTGGCCCTGATTCTGATTACTGGTCAATGTATTTAGTTGCTGTTCCTGGTGTTCTGCTAATTTTACCTTAGCCCACATGACCTTTTCTTTTAATTCTTTCCGTTTATCTGCCAATTCATCCTCGCAATATTTAGCATACTTCAGGACCTCATCAATCAGTTTAGACTGCCAGCAGATTTTATTGTCTTTGATCCACTGCGAAATCTCAGGTCTTAACCCTAGCACAAATCGATAAATGAAGTGGGTCATGTCTTTCATCTCAATGTTATCCAATCCGCTGTATGTTTTGAACACCTGTAACAGTCGTTCATAATAGGAATGCAAATCATCTCTATTCTGGGTAGTTCTATCTATTCGGGTCCAATCAGTTTCTTTTGCAGGCACCTTTCCTTTCAGATATAACATTACCTGATTGTATTTTTTCATTACATCTGCTGAAGGTGCCCCTGTGTTTGGGTCTCTCGGGAACTCCTCACTAGGCCAATCGACAGCAATTTTACATTCTGTCCACATATCTACAAGTACTACAATGTCGAAAAACCCATCTAAATCTTTCAGGAGGCATTTCTGCACTTTCACAAATCTTTCGACCTGTCCGTACCAATCTACAGGTTTTTCTCTTAATTTTGGGAAGTCATTGGTAAAGGACACAATATCCTGTCGGGACCATGGAACATGTACATACTTTCCACCTGGCACTTCTCGCATAGGATATAATTTTTCTGCTTTGTCTGCTTCTTTTAAGACATACTCTGAAGCCAGGTGTTTGGATCTAGTTTCTTCTTTTTTCTTTGCCCACCTGGCATTCCATTTTTCTAATTCTCCCCATTTTTGCAACAGGTTTAATAATTCCCTGATCTGTACCTTCTTCCCTGACACATTCATGTTTTCCAGATCTTTGTCTGAGAACTCTGCTCTGTAGGGCTTTTGCAACACTTTAGATTTACCAATATCTATTCCCATGCTAGCTGCTGTGTCCATTAATTTCTCATGGAACACTCTGGTATTAAGGGTGATACTTTTGCAAATAAACAGCAATTCTTCTTCAGTAAATGTGTTCAGTCTGTCCAAACCCACATTTCCAGCCACCAGTTCTTCCAATTCTATTCTTAGTTTGTAAATATCTAATGGTTTCGACTCCATCTCTCAATTTCTTCGGGAGTCACTACCGTGGCACTTCTAGTACCCGTAGAGGACTCAATCTGCACATCTCCTGAAGTGAAAGGAGTGTTCTTCCTCCGTGAACCCCCTTCTGGTTCCCTTATCGGTAAATCCATCAAGGAAATCACAGATTCACATTCACTTGCCTGATCATCTACTATTAAGGGCTCTTTTCTCGGCTGTACTACAGATGGGGTAATTATAGGAGTCTTCGGGCTATTCTGCTTATCCCCGTACAAAGGAACAACTGGTCCAATAGTCACTGGGATTGTCAAAGGTTCAGGACTTGTATTTAGTTGGGAGATTTTCTGAATTAATTCTGTTCTTTGTTTAGCTAGAGCCTCTCGTTCTCTCTCCTGCAGTACCCTTTCCATGCTTGTTTCATGCACTATTTGCGGAGTTAGGGTAGGAATATAATTCGGGGCTGTTGGATGTGTCATACTTGGTCCCTCACCCTAATTAGGTTTCAGAAAGGGATTCCCTGTACTTAAAGGTCTTAGACAGGGGTCTCTCGCACTTACGGGTCTTGATCCTTTATAATAAGGAGGTGGATTCTTCATTAATAATTCCTCCAAATAATCATCATCTGATTACCCACTGGTCATCAAATGCTTTGTCCGTTTCTCTCCCAGAGGTGCTTCTAGTGCTATCACAGGGTATAGTCCTTCTACTATCATGTTCTGTCTCCACTCTTTCATTCTTTTTTCTCGAGTCTCTTTATTAACTTTTGGATACCATTTAGTCAACCCCTTGTCCATTCTGGGTCTGTCTCGCTCAAAAGCCTCTATCTCCCATTCTTCTAAGGCCTCATATTGCGTTAGTCTGGGTCTGGGATGTAAATCATTCATTCGGGTTCTCAAATTAAACAGAATCCGGCCATTAAATGTACCATCTAATGGAAATGCCAAAATCCCGTCATTTTTAGTATATTCCACCCAATTTTCCAACCATACGCAAGTAAGGTAGCCCTTGTCAACCAACATAAATAATGCAGGAGTATTAGGCGGTGGGATGACAACTCCTTCTCTAGATTTGATAGGCTTGTCTTTCTTGAAATAATTCTTCACCTTGTTTACTAAAGTCATTTTCCTCTTATGTCCATACATAATGTTATATTTACGACCTTTCCACTTATCTTTTCCGAACCCTAGATATCTTGGATCAGGTCTAGTCTCTGGATTAGACGTATGCCACATATACTTATTCGCAAGTGACTTTGTTTACAAAATCACTTCCAATCCAAAAGCGTCTTTTATTTTTCTGCAACCGATCAAATGCGCAAATTCAAAATAATTCAACCAATGGGTGCGCGGCGTTTCTCGTAAACGAGTTCTCACGCTCCTGTGCTCACCCCTCCTTTACAATTCCGCCTCAGCTACACGCCCGCTGTCTCAACCAATACCAGCGCGACACTGAGTGACGTCAGCGCAGCTCCGCAACTGACTCCCTCCTTCACAAGGTAAGAAACACTTCGATTTCTACCCTTTAAAGTGCAAGAGCTCTGTTTAATTTACAATGCAAACACATTCACCACTGTACTCGAGTGTCTAGAAAGAAAAAGATTTGTTTCACTGCAAGTAAACCTCTTCTATTTACTTTTCAAATACTGCGAGTAGATCCATTCTGCCTCCTCTTCACACAAGCATTAGTGAACCTGCTACTCCTTCGACTCATCCACTTCGGGATATATACTAAACCAAATGTTTCACCAATGAACCCCTTTGCTATCAATCAAGCTCAGACGAACCTGCTACTCCTTCCGTGTGACCCTTACTAGGTTAGATCACAATAGAAGTTTTGCCAGCGAACTCTTTGCTATTATTTATTCATACATTTATACAGAAAAACCCTAATTAGTGCTTCCAGTTCAACCCAACCTGCACCAATTTTCCTCGAGCCACTGACCTCACTGCGCAGTGGATTCTCCTCACCACCCGCTATTCTGCCCCCGGGGATTCCAGACAAACATATAACAATCACTAACGAGTGTATTAGTACATTTATCAATATAGCAGCAAGAAAAACAATTTAAAACATTTCATAATTTTTCAAAGCAATTAACATCAATATTTGATCGATCGATACTTTCAGCAGCAAATTTTTCACAATTAGCAGCAATTAACCTATCTACCTATCTTAACTAGTCCTACCTAACTTTAACTAGTCCCTAACCGTTTTCCTCTGCTACCAGAAAATTACTGATAGAGAGCGCAGGTCACCCGACCAACAATTTTACCATATGCACATTTGGGCCCATAAATTCAATTCACCATATTTATTAATCGGGTAACCTTACACTCTACTACCAGTAACCCAGTTCCTTCCTTTTTATTTCCAATGTATCCGACATACCAATCCACTGTTTCGGGTACCTAAGATCACAATGGATCAGGGAGCTAGCTGTGAAAGAAAGGCAGACACCTAAAAATACAAATACCATGTACTCTATTTGCACTCATATAATAACCACAGACTCAGGAAGTTTTAAAACCTTTATCTAGTTTTCATCAAGTTCAAAAAGCATAAGGTTCACAGCAAGTAAACTGTCAATAACTAAGATTATAAAGAGCACATATCCATATAGGAAGTAAATAAGACCAACCATTTAGGACTCTAAAGGAAAGGTAAGAACAGGGAACATGCTAGTAAGAATTTTCAGGAATTTAGACTTGACGTGGAGTAACTAAAGGACGGGAAAAATAAGGAACACGCTAGAATGTCACAGTTTGTATACCCTTCAAAAGTTCGGTCAAGCAGGAGAACTTTAATAAATCTGTAAAAGACTCAAAGGTAACATGTAGCTATAGGGAAGGTGAACGTGGAACACGCTAATATTCCTAGAGTAATCACTTTATTTGGCTAAAGGCTGAGTAAGGAAAAAGGAACATGCTAGAATAATAACTATAATGTAGGACTTTATCATTTGTCAGTGAAAAGCAGAGTAAGAGAGAAGGATACTGTGCAAGTACGATTTTATTAAAAGCAAAGAAATAGAGAATGCGAAATGGGTTCCCTCAGATTTATATTTACCTAGAACGGTGTGGAAACCAACCCTGACCACGGGTCAGTTAAGGACAGGAGAAAGGACCCCAAGGAAGGACAGTCGCCAGTAGGCTAACAGGTGCAGAATGGAAACCCAGGACAGGAAAACCAGATTAGGATCAGGACGGGACCACCAAGGTGAGACCAGCACCCGCAGTTCAGCTGCAACTCCTGCGCTACACCCTCTCTGCAGTTATCAGTCAAAACCCCGATTGGGTTATCGAATTCCCCAGCAAAGTGCTCCGCCAGCACTTAAGGTTCTCAAAACCCCCAATGGGTCTGTGAGACAGTCGGACAGAGTGCTCCGCAGCACCTCTGTTTCAGGATTAGCTATCTAGTGCGTAGGGTCAGTGACAGGTCACATATTCGGACAAGTCGACCAATTCTCTAGCTAAACCTAGGCTAGTTATACTGTTTTCGGGTCAGTGTACCACCCCCCAAATGTTGCAAGTGTAAGAATCCCCATTTTCGATTGGTCCTCAAGTAGGACACGTCAACACACCAACCAGGATTTGACTTTCACAAGCCCCAATTTACATCTTTTGGGACCGCCTATTGAATTTGGGGTTACCATGATATGTGCTCTTCTCCTAGCAATGGATATTACAATTTAATATACAATTGTTACAAATGCAGTACAGTTCAGCTTCGTCTTGCTGGGTTACAGGTCGGTTCCCATGAGTATCTTGACTGTGGCTGCCAGCTGGTTGGGTTCCACTGGTACAAGGTTTTCTTCCCTCTGCTAGGATGACATGCACAGTAGGGACTTCTAAAATGGAGTAGTAATCTCCTCCCCGGCCCAAACGATTTGTCACATGAAAAGTAAAGGAAGACAATTTAGAACACAGAAATAAATGAGTACACTGTATACCAGGAATCCCTATATGACTCCCCTTACCTTATTTTAACTATAGCATTAAGATTAGTGCAAGACGAACAGCATAACACAAGCTGCATGGCAAGCACAGGACATGTGAGAACACAGAGCAGCCATTTTCGAGCTAGTGCGCAAGTGCTAAGATTTCCCACCAGAACTGCGAATACGTCACGTCAAGTGAGTGTGACCAACGCATGCGCAGAAGAAATTCCCGCTAAGCAGCGGCCATTTTAGTGGCAAGCGTATTACGGTTAGTAAATACGTATGAAAGCTTCGCTGGGACACCCCATGTAGTGTAAAATGTGCAATATTAGTAATACAAACAGGTTGATTATATTTTCGTTAACATTATTTGAAGTTCTTGATCCAAGCAAGTCGCTGTATGTGCGAATCCTTGCTCCATCAGTGGTATCAGTCACAGGGTCAGCTAAAGGATCTAGAGTTGATAGACAGCCGCACTCATCGCCTTCTGCAGTGGTGGAACACAAACAACCTGTTAAACAGGTTGGTTGTGTTCCACCACTGCAGAAGGCGATGAGTGCGGCTGTCTATCAACTCTAGATTCTTTAGCTGACACTGTGGCTCAGACCACTGTTGTGCTAGACATTCCAGTAGCATGTAGTGCATGTGGCACTATGGCAATGCATGAGGCCATCATACCCAGTAGGCTCATGACAGTTCTGACGGTCAACTGTTGATTGGCTTGGAAAAATGGTAGTAGTGTTTTGAAATGTTAGATTCTTGCTGGATTGAGATAGGCTAATCCCACTTGTCTGTTTAGGATAGTCCCCAGAAACGGCTGAAGATGAGATGTTTGGACATTGATGGTGAAGCCTAGTTGATGGAACAGGTCTATGGTATTTTGAGTCTGTTGCTGGCAGAGAGAAAGAGTGCTGGCTTTGATAAGCCAGTCGACAAGATACAGGAAGACATAGATGTTTTGTCTGCATAAATGTGCTGCTACCACTCCTAGGACCTTGAAATTGTAATGTTTACCTGCTATCACAAATCTGATGTATTATATGAATGTGCAAGTATGCAACCTTTAAGGCTCGGGCTGACAGAAAGTTGCCTTGAAAGAGAAGTGGAATCACGACTTGGAGTGTGACCATATGGAAATTCTCTGACATGTAATTATTTAAGGGCAGTATATATATGGCTAGTCACAAAGATCCATCCTTTTTGGGATTAGGGAGTATACTCCTTATCCCTAATGTTGAAGAGGGATGGATTCCATAGCTCCTTTGAGCAAGAGAACTTGAACTTCCTGTTTGAGTAAAGTTTGATGCTCCGGAGAGAGTCTGAGTTTGAGATACAATGTTTGGAAGTGTGGTAAGGAGCTCCAGACATTAACCATGTTGGATAACACCCACTGGTCTGAAGTTATTGATTGCCATGTGGCCAGAAAATCCTGTGCAATCTTCCTCTAACAGGTGTTGAGTGTGGAGAGAGGGGAGAGAGAGGAGAAGGAAGTCATTGCTTTGTGGTGGGTTCAGCACCACATGGGGGAAGCACCTTTTTGTATACCTTTGGCATTGCCTCCATAGTAATCCTTGGGAGAGAAGTAGTTACCCTGGCCATGTTGGTATGAGTTAGAGCATCGTTGGTATTGATTTTTAAACCTGCTCTGTAGGTGGAGCACCCGTAGACTTGGCAGTCTCTCTATCCTTTTTATTTTTTCCAGGGCCAGGTCAACTTGGGAGTCGAAAAGATGTTCTTCATCGAAAGGTACATTTGATAGACTTTGTTGAACTTCTGGCTTAAATCCAGATATGCGGAGCCAAGCATGGTGCCGCAGCAAGATGCTAGAATTGATCCCACTAGCGGTGGTATCTGCTGAATCCCAGGCACAACGCATATATGTGTTTGAGATGAGCTTGCCGTCGGAGACAAGGGCCTGACCCCTTTTCTCTTTGCTTCTCTGGGAGATACTGTAGGAGTTCCTCCATTTTGTCCCAGTGGGCACAGTCATACCTCGCAAGCAAATCCATTGAGTTGGCAATACACCGATGGTTGGTGGATTGAGCTGCCACCCTTCTACCAGAGGCGTCAATGAGTTTGGTTTTCTTGTCAGGAGGTGGTGCATTACTGGTAGCTTGGGAATTAGCTTGCTTGGAAGCGTTAGTAACTACAAGCAAGTCAGGGGGAATTTGTCCCCTGATGTAGATGGGGTCGATGGAGAGGCTTTATATTTTTCATCCAACCTGGGAGAGATCATTCTGGCTCTAGAAGGATCTTTAAAGATGTCATATCTATGATGTAGCATACCCTTAAGCATAGGGAGGTATAGGTGGAAGAGAGTGTTACAAAAAGTAAGGCCTCTTCCAGAGGTTCCTTGTGTAGCTCGACCTCATAAAAAGTAGCTGCTCTACCAATGAGCTCCTGGTACGATTTGGAATCAACAGGAGGAGATGGATGAGCGGGTTATAGGTCTGGACCATTGTTCCCTGGAGAGTCTAGATCATATGCGGACCAGGGGTCAGTTGGGGTTGGTGCTGTACCAAAAGTGTCATCCCAGACCCACCTGGGTGTGGAGACCCTCGAGGTGTTATGTCTAAGGGATTTTCATCAGAGTATGTTGAAGAATGTGAATGTGTTAAGGGACTGAAAACCTTGTCTGCCTTCTTCCTCTGTTTGGCCAGGACTGGTGTATCAATAACCTCTTCGAAGGAGAGGTGTCTGTTCGATGGTGGTGGAGCCAGAACCTATAGTTTCAAAAGAACGCGCCATGTGTGGGGCTGGATATGTACTTGCGGTTAACGAGCATCCCGTTTATCTTGCAATCTGTGGAGAAAAGGTGCCACAGACTTCCCAGGATCTGATTTCAGAGCCCGTTTTGAAGGTTTTGGAGCTCGGGGTGTTTCTGTTTTGGCATTGACGGTCCGGTCGGAGCTGAACGTCGGAGAGGGACAATATCTAAGGTTTAAGCTGTTGTTTTGGTGTCGAGCCTGAGGGAGGGATGTCAGAATCAGTCTTTCGGTGCCGACCATAGCCTGCAGGCTGTGTTGGTCCAAAACCCTTTTTTTCAATAGGAACAGAGTCTTTTAGGTTGTTTGAGATGGGACTGAGGGACAAGGGCTACCATACTCATGGATTGTTGAGCTGGCGAAATGTCCTGCAACTCCATTTCAAGCTTTAGGTCAGAGCAGGAAGTGCCTTCCATGGAGAATGCCTCTTCATCCGCCACGGATGGTCGGGTCAGTTCCTCCTCCTCCTCGACATCTTGATGTCTGAAAATGTCAGAGGTTTCTTCAATACTGCACCGCTGCATTTCACACGGACGTGCCTGACAGTCTCTAGGAGTCTTTTTCAAACTGAAAGATCGACAGGCCTCGCAACCCTCCTCCCTGTTTTCCAGTGACACACAATCAATCAATCAATCAAGAAATTTGTAAAGCGCGCTACATACCCGCTAGGGTCTCAAGGCGCTGGGGGGTGGGGGGGGCTGCAGCTAGTGGTCGAAGAGCCAGGTCTTGAGCAGTCTACTGAATGCCGGGAGGTTTGTGGTCTGTCATAGGTGGAGGGGGAGAGTGTTCCAGCTCTTGGCGGCGCGGTGGGAGAAGGATTTACCTCCGGAAGTGGTTCTGTGGATGCGTGGGACGGCGGCCAGGGATAGGTCGGCGGAGCGGAGTTTCCTGTTAGATACGTAGAAGTAGAGTCTGCTGTTGAGGTAGGCAGGGCCGGTCTTGTGGAGTGCTTTGTGTGCGTGGATCATGAGTTTGAAAGTGATTCTTTTGTCGACGGGGAGCCAGTGCAGTTCTCTGAGGTGCGAGGATGTGGTCTCTGCGTGGGACGTCTAGGACCAGTCATGCGGAAGCGTTCTGGATTCTTTGGAGTCTGCTGATGAGTTTGGCCGAGGATCCGGCGTAGAGGGCGTTTCCATTGTTGAGACGGCTCTTGATGAGGGTGTGGGTGACGGTTTTCCGAGTGTTCGCGGGATCCATCTGTAGATCTTGCGGAGCATGCACAGGGTGTGGAAGCAGGCGGAGGAGACTGCGTTGACTTGGCTGGTCATGCTGAGCTTGGAGTCGAGGATGACCCCCAGGTTGCGTGTGTGGTTGGTGGGTGCTGGGGGGTCCCAGAGATGGGGGCCACCAGGAGTCGTCCCATGCTGAGGGGTTGGGCCCAAGGGTGAGGATCTCAGTCTTGTCCGTGTTCAACTTGAGCCGGCTTGCTTCCATCCAGTCTACGACAGCCTTCATTCTCAGGAGCAGGTTGGATTTGGCGGTGAGGGGGTCTTTGGTGAGGGAGAGGATGAGTTGGGTGTCGTCGGCGTAGCAGATTATGTTGAGGTCGTGTAGTCTGGCGATGCGAGCGAGGGGAGCCATGTAGACGTTGAACAGCGTCGGACTGAGGGAGGATCCCTGAGGGACGCCGCAGATGATTTTGGTGGTTCCGGATTGGAACGGGGAGGAGGACTCTCTGGGTTCTGTCAGTGAGGAAGGAGGAGGTCCAGTCCAGGGCCTTGTCTCTGATCCCTGCGTCGTAGAGGCGTGTGCGAAGTGTGTGGTGGCAGACGGTGTCGAAGGTGGCGGAGAGGTCGAGGACGATGAGGGCTGCTGTCTCGCCATTGTCGAGTAGGATTCTGATGTCGTCTGTGGCAGCGATGAGGGCGGTCTCTGTGCTGTGGTTGCTGCAGAAACCAGATTGGGAGGGGTCCAGGATGTTGTTGTCTTCTAGGTAGCGGGTGAGTTGGGTGTTGATGGTTTTTTCGATGACTTTAGCTGGGAATGGAAGCAGGGAGATGGGCCGGAAGTTCTTGAGGTCGCTCGGGTCCGCCTTGGGCTTCTCAAGTAGGGCGTTGATCTCGGCGTT
This sequence comes from Lissotriton helveticus, assembly GCF_964261635.1. NCBI lineage: Eukaryota > Metazoa > Chordata > Amphibia > Caudata > Salamandridae > Lissotriton > Lissotriton helveticus. The sequence goes on from NC_136059.1 coordinate 647,968,816, forward strand.
CTTCCAGGCCTCGAGAAAGGTGGCGGTTTCGAAGGAGAGGTTGACGACGTTGCGTAGGTGGGGAGCGATGAGGAGCCTGAGTGGATGGTGCTCATGGTGTTGATTATGTCCTCGGTGCTTACGTTGGTCCATGTGGTCAGAGAGACGTGGTCGTTGGGGTTGGGTGTGTTCGTAGTGGTGGGGTACGTCGGGTTCATTCGGGGGTTGAAGCTGTTGCGGATGTTGGTGATTTTGTGGTGGAAGAAGGTGGCGAGGGCGTCGCACAGGCTTGCGACGGCGGGATGTCGTTGGTGCAGGAGCTGGGGCTGGAGAGTTCTTTCACGATGCTAAAGAGCTCTTTGCTGTAGTGTGCGTTGTTGTCCAGGTGGTCTTTGAATGAGGCTCTTTTGGTGGTTCTGATGAGGTGGTGGTGGTTGCGGATGGCGTCTTTGTGGGCTGCGTGTTTGGCGGGTGTTCTGTCGCTGCGCCAGGCGTTTTCGAGTTTTCGGCAGGTGCGTTTGGAGGCCAGGAGCTCTGGGGTGAACCAGCTGGCTCTCAGGCTGGTGTCTCTGTCGGTGGGTTGTCGTACTGGTGCTATGGTGTTGGCACAGTTTCCCATCCAGAGTCTGAGTGAGCGGGCCCCGTCCTCTGGGTCGGTGGGGCTGGACAGGGGGGGGGGGGTCGAGAGAGAGGTGGGTTTCCAGCTGTTCTTTGGTAACTTTGCCCCAGCGTCGGCGGGGGATCTGTGGGGTGCGGTGGTGGGTGACGGGTTTTTGGAAGGTGAAGTGGACGCAGTGGTGGTCGGTCCAGGTGAGCTCGGAGGCGTGGCTGTAGGCGACGTGTGTGCTGGAGGAAAAGATGGCATCAAGCGTGTGGCTGGCGATGTGAGTAGGGGTAGTGACTATTTGTTTCAGTCCGAGGGTGGCGAGGTTGTCGACCAGGGTGGAGGAGTTGCTGTCGTTGTTGTTTTCCAGATGGAAGTTCAGGTCGCCGAGCAGGATGTAATTGGCGGAGGTCAGTGTGTGCGTGCTGATGAGGTCTGCGATGGAGTTGCTGAATTGGGGGTGTGGGCCGGGTGGTCTGTAGATGAGGGTGCCTCTGAGGGTGGTTTTGGGATCCGTGTGGATCTTGAAGTGCATGTGTTCGGCGGCGGTGAGGGTGTCGTCGGTGTTCGTGGAGACCCTGATGGTGTTCTTGTGGACGATGGCGATTCCTCCTCCGGCTCCATTGGCACGGTCTCTGCGGGAGATCTTGTATCCGTCTGGAATGGCCACTGCGATGTCTGGGGAGGAGGTTTCATTCAGCCAGGTCTCGGTCAGGAAGGCGATGTCTGGGGATGCGGTGGTGAGTAGGTCCCAGAGCTCGACGTTGTGCTAGCGTGCGGAGCGGGTGTTCAGCAAAATGCAGCGCAGTCGGTTGGGTCCCGTTTCTGTAGGTGCTTTGGCATCGTTGGTGCAGGTGAAGGTGCAGTTTCGGTAGGTGAAGGGGCCGTGGGTGCCCTTCAATCAATCAATCAGATTTATATAGCGAGCTACTCACCCGCTAGGGTCTCAAGGCGCTGAGGGGAGGGGTCAGCTACTGCTCGAAAAGCCAGGTCTTGAGTTGCTTCCTGAAGGAGAGATGGTCCTGGGTCAGCCGTAGGTGGATGGGGAGGGAGTTCCATGTCTTGGCCGCCAGGTAGGAAAAGGATCTTCCTCCTGCGGTGGCTCTGCGAATGCGTGGTGCGAGGCTGGTCGATCGCAGCTGGCGGGTGGGTGTGTAGAAGGTGAGGCGGTTGTTGAGGTACTTGGGGCCCAGGTCATGGAGAGCTTTATGTGCGTGAGGAGTCTGAACGTGATCCTCTTACTGACGGGGAGCCAGTGCAGGTCTCTTAGGTGGGCGGAGATGTGGTTGTGACGGGGGATGTCCAGGATGAGTCGTGCGGAGGCGTTCTGTATGCGCTGGAGTCTTTTCTGTAGTTTGGCTGTGGTTCCCACGTAGAGGGTGTTCCCATAGTCCAGTCGGCTGGTGACGAGTGCCTGGGTGACCGTCTTCCCAGTTTCGGTGGGGATCCATCGAAAGATCTTACGGAGCATGCGCAGGGTGTTGAAGCAGGATGACGACACAGTGTTAACTTGTTTGGTCATCAAGAGGGAGGAGTCCAGGATGAAGCCCAGGTTTCGTGCGTGGTCCGTTGGCTTGGGGGTGGTGCCCAAGGCAGGGGGCCACCAGGAGTCATCCCAGGCTGAGGGGGATGATCCCAGGATGAGGACTTCGTCTTGTCCGAGTTCAGTTTCAGGCAGCTGTTCTTCATCCACTCGGCGACGTCTTTCATTCCTTCGTGTAGGCTGGCTCTGTCGGTGGCGGGGTCGTTGGTGAGGGAGAGGATCAGCTGGGAGATGATGTTAAGGTTGTGTTGGCGTGCGATGGCTGCGAGGGGGCTCATGTAGACGTTGAAGAGGGTGGGGCTGAGCGATGATCCTTGAGCTACGCCGCAGATGACTTCGGTGGCCATGGATCGGAACGGGGGGAGGCGGACTCGTTGGGTTCTTCCGGCGAGGAACGAGATGATCCAGTCCAATGCCTTCTCTTGGATTCCGGTGTTGCTGAGGTGCTGTATTAGTGTGCGGTGGCAGACTGTGTCGAAAGCTGCAGAGAGGTCCAGGAGGATGAGGGCAGCTGTTTCCCCGTTGTCGAGCAGAGATCTGATGTTGTCGGTGGCTGCGATGAGGGCGGTCTCGGTGCTGTGGTTGGCTCGGAACCCGGACTGTGAGGGGTCGAGGGATCCGTTCGGCTCGAGAAATACGGCGAGCTGTTTGTTGATTGTCTTCTCGATGACTTTGGCAGGAAAAGGGAGGAGCGAGATGGGTCGGAAGTTCTTGAGGTCGGTGGGGTCTGCTGTCGGTTTCTTCAGGAGGGCGCTGAGCTCTGCATGCTTCCAGTTCTCCGGGAAGGTGGCGGTGGCGAAGGAGATGTTGATGATGTCTCGGAGTTGGGGTGCGATGATGGAGTCGGCCTTGTTGAAGACGTGGTGGGGGCAGGGGTCGGTGGGGGATCCAGAGTGGATGGTGTTCATCGTGCGGGTGGTGTCTTCGGTGTTGACTGGGGTCCAGTTGCAGAGGGTGTTCGTGGGGGGCACTGGTTCGGTGGTTGGGTGCGTGGTCTGTGCGTCGAAGCTGTTGTGTATGTCGGCGATCTTGCGGTGGAAGAATGAGGCGAGTGAGTCGCAGAGGTCTTGCGACGGTGTGATGTCATTGTTTCCGGAGCTAGGGTTGGAGAGCTCTTTGACGATGCTGAAGAGTTCCTTGCTGTTGTGGGAGTTGTTGTCCAGTCGTTCTTTGAATGTTGCTCTTTTGGTGGTGCGGATCAGCTGGTGGTGTATGCGGGTGGCGTTCTTGAGGGCTGTCATGTTTTCTGTAGTCTGGTCGTGGCACCATGTCTTTTCGAGGGTGTGGCAGTTTTTCTTGGAAGTTTTGAGTTTGTTGGTGAATCACGGGGCTTTCTTGCTGCCGGGTCTGCTGGGTGGGTTCTTCAGGGGTGCGAGGTCATCGGCGCAGTTGGTGAGCCACTGTGTGAAGTTGCGGGCTGCTTCGTTGGGGTCCGTTGCGTTGGCGGGAGGGTTCTGGCTGAGGGAGGTGGTGAGCTGGTCGGCGGTGATCTTGCTCCAGCTCCTGCGAGGAGCCTGTTGTGGGTGGTGGTGGATCGTGGTTCTCCTGAAGTTGAAGTGGACGCAGCTGTAATCAGTCCAAAGAAGTCCGGTGGAGTGGCTGAAGGAGATGTGCTTGCTGGAGGAGAAGACGGGGTCGAGCGTGTGGCCGGCGTAGTGGGTGGGGGTGTTCACCAGTTGTTTGAGTCCGAGGTTGGCGAGGTTGTCCAGTAGGGCGGCTGTGTTGCTGTCATTGTTGTTCTCCAGGTGGAAGTTGAGGTCCCCTAGGAGGATGTAGTCCGAGGAGGTGAGGGCGTGCGGGCTGATGAAGTCTGCGATGGCTTCGCTGAATTGTGTGCGAGGTCCCGGGGGTCTGTAGATGAGAGTGCCTCTGAGGGTGGTCTTGGGGTCGGTGTGTATCTGGAAGTGGAGGTGCTCGGCGGCGGTAAGGGTGTCGTCGGTGTTGGTCGTGATGCGGATGGTGTTCCTGTGGACGATGGCGATGCCTCCTCCGGTCTGGTTGATGCGATCCCTCCGGGTGATCTTGTATCCGTCCGGGATGGCTATGGCGATGTCGGGGGCTGAGGAGGTGTTCATCCAGGTTTCCGTGAGGAAGGCGACGTCAGGTGATGTTTTGTCTAGGAGGTTCCAGAGTTCGACTGCGTGTCTGTGGACGGAGCGGGTATTGAGCAGGATGCATTTGAGGTGGTTGTTGCTGGTGTCTGGCCTTTCGGGGGCGGTGCAGGTCCGGAGGCAGGTGAAATTGCAGGCTTGGCAGGAGAAGGGTCCGTGGGTTTGTTTCGGGGTGGCGTGGTAGCAGGCGGGGTTTTGGCCGGGGTTGAGTGCGTTGAGGGTGGCAGCGTCATAGGTCCGTCTTGTGGGCTGGCAACTTTGGGGGCCAGGCGTCCTGGCACTGGGCGCGGTCCAGGCGCGGACGGGCGTATACGGGCGCGCAATCTGCACGCCCGCTGCGCGTACGAGTGGACTACGCCATAAATGGCGAAGTGGGAGGGAGGAGCAGCTGGGAGGCGGGAGCGGGGCGGCGAATGGGAAGGGAGGGGAGGATACAGAAAGAAAAAGGGGGCGGGCCGCAGGGGAGCAGCGGCGGGGATCGGGGAGCGGGGGGGGGGTGCACAGGCGGGAAAACGGTCTCAAGGGGCGGCGAGGGTGAGGAAAGGCACAATCACGGTCACAGAGGCAAAAAATAGCAGTTACAATTACAGGGCACAAGATACAAACACAGAATACAAATACCAATTCCAAGTACAGGAGGCACAGAAATACAGGAAGCAGAGGACGCGAACTTGCGGCAGTAGCGGTGAAAGCCTGAACGCACTCACGAGGAGCCGTGCGGTGCGAGGAGCGACCGGCCCTTCGACAGGGTCAAAGGCCCTTGGGGGTAGCTTTGTGGCAGGTAGGAGGTTGTTGAGCGCAATGAGGGTGTTGGCGTCGTAGTGGAGTCTTGCTCTGTTGGTGATGTGAGGGTCAGGGGTCCTGGTGCTGGGCGCGGTCCAGGCGCAAACGGGCTTGCCTTAGGCGTGCCTTCCGCTGCGCGCAGCCGCCATTTAAGGGGAGGTGGAGTCCGCTGGGAAGCTGGGAGGCAGGAGGGCAGGTCAGCGAATTGGCACGGGGGGCGCACGGGAGGCAGCGGCGGGAAAAAAAACGGGGGGGCAGCCGCGATGGGGACAAGGGTATCAGCGCACACGGGGGTACAGAAGGAAAAAGAGGGCAATACAGGCATACGGGGGCACAAAAAAGAAGGGGCACAGGCAGGCACTGGCACACAGGGAAGGTCTCCCAGGGCGGGGGCCAAGAGCGGAGCGAGGCGATAAGGAGATTCGGCGCAGGCAAGAGGAGTCACACACAGGTACAGACCAGGTGGAGAATGGTCCAGGAGTATTTTGCGTGGCAGCTTGGGCAGAAACGGAAAGGCATGCGTTCCATCAGCAGCAGGGCATCCTCTGGTGAACCTGGTGTAAATTTAAATATATGCCCCAAAAGGCCTGGCCCTGAAGAGCCCCAGTTGAAGAGCGCCGATTCAAAGAGCAATAACGTTTTCTTTATCACGATACGCAAGATGGAATATGAGATCGGAAACCATGCCGACAAGGGTAAGCACGAACCGAGGGTGCAGGTCCACATGCCCAAACACGATGGCAGAAATAAAACAATCAAACAATGGAGTCTATGCCCATGTGCATTATCACCAAGAGAAGTCATTGCTCAACCTCATGACTAAAGACTTCGAAGAAAAACAACTTGCACACATCCCAACCCAACACTAGATAGCATGAGTATGCAAAGCATGTGCATCTACAACCACACATGCCTCGACCATAATGTTCAGGTCTCGTATGTTGTCCATAAAAATTGTCAGTAGAGTGCCTTCTGTGGGACAAGAGAAGTAAAAACAAATCTTTTTTTTCTTTCTGTGAACTAGTGCTGCCTAATCAAGGATAAGTATATAGTAAGTGGGAAATAAAGGAAGAAAGGTAGCAATAACAGCAGAGATAGGTTTGATATCAATATTACATTCATGTGAATTCAGAAAAGTGTGTACCTTGTCATGCAACGTTTTGAGTAGCCTGACTAGAGATAGTACTTGTTTTCAAATAAAATCAGGGACGGTGATATCTCAATGAAGAGCAAATGTAAACCAGGTTAAATCAGAAAGCAACAATGAAAATAAATCTGTATCTCTAGACGCAGAGGTGGAGTTGAAGATGACCTTAAGCCATTCTTCAGCATCCGTTCTTTTTTGCATTTGTCGCCGTAAGTGGGAAGGGTATGCCCAGACGTGGGTCTTGTGCTCGCAAAGCCATCAGATTCAAGCTAGCCTGGCTGATGAGGAGATGTACTCCAAAACCTGTCCCAGGATGCTTCTTTCTGGCCCAGGGAGGACTTGGCCTGGCAGTTTGGGTTGGACTATTCCCATGGGGAGCAGGGTCAAGACTGATTTGCATATGGCTGGGTCTAAACTGGAATGGCTTGGCATGCAAAAAAACAATGGATTCAACCCAGATCTGTGACTGGGGATGTATGTTTGATTGGTGCAGCATTCCAATCATCTGTTCTTTTTGCATTTGTCGCCTTAAGTGGGAAGGGTATGCACAGATGTGGGCCCTGTGCTCACTATGCCACAAGATTCAAGCTAGCCTGGCTGATGAGGTGTGAAACTCTGAAACCGGTCCCAGGATGCAAGTTTCTGGTCAAGGGAGAACCTGGCCTGACAGTTCAGGTTGGACTGTTCACTTGGGGAGCAGAGTTAAGACTGATTTGCATATGGCTAGGTCTAAACTGGAATGGCACGGCGTGCAAAAAAATTATGGATTCAACCCAGATCTATGACTGGGGGTGAAAGTTTGATTGATTCAGCATCCCGAATGGTCATCTGTTCTTTTTGCACTTAAGCCATTCCTAAGAGAGGAATGTAGAAAAAGAGAGGACATGGTGCAAGTGTTTCAATTAGAGTCTATCCGTGGAAAACAATAACAATAATAATATGCTATTCACCGATGGGGGGTATGTTTTTATCAGTAACGTGTAAGAATACAGTGTAAGTATCTATTAAGTAGCACAATGTCGAGAATTAATGCTAACTTGGCAAGCTGGTACAGAAGACTCCACTTTCCATAAGAATTCACTCTTGGGGATGTATATGGAACGGTCATTTGGAGTAAAGGAGTAGAATACTCAACCAAGTACTGGAGTTACCCCTAGAAAAGTCTCCAATTTCATTACACCTTAAAGAGCATTTTAAACACCCACAATCAATCTCTAGGCGACCACGTCCACAAGGTTTATCCCTATTGTCGACCATCTGTTGCATTCAAAGTGCTTCTTTATTATAAGTATTTTGCATTTCTGTACTGTAGGACTTAGGACTTTCAGAGCAGGAATGGACTCAATAAAATTATCAAAGTCCGATTGTTTTCAATCCACTCAAGTATTGAACTTGGCCAGCAATGAGGTTGCAAATCAGATCCAGCTGTTTGTAAGCATCTCTAATGTGAAAATGTGACATCTTTAGACTGTCACAGTGAAGTCCTTGTCAATGAAGATCCTTTAACCTTGATATTTAAGCGGCATGCCTTTTTCAAAGGCTCATATTGCATTTTTTGTTTTGTGTGGAAATCCAGGAAATGAATCAGTTCACCCTCATGGGACCAACGTTCAATTTCGGTGGAGGACCCACAAGGAATCTAGTGCTTTTAAAGTAGGTTGAAAGGGGCGTGGCCAAGATGGCGGCGAGGTAGGACGCGACTTCCAGAGCTCCTTCTCGCCGTCCGCTGAAATTAGCATCTTGCAGCCCCTAAGGGAGCCGGGTAAGCCGACTACTGTCCCGAAAGACTCCCCTGTGACTCTGTGCCCCTGATACCCGTAGTGGATGGCCGCGGACACCAGACACCGGCGGCTGAGGAGGAGTGCGGCCTAGCCCAAGTGCCGCATGCTGCGGCGGCAGCCTTAATTTAGGGCCGGCTTCCGACTGAGAGGCCTCGCCGTGCGACCCGGAAGACACGTGGGTCGCGCACCACCGCACCTGGAGTCCTACAACACCTAACTCGAGGCTCTTGGAGGTTGGCTTCCTGAAGAGCAGCAACTTCGTCTGCGTTGGCGTGCCGAAGGCCTGTCGGGCGCCCCGGGGGTCGTACGGCCCACCCTCCGGGACCGGCAGAGACAGAGGTGAACTCTCCCCTCCCCCGAGCCGACCAAGGTGACCCTGGCTTAGAGGTGCAACTCGCACATGTGGTGGCAGCCACGATCAGCCTTAAGCTCCCGGTGGGGGTGAGGACTAGAGGCGCAGACAAGGGACTGGCGGTAGAGGAGTCCCTGAGTGGCCTACAGGACCCAGCAACGTCCTACAGCACTGCCTAGTGCCGGGGACAGCATATTCCCAGCTCAGCAGGGAGGAGCGGACACACGGCTTGGGCGAGAGCTGAATGAGGAGCACGGGAGAGGGCATGGCGGCATCAACAGGTGGGGCCCTCCTATACCTCTGCTGTTATACTCCTACGCCCGAGACGCGGCACAATCCCCGGCCTCAATTTTGAGTTGGGCGGCTGGCCATCTCCGAAGCTGGGCTTGGTGGGGGGGGATGGAGGGGTTGGGGGGGCGGAGAACACATGCACAGCGCTAAGTGGCGCGAACCGGGGCCGGTGTTTGGCGGAGGTGGCTGGCTCCGGGGGGCCTCTGCACACGAGACGCTCGAGGGGACCATAGTGAACTCGGAGGATCTAAACAGCGGCCATCCACCCCCCAGCGAGAGCAGGTGTATATACAGGGTACCGTCCCGGACCCTTAGGAGACGGCGCATAACGATACCTCGGTGAGGCGGCAATCCATCCTTGCTCCCTGGGGACGCTTGGCCTCCACCTCCGAGGGGACCCGTGGTGAAGTCCTGCTGCCACAAGCATAACCTGCACACGGTGCCTGGCGCCCCGGACTGGCTTTGTTTGGGGGCCTAGCACTTGATCCCCCCCCCGAGGAGAAGAGCAGAGAGAATACCCTCTGATTGCACCGGCAGAGTGGTGCTTGAGTGACACCCTGGCGTGCCGAGAGAGGTCCTCACTGATTTACTTGGCTGTCACCGGTACTCAACGCTCCCAGGCACAGGACCTCGCAGAGTTGGGCTGACCCCGGTGGCGACCACTGTGTAATGGCCTCCTGGGCAGCGACAAATATCCACACCAGGCGGACTCTTGCATACACGCTTACGAAAGGTAGTGGGTCCCCAACTGGAAACGTGGGGGTACTGTCCCAGCTCTGCGCAATCGGAGAGGGATGACCAGATCTAGCCCTGCAGGAAGAAGTGTCTGACCACCCCCTGCCTGACATCAAACACTCATCGGGGGTGACCGCACATTGGAGCCCGCACAAGCATGTCCTCATCCAGAACGAGGAAACAGAAGCCTCTGAAAGATATTTTTGGTAGAGCTCATTCCATCCCCAACTTGGCGATTGTGTCACCCAAGATGGCGACCCTACAGCAATCCCCTGGTACTAGCGACGAGCCTATCACTAAGGCCTTCTTGGAGTCGCTTTTCAACACTCTCAGATCTGACCTGCAAACGGTGAAAGCAGACCTGACAGCCGAGATAAAGGAGATCCGCAAAGATGTTGACGACGTGGGAGAACGAGTGGCCACTTTGTAAGACAAGAGCGACGTCACGGCGACCAAAATGACCATGCTCCAACAGGAAATAACCCGCCTCCAAGATCAGCACCTGGATACCCAAGTACACCTTGAGGACTTGGAAAATAGATTGCGTAGGCATAACATTAGGATCCAGGGGATGAATTTTGATTTGATTTGATTACCAGATTTATAGAGCGCACGAATGCCCGAGGGCGTCTTGGCGCTAAAAATGACTGAAGACTGCTCGCAGAGGGAGAACAGAGGTATATCGAGACACCGTGAGTTAGGTACACAGAATTATTTCAAAAAGAGCCAAGTCTTTAAAGACTTTCGGAAAGATAGCAGTGATGAGCTATTTTTTATTGCTACTGGTATCTGATTCCAGATCTTTGCTGTATGCAAAACAAAGCTTCTCCCCCCCATCTAAGCTGATTTAATCTGGGGGTCTTTAGTAGCATGGCACTACTAGACCTGAGTGTTCTCGGTGGGTCATATTGTCTTAAGTTTTGCTTCAGAAACTGGGGGCCTGAACCCTACAAAGCCTTGTAAGCAAGACATGCTGACTTAAATTGAATTCTCTTTTCCATTGTTAACCAATGGAGACTGTTCAATCTGTGGGCCACCGGCTCAAATCTAGGCATATCCAGGGCAAGCCTGGCTGCCGCATTCTGGAGGCGTTGAAGCTTTACTAGTAACTGTTTTTGAAGCCCCGCATACAGAGCGTTTCCGTAGTCCAATTTAGAAAGAGCCAGCATTGTTACTAGAGTTTTCCTTGTGCCTAAGAGGACAAATGGCAACAGCTTTCTTATCAATTTGAGAGTGTACCATACCGACGAAGAAAGCTTGTTGATCTGGACCTTGAAGTTTAATTTGGAGTCAAACATAAACCCCAGGTTCCGTACGCTATCCACTGGTGATGGACAGTACCCCAAACTATCAGGCCACCAATCTGGTGACCAGAAGCTATGTTCGGCCCCCAGCAACAGAACCTCTGACTTATCGCTGTTTAGTTTTAGGCAATTTGCCTGCATCCAGTGACTGACCTGGCACATGCAGAGCCTAAACCTCTCTGCTGTCTCACCTGTGTTAATCGAGATGGCTTCAGATGACACCAAAGGCCTTTTAGCTTTCACGGTGGGCTTGTTCCGACATATTTTGGCGGTCCCTGACAGCACAGAGATTGTTCTTGACAGAGCACATCGAGTGGGCCCACCACCCGCGCCCAACGCTCCCCCGGCAGACATCTTAGTGTGTCTACAAGATTTCAAGACTAAAGAAGCCATCCTCTCAAAAGCGAGAACTCTCCATCCTGTCTCCTACAATGGTCATTCCCCGGTACTCTACCAAGATCTAGCTTTGATCACCTTGCAACGCCGCCGCCAATTCCGCCCAGTGACGGACCATCTTAGGCAAGAGGTAATTCAATACGCATGGAGTCATCCATTTCGCCTCATATTTCGTTCCAACGGCAAGCTCCATCAGCTGCGTTTGCTCATTGACTCTTGCCAACTCCTGGGTTTAGCAGTTACTAACGAGGAGGATGACTGCCAAAACACCAACTCAGGGCCCGAGATCACACCCTCGGGGTGGCAGCACCAGGGCAAACGTCCGCGGATTCGGAAACCAAACAAAGCTGACATAGCAAAGAGCCAGCAAGACGCACTAGCTTCTGCAACGGAGGCCCTGGGAGGGGCGAGCTAGACAGCTGAGTGACCGACGGGAACTGTCCTCTTCTGAAACTGGCTCCCTGAACCGGTGGTGGGAGACGGATCCCTTCCCTTGGTCACACCACGAGCCCCGCTTTGACTACCTCCTGGACACTCCTGGATGGCGGACACTGTTTTTTTTATTTTGGTTATGGGTTCCCTCGTCCACCTTCTTTTGTTGCCCGTTCACACTCTTTCAGTCTCTGCGCCCTTCGAATATCCTACTGTCGTAGTTTAGCAATAATTAGGTTAAGCATTAGCAGAAGACTCAGTATTTCGAGACTATCTTGCCCGTTTTACGGAATCCATTTTGTATTTCTGACGGCCATTTTGTATGCCATTTGCTCTGTCCTACCTTCCTGTCAATTGCTCTTGAAATCTGCCTAGAGACAATATATGTTTAGTCTCCTTCACTTTGCACATGTTCAGTAGAGCATACAGCTGTCTCCAACTTGTAACTGTCAAGATGTGCCCACCATAATTAGCTAACTATCAGCCCTTCCCACTTGTTGCTAGCACACTTTCTGTATGACCTTATATGTGTCTGAAACCTGTACTCTGTACCTTGTGCCGCCTTCATTTCAGCCCCTGTGTGGGTATAAAAGGACCAAACTCCCTCTAGTCAGTGTGCTACCTCATACTATACCGAAGAGTGTTGCGTGAATGTAGTTCCACCTCATGAGGTTTAATAAACTCTGTCTTTTCTATTCCAGTTTCTGTGGCAACTTCTTGCTATTGGTCTGAGGACTCTGTGTAGAGAAGAGCGAATCCCTTGCACTAGTAGGCCTGGCTGAGGCTTGCTACCACAATTTGGCACTTCCAACGCGGGGTTCATCGGCGAGTCGGATGCCCGAAGGACTGGTTGAGACGAAGGATTGCACAGCGTTTTCCCTTTCTTTTCCTCGACTGAGATCTCTTCTGTTGATTCGCCGTGCAGTGACCGTTTGGTCGATTTGAGCACTTGGCAGTAGGAACCTGGACACCATTTGATTGGTAAGAGCCGTTTTGCGGCACTTGTTGTAAGATTAACGCCTTGGATTGGTAAGGTAGTTTTAGAAACACTTACTGTGGTATAAGTCTATGAAATTGGCCAAATGTTGTTAGTCCTATGAATATGAAATAAAACATATGTATATTGCAATACATATAGGCAGGTAATGAGGAGATGTTTCTCTACTTCTAAGAAAATTTGAACGGCGCAATGTACAAAGAGCACTTTAAGCGCTATTTTGATTATAAATACTGCATATTTTGCACTATTTTCGGCATGCCTGTTTCCAGCACACTTCATAAGATGCGTTGCTTTTGTGTGGTACCAATTTGAGAAAAGATGAAGCACAACCACCCCCCCCCCCCAGAGGGGACGCCTAATAAGGACATGCATGTTAAATATGGTATTTCGTCCATAATGTACAGCACGTTGTGGAACAAATATACCCGTAAGGATCCTGAGTTACGTTGGCCTATGCATGGGTCATTTGATTTTTGAAAGATTCAGTATGTGGAGCAACAGATGTTTAAGCGAAAGGCTAGGCAAGACATGTTTGACTGTGTGCGAAAGTGGCAGAAAGAAGTGCGTGAGCGAATGAAGCGTAAACAGGCCTTGATTGAGAAAGAACAGCGTAAAAGTGTGCATGCGAAAGCATAAGAAATGTGAAATAAAGAAATTAAAGAAAATAAAGAAAGGGAAGATAGGGAGCATCAGTTACAGGTAAATGGCCAATACGCTATTCGTAGGCCTCTTTACCCTATTCTTAATAAACCCCAAGATGATTCTCTCTTATTAGATCGTTGTCCACCTCCGTATACTCTTCCATCTGCTCCTAATGAGTCAGATGAGGACTCTCCTACGGATCAGAATAAAGCCCGAGACACTCGCTCAATGTTAAATACCGAACGTTCCTCTCAGATTAGATCTGTGGCGCGTAAAGCCGATCGTAGTACTAATACTGCTTCTGAAATTTTAGATACTATTCAGAATTGGTTGGAAAGGGAGCAAAAATATTTCACCGAGATATTTGCTGGAGAGGTTCTTGAGCGAGTTAGGAAATATTCAATGGAAATGGAGCCAGATGATATAGCAGCGGATTGTAAGCAATTACGTGAAGGTTCTTTTGTTTTCTCCCAGGTGCCTGACACAATCAGACGCTTGGTTAAACTACGTGATGAAGCAGTCGTGTACGGGAGGAGAAAAAGGCAGCAGATGCAGCTGCAAACATCTCGAATCAGCATGGCACGAGCTCCGACACTCGAAACAGATAAGAATGTTGTAAATGTGAAACCTATGCGGGAAGTCGCGCCTTTATATGTTCCTCCTAAAGGAGCAGGCACAAGTGATGATAAGACTTCTACTGACGCGAAAGGGTATTTTATTTATAATTGGGTTTATACTCCTTGGAATAGAGCAAATGTCATGGCTCTTAAAAATGCATTGCCTAATCCACGAAAGAATCCGACAGATTTTTATGAAGAAATTGAGGGTGCCATTAGCTCTTGTACTACGACTTTGTCTGATATTGATTTGTTTTTTGGATTAATATTGCCGCCTGATATGTGGAGAACTGTGCGTAAAGTTAACGATCGTGCAGTATTTGGGGCATTGTGGTCAGATATAGAACAATCAGATAAAGATAGAGAACCTGCACAAAAACCGTGTCAGCAGATTTGAGATCTTCCAGCAGCTATATTGGTGAAATTAAAGACGATTATTCCCCCTAAAAAGATAGATTGGACTTTGTTAGCGTCTTGCAAGCAAAAAGTAGATGAATCAGTTTCATATTTTTTCACACACTTTGAAGAAGCATTCCACGATTTTAGTGGCCAGTCATTGACAGATGATACGGGTAGGCATCTGTTTGTCGATAAATATGTCACAAACCTTTTGCCAGAAATAGCTAGTCGCCTAAAGGCCAGCTAAAGTTCATGGACTACTTCCTCTCCGGTTTCTCTCCTAACTATGGCTCAGTATTATGAACTACAAGAATTAGAAGCGAAAAGTAAGGAGGATAAAAAATCTAAAGAGTTAATAACAAAGGTTATGATGGCTCAAGTTTATGGCTCACCTTCTAGAGGTAATAATAGAGGTGGACGTGGATCTTATGGTTCGTCTTTTCCTCCCTATCCTCGTGTAGATTTGTCTGTTGATCAATGTGCGTATTGCAGACAATTCGGACATTGGATTTCTAATTGTCCTGTGCTACGTGCTCAGCAGGGTTCACGTGGTCGGGGACAAATGAGAAATCGTTCAGGATATTCAGGGCCAAGAGGAAACACAAATGATCGCGCTAGGTTTGATGCTAATACACGTGGACAGGAGGGGGCTAATACTTTTGAGAAACGGAATCAATATCAAATGTCTGACTATGAGCCGTCTAATTTGCAAGATTCTTCTTATGCATAGGATTGCCTAGGATGGGGTAAGGAATCAGTTGAAGTTCCAGTAGATCAGAAGAGTCCCTATGTTACAGCACATGTTTTGGGTTCTACTGATCAGTTTCTGGTTGATACAGGAGCTACTCGTAGCGCCTTGTCTACACACTTGATTCCTAGGGCTCCCATGTCTGGCTTAACTATTACATCGATATGTTTCGATGGAACATCCACCCTTAGCCCATTGTCACAACCACTTGCACTCCATGTTGATAAATTTGCTGCTTCATGTCCATTTTTGCTTTCTCCAAATACACCAGACAATATTGTGGGTCTCGACATGCTTAAATATTTCAGGGCCACGATACGATGTTCTCCGGAAGGAGTACGGGTTATTTTAAATGACAACCACCCCATGATCGAGAGATCCTGTATTGTTAAAGAGGATATTGCACTAGCTTCACTCCCTAGTACTTTGTGGGCTACTTCAGACACTGACGTAGGGCAAATGATTATCCCACCTGTACATATTAGTGTCAAGGAGGGTGCTATATTGCCGAGATTGCCTCAGTATAACATTTCTCGAGGAGAAGAAGCACTTACACGTATTGTACAAGACCTGATTGAAGTGGGGGTGGTGGAAGAAGTTCCTTATAGTGTTTGCAATAGTCCGATTCTTCCCATTTTGAAAAAAGATGCTGACACTAAGATTTATTGATTTATCATTGATTTGAGGGAGGTCCACAAGATTGTAGTACCACAGTATCCTGTAGTATATGACATTACGACACTGCTTACCTTGGTCCCTCCAACTGCAACTACATTTTCAGTAGTGGATCTGAAGAATGCTTTCTTCTCAATTCTATGTCAGGACAGGAGGCTCCGATTATGCTTTCTCATTTCTTTAATGAAATGCTCAGCAGCCAATAAAATAAACAAAAAACTACATTTCCCATGAACACCAGGGAGCAACCATAGAGTGTAGTGTATAAAAGGTCCCAACATTAGTCTGTCTTCCTCTTTCTTTGCTGCTCCGCAGCCAGTTAAGTGCATTATATTTACTCTCTCATATTACTACTGCTTATTTGCTTTGTGCATTGTTGCTTACTGTTAGGCTTTGTGCTTTGCCTTTGCGCATTGTATCGCGCGTCTGGGGCTCTGTCTCCGTTGTTTCTTCGCGCGTGTTGGCCGCTGCTGGCGTGCTGTTTACTTTGTTGTCGGAGCGTGTGCCTCACCTCCGTTTTTTCGTTGCCGAGCGCTTCCTAGCTGCTCGCGCGCTATTAGTGGAGCGGGAGCAGGGGTTCCGTTTTGTTTTGGAGCGCGAGCGCTCTTACAGCGGTCTTCAGTGGCAGGCGACAGTCGCGCATGCGCGCTGTCCCATTTCCGGTTGGTTTCTCCTCAGCTGGTTGAGTGACGGCGTTTTGACGTCTTGCCCACAGCCTGTCACCGGAATTAACCCCGTCGGACACCGAGGTCTTTTGAAGGCTTTGGTTGTATTTTCCTGGCATAGGCTCTGCCTAGAGTGTTCTATTTTGTGCAGGCTTTAGCTCCCTCCACGCTGTATTCTTTAGCAAGTCAGGTTTGTTCCTGCTTCTAAGCCTGCTTTGGGGTCTCGACACTCCCCCTTGACTGGTGTTTTTCCAACACTCCATATTATTCTAGTCGTCCTGTGGGCAATTTATCTCTACCTTGGTAGAATGGCTGACTATTATGATGACGCTGAGGACGACTATTATTATGCTGATGAGGAGGAAGGCTCCTTGGAACAGGATTTGGTTGCGCAGTTAGATAAGGGTGTTCAGCAATCCGTTAACAAAGCACTAGTACGTGCTATTACTCCCTTGAAGCGTCACTTGAATCTCTATGCGCAGCAGCAGGGCTGGTTGCCTGCTTCCAAGAAAACAGCGAAGTCACCTGTTAACCCTCACAAGACTGACTTTCAACGTCTGGCAAAGAGTTTGGCGACTGCGCCATCCACCACTTCTTGTCTTCACGATGCTGATTCGGACAACGCACAGTCTTCCGCTTCTTCAGACATGTTTCTCCTCCCCCTAAAAAACGGGTCTGTAAGGAACGTTTCGTGGACGCTCCCGAGCGTCCTCCGGTGCTCAATTTCGAGCCTGCAGACATCGTTCATCCGAACTCTTCCTCCTGGATGCCTTCACCGGCTGTAGCTTCCTACATTGAGGCACATATTCGCCAACCTTTTGAAGCTTCAGTTCGGGCCCGGTTGCGCTCAGAGTGCCCTAGGCCTGATTTGTCTGCCCATTTGGCCGAAACACCAGAGGTTGACCCCATGATGGTTACATATTTGAAAAAATATGCAAAGGACCCGAAGAAGGGTCTTGATAGATCTTGGCGGTCTTGTCAAGATAAGATGTTGGATCTGCTTGGACCTCTCACTAAGATTTTAGATCTAGGTTATAGAGCGCAGGAGGCCTCTGCCCTTGTCAATCCAAAAGAGATGATTGAGTGGGCACAACGGGCGATCTGCCAATTGGGAAATGCCAATTGTGCAATGTCTGCAGAACGTCGCAGGTCCATCCTGTTGAAGCTTGACCCTAAGCTCTCTGAATTGGCCACTTCAGAATCTGGCCCTGAGGCGGACGGCCTCCTGTTTGGTCAGCCATTTCTTAAAGAGCTCACACGGTTTGTTTCCACCTTCAGTGGTATAGACAAGGCGCAGGCCTCATTGCGCCGAGCCATGCGTCCGGTTTTTGCAAAGGCCGGACGAGGTAGGGGACGCTCGTTCGGCCGTGGTTCTGCCAATCAGTCCCAAAGAGGCAATTCCTCTCAGCACAGAGGATCTTACGACGCCGGTTATTCAACCAGAGCCAACTTTTACCCTTCAAGAAAAGGAAAAGGCCAGTACGGTAAAGGACGTTCAGGTGGTCAGCAGGGACACTACCAGGATACCCACTTTACAGGTGAGCCTGATTCATGCATGCGATGTGATGTTGGGGGGTCGCATTCAGTTTTTCCTGCAGAATTGGCGAATGCTCTCCAGCGATGCATGGGTGTTACAAACTGTTCAAGGGTTCAGAATAGAATTCTATCACCCGATGCATCAGACTCGTCCTCCTCCTTGTTTACACTTTTCTCTTCAGGATCAGGCTTGTCTCTCCAACGAGATAGACTCTCTCCTCAAAAAAGGGGCGATTCTTCCAACCACCCGTCATCCGAAGGGATTTGTCAGCTCAGTCTTTCTGGTCGAGAAAAAAGGGGGCGGCTCTCGCCTAGTTCTCAACCTGAAAGACTTCAACGGAGGGGTGGTCTATCGGCATTTCAAGATGGAGGGTATCCATCTCTTGCAGGATCTCCTTCGAGAAGGGGATTGGATGGTCCGTCTGGATCTCAAGGATGCGTACCTCTCGGTTCCAATTTACAAACCGCATCGTCGTTTTCTCCAGTTTCTCTGGCAGGGAGTCTGGTACGAGTATCAGGTTCTCCCGTTCGGTCTTTCGTCGGCACCATGGTGCTTCACGAAGCTATTGAGACCGGTTGTGGAACATCTTCGGTCTCAGGGTGTCAGGTTGATTATTTATCTGGACGATATTCTCCTTATGGCGGATTGTCCACTCAAACTTCTTCAACATCTGGAATTGTCCATCAATCTTTTACAGTCTCTAGGTTTTCTGATCAATGTTCAGAAATCGGTTTTGGTTCCAGCCCAGTGTATGGATTTCCTGGGCTTCCAGATCGACTCGGTGGCTTGTCAACTTCTCTTGCCCAACCAAAAGATGCGTTATATCAAGAGAGAGTTGACATCTGTTATTTCCAGACCGACTGTGTCATTGAGGTCGTTGGCACGAGTAGTAGGTCTGCTGGCGTCGTCCATTCAGGCGATATTTCCGGGTCCTCTACATTACAGGGCAATGCAACGACTGAAAATTCTTCATCTCCGGAAGGGCCTCGGATATTCCGATCAGATTCCTCTTACGGAGGAGGTCCGTTGGGAAATGCAGTGGTGGTTGGACCACATGGAGGCCTGGAATGGTCGAGCCCTCTTCGGTGTGTCCCCGGATCTAGTGATAGAATCCGATGCCAGTCGGTGGGGTTGGGGAGCCCGCTGCGGCTCGGTCTCGACCGGGGGTCGTTGGTCCCCTCAGGAATTGACGCTACATATCAACTGTCTGGAACTCCTAGCGGGTTCCTTTGCGATCAAAGGTTTTTCCCCCCTGCAAACGAATTGTTGTGTCCTTCTCCGGATGGACAATATATCGGCGGTCCGCTATGTGAACAAACTGGGCGGGACCAGGTCCAAAGTCTTGGCGGAGATCGCCAAGGATTTCTGGCACTTCTGTCTGCAGAAGAAGATCACTGTTATTGCGGAGTACCTTCCGGGATGCCACAATCAGATAGCGGACTGGCACTCCAGACATCTCCGGGATTACAGCGATTGGAGGCTGCATCCTCGGGTCTTCCGTGCTCTCCATCGGCGTTGGGGTCCTTGTCAGCTAGATCTATTTGCCTCTCGCCTCAATACGCAACTTCCGCGCTTTTACAGTTGGAGGCCGGACCCTCAAGCTCTGGCCACGGATGCCTTTCTCCAACAGTGGCCATCGACTCTTTGCTATGCCTTCCCACCATTTCTAATGATTCCCAGAGTGTTGGCTTACTCCACACGGTTTCAGACGGATCTGATTCTGATTGCCCCTCTCTGGAGGGCTCAGGCGTGGTTTCCGGTGCTTCTAGAAATGTGTTCGGCTCCGCCGTTTCTCCTTCCCCCATTGTGGAATCTCCTATTGGATCCTCTCGGAGGTCCGCATCCCCTGATCCTCTCAGGGTCCCTGCACCTGCTCGCGTGGAGGATCTTGGGGATCGCTGGTCGCTCCCGGGCCTTTCAAGCGACGCTTCCAAGTTCCTTAGTGAGGCATGGGCTCCCAATACTCACAAACGGTATAAAGGGTCTTGAAAGCGTCAGTGTGATTGTTAATTTCTTGGCCTCTTTAGCCTCCTCTGATCTTGCTTATTCGACGGTCAATGGTTTCCGTTCGGCTATCTCAGCGGGTCATGCCCACATCGATGGGAAACCCGCGGGTGAACATCCTTTTGTTTCCAGGTTACTTAAAGGAGTTCGTTTTGCAAAACCTCCCACTCCTAAGTATGTTACCTTATGGGATGTTTCAGTTGTCCTCAGATTCTTGGAGGCCTGGCCCTCAAATTCTTTATTGTCTCGCAAGCAATTATCGGCGAAACTGACGATGTTGCTCTGTTTGGTCTCATGTAAGCGCGTGTCAGACGTACACGCTTTAGATCTTGCGGGTCGCAGTTTTACTCCTGAAGGGGTTTCTTTTCGTCTTTCCAGACGTACAAAATCTAATACTCCTTCTATTTCTTATCCTTCTTTTCCTTCTCACCCCAACCTTTGTGTGGTTCAATGCCTAAAGGATTACGAGGTGAGTACCGCTTCTTTGCGCTCCGACATGCAGGGTCAACTGCTGATTGCTTTACAAAAGCCTTTTCGCCCTGTCTCTCCAGCTACCTTGGCGCGCTGGGTGCGGTGGCTTATGTCTGAAGCAGGAATTGATGTTTCTGTGTTTGGCGCGCATTCTGCACGTGGAGCGATGGCGTCCAAAGCTTATTCCATGGGTGTTCCTCTGTTTGATATCATGAAGGCTGCAGATTGGTCATCTGCTTCTGTATTTAAAACGTTTTATTTTAAACCAATTGATAGTGTTGCTTCTGTGGTGGTGGATCAGCTTTAAAAAAGCATAATCGGAGCCTCCTGTCCTGACATAGAATTCAAAATTTGCAAACATTCGTGACAAGAATTTTCAATTCTATTAAGGACTAGGAGGCGAGGATTATCCCACCCGTGTTTCATATTTGTATGCTAATGTATTATGACTGTATACATGCGGTTACAAATATTTCATTCCTTGTTCTCCCTCCCTGACTTGCTGTACGGTATTATTACTTTGGATATTATGGCTCTGTATCTTTTTCCAGGTTCAGACCAGAAGTGATGTTGTTTGTTCCTTGGCGGAATCTGTTTCTCCTCCTGGTTTCTGGACCCATGGTTCTTCGGCTGTCTACTTCAGGATCCTCTGGATGACAGCGGCCTGTTTGGAATTGTTGTTCCTTTTGTATTTGGGATTTTACTTTAACTTGGACATATTTCCACAAAGAAAGAGGAAGACAGACTAATGTTGGGACCTTTTATACACTACACTCTATGGTTGCTCCCTGGTGTTCATGGGAAATGTAGTTTTTTGTTTATTTTATTGGCTGCTGAGCATTTCATTAAAGAAATGAGAAAGCATAATCCTCGCCTCCTAGTCCTTAATAGAATTGAAAATTCTTGTCACGAATGTTTGCAAATTTTGAATTCCTATTCATCCTGATAGCCGATATTTGTTCGGTTTCACTTTGAATAATAGATCATACAGATTTTGTAGAGTTCCTCAAGGGTACACTGAGAGTCCGAGTATCTATGGTCAAGCTTTAAAACGACAACTTGATTCTTTTATTTTGCCTGAAGGAGTGGCTCTCATACAATATGTCGATGACTTCTTGTTGGCAGCTGATACACCTGAGCAGTGTGAAACATGTACTTTGTCCTTACTTTCTTTTCTTGCAACACATCACCATAAAGTATCACAAATTGCAATATTGTAGACCGAAGGTAACCTATATAGGTCATCTTCTGTCTAAGGAGGGACATGCACTGACACAGATCGCATTCAAGCAATTTTAGACACTCCAGTACCTTCCACACAGAAAGATGTTCGTGCATTCATTGGGTTAACTTCATTTTGTAGGCAATGGATATTGGGTTTCTCACACATTGTTAAACCATTGCTAGCACTTTTGACTAAGAACACTCCGATTTCTCTCCCTTGGACAGATGAATGTCAAAATGCTTTTCGCCAGTTGAAACAAGCTCTTTGCTCTGCACCAGTGTTAGGTACACCAGATTACACGAAGGCCTTTACAGTCTATGTACACGAGAAAGATGGATGTGCTTTGTCAATTTTAGTGCAGACGCACATTGACAAGCAGCGTCCCTGTGCATATTTTTCTGCAGTTCTTGATCCTGTTGCTCGGGCATTGCCTGGATGTTTCTGTTCAATCGCAGCGACAGCCGTGTCTATACGTCAGAGTGAAGGGATAGTTTTGTCACACAAACTGTTGGTGCTAGTACCCCATGCAGTAGATGCCCTTTCGAATCAGACTAAAACTCAGCATTTAACTAGTGCTCGCCTGACAGGATACAAATTGACAGTGTTAGCACCTCATATTACATTGAAGAGATGTGCACCACTAAACCCAGCCACTTTGTTGCCATATCCTGTGAATCAGTCTCAATCAAAGGAGCCTCACGATTGTATATTCCTTACTGAGGAACAGACAAAGGGTTGCATCGATTTGCAAGATACGCCCCTTCCAGATGTCGATGGGGAGCTGTGGGTTGATGGGTCCTGTTTGAAGTTACCAGATGGCACAACTTCAGCTGCATACGCAATCACGACGCTTGAAACAGTAGTGGAAACAGCTCGCATACCACAGAAGTCGTCTCAAGCCGCTGAACTAATAGCTTTGACACGAGCATGTGAGCTTAGCACTGACTTATGTGTGAACATTTACAGGGATAGCCGCTATGCTTTGGTACCTCCGATGCCTGGCGTCTACTATGCGTAGTAGGAAAGTACCTGGTGGCCTTGGACCAAGATAGGGCCGAGTACGCGGCCCTCAGGCTCCGTCACTCCTATTATACGGGGGGAAGGGGCAGATGCATCAGTCTCTTGGCCAACCAACTGCGGGAAGCCAGGCAGAGGTAAGGTGTCCACACGATTCAGACACCGAGGGGCGAGTCGGTCTCTGATGACGCGGCCATAGCGGAAACGTTCCGGGATTTTAAAGCTGACCTCTACATGGGAGATCCTCTGGATACCGGGACTAGCGCGGATTATATAGCCACAGCTCATATGCCCACTTTGTCACAGGCACAGGCCGACCACCTCGACAGGGCGATACAGATAGAAGAAGTTGTTTCAGCAATTTCGCACCTCAAGCTAGGCAAATCACCGGGCCCAGATGGCCCCTATCCTGACGGAATTGTTTAATACTTTCGAACAAACGGGAGCCATACCGGGAGAAATGCTGGAGGCAGCAATAGTTGTTATCCCAAAGCCGGGAAAGGACAAGACAGTCTGCAGCGCTTATAGGCCTATTTCTCTTTTAAACATAGATATCAAGATATACACTAGCATCATAGCGGCCCGTTTAGCTCCATACATGGCCCAGCTGGTTGAACTGGATCAGGCGGGCTTTATCCCGCAGAGGCAGATCAGCGACAACACTAACTGCATTGTACATCGGAGCGAGCGGGCGGGCATCCCGTACCCATGGAGAATACCTGCTCCTGGCCATCCATGCGGAGAAGGCCTTCGATAGGGCACACTGGCCTTACCTAGAGATGGTCTTGATGGCTGCTGGCTTTGGTGAGAAGCTGCGGACCCGGATATTAAACTGCTACCGATCCCCCATGGCGACAGTCTGTGTTAACGGTCACACATCCACCCTTTTCTCTATTGGGAGGGGCACTAGGCAGGGGTGCCCCTAGTCACCCCTCCTTTTTGCACTTTATATGGAACCCTTGGCGCTTAGAATCCGACAGCATCCTCTCATAACTGGGATGAAATTCGGGGGAGATGTCCACACCGTAAGCCTCTATGCAGATGTCCTTTTTTTCTCTCTTTAACGGCTTTGCGCGCCCTCTTTGTTCAACTGTACGGTTTTGCACAAGGATCGGGATTTAAGATTAACATGGACTAATCTATAGCGCTTAATATCCTTCTTTCTTCACACTCTCTTGCCCCCCTACGGAATGCGTTACTTACCTGTAACTGCAGATATCCAGTATTGGTATCTTTCACAGATTCACATGCCTGAATCATTCCCCGTCGTCGGGGTGGGAGTCCCCGGTACATAAATAAAGTAATTTCATATAGACATATATACATAGTAATGGGCCAGAGGCCTCTCATTAGTAACATATCCATGTCCTTTTGTGAAAAGGACCAAACTTTGGCCAAGAGCAAATCAGCTATTATTATACTGAGTTTATAGAGCGCCTGGTTACACTAACCAGTGTGTCCCCGCGCTGTTCAGTGGCCTAAGTGATCCCTATTACAGCTCACGCAGCTAATGCAGTTTAATATTTTGGGAACAAGTGTGTTTTAAGTTCCTTGCGAAAAACTTTTTCCAACGGCTCCATCCGGAGTCTGAGAGGGAGAGTGTTCCAACTCCGGGCCGCCAAGAGGCGGAAGGATCTGCCGCCCATCCTGGCCCTGCTGGTCTTAGGGATACACATTAACCCAGTACCCTCAGACCGGAGCAGCCTTGTGGGTTTATACAGTGTGAGCAGATTCCGCAGGAAGCTGGGGCCCTTCCCATGAGCGATCCGAAGGCCTATACACAGGATTTTAAACTGGACACGCTCTTTGATCGGCAACCAATGTAGCGTCCCCAAGGCCTTTTTGGAGGAGGATCTTTTAGGCAGCGTCAATACTAGGCGTGCAGCAGCATTTTGGATATGTTGCAATCTTTGGAGACATCTCGCATTAGCTCCCAAATATAAGGCATTCCCGTAGTCCAGCCTGGAAGTAACCAGGGCCCTCCTCGCTGACACCGGGAGCAGATCGAGCGTCTTTCTCAAACAGCGGAGAATGCCAAAGCAAGTACCGGCTACACGTCTAGTATGATACTCGAAGGATAGTTTCGAGTCCATCCAAATACCCAAGTTCTTGACCTGATCTTTAGGTTGGGGTAAAGGGCCGAGTCTGGGGCCACCATGCGGATGTCCAAACAGACGGAGACTTGCCTACAATAAGCACCTCCGTCTTGTCTCCGTTTAATCTGAGACAGTTATTTGACATCCAATTGGCCAGGTCCTGGAGGCAGGATGCAAACTGACTAGCTGCCTGCTGAGCTGGCTGTGAAAGAGCCACAACCAGTTGAGTATCGTCAGCATAGGTCACCACAGCAACCCCATGTTTCTCCGTGAAAAATGCCACTGGAGCAACTTAGGGGTTGAATAAGGTGGGGCTCAGGCTGGAGCCTTGCGGGACTCCCTGGGTCAGGGCAATAGCCCTAGACCTATGGGGCCCCTGCTCCACGCAGAAACTGCGTCCAAGGAGAAAGGACTTCAGCCATTGCCACGCTTTGCCAGCGACTCCCCCCTCCCTCAGTGTGATGTGCCACTGTGTCAAACGAGGCACTGAGATCCAAAAGAATCAGTGCCTCAGTTTGACCTTCATCCACATGCTTCCGTAGCATCTCCGTGGAGTAGAGTAGTGCTGACTCCGTGGAATGGAGAGCGCGGAAGCCTGCCTGAGTGGGATGTAAAAGTTGTTGGGTTTCGATGTAAGCCGAAAGTTGTTGGTTAGCCAATTTTTCCGTGATTTTGGCGATATAGGGGAGAAGTGAAATGGGCCGTAGGTTACTCATTTGAGTGATACTAATCTGTGGTTTCTTCTTAAGTGGGAGTACCACTGCCTGTTTCCACACCGATGGAACCCTACCAGAGTCAAACGACAGTGTCAAGAGATATCTGACATACGGTGCTAATGCCTCCATATTGCCTCTCAGAATTTTGGCTGGGGCCGGATCTCTAAGAGAGCCTGATTTTACACTTCCGGCCACCTTTAATAGCTCGTCAATGTCCGGGGCTAAAAAAGCACACAGCTTATCTGTGGCCAAAGGTCCCTCATCCGCCGGTGTTTGGCCACTTGAACAGACTCTGGCCGTGTTGGGAAAGGCGGAATAGATATCCTGCACCTTATTGTGGAAGTAGTCAGCTATCTGATTGCAAGATTGCACAGAGGTCGCCACTCGTTCTTCCAGACAAGCCAAGGAGGATAACTCCTTATATACTACAAAAAGTTCTTTGGCGGAACAATCAGCCTTGGCAATCCTTTCAGTGTAGTAACCTGCACGGGTTTTCCTTATCAGTGCATGATACTTTCTAAGACTCAGCTTATATGCCCTCTCATGGTCTGACAAGTACCCCTGTCTCCAAATTCTTTCATAACGTTTCAGACAGTTTTAGCCCTTTTTAGATCCTCATTAAACTACGCTGCGGATTTGGTTCGCCGCATGGGTCCCCTATTATACCAAGGGGCTGTTTCATCCAAAGCAGCGTGGATGCGTCGATCAAGTGTTTCACAGGCCCCGTCAATTGTTATGCCCAGGCCTTCCGGTGGTCCCCCCTGCACCAAACGGGCCTTAAAATCTGCAGGGCATCTAACGTATGTCCAAGTCGGTGTGTGGGTAGTTCAGATTTAAGAGCTAATTGCAAAGTTAATAATTCATTACGGACCTCTTGGGCCGAGATGCTCAAGGCATCGTTAAAATGAAGGTTAAAATCACCTAACAGGAATTTCTCATAGGGCAAAGCTGGGGATAATATGTTCTGTATCAAACTGACTATTACTTCCAGGGGGTCTATATACTAAGAGGCCTTTAATTATATAATTATTAGAAACGGATCTAGAAAAGGTCCCCGCCTCACTATCAGATATCGAAATGGTCTCCAAAGTGCATTCAATCTCGTGCTTATGAATAACCTCGATCCCTCCTCCCCTCCCGCATGGTCTATCTAACCTGCGAATGCCATAATCTGGAGGGAGTGCTTCCAGCACTTCGGGGGACGAGTCCTCGTCCAGCCAAGTTTCGGTAACGAAAAGGATATCTAATTTGCAATCCACAAGTAGAGCCCGCACTTACATTCTGTGCTTCCTAAGGGATCTACAGTTGATTAATGCGCAACTGAGCTTCCTGTTGAATCCTCTACAAGCCTTCCAGTGGCTGAATGAATAACCACAGCGGCTGCATGTGTTCCCGGGGCCATCTATGCCGCAATCCCCAACAAGCAAACAACTGCACTCGGTACCCATACGTAGATCAAGTAGCTCCTGACGAGAGTAACAAAGGTCTACCTGAGGTTGTGCAGGAGTCCTGGCCCCAGGCCCCAGGCCCCAGCCGGCCGCGGACGGGCGCAGACGGGCTTGTCTTTGGCACGTCTTCGGCGCGTCCGCTGCGCAGTCGCTGGGGCATGTGAAATTTATGGCCGAGTCTCCCTCTGCAGCTAGAACGCTGACTCTACCCACCACGCCCTCCGCGCAACGGTACTAGTTACCGCGTCGGACCGGGGTGGGTGGGAAAGGTCACTGAGTGCAGGCAGCCCCTTCAGGTAAAGCGAGCGCTAAGGAGCGCAAATACAGTTGTAGTCTCCACAAATGCACACGTTAAAAAGTCACATAAAATGCCTTCGAATTAGTTTTAAAATTGCATTAATCGGTGATCGAGTGTAGAAATCACCTCAGCCACCAAGCGAGCGCGGGAGGAAGCTGCCACCGACCCCCTTTGCTCACAGCGCCGCCGCAGGACCAAGCGATATTTATGGCCGAGTCTCCCTCTGCAGCTAGAACGCTGACCCAGCAAACCGGAAGTGCCTGACGCTACCCACCACGCCCTCCGCGCAACGGTACTAGTTACCGCGTCGGACCGGGGCGGGTGGGAAAGGTCACTAAGTGCAGGCAGCCCCTTCAGGTAAAGCGAGCGCTAAGGAGCGCAAATACAGTTGTAGTCACCGCAAATGCACACGTTAAAAAGTCACATAAAATGCCTTCGAATTACAGTCTTAAAATTGCATTAATCGGTGATCGAGTGTAGAAATCACCTCAGCCACCAAGCGAGCGCGGGAGGAAGCTGCCACCGACCCCCTTTGCTATCACCACCCTCTAGATTAGAACCTTCCTGGAAGGAGCTCTGGTCCCTCAGATTTTCGTAAGCACAGTGCTAAGTAGTATATTACTGAGAGAACCAAGGTGAGCCCTTCCAGGGGAGGTGGGTGGGTTGCATGTGAATCTATGAAACATACCAATACTGCAGTGGTTCCCAAACTGTGCGCCGCAGCACCCCGGTGCGCCGCGCACAATCTGGGAAAGATAGCGGTGGCCGTGTGCTGCTGAGCAAGCTAATCATGTGAGAATGTGGGCCAATAAAATAATATGCGTCTTTTGAATGCAGCAAGTGAAGCTCATTCCAGCCGCAGCCCAACTCACGGGGAAGTTACAAATGCCACCTGCATAATTTGGTGTTTTGCCCAGGAGCGCAATGCCGCCATAGTGCCTACGTGCTTTCAAAGACATAGCCTCCACATACGCAGCATGACTGTCAGCGTTATTGCTGCCAGCCGTGTTCTGCCGTGCCTCGGACGACCCTCTAGAAAAGTTAAAAGTAGATAAGAGGGCTGAATCACTGGTCGCTCATTAACGGTTTTAATTTGACAAGTCGAATTTGAAAGGGACAAGTTAAATAAATGTGCAGTGGTCCACAGTCTAGACGGAAAACAGCAGTGCATCTTAATGAATACTAAGGCTCCTCTCAGAACAATTTAAGTAAACAGGTGCGAATTAATGAAATTTATGGCGCAGTAAGTGTCCTGAGGAACAAGGTTTACGTAGGGGGAAAACACAGACTCGTGACATTTTCACTCGAATCAAGATAAAGATTTCAAATATTGCTCCAACTTCACACAGGCCGTGTATTTATATGCTGGCTGCTGTTTCTGCACTTCCAGATTTTATAAACCAGAATGTTTTATTTCTGTGAAGAGGAGTGCAGCAGAGGGATGGGTAATACAGGAAACTAAAAGTGACACCTGACTTTCAGTCTGAGAAAACATGGAAGAAGGAATGCACGGGGGTAAAACAAAGTTTGAAAGAATCAAAGGGGAAGAGAAGGAAAGCAGGACATAAAGGCAGAGAGAGGGGAGAAAAAGAACATTGAAGAGCAAAGGTAGCAACAAGAGGTGGAGAAACGAAAAGGATGAGGGAATAGAAGACGCTTTAGCAGGCTTTTTCATAATTTAAAGTTTCACAAAGTGTCATCAGCTGACCAAAAACAGATACAGCAGAGGCTGTAACTATGCAAGCTTCCTTAAAGCACCGAACAGGCACACATATAGCTGCTCTTTTTTTAGCTTTTAGTAGTGCATTCTTGGGCTTGTAGTTTGCCTTTTTTACATTATTATGCTTCCCAATACATTTTAGGGAGACAACTGGAAGATTACATTCCCCCACTGGTAAAAAAAATGTCGGGGAGCTATGGCCAACTGCCAATTAGGTCAAGGGAGCCACAGGTCTGAAAAGTTTGGGAAACACTGCTGTGAGAAGTTGGCCTGATATATGATGCTCACTAGTTCTAGTGATCACCTTGTATCAGTCCAAACAACCCTTTTGGTGATTGGTTGTAAGTCAACCTTATAGACCAGCTATCCTAATGGTAGCATGGACACAGCAGTCTTAGGCTAAACTCTATTGGCATGTGATACCAGCTGTTTTACCACATATAACCCCTTGAATACCAGATGAAAGAGCACCACACAGGTTGTTATAAAACTAAACAGTATATTTATTAATAACAAACACCTCTGAACTCTTTATGAGATCAGAGGGCTAAGCACATGACAATCTCTTAGAAAAAATACGATAAGTTGCACAAAATTACAATGGTGCCCTAGGGGCACGGCAAACCATATACTAAGTAAATGGGTTAAGTAGAACGATTTAGAAAATGAAGATGCCCAGAGGCTGCAGGTTCGCTGGGACTACCCTGCCCTAACCTTAGGTAAGTATCAGGAGGCCCACGGGGCGCGTGTGCAGAGTGTGAACTCACACGCGGGATGCGGAACAAAGTCAATGGGCAGAACAAATTACGAAAAGGTAAGTAAAAGACAGTTCCTACTAGTTACGACTAAAACAACAGGATACCTGGACACTAGGAGAGTCAATCTACCCTTGAGCACCGAAATGCTTTTGTTACCTCACCCACGGGCTGCGGGTGCATAGGTGTGAAAGTGTGTCGGGTTTCCGCGTTGAAGTCAATGGAGCCTTGAAGAAAGATGCTGCAGGCGACCAGGAGGAAGATGTCCGGTGCGATCCATGGGTGGATCGAGGAAGAAGAGGACCTGAAAGCAGAGGGGACAGTGTTCAAAGTCACTAGCCAGTGACCGGTGTGGAACCAGGAGTGAACCAGAGGCTGTTGTCGCGATCAGGTGAAGAGTGGACGCTTGTCTCTGCAGCCACGTGGACCAGGAGGTGTCTTCGACGACCAGGATGGAGGCACGAGCTGTCCCACGCAGGCTCTCGCTGTCGGATCCGGATTTGGAGTCAACAGGCCTTGGCAAAGGCAACCCACGCGGTGAGTGGAAACGGCGTCTGGAGTGGACCAGGAGGGTCCGGGATGCCCCTCTTTTGGAAGGGAGCAAGGGCCAGTCTGGAGCAACCAGACCAGCAGCGTAGATTTCGTGGATTGTCGTCTAGGAGGTCACTAGCCAGCCGGCAAGTGACCAGACAACGCGTCGAGCAGCAATCAAGCAAAAGGGCCCCACGCAGATCTCGTGGATGCTGGAGGGCTGGTCTTTGGTGCTGGAGCTGCTCGGGGCTGGGGCTTCTCAATTCCCAAAGCACTTACTCGAGGATGCCTCTGAAGTCGTGCTGGAAGCGAAGTGCAGTCTCTTCGAGATGGCCGGTCCCATGTGTCTCGTCGCACCCACGGGTCTCAGCTGTGCTGCAGATGTGGGTAGAGGTCGGAGAGGTCTGGGAGTCTGGGTCTCGTCGGGCTCTGAAGTCTGGATCCGGCAGGAAGGACAACAAAGTGGACCGCTAGGACGCTTGATGGTGCCTGCAGTTGCAGGGTGGACACTCCTTGCCCACAAGGGAGATTCTTCAGTCTTATGTGGAGCAGAACGTCAAAGTCCAGGGAAAGTCGTAAACTAGTGAAGCAAAAAGCAAAAATCTGGGGTGACCATAGGATTGCAGACCCTACTCTCCTATAACTGCAATACTGGATAACTGCAGTTACAGGTAAGTAACACATTCCTTATCCAGTATTATGGGTATCTTTCCTAGATTCACATGCCTGAATCAGAGTAGCGAGCAATAACAAGCACATTTCGAATGGTACAACAGTAACTCGCACTAGATAATAACATATCAATTGTGAAATGCAAAAGGTACCAAAATGCAATAGTAGAGAGAAATGTGCAAGTAGACAGTAGGAAGGTGGGATGAAAGAGAAGGCGCACCTCTAATGAAATAGATGACGGAGCACAGCTTGTCCCACTGCTGCATCTTTCATAAGTTCAGTATCCAAGCAGTAGTGCCTGGTGAACGTATGAGGCTTCTTCCATGTCGCCGCTCTGCAGATGTCAATGATGGCACTCCCGCAAAGAGCGCCATGGAGGTCGAGACTGCTCTAGTGGAATGAGCACGAACCTTGAAATGCAGAGGATGTCCTGCTTGCTGATGACAGAAAGCAATAGCTGCAGAGATCCAACGTGAAATGCTCTGCTACGAAGAGTTGGTTAGATTTTCGAAATGTCTTTATTCTGTGGATGTAGAACTTCAGACAGCGTTTGAGATCAAGAGTGTGGAGAGACCTCTCTGCTGCGGAATGTGGATTCGGGAAGAAAGACCGCAGTACTATAGGCTCATTAAGGTGATAGTCAGATGGGACCTTTGGAATGAATTTAGGATAAGTCCTCAGAATCACTCTGTCCTGCCTGAATTGGAGGAAAGGGTCTTGAATTGAAAAGGCTTGGAGTTCGCTTACTCTTCTCGCTGAGGTAAGCGCCAATAGAAGAGCCGATTTCCAGGAAAGAGATTTGATATCAGCTTTGTGTATTGGCTCAAAGGGATGTTTCATTAATTGAGCAAGCACAATGTTCAGCTGCCAGGCAGGCGGTAAAGACTTCACCGGAGAAAATATCCTGAACAAGCCTTTAAGGAATTGTTTTACGAGTCTGCTGGACCAGAGGGAAGTACCAGCTGAGGAACGTCTGAAACGAGATATGGCAGCCCGGTGAACTTTTATTGAAGCATGAGCCAGACCGGAGTTTGCCAAATGAAGAAGGTAAGGTAAGATCTGTGCAGGTGATGAAGAAAAGGGATGTATTTTCTTCGATTTACACCACATGCAGAACCTTTTCCAATTTAGGGAATACGTTTTGTTGGTACTGTCAGCCCGAACCCGGGCTAGAACAGCTCTGCAATCTGGCGGATGTTTAAGTTCTGGAATTCTCTGAACTCAGGAGCCAAGCCGATAATATGAGAGATGCTGGATCCAGATGTTGGACTTGTCCATGGTTCATTGTGAGGAGATTGGGGCACGGCTTCAATTGGATCGGCTGTTCCAGCGATAGGAGATGAAGCTCCGTGAACCAGTGTTGGCGTGGCCACGCTGGAGCTATCAAGATCAGGGTACAAAGTTCCGCCTTCAGCTTCCTGAGTACCCTGGGAATCCGGGGAAAAGGAGGAAATGCGTACGCAAAGACGTTGAACCATGCGATCGAAAATGCATTCCCTAGAGACCCCTTCTGGGGACACCAGCTTGCGTAATGTTGGCATTTGGCGTTGTGTCTGGTTGCGAACAGATCCAGGTGAGGCCTGCCCCATCGGGAGAAGATGTGACTGAAGTTGGTGGTCCAGCTCCCACTCGTGGCACACAGAGCGCTGTCTGCTCAGTGAGTCTGCAAGGACGTATTCTGCCCGAAGGGAAATGTTGTAGCTAGTTTTGAGATTCGCGAGACAACGTCAGAGACAGAGTCCCCCCTTGTTTGTTGATATAGTGCATTGTGGTGGTGTTGTCTGTCCTCACAAGCACTGGGGAGTTTTTGATCCGAGGCAGGAACGCTCGAAGCGCCAGGTAAATTGCTCTTAACTCGAGAAGGTTTACGTGCAGTTGTCTTTCGGCAGGGGACCACTGTCCGTTGATTCTGAGTTCTTGGAGGAACGCCCCCCAACCTTCCAGGGACGCAGCGGTTATAAATCTCTGGTGGGAATGGGTATGAAGGGGTTGTGGGAGAACCCCGAGGTAGCTTCATTCCCATCTAAGGTTATCTTAAAAGAAAAATATTGGGAATTGATTGCGTACCGGAACTGGAACAGTGGTGATCCCTCTACTATGGAGGGTAATTTCCTGGAACATAAATCTTTTCCCAGTTTAGAGCCATATTGGGATGGTATTACAAAACCGGGAGCTAGGAAGCTCTATTTTCAGCTCAGAGCAGGGTCTCTCCCTATAAGATCATTAACTGGAAGATGGACTCTAGGTAGTTCCAAAATGTGCCCGGTTTGTAAAAATGATAGAGACCATTGCCCATCTTCTCTTTGTATGTATAGCCTATAATACCCCCAGACGAGTTTGGCTAAAAGCTGTGTGCAGATTGTTAGGTACAAGGGATAGCGCGGTGGCGCTAAGATTAATTTGCACTAGCACTTTACCTGTTATTTCAGTTGCAGTCGCAAAATATCTGGGCTGGGTCTGGGCCATTAGGAAAACATTTTTGTGAGTAATTTGATTTTCCATAGCATACACAAGACATTAGAAATTTTAAAAATGCATTGAATTCATGCCCAAAGTATATGATAGAGACTACAGGAACATTTGGAACATAGGAATTTTGTGATTGTTTTAAATAGTAATGCTGTCAAATTGTTTTTAATTGTATTTTTACATGTGTTAAATATTGTTAACTGAAATGAATTTATATTAACAAATGGAGGTTTTAATAACCGTGCTTTTATGAGTTTTTTTATCTCGAATAAAGCAAATTTGACTTGACTTGAATATGCGGCGAGACACGAAGCAGGAACGGCATAAGGTTCTGTGGGTGAATCCACCACTGTAGAGCTTTTACCATGGGAGGAGTCACTCGGATTACATTCTTCGAATGATCCTGTACACTGGATCCATTGAGTGGATAGCGCTTCCTGAAGAGGACGCATATGAAGACGGCAGTGTGGAACTAACAGTATGCAAGAAGACATCAACCCTAGCAGGGACTTGTAAAGGCGCACCGTGAGGGTTTCTGCTGGTTTGTACACGGGCCGCCAAGGATGACAGCTTGGATTGATACTCCTGTGAAGGGAATGCTTTCTTCTGAGCCGTATCTAGGACAGCGCCTCGGAAAGTGAGACGCTGGGATGGCTGAAGGACGGAATTGTCTCGATTGAGAGTAAGGCCCAAGTCGTTGAAAAGTTGAAGATAGGCGTTGGAGGACTTGATCACGCCTGCAAAAGAAGGTGCCTTGACTAGCCAGTCGTCCAAGTATGGGAAGACTTGGTGATGTTGTTGCCGGAGGTACACTGCTACTGGAGACAGGCATTTTGTAAAAATGCGTGGTGCCGACTTCAGGCCGAAGGGTAACACCGAAACTGGTAGTTTTTGCCTGCCACAGCGAGCCTGAGCTATTGCTTGTGATTTCCGTGGATAGGCACGTGAAAATAAGCATCTTGAAGGTCTAGAGACACCATGAAATCGTTCGCATTGAGGAGTTGTAGCACCTCCTGAATGGACACCATACGGAATGACTGTTTCTTGAGATACTTTTTTAAGTTTCTTAAGTCCAATATAGGTCTCCATTTTTTCTCTTTCTTCCGAATTAAGGAGAATCGGGAGTAGAACCCCTTGCCTCTCTGATCGCGAGGGACTCTTTCTATAGCACCTTTCTGGAGCATTAGTGAGACCTCCAATTGCAGCAGATGTAAATTCTTGTGGAGCATTGGGCGAGGAGGAGTTTGAGGCGGAGTTTCTATGAACTCCAGAGAGTGTCCGAATTGAACTAGTTGGAGGACCCATCGATCCGTAGTGATTTTTCTCCAATTTTGTAGGAAAGATGAAATTCTTCCTCCAACTTTGCATGGAAGAGAAGAAGTGGAGACCTGTGGCAGAGAGAAGTCATTGTCTTCTGGCTGTGTCCTTCTTTCCTCCTCGACCACGAAAGGAAGACTTAATGTAGGACGACTGTTGTTGTTGTCTTTGCTGGTATTGGGGTTTGTACTGCTGATTTGAGCTGTACGAGGACCGGTAACCTTGAAAATCTCCTCTTGAAGATTGGCCTCTCCCTCTGGAGCCCCGAAAGGGAGGATTTTTAAACTGGAGGGTACCCAGTGCCTTCGCTGTATCGGTATCTTTTTTAATACCTTGAAACGCCTCATCTATGTGTGCTCCAAATAGAAGTTGGCCATCGTAAGGCATGTCGAGCACCTTAGTTTGCACTTCCGGCCAGAAGGTAGTTGCTTTGAGCCAGCCTTGTCGTCTCAGCACCGCAGCCCCAGCTAGCTGGCGGAAACCCGTCGATGCGATATACATCGTACAGCCAATCCTCTGAGGCTGAGCGCTCGCCTTCTAAGAGAATCTTTTTTGCCTCTTCTTTTTCTTCCGACAATGATCCCAAATATGGGGCGATATCAGCCCACATTTGACGGTTGTAACGTCCTAACAGTGCCATGGAGTTTGCAGCTTGCATTGTCAACGCGGACATCAAAGAAAACCGCTTCCCAATATTGTCCAGTTTTCGTCCCTCGTTATCCGGTGGCGCAGTTAGAGCAGCAGAAGGATTTTTTGATTTGCGCTGCGCTGCTTGGGTAATGAGCGAGTCCGGCTTGGGATGGCCAGTAAGGCAAGTTGGAGCCGTGTCTGAAGCCCTATATGTCTTGTCCAGCCTGGGCAGAACTGGGGGCAAGGAAGAAGGGTTTTGCATGATCTTAACCCCTTGGTCCCAAATGTAGTCTATGATAGGTATGGACCTAACAGCCTTTTTGAACGGTTCCTTGAAATCATAAAGGAAGCAGTCTTGTTGTTGGGTAGTTATTGGAATCTTGAAACGCAAAGCCGCCCTTTCTAGGATATTATGGAATCCCCCAATGTCCTCCGGGGGGGGGATCGGCTTGCGTTGGCACAGGAGATGCTGGACATGGAATGACGTAATCATCCCACTCGTCATGTGAGTCCTGGCGTTCCCCTTCCTCCTGCTGTTGCTCCTCTTCTTCATCATCTGAGGATGGAGGATGCTGTGCAGGATCCGGGTGAAGCACTAGAGGTGGAGGTCGAGGTCTAGGCGGAGGGGTAACCACTGAAGGTGGTGGAGGTGTAGAGGGAAACCTCTGTTTGTAGTCCGCAATCAAGAACTGCAGATCCGTGACTATGGATGCAGGAAGACACACCATAGGTTGAGGAGGAGGAGGAGGAGGAGGAGGAGGAGGCTGGAATTCCTCCCCGTAATCCACTTGTTCGTCCTGCTCTTGTTCTCCATAATCTGAAATCTCGTGATATTTTACGTGCAGTTCAGATGGACTAGTAGCTGTCTGGAACATAGAACCCTCATCCGAGTCTTCGTTATCCAGAAGATGCGCAGGTGGTAAAGCCTGGACTCTGCTCGGAGAG
Source organism: Lissotriton helveticus (assembly GCF_964261635.1). NCBI lineage: Eukaryota > Metazoa > Chordata > Amphibia > Caudata > Salamandridae > Lissotriton > Lissotriton helveticus. Next base: position 648,004,871 of record NC_136059.1, read on the forward strand.
GTTAGATCCAGTGACAGAGTGCACTTAGTAATTTTTAAGTGAACATATGCACTTTTCAAGGTAGGTTCCTGTGTCGTCGTCGAGCCCGTCGACGGGGTGGTCATCGACGGAGGGACGTCGACGACTGATCCAGAAGGCATCGTCGACGGTTGCGGCGTCGGCGGTGATTTCTTCGTTGTCGACGCGATGGAGCCTTCATCGACGTCGATGATGTCTTCGTCGACGACGACGATGGAGCTTTCGTCGTCGACGATATAGACTTCGTCGACGTGGAAGCGCTCGGCGACGACGATGATGTCTTTATCTTTATAATAGATGAAATGGACCTACCTGTCGACGATGAGGATGTTGTAGGCGTCGACGTGGATAATGAAGAGAACGCCACAGAAGTGGAGATGGTCGCTGTCGACACTGTCACAGGCAGAGCTGAAGAGGTTGTGAAGGGTTTCTTAAAAGGTGGAAGCAGAGCCCTGAGGAGAAACCTTCACAGGCAGGACCTTAGAATGAACCTCTGAAGACTTCAGCGGCTTCTTTTGAGGTGGCTCTGAAGACGGTCCTGGGGATGTCACTCTAGGTCTTTTAGGAGAGGAATGTGGACTCCTGAAGACTGCCTGGTCTTTATCCTTCAGTCTCTGTAGCCATATAAACAGGCGCCCCTCTCTGTCCTTGAGGGTCTTTGTTGAAAATGTCCGACAGACCTTACAATCCTTAGAAGAGTGGTCTGGGTAGAGAAAATAAAGGCAATCCTTATGCTTGTCATCCACATGAAGCCTCTTCTTGCCACAAGAGGCACAAGGTCTAAAAGGTCCTTTTTTAGGAGTAGAGGCACAAGGTCTAAAAGGTCCTTTTTTAGGAGTATCAGCCATGGTAACCTGAAAACCCCACACAGCTGAAGAAATTCTGTGAGACAAGTACTGGAAAATCCAGATAAGTAAGGAAAACTGAGCAGAGCTCAGTGGAGACTCCCTTAGCACGACGTGCGGTAGAAAATCTGAGGGACCAAAGCTCCTTCCAGGAAGGTTCTAGAGGGTGGTGATAGCTGATTGGCTCTTGGCCAAAGTTTGGTCCTTTTCACAAAAGGACATGGATATGTTACTAATGAGATGCCTCTGGCCCATTACTATGTATATATGTCTATATGACATTACTTTATTTATGTACCGGGGACTCCCACCCCGACGACGGGGAAGGATTCAGGCATGTGAATCTATGAAAGATACCGACAATACTGGATAAAGGAGGAACATCCGGTGTTATGGGCATCGAACGCGGTTCCCTACCTGGGAATCCAACTGGCTCCCACCATACAGGCTACCACTGAGATTAATTACTCCAATCTTCACACCCATATCAGTAAGGCACTAAATAGGTGGAAACACTGCACGATATCCTGGATAGGGTAGATTGCAGCTATCAAGATGACCATCCTCCCCCAAATCTTGTACCTTTTCCAGACCCGGGGCTGGATCCAACAGGCCCAGGCAGACCTGTCGCGCTTTATCTGGCACGGGCGCATAACGCGATTCCAAAACCACATTGCGGTTCTTCCAGTGGAGAGGGGAGGAGTGGGGGTACCCGACATTCAGCTATACTTCCACGCTGCCCAACTTAGATATCTGGTAGAGTGGCACCGCCTGGAATCTGAAAAACACTGGCTGATCCAGGACCAGGCGGTGGCAGGCAGGGGTGCCCTTTCTCTATAAACATAGGTCTCCAAACCTATATGCTTTATACATCATGAGCACTATAGTGTATTCCTGGGACCATACGAACATCTCCAACCAGCTGACTACCTTCCCATCACCCCTCACACCGTTATTTGATAACCTTGAGTTTCATCCTGGCACGGTTGCTTCCACCTTTAAGTGATGGCGCTCTTCTCCATGTAGGTCGTTGGGCCACCTCTTCGACCTGGGTGGTATAATTCCATTTCCGCAGCTCAAAGAGGACTATGGCCTCACGGAACTAGAGCGCCTGCCATACTTACAAGTCAGACATTGGGCACTACATCTAAATTTTAGACCGCAGGCACAGCGTCTCTTGACACCGTGCGAAAAGTGGCTTGTAACGCGCACCTCTGACAAGAAAATTATCTCTGACCTCTACAAAATGCTGCTCACCACTACCACACACACGCGGGCCATTCAAGATGTGAAAGAGATCTGGGGAGAACACAGTCATAAAGAATGGGAGGACATTTACCATAGGGCAAGACACTCAGCGAATCATATGGGCCTCACTGAGACCCTGACCAAAGTTGCCACTTACTGGTACTACATGCCGGAGCGCATACACCACTTCGACCTGCTCCAGAATGACCTGTGTTGGAGGGAATGCGGGGAGGTGGATACCGTTCTCTGGAGCGGTCCTATACAACCAGACTGGACCCAAGCTCTCGACCAAGTACACCTCGAGACACAGATCCCACGCTTCCCCTCTTACATTCTCCTGGGCCTGCCCAACCAGTTGACATATCAACATAAATCGCAGAGGGGCTGGTTGATTGGCATTGCTCTAGGAGTGGCGACATAAAACATCCTGATACCCTGGCGCTCTACCCAGCTCCCGACACACACTGGCTGGCTCCAGCGGTTGTGGTCAGTGTTGGGCAGATGGTCTGAATTCCCTGAGTTGTGGTGACCTTTCCTCACTCTACTAGTGTCGGAGTTCCGAGAGCTAACATGCCCTCAGTATCTCCGACTCCTCCGCCCTCAAGATACACAAATTCCAGATGCCAATTCAAAGAAAAAACGCAAACCAAAGATAAGCACTAGCCTACTTCCCTTTTTCTCTTTTGTTGTTCAAGGTGGATGAGGGTGGGGGGTGGAGCTCTCTTAAGTGTTCACTTTCTTTACCAAATTTGGGGGCCCGCTCCATTCTTATTGCCTTTGGTAACGACACGTATTGCGACCTTGTTGTCCCACATGCATTGATTTATCGGAGCGGAGAGCCTTGTCTTTTCTATCTGTTTAAAAATCAATACAATGTTTAAACCATAAAGTAGGTTGAAAAGCAACTACAGGAGGGCTTTTGTGCTGTTCCACATTGACATTTCTTTCTTGCTTTTCGGATATACAAGAAATGTGGCTACTGTTTGTGCATTCTGTTTTCTGCCTCTTTTCTATGATCTTACGTTTGTGCAGCGCATTGCGTAGGTACAGAAGCACGGTCTTTCAAGTATCCTGGTCACGGGTGTCTCCTATTCTCTATTTAAATACATTCATGGTCTTATTTCTTGGAGCTTTCCCTGAGTTTTGTGACAACCAGCCTCCAGAGAGGCAACTCAGAATTTCCATACTTTTAAGTTTCACTTCTTCATGCACATTTCTGCTCTCTTACAAAGAGAATTCATATGAACTGGACCTTTGTATCTGGATTTGTGTCATATTCGACTATTGGATACCATACTGTGGGGCAGATTTACAAGCCCCTTGTATAATTTTTGTGCTGCCGTTGCGTCACTTTTTGTGACCCAACGGCGGCGTAAAAATGCAGCCCACTTACAACGTGACGCATCTAGGGAAATGTGTCACGTGGTAAAGCCCTGCGTCACATTATACCTGCGTCAGGTACAATGTATGCAGGGTGGGTGTTCCAACTCAAAAAAGCCTTGTAGAAGTGACGCAGTGAAATCTACAAGATTTCACTGCATCACTTCTAAGACGCCACTGCGTCAAAACCTTAAGCCTGCTTGAAGCAGGCGCAAGGAGTGGTGCAGTGTAATCAGAATAGGCCTCCACATGCATTGCTGGAGTTGTGTCGTGCTTGCGACAAGACTCCAGCAATGCATGACTTTTGCACCAACAGATGCGTATGAATTTCTGACGCATCTGTCAATCCTTGCGTCATGGTGCGCTGTATTGTAAATACGGCGCATCCATGGTGGCGCAGGGAAAGTGAATCATCTCTACAGATGCGTCATTTACTTGTCAATCTTCCCCTATGTCCTTATGCCTAATTCCATGACTACTTTTTGCAGGCCTTTAGGAAGTCTGTCTTTACTTTAAAATGTGTGCACTATGGTAATTCAAGGCTGATGGTTCTATACATTGTTACCTGCTGGAACATCCAAAAATTATTGCTCTCCGAGGTTCTCCAGGATAGGCCCCATGCTATTTAAATCTCAGAGGCAGACTTACCACTGTTTCCCAAATCCAAGTCTTAAAGCTCCTCTAGTTAACTTTGAAGTTACTTAATAAACAATGAAAGGCTCCAGTCTAAGCAGCCATGTGTCTAGTCATATGGGTGTTGTGCAGGCCAAGTCATACTACTGATAAGTTCTTTATTGTGGGGACTCCATTTCAAAATTCACCACCTCCCATGAGCCACCAGTTACAGATGATACCCAGAACCCAACACTGTTTACAATTTAGAGCTGTATCAGTTTACTCAAGTCTTATCAGTATTCCACTCTTCACAATGATACAGTGGTAATGTTAATTGTTCCGAGGGTTCCTCTCCACAGTCTAGCGGAGCAGGTCAATGTTGAGAGCTGATGGGTCTCTTGAGGGATGCTTGAGCCTTACTCACAGAGAGGCCCAGTCAGGAGCACCCGTACGCCTAGGCCCACGGAAAGGAAAAGGAGCACCTCCCCACACCCTTCATTGGCTGATTGCTCCAGAGGACTGCTAATATGAAGATCCTGGCTCATACCGGGTTGGAGATCCTGGCTCATACCGGGTGAGGCTTTGGAGGCTCTCCACTAGCCCAGTCTCCCAGTTGCTGGAGCTCCCCTCTGATATGAATCAACATGTTTTTGCAGCCTCCAAAAGCCACCCTGCTCCCAAGTCTTCTCTCTGCAGTCTTCATTTCAGGTGGAGGGGGTGGGTGACAGATCAAGTGCCAGGAGGTGGGGGGAGGTCAGATGAGGTACCGACAGGGGGCAAGATTTTGTATCCGTTCCAAGGGAAGATGTCTTCAGGTCAAAGAAAGCTCTGTTTTGCGGCTTCTTTAGTGGTCATCCCAGCGCTCTCGTTCTATGTGGAAAATTTTGGTGATGGCAGACCAGACATCTGTCTCACTACAAGTAATAACCGACATACAACTCAAGAGGGTCAAACAAGTCAAGTAGCAGTATTCCCACTGCTCTTTTGATCATGAACATGAGTGTTGGTCTTATGTAGTTAGCATAATTGAAAGAAATCTTCCCAGCACTCAAGGTATAGTGCAATCGGTTGTTGTGCCATAGGAAATATTATTTTCGATGTTTGCATCATAAGATTATCTTTCCACATGACTTCTGTGTCGTTGTTTTGTGAAACTAGTTAAGTCTCAATTATCAGTGAATAATTAATTTGGATAGATCTCACCCTTTATTCGATCAAAGAAGTAAGCTATATATCTCATAGTGATTAGGTGAAACTGTGAACTTAAAGTGTTTGTAGTTTTCTTAAGATGTGGAAAATAAAACTAGCACATTATATTTTGTAAAATAGTGATTTATTACAAAATGCAATTTTAGAAAACATTAACTCACATATATCATTCTTTCAACTGTAGGTTTTCTGATATAAATACAATTTTTTTAATGATTATTTTTACAAAAATAATTGATTTAACACAAAAAACTAAACTTTTCCTCCTTGTTTAGTTAGAAAACAAGCAGCAGATGAATGCATGGAGCCTCATGTCCTTGGATTCTACCTGTAAAAGCTTTTTAGTAGTGAACTGTCCCCAAACGCCTTCCAACAAACAAAATCAGAGAGACTCAACCAGATCATCATCACTCCATTCTTCCTGAAATTAAAATTGAAAGAAGTCAACTAAAGCAACTTTTATATGACATATGTATCAAATTTATCAAAGACTGGATTGAAGCTATTCCCATAATCTTGTGCAAATCTTAACAGTAGATTATGAGGGCTTTTTACCTTTAATCGTTATTTAGATTTCACAAACAGTTCAGATGCATGCAATGTGACTTAGCATAGATTAAATTCTCTAGTTTCAATCAATGGAAACAAGTGGTATTTATGTATGTATGTATGTAAATATACATAGCACAGTGGCAGTTTCTAGTTAGGTCAGACTTTCTGTAGGAAGATAGTTTTTGTTTTGCTAATAGCTTTGGCGCCATTAGTGGAATCTTCACAAAACTTTCCTCCAAAAAGTTCACCAACTTCCGCTCCTTCATGAAAAGTTTTGGGGTGATCCAAAAAACAGCGCAAGAGAAAAAGGGGGTACTCAAAACACTTTCTCCATGCAATATCCAGAATTTTAGACCACACTGAAGCCAAAATGGCTGAACACATTTAGACGAAATTTGGGAGCAAGCTAGATCTTTGAAGTTAGCTTTTTGCGATTTGGTGTAAATTTGTTCAGTAGTTTTGGAGAAATTAAAGTTTAAAATGTATAGATATATTAACTGTTGGACTAAAATTAAAAAAATTCAAGCCCCCTAATTGGAGCGAGCAATCCGATTGGCTGGCTGCAACATGAATACAAATGTTGTGTTGACTATTACAGGAATCAAGGACTTGGTCCTCTGTCCTCAATTTTTTTAAATAAAAGTATATAAGAGGGCTGGGTAGTAATACCCTGATCCCCAAGACCTTATGAGGGGGTCCTAGAGGGACTACCTTGTCACCAAAAAAAGAAAAGAAAATGTTTTTGCTTGCTTTGCATGGAATGCTACTGTATTTTACTTGGATTTTCCCAGGGGTGTGCTAGTGTTCGGTGAACATTTAAGGGGTCATTAGGATGGCGGGCGGACTTAGTCCGCCCGTCATCCTATCAGTTATTGGGACCGCCCGCCATAAGGGCAGGGGTCCCGTGGGGGGTATTAGGATGCGCCTGCCACTGTGGCGGGCGCATCCTGCATTTTTAGCATTGTGGCGGGCGGTGCTCTCAGCATCTAAACAAGCCCATGCTAATATGGCTGGCGGTGTCTATTAGACACCGCCACCATATTAGACCTTTTCCGCCCCAGTCGCAAGGCGACCAGTGCGGAAAAGCGGCGGTGGTCTTTCTGTCCGCCGCGGTCCCCCCCGCCATACTAATGGCGGGCGGATTGCCCCCTCTCCAGGCCGGCAGCGGCTACCGCCAGCCTGGCGGGGGCAATCCGCCTGCCATCCTAATGGGCCCCTGAATGTTTGGAGAGAGAGGCCTGAGGCCCCCTTCCCTGTGCTGAGTTAAGTCCCCAAGGAAACCCTCCCCCGGGGGCCCGCATGGAACGCTGACCCTGTATCCCCATCCGCTAGGACAGAAAATGTGTGGAGCAGCGAAATGGTGGCTAGGGAAGGGTGTTTTGCTCCCACCAGTGGCAGCCAATAGAAAATGCTGGTTCCGCCCAGCGGGAGACACCGGTAATACTGCTGATTTCTGCACAGCCTCAGAGAACAAGCAAAGCCTGCAGGAGGCCTTGGGGCTCCCCAGCAGACCCCAAAGGAAAGAGAAAGCTGTGGGTGTCCCAGCCAGGAACAGGCCCTGCAAACAAAAAATGTTTTTTTTTGCGGCCTCATGCAACATTATTTATTGTACATGAGGGACCAGAGCCGCTCATTTTCTTTTTTTCCACTGCTCACAGCATGAAGCGCCCCAGAATTACTTTTGTGTCCCAGTTAGTTACCCTTCAGGATATCTTGAAGACCCACAAGTAATTTCTCTTTTCTACCTCAATTATCTGGCACCTACATACTACAAGGCCCATATAAGATACCATTCTAAAAATCTAAAACTATACTCCTAGTAAGGCCAATGCTGATACCATCTAAATAGGAGTATTCTGCATTTCTCTCTACTTCTGACAATAAAAAACATGTAGGTGGCAGACTATGAAAAGAGAAATACCAGACAAGTCCAGGTCTTTTCTAAGGCATCTGTAATATCTATGTGCAATTTACCATTTGCTGTCTGAAACAAAAAACATAGCAGGCACACTCAATACAACCTCAGGACCAAGTAACCAATAAGTACCAGCATATTACTGGAAAATAATTATCTCTCAAAATACAGTTTCGGGGATCAGGATCCAAAGAATATGAAGGATGTAGATTTTAGGTGATACTTCCAGCATTTAGGAAATGTTGGCTAAATTTCAGCATAAATTCACATTTATTTGTTTTTCGAATACAAATAATAACTTGAGATCCAAACGTCTACAGGCCATCATCAGGGTAAGAAGAGAGCTTCAAAATCTGAACGAGACTAACATTCCTCTTAAGCTCTCATTACAAATTACAATGCCATGATACCCGATTTGGCCACTAACTTTCTTTACAAACCGTATCATAAATTACATTAAAGCAATAAAACTAGATTTCTGATTCTGCCCTCAGCTGACATTTCAGCAGCAAATAGCTGCTGAAACATCAGGGTGGAAAATGCCTGAATATTTTGAAAATCGTACAAGAACAAATAGCACAAATACAGATTTCTACAGTAATTTGCAATTACTCAGGGACTCCTCAGGGCAACACTTGGAACGTCAGGACATTCCTACAATTTGGAATTGTTGATACCTTCGGGTACTTAGAAGTATACTTGTAAGCATTAGGAAGTAGGAATTTTGGGTCTGGGAATACCACATCAGTATTCTTGAGTCACCTGTAATGAGGGCCTTAGACTCAACCACAGTCTTCACGAACAAGAGGTTTATGAAACTGTTTCTTATCAGTTGTTATTTACATTAAAAACGAACACCAATGTTATGATATTCTTTAAAGAATTGGGAGGGGAAAAAGGAGACAATTATGGAAACCGGAAGGATAAACACATAAAATGTGAAACTTTTAGCTGAAGAGTTAGGAGAATAGGCAAAAGATGTTACAGCTAATTGAATAGTGAAATCAGCCCTCTTACAAATGTGAGAGAATGAAAATAACTTGCATAAAACGTCACACTGATCCAGCCACTGCAGGCACAGACATTTATTTAACCTAAATTCTTACTGTATAATCTGTCATCTTAAATTAACAGTTGTGATAAAGAATAATGGATAACTAGAGGAATAAAAGCAACAATGATGCACTGACCTCATCCATTTTTGCTTTCTTGGTGATGTACTCATCGTCTTCAAAACCTTTTCTCTTCCTTTAAAGTCCAAAACAATGACATTATCTTTTAAGAATACATTTATCGTTAACATAGTGCCACCAAGCCAAAATAGATCATTGTTTTGTTGATTAATTTCCATATTAGTAAATTTATATACATAATAGGAGTGGCAAATGTCCCCACTATTCTATAATTCATGGTTACTTGTGCACTGCCAATAGCATATAATGACAATCAATTAGTTCCTTCAGTGTCAAGACCTCCTCACCAACCAATCTTTCTGCATAGTTTTCTTATTTGCCACAGCATAGCATCGGTCTGTTGTACAAAAATTCATACCATTAGCAGACATTCGTTCATTGCTTACCGTATTTAGAACTAGCTTTGTTTCATTTACTAACAACTATCAAACATTATGCCATGGAATTCTACTTGATCACTCAACATGCAATGGTCAATTGTGAATGTTCTGCTTTAAAGACCAACTGAACTTTTTCTTTTGATCTGTTCTGAAACAAACAGAGCTCCAAATGGAAATCTCATTTAAAAATGCCAGCACCGGGGGGCGTGGCAAGATGGCGACGGAGTAAGACGTGATTCCGAGTCCCTCCGGGGCCAATTTCATCAGCTTTAACTAGCAGCTTCCTGGGGCGCGCTTTCGCCTGTGCTTCTGGCTCCCCTAAGTGCCGGGGGTGCGGAGTGACGACCGGAGGGGTTTGCCGGTCCGCTGCTGTGCTGAATAGTATTTACAACAAGGGGTGGTGAGGGACAGAGTCTCTGAATTAAGCAGAATACTCTCACCCAGTCAAGAGATCAGGGCTAGATCCAACACCGTTTTTTAGCTCACTGCACCATCCCAGTTTCAGAACCTGGCTGTATGCAAATTAGTCTGTTCCTGTCCCAGTGCATGATGGGAACAGGGCAAACCAAACTACAAAAGCCAATTCTTACACTGGGAAGGAAACAAGCTTCCGGGGACCGGTTTCTGGCATTACAGCCGTCTTCGGCCCGGCTTGCTTGAATCCTGATGGTGCAATGAGCAAGGGACTCATGTCTGAGTATACCCTTCCACGCTTAGGGTGGACAAAAATATTTACAACAAGGGGTGGTGAGGGACAGAGTCTCTGAATTAAGCAGAATACTCTCACCCAGTCAAGAGATCAGGGCTAGATCCAACACCGTTTTTTAGCTCACTGCACCATCCCAGTTTCAGAACCTGGCTGTATGCAAATTAGTCTGTTCCTGTCCCAGTGCATGATGGGAACAGGGCAAACCAAACTACAAAAGCCAATTCTTACACTGGGAAGGAAACAAGCTTCCGGGGACCGGTTTCTGGCATTACAGCCGTATTCGGCCCGGCTTGCTTGAATCCTGATGGTGCAATGAGCAAGGGACTCATGTCTGAGTATACCCTTCCACGCTTAGGGTGGACAAAAATATTTACAACAAGGGGTGGTGAGGGACAGAGTCTCTGAATTAAGCAGAATACTCTCACCCAGTCAAGAGATCAGGGCTAGATCCAACACCGTTTTTTAGCTCACTGCACCATCCCAGTTTCAGAACCTGGCTGTATGCAAATTAGTCTGTTCCTGTCCCAGTGCATGATGGGAACAGGGCAAACCAAACTACAAAAGCCAATTCTTACACTGGGAAGGAAACAAGCTTCCGGGGACCGGTTTCTGGCATTACAGCCGTCTTCGGCCCGGCTTGCTTGAATCCTGATGGTGCAATGAGCAAGGGACTCATGTCTGAGTATACCCTTCCACGCTTAGGGTGGACAAAAATATTTACAACAAGGGGTGGTGAGGGACAGAGTCTCTGAATTAAGCAGAATACTCTCACCCAGTCAAGAGATCAGGGCTAGATCCAACACCGTTTTTTAGCTCACTGCACCATCCCAGTTTCAGAACCTGGCTGTATGCAAATTAGTCTGTTCCTGTCCCAGTGCATGATGGGAACAGGGCAAACCAAACTACAAAAGCCAATTCTTACACTGGGAAGGAAACAAGCTTCCGGGGACCGGTTTCTGGCATTACAGCCGTATTCGGCCCGGCTTGCTTGAATCCTGATGGTGCAATGAGCAAGGGACTCATGTCTGAGTATACCCTTCCACGCTTAGGGTGGACAAAAATATTTACAACAAGGGGTGGTGAGGGACAGAGTCTCTGAATTAAGCAGAATACTCTCACCCAGTCAAGAGATCAGGGCTAGATCCAACACCGTTTTTTAGCTCACTGCACCATCCCAGTTTCAGAACCTGGCTGTATGCAAATTAGTCTGTTCCTGTCCCAGTGCATGATGGGAACAGGGCAAACCAAACTACAAAAGCCAATTCTTACACTGGGAAGGAAACAAGCTTCCGGGGACCGGTTTCTGGCATTACAGCCGTCTTCGGCCCGGCTTGCTTGAATCCTGATGGTGCAATGAGCAAGGGACTCATGTCTGAGTATACCCTTCCACGCTTAGGGTGGACAAAAATATTTACAACAAGGGGTGGTGAGGGACAGAGTCTCTGAATTAAGCAGAATACTCTCACCCAGTCAAGAGATCAGGGCTAGATCCAACACCGTTTTTTAGCTCACTGCACCATCCCAGTTTCAGAACCTGGCTGTATGCAAATTAGTCTGTTCCTGTCCCAGTGCATGATGGGAACAGGGCAAACCAAACTACAAAAGCCAATTCTTACACTGGGAAGGAAACAAGCTTCCGGGGACCGGTTTCTGGCATTACAGCCGTCTTCGGCCCGGCTTGCTTGAATCCTGATGGTGCAATGAGCAAGGGACTCATGTCTGAGTATACCCTTCCACGCTTAGGGTGGACAAAAATATTTACAACAAGGGGTGGTGAGGGACAGAGTCTCTGAATTAAGCAGAATACTCTCACCCAGTCAAGCGATCAGGGCTAGATCCAACACCGTTTTTTAGCTCACTGCACCATCCCAGTTTCAGAACCTGGCTGTATGCAAATTAGTCTGTTCCTGTCCCAGTGCATGATGGGAACAGGGCAAACCAAACTACAAAAGCCAATTCTTACACTGGGAAGGAAACAAGCTTCCGGGGACCGGTTTCTGGCATTACAGCCGTCTTCGGCCCGGCTTGCTTGAATCCTGATGGTGCAATGAGCACTGCACCATCAGGATTCAAGCAAGCCGGGCCGAAGACGGCTGTAATGCCAGAAACCGGTCCCCGGAAGCTTGTTTCCTTTCCGGTAAAGAATTGGCTTGGTAGTTTGGTCTGCCCTGTTCCCATGATGCACTGGGCCAGGGTCAGACTAATTTGCATGTAGCCAGATTCTGAACTGGGATGTTGCAGTGAGCTAAAAAACGGTGATGGATCAAGCCCTGATCTTTTGACTGGGTAGGAGTGTTCTGCTTAATTCAGATACTCTGTCCATCACCACCCCCTTTTGAATCGTTTTGGCCACCACAAGTGTGGAAGGGTATGCTCAGATGTGAGTCCCTTGCTCACTGCACCATCAGGATTCAAGCAAGCCGGGCCGAAGACGGCTGTAATGCCAGAAACCGGTCCCCGGAAGCTTGTTTCCTTTCCGGTAAAGAATTGGCTTGGTAGTTTGGTCTGCCCTGTTCCCATGATGCACTGGGCCAGGGTCAGACTAATTTGCATGTAGCCAGATTCTGAACTGGGATGGTGCAGTGAGCTAAAAAACGGTGATGGATCAAGCCCTGATCTTTTGACTGGGTAGGAGTGTTCTGCTTAATTCAGATACTCTGTCCATCACCACCCCCTTTTGAATCGTTTTGGCCACCACAAGTGTGGAAGGGTATGCTCAGATGTGAGTCCCTTGCTCACTGCACCATCAGGATTCAAGCAAGCCGGGCCGAAGACGGCTGTAATGCCAGAAACCGGTCCCCGGAAGCTTGTTTCCTTTCCGGTAAAGAATTGGCTTGGTAGGTTGGTCTGCCCTGTTCCCATGATGCACTGGGCCAGGGTCAGACTAATTTGCATGTAGCCAGATTCTGAACTGAGATGGTGCAGTGAGCTAAAAAACGGTGATGGATCAAGCCCTGATCTTTTGACTGGGTAGGAGTGTTCTGCTTAATTCAGATACTCTGTCCATCACCACCCCCTTTTGAATCGTTTTGGCCACCACAAGTGTGGAAGGGTATGCTCAGATGTGAGTCCCTTGCTCACTGCACCATCAGGATTCAAGCAAGCCGGGCCGAAGACGGGTGTAATGCCAGAAACCGGTCCCCGGAAGCTTGTTTCCTTTCCGGTAAAGAATTGGCTTGGTAGTTTGGTCTGCCCTGTTCCCATGATGCACTGGGCCAGGGTCAGGGTCAGACTAATTTGCATGTAGCCAGATTCTGAACTGGGATGGTGCAGTGAGCTAAAAAACGGTGATGGATCAAGCCCTGATCTTTTGACTGGGTAGGAGTGTTCTGCTTAATTCAGATACTCTGTCCATCACCACCCCCTTTTGAATCGTTTTGGCCACCACAAGTGTGGAAGGGTATGCTCAGATGTGAGTCCCTTGCTCACTGCACCATCAGGATTCAAGCAAGCCGGGCCGAAGACGGCTGTAATGCCAGAAACCGGTCCCCGGAAGCTTGTTTCCTTTCCGGTAAAGAATTGGCTTGGTAGTTTGGTCTGCCCTGTTCCCATGATGCACTGGGCCAGGGTCAGACTAATTTGCATGTAGCCAGATTCTGAACTGGGATGGTGCAGTGAGCTAAAAAAACGGTGATGGATCAAGCCCTGATCTTTTGACTGGGTAGGAGTGTTCTGCTTAATTCAGATACTCTGTCCATCACCACCCCCTTTTGAATCGTTTTGGCCACCACAAGTGTGGAAGGGTATGCTCAGATGTGAGTCCCTTGCTCACTGCACCATCAGGATTCAAGCAAGCCGGGCCGAAGACGGCTGTAATGCCAGAAACCGGTCCCCGGAAGCTTGTTTCCTTTCCGGTAAAGAATTGGCTTAGTAGTTTGGTCTGCCCTGTTCCCATGATGCACTGGGCCAGGGTCAGACTAATTTGCATGTAGCCAGATTCTGAACTGGGATGGTGCAGTGAGCTAAAAATCGGTGATGGATCAAGCCCTGATCTTTTGACTGGGTAGGAGTGTTCTGCTTAATTCAGATACTCTGTCCATCACCACCCCCTTTTGAATCGCTGTGCTGAATAGGGTCCGATTCGGGACCGAGGAGTGACCCGGAGGCAGCCTAACCATCAGCGGGGCCGGGTGACGGAGGTCTCGGCTGCTGAGGCGGGCCCGGCGATGTCAGAGGAGCAGCCGCGTCCGCTGTGAGGGCAGCACACGGAGACAGGTGCCTTGCGGAAACTGGGCGACTCTCGGAGCGGAGAGCTTCTAACTGGCACCGGGTGAGCCGCACCGGCCCTTGAGTTTCACGACCCGCTGGGCGCTGCATTGCCGGGCGGCCCTTGTCACCTGAGGCCGCGGCTTGGAGCCCGCAGGCCTCGAGGGGCCCGGTTCGCTGCTGCGCTCGTCGGCTGAGAGCCCGGTGCGGATGTGCAGCGATTGGCGAGACAATCGGCTCGCGTGGGGGCTTAGGAGGAGGTGCTCGGCCTCCTCGGGTCGGTGGAAGATCTGAGCGGACCCCTCGACGGGTTGCGCCTGCGGCCTGCACAGCGGGGGCCCGGAGTGGAGCAGTCCCGGAGGCGTTACAGCCGGCTTCCCTGGCTGCTGCTGGGTGGCGGACTAGCAGTAGAGCATCGAGCAGAAGAGGTGAGCCCTACGACCCCGCCAACGGAGAGACCTGACGTCCCTACCCTGCGACTGCCGCCGGTGGGGACCTCGCGCTGCCTCCCGGCTCCCCGGGGTACGAGGCCCCCCAGTCTGGGCCCTGAGGGTCCCCGGTAGCGCCCCTCCCTGGGCGCCGGAGTGGATTTTCTAGGAGCCCTGAAGGAGGCGAGTTAGCGGCGTGTCCGGCTCTGGCCACAGCGCGCAGTGCCCGGCCTACTGTACTGTGTGGCGACGGTGGCAAGACCAGCGCAGAACTTTATCACTTTAGCCCCGGTCGCCCCATTGTTATACAGAGGAGGCTCACCTGCACAGCCTAGTCTCGCGGAGCGCCCGCACTGAGAGAGAGATCTGGTCTTGCCCTCCAGTCTGCCCATACCGACCTGGCACCATGACCACCAGACCACGCAAGGACAAGCCAGGAAAGGAGGGGGCAACAGAAGGACACCCAGCCGACGACACCACCCGGAACCAGCAAATCCCCCCTGAAGGGTGATGATGAGGCGCCCGCCACCAAGGCTTTCATGGTGGAACTATTCAACGCTATTAAGGAAGACATCTCCGAGCTCCGCTCCCAGCTTGCGTCGGATCTGCCCGAGATGAGGTGAGACGTGGACACCATAGGGGAACGGGTTGGGTTGCGACCCTAGAAGAACACGACGTGGGTCTGGCCGACGATGTGCACCATCTCCAGCAGGACGTTCTTCAGCTCACGGAACAGAATCTGGATCTCCAGGCCCATGCCGAAGATTTAGAAAATAGGTCTCGGCGGAACAACATCAGGATCCGAGCGGTGCCCTGGGACGGTGAGGCCGGCGATTTGAGAGGGCTACGTAGAGGCCCTATTCTTGCAGATCCTAGGGGAGGAGGACTTACATGAAATTCGGATGGATAGGGTCCACCGTGTGAGTCTCCCAAGGGGCTCTGGGTCGCCGCCTCCTGACATTCTGGTCTGTATCCACGACTTTCAGCTGAAGGAGCGTATTCTCAGGAAAGCGAGAGGGATTAATCCGCTGCTCTTCCGTGACCATCGCCCCCAGTTATTCCAGGATCTGGCAGCCTCGACGCTGCAAAAGAGACGCGAGTTTCGGCCAGTAACTGCATACTTGCGTGAACAGCACGTGGCCTATTCCTGGGGTCACCCCTTTCGTCTTATATTCCGGTGGCAGAACAGGCTGGTCCAGGTCCGCTCTTTGCAGGCGGCTAGAGAACTCCTTGGCCTGTCCGACGCATTCCCGGTCCCCGAGGAGCACGGCCCCCCGCCGAGGCGTCGGCGGCGCTCTTCATCATGGCATAGAGTGGGTCCAACGGCTGCGGCACGAAGGCCAGACCCCACTATTAGCATTCACAAGAGAGGGGCAGCTGTGGCCTCGGTGGCCCGGGTGACAGAGGCTTCGTCACAGGACAGCTCCTCAGCGGCATGAGCCCCATGAGCCCCTGCAAGGTACCATGGGTAATCCATGTTTGGTCTACAGAACCGCCCCGGCCCCAGGTACTGGTGGAACTCTGACTCTGCCTGCGACTTTCACTTATGGGTGGCCTTTCCAAGGCCAAATGTTAAAGTCCTCTTCACCGCCCTGTTTTCTACTACACGTTTGGGCTTAAACTTTTTGGGAGCTGGGGGGGAGTGGAGAAGGCGGTCGGGAGGGTCTGGGAGGGTAGTGGTGGTAGCCGGGGTTGGTCGGCGATAGGTGTGTGCTGGCTGCGTGGCATGGTGACTGGTGAGCAGGTGAGACTGGGAGGAGAGCTGAACGTGGTGGCTGCCTTTCTGGGGTGGGGGGACATCCCGGGGAGGTGCTGATTTGGGGGGTTTCCCCTGGCGGGAGGACAGGGGATGGGGCGGGTCTGCTTGGCCGGTGGAGATGTGAGTTATCCAACCTGAATCAGAGTACAGAGCGAGGCCGGTTACATACTCCGTGATGCCGCTCACCTTTGGATCATGGAACGTGAAAGGCTTGAACTCCCCTCAGAAACGCCAGAAGGTCTGGAAATATATAATTGACCATCAGCTGGATGTGGTGGGTCTCCAGGAGACCCACCTGACCAGAGCGGATGAGTCCCGCCTCAAACACAAGCAATTTCCCCTTATTTATAGGTCCTCAGCAACTACTAAACACAGAGGGGTGGCACTTTTATTCCACTCAGTCCTTCATTTCCAACCCTTGGGAGTTAGTAGCGATAAGGAGGGACGCTGGCTTGCCGTTAAGGGTGTACTGCGTGGTCGTCTTTGTACCTTCCTGGTCCTCTATGCCCCCAACGCAGGCCAAAACGGATTTATTCAGGGGCTCCTGCGTACTGTAATGGACTTTGTTGAGGGTCCTCTGATAGTGATGGGGGACTTCAACTTGGTTTGGCACAAGTACTTCGATTGCACTCATCATCAGAGTTCCGAGGCGGGTCTGTTCTCCGCTGAGACACAACGATCGATGGAGTCCCTGGGCCTTGTCGACGGATGGCGTTCTCTCCCATCCGCAATCTAGGGACTATACCTTTTTCTCCCACGTTCACCACTCCTATTCCCGCCTCGACCATATCTTTCTAAGTTAGTCCCTACGGGGGTCGCTACAGGAGGCCAGGATATTTCCTCTCTCAGTCTCTGATCATAGCCTGCTCGCCATCTGCCTTTCTTGGAATGGGGGGGACAATGCGCAGCGTAAATTGTACTTTAAGGCCTCCTTGGTTCGGGATGACCCCTCTTGTAGGGAACTTCAGAAAGCGATAAGTGAATTTTTCGACCTTAATGACCCCGGAGACACCTCAATCTTTGCCACCTGGGACGCCTTTAAGGCATTTCTCCGTGGCACCTGTCTGGGCCTTAACGCTACCCTTAACCGACAGTGCAGGAAGGACAGGGAGGGGTTGGAGGGAGAGCTCCTTACACTCGAACAGGATCACAAACGGAACCCCACTAGGCAAACACTGAGACAACTTACGGCCGTCAGAGGGAAACTCCGGGCCCACTACAATAATAGAGCAGAATATACGCTGTTGAAATTACGGCGCCTATCCTATTCCCAAGGGAACAAGGTTGGGAAGCACTTGGCCCGGCAGCTTCGAGACAAGTGTGAGAGGGAGTACATCGGGGGCATCCGTGACGCGACCGGGGTTCTGACTCACCAAGATGGGGCCAAGGCTGGCCTCTTTGGTGACTTCTATGAGGCTCCTTATCAGGGAGACCCCTTGGATGGCGACGCACAAAGGGATTACCTGGAGGTGCTCCCGCTTCCCCAGGTGTCGGAGGCATGGAACAAGCTCCTCACAGCCCCCTTTACTAGGGAGGAGGTACTGGATGCCATCAAGGGCCTAAAACCCCATAAAGCCCCCGGAGCGGATGGATACACGGCTGTCTTTTACAAGACTTTTGCAGCCGACCTCAGTGACTTTTTGACCCGCCTGTTTAACACCATGGCGGAGGATGGGATCACTTCGTGCTCCATGGCTGAAGCCCTCATATCGGTCATTCCCAAACCTGGGAAGGACCCATCGGAATGCTCCTCCTATAGACCGATAGCCCTTCTTAACCTGGACGCTAAGCTCTACTCCATCATAGCACGGAGGCTCAATGACTTGATGCCAGCCCTCATTCACCCGGACCAATCTGGCTTTATTAAGGGAAGGGGGGGGTAGGCCTACCCGACATGCAGATGTACTATAAGGCGGCGCAACTTCAGGTGCTAGTGGAATGGACTCCGCCTACTTCGGAGAAACATTGGCTTCACATGGACCGGAGTGTGGCGGGCAGGTCGATCTGGGACTTAGTTTGGAAACCCAAGAGTGATAGACCCAAAAACACTTACATTAGCACTCCCACTAGCACTACTCTGAAGGTGTGGGACTCGGTCTCTAGTGATGTGAGTCGTTCCCCTCCCCCTATAAGCCGATACACTTTAACCCGGCCTTCCCACCTGCGGCAGTTGAGGGTCCCTTTGATGCCTGGAGGGAGGGAGGATGCCTGGCCCTTACACACTTGTTCCACGGTTCAGCTCCACTTACCTTTCACAATTGTATGCGGGACTATGGCATCCAGCCGACTGAGCGCTACCACCACGCCCAGCTCCTCCATTGGGCGCTCTCCCCTGCGGTTAGGGACGCAGCCACTAGGCCCCTCACTTCCTTCGAGGCCTTCCTCCTTAGTACAACTACCATACGAGGGGTCATCACGTTTATCTATAACCTGCTTCTTACAACGACCAGAGCCCCCCGACCCCGATACATGGGCATGTGGGAGGGACTCCTCAACCGCGACATATCAGATGAGGAATGGTCCAGACTGTGGGTCGACATTGCCAAAAACAACCATTCAGTGGAGCTCCGTGAGGCGCACCTCAAAACAATGATGGACTGGTACCTCTACCCGTCCAAATTGCGGCAGATATTTCCTGGTTCCTCTGATCAATGTTGGAGGGGATGCGGTCTACTGGGGGATTTCCGCCACATCTGGTGGGACTGCCCTGTCATTCGCCCCTACTGGGAAGAGATCCTCTCTCATATTAAGGAGATGCTGGGGTACCCGATCTTGGACTCGATGGCTCACATGTTACTAGGACTCCGAGACCCGGACCTCACTCTCCAGACCAGAGCGGACAAAAAGATAATGTGGTTATGTGTGGGGGCGGCCAAGCTCACTCTGGCCGCGGCGTGGAAAAAGAAGGAAGCCCCTGCAATTTCGTTGTGGCATGCGAGACTGTGGAAACTTGAGTATGGAGAGAATGGCTGATATCTTTAGGAATGTCTTTAAGAATTTCACATTCCGCTGGGGGCCCCTGGTCCGCTTTCTATCTAAGGGTCTTCCCTCAGCCCTCTGTCCACCCAGTGTGCGAGCTCTCCATCTATTCCAAGTGTGATTGTCCAGCCCTCGAATGAACAAAAACCCTTTTTATGTGACCATTGCTACCACCACTAGGGGAGGGGGAGGGTTATGGGTCGGAGGGAGTTCTTTTGATTCTTGTTCTTGCGACAGTCTGACGTATTAGTGTGACGGCACTCTGCCTTCACGGGATGCGGATTTACCGACTTCCACGGCTGTCAGAGCCTACCTTGTCAATGCTCCTCCCGAGACCGAGCTCCCATTGTTCACCTGACGGAGCTGTTACCCCTGCTAAGCTCTTGTTCTCCGAGTTGGCCTTGGCCATTTTTGGCCTGGGTACTTGCCATCCCACTTGGACTTGGTGTCATTTCTTGTATGCCTTGCTTAGCTACCCCCTGCGTGGGATGATGTGCGGGACTGTCGCAAGTCTTTTTTCTTTCTGTCTCTACAACTTAATAAAATCTGCTTTGAACAAAAAAAATGCCAGCACCATGCTTTATTAGAAATTAGTCACTTGTACTCTGCGTCTTATTCGTGGGATTGTTGATCTTTTAGGCCGTATTTGGCTGTGGAACAATTCCCGGAGTACTCCATTGTTACTGCATGGAGCATCTACTTCATTGCACTATTGCATCTTTACGGCTCAGAGTTTGCATACGTTTACATAGCTGATGGATGGACTTCTTTAATCCTACGCACGCCCTTCATCTATCTGTTAGAATCTGGAGCACACCGGCTTCACAAGACGGTTGTTGCCTGGGATGGTGTTGAAACTGGTGTAGAAGTACAGGAACGGTGGTTCACCGTCTGTTTTACTTTGTTGTATAGAAATTAGTTACTTACCTGAACTTCTAGTTCTCCAGAATTGGTATTTTTCACAGATTTACATGCTTGAATAATTTTCTGCCCCAAGGCTTGGAACCCCCAGTACTTTTAAAATAGAGATAAACAATGTTATAATACCCATGGGCCCCAAATACAGAGTTTAGGTAGTAGCACTCTCACCTCATTTGAAATTACCCACATTTTATCCATTGTGGTTGTGTTGAGGCCTGTACTCCACAGAGACACCAGTGCACAGATATAACACAAGTATGAAGAATAAAGAGTATACTGTGTGAGCCTCTCACCAGGGAGGAGGTAGGATAGCACAGAATCTATGAGATGCTAACGATACAGAACTTTAGTTCCAGGTAAGCAACTCATTTCTTGTCTGACACTGGATTTTTCACAGATGTCTCGGTAGATATTTGGGACCCGGACTCCTCTAGCGAGCTGCCGATGTGCACATGCTTCAAGTGGAATGCACCTTCACTCAGAGGCATGGCCTTGCTTGGGCAGGAGATAGCCCCTGTCCAGCCAGCCAAAGGAGACAAATAGTTGGTCGGATGTACATACATTTTTAATTCAGAAAATTTGATGCACCTCCACATGACCAGCGAATGTAATGTCTTCTTAGCTGACATCGAAGGGTTTGGGAAGAAAAACTGATCAGTCCAAACAGAAGTCCAAGGGCACTTTAGCATGAACTTTGGGCTGATGTGCAAGGTAAACTTTCAAGAAATATATAGTTTTTTTTATCGTGGATGATTCAATCTCCCACTCCCTCCTTGCAGATGTCAAAGCGAGGAGAAGTGCTGTACCCAAGTTCCTTTAATGTCAGTATCACACCATTCTCAGCACTGCATCCTCCTTCTGCAGTGCGTAAGCGCAGCAGTGTTAATGGCCTCAGCTAAAATTTTCAGCCATAGGGACCACTAGTTCGGACTACCACCTACCCAATGGTGGACACTGGGCCAGACAGGCTCTGGGTCTCTCAGGTCCGCCACACCAACGGAACACTGCTGCGAATCGGCATTGTGGTGCAAATAGCACACAAACAACTGCGCTGGAGTCAGACACTCGTTATCAAGCTTTCCCTGTACAGTGGATTTTTTTTTGCTCACAGCACAAAAGTAGCAATTAAAATCTTAATCACCAATTCAAGATGGCAAACACATTTTTTTTTAAATCCAGAGACTGTCAACAATCTATCACAATTGTCAAATAATTGGTAGTGATTAACAGAAGTAGCGAATCAGTTAAACACAACCTTGTATGGCAGAAATGTACAAAAGTGCTAAACCTTTCAAGCCCACCTAGCACTTTTTTCAAACGCTCATTTCACAGAACCAATAAAAGCACACACTTTAGGAGTAAAGTTCTTCTTGCATGCCAAGTGTGGGGTAAATCCGTTCAGCAGTGTGTAGGTGAAAGCACAAATTACCATAGGAGCTAAAATTGGATCACACTTATTTTTTTCACCCCTTTAACTTTTTTCGCTTGAAAGAATATCCATGAAACTTTGCAAGTCCGACCTCATCTGACTCAACTAGGTAACTCACACATTTGGTGCAGATCTGTCCATAGTGCCAAAAGATAATCAAGTGAAAATACATTTTCAACAAAAAGCTGTCCAGAACCATAACTACACAGTGGTGACCTCAGTCCCTACTTGGTAGTTATACTTGGGTCATAATTTACAGAAGAAAGGCAGTTTCTATTTTGTTTGATAACTTTGAGCCACCTGCATGAAATGTTCCAAAATAATACACCCACTTTAGCTCTTTCCCAGAAAGATTTGTGCTGATTCAACTAAATGGGAGGTTCAAGAAAAACGAGGGGATGGGTAGGTGGCAAAAGTGTGATTTTCCATCGGAAAGTTTGCACTCTGATGCAGAAAAAAACCAGCTGGACAGAATTGCACCAAATTTTACAAAAAGTCTGAACTTTACTCAAAAAGCATGCTCTATGTTATCTGGTGTAAATCGGCATACCCTTTTTTGAGAAATTAGAGAAATTAGAATTTGAAAGGTGCTCAGGTTAGGCATCAAGGGGATAACGCTGGTAAGAGATATCTGAACTGTCGGTGTTCAGATATGCTGATTGGCCCTTTCAAAGTGGATGGGTGGATCATGATTGGCTGGTTGCTACCTGGAGACTAGGTTGCAGCAGCCCTTACAAAACTGTCTGCTTGAAAAGAGAACTTGATCATCTCCTTGAATCCAGGACCACCGAGTGACTCCAAGGGCAAATTGTCTGGCCTCCTGTGTGACCTACAGGGACTTAACAAGCTCCTGAAGCCTTGAACCCTGCTTCTGGCCTCTGCGCGAGCGAGTCCCAAACCCCCCTCCCCCCAAGTGGAGCTCCCTAGGTCCTGGACCCTCTCTAATGGTGTTGGTGGTACCTCTACCAAACTTGAGACTTAATTTTTTCTCCTACAAATATGGCATGGAGAACCGACAGAACACTGGGACAAACCAGCAAGCTGATCCACCCAAAAGTGCATCGCTTTGCATTAGTTCTTGTTATGTTGTTCTCTTCCGCAGCGAATGCTGTACGGTGGGCCCTCTCGCCTAAGGTCTCCAGCCACACAGAGCCCTTTACAGCTATAGCAAACATCATTGTCCTGCTGTCCGAAGCTAACAATTGTCATTGGACACGATGACGACTGGCTCCCCATATATGACTATGGCCTGGAAATCCAGATTTTCCAGCTCAGACCATTTTCTTGCCAACTTCTACAGCTTCACCCACACTTTATCCTGGGGGTTCCTAGCACCATCAACTCCAATTCAGACACATCCAGCTGCCTTGCCCACTAAATTCTGCCTTCTCAGGAAGTTCAGAAATATTTCTAAGGTAAGAGGTGACCGGGCCCAATCAACCCCTTGTATGCGACCTGTGCTCTGCTGTGGTCGGCCAACGTTAACTTTGACTCAGTCTCACACGAGCAGATACCCGTGGTTGGCGCTTTGATGTTGTAGGTGCTAGATTTCACTAAACACTAACAAAATTCATAATTTTGATTATACTGGTTGGATTAAATTTGTTTTGGTGTAATTTTTAGGTCGCAGCCTACCAGATAGCGCAGTATGTATTCTTCCACAAACTTTTTTTCTGTCAACAGGCCTTTAAATCTTGTTCTTCTCTTGTCACATTTGCTGTGCATTCAAAGACAGAGTTCAAATGTCAAGCTGTGTCTTCCGAGAGAGCATGGTGTTTACTTTGCTTTCGGCTTACTTTTAAAGTGAGAGCGTTGATAGTTAAGAGGAATGCAGATTACACACACTTTCGACTGCTGCTCAGAAGAGACAAACAAGGCCATCTCTTAAAACCACTTTTAACTTCAGTGCTGTAGAGTATGTGATTTCAGTACAATCAATCGGGCCGATTCCTGCCACTGGCAGCTTCACAAGGGCATATTCTGTAGCAAATAAGTCCAGTGTCTTAATTATCAGTCTCTTCTCCTTTCTTTGTCGTATTGACAGGCAGCTTTATTAGCCCATTATTTTCAAACTTTTTTTAAAATCTCTGTTCAGCGTGGGAGGAGGGCAGAAGGGTTTCTGGTATGAGATGGGGCTCACAAAAACACAGCAGAGGGTCCCTGAAGTCTCAATAGGGAGGAAGAGAGCAGGGAAATAAACACACGCAAAATACAAAGTCTTCCTGCACTACCTATAACATTATTGGTGATACATCCAAAACATACATATAGTTGTTCCGCAGACTAAAAACATCAAAACATATTATTTATTCATATTTTATTGATATCTAAACAGTAGAAAAATCCCAGATAACATTTAAAATGATTGTTTGCATTTCTCAGACAATTTTTCAAACAACAACAAACACAGGCCCATAGTTAAACAGACAGGGTATAATAAGGAACACTACATATAATACAAAAGACCAATACTCACAAGGCATCAAACATCAAGCACAAAATCAATAAAATGCAATGGTACAATAAAGTGACAATACAGAAAAACTACACAAAAATGACAAACCTAACAAAAACGCTGACACGTGTTTCGGAACACTAAAACAAATACAAGGTTCCTTCTTCAGGGCGAAAACATACTTTCAATATTGTAGGGCCATCTGTGAACTGTAGAACAACCACCGGATATGTGGTGTTAGGACTCACAAAGAGACAAATCTGTGGTAACAACAAAGCATGGTTTTAAACACTATAAAACAATTAAAAACAGTAACCATGTAAGAGCGTGACAAAATATTGCATGATATCCACCACAAACAAGTGAAAAAAGAAAAAAGCATACATATTTATGCGCGAAGACCCAATGTGGCAGATGCCTCAGTGACTAATACCACCACCATGTGAATAAGCCACCACGAATAGTGTGTGTGTGATAAGAATACAGATAGAGAAAGGTAAAACTACCCAAATACCAGAGGTGCACAGAAAAATAAAGTGATGAAATGTGAAGTAGTATATAAGTTTACTGAGAACCTACTTAAAAATCTCAAAGAATTAGAGCCTGAATCAGTCTTCCTATTTATGGTATCAGCCGATATCCATTTACTGAAGATTCACAATCATCTGTAGAGGGCACGTATAAACAATATACAGAAATTACTCAAGTTGCCCAAAGGTGAAGACAAAAATATGTAAAACCTGGGTATATAGACAAATGTGTTGAAGTATGTCTAGGGCAGTAAGGGATGGTCCCAGGGTGGGGAAACGATAATCCACTCTCACCACGGGATATAAAGGACCATGAAGCGTCCGTTAAACGGAAGAGGGTGCTGGGGGAAACAGAATAATACCTATAAGCACCTTTCCCAGTAATATTAGTGCAAGGGATAAACCAGGCCAATATGTGACATAACCCCCATTTACGTAGACGCTCGGCATGTAGCCGTCCCCAATCCAAAATGTATGTGAAAAAAAAAAGAAAATCGCCATAGTAGTATGAAACAGGTCCTACAGATTAGACGTCGCTCTTCCCGAAGGTATAGTTCTGAAAATAAATAAAAAGGAATGGTCGAATAGGATGGAAACGAGGCGCCCCAAAGTAGCGACTCAAAAATGAGTCTAAACCTACGCAAGAGTTAATTTAAAGACAATATATATATATAGATGTAGTGAGCAAGGCGGACTTGTCCGCCGAAACGCGTCTGATCGTCTTTCTTGCCAATAAAGACCCTTGATTACGAATCCCACGGAGTCGGTGCCTGCTTTTGGAAAAATTTGAACACAGGATTGGGTGGGTATATATATATATATATATATATATATATAAATTAATGTCCGTAAACCATATATAAAATTAATGTCCGTAAACCGCGAGACCGTTACCCACTCCCACAGATCCCGGTACAAGGGGGAGTCAATGAGGCACACAGAAAAATAATATGTATACGCATATCAGCATGATTCCTCAGTGCTTACCTTAGTTGTACTCAAAGAAATATCCGACGCGTGTAATGCCATGCGGATCCCCAGCTGCTTCTGTAGAAGTGTTCAACCACACGAAAACAATACGGCCAATCGGAAGAGGGTATGCAGGACTACCGTGCATGTTAGAAAGGAACAGCCTCAATGAAAATACAGCGACATTCAGCACAAAGCTTCAAGTGCTAGCCCAGGCGCCATATTGTGTTCCTAGCCGATAATGCCGATCATAGTAATTAGATTCAGAAAAGGGGGTGGTGATGAACAGAGTGTCTGAATTAAGCAGACCACTCTTACCCAGTCCAAAGATCAGGGCTTGATCCATCACCGTTTTTTAGCTCACTGCACCATCCCAGCTCACAACCTGGCTATATGCAAATTAGTCTGTTCCTGTCCCAGTGCATGATGGGAACAGGGCAAACCAAACTACCAAGCCAACTTCTTATACTGGGAAGGAAACAAGCTTCCGGGGACCGGTTTCTGGCATTTCAGCCGTCGTCGGCCCGGCTTGCTTGAATCCTGATGGTGCAATGAGCAAGGGACTCACATCTGAGTATACCCTTCCACGCTTATGGTGGACAAAATGATTCAGAAAAGGGGGTGGTGATGAACATAGTAATTAGAACATATTTTAGCACACCCAAGCTCAAAATGGTAAGCCTAGAGGGAATAACGATAACAGGAAATGGTTCAACGTGGAATGAAACAAATAAAGAAAGGAGGATGACAAATAGTAAGGCTGATGGGAAGAAAAGGCGTAAAAAATGATAAAGCAGCATTCAGCATAAGCCTTCAGGTGCTAATCCAGGCGTCATATTAGGTTCCTTCCGATAGTACTGATCGTAGAAATTAGAATGTATATTGGCACACACAATCTAAAGTTGGAAAATCTAAAAAGAACTAACGATAACAAAAAAAAATCAGCATAGAATGACACTAATAAAGAAAAAAGAAGAAAAAGATAACGAATAAAGAAAATTATGAAATACAGCGTCAAAAGTGGAAAAAATACAGACTACAAATATCGCAAGGAAAGTGGGACTCCAGAGGTTGCATCTAGCGACAAGAAAAGACCACTACTGTAGCCGCAGCAGGTCAAAAGTTCTGAGATTCTCATGAGAGGGCATTCTCCTATGGGAGAGGCTCATTAAGCCCAGATGTCACCGTTTGGAGGGTATATATCCAGAATACCTCTCTTTTGCGTCTAATCCCATTGCTCTTTCCATTAATGGGGTGTATAACACTCTCTAGAATCATCAATTTGAGGTCTCCTTCCGAATGGCCATGGGTGCTCCAATGCTAAACCAATGGTGCTCCGCTGCGTCTATTTCTAATAGCTGACTTATGCTCACTGAATCTTACTCTGAATTCTCTGCCAGTCTCCCCTACATACCCTTGGATGCAGGGGCAGAAAATAAGGTAGAAAACGTTAGATGTTCAGCAATTATTCATTTGTTTGAAGAAATATTTCTTATTTCCCCACTGTAGTTCTGCTGTGACCATCACGGAACTGCACGCATGGCAGTTACCACATTTGTGTGTACCTGCGACAGGATTGCTCCCAGTGATAGATTTTTGGACAAACTCACGTTCTGGCTTACAAACTGATTTAACAAGCGTATTGCGCACGTTCTTATCGCGGCGAAATGCAAAAATTGGTCTGGGGAGTGGGGTGCCCAGCCCACAATTGAGAATATGCCTGTTTGAAGTAATGATTTGACGTATTTATCGTTAACATTAGAGTGTCTGGTAGCACAGACTAGTTTGTCTTCCTCCGTGCGTGGTCTGGCTTGAAAAAGGGCTTCACGATTGTAATACTTAGCCCTCTTGAAGGCATCTCGGATCACTCTCTTAGGGTACCCACGATTGAGTAGTTTGCTCTTTAAGAGCTCTGCATGCATGGTATATTCGCCAATAGCGGTGCAGTTCCTCCGAATGCGGAGGAACTGGCTAAAGGGTATGCTGTCTTTTAGACACCGCGGATGGTAGTTTTTATAATGAAGAAGGGTGTTCCGGGCGGTGAATTTAGTATAGAGGGATAAATCAATAGCCTGGTCAATGGCTTGAATCCAGATGTCCTAAAAACTCAATCCTCTCCTTGCTAACATTAGGAGTGAATTTAAGGTGGGGATCACACAAATTAATCCATAGTAAAAACTCAGTGAGTTGTTCATCTGGA
This sequence comes from Lissotriton helveticus, assembly GCF_964261635.1. Lineage (NCBI taxonomy): Eukaryota > Metazoa > Chordata > Amphibia > Caudata > Salamandridae > Lissotriton > Lissotriton helveticus. Next base: position 648,032,811 of record NC_136059.1, read on the forward strand.
CCCCTCCAGATGAAAAAAGATGTAATCTATGAATCTGTTCCAGTGATGGATACTCTCAGAAAAGGGTGCAACCTTGTTGAAGATAAATCGCTCTTCGAAGTCCCCCATACAGATGGTGGCTACATTGGGGCACAGGCTGCCCCCATGCTGACCCCTTGTATTTGTTTAAAAACAGATCCATTAAACTCAAAGTAGTTCTCCCGGAGCATGATGGATAGGCATTCCAGGACAAATAACCGGTCAACATGATTGTCACTGTTGTTAAGAGCTCTTTTGACTGTTTCCAGTGCCTCCCTTTGTGGTATGTTTGTATACAATGCTTCAATATCCATAGAGACAATGGTCTCACTATATGGATTGAATGCAATGCCTTCAATTTTACTAACATGTCCTGTGTCCTTCACATGGGAAGGGAGATTGGAAACCAAAGGCTTCAGAAAAACATCCACATATTTGGATAATGGTTCCGTAATGGAGTCAATCGTGGACACTATGGTCCTAAACGGAGGCTTACTGGTGTCTTTATGTGTTTTAGGTACTTCGTACAGTATGGGGATCCTTGTATAAGGTTTGTTGAGATACTCAAACTCCTGATTACAAATAGAACCTCTATCCTGAGCATTTTGAGTAATTTTCAGGATGTCGGTTCTAATTCTCTGATCAGGGTAGGTGGTGACCTTCTGATAAGGCTCAGGTACCTCCAGCATAAGTTGTATTTGCTCTTTGTAATCACAGCTATCCAGCACCACTATCCTCCCACCCTGGTCACTGGGTTTAACCGTGACCTCATTACTGGAGGATAGAGTTTTGAAGGTTTGGTATTCCTGGTAGTTGAGGTTGAACGAGTATTTGGGAACAAATCTCATCATGGCTTGGATTTTTTTAGCGCTCAAAAATGCCCACTTCAGAGCCCACTTCTTCAAGAGCGGTGGTGAATGTGGAATCCGTCCGTAGGCGTGATCTATTAACGTCAAACTTGCATATTCTCAATTGTGGGCAGGGCACCCCACTCCCCAGACCAGTTTTTGCGTTTCGCCGCAATAAGAACTTGCGTAATACGCTTGTTAAATCGGTTTGTAAGTCAGAACGTGAGTTTGTCCACAAATATCTTTCACTGGGAGCAATCCTGTCGCAGGTACACACAAATGTGGTAATTGCCATGCGTGCACTTCTGGGATGGTCACAGCAGAACTACAGTGGGGAAATAAGAAATATTTCTTCAAACAAATGAATAATTGCAGAACATCTAACGTTATCTACCTGATTCTCTGCCCCTGCAACCAAGGGTATGTAGGGGAGACTGGCAGAGAATTCAGAGTAAGATTCAGTGAGCATAAGTCAGCTATTAGAAATAGACGCAGCGGAGCACCATTGGTTGAGCATTGGAGCACCCATGGCCATTCGGAAGGAGACCTCAAATGGATGATTCTAGACAGAGTTATACACCCAATTAATGCAAACAGCGATGGGATTAGACACAACATAGAGGTATTCTGGACATATACCCTCCAAACAGGGACGTCTGGGCTTAATGACCATCTCCCATGGAAGAATGGCCTCTTATGAGCATCGCTGAACTTTTGACCTGTTGCGGCTACAGTAGCGGTCTTTTCTTGTCGCTAGATGCAACCTCTAGAGTACCACTTTCCTTTCGATATTTGTAGTCTGTATTTTTTCCGCTTTTGACGCTGTGTTTATCCTTTTCTTTATTCGTTATCTCTTTCTTCTTTTTTCTTTATTGGTGTCATTCTATGCTGAATTTTGTTTTTTGTTATCGTTAGTTCTTTCTAGATTTACCAACTTTAGATTGTGTGCGCCAATATACATTCTAATTTCTACGATCTGTACCATCGGATATGTACCTAATATGACGCCTGGATTAGCACCTGAGGCTTATGCTGAATGCCGCTGTATCATTTTTAATGGTTTTTCTTCCCATCAGCCTTACTATTTGTCATCCTCCTTTCTTTATTTGTTTCATTCCACGTTGAACATTTCCTGTTATGGTTATTCCCTCTAGACTTACCATTTTGAGCTTCGGTGTGTGCTAAAATATGTTCTAATTACTATGATCTGCATTATAGGCTAGGAACGGAATATGGGGCTTGGCTAGCACTTGAAGCTTTGTGCTAAATGTTGCCGTATTTTCATTGACGCTTTCCCTTTCTAACATGTATGGTAGTCCTGCCTACCCTCTTCCGATTACCTGTATATTTTTCGTGCAGTTGAACACTTCTACAGCAACGGCTGGGGATCTGCACGGCATTACACGCATTGGATATTTCTTTGAGTACGACTAAGGTAAGCACTGAGGAATCATGCCGATACATTCTTTGATATATATATATATATATATATATATATATATATATATATATAGTCTTTAAATTAACTCTCGCGTAGGTTTAGACACTATCATTTTCGAGTCGCTACTTTGGGGCGCCTCATTTCCATCCTATTCGACAGTTCTTTTTTTATTTATTTTCAGAACTATACCTTCAGGAAGAGTGACGTCTAATCTGTATGTCCTGTTTCTAACTAGTTTGGCGATTTTTTCGCCGCATAAATTTCTGATTGGGGACGGCTACATACCAAGCGTCTACGTAAGTGGGGATTATGTTACATATCGGCCTGGTTTATCCCTTGCACTAATGTTACTGGGAAAGGTGCTTATAGGGATTATTCTTTTTTCCCCAGCACCCTCTTCCGCTTAACGGACGCTTCATGGACCTTTATATTCCCGAGGTGAGAGTGGATTATCGTTTCCCCACCCTGGGACCATCCCTTACTGCCCTAGACGTGCTTCAACACACGGTAATTTTGCATTTGTCTCTATACCCAGGTTTTACATATTTTTGTCTTCACCTTTGGGCAACTTGAGTAATTTCTGTATTTTGTTTATACATGCCCTCTACAGATGATTGTTAATCTTCAGTAAATGGATATCGGCTGATATCAGAAATAGGAAGACTGATTCAGGCTCTAATTCTCTGAGATTTTTAAGTAGGTTCTCAGTAAACGTATATACTACTTCACATTTCAGCACTTTTCTGTGCACCGCTGGTATTTGGGTAGTTTTGCCTTTATCTGTATTCTTATCACACACACACTATTCGTGGTGGCTTATTGACATGGTGGTGGTATTAGAGTCACTGAGGCATCTGCCACATTGGGTCTTCGTGCATAAATATGTATGCCTTTTTCTTTTTTCACTTGTTTGTGATGGATATCATGCAATATTTTGTCAAGCTCTTACTTGGTTACTGTTTTTAATTGTTTTATAGTGTTTAAAACCATGCTTTGTTGTTCCCGCAGATTTATCTCTTTGTGAGTCCTAACACCACATATCCGGTGGTTGTTCTACTGTTCACAGATGGCCCTACAATACTGAAAGTATGTTTTCGCCCTGAAGAAGGAACCTTGTATTTGTTTTAGTGTTTCGAAACACACGTCAGCATTTTGTGTTAGGTTTGTCATTTTTGTGTAGTTTTTCTGTATTGTCACTTTATTGGACCATTACATCATATCGTTTTTGTGCTTGATGTTTGATGCCTTGTGAGTATTGGTCGTTTGTATTATATGTAGTGTTCCTTATTATACCCTGTTTGTAACTATGGGCCTGTGTTTGTTGTTATTTGAAAAATTGTCTTAGAAATGCAAACAATAATTTTAAATGTTATCTGTGATTTTTCTACTGTTTTGATATCAATAAAATATGAATAAATAATATGTTTTGATATTTTAAGTCTGCGGGACCAACTACATGTATATTTTGGATGTACCACCAACCACCAATAATGTTATAGGTAGTGGAGGAAGACTTTGTATTTTGCTTATGAGATGGGGCTCGTCTGACGTGAACCACACCTCTGTGATCCAGACCTCCCTATGGAGTCGTTGTCAGATCTGCAGCACAAGAGGCAATCCGCATGGTTTTGTTTGCATCTTCATATCTCAATGTACTGTGAAAGGTTAGCATTGCTTTTCGGCCTCAGAAATGCGCATCCATTAAAAAAAGAACGAAATACGTTTCCTGGAATCAATAGGTAGATGCAGGTCAGGTTGTGTCCGCCTGTGTTGGACAAGTTATTGTAAGTGTCTGTATTATCATTTGCCTGCTTGCTTAAATAGCTGTGTTAATCCGTCACTGCTCTTTGCAGCGCTTGAGTCATTCTTTCCACAAGGGGGGCTATCCTTTCAATGTTCTATGTCACACTTGGTTCTATCTTCAATAAAAAGCAGCACTGCGTACTCTTTGTAGCGCTTGGTTCATTTTTTTGATAAGTGGGTTAATCCGTCACTGCTTTTTCTAGCGCTTGGTTGAATCTTTGTGCAAGCCATTTATTCTATCAGTGCTCTTTGTAGTGATATGTTCATTCTTTGGCCAAGAGGGCAGTGCTTTGAGAGTATGTGCATGGTATATCTTTACAGGTTTTGGTGACTACCTACCAGTTGGTCTTACCACAGCCCACTCAAGAGTTGTTTTGTGAACATCTTTTGTCCTGTCAATATAATACATTAATGGTCTTTTAAGGTCTAGTGTATGAAGAGCCTTTTCTGCCAGAGAATCTGGTTAAGGAAAGAAAACAGGTAGCGGAACTAATTTATTAATGTGGAAAGGGGATACTACCTTTGGAAAGAATTTTGGGTTGGTACGAAGCACCACCCAATTCCTATGAAGCTAAAGTTTGTTCCTGGAGTTCACTAAAATATCTTAGCGAGGTGATAGCAATTAATAAATTACCCTTCCACAAAAGAAATTGGAGGGGGAATTGTGCAACGGTTTAAAGGGTGGACCCTTTAGTCTTGTTGGAACAATATTGAGATTCCACGCAGGTGAGACCCTTGGTGGTATCGTCTTTTTAAGGCCTTCCATGAAAGTCTTAATAACTGGCTCTCTGAACAAAGGTAAGTGTTGCCTGTATTGAAGATAGGTAGTCACTGCCACAAGATGTAGACATATGAAGTGTAAGTAAGGCCTGAGCGTTGTAAATGCAAGAGGTAACAAATAATGTCTTGTATAGATGCATTGAGGGGATCAATCTTTCGGAAAATACACTAAATAACAAACCTTTTCCATTTACCTGCATAGGAAGCTCTAGTGGTAGGTCTACATGTTTCCTCAAGAATGGTCATGTATCCTGCCGGCAGATTTAGATATCTCAATTCTAGGACTTCAGGAGCCAAATCACCAGGTTTAGCTCCTTTGAGTTTGGGTGTCTGATTTCTGAGTGAGAAGGTTTGGGTTGAGGTGAAGTATCTCGAGTGGATCTACAGAAAATTTGAGCAGTGGGGGGAACCATGGTTGACGAGCCCATCTGGGAGCCAACAGAATGAGGGTGAAATATCTGCCTGAGCTTCTGAACCAGAAACGGAATAAGATGGAAAGGCAGAAAAGTGTAGGCAACTATTCCAGACCAATTCATCCATAGGGAATTGCCTTTGGATAGAGAGTGTGAGAACCTGGAGGCGAAGTTTGGGCATTTTATGCTCTTTACTGTCGCAAAGAGTTCATTTTGTGGAAACCCCTATTTGTGGAAGTATCTGAGGAATGTTGTGTAATTCCTACAAATCCGTAGGATCTGTGCATTGTTTGGATAACATAAACTAGGGGCTTGGTGCCAAGACTGATTCTGAACACCCCCGCAGGATATGTTGGCCTATAGACCAGCTAGCTCTCAGTGCCACAGTAAACCCCCTAACCTATCAGAGAGCAAATGGTTTCTGGCAACCACTGAACCTGGCAACCCTGACACCTCAGGGATCATTGAAAGAGTACAGAATCTTTTGCTCAGTCACTAGTGCTCACTTATTTTCAGAGAAGTATACAGAGAATACACAGTGGGACGTTTTCAATATATTTATTGAACCAACGTTATTCTTTTATAGAATACATGTGCTGCAATGACTAATAGACAGAAGCAGATAAAAGTGATTACAAGCACCAAAAGAGTGAATAGTGGATATAGTTCTACCATGGTGCTAAAACAACGTATATATGCTGGCTTATAAAACAAGGCAGTAATCGAAAGTACTCCAACTATGTGAGTCCTACTCTAAGTGTACTTAGAGTGTGTAGGTGTGTAGCCAAGAATCCCCCTAAGAGAAGATCTAACATTATTACCTGGTGGGAGAGAATGAAGGACCCAGTCATGGTCACGTACTGGACACCCCCTCAAGAGATGTCAGACCGCTGTGTGGTGAATTGCACGGACCTCTGATGTCAGCTGGAGTGCGTCCTCTGCTAATCTATAGGGATACTCATCTTTTAAAATAAAAAGCAGCACTGCGATCTGCGTATAGATTAGGGATGTTATGGATATGTACATAGCCCCGTCACCCTGTGGATGAAGCTAGATATGACATTTGTACATATTGTGAAATGAGACCATGTGCATGTTGTTAAGGGCATTGTGATCATGTAGTGCGAAGCTCTATTTGTAAAAAAGTTTCGTTTCAGGGAAACTAATCAAACATTGTTGCGTAGGTAAATTTGGGCAAAAGGTTACTGCTGAAAAAATAGGACAATATATGAAATAAGCTGCTTCGCTACATGTGCCTAACTCTGTAATATAACGGGAAGACTTGGGGGTATCTTCTACTCGTAGACTTATTGCTGCATCCTGCTGAGGAGGTTGACAAAGTCGTTGTGTGTTCCTGGGAGATGATCTACTAATAGATGTAGGTTGTGATGTATTGCCCAATGCCAAATGGTCTGAGAGTGGTTTGACAACTGTAGAGGGTGTCCGCCCGCCCTCTGTTTCTGTACCTGGGACATGGCTGTCATATTGTCTATCCGGACTAAGACAACCGTGCCTATGAGGTGAGGTAGAAATGCTTTCAACGCTAGGTGAACAACTTGAAGCTCTAGGTAGTTCATGTGGAGATTCTGGTGACCCTGAACTGTTAGATTCTGGAGGTGAGCAGCCGATCCTGTGAGGGATGCATCTCCTGTTAGCATAACCTGTGGAACAGAGGAGATGAACGGCCACCCTTTTCATAGGTTTAGTGTGTTCCACCACTGCAGAGAGTGATGAGTGCACTATGACCGAGTCCACTGTCGTGCTCAACATTTCTGTAGAGGGTGCATTTATAGTTTTGCATAAGGCACTATGTCAATGTATGATGCCATCATCACCGGACAATGCACAAACGTTTTAACTGTTTGATTGGCTTAAAAATGTGGTAGCAGTGTTTAAAAATTTCGAATCCTGGCTGCATTTGGATAGGCTAGACCTACTGGAGTGTTGAGCATAGCTCCTAGATATGGTTGGAGCTGTGAAGGTTTAAGAGACGATTTTTGAGTATTGATAGTGAATCCCAGCTGATGCAGAAGATTTATGGTAATCGGAATGTGTTGGCAAAAGAGGTGTGGATTGGCTTTGATAAGCAAGTTGTCCAGATATGGGAAGACATGAATGTTTTCTATTCGTAAATGCGCTGCTACCACTGCTAAGCATTTGGTGAACACTCTGGGTGCAGTGGTGACTCCGAATGGAAGGACTTTGAACTGATAATGTTTCTTGCTATTGCAAATATGAGATATTTGAGATGTGCTGTGTGAATGGGGATGTGAGAGTATGCATCATTTAAGTCTAGTGCTGACATGAAGTTGCGTTGCTGTAGAAAAGGAAGCACCTGTTGAAGTGTAACCATAGGGAAGTGTTCTGATCGTATGTAGTCATTTAGAGTCCTTAGTTCTAAATTAGGCTGTAGAGAGCCGTCCTTTTTGGGAATTAGGAAGTACAGGGAGTAAAATCAGACCCTTGATGTTGTATAGGGACTGGCTCTAAGACCCTTTGAGTAATAGAGCATGCACTTCCTGTTCGAGCAGTTGTTGATGTTCCAGAGAGAGACCGTGGGTGCGAGGTGGAATATTTGGAGGATTGCTGAAGCGCTCCAGGCAATAACCATGTTGGATAATGTTCATATCTGACCTGTCTGATATTATTGACTGCCAGGTGGGAAAAACTGCTGTAGTAAACCCAGACAGGTGTAGTATGATCGGGGGACTAATAAGCGAGTCGCTGTGTCTTGCCGGATGGTGTACCTTTGCCTCGACCTTTGGAGTTGTTACCCTTGTAATTGCTTCTGAAATATCCTCTAGATGGAGAGGATTGAGTTTGTGGCCTTTAGGAAGATGTGAAGGCATCTAAGGAAGTGGTTTTGGAATACGCTTTATAAGAGGAGTGACAAAAGGAGCCTCTGTTAGAAGGTGTTTGAAGAGCTTCAATAGATCTGGCAACTTTTTTATCTTTTGTTCATTTAATGCCTCATCTACTTGTGGGCTGAAAAAATGCTCCTTATCAAAAGGGACATTTAATAAAGTTTGCTGACTTCTGGCTTAAATCCAGAGATATGCAGCCAGGCATGCCTCCTGTATTGATGCCTCTGGCGGTGCTATCAGCAGAGTCTGGTGAGCATCTAATGGAGGAGTGGGAAATTCATTTTCCTTCCTGCAATAATTCTTGCTACTTCTTTTTATGCTCCGCTGGGAGATATTGGAGTAGTTCTTCCATCTCATCCCAGTGAGCTCTGTCACACCTGGCTAACAGTCCTTATGTATTTGCAATTCGCCAATGATTAGCAGATTGTGCAGCAACTCGTTTGCCTGACGCATCTATAAGTCTGGATCTGTTACCAGGAGTTGGTGAGTCTGCTGTAGTTTGTGAATTTGCTCTTTTATGGGCATTTGAAACAACTAGTGAGTCCGGCAGAAGCTGGCCTCTAATAAAAACTGGGTCAGATGGTGCAGCCTTATATTTTTTATCTACCTTAGGGGTAATGATGCAGCACCTGCAGAGGTTTTAAAAATATCATCTGCTGGGTGCATCATGCCTTTCAACATTGGAAAAGATTGAGATGTTCTATGTGTATTGCATTGTGTCTCAAATAAAAAATCTTCTTCCATGGATTATTTATGTATGTGTAACCCTGTGGTATGCTGCTGCCCGACCTATAGACTCCTGATATGACGAAGTATCGTCAGGAGGCGAGGGTTTGGCAGGATATAGGTCTACATCTGTGTCCCCTGGAGGGCCAATATAATACTGCCAGGGGTCCGGTGGCGGTGGTACTCCATAATTGTCATCTTCTTCTACATCTGGATCTGTGTGTGGACAACCCAGAGGTGTAATGTTTAAAGGATTGTGGGTGAATGAGGTACAGGTGATGGAAGTGGTGGTATATGAGATGGAGAAGAAGGAGGAACAGGGTGCAGGAAACTGGTAGCTTTGTCCTTTTTTAAAGATTTTGGGAGAGGACTGTGCTAAAAAAAAAAGTTTGCCTCTTAGCAGAAATAATGCGGCCAGTCTCTAGGTATATATGGATCCACCTTTGTTTCAGATCTAGTCTTTCCTGCATTGTCTCTTAAACTGGCTCTGTGAGTGTTTACGGTAGCATATTTCTGTTTTAGTGCCAAAGGTTTTGGAACTGAACATAGTTTCACTTTCGAAACCGGAGCAGTGAAAGCTGAAGAGGTTTAATCTTGGCTCAGTGCGGAGCCGGAAGGCTTCGTATATGCTTTCGGTGCCGAGCCGGAGGGCGGGGCAGCCGAGGTGTGTTCTTGGTGCCTACCATATCCAGATGGCAGTGGTGGCCAGGAAGCCTTTTGTTTTATAGGAACCGAAGGTTATTGTGTGGGCAGCTGAAGGCTTTGAGTACTCACGGCACCTTGACCCAGCGGGAGATCATGTGACCCCAAATCGATCTCCAAGTCGGAGTGCGAATCTTGAACTGAAAAGGTCCTTTCCTCTTCTGTAGCTGAAGCTTTCAGGTCTTCCTATTACAGTCTGCTATCCTATTGACCGAAGACATCGGGCGTGTGTTCAATGTCACATCTCTGCATCTCTTTGCATCGTGCCAGATGGTCCTGCAACGTCTTTATGAATCAAAATAACCAAGCAGCCACACAATCTTCTTCTTAGTGCTCGAGGGTACTAGGAATGGTACCACGGACAGAATCAGAATGGAGTTCGTTCCATCAAAATAGTAGCATCGATTGAGTCGAATGAGTGTAAAGTAGCCCAGAGGGGTGAGGCTGGAAGACCGCGATTGGAGTGTTCCGACCAGATGAACGAGTCTTCTGAATTTTGATACGCGAGGGATGGAAAATGCACTCGGAAAAAATACGGACAAGGGTAGAGTGAATTCTGTACAAAGAGGATCCTGAAAACGGTTTTGACCCGGAGAGCAGTAATAGACATCCGAACCTGATAGCAGAAAGAAAACTATCTAACAAATGGAATTGATGCCCATATGGACTATTACCAAGAGGAGTCGCCGCCTTACATAGTGACTCGAAACACTTTTTCGAAGAAAAACTATTTACAAACACCCGGATCAAACAATAGATGGCAGGAGTATGCAAAGCATGTGTATCTACAGCTACAGATGCCTTGAGCACTGCAGTATCACAAATATTTTTACTGAGTTGTGAAAATAGCTGGTTTGTATTGGTTAGGAAGCCTTGGGGGTAGGGATGCGAGTGTCTGTGCCTGCTGCACGCGCCTTTCCGTTATCGATTTAATGTGCAGTAGGTGGAGCAGATTGGTTTTTGCAATATCATCGGCTTATGACTGAAATAAAGCAATATTCCCGACATGCTCATTATACCCCTATGGACCTTAAATAGGGTTAATGTGTAGTATTAGGCTGACCACCGCTCCAAGTCATCATTGACTGTTTTCAGTGAAGAACTTACCAATTATTAGAATTTACGTGGGACAGCACATGAAGCTTAGAGCCTATCCATTGCTTACTGTTGTTACGTTCATTTCCTTGCTTCTCTTTCGTCAATCTGTGCCCGATTCACTTCCTCTTAATGTGTTTGTCTCTCCCCTGGAGCTTAGCCCAAGTACCTCTTCATTGGCCAATGTCCTCCCAGGACTTGTACTTTCAGAGCTACTGTTTTTCTTTTATTTACTGTGCTTGCAGGCCTTCACTCTTCTGATTGCTTCTGATGCAGGCCTCCTCCCACATTTTGTTGCTTGCCCTGTACCCCGGAGCCTCCTCCTGCATTGTGGTACTTGCCCACGCACCCTGATTTTCCTCCCACGTTGTGTTGCTTGCTAAACCCTCCACCCGCCATGTTGTGTTGTTTTCCTTTCCCACTCCTGCATTGTGTTGCTCATCCCACCGCTCCTGGCAGAAAAAAATAATCACTGACGCAACCAGCACTGGTAGCAAGCACTGTAGTCCTTTTTTTCTAATTTTCAGCCATGCTGCACAGTAGCCAAGCTTCTGTACTTCATTGCTAATAGACGTTGACTAAGCCAATATATCTCACATAGGCGAGATCTATTGGCTTTGTCAATGTTTGTATTAAAATGTTCTTGATTTTTCTAAATTGGTTTGGAATTTTTCTTGTGTCGTGTTTGCACTTTAATACCGTTTGTATGCTGCATAAATACTTAACATATTGCTTCTAAGTTAAGTCTGACTGCTATTGTGCCGAGCTACCATAGGGTTAAGCAGAGGTTAATTTGACTTCAGTTGTTCACCCTGACAAGGAATGTGGTTGTTGCCTGAGTTGAGTTACATCCCTCACCCCTCAACCAATAACCCAATTTCTTACAGGGGGCATCGCCATTTAAGTTTATAAAGGCTTTTTGTTAGGTGGGTGAATAAAAGTAAAAAGAGAGTAACATTCACCAAATGTGGGTGACATGATATGCTATGTGTCCAGCATGTGGTCAAACGTTATGTCAATTATTTTTGGTGATAGAAAATTGGGTGCATGCGTAGCTTCCTAAAATACTTTGAGTCCAGGAACCCTATTGGATATGGTCACAATGACTGCATGTTAATTTAATAATTTTTATTGATAAAGTTTTATAAAGCGCGAACAAGATCCCGAGGGATATCAGAGCACTTTACAATATGATGGAAGGAAGGACATAAATGCAATATCCACACCAAGTAAGAAAAATAAAAAACACCAAAAGTATTCGCAGATTACAGGACAATTGTACCCAGGAGGGTAACACAATCAACAGGTATAGGAGGGCGACGAGTGGGGGTCAACAGTATGCAGTAAAGAAGAGCCGTAACAAATGGTGGTACAATGAGGAGCAAGTGTGTCCTCAGTAATGTGATCAATGTTGTCACGTCATATGAGAGGTCATAAACAGTGCATGACAGGGACGCAAATTATAGTTAGTTAACTTTAGTATAATTGGTAAATTTCATTTTTTTTTTAATTTTAAACATTACTTTTCGTCTCATTTAATTAATTTTTATACCTTTTTATTAGATTTTTCCAACAGTCAAAATAATCAATGCAATCAGTTACATATGCGAAATAGAACCTAACAAGGGAATGGAGATGTAGAAGAGACAGGGGTGGATTTATAAATTAACCTAAAATATCCAAAAATACATAGACATGCACTAACTACTATAATCATAATTAGTGCCCTCAAGCTGGGAGCCAATCCAAATTTATAACCCAACATGATTTCCTTATAACTCAGGTTAATTTTAGTTCCGACATGTGCGGAGATCAATTTAAATAAGCTATCCCGATATCATTTAATCTTCGGGCAGTTGATGAACATATGTACTATATCTGCCGCATGGAGCTTACACTAGGGGGCAGTGTGAGCGCTCTGAGGTCCCATTTGCACCCCATTTCGAAATGTGATCCGGTGTGTAATATACCATACAGATTGTCCTAAATTGCAGTAATTTAAGACTGGCGGAGCTGATTGACCGATCTAAAATATCAAATGCATCCTTTAACTCAGCACCTGTAACTGAAGTCGTCAAGCGCTGGCTTAATTTCAAAGAGTTGAGTACTATCATCCAGAGTACAAGCCATGTATTTCTGATAAGTTATACTTACCATTCTAGTTTCTTGCCCAGGTTTTTAATAGCAAGTAAAAAGATCAGTTATTTCTTCGTCATTGCTGTACTTAAGCCTATTAACAATATAATCCCTCACCTGCAAGTATTTAAAAACAATGGCGGAGCGAGAGCCCATATGCATCCTGTAGTGCAGTGAATGTCCGGAAACCATGACTATCATACAGCTGTCCCAAGTTGACTATGCCCTGCTGGCTCCAGAGTTGCCCTACATTGTCATGAAATATGTCGGGGAATAAAGGATTGCCCCAAAGTGAAATAAGCGAGTGAACAGTCGGTAAAAAACATGTTGTACAAATTTCACGCCAAATTCGCACTATATCACTTACTACTTTAAACCTCACCCGCTTAAAGTAGTTGGGATCAATCAACCTATGCACAGAGGATATAAAATCCATTTCTAGTGCTAGTTGATACCCATATGCAGCCAGCCCACTCTTACTTCCAACCAATAAACCTCAAATGCGGCCAGTAAATGATGCCTAGAAAAATAGCTTGAAATCTGGTAGTTTGAATCTGCCCTGTATAAAGGGTCATTTTAAAAGGTGGATGGCGCGCCTAGGCCTCCAGTAGCCCCATTTAAAACTAACTGCCCCGTCTAAACGTTAGAAAAAGGAATCAGGAACTCAGAGAGGTATTGAATGAAATAGATATAAGAACTTTGGCAATAGTTTCATTTTGACAATATTACATCGACCTAAGATACTCAGAGGAAGCTTATGCCTTTGTTGCAGTTTCACTAGGACTCTTTTCAGAAGGGGTTCATAATTAAGTGCAATAATGTTGTCCACACGACTAGACAAGCGTATAGCGAGATACGTAGAAGTATCTGCAACGTCTATCACAGAAGTAGGTAATTTAAAGTTTAGGATGACCTGTGTCTTTGAGAGATTCAACTTATATTCGGACAGGGAACCCAATTGTTCAGCCTCCTTAGATATTATATTGACAGCATTGTTTGGATTGCTGGCAAATACTGCGACATGATCAGCCTAAGCCATTATTTTAAGATCGATACAATTCAGCCGGACAAGTTGTATGCTCTTGTTCAAGTTAAGGTGTCTTAAATAAGGTTCAATATCAAGGGCAAACAACAAAGGAGAAAGTGGACACACCTGATGTGTTCCCGCCCTACTTGGAAAAAAAAGAAGAATGGCCGCCAATCAGGACCTTAGCGACCAGGTTCTTAAAGAGCATCTATACTAGTGTTATAAAAAGATTGCCTAACCCACATGTATCCATGATCAGCCCCCAGAGCGCTTCACAAGTAACCCGATCAAAAGCCTTCTCTGCATCCAGCATACCTATGTTCTCCTTAGTTTTACCAGCCATGTCAAATCCCGCAATGGCAGTATTAATATGTGCTGTAGTGTCTCTACCAGGGATGAACCCATGTTGCTGTTCTGAAACCAAGTTATGCATGACTGGAGAGAGATGCAGAGCTAAGATTTTAGAGAATACCTTTATATCTGCATTTATCAGGAGGATAGGTTGATAAGAGCTTGGTTCTTCAGGGGTTTTGTCTTTTTTGAGAAAGACCACAATGTTAGTCTCTCCCCATGATAACAGAGCAGCCTCTCCATTACTAATCACAGTAACCAAATCGAAAAACTCTAGTGCGAGAATATCTATAAAGACTTTATAGAATTCCAATGGTATTGAATCTTTCCCAGCTGCTTTCCCAGAGGGTAAGGGGTTTATAGCTAGCACAACCTCACTGAGGTCAAATTCCCCCTCCAGAACCCGTTGCTGTTGGGGATTGAGTCAGGACATACCACACTCCTGCAGGTTCTTGCCTGCAGCCTGATGATTGTTACTATCAGATCTAGGATACAACTTTTGATAAAACATAGCAAACTGTTCCATAATCGATTGAGAGTTAATGTATACTGCACCACTTTCCCCTATAATCCGACGTATAGTATTTCTTTGCTTTTTTATCAAAGATCTAATAAGTCAGCAGACGCCCCGCTTTTCCCCCCATACTCGTATAGGAAAGCCCCGTTTTCTAATAGATGGCTGCCACCCTCTCCTTGAGCCCCCTTTTGAGCATTTGTCATCTCTAAATTCGTTTTAGATATAGTATCTGCTCCTGCGGATGTTTTAAGAGAATTGCCTGTGAGTCTTTTTTTCCAGAACCGGCCCAAGTTGGGCCTCTTCTTGATGTTTACCCCTATTTTGAGTCAAAATGAACCGAAGCTTCACCCCGTATATGTTTTCATGCAGTCCCAGACAGTTGTGATCGGAGCTTTGCCTTTATTGTTTAGTATATATTCTAAAAGAAGGCGCCTCATATATCCTCAATATTCCATACTGGCAAGCAGACTTCCAGGAAATGTAAATGGTCGTTAGCCGACACTTTCCTCTGCTAATCTAAGTTGCATTTGAAATATAACGGGTTGTGGTCTCAGGTAACCTTTGGACAGAGCTCAATAGATGCCCCTTCCAACAGTTGTCCTCATACCAGAATCAAATCTATTTGAGAACGTGGTGCAGAATAGTAAGTAAAGCCAGGTATCAAGGGGAACAAAGTTCTCCATGCATCAACTAGGCGATGCAATCTCATTCTTTCCATAATAGATGCACATGTTTTAGCCATCCTAATACTAGCTTGTCGATTAGTAGTATCTATATGATAGTCCACCTCACAGTTAAAGTCCCCTATTGGGATCAATTTCCACCCCAATCTAGCAGTACCAAATTTAAATAATCAAAAACTGCAGGATCATCCAAATTAGAGCCATACACCACACAAATGGTATTTGTCTGTCCATTAATAACCAGCTGTGCTATAGCCCATCTGCCTCTGCTATCAGAAGCAGTTCTCAGAGCCCTAGCAACTAGTTCCATAGTTTTCATTATAGCAACCCCCGTACAGACACTGTTTGAGCAGTGCATATAAGCGGTTCATACCCCAGCTGCTTCACTACTTACCAATCTTTAAATGCCAGATGGGTTCCAGTCACCCCAACATTCTGCGGCTTGTATGCTGCTAGTTCCTCACATATTAGTTGTAGCTTCCTCACCTGATTTAACTCTGCCACATACCAACACATTAATTTTAAACTAGTCATTGACTAATCCAACTATCCGACCTTATGACCTAGCCACCATCTCAGACTGCCACCCTCCCTCCTCTCTATGTTAAATGTTGAATACAGTTTCCAATGAGTCTGACTCTTAAGACTGCCCCCAACCCCACCAACTCGTGCCATGGAGCAAACAAACCCCCACCACACCCAACCCACCCTGTGACTATGAAAGGGAATCATCCACCCCCCTATGCTGTCAATTGCTTTGACAGCCCCCTAGAAGCGCTGCGCGGACCACCCCTCATCTCCCCCCACCTGCATCACATCAACATCACTCGCAGTAATATTTTTAATAAGCTATCCCTCAATAATAAAACTCATCATGCCCATGATTTCTTTAGGACGCCCCCCTCCAATCAGTTTAGACATCCAAATTAGGGCTAAAAAGAAGACTATGAAGTCCCTTGCCACCATTGACGGAGAGCTTGTGAAACTTGTGGCCGTCCATTCTTGATAACCTTCAATCGTGCTGGACCATGTAAAAAAGAACAGAATCATGATTGGTGATGTAATTGGACCAAAGTTATAGAATCCTCTTAAGGGGACATCCCATGGCTCCTTATCACGGAAGTATGAGGTTATTGGGAAAGAGGGGCTTCCCGAGAAGAGGCAGATCAAAGCAAAGATTGGGAAAACCTGCCACAGCGCTAGGATGTCCCAGGCAGCTTGCTGTCCTGATCTCAGTTCCTTAGTTCTGTGCTCCAAGCGGGGGTCTAATGAAAGCCCCCTCCGAAAGTGGGTTACTTCTAAGGGAGAGGTGAAGACCTTGATCTCAAGACTATCCAGAAGCAGGCGAGCCCTTGAGCTCCACCTATCTTTACTAGGTGACAAGACGCAACCACAAACTGACTACTAAGTTCTAATGCTAGCGTAACTTTGAGCCCTACAGTTATACTCGGATATGTGACAAATAGTCCCTTGGATTCTTCAAGTTGTTCATTGCATGGTGGGACCCCTCCAGCTACCTTAGCAGCAGATGGGAAGAAACAGACAGATAAGGAGGATGTAATGGATGTATAGGAGCCCTTATTATCAACTATCCTTCAGCTCTTACAGATTCAAAGAGCTGAGGCTTTGGAGCATTACGTGCAAGTTAAAGAGGGTAATAAGGCCATGCAGCAAGCTTTAATGGAAGTAACCAGCAAAATAGCTAGTTTAACTCTGGATATGGCTGAGCTTCAACAACAAGTAGCATGAGCAGAGACAGTACGTACAGCAACAACGAAGACAATCACAGAGCATAAGCATCAACTCACATATGTTCAAAGTAAAATTGAGGATCTAGAGAACAGGCAACATTGGAACAATCTCAGGCAATTCGGAATACCAGGAAGAAAAGGCAACAATGATACACGGGCCTTCATGTCAGCTTATTGCAGAAAGCTCTTCCGGATCTGGCAGGCTGGTATATGAATTCTCAAATTCAGCAAGCTCATAGTCTTCCTCTGCTCACCAAGCAGGTAGTGAACTCTTAAGTGTCCGCATCCTCGCCCTATTCTCATTTATGTTGGGAACATTCAAAGTACCAATTGACTGAAGTACTTTGTAAGAATGGTTGGACGCCTGCCCCAGCTGCTCAAGCAATATTTCAGAGCTCTTTGATGCAAACCAGCCTGAAATAAAATCTGCATATAAAGATGATTGAAAAGTTGGCTGTGATCAATAGGTCCTCTTACTCAGAGATGCCATGTCACCTGGACTCTCAGCATTTTTTTAATCTTAAATTTAAAAAATCAATTAATAAAATACTAAAAGGAGTCATACTTACAAATTAGTGTTGAAAGAAAATTCATATTTGTGACATTTCTCTAATTTTGGCTTTAATAATGCAACGTCATCAGGTTTAGGAGCCTCATACTTCTTGACTAGGTCCTTCATACCTTTAACCAAGTATTAAAACAGAACATTTATGAGAAAACAATTAGGATAGCAATACACAGAGTTCATATAAACTGCTTAGATCACAAAATAAAATTAAAATTACTTAAAATAGTCACTTGTCCTGCAACTTTCCCTACAAAGATGAGGACAAACGTTGGTGCTGCTCTAAACCCTTGCTCACAATGTTCCTTAACTGATTGGGAAGCTGGTTGCTTATGCCTTTAAGGAAGTGGCTTCAAAATTTGAAGATTCACAGCTTCTGTGCACGCCAAGCCTGCACTGAATTTTTTCCCCTCAATATTCCAAGAAGGGAGCACAGCACATGGCAGTAGGAAGTAGGTGGGAAATGAGCTGTGAAGGACGAAGACCGAATATTAAGAGATCCAGAATTAACATGAGGTTTCATTGCACCATCAGCACTTTCTTTATTCTTCCCTACTAGTTGAGCAATGTTAAAGCTTTAATACTATGGAGGCTAGAACAAAGGGGCATAAGCATTTCAGTAAACAAATATGATCTATGTCACTTCCTGTTAAAAAAAAAGCATGAAAATTATAATTGGATGCAAAGTCAATTTTTTTTTAGCTCTCTTGACAAAATAAGGATGAGGTGTTGCGTGTGCTATTGAGTGAATATGTTGTGCAGTAATTATTCATGGCAGTTACAAATTGTTCCTCCCCAAAAGGTGATTGGCTTCTGTAAGGAAAAGCATGGGCATTTAATGATGTACTTCTTAGTGTCACAACTTGATATTAGTTGGACCCAGCTTCCACATCAAATATCACAGTGTTATGACCTCTGCATCAATATCATCGTACTGGTCACCACTGGTAAGGTTTCCAAATATTTTATAACTCAAAACCCTGTAATAAGCTGCAGAGAATATAAGTAGTGGTGATGATCTTCTGCAAGATTCCATTTCTATTGTAATCTTATTCTTGGTATGTACGCTCCTGTCCCAGTGAGGAAGCCCTCCACCCTCCCCGCCCATGTCAATGGACAGATTGGTTATTTACATAGCTTTCCGTCTGTCAGGTATCTACCATATCAAAATGTGTCAAATGGTGAGATCTTACATTGCAGTGCTAGCTTGGGTTCACTATTTATTTAGCTATTCTTGCCAGAGATGGATGTGGTCTTGTTCCTAAGATTATGTGTATGCAGAAAGTTATCATGCTCAGGAACACAATGATCAATATCATTGTATATGCAATGTTGTTGATGATATTGTTCCGAAATCTGCTTTAGGAACTCTCCTGGTGGTGCATTATGCTGAACCAGGACTTCAGGCATCTTTTTATGATTCTTTGTTAGGACCTTTACTTCAGTATGTTGCATGCTTGCCATTTCTGGATGCAATTTAAGTATTAAGTCTTGAAACTACTGCCAGCGAGTACGGTTCAAAGAATGCCAAGAACATCAGCTGCCCATCTCTGTACATAAATAAAACAAGCAAGGTCATTTGGAAGAAAATGACTTGAAGGTCTTAACTGTTCCTCATCTCCTATCAACAAAAGTCTCAAGTCCTCCCTCTAAAGTGACTAGAGAATTCCACCAACCTGTAAAGCATTTCAGGATGCTCTTTTTTTAAGTGAATGTTAGCAGAAGGATGTGTAATGGTACAGTCTGTCCCTTGGAAAGCCTTTGCCTGATGAGTGTTAAAAAGCATCAAATCACCCAATATCGAAGACTCATGTTCAGGCATGGTCAAGCTACTGGCAGGGGCCAACTGGTTAGGTGGACTGATCATAGGTGACGGTGCACGGATTCTAGACTTTAAATGACATTTCAACATCAAACAGATCTTTGATGACCAATTTTGCCTCAAAATGGACCGATTAAGCAACAAAGCCTTAGACAATCATGTCATCTTCTTGACAGGCATTAAATGACCAAGAGACAAATGTGCAGTCATTAAGAGTAGGTTAGAGCCCTTTTGAACTTGGTCACCCCCCACCTTTTCCTCACTGGTTCTGATGTTCTTGACTTGATGTGCACCGGGTCTCTGTTAAACAGGTGCCAGTGCTCTTTCCCTAAAAACTGCAACATGTATTCAATTGTAACTCAATTGACAATGACTTTAGCGCCCCTGTAAATCCCTGTTAAATTGTAGCAATTGCACCCAGAGCATGGGTACTAAAGAGGGTCCCTATGGGCTGTAGTATGTATGGTGCCACCTAAAGGGACACTATAAAAACTGCACGTAGACTGCCACTGCAGGATGCTTGAAAGGGTGCAAGCACTTCTGAAAACGCTACATTACACACTCCCTGTGTGCAATGCCTGAATACACTGCATGCCTTATATGAAAGTCACCCCTACAGCAGGCCTTAGAGCCCTAAAGCAGGGTGCATTATAATACATGTGAGGGCATAGGGGGGGCGTGGCCTGACGCCGATGGAGACGGGAGCCTGAATCGGAGCTCCCGATGGTTATCCCCTCTTTGGCACCATGCTGCCCGCTACAGGGGAGCCCCGAACGAGGAGACCGGCCCTGGGGGTGTCGGAAGCATAAGGGCATCGGGGGCACTAGCTGTGAGGGATTGATAGCCCTCTCCTGACGGCTTTGAACAGATAAGCCGACGAGGCCGCGGGCTGCACAAGATGGCGGCTGCGCGGTAATAGCGGCGTTTGAGGTGCTGAGTGCCTGCTTGGGGGCCGCCCGGCACTGCGGAGGCTGGAGCAGTAACCAGGGAAGAGGCGGAGACCGGGACCGCCACTGGTGACGAGGTGGCGTCCGGAGGAACCTCAGTGGGCCTGGTCATCGGCAGCCGCGGGCTGCGTGAAATGGCGGCTGCGCGGCTCTAACGGCTCCGGATGTGCAGGGGAGCCGGAGATCTGCCAGGCGATAGCCCTGCGTTCCTGCTCTGGGCGCGGGGTGAGTGACAGAGGCGGCGGCAAGAGCTAGACATATGGCCGGTAAGAGCTAGACATATTGCCGGTAAGGAGGAGGTGCGGGGAGGAGCTGCGGAGGACCCCGGGACCTGGCGAGTGCCCACACATGGGAGCGGGGCCTGGAGGACAGCGGCAGGGACTCAGATCCCCGATACGGCTGGCGCAGACTGGTACGCGTGTTAACAGGTGCCCCCCCCTCTCATGGTAGAGAGATTGAGGGGAAGAGGAGACAGCGCTGTGGGGCAGAGGACGTAGGGCCCCACAGCGGGAACCAGAAAAGCCAGAGGGGCAAGTGCCGGGAGACTATGGTGAGTCTCTAGAGCGGGAAGAGGCCTACGGGTGGACGGTCATGGCGGCAACGGCTCCTGAGGGATAGAGGCGCACACAGGACAGTGAGCCTGACTGAGAACTACCTTGCGTGGCCCTTTACCTGACCGCAGCGGGGACGAAACACAGAGGGCAGCGCTGCGGGGGACGCCAGTACCGACCATTGCAGAGGCCGAAGGAGGATTCACGGTGGAGTGCGGCGGTGGAGGCCGGGTGTCCCGGGGTGCTCCTAGACGCACGGGGGAGGAGAGGAGGCAGACCGGTGAAGAGAGGCACCTGCAAGGTGGAGTGGTGGGGCAACAGTTCTGGAGGAATAGCGACGAAGTGGCCAGGGCGCAGCCTTCACTGCCTTGAATACCGCATAACGGCAAGTGGTGCCTCTGGGCGACCGGCCCCGCTCGCCTTGCAGAGACGCAGGTGGGACTGCAATCACCTTCATCCTGTTATAGCTCACGCTGGGAGTACGGATTGCGGACCTTGCAGTCATCATGGGTCGGAACACCAAGAGGCGGGACGCTGAGCAACATGAGGATTGCGGAGACTAATTCACGCCCGGGGACTAGGAAAGATGGGGGATGCCCCAAGGTGACCTCTCCCTACAGGACATTCTGCAGGCCATAGAACGCTCACGACTGGCGGTGGAAACTAAGATTGACACTCTCAGGGAGCATTTGGGCCTCCTTCGAATGGACCATAGAAAGATGGCGGATCGTGTCACGGCCACAGAAGCAGAAATAGAGGGCTTGAGGCCGCCGGTCACGGCGACGACAAGCAAACTCACAGACATAGAGAAAAGGGTGCAAATTCTGGAGCAACGGGCAGAGGATGCAGAAAATAAGGCCTGCCGGAATAACATTCGAGTCACGGGTCTTCCCGAAAAGGTCGAAGGGAACAATATGGTGGCGTACCTCGAGCACTGGCTGCGCATGGAAGTGGCAGAGGAAGGGTTGTCCACATTCTTTGTGCTGGAAAGGGCGCACAAAGTCCCGGCCCGGGTCCCGCAACATGGCAGACTGCAGAGGCCGGTGGTGGCTCGCCTCTTGTTCTACAAGGATAGAGACCATGTGCTGGGACAGGCGCGTCTTAAAGGGCCGCTTAAGGTAGATAACAGTGTGGTACGGATCTTCTCCGACTTTTCACGAGAGGTTCAACAACAAAGAGCATCCTTTACGGCTGTCAGACGAAAACTGCACCAGATGGGGGTGTCCTACTCTATGGTTTTCCTGGCCAAGTTACGCATAGTGCATAATGGAGGAACTACCTTCTTTACCACCCCCCAGGACGTATGGGGTTGGATTGAGGAGCAAGAATCCCGAAAACAGCAGCACGGAGAACACGGTCCTGCAGATAAAGCCTTGCCGTGCTCCCCTGACAGGGGGACAGCCTCGAAGAACCATCCGACGGCGGAGGAGGCGAATCGAGCTAGGGCCAGTGCGATCACAGCTGTGGCATCACTGAGTGCAGCGGACACCCGAGAACCGATATCGCACTCTGGGGAAGACCAGAGGTACTCAGACTCAGAAACCAGTTCGAGTGCAGTGGGGGATGCCAGCCAGACCCTGCTGCACGTAACTCC
Organism: Lissotriton helveticus; assembly: GCF_964261635.1. Classification (NCBI taxonomy): domain Eukaryota; kingdom Metazoa; phylum Chordata; class Amphibia; order Caudata; family Salamandridae; genus Lissotriton; species Lissotriton helveticus. The sequence goes on from NC_136059.1 coordinate 648,055,445, forward strand.
CAGATCAGCAGATGACCTGATGTGAGGTGGGCCACGCGTGCAAGTATATCCAGAACTATGCTCGGAGGCAAGAAAAGTAGACTGTTGGTAATTTAATACTACATCTCTGGGGGGGGGGGGGGGGGGGGGGGGGGGAGGGAAGGATATCCAGAGAGGTGGAGAGGACGGCAATCCTCCCGGTGGACTTTGGCCTAACCGCCACCTCTGAACTTTGTTTGTTTGAGCACTGAAGTGCGAAGTTTGGATGGGGGAGCTGTTCTCACTGGGGAGGGGGGAGTTGGGATGGTTTTTGTAGTGTTCGGAGGGGATTAGTATTTTGGGTCACGGGGAGGGATGCTGCTGTCGATGAGGGGGGGCGGGAAGGGCCACGACCTGACACTCTGTAAGAGATGCCTGCAGGCTACATGAAGAGGTACTGGGTCTCGGGACATGCAACGGGGTGAACATGTGCACTCATGCAGTAGACACAGGCCACCTATAACATAATGTCGTGGAATGTTAGGGCCATGAGTAAAAGGCATAAAATATTCTAACAACTAAGTAGAAGAGGGTGCAGATAGCGATGCTCCAAGAAACTCACACACTGGACAAGAGAAGGTGAGGCTCTGCGCAGTTGCTGGAGAGGGCAGGCGTTCTACACGTCATACTCAGCATTTGCCCGGGGGGTCCTGATTTGGGTGCGGGCGGGAGTCCCCTTCCACCCTATAGAGCACAAAATTGATCCAGAGGGAAGGTACAGGATTGTCTCCGGAAGGCTTGACGGGCAGGATGTTACCCTGGTCAATGTATGTATGTATGTGGATCATGTTAGGTTTCTGGATCAGCTGTCGGGGTTTCTGGCACCGTACATGACAGGGGCGGTTCTAGTAGGGGGGGATTTTAATTGTATTGCAGATCCTGAAATGGACCGATCACACCCGCCTCTTCGAGACTCCCCAGTACACATGGTGGATAGAGTTTTTAGGGACTGGCAGGCTAGTTGGGGACTTGTGGATGTGTGCCGCAGGGCACATCTGACAGATAGGGACTACTCGCACTTATCCCACACCCACGATTTACACATCCATTTAGACACCTTTTTAAGCACACCGGGCCTCTACACCCAGCTGGGGGGACAGAGTACCTAACCAGGACTGTCTCGGACCATAACCCACTCATGCTCCAATACAGGAGGGGTAGGATTTTGCAACCCATCCCTACATGGCGCCTCAAACCGGAAACACTTGAAGATCAGGTCTTTCAACAGGAGACTAGGGAACACATCATACAATATTTTGCTGACAATGCGGGCACCACTGACCCTCGAATCAGGGAATGGGAGGCCTTCAAGGCTGTGATCAGTGGGAGCTACATGGTTACATCTATTGGGGTCCGTAGGACGCTTTCAGCAGACCTGGAGAGAGCAGATGGGGTACTCAGGACATTAGAGAAGAGACGGCCGGACCACCCGGAATTGAGACAGGAACTCCTGGACGCTAAGGAGGAGGTGGCAGTGCAAATAGAGCGTCTGCAATGCTTTGTTTTCCAGAAACACATGGATAGGACACATGATGAGTGGGACAAAGCCGGGAGATTGCTGGCATGGCTCGCTGACCCGTCCAGGCAGAGCAGTACTATACTGACGATACATGACCAGGGGGAACGTCCTTTACACACGCAGGAGGAGATTAGTAACAGGTTCAGGGAGTACTACACCCGCCTATATAAAAGCACTGGCAACCGCGACTTGGACAGAATAGCAGACTACTTGACACCCCTTCCGCTCCATACCCTAGAGGTGGAGGAGGCGGAGTTACTAGGAGCAGCGATTACAGAACGGGAGATCAGAGGGGCAGTCAAAGCTATGGCACGGGGGAAGACTCCGGGCACAGACGGACTACCCCAGGAGTTCTATGCCACATACTTGGTGGAGCTGGCTCCCAGGTTAGTGGAATTATACGTGGCTACATGGGACAGTAGGAGGTTGCCACCCACAACGAGGGAGGAGGTCATGGTTCCCCTGCTCAAACCGACCACTATCAATGCTGAACCTCGATTTTAAAATTCTCAGTAAGATATTGGCCACCAGTCTACTGCCACACATGACCTCTTTGGTATATTCCGACCAAGCGGGATTCATCCCTAGCAGAAACACCACCCTGAACATCAGGAGGCTGTTTGCAGTGTTACAGCAGGGCGCGGTAGAGGCGCAGGAGGGGGCGATCTTTGTCATTGATATCGAGAAAGCATTCAATAGCCTTGAGTGGGAATATTTATATGCAGTCCTAGCAAAGATGGGGTTGGGACAGGGCTTCATCCAATGGGTTAAAATACTCTATACGGACCCAGTGGCGCGGGTACGGACGGGCCGCACCATCTCCCTACAGTACAGTGTAGAGAGGGGCACACGGCAGGGGTGTCCCCTCTCCCCCCTGCTATTTGCGCTGGCGGTAGAACCGCTGGCGTGTGTGGCAAGATCAGGGACGCCATAGGAGGGCATTCGGCTAGCAGAGCAGACGCACCATATCGCATTATATGCGGATGATTTGCTACTTTTCCTGAAGGACTCAGCCACGGCGTTGGGGGGAGCCCGGCACATGATGGACGAGTTTGGAACTCTTTCTGGGCTCTGCGTCAACTGGCAGAAGTCACAACTCTTCACGATAGCGGGGGAGGCCCTGCCGCCTGCGGGCCTGGGGTACCTCCAGTGGGAACCACGCGGTTTTAGATATCTAGGGGTTAGAGTGTATCATGATCTCTCTGATGTTCAGGAGTGAAATATAGGGGGGGGGGGCTCTCCGATCACTCAATGGCAGTATGGCGTTCTGGGGGACGTTGCCCCTATCAGTGGCGGGGCGAATATCATTGCTGAAAATGGTGGGATTACCTTGATTACTATAGTTTTTTACCATGCTCCCGGTATGGATCGGCAAGGTGTGGTACCGATCCCTCAACTCTCTTCTGGCCACTTTTATCTGGGGTCCCAGCAGGCACAGAGTGGCGTTGGCTATGTTGCGCAGGGCAAGGGCAGAGGAGAGACTAGCGGTGCTGGATATGGAGAATTATTATCTGGCGGGTCAGCTCCAATGCGTCACACAGTGGGTGGTGGGAAGTCTAGATCCGGACAGGATGACGCCCCCATTCACCCCGAATAGGGCAGCTGTCCTGAGTACACTCATGGGTACCATTAAACAGCGCGCACTAAACACTTCAGAGAATAGGGTAATAAGAAATTGCTGGGTCAGGTGTCGCTAGAAAACCAAAACCAAACAACATTATTACCCGGAGATGTCTGTGGCGTTATTGGAGGAGCTTCCGAATGGGGGTCAGTGGAGGGGGATGGAGGAATGGGCACACGCGGGGGTCACTAAGATAGGAGATTTATACGGTGACAGGGAGCTTCTCATATTCGAAGCCTTCCAAGCCAATTGGGATATTCCACAGGGGCATTTTCTGCTATATGGGGCAGTCACTGGGGCCTTGCGTAGACACTGGGGTCGGGGGACCCTAGAACCACCTACACACTCTACATGCGAATACATAAGTCTAGCATGAGGTGTCATTTAGGCGGTCTCATGTCTTTATAGAGCCATTCGGCGGGACTCCACGGGGCTGCTGGGGAGCCTGAAAGATAAATGGGAGGCGGACATTGGAAGCCCCATAGCGGATAAGGATTGGGACAATACGCTGCTCCGAGCCATCAAGGTATCCCGCAACGCACGATTCCAATTAATTAGTTTTTATACTCGGCATAGGGCATATATTACTCCCGACAGGATTAACCGCTATTTTAATCGGGAGGATGCGAGTTGCCCCCGATGCCAGGAGGTAGGGGCTAGTTATACTCACATGATGTGGCGTTGCCCGAGGAAAGAGGGATGTTGGCAAGAAGTGGTTCGGGAGACAGCGCACGTCACTGAGAAGGAGATCCCATGCACCCCTGGTCATGTACTGCTCAACCTATTCCCCCACTCCGCTAAAAGCAAGGTCACAGCCAGGTTCCAAGGCCTGGCATACATACTGACAAAACGCGAACTCACCAGCAAGTGGAAGGCCCCGGGCAGGTCTGGGGGTCAGCAATTGGAAAAGGGAACTAGTGAAGTGGGCAAGCTGCGAGCATAGAATATTGCTTCAGAGCGCAAAAAGAGGCATAGTACGATTGGAGAGGACACGGGGGGTGTTGGTAGATGACCTGCAGAATGAGGACCAGGAGTCGGCACCTAGCACACCACAGGCAGGATCTCAACTGGCTAGCCCTGGGGGATTGGATCAAGAAGGGGCTGAGGGGGAGACATGAATGGGCCATTGCACCCTAGCATCCATATACATGGCGAGCTCTATGAGCACGACATAAGGCTTTGACGAGTATGAATGGGACCCAAACCATGTACACAGCAAGAGACAACGTGGCAGGGTGGTTGGCAGCAGCAGGGGAGGGGGGAACTGTTAGGTTGTTAGCATTGCTGAGAATCCAGTACAGCAAGCACTGCAGAATGTAGCAAACAGTCATAGGATACGTGGGGAGTTGGAGGAGAGATGTAAGAACCGGCTGGGATGGACCCTATGGTGGGATATGTGGATATTCAATGACTGGATAAGAATGTGTATGAGTATTGCTGAATGCTAAATGCCAATAAAATCTGTTTAAAAAAAAAATACATGTGAGGGCATATCTGAAAGCGACAATTAGTTATAGATTCCTTACTTGTGGAATTACCCCCAGGCGTAAGACTGGATCCAGAGAATTTTTCGTCAGCAATACCCCTGCGCGTCGAAAGGTGGCGTTGGTTGACACCGCATTAGTTGTGGTCGCCGGGATGACGTTGCGGTAGCTACTTAGACACCGCCCTCGCGTGCGGACTTCAGTGCTTTCTTTTTCCACAGAGAGCGGTACCTCCAGACACTTTTTGCCGACTTTTGTCGACACAGTTTTTGAGTCTTTGACTCCTGGTGCAGGTCAGTGATGCCCTGTTTCAATGCTTGTGGTTCTTGACTAACACTGATGTCGGTGACTATCAGCACCGCGTCTGCCTCTGGTGTTGTGAACGTATCTAGGACCCTATTTAAATATTCCCGATTCATGCCCTTGTGTGATTATAACAAATCATATCCTTATAAAGGCATAAGAATCATATCCATATTTAGTCATAGCCAATGCAGTCCAAATACGGCAAGGATACTCCCATAGACTCCTAGAAAGTACAACGTGTTCTTTAAACAAACCAAGCCTCCAGCAGCCCGGGAAATCCCCCTGCTTTTGTTTTGATTTGTCCAAGAACTCCTGGAGTCCTGAAAGAACTGTAAGTTCTTAGTGACGTCTTATGTCCAACCTTACGTCAAACTTGGCACCTTCCAGGTATAAATATACCAGCGTTTGCCTTAAGCAAACACACGGTGGTTTGGAGCAGATCGGCTATCTAGTTACCCGAAGCCCAGCTGTAACGAGAGCCAAAGGAAGCCAACCCCCCCCCATTGACGCACAGAGAGATGCTGTCTTTTCTCCTGCCGAAAAATCCAGCTCCAGTGTTTCCAGTCACCCTTGCGGGTTTCTGGGAGATCGAGTCCTGAGAACGAGATACAAGACCTCCTTCATTCTATAACCAAGGTACGGAGCCGATTAGATCCTCAGAGAAATTCTTGATTCAGATTCTTGGCAAAAACTAACAACTTAAACTGCAGCTCACTTACTCCTTCCCACGTACTAGGCTTAGGTTAGGTACACCGGGGTAGGCGTATCTTAGAAGCACCAGTTGAGTACGTTTAGTCAATGATTTTATGTATGTATATATTTTATCTATTTTAAACACGGTATGGCTTAGAAACTGTACCATGCTTTTACAGTATTATTTCATAATACTCGTTTTACTGTACGCACTTTACGACAAGTATTGCAATTGTGGCAATTCACTTCTCTTGCACGAGAAAGAGGACTGCTCAATAAATAACAACTTTTATTGAAAACGCCCATTTCTCTATTTCTCTGCACTCCTGGTGAAACTAAGCATGCACGATTGACTGAGTGAAATAGCTGTCTATTGTTTTCCACGACTCTGGAGATATACTCCTTACTCTGGGGGGAGCAAAGTTGTCATGTTTATGCGGTTGTCAGAAACTAATCCCTTCTTGTCTATTCAGGAAAGTTAACTCCTTCCTGTTCATTCGAGAACGTTTCTAGTGACCTCTGAGCTAGCTGGCATACCTAATTAAGTCTAAAATATTCAATAGAGACCTAGTCGACTTCAGTCCTACGTCTAAACTATCATTTATGTTATTCCAATGCGCAGAGCCTATTGGGAATATAGGAACTACACTACAGTGGTGCCTGGAATGCAACCACGATCCCAAGTCGTGTTCTGACTGCAGGACCATGAATCCGAAGTCTTTGCGGGAGTAGTCCCAAAAGCTTCTCGAGGCCTGGCAGTTGGCTCCGTGCCATTCGAGGTCCCGGTCGAGGGACTCCTCGTGGAGCCACCACCGCTGCCACCACCACTCGTCATCCAAGACTTCAGGTCCGTCGAAGCTCAAGTAGAAGACGAAGAACCATCGTCGCTCTTCACGTTCTCACCATCCGTCTGCTGACGCGACAAGGGATGCGGATGGTGCCCCTCTTGCGGTTCTGCGTATGGAGCCCGAAGGGTCGGCTCCGAGTTTCCTTCCCTTTCCAGGACCCAGAGCGACCCCTGCCCAGCTTCAAAGTTTTTACAAAGCGATGCATGCCATCTTTGGGCAGCCCGACTCCGCTGGCTCGCCCTTGGGCCCCACGGAATCGGCTGGGGGCCTTCAACGCCGGCGGCTCCAGCCCTGGCACCGCAGGGTACCCTTGGATCAAGGCCTGGATCCGGATCGGCCCGGTCGACCTCATTACACCTCCATCGGCGTTGATTCTCCCAGCACCACACCCGCAGCCGACGCCGGTTGTGTTCCCAGATGGCGTCGACTTAGGCCTCCATCGACGATGCAGGAACCGGCACCGACGGGTACTTTTGTACCCCTGTTCCACCATCGTTCTTTTAGGCCAGATAACCAACCAGAGGAGGGAGGAGGAGGACTGAGAGGGATCTCAAGACCCTGTAACTGACCAGTTAGAGTATGATTCGGACAGGAGACAGGAGTTGGGGGATGTCAGTGGTCTGGACGCCTCCCCAGACCATGGCATGTTGTCTCCTCCTACCGTAGCTATGGAGGAGGGAGCCTCTTACGCAGTGGTGGTGCTTAGGGCGCCGAGGCTCTCTACCTCGAGCTGCCTACGGTGGCGGTCAGGACTAACCTCCTGACAGAGGTGCTTGAACCGGCAGCAAGCTCTTTGGAGCCCCTGCTACCATTTCTTGAAGCCCTGACTGACATCCTTTTGGGCACCTGGTACAGGCCCAAAACAGGGGCTCCGGTGCATAGGATGATTGCCAGATGCCACAGCCCGGCTCCGGGCGACCCCACTTTCCTCTCACCACCCCACCCCTGAGAGCTTGGTGGTCCAAGCCTCGACGTCCAAATGCGCATTCCCTAACGCACCACCTGATAGGGAATCCAAAAAGCTTGACCATCTTGTGAAGATGGTGTTTTCCTCCTCCAGCTTGGGACTGCGGTCGGTAAACACTGCATGTCTGTTGGGCCGTTACACCCACTCTGTTTGGGATATGGTAGCTCAGGTGCTGCCGCAGTGCATGGAGGAGATCCGAGCCGTACTCTCCCGTGCGAGACACAGCCAAGTTTACCATTCGATGTGGACTGGACATCGTCGACTCGCTAGGCAGGACGATTTCAATGTCGGTAGCCCATCGACGCAATGTCTAGCTGAGGTCAACTGGTTTTTCCGAGGATGTCCAAGCTACCCTCATGGACATGGCTGTCACCTGTTCGGCGTCAAAGCAGACAACGTGCTAGAGCGCTTCAAGGACTCTTGGGCTACGGTCAAGTCCGTGGGCCTCTCCACCACCCTGCTTTTCGTTCTTTCATGGCTACGGAAGGGGTGCCCCCCCCCCCCCACATTCCACCCAGAGCCCCAGGCCGGTGCAAACTATTCAGCCGCTGAGTAGCTGGGGATGTTGGACCGACTGCCATGGGTCTGGCGGTCAGCGAGCGGACCAGTCCACCACCGCCCCTCTATAGCAGCCTCCAAACCCTCCTAGTACAACCTTTCAGGGCCACCAATCGCCAGTGGGCAGCAGGATTCACCATCACCTACCCCACTGGCGCACCATCATGTCGGACAGGTGGGTTTTGTAGATATTCCAAAGGAGCTACTCCCTCCCCTTCGAGACTACCCCTCGGCTCTCTTGGCCAAGGGAACCATTGAGGGAGGTCCTGCCCCAGAAGTAGGTTGTCGTCGTTATTCCCACTACTTTCTGGTGCCCAAGAAAGGCAAAGGCATACGTCCTATCTTGGATCTCAGGAACGTCAACCGCTTCCTACGCAAGGAGAAGTTAAAAATGTTGACGCTAGCTCAGGTCCGGTCTGCCCTCGACTCTGCAGACTGGATGGTAGTGTTGGACTTGAGGACGCTTACTTTCACATCCCCGTCCTGCCAGCCCACCGGCATTACCAGCGGTTCACGGTAGGCCACAAGCTCTTTCAGTTTACCGTGCTCCCCTTTGGCCATACCAGCACTCCTCGGGCGTTCACAAAAGTGATGGCGGTGGTCAAAGCTCATCTGACCAGATCAGGGTTTCCAGTTTTCCCCTATCGACAATTGGCTGTTGAAGGCGGGCTCGCCCCAGGCAGTCGTCTTCTACTTCCAGACTACGGTGGACCTCCTGCACTCGCTGTGGTTCACTATAAATGTGCCGAAGTCACACCTGATTCCCTCTCAGAAGCTCCTTTTCATCAGAGCGTTTCTGGACGCGACGCAGTTTCAGGCTTATCCTCCCCAACAGGGAGTCTGGGATATTTGGGCTATGATTCCGATCTTTCAGTCTCTATTCCGGGTTTCGGTCAGAATGACCCGGAGGCTGCTGGGCCTCATGGCCTTCTGCATACTGCTGGTGGATCATGCCAGGCGGCATTTTTGGGCTCTGCAGTGGAACCTGAAGTTTCAGTGGGCGCAGCATCAGGAGAATCTGTCTGATTGCATTCAGATCTCAGAGGGCGCTGCATGTCAATTGCAGTGGTGGCTAACGAACCAGGATTGGGTCAACGGCAGATCCCTCTCCCTTCCCTTCCCACAACTGGAGTACGCAGTGGTGACGGATGCATCACTTCTAGGGTGGGGGGGCCACATGGGAGAGGCGGAGATCAGAGGCCTCTGTGGAGTCTGGGCTCCACATCAATCTTTTGGAGCTTCAGGCAATCAGTCTTGCACTGAATGCATTCCTTGTCCGGGGAAGAGTGGTGCAGGTGTTCACGGACAACACCATCGCCATGTGGTAGAGGGCGGGGTGTTGTCGTGGACCCTATGTGAAGAGGCCCTCTGTCTCTGGACATGGCTGGAACATCAGGGCAGATCACCAAACTCAGCAGCAGATGCATGATGGATCACTACTGGTATCTTCACTCGGAGGTGGTGCAAGGACTCTTTCAGCAGTGGGGAGAGCCTTGGTTAGATCTATTTGCCACCGAAGAGAATGCGCAATGTAAGCAATTCTGCATGTTGGAATTTCCAAGGCAGCACTTGCTAGGCAACGCTTTTCATCGCGAGTGGAGTTGCGGTCTGTTGTACGCCTTTCCGCCTATACCACTTCTGCCCAGAGTGCTGAAGAAGATCAAGTGCAACCGGATCCCCTTTCTGACGTTCTCTTGTTCCTCCTGTCTTTGGCCCAGCAGGGCTCTGCTCTGGGCACTCTGAAGGGCTACCGCTCAGCCCTTTCAGCCTTTCTTAGACTTCCTGATCAGCCTTCTCTTTTCAAGTCCCGTGTTGTAAATCTCTTCCTTAAGGGCATTAATCCTCTTTTTCCTCCTGTTCCCTTTGTAATGCCTCAGTGGGACTTGCCTTATGTGCGCTCCCTTTGAGCCATTTTATAACTGTCCTCTCAGACTTCTTACTTTAAAGACTGCCTTTCTGGTTACCATTGCCTATGCTCGCAGGGTGAGTGAGCCCCAAGCTCTTTCTTCAAAGCCTCCTTTTCTGGCTGTTCATCCAGACAAGGTTGTCCTCAGAATCAGACCTTCCCTTCTTCCCAAGGTGGTTACTTATTTCCACATTGGTCAAACCATCACTTTACCCACCTTCTTTATACCTCTGCATCCTTCTAAGGAGGAAGAGAGGCTCCACCGTCGGACCAAGGTAGGTACTGCACCACCAGCCTCACTGAGCCTACTGGGTGCAGAGGTCACTGGGCCCGATGTTAGCCTATGGGAGGTGGGGGCATCTCGAAGAGGCACCAGATGTCGGTAAGCACCCACGGTCTAAGGACACAGGCTCTGGGGGGTTGATGTCAGCACTGTAGGGGCCACCACGCAGAATCAAAGCTGCATCACCAGCGGCCACAGGGTGCAAATGGGCATCGGGTACCCTAGAGAAATCAATGGATATCCTTGGTTGGAGACAAAGGCTTCAGGCTCGGTCTAGAAAACTGGCAGAAGGAATCCAACGACTGGGGAGGTGAGTTGGATAGTGGGGGGATGCCGGGATACAGTCTGCTGGGCACCCCAAAGCCTTGTTGCTGCGGGTGCAGGGGTGTCTTTAGGCGTTGGGATTCTCTCACTAGATCCGGTCGTGGGGGGGGGGGGGGGGGGGGGGGGGGGGAGAGAAAGACCCTTCAAGATGAAGCTGCAAGCGTTGTGGCAAAGTTCACGAGAAGCCCTCCATCGCTGGATCCCAGGTCAGGATCGCCCTGGAGACGTTACTGATCGTTGGGCCACCTGGACTTGGGCTGTGGACGAAAGGTGGAGAGTGGTGAGCACTCGTGGTTCCAGGAGGCACTGGAGTCCTTGTAGTAGGTTGCTTTTGCTGGACAAATCCGGTGTCAGAGTCTGTATTAAAGGCAGCTTAGGTCTCTGCAGTAGCTGGAGAGTTGGTAGCCGTGGAAAACGCTGATTTCTTTAAGCAGGGTTGCTGGAGGAGGAGACAGGAAGGTAGGGCTGAGGTCAAGTCAGTTGTCGTCTTCTCCACTGCTGCACTGCTCTTCGGTCCTTCTTCATAGGTCGTCTAATCTGAGAAACAAAGATTTAAGGGTGTTACTGAGGTAAGGGGGGCAATAGCCAATGGATACTGCCCTTCTGGGGTCAAGTCAGTTGTCGTTTTCTCCACTGCTGCACTGCTCTTCGGTCCTTCTTCATAGGTCGTCTAATCTGAGAAACAAAGATTTAAGGGTGTTACTGAGGTAAGGGGGGCAATAGCCAATGGATACTGTCCCCCTAGGGGGACTACACCCTTTGGGCAGAGGGGTACATTCCTATTGGGCCTAATCCTCCAAACAAAGATGGAGAATTCTTGAAGAGAGGGGTTCACCTCAGCTCCTGGCCACCGTAGGGTGTCCCAAGCTAAGTTGGACACTCCTACTCGGTTTACTAATTTTCCCCGCCTGTCCTGCTACCAAAAAGTGGGTCTGGAACAGGGAGGCAGGCATCTCCTCTAGTTGTAGCTGCCCAAATCAGCATAACACAAGGTGAAAGTCTTTGAGGCTCATCACGAAGTGCTGCAGTTCCTGCTAGGAGGAGGTGAGAAGCACCTCCAGACAGAGCAGGCTTTGTGCTCGCGGAGGTCAGAAACAAAGGCTCTCACCCCATGAGGTCAGAAATCTGTCTAGTGCGGGCTGGATGGCAGCAACCAGTAAGCCACTACACTAGAAGCTGGTCCTTTTTCAGGGGGATCTCTAAGAAGCCCTCTGAGTGCATTTCATAATAATCCAACACTGGCATCAGTGTTGGTTTATTATGCTGAGAAGTTTGATACCAAACTTCTCAGACTTCAGTAAAGCCAACATAGAGCTGTGAAATGTGTTAAACTCACAGACCATGTACTCAAAATGGCTTCACTGCACATAGTGTCCAAGAATGGACTCAGACACAGTAGGGGCATATTGCTCATGCAGCTATGCCCTCAACTGTGGTATAGTGCACCCTGCCATAGGGCTGTAAGGCCTGACAGAGGGGTGGCTTATCTATGCCACAGTCAATGGTGGGTAGCATGACACCCAGGAAGGTGTTCTGTGTCGACTTAGTTTGTAGTGTGTTTATCTAGGTACCTGAATCAATATTCCTATTCTTTGCCCTTGTCCGGTTATAAATCAATAATATCCCTACAACGGCATAGAAACCCTTTTCATAATTCAGTCATAGCGCATGCTGTCACATTAAGCAAGCCTATTCCTCCAGCCCCCTAGAAAGCACACCGAGTTCTTAAACAAATCCAAGCCTCCAGCAACCTGGGAAATCCCCGCTGCTTTGTTTTGATTTCGTCCGAGAACTCCTGTAAAGCACTGTAAGAACGACCAGTTCTTAGTGACATCTTTATTGACGTCTTATGCCCAGCCTTACGTCAAACCCGGCACCTTTCAGGTATAAATATACCAACGTTGCCTTAAGCAAACACACGGTGGTAATCCTGGAGCAGAGCAGCTATCTACTTCCGAAGAGCCCAGCTGATGCGAGAGCCCACGGACGCTGCCCCTCCCTTTTGACGCGCTGAGAAAGACGCTGTCTTTTCTCTTGCCGAGAAATCCAGCCTCCGGTGTTTCCAGCCTACCCTTGCGGGTTGCTGGGATACCGAGTCCTGAGAGAGAGATACCAGCCCTCCTGCCTTCTAATACCCAGGTACTGAACTGACTAAACCCTTACAGAGAATTCTTGAGTCAGATTCTTGGCAAAACAAACTTAACTTAAACTGCTACTTACTTACTCCTTCCCACGTATTAGGCTTAGGTCAGGTACACCGGGGTAGGCGTAGTTAGAAGCACCAGTTGAGTACGATTAGTCAATGTATATATGTATGTAGCTAAGAAACCATATCAATGCTTTTACAGTATTATTTCATAATCCTGCTTTTACTGTATGCACTTTACTTAACTATAAGTATTGCAATTGTAGCAATTCATTTCTCTTGTATGAGGAAAGAGACTGCTCAATAAATAACACCTTTTATTGAAAACGCCCGTCTCTCTTTTTCTCTGCAATCTGGTGAAACTAAGTACGCACCTTTGACTGAGTGAAATAGCTGTCTTTTGTTTTCACACAACTCTAGAGATATACTCTTATTCAGGGAGAGCAAAGTTATCATGTTTTATGGTTGTCAGAAACTAAATCCCTTCTTGTCTATCCAGGGAGGTTAAACTCCTCCTCGCTTACTCGAGAAAGTTTCTAGTGAACTCTGAGCTAGCTGGCAAAAAAACTTACGTCTAATATAGTCAGTAGAGACCTAGTTAACCTCAGTCCTACGTCTACACTACTGAAGATATTATTCCAATGCGCAGAGCCTATTAGGACTATAGGAACTACACTACATGGCGCCCAACGTTTGGTAAGGCGATAAATCTAACGCAAGACGTTAGAGTAACTCAGTCGTGCTTTTTCACACAGACCCTTTCTCCCGTAAATACTCCAAAGACGTCTGGAGTGGGTCAAAGGTTAAAATCCACCGGAACTTAGTAGGAAGAGATTTCGATGTATAGTTTTTGGTTTAGTCAACGTTGAAGGATACAGTGTTCCAAAATATTGTGCACCTAATCTTTGTTTCCTTGAAAACCTGATCCGCAACAAAAAACCTTCCTGTCAGTAAATTGTCAGACGGTGAAGAAGATAGGGAGGGAGCTAGAATAGCAGCTCGTCTCCTAGAGGATGACAATAGTCTCCTGCAAACCGACCCGGATGCAATACTCATTCCGGTCAACATAAGAAAAACTATAACTCTTAAACTTATAGAAAATGGACTAACATCGAGAGGTGGTACAGTCATATTCGTAATTGAGGCACATGAATATCGGCAGACAGAGGTATTCTATTCATGGATAAACTTAAATGGACTAACATCGAGAGGTGGTACAGTCATATTCGTAATTGAGGCACATGAATATCGGCAGACAGAGGTATTCTATTCATGGATAAACTTTCCAGCAGCAAACGCTGTCACACATGAATTCCACTATTACAAAATAGAGGAACCACCGGATGACTACACTCCTTTCGAGGAGGTGGAAATCCCACTAAAATACCAAGAGCACCTGCTCTGGTTTAAAGGCGCCCTAAAACATAATAATCACATCAACAGGCTCGGTCCACTAGGTAGACAAGGAGCAACGTGGCCGGTTCTAGCCAGCTACACACCACATCCCGACATCGAAAAAATGTCAATACCAGAACTTTTAGCACAGCTAAAACAACTGATTAAAATACATAGACAATTAGTCCAATATGTAATGCGGACTTCAACAGTCCAACCAGCTATTAACATTCCACAGCTGACCCCTCATCAGGGGAATACAAATAAAATAACACCACAGAACATACAGTCATGTCTGGGTAAAGTACCCATAAAACGGGAACAAATTCCATTCTGGTTAGCACAAAAAAATCACTCAAATAGAGGCAGTTTTTCCGGATACTACCCCTACTGAGAAACACAGAATTCTGACTATCTGCCTTCCAATGGGGATCGCACCACATGTGGAGGACTGTGACACTTGGGGCACAGTCTTTGCTTCCATTTACACAAAAACACATGGTGTTCCGTCTATGGCAGTAATGTGCTAAGACAGATTCAAAACGAATACGGTCCAGAACCTGCTTTAACTCTGGGTATGAAATTACTGAAAGACTTCAAGCAGGTCTCAGCTTTATTATTATCTAACATAAAAGGAGAAGCAGCATCTGTGGCGATCCGCCAGAAACTGAAAGAGACAGATATAGCAGAACAGCCATTTGAACTTGCCAGAATCATAGAAAAATCCTATGAAGAACTAGGAAGAGATAGTTTGGGTGGGAAACCAGTAAAACCCCAACTAACTGAAAATCCTGAAAAGATATTTATTAAAAATAATCTAAACACTCCAAAAAAGAGCTGGGATGGAAATAAACAATCCACTCCCAAAGAAAAAAGATTCCAGTCCAGAGGAAAGTCTCCTCGGCGGAGAGAAAGATCTCCGGACCAAGGACACAAGTCTCCCCAGAGGGAGCCCTCTGAGAAAAGATACAACCTTAGAAATAGGGATAATTAGAAGAAACCTGATAGATATCAAGATATTGATACACGTCCCTCTCGATCTTTTCAGACTTCCTCGCAGAAATCGGAAAGAAGAGGACGGTCAGAACACAGGGAAGAGCACGTCAAGTCCAAAGACAAAGAACCTGCTCATCAAAGTAAAAAACTACAATTTCCAAAAAAGAAGGTAGCCAGTATTAAAGTAATCAAACATGCCGAGGATCCTGAGGACACAGCTGAAAAACGGAGAGTGGGCTCAGACAATGCTAGACAGCGCAGCAGAAGTGAGCATAGCTCGCAAGATCCTGATGAATCATCTGGAGACAGTGGAAACGAATGAATACATTCAGGTGGAAACTGCAGATACCAGAGTTAGTAAACCTCATAAAATATACGAAATAACATTACGTATAGAGGGAGATAAGACTAGGAAAATAAGGGGTCTATTTTGGGATAACTTCTCCAAAGGCTATGACATCCTTTTAGCTGAAAAAGACTGGCCACCGGAGTTTGTCAGGGAGTGCCCTCACGGCGAAGAAATGATTATGCCTGCCTTCTCAAATCACATTCCAATTCATAAAAAATATACACTTGCAAGAAAGTGGGCAGTAGCCCAAGCTCCTGCATTATATAAAAACCATGTTGGATGGGATGAGGACTCTCCTCCTCACAAAATCCAGTTAAAATGTCAACTAACTGCACAGAGGCAGTACCCAATTAAGCAAGAAGCTAAAAAACAGGTCAGGGAGATCTTAGATCAACTTGAATACCAGGGGGTGATTGAAACATGCACCTCTCAAATGAACAATCCTTTGTTTCCTGTCTCCAAGCCAGACGATTCATATCGTCTAGTTTTGGACTACAGACACCTTAACTCATGTTGCAAAACTTTTGCAGTACAAAACTCACATAGTGCAGCACTAATGAATAACATTGTGCGCAAAAAATACAAAACAACATTAGACATCTCTAATGGATTCTTTTGTCAAAACATAGCACCTGAAAGCAGGTATTTGACCGCTTTCTCAATAATGGGCTCGCAGAAAAATTCTGTCGACTCCCACAGGGGTTCAAGAACAGCCCAGGATTATTCTCAGCAAGAGTAACAGAGTTACTACAAATGTATGATGATGAGGCATTATCTTATGTCGATGACATCTATCTAACAGATGATGATGATTTGGATACTCACTTGAAAAGAGTGAACACCATAATACTTGGGTTCGCAGCAGAGGGTTACAAATTCAACTTTAAAAAGTCACGAATTGCCCATCTAACTGTCCTGGTTTTAGGATATGAATTATCAAGTGAAGGCAAAAGCCTGGCAGACAATTTCTTAGAGAAATGTGCTGTAATCCAAGCACAATCAATTCTAGGTTTCCTGAATTTCGGAAGAACTTACATTCTAAATTATGCAGAGAGGGTTAAACCTCTCTATGAACTAATAAAACCAGATTTTAAAACAATCAATTGGACTCAAAAACACACAGAAATTTTGAGATCATTGCAAACAGACATGTTACCTAAAACAAAATTACAAACACGCGATAACACACGCAACCTTGTAATCCGAGTCATCCCAGGAAGATGCGGATTCACATACCTAACCTCTAATGAGGGAGAAACGGTACCAATAGCATACAAATCACATTTGTACACAGAAGCTGAAAAAACATTCAGTATTAAGGAAAACATTGTACATGCGGTTCAAACAGCTGTAGCAAAAGAAAGAGACCAAGCCGAAGGCAGACGGATTACGGTTAGAACAGCAGAATCAGCCTTTGAGGCATTAACAAGCCCATGTAATTTACCTACTGTGGCATTAAATCCAAAATTGATACAATGGGAAAATTCTCTTGCTACAGACAAAGTGAAATACTATTTTGACCCGGAAATGAAAAAATTAAAAAATCTAGAATATGAAAGAGAATATCCTCTGCCAATCGACATTCTGCCCATACAACAGTACGCCTGTG
This sequence comes from Lissotriton helveticus, assembly GCF_964261635.1. Lineage (NCBI taxonomy): Eukaryota > Metazoa > Chordata > Amphibia > Caudata > Salamandridae > Lissotriton > Lissotriton helveticus. The sequence continues at coordinate 648,072,467 of NC_136059.1, forward strand.
TAATATACACAGACGGATATGCACAACCCTCAGTTTGGGGAAACAAGCCTATAACGCCACATGCGAGATTGCTAAATACGTGTGGCGCGGAGGTAAATTGAGACCTCTGGCAACAAAATCACACTCTGTAGAAAACAATTCTGATTAACAAACTGAAGTAATAGCGTTAAAAATTGGCGCTAGATAATGCCGATCACGAATTCCCGACACTAATAGTGTGCGATTCGCATTCCTGCGTCAAATCATACAACGAAGACTTGCAGAAATGGGTTGAAAACGGTTACAAAGATGACACAGGTGCCACAATAAAGCAAAAATCGCTTTGGGAACAAATAGTTCTTTTACAGAAAGAACTACCAAAGACTCACGTGATACAGTCATTGAGTCATGAACGTGATGGCGTTCACGTTTCAGGGAATTCATTGGCCGAGACAGCCACAACGGAAGCAACTAAGCCGGCTTCTGTAGCTACAAAAAAGCGTTCAGGAAAATACGTAGACGGGGAAACGATGCTAGCGGTAAAAACGTCTTCAAAAGGCGACTGTGCAGCGCTACCTGTCAACTATCCACTCAATTATACATATATAATCGATGCAAACTCCGTTCCTTTTGCTCAAATCCCTGGAGTGGGGGATAGGGTAATTCCAAACATGAACAGGAGAAACTTATTAATAGCAGACGCACATATGGGTGATGGTCTAAGACACCTTAAGATTAAGGAATCTCTGAAAGAATTACAATCAATATACAGGAATGAGCCTGCAAAACTACAAATTTACATTTTACTGTAAAAACTGCAACAGAGATCGCAGTGGCGAACCACCGGGAGTATTACCATTGCCCTTCTTTTAAATATCATAAGAATATCAATACAAAAACCCAGAGAAAATGCGTTCCATTAATATTATTTAAGACTAGTTTCACTTAAGATGTAGACCCCCAGCTCTCGGCTGACGTCTGAACTGTTAAAAAAGATTTGCGAGTCTATAGCAGCATAGACGCAATTGGCATGCTACACTCTGACCAGGGTCCTGCTTTTAGCTCTCGAGCTTATGAGGAGGACAAGACCAGCATGGGCATTGCATTGCGGGAATCTTATCACTTCCTTCCTGAGGGAAATGGGATGGTGGAAAGAAAAAACCGAGACATAAAGCAATCTATAACGGCAAAGGTATTAGGTTCGGGGGTTGGGTCAAACATTTAATAAGTGTCCAACGTAGTCTTAAATATCTGCCAAGAAATTCTCTAAAAGGTTTCAGTCTGTACGAACTATTGTTCGGGACTAGAATGCATATCCAGGATCTCGATAGTCAGACTTCAGTGGTAGAAAGAAAATGCTTTGATATCAAAGATCGTTTGGCTATTTTACAGGACTTAAATGAAACAAGAAAAGACCTGAGCAACATAAAGTTGAAACAACAGCCAACAGCCACTGAAGAGAAACCACCTGTCCCAGCAAGGCCTGTCTGGATTCCAAAGATTGGGGATCTGGTCAGAGAGAAAATCGCGGTGAAGAAGGAATTTGGGCCTTCTTACAGAAAAGCAGTACCTGTCTTAGCTGTCAACGGAACAAGATCAGTTGTACTACCGCCCCTTGCTGGTAAAAAGGAGAACCGAGTTGTATCCATCGACCTGGTTAAACCACAATCATGTGGCCAATAATAAGTAGTAGGCCAAGTGGACTCCCAAGAAATAGCAGAACACCAAAGTTTGCTACAAATCAAGAGGTTCAAACTGAGAGACTAATCACATTTGATAAACCTACAGTGAATCAACAAGGACTATGCAACAAAGCCATGGAACTTATGCCTCTTGAAACCCAAATTGCAACAATTCGTCAAGAAACACCTGTTTACAACGATGTAGCCACAGACTATACTAATGAAACAAAGAAGAATCCAGAAGCAATTCCAATAATTGACAGAACTGCATCAGGCTACTTCATCAACTTCGATGACTTTTCTGAGGATCCGAGCGAACCTGAGGAACAGCCAACAACAACAAAAACTTTTAAAGACAAAACTAAAGAACTCCTCCATCAACTACAAGAAACCTATCTGATTTCCCCATGGATTGAATTTTGGGTGGTGCTAGGTGTACTTTTCCTTCTGCTTTGGCTCATCATGGTGCTATGCTTGGGACACTTCATTGAGGGTAAATATGTTACAATGGACACAGCAAGCCAGAATATCAACCTGGTCCTAAAGCCACACAAGTCTTCACACATCGAGAAAAGAGAACTTTCTTCAGTAAACTTCACAGCCAATCCAATACCCGGTGGGGTAGCATGGGACAAAACAGATTACGATATATATGGCCCGGTCGAGCTCTTGAAGTATCCTCATCAATTTAAGGTTTCATTAAGTGACTTTGTAAAACCGAGTACATTCTCTGATGATTGGGACTTTGAAAGTATTAATGGTATGATGTCAGACTTAGTTATGTCAGCAACATTTACAGAACATGATTATTTACAAGGTTCAATGAATTATGATCAGATGTATGTTACAACCACTATGGTAACCATTATTTGCATAAATCTGCTCAACCTAGAAATGTTTTTAAATTATAATCAATGGGAACATTGTGCAACTCCACCAAAAGGTAGTTCAAAAACATTTTATGAGAAATTCCCATACTTCTCAGGGTTTAACACAAGTGAAGCAGAAACGTTTTAAACAGGAATGAAAACCATGCTGACAAATACAAAATTAATCTATTCCGAATTTTTTTTTGAAAAAATGAATACATTTGGTTTTGATTTTTGGAAAAATAACATTGAAACAAAAACGATCTGGGGTACTAGAGATTGGCAAGTGCAAGGTATAGATTCATTATTCAGAGCCTGCATGATCCCAGAACAAATTATATTTTTGAATGACACAATTCAACAACCAACCTGGCTTGGCCTAGCCAAAATTAAAGACTTAAACAAACCGTCTATTCCAAAGCCAACACCTGACAGTAATAGCACTACAGCGGTTTAGATGGACGTATCCCATATTTTGAACCAAAACAGAACACATCCTGATTGGAAAAAATGGTTGATCTGGCCCACAGACACAAATAACTGTCAAGATAGATTCCTGAGCAAAATACAGGGGTTCAAATTGACCAGGCCAGACCCTAGATACTCCCAGCGACAACATCCAGGGATAATAAAAACATACAGTGTAGGAAAACTCTGCCTTGAATGGCTACACACAGCCACACTGGCAGAAATTAAGCAACACTTAACTTTACTTAAAGAAGGTGCTGACTTGCGTGATTTCATTATGGGACCACGCAAACCGCGTCAAAAACGTTTTATAGCAGCCTCTATATATGCAGCTTATAACGAAGCTTGGAAAGAAACTCAAATTGAAACAGCAGAGAAAATACGGGAAATTGACCGCATTAATTTGGAAAAATCACTTTCTGTTGTGGACAATGGGTTAATGACTCTGTCTTCCAGAATATATTCACTGGACAGTATTGTATCATCTGCAATCGATATAATGGAGCAGGACTTACTAATGTTACAACATGGTCAGTCCCAATTGCGTTCTATTGTACAGCTTGGCTGGACGTTACAAAATCTGCGTTCAGGCTACGTGCCTTGGCGTTTAATCAACACAACGTCACTATTCTCTATCTTTAACCTTACTGATATACAAATCAGCTTGGCACAAAAAGGAGCAGAATATACAATTCTGAGCATTGAAAAACTTGAGAGATTACCATTGACAATGTCAGAACGACCTGTCATTGAATGGATAATACACGGAATCATAACTATTCCGATAACAACTAGTTATGTTGGTTGGGTAAAGGATACATTAAGTCATCATGGAAATTACCTTACACACACACATGTTATAGTGAAAAAGGACAGAATGTATTTCTTAGTGGTGATAATTGTGAAAAATCACTAAGTGGTATACTTCTGTGTCAGGGTATAAATCTACATGGGGCCTGTGAGGGGACTTCAAATAACCTTTCATGTCACCAGCTTGGCACACCTGCAACTCGAATAGAGCCATTCTTTAGACGGCTTTCGAACGGGAGCTACCTTCTAATAGTGGACCACAGATGTTGTGGCTTGGTGCCAGGAAAAGCTTATCTAGTAAGCGTTTCGTCCATGGTCACTTGCTGTATGCTGGTATTGTATCCGAACGACACTTCAGACAGGGAGGGAAAAATTTGGCCCAGTTCAAAAATCTATTCTATTCGAATTGATACTTTAAGCAGAATGAAGTCTGTTCTTCTACAGACGCCTGTGCCCTTGACGTCATCAAAAGAAACGTATGATCTCCAAGTTGCAAGGACAACGGCAGAGATACATAACCTTTTATCAATAAATTGCCCCTTACACTTCGCAGAAATGCTAAACGAAATCTTAAACATTTCTGATACGAATGGTATCGCGAGTGTATTTAAGACAATTTTTTCGGGACTGTTGACACCTTTCAAAGCAGTCCTGGGCATCTTTCCTAATTTTGTCCATTCAATCTTTGGCGGCCTTCCACTCCTGTTGGGACTCGTAGCAGGCATTTTATTTTTGATACTCCTGCTTCGTTATGGCAAGCCAAGTCACAGACAAGACTCCAGCAACAATGGAAGAAACGATCCTAGCTATACGCTATCGGGACCGCATAACTAAAGTCCTTGGATTAGCCCGGCTAAGAGATCTGAATATGACCTGGTTTCTTTCATTCAGACCCATCTGGCAGAACTGTATCTACCTGTGTTAAGATGTATGCTGTGCGGAGAAGAATGCGTGTTAGACGTCCGTCTCACACTACAATCAGAAGAACCATTGAATACAGATACTTTGCTAAGTCCAGTAAAGGCTCATGCATCGTGTTGTCGCCAGCGGTTACCCATCCTGATGACGGCATTCGTTGAGACTTCACCACTGCGATTAAAGGGTAGTGGAGTGCAAGATGAGAGCAGCATCAACCAGGTACGACCTTCTGTGAACACTGCTGATCAATACATCGATGATTGCAATCATTCTCACGACTGCACAGTTGCGGCATTTTCCAACTTGGTCGAACTTTCGCCTGAAGCGGTAGACTGCTTTTTTGAAAGTCTGTCTGAAATTATGTTCTCCCCTGAACAAAAAGAATAAACTTTTAAGTAAACGAGCACTCAGCGTTCCCTGAACTCTGAATTTGGCCTTCAGCTTTGAAAAACAAAATCTACTGAAAATATTTGGAACTGTTTTGACTTCTTCCCTTGAAAAACAAAATTATTATTTTCCAGATTCCAAAATATTTACCTTTTTTTTTGGGCACTCATCCTCTGCTTATAGTAGAACTATTCTTAGAGAACAAAGCTTCTATTTTTAGGAACTCTAGAGACAATATATTACCTCAGCCTCTAGCATATTTACATATATCTGTATTTATATGTGATGAAATGGTCTCGCACTTTTCTTTTCTGTATTAAGAGCCATTTCATGTGTAATTTTCGCAAATCATTCATGCTGATATATATATGCATCCTTTTTAATGAATGATTACACTGCTTGAAAGCGTACAGTACCTATACTCATTTTTCGTGTATTTCGCATATGCCATTCCAGATGCAAAATAATGTATTTTGGGGTGGATCGGTATACACATGCACCGTTAGATATGTTTACTATTGCTTAGTTTAGTAATTATGGACATGAATTCGTGGAGTGGGTGTAGTGTGTTTATCTAGGTACCCGAATCAATATTCCTATTCTTTGCCCTTGTCCGGTTATAAATCAATAATATCCCTACAACGTCATAGAAACCCTTTTCATAATTCAGTCATAGCGCATGCTGTCACATTAAGCAAGCCTATTTCTCCAGCCCCCTAGAAAGCACACCGAGTTCTTAAACAAATCCAAGCCTCCAGCAACCTGGGAAATCCCCGCTGCTTTGTTTTGATTTCGTCCGAGAACTCCTGTAAAGCACTGTAAGAATGACCAGTTCTTAGTGACATCTTTATTGACGTCTTATGTCCAGCCTTACGTCAAACCCGGCACCTTTCAGGTATAAATATACCAACGTTGCCTTAAGCAAACACACGGTGGTAATCCTGGAGCAGAGCAGCTATCTACTTCCGAAGAGCCCAGCTGATGCGAGAGCCCACGGACGCTGCCCCTCCCTTTTGACGCGCTGAGAAAGACGCTGTCTTTTCTCTTGCCGAGAAATCCAGCCTCTGGCGTTTCCAGCCTACCCTTGCGGGTTGCTGGGATACCGAGTCCTGAGAGAGAGATACCAGCCCTCCTGCCTTCTAATACCCAGCTACTGAACTGACTAAACCCTTACAGAGAATTCTTGAGTCAGATTCTTGGCAAAACAAACTTAACTTAAACTGCTACTTACTTACTCCTTCCCACGTATTAGGCTTAGGTCAGGTACACCGGGGTAGGCGTAATTAGAAGCACCAGTTGAGTACGATTAGTCAATGTATATATGTATGTATCTATTTTATCCATTTTAAAGTATCATATGGCTAAGAAACCATATCAATGCTTTTACAGTATTATTTCATAATCCTGCTTTTACTGTATGCACTTTACTTAACTATAAGTATTGCAATTGTAGCAATTCATTTCTCTTGTATGAGGAAAGAGACTGCTCAATAAATAACACCTTTTATTGAAAACGCCCGTCTCTCTTTTTCTCTGCAATCTGGTGAAACTAAGTACGTACCTTTGACTGAGTGAAATAGCTGTCTTTTGTTTTCACACAACTCTAGAGATATACTCTTATTCAGGGAGAGCAAAGTTGTCATGTTTTATGGTTGTCAGAAACTAAATCCCTTCTTGTCTATCCAGGGAGGTTAAACTCCTCCTCGCTTACTCGAGAAAGTTTCTAGTGAACTCTGAGCTAGCTGGCAAAAAAACTTAAGTCTAATATAGTCAGTAGAGACCTAGTTAACCTCAGTCCTACGTCTACACTACTGAAGATATTATTCCAATGCGCAGAGCCTATTGGGACTATAGGAACTACACTACAAGTTTAGCTACACCGCAACACATAGCCTGCAATGTCAGGGTGTATGTGTTTGGTATGGGGTCCTTTAGGGTGGAACAATACATGCTGCATCCCTATGGGACCCTCTCTGGTCACAAGGCCGTTGGTATCACTGGTACCTTTTACAAGGTACTTGTATGCGAGCCAGAGGAGTACCAATTTTGGGAGCAATGGTACTGTTTTGGGAAAGAACACAGGACCTGGGAACATGATTGGCAGGGACCCAGGGCATACTCAGTCAAAGTGCTTCAGATATCAGGCCTATAGTTAGGGGGTGACCATGCAAAAAGGGGCTCTTTACTACAGTACCTTTGTTCACATGGATAAGAATTGTGATTACTGTGATTAAGTGGGTTGTCACCCCGACTAATAACCTAATTTCTTACAATGACATGCTTCAAAGTACAGGTAGAAGTGGCATTTTTCCTTTTAAAAAGCTTACGCAAAATATAATATAATAGCAGCTGGGCTATCTATGCTCTGGCTTCCAGTGCATGAACTAACACCTTTCAAACTTGGTTAGGTGGTTTTTAATTACTTTCTTATTTTTCCATCAAAGTTAAAGGCATTAGAAATCATGCATACAGTACTACTGGGAAACTTGAAGGCTCAAAGCAAAAGCTCTTGGTGTGCCCTAACATACACTTAAGTCTAATGAAGGATGTGTTCTTCTCAACTCTGGGACCAAAGTCCTGGAATTCACTTCTGCTTGAACTCTGCTACTCTCAATTACTGACAGTCACAAAAAGGGTCTGGCACCACACATATTTTAAAGATATTAGCAGACCTGCACCAAAAGAGATAGTTTGGGGTAGCGTTCATGTTACATGTGCAGTAAGTAAGCCTTCCAGCCACTATGGCATCGATCCATGCTAAATGTCACTTTTATGGTTATTATGCCAAACCAAAGACTCACTATTAGGACTATACACACATCATCCTCAATAAAAAACGACACTGTTGCAAACAAGCAGAAAGGGTCACATTCACTGTTTATATCTACATTAATATTAAAATACAAACTACATAAAAAAGAGAAAATTAGTGGGCAATGTCCAGGAAAATGACTACAAGGCTAGGTAGAGCTGAATTGTTTTGCAAAAGATTGGCAAATAAGATAAGTGTACTTAGAAAATAAATACCTACATTTCATATCTTCCCGTAATTTAGCCATAGCGTCTTGGTTTTCCTTCATTGAAAGGCACTCCAAGAGGTAACTGAAAAACACAGAGGAAAATAGTCAGAATTGTGGGTTTAGATGAGCATGCAACACTGACATGATGACCTTTGAGTGTACAGCTTTTATGGAAGTTGTTGGAAACTGTCACCAGGTTCCAGAGGTGCAACTAGGGCGATATTTCGGGGAGGGATAAGAAAAAATTTCGTGGGTGGGGAGATTGGGGGGCGGGGGGGGAGGGCTGAAACTTTAAGCAATAGGTTGAGTGGAGCGGCAGGGGCTCTTGGAAGGGGTAAACAACAACAAAGCCTGATTAACATGCACATGGTCTTTTAAAGACCTGTGAAGTGCTCGGGTGCAGATGTGTGCGTGCCCGGGAGCTGTCTGACCCCGGGCTGCAAATGAGTGTTGCGCGCCTGCCAGGTACAAAGTGTGAGTGCCCTTCCAATTGCATTTTACCGAGTTGCAGTCAGAGGGAACAGATGAACTTTGGAAGTGGGACTATTGTGCTCCCTACATTCATTTGACTGTTGGGAGCAAAATTATGTTTTTTTTTTTTTTTTTTTTACATTTGTTTTATTGTTGCATCAAAGTATACGGGTACAGTGTAAATAATCTGCTGAGGTGGCCTCAACATTCAGCCATGCGTGCAACGTTTTTTTTGTTTATACAACTGGTGCAAATATACATTTCCTCCATTAATCAGTACAGACCGTGTAACCATGTCTGCAGGCTGGGAGACAGTGAACCTGCATAGCCAAGAGGACAATGAATGATAACAGGTATGTAAGTTCCCGCCTCAAGGGCGTTGGATTGGGGTCTGTACTGTCCATATACCGGTGCTACCAGAGAACGGGGGCGAACAAAACTGTGGGAGGGAAGCATGTGGGCGCTAGCATGGTCTAATCAGGGGGACACCGGTGACGGGGCCCAAGGAGCTGTTCAGTGTGCGCCCCAGAAGAGTGGGAAGTTAATCAGGATGCAGGGGGTACCGGGAGCCTGCCCTGGGGAGGGGGACACCAGCTGAATGCTATTGGTCCTCTCGGGTGGGGGGTGGGGGGGGGGAGGAGTAGGTGGGTCACCTGCACGTGTGGACTGTCGGAAGCTGTGGAGGAGCATGGCCCATTCCATGGATATGGGAAATTTACGCGCGCCCCTGGCTTCTTCCTCTCTAAGAGCATCCTCTTCCGCCGCCGCCCATTTACCGACCGCCCCCGTCCATGCTGCTATAGGGGGACCCTCCGGGGATCGCCAGCGCATGGCTATGCATCTGTTTGCCAACAGGAGCGCTAAGGACACGAAGCGTCTATGCACTGGGTCTTGCTTAGGGACATGAAAGATGCCTAATGCGCTAGATTCCCAGGTGGATAGTGTAGTGAGACCTGTTAGTTCCGACAGTGTGTCGTGTACCGCCCGCCAAAAGGGATGAAGGTCGGGACAGCTCTAAAACATGTGGCGGAAATCTGCAGCAGGGGAGCAGCATCTGGGGCATAGGAATGATGTGGAGGGATAGAACTTCTGTAATCGCGCTGGGGTGAGGTACGCCCTGTGTAGGATATAGTATTGGATGTTCTTGAAGCGGGCGTTCCTAGAGACGCGTTTCGGGGCCTCAAGCGCTTTAGTCCACTCTGAGTCATGTAGTGCGCGACCTATGTCCTCCTCCCATGTAGCTCGCAAGGTCGTCAGGGGAGCGTGTGAGAGTTCCCGGATGGATTTATATAACCAGGTGACTAAGTGACGTCCCGCCCCCATACGCAGGATAGCATGTATTACTGGATGCGTGTCTGGCTCGCCAGTATGGAGATTAAAATGGGGTCGGTATCCATCAATCAGCTGTCGATATCTGAGGAATTGGCCCGGGGGAGCCCGTACTCAGCGGTCAGGCGGTCAAGTGATTTTATCTGGCCTTCCTCGAAGAGCGATTCCAGATCCGTGATGCCACAGAGCAACCATACGGAGAAGAACGGAGCCGTGAAGTAGGAGTCCTGCCTGGGGCTGCCTATCAATGGTAATAGCGGGGAGTACGGAGGTCTATTGGGGGACATTCGGTGGATCCGCATCATGCACCGGCGCGCTATCGCCACTTGAAGGGGGTATGTGCGCCGTGGCTTGGTGCCCGGGAGAAGAAGACGGGTGAGTTCCGGGGCTGCGATTCTGCGGGTCGAGGTAACAGTCTCCTGAGGGTAACGGTCCGTCGTCCAGTATGACAGCCATTGGAGCTGTGCCGCAAGGAAATATGACTCGAAGGACGGAGCTCCGAGCCCTCCCTGCGTCGTGGGGAGTTGGAGGGTTTTCAGGGCGACCCTGTGTCGGCCCTCGCCCCAGATAAGGGTCCCTAGGAGGGAGTCAACGTCGCGGAAGAAGGATCTGGGTGGTACCACCGGTAAATTCGTGAAGTGGTAAAGGAGTCGGGGAAGCATTACCATTTTAGCCAGGGCTATCCGTCCTATTGGGGCTAGTGGGAGTTTATTCCAGAAGGCAACAGCCGGGCGCAGACTGGCAAGTGCTTTGCGGTGATTCCCTTCAAAAAGGTCAGCTGGGGAATGGTACAAGCGGACACCGAGGTACCGGGGGGCGTCCGCGGACCATGAGAGTTTATGCGCTCCGAGCTCGACTTCCCGGGGGGGCAGGCTCGGGTGTAAGGGGTAGACTGTGGACTTGTCCCAGTTCACCTGTAGTCCCGAGGCATCTGCAAATTCCGCCAGCGTTGCCCCTATGGGGGCCAGGTCCGTTTCGATGTCTCGGACGTATATGAGGAGATCATCCGCGTACATGGATACGCAATGTGTGCTGTCCGCAAGTGGGATGCCCCACTCCACACCTTCCAGGCGCAGCCGAACCGCCAGCGGCTCGACTGCTAGCGCGAATAAGAGAGGCGACAGGGGGCACCCTTGTCTTGTGCCTCGCCGAACTTCGAACGCCGGTGATATACGTTTCCCAATACGAACGTGCGTGGTCAAATCGGTATACAGGAGGCGTGTGTACGCCATGAGCGTCGGGCCGATATTGAGGCGCCGCAAGACTGAGAAGAGATAGGGCCAGGTGAGGGTGTCAAACGCCTTCTCCAGGTCCATAATGAGGCAGGCGGCGCGGGGAAATCTGCCACGTATCTGATCCTGAACATGGAAGACTCGGCGGAGGTTCTGGGAGGTGTTCCTCCCCGGAACAAAGCCGCATTGGTCGGGGTGGACTAGTGGGCGTATGACCTGTGCATAACGATCAGCCAGAATTTTCCCCAGGATCTTGCAGTCGGCCGACAGGAGCGTGATGGGGCAGTACGACCCCATGTGGAGTGGATCTCTGTGGGGTTTGGGAAAGGTGACAATCACAGATTCCCGCAGCGACTGGGGTAACCTCCCTAGATGGAGAGACGCCCCGAACATCCGTGACAGATGGGGGACCACTAGGGGAGAGAATGTCGAGTAGTATTCGAGCGGGAAGCCGTCCAGTCCCGGCGCTTTATTCCGGGACATGGCACGTATCGCCTGGGTGATGTCAGAGGGTTTTATCCCGGCGTCGAGAGTGCGCTTGTCCACGTCCGATATTGCGGGTAGCGTCAGCGGGTCTAAAAAACGATCCACCGAAAATGGGGAGTATTGGGCCGGGGTCCCGTACACTTGTGCATAGTGACGCTGAAACGCCAGGAGGATCTCGGCCTGTGAGCGTACCAGCACACCGTCCGGGTTGACAATATCCGTGATTGGTTTGATTTCGGTGTCCTGCCTCGCCATCCAGGCCAGTAGCGCTCCAGTTTTGTCTCTGTCCTTATGTACCCTAGAGGCGTAAGCCCTAAAATTGTATTTTCGGAGGGCAGCGCAGGCAGTTTGATACTCCGTCTTAGCCTCGGCCGTGAGCACGGCGTGCTCCTCCGAGTCGTCAGGCCGTTTAGTGAGTGCGGCCAGAGTCTGCTCTGAGGCCAGGAGCATCCGTTCCAAGGTGCGGCGGACCCCTACTACCTGCTTGATGCATTCTCCCCTTGCCACCACTTTAAACGCGTCCCATTCCACCAGTACCGACGATGCCGTGTTTGTGTTGTGTGTGAAGTAGTCCTGGATGCTGGTTTCGTGTGCGTCTCTGAACACTGGGTCTGAAAGGCAGTCCCTAGGGAGGCGCCAGGTGGGGACTGGTGGGTGCGGGGGGTGCCAGGTCAGACGAATGATGTGGGCGTCATGATCCGAGAGGATCCGACCTAGGTAATCTGTAGATGTGATCTTAGGGAGGATTGGTGCAGAGCAGAGGAAACGATCTAGGCGGACCCTGAGGTCGTGTGGAATCGAGTGGAAGGAGTAAATGCGAGCCAGTGGGTGTAGGTGTCGCCATGCGTCAGTGAGCGCCCAATGCGTGGTCCATGCCCTGAAGAGTTCTGCCTGCCGGGGGGCCGGGGAGTGTGCGGGGGGAGGATGCGATCGGTCCAGGGTGGGGTCCAGTGTGCAATTAAAATCACCTCCCAGTACCCACGGAACTGTAGTGAACTGGGCCAGAACGCCCGTGAGGTGATCCCAGAATTTATCCTGATCCGTGTTTGGGGCGTAAATGCTGCCAAGGAGTATTCCCTGTCCGTCAAGTATTCCTTCTAGAAGTGCATACCTGCCCTCTCTATCTACCACCCGTCGGAGCTCCCGGAAGGGAGTACCTGGCCTGACCCAGATTAACGCGCCGCGCGCAAACGCTGAATAGTGTGTGGCACAGAAGATCCCTCGCCATTTGACCTGCAAGCGAGTGAGTTCGGTAGCGTCAATGTGTGTCTCCTGCAGAAATGCAATACTGGCTGACATGCGCTTAATGTAGGAGTAAACAGAGTAGCGTTTGCTGGGCGTGTGTAGGCCTCGTACATTCAGTGTAAGGACATTAATGTCTGAGCGTGAGACTGCCATTCCTAGGGTGTCGTGAGTGGGAGAGGGACCCCCCTACAGCCCCCGAGAGCCGCCAGCGTGTATGTGTCACGTGTGCTCCTATGCGCCAAGCTTCCACAGTCATGGGGGAGGGACTAAGGGGATTAACAACAAATAGAACCTTGGGTGGGAAACAGTCCCAATACTGAGGATATCTCACCGGAGGTGGCATATCCAAACTAGTGTCCCACTAGGGGAGAAATACAACGGATATCTGTGGGGGTGGCAGCGTGTGTCGCTGCTGGGCCTGTGCGCAGGTCGGGCTCTTGCAGGAGAAGCGTCTATCGCTCGCTGGCGCTTACAGGCAATTGGCAAAGCAGTCTAGGCTCCTAGACATCGCGCAATACAGTAGGCAACCATGAGAAGGATATAACAGTGGACAGTTCATCCATCACGAAGAGGTGCCAGGTTGGCTGGCCAGGGTAGCGTCCAAGGTGTGCGCCGCAACGAGGGGGGAGGAGATTGGTCCAATCCCTGACATTGTTCCGTCACTGTCCCGGTCTTTCTCAGGGGTGAACAGGTGCGGTCGACCTTCCAAATCCGATGCTACGGGTGACGTGTGCAGGTCGGTCACCGCTCGTAAGGCTTCTCGTCGCTCCTGCATGATTTGCGTGAGGTCGGGTGAGCCCGTGGGGGATGATGCTTGGCTTTTGGGGCGGCCTGATCGAGCACGGCTCGCACCCCGCCGTCTGGATCGTCTGAAGTCGTTGTTGCGTGCTCTCTGGGGTCCGGGATTAGGGATTATTGGGCAGTGAAACTCAGTCCAATCCTGCGCTTCCTCCGCCGTGTTAAAGAAGAGGGCTTTCCCCTTGTGTAGCACTTTCAGGCGGGCTGGGAACAGCAGGGAATATTGAAGATCATTTGCACGGAGGCGCCTCTTGACGTCCAGGTAGGTGGAACGCTGGTGCTGGATTTCTCGGGCGTAGTCCGGAAACACCATAACGTGCTGGTCTTCAACTTGTAAGGGGCCCGCCGTCCGGGCCGCACGAAGCACCGCATCGCGGTCTCGGAAGTGCAAGAATGTAGCCAACATGGGTCGCGGAGGAAGGCCCGGCTTGGGTGCCCGGGCCGGGACCCTATGGGCTCTTTCAATGGAGAAGTATGCCGACCTTTCCGACTCCGGGGTGAAAGATTTGGTCCAGGACTCCATGTATGTCAGAGGGTCCGAGTTCTCAATCCCTTCCGGCAGGCCTAGGACGCGGATGTTACATCGTCTCGAGCGCCCTTCCAAATCCACTGTGCGTTCCTCGAGGGCCGCCACGCGGTGTAGGACGTCCTTCATTTCCGCCTCCTGTGTTTTCACCGCAGGCTGCAGCTCGGTCACGATCCGTTCTCCATCCCTCACCCTGTCCGCCAACTTGCGATGGTCGTCGCGGATTAGACTGATGTCCGTTGTCAGGACGCCCAATCTCTCCTACATCGAAAGGCGGGACAATTCGATCGCCGTCAACACCTGATCCAACTTTGCCGACAGTGTGGGGTCGGTTTGCGACGCGTTGGGTTGCGTCCATGTTCTTGTTTGTGGCATCCTCTCGGGGGCCGTCTCGGGGACAGCCGTCATCTGCGAGGCCCTCGTTTTCCCCATGAGTGCTGTCAGAGATGGGGGGGGGGGGGCCCGGCCCGGCCTCCGTGCACCCCGCGATCAGCAGGCCACCTCCCCTCTGTGTATCCGGGTAGGCAGCAGCTCAGCGCGGGTTGGGCTCCCAGTCCTCCTCGGCCCTGGGGCGGTCACTGTCTTCCTTCTGTGGGACCCCTGCTGGCTCGGGGTGTGAATAGTAACTTGCGGCTGTGGGGGGTGACAGCTCTGGCGTAAGGAGATACGCGTCATGGGGGCACTGCCTCCATAGTCCAGGCTTCCCTGGAGACAGGGTGTTTGTAGCGAGGCCGGATCCCGCTCCCTCACTCCTCTGCACGTGGTGCAGTCCTTCAGGCGACTCCGGGGGTCGAGGAGCAGGCGACGAGGGTCCGGGGGGGGGGTTCGGGTCAGTGAGCGTCCTCGGCGTGGCGTGCTACCGCCTCAGGATCAGAGGAGCACCTTGCCTCCAGGGTGAAGCCCGCGCCGATCACGGCGCCCTGGTCCCTGTGGGCGCCATCTTAGGGTCAGGCACCCGGGTCCGCCGGGCTGCGCGAGGTGGCAGGAGCGTTCTGGCCCCCCTCCCGAGCAAGGGCCGACGTGGGGGAGCAAAATTATGTTTTAGTGAGGAAAGAAATGAATACCATAAATGAAAGGAATATTTTAAGAAGATATCTTATGTAGCCCATGCTTTCTTCACGCTGCAAATTCACACTAGTTGAAGAAAACGTTTGCCCTTGAACTCAGTTAAAACAGAGACACTAGTAAAGACATTTCTTTCGACATCATTGATGCCATAACTGTAACGCTGCAATGACTTTTAACTAAGGCATTGAAGGCGGGTGCTTAAATGGGCATTGGTGTATTGATTACACCCTTTTTCCTATTGGGAGAATTTGTCTGATCATAGGAGTAACAAGCATTGGCATAGCCAATAGGCCTCGCTTTGGGGACCTCCAATATTTAGCCAGAGCTATTGGTTTTAAATGTTTTAAGCTAAAGCGTGGCATAATGTGCTGCCCAAGTGGTATTTTTCTACTTCTGTCATTGCATTCAGATATAGAATACATCGAGTAACATTACACATACAACAAGCCAGGACTATTGGCTTTAACAATTGGTGTTAGTTGCATAAGACAAATAAGCAACAATTTTGCCTTATTTGTATAAAATATTGAAATTGTTAATTTATTAAATGCATGTCCACTGTGTGGATCATATACAGTGCGGTAACCAAGCAGGGATGAGGGTTCCCTTACCGACAGGAGAGCAAGGTAAAAGAAACTGGGAGCAGAGTGGACCATGCATCTGTCTGAGACTAGTTAAGCTGGGAAACTATCGTTTTTGAACACCTGCTTATGTATAGACACAGAAAGCAATTAGGAGTAGAAAATAAAGTATTATCCATAGCT
This sequence comes from Lissotriton helveticus, assembly GCF_964261635.1. Lineage (NCBI taxonomy): Eukaryota > Metazoa > Chordata > Amphibia > Caudata > Salamandridae > Lissotriton > Lissotriton helveticus. The sequence continues at coordinate 648,088,519 of NC_136059.1, forward strand.
CTTGGCATGGCTCAATGTGTGGCCAGCTGAGATCTTCAGCTGACAGAGAGCGACTAATCATTACAGTTTTGCCACCTAGTTTGGGAAACTTTCCCAGTTGGTTCACAAGTGTCTTTGTGCTTGCCGAGGGGATGAGCTTGGAGTTTAAAGGTCATTGGGATTTGTAAGGATTTGAGGGAATCTGGTTGTGACATCTATAATGGCCCCATTGATCGCTAGGTTAAATTCAGCTGATCTGGTAAAGTATTTGGGTGTCCCCTTCCTTCCTCTCTGGAGCAACCTCTAGTGATGCTTTGCGCTCAGGAGAGAGGTTTACTGCAATAGTACTGGAGTGCTGCTCATTAGCAATGGGCTGTAACTAACTGCTTCTCCTGCTAGTTCTTCCAAAGATTACTGTAAGGCCCATTTCTAGTAGAGTGTTGAAGCTCCACAACATCAAAGGGGTAGCTAAGTTTCCGAGGGGTAGCTAAGTTTCCGAGGGGTTGCTAAGTTTCTTAGGGGTAGCTAAGCTTCTGAGCTGGTCTTGGGCCATTCGGGAAAAACATTTTTTTGCGCCTCATTTTTGCATGATGTCGACCTATGGTTCTGTCCCAAAGTGCAATAGAAAGATTACCTAAATCCCACACATCCCCCAGTTGTTAATTCTTGGAAAATGCATGCAATTTAGACAAGCACGTTACTTAAGGCACAAGTGCAAAGTATGCTCAGGGTCGAAAGAAAGAAAACACTGCACTTTAACCCATGCATTCCCTAAAATATTGAAGAATGGAAATGTTTACACGTGTGGGGGGGGGAGGGGGGGGGGGGGGACGAGCGAAAACATAGCATGCCTCTGAAAGCAAGTAGCGAACAGATGAGCTTGACGGGCGGAGTGGGTTCGCGCAAAAACATATCAAACCTCCGAAAGCAAGTAGCGAACAGAGCAGCTTGACGAGGGTGCGGGGTGTGCAAAAACATATCAAATCTCTGTAAGCAAGTATACAAAAAACAGATGGGAAGAGAGGCCTTCACAGGCTGTCCTGTGTGATGGCCAACTAAAATGGTCTCAGATGAAATCCCTGGAAAGAAGTAAACACACAAAGGAGGGACTTTGACAGAAATGCACCAATAAGAAGCCAGCATTTCTGAATGCCACAGATAGTAAACAATGGCAATTGGTGGGTTTGCCAAACGCCACAGAAGAGATATAACAGGTTGATCGAAGCTCGGCCTAAAAAGGGCAATATGCGGTTTCCAGAAGAAGGTGGCTGCAGGAATGTCTACTTCAAAACTCCTCAACAGCTATCTGCCTTTGCACATTTTTATAACCTTAATCATTCATGACAAAATGAACCAAAACACATGCATGTTACTCAAAACAAGTATTGGCAAATGCAATAGATTTACTGCTGTACAGCAGAAAGGGCTCTTCAATATTCATCAAGACACAACAAACAAGTATGGCATGAGCAACAGTATGGCTTAACCCTCATAAGGACCGGTTCTAATGCAATAGTGGAAAAAATCATGCAAAGAGGTACATGACACAGACCGCAGCATAGCAAGTTTCTTGCACAGACAGTACATGTACAAAGTATGGGCAGCTGCAAAAGTTTCTTTAAAAACACACACTTCCTCCCACAAGCAAAAAACATGTGGTTCGTGTAGCAGCTGTTCAATGCCCCTCACATCACGGCCTCCTAGATTTTCAAGTTCAATATTCTATCAGTAATAAGCTTCTCATAATTTTGGGGGGAAAAAAGGAATTACAAAAGAGAATAGTCAAATTTGTTTATCCAACAATATAATACAGAATGAGGCAGCTCCAAATTCTATAGATTTAATAAAGATATCAGATTATATATATTGCCTTGCGTTTAATCCCATATATAACTCTGATTTCCTTTATACTTTACTAGATTATAGAAGGCGGTTTGAATACTTAGTCATGCATTAGATAAGAGAGGCAAATGGGTCACCTTGCACTCCCATGTGTAGCCTCAATTAAAACAAGCATTGGCATAGCCAATAGTTCTCACCTTTGGGACTTTATAAGTGTTTAGGTCCGGGTCACAGTGCACAGTATGTTCCTTCCAATCTAGTCCTCTACGTATAAGGATAGCCACCCCACGGGCATAGTTAGAGTAGATGGCAGAATAAATCGAGCCCCATCTGGAGTGTTTTAGCCTGGGAGATGGTGTGGAGTTGATGTGTGTCTCTTGCAAAAAGCAAATGTCTATTTTGTGTCTTATAAGATATCTATGCATTAATCTCGCTTTCTTGCCATCACTAAGTCCGCAGATGTTCCAAGTTAACACCCTTGTTATTTCCATTGCAATGTTGATGCTGCCTTTCCACTATACAATAGTTGTCTAGTCGCATATCCAAGACTAATGACCACACAGCGCAATTGAGAATAGTACTTAGCACTTACCAAACAACCCAACAACCCCTTCCCCCCCTACACCCACAGCAACCCCCAATCAGGTTGTGTCATAGCCCCCCCTAATCTAAGCATAGCGTAAACACAATGAAAAGTTACAAACATTGGGAATCACCCCTTGAGGGCGTGGTATCCTGAGCATACACCCCTGTTTGCACAGGGTGGCGACGCATTTCAGCCTAGGTTGCTAGCTTCTGACCGTGATACATCAAATTTATACGGCAGCCAACGCGCAGGGCGCTCAGTGGAGATCATCATCATAGCCTAGCGAGCCCAAGGGCACAATATAGCAACAACTGCAAACCAACGGTGCTCCATAGCATAATAATGGTACATTTAACCAACATAATCTTTTAGCGGAATTAAGATCTCTCTATTTAAGTACAGAAGGTTTTGAAAACAAGACTAGTAGGATCAATCATTGTCACTAAGGCGACCAACTTCATCCCCCAGCTGTGCATGTTTTCTCTTTGGCCTAGTACTGCAAACATGTTTTGCCAATTTCAAAGCAGACTTAGCGTCCGTAAAGTAATGGGTAGTACCATCATGCACTACTCGCAGTTTAGCTGGGTACAAAAGGGAGTACTTAATGTCAGCCTGCATTAAGAGCTTCTTAGCTGGAAGGAATTCTTTTCTGGACGCCTGCACTAGTGGGGTGAAATCAGGGTAGAACGAGATGGAGTTGCCTTTATGCGTTATTTTACCCTTCTCACGTGCAAGACGCAGTATTAGATCCCTGTTCTGATAATTAAGTAGCTTGGCAAGGATCGGTCTCGGCGTTGTACCCACAGGTGGTTTCTGACCCAGCGCCCTATGGGCACGCGCTCCACTGTGAAGACCTGAGACAAGTGTGGATCGAATATTTCATGCAATAGGACCGTGACAAAGGACTCCATCTTGTCAATGGCGGTGGACTCCGGAATACCAGTTATGCGCACGTTGCATCTACGGGAACGCGCTTCTAAGTCGTCAGCCTTTGCGCGCAAAAGTTCTACCTCTTTCTCCAGATTAGTTATATGCTGTTTGGACTCCGTGCGTCTGTTTTCGAGGCAGTCTAGGCACGTTTTGTGTGTTCCGACCTGAGTTTTAACCGATTCAAGTTGAGACGTCATGTTGTCGAGTTTAGTGTCAATGCTTCCAAGACTAGATCGCACCTCCAGCATTAGCGCCTTAACATCAATGTCTTGTTCAACATCAGGTGTATTAGGTTCTGTAGTGTCGCGATCCTGTTCATTTTGTCTGCTTTACGTTTCTGCTCAAACGTGAGCTTAGGTTGCCTCGGGTCGCCTTTGCCCATCGTTATTAATACAGTAGGGTCCCGGCCAGGAAGTCGTAAGTTGTTAGGGGGTGATGCAGGCGACCGTGTGGTCGTGTCTGTGGGCGCTATCGAACCACAGTCAGCCAATGTGCAGGACCAATGCTCACTTCCCCGGAGCCTCTGCAGTGGTTCAGGTATGGGAAACTCTGCGCACAGCACGCTATTCATTACCGACCTCCCATGAGGTCAATGCTCGCCAGCTAGGTCAACCCCGCAGTTGTTGCGGGGCGAGATCTGCCGGCAAAGTGTCAGGTGCGATGTGTCCTGCAGGCCCGGCACTATCGATGAGCAAATGATCCAGACTCAAAAGGGTGTCCAGTGCAACCCTCCGATGCGGCGAGAGCAATGCCTTTGTCAGCTGAAGGTGGAGCAGATCGGCAGCGGTTCCTACATTCGCTCCTGCCTGCGTCAGCCGATCGTAGGATATTCCGGGGTGCCCACCAGTTCAATTATAGCACAGCACTCCTTCCACCGCTCGGGTCAGGCCCCCAAGCACACACACCGGAAAGCGCGCGAAATGGCGATGCGCCGCTGTTCAGCCAAATGATACGGCCACGGTGGTACAAGTTCAGCCCAATCTCTGAAGAGTCAGTGCAACAGATCCTCCCCGCATGTCCATTCTTTGGTTCCCCTGAGCACAGATTTTCTGAGTTTGCCGACCGAGGCTATCAGATCGTCCCTCCGCTTTCAAGATGGCGGTTCTCCAGGCCTCGCGAAGGTCAGGCAAACAGCACACACCACAGCCACTGCTTCACACCCGCTCACGGAGATATGGTCGTCCGTTTATGCATGCGCCCAACTCACATCAGGCGGGGTGTCTCGCTCACCTACACAATGTCAGGGTCTCGAGTGTTTATTACCGGTCCGCGCAGACGGGCCTACCAAGCACCGGGCTGCAGTGGGTCGCGTCTCCCGAGCAGGGCTCCATCCCAGGCGGGCTCCGCACTCGCAGCACACCGGCAGATCCTTTGGAGCCAATAACTTTATGTTGGATCGCACCAGGACCGGCAAAGGGGGAGAGGGGGGTTGGCCTAACGGCTAAGGCGCTCGACCTCGGACCTGGGGATCTGGGTTCGAGTCTCGGTAACGACGCCAAAAAACCCCTGTGATTCTGGGCAAATCACTTAATCTCCCCGTGCCTAAAATGAAAGTGTGTCCTCATGTAACGTAACTGGTGCTATGTAAAGCGCTCTGATAACTGATTCGGTTCGGTTCTAGTTCGCGCTATATAAAACTCTGCAAAATAAATAAATAAATAAATAAATAAATTTCTCCTCAGCCGCTCCTCGCCCTCAGCAACCTCCGAGTCAGGATAGATGCGTTAACTTCGCATCTCAGGCAGGATTATGAACAGGATTAATAGCGCAGCCAGCGGAGCTCGCTTAGAAAGCGGCCATGTCGCTGCTCGGCTAGCCACGCCCCCACTGCAGTGGTAAGACTTGTTGCAGAGTGAGCATGTGAAAATGCTCTGATAAAATGTATTGGTTGAGGGGCCTGAGGTCTAATATTGGTCTGAGAGACCCGTCCTTTTTGGGAATGAGGAAGTATAGTGAGTATACTCCTGTTCCTTGATGTTGTAATGGGACTGGTTCTATGGCCCCTTTTTGCAGCATACTGATGACCCCTTGCTGCAACAATGTTATATGTTCCTTTGCCATTGAACGGTGTACGGGTGGTATGTTGGGTGGTGTTGATGTGAGTTCTAGGCAATAGCCATGTTGGATAATTTGCCTGACCCACTTGTCTGTAGTGATGTTTAGCCAGACTGGTAGGAACTGTTGTACTCTTCCCCCGACCGGTGTTGTATGGTCTGGGGGTAGTGTCAAGAAGTCACTGTTTGGTATTGGTGGAGGATCTATTGGCATTGCCTCCACGACCTCTCCCTTTGTTATTATTTCCTCGGTATCCACCACGATTTGTGTTTTTATTGTATGAGGATTGTGTATTAGTTTTGTATGTGGATGATTGCTGCGATGTGTTACCTTGCGCTCCTCCTCTATAGTTAGAGCGACAAAAGGAGCCTCTGTGTTGTTGGGACTGAAGAGCTCCCATTGACTTTGCAGTCTCTGTGTCCTTTTTCATTTTGTCCAGAATTGAGTCAACTGCTGGACCAAACAAAAAATCTGGGTTTATTGGCTGGTTAAGAATTGTGGCCTGTACTTCATTTTTGAACCCAGATATGCAAAGTCATGCGTGTCTCCTGAGCAGTAGGCTTGTGTTGATAGATCTGGCAGCTGTATCAGCCGCGTCTAGAGCACACTTAATGTAGGCATTGGTGATGAGCTTTCCTTCCTGTATAAGTTCATCTGCCTGCTCCTTGAAAGGCTCAGGTAAGTGTTGGAGAAGTCCTTCTAGACTGTCAGTGTGCCCTGTCATATCTAGCCAGCAAGGCTTGAGTATTGGCTATTCTCCATGAGTTTGCTGCTTGAGCAGCTACTCTCTTGCCTGATGCTTCTAAAATCTTGGACTCCTTGTCAGGAGGAGGAGCCTCTCCAGTAGTTTGTGAATTAGCACGCTTTCGTGCATTCGATACCACCAATGAGTCTAAAGGCAGTTGTCCCCTGATGTAAGTAGGGTCTACTGGTGCAGCCCTATACTTTTTTTCAATTCTAGGGTTGATGACACGTGCCCTAGCAGTATCTTTGAATATGTTATTTGCGTGCTTGAGGACCCCTTTTAACATTGGAAGTGTTTTTACACTTTTTTCTGGTGTTGCAAGCGTATCAAACAGAAAATCTTCCTCCATAGCATCTGAATGCATATCTACATTATGGTAGAGTGCTGCTCTGTCTATTAATGAGTTGAAAGCCACTGTGTCTTCTGTAGGTGATGGCTTAACTGGGTATACATTTGTGTCTGTAATGGGTTGATCCCCATCAGTGTCAGGGTCATCCCCCCATGGCTGTGAGTTGGGATCTACATATGGGTTTTGTGGATATCCAAAACCCACATCTGCGTCCTGCTCTACATCTGGGTTGTAGTCAGAGCGTGCAGGTGAGTATGGTGCATATGGAGTAGTAGGCATAGCTGGAGAGAGAGGTTGAAAAAGAATAGGAGAGGTTGCACAGTCTCTTTTCTTTTTGAGTGGTATTTTAGAAAAGTCTTCAGCAGGCACTGGTCTTTTCTTCCTTGTATAAACAGTCACGTTCCCAGTATTTGGGTCAATATATAGTTTGGACTTATCTTCTGTAGGGTCTGGATGGATGATCTCCTCTTCCACAGTCTTTTGTCTCGGCGCTGTAGTTTTAGGTTTGACCTTTTTCGGTTCGATGCCTTTAGTCGGGTCGACCGTTTTTGGTGCCTGGATCTGTTTGTGAGGCTTTAGTGTCTGTCCGACAGTTTGTGTCGGTGCGACGTCTTTTACAGGTTGCACCACTGTTTTCGGACCGATTACCTTTGTCGGTTCGATAACCTTTGTTGGGTGACCTGACTTGTTCGGCTGTAGAGGTGTCCTCGGAGCCTGCGGCTTTGGCTCGATGCCCTTCTTCGGATGGATGGGCTTCGGTTCGACCGCTCTCGGTTGGTCTACTTTCGGTTTCACTTTCGGTTCGACGACCGTCTTGGGCGTAGCCCTTTTGCCTTCGTCGACAACCTTTTGTCCCTTTCCGGCTGTCAAACTGGATTTGTTCGAGTCGACGGCCTTTGGTTTTGAAGGTTTATATGGACCGCTGGCCTTCCGCACGGCGCCCTTTGTGTTTATCACCTTCGGTTCGACGATGTTCAGTCCGAAGACTGTCGTGTCGATGACTTTCAGTTTTGATTGAATCTGCTTTGGATTACGTGTCTCAGAAGGCTCTTTTTGTATGTTCTTAGCCGGGCGGAATTGCGGGGCTCTAGAACCAGTATTTAGATCTTGGCTAAGGCCTGTTGGCGATGTCTCGACCTGAGTCTCTGATATTGGTGTAGTGTCTGTGTGGGGCGGTGTACTCACGGTTCGCCCCCCGTTGTCATCGGAGTAGTCTTCGACAGCTACGATGTCTTGGTCGTATTCCTCGACGATTAGTTCTTCCTTGTCGATATAATATTCAGAGTCGTGCTCGGAGTATTGATCTTCCTCTTGATCCGAGTCTTCGGCGTTAACTAGTTCTTCCTCATCGTCGAAGATATTCTCGGGCTCCGGTGCCGACCTCTGCATTTCTTGCCTTGCCGCCCGCCGAATCCGGATCGTCTTTTTGGACCGGAATTGGGCACAAGCTAGGCAATTATCTTCATTATGATCTGGTGATAAACACTTGTTGCACACAGGATGCTTATCTGTTTTCGGGAACTTTGAGTTGCACTGCGGGCAATATTTGAATGGACTTCGTTCCATCGACCGTCGGTCCACGTGGCGTCGAGAAGGCCTGACGGCCCGATTCGACGACCGGAGTGCAAGTAAATTATGAAGGAAGCTTTTCGGTACCGATCGAAAACAATACCGAAGGCCTTTTGGCCTTTTCGAAAAGTTTAATTCTATTCCGAACTTGGAGTGCTGGAAAGTGCATCCGAACCCAATGGCGGAAAAAACAATCTGAGGATGGAGAGGATGCCCATGCGCACTGTAGTCCAAGGGAGGAGCCACATATCTCGTGATACTTCGAAGACAACAATGTGCAATCATCCGGACCCAACACTAGGCGGCGATCTATGCACAGATATGAATTCAGCAGCCCACATGCCTCGAACACCTTGCTTTATGATATTGTAAATTAGGATAACTTCACGAGGAGAAGCGGAGAAGAGCACAGGCGCAAGTACAAGATTAAGGCACAACAGAGGTAAGTGGCAAAATTCCTCTGGCACCAATTGTAATTACCCCTTACCGGAGGACTGTGTTTTGGGATAATATTGGGTGGCTACTTAACCGCAATAGACTATAACTTGAAGCGCTTGTGTGAAGTGCTTAAGTACTTAAATGGCCCCTCGGAAAAACAAAAGCACATTGGGAACAGCAAAGAAAGCAAAGGCCAATGCTGAAAATCAACAAACTATTGGAGAGACCCTGACGTGCCATGGGGCTGAGCAAAAACTTAAACGTGCCCAAAGGAAAAAAGAGAAAACCTCCAAAGAACCACAACAAGAAGGAAGTAAGGGAAGTATAGCATCAAATTCACTTAATGATTTCGTGGGAAAGCACTTTAAAAGGGTCTTTTCCCCCGCTAAATCCATGGCTACTGAAGAAGAGGAGGAATCATGGAAAGGGGGCTCCTCTTTAATCTTTGATGAATGCTTGGTAGACTCTGTAAATCTGGCCAATCGATCGGTACAGGCCATAAGGGGGTAATAATGTCACCGCAACTTTCTTCCTCTCCGCGATTGTTACGACAGACGTCAGAAGAAGTAGATAGCCTGGGCTCAAGGCAAATTGAAGAAGTAGCCCAAAACTCAGATGGAAGATTAATCGGAACACAAAGGCCGGTTTTACATGGAGACAATGATCCAGGGTATATGGATAAAAACGGTGACATTAACGGCGAAAACCAATCGCTAGAGATAAACTTAGAATCTTCAGAAACCCCTGCATCTTCAATCTTGGAATTGATGCTAATGGTGCAAAAATCACTCCAAGGACTGTTAGAAGTAACAATGTTAAACCACGATATTGTAAAAAGTCAGAAAATGCACCTCTGTAAAATTGAGGGAGAATTACATGGTATTAGGGGGCAAATGCCATCAATGTTAAGAACTGTCTCAGACCCTGTGTTTACAGCCCCGGTGAGGGAGGGGGAGGAGGGGGAGGAGGAGGAGGTCGGAATCGTTGATCCCCCATTAGCTAGCCATGATGTCGAAGTCCTATCTGATGATCATGAAGTTTATGTGTCAAGATGGCCAATGTTGGTAAAAAGAAGGGGTGAATACATAAGCTATGGTTTATCAAAACGAGTTTGATTGGCAGGAGCAGATGCACAAAGAAAGGGTAACACAAGAGTGACGAAAAAGAGAAGAGAGCGGAAGGAGTTAATAGAAGTACTTGAACAAGAACCTAAGCCTGAACCCTTTAAAATAGTGATTGAACCAAGATTAACTAGAATAAGACCTGAGAAATCGGGTAGGATGCTAGTAAAAAAGGAGAGTTGTAGTAGGAAGCAAAACTATCAGGAAAAGGTGAAAAAAAAATACAAATCACATACCCTTCAAGGTAGCCAGTATACCCGCCCGTAAGGCTCCCCTTAAAGATAAGGTATACCAGGAAAGCAGTTCGGAGGAAGGGCCCAGAACTAACACACAACTACCCCGGGGGGGAGCCCTAGGTTGGAAGAAGAGGAGGATAAAGGGAATAAGTGGCTTTACTTCGAACAAGTGGAAATGGGAAGGGGTGGGAAAAAATCAAAGAAGAGTTCTTACTTAAATAGATCCCACCTTCTTAATACATTTGCCCACTGCCCAAATCTAAAAGGAATAGGTACAGAAGATCTTCGACAGGTGGGATTCCAAGCATCCTGTGATGGCAAGGAGTTTACCAGGGTACAGCTTTACTCTGACCTGGTCAAAACTGCAATAATAAACGCAGAGCAGGAGATACGTAAAGAAGGGATTAGACTAGTGCCTAAAGAAGAGGTAGCGCTAGTATAGAATGCCCCACAGCAGAACACCTTCTCACGGTTCCATGCGGGGATAGGAAAAAGACAAGTGAAGCTACCTGCATATGAAGTGGACGAAGGGTTGGAAAACTTCATTATAGTAATAAATAACACAGACCTGATGGAGGCCTGGAAGAATTGGAGTAATAACATAAGCCCTGCAGGTCCTTCACACTTATCTGGAGGGAACCAAACTTAACGGATCACTAAGCGATGTAGAATAGGTGATGGGGCAGCCACATAGCACAAAACTGGTCTCTTGGAATATAAATGGCCTAGGAACTCAGCTAAAGCAAGAAGTCTTGAAAGAACTTGCAAAAAACAACGAGATCATTTGTATACAAGAGACCTGGCTTTGTGGAGAGCCCCCTGTAGTTGAAGGGTTTCGACAAATCCATCGACTGGCATTAAAATCTAGATCTGGCCGCCCTGCAGGTGGCTTGCTGATTTTGGTATCAACAAACTTAGTGATTAAGGTTTCCCAGTTATCTGTGACATGTAAGTGGCTCTTGGGTTGCAGAATATCAACAACGTTTGCTGACAAAAAATATGAAAACATGTTGATTCTGAATGTGTATATGCAATGGGGCTCACAGGAGGAAAACGGGGTTGAACTGATACATTTTAAGAATTATATGGATTCACTCTGTGATAAGTATGGGAATAATTTGATTTTGTTGTTGGGAGATTTTAACCATAAATTAAACCCAAAATTGTCAGATCTTTGGTATACAGAAATGTTGGAGTCATATGAGATAAAAAAAAAGCAGAGTTCTCTGAAAGTACAATACCGACTGATGCGGCTAAGTTGGGTAATTACTTCGCTACAAAAAGTTTTTTCTGCTTAAATGGCAGGGTCGCCCAAGATTGCCCGGCAAAGAAAACTTTTAAATATGGGACTCAAAATTGCCCTATAGACTATGTTTTTATGCTGGCATGAAATTTTGAGCTAGTAAAAGATTTTAGGATTAGCCCCACGGAATGTAGTGACCATAAATTAATAAAATTGGAGCTGGTAATATCCTCACAGTCTGCTTGTGATAAAGTTATTTTACAAGAGATGGATTATCCACGCATTTATTGAAAGGTTAACTAGACTGCAACAAAATGTTAAGTTAGGATGCCTGAGCGGCCAAAGTCTATCATGGTTTGTTGAGAAAATAAACCAAGTAGTTAAAAGCATAAGTGTAGAACTAAGGACAGATGCAAGAGCCCCTAAGAACAAAGAAAAGTTACAGGTTAATCAAGGAAACTGGTTTATTCTAGATTGCTTAAATAACAAAATAGAACTAAGGAGAGAAGAGTGCAGGATACGCAAAAAGTTTGATCAGGCTAGGGCTGAAAATCTCATCAAAATAAAGAGAGAATATACCTCAGTACTCCGCAATACTAAAAGGGCCCACAAAGAAACTTGTTGGGGAAAATTATTGGAGGCAAATCGAATCTAAGAATATACGTCAGTTCTGGAAGCTAATACAGTCAGCTACAGAACTTTCGGTTGCCCCAATGATTTGCTTAGTGGAAGAGGGGGCTTGGGAAGACTATCTACAGAAACTATACACCCCGGGGAGCGGATTGGAAAAGAGAGATCAAGGGACTGGAGAGGCCTAGTAGAGGACTTAAAACAAGATTGCTCAGCAGTTAATGTCCTTAGTACAATAAGGACTCTGAACTTAACAAGAGCAGCAGGCCCAGACAACATACCGGCCCTGATATTAAACTCAAACCAGAACTGGTGGGCGGAAATCTTCTCTAAAATATTTTCAGTAATCTTAGAACAAGGGAAGATCCCCACGAACTGGAAGGGTGCAATAATAAGGCCGATACATAAGAAAGGGGATGTCCATGCCCCTAAGAACTACAGACTAATTAACCTATTAGATATAGGAGAAAAGATCTTTGCGAAAATAATACTAAGCAAGCTAAAAGACTGGGTAGAACAAGGATCTATTGTGCCAGTGGAACAGGGTGGGTTTAAAGAAGGCCATTCCACTAGAGATCATTGGTTTGCCCTGTGGGTATTGGCCAGGAGATCGATAGAGCAAAACGGTAAACTGTTCTGTTGCTTTGTCGATTTCCGGGCGGCTTTCGAATCAGTGGACCGTAATAGCCTCTGGGATGTCATGGAAAATTATGGAATGCCGGATGGCATTCTGAATATTTCAAAAGAGTTACATAGTGGCAATTGGGCCAAGGTCATTAGAGATACACAGGGATCACTAACCCATAAAATATTAGTAAAGAATGGCCTTAGACAAGCAATCTATTTAGCAGATCTCCCTGCAGTACTGGAAATTGAAAGAAGCGCGAGTCCGCGTATGAATAGAAATAAAGTGCCATGCCTTTTATATGCTGACGATCTTGTGATCCTTGACCAAACTGAAATGGGTCTACAAAGAAAATTAAATGTGTTTAAAAATTACTGTGACAAAACATTTCTGACTGTTAATATGGAAAAAACAAAGGTCCTATGTTTTGGGAAGAGAGTAAAAAATGTTAACTATTTTTTAGGACAGGACAAACTAGATATAGTAAGCGAATATAAATACTTAGGCCTTTGGCTTGATAGCGCATTAAAGTGGAGCACTCATTTGGAGGCACAAGGTGCAAAGGCTTTTTCGTCAGTCTGTGGGTTGAAAAAGTGTAATAAAGATCATGGTGATATGTCACACAGACCGATTTTAAAGGCATTTGAAGCTATGATCCCCCAGCAAGTTCTTTATGTTGCAGAAGTGCTCTATTTGAGCAGCAAAAGGGGGTGGGATCGTGAAGAAGGAAAGATTCTAAAAATGCTGCTGTCCTTACCCAATTGTACCATGGTTCAAGCAATTAGAATGGAGGTAGGGCTAATAGCATGGAATGTAAAAACCCAAATGTCCTGACTAAGATTCTGGAAACGCCAGGAGCCTGGCGGCAGACAGAAGGTCTCAAAATGGTGCAGAGAGGAAATCCAAACCAGCAGCCTTTGCTGGGCACGGGATGTAAGGAAAACCCTTCAGACCGTAGCTGCGCAACTAAAATGGAGCCTTTCACCACCATCCCTGGATGTAGTCTTTACTAAGAAAATGCTTAGGGACCAAGGGCTCCTATACTCTAGATCATAAGACCATGATTATCTGAGGGTAAAAAAATCTGTTAACTGGGTAAGGAGCGAGTGGGAAAAGGAGGTTCGGTTCCCTTACTTTATTTATTTATTTATTTAATTTAGAAAGTTTTATATAGCGCGGACAAGATCTTTGCAGATATCAGAGCGCTTTACAAAGAGGGGTACATGAGGGAGCATAATCAGACAGATATATCAATAGATCAAACAGTACATGTAGGTGGCTGCAAAGCCAATCATGTGAGTAATAAGATAACAATACAAATAAGCAAAGGGGTCAAACATGTAGTACAGATCGTTGCATAGTCTTACCAGAGTTCGAGATAATAGTTCAAGTGTATTTAGCCATGAGGATAGCTTTTACTTCATTTTTAAAGAGTGTAGTGGAAGAGATAAGCCTGGTTTCGGGAGGGAGTGAGTTCCAGATTCCTAGGCACCATTCCTGAGAAGGAGCGCTTATATGTTTTTTCCTTCCGGAATCTTCGAGGTTTCAGCAGAAGATTGTTTGTGCCTCTAGTGTTTCTAGCTCCGCCAGAGATTGTCAGTTTCTGAGCAGGTAGCCGGGTGAGTTTAGGTGTACCGCCTTGTGTGTCATGCAGGCGATTTTCAGTTGAATTCTGGCTTCAAAAGGCAGCCAATTCAGGGATTTCAAGTCAGGGGTGATATGGGAATGCTTTTTTGATCCAGTGATGAGTCTCGCTGCAGCGTTTAGAGAAGCTCTTAGGGGTGCAGTTGAGGTTAGGGGGAGTCCGCAGAGGGCGATGCTTCCGTATTCAATTCGGGGGATGACTAGTGCTTGTACTGCCGTTTGGAAGTCTTTGGTTGGGAGGAAAGGTTTGAGTTTCCTCAGAGTATTGATCTGGAAGTTTGCTCCCTTTGTTGCCTTGCTGATATGTTGCTGCATGTTGAGATTGGTGTCAAGTGTTATGCCTAAAGATTTTGCTGAGTCCACGATGGTGGGTTGGACATTGAGTGCGGTTAGGTGTTTAAGCCAAATTTGGGTGGTGGAGATCTTCGCTGGAGGTGAGATCAGAAGGAACTCTGTTTTCAGGGCATTGAGTTTGAGATGATTATCGGCAAGCCAGGATTGGGTGCATCTGATCGTTGAGTTCAAGAGCAAAATGTCTTTGGGAGACTGTAATTTGAGATAAAGTTGGGTGTCATCAGCGTACATGTGAAAGTGTACATTGGATGCTTGTAGCAGGGTAGTGAGCGGTTCCATGACTAGGTTGAACAGAGTTGGGGATAGCGAGGATCCTTGGGGGACGCCTAGCGTTACAGGTATTGGCGAGGACATCAGGTTATTGGTCTTGAATTTCTGCGACCTGTTGTGAAGAAAGGAAGTGAACCACTTGAGAACAGTTCCAGATAAACCCATTCTTGTATTTAGTAGTTCTAGTAAATTCTCATGTTTAACGGTGTCGAATGCTGAAGAGAGATCAAGAAGGATGAGGAGGCAGGTGTCGTTTTGGTCTAGCATTTGAAGTGCGTCGTCAATTATGTGAGTCATAGCAGTTTCTGTACTGTGCCCTGCTCGGAAGCCTGACTGGTGAGGGCTGAGGAGATCAAATTGTTCAATGTGTTTAGTCAATTGTAGTTGTGCGCATTTTTCCAGCAGTTTGGCGAGACTGGGGATATTGGTAATGGGACGGTAATTGTTGAGGTCAGAGGGGTCGGCTGTAGGTTTCTTTAGTAGAGGTGTGACTTGACCAACTTTGAGGGAGTCAGGTATGCTTCCTTGTTGGAGAGAGCTGTTGATAATTTTGGTCCAGAGCGGGAGAAGCAAAGGGGTAAATTCTTTAACTGCGGTAGCAGGAAGGGGGTCCGTGAGGTGATTGGATGGTTTCAGGGTGCTGAGCAGTTTGCCAATTTCTTTTTCCGAGTATGTGCCAAAGGATGACCATGTAGCCTTGTTTTTGGTTCAGTGGGTGCTAGGCACTGGGGTTTTGAGTAGAGGCTTGCGTCAATGAGGAGATCGCTCTTTATGTTGTCAGTTTTTTGGATAAAGAAAGCAGCGAAGTCTTCACAGGAGGGTGCCTCACGTACAGTGTTGACTGGTTGGGGTTGACCCTTGGATTGTGATTTGATTAGCTCAAACAGTTTTCTCGGGCGGTTTTTTGCTTGGTCGAGCTGGCGGCTGAAGAAGTCTGATTTTGAGCGTTTTATTTTCCTGAAGTAGGCGTTTCTCTTTTTCTTCAGATCTTTTAGGTGCATTGCAGAGGGCGCTGATCTCCAGGTACGCTCTGCCATTCGCATGTCTCGTCTATCCTCATTGAGACTCCCGTCGTACCATGGATTGGAGATTTTAGTAGAGACTCTTTTTAGCTGCATAGGTGCAGCCTCATTAATTATTGAGGTCATAGCGTTGAGATAGTGGTCAGTCAGGGTTTGAACGTCCGTAGCGCCAGTCGGCGGGCGTAGGAGATTGCAGCTGTTAGGGGGCAAAGAGCCTGGGTTGAGTTTTTTCATGTCTCTTTTCCAGACTTTGGGCTTGGAGAATTGAGCCGGGTTAGCTTTAACTTTTTCATTGATGAAGAATGTGACAATATGATGATCTGACCAGTCACAGGGTTGGATGGACTCGAGTTGGATAGAGTCTTCTTTGGAGATGATCAGGTCGAGTATAGAACCTTTCTCGTGGGTCGGGCTGTTGCATATTTGGGTGAGGTTAAGGGCATCGAGGAAACTTTTAAGACTATTTACCACCGCGTCCTTGCGATCGTTCCAGTGGAGGTTGAAGTCACCAAGGTATATTTGGGTGAGCTGCCGTCCGGCATTGGTTGAGATCATATCCATGATTTGTTGGGAAAAGGTGAAGTTGTCCCTGGGTGGGTGGTAAATGCTGTGAAGAGAGCATATCGGTTTGCCCTCACTGAAAATGTCGAGGCAGATGTATTCCCAGGATGTTGGGGATGGTAGGGAGGTGGAATTGACTTTCAGAACAGAGAGGTTGTTCCTGTAGATGCATGCGATTCCACCACCTATTTTGCCTGATCTGTCGAGCCTGATAATGTGGTAGTTGGGCGGAACCAGAATGTCCATTATAGGTGTCGAGGATTTCAGTTAGCCAGGTTTCAGTCAGGATGATTAGGTCAAGGTCCAACGATAAGAAGAGATCAGCAATGGCGGCGGAATGTTTCGAGGCCGATCTGCAGTTGAGGAGAGTGCATTTGAGACGGGGTGAGTCGAGGGTGGTGGATGGTTCTAGAGAGAGAGGGACTTTTCTAAGGTTATTGGGGATGGAGAATCTGCTGTTTAGTGTGGGGGGTCTAAGGGGATTTGAGTGTATCGTGGGGATGGTATGGTGAGGGGTGGTTGTGTGATTTTGGGGGGCTGGGTCATAAGAGCGGAGAAGGGTGAGTGTGTCGAGGTCAGAAGTAGGGTTGTGGGTGCGATGAGGGCGGTTGTTGCGATTGCGAGCTGGCATTGAGGTCAAGTTGGGGGGGAGTTGAGTGAGAGAGTTGGTCGGAGGGGTGGGGGACAGGTTGGGCGGGGAGGTGTAGTTGTGTGAGGGGTTGCAGGGGCGACGAGGGGGACAAGGGCAGTTGCTGCGTTTATGAGCAGGGATTGACGCCCGGTGTGGGGCGTGTTGATTGAGGGAGTCAGCCGGAGGGGTAGGGGACAAGTTGGGAGGGGTCACCCCAGGCGGGGAGGTGTAGTTGTGTGAGGGGTTGCAGGGGCGACGAGGGGGACGAGGGCAGTTGCTGAGTCTATGAGCAGGGATTGACGCCCGGTGTGGGGCGTGTTGATTTAGGGGGTCAGCCGGAGGGGTAGGGGACAAGTTGGGAGGGGAGGTGGATGAGGGGTGTATGGGGTGTGTGGAGAGTAGTTCTTTGATGATGTGTATGTCTTCTTTGATCTGAGTGAGGGTGGCCATGATGTTGTCCATCGTGGGGTAGGTGGTGGAGGTGGGGGTGGCAGTCAGAGGTGAGTGAATGACCAGGGAATTCGCGGGCAGGTGGGAGAGTGGGCTGGTGTTCGAGCTGTGGTAAATAAATAATTACCCTGGCAGAATTTCTAGGCATTAACAATTAGCATGCATCAAGTGAGAAGCAGAGTCCGTGGTATCTGAGTTAAAATGGGCTTTATTCCAATAACTCGAGTCAAAGGGAGAATATGTTCCATCACCACAGAGGTTCAGGAAGAGTCTTCTAACATTTAATAACAAAACATCATATATATACTTTTTACTCCTTGTACATAGGAGCAGGCGCAAGACAGAAAATGAGATAAGAACATGTGGGTGTACACTTGATGAGTCATAGGTGTGTGATAGGTAGGTGTCATAGGTGGGTGGTACACAGAGGAGGAGTTTGGCATGACCAGCTCGAACTGTGCCCTAATTGTGCAACTTTGAACATGACGTGCAATTGACGTGTAACTGGGTGGAGGCTGACTTACAACCTAGCAGAGAGATCTCTTATGTCAAGGCGACCAGCACATCTAGTACAACTGATATCTAGAGTCAGGGGATGTATTTATCTGAAGAAAAGGTTGTTCGTCACTAAAAGACAGAGAGGGCATATTTATTCGTTCATTGCATGAGCTTTCTATGGGTGCAAGCACTGTGATTTACTTCAATGGAGACAGAATGGCTAGGCCTATCTCCCTCGGACGGGTTCTGTTTACTTTTCCTCACCGGGCAGGCAGATAACTGTTAAGCAAAATATACTGTCTTGGCAACCCTTACTGGGCTTCTTGCGGCTGAGCTAGAAGTATGCGAGGTCAGAGGGACGTAACTGCAGCTTCAGTGTGTCAGGAGTCATGAAAACATTAATTCAGAAAGTGGTTTCAGGCTCAACCAGTACGATATTTATTTAAAAGAGCACAATGCAAAATGCAAATACATGGGCCTTATGCTAACTTAACCTTTGGGAGACTTTGATGACTGGCATTTCTAATGCAGGACATGATTGCAGGGGCCTAGTGATTCAGGCCACTACGGGAAATATGCATGGGTGACATGCACATGACATGTAACATAGGGTATATGTAGAGGACATATTTGATCATATTTGGTCAGGCAAAATATCATTTTCCTCAGAGCCGGGCTGCGTTGTGTTAGTGTACGGGAAGGTGTTATGGAGGGGAGATGTTTTGGGCGGGAGGGGTGTGGATGAGGTAGGGAGGACGTTGGTGGTATGAGGGAGGGCATTAATGGTAGGCGGGGGGTCAAGGTGTAGGCTGGAAGACTGATAGTAGTGGTGGGGGTGCAGGAAGGGTAATGGGGGCTGAGAGTAGGCGGGGAAATGGGATTGGAGATGGTCCTGTTGTGGGGAGGGGGGGGGGATAAATTAAGAGAGGAGGTGTGTTCTGCGTGGTTGGTTAGAGGGTAGTGTGGACTGAGAATGGGGGGGAAAAGGGGGGGGATTCGTCGATATGCGTGTTGTGGTGTTGGACTAGGTTAGGTGTGTTGTGGGTGGGAGCTGTGCTGTCAGGGGTGAGCGGAGTGTTAATGCCAGCTGTAGGTGTGGGAGGAGAGTTGATGGTGTGTGTGGAGGTCCGAGGATTTGTAGAGGGGGTGGGGGTGTGAGTGGTGTATGAGGGAGAGCGATCTGTGTCTGTGTTTGAGGCGTGTGTGACAACTGCCTGGTGCTGAACTGGGATAGAGTGGTTGTGGGTGGGAGATGGGAGGTCAGGGGTGGTAGATGTGTCCCTGATTGGGGAGTATGTAGTAGCTAACTGGCGAAATAGGTTAGAAGTGTTGTGGGTGGTGGGAGCTGTGAGGTCATGGCTGGTGGGACTGGAGGAAATACGAGAGTTGGTCCGTGAATTGGCGAGGTGCTCTTTGAAAGTGGGGAACAAGTTGTCTAGTAGTTCCAGGTTCCTGTCTGTGGATTGAGATAGGACAATCCTGTTATTGTAAATAGTGATGGTGGCTCTGCCTGGAAAGAGTGGGGATGGTGTGATGGAGAGAGTTAGGCTATGAGCGGATTTCCTGGTGGAGGAGACGGTGAGTAAAGTGAGGAACGTTTTTCTCCATTGAGCTCTGCGTGTGGTGTGGAAGATGATATCAGTGTTCAGGGATCCATTGACCGGTGAGAAGTAGGTGTCCGCAAAGGGGGTTTCTGGGTGTGACCTAAGGAAGTTGTGTTTAAAGCGTTTAGCGGCTTTTTTGGTGAGTGTCGGTGGGTAGTTGATTTTATATGTGTGATTGCCGATAGGATCCATGTTGGGATGGTGGTTTAGGTGGGAATGGGTGACTGCACGCTAGTGGTACACATGTGCAGAAAAACAAATCTATACAGTAAGTTACACAATACAAAAGTGGTACTAGTGATCAGCCAGCATATCCCAAATATAAGAGTGTGCAGAGAAACAAATACATACAGTAAGTTACACAGTGCAGAAGTGGCATTAGTGATCACCCAGCATAACCAAGATATAGGAGTGTGCAGTAGAGCAAATACATACACAGTAGAGCAAATACATATAGTAAATTACAAAGTACAAGAGTGAGGTATAATGCTTCAAGCAGCAGTATAATACTGGGACAGGATACAGATGCAGATATCAGGTTTACACAGATCAAAAGTGACCCTAGGGGGGAGAAGTGACACTAGTGAGCAACCAGAGATATATGAGGGAGCGAAGAGATTACAGTATACAGATGCAGATATCAAGTTAAATGGATCAAAAGTGACCCTAGGGGGCAGAGGTGACACTAGTGAGCAACCAGAGATATATGAGGTAGCGAAGAGGTAGGAGAGAAGAGTGAGAATGGATGTAGGTTGTAGAACTGTGAGGAATAGTGCAGAATACAGTAGCGGTATATGATGTATGAGGTAGCAGTCGGTGCAAAACCGGAGAGAAGAGTAGGAATGGGTGCAGGTTGCGGGAATGTTCAGAATAGTGCAGAATACAAGTGAAAGTATAATACTGATAGCATATAAGGACAGTATACACATGCAAACAACAATTTACATGAATCAAAAAATCAAAGGTGACATTAGTTAGCAGCCAAAATATATGAGGTATCACTCTGTGCATTACTAGTGTTCAAAATACAGGTAGAAGTGACACTAGTGAGCAGCGAAATGTGCAGAATAGCGTAGAATACAAGTATAAGTATAATACTGATCGAGTATAAGAACAGAATACAGGTGCAAACAATAATGTACCTGAATCAAAAATCACAAATCAAAAGTGATATTAGTTAGCAACCAAAGTATATGAGGTAGCAATCTGTGCATTAAAAATGTTCAAAATTTAGTTCAAAATACAGGTAGAAGTATAATACTGCAATAAACGGCAGACATTCTTTCACAAGAAGGTGTAGATACATAACTGAGCAACGTACTCAGTAGCTGAGATTAGTCTAAAATGAAAGATTCTTAGTGCATGATCAGGTAATGATGAAAATGAAAATGACTAGTCCAGCATGGCCGCCCAAGAGAGAGACTAGTCAAAAAATGGCCGCCAAATAGGTGAGATAGAGACAGTAGTCCTCTGTTTGTTGCTGTTGCTTAGATAGCAGGGAGGAGTAGTTTCCCTTCCCACTCATGCAAGCAGGGGAGATAGAGATAATAGTCCTCTGTCTGCTGCTATTACTTTGAGCATAGGGGAAGGAATTTCACTTTCTATTTGAGCAAGCAATGCTCAAAGCTAGCTGGGAGGGATTCTTATCTCTGTGTGGGGGAGTTAGGCTGAGGAGCCTCGTGGACATCAGAGAGGTACCGGAGGGGATTTATTGCTACAGTTTTATGGCCCCAGCCATTTTGAACAAAGGAGGTAGTTTAAAAAGTTTAAAAAGTGAACAGGCGGGTGGGAGAAATAAGTACCTTAAGACTCTGTGTGCCCGTTGAGTTTGCCATCAGGATTTTGCAGATCAGTGTTTTAGTCCAGGAGTTTCTCAGTCTCTTCCGATTCGCAGATGTATGTGTACGTGATCCCAAATGTTTAGATCAGGGTTCCAAATCTCAATTCTCAGATCTCAGATGTTTTAGATACAGCTCTTGTTAGACTCAGGGCTCTCTTCAGTTGCTCCTCTGGGCAACGGCGCCACAACCTCCGGTCGCATCCAGTCTCCGGTGCAGCCGGGGGCAGTCTCTACAGACTCCTCGCTGCCCCCCGATGCCTCTGGGACTCCTTTGCTGCTGAAGGCTGGTCGAACTCCTGAAACTCCCCTGGCCCGGAACCCGGTACACCAGCCCGCGTCTCTGCTGTGGAGCGGGTGGGGGGGGGGGGGGGGTGGCCTCTCTCAGCCCTCCGATGCCTTCGAGCGTCTCTGCCGTGTCTCTGCCGTGGAGCGGGCGGGGGCCTCTCTCAGCCCTCCGATGCCTTCGAGCGGGCAGGCGGTAACGGCTCAGCGGCTCCCGGAACCTCAGCCGCGATGTGGGTGCCCTTTTATGCCGCTGTGAATCCAATGCTGGTGGCAGGATGATCCGCGATGCAGGCTCAGCGGTGCCGGCTCCCGGAACTTCAGCCGCGATGTGGGTGCCCTTTTATGCCGCCGTGAATCCAATGCTGGTGGCGGGATGATCCGCGATGCAGGCTCAGCGGTGCCGGCTCCCGGAACTTCAGCCGCTATGTGGGTGCCCTTTTATGCCGCCGTGAATCCAATGCTGGTGGCAGGATGATCCGCAATGCAGGCTCAGCGGTGCCGGCTCCCGGAACTTCAGCCGCGATGTGGGTGCCCTCTTATGCCGCCGTGAATCCAATGCTGGTGGCAGGATGATCCGCGGTGCGGGCTCAGCGGTGCAGGCTTCAGTGATGTGGATGTCTGAGGCGAGTGTCCGATCGCGGGGCTTTTCCGGCTCCAACCTGCGTTAATCTGGTCAGCGGGCAATCCAGTTACTTGTGATATTATTTCTGCTTTTTGATCCGTCGTGCTGATGGGGGCTGGTGGGTGCTAACAGGGATAATGCCCGAAACGGGATCCCAAGCACTGGGAGCTCTTCACAGGAGCTCCTACCAGGCGGCCATCTTGCTTAGACTTACTTGGATTTTTTGCCCAATAAATGGTTAAGACACAAAATCCTAAAGGTTCGTGTGGGCATAAATCCATGGAAGATAGAAGGGAAAATAAAAGCAGCCTTGATCCAACCAGATGGTATTTGTAAATGTGGCTTAGGAGTAAGAAAGTATATCTTAAACATTTGCTTGACTGTACATTGATTTTAGCAATACGGAAAGTGTTTTTACGTCCAATATTCTTTAAATATAAGGTGAATTCACGTGCTCACGTTGCTTGTCTTCTTACGGAAATGTCATTTCTAGATATTACAATTGCTATGGGGAAGTTTTTGAAAGCAACAAGAGAATTTGTAATGGAGACAATAAAGGAGGGTTGCAGATTTGAAAGTTTTTAGAGTTCTCCCAATATTGAGGCTTTTATGGTTTTATATTCTTGTAAATTGTGTTAAAGTGAAATGTGGTCTAATTAGGTTATCACTATGCGGATCCAAAGTTTTATGTATGGTTTATAGACTATGGTCTAAATAAACACTTTATCATCATCAGTTATTTAGATGAATTAGATGAACTTGTTGTGGAAGATCTTGGTTTGTCTAATCCCTGTGATGATAGTTCTAATGAAAATGCTAATCAACACTGATGTATTGGAATGTGATAATGTTTCTCAAGAAAATACTATCAATACTGATGTTATGGATACTAATGTTTTAGGTAGAAGAGTAGTAAGAGAACCAAAGTGGATGTCGGAATTAATTTCATTTGTTTCATTATTTTTTCCTTTTTTTGTTGTTTTTTTTTTGTAGAAAGGGGGGAGGTGTTTTGTGTTTATCGCATGCTTGTTGCACCCGTTACTGTCTGGTTATCGTGTGCCTCACATGATTGTATTATTGTAGTCCTTTGAATGTACTCCGCGTGCCTCCCACGAAGGTATACTTGTCCTTTGAATTTACTCCTTTGGGGCATGATCCGTGTGTTCTATGCTCGCTCAGGCCGGGCCGTTGAGGAGTAGCTGTTTCTTGGGACAGTTGACTTAAGCTTTCTTTGTAGCCTGACCTGTATCCCTGGTGCTTCTATTTTACATGAACAAATCTTCTTTATTTATGAATTCCTGCCTTCTCCATACTTAACATATAGGACAAAGTTTACAAAACTGAGACATTCCGGCAAATGTCTCAAAGTCCTCGCTGAAGCCCCTGGCGTCTAGGGACGGGAGGACCTCTGGTCACAGAACCCCGCCCAGTTGCACAGTCCGTCCATAACTGTGGTGATGATATATGTATCTGCCCAAGGGTTATCACGCAGCATGGCAAGCAACATGGAGAGACAACTTTTGAAGCGCACAGAGGGAGGAAAAGACACTGTTGGTCGACTGATGACGTATCAGGAGCTGCGGCCGCCGAGGCTGGGCTCTCCGTCACCCTGCAAAGTGGGTGAGAAGTGTCGAATTCATGCCACGATAGGTCATGACGTTAGATCTGGTGTTTGCGTTTTATAGCGCCTGTGCCGCCCTTAGGTCGGCTCAAAGCATCGCTGCTGGGTACATGCGAGGGAAGGCAGGGACGCTGGAAACGAAAGAAGGATGTTAGGGGAACATATATATAGGAGGAAGATACTTGTCTAGCGCACGTGACACACTAGGGGTGTGTGAAAGCACTACGAAGGGACAGGAACATAAAGGAGGGGCAAGAACACTAAAGGGAAGTGTAAGGGGGCGAGGGAAGAGGAGCATGGTGGTGGGATGGGATGTTTGTATAGACTGCTCCACTTTATAGCGCTGCGGGCAATAGATCGCTTTTGGCAGCTTCATTCCTCGAAGCGCTACAGATAAACTATATCTAATTCCGCATTTAATCGTTGTGTGTAGAGCCTGCTTGTGACATGAAACCACTTACAAGCGCTTGTTTGTGGACTGCCTCTCTCCCAGTGCGAAGGGATATGAGACAGCCAGCCATGAATGCAGGAAAGAAGAGAGAGGGGCAGAGACATGAGAGGGAGAGCAGAAGATGGAGGGAAGGAAATATACTGAGCAGAAGAGCTACGAAGGAGACAGGCTGGAAGAGATTGGCAAAGGGCAAAAGGATATTGGAGCTGGGGAGAGACTTGTCAGAGGAGAGGAGACGGAGGAGTGGCACCAGATGCCGCGGTGAGAACGTGACACTGAGCGCCGATGGCTGTTCTTTGATGCTGTATCTTATTATCCCCCCCCTGCCCCCCCCGCCCCCCATGGACCCAGCAGGTGCTGAGCACGGGAACAGCTGAGCGGGGAAATTGCTGCTCCCAATCAGGCACCTCTCCAAGCTTGCTAATAAACGGCCTCCCAGGGGCCTGGAGGGGATGAGGCTTCACTGCCTGCAGAGCTCCCAGAAGACCTGGCTCCAGGCGCTGTGACATGGAGCCCGTGTCCTGTCAGAGGCCTGGCCATGCATGCATCGCACCTGAGCCACTCCAGAAGCAGCTTCCTGGCCCCGGTACAGGCCATCAGTATATATATAGCGCGAACATCCCACAAGAAGGGAGTCAAGGCGCTTTACGTCGACTCGGTGCAAACACAGTCCTAGCTAAACAGATCGAAATAAAATTCTGTCCTCAGTTTAGGCCATCCGTGTATTTACATATATTCATAGCGCGAACATCCCACACATCCCGGACACAGAGGCAACACAATCCTATCCAAACAGATCGAAAGAACAGAGATCACGGAATACACAGAAATGAGCGATCCAACACATTAACATGGAGAACCGGGCCAGGGGTCTGGCTTGGCTCTAAATGCCCTTGCACCAGCCAAGACACGAAAATGTTTGACATGTAGACGGTGAAACAAACATCACGTAAAAAATATATTAAAGTCTTTTCAAAATCGGAAAAGTGTGATGAAGGTGTGGAAGTACTTCCCCCTGGGGAAGTACTTCACCCTGTACACCAGAATACATCACTAAACCAACAGGACATTATTAAAAAACAGTTTTTGAATATGAATTATGCCCTCTTTTCGATCAGCTGTTTATGTGGCCTCGATTCTTATAATATATAGAGAGCAACATTGTAGTCTATTAAATCTAATACAAGACATTTGAACCACTCACGGCCTGAAGTCGGGTATTTGAAGGTGTTCACATGTGTGATGATAAAGAAAGAGCGTTTAAACAAACCAGCCCCGGGACCCCATGCAGGCTGAGCGGGCTCAGGGAGGGGGCGGCGTGGGAGGCCGCAGCCAAGGCTTGTCGGTGCTGGAGATGGAATTCCAGAGGTGGCTGCTGTAATAGAGCAATAACACGTGGGAGAGGAGGGGGGAAGTGCTCAGAACAGCACGTCTGCTTACCGGCTGTACTGAAGACTGTGCTTATCTGCTTGTTAAAATAAACAAGCTGATAAGAAAAGTCTTCACAGCAGCCACAAAGCAGGCGATGGTGTCCGGAGGGGCCATTCAAAAAACGGACAGGGCGGCAATGAAAAAACCTCCTTTCCAATGGGAAGCCAGTGTTTACCATAAACGCTGACGTTACCCAATGGAAAGGAGGGGCGGTGCTTAGAGTACCTTTAAGAAATACATATACAATATCTCTCGCAGAGGCGGAGCAGCGATTTACGCTGCCACGCCCACGAGACCTAAAAAAATGTCACATCAATGGTATAGCTTTTAGATCAGCCACAATGTTATCTTTACAACTCACGACCAGCAGAAGTCTAATGCAAAACTAGGAGTGTTCAGAACAATTCTGAAAGCCATCCCTTCAAAGAAGGCCTCAGTTCTGTTTCATTGAAGACACAACTTTAAAGGTCAAACATGCACGGAAAAGCATATACATTTGCAAATAAATAGGCTGGAAACTAACGAGCTCAGGAGCAGTTTTTTCACTAGCCTAGATTAGAGCAGACTGCCCAAAGGAGTTGGACCACATTCCTTGACAAACCACAAGAACCTGATACTATGCAGCAACTACTAGAATAAGCTAGGCTGCAGACCACTGATAACACACCTCCATGTGGCCCTTGTGACAGATAGGAGAGAAGAAGACCGATCAAGCTAGCGACCGGTGGAGCGCTGACTGCCCAGAGGAATTGACAACGGCGGAACGCATAAAAGTTATTAATCTATTTTCTAAGCATAATTAATTTGTAGCCAAATAGCCAAGGATAGGCCTTATATGTGTTGGAATCCTAAATATCTAAAGGCTTTTCACTTCCTATGCTGAACCCAATAGTTCAATCTGAGGTTCTGATGCTTCTGGTAATTAGGATTAGACTTGCCTTCCACCTGGGATATTACCGTTCACATGACCGCATCATGTAATCGAATTGTCTACTCTTGTTAATTTAACTCTTCATTAAGAGAGTTAGACAAAAGGATTTGGGAACATTGATGTAGATCTGTCGATTAATTATCCTTCTTTAATAACTAATGGTTGGTTGGATTTGCAAAACAATATGTTTTGTTTTAGAACTTAAGCGGCACTTGTCATGGCCCAGGAATTATGTTTGGCATGTCTGGGTACTTTTCATATGTGAAATCATTAAAAAAGAAAAACCCTTCAACTTCAAGAGAGAAAGTAGTTAGACATGTACCATTCCTAAATGTAGTTTAGTAATTATTTGAAAGTTTGAAGCTCATTAAGATTTTCCTTTTGCCTTTTTTTATTTGTATTTTTATATTTAGTGAGTACCATCGCGTTCCTTCTATCATTCTGTATCTGATAATTTAGCAATAACTAGTAAGCTCAGTAAGATGCAATAAGGAATAGGGTACATTATAGTAGTAAATATGGTGACAGTACGGTTCTTTCCGGCACTGTTTCCGTCTTAATGGTGAATACTGAATGAGATCACATGGCAGTTCATAAATATATATATGAAACAAAAGTTGTGAAATAGATGCCATGCACGAAATAGCTGTAAAATCCTATGTATGCATGAACATCACTGCTAAAAAGCGGTTTGCAGCACCTTATAAAGTTTTGATATTGTAAAGTGGTTGGCACTATTGGTGAGAGACTCCTAAAAAGTAACAAATTAAGTGTAAATTCAATTACTTTCATGTTTATAATGTTTTGTTTAGCACATTTTCTCTATTGTTCGATTAGCAGACCAGTGGAGGTTTGATCATGTGGAACGTGGCACCCAAAATAAAGTGGACACCGATACATGTACGGACTGCTCTTTTGGACCCACGGAAATCCAACAACGATCACTGAAATAACACATGTAACGCATGCAAGATGTAGTCACTATGAGAGTGGGATGTGCATAAAACCACGGTCATTTTGTTTTTATGGTGTCGAGATATCTGAGCTGGACAGTGTGTTTGTTAGAATGTTTGAAGTATGGTAATATGGGGTTTCAATCGTCAGATCTGAATGATCTATCAGATTGTTTTCTGTCCTTGAAAATGTAAATACCTTTATGAGAGTATACATGGTTAATTTAAATCTTTGTAACTGAATATATGTAACCTATGTATGAATTGAATTTGGCAAATAAAAACATTGTTGAAAAAAGTAATTGTGTTTTGGACCATATACTGTACAAACTAGATTGTAATGTAAAATAAATACTGATTAATTGGGGGGGGGGGGGGGCGGCTAGGGGTTCCTTTGTGTTGCCAACACAGTAGTTTGTTGCGATGCCAGTAGGGAGAGGGCTTCACATTAAGGGATAACCACTATTGCAGCCATTGCTCCTCTTTATTAAATAATGCTCGAGGGGTTGGGAAGGGTCACCTTACTACTTGTGATGAGCGGGAAATGACTAGGTGTAGGGTGACCAACTGGCATGGGCCTGATCGGTGCAGAAGCCATATCCTCAAACTTTGCTACTGCGATCCAATCGCCAGGATCCTTCACTCCCTCCTGTGCGATCCTCCTCCGGATAGGGCACCATGGTCTGGGCAAGCAAGCAGGCAGGCCAGAAGGCCCTGGTACTCCAGGCTCCAGGGGCAGGCGGTCCTGGATGTCTCTGGGTGCTGTCCCCTTACCAAGCTGGGATAGAGGGACATCTTAGCCCACAGTCCTGGTAACAGGCAGAAGTCTTGCAGAACTTCTCCAGGCATAGCCTGACTGGCTGCTTGATAGTAGAAAATGTTGGGGCCTCAAGCTCCCTTTTCTACAGTCCTTTTACAGAAACCAAATGTGATTTAGGCTCCCAGTCTTTGACGTTTGAGTTGGGGTTCAGCCTTCTTTTAAGCTGCTCCCTCCTTTGTCTTGCCCTTCCTCTAGAAAGCAGTTTGAAATATCAGGTGCGACTCAAAATCTGCTAGCCTCACAACAGGCCATTGAAGTTACTCGAGGTTCACACCGGGGTATCAGCCACAGTGGAATGTCCATCAAATGATTACCCCAGGACCCCCCCCCCCCTACTCTTTATGACTCTCTCAGCCCAACCTTCGTCCTCAGACATCACCACGTCTGTGCTACCTAACTCCTGGTAAAGGTAGTAGCCTTTCACCGCTAGGAGGGTAGCACTCTGAGCACCCCACCACCCACCCACCTGCTTCAACAAGACAGCAAAACAAGAGAGATTTAAGTCATGGCACACATGCATGATCAATGTTTGCCCATGACAACAAAAATCAGCATCAGGGATCCTCATATTGTTGCACTTTGGGGACAATCAGGGCAGGGCTGCAAATCTGTCACCATGCAAGAGACCTCTCCATCCCAACAATGTGAAAGACAGTTGATCAGACAAATAGATATTGACACCTGACCTAAAGTCCTGTAAGCAGGTATATTTTTTAAGTTCAGTTATTTTTTTTGTTATTAAATAAGGGTGGTGAGACTGTTAATGATTTTTGTTTTTTAATGCAAACCTAAAACTTGAAGAAAAAAGTCAACTAGACTAATATACATGTTCTCTTCCAAACACAGTTCACAAGAAATGGGTTATATTTAACCTGTTTTTATTAACAGATGTAAGAGCATAAAGTAATAAATTAACTCGTCCCTACCTTTCCATATTAATGCCTGCCCTGGAAGCTGTTGAGAGAATAGCAGTAAGTGCTATCTTTGAAGGTGTAAACAGCAGGCAGGCATCAGTCAATGAAACTCGATTCAGGAAGTCATCAGCCATTTTCCTCAAGACTTCTGGATTTTCAAGCATTGGATAACGTGTCTAGCAAACAATAAATATAAGTTAGTCCTGTCTAATTTAATTGGCAAATTACGTTATTAACTCTTCACAGGACACATTAAACGGAACGTTGTTGCAAGTCTCACGGTTGCATGTTCTATTTAGGAAACATCAGATTTCAACTAACTAACAAAAGTGTACAAAATGGCACAGGCTCAGAAGCTTATACAATACTAAGACATTTGCCTATATTGATTAGACTTTCAATACAAGTACAATGCTAAATTTGCCTTCCCTGTAATCCCATAGTGAGTATTCTTTTATAACGATAGTGTACAATGCCTGGTGCCAAAAATATTTTTCTTTAAAGCACTACCTTACATGATAATATTCTGGGAAGGAGCGAAGCTGTGAAGAAATACGTCACCAGTGCTAGATGTGGAGGGAATGCGTAGTACAAGCCTAGTTAGAAATATAATGTGACCCATGATGGAACTGGAGGATCCTCGAAAAAAAGGTAAAGTCCCAATATAAATATACTATTATCATGGTGACTTTTGAACACTTAAGTTGTTCATCATATACCCTCGTCCTTTATGTGCATGGCTTGAAGATTACCTGCACAGAAAGGGACTGAAATGGTTTGTCAAAACACTGGGAAGAGCCAGACACCATTCAAGATGCCTTTCTAGTTCCAGGCCCTTCGACTCACCTGTTGGACATCTCTTGTAGTCCTTTTTCAACAATAGTAGAAGTAACTACATTAGGACAAAAAGAAGAGAAGGAAGGGGAGTAAGTTTGCCCGCCCGCCATCCTCCCGGTACAATTGTCTGAGTTCAGTTTCAGGCGGCTGGTCGTCATCCACTCGGCTACATCTTTCATCCCTTCGTGCAGGTTGGCTCTGGCGGCGGCGGGGTCGTTGGTCAGGGAGAGGATCAGCTGGGTGTCGTCGGCGTAGGAGATGATGTTGAGGTTGTGTTGGCGTGCGATGGCCGCGAGGGGGCTCATGTAGACGTTGAAGAGGGTGGGACTCAGCGAGGATCCTTGAGGGATGCCGCAGATGACTTCGGTGGCCTCTGACTTGTACGGTGGTAGGCGGACTCTCTGTGTTCTTCCGTCGAGGAAGGAGGTGATCCATTCCAGTGCCTTCTCCTGGATTCCGACGTTGCCGAGGCGCTGCACTAGGGTGCGGTGGCAGACAGTGTCGAATGCCGCGGAGAGGTCCAGGAGGATGAGGGCCGCTGTTTCTCCGTTGTCCATCAGGGCTCGGATGTCATCGGTGACAGCGATGAGGGCGGTCTCGGTGCTGTGGTTGGCTCGGAAGCCAGACTGTGAGGGGTCGAGGGATCCATTCGTCTCGAGGAAGGCGGCCAGCTGTTTGTTGACGGTCTTCTCGATGACTTTGGCCATACATATATATACATACATACACAAGGCATGTAGTCATGGGAGGAACACTACCAGTGTGGTGGTACCATTTAGAGAACAACCCTACACCATCAGAGACCAATTCACATGCAAGACAGAATTTGCTATTTACGTACTCACATGTGAGTGCGGCAAACAATACGTGGGATCCACTATCCACCAAGTACATGTGAGAATCCTGCAGCACCTGCGAGCCATTGCCAACAGGGATCAAGCCTATCCAGTAGCACGCCACATCCATGAAGCTCATGGTGGGGATCCAAAGGGCCTGACGTATTTCGTCATAGACAGTATCCCCAAGAATGTGAGGGGCGGGAATCGCAAACTGGCACTACGCCGCTTAGAATCGAGATACATTATTCTCCTAAATTCTAATGCAGACGAAGCCCTTAGTGTCCACATATAAATCAGCCATCCAGTTGACAGCCTCTCTCTCTTTCCGGAATACCCCTACAAAAACATCCGCCATTCACACGCTTTTTCACTGTAATTATGTAACAGTATGTCACACGGGGTTCATGCACGCACAATGGTCACATAGACAGTATATCCATGACACACCCTCCGATTCCCTTCCCCAAACATCGACATCATAACTACCACGACACCCAGAGGTGCCGAAATTCCCTTGCCGCCCGGACAGGATCACTATGAACTGTATAGTAATGCACATGCATCCTCTAAGACTAGCCGGCGTCTAGCGAGCTTATGCGCACGTACTTACCGGCACTATGCCGCAAACAGGGACATCAGTTCCGAGCGAGTATGGAATCGTGCCCTGGCTCATTGACAAGGCAAGCAAACCGTTTACCGGCGGTGTGGTTTCCATGGTTATCCTCATGCTACAGGGCACACCCAATCACAATCGTGGTTCCTTCACTCCCACAGCGAATCATGTCAAATGAGAGTGCATACATACACAAGGAAAAACGGGGATATGTAAACAAACATCATCGTAATAACGATTGACTTATGTAAAGTGTTTTTGTGACCACCAGTGCGGATACAGATTATTTTACGCCCTTGTAAAATGCAATTTTAAGACATGGATGTAATGTTTTAAACTAATATGGGATTTGACGTGGAAGCAAGTGAAAACAGACTGCCATGGAGTTAATGTGCTGAGTCGTGTAACTGACCACGTCACTACAAGGGTGGAACCATGTTACCATAGCAACAAGTAATGCCAATTAGTGTTTTTAATTGAAACCCATGACATGAAGGATGTGTATATATAGCGCACAGTAAAATGGACAGATGTTAGTGAACAAGGCGGGAGCAAGCCGCCGAAACGCGTCTGAGCAGAAACTGATTGAAAAATAAATCGTTTGAATTGAGATACACGGAGTCAGCGCCTTCTTTGATGGCAAGTGTGGTATGGTGATAATACACACATATATATATAAATTCACTGAAAAAACCATAGGTTATAGACCATATATAGTTAGGAATTAGCATTTACAAAACCTTGAAAATTCACTGAAAAAACCATAGGTTATAGACCATATATAGTTAGGAATTAGCATTTAAAAAACCTTATTTTACTCACACAAAACCATTGAAATTCCATATATAGTTAGTTGCACTAACTATATATCGCGCACCTGCAATCCACTGCTGATCATGTCACATATTACATCATTCATGACATGGTCAGTGACATCACTGATGACATCACTGATGACATCTCAAATGACATCACTGATGACATCACTGATGACATCTCATTTGACATCATTCTTGTGCTAATACGATAAACCTCTTCAGACTCTAATATAACCTTAGATACACTCAGTGTATACAGACACTCACACACTTCCACTCATCCGTGGAGTTACTCACACACCCAGTCAGTCATGCAAAGAAACAATCTCATCTCCATTTCTTCAACTATACAGTTAAACACACCTTACTTATTGAAACATATACTAACACATATTTACTCTCTTATACAATCCCTGATACAAGTTCACAATGATCGATACAACCACTCACTCATTCGGTGGCTCTCATGCACAGTTATTTATATATGCCAACTCTCACATGTACTGTGTTTTACATATGTACTTACTATGACATGTAGCATTGAGATATCCATTCACTCATCAATACACTCATGCACACAGTCAACTGCCCATGTAGCTGTTTCCACATGCACTCTTGAACTCATACACCTAGTGAATAAACTGTTCACACATCTATGCATAGAGTCACACACCTTCCAGCCACCCCCACACAAACTCAATCTCCCATAGAAATACTTGGGCAAGCAATTAATAACACATATAGCCTCTCGTATAGCTAATGATCAACACATGCAGCAGTTTACAGAACAACAGACATAATGATGCACAAATTAAGACAGTTTAGTCACTAACCCATGCATTCAGTGAGACACATTTAATCACTCACTCATACAGTCAGTCACGCACCTACTAAATCCTTCATCCAGACACTTATACATCCACTCATTCTTCAATATGTAAGATATATTTTAACTTTACAGAAACATACAGTCACTGGATGTTGTCATAAGTGATGTCATCAGTGATGTCATTTGAGATGTCATCAGTGATGTCATCAGTGATGTCACTGACCATGTCATGAATGATGTAATATGTGACATGATCAGCAGTGGATTGCAGGTGCGCGATATATAGTTAGTGCAACTAACTATATATGGAATTTCAATGGTTTTGTGTGAGTAAAATAAGGTTTTTTAAATGCTAATTCCTAACTATATATGGTCTATAACCTATGGTTTTTTCAGTGAATTTTCAAGGTTTTGTAAATGCTAATTCCTAACTATATATGGTCTATAACCTATGGTTTTTTCAGTGAATTTCAATGGTTTTTTAATAGCAAATATCATAAGCTGTCGAATGTCAAGTACGTGGTAAGTGAAAACATTTTCGTGTTTATGCACACTGATCTGCTTTGAATGGTGCCCCCCCCCCCTCATTTCTATTAGGAGTACTCTCTCTTTGCAGATAGTGAAAGGTAGTTAACGCAGGCCTTTGCCCCCGTTGTAATCCGTCGTGCCTGCTTCTCTCTCCATTTGATTGATTGTTATCCAAGTATTTACTGTTTTAGAATTAGTTCTCTTTGGTTCATTCTCTATTTACAAACAAACACAGAGTCGCAATACTCTGTTTAGTCTTTGCAGATAACGAAAAATCGTGTAAAAAAAAAGAAAAGGAATCGAGCAAAATCAGTAGGCCACTAATGGGATCTCTTTTTGACCTCGCTAAAATAGAAACATTAGGAACAACCCCTCATGACAAATACAAAACTAGTGAGATGAACTGAACTCCACACAATGATGGCTGCAAAACAGCTCGGCTCCGCCACCCACCCCGCCCAAAATAACGATAAAGAGCGGCTGCCATGATTGGTTGCGGAATGGCCACGACGGAGCTACGAAATGATGCTGCTCTCATGCTAACCCCAGCTTCAGTCTGAAACATCCAGAAACACTGTAGACTACCAATTCGATCAGTTCCGGTAGCGCCCCAATGTAACCCGGTAGAGAAGAACTAGCCCTCCCCTCTTTCACTGATGGTTCTTGTTGCCTGTCCCTTCTGTTCTCATTTAACAGAACTATTTAGCCTGCTGAAAGGGGTTGTGTTCCGACCGCTGGTTGGTGGAGACATTTTGACTATATTCTGGACCTGCGTTGTCGCGTAATGCGTCATATGACGCGCCGCGTTAGCGCATCCGGAAGTCATCCGGGGCGCGCAGCGCGTAACGTAAGCATAACAAGTCATGTGACTTGTTAATAAAACTTTTCATTGGTTCATTTTACTTTTCTTATTGTAATGATGAAAGGCTTGCTCATATGACCTAAAAATTACGCTTTTCATTACTTCCGAACATTATTTTTTCTTAAATATATGTTATAATGTTCCAGGCTAATGTACTTTCCCGGAAATTTTACAACTGTCCTGCAAGTAAAATATATTCTTTTTTCGAGAAAAAGAGCGTTTCTTCGTCCCATGATGGAGCCGTTGAGCAAAAGAGGGTCGACCTGCTGTCTTAGTCGCCGATACGCCTGAATATGAGATTCTTATCGATCACTTTATGTTGCAGGAATAGAAAACACAACAGCCCTTGACCATTTATCTTTACTGCGTTCCTTCGTATTATACCTTTTACCCTTCATGTAATTGGTCTGCTTTATTTCACTTGCCTTTTAATGATTCTAAAACAGTGACTATTATTACAAACTTTACCAATGTATATACTACTACCATGTTTTCTTTTAAAAACCTTTATTGTGAAAATTTCATTATACAAATACGAGCCTATAACCACGTGGGCCGGCCACGGAGCAAACTGTAATCGTATGTGATGAGTAGACATTTACACTGTAGAGGAACGTAACGGGCGGGCCATTAGGTTGCAAGAACTAAGGTGTCTAACAGTTACGGAATCGGTGGACGTACATTTTATAATTAAAATACGACAGGGCCAGTTACAATAAAATTATCTAGATATACATTTGCGGGCAAGTACCATGGGTGACGTTAATTCGAACTTTCAACAGTACAGTAATCAATAACACATCAGAACTTAATATCAATAGGGATGTCGAAATATTCAATCAATTCTCGTCCCCGCCCGCCATGTGCTTCAAAACTGCATACGTATCTCGTGATTTCAAGGTTCTGCAACCAGTACACAACAAGGAGTTACGAGTCCCATTTATTCCGGCGCCATTTTGGGCGAGGACGGGCAGGTCCAGGATATAGTCAAAATGTCTCTACCAACCATCGACTATGATGATGTTCATATGCTGTATTTATTAGAGTAACACTCATCTGCCCACATGAAATTAATTTACCACAATCTAAACATGTCATTTTAATCTTTCCAAAGTTCTTCTAAATATTTGGGACCGTTTCCCTTGCCTCTGAAGCTCTCAGTGCCACTTCTTTGATGAATGTACTAGCAGGTCAGGGGTTCTCCTCCAAATCTCTCTTTTATGCAGCACTATAATTAATTGGTGCCACCTCTCCATATGACGATGCATGGTATAGTTACCACAACTATATATTTTTTCGGTTCCTCTGGAGAGTTCATCGTGGCAGATGAAGCGTGTAACATACCGGGCATTTACCTTTTTTTGCATGTACAGGAAAGGAAAAAAAAATCGAGCGTTCGAGTTCTTAGGTGTCCCAGGGCCATTTTAGTGGACCAGGCCCAAATCCAAAGAACAGCTATCTCACAGGCTAATGGGGCGACCCACGCCGAGTTTCAGCATTGTAGGATGACCACACAAGTACAGCAACTTGCTAGACATCACCTCGGTGCCATCCGGATCTCGGCGCCCCACTGCAGATGAAGTGCCTCTCAACTATGAAACCACCAGAAAACGCTTGAGTCAGCTTTGTGTGAAGCCGCCATTTTGATTCAATCAATAGCGTCCCCCTGCACACATTCAGGGACCTGGTCGTGTCTTCAGGTCAAA
Source organism: Lissotriton helveticus (assembly GCF_964261635.1). Classification (NCBI taxonomy): domain Eukaryota; kingdom Metazoa; phylum Chordata; class Amphibia; order Caudata; family Salamandridae; genus Lissotriton; species Lissotriton helveticus. Next base: position 648,124,801 of record NC_136059.1, read on the forward strand.
CGAATTTGGGACAAGATGCAGAAAGGAAAAGGAAAAAAGTTCCGCCGGACCCCGGGAGGTGGCCGCCTATGTCATGGGCGATCTTAGGCCACACCAGGGCAATAGTGAAGCTGCAGCAGGTGCAAATAAGCTTCAGACAGTGTTACAAGCGCTGCTCAGAACTCTCAACTATGACACCACCTCGGTGCCATCCGGATCTTGGCGCCTTGTGCTGGTTCCGGCCTATTCACACATCGGTCCGCTACTGACGCCACCTCACAGGCCAACGGGGCACCCCACGCCGACTTTCGGCGCAGCATTGTAGGATGGCCACACCAGTGCGGCAAATTGCTGGACACCACCTCGGTGCCATCCAGATCTCGGCGCGTTGTGCTGCCTTCGGCCTATTCGCCACAAGTGCGCACGCAACTCAGCTGCATAGCGAGTGAAACACCAAGGGGCGCCCCACTGCAGCCGAGGAACCTCCATCTTGGGGGCGACGCACAGCATCACATTGCTTTCCAATGCAGTCAGATCCTCAAACAGCCCCCACTGACTGACGCGAACTCACAGGCCAACGGGGCGCCCCACGCCGACTTTCGGCGCAGCATTGTAGGATGGCCACACCAGTGCGGCAAGTTGCTGGACACCACCTCGGTGCCATCCGGATCTTGGCGCGTTGTGCTGCCTTTGGCCCCATTCGCACATCAGTCCGCTACTGACGCCATCTCACAGGCTAATGGGGCGCCCCACGCCGACTTTCAGCATTGTAGGATGACCATACCAGTACAGCAACTTGCTAGACATCACCTCGGTGCCATCCGGATCTCGGCGCCCCACTGCAGATGAAGTGCCTCTCAACTATGAAACCACCACTGTGACATCCGGATCTTGGCGCGTTGTGCTGCCTTCGGCCTATTCGCACATCGGTCCGCTACTGACGCCATCTCACAGGCTAATGGGGCGACCCACGCCGAGTTTCAGCATTGTAGGATGACCACACCAACTTGCTAGACATCACCTCGGTGCCATCCGAATCTTGGCATCTCAACGCCTAGTGGTATCTTCCATACAGAAAATATTGTTACGCTACCTTTGGCCCCATTCGCACATCAGTCCGCAACTTAGACATCACCTCGGTGCCATCCGGATCTTGGCATCTCAGCGCCTTGTGGTGTCTTCTCGTCAGAAAATATTGTTGCGCTGCCTTTGGCCCCATTCCCACATCAGTCCGCTACTGACACCATCTCACAGGCCAACAGGGCGCCCCACGCCGACTTTCAGCATTGTAGGATGGCCACACCAGTGCGGCAACTTACTAGACACCACCTCGGTGCCATCCGGATCTTGGCGCGTTGTGCTGCCTTCGGCCTATTCGCACATCGGTCCGCTACTGACGCAAACTCACAGGCCAACGGGGCGCCCCACGCCGACTTTCAACATTGTAGGATGGCCACACCAGTGCTGCAACTTGCTGGACACCACCTCGGTGCCATCCGGATCTTGGCGCGTTGTGCTGCCTTCGGCCTATTCGCACATCGGTCCGCTACTGACGCCGCCTCACGTGCCAACGTATTTTCTCCGCATTTTATACCCTATGCCGCATAACAGGTCATGTGACTTGTTTATAAAACTTTTCATTGGTTCATTTTACTTTTGGTTTCCTAATGATGGAAGGCTTGATCATATGACCTAAAAACAACACTTTTCATTGGATGAAAACTTTTTTTTTTCCCAAACGATGAAAGCCCCATCTTGTTTCTGGATGTTTCAGACTGAAGCTGGCGTCAGCATGAGAGCACCACCATCTCGTAGCTCCGTCGTAGTCATTCCGCGAGCAATCATGGCAGCCGCTCCCCACCAGAAGCCTGCAGGAGTCGGGGCCCCCAAAACTTTTGATGAATTCTCAAGGCGGAGGGGACGCTTTCGAGAATGGGGTCCAAGACCTAGCAGACAAGCGTCCGATTTCCAAGGTGTCCCAGGGCCATTTCAGTGGACCAGGCCCAAAAAGGAAAGAGCCTGCCGCCATTTTGAGAGTCCTGTGACAGCCGCCTATCGCTGCACCGCAAGAGTGGGCGCAACTCAGCTGAATTGCGGCTTTTGACACAGTGGACCAAAAACGGACGGAATGGCAACTGAAACGGTAAAGGGGCGCCCCACTACAACAGATGACACTCCACCTGGAGAGGCCCGTTCACGCCGCCTCCCCCGGGGCGCCCCACGCCGTTATTCGGAGCAGCATTGTAGGATACCAAAACCAGTGCGGCAACTTACTGGACATCACCTTGGTGCCATCGTTCTGCTGCCTTGGAACTATTCGCACAACAGTTTGCTACTGAAGACCCACCCCCCGCGACGCCCCACGCCGTTATTTGCTGGGTGGCAACTTACTAGACATCACTTTCGTGTCATCTAGATTTCAGCGCGTTCTGCTGCCTTGGAACTATTCGCACAACAGTTTGCTACTGATGACCCGCCCCACGCCGGAAATCTGGACGTTGTGCTGCGTTGGGACTATTCGCACAGCCGACCGCTACTTCGTTCTTTTTCTCTAAAAATGTTTATATGTTATTACTATTTTTGTTTTCTTGTATATATTTATAAATTATTAAAGTTTTATAATCTTACTACTTTGTCGGAGTGCTATATATTTTTAATGTGACACATAATTGTAAAAACTTTGATGTACAAAGAGTCATCCCTGGAATCTTCCGCTTCACGCTCGGTCCCCTCCCCAATCACAATACAGGATGGTTTTCAGATAATAGCAACGCTTCTGCTGTGACGGATCTCATCGAGTGTGGGCCTTGATCTACTATAACTCCTTTGAAGAGGGGTGAATCTTTACAGCTGTGGCCATAAACTACATCTGCAGGGCTAGCTGATACCCTAGGACCAGCCTGGACAATCGGACACAGAGGAAAAGGAGTGTCAGAGGGTGCAGTAGTGAATAGGGCGAAAGGGAGGTGTCGGGCGGGCACAGGGTGTGATTCTCAGGAAAGAGCAGCGCAGATGGGGGGAGGTTTATTACCCATGCATAAGACAGAGAGCGGGGGTGACCACTGCCTGGGGGAGATGCTTGCGAGGGTGGGGAGCCATGCTAAGGATCGACAGCGTGCACAGAGTGGGTCTGGTCAAGGCATCTAAAATGGCTGCCGTGCACGACAAAAGTGTGGCATTTGAAAAAAGACAAGATGGCGCAGACAATGTTTTTCAACACTTCCTGATTTCCTTCGAATCGAACGTTAACAGACGTTGGGGCATATTACCAAAGTTAAGCGATATTTATCCCTAACGATGCATTGCAAAGATTTTTTTACCGTCAGAAATTATCGCAGATAAACCTTGCTATTATCAAAGTTTATCGCAAATACGATAAAAACCGACCGCAATGCATTAATATCGCTGAAAACTCAGCGATATTCATGCATTACCGAGCTAATCCTCTTAGCCATGTTATCCACCTCCCATAGGATAACATGGCTAAGAACTGCTCAGGGCAGCTGTTACTTTTTGGAGATATTCGCGCTTATCTCGAATATTTCCAAAAGTTGATAATAGGAGATAGCGATGTTAGCGACTGTTTCCAGTCGCTAACATCTTGGCATGCCCACTTTGCATGTCATTAGTGATAAATATCACTCACATGCAAAGTGGGGCCCAAGATGGTCGCTATCTCCTACTAGCCGTCGCTAACTGGTGTTAGCAACAGCTAGGTAATACAGATATAATTTTATCTCCGCGAAGCGGAGCGCTGTTACAGATATATATCTTGTTTTTGAACGTTAATTTCTCAAAATGCACTGAAGCACATATATTGAGACCTAGCAAAGGCACATCGGGCTACCAGTCCCTAATATTTTACCAAGTTTCGTGCAAATCCATTCAGCCGTTCGATTATTATTATTATTTATTTTTTTTGCCCCGCGGGGCCCTTTTAAAACCTCCACATCAAACCTAGGGGATCAGCGAGGATCTACTATGCCCCCTTATGGTCATTTGCCCCTTCGCTTTGGCCTCCTCTTGTCTCTCGATCCTACCGAGAGACAAGATGGCGGCCGCTACGGACTGTTTGGAATGTTTACAGACACCGGAGAGCCAATCAGCTTCGCTTCGCAAAGCTCCGTAACGCGAAAAGTACGCGAAGCGGTGCGCTGTTACAGATATATATCTTTTTTTGAACGTTAATTTCTCAAAATCCACTGAAGCACATATATTGAGACCTAGCAAAGGCACATCGGGCTACCAGTCCCTACAATTTTGCCAAGTTTCGTGCAAATCCATTCAGCCGTAAGATTATTATTATACCGAGAGACAAGATGGCGGCCGCTACGGACTGTTTGGAATGTTTACAGACACCGGAGAGCCAATCAGCTTCGCTTCGCAAAGCTCCGTAACGCGAAAAGTACGCGAAGCGGTGCGCTGTTACAGATATATATCTTTTTTTGAACGTTAATTTCTCAAAATCCACTGAAGCACATATATTGAGACCTAGCAAAGGCACATCGGGCTACCAGTCCCTACAATTTTGCCAAGTTTCGTGCAAATCCATTCAGCCGTAAGATTATTATTATAATTTTTTTTTTTTGCCCCGCGGGGCCCTTTTAAAACCTCCACATCAAACCTAGGGGGTCAGCGAGGATCTACTATTCCCCCTTATGGTCATTTACCCCTTCGCTTTGGCCTCCTCTTGTCTCTCGATCCTACCGAGAGACAAGATGGCGGCCACTACGGACTGTTTGCGGCCACTACGGACTGTTTGGAATGTTGACAGACGCCGGAGAACCAATCAGCTTCGCTTCACAAAGCTCCGTTGCGCGAAAAGTACGCGTCCTAGGCCGCTGCCCGGTCCGCGCTTACAGATATATATCTTTTTTTAAACGTTAATTTCTCAAAATCCACTGGAGCACATATATTGAGACCTACAAAAGGCACATCGGGCTACCAGTCCCTACAATTTTGCCAAGTTTCGTGCAAATCCATTCAGCCGTTCGGGCTAAAAGTGAGGCCAACCGCCCTATGGAAATTAACATGGGAAAAACGCGTTTTGGGACCCCCCTTTTTTCTCGGCCCCCCCTTGACGAACCCCCCCCAAATTTTCAAAGGCTGCTCAGAAACAAAATGTGCCATTTTCCTGAAAATTTCAGCCAATTCCGTCCACAAACGGCAAAGTTATTAGACATAGAATTTTCAAAAATCCCATAGAGAAAAAATCCTAACTATATATACCTACTGGCGACCGCCAGTAGGTAATATATATGTATATGTATATATATATATACACACACACACACACACACAAATATATGGATATATATTGTACTAATAAATACTATTGGTTAAAAATGTCTACATAATAAGAAAATTCTTTCTACAAAATTCATATCCATTGCACCTGCCCACTACATACATTGGGTAACCAAAGACAGAAACAGTAACACCCACATTTTTGATTATATCTATATCACGCAACTAGACTGTTGTTGTATATGTATATTATCTTGTGTTAACAACGCTTATCCAAGTGTCATGTGATTATAATCCTTATTTGTGTTTGTGCAAATGTGCTAATCACAATCTATGAACCAAAAAAACTGAGGTTCATAATACAATTAATAAATATATTTACATCAAGAATTTACTCAAAAAATCTATTTACAAACACTAAATCTCACCAGGAGTTTATATACAATATAAAGTGACATTAAAAAGAAGTCTGGTTTAAGGGGATTTAGATCCTCTTGTGGGAAAATAATATTACCAGGAATTGTGCTTATTGTCAGATTTCACAAACATCTGCAATAATCAAGACCCTAGAGAATTAGAGAATAATGCCCATGTCAGCCTAGTGCTCGTTCGGTTTCATATTTACAGGAAATTGTGTAGATCCTCTGTTGTGTTTAATCCATTTGGATACATACTATCCAACTCAACTATGTACCCTGTTTCCTTTCTCCTCAAGATTTTCTCTCTGTTGCCGCCTCTCCTTAGCGGTGCAACCGCATCAATGACATAATACGACAAGCAGGATTAGTCGTTATTATGCGTTGCTCTGAAGTGACGTGCAACTGGGTAATTGTTATAGTTGTTTACGATTGCTCTCAGGTGCTGCAAAATCCTGGCGTGCAACTGTAGTTTTGTGCTGCCCACGTACGCAGGCCACAGGAGCACACCAGGACATATACCGCATACTCTGTGCGGCATCTATAGTTACCTCTGATCGCAATCATCTTTGTGGAGAATGAAGAATCATAATGGGTAGTAGTGATGCCGAATTTGCATGCCCTACAGGCCGAACACTTGTAGAATCAGTCTTTTAATTTTAACCAGGTACTGCCACTACCTAGTTACGGACTGGCCTTTACTAATTCACTGCGCATGCGTCTTGCTTTCCGGTAAGTGATGGTGGGACTATCAGGTAATCTACTGCCCAAGACTCCATCAGTTTTAATGATGGGCCAATTTTTCTTAATGATTCCCTTGATGTTGCGCTCCTGTTTGCTGTATGTTAATATCAAACAAGGAGTCTCATCAACATCTTTTTTATTGGGGTTATGAGATGTTAATAAGGAATCTCTGGGCCTTTCCTGTGTTTTGGCCAATGCTCTAGACAGAGTGGACTCACTATATCCTCTCTCTTTGAGACGTTCCATCATTTTTCTAGCTCCCTCCTCAAATTTTTCGGTAGAGCTACAAATTCTTTTGAGGCGCAGGAGTACGGAATACTCTCAATCAAATGCCTAGGATGGCTACTGCTTGCATGTAATATGCTGTTTCCTGCTGTCATTTTTCGAAATAGAGATGTTTGCAATGCTTTGTTTTTTATCTCAATCTGTACATCCAAAAATTCAGATTTGTTTTTGCTAACTTTTGATGTAAAGAAAAGGTTATGTACATTTATATGAAGTTGCTCAACAAATTCTAAAGCACTAGGTTCATCTCCCTCCCATATACAAAACACATCATCGATAAAACGCATCCAATGTCGTACATTATTAAAACCCAGGGTGACGATGAGATCCCGCTCCTCCCACCAGCCTTCATGTAAACATGCATAGCTGGGGGAGAAGCGGGATCCCATCGCCACACCCCTAATTTGGCGCCAAATATCCTTTCCAAACATAAAATAGTTGTTATTTAAACACCAGCTCACAAGTTCAAAAAGCATTTTGTCGTGACTGGAGTAATTGCACGATCTTTGCCCCAAATAATGTTTTATGGCTTCCACCCCGTCAGAGTGGTCAATACTGGTATATAATGATTCAATATCTAGCGTTAACATACACCAGTTTTCTTACCAATGAATTAGGCTTAATTTCCTCAAAAAATCTCCAGTATCTTTGATATAACTGGGTAGATTTTTGACCAGATCCTGCAGGTAAAAATCAATATATTTGGAAATGTTCTCACTTATACTGTTTATCGCAGAGATAATTGGTCGGCCTGGCGTAGGTGTCATCCTATGTACTTTTGGTATCAAATACATACTAGGGATCACAGGGTTTTCAGAATGTAAAAAACCAAATTCTGTTGATGAAATTAAACCATCCCTTTTAAATGAAAAAGCTGTTTTTTCAAATTATCCTTCGCTCGTTTGTATTCAATACCATTAGATCTCACATAACACTCACGGTTTTCCAGTTGCCTCATGGCCTCCGCAATATAATCTGTTTTTTGCCACAGTACAATATTTCCACCCTTGTCGGTTTTATTTATCACAATCTCATGGTTCTTGCTTAGTTTATTGATTAAATTGGCATATTGTTTATGCTTGTGCGACAGGATGCGCTGATGACAGTTGATTTTGCGCTTCAATGTTTTAAGGTCTTCGATTACACATTCATGGAAGATATATACATACACACACACACACATTTTTATATTCAACATATATATTCTTTTAGCTTCAGTAGCACAGGTGGTTTAGGCTAATCTATTTAATATTAACAGGACAGAGCGGTTTATGGTAAATGTTTTTTTTAACAATGCGGATATTTTTTGACCCAGGTGTGGAATTGAAAAAACGAGCATGAAAACCATTAGTGTGTACTGGCCACGTTTGTTGTCTAATTGTGGCGCAAGTGCTGCATCTGAGACGATAGTTTAAATAAATATAGTAAATTTCCTGTGTGTCTCTTTTGTATCTTATTGTGGACAAGTACTAGTGAGAGAGAGAGAGAGTGAAAGGGTGTGTCCTGTTACCACAATCCCAGAATGGTCCACAGGGCCATTAATGGCTCAGGGAGGGGGGCAGCGTGAGCCCCTTAAAGGATTCGGCCCAGGGGGGGGTCGCACAGCCCCCTTCCCATTTTCTTTCATTTCGGCCCAGGATAAGTTCCCCGGGTTCTCTTGACGCTCTTGGAGAAGAACCGTGCGCAACTCCCCTCCATGAACATAACCCTGGGGGTGGGGGCTCCCTGGGGAATAATGTAATTATATGTGTCCCGGACATTTTTTTCTCCAATCCTGTGAGAGTCTCGCAGAATCACAGCAATTTTTTTGCCATTGTGTTTTTCTTTTTTGACCCGGGGTGGCGGGGGGCGGAGGTGGTGGGGTGGAAGGCAGGGAAGGAGTTGGGTGTCCCTCTGCATCCCTTCCAAGTGTCTAGGGCATCATATATCTTTATTTTTTTCCAACTTCAGGACAGGGGACTTAGGGCCAGATGTAGGAGGCTAAATACCGGTCGGTAACAGCCGATTTCGGCCGTTACCGACCGGTATTTGGAGTTTCAGATGTAGGGGGCCTTAAATTTACCGATTCGGTATATTTACAGATTCGGTAAATATACCGATTCAGTAAATTACCGAATCGGTAAATTTACCGAATCGCAAATTTGTGATGTAGGTGGCACTGAAAACATTGCCACCGGCCCTTAAGAATTCGTTATTTACCATGACATACTATGTCATGGTAAATAACAAATTCCTGTGTACATGCACAATCTGACTACCGCTGGAGCGAGCTGGCCCAAGGAAAATAAAGCTACCAGGGCAAATCAGAACGCTCCATTCTAAAACTGGTGCTCCAGAGAGAGAGTGTCTCAGATTCTAGCAAGCTCAACTGGCCAAATATCTATATTTCTTTACCCTTAATATCTCAAACTACTGAACAGATATACACCACACCAGGAAAGGCACAACCTGCGGACCAAGATCTAGCTTCCTGCCACTTATGCTATAATTCCATTCAGCAGTTTTTGCTGTAGCCCGTCTTAAAGAAGTCTATGGAAATTCATAGGGATTTCGCGTTTTGAGACTCCCTATTTTCTCGGCCCCTGCTTGACAGATCACCCTAAAACATTCCAGGAAGGAGAAGAGGTGGATGATCTTTTTTAGGAAAGTTTTGTCGAATGGGGCCGAAGTTAATAGTTCCATCTATGGACACGCAGATCTAACCGCCACTGGGGGTGTGGTGTGTGTGTATATATTTGTTTTTTAATTCAGAATTGTGTTTCCATAGGAAAAGCACTTTTTGTTTCCATTATAACTTCGGCACTATTTGACAAATAGTAAGAACACTTTCCCAAAAAAAAAAAAAATATCTTATCCGCCTCAACTTCTTCCAGGAAACTTTCGGGTTGATCGGTCAAGCGGGGCAGAGAAAAAAGGGGGGTCCTAAAACACATTGTTGGGCCTGCTGGGGGAAGCCATAGAGCCCCTGTATACATCCATCCTTGCTGCATTGTGAGCTGCCATTCCTGGTATGATGCTGGCTACACTTGCCATATTGGTGATACCACATCACATATTTCTGGCATCACATGATTAATTTTGGCCACCTCTTGCATAATAATGACCATCCTTGACAGAATGGTATCTTGCCTGGTATACTGGTGGACCTGGAATGATATTGTCTGTCTATTTAGCAGATTAGGCTGTGGACACCCTTGGCATAATAGCTGCCCTGGCATACCATACTGGAGGCTATCCTTAGCCAATGGTGGGCACCCCAGGCCTATTCTAAAAATACTGAATGCAAACTATTCATTGACGTCATGGGCCCAAATAGATGTTTAGTAAAAATTATATTTAAAATAAAACTAGTGTTCTTTTCATAATCTTTTATTCATGGATCTCGAGTTTGTTTATCCAAAGTATATGCAATTTGAATAATAACCCATGCTAATTGGGGTGGTTGGGGGGCGGGGGGGAGAGGACGTATTGCTGATGCCATTTCCTTTGTGCCAGAAGGGTTGTCAGATTTATCTTGCCCGGTTACTACCTTCACAATAGTAATGTGTGTTAGTTGTTTGGGTAAGAATATTTGACCAGAGGTATACCATATCTTAGAAACGGTTGTACAATCCCAATCTCTCCTCCCACCCAGTATGATAGCATGATAATTAGGAGATTGTTGTCTCTCCGACATAGGTTTTTTGAAACCACATAGCAGATGTTAAAGGTCAATTCAACTGCCCTGGTGTGCAAACATCTTTAGCGCCACGAGATATTTCTTTCGGCTCTACTGATTGCGCAAGATATAGATATTACCATTTGCTCGTTCCCACCAATTGTTTCTGGGCTAAAAACATACACATACCATGCTTCATTTATCAACTGTCACAATTCTCCACTTATACAGTTGTGCTGAAGGGCTGGGGCAATGGAATATCACAATCTAGAAATGCATACAAATTGTTTTTACTTTCACGAATAGTCTGTTCCAAATGGAGGTTATTTAAGTAAGCCATTCCGGCAAAGCTTAATATTACTTCGGTATTGACTCAATTTGAAGATCTTCCATGATGGTGAACTTCGGTCTGACAAAATAAGATGACAAAACTCCATTATGGGAGGAATAATAAAACCTCACTTCCATGAAATTCAGAAGAATGTTCTGGGAAAAAAGAAGATCCATTACGGACCTGGGTTTGAATCCCAGATCTGATATGTATTTGTCTGACTATCTATATGGAAGATATAGTTTCTAGAATTCCTAAAATAATAGAATTTGTTGAATCTTTTAAAAGAATATTTAAAAAGTTAAGCAGGGGAAATAAAAAATAAAAAAAATAGGATTCAATAGTCTTTTCTCTAAGTCGGTCACGATCCAGCAAAGAAAAAGACAACGTGGACGGAAAAGGGAAAAACAGGAAAAAAAGACAGGTGCAAAAAAACAAAAAACAAAACGGAGACTGTATCTTAAGATGCTGTGGAAAGCATGCATGTATGAAATTATATTCACAAAAACCAAGTTAAAAGTTTTATTTACACTACCTTCAGGTCAATAAGAAATCCTTCAAATGGTCTGTAAGGATTGTGAATTATGAGATGAAAGTTTAACTGCTGAATAAGTAGAAGTTCGTATTCCAAAATATGTTCAAGTGCCTTCTCTTGCCCAGAAGGGGTTTCTCGCAAATTGCCAACAAACTGGATACTGGACACATTAAATTCATCTACTTTACAAGCTAGATAGGCACAAGTTAACCTAAAAAACAAAAAGAAAAAGAAAAAAAAGTCAACAATTTAAAACTGACAGCATTACACGTATGTTGTTAATTGGTGAAAGACGATATTTTTCACCAGAATGGTGCATTGATGAAACAAATCTCCAGTGGTTATAATTGTCACTATGAATCAAAAAGATCTGGGTTTGGACTGAGGTAGTAAAATACATTTGGTGAAACGACAGACTTAATTTTGCATGTTAATGAGTATGATAGAAGTTACTTAGTTCAAGTTGATGATAAATAGGACAAAGTTCTCAACAAAGTACCTGGATGCGTAACGCAAAGTAAACAAAAGGGGGAAATGATGCGTTGTGCCTCAATGCTGGAGCAGAGTAGGGGATGCGTAGTGATCCTTACCGGTGCAGAGGTGATGCATAGATTCTCGGCCTGCGGGCCCGTTGCGGTGCGCAAGATGGCGCCTTGATGCGATGCGATGATCCAGTTGCGATGCGAGAAGATAGTGCCCTTGATGCGGCGATGCGATGCCGCTGTAATGATGATGCGTAGGCGCCCTGGAAGCCTTGAGACGACTCTGTACTTTGGAGCCGCGACAGGCCCTGCGACACGCTTCTACGGTGATGCGATGGCGATTCTCTCTATGGCGTCACGCTTCTGCGGTGATGTGACAGCAGGCAGCTTCGATGAACACACGCTCCCAGGGAGATGCGGTGAAGGTTCGCTTGTCCGGTGATGCAACGATTTCAGCTGCGGCGGCCACACGCTTCCTCTCGATGCGTCACGCTTCCAGCTCCCAGCGACAAGCAAATGTTTGTAGATAGCATTCCCAGCAAGGAAAATCACAGGGGGAGCTGGAGATGAAGTCTTTTGTCCCCGAGACTTCAGCAGGGGGCAAGCACAGTTCAAGCCCTTGGAGAATATTCTGTAGATGAAAGTCCTTAAAAGTTCCTTCTCCTTTCCTTGGCAATGAAGCAACCACTGCAGGCCAACCCAGCAAACAGCACACTGGCAGAGGGGCAGTCAAACTCCTGCAGCTTTCTTGGTTCTTCTCCTTGGCAAAAGGTTTCTTGTTCCAGAAGTGATCTAAAGTTCTTGGGACTAGGTCCCAACATTTATACCCCAAAATCCTTTGTTCTCTGAAGGCAGAGAGGCCTCTGCCTAGTCCAAACCAGGTCCTGAGCACTGTTTACATGACTCTCTCCATCTTTTCACTGTGCAGGGGGAGACATCAGCCGCCCCACAGGAGGTGGAGCCAGCATGGGGAGGGAGGCACAGCTCTGGAGCACTTTGTTGACAAGATTCCTTCTCTCCTTTCACAGTGCAGGGCAGAGACATCAGACAAGCCACAGGAGGTGGAGCCAGCATTGTAGAGGGAAGGTCCAGCCCTATTCAGGTCCCAGGTGCAACTCCTCCCTCCCACCTAGATGCAGACCTCTCTATTCACCACTGGGCTGCCACAGCCTGTCTCCTGGAATGCCCCAGCCGTCACTCACAAACCCAGACAAGGAATACACAACCTAGCAGAGGCCAACCTGCACAGTTAAGCAAGAAAATACCTACTTTCTAAAAGTGGTATTTTCAAACACAGAATATTACAACCAACTTTACTAAAAGATGTATTTTATCATTCGGAGTTCAGGCATATTAAATTCGAATTTCTACCATGTTCCCTGAGTCAGTCAGGATTATAAAAATTTAATAATCTAACTGAGCTTCCTAGCCTATGGAGAAAAGGTAGCCTTGCAATAGTGAAAAACGAAAATGGCTGTAATTCACTATTAGGACATGCTACACACACCAGAGCATGTCCTAGCTTATACTTACAATGCACCCTGCCCTAGGGCCTACCACAGGGGTGTCTAATATGAAGCAAAGGGAAGGTATAGGGACTGGCAAGTGGGTGCACTTGCCAAGTCAACATGGCAGTACTAGACTGCACACAGGCCTTGCAATGGCAGGCCTGAGATACTTTACAAGCTGCTTCTGTGGGTGGCACAACCAGTGCTGCAATCCCACCAGCAGCATTTCATTTACAAGCCCTGGGCATACATGGTGCACTGAACTAGGGGCTGACAGGTAAATCAAACAACCCAATCATGGAATCACCAATTAGTACAGCAATTTAACATAGGGAGCACTTGCACTGTTGCACTGAATAGCAGTGGCACAGTGCCCGAAGCGTATAACCAGCAAAAACATATCAAAACAGAGGAGGCAATCAGTCAAAAATGGAAGGGAGACTCACGCCAATGATGCCAGGTCTTACAGTTTTGTTAAGCGCGGCTACTCACCTGTGAAGGTCTCAAGGCACTTGGAGGTTGGGGGGGGGGGGGGGGGGGGGGTCCCGACCAGCAATGAGGTTCAGTCAAAGTGCCAGGTCTGGAGATCCTTCCTGAAGTGGGTCAGCGACAGGAATAGCCTGTGGTGGAGAGGCAGGGTGTCCCAGGTTTTGGAGGCGAGGGACGGTGGCAAGAGCCTATTCGGCGGAGCAGAGGTGTCTGGTGGGTACATGGAATGAGAAACGGTGGTTCAGGTATGCTGGTCCGGCGTATTGGAGGGCTTTGTAGGTGGGTGTGTGTGAGGAGCTTGAAAGGGACTCTTTTGTTGACTGGGAGCCAGTGGAGTTCTCGGAGGTGTTCGGCGATGTGGCGTGGGATGTTGAGGACAAGTCTGGCTGCTGCATTCTGAAGGTTCTGTAGTTTCCTGAGGAGTTTCTCAGTGACCCCTGCATAAGAGTGCGTTACCGTAGTCGAGTCTGCTGCTGATGAGCCTGTGGGATGAATCCCAACTGAGGCCAGCCTTTCTGGCCTCAGTGGGGATCTATCTGAAGGCCTTTCGAAGCGGGCCAAGAGTGTGGAAGCATGATGAGGATATGGCAGGGATCTGTCAGTTCATTGTGAGTGAAGTGTCAAGTATGATGCCGAGGTTTCGTACGTAGTCCATGGGTGGGGGGGTGGGGGGGTTCTAACTTGGTGGGCCCCCAGGAGTCTTCCCAAGTAGAGGTGTTGGGCCCCAGGATGAGGACTTCGGTCTTTTCCGAGTTGAGCTTGACGCAGCTGTCTCTCATCCAGGTAGCGACGGTCGCCATCCCGTTGTAGAAGTTGTTTCTAGCAATTGTGGGCTCATTTGTGAGGGAGAGGATCAGCTGGGTGTCGTCAGCGTAAGAGACTATGTTGAATCCATGGTTCCAGACTATGGCTACGAGCGGGCCATGTAGACGTTGAAGATGGAGGAGACCTGGGGGACTCTGCGGCTGATCTCTGTAGGTTCTGAGAGGAACGGTTTAAGCTGGACTCGCTGTCTTCTACCAGTGAGAAAGTAACAGATCCAGTCCAGTGCTTTGTCGCGGATGCCGGCGTCGTGGAGTCTCCTGCTTAGGGGGTGGTGGGAGATGGTATCGAACGCAGCTGAGAGGTCCACGAGGATGAGGGCTGCTGTTTCTCCCAGGCTGAGGAGGTAGCGGATGTCATCGTTGGCGGTGAGTAGGGCGGTCTCAGTGCTGTGGTTACTTCGGAAGCCAGATTGAGAGGAGTCCAGGACCTGGTTGGATTCAATGAATGTTGGGAGTTGATGGCCTTCCCGATGACCTTGGCTGAGAAGGGGAGCAGGGAGATGGGTCTGAAATTCTTGAGGTCTGTCCGATCGGCGGATGGTGTCTTCAGCAGGGGGTTGATCTTGGAGTGTTTCCAGTCGTCTGGAAGGTGGCAGTCTCGATGGAGTGATGGTGGCGAGAGTGATGGACGGGTCTTGGGTGTCTAAGTTGTCATAGACCTGCATGATCTCGTAGTGGAAGTAGGTGCAGAGTTTGTTGCAGAGGTTTTGGGAGGGTTGGACTTCTGTTGGGCTTGGAGAACTCCTTGACAATGGCAAAGAGTTCTTAGTTGTTGTGTGCATTGGTGTTGATTCTGTCTTGGAGGACAGTTTTCTTTGTAGTTTTGAGGAAGAGGTAGTGTGCACTAACAGCAGCGTTGAAGTCTTAGTGGGTCTCCGGGGTTTTGTTGTTGCTCCATCTCTTCTCGAGCAGTCTACAGATGCGCCTGGACTCGTGGAGGGCAGCAGTAAGCTAATGGGCTTTCTAGGAGTGTTGCTGCCGGGCGTTTTTTAGAGGGCAGTTGGAGACACATCGGTGGACGTTGCGTGCTGCGGTATTGGCGTCTGTGGATTTCGTCGAGGTGGTTGTGCGAAGTGTGGTGCTGAGGTGTTCTTTGGTGACCTTGTTCCAGTTACACCAGGCGGGGGTCAGTGGGTCTGGTGGATTTCGTCGATATGGTTGTGATAAGTGTGGTGATAAGTGTGGTGATAAGTGTGGTGATAAGTGTGGTGATAAGTGTGGTGATAAGTGTGGTGATAAGTGTGGTGATAAGTGTGGTGATAAGTGTGGTGATAAGTGTGGTGATAAGTGTGGTGATGAGGTGTTCTTTGGTGACCTTGTTCCAGTTACACCAGGCGGGGGTCAGTGGGTCTGGTGATGTACGGTGAGTTTGATGAACGCAAAATAAAAGCAGTAGTGGTCGGTCCAGAGAAGTTCAGAGGTGTGGCTGTAAATGTTTTTGCTAGTGGAGAAGACTGGGTCTAGCGTGTGTTCTGCAGCGCGGGTTTGAGAGCTGACTAGCTGCTTGACTTTGATGTTGGCGAGCTTCTCCAGAAGGGAGGCGTTTTTCTGGTCATTGGGGTTGTCCAGACGGAAGTTGAGGTCGCCGAGTAGTATGTAGTAAGTAGATGGGAGAGCCTGGGGTGCGACGAAGTAGATGATGGCATCAGTGAAGGGTGGGCGGATGCCAGGAGGTCTGTAGACGAGGGTGCCTTGAAGGGTGGTGGTGGAGTTGGTCTGGACCTTAAGTGGAGATGTTCCATGGTTGTTGTTGGGTTGTCCGAGTGGGTGGCCAGGCAGAGAGACTTCTTGTGGACTATGGCGATGCTTCCTCCTGGTCGGTTGGTGCGGTCCTTGAGTGTGATCTTGTAGCCATCGGGAATGACTGTGGCGATGTCCGGGCCCAAGCTGGGGTTTGTCCAGGCTTCCGTAAGGAAGGCAATGTTAGGGGAGACAGAGTTGAGGAGGTCCCGGGGTTCAGTGACGTGTTTGTGAAGGGAGAGCGTGTTGCGGAGGATACAGCTGAGCCGGTCGGGTGCACTGTGGGCCAGCCAGGCAGCGGGAAGAAATGGAGTGCGGAGGTGGGTGATTGTACAGCTGCAGTTTCGGCAGGAGAAAGGTCCTTGGGTGCCTTTCAGCAATGTGAGGTGGCAAGTGGTTTCCAGTGTTTAGGGTGAGGAGTGTGCAGGCATTGTTTCAGTGGAAGGACCTGGAACCAGAGTCTGTGGTGCTGGGTGCGGTACAGGTGCGGATGGGCTTGCCTTTGGTGCGCCAGTGGCACTGCCACCATTATGTAGTGGGAGGGCTAGACAGATGGGAGGCGAGAAGTGGGAAACGCAGCCCTGGAAGGCATCGGGCCGCAGAGGTCGAGCAGGGGCACAGTGCAAAAGAGGGTGAAAAAGTGAAAAGAGTAAGCAGGGAGGGAGAAACAGAGAAAAAAAAAGTTAGAAAAAGAGTGCAAAGAAGGCAGAGGGGGAAAAGAGGCAGAAAGCACAGGACAGAAGGCAGACCAGCAGCAGAGCAAAGATGCTCCTCGCTAGCCCACCAGGGATGAGGCGCAGGCGGGAGCCTAGGGGTGGAGGAGGGTCTAGAACACCAACCAGCAAGGGTCAGTGGACAAGAAAGAAGCAGCAGCTACCAGGTGGAGCTGCGCAGGGAGGAAAGCAGTTCACTGACAAGGTCAGCAAAAAGGATTAATCTTGTACTTTGCCAACAGCCATCATATCAGATGAATCTTCAGCTCAGCTTCACCTTCAGTGTTTACATGGTACCCTTGGACAAGTTATCACTGGCAAGAGCAGCAAGATCCTTCACTAACAACATACAATTTTAGCTCAGAATCTCCCACTCAATCACAACAATGGATTGGAACCTGCCTTTAGCTAACCGAGGACTGGATGCCAAGTTCCCACCTAAAGACACAAATCCTTGGATCACCGAAACCATCCAACAACTACAGATTTCAAGCCTGGCCACTCGATATGAACCTATAGGGTTCCACCGGAATTGATTCCCAATGCAAAATCACTTGGATTCCCTTTCGACACAACCATTCATTCAAAGAGCACATGTAGAAAATTGGATTTTTGTTGCAGTACCCCCTCCACCCCCCACTTTTTGCCTGGAATTTAATGCAATTTTGACTGAAGTGTACTGGAATCCTGCTAACCAGGTCCCCAGTACCAGTGTTCTTGCCCTAAAAATGTACACATGTTCTCCCAATAAGCAATACCTTTACCACTCTCTGTAAGTCCCCAGTAAATGGCACCCCTGGTACTTATGGCGGAGGGTACTAAAGAGGGTCCCTAAGGGCTGAAGATTGAATTGTGCCACCCTAAGGGACCCTGACCATACTCCTGCAAGACTGCCAGTGCAGGCTGCGTGTTTTAGTGCAGAAAAAGTGAAAACACAACATAACACATATCCCGGTGTGCAATGTCCCTAAACACTGCATGTAACATAGTCACCCCTACCGCAGGCCTTTCAGCAGTTAGGCAGGGTGCCTTGTATTACATGTGTGGGCATACCTACACAGGAAGATATGCCCCTGTGCTGGTCACTCCTATTACTGCCAGTGCAAGTGACAAGGGAAGCCATTTTAAGACGTGCACTGGACACTGGTGAATACGAGTTTCCCAGCTACATGATGGCTTTCCTCAAGATAGGGATGTTTGGTATCAAACCTCATTAATAAACCTCCCTGGGTTGAATTTATTAATACATGCACCCATAGGGCACCTTAGAGGTGCCCCCTGAAAACCAACCAGCCACTGGTTTATTGACGGACTGGTTTCTACCAGCCTGCCACCCTGACAAGTATCTGACCTCCCAGGGTGAGAGCCTTTGCTCTCAGGAGGTCAGAAATAAAGCCTGCCCGGGAATACCACAGAATGATCTGCTGATTAGCATTCCTAGGCTGGCCAGCTTCAAAGAAGCTGCCACCTTTGAAATGATAGTCTGGCTCCCCTCAGAGGAGAGGAAGCCGACCCCCTTTGGTCAGAGCCCTGTGGCACCTCGAACAGGTGGGAAAATTAGCTAGTCAGGTAGGTGTGCACACCTCTAGGCTAGTGCCACCCCTAGGTGGCCTAACCTGATGTAGGTATGACTTTTTAGAAGTGGTCATCTTGTTGATGGTAAAGTTAGAAACTCTGGGACAGGGTGATGCCCACTTCCTGCAAAAGAGGTTATATAGGGAGGCGTAGTGACCCCTTGGATCAGTAGCCCTTTGGCTACCACCCTACACTCCCCTATTGTCCCTAAATTCAGCACCAGAAAATCAGATCTTGTCAATCTGAATGAAGAAGACAGACGTGAAGAGTCACAAAAGCAAGAAAAGAAGACTTGGCAACTGGCTTGGCGCCAAACCTGCTGGCCTGCCTGCTGACTTCGTCAATTGTGCCAAAGACAACTTGTCCTGCAGCTGCTGAGTCTCCAAAGCTTAGGAAACCTGCCAGCCCTTCACCCAGAAATCAAGACCTCCAGTGGGACAGCGGAACTGTCCCTTGCATCCTTCCAAATAAGAACAGCGAGGACTCCGGAACTGCCAAAACCAGACGCTGCAAAGCACAACTGCACTCAATGCCCCCAGCCCGTGTCAAAGGGGGCCAATGATGCCAGTGTGGTCCCCAAGCCCTCAAGAAACAGAGTCCACTGCAGATGTGCTTCTCGTGAACCCTCTGATGCCGCCAGCAGCCTCTTTGTGCAGGCCCCCTCAACGGCGAGTGTTGCCGTATGGAGAAACTAGACACCCCGAAGACCCTCTGCCCCCGGCGCTCAGCCGAAGAAGAAGAGGACCAAAGGTATGCCAACATCCCACCAACATTGCAAACCAAAACCCACTTGTTGGTTTCCCTGGACGGACTCCTCCGTCCCTCCCTGCAACATCTTTGTGACCGGACCGTTCCCTATAGGACTGCATAGGCTCCTGATGCTGTATGAACCACTGCCTTGGACCTTGCCCCTTTCTCACCTTCAATCCAAGAAACTGGTCCCACAAGCCGCTGCAGAGTACTGGTATGCCATATTTGTTATTTCCTCCAATAGGATAACATTGCAGCTTCTGAAAATTGCTCTGTTGACTTTTTAAATACAAATTAATTCCTATAGCAAAAACCTGATCGTATTGATTCTAGTGCCTAAATATATATAAAGATAGGTCTTATTTTTATAAACTGGTTTGTCTCTCCTTACTGATTCATGTGTCTCACTTATTGACTATTGTGTATATTGGTGAATATTTGACACTCCCCTCTGATAAGCCTAAGGCTGGTCAACCACACTGCCCTCTAAAAGAGCACCTTGGGGTTGCTAGAGCAAGTCCCCATTCACTGGTAACGGATTACCTGGACTCTTTGCGAAATAACCCTCTTTTTGGTACATCATATAAAGAGCCAGGTTCCTAAAAACGTGCACAGCGATATGTTCCCAATTCTTACTCAAGTTAAGAATTCTGTAGTAAACAAGATTAAGCATGGATACTAGAGCCCCTGGTCTTGTTGTAAAATCCAAACTTTCCTATTTATTGGTGAAAACAAAATCCCCAAATTATTAAAGAGCAAATTAACTGGTGGACTCTGAAGCTGGTGATGGTCTCATGAGAAATGGTCAAACAAGTTGCACGCATGAGCTCTCATGTTGAACGTTTTGAAGTCTGACCCCGATAGGAAAAGATGATATAACAGGAATTGTCCAAGTAAACAAGGTTAGAATATATGTTAGAATATGCAAAGTTGTAAAAAAAAAAAAAAAAAAAAAAAAGAAAACTTGCCATTTAAGTAATATGGGCAACACAAATTTGAGTGAATAATGCCATAAGGAATGCCTGCCTAACAGCCTTAGGAAATGGGCTGAGGACAGAGGGCAAGAACACAGAGGGCAAGAACACAGAGGGCAAGAACACAGAGGGCAAGGACACAGACGAACAAACTTCTGTTGATCAGTTAAATACTGAGACAGATTAGTTACTTACCTGTAATCCTAGTTCTCTTCCAGGGGTATCCTCATCAAAGTCATAAGCATTAGAATATTCCCGCCCATGCGCGGGACCCCGGAAACAATATATAATATGTGCCCCACATATATATACTCATATATATATATATATATATATATATATATATATATATATACACACATATACACACACATATATATATATATATATATATATATATATATATATATATATATATATATATATATATATATATATATATATATATGTAAAAAAAATAAGCAATTGCAGCCAAATAAACAGTAGAGCTGAATTATGCTGTAAAGAATTTCCACCTTACATGAACATCTGCATTAGAAACATGAGAAACAACACCAAAGATTGTTTAGAAACTGTTTTAATGCATAGAAAACAGCAGAAATTCTTATAAATCACTGAAAGCATAGAAAGCTCCCAGGCTGCATTGCAAACACACAGTCTAAAAAGACTGAAAAGCTAACTTGTAGCTGCATGCAACAAAAAACTGACACCGTGCCTTTAAGGCACTCATATCCCATCATGCCTCAGGGGTGACAGTTGGTCAGTGATTCTTTTCGGAGACTGAAAAACTAAGTAACAAATAGGTTAACAATATCTCCTCATTAACGAATGTCCTTTGCCCGGGGAGGCGGGAGGGTTGCCTATGACTTTGATGAGGATACCCCTGGAAGAGAACTAGGATTACAGGTAAGTAACTAATCCTTCTCTTCCAGGGGATCCTCATCAATAGTCATAAGCATTAGAATAGAATAGCGAGCCTCACCTCATCCCTGCGGGCAAAGGAATAACAAGACAGTAATCTCATCAACAAGCCTGAGCAGGCCATAGGCTACCCAAGCAGATGCCTCAAGGAGGCTTGTCCTACTTGAGTATCGGCCCTGGAATCAGATTCTAGGCAATAATGCCTCGTAAAGGTATGAACTGATTTCCAGGTTGCAGCCTTGCATATCTCTGACATGGGAACGTCATGCAAGAAAGCTACTGTGGCTGCTTTTCCTCTAGTAGAATGCGCTTTGGGTAACACCAATAAAGGCCTGCCTGCAAGCTGATAGGCCAATTTAATGCAGGAGACAATTCATCTGGAGATGGATCTCTTGGCCGCTGGAAAGCCTGTTCTCATTGAACCATAGTTCACAAACAGCTGATCCATCTTCCTGATCCCCTTGGTCCTTTCCAAATAGAACTTGAGCACTCTCTTAAGATCCAAGGAGTGCAGTGACCGCTCGGCTGGGGTCGTAGGATTTGGAAAAAACGAAGGGAGGGAAATGGACTGATTTATATGAAAATCAGAAACCACCTTAGGCAAGAAGGATGGATGAGCCCTCAGGACTACTCTATTGCGGTGGAAAATAGTATATGGTTCCTTTGTACAGAGCGCTTGTATCTCACTTACTCTGCGCGCTGACGTAATCGCCACTAAAAAGGCTGCTTTCCAAGAGAGATGTTGCAAAGAGGCCTTGTGGATGGGTTCGAAAGGAGGTGACATTAACCTGGATAGAACCAGGTTCAATTCCCAAGGAGGAGAAGGATTTCGCACAGGGGAATAGACTTTTTTTAACCCATGGAGGAAGTCCTGGACCACCAGAACCTGAAAGAAAGAGATCTGGTTAGGTGATTTTCTGTACGCTACTATGGCTGACAGATGCACTCTAATGGAAGCATATTTCAACCCAGAAGTTGCCAAGGAAAGGAGATATGGAAGGATAACTTCCTCCTGCCCTTAAATAGGATCTAGGTGACGATCCCTACACCATAAGTAAAACCTCTTCCACTTGAAAGCATATGACGCTCTCGTGGAAGGTCTCTTAGCTTCTTTTAAAATGTGCATACATTCAGGAGGCAGGTTCAGATGCCCATATTGCAGGACTTCAGGAGCCTTGCTGTCAGGTTCAGTGATGGGAGGTTGGGATGTAGTATCCTCCCGTTCATCTTGCTCAAAAGGTCCGGTCTGCAAGGAAGTCGTCTGTGTGGACACACAGACAGATGCAGAAGGTCCGGGTACCACCACTGCCGTGGCCAATCCGGAGCTATCAAGATCATCTCCATGTCCGACCTGAGGAGCTTGGACACCACCTTCGGAATTGGAGTCAGGGGAGGAAATGCGTAAGCAAATTCTCCTGACCAATCCATCAGGAGAGCATTCACCTGCGTCCCTGGCCAATGGAATCTGGACGCGAAGGCGTGGCATTTTGCGTTTTCGTCTGCAAACAAGTCTATGGTTGGACGACCCCAACAACGAAAAAGTTCTTCTACCACTTCGTCGTTTAGCACCCAGTCTGGCTGATCTTCCAAGTGCCTGCTGAGTGCATCTGCCTTGATGTTTAATTCGCCTGGAAGGTGTACTGCCACTACCGATAGGCCCCGAGCCAGAAGCCAGTGCCAGATCGCCTGAGCCTCCAGGGAGAGAGGGCGAGATCGTGTGCCTCCTTGTTTGTTCAGATAGAACATTGTGGTGGTATTGTCCGTCTGAACCAGGACTGAGTCGGTGTTTATAGCTGGAAGAAAAGCCTTGAGAGCTAGATGAACTGCCCGAAGCTCCAGCATGTTGATGTGGTAGGTTTGGTGCTGAGTTGACCACCGACCTTGAATTTGAAGGCACCCCATGTGTGCCCCCCAGCCCTCTATAGAAGCGTCCGTGACCACAGACAGTGTTGGAAGAGGTTGGTGAAACGGTACTCCCAGCAACACATTCTGCGGGCGAGTCCACCATAGGATGGAAGTCTTCGCTGCCTGGGACAAATTGATTCGATCCTCCCAATTCCCTGTCGCTTGGTCCCACGGGTCCTCTAGAGCCTGCTGCAGAGGCCGCATTCTCAGTCTGGCGTTTGGAATCAGAAAAATGCAGGACGCCGTGGAGCCCAGCAGGGAAGCTACCTGTCTGACTGTTGGATGTCGAGACTGGAGGAGAGACCTGCACTTCTGTTTCATAGATGATAGTCTCTCCTCCGAAGGAAACGCTTTCCCCAAACTTGTGTCCAGAACTGCGCCCAGGTAGTGGATGCTCTGGGTCGGTTGTTGGACAGACTTTTCCATGTTCACATGGAGGCCTAGTTTGTGTAACTGTCGTAGGCACAGTTGAAAATCGCCGAGTACCTGTCGGGGAGACGGGCCTTTCAAGAGCCAGTCATCCAGGTATGGATAGACGAAGAGCCCCTTCTTGTGTAGATAAGCCGCAACCACTGCCATGCATTTGGTGAAGACTCGTGGTGCTGACTTGAGCCCGAAGGGCAGCACTTTGCACTGGTAGTGCTTGCTTCCTACCACAAATCTCAGGTATTTCCGATGGCGAAGGGCGATTGGAATATGAAAGTACGCATCTTGCAAATCCACCGAACACATCCAATCCCCGACTTGGAGATGTGGACATATTTGGTGAAGAGCCAACATGCGGAACTTTTCTTTGACCACCAGCTTGTTTAGAAGGCGAAGGTCCAAGATGGGTCTGAACTTGTCCTCCTGATCTTTTTTGGGGACAAGAAAGTATCTGGAGTAGACTCCTTTTCCCCTTTGAGAGGGAGTCACTTCCTCGATGGCTCTTTTTTGAAGAAGAGTCTTGACCTCTCTTCGGAGAAGATTTAGTTGGTACGGGCGAGACTTTTTTGGAGGTATGGGCTTTGGGATCGCACGGAAACGTAGTGCATATCCATTGCGCAGTATATTCAGCACCCAACGATCTTTTGTGATGTTGACCCACTCTGCCAGATGTTGCGAAGCACTTCCTCCCACTGGAGTGGGCAACGGCGCCAGAGGAAGCCACTGCTCAAGCTTTTCCTCCTCTCGTTGTAGAAGAGGACTGCTGATGACCTCCTCTACCCCTGTTGGATTTGCCTCCTCGAAATTGGGGTTTTCCCTGATTTTTGTTCTGGGACCACTGAGGGGTTTGAACCCTCTGTTGAGCCCCTCTGCCCCTGTTGGATTTGAAGCGTCGTTTGAATTCCTTCCTCTTCTCCAAACCGACCGCTTTTACCGTGTCCAGTTCTGTCTTCATCCGGGTCATCTCCTCATCCGCGTGTTCCCCGAAGAGAGAGGACCCAGAGAAAGGAAGATTCAAGATGTGTTGTTGAGCATCAGGTTTCAGGCCTGTTAAGCGTAACCAAGAAGACCTACTCCATGAGAATAAGAATGCGCCGCCAACACTGCACCGTCCGCCGCGGTGCTAATCATTTGGTTTGCAACCAGACAGCCTTCCGTTAGTGTTTCTTCAAAGTCCTTTTGGTCCTCCTTCGGGAGCTTGTCTTTGAAGCGCACCATTGAGTCCCATAAGACTCTGTCATATCTTCCCAGCAGCGCAGACGCACTGGATACCTTCAGGGCAGAAGCGGCAGCATTACAAACTTTGCGACCCCATGAGTCCTGTGTCTCCTGTCCTTATCTGGCGGGACAGAAGATGAAGGAGCGACTGCATGGGTCTTCCAAGCTGCTGTCACAATCACAGAATCTGCTGGTGGATCAGATTTGACAAAGATTGGGTCGGAGTCAGCAGGCTTGTATTTCTTTTGCATACGAGCCGGCACTGCTCTGATGGTTGCAGGGGTGAGCAAAACGTTCTTGACTGGTTCCATGATCCCTGGGACTAAAGGAAGTAACGGACGGGAAGAAGATTTTTGGTGTAATGTCTCAAAAATTACTGTGGTAGTCACCTGTGGGACAGCCATCTCAATATTTAATTTCTGAGCCCCTCTCTGCAGAACATCTAGATAAGTATTGATGTCGTCCCCTGGAGAGACTCTGGAGGTAGGGCTGTCTGTGAGAGTAGGAGAGTAATTCCTTCTGGAAGATCGGGTGGAAGAGGCGGAAGGAGCTGAAGGAGCTGAAGGAGCTGAAGGAGCTGAAGGAGCTGAAGGAGCTGAAGGAGCTGAAGGAGCTGAAGGAGCTGAAGGAGCTGAAGGAGCTGAAGGAGCTGAAGGAGCTGAAGGAGCTGAAGGAGTTGAAGGAGCTGAAGGAGTTGAAGGAGTTGAAGGAGTTGAAGGAGTTGAAGGAGTTGAAGGAGTTGAAGGAGTTGAAGGAGTTGAAGGAGTTGAAGGAGTTGAAGGAGTTGAAGGAGTTGAAGGAGTTGAAGGAGTTGAAGGAGTTGAAGGAGTTGAAGGAGTTGAAGGAGTTGAAGGAGTTGAAGGAGTTGAAGGAGTTCTTCTACTCCTGCGATGGGAACTGCGTTGTCTCTCGCGCGATCTTCTGGAATGTTCTTTCCTTCTTGGAAAAAGAGATCTTCTGGGACATTCCTCTCTTCTTGGAGAACGAGATCTATCTGGTCTCCTTTCAGGTGAACGTGCTGCCTGTTGCCTGGGAGGACTGACTCTGTCCACTTCCGCAACCAGCCTTTGCAGCGGAGATCTATGTTCCGGGCTGACGTACTGCCGAAGGCGTTCCGTAGGCCCCGATTCCTTCCAATTTTGCAGTGGTGCATACCATCTAGGGGACAGCCTCACCCCATGAGCCGAAACCTCTGACCGACGTGGAGGAGATTTACGGACAGGACTTCTGGTGTTTGAAGATGATTGCAGGAACCTGAAGACTGAGAAGATGAGTGACGCGAAGCCGATTCTGTAACAAGAATCGCCGAGTGTCTCGACATCGATCTATCCCTCATCGTCGATGAGTGATGCGAAGAACCACGGTCTCTCGACGTGTCGAACGGCGCTGACTTGCCGACGAGCGTCTACGTGACGACGGCGGAGGGGTCTTGGTCCTCGACGCCGGAGGGGGAGTCACACTTCTCGACACCAATCATCGCCGAGATGACGACTGTGGAGGCGTGCTGCCCCTCGATGCCGATAGTCGCCGAGTTGACGACGGCGGAGGGGTCTTGGTCCTCGACGCCGATCGTCGCAGAGTTGACGGCGAAGGGGTTCGGGTCCTCGACGCAGAACGCCGCCCAGTTGACGACGGCGGAGGGGTCTTGTTCCTCGACGCCGATCGCCGCCCGGTTGATGGCGGCGGAGGGGTCTTGTTCCTCGACGCCGATCGCCGCCCGGTTGACGACGGCGGAGGAGTCACGCGCCTCGATGCCGATCGCCGCCCTGTTGACGACAGCGGCGGCGTGACCTCCCTCGACGCCGATCGTCGCCTGGTTGACGACGGCGGAGGGGATTTCGCCGACGGAGCTGGCATCCTCAACGTCGGTGGCGATCTTATTGAAGGCGAGCCACCATCAATGGTCGTTTTTCAGCTGGAAAACCCACCAGAAGATGTTTCTTCAGCGCCGAGCCCGACGTTGAAGTTGAAGGACGTGAAGACTTGCCTTTTGAAGGCCTTCTGGCCCTCTTGATGCCCTTCCTCTCTGGGGATCTTCCTCTGGAGGACCTTTGAGCCAGTCCATAAATGCAGTTTCTTTCTCTGTCTTAGAGAGTTCTCTCAGACAGGCGCTCGCAGTGTGGACAGTTCTTAGGATCATGATGATCAGGTAAGCAAAGTATACAGACATCATGACTGTCTGATATATATATATATATATGTATATATATATATATATATATATATTTGTGGGGCACATATTATATATGGTTTCCAGGGTCCCGCGCATGGGCGGGAATATTCTAATGCTTATGACTATTGATGAGGATCCCCTGGAAGAGAACTCAGTCTTTGTGGTTTAATGATCTCCGTTGTGTCAGATTTTGGACGGGTCTATTTTAATAATTTCAAATCCTATTGCACAGTAGAGAGGAAATCTGGTGAGAGAACCAACCTACCAAGGGAGCTTCTATTGTTGATAATGTAAATGTGCAATCGCTTTTGGAATCCAACTAGATTTTTAGAATAGGGCATTAAATAATGTCTCCATGATGATGACAATGAATTATGTATAATTGCTTATCGAAGACTGGCATCCCTATAATACCAGATGTTTGTGCAGGGTATTAAACATGAAATGGGCTAACAGCGATGATATAGAGGACTCTTCTCCACCATGGGTTGGTCACTTTTCTTTAACCCACAAAGTTTTCTTGGTGAATATTTGGTGTTTAGCTAACCTGCAGTGAAGCGCACATCTCACAACGCTGAGCATGGAGGCCAAGGATCGTGGCCTTGAGACGACTAAATCTTTGAAATGATTCCTAAAAAAATCACCAAGCAAGTGCTGTTTAGATCAAAGTCAGCGGGCATGATAGTTCAAGATTCCGACTATGACTGGTACGATAATGAATGTGCCAAAAAGAAGAAAACGCTCAGTGCCGGCCTAAGAAAAAGAAGGACAACCTCAGGGCGAGGTTAATGGGAGCTCAAAGGTCTAATAAGCTTCTCATAGGATACGAGAATAAAACTGGTGCACCAAGGCCTGGAAAGCCTTAAATCATGCAATCAACATGAAAGAAACAAGAAAGTTCTGGGAAATCGTAGGGTGAGGTTGCCCAGGTCCATGACAGAGTTTGGAGGCCAATACAAGTCTTTTAACATGGCTAGAGCATGTCTCCTCACTATGCCTAGTGCCCATGGAGGATGACGGGGGGGAGAGTAAAGATGGATTTACAGGGATCCACGCAGAACCAAGCCGAAACCACTGCTCGTCTGCGCAACCATATCCATGAAGTTATCTCATTCAGTTGAACGGAAGTAGTCCATGCCATCCAACATCAAATGCTGGGAAAAGCCCCCGGCTGTGATCAGATGCCCACAGATGTGCTCAAAAGGAACCTGGACATGTGGCTGGGCTCTCTGACAGTTGTCCTTAAACCTATCCTATTGGAAGTCATCTATAATAGTCCCCATCCATGAAAAAAGGGCAGACGGGGTGATCTTTCTTACTACCACCCAATTTCGTGACTGGAAGTAGTAAGTAAAATCTTTGGTAAGAGGTTGCTTGACTGCCTGGAGACTTGGTTGGAGGACAACGGCATAATGTCTCACCTTCAAGGCGGCTTCTGCAGGGGCCTGTGACTACACATGATCTGTTCGAAGTCCACGCTATGGAAATCACCACTCTTCCTGATCTTTATAGACCTAACGACCACTGTTGACAGTATGGACTGGACTACATTATGACGTATCCTGCAGGACCATGAAGCCCCAAGTATCTACTGAATCTGCAAATGAGCCTTCATACCGGAATAACAGCAGCCATAAAATATTGCCCCAAAGCAGAGTGCACAACCACATTTGAAATGCACTCAGGGGTCAGGCAGGGTGCATGCTGGCACCAGCTCTATTGAACATCTAGATCAATGACATAAGGAAGACGCTCTTCAATCTCGCCCAGGATGTACCAAAGCTAATCACGCACTGAACTGTCCATGCACAGCCTACTGGAAGGATTGAAACTTTTCTATAAATCCAGGAAACTAACAATCAGTATGCAGAAAACAAAGTTAAAGGTAATGAAATCAAGGGCCAAATTAAAATCAACCTTCAGAATTTATGGCAACCAAATAGAACAGGTTCAATCCTTTGATTACTTGGGCATACAGATTGATAAGCTTCTCTGGGGCAGTCAAGTACACAAGGCTAAAATGGTATTTTCCCAACAACGCGGGGCAGTGCGAAGATTTGCGAGCAAGTGTAATAATCGACCTGATAAAGCCGGCTTTGTCTCTGCACAAAACCAAAACAATAGCTGCAAGCATATATGGCTTGGAAATTAGAGAAATGCAAACGTACAGGCCCTACAAAAAGTAAAAAATACCTTCCTGAAGTGACTGCTACACCTAGGCCCAGGGACACCATTGGTAGCGTTCAGAGCTGAACTGGAAATTACATCTGTGGCAGATTACATCGCTTTCTGCCCTGTAAACTACTGCATATGTCTCTGGACTAAATCACTGTTGCAGAGTACCTAAAGAGCTTGGCTCCTTGGGGGCCAACTGGTTGGGAAATGAAGTCTCCTTGGCTCCAGAGGATCCTTGTGGGCCAACTACCCCTCCTGTTACCGCCAGTAACTACCACACAGCGGGATTGCTGAGAGCTGGTCAGAGGCCTGCCCCCTTTCTCTACTACACTGCAAATGTGACTACTAGTCTAAAGAAACACAGAAATTCACCAAAAAAAAACAAAGGTTCCAGGGACGTTATAGTTCGGAATTAGCATTTGAAAAAAACTTAGAAATACACTGAAAAAACCTAATGTTACAGGAAAGTTATAGTTCAGAAACGGAATTTTAAAAAATCTTAGAAATTAATTGAAAAAAAGAAAGGTTACAGGGACATTATAGTTAGGATCAGGTTTCAATCGAACAAAGCCAGTGAATTTCAGCAGTTATAGTTAGCTGAGCTAACTATAACTTGCACCCCCCCAATGCACTGCTTGCGGCCTCACATATTACATCACACATGACCTGGCCAGTGACATCACTGATAACATCATCCATGGCACAGACATATATCCCTCCTAAGCAATTCTGCTCTCACGCAGTTGCATTTTTTTGCAGTATTTGCTTATACAAGCTGCCAAGGCTCTACCTTTTGAAGCCTCGGCTGACATGGTTATTAATCCTTTTTAGCTTCTCCACCTGCCCGTTGCATAGCCACTACACCACGTTTTAGATATACAAAGCATTTATCAAAAGCTTCAATGTTTATCTGTAGTTAGACATGACATGCCTTGCTCAAGCCCGTCCTACAAGTGGGAGTCGTGCAGTTTTTTTTTTTTTTAATACATTTATGTCCTGACTCCTTGTGCCTCCCCATAGGGGCCAGCTATAGTCTGTTTGTGCCGTAGCGAAGGACGGAGGACATAGCTATGTTGCTAAGGGAAGCCACATAGCTCTACTCTTTGTCCTCTAAAGCATCTTAAAGCTAAGCAGATAGCACCTTGATTGTCTGAAACCGAAGAAATGAGGCATGCTAATAAAAAGGGCTTATGGGGACGGGAATGTCTTTTTTTCTCTTTTAGTCTTATCGATCATTTGGAGATTGAATTATACAAAGATTATATAAGTCTAGAGTCCCTTCGTACTATGTATTTTATGTTTTTATTATTGTATGGCTTTAGTGTAAAGCTGAATCAAACTTGATTGATGTTTAGCAAAAGCTCCTTTCATGTATTTTCTGATAGACAGAAACTTGCAGGTTACTATTCAGAAGCAAATTGCCAAACCTTCTGTTTCATCTTGAATAGAGCAATCATATGTAATCAAGCAAGTAAAGAATAAATACATGATTAGCACTTAAGCAACAGAAATGATACAGAAATATTCAGGCAGGTAGAAGCATATAACTGTGAAAAGAGGGAATATGATGTTCACATGCAAGGTAAGGTAGTCGATGTGAAAGTATTTTGTATTCCTTTCGTCTGGGTGTACTCTAGGAATTAGTCGCTCTAGAGTTACAGTTTCTGTATCTTTTTGAAATGGTGCTTCCTTTACCAAAACTTTGTTGATCTCTAAACTAATCAGGTGAAGATCATTTCAGAGAGCGAAGTGTTACGTAATTAGACAATTACAAACTGAAACTATTACCTACATTATAATTCGAGGATGGTATTCCATTACAGAGTTATTCATGTAAAAACGTTTAAAGTACATACTCGCAGTTCCCTGCAGAAAAGACAAAATAAAATCATGTATTAGGGATTCGGAAAGTTTCATACACCGTGCACATCATTTAATGCAATAAAAACATAGCTCAAAAAGTGTAACAAAATCAAACAACCCATTTGTGAAACACAGTTTTAAACTTTTTTCTTTCTCTGCGGCTCTATTTGCTCTATGCTGGCTCAAATTGAGGCATTCTGGATTTCTATTAGAAGTATTTAGAAAACAATTTCACAACTATTCAGTAGTGCTTAGTTCACTATTTGTAACACTGCTGTCATTAAAACTGATTTTGCATAACTCACAAGTTAAGAATATGTATTTTTTGCTGTGTTTGTAAATGAGAAGTGCTTCATATGGCCATTGTGACTGCCAGAAACAACCGAGATGATAGCCACAAATACAGTTTTGCGTCATCATGCATCAGGTGGCCAAGATAGGGACCCTGGACATGAGCAATTACATACAAAACAGGGACAACCCTTAACAATCGTTTTCTGTACAGAATGCATCAACGAGATAGAGTTGACTATGATGATACAGAACATTTTTGAGATGCAAAATAGTCCCTCATTACTGGCAAAGCAATAAATCCACATGCGGCAGAAGTATACACCAAACAGACTACAGCATGTGGTGAAAGTTTACAGCTCTAGGTGGAGCGAAGTAGATGTACATTTTAATGCATTGTTAACAACAGGTTCAGCTGGCTATGTTGTTAAGGCAGACCTACCAATCATTAGCAAAGCCAATAGGTACCGCCTATGCGACAGGTCTGTTGCGTCATTTTGCAGGCATGGCCATCTTGTATGCCCACATCTATAAAATGACATGGGTCATTTTATATCTGAGATGGATCAGTAAATAAAAAGAATAGAAAGCACACAAAAAACTTTTTTCTTGTTTTTAAAGTGGGGGTGGTGTGCGGGAATGGGAACGGTGTGGAACAGAAGTAATGGGGGCAGAATCAACATGTAGGAGGGAAATGGTATGGTGTAACAACATGGGACAAGGCGGGGAATGAAAACACATGGGTGCATGAGGACTGACGAAGCAACAAGGGGAGCGTGGGAGGTGAAGAAGCAAGGGCGTGATGGACAGCAAATCAACACAGGGGAATGCAAACCTTATGGGGAAACAACAGGGTTAAGGAGAAACAACAGTTTTGTGGGAAAGCAATAAGGAGGGTGGTGGTGGTGGGGGGTGGAAGCACAGAGGGCAAGCGCTACTGGAAGAAAGAGCAACATGGACTGCAGGATGAGAGAAGTACTCTTGGGAAACAGCAAAAACACATGCATTCTTGTGGAGTTTTTAACCCTAAAGAAAAAAGTAGTGCTTGGAAAAGCAAGCAAAGTAAGTAGAAATACCATCCGATTAAATCAATGGTGTAGGAAAGGGGGTTCCAGTTGCAGTAACCCCCCTCCTCACTTTTTGAGAGATTTCTCGTCAGCAGCGGCGGCGTTTTTCGCCAATCCCTGGCCGCCTGAGAGAGGAGTGCGAGCCGGCAACCTCCCGGCGCGCTAGGCCGCTGAGCCACGACCTTGCCTGGCGCTCTCCTCGGCGTGCGTCACCCGACGTGCGGCCCGCCGACCAGGCCCTCAGCCCGGAGGTCCGAACCTCAGTCACGGACCAGGGGGAGCGGCGGACTCTTGGAGGTACCATATACCCCCCGTCCCCCACAGCCATCGCTTGCCTGTGACCCTCCCGAGCTGTGTTCATCGAGTGGGGAAGTCCTGGCGCCGCACCTCCCCGGCCATCGCCATACTTGACGCTGCCGTCAAACCCAGTGGGCACTGCGCTCCACTGACCGCCCTCTCCGCTACGGGTGTGGGAGACACCTGGGCCGCGGCGGCTCGAGACGCGGAACTACCAGCGAGGCGGAGTGACTTGTTGTACCTGTGTGCGTGGTGCACACTTGTGCTGCTGTGGAGATCCTGAGCCCACGATCAAGCGGCGAACGGCCCTGAAGTTTACTCTTCTGCAAACCACTGCCCCCCTCCCTTATCAGTTGTGCGGCTAGTGTGCTGCGGGACTCGGGGGCGGACGGAAGCACGGGGGTGCGGGCAGTCACCACTGTGGCTAGTGGGGTGTTCCTGGACAAGCCTGAGCCTACTCTCTCCCCACCTGCTGCACTGATGGGGCTGTGCAAGGCCCGCCGTTGGTGACTGGAGTGGCCGCAATACGAACGCTCTGGAGCACTGGCCTGCAGACGACAGCGCAGCTGCCGGAGGCTCCCTGGGGGGGCCTGGTAGATCCCGGAGCCGCTGGGGGCTTCCCCCCCCCCACCCCCCCCCCCCGAGGGGAGCGATACTGTGGCAACTAGCTGTGCCCCCCCCCCCACTGCTCTACTATATAGCGACAGAGCGTCTGAGGGAGATATTGGACAGTGCTCTTTCTGTGAATACGCTGACGTGCGGTGTGGACAGCGCGGCTGTGCGAGTGCGCTTTTGCTCCCTGAGGACCGACTTTGAGCCCCCAACTGGCATCGCATACTCTCTGGGGTTTCAGTAAGATACTGGCTCGCACCCCTCTGCTTGGGCCTAAGACCCAGTAGGGCTGTGCCTGCCTATTTGAGCGACGGTCTGGACTTTTTGGCGGCAGGGATCGCCTGCGCCGGACCCACAGGAGGAGAGGGTGACCCTGTTATTGGGGAGGAGTAGAGCCCCTGTTCATAGTGGTGGAGTCAACGGGCAGGAAGCCGGCGAAGAGATCCCTACATTAGCAGCTGCCCCAGTGGGCACGCGGTGGGAGCCTTCACCATAGCCACTGGCCGGGACATCATGGGCAAAGGAGATAAGACACAGACTAAGCTCCCTTTTGAGCAGCGTCGGGCGAAGCCCCCAGAAATGCAAGAAACTGCGCCTGCGCAACAGGATAAAGGCCCAGAGAGCTCGTTCTACTCAGACATAAAGGAGTTACTGGTCACCATGCCTACAGGACAGCATGGCGTCAATAGGCACGAAGATTGACGCCCTCACTTATCGCATGGACCGGATGTCCGAAAGAGTGGATAAGCACGCGGAGAGATTGGACATGTCGGAGAGACGCCTGACCGAAGTGGAGGAGGCTCAAATGGAACTGGATAAAGATCGCAAGCAGATTGGCAAGCTCCTCAAGATAAGTCAGAGGATTTGGAGGCCCGCTCTCGGCGCTCTAATATACGAATTACCGGTGTCTCGGAAACGACATATACCGGGAAAATTGAGCTGTTTGTGGAGAAGCTGCTCACCACGCTGCTAGGGGATGATGTCTTCTCGCCCATGTTCATAGTTGAAAGAGCGCACCGCACGCTGGGCCCGCGTCCGCGCTCTGGAGCTCCCCCGAGGCCAATTATCGCAAAACTTTTAAATTACAGGGACAGAGACACTGCGATACGATTGGCCAGGGAGAAGGGCAGGCTACAGTTCGAGGGGGCAGCAATCTCCTTATAGACGGACTTCACGGCGAAGGTACAGGAGGAACGACGGCGCTTTACTCCATATAAACAGCAACTCCGTTGTCGTGTATTCCTATAGGTTCTGAATCGATCCCCCTATTCCTGACCCTATTCTGGTTAAACTAACTATCAAGTTAACTAACAGTCAGCCCATGAGGCAAGACAAGCCCCCATGATGCAGATACCGTTATCTGACGCAGTCACACTACGGCACAGGAACGTGTTATCTGATTAGGTCATAACGCTTGAGATCTAATTAGACAAGCGACATTCCTCCAGCCTCTGATAAGGCATACGACGTTCTCATAACAAATCAAACCTATGACAACCTGGGAAAAACCCTGCGGCCATTGTTTTGATTTCACCGAGAACTTTAGTAAAGAATGTGCTAACGAGCAAGTCGTATGACATCTTTATTGACGTATCTATGTCCATCCTTACGTCAATCTCGGCACCTTTAAGGTATAACTATTACCGATCTTGCCCTATGCAAACACACGCGTGGTGACGAGACGGAGCAGCCACACTTGCCGAAGCCGAGAGCAGAGCAGACCCCGCTGGCAGCAGCCCCGCCTTCCTGACGCGCTGAGAGACGCGCTGCTATCTCAAGCCGAGAGACCCAGCACCGGCGCTTTCGGGCAGCCCTCGCAGGCGGCCTGGAATATCGAGAGCAGAGAAAGAGATACCATTCCTCATTCATCCTAAATTCCAGGTACAGAACTGAATAACCCCTCACAGAGAATTCTTTAGTTATTCACTTGGCAAAAACAAACTTAACTTAAACTGTAACTTTCTATTCCCGCCCACGCATTAGACTTAGGTCAGGTACACGGGGTAGGCGTATTTAGAAACACCAGTTGAGTACGTTTAGTCAAATGTATATGTGTATGTAAATATATTTTAATCATTTTAAACATCATATGGCTCAGAAACCATATCAATGTTTTTACAGTATTATTTTATACTATTGCTTTTAATGTATGCACTTTACTTAACTATAAGTATTGCAATAATATCGATCCATTTCTCTTGTACGAGAAAAGAGACTGATCAATAAATAACACCTTTTATTGAACACGCCCGTCTCTTCCTTTTCTCTACATTCTGATGAGACTAAGAATGCACGTACTGACTGAGTAAAATAATTGCCTTGTGCTCACACGACTCTGGAGATACACTCTTGATTAGGGGAGAGCAAAGTTGTCATGTTCTATGGTTGTCAGAAACTAAATCCCTTCTTGTCTAATCAGGGAAGTTAATTCCTCCTTGAACATTCGAGAAAGTTTCTAGCGAACTCTGAGCTACGCTGGCAAACCCAAAAATTAAGTCTAGTATCGACAGTAGTAGACCTAGTTAACGTCTGGTCTAGGCCTTTACTGCTGTAGGTATTATTCCAATGCGCAGAGCCTATTGGGAAGATAGGAGCTACACTACACCGTGACCTAGGACTAGACTACGCTATGCTATACCCGGCGAAGTTGTGCATCAAAAGACAGGGGCGCACTCACATTTTCACTGACCTGAAAGACCTACATAAGTCTCTGAAAACGTGGACTAGGGAACGGAGGAACAGCCCCAGAAGCCAGGCTGGAGAACAAGAACCTACCAGCAGCCTGGATGAGCAAGAATAGGGTCACTGCGTCGCAGATGTGGCCAAGCTGTTTGACGAGATGGGGCAGGATCTGGGCCATGCCGGAGAACTGAGTTGTGCATGGCAGAGCCCTCTGTGCTCAGGATCAAAGGTAGAGGCCGGACCCTTAGGAGAGCACGAGGGCTGCGCTGCCTCCGACGATTGGTGAGATCTTTCCAAGTTATTTTCTCTTTTAGGCAAGCCAATGACTGACATTAGTGAATGCTGATATAGTTTGCAGTCTTTGTTTGTGGGAAACTATCACGAGTTGAGCCTGGGGGATGGGAGGGGGGGGGGGGGGGGGTAGCTGCATTGTTGTTGAGGGATTACTGATTGTTGAGCAGTAGCTCACTACCTAAGGCTCGAGTGGACAGACACTGAAGTGGTGACGGCGCTGGGAGCTTACCTGGGACAAGACTTAGCATGCAATTGCCACCAGTACTAATGCTGGCGACCTCTGCCCTAGCGCTGTCCGCACTACCGAGTCCCGCGAGGGACTACATGGGTCAGTTGGGAGGGAGTGGGGGGGAAGTTTGCTCATGCTAGGCCGTGTTGGGGTTGGTCTGCTGTGGGAGGGGGGGGGGGATTCGCGGGTAGTTATTGTGTTGACATTTTTGCACTGCGCCTTTTGCCTCGATGGTCAAGTAGAGTCCACTATGGACTAGCCCAAGTCCGAGACGCACCCCGCTCCTTGGAGTGCCACTCTGTATTGCCTCCCCTCTGCACACTGGGTTACACTTCTACACTGCACGACTTGCCCCCATGACTACTGTAACGAGAGAACAGGACGTTACACAGTCAGCCTTAGTTAGTGGCCTTACGTGGAATGTCAGGGGATTGAATGACTTTAGAAAGCTCAGGAAAGTAGTGAGTTACCTCAAACGACATAAGATAGACATAGCACTGCTGCAGGAAACACACTTGCCACTCACAAGTAGAATGCTGCATAGCAGAGCCCTGGAGGGGAACACTGTTGCGGCCGGGTTCACCACTCATGCGAGGGGGGTTATCACATGGGTTAACCCAGATTCGAAAATCCAGATACAGACGCTAGGCGCGGACTAGGAAGGCAGATACGTTATAGCGACCTATAGGGGAGTGGGGCTGGATTTACTAGTAGTCAATGCATATGGCCCCAATTATGACTCCCCTGAATTCTATGAAACGCTGGCTAATAGTATTGCAGCATACGGGAGAACCCACATAATATGGGGAGGGGATTTTAATTTGAAACTCAATCCAGACATGGACAGATCTACATGACCGCCCCCCCAGGCCGTCAGCGGTGGCACAGACTCTCATAGCTAAATTACTGATGTTGGGCATGGATGATGTGTGGAGAAGTAGAAATGTGGGGCGTGGCTGATATACACACAACTCTGCTTACCATGAGGTGCACACTAGAATCGACTACTGGTTTGCCACCGCGGGGATCAACCGCAGCATTAAACACTGTAACGTCCTACCACGCACGCTATTAGACCATTCCCCCATACTACTAGTGATAGAGGCCCCTCTCAGGAAAATTCCTCCCTTTACATGGCGCTTTCCACCTTACTCGCTCCTGGACCCGGTCTTTCGTGGAGAACTAGCGGAGTCTATTGACGTATTTTTCGAAAAGAATGTAGGCTCAGTGGAGGACTCTCAGACTGTGTGGGAGGCATTTAAAGTCTACATACGAGGCATTGCGATGTCTAAACACTCCAGTGTCCTGAAAGCGATAAGAAACAGGCTGGCAGAACTAAAAAATCAGCTGCGAGCCCTTGAGGAGCAGCAGCGGAATCGACCGGATGAGGCCACGGAGGAGGGGATCAAACGCCTCCTAGTGGAGTTCCATGACGAAGCGGACAGGGAGGTGAAACATTTGGGCAAATACGCCACGGCGCGTACATACGGAGAAGGAGAAAGGCCTGGCTCGGTACTGGCTAACATCCTTAAAGGCCGAAGGGGGAAATCGCTGGTTTCGGAACTGAGAGATGTGGACGGTAGCAGAGCCACAGATGAGGCAGATATAGCTTCTATCTTTAGGGAGTACTACTCAGACCTATACTCCTCGAAGTCTGGGGACATGTCGGCGGAAATTTTAGATTACCTGGAACACATAAAGCTCCCGTTCCTCTCTAACGCAGACAGGGAATTTCTTATGTGCCCTATACAACAGGACGAAATTAGAGACGCCCTGGCCTCGAGGAGATCAGGCAGCGCGCCGGGTATGGATGGCCTGACGGTCGAAATTTACAAAACTTTTCAGGAACAGCTTTTGCCACTTCTCCACACACTGTTGGGAGACGTCTGTCTCCAGGGTACCATGCCTGGCTCCATGAGAGAGGCAATGATTATCACCTTCCTTAAGCCTGGTAAGGCGCACAACGAGTGCGGATCCTACCGACCGCTGTCGTTGCTCAACGAAGATACCAAGATGTATGCAACAGTGCTAGCGACCAGATTAGCACTACTTGCCCCTGGGTTGGTGGCCCCGGAACAGGCAGGGTTCATACCCAGCAGGAACTTGACGTACAATATTAGGACTGTATTAGGAACCATTCAACATGTTAAGCAGGATGTATCGGCCGTGGCTCTTTTCCTTGACATGGAGAAGGCGTTCGATTCGGTTGAATGGCCGTTTCTGCTCCAGGTGCTGCGACGGATGGGACTTGGGGAACCCTCTCTGTAAATGGTGGGCGCCCTTTATGTGGGGCCCTCGGCCAGAGTGCGTGTTGGGAACGCGGTCTCGAAACCACTTTACATCGGATGGGGAACCAGACAGGGGTGCCCCCTATCCCCCTTGCTATATGCACTGGCGGCAGAGCCTTTGGCTTGCGCGCTAAGGGAATACCACATTCACGAGGGCGTACATTTCCCGACCTACAAAATAGTAGTGTCTATGTACGCGGACGACACGCTGTTGTATGCGCACGACCCTGCGACGACACTCCCCCCACTTCTAAGGGAGGTTGTGCGATTTGGAGCGCTATCCGGCCTTAAAGTTAACTGGGCAAAATCTGTGGTGCTGCCGCTAACGCCTGTGACTAAACAGGTGGAGACGGAGTACCCCCTACAGTGGACCGAAAACCGATCAGATACCTGGGAATACAAATTCACACGGATCCGGACCTGCTCGTAAGCCAAAACTATGGCAAAGCGATTAGTAAATTGGAAGACGACGTAGCACTTTGGAGTAAATTGCCTCTTATGCTAATGGGCCGCATTGCCATTATGAAGATGGTGGTACTGCCGAGGTTT
This sequence comes from Lissotriton helveticus, assembly GCF_964261635.1. NCBI lineage: Eukaryota > Metazoa > Chordata > Amphibia > Caudata > Salamandridae > Lissotriton > Lissotriton helveticus. The sequence goes on from NC_136059.1 coordinate 648,164,041, forward strand.
TTGTTCCTCTTTAATGCCCTTCCAATAGTGCTCTCTAGGGCTTTCTTTCAGAGGCTGACAAGCCTTATGATCAGTTTGGTATGGGCGGGAAAGCAGCCGAGAGTCAAGTGGACGACACTTACTTTGCCTTACAACATGGGAGGCTTGGCGGCCCCAGACCTTGAACTCTATTACAGAGCTGCTCAAGCGTCACATCTACACACCGGGATCCATGGAGACAGGCTAATCCCACATGTCCGCATGGAGCGCCTCTTTGCGCACCCGCAGCCTCTTCCGGCCACGATTTGCATGCCGCTGGATCGCCGAACTGGAGTGTTGGACTCCATTACTGCTACTAGCTATGCATAGCACTCACTCCTGCAACGGCGGGGGGGGGGGCGCTGCTATACTCGCCGGATATGCCACTGGAATGGATGCTCTGGCTCCCGCCCAAGGCCGAGAAGGGGGTCACCAGGGAGTTGGCGAAATTGGGTCTCTGCAGAGCAGGCGATCTTTTCCAGGACGGAGTGGCCAAGGACTGGGATCAGGCGCGAGGGGATTGCAGTGAGCCCCCTATGCTGCAATGCTTCCAATTCCACAGGACCCCGAGTGCCCTCTTGGAGCTGCTTGGTTCGGATATGGTGGAACCCCCAGAAGTACCTGAACTGACCTATGTTATCACACACAAGGAGCCTCGGAAGCTTCTCACGAATCTCTACAGAATAGCTAGATCGCAAGGAGAGTGCCAGCTTATGAAGGCAAGACTGGCATGGCAGAGAGACCTTGAGATCACATTAGATGACGCGACATGGCGGTATTGCTGTGACAGTACGAAGCGGATCTCGCTTAATGGTAAGCACAGACTGATTTACTTTAAGTTCCTGCAAAGAGTGTATTACACCCCGGAAAGGCTACATAGATACGGCCTGAGGCAGACGGCACAATGTGAACGTTGCCATGCTGCTGACGCTGACTTTATGCACTTGGCCTGGATCTGTCCGGGCATACAGTCCTTCTGGCGTGATATCTTTTCGGAAATTAGTAAAATTCTAGACGTAGACATGGTCCTGGATCCGGGTGTGACGCTCATAGGCAACTCCAGGAGGCTGCCGGTTGCGCTTCGCAGACTCACGGATATGGGGATGTTAATGGCTAGGAGAGTTGTAGCGCAGTGCTGGATGAGAGGACTGCTCCCGACCAAGGCTAGATGGGCGCGAGACATGCTGTACTGTAGCACACAAGCGGAAAACTACAGTGAACTGCTGCCCCCCAAAAGCCGCCTTAAGAATTTTTGGGCATTGTTCCAAACTTACCTCAATAGGAGGCAGCGGGAGGACAGTGACAGCCCGGAACGGGAGACCCCAAGTTAGAGGCATACAGTGGCTCGAACCTGCATCTCCGCAAGTGGAGGGGGATGTTGTGCGTGTGCCCCAGCGAGTGTGTTGTGGAGAGTGATGGAGGTATGGAACGGAGTGAGAGGTGATCAGAGGGATACGACAACACCTTTTTAAACATAGCCTATACTCGGCTTGGCTGGGACACAAAGTTCGGGACGGACATTTGGGTAGGGTTAGCTCAGAGGGGGCGTAGACACCACTAAGAGTCGTGCTAGAGATAGGAGTAGCGGTGGTACAGGTCTGGACTTCACATAGATGGACGCAAATGGGCACACATGATTGCTATGAGACGGGGAGGGGTGGGGGGAGGGATAGGGCCATTGACCACATTGGGGGTTGGTGTTTGTTCAGTTAGGGCACGATTTCTTATGTCTTGGCTATTGGAAGCGGAGGAATGGGGGGTGGGGGGGGGGGAGAGAGTGGGGACGTACTGGTGAATAGAATGTTGAAAATGCATGTGACAACTGCACCCTGCTCTGCCGGCAATGAAGACTGCGTACTGGTAAACTGCTGCTAGGAATGCGCCGCCGGACCCCCGGGTTGTCGGCTGTCTCTCTGACTCAGCCCGAGTAAACACGTTCTCGCTGATGTCATTTACATTCTCAACACAGAATGTTAAACTTAATGCACAGAAATAAATAAGAAAGCAATAAGAACAAATACTTAAGGAAATAGTCTTGAAGATACAATGGTGACTTCTTAACTCTAGTACTTCGAGTAAGAGAATCAGGACAAACTTTGTTGTTAAAACTCTGCGAAAAATCATTTTGTGGTAGACTAGTCTGAGATTTCGATTTATCATGAGCATGATCACCTTGAACTTTGCACTGAGAGTGACCATACTTGGACTGAAAAAACGAGATTTAGACTTGATATATTCATTTCCCTTCGTACACTTTGTTAAACGAGACATGCTCCAAACATCCCCTCCAGCAAGCATAACAACGTTTCTCATAACTTTAATAATATGCCTTGGGCCAAAATACTTAGATTCACCTTTTGGCGACCAGACTGCTTTCTTCACATAAACAAGATCACCCACTCTCCAAGAAAACCGTCTTGCCCCCATTTTAATATCCAACCTCTGTTTATAATTGTTTTGATATTTGTTTACCCTCCAGTTATTCACAACACAACCTCTGTCTTTTATACTCAACCATAAGGGATTAAGTTTAGAACCAGCTGTTCTTCCCTTGAGTTTCTTAAAAGGTGACTAACCAGCCACACTGTTTGGAGTATTTCTGTGTGCCCATAGCTTTTCTCAGAGTATAGGTTTAAGCGGAACTCTCATTTCTAAGGCAGTCTGAGCAGGGGCTCTAATCAATCTATTCATCCTCTCAACTAAACCATTAGCTTGAGGGGTATAAAGAGCAGCCTTTTGGTGGTTGACGGATAGATCTTTAAGAAAATCCGACATCTCTTGAGAAGTAAACTGAACCCCATTGTCAAGAAACAAGGATATCAGAACACCCTCACATGTGAAGGCATCCTTGAGAAATTCAATGATATTTTTTGTCACAACTGAACTCATGCAAGAAGCAGACACCCATTTTGACGTGTAATCCACCAGGACAACAACAAATCTCTCAGAAAGAGCTAAATTGTCAAATGGACCAACTATGTCAACTGCAACTTCAGACCAAGGACGTTCAGGTATAGCAACAGGAGAAAGAGGAGTAGACCTTACTTTCCTGGATTTGTCATTCCCAGCACAAATAGTGCAATCCCGGACTATTTCTTCAACATGCCGGTAACCTCTGGCCACCAATAAGACTCTCGGATCCTAGCCTTAGTAAGACTGCGGCCAAGATGCCCTTCATGTGCAAGGTTAATAATCTTTTCACGCATCTGAAATGGGGGTATCAACCTATCACCCCGCAAAAGCTCACCTTGCATAATGTTTAACTCGTCTCAAACATTCCAGTAACCTTTGGCTAGTCAGGAACCTCTTTTAAACAGGGCCAACCATTGACAGTAAAATCCATAACTGTTGCCCTTGCTTCATCACTGACAAAACAATTTTGCCATTCTTATTTGCTAATAGCTGACTCCTTTACCCAAGAAACATTCACACAATCAAAATTGCACACAGAATACTTTTCCAAAGGCATTCTCGAAAACAAATCTGCCGGAACATTTTTAAGTCCAGGCAAATATTCCACACATAAATTATATTCCTAAAGCCCTTCAATCCATCTCTTAATTCTTGAGGTGGTGCTCTCCACATTCCTACATGAAAACATGTCCACAAGTAGAATCTGAAGTGACTGATGGCCCATGAGCAGGCAAGAGCCTCACGTTCCATTACAGAATAACGCTCCTCTGCTCCTTTTAATGACCGTGAAGCAAAACCAATGACCTTTTCTTTTCCATCAACAATCTGAGATAGAACAGCCCCTAAACCTCGCACACTTGCATCAGTGGCCTAAAGTTGGCATCCTTGCAATTTCACTCTTTACCTTATTAAAAGCATTTACACAATCGTCATTCCAATCAAAAACCACACCCTTTTTCATAAGTACTCTAATAGGTTGCATTACACTTGCAAAATTATACACAAACTTCGAATAATATTCGGCTAGACCAAGAAAAGATTTAACCTGGTCTTTGTTAGAAGGAGGTGGTGCCTGTAATAAAGCTTCCGCAAGGTCACATTTTGGACTGATGCCCTCACCCGAAATAGAGTGCCCAAGATATGACACTGAATTGACCCTGAATTTGCACTTCTCACTCTTTAAGGTGAGACCATGTTCCTCCAACCTAGATAAAACCTTGAAAAGAACCTCATCATGCTTAACTCTATCTTGTCCTTGGACAACTTGTCCTTGGACAAAATGTCATCTTGGAAAATATGACGGAATCAGTGCCAGACAAAACATTTTTCATCACTCTTTGAAAGCAAGCGGACGCACTTTCCAGACCGAAAGGCATCCTTACAAATCTGTAAGCACCTAAAGGGGTTACAAAAGAGGTTAGAGCTCTCGAATCTTCATGGAGCAAAATCTGGTGGTAAGCTGCCGATATATCCATAACACTAAACAAAGAAACACCAACCTGTTTTGTCAAGGTCTCATTGATGTTAGGAAGTGGTTGTATGTCAACCCATATAGTTTTTTAAACTTCTTAAGTCCACACGCATCTTAATTTTAGTTCCTTTATCCTTAGAGACCAAAACCATGGGAGCGAGCCATTCTGAGGACTCAATTTCCTCAATAACTCCCAAATTAATTAGTCTTTTAATTTCCTCTTGAAGTGGTTTCATCATAAGATTAGGTACTTTCCTTACTATGCACAGCTGGTTTTGCATTGTCCTTTAACATTATTTTATGGTTGAAACGCTTCAAAAAGGCCAAGTTTTCCACTGAAAACCCTGGGAAACTTCTCTATAATGTCTTGAACATCACCTGTAGAGAAACCAACATGACTTGTTCAGGTGCATTTGGGTTCAAAACAATGCCAAGATCTCTTTGGTGGCGCCAACCTAAGAGATTATCGCCACGCTTGGCAACATAAACTTTACCTACCAATTCCATGTCTTTGAACACAATAGATTGTATGGAATATCCTATTAAGTCAATTTTTTGTCCTCCATATCCTACAGGATTAATATCAGGTGACAAAAGTTCTATTTTGTTGTTACCAAAAGTGTGTCGCTTATCAGAGTATATGGGGAATCAGAATCAGCAAAACTGGAACAACTTCATCCCCAATGCACACATCACATTTAGGCAAAGTCACACTGTCAGAATCTACAGACTTTACTTAATTTACAAGCTCAGGTGTACCATCAGTAATACAATGAATTGCTTGTTGTGAGAATTCCTCATAGTCGTCAATCAAATTTACTCGGGTGTTCCTACATATTCGAGCATAATGTCTCTTTTCCCCACAATTCCTGCAATTTGTGCTTCTGGCATAACAATTTGGAAAGTTAGGCCGGTGATTTTGGCGCCCACACCTTGGGCATTTGAATTTCCCATCCTTATTTGGATTAAAATTGAACTTTTGTTTGTCAGTTTTGGTAGAACTTTTCTCCTGCTTACTCATTGCTTTATTGACAACTGCCACTTGGTTTTCAGAGGAGGTATTCTCGTGGTAATCTTTGTTTAAATTGACAACAGGTTCAACATGGCTCGAGCTTTTACGTATTTGTTTTACCCAATGAGAAGTGTGTTCAACACTCAACAATGGTTATGGCCTCTTTTAAATTAGGATTTTTTTTTCAATAATTTTTCCTGAATTTTAGGATCATTTGTGCACCGAACAAGTTGATCATGAATAAGCGAGTCCGTCAATTGTTCGAATTAACACGTTTGTGCTAATGACTTCAGAGCTGCAACGTAATTTCCAACTCTCTCTCCTTTTCCTTGAACAAGCACGAAAAATTTGTGTCTTTCCATAACCACATTCAGACGTGCTGCAAAATGTTTTTGTAGTAAAAGAATACTCATTTCATAAACATAATTCGGCTCTCCTGCCCCTCTGCCGATAGGTATAGGATCTAAACTGTCAGATATTCCTACCCTCAATGCCAAGATTGTGCAACAAAACACCTTGCTTCCTTGCAGCAGAAAATGTTTCCCCAACAATGGCAATCAATCAAGATAATAATTAACAAAATAAATTCCTACTTTCAAAACAGATTTCATTAAACAAACCAAACTGAAAGAGCTTTTGTTTACAACAGAAGTCTCCTTCACTTCTGCAAAAGAAATTTATCGACTGCAGATACCACAAACTCCACGTAAAATACACTCCCTTTTAAATACGAACCTCCAATTACACTTTGTGAATTGTTACACAATTTTCAACACATCTCACACTCAAGGTCTGGCACACTTTTTTAACACGGTCTCCTACGGCCTTTTAACACGCTTTCAAACTATTTTTCTTTTAATACCAGACTTCATTCATTCGATCATCTCTGGAATAACAGGAACAGTGCCCATAATTCTCGCTCTCTTTGCGGCCATCCTACTACTAATTCTGCCTGTAAAAAATGGCTACGCTCTCTGTGGTAACAACTATGTCCGACAGAATACGCCTCTACACCAAGCTACATCAATACTGTAAAAAAAATGGAAAAACTTTTAGGCTATCTGCCTTTATCTATTATCGGAGCCAGCTACAACATAACATTTATTTACACATATGCAATCTGCGTACAACCATCTTTTGATTGCAAAACTTGCCCAGTCGACTGGCGAATGGATCTATGCCTTGCCAACATCCCAACAATCGCTCCAGATATCCACCAGGTAATGCGTTATCTTGAAAACCATGAATGTGATTGTTCTGGCAGTGAAGCAAAGATGAATGCAATGCAAAAAGGTATCGTGGCTGAATGGGATTTCTGCGCAGCCGCGAAAGATCTCCTGCAACGTGCAACCTTTCACAACATCGCAGATTGCCTGCCAATTCAAATTGTCGCTCCCACATTCGAGGAGCATTACTGACCCTTCGAGGATATGAATTGGATTGCTTTGCTTTTTTCACACAATGGCAACAATAACCTCTTGGAACATTACGCATCTCAAGCCGCTGAAGAACTTCTGGGCTGCAATCTCCAAGACTTGTAAGAAACTAACGTTATTCTTGGATGGATTTGTTGAATTTTTCTTTTTACTTTTTCCTTTAAATTTTTGATAATACACTTCAATTCTACAACCTTGATATAATAACTTTCTAAGTATACTCAGACATTTGAACTCTGTCTTCATTACTACCCCTTACATCTCCACTCTAACCAGAGAACAGTGATGTATGGCCTATGCAAATACGCTACTTACTTGCTAAATTAGCCTAAACCCAACACCCATAGAAACCACGCCTATTCTTTGTGCACACGTCTCTCTGCCTGCCTGTTATCCACATAGCCCTTTCACACAAATTTACTGAGCCTCTGCTCACAACCTGCCGATAAAAACGAAAAAAGACAACTTTGTTTAGGAACTGGTTAGCAGTGTGGTAATAGTATCCTACCTTTATTTTCATTATACAATTTAGTCATTCATGTCTAATAGCTATTGTTTATTTCACATAGAACGGTAACATGTAATGTAGAATTCACTGATGCAGGAGCTTCGGTTAGAATACTTTCAAAAAGGGGGTGGTGATGGACAGAGTATCTGAGTTAATCAGAACACTCCTACCCAGTCCACAGATCAGGGCTTGATCCATCACCGTTTTTTAGCTCACTGCACCATCCCAGTTCAGAACCTGGCTATATGCAAATTAGTCTGTCCCTGGCCCAGTGCATCATGGGAACAGGGCAGACCAAACTACCAAGCCAATTCTTCACTGGAAAGGAAACAAGCTTCCGGGGACCGGTTTCTGGCATTACAGCCGTCTTCGGCCCGGCTTGCTTGAATCCTGATGGTGCAGTGAGCAAGGGACTCATCTTTGGACTGGGTAAGAGTGGTCTGCTTAATTCAGGCACTCTGTTCATCACCACCCCCTTTTCTGAATCATTTTGTCCACCATATGCGTGGAAGGGTATACTCAGATGTGAGTCCCTTGCTCATTGCACCATCAGGATTCAAGCAAGCCGGGCCGACGACGCCTGAAATGGCAGAAACCGGTCCCCGGAAGCTTGTTTCCTTCCCAGTATAAGAATTGGCTTGGTAGTTTGGTTTGCCCTGTTCCCATCATGCACTGGGACAGGAACAGACTAATTTGCATATAGCCAAGTTCTGAGCTGGGATGGTGCAGTGAGCTAAAAAACGGTGATGGATCAAGCCCTGATCTTTGGACTGGGTAAGAGTGGTCTGCTTAATTCAGGCACTCTGTTCATCACCACCCCCTTTTCTGAATCGGTTAGAATACAGCAGAAGCGGTTGGAGTTTGTCTCAGCTCAATGCCTTAGCAATCTACAAGAATGTTTTTTTGAAACAGCTGAAGACAATAATGTATGGTTTGACCAGAAAGGTACCGAATGTGCTTCTCAGCGGAGGGGGGGGAGGGTGGGTGGGGGTGGAGGAGGGGGGAAGGACCCCCCGAGAAAATTTTGAAAAATGAGTGGGCAAATGGTGCATTTTCAAGCAAATTTGACAACACATGCACTTTACTTTTCACAGTCAAAACGAGGTGAGGGTTGGCTTAAACTAACTGATAATTGGCCAAGACCAACGCTCACCTCCTTTTTGACTGAGGAGAGTAAAGTGCATGTCGTTATGTAGATGGTTATGTAGATGCTTGAAAACATACATCCCCATCTAGCACTCTTTCGCCATATCGAAAACAGAAACTTGTGGGCAAGTATGTAACAGATGTAAGGAGAAGTTTCCACTCAGTCGCCTATATCATCACATTTTCATATGTCATGTAACAGATGACAATTCAGGTGCCCTGATTCCCTATGTTTTACGGCATCCCTATAGCAAGTTCTATTCGGGCAAGGGCTTATCAATATTCATGAAGTGGGCCGTGCTTCATGTGATATAGCCTGACCCCTTACATGTGAAGCATGATCCCATCTCCCACCACGTGAACCACATTGTGTGTTCCCCGTTACACACTTTATTTCCCTTGCTTTTTTCTTATGTTTTGGATTGATAATGTAGTGCAGATGTAGCAAAAAAGAGCAGAGGATAGCTTTACAGACACAATTTTTTATTGCAGCAGCATCTACAACAAGATGAGTTGGGCACAGAAGAATAGACTGCTGTAATGTGTTTGGGTCTTTCTGATAGTAGATTAAGCAAACCAGGATGTGAAGGGTACACAACGAACAGCTTATTTTTCACTCATTTACATTTTAACAATTTGTGTGACAAGATGAAAAAGAGCAGTTTGTAAAGAACCAAAATATTTTTTATGTACCAAAGACGAGATCTGAATCTAGCTTACTAGGTTCCAACGTTTATACAAGAAACAACTCCTATGACCGACCGCCTGGCAAGTTTGGTTAAATAATGGATATTGCATTAAGTGTAAAAAATTACTCAAGACATTTAGATTTATACTTCATCTCCTCTAAGCATTACTACAATATTGTCCCTCAAGAAACCCATTCAGAACGTGTATTTTCATTTATTTTGGTTTCGCTGCATGAGAAAAACGCTTAATTATGCGGTTCAGTTTTGCTTGGCAAGGCAGGCGTAAGTGTTAATTTTAATAGCAGTCCAGGCATTAGTAACAAATACGCATACTATGTCATTGCCTTTTTTTCTCAATAAAGCCAGAATTCATAAACAAACACTTAACGTTTCTATCAGGTGAAACTTATTAGACGCTCTTGGCTTTGTAAGGTGCATGAGAAGTTCTAATAAGCGCATAATCATGCTTTTCATTACATTTGGAAAATGAGCTGGACAGTCTTTTGGCATTTACAGGAGGTCGAATAAGACTTCTTTTTTACGGATTTCAAAAGGAAAAAAAAACACTTGACTTGTGAAAGGCATCAGCAAGCCATGCCTCACTGCCAGAGCCGAGAAGAACCCCGGCCAATAGAACGCGCCGAACCATCAAGGCGCCGAGTGCCAGCTAATGCAACAGCATGTCTGAGTCTTTAGCGCCCAATGGCCTATGTGACATGCCATGGCTTTCTCAATCCACTTCCCACTGGAAAGGTGCCCACAGCTGTAAACCCAAGCGGACATTGGCACCCTGGTTGGAATTTTCGCTAACTAGGAACTCAGCAGCATGGGCACGGAAGCTGCATCCCCCTTGTAGGCGGACCCTTCAGAGCAGGGTGGAGGTCGATGTGTCCATTTAATGCGCAGGTGCTTTAAAGATGGGAAAACTGGCCAGGGTGGAGGTCAATTTACAGTATTTTTAACCAGAAACATTCAAAAGCATCACAAGTGTATACATGTCCCATATGCAAATCAATAACAGTGAGAGATACATTTGAGCAGTCGTGGCTGCAATACTCGTGGGGTGGGGGTTAAAATTAAAAGAAAACGTACCTGACTGGGTCCACGCCGCCTCGCCTCTGCTCCTGGGCCGGGGTCCCACGTTCTTAACAGGAACAGACATGCTGCAGCTCCCTCCCCTCCTGTAACCCAATAACAACGCTGCAATGGCACCGTTGTGATTGGTGCGGAGACCTGGACAGCGCCCAGCCGAGCACCAGTAGGGAAGAATTGTAGAGTGCGCATGACTGCTTTGGTCGGCCCCAGGGCCGACCAAGCAGTCAGGGCACTCAGAATGGTGCAAGCCACTCCTCCCCGACCCGCCCACCCACCCCAACCAGGCACACCCTCCCGCCCCCAACCAGGCATACCCCTGCCCGCTGCTTTCTCGCAGCACGAGAAGCAAAAATAAAATGGTATTTAGAATACCATTTTATTTTCTACTTCTCGCACTGCAAGAAAGCAGTGGGGTGGTGCTCCAACCCCCTTATGGAGCGGCCGCCACTGTATACATACATATATATGCAATGGCACCGTTGTGATTGGTGCGGAGACCTGGACAGCACCCAGCCGGGCACCAGTAGGGAAGAAATGTAGAGTGCGCATGACCTCTTTGGTCGGCCCCAGGGCCGACCAAGCAGTCGGGGCACTCAGAATGGTGCAAATTACTCCTCCCCGAGCCGCCCACCCACCCCAACCAGGTACACCCTCCCGCCCCCAACCAGGCCTACCCCTGCCCGCTGCTTTCTCGCAGCACGAGAAGCAGAAAATAAAATGATATTAAGAATACCATTTTATTTTCTACTTCTCGCACTGCGAGAAAGCAGTGGGGTGGTGCTCCAACCCCCTAATGGAGCGTCCGCCACTGTATACATACATACATACATATATCACAAAATCCACAAACTAGAAGCGCTTCACATTTTGGATGCACATAGTGCATAATATAGATGGCTGCAATGTTTCTATTCAGTGAGTGGAGTGCAGCCTCGCGTCGAAGCACTCACCTGTGATTCTGAATATAGCCAGACCCCCCAGGATATTGCGGCATGGATTAGCAAATTTAGCGGCACAAATATGGAAATTTAGCGGCATTTTGCGGCACTTTATTTTACTCTTTATCATTCATTTTCAGTCTTAAATCAATACAAAATGTTTTAGCAGAGTATTAACTTTAAAATAGGCGTGTTTAAAGTTCTGCCTGGCTTGACAGCTTACTGTTTGAAGGTTTTTCTTATAAGATGTGACTGACCACAATGCCATTGGGGTACATCAACTAGTCTATCGTCTATATTTTACTGACAACAATCTCACGAAACCCCATTTTACTGCTGAAAACAAGCACATTGGTTATTTGGAAGAATTTTTTCTACATAAATCTGAGAGTAGTGAGGATAACGTATACATACTGTTGTTAAACTTCCCTCAGGAAGCATCTAGTAGCGAGTCAATTTTTAGTGACGTACATTTCTGGAAGTAAACACACTGGTGAATACTCGCTTTCTTATCTATCTTTATTATTTTTTTGCTCTAAAGGCCTTGTGCAGGCATGTGCCGAGTGGAAGGGCATTTCCCAGCTCTTCCATTTTTTATGAAACTCTGCTGCAGAAATCTTTTTTTAATCACAGGCACACATCCTTGTGAAATAAGAGCCTAATCAGGAGGTTGGAAATGCACTCCTTGCAAGGGTTCGAGCCCACTGCATGAGGCGCTGTCTACATAAGTGATGTGTACATACCAAGAATGTTTTATCCAGTTCTATTTAGGGCGAATTTTGACGGAAGGGATTAGAGTGCTTTAAATGAGCATTTAGTTATATTACACTAGATCAGATTTGTATTTTAAAATGTGTATAGGCACGGGGAGATGAACTGAATTGCCTAGAATCACGGGCTGTTGAGCAGACACCGAGACGTCTAAATCCAGCATTTCTGACCATTAGGCCACATCCTCTCTCCCTCTCTCTTTATACGGGGTGAACCGACTTTCTTCTCTGTGACTGGCTTGTCCTTGCATTGCTGCAATATCCAATCCTATTAGCTGTTTGTCCTGGTGCGCTGCTGGGGGTGGAGGAAAGGCGTGACCCTGTTCAGCTCTGTCCATCCTTGACTTGTTACAGCTCCTCCAAGCCAGGATAGAAGTCCTTTCACCCCCACTGCCATTTACAGCCCGCTCCTCCCAAAAGGTCAAATTAAGCTATTTTGTGTACTTCCATGCCCAGCAGCACCCGAGTACTTCACTGGTCTTTTGAAGACCAATTGCATGTTAATAAGGCTTTGTTGTTGTTTCACCCCTTGTAAGAGCCCCTGCAGCTCCACTCTGCCGATTGCTTAGAAATGCTCTAGTTGCGCCTCTGACCCCATGTGCCTTTTCGCCTGCTTCTCTCCTCTACCTTATCTCTAATGCTGTATGGAAACACGTAGTGACGTGTGTGTTTGCGTACATCCATTAAGAAGACACTATTTTTTTAAAATAGCAGCAGGGACACTCTTTTCGCGGCCGAAATGGTAAATATCGCGGCCATCGCGCTTTTCGGCTGATTTCGCAATTTTTTTCGTGAATCGCGAAATCGCGATAAGCTGGAGGGTCTGTATAGCTTCTCTCCTGTGGCATTCTGCAATCATATGCTAAAATGTTCAAGACTAAAACAGGAGCAGGTTATGGCTTGAGATTTATAAGAAAACCAGGGGCAAACAAACAGATTCTTTCCAGTGCATCCTGCCTGCTAGCGAATGTATATTCTGCTAGCGAGAGCACCCTGAGCATGCACATAGGTCACAGTTTAAGATGCCAGAGGGGCGACGTAGCATTCTACACAACTCAAAATAGATAATTAGGTCACCTGAGATGGGAAAGCTATCGCTTTGCACCGTGTATGCTTCACAATGCAGTTCCTTGCCAAGATGGGGTGCCAGGTGTGTTTGATATCTATTTGGCTTTGCTTTTCTATGGGGCTGTTGTATTTATAGCGCTGGATGGATGCCGATCATTGTGCCCTTCTCTGCAATGAGTGTTCGATGCAACAGCAATACAGCAATCTCTAAAATTCGATTTTTACTGATCTGTACAGGAAAAGCAGTCAGGACCAAGCAACAGCACGGTCACCTACAAAGTAGCCCTTAAATGGATGAAAATGGCCTCAGTGTATGCTCAAAAAGTAATTGGGCAATGTGCTCGGGAAGGCCTGCTCATCGGAAGAGGCATATCGCATGCATGCCCTTGGAGATACCTAAAAATGGAACAACAATGGGCCAGCAAATGGGAAGCAATGGGAAGCAATTAGCCTTAAGTCCAGAAGTAGATACAGCATGTCTAGATTCGAGACAGCGCATGCGCATCATCTAGAGCAGAGACATAAAAAAGACCCAATCTTAATGAAGTTCCAGAACATAGTCCATTTCAGGAACATCTTTGGTCTCTACAAACCACAACATAATCCTTTTGCCCACACAAACGGACAGGACCCACCAAATGCCATCCAGAGCCTCCTCCACACAAGCAAAATTGAAATAACCTTCATATGTCAAACAACAAATTACATTCCACATTTAAAAAAATTTTTTTACAGAGTTTTATATAGCGCAAACTTGATCCAAATCGGGTATCAGAGCGCATTACATAGAACCAGTTGCGTTACATGAGGAACCAGTTGCGTTACATGAGGACACATTCATTTTTTTGTTAGACAAGGGGAGATTAAGTGATTTGCCCAGAATCACCGGTTGTTTAGCGTCGTAGTCGAGGCTCGAACCCAGTTCCCCAGATTCGAGGACGACCGCCCTACTCCTGCTTCAACACTGTGCAGGGCCCTTTGAGCATGAGATTCAACCCTTGCTGCCTTTATCCCAACCAACTAGCTCAGCAGACCTCACTAGTCTTTTTTCCAGGAGGGGTAATGTGTCTTGAAGCACAAGGTGACCTATTCGTGCTAGATTAAACAAATAATTATACTGGATAACTCACCACCACAGACTTCGGCATCACAGGCTTAAATGCAGAGCAGAACTCTAGGAGCCTTTTCTCATAGTATTTGCAAATGGTCAACTCTTCATGTGGCTCAAGAAGAACCATATCTGCAGCTGGAAACTTTGTATATAAAATGAGATAAAAAGATCAATGTTACCATTATGTTTTGGTCACTGTGTCAAGAAGTACATTTCAGCAAGACTGGGGAATACTTAACTTTTGATACACACATTTTAAAGAATTTAGACAGCACATGAAATCATCAACTAGTACATTTGTATTAGCTGATCACCAAATGCATTACATTTGGCACGATTGCTGCTTATGAAGTATGCTAAAAACATCAAAACACAAAGCAATATTTTATTTACTCAATATTTGCTGAACAGATGTCCAATTTCTAAAACTTAGTAACTCTAAAAGAAAGAAAACGTGAAAAGGTGCCATTGTTTCACGAATATTTTAATCACTGTTGTTCAACCATACATGATGAAAAGAGGGAAAGATTGACACATTTCAAATATTTTTTATGATCTGTAAGTTTATGAACAGATAAAAGTTTAATTACATTGAAAAACCCTACATATAGCACTATAGTGTCTCGTGCATTTGAGGTCCTACTCCAGTTGAAAACGTCCATCATTCTGTAGTGTAGTTCCTATATTCCCAATAGGCTCTGCGCATTGGAATAATTTATCCTATAGATGCGACATAGGACTTAGGTCGACTAGGTCTCTCTTGAATATATTAGACTTATTTGTGAGTGCCAGCTAGCTCAGAGGTCACTAGAAACTTTCTCGAATAAACAAGGGATTAGTTTCTGACAACCGCATAAACATGACAACTTTGTTTCCCCAAGATAAAACGTATCTTCAGAGTCATGGAAACAATAGATCGATATTTTACTCCATCAATCGTGCAGGCTTTGTTTCGTTAGAGGTGCAGGGAAATAGAGAGACGGGCGTTTCAATAAAACTATTTAATGAAAAGCCTTCTTTCTCATGCAGAAGAAATGAACTGCTACAATCGTAATACGGGCTGCAAAGTATAATACGTACAGAAAGAAGAGTATTATGAAATAAAACTGTAAAAGCATGGTATGGTTTCTAAGCCATAAAATACATACATAAATAAATACTAAAAGTACTCAACTGGTGCTTCTAAAATACGCCTACCCCGATGTACCTAACCTAAGTCTAGTACGAGGGAAGAAGTAAGTGAGGTGTAGCATAAGTTTAGTATTCTTTGCCAAGAATCTATCCAATATTTCTCTTAGGGTCTAATCGGCTCCGTACCTTGGTTTAGAATGAAGGAGGTCTGGTATCTCTCTGTCTCAGGACTTGATTTCCCATCACCCCGCAAGGGGAGCTTGGAAACACTAGAGCTGGATTTCTCGGCAAGAGAAAAGATAGCGTCTTTCTCAGTGCGTCAGCTGGAGGGTCGCTTCCTTCGGCACTTGCTGTAGTGAGCTGTGTCGAGCAAGAAGATAGTCGAACTGCTCCAAACCATTGTGTGTTTGCTAGGGCAAGTGTGGGCATATTTATATATTTAAGGTGCAGAGTTTGACGTAAAGTTGGACATAATGTCATCAAAGAATCGCAGTTCTTTGAAAACTCCATGAGTTCTTGGACAAATCAATATTCAAGCAAGGGGAAGTCCTGGACTGCTGAAGCCGAGTTTTCCAAGAAATCGTGGCTTTTTGGAACTAGTGGAAGTATCCATGCCTGTATTTGGAGTGCACGGGCTATGTCTAAATATGGTTATGATTTCTATGCCTATATAAGGACAAGGTGATATATACCCATATAAGGGCATGAATCTGGAAAATTACACTAGGGTCCTAAAATGCTATACAACACCCACTCCACTTTATTATGTTCGACATTACTAAATTCTAAGCATTTAAAACATATCTAAAGCGTGTGTTTACAATCCCTCCCAAAAATACATAAAATACATTTGAAATGGTTGCACACGAAAATGAGCATTTGTACTGTAAGTATTTGAAAGCAATGATTTCATTTTAAGCATATAATATGATATTGGCAATGCTAACAGACTGATTCATGAAAATTACATTTATGAAATGGCTCTTAAATACAGAAGAAAAAGGTCGAGACCATCCCATAGCAGAATATATCAACTGGTTTGGTTTGTGGATAAGGTTAATGTTGTTTCTAGGAAGCATTCAAAGAATTCTTGTTCTCTAAGAATACTTCTACTTTAAGCAGATTACTTTGTGCCAAAGTTCTATTTTGGAAAAAGTCAAATCAAATCGTAGAAAAATAGAGTTCCAAAGTTAGAAGTTTTTTTTTTGTTTTGAAAAACGAAGGTCGAATTCAAAGTTGATAGAACGCTGTGTGCTCATTTCGAAAGTTATTCTCGGTGTCAGAAGAAAACATTAAATCTTCTAAGCTGGCAAAGAAATCGATTACCACAGTAGGTGAAAGTTGAACTACTTCATAAAGTAGATCAATCGTACACAGATGAGAAGCATCGCCGTCAGCGTCAGTCGCATTTAGCAATGTTCGCACTTGATAGTACCTGTGTGCCTGTTGGTCCACGTATCTCACCGTCAGCTGGATTTGCTGGTGAGACCTCAATGAATGCCGTCATCAGGATTGGTAGCCGCTGGAGACAACACAATGCATGAGCCGTTACCGAACCAAGCAAAACGTCAACATCCGTTGGCAGTGCTGATGGAAGTGTCAGACAAATATCCAACACGCATTCCTCTCCACAAAGCTGGCATCGTAGAACAGATAAGATGCAATCTTGCCAGATTGGTCTGAATAACAGGAACCACGTGGTATTCAGATCTCTCAAACGAGCCAAGCCAAGAATCTGTATCATGCACTCACAACACTGCATTGCTAGAAGAGTATTATCCATGGTAATCTGGCTATCGCTTATGACTGGACTTGCCATAGCGGAGCAGAAAGAACAAGAATAGTACTCCCACTATGAGTCCCAAAATGAGACGCAGGCCGCCAAACACAGAGTGCACGAAGTTTGGAAAAATGCCTATGACTGCTTCAAAGGTTGCTAACGGTCCCGAAAAAATCGTCTTAAATACATGTACAATACCACTGGTATCAGACATGTTTAAGATACGACCTAACATTTCTGCGAAATGTATGGGGCAGGTCGTTGATAATAGGGCATGTATCTCTGCAGAGGGCCTTGCGACTTGCAGATCATACGTCTCTTTGGACGAGGTCAGTGGCAAAGTTTTTTGTAAAAGAACGGCTTTCATTCTGCTTAAAGTATCAATTTGTATAGAAGAGATGTTCAGTGAAGGCCATAGCGGTGACTCCCTGTCTGTCTTAGTTTTAGGAAACAATACTTGCATACAACAAGTGACCCTGGCTGACACACTAACAAGATAGGCTATTCCTGGCCTCATTCCACAACAGCTGTGATCATCAAACATTATGTAGCTCCCATTGGAAAGCTGCCTAAAAATTGGATCTATCACTGCTGCCGGAGAACCTTGCAGGTGGCAGGATAAGTTGGGCGAAGAACGATCGCAGACTCCATGCAAATTAATACCCTGACATAAAAGTGTACCGCTCAGTGTGCTTTTGCAATTTTTACCACTAAGAAATACCTCCTTTTCCCTACTCCAACATTTGTGTGTGTATGGGAAATGCCAGGTCGACTTTATGTATTCTTTACCCAACCTTTAATACAGGTCTGCTGGTATGTGTTTCAAGCAATACTGAAACTGGAAAATCGTCACTGGCAACATGATGGGGCCATGTATTATCCATTCTACGTCTGGTTTCTCAAACGGTTAATGGTAATCTTTCCAGTTTTTCTATGCTCAGCACCGTATAGTCTGCTCCCCTATGTGCCATAGAGATTTGTTTATCTGTAAGGTTAAATCCAGTAAACAATGACGTGGTATTGATTAGACGCCAAGGCACATAGCCTGAACGAAGATTTTGTAACGTCCAGTCTAGCAGCATTATAGAACGCAATTGAGACTGGCCATGTTCTAACATCAGCAAGTCATGTTCCATTATGCCTATGGCAGAGGATACAATGCTGTCCAAACATTAAATTCTGGATGACAGAGTCGTTAACCCATTGTCAACTACAGAGAGCGCTTTAAATTAATACAATCAATTTCACATATTCGTTCTGCAGTTTCCATTTGTGTGATATTCCATGCTTCATTATAAGCAGCATATATACCGGC
This sequence comes from Lissotriton helveticus, assembly GCF_964261635.1. Lineage (NCBI taxonomy): Eukaryota > Metazoa > Chordata > Amphibia > Caudata > Salamandridae > Lissotriton > Lissotriton helveticus. Next base: position 648,182,442 of record NC_136059.1, read on the forward strand.
GTATATGAAACTAATAGGACGTGGTTTACGAGGTCCTTGTAAGAAGTCTCTCAAATCAATGCCATCTTTAAGTAAAGTTAAGTGTTGTTTTATATCTGGGAGTGCAGATTTTAGTAGCCACTCAAGGCCCAGTTTTCCTACACTGTTTGTTGTTATTATCCCTGGATGTGCCTCTGGACATATCTTTGATCTGGCCTAGTTACTATAAACCCTTGTATCTTGTTCAGGAATCTATCTTGACAGTTATTCGTGTCTGTGGGCCAGATTAACCATTTTTCCCAATCAGGATTAGTTCTGTTTTGTTGTAAAATATATTTCACGTCTACCTCCTCATCTGTAGTTCCATTACTATCATGTGAGGGTTTAGGTATGGACGGTTTGTTTAAGTCTTTTATCTTAGCCAGGCCAAGACAAGATGTCTGTTGAACAGTGTCATTCAAAAACATTATTTGTTCTGGGATGAGGCAGGCTCTGAATAAGGCTTCTAACCCTTGCACCTGCCAGTCTTTTGCGCCCCAGACAGTTTTTGTACCAATGTTGTGTTTCCAAAAGGCAAAACCTACTGTGGACAATTGAGCATAAAAGGCCGCAGAATAAATGTGCTTAGTATTAGTCAACATACTTTTCATTCCTGTCTTATTAAAATTTTTAAAGTAAAATGTTTCAAGATTTGTGACATTAAAACCTGAGAAGTATGGACATTTTTCATAAAATGTTTTTGAGCTACCCTTTGGTGGCGTTGGACAATGTTCCCATTGATTAGAAGTAAAACATTTCTAGGGTTTGCAGATTTGTGCAAATGATGACCATAATGATTAAAACAATAAATGGGTTCATAATCTGATGAACCTTTTTAAGTATTCATGTTTTGTAAATTTTGCTGACATTTCTAAGTCTGCCATCATGTTATTAACAGTCTCAAAGTCCCAATCATCAGAAAATGTGCTGGATGAAACAAAGTCACTCAAGGAAACTTTAAATTGATGTGGAATCTTCAACAGCTCTACAAGACCATAAATGTCATAATCATTTCTGTCCCATGTCATACCACCAGGTAGAGGAAAGGCTGTGATATTTACTGATGACACGTCTCTTTGTTTACGATGGGATGATTTGTGTGGCTTCAGCTGCAAGTTGATGTTCTTACTTGCTGTGTCCATTTTACTATATTTCCCATTTATCAGCATTCCCAAACTTAATACAAGAATGAGCCAAAGTAGGAGAAAAAGCAAGCCTAACACAATCCAAAGTTCAACCCATGGAGATACCAGATATGTATTTGCTTGTCGGTGAAAGAGTTCTGTTACTTGTTGCTTGAACTTTTTATTTGCTGGCGTTGTTTCAGGTTCACTGGGTTCCTCAGAAAATAGCCAGAGGCAGTTCTGTCAATTGTTGGTATTGCATCAGGATGACTTGAAATCACTGGAGCTACTTGATCCCTTGTCATATTAGTATAGTCAGATGCTATATCATTGTAGACAGGAGTGTCTTGACGAACTGTTATTTGGGTCCCAAGACCTGGCACCATTGGCGTGGGTCTCCCTTCAATTTTTTGCTGTTGCCTTGTGTGTTTTTTCTGGTGTTAGATGCTTTGGGCACTGTGCCACTGCTGTCCAGTGCCACAGTGCGAGTGCTCCCTACTGTAAATTGATGTATTGATTAGTCGTTCCATGATTGGATGTTGGGTTTACGTGTCAGACCCTAGTACAGTGCACTGAGTGTGCCCAGGGCGTGTAAATCCAAATGCTGCTAGTGGGCTTGCAGCACTGGTTGTGCCACCCACAGAAGCAGCCTTGTAAAATGTGTCTAAGGTCTGCCATTGCAGAGCCTGCGTGCAGTCTGGTGCAGTCTGGTACTGTCAAGCCCCCACTTGCCAGTCCCTAAACCTTCCCTTTTCTTCATATTAGTCACCCCTATGGTAGGCCCAAGGGCAGGGTGCATTGCAAGTATAAGGTAGGACAAGCCCTGATGTGTGTGGCATGTCCTAATAGTGAATTACAGCCATTTTCGCTTTTCACTATTGCAAGGCTACCTGTTCTCCATAGGCCAGAATGGGCTGCTGGATTATTACATGTTTATAATCCTAGCGGACTCCGAGAATATGGTAGTAATTCGAGTTTAGTAGCCTGGACTCAGAATAATAAAAATACATCTTTTAGTGAAGTTTATTTTAATATTCTGTGTTTGCAAATACCACTTTTAGAAAGTAGGTATTTGCTTGCCTAACCATTTGAGCCTGCCTTTGTGAGGTTGTGTATTCCTTGTCTGGGTTTGTGTGTGACAGGGCAAAGGCTGGGGCAGCCCGGTGGTGAAAAGGGAGATCTACATCTAGATGGGAGGGAGGAGTTGCACCTGGGACCTGAATAGGGCTGGGCCTTCCCTCTACAATGCTGGCTCCACCCCCTGTGGTGCGTCTGATGTCTCTGCCCTGCACACTGAAAGAAGAGAAGGAAGACTGTCAAAAAAGTGCTCCAGGACTGTACTTGCCTTCCACAATGATGGCTCCACTTCCTGCGGGGCCTCTGATGTGCCTGCCCAGTGCTGTGAAAGGGAAGGAGAACTCTGGTAAACAAAGTGGTTCAGAACTGGCTTGAACTGGGCACAGGCCCCTCTCCCCTCAGAGAACAAAGGATTTTGGGGTATAAGTATTGGGACCCTGATCCCATGAAATTAAATCACTTCTGGACTTACAAGACGAAACCTCTGCTGAGAAGAAGGAAACTGAAGAAACTGAGGAGAGACTATTCCCAAGCTGAAGTGCTGCTTGGGGGATTGGCCTGCAGTGGTTGCCTGATTGCCAAAGAGAGGAGAAAGAACTTTGGACTTTTCTTTCAACTTGTGCAAAGATCTCCAAGGGCTTGGAAGAGAGCTTGCCCCTGACCGAAGTCCCAGGACCAGTGGACTTCACCAGCCTTTGTGAATTGCTGCTGGAAACAAGTGGCTACAGAGGCCGAGCAACGTCCGCCTCAAACAACGGAAGCTCTGCGCTCACCGACTCCGTCCTGATGCCATCAACGAGCCGTAGCCTGCACCGCGACTGGAAGGACACCGCAACTTGCAACTCTGTGCTACACCGAATCGAACTGGTCTGACTGACGCGGTCACTAATGCGGACTTCGAGTCTGTGACCGCACCGGAGTTGGGCACCACCTCGCATGCCTTGCGACGCACCGCCCGACTCGCACCGCTGTCCGGACTGACCAACGCCAGCTCCCGAACTCCGGCTCTGTCGCCACACCGTAAAGCTGGGAGCACCGTAACGAGCAACGTTCGCCTCGAACAGCGCAAGCTCTGAGCTCACCGACTCAGTCAACAAGCTGACCTGCAAAACTTTCTTTTTCTACACCCCGACGAACCCCGGAACCATCTCGCACATCCGTGCCGGCTGCCTCAAGGAAAAGGTACTGTGACTGAGTCTGTCGACATTTGAGTGGGCCCAGACCGCCGCGGTCCGCTGGATTTGTTAGACTCTGTGTTCTTTTCAACAACGCTGTAGCCGGACAAGGCTACCGACTCGCACAGAACCATGAATTAAGCCTTTTTAACCTGAACTCTTGATACCTAATAGTACTGTGGATTCTATTTGTCGTTTATTGGTCTTGTGATAACTCTATATAAAGTATACTTATTTTTTATATAAAACCTGTGTGGTGTCCATTTGTAGTGTTGTCACTGGGTTACTGTATATGGTCACAACTGCTTAACTTACATCGCTTCAGAAATAAGCCATGACTGCTCGCGCCACGCCGCCTAGAGTGAGCAGGGGTTATTTTGAGAGAGTAATTCCCTTGCCCTGACTAGAGGTGAGGGTTCCTGCTTGTCACAAGTACCTACCTGTGCCAACCAGAGACCCCCAATTCTAACAAAGAGGCACAAGTTCCATGGCTTTGTTGCATAGTCCTTCTTTTCTTACTGTAGATTCTTCAAAGGTAATGAGTCTCTCAGTTTGAACCTCTTGGATAGTAGCTAGATTTGGTCGTCTGCTACATCTTTGGAGCCCACCGGGCCTACTACTTATTATCGGTCACATGATGTGGTTTCTCCAGGTCGATCAATACAAACCGGTTCTCCTTTCTTCCAGCAAGGGTCGGCAGTAACACTGTTCTTGATCCGTGGATTGCTGGCACAGGTACTGGTTTTCTGTAAGAAGGCCCAAATTCCTTCTTATCCGCTATTTTTTCTCTGACCAGATCCCCAACCTTTAGAATCCAGACAGGCCTTGCTGGGACAGGTGGTTTTTCTTCAGGGGTCGTTGGCTTCTGTAATGTGTTGCTTAGACTTCTTCTAGTTTCATTTAACTCCTGCAAAACAGCCAAACGGTCTTTGATATCAAAGGGTTTTTGTTCTACCACTGAAGTATGACGATCGAGGTCTTCGACAATCATTCTAGTACCAAAAATGATTTCATATGGAGTGATTCCACCCAGAGAGCTTCTTGGCAGATTATTTAAACTACATTGGACACTTAATAAGCTGGCAGGTGCTGGTACTGAACCCAGTCCGCCTGTTCTTGATGAACTTCAATGTGATTCCCTAGCCAAGTTCTTCATAAACAAAGTTGAGCAAATATATCAGAAACTAGGGGGAATTAATGTGTCAACCCCACCCCTCCAGAATACTGCCCGGATGTATTCCGGTTCAGAAGTCCCGCGTTTAAAACTGGAGCAGTGGGATCCTTTGGATATGGGTTCCATATTAAAATTTTTAACTAGTATTAAATCGGGTTCTCCTTGTGATCTGCTTCCAGCCACAGTGCTTCTTCAGATGGAACAACCTGCTCTTGAAGTAGTGATGGGGCTACTAAATGCCTCTCTTGGAGAAGCACAGATGCCCACAGTCTGGAAACATGCAATGGTCTTACCTCTGTTGAAAAAGTCTAATGCAGATCCGACCATGCCTTCCAATTTTAGACCCATTTCCCTGCTCCCGACTTTCTCGAAGGTCTTGGAGAAGCACGTTAATTGACAGTTATCCTTGTTCGTGGAAGCGTCTCAATTTCTGCACAACTCGCAATCAGGATTTAGAGCAGGGTTCTCCACGGAGACCACTTTGCTGGGCGTTACTGAGATGTTACGCCAGTGCTTGGACGCTGGCAACACAGTTGCCCTTAATTTATTAGATTTAAGTGCTGCTTTTGATACGGTTTCTCATACCGTATTACTTGAATCTTTACAGGGACTGGGTATTGCTGGGACGGCGCTTGGTTGGGTGTCTTCCTTTCTAGCGGAACGAACATTCCAGGTGTACTCCACCAGGGCCTCGTCCAAGTCTAATTCCTCCCCGTATGGTGTGCCACAGGGCTCTATTTTGAGCCCGTTGTTTTTCAATATTTATGTGCAACCATTAGCAATTATTGCGAAAGCGGCAGGGATTGCATTGTTTTCCTTTGCTGATGATACACAAATCATCTTTTCATTATCAGCAGGGGGGAAACAGGACCCTTCCAATTTGCAACTAGGCTTGCGCAGGATTGCAGCTTGGATGCAATTAAATTTGCTCAAGCTTAACAGGGAAAAGACGGAAGTACTAATTTTTGGGAAAGAGTATGAACACTGAGGCCCCCAACATTGGCCAGCTGAAATGGGACCTTTACCCACACCTTCCTCTCAGGCACGCAATCTGGGATTTATCATTGACAATAAATTGTCAATGAAACAACAGGCAGTTCAGACAGCAGCCACCTGTTTTACCATCTTAAAATGGCTACAAAAAATTATCTGGATGCTCCCTGTAAATACCCAAAGAACAGTCGTCCAGGCTTTAATAACATCTCGCTTGGACTACGGTAACATTCTCTTTCTGGGGTCTAACAGAAAGGTACTACGTAAGCTTCAGGTGGTGCAAAATTGTGCTGCTAGATTGCTCTGCGGCCTTCCCAGAATGTCCAACATGGGAAATGCCCTGAGAGAACTGCATTAGCTCAAGGTAGAACATCGCATAAAATTTAAAGCCTTATGCTATACGTTCAGAATAAAGATCGGCTCTGCCCCCAAATATTTACAAGATCTGGTTCATGAGTACCACCCCCGACGCCTGCTTCGTTCGTCATCAGAACTGTCTGAAATCCCGAGGTTTAAACTGTCGAGAATGGGAGGCCGCTCCTTTGCTCTTCTTGGGCCAACCTTATGGAATTCCTTACCTGATGCGATGAGGAGGGAGAAGCTGTTTCCCGTCTTTCGGAAACAATTAAAAACCCGTTTTTTTTACCTACATCGCTAATTCCGATGGTCTCCTAGCTTGTGCTATGGCTTGCGCTGGGAAACCCTTGTTGGGTAGCTGTGCGCATTACAAAATAAAATAACAAATGTTTGACCCACCAGTCACCCGAGCCTAATACCCTAGATGTTATAATTTGCTTTATGTCCCGTTTTTTTTCTTTCCACTACCGAATTTCCCTCAGGATGGAATGGACTTGAGTACCGCAATGCAACGCCTAGATTGGCCATGGCCTCCTTGTAAGCTCGAGAGCTAAACGCAGGACCCTGTTCAGATGTAGCGTGCCGATTGCGTATGTGCCGATAAAGACTCGCAAATCTTTTATAACAGTTCGGGCGTCAGCCGAGCGCTGAGGCCACATCCAAATGAATCTTGTCCTAATAGTTGTTGGGACCGCATTCGTCCATAGTAACGTCTGCGTGTAGAAAGTCTAGTGCTGTCTAACAATGATGTCTGTACTGGGCTGGCTATACTGTAGTCAGGTATCTGGCGTCATTATATGCTGTGATCTCTGTTGCAGACATCGCAATTAATTGCAAATTCGTAAATGTGGGCATTCATCCCTGGCCACCAGAACGTCTCTTAATTCTAGTAGAGATTTTGAGATATCTTGATGTATCAGACCTTCTCCCATATGTGCTTCTTGTATCAAAGCACCTCTACGTTTCCTGTTTGGAATCACCCTATCCCCCACTCCAGGAATTCGAGCAAAAGGAACGGAGTTTGCATCCATTATGTATGAATATTCAAGTGGATAGTTTAGAGGTAATACTGCACCGCTGCCTTTGCTTGTGGCATTGACAGCTAGCATTGTTTCGCCATCTATATTTGTTTTTGAACGAGTGATTGCAGCTACGGAAGCAGTTTGTACAGCTGCCTTCGCACCTTCATCAGCCAATGAATTCCCTGCAACTTGAATGCCATCACGCTGATGACTCAGTGTATGGATCACATGAGTTTTTGTAGTTCTTTCTGTAATAGAACTACTTGTTCCCAAAGCAATTTATGCTTGATTGTGCCTCCCTTTGAGTCTTTGAAACCGTTTTGAACCCAGTTCTGCAAGTATTCATTGTAAGATTGGACGCAGTAATACGAATCGCACACTAGGAGTGTGAGGAATTCGCGATCGGTAATTTCAATCGCCATCTTAATAAAAAGCCTGTAGTTCAGCTCTCTGAGCTGTACAATCTCCTAGAGATTGAGTTTTTGTGACCATAGGTTGGAATTTACCATCGCGCCAGCGACCTTTAACCATCTCACATGCGGCACTATAAGCTTGCGGGCTGTGCTGATCCCTCTGTATAAATTATACATCTGTAATGTTATAGAAGCAGAGTCTCAGTGGGCAGAGGACTTTCTTGTTTGTATTGTAGAAACTCTTGAGTTTTCAAGTAAGAGTCAAAAACGTATTCAACGTCTGTTGCAGCAAGATAATTAACCCATTGTATCCACCTTGGATGTAAAGCTTTTGCATTCGGAATGCTCTCTTTTGTGACTGCCCCTAAGGCAGGTACAGGCGTAACGTCCATTATGTGTTTTCCCTGTGCAAGAGCTCTCTCTTTTGCTACTGCAGTTTGAACCGCTGTCAGAATTTTTTCTGTTGAAGTGAATTTCATTTCAGCTTGTGTGTACAAGTGTGATTTATAAGCTATTGGTACCTTTTCACCTTCATTAAAGGTTAAGTACGTGAATCCGCATCTCCCTGGCATGATTCGGATTACAAGGTTGCATATGTGTACGCGTGTCTGTAAATGGGTTTTGTACAGCTTTGGCTGCCATAAGTGTGGCAGGGTATGCTCAGACGTGAGTCCCTTGCTCACTTTGCCACTGGATTCAATCAAGCAAGCCGGGCTGAAGACGGCTGTAATGCCAGAAACCGGTCCTCGGAAGCTTGTTTCCGGTCCAGGGAAGGCATGGCTTGGCAGTTCGGGCTGGAATGTTCCCATGAGGCACAGGGTCAGACTGCTTTGCATATAAACATGTCTGAACTGGGGTGGCAGAGTGGGCTAAAGAACGGTGATGGATCAAACCCAGATCTTTTGATTGGGTGTGAGTGTTTGATTGGTTCAGATGCTCTGTCCATCACCACCCCCTTTTGTACCGCTTTGCGCCAGCATCCAGGACACCGACTAATCATCTCCCCCAAAGCAAGGAACCAACGCTGCAATGCGCCAACGACCCCCCACCTCCCCGACGTCCAAGGTACTATTCTCTATGGGTCTGTTTTGACTCCGGACCCAATGCTGCACACCTCGCGGTCAGCGCCGTACTTTGGGATTTCTTTGATCTTGACGTCATGATAACTCCCGTTGGGGTTATCTGTTGCTAAAGACTACTTTTAAGTGAACTATTCCTACCATCTTGGAGAATTATTATGGATTACTGTATTGTGGAATTTAGTCGTTTACGGTCTTGTGACAAGTCTATACAAAGAATACTTATTTTTATAGAACCTGTGTGGTGTCCATCTGTAGTGTTTTAACTTTATTACTGTATGTGTTCACAAATGCTTAACACACTACCTCTGAGATAAGCCTGCCTGCTCGTGCCAAGCTACCAAGGGGGTGAGCAGGGGTTATCCAGGAGTGTAATCCCCTTTCCCTGACTTAGAAGCAAGGTCCCTATTTGGTCAAAGGTGTATACCATTGCGAACTAGAGACAGTTCTAACATTTAGTATATTGAAGTCATATATTTAATTATATGCACACATTTTCTTATTCATATAAGGCTATCAAAAAAAGACATGAGAGTGATGAAGTGACATACAGTGAAAAAATAAGTTTGACATAAGATCAGTCTTTGTCTACATTGTCTAAACATGATATACATAGAATCATAATTACGAAAAATGTCTGTTCTCGCTCATATCTATAGTTCAACAAACATCCTATATCATTAACGGTACTTCTAGAAGATGGTTGCCAGACAACATGAAACAATAGGATTGCTGTTTAAGTTTGGATCCAAAGTATGTGTGTTAGTAGTTAGACATCATAGTGGGTCTTCCTCAGGATGAGAGGGATGCAGACAGACTAAATGCTGTGGGATTCAATGGAAAAGACCTCCTCAAAGCCAGGATGGAGTCCACACACAGATCCGCAAGTATCCGTAAACACATGTCCAAATTTCAACAAGGGGACAGCCCACCGAGGTTAACTTTCCAAAATCTTAACACGAAAGCTATATTAAATACAACATTTATACTTTCTACCTGGTCCCCAAGTGATTCAAGGTTTCATACAAAAGCAAAGTCTTCCTGCAGCCGCAGGAAGACTTCTATTATTTCATGTTCTCAGTGTCAGCCATCTTGTGTGGGGCCTCCTGTATAAAGGGAGCCTGCCCTAGACCACAAGATCGCTATTCTGGAGGAACCATCAAGGAGAGAAAATATTCCTGCTCGTCCGCTGATCTTTACTGCCACTGCTAATCTTAGTCTGCAATAGCGGGAGTGGCCTTTAGAGTCTCAGAGATCGGAACGATCTGCCGCGGTAAGAGTGCGGTTGCGCTTAATTACGGACTCCAAGTTCATCAATATTGATACGCAAGGAAATATTGCACTTGGCAATATGTTTCTTTCCCAAGCGTATGGACGCTGTTAGAGCTGCAATTTGAACAAACCAGTAATGCTACCTCTGTCATATGTAATTTCAACTATTTCACAATAAGTGTACAGAAAGCTTTGGCATATCTCGAGCACAAGTCCAGAAGGAATTATTGTACTATATAATGAAAGCTATTTGCAGGATTTAGGCGTTCTACGTGGTGTAAGGAAACTCCATGCGATTCAGCACTCAAAGAAAGGAACAAAATACTTACAGGGACTATGATTGTAATTTGTCTCAGGTTTAAGAACTGCATCAGGCCTGATCACGTCCATATGTTTTATTGAGAGTGTTATAGGGATCAAAGTCTAACAGATTTCCTTTCTTGTTGCTTGTTGTTAGACTTGGCCCTTTTTCCAGGTTCACCCCTAAACTTTTTGCATTTCTCCCAGCCTTTTTCTCTATCTAGTGTTAGTGGTTTTAGGCCGCTGAGTACTTTAGCCCTGTGGTCCAGTGTAAAGTGCGTGCGCCCTCTGTTATATTTAGTGGGAGTGAGAGTGGCCTGTCCTCCCATAGGAATGCATGGGGGATTCCCTGCTCTGTTGTTCAGTGGTAATTCCTGTTATGAGAGTAGAAGTATGGTCAAGTCTGGTATGTATGAAAATGTGAGAATAAATGCTGCGCAATGGTGTGCGCAGATTTATTATGACTATGTGAGAAATGCCACTTTTAGAAGTTGGCATTTCTGTGTGCTATGTGTCCGCCTGCCTGATGTGAATTGCATGTCTAGTTTTGGAGGGACAGGGCAGGCTGAGCCAGACGTGGGTTGAATAGAAAGATCTGCAGTTGGAGTATGGGGAGGGGTGACCCTTTGATCTGAGCAGGGCTGTGCCTGGCAAGGTGAATTATAGCTCCACCTCCCACTGTGCGGCTGATGGCAGACCCCCTCTTCCTCAAAGGCAGGATGCAGCCTTGTAAACAAAGTGCTCCAGGACCACACCTAACTGGTTCTGGCGGGGTTCAATGACTTGTGACTTTTGAGAACCAAGTCTTTTGGTGGTATAAGTAAAGGGGCGGTGACCCCATGAAATTGTTCAGTTCCATGGTGCTCTTCTAGGATGATGTGCTGTTCCCGATCCTGCTGGGGCATGCTGCTGCTGGGGCCCAGGAGTAACTGTCATGAGGGCTTGCCTCCCTGGGCCCTGCACTGCCCCCTTGATTGCTGAGGACTTTTGCATTTGGAGCTATGGCTTCCTGTGAGCGCTATATTTTAATTCTTTCCTGGAGGAAAGAACGTGTTACTTCTGGATGTCAAGACAAACCTCTGTCCGTGTAACGAGAGAGAAAGGACTTTGAAATGTTCATCATTCTTGCTGAAGCAACTACCCAAGGGCCTAATTTGAGCTTGCCTCCTGCCGAAGTCTCAGTGACATTAGACTTCACCCATCAGCCATCCGGATTCCTATTTGAGGGGAATTCTACTTTCAGGTGAGGCCTCTGTTGAGAAGTCCAGAGCCTCTAGTTCTACTGCAGGGAACGCGGACTGAAAGTCATCGCTATCACTATTGTTGGCCGCCGCAGCTGAGGAGCTGTTGCACCTGAAAGGCTGCATTTGCCTGTGTTGCCAAAGTCATTGTTATCGCTATTTTGGGCCGCCGCAGCTGAGGAGCTGTTGCAGCGGAGAGCCCAAATTTGCCAGTGTTACCAAAGTCATCGTTATCGCTATTGTGGGCCGCTACAGCTGAGGAGCTGTTGCTGCCGAGAGCCCGTATTTGCCTGTGTTGTCAAAGTCATCGTTATCGCTATTGTGGGCCGCTGCAGCTGAGGAGCTGTTGCTGCTGAGAGCCCGCATTTGCCTGTATTACCAAAATCATCACGATCGCTATTTTGTGGGCCGCTGCAGCTGAGAAGCTGTGGCTGCTGAGTGCCCGCATTTGCCACCTACGAGAATCATCGCTACCGCTATTGTGGGCCGCAGCAGGTGAAGAGCTGTGCAGCTGAGTGCCCGCATTTGCTGTACTACAAAAATCATCGCTAACGCTGTTGTGGGCCGCTGCAGCTGAGGAGCTGTGCTGCTGAGTGCCCGCCTTTAAGCCCTTTACTTTCACAGCTGTGCAGCACTTAGTGCCAGCTGCAACGTTTAGGTCTGCGCAATTGTTCACATGGATTCTGCTGCATTGGCAGCCGCCCTGACACTTTGGACATAGGGCATTTTGAGCCCCTTTGAGAAGGTCAGTTGACTGTTAGGTTTGTAGGGCGCCAGACCCTAATGTGATGGATGTGGTGCTAGGAAATGTGATTTATGTAGTATGATTTACGCACCCTGTTTTATGCCTCTAAATGTGGTTTATGATTATGAGGTTTTGCATACTGTATTTATGTTTGAGTTATCCTCTACTGTGGTTTAGGCTAGTGAGATTATTTCCTAACGTGAGTTATGCTCTGGAGGTTATGGTCTAATATGTTTAGGCTTATGAGGTTGGCGCAGGATATATTTCACGCCTAATGCGATACTGTGCCTAATATGATTTATGTTACAGGATGATGCTGAGTCCAGTGTTTGCCAGTAATTCCTGGTTGTGTTCTATGCTTATTCTATGTTCTCCATTTACTATCTTTGCTAAGTGATGGTTCTGACAGTGGTCCAAGTGGCCCTGTCATGTGTATAAAATCCCCTGTAAATATCGACCAATGCCAGTTAGCACAGTGTATATTGTGTGATTACTATTCTAATGTGTTTTATGTTAATACAAAGGCTATTTTTGATATAACCTCGTGTGGAGTTCCTTTTGTGGTGTGCCTAGTAGGTTGTTGCTGTGTGGGTTGCGCAAATGCTTTACACATGGCCTCCGGGATAAGCCGGACTGCTCGTGCCAAGCTACCAAGGAGGTGAGCAGGGGTATCTTTGGCGTGTAACTCCCTTGCCCTGACTAGAGTGGTGGTTTCTGCCTGGCTTAGGCGCCAGCCCTAGCCAACCAGAAATCCCATTTCTAACACTTCATTTTCTGAAGACTTCCGAGTTCTAAAGCAAGGTCTGGATCATCAGATTTGACATTCCCTTTCAGGTACTAATTGAATAACTAAGTAGGGGGAGATTGATAGGAGGGTTAAAGAATAAGGCGAGGATAAAGGTCTTAGTTTTTTCTTTAAGGTCTCCTTTCCAGCTGTGCCTCCCCCAAACCTTTTTCCTCACCTTGTCACTCCAACAACCTGTGTCATAATGAAAAGTAGAGTTGGTGGTGCCTTGAGTTGAACCCCTGAGTAGTCATGCAAAATGCAATGAACCGCACGGCATTATGACAGGTAGCTCGAGAATAGAGAGATGGCACACTGGAATAAGTTGGCGCCAGTTTACCAACAATGGGGCTGTTGAAAAGGAGCAGCCAAATGATGCCTCTTGATGGGATCAACCAGTCCCTCCAGATTCATCTTAGCAACAGGCAACGGAGGCAGAATGACAAGTAAGAGCCTTCCACATCCGCGAGTGGGTAAGGTTGGTTGTTATGATGGCCCAAATTGTATATTTTTGGAAATATTCTCTCAGATCCATTCCCCGGGTTTTCAGTGCCCACCTTCAAGCATCTTAAATGTCAAATGTTTTGTATGGAAAGCCATTTGTTGATGAATGTTTCTCACTAGTGTTTCTGGGAGAGTCTGGAATAGATCAAAAAAATCAACAGTGACTTTCCCTTTTCAGGGAGCAGGAGATCTGGTACAAACTTGAGTAAACCAAACAATATCTCATACTGTGTGCAATGTTGTACTATGTTGTGTGGTAAATTATTGAAATTTGGGTCAGGTATATGCTGTGGTATCATTACAATTCTATGTTCAATTCAAATGTGCCTTTTAAGGATGCTGCATTAGCAAATGATTTTGCAACAAATATGTCAATTGTCTAAATTAAGTATCCGCATCTTTTTGTGGCCATACCCGCAGAAATCAAGGCAAGCATTTGCAATACAATAGGTCTCGCATTTACGAGAGTTTGAGCTATTGGCATTGTAAAGGATAATGCCTTTTATTTATGTGTTCGTTTTTAAAACAGAAATAAAAGGCATTGTCATTTATACACAGCAATTTTTTTTACAAACGGTGCGACATTTACAGTGCGGCCAGGCTATGATCATATGCATTTTACCGTAACAGTCCTTATCTTAATAGACTTCACTGTTTGCAGATTTTCTCTCTTCTGCCAAGCGCACCTTGTTAAAATAATTTTAAGGACCTTGATATGTAGCCTATTTTATATTTGCCTGCACTTAACTAGAAAATGAAAGCCTCTTCTGTGTGTCATCCTGGTTGATAAAACGAATGCCTTTCATTTGGGTACTGTCCTTAGCAATCATTTGAATACAAAACAAATAATTTTTTCGGGTGTGCTTATAACGATTCTATATATTTATTGTTTATGGCTGGGTCCTTGCAGGCTTTGGGGATGGCGGTACAAAATTGCACGCTTTCACTTCGGACCAGCTGTATGGACCATGCTATTTAATGACGTACTGTTCAGATAGTCAACCAATACAATTAGCATTTAATGTAATTAACTTTCTAAACTCACCCCCAGGGGTTGTAAATTTTGTCTGGATTGCCCTGGGGCCCTTCGTGAACTTCTCTTCCCACTTCACCTCTGGGGCTTTGCTTACATAAAACAGTCACATATGGTTAGCTTAAGCGCCACCTCAGATGTGCGGCGCTGGAAAGGGACAGTGTCTGGGTAGGCGGCACGCCTGTGTGTGTGCATGGCGCTTTACCTGGAAAAACAGCCCGGGGCTAGGACGGCCCGTCTATCCGGACAGGGTTTCAGGGGCCGCCCTGCCTCAGTCGGTGCCAGCTGACTCACTCAGACACAGCTGTCCCTCCACCCATCTCTTACTTGAAGCATGAGGAAGAGACACCCTCAAACTGAAGGAGGGGTGGAGAAAGTCGGCCTACCTATGTCTTACCTCAACAAGTTGTGCGAACCGCAGCCCCCGTCAACGCGGAAGACAGCGCTGCTGAAAAAAATGCATAACATTTTCGGCGGTGAAATTAAAACAGGATATTATTTCGGTGGCTGAACAAAGGTTTATTAAAACAGCGAGTCGAGCCGGACTGCTTTTAAATAAATATATTATGTTGTGTGCACTCAAGATCGAGTTATGCACTGGTTACAAAAAAAACAAGCATTTACAATGCTATGGTCTCGGAATTATTAAAGGTAGAGCAATTGGCATTGCTCATGACATTTTTTTTAAAATCATAAATAAATGGCATTGTCATTTACATTGCCAATAGCTTAATCATTAAATAAATGGCATTGTAATTTACAATGCCAATAGCTTAATCGCTCGCAAATGCATGACCTATTGCATTTACACCCACACAGAGCCACACACACAGAGCCACACACACAAAGCCACCCACACACACATACACACAGATCCACACACACACACACACACACACACAGAGCCACACACACACACACAGAGCCACACACACAGACAGAGCCACACACACACAGAGCCACACACACACACACAGAGCCATACACACACACACACACACACACAGACAGAGCCACACACACAGACAGAGCCACACACACACACAGAGCCACACACACACAGAGCCACACACACACACAGAGCCATGCACACACACACAAACAGAGCCACGCACACACACAGACAGAGAGCCATGCACAAACACAGACAGAGCCACGCGCACACACACAGACAGAGACAGAGCCACGCGCAGAGCCACGCACACACAGAGCCACGTGCACACACACACACAGCCCGCGCGCACACACACACAGAGCCACGCACACAGAGCCACACACATACACAGTGCCACGCACAGAGACACGCACACACAGAGCCACGCGCACACACACACAGAGCCACGCGCGCACACACACAGAGCCACGCGCACACACAGAACCACGCGCACACACACACACAGAGCCACGCGCACACACACACACAGAGCCACGCGCACACGCACACACAGACAGAGCCACGCGCACACACACAGAGCCACGCACACACACACAGAGCCACGCACACACACACAGAGCCACGCACACACACACACAGAGCCACGCACACACACACACACAGAGCCACGCACACACACACACAGAGCCACGCACACACACACACACACAGAGCCACGCACACACACACACACACAGAGCCACGCACACACACAGACAGAGCCACACACACACACACACACAGACAGACAGAGCCACGTACACACACAGACAGAGCCACGTACACACACAGACAGAGCCACGGACACACACAAAATGAGCCACGTACACACACAGACAGACAGAGCCACGGACACACACACAGGCAGAGCCACGGACACACACAGACAGGGCCACGCACACACACAGACAGGGCCACGCACACACACAGACAGGGCCACGCACACACACACACAGGGCCACGCACACACACACACAGGGCCACGCACACACACACACAGGGCCACGCACACACACACACAGGGCCACGCACACACACACACACAGGGCCACGAAAAACTGAGCCAGTCTAGCTTTTCAAACAGCAATCGCACCAAAAAAAAGTGTTTCCATTTAGGAGACTCCAACAACTGATCACATGCCCACTGACAGCCCGTGACTCTGAGGGCAACCCCATCCATCGCAGGCATGGTCTCTCCTCCCACGCAATTTTGCACGAATTCCACACCAGGAGCGGTTGAATCTCAAAGAGGACTAGGTGCTGAGGCGGGGCCCCAGCCCCGGTAGTTATGTGGGAGTTCAGGCAGCCAGGCCTGTCAGCGCGGACCAGACCTTACCTCCTTCAGCTCCTTGGTCACGTCCTTCAAGTCACCCAGCACCAGCTCCAGGTCCAGGTCATCCACAAGGATTTTGATCTGCTCCTTTACCTTGGTCGTGGAGGCTTGCTCCTCTGCTGGCGAAGAAGGGGTCCCCTTGAACATGGCTGACATCCTCGGGATCCAGGTCAGCAGCGAAGCCTCGAACGCGGGTGGCGCTCTGCCCCGCTGCTCTGCACCCGGCTGGCGCTGTCCCTGGCCTGCATGGTTCCGGACAAGTCTGTCACTAAACCCACGCGCGGCGGCTGTGGCCCTCGACCCGAGATACTCACGGTTTTCTACAGGGGTGTTTTCCTGTGTGTGGTTGGGGTGAACTCTGCCCTTGCTGCAGTGTAGCTGCTGCTGGTGCCCGAGGAGCTAATGTACCTGAATGGTGACGGCACAGCCCACGGCCTCACCCAGAGGGGAGGGGCGGCCGCAGCAGCTGGAAGGACTCGGCACACAGTCACCCCGACGCTGACAGTCCGGAGGCGGCATGTGGGAGGGCGGACACGCCCATCTACTTCCCTGCAGACGAACTATTGACTCTTCCATTCTAGGTTTCTACTTTGCACTACCTCAGTATCAGTTACCATTTAAAATCCCGCTTCCCCGTACGAAAATGCAAACGTTGATGCAATCTTGTTTGAGACCTTGATGACTGCTGTTTCATCGAGTTTCTCTGCTTCACCCACTTTTACACAAAGCGCCGTGTCCGTACAGAGCACCCCGAGTTACTCCCCTCTCATCAACCTAAGGGTCGGAATTCTGAACGTTTCATTCCAACAACCCTCTGCTTTAAGTCACTCGTTTAATAAATTAATTAAAATTGAGTTTGTCCGTTTAAAGTAATAATTAAATACATATTTAAAGCCGAGTTCCTTAAAACTGGCAGATCTCTGTATTTTTATATAGCGCCGTGTAACTACCATGCACTGCGAAGTTTGTAAACGTTTAATAGGGAATTTTGAGATAGGAAATCACCTCATGATATCCGAGCATCAAGTTGCAAAGGGTTGGACAATAGCCTGGGGCATAAGAAGGAATCTAAAGTAAGCAACCTCGGTAATGGACAACCCCAGCTTCAGACTTCTAGAACTCTGCACCCAGCGCTTTTGATTTATTTTACAAATATATCATTGGTTGTTAGTGTAAAGACAAGTGACGAGGCCAGACCGTGCAACATTTCATTTGTGACACATACCGCGCAGAGGAGAGGGCATCTTTGGACGGCTTCCCACAAATCTACCCCGCTCACCGTTTGAGAGTCTGAATACACTGTATCCCGTGCGGACAGCCTCTCTGCGCGAGCGATAATAATGAAGCTCTAGTATGTGCACTAAAGTTGTGTATTCACTTTTGAAATAACGACACATCTGGACTCTTCTGCGTTGTGTAGGGAGCTTGGGACTGACACGCAATCACTCAGTCAATTTTGAACTGCAAATGCGTTGGTTTTCTAGATACGTTTTGAGGGTCGCAGTTCAAAACGGGCAATTATTTGCAGATAACGTGTATAAAAGGGGTTACAGAGCGAGGGTGTGAACTTCGAATATAAAGATCGTGTTCATGGCCCTACCCTGAACTCTTAGTTCTCTTAGCTTTGCAACATTTCTATTGATGTATATCAAGCTGTTCGAGGACTACTGTATATTTTCGTACTGTTATCTCTTGAAACAAATTTGCTCCCACTACTTTACAAATCTCGAGGGTTTCAGTTCATTTTCCCTTGGAAAAGGTGGCCATTACCAATTCATAAAGCCTTATCTGCTGGCATAGTGCAGCAGCTATGCAATTCCAAAACTGAAAAATTCAGTAACAGAGAAGCACTCATCATCCAGCGACAAGGTACTAACTTTAGATAGCTTTTATATCACACTTGGATTCTGCCTTTAGTGGATATTGAGCATGAACCCATGGCTACCTCTAAAAAGAAATCACACGTGGGACGGAGCCCTTATCCCATCCAGTTTGATTCTTATTAACCATATAGGCTTCTCATATTCTAAGGGAGAGATTGCTTCAAGTATTTATTTTATTTCATTTATTTATTTAGCACATTTGTAGAGCGCTCTGTTACCCGGAGGTGTCCTGGCGCTGGTATGATAGAGTTGGCGTGGGTGAGCAGGCTTACTGAGTGAAGAGCCAAGTCTTGAGTCCTTTTCTAAAGACAATCAGGTCTTGAGTTTGTCTCAGCACCAGTGGGAGTTTGTTCCAGGCCTCTGCCGTTCTAAGGGAGAAACTCCTACCTCCCCAGCTAGCTCTTTTAATTCTGTAGACCGTGACCAGAGCCAGTGCTCCTGACCTCAGGGTTCGTGCCGGTTTGTGCCAGCAAAAAAGCAGTTTCATGTGTCTAGGGCCCATGTCGTGAAGGGCTTTGAAGACCATGCATAGTGCCTTGAATGCAATTCTCTTACGAATTGGCAGCCAGTGTAATGCCAGTATTCCTTCCCATAGGGTGCATTCGCAACAAAGGGTAGAGACCAACTATCCTCAGCTAGGATGAAGTCGCAGGCATTTAACAGATGCAATAAGATGACCATCTTTGTGGTGTGCAGTACATTGCGTCTATTAGAATTTCAACTTCATGCACTTGTCAGGAGATTTAAGTACCCATCCAGTGACTAACTATATGAATGTATGCATCTGTTGCTGTCATTGGACAGAAGCTCTTTAAGAATAGGGCAAACTATCATGAATTTGACAGTGGTGTCTAAATGTTGTTGCCCTCCTCCTGTTCTACAGGAGGACCGATGGAATGATGCTCTTTTTAGAGGTCAGTCCTGTCACTTCCTTCCCTCTGAAGTGAACTTTATGATCTGACCCTTTCGCGTCCCTTTTACCATTATAAATCGGTGTTCTGTTTTCAAGGATGCCTTTTGTTGGATTTCTCTTCCTCTCTCAGTTACCCAATTCAGTCACACTGTCCTTCTTCAGAACACTTCTCTGAACATCTACTTTCCACAGTGTCCTGGAATAACGTGAACGACTGTCATCAGGGTTCTGATAGGAACCAGGCTTCTTCAAATTTCTACAGTCTCTCAATTGATAACTCCTTTTGTTTCTGCTTCACCTCCTGCCTTTCATGCTTTGCCATTGCCTCTGCCTTTGGTTTAAGTTCCTATTTTGGTGGGTACTTAAGGTATTTCGACCGATGGACATATATTTCTCATATAATCTTGTGAATGTATGTTCTTTCTGACTGAATGCCACAGTGTCCAGATGCCGACATATGGTTAATAGCGCTGCTATGCTCTGAACACTAAATTCAACTTGGTCATTCATTTATTGCCCAAATTGACTGCTGATGCAGCCTATTTTCATTCTCTATTTGTTTCTAGCACTATTGAAAGTGTTCCATGTGTGACACCATACAGGTTGGCAAAACACTTCCTCATGTAGTACATTCCTTGATAGCAATCAGCATTAGCCAGAGGTGATTTTTGAAGGTTTTATATAGCGCTAGCTAGACCCATAGGTATCAGAGCGCTTCACAGTGTGACGAGCACTGCAATAGTTCTTGGTTAAAAACAATAATAAAATAAAGGAAGTGAAAAGTCAGTACAGGAGCATACACAAATATATGAAAAGAAACAATTGTAGGTTGCAGATATACAGCCTGTTGATAAGAATCAGATACAAAAACTTAGCAAAAGGCTCAACAGAAAAGACTGAAAACAATGGAAAAAATGGAGACTAACTATAAAGGGCCATAGATGGGCACCAGGATTCCTGGTCTTTTGGGGGTTGCATGGACTCTCCTGCAAGCCTCTGGATAAGGTGGTGTTTCTGCATCTCTCGGTTAAGAGCTAGTTGCTTGGCGCCTTAACTTTTGGTGGACAGCTAGGTGGCCTTGGTGATCTTCTATGTATTTTTTCACTGAAGTGCTGATTTTGTGCCCCTCTCTCTCTCCCAACCACAGGTGGTGCCGAAGATCCAGCTTCATCAGAACATTGTGTTTTGAGTATGGATGTCTCAAACTCAAAGGATCCAGTATTCGCACCCTTGAGGGAAGTACACCGGTACAATGATGGGATTTGGGCTTCTTTTTGGCACCTCTGTGGTGGACACATAAATAAGGAGTTCTTGGTCTCACACTTTGCGTGGCCCGACTAGACATATCCATGTCATAGGTTCTAACTAATTTACCTCTCCTGGGTGGGATGCTCAGCTTGTTCACCAAGATTCTTCCTGGATAGAGTGGGCCTAAAGGAGACATCTGTCACCTATAAAGGATATTACTATTGTACTTATCACTGTTAACATATATCACCTGGTACACCTTACATTCGAAAGATGCCGATGATCACATGTATACATGATGTAATGTATTCACAGCTGTACACAACTTACAAAACTCAATAAAGTTTGTGTTAAAAAAAAAGGGAGACATCTTTCGCTACCATTCCAGGTTGAATGGTGCTGGCTCCGTTACTTGTTTTTGTATGGTCACCCTTGGACAGCATCTTCAACTGTAATGTTATATTCTAATCCCTTCACTTTTCCTCAGATTAAAAGTCACATTTCCAGCAGTGTTCTCTCTCCTGCTGGTTTGGTCTGGCTGAAGATGTCTTTTAGCTGTCTGGAAGGCTTTATGTCAACTATTCCTTAAATAAGTACAAAATAAGCACAGATAAAATTGTCCTTGTATCAGCCCCCTTTAGCCACTGGCTTTAATGTGTTTTTGATAATGTGCCATTTTTTAGAAGAGCTGCCCATCAAGGTCATAGCATATCATGGATGGATACATTGTCCATTTGTGTTTCCTTTAAGGAACAAAAGTAGTCCTTTTGTAAGACATGGTGTCTATAATGCATCTTTTTTGTTGAGACAACATCATTTATGTTGCTAAGTTACAGTAATGATGTATGAGAATATAAACTTTCTTAAGGATGCCATGAAAATACTGGTCTTTGCCAAACGTTATATTTTTCTTTGCCTGCATTTTAAGTTCGAAAGTTACAACTCGATCTTAATCTTCTGACTCCTTTTCCTCAACATTCTTCAAGCGTATAGTTCTAATTACAAACAGCAATAACTGTCCAGCCAAACTTATTATCACCAATACACATTGAATGTTGCACACAAGTGATATTATTAATATAAGTGATTTATAAAGCGCATGGCTGCGTAAGAAAGGTTTTACAGCGCTGGGCTCATCAAGAAACATGGGTCAGGCCATAATGCTGTGCAGAAAGATAAGAGGTTTAAAGAGAATTAAAGGAGTTGGAACAGTCAGATTTTAAGCAATCCGCGAAAGGTTGATAGCGGGTGGCATCCTCTCAGCGTCAATAGCAGAGCATTCCAGAGTTTAGGGTCTTAAAAAAAAAAAAAAGAAGGAACGCCCGGCCTTCTTGGTGAGATTTTCTGACTCTAGGAATCACAGCCAGTTTGAGATGACTTGAGAGCAACAAATGTGTGGGTGAGTGGAAGGACACCAAAGATCTGAGATATAGCAGTACAGTGTCGGATAGGCATTTATGCATGTAGCATAAAGGCTTAAATTGAACACGTTGTTTAATTTGTACCCAGTGCAGGTCCAGCATACCGGCTGTAGAGCTGAATTCGAGAGGATGGAGCAGGAGTCTTGCAGCAGCATTTTATACAATATGGAGGCGTTTCAGTAGAGCTTTTGCCACAACCATGTTGAGTAGATTACCATAGTCCAGTCTGGAGATAACCAGAGCATGGACTACAGTTCTCTGCGCTAAGGTAGGAAGACAGGTAAGAATTTTCCTGAGGCACTTTACAAAGCAAAAGCAAGTGACTACCACCATGTTGATCTGATGGCTAATGGTTAGTTTGTCATCAAGCCAGACTCCAAGACTTTTCACCACCGCAACTGGAGTGGGTGTATTACCCATAGTGGTGAGCCACAGTTGGGTTCCCCAAAGTTTGGGGAGATTTCCCACGAACAGAACATCTGCCTTGTCATCATTTAATTTTAGAGTATGGTATTCATCCATGGGAAACTTGAGAGGGGCAAGCATTAAGGGCTGTTGTACTTCGATTATCCTTTGAATACAGGGATACCAGTTCCAAGAAAGGACGTTGAGTTTTGACCACCTCCTGCCAGTGGAGGTTGACTGACTCTCTCGAGTCCGAGACCTTGGGTCTAATGGAAGGGAGAAAGGGACTGCAAAAAGATCAGACCACAACAAAGGTGTAGGTGGATGTATCTGCATGTTCCCCGAATTTGTAAATATAGGATGCAGCAGGTGTCCAGCTTCATGGCTGGGAGAGTTATTGATAAGCTTTATATCTAAGGCCATAGAATCCTCCATTAAAGAGGAGACGCTTCTACAGAGCATATTATCAAAGTAGATATTAATAGCCACCAGAATGGTAAAATTGGCGTATTTGAGGATGATCAGGGAAAGAATTTTGGTGATACTGGAACTCCAGTAACCAGCAAAATCAGGTGGGTGATAAATTAATGATCCTTATGTGTTGGCCGTCTTAGAAAAGGACAGCAATAAGAGTAGTGCTTCACACTCAGGGATGATACGTTTTTAGATTTGACATGCAAATAGTTTTTTTTTTTTAATGATAACAATGCCCCCTCCCTTTATGCCTAAACAATTAACTTGGAGAATCCGATAATCTGGGGGTAGAGTCAGAACAATGTCCGGCACTTAAGTGTCATTAAGCCAGGTTTCAGTTAAAAATATAGCATTGGGAGCGTGATCAACTAGAAAGTAAAAGAAGCCCAGTTGACGTTTAACCAACGAACAGCAATTTAGGATAATTAACTTGAAGCAAAAGGTACTGGATCTAATGTTAGTAAAACTGGGTACATGCTTGGCATTATCCTTGGGGTGTATCAACAAGAAGAGAGGCAGGGAGAGTCAGGACACCCTCTTAGTCCCCGGCAATAGTCAATCAACAAGAAAAGAGAGGTCTTGTGGTGTAGCAGTACCCACCTTAAGGAGCAAAAGAGATTGGGCGAAAAAACACCCCTTACCTGGCCCAACTGGGGTCGGTAAGAAAGCCCTCACACACCGACCTGGTCAGTGTCATGCTTCATCATCGGGCCCCACCAAAAAGGTCTAGTACCTTTTTGGTGTGCTGCGACGCCAGAATTACTGCGGAGCAGGTTTTGTGAGATAGACGTGCAAATGAGAATATATTAAAAGTGTCTAGAGAGTATCAAAAAATTGGTTTAATAAAGGATCCCTCAAACACAGATAAAACGATTATGTGATCGGAATATTCGCCAAAAGTGACGGTTTGGTTAATTCCAGTTCGTTTTAGTATCAGTCGACATGTTTCTGCCTATGAAACAGCGTAAATTTACCAGGCATTCTTCAGGACTCATGTAGCGTAATAAATCCTGGCGGTATGAGCACCCTAAGGCTCATCCTGACCTAGAGACGTGAAAGTGAAAAATATATAAAAAGTGAGAAATTGCAAAAAATAGGGGAGCAATCGCTCAAACCCAGTCACTCCTGGTTTAGGAGGATTTCGGCACTTTTAAGTCAGATGCAAAATGCACCATGGGTCACAGGAGGGGGGTGGAGGCTTAATTGGCACACCGCCCTCAAAGCCCGGCACCCGTGTGGCACCTAGCTCAACCTCGTACTGGACCCGAAGAGTGCCGAAATCCTCCCAGGGTTTATTACGCTACATGAGTCCTGAAGAATGCCTGGTAAATTTACGCTGCAAGATTATCCTTGGGATGCTAGAGCTGACACTCGGTTTAGGCTATAGACTCTGAGCGGGGTGGGTAGCCAAAAGGTTGCAGTGTATATAATTTCTCCCTGCTGAGGCTAGGTCCAATGATGAGCGGCAACCTTCAGAGGTTGGAGGGCGGAGATCGAACAGTTGCGAGGCAGAGGTTGAAGGAATACCTGCTGACTATGGAGTAGAATTCCTGGGTAAGTTCAGGCGTGGACTGGCTTGCCTTAGGCGCGCCGCTGCATGTCCGCTGCGCACATCTCGCCAAGTCAGGTCTTATGTAAGTAGGCAAGGAGAAGGTGACCAGTATTATCTAACGCTAGAGCATTAATTGCTCTGATAGAATGGAAAACCCAAGACGGCCGCCGGAGGCTAAAATTTTTCCCATTTTGATTTCCAACACATACACACATCAGCACATAAGAGAATTTATCAGAAGTGTATCACACGCAGTGACATTTAAAACAATGGCACACACCACAGAACATTTGGCCTTCAGATAGGGGCCTCACTTGCCACACCCACCTTACCATAGCCAGCCAACATTCATTTACACCAAACCTAACCCATATAACACACCTGACCTTATTTCCATATTATAGCAAGCTACCTACCAGACAAAAACTACCCGGCCAATCAACCAATACCATACCTGGACTACATCGGCCTTTGCAGTGTGCATGCGTTATGACTGCCATGAGGTAGCTCTTTTGTGAAAAAGGGACAAGTACTGTTTTGATGGAATTTTGACAACATTGCAAAGTCATCAAACACTTCCCTGTTAAATTGTAAAAAGTCTTATGTAATGGCTTTATCATGCATTATACCCTATAGTTAAAACAACACAACTCACACATACTAATTGCATACTTCTCACCCCATTACGTTTCGCACTTTAACATAAACATTTA
Source organism: Lissotriton helveticus (assembly GCF_964261635.1). NCBI lineage: Eukaryota > Metazoa > Chordata > Amphibia > Caudata > Salamandridae > Lissotriton > Lissotriton helveticus. The sequence goes on from NC_136059.1 coordinate 648,207,629, forward strand.
TCCAACAACAATATAAACAGGTACTAAGTATATCACTTTACAAACACTTAATATTAACAGTTAACATTTAATATTAATTAAATTCACCTTTCATCAACAATAAATGAACAATGTATCAATAGTCTTACAATGATTCTCCCTCAAGACATGAACACTAAACACTTACCTGCAGAGCCATTCCATAAAGGAGTGGCACTCAAAGCACAGTACCCACGTAGGATTGTCAATGTAAACAGTGAGGGCAGAGAATGGGATAGATGCAAGAATGAGTGAACTTCATCATCGAAGTGTAAAATTCCCAGAGGTTACATACTCTACAGGTCTCACATGAGCAACACACCTTCCACACCATCATTACATACTATGCCAGTTTTTCATGCACAAAACAACTTTCTTAAATACCTTTCCAGAGTGCATAACTTGAGATTTAAATTTCCTGTTGGCTTCTATCCTTAATTTTGTAATGTCATCCTCCCTGGCAAACGTCCAGTGCTTTCTCTGTGTGCTGTTGTGATACATTATTCTCTTTCAAATTCCTGTAAAAATAAGTATTCCAGTCTGTTAGCAAGTAGAGCCTCCACTCGTAACTGATCATTTAAGTATCGCTTCTTCAGGTTATTACCAACATGCAGTAAAACATGGATAACAAAAATTCAAGAATCCACTGTGCATCTGTAGAACCAATTAATTTCTGACATTCAGTGTTCTTCCATAAAACAGTGCGAAACTGAAAAAGATTCTCTAAATCTTAGAAAATACAACCAACACAAATTTGAGTCTTGCTAGCCAATAGACATCCATTTTTCCTGAAACTGGCCTCTTATTTTTTGTTATTTACAGACCAACTTCTAGCAAAAGGATGGGTATTTGGTTCGACATCTTTCACTGTAAATTGCACAGGAGAAAGCAATGTGACCCACTTTACTGTAGATGTTCTCCACAATGAAAAAAGTGGGAAGGATGCTAGTAATAAAGTCCACTAATTAATATACAAATATTTAGATTAGCAGCTAAATATGCAATCATTAATGTAAAATGCAAAACCTAAATCACACATTTAAAATGTGTAAACTGCAGTAGACAGTCATAGCTATTTGTATAGGCTACAGCAATTCTAAGAAGCAAGTTTCCTTAAACTAGAAGTAAACCGAACATTGCTGAATTGTACACGAACGTAATTTAGGAGCTTGACCTCAATATGACATGCTTAGAAATGTTCGGCATAACTACAGAATGTGTTCTGGTTTATCAAATATATCACGTATCCTAAGAAAAGTTTTGTTAGCAATGACTAAACTTTGCATTTTCTCATGTCTCACATAATGCTCGAATAGAATAAGAGTACATTTTAAACAATAATTCTGGTTCACGTTAAATGAGATGCATTACCTAACAATAACTTTGCAAGTTTATCTTTCTCATCTCTAGTACAGTTCATTGTTCACACAGTGAAAGATGTAATATTTAGGTGTCCATCATGTGTTCAATGCCTATGGGAATTAAGGCTTACGTAAGAATATCTTTAGCTCACTTTATGATAAAGCTTTACAAACTGCATGTCATTTCAAGAGAATTAGAAGATTAAGGGAGCAACAAAACAAAGGTAGTAACCGAGGAGCGAATATTAAACAGAAGAAATTGTATAAGGGACCAGACAAAATTTAGGGTGACCAACCGTCCGTAAATTTCACGGACAACCCGTAATTTCGGCCGTCTGTCCGTTGCCCGTAAAGGTTTCTTTAACGGACGCCATTTGTCCGTAATTTTACCTGCTGCTGGGTAACCAATTCTTGGGCCAATCATGTGCCTTTCTATCACCAACCGTTCCTCCAATCGTTGCTATGGAGAATAAACAAAGCAATCTAGGATTGGCTTGAAAGCCCTCAGCCAATCCTAGAGCTTGTTAGTACACTGCAGGAGTATTCTCATTGGCATGATGCGTCAGGGCCAATGAGAACAGCTACGGTACTACCGGACATGCAGAGCACGTTTTGAACCTTTAGCTTTTGCATTTTTGAATCACACACCAGTCTGCCGTGGACCTACTCATTCCGATTTGGTGATTGGTTTAGTTGCTGCTTTCTTTGCCTCATGAAGCGTGATTTGCGTTTATTTTCAGTGTATGTTCACTATGCCTCACTCCGGTTACCAGAGACTGAGGCATAGTCTTCTGAAGGGGAATCAATCACGGTGTTTGTGAAATCTACACAAGGAAACGGATGTGTTCGAGATGAATCTCCGTGCGGCATTCAAGGTTGTGTCCAGTGGTGAAAAACTTGTTTTGGGGCTCTCTGACTAGAGAATTTTTCGTGGAAAATAAAACCTGAAAACTTTATTTTATCTTAAGTGAACGGCACCGATTACCACTCATTTTCACTACTGCACCGCCTAGCCGCATGTTGTAAATGAGAAGTCCCAGGTGCAGATCGCTTCATAAATACACATCCCTTCTACAGAGATTAAACTGCCCCTCGTGGTATAAATATTTAAAAGATGTACATTTGGAACAAAATGAATAAAAGACACAGGTCCATCCTGCAGCTGAAATGGACTCATGTCTTGACACAATGTTAATATTAACTCGGACATGCTTCCTGGCTCACGTACACCTATTAGATGTACGTGCATGTATTCCCTGGAGAGATTCCCATGGGAGAGATGAGACGTTCGTCCACTATCTTAACAACACCTTCGTTAATGGGTTGCTCTCAATTATGTAACCTGTAAAGCAGTAATATGTGTGATTACGACAACACCATTTTATAGGGTGTCCTTAACCGCTCCGTCATCAGCTGCGGTGGCGCTGTGCTGATGACGGAGCGATTCCGTCATGGCCCGGCCGCCGCGCCTGCGCGGCGTGGATTCCGCGCCTGCGCTGGGCGTTACATTGAGTGGGCGGGGCCATGACGGAACCGCTCCGTCATAAGCACACCCCAACTGCGGCTGATGACGGAGCAGTTCCGTCACCAGCATGCGGCCGCCCGGCCCCCTTAGCGCTGCGGCGGAATAGCCGCCGCAGCGATGCGGTTAAAAGGTCTACTCCCTAAAGAACGAGAACCAGCCCCACTCAACATTTTTTGTAAATTCCTCCTATTCATATGTCTTATTAAATGCTAAGAGGCTGATAACACAGAGGTTTTATCCAATCTGTTTTAGCACTGAGTATGGAAACAAGCATTTGCAATGCAATCGGTCTCGCCTTTGGGACCTTATAAGTATTTAGTGATGCAGCATATTATCTCACTGTAGTGCAATGTAGATCTCTGTGGCTGTAAAGGTATCACTGTGTAAGCGCTCTGACAAAGAATCAGATGCAGCCCCCTCTAAAATTTTATACCATGAGGTAGTTTAGTGGCTAATATAAAGTAAACTTGCACACCCATGGGGAGAGTAAATAAAGTGCAGAGGAGCTGTTGCCTATATTAAGAAGAGCCAGCTTTAAAGGGGCACTTTTTGAATGTCAAAAAGTGAAGAAAACTGGAGCTGACAACATCAAACAAGAAGCTTTATGCATGCCTGTTTTTGATTATCTTTAAAGAAGCAGGGCTGTACTAACTAAGAGATTTAACATGACTTCAGTGGAGTTCGGCCTGTGGTGAAATCCAGCAGCCCAAATTAAATACTTGAACAGATTGTGAGTAGGCCACCGTGCTTGTGTGTCCCATTACCGATCTGCATGCTTTTACTGAAAGCTTGCAGAAAGCCTTGTAAGCTCTGATTACAATGGTCTCTGTAATTCTTCGTATGCGCATCTCCCCCGCCCCTACCCTCCCAAATTAAAGCAAAGTTTGGATTTAGTGAAGCTGGCAATCAACAAGCAGCGATATCTGATGGCAGCTGCACCCATGATGGCAATTTAATGAAGCGTTTCGGCTGGTTAATATGTAGGGAAAAGCTATAAATATATCACTGTGTAAGCGCTTCATCATGATCACGCTATGTCACATTTTCATAATTTATTCCTGGCAACAACTTGATGAGTTTGACATATAAATGACAGCACCTTAAGAGTGCATAGCTTTTGAAAGCAATCACTCCATTAATTTCTTAGTTGTAATTTAAGGCATTGTAGATGGTACAGCTGTTCCCTATTCCAACAAGCATCTCTTCCCATTCCACAGCTGGTTATGTAAGCAATTTTTATGTAAACAGAGGCTCAAGAATTGCCTCAAACAGTCAACAATCAACAGGAATAAGTGGATTATAAATTAACAGAGCACCCGGTTGCCTTGAGGTTAGCTACAATCTCTCTAAATCTACATACATGGATACACTCACTTATCAATGCACTGTATAATAGACAAAATGTAAAATATATTAAAAAAAAATAGGTAAATATATACCTACAATTGGATAATTTTCTAATGCGCCCCTCCAAGTTCCCTCTTCGGTCCAATGCATTCAAAAGGAAGTCGATGCAGAGCGCGTGCCTCCGTGTCAGTACACCTTTAAAAGGGGTGTTCATGGCTGTTTGTCAGTGTAAATGTCAGCGCTCTCAAGGCTTCTGATCTTTTAGTCCTGTACTTCTATTTCTGTCCTGTTCTGATTTTTATACGCGCACACACACCCTTTAAGTGGGCCTGGTCTTGCCGGTGTTCAGCACCAGCAGTTCTAAAAAGCAGGTGATGAGACTGGTCCCTTCACTGTCTTTCATGTGAATTTTAAGGAGAGTTGTTCTTTTATAGTGTTATCATTTCAAAACAGGAGCATTTTCAATATGCTATACTACGAAGCCATGGCTATTGCTTATTCATGTTGTGCAACTAAAACCCATTGACAAAGCCAATGGTACTGGCTTGTTGTAAGGGTAGTGTCACTTGCTGAATTGTATACCTGGATGTAATGACAGAAGTTCCAAATTGCCAGTCGGATGGCAACCTGAGAAGCTAAGCATAGATTTTGAGCTTAGGTGCTTTTAAGCTGGACCCTTAATTATGTTGTTCACGCCACTTTGCGAGACCCCCCAGTTTTTCCATCCCACTTAAAGCCCTGTGTGTGTGTGTGTGTGTGTAAATATATATTTTGCTATGTTATCTATGTAAATGCGTGCCTATGGCAGGATCGCCAGCCTGAGCCCCCTGCCCTCCTCCCACTCTGTCTCCTCTGAGCATGCAGCCGACCTTCTCCTGTGCTGCTTGGAAGAGGCAGATGCATTATTTCCAACGTTAGATGTGCCTGTAAAAATTCTGGAAACATGAGCAGGACTTTCAACAGGGCTTTGGTTTGCAGGAGGACTTGACCTTTGTTCTAAAAACCTAGACGTACTTAATATGAAGAAAAGCTTCGGGACAGTACTCTGAAATCCGCGACAGTCCCGGGAAATCTGGGACGTCTGGTCACCCTACCACAAACAACGTCCATACCACCACCACGTCCCTCTTCAAGCGTGTCCTTCCTTATCACTCATACTGAAGCCCTTTGTAATAGCAAATTTAATTTAAAAATTACGAACTTGCACTTGGTTTCATCGCTACCTGGTTACATTTATAAAGCACCTTGTGACTAAGTGAAGCATCGGGACGCTTTAAAATGTAGGTCTGGTGCGATAGGGATAAGTACAAGGAAAGCAGGGAGCTCACCAGGTAAGAATTGAATGGATGTTTGTGTAAAGAGACTTTCAGCAGCTTTCTTCATTAAGATGCCTCATTACGAAATAATATAAACGCGACTAAACATCCAGAGAGGATGTGTCCCTGTAAAGGTAACTGGTGCCTGTGTAAAGCACTCCAAAATACAACTGCCTAGAATCATAGAATGTTGTTGGGTCAATGCAGAGACTTGATTGCGAGGATGTGATGTAATGGCCAGAGCCGCCAACTTTGGCGATGGGGAACCAGGTTCAAGTTTCGGCATCGGCCCAACATTCTGCTATTCTGGGAAAATCCCTTCATCTCCCTGTGCCTACCATAAACAAATGCGTTCTCATGTAAAGCAGTCCATTACCTTCTTTTGAGTTACCGCTATGAAAAAATAAGGGTTAACAGATCTTTTCTCGCTCCCCCAGGTTGGTATTTACTGTGGCGGATATCACCCCCTGGCAGTGTCCCCACGACCCCGAAGAATCTCGAACCACAGACCATTCACTCATGGGGCTATATGTAAAACACCTTTTTTGAAAGTATAAATCAAAACAGCCAATTAGCCTATGGTTGGACCATCGGGTAACTAAAAATACAGTACCTTTTGTGAATAATTGTAGAAGTTATTTATACAATAAACATGCCCTTCGACTATTGACTCACTTTTGGCCAGTAGAGACCTCCAAGATCCTGCTGTACCTCTGTCCGTCCTAGTACTTCCGGGTCGTATCGTGGCCAATCCCATGGCTGAAAATTTTCTTGGAGTGGGCACAACTCGAAATGTAGACGATGACCTAGGATTGGAGAATTTTTGGCACATTAACCAATATTAATGCGCTGTGTGAAATTCCGATGTGCTTATTAGCTGTGTCGACCACGCGTGCCTCTGAGGTGCAGAGACAGTATCTGTCTGACCCGTCTTACTATATAGCTGACAGGTGGGCTTCTGAGTGGATGTTTTCCCAGTTTGAAGTTAGCCTCTGTTTCTGCCAGAAGCCTAGCCGTAGGTTGACCGTAAAATCTTAATCGGCTGGCATAATTTTCGCAGTCAGCTTATTAAACGAGTGGTGTGCGCGAGCGCTGGAAACCAAACACCCTCCTATCCAGATCACTTCCTGTTTTTCCTCGTGGAGTGGGAGACTTTTGGCGCATGCGCCAGATGTAAGGCAGCGAACGCATGTTAGTGCGCAATACTTTAAAAACAAGCGTTTGCAATGCAAGAGAACTCGCATTTACGTGAGTCCTATTGCATTTGAAACGGGGTGCGGGCGGGCTAAAAGGCATGAATGGGAGGGGGGGCAGAGAAATCACAGACTGCGGGAGGGGGCGTGGGGACACAGGAAAGAAAATAGTGTTTCGAGTCAAGGGGCCAGTAGCCCTGAAGGATACAAATTACTGACATGGCTGTCATGGGGTCTGACTAACAAACTTAAAAACAATCGGAAGGCATCATTTATAACATAAGCCAATGAAGATGGTCCGGAGAGAAATTGCTCATGCCCAGGATCAGACAATGTTTGCAGAACCCGGGCAGGTTTCATTAAGGTGAAAACTTTAAATGCCCCTGTAGGCAAGTCCGCCTCTGACTCCTTATTCCACGTTTGTTTAAGTTAGTTTAAACATTTCAGTTTTACAAAGGCTGTGCTTCTCCTATGCCTCAGTCTCCGGTGACCAGATCAGCCTAAAAACGGCTGACTCTCCGGTCCCAGTATTATGTTTAGGCCTAACTATGTTGCGTGATAGTAGCCTGCACAAGTTGTGTCATTGCATCCAAACATAAGTCCACATACTGAGTGCCACAATTTCATCTTACCTGCAACCAAACTTCCAGTCAGACGTATCCAAAGTAAGTAATTGCTTGCTTCATCATAATGTGACATGGGTTTTATGTAATTCTTTTACACTCTTCTTGCTTTGTCACACTCTTAAGACTCCCAAACTGAATAGGCGAGCCATCTAACAATTTTCTGTTACTTTCTTTAAATGTGCAGCAGTGTTTACCAAGTCAGGTTGCCTTTATCGCGCTTTTCTCACTCTGTTTATATTAAGAGCACGTCATAATTGCTTTTGGGTTACCAGCCGACACTTTAGTTTAAATTTGCAGTTCTAAGCCCCATTGTGGCCATTGTTTTCTTCACCAATGGAGATTTTCTTTGCGTGCTTATACCCTTTTGTGTATTTTTTTTTTTACATTTTAGGTCATAGCTGTAGAGGTGACTCTGGTGTACCATGCTGTGAAGCATCACATCTCCTACCGCTCCCTGGATTGTGGCATCAAGCTAAGCAAAGTAATGTATCCCGACTCATCTTGTGGCCGCACAAAGGCCTCGAGCATCACTCTGAATGTGCCTGCACCTCTATCGTTGCAGCGAGCACAAGAAGACTTAAAAGATGTATATTTTTCCGTTTGCAGTGACGCCTCAAACAAAGGTAACATTAAACTCTATCCACTTTAATTGCTGCACTTTAATTTCACCTCCGGTGTGGCCTACACTCTGCTGGATTTCTACGATGATGCAGCAGAGACTGCTACAGCTATTGCGCAGCAGAGACTGCTACAGCTATTGCACAGCAGATCACAACAAAATTAAATAACCATGGTTTGAAAATGGAGCACGTCGCGGCATACTGTGGGGACAACGCAAGTGTTGACTATGGACGACATCATTCTGTTCCAGCATTTGAAGGGAGCAAATGGAGACCTTCTGCCTGCAAACTGTTCTGCCCATATCCTGCATAACTGTGCTAAACAAGCTATTAATGGACTTTCAATAGATGTAGAATCCTTTGTTCTAAAAGTCTACAGCCATTTCTCTTCTTCCCCAAAGCAGACAGTGGGGTTGAAAGGGTTTTTCACTTTTGTGGTCCTAGAGTGGCAGCCTTTGTTTCGGCATGTCCCAACAGGGTGGCTCACATTGTTCCCATTCACTGCGCAACTGTTGAAGTGCTGGGCAACACTAACATCCTATTTCCTTTCCCTTGGGCCAGAAAAAACACCCAGAGCAATAATGGATTTTCTAGGACTTTAAAGTGGGGAGGCCGCTGTGTCACTTATTTTGACTTGTACTTATGTTTGTCTATTTTTACTCACATACTATTGCACAACTTAATTTGTAGTGTCAGTAATTATTGTCCTGAATTTTGACCCTCCGTCCTGAATTTTTGTTCTGAATTTTGACCCTTTGTCCTGAATTTTTACACTCCCCGCCCTGAATTCACACCCATGCCAGTTGGTCACCCTAGACCAGAAACGCCAACGCTCCCAAAGAAAAGAGTAAACATTCCCGAGCTCGGGCATTACCTTCCGATTGCAGATCGTTAAAATACGATTACTTCCATTTGTTTGAAATGCTTTCAGGAAAGAGAGTGGGCGAGGCCTGGCTACAGCAACGACCATATAATCTTGCGATTGGTTAAAAAAACACAACCCAGTCCGGAAAAGGCGGACTAAAAGCCCCGGAAAAAGTGTCTCAGCCCCGGAAGAAATATCTCCTCCTCTTCTGAAATGATCAGCATCCATCTAGTGACGACAGTATTCTTATTAGTGAAGCTTTCTTCCCTGTTTGCACCGGAAGTGTTTTTTATTTATGTGCTTACTGACAAACTTTAAGGGGACCCGTAGGAACGAACAACTCGGATGTTTCATGATAGGGCGAGATGCTAATCTATAGGGTTAACTCCCGTACTCAAATATTTAGGGCACTCACTACTGGCGTGGCTGCCTTACCAAACAACACGTGCTCTAACCGTCTGCGCCCCCGTCTGTCTGTTCCTCCCCTAAGTAGGCGGGGAGCTTAGAAACACCGCTTCTGCCCGTAGGTGGTCGTCTGCGCGTCTGTCGGTACCTCCACGATAGCAGTGTGGTCACATTGGAATCGTTAAAGCATAATAAGGGTACATTTTTCCGGTTGTGCTGGAAAATATGATTTGTCCAGGTTGCCAAATAATGGACTATTTTCAAAATTACTTTGTGCTATTTTTAGTGTACCGGGATATAAATGTTGTGGTAACAAGCTCAGTCTTTCCTCCTTTATCTACTATGCCTTCGCTGGCGGGAGCTGGGAGCCACTCTCCAAGAAATTTGATTAAAGCACTTAAAAGAGTAACATATTCATGCACTTTACAACAGACAACTTTCAACTATCCCACCTCCATTATTCATCTGCTTTTGTAGAAGCTTGAATAATCCAAATTAAATTTTGTTAAACATTTCATCCAGTGGTAGATCGCGCATGATGCATGCAGTGATTTAAATGGGCCGGTACTGTCCGGTACGGAGTACCAGCACTTTTATATTTTGAGAGGGAGAGTGCCGGCACTTCTCAAGAGAAATACTATACTTTTAATTGGAGAGTACCGGCTATTCTCGGAAACAAGCAGGTACTCTGGTACAGAGTACCTGCACTTATATTTTTCCATTTCGAGCACTGGATGCATGACCCATTTTAAAATCCGCACTGTCGGCACTAACCTTTGACTTGTTATTCATGAAAGTGTCGCTCGTTTACCTCATTGGGCTATGCATCCATAAGTTTGTTAGAGTTTAATTGGTGGGAAAAGGATGCCACCAGACCAAGCCACGTAAATCGATCTCAGGTGGTTACATTTCCAATGGTGTTAATCCAGTTTGCTTAAAATACGCAAAAAGGTAAAATGACTTAATGAGGTTAGAAATTGAGGGGCATATTTACAAGCCCCTTGCGCCAACGGTGTGTCACTTTTTCCCACTTTTTGCACGTCTTGAAATCAGCGCACAGGGCCTAAAAAATAAAGTGGACGGAATTAACCAGTATGCAGGTGATCAAAGCGCAACATCATGCTCAGGCAGTGACTTCGCAAGAAGTGACATCAGATCTTAGCACCTCACGCATGTTTTACCCATCTATCATAAGTACATTTGAGGACATTAGAAGATTTAACAAATTAAATTTTTCTGCGAGGTTGTGCCAAAAAAGTGATCCAACCCGATGGAAAATATGGGCTTCAGGCTTATGAATTTATTTTTTGAAACCTCTGCCACAAAGCTATTGGCAACAGGAAGAAATGTGGCCATAAATCAACTCTGCTTAATAAGTTGAAAAGTCTACATTTTAAAATATCTTATGGGGTTAAGGCACCTGCTGCAGAGATCTTTGTATGCCCAGTAAATCCTAGGGAACAAAAGTAATAGTAAGATAACTTTGGAGGGTAACGCATTTGTTCAAAATATGTGTTTTCTCAAGTCCCAGTTTTTAAATCAAAGCAGGATAGAGGGTTAATGTGCCTCCTGCAAAGCACATGTGAAACTCTGTTGTCAGATTTTTATTTTATTTGTGTAAGTAAGTGAATCTTTTAACACAGATATCCTTATGCTACTTGCAGTACATACATTGTAATCCATCTACTATAGCACAGCGAGCTATGAAATACATACGACTCGTGCACCTTGTAACCCTTACTGTTTTACGTGACACATCCTGTACATTTATTTATATAATTTATTGCCACCATATAATTTGACAATGTGATGTAAAGCGCTGTAAAAGAAATAAAACAAAGTATTGATATTTAAATTGTTATATGTGTAAATACTGGGACTGACCAAAACTCTTATAAAGCATGCACAGCTCATACATACATGATTGAAAAAAGTAGGAAGCATGCCTCTCTTCAGCAGGTGTGATGTTCTAACAAGCGGTATGCCTTTGTTTTCCCTCTGTTGCTTTGCATCTAGGTGTGAGGCTCCGAATAGCTCCCAGGCAGCATCGCCCAAAATAAACAGATCACAATCCTTATAACTGTAGCAAAAAAGGCCACTTTATTTAGATTAGGTAACTCTCTGAAACTAGAAATACTCATTATTTCCATTATGCATACACAATTTGGTAAAGTGGGCCAAAACCTTTCGCTTTTACTTAAATGTTGAGCTCTCTGACCAAAACCATCAATATGTATATATTTTGTACATTTTGCCCAAAAACCTTGTTTTTTCACCTTTTCTTTCAGCTTGTATCCAAAAGGATGGGTAAGCCTGCTCCAGACTTACCCACCCCCAAAATCGCCCCTCGAGCCTATCTCCCAGAGTAACCTGTCTAATAGTGGCATAAGAGCTTTTTTTTTTCGTTTTTGGGTGGGAGGGTGAGATTTTGCTGCACTAAAAATGCCTCCCGCCTCCCTGCTAAACTCCTCACAATCTATCTCGCAGTTTAGAATGTTGACAGCGCGCGCCTGTTCCTAGCCCCCTCCGCCAATCACTACCCCGGGCCTGTTCTATTTAGGTGAAAAACCCCAGGGGGAGATTGCTCACGCTTAAGCTCCCCCTGGGGCCCCTAACGCCCAAAAGAAACAGACAACAATCCTTATAACTCTAGCTAAAAAGGCCACTTTATTTAGATCAGGTAACTCTCTGAAACTAGAAATACTCTTTATTTCCATTATGCATACACAATTTGGTAAAGTGGGCCAAATCCTTTCACTTTTACTTAAATGTTGAACTTTCTGACCAAAACCATCAATATATATATATTTTGTACATTTTTCCCAAAAACCTTGTTTTTTCACCTTTTCTTTCAGCTTGTATCCAACAGGATGGGTAAGCCCGCTCCAGACTTACCCATCCCCAAAATCGCCACCCATGAAAACCAATGAGTTTTCCTGGCCCCCACCCTTCCTCTGAAACAAAGATGAGCGTGGTTATATGCGTTGCACATTGCACCATAGATTTACATGAAGCTCCTTAGCTAAGAAATCACGCAGCTCCAATAAATAGTAGGCAAGGCCCAATTGTGAGAGGTGCATACCATAGTTCCTGAATAAGTGGCCATCTTTGCTAACTGATACCCATTGCTGAACAAAAGACTTTCATCGCCCTGTTGAGCTTTCTGCGAGCTTTGTCCATTGCCGACTGATCTCGTGCATGCCGCCACTGCTGCCTGTAAATAAATTCCGTCCATGCAGTGTGGGTGCCCAACCAGTTATTCTTTATCACTGCCAAATCTAGCTGCATTCGCTTAATCAATGTTAAACCGGAAAGGGACACCAAATAGTTCTCGCCGAGGTGTAATACCAAAAGTTCTGGTGGCTTTCTGTCATACCTCATTTTGTCAATGGTCGGAAATAGATCGTCCCACCTCATTCCTCCCTTGCCGCACCACCTCAATTCATGTCTTGCACTGGGTAAGCCAAGGGCTCGTCCATAAATCTGCTGCTCTGCAAATAGGGCTGCCCACTTGACAAAAGAATGCCCCACTATCCACACCTGCTTTTTCTCAAGGCAATTAGCATGAATGTCACCTAAATAGGAAAGAACAATTAGCAACAAAACAACAGCTCAAAAGGAAAAACACAAGCATTATTTGCGCACATAGCGAGCACAGCAACTGGATTTCCAACTTCCTATTCTCCTAATAGCTTCCCAGCCCATTCCCAATCTCGCCGCCTCCGTGGCTGCCCCAATTCTAAAAGAGTGAGTCACAAAAGCTGTAGGGTTTTCCCTAAGCAAAAGCAATGCTTTCCGTAAAACTGTTAGCAACTGGGAAATGGTAATCTTATGACCTGATCCATGCACAAATATGGCACCTTGTTTAGAATTGGACACTGAAATGAAGTTTGCCCACTCTAATACTGGGCAGCAATGTTTTATACCACTACTGTTAAGAAAAACCCAAACACCTCACCCCAACTGATCCGTTTTGGACCTTCTTAACCAGATCCTAATTTTGTTACCCATTAAGAAAACCTCCTCATAACAAAGGCCCGCCTTATCCCTCAACCCCAAAACTTCGGAGATCCGAAATGCTCCAAAAACAACCAAATCATGCATAATCTGAAGCTAGCCACTTCTGCGTCACTGTAACAAACAACAGGCAACTGAAGTAAAATTCTTAGCAAGAGTTGAAACATTATAGGGGCTGCAAAACCATGGCCTTTTCCCTGCTTAAACCCTTCAACATTTTCTTAACTAGTATATTGTCTACAGGGTCAAAACCCCAAAATATCTGGCCATAAAAGGACACCCCTGACAGTTTCCCGCCTTTTGTGGAGTAGGACAAACCTTTATTAGCCAAAAACAGTGCAAAATCTAATATCAAAGGGATTATATCTTGCATATTTCTGTTGCAATGAAAAACCTGTTCATAACTTAAAAATTCCAACCATGCTTGTCTGTACGTGTACCTGGTGGATTCAGCTAAGGAGTTCTCTATTAGCTGCGCAATTCTCAGTCCCCTAGAGTCCAAACGCTCGACGGAATGGGTGTCTTGCTGGCTTCTGCCCCAGGCGCCAACTCCTGAAAACGCTGCCAATGGAAATGTGAAAGTGCATCAGCGATACAATTATTCACTCCTGGAATATGCTTTGCTTGAAAGACAATGTTAAACCTCAAGCTTAACAACACAAACGCACGAAGCAAGCTCAAAACTTTCACATCCCTAGCTTTTTGGTGATTGATCAAGTTCACCACCATCATGTTGTCTACGGTAAAAAGAACTGACCTATTCCGAAATTCCTTGCCCCACACCATCAGTGTCACAATCAAGGGAAAAAGTTCGATGAAGGCAATACTCCGCCCTTGCTTTAACCAGGGCTCCGGCCAGCTTTCCGCACACCAGCGTCCTTCCCAAAAGACTCCAAAACCATTGGAACCCGCCGCATCATAATATATTTGCACCTGCCACACCAATGGTTCCTCTATGAAATGTAAAGGGACTCCATTGAAATTTTCAAGAACGTGAGCCACACCTTCACGTCCTCTTTTACCTGTTTAGAAATGCGCACTCTATGATGTGGCAACTTAGCTCCAGACATCGCCATGCCCAATGATCTACAAAATGTGCGCCCCGCTCTAATGACTCTACACGCAAAATTGATATATCCAAGTAAACGCTGCACCTGGCGTAGTTCCAGTTTTACCTTGTCCAATGTCTCCACAACATAATCCTTTATCTCCTGCCACTTATCCTGTGGTAGTCGAGCCATCATAGTGCTGGTATCAATTTCAATGCCCAAAAAGACTATCTGAGAGCTGGGGCCTACTGTTTTTTCGGGCACCAACGGCACACCAAATTCCTGAGCCAGCTTCTAAAATGTAACCAACGCCCACTGGCATTGCTGTGTCCTGGCTTGCCCCATGAATAAAAAATCATCCAAATAGTGACAGGCCATAGCTGACATGCAAACCTGAGAAAAAACCCAATGCAAAAACGAGCTAAAGGTCTCAAATAGTGCACATGACACCGCACAGCCCATGCGGAGCACTCTATCTACGTAATAGGCACCTTCGAAAAACATGCCCAAAAGTTCAAAGTCCGTCGGATGAATTGGTAAAAGCCTAAACGCCGACTTTATATCACATTTGGCTAACTCTGTGCCCTCACCCAGAAAATGTATCATTCATAATGCCTCATCAACAGACGTGTAAGACACCGCCGTATCTGTTGGAGAAATTAAATCATTGATTGAGTTGCCTTCCGGCCAAGACAAGTGCTGGATCATTCTGAAGTCCCCGGTGTCTTTTTTGGAATGACCCCCAACGGAGAGACAATCAAGTTAGGCAAAGGGCAATGCAAAAAGGGGCCCACTGTTCTACCCAAAGCTACCTCTTCCGCCAACTTTCCTCGTACAATCTGGGGTAATTCCTTAGCTGATCTGAGATTATCTGCCCAACGCCTAACCTGGTAACTTATCTTGAACCCTTCTTTAAATCCCCAAAACAATTTACTTGCCGCTTGCCTGTCAGGATAGCTTTCTAACCAGGGAGCCAATGCCTCCAACTTAACTGGAGTATGAGCTTTTTGCCATAAGAGGGAATGCCGCACCCCGTCCTCTGGCAATATAAAGCCGTGCTCTTGTGGTCTTTGTCCTCCTGCCCCTAATCCCCCTGCCAAACATTGCATAATGGCATGTCGTCCCCCACATTGCGAACATTCATGCCGGAAACGACACGCTGGTCTATCACAGAGACCCTGATTAAAGTTCCAGCACGCTCCCCATCCAGCCGCCTGACCTCTACCTGTTCCACCCGCCCCTTGTTGGGCGGCACGCGGCAGATAGGGCCGATAGGTGACGGGCAGGCCACTTGCCATGTGCGTTGTCGCCGGTGGATGTGCTGACAACATTCATTGCAGCCACAACTCCGCGTCAACCTCCCCCCAGGGTTTCTCATTGATTAGGCTCATCCTGGCTCTAAACTCTTCGTCATAATTAAGCCATGAATACCCCCCAAAGTGGATCTGGGCCTTCCTCACTATGTCCATATACTTGAAAAGAGCAACTGCCCTGTCAGGATATCTTTCAGCATATATACTCGCAAAAATGAAGAAGGCCGATGTCCAATTTTCGATGTTACGAGGAACCCTTGGGTGCCTCGCCAACTCCCACTCTTCCTCTTTCGACCCTTCCCTTGCCGGCACTTCCCTATGTAATAATTTGAAAACATCAACAAAATCATGGTCCCAAATTCGTCGCTTTGTTATGACTGATAAATGAGAACCCAACGGTATAGCCAAACCCATGTATGGAAGCTGTTTTTTAAAACCTGGCCCAACACTTCCTTGGTTATCTTTGTCAATAGACTTGGCCTGTTTCCCCTTTTTACCTTCGCCTGCAGTGCACGTGTCCACTATGTCAGTATCAATCAGCACAGAATCTTCCTCCCTAACCCGCTTATTAAATTGCCTGTGTAAAAACTCACTATCACATTCCCCAACGTTAACAGAAAATTTGTCATTAGATTCCCATACTCCCTACCACTGCTGCTTACCGCATGTGGGCTGATCCGCTCTTTCTTGAAATTCCGAACGAAATGTCTTCACTTGTTCTGTTTTTTGACCTCTTCCTTGTAGTTGCCGGGTCCGCTCTTGACTTCTGCAACGAGTTAAAAAAGGAGGTTGCCCCCTTCCCGCCCCCAACATCTACACCCCCCTCCATCTCAGCATACCAGTTCTCTGTGGCCGGCCTATCGCAAATTTCTCCCTCCTCCATCTACCCAAATCCTTCTTCCCCACCTTCATTGGTGCCCTCAGCACCATATCCGACATTACTGCTACCCGGAAACTCACCATCTCTGACTCCTCCATCAAAATACCGCCAATTAATGACAGCCCCTCGCTCTACAGGCCTGCCCGCACATCTAGAATCCGCACTAGACCCATCAGTGACTGAGATAAAATTTGTGGCAACCGCTAATTGTGCCGCTGGAGGAGCAGAATGTAATCCCTTAGCAGATCCTTGATCCGCGCCAGATTGCACCTTCAGATCGCTCAAACCAGAAGAGACTTGCAACCGCTGAATATCTTCTTTCTTCTTCTTATTCGTCTTATTTCCCACATCCTTCCCCGAACCCATGTTTTTGGCATGAACTACCCACACCCATTTCCCTTCTGCCTCACTCCCACCATGAGCAAAGGGAAGTTGACACTGTCTTGGGGGGGAACGAGCCCGCGGAAATATATACTCAGTATTGAAACGGCTTGTCGCTCGGCCACTAACCACTGACTGCCGCCCAACGTCCATTCGCCTCACATGTTGGGGGGCACCCGCCTCTTCTAAGTCTAACTCAAGGTCAAAAACACCGTCTAAATTCCTATGTCCTCCAACACCTTGAGTCCGCGACTCTAACCCACCTAACCTGCTGTCCTTAGCCATAATGTTGGACCCTAGGCCCACACTGAAATCATGTTTGGAAACAGATGCATTATTGAGAACAACACCTTCCATTGTGTGTTGAGGGGTAGAAGATGACAATTGAAGAAAACTAGCGTCATCCTCGCTGTCACTAGGGTAATTAACCAGTGCAGGAGTCAGCTGTGACACCACACGTTCAGGCGCACCATCCTGTCTGCTCAAAAGGTTTCCCCCATCTGAAAAATGGCACATTTCTGTTGCTTGCGCACCTTTTGCATTCTCCGCCGGTAAAATAATGTCCCTGTCACACCCCCGGCCCCTCCCGCCACGGAGCCTGCTCCTAGCTGACGACGCAGAACGCAGCAGCAAAACACTCCCACCTCCCTACTTAAACAGAAAAGGCAATACAATTTCATGTTCAGCTACATTCTCAGGCTCCAACACTCGTTATTCAGTGTCAGAGGACGCTCAGGCTGCTCTTTCATTTTATTTTTCCTTTCAACATGGGTACCACAATGTAGTGCCTTTTGCTAATCTTGGATCCTCCGGTGCCCTGCCTTTCCGTTGGAGCAAAGAAAAGGGGGGTAGCCAAAACTCAGGCCAGGGGGCTCAAGGGACCGCGCGCTGTCAGAGGTTACCAGCACATGACAGGTAGAAAACTAAAGCCTCAAACCAGCCCTGCCATCAACAACAGGGATTCTTCTCTTTCGCTCTTTTGCACTGAAACTCTGGTTCTGTGGCAAACAGGGCACCAGTTCCTCCTTCTTGTCTGATGTCCAACGCTGTCTGATGGAGCAAGCACGATGCTTTGGAGATGCTATTGATGGCGCGCTGGCGATCGCTGTCCAGCCTGGCTACTTTCTGGGTGCTGGGACCGTAGGTCCAAGATTTGTGCCCTTCATCTGTAGCTGTCACTGATGGGAGATAGGACTCATCTTTATCACCGTTCTGCAGGTTATTATGACTCTTCCTTTTACTCTGGAAGATCCCGCAGAACCTGGTGATATAAAAACCTGACACAGCTGTTAGTTTCCTTCTATATAGAACAAAAAAATTCATTGTATTTAACAATGGAACTGCAGGCACTTCTAAAATGATTCTTCTTATTTATTTGTTTATTTTAGTGTCTTATAGAGCGCGAACTTGACTCGTGAGGGTATCAGAGTGCTTTACAGGGTATACAAGGTCTATAAATCAACATAAAATGCAGAGAAATACGAACACATCTTGTTTTGGTAGCAGGCCTCAGTGCACTGTCAGAGTGGAAAACCAGCATCTAAAAGCTAAAAAAGAGGCAAAAGTGGAGAGATAATTGCAAAAAAAAAACAACCCTACAGTGCACCAGAACGGGATGAGCTTTTTCTCAATTTTCAAATATTCTTATCTGTTTCATAACTTTCTCAACCTGTAGTGTCGATAGTACCATTAAACTCTGTTTTTAATGAGAAATTTTAGCTGTGGAAGGAAGGAACTAGTTGCTTGCTACACAATGGGTGAATTAACTTGGACATTAAATCGTTCTCATCAATGTTTATATATTTCTAAAATACTCTTGCCCCCTCAGATCATCTCTGTTCTGTGCTTTGTAAACCAGCGACTCCTGAGATTTATTTTTAGTTCATTCCGAGATTAAACCTGGCCCTTCCTGACTTTATAAAGCCTCTGACTTTTAAGAAATTTCTTTACACATTTCTTGACAAATATTCCCCTCTTTTAGTATTTTACCTGGTCTATGTGGACGCATTTTAAAAAACTTTTTTCTGCACAATTGTTGCTGCGCTTTTCAAAAATATTTGTGCTATGAGAATTTGAGAAAAGGAGAGAGAGCAACATACATATTACCTAGCCTTAATTTGTAGCAGAGCTAGCCTCCTTCCCCCATTTTGACATGAGGAAACCTGAAACAGGTTTCACTTCTGTCAACACTATCAACCCCTATTTGTAGCAACTAGACATAAACAAAGTTATAGGAGGTACAAGGCACTTTTGAGAGAGCTAGAAAAACACATGAATACCCAATTCCCAATCCTTTTCGCAAATGTAAAAATAAAACATGAGGGCGAATGAATTCAAACTAAATTGGCTCAGCCCTAGTAAGCATTAGTGCTGTATAAATATGGCAAAGCTTACATATGCAATTGCATCCTGGTATATTCATATGAGGGCATAAAAACTTAAAAGCACTTATTTTAATAATTATTTTCATAATTAATACTTTTTTTGAAAATAAAACCAATCATTTTTGATAATACAACATATGAAAAACAAGCTGCATCTCTTGCCTATCATATTTAGACGCATTCATTCATAAGCCTAAGCACAGAAGCCTAACTTGAAACATGACATTTGTACGCCACTTTTTTTAAAAGGACACTTATTTTTTCGCATCAAAACCAAGAATGTGCTTATGTAAAAGACTTTAAGAAAGGAAATCCTTAATTTAGATGTTCGCCTGTTATCCAAAAATAATGAACCTGATTTTTGTAACCTTTTTCTTAAAACAGCGGTTTGAAATGCAAGATTTTACCCCGTGTTTAACTGACAAAGTCCCGGCTGAGGCAACATTCCTGTCTCTCCGTGGTCTACAATCACAACAGCTGTTGCTAAGGGGGCAGTAAAAACACAGGCGTCGTAAAGCTATTCTTAGTGTTGAAATGGAAGCACGGTGACTGTATTTAAAACAGGCCTTTCAATGTGTGTTCTGTAATATGCGTTCTAGGTCGGCAAAAATTTACTTCAGATGAAGTGTTTGCCTGTTAATATCTAATACAATGTATGTAAGTAAATGCAAAACACACAATTTCGTTTTTGAGGCCTTTTTTTAATTCCTATTGAATGTGAATCCTAATTTTATCTTGTAAGCATCAGCAGTTTGTACATGTGCATAGTTGCTTACTCTATAATTTCAGTCAGTCAGTCAGTCAAAAGCACTTTATTCGATTAATTAAAATCATAAAAGCAAAAATGTGACAATTCATTACTTCCTGTACATACAATCACATGTGCAAATTTATCATATAGTAAAAACAGTTAAAAAAAATACATCAAATCAGGGATATACAAATATTAAAACCCATGAAGAAGAAAACAAGATCAGTCAGGGCGATTACAAATAACTGCTCTCTTATCATTTTTGCGAACAGCTGCTATCAGAAAACTAGCAACACCAAACATTACTCGGGGACTACTTAATAGTTGCAAGTAGGTCAAAGCGGGTCTGACTTGTAAAAACCCAGCCTCCCTTATTAACGGTTTTAAAAAAGTTTTTCTGATTTCGACGTAGTGCTCACAGAACATGATAAAGTGCATCGTGTCTTGGCTAGAGAAGTTGTCGCAGCTACAAGGTGGTGAACTTTCCGGTTTGCCCCAGACTGGAAAATGGCCTAATGATAAGTGAATTAAGTTGAACCTGAATCTAATTAAGAGATGACGATGGAACGGGATTGTGACAATTTTTAAATATGGTTCTAAAGACATTGATGTCAGTAGAGCATAATTAGCTCTAGCACAGGGTTTCAACAGTTCCCGTTCCTCACGCTCTAGAGCTAGCATACCCAGGGCATTCTTCTTTGTCCAGGCTATGTTTTCCTTTTTAATTAGCTCTGGAGCCAGATACATTTCAGGGCGCCCGAGTTTTAAAAACATTTCCTTTATGTAAACTAACCAGGGTACCCTATCTACCCTATCTAAGACCATACAATCTCTCAAAATAAGATGGTTCTCTCTCTACTCTATAATTTAAATAGTAACATATAATTTATTTAGCATATCATATGGTTCATTTCTGGATTTTTATTTAATTTTTATTTAATATTAATTAAATGACATTTTGCATAACAGACTGAAGATAACAGGAAAAACCACAAACACACGCATTGTGGTCATTTTAGACATATACAGAAAGGGTCAAACACTCAGGACACATAATACAGTGCGCTTAATAGCCATTATTTCATAAATAGCGCAATCGCTATTTACTTACAGAAGTTGCAATGTAAAACCACATAGACATTAAAACACACATTTAACCCGCATATCAACACTTAAGACAGAAACAAAGGAAAACCCACAGACTGTACTTAAACCAAACCATTTGTAAATACTAGTTGTAAGTCATATTTACAAGAAACGCTTCTCAATAGTATTCCAAAAGACTGCAAAAACAGTCCAACAAACTATTTTATTTCCAAGAAGCCAAAATACACTCAATTCACTAGCTTTGGCTGGCAGAACACCAAAAATCGCTCTGCATATCTCCATTCATAAAATTACGCAGAAAAAAGATCCATATTTTAAATCCCTGGGGATGCAGAATCACCAAGGAAGAAATATGTTTTTATACCTAAACCTATTTAGGCTTTCCCTCTAGGGGAGCCGGCTAATTTTTAATTCACATCTCACTATGGTACCTCCAAAAAGCAACACATTCTTCGATGTGTGCTTGAAACAGGCATGCCAAAAATATTGCAGAATATTGCAAATATTATAATCAAAGTAGCGCTTAAGGTACTCTTCGTACGTTGCGCCGTTCAAATTTCTTAGAAGTAGAGACAAATCTTCTCATTACCTGCCTATATGTGTTGCAACACATATATTTTCACATATATACATAGGACAAATTCACTCTTTGGCCAATTTCATATTCATATGCCACAGTAAGCGTTTTATAAATTACCTTACCAATCCAAGGCGTCAACTACGTAACTTCCACGTTTCTTAGCTCCATGTGTGATGTACTGGTCCAGTCTGTGTTTTTTGTTTAAATTCTAGGACTTGCAGCCTTATTTTATAATGGACTAAACTAGACTACAGGTCCCAGATTTCACAGAAAAAAATGTGGACTGAATTAACACATCGCGCACGGACCTGGGAAACTTGACAGGGCTGCTACGATGAATCCCTAGAGATAAAAGAAGCAGTTAGCACCAGCAGACATTGTTTACACATCATCTCTGTAAGACGGTCGAGCCATAAATCATTATGTACTGCCTGTATAACAGTGCCCAGGCCCCTCGTTCCTTAGAATAGCACTATTGCTCTCTATTTGGGCTAGTGTTTTTTTGGCTTTCGGCTAGAGAGTGTTCTAAAAATCTGACAACACTACCCGAAAGCGATGTTATGGAATGCATGAAGCATCACAGATATACTGTTTCAGGCAATATACTTAAATGTATTCGTATCCTGGAACATTGTACATAGTAATATTCAACTAAGCTGTCTTTTAAACTCAATTGTCCATTCTTCAAGCACATCAGAAGCATAGCAATGAGTACAGGTCTTCATTTTGCAGTGCGACATTTGCAGCAGTAAAAGGCAGATGTTTGTTTTCATGAATAAGCAGGGCTTTTGTAGCGGCGCCTGCAAGGTCCATCCCTGGCCCCAACCTTCCAGCATGGCAGAGCAGTGAATCTCCTTGACGGAGTCCGCACCCAGACCACACTACCTCGGCGGCGACATGCACAGGCCCCGGAACCGACCCAGCACCAACTACGAAAGGCTGAGGGAGACGTACTCCGGCGGAGGGGAGCCCTGGGACACCCCTACGAACCACGAGCGACGACCCAGGATAACCAATGGGTGGCATCATTGTAGCCACCATGAGGAACAAGCATTTGCAATGCAATAGGTCTCGCATTAGGAAAGTTTGAGCTATTGGTATTGTAAATGACAATTTATTTATTAATGTGTTGGTTTTGAAAATAGCGAAATTAATAGCTTTGTCATTGACAATGCCAATAGTTTCGACTTTTGCAAATGTGACACCTATAGCATTTGTACTGCAATATGTGTTGTATTTACGTGACTTAGATGTACTGATATTACAAATAACAATGGCTTTTAATTTTTACAAATAATTAATACTTAAATTAAATTAAAGTTATTGTAATTTATAATGGCAATAGCTTAAACTTTTGTAAATGACTTTTGTGAAGATTATGTTCAGTGTATTTTATTGTGACGAAAATTCAAGAACAGAAGTGAAATATTAACATCTTTTTGTGACATTTGTAATAAAGCTTGAAACATTGAGAGAACATATTTGAATCAGTTGTTGTTGAATGGTTGCACAGATTGATGCTGTGGTGGCGCTGAGTGATGATGTGGTGGTGCTGAGTGATGCTGTGGTGATGCGATAGATAGAGTGAGATTCCAAACCCGATAATCAGCTGGGGGGGGGGCTTTGAAAGAAACACCGCCTGGCAACGGGCAGCATAGGAGGGTGAGAAAGGGCTGAATGTGAAGGAGAATACGTAGGAATTGTAGGACGGACAACTCAGACGTTCTAAAAGTTAGTTTTTATGTTATGCTACGCTATGTTGTGCTTTGTTGTGTTGTGGTGTGCTGTGTCGTCACGCTATGCTGTGTTTGGTATGCTATGTTGCGGTGCACTACGTTACGCTATGATATGGTATGTTCTGCTACGTTACGTTATGTCACACTATGTTACGTTTTGTGCATTTGGGCAGCCCATTTGTAAAGGTCTCGTAGCCTGTGGTTAGAGAAGGGGCGAGAAAGTGCCATGGGGAGCAGTTTGAGGGTTGGGGGAGAGTAGGAGAAGACGGCGATAGATGTCCGGCCCGGGTGGTAGGGTGGCAAGAATATAGAAAAGCGGAGCTGGAGGGAAGGGTTTCCGGAAATGGACAGAGCGCGAGGCAGATGACTATGACTGCAGCGGTGATGGAAGAACGGGGCATGGGTGCGGGTGGTAAGACTGAGGGGGGAGCTGGCTAGGGAGAGGGGCAGAGGGTGCGATGGAGTGACTGGGGTGGTGGAGGAGATCTGGGCCCAGGGGTGAGGCTGAAGGAGGATTGGGTGCGTGGGAGCGGATTCCTTTGAAGTCTGATGCCGAGGCTCAGACAAATGGTGGTGTGGAAGCGGCTTCCTTTGAAGTCGGATGCCGAGGCATGGTGTGGGATGTGGCTGGCGATGATGTGCACGCGCCTGGCTCACATGAACTGTACGCGATCCACAGCTAGGTAGACTTTTTGAACCGCTTACTATAATCTCGCCTATTCAATCCCTACGGGCTAGAATAGGCGGGATCTAAAAAAGGAGACCGCACTCTGAAGGACATGCTTGCAAAGGGCTGCACAACAGGGGACAAGGGAGGCCTCACCTCCCCTACATCGAAGCCGCCAACTGGACAGGACGAAGGAGAAGTGCCCATCACCCAAGCATTCTTGGAAACGTTTTAATACTCTCCATGAAGACTTTCAAACACTCAAACAGGAAGTGGCGGGAGAGGTTAGAGAAATACGCCGAGACGTGGACGAGCTGGGAAAACGAGTGGCCGCCATAGAGAATGGTGAACTCTCTAGCTCTGAAGAAGTGGAGCAATTACAACAAGAAGTCCTTCGTCTTAAGGATCAGCAAGTGGATCTACAAGCGCATGCCGAGGACCTCGAAAACAGATCCCGACGCAACAACATCCGCGTTCGAGCGGTCCCACTCAAAGAAGAAGGAGCAGACGTGGCCGGATACCTCCAAGGCCTTTTCAGAGAGATCTTGGTTGTTGGCCCAGATTTCAAGGTCCGCATCGACCGAGCCCACAGACTAGGTCTTGGGAGGAAAGCACCAGCCCCCCCACCAGACATTTTGGCCTTCCTACCACACTTTCCCCTGAAGGAGCGCATACTCCAGGAAGCTAGACTGAAACAACCAGTCCCCTATCAGGGACACTCCATAGCTCTCTACCAGGACTTAGCCTCCATAACCTTACAGAAACGAAAGGCTTTCAAAGAAGTGACAACTTTCCTAAAGAACAACGGAGTGCCTTACTCCTGGGGCCATCCCTTTCGTTTGATCTTTAAATGGAATGGCAGACTGCATAAACTCCGCTCCTTCTAGGAGACGAGTGATCTATTGGGCCTTACACAGCGCAGTCCAGAGTCTTCACCAAGACCCTCACAAAGATTGTGGGGGGAGGATGGCAAAAAGTGGGTAGAAGACGCTCACCTAAGGTAGACACGAGGGCAGATTGTGACACCAGGACCCAAGAAAGGGCTTTGGCCCTAGCAGCAGTCTCGCAAGATACTTCATAACCAGGAAAGCTCTAATCTGACAATGGGGCCTCCAACACACACTGCACAATAGCTGGCTGGGGGGGTGGCGAGCGGAGAGCCCTGATCGCCTGGGATACACGTATACCCTGCTCTTTTCTTGCCATATGCCCACAGCCTGGGCTGGGGGCATTGGACATTGTTGGGTAAAGAGGAATGTTTTGTTGGGGTTAGGGGGTGGAGGGAGGGGGCTGGGGGTTGTTGGGGGTGGGAAGGGGGCGGAACTGGTGTGCAGCCATGGGGAGAGCACAGAGGAAGGTCACGTCCACGACAGGAGGCCAGCTGGGCACTGAGGCTTAAGAAAGCTTTTCTTTGACATGATTCCCTGTTGCTCTGCTGACATGTAGTCATTGAGGCACTATGTCGACCTGTACAACCCAAGTTATATCCCTTAATGTGAAGGAGTTGAACAATCCCATTAAGCGACGTGCGATACTGAATTACTTAGAAATGAGATGCCCTCGCCAATTCTGCTCTTCCACGACAGATAAGAAGGGGGGTGGCTATATTATTGGCACAGCACTTTCATGGCAGAATCGGTGACAAAATAGCAGAGATAAGAGGTTGGTTGCTGGCCTACAGGCTATGGGTGGGTGACTCCCCTATCATAATAGGATCCCTATACGCCCCCAACTCGGGACAGGAGTCCTTTCTTAAGGACTCCCTGTCAGAAATTCTTAGCCATCAAGACAGGCAGATTTTATTAGGGGGAGACCTTAACCTAGTCATGGATCCAGAAAAGGACAGGTCGGGTCAGGCTATTGTTCCACTGGGGCAATATCGAGAGCAGGTAGGGACTGGCTGCAGAGTACAGGGCTAATAGATCTCTGGCGAGCGACCCATCCGCACAGCACACAATACTCTTTCTATTCACATGTACACCACACGTACGCCCGACTCGATCACTTTATCGGGTCATCCGAACTCAAAGCCTTGGTCCAAACCACCGATATCATCTCAGCAGCTTTATCTGATCATGATGCTGTGACAGTAACTATCAACATAAACCCCCTGTGCAGACCAAACGGGAGGCGGCGACTTCGTGAGCTCCTACTACAACAGCCTGACATATCTCAACAGATACATAAACGCATTACTGACTACCTGATGACTAACAATAACGCTGACACACCAGTAACAGCAGTGTGGAGAGCCCTTGAAGCAGTGGTGAGAGGGAATTGATAGCCATCCCCGCGGCCGACAATAGAACTCGCAAAGAGAAACTGGAATTGCTAGCGGCCAAAGTGGCAGAGCTGAAGAGAGTACACAGGTGGACCGGGGCCCCGAGAATGTGGTGACAACTGAAAGCGGCCAGGGCGCAGCTAGCAAGCCTCGATCTAGACAGAGCGGAATACGCCGCCCTGCGGCTTAAACACTCATACTATATAGGAAGGGACAAAACAGGGAGGCTCCTCACGAGCAAGCTCCGAGCCCGGGCTCAACGCTAAAAAATTGCTGCCCTCCACACTTCAACTGGCGAGAAGGTCGAAAGCGATGAGCAGATTGCAGAGGCCCTGTGGAACTTGTACGCCTCACTGTATAGCGCAGACCCGACCATTGACAGTGCTGGAGAGGCATATCGCAGGCAAGCGGCGACAACATCCATCAACGCGTCGGGCGACTCGGCGTTGAATGCACCTTTCAGAGTGGAGGAAGTAATCAGTCCAATTTCCCGTCTCAAACCTTTGAAATCGCCGGGTCCAGACGGCTTCTCAGCCGGTTTTTATAAAACCTTTTGCCAACTCCTAGCTCAGATTTTAACTCGCCTGTTCAACTCCTTTTAGGGTCCAGGCTCCATCCTTGCGGATATGCTAGAAGAAGACATAGTTGTAATTCCCAAACCCGGGAAAGATGCCACTCAGTGCGCTGCATATCCACCAATATCCCTACTCAATCTAGACCTGAAACTCTTTACGGGTGTCCTAGCAGCCAGACTGGACCCGCGTCTAGCTGGCATTATCGAACCCGATCAGTCGGGCTTCATACCCAACAGGCAGAGCAGCGACAATACCAAAAGGCTACTGCACCTGATAGACAAAGCCCATTATATGGGATTGGATGCCCTACTACTCTCAGTCAACGCTGAAAACGTTTTTGACAGAGTGGACTGTTTTTTTTTTTACAAAACGCTAGCGCACTTTGGCATAGGGGACCGCTTCCGGGCATGGGTCATAAGCTGTTATGACCAACCCAAAGCAACGATAGGCATTAACGGGACCAGCTCACGCTCATTTGACCTCCAGCGAGGCACAAGACAGGGGTGCCCTCTATCACCTCTACTCTTCACGCTTTATATCGAGCCTCTGGTGCAAAGGATACGAGACAACCCCAATATTTCAGGTATCCCCTTTGGTGGGGAACAACATACTATTAGCCTATATGCAGACGACATCTTAGCGACCTTGGACACGCCCAAACGATCTGTCCCGGCCTTTCTACGGGAGTTGAAGGAATTCAGAAACATTTCAGGCTTTGAAATCAATATGGGGAAGTCAATGCTTCTGCCCGAGAACGCACCTACAAGCATATTTCAAGAGTTGGGGGCCCTACGACCCCAAACCGAGATCCCCTACTTGGGGATAACCCTGGCCCCCTCTACTGGACAAATGATCTCACAAAATTACGCTAACCTCATCTCTCAAACAACGCGGGATCTACGCCGGTGGCAGACACATCCCTTGTCGCTGCTAGGCCGCATTGTGGCGATATGGATGTCCATTCTGCCTAAAATACTATATATATTTCAGACAATACCGGTAGGGCCCCCCATGTGCTACATTTCCAAATTGCAAAAAGACATACAACACTTTATATGGGCTGGGAAAAGGCGACGGATACGTAGAGATCTATCCTACCGACCCCCGGACGAGGGAGGACTAGGGATTCCAAACTTACTGAGCTATTACAGGGCAGCACAACTTCGCTACCTCGTGGAATGGAGCAGAACAGAGTGAGAAAAGATATGGCTCTTCCAGGACAGGGCAATGGCGTGACTCTCCCTTTGGAAAATACCATTCTTGAAGCATTCAGACAGACCAGCATTTTTAAACAAATCTCCCATTACCCGCTCGGTAATGCGAGTATGGGATACGGTGGCGACCAAACGAAAGCTCACCTCCTTTCCCTCGCCCCTCACACCCCTGTTTGACAACACAGAATTCCCACCAGGTCTTGAGGTGCGAGCGTTCCCACAATGGCGGGCCTCGGCCTGCAAATCCACAGGACACCTATTTGACCTTAATGGGTTCCTGCCTGACTGGTACGGTATTAAAGACCCCAAGCAGTCCCAATACTTCCAACTCTGTCATTGGTTATTACAGCCCGAAACACGCCCCCTAGTCAGTACAACACTCACGGCCTACGAGAAATGGCTCTTATCTAAACATTCAGACCCCAAACTAATCTCTGAACTATATCAATTGTTGCAGCCTTCGGCTCGCACGGGGCACTCGGCCGGGCACCGACATTGGGAGACAGAATTAGGCAGAAACCTCTCTCTAAAAGAATGGCAACAGGTCTATTATAGGGCGAACCATACTGCCAGGAACACAGCAAGCCGAGAGGCAGCGGTTAAGGTAGCCATCTACTGGAACCTGACCCCAGCTCGATTGCAAAAAACCAATCCGGATCGTAGCCCAACCTGCTGGAGGGGCTGCCATGAGGAAGGCAGTCTAACACACATACTCTGGGACTGCAGGGAGCTGAGACGGCGGTCTTTCAGGACACAGACACCCACTTCGAAACTGAGATACCTCGCTTTCCTGCGTATACACTCCTGGGGCTACCCAATGTGCTTACCTTTCCATTGAAATCCATATGAGGGAAGCAGATGGGACTGGTAATGGGGATAGCTGTACAACACATCTTGTCTTTGTGGGGCACACTGACTCGCCCAACACACACGGGGTGTATGTATGTATGTATGTATAACACACTTGTAGAGCGCTTCTGTCACCCGACGGGCATCCTGGCGCTGTGATCAAACAGATCCTGAAGCACAGTCAATGCGGTATCAGCAAAAAAGACTACCCTGACCTAGGGAACAGGTGTGTTTTTAATTCTTTTTTAAAAGAAAGAAGGTCTCCTGAGCATCTGAGCGACAGTGGCAGGTCATTCCACAACTTAGATGCCGTGAAGCCAAAAGAGCGGCCACTCATTCGCTTTCTCCGAATCTTGGGAACAACAGCCAAATAGGCAGAGGCCGATCGGAGAGATCTAGTGGGGGTGTACCAGGAGAACATCTCCTGTAAGGGCCGCGGTCCCGATCCATGCAAGGCCCGGAAAACCAGGCATAAAGCTTTGAACTCAATCCGCTGAGGGATGGGAAGCCAATGCAAGTCTCTAAGTGCTGCGGAAGATGAGTCAAAACGTCGACGGGAAAGTGCTAACTTGGCCGCGAAATTCTGCACTCGTTGTAGCTTGCCTATCGCTGTGACAGGTGCCCCCAGAAGCAGTGCATTGCAGTAGTCAAGTCTGCTTAAAATGATACTGCGCACTACTTCTGGTCTAGCATGGGCGGGGAGCAGAGGGAGAATCTTCCATAGGGAACGCAGCAAACCCATACAGGTAGACACTGTTTTGTCAATCAAACCATCCAGTTGAAGATTAGGTTCCATTGTCACTCCCAAGTTCCGAACCGAGGTAGCTGCCGCTGCCGTGCCCTGAAAGGAGGGGGGCCAAAAGTCCTGTAGTAGAGGTCGAGAGACCCGGTCCGCTGAGCAATGCAACACCTCCGTCTTGGAGCTGTTGAATTGCAGCGAGTTGTTACTCAACCATGTTGCCGTGGTGACCATACAGTGGTGAAAGGTCTCCTGAGACACTGCATTCTCCCCTTCGAAGGAGAAAATGAGCTGGGTGTCATCTGCGTAGTTGGTGACTGAGATGCCAAAAGATTTAATTAGCTTGACCAGGGGGTGGAGGTAGAGGTTAAAAAGAATGGGGCTAATGGCCGAGCCCTGGGGTACTCCCTGACCAACCCTTTTGATGGTAGACTTAAAGGGGGGGCAGGGCAACCACCTGATGTCTATTGGCCAAGTAAGATACAAGCCGATCCCGGGCCAGGCCCGTCACACCAGCCTCCTCCAGTCTCCTGGTCAAGATGGCATGACTGACCGTATCGAACGCTGCCGACATGTCGAGCAGCACTAGAAAGGCTGCTCGTCCATAGTCAGCACGCGGACGAAGGTCACTCAAGACAGTCGGAAAATACAAGGGTGGGGGAGGGTCGAGGGGAATATTTAAAGACCTGTCTACGCATACCCCTATTCACAGACTACAATACACAATAGAGTAGACCAGGTCTGGAAAAAGTGTGTGTCTAATCCGGTTTAGACACACACTTTTTCCAGACCTGGTCTACTCTATTGTGTATTGCACTCAAGACAGTCACCAAAGCTGATTCGGTTCCATGCGCTGGTCTGAAACCAAACTGCGCCGCATCCAGACAGTCATTAACTTCCAAGAAACTGGACAGGTGTTTCGTGACCAGTTTTTCCAGGATCTTAATCGGGAAGGGAAGTAATGAAATGGGTCTGTAATTAGCGGGGCATAAGGGGTCCAGTGATTCTTTCTTCAGCAGTGGAGAAACAACCGCTAGTTTCCAGCTATCCGGGACCTGGGCGGAGTCAAGAGATTGGCAGCAAATTGCGTGGAGAGGAGGGAATAACTCTTCCCTAAAAACTTTCCAGAGTTTGTGCGGAAGTACATCGAGGGGAGAACCAGAGGATACACTATCCGCTAGAACACCAAACTCTGCGAAGGATGGAAGAGGAAAACTATCCAGCCTGGCCTTCCCAGCCTCCATCTCAGATGTAGGTGAGTGAACAGCCCCTGATGTCATGGGACTCAGGTTACTCAAGATGGTCGCGATCTTATCCTCGAAGGCCTTGGCCAGCGAGTCGCATAGTAACTGAGAGGCTGGGATAGCTGTAGTGGCACAGGCCGGTCGTGACAGCTCGTTGACCATTTTAAACAGAGCCTGTGCTTTGTTTGAAGCTGACAGTAAAGTCTCCTCCAAAAACCTCGCTTTTGCACACTTAATCTGTGTCTTATAGGCTGCCAACTCCTGTTTGAAGAGAACCTTATCCGATACCAGATAATGTCTCCTCCATCTCCGCTCTGCTCGTTTGCACTGATGTTTAAGTTGGAGGAGTTCCCTCGAGAACCATGGCATGGCAGTTTTTGTTCTATCTCGCGTTTTTCTTAGCGGAACCAACATATCCAAAGAGGTCGTAATTTGCTGGGTAAGGGCATTATAACTTTCATCCACATTATCTGCCAGCTGAAATACTTCAGAGAGCAGATTTGGGAGAGTTGCGTCTCTCGAAAGCCTGGACCATTGTCTTCCAGTTCTAGCCATTCCTGTGCTACTGATCTTGGAGTAGCCCGTCGGGAGAGCTACAGAGAAAAGAACTAGGGCATGGTCCGTCCAGCATTGCGGGAGGATGTTTCTTTCTGACCCTTACCTGACTAGAGTCAGCAAAGATCAAATCCAAAGCATGTCCCCTCTGGTGAGTCTTGGAGAGAACCAGCTGCTCCAAATTAATGCTGCAACAAGCCTGAGTGAGGTATATAAAGGCTGAGTCCGTTGGCCCATCTGGCCACAGATTAAAATCCCCCAATACCATCACTCTGGCGTGGGAATTTGATAGGTCATAAATCAGGTTGGTGAGGTCGGACACAGCAGATGTGCCTCCAGCCGGGGGTCTATAACACAAAAGACCAGTGAATAGTACCCCCCCTGTCCCTTCAGAGAGAAACCCATCAGTTCGTATTCCTTGATTTACTTGATTTCTAACTGGGAAAAATCCAGCGAGTCCCTATAAATCAACCCTACCCCTCCTCCTCTAGCCCCAACACGAGGGTTATGTCTAATCCTGTATCCTGGGGGGCAGGCTTGACCCAATTCTGTACCGCTACCTGTCCTCGTCCATGTTTCTGTCATGAATAAGGCGTCTAACCCATGTTGTTCTATGAGTAGCGCTATCTCTGTGTGATGCCTGCACAAGGATCTCACATTTAGCAGACCACAAACCAGAGAGTTGTGGTTTTTAGCAGTAATAGGCATTCGCTGTCAGCTTTTGCTATGCTGAAGCTGTGGATAGGGTTTAAGGAAGCCAAAGGTTCTGATGGGACGCAAAGCGGCGATTGTGGGTTCTATTAAGTGTAATTTTGACTGCTTGAAAATCAATAAAATAAAGTTATTTAAAAAAAATAAGCATTGGCATAGCCAATAGGTTTCGCCTTTGGGACCTTATAAGTGTTTAGCCATACAACACTTAATGTTGTTGCACCAAGGATATTGTGCTGAATAACTAAACACTTATAAGGTCCCAAAGGCGAGACCGATTGGCAACCAGTCCACTGATGTGAGCCATGTCAGCGAGCAGGATAGCTTTGACCTCTTCGCAAACCTGTAGAGGAAGACGGGTCAATGACGCACCCAACAATGAACAATAGCAACCCCAGCAATCTAAAGGCTTGTTGAGCAACCCAACACCACAAACAACCAAACGCAGCAAGAGAAAACCATATCAGCAGGGCTTGAAGAAAATCAGCAACCCTGGTGTTGCAAAAACAGACCTGACACAGCATAATCGACCACCGTTAGGTGCTGCACAATCCCCTCCAAGTCATAACACCAATGTTGCTCAAATTAAACACTGACACAGTACAACCAACCCCACTCTTGTTATGGCACACACAACATACAAGGGTAGCAAAGGAAAATTCACTAATTTCCTCCCCTCCACTCTTTAACATGAAATAATTAAACCCTTTATTAGACATCGCAAAAGGAACTCAAGCCACAGAACAAATCTCCAGACAAAATGCACAATGACACCCCTCCTCCAACTTTCCCCAAAGTAGCACAACTGCCTCCTGCAGCTCAGGAAAAGTGGTAAGTTGCCAAACAAACAACCCAAACACTGCACAATCAATCCAAATGCGAGAAAAACAACCCCTCTCCTACCACAGTGCAAAACATGCTACATGAGTCAACCTAAGCGTGCACCACCCATTCAAGCAGACACTTAGAACCTACCTACAATCTAACACTAACAGAGCCCCTTAACTCTCAGCAAGCACCCATCACACTACACCAGCAACCCAACACTGCATGAGCATCACTGCACAAGGCAAATGAGCAAACACAACACAGATAATCAAGTACTACCCAAGCAGTCCAGCCAATAACCTGTACAATTCTGTGTGTGTATTTGTTCTATTTTTGGTGCCCTTTTGATTTCTCAAGTTGGATGTCCCTGCCTCTCTGCTAGCCATCACCCCGAAAAAGTGCACCACATCCCCTCTGATGTTCCTTTATTCCCCAGTGCCTGCTTTCTGTC
The DNA here is from genome assembly GCF_964261635.1 of Lissotriton helveticus. Classification (NCBI taxonomy): domain Eukaryota; kingdom Metazoa; phylum Chordata; class Amphibia; order Caudata; family Salamandridae; genus Lissotriton; species Lissotriton helveticus. Next base: position 648,241,217 of record NC_136059.1, read on the forward strand.
TCCAAGTAGGAGGACCCATTCCACAAGCACCCGCTTCCACTCATGTGCAAGGCCCATGCCCATGGGTGCACAGATTCCACCCCTCGCATGGTGCTTTCTTGACCCTTCAGCCACTGCACTCCCTCCTGCTCTTACACAGGAAGTATTGTCTCTGTATGTGTGACCTGCTGGGCTATAGCTCAACTCCCTGCCTACAGGCGTGTCTGTGTACAGCTTTCTTATCTGTACATGTCGCCCACGCATGTCCACATCACCCCTGTATGTGCAGGTCTCCCACATCTAATCATGCTTGCGCCTGACCCTCTCTCTTCCCTATAAATGGCACTTGACAGTGGCAGACGTGATGAAAAGTGAAAGGCGGGAAACTAATATTTTCTTCTACATTATTTTTTCTTTTTTAATAATTTTGCAGAGAGGAAAAATAATAACAGTCACAGAGAAATGGGAAAGTCGGACTTTCAGACAGGCGCTTCTTGAAAGGTGGGACCAGCAGTAATATAACTGTCAGGCGAGGAGTGCGGCCGTCAGCAGCACTGGAGCCTGGTGGAGTAAATTGATACTTGTATAGCGCACTACTCACCCGCAAGAGTCTCAAGGCGCTTATACGAATACCGCTGTGGAACCCATCCTGGCTTTCCCTGTGAGGTGTCCACTCATGGGCACCCCCAAGGTGGAGGCCAGGCATCCTTAGCGTTGTGGGGGCCGTTGTGGAGATTAAGCAAGCTATTGCCCAGAGTTGCAGAGTGGGACTCCATGATTGGAATAGGCACCGAGGCGAGAATTATCAGGTCTGTGGAATTTTGAGCCCAAGACCCGCCGAGGCGGGGAATTGAACCCTGGTCCTGGGCTAGACTTCTGCATCAGGGTCTGCCGCTCTAACCATTGAGCCACACTTCTGCACCCAGGAAGGACTTCACCATTTTATGTATAAATCAGGCTTCGTTGTAGAGGGGATGTTTGCTGCCAGAGAGGCAACTGAACTGTCAATATGTTGTCTTTATGATAGCAACGCCCATCATTACGGGGCAAGGAACGGTAAGAGGGTAGGTTTGAAGTGCTGTACAAAAACAAATTAATGTAGTTAATTTACTGCCACCAATGTTCCCAGAAGGGTTCTTTTCCTCACCCCCCCTTTGAAAGCTGCTCCCCTGGTTACTGATGGGCCATGCTTTGTGAGAGGATATAGCCCCCTGCATCAGAGCCACCACCCCCGGGTGCTAGCTAGGAGGAGGTTATAGGACACACTGTGGAAATAGCATCTCTGACAGCAGTGACAGCTCAACAGGTGGCATTGCCAGCTGTGCCAGTGTGCAGCTTCCTGCGGGAAAGCAGACAAAGCCACGCTCAGTGATCGGAGGGGGTGAGTGGTGTTGCGCCCTCTGAAACTGTAGACAAATGCTATGCAGTAACTGCCCGCGGGGGGTCTGTGCTGAAGCGCTCTCTGCTCCCTGGAAGGCTTCAGCCACTAGACTTCGTGACTGGCCAGTGGGTGTCTGCAGGGTCGCGTCTGACACTGGCCAGCTGGGTCCAGGCCAGGGCGCCAATCCTCAGAGGAGATTGGCGGAGCTGTCTGCAATAAGGCCAGGAGTGTGGTTTACAGTGCATGCACCACCGCACTCACCTTCTTCATCCGGGCATAGTCGATGAGCCGGGCGTAGGCGCTGGTGCCAGCGATGATCAGGCAAGGCGGGAAGAGGCGGGCCGTCACCTTCAGCTGCTCATAGTTGATGAGTCCAGTGGCAGGATGAGGCGAGCACAAGACAAGAGCAGAGACAAGGTCAGGGCTTCACGCGCACACACACGTGCAATGCAGGCGTGGGGCAGCAGTTTGCATCAGCGGTGCACAAGGGCCTCTCCACCAGCAGTGACACCTGGACGGACTAACCCTGCCCTGAATGAGGGGGACTTTGACGCAGACAGACCACCTGCCAGCTAACGTTAAGACTGAAGGGTCAGAATCCAGCTGCGGAACCGCAGGCCTTCATCCCTCCCAGGTCAGTAAGGCAAGCATCACAAGCAGTGCCAACCATTATTTATAGTGCCAGGAAATAACGCAGTGTGTGCTTAGGATCTGGACTCTTGTCATGGATGAAAGTACCCACTGCGCGCTTTGCTCCAGGCTACTGAACGTATGGTACTGCAAGTTAATTCACTTCTGCCATAGGCCCTACCTTCTGTACTAGTAGCATCTAATCTGAGGACTGTCGAATCAAGAACCCCAAAGCCTGGAAAGCACTCCTGTCCAAGACGCGTGACTGCTGCCATGGCCTGCTGAAAGGCGAGGCCTCCATCACACCCTGTGCCCGCTGACAAGAGGCACTGACCCTGCAGCCGTGAAGGGCTCAAGGCAACAACCTCCCCTCCAGACAGGCAGCACTGGGCTGCAATGCAAGGCTGTCTCTTTCAATTAACAAGCGCGCGCGGCTCGCGCTGACGATGAGGCAGCAGGGGGAGGGGAGAGAGGAGGGATCCTGCGCCTGTTTCCCTTGCGGGAGCGAGCAGGAACCATATGGTTTCAAGGCTCGCTCCCGCAAGGGAATCGCCAAACGTGCACGAGTTGCCATAGAAAGCAATGCAACGCGTGCATGTTTTTGGGGCCAAAACTGAATCGATTACAAGAGGGCTTTTTCCTAAGCAGCGCATGCGTACTGTGTAGGCGAGACCTAAAAAGGGAACAGCCTAAACCATGCAGTCTAAACACCGCGTGACTTAACAACGCAGATGGAACCACGCATGTCTAAACCACGGATGTGCCTTTACCACGCATATCCGTGGTTGAGACATTAGTGGTAGTTAGCTAGACTTGGGCAGAGGGTCGGACTGGATAGAGGGTCGAAGGTGATTTCCTGCCCGGATGAGGAACGGTTTGGTGACTAAGATTTTATTATTATCTATGTCAGGGATTTGTAAAAATTATTTAGGTAGGGGTACTTTAAATGGCGGGGAGACTGCTTTTAGGGCTCAGGGTGAGGGGCTGGGTAGTTTTCTGGGCCGTCTTTTAGGGCTACAGGATGGGGGATGAGTTACTTTTTATGGCTGTTTGTGGTTTTAGGGCTCAGGGCGGGGGCTGTGGTATTTTTTAGACCTGAGGTGAAGGTTTTATGGCTTCAGGACGTGGCACAGGGTACTTTTTACAGCTGGGGGATGGTTTTAGTGCTCAGGGCGGGGGCTGAGGTGTATTTAAGTTCTGGAGTGAATGTTTTATGGCTCAGGGCAGGTGGGTTTGGGGTCAATTTTAAGTCTGGGGGCTGAGATTTAGGGCTCAGGGCGCGGTAGAATGGGGTGTATTTAGGGCTGAGATGGGGTTCATATTTAAGGCTGGGGTCTGCTTTTAGGATTTAGGGAGAGGGAGCTGGGATGTATTTAGGGCTGGGGCTGTACTCAGGGCAGTTGGCCGGGACTTAGGACTTAGGGCAGGGGCTAGGGCAGAAGCTGAACCAGACATATGCCTTTACCAAATATGCCAGTACAACTAAACTTGTTGTAAAGGCATGCATGGTTAAGACGTGATCATTGTTAAGACCACTTTGTTCAGGCATGTGTGGTTGGGGATTGCATAATTGCAACATACAACCCTTAAAGGAACACTGAGAACACATACTCATCTCCATGGTTTGGCCCAGCTCCAGTTTGAAGCCCACCAAACAGAGACAGTGCTGCCAGACAGAGAAGCGATCCAAGGGCTGGTGGACCAAATCGCCTCCAGAGGAGAGCAAATCTGACAACTTTCAGGACAGAGCCTGTGTCTGGCCCGCCATTTGGTGGAGTGGATTAAGTCCTACTGTGTCCTTGTATGTTTCTGTCTTGCACCACGTGCCTTTGGGGGCCAGCAACTTATCACGACTCAAAAGAACTACACTGTGTTCTGTGTAAACAAAGCACTGCAGTTCTTTTCTTCACCACAAATTCTTGTGATGCGCAGTGACGTGCAGTGTCTCGACTAAAAAAAAGGGTTTTTTTGTCAAAAATAGCCATAAACTGATAAAAACTGTTAGTAAATCCAGATCAAGCTACATAGGGACATTAGCTTTACTTGTTATGAATCACTCTCTTCCATGTCATGTGTAAGAGTGCGCCATGCTGAGGCATGTTTAGAGTTACATTTATTGCCTCCTTGTTAGCGTGGAAGAAGCAGACGGAAACCACCGAGTTGATCTGGGCTTTCATGGAGAGGTCGCTACTAATAGTTACCCCTAAGCTCTTGACCGAGTTGACTGGGGAATGCGGGCATATTAGGGAGTGGTGCCAGAAGGTAGAGTTCCACGGATTAGACAAACCACTTGATGGCGGTCGTTGAGAAAGGAGGTAATCAATCTCAACGGAGTGCCCCGTATGCCGGCGCTCTCGACCCGGTCGAGCAACAAGTTGTGGTCGACGGTGTAGAAAGCTGCTTACAAGTCCAGGAGCACTTGTGCCTGCATGATGTTCTTGTCGACCCCCTTTCTGAGTTCATCGTGGACGGCCAGGGCAATGGACTCGGTGGAGTGTTTGGGCCTGAAGCCCGCTTGGTGGGGGTCTAGGTAGTGGGAGTGTTCCACAAATGTGCTCAGGATGTTTGCAACATAAGTCTCCAGGATTTTGCCTAAAAAGGGAAGCATCGATATTGGGCGGAAGTTGCTGAGTACCAGGGAGTCGGCGCCTGCTTTTTTAAGGATAGGTGCCACTTCCGCTGTCTTAAAGGTGTTGGGGACGAGGGAAAAGGTCGAGGAGGGAAGGGTTTTGATAGGTAGGGCAAGAATCAGGGGGTGAGGTGGCCTTGGGAATACTGGTTTTGATCTTGGTGATTTTGTCGATGAAGTAGGAATTAAGGGAGTCACAGAAGGTTTGTGATGGGGAAGGTTTTACAGTGACCCGATCGGGTTTCACCAGTTCATCAACAATGGAGAAGATGTCTTTGGCTTTGTTAGTGGATTCGAGGAGAAATAGTCAGATTTGGCAGCGAGAATGGCAGTTTTGCAATCTTTAAGGGCTGATGCAAAAATTGATTTTTTGAGGGGGCAGTAGTCTTGTCTCCACCTACGCTCAGTTTGGCGCAAGGCAAGTTTCTTATCCTTAAGGTCCTTGGTGAACCAGCGCTGAGCGTCATGGGGCCTCTTGTTGGTGAGCTTTTTCAGAGGAGCAAATCTATCTCTTGCCGAAGCTAGCCAGGCATTGATGTTTTCTGCCTGAGTGTGCGGCGAGACCGAAGGGCCCGTGGGCTGTAAGGAACTAGGCACAGAGGTAGATAGGAAGGAGCGGAGAGTTGTAATGTCTACCCGTCTCCAATTCCTAACCAAAGTGGGATCTGATGAGGGGGCTTTAGTGACTGGGGTATTGGGAATGAAGAAGGAGATACAATGGTGGTCTGACCATGTGCAGGGAGTGATTTGTAAGTTAGTGATGTCAAGGTTGGAGGTCCAGACCTGATCTAAGGTGTGTCCTTTAATGTGGGTGGGTACTTTGATGTGCTGGGAAAAGTCCATTCCTTTCAGCAGGTTGGAAAATTAGACTGAGCACGGGCTTTCACGCGGGTCAAGCGGCCAGTAGTTAAAATCAACAATAATCAAGATACTTGCATGGTTGATCGCCAGCTCAGCTATCAGATTACCAAAAGATTGTGGAAAAATAGGCATATGGGCCGGGGGCCTGTGGAATAAGGCACAGGTGAAAGAGTAGCCTTTTGCTTCAAACTTAAAAAGAAGGCTGTCAACCGATGTAATAGTTGAAGTGGAGAGAGAGGAGATTTTATGTGCCTGAGATATTATGACCACAACCCCCCCCTTTTTGCTCTCAAGCCTGTTGGCCTGAAGGACATAGTAGTTGTCCGGAGTTGCGGCCAAAATGTCGGCGGTGGATTTGGCAGTTAGCCATGTCTTGGATAAGAGTAGTATATCAGGTTTGATGGAGTCTAGGAGATAAGAAATCTCTAATTGGTGCTTTACCAGAGAGCGAGTGTTAAGATAACAAATGGACAATTTGTCCAGACTGGCTCTTGTACAAGGGTGGGAGGGTGTCCCTCGTGTTGGTAAGTGGCATGTGGACAAGGAGATTGGGAGTGGGACTGCAGGAAGTATTTTTGCTGGACAAGATCCTGAGTGTCTCTAAAAGTCTCACATGTCTCTGGAGGCAACTTCTGGGAGCTTCGGACAAGACATTTTGTACAGACTGCAGCGCATTACAAGCAACACGAAGTGTATGGCTGGGGGAACAATAGCACGTCAAAAGAAACTGTGGTGGAGTTTTCTTTCATCAACACAGTGCCTGCTTAATGAAACATGAAGTGAAGCTGCCACACCAGGGCAGAAATTACACCCCACTCAAGCATACTTAGATGACCTCGAGAGTGAATTAAAATAGTGTGAGGGGGACAATAAAACAAGGTAAAACCATTTTGTTCAAGGAAGTGCGTTGTTGTCGTGGCTCAAAAATGAGCTAAGAAAAGGCACAAAAAAAATAGTGCGACAAATACTGGCTTACTGATTTTATTTGCTCATAAGTCTCCGGAGACAACTTCTGGGAGCTGCGGACAAGAGCGTTTGTACAAACAGCAACGCATAAGAAGCAACACGGAGGGTATGGATGGCTGGGAACAATAGCCCGTCAGAGGAAGCGACTGCATAGTTTTTGAGAAGGGGTTGGGGCCCAAGTCTGGCACGTGACATGTGCCATGACATATGCCACAGCGTTTAACATTTTTTGTATATGTTGTTTCAGGAATAACTGTGTTAGAACCCCACATGAGTAGTTGTGGGTTATTTTAAAGGAGTATCTTGCATCTGGGTTGACTTAAGAAAAAAATATTTTAAAACTGCAAAAACACATATTAAATATTATTTGGAGGGTCTTGAACCCTTGCCCTAACACATGATTATGTTTTGTACTTACCTGTACACCACCAGTAGTTTAATTATAACATATAGCTAAACATTTTATGAGACTGTGCACAACATAGAAGTCCATTTTCTATTTCCATGCTGGTTTGCTTTTACATGCCACAAATCTACACTTGTTTTTCTTGATTTATAAACAAATAGCCCTTCCTTTCTTTCACTCTGGCACTTGCCCCATGCATTTCTTCTTCTTCCACAACCATTCCCAGAGACTCATTCCACAAATTAAGGGATTTATTTCATAGCAAACCTTGCCCCCCCCCTCCAAATGCCACAGTATGTCACAAATGTCTGACATGCACTGGCTTGACTAAAAAGGCAACACATCTCACAGGCACTGCTAGGGGTGATTTACAATAGGGCATCTTTCATTTGGGTAAAATAGAAGAAAAATAGAATTTCCCTAGCTGGGGTTTGAACGCTTGTTAGAAAGCATTCAGCACACCTGTGAATTACCACTAGCCCATTTGTTCTGTGTGGAAATGCTGTGTCCAAAGCCTTTGTGTCATTCAAAAAGGGTGCTGTCCTTTTTCTATTTCCATGTCGTTTTGCTGTTACATGCCACAAATCTACACTGGATTTTTGTGATTTAAAAACAAATAGCCCTTCTTTTCTTTCACTATGGGACTTGCCCCATGCATTTCTTTTTCTTACACAACAAGTCCCAAAGTCTCATTCCTCAAATTAAGGGATTTCTTTCATAGCAAACCTTGCCCCTCTTCCACATGCCACAGCATGTCACAAATGTCTGACATGCACTGGCTTGAATAAAAAGGCCACAACTCTCACAGACACTGCTAAGGGGTGATTTACAAAAGTGCATCTTTCATTTGGGTAAAATAGAAAAAAAATAGAAAAATTGAATTTCCCAGCTGGAGTTTGAACTCTTCTCAAAAAGCCCTTATACTCACTGTGAACTATCACTATCCCATCTATTGGACTGTTAGGATGTCTTGGCCCAAAGCCATTTTCATCAGGGACGGAAAGTGCCCACCTCTCTTTTCTTTCTATTTCATTTTGTTTTTATATGCCACAAATTCTATGTCATGATCGGAGGCTCTGTTTATGCTACTCATTTCTTTACTATATTACCCATGTTTTCCTGTACCTCCATTTTCACATGCTCCAATTACACATGAGCTATCCATATAACTTTAGCAGTCACCATTTTGTTTCCTCTTTCTTTGCTGCTTCACAGCCAGATAATGCAGTTTAATTCTTTATGCTTGTACTGACGTAATTATAGATATCTCATATCTCTATTGCTTAGAATGCTTCTTTTCTATATGCTTGTAATGCCATAGTTATTGGTATTTCCTACCTCTATTTAGTGTGAATGTAATGCTTTCTACGGGTTGCGGTCTGATAGAGCGCGCAGGGACCAACTAGCTCAGTATTACCATACTCACCTGGGCCCATATAACATTCATACTTTGAACTAGCAGTCCTGCCTAACTAATTACTAATTTTAATCACCCTATCAGTACTTTGAGTCCTTTCAGGACTTATACCTGTAAACCATGACTTACCAATCCGTGTCACCCTTACAATAAGTCCTGGGGATCGAAAAGGGAGTTAGTTTTTAACCAGGCAGTACTTAAACACATTTACCTTTCCTGTAATAAAACACAGACTCGGGAGAAGTTTTTAAAGATTTATCTATGAAAGATTTTCTGAGTCAAAAATGAAAAAGCCACAATCTTTTGACTGAATTTTACAAGCAAGAATGTAACCAGTAGGACATAAAGTTTGTAAGAAATCACAGTAACACCTTTTAACATTGGTACCTGGGAAGGGTGAGAAAGGGAAATAGCACAAGGACATACCACATGGATTATATTTACCTAGAATCGTGCAATGACCAATCCTGGTCTCAGCCTGGGGCAAAAGAGCAGGGCCAGGCTCCCGACTAATCAGTTGCCCACGGGACAAGACAGGTGCAGATCAAGACAGGTGACCTCCTCTAAGTACAACACTAGTGTCACACACGTCTCTCTAGGAAAAGCCAATTAGTACCCCAATTGGGTAATCAATTCTTTCTGCGCCTTGATGCCCATTGGGCTAAGTTTGCGCAATATAAATCTCCATTTCATTCATTCATTCATTCACAGAGTGCTCCGCCAGCCCCTCTGCTCTTGATCGCCTATTGAGTGCGTTAGGTCAGTGACAGGTTAGCTATTCGGACAAGTGGACAATTTCTCTATCTAAACCTACCTCAGTTATACTATTTAGAGGGCAATGTACCACCCCTAAATGTTGCAACTCTATGTGTTCCCCTTCAGTGATTGGTCAGAAAGACGAGGAGAAGTCATCACACCATACTAAGATGAAATCATCTAAATTGACTTGAATTGATCAAGTTCCCACCTATAATTTAGTTTCTCACGTCTTTATTCCGCCCATCAATATTGGCATACAAATTATATACATTGTATTTATTTGAGTCTTCTTTCTTCCTCTTTAGAGGTCAGTAGAGCAGGTTCCCAGGAACATCGCGGGTAAGAAGGGTGTTGGCAGCCATTCAATGCCAACGCTTCAGCAATTTCGGAGTTTGAGTGCGCTTGCGCAGCATCGCCCAAGATGGAAGATGTGACAGTATTCAGGCCCAAAGTACGAGCTATCAACAAAGTCAAAGAGAAACATTTTAGAATACAAAAATAAATGGATGCACTGTATACCACTTTTCTCTACTCTAACCCATTACTTTATTTGAATTTTTGCATTAATGGTTAAGCAAGACAAACAAGGTTAGTACAAGCTGCCGCATAAGCGTGAGCATGTGAGGTTTGAAGCAGCCACCTTTGGCACTGATGCGCAGAAGCGAGAAATTCCCTCCATAGCAGAGATACGTCACACCACGTAGCTGTGGCTGACGCATGTGTAGTAGTATCCGCATTTTCTGCGGCCATTTTAGTACATTCGAGTTAATGTTAGTAAAAGCACATAGACGAGCTTCCCCTAGATACTAGAAATGTTGTGAAATGCAAATATTAATAAACAAAACATGTTGGTTAATATGTTATAAGTTATTTCGAGAGGGTTGAGTACAAGCAAGTCTCTGTACATGTGAAACCTTACTCCATCAGTTCTATGAGGGCTGGAGTGGTAAGTTGACTGATCACCTACTGCATGCGCTACAGCGCTGGGATTCCGCCTTCATTTTCTGAACACTTACCACGGTCGGACTTCGACGCTGCCTCAGTGGAGCGGGATGCAAACAGTGCACATCTTGCTGATGTGCACAGTCCTCTTTTACTTGCAAACAAGGACCACACAAAGCGAATGTGCAGAAATTTAACGCAACGCTAAGGGATATTGATCAGAGCGTTTGCTGGCTTTTTCTCTGCATAACGTGTCTTGGCTCTGTATGTGGTGGCAGGGGTGAATGCTCCCCCTATGCCCTGTCTCACAAGCGTGTGCAGGGTTGTATACATTTGCCTCAAGTGGGTTTTTTGGTCCAGGCATCTCCCTCCACATTTAAATTAAGGCATAATCCTTGGCCTTGCAGGGTAAGTTTCATTCTCACCTTACTCTCTCAACTCCCAGTAAATTGAGTGTGCATGCAGAGAGAATGGCACAATGGGAGCCTTATAAGGCGGAGGCAGACAACTGCCATGAAGAAGGTAATGACCAGCTAGAGCGGGATTTGGTGGATGCACTGGATTGCAGTGTACAACAATCTGTGAATAAGCCCTGGTACGGGCTCAAGGTCCCTTCACGGGGAAGCTGTTTGAGTTTGTATGCCAACAAGGCTGGCAACCCCAACTTCCTCCAGCCAACAATGAGGTGGGCCCATCAAAAAAGTGCAACGTCAAGAGTAAATCACAGCCAGAGGTACATGGAGAGGCTTTTGCAAAGCTGAGGCGCAAGAGAGAGACTGAACACGATTATATTGCCAACCCACAGGGAGAGTCCTTTCAATCTCACAGCTCACAGCATACAGAGGTCCTAGACTCAGACTGCTCCTACCACACTGAGGACAGTGATGAGGGTGAGAAGGCAAGACCCAGTAAGAAGAAACGGGCTCCAGTCCATAACCAAAATAATGCACTGCAGGGAGTCCAATTGGGTTCCCTCTCCAGAGGTTGTGGAACTCCTTCAAACCCATCTATGGCGGAGCTTTGATAAAGAGGTATGTGCACGCCTAAGCATGGAGTGCCCCCATCCAGAACTGGTGGGTAAGGTTGCAGACCGCCAGGTAGATCCCGTCATGGTCACTTTTAATAAAAAATACGCAAGGGATCCGTAAAAGGGCCTGGATCACTCATTTTGGATGTGCCAAGATAAACTACTTAACCTGACAGGTACCTTGACTAATATCTTAGACTTAGCATACTAAGCCAAAGAGTCCAACTCCCCATTAAATCCTGATGGTCTGATTGGCTGGGCTCAGCGAGCAGTCTGCATGTTAGGGAACACCAACTGCACCATCTCTACAGAGTGCCAGATATCTATCCTGATGAGATTAGATCATAAACTCAATGATCTATCCAATTTGGAAGCCAACCCAATGGCTGACAGCCTATTATTCGGGGGATCTCCTGGTTTTGTGCCACCAACTCTACTATATACAAGGTCCAAATGTCGATAAAAAGAGTATTCTGGAGAGGACTTTTTGTCAGGACCGGGTGCCATGGAGGGTGCGCCAGGCTGTGGAACCCACCAAAGCTCTCAACAAGGCTACTATGCCTGAGACAAAGGTGGTTGGTATGGAGACAAACCAGATTCCACCTTCTATCCCACTCAACCTAGAGGTGGCCGCCTCAGATTCTGCCGCAGAGCCAAACACGGGCAATAGAATGCAATCCAGGACACAAGATATACCGGTATGAGTTATTCCCTTCTCGGAAGAGATATTGGGAGGAAGAGTGTCGCTATTCACAACAATTGTAAATTCATATCCATGGACCCATGTGTACTGGAGACCATTCAGGGCTTCAAACTAGAATTTTACGAATCTCCAACGCAGTCTGGCTCCCCAAAACAAATGTATTTTTCCCAAACACAACAAGTTTTTATATTCAAACTCTCCTAGCCAAAGGGGCAATATGCCTGACAATTCCAAACCCCAAAGGGTTCATGAGACCCATCTTTCTTTTCGAAAAGAAGGGCAGAGGTCACTACTAGTCCTAAACCTCAAAGATTTCAATGTCTGGATAATGTACAGACATTTCAAAATGGAACAAAATTCTCTTGCTAAAAGATATTCTAAAGAAATGCGACTGGATGATCCGTCTGGTCCTGGAGGATGCCTACCTCTCCATCCCCATATTCCCACCTCACAGATGGTTTCTACAGTTCAAATGACGAGGACAGTGCATGGAATTCAAATCCCTTCCATTCAGTCTCTCATTGGCCCTGTGGTGTTTCACTAAATTGATGAGACCAGTCGTAGAAGCACTGAAGGCTTGAGGAGTATGTCTAATTGACTAAACAAGCTCCTGTTGATGGCCCAGGACCTTCAGACACTCAGTACACATCTATCATCGACTATATAACTTCTTCAGAGTCTGGGATTCCTGATCAACTCCCCGAAGTCAGCCCTGTTGTGGTAGGGTTTGTGCACAGCAAAGAGCATGTCCCCTCTCATTGCACTAGTGGTTTCTGTAATAGCTCTCTTTAAACATACTATTGAAAGCCTTTCTTGTTATCGCAGCCCCTCCTTAAGACTTCTGTGTATGTTGCTCAATTTATTCACAAGTTTGGACATTGCTGTCTTGTTTGCACATTGGACCTTGCTTTTACCAAGGCTTATTTAGAACACGCCTCCCTAGGCCATGTGCTACTTCAACTCATTAGCATAATAACTGAAGCTCTGCACACTTGCTTGTGAGAACCACACCCAGCTCTTCGAACCACACCCAGCCCTGTCTATAAAAGGCAGCCCCTGAGCCTCACCCAGTGCCTGTGCTCGTCTACCTCCCACTTACCAGAGAATAGATCCTTCGGCGCTGGCACTCCTGCTCTCTCCAGACCGTCATTGGCTTCCACGGGCGCGGCTGCTGGCTCTTCCTTCTTCCGGTTTCCGGCTCCTTCTTGCCTCAGCCCCTTTTCTGTCCACTGCAATCGACCTGCAAAGAGAAAGAGGACAAGGTTAGACTGATCAGTATCCCTTTTCAGCAACAAGTAAGCGCAAATTTTTTTATTACCTGAAAGAACTTTGTCGGCGATTTCTGGATTCATGTAAAGACAATTTGGAACAAGATATCTCCCACGAACTTCGTTGTTCAAACCCCTTTGTTACAAGACTACTTTGTGGAACTTTGTGAAATAAACATTGTTTTACATGGAACTTTTTAAAGAATCAAACAGAAGAAACCATTGACAGCAAGGCAAACAGCAAATCAAGGACTTGCACAAATTACCTGCTGTATTTTGATGTAAAAGTACAGTATTTGTTTTATAAGAAGTTTGGAAATGTGTGAAAAGTGAGTTTGCTATTAAGAATTTAGGCTTTAGTTATATTAAGGTGAATGTTAGAAGTTGGTAATTCTGATAATGATATTCGTTTGATTTTACAGAAGTTGTACAGTAATAGAAAGCACATCCCAGAACAGTAACACATTCCAAACCTGGAAGCTAAAGACCAGGATCCAAGAGGTACTTTTAGAAGAGAATTTCTAAATAGATTAAGGGTTAGTCAGGAACTCTTTTAGGGATAGGTTGCACTTATCTGTTCTTTGTTTATGTTTCATTAGGCACCAGTTTCTACAAGAAGTCAGAGAGGGCTGCAGATTTTAGCAGCACTTCTACAGTGGAAACGCAAGAACGGTGTTGTCTCTTATTTTATTTTATCCACTTCTCCCCTTCCCTTGAGCTTCTGGTTCTTAGTGCACTGTTTAAAACTAGTGTGCTGGAACAAGCAGTTTCAGGGTGGGGTCGGACTGTCTTCAACCTTCATCAGAACTGAACAGAAACTCAGGTGAGCTGGGCTTTGACAGAAGCACAAGCCTTTAAAATATTCAGTTCTGTTGGACGATGAATGCCGGGGAAGAAACAGAGGGCATTGACGCCAAGGATATGGCGCAGGCCCTAAACGAGGACTTGGCCCATAATGAATCAGTGTCTGGCATCTTGCAACATATGCAAGAGGAAATAGAGAAATTAAAGTTGGAAAACACCTTTTTAAAACAGGATTTAAGCAGGTATAAACCTAGGGAATCCCAGTGGAACACAGCTTTTACGCCTTTGTTTAAAACCTCCTCAGAGACAGGGACGGGAGCAAAACATACAACTTTCCCTCCCCAGTTGAGGTTACTGTTAATGTTCCTAATGCTGTGCCTTTAGCAGCACCTGAACGTTTTCATGGAGATAGTAACAAATTCCATGTTTTTATCAATCAATGTAAATTACACTTCGTTTGTAAACCACAACAGTTCCTTACTGATGCTACGAAAGTGGCATTCGTCTTGTCTTATTTGGGCGGTACAGCAGCCAATTGGTCAATTCCTTTCGTGGATAGAGATGATCCATCCTCCATAATTGGAATCAATTTAAATGTACTATGACCAGCCTTTTTGCAAAACACACTTTTATGCAGGCAAGTGATAATGAGCTTTTAAATCTTAAACAAGGTAACAAGGATTTATTGACCTATCTCACTAGTTTTAATCGTTTACTCACCGAGACACGTTGGCCAGAAGAAAAGCGTGTCTCCCTTTTTTATAAAGGTTTGAGAGACGAGTTAAAAGACACACTGGCTCATATCATTGATTTGCCAGAAGACTATTCTGACTTAGTAGATTTAGTCGTGAAATTGGAACACAGACTAGAAGAAAGAAAGGGAGATAAATCCAAACTGGAATCGCGGTTAACTTTTATTAGACATGAGAAGAAAGACACAGATAATAAACTCCCTGAGCCTATGCAAATAGGAACACTCAGAGGTCCACTCACTTCAGAGGAAAAAGAAAGAAGGAGAAAACTTCAATTATGTTTATATTGTGGCAAGGCAGGACATTTTGCCAGAGAATGTCCTGCAAAACCTAAAACTTCACGAAAGGGTACTGTTTCCTCTATCTCCTCAACTGAGTCGGGAAACGATTAAGCTCGACAAGGGGGGAGGTTACTTGTTCGAGAAAACATCCTAATCAAACCTCTAATTCTGCAGCCTTCACGGTACCGCACATACCTAGACATTTTATAATTCAGATCTTTTTAATTGTTACTACCCAAGTTAGACATTCTCTCCCTGTCCTACTGGATTCAGGAGCAACAGGAAATTTTGTGGATAATAAGTTAGCTAACACATTAGGTCTTCCTATTTGCCTAAAGCCTTGTCCAGAAGCAGTATGTGCAGTGGATGGGTCAGAATTGACCTCCGGATTAATCACAAAACAAACAAGTCCCCTTGTCATGGTCTGTCAAAACGGGCACACCGAGATGATTAGCTTTGATCTGATAGATACCCCTGATTTTGGCTTGATTCTCGGGGTACCCTGGTTAACAACTCATAACCCAAAAATTGATTGGGTGAACAGAACAGTTACTTTGGATTCCTCATTCTGTAGAACCAATTACTATCAAGAAGCAGGTACAGAACAGAGCACAGTAATACACTGTGCTAGTGTTACACAAGACAAACCAAGTCTCCCTCCTGAATATTCTGACTTTAAAGACGTTTTTGATCCAGTGAAGGCTAGTGTGTTGCCCCCACATCGGTCATATGACTGCCGTATAGATCTTATCCCAGGGGCCCCTTTACCTAATAACAGAGTGTATGCTTTGACTGACGAAGAGACCAAATATTTAAGAACCTACCTAGACGACCTACTACAGTCTGGGTTCATCCGACATTCCACATCTCCGGTGTCATCTCCACTTTTTTTTATCCCGAAGCCGGATAAATCTTTGCGCGCGTGTATCAACTATAGAGGACTAAATAAGGCTACAATAAAAAATAAATATCCTCTTCCTCTAATACATGTGTTGTTGGATCAATTAAGACATTCTACTGTATACACTAAACTAGATCTGCGGGGAGCTTACCACCTTGTTTGAATAAAAGAGGGGGATGAGTGGAAGACAGCTTTCAAGACAAAGTTTGGTATATTTGAGTACACAGTAATGCCCTTTGGGTTGTGTAATGCCCCTGCGGCCTTTCAATTCTTTATAAATGAGGTCCTACACAAATTCCTGGACGTTTGTGTCATAGTATACATAGATGACATCCTCATTTACTCTAAGAACCCGGAAGAACATACCCAACATGTTCGTGCAGTATTATCAAAGTTAAAAGAAAATCATCTCTTTGCTGAACTAGAAAAATGTACTTTTAATGTCAGCAAAGTGGACTTTTTAGGATACTGCCTGTCACCTCAAGGAATAATTATGGATGAAAAGAAAATTAGTGCTATAACTGATTGGCCAGAACCATCATCTGTGAAGGATGTTCAGAAATTTCTGGGTTTCGCCAAATTTTATAGGAGGTTTATTTCTCATTTTGCAGACATTGCAGTCCCAATAACCACCTTGTTGCGGAAAGGGCAACGATTTCTTTGGTCTGATGAGGCGGCACACACCTTTCAACTTCTGAAACAAAAGCTCACTTCAGCCCCAATTCTGAAACATCCTGATCCTGACTTGCCATTTTTTGTTGAAGCGGATGCTTCACAAGTAGCTTTAGGATGAGTTCTATCTCAACGAGATGCAGTAGATGGCCAATTACATCCTATAGCCTTCTATTCCAAAAAGTTATTACCAGCTGAACAAAATTATACTGTGGCTGAAAGAGAACTATTAGCTATCAAAGTAGCCTTTTCTGAATGGAGCCATTTAATGGGAGCCAAGTACCTACCGTTTTTGGATCACTAAAAGCATTAACTCCAAGTCAGATGCGCTGGTTAATTTTTTTTAGTACATTTGACTTCGTTATAACCTATAGACCAGGTGCACAACAAATTCAATCTGATGTGTTATCTAGATACGGACATACCTCAGACATGAAACAAGACAAAATAGGAGAACCCATTATTCCTCCCCAAAAACCTTTGGCACCAGTACAACAGAAGGATTTCATCACAGATCTATATAATGCACACATGCAAATAGCACCTCAAGATTGGTTAAAGGATTCCCATAACTCAATAGAACGAGGTTTATGTATCACGACAACATGCTGTTAGTGCCCACCACAGAATTACAAACACAGGCGATAATTTGGCATCACGCCTCACCATTGGCAGGTCATCCTGGCTGGGTAAAAACCCTGGCAAATGTGCGAAAACACTTTTGGTGGGATAATATGAGTAAGGACATTAAGCAATTTGTCACTACCTGTCCAGTTTGTGCAAGACATAAATCTTCTCATAAGGCCCCCGACGGTTTGTTAATACCAGTGCCATCACCCAAACAACCTTGGCACACTGTGAGTGTAGACTTTATTGTAGGTTTACCACCAGTAAAATCCTTCACAACAGTGTTAGTGGTAGTGGATTTTTTGTCTAAAATGGCACATTTTGTACCATTACGGAAATTGCCAACTGCGGCAGAATTTGCCGATATTTTCATAAGAGAAATTGTGCGTTAACATGGTTTGCGAAGTAAAGTGGTGTCAGACCGAGGTAGCCAGTTCAACTCTAGATTTTGGAAAAAATTATGCAAAAAACTGAAAATAGATGTGGCATTATCTACTGCTTTCCATCCAGAAACAGATGGACAAACTGAACGACTGAACCAAACCTTACTTCAAACGCTACGTTGTTTATTGGCTGATTATTCTAGTGAATGGTTGGAAGCTCTCCCTGTAGCGGAGTTTGTTTATAATAATACTGAGCATGCAGCTCTACTTTGCTCACCATTCTATTTCCTGCCTACAGTAACAGATAGACTAACGAGATTAGGTGACATACAAGACAAGGCCAGGAAACAATTATTAAAATACAAAGAGAGCATGAAAAGACAGGCAGACGAACACAGATCTGAGGCCCCAATGTATAAAATCGGTGACAAAGTATGGCTCTCCACAAAGAACCTAAATATAGAGGGATCCCGAAAGCTGCAACCACGTTTCATTGGACGCTTTAGTATAACTGCCATAGTAAACCCGGTAACAGTAAAATTGGACTTACCAAAAGAATACCCAGTACATGCTACATTCCATGTGTCCTTTCTTAAGCCGTACAACCCAAATACCCGACCTGAACCACCACCTCCACCCATATCAATTAAGGGAAATCTAGAATATGAAGTGAAAAGCATAAAAGACGCAAAAAGAATTCATGGACGTCTGTTTTATTTGGTAGAATGGAAAGGATATGACGAAACTGAGAATTCATGGGAACCAGCGTCCTATGTACATGCCCCACCGTTGATTAGACAGTTTTATCTAAAAAATCCAGGGAAACCCCATCCAGTAGGAGGGCCTTTGAGGGGGGCGACTGTTAGGGTTTGTGCACAGCAAAGAGCATGTCCCCTCTCATTGCACTAGTGGTTTCTGTAATAGCTCTCTTTAAACATACTATTAAAAGCCTTTTTCGTTATCGCAGCCCCTCCTTAAGACTTCTGTGTATGTTGCTCAATGTATTCACAAGTTTGGACATTGCTGTCTTGTTTGCACATTGGACCTTGCTTTTACCAAGGCTTATTTAGAACACTCCTCCCTAGGCCATGTGCTACTTCAACTCATTAGCATAATAACTGTAGCTCTGCATACCTGCTTGTGAGAACCACACCCAGTTCTTCGAACCACACCCAGCTCTTCGAACCACACCCAGCCCTGTCTATAAAAGGCAGCCCCTGAGCCTCACCCAGTGCTTGTGCTCGTCTACCTCCCACTTACCTGAGAACAGATCCTTCGGCGCTGGCACTCCTGCTCTCTCCAGACCGTCATTGGCTACAACGGGCGCGGCTGCTGGCTCTTCCTTCTTCCGGTTTCCGGCTCCTTCTTGCCTCAGCCCCTCTTCTGTCCACTGCAATCGACCTGCAAAGAGAAAGAGGACAAGGTTAGACTGATCAGTATCCCTTTTCAGCAACAAGTAAGTGCAAAACTTTTTATTACCTGAAAGAATTTTGTCGGCGATTTCTGGATTCATGTAAAGACAATTTGGAACAAGATATCTCCCACGAACTTTGTTGTTCAAACCCCTTTGTTACAAGACTACTTTGTGGAACTTTGTGAAATAAACATTGTTTTATATGGAACTTTTTTAAGAATCGAACAGAAGAAACCATTGACAGCAAGGCAAACAGCAAATCAAGGACTTGCACAAATTACCTGCTGTATTTTGATGTAAAAGTACAGTATTTGTTTTATAAGAGGTCTGGAAATGTGTGAAAAGTGAGTTTGCTATTAAGAATTTAGGCTTTAGTTATATTAAGGTGAATGCTAGATGTTGGTAATTCTGATAATGATATTCGTTTGATTTTTACAAACGTTTTACAGTAATAGAAAGCACATCCCAGAACAGTAACACATTCCAAACCTGGAAGCTAAAGACCAGGATCCAAGAGGTACTTTTAGAAGAGAATTTCTAAATAGATTAAGGGTTAGTCAGGAACTCTTTTAGGGATAGGTTGCACTTATCTGTTCTTTGTTTATGTTTCATTAGGCACCAGTTTCTACAAGAAGTCAGAGAGGGCCGCGGATTTTAGCAGCACTTCTACAGTGGAAACGCAAGAACGGTGTTGTCTCTCTTTTTCTATTTTATCCACTTCCCCCCTTCCCTTGAGCTTCTGGTTCTTAGTGCACTGTTTAAAACTAGTGTGCTGGAACAAGCAGTTTCAGGGTGGGGTCGGACTGTCTTCAACCTCCATCAGAATTGAACAGAAACTCAGGTGAGCTGGGCTTTGACATGTTGCCAGTCTAGCAAATGGCATTTCTGGGTTTCCAGATAGAATCAGTATGAGAACAAATACTCCTTCCAGCCCAGTAGATTTTCAATATCAAGAGGTAATTGAGGTCTGCATTGTGCAAACAGACTGTATCATTGAGGTAGATTGCCAGAATCGTGAGATTCCTGGCCTCATCGATACAAGCCATATTTCCAGGACCACTCCATTACAGAGCCCTTCAGAGATTAAAAAAAGCCAACACTTATGAAAGGGTCTATCTTACACAGAACAAGTCCCACTGATGGGCAAAGCCAGGACAGAGATAACATGGTGGTTGGACCACATGGAATCCTAGAAGGATCGAGCCATTATCCGCACCTCGCCAGAAATAGGGATCAAATTGGATGCGAGCCTGTTGGTTTGGGGAGTGAGGTGCGGGACGATATCGACAGGGGGTCGGTGGTCAGAGGTGGAGCTCAGGCTCCACATAAATTGCCTGGAACTCCTGGCAGGCTCTTTCGCTATCAGGAGTCTCTCCCGATAAAGACGGACTATTATATCTTACTGAGAATGGAAAAGATCTCAGCAGTTCGCTACGTCAACAAGCTCGGGGGAACGAAGTCCCGTCTCCTAGCAGAGATTGCAAAGGACTACTGTCATTTCTGACTTGATCATTGCATCTACCTCATAATGGAGCATCTACCCACACAAGAGGAACACCATAGCCGACTGGAACTCCAGACACTTACATGGTCTCAGTGACTAGAAACTGAATCACTCAGTTTTCCAAGCTCGGAAGAGATTGTGGTGGCTGTGTGAAATAGATCTGTTCGCATCATTACTTAATCGGCAACTGACACATTTTTTGAGCTTGCTCCCAGATCCGGATGCCCAGGCGACAGATGCATTTATCCAGGACTAGGATCAGTTTCAAGGCTATACCATTCCCCCATTCCTGATGATTCCCCGTGTCCTGTTACAGATCAGTTGACAAGGAGCAGAAATCATTTTGATGACACCTTACTGGAGAGCGCAACCTTGCTTCCCAGTAGTTCTAATTTTACTGAGTGCGCCTCCAATTCTACTCCCTGTTCAGCCATATCTCCTCCTAGACACGGAAAGTATTCCTCACCCATTGAATCTATCAGGTCAACTCAAGCTGATGGCTTGGATGGTTTCAGGCAAAGATGGTATACCCAAGGCATTTCGCAACAAGCTGCATCCTTCACCAGGCAAGCCTGGCCAGATAACACCCATAAAATATATTCTTTAGCTCGGAGGAGATGGTGTGCTTGGTGTAACACATGGAGTGTTGATCCCGTGGGGGGCACAACATTGTATAGTAATACAATTTCTATCAGAACTAGCATCTTCCGGTTTAGCATACCGAACAGTTCATAACTTCAGAACAGCAATTTCCGCAGGACACCTCCCAGTAGAGGGTAAACTATTAGATGAACACCCTGTAGTCTGCAAATGGATAAAAGGTATCCGTATGGTCAACCCTCCGAGACCCAAGTATACACCCATTTGGGACGTGAATGTTGTTTTCAAATTCTTGGAGCAATGCACAGAACGTACCATTGAACTTGCTTCCGCCACATGTCAATGCTATACCACTGTTATCGTTGATGTATCTTGGGAGTTGGACCAGGAGAGACTCAGCCAATACTGTTATAGTATCACACTTCTACCATAGAGGCCGGTCATATAGTCCACCAACGGTGACGCAGCACTTCTCCTTCCGTTTGCTCCTTTCAATTAGCAGGATATGGCAGACTCCAAAGAAAGGAGGTTATCAATATTGACCTGGTATGTCAATGGCCTGGGTAGTAAGATAAAGAGGGGAGTGGTTCTGCAGTACCTTAAGAGAAAATCACCAGATCTAGTACTCCTACAAGAAACTCACTTGGTAGGTAATAGTTGCAAAGCGCTCCACAGGTGGGGATACAAGCTTGTGGCACACGCAGGGTTCATTTTATTTAAAAAAAAAATCTTGGAGCAATGGCCCGCAAACAAATACTTGTCGTGAAAACAGCTTTCGGGCCAAGCTCACAATGTTATTATGTCTGATTTCCTGTAAGAGGGTATTTGACTTACGAGTATTACTAGCTGACACATCAAGAATTTCTTTGGTGACTTTTACCCTGTTTTCCTTTGGAATATTCTGTTCTTGTGGACTTATCTAACAAAGAAAGAGGACACACAATGGTGACTTCCATAGTTACACGGGTAGCTCATATATGATTGGAGCATGTGACATGGAAGGTACAGGGAAACATGGATAATGTAGTTTGTGTTTTACTTTTTGAGATTGGCTGCTGAAATTAGTAGTAAAGAATGAGAAACATATTCCTCGCCTCCGTGTCCTTAATAGAAATCTTGATGCATTGGCTATACAAATTTTCATCCACACTTTTCATGCTTTATAAATAAATAACCCTCCTTCTCTTTCATTCTGAGACCAATCCCATAAATATGTTTCTTACAAACTCTTTCTGTATAACTTCTGCCACAATTTCATATGTATTTTGCATACCTCAAAAACACTTTTACTTTTCAAGAATGTTTGCCACAAAATAGCTATTAATTTTTCTCATTGTGTTCTATATATTTGGATTTCTAAATATTTTCAATTATGTAAGAAAAGTGCATTTGAAACATTCAACTGGTCAGTCTAGAACCCTGGATAACATCCAAGCAGCTTCTTAGTTCCTGTATTTTGCCTAAAGGATTTTGCATCCAATAACATGAGTAAGGTCAGTTGTGCTGTTGCTGTACGCTATCCCATTGTTTGATTTTATGACGTTGTCTTTTTAACTTTTTAACTGGTGGCTAATTACTGTTTACTTTTGTATTTTTACTTGATGGGCTCTCACCTCTACATGCTGGGGAATTTCTCTTCCTTCCTGGTTCCACCCCATTCCGCCGTGGCTGTGTGCCGATTGGGTGGAGGGTGTTCCCGAAGCAGCCAGACTCGCGTCTCACGGCATTTCCTGTTTTTTCCTATGTAAACCCATGCCATGGGGGCGTGCTGCTAGTGCGCTGAAGGCGCGCCTAAGGCAATCCTGTCTGCGCCCGTCCGAGTCCAGCCGGTGCCAGTTGCCAGAACCCCTGCTCGTTTTTGCTTGCATCCTCGACTCACTTACTCCTCTCAAGATCTTAGGAGTTTTAAACCCACTCTAATGATGTTTGTCAGGTTCTTGCCCCTGATGCCAGCGTCAGGTTCTGCTCTCATTGTTTATTTGATAATATCGTCCCCACTTATTCCCGGCCTGGCCCCCACCCTTCTTTCGAAGGAGAGACTTCCCACCTTCCCAGAGTTGACAATTCTTGCTCAAATTCATCTAAGGTTTTCCGCTGTTTTAGTCTCAATTGTCGCTCCCTTCCCAAACACCAGTTGCACCCATTTCACTTCCTAGTTGACATGAATCCGGATGTGTTTTTTTTAACAGAGACCTGGTTCCACAACGGGTCCATACCAGATGTGATTACGGCACTACCACAGAATTTTGCTCTATTAGGTATAAATAGACGTCTGAAAACTGGTGGGGGAAATGCCATTATTTAAAAAAGAATCTATAACTGCAAAATTGAGGCACTCACGATTCCCAACTGTGAAGCCCTAATTTTCTTTATCCAACTCTCCCCTAATCTGACCTTTTCTGGTGCCCTCATTTACCGTCCACCTGGCCCATCTAAAAACTAGGGTTCCCTGTTGACTGAATCACTTGCCCCTCTTGTTCTTCGTGCGGCAAATTTCATGTGGTTGGGGACTTGAAGTTTCATTTTGATGATCCTAGTAATAACTCAGGTCAAACTCTTTTGGTCAATCTGTTGACCCTGAATCTTTCACTCATCAATTCCTCGCCATCCCATGTAGCAGGTCATCTTTTGGACCCTTTTTTTCCTTCGAATTTTCCTACTGTGTCCACTGCTCCTCCCATTCAGCTAGGCTGGTCTGATCACCTTGCTATTCCTTTCTTTATTGATTTCTCCTTGGCTTATGCGCCTCGCCCTCCCGCCTCGCCAAAGAAAACTCAGAACTGGTCTCTACTTGATATGAAGGCACTAAATGAGCTGTTCCGGCAGACTGTTCCTTCCATTTCATCTCAATTGGACTCTGACCAGCTACTTGTCGATCACTGGTTGTCTGAGGCCATCGATTCCATTCTTCCCCTTTCTACTAAATTCCAATCTAGAGTGCTCCTCCCCGCTCCATGGTTTACTGACTCCCTTAGAACTGGAATAAAACAATGTAAAGTGTAGGAGAGACTGTGGAGAAAGCATTACGCGAGCCAGAGGCCAAAGCCACTTATCTGGAGGCCCAAAAAAAAATATCATGCTCTTTGCAGATCTGCTCGTGCCTCCTTCTATATTGGTGCCACTGATCAGTTGGGGCTATCACTTATCTGACCTTTCTACCTGACTGTTCTCACTAATTCCTCACCACAGCCCCACCCCCACCCCCAGTTTCCGACAGGGCCAAGATGCTCCTTGGAGTGAACGTTGCGCTCTATAAATGCTGTCATTCATTGATTCATAAAATTCCGTCCACCCAAAATTGTCAGAAAACCCTATTTAAAGTTGTGTCTGAACTTTCTGCATCCAATATATTCTTGCCATCCCCCTCCCTTCCATTACACCATTGCAATGAACTCGCACCGTTTTTTCATAATAAAGTTGTGACTATTCATCGTGAGCTTGAGTTGGATTCCTCTTCTCATGACAACTTCATCTTTCTTCTTTCCCACTACTCAACTTTCTGACCATGTTGTGACTGTTCCCCCTGATTTTGCATCTGGGGAACCTTGTCAAGTTAAGGCTTGGCTCCCAATTGATTGAATTCCTTCGAGAAATCTACTTGGAAACATCAAGTCTGGCTCCCCACTTGATCCTCGCCCTCCTTCCAAGCTCAGAGGCCTGGATGAGTCTTCCTTTGA
The DNA here is from genome assembly GCF_964261635.1 of Lissotriton helveticus. Lineage (NCBI taxonomy): Eukaryota > Metazoa > Chordata > Amphibia > Caudata > Salamandridae > Lissotriton > Lissotriton helveticus. The sequence goes on from NC_136059.1 coordinate 648,265,800, forward strand.
GGTGATTGCTCAGCTTCTTATTTCCTCCCTAAATCTGGGCCATTTGCCTCGCAGTTGGAAAAAGACGGGGTTAGATCCCCTCTGCTGGTCTAACTACAGGCCTATATCTCTTCTCTCCACCTTTTCCAAATATTGGAAAAAACATTAACTCTCAACTTTCTGCACATGTGAGGAAACATAAGCTATTTCGTCCGTCTCAGTCTGGCTTTTGTCCTGGTCACAGTACAGAATCAGCTCTGTTGGGGGTCATGGAGGACCTTAGGCAGCAGCTTGATTGTAGGGGCTAAGCGCACTCATCCTTTTGGATTTGAGCGCTGCTTTTGATACGGTTTCCCATTCCATTCTGGTGTAGCGCCTCGTAAGCTCTGGTATTGTAGGTGTAGCCTTGCAGTGGCTGATTTCTTTTTTGGAGGATCGCTCCTTTCAAGTCTTTTCTCACACCGTGAAATCTAACCACATTGCCTTGACATGTGGAGTTCCGCAGGGTTCGATCCTGAGTCCTCCGCTTTTAAACCTTTACGTTCGCCCTTTGGCAGACATTGCGGAAAAATCTATGTTGACCATCTTTTCATATGTTGACAATACACAGATTATTTTTTCTTTATCATCTGTTCAACATCAAGATCCTTCTTCACTTAAACATGTTCTGCGTAACATCTCCTTGTGGATGTCCAGCAATGCTTTAAGGCAGAATGGTTCTACAATGGAGGTGCTCATCCTGGGAAACAATCCTGAGCTTTGGGTAGCCAACCACTGGCTGTATCTCTGGGACTTTTACCCACCCCGGTTCCTACGGTTAAGAACCTGGGATTTTCCAGCGATAGCAAGATCTCTCTCACTGCTCAGGTCTCTGGAGTCACCTCGACCTGCTTTGTGGTCCTCAAGAGATTAAAGAGAATTCTCTGGCTAATTCGACCTGCTGCTCAGAGGGCTGTTGTGCAGTCTTTGCTGATCTCCAGGCTCGATTTGGGTAATGTATTGTATCTGGGTGGGGACAAGACCTCTGTACGCCGTCTCTTACTCATTCAGAAAGCAGCTGCCCACCTACTTTATAGGTTCCCTCGCCACACCTCTGTCTCCCCTGTGCTCTATCAACTCCACTGGCTCAGGGTCGGCAAGCGTATCGAATTTAAGGCTCTCTGATACATGTTTAGAGCTCAGCATGGCCTGGCCCCCGCATACATACCATATCTTGTCAAGCCCTATCGACCTTCTCGCAATCTAAGATCTGTTAATCTTTTCCTTTTCACAGTCCCTAGAATAAGGCTGGCCCGTATGGGTGGCCGTTTGTTTTCCTTCCTGTGACCAAAATAGTGGAACTCTCTTCTGCTAGAACTCGGAATTGTCAATCCCTCTTTGCCTTCCGTAAAGGCTTTTCTTTTTAGCCAGGCCTAATGCCAACTGAGCTTCTATCTTACTTGTTCCTCTGTCAGCGCCGGGAAACCCTGTTGGGTAGCTGCGCGCTTTATGAATCTTTAAATTAAAAAAAATGCAGTCCCTTTTCTATTTCAAGTATTAGGGTAATTTATTGATAGGCCTTTCTCAATGCCATGTGACACCCCTGTTTAGCTCCAGTTATTTTGTGAGGTTGTTTTTGAATATATTGCCATACAGTGGAACAATCTACCTCATCAACTACCACTTCTACCTGCTTAAGCAGTGAAAAGTGCCACCTTTCATATGCAGGTTGTATTGCTCATCCTGGAGAACTGCTGACAGAAACAGGATTCTGAAGTAGCCACTCCACATTGCCATTAAGACAAGGTAAGCAGAAGCATAGGCCTGGCTCAAGGTCTGTGGTGTCCTAAAGAGCACTGTCCAAAACATTTCAAATCACTGTGTAGTTTCTGTGTAATATGTAAATGTCCTAAATGTGATCCTATCAAAGACACTTTGGCAAACGAACACTGAAATGTGCTCATCGGTGCTTATTTTAAGTCTGTGTCACGAGGTGAGTCATAAAGGGATTCTCTTTTTGCTGAAAGGGAAAACATTTTTAATTGGGTTTTGGCCCAGAGAGAAAGGTGAATACCCAAGGAAGGAAGAGAAAGACAGGAAATAGTGAGAAAGAGAGAAAGCAGAAATGAAATAGAACCTGCAAGAGCGAGATAAAGAAGCATGAAGTGTATGTTGGTAGATAAAACAGACATGACTTACATTCGGCAAAATCACTGTATGATAAAGAAAAGCTTTGGTTTTGTAATTGCTTAGCAAGTACACATACATCAACATACAATGATGATAAAACGTGGGTGCTCAGTCAGCTTAATTAAGTATGACTACCAAACACAATTGGCGTTTACTTCAGCTGCATGATGATGATACATGGTGATGCACAGAAAAGCCTAAGGAGAGCACTAGTAGCAGCGCATAATTCGAAAAATAATGAGTGCTGGTACATGCAACTTTTATGAGAAGCCTGTGGGCCGTGTAATTTAAAGTTGGTGCGTGAAATACCAAAGCTGGTTGTCTCAAAACTCATGATGCACCTTAACTCCACTGATACACATATACCTGCCCATTTATTTCACTCTTGCCTATCCTTCTTCCTCCCTTTGTGATGTTCTAATTTTTTTCTTTCTCTATCTTTCCCCTTGTTTCCCTCTTTTGCCATCTTGAAGCAACAGATGTGAAAAAAATGAATGCTCGTCCCCAAAAATAAGTGCTACTGCTGATCCAGCGGCCTATAGAAAATATATCATAAACAACGCTACATAACTCTTTAACCTACTTCATAATACACCACTCTAACTCATGGACCCATTAACCAAATATGACATATTTTGGCCTACTGAATCAGGTGGTCAAATTAAACCTATATACACCTTATATACAAATTATATACATCTATATACATCCGCGGTAGATGATGACAATATATGAACAAAACCTAACTATTTAAATGACCACCATGGCGATGACATCTAGCTAATAGTAACCTGCGCTTCTGAATAACCAAGACCAGCTTGAGTTCAAAAGTAAGATTTTATTAACTAATTGTAGATATTTCAAAATATAGTTTCATAATTATAATTTTATTAGCATTAAAGCAAGCATGTATGAAAAGTATCATGAGAAAATATAGTTTAAGCAAGAAAATATAAGTTTAGCATTTCTAAATCCTAAGTCCCTAACTAAGCTAAAATTAAATGGAAATAAAGTAAAGTTCTTTGAGGATTCTTACGTGCTCCACGCAAAGTCCAGCAGCATAACACCCTCATCGGAAAGTCAGAAAGCAGCAGCCAGCCCATCCCCAGGGGCATGGACTTTTTATACCTTTCTATGCTAGCTAATCTAAGTAAAGGAAAATTTTCTGCAAACGACGATGTCCTATTGGTCCAAGAGTGACAAGTGACATGTCACCCACATTTCAAAACTTCCATTAGGTCATATTCTTTAGGACCATTGTCTTTCTTGTACGTGTTCCAAAACTTCCTTAGTTTGCAACAATTTTAGGCAACTGTTCTCACTGACTCCATTCCACTTCCGCGGATGCCAAATGATCAAAATTGTTCTTTTCTACCGGTTTCTGACCTTGGCCACGTCCGACAGAATGATGACAACACATCAGCTTTTGTTCAGTGAATGCGACTTTGACGAACACTTTTTTCAAAATGGACATCTCGTGCTCCTTGCAGAAGTAAAATTCATCTTTTAGCAAACTCGAGCAAACTAGGCCCAAAAGCAGGCAACTTATTTTTCTAGTATAAAACAAACACAAGAAAAGTATTAATGTAAGAATTGTCATTTATTCTGTATCCACCCTTTGTTTACTAATTGATTAACCCACCCAATTAGTCTAATGTTACCTAGCACCAAGCAACATATAAGCAGCATTTTATATCTACCAGTCTTCATGAATCCATGAAACCTTATGTGCACCTAGAATAGTAGAAATGACATTACATAGACAAGGAAAGCAAAATAAGCACATGCCACTTTTAAATTTGCTGCAGTTAGTAATGACAAAACAAAAACGACAAAATTAATGTATTATTTTGCACGAACAAAAGATGCAACGTTTATGCACGTTTATGAGCACATATGTTACCGTCCCCATGTAATGAGTTTAATCTAGGTTGTGTTAGCAAAACATATCACAAATCATTAATATTATTATTTATGTTATGGAAATGTGACTTCACGAGTTCAAACAGATTTCTGTTTTCTATCTCGCTCCATCAACTCCCTCATCTAGTGATTAACAAATCACCACACCAACACCCAACATTTTTAAATTTAGTCTTCTTAGAAAATGATTCAAATTCATCTTTGTCAGTATTTCTAAAAACCTGTTTCTGCAAAATCCTTGCAATTGTCATAACGAGCTCTATGTAATTCTTGTAACTCAATCTCCCTTTCTTCTTCCTTTTTGAGTTTATAAATTCTTTTCTTTTCCTTCATTTGTTTCTTTCTCTTGTGCAACAAACATCCAATTTTTGTCAAAATAAAAATGAATATTATCACAAACAAAGGTGCCAAAATCTTGCCAAGAACTGAACTTCCAATGTCATGGAACCAGTTTTTAATCGCTTGGAATCTTTTTGAAAGTCTTTCTGTAAAATCTTCTTCTTCTAATGGAATTATCTCTGAATGCATTTCTGTGATGTTTTTAATGTACATCTCAATGTTCTTGCTCTCGTCAGGGATATATGTGCAACAATGTTGCACATGCAAAATGCCACAGACTCCTCCCTCTTTTGCTAGGAGTATGTCTAAAGCAAGGCGATCTTGAATCACCATGGATCTGATTGCAATGACCTCAACGTTCACTAATTGGAAACCATCAGCTGTATCTGTTGACAATCTGTCAACAATTGTGGACAATTTTCTGATTCTCCCTGCATTTAAGGTTATACCTACAAAAGGTATCACTGCTTGAAAAATATCTCCCAAAACCTCTGTGAAAGTTTCTCTTTTAACCCTATTTACATAGTTGTGAATTTTGAACAATCCTTCCGAATCTCTGTCAACATGGAACACTTTGGGGAAAACAATCCCAACATAACAAGTTCCATACCAATGGTCAGGAAGGTTGTAGTAAGCCTTATCACCACAAACAAAATAAATCCCAGGAAAGATTGGATATTTTCCACCTTTGAATCCCCAACCTCCCATGATCTGATAAGTATCTTCACAATTACTTGCACCCACAAAATAGTTATCAAAAAGTGTATTGTCTCTTCTAATGCAAAGCTTACCACTAATTTGTTTGTCTATGTGTATTGCAACATTTTCAAGCATTTTGCCATTAAGCTTCTCATCCTCTTTCTGCCAGAACCTGGACTTAGTCTGCTTGACTATTTCATTTCTCTTGTAAATTGCTCTCCTCTCTTCAACCAGGTTCAAAAACTTCTTTCCTTCAGCACTTAGTTTGCAGGTTAAATTGTTCTTGTAAGCATACTCATAGGTAAGTTCATTAGTAACAAGGAAAAATTCCCTCATCTGTTTGGCTTTCTTATGCTTATTCAAAGCACCCTCAATTTTTAAATTTGCGAAAATCTCGTCAAAATCTGAATAATAGTATTCTAAACGTCCAGTTTGATAGAACAAACTAGCTAGCACACTGCAAGTCACACCATATGTAAGAGGAAGCATATTGTATGTTACTCCCTCGGAAACAGAAGCAGGTAACTTGACACAGACATAGCAGTCTTTTGCATCCATTACCTTGACATATTCACTCAAAAGCTTTGTGAATGTATTGCTTGAAAAATCACTAATAGATTTGTCCTGATGAATGTTAGGTTGATGATCAATAACTTTGCCAGTTGCACTATTTTTGTTTTGACTAACTAAAGCTTTGCTTGTCATGTTAACTTTATAAAAATCTTTGTGAAATTCAAATGGAATAATAACAGCTAAAACTACCCAGAGCAGAATTAAAATGAGCAAACACACCAGAGTCATCTTACAGCATCTGTTAAAAATGGAACATCTCGAAGTATTCTGCTCCATAACGTAAGGCATTTTTGGTTAATATTGCTTTAAAAGAAAACAAAAACTATTTTAAAATTGAAATAATTAATTATTTACACCCCCCTTTTAAAATATATATATATTTTTTTCAAAACCCTAACAGTTTTTCTTCGACCTTATGTCACAAATAAGTTTTCCTCAACTAAACAACTTTTCTTCGACCTTGTGTCACCTAACAAGATTTCTTCAGCCTTTTGCCAAAAATTAAAAACCCAAAAAATCCAATTAAAATTTCTATACTTCAATCATTGTCACTAATTTTTTCAATTTCTCCTTCTTCTTGACTACTATCATAAATGTCAATAACAGGTGGAATTACTAGATAAGTCCACTCAGGAGATTTATATTTCTGATTCGGCCTTATAATCCTCTTTCCTTTTCTTGTCACTACTTCGATTTTCCTTCCAACTCCAACTTCTTTTCCAGAACCCTTTTGACTACTGATTTCTTCCACCTGGTCCTTCGGTTTTTTGATCAACCTGACTCTCAATCTTCCACCAGGCCAATAATCCGCCTTTCTTACGAATTTTCTCTTTGGTTCTGAAGCATTTGTCTCCGACTTCCAAGATCTTTTCTTGGCACTTCCACTTTCACCATCCACGTCACTTTCTTCAGTTTCACAGTCTGAAACTTCAATTATTGACTCAGGAACTTCTCTATTCGGCAGTTTCACTCCTTCAGGAACTATGCTTTGTCTTCCATCACTGGTACTCGGTAATTCGTCTTCCTCTTCTTCTTCAATTACCTCCAACTTCCCAGCTTCTGGACTTCTGTTCCTTACTTCAGAGCTTAACTTCTGCTTTTCGATACTCTCCTGGTCAGAAATCTCTTTTGATTCAGCCTCTCTGTCTTCAATGGAACTCACTCCATTAATCTCCTTGACTGAGTCCTCAGTCGATTTTCCTTTTGATAGATTCTCTTCTTCTCCTGAATCTATTTCAATTATTTCAAGGTCTTTCCTTGTCAGTTCTCCATTCACAGGCACAAGTTCCAGATGTCGACCCCCTTGTCGATCTTCAGAATCTGGATTTGTTTCACCTTCTACTTCAGAATCAGAATCATCTGTAGTATCACTCTCAACATCAGAACTTTCAGGAGTTGGTACTGGAATAGTATGACTAGGATGTATCCACCTTTTCAATCCTCTACATTTCACAGCATTTGTAGTAATCAGAATTATTTGTCTAGGTTTCTGCCACCTAGGAGCCAGACAATTTCTTCTCCGATGTACTTTTGTTCTGACCCAATCACCAGGTCTCAAATCATGTGTTAGAACTTTCTCATTTGATTGTACTTCAGTTCCCACCTGATTAGACACAGAAGTCACTATGTCAGACAACCTTTTACAGTAATCCAAAATAGCACTGTCATTTATGCTCAACAATTTGCCTACAGGTACAAAAGCTTGCCTCATGACTCTTCCCATCAGTATTTCATGAGGACTCAAACCTGTCTTTTTATCAGGTGTACTTCTCAATGACATTAGAACAAGTGGAAGAGCATCAGTCCACTTTACACCTGTTTCCAAACACATTTTTCCAATCCTGTTTTTAATTGTCCCATTAATTTGTTCAACTACCCCAGATGCCTCTGGTCTGTATGCACAGTGTATTTTCTGCTCAATGCTTAATGCTTCACATATCAGCTTCATTAGTTTGTTATCAAAATGGCTTCCTCCATCACTCTCAATAGTGACTGGAAAACCGTACCTTGGGATAATTTCTCTGAGTAGCAGTTTCGCCACTGTGATTGAATCACAATGTCGTGTAGGGAAAGCTTCCACCCACCTTGAAAACAAACAGACAATCACAAGAACATATTTCAAACAATTGTGTAAGGGCATTTCAATGAAATCCATCTGCAACCTGGTAAAGGGACCACCCTCTCGACCAATTATCCCTGTACCCACAACAGATTTTCTGTTTGGGTTCATTTGTTGGCATGACAAACACCTTTGACAAAAAGACTCTGCAATCGTTCTAAATTTAGTATTGAACCAAGTCTCTCGGAAAAGTCTAATCATAGAATCTCTTCCAAGATGAGCTGGGCCATGATACAATCTGGCCATATCAGCAATCAAACAATTTGGTAAGACTACTCTGCCATCTTTATAGACCCACACTCCATCTTCTTCACGTGGTCTACAATCTGATCTTAACCATTGATCTTTTTCATCATCGTCTGCTTCATTTTGTAAATCCCTAATCTCATGCCATGTTTCTACAACTGTTGTTAGCATTAATGAATTTGAATCAGTTTCTTTACTCTTTTCCCGATTGTATGCACAACATTTTCTTGCGCAGTACTTTGCTGTCTCATCTGCATAGGCATTGCCTTTTGAGATGTAATCCACTCCTTTTGTGTGTGCTGCACACTTCACAATTGCGATTTCTTTCGGCAACTGTATGGCTTCAATTAATCTTTTGATGAAAACTGCATTTTTAATTGGTGACCCTGCTGAGGTCAAATAACCTCTCTGAGACCAGAGCTGTCCATAATCATGTACAACTCCGTACCCATACTGACTATCAGTAATGATGGTAACTCTTATGTCCTTTGACACTTCACAAGCACGAATCAAAGCAATCAATTCAGCTACTTGAGCCGAACGAATTCCTTCAAGACATGATGCTTCTTTCACATCTGCAACTGTACAGACTGAGTATGATGCTTTTAAAACACCTCCCTCTGTCCTCAGACAGGAGCCATCTACAAAGTAGACAACATCTGATTCAGGCAAGGGTACATCTTTAATGTCCTGCCTTGGTTTGGTGCAAAACTCCATGACATCTAAACACTCATGTTCCACTTCATTCTCATCTACAATTTCTGAATCAGGCAGTAATGTAGAAGGATTCAGATTCAAACATCTTGAAATGGAAACATTATCTGCTCCTAGTATGATTTTCTCATACTTGGTCAATCTGCTGCTTGTTAAATGCTGTGTTTTACCTCTTGTCAGTAATATTTCAACCGAATGAGGTACAAAAACCTTCACAGGAAATCCCATAATGATTCCTTCACTCTGCTCAAGACTGACACTTGTAGCTGCAACTGCTTTTAAACATCCTGGTAATGCTTTTGCAATGGGATCAAGAACTGCAGAGAAGTATGCAATAGGTTTCTTTAGATTCCCATGTCTCTGAATCAACACAGACAATGCACATCCTTCTCTCTCACTACAATATAGTTCAAAATCTTTCTCATAGTTCAGCATACCCAAAGCAGGAGCCTGACATAAGCTCTTTTTCAGGTTCTCAAAAGATTCCATCTCAACTTTATTGAGAATAATTGGATCTTTCACATCAGACCTTGTCAGTTTCTGAAGTGGTTTCGCAATTACCGAAAATCCACTTATCCATTGTCGACAGTAACCAACCATTCCCAAAAACATTCTAACCTGTCGCTGTGTTCTTGGAGGTTGCATTGCTTGAATCATTTTTATTCTCTCAACTGTTACCTGTCTTTTTCCTTTTGCAATTCTGTGACCAAGATATTTCACTTCTTGTTTGCAAAACTGTCATTTTGCTGGAGATACTTTATGTCCCTCATCTGCAAGATGATTCAAAAGTATAATTGTGTCTGCCACACAATTTTCTCTTGTTTTAGCAGCTATTAACAAGTCGTCAATATACTGCACCAACGTAGACCTACCAGGTAAGTCTAAATTTTCCAAAGATCTTTTCAACAGCTCATTAAAGATAGAAGGACTCTCTGTATACCCCTGGGGGATTCTACACCATGCGAGGGTTCTACTCTGGAATCTGAAAGCAAAAATTTCCTGACTCTCTGGATGTAAAGGAACAGTAAAGAATGCATTGCAAAGATCAATGACAGTATACCATTCTGCATCATGTGGAATCTGATACAAAATAACTGCTGGATTTGGGACCACAGGGCAACATGGAACGACAATCTGATTAACTTTTCTCAAATCCTGAACTATCCTGTACGTTCCATTCGACTTTTTAATTCCCATAATCCTGTACAAGCCATCCTCTTCCATTGTTTGTAATTCAACTCCCTCAGGAGAACAATATATTCTGCAGTTCATCTTACACAATATATCTCTGCCCAATAGATTCACTGGACTACTGTTACAAACCACAAATCTGTGTTTGTCTTTGAAATTTCCAATTTCAACTGGTACTGGATCAGTCAAATCAGTCCTGATTTGTTGATTGCTTACTCCGACAACTTGGATGGTATCCCCAGAGAGAGGTAGGTTTTCAATTTCCACTGATCTAACAGTAGAACGGGTAGCACCAGTGTCCACTAGAAAAGTGATGTCTACATCATTAACTTTCCCATTCACATATGGACTAGACTGGTCAACCTCAAGAGTGGCTCCAACAACACACTCTTCCTCCTCTCTCGGGCACCGTCAGTAATAATCATCAGAGCCACTTTCCTGTCCTTCTGTTAACAAAAATTGTTGTGCTGTATTTTGCATTTGTACTCTTTGCCTTTGTGGTTTTATCACCTGTTCATCTCCTTGAAATCCCACACCTGAATTATATTTCTGAGTTCCCCCACAATTTGGAAACGGTGTTTGTGGCAATTGATTCTGCCGGTTATTATTCACCTGATTCACCTGTTGCTGCAGCTGTCGCTGAAGGTTTAATTCGTTTAAACTCTGTTGCATCTGTAGCTGTTGCTGTAAGTCAACATCATTCTGCATCTGTGGATTTAATAATGGACTTTTTAAATTCCTAGGCGGTTTCTTACACTCGTCTCTCCAGTGTCCAATCTCGCCACAATTAAAACAAGGTAATCTTTGTTTCATCTCTTCAATCTTTGGGTTAATTTTCCTAACAAAATTATTACCTTTAAACTTCCCTTGCCCTTGATTTAAATTTGCAGTTTGAATAAAATTTGTGTTTTTATTACCAAGACTTGCAATCTGTTGTTCAGCCACCTTTACCTGAGCCCACATGGCTTTCTCCTTGAGTTTCTTTTGTCTCACTTCTAGCTCATCGCTGCAGTATTTTGCCTTTCACAAGATGTCATCAACAGAAAGTGCTTGCCATCCGACAATGCTATTCCTGATCATATCTGCAATTTCTGGTTTTAAACCATAAACAAATCTGTAGACGAAATGACTCATATCTTTCTCGTCTAGTTTTTCATAGCCACTGTATTGTTTAAAAATTAACAGCAACCTTTCATAAAATGAATGAACTGATTCTTTTGTTTCCTGATTTGTTCTCTCAATTTTAACCCAATCAACCTCTTTTGGTGGAATTTTGTTTTTCAACCAGTAAATCCCTTTTTCGTAGAAATCCATTACAAGAGGATTTGGAGCACCTGTTTCCTTAACCCGATCAGGTTCAGTTTTTGGCCAACTTATGGATATTTTACATTCTGTCCAAAGATCTGATGGGACAACTATGTCAAAGAATCCATCCAGATCAATCCACAGAACTTTTGAGACTTTGATGAACCTATCCACCTGCCTATACCACTCCACTGGTTTTTCCCTCAGTTTCGGAAAATCATTTGTAAACAGCAGTATGTCCTGTCTTGACCATGGGACATGAACATATCCTCCACCTGCAATCTCTCTTATTGGAAATTGTTTTGATAATTTTTCCAATTTCTCATCTTCCTTCTTTTTAGTCCATTTTACTCTCCACTTATTCAGTTCTCCCAGTTTTTTAATGTAAACAATCAGGTCTTTTATATGCATTATTCTTCCCATTGAATTCAAACTTTCAATGTCACTTTCTGAAAAGTCTAATCTGTAATGTTTTGCAAAATTCTTTTGCTTGCTCACATCAATTTCAAGTTCAGCTGCCAGTTCTTCCAACTGGTCATATTTATTTTTTGTTTTCCATTGCATACTCTTGCAAATGAACAGTAGTTCATCATCTCGATAATAATTTAAACTGTCAGGACCAATCGTACCAATTATTAATTCCTCAATATTTGCTTTTAATTTTGCAACATCAAGTTTAGGTTTGGTCACCCTGACTTCAGGACTCTCTGCATCAGATTCTGCACCCATCGGTGTTTTTGGAGATAAATCCTCATTAAAAGTTAAGTCTGGCATTCTCGATCTTGAAGAGTTTATTTCAGATATATCTGAGTAAAATTTTTCAGCAACCTTCTGGATTTCTGCATTTAAAGGAACAGTTAACCCTGTCTTATTAGCTTCTCTTTGCTCAAAAACAGGCTGAACAGGACCAATAGTTACTGGAACTGTCACAGCTTCCATGTTTTTTGTTATTTGTCGAATTAATTCTTCCTTTGATCGTAAATACTCAGAAGAATCAACAGCCTCAACGTTTCTTGTTTCTCTCACATAATTTTTTGGAGCTTCCCTTGCTCTTGGAGTCACTGAAAAATGTCTACCCTCATTACGTACATTCTCAAATTCTGGTCTTCTTGGAGTTTCAACAAATTCACAATTATTGGGATAAAGTTTAGGAGCTTCATTAATTGGAGGTGCACTTGGTGAAGTTTCTGTAGAAACCACCGGAGTAGACCATGATCTAGGAGGTCTCAAAGGCTGATTCCTTTTATCTGTAGTGTATATTTCCTCTAAGACTGCATCTTCGGATTCACTTTCTAAAGGAGCACTATTTCTCTTTTCAGTTCTTTTTCCACCAGGAGAACCTAAAACCATTTCTCTAATTACAAAAAGTCCCTCACTCATGTTTCCCTGTCTCCACATTCGCATTCTGTCTTCATGTGTCTCTCTCTTCCAACTTGGAGGTTTAGAAGATCTTTTAATTCCACTTGCTTCACTTTGTAACTGGTACATTTCATCCTCCCACTCAACTAAAGCCTCAAATTGAGTTGGTCTCGGCTTGGGTTTAAGAGCATTCATTTTCTGTCGCAAAATTCTCAAAATCTTTACATTAAATGAACCATCATCAGGCCAAGTCAAAACACCGTCGTCCTTTGTGTAGTGTTTCCAGCTATCGAACCACAGAACAGTATGATAACCATATTCACCTTCCATATACGCTGCAGGTGTTTTGTATTTATGAAGTAATTTACCACCTCGCGTTTCAATTTTCTTGTCAGGCGAAATAAAAAAATTTAATTTCTGAAACAACGTTGGCTTTTTCTCAACGTGTTTAAAATGATAACTCATTTTTAAGAGTTAAATTCAATTAACAAATTTGTTCGAAAAATATTTCCGGGATGTTCCGCAAAAGCAACCAATCCGTGCGAGAAACACACCAACAAACCAATGAGAGTTGAGCTACGTCACTTCTCTTACTCCACCAATAAAATTGGAGATTTTCTGAAGAACCAATCAGCTTACAGTTCGACAGAGGCTCAAGAACCAATCAGAGCACAGCTTGTGACGTATGTCACCCAATCCCAGCGCGGCTCTGTGACGTACACAGCAGCTGCGGTTTCTCGCTTCTCACTCCTTGCGCTTACCCCTCCTTCACAAAATCTTTTCACAGCGCCATTTTGAGAACGTTTTCTTTGTTAAAATAAATTTTTAACAATGACAAATAAGGACTCATCTGTCTGTTTCTCTAAATAGGATAGTTAACACACATTCAAGTATTCACGCTTCGGAATAGTCGGCGCTATTCTCATTAAGAATATTTTCCAATTGCTAGTAGAGCAACTCTTACTCTACCCTTCTAACAAGTAAAATATGAACTCATTTCCCTCTGAACGCACAACTAAGTGACTGTCCGAAAGTTCCACTTGAACATACCTTACAAAACAATCACGCACTTTCACACGGAAAAATCTCTAAATTCAAACACACATGAAATCCGTACAGGACTCTCACCTGTTTATAGAAATCATGCACCGTTAGCAAAATAACGACGTTATCCGTACAGGACTCTCACCTGTTTATAGATATAAAACATGTACCCCTACAGGACTCTCACCTGTTTATAGATAATCATGCACCGACGTTACCCTACCCTTCACTCAAGCTCGAATATAACTAATACTTTTATCACAGTGAGTTTTACAACAGGCACTTTGTCTCTATTCTCATGCTGCTCTAATTTCTTAGAAAATCCTCACTATACAAGATTCACACCTAGCCCTAAAACTGTGTTGCACGGCCACAACACTGTGTTGCACGGCGACAACACTCGTGGTACACGGCGATACCACTTGTGATACACGGCGATATCACAAACAGATCAGATGTCTTGCGTGACTACCTTCTCATCCCACAATCTGTACCGGTACATACATATAGCACGAAAAACGAACTCAACATGTGTTAAACATCGATCCTATTTCTATACCATAACACTTTAGCAACCACCATCTCACCTTGGTTACCCTTAGCAACCATCAATTTCTGCTACCAGAAGAATTGATCCAGCGGCCTATAGAAAATATATCATAAACAACGCTACATAACTCTTTAACCTACTTCATAATACACCACTCTAACTCATGGACCCATTAACCAAATATGACATATTTTGGCCTACTGAATCAGGTGGTCAAATTAAACCTATATACACCTTATATACAAATTATATACATCTATATACATCCGCGGTAGATGATGACAATATATGAACAAAACCTAACTATTTAAATGACCACCATGGCGATGACATCTAGCTAATAGTAACCTGCGCTTCTGAATAACCAAGACCAGCTTGAGTTCAAAAGTAAGATTTTATTAACTAATTGTAGATATTTCAAAATATAGTTTCATAATTATAATTTTATTAGCATTAAAGCAAGCATGTATGAAAAGTATCATGAGAAAATATAGTTTAAGCAAGAAAACATAAGTTTAGCATTTCTAAATCCTAAGTCCCTAACTAAGCTAAAATTAAATGGAAATAAAGTAAAGTTCTTTGAGGATTCTTACGTGCTCCACGCAAAGTCCAGCAGCATAACACCCTCATCGGAAAGTCAGAAAGCAGCAGCCAGCCCATCCCCAGGGGCATGGACTTTTTATACCTTTCTATGCTAGCTAATCTAAGTAAAGGAAAATTTTCTGCAAACGACGATGTCCTATTGGTCCAAGAGTGACAAGTGACATGTCACCCACATTTCAAAACTTCCATTAGGTCATATTCTTTAGGACCATTGTCTTTCTTGTACGTGTTCCAAAGCTTCCTTAGTTTGCAACAATTTTAGGCAACTGTTCTCACTGACTCCATTCCACTTCCGCGGATGCCAAATGATCAAAATTGTTCTTTTCTACCGGTTTCTGACCTTGGCCACGTCCGACAGAATGAGGACAACACATCAGCTTTTGTTCAGTGAATGCGACTTTGACGAACACTTTTTTCAAAATGGACATCTCGTGCTCCTTGCAGAAGTAAAATTCATCTTTTAGCAAACTCGAGCAAACTAGGCCCAAAAGCAGGCAACTTATTTTTCTAGTATAAAACAAACACAAGAAAAGTATTAATGTAAGAATTGTCATTTATTCTGTATCCACCCTTTGTTTACTAATTGATTAACCCACCCAATTAGTCTAATGTTACCTAGCACCAAGCAACATATAAGCAGCATTTTATATCTACCAGTCTTCATGAATCCATGAAACCTTATGTGCACCTAGAATAGTAGAAATGACATTACATAGACAAGGAAAGCAAAATAAGCACATGCCACTTTTAAATTTGCTGCAGTTAGTAATGACAAAACAAAAACGACAAAATTAATTTATTATTTTGCACGAACAAAAGATGCAACGTTTATGCACGTTTATGAGCACATATGTTACCGTCCCCATGTAATGAGTTTAATCTAGGTTGTGTTAGCAAAACATATCACAAATCATTAATATTATTATTTATGTTATGGAAATGTGACTTCACGAGTTCAAACAGATTTCTGTTTTCTATCTCGCTCCATCACTGCCCCACACCGGCAACCATTGGCTCAATTTAAGCACTGACTGATAGAAGGATAATCTAACATTGGGTATTAAGCAACTATCATGGGGCAATGAATGATTGAGCAAAAGCAGCTCTCAAAAAACAAGTGTTCTGCAGTATATGAGGATCCGACAGCTCA
The DNA here is from genome assembly GCF_964261635.1 of Lissotriton helveticus. Taxonomy (NCBI): domain Eukaryota; kingdom Metazoa; phylum Chordata; class Amphibia; order Caudata; family Salamandridae; genus Lissotriton; species Lissotriton helveticus. The sequence goes on from NC_136059.1 coordinate 648,281,763, forward strand.
AAAACTGGCATGACTAAAAAGAGATGTTAGCTAGGAAGACCCAATGGGAGCAGTAAAGTGTGTACAGGATGAGGATGACAACTAAAAACTGCATTAAAAAAATTCTCAGGGCGGTCAGGCGTAAACTGCTTCTCTGAAAGCACAGTGGAACCTAATCTTTAAAATACATTTACTTTGCAGATGTTCAGACATTCGTAAAACCAGGATGACTGATTCATAGGGAAATAGCAGAGACTATTTAATGTTTTAACAGTTATTTTAATTAGATGCTTACCGTGTATTTACAAATCCAGAGTATTTACGAAGCAGCAGAAAAGTTTACTGCTAAAAGACATTCAGTGGACACAGGATTACCAGACAACTACCATGTTACTGGTAACAATAAACTCAGTCGACTACCTCTGATAATCTTCCTTACACCGACGTGGGCTAGCATGGCAGCCGCTCACCTGCGCGTGTCTTAAGGTGACAGTGCTTATGCTCTGCTGACGTGGATTATGACCTCATAACTATTCTCCGTCTAGGAAAGTTCCCTCACCAATGCTTCCTCCTCAGCAACCTCCACCTCTACTGCCAAAGGTGGAACAAGACTGGTCTGGTCTGTAATGAAGGGCATGTGAGCCACGATGATCTTTTGTCTAGCAAGTTTTTTAAGCTCTTTTTGTTACTACCAGTTAATCCCTTGCCTGACCCCAATATGGCTACCACAGTGTTCCCTTCCACGTCGTGCTACTCCTCTGAGAACAAAACTGACTTAGACCAGACCTCGCCCCATCTCTCTTTCATCTCCTGGGGACTTGTTTCTTCTGTATTGGACTTTCACAACTCTAACTATTTGTAACCATGTGCCCTTTACCAAAGCAGTCCTTCTTCCCTTGTTGGGGAGGGATCCACCATTAATACCCTGGAGTCTCAGAGACCCCTCTGAGAGAGTCCACACCATCAAGGGAGCCATACACAGCCGAGGTGTGGGAATGGCGCCCCTTGCCAAAGCACTCCCTCTCCCCTTGTTGGGGCGGGATCCAGTATGTAGTCCTGAAGTCTCAGAGACCCCTCTGAGAGTGTCCACAGCGACTAGGGAACCACACACTGCAGAGCTGTGGGAATGACACAATTTCCACTGGGATCACAGCACCCTGGATGTTGGACACTGTTTTTCCTAGTCTCCAGGTTGTGATTCTTTCACCCTCCCCCACCTCTTTCCCTCTTTTATTCTTTGTCTACCTCCCCTGCTCCTATCTCCTCTCCCCTGAATCTCTCCCTTTGCCAGCTTTTTCCCTTACATATATGTTTTTAACACATGTAACTATGCTCCAGCTATTTGTAACTATGCTCTGAAACTGTGCAACTTTTAACTAAGTAACTCGTAACTATGCTCTGAAACAATGAAATAAATAAAATAAACAAATAAGTATATTGTCCATACATAGAACTTTATGGTATCTTATAGTGTTATGACACACAACAGCAGTTAGGCACGTTTAGTATCTTACTATGACACACTTTGGGGTCGATTCAGATCCGATAAATTAAACATCCGTACGAATCGTATCCGGAGCCATCTCCGTATGACTCATACACACACCGTACGACCTGACAAGTACGATCCGGACCGGGGCACCAGGACGCGATCCATACGGTCCATGTCAGGTAAGGGCGATTCGTACGGAAAAGCTCACATTCACATACACACCGTACGGTGCGTACCCCCCATGATCGCAGGGGTACGCCCCGTACACCTGCGATCATGGGGGGTACTCACCGTCCCCCGCGATCATGGGGTGTATGCACCGTACACCCAGTGAACATGGGGTACGGTGCGTACACCCATGATCGCGGGGTATGGTGCGTACCCCCCATGATCGCAGGTGTACGGGGCGTACCCCTGCGATCTAGGGGGTACGCACCGTACCCGGGTGGGGCCATTCCGTACCTGTTTGGGCGCGAACTCTGCTTTTACGGCTATTTTCAGCTCCCGTAAAAAAAGGGTCGTACGGTGCGTACCCGACACGTCTCGTACTTGCTGGGTCGTAAAAACCAGCCGCGAGCCGTACAGATCTCGCGTACAGTGGGTTCTGACAGAGACTCGTAAGGGGATTCGAGTCGTACGGTCTCTGTACGATTCGTACGGAGTCCGGCTCCTGGTACGAATCGTACTTCGTCGTACGTACAGCGGACGTTGCAGGGTACGATTCGTATGGGAAAATCGCTCCGAACGACTATTCGGAGCGGTTTTTACCGGATCGGAATCGACCCCCGTGCAGTTCATGGGCATGGATTTGTTAATCATTCACATTCATGATAAACTGTGCAAATAACACACAATATAGGAATGATTGCACAAATTGGTATTTTGTAGCACTTGGATTCTGCCTCCTATTTGACATTAAATCTAGCTTGGCCAATTAGTTATACCATGAGTAATGATTCTTGTCAACATATTTATATGATTGTTTACATGGTCCATTCATGTTGGAGCTTGTAATACTAAAGCAGAGTATAAAGATTCACACAAATCCTGCCTAGTTTAGAAATACAATTTCTGAACATCAACTTTTTTGCAATACATGGAACATAAATTAGTTTCACAGCTAGTTGTTTTCTTTGGTTAAAGTTGAAATACTAACAGTGCAAAAGAGGCCTCGAGCTTGAGCCGAAATCCGCAGGGGACTGGGGTGTTAAGAAACACAGTGTTAGATAGTGGCTTGCACCCTGTCCAAGTAGAAACCCTCACTCTAGTCAGGGTAGGGTGAATATACAGTTCGGCTAACCCCTGCTCACCCCCTTGGTAGTGTGGCTCAAGCAGTCAAAGCATTTGGAAAGCATTTGTACATACAAACACAGTAACAGTGAAAACACTACGAAAGAACACAACACTAGTTTGGAAAAATAACCAATATTTATCAGAATAAAACACTGAAAATCCTTCATATACAAGTAAAGATATCACATTTAAAAGGGTGGACAGTCTAAATATCGAATTATAAATATTGAATTGAGAAAATATTGAATTTTAAATATCAAGTTGCCAAAATATCGACTTACAAAAATATAGTGGTGGAGAATATCGAAATGCAGGTAAGAAATATCATTTTAAATAATAGCAAAGTTAGTAATATCAACAGTCATAATATAGTTGTTAGAAATATCGATTTTTGTGTGTGTTTTAAGTGTTACTATATGTGTTAAAAGTATATATTATGTGTGTAATGTATGTCGGAATTTTTTTAAAGTAATGAATTTTATGTTACATTATTTTTGCGTATTTTAGTTCGGTTGCGGGTTGTGGGTTTATTGGGGAATAGGGTGGGAAGTAATTTAATAATAATATTTTAATTCAGGATTTTTTTTAAATTAATAATTAGATGTTAATTAAGTCTTGTGTAATTTTATTCCATAGCAGGTTGTGGGTTTATAAGGGAATAGGGTGGGAAGTAATTTAATTTAAATTAATGAATAAAAAAATGAATTATTTAATAATTTTGCATTTAATCATTTATATTGTTAATTGTGTTAATGAATTAAATATTAATTAATTATACATTGATTAATAATAACTATTAAACGTATTAATAATTATGTTTATTGTGTAAAAATGTTAATGTGTTATTAATTTGATATTGATTATTAATAATTAATGTGTTAATATGTTAATTGTGTACTTTTGTTTAGGAGTGTGTTGTGGGTTTATAGGGGAATAGGGTGGGAAGTAATTTAATTGTAATTAAGTAATTATTACATTTTATTTATTGGTACTGATAATTATTTTATTGTTAATTATTAATTCGTAATTCATTTTTATTAATTGATTAATTGATAATTATATTAATTGTATTAATCATTATTGGAGCGTGTTCTGGGTTTATAGGGGAATAGGTTGGGAAGTAATTTATTTGTAATTAAGTAATTACTATTTTTTGTTGGTGTGTTGATAATTATGTTATTGTTAATTAATTGTTAATTAATTTATATTACTATTGCTATTGACCAATAATTTATTGTTAATTAATCATTAATTGGTAAATAATTTATATTAATTGATTAATTGATAATTATATTAATTATGTGAAATTTTATGTGGAGTGGGTTGTGTGTTTATTGGGGAATAGGGTGGGAAGTAATTTATTGTTATTAAAGTAATTATTAATTTGTATTTATTGGTATTTTTAATTAATTTATTGTTAATTCATTAATAATTCATTATTTAATTACAATTTTTTATTTATTTATATGTATGTTATTTGTAACCCCTGCCCTATCCAACATTCTTTGTAGTGGGAATATTAATTTTTACCCCTACACTATCCAACACTTTCACTACTGTTGCACTCACTGGAGTGGGAATAGTAATTTTTACACCTACGCTATCTAACACTTTCCCTACTGTTGCACTCTTTGGAGTGAGGATAGTACTTTTTATTGCTACGCTATCCAACAGTTTCCCTACTGTTGCACTCTCTGGAGTGGGAATAGTAATTTTTACCTCTACGCTACCCTACACTTTCCCTACTGTTGCACTCACTGGAGTGGGAATAGTAATTTTTACCCACCCGTTATCCAACAATTTCCCTATTGTTGCACTCTCTGGAGTGGGAATAGTATTTTTTATATACTTGCTATCCAACACTTTCCCTATAGTTGCACTTGCTGGAGTGGGAATAGTATTTTTTACCCACCCGTTATCCAACACATTCCCTACTGTTGCACTCACTGGAGAGGGAATAGTAATTTTTACCCACCCGCTATCCAACAATTTCCCTACTGTTGCACTCACTGGAGTGGGAATGGTAACTTTTATATACTTGATAACCAACACTTTCCCTTCTGTTGCACTTGCTGGAGTGGGAATAGTAATTTTTACCCATCCGCTATCCAACACTTTCCCTACTGTTGCACTCACTGGAGTGGTATTAGTATTTTTTACCCACCCGCTATCCAACATTTTCCCTACTATTGCACTCGTTGGAGTGGGAATAGCGACTTTTACCTCTACCCTATCCAACACTTTCTCTATTGTTGCACTCTCTGGAGTGGGAATAGTAATTTTTACAGTTACACTATCCAACACTTTCCCTACTGCTGCACTGTCTGGAGTGGGAATAGTAATTTTCACCTCTAAGCTACGAAACACTTTCCCTACTGTTGCACTCACTGGAGTGGGAATAGTAATTTTTATCCACCCGCTATCCAACAATCTCCCTATTGTTGCACTCACTGGAGTGGGAATAGTAATTTTTATATATTTGCTATCCAACACTTTCCTACAGTTGCACTTGCTGGAGTGGGAATAGTATTTTTTACCCACCCACTATCCAACACATTCCCTACTGTTGCACTGACTGAAGTGGGAATAGTAATTTTTATATACTTGCTAACCAATACTTTCCCTACTGTTGCACTTGTTGGAGTGGGAACAGTAATTTTTACCCACCCGCTATCCAACACTTTCCCTACTGTTGCACTCACTGGAGTGGGAATAGTAATTTTTACCCACCCGCTATCCAACATTTTCCCTACTGTTGCACTTGTTGGAGTGGGAATAGCAACTTTTATCTCTACCCTCTGCAACACTTTCTCTACTGTTGCACTCTCTGGAGTGGGAATAGTAATTTTTACAGTTACACTATCCACCACTTTCTCTACTGTTACACTTAGGTGTCAATTCCGAATTCGGCCGGAAAACGTACTACCCGACACGGACCCTTCAATTTTTCTGACCGAACCATACACATGCCTTACAAATAGCTGTGTACGATGCGATGCCATAAATTTTTCCGACGGAACCGTACACACGCCTTACAAATAGCTGAGTACGATGCGATGCCTGAAATGTACGACCGACTCGGCCGGAAGTTTAATTATACGCCCAAGTCAGCAAGAAAGGAGCCTGACGCAATAAATTTGTGAGCGCAAGATTTGAGATAGCCAAGTGTCAACCCGAGGCCACAGACACCTACGCAAACGATACCACATAGCATAGCTTCTACACGACCCGGCAGACTCGGACACGAACGATGCCACATAGCGAAGTATCAACGCGACCAGACAGACTTGGACGCGAACGATGCCACATAGCCAAGCATCAACGCGACCCGCCAGACTCAGACACGAAGGATGCCATATAGCCAAGCATCAATGCGACCCGACAGACTCGGATGCGAACAATGCCACATAGCCCATCATCAACGCGATCTGACAGACTCGGACGCAAACGTTGCCACATAGCCAAGCATCAACGTGACCCAACAGACTCGGACGCGAACGATGCCACTTGCCAAGCAATAACACGACCCGACAGACTCGGATGCGAACGATGCCACATAGCCAAGCATCAACACGATCCGACAGACTCGGACGCGAACAATGCCACATAGCCCAGTGTGAATGGAACAGACTCGTCCAAAACAATTTAAACAAGAACATGCATCAGGTGCTGTCAAAACAACTTACAAAAAGCGAACAAAATCATACAATGGAAACAGAAAAAAAGACTACCAATAAATGCACTGTCACCTCCAAAACAATTTCAATTAATTAGAGACACCCACAACCCAAACCTTTATAAAGGGAGACAAAACTTCCCAACACCATTTGCTACTTCGACAGACATGCAAGCAGACCATACCACTAGACAGACACTCATCTAGCCACCACCAACACACACATCTCATCCACCAAACAACCTCCACACAAGCAGCACCAAAGAAACACACCTCCACTCACACACTCACCCTCACCTTCTCACACACACACATCTCCACCAACACCCATCACCATGCCCCCCAAGAAGAATCCACAGTTCTTAGCTGCTGAGTTGGAAGAGATGATAGATGAAATCATCCGAGTAGAGCCACAAGTGTTTGGCAGCTTGGCCCAACAGACCTCCCAGTCCCAGAGAACCAAGATGTGGGAGAGGATTGTCAACAAGGTGAATGCCCATTCACCTACCTTGCGCACAAAGGAGGATCCGGAACCGGTATTATGACGTTTGCAGGAGGGTAAAGAAACTCATTGCCAGAGAACGTGCCCTGAGCACCAAGACTGGCAGTGGACATCATAAACCGGTGCATTTCACTACCTGGGAGGTGAAGGTGTGGGACCTCCTCCCACAGGAGGCCATAACTGGACTAGCTGGAATCCCAGAACCTGGTGAGTACTTGTACAAATAGTCTAAATTCACCACAAATACACAGCCACAGACCCCACAGAAACCCATCTTGAATGTAACTTTGTACACACTGTCATGGAACCCAGGAACCTGCTGGCACATTTGTCCTGGGTGGGTGGAGGAGTGGAAGCAAAGACTACTGCCACCAGCACACACTAGTCCACCCACCGCCTGTCCCACAAGAACACACCTGTCACTATGCTGTCCCAGAGAGTGAATGCAAATGCCCTGTCAAGATGGCTGACACTGGCCATCGGTGTGGGGAACACAAGGCCCTGTCGGCAGTTGTGTACAGCATGACTGCAGTCACCACTGTCGGACCTCTTGAATGTGACTCTGTACACACTGTCTTGGAACCCTGGAACCTTCTGGCCTATTTATCCTGGGTGGGTGTCCCAGAGAGTGAATACAAATGCCCTGTCAAGATGGCTACACAGGGCCAACATGTTTGAATTTTGTAAAAATTAACTTCCAGTCCTTGGCCTACTCATACAACTACACAACATAATCTTAACTGTACATTCCACACAGGGACAGGTAAAGAACAGTCCCATGTGCCCTCAATGTGCATGATACAAATACGTATGGAGGACAGGACACACGCTAATTAGCATTCACACCACATAACACAAAACACACATGGATAAACACACATAAGGGACAATGCCCACAGACAGTAGATGTGAGGTGCAATGCAAGATGGCTGACACTCTTGCGTTGTGTCATGTGCACAAGGCATTGCTGTGTTTTGCATTGTAACTCAACATCAGTCAGCGGTGTCAGCATCCTTGAAAACTACCACCCTCACTGTCATTGATCCTCTGACAATGATGAGTAAGCTTGTCTGTTTGCCATTGGAAAGTGGAGTAGAACTCAACACAGCCTAACTCAAGCTCTCAACACACTGTACCTCACAGCTCTGACCCTGAAAAGGCAAATGACCATCCTTGGGAAACTTCTCTGTCCATGGAGAACAAGTAGAATGTAAATGAAGAGGTCATGTGCAAAAGTATGCATCAACAAAAAGTACTACAGCAAGATTTTCACATGTGTGCAAAGTGATGAGAAATATCAACACAAATCTGTCTCCTCACATTGCATATGTTTACAAACAATGCTAAACCTACACAGGCATAACAACAACCATGTTGTGAAATAGCAGAACATCACAAAGCAAAACATCACACAAACTTGCTGTTGCCTCTGTGCAGGAGTACAAACCTATACTATTTACCATTACAAGTTCAGTGTGGGCAACATTAGGGAATGTCAGATCATACTTTTATCACATAATAAAACAACTCATGTTAGTGACTCCCCTACAGCATGACAATGTTATTACCTGTGTTTCAATGGACTGCCATGTAACAATGCATTTGTCGGAAGAAACGCGTTGCTATTTCATTCGTGGTTACACATGTGATGTCATTGATTGTTCACTTTAACACATTTATCCAAGCAAAATCTACAAATGCTGACACATATTCAGGAGAGTGAGTTTGCATGTCACATCTGCAATGTAACAGGGACAATGATTCGCAAAGGCAAGCACAGATGCACAATTCCTGCTAAACATCAGGTTTTTTACAGTATGTATGTCATAGTGAAAACACTGATGTGTCAAATAACACAACTGGCTCATGCACGGTGTGCTCATTGACGAACAATTACTACGTACAGTCAAGGATAACAATACGTGCACACTGATGTACATGTTTCCAAAATTTCAATGTTCAATTTACAAATATCTCAGTGTCTGTGATGATTGATGAGTAGAAATAAGAATGAAACTCTACATTTTCCACAACAGCTACACATTTGTCTGTGTATGACACCATAACATCTGAAAATACATAACTAACATTGTGTCTCTCTACTACCCACAGGAACTCCAGAACAGAGGGCATCATCTGGAGAAGACTCAGAGTCCACCAGCAGCTCCAGCACAACCTCGGACACTGATACCTCCAGCGGGGATGACTCTCACGCCTCCAAGGGGGATGAGAACCAACCTGGCACCTCCGGTGTGGGTCAGCATGCAGCACCAGTACAATCAGCAGCACCAACAACCACTCCTGCAACATCCATTGACATCCAGGCGACACGGATCCCCACAGACACGGCCAGACAACAAAATGCTGGACAGCCCAATCTGGCTTTGACAGGAAATACCAGCCCTGCCAACAATGAAGGAGGACAGGAGCTGTCAGTGCGTGGAATGCCAGGCAATGTCCGTGCGGGTAGGGTAAGGAGTGGTGTGAGGGTGCGTGGTGGGAGGACACGTCCCACAGCTGGTATCGGAGATCAAGCTGACCCCGACTTAGAACGTATTTGTGATGTCTATCGCGAATGCACCGGAGACTTTGCCCAGGTTGTCGGGATCCTCAGGGACATGAAACATCAGCAGGTTGCACATGTCAACCGGATGGACAACCACATGGACCGTGTGGACCAACACATGGACCGTATGGACCAACACATGGACCGTATGGAATCCAACTTGTCGAAAATAGTCAATCTCACTGCGGTGCATAGGGACATATTCACATGCCTACGCCAGATAAGCACCAACATTACCCCTCCTCCCAGTGTGCACTCCACACCTGTTGCCTCAACATCAGCAATTCCCACAGGGAGAGATGAGGAGTCTGGCGTAGACTCCCCTCCACCGCAGCAGCCTGATCCTGAGGGTCCCACCCCACCAAAGAAGAGGAGGGGCCATCCAAGGAAGGATGGCAAGTGAGAGATTGATGGACATGCATCCCCCAAGGAACTAAAGAAATGCTCTGCATATCCTCCATTGTGTGCAAATAATTCACTTTGTTGACAGTCCCTGGACTCTCCCACGTGGGATGGAGCATCATAAGTTCGACAAATGGCCAAATTCACAGTGGACTTTGCTCTGAAGATTTTTTATCTGACAACACTTTCAACTCCTCTATGAACTGTAGATTTCTAATTTGGGAATGCACTCACCTTTAATTATTAGATTGTTTTTCACCTGCACATTAATAAATTCATATTCACACAATACCTGTGTCATCTGTGAATTATACACTGTACCCACTTTCTAAATCATGATCATCTGGCACTGTCTCACAATGAGGTGCATGAGGTCGATGGTAGGGATTCTTCTCATACAGAAGTATGCTCAACAAAATAGGCCGTTGGTGAAGGATGGTTGGACATTTGTTGCACATCAGAACACACCATCCAAAGACCCACTACCTCTAGTGTCTCAGTAGCTCAACCAAACATACAGAAGATACCCAATGATTCTACCACCCAGTACCCAGTACTATCAACATCTCTGAGTCAAGGTAGCAATGCACACATTCACGCTCACTCACCCATGCTTATCCACAAAATTATGATTCAGAGTGTATATAAAGCACAAGAATTTACGTTTGAGAAAGAACTATCTCTGCCTGTTGTCCTACAATGCAGTATACGAACTCCCACCAGCAGCAGAATACATGATTTGCAAACCATATACATTTTCATAATTAAATTGAATACTAAAGGTGAAATGTGTTTACATCATCATTGTGGAAATCACCACCCTCCCTGTGATGGTGACATATTCATCAAACTATTGAAGAACTCTGTGGCAATACGGGTCAACCGCTCACCTCAGAAAAGTAGGAGTACTGGTTACAGCATATGCACAGCAAAGCTCTGATGAGTAGATCTAAATCTTCCATCTGTATAGATGATTCATCAGTGCATCTGTGTAATGCAAGTATTCCACTTATGTGTCAGAAAGTGTAGCATTTCATGGCTAAACTATACATGCTGACAAGATCTTCCATTACAAAGAGTCTTGTTTTTGAACCTCGTGGCACAGCACTTCAACAGTACCAAATTGATCTCATGTGGACTCCAAGGCACCTTGAACCACAAGCATAGAAAGAACGTGCGCTAAAATGTTAGGCACAAACCTAATATGTAAGCTTGGCTAAGGTTAATTTAGCATAGTCCAGCATGATCCTAAGGACCAGCTAACTACCAACGTGCCCCAGGCCTGGATCCTCCCATGCTGGGGGTTGTTGGTCCCTGTCATCCTGTCATCCTGGATAAGCGGTAGCTTATTCCTCACATCCTTGTTGTGAAGCATGCAACACACTGTAATGATTTTGCACATCTTCTCTGGGGAATATTGAAGGGCACCTCCTGTCCGGTCTAGGCAGCGGAATCTGATCTTCAGCAGCCCAAATGTGCGCTCAATCACACGCCTGGTCCGCTCATATGCCCCGTTGTAGCAGGTGTGACTGGGTTTCTGAGTGGTGTCAGTAACCAGGGCATGTTTGGGTATCCAGAGTCTCCTACATTTATCAAATATAAATGATCATTTGAGCAACCACATGGTACAACATGACAGACAATGATCACACAACTGACTCTGACAACTTGACTCACCAATAAGCCAGGCTTGCTCATACCTGAGCTGGGACATCAGCTGGGGGATCGGACTCATCTTCATTATATAGGCGTCGTGGGCAGATACCGGGAAATGCACACATACATGGGAGATGATCTGCTCCACCAGACATACCACAAGGGCATTGATTGAATGAAAGTGTTTGCGATTTCTGTAAACCTATTCATGTGCTCGTGGTGAAACCAAACCCACATGTGTTCCATCAATCGATCCAATCACATGTGGCATGTGTCCCAGGGCATAAAAGTCATCCTTAATGGCACGGAACTGTGGCGGTGTGGGAAAATGTATATACAGGTTGAGGAACCTCAACATGGCCTCACACACATCCCGGAGCACTCAACTGAACATCGTCTGGGACATCCCACCAGCATCAGACACAGTAAACTGGAACGAACCAGTGGGAAAAAATGTAGTGCCGCCATCACCTTCACCTTGGGGGTCAGGGCAAAGGGATATGTGCGTCCAGGTAGCGAGTACAGTGACAACTGGTTGGTCAATTCCAAAATAAATGCTCTTGTGAACCTGTATTTCCTCATGCACTCACGCTCCACCATGGTTTCAAGATCTTGGAAGGGTCTGTGGACAGTTGGTGCCCTGGGGAACACATGACAAAGTATGAACACATATTACTCGCTAAATTGAACATCAAGTAATACAGAATCAACAGTTTTCATCGCACTTACAATGATAACACAGTGAAGTCAGATGTCTGAGGTTGACCTAATCTGAAAATTACAGCAATGTGAGCATGAACATACACACAATTATGTCATGTAGTACCAAAGAATACAGTGTTGTACTGTGACTACTCACAGTTCTCTGTCACCCCCCATGTGATCAATTGTAACAGACACAACACCCACACAATTAAGTATCAACCATAGATTTCTAGGTCAACTAGCACATTAATTCAATGTACACAGACATGGACAAGGTATGACAACCTAGCAACAACACATCATACAGACAGCTTGTCACCATGCAGAACACTGTCATGGTGTGGACATAGTCAAGATGTGATGTATGACCTACACAACACAATGATCCCCTGGGACAGTCGCTAAGCATAGGAGGATGATGTGTGAGGTGGTCACTTACACTAGTCATGTCCCTCACAAACACTGCTATAGTTGCACTGTCAGCTAGGATCAGAATGTGAGTAGTCTTGTATTTTGTCTCTGTCCCATTTGACATGTGCTGAACTCCATCCACTCAGGGCATACAGCATGCCATTATTCATACATACATTGTCTGAGTTGATGAGTGTGCATTGCATGTACGCGTGAGCCAACTCGTGATGGAGCAGGACTAACAGATTCCATGCCCAGAACAGTGTCTTACAACGTGGGTGACTATTGCATGGATACATCAGCCACATCCTGACCGAGCCGGACTGACAGATTGCATGTTTGATTCAATGCTGTTCGACATGGGTGAGTTTTCAAATCGCGTCTGCTACATCCTGACCGAGCCGGACTGACAGATTGCATTTCTGATTCAATGCTGTTCAACCGGGTGAGTTTTCAAAATGCGTCTGCTACATCCTGACCGAGCCGATCGCACTGATTGCCTGTTGGTCGTCATGGTGACAGATGTGCATTTTGCATCGTGCACGATTCGCATACGGTACGATTCTGTTTACTTTTTAAACAAATGTATCAAAGTATAAATTGTCATGATGCAGATATTTTGAACGTTGCGGTAGGAGTGTCGGAGGCGTCCTATCTCATGGATTGGACTAATACATAGGATGTGAACGAGTCCGACCTATCGCTTTGGACACATGGGGCCAATTCTGCCTCTGCAGCACAGATATAAGGCTGTCTCTTGCCCTGAGAGCTCACTTGCCTGCACTAAATGATCCATATACACATCTCTGCTACCACTGCTGCTGTCTCCGCATCCTCTGGCTCCAAGAATGGCACGTTCTGTGGAGAGGGCCCAAGCCTTCACAGAGGAAGAGAACCAGGCCCTGCTGGACAGCCTCCTACCAAAGTACAGCAAGCTGTATGGGAAACCATGGGAGCAGGTGAATGTGCAGTCCACATCCTCTCTCATTGTGCATCTTGTCTGACTAGCACTTATGGCATTGTGTGAAGCAGTGGCTAGCATGTTCACTCAGTAGTTGTCACACCCAAAGTGTGCAGGCACCTGCAGTGAATAGGTACTGTGGTGTGAGAGTGCATTTTGAGGCGGGCATACTAGCCAGCAAATGTTTCCATGTTGGTGATGCAGGACAAGTGTCCATCTACATAGTTGCACTACCTGTGTACATCAGATGCCCTTGTGAAAAGCACATGTTTATCCAACTGTGTGATGCATAAACATGTTGTATGTCTGTTAATGGTCCTTTAACTTTGTCATCCTCACAGGTTGATGCCCATCAGAAAGAGGAGATCTGGCTGGCCATTGCCCGGGCAGTTCGATCTGTGAGGGTCCACAGGCATCGCACCTACAGCTGCCAGAAGAGGTGGCAGAACCTACGTGGCTGGACCAGACGCATTGCTAGAGTCCAGCTGAAGCTGTCGCCTCCTCGCAGTAGGGGCAGACACTGGACCCTGACCTCCCACATGCGCCGGATTCTGCCAGTGGTCTTCCCTGACCTGGATGGGCTGTTGAAGGCCAGACAGCAGCAAGGAGGGGGTAAGTGCATGCCTTGACTGTGAACTGTGTTTAACATGATCTTTGCATTCCTTCAGCCTGGTTACACTGCCACAGTTTGTCTGTCTGCTAGAACTAGAATCATGTCTATTAATTCTTTGATGGCCCTTCCTCATCTGATACACAGGTGTGTCCCTTTCAGTCAGTGACATGTCTCATTGGGGGTGGGGTGGCCTGCTGTTGTCCAAGGTTGATGTGGTGGACCACATCTGCTACCGGCAGAATGTATTTGCTTTCATGAGTGTGAAATTAATTGGCATGTGTCTGCACCTTGACAGATTTGTGACATGCACTCTGTTTGGCTATATGTGCGTGTCCTAGTTGATGTTCTGCGTCGCCATGTGTCTGTGGTGTTTCCCAGACACACATGCAGCAGGTGTGACAATGTTGTGATCTCTGAAGTATGGCCATCATGTGTGTCACACAAGCATGGACACATGCCTACTGTTCATGCTAATCCCATGTTGCATATGGCCCAGGTCAGTTATGCCTACTCTGGGCATGGTGTACAGTCAGTTCTCCTAATCATGCGTGTCCAAGTAAAATTAATGCATTGTGCAATGTGCAACCAGGTGTCACCCTCTGTCTCATTGTGGAGGGGGCTAGCTTTTTTGACTCCTGGGGTGTCAACTATTTTTGGGTGGGCAGCCAGCTGACATGTAGCTGTTGGATCTTCACGAAGGGGTCAAACATCGGTGTGTAATCACTTGACTGCGCCTGATGGTGTATACAAATTTGAAGTGCAGGCAGCTATACTTGATGTGATCATGTTGACTGACTTGTGCTTGCTGTCACTCTACTGTGGCATTTGTATGATGTGCGAGCATCAGTAGCCTTAACATGTGGGTAGCAGTGGGGCAACATGTGCACTTGACAGATGCAGGGCTTCTATTCCCCCCAACTACATGATTGAGATACAGTGCAGACTGTTGGTTTTGTGATGCACTGCCTCAGTGACAGAAGGCAGCAATGACTGATTACCCAGACTGCCCTGTAGCATGTAGTTTCATTTGCTATAGTGTGTCCTGCAGTGATGGAAGTTGTCCTGCATGCACTCAATTGTAGCATTGTCCAGATAAACATGAGCACACCATGGTGTGTGGTGAAGGAAGCATATCCATATAACTGACAATTACTTGGGCAAACCCTATCCCTGACACATGTACGAAGTCAGTGGCAGGAGATGGTATATGTGTGTACTGACACATTGCCATCACAAATCCTGCAGTTCAGACAACTTTCTATGTGGTGCATGTATGCACAAATGAGTAGTGTCTGGCTACATGCACCAGACTGATGTCTCCATAGACATGTAGGATCTGAGGGGCATGGTTTACTGGCAGACTGACATGTGTGTTTTACAAATATGTGTCAGCACTTTAGATGTTACTGCAAAGGATGCACTAACGTGCGCTGTAATGTGCTGCACTGACTGTGATGTGTGATGTCAATACAGGTGACTGATGTTTCTCTGTTTACCCTGTTGATTTGCAGTTACATCTGCAAACACTGGAGGAGACAGCTCCATGGACCATGAGGAGTCACATCGCCAGACTGGGTCCGCTGCAGAGGATTCAGACGGACCCAATGACATGGAGGGTGAGGGGAGCCACACTGAGGAGACCTCGGCCTCGTCCACCTCGGCTGAGGAACACGCCAGCTTCAGTGATGACTCCCTTGTGGAGGCGGGTGCCCGGCAGCCCCCAGACAACACCTAGCGTGTCTGACCCCACCACCACTACCATCTCCACCCTCCTATCTGCTCCCATCCTAGATGTCCATGGAGGCTCCCGTGGGAACATGTCTCCTACGTGCCAGGCACCACACTCTCTGCCCCTGTGGAGTGTGGAGTCTGTGGACTTACTTACACACATTCATGTAGGGCCGACATCAATTCTGAGTGTCCTCCATTCTCACACAAATCTGTTGACCCAACAGGTGTCCTACATGGAGGGCATCTCAGCTAACATGTCTGCCCTACATTGGACCATTCAGTCCATGGCCTCCACACAGACGGCAGCAGTCCCTCCTCCAACAGGTCCTCACCCATGCTACCTCTTCCACATCCACAATCACCACTCCCCTGCCTGTCCAACAGACACACATACGAGCACATGCACGCACAACATCAGCCAAAAGCAGCACACAGACACCCAAGCCAAAAACGAAATCCACAAGCACGCACACTCCGGAGGCTGATGGCACACACACAAGGGATGGGTCACAGACACACATACAGGCATGCACAAGCACTCCGCATTCCTCAGATGTCCCTCCCTCCAAAACACCTTCCCTTGCCTCACCTACTACCCCCACTTCCAAGCAGCTCTTCTTCGGTGTCCTTGGCCTCTTCTCCACAGACCCATCTGCTCCGCCTTACAAGGGGAAGAGGAAGTCACCACGCCCAGAGGGGAGTTCCACTGCCAAACGGACACCCTCCCCAAGGCGCATGAACACTGAGGCCCCACCCGCAAGTCTCTCCGGACCAGGAAGGGAAAGACACCACCAAAAGCACAGACTTCCACCTCACACTCTACAGCCATTCCCTGCACCAGGTTCACCCAGACACCCATATCGCATCCCCAAGATGCTTAGGCCCACCCCCTTCCACATGCACTTCCACCCCCACCTAAGTTGCTCAGCCTGTTCCTTCCACTGGTGTGGAGGCCGTGTTTTCCCTCTCTGTCCTGCCCACCTCATCTGATCCCCATTTCTCTACTCTTAATGTTGGCACTGCAGTAGGAGGAACAACCCACCCATATGACCTGGGCACTGCAGTTGGGAGCCTGTCCACCACATCTGTCCTGCACACTGTGCAGGAGGACACCACATCCGACTTGTGCCCCACAGTGGTGACAGCGACCACTGTGTCAGACCCCTCCACTGCAGTTGCTGGCGTCACTCCTGCACCCACCACACCTCCCCTGCCCCATTCTCCTGTCCCCTGATCCTGTCCCTGCGGTGCCTGGGCTGCCACTTAGAAGACCCCTCCAAGGAGCGAGATGTCCCTGGTCCATTGCCACTTTTTGTTATCCAATGGTGTTGCATCTAATGTACATGATGTTGATGATATGTATCATGACCTTGCTGTTGTGATGTCTTTTTTTTTTTTTTTTTTTTTTCCGGGCCATTGTCAGTATGTTTTTGGGAGGTTTTTCCCTAGTATCCCTGCGTCTCCTGGCTCATCAGCCTACACACTCATCATGTTCGGTATCTCCCTTTGCTGACATGGTATGTAACTTGGTCATCTAACATCTACAGTCTCCACAGGATTCCTTAGTATGTGTGTCTGTTGGTGTAGATATGTGTGTATTCATCATGGTGCCCACTTTGCGCATTGTCTAACTGTACCATGGAGTCGTTGTCAGGGATCAATGCCATTGCTTGTCTGCACGTGACAGGGTGTTCTTGTGATACACAGCAATATTTGCCTCTAAATATCTATGTGTGTATGGGATACACCAACTACATTGCCACAACATTGCTGGTGCAATTTTTCCACGGTATCATGCATGCTGTTTAGGAGATGCTGCAATTTTCATATACACAATGACATTTTGGTCACTGTAGTGATAGGGGTTTTAGGCCCCATTACCACAATGATCATAAGATGCTGGATTTTTGAACCCCACAATCACCTTTTGGTCACTGTAGTGATGGGGGGTTTAGGCCCCATTACCACAATGATCATAAGATGCTGGAATGTTGAACCCCACAATCATCTTTTGGTCACTGTAGTGATGGGGGGTTTAGACCCCATTACCACAATGATCATAAGATGCTGGATCAGTGAACCACACAATCACCTATTGGTCACTGTAGTGATGGGGGGTTTAGACCCCATTACCACAATGATCATAAGATGCTGGATTTATGTAACCCCACATTCACCTTTTGGTCATTGTAGTGATGGGGGGTTTAGACCCCATTACTACAATGATCATTAGATGCTGGATATATGAACCTCACATTCACCTTTTGGTCACTGTAGTGATGGGGGTTTATACCCAATTGCCACAATGATTATAGGATGCAGGTTTTTAGTGACACACATTGACATTTTGGGCACACGTGTTGTGAGTCACATTGTATGCTCACTGCCACAACCTGTGTTGTGAGCATTTTTAACATGCAAACATGCAATGTTGCAAAGATGGTTGAGGGGGTGCTTTGCTGAGTCGCCCAATTTGTTTGTATCCTGGTATTGATGGGCATCCTGCCCCCTATGAGTGGTGATGGTCGAATTGATAGGCATCCACCCCCCTATGGGGTGGACAATACTGGGAGTGATAGGCATCCACCCCCCTATGGGATGGACAATGTTGGGAGTGATAGGCATCTACCCCCCTACGGGTGGTCAATGATGGGAATGATAGGCATCCACGACCCTATGGGGTGGACAATGCTGGGAGTGATAGGCATCCTCCCCCTTATGGGGTGGACAAGACTGGGAGTGATAGACATCCACCCACCTATGGGGTGGACAATGCTGGGAGTGATAGGCATCCCCCCCAATGGGGTAGATAAGACTGGGAGTGATAGGCATCCACACCCCCATGGAGTGGACAATGCTGGGAGTGATAGGCATCCACCCCCCTATGGGGTGGACAGTACTGGAAGTGATAGGCATCCACCCCCCTATGGGGTGGACAAGACTGGGAGTGATAGGCATCCACCCCCATATGGGTGGGATGTGCAATTGGGGATAGGTATCCACCCCCCTATGGTGGTGTTTCCTTTCGTGTACTAGTGACATGTGGGTGTGTGGTAGGTGTCTGACTTACCTTCTGCGTTGTGCGCATCGGTAACAATGGGCGTACAGTATAGGGAAGACATGAGCGATTGGATACATGGCTGCTCCATCTCGTACATGTTGATCGTGTTCTGGCGCGACTCTGAGCTTTCATACACCTCATCCGAATGCTGTGATGTGATGAAGCCGGCGCCCTGTACGACACATATTGATTTCTCATCGTATTTGCGTATCCGGAAATTGTTCAACATAAGCCTCCGTGCGCCTCGATTAACGTGTTTCCTAAGCATGTTCGCTACTGACATAGTGCACAAATCAGAGCGGATGACTACGTCAGATATTTGCCTGTTACACGCATCGTACTTGCTGGGTCGTAGGAATTAAGCAACGGATATAAGTCGGTCGTGAGGTAAGCCTACGGATAGGATTGGGTAGGCATTTCTGGTGACATCGGAATCGACCCCTTAGTGTAGTGGGAGTAGTAATTTTAACCCCTACGCTATACAAAACTTTCCCTACTGTTGCACTCACTGGAGTGGGAATAGTAATTTTTACCCCTTTGCTATCCAACACTTTCCCTACTGTTGCACTTGTTGGAGTGGGAATAGTCATTTTTACCTACCCGCTCTCCTACATGTTACCTACTGTTACACTCGTTGAAGTGGGAATAAAAATGTATACCTCTCCGCTATCCAACACTTTCCCTACTGTTGCACTCACTGGAGTGGGAATAGTCATTTTTACCCACCTGCTAGCCGAAACTTTCCCTACTGTTGCACTCACTGCAGTTGGAAAAGTATTTTTTACCCTCCCGCTATCCAACACTTTCCCTATTGTTTCAATTACTGGAGTGGGAATAATAATTTTAACCCCTCCGCTATCCAACACTTTCACTACTGTTGCACTCCGTTGAGTGGGAATAGTAAAGTATTCCCCCTCTGCTATTTAACACTTTCCCTACTGTTGCAATCACTGGAGTTGGAATAGTAATTTTTACCCCCCGATATCCAACACCTTCCCTACTGTTGCAATTACTGGAGTGGCAATAATAATTTAACCCCTTCGCTAGCCAACACTTTCCCCACTGTTACACTCACTGGAGTGGGAATAGAAACGATTCCCCTCCGCTATTCAACACTTTCCCTACTGTTGCACTCACTGGAGTGTGAATAGTAATTTTTACCCCCTGCTATCCAACACTTTCCCTACTGTTGCACTCGCTGTAGTAGGAATAGTAATTTTCACCCACCCGTTGTCCAACACTTTCCCTAATGTTGACTCACTGGAGTGGGAATAGTCATTTTTACCTATCCGCTATCCAACACTTTCCCTAATGTTGTAGTTACCAGTGTGGGATTAATAATGTGAGCCCCTCCGCTATCCAACACTTTCCCTACTGTTACACTCCGTGGAGTCGGAATAGTAAATTATTCCCCTCTGCTATCCAACAATTTCCCTACTGTTGCACTCACTGGAGTGTGAATAGTAATTTTTACCCCCTGCTATCCAACACTTTCCCTACTGTTGCACTCGCTGGAGTGGGATTAGTAATTTTCACCCACCCGCTGTCCAACACTTTCCCTAATGTTGACTCACTGGAGTGGGAATAGTAATTTTTACCTACCCGCTATCCAACACTTTCCCTAATGTAATTACCTGAGTGGGATTACTACTGTTAGACCCTCCACTATCCAACACTTTCCCTACTGTTACACTCCGTGGAGTCGGAATAGTAAATTATTCCCCTCTGCTATCCAACACTTTCCCTACTGTTGCATTTGCTAGAGTGGAAATAGTAAATTATTCCCCTACGCTATCTAACACTTTTACTATTGTTGCACGCTCTGTAGTGGGAACAGCCATTTTATCCCCTACGCTACCCAACAATTTCTCTACTGTTATAGTTAATGTAGTGTAAAATATCTTTTAACAATAAAATATAAATTTTAATTTTTAATTTCTTATATATATTTAATTTTTATATTTATATTACAGGTTTATGTATATATATATATATATATATATATGTTCATCAAAGTGCAAAGTGCCGAAAGCTCGAGAGCGCACACGACCACAAATGTAATCATTTTCCACACGAAAAACCAACTGCAGCATTCCAGTGTCTTTCATTTTTTTAAGCCCGACGCGTTTCGAGGCTTCCAGCCTCTTAATCATGGGCACACACACACACATATATATATATATATATATATGTTTATATATATATATATATATATATATATATATATATATATATATATATATATGTATATATGTATTTATAATTTTTTTATGTTTCTAGCATTTTATAATTAAGTAAAATAATTATTTATTAATATTATTAAGTTAATATAGTTTTATAAAAAATAATTCTGTATGTTTAAATTTTTTTTAAATTACATTTCTTATTTCTTACTTTCTTTTTTTAAAATAAATCTAACAATATTTTAATTAATTACATTTATTATTTAATCAATGTTATATTACTTTTAAGACTATTAACAAAACTATATTTTAAACAACAATATTTTAAACAATGATATTTTTGTTTCGATATCTTTGTACTTACCTTTGTAGAGATAGGATGTCGATATTTTGTCCATCGATATTCTGTCCTCGATATTGTTGTTGGTCGTAAGTGGGATGGGTATACCCAGACGTGGGTCCCTTGCTCACTGTGCCACTGGATTTAAGCCTGGCTGAAGAAGGGTGACATACCCTGAAACCGGTCCCCGGATGCTTTTTTCCGGTTCAAGGAGGACCTGGCCTGGCAGTTCGGTCTGGACTGTTCCCATGGGGCACAGGGTCAAAACTGATTTGCATATGGCTGGGTTCAAACTGCCGTGGTGTGGTGAGCAAAAGAATGGTGGATTAAACCCAGATCCTTGTGACTGGGGGTGAATGTTTGCATTGTCCCGCATTCCAGCCATCGATTGTTTCTTTTGCATTAGATACAGTAAAGGCAGTGTAGGTGACTTTGCCACACATTGTGAGGGCACAGCAGAGTTTGTGCAGTTTTGACTGCTTCTGCAATGGCAGGCCAGCTTTCTGTTGTTTGCATAAGTCCCCCAGGGTGGCAAAAAAATTAGCTTAAGCCCTGGGGACTCCTTTACCAGCAATGCCCTCTGTACCCCTTGTACCATATGCTAGAAACTTATAAGGCGTTAAAAGGTTTTCCAATTTGGGATTACCAAGTGGAAGATAGCGGTTTTAAGAAGGAGGACAGGCACTGGGGTATAGGCAGCAGACACCTGTGCACTATCAGAGTCATAACCATTAGCATTTGGAGCAATGGGAGGGTGACCGTACTTAAAGGTGCACTTCCCTGCACTACCATTATAGCCTTAGTGTGGAAGTTTAAATATTACAATTTGATCTATCAAAGTAACCCCTTTTCACCGGTCAGAACTTTCTTTTTAAATATTAACATGTCACACCTATGTTGGCAGATTTTCTAAAAGTGTGCACAATATAATGCAGCAAGACAAGTTGCTGTGTTGTGATACGAGAATGGAAAAGAGCAGAACAGTGCTACATTTCAAACATATGGCACATTTCAGCTCTCTACCTACGCTGGTGTACTTGGCCCAACGCAGGCAGCCTTGCGCCAGGATGCAAGGGTGCATATATTATGGGCCGGAGCAAGACGTCTAACCACCTGGTCAGGAATTCTGCTCTCCCCCGCCCAGCTCCGTCGTTGTGCCGTTGCGCAATAAGTTGAGCAGACCCTTGACCTCCTGGTCAGGGAAATCTGCTCTCCCTCGCGCAGCTCCGTTGTTGGGCCGCTTCCCCCAGCACCACTCTGGTAACAGGTAGGTGTTCGAGGCCTTCCTCCACTTGCAGGCTCCTGCCTTTGCCTCATCCCTGTTGCCAGCCTTTCTGTTGTTTTTCTGCTTTTTGTCTATTTGTGCCTCTGTCTCTCTGTTGCCTTTTTGGTCTATTTGTGCATTTTTGTTGTGCTGCTTCCCTGTTTCTGCTTTCACAGTTTTTTCTAGTTTTTTGCCTTTCGCTCCCCTTCCGTCGGTTTCCGCCCTGCCTCCCAGTTGCGCTCCCTCCCCTGTTTCCCCAGAAGAAACAACAACTGCCAGCTGTCGATGTCAGTTCTCCTGCTGACACTGCTGTCTCACCTTCACCCACCTCTGTGTCCCCACAGCTACCACCCCACCCATCGGATGCCAGTGCACCCAAACCCCTGAGCTGTATCCTCCTCAAAGTACACTCCCTGCACAATCACGCAGTGCAAATCTGGGACCTCGTTGACACCCTGTCACCAGACATCACCTTCCTCACAGAAACTTGGACCAATGCCCCCTCCCCCAGACATCACTACTGCCATACCCAAAGGATACAAGATCCAGAGGAAGGACCACCTCAACCTAGCTGGGAGGAGGACTCACCATTGCACACAAGAACTCCCTCGGGCTCACCACATCCTGCACAAACGACTCCTGGACCCCCACAGAACATATCCATTTCCAGATCCAGACCAACCCCAGAACGACCGTACGCAGCACCCTCACCTACAGAACTCCCGGACCACAAACCGCATTCACCGCAACCATCACCGACCTCATCGTGCCCCACGTCATCATCTCAATGTACTACATACTGCTCAGAGACCTGAATTTCCACCTCAACAACCTCAGTGACCCCCAACTCCACCACCCTCCTGGACAGCCTTGCCAACATCGAACTAAAGTAGCTTGTCACCATCCCCATCCACAAGGCAGGACACACCCTCAACCCCCATCTTCGCAGAAGGGAAGAACATCCCCTTCAGCCACACTACGCAACTCCTCTGGACGGATCACCACTGCAAACACTTCTCCTTCTCTAAACCCACTGCACACAAACCTACACCAGGCCCCCATGCAGGAATTGGTGCAAGGTCACCAAAGAACACCTCAACTCCACCCTCAAACATGCGCCCTCTCCCCCACCCACGACCGACGTCAACTCTACAACCCACAAACTCCAAAAATGGATCACCGACTGCGCAGACAGGCTCGCCTCCCTACGTAACTCCAACAAACAGCACCCACGAAGGCCACCCGGTCCTCCCAAGACCTTCAAAAATCCAGACGCACCTAAAGGCATCTCAGGAATGTCTGGAGAAACACCAGAACCCTGGAAGCATGGACCAGCTTAAAGAACGCCATGACAGAATACCACCATAAGATATACCAAAAGGAACTTCATCCAGGACAAGATCCTCGCCAAGTCCAGCAACACCAATGAGCTCTTCAACATCATACAAGAATTCATCAAACCGCCCAGCGAAGCCTCAGACGTCCCTCCCTCCCAGGACCTCTGCAACAAACTTGGCTCCTACTTCCATCTCAAGATAAAGGCCCTCTACGACAACTTCAATGAAGAGATGCCAGACTCCGAAACTGCACCTACCTACAGCAACGCCAGCCAGCCTACCCTTTCCGCATTGACCCCAGTACCCACAGATGACACCACCATGACCATGAAAAGCATTCACTCAGTAGCCCCCACAGACCCCTGCCTACCGCACATCTTCCACAGAGCCGCCGCCACCATAGCTCCCGAACTGTGACACACCATCAACTCCACCTTTGAAACCAGCATGTTCCCCGATGACTGGAAACTCGCGAAACTAAAGACCCTCCTCAAGAAACCCGACGGACCTCAAAAACTGCAGACCTATCCTATCCTCCCCTACGCAGCTAAAGTAACTGAGAAGATTGTCAACATCCAGCTCACAAACTTCTTCAAAGCTAACTCCATCCTCGACTCCTCCCAATCCAGATTCCGCAGCAACCAAAGCACCGAGACCACCCACATAGCCGCCCCAGATAACATCTCCTCGATCAGGGCCACATGGCACTCCTCATCCTATTTGACCTCTCTGCAGCTTTCAACACCGTCTCACACCGCACACTCACTGCCAGACTCCACAACGCCAGCATAGAGGGAATTGCCCTCAACTAGATCTGCTCTTTCCTCACCTGCCGAACCCAAAGAATCAAATTTCCGCCCTTCCTCTCCAAACCCACAAAGATCAGCTGTGGAGTACCCCAAGTATCATCGCTCAGCCCCAAGATTTTCAACATCTATATGGCCCCCCAAAGCTGCCATCGACAGCACGGACTCAGCATTGTATCCTATGCTGACGACACCCAGCTCATCCTCTCCCTTACAAAGTAACCAAAAACCTCTAGACCAAGTTTACAGGAAGGAATGAAAGACGTCGCTTCCTGGATGAGCAGCAACTGCCTGAAGCTCAATTCAGAGAAGACAGAAGTCCTTGAACCCACCCCCTCCACATGAGACAACAAATGGTGGCCCATGACCCTGGGCAACCACCCACACCTATGGACCACGCCCACAGCCTCAGCATCATACTCGGCTTATCCCTCACCATGACCAGACAGGTCAAAGCCATTACCCCCATGTGCTTCAACACCCTCCGCATCCTTCGTAAGACCTTCAAATGGATCCTCCCGAATCCAGGAAGACCGTCACCCACCCACGCCCTCATAACCAGCACACTAGACTATGGAAACGCCCTCTACACCAGAATCAACAAAACCCTGCTCCGAAAACTCCAGACTACAGCAGCTACTTGGGAAAGAGTAGTTGATAGGCTTCTTACACACATTATGTGGCAGAGGTCAGGTGTTTATGAGATGCTATTCATCTTGTTTTTTAGATTGCAAACTAAGACAAGAAAACGTAGTCACCACGCTAGCAGCATTCTAGATAAATGTTAATTTTATCAATTTGCTATCACTTCCACTTCAGGCTACAGGCACATGACAGTGGGCTTTTGGTTATTTTTTCACAGCTCAACAACACAGTTTTAATTGCTTCAGAATTCAATAGACAGTTACTTCCATGTTACCACAGTTGATAGTAAGTATCTTTTCAACACGTCATTTGATTTATCATGTACCAGCTATTAGCAGGGTACTCACAAGCTTGTAGCAGTCTCAGAGCAATGGTCTTGTGTTTCACCTGCAAAGTTTTTCGCTAGACAACACTGTGTGTTTCTCGCTTACTTTCATCACGTTTGGTCACTGATTTCTTTTCATAAAATAAACCACCATTCACTGTGGGTTCTTGGTTTGTTTCATTGGTTACGATTCATGTGCTCACAATCACTTTTATCAATAAACAGTCACCATTCACAATCACCTTTTGTTCAGTCGCATTTTTCACAATCTTGTTTTCATCATCACAATTTATTGTCGCACACCATGATTCTATTTAACTTCTTTTTTGCATTGCCGTTCGTAAATTCACATTCAGGCACTCTTCATGTTTCCTCGTTTGGGCGCTAATTGCGTTGCTTGAATCATTATTTCTTTGTAAATACTACACTTTGCAACATTGATGATATGTTTGTTTTTCTCACAGTGTCCCCTGAAGAAGGGATAAATATAATCCAGAAATGCATTGGGCTGGGCTGGGTAATTGAGCTGTAACATGTAAACATTATGCCAATTAGAATCAAATATGTACTGAGTTTTTCTGTACGTCATTGCACACATTTTATTTATGCTGTTTGTAATTATACGTTGATATCTGATCTGATTTCAAGGTTCTATGGCTAAAGCAATGGAATGATCTATTTTCTTTTTGTTTTATAACATATTTAAGTGTTGATTCCATATTTTCACGCTGTGCATCCAGTATACTGGTGAACATTCACCAGAATGGTTGCTTGTATTACGAGACTGGCTGCCTCTCACTGGGTAGCACGCAACCTTGTTTGAAATTGGAAAGTATTGTTTCGCTTTATCAAAATAGGAGTGTGCTGACCACACACACAGTTATGGTGTTGTTGACCCTCAGCCCATATGCTAGCAAATAAAGTGACACAGGTTACATCATGGAACTTGCACCAGACTTGTGCACCTAGCCCTTGTTATTAGCAGTGTCACCTACCTGGTGATACATGTGATGGAAGGGTGTCAATAAAGCTGCTAAGGAACGGTAGTTAAGCTCTGTGTTAAGCAGAACACTACAATGGCAAAGATACTAATACGTGATACATTGTGGCCAGGGTTAACCCATAATTCAGAGCCTTTGCTTATTTTTCTAACTCTTGTATTACCCATGTGAAAGTGATGCCCTTGGAAATCACTAACTGGTACAGTGTGAGAGGTTTATTACATGATTAGATACAAGAAAGCATGTCAGAAATATTTTAAATGTACTTGATTAGTGTGAGAGTACTGGTTAGTTCTCTTTGAAGCCTAAAAATACCTGAGAATGTGTGGCATGCAGGACAAAATCAGCATATTAAGAGAAGTAGAAATCATAAAATATGGTCTTTGCCGTGTCTTTCCAGCCCAGTTACTCGCCAATGACTATGCAACACAGGGAGATTTTATTTGTGTATGTGCAACTGCAACTCACCACACTGAAATAGCAATCGATGCATTACGCTCTAACACTTACTTCATATTTCTAGGGAGACAATCAGGACCCAAAAGTGTTCCGTCACTATTAACTCACAAGATACTACAGTTTGTTTAAGTACATTTTGCAAGAATGTAATGTAATCATTATAAAACTGCTACATTTATGTAAAATATAATTTATAATGAAGCTTTTTGACCCTCTGAGGAAGATCTGAGTTTTGTTTTGTCATTCTTGTGTCATTCCCCCTTGTTTCTCTCTCTCTATTTTATCACAAGGGCCCTCAGTTTGCCGTTATGCTTTTTTAAAAAAAATTTATATTTTTATTGATTTGAAAATCAGGGCAAAATGAACAAAGACATTGCAACAGTAGAGTGATGCAGTGAAACAGAAGGAGGCAAGAAGGCGCCGGAGGCGCTGGTGTGAGCGGCCACTAAGCGATGCCCTGCGAGCCCAGGACCTAAGTGCTGCCAAACACCCTCGAAACTGAAGTGTGCCGTCATTATCCTCATCTACTGCCTACTTACCTGGATTGAGTTGATGCAGATTTTATGGCGCTGAGCTGAGCCGCATACCGCTGAGTGCGCAGAGCTGTGAAAAGAAGCCGTGGAAGCGCCGTGGTAGATGAGAGAGACGCTGTGATGCCGAGACGCCGAGAATCCAAGAGGCAGGGAGCTGGGTGGCTGAGAGAGAGAATGGAATTGGATGGAATCGGAACGGAATCGGAATGGAATCGGGCATCACTGTGAGTAGAGATGTCCGTGGTGGTGACTAATTAAAATATAAGCTACTGTGAAAAGACTGTGATAAGAGATCTTTATTTGAACCAGAAACAGCAGTTCACAAAGGGGCTCGCTAATCTCGTAATCTGCCACCCGATCTCAAAGTCAGTGAGCCTGCTATAAACTGTTGTAAACTGTGACATAGCTGCCGTAGCTGCAACTGTAACTGACATAATCCGAGGCTAAAGATTAAAATTACAAGAGTTACAAGAGCGGCATGAAGTTCTGACTGTGGAGTGCCAGGCAGAAAAAGAAAACTGAAAGGAAGGGGAGCAGCGGTGCAGTCATCCCAGTCATCCCAGTGATCTGCAATCAGTGAGATCAGTGAACAGTGTTCAGTGCTAATATACAGAGTACTTACTGCTCAGAGGTTTGGCTCTAATTACAGGTTGCCCTTGATGAAAATACAGCCTCACACCGTGAAATTCAGCTTATTGCGCTAAGGGATACTAAGGGATACCAAGCAGCTTGAATTACTGATGTACTGGGCTGACCTTAACCGACCCGATCCCGTAGGCTGCTAGCCCTCCCAAGAGAATCTCCTGAATAACCTGAACACCCTGAATGGCTCCCTTCTGATCTGATCTGTTCTCTTGTGTTACCATCTACTCACATTCCGTTGTTCAGCTGTTCTGCTGTTTTGCTGCTGACCCACCTACCTGGCCACTTGATCGTTCCCTCCTCAGCCTCTGATATCTACATACACATCCACATCCTCTGCCTTACTCTGCTCCCTGCTGTCCCATAGCAGAATGGGCTATTGACTTACACAGATAGGCACAGGCACAGGCACTGGCCGTCACTAAGGAGTGATACAGAGCGCAGGGGCACACAGCTGGAAAAAACGAAGGTGTGCAAGTAAGAGCTCGCACGTACTTGACTTAAGGTCAGGTTAAGACTCTAGATCTGTTAAGAATTAATTAACTGGAGCAGCGGGAACGGGAACTGGAGCAACGGGAACGGCCTGACAACCTGGCAAAGATTGTCTCAAAGGGGACAGGGGTGGTAGTGGAAGTACGTGTGTGCCTCCAGGTGACTCTAGCCTGGGGGAGTGGAAAGAGGCCCCTGAGGCCCCTGAGAAACAAAAAAAGCAGGCTAAAGCTATCTTCATTCTGTTATCAAAAGCATCAAAGGCACAAAAAGCACAGAATCAATTCGGATCCACAGGGTACCTGCGATCAAGATCAAGCAATTAACCCCTTGAAAGCTAATATCTCCTTGCCAGTAAACTCAAGCCTACCATACAGTAACCTAAGAAATCTGACAAATTTCAGAAAGAGTAGAATGATGGAAACTGGGGAGACAGATCCCGAAAACCACGCTAAGAATTCAGAGCAGGTTGATCAAGCTGAACAACAAGCTGTACAACCCCCATATGAGGAGACCGAAGGAGCGCCTACATCACAAGACATGCAAGATACTCGAGAATTAGAGGCCGCCCAAAACATTCAGAGTGCGGGGAGCTCTAAGAGACCTAAGGAAGTCCAAAGAAGACCCGAAACCAGGGGGGCCAAAGCAAAAGAGAATAAAAATCAAGACAAGAAAAAAGATAAAGCTAAAGACAACTACAAAGAGAAGGACAAGGACAAGGACAAAGAAAAGAATAGAATAGAGATAAGAAAGACAAAAAAGATATACGCAATGAGAAAAACCCTGAAAAGGAGCCTACAAAACAGAAGGGGAGAGGGTCGATGGCAGGAAAGGACAAAGTAGAGGACACAGAAGCTAGCGATCACGACAATCTGGAATTGATGGCAAAAAGGCAAAACGACTACAAGCAATTAAGAACATGAAGGCCTCCGCTAAAAAGACTGGTATGCCTGGTACGCCAACTGAGCTTCAACCAAAGATCTCAAATATTTTTGCCCCGCTATCTAAAGATAGGATAAGTGACTCACCCAAACCAGCAAGTCCAAGAGACCAATCCAGGGATCTGGAGGATCAAATCAGTGAGACCATTGGGCATAATGGTGAGAATCTTACAACCTCTGGAGTAGAAGCTGAAGTAGGTAAAAGAAATAACCATGTTGTAGGTCTAATGTCCGTTTCTTGCTCTCAAGCACCTGACAACGCTTTGGGAAACAAAATGGGA
Source organism: Lissotriton helveticus (assembly GCF_964261635.1). Taxonomy (NCBI): domain Eukaryota; kingdom Metazoa; phylum Chordata; class Amphibia; order Caudata; family Salamandridae; genus Lissotriton; species Lissotriton helveticus. Next base: position 648,312,057 of record NC_136059.1, read on the forward strand.
AACAATGCCAAGATTCAACTTGAATGGTTGGATAATACACACAAGACGCCAAATTCTAAGCCATCTCCCAATCACCCTTCTCCTCCAACAAAAATAACAAGACAATATGATGGTACCCAAGCGGCTATGATGACTCTGATTCAGATATCTATGAAACCGGGACCTCGACATCTAGTGGAATAAGCTACTCCAGCGATGAGCATACCCCTGATCCCTCAAACTCAGAACTCTCAGTACTATCAGATTTCGCTAGCGCAAAAACTAAGAAAGCGCACAAAATAGGTCCGGATAATACTCTAAGAAAAAAAAACTGGGGAAAATGAGAGATAGACAAAAAAGACACTACAAAGTGAGGTACGAAGAAACCACAGACCCAGGAAGTAATACAGAGCAATCAAAATATACGGAAAAAAATTCAACTCCTAAAATTACATCAGAATCAGACCTCCACCAAATTACTGTGCACGAGACTACAGGAAGTGGACATAACCAACAGGGACTCACAAGCCATGCTGGCAAACAGACAGAACCATGTCTGAGTGAAATACTTAGCTCAATCAAAAGCCTGCATGAGGAAATAAAAACAGACAACAAAAAGAACCATACCGCCATACAAAAATTGCAAGGAGCGATCAAAAAAGTAGGGCTAACATGCTCAGAAATATCAGACAGAATGGTTTCTGTTGAAACGCGTACCGAAAATTTGGAAATAGACGTTGCTAACCTCCAAACGCAAGGCAAAGATCAAGATGGTATCATAAAAGATCTAATGCAAAAGGTTGAAGATCATGAAAACCGAGCGAGACGTAACAACCTCCGCTTTTTAGGAATCCCTGAAGGCATAGAAGGAAAGGATATAAGGGCATTCATGATCCCCCTCCTTAACACAGCATTCCCGGAACTACAGTCATGGGAAATGGAGAGGGAGGTACAGCGTGTGCACCGCTTTCCATTAACTCCTTCCAAACGAGTAAACAACCATTCACACTACCCAAGAGCAGTACTGATATACTTCGGGAATTTTCTGCTTCGGGAAGCCATATATGATCTAGCACGGCCAAACAGAAAAAGGGAATACAAAGGGTTCAAGTTCTTCGCACGACCGGACTATGCTCATGTCACAGTGGAACGGAGGTGGAGGCTGCGGCAATTAATTACACCATTTGAGCAGATAGGAGCCACCGTTTTTTTACAGGAACCAGCTAGACTGAAAATCATTATGAACGGGTCACATCGAAGCTTCACAAGCGAAATTCAGGCTCAGGCGTACCTCAAAGAAATGTCTCTCTCAAGCAACTCCAAAGCAGATAGTCAACAAAAATCAGTGGCAAGACAAAACTCAGAAAGGAAATGATGAAATATAATGATATTCACTATTATACCAAGGAACTTTATTCTGGCACACGTATAATGTATTTTTTATGTCCAGCACATTAGGGTTCGGGAAGCGGGGCGGGCTGGGGCTCTCTGACCAGACCGACGCCCACACCTGGGTCCCTTCGGATTCAGGAAGCCTCAAGGGGTGGTGAGGGGGGAACGGGAAGGGAGGGGGAGGGTGGGTGGGAAGAGCACACAAGCAAAGAAAACACGGGTATTCACAGGCAAATCAGGATGCAAAATAGGGAAAAGAAAAAGAAAAATGACACAGCCTAGATATAAAATCATAAACAGGAACCAAGATAATAAGACAAAGACTAGTATTAGGTTGACCCAGAAACTACAGAAAATATGGCCAAGTTAAGGATTTTAACTATTAATATTTGCGGCCTTAACAATGTAAAGAAAAGACAAAGGGTGGCAATCGGTCTCAAGACAATAGGCCCTAATATTATTTGCATGCAGGAGACACATGTTGAAGGGTCTCAGCAACATCTATTGAAAAACATGGGTTACAGATTGATCATCTCAACATCGCAGGCAACAAAGACAAGGGGGGTAGCCATTCTCGCAATTGGTGGGGGAATGCAGTTTACTAGGTCTATAGCCGACAAACTAGGGCGCTGGGCAATTACAGAATGCCTATATGGTCAAGGGGAGAAAGTCACGATTTGCTCCATATATGGGACATTAATAGATGACCCCGAATTATGGATGTTCATTTTAAATGAACTAGCCCACTGGTCACCACCCTTTATCATATGTGGTGATTTTAACCTGAATTTACCCCCGGACTGGCAATCAAGGCCAGACTTTACATACAAAGGAAGGAAGCCAAGAGTATTCAGCACACTACAAGAAATATGCATCACACACGGGTTAGGGGATTGCTGGCAAGCGAAGAACCCCACAGATCCGGGCCATACATTTTTTTTCTTACCCACATAATACATTTGCAAGGCTAGATTACATACTGATCTCTAATACACTCTAATCTAAGTGCTCAATAGAGAAACTCCCCCGGGTACTATCCGATCACAATCCCCTAATTCTTAGCTTGGATATAGAAGGGTCCGGGTTTAGTCAGAAGCGATGGACCTTTGAGCGGGCCTTACTTTCGAATGAGGAATATTGCACATGTCTAAACAAATGGATCCCAGAATTCCTTGAGCATAATATGGGGAGCGCTCCAATCGGATCGTCTGGGATACCCTAAAAGCAGGAATAAGGGGAGAGACGCTAAGATTTTCCCTTAACCTTAACAGGGAAGCAAAAAACGAAATAAGAAAACTGCAGGATAGGCTAATCAATACAGAGGAAGATCTGATGAGAGCAGTACAAGCGGGGCACGAGATAGAAGAAACGTTGGCAAAAGTAGCTATCGCAAAAAAATAAAGTGGCAGATATTTTTACAAAAAAAGCTATAGAAAAAGCTATGGTGAATAAAGAACGCATATACGAACTTAGCGAAAAAGTAGGACACCAACTGGCGGTGCGAATAAGACAAGAAACTATGGCAAATACAATCAAAGAAATTAATAATCCTAAAAATGGTCTTACACAAAACCAACTAGAAATAAGAAATGCATTTCATGATTTCTATCAGGATTTATACACAGAAACTGGTAAGAATCAAGGTAAAATTGAACTCTATCTAGAATAGTCTAATAGCCTACAACTATCTATGGAAGACCAAGAAAGTTTGGCGAAAAGCCCAGAATGGGTCGAAATCTTACTATCAATTAACAGTCTACCCCCTGGGAAAGCAACTGGCCTGGATGGGATCCCCGTCGAATTCTATGCTAAATTTTATAAACCATTGAAGGAAATCTTAACAACTTTAATGACGCATATTTTTAACGGGGGGCAACCACCAGGCTCATGGGCCAGGGCTAAAATTGTAGTTTTCCCAAAAAAGAATAAAGATCCCGCACAACTGGGATCCTATCAGCCAATTACATTGATTAACTGCGACTCTAAAATATACTCAAAATTACTGGCAACAAGACTGGCTCAATATATACACAAAATCACATCCCCACGACAACACGGCTTCATTCCGGGCCGATCAACCACTGACCATATTCAGAGGGTCATCACACTCTTCGACATTACAGAAGTTGCAGGAGACCCTATGGCCCTAATCCTTTTAGATGCCGAGAAGGCGTTCGATAGGGTCTCCTGGCAATACCTGTGGACAGCAATGTCGAAGTGTGGTATTGGTAACCGATTCTTTAACGCTACCCGTATGTTATACACAAACCCTGAAGCAGTTATCACAATCAACGGAGAGATGACCAAGAGCATTAAAGTTACCAGAGGGACCAGACAGGGTTGCCCGTGCTCTCCATTATTGTTTGCCATCTTCATTAATCCTTTCATCTTGAAACTAGAATCCAATCCGGCCATATCACCAATCAAAAGCATCAACGGCAATACTAAGACGCTAGCCTATGCGGATGACATAGCAATAGTCACCGGAGACCCTAACACAGCAATTAAATCAATAGAAGAAGATGTCAAACAATTCGGGGAGGTCTCAGGATACAAACTTAATCAGGGAAAAACCCAGATAGTCGTTAATAATAAAATCCTATTTCTTGATGATCGGGTAGTCACCAACGCCATTTATCTAGGAGTAAATATAACATCTGACCTAGACAATCTGGTCAATATTAATCTGGAACCCCTAATAAACCAAACGAGCAAAAACCTGCGTAGAATTCACAATCTTCATCTGACCATAGTGGGAAGATGCAATGCCATCAAAATGCTATATCTCCCAAAATTCCTGTATTTCTTCCGGACCATCTGTCTAGACTTCACTACACAAATATTCCAGGACATAGATAATGTATTCTCACTGTTCATATGGAATTATAAAAAACCACGTAGGGCACTCAAATATATTACACTCACGAAAGACAGGGGTGGTCTCTCACTACCGAACTTCAAAATATATTGGTGGGCCACTATCATACAGTATAGCAAAAGACTTCTGACCTCGTATAACTACGTAGAATGTGAAGAAACGATCCCGACACCACAGGGTTTAATATTAGGTAAAGAAACAAGAGCACATCTCTGGCGACTAACCTACAATTGCCACTATAAAAAAGTACGATTTAAAACCCTAAGTGGTTTATACTCAGCCTGGAAGAATGTTCGAAAGATATGGGGGATTGGGAGATTCTCATACTATACAGCGCTAGTGGGAAATACCAATCTACCAGATATATTTAATGATGTGTGCATGAAAAGGTGGCAAAGGGTTGGGATTGTCCAGTGTGGTGACTTTTATTCCAATACTGGATTCAAATCATTTGATGAATTAAAATCAGAATTTGGACTAAGCCAATCAGATTTTTTTAAATTTCTACAAATTAGAGATTTCTTAATGAAGAAAGGGGGAGGCCTGGCCAAATTCGAAAAATTTCATATAATAGATACAATAATTGGTAGCAACACAACAAGAATAGGGGTTATATATAATAACCTTATATCCGTTTTACCAGACGATGTTTCAAAATATACATTAAAATGGCAAGAAAAACTAGACGTGATGCAAGAAACCTGTGAGAAATCATATAAGGCATCTCAATTATGGCTAATGTCAGCAAACCTTCAAGCCCAATATTACAAAACTTTTTTCCAGTTATATTATACCCCGAACAAGATCGCCAAATGGGGATCAGGCAAAGGTACAGAATGTCCTCGATGTAAACAGCACGAGGCAGAGATCGTACATATATTTGCGACATGTGTCGCACTGGGTACAATACGCAGGGAAATATCCTCCTTTCTATCTAAAATCTTTAAATTACAATTTGAAATAACGACGGCAGAATTAATACTAGGTCTAGATGGAGATACCAGGCCAAAGGAAATTCAAGGGCTTATCTTTATTTCCGCGGCTGTACTTAGATTATGTTTGGCTTCGGCATGGCTAGACGATAACCCTCCGGCTTTTGAATAATGGCGGGCTAGACTCCTGGCCACATATAATTTAGAAACGGCTATATACCGAAAGAAAGGTAGAAAGAAACAAAAGACGGGTTTGAAAATCTGGGACCCACTAACATGTTGGATACAGAATCTGGGTTGATAAACTTTTTTTTTTTTTTTAATATAATTTAGTTTGTTTCAAACTATATATCCAGAAAATGCATATTATGGTTACTATAATTTGGACACCAAAACAGTCAGGTGACAGAGGGGGAAAACATGGCGGCCGCCGGCTAGGGCAGGTCGCGTCTCTTAGCGGAGCTCCCGTCACCGTTCCCTTTCCCGGCTGAAATATGGCCGAAATTTGGCAGAAGTAACAGAATCAGACCTCCTCATTGTTACCGTCTGATTTCGGCACCGTGCGTTCTCTTTTCTCTCCTTCCCTCGTTGTTTGAGCTCTGCCGGTGTTCACCTGCGTGTTCGCCCGCATCTCTCAGACTGACAGGCTGTCGAGCGCGGTGCACTGAGCTGCAGGGACGGGGCGGGGCGGCACTCACCTCAGCCGCTCGATCTGACTCGGCGTCCTCTGACCCTCGGGTCCTCTAGGATCCTCTTGGTCCTCTTGGTTGGTGTTTTGACGGCGCTTGGACGGCGCTTGTGGTGCGGTGATCTGCGGCAGCACCCAGCGCATTCAGTGCCAGCTGTGCTTGGCGGATCAGAGGTCAGTGTTGGCGTTTCGGAGCAGCTGTCCCTGCGGATGTGTGGCCTCGAGGTTCTACCTCCCACCTCTCTTCTGCGGTGGGCCGAGGCAGCCGTGGAGCTGCGACGGAGCCGCAGGGCGGCTGCTCGCGGGAATTTTGGAAGCAATAGCAGCCTCTATTTAGTTCAGAAGGGCTCGGCTGCACTGAAGGCGGCGCCGAAGGGGGATTGCCCCGATCCCTTAAAACTAACGCGATCAGGGGCAGAGCCTCCCCGCGTAGTTAAATATAAGTCACGGACACGCCGCCCTAGAAATACACCTGATGCAAAGATCTCAACGGGAGGAGCAGAACCTGAGGCAAAGATTCCAACGGAAGGAGCAGAACGGGCAGTGGTCACCAACTGCGATCGGAACCCAGACTATCTTACAAGTAAGGAGATCGGGCGGGGGGGCCCCAAAGGTACCATAGAGGTCGGGCATAGAGAATTGAGGGTTCTAGACACACTAGACACCCCAGACGCTAATACTGACATTCCTATTGACCACGAGCCAGGTCTTAGCGCCGGGAGTGCACCAGAAAATATCAATAAGGAGGACACTACACGGCAGTCCATTTTCGTTTTCACTAGCAAACTTGCTAGCAAACACACTGCCATCGTCCCCCGGGCTTCCGACCTCAAGCTTAGGGTAAAAAAAACAAGAAATAACTATAACAACGCTGTGCGACTTACCCCTCGCTCAGGACCTTCTTCAAGGTACTGCCGCAGGTCCTAGAAGTCACGTCTAGAGCGGGGGAGAGTAGCCTTCAAGACAAAGAGATGAGTGGTCTAGATAAGACCCAAGGGACCGCGTCCTCGATTCTGGCGATCTCAGTCCCGGAGTCAGTAGACAACATCTTAGAGGGGGAGGGGTCTCTAAATTTACCTACCAGTGGGAGTAATGAGGAGTCGGTACCCTTAGACTGTGAAACTCGGGAAGAGGTATCTCTGGAGACACTCCTACACGAAATCAAGATTGGGTTCGCTGAGTCTAAACATAACCAGCATGAGATCAAAGCAGCGTTCGACGCCCTGGATAAAAGAGTAGACCTGCTCGCCGAAAGGACAGATACTCTAGAAAGTACTGTTGGTGAATTAAAAGCTAAATTGGAATATGCAGAGGAAAAGATACAAACTCTGAGACGCGATGGAGACATAACAAAGGAAAGAGTGGAGTCTTTGGAAAACTATTCACGGAGGAACAATATTAGACTCCTGAAGGTCCCGGAAGGAAAAGAGGGGGGAGATATGAAAAAATTCATTGCCTCATTGCTTAAAGAGTCACTGAATTTGGAGGAATCTGTTGAAGAGCTAGAGAAGGATATTCAGCGAGCCCATAGAGACCCGTTTCGCCTAAACTCGGGGAGATCAAAACCCAGAAAGATCCTAGTGAATTTCCTAACCTATTCCACTAAAGAGAAAATATTAAACTTGGCACTTAAAGCTACAGCCCTAAAAGCCCCAGACTTCTCATTTGTGGTTAGGTCTGATCTGTCAAAAACAACCCTTGACAGACAGTGGGAGTTGGGCCAGCGAATGGAGAACTTCAGGGGTCTGGGGGCCACTGTGCAGATGAGGTTTCCCGCCTTCCTGAGGGTCATGTACAATAATAAAATGCACAACATCCGCCCCCCTCTGGAGGCGGATGAACTCTTAGCCTCTATAAGAAATCATGAGCAGGGAGCTCGATAGTGACTAATACACTAAAAATATTAGGAGATTATGAGATTACGCTCCCTATAACTTTCTCTCCTTCATTCTTTCCCCCTCAGTCTGTTAACACTCTGTAGTACCTTACAGTCATATGTTTTTGTCAGATTTTCAGACACGTGAACCCAATTTAGACAGCTCCATTTCATAACTCTATTAGTTAGCTTTTATAACGAGCATAATCAAAAAAAAAACATTTATCACGGGAGGGTGTTTAACAATAAAAAAAAAAAAAGGGAAACACAGCAGAAAAAAGAATGGGGGAAAACTCAAAAAAAAAAAAAAATATATATATATATAAAACTCTAAGAGGGGTAGATAAGATCCGGGGAAAAAAAAAAAATAAGGGGTGAAAAGTAAATAAGAAAACAAAAAAAAATAAAAAAAATAAAAAATGTAACTTTCCCACAAAGATTCCTCTAAAAAAAAAAAAAAAAAACACACCTTAACCTTGGTTCTGTCGGATCATACTGCTTACTTAAGTAACACGTAACAGGGCCGGGCGGGGGGGGGGCTCCCCTGAGGGACAAATATGGCACAATCGGCCAGCTCAAGTAAGGGAGGGTTTTCCTGGGAGGGGGGGCTGGGGGAGGGGGTAAAATTGCAAAAAATCCTCATTTGTCAGACAATGTTCTAAATTTACAATCAACACCATACACAACTCAGTTTCACCCAATTCACCTTGGGAGTAGTATACTCTTGATTGAACTGATGAGCTGGTGGAGGGAGATTGACATTAGATGTCTAGGATACAAATTTTGTCCTGGAATGTCAATGGCCTGCGGGTAAAGGGGAGGAGGCATAGAATTTTACAGTATTTGAGGGACTCCCCAGCGCAGGTCATTGTCATTCAGGAAACACATCTTGTTCAGCAAGAAGTAAGGGATATGTTGAGGAAGGTTAGATGGGTTGACAGTTTTATTTGTACTAACCACAACGCCAATATTCGGGGTATCCTTATTATCTTTAAAAGGCAAGTTAGAGCACAGATAATAGAACATGAAGAAGACCATAGTGGCAGATGGCTCTATGTTAAAGTAAGTCTAGAGTGTAGACCGTACAACTTAGTGGGTTACTATGGCCCCAATCTAGATGACCCCACATACCTGTATAAAATTCAGAATCACTTATTAACAACCCACGACCCAATAATTTGGATGGGCGATTTTAACTTAGTATTAAACCCCAAACTGGACAAATCCCCCAATTCTAGGGCAGTAACAAATGTGAAATCCAGGCAAACGCTTGGGGTGATCATGTCAATGCTCGGATTAGTAGACTTGTGGAGGGAGAGAGAGGGTAATGCACTCGGCATATCCTATCACAATTTTAAATACAACCACAAGTCTAGGATTGACTATGCTCTGTTTAGTAATACACTAAGAGACTCCTTGAAAGAATTAGTTTATTTACCCTCACACCTATCAGATCATTCTGCCATCTTCTTTTCTTTAAAATCAGGTCAGCCACCCATACATACATCTTGGTCATTCGACCGTACTATTCTCTTGGAGGAAGAGGAAACTGACCTCCTCATCCAACAAACTAAGTTTTTTATGGATATGAACATAAATTCAGCTCGGTTGGATATTGTGTGGGAGGCTTATAAAGCAAATTTACGAGGTTATATCACCAACAGGGCCTCTTATCGAGGGAAAAAGTACAGGACAATGATTACCAATATAGAACAGGAAATCGCTCTCATTGACCAAGGCATTAGTTCCAGAACTGGTACTAATGAAGAGAAGAAGCAACGGAAGCAACTAAAGGAGAAGCTAGAAAATATTCTCCAAGAGAGGGTCACAAAGAGATGGGCAGCAAGTAAACTTTCAAATTTTGAATACGGAGAATCCTCGGGCAAAGTCCTAGCCTGGAAAATCAAATCCGACCAGGCCAAAAAATACATCAAACTTACCAGAGTAGAGGGGGAGATTAACGGAAGAACTTCTACTACAGATATTGGGGAAGCCTTTCTTGATTTTTTTAAACAAAATACAAAGAGGAGGTCTCGGACGACCCAGTGACTAGGCTTAGATGGTTAGATGAGATAATTCTCCCTAATCTCACCCCAGAGCAAAGTGATCGCCTCGATAGTCCAATTTCGGAGGTAGAGGTGAGCGAAGCTATTAAAAAGGCGAAGCGGGGCAAGGCGGCTGGACCTGACGGCCTCCCTGGGGAGCTACTTCAGGTACTGGCACCAGAAATCGTCACAACACTTACTAGACTCTTTAACGATATTTTATTAAAGGGGGCTACCCCACCTAGATCTTGGGGGGAGGCAACAATTGTCTTGATTCCAAAACCTGGGAAAGACCCGGCCAAATGCGGCTCCTCTAGGCCAATTTCACTTCTGAATAACGATTACAAGCTCTTTGCGGCTGTATTGGCGACGCGCCTGGGACGTGAAGTTGGCTCAATTATCCACACAGACCAGAAGGGCTTCATTCGAGGTAGACAGCGCTCAGACCTTACCTATGATTTAATTGGGGCAGTGGACATCGCCTCAACCTTCTCACTTCCCTTGGCCATCATGACCCTCGACGCAACAAAGGCGTTCGATAGAGTAAACTGGTCATATCTAGCTGAAGTTATGAGGAAATTCGCATTTGGGCTTAATTTCTCTAGGGCCATCGGCCTTTTGTATACTAACCCTAGCGCTAGTATTTTGGTGAATGGTATACGTACCCAGTCCTTTCAGATTAGTAGGGGAACGAGACAGGGCTGCCCCCTATCCCCCCTTCTTTTCAATATTTATATTGAACCATTTGCACAATCTCTTAGGGCAGACCCAAGAATTGCCTCATTTGAATATGGAGGTTGGGAAAAAAGGGTAGGGCTCTATGCGGATGACATAGTAATCTATACTAGTGACCCAGCAACTGCCTTTCCCATAGTGGTAAAATCGGCCAAAGATTTTGGACATATATCGGGATATGATATCAACACTGAGAAGACAGAGCTTATGACATGGAATATTATTAATCCGAGCATTGTGGTGACACCCTCAATTCGTTACCTTGGAGTTAAAATCACGCAAGATATAGACACTTTGGCTAAGGCTAATCTAGAACTGGTCTTTCAAGACTGTAGAGCCTTATTGAAATCTTGGGCGGGTCTTCAATTGTCAATTTTTGGCAAAGTTAATATCGTGAAAATGACCATCCTTCCGAAACTGACATTCATTTTGAATTCCATTCCTCTGGCATTTGATTCCAAGCAACTTTATAAATGTCAGCAGGAAATTAATTCTTTCATCTGGGGCAATAAGGCTAATAGGCTGGCCTGGAAAAAATTAAGGAGGAGGAGGGAAAAAGGAGGGCTTGCTCTCCCAGATTTACAGTACTACGCGTGGGCATTCCAACTGTCCCACACTAGAATGCTTTTGAAGTCACCAGACACATCTTCAAATGGGAGATTATTCAAGGCAATGCTGGTGGGGGCAAATCTTCCGTTAGACGGGTTTTTATTTAAGTTCGGAGATCGAAAGTTCTTTAAAAAGGTGAGGCTCAAGACTCTTTTAACAACATTGAAGTCATGGGTGCAAATCAAATATAGAGTGGGGATCTCATATTTCTCTAACTATGCTCAGATATGGGACTCCCCCGGGCTTCCGCTGTGTCTACAAGACTGCTTGGCAGCCCCCCTTATCGATGCTGGGCTCTCAAGATGGGGTGAACTGATATTCGGAGGCCGCCTGATAGAGTGGGAGGAGCTTAAGAAGAAAGTAGGGCCAACTCTGTCAAGATTTAAATACATCCAAATCAGCAGCTGGGCCAAAGAACTAATTAGGAAACATTCTAATATTGGGAGACCTAGTCCCTTAGAACAGTACCTAGTTGAGAAACAGACAGGCGGCAAGGAAGTTGCTTTTTGGTATTGGTCTATTTTGGAGGAAATAGACGGAGACTTCAAATTGCCAATGGAGCTATGGGGGAATGAAATCGTGCTACTGGACGAGGATTTGTGGATAAAATCTTTTTCTCTTTTGTATAGACTGGTTAAACCTGCCTGGCTGAGACGAAATCATTTGTTCACTTTACATCGAGCATACCTCTCCCCTTTGCGTCTATCTAAATATCAGGAAGGGAAATGCTGTAACAAATGTCTACTCCCAGCAGCTTCAGATATCCACATGTTTTGGGAATGCCCCCATATCAATGCCTATTGGAAAGAGGTTAAAGTTACACTAGACTCAATACTTAAGACCAATATTCCTCTTACGCTCCCATTAGTCATACTAGGCTTTGATCAAAACATCACCGGGGATGCGCGGTTTCTCCTATTTTACGCTATCCTTCTGGCAAGACGGATGATATGTATACACTGGGTAGATACTACCCCTCCTGCACATTCTGCCTGGTTAACATCCCTCTATGAAACATCCAAGACAGATTTGGCAAGATCTTGCGGCACCAGGTCCATCACCTTTTGGAAACTTCTGATAGACTGGAAGTGATCTCCTTTATTCTTTTTTCGGGTCGATGGGGTTTCCCCCCCCCCCCCCCCCCCCCAATGGTCCGATGATTACGCCCACCTACTCCATGGCTCAGTTGAATGGTTTGCCCCGACTCCAACATTCCTGTACTGGCCAAGCAGGCATGAAGTTGCCTAGAGGAGTATTAACAAGGTGCAACATATCTCCTGCCAATCCGCAATCAGTTTTGCCTAGTTCATAAAGCAGCTCAATTGTCAGGGCCTGGCTCCCGAAGGCAAAGAGGTGGTTGGTGTGTTACCTTTTTCTTTGCATCTATGGAAGATGTGTTGGGCAGATGAGGATTATAAAAAAAAAAAGATCGCCAAATGGGGATCAGGCAAAGGTACAGAATGTCCTCGATGTAAACAGCACGAGGCAGAGATCGTACATATATTTGCGACATGTGTCGCACTGGGTACAATATGCAGGGAAATATCCTCCTTTCTATCTAAAATCTTTAAATTACAATTTGAAATAACGACGGCAGAATTAATACTAGGTCTAGATGGAGATACCAGGCCAAAGGAAATTCAAGGGCTTATCTTTATTTCCGCGGCTGTACTTAGATTATGTTTGGCTTCGGCATGGCTAGACGATAACCCTCCGGCTTTTGAACAATGGCGGGCTAGACTCCTGGCCACATATAATTTAGAAACGGCTATATACCGAAAGAAAGGTAGAAAGAAACAAAAGACGGGTTTGAAAATCTGGGACCCACTAACATGTTGGATACAGAATCTGGGTTGATAAACTTTTTATTTTTTTTTAATATAATTTAGTTTGTTTCAAACTATATATCCAGAAAATGCATATTATGGTTACTATAATTTGGACACCAAAACAGTCAGGTTTTCAGTACCATGTTCCTATTTTTGTTTTGTTTATGTACAAACTCAAGCTTGGGGGGGGGTGGGGGTAGCGGGTATTAACAATAATTCTTTTTTGTTGTAAAATTATGGAGGGGATAAAATTATGAAAATGCTTCAATAAAGATTTTATTTACAGAAAAAAAAAAGAAAATCAGGGCAAAATAACATTCATCAGATATTCACAAATGGCTGCAATCATAGCAAGACAGTAAGGCAACGCTACACATTTCCACACCCACCAATTGAAAAAAACAATACATATGGCCCCCTCCCCTACACCCCCGGCAATACCGTCCTGTTACGGGGAAACATCCTCTGCTTCGAATTCTGGTGGGTCACAGATATATCCCCTAAATCTGTTCCATGCTCCCCACATCATCTCCCATTTTCGAGGACAACCATGATGGATAAAAACCGCCTTTTCGGCCACCATTGCCTCGTTCATATCCTTGCACCATTTTTGGAGCGTAGGCATTACATCCGACCCCCACAACATAGCAATGTTGCGCTTCGCTACAGTCATTCCTAACATCGGCCAGTCTTGCTATTGGTGATTGAGGTCATTTGGTTCCCACACATTCAATAGGCAGCGTCTTGGTTCTGACAGGATCGAGATTTCTATTGTCTGAGATATGGTGCGCATTAACTTGGCCCAATACTCTGCGATTTGTGGGCAGTCCCAGATAGTGTGATAAAATGTACCCTCCTCCCCACATTTCCGTAAACAGTATGGGTGTGGGGCTTTTCCGATTGCATAGAGTGTAGTTCTAGGCCGTTATGCTTTTTGACCACGGTCCTAGCCACTCATCTTTTTTTAAAATTCTTAATTACTTTCCTGATGTGAAAGTGAATGTCTTTGTAAACACTCCAGAGCATTGTCACAGAAGTTTGTGGCCTATTAAGTTATGCTAATCCATTTTTTTACATGTGTTTATTGGGTTTTTCAACTTACATAGAAACATAACATACATCAATGCAGTGTATAAATGCACAGCACGGATAATAAGCATACCTACTGCTAGAGGTAATTCTGCAATGTAGTATCCACAGCGGATCGCAATAGCATTTTAACAGGCGTTTGTTAATTAAGCACAGACCTTCACTATGATATGGGCACAGCATTGTGAAACGATTCTACACTTCCAGTTTGTTCATAATAAGACAAAGGCAGACAAATAAAATACACTTATCGTGCGTTTCTCTCCACTGCAGGGCCCCCCAACTGAATGTCCAGTCCATGCACCCGAACCCAAAGCACACAGGTTCAGATCGAGTGTTCCCTCAGATAACCCATCAGGGGCTACCAGATGTCTCTTGGGCGAGACAAGGCTGGCAGGAATTCCGCATAGTTCATGAACTGATGCTTACAATAAATAACGTATGCTAGCCATTCCTTAAATTTGGGGGCCTGCCCCATCTGCACACCATTCTCCATTTGGCCAGCAATAGACTCATTGCTACAAATTTTCTGTATGATGTTTGTATTTCAGCTGTGTAGCTCAGAAGTGCCAGTATTGGGGACACGGCAAGAGGTGTGTCTATCATTTGGGTCAGAGCATCAATCACCTCACGCCAATACCCATGAACTTCAGAACACTGCCATGCAAGGTATAAGAAGCCGGCCCCCGATTGAAGGCATTTCTCACATAGGTCATCAGTTCTCAGGTTCAGGTTTTAAAGTCTTTATTTCGATTTTTAACAAATCATAAAAGACACATATAAATACAAAAGAATATAACCGAATCAATTCAATTAAAACAGCCAAAAAACAATACTATAAAAGAAATTTAAACACTAACAAAAAAGTACAAAAATAAGTATACAAATAAAAATAAAGAACATTTCATGACAAATTGATAAAACAGATAAAACAGGATTAAATTACAATTAATGAATAAAGAAACCTGAATAATTTTGTATGAGAATAAATAAATGTACATTAAAAAGTCAACATTACATTTCAAAATTACAGTTCAAAATCATTGTGGACGGATCCTTATTATGGCAAAAAAGAGAAAGAAACAAGGGATGCGAATGATGAAACAAAGTCGTGGAATGATTATCAGATACATAATCAAACAGGTTATGGCCATTTGCTAATCACCTTTGTACTTGGTGCTAGGGCATGCTGATTTTTTAGTCTTAGGAGCCAAGCCCATCCCAAATACTTTGCCAAAGTTACCACAAAGAGTTCTGAGGAGTTGGTCCTAAGCACCCATATGGCCTCCATTGCTGTTTTAAATGGTAGTTTTTGGAACAATGGTTTTAACCATTTCTTTCGGGGTGCGCCATACCTTGGGCAGGCAAAAAGGAAATGACCTTCAGATTCAATATGACCTGGGCAACATGTACAGTAGGGCGATATCCCTGTAGACCGTTTGTTTAGAAAGGTGTTTAAGGGCAGAGCGCCCACTCTAAATTGATGGTACAACTTCTTATCTAACGGTCGAGATATAACATCCCAATATGGCTCTCTTGATAGGTCAAGTTTGAATGTTAAAAACCTGCCTGTAAGGCCGTTTTTGTTGGAAAGCAAGACTCTTTTTAGGCGAGTTGTTGCCCAATATAATGATTTGAACTCATCTTTAGGTGGGAAAACATTAGATTGCGGGGATGTCCAGAGATGTTCTAAACCCATATCTTTAAGAATTGATTTAACAATTGATTTAACAGCAGAAAGCCAGGGTATTTTCCCTGAACCCCTAATAGACCTGACTTCCGACAATTCTTTTGCAAAAAGGGATAGATCTGGGGATGTCCATATCCGTCTCCACAATGCCACTAACCTAAATCTTGCCATCTCATTAATAGGTGGGGAACCAAGGTCCAAACAGAGGGGGATCGAGGGTGTGGACTGTGGGAGGCCCACAAGATTTCGAAGGAATCTACATTGAGTTTTAAACAGGTTAAGCAAGTCCATGTGGCCCCACAGATCCGCGCCATATAAAATGGCTGTAGAGATTTTAACATCATAGATCTTAAGGGCCGGTAGGACCCGTTTTGTAATTGATTCCTTCTGCTCTTTAACAAGACAGCCAGTCAGCCTAGCAAGTTTAAGATGTTGCATATTGATCTGGTCTTTCCATCTTAAACGGCTGTCGAGGGTAACCCCTAAATAGGTCATGGTGTCGACCTGTTCGAGGTTTACTCCATTCAACTTTACTGAGCTTCGGACTGAATGGTTTTTTGTAAAAACCATAAATTTTGTTTTCCCCACATTAACTACCAAATTATTGATGGCACAGTACTCCTCAAAGCGGTCGAGAGCCCGCTGGAGTCCACTGCGTGTTTTTGAGAGGATTAAAGTGTCATCTGCGAAGATGAGTAAAGGGAACCTCATCCCCGCCAGCATTGGTGCATCAGTGGGGGTATCCATGAAAAATTTAACAACTTGGTCGATAAAAAGGAGGAAGAGGGTGGGGGCCAGGACACACCCCTGGCGGACACCTCGAGTTACGGGGAATGTTTCCGTCACTTGTCCCTGGCCCCATCAGTTCTCAATTTGTATTTGTAAAGCCACGGGTGTATAGAAAGCTTGATGTAAGTATTTGAATTGTATGATTCGTAGGGGACTGCTTGCACTAATATCTTACGTCTGTGTGCAGCAATATGTCCACCGCCCGTCTGTCAAGGACAGCTCCAGGTCATGATCCCACGGCTCCCTGACCCCATGTTTCGGCTGTGTCCTCTCGAGCAGCGCAGCTGGGTATATGCTGGAAACCGCATGCTCCGGTCCAGTCATTTTGAATAGGGTGTGTAGTGTTTATAGAGTTGGGGGTTCCTCAGGGATCCCCCGGGACATTGGCCCTAGGTTTGTGTTTCAGTCTTTTATAAAGAAATATCTCCAATGGAGTGACATTATCCCCAGTCAAGAACTCCTGCCTTACCCCGAATGCACCCCCCCGGTAAAGGTCGCCCCAGCAGTTTAGGTCTCTCCTATGGAGCGTCTCGGGGCATACAGCCTCATGTGTGACTGGCGCACACAAGAGGTACGGGAGAGGCACAAGTGGAGAGTAGAGTGTCGGTTTGCCCACTATTTTAGCTAGGTGCTCCCAGGCTTGGTTAGTGCTGGTTACTGTGTGTCCCAGAAAGGAGGTCTTGGGTGTAGGAGCCACATATCCCTGCTCGATGGCTAGGTGTGGCATAAAGGGTGGCAGATGGAGCCAATATATTGTGTAGTGGGCTTGAGCAGCCAGAAAAAATAGCTCCATATCTGGGGCCTCAAAACCCCCATTGAGGCATGGTTGCGTCATGGTCCGCCATCCCTCTCAGGGTTGTTTCTCGCCCCATGCTAGTCTGATGAGTAATGATCGGAGGGTGTCGAAGAAATGGGCGTCCCGGGTTAAAGGGTATATTAATGAATAGTTACAATCATTTAGGTAATAGGACCATTTTCATCAAGGCCACTCTTCCAGCCAATGAGAATGGCATCGTGATCCATCGAGACACCCAGATCGGGGCTCGGCGCTGACTACTAGCATTGCTGCCTGTCGCTGTGTTTTTAAAAAACTGAATTTGATAATTGTTTTTAGAATTTGTGTTCAAATCTGTGTTAAATAACGACTTGCTGCCAAAAAACTGCTTGTACCTGATGCTAGAATTGTAGGACCGGACTGTTGGCACTGTCATTGCTCTTCCAACCACGGTGCCCGGCTGTAAGAGCGGGCCCGTGTAGCGGTCTAGTCTTCCCTCTTGCATTCCCCTTCCGGCTATAAAGTTCCGGATGTGGTGAGGGCGCATCGTTGCAAGATCGGGGCTCTGCGCTGACTACTAGCGTTGCTGCCTGTCGCTGTGTTTTTAAAAAACTGAATTTGATAATTGTTTTCAGAATTTGTGTTCAAATCTGTGTTAAATAACGACTTGCTGCCAAAAAACTGCTTGTACCTGATGCTATAATTGTAGGACCGGACTGTTGGCACTGTCATTGCTCTTCCGACCACGGTGCCTGGCTGTAAGAGCGGGCCCGTGTAGCGGTCTAGTCTTCCCTCTTGCACTCCCCTTCCGGCCATAAAGTTCTGAGATATTACGAGCGCGCAGCAGGCTCGCCGGCGGCGCGCCAAAGGCAAGCCCGTCTGCACCCGTCGGCGCCCGGAGCCCGACCAGTGCCATAACCCCTGCCCAAATCACTAGACTTTACTATTCGTGTGATGATCTCCTGAGCCTAAATAGTGGCAACTGCCCGGCTTGGCATATCAAAACAGGTTCCAAATGCCTCTCTCGTGCTTACTGCACTCAGTGTAACACTAAGTCGAAATTCCTCAATTCGACCTGGCCCACGGTAAACTCACAGCCTGTCAACGTGAGGCTGCTCAGTGAGATGCAGCTTGGGTCCACTCAACCCTTCAATGCTCACTTTAAAACTTTACCTATGAGCAGTTCCAAGTCTATTAGATGTGTCCTGATTAACGTAAGGTCAATAATGAAACAAAAGAATGACTTAAAGTGTTTTCTGCAATTTGGCAACCCTGATCTGATTTTCTTGACTGAAACATGGGCTAATGATGCTAGTAATCCCGACTGGAACTGTGCTGTCCCAGCTGATTATTTTGTCACCAATCTGGATCGGACAGGTAAAAAAGGGGGAGGGCTAGCTCTAATTTATTGTTCCTGTTACAAGGTGACAATGTCACCACAGCCACTATTGGATGCAGAAGCCATACATTTACGCATAAAATTAAATAATGTTGAATGTTTTCAAGGAATCCTAGTATATAGACCTCCTGGTCCAAGATTAGCTTTTACCACTGCTTTACAAACCCGTATGGAGTTGTACTTTCACAAGGACTCTTTTACATTATTGGGAGATTTTAATTTTCATCTGGAGGCTATGAACAATTTGGACACCTCTAATTTAATGGATATTCTGGCAAGTTTTGGACTACAGCAAATTGTGCGAGAACCCACACATCAGGCAAGACACACTTTGCATGGTATCTTTACTAACAGTACCCATAGTGAAGTAACCAGTGTGTTGCCCTTTCTTTGGTCAGATCAACACGCGGTTAATTTTATCATCAATATTCCTAACAATAAAATGTGTCGTATGACTCGACCCCCTCTGAGCAAGGTGCATGCTTGGAAGAAAGTCTCTCAACATGAATTAATTTCGGCCTTGAAACTGAATTTATCCTACAGTGCCGACACTAACCAGGCCGCTACGGATTACAACAGTTGGATTAGCCAGGCAATCCATCCACTGGCTCCTGAAATCACCAAGACGGCCAAGAAGAGATTGGTGTCCTCTCCCTGGTACTCAGCAGAGCTAAAAACTATTAAAATAAAATGTCGGCTTAATAAACGCATTTGGCGATCCTCATATAGTTCAGTGCATAAGACCGAATACGGCCTCGCGCTAAAAGAATATAAGGAAGCGATTCTTTTAGCTAAAACAGCTTATTTTACTTCTAAAGTTTCAGAGGCCACCAACTCTCCCAAAGAGCTGTTTAAAACAGTTACAGCTCTGAGACACTGTTTTCACCAAGCTTTTGTTGATAACCTTGCGGTTTTCTTCCAAACAAAGGTAACAACGGTATATGAAGAGCTTATGAACCCTGTGGAGTCCAACATCACAGACCCATTCCAGAGATGGGAAATACAGCATGTTCATGGCTGCTTATCTAAATTCACTAGTCTAGATGAGAATCAAGTGGCAGACTCACTCTCCTTAACCAAATCAGGATCTCCTCTTGACCCCTGTCCTCCTCACATTTTACATTTAGCTACCAATGAGGTTGGGGCACTGTTGACCCCTCTTCTCAATCTAGTCCTTAGTTCTGGGACTTTTCCAGAAGGATGGAAAATGGCTTGCATTAGGCCCATTCTAAAAAAGCCCTCACTCGATCCTTCAGAAGCTAAAAACTATCGTCCCATCTCCTGTTTACCTTTGCCCCCTAAGGTTCTTGAAAAAGCCATCAATTCGGAACTGACTGTTTATCTTGAAGAGAATGATATACTTGATTCCACCCAACACGGTTTTAGAGCCCATCACTCCACTGAGTCGGCCCTAGTCATGGCTACTGAGGAGATTAGAAGGGTACTAGATGAGGGTAGTAGGACGGCCCTAATACTGCTAGACCTCACGGCAGCGTTTGACACTGTAAATCATACAGTGTTATTTAATAGGCTGCAGACCGTGGGAGTCAGCGGTAAGGCTCTGTCCCTTCTCTCCTCTTTCCTTGACTCTAGAGAACAAATAATACATTGGGATGACCTAAGATCGGAGCAGTTCACCCTTCCGGGTGGAGTCCCTCAGGGCTCGGCATTATCTCCCACCCTGTTCAATATTTATGTTACACCACTGGCAAGATTAATTAAAAGTCATGGTTTGCGACTTGTGACCTATGCTGACGACACTCAATTACTGGTGTCGGTCACTCAAAATGACCTTACGTCTGCTGTCAGGTTCTGTGACTCTCTCTCCTCTGTGATGTCTTGGATTAAGGCAAATTTCTTAAAACTTAACACCGAAAAAACCGAGATCTTGGAATTTGGCAACCAACCCTCATTTTGGAGCCACTCTTGGTGGCCCCCTGAAGCTGGCATTTGTCCATCACTGGTGGGTAAAGCCAGAAACCTCGGCTTTCTCATTGACAAAGGTCTTACATGTGCTCCCCAGATAAATCAAGTGGCCTCTACATGCTTTTTTACGCTTAAGCCACTATGTAAAATCCTTCCTTTTATTCCATTTTTCCTTAGGAAAACGGTGGTCGACGCTCTTATTTTATCAAGAATAGATTACTGCAATGCACTCTATTTAGGTGCAGGAGTGAAACAGCTGAATAAGCTCCAGTCACTTCAAATTGCAGCTGCCAGGGTCTTGTACGGTCTACCTAAACATCACTCCACCTCGGCCAGCATCAAACAACTACATTGGCTACCAGTCAGGCGCAGGGTGGACTTTAAAGCACTCTGCCTTGTGCACAAAGCACTTTATGGAGGCGGGGCGGAAGACATACAACGACTCTTCCCCCGGTATGTTCCATCACGCTGCCTAAGATCGCTGGATTCTGGGTTGGTTCTTCCTCCACTGACAAAGCGAGTCACTTGGGGCGGGAAAAGTTTCTCCTTCTTAGCTGCTAAGTTGTGGAACGCTCTCCCCGTCTCACTTCGACTCCAGCCCTCGCAGACCATTTTTAGGAAAGCTATTAAGACCAGGCTTTTCTTGCAAGGCTAAAGTTAGTTATGTGCCTCGATCTTGTACCCATCGCCAAGACGCCCCGGCATAAGAGCGCTTTATAAGTACCTTCAGTCAGTCAGTCAGTCAGTTAGTGATGGTTTCAATTGCAGTGCCACAGTTGCGCGAAGCGTTTCTTCTTTATTTGTTGTTATTATCACGCCTAGATATTTTATTTCCATTTTGCACCATTTCAATGGGAACTGAACATTGTTGAGCGTGAGCAGGAAAATCTGCGATTTACTCCAGTTGATCCCTGTCCCGGAGAGGGAACCAAATCTGATGAATTCTCTTAGGATCGGTTTGAGGCTAATCTGTGGGTCCTGTAAATAAAGGGTGACATCATCGGCATATAGTGATATTAGTATCTGACGTGAGGGGTATGGTATAGCATGCTCTCTATGATGTTGCCGTATCTTGGCCGCGAGGGGTTCGATGGCGAGAGCAAAAAGCAACGGGGACAGAGGGTAGCCTGGTGTGTGCCTCGCATATTGGGGGTCGGATTGGAGTATAGACCGTTAATCTGTATAACGGCCTTAGGCCGGCCATACAGCAGCTTTATCCATGCCAGGAATGGCTGGAAAAGACCTATTCAACCAACATTATGAACATGTAATCCTATTCCAGGGAATCAAAGGTGTTAATGGCATCTGAGTAGGTACCTGCGGCGCTGATCTCCGGGTCAATGTGATGTAGTAATACGAATATTGTGCGCAGATTATGGGAGGTGGCCCTGCCATGTATGAAACCTGCCTGGTCTGGGAGGACCAGGTCCTCCATCAGCAATGTCAACCTATTTTTGAGGACTTTAGCTAGGATCTTGGTGTCACAGTTGATGAGTGACAGGGGTCTGTAGGCCTCAAAGCTGCTGGATTTTCTGCCTGTTTTGAGTAGGGCTATGATCTTGGCTTGCCGCAATGCATTGGGAAGAGTCCCAATCTCTCTGGCCTCCTTGAAGACCTGCTTAAGGGAGGGTGGGCTAGCTCATCTATGTAAAATTTATAAAAGTCTACCGGGAGGTACTTTTCTATGTGTGCGACTTTTGCACAGCAGGCAGTCAAAATATTAAGGATCTTCTATGATTCAATATGCCTAGCGCCTTCCTCTTCTATTATTTCCAAAATATGATTAGCGAATCTGGGGGGGTCTGGTTGCCTCGGACAGAGTTCTGCCGGGACGCTCACCTTCGCCGAATAATCTGGCCACATGATATTTAGATTGGAATTTAGATTCCCGTTCCACTTCATTAGAATATTCAATTAGTAGTTCTTTAAGCGTAACCCTTCACTGTGGGCTTGGGGCGGAAGTTAGGAGCTCCTCTGTTTTTTTGATGTCTCTTTCTAGTCTATTTAGTGTTCCCCTGAAGGAACGTAGGATCCCTCCGCTTTTGGCTAAACATAGCCCCCGAATGGTGACTTTGAAGCTTTCCCATACACATGCAAATGTTGAGACACTGTTTTTATTGCGAGGGAAGAATGAAAGATTTTCCTGACGTATTTTTTTACAGAAGACTCTATCTAGCAAGGTTGTGGGCTGGAGTCGCCAGGAATGATATGGGGATTCATTGTCCAGCGGGTATAGTCTAATGCGCACTGAGGAATGGTCTAGGAAGGTTTGCGCCACAGCCTGGATCCAAGTGTTTTGTCCCTTCGACTGCAACCATAGGTCTATTTAGGACCAGCTGGAGTGCACGCTAGAATAGAAGGTGCCCTCCCCTCGTGATGGATGGAGGGACCTCCAGGCGTCAAAGAGCTGGTGATCTGTCATGATGCGCATGAGGTGTTTGGTTGCCTGCGGATGTGAGGATGAGGTGCCATGTGAGCGATCGGAAAGAGAGGCAAGTGCTAAGTTGAAATCAGCTCCCCATTTGATAGTGGAGCCTATTGCTAATATGTGACCCCATACCTTGCCAAAGTAGTTGGCCTCATCAATGTTGGGGGCGTAGCAACTAACAAGGGCTACTGTGTGTTCCTCTAATCTTTATTAAACAAGGGGAGTGCAGTTCCTAGAGGGTTGATGGAAGGGGAAGGGGAAAAGACAAAACTTTTGTCATGTTGCCCTCACACACTCCGAGAGGTGTCATGCTTCATCATTGGGCCTTCCTCCTTGTTGGGCCGGCGCTGCAATGCTCGACGGGCTCACAGTTTCAGGGGCTCTTTGTCGGAGATCTATTTTGGAGAAGCTGTTGGGTGCGTGCGGGTGTGGGGCAGTGGGTGGTTATGTGCACGTGTGCGGTGATTAAAATAGGTCCAGGTCAATCCTAATCTCAATAAGTTTAATAGTAAAGGTAGATCCTGCCTAAATAAAAATAGATGGACGCCCTGTGGGAATGTGATGTTCCTAACAGGCAGTCTCTAAGGTGGGGTCGATATGTTTCGTGCCTAGTTTTTCCAAAAGGAATCGGGTGGCACTTCTTCAGGACCTATGTGAAATATAGTGCACAACTGGAAAACAGGCTCCAAAATTTTGGGGAGTAGCCGGTTGTGGGGCCCTAGTAGTCCTGTACTGGGCGTAGTTGAAACCCGTAGTTCAGGATCTACTGCCCGGCGGGGGTGACAAGGAGCACAATGTTGCTCCACTCAGAAGGGTGAACAAAGCGATACAAAAGGGGATAATGGACGGAGCGCTTGAACAAATCAAACACTCACCCCCAGTCAACTGATCTGGGTTTAATCCATCACCATTCTTCAGTTCACTCAGCCACCCCAGTTCAGACATGGCTATATGCAAATCAGTCTGACCCTGTGCCTCATGGGAACAGTCCAGCCCGAACTGTCAAGCCATGTCTTCCCTGGACCGGAAACAAGCATCCTGGGACCGGTTTCGGATTCGTAATCCTCATCAGTCAGGCTATCTTGAATCCAGTGGCCAAGTGAACAAGGGACTCACGTCTGAGCATACCCTGCCACACTTAGGGTGAACAAAGCGATACAAAAGGGGATGATGGACGGAGCGCTTGAACAAATCAAACACTCACCCCCAGTCAACTGATCTGGGTTTAATCCATCACCATTCTTTAGTTCACTCAGCCACCCCAGTTCAGACATGGCTATATGCAAATCAGTCTGACCCTGTGCCTCATGGGAACAGTCCAGCCCGAACTGCCAAGCCATGTCTTCCCTGGACCGGAAACAAGCATCCTGGGACCGGTTTCGGATTCATAATCCTCATCAGCCAGGCTATCTTGAATCCAGTGGTCAAGTGAACAAGGGACTCACGTCTGAGCATACCCTGCCACACTTAGGGCGAACAAAGCGATACAAAAGGGGATGATGGACGGAGCGCTTGAACAAATCAAACACTCACCCCCAGTCAACTGATCTGGGTTTAATCCATCACCATTCTTTAGTTCACTCAGCCACCCCAGTTCAGACATGGCTATATGCAAATCAGTCTGACCCTGTGCCTCATGGGAACAGTCCAGCCCGAACTGCCAAGCCATGTCTTCCCTGGACCGGAAACAAGCATCCTGGGACCGGTTATGCTCAGACGTGAGTCCCTTGCTCACTTTGCCACTGGATTCAAGCAAGCCGGGCTGAAGACGGCTGGAATGCCAGAAACCGGTCCTCGGAAGCTTGTTTCCGGTCCAGGGAAGGCATGGCTTGGCAGTTCGGGCTGGACTGTTCCCATGAGGCACAGGGTCAGACTGATTTGCATATAGCCATGTCTTAACTGGGGTGGCAGAGTGGACTAAAGAACGGTGATGGATCAAACCCAGATCTTTTGACTGGGTGTGAGTGTTTGATTGGTTCAGATGCTCCGTCCATCACCACCCCCTTTTGTACCACTCAGAAGGGTGGCGGCAACTTGCTGGTATGACTACACTCGCTCCGGTTCCCCGGTTCCCCTTCAAACCAGAGCATGAGCTCTGGTTTAAAGGCGCCCTAAAACATTTAAATCACATTACCACGCTCTGTCCACAAGGTAGACCAGGAGCCACATGGACGGTTTTAGCTGGCTATACACCACATCCTGACATTAATAATATGACAGATGTGGCATTATGAGCTCAACTCAAAGAGTTAATCAAAATCTATAGACAATTGGTTCAATATGTTATGCGGACTCCCACAGTCCAACCTGCAATAGTGATTCCCCAACATACATCTCACCAGGGGAATACGCTAAAAATTACACCACAGACTTTACACTTAGTCATTGGTAAGTTACCTGCAAAACGGGAACAAATTCCATTCTGGATAGCTCAAACAATTACTCAAATTGAAGCAGTATTTCCTAATTATAGCCCTCATGAGAAACACAGAATTTTATCAATCTGTTTACCAAAGGGGATCAAACAACATCTTGAGGACTGCACCACTTGGGGTACAGTCTTCGCTGCAATCTACACTAAAACACATGCTGTTCTGTCCACGGCGGTAACACCAGACGTCCAGAAACAGATTCAAAATGAATACGGGGCAGAGCCTGCTTTAAATTTGGGTATGAAACTACTGAAAGATTTCAAACAGGTCTCAGCAATAATATTAGCTAATATTAAATGTGAAGCAGCATCAGTGGCGATCCGCCAAAAATTAAGGGAATTTGATGTAACTGAGCAACCACAAGAACTAGCCAGAATAATTTAAAAACCCTATGAAGAATTAGGTAGAGACAGTCTGGGTGGGAAACCAGTAAAACCCGAACTGTCTGAAAGTACTGAAAAGGTCTTCATTAAAAACACTCCTACATCTGCTAAAAAGAAGTGGGAAAATAGCAAACAAACTTCAAAAGAGAAGCATTCTCAATGCAGAGGTAGGTCTCCTCAAATGGAGCCCACTGAAAGGAGGTATAACCTCAGGAATGGGGATAATTTGGGAAAACCTGATAGATATCAAGACACTGATACACATTCCTCTAGTACCTTTCAGTCTTCGTCATAGAAATCCGAAAGAAGAGGACGGTCAGAAAACAAAGAAGAACATGTGAAGTCCAAAGACGATCAACACGTTCAGAAAAACAAGAAACCTCAATTTACAAAAAAGAAAGTAGCAGGTCTAAAAATCAGACATACCGAGGATCTTGAGGACACAACTCAAGAACGGAGAATGGGCTCAGACAATGTTGGACAGCGCAGCAGAAGTCACAATAGCTCACCAGAACCTGAAGGATCATCTGGAGAAAGTGGACTTGAATGAATTCGTTCAAGTTAAAACTGCAGATACCAGGGTTAGTTCTCCAAATAGGTTATATGAAATAACACTCCGGATGGAAGGAGACTTACCAAGAAAAGTGAGAGAAGTCTTTTGGGAGCGGCTTTCTAAGGGTTACTACATTCTTCTAGCTGAAAAAGACTGGCCACCACAATTTGTCAGGGAGTGCCCACATGGCGAAGACATCATTATGCCAGCCTTCTCTAACCATATTCCAATTCATTTAAAATATACTTAAGCCAGGAAATGGGCAGTCGCCCAAGCTCCTGCATTATATAGAAATCATGTAGGATGGGATGCGGACTCGCCTCACCATAAAATCCAACTAAAAAATCAACCAACTGCACAAAGGCAGTACCAAGTTAAGCAAGAAGCTAAAAAACAGTGCAGGGAGATCTTAGATCAACTTGAATACCAAGAGGTGATTGAAACATGCACCTCGTCAATGATCAATCCTTTGTTTCCTGTATCCAAACCAGACAATACATATCATCTAGTTTTTGATTAGAGACATCTAAACTCTTGTTCCAAACATTTGCAGTGCAAAATGCACACAGTACAGCATTAATGAATAACATAGTGCGTAAAAAATATAAAACCACATTAGATATTTCTAATGGTTTCTTCTGTCAAAACATTGTACCAGAAAGTAGGTATTTGGCCGCTTTCTCAATTATGGGGACACAGGGTCACTTCTGTCGTCTCCCTCAAGGATTCAAGAACAGTCCTGGGTTATTCTCAGCAAGAGTAACAGAGTTACTACAAACTTACGATGATGAAGCATTATCATACGTAGATGACATCTATCAGATGCCGACTTGGATAGGCACTTGTAAAGAGTGAACACCATTATACTTGGATTCGCATCTGAGGGTTACAAATTCAATTAAAAAAAATCTAGAATTGCCCATCTCAACTTCCTATTTCTAGGATATGAGTTATCAAGTGAAGGCAAAAGCCTTGCAGCAAACTTTCTAGAGAAATGTGCACTGCTCCAACCTCCAAAAACGTTGAAAAACATACAGTCGATTCTAGGATTCTTAAATTTCGGAAGAACTTACATTCTAAACTATGCAGAGAGGGTTAAACCTCTCTACGAATTAATAAAACCTGATTTTAAAACTAAAATTGGACACAAAAACACACAGAAATTTTGCGTTCACTACAAACAGACTTGTTAGCAACTAAACATTTACAAACACGCGTAAACGTACGCAACTTAGTGATCCGAATCATTCTGGGTGAAGGCGAATTCACGTACTTAATTTTTAACGAGGGTGAAAAAGTACCAATTGCTTAAAATCACACTTGTACACACAAGCAGAAATGAAATTCACTTCAACAGAAAAAATTCTGGCAGCTGTTCAAACCGCTGTAGCAAAGGAAAGAGCCCTCACCCAGGGAAAACGCATTATGGTCGTAACTCCTGTACCTGCCTTAGAGGCAGTGACAAAAGCGAGCATTCCAAATGCTAAAGCTGTACATCCAAGATGTATACAATGGGTTAATTCTCTTACTGCAACAGATGTTGAATACGTTTTATTTGAAAACACAAGCATTTCTACAATATGAACAAGAATGTCCTCTGCCTACTGAAATTCTGCCTCTACAACAGTATGAATGTATAATTTATACTGAAGGATCAGCTCAACCCGCTACGGGGGGGGGTTAAGTAAGCCTATAGTGCGGCGTGCTCGTTCGTTAAAGGTCGCTGGCGCGGTGGCAAATTCCGACCAATGGTCACAAAAACTCAATCTCTAGGACATTGTACAGCTCAGCAAGCTTAACTACAAGCATTCAAGATGGCACTTGAAAACACGGATCACGAATTCCCCACACTCATAGTGTACGATTGGTATTATTGTGTTCAATCTTATAATGAATACTTGCAAAACTGGATTCAAAACGGTTACAAAGATGCAAAAGGTGGCACAATCAAGCATAAACTGCTTTGAGAACATATAGACAAGGACAAAAAAACACTCATGTGATACATACGTTAAGTCAGCAACTTGATGGCGTTCACGTTGAAGTGAATTCATTGGCCGATGAAGCTGTGCAAACGGCTTTCGAAGCTGCAATCACTCGTGTCAATGCTTCAAGCAAAGACAGTGGAAAATTGTTACCTAAAGGGTTTCCACTCAAATACTCGCATATAACTGATGCGAACAATGTTCCGTTTGCTCGAATCCCTGGAGTGGGGGATAGGGTAATTCCAAACATGGAACATAGATTGGGACAAATCTTAGCTGCACATGAAGGGCTCGTCTCTGCACATGCAGGTGTTTCCGCCACAGTATTGTTATTAAAACAGAGATACTGGTGGCCGCGCATGAGGAAACAAACCAAAACTATGTTTTGGAATGAGAAACATGCCAAAAGATGAAAGTCTCTACTGTGAAACGTCCTGCGCAGATGCCCCTGTTAAGTTCAGATAAACCATTAGCTTGCTTTTACCTGGACCACTGCGGTCCCTTACAGAGGGATGGTAACTATAAATATATCATGGTCGCAGTGGATTCGTGTTCAAGGTTCATTTGGATATGGCCTCAGCGCTCGGCTGACGCTCGAACTGTTATAAAAGATTTACGAGTCTTTATCGGCACATACGCAGTTGGCACGCTACATTTTGACAAGGGTCTTTCGTTTAGCTCTCGAGCTTACAAAGAGGCCATGGCCAGTTTGGGCGTTGCATTGCGGTACTCTAGTCCAATTCCATCCTGAGGGAAATTCGGTAGTGGTGAGAAAAAACCGGGACATAAAGCAATCTATAACAGCTAGGGTATTAGGCTCGGGTGACGGCTGGGTCAATCTGCCAAGAAGTTCTCTGGGGGGTATCACTCCATATGAAGTCCTTTTTTGGACCAGATTGTTAGTAGCACACCTCGATCGTCAGACTTCAGTGGTAGACCAAAAGACATTTGATATAAAAGACGTTTGGCAGTTTTACAGGACTTAAATGAAATAAGAACGAAACAAAGCAACGTGTTCCTGAGGCCAACCACCACTGAAGAAAAACCGACCGTCCCAGCAAGGCGTGTCTGGATCCCAAAGCTTGGTGATCTAGTCAGAGAAACGATCGCTGACGAGAAATAATTTGGGCCTTCTTACAGACAACAAGTACCTGTCCTAGCCATCCACGGATCAAGAACAGTTTTACTGCCGCCCCTTGCTGGTAAAAAGGAGAACAGGTTTGTGTTCATCGACCTGGTCAAACCACATCATGTGGCCGATACTAAGCAGTAGGCCAAGTGGACTCCCCCAATGTAGCAGACACACTAATCTAGCTACTATCCAAGAGGTTCAAACTGAGAGACTCATCACCTTTGAGGAATCTGCAGTGCGAAATGAAGGACAAAGCAACAAAGCTATGGAACTTGTATCTCTTGAAACCCAAATAACAGTTCATCAAGAAAAACCTGTCTGCATCGAAGTAACAAGCTATCTAGTGGTTCCAGCAAATTCAACGAATCCTGATGCAATCCCAACAATTGACAAAACTGCCTCTGGCTATTTCATTAACTTTGATACGTTTTCCGGGGATCCCAATGAACCTGAAACAACGCCAGCAAAAAGGACTTTCAAAGAACAAGCAACATCACCTGGAAAAGGCTTATCTGGTTTCACCATGGATTGAAGTTTGGATTGTGTTGGGTGTACTATTTCTTCTACTTTGATTAGCTCTGGTAATAACTCTGGGAATGCTGATAAATGGAAGATATGTCAAAATGGACACAGCAAGTAAGAATGTCAACTTACTACTCACGCCACACAAATCATCCCATCGTGAACAAAGAGACTCGTCATCAGTGAACATCACAGCCGTTCCTATACCTGGGGGTATAGCTTGGGACAAAACTGAATATTACATTTTTGGCCCGTCGGAGTTGTTGAAGATTCCACACCAGTTCAAGATTTCATTAAGTGACTTTGTTTCATCTAGTACCTTTTTTGATGATTGGGACTTCGAGACTGTTAATGATATGATGTCAGACTTAGAAATGTCTGCAGTATTCCCAAATCATGAATATTTAGAAGGTTCATCAGACTATGAACAAATGTATTGTTATAATCATTATGGTCACCATTTCTTGCACAAATCAACAATGCCTAGAAATGTATTAATGTATAACTAATGGGAATATTGTCCTACGCCACCAAAGGGTAGCTCAAAAACATTTGCAATGAAATTTCCATACTTTTCAGGGTTCAATGTATCCAATCCAAAATCATTTTACTTTAGTAATGTGAATAAAACAGGAATGAAAACAAATACTGAACAGATTTATTCTGCAGCCCTTTATGCCCAACTGTCTAAACTAGGTTTTGACTTTTGGAAAGACAACATTGAGACAAAAACTGTCTGGGGAACAAAAGATTGGCAGGTTCAAGGGGTAGAAGCTTTATTTAGAGCCTGTATAATACCTGAGCAAATTATGTTTTTGAAAAACACTGTTCAACCGACGCCTTGCCTTGGGTTAGTCAAGATAAAAGACCTGAACAATCCGCCCATACCTACACCTACACCTGATAGCAATAACACTTCAGAGAGAGAGGTCGACGTACGTACTATTTTGCTTCGCAACAGAACAGATCCAGATTGGAAGAAATGGTTGATCTGGCCCACAGACACAAACAACTGTCAAGATAGATTCCTGAACAAAACACAGGGTATCACATTCAATAGGCCAGACCCAATATATATTCAAAGACAGCATCCAGGAATAGTAACAATATTCAGTGTAGGGAAGCTCTGCCTTGATTGGCTACATAGATCTACACTTAGGATGTAAAGCAACACTTATCTTTACTTTAAAGATGGTGCTGATCTTAGGGAATTCTTGCTAGGACCAAGAAAACCGCGTCATAAACGTTTTATATATGCCCGTATTTATGCTGCTTATAATGAAGCATGTAAGAATACGCAAGCACAGACTGCAGAACGAATATAAGAAATTGATCTTAATATTTAGAGAAAACTCTCTCTGTAGTTGACAATGGGTTAACAACTCTGTCGTCCAGGATATATTCATTGGACAGCATATTGTCTTCTGCCATAGACATCATGGAACAACTTAGTCATGTTGCAACATGGTCAGTCACAACTACGTTCTATCATGCTATTAGGCTGGACGTTGCAAAACGTTTGTTCAGGCTATGTGCCTTGGTGTTTAATCAATACTACGTTACTGTTTTCAGAATTCAATCTCACTGATAAACAGATCCCACTGGCACAGAGGGGAGCAGACTATACGGTGCTGAGCATTGAAAAACTGGAAATATTGCCATTTACGGTAGCAGAAAAGCTAGCTACTGAATGGATAATACATGGAAAAATCACTGTGCCTGTTACAATTTTCCCTTTTCAGTATTGCCTAAAACACAAACCAGCAGGCACATATGAAAGGTTGGGTAAAGAATACATCAAGACATCCTGGGAATTACCGTACACGAATAGATGTTGGAGTGGGGGACCTGAAGGGTTTCTTAGTGATAAAAACTGTGAAAACGCACTAAGCCGTTCTCTCCTTTGTCAAGGTATAAACTTACACGGGGCCTGCGATGGTTCCTCTAACAACTTATCCTGCCACCTGCAAGGTTCACCGGCTGCAGTAATTGATCCGATTTTTGGACAACTTTCAAATGGAAGTTACCTCATGTTGAACGATCACAGCTGGTGTGGCATGTTGCCAGGCATACCGTATCTAATAACTGTGTCAGCCAGGGTCACTTGCAGTATGAACGCATTGTTTCCTAAAACCAAGAGAGACAGGGAGTCGCCCTTATGGCCTTCACTGAACATCTCTTCTATACAAATTGATACTTTAAGCAGAATGAAAGCCATTCTTTTGCAAAAAACTGTGCACTGACCTCGGTCAAAGAGACCTATGATCTGCAAGTCGCAAGGACTTCTGCCGAGATACATGCCCTCTTAACTACAAACTGCCCTAAACATTTCTCGGAAATGTTAAGTCGTATCTTAAACATGTCTGATACGAGAGGTATTGTACATCCATTTAAGAACGTATGTTCCGGACTGTTAGCACCTTTTCAAGCAGTCCTCGGAATATTTCCAAACTTCGTGCACTCTGTGTTAGGCGGACTGCCTCTACTTTTGGGACTCGTTGGAGGGATACTATCTTTGCTCCTTCTGCTACGATATGGCAAGCCAAATCACCAGCGCCACTCCAAGCACCATAGAGAGAGCTCTACTGGAGATGAAGTGTCGTGAGCGCATCGTCCAAATTTTGGGACTAACTTGTTTACGAGAATTAAATACCACATGGTTTCTGTCATTCAGACCAATCTGGCAAGATTGCATCTTACCTCTTCTACGCTGCCTGCGATGCGGAGAAGAATACGTGCTAGACATCTGTCTAACGCTGCCATCAGTCATGCCAATGGATGTTGATACTTTGCTGGACCCGGTAACGGCCCATGCGCAGTGTTGTCCCCAGCGGCTACCAATTCTGATGACGGCATTCTTTGAGATCTCACAGAAGCAAAATACTGCTGCTGAGGTATGAGAGGAAACTTCAGGCACACAGGTATCATCCAATATGAACATTGCTAATGCGACCAAAGCTGAAGGCGATGCTTCACATCTATGTGCGGTTAATCTTTGTTAGATTTGGGGGTCTCTAGTTGGCACAGGTAGGTACTTGTGACAAATAGGGACCCTTGCCTCTAGTCAGGATAAGGTGATTACAATCCTAAATAACCCCTGCTCACCCCCCTGATAGCTTGGCACGAGCAGACAGGCTTATCTCAGAGGGAGTATGTAAAGCATTTGTGAACACATACAGTAATCAAGTGCCAACACTACAAATGGACATCACACAAGGTTTATATAAAAAATAAGTATACTTTATATAGAGTTACCACAAGACCAATAAACGACAAAAATCCACAATACTGGACTTTTAGATGGTAGTTTTAGCTTAGTTAAGTTCAGGTCTTAAGATGCAACACTTTGCATCAATGTACCTTAGGATGCGTTGCGCCCCACAACAAGTAATGTTGCAGCGATGGAAATGCGGCAGAGTTCAGGTGCTAAAAAAACGAAGACGACGCTCTCTCCTTGATGCAACATGCTTCCTGGTGATGCGGCGGCATCTGCTGCGACTTCAATCCTCTTCTCTGGCGATGCGAGATACTTTACAAGATGCGAGCCGCGACCGGCCCTGCATCAAGCTTCCCAGCGATGCGGCGGCGTCTGCGGCAATGTCGATCCTCTCTACTGGCGATGCGAGTTGCTTCCACAACGATGCGAGCTGCGACAGGCTCTGCGACACTCTTCCCGGTGATGCTGCGGTGTCTCCAGAGACGTCGATCCTCTTCTCCGGCGATGACCCACGACTGACCCTGCAACACGCTTTTCAGAGATGCGGCAGCGTCTGATGCAACGTCGTCCCTTCTTCTCTCCTGTGACACGCTTTCCGGCGTTGCGTCGGCGTCTGCTGCGACGTCGATTCTCTTCTCGGGTGATGCGGGGCGCTTCGTGTTGTGAAGCGGCAGCGGCTGTTCTGCGACCCTTCTCAATCTTGCGTCGTGCTTCCAGCTCCTTGTGACTCGCAAATCCAGCACAGCTGCAGGCACTTCAGGAAGACTTTTGGGGAGCTGATGGGTGAAGTCTGTTCACCCTGAGACTTCAGCAGGAGTCAAGCTCTGTGCCAAGCCCTTCGAGATCCTTCACAAGTTGAAAGTAAAGCACACAAAGTTCTTTCTCCTTTCTTTGGCAGTCAGGCTACCACTGCAGGCCGATCCCCCAAGCAGCACGTCAGCTTAGGGATAGTCTCTCCTCAGTTTCTTCAAGTTCCTCTACTCAGCAAAGGTTTCTTCTTGTGGTCCAAAGTGATCTAATTCCTTGGGATCAGGGTCCCAATATTTATACCTCAAAACCTTTGTTTTCTGAGGGGAGAGGGGCCTTTGCCTAGTCCAAACCAGTTCCTGAGCACTTGGTTTACAGGACTCCTTCCTTCTATTCTCTGTGCAGGGCAGATACAGCAGCCTCCCCACACTAGGTGGAGCCAGCACAGGGGAGGGAAGGCACAGCCCTGGAGCACTTTGTTGACAGAATTCCTTCTCTTCTTTCAGTGTGCAGGGCAGAGACATCAAACACACCACAGGAGGTGGTGCCAGCATTGTAGAGGGAAGGCCCAGCCTTATTCAGGTCCCAGTTGCAACTCCTCCCTCCCATCTAGATGCAGATCTCTCTATTCACAACTGGGCTGCCCCAGCCTGTCTCCTGGAATCCCCCAGCCCTGTCACTCACAAACTCCAGACAGAGGAATACACAACCTAGCAGAGGCAGGCTTGAAAGGTTAGGCAAGAAAATACCGGCTTTCTAAAAGTGTTATTTTCAAACACAGAATAGTAAAACCAACTTTACTACAAGATGTCTTTTATTATTCTGAGTTCAGGCATACTAAACTCGAATTTCTACCATGTTCTCTGAGTCAGTTAGGATTATAAAATGTAACAATTCTAACAGCACATTCTGGCCTAGGGAGAACAGGTAGCCTTGCAATAGTGAAAAACGAAAGTGGCTGTAATTCACTATTAGGACATGCCACACACACCAGGGCATGTTCTACCTTATACTTACAATGCACCCTGCCCTTGGGCCTACCATAGGGGTGACTGATATGAAGAAAAGGGAAGGTTGAGGGATTCCACTCAGGTCAACAGGCACCAGTTTGTGCCTTCAGGCAGTTACATAGGCCAGTTTGTGCTTTCGTGCGGTTACTTAGGCGAGCCCTGGCTCTGCCACGCCCCAACTCTTCACCCACTACCCTGATTCTTGTGTCGCTGAAGAGGGCCCAGGCCCACAAAAAGCAGTGTGTCTTGCTTGGGATTTTGCAGGTAATGTCCACTTCAGCCTGTCTTACCGAGTATTAAAAGGCAGCAAGGCCGCTCTGCGCACCAGGATCAAGGCTTCACCGTTCCACGCACCGCCTCCTGGTGCTGTACAGGCCACTGGGTCTATCAGCGGCCTTCTAGCAGCGCATCTCAACAGGGTCCTCCTCTCAATCCCTTCAGGCCCCGATGAGTGTGCGTATGGGGATCGGGAAGCCAGCCGCATCAGCAACCTCGCGACTCGCATCAGGGCGGCCCATCAATTCTGCTGAGGCCCAAGGTCTCTCAGAGTAAGCATCGCGGGCTCAGCCTGACTCAACCTTAGCGTGGCGCAGGCCTACTGCAGCCGGTCCTGGTATCACTCAGCGGGCGACCCTCTCCCCGTAGTGTAGCTCCATGTTGGGCAGCTCCTGATTCCTGGCAGTGGTGGCGGCCGGGATCTCTACGCTGCAGTTCCGGATTACAGGGCCAGGCGCTGCAGAACCGGCTAGCTCAATCCCGTTGCTGCCATCTTGAAAAGCCGTAGGCCACAAAACAGGGATGCGCTGCGTGGGATCACTTAGATGGTGTCAGCGAATCCGCAATCGTCCCATCAGCTCCCCGGCAGTTTTTGCCACTTTAGGAAGGAGGATTCTGGCAGATTATGGTCCTGGGCTAACAAAGCCTCACGGCAGTGCGGCCACCTTGTTTGTTGGCTCTCAAGCGCCCCCCAAGTCATGTCAATCCATGTTAAAAATGTATGACATGTGGCACATGGGAAGAAGAAAAAGTGTGGTGTAGAAAAAATCGCATGCAGTATACTTCACCATGGTTATAGATGGTGCAGTGGTCATTACGGAGGGAAAAACATATGTTTTGACAAAAATTTTCAACTCCACCTGGAGAAATTTGTTTTATAATATTTCCCTTAATTTTTCTATTTTACCTAAATGAAAGATGTTCCTTTGTAAATCCTCCCCAGCAGTGTCTAGGGAGATTTGTGGCCTTTTTAGTCTAGCCCGCACATGTCAGACATTTTTGACATGCTGTGGCATGTGGAAGGGGGGCAAGGTTTGCTATGAAAGAAATCCCTTAATTTGTGGAATGAGACTTTGGGAATGGTTGTATAAGAAAAAGAAATGCATGGGGCAAGTCCAATATTGAAAGAAAAGAAGGGCTATTTGTTTATAAATCACGAAAATCTAGTGTAGATATGTGGCATGTAACAGCCAAACGACATGGACATAGAAAAAGGACAGAACATTTCTTGAATGGACACAACTTTCTTCACAGATCAGATGCTCTACTGGTAAATAACAATAGCTGTGAATGCTTTTTGGCAAGGGTTCAAACCCCAGCTAGGGAAATTTGATTTTTCTATTTTTCTTCTATTTTACCCAAATGAAAGATGCCCTATTGTAAATCACCCCTAGCTGTGTCTGTGAGATTTGTGGCCTTTTTAGTCAAGCCAGTGCATGTCAGACATTTGTGACATGCTGTGGTATGTGAAAGGGGGGGGGGGGCAAGACTTGCTATGAAAGAAATCCCTTAATTTGGGGAATAAGACTTTGGGAATGGTTGTGTGAGAAAAAGAAATGCATGGGGCAAGTCCCAGAGTGATAGAAAAGAAGGGCTATTTATTTATAAAGCATGAAAATCGAGTGTGGATTCCCAGAATGTAAAAGCAAAACAGAATGGAAACAGAAGAAGGACCAGCACTCTCTGTCTATGACAAAAAGGCTTTGCACCAGGAATGGAAAAATAGAACAGATGGTACAGGGGTTAATCTCAGGGGCTTGTTTGCATGTTGACAAAGGGTTCAAACCCCTGCCTGGGAAAACTCCCTTTTATACTGTTTTTCATTCTTTTTCTTTCTTTATTTTAGCCAAGTGAAAGGCAGACCTTTGGAAATCACCATTTTCTGCAGTTAATCATGAAAGAGCATGTCAAAAATCTATGACATGCTGTGGCATATGTCACTTGAGCTGGGGCATATGCCACATGTCCGAGTGACACGTGTCACGTGCAGGAATGGGCTCCAACCCTTACGGTAGCTTTCTTTATGTTTCTGAGAAAGGTGACAGTATCTTAAGCTGGTTACATCAAGGAGACTTAGGGGCATTGTTAGATTCCAGTGGTGAGCTTTCTATTATATTGAAAGATATGGTGAATGTTATTGAGGACTTAATCTTATTCAGTAATGAGTTGGAGCTCTCAATGAAGAATGAAATTCCCTATGTATTCAAGGAAGATCTGGGATGCATAAAACATGTGTACTGCAAAGTGAGGAAAGTGCCATTAGCTGTTAGGGAAGAGATGAAGAATAAGATTGAGAAATGTAAAAAGGAAGGAATAAATGAGGAGGTTGAAAGTACGGAGTGGCTTGCTCTGGCAGTGGCTGCTTGCAAGTCTAATGATAGTTTACAGCTCTGTGTGGATCTTAAAAACTGCAATCAAAATGTCATAGTTGATAGATATCCCCTCCCTAACATCTCAGAGTTGTTGGTGCTGATTGGTGGGGCAAGAATTTTTAGTACCATTGACATCACATCAAAGTATCATCACGTGGAATTAAAAGAATCATCTAGAGACTATACTCCTTTTAGTACCCCTTTTGAGACATATATATTCATAAGGATGCCCTTTGGTTTGGTGTTAGG
The DNA here is from genome assembly GCF_964261635.1 of Lissotriton helveticus. Taxonomy (NCBI): domain Eukaryota; kingdom Metazoa; phylum Chordata; class Amphibia; order Caudata; family Salamandridae; genus Lissotriton; species Lissotriton helveticus. Next base: position 648,349,994 of record NC_136059.1, read on the forward strand.
AGCATCTGTCTTTCAGTGTGTCACGGAGAAGGTTTTAAAAGGGTCTGAGGGAGTTTGCGTTTACCAAGATGATATCTGTGTGTTCGGGAAGAACATGGAAGAGCATAACACTCGCTTGAGGGATGTCTTGAGAAAATTAGAGATGACAAATTATACAATCAAACCGGAGAAGGGTCATTTCAACTATTGATTATTTGATTATTTGGGACATACCATAACTGGTGAAGGTGTAATCCCCAAAGCTGATTTGGTAAACACCATTTCGGGAATAGCTTCTCCCACTTCACACCAGGAGCTCATGAAGTTCCTTAACATGATAGAGTATTATATTAAATATATGGAGAACTTTGCAGAGTTTAGTGCCAATATGAGATTGTTGTTAAGGAAGGGTGTGGAGTTTAAGTGGAAAGAAGCGTGTGAAAAGGAGTTTATTATCTTGAAAAATAAATTCAATACAGCACCCAAATTGAAAAATGTTGATCCTCAGAAGAAAACCATAATCACCACAGATGCCAGTCTCAAGGGTCTAGGCGCCATTTTCCAGCTAGAAGGAAGTGAAGGCTTGAATACCATTATGCTCATATCGCATGAATTGAGGGAGACTGAATCTAGTTTTCCGTAATAGAGTGGGAAGCTCTTGCTGTATATTGGACCATTAAAAAGTTGAAAAGGTTCTTGTGGGGCATATAATTTGAGATTAGGACTAATCATGAGCTTCTTTGTGAGACTTGTAGTAGGAAGGGTATTTACTTGGTATCTGGGAGAGTTTTCAAGTGGGTGGTAGTGCTGCAGGAGTATTATTTTTGTATGAAATACATACCTGGCGTTGACAACTGCATTGCTGACACTTTATCCGGGTTAGTGTCGGATGTGAATGGTCAACATGAGGAGGATGATCAATTTGATGATGAATTTGATTTTGTATGTGTGGTGGACAACAAAGTAATCTCAAAGGAGCTTTGGAGAGAAGAACTAGGTCAGGATGTTTTGTTGAATGAGGTGTTGTAGCTAATGAGGAATGGGTGGCACGCCAAAAGACAAGGTTCTGATCTGTGTGGTGAATTTTGGGATATGAAAGATGAGTTAAACACATGTGGGGATCCGTTATTCTGGTGCACTTGCTTGGTTCCCCCCTCCTAATTGCGTGAGAAGTTGATCGATCTCGTACATGTCTCACATCTGGGGATGACTAAGAGAGGTTGAGGTTGTCTCATTGGAGGCCAGGGATGGATATACAGGTGGAGCTGCTGGTGTGAGGATGCTTGCCGTGCTCTCTGAATGATAAGTCTGCGGTCACAAGAGTCCAACCCATTGAGGTCAGGCATTGTTCCTTGGGGCCATAGAAGGAGATCATTCATGACATTTTGGGTCCTATTCACGGGGAGGGGCAGCATGTCTATGTGATGGTAGTGGTCGATATGTTTTCACATTGGCCTTAGGTTAGCTCGACCATGAGTATTGAAACCAAACATGTAATTATGTTCCTGAAGTCCCTGTTTGCAAGAGAAGGCATTCCAGAATCGATAATGACTGATAATGGTGTCCAATTGGTCTCACGAGAAATGGAAGAGTTTCTGAGGATGTGTGGTGTCAAACACAAAAAGTGCACAGTTTATCATCCAGAGTCTAATGGCATAGTGGAGAGATTTAACAAGGTCTTGTAAGAAACTATTGGTATGGCAAAATCAGGTGGATTGAATTAGAGGGATGAACTTAATCAAAAGGTGGAAATATACCAGCTGACTACCCACAGTGTCACTGGAAGACTCTTTTTTTTGGTCCTCGTCTCACCAAAAGACATTTGCAGATTTAGTAAGCCGCCATACTTTACAACTGGGCACCTCACGGCTGACTGCATTTGCCTACGTCAGCTCGACCTGCCCTGGGTAGTAGAGGCTTGGTGTAATCATAAGACCTGGGGAAAAAAACAGCAGTCTTAAGAAATTACCAATCGTAAATCCCGGCCCTAGCTTAACAGAGGATGCTAAATGTTAAGCAATGTTTCCTTGCTCCCTTCTTGTTCTAAACGTGCCATACTAAACGAGGCTGTGAGCTAGCCTTCTCTGTTTGGGGGATAGAGTCTTTCCACCTTATACAAATCTCCCTCCGAGCAAGCAATATATGGTATAACAGCAGTCTCTTATGGATCTGTGATAACACCCCGTTAGTAGAGCCATTATCACCAAAAAACACCAACTAGAAAAATAATCTCGATGTTAATTTCGAAAATGTCCAATAAGGAGTCCCCCACATCTTTCCAATAAGATCTTATCTCCAAACATTAAAAAAAGATGTGACTGTCGTCCACATTCGGTGATTTACATCCAGGGCATTTTGGGGGGGGGGGGAGCGGAGCAAACTTAGCTATCTTGGCAGGGTGTAGTATAGTCTGTTAAGGACAAAAAGATTATTCTTTTTTTAAACTGGCTGGTTTGATGTGTTTATAAGGTAGTTTAAAAGATGGCTCAAAAAAGTCTTCAATATTATGGCCGAGAGGTGTTTGGTTACAAACCGATGACAGGGGTGGGAAATCTATATCATCTGCTTCAAGAAGCCTTGTATACCACATGGAAATCTCTTTCTTTTTTGGCTGGACATTTTGTAATAGTTGCTCTAGCTCCCAATTCCCACATGTTTCTCCCACTTCTGCCTCATACCATGATTTAAGTTGAAGATACTTAAACTTAGAGAGCGTAGGGCCTATCTTAGCTCTTAAGACCTCCCATGGAAGAATCCCATCTACGTCCAACAAATCAGACCATTTAGCCACACCAGCACTCTTAATTGGTATCACCAAGCTGTCTCTAAGGCAGAGTGGGGTCCTGGGGGAATCCCATATGGGAGCAAAATCAGAGAAATATCCAATACCCCATCTGCGTCTCACTTTATACCATGTCTCCAAGGCGGCCTTAAGGACCTTGAGACGCACACGTTTAAAGTATCTTGCGGCCCCAAACTTATAAAGAAACCCTTCTCCTCCACTTTCCCCCTCGACCATAGCCATCTCGCCCAGGAGCCTACCCCATATTGTATCATCTGGAATTGAAAGCAGCATCCTGATACCCTTAAATTGAAAAGCTATTAAATACCAGCTAATATCCAGAAAGGCCAACCCACCTTTCGAGAGCTTCATCCTCAGCTTTTTCCAGGACATCCTAGCACTTTTATGCCCTCAGATGAAGCTCCCAATTTTCCCCTGGATCTTACTAATACTCTTACTGGGGAAAACTAAAGGAACTGGATTGAACAGATAGGGAGTTTAGGGAGAATACTCATCTTCACCAGATTGACCCTCCCATAGATCGTCAATGGAAGATTCCTCCATCTGGCGAACAGGTGGTCGATTTCCTTTAAGGTTTTCTCCAGGTTAATCAGGGGGATTTTTTTCAGGTCTTTAACAATTTTTATGCCCAGATACTTAAATTAATTACTAATGGGGCCTCTCCTGTAATCGAACACATCAATTCCGTTTTGGAGGAATTAGGTAGATAACCCAAAATTTAGCCAAATTCTTCCAACAAATTTTCGAGCCGTGGAATAGTTGCCTCTGGATCGCTGGTCTAAATGATATCATCAGCATACAGTGCTATTTTACAATGATAATTTTGTGATTTTCAAGGACAGATTAATTCATCTAACCTAATAGCTTGCGCCAAGGGCTCAATGTATATGTTAAATAAAAGAGGGGATACGGGCCACCCCTGCCTAGTCCCTCTCTGGATGTCAAAGCTGGGAGTTAGGGTACCATTCTGTAGGATCTTTGCGGAGGCTCTCTGGTAACAGTTCTTTAAGTTCTGAACAAAGACCGGGCCCATGCTCAGCCCCTCGAGAACCTCCCAGAGATACCTCCAGCAGACCCGGCTAAAGGCCTTGGCTGCGTCCAAGGCCACCACTGCCAAAGGGTCTGTTCTCACCACAGCCAAATCAATATTCCCAATCAATAGTTGAGTCTGTTCCTGGATGCACCTCACTACCAAAAAAACCTTCTGGTCGATGTTAATCAGACTCCGGACTAGTTTCGCCATTCTCCCTGCCAAAATGCCCATAAAAAATCTTATAATCGGCATTTAGCAGTGAGATCGGGTGGTAGGAATCAGCCTTTTGTGGATCTTTCCCTGGCTTCAGTATCAAAACGATAGTAGCTTCCTTCCAGGATCTGGTGACTACCCCTTTTGGACTATATACTGAATTAAATAAAGTATGGTGTACCGGGGTCAATTCATCCGAAAAAAGTTTATAAACTTCATTTGGAAGAGCATCCAGACCGGATGCTTTATTGTTTTTAGACCTATTTATTTGATCCCTAATTTTTTCTGTGGTTATAGGGGCATCCAGGGAAACCCGATTGACTTCAGTTAAGGTAGGCAGAGATTTGCCCCTTATCCAGGAAAATATTTTATCCTGAGGGGGAACCAGAGTTTCCTTATACAGATCTGAAAAGAGTGAAAGAAGACACTTTTGCTAGTCTTCAGGCTTACTAGATTTATCTCCATTACTATTAGTTATTAGTTCATTGATGTTATTTTTTGAACGATCAGTCCTGGCCTTCCAGGCTAGTAAAGCGCCTGCTTTTCCCCATATTAAAAATGTTCCATATTTTTCGCCAACCATTGTGCCCTGCATTTCTGGTCCAACAAGCTCATAAGCTCCTGCCTAGCCCACTAAAGTTCTTTCTGAACTTGTGTCAGTCTTTCTAAGTTTTCCTTATTAAGACTGTTCCTCTCTGCTTCTAATTCGATTATCCTGCTCTCGATAGAATGTAGTTCCAGGGCCTTAGCTCTGTTTTTAGAGCTTATTAGACCATGGAACGTGCCTCTCAAGCTTGCTTTGTAAGCGTCTCATGCATAGTCTATAGACGTGGAACCTAGTTTTAGTGAAAAATATTCTAAAGAGGAAGTTCTGATGGACTGAACAATTCCAGGAGTGTAGGGCCTCATTAATGTATCCCATTGTATACGTGGTTGCTTGCCGCCCCGCTCCAGCCCCAGACCAGGTGAATCAATTCTGACCGCAAGGAGGCAACAAAAACGTTGTTCAGGATCATAAGCAATGTTAAGGAAAAGATATAAAAATTTGGGGAGGATCACCATTTTTATAAGGGATATGCGTCCAGCCATAGTCAAAGGAAGGGCAATCCACTGAGTAATGCAGCTTGTGATGTGTTCCATTGCACACCCATTGTTTGTCTTCATTAGCTCATCCCGATCCGCGAATACGCAGAGACCTAAATATTTGAAGTCAGCATGGTCAATGGGAATATCTGCGACTTGGACCAGTTCATATGGATACCCGAGTTGCCACCAAACGTAACAAATTCCCGCAACAATAGATAAAAATTATGATATGGTTCTTTAATATAGAGGGTAACATCATCCGCGTAGAGCAAGATAAGTATTGGGCGTAGTAAACACCTGAGGCCTATATGATTATCATGCTGCCTAAGTCTTGCTGCAAAGGGTTCCAGCCAAGAGTTATATCCTGTAAGTAAGGGGCGACGTCAGGGGGGGAGGAGCACTGTGAGCTATATAATTCCTTATAATATGTAACAAAAACATTAAGTATATTAAGACTGTCTCTGTGCCTTTCCCCGTCGTCATCCACCATGTCTAGGACGTAACTAGAAAACCTAGGTTTCCTGATAGCATTCGCCAATGCTCGGCTAGGTCTCTCACACTCCCCGCATCTGCGGGCTGTGAAAAATGTATCTCTAAACTTTACCTCCCTAGATGCAGTGTCAGTGTAGTTTGTGAGTCTTTCATGGAGGGTAGCCCGATGGACACTAGAGTTAGCCGCCCACATATCTGTTTCTAGTTGCTTTCGAGTTCAAGGCGTCGTAATCTTTTCCTGATGTCACGGCGCACTCCGAAACTCTTTGATATGCAGATGCCCCTGACAGTTACTTTGAAAGCCTTCCAGAGTACACCGAATACTTCAACAGAACCCTTATTTCTAGCAAAAAATGCTCTCTTTCCCCAGCTCCTCCTGAAACACAGTGTCTGGTAGCACCTCAGGTATGAGTCTCCAGCAATGCAGGGTGAGAATAGAGTTAGGGGGGTAGCAATTCAAGGTATACCGGTGCATGGTCAGAATGCGTGCGAGCTAAGTGAATAGGGCTACGAATCGAGGGTATCACTCCCCGAGAGCAGACCCAATAGTCCAGTCTAGACCAAGTGGAGTGCCCTGCCGTATAAAAGGTACCTTACCTGTTCTTCGGATGGGCATATCTCCACGCATCAACAAGTCCATGTTCCTCAAACAGGCCGGATAAGGTCCCCCGAGTGTTAGTATCGTGATGAGGAAGGGGATTGGAGCCGTCCATGGAAGGGCAAAGAGCGGTATTGAAATCCCGACCCCATATGACATGCGTGGAGCCTATTTTTATTATTTGTCCCCAGAGGGTGGTAAAATAGTCAGGGTCATCTGTTTTAGGACTAACTGCAAGCTAGAGTGACAAATTGTGTAGCTAATGTACCCCAGAGTATACAGCTGCAGCCTGCAGAGTCACTATATGTTCCTCCCACTATAAATGGTGTGTTCTTCTTAACTAGTATAAGTGTGCCACGTAAGTAGGTGAAATAGGAAGAGTATACACATGTAGAGGCCCATTTCGTGCCGAAGAAGGGAGGGCGCCTAAGGTCCATATGTGTTTCCTGGAGCATAGCTATTTGTATATGGTCCTGTCTAGGTATGCTAATACCTGTCGACGTTTGCGAGGGTCTCGGAGTCCCCTGACGTTCCATGTGAACAATTTAATGCAAGGGAGATCTGTTTGAGTCATTGCTGCAAGTATAGCAGTGCTGTATATTGAAGCTGCAATTGTCGTAGAAAAGTGTGTCCATTCACATAATGACGGCCCTACCTAGCTGTAGTTGTCCATTATGTTCTTGAACAGTAAAAAAGAACCCCACCCCATACCAAAACTCTTCAACAAGTAGTCCTGCAGGAACTCAGTACAACCCATTCCACCCCCACCCACAACGGCACCCCAATTGTGCCGGCATACTGTAGCCCTCCAAAAAAGACCAACAAAGACAGTTGATCCATTGCAACCAGCTGAGACCAACAAAGCAAGAGCATTTCATAATGATAGAGAACACAAAAGAAAAACAGCGATATAGGGGAGCTCCCATAGGGGGCGCCAGGGGGCAGTAATCCCTTCCCGGGGCCTAACTCTAACTGCATTGCAGTCCCTGGGTGTCAACCCATGCTGGGAAAGAGTGGCATATGGGGACGGGTGCTTGGCGAAGTGGCATTTACATCTACTTAACATGTATCAGACAATACAAAGATATAATCTGGGTCACAGTCAATGAGACAGACTCCTAGGGCACTTATCTGTTCATGAGTCTGCCTGGTATGGTCAGTGTACCAGCAGACACGCTGGTGAGAAGTTCATCCACAGCAATGCAATGACGCGCCTATTCGCCAATGCCCCATCACACAGCATTGAGAGCAAATACAGCGTATGTCAGGTGGATATCCTGTGCACGAGCAGCCAGTGGACGGGGAAGGTGATCTGGAGGTACATTCCCGGCATGGAGAGCGTCTTGAGATGGTTTTCAGACAATCGTCTACCTGCTGTGGATTTGTACATAAGACATGTTTGCCATTGTGCATAATCCAGAGCTGCGCAGGATATAAAAGGGCGTATTCTATCTGACCCTTCCAAAGTTTCTGCTTAACAGAGAGGAATTTCCGGCGCTCCTCCTGCAGCGCCAGCGTAAAGTCTGGATAGATTGAATGTATTTCCTTCAAATTGCAACGGCTTTAATTCACGGATCTTCTGCAGTGCTACGTCGCGGTCTCTGTAATTGAGAAGACACCCAATGATGGGCCTCGGGGCTTCTCCTGGTGTGGGTCGTGGGCCCAAGGAGCGATGTGCACGTTGAACCACCTAATGAGGCGAAAATGAATCCTCATCAAAGGAGCCCTTCAGAAGACGTTCAATGTACTCCTCCATAAGCCCTGTATCCGTGCTCTCAGGAATACCTAGTATGCGGATGTTGTTGCGGCGGCTTCTGGCTTCAATATCTTCGTTCTTAGCCACAATAACCTTCAGAAGTTTATCCATTTGTGCGACTTGAGTCTGCATCCGAGTAGTGACGTCTTTGTTCTCAGATATGCATCGTTCTGCCTTCTTTAATTGTCCATCATGCTTGTCAACTTTTTGCACCAAAAAGTCCAGACGATTATTAGATATAGTGTCCATCTTTCCAGATAAATCCGATAAGCGGTGTTGTACAGCTAGGAGTAGCGTCTTGACATCGTCTTTGATGGATTGCTAGGAGGATTGCGTGTGGTCCATAGTTACAGATTCAGCATCAGCAGAGGTGGACCTTGTCGCAGATTTTTTTGATTCAAAGGTTAAACGTGGTTGACGTCCGTGAGGTTTCCCCGTCGCAGCCATCAGTCTCACAGGCAACTCTGCAGCGTGAAGGAGCAAGTGTCAGTTACAAGCAGGCACCGGCCATGGGTGTGCAAGGCAGCACAAATAGGTGACTGGGGTGCCTGAGGAGAGGGAGGTAGTGTCCGGTGGCACTGGGTCAGGACGAAAGGGCCCAACAGTACTCCATGGTGTGCGATCGTCCGCCAAATTGGTTTCTCTGCCCAAGCAGATTGTATCTTAAGGGAAGTCCTCCAGGGGAGATTATCAAGGCCCCGAGTTCTGCGGAAGGCAATCCGCTGCTGACCCTAGTGTGGCGGCGTGAAGGGGTAGCTGATGAGTGTCTCTCCCAATAGACAGCAATATGTGCGTCCCTCAGTGCCAAGGATATGACGGGCCAGAGATGCAGCAGCGATATGAGTGGCACCGTTTTCAGTTTCAGGCCGCAATGAGGGCCAGGGCCGCGATGCAATGTGCAGCAGTTGGTGCAGTGAGCCCCGAGGGAGTGTAGAAGCAGCGCCGGTAAAGCTCAGGGGTCCAGATCAGCGCATAGGGTGATGGAAATCAGGTGGGCTAGTGGCAGCGTGGTTCCCAGAGTGTGGCACAACGTGTGTAACTTTGCCGGCCAAAGGAAATGAGGCCAAGGAGTAGGAAGGTGCCCCCTGGGCCAGTACTCATGCGACCGCCATGATTTTGGGATCCCGTACAAAGAGTGCGCCTTTCACCAGCAGATAGCGTCCCTTAGCCACCGCACACCACACCGTCCCACCACCAGTAGGGAGTACAATCCTCTGAAGTGGAGAAGGCAGCAGCCGCTATGGGAACGGATCAGTACGGAAATGCCAGGTGTGACATAGGTGCTCCCAGTTGAGTCGTAGATCCGAAGCAAAGAGAAGGTGCGCTACCCTTCAGAGGAGGTGAGTGCAGATCACCGCAGTCTTCGCTGCCCCGCCATCGGAGATAGACCTAGGCTTCTGCAGGTGAGGGGAGCAGCAGCAGTATTGGGGGCAATGCCAGCAGGAAAAGAGCAGAAATGAGGCGGTGGAGCCACGACCTGGCCAAACGATGGTAGGGGCCACCACCTCGTGGTAAGCCACGGGGCTTGAGCAGCCACAGCGGCCGAGACAAGGCTCCAGCAGGCACGTCCGTCTCAACCCCCTCAATCCGCACCTCTCCACAGCCGGAAGCCTCAGGAGCCGCAGTCCTTTGCCCCGAAGGTAGCGGAGTATGCAAGGACCAGTTAGGCATCGGTAGATATTATGCGACCATGGTAGAAGTGAGGATTAATTACGGATAAGGTCGCCAAGCTTCCCGAGCCTCACAGGTGTGCCGCCATCTTGGATGTGCGCCATGTGGATGTGCACCACCTAGCGCCCCCTAAATGTCCTGGACTTTATCTTTGGAAAAGGTAGCAAGTGAATTGCAAAATACTTTTCTAATCAAAGTATTTTTGTTCTCAGGAAAGAGAAAGGTCTCAGAATTTCCTTAGGAACTCCTTCCTTCCACCCCACCAATAAACACATGAAGCATTGCAGGGCAAGGATTGCTAAAATTTATACCGAAACTCTTGGTTTGCATGCCTGATTTAGGACTGAGTGGACCTACAGTATGTTGACAACAGAGTCTATTCCGGCTCTGTTGCTGACATACTTCCCCAATGGCCCGATGGAGTATGGGCTGTCTGAGGTAAGCTATCTAACCGTCTGCTTAATTTTGTTCAGTCTGTCACCTCCATGGTGTTGGATCCATTAGTTTTACATGTTTCGAAAACAAATTCCTACTTTAGGGGCTTGTTTATGAAGGTAACTAAAACTATTTTCTATATTCATTCACTTCAAATTAAATCTCAACTAGTGTGATTTCACCCTAATTTATACATTTATACAGTTATTCCCTGTGAACTTGAGATCAACTATACCAACTGCTTACCACTAACACACAAAAGAAAGTCTCTTTCTATAAGATGTTGTTGACAACAGTCATTTCTCATGAGCATACTTCCCCATGCTGCTCATGAGAAACGACTGTACGTTCTGTCCTCACAGGTTATTTGACAAAGAGCTATTTACTTTGTTTCTCTTCATGGTTTCAGTCCAAATGTCAGCTTCTCACCAATTCTCTCACAATGAAAGGCTAAAAAAGTGTCCTATTCATAAAAGAATGTGGCATAAGCGTAACAAATATAGAAACATTTGAGAAAACGTAGCAAAAGTCCATTACCAGGCTATGAAATAATGCAGCCTAAAGGTAAAAAGGCATTTCAGTGCATTTAAAGTTAGCATTTCTCATTTAGTAAAATGAATTCACAATTACATTCAAACATAATTACATAAATCAAGCATCTCATGTAGAGAAATATAACTGTCAGTGATTATTGAATGGAAATGTCTAAACTTGATTATGGCCTACGACCACAATTTTCTAAGTTAATACATGAAAAATATTCAGAAAAATAATTTTACTAAAATCTTTTTTAGGTATTCATGATTCTAATAGTGGCAAGTATTACTACTGTAAATATCATCCATATTCCATGTTGCATATTTATTTTGCACCAACCTCTTCTCTCATGGTGCAGTACAATGAAAGCAATACAGATGCAAGTCTCATCATTAAGAATAGCACTATTTTGTTAGAAAAAGTAGTTTCAACCCACGGCAGCCGGCACAGGTGAACACAGTAGGGCGGTAGTGTGGGTGGGGCAGGGGGGAAGCCGACAGACGATGGAATAGGTATTATTTATTTAATGATACCTATTCTGTTGTCTGTCAACTTCCCCCCACTTCCACCCAGCCCTGCCCCCCCCACGCCCCTTCGCCCTACCATGCTTACCTGTGCCGGCCGCAACTGGTTTCAACAACAATTTTCATAACTATTTTGTTATAATACTCAGTTAATAAACATGTTAAACTTACCCCATTTACATTTTTTAGTTTCTAGGAATGTAAGGTTGCTTTTATGGTGCTGGTACTTCAGCTTTTCTCTGTTTCAGTGTTGTTTTTGTAGCCGTGCAAAATGCGTGTTACAGTTTCTGTATCTTAATCAGTTTTTGTGTTGTGTTAAGAATAATTCACTTTTGCGCTACTTCATCCCATAATCTTACTCCAGTTGTGAGGACTGCGGCCATATGCCTTCCGTACTGCACATGCTTTGGGAATGAATGTCTGATTGTTGCAGTGTACAGCTAAGATTTAAGATGGAATGGATTACATTTTAGGGACTGCTATCTCGAAAGAACCAGCGTACAATCTTCTAGGTTGCCTCTGTATGAATAGGTGCACTCCCATGGGCAACCCAGCAACCTATTTACTGTCGGTCTCCAAACAGTCTGTGTTGTCCAAGTGGGAAATTCTGAGGCTTCGAGGATGATGTGGAAAGATCTTGAAATGATGGCCATAGAATAATGTGTCATGTAGCTATCAACCCCCAAAACGCATACTTTGCAACGTGACTATCCATGATTAGGTATATGTCCTCCAATTCTAATTTTTTCAGAGTGTTCTTCCTTGAGGATGCCTTGATTACTTGAGGTTGGGGTTCTCCTGAAGGGCTGAAGGGAGTGGGTATCATTCTGCGACGGATTTATGGCTTTGGCGGCTCTTTTGATGAAATCTATCTGGACCCAGAACAAAGTTTAAATGTGCGGTGGTTGTTCATTTAATTTCAGACCGTTTTTAGGTCTCGCCTAGCGTTGCAGCGCGAATACACTGCCATCGCTTCACGAGGCATGCAGTATACACTATAATGTGGAAGCTTTGTGGAAGCTCCGCCCACTCTCCGGCCCATCTTCTTCATTGGCTTAGGTTATAAATGCTGCCTTCCGATTGGTTTTAAGCTTGTTAGTCCCTCTCCATGACAGCCATGTCAGTTGTTTGTATTTTTCCATGGCTACTGGCCCCTTTACTGCACAGACTACTTTCTTCCCATTCCTCCCTACAGCCCCCCGCAGTCCATGACTTCTTGGGGCCCCCCTCCCATGCACTCCCGGTTGTGCTTGTGCCTTTCTCGCACCCCCTACACTCCCGTTTTCAATGCAATAGGTCTCGTGTAAATGCGAGTACTATTGCATTGCCAATGCTTGTTTACTTTATCATGAGTATTCCGCCTGAAACAGGTCTATTGGTATACATGGTTTAAGTGCGGTTAGACTCTCTGTTGGTGGGTGCTGTAAAATGTAACTTTTCCTGTGGATCTAATGGAATGATCACAGCTTAGATCGTGATCACAGTTCACTGAGCTGAAAGGGAAGGTTAGCGACAACGTCCGTGGGATGGGGACGGGGTGCTTTCAAGGTGACGCGTGACATGCACTCTCGCACTTTGTCATGATGCGCGCAAGGGAGGTGCTGCTGACTTCTGCTCCTGACCCGACTTTTCACAGTGCGACTCGATGCAGATTCTGCCATAACAAAGCTTACGCTTTGTTTCTGCCATGGCCCTTCCTCTCTCTGAGCCTTTGTTATTGCAGGGTTCTGACAAAATATGTCTGGTTTGGGATTTCATGGTTTTCTGAGATGCCCCGGTTGGGGGCGGGATACGGACGGTGCTACCTGCATAGTTGGATGGGAAGAACAATGCATTTCAGTGATGCACGCTGTACGGACGAGCAGCGCTCCTGGGGGAGAGCCGGTAATGGAAAACCCTCTGATTGCGAGAGTGTTTCATCTGGTAAGTGACTTATTCCAGCATACATTTGGTACGGTGGAGAAAACACCGACTTTGCCTCCAAAAGCAGAGGAAGCTCCGGAATCGGAGAAGTTTCCTTTAGCTTTTAGATGCAGATCAGTCTTTCGTTGTGTTGCCCTCTCAATCTGAGTTCCATCTCACTGCCTAAGGTAACTGTTGTAATTAAAGTCAGCCTTTCCCGTAGACGTGTTTTAGAAGCTAACTTCCTCTTCGCCCCTCCCATTTCTCCCCCTTGGAATGCTGGGAGTTTCCGTCTTGACAATACTGGAGTCAGCTGTAGACTCAACTGTGAGGCATGCTAGCCAGATGGTATGTTGACTGAAGAAACTGTTTTCCTGTCAACACACTTGTACATCATTCACAAAGTCCGACTGGCAGTGCACAGTGACATTGCAAGTGGCAGAGGGTTTGACTGTTCCACAGTGTAGTCACTTAACGTACCATCGAGCCGTTTCAGCGTACAACCTGCACAAGAGCACAATAAAATATAACAAAACATCACTTATGCACTCAGATCAACATTACAGAGCCCTGTTCAAAGGTGTGTTTTGAAAGAAATGTTTCCCTTACATTCGGAGGAGGCAGGGCTTTAAGTGGCCGGGTCTCACCGGTGCTGAGCACTGGCAGTTTTTTAAAGGGGGCCTCGAAATGGGTCTCTATCAGGCTCTGTTTTGTTCCCTGCTACAGGATGTCCGTTTTTTTCCAGACTGCAGTGACAGCAGGCAGATCGATGTGCGCGTGGTGAGAGGAAGGGAAATCCTTTAAAGAGAGTCATTTTCTCTCTGGATTTACCTTCTCTTTTTGAAACTCAGGAGCAGCAACATTGTTGTGGTGTCACCAGGGCTTTAAGTGGAAATGTCTTCAATATTATATACAAGTCATAGTTGCTGCTTATTTATCTTATGCAACTAGCAACCATTGACAAAGCCAATAGTCCTGACTTGTAGGTATGATGTGATTTGTTGTATCATATATCTGGATGCAATAACAGGAACAGCAAAATACAAGTCGGATGGCACAGTGTGCTAAACATAGACTTTTAGCTTACATGTTTTTAAGCCATGCCCTTAATTACATTGACCACGCCTCTTTGAGAGACCCCCCCTCCCCGTTTTTTCATCCCACTTAAAGGCCTGACAGGGGTTAATTTGGAGCTTGGTGGGTAGCGACGGTCTCCCTTCCCTGTAAGAGGACTACTTGCCCAATTTGGAGATTCCTCCTGCCTGTCTGGCGATCTTCAAGCTTTCAGAGCAGCTAGCTGCCAGTGTGATGGTTCCTCTGAAGGGTTTAAAGAGGGTAAAACGTGTGTTGCACCCTCTCACCAATTTTGTTTGATTTTCAAGAATAAAGTAAAATCTATTGCAAAATAAAAAAGAAATGGCCCGCATGAAGAAACTTTCTCTGTAAAGCTTTACATATTTGTTGCATAAGTTGAAATGTGACTTTAGTAACCCTGTTCATGGTGTAAAAGGCATCTTATGACGACACAGGTGGGCTGCTGTTATTCCACATAAAGAAATGCCAGCTGAAAGGCAATATTTCTCCCCATGTGCTCCCATACCTGCCATGTCATGCAGTTTGGTGCTTACTTTCCCTCCATTTTTAAGAACAGTAGATGTTTCAGCACCCAGTCTAATGTGCTGCATAGATAAATACATATAAGGTCCCAAAGGCGAGACCGTTTGCAGTGCAAATGCTTGTTATGAATAGGTTTTGCATATATAGCCACACGCAGTTATAGTCAGTTTTCGAGAACTCTGGTTTTCACAAAAGAGAATTGATCGGAGTACTTGACTTAGTTGTTTTTAATTGTGTTTCTGTTTTGGAGGAACCCCATAATAAACTGCGTGCCAAATAATCTTCTGGAATTTAATTCTCCTGAGAAGCATAGAAACAACAAACTATCAAAGTTTAGTCTTACACAGGTGACAGAATGGTTGGAGGCTGTGATGGCAGGTCAGCGGAAGTAAACAAAAGACTCCTTCCTTTTATCAGTCGATGTCCAAGAGCCTGAGAAATAGTTTGTAGAATAAGGCAGTGAAGAGGCAAGAATAAATATGTAAGAACGAATCATTGTCAATGCATACTTTTATAATAGCAATGCGAATAAACTATCCAAAATGGTGTCAAGAAATTGAGTGAAATAGACAATTCCCATTATCCCAGTTTGCAAAGCTATTTCACTGGCCCCATTTGTTAAATCCTCTGGCTCTTGTGATTCGTAATGGCCAAATAAAACATTTCCCCATCTGCAACCCTTTACACTAGATTGGCTATTCTAACTGATTAATAGCTTGTACACTTAGTTATGAAAATGAGATTATAATGCAAGCGAAATTAGCACAGCATTTCTAATTCTCCCCTGATGAAAATGTGCTTGACAAGCATTTTATGATTGGTAATTACAGTGTTACACCACTTGACTTTGGGTGCTGGTTTAATTTTCGTTATTCTGTAGTCTTTCAGATTTATGCCGTATCTTTGAAACTGTGCCTTTTTATATGTATGAACATTTCACGGAGGCGTATAATTAGCTAAAGCGTTTCTTATGTGAATTACTTTACTTTGTACCTACGAATGAAACATTTCCCAGGTTTATTTTCTTTCATAATGACATCCATTAAAAAAACGCCGACTTTAATTGAACAGGAACATTTTCGGTTTTTGTTAAGTCATCTATTTAGCAGAAATCCATCTGTTGCTGTTGGTGTAGAATACTTCAGTTTCAAAATAATAGGGCATAAGCAGCCTAGTTCCTCCACTCTCCAGCACCAGGGCTTGTTTGTATCCACTGATGCAGTTCTAGGCTGGTATCTCGATTATGATCTTCTGATTGCAGGGTTTGATCAATTCTCCAACTGGAAACCAGAAACCTTTTGAAGAATAGCTGTGGAACAGGGCCTGAGAAAGATGTTCACAGTTGTATGAGACAGTAAATGAACTACAGTTTCACACTGTTGGTAATAGTATCAATGTACTGAAAAGATTGCATGCAGCCATGGTCAAAGTGCTAGGGTGCCCTTCCGGTGCTGCTTGGTCTTGTAGATGATGGGACAAGCCCTGTGGCGGCTGGTGACATTTGAAAGTGGTGAGGCGTAAAAGTTTGGGATGAGCACTCGGCAGTGACCTGGCATAACGAGCAAGCCTGAGTTCTCCCCCGAGAAGATTTGGATTTTGAAAAAAGAGTGGGAAAATGATGCATTTTTAAGCAAATTTGAGAAAGTAAGAAGGTTAATAACACAATTGTTGAAAGTGTGGTTATGACATCAATAAAGAGATTTCGAAGTAGGTAGATGCTTATTCAGTATAACCATAGAATTTCATAACATTTCCTCCTACCTGGCCAAGAAAGTGGCTGCTTTTGGGCACTCTGGCTTTCGTTAGCTGAAAGTAGAGCTGTGAGGGGGTTCGGTGTAGCCAGGGGTAAGAGACCGAAATGGCAGAGGCACTCCTAGCATGTCCCACTCACTCAGCCTCTTGCTCTTCTCTGATGTCCCCCTCCTCCCCATCCTTTGTTCAACTGTTCTTTTTATCTTCAACACAGTGTGGTAAAAAACTATTTAGCCCTTAGTTAGCTGCATCAAAGGCAGCTGTTTTCTTATTCCCGTGCAGACGGTCCACGCTTTTGTTTTTCTTCCATTTTTTCAGCTGGACAATGAGGGCCTGATTTTAGAAGTCATGTTAGGCTGCCTTGTGTTGTGAGTTTTAACAAATATGCTGCATGGACGCCGCAGGCTTTTCTCTACCATTCCTTTTGCAATAGTCTTAAAGGACCTCGCAGGGCAGCACCGTGGGAAGAATAGGGAGTGAGAAAACACTGCAGCATTTCATGCCCCAGAACCTGCTTAGAGGGACACCTGCAGAGAAGCAGTCTAAGGATGAGTGGGGAGCAGTGACCTGCACTATAGGGTTCCGAACGTGACTGGGAGTGAGGGTCATCTCTGCCGGACAGCTGCAAAGGGTGACCTTCAGAATGAGAGGACGACGAGGGAGTGAATAACCTGAGTGCAAAGGGGTGAAGGAGATGGTGAGTGACCTTCAGAGATAGTTGGTAAGGTTGATCTGGGGAAAGGCAAATAGATGGACAGGACTGACCTACAGGGGATGGGTGAGGTTAACCTTTCGGGAAACGGAGATTGAAGCGAGGCTTACATAAGTGGGCTTTTTCCCTACAATGGCCAGACTTCCCGTTCTGGATTGCTGAAGGTGACCATATTTGTATGGCAGTCTAGCTCTAACTATACTTGGAGTTCAGGATAAAAATAACATGTTCGTAATATTTTGGTGTTGGACTGCACGTCAGTAGTTGAAATGGATGTCTATTACTCGTATGTGTAGCAGGTATAATGTTTACCGAATCCACACCATTCTAATGCACGTACTCCCTTGTAAGTCTTTTGTGCACAAACAATATATGTCAAAAGACACACAAACAGCCCTGGACGTTGATTCACAAATATCAAGGGTAGCGGAAGTGACATTACACACCCGATTACCTCAACAGGAAGGGTTCATATAACTTTTCACCCTGGATCTTCCCCGGAAGTGATGTCACATGACTCTGACCCTAATGACATTAAAATAATAATTACTGAAAAACTCTGTAATAAGTGTGCAACTAATATAACAGGACAACAGTTACTAGAAACAGATAAATGCCTGTTTTAGATACCACCTATAGTGCAGCTAGCATGCAAAAGTGTTATACTATTGAGGCATCATTACCCATTTCTCTTTTTATTAAATGAAATATTATGTTCATTCCATTTGGCGGATACCATGCACAAAGCACAGTACAACACTGAAGACATATATATATATTTATAACATATACTCTCATATTTTGGTTTCTTCGCAGTGCATACCCGAAAGAGACAAGTATTGATAAATAACAGGATGATGCAATAAAGAGATGTAAAGAAATTGTGGTAATGCCCACTTGTATTAAGTCATACGGACCACATGTTGAATATAAACTATGTTAATGGATTACATTATTTCTTATAATTAACACATTTTGATCTATGAGGCACTATCTTTCATGTGAAGCATAGAGGTGAAGGTTTTGTTAAAAAATAACTTTTCATCTATACATAATAATGAAATGAAATGTTTTAATGGGTGGGCATTTTACAATTTACCTAATTGAAAGAGTAATACCCCATGTACAGCTGAAGCTGCAGAATGTAAATAGTGTTCATTAGGATATTGTTAGACCTGTCAACCTTAGGGAGGTCTTCCACAAGAGTTTTGCCTTACTATTTCACATTTTTCTGATCTCGTTTTTGTTCGTCTTACAATTTAGCAATCTAGCATTGCTAAACAGTGCAACAGTGCATGTGCTCACGCTTTAAAACATTGGATTATCCCCAATTGGCATATTTAATTTACTTATAAGTCCCTAATAAAGTGTTACTACATGTACATAGTTCCTGTAAATTAAATGTGACTAATGGGCCTACAGCACTGATTGTGCCACCCACCTATGTATCACTTTAGCCATGTCCCAGGCCTGCCATTGCAGCTTGTGTGTGCAGTTTCAAAACTTTTGCTAAGCTGAAACCAGCCTTTTTAATACATATAAATCACCCCTAGGATAGGCCCTAAACAGCCCACACAACAGGGTGCAATGTATTTAAAAAGTAGGGCATGTACTTTTAAGTTTTAAGTGGAAAATTCTTAAATTAATTTTTCACTATAGCAAGGCCTCCTTCTCCCATAGGATGACATTGGAGTTACCTTATTAGATTTAGTAAGCTGTTATGGGAACAAGTAAACAGTTCATTATTGGTGTCTTTGGAATTGTAATGAAAAATCATCTTTTATGGTAAAGCTGAATTTTAAATTACAATATTGTAAATGTCTCTTTTAGAAAGTTGCCATTTTCCACCCTTAGTTATTTAGTGCCTGCAGGATGCCTCTGGGTGACATAACTGCGTGTCTTTGGCAGTTGGGCTTTATGTATTCCTCCTAGACAGCCACACACAATAACAAACTTAGGTGTGCCTAGATTAGCCATCACTGGCAGGACGGGAGGGCGGAGTTAGGCACAGCCCCACTTACACCTGAATAGGATGTGTCATGCCTTCACATAAATGATTGTATACTCCCTGTAGTTAGTATGGAGCCAGGGAGGCAGGAAAGCTGTGTACTTCAAAGGGAAACCTCTTGAAGCTTCTCCCACTTCAAAGGAGACACTGACAACAACTCTTCAGTACACTTCTGAACCTGTGCAAGACTTTACCAGGAAGAAGGACTGCTGTGCTTCTGAAAGGAATGCCACTCTGCTGGACTGCTGCCCTGAAGGTCTGCTGCCTGCTGTGCTGACCTGCTGCCCTTTTGCCTGGGTGAGAAGAAATGGACGTGCAACTTGTACCCAGGACCACAGGAGTGAGGCAGGGGTGCCAGACTGTTTGGTAGATGCAGCTCGGTTTCTATTCGAGCAACGAAGTCTCCGACGCTTCGGTTCTCACCATTCAAGATTCTGATCTTCTCTGCTCAGGCCCAAGGATACTCCCCAGTCAGCTGCTTCCTGTGGCGAGTATTAGAAATGCACCTTGCCTTCATGTTAGACCCAGTGCCTGGCTAGGAAAATCAAGCTATAGTTGATGTTATGCTCACACATTTGTTTTTTGTCTTGCAGAAAGTTTTTGTGGAGGTTCTGGACTTTTAGTGTGTATTTAGGAAAGATTTGTATAGTTTTGTCCCCATAGATTGGGGTGCTGTGGGCGCGAACATGCTGGAGAATTGCATCCCTATGCAGTAATGACCGTTCGTACTAGTTAGTGGTGGGTTGGGGGAGGGCGGAACACGAAAAAAACCAAAACAAGAATTAATAAAAAAGAAATAAAATTTCCTGCTCAGACGGCCGCCGCCTTACTCACGAGCCTCGCGTCCATGTCAGGAGCCTGCTGCACAGTGTTCAGGCTCCCAGCTCACAATCCCAGCAAATGCTATTCCCAGCATGGGGCCAATGCTGGGAATGGTCTGAGCGTTTCGGTTTGGTGCTCAGACATAGACTGGGAGCTTGTGTTGGTTTCTCCACCCAGCTGTACAATGCAGCTAGGTGGAGAAAGGCTAAGTGAGCATGACGCAAAATATCATGAGCACTTGGCAGTGCCCACCACTACCCCCTCCTCCCTGGTGCTGCAGATGCAGCATCAGGCTGGGAGGCCACGCCCCTCCCTCAGCTCGCAACCTGCTGGTTTAAACATAAAATGAGAATAAAAATGTATCATTTTATTTTTTACCTTTGCCTCTGCTGGCTTTCAGTGGGCAGAGGCGACACTCCTCCTTTATAACTTGGGAGCCCCGCCATCCCTTTGGTTGAATATATGGGTTATCAGCACCCTAGGAAGTGTGCCGGGGTGGGGAACCAGTGCCCTGTGTGCTTGATCTATGGAAGAGAATTTAGAGAGGTGTTTAGGTTTGAGGGCTGTTGAGATCAAGTCTTCCAGAAAAAGTTCCACTGAGGGGCTCTCCACTTGTTCCGGGAACGCGAGGAATCCAAAGTTGTTCCACCTGGAGTGCCCCTGGACCTCCTCCAGACGATCTACCCTGTGCATTGAGCTGCATTTTAGACCTGCTTTTGTTGCCTTCAGTTCTTGGACATTTTTTCAGAGGGTGGCCACCTCCTCCTCAGTACTCGTCACCCTCTCTCTACGACCTTCCTAAGGTCTAATGTCAAATGGTTAATATCTATGCCCATTGTGTCAAATTCTAGCTTCCAGTGCTACTGGGAAACCCCTTATAACCTCCAGAATTTCGGTGCTGTCCTGCGCTGGCTCCCCCCTCTCTGGGCTCGATCGACTCCCCCGACTCATCTCCAATGGGCCCCCGCCAGGTACAATGTTTTACACAATTATGTTTGAGTGCAACCCTTGTTGGGCCTTGTCTTTCACTGTGATGAGACTTTGCCAGAGGGGCAGTGCAGTGGGGGAGGGAAACTCTGCTCGATATTCTGCCTGTGAGTTATTGCGATCCTAGGCCCACTTTGAGCAATGCTGCGGAGAACATAGAGTCAGACGGCCCAGGGCGAGCCCCAAGCCCCTTCTCACATTTCAATCAAGCTCGGTAGTCCCCTCGCACCCCCAGGGGTTTCTGTCCTTTGGCCACCCCAGGAGACGTGTAGCCGAATGTATTGGGCCCCCTCTATCCAGGTGCAGCTGTTCAACTGGCCGGCTGGTAAGTGCTCCTCTAGAGTCCAGCATACAGCTCCCCTGCGCTGCATCAGCCGGTTGCCCCCCATCATTGTATTGCTTAGTTAGTCCACTGTGAGGGGCAGGGGCCCACATTCCTCTAACACCAACAGTCTGACCCGGTCCTTACTGGGTTCTAGCTATGAGTGGGTCACCTCACTCTCTCAGATGGATCACAAAGAGGGAGGTCCACCCAGCCGACACTGAGCCAGTGGCACACCCTTGCCACAGGAACCACCGCAGTGCCAATCGCTTCATCCCAACCTCCAGCTTCAGAGCAAGCTTCTGCAGACCTAGTGCTCTGACCAGCAAGTCCTGCACCCCAGCAGGGTGCCTCCTCCACACATCCATCGCTCTCTGCCCCTCGCTCTCTGCCCCGGGTCCACTTTCAGCCCTGTGCACCCTCTTCATCGTCATCGCACAGCAGTCCGGGAGCAACGCTACCTGGTCCTCCAGATTCATGGCTCCTGCTCCCAGTATCGGTGCACTGGCGTCCTCAGTTGTGGTTCTCACCCAGGGCTTTCATCTTGTTTGTGGCCTGTGACAGGCGTGCCAACAGGCTCTCTGCCCTAGAACCCAGGTGAGGACCACTCACCGCAGCTACATCCCTTCTGCCGTGCACCAGACACTTTCTGAATTTCCCCCTGCTGCCCGGCAGGACAAATGATGTGCCCCTCATCTCACTCGCATGGCACCTCAGGCGCTGGCACCTCCTTCCTCCATGCACAGTCCATAGTCAACCCATGATTCCGGGCCCCTCTGCCGCCTCTGAGTTCACTGCCGGGTAGGGGAGCCTAATCAGGGACTGTTGTGTTTCTATCTAGGACCCTAATTCGATATTCCTGATTTATGCCCTTATATGGCTATAATAAATAATATCCTTATAAAGGCATAAGAATCATATCCATATTTAGTAATAGCCCATGCAGTACAAATACGACAAGGCTACTCCCCATGACTCCTAGAAAGTACAACGCGTTCTTTAAACAAACCAAACCTCCAGTAACCTGGGAATTGCCCATGCTTTTGTTTTGATTTGTCCTAGAACTCCTGCGAGCACTGAAAGAACGGCCAGTTCTTAGTGACATCTTTTATTGACGTCTTATGTCCAACCTTACGTCAAACCCGGCACCTTTCAGGTATAAATATAGCAACGTTGCCTTAAGCAAACACACGGTGGTTTGGAGCAGAGCGGCTATCTACTTGCCCGAGAGCCCAGCTGATGCGAGAGCCCATGGACGCCGCCCCTCCCTTTTGACGCACTGAGAAAGACGCTGTCTTTTTCTCCAGCCGAGAAAATCCAGCTCCGGTGTTTCCAGCCGCCCTTGCGGGTTGCTAGGATATCGAGTCCTGAGAGAGAGATACCAGACCTCCTTAATTCTATTACCAAGGTACGGAGCTGACTAAACCCTTAAGAGAATTCTTGATTCAGATCCTTGGCAAAAACCAACTTAACTTAAACAGCTACTTACTTACTCCTTCCCACGTATTAGGCTTAGGTCAGGTACACCGGGGTAGGCGTAGATTAGAAGCACCAGTTGAGTCCGTTAGTCAATGTTTTTATGTATGTATATATTTTATCCATTTTAAAGTATCATATGGCTAAGAAACCATATCAATGCTTTTACAGTATTATTTTATAATACTCCTTTTACTGTACGCACTTTACTTTATAATGAGTATTGCAATTGTGGCAATTCATTTCTCTTGCATGAGAAAGAAGACTGCTCAATAAATTACACCTTTTATTGAAAACGCCCGTCTCTCTATTTCTCTGCACTCTGGTGAAACTAAGTACGCACGATTGACTGAGTGAAATAATTGTCTATTGTTTTCACACGACTCTAGAGATACACTCTTTATTCTGAGGGAGCAAAGTTGTCATGTTTATGGTTGGCAGAAGCTAATCCCTTCTTGTCTATCCAGGGAAGTTAAGCTCCTCCTTGTTTACTCGAGAAAGTTTCTAGTGACCTCTGAGCTAGCTGGCAAAACTAATTAAATGTAATATAGTCAGTAGAGACCTAGTCGACCTCAGTCCTACGTCTACACTGCTGTTTATATTATTCCAATGCGCAGAGCCTATTGGGAATATAGGAACTACACTACATGGCGCCCAACGTTTGGTAAGGCGATAATCTAACGCAGGACATTAGAGTAACTCAGTTGTGCTTTTTCACACAGACCCCTTTTTCCCGTAAATACTCCAAAAGACGTCTGGAGTGGGTAAAAGGTTAATATCCACCTGAACTTAGTAGGATGAGAATCCTATGTATTAGGTTTTGGTTTAGTCAACGTTGAAGGATACAGTGTTCCAAAATATTGTGCACCTAATCTTTGTTTCCCTTGAAACTTGATCTGCAACAAAAAACTTTCTGTCAGTAAAAATGGTAGAAAGTGAAGACGAAAGGGAGGCAGCTAGAATAGCAACTCAACTCCTAGCGGATGACACAAGTCTCCAAGAAAATGACCCGAATGCTATAATCATTCCGGTAAATGTATGAAAAACTATAACTATTAAACTTATAGAAAATGGACTATCATCACGAGGTGGTACAGTCATATTCGTGGTAGAGGCCCATGAATATCGGCAGACAGAGGTATTTTATTCATGGATACACTTTCCAGCAGCAAACGCTCTAACAAAAGAATTCCACTATTACAAAATAGAGGAACCTCCGGATGAATACACTCCTTTCGAGGAGGTCGAAATCCCACTAAATTACCAAGAGCACCTGCTCTGGTTTAAAGGCGCCCTAAAACATCAAAATCACATCACCAGGCTCGGTCCACTAGGTAGACCAGGAGCCATGTGGCCGGTTCTAGCCAGCTACACACCACATCCAGACATTGAAAAAATGTCAGACCGAGAGCTCTTAGCTCAACTAAAACTGTTAATTAAAATACACAGACAATTGGTCCAATATGTCATGAGGACTTCAACAGTCCAACCGGCAATATAAATTCCAGAGACCACCCCTCACCAGGGGAACACAAATAAAATCACACCACAAAATATACAATCAGCCATTGGCAAAGTACCTACAAAACGGGAACAAATTCCATTCTGGTTAGCTCAGAAAATCACTCAAATAGAGGAGGTATTTCCTGATACTACGTCCACTGAGAGACACAGAATTCTGACTATCTGTCTTCCAATGGGGATCGCACCACATGTGGAGGACTGTGACACTTGGGGCACAGTCTTTGCTTCGATTTACACAAAAACACATGGTGTTCCGTCCATGGCGGTTATACCAGACGTACTAGGACAGATTCAAAATGAATACGGCCCAGAACCTGCTTTAACTCTGGGTATGAAATTACTGAAAGACTTCAAACAGGTCTCGGCTATATTATTAGCCAACATAAAAGGAGAAGCAGCATCTGTGGCGATCCGCCAGAGATTGAAAGAAACAGATATAGCAGACCAACCATTTGAACTTGCCAGAATCATAGAAAATCCTATGAAGAACTAGGTAGAGATAGTTTGGGTGGGAAACCAGTAAAACCCCAACTACTTGAAAATCCTGAAAAAACATTTATTAAAAATAATCTAAATACTCCAAAAAAAAGATTAGATGGAAATAAACAATCCACTCCCACGGAAAAAAGATTCCAGTCCAGAGGAAGGTCTCCTCAACGGAGAAATAGATCTCCAGAACGAAGTGGCAAGTCTCCCCAGAGGGAGCCCTCTGAGAAAAGACACAACCTTAGAGATAGAGATAAATTGAGAAAACCTGACATATATCAAGATATTGATACACGTCCCTCTCGATCTTTTCAGACTTCCTCACAGAAATCGGAAAGAAGAGGACGGTCAGAACACAAAGGAAGAGCACGTCAAGTCCAAAGACAAAGAACCTGCTCATCAAAGTAAAAAATTACAATTTCCAAGAAAGAAGGTAGCCAGTATTAAAATAATAAAACATGCCGAGGATATTGGGGACACAACTGAAAAACGGAGAGTGGGCCCAGACAATGCTAGACAGCGCAGCAGAAGTGACAATAGCTCGCAAGATCTTGATGAATCTTTTGGAGACAGTGGACACGAATGAATACATTCAAGTGGAAACTGCAGACACCAGAGTTAGCAAACCCCATAAAATATATGAGATAACATTATGTATAGAGGGGGACAAGACTAGGAAAGTAAGGGGTCTCTTTTGGGATAACCTTTTGAAAGGTTATGACATCCTGTTAGCTGATATAGACTGGCCACCAGAGTTTGTCAGGGAGTGCCCTCATGGCGAAGAAATGATTATGCCTGCCTTCTCAAATCATATTTCAACTCATAAAAAATCCATATATGCAAGCAAATGGGCAGTGGCCCAAGCTCCTGCATTATATAAAAATCATGTAGGATTGGATGAGGACTCTCCTCACCATAAAATCCAGTTAAAAAATCAACCCACTGCACAAAGGCAGTATCCAGTTAAACAAGAAGCTAAAAAGCAAGTCAGGGAGATCTTAGATCAACTTGAATACCAGGGGGTGATTGAAACATGCACCTCACAAATGAACAATCCTTTGTTTCCTGTCTCCAAGCCAGACGATTCATATCGTCTAGTTTTGGACTACAGACACCTAAACTCATGTTGCAAAACTTTTGCAGTACAAAACTCAGACAGTGCAGCACTAATGAATAACATCTTGCGCAAAAAATATAAAACGACATTAGATATCTCTAATGGATTCTTTTGTCAAAACATTGCATCTGAAAGCAGGTATTTGACCGCTTTCTCAATAATGGGGTCGCAAAAACACTTCTGTCGACTCCCACAGGGATGCAAGAATAGCCCAGGATTATTCTCAGCAAGAGTAACAGAGTTACTACAAATATATGATGATGAAGCATTATCTTATGTCGATGACATCTATCTCACAGATGATGACCTGGAGACTCACTTGAAAAGAGTGAACACCATAATACTTGGGTTCGCAGCTGAGGGTTACAAATTCAACTTTAAAAAGTCAAGAATTGCCCATCTAACTGTCCTGTTTTTAGGATATGAATTATCAAGTGAAGGCAAAAGCCTAGCAGACAACTTCTTAGAGAAGTGTGCTGTACTCCAAGCACCTAAAACGCTGAAGAACTTACAATCAATATTAGGTTTCCTGAATTTCGGAAGAACATACATTCTAAATTATGCAGAGAGAGTTAAACCTCTCTATGAATTAATAAAACCTGATTTCAAACCAATAAATTGGACTCAGAAACACACAGAAATTTTAAGATCATGGCAAGCAGACATGTTAGCTAAAGCAAAATTGCAAACTCGCGAAAACATACGCAACCTTGTAATCCGAATCATCCCAGGAAGATGCGTATTCACGTACCTAACCTCTAATGAAGGAGAAACGGTACCAATAGCTTACAAATCACACTTGTACACACAAGCTGAAATGAAATTCAGTTCTACTGAAAAAATTCTAACTGCGGTTCAAACTGCGGTAGCAAAAGAAAGAGCCCAAGCCCAAGGAAGAAGGATAACTGTCTTTACAGCAGAATCAGCCCTTGAGGCATTAACAAGCCCACGCAATTTGAATGCCGTGACATTAGATCAAAAATGGATACAATGGAAAAATTCTCTTGCTGCAGAAGACGTGAAATACTATTTTGACCCGAAAATGAAAAAACTAGAAAATCTAGAATATGAAGGAGAATATCCTCTGTCAATCGAAATTCTACCTCTCGAACAGTACACATGTGTAATCTACATGGACAGATTTGCACAACACTACGATGTAGAGAAAAGATCCTACAACGCAGCGTGCACGATTGTTAAAGGTCGCTGGCGCTTTGGTAAATTCAGACCATTAATTACCAAAACTGAATCACTCAGAAACTATTCAACTCAGCGAGCTGAAATAAGATCTTTAAAGATGGCGCTTGAAAATGCCGATCGCGTGCGATTCGCATTTCTGCATCAAATCTTACAATAATGACATGCAGACCTGGATACAAAACGGTTACAAAGATGACACAGGTGCCACAATAAAGCATAAAAAGCTTTGGGAACAAGTGGTTCTTTTGCAGAAAGAACTACGAAAGACTCATGTGATACATACACTGAGTCATCAACGTGATGGCGTTCCCGTTGCAGGGAATTCATTGGCTCTCAGAGCCACAGCGGAAGCGGTTAAACCGGCTTCCGTAGCCACAAAAAAGCATTCTAGAAAATACATAGACGGAGAAACAATGCTAGCGGTAAAAGCGTCTTTAAAAGGCGACTATGCTTCTGTGCCCCAGGGGGGCGACCCTGTTTACTATCAGGCACGGACTTTGCCCACTGATGGACCCATCGGGGACACTTGCTCCTCCTTGGGGAGGTGGGAGCTAGAGGATCTACCACTGCCATTAAGGCTGAGGTGGACTACTTGGAGTACCCGTTTCTTTTTTCCAGAATCTGTAACCTGTATTTAGCTCTGTACATTGGCCCAGGGTACGTGGAACTAGTTCATTGGGTTTCCTCTTCGCTCGATTAGCTATCTAACCTTTGTGCTGGTTGCCACTGCGTGGGAACATGGGCGGATTGTGCCATGAGTTGTTTACAAAAAATTTCATAAACATATCTTTGACAAAAAAAGGCGACTATGCAGCATTACCTCTGAACTATCCACTCAGTTATACATACATAACTGATACAAACTCTGTTCCTTTTGCTCAAATCCCTGGAGTGGGGGATAGAGTAATTCCAAACACGAACAGGAGAGTCTTTTTAATAGAAGACACACACATGGGATTGGGTCTAAGACACCAAGAGATCATGAAATCTCTAAAAGAATTACAATCAGAATACTGGTGGCCGGGGATGAACTTGCAACATTACAAATTTGCAAAGGATTTTCCAGACTGCAACCGAGATCGCAGTCATGAACCGACCGGAGTATTGCCAGGACCCCTTTGTTAGAAAACATCAAGCTATCTATACGCAGAAATCCAGCAGGAGAAATGCGTCCCCATAAATATTAAGACTAGATTCACTTAAAATGCAGACACCAGCGCTCGGCTGACGCCAGAACTGTTATAAAAGATTTGCGAGTCTTTATCGGCATATACGCAATTGGAATGCTACATTCTGACCAGGGTCCTGCGTTTAGCTCTCGAGCTTACAAAGAGGCCATGACCAGCATGGGCATTGCATTGCGGTACTCTTCTCCATTCCATCCTGAGGGAAATGCGGTAGTGGAAAGAAAAAACCGTGACATAAAGCAATCTATAACGGCGAGGGTATTAGGCTCAGGTGATGGGTGGGTCAAACATTTAACAAGTGTCCAACGTAGTCTTAACAATCTGCCAAGAAATTCTCTAAAAGGTCTCACTCCCTACGAACTATTGTTCGGTACTAGAATGCATATTCAGGACTTAGATAGTCACACTTCAGTGGTAAAAGAAAAATGCTTTGATATCAAAGACCGTTTGGCTGTTTTACAGGACTTAAATGAAACAAGAAGAAACCTGAGTAACATAAAGTTAAAACAACAGCCAACAGCCACTGAAGAAAAACCACCTGTCCCAGCAAGACCTGTCTGGATTGCAAAGATTGGGAATCTGGTCAGAGAGAAGATCGCGGTTAAGAAGGAATTTGGGCCTTCTTACAGAAAAGCAGTACCTGTCTTAGCTGTCAGCAGAACAAGATCAGTTGTACTACCGCCCCTTGCTGGTAAAAAGGAGAACCGAGTTGTATCCATCGACCTGGTAAAACCACAATCATGTGGCCAATAATAAGTAGTAGGCCCAGTGGACTCCCAAGAAATAGCAGAATACCAAAATTTGCTACAATCCAAGAGGTTCAAACTGAGAGACTAATCACATTTGATAAACCTGCAGTGAATAAAAAAGGACTATGCAACAAAGCCATGGAACTTGTGCCTCTTGAAACCCAAATTGCAACAGTTTGTCAAGAAACACCAGTCTACAACGATGTAGCCTCAGACTATGCTAGTGAAACAAAGAAAAATCCAAAAGCAAATGAAAATCCGGAAGCAATTCCAACAATTGGCAGAACTGCATCTGGCTACTTCATCAATTTCGATGACTTTTCTGATGATCCAAGTGAACATGAAGAAACGCCAGCAACAAAAACTTTCAAAGACAAAGTAACTGAACTCTTTCATCAACTCAAAGAAACCTATCTGATTTCTCCATGGATTGAATTTTGGATTGTGTTAGGTGTACTTTTCCTCCTGATTTGGCTCATCATGGTTCTATGTTTGGGAAAATTCATTGATGGAACATATAGTACAATGGACACAGCAAGTCAGAACATCAACTTGGTCCTAAAGCCTCACACATCCTCTCACATCACAAAAAGAGAACTGTCACCAGTGCCAATCCAATACCCGGTGGGGTAGCATGGGACAAAATGGATTATGAAATCTATGGCCCAATTGAGCTCTTGAAATATCCACACCAGTTCAAGGTTTCATTAAGTGACTTTCTAAGACCAAGTACTTTCTCTGATGATTGGGACTTTGAAAATATTAATAATATGATGTCAGATTTAGTAATGTCAGCAAAATTTACAGAACATGATTATTTACAGGGTTCATCAAATTATGAAGACATGTACTGCTATAATCACTTTGGTCATCACTATTTGCATAAATCTGCACAGCCTAGAAATGTTTTTAATTATAACCAATGGGAACATTGTGCAACGCCGCCTAAAGGCAGCTCGAAAACATTTTATGAGAAATTCCCATACTTCTCAGGTTTTAACACAAGTGATGCAGAAACGTTTTATTTTAGAATGTTAAATAAGACAGGAATGAAAACAATGTTGACAAATACTAAATTGATTTATTCTGAAACATTTTATGAAAAAAATGACTACATTTGGTTTTGAATTCTGGAAAAACAACATTGAAACAAAAACCATCTGGGGTACAAAAGACTGGCAGGTCCAAGGTTTAGAAGCATTACTTAGAGCCTGCATGATCCCAGAACAATTAATATTCCTGAATGACACCATTCAGCAAACAACCTGTCTCGGCATAGAAAAAAATAAAAGACTTAAACAAACCGTCTATTCCGAAGCCCATGACTGATAGTAATAGCACTACAGATGTGGAGATAGACGTATCCCATATTTTACACCAAAACAGAACAAATCCTGATTGGAAAAAATGGTTGATCTGGCCCACAGACACAAATAACTGTCAAGTTAGATGCCTGAACAAAATACAGGGGTTTAAACAGACCAGGGCAGATCCTAGATACTCCCAGAGACAACATCCAGGGATAGTTACAACATACAGTGTAGGGAAACTCTGCCTCGAATGGCTACAGAAATCCACACTGGCTGAAATTAAGCAACACTTGACTTTACTTAAAGACGGTGCTGACTTGCGGGATTTCATACTGGGACCACGCAAACAGCTTCAAAAACGTTTCATAGCGGCCGGTATATATGGCTGGAAACAACGAGGCTTGGAAAGAAACACAAATTGAAACAGCAGAAAAAATACGAGAAATTGATCGTATTCATTTGGAAAAATAACTTTCTGTTGTGGACAATGGGTTAACGACTCTGTCCTACAGAATATATTCACTGGACAGTATTGTATCATCTGCTATTGATATAATAGAGCAGGACATACTAATGTTACAACATGGTCAGTCCCAATTACGTTCTATTGTACAGCTTGGCTGGATGTTGCAAAATCTGCGTTCAGGGTATGTGCCATGGCGTTTAATCAACGTAACGTCATTATTCTCTATCTTTAACCTTACCGATAAACAAAAAGGAGCAGACTATACGATTCTGAGCATTGAAAAACTTGAGAGATTACCATTGACAATGTCAGAAAGACCTGTCATTGAATGGATAATACACGGAATTATTACAATTCCGATAACAACTTTCCAGTTTAAATATTGCCAAGAGTATATACCAGAGGGCCAGTATGAAAGGTTGGGTAAAGGATGCATCAAGGCAACATGGAAATTACCTTATACACACAAATGTTATAGTGAAAAGAAAAAAGAGGTATTCCTCGCTGGTAACAATTGTAAAAAATCACTAAGTGGTACACTCCTGTGTCAAGGTATAAACTTGCATGGAGCCTGCGAAGGGTCTTCAAATAACCTTTCATGTCACCTGCACGGCACTCCGGCAGCACAGATAGAGCAATTTTTTAGACAGCCTTCCAACGGCAGTTACGTTCTAATAAGTGACCACAGCTGTTGTGGCATGGTGCCAGGAAAAGCCTATCTCGTGAGCGTTAGTTCCATGGTCACTTGCTGTATGCAAGTATTGTATCCAAACAGCAATCCAGACATGGAGGCGGCAATATGGCCTCGTTTGAATATCTCTTCTATTCGAATTGATACTTTAAGCAGAATGAAGTCTATTCTTTTACAGACAACTGTGCCTTTAACCTAGTCCAAAGAAACATATGATCTGCAAGTTGCAAGGACAGCAGCAGAGATACAGTCCCTATTATCAACAAATTGCCCCGTACATTTCGTAGAAAAGTTAAGCCAAATTTTAAACATGTCTGATACCAGTGGCATCGCACATGTATTTAAGACAATTTTTTCGGGACTGTTAACACCCTTTGAAACAGTTCTGGGCATCTTTCTGAATTTTGTCCATTCTGTCTTCGGCGGTCTGCCTCTACTTTTGGGTCTCGTAGCAGGAATTTTATTTTTGATCCTTCTGCTCCGATATGGCAAGCCAAGCCACAGACAAGACTCCAGCAACGATGGGAGAAACGATCCTAGCTATACGCTACCGGGATCGCATCACTAAAATCCTTGGATTAGCCCGGCTAAGAGATCTAAGTGCAACCTGGTTTCTTTCATTCAGACCTATCTGGCAAGATTGCATCTTACCTGTGCTTCGATGTCTGCTATGCGGAGAAGAATGCGTGTTGGACATCTGTCTTACACTACCATCAGCAGTACCAATGGATACAGATACCTTGCTAGGTCCGGTAACGACTCATGCATCATGTTGTCCCCAGCGGCTACCTATTCTGATGACGACATTCATTGAGACTTCACCACTACGAGTAGGTGGCGGTGAAGTACGAGAGGAAAGCAGCACCAAACAGGTACAACCTTCTGTTAGCATTGCTGATCCTGACATCGATGATAGCAATCATTCTCACATAGGCACAATCTCAGCATTTTCATACTTGGTCGAACTTTCACCTGATGTCGTAGACCAATTTTTTGCAAGCCTGTCTGAAATGATGTTCTCCCCTGAACAAAAAGAATAACTTTTTAAAAAAACAACAAGCACACAGCGTTCCCTGAACTCTGAATTCGGCCTTCAGTTTTTGATAAACATAGCTACTGAAAACAATTGGAACTATTCTTTCCCTTGATAGCAAAATTATTTTTTTTTCACTTCCAAAATATTTACCCTTTTTCTGGCACAAAGTACTCTGCTTAAAGTAGAACTATTCTTAGAGAACAGAGCTTCTATTTTAGGAACTCTAGAGACAATATTTTACCTCAGCCTCTAGCACATCTACAGCATTTGTATAAATATGTGATGGAATGGTCTCGACCTTCTTTTCTGTATTAAGAGCCATTTCATGTGTAATTTTCGCAATTCATTCAGCTAATATATAAATGCATTTAACAGAATGATAACACTGCTTGAAAATCGTACAGTACCAATACTCATTTTTGTATATTTACCATATACCATTTCAAATGCGATTTTTGTATTTTGGGGTGGGTTGTTAAACACACATGCATCGTTATGTTTAATATTGCTTAGTTTTTAGTAATGATGGACATTAATTCGTGGAGTGGGTGTTGTGTTTCTATCTAGGACCCTAATTCGATATTACCGATTTGTGCCCTTATATGGCTATAATAAATAATATCCTTATAAAGGCATAAGAATCATATCCATATTTAGTAATAGCCCATGCAGTCCAAATACGGCAAGGCTACCGCCTAGACTCCTAGAAATTACAACGCGTTCTTTAAACAAACCAAACCTCCAGCAACCTCGGAATTCCCCATGCTTTTGTTTTGATTTGTCCTAGAACTTCTGCGAGCACTGAAAGAACGGCCAGTTCTTAGTGACATCTTTTATTGATGTCTTATGTCCAACCTTACGTCAAACCCGGCACCTTTCAGGTATAAATATACCAACGTTGCCTTAAGCAAAAACACGGTGGTTTGGAGCAGAGCAGCTATCTACTTGCCCGAGAGCCCAGCTGATGCGAGAGCCCACGGACGCCGCCCCTCCCTTTTGACGCACTGAGAAAGACGCTGTCTTTTTCTCCAGCCGAGAAAATCCAGCTCCGGTGTTTCTAGCCGCCCTTGCGGGTTGCTGGGATATCGAGTTCTGAGAGAGAGATACCAGACCTCCTTCATTCTATTACCAAGGTACGGAGCTGACTAAACCCTTAAGAGAATTCTTGATTCAGATCCTTGGCAAAAACCAACTTAACTTAAACTGCTACTTACTTACTCCTTCCCACGTATTAGGCTTAGGTCAGGTACACCGGGGTAGGCGTAGATTAGAAGCACCAGTTGAGTACGTTAGTCAATGTTTTAATGTATGTATATATTTTATCCATTTTAAAGTATCATATGGCTAAGAAACCATATCAATGCTTTTACAGTATTATTTTATAATACTCCTTTTACTGTACGCACTTTACTTCATAATGAGTATTGCAATTGTGGCAATTCATTTCTCTTGCATGAGAAAGAAGACTGCTCAATAAATAACACCTTTTATTGAAAACGCCCGTCTCTCTATTTCTCTGCACTCTGGTGAAACTGTAGTGTAGTTCCTATTATCCCAATAGGCTCTGCGCATTGGAATAATATCTTCAATAGTATAGACGTAGGACAGAGGTTAACTAGGTCTTCTACTGACGATATTAGACTTAAAGTTTAGTGTTTGCCAGCTAGCTCAGAGTTCACTAGAAACTTTCTCGAATAGACAAGGAGGAGTTTAACCTCCCTGGATAGACAAGAAGGGATTTAGTTTCTGACAACCATAGAACATGACAACTTTGCTCTCCCCTAATCAAGAGTGTATCTCTAGAGTCGTGTGAAAACAAAAGACAACTTATTTTACTCAGTCAGTTCAGTGCATTCTTAGTTTCACCAGATTGTAGAGAAAAGGAAGAGACGGGCGTGTTCAATAAAAGATGTTATTTATTGATCAGTCTCTTTTCTCATACAAGAGAAATGAATCGCTATTATTGCAATACTTATTGTTAAGTAGAGTGCATATAGTAAAAACAGAATTATAAAATAATACTGTAAAAGCATTGATATGGTTTCTTAGCCATATGATACTTAAAATGGATAAAATAGATACATACATATATACATTGACTAATCGTACTCAACTGGTGCTTCTAACTACGCCTACCCCAATGTACCTGACCTAAGCCTAATACGTGGGCGGGAGTAGATAAGTAGCAGTTTAAGTTAAGTTTGCTTTGCCAAGGGTCTGCTTCAAGAATTCTCTGCAAGGGGTTATTCAGTTCAGTGGAAAAGGAGAGAGCTTTCCCTAATGAACCCAGAAAGGACTGGGAAATTTGTAGCAACAAGAAGATTCCTTTCTGTGGTGTTTTGAATGGAAAAAGATTTTCTTAACATAAAGTAGCTAGTAGACCCCGACAACTGTCTAGAAGACTCAAATATCCTCAATTACACATATATCAATATACCAATACACCAAAGATTTTAGTAAAATGTCACATTTATTAAAAAAGAAAGATATTTCTCATATCTAATGATTAAACAAAAACAATTTCTTGCCATAAAGTTACATACATGTTATATTTCATACACAAAGATACAATGTACCAACATATAAAAACAATTTAAAAGCCTGTGTTGTCGACGCGTTTCGGTGCTTAGATGGATAGAACACCTTCCTCAGGACTAGGATTAAAAACTTCATGAATCTAAAAAGTATATGGGACATTGATTAGTATACAATAAATGAGGATTATAGAGTTTATTTACAAAAAAGATTTTTCTATTCTAGAGTCATACAAGGTCATAGCTACAAATAAT
Source organism: Lissotriton helveticus (assembly GCF_964261635.1). Lineage (NCBI taxonomy): Eukaryota > Metazoa > Chordata > Amphibia > Caudata > Salamandridae > Lissotriton > Lissotriton helveticus. The sequence continues at coordinate 648,385,274 of NC_136059.1, forward strand.
CACAAATTCTTACTATTATGGCATATTCAATTGGCAGTACCAGTCTTGATCCTGGGGTGGGGTAGTCTTTATAGTTTTGTAAACCTCCGCTTATTCGTCTAGAGGATCTGCATGTAAAATAACGATCACAATCAATTTGTAATCCATTTTACACTATAATGCATGAACTACGCATTCTGCCTATTCAGATTAAGAGCTTACTTTGTGATAGTACGTAGAGTTTATGAGAATTATTCCAAGCGCTTAGGGTGTATCTTGGTCACTTTTATGTCTTAATCCTCCGCTTAATCGTCTAAAGGATCTGTATATGAAGTAAAGATCACATTCAATTTGTAATCCAGCTAGCACTATAAAACATAAACTGCACATGCTAGCTATCATAAATAGAAGCTTACTTTGTAATAATACGTGGAGTTTATGTTAGTGGAGCCTCTTTCAAGCGCTTTGGAAGTCGCTTGATTCCCTTTATGTCATCACATAGGGTCCTCAGGGGAATAGAAGGTTCGTGGTCGTCACTTCTTAATAAACTTGAAGGCGAACTGAACACCTAAATAGACAATGAAGGGGATTTCGGTTTTTAAAGTATACTAGAATATGATTAATTTACACGCATAAACAGGGTGCCACTCTCTCAACATAGTGTGCATAGATCTTTTGAGAAAAAAAGGCGGGTTTTTTGCGGGGGTTTAAGAAACCTCGTATATGCATTTATTGTTAATATTGCAAAAACACGAGTAATAGTTTGTTAGTGGTCTTAACTTTAAGTTACAAAGCACACACAGGGGGAGCAAAAACCGACATGGTGCAAGTAGACGGTAAAAACCGTAATGCAAAAGGCAGTTTCTACATTAGTTTGCCTAGATATGTGGCCGATGGTTCGAATAGGGACAAAGGCGAAACCCCCAGGTTTAGTGATAAAATTCGCCTTCTTACCTCAATCGGTGTCGATGCGAACCGTCCGTCTGGTCTCCCCGGTCTCCAGAGTCGATATGGAGACTGGGGCACATTCGATCTATTTATGCGTGCGGCTAATATTTTAATTAGATAATAGCCCGCACCTGATTTCATTCACGCTGTTATTGCTTCTAGGAGTCGCGCCATTTTGGTAGTTTTTACTATACCGGTTTTAGTGTATTTATATGATGGGCTCCATCATATAATTGCCCAATTTACGAACCGACATCGGCCCACATAGTTATGTGGTTGTATAATATGAGCGCCCTTAACAACCTATATATTTGTGCATCGAACCATCATGTTACTAAATATCATCGATAAAGCCTCCAGTGAGTCTATGGTATTGCAAATTACCAATATGGTGCCCATGCTCGCTCTTGCTCTATACAGAATAAATCCGCTCCCACTTGTGGATTATACTTAAACCAGCACAGTAAAAACTACCAAAATGGCGCGACATCTATAAGCAATGATATATAGAATGAGTCTGTTTTCACTTGTGGATTACACTAAAACCGGTATAGTAAAAACTACCAAAATGGCGCGACTCCTAGAAGCAATAACAGCGTGAATGAAATCAGGTGCGGGCTATTATCTAATTAAAATATTAGCCGCATGCATAAATAGATCGAATCTGCCCCAGTCTCCATATCGATTCTGGAGACTGGGGAGACCAGACGGACGGTTCGCATCGACACCGATTGAGGTAAGAAGGCGAATTTTATCACTAAACCTGGGGGTTTCGCCTTTGTCCCTATTCGAACCATCGGCCACATATCTAGGCAAACTAATGTAGAAACTGCCTTTTGCATTACGGTTTTTACCGTCTACTTGCACCATGTCGGTTTTTGCCCCCCCTGTGTGTGCTTTGTAACTTAAAGTTAAGACCACTAACAACCTATTACTCGTGTTTTTGCAATATTAACAATAAATGCATATACGAGGTTTCTTAAACCCCCGCAAAAAACCCGCCTTTTTTTCTCAAAAGATCTATGCACACTATGTTGAGAGAGTGGCACCCTGTTTATGCGTGTAAATTAATCATATTCTAGTATACTTTAAAAACCGAAATCCCCTTCATTGTCTATTTAGGTGTTCAGTTCGCCTTCAAGTTTATTAAGAAGTGACGACCACGAACCTTCTATTCCCCTGAGGACCCTATGTGATGACATAAAGGGAATCAAGCGACATCCAAAGCGCTTGAAAGAGGCTCCACTAACATAAACTCCACGTATTTTTACAAAGTAAGCTTCTATTTATGATAGCTAGCATGTGCAGTTTATGTTTTATAGTGCTAGCTGGATTACAAATTGAATGTGATCTTTACTTCATATACAGATCCTTTAGACGATTAAGCGGAGGATTAAGACATAAAAGTGACCAAGATACACCCCAAGCGCTTGGAATAATTCTCATAAACTCTACGTACTATCACAAAGTAAGCTCTTAATCTGAATAGGCAGAATGCGTAGTTCATGCATTATAGTGTAAAATGGATTACAAATTGATTGTGATCGTTATTTTACATGCAGATCCTCTAGACGAATAAGCGGAGGTTTACAAAACTATAAAGACTACCCCACCCCAGGATCAAGACTGGTACTGCCAATTGAATATGCCATAATAGTAAGAATTTGTGATTATTTGTAGCTATGACCTTGTATGACTCTAGAATAGAAAAATCTTTTTTGTAAATAAACTCTATAATCCTCATTTATTGTATACTAATCAATGTCCCATATACTTTTTAGATTCATGAAGTTTTTAATCCTAGTCCTGAGGAAGGTGTTCTATCCATCTAAGCACCGAAACGCGTCGACAACACAGGCTTTTAAATTGTTTTTATATGTTGGTACATTGTATCTTTGTGTATGAAATATAACATGTATGTAACTTTATGGCAAGAAATTGTTTTTGTTTAATCATTAGATATGAGAAATATCTTTCTTTTTTAATAAATGTGACATTTTACTAAAATCTTTGGTGTATTGGTATATTGATATATGTGTAATTGAGGATATTTGAGTCTTCTAGACAGTTGTCGGGGTCTACTAGCTTCTTTATGTTAAGAAAATCTTTTTCCATTCAAAACACCACAGAAAAGAATCTTCTTGTTATTCAGTTCAGTACCTGGGATTTAGAAGGCTGGAGGGCTGGTATCTCTATCTCAGGGCTTGATATCCCAGCTGCCTGCAAGAGCGGCTGGAAGCGCCGGAGCTGGATTTCTCGGCAGGAGAAAAGGCAGCGTCTCTTTCTCAGCGCGTCAGAAAGGAGGGGCAGCGTCTGTAGGCTTCGCTGTCAGCTGGGCTCCTCGGCAAGTCTCGCTGCTCCAATCTTGTCACCACCTCGTGTGTTTGCTTAAGGCAATGTCGGTATTATTTATACCTGAAAGGTGCCGAGATTGACGTAAGGATGGACAAAAATACGTCAATAAGGATGTCATAAGAACTGCTCGTTCGCACATTCTTTACTGAAGTTCTCGGCTAAATCAAAACAATGGCTGCGGGGATTTCCCAGGTCGCTGTAGGTTTGATTTGTTTTGAGAACTCCGTATGCCTATTAGGGGGCTGGAGAAATAGTGCTTGCCTAATGAGATGGCATGCGCTATGACCTAATCAGATAACGGGCTTCTGTGCCGTTGTATGGCTAATCAGATAACGGGTATTTGTGCAGTTGAATGGCTGCTAGTTAATTATTAACCAGACAAGGGTCAGAAATAGGGGGATCGATACAGTACCCATAGTAAATACATCACAAAACTAAGTACGCACGATTGACTGAGTGAAATAATTGTCTATTTTTTTCACACAACTCTAGAGATACACTCTTTATTCTGAGGGAGCAAAGTTGTCATGTTTATGGTTGTCAGAAGCTAATCCCTTCTTGTCTATCCAGGGAAGTTAAACTCCTCCATGTTTCCTCAAGAAAATTTCTAGTGACCTCTGAGCTAGCTGGCAAAACTAATTAAGTCTAATATAGTCAGTAGAGACCTAGTCGACCTCAGTCCTACATCTACACTGCTGTTTATATTATTCCAATGTGCAGAGCCTATTGGGAATATAGGAACTACACTACAGCACGTTGCTCTCACTTCTTCATTGCTTGAGCCTTGGGTCTGTTTAATGGCTCACCACCTGCAGGGCCACCATTTCAGCCGTCCATCTTCTCACGGTTCCAGGATTCCTTTCTAGGGGCATCACTCCTTGCCAGGCTGCTCCACAGCAGGGCCCGCATGGGAGTTAGTTATCCTTCTCTCTCTTTAAGGCACAGAGTCCTTTTCCGTGGCCCTACAGCGCCCCCCGGGCTTCCATATACCCAAGACCTCCTCCACAAGGGTATGATGCCTCTGGCTAAGCAGGATTACGACCTCCTTGTTTGGGAGCTATGCTAGGGCACAACTATTCAGCCTTCTTTCATGGCCATGCCCACGGCAGACTCCTGGGGTGGCCAGTTGGAAGATGTGGTCCCATTTATCGTAGAGGAGCAGACAGAGATTACCCTAGTGTCCTGGATGATTAGGAGATGCTGCCAAAAGCCCATATGCCTGTAAATACCTCTAAGTATAGGCTGTGGGTCACCATCAATTGGCAACAGATGAAGGCTCTGGGGACTCAGGAGCCAGCATGACTACTTTGAGGTGTCAGGTGTTCTTGTCAGAGCAGATTCTCCCTAACACATGCCACCAAGTCATTGTCGCAGACAACTGTGAAAGTCATCTACCAGTTACTTTGGCTCCCTTTGAGTGGAGGGGTCTCAGGTTCTATAAAAATAGCTGTGAGCCTTGCCATGGCTGTAGATTGTCTGTTGAGCAGTGACCTCAAGCACACTATCTGGAAGGAGGTAGACCTCAGGTCACACTTGAAGATGTTGGGATTGCCTGAATGGAACAGTATGACCACAAGGTCCATGGCTGCCAAAGAAGGTAGTCAAGGAAGTGACCTGCCTGAGCTTTCTTGATGGTATGTTGAGGGTAGGCCTACCCGGGATGAATTCTGAAAGGACCAGAAAGAGTGCCCCACTCGAGAGGGTTTGGGAGGCAAGCTGAGGCCCAGGCAGCAGGTGATACCTCTGGAAATCACCTTATTTATTGAGAGAATTACCTTCTTTCCAGTGAGTGTAAGGCTACTTGACCTGCGGCAGAATATATGCTGGTGGTCCCTCAATGTTACAGGGCATTCCTACTGGGGTTAACTCACGAGCTCCCCTGGCAGGACATCTGGGGCAAAAGAAGACCTTCAGCAGGGTTGTCACCCACTTCTATTGGCCCCGGATGAAGACTATTGGAAGTCAGGGAAAAAGCTCAAACCTCCCTTGACCCCATTGCCTATCATTGGCACTCCCTTTGAGAAGGTGTCCATTGACATTATTGGTACCTTGTGACCCAAGACAGCTTTAGGCAAAATATTCATCCTGGTCTTGGTGGGTCACACCACCTGTTACCCGGAGGCCATCCCTCTGAGGTTGGTGACGGCACCTGTGGTAGCCAGGACCCTGATGGGATTTGTACCCATGTGGGTTTCCTCAAAGTGATAATGTCTAAAAGAGGCATAAACTTCATGTCAGTGTATGAATTCCACATGGGATGAGTGTGGAGGGACTGACATGTTCTCCACACCCTGTCACACCCAAACAAGCGGGATTGTGAATAGAGTCAACAATCTTAAATTAAAGGCATGATAATGGACCTATCTGAGCCCATGAGGTGTAAGTGGTTTGTCCACCTGCAGGGTCTTCTATTTGCCTACAGGGAGGTGCCATAGTTGGGAGTTAGGTTTAGCCCATTCAAGCTCATCTTTGGTCACCCTGTTGGCTGAAAAGCTCATAGACAGGCTGGGAGCTTATACGTTTCTCAGAACTTTTGACCTTACATCAGGGTACTGGAAGATTGCTCTGACTGAGGGGCAAAAGAGAGGTCTGCATTCTCTACCCAAGAGGGCCACTTCTAGTTTAGGGTGATGCCCTTTGGTTTAAAGAGTGCCCCTGCCACCTTTCAGAAGTTGGTCAACAGGGAACTAGCTGGGAAGAAGGCATTCTGTACCCCCTGCTTAGACAACATAGCTATCTTCAGCTCTAGCTTGGAAGAACACCGATACCACCTTCAGGAGGTGCTTCATGCCATGCAGCAGGCCATCCTGACTATCAAGACCATCAAGTGCCTAATAGAACAGGGTTCCGTGGTGTATCTGGTCCACATTGTGGGCGGGGCATGGTGCTGCCCATCCAGGCCAAGAATTAGAGTATCCTGGCTTCGCAGTCTCCTGAAAAACAGATTGATGTGACGGCCTTCCTGGGCTACCCAGGATTCTATAGGAGGTTTGTTATGGGTTATGCACACCATTGTTGCCCCCTTAACAGAGGTGACTTCCAAGACAGAGGCCTGCCAGAAAGCCCTTGACACCCTCAAGTATGCCATATGTACAGCACCCATTCACAAAGCTCCTGACCTCTCTAAGGAGTTTATCGTGCAGACAGAGACTTCAGAGCATGGCATAGGGGCTGCCTTAGCACAGTTAAATGAGGAGGGACTACGCTAACCAATTGACTTCATTAGCAGGAGGTTACTATCCTTGGAACAGAGGTGGTGTGTGACTGAAAAGGAAGCCTTTGCTGTGGTCTGGGCACTGAGGAAGCTGAGACCATACCTATTTGGGACTCACTTCTGGGTTCAGACAGACCACAGGCCGCTCAGATAGCTCATGAAAGTGAAGGAAAAAATCTGTTGAGGTGGTCCATCTCAGTACAAGGAATGAACTTCCCGATGGAACATTGTCCTGGGTCAGACCACTCTACTGCTGATGGTCTATCCAGGTTCCTCTGCCAAGTGAAGAGAACTCCCTAGCAGTTGGGAGTTCTCCCCACTTTCAGTTGGGGACACACCTGTAAGACCTGTCAGCCTTAGAGTGATTTTCCCCAAACATTTTGCCTTACTCCTCTACATTTGTCAGATCTCATTTTGTTGGCCTTAGTACTCTGTGTACTTTCCATTGCTAGCCAGAGCTAAAGTAAATGTGCTCTATAGCTCTGGAACACACTCTATGTAGGAATCACTGCACGCCTCCTAAAGAGTTTACAAACAATACAGAACTCAGCAGCTAGACTCATCCTCGACCTCCCCAGATGAACCCACATCACAACTCACCTCAAGAAGCCTCACTGGCTCCTGATCCAGAAGAGATGCCAGTTCAAGATGTTGACCCATGCACACAAAGCCCTGCACATGACCTTCTACCAACCGACTGGACACCTATGTCAGGGCGATACAACTTATCTGGCTCACCAAGGTCTTGCACGGGAACAGAGATGCTAGAACCCAAATCCCTCAGAGCAATGTCGGCGGGTCAAGTCACTGAACCCTTCCTTCATTACCCGCAGGGAAGGGGGTGTGGATAAAATAACAAACAGAGAAGAGAATGGTCCTGCGCTGGTTCCCTCTGGACTCTGCCTTCTGATGGCTTGATGGATTTGTGGAAACCTAAAAGCAATAACACAACATTACACTGCTAACATAGGTTTATCATTGTCTACTATTGAATGCGTGCCTTGTCTCTGCTCACCCACCCTTATTGCTACTGGACCTTGCCTCTCTTCTTATGATATGATTAGGCTTCTGCTCAGCTATCAGTTGTCACTAATATCACAATAAACAGCAAACATAGATTATTTTTGTTTCTAGGAACTATGGCTGAATTTACCTAATTCTTTTGAATAGGGAAGATGCACTTACTTCACTGATGTCAAAGCCTTTAGTTAATATGGGTTTCTGTTTTTAAATTGTCTCTCCTTATTTTCTTATCAGATATCTAACTGCTAATAACTGTAGTTCTTTTCTTTTTTTGCAGGTTCTCATAGCCTTCAAAATCGTCTTTGCTGTTATGGTAAGTATTTACATTTTACACATTGACTTCCTTATTCTTGCAACGTCTTTAGGGTTTGAAAGTTCCAATATTACAGGACAACAGTCGAGAATTTAATGCCTATATATATATATATATATATATATATATATATATATCACATTAGATTAATAAGTATGAACTTAGCTTGCTTCTTTCTGTTATTCGCGCAGGAGGCGCCTCTGGCTGGTTCTTGTTCCCTTAGCGTGTGAAGTACTGAGAACTTGACGTGCGGGCGCTTCTCAGCTGATTAACGGCAGTCAGCGATGTTCCTATTTGACGGCGTTGACGGGCGGCTGCTCCTCAGCTGCTCAGCGGCGGCACGCGATGCCTCACTGCCTCTAACTCGGACTCTCACAATTCCTGGAGACTCGCGCTTGGCTTTCTGCGCCGAGTCTTACTTAAACATCTTCTCTCCACTCACTACGATACTTAACTTGACAATTAGGATATACTAAGAACTGACTCTTCGTCGCTTCGAGGAAAGAGACTCTCCTCAGCTAGGGTCTTTAGTGAAGTGCGCGTTTTTCATGGCGCTCGCGCTCCACATAGGATTCTCGGCAGCTGGGGTCTGGAAGACTAGAACGTCTGCTGTCGTCCACGGTGGCAGCGACGGCGGCCATCTTGCGTCTCCAAGAACGCACCTTGTCCATCCACGTCTCTGCAGTACCTCTTAATTTGCTTGACCGCGCAAGTGGATGGGGAATGACAAGGCCCACAGATTGAGTCCTGACAGTACCCCCCAACAAGGTAGATCCTTCCCTTCTTGGCTTAGTAGGGAATCTTTGATGAAAGGATCTCACTAATCTTGGTGCATGAACATCCTCTTCCTGCTCCCAAGACCGCTCCTCTGGGCCATAGCCTTTCCAGTCTATCAAATAATACAGTTTGCCTTTCGACCACTTGGAATCCAAAATTTCTTTTACTTCAAACTCCGTTCCAGTTTCCAACTGAATTGGCTTTGGAGGTAGTTGGCTCCTCAGACTCGTAGATGCCTTTTTTAACAGCGAAACATGGAAGACTGGATGTATTTTCAACTTGGGCGGCAGTTCCAACCGATAAGTGACCTGATTAATTTGTTCCTTGACAGAGTAAGGACCGATGAATCGAGGTTGAAACTTCCTGTTTCCTTTGAGTCTCAAATTTTTGGTACTTAACCAAACCTGGTCACCTTTAAACAGGAGAGGTCCTGCTTTTCTCTTCCGATCAGCATATTCCTTGTATTTTGTTTTTGCAGATCGAAGATTGTTCGTGACTTCCTGTTGGATTTGAAATAAATGTGACATGACTTCTTTTACTGCTGGAACTGCTATTTCCATTTGTCGAATAGTTGCATTTGGATGTCTACCATAATTCACAAAGAAAGGAGAGAACCCTGTCGAAGCATTCTTTGCATTATTGTGAGCAAATTCCGCTGTCCACAAATATTCTGACCAATTCCCTTCTTCTTTTAAAAGGAAGAGTCGTAAGTATTGTTCCAACTCTTGGTTTACCCTCTCTGTCTGCCCATCTGTCTCGGGGTGGTAGCTAGTGGAGAACCTAACCTCCGTTCCCAACCCGTCCATAAAGGCCTTCCAAAAACGGGACACAAATTGGGAACCCCTGTCTGAAATCACTATTTTAGGAATTCCATGTATTTTAACAATCTGGGCGCTAAAGTGAGCTGCTAACTGACTGGCTGTAGGTACCCCTTTTAGAGCTGTGAAATGGGCCATTTTTGAGAAGGCATCCACTACCACTAGAATGGTGTCGAATCCCTGACTTATTGGCAGATCAGTTATAAGATCTAATGTAACTGTGTGCCATGGATGGGGGTGTGTGGGCAGGGGTTGCAATAATCCTTTTGGTGCCTGCCGTTCCGACTTCCCCTGCGCGCAAATCTCACAAGACTTCACATACGTCTCAATATCTGATGTCATTTTAGGCCACCAATAATGTCTCTTGACTAATTCCTCTGTCTTAGCTTCTCCCTTGTGGCCAGCCAGTTTGTCGTCATGACACTCTTGCATTACTTGCTGACGCAACTCGATTGTTGGTAGGTACAAGGCATCCTTATGGTAAGGCAATTGTTGAATTATTCTTCTGTTGGTGTCTTCTTCCACCCACATCTGCATGGCCTCTTCGCTCATGACATCTGCAATTGACTCTTGTAGTTGAATGGTGGTTATGGCTCCGATAACTTTATCACTGGGAATGATTGACTGAATGTCTTTGGAGGTTCTCTGGAACTCAGTACCAATTCTGGATAACACGTCTGCTTTCCCATTTTGGCTTCCAGGACGAAAGGTAATTATAAAATCGTAATCTGCAAAATACAACGACCACCTCAGCTGTCGTGGAGTGAGTGTTCTGGCCGTTTTCAAGAATTTTAAATTACGATGATCCGTAAACACCGTTACTTGATGTCGGGCCCCCATCAAATAATGTCGCCACTCCTTAAAGGCGTCTTTGATTGCCAACAACTCTTTCTCCGTGATGGTATAATTCACTTCAGCAGGAGATAATTTTCTGGATCTGTAGGCAACCGGATGTAGTTGACCCGTAGTTTTGTGCCGTTGTGACAGCACTCCTCCCACCGCCTGATCTGACGCGTCAGTTTCCACATAAAAGGGCTCTGAGGGATCAGCATGTAATAAAACTGGCGCTGTGGTGAAATTCTTCTTTAACAATTGAAAGGCCTCTTCTGCTTCTTCTGACCACTCAAACTTGGTTCCTTTTTTCAGTACCTTGGTGAGCGGGAGGATCTTTTTGGAGAACTCGCTAATAAACCTCCGATAAAAGTTAGCAAATCCTATGAAGCCTTGAACTTCCTTCACACTTCTCGGGGATTTCCAGTTTGTCACTGCTTCCACCTCGCGTTGGTCCATCACGATTCCGGAAGGTGACAGTACGAAGCCCAAGAACTCCACCTTGGTTACATCAAAGGCGCATTTTTCTAACTTCACGAACAATTTATTTTCCTGTAATTTTTGTAACACTCCTCTCACTTGCTCGTGATGTCTTGCCACATCGGAAGAATAGATCAAGATATCATCTATGTACACAATTGCACATTGATCTATAAAGTCCTTCAAAACGTCGTTGATGAAGTGCTGGAAGGCAGCCGGGGCATTGCACAATCCATAGGGCATCACTTGATATTCAAAGAGCCCAAATCTTGTCCGAAATGCCGTCTTCCACTCGTCTCCTTCTCGCATCCGGACCAGATGATAGGCCCCTCTTAGATCGAGCTTTGTATAGATTCGAGCCCCTTTAACTTGGTCTAGAAGCACTGAGATTAGTGGTAGAGGATAACTGTTTTTCTTGGTTATTCTATTTATGGCTCTGTAGTCGATGCACGTCCTCAATTCTCCCTCCTTCTTAGGCACAAAAAACAGAGGCGACGAGACTGGCGATTGGGACGGTCGAATGAAACCATTGGCCAGATATTTATCCAAGTACTCCTTCAAGTGTTGGTGTTCTCTCTCGGTCAAGGCATAGACACGACTGCACGGCAAATTTGACCCTGGCTCTAACTCTATCTTGCAGTCATAAACTCGATGTGGTGGTAAGCATTCTGCTTCTACTTCATTGAATACTTCTGCAAATTCCTTATAATCTTCCGGAATTTCTTGAACGTTGATCACACACAAGGAATGCTCAATGGTACACAAGGCCTGCGCTGGGGTGTTCTTTTCAAATTGACTCTTTGAATTGAAACAATTTTTACAACAATAGCTTGAATCCATCACTATAGTTCTGGAACTCCAATTAATTGTAGGATTATGCTCTGTAAGCCAAGGGAGCCCAAGAATTAATTGGAATTGCGGGGCATCTATTAAATTAAACTGAACTTCCTCCTGATGTCCTTCTCTGGTCGTCAACTGGATAGTCTAGGTATGACTCACAATGGGCCCTGAAGAAAGATTTGTCCCATCTACAGCACGAACTGGTTCACTCTTGGCCTTCCGAATCGCCTGAATTCCAACCCTCATGGCAAATTTCAAATCACAAAAATTTCCCGTGGCGCCTGAGTCAATCATCACGGATACTTCAGTCAAGGTAGTCTGTCTGAATTTCACTTCCATTGTCAAAATTAGATGCGGCTCCGCCGACTGTAGTGTGTTCGCGACTTGGTGTTCATGTGGAGTTATTTCCTGAGTCGCACTCACCTGTTCAACTCCTCCCGCAGGTGGTGCCATTAGTTTTCCTTCGGCTTGAAAGGACCCTTTGGTTTCTTCGGACACTCTCGGACGAAATGGTTTCCGGATCCACAGTACATACATTGGTTGTTGGCTCTTCTTCTTTCCTTCTCTTCTTTAGTCAAAGGGCCCCTTATCGTCCCAATTTGCATCGGTTCAATTCCTGTATGATTCTCAGCGGTTTTAGTGCCATCTGACCGAGCCCGATCAAATCTCGGAGGTATTGTCTTAAATTCTTTCTTCTTCTCCCCACGCCGCTCTCCTTGACGAAAATCTATCTCCAACACTAAATCTATCAGTGCTGAGATTTCGGTAGGCCGGTTAGGAATTTGAGCCAAGGTGTCTTTTAATTCATCTCTCAGCCCACGATAAAACACTGCGGCTCTCTTGCTCTCTGGCCAATTTGTCTCCACAACCAGCTTGTTAAATTGGGCCAGGTATGCTATCAAGTCTCGATTTCCCTGTCGAAGGTCTAAGAGTTCGTTGTCCACCACCTGAGAAATTCTCCGTCGGTCGAATATTCTTAAAAATTCTTGTTTAAATTCCTCAAAATTCCGTAGCAAGGGGTCATCTCTCGTGACTAGGGGCATGGACCACGAAGCTGCATCTCCGCTAAGATATGAGAGTATGAAGGCCACTCTAGATTGCGCGTCGGGGAAGATCGAAGGGCGGCACATGAAATGTAATGAGCACTGTGATAAAAATATCTGCGCTTTCTGAGGATCCCCATTAAATCTCTCTGGAGCTGCTAGTGGAATGACCGGAGAAAGAGAATGTATTACCTGAGTAGTGGACCTATTAGTTGTTTCTAAGACTGGGTTCATAGCTTCTCTCTCTAAACTACTTGGTTGGCGTAGTCTTAACGCCAAATCAGCAGTTTCCTTCCTAGCACTAATCACTTCTTGCCTCAAACTTCGATTCCACTCCCTAACCGCTCCCAATTCCTTCTGTATTGCATCTAAGATTGTACCTAAGGACTGGACATCAATTCCCTCTGCCATCTCTGTTCAGGTGCAAAGGCTACTTGGGCACTTCACTCTGTCAGGGCGATACAACTTATCTGGCTCACCAAGGTCTTGCACGGGAACAGAGATGCTAGAACCCAAATCCCTCAGAGCAATGTCGGCGGGTCAAGTCACTGAACCCTTCCTTCATTACCCGCAGGGAAGGGGGTGTGGATAAAATAACAAACAGAGAAGAGAATGGTCCTGCGCTGGTTCCCTCTGGACTCTGCCTTCTGATGGCTTGATGGATTTGTGGAAACCTAAAAGCAATAACACAACATTACACTGCTAACATAGGTTTATCATTGTCTACTATTGAATGCGTGCCTTGTCTCTGCTCACCCACCCTTATTGCTGCTGGACCTTGCCTCTCTTCTTATGATATGATTAGGCTTCTGCTCAGCTATCAGTTGTCACTAATATCACAATAAACAGCAAACATAGATTATTTTTGTTTCTAGGAACTATGGCTGAATTTACCTAATTCTTTTGAATAGGGAAGATGCACTTACTTCACTGATGTCAAAGCCTTTAGTTAATATGGGTTTCTGTTTTTAAATTGTCTCTCCTTATTTTCTTATCAGATATCTAACTGCTAATAACTGTAGTTCTTTTCTTTTTTTGCAGGTTCTCATAGCCTTCAAAATCGTCTTTGCTGTTATGGTAAGTATTTACATTTTACACATTGACTTCCTTATTCTTGCAACGTCTTTAGGGTTTGAAAGTTCCAATATTACAGGACAACAGTCGAGAATTTAATGCCTATATATATATATATATATATCACATTAGATTAATAAGTATGAACTTAGCTTGCTTCTTTCTGTTATTCGCGCAGGAGGCGCCTCTGGCTGGTTCTCGTTCCCTTAGCGTGTGAAGTACTGAGAACTTGACGTGCGGGCGCTTCTCAGCTGATTAACGGCAGTCAGCGATGTTCCTATTTGACGGCGTTGACGGGCGGCTGCTCCTCAGCTGCTCAGCGGCGGCACGCGATGCCTCACTGCCTCTAACTCGGACTCTCACAATTCCTGGAGACTCGCGCTTGGCTTTCTGCGCCGAGTCTTACTTAAACATCTTCTCTCCACTCACTACGATACTTAACTTGACAATTAGGATATACTAAGAACTGACTCTTCGTCGCTTCGAGGAAAGAGACTCTCCTCAGCTAGGGTCTTTAGTGAAGTGCGCGTTTTTCATGGCGCTCGCGCTCCACATAGGATTCTCGGCAGCTGGGGTCTGGAAGACTAGAACGTCTGCTGTCGTCCACGGTGGCAGCGACGGCGGCCATCTTGCGTCTCCAAGAACGCACCTTGTCCATCCACGTCTCTGCAGTACCTCTTAATTTGCTTGACCGCGCAAGTGGATGGGGAATGACAAGGCCCACAGATTGAGTCCTGACAACCTATGATCTGTTTCCCTCTTCCTCGCAGACACCCCCGGATCCACCGAAGCAACAGCGGAGGAAGCTCCTTATCACACCTGGCAGCCATAACTTGGAACAACCTTGCCCAACACCTCAGGACTGCCTCATCACTCCAGCAATTCAAGAAAGGACTGTGTTTGCGATTCCCAGTGGGTTGCAAACAGAATTGCCTCATCAATATTCATGAGGCAGTTCGCACTTTGTGATCGATTGGGAATGGCTAAAATCACAGGGATGGTGGTCTGCTTGGGTCAGCAGACCACCATGTCTGTTATTGCTTTTCAATAAACCAATTTTGGGGGGGAAATGCAGCCTATTTTCCTTAAATGAAAATGGTATGCATTTCCAGAACAATAATGAAAAGTTTTCTTTTCATTTTTGAGAGTGGACAGTGGTCCGTGGTACCACTTCCTGGACCACTGCCTGATATTAAAAGATGTTTGCGCCCACATTTTCAAATGCAAAGGGTTGCCTTGGGGACCCCTTCCCATTTGTGAATGGATTACCACCAACTTGAAGATAGTGGTACCCTGCGAATGTTTTGCGATTGCAAAACATTCATGCATTCCCCTGCAGCTTACTATTAGGAAGGGATACCCTTAACACGCCCCTTCTTAATACCAACTCACAAAACCTATTTTTTTTAAATGTTTTTATTAATTACAAACTTCTAATCATCACATGTAGTAATTTACAGACATTTCAACCTTATAACATCGGGTGCATATTATTTAACAGCAGACATATATTCAATCAAGCATGTCAGGTGCATAATGATTATTCCTAGACATTTCCTTTCCACAGTCGGGGATATACATAAGTCTCCTCGATATGCATTCCACCCACTCCACTTTTTGTCCCACTTCTTGGTACATCCTCTACATTTAAACACTTCTTTTTCTGCAATCATGCACTTATCCAGTTCAGCTGCTCAGGCTTTTGTCGATGGTCGACCCACTACCCCCCACTTCATTGCAATTGCTCTTGTAACTAGTGTGTAGCCCAAAGTGACCAGTTATTGTTCCACTTTCGTGAGATCGGTCACCTCCCAAATGTTGAGAAGCCCCAATGGTGGAGTGAGGCTGATCTTTTTACCAAGTGCATCTTGCATGTGTGTAGTTTCCCCCTCCCATATGGGTCGCAGGAATGGACAGTCCCATATAGTATGGTAGAAAGTTGCTTCTTGATGACACCCCTTTAGGCAAAATGCATCCTGTCTAGTTCCAATTCTTGCCAGTGTAACCCAGTGAGGTATGTTCTATGTAGGATTTTTAATTGGATGAAACGGAAGCGAAGTGAGATAGCTCCCTTGCTTGGTGACATCAGCTCTGTTTGCCAATCTTCGTCTTTGATGTATCCTTTGTCAGCTTGCCAACGGGTGCGGAGAGCGTGGAAAGGGTCAGGTAAGTTATTGCATAGCTAGCGGTACATTAAAGAAGTAGCTTTGTGTGGGATTGATTCAGAAAGCAGCTGGTCTTCTAGTGGGGAGGATTCTGGGAGACTCTTCATATCCGGGTGAGCGGTCGTTAGGGCATGGCGGATCTGTAAATACCAAAACGTCTCCCCCATGAGCCAGTACATATTTTTTCCGTAGTTCCTGGAACGTTAGGATTTTACCTTTTTCTTACAAGAGGGCCTATATTAAAGAGTCCGATCGCATCCAATTTATCAAACCCTGGTTGGTAGCACAAGAGTCCTAACTTCTGGGTGTACCACAATGGAGTGGACTGAGTCAGTACGTCAGTCCAACCTACACGTTTAGTCGCCTGGTGCCAGAGTTCCACTGTGCAGGCCATGTTGCCCAGATATCTTTTCTTCCGGACCTTTGTATATAGAGCACCAAGGTATCCCCTCTCCCCATCTGATACCTGTCAAGCATGTAGGCCAGATCTAATGGAGAGCAATACAACCAGTGGTTTACCACCACTAGCTGCGACACCCAATAATAAAGTTGTATGTCCGAGAGGGCAATCCCCTCCATCTTAGCACCCTTTAGTTAATTTATGCAGAGCTATACGAGGCGCCCTTCCACTCCACAATAGTGATCTGACCTCACTGTTGATATTGTTGAAGTATGAGTCAGAAATCTTGTATGGGCAGTTCTGAAGGACATATAAAAAACGCAGAAGAGCGAGCATCTTAAACAGGGCCGCTCGGCCTAGCAAAGAGAGCGGTAGGGATCTCCAGTGAGTGACGTAGTTTTTAAGTCTATCTAATGGAGCAGATAAGTTCTTGTCATGGAAGAGTTGGGGGTCGGGTGATAAAAATCCCCAGATAGCGAAAACCATCAAGGGCCACTTCAACCTCGCATTCCAGGGGCAGCTGAGGAATTGAGCCCTGAAGTACAAATAAAACTGATTTAGTCCAGTTAATGGTTTAACCGGAGTACTTGCCAAAGTTGGTGAAAATATTTAGGAGCCTATTTATGGACGCACGGGGGGACGCCAGATACACCAGAATGTCATCCGCATATAGCGTCATTCTGTCTTCGTGTGCCTCCTCCCATTTTAGTCCTCTAAGTAGCACAGCTCTTCTCACCCAGGACACCAACGGTTCCAGGATCAGAGAGAAGATAAGGGGGGATAGTGGGCAGTCTTGTCTGGTGCCCCTACCCAGTGTAAACGTCCAGGATATATGTCCTACGCAGGCAGATAGCTGAGGCGCCGTGCGGACGGAACCGTTATGCCTCATGGTCCGTCCGCTACCCTCTGGTTCCTCCGCTACTATTGGCCGGCCCGATGTAGATGATCTGTTGCCTTGCGCCCACCACTTCCATACCTTCAATCAGTGGAGCAAGGGCGTGCCGCCATGATGTTCTGGGGCTCCGGCCGCAAACCAGACGCTTTGCGTTGAGTTTCAGTCCCCACACATCAGCAACTATCCCCGGTCATTGCCCCAGGACTCCAGGGTCAGGACCCTCTCGAAATGAGGGGATTTCAATCAGGATGACATACGGATAGTTTACAGGATAAACAGCGAGGCGTCCGGAGCCGCGTTAGCCTGCGGCCATTCCCTTCGGCTGCTTGCCACACCCCCCACGAAAACCCTATTTTATGATTAGATAAAAGTTTACAGACTCGCGGCATGTCAAAAGGCTATTTAATGGTCACAAATGGCCGATTCTACGTTTTCGATGGCTAAAACCTCTTGTGCATGTGGTCCCTAGTGCCTGCAACCTGTCTCTGGGTCACATGACTGGGCATAGTAGGTAATTGAGCTTTGTTTATTCCTCCTAGGGAGCCACACACAATTGGGAGTTTAGGTGTGCCTGGATGAACCATCACTGCCAGGATGGAAAGGCGGAATTAGACACGGCTCCACTTACACCTGAATAGGCTGTGACCTGCCTTCACACTAATAATCGCATATCCTCCGTAGTTAGTCTGGACCAAGGGCAGGGAAGGCAGCAAACCTGTGCACTTCAAAGAGAAACCACTAGAAGCTTCTTCCACTGCAAAGGAGGTACCAGATATACATATTGGACCTCAGACACCAACTCTAGGAAAAACACTGCCAGGAAAGAGGACTGCTGTGCTGCTGAAAGGACTGCTACTCTGCTGGACTGCTTCCCTGAAGGAATGCTGCCTGGTGTGCTGGCCTGCTGCCCTCTTGCCTGGGCGAGAAGGACTGGAACTACAACTTGCACCCAGGACCACCAGAGTGACTCCAAGGGCTAGTCTCTTGTAACCAGCACCTGGACTCTAACTGTGAATCCTACTCTGCCAAGTGGTGCCACCCCAGTTCTGGACCCCCGAGAGTGGGCATCAAGGTGTTATGCCAGCCTATCTGGGGAACCACCACAACTGATGAATCACCTCTGCTGCTCAGTGCAACCAACCTATTGCCTCTGCTTTAAGTATTCTTCCAGCGCAAGGAATCCGCATCAAGCTAGCAGCCTGCATCAGAATCATTACTGTGCGACTCATCCCCAGTACAGGGCCTCTTATTGGAAACCTCTCATCAATGGAAGCCTGGACAACAACGCAGGACTTTGCATCACAAGCCCTTCATTCTCTTTGGAACCAGCTGGTGCATGACACATCATCAGCATAGGACTTTACAAGCTTCCCCTGTCAAAGATCTTCTTGACGATGATGCACAACCTTGCATCTCCCCAGAACTGACACATTTTGCCTTGGCTCTGTGACGCATACTCGAGGCAGTACCTTGCATCTCTCTGCAACCAAGATTTAAGGTACTAGTTCAGTGGGCCTAATTGGGTCCCTGGAGCCAGCCCGTACTCCATTGCAGTCAGCCAGAAACTGCGACTTTGTCCCAGTCCGTCATGACCATATATTCACAGGTGGTGCTTTGTGTTTTTTGGCGCTGTTTTCATCTAAAATCATTAAGAATTCAAATCTCCAGTTTTACTGACTGGATTTTCCTCATTTTGGTCTTGTTTTATTTATTAAAATGTACTCTAATATTCTAATCTGGTGTGGGATACCTTTTTGGGGTATGTTTTCACTTTATTACTGCTTGAAATGTTGCACAAATACTTTACACATGCCCGTGAGTTAAGCCTGACTGCTCTGTGAAAAACTACCTAAGGGTTGAGCACAGGTCAATTTAGGGATTGCATGTCAATTCATCCTCACATGGATTGTAGTTCCTGCTTAAGTAAGATTTCACCCCCTCAACCAGTAACCCAATTTCTTACAGACATTGTTCATATTGACATTGGAGCATTGCTTATGCCACCTCTGAAACCAGTGGATGGAAAGAGAGTGACAGGGGTCGTATGGTGCAAGCCAGGAATCGCACCTGCTACCTTTACGACCCCTAATTGATATCCATGAAGCAGTGCAAGCACCTGCATTGGAATGTTAAAATCTCACTCCATTAATGAGGAGCAGCATGCCACTGATGTATATGGACCATGGGTTGGGCTTTCTACCCCATTAACATGGATGTTTTCACTGTGGGGTTGTGTCTGACTGGCAGAGCTGCCATTTATCCACATGATGAAGGGTGAAGGGCTGGAAGACGTTTTAGTATACAGTTCTACACTAGAAGTACACCAAAGTACACGTGAGTAGCTTTGGGTGGGCCGCACACTGTACTTGACCTACTTTTTAAAGGTACAGAGCAGTGTAGGGTTGGGGTTACTCTCAAAACTGCCAATACTTTCTTGCCTGGTGTAAAATTACCTGGAGCAGTAAGAAACGCAGATGGTCTTGACCTTTGTCCATGACTTTCTCATCTTCTAGCCCCTTACTCTTGCTCATATATCACAAGTTTGGGCTGTTTCAAGCATTTGATACATGAGAAAGGATGGGGTCAGAGGAGGAGCCAAGCCTGTGTTGGATTTGTGTACTCAGTCAAAGAACACCCGGAGTTGCTGGTGATTTGCCGTGTTGGACCAATTATTTTTTTTGGGACACTGAACACTGCTGCTAAACCCTACAGCTTTGTTCTCTCTGTACACAGGACCGTGCTCCAGGGAGCAGCAACGCCCACAAATCATTACGTACGTAAAGTAACCGTTAAAGGTCTTGCAAACATGTGTTCATGTCCTTTCTAGAAATCTTTGAGCACCTTCAGCTAGCTGGATAGGTACATGCAGACGTGGAGAATGGTGCCACCAGACAAGGGATTAAAATGGATTCTTTGCTAGGTTTTTTGACATTTTATTCTGAGAAACAGGACCATGTTTGATTCTCAGCACAGTAAAGTACTCTGTGCTTTGAATGTCCAAAGAGATATTTAAGCGCCATTAAAAAACGGCATCAAGTCCAAACAGACTCATACAGTTGCTGTAATGAAAATGTTAATTTTAAATTGGTGTCCATAATTTGGCAAGCTGCTAATGGATGAAGGATGTCAAGAGACTGGCCTGATTGATCAGGGCCTGAAAAATATAAAATAACTCTTTTGAGCTGAGCTGAAGTGCTTCGTTCCAGTACAAATCACTTTTTAACCAGTTATTGGAGGTTTTAGTGAGAAGCAAGAGCCAAAGATACAGCAAACCTCTTTCAAAAATCCCAATTCCTATCAATCCAGTGTACTGCACACCTTTCCTGCCATTTCTCCCAAGGCGTGAGGCCAGCAGGCAACAACTAGTTAAGCAAAGCTCATGGTAGGCGAGACAGGTAAGAATGCACAAGTGGTATTTCTTCTATTTCCATATGGATACCAGCACGTTACAAAGGTGTAGGCCGGAGATAGCCACCAGGAAGTAGACTGGGCCCCTCTTGACTCATTCAGTGGGGATTGCCTGTCACCAGGCAGATCTCGTTATGCATCACACCATATTAGGCCCATCTTTTGCTTCCATGCATTGCTGCATGCTTTGTGTAGCGTGCATACAGAAACCAGGCAAGGTGAAATGACCAGGAAATACAGAATCACATGACCCTGCGCACTGTATTAGCCTTATGTGCTGGATACAACGTGTTCTTCGATAAAAAAACAATCATACTGGGGAAGCTGGGATTTTCATCTATATTTTCTTACCCATCTCTAGAATCCCACACCTGGTCAACCGGACCATTTTCCCTGTAAGAGGAAGATTTCTACAACAAACTTTGAACAGCTTTACAATCAAATCCAAATTAGTCTCAAAGAACCACTGACTACAAACTGAAATTTTGTAGATTTATTACAAAGCCAAAAATAGTTGAACATACAAACTTCTCAGCAAGAGGTTCAAAAAATAGACTGGCACTAATACAAACATAACTCTACGCAGGATTCTCAGAATAAAAAGCAAAGTCAATTCGAGTAACATCAGGCAACCGAGAACAGTCCCTGCTTGAAGTTTAGACTGCATTTACAAAAGAAAAGAAAATGGTTAGTCTGTCCCTACACTATTCTAAAGTGGCATCCCTACGTAACATTCCCTTCAGACTAGAGTAAAGGTGTCAGCAGTGAAGACTTCCAAAGACGTACATTCACTTTCTTCAGGCAGATAGTCTAACTATCGAGCTCGTTCTAAGATGCTCCTTCTTACACCCCACTTTGCCCTAAGTTCCCCAACTCTCTCTACAGCTACCTACATCCTGCTCTGTCAATCTCCTAACAAAATCCTCTCTCCACCCTCGGGTGCTGACCCTAATACAAAATCCCCAAAACAGTCGACACGCCCAGAGGTACCCCCCTCTGGCAGGTACAGATCTTCAGACTTTTCCAGCATGGTACCTTTCCATCAAGCATCCGTTGGTGTGTCCTTGGGTCCCAGGCACCTTCCTCACTAAATTTTGCACTCCCAAATTATTTAGCAGCTCCTCTGCACTCGCGCCTACTATCCTAACTCCTAAACAATGGACCAATGGACTCTTCTACCTAACGAGCCTTGTGGCCTTGCACCTGCAAGCTGAAACACCTGGGAACATCTCTGCAAACATTCAAGGTTACAATTTAATGCTGAGGACAGCTTCTTTCCCGATGAGAGAAAATCATTCCTTCTCGACTAAAGCTAACAAAAGAAAATACAGTTATGACTCTACTGGTTTCAGCATGTCCCAGGCCCTTGCACGTTTAAATGCAATTCTTAACACAACATGACATTACAATTCACCACTATAAAGCATTAATTCTATTTTCAAACAAACAATATATTTTCATATTAAAAGCCTACGTTAATCCACTCATTAATAAGCACGTGTATACTTCATTAAGGCACATCATTGCTAATGCGACATTTCACATATGATTACATTTCTACATTATGCAACACTACACTTTGATTAAGGCACTACATTAGTCTCTAATTAATAAACACATCACTACATATTGTGCTGATCCCAGCCTAACGTTACATCTCTAACTTCATTAGTAAGATCCTCTAAATATGTGGGTGCTGACTACTCGGGATTATGGTGCACCCCTACAATTTTCAAAATAACATGGCGCTCTCTCAGTCCTCCCGCTTTGATGACCCGTGTCATCACACACTACACCATTCTTAGGGAAGAACTGACTAGCTTGTTGCCATTTTCCCTCTCCTGAGCAACTCCATGTTCTTCAGGCTTTGATACTGACTGTCCTGCAGTCTCTCCAGTCTCCTCTCTTGCATCCTCATTGACCTCTTCATTCGACTTGACTTGTACCACTTGTACTCTCTAACCAATCCCCACAATCCAATCACACAACACACCACTATTACCATGGGCTTCAAGATTGAACCTAGAATCCCTTTTCCAAGATTCGCAAACCAACTTCCAACCTTACCAAAGCCCTTTCCAATCTTTTCCCACACCGTTTCCCCAGTCAAGTCTTCAATCTCATAATGAATCTCAGTAATGTTGCTTATATATTTCTACAGATCCTTGCTATTGTCTGGTATATAAGTACGCACACAACAAACAATGAGAGTAGGGTCTAAGGGCGAGTTTACCGACCAGCCAGGTGCATGCCCCAAAATACAGTATTATCACAACAAAGTACACCTGGGGGTCACAAGAGAGAGTCAAAACAGAGTAGATCAAAATACCAATGCTACACAAAAGACACCAGTGTAAATGAAACAAAATGCAGGCCACGTTAAGGCTCAAGAGCATCTGGAGAAATAGTTTCCATCAGAAGCCACACTGTACCGCCCTCTTTCTCATCATTTGGATTCTCCTCACCCAGGAGACAAAACGGCCGGTCAGAAGTTACCGTAGCCGATATGTGTGAGGTGAGGGGTGTTGTATGTGGTACATAAAATTAGACGTGGCTACTGAAAAAGGCAGTGTTGAAATGATAAGTGTTAAGTGAGAAAAGATAAAATTAGGTGACCAGGTGGACAAACAACATTTATTAGTGTCTCCCAATCCCTAAAATTTAAAAAAGCAAGTGTAAGTGCGGGTTTTAAATAATCAGCGCACTTAATAGTGGTCAACATGTTTCTGCATTATTATGAACATAGTTTCAGAATGCATTCTTCAGGACCGAAAAATAAAAACACTGCTGGTTAGATTAGAGAAATTAAGAACAAAATCACCTGACCTTCAGGTGTATACTCAACCGTATACTGTTGCATCACACGGTATTCGATCCACACAGCAAGACAAACAAAGTGGAAAAAGAACAAGAACATGAATATGCCATATTCCTATGACTTATGTACTGTGATGAATACACATTCACATGTAACAGGACAAACATTGTCAGATGACAGACTCACCCAAAAATGTTGGTTGAGAGGCTTCACCCCACCTGGCTACAGCGCAGGTTTGAGGAGCACCGCTCTATAAAGAATTCATGAATAACATCTTTAGAGCGAAAAAACATAAATGAGTTCACAATAAGAGACCCCGCTCTAAACGTCCTTCATGGTCCACATAGGACCAGCCCACTCGCACTCGACTCCACCCAACCCACAATGACAGACCAAGTCTGTGTTAGAAAGGATGACAATGTTATAAAATGCTGAGCACTTCAAGAAGTACGCGTCTCAGCATATCAGCGTGTGTATTTACTGATCAAGTGGAAAACCCGTTACTCACAAGCTGATCGCTTTTAGACCTCGCGCTTAGAAATAACATAGTCAGCGCGATAGGAATCATGCAGCCAAAGCGCGGTGGGCGTTTCAGCGCGTTGCTGCGCCTGAACATGGAACTGGCGCGATCGGTTTGAAGCAACGTGATCGGAAAGACCTCGCGCTCGCGCTCGCTCACCTGTCCGTCGGTGTCTCCTGGCAGTCAACTGTACTGCTTGGGGGGGCACCGATGTATCTCCAAAACGGACTGATATGCACTTCCTCATTCTACACAACAAGGAGGCAGTCACGTGATTAGATCACGTGATCACAGGCATGCTGGGACATGTAGTCCGAACCGAAATAATGCGTTACAAACTACCAGACAGATAAGTCTGTGTGGAAGTAGTGCGTAAAAGGGCGTAAAATAAATAACTCCTCACAGAAATAGGGGAATTGCGGGGTAGAGCCAAAAGAGTGAGGTAGAGCAAAAGATTCACGAAAACCCAAGAAGTTGGATATTACAGAATTCATATTATGAAGTGGGACCTCACAGGGACATCCAGGGAATGGGTTCATTGAGCCCCTCTTTGTCACTGTTAAGGCGATATACCCATTTCTGTTCAATTTTGAAAAGGAACCTGCTGATGTCAGTGCAGGACGGGGGTATATGTGGTTGTTCTAAAACAGTCCAACAGAAATCTTCAGGACCGTGTCCCTTTTCCAAAAAGTGTGCGGTGAGACGGGTGGCTTGTTTCTTACACCGCACTGTGCTTTTGTGTTCTTGTAACCTTGTCCTAATTTTCCTGGTCGTCATGCCGACGTATCGCAGAGGACATGGACAGGTTATTAGGTAAATAAGGTTACTGCTATTGCAGTTGGTGAATCTTTTCTGTGTCCA
Organism: Lissotriton helveticus; assembly: GCF_964261635.1. Taxonomy (NCBI): domain Eukaryota; kingdom Metazoa; phylum Chordata; class Amphibia; order Caudata; family Salamandridae; genus Lissotriton; species Lissotriton helveticus. The sequence continues at coordinate 648,410,036 of NC_136059.1, forward strand.
CGGGCGATTGGTCCCAATGTCGACCTCAGTAGATTTCTTAGTTTGAGGACAGACAGTGCACGCCCCGCATGGGTGATGCCCTGAGACTGGAGGTAGATCCCACAAGGTACCCACTTGCCTAGGTTCTTTGGTCCGAGGACGCGTGTGGACCAATTGATCCTTTAAGTTTTGTCCTCTTTTAAAGGCAAAAATGGGTAATGCGATGTCATCATTCCCAGTCTTCAGAATAGACCAATGCTTTTTTATAATTTTCTGCACCTGATTTGAACGGGTGTTAAATGTATTGACAAATGCAATGCGTTTGGTCTTGTCTTTGGGTGGTTGTACTTCCAGTAAGGCCTCTCTATTGTTGTTAGATGCCCTCTTTTTTGATTGCCGAATGATCTTTCTCGGGTAGTTCTTTTCACTCAGTTGAGTTTCCAAATTCTTCGAGTGAATTTCAAAGGCTTCTTTACTGGAACAGTTCCTTTGTACTCTAAGAAATTGGCCGAACGGCAAATTGTCCCTCAGGGCTCGAGGATGACAACTGTCATATCTTAGTAATGCGTTTCTGGCCATCGGCTTTCGATAAAGTTCCGATTCAATGCCATTGGTAGTCGCATGCAACCTCAGATCTAGGAAGGCTAAAGATGTTCTACTGTGTTCAATAGTGAACTTCAAGTAGGCATTCTTGCTATTCAACCAGCCGTGGAATAGTAATAGGTCGTCTTCAGTGCCCCGCCACACCACCAAAATGTCATCAATATATCGTTTCCATATATATAATGATGAAAGATATGGGTTGGTGGGTGTCAGGACCTCCTGCTGTTCAAAGTTGTGAACATAGAGATTCGTCAGACTCGGCGCGAAAACGCTGCCCATGCTGGTCCCCGACGTTTGCAGGTAGATGGTGTCCTCAAAGCGAAAGTAATTCTCTTTCATTGCAATTTCGGCCAGGTGCATAATAAAGCTCGTGGGCGTGATGGATTGATGATCGCTCTTTTCAAGTAGCTCACCGACTACTTCTAGGGTCTCTGTCTGTGGAATAGACGTATATAGAGACTCTACGTCAAATGAAACTAATATATCGGTTTCGGTGTCATATTGTATTGTAGGTAATAATCTGAGGACATCCTTCGTATCCTGCAGGAAAGTGGGCATCGCTTTGACCATTGGATTCAGAAAATAGTCGACAAAGGTTGAAAGCGGTTCAAGGACCGAACCAATGCCAGAGATAATTGGCCTGCCAGGCGGCGGCCTCTGGGGTTTGTGCACTTTAGGAAGACAGTAGAAGTAGGGAACTACAGGATGTTTGGTAATTAGATATTGTCCCTCTTGGGGCGTTATCCAGCCTTCACCTGTAGCTTCCTCCACCAAGTTGTTGATTTTGGTTTGCAGTCTCTCTGTTGGATCTTCTCTCAGTGGGAGATATGACTTCTGATCACTCAGTTGCCGGATGCACTCATTCCGATATGTCTCAGTATCTAAGATGACTGTTGCTCCACCTTTATCCGCGGGCTTGATAATGATCTTATCGTTAGATGTTAATACACGTAGGGCAAGCTGTTCGTCCCTTGAGAGGTTCATGAAAGGTCTAGTCTCTGTTTTATAAATGCGATTAATGTCGCTCTCCACTGCCGCTTCAAAGGTCATGACTTTCGAAGGTAGAGCAGCGGCAGGTGGATTGAAATTGGAGGGTTTTCTCAATCCTGTGTTGTTGTCTTCGGGGACAGTACTTATCTGTTTGGATTTGGAAAAGAAATAGTGCAATCTTATTTTGCGGAAAAACTTAGCCAGTTCAATTTGGGCTACAAAAGGATCCCCTTTCTGGGTAGCCACAAAGCCCAAGCCTTTATTCAAAAGTTGCTCTTCAATGGGAGAGAGTGTGTGTGAACTGAGGTTCATCACAAGGCTTGTTGGTTGCTGGTCCCTGCACCCTCTTGTGGGACTTTCTTCCCGCTGCGGAGAGTTTTCGATTGTTGAGGAGTTTCCGTGTTCCAGTGCACCTGTGGTGTCGTGGTTCCTTGTCTCCTCCTGCCCCTGCCTCGTCTCGGGCCAAATCCTAAAAAAGGAAAAGACCCTGGACCCTGTTGCATAGGTGGGGGGCCAAAAGGACCCATTTGAGGAGGACATTGAGGTCCAAACATCCAGGGATTAGCCGGCCACCAAGGTTGGAAGTTGTTAAAATTCTGGGGATGATTGCCATTTCTCCAGTTTCTCCTGTTGCCTCGGCCTCTAGAAGTTTGATCAACAGATCCATGTTGTGAGGTATCTGAATCGCTAGATGCTCCGTCCGAACTAGATGTGCCATAAGTCGAGCCACCTTTCTTTCCACCTCGATTGAAGGCAGGTGCTGTATACGTGTCACTGGTATATGGATATACACGCTCCATGGAAAATTTGGCTAAGTCCTTCTTGAACTTTTCTAACTTGGAAAAGACAATTGATTCTTTAAAATCTTTATTGTTTTTGTCACTCTCTTCCTGTCCCTTTTTGAACATTCCGCTTTTCAGTGTTGTTTTAATCTGGCCCTCTAGGACCTGGATCTCAATCAATATCTTGTCCGCTACTCTCTTTGCGGTTCTGATAATCAGGACTAACCAATCCCTCGTACACCTCCAAGCTATCATCGACCAATCCTTGAGAAACTCCTTGTCATCAAGGAATAGACGTGGTGCATTGTTGACAATAAGACCTGAAGGTGCACAGTTGTCTCGAAGGTATTGTGCCATGATGAGTCCATGCACAGATGTTCTTGAATGAGATTTCTTGAGAGCTAGGATTTTCACCCACCCATCATCGTTATTTATTGTCTGGACCGAAACTGGAATTGTGTCTAGGAGGCTAGGGTTTTCGTCTAGAATGCTCTGAACCTCTGCACTTTCAAAAGCTAAACCCCAATTGGTTGCCATGTCGGAGAAGAGTAGAGGAGTACAAAATGGTGGAGGACAGATCAAGTCTCTCAGTGAACTCAATTAAACCGGAGACCAAGAGGTCAAACCAGTGATTTAAAAAGACCCACAGCCTTAGCTGTACAGTTCACGCACACAACAAACAATGAGAGTAGGGTCTAAGGGCGAGTTTACCGACCAGCCAGGTACATGCCCCAAAATACAGTATTATCACAACAAAGTACACCTGGGGGTCACAAGAGAGAGTCAAAACAGAGTAGATCAAAATACCAATGCTACACAAAAGACACCAGTGTAAATGAAACAAAATGCAGGCCACGTTAAGGCTCAAGAGCATCTGGAGAAATAGTTTCCATCAGAAGCCACACTGTACCGCCCTCTTTCTCATCATTTGGATTCTCCTCACCCAGGAGACAAAACGGCCGGTCAGAAGTTACCGTAGCCGATATGTGTGAGGTGAGGGGTGTTGTATGTGGTACATAAAATTAGACGTGGCTACTGAAAAAGGCAGTGTTGAAATGATAAGTGTTAAGTGAGAAAAGATAAAATTAGGTGACCAGGTGGACAAACAACATTTATTAGTGTCTCCCAATCCCTAAAATTTAAAAAAGCAAGTGTAAGTGCGGGTTTTAAATAATCAGCGCACTTAATAGTGGTCAACATGTTTCTGCATTATTATGAACATAGTTTCAGAATGCATTCTTCAGGACCGAAAAATAAAAACACTGCTGGTTAGATTAGAGAAATTAAGAACAAAATCACCTGACCTTCAGGTGTATACTCAACCGTATACTGTTGCATCACACGGTATTCGATCCACACAGCAAGACAAACAAAGTGGAAAAAGAACAAGAACATGAATATGCCATATTCCTATGACTTATGTACTGTGATGAATACACATTCACATGTAACAGGACAAACATTGTCAGATGACAGACTCACCCAAAAATGTTGGTTGAGAGGCTTCACCCCACCTGGCTACAGCGCAGGTTTGAGGAGCACCGCTCTATAAAGAATTCATGAATAACATCTTTAGAGCGAAAAAACATAAATGAGTTCACAATAAGAGACCCCGCTCTAAACGTCCTTCATGGTCCACATAGGACCAGCCCACTCGCACTCGACTCCACCCAACCCACAATGACAGACCAAGTCTGTGTTAGAAAGGATGACAATGTTATAAAATGCTGAGCACTTCAAGAAGTACGCGTCTCAGCATATCAGCGTGTGTATTTACTGATCAAGTGGAAAACCCGTTACTCACAAGCTGATCGCTTTTAGACCTCGCGCTTAGAAATAACATAGTCAGCGCGATAGGAATCATGCAGCCAAAGCGCGGTGGGCGTTTCAGCGCGTTGCTGCGCCTGAACATGGAACTGGCGCGATCGGTTTGAAGCAACGTGATCGGAAAGACCTCGCGCTCGCGCTCGCTCACCTGTCCGTCGGTGTCTCCTGGCAGTCAACTGTACTGCTTGGGGGGGCACCGATGTATCTCCAAAACGGACTGATATGCACTTCCTCATTCTACACAACAAGGAGGCAGTCACGTGATTAGATCACGTGATCACAGGCATGCTGGGACATGTAGTCCGAACCGAAATAATGCGTTACAAACTACCAGACAGATAAGTCTGTGTGGAAGTAGTGCGTAAAAGGGCGTAAAATAAATAACTCCTCACAGAAATAGGGGAATTGCGGGGTAGAGCCAAAAGAGTGAGGTAGAGCAAAAGATTCACGAAAACCCAAGAAGTTGGATATTACAGAATTCATATTATGAAGTGGGACCTCACAGGGACATCCAGGGAATGGGTTCATTGAGCCCCTCTTTGTCACTGTTAAGGCGATATACCCATTTCTGTTCAATTTTGAAAAGGAACCTGCTGATGTCAGTGCAGGACGGGGGTATATGTGGTTGTTCTAAAACAGTCCAACAGAAATCTTCAGGACCGTGTCCCTTTTCCAAAAAGTGTGCGGTGAGACGGGTGGCTTGTTTCTTACACCGCACTGTGCTTTTGTGTTCTTGTAACCTTGTCCTAATTTTCCTGGTCGTCATGCCGACGTATCGCAGAGGACATGGACAGGTTATTAGGTAAATAAGGTTACTGCTATTGCAGTTGGTGAATCTTTTCTGTGTCCACGGGCGATTGGTCCCAATGTCGACCTCAGTAGATTTCTTAGTTTGAGGACAGACAGTGCACGCCCCGCATGGGTGATGCCCTGAGACTGGAGGTAGATCCCACAAGGTACCCACTTGCCTAGGTTCTTTGGTCCGAGGACGCGTGTGGACCAATTGATCCTTTAAGTTTTGTCCTCTTTTAAAGGCAAAAATGGGTAATGCGATGTCATCATTCCCAGTCTTCAGAATAGACCAATGCTTTTTTATAATTTTCTGCACCTGATTTGAACGGGTGTTAAATGTATTGACAAATGCAATGCGTTTGGTCTTGTCTTTGGGTGGTTGTACTTCCAGTAAGGCCTCTCTATTGTTGTTAGATGCCCTCTTTTTTGATTGCCGAATGATCTTTCTCGGGTAGTTCTTTTCACTCAGTTGAGTTTCCAAATTCTTCGAGTGAATTTCAAAGGCTTCTTTACTGGAACAGTTCCTTTGTACTCTAAGAAATTGGCCGAACGGCAAATTGTCCCTCAGGGCTCGAGGATGACAACTGTCATATCTTAGTAATGCGTTTCTGGCCATCGGCTTTCGATAAAGTTCCGATTCAATGCCATTGGTAGTCGCATGCAACCTCATCCTCGAGCCCTGAGGGACAATTTGCCGTTCGGCCAATTTCTTAGAGTACAAAGGAACTGTTCCAGTAAAGAAGCCTTTGAAATTCACTCGAAGAATTTGGAAACTCAACTGAGTGAAAAGAACTACCCGAGAAAGATCATTCGGCAATCAAAAAAGAGGGCATCTAACAACAATAGAGAGGCCTTACTGGAAGTACAACCACCCAAAGACAAGACCAAACGCATTGCATTTGTCAATACATTTAACACCCGTTCAAATCAGGTGCAGAAAATTATAAAAAAGCATTGGTCTATTCTGAAGACTGGGAATGATGACATCGCATTACCCATTTTTGCCTTTAAAAGAGGACAAAACTTAAAGGATCAATTGGTCCACACGCGTCCTCGGACCAAAGAACCTAGGCAAGTGGGTACCTTGTGGGATCTACCTCCAGTCTCAGGGCATCACCCATGCGGGGCGTGCACTGTCTGTCCTCAAACTAAGAAATCTACTGAGGTCGACATTGGGACCAATCGCCCGTGGACACAGAAAAGATTCACCAACTGCAATAGCAGTAACCTTATTTACCTAATAACCTGTCCATGTCCTCTGCGATACGTCGGCATGACGACCAGGAAAATTAGGACAAGGTTACAAGAACACAAAAGCACAGTGCGGTGTAAGAAACAAGCCACCCGTCTCACCGCACACTTTTTGGAAAAGGGACACGGTCCTGAAGATTTCTGTTGGACTGTTTTAGAACAACCACATATACCCCCGTCCTGCACTGACATCAGCAGGTTCCTTTTCAAAATTGAACAGAAATGGGTATATCGCCTTAACAGTGACAAAGAGGGGCTCAATGAACCCATTCCCTGGATGTCCCTGTGAGGTCCCACTTCATAATATGAATTCTGTAATATCCAACTTCTTGGGTTTTCGTGAATCTTTTGCTCTACCTCACTCTTTTGGCTCTACCCCGCAATTCCCCTATTTCTGTGAGGAGTTATTTATTTTACGCCCTTTTACGCACTACTTCCACACAGACTTATCTGTCTGGTAGTTTGTAACGCATTATTTCGGTTCGGACTACATGTCCCAGCATGCCTGTGATCACGTGATCTAATCACGTGACTGCCTCCTTGTTGTGTAGAATGAGGAAGTGCATATCAGTCCGTTTTGGAGATACATCGGTGCCCCCCCAAGCAGTACAGTTGACTGCCAGGAGACACCGACGGACAGGTGAGCGAGCGCGAGCGCGAGGTCTTTCCGATCACGTTGCTTCAAACCGATCGCGCCAGTTCCATGTTCAGGCGCAGCAACGCGCTGAAACGCCCACCGCGCTTTGGCTGCATGATTCCTATCGCGCTGACTATGTTATTTCTAAGCGCGAGGTCTAAAAGCGATCAGCTTGTGAGTAACGGGTTTTCCACTTGATCAGTAAATACACACGCTGATATGCTGAGACGCGTACTTCTTGAAGTGCTCAGCATTTTATAACATTGTCATCCTTTCTAACACAGACTTGGTCTGTCATTGTGGGTTGGGTGGAGTCGAGTGCGAGTGGGCTGGTCCTATGTGGACCATGAAGGACGTTTAGAGCGGGGTCTCTTATTGTGAACTCATTTATGTTTTTTCGCTCTAAAGATGTTATTCATGAATTCTTTATAGAGCGGTGCTCCTCAAACCTGCGCTGTAGCCAGGTGGGGTGAAGCCTCTCAACCAACATTTTTGGGTGAGTCTGTCATCTGACAATGTTTGTCCTGTTACATGTGAATGTGTATTCATCACAGTACATAAGTCATAGGAATATGGCATATTCATGTTCTTGTTCTTTTTCCACTTTGTTTGTCTTGCTGTGTGGATCGAATACCGTGTGATGCAACAGTATACGGTTGAGTATACACCTGAAGGTCAGGTGATTTTGTTCTTAATTTCTCTAATCTAACCAGCAGTGTTTTTATTTTTCGGTCCTGAAGAATGCATTCTGAAACTATGTTCATAATAATGCAGAAACATGTTGACCACTATTAAGTGCGCTGATTATTTAAAACCCGCACTTACACTTGCTTTTTTAAATTTTAGGGATTGGGAGACACTAATAAATGTTGTTTGTCCACCTGGTCACCTAATTTTATCTTTTCTCACTTAACACTTATCATTTCAACACTGCCTTTTTCAGTAGCCACGTCTAATTTTATGTACCACATACAACACCCCTCACCTCACACATATCGGCTACGGTAACTTCTGACCGGCCGTTTTGTCTCCTGGGTGAGGAGAATCCAAATGATGAGAAAGAGGGCGGTACAGTGTGGCTTCTGATGGAAACTATTTCTCCAGATGCTCTTGAGCCTTAACGTGGCCTGCATTTTGTTTCATTTACACTGGTGTCTTTTGTGTAGCATTGGTATTTTGATCTACTCTGTTTTGACTGGTATATAAGTACAACATTCTTGAACCTTTAAAAGTTTACAAACTTCTCCCTCTTTAGCTAGAAGGACGTCTAAAGCAAGACGGTTTTGTAAAACCATAGTCCTTATTGACAACATCTCACCTTCAACCAACACCAACGACTTAGCCGTAGTCATTGACAACTCATCCACAACAGTTGCCAACCTTCTTATTTTCACATCATTCATAATCACTCCTAAAGTTGGTATCATTGCTCCAAAAATGTCTCCAACTATGGCTCCTGCACTTTCACCCCGCTTGACTCTCACATCATGTCCTCCTTCCAGAAGTTCAAAATCTTCGGTATGATACATTTTAGGGAAAATGAATGCCAAATAACATCTTCCATACCATTTCTCAGGCAATCGCACATAAGCATTCCTCCCACAGACAAAATACACCATCGGAATCACTTGCACCACACTTTGCAAGAAATCCTTTGCATAATACTCCAAAGAAAAAGTATGCTCACACGTGGTGTGACCTACGTTGACATTCTCATAATATGTCTGTGGTCAGTGAATGCACAACTTCCCTTTCTGTACTTTATCTAGAGCTATTGGACCATAACTCCCTTTAGACTTGTGCAACTTCTTTTCATCTGTCCAATCCACTTTGCCTTGTCCTGAATCTCGCAACTGTTTCTGTTTTCGATATCTATCTTCTACCTGATCAATGAATTTCTTCTCTGTATCTGACAACAGACACGTCAGATTATGACGATGTGCATAAGCTGTATCCAACTCCTGGGTCGGAATAAAATTCGTTCCAAGACTGTCCTCCGACTTATAATAATCATACTTGTTCAAATGCTTGTATGCCGGTACTTCAGGAAGCATCGCATCATAATTCGAAAAGAAATACTCGAAATGATTACGACCATAAAATATGCTAAGCAGCAAACTACATGAAATTCCATATGTCAATGGAAGATGATGGTATCTAATACCCTCGTCTACAGAAGCAGGCAATTGCATACGCACATAGCAATCTTTCGCATCCATTGCATCAATATACTCATACAACAACTTCGCATACGCATTAAGCTTGAAATTACCCTTAGACAGATCTGCATGTAATCTACAACTCTCTTCTAGCAGGAAAGCTCCGTCATGTCCTACCTTGATCTCTTCTTTGCTAGGAGTAGTAGGTGTAGGTGTTCCCTCAACCTCTACTGCCTGCTCATGTGGCGCTAGATACGAAACTACAACTAATAGAATAATGAAGGGTATCACCCCTCCTATAAGTGTGCCTACAATGCACCTAGCTCTACGATTCGGGTTTCCAGCCTCCATGGTCTCAGGACTTGCTTTTCGATATAGTCGTTCAACAACAGTGTTTAAAAGTCTCTTTCTTCCTTCTTCCTGTCGAAGCACTCGAACCACGCCTCAGAGGCTGAAAAGTCCCCTTTGCTTATTTCGGTTCCTTATTTACAGCAAACAATGGACAAACCTTACCCTTCTCCGCCCTCTATGGGAAGTCCCTAAATTTCTTCTTCTTCCACTCGGACCTAGGTTTATTTACGGGAACTATTTACAAAATCTCATTCATCAATAATAAGATTTGTTCCAATCGCTTCTAGCACATATTCCAAAAGTTCAAGAAGAAGAACAATGGATTCTTGAGCTGATATTCCAGGGCCAAATGTAGGAAAAAGCAATCTACTCAAAATCAGATGACGAATTCTGCTTAAAATCGGTGGATTTGGAACAGTGATGGTCAGTACACCTTCGATCTCAAGTCTCGGCACCAGCAACAGCACGTCCAGTTTGATGTTAGGACTGTTACTGATCACTGTCACTGCCCTCACCCTCCCCGATCTCAATATGTCTAGCATCAGTCACAGGATAGATCCACTCAGGAGTCACCTACCTTCGACAAGGCACCCTCTTTCGCCTTGATCATCTCAGTCCTCCACGAGCTTGCCCTTCCTCATCTCTGTCTGATTCAGACTCTTCAGACACAGGAGCAAGGTCCCTTTCAGACACCAACCTCAGGTTTAGTCGCCTCTGTCTTTCTGGCCACTGCTCCCTTGCTCTGTGTGTTCTCCTGCTCTCAGCTTGCTCGCTTTGCTTACGGTTTTCTTCAGCTGAGTTTGGCTTCTGGTCACTTTCACAGTCACTTCCCCTTTCCGAGGCAGTCTCAGATTCACTTCCGTTGTGATCCTCTTCATCTTGATCTAGTGAGTCACCAGCTTCTTCAGACACCCTCACAGCTTGGCTTGTCCTCTCCTGTGGCCCTGCCACTTCAGCTGGATTTTCATTAGGGAGAGGAGCTGTTTCGTCCAAGGGTGCTGGAACCCGACGGGGGTGTGAAGCATGCACCCAATTCGGTAGCCCTCCGCACTTCACAGCCGTGTTTGTTACAAGGATGACTTGGTAGGGTCCTTTCCAATGAGCATCCAAACAGCTTTTTCTCACATGCTTCAGGACAGGCACCCAGTCCCCCGGATTCAGGTCGTGGCAGAGATCGCTGGAAGCCGGAACCACAGCAGCCTGCACCTGATGAGACTCCAAACGGATGACATCAGCGAGTCCCTTGCAATAATCAAGGATCAGATCATCTGTGATACTCAGCAAGGCTGTCGATGGTACCGCTGGTAACCTCATTGCCCTCCCCATCAGTACGTCATAAGGTGAGAGACCTGTACTCCTGTCTGGGGTGCTACGCATACTCATTAGCACCAAAGGCAAGGCATGTGGCCACTTAAGAGACGTGGATGAACACACTTTCGCCATCCGAGCTTTCAAAGTTCCGTTGATCTGCTTCACTATCCCAGAAGCCTCTGGTCGGTAACTCCAATGGAGTCTCGGATCAATGTTCAGTGCTGTGCAAAGCATCTTCATAATCTCACTATGGAAGTGAGTTCCTCTGTCCGATTCCAAAGAGGTCGGGACCCCGAATCTAGGCACAAGTTTCCTCAACAATAGCTTAGCTACTGTAAGTGTGTCGCACCTGATCTTTGGGTATGCCTCCACCCACCGTGAGAACACACACATCAACACCAAAATGTACCTCAAATGATTGCACCTGGGCATCTCGATAAAATCCAATTGCATTCTATTGAACGGCCCCCCAGACCTCCCAATGTGACTCATGGTGACTGCAGTTCTCTTCCCAACATTCATTTGTTGACACGTAACTAAGCGTGGGCGTAAAATCCGTTTCGTTCGTGGAATTTGCGGATTTTTGGCAAATTCGCGGTCCGCGAATCGCGCAAATTTGCCCCAAAATCCTCAAATTCGCAAGCTGTGGATCTTTTTGCTTGGTCGCGCTTGAAAAATACAATATCGCGCGCGCGGCGTTGACTTACCGTGATTCTGAGTCCGCCGAGTTGTTTTTCTCCCGGTTTGCGTGTGCTGCGCCATTTTGGATCTTGCTGCGTGATCGTGCGAGAGTTTTTCGAACACAATTACGTCATCGCAGCTCGCCATCTTGCACAGCGAGAGTTTGACAACGCGAGTACGTCATAAGGGCCCGCGATCACGCATTGCGGGAGTAAACAATGCCGAACACGTAGATGCGTCGCGTAGTTGACTTCCGGCGGGAGGTTTGAACAGCTCGCTTTCCCGAAATTGCAAAAATTGCAATTCTGCACAAGAAATCAACCGCAGGCAGCATAAACCTTCTGAAAATGATGATTTTGATCAGAGTAACTCCTCATATTGACATTTGGATGCACTTTTTGGTGCAAGGAGTCCATTTTTGGGGGGAAAGTGGGAGGAAGGAAGTGCCCCAGAGTCTCCAACTTCCTGTTCCTGTGCAGCAGGCTCCTCCCAGTGCTTTGTCCATGTCCTGGTCACTTTTGATTTGGATCTGGAGCTGGAAGGATTACTTTTTGTGGCTGCTGCTGGATATTTGTATTTGAGGACTTTTTGGACTTTGGAGTTTGGATCACTTTTGGACTTGAGATTTTACAAGTAAGTTGGTGTTTTTTGTTTGGGGCATTGCAGTTGCTGCAACTACAGTTTTAAAACTTTTTTCACAACTTAAAAAAAATATATATTGTGGGTAGCCACAGTATCCAGTAGGCCCAGGGTTAGTCATGGGTGCATGATACAACTGTTTCTGTGATTTTTGTTTAACTTAATTCTCATTTATGTCATGGAATTTTAGCTTACTGTTATATGTTGAATTTTTTTTATTTTGGGGTGCCTGTAAAGGCTCACTAGCCAGTAGGCCCAGGGGTAGTGAGTGGTGCATGGACCAAGTCTTTCTGTGGGGTGTCTTGAATTTAAACATCATTGAGGGCGTGGATGGCATTGGATTGTGGTGATGTTTGTGTGTTTTTCGACTTTTTGGGGTGTTGTTGGGGCCTGGCCATGTGGGCGGGGGCCATTTTGAGGCCTGGTCCAGGCAGGGCCTGACCATGTGGCTGGGGGTCAAAGGCCCATTTTGAAGCCAGGCAGTGTGCTCAGGCCTGCACCCAGTTTGCCTTGCTTTCTTACATTAGGCCCAGGGGTAGTGAGTGGTGCATGGACCAAGCCTTTCTGTGGGGTGTCTTGAATTTAAACATCATTGAGGGCATGGATGGCATTGGATTGTGGTGATTTTTGTGTGGTTTTCGACTTTTCGGGGTGTTGTTGGGGTCTGGCCATGTGGGTGGGGACCATTTTGAGGCTTGGTCCAGGCAGGGCCTGACCATGTGGCTGGGGGTCAAAGGCCCATTTTGAAGCCAGGCAGTGTGCTCAGGCCTGCACCCAGTTTGCCTTGCTTTCTTACATTAGGCCCAGGGGTAGTGAGTGGTGCATGGACCAAGCCTTTCTGTGGGGTGTCTTGAATTTAAACATCATTGAGGGCATGGATGGCATTGGATTGTGGTGATTTTTGTGTGTTTTTTTTAACTTTTTGGGGTGTTGTTGGGGCCTGGCCATGTGGGTGGGGGCCATTTTGAGGCCTGGTCCAGGCAGGGCCTGGCCATGTGGCTGGGGGTCAAGGGCCCATTTTGAAGCCAGGCAGTGTGCTCAAGCCTGCACCCAGTTTGCCTTGCTTTCTTCCATAAGGCCCATGGGTAGTGAGTGGTGCATGGACCAAGTCTTTCTGTGGGGTGTCTTGAATTTAAACATCATTGAGGGCATGGATGGCATTGGATTGTGGTGATTTTTGTGTGTTTGTCGACTTTTTGGGGTGTTTAACTGATGTTCCTCTGGCTTCCATTGCTTTTAGGTGTACAGGAGAACTACCAGTGCCAGGAAGAAGTCCTGCAGCGGTGTGTGCAGCACAACATCACGTGATGTCACGTGTGGCCACAGACAAGACAACTCTGCAACTCGTGCAACTGCGGCCTGCTGTTCTGACATCTGAAGAAGATGGGCCCAAAGATAGGTGGCCATAGCGCCTCAGCGAAAAAAGTTGCCAGTGCCACTGCCAGTAAGATGGAGCAGAAGAAGCAAGTGGCACCACCTACCAAGGAGACTGGTGTGCCCACCGACACCTTTTTTGGGAAAAAAAACTACGCCTGCAGCAGCAGCGGGTCCGCCGGGGACCAAGCTGGAAGCAGCACCTCCGCTTCATTGGGCTCAGTGCCACCACGCCAAATTAGGTCCAAGACCATGAGTGCTGCTGAGGCAGCCACTTTACTTTCTTAATCACCATCGACCAGTGATGTTGGCTCATCACAAGAAAGCACTATCCCATCAACGCCGGGTGTAACTCAGCTCACGAATGTTCAACAACCGAGCCGCAACGACAACCACAGGTGCAACTAGTACAAGCGCAAGTACATGTGCAAGGAGAGGCGCAAGGAGAGGCGCAAGGAGAGGCGCAAGGAGAGGCGCAAGGAGAGGCGCATGGAGAGGCGCATGGAGAGGTGCAACTAGAGGTTCATGGAGCGGCACAACTGCCTACAACGCTTGTTCCTCCAGAAGTAAGGGCACATCAGGAAATTGATATTCAAGCGGAGGTATCATCCGAGGAAGCCACTCCTCCTGATGATGATCCATTGTCTTCCAGATCCCCAGCAAGAAAAAGGTCAAGGAGGGCTACTACTACTACTACTACCAGTTCTTCTTCAAGCCCCCTTCATTCTGATGACCTTGATCCTGATTGGAACCCACAAATGCAGTCTGAGAGTGAGGCACGCCATGAGCCGACAAAGGTAGCAAAGCCTAAAAAGAAGGTTCCCGCAAGGCTTCGACTTATGGGTGATGACGACGAACAAGAAGTGGTGTCTTCTGCTGCTGATGAACAGTTTGACGACGACCCAGTCATCACAGTCGTCACTCCAGCGGGCATGTAGCAGACAGACATTTTCACCCTATCCCAAATGGCTGCTGATCGGGATGTGGGCGGCGTAGCCCTGGTACCACCACCAACGCAGTTAACTACAACACCAACACGACCTTCAACTTCCATATTTTTTAGTCAGAAGGGCCGGCAGGGACCTCCATCCAGCTCGACCTCCATTACCTCAAGTAGTGGTGCTGTAAGTGAACAACAGAAACGAATTCAGCCACGCCCATCCTCCACTTCATCTGGCATTGAAAGTCAAAGTAGCACCTCCACCACCAGCAGACATCTCCAGGACACACCGTGGCCCTCATCCTTCTACACCTCTCCGCAACTTTCGACATTGTCTCACACCGCACGCTCACAGCCAGACTAACCGGCGCGCAAATTCAAGGAGCCACCCTCGACTGGATCCAATCCTTCCTCTCCGACAGATCCCAGAGGATCCGACTCCCTCCCTTCCACTCCAAACCCATGGAAATCAGCTGCGGAGTACCCCAGGGATCATCACTCAGCCCAATGCTCTTCAATGTTTATATGGCCCCTCTCGCCGCCATCGTCAGACAGCATGGGCTCAGCATCGCATCCTACACCGACGACACTCAGCTCATCCTCTCGCTCACGAACAATCCCAAAGACGTCATACTATGCTTCCAGGAAGGAATGAAGAACGTGGCAGCCTGGATGAAGGACAGCTGAATGAAGCTTGACTCTGAGAACACCGAGGTCCTCATCCTCGGACCCTGCACCACCGCCTGGGACAACACCCACCCCTACAGACCACGCTCGGAACCTCGGCATCATCCTGGACTCCTCCCTCTCCATGAACTGTCAGATCAACTCCGTTGCCTCCACCAGCTTCACCTGCCTCCGCATCCTCCGCAAGACCTGCAAATGGATCCCCCTGACTGCAGAAAAACCGTCACCCAGCACTCATCACCAGCAGACTGGCCTACGGCAACTCCCTCTACGCCGGAATCAACAAAACTCTTCTGCACAAACTCCAAACCATCCAGAACGCCGCAGCCAGACTCGTCCTCGGGACACCACGCCACGAGCACATAACTGAAAACCTCTGAGGCCTCCTCTGGCTCCCCGTCGAAAAGAGGGTCACCTTCGAACTCCTCACCCTTGCCTACAAATCCCTCAACAACTTTGGACCCAAATACCTCAACGAAAGACTATCCTTCCACCTATCCAAGAGGAACCTCCGCTCCACCGACCTCGCCCTGGCAGTGGTTCCCCACATACGCAGAGGCAGAACTGGCAGGAGGGCCTTCTTCTACATCGCAGCTAAGGCCTCGAATGAGATTCCTGTGAACATCCGACGCTCTCCGACTCTGCACGTGTTCAGGATGACCCGGTTCTTTGACTGACCCAGAGCCACTGCTCCCCTGGTCAGCGCTTTGAGACCCTCATGGGTGAGTAGCACGCTTTATAAACACCTGATTGATTGGTTGTGGGGGCCACAGGGCTCCCCACCGGACAGGGAGCTGCTAGATCTACGACAGGGAGGCTGCTAGACTGGCAAGCCCAGGCGATTCCAGCCTCATCCCAGCTCGGTGCTAGAGTTACCCGAATTTCGACTCCCCATCTATTGTATTCAACCCATCAAGCTCCAGTGACGTGAGGAGGCTGCACTTCAACACGTCCAGTAGATTGGTCTCAGGTAACTGGGAGGTTCATAACAGTTATGGACAGTCCCAGTCTCCCGGGGTCCAACATCGAGGGGAAAGCCACAGTGTATAATCCCTCAGGGTATGCTCAGCCAGCAGAAGTGAAAACAGAAAGTGAGTCCAAGGGCAAATTCCCACCAAGGAGAACCACGTACAGCACCAAACAAAGAAAGCAGCCCAGGCGGAGTTACAGGAGAGGCACCAGTTAAGGATGGAAAGAGAGAGAGCTTTTGCCATGGGAAAGTCAGGAAAGAACAGTGCAGCACTCCTTCCCCTGGGGGAGAGAGGGGCCCAGTGCAGAGCTCCAAGCGGAGAGGATAGGAGACCCCTATTGGCCACTCGAACCTCACCAGATTGTCAGCGTAGGAGAGAGGCCGACGAGGAAATAAGAGATGAAGGTAATCTAGTTCAAACCCAATTAAGATGTAGGATAAATAACATGTCTCCTTTACGTGCGCACAAGGAGAGCAGCGACGAAGACGTCTGCTGCTCCCCCAAAATGTGCCAGTCATACACACTGACCCCCAGAGAGGTAGTGACTAGAGAAATAGGTGAGGTCTTTGTGCAACAATTCTGCCACCTGCTAGCCAGTTGGACCAAAGGGAAGAGTTAATATGATAGACCCTAGCCAGAGGAGGGATTCTTTGAACCAGAGGACATGGCTATTGTGGAAGACTGCATCTGGCACGGAGAGGAAGATCCCAAGTGGAACTTCCCCTACATGCAGAATTGCCTGCAAAGATGGGAACGCTAGGCTGGGCAGAAAACAGCAGAGCTGCTCCAAGCCAAAATATGCCTATTATAGCAGAAGGGCATGTCAGGGACCATCTATGTGCTATGATTGGTTTTAGAAGGGCTCAGGACTAAACTGCCCCTGTCGATGGACTGGGCAGGAAAATGCATCTCGTGTTTTGATAAAAACACCATGTGAATAAATCTGTCAAGAGTCTGCTCAGCAGCCTCATCGGAGAGCAGACCAACACAGTGTTCATCCAAGCCAGTATCCCAGCAGTCAAGCTGTCAATACTGAGCATGACAGGCGCATTAGGGAAATATTCCCTGACTGCCCAGATGTAGGACGATTGATGGCAGAAAGCATGAAACCTGGGGAGGCTTTAACCGATTTTCT
Source organism: Lissotriton helveticus (assembly GCF_964261635.1). NCBI lineage: Eukaryota > Metazoa > Chordata > Amphibia > Caudata > Salamandridae > Lissotriton > Lissotriton helveticus. Next base: position 648,427,145 of record NC_136059.1, read on the forward strand.
AGACAGAATGAGGGAATGATGGGGACAAGAGACAGGACATCCAAGGACCAACACAGGCCCCCAACTCGCATTCATTAATAACATCCCCAAAAAGGGGCTGCCCACCAAAATACAGAGTGGACTCGACAGCGTAGTAATAATAGACACCAAACCCTGGCGAGAAAAACAGACCGACATATAACACTACTATAGAAAGAAACAGAAAAAGGGCAGGGAAATCAGGAGCAAGCCCAGTGAGATACTGCTAAGCTGGTCCAACACAAATTGAAAAACACCATCCTTAAGGGGGCTGTGTTGTCTGCAAGGATGCAAATGGCACTAGCCTTGATGGGAACCCCGACTCAGAACACTAGAGAATTTCCACCGAGCTCTAATGGCAGAGGTCAGGGAGGCTGGCAGCAGCCAAAACTCAGAGAATGTTTCTATTCCCACAGAATGGGCCACATGTCTACCGATGTCAGTTAAAGACATATCATGAGCATAGATCGATAAGCCTAGGCCAGTCCCAGCAAAATCCCCATATACAAAATCAATCCCAGACCAACCCGAATACACCTTACATTCAGCCGCAGGGCAATCAGTCAGTAACTACATCACCGCAACAAAGACCTGGTGGGTATAAAGAGACAATCAAGCCTAGTGTGGGACTTGTGAGGGTGGGAATAGAAAATTTATTCTCTTACTTAGGGATAAAGCAGACGCCAAGAGTTGGAGACGGCCAATGAGGTGGCCCAAGTGGGTACGTCATATGTAAGATGAGCAGAAGGGTTGCTCAAGTCGAGCTGCGAAACCATTTCAGAGTTAAAGTCATCCCCCAGAAGGGTGGGACCAGGGAGAGATTGTAGGAGTAGGGGAGCAAGGGCCTGTAGTGTAAATGACAACAGCATGGAGGGGGTTGGTAAATTGAAGCAATTGTTCAGTGGACACCCTCCATGTCATCCTATGCCATAAAAGAATGGCTGAGCGCGTCAGAGTGTGATTTTGTTACACGTAGTGGGAGCCACTTTTGTAGGAGAATGGCGGTGCATTGGGTGCTGGCTGTATACCAGAGCATGATAGACTCAGGTGTAACCCTCCCCATTGTAGCGCAGGGCAGTGGTTACCAAGGAGGTGAGTTTCTTGAAGGAGTACCATTAGTGGGGAGTGTTGTTTGAGGTATTAAAAATGGCCCACATTTAATTATTTTGTGATTGAGGCTGTTTGATTCCAGGAGAGAGTGGTGAGCAGTGTCTCAATATATGTAATGGTGGATGTGTGAAAAAGGAGCAGCCAAGGAAAGGGGGGTTGGAGTGAGGTGATAAACTGAAATAGAAAACATGACAATAAGAAAAAAGAACACCATCACACTTTGAAAATACCCCAACAAAAATCCCCATGCCCACACTTCCTCCCCAAAAGCATCTGCCTCCCTTACAAATAATATCTAGTAACTAGATGGAAAACATGATAAAAGAATAGCCTATGTAGTGCCGATCCATCACAATCAAACCGGAGCTGAATGAAGGATATAATCATTGTGCTGGCGTGTAAAGTCAAGGGGCAGGACAAACATCCCCCAGGAGGGCCCAGTCATCCACCAGGACAGTGAATAAGGCTGGTGAAGCAGAATGGTGGGAGGGAGAGGGGTGTTGTAGCGATTCCAGCTTTTTTTTTTACCCTTTAGGGTCCTGGGAAGGGTGTCTTCGGGTGTGTTCACAGTCACGGTGTGTTGATCTCATGCATTTCCTGGGGAGAAGACCAGGTGCCTTCCCTCCTGTGTCCGAGGCGCCCCACAGGGGTGGGGTGGTACATTTCAAGGGGATTTGTTCAGTAGCCCATGAAAGTGCCTCCTCGGGGGAATGGTAACATTATAGAGTAATTTGAGACATGGAGCACCTTGAGCAGTGAGGCAAAGAGGAGACCATATCAGAGTCTCATTGAGTTGAGCTGTTGCTTGACACAACCATACACCCTGCACCTTTATTGCACAGCATGGGTGTCGACTGGAAAGATCATCACGATAGTGCACTGATAATGGTGGTCATTCATGTTGCGGTCCTCCTGAACAATAGTGTCTCTATCCTGCTAATTCAGGAATTTGACTTTCATAGGATGAGGTGGAGCCCCGAAAGGGTTACTGAGCAAGGGAATGGTTTTCCCTCCACCACAAAGGTGGTAGACAGAGAGGAGGTGGGCAGCCGGAAGGTCACCCAGGTCTCAAGGAAGTGTTCAGGGCATTGTTCCTCTGAGCCTTCAGGGAATCCCACAAAGCACAGGTTGCAGCTTGGGTCCGCCATCAGGGACCTTCGCCCGGGTCTCCAATTCCGCTGAATTTGTCACAAGTTGATGTACTGTTAACTTGAGTTCTTTGATGGCGTGCTCCAGCTCCGGCACTCGTTCATCTCTCTTAGTAACTCTGTCCACCACTTCCCTGAGGTCCAGGTACAAAAAGAAGATCTCCACATCCACCTCACCTATTTTAGTTCCCAGTACAGAGTAAGAGGTTTGAATAGCTTGAAGGATGGCATCAGTACTATTGAGGTTCAAGGACAGTAATTTGTACAGTTCCATCTCCCTCTGCTCATGCATGCAGAATACCTCCAGGTCCTGCAGCCGGCTGTCTACAACCCACAGCTTCTACAATGTGCTTGCCGTCTCCAACTCAGGTGCCTGCTGCTTGCCTCCCTCTACAGCAGTCTTCCTCCTCCAGCTAAAGCAGCATGCATTCCTCTCTCAAGGACTCTGCTTCCTTCCACCCCCAGTTCCTATGACCCATTCCCACAGTCCTTGTAATCCATTTAATCAAGCTCCTATACAATGTATCTTTCTCCCCCCTGCAGTTTGTTTCCACTTAGCCCTCTTAGCCTACCAATCCCTAGTCTCTGAAGTTTTCCCTCCTCCGTAATCTCCTTCTTAGCTTTATCTATTGACCTTGATTGCTACTATGGAAATATCAGTGAGATTAACCTGGACTGTGCCCACGGCCAGGAAATCTGCAATTGTTTCATAATGGTGCACCCAACTTTGTAATAACCCAAACTACAGACCCCACTAATTACATGATGTAGTCATTGATTGTGTTTAGTGTTGCGATGTGGTGAAGCTATTTGAAGTCCAGTGTAAGGGCATAGCTATCATTAATGCAACAATTACATTCGCACAATAATTTTGGCTGTCTTTTGCTACAAAACTTAGGAGTACGAGAACATGTCTTCTGTGCTTTCATTTTGATGAGTGGTCATCATGTTTGTTGCAACAACTTGGCAAGTTTTGTTGTTTTCCAGTGTTGCTTAAACTATGGCTTTGTCGTAGTTCTACAAGATGTGCCACTCACTGGTGACATGGGTGAACTTGGCTCAATGCACCAGTGATGAATGTGAATGACATGTTATTGTAGCCCTGCAAAACACTACTCAATGTGAAATTGAAATAGAAGTATTGCTTTTGGGTTGCTAATAATCCCAAGGAAGGGATCAGGGGCACCTTGGTAACAGTAACAAAGGTAAATCATTATTCACAATATCACACATCCAATGTACCAAGAAATATGAACACTTTTAAGTAAAAAGTATTTATTATGACAGGAACAATCTGTTTCTCAGTACATCTAAAACAGCAACACAAAATATTAAGAAAACAGCAAGAAGGCATGTTATGAATAACGAGAATAAAATTAACATTCTAACATGGTGAAAAGTTATCTAGAGTCTAATGCCCTAAAGTCTACTTCTATGCACTACACTAAAAAAGCATATAAGGCAGAGCAACTTGCAGTCTAGAGTTTCTTACGGAGAAGAGATGCACTGCATACCCTGTTGAAAGCAAAGTCTGTCTTTATCAGTGGAGGCGTGAAATGTTCCCTGTGAGGGCAAACACATAGTGCGGTCTTCTTCTGGGACACAGCTTTATGGCTTCAGGTGAAAGGTAGCCTCTGCAAAATGTGAGGCATGCTGGCAGTAGGTGAGACCGTCTCTGGCAGAATCACATTCAATTATTGGTATGAAATACCTCTCCTGACAAGTGACTTAAATCTTTTCACAAATTGGAATTTCTATCATAACTTTAGAAATGTCTGACATAGATTATGTGCATCAAGGTTTGTGTGCCAGACGTTTCCTTATTAACATATAGGGACACACATCCAACGGCATGCGGTGGACTGTCATCGAACAAATACCAGTCCACCCCACTGATAATGAAAAGACGCTCTTAACCAAAGAACAACACCGGATTTACAGGCTGTCAACCCATACCCAGGGACTAAATGATAATATACCATGGAATAGCCTCAGGAGATGACCACCTCCGGATCATCTGACAAATATGTATCGCTTCTTGATGGGCTCACCATGTCGCCCTATTACTGTAGCAACCACATGCTCTATACACAGCAGTAAGCACCACTAGTGCTACACGTCCCTGTGCCACACTACTACGCCATATCGAACACCTATAGTCATAAATTATTCACCCCGCCATCTCCTTTGGCGTCAGACTTATCTATCCCATCATGACTAGTGAAAACACCTCCCCAGATTTGTCTGCATCACATAACACTGACCTTGCAGTGTAGATTCTCTACCCGTACATAGTTAACGGGCGCATCTCTTAGAACTATCTTAAAACTCCATTTACACAGAGCCAGCCTTTTCACTTGCTATAATACTGGACAGCCGCCAGTATTCCCTCTGTGCATTTTTTAATAATAACACCTTTTTAACACACCTTTAGACTAATCATTCCCAGCCTCCTCCCACTGTAGACATGCCAGGGAAAATGGCAATGCCTTTTGTGTCCACCATCCTTTTTACTGAGGCACATGCAATAATGCTACTCACATAAGAGCCTCCGCCCATCTAAACTAGTATTTTAGATAGAGCACGCAGGGCACACATGTATGTCTTTTTTGTGTTTACTTTACACAGATGCTACTCGATGACGCTACTCTCGTAGGAGCCCCGCCTGCCTAAAGGAGCACCAGCTGCGGCACCAAGCCTGTATATATTACACCGGCTCCAGGCACCCACATCCAACAGAGTTCCCGACCGGACCATAGGTGTTTCAGTGGAACCGAAGACTATGCCAAGTAAGTGTGGAGACCGGGTCTCACTCGCAGTACCGCCACCTGGTTGTTGCCTTAGGCTACACCTGCGTGCTCATTCTTTACCGCTTGCAGCGACGATCAGTCCCCAACTGCTCACATGTTTTTTCTCCCTTTTAAAACCCAGAGTGCATAGGAGTCTCGGACCACCGGCAGAGACCCTTGGAGTTTGTCCTTTGTAGTTAGGAGTAAGCCCTCACATTGTAAATATTTTTCTCCTCAATTACCACAGCATTTTGCTCTTTCCGCCCACAGGTACTAGCACCTCTAACGTATAAATACCACATATCGGCAAATGCCACAAACCGTCACCACTGCCTGATCACTGTCGGTTTACCCGCTCACACATTAGGCACCAGGCTCTGCCTCACATACGATGTGCCTAAATGTGTTCTAAACAATATGTGTCCTTGTGTTTGTCCTGTAATGTCCGCTTTTTCTACAGGTACAAACTGAGAGGAAACACCTCTCACTTTTCAGCACCTTAGTGTGTGCTACACATACAGGGTACTGATAACATATAAGTCCCCTGTACCACCCCCACACATAAAGGTCCTGATGAAAGCCAGTTTAAGAAAAAAGGACTGGTTGAAACTAGTAGACCACACTGGACGTGGGAGACCATAAGTCCCTCCCTACACATCCAAAAGCCTTTGTTTTTAACCCTGCCTAGGGCTCATCAATAAAGTAATATTTCAGGACCTCTAGGACAGTATTTTAAAATCCCACTCAACACGCCAGCACCGCACACTCACATAACATAACCTGCTCAAATGTAACCAGGCATTGTAGCACACCTGAGGCACACTCGGTGCCTCGGGTGGGGCCTGATGATGAAGCATGTCACCAACTAGATTGGTGGGTGAGGGCCTTCATAAAAAAACAATCGGTTTTTCCATGCAGACACATACTACACGTATATTGTCCCAGTAGCTAGTTTCTTTTGTTTTTCATAATCCCTTGGGGAAACAAACTAGCTACTCTAGTACCTCACTCTCTCCTTTGATTACAAGTCCTTGATATGTCAGACATTCCATTACGTGGGTGGCAATAGGGTGTTGGTTATCATTAGATTTGACTGCTCTCATATGCTCCCCATCTTTTCTTTCAGGCATCTGATTGTACTGCCCACATATGTTCGATCACATTTGCAAAAGATGAGGTACACAACGTATTTGGTGTTACATGTGATGTTGTGTACAATGTCAAAATTTCCCACATCTTTAACCATAAATTACCTGGTTTTGTGCATAGCAAGTCTGCGGATTCCGCAATGTCCACATTTGTAGAAGCCAGACATATGTGTTGTGAGCCAATTCTCTTTAGGTTTATGTTCGGGATAGCTCGGACTGAGGAGAGTTCTAAGTTCTCCCCCTCCGAAAGGTGATATTTGGTATAACAGAGATGTGGTATTTGAGCAGTCAACCCGTAGTGAGTAAGTGCCAATGTTTTTGTAGGTACTTCCTGAATTGAGAAGAGAGTCTGCTGTAGTCCGTTATTAGTCTCACTTCATTCTGTCCTGCATATTTGCGTTGTTTAGTGGAAAGTGTCACTGATCTACTTGTCTTGGCGATACATTTTCTTGCAGCGTTCACCACCTGAGAACGATATCCTCGACAAAGGAACCTCATTTCAATTTCATTGAGAACTGTATCACATTCCTTGTCATTGCTGCAGTTACGTCTAGCTCTGGTCATCTCCCCAAAGGGGATAGCATCAATTTGGCATTTTGGATGTGCACTCGAAGTGTGCAGTATCGACTTGCAAGATGTTGGTTTGCGATAAAGTCTGCTTGCAAGAATACATCCAAATATTCTGAAATGCATTCTGTAGGAACCCCGATGCCTGAGTTGATCGGTCTACCCAGAGGAAAAGGTACGTTTCCATGTACCTTCAGTAGTGTGTATATGCTTGGGTGCCTAGGTTGATCAGCATGTAGAAATAGAAATTCATCCTCATTCAGTGGACAATTATCATGCCATTTCTTAAGGTTCTGGTTGATCAGGGAGACTAGAGTGAAAACCAGATTGCTCCCTAACCTTTCTTAGCATGTTCTGTCGTTGACTTGTGATAGTATCTCTAACTCATAATCACTAGTGTCCATTAACACAATGTTGCCGCCCTTGTCCGCCTCCTTAACCCCTTTGCTGCTGGGCCTCCCCCCCCCGTGCTAAGCGTTTTTGACCACCTAAGGTATCCACGCCAAATTTGCAGCCTTTTTTTCCAACATCATGGGGATTCTAAAGGTACTCAGGGTTTGTGGCTTCCCCTGGAGGGGACCCAGAAATTAGCCAACATTTTGCATTTTTCTTGGACATAGCCTATTTTTGCTTTTTTTGTGCTTTCAACCTCCTTCCAGTTAATGGTGCAAATGGGTATGAAAGCAATAAAGGATCCTGGAAAGCTAATTAGTTGAAAAAAACAGCCATTTGTGTCAACGTTTCCACCTGTAACTTCTTCTAATTATGACAACTGTTTGATAGCAATATCCCGTTACATCCGCTGGACCTTTCTGGTTGTGGGGATATGTAGGACTTGCAGGTTCACCAAGAACCCGACACACCCAGAGCCAATAACTGAGCAGCATCTTGCTTATTATCTACCAGGTATGGAGCAATTATTCTAGGAAAATATATACATGGAAAAATCGGTATGAAAGACACCTATGTATTTCTAAAATGGGAACAAAATGTAGATTTTAGAAACAGTAGATATTTGCACATTTCCAACATTGGGAGTACCCATATTAGCATAAGAATTATAGGTCATTTTTCAAAACGACTACTTTTTTACACATTGGCTTTCATTTGGAAAGCAGAAATGCATCAAAAGTCAATAGGTAATAACAGTTACTCTACAATTCTTTGTTACCCAAAGTCTCCCGATAAATATGGTACCTCCATTGTGTGGGTAGGCCTAGTGGCCACGACAGGAAACAGCTCAAAACGCAATGTGGATACACCACATTTTCACAATGAAAATGTTCTCTTTTTTTCCAAAGTGTCTAGCTGTAGTTTTTGAACCCTTGCCCTGCCGGCACCTAGGGAACCCTAGCAAACCTATACATTTTTTAAAACTAGACACCCAGGGGAATACAGGATGGGGTGACTTGACTGGCTTTCACCAGGTTCTGTTACCCAGAATCCCTTACAAACCTAAAAATGTATTAAAAAACCCAAATTTTCCTCAAATGTCTGGGGTGGAAATTTCTGGAATCTGTGTGGATCCACAAAATCCCACCCACCCGTGTTCCACAAAGTCTTTCAAGACAAATGGTACCTCACTTGTGGGGGTAGGCCTAGTGCCCGTGACAGGAAATGGTGCAAAACGCAACGGGACACACCACATTTTTGCAGTGAAAAATGACCCTTTTTTTGCAAAGTGCCTGGCTGTTGTTTATGAACCATTGCTCTGCCGGCACCTAGGGAAACCTAGCAAACCTATACATTTTTGAAAAATAGACATCCAGGGAAATCTAGGATGGGCTGACTTGACTGGCTCTCACCAGGTTCTGTTACCCAGAATCCCTTGCAAACCTAAAAAATTGACAAAAAACCCCACATTTTCTTCACATTTCTGTGATGGAAAGTTCTGCAAACTGCATGGATACACAAAATTCCACCCACCCCGTGTTTCCCAAAGGCTTTCAAGAAAAATGGAACCTCGCTTGTGTGGGTAGGCCTGGTGCCCGCGATAGGAAGCGGCGCAAAACGCAACATGGACACACCACATTTTCACAGTGAAAAATGACCCTTTTGTTTGCAAAGTGCCTAGCTGTAGTTGTTGAACCATAGCTCTGCCGGCACCTAGGGAAACCTAGAAAACCTATACATTTTTGAAAACTAGACACCCAGGGGAATCTAGGATGGGGTGACTTGACTGACTCTCCCCAGGTTCTGTTACCTAGAATCCCTTGCAAACCTAAAATATTGACCGAAAAAACAGATTTTCTTCAAAGTTCTGTGATGAAAAGTTCTGGAATCTGCGTGTATTCCACATAATTCCACCCACCCTGCGTTTCCCAAATTCTTGCGAGAAAAATGGTACCTTACTTGTGTGGATAGCCCTAGTGCCCGCGATAGGAAACGGCCCAAAACTAAACGTGGACACACCACATTTTCGCAGTGAAAAATGACCCTTTTTTTGCAAAGTGCCTAGCTGTAGTTGTTGAACCATAGCTCTGCCGGCACCTAGGGAAACCTAGCAAACCTATACATTTTTTAAAACAAGACATCCAGGGAAATCTAGGATGGGGTGACTTGACTGGCTCTCACCAGGTTCTGTTACCCAGAATCTCTTGCAAACCTAAAAAATTGTCCAAAAAACCCCACATTTTTCTCACATTTCTGTGGTGGAAAGTTCTGGAATCTGCGTGGATCCACAAAATTCCACCCACCCCCATTCCCCAAAGTCTTTCAAGAAAAATGGTACCTCACTTGTGTGGGTAGGCCTAGTGCCCGCGATAGGAAACGGACCAAAACGCAACGTGGTCACACCACATTTTCACAGTGAAAAATGTCCCTTTTTTTGCAAAGTGCCTAGCTGTAGTTGTTGAGCCATAGCTCTGCCGGTACCTAGGGAAACCTAGCAAACCTATAAATTTTGAAAACTAGACACCCAGGGGAATCTAGGAAGGGGTGATTTGACTGGCTCTACCCAGGTTCTGTTACCCAGAATCCTTCGCAAACCTAAAAAATTGTCAAAATAAACACATTTTCCTCACATTTCTGTGGTGGAAAGTTCTGGAATCTGCGTGGATCCTCTAACATTCTCCTACCCAGAATCCCCTGTAAACCGCAAATTTAGCTGAAAAAATAACTATTTTCTCACATTTCTGTATGGGAAAGTTCTGGAATCTGTGTGGATCCATACATTTCCTCCCACCCAGCATTCCCCCAGGTCTCCCGATAAAAATGGTACCTCACTTGTGTGGGTGGGTCAAAGACCGGCGACAGGCAAGGGCCAAAAACCTATTGAGGTGACATCAAAATTACCTATCCCTAAGCAACCTGGTTTTGCAAGGGGGGTCCCATGAGTTTTTGGCCCGGGGCTCGGCGGCCATCTTGGGAAACCTACCAAATCCACATATTTCTGGAACCCAGACACCCAGGGGAGTCCAGCGAGGTATGACTTAAGTGGGTCCCTGTGGTACTGAAAATTTTGGACCTGCATCAAAAACATCATCGTATCATGACGATTTTGGTAACAGCAGACCGAGAATGACGAGTACACTACATTCTCCAATTTTCGTCATATTTGGGCGGCGAAGTCCCCATTAAATCAGGGACTCCGTCCTGAACCCTCGGGTTCCATTTTGTATACGGCATCCAATTTGTGGTTGCCCTCACATAGGCCGGTGACTAAGGACAAAAACGAGTCTGATGAACACGTTTACCTTTGCTGACTCCTGCACGACCTGGGCAAGCTGACTCCACTGCCCAAGGCAAAACCTGTTCGGTCAGTTCCTCTCCCAGTGGCCGATCGAGATAGTATCAAAGCACAACATGCCATAAACCTTTCATCGCACACAAACCCTTCCTAATCTTACACACACCTGCCTCTGTTTCTTTCTTTATGACTTGCCTTACGAGGAGGAGGTGCCCGTTTTTATTGGGGTTTCGTCGATATCTGATGAAAATACTGGGCCTTGCCGGGTAATTGATTGTGGGCTGAACAAACTGAAATATGGGCTTGTCATCATGACTCTGCTTTTTCATTGTATTGAAAATATGTGAATGGTCAACTGTAAAATAAGGAATGTTTGCCTGAAGCATAATATTTTGTATAAAAAGAGAAGGCTGGCTTTGTAAGATTGAGCAGTCTCCTGAGAATATACACCGTGTTGTACTTCTAGGACGCCTGTTACTTGGTTGCAGCCAATAAACTCGATCTTTGACTTCACCTAGAAGACTCTGAGTTTCTGTGTCTGAAACAGGAAGGACCCGAAGTCATAGGGTGTGTCGCTGGCACCGCTGGGTTCCGAAAAACCCAGTACTTCAGTTGGCGCCCAACGTTGGGCGATATCAGCGGTACCGGTCCAAGCCAGAGGTTCGTGAGGAGCTTCGTGTGAAAATTCTGGAGGAAGGCCGCCACTTCATCGACCCCTGCATGTCGACGTGGTCCGAAAGTCTCTGCTGCGAGGTTCCCCGCTTCCCAACGGCTACGAAGGACTGCTGCCCTGACTATCGCCCTGTTTTGGACCCTTGATGATTGGTAGAGCGAAACGATAGACGAGTCTTCTGGTGACGTCATCGATACCTCAGTTAAGTATAAGTGGAGCGTCTCCCAGTCCTTAGTTTGGTTCTTAGTTTGGGTATCCCCTTGGGATCTTTGATTTGGAACTTGCAAGTACCAAAGCCGAGGGACTCGTGTATTCACAAGACTATCGTAATTGATAATCCTTTGAAGTTTGAAGCTAGACTAGAGAGCGAAGATGCCTGGTCTTAGCAGACTTGGAAACTTGTTTTGTCTTGGTTGTAATAGGGATTCCCGATTGGAGGACTCGTGTCCGGTTCCTCCAATTGGAACTCCAACCTATGAGCTCTACGTGAAACACGGCGTGGGCCCCATCACGTATAATGAAGTATGGATCCGATACACCAGAAAAGATGGTGTCTTAAAATGGCCCCAATATGGTAGTTTTGACACAGAGGTATTAGATAATCTAGAGGTTAGACTTTTTAAGAAGAAAGCCCGGCCGGCGATGTTTGACTCTTTCCGCCTATGGCGAAAGGAAGCCAAACAGAAAGAAATTAAATTAGCTAAAAAGAATAAAAGAGAAAAGGGTATTTCGATAATGCAAGCTGCTATGCAATACAAAGATGATGAGGAAGAACAAGCGAGTGAACAGTTGCACAGGCAACGTAAAATGGCGATCGATAAATGCTATCCAGTTTTACCACCTCTCCAGCAGGATACAGCAAAATAACTTGAGAAAGATCCTTTAATGTCCCATTTATTGAATTTGCCACCCCCCTATGCGCAGAGTGCTACTGCACCTCCGCAACCTTTAGTTGTGCAACCTCCGGTTATTGTGCCCCAGGTTCTTCCACAACCGCCAGCTCCTCTTCAGTTGGCTCCTACTGCTACGGCTCAGCCTCCTCAAGGGCCACTGACTTTGCTACCTGCTCCCCCTGCACTTCTTACGACTTTGCCTGCTGCATCGACTGCCTCTTCTGATATTCCTACTGTTACTGCGTCTGCATCTGGATCTGCCTTGCCTCACTCTACTTTTACTCCTGTTCTTTCGTCAACTTTTCCTTCTGTTCGACAGAGAATGACTAACACTGTTGCTAGTCTTCTGTATCATCTTTTTGGGGCAACAAGTATGACCCCTGTTTCAACAAGCAAACAATTGCGTAGTCAACTGCCCGACTCTAGAGAGCAGGAAACACTGAATTCTTTGGCACACAAATGGGTTACTGTCCCTACGAGATATGAGTTAGATTCTGTTATGGATGTCTTCCATCAGTGGAAAGAGCCGAAACAGAGATATGTTTTTGAGAAAATGTGTACTTTTCTTTGTGAGGATTTAGAGGAAAATGATTTGGAGCCCAATCCGCCTGAGTTGTGTCGTATACGGTTCGAGTTTGCAAAAGGCACAATTGTGGGTTCCGATGTTGAAAAAGCAGTTGCAACATTGTTGTCGTTTAGGAGTGAGGGTGTTTCTCGGTCATTATTTGAGCATGATCCCTCTGTTAGGAGGAAAGCGAGACAGTATCCCATGAGAGAAGTTCCTCCGGTATGGAAGAAAGCCGTTGCAGCTGATGTCGCTAATCGCGTCGATGCCATACCAGCACATTTTCAGCGTATTTGGGTACATGTTCCTTGGAAGCGAGCTGAAGTTTTAGCCCTTAAGCAGACTTTGCCTGATCCCCGTAAAAATCCTGCAGGGTATTACAAGGAATTGTCACAGACTGCAGGCTCTTGCATTATGAATTTAGCGGATATAGACATGTTGTTTGGAAATGTTGTTCCACAGCCTTTATGGGGAAAGATTCGTCATGCGGATCATGATCAGGAGTTAGGTGATACCTGGGTTAATATTGCTGCTGCTGATGGCAGACAAGTTGGTGGTGGTAAACCCGAACCTTTAGTGGCAGACCTCCCTGGTAGGATAATTACTTACATAAAGACTTTGATGCCTGCGATGCGAGTGAATTGGGACAAATTGTCTGCGTGTAAGCAGAAGAAAGATGAGACCGTGTCTGATTTCTTCACCAGGTTCGAAGAAACGTTTATCGACCACAGTGGTCAAGATATGAGTACAGAAGGTGGTCAACGGTTGTTCGTTGACAAGTTCGTGCATAATTTGCTTCCCGAGTTGTGTAAGAAATTAAAAGATTCAGAAAGTTCGTGGGCCGTTTCCTCATCTGCACAGATATTGGCTACTGCCCAGTACTACGAAAATCGGGATAAAGATGAGAAAGATAGAGCAGACAAGAAAACGAAAGAGTTAAAAACAAAGGTTCTTTTACAGCAGGCGTACCCGCCTCGTACTGGTCAGAGTAACTATCAGCAGCCTCAGCAGTTTCAGAGAAACATGCAAAGGACCGAATATCCTCAATAACGCTTTCCTGTAGGCCTTAATCAGTGTGCATAGTGTAAAGAGGAGGGCCATTTTAAAAGTAGTTGTCCTGCTCTGCTACAGCGTATGAATGGTGTTTCTAGCGCAAGAGGTCGAGGTACTCCACAAGCGCCTAGAGGTAGAGGACGTGGAAATTTCCCCCAGAACGCGCGTTCTTTTCCGCCTCAGAATTCAATGAATAGTTTTGATCAGCAGAATAACGCGTCTGGTAGGACACCTCAGTACTATGCTGATGACTACTATGCAGAAGATGACAATATGGAAGGTAATGATTGCTAGGACAGCCATAGACAAAGAGAGGGAGTTGTTTCAGTTCCAGTAGATCAGAGTGGACCTTATGTTGAGGTGATTACATCAGGTGTGTCAGAGCCTTTTCTGTTGGATACTGGTGCTACAAAGAGTTCTATTATGCACTCTAAACTCCCTGGCGCACCTTTGTCTGGCTAAATGAATGTTTCAGTAGGTTTTTCTGGCGTCCCGGTTAGGAACCCGATTTCTAGTCCTATGTCCCTTTCTGTTGGACCTTGTGAATTAGAAGCACCCCTTATTCTGACAACAGGTTGCGGTGAAAATTTGTTAGGATTGGATCTGTTGAAACGATTGTATGCAACTCTGTATTGTTCTCCTTCAGGAGTACAACTTACACTGGGTAAGAAAATGGTCTCCCCAATGTATTTGTCGAAGGATAAACTTCCGACAGAATTATCGCTTCTTCCTGATATTCTTTGGGCTACTGGCCCTAATGATGTGGGTCTTTTGGAAATACCGCCATATGTTGTGACATTGAAAGCCAATGTTAAAATGCCACGAATTCCCCAATACAAAATATCTAGTGAAGGTAAAAACGCGTTGGTAGCGATCATTTATGATTTGATTGAAAAAGATGTAATTGAAGAGACAAGAGGCAACGTTTGCAATAGTCCTGTTCTGCCTGTTATGAAGCGTACTGACCCTTCCCAGCCACCCGTTTACAGATTTGTGATTGATCTTAGAGAAGTGAACAAAATCGTTGTGCCACAATTTCCAGTAGTTCCTGATATCACTGCCCTATTGACTATGATTCCAGCTTCTGCGACTTGGTTCTCGGTGATTGACTTGAAGAATGCGTTCTTCAGCATCCCGATTGCCGAGGAGAGTAGGGATATTTTCGGCTTCAGTTTAGGAGGTCGAAGCTTCCGCTTCAAACGCGCTCCCCAGGGCTACTGCGAAAGTCCATCAATATATAGTCAAGCTTTAAAAACACAGCTTGATACGATTGTTTTACCTGATGGCGCTACACTTATTCAGTACGTTGATGATTTGTTGTTGCTGCAGATACTGAGAAAATCTGTAAAGAAGCCACGTTGTCGTTGTTGCGTCATTTGTCTGATTTACACCACAAAGTGTCTCTTTCCAAATTGCAATATTGTCGACAAGAAGTGACCTACTTAGGTCATCTCTTATCGAAGGAGGGAAGGAAACTGACCCCAGAAAGAATTCAGGCAATAGCGAAATTGAGTGTGCCAAAGACACAGAGAGAAGTGTGTGCTTTCTTGGGTATTACATCATATTGCAGACAATGGATACCGAATTTTTCTTTGTTGGCCAAACCTCTGGTGGCATTAACTTGTAAAGATACACCGAAACCCCTCCCATGGTCTGAAGAGTGTCAGAAAAGTTTTTCCGAATTGCGCAATGCATTATGATCGGCTCCTGTGTTGGGTACCCCGACTACAGTAAGCCCTTTACATTGTATGTCCATGAGAAAGAAGGTTGTGCATTGTCAGTGTTGACACAGTTGTTCGGAAACAAGCAGCGTCCATGCGCGTATTTTTCGTCAACTTTGGACCCGGTAGCTAAAGCATTGCCAAGTTGCTTAAGAGCCACAGCGGCAGCAGCTATTTCTATTCGGCAGTCTGCTGGTTTAGTGATGAATAATACATTGATTGTGATGGTTCCACATGCAGTGGACACGTTGTTAAATAGGACCAAGACACAGCACTTAACTAGTGCTCGATTGTCAGGTTATGAGTTGACACTTCTAGCGAGTCATGTACACATAAAGAGATGCAACACGTTGAATCCAGCTACATTGTTGCCAATTGTAACAGAGACAGATGCTTCTGAACAGCATGATTGTTTTCTCAGAACAGAAGAAGAAATGAAAGGGAGAGTAGACCTTCAGGACACTCCTCTTGTGAAGTGTGATGGTACCTTATGGGTGGATGGTTCATGCTTCAAGCTTCCGAATGGTGATACGACTGCAGCATATGCTGTTACGACTTTGCATACGATTGTTGAAGCTGCACGTATCCCACATAATTCAGCTCAAGCAGCAGAGTTGATTGCACTTACAAGAGCGTGTGTGTTATCAAAAGGAATGAAAGTGACCATACATACTGACAGCCAGTATGCATTCGGTGTGGCCCATAGTTTTGGACGATTGTGGAAAGAACGTGGATTTCTGACTTTGCATGGAGCTAAGATACAGCATGGTCAGTTGGTGAATGAACTCCTCGAGTCACTTACTTTGCCGTTGCAAGTTGCGATTGTAAAATGCAGTGCACACAAGAAGGTGACTGATGATGTTGGTCGTGGAAATGCATTTGCTGATGAAGTCGCAAAAGAAACAGCGAGGGATGTGATGAGCCGAATGTATGTTGCAGGCCCTGCGAGATGGGTTGGTGACATTGGAATGTGTGAAGACACGATAGAGTGTGAAGTCTATTCAAGCTGAAGCTACAGAGAAAGAGTTGAGTGTGTGGAGAGAGAGTACGGGTAAATTGGATGCAAATGGTTGTTGGGTTGAATTGTCAGAACATTAGCGATGGTTGTTACCCGATGCATATGTGCTTGCAGTGGTTACAATGGCCCATGGAATGGCTCACATCAGTGTGAAAGGGATTTGTAAGTTGTTGGCTCCAATATGGCAAAATGCGAGAATCCCAAAATGCGCAGAGAATGTAGTCAAGAATTGCATGGTGTGCTTGAAATACAATCCTGGTAGGGGAACCCCAACTCCAGCTGGTCATTTTGCGCCTCCAACGTACCCGTTCGAGGTTTTGCAACTAGATTTCATCCACATGGAAAGGTGCAACAATTTGAAATACGTACTCGTTGTTGTTTGTGCCTTTTCAAGATGGGTAGAAGCATATCCCCTGAAGGACAACACTGCAATGTCCACAGCTAAAGCCCTTGTCAAAGAGTTCTTCCCTAGGTTTGGAATGCCAAGAATGGTCTGGAGTGACAATGGAAGTGAGTTTGTGGGTCGAGTGATGAAGAAAGTATGTGAAGGGCTAGGTATCCAGCAAAAATTCCATGCTGCAAATCACCCCCAATCAGCTGGACTAGTAGAGTGCTACAATGGCACATTAAAACTAAAATTGGCCAAAATCCAAGCAAGCTCCGGTCTTAAATGACCTGACGCCCTGCCTTTAGTACTCCTATCAACAAGAATGACTGTGCATTCGCGAGTGGGACTTAGTCCCTATGAAATAGTGTTCGGCCGTCCGGCCAACATATGGGGAGGGTATGCAACGGTTACCACGCATTTTTTACAACGCGGTACCGTTACCACGCTACTTTTACCACGCAAGTCGTTACCACGACTTGCGCTGGGGGGCGCTCCAGGATAGTCAATTGTTTAATTTACTATCCAACTCCTTCCCTAGAGTCCACGGGGACTGGAGTTGGAATAGTAAATTAAAAAATGTACTATCCAGCGCCCCTCCACGCAAGTCGTGGTAACGACTTGCGTGGTAAAAGTAGCATTGTAACGGTACGCGTTGTAAAAGAACGCGTGGTACCGTCATACATCCTATGGGGAGTGCCAAGGCCGACAAAATTCAGTGAGATCGAACACCCTGTACTGCTTGACTATTTGTACAAATTGACGGCTAAATTGCGTGTTTTACACCAACAGGTTCACGATACTCTGCCTCAGGTCTCTGAAGCTCCAGGACATCATATCGATCCTGGATCCTGGGTGCTGGTCAAGAATTTCCAGCGAACAAAGAATGACCAGCCCCGTTGGACCGGCCCCCACCTAGTCCTGCTGTCAACGAGATCCGCCGTGCGAGTGGAAGGCAAAAATAACTGGATCCACGGCGTACACTGCAAGAGGGTCCCTTTGCCTCTGCCGTATGACCGGTGGGTCCAGGAGGGTGTTGCTGACTCTGAGACTGAGACTGTGCCTCATTTTCTACCTTTCAGTGATGCACGCATAAAAGGAACAGTTTCTGAACAGGAAAGTGACAATCGTTTGCAAGGAGCTGTGCCACCGTCAATTCAATTGGACACTGTAGAGCCTGAACAGCTGTTTCAAGACCAGACATTACCTGGAAAAAGACGCTATAACCTGAGGCCGAGAGCTATGGACTAATACATTTTTCTTTCCTTTGCTATTTTTGAAAGTGCAGCTCTCTCATCTGAGAAACTTTTTTATTTTTGTTTTTCGAACCACCATCCGGGTTCAGCTGTAGGGTCGCGGTTGCCCAAGTCTTTGGAGTGCAGCTGAAGACGTTAGGTCGACAGTTCTGGTTGGTCTAAGGGAGTTGCCCTGGACTGACAGAAGCATTCCTTAGCATAGAACAACCTACCATCGCGAGCAGCATTTAGAGAGGATGGAGTTTTTCGAGATGGAGAGACCTGCCATAGAGATAAACTTTAAAGCTAAAATATGTAGAATGATGACAAAGAAACGTTTTTTGATATTATGCATTTTTATGTTGTTCAGTGTAATGATGTTTTTAATAGGATATGTTTTATTCTCTTTTCGAATGACATTTGCACCCACTACACTGCCCATACCTCCTCCTACTGTTTCCTCGCATTCTTTCCACCCTTTTCCTGAACATGAGTCCGTTAGGAGATTAGAATTTATTAATAACTCCTTCGTTCAGCTTTTGCACCAACACCAACTAGTAATGAACACAACTAACTGTTGGGTGTGTGGTCTTATGCCTCACACAGCGGATAAAGGTATCCCTTATCTGGTCCTGCCTTTCAGCCAAAATGGTTCTGTGTGGGCATACAGAAAAATGTTCATCTACGCACATGAAGTTTACCCCCTACGTTCTGAAAAAGACAATCCAAAGAATAGTGCTCTAGTTAAGGGTATAGTAGATATGATTAGGGAAGATACTTCCTATGAGACTATCCCAAGAGATGAGACACTAGCATATATTGGATGGAACGTGACCGGATATGGAGTTACTCTGAGTGAAAAACAGCGAGGTAAAAGATCCTCCCCGATTTGGATTGTACCCCATCAGGGTCACCTATGTCTGCAAGGTACTGGCAAGAATCCCAGAGCTCAGTTAGGGAAAAGCATCTGCACTGAGACATATGTTTTTGCGTCTCAGACTTCCCCTTCGTTCTTAGCAGCTAAGGGTACCTATTTCATCTGCCATGATAGAGCCTATACATGGTTGCCCCCTAACTTTTCGGGCACATGCTTTGTTTCGTTCCTGTTGCCTCCCACCTACACAGCTGCGGCAGATTACCACAAGACAAGGATAGTCAGAGGTGTCTTCAGTAAAGAAGACACTGCAGGACAAGAATTTGGAGACTTCATGAAGGGTTTCCTGCCGTTTTGTGGACCCATGGTTAACAGCAGGAACATAAGGCAATTGACGAGGGTGGTTGAATCCACCGTAGATGAAACTGCCGGTGCCCTTAGTAACTTGACTGCTGAGCTCCAGTCGGATCGCCTTATGACCCTTCAGAACAGGGTCGCGTTAGACGTCATACTTGCAGACCGAGGTGGGGTATGTAAAGTGATCCAATCGAGTTGCTGTGTTTTCATCCCAGATAACGCTCCAACAGTGTACCAGGCCATCTCCAAACTACATAAGATCTCTGAATCTATTCATGTGGATAAAGGAGATTGGTCGTTGATGGGGTGGTTTTGGGAACTGTTATCCGCCTGGGGATGGAAGATTCTGATTGTCATTGGGATGATCTTAGCCATTCTTTTCCTGTTCTGTCTATGCGTACAGTGTGCTCCTGCTATATGTGGCCTCTGTGCTACATCGTGTGTAAGGAAACCTGTATCGAGGGACGAGCTAAGTAATGGGATGATGCTACAGCAACATCTCAATGATTTTAGGAATACAGACCTGGACTCAGATTACCGTGAGGATAGGTGGATTGCCTATGTAAGGGCAAAAGGAGGGTATGTGGTGCTGAAAATTTTGGACCTGTGTCAAAAACATCGTCGTATCATGACGATTTTGGTAACAGCAGACCGAGAATGACGAGTACACTACATACTCCAATTTTCGTCATATTTGGGCAGCGAAGTCACCATTAAATCAGGGACTCCGTCCTGAACCCTCGGGTTCCATTTTGTATACGGCATCCATTTTGTGGTTGCCCTCACATAGGCCCGTGACTAAGGCCAAAAACGAGTCTGAAGGACACGTTTACCTTTGCTGACTCCTGCACGACATGGGCAAGCTGACTCCACTGCCCAAGGCAAAACCTGTTCGGTCAGTTCCTCTCCCAGTGGCCGATCGAGATAGTATCAAAGCACAACATGCCATAAACCTTTCATCGCACACAAACCCTTCCTAATCTTACACACACCTGCCTCTGTTTCTTTCTTTATGACTTGCCTTACGAGGAGGAGGCGCCCGTTTTTATTGGGGTTTCGTCGATATCTGATGAAAATACTGGGCCTTGCCGGGTAATTGATTGTGGGCTGAACATACTGAAATATGGGCTTGTCATCATGACTCTGCTTTTTCATTGTATTGAAAATATGTGAATGGTCAACTGTAAAATAAGGAATGTTTGCCTGAAGCATAATATTTTGTATAAAAAGAGAAGGCTGGCTTTGTAAGATTGAGCAGTCTCCTGAGAATATACACCGTGTTGTACTTCTAGGACGCCTGTTACTTGGTTTCAGCCAATAAACTCGATCTTTGACTTCACCTAGAAGACTCTGAGTTTCTGTGTTTGAAACAGGAAGGACCCGAAGTCATAGGGTGTGTCCCTGGCACCGCTGGGTTCCGAAAAACCCAGTACTTCATCCCCTAACTTTCTCCTACCCAGAATCCCCTGCAAACCTCAAATTTTGCTGAAAAAATCATGCTTTTATCCTATTTCTGTGTGGGAAAGTTCTGGAATTTGCGTGTATCCACAAATTTCTTCCCACCCAGCGTTCCCCCAGGTCTCTTGATAGAAATGGTACCTCACTTGTGTGGGTAGGCATAGTGGCTGCAGCAGGAAATGGCCCAAATCGTACTGTGGTGACTTCAAAATTACCTATAAAAAAATTACCTGGTTTTGGGGGTGGGGGCACCTGGGGTTTTGGCCCCGGGCTCGGTGGCCACCTTGGGAAAGTACCAAACCCAAACATTTCTGAAAACTAGACGCCCGGGGGAGTCACTGTATGGCTTGTGTGAATCCCCCAATGTTTTCCGACCCAGAATACCATGCAAACCTCAAATTTAGCTGAAAAAAACAAATTTTTCACATATTTTTGTGTGCATAGCCATCCACTCCTCAAGCACGCACACATACTGGTTGTATTTGGTACGAGGGCAAGTGATGGTTCAGTATATAATATTTTATTAACAAGAGATTTCACAAAAATGAAATTCACTGTCAATAATTGAAAGAACAAAAAACTGATCCAGTAACTCGCAGCTCGTGCGTTGTAAAGCCATGACAAGGCACCAACCGCTTTACAGGCCTTTTACACACCTTTCATACATGATACACACAAGACCATTCACACCACCAGGCACGAAACCAACACATTACAACATTCACAAAAAGGGACAAGGCTACACCCTTGACAAAAACAGAAAATAAAAATATTTCAGCGCAACCACCTATCCCTCAAGCACACATACATACTGGTTAGATTTGGCACAAGGGTGAGTGATGGGTCAGTATATACAGTTGTATTAACCAGAGATTTGGAAAAACCAAAGGTGGTGATGGACGGAGCGTTGACAATACAAACACTCATCCCCAGTCAACAAATCTGGGTGTAATCCATCACCGTTCTTTAGCTACACTCCGCCACCCCAGTTCAGACATGGCTATATGCAAATCAGTCTGACCCTGTGCCTCAAGGTGAACAATCCAGCCCGAACTGCCAAGCCATGTCTTCCCTGGACCGGAATCAAGCTTCCCAGGACCGGTTTCTGGCATTGCAGCCGTCTTCAGCCGGGCTTGCTTGACTCCAGTGGCAAAGTGAGCAAGGGACTCACGTCTGAGCATACCCTGCCAACTTAGGGCGAACAAAGAAAAACCAAAGGTTGTGATGGACGGAGCGTTGACAATACAAACACTCACCCCCAGTCAAAAGATCTGCTTGCTTGACTCCAGTGGCAAAGTGAGCAAGGGACTCACGTCTGAGCATACCCTGCCAACTTAGGGCGAACAAAGAAAAACCAAAGGTGATGATGGACGGAGCGTTGACAATACAAACACTCACCCCCCAGTCAACTGATCTGGGTTTAATCCATCACCGTTCTTTAGCTCACTCCGCCACCCCAGTTCAGACACTGCCATATGCAAACCAGTCTGACCCTGTGCCTCATGGGAACAGTCCAGCCCGAACTGCCAAGCCATGTCTTCCCTGGACCGGAATCAAGCTTCCCAGGACCGGTTTCTGGCATTACAGCCATCTTCAGCCGGGCTTGCTTGACTCCAGTGGCAAAGTGAGAAAGGGACTCACGTCTTAGCATACCCTGCCAACTTAGGGCGAACAAAGAAAAACCAAAGGTGATGATGGACGGAGCGTTGACAATACAAACACTCACCCCCAGTCAACTGATCTGGGTTTAATCCATCACCGTTCTTTAGCTCACTCGGCCACCCCAGTTCAGACACGGCCATATGCAAATCAGTCTGACCCTGTACCTCATGGGAACAGTCCAGCCCGAACTGCCAGGCCATGTCTTCCCTGGACCGGAAACAAGCTGCCCAGGACCGGTTTCTGGCATTACAGCCATCTTCAGCCGGGCTTGCTTGACTCCAGTGGCAAAGTGAGCAAGGGACTCACGTCTGAGCATACCCTGCCAGATCTGTTGACTGGGGGTGAGTGTTTGTATTGTCAACGCTCCATCCATCACCCCCAGTCAACAGATCTGGCAGGGTATGCTCAGACGTGAGTCCCTTGCTCACTTTGCCACTGGAGTCAAGCAAGCCCGGCTGAAGACGGCTGTAATGCCAGAAACAGGTCCTGGGAAGCTTGATTCCGGTCCAGGGAAGACATGGCTTGGCAGTTCGGGCTGGACTGTTCCCATGAGGCACAGGGTCAGACTGATTTGCATATGGCCGTGTCTGAACTGGGGTGGCGGAGTGAGCTAAAGAACGGTGATGGATTAAACCCAGATCAGTTGACTGGGGGTGAGTGTTTGTATTGTCAACGCTCCGTCCATCATCACCTTTGGTTTTTCTTTGTTCGCCCTAAGTTGGCAGGGTATGCTCAGATGTGAGTCCCTTGCTCACTTTGCCACTGGAGTCAAGCAAGCCCGGCTGAAGACGGCTGTAATGCCAGAAACCGGTCCTGGGAATCTTGATTCCAGTCCAGGGAAGACATGGTTTGGCAGTTCGGGCTGGACTGTTCCCATGAGGCACAGGGTCAGACTGATTTGCATATGGCCGTGTCTGAACTGGAGTGGCGGAGTGAGCTAAAGAACGGTGATGGATTAAACCCAGATCAGTTGACTGGGGGTGAGTGTTTGTATTGTCAACGCTCCGTCCATCATCACCTTTGGATTTTCTTTGTTCGCCCTAAGTTGGCAGGGTATGCTCAGACGTGAGTCCCTTGCTCATTTTGCCACTGGAGTCAAGCAAGCCCGGCTAAAGACGGCTGTAATGGCAGAAACCGGTCCTGGGAAGCTTGATTCTGGTCCAGGGAAGACATGGCTTGGCAGTTCGGGCTGGACTGTTCCCATGAGGCACAGGGTCAGACTGATTTGCATATGGCCGTGTCTGAACTGGGGTGGGGGAGTGAGCTAAAGAACGGTGATGGATTAAACCCAGATCAGTTGACTGGGGGTGAGTGTTTGTATTGTCAACGCTCCGTCTATCATCACCTTTGGTTTTTCTTTGTTCGCCTTAAGTTGGCAGGGTATGCTCAGACGTGAGTCCCTTGCTCACTTTGCCACTGGAGTCACGCAAGCCCGGCTGAAGATGGCTGTAATGCCAGAAACCGGTCCTGGGAAGCTTGTTTCCGGTCCAGGGAAGACATGGCTTAGCAGTTCGGGCTGGACTGTTCCCATGAGGCACAGGGTCAGACTGATTTGCATATGGCCGTGTCTGAACTGGGGTGGCGGAGTGAGCTAAACAACGGTGATGGATTAAACCCAGATCAGTTGACTGGGGGTGAGTGTTTGTATTGTCAACGCTCCGTCCATCATCACCTTTGGTTTTTCTTTGTTCGCCCTAAGTTGGCAGGGTATGCTCAGATGTGAGTCCCTTGCTCACTTTGCCACTGGAGTCAAGCAAGCCCGACTGAAGACGGCTGTAATGCCAGAAACCGGTCCTGGGAAGCTTGATTCTAGTCCAGGGAAGACATGGCTTGGCAGATCGGGCTGGACTGTTACCATGAGGCACAGGGTCAGACTGATTTGCATATGGCCGTGTCTGAACTGGGGTGGCGGAGTGAGCTAAAGAACGGTGATGGATTAAACCCAGATCAGTTGACTGGGGGTGAGTGTTGGTATTGTCAACGCTCCGTCCATCATCACCTTTGGTTTTTCTTTGTTCGCCCTTAGTTGGCAGGGTATGCTCAGACGTGAGTCCCTTGCTCACTTTGCCACTGGAGTCACGCAAGCCCGGCTGAAGATGGCTATAATGCCAGAAACCGGTCCTGGGAAGCTTGATTCCGGTCCAGGGAAGACATGGCCTGGCAGTTCGGGCTGTACTGTTCCCATGAGGCACAGGGTCAGACTGATTTGCATATGGCCGTGTCTGAACTGGGGTGGCGGAGTGAGCTAAAGAACGGTGATGGATTAAACCCAGATCAGTTGACTGGGGGTGAGTGTTTGTATTGTCAACGCTCCGTCCATCATCACCTTTGGTTTTTCTTTGTTCGCCCTAAGTTGGCAGGGTATGCTCAGACGTGAGTCCCTTGCTCACTTTGCCACTGGAGTCAAGCAAGCCCGGCTGAAGACGGCTGTAATGCCAGAAACCGGTCCTGGGAAGCTTGATTCCGGTCCAGGGAAGACATGGCTTGGCAGTTCGGGCTGGACTGTTCCCATGAGGCACAGGGTCAGACTGATTTGCATATGGCCGTGTCTGAACTGGGGTGGGGGAGTGAGCTAAAGAACGGTGATGGATTAAACCCAGATCAGTTGACTGGGGGTGAGTGTTTGTATTGTCAACGCCCCGTCCATCATCACCTTTGGTTTTTCTTTGTTCGCCTTAAGTTGGCAGGGTATGCTCAGACGTGAGTCCCTTGCTCACTTTGCCACTGGAGTCACGCAAGCCCGGCTGAAGATGGCTGTAATGCCAGAAACCGGTCCTGGGAAGCTTGATTCCGGTCCAGGGAAGACATGGCTTGGCAGTTCGGGCTGGACTGTTCCCATGAGGCACAGGGTCAGACTGATTTGCATATGGCCGTGTCTGAACTGGGGTGGCGGAGTGAGCTAAACAACGGTGATGGATTAAACCCAGATCAGTTGACTGGGGGTGAGTGTTTGTATTGTCAACGCTCCGTCCATCATCACCTTTGGTTTTTCTTTGTTCGCCCTAAGTTGGCAGGGTATGCTCAGATGTGAGTCCCTTGCTCACTTTGCCACTGGAGTCAAGCAAGCCCGACTGAAGACGGCTGTAATGCCAGAAACCGGTCCTGGGAAGCTTGATTCTAGTCCAGGGAAGACATGGCTTGGCAGATCGGGCTGGACTGTTACCATGAGGCACAGGGTCAGACTGATTTGCATATGGCCGTGTCTGAATTGGGGTGGCGGAGTGAGCTAAAGAACGGTGATGGATTAAACCCAGATCAGTTGACTGGGGGTGAGTGTTGGTATTGTCAACGCTCCGTCCATCATCACCTTTGGTTTTTCTTTGTTCGCCCTAAGTTGGCAGGGTATGCTCAGACGTGAGTCCCTTGCTCACTTTGCCACTGGAGTCACGCAAGCCCGGCTGAAGATGGCTATAATGCCAGAAACCGGTCCTGGGAAGCTTGATTCCGGTCCAGGGAAGACATGGCCTGGCAGTTCGGGCTGTACTGTTCCCATGAGGCACAGGGTCAGACTGATTTGCATATGGCCGTGTCTGAACTGGGGTGGCGGAGTGAGCTAAAGAACGGTGATGGATTAAACCCAGATCAGTTGACTGGGGGTGAGTGTTTGTATTGTCAACGCTCCGTCTATCATCACCTTTGGTTTTTCTTTGTTCGCCTTAAGTTGGCAGGGTATGCTCAGACGTGAGTCCCTTGCTCACTTTGCCACTGGAGTCACGCAAGCCCGGCTGAAGATGGCTGTAATGCCAGAAACCGGTCCTGGGAAGCTTGTTTCCGGTCCAGGGAAGACATGGCTTAGCAGTTCGGGCTGGACTGTTCCCATGAGGCACAGGGTCAGACTGATTTGCATATGGCCGTGTCTGAACTGGGGTGGCGGAGTGAGCTAAACAACGGTGATGGATTAAACCCAGATCAGTTGACTGGGGGTGAGTGTTTGTATTGTCAACGCTCCGTCCATCATCACCTTTGGTTTTTCTTTGTTCGCCCTAAGTTGGCAGGGTATGCTCAGATGTGAGTCCCTTGCTCACTTTGCCACTGGAGTCAAGCAAGCCCGACTGAAGACGGCTGTAATGCCAGAAACCGGTCCTGGGAAGCTTGATTCTAGTCCAGGGAAGACATGGCTTGGCAGATCGGGCTGGACTGTTACCATGAGGCACAGGGTCAGACTGATTTGCATATGGCCGTGTCTGAACTGGGGTGGCGGAGTGAGCTAAAGAACGGTGATGGATTAAACCCAGATCAGTTGACTGGGGGTGAGTGTTGGTATTGTCAACGCTCCGTCCATCATCACCTTTGGTTTTTCTTTGTTCGCCCTTAGTTGGCAGGGTATGCTCAGACGTGAGTCCCTTGCTCACTTTGCCACTGGAGTCACGCAAGCCCGGCTGAAGATGGCTATAATGCCAGAAACCGGTCCTGGGAAGCTTGATTCCGGTCCAGGGAAGACATGGCCTGGCAGTTCGGGCTGTACTGTTCCCATGAGGCACAGGGTCAGACTGATTTGCATATGGCCGTGTCTGAACTGGGGTGGCGGAGTGAGCTAAAGAACGGTGATGGATTAAACCCAGATCAGTTGACTGGGGGTGAGTGTTTGTATTGTCAACGCTCCGTCCATCATCACCTTTGGTTTTTCTTTGTTCGCCCTAAGTTGGCAGGGTATGCTCAGACGTGAGTCCCTTGCTCACTTTGCCACTGGAGTCAAGCAAGCCCGGCTGAAGACGGCTGTAATGCCAGAAACCGGTCCTGGGAAGCTTGATTCCGGTCCAGGGAAGACATGGCTTGGCAGTTCGGGCTGGACTGTTCCCATGAGGCACAGGGTCAGACTGATTTGCATATGGCCGTGTCTGAACTGGGGTGGGGGAGTGAGCTAAAGAACGGTGATGGATTAAACCCAGATCAGTTGACTGGGGGTGAGTGTTTGTATTGTCAACGCCCCGTCCATCATCACCTTTGGTTTTTCTTTGTTCGCCTTAAGTTGGCAGGGTATGCTCAGACGTGAGTCCCTTGCTCACTTTGCCACTGGAGTCACGCAAGCCCGGCTGAAGATGGCTGTAATGCCAGAAACCGGTCCTGGGAAGCTTGATTCCGGTCCAGGGAAGACATGGCTTGGCAGTTCGGGCTGGACTGTTCCCATGAGGCACAGGGTCAGACTGATTTGCATATGGCCGTGTCTGAACTGGGGTGGCGGAGTGAGCTAAACAACGGTGATGGATTAAACCCAGATCAGTTGACTGGGGGTGAGTGTTTGTATTGTCAACGCTCCGTCCATCATCACCTTTGGTTTTTCTTTGTTCGCCCTAAGTTGGCAGGGTATGCTCAGATGTGAGTCCCTTGCTCACTTTGCCACTGGAGTCAAGCAAGCCCGACTGAAGACGGCTGTAATGCCAGAAACCGGTCCTGGGAAGCTTGATTCTAGTCCAGGGAAGACATGGCTTGGCAGATCGGGCTGGACTGTTACCATGAGGCACAGGGTCAGACTGATTTGCATATGGCCGTGTCTGAATTGGGGTGGCGGAGTGAGCTAAAGAACGGTGATGGATTAAACCCAGATCAGTTGACTGGGGGTGAGTGTTGGTATTGTCAACGCTCCGTCCATCATCACCTTTGGTTTTTCTTTGTTCGCCCTAAGTTGGCAGGGTATGCTCAGACGTGAGTCCCTTGCTCACTTTGCCACTGGAGTCACGCAAGCCCGGCTGAAGATGGCTATAATGCCAGAAACCGGTCCTGGGAAGCTTGATTCCGGTCCAGGGAAGACATGGCCTGGCAGTTCGGGCTGTACTGTTCCCATGAGGCACAGGGTCAGACTGATTTGCATATGGCCGTGTCTGAACTGGGGTGGCGGAGTGAGCTAAAGAACGGTGATGGATTAAACCCAGATCAGTTGACTGGGGGTGAGTGTTTGTATTGTCAACGCTCCGTCCATCATCACCTTTGGTTTTTCTTTGTTCGCCCTAAGTTGGCAGGGTATGCTCAGACGTGAGTCCCTTGCTCACTTTGCCACTGGAGTCAAGCAAGCCCGGCTGAAGACGGCTGTAATGCCAGAAACCGGTCCTGGGAAGCTTGATTCCGGTCCAGGGAAGACATGGCTTGGCAGTTCGGGCTGGACTGTTCCCATGAGGCACAGGGTCAGACTGATTTGCATATGGCCGTGTCTGAACTGGGGTGGCGGAGTGAGCTAAAGAACGGTGATGGATTAAACCCAGATCAGTTGACTGGGGGTGAGTGTTTGTATTGTCAACGCTCCGTCCATCATCACCTTTGGTTTTTCTTTGTTCGCCCTAAGTTGGCAGGGTATGCTCAGATGTGAGTCCCTTGCTCACTTTGCCACTGGAGTCAAGCAAGCCCGGCTGAAGACGGCTGTAATGCCAGAAACCGGTCCTGGGAATCTTGATTCCAGTCCAGGGAAGACATGGTTTGGCAGTTCGGGCTGGACTGTTCCCATGAGGCACAGGGTCAGACTGATTTGCATATGGCCGTGTCTGAACTGGGGTGGCGGAGTGAGCTAAAGAACGGTGATGGATTAAACCCAGATCAGTTGACTGGGGGTGAGTGTTTGTATTGTCAATGCTCCGTCCATCATCACCTTTGATTTTTCTTTGTTCGCCCTAAGTTGGCAGGGTATGCTCAGACGTGAGTCCCTTGCTCACTTTGCCACTGGAGTCAAGCAAGCCCGGCTGAAGACGGCTGTAATGCCAGAAACAGGTCCTGGGAAGCTTGATTCCGGTCCAGGGAAGACATGGCTTGGCAGTTCGGGCTGGACTGTTCCCATGAGGCACAGGGTCAGACTGATTTGCATATGGCCGTGTCTGAACTGGGGTGGCGGAGTGAGCTAAAGAACGGTGATGGATTAAACCCAGATCAGTTGACTGGGTGTGAGTGTTTGTATTGTCAACGCTCCGTCCATCATCACCTTTGGTTTTTCTTTGTTCGCCCTAAGTTGGCAGGGTATGCTCAGATGTGAGTCCCTTGCTCACTTTGCCACTGGAGTCAAGCAAGCCCGGCTGAAGACGGCTGTAATGCCAGAAACCGGTCCTGGGAATCTTGATTCCAGTCCAGGGAAGACATGGTTTGGCAGTTCGGGCTGGACTGTTCCCATGAGGCACAGGGTCAGACTGATTTGCATATGGCCGTGTCTGAACTGGGGTGGCGGAGTGAGCTAAAGAACGGTGATGGATTAAACCCAGATCAGTTGACTGGGGGTGAGTGTTTGTATTGTCAACGCTCCGTCCATCATCACCTTTGGTTTTTCTTTGTTCGCCTTAAGTTGGCAGGGTATGCTCAGACGTGAGTCCCTTGCTCACTTTGCCACTGGAGTCACGCAAGCCCGACTGAAGATGGCTGTAATGCCAGAAACCGGTCCTGGGAAGCTTGATTCCGGTCCAGGGAAGACATGGCTTGGCAGTTCGGGCTGGACTGTTCCCATGAGGCACAGGGTCAGACTGATTTGCATATGGCCGTGTCTGAACTGGGGTGGCGGAGTGAGCTAAAGAACGGTGATGGATTAAACCCAGATCAGTTGACTGGGGGTGAGTGTTTGTATTGTCAATGCTCCGTCCATCATCACCTTTGGTTTTTCTTTGTTCGCCCTAAGTTGGCAGGGTATGCTCAGACGTGAGTCCCTTGCTCACTTTGCCACTGGAGTCAAGCAAGCCCGGCTGAAGAAGGCTGTAATGCCAGAAACCGGTCCTGGGAAGCTTGATTCCGGTCCAGGGAAGACATGGCTTGGTAGTTCAGGCTGGACTGTTCCCATGAGGCACAGGGTCAGACTGATTTGCAAATGGCCGTGTCTGAACTGGGGTGGTGGAGT
Source organism: Lissotriton helveticus (assembly GCF_964261635.1). Classification (NCBI taxonomy): domain Eukaryota; kingdom Metazoa; phylum Chordata; class Amphibia; order Caudata; family Salamandridae; genus Lissotriton; species Lissotriton helveticus. The sequence continues at coordinate 648,457,308 of NC_136059.1, forward strand.
GAGCTAAAGAACGGTGATGGATTAAACCCAGATCAGTTGACTGGGGGTGAGTGTTTGTATTGTCAACGCTCCGTCCTTCATCACCTTTGGATTTTTCTTTGTTCGCCCTAAGTTGGCAGGGTATGCTCAGACGTGAGTCCCTTGCTCACTTTGCCACTGGAGTCAAGCAAGCCCGGCTGAAGACGGATGTAATGCCAGTAACCGGTCCTGGGAAGCTTGATTCCGGTCCAGGGAAGACATGGCTTGGCAGTTCGGGCTGGACTGTTCCCATGAGGCACAGGGTCAGACTGATTTGCATATGGCCGTGTCTGAACTGGGGTGGCGGAGTGAGCTAAAGAACGGTGATGGATTAAACCCAGATCAGTTGACTGGGGGTGAGTGTTTGTATTGTCAACGCTCCGTCCATCATCACCTTTGGTTTTTCTTTGTTCGCCCTAAGTTGGCAGGGTATCATCAGACGTGAGTCCCTTGCTCACTTTGCCTCTGGAGTCAAGCAAGCCCGGCTGAAGACGGCTGTAATGCCAGACACCGGTCCTGGGAAGCTTGATTCTGGTCCAGGGAAGACATGGCTTGGCAGTTCGGGCTGGACTGTTCCCATAAGGCACAGGGTCAGACTGATTTGCATATGGCCGTGTCTGAACTGGGGTGGCGGAGTCAGCTAAAGAACGGTGATGGATTAAACCCAGATCAGTTGACTGGGGGTGAGTGTTTGTATTGTCAACGCTCCGTCCATCATCACGTTTGGTTTTTCTTTGTTCGCCCTAAGTTGGCAGGGTATGCTCAGACGTGAGTCCCTTGCTCACTTTGCCACTGGAGTCATGCAAGCCCGGCTGAAGACGGCTGTAATGCCCGAAACCGGTCCTGGGAAGCTTGATTCCGGTCCAGGGAAGACATGGTTTGGCAGTTCGGGCTGGACTGTTCCCATGAGGCACAGGGTCAGACTGATTTGCATATGGCCGTGTCTGAACTGGGGTGGCGGAGTGAGCTAAAGAACGGTGATGGATTAAACCCAGATCAGTTGACTGGGGGTGAGTGTTTGTATTGTCAACGCTCCGTCCATCATCACCTTTGGTTTTTCTTTGTTCGCCCTAAGTTGGCAGGGTATGCTCAGACGTGAGTCCCTTGCTCACTTTGCCACTGGAGTCAAGCAAGCCCGGCTGAAGACGGCTGTAATGCCAGAAACCGGTCCTGGGAAGCTTGATTCCGGTCCAGGGAAGACATGGCTTGGCAGTTCGGGCTGGACTGTTCCCATGAGGCACAGGGTCAGACTGATTTGCATATGGACGTGTCTGAACTGGTGTGGCGGAGTGAGCTAAAGAACGGTGTAGGATTAAACCCAGATCAGTTGACTGGGGGTGAGTGTTTGTATTGTCAACGCTCCGTCCATCATCACCTTTGGTTTTTCTTTGTTCGCCCTAAGTTGGCAGGGTATGCTCGGATGTGAGTCCCTTGCTCACTTTGCCACTGGAGTCACGCAAGCCCGGCTGAAGATGGCTGTAATGCCAGAAACCGGTCCTGGGAAGCTTGATTCCGGTCCAGGGAAGACATGGCTTGGCAGTTCGGGCTGGACTGTTCCGATGAGGCACAGGGTCAGACTGATTTGCATATGGCCGTGTCTGAACTGGGGTGGCGGAGTGAGCTAAAGAACGGTGATGGATTAAACCCAGATCAGTTGACTGGGGGTGAGTGTTTGTATTGTCAATGCTCCGTCCATCATCACCTTTGGTTTTTCTTTGTTTGCCCTAAGTTGGCAGGGTATGCTCAGACGTGAGTCCCTTGCTCACTTTGCCACTGGAGTCAAGCAAGCCCGGATGAAGAAGGCTGTAATGCCAGAAACCGGTCCTGGGAAGCTTGATTCTAGTCCAGGGAAGACATGGCTTGGCAGATCGGGCTGGACTGTTACCATGAGGCACAGGGTCAGACTGATTTGCATATGGCCGTGTCTGAACTGGGGTGGCGGAGTGAGCTAAAGAACGGTGATGGATTAAACCCAGATCAGTTGACTGGGGGTGAGTGTTGGTATTGTCAACGCTCCGTCCATCATCACCTTTGGTTTTTCTTTGTTCGCCCTAAGTTGGCAGGGTATGCTCAGACGTGAGTCCCTTGCTCACTTTGCCACTGGAGTCACGCAAGCCCGGCTGAAGATGGCTATAATGCCAGAAACCGGTCCTGGGAAGCTTGATTCCGGTCCAGGGAAGACATGGCCTGGCAGTTCGGGCTGTACTGTTCCCATGAGGCACAGGGTCAGACTGATTTGCATATGGCCGTGTCTGAACTGGGGTGGCGGAGTGAGCTAAAGAACGGTGATGGATTAAACCCAGATCAGTTGACTGGGGGTGAGTGTTTGTATTGTCAACGCTCCGTCCATCATCACCTTTGGTTTTTCTTTGTTCGCCCTAAGTTGGCAGGGTATGCTCAGACGTGAGTCCCTTGCTCACTTTGCCACTGGAGTCAAGCAAGCCCGGCTGAAGACGGCTGTAATGCCAGAAACCGGTCCTGGGAAGCTTGATTCCGGTCCAGGGAAGACATGGCTTGGCAGTTCGGGCTGGACTGTTCCCATGAGGCACAGGGTCAGACTGATTTGCATATGGCCGTGTCTGAACTGGGGTGGCGGAGTGAGCTAAAGAACGGTGATGGATTAAACCCAGATCAGTTGACTGGGGGTGAGTGTTTGTATTGTCAACGCTCCGTCCATCATCACCTTTGGTTTTTCTTTGTTCGCCCTAAGTTGGCAGGGTATGCTCAGATGTGAGTCCCTTGCTCACTTTGCCACTGGAGTCAAGCAAGCCCGGCTGAAGACGGCTGTAATGCCAGAAACCGGTCCTGGGAATCTTGATTCCAGTCCAGGGAAGACATGGTTTGGCAGTTCGGGCTGGACTGTTCCCATGAGGCACAGGGTCAGACTGATTTGCATATGGCCGTGTCTGAACTGGGGTGGCGGAGTGAGCTAAAGAACGGTGATGGATTAAACCCAGATCAGTTGACTGGGGGTGAGTGTTTGTATTGTCAATGCTCCGTCCATCATCACCTTTGATTTTTCTTTGTTCGCCCTAAGTTGGCAGGGTATGCTCAGACGTGAGTCCCTTGCTCACTTTGCCACTGGAGTCAAGCAAGCCCGGCTGAAGACGGCTGTAATGCCAGAAACAGGTCCTGGGAAGCTTGATTCCGGTCCAGGGAAGACATGGCTTGGCAGTTCGGGCTGGACTGTTCCCATGAGGCACAGGGTCAGACTGATTTGCATATGGCCGTGTCTGAACTGGGGTGGCGGAGTGAGCTAAAGAACGGTGATGGATTAAACCCAGATCAGTTGACTGGGTGTGAGTGTTTGTATTGTCAACGCTCCGTCCATCATCACCTTTGGTTTTTCTTTGTTCGCCCTAAGTTGGCAGGGTATGCTCAGATGTGAGTCCCTTGCTCACTTTGCCACTGGAGTCAAGCAAGCCCGGCTGAAGACGGCTGTAATGCCAGAAACCGGTCCTGGGAATCTTGATTCCAGTCCAGGGAAGACATGGTTTGGCAGTTCGGGCTGGACTGTTCCCATGAGGCACAGGGTCAGACTGATTTGCATATGGCCGTGTCTGAACTGGGGTGGCGGAGTGAGCTAAAGAACGGTGATGGATTAAACCCAGATCAGTTGACTGGGGGTGAGTGTTTGTATTGTCAACGCTCCGTCCATCATCACCTTTGGTTTTTCTTTGTTCGCCTTAAGTTGGCAGGGTATGCTCAGACGTGAGTCCCTTGCTCACTTTGCCACTGGAGTCACGCAAGCCCGACTGAAGATGGCTGTAATGCCAGAAACCGGTCCTGGGAAGCTTGATTCCGGTCCAGGGAAGACATGGCTTGGCAGTTCGGGCTGGACTGTTCCCATGAGGCACAGGGTCAGACTGATTTGCATATGGCCGTGTCTGAACTGGGGTGGCGGAGTGAGCTAAAGAACGGTGATGGATTAAACCCAGATCAGTTGACTGGGGGTGAGTGTTTGTATTGTCAATGCTCCGTCCATCATCACCTTTGGTTTTTCTTTGTTCGCCCTAAGTTGGCAGGGTATGCTCAGACGTGAGTCCCTTGCTCACTTTGCCACTGGAGTCAAGCAAGCCCGGCTGAAGAAGGCTGTAATGCCAGAAACCGGTCCTGGGAAGCTTGATTCCGGTCCAGGGAAGACATGGCTTGGTAGTTCAGGCTGGACTGTTCCCATGAGGCACAGGGTCAGACTGATTTGCAAATGGCCGTGTCTGAACTGGGGTGGTGGAGTGAGCTAAAGAACGGTGATGGATTAAACCCAGATCAGTTGACTGGGGGTGAGTGTTTGTATTGTCAACGCTCCGTCCTTCATCACCTTTGGATTTTTCTTTGTTCGCCCTAAGTTGGCAGGGTATGCTCAGACGCGAGTCCCTTGCTCACTTTGCCACTGGAGTCAAGCAAGCCCGGCTGAAGACGGATGTAATGCCAGTAACCGGTCCTGGGAAGCTTGATTCCGGTCCAGGGAAGACATGGCTTGGCAGTTCGGGCTGGACTGTTCCCATGAGGCACAGGGTCAGACTGATTTGCATATGGCCGTGTCTGAACTGGGGTGGCGGAGTGAGCTAAAGAACGGTGATGGATTAAACCCAGATCAGTTGACTGGGGGTGAGTGTTTGTATTGTCAACGCTCCGTCCATCATCACCTTTGGTTTTTCTTTGTTCGCCCTAAGTTGGCAGGGTATCATCAGACGTGAGTCCCTTGCTCACTTTGCCTCTGGAGTCAAGCAAGCCCGGCTGAAGACGGCTGTAATGCCAGACACCGGTCCTGGGAAGCTTGATTCTGGTCCAGGGAAGACATGGCTTGGAAGTTCGGGCTGGACTGTTCCCATAAGGCACAGGGTCAGACTGATTTGCATATGGCCGTGTCTGAACTGGGGTGGCGGAGTCAGCTAAAGAACGGTGATGGATTAAACCCAGATCAGTTGACTGGGGGTGAGTGTTTGTATTGTCAACGCTCCGTCCATCATCACGTTTGGTTTTTCTTTGTTCGCCCTAAGTTGGCAGGGTATGCTCAGACGTGAGTCCCTTGCTCACTTTGCCACTGGAGTCATGCAAGCCCGGCTGAAGACGGCTGTAATGCCCGAAACCGGTCCTGGGAAGCTTGATTCCGGTCCAGGGAAGACATGGTTTGGCAGTTCGGGCTGGACTGTTCCCATGAGGCACAGGGTCAGACTGATTTGCATATGGCCGTGTCTGAACTGGGGTGGCGGAGTGAGCTAAAGAACGGTGATGGATTAAACCCAGATCAGTTGACTGGGGGTGAGTGTTTGTATTGTCAACGCTCCGTCCATCATCACCTTTGGTTTTTCTTTGTTCGCCCTAAGTTGGCAGGGTATGCTCAGACGTGAGTCCCTTGCTCACTTTGCCACTGGAGTCAAGCAAGCCCGGCTGAAGACGGCTGTAATGCCAGAAACCGGTCCTGGGAAGCTTGATTCCGGTCCAGGGAAGACATGGCTTGGCAGTTCGGGCTAGACTGTTCCCATGAGGCACAGGGTCAGACTGATTTGCATATGGCCGTGTCTGAACTGGTGTGGCGGAGTGAGCTAAAGAACGGTGTAGGATTAAACCCAGATCAGTTGACTGGGGGTGAGTGTTTGTATTGTCAACGCTCCGTCCATCATCACCTTTGGTTTTTCTTTGTTCGCCCTAAGTTGGCAGGGTATGCTCGGATGTGAGTCCCTTGCTCACTTTGCCACTGGAGTCACGCAAGCCCGGCTGAAGATGGCTGTAATGCCAGAAACCGGTCCTGGGAAGCTTGATTCCGGTCCAGGGAAGACATGGCTTGGCAGTTCGGGCTGGACTGTTCCGATGAGGCACAGGGTCAGACTGATTTGCATATGGCCGTGTCTGAACTGGGGTGGCGGAGTGAGCTAAAGAACGGTGATGGATTAAACCCAGATCAGTTGACTGGGGGTGAGTGTTTGTATTGTCAATGCTCCGTCCATCATCACCTTTGGTTTTTCTTTGTTTGCCCTAAGTTGGCAGGGTATGCTCAGACGTGAGTCCCTTGCTCACTTTGCCACTGGAGTCAAGCAAGCCCGGATGAAGAAGGCTGTAATGCCAGAAACCGGTCCTGGGAAGCTTGATTCCGGTCCAGGGAAGACATGGCTTGGCAGTTCAGGCTGGACTGTTCCCATGAGGCACAGGGTCAGACTGACTTGCAAATGGCCGTGTCTGAACTGGGGTGGTGGAGTGAGCTAAAGAACGGTGATGGATTAAACCCAGATCAGTTGACTGGGGGTGAGTGTTTGTATTGTCAACGCTCCGTCCTTCATCACCTTTGGATTTTTCTTTGTTCGCCCTAAGTTGGCAGGGTATGCTCAGACATGAGTCCCTTGCTCACTTAGCCACTGGAGTCAAGCAAGCCCGGCTGAAGACGGATGTAATGCCAGTAACCGGTCCTGGGAAGCTTGATTCCGGTCCAGGGAAGACATGGCTTGGCAGTTCGGGCTGGACTGTTCCCATGAGGCACAGGGTCAGACTGATTTGCAAATGGGCGTGTCTGAACTGGGGTGGCGGAGTGAGCTAAAGAACGGTGATGGATTAAACCCAGATCAGTTGACTGGGGGTGAGTGTTTGTATTGTCAACGCTCCGTCCATCATCACCTTTGGTTTTTCTTTGTTCGCCCTAAGTTGGCAGGGTATCATCAGACGTGAGTCCCTTGCTCACTTTGCCTCTGGAGTCAAGCAAGCCCGGCTGAAGACGGCTGTAATGCCAGACACCGGTCCTGGGAAGCTTGATTCTGGTCCAGGGAAGACATGGCTTGGCAGTTCGGGCTGGACTGTTCCCATAAGGCACAGGGTCAGACTGATTTGCATATGGCCGTGTCTGAACTGGGGTGGCGGAGTGAGCTAAAGAACGGTGATGGATTAAACCCAGATCAGTTGACTGGGGGTGAGTGTTTGTATTGTCAACGCTCCGTCCATCATCACCTTTGGTTTTTCTTTGTTCGCCCTAAGTTGGCAGGGTATGCTCAGACGTGAGTCCCTTGCTCACTTTGCCACTGGAGTCATGCAAGCCCGGCTGAAGACGGCTGTAATGCCGAAACCGGTCCTGGGAAGCTTGATTCCGGTCCAGGGAAGACATGGTTTGGCAGTTCGGGCTGGACTGTTCCCATGAGGCACAGGGTCAGACTGATTTGCATATGGCCGTGTCTGAACTGGGGTGGCGGAGTGAGCTAAAGAACGGTGATGGATTAAACCCAGATCAGTTGACTGGGGGTGAGTGTTTGTTTAGTCAACGCTCCGTCCATCATCACCTTTGGTTTTTCTTTGTTCGCCCTAAGTTGGCAGGGTATGCTCAGACGTGAGTCCCTTGCTCACTTTGCCACTGGAGTCACGCAAGCCCGACTGAAGATGGCTGTAATGCCAGAAACCGGTCCTGGGAAGCTTGATTCCGGTCCAGGGAAGACATGGCTTGGCAGTTCGGGCTGGACTGTTCCCATGAGGCACAGGGTCAGACTGATTTGCATATGGCCGTGTCTGAACTGGGGTGGCGGAGTGAGCTAAAGAACGGTGATGGATTAAACCCAGATCAGTTGACTGGGGGTGAGTGTTTGTATTGTCAATGCTCCGTCCATCATCACCTTTGGTTTTTCTTTGTTCGCCCTAAGTTGGCAGGGTATGCTCAGACGTGAGTCCCTTGCTCACTTTGCCACTGGAGTCAAGCAAGCCCGGCTGAAGAAGGCTGTAATGCCAGAAACCGGTCCTGGGAAGCTTGATTCCGGTCCAGGGAAGACATGGCTTGGTAGTTCAGGCTGGACTGTTCCCATGAGGCACAGGGTCAGACTGATTTGCAAATGGCCGTGTCTGAACTGGGGTGGTGGAGTGAGCTAAAGAACGGTGATGGATTAAACCCAGATCAGTTGACTGGGGGTGAGTGTTTGTATTGTCAACGCTCCGTCCTTCATCACCTTTGGATTTTTCTTTGTTCGCCCTAAGTTGGCAGGGTATGCTCAGACGTGAGTCCCTTGCTCACTTTGCCACTGGAGTCAAGCAAGCCCGGCTGAAGACGGATGTAATGCCAGTAACCGGTCCTGGGAAGCTTGATTCCGGTCCAGGGAAGACATGGCTTGGCAGTTCGGGCTGGACTGTTCCCATGAGGCACAGGGTCAGACTGATTTGCATATGGCCGTGTCTGAACTGGGGTGGCGGAGTGAGCTAAAGAACGGTGATGGATTAAACCCAGATCAGTTGACTGGGGGTGAGTGTTTGTATTGTCAACGCTCCGTCCATCATCACCTTTGGTTTTTCTTTGTTCGCCCTAAGTTGGCAGGGTATCATCAGACGTGAGTCCCTTGCTCACTTTGCCTCTGGAGTCAAGCAAGCCCGGCTGAAGACGGCTGTAATGCCAGACACCGGTCCTGGGAAGCTTGATTCTGGTCCAGGGAAGACATGGCTTGGCAGTTCGGGCTGGACTGTTCCCATAAGGCACAGGGTCAGACTGATTTGCATATGGCCGTGTCTGAACTGGGGTGGCGGAGTCAGCTAAAGAACGGTGATGGATTAAACCCAGATCAGTTGACTGGGGGTGAGTGTTTGTATTGTCAACGCTCCGTCCATCATCACGTTTGGTTTTTCTTTGTTCGCCCTAAGTTGGCAGGGTATGCTCAGACGTGAGTCCCTTGCTCACTTTGCCACTGGAGTCATGCAAGCCCGGCTGAAGACGGCTGTAATGCCCGAAACCGGTCCTGGGAAGCTTGATTCCGGTCCAGGGAAGACATGGTTTGGCAGTTCGGGCTGGACTGTTCCCATGAGGCACAGGGTCAGACTGATTTGCATATGGCCGTGTCTGAACTGGGGTGGCGGAGTGAGCTAAAGAACGGTGATGGATTAAACCCAGATCAGTTGACTGGGGGTGAGTGTTTGTATTGTCAACGCTCCGTCCATCATCACCTTTGGTTTTTCTTTGTTCGCCCTAAGTTGGCAGGGTATGCTCAGACGTGAGTCCCTTGCTCACTTTGCCACTGGAGTCAAGCAAGCCCGGCTGAAGACGGCTGTAATGCCAGAAACCGGTCCTGGGAAGCTTGATTCCGGTCCAGGGAAGACATGGCTTGGCAGTTCGGGCTAGACTGTTCCCATGAGGCACAGGGTCAGACTGATTTGCATATGGCCGTGTCTGAACTGGTGTGGCGGAGTGAGCTAAAGAACGGTGTAGGATTAAACCCAGATCAGTTGACTGGGGGTGAGTGTTTGTATTGTCAACGCTCCGTCCATCATCACCTTTGGTTTTTCTTTGTTCGCCCTAAGTTGGCAGGGTATGCTCGGATGTGAGTCCCTTGCTCACTTTGCCACTGGAGTCACGCAAGCCCGGCTGAAGATGGCTGTAATGCCAGAAACCGGTCCTGGGAAGCTTGATTCCGGTCCAGGGAAGACATGGCTTGGCAGTTCGGGCTGGACTGTTCCGATGAGGCACAGGGTCAGACTGATTTGCATATGGCCGTGTCTGAACTGGGGTGGCGGAGTGAGCTAAAGAACGGTGATGGATTAAACCCAGATCAGTTGACTGGGGGTGAGTGTTTGTATTGTCAATGCTCCGTCCATCATCACCTTTGGTTTTTCTTTGTTTGCCCTAAGTTGGCAGGGTATGCTCAGACGTGAGTCCCTTGCTCACTTTGCCACTGGAGTCAAGCAAGCCCGGATGAAGAAGGCTGTAATGCCAGAAACCGGTCCTGGGAAGCTTGATTCCGGTCCAGGGAAGACATGGCTTGGCAGTTCAGGCTGGACTGTTCCCATGAGGCACAGGGTCAGACTGACTTGCAAATGGCCGTGTCTGAACTGGGGTGGTGGAGTGAGCTAAAGAACGGTGATGGATTAAACCCAGATCAGTTGACTGGGGGTGAGTGTTTGTATTGTCAACGCTCCGTCCTTCATCACCTTTGGATTTTTCTTTGTTCGCCCTAAGTTGGCAGGGTATGCTCAGACATGAGTCCCTTGCTCACTTAGCCACTGGAGTCAAGCAAGCCCGGCTGAAGACGGATGTAATGCCAGTAACCGGTCCTGGGAAGCTTGATTCCGGTCCAGGGAAGACATGGCTTGGCAGTTCGGGCTGGACTGTTCCCATGAGGCACAGGGTCAGACTGATTTGCAAATGGGCGTGTCTGAACTGGGGTGGCGGAGTGAGCTAAAGAACGGTGATGGATTAAACCCAGATCAGTTGACTGGGGGTGAGTGTTTGTATTGTCAACGCTCCGTCCATCATCACCTTTGGTTTTTCTTTGTTCGCCCTAAGTTGGCAGGGTATCATCAGACGTGAGTCCCTTGCTCACTTTGCCTCTGGAGTCAAGCAAGCCCGGCTGAAGACGGCTGTAATGCCAGACACCGGTCCTGGGAAGCTTGATTCTGGTCCAGGGAAGACATGGCTTGGCAGTTCGGGCTGGACTGTTCCCATAAGGCACAGGGTCAGACTGATTTGCATATGGCCGTGTCTGAACTGGGGTGGCGGAGTGAGCTAAAGAACGGTGATGGATTAAACCCAGATCAGTTGACTGGGGGTGAGTGTTTGTATTGTCAACGCTCCGTCCATCATCACCTTTGGTTTTTCTTTGTTCGCCCTAAGTTGGCAGGGTATGCTCAGACGTGAGTCCCTTGCTCACTTTGCCACTGGAGTCATGCAAGCCCGGCTGAAGACGGCTGTAATGCCGAAACCGGTCCTGGGAAGCTTGATTCCGGTCCAGGGAAGACATGGTTTGGCAGTTCGGGCTGGACTGTTCCCATGAGGCACAGGGTCAGACTGATTTGCATATGGCCGTGTCTGAACTGGGGTGGCGGAGTGAGCTAAAGAACGGTGATGGATTAAACCCAGATCAGTTGACTGGGGGTGAGTGTTTGTATTGTCAACGCTCCGTCCATCATCACCTTTGGTTTTTCTTTGTTCGCCCTAAGTTGGCAGGGTATGCTCAGACGTGAGTCCCTTGCTCACTTTGCCACTGGAGTCAAGCAAGCCCGGCTGAAGACGGCTGTAATGCCAGAAACCGGTCCTGGGAAGCTTGATTCCGGTCCAGGGAAGACATGGCTTGGCAGTTCGGGCTGGACTGTTCCCATGAGGCACAGGGTCAGACTGATTTGCATATGGCCGTTTCTGAACTGGGGTGGCGGAGTGAGCTAAAGAACGGTGTAGGATTAAACCCAGATCAGTTGACTGGGGGTGAGTGTTTGTATTGTCAACGCTCCGTCCATCATCACCTTTGGTTTTTCTTTGTTCGCCCTAAGTTGGCAGGGTATGCTCAGACGTGAGTCCCTTGCTCACTTTGCCACTGGAGTCACGCAAGCCCGGCTGAAGATGGCTGTAATGCCAGAAACCGGTCCTGGGAAGCTTGATTCCGGTCCAGGGAAGACATGGCTTGGCAGTTCAGGCTGGACTGTTCCCATGAGGTACAGGGTCAGACTGATTTGCATATGGCTGTGTCTGAACTGGGGTGGCGGAGTGAGCTAAAGAACGGTGATGGATTAAACCCAGATCAGTTGACTGGGGGTGAGTGTTTGTATTGTCAACGCTCCGTCCATCATCACCTTTGGTTTTTCTTTGTTCGCCCTAAGTTGGCAGGGTATGCTCAGACGTGAGTCCCTTGCTCACTTTGCCACTGGAGCCAAGCAAGCGCGGCTGAAGACGGCTGTAATGCCAGAAACCGGTCCTGGGAAGCTTGATTCCGGTCCAGGGAAGATATGGCTTGGCAGTTCGGGCTGGACTGTTCCCATGAGGCACAGGGTCAGACTGATTTGCATATGGCCGTGTCTGAACTGGGGTGGCGGAGTGAGCTAAAGAACGGTGATGGATTAAACCCAGATCAGTTGACTGGGGGTGAGTGTTTGTATTGTCAACGCTCCGTCCATCATCACCTTTGGTTTTTCTTTGTTCGCCCTAAGTTGGCAGGGTATGCTCAGACGTGAGTCCCTTGCTCACTTTGCCACTAGAGTCAAGCAAGTGTGGTATATAAATAAATAATACCGGATCTATTTTTGGATGAATGAATGAATAACAGATAGCTCAATAAAATAAGAGTCAAGATTCGAGGTAGTAGGAGTTTCTGCAGGTTTATTACAGCATAAGGACAGGATCAGGACAACCTGCATAGGAACAGAGGTAACAGGGCCCAGCAGGACAACTGGGGCCCAGCAGCTGCCGGGGCTTGGTCTGGGATGAGCGCGCTAACTTTTAATAACAATACATTGACTTATATACATAGCGCAACACATAGCATTACATTGCAGTAGGCGTAACAGTGGGTGGAGCAGAAGGCGTGACGCGTAGCAGTCGCGAAAGATAACAGTAAAAACAGTAAAAAGAGGTGTAACTGGGAGTATACATAGACATGTGATGCAAACGTAACAGAATATGTCATGAATGGGCGGAAACATAGGAGGGGGCTACCTAAGGAGCCGGGACCTCTAACCTAATGGTGCGCGAAAACGGGCAATGACGTGTTACTAGGAGAAGCTGGGGGCTACGAACTCTGTGCTAGGAGCAGAGACTAGAGTCTGGAGGGTCGGAGCGACATGCATCTAAACCTTATCTGGTATCTAATGTTTAGGGAACATGTTGATATAAACTAGGAGTCATGAGGGGAAAAGCTAACTTGATTCTAAGACTGGACCATGCATTATTCTACATGTAGTGCGTGATGAAGAATATTAAATGACCATTAATACAGTATTTCTCTAACGTGGAGACGAGAAAGCTAGACAATGACGGAAACTATTGATGCAGTTCAGTAGTTTAGGAATGCAGAAGAGGAGGACTGAACTGATAGCTGGAATCATAACATACTCTTGGCAGACTCAGAGGCAGAGCCGGGCTGCACCGGGCACTGCGAGGCAGGAAGTAAGTGAAAGGTCGAGGATACAGGTGGGGGCTGTATCGCTCCTCAGCGAGGCTTTCAGGAGACAGGAGCTGAATCTGTGGTCCGGGCCCTGTTGAGGCCTGGAAACGGGGACTTTATAATGGAATAACGTGCACACTGGGAAACGTGGCAACATAACTTTACATAGGCCTGATATTCGTAGTATTCACGAAGACTGGAAACTAACATACTAGAGGTGGACACAACTGGAATTGCGTCATTTAATCGGACATGGGGAATAACATATGCATATTGGTCATGCACACATAACATATGATGGATGAAGCGTAGGGACACAGAACATGGCAAAATTTACTTTTCCACATTCCCTCCTTGTCACTACGTTTCCATCAGGAAACATCAATTTTCATGATACCATCTATCATTTCGTACAGTATCATTTGCTCGTCTCGAATTATCTTGGAACGGGATTTAGAACGGGGCTTGGGACTAGGAATACAAGAGGTAGCACACATGCTGCAAATCGCAGGGCCACATTGTATACAGAGGCAGCAGCTAAATATGATTGCTACTGCAATACCTAGAAAGGACAGGACTTTCCATCCCCATGCGGAAATTATATTCCAGAACCTACTGGACCATGTCCAGGTGCCTGGATCTTGGTGTAACAGATGGGCAATTTTATGGAGTCTGGTTATAGCTGAATAAACAGACGGCGCGTTATTTGGAATGAAAATGCAGCAACTAGATCCGATGACTCTACAGGCCCCGCCCCTATCGGCCAGTATGACGTCAAGGACGAGACGATTTTGCAAAACAACAAATCTCATAGCAGATTGTTCTTCGGTTAGGTTGCCTAGAGCAGAGGCAGTCTCATTTACTACAGCTTCAAGGGTTCTTGTTAACCTACGGATCAGTTTACTATTCTGGACAGGTCCTACAAAGAAGAAGAAACCTTTATTGAAATCTGTATACTGTTCTAGAGTAGTTTCAGTATAATCGACAATTGGGGACTCCCTTCTATGTCTAATGTGTACTAGATGTGTGTTTCTGTGATAATCAGATGGGGCTAGGAAAACAGGTGGCAGTAGGAAAGCAATGTAACAGGTTCCCTCCCAATCGAGGGGCAGACGGACATATGCGGTCTGACCACAAATAAAATAAGAGTGACGTGAAGCTTTGAAAACAGATTTCCCACTGTCACTATACTTGACAACAGTAGTACATTCACTATGACCTATATGTACAGAACCATAACTACGGACACATAATTCGCCTTTGACTGGTAGTACTGAGATAGCAGGTAAGTCTGGAGTAGTATCAGACTGAACATTCAGGACCATGAAATTCGACGAATAATTACCTAAATTATATACTTCATTTTCTAGATCTAAACCTGTTCTGTGGGGGAAACCTTTCTTGTCTGGAAAACATGTACTGTTAAGAAAAGACATATCTGTTGAGGATGACGTTAACGTGGACCATGCTCCACACGAACCATTGTGTGAGAATGGATAAGGAAACAGTGGCAGAACTCCCTTCGGTGTCTGAAAAGGGGGGAGTCGACCACACACCCAACAATTAGTGGCATTGCTGGTCTGGTGTGAGTAATGTAACATACGGATAAATGTGTTGTTACGCATAGCGAGGCGGTAAGAGAGTTCATGGGGAGGCAGATCACTAAACGTGTGCTCTACTGTAGCATTAGCAGACATATTTACATGAGGAACTGGAAAATACAGATAGAACGCATAGCTGGTGCAGGAAATCATTATGCTGATGAATAATATGAAACTCAGAAAAACGATACATTGAAGTGAACTTCGACTGACTCTCTCACTATGGGGGTCTATTTTATACATGTCAGAAACAATCTAACCGTTTCACCTAGGGGAGGACTTATACAATCAAACTGACTGACTTATTTTACTAGACCTGAGCTTTAACTTATACTCCTGTTGCGGAGTTTTCTCTAACAAGGGAGGGGTTGTAATAATGTCTTGTGCGGGACAGTCCTTAAGAGCAATATTCTGGCAGTCCTTCAAATCCTGGGAAATGTTTTTAGAAACGGATTTCAGTCCTTTAAAAAGTTTAACATGAGACAGGTGGATCCATCCTTTTCTGCCTTCTAACTTGACGGCTGTACGGGTGGTGAGGAGGACCTGACGTGGCTCCTTCCAACGTGGTTCCAGCGGACTTGATCTGTCGAAATTTCTGATCATCACCAAGGAGCCTGGAACGATCTCGTGCGGTGCCACCTCGGTATTGTCTGGAAATGCGGCAGCAACCTGTGAACGACATGAGTTGAGGGCAGACATCAAGGAAGCTAGGTAATCTGTCAGCATATTACATGAAACATCGGTAATACTTCGGGGTCTAGGAGTACCCCACATGTTAGGGGGGCGGCCGAATACGACCTCATACGGGGACAGACCTGATCTGGAATGTGCGACCATGCGCATATAAAACAGGGCGACTGGCAGAGCTACTAGCCAGTCCACACCTTTTTCTTTACAGACTTTAGCAATGCGGATTTTCAGGGTCTGATTATGTCTCTCTACGAGACCGGCTGCTTCAGGATGGCGTACACAATGGAACTTCCACTGGTACCCTAACAACAGGGAAACGTGCTTCATTAACTCTGAGGAGAATGGCTGACCGTTATCAGAATATACGACTCTAGGGAGTCCATATCTAGGGAAGAATTCACGAACCAACTGCTTGGCAGTGGTCGCGGCTGTGTAATCTGGGACTGGATATGCTTCTGTCCACCTGGACAAAGCGCATACAACTACAAGGACATACTTGAAACCTCGACATCGCTCCATCTGAATATAATCCATCTGGAGGACCTCAAAAGGGTGGTCAGGGGGCTGGAAACCACCTTGTTCCACCGGGACACTTTTACCTGGATTAAACTGACAACATATCATACAGGTACGGACTTTCTGCTTGGCTGCAGCTCGTAAATGCTTGTTGAACCAAATGTTCTGGATACTGTCTAACATAGCTTTTTCTCCTAAATGTGCTGGACTATGTGCGGTATTGATAATGACTTGAACCATAGAGTCGGGGAGAAACCATGTGGCTCTACCCTTCGTTAACCATCCTTGATCTGTCTGGACCCCTCCTTGTTCAGACCATTTCTTGATTTCAGAGGGAGTAGCATGTAACTGGATATCTATGACATCTTGTGTAGGGTCCTTAACTGTCATGCAGGTAGTCAGATCTGGAGTATGTGTCTGATTAACTGGAATGTCTGGAGTCTGTGCTGTAAGCTTGGCTGTGCGATCTGCTAGATCATTACCTTGGGAAATAATGTCAGTGACTTTCGTATGTGCTTTGCATTTCATGATAGCAATAGATGTCGGTAAATGTATGGCATCTAACAGGGCTTGAATAAGGAGACCATGCTGAATCTTGGTTCCATGAGAAGTCATGAAACCTCTCTCCTGCCAGAGCACTCCGAAGTCGTGTACAACTCCGAATGCATAACGTGAATCTGTGTAAACATTAACTTTCAGGTTCTTGGCATGTATACAGGCTTGTGTCAGAGCGACTAGCTCTGCTGCTTGAGCGGACAGGGTATCAATACGGTGTGTTTCAATAACTTCAGTGTCAGTAGTCACTGCATACGCGGCGACTAGTTCTCCTGTACTAGTTCTCATACATGAACCATCCACATAAAGTGTCAAGTCGGGATCTGGTAACGGAATGTCTGTCAGGTCTTGTCTTGGCTTTGTCGTAATGTTGACTACTTCCACACAGTCATGTGGGTCAGGATTTGAATTAACTGATGGTAACAGTGTAGCAGGATTCAGGACGTTGCAGCGTCTAATTTCTATGTGTGGCTGGAACAGTGTCAATTCATAACCTGTTAAACGTGCAATTGTCAAGTGCTGTGTTTGTGTTCGGTTTAAAAGAACTTCTACTGAATGTGGGACTTGTACTATCAGGGAGTGTCCTAAAACTATGGAATCACTTTGTCTAATAGCTAGTGCTGTGGCTGCAACTGACTTGAGGCACGCAGGCAACGCCTGGGCGACTGGATCTAATGTGCTCGAAAAATAAGCACAGGGCTTGTATTGTCCTGCTTGATCTTGTGTGAGAACAGATAATGCTGTACCTTCGCGTTCAGTAACGAAAAGTGTAAAAGGCTTACTGTAGTTCGGTGTAGCTAGAACTGGAGCTTGACATAGGGCTTTCTTTAACTCGTTGAAACTAAGTGTATGTTCAGATGTCCAAGGGAGGACAGTCGATACGGCTGCCTCCTGTGTCGTTAACTGTATCAGTGGCTTGGCTAGAAATGCATACTGGGGAATCCATTGTCTACAATAAGAAGTAAGGCCGATAAAGGCACGTACCTCCTTCTGGGTTCTGGGCTGGGGAAGACTCGCTATTAACTGGATACGGTCTGGTGTCAACTGCCTACCCCTCTTGGACAGCAAGTGTCCTAAGTATACCACTTGCTGGACACAGAATTGAAGCTTCGAAGGTGACACCTTGTGCCCCATCTCGGCTAGAAAATACAGGACTGTAAGGGATGCTCGCTCGCAGGCACGTTCAGAACGGGCTGTGATCAGTAGATCATCGACATACTGGAGCAGGGCAGTGTCAGTTGGCATGTGAATGTTGTCTAGTTGTCTCTTGAGTGCTTGACTGTAAATACTAGGACTTTCTGTGAAACCTTGAGGAGCGCGTGTAAACATATAGCTCCTTCCATTTAAACAAAATCCGAAAAGAAACTGGCTGTCTGGATGAATCGGAACACTAAAAAATGCATTCTTGAGGTCTATGACAGTGAAAAACATGGCTTCGGAATCAATGGCTGTTAACAGGGAAGAGATGTCTGGGACAACTGGGTACTGCGGAATAATACATTTATTAAGCTCTCGTAAATCAATCACTAATCGATATACTGGGGGTGCATTCGGATCAGTACGTTTCATGACTGGAATGATCGGAGAATTACATACATTGGAGTCAGTTTCTACAACTACTCCTTGAGCCATGAGCTCGTCAATAATTTTGGATAAGGCTGCTACAGCCTCAGGTGGCAATCTGTACTGTCTGATTCGGGGTAACACTACACCTGGTTTGAGAGTCACACGATGGGGTGTGATTTGCATGTAACCTACATCAGTTGGACCTTGCGCCCATAAGTGCTGCGGAACATTAGACAATCTTGAATCAAAATCTCGTAATACATAGTGACCCTTGAAGTCACGTAGGAACAGACGTATTCCCTCTGGGGAACAGCAAATAACTGCACCTAATTCTTTCAGTGTCTTAATGCCTAATAGATTTTCTGGACATGACTTAGTAAGTAACAGATCAGTAGTACGGGACAATGGACCTACTTCTAGAGTGACTGGCTTTGATATCTCATTAACTATTGGCTTTCCTGAAAATCCAAGGGAAACATTTCTTGAGCCTGAGAGCGGAGCCCCTGGAACTTCGGCATGACTAATTGTGGTCCTACTTGCCCCTGTATCGATCAAAAACTTTCTATCTTTCCCTAATACTTGACTGTGAACATAGGGACCTTCTTGATCTACAGGTATCTCGATGAGAGGCAAGCCTACCTCCCTCTCTAGGCTGTTTCATGAATATGGCTGATACTCTGGATACTCGGACTGCGCATACTGGTACATCTGCGATGTAACGTGCTGTGTTGCAGCGATAGGCTGCGGTACTGTAACTGTCTGTTGTGCATTCTGTGACTGAAGAATCTGTGAAACTTGTTCTTGTCTAGGCGGACGTGGTCTTTCTTTAGTCTTACCAGTAGCTATGTTATGTTTAGGAACTGCACACTCGTTTATAAAATGACCTGGCTGTTTACAATAATTGCAGTTCCCTTTAACGGGAGCTGCAGGATGACTGGCTTGATTCGGACCCCTCTTCTGACTGTCTTGAGGAACAGATTGTGCAACTAGCACTTTCATTTTCGTGTCTTTCATACGTTTTCTTTCGTGTTCTTGCTCTTCTCTGATTCTATTCTGGTGGTACTGGAGCATCTGGAGCATCTGGGACGGGGTATTTGCTTGCCAGGTACTTTCGACTTTCAAAACTCGATTTTTAATTTGTGGACTTGAATTCTCGACTAATTTGGTAACGAAAAGATGAGGGTATGACTCACTACTTGTCTTGAGACCACTATTAATACTGAAACATTTCTCAAATCTAGAATAAAAATCACTAATATCTTCATCTTGTTTCTGTTTACAGGCTGAGATTGCATCCCAGTCTTCTTTTCTCGTTGTCAATAATCTGGGTAAAACTTGAATCAGTAATTCTGGTAATTCTTTACATTTATCTCCAAGACCGGTACCTGGTACTCGTGCCTTGTCTTCAGCTTCTAGAGCTGTCCAATCGATCTTTTTCTCTCCCACCTCCCATTCTTTTTCTTTTAACTTTTCATATACCCCTGCGGGTAACAGGACCTTTAACATTTTAATGATATCTGGGTAAGTGTATTCTCCCATACGGAGCATGTCTTTTAATTCTCTATGGAACCCTGCTGGATCTTTGTCATGACAGGGAATTAATTTCTTCATTTCAAGAAGTTCCATCTTTGATATTGGAGTGTATACAAACACTCGTTGCATTACGCCACCCGCCCCTTGGACTGGGTGGACTTCTCGTAACGGATTCTGTCTGTCTATGTAGAATGGTTTACTTTCTGGGGGTGAGACATGAACAAAATGCGGGTTCAGGAACGTTCTATATTTGTGGCGCTGTTCTAGAATGACACTAATTAAATCGGTACCTAGACCTCTCCATCTATACTGGAGTAACTCGTTCAGGACATCGTGTAACGGGCCTGGGTCAGAATGTTGACCCTCATACAGAGTAATAAGGTGTTGGATCATATACATACCCACCAGTCGTTGCTCGGCTGGGGGCAGTTTCAGAAACATTTGTGCCACTATTTCGTCTGGAAAAGTGGTAGAATCAGTAATCCATCGGACTGCTGATCGGGCTAGTTCTTGTTCATGCATAGTACTTAATTCACTGTACCCGACTCGTGATTTCAGAATGTGATCGGTAGCTTGAAATACTTGTTCTAGGGAACCTTGTTCTGGTGCTGGATGATGAAAAATAGACTTGGGTTCTAGGCGTAAATGGCGATCTGGAAATCTGGATTTTCCTACATACGCTATTCTGGCGGGATTCTCGTTCTCTTCCTCTTCAGGATCAGAGATACTTTCTTTCTCGCTTACTTGTGCTGCTTTACGCTGTTCGTGTAACCTTATTATTTCTTTACGAATTTTCTTGTACATACTCTCCATGGCACCGACGGTCTTGTGCTTACCCTCGGCTATATTATCACTCCACCTTGTCAGGATTCTCATTTCGGCGGGATCTTTAGACGGATAATCTTGTTCTCTTATTAGACAATTGATCAGGAACTTTAATATCATGAGCTGAATCTCGGCTTTCCTTTGAGACATAATCTCGCCAATACTTTCTGGATCATCCCCTGTACGGATGAAACGATATATTCTGTCTAGATCTTCTTTCATATTCGGTAAGGTGACTAGATACTCGGTCACTCTCCTTACACGTACGGAATATAAAACCATATTATACTCGCCTGGGCTGATTTCTGTGACAGACTTATTACTTTTAGGAGTACGCTGTGATGCTTGAGCATGTAATTCGAGTGCTGATAAACGCTTGTGTGGCGGCGGGGTTTGAGGGAGACCTCCTCCCGCGGCCCCTAAACTGGAATCGTCGACTGACATTCTTCGTCCTGGCAGAGTCGGTAATTGTAACGTGGGCTGGACTTGTATGGCAGACTGGACCGGGGGAGCTGTTAAGGGCACCCCGGTGTCTGGAGGACCTGATTTGCAGGGACTGGCGGAGCGCGAACAGGATTTGCATATTCGGGGACTGTGTCGTCCAAATAGGACGAAATAAAAATATCAGCTGCGGTCTGTTTGTGACGTAGCTTGGTCGGAACTAATGGCGGCGGGAAATTACTGGATGCCTCTGGGGTCGCTTTTGGCACACCTTCGGCAAGGAGAGGATACATACCCTTAATGAGGGCATGCCTCTGTCTGTACTTGTTCACCTATCTCGATTAATTCTCTTTCTTGGGCTCGTTCCTGGGATTCTCTACTTAACTCTGACTTTCTGACTTCCTTTTCCGTTCTTCTGTGCGCTTCTTTCCGCCATAACTCGATGGCATCTTTCTGTGACTGTCTGGCTTTCTTTTTCCATAATGCTTCTTCTACTCGCATGATACATTCGGCATCCCATGTACCCGATACGGGCCATCTATACTTTTCTTCTAACTGTTTGGTATACTCTACCCATAAATCTAGATACATTATGGCGCTTATGCCATGTTTCTGATACATAAAATGACCTGGACTGTCCCTAGGCGGGACAGGAACTGCTTCCTCTAACAGACCCTTTCTAGTTTTTAACTGACGTAATCTTGAAAAGAGCGGCATTGTAAACTTGAATCGGAACACAATACAATACACGAAGAACAATAACAATTGGGAAAACAATTCAGGCATACCACGATATTAGAAATACATTGAACAACATCATAACATAACAGTTCGGACAGAATACTACCTGAAAATACTGAAAACAGAAAACAGAACAGATTTTCTCGAGAACGGAACAGACTAGAGTTACTGGATGCACTGCTGTAACAGTACGGAACATACCGGTCCCACAAAGGGACGCATCAAGACCCGTATCCACCTAGGTGAACACTTCGTTTGTGAGTCTGGGCACCACCAACCCACGGACCAGGAGTCAATTTAGATTGGTCCTGTCTAGATACTACCCCAGCAATGGTACTCACCGGGCAGCACGGAACGGAAAGCCTCGGACGGGACTGGACTGCTACGACGACGAACTTCGGACTTCGGACTTCAGTTACGGGTGGGCCTCCGGATACCTCGGACCTTGGACTCTCGGCTTGGGCTCTGGTCGGGACTCGCCGCGTTCCTCCACCGTCTCGTTCGGATGCTGGACCGCCTCCTCCGTCTCCTCCGTGGGCCTGAGGGATACTTGAAGCAGAAATATCTGCACGTGGCCGGTATGGTTCCGTCACGGCTGCAGAGGGTCAGGGGGTCGGCGTGGCTTCACCGACGCGTGGGGAAAGGGCAAGTCCCTATTCGGGCGCCATTATGTGGTATATAAATAAATAATACCGGATCTATTTTTGGATGAATGAATGAATAACAGATAGCTCAATAAAATAAGAGTCAAGATTCGAGGTAGTAGGAGTTTCTGCAGGTTTATTACAGCATAAGGACAGGATCAGGACAACCTGCATAGGAACAGAGGTAACAGGGCCCAGCAGGACAACTGGGGCCCAGCAGCTGCCGGGGCTTGGTCTGGGATGAGCGCGCTAACTTTTAATAACAATACATTGACTTATATACATAGCGCAACACATAGCATTACATTGCAGTAGGCGTAACAGTGGGTGGAGCAGAAGGCGTGACGCGTAGCAGTCGCGAAAGATAACAGTAAAAACAGTAAAAAGAGGTGTAACTGGGAGTATACATAGACATGTGATGCAAACGTAACAGAATATGTCATGAATGGGCGGAAACATAGGAGGGGGCTACCTAAGGAGCCGGGACCTCTAACCTAATGGTGCGCGAAAACGGGCAATGACGTGTTACTAGGAGAAGCTGGGGGCTACGAACTCTGTGCTAGGAGCAGAGACTAGAGTCTGGAGGGTCGGAGCGACATGCACCTAAACCTTATCTGGTATCTAATGTTTAGGGAACATGTTGATATAAACTAGGAGTCATGAGGGGAAAAGCTAACTTGATTCTAAGACTGGACCATGCATTATTCTACATGTAGTGCGTGATGAAGAATATTAAATGACCATTAATACAGTATTTCTCTAACGTGGAGACGAGAAAGCTAGACAATGACGGAAACTATTGATGCAGTTCAGTAGTTTAGGAATGCAGAAGAGGAGGACTGAACTGATAGCTGGAATCATAACATACTCTTGGCAGACTCAGAGGCAGAGCCGGGCTGCACCGGGCACTGCGAGGCAGGAAGTAAGTGAAAGGTCGAGGATACAGGTGGGGGCTGTATCGCTCCTCAGCGAGGCTTTCAGGAGACAGGAGCTGAATCTGTGGTCCGGGCCCTGTTGAGGCCTGGAAACGGGGACTTTATAATGGAATAACGTGCACACTGGGAAACGTGGCAACATAACTTTACATAGGCGTGATATTCGTAGTATTCACGAAGACTGGAAACTAACATACTAGAGGTGGACACAACTGGAATTGCGTCATTTAATCGGACATGGGGAATAACATATGCATATTGGTCATGCACACATAACATATGATGGATGAAGCGTAGGGACACAGAACATGGCAAAATTTACTTTTCCACACAAGCCCGGCTGAAGACGGCTGTAATGCCAGAAACCAGTCCTGGGAAGCTTAATTCCGGTCCAGGGAAGACATGGCTTGGCAGTTCTGGCTGGACTGTTCCCATGAGGCACAGGGTCAGACTGATTTACATATGGCCGTGTCTGAACTGGGGTGGCGGAGTGAGCTAGGGAACGGTGATGGATTAAACCCAGATCAGTTGACTGGGGGTGAGTGTTTGTATTGTCAACGCTCCGTCCATCATCACATTTGGTTTTTCTTTGTTCGCCCTAAGTTGGCAGGGTATGCTCAGACGTGAGTCCCTCGCTCACTTTGCCACTGGAGTCAAGAAAGCCCGGCTGAAGACGGCTGTAATGCCAGAAACCGGTCCTGGGAAGCTTGATTCCGGTCCAGGGAAGACATGGCTTGGCAGTTCGGGGGCTGGACTGTTCCCATGAGGCACAGGGTCAGACTGATTTGCATATCGCCATGTCTGAACAGGGGTGGCGGAGTGAGCTAAAGAACGGTGATGGATTAAACCCAGATCAGTTGACTGGGGGTGAGTGTTTGTATTGTCAACGCTCCGTCCATCATCACCTTTGGTTTTTCTTTGTTCGCCTTAAGTTGGCAGGGTATGCTCAGACGTGAGTCCCTTGCTCACTTTGCCACTGGAGTCACGCAAGCCCGGCTGAAGATGGCTGTAATGCCAGAAACCGGTCCTGGGAAGCTTGATTCCGGTCCAGGGAAGACATTGCTTGGCAGTTCGGGCTGGACTGTTCCCATGAGGCACAGGGTCAGACTGATTTGCATATGGCCGTGTCTGAACTGGGGTGGCGGAGTGAGCTAAAGAACGGTGATGGATTAAACCCAGATCAGTTGACTGGGGGTGAGTGTTTGTATTGTCAATGCTCCGTCCATCATCACCTTTGGTTTTTCTTTGTTCGCCCTAAGTTGGCAGGGTATGCTCAGACGTGAGTCCCTTGCTCACTTTGCCACTGGAGTCAAGCAAGCCCGGCTGAAGAAGGCTGTAATGCCAGAAACCGGTCCTGGGAAGCTTGATTCCGGTCCAGGGAAGACATGGCTTGGCAGTTCAGGCTGGACTGTTCCCATGAGGCACAGGGTCAGACTGATTTGCAAATGGCCGTGTCTGAACTGGGGTGGTGGAGTGAGCTAAAGAACGGTGATGGATTAAACCCAGATCAGTTGACTGGGGGTGAGTGTTTGTATTGTCAACGCTCCGTCCTTCATCACCTTTGGATTTTTCTTTGTTCGCCCTAAGTTGGCAGGGTATGCTCGGACATGAGTCCCTTGATCACTTTGCCACTGGAGTCAAGCAAGCCCGGCTGAAGACGGATATAATGCCAGTAACCGGTCCTGGGAAGCTTGATTCCGGTCCAGGGAAGACATGGCTTGGCAGTTCGGGCTGGACTGTTCCCATGAGGCACAGGGTCAGACTGATTTGCATATGGCCGTGTCTGAACTGGGGTGGCGGAGTGAGCTAAAGAACGGTGATGGATTAAACCCAGATCAGTTGACTGGGGGTGAGTGTTTGTATTGTCAACGCTCCGTCCATCATCACCTTTGGTTTTTCTTTGTTCGCCCTAAGTTGGCAGGGTATCATCAGACGTGAGTCCCTTGCTCACTTTGCCTCTGGAGTCAAGCAAGCCCGGCTGAAGACGGCTGTAATGCCAGACACCGGTCCTGGGAAGCTTGATTCTGGTCCAGGGAAGACATGGCTTGGCAGTTCGGGCTGGACTGTTCCCATAAGGCACAGGGTCAGACTGATTTGCATATGGCCGTGTCTGAACTGGGGTGGCGGAGTGAGCTAAAGAACGGTGATGGATTAAACCCAGATCAGTTGACTGGGGGTGAGTGTTTGTATTGTCAACGCTCCGTCCATCATCACCTTTGGTTTTTCTTTGTTCGCCCTAAGTTGGCAGGGTATGCTCAGACGTGAGTCCCTTGCTCACTTTGCCACTGGAGTCATGCAAGCCCGGCTGAAGACGGCTGTAATGCCCGAAACCGGTCCTGGGAAGCTTGATTCCGGTCCAGGGAAGACATGGTTTGGCAGTTCGGGCT
The DNA here is from genome assembly GCF_964261635.1 of Lissotriton helveticus. NCBI lineage: Eukaryota > Metazoa > Chordata > Amphibia > Caudata > Salamandridae > Lissotriton > Lissotriton helveticus. Next base: position 648,482,581 of record NC_136059.1, read on the forward strand.
GGACTGTTCCCATGAGGCACAGGGTCAGACTGATTTGCATATGGCCGTGTCTGAACTGGGGTGGCGGAGTGAGCTAAAGAACGGTGATGGATTAAACCCAGATCAGTTGACTGGGGGTGAGTGTTTGTATTGTCAACGCTCCGTCCATCATCACCTTTGGTTTTTCTTTGTTCGCCCTAAGTTGGCAGGGTATGCTCAGACGTTAGTCCCTTGCTCACTTTGCCACTGGAGTCAAGCAAGCCCGGCTGAAGATGGCTGTAATGCCAGAAACCGGTCCTGGGAAGCTTGATTCCGGTCCAGGGAAGACATGGCTTGGCAGTTCGGGCTGGACTGTTCCCATGAGGCACAGGGTCAGACTGGTTTGCATATGGCCGTGTCTGAACTGGGGTGGCGGAGTGAGCTAAAGAACGGTGTAGGATTAAACCCAGATCAGTTGACTGGGGGTGAGTGTTTGTATTGTCAATGCTCCGTCCATCATCACCTTTGGTTTTTCTTTCTTCGCCCTAAGTTGGCAGGGTATGCTCAGACGTGAGTCCCTTGCTCACTTTGCCACTGGAGTCAAGCAAGCCCGGCTGAAGAAGGCTGTAATGCCAGAAACCGGTCCTGGGAAGCTTGATTCCGGTCCAGGGAAGACATGGCTTGGCAGTTCAGGCTTGACTGTTCCCATGAGGCACAGGGTCAGACTGATTTGCAAATGGCCGTGTCTGAACTGGGGTGGTGGAGTGAGCTAAAGAACGGTGATGGATTAAACCCAGATCAGTTGACTGGGGGTGAGTGTTTGTATTGTCAACGCTCCGTCCTTCATCACCTTTGGATTTTTCTTTGTTCGCCCTAAGTTGGCAGGGTATGCTCAGACATGAGTCCCTTGCTCACTTTGCCACTGGAGTCAAGCAAGCCCGGCTGAAGACGGATATAATGCCAGTAACCGGTCCTGGGAAGCTTGATTCCGGTCCAGGGAAGACATGGCTTGGCAGTTCGGGCTGGACTGTTCCCATGAGGCACAGGGTCAGACTGATTTGCATATGGCTGTGTCTGAACTGGGGTGGCGGAGTGAGCTAAAGAACGGTGATGGATTAAACCCAGATCAGTTGACTGGGGGTGAGTGTTTGTATTGTCAACGCTCCGTCCATCATCACCTTTGGTTTTTCTTTGTTCGCCCTAAGTTGGCAGGGTATCATCAGACGTGAGTCCCTTGCTCACTTTGCCTCTGGAGTCAAGCAAGCCCGGCTGAAGACGGCTGTAATGCCAGACACCGGTCCTGGGAAGCTTGATTCTGGTCCAGGAAAGACATGGCTTGGCAGTTCGGGCTGGACTGTTCCCATAAGGCACAGGGTCAGACTGATTTGCATATGGCCGTGTCTGAACTGGGGTGGCGGAGTGAGCTAAAGAACGGTGATGGATTAAACCCAGATCAGTTGACTGGGGGTGAGTGTTTGTATTGTCAACGCTCCGTCCATCATCACCTTTGGTTTTTCTTTGTTCGCCCTAAGTTGGCAGGGTATGCTCAGACGTGAGTCCCTTGCTCACTTTGCCACTGGAGTCATGCAAGCCCGGCTGAAGACGGCTGTAATGCCCGAAACCGGTCCTGGGAAGCTTGATTCCGGTCCAGGGAAGACATGGTTTGGCAGTTCGGGCTGGACTGTTCCCATGAGGCACAGGGTCAGACTGATTTGCATATGGCCGTGTCTGAACTGGGGTGGCGGAGTGAGCTAAAGAACGGTAATGGATTAAACCCAGATCAGTTGACTGGGGGTGAGTGTTTGTATTGTCAACGCTCCGTCCATCATCACCTTTGGTTTTTCTTTGTTCGCCCTAAGTTGGCAGGGTATGCTCAGACGTGAGTCCCTTGCTCACTTTGCCACTGGAGTCAAGCAAGCCCGGCTGAAGACGGCTGTAATGCCAGAAACCGGTCCTGGGAAGCTTGATTCCGGTCCAGGGAAGACATGGCTTGGCAGTTCGGGCTGGACTGTTCCCATGAGGCACAGGGTCAGACTGGTTTGCATATGGCCATGTCTGAACTGGGGTGGCGGAGTGAGCTAAGGAACGGTGTAGGATTAAACCCAGATCAGTTGACTGGGGGTGAGTGTTTGTATTGTCAACGCTCCGTCCATCATCACCTTTGGTTTTTCTTTGTTCGCCCTAAGTTGGCAGGGTATGCTCAGACGTGAGTCCCTTGCTCACTTTGCCACTGGAGTCACGCAAGCCCGGCTGAAGATGGCTGTAATGCCAGAAACCGGTCCTGGGAAGCTTGATTCCGGTCCAGGGAAGACATGGCTTGGCAGTTCAGGCTGGACTGTTCCCATGAGGCACAGGGTCAGACTGATTTGCATATGGCCGTGTCTGAACTGGGGTGGCGGAGTGAGCTAAAGAACGGTGATGGATTAAACCCAGATCAGTTGACTGGGGGTGAGTGTTTGTATTGTCAACGCTCCGTCCATCATCACCTTTGGTTTTTCTTTGTTCGCCCTAAGTTGGCAGGGTATGCTCAGACGTGAGTCCCTTGCTCACTTTGCCACTGGAGCCAAGCAAGCCCGGCTGAAGACGGCTGTAATGCCAGAAACCGGTCCTGGGAAGCTTGATTCCGGTCCAGGGAAGATATGGCTTGGCAGTTCGGGCTGGACTGTTCCCATGAGGCACAGGGTCCGACTGATTTGCATATGGCCGTGTCTGAACTGGGGTGGCGGAGTGGCTAAAGAACGGTGATGGATTAAACCCAGATCAGTTGACAAGGGGTGAGTGTTTGTATTGTCAACGCTCCGTCCATCATCACCTTTGGTTTTTCTTTGTTCGCCCTAAGTTGGCAGGGTATGCTCAGACGTGAGTCCCTTGCTCACTTTGCCACTAGAGTCAAGCAAGCCCGGCTGAAGACGGCTGTAATGCCAGAAACCAGTCCTGGGAAGCTTGATTCCGGTCCAGGGAAGACATGGCTTGGCAGTTCTGGCTGGACTGTTCCCATAAGGCACAGGGTCAGACTGATTTACATATGGCCGTGTCTGAACTGGGGTGGCGGAGTGAGCTAGGGAACGGTGATGGATTAAACCCAGATCAGTTGACTGGGGGTGAGTGTTTGTATTGTCAACGCTCCGTCCATCACCACATTTGGTTTTTCTTTGTTCGCCCTAAATTGGCAGGGTATGCTCAGATGTGAGTCCCTTGCTCACTTTGCCACTGGAGTCAAGCAAGCCCGGCTGAAGACGGCTGTAATGCCAGAAACCGGTCCTGGGAAGCTTGATTCCGGTCCAGGGAAGACATGGCTTGGCAGTTCGGGTGCTGGACTGTTCCCATGAGGCACAGGGTCAGACTGATTTGCATATCGCCATGTCTGAACAGGGGTGGCGGAGTGAGCTAAAGAACGGTGATGGATTAAACCCAGATCAGTTGACTGGGGGTGAGTGTTTGTATTGTCAACGCTCCGTCCATCATCACCTTTGGTTTTTCTTTGTTCGCCTTAAGTTGGCAGGGTATGCTCAGACGTGAGTCCCTTGCTCACTTTGCCACTGGAGTCACGCAAGCCCGGCTGAAGATGGCTGTAATGCCAGAAACCGGTCCTGGGAAGCTTGATTCCGGTCCAGGGAAGACATTGCTTGGCAGTTCGGGCTGGACTGTTCCCATGAGGCACAGGGTCAGACTGATTTGCATATGGCCGTGTCTGAACTGGGGTGGCGGAGTGAGCTAAAGAACGGTGATGGATTAAACCCAGATCAGTTGACTGGGGGTGAGTGTTTGTATTGTCAATGCTCCGTCCATCATCACCTTTGGTTTTTCTTTGTTCGCCCTAAGTTGGCAGGGTATGCTCAGACGTGAGTCCCTTGCTCACTTTGCCACTGGAGTCAAGCAAGCCCGGCTGAAGAAGGCTGTAATGCCAGAAACCGGTCCTGGGAAGCTTGATTCCGGTCCAGGGAAGACATGGCTTGGCAGTTCAGGCGGGACTGTTCCCATGTGGCACAGGGTCAGACTGATTTGCAAATGGCCGTGTCTGAACTGGGGTGGTGGAGTGAGCTAAAGAACGGTGATGGATTAAACCCAGATCAGTTGACTGGGGGTGAGTGTTTGTATTGTCAACGCTCCGTCCTTCATCACCTTTGGATTTTTCTTTGTTCGCCCTAAGTTGGCAGGGTATGCTCGGACATGAGTCCCTTGCTCACTTTGCCACTGGAGTCAAGCAAGCCCGGCTGAAGACGGATATAATGCCAGTAACCGGTCCTGGGAAGCTTGATTCCGGTCCAGGGAAGACATGGCTTGGCAGTTCGGGCTGGACTGTTCCCATGAGGCACAGGGTCAGACTGATTTGCATATGGCCGTGTCTGAACTGGGGTGGCGGAGTGAGCTAAAGAACGGTGATGGATTAAACCCAGATCAGTTGACTGGGGGTGAGTGTTTGTATTGTCAACGCTCCGTCCATCATCACCTTTGGTTTTTCTTTGTTCGCCCTAAGTTGGCAGGGTATCATCAGACGTGAGTCCCTTGCTCACTTTGCCTCTGGAGTCAAGCAAGCCCGGCTGAAGACGGCTGTAATGCCAGACACCGGTCCTGGGAAGCTTGATTCTGGTCCAGGGAAGACATGGCTTGGCAGTTCGGGCTGGACTGTTCCCATAAGGCACAGGGTCAGACTGATTTGCATATGGCCGTGTCTGAACTGGGGTGGCGGAGTGAGCTAAAGAACGGTGATGGATTAAACCCAGATCAGTTGACTGGGGGTGAGTGTTTGTATTGTCAACGCTCCGTCCTTCATCACCTTTGGATTTTTCTTTGTTCGCCCTAAGTTGGCAGGGTATGCTCAGACATGAGTCCCTTGCTCACTTTGCCACTGGAGTCAAGCAAGCCCGGCTGAAGACCGATATAATGCCAGTAACCGGTCCTGGGAAGCTTGATTCCGGTCCAGGGAAGACATGGCTTGGCAGTTCGGGCTGGACTGTTCCCATGAGGCACAGGGTCAGACTGATTTGCATATGGCCGTGTCTGAACTGGGGTGGCGGAGTGAGCTAAAGAACGGTGATGGATTAAACCCAGATCAGTTGACTGGGGGTGAGTGTTTGTATTGTCAACGCTCCGTCCATCATCACCTTTGGTTTTTCTTTGTTCGCCCTAAGTTGGCAGGGTATCATCAGACGTGAGTCCCTTGCTCACTTTGCCTCTGGAGTCAAGCAAGCCCGGCTGAAGACGGCTGTAATGCCAGACACCGGTCCTGGGAAGCTTGATTCTGGTCCAGGAAAGACATGGCTTGGCAGTTCGGGCTGGACTGTTCCCATAAGGCACAGGGTCAGACTGATTTGCATATGGCCGTGTCTGAACTGGGGTGGCGGAGTGAGCTAAAGAACGGTGATGGATTAAACCCAGATCAGTTGACTGGGGGTGAGTGTTTGTATTGTCAACGCTCCGTCCATCATCACCTTTGGTTTTTCTTTGTTCGCCCTAAGTTGGCAGGGTATGCTCAGACGTGAGTCCCTTGCTCACTTTGCCACTGGAGTCATGCAAGCCCGGCTGAAGACGGCTGTAATGCCCGAAACCGGTCCTGGGAAGCTTGATTCCGGTCCAGGGAAGACCTGGTTTGGCAGTTCGGGCTGGACTGTTCCCATGAGGCACAGGGTCAGACTGATTTGCATATGGCCGTGTCTGAACTGGGGTGGCGGAGTGAGCTAAAGAACGGTGATGGATTAAACCCAGATCAGTTGACTGGGGGTGAGTGTTTGTATTGTCAACGCTCCGTCCATCATCACCTTTGGTTTTTCTTTGTTCGCCCTAAGTTGGCAGGGTATGCTCAGACGTGAGTCCCTTGCTCACTTTGCCACTGGAGTCAAGCAAGCCCGGCTGAAGACGGCTGTAATGCCAGAAACCGGTCCTGGGAAGCTTGATTCCGGTCCAGGGAAGACATGGCTTGGCAGTTCGGGCTGGACTGTTCCCATGAGGCACAGGGTCAGACTGGTTTGCATATGGCCATGTCTGAACTGGGGTGGCGGAGTGAGCTAAAGAACGGTGTAGGATTAAACCCAGATCAGTTGACTGGGGGTGAGTGTTTGTATTGTCAACGCTCCGTCCATCATCACCTTTGGTTTTTCTTTGTTCGCCCTAAGTTGGCAGGGTATGCTCAGACGTGAGTCCCTTGCTCACTTTGCCACTGGAGTCACGCAAGCCCGGCTGAAGATGGCTGTAATGCCAGAAACCGGTCCTGGGAAGCTTGATTCCGGTCCAGGGAAGACATGGCTTGGCAGTTCAGGCTGGACTGTTCCCATGAGGCACAGGGTCAGACTGATTTGTATATGGCCGTGTCTGAACTGGGGTGGCGGAGTGAGCTAAAGAACGGTGATGGATTAAACCCAGATCAGTTGACTGGGGGTGAGTGTTTGTATTGTCAACGCTCCGTCCATCATCACCTTTGGTTTTTCTTTGTTCGCCCTAAGTTGGCAGGGTATGCTCAGACGTGAGTCCCTTGCTCACTTTGCCACTAGAGTCAAGCAAGCCCGGCTGAAGACGGCTGTAATGCCAGAAACCAGTCCTGGGAAGCTTGATTCCGGTCCAGGGAAGACATGGCTTGGCAGTTCTGGCTGGACTGTTCCCATAAGGCACAGGGTCAGACTGATTTACATATGGCCGTGTCTGAACTGGGGTGGCGGAGTGAGCTAGGGAACGGTGATGGATTAAACCCAGATCAGTTGACTGGGGGTGAGTGTTTGTATTGTCAACGCTCCGTCCATCACCACATTTGGTTTTTCTTTGTTCGCCCTAAGTTGGCAGGGTATGCTCAGATGTGAGTCCCTTGCTCACTTTGCCACTGGAGTCAAGCAAGCCCGGCTGAAGACGGCTGTAATGCCAGAAACCGGTCCTGGGAAGCTTGATTCCGGTCCAGGGAAGACATGGCTTGGCAGTTCGGGGGCTGGACTGTTCCCATGAGGCACAGGGTCAGACTGATTTGCATATCGCCATGTCTGAACAGGGGTGGCGGAGTGAGCTAAAGAACGGTGATGGATTAAACCCAGATCAGTTGACTGGGGGTGAGTGTTTGTATTGTCAACGCTCCGTCCATCATCACCTTTGGTTTTTCTTTGTTCGCCCTAAGTTGGCAGGGTATGCTCAGATGTGAGTCCCTTGCTCACTTTGCCACTGAAGTCAAGCAAGCCCGGCTGAAGACAGCTGTAATGCCAGAAACCGGTCCTGGGAAGCTTGATTCCGGTCCAGGGAAGACATGGCTTGGCAGTTCGGGCTGGACTGTTCCCATGAGGCACAGGGTCAGAGTGATTTGCATATGGCCGTGTCTGAACTGGGGTGGCGGAGTGAGCTAAAGAACGGTGATGGATTAAACCCAGATCAGTTGACTGGGGGTGAATGTTTGTATTGTCAACGCTCCGTCCATCATCACATTTGGTTTTTCTTTGTTCGCCCTAAGTTGGCAGGGTATGCTCAGACGTGAGTCCCTTGCTCACTTTGCCACTGGAGTCAAGAAAGCCCGGCTGAAGACGGCTGTAATGCCAGAAACCGGTCCTGGGAAGCTTGATTTCGGTCCAGGGAAGACATGGCTTGGCAGATCGGGCTGGACTGTTCCCATGAGGCACAGGGTCAGACTGATTTGCATATGGCCGTGTCTGAACTGGGGTGGCGGAGTGAGCTAAAGAACGGTGATGGATTAAACCCAGATCAGTTGACTGGGGTTGAGTGTTGGTATTGTCAACGCTCCGTCCATCATCACCTTTGGTTTTTCTTTGTTCGCCCTAAGTTGGCAGGGTATGCTCAGATGTGAGTCCCTTGCTCACTTTGCCACTGAAGTCAAGCAAGCCCGGCTGAAGACAGCTGTAATGCCAGAAACCGGTCCTGATAAGCTTGATTCCGGTCCAGGGAAGACATGGCTTGGCAGTTCGGGATGGACTGTTCCCATGAGGCACAGGGTCAGAGTGATTTGCATATGGCCGTGTCTGAACTGGGGTGGCGGAGTGAGCTAAAGAACGGTGATGGATTAAACCCAGATCAGTTGACTGGGGGTGAGTGTTTGTATTGTCAACGCTCCGTCCATCATCACATTTGGTTTTTCTTTGTTCGCCCTAAGTTGGCAGGGTATGCTCAGACGTGAGTCCCTTGCTCACTTTGCCACTGGAGTCAAGAAAGCCCGGCTGAAGACGGCTGTAATGCCAGAAACCGGTCCTGGGAAGCTTGATTCCGGTCCAGGGAAGACATGGCTTGGCAGTTCGGGGGCTGGACTGTTCCCATGAGGCACAGGGTCAGACTGATTTGCATATCGCCATGTCTGAACAGGGGTGGCGGAGTGAGCTAAAGAACGGTGATGGATTAAACCCAGATCAGTTGACTGGGGGTGAGTGTTTGTATTGTCAACGCTCCGTCCATCATCACCTTTGGTTTTTCTTTGTTCGCCTTAAGTTGGCAGGGTATGCTCAGACGTGAGTCCCTTGCTCACTTTGCCACTGGAGTCACGCAAGCCCGGCTGAAGATGGCTGTAATGCCAGAAACCGGTCCTGGGAAGCTTGATTCCGGTCCAGGGAAGACATTGCTTGGCAGTTCGGGCTGGACTGTTCCCATGAGGCACAGGGTCAGACTGATTTGCATATGGCCGTGTCTGAACTGGGGTGGCGGAGTGAGCTAAAGAACGGTGATGGATTAAACCCAGATCAGTTGACTGGGGGTGAGTGTTTGTATTGTCAATGCTCCGTCCATCATCACCTTTGGTTTTTCTTTGTTCGCCCTAAGTTGGCAGGGTATGCTCAGACGTGAGTCCCTTGCTCACTTTGCCACTGGAGTCAAGCAAGCCCGGCTGAAGAAGGCTGTAATGCCAGAAACCGGTCCTGGGAAGCTTGATTCCGGTCCAGGGAAGACATGGCTTGGCAGTTCAGGCGGGACTGTTCCCATGTGGCACAGGGTCAGACTGATTTGCAAATGGCCGTGTCTGAACTGGGGTGGTGGGGTGAGCTAAAGAACGGTGATGGATTAAACCCAGATCAGTTGACTGGGGGTGAGTGTTTGTATTGTCAACGCTCCGTCCTTCATCACCTTTGGATTTTTCTTCGTTCGCCCTAAGTTGGCAGGGTATGCTCGGACATGAGTCCCTTGCTCACTTTGCCACTGGAGTCAAGCAAGCCCGGCTGAAGACGGATATAATGCCAGTAACCGGTCCTGGGAAGCTTGATTCCGGTCCAGGGAAGACATGGCTTGGCAGTTCGGGCTGGACTGTTCCCATGAGGCACAGGGTCAGACTGATTTGCATATGGCCGTGTCTGAACTGGGGTGGCGGAGTGAGCTAAAGAACGGTGATGGATTAAACCCAGATCAGTTGACTGGGGGTGAGTGTTTGTATTGTCAACGCTCCGTCCATCATCACCTTTGTTTTTTCTTTGTTCGCCCTAAGTTGGCAGGGTATGCTCAGACGTGAGTCCCTTGCTCACTTTGCCACTGGAGTCATGCAAGCCCGGCTGAAGACGGCTGTAATGCCCGAAACTGGTCCTGGGAAGCTTGATTCCGGTCCAGGGAAGACATGGTTTGGCAGTTCGGGCTGGACTGTTCCCATGAGGCACAGGGTCAGACTGATTTGCATATGGCCGTGTCTGAACTGGGGTGGCGGAGTGAGCTAAAGAACGGTGATGGATTAAACCCAGATCAGTTGACTGGGGGTGAGTGTTTGTATTGTCAACGCTCCGTCCATCATCACCTTTGGTTTTTCTTTGTTCGCCCTAAGTTGGCAGGGTATGCTCAGACGTGAGTCCCTTGCTCACTTTGCCACTGGAGTCAAGCAAGCCCGGCTGAAGACGGCTGTAATGCCAGAAACCGGTCCTGGGAAGCTTGATTCCGGTCCAGGGAAGACATGGCTTGGCAGTTCGGGCTGGACTGTTCCCATGAGGCACAGGGTCAGACTGGTTTGCATATGGCCGTGTCTGAACTGGGGTGGCGGAGTGAGCTAAAGAACGGTGTAGGATTAAACCCAGATCAGTTGACTGGGGGTGAGTGTTTGTATTGTCAATGCTCCGTCCATCATCACCTTTGGTTTTTCTTTGTTCGCCCTAAGTTGGCAGGGTATGCTCAGACGTGAGTCCCTTGCTCACTTTGCCACTGGAGTCAAGCAAGCCCGGCTGAAGAAGGCTGTAATGCCAGAAACCGGTCCTGGGAAGCTTGATTCCGGTCCAGGGAAGACATGGCTTGGCAGTTCAGGCTGGACTGTTCCCATGAGGCACAGGGTCAGACTGATTTGCAAATGGCCGTGTCTGAACTGGGGTGGCGGAGTGAGCTAAAGAACGGTGATGGATTAAACCCAGATCAGTTGACTGGGGGTGAGTGTTTGTATTGTCAACGCTCCGTCCTTCATCACCTTTGGATTTTTCTTTGTTCGCCCTAAGTTGGCAGGGTATGCTCGGACATGAGTCCCTTGCTCACTTTGCCACTGGAGTCATGCAAGCCCGGCTGAAGACGGCTGTAATGCCCGAAACTGGTCCTGGGAAGCTTGATTCCGGTCCAGGGAAGACATGGTTTGGCAGTTCGGGCTGGACTGTTCCCATGAGGCACAGGGTCAGACTGATTTGCATATGGCCGTGTCTGAACTGGGGTGGTGGAGTGAGCTAAAGAACGGTGATGGATTAAACCCAGATCAGTTGACTGGGGTGAGTGTTTGTATTGTCAACGCTCCGTCCATCATCACCTTTGGTTTTTCTTTGTTCGCCCTAAGTTGGCAGGGTATGCTCAGACGTGAGTCCCTTGCTCACTTTGCCACTGGAGTCAAGCAAGCCCGGCTGAAGACGGCTGTAATGCCAGAAACCGGTCCTGGGAAGCTTGATTCCGGTCCAGGGAAGACATGGCTTGGCAGTTCGGGCTGGACTGTTCCCATGAGGCACAGGGTCAGACTGGTTTGCATATGGCCGTGTCTGAACTGGGGTGGCGGAGTGAGCTAAAGAACGGTGTAGGATTAAACCCAGATCAGTTGACTGGGGGTGAGTGTTTGTATTGTCAATGCTCCGTCCATCATCACCTTTGGTTTTTCTTTGTTCGCCCTAAGTTGGCAGGGTATGCTCAGACGTGAGTCCCTTGCTCACTTTGCCACTGGAGTCAAGCAAGCCCGGCTGAAGAAGGCTGTAATGCCAGAAACCGGTCCTGGGAAGCTTGATTCCGGTCCAGGGAAGACATGGCTTGGCAGTTCAGGCTGGACTGTTCCCATGAGGCACAGGGTCAGACTGATTTGCAAATGGCCGTGTCTGAACTGGGGTGGCGGAGTGAGCTAAAGAACGGTGATGGATTAAACCCAGATCAGTTGACTGGGGGTGAGTGTTTGTATTGTCAACGCTCCGTCCATCATCACCTTTGGTTTTTCTTTGTTCGCCCTAAGTTGGCAGGGTATGCTCAGACGTGAGTCCCTTGCTCACTTTGCCACTGGAGTCAAGCAAGCCCGGCTGAAGACGGCTGTAATGCCAGAAACCGGTCCTGGGAAGCTTGATTCCGGTCCAGGGAAGACATGGCTTGGCAGTTCGGGCTGGACTGTTCCCATGAGGCACAGGGTCAGACTGGTTTGCATATGGCCGTGTCTGAACTGGGGTGGCGGAGTGAGCTAAAGAACGGTGTAGGATTAAACCCAGATCAGTTGACTGGGGGTGAGTGTTTGTATTGTCAACGCTCCGTCCATCATCACCTTTGGTTTTTCTTTGTTCGCCCTAAGTTGGCAGGGTATGCTCAGACGTGAGTCCCTTGCTCACTTTGCCACTGGAGTCACGCAAGCCCGGCTGAAGATGGCTGTAATGCCAGAAACCGGTCCTGGGAAGCTTGATTCCGGTCCAGGGAAGACATGGCTTGGCAGTTCAGGCTGGACTGTTCCCATGAGGCACAGGGTCAGACTGATTTGCATATGGCCATGTCTGAACTGGGGTGGCGGAGTGAGCTAAAGAACGGTGATGGATTAAACCCAGATCAGTTGACTGGGGGTGAGTGTTTGTATTGTCAACGCTCCGTCCATCATCACCTTTGGTTTTTCTTTGTTCGCCCTAAGTTGGCAGGGTATGCTCAGACGTGAGTCCCTTGCTCACTTTGCCACTGGAGCCAAGCAAGCCCGGCTGAAGACGGCTGTAATGCCAGAAACCGGTCCTGGGAAGCTTGATTCCGGTCCAGGGAAGATATGGCTTGGCAGTTCGGGCTGGACTGTTCCCATGAGGCACAGGGTCCGACTGATTTGCATATGGCCGTGTCTGAACTGGGGTGGCGGAGTGAGCTAAAGAACGGTGATGGATTAAACCCAGATCAGTTGACAAGGGGTGAGTGTTTGTATTGTCAACGCTCCGTCCATCATCACCTTTGGTTTTTCTTTGTTCGCCCTAAGTTGGCAGGGTATGCTCAGACGTGAGTCCCTTGCTCACTTTGCCACTAGAGTCAAGCAAGCCAGGCTGAAGACGGCTGTAATGCCAGAAACCAGTCCTGGGAAGCTTGATTCCGGTCCAGGGAAGACATGGCTTGGCAGTTCTGGCTGGACTGTTCCCATAAGGCACAGGGTCAGACTGATTTACATATGGCCGTGTCTGAACTGGGGTGGCGGAGTGAGCTAGGGAACGGTGATGGATTAAACCCAGATCAGTTGACTGGGGGTGAGTGTTTGTATTGTCAACGCTCCGTCCATCATCACCTTTGGTTTTTCTTTGTTCGCCCTAAGTTGGCAGGGTATGCTCAGACGTGAGTCCCTTGCTCACTTTGCCACTGGAGTCACGCAAGCCCGGCTGAAGATGGCTGTAATGCCAGAAACCGGTCCTGGGAAGCTTGATTCCGGTCCAGGGAAGACATGGCTTGGCAGTTCAGGCTGGACTGTTCCCATGAGGCACAGGGTCAGACTGATTTGCATATGGCCATGTCTGAACTGGGGTGGCGGAGTGAGCTAAAGAACGGTGATGGATTAAACCCACATCAGTTGACTGGGGGTGAGTGTTTGTATTGTCAACGCTCCGTCCATCATCACCTTTGGTTTTTCTTTGTTCGCCCTAAGTTGGCAGGGTATGCTCAGACGTGAGTCCCTTGCTCACTTTGCCACTGGAGCCAAGCAAGCCCGGCTGAAGACGGCTGTAATGCCAGAAACCGGTCCTGGGAAGCTTGATTCCGGTCCAGGGAAGATATGGCTTGGCAGTTCGGGCTGGACTGTTCCCATGAGGCACAGGGTCAGACTGATTTGCATATGGCCGTGTCTGAACTGGGGTGGCGGAGTGAGCTAAAGAACGGTGATGGATTAAACCCAGATCAGTTGACTGGGGGTGAGTGTTTGTATTGTCAACGCTCCGTCCATCATCACCTTTGGTTTTTCTTTGTTCGCCCTAAGTTGGCAGGGTATGCTCAGACGTGAGTCCCTTGCTCACTTTGCCACTGGAGTCAAGCAAGCCCGGCTGAAGACGGCTGTAATGCCAGAAACCGGTCCTGGGAAGCTTGATTCCGGTCCAGGGAAGACATGGCTTGGCAGTTCGGGCTGGACTGTTCCCATGAGGCACAGGGTCAGACTGGTTTGCATATGGCCGTGTCTGAACTGGGGTGGCGGAGTGAGCTAAAGAACGGTGTAGGATTAAACCCAGATCAGTTGACTGGGGGTGAGTGTTTGTATTGTCAATGCTCCGTCCATCATCACCTTTGGTTTTTCTTTGTTCGCCCTAAGTTGGCAGGGTATGCTCAGACGTGAGTCCCTTGCTCACTTTGCCACTGGAGTCAAGCAAGCCCGGCTGAAGAAGGCTGTAATGCCAGAAACCGGTCCTGGGAAGCTTGATTCCGGTCCAGGGAAGACATGGCTTGGCAGTTCAGGCTGGACTGTTCCCATGAGGCACAGGGTCAGACTGATTTGCAAATGGCCGTGTCTGAACTGGGGTGGCGGAGTGAGCTAAAGAACGGTGATGGATTAAACCCAGATCAGTTGACTGGGGGTGAGTGTTTGTATTGTCAACGCTCCGTCCTTCATCACCTTTGGATTTTTCTTTGTTCGCCCTAAGTTGGCAGGGTATGCTCGGACATGAGTCCCTTGCTCACTTTGCCACTGGAGTCATGCAAGCCCGGCTGAAGACGGCTGTAATGCCCGAAACTGGTCCTGGGAAGCTTGATTCCGGTCCAGGGAAGACATGGTTTGGCAGTTCGGGCTGGACTGTTCCCATGAGGCACAGGGTCAGACTGATTTGCATATGGCCGTGTCTGAACTGGGGTGGTGGAGTGAGCTAAAGAACGGTGATGGATTAAACCCAGATCAGTTGACTGGGGGTGAGTGTTTGTATTGTCAGCGCTCCGTCCATCATCACCTTTGGTTTTTCTTTGTTCGCCCTAAGTTGGCAGGGTATGCTCAGACGTGAGTCCCTTGCTCACTTTGCCACTGGAGTCAAGCAAGCCCGGCTGAAGACGGCTGTAATGCCAGAAACCGGTCCTGGGAAGCTTGATTCCGGTCCAGGGAAGACATGGCTTGGCAGTTCGGGCTGGACTGTTCCCATGAGGCACAGGGTCAGACTGGTTTGCATATGGCCGTGTCTGAACTGGGGTGGCGGAGTGAGCTAAAGAACGGTGTAGGATTAAACCCAGATCAGTTGACTGGGGGTGAGTGTTTGTATTGTCAATGCTCCGTCCATCATCACCTTTGGTTTTTCTTTGTTCGCCCTAAGTTGGCAGGGTATGCTCAGACGTGAGTCCCTTGCTCACTTTGCCACTGGAGTCAAGCAAGCCCGGCTGAAGAAGGCTGTAATGCCAGAAACCGGTCCTGGGAAGCTTGATTCCGGTCCAGGGAAGACATGGCTTGGCAGTTCAGGCTGGACTGTTCCCATGAGGCACAGGGTCAGACTGATTTGCAAATGGCCGTGTCTGAACTGGGGTGGCGGAGTGAGCTAAAGAACGGTGATGGATTAAACCCAGATCAGTTGACTGGGGGTGAGTGTTTGTATTGTCAACGCTCCGTCCATCATCACCTTTGGTTTTTCTTTGTTCGCCCTAAGTTGGCAGGGTATGCTCAGACGTGAGTCCCTTGCTCACTTTGCCACTGGAGTCAAGCAAGCCCGGCTGAAGACGGCTGTAATGCCAGAAACCGGTCCTGGGAAGCTTGATTCCGGTCCAGGGAAGACATGGCTTGGCAGTTCGGGCTGGACTGTTCCCATGAGGCACAGGGTCAGACTGGTTTGCATATGGCCGTGTCTGAACTGGGGTGGCGGAGTGAGCTAAAGAACGGTGTAGGATTAAACCCAGATCAGTTGACTGGGGGTGAGTGTTTGTATTGTCAACGCTCCGTCCATCATCACCTTTGGTTTTTCTTTGTTCGCCCTAAGTTGGCAGGGTATGCTCAGACGTGAGTCCCTTGCTCACTTTGCCACTGGAGTCACGCAAGCCCGGCTGAAGATGGCTGTAATGCCAGAAACTGGTCCTGGGAAGCTTGATTCCGGTCCAGGGAACACATGGCTTGGCAGTTCAGGCTGGACTGTTCCCATGAGGCACAGGGTCAGACTGATTTGCATATGGCCATGTCTGAACTGGGGTGGCGGAGTGAGCTAAAGAACGGTGATGGATTAAACCCAGATCAGTTGACTGGGGGTGAGTGTTTGTATTGTCAACGCTCCGTCCATCATCACCTTTGGTTTTTCTTTGTTTGCCCTAAGTTGGCAGGGTATGCTCAGACGTGAGTCCCTTGCTCACTTTGCCACTGGAGCCAAGCAAGCCCGGCTGAAGACGGCTGTAATGCCAGAAACCGGTCCTGGGAAGCTTGATTCCGGTCCAGGGAAGATATGGCTTGGCAGTTCGGGCTGGACTGTTCCCATGAGGCACAGGGTCCGACTGATTTGCATATGGCCGTGTCTGAACTGGGGTGGCGGAGTGAGCTAAAGAACGGTGATGGATTAAACCCAGATCAGTTGACAAGGGGTGAGTGTTTGTATTGTCAACGCTCCGTCCATCATCACCTTTGGTTTTTCTTTGTTCGCCCTAAGTTGGCAGGGTATGCTCAGACGTGAGTCCCTTGCTCACTTTGCCACTAGAGTCAAGCAAGCCAGGCTGAAGACGGCTGTAATGCCAGAAACCAGTCCTGGGAAGCTTGATTCCGGTCCAGGGAAGACATGGCTTGGCAGTTCTGGCTGGACTGTTCCCATAAGGCACAGGGTCAGACTGATTTACATATGGCCGTGTCTGAACTGGGGTGGCGGAGTGAGCTAGGGAACGGTGATGGATTAAACCCAGATCAGTTGACTGGGGGTGAGTGTTTGTATTGTCAACGCTCCGTCCATCACCACATTTGGTTTTTCTTTGTTCGCCCTAAGTTGGCAGGGTATGCTCAGATGTGAGTCCCTTGCTCACTTTGCCACTGGAGTCAAGCAAGCCTGGCTGAAGACGGCTGTAATGCCAGAAACCGGTCCTGGGAAGCTTGATTCCGGGCCAGGGAAGACATGGCTTGGCAGTTCGGGGGCTGGACTGTTCCCATGAGGCACAGGGTCAGACTGATTTGCATATCGCCATGTCTGAACAGGGGTGGCGGAGTGAGCTAAAGAACGGTGATGGATTAAACCCAGATCAGTTGACTGGGGGTGAGTGTTTGTATTGTCAACGCTCCGTCCATCATCACCTTTGGTTTTTCTTTGTTCGCCCTAAGTTGGCAGGGTATGCTCAGACGTGAGTCCCTTGCTCACTTTGCCACTGGAGTCAAGAAAGCCCGGCTGAAGACGGCTGTAATGCCAGAAACCGGTCCTGGGAAGCTTGATTCCGGTCCAGGGAAGACATTGCTTGGCAGTTCGGGCTGAACTGTTCCCATGAGGCACAGGGTCAGACTGATTTGCATATGGCCGTGTCTGAACTGGGGTGGCGGAGTGAGCTAAAGAACGGTGATGGATTAAACCCAGATCAGTTGACTGGGGGTGAGTGTTTGTATTGTCAATGCTCCGTCCATCATCACCTTTGGTTTTTCTTTGTTCGCCCTAAGTTGGCAGGGTATGCTCAGACGTGAGTCCCTTGCTCACTTTGCCACTGGAGTCAAGCAAGCCCGGCTGAAGAAGGCTGTAATGCCAGAAACCGGTCCTGGGAAGCTTGATTCCGGTCCAGGGAAGACATGGCTTGGCAGTTCAGGCTGGACTGTTCCCATGAGGCACAGGGTCAGACTGATTTGCAAATGGCCGTGTCTGAACTGGGGTGGTGGAGTGAGCTAAAGAACGGTGATGGATTAAACCCAGATCAGTTGACTGGGGGTGAGTGTTTGTATTGTCAACGCTCCGTCCTTCATCACCTTTGGATTTTTCTTTGTTCGCCCTAAGTTGGCAGGGTATGCTCGGACATGAGTCCCTTGCTCACTTTGCCACTGGAGTCAAGCAAGCCCGGCTGAAGACGGATATAATGCCAGTAACCGGTCCTGGGAAGCTTGATTCCGGTCCAGGGAAGACATGGCTTGGCAGTTCGGGCTGGACTGTTCCCATGAGGCACAGGGTCAGACTGATTTGCATATGGCCGTGTCTGAACTGGGGTGGCGGAGTGAGCTAAAGAACGGTGATGGATTAAACCCAGATCAGTTGACTGGGGGTGAGTGTTTGTATTGTCAACGCTCCGTCCATCATCACCTTTGGTTTTTCTTTGTTCACCCTAAGTTGGCAGGGTATCATCAGACGTGAGTCCCTTGCTCACTTTGCCTCTGGAGTCAAGCAAGCCCGGCTGAAGACGGCTGTAATGCCAGACACCGGTCCTGGGAAGCTTGATTCTGGTCCAGGGAAGACATGGCTTGGCAGTTCGGGCTGGACTGTTCCCATAAGGCACAGGGTCAGACTGATTTGCATATGGCCGTGTCTGAACTGGGGTGGCGGAGTGAGCTAAAGAACGGTGATGGATTAAACCCAGATCAGTTGACTGGGGGTGAGTGTTTGTATTGTCAACGCTCCGTCCATCATCACCTTTGTTTTTTCTTTGTTCGCCCTAAGTTGGCAGGGTATGCTCAGACGTGAGTCCCTTGCTCACTTTGCCACTGGAGTCATGCAAGCCCGGCTGAAGACGGCTGTAATGCCCGAAACTGGTCCTGGGAAGCTTGATTCCGGTCCAGGGAAGACATGGTTTAGCAGTTCGGGCTGGACTGTTCCCATGAGGCACAGGGTCAGACTGGTTTGCATATGGCCGTGTCTGAACTGGGGTGGCGGAGTGAGCTAAAGAACGGTGTAGGATTAAACCCAGATCAGTTGACTGGGGGTGAGTGTTTGTATTGTCAACGCTCCGTCCATCATCACCTTTGGTTTTTCTTTGTTCGCCCTAAGTTGGCAGGGTATGCTCAGACGTGAGTCCCTTGCTCACTTTGCCACTGGAGTCACGCAAGCCCGGCTGAAGATGGCTGTAATGCCAGAAACCGGTCCTGGGAAGCTTGATTCCGGTCCAGGGAAGACATGGCTTGGCAGTTCAGGCTGGACTGTTCCCATGAGGCACAGGGTCAGACTGATTTGCATATGGCCGTGTCTGAACTGGGGTGGCGGAGTGAGCTAAAGAACGGTGATGGATTAAACCCAGATCAGTTGACTGGGGGTGAGTGTTTGTATTGTCAACGCTCCGTCCATCATCACCTTTGGTTTTTCTTTGTTCGCCCTAAGTTGGCAGGGTATGCTCAGACGTGAGTCCCTTGCTCACTTTGCCACTGGAGCCAAGCAAGCCCGGCTGAAGACGGCTGTAATGCCAGAAACTGGTCCTGGGAACCTTGATTCCGGTCCAGGGAAGATATGGCTTGGCAGTTCGGGCTGGACTGTTCCCATGAGGCACAGGGTCCGACTGATTTGCATATGGCCGTGTCTGCACTGGGGTGGCGGAGTGAGCTAAAGAACGGTGATGGATTAAACCCAGATCAGTTGACAAGGGGTGAGTGTTTGTAATGTCAACGCTCCGTCCATCATCACCTTTGGTTTTTCTTTGTTCGCCCTAAGTTGGCAGGGTATGCTCAGATGTGAGTCCCTTGCTCACTTTGCCACTAGAGTCAAGCAAGCCCGGCTGAAGACGGCTGTAATGCCAGAAACCAGTCCTGGGAAGCTTGATTCCGGTCCAGGGAAGACATGGCTTGGCAGTTCTGGCTGGACTGTTCCCATAAGGCACAGGGTCAGACTGATTTACATATGGCCGTGTCTGAACTGGGGTGGCGGAGTGAGCTAGGGAACGGTGATGGATTAAACCCAGATCAGTTGACTGGGGGTGAGTGTTTGTATTGTCAACGCTCCGTCCATCACCACATTTGGCTTTTCTTTGTTCGCCCTAAGTTGGCAGGGTATGCTCAGATGTGTGTCCCTTGCTCACTTTGCCACTGGAGTCAAGCAAGCCCGGCTGAAGACGGCTGTAATGCCAGAAACCGGTCCTGGGAAGCTTGATTCCGGTCCAGGGAAGACATGGCTTGGCAGTTCGGGGGCTGGACTGTTCCCATGAGGCACAGGGTCAGACTGATTTGCATATCGCCATGTCTGAACAGGGGTGGCGGAGTGAGCTAAAGAACGGTGATGGATTAAACCCAGATCAGTTGACTGGGGGTGAGTGTTTGTATTGTCAACGCTCCGTCCATCATCACCTTTGGTTTTTCTTTGTTCGCCCTAAGTTGGCAGGGTATGCTCAGACGGGAGTCCCTTGCTCACTTTGCCACTGGAGTCAATCAAGCCCGGCTGAAGACGGTTGTAATGCCAGAAACCGGTCCTGGGAAGCTTGATTCTGGTCCAGGGAAGACATGGCTTGGCAGTTCGGGCTGGACTGTTCCTATGAGGCACAGGGTCAGACTGATTTGCATATGGCCATGTCTGAACAGGGGTGGCGGAGTGAGCTAAAGTACGGTGATGGATTAAACCCAGATCAGTTGACTGGGGGTGAGTGTTTGTATTGTCAACGCTCCGACCATCATCACCTTTGGTTTTTCTTTGTTCGCCCTAAGTTGGCAGGGTATGCTCAGACGTGAGTCCCTTGCTCATTTTACCACTGGAGTCAAGCAAGCCCGGCTGAAGACGGCTGTAATGCCAGAAACCGGTCCTGGGAAGCTTGATTCCGGTCCAGGGAAGACATGTCTTGGCAGTTCGGGCTGGACTGTTCCCATGAGGCACAAGGTCAGACTGATTTGCATATGGACATGTCTGAACTGGGGTGGCGGAGTGAGCTAAAGAACGGTGATGGATTAAACCCAGATCAGTTGACTGGGGGTGAGTGTTTGTATTGTCAACGCTCCGTCCATCATCACCTTTGGTTTTTCTTTGTTTGCCCTAAGTTGGCAGGGTATGCTCAGATGTGAGTCCCTTGTTCACTTTGCCAATGGAGTCAAGCAAGCCCGGCTGAAGACGGCTGTAATGCCAGAAACCGGTCCTGGGAAGCTTGATTTCGGTCCAGGGAAGACATGGCTTGGCAGATCGGGCTGGACTGTTCCCATGAGGCACAGGGTCAAACTGATTTGCAAATGGCCGTGTCTGAACTGGGGTGGCGGAGTGAGCTAAAGAACGGTGATGGATTAAACCCAGATCAGTTGACTGGGGTTGAGTGTTGGTATTGTCAACGCTCCGTCCATCATCACCTTTGGTTTTTCTTTGTTCGCCCTAAGTTGGCAGGGTATGCTCAGATGTGAGTCCCTTGCTCACTTTGCCACTGAAGTCAAGCAAGCCCGGCTGAAGACAGCTGTAATGCCAGAAACCGGTCCTGGGAAGCTTGTTTCCGGTCCAGGGAAGACATGGCTTGGCAGTTCGGGCTGGACTGTTCCCATGAGGCACAGGGTCAGAGTGATTTGCATATGGCCGTGTCTGAACTGGGGTGGCGGAGTGAGCTAAAGAACGGTGATGGATTAAACCCAGATCAGTTGACTGGGGGTGAGTGTTTGTATTGTCAACTCTCCGTCCATCATCACCTTTGCTTTTTCTTTGTTCGCCCTAAGTTGGCAGGGTATGCTCAGACGTGAGTCCCTTGCTCACTTTGCCACTGGAGTCACGCAAGCCCGGCTGAAGATGGCTGTAATGCCAGAAACCGGTCCTGGGAAGCTTGATTCCGGTCCAGGGAAGACATGGCCTGGCAGTTCGGGCTGGACTGTTCCCATGAGGCACAGGGTCAGACTGATTATCATATGGCCGTGTCTGAACTGGGGTGGCGGAGTGAGCTAAAGAACGGTGATGGATTAAACCCAGATCAGTTGACTGGGGGTGAGTGTTTGTATTGTCCACGCTCCGTCCATCATCACCTTTGGTTTTTCTTTGTTCACCCTAAGTTGGCAGGGTATGCTCAGACGTGAGTCCCTTGCTCACTTTGCCACTGGAGTCAAGCAAGCCCGGCTGAAGACGGCTGTAATGCCAGAAACAGGTCCTGGGAAGCTTGATTCCGGTCCAGGGAAGACATGGCTTGGCAGTTCGGGCTGGACTGTTCCCATGAGGCACAGGGTCAGACTGATTTGCATATGGCCGTGTCTGAACTGGCGTGGCGGAGTGAGCTAAAGAACGGTGATGGATTAAACCCAGATCAGTTTACTGGGGGTGAGTGTTTGTATTGTCAACGCTCCGTCCATCATCACCTTTGGTTTTTCTTTGTTCGCCCTAAGTTGGCAGGGTATGCTCAGATGTGAGTCCCTTCCTCACTTTGCCACTGGAGTCAAGCAAGCCCGGCTGAAGACGGCTGTAATGCCAGAAACCGGTCCTGGGAATCTTGATTCCAGTCCAGGGAAGACATGGTTTGGCAGTTCGGGCTGGACTGTTCCCATGAGGCACAGGGTCAGACTGATTTGCATATGGCCGTGTCTGAACTGGGGTGGCGGAGTGAGCTAAAGAACGGTGATGGATTAAACCCAGATCAGTTGACTGGGGGTGAGTGTTTGTATTGTCAATGCTCCGTCCATCATCACCTTTGGTTTTTCTTTGTTCGCCCTAAGTTGGCAGGGTATGCTCAGACGTGAGACCCTTGCTCACTTTGCCACTGGAGTCAAGCAAGCCCGGCTGAAGACGGCTGTAATGCCAGAAACCGGTCCTGGGAAGCTTGATTCCGGTCCAGGGAAGACATGGCTTGGCAGATCGGGCTGGACTGTTCCCATGAGGTACAGGGTCAGACTGATTTGCATATGGCCGTGTCTGAACTGGGATGGTGGAGTGAGCTAAAGAACGGTGATGGATTAAACCCAGATCAGTTGACTGGGGGTGAGTGTTTGTATTGTCAAAGCTCCGTCCTTCATCACCTTTGGATTTTTCTTTGTTCGCCCTAAGTTGGCAGGGTATGCTCAGACGTGAGTCCCTTGCTCACTTTGCCACTGGAGTCAAGCAAGCCCGGCTGAAGACGGATGTAATGCCAGTAACCGGTCCTGGGAAGCTTGATTCCGGTCCAGGGAAGACATGGTTTGGCAGTTCGGGCTGGACTGTTCCCATGAGGCACAGGGTCAGACTGATTTGCATATGGCCGTGTCTGAACTGGGGTGGCGGAGTGAGCTAAAGAACGGTGATGGATTAAACCCAGATCAGTTGACTGGGGGTGAGTGTTTGTATTGTCAACGCTCCGTCCATCATCACCTTTGGTTTTTCTTTGTTCGCCCTAAGTTGGCAGGGTATCATCAGACGTGAGTCCCTTGCTCACTTTGCCTCTGGAGTCAAGCAAGCCCGGCTGAAGACGGCTGTAATGCCAGACACCGGTCCTGGGAAGCTTGATTCCGGTCCAGGGAAGACATGGCCTGGCAGTTCGGGCTGGACTGTTCCCATGAGGCACAGGGTCAGACTGATTTGCATATGGCCGTGTCTGAACTGGGGTGGCGGAGTGAGCTAAAGAACGGTGATGGATTAAACCCAGATCAGTTGACTGGGGGTGAGTGTTTGTATTGTCAACGCTCCGTCCATCATCACCTTTGGTTTTTCTTTGTTCGCCCTAAGTTGGCAGGGTATGCTCAGATGTGAGTCCCTTGCTCACTTTGCCACTGGAGTCAAGCAAGCCCGGCTGAAGACGGCTGTAATGCCAGAAACAGGTCCTGGGAAGCTTGATTCCAGTCCAGGAAAGACATGGTTTGGCAGTTCGGGCTGGACTGTTCCCATGAGGCACAGGGTCAGACTGATTTGCATATGGCCGTGTCTGAACTGGGGTGGCGGAGTGAGCTAAAGAACGGTGATGGATTAAACCCAGATCAGTTGACTGGGGGTGAGTGTTTGTATTGTCAACGCTCCATCCATCATCACCTTTGGTTTATCATTGTTCGCCCTAAGTTCGCAGGGTATGCTCAGACGTGAGTCCCTTGCTCATTTTGCCACTGGAGTCAAGCAAGCCCGGCTGAAGACGGCTGTAATGCCAGAAACCGGTCCTGGGAAGCTTGATTCTGGTCCAGGGAAGACATGGCTTGGCAGTTCGGGCTGGACTGTTCCCATGAGGCACAGGGTCAGACTGATTTCCATATGGCCGTGTCTGAACTGGGGTGGCGGAGTGAGCTAAAGAACGGTGATGGATTAAACCCAGATCAGTTGACTGGGGGTGAGTGTTTGTATTGTCAACGCTCCGTCCATCATCACCTTTGGTTTTTCTTTGTTCGCCTTAAGTTGGCAGGGTATGCTCAGACGTGAGTCCCTTGCTCACTTTGCCACTGGAGTCACGCAAGCCCGGCTGAAGATGGCTGTAATGCCAGAAACCGGTCCTGGGAAGCTTGATTCCGGTCCAGGGAAGACATGGCTTGGCAGTTCGGGCTGGACTGTTCCCATGAGGCACAGGGTCAGACTGATTTGCATATGGCCGTGTCTGAACTGGGGTGGCGGAGTGAGCTAAAGAACGGTGATGGATTAAACCCAGATCAGTTGACTGGGGGTGAGTGTTTGTATTGTCAATGCTCCGTCCATCATCACCTTTGGTTTTTCTTTGTTCGCCCTAAGTTGGCAGGGTATGCTCAGACGTGAGTCCCTTGCTCACTTTGCCACTGGAGTCAAGCAAGCCCGGCTGAAGACGGCTGTAATGCCAGAAACCGGTCCTGGGAAGCTTGATTCCGGTCCAGGGAAGACATGGCTTGGCAGATCGGGCTGGACTGTTCCCATGAGGTACAGGGTCAGACTGATTTGCATATGGCCGTGTCTGAACTGGGGTGGTGGAGTGAGCTAAAGAACGGTGATGGATTAAACCCAGATCAGTTGACTGGGGGTGAGTGTTTGTATTGTCAACGCTCCGTCCTTCATCACCTTTGGATTTTTCTTTGTTCGCCCTAAGTTGGCAGGGTATGCTCAGACGTGAGTCCCTTGCTCACTTTGCCACTGGAGTCAAGCAAGCCAGGCTGAAGACGGATGTAATGCCAGTAACCGGTCCTGGGAAGCTTGATTCCGGTCCAGGGAAGACATGGCTTGGCAGTTCGGGCTGGACTGTTCCCATGAGGCACAGGGTCAGACTGATTTGCATATGGCCGTGTCTGAACTGGGGTGGCGGAGTGAGCTAAAGAACGGTGATGGATTAAACCCAGATCAGTTGACTGGGGGTGAGTGTTTGTATTGTCAACGCTCCGTCCATCATCACCTTTGGTTTTTCTTTGTTCGCCCTAAGTTGGCAGGGTATCATCAGACGTGAGTCCCTTGCTCACTTTGCCTCTGGAGTCAAGCAAGCCCGGCTGAAGACGGCTGTAATGCCAGACACCGGTCCTGGGAAGCTTGATTCCGGTCCAGGGAAGACATGGCTTGGCAGTTCGGGCTGGACTGTTCCCATAAGGCACAGGGTCGGACTGATTTGCATATGGCCGTGTCTGAACTGGGGTGGCGGAGTGAGCTAAAGAACGGTGATGGATTAAACCCAGATCAGTTGACTGGGGGTGAGTGTTTGTATTGTCAACGCTCCGTCCATCATCACCTTTGGTTTTTCTTTGTTCGCCCTAAGTTGGCAGGGTATGCTCAGTAGTGAGTCCCTTGCTCACTTTGCCACTGGAGCCAAGCAAGCCTGGCTGAAGACGGCTGTAATGCCAGAAACCGGTCCTGGGAAGCTTGATTCCGGTCCAGGGAAGATATGGCTTGGCAGTTCGGGCTGGACTGTTCCCATGAGGCACAGGGTCTGACTGATTTGCATATGGCCGTGTCTGAACTGGGGTGGCGGAGTGAGCTAAAGAACGGTGATGGATTAAACCCAGATCAGTTGACTGGGGGTGAGTGTTTGTATTGTCAACGCTCCGTCCATCATCAACTTTGGTTTTTCTTTGTTCGCCCTAAGTTGGCAGGGTATGCTCAGACGTGAGTCCCATGCTTACTTTGCCACTAGAGTCAAGCAAGCCCGGCTGAAGGCGGCTGTAATGCCAGAAACCAGTCCTGGGAAGCTTGATTCCGGTCCAGGGAAGACATGGCTTGGCAGTTCTGGCTGGACTGTTCCCATAAGGCACAGGGTCAGACTGATTTACATATGGCCGTGTCTGAACTGGGGTGGCGGAGTGAGCTAGGGAACGGTGATGGATTAAACCCAGATCAGTTGACTGGGGGTGAGTGTTTGTATTGTCAACGCTCCGTCCATCATCACATTTGGTTTTTCTTTGTTCGCCCTAAGTTGGCAGGGTATGCTCAGATGTGAGTCCCTTGCTCACTTTGCCACTGGAGTCAAGCAAGCCCGGCTGAAGACGGTTGTAATGCCAGAAACCGGTCCTGGGAAGCTTGATTCCGGTCCAGGGAAGACATGGCTTGGCAGTTCGGGGGCTGGACTGTTCCCATGAGGCACAGGGTCAGACTGATTTGCATATCGCCATGTCTGAACAGGGGTGGCGGAGTGAGCTAAAGAACGGTGATGGATTAAACCCAGATCAGTTGACTGGGGGTGAGTGTTTGTATTGTCAACGCTCCGTCCATCATCACCTTTGGTTTTTCTTTGTTCGCCCTAAGTTGGCAGGGTATGCTCAGACGGGAGTCCCTTGCTCACTTTGCCACTGGAGTCAAGCAAGCCCGGCTGAAGACGGCTGTAATGCCAGAAACCGGTCCTGGGAAGCTTGATTCCGGTCCAGGGAAGACATGGCTTGGCAGATCGGGCTGGACTGTTCCCATGAGGTACAGGGTCAGACTGATTTGCATATGGCCGTGTCTGAACTGGGATGGTGGAGTGAGCTAAAGAACGGTGATGGATTAAACCCAGATCAGTTGACTGGGGGTGAGTGTTTGTATTGTCAAAGCTCCGTCCTTCATCACCTTTGGATTTTTCTTTGTTCGCCCTAAGTTGGCAGGGTATGCTCAGACGTGAGTCCCTTGCTCACTTTGCCACTGGAGTCAAGCAAGCCCGGCTGAAGACGGATGTAATGCCAGTAACCGGTCCTGGGAAGCTTGATTCCGGTCCAGGGAAGACATGGTTTGGCAGTTCGGGCTGGACTGTTCCCATGAGGCACAGGGTCAGACTGATTTGCATATGGCCGTGTCTGAACTGGGGTGGCGGAGTGAGCTAAAGAACGGTGATGGATTAAACCCAGATCAGTTGACTGGGGGTGAGTGTTTGTATTGTCAACGCTCCGTCCATCATCACCTTTGGTTTTTCTTTGTTCGCCCTAAGTTGGCAGGGTATCATCAGACGTGAGTCCCTTGCTCACTTTGCCTCTGGAGTCAAGCAAGCCCGGCTGAAGACGGCTGTAATGCCAGACACCGGTCCTGGGAAGCTTGATTCCGGTCCAGGGAAGACATGGCCTGGCAGTTCGGGCTGGACTGTTCCCATGAGGCACAGGGTCAGACTGATTTGCATATGGCCGTGTCTGAACTGGGGTGGCGGAGTGAGCTAAAGAACGGTGATGGATTAAACCCAGATCAGTTGACTGGGGGTGAGTGTTTGTATTGTCAACGCTCCGTCCATCATCACCTTTGGTTTTTCTTTGTTCGCCCTAAGTTGGCAGGGTATGCTCAGATGTGAGTCCCTTGCTCACTTTGCCACTGGAGTCAAGCAAGCCCGGCTGAAGACGGCTGTAATGCCAGAAACAGGTCCTGGGAAGCTTGATTCCAGTCCAGGAAAGACATGGTTTGGCAGTTCGGGCTGGACTGTTCCCATGAGGCACAGGGTCAGACTGATTTGCATATGGCCGTGTCTGAACTGGGGTGGCGGAGTGAGCTAAAGAACGGTGATGGATTAAACCCAGATCAGTTGACTGGGGGTGAGTGTTTGTATTGTCAACGCTCCATCCATCATCACCTTTGGTTTATCATTGTTCGCCCTAAGTTCGCAGGGTATGCTCAGACGTGAGTCCCTTGCTCATTTTGCCACTGGAGTCAAGCAAGCCCGGCTGAAGACGGCTGTAATGCCAGAAACCGGTCCTGGGAAGCTTGATTCTGGTCCAGGGAAGACATGGCTTGGCAGTTCGGGCTGGACTGTTCCCATGAGGCACAGGGTCAGACTGATTTCCATATGGCCGTGTCTGAACTGGGGTGGCGGAGTGAGCTAAAGAACGGTGATGGATTAAACCCAGATCAGTTGACTGGGGGTGAGTGTTTGTATTGTCAACGCTCCGTCCATCATCACCTTTGGTTTTTCTTTGTTCGCCTTAAGTTGGCAGGGTATGCTCAGACGTGAGTCCCTTGCTCACTTTGCCACTGGAGTCACGCAAGCCCGGCTGAAGATGGCTGTAATGCCAGAAACCGGTCCTGGGAAGCTTGATTCCGGTCCAGGGAAGACATGGCTTGGCAGTTCGGGCTGGACTGTTCCCATGAGGCACAGGGTCAGACTGATTTGCATATGGCCGTATCTGAACTGGGGTGGCGGAGTGAGCTAAAGAACGGTGATGGATTAAACCCAGATCAGTTGACTGGGGGTGAGTGTTTGTATTGTCAATGCTCCGTCCATCATCACCTTTGGTTTTTCTTTGTTCGCCCTAAGTTGGCAGGGTATGCTCAGACGTGAGTCCCTTGCTCACTTTGCCACTGGAGTCAAGCAAGCCCGGCTGAAGACGGCTGTAATGCCAGAAACCGGTCCTGGGAAGCTTGATTCCGGTCCAGGGAAGACATGGCTTGGCAGATCGAGCTGGACTGTTCCCATGAGGTACAGGGTCAGACTGATTTGCATATGGCCGTGTCTGAACTGGGGTGGTGGAGTGAGCTAAAGAACGGTGATGGATTAAACCCAGATCAGTTGACTGGGGGTGAGTGTTTGTATTGTCAACGCTCCGTCCTTCATCACCTTTGGATTTTTCTTTGTTCGCCCTAAGTTGGCAGGGTATGCTCAGACGTGAGTCCCTTGCTCACTTTGCCACTGGAGTCAAGCAAGCCAGGCTGAAGACGGATGTAATGCCAGTAACCGGTCCTGGGAAGCTTGATTCCGGTCCAGGGAAGACATGGCTTGGCAGTTCGGGCTGGACTGTTCCCATGAGGCACAGGGTCAGACTGATTTGCATATGGCCGTGTCTGAACTGGGGTGGCGGAGTGAGCTAAAGAACGGTGATGGATTAAACCCAGATCAGTTGACTGGGGGTGAGTGTTTGTATTGTCAACGCTCCGTCCATCATCACCTTTGGTTTTTCTTTGTTCGCCCTAAGTTGGCAGGGTATCATCAGACGTGAGTCCCTTGCTCACTTTGCCTCTGGAGTCAAGCAAGCCCGGCTGAAGACGGCTGTAATGCCAGACACCGGTCCTGGGAAGCTTGATTCCGGTCCAGGGAAGACATGGCTTGGCAGTTCGGGCTGGACTGTTCCCATAAGGCACAGGGTCGGACTGATTTGCATATGGCCGTGTCTGAACTGGGGTGGCGGAGTGAGCTAAAGAACGGTGATGGATTAAACCCAGATCAGTTGACTGGGGGTGAGTGTTTGTATTGTCAACGCTCCGTCCATCATCACCTTTGGTTTTTCTTTGTTCGCCCTAAGTTGGCAGGGTATGCTCAGTAGTGAGTCCATTGCTCACTTTGCCACTGGAGCCAAGCAAGCCTGGCTGAAGACGGCTGTAATGCCAGAAACCGGTCCTGGGAAGCTTGATTCCGGTCCAGGGAAGATATGGCTTGGCAGTTCGGGCTGGACTGTTCCCATGAGGCACAGGGTCTGACTGATTTGCATATGGCCGTGTCTGAACTGGGGTGGCGGAGTGAGCTAAAGAACGGTGATGGATTAAACCCAGATCAGTTGACTGGGGGTGAGTGTTTGTATTGTCAACGCTCCGTCCATCATCAACTTTGGTTTTTCTTTGTTCGCCCTAAGTTGGCAGGGTATGCTCAGACGTGAGTCCCATGCTTACTTTGCCACTAGAGTCAAGCAAGCCCGGCTGAAGGCGGCTGTAATGCCAGAAACCAGTCCTGGGAAGCTTGATTCCGGTCCAGGGAAGACATGGCTTGGCAGTTCTGGCTGGACTGTTCCCATAAGGCACAGGGTCAGACTGATTTACATATGGCCGTGTCTGAACTGGGGTGGCGGAGTGAGCTAGGGAACGGTGATGGATTAAACCCAGATCAGTTGACTGGGGGTGAGTGTTTGTATTGTCAACGCTCCGTCCATCATCACATTTGGTTTTTCTTTGTTCGCCCTAAGTTGGCAGGGTATGCTCAGATGTGAGTCCCTTGCTCACTTTGCCACTGGAGTCAAGCAAGCCCGGCTGAAGACGGTTGTAATGCCAGAAACCGGTCCTGGGAAGCTTGATTCCGGTCCAGGGAAGACATGGCTTGGCAGTTCGGGGGCTGGACTGTTCCCATGAGGCACAGGGTCAGACTGATTTGCATATCGCCATGTCTGAACAGGGGTGGCGGAGTGAGCTAAAGAACGGTGATGGATTAAACCCAGATCAGTTGACTGGGGGTGAGTGTTTGTATTGTCAACGCTCCGTCCATCATCACCTTTGGTTTTTCTTTGTTCGCCCTAAGTTGGCAGGGTATGCTCAGACGGGAGTCCCTTGCTCACTTTGCCACTGGAGTCAAGCAAGCCCGGCTGAAGACGGTTGTAATGCCAGAAACCGGTCCTGGGAAGCTTGATTCAGGTCCAGGGAAGACATGGTTTGGCAGTTCGGGCTGGACTGTTCCCATGAGGCACAGGGTCAGACTGATTTGCATATGGCCATGTCTGAACAGGGGTGGCGGAGTGAGCTAAAGTACGGTGATGGATTAAACCCAGATCAGTTGACTGGGGGTGAGTGTTTGTATTGTCAACGCTCCGTCCATCATCACCTTTGGTTTTTCTTTGTTCGCCCTAAGTTGGCAGGGTATGCTCAGACGTGAGTCCCTTGCTCACTTTGCCACTGGAGTCAAGCAAGCCCGGCTGAAGACGGCTGTAATGCCAGAAACCGGTCCTGGGAAGCTTGATTCCGGTCCAGGGAAGACATGTCTTGGCAGTTCGGGCTGGACTGTTCCCATGAGGCACAAGGTCAGACTGATTTGCATATGGACATGTCTGAACTGGGGTGGCGGAGTGAGCTAAAGAACGGTGATGGACTAATCCCAGATCAGTTGACTGGGGGTGAGTGTTTGTATTGTCAACGCTCCGTCCATCATCACCTTTGGTTTTTCTTTGTTTGCCCTAAGTTGGCAGGGTATGCTCAGATGTGAGTCCCTTGCTCACTTTGCCAATGGAGTCAAGCAAGCCCGGCTGAAGACGGCTGTAATGCCAGAAACCGGTCCTGGGAAGCTTGATTTCGGTCCAGGGAAGACATGGCTTGGCAGATCGGGCTGGACTGTTCCCATGAGGCACAGGGTCAGACTGATTTGCATATGGCCGTGTCTGAACTGGGGTGGCGGAGTGAGCTAAAGAACGGTGATGGATTAAACCCAGATCAGTTGACTGGGGGTGAGTGTTTGTATTGTCAACGCTCCGTCCATCATCACCTTTGGTTTTTCTTTGTTCGCCCTAAGTTGGCAGGGTATGCTCAGACGTGAGTCCCTTGCTCACTTTGCCACTGGAGTCAAGCAAGCCCGGCTGAAGACGGCTGTAATGCCAGAAACAGGTCCTGGGAAGCTTGATTCCGGTCCAGGGAAGACATGGCTTGGCAGTTCGGGCTGGACTATTCCCATGAGGCACAGGGTCAGACTGATTTGCATATGGCCGTGTCTGAACTGGGGTGGCGGAGTGAGCTAAAGAACGGTGATGGATTAAACCCAGATCAGTTTACTGGGGGTGAGTGTTTGTATTGTCAACGCTCCGTCCATCATCACCTTTGGTTTTTCTTTGTTCGCCCTAAGTTGGCAGGGTATGCTCAGATGTGAGTTCCTTCCTCACTTTGCCACTGGAGTCAAGCAAGCCCGGCTGAAGACGGCTGTAATGCCAGAAACCGGTCCTGGGAAGCTTGATTCCGGTCCAGGGAAGACATGGCTTGGTAGATCGGGCTGGACTGTTCCCATGAGGTACAGGGTCAGACTGATTTGCATATGGCCGTGTCTGAACTGGGATGGTGGAGTGAGCTAAAGAACGGTGATGGATTAAACCCAGATCAGTTGACTGGGGGTGAGTGTTTGTATTGTCAACGCTCCGTCCTTCATCACCTTTGGATTTTTCTTTGTTCGCCCTAAGTTGGCAGGGTATGCTCAGACGTGAGTCCCTTGCTCACTTTGCCACTGGAGTCAAGCAAGCCCGGCTGAAGACGGATGTAATGCCAGTAACCGGTCCTGGGAAGCTTGATTCCGGTCCAGGGAAGACATGGCTTGGCAGTTCGGGCTGGACTGTTCCCATGAGGCACAGGGTCAGACTGATTTGCATATGGCCGTGTCTGAACTGGGGTGGCGGAGTGAGCTAAAGAACGGTGATGGATTAAACCCAGATCAGTTGACTGGGGGTGAGTGTTTGTATTGTCAACGCTCCGTCCATCATCACCTTTGGTTTTTCTTTGTTCGCCCTAAGTTGGCAGGGTATCATCAGACGTGAGTCCCTTGCTCACTTTGCCTCTGGAGTCAAGCAAGCCCGGCTGAAGACGGCTGTAATGCCAGACACCGGTCCTGGGAAGCTTGATTCCGGT
Source organism: Lissotriton helveticus (assembly GCF_964261635.1). Classification (NCBI taxonomy): domain Eukaryota; kingdom Metazoa; phylum Chordata; class Amphibia; order Caudata; family Salamandridae; genus Lissotriton; species Lissotriton helveticus. Next base: position 648,514,293 of record NC_136059.1, read on the forward strand.
CCAGGGAAGACATGGCCTGGCAGTTCGGGCTGGACTGTTCCCATGAGGCACAGGGTCAGACTGATTTGCATATGGCCGTGTCTGAACTGGGGTGGCGGAGTGAGCTAAAGAACGGTGATGGATTAAACCCAGATCAGTTGACTGGGGGTGAGTGTTTGTATTGTCAACGCTCCGTCCATCATCACCTTTGGTTTTTCTTTGTTCGCCCTAAGTTGGCAGGGTATGCTCAGATGTGAGTCCCTTGCTCACTTTGCCACTGGAGTCAAGCAAGCCCGGCTGAAGACGGCTGTAATGCCAGAAACAGGTCCTGGGAAGCTTGATTCCAGTCCAGGGAAGACATGGTTTGGCAGTTCGGGCTGGACTGTTCCCATGAGGCACAGGGTCAGACTGATTTGCATATGGCCGTGTCTGAACTGGGGTGGCGGAGTGAGCTAAAGAACGGTGATGGATTAAACCCAGATCAGTTGACTGGGGGTGAGTGTTTGTATTGTCAACGCTCCGTCCATCATCACCTTTGGTTTTTCTTTGTTCGCCCTAAGTTCGCAGGGTATGCTCAGACGTGAGTCCCTTGCTCATTTTGCCACTGGAGTCAAGCAAGCCCGGCTGAAGACGGCTGTAATGCCAGAAACCGGTCCTGGGAAGCTTGATTCTGGTCCAGGGAAGACATGGCCTGGCAGTTCGGGCTGGACTGTTCCCATGAGGCACAGGGTCAGACTGATTTGCATATGGCCGTGTCTGAACTGGGGTGGCGGAGTGAGCTAAAGAACGGTGATGGATTAAACCCAGATCAGTTGACTGGGGGTGAGTGTTTGTATTGTCAATGCTCCGTCCATCATCACCTTTGGTTTTTCTTTGTTCGCCCTAAGTTGGCAGGGTATGCTCAGACGTGAGTCCCTTGCTCACTTTGCCACTGGAGTCAAGCAAGCCCGGCTGAAGACGGCTGTAATGCCAGACACCGGTCCTGGGAAGCTTGATTCCGGTCCAGGGAAGACATGGCTTGGCAGTTCGGGCTGGACTGTTCCCATAAGGCACAGGGTCGGACTGATTTGCATATGGCCGTGTCTGAACTGGGGTGGCGGAGTGAGCTAAAGAACGGTGATGGATTAAACCCAGATCAGTTGACTGGGGGTGAGTGTTTGTATTATCAACGCTCCGTCCATCATCACCTTTGGTTTTTCTTTGTTCGCCCTAAGTTGGCAGGGTATGCTCAGACGTGAGTCCCTTGCTCACTTTGCCACTGGAGTCATGCAAGCCCGGCTGAAGACGGCTGTAATGCCCGAAACCGGTCCTGGGAAGCTTGATTCCGGTCCAGGGAAGACATGGTTTGGCAGTTCGGGCTGGACTGTTCCCATGAGGCACAGGGTCAGACTGATTTGCATATGGCCGTGTCTGAACTGGGGTGGCGGAGTGAGCTAAAGAACGGTGATGGATTAAACCCAGATCAGTTGACTGGGGGTGAGTGTTTGTATTGTCAACGCTCCGTCCATCATCACCTTTGGTTTTTCCTTGTTCGCCCTAAGTTGGCAGGGTATGCTCAGACGTGAGTCCCTTGCTCACTTTGCCACTGGAGTCAAGCAAGCCCGGCTGAAGACGGCTGTAATGCCAGAAACCGGTCCTGGGAAGCTTGATTCCGGTCCAGGGAAGACATGGCTTGGCAGTTCGGGCTGGACTGTTCCCATGAGGCACAGGGTCAGACTGATTTGCATATGGCCGTGTCTGAACTGGGGTGGCGGAGTGAGCTAAAGAACGGTGATGGATTAAACCCAGATCAGTTGACTGGGGGTGAGTTTTTGTATTGTCAACGCTCCGTCCATCATCACCTTTGGTTTTTCTTTGTTCGCCCTAAGTTGGCAGGGTATGCTCAGACGTGAGTCCCTTGCTCACTTTGCCACTGGAGTCATGCAAGCCCGGCTGAAGACGGCTGTAATGCCCGAAACCGGTCCTGGGAAGCTTGATTCCGGTCCAGGGAAGACATGGTTTGGCAGTTCGGGCTGGACTGTTCCCATGAGGCACAGGGTCAGACTGATTTGCATATGGCCGTGTCTGAACTGGGGTGGCGGAGTGAGCTAAAGAACGGTGATGGATTAAACCCAGATCAGTTGACTGGGGGTGAGTGTTTGTATTGTCAACGCTCCGTCCATCATCACCTTTGGTTTTTCCTTGTTCGCCTTAAGTTGGCAGGGTATGCTCAGACGTGAGTCCCTTGCTCACTTTGCCACTGGAGTCAAGCAAGCCCGGCTGAAGACGGCTGTAATGCCAGAAACCGGTCCTGGGAAGCTTGATTCCGGTCCAGGGAAGACATGGCTTGGCAGTTCGGGCTGGACTGTTCCCATGAGGCACAGGGTCAGACTGATTTGCATATGGCTGTGTCTGAACTGGGGTGGCGGAGTGAGCTAAAGAACGGTGTAGGATTAAACCCAGATCAGTTGACTGGGGGTGAGTGTTTGTATTGTCAACGCTCCGTCCATCATCACATTTGGTTTTTCTTTGTTCGTCCTAAGTTGGCAGGGTATGCTCAGACGTGAGTCCCTTGCTCACTTTGCCACAGGAGTCAAGCAAGCCCGGCTGAAGACGGCTGTAATGCCAGAAACCGGTCCTGGGAAGCTTGATTCGGGTCCAGGGAAGACATGGTTTGGCAGTTCGGGGCTGGACTGTTCCCATGAGGCACAGGGTCAGACTGATTTGCATATCGCCATGTCTGAACAGGGGTGGCGGAGTGAGCTAAAGAACGGTGATGGATTAAACCCAGATCAGTTGACTGGGGGTGAGTGTTTGTATTGTCAACGCTCCGTCCATCATCACCTTTGGTTTTTCTTTGTTCGCCCTAAGTTGGCAGGGTATGCTCAGACGGGAGTCCCTTGCTCACTTTGCCACTGGAGTCAAGCAAGCCCGGCTGAAGACGGCTGTAATACCAGAAACCGGTCCTGGGAAGCTTGATTCTGGTCCAGGGAAGACATGGCTTGGCAGTTCGGGCTGGACTGTTCCCATGAGGCACAGGGTCAGACTGATTTGCATATGGCCATGTCTGAACAGGGGTGGCGGAGTGAGCTAAAGAACGGTGATGGATTAAACCCAGATCAGTTGACTGGGGGTGAGTGTTTGTATTGTCAACGCTCCGTCCATCATCACCTTTGGTTTTTCTTTGTTCGCCCTAAGTTGGCAGGGTATGCTCAGACGTGAGTCCCTTGCTCACTTTGCCACTGGAGTCAAGCAAGCCCGGCTGAAGACGGCTGTAATGCCAGAAACCGGTCCTGGGAAGCTTGATTCCGGTCCAGGGAAGACATGGCTTGGCAGTTCGGGCTGGACTGTTCCCATAAGGCACAGGGTCAGACTGATTTGCATATGGCCGTGTCTGAACTGGGGTGGCGGAGTGAGCTAAAGAACGGTGATGGATTAAACCCAGATCAGTTGACTGGGGGTGAGTGTTTGTATTGTCAACGCTCCGTCCATCATCACCTTTGGTTTTTCTTTGTTCGCCCTAAGTTGGCAGGGTATGCTCAGACGTGAGTCCCTTGCTCACTTTGCCACTGGAGTCACGCAAGCCCGGCTGAAGATGGCTGTAATGCCAGAAACCGGTCCTGGGAAGCTTGATTCCGGTCCAGGGAAGACATGGCTTGGCAGTTCAGGCTGGACTGTTCCCATGAGGCACAGGGTCAGACTGATTTGCATATGGCCGTGTCTGAACTGGGGTGGCGGAGTGAGCTAAAGAACGGTGATGGATTAAATCCAGATCAGTTGACTGGGGGTGAGTGTTTGTATTGTCAACGCTCCGTCCATCATCACCTTTGGTTTTTCTTTGTTCGCCCTAAGTTGGCAGGGTATGCTCAGACGTGAGTCCCTTGCTCACTTTGCCACTGGAGTCAAGCAAGCCCGGCTGAAGACGGCTGTAATGCCAGAAACCGGTCCTGGGAAGCTTGATTCCGGTCCAGGGAAGATATGGCTTGGCAGTTCGGGCTGGACTGTTCCCATGAGGCACAAGGTCAGACTGATTTGCATATGGCCGTGTCTGAACTGGGGTGGCGGAGTGAGCTAAAGAACGGTGATGGATTAAACCCAGATCAGTTGACTGGGGGTGAGTGTTTGTATTGTCAACGCTCCGTCCATCATCACCTTTGGTTTTTCTTTGTTCGCCCTAAGTTGGCAGGGTATGCTCAGACGTGAGTCCCTTGCTCACTTTGCCACTAGAGTCAAGCAAGCCCGGCTGAAGACGGCTGTAATGCCAGAAACCAGTCCTGGGAAGCTTGATTTCGGTCCAGGGAAGACATGGCTTGGCAGTTCAGGCTGGACTGTTCCCATGAGGCACAGGGTCAGACTGATTTGCATATGGCCGTGTCTGAACTGGGGTGGCGGAGTGAGCTAAAGAACGGTGATGGATTAAACCCAGATCAGTTGACTGGGGGTGAGTGTTTGTATTGTCAACGCTCCGTCCATCATCACCTTTGGTTTTTCTTTGTTCGCCCTAAGTTGGCAGGGTATGCTCAGACGTGAGTCCCTTGCTCACTTTGCCACTGGAGTCAAGCAAGCCCGGCTGAAGACGGCTGTAATGCCAGAAACCGGTCCTGGGAAGCTTGATTCCGGTCCAGGAAAGACATGGCTTGGCAGTTCGGGCTGGACTGTTCCCATGAGGCACAGGGTCAGGGTGATTTGCATATGGCCGTGTCTGAACTGGGGTGGCGGAGTGAGCTAAAGAACGGTGATGGATTAAACCCAGATCAGTTGACTGGGGGTGAGTGTTTGTATTGTCAACGCTCCGTCCATCATCACCTTTGGTTTTTCTTTGTTCGCCCTAAGTTGGCAGGGTATGCTCAGACGTGAGTCCCTTGCTCACTTTGCCACTGGAGTCACGCAAGCCCGGCTGAAGATGGCTGTAATGCCAGAAACCGGTCCTGGGAAGCTTGATTCCGGTCCAGGGAAGACATGGCCTGGCAGTTCGGGCTGGTCTGTTCCCATGAGGCACAGGGTCAGACTGATTTGCATATGGCCGTGTCTGAACTGGGGTGGCGGAGTGAGCTAAAGAACGGTGATGGATTAAACCCAGATCAGTTGACTGGGGGTGAGTGTTTGTATTGTCAACGCTCCGTCCATCATCACCTTTGGTTTTTCTTTGTTCGCCCTAGGTTGGCAGGGTATGCTCAGACGTGAGTCCCTTGCTCACTTTGCCACTGGAGTCAAGCAAGCCCGGCTGAAGACGGCTGTAATGCCAGAAACAGGTCCTGGGAAGCTTGATTCCGGTCCAGGAAAGACATGGCTTGGCAGTTCGGGCTGGACTGTTCCCATGAGGCACAGGGTCAGACTGATTTGCATATGGCCGTGTCTGAACTGGGGTGGCGGAGTGAGCTAAAGAACGGTGATGGATTAAACCCAGATCAGTTGACTGGGGGTGAGTGTTTGTATTGTCAACGCTCCGTCCATCATCACCTTTGGTTTTTCTTTGTTCGCCCTAAGTTGGCAGGGTATGCTCAGATGTGAGTCCCTTGCTCACTTTGCCACTGGAGTCAAGCAAGCCCGGCTGAAGACGGCTGTAATGCCAGAAACCGGTCCTGGGAATCTTGATTCCAGTCCAGGGAAGACATGGTTTGGCAGTTCGGGCTGGACTGTTCCCATGAGGCACAGGGTCAGACTGATTTGCATATGGCCGTGTCTGAACTGGGGTGGCGGAGTGAGCTAAAGAACGGTGATGGATTAAACCCAGATCAGTTGACTGGGGGTGAGTGTTTGTATTGTCAACGCTCCGTCCATCATCACCTTTGGTTTTTCTTTGTTCGCCCTAAGTTCGCAGGGTATGCTCAGACGTGAGTCCCTTGCTCATTTTGCCACTGGAGTCAAGCAAGCCCGGCTGAAGACGGCTGTAATGCCAGAAACCGGTCCTGGGAAGCTTGATTCTGGTCCAGGGAAGACATGGCTTGGCAGTTCGGGCTGGTCTGTTCCCATGAGGCACAGGGTCAGACTGATTTGCATATGGCCGTGTCTGAACTGGGGTGGCGGAGTGAGCTAAAGAACGGTGATGGATTAAACCCAGATCAGTTGACTGTGGGTGAGTGTTTGTATTGTCAACGCTCCGTCCATCATCACCTTTGGTTTTTCTTTGTTCGCCTTAAGTTGGCAGGGTATGCTCAGACGTGAGTCCCTTGCTCACTTTGCCACTGGAGTCAAGCAAGCCCGGCTGAAGACGGCTGTAATGCCAGAAACCGGTCCTGGGAAGCTTGATTCCGGTCCAGGGAAGACATGGCTTGGCAGATCGGGCTGGACTGTTCCCATGAGGTACAGGGTCAGACTGATTTGCATATGGCCGTGTCTGAACTGGGGTGGTGGAGTGAGCTAAAGAATGGTGATGGATTAAACCCAGATCAGTTGACTGGGGGTGAGTGTTTGTATTGTCAACGCTCCGTCCTTCATCACCTTTGGATTTTTCTTTGTTCGCCCTAAGTTGGCAGGGTATGCTCAGACGTGAGTCCCTTGCTCACTTTGCCACTGGAGTCAAGCAAGCCCGGCTGAAGACGGATGTAATGCCAGTAACCGGTCCTGGGAAGCTTGATTCCGGTCCAGGGAAGACATGGCTTGGCAGTTCGGGCTGGACTGTTCCCATGAGGCACAGGGTCAGACTGATTTGCATATGGCCGTGTCTGAACTGGGGTGGCGGAGTGAGCTAAAGAACGGTGATGGATTAAACCCAGATCAGTTGACTGGGGGTGAGTGTTTGTATTGTCAACGCTCCGTCCATCATCACCTTTGGTTTTTCTTTGTTCGCCCTAAGTTGGCAGGGTATCATCAGACGTGAGTCCCTTGCTCACTTTGCCTCTGGAGTCAAGCAAGCCCGGCTGAAGACGGCTGTAATGCCAGACACCGGTCCTGGGAAGCTTGATTCCGGTCCAGGGAAGACATGGCCTGGCAGTTCGGGATGGACTGTTCCCATGAGGCACAGGGTCAGACGGATTTGCATATGGCCGTGTCTGAACTGGGGTGGCGGAGTGAGCTAAAGAACGGTGATGGATTAAACCCAGATCAGTTGACTGGGGGTGAGTGTTTGTATTGTCAACGCTCCGTCCATCATCACCTTTGGTTTTTCTTTGTTCGCCCTAAGTTGGCAGGGTATGCTCAGACGTGAGTCCCTTGCTCACTTTGCCACTGGAGTCAAGCAAGCCCGGCTGAAGACGGCTGTAATGCCAGAAACAGGTCCTGGGAAGCTTGATTCCGGTCCAGGGAAGACATGGCTTGGCAGTTCGGGCTGGACTGTTCCCATGAGGCACAGGGTCAGACTGATTTGCATATGGCCGTGTCTGAACTGGGGTGGCGGAGTGAGCTAAAGAACGGTGATGGATTAAACCCAGATCAGTTGACTGGGGGTGAGTACTTGTATTGTCAACGCTCCGTCCATCATCACCTTTGGTTTTTCTTTGTTCGCCCTAAGTTGGCAGGGTATGCTCAGATGTGAGTCCCTTGCTCACTTTGCCACTGGAGTCAAGCAAGCCCGGCTGAAGACGGCTGTAATGCCAGAAACCGGTCCTGGGAATCTTGATTCCAGTCCAGGAAAGACATGGTTTGGCAGTTCGGGCTGGACTGTTCCCATGAGGCACAGGGTCAGACTGATTTGCATATGGCCGTGTCTGAACTGGGGTGGCGGAGTGAGCTAAAGAACGGTGATGGATTAAACCCAGATCAGTTGACTGGGGGTGAGTGTTTGTATTGTCAACGCTCCGTCCATCATCACCTTTGGTTTTTCTTTGTTCGCCCTAAGTTCGCAGGGTATGCTCAGACGTGAGTCCCTTGCTCATTTTGCCACTGGAGTCAAGCAAGCCCGGCTGAAGACGGCTATGATGCCAGAAACCGGTCCTGGGAAGCTTGATTCTGGTCCAGGGAAGACATGGCTTGGCAGTTCGGGCTGGACTGTTCCCATGAGGCACAGGGTCAGAGTGATTTGCATATGGCCGTGTCTGAACTGGGGTGGCGGAGTGAGCTAAAGAACGGTGATGGATTAAACCCAGATCAGTTGACTGGGGTTGAGTGTTTGTATTGTCAACGCTCCGTCCATCATCACCTTTGGTTTTTCTTTGTTCGCCCTAAGTTGGCAGGGTATGCTCAGACGTGAGTCCCTTGCTCACTTTGCCACTGGAGTCACGCGAGCCCGGCTGAAGATGGCTGTAATGCCAGAAACCGGTCCTGGGAAGCTTGATTCCGGTCCAGGGAAGACATGGCCTGGCAGTTCGGGCTGGACTGTTCCCATGAGGCACAGGGTCAGACTGATTTGCATATGGCCGTGTCTGAACTGGGGTGGCGGAGTGAGCTAAAGAACGGTGATGGATTAAACCCAGATCAGTTGACTGGGGGTGAGTGTTGGTATTGTCAACGCTCCGTCCATCATCACCTTTGGTTTTTCTTTGTTCGCCCTAAGTTGGCAGGGTATGCTCAGATGTGAGTCCCTTGCTCACTTTGCCACTGAAGTCAAGCAAGCCCGGCTGAAGACGGCTGTAATGCCAGAAACCGGTCCTGGGAAGCTTGATTCCGGTCCAGGGAAGACATGGCTTGGCAGTTCGGGCTGGACTGTTCCCATGAGGCACAGAGTCAGAGTGATTTGCATATGGCCGTGTCTGAACTGGGGTGGCGGAGTGAGCTAAAGAACGGTGATGGATTAAACCCAGATCAGTTGACTGGGGGTGAGTGTTTGTATTGTCAACGCTCCGTCCATCATCACCTTTGGTTTTTCTTTGTTCGCCCTAAGTTGGCAGGGTATGCTCAGACGTGAGTCCCTTGCTCACTTTGCCACTGGAGTCAAGCAAGCCCGGCTGAAGACGGCTGTAATGCCAGAACCAGGTCCTGGGAAGCTTGATTCCGGTCCAGGGAAGACATGGCTTGGCAGTTCGGGCTGGACTGTTCCCATGAGGCACAGGGTCAGACTGATTTGCATATGGCCGTGTCTGAACTGGGGTGGCGGAGTGAGCTAAAGAACGGTGATGGATTAAACCCAGATCAGTTGACTGGGGGTGAGTGTTTGTATTGTCAACGCTCCGTCCATCATCACCTTTGGTTTTTCTTTGTTCGCCCTAAGTTGGCAGGGTATGCTCAGATGTGAGTCCCTTGCTCACTTTGCCACTGGAGTCAAGCAAGCCCGGCTGAAGACGGCTGTAATGCCAGAAACCGGTCCTGGGAATCTTGATTCCAGTCCAGGGAAGACATGGTTTGGCAGTTCGGGCTAGACTGTTCCCATGAGGCACAGGGTCAGACTGATTTGCATATGGCCGTGTCTGAACTGGGGTGGCGGAGTGAGCTAAAGAACGGTGATGGATTAAACCCAGATCAGTTGACTGGGGGTGAGTGTTTGTATTGTCAACGCTCCGTTCATCATCACCTTTGGTTTTTCTTTGTTCGCCCTAAGTTGGCAGGGTATGCTCAGACGTGACTCCCTTGCTCACTTTGCCACTGGAGTCAAGCAAGCCCGGCTGAAGACGGCTGTAATGCCCGAAACCGGTCCTGGGAAGCTTGATTCCGGTCCAGGGAAGATATGGCTTGGCAGTTCGGGCTGGACTGTTCCCATGAGGCACAGGGTCAGACTGATTTGCATATGGCCGTGTCTGAACTGGGGTGGCGGAGTGAGCTAAAGAACGGTGATGGATTAAACCCAGATCAGTTGACTGGGGGTGAGTGTTTGTATTGTCAACGCTTCGTCCATCATCACCTTTGGTTTTTCTTTGTTCGCCCTAAGTTGGCAGGGTATGCTCAGACGTGAGTCCCTTGCTCACTTTGCCACTAGAGTCAAGCAAGCCCGGCTGAAGACGGCTGTAATGCCAGAAACCAGTCCTGGGAAGCTTGATTCCGGTCCAGGGAAGACATGGCTTGGCAGTTCTGGCTGCACTGTTCCCATGAGGCACAGGGTCAGACTGATTTACATATGGCCGTGTCTGAACTGGGGTGGCGGAGTGAGCTAAGGAACGGTGATGGATTAATCCCAGATCAGTTGACTGGGGGTGAGTGTTTGTATTGTCAATGCTCCGTCCATCATCACCTTTGGTTTTTCTTTGTTCGCCCTAAGTTGGCAGGGTATGCTCAGACGGGAGTCCCTTGCTCACTTTGCCACTGGAGTCAAGCAAGCCCGGCTGAAGACGGCTGTAATGCCATAAACCGGTCCTGGGAAGCTTTATTCTGGTCCAGGGAAGACATGGCTTGGCAGTTCAGGCTGGACTGTTCCCATGAGGCACAGGGTCAGACTGATTTGCATATGGCCGTGTCTGAACTGGGGTGGCGGAGTGAGCTAAAGAACGGTGATGGATTAAACCCAGATCAGTTGACTGGGGGTGAGTGTTGGTATTGTCAACGCTCCGTCCATCATCACCTTTGGTTTTTCTTTGTTCGCCCTAAGTTGGCAGGGTATGCTCAGATGTGAGTCCCTTGCTCACTTTGCCACTGAAGTCAAGCAAGCCCGGCTGAAGACGGCTGTAATGCCAGAAACCGGTCCTGGGAAGCTTGATTCCGGTCCAGGGAAGACATGGCTTGGCAGTTCGGGCTGGACTGTTCCCATGAGGCACAGGGTCAGAGTGATTTGCATATGGCCGTGTCTGAACTGGGGTGGCGGAGTGAGCTAAAGAACGGTGATGGATTAAACCCAGATCAGTTGACTGGGGGTAAGTGTTTGTATTGTCAACGCTCCGTCCATCATCACCTTTGGTTTTTCTTTGTTCGCCCTAAGTTGGCAGGGTATGCTCAGACGTGAGTCCCTTGCTCACTTTGCCACTGGAGTCACGCAAGCCCGGCTGAAGATGGCTGTAATGCCAGAAACCGGTCCTGGGAACCTTGATTCCGGTCCAGGGAAGACATGGCTTGGCAGTTCGGGCTGGACTGTTCCCATGAGGCACAGGGTCAGAGTGATTTGCATATGGCCGTGTCTGAACTGGGGTGGCGGAGTGAGCTAAAGAACGGTGATGGATTAAACCCAGATCAGTTGACTGGGGGTGAGTGTTTGTATTGTCAACGCTCCGTCCATCATCACCTTTGGTTTTTCTTTGTTCGCCCTAAGTTGGCAGGGTATGCTCAGACGTGAGTCCCTTGCTCACTTTGCCACTGGAGTCAAGCAAGCCCGGCTGAAGACGGCTGTAATGCCAGAAACAGGTCCTGGGAAGCTTGATTCCGGTCCAGGGAAGACATGGCTTGGCAGTTCGGGCTGGACTGTTCCCATGAGGCACAGGGTCAGACTGATTTGCATATGGCCGTGTCTGAACTGGGGTGGCGGAGTGAGCTAAAGAACGGTGATGGATTAAACCCAGATCAGTTGACTGGGGGTGAGTGTTTGTATTGTCAACACTCCGTCCATCATCACCTTTGGTTTTTCTTTGTTCGCCCTAAGTTGGCAGGGTATGCTCAGATGTGAGTCCCTTGCTCACTTTGCCACTGGAGTCAAGCAAGCCCGGCTGAAGACGGCTGTAATGCCAGAAACCCGTCCTGGGAATCTTGATTCCAGTCCAGGGAAGACATGGTTTGGCAGTTCGGGCTGGACTGTTCCCATGAGGCACAGGGTCAGACTGATTTGCATATGGCCGTGTCTGAACTGGGGTGGCGGAGTGAGCTAAAGAACGGTGATGGATTAAACCCAGATCAGTTGACTGGGGGTGAGTGTTTGTATTGTCAACGCTCCGTCCATCATCACCTTTGGTTTTTCTTTGTTCGCCTTAAGTTGGCAGGGTATGCTCAGACGTGAGTCCCTTGCTCACTTTGCCACTGGAGTCACGCAAGCCCGGCTGAAGATGGCTGTAATGCCAGAAACCGGTCCTGGGAAGCTTGATTCCGGTCCAGGGAAGACATGGCTTGGCAGTTCGGGCTGGACTGTTCCCATGAGGCACAGGGTCAGACTGATTTGCATATGGCCGTGTCTGAACTGGGGTGGCGGAGTGAGCTAAAGAACGGTGATGGATTAAACCCAGATCAGTTGACTGGGGGTGAGTGTTTGTATTGTCAATGCTCCGTCCATCATCACCTTTGGTTTTTCTTTGTTCGCCCTAAGTTGGCAGGGTATGCTCAGACGTGAGTCCCTTGCTCACTTTGCCACTGGAGTCAAGCAAGCCCGGCTGAAGACGGCTGTAATGCCAGAAACCGGTCCTGGGAAGCTTGATTCCGGTCCAGGGAAGACATGGCTTGGCAGATCGGGCTGGACTGTTCCCATGAGGTACAGGGTCAGACTGATTTGCATATGGCCGTGTCTGAACTGGGGTGGTGGAGTGAGCTAAAGAACGGTGATGGATTAAACCCAGATCAGTTGACTGGGGGTGAGTGTTTGTATTGTCAACGCTCCGTCCTTCATCACCTTTGGATTTTTCTTTGTTCGCCCTAAGTTGGCAGGGTATGCTCAGATGTGAGTCCCTTGCTCACTTTGCCACTGGAGTCAAGCAAGCCCGGCGGAAGACGGATGTAATGCCAGTAACCGGTCCTGGGAAGCTTGATTCCGGTCCAGGGAAGACATGGCTTGGCAGTTCGGGCTGGACTGTTCCCATGAGGCACAGGGTCAGACTGATTTGCATATGGCCGTGTCTGAACTGGGGTGGCGGAGTGAGCTAAAGAACGGTGATGGATTAAACCCAGATCAGTTGACTGGGGGTGAGTGTTTGTATTGTCAACGCTCCGTCCATCATCACCTTTGGTTTTTCTTTGTTCGCCCTAAGTTGGCAGGGTATCATCAGACGTGAGTCCCTTGCTCACTTTGCCTCTGGAGTCAAGCAAGCCCGGCTGAAGATGGCTGTAATGCCAGACACCGGTCCTGGGAAGCTTGATTCCGGTCCAGGGAAGACATGGCTTGGCAGTTCGGGCTGGACTGTTCCCATAAGGCACAGGGTCAGACTGATTTGCATATGGCCGTGTCTGAACTGGGGTGGCGGAGTGAGCTAAAGAACGGTGATGGATTAAACCCAGATCAGTTGACTGGGGGTGAGTGTTTGTATTGTCAACGCTCCGTCCATCATCACCTTTGGTTTTTCTTTGTTCGCCCTAAGTTGGCAGGGTATGCTCAGACGTGAGTCCCTTGCTCACTTTGCCACTGGAGTCATGCAAGCCCGGCTGAAGACGGCTGTAATGCCCGAAACCGGGCGTGGGAAGCTTGATTCCGGTCCAGGGAAGACATGGTTTGGCAGTTCGGGCTGGACTGTTCCCATGAGGCACAGGGTCAGACTGATTTGCATATGGCCGTGTCTGAACTGGGGTGGCGGAGTGAGCTAAAGAACGGTGATGGATTAAACCCAGATCAGTTGACTGGGGGTGAGTGTTTGTATTGTCAACGCTCCGTCCATCATCACCTTTGGTTTTTCCTTGTTCGCCCTAAGTTGGCAGGGTATGCTCAGACGTGAGTCCCTTGCTCACTTTGCCACTGGAGTCAAGCAAGCCCGGCTGAAGACGGCTGTAATGCCAGAAACCGGTCCTGGGAAGCTTGATTCCGGTCCAGGGAAGACATGGCTTGGCAGTTCGGGCTGGACTGTTCCCATGAGGCACAGGGTCAGACTGATTTGCATATGGCTGTGTCTGAACTGGGGTGGCGGAGTGAGCTAAAGAACAGTGTAGGATTAAACCCAGATCAGTTGACTGGGGGTGAGTGTTTGTATTGTCAGCGCTCCGTCCATCATCACATTTGGTTTTTCTTTGTTCGTCCTAAGTTGGCAGGGTATGCTCAGACGTGAGTCCCTTGCTCACTTTGCCACAGAAGTCAAGCAAGCCCGGCTGAAGACGGCTGTAATGCCAGAAACCGGTTCTGGGAAGCTTGATTCCGGTCCAGGGAAGACATGGCTTGGCAGTTCGGGGGCTGGACTGTTCCCATGAGGCACAGGGTCAGACTGATTTGCATATCGCCATGTCTGAACAGGGGTGGCGGAGTGAGCTAAAGAACGGTGATGGATTAAACCCAGATCAGTTGACTGGGGGTGAGTGTTTGTATTGTCAACGCTCCGTCCATCATCACCTTTGGTTTTTCTTTGTTCGCCCTAAGTTGGCAGGGTATGCTCAGACGGGAGTCCCTTGCTCACTTTGCCACTGGAGTCAAGCAAGCCCGGCTGAAGACGGCTGTAATGCTAGAAACCGGTCCTGGGAAGCTTGATTCTGGTCCAGGGAAGACATGGCTTGGCAGTTTGGGCTGGACTGTTCCCATGAGGCACAGGGTCAGACTGATTTGCATATGGCCATGTCTGAACAGGGGTGGCGGAGTGAGCTAAAGAACGGTGATGGATTAAACCCAGATCAGTTGACTGGGGGTGAGTGTTTGTATTGTCAACGCTCCGTCCATCATCACCTTTGGTTTTTCTTTGTTCGCCCTAACTTGGCAGGGTATGCTCAGACGTGAGTCCCTTGCTCACTTTGCCACTGGAGTCAAGCAAGCCCGGCTGAAGACGGCTGTAATGCCAGAAACCAGTCCTGGGAAGCTTGATTCCGGTCCAGGGAAGACATGGCTTAGCAGTTCGGGCTGGACTGTTCCCATAAGGCACAGGGTCAGACTGATTTGCATATGGCCGTGTCTGAACTGGGGTGGCGGAGTGAGCTAAAGAACGGTGATGGATTAAACCCAGATCAGTTGACTGGGGGTGAGTGTTTGTATTGTCAACGCTCCGTCCATCATCACCTTTGGTTTTTCTTTGTTCGCCCTAAGTTGGCAGGGTATGCTCAGACGTGAGTCCCTTGCTCACTTTGCCACTGGAGTCAAGCAAGCCCGGCTGAAGACGGCTGTAATGCCCGAAACCGGTCCTGGGAAGCTTGATTCCGGTCCAGGGAAGACATGGTTTGGCAGTTCGGGCTGGACTGTTCCCATGAGGCACAGGGTCAGACTGATTTGCATATGGCCGTGTCTGAACTGGGGTGGCGGAGTGAGCTAAAGAACGGTGATGGATTAAACCCAGATCAGTTGACTGGGGGTGAGTGTTTGTATTGTCAACGCTCCGTCCATCATCACCTTTGGTTTTTCTTTGTTCGCCCTAAGTTGGCAGGGTATGCTCAGACGTGAGTCCCTTGCTCACTTTGCCACTGGAGTCAAGCAAGCCCGGCTGAAGACGGCTGTAATGCCAGAAACCGGTCCTGGGAAGCTTGATTCCGGTCCAGGGAAGACATGGCTTGGCAGTTCGGGCTGGACTGTTCCCATGAGGCACAGGGTCAGACTGATTTGCATATGGCCGTGTCTGAACTGGGGTGGCGGAGTGAGCTAAAGAACGGTGATGGATTAAACCCAGATCAGTTGACTGGGGGTGAGTGTTTGTATTGTCAACGCTCCGTCCATCATCACCTTTGGTTTTTCTTTGTTCGCCCTAAGTTGGCAGGGTATGCTCAGACGTGAGTCCCTTGCTCACTTTGCCACTGGAGTCAAGCAAGCCCGGCTGAAGACGGCTGTAATGCCAGAAACCGGTCCTGGGAAGCTTGATTCCGGTCCAGGGAAGATATGGCTTGGCAGTTCGGGCTGGACTGTTCCCATGAGGCACAGGGTCAGACTGATTTGCATATGGCCGTGTCTGAACTGGGGTGGCGGAGTGAGCTAAAGAACGGTGATGGATTAAACCCAGATCAGTTGACTGGGGGTGAGTGTTTGTATTGTCAACGCTTCGTCCATCATCACCTTTGGTTTTTCTTTGTTCTCCCTAAGTTGGCAGGGTATGCTCAGACGTGAGTCCCTTGCTCACTTTGCCGCTAGAGTCAAGCAAGCCCGGCTGAAGACGGCTGTAATGCCAGAAACCAGTCCTGGGAAGCTTGATTCCGGCCCAGGGAAGACATGGCTTGGCAGTTCTGGCTGGACTGTTCCCATGAGGCACAGGGTCAGACTGATTTACATATGGCCGTGTCTGAACTGGGGTGGCGGAGTGAGCTAAAGAACGGTGATGGATTAATCCCAGATCAGTTGACTGGGGGTGAGTGTTTGTATTGTCAACGCTCCGTCCATCATCACCTTTGGTTTTTCTTTGTTCGCCCTAAGTTGGCAGGGTATGCTCAGACGGGAGTCCCTTGCTCACTTTGCCACTGGAGTCAAGCAAGCCCGGCTGAAGACGGCTGTAATGCCAGAAACCGGTCCTGGGAAGCTTTATTCTGGTCCAGGGAAGACATGGCTTGGCAGTTCAGGCTGGACTGTTCCCATGAGGCACAGGGTCAGACTGATTTGCATATGGCCGTGTCTGAACTGGGGTGGCGGAGTGAGCTAAAGAACGGTGATGGATTAAACCCAGATCAGTTGACTGGGGGTGAGTGTTGGTATTGTCAACGCTCCGTCCATCATCACCTTTGGTTTTTCTTTGTTCGCCCTAAGTTGGCAGGGTATGCTCAGATGTGAGTCCCTTGCTCACTTTGCCACTGAAGTCAAGCAAGCCCGGCTGAAGACGGCTGTAATGCCAGAAACCGGTCCTGGGAAGCTTGATTCCGGTCCAGGGAAGACATGGCTTGGCAGTTCGGGCTGGACTGTTCCCATGAGGCACAGGGTCAGAGTGATTTGCATATGGCCGTGTCTGAACTGGGGTGGCGGAGTGAGCTAAAGAACGGTGATGGATTAAACCCAGATCAGTTGACTGGGGTTGAGTGTTTGTATTGTCAACGCTCCGTCCATCATCACCTTTGGTTTTTCTTTGTTCGCCCTAAGTTGGCAGGGTATGCTCAGACGTGAGTCCCTTGCTCACTTTGCCACTGGAGTCACGCGAGCCCGGCTGAAGATGGCTGTAATGCCAGAAACCGGTCCTGGGAAGCTTGATTCCGGTCCAGGGAAGACATGGCCTAGCAGTTCGGGCTGGACTGTTCCCATGAGGCACAGGGTCAGACTGATTTGCATATGGCCGTGTCTGAACTGGGGTGGCGGAGTGAGCTAAAGAACGGTGATGGATTAAACCCAGATCAGTTGACTGGGGGTGAGTGTTGGTATTGTCAACGCTCCGTCCATCATCACCTTTGGTTTTTCTTTGTTCGCCCTAAGTTGGCAGGGTATGCTCAGATGTGAGTCCCTTGCTCACTTTGCCACTGAAGTCAAGCAAGCCCGGCTGAAGACGGCTGTAATGCCAGAAACCGGTCCTGGGAAGCTTGATTCCGGTCCAGGGAAGACATGGCTTGGCAGTTCGGGCTGGACTGTTCCCATGAGGCACAGGGTCAGAGTGATTTGCATATGGCCGTGTCTGAACTGGGGTGGCGGAGTGAGCTAAAGAACGGTGATGGATTAAACCCAGATCAGTTGACTGGGGGTGAGTGTTTGTATTGTCAACGCTCCGTCCATCATCACCTTTGGTTTTTCTTTGTTCGCCCTAAGTTGGCAGGGTATGCTCAGACGTGAGTCCCTTGCTCACTTTGCCACTGGAGTCACGCAAGCCCGGCTGAAGATGGCTGTAATGCCAGAAACCGGTCCTGGGAAGCTTGATTCCGGTCCAGGGAAGACATGGCCTGGCAGTTCGGGCTCGACTGTTCCCATGAGGCACAGGGTCAGACTGATTTGCATATGGCCGTGTCTGAACTGGGGTGGCGGAGTGAGCTAAAGAACGGTGATGGATTAAACCCAGATCAGTTGACTGGGGGTGAGTGTTTGTATTGTCAACGCTCCGTCCATCATCACCTTTGGTTTTTCTTTGTTCGCCCTAAGTTGGCAGGGTATGCTCAGACGTGAGTCCCTTGCTCACTTTGCCACTGGAGTCAAGCAAGCCCGGCTGAAGACGGCTGTAATGCCAGAACCAGGTCCTGGGAAGCTTGATTCCGGTCCAGGGAAGACATGGCTTGGCAGTTCGGGCTGGACTGTTCCCATGAGGCACAGGGTCAGACTGAATTGCATATGGCCGTGTCTGAACTGGGGTGGCGGAGTGAGCTAAAGAACGGTGATGGATTAAACCCAGATCAGTTGACTGGGGGTGAGTGTTGGTATTGTCAACGCTCCGTCCATCATCACCTTTGGTTTTTCTTTGTTCGCCCTAAGTTGGCAGGGTATGCTCAGATGTGAGTCCCCTGCTCACTTTGCCACTGAAGTCAAGCAAGCCCGGCTGAAGACGGCTGTAATGCCAGAAACCGGTCCTGGGAAGCTTGATTCCGGTCCAGGGAAGACATGGCTTGGCAGTTCGGGCTGGACTGTTCCCATGAGGCACAGGGTCAGAGTGATTTGCATATGGCCGTGTCTGAACTGGGGTGGCGGAGTGAGCTAAAGAACGGTGATGGATTAAACCCAGATCAGTTGACTGGGGGTAAGTGTTTGTATTGTCAACGCTCCGTCCATCATCACCTTTGGTTTTTCTTTGTTCGCCCTAAGTTGGCAGGGTATGCTCAGACGTGAGTCCCTTGCTCACTTTGCCACTGGAGTCACGCAAGCCCGGCTGAAGATGGCTGTAATGCCAGAAACCGGTCCTGGGAAGCTTGATTCCGGTCCAGGGAAGACATGGCTTGGCAGTTCGGGCTGGACTGTTCCCATGAGGCACAGGGTCAGAGTGATTTGCATATGGCCGTGTCTGAACTGGGGTGGCGGAGTGAGCTAAAGAACGGTGATGGATTAAACCCAGATCAGTTGACTGGGGGTGAGTGTTTGTATTGTCAACGCTCCGTCCATCATCACCTTTGGTTTTTCTTTGTTCGCCCTAAGTTGGCAGGGTATGCTCAGACGTGAGTCCCTTGCTCACTTTGCCACTGGAGTCAAGCAAGCCCGGCTGAAGACGGCTGTAATGCCAGAAACAGGTCCTGGGAAGCTTGATTCCGGTCCAGGGAAGACATGGCTTGGCAGTTCGGGCTGGACTGTTCCCATGAGGCACAGGGTCAGACTGATTTGCATATGGCCGTGTCTGAACTGGGGTGGCGGAGTGAGCTAAAGAACGGTGATGGATTAAACCCAGATCAGTTGACTGGGGGTGAGTGTTTGTATTGTCAACACTCCGTCCATCATCACCTTTGGTTTTTCTTTGTTCGCCCTAAGTTGGCAGGGTATGCTCAGATGTGAGTCCCTTGCTCACTTTGCCACTGGAGTCAAGCAAGCCCGGCTGAAGACGGCTGTAATGCCAGAAACCCGTCCTGGGAATCTTGATTCCAGTCCAGGGAAGACATGGTTTGGCAGTTCGGGCTGGACTGTTCCCATGAGGCACAGGGTCAGACTGATTTGCATATGGCCGTGTCTGAACTGGGGTGGCGGAGTGAGCTAAAGAACGGTGATGGATTAAACCCAGATCAGTTGACTGGGGGTGAGTGTTTGTATTGTCAACGCTCCGTCCATCATCACCTTTGGTTTTTCTTTGTTCGCCCTAAGTTGGCAGGGTATGCTCAGACGTGAGTCCCTTGCTCACTTTGCCACTGGAGTCAAGCAAGCCCGGCTGAAGACGGCTGTAATGCCAGAAACCAGTCCTGGGAAGCTTGATTCCGGTCCAGGGAAGACATGGCTTGGCAGTTCGGGCTGGACTGTTCCCATAAGGCACAGGGTCAGACTGATTTGCATATGGCCGTGTCTGAACTGGGGTGGCGGAGTGAGCTAAAGAACGGTGATGGATTAAACCCAGATCAGTTGACTGGGGGTGAGTGTTTGTATTGTCAACGCTCCGTCCATCATCACCTTTGGTTTTTCTTTGTTCGCCCTAAGTTGGCAGGGTATGCTCAGACGTGAGTCCCTTGCTCACTTTGCCACTGGAGTCAAGCAAGCCCGGCTGAAGACGGCTGTAATGCCCGAAACCGGTCCTGGGAAGCTTGATTCCGGTCCAGGGAAGACATGGTTTGGCAGTTCGGGCTGGACTGTTCCCATGAGGCACAGGGTCAGACTGATTTGCATATGGCCGTGTCTGAACTGGGGTGGCGGAGTGAGCTAAAGAACGGTGATGGATTAAACCCAGATCAGTTGACTGGGGGTGAGTGTTTGTATTGTCAACGCTCCGTCCATCATCACCATTGGTTTTTCTTTGTTCGCCCTAAGTTGGCAGGGTATGCTCAGACGTGAGTCCCTTGCTCACTTTGCCACTGGAGTCAAGCAAGCCCGGCTGAAGACGGCTGTAATGCCAGAAACCGGTCCTGGGAAGCTTGATTCCGGTCCAGGGAAGACATGGCTTGGCAGTTCGGGCTGGACTGTTCCCATGAGGCACAGGGTCAGACTGATTTGCATATGGCCGTGTCTGAACTGGGGTGGCGGAGTGAGCTAAAGAACGGTGTAGGATTAAACCCAGATCAGTTGACTGGGGGTGAGTGTTTGTATTATCAACGCTCCGTCCATCATCACCTTTGGTTTTTCTTTGTTCGCCCTAAGTTGGCAGGGTATGCTCAGACGTGAGTCCCTTGCTCACTTTGCCACTGGAGTCACGCAAGCCCGGCTGAAGAGGGCTGTAATGCCAGAAACCGGTGCTGGGAAGCTTGATTCCGGTCCAGGGAAGACATGGCTTGGCAGTTCAGGCTGGACTGTTCCCATGAGGCACAGGGTCAGACTGATTTGCATATGGCCGTGTCTGAACTGGGGTGGCGGAGTGAGCTAAAGAACGGTGATGGATTAAACCCAGATCAGTTGACTGGGGGTGAGTGTTTGTATTGTCAACGCTCCGTCCATCATCACCTTTGGTTTTTCTTTGTTCGCCCTAAGTTGGCAGGGTATGCTCAGACGTGAGCCCCTTGCTCACTTTGCCACTGGAGTCAAGCAAGCCCGGCTAAAGACGGCTGTAATGCCAGAAACCGGTCCTGGGAAGCTTGATTCCGGTCCAGGGAAGATATGGCTTGGCAGTTCGGGCTGGACTGTTCCCATGAGGCACAGGGTCAGACTGATTTGCATATGGCCGTGTCTGAACTGGGGTGGCGGAGTGAGCTAAAGAACGTGATGGATTAAACCCAGATCAGTTGACTGGGGGTGAGTGTTTGTATTGTCAACGCTTCGTCCATCATCACCTTTGGTTTTTCTTTGTTCGCCCTAAGTTGGCAGGGTATGCTCAGACGTGAGTCCCTTGCTCACTTTGCCACTAGAGTCAAGCAAGCCCGGCTGAAGACGGCTGTAATGCCAGAAACCGGTGCTGGGAAGCTTGATTCCGGTCCAGGGAAGACATGGCTTGGCAGTTCAGGCTGGACTGTTCCCATGAGGCACAGGGTCAGACTGATTTGCATATGGCCGTGTCTGAACTGGGGTGGCGGAGTGAGCTAAAGAACGGTGATGGATTAAACCCAGATCAGTTGACTGGGGGTGAGTGTTTGTATTGTCAACGCTCCGTCCATCATCACCTTTGGTTTTTCTTTGTTCGCCCTAAGTTGGCAGGGTATGCTCAGACGTGAGCCCCTTGCTCACTTTGCCACTGGAGTCAAGCAAGCCCGGCTAAAGACGGCTGTAATGCCAGAAACCGGTCCTGGGAAGCTTGATTCCGGTCCAGGGAAGATATGGCTTGGCAGTTCGGGCTGGACTGTTCCCATGAGGCACAGGGTCAGACTGATTTGCATATGGCCGTGTCTGAACTGGGGTGGCGGAGTGAGCTAAAGAACGGTGATGGATTAAACCCAGATCAGTTGACTGGGGGTGAGTGTTTGTATTGTCAACGCTTCGTCCATCATCACCTTTGGTTTTTCTTTGTTCGCCCTAAGTTGGCAGGGTATGCTCAGACGTGAGTCCCTTGCTCACTTTGCCACTAGAGTCAAGCAAGCCCGGCTGAAGACGGCTGTAATGCCAGAAACCAGTCCTGGGAAGCTTGATTCCGGTCCAGGGAAGACATGGCTTGGCAGTTCTTGCTGGACTGTCCCCATGAGGCACAGGGTCAGACTGATTTACATATGGCCGTGTCTGAACTGGGGTGGCGGAGTGAGCTAAGGAACGGTGTAGGATTAAACCCAGATCAGTTGACTGGGGGTGAGTGTTTGTATTGTCAACGCTCCGTCCATCATCACCTTTGGTTTTTCTTTGTTCGCCCTAAGTTGGCAGGGTATGCTCAGACGTGAGTCCCTTGCTCACTTTGCCACTGGAGTCACGCAAGCCCGGCTGAAGATGGCTGTAATGCCAGAAACCGGTCCTGGGAAGCTTGATTCCGGTCCAGGGAAGACATGGCTTGGCAGTTCAGGCTGGACTGTTCCCGTGAGGCACAGGGTCAGACTGATTTGCATATGGCCGTGTCTGAACTGGGGTGGCGGAGTGAGCTAAAGAACGGTGATGGATTAAACCCAGATCAGTTGACTGGGGGTGAGTGTTTGTATTGTCAACGCTCCGTCCATCATCACCTTTGGTTTTTCTTTGTTCGCCCTAAGTTGGCAGGGTATGCTCAGACGTGAGTCCCTTGCTCACTTTGCCACTGGAGTCAAGCAAGCCCGGCTGAAGACGGCTGTAATGCCAGAAACCGGTCCTGGGAAGCTTGATTCCGGTCCAGGGAAGATATGGCTTGGCAGTTCGGGCTGAACTGTTCCCATGAGGCACAGGGTCAGACTGATTTGCATATGGCCGTGTCTGAACTGGGGTGGCGGAGTGAGCTAAAGAACGGTGATGCATTAAACCCAGATCAGTTGACTGGGGGTGAGTGTTTGTATTGTCAACGCTCCGTCCATCATCACCTTTGGTTTTTCTTTGTTCGCCCTAAGTTGGCAGGGTATGCTCAGACGTGAGTCCCTTGCTCACTTTGCCACTAGAGTCAAGCAAGCCCGGCTGAAGACGGCTGTACTGCCAGAAACCAGTCCTGGGAAGCTTGATTCCGGTCCAGGGAAGACATGGCTTGGCAGTTCTGGCTGGACTGTTCCCATGAGGCACAGGGTCAGACTGATTTACATATGGCCGTGTCTGAACTGGGGTGGCGGAGTGAGCTAAGGAACGGTGATGGATTAAACCCAGATCAGTTGACTGGGGGTGAGTGTTTGTATTGTCAACGCTCCGTCCATCATCACATTTGGTTTTTCTTTGTTCGTCCTAAGTTGGCAGGGTATGCTCAGACGTGAGTCCCTTGCTCACTTTGCCA
Organism: Lissotriton helveticus; assembly: GCF_964261635.1. Classification (NCBI taxonomy): domain Eukaryota; kingdom Metazoa; phylum Chordata; class Amphibia; order Caudata; family Salamandridae; genus Lissotriton; species Lissotriton helveticus. The sequence goes on from NC_136059.1 coordinate 648,537,116, forward strand.
CTGGAGTCAAGCAAGCCCGGCTGAAGACGGCTGTAATGCCAGAAACCGGTCCTGGGAAGCTTGATTCCGGTCCAGGGAAGACATGGCTTGGCAGTTCGGGGGCTGGACTGTTCCCATAAGGCACAGGGTCAGACTGATTTGCATATCGCCATGTCTGAACAGGGGTGGCGGAGTGAGCTAAAGAACAGTGATGGATTAAACCCAGATCAGTTGACTGGGGGTGAGTGTTTGTATTGTCAACGCTCCGTCCATCATCACCTTTGGTTTTTCTTTGTTCGCCCTAAGTTGGCAGGGTATGCTCAGACGTGAGTCCCTTGCTCACTTTGCCACTGGAGTCAAGCAAGCCCGGCTGAAGACGGCTGTAATGCCAGAAACCAGTCCTGGGAAGCTTGATTCCGGTCCAGGGAAGACATGGCTTGGCAGTTCGGGCTGGACTGTTCCCATAAGGTACAGGGTCAGACTGATTTGCATATGGCCGTGTCTGAACTGGGGTGGCGGAGTGAGCTAAAGAACGGTGATGGATTAAACCCAGATCAGTTGACTGGGGGTGAGTGTTTGTATTGTCATCGCTCCGTCCATCATCACCTTTGGTTTTTCTTTGTTCGCCCTAAGTTGGCAGGGTATCATCAGACGTGAGTCCCTTGCTCACTTTGCCTCTGGAGTCAAGCAAGCCCGGCTGAAGACCGCTGTAATGCCAGACACCGGTCCTGCGAAGCTTGATTCCGGTCCAGGGAAGACATGGCTTGGCAGTTCGGGCTGGACTGTTCCCATAAGGCGCAGTGTCAGACTGATTTGCATATGGCCGTGTCTGAACTGGGGTGGCGGAGTGAGCTAAAGAACGGTGATGGATTAAACCCAGATCAGTTGACTGGGGGTGAGTGTTTGTATTGTCAACGCTCCGTCCATCATCACCTTTGGTTTTTCTTTGTTCGCCCTAAGTTGGCAGGGTATGCTCAGACGTGAGTCCCTTGCTCACTTTGCCACTGGAGTCAAGCAAGCCCGGCTGAAGACGGCTGTAATGCCAGAAACCGGTGCTGGGAAGCTTGATTCCGGTCCAGGGAAGACATGGCTTGGCAGTTCAGGCTGGACTGTTCCCATGAGGCACAGGGTCAGACTGATTTGCATATGGCCGTGTCTGAACTGGGGTGGCGGAGTGAGCTAAAGAACGGTGATGGATTAAACCCAGATCAGTTGACTGGGGGTGAGTGTTTGTATTGTCAACGCTCCGTCCATCATCACCTTTGGTTTTTCTTTGTTCGCCCTAAGTTGGCAGGGTATGCTCAGACGTGAGCCCCTTGCTCACTTTGCCACTGGAGTCAAGCAAGCCCGGCTAAAGACGGCTGTAATGCCAGAAACCGGTCCTGGGAAGCTTGATTCCGGTCCAGGGAAGATATGGCTTGGCAGTTCGGGCTGGACTGTTCCCATGAGGCACAGGGTCAGACTGATTTGCATATGGCCGTGTCTGAACTGGGGTGGCGGAGTGAGCTAAAGAACGTGATGGATTAAACCCAGATCAGTTGACTGGGGGTGAGTGTTTGTATTGTCAACGCTTCGTCCATCATCACCTTTGGTTTTTCTTTGTTCGCCCTAAGTTGGCAGGGTATGCTCAGACGTGAGTCCCTTGCTCACTTTGCCACTAGAGTCAAGCAAGCCCGGCTGAAGACGGCTGTAATGCCAGAAACCGGTGCTGGGAAGCTTGATTCCGGTCCAGGGAAGACATGGCTTGGCAGTTCAGGCTGGACTGTTCCCATGAGGCACAGGGTCAGACTGATTTGCATATGGCCGTGTCTGAACTGGGGTGGCGGAGTGAGCTAAAGAACGGTGATGGATTAAACCCAGATCAGTTGACTGGGGGTGAGTGTTTGTATTGTCAACGCTCCGTCCATCATCACCTTTGGTTTTTCTTTGTTCGCCCTAAGTTGGCAGGGTATGCTCAGACGTGAGCCCCTTGCTCACTTTGCCACTGGAGTCAAGCAAGCCCGGCTAAAGACGGCTGTAATGCCAGAAACCGGTCCTGGGAAGCTTGATTCCGGTCCAGGGAAGATATGGCTTGGCAGTTCGGGCTGGACTGTTCCCATGAGGCACAGGGTCAGACTGATTTGCATATGGCCGTGTCTGAACTGGGGTGGCGGAGTGAGCTAAAGAACGGTGATGGATTAAACCCAGATCAGTTGACTGGGGGTGAGTGTTTGTATTGTCAACGCTTCGTCCATCATCACCTTTGGTTTTTCTTTGTTCGCCCTAAGTTGGCAGGGTATGCTCAGACGTGAGTCCCTTGCTCACTTTGCCACTAGAGTCAAGCAAGCCCGGCTGAAGACGGCTGTAATGCCAGAAACCAGTCCTGGGAAGCTTGATTCCGGTCCAGGGAAGACATGGCTTGGCAGTTCTTGCTGGACTGTCCCCATGAGGCACAGGGTCAGACTGATTTACATATGGCCGTGTCTGAACTGGGGTGGCGGAGTGAGCTAAGGAACGGTGTAGGATTAAACCCAGATCAGTTGACTGGGGGTGAGTGTTTGTATTGTCAACGCTCCGTCCATCATCACCTTTGGTTTTTCTTTGTTCGCCCTAAGTTGGCAGGGTATGCTCAGACGTGAGTCCCTTGCTCACTTTGCCACTGGAGTCACGCAAGCCCGGCTGAAGATGGCTGTAATGCCAGAAACCGGTCCTGGGAAGCTTGATTCCGGTCCAGGGAAGACATGGCTTGGCAGTTCAGGCTGGACTGTTCCCGTGAGGCACAGGGTCAGACTGATTTGCATATGGCCGTGTCTGAACTGGGGTGGCGGAGTGAGCTAAAGAACGGTGATGGATTAAACCCAGATCAGTTGACTGGGGGTGAGTGTTTGTATTGTCAACGCTCCGTCCATCATCACCTTTGGTTTTTCTTTGTTCGCCCTAAGTTGGCAGGGTATGCTCAGACGTGAGTCCCTTGCTCACTTTGCCACTGGAGTCAAGCAAGCCCGGCTGAAGACGGCTGTAATGCCAGAAACCGGTCCTGGGAAGCTTGATTCCGGTCCAGGGAAGATATGGCTTGGCAGTTCGGGCTGAACTGTTCCCATGAGGCACAGGGTCAGACTGATTTGCATATGGCCGTGTCTGAACTGGGGTGGCGGAGTGAGCTAAAGAACGGTGATGCATTAAACCCAGATCAGTTGACTGGGGGTGAGTGTTTGTATTGTCAACGCTCCGTCCATCATCACCTTTGGTTTTTCTTTGTTCGCCCTAAGTTGGCAGGGTATGCTCAGACGTGAGTCCCTTGCTCACTTTGCCACTAGAGTCAAGCAAGCCCGGCTGAAGACGGCTGTACTGCCAGAAACCAGTCCTGGGAAGCTTGATTCCGGTCCAGGGAAGACATGGCTTGGCAGTTCTGGCTGGACTGTTCCCATGAGGCACAGGGTCAGACTGATTTACATATGGCCGTGTCTGAACTGGGGTGGCGGAGTGAGCTAAGGAACGGTGATGGATTAAACCCAGATCAGTTGACTGGGGGTGAGTGTTTGTATTGTCAACGCTCCGTCCATCATCACATTTGGTTTTTCTTTGTTCGTCCTAAGTTGGCAGGGTATGCTCAGACGTGAGTCCCTTGCTCACTTTGCCACTGGAGTCAAGCAAGCCCGGCTGAAGACGGCTGTAATGCCAGAAACCGGTCCTGGGAAGCTTGATTCCGGTCCAGGGAAGACATGGCTTGGCAGTTCGGGGGCTGGACTGTTCCCATAAGGCACAGGGTCAGACTGATTTGCATATCGCCATGTCTGAACAGGGGTGGCGGAGTGAGCTAAAGAACAGTGATGGATTAAACCCAGATCAGTTGACTGGGGGTGAGTGTTTGTATTGTCAACGCTCCGTCCATCATCACCTTTGGTTTTTCTTTGTTCGCCCTAAGTTGGCAGGGTATGCTCAGACGTGAGTCCCTTGCTCACTTTGCCACTGGAGTCAAGCAAGCCCGGCTGAAGACGGCTGTAATGCCAGAAACCAGTCCTGGGAAGCTTGATTCCGGTCCAGGGAAGACATGGCTTGGCAGTTCGGGCTGGACTGTTCCCATAAGGTACAGGGTCAGACTGATTTGCATATGGCCGTGTCTGAACTGGGGTGGCGGAGTGAGCTAAAGAACGGTGATGGATTAAACCCAGATCAGTTGACTGGGGGTGAGTGTTTGTATTGTCATCGCTCCGTCCATCATCACCTTTGGTTTTTCTTTGTTCGCCCTAAGTTGGCAGGGTATCATCAGACGTGAGTCCCTTGCTCACTTTGCCTCTGGAGTCAAGCAAGCCCGGCTGAAGACCGCTGTAATGCCAGACACCGGTCCTGCGAAGCTTGATTCCGGTCCAGGGAAGACATGGCTTGGCAGTTCGGGCTGGACTGTTCCCATAAGGCGCAGTGTCAGACTGATTTGCATATGGCCGTGTCTGAACTGGGGTGGCGGAGTGAGCTAAAGAACGGTGATGGATTAAACCCAGATCAGTTGACTGGGGGTGAGTGTTTGTATTGTCAACGCTCCGTCCATCATCACCTTTGGTTTTTCTTTGTTCGCCCTAAGTTGGCAGGGTATGCTCAGACGTGAGTCCCTTGCTCACTTTGCCACTGGAGTCAAGCAAGCCCGGCTGAAGACGGCTGTAATGCCCGAAACCGGTCCTGGGAAGCTTGATTCCGGTCCAGGGAAGACATGGTTTGGCAGTTCGGGCTGGACTGTTCCCATGAGGCACAGGGTCAGACTGATTTGCATATGGCCGTGTCTGAACTGGGGTGGCGGAGTGAGCTAAAGAACGTGATGGATTAAACCCAGATCAGTTGACTGGGGGTGAGTGTTTGTATTGTCAACGCTCCGTCCATCATCACCTTTGGTTTTTCCTTGTTCGCCCTAAGTTGGCAGGGTATGCTCAGACGTGAGTCCCTTGCTCACTTTGCCACTGGAGTCAAGCAAGCCCGGCTGAAGACGGCTGTAATGCCAGAAACCGGTCCTGGGAAGCTTGATTCCGGTCCAGGGAAGACATGGCTTGGCAGTTCGGGCTGGACTGTTCCCATGAGGCACAGGGTCAGACTGATTTGCATATGGCTGTGTCTGAACTGGGGTGGCGGAGTGAGCTAAAGAACGGTGTAGGATTAAACGCAGATCAGTTGACTGGGGGTGAGTGTTTGTATTGTCAACGCTCCGTCCATCATCACCTTTGGTTTTTCTTTGTTCGCCCTAAGTTGGCAGGGTATGCTCAGACGTGAGTCCCTTGCTCACTTTGCCACTGGAGTCAAGCAAGCCTGGCTGAAGACGGCTGTAATGCCAGAAACCGGTCCTGGGAAGCTTGATTCCGGTCCAGGGAAGATATGGCTTGGCAGTTCGGGCTGAACTGTTCCCCTGAGGCACAGGGTCAGACTGATTTGCATATGGCCGTGTCTGAACTGGGGTGGCGGAGTGAGCTAAAGAACGGTGATGCATTAAACCCAGATCAGTTGACTGGGGGTGAGTGTTTGTATTGTCAACGCTCCGTCCATCATCACCTTTGGTTTTTCTTTGTTCGCCCTAAGTTGGCAGGGTATGCTCAGACGTGAGTCCCTTGCTCACTTTGCCACTAGAGTCAAGCAAGCCCGGCTGAAGACGGCTGTACTGCCAGAAACCAGTCCTGGGAAGCTTGATTCCGGTCCAGGGAAGACATGGCTTGGCAGTTCTGGCTGGACTGTTCCCATGAGGCACAGGGTCAGACTGATTTACATATGGCCGTGTCTGAACTGGGGTGGCGGAGTGAGCTAAGGAACGGTGATGGATTAAACCCAGATCAGTTGACTGGGGGTGAGTGTTTGTATTGTCAACGCTCCGTCCATCATCACATTTGGTTTTTCTTTGTTCGTCCTAAGTTGGCAGGGTATGCTCAGACGTGAGTCCCTTGCTCACTTTGCCACTGGAGTCAAGCAAGCCCGGCTGAAGACGGCTGTAATGCCAGAAACCGGTCCTGGGAAGCTTGATTCCGGTCCAGGGAAGACATGGCTTGGCAGTTCGGGGGCTGGACTGTTCCCATAAGGCACAGGGTCAGACTGATTTGCATATCGCCATGTCTGAACAGGGGTGGCGGAGTGAGCTAAAGAACAGTGATGGATTAAACCCAGATCAGTTGACTGGGGGTGAGTGTTTGTGTTGTCAACGCTCCGTCCATCATCACCTTTGGTTTTTCTTTGTTCGCCCTAAGTTGGCAGGGTATGCTCAGACGTGAGTCCCTTGCTCACTTTGCCACTGGAGTCAAGCAAGCCCGGCTGAAGACGGCTGTAATGCCAGAAACCAGTCCTGGGAAGCTTGATTCCGGTCCAGGGAAGACATGGCTTGGCAGTTCGGGCTGGACTGTTCCCATAAGGTACAGGGTCAGACTGATTTGCATATGGCCGTGTCTGAACTGGGGTGGCGGAGTGAGCTAAAGAACGGTGATGGATTAAACCCAGATCAGTTGACTGGGGGTGAGTGTTTGTATTGTCAACGCTCCGTCCATCATCACCTTTGGTTTTTCTTTGTTCGCCCTAAGTTGGCAGGGTATGCTCAGACGTGAGTCCCTTGCTCACTTTGCCACTGGAGTCAAGCAAGCCCGGCTGAAGACGGCTGTAATGCCCGAAACCGGTCCTGGGAAGCTTGATTCCGGTCCAGGGAAGACATGGTTTGGCAGTTCGGGCAGGACTGTTCCCATGAGGCACAGGGTCAGACTGATTTGCATATGGCCGTGTCTGAACTGGGGTGGCGGAGTGAGCTAAAGAACGGTGATGGATTAAACCCAGATCAGTTGACTGGGGGGGAGTGTTTGTATTGTCAACGCTCCGTCCATCATCACCTTTGGTTTTTCTTTGTTCGCCCTAAGTTGGCAGGGTATGCTCAGACGTGAGTCCCTTGCTCACTTTGCCACTGGAGTCAAGCAAGCCCGGCTGAAGACGGCTGTAATGCCAGAAACCGGTCCTGGGAAGCTTGATTCCGGTCCAGGGAAGACATGACTTGGCAGTTCGGGCTGGACTGTTCCCATGAGGCACAGGGTCAGACTGATTTGCATATGGCCGTGTCTGAACTGGGGTGGCGGAGTGAGCTAAAGAACGGTGATGGATTAAACCCAGATCAGTTGACTGGGGTGAGTGTTTGTATTGTCAACGCTCCGTCCATCATCACCTTTGGTTTTTCTTTGTTCGCCCTAAGTTGGCAGGGTATCATCAGATGTGAGTCCCTTGCTCACTTTGCCTCTGGAGTCAAGCAAGCCCGGCTGAAGACCGCTGTAATGCCAGACACCGGTCCTGCGAAGCTTGATTCCGGTCCAGGGAAGACATGGCTTGGCAGTTCGGGCTGGACTGTTCCCATAAGGCGCAGTGTCAGACTGATTTGCATATGGCCGTGTCTGAACTGGGGTGGCGGAGTGAGCTAAAGAACGGTGATGGATTAAACCCAGATCAGTTGACTGGGGGTGAGTGTTTGTATTGTCAACGCTCCGTCCATCATCACCTTTGGTTTTTCTTTGTTCGCCCTAAGTTGGCAGGGTATGCTCAGACGTGAGTCCCTTGCTCACTTTGCCACTGGAGTCAAGCAAGCCCGGCTGAAGACGGCTGTAATGCCCGAAACCGGTCCTGGGAAGCTTGATTCCGGTCCAGGGAAGACATGGTTTGGCAGTTCGGGCTGGACTGTTCCCATGAGGCACAGGGTCAGACTGATTTGCATATGGCCGTGTCTGAACTGGGGTGGCGGAGTGAGCTAAAGAACGTGATGGATTAAACCCAGATCAGTTGACTGGGGGTGAGTGTTTGTATTGTCAACGCTCCGTCCATCATCACCTTTGGTTTTTCCTTGTTCGCCCTAAGTTGGCAGGGTATGCTCAGACGTGAGTCCCTTGCTCACTTTGCCACTGGAGTCAAGCAAGCCCGGCTGAAGACGGCTGTAATGCCAGAAACCGGTCCTGGGCAGCTTGATTCCGGTCCAGGGAAGACATGGCTTGGCAGTTCGGGCTGGACTGTTCCCATGAGGCACAGGGTCAGACTGATTTGCATATGGCTGTGTCTGAACTGGGGTGGCGGAGTGAGCTAAAGAACGGTGTAGGATTAAACCCAGATCAGTTGACTGGGGGTGAGTGTTTGTATTGTCAACGCTCCGTCCATCATCACCTTTGGTTTTTCTTTGTTCGCCCTAAGTTGGCAGGGTATGCTCAGACGTGAGTCCCTTGCTCACTTTGCCACTGGAGTCAAGCAAGCCCGGCTGAAGACGGCTGTAATGCCAGAAACCGGTCCTGGGAAGCTTGATTCCGGTCCAGGGAAGATATGGCTTGGCAGTTCGGGCTGAACTGTTCCCATGAGGCACAGGGTCAGACTGATTTGCATATGGCCGTGTCTGAACTGGGGTGGCGGAGTGAGCTAAAGAACGGTGATGCATTAAACCCAGATCAGTTGACTGGGGGTGAGTGTTTGTATTGTCAACGCTCCGTCCATCATCACCTTTGGTTTTTCTTTGTTCGCCCTAAGTTGGCAGGGTATGCTCAGACGTGAGTCCCTTGCTCACTTTGCCACTAGAGTCAAGCAAGCCCGGCTGAAGACGGCTGTACTGCCAGAAACCAGTCCTGGGAAGCTTGATTCCGGTCCAGGGAAGACATGGCTTGGCAGTTCTGGCTGGACTGTTCCCATGAGGCACAGGGTCAGACTGATTTACATATGGCCGTGTCTGAACTGGGGTGGCGGAGTGAGCTAAGGAACGGTGATGGATTAAACCCAGATCAGTTGACTGGGGGTGAGTGTTTGTATTGTCAACGCTCCGTCCATCATCACATTTGGTTTTTCTTTGTTCGTCCTAAGTTGGCAGGGTATGCTCAGACGTGAGTCCCTTGCTCACTTTGCCACTGGAGTCAAGCAAGCCCGGCTGAAGACGGCTGTAATGCCAGAAACCGGTCCTGGGAAGCTTGATTCCGGTCCAGGGAAGACATGGCTTGGCAGTTCGGGGGCTGGACTGTTCCCATGAGGCACAGGGTCAGACTGATTTGCATATCGCCATGTCTGAACAGGGGTGGCGGAGTGAGCTAAAGAACAGTGATGGATTAAACCCAGATCAGTTGACTGGGGGTGAGTGTTTGTATTGTCAACGCTCCGTCCATCATCACCTTTGGTTTTTCTTTGTTCGCCCTAAGTTGGCAGGGTATGCTCAGACGTGAGTCCCTTGCTCACTTTGCCACTGGAGTCATGCAAGCCCGGCTGAAGACGGCTGTAATGCCCGAAACCGGTCCTGGGAAGCTTGATTCCGGTCCAGGGAAGACATGGTTTGGCAGTTCGGGCTGGACTGTTCCCATGAGGCACAGGGTCAGACTGATTTGCATATGGCCGTGTCTGAACTGGGGTGGCGGAGTGAGCTAAAGAACGTGATGGATTAAACCCAGATCAGTTGACTGGGGGTGAGTGTTTGTATTGTCAACGCTCCGTCCATCATCACCTTTGGTTTTTCCTTGTTCGCCCTAAGTTGGCAGGGTATGCTCAGACGTGAGTCCCTTGCTCACTTTGCCACTGGAGTCAAGCAAGCCCGGCTGAAGACGGCTGTAATGCCAGAAACCGGTCCTGGGAAGCTTGATTCCGGTCCAGGGAAGACATGGCTTGGCAGTTCGGGCTGGACTGTTCCCATGAGGCACAGGGTCAGACTGATTTGCATATGGCTGTGTCTGAACTGGGGTGGCGGAGTGAGCTAAAGAACGGTGTAGGATTAAACCCAGATCAGTTGACTGGGGGTGAGTGTTTGTATTGTCAACGCTCCGTCCATCATCACCTTTGGTTTTTCTTTGTTCGCCCTAAGTTGGCAGGGTATGCTCAGACGTGAGTCCCTTGCTCACTTTGCCACTGGAGTCACGCAAGCCCGGCTGAAGATGGCTGTAATGCCAGAAACCGGTCCTGGGAAGCTTGATTCCGGTCCAGGGAAGACATGGCTTGGCAGTTCAGGCTGGACTGTTCCCGTGAGGCACAGGGTCAGACTGATTTGCATATGGCCGTGTCTGAACTGGGGTGGCGGAGTGAGCTAAAGAACGGTGATGGATTAAACCCAGATCAGTTGACTGGGGGTGAGTGTTTGTATTGTCAACGCTCCGTCCATCATCACCTTTGGTTTTTCTTTGTTCGCCCTAAGTTGGCAGGGTATGCTCAGACGTGAGTCCCTTGCTCACTTTGCCACTGGAGTCAAGCAAGCCCGGCTGAAGACGGCTGTAATGCCAGAAACCGGTCCTGGGAAGCTTGATTCCGGTCCAGGGAAGATATGGCTTGGCAGTTCGGGCTGAACTGTTCCCATGAGGCACAGGGTCAGACTGATTTGCATATGGCCGTGTCTGAACTGGGGTGGCGGAGTGAGCTAAAGAACGGTGATGCATTAAACCCAGATCAGTTGACTGGGGGTGAGTGTTTGTATTGTCAACGCTCCGTCCATCATCACCTTTGGTTTTTCTTTGTTCGCCCTAAGTTGGCAGGGTATGCTCAGACGTGAGTCCCTTGCTCACTTTGCCACTAGAGTCAAGCAAGCCCGGCTGAAGACGGCTGTACTGCCAGAAACCAGTCCTGGGAAGCTTGATTCCGGTCCAGGGAAGACATGGCTTGGCAGTTCTGGCTGGACTGTTCCCATGAGGCACAGGGTCAGACTGATTTACATATGGCCGTGTCTGAACTGGGGTGGCGGAGTGAGCTAAGGAACGGTGATGGATTAAACCCAGATCAGTTGACTGGGGGTGAGTGTTTGTATTGTCAACGCTCCGTCCATCATCACATTTGGTTTTTCTTTGTTCGTCCTAAGTTGGCAGGGTATGCTCAGACGTGAGTCCCTTGCTCACTTTGCCACTGGAGTCAAGCAAGCCCGGCTGAAGACGGCTGTAATGCCAGAAACCGGTCCTGGGAAGCTTGATTCCGGTCCAGGGAAGACATGGCTTGGCAGTTCGGGGGCTGGACTGTTCCCATGAGGCACAGGGTCAGACTGATTTGCATATCGCCATGTCTGAACAGGGGTGGCGGAGGGAGCTAAAGAACAGTGATGGATTAAACCCAGATCAGTTGACTGGGGGTGAGTGTTTGTATTGTCAACGCTCCGTCCATCATCACCTTTGGTTTTTCTTTGTTCGCCCTAAGTTGGCAGGGTATGCTCAGACGTGAGTCCCTTGCTCACTTTGCCACTGGAGTCAAGCAAGCCCGGCTGAAGACGGCTGTAATGCCAGAAACCAGTCCTGGGAAGCTTGATTCCGGTCCAGGGAAGACATGGCTTGGCAGTTCGGGCTGGACTGTTCCCATAAGGCACAGGGTCAGACTGATTTGCATATGGCCGTGTCTGAACTGGGGTGGCGGAGTGAGCTAAAGAACGGTGATGGATTAAACCCAGATCAGTTGACTGGGGGTGAGTGTTTGTATTGTCAACGCTCCGTCCATCATCACCTTTGGTTTTTCTTTGTTCGCCCTAAGTTGGCAGGGTATGCTCAGACGTGAGTCCCTTGCTCACTTTGCCACTGGAGTCAAGCAAGCCCGGCTGAAGACGGCTGTAATGCCCGAAACCGGTCCTGGGAAGCTTGATTCCGGTCCAGGGAAGACATGGTTTGGCAGTTCGGGCAGGACTGTTCCCATGAGGCACAGGGTCAGACTGATTTGCATATGGCCGTGTCTGAACTGGGGTGGCGGAGTGAGCTAAAGAACGGTGATGGATTAAACCCAGATCAGTTGACTGGGGGGGGAGTGTTTGTATTGTCAACGCTCCGTCCATCATCACCTTTGGTTTTTCTTTGTTCGCCCTAAGTTGGCAGGGTATGCTCAGACGTGAGTCCCTTGCTCACTTTGCCACTGGAGTCACGCAAGCCCGGCTGAAGATGGCTGTAATGCCAGAAACCGGTCCTGGGAAGCTTGATTCCGGTCCAGGGAAGACATGGCTTGGCAGTTCAGGCTGGACTGTTCCCATGAGGCACAGGGTCAGACTGATTTGCATATGGCCGTGTCTGAACTGGGGTGGCGGAGTGAGCTAAAGAACGGTGATGGATTAAACCCAGATCAGTTGACTGGGGGTGAGTGTTTGTATTGTCAACGCTCCGTCCATCATCACCTTTGGTTTTTCTTTGTTCGCCCTAAGTTGGCAGGGTATGCTCAGACGTGAGTCCCTTGCTCACTTTGCCACTGGAGTCAAGCAAGCCCGGCTGAAGACGGCTGTAATGCCAGAAACCGGTCCTGGGAAGCTTGATTCCGGTCCAGGGAAGATATGGCGTGGCAGTTCGAGCTGGACTGTTCCCATGAGGCACAGGGTCAGACTGATTTGCATATGGCCGTGTCTGAACTGGGGTGGCAGAGTGAGCTAAAGAACGGTGATGGATTAAACCCAGATCAGTTGACTGGGGGTGAGTGTTTGTATTGTCAACTCTCCGTCCATCATCACCTTTGGTTTTTCTTTGTTCGCCCTAAGTTGGCAGGGTATGCTCAGACGTGAGTCCCTTGCTCACTTTGCCACTAGAGTCAAGCAAGCCCGGCTGAAGACGGCTGTAATGCCAGAAACCAGTCCTGGGAAGCTTGATTCCGGTCCAGGGAAGACATGGCTTGGCAGTTCTGGCTGGACTGTTCCCATGAGGCACAGGGTCAGACTGATTTACATATGGCCGTGTCTGAACTGGGGTGGCGGAGTGAGCTAAGGAACGGTGATGGATTAATCCCAGATCAGTTGACTGGGGGTGAGTGTTTGTATTGTCAACGCTCCGTCCATCATCACATTTGGTTTTTCTTTGTTCGCCCTAAGTTGGCAGGGTATGCTCAGACGTGAGTCCCTTGCTCACTTTGCCACTGGAGTCAAGCAAGCCCGGCTGAAGACGGCTGTAATGCCAGAAACCGGTCCTGGGAAGCTTGATTCCGGTCCAGGGAAGACATGGCTTGGCAGTTCGGGGGCTGGACTGTTCCCATGAGGCACAGGGTCAGACTGATTTGCATATCGCCATGTCTGAACAGGGGTGGCGGAGTGAGCTAAAGAACGGTGATGGATTAAACCCAGATCAGTTGACTGGGGGTGAGTGTTTGTATTGTCAACACTCCGTCCATCATCACCTTTGGTTTTTCTTTGTTCGCCCTAAGTTGGCAGGGTATGCTCAGACGGGAGTCCCTTGCTCACTTTGCCACTGGAGTCAAGCAAGCCCGGCTGAAGACGGCTGTAATGCCAGAAACCGGTCCTGGGAAGCTTGATTCCGGTCCAGGGAAGACATGACTTGGCAGTTCGGGCTGGACTGTTCCCATGAGGCACAGGGTCAGACTGATTTGCATATGGCCGTGTCTGAACTGGGGTGGCGGAGTGAGCTAAAGAACGGTGATGGATTAAACCCAGATCAGTTGACTGGGGGTGAGTGTTTGTATTGTCAACGCTCCGTCCATCATCACCTTTGGTTTTTCTTTGTTCGCCCTAAGTTGGCAGGGTATGCTCAGACGTGAGTCCCTTGCTCACTTTGCCACTGGAGTCAAGCAAGCCCGGCTGAAGACGGCTGTAATGCCAGAAACCGGTCCTGGGAAGCTTGATTCCGGTCCAGGGAAGATATGGCGTGGCAGTTCGAGCTGGACTGTTCCCATGAGGCACAGGGTCAGACTGATTTGCATATGGCCGTGTCTGAACTGGGGTGGCGGAGTGAGCTAAAGAACGGTGATGGATTAAACCCAGATCAGTTGACTGGGGGTGAGTGTTTGTATTGTCAACGCTCCGTCCATCATCACCTTTGGTTTTTCTTTGTTCGCCCTAAGTTGGCAGGGTATGCTCAGACGTGAGTCCCTTGCTCACTTTGCCACTGGAGTCACGCAAGCCCGGCTGAAGATGGCTGTAATGCCAGAAACCGGTCCTGGGAAGCTTGATTCCGGTCCAGGGAAGACATGGCTTGGCAGTTCAGGCTGGACTGTTCCCGTGAGGCACAGGGTCAGACTGATTTGCATATGGCCGTGTCTGAACTGGGGTGGCGGAGTGAGCTAAAGAACGGTGATGGATTAAACCCAGATCAGTTGACTGGGGGTGAGTGTTTGTATTGTCAACGCTCCGTCCATCATCACCTTTGGTTTTTCTTTGTTCGCCCTAAGTTGGCAGGGTATGCTCAGACGTGAGTCCCTTGCTCACTTTGCCACTGGAGTCAAGCAAGCCCGGCTGAAGACGGCTGTAATGCCAGAAACCGGTCCTGGGAAGCTTGATTCCGGTCCAGGGAAGATATGGCTTGGCAGTTCGGGCTGAACTGTTCCCATGAGGCACAGGGTCAGACTGATTTGCATATGGCCGTGTCTGAACTGGGGTGGCGGAGTGAGCTAAAGAACGGTGATGCATTAAACCCAGATCAGTTGACTGGGGGTGAGTGTTTGTATTGTCAACGCTCCGTCCATCATCACCTTTGGTTTTTCTTTGTTCGCCCTAAGTTGGCAGGGTATGCTCAGACGTGAGTCCCTTGCTCACTTTGCCACTAGAGTCAAGCAAGCCCGGCTGAAGACGGCTGTACTGCCAGAAACCAGTCCTGGGAAGCTTGATTCCGGTCCAGGGAAGACATGGCTTGGCAGTTCTGGCTGGACTGTTCCCATGAGGCACAGGGTCAGACTGATTTACATATGGCCGTGTCTGAACTGGGGTGGCGGAGTGAGCTAAGGAACGGTGATGGATTAAACCCAGATCAGTTGACTGGGGGTGAGTGTTTGTATTGTCAACGCTCCGTCCATCATCACATTTGGTTTTTCTTTGTTCGTCCTAAGTTGGCAGGGTATGCTCAGACGTGAGTCCCTTGCTCACTTTGCCACTGGAGTCAAGCAAGCCCGGCTGAAGACGGCTGTAATGCCAGAAACCGGTCCTGGGAAGCTTGATTCCGGTCCAGGGAAGACATGGCTTGGCAGTTCGGGGGCTGGACTGTTCCCATGAGGCACAGGGTCAGACTGATTTGCATATCGCCATGTCTGAACAGGGGTGGCGGAGGGAGCTAAAGAACAGTGATGGATTAAACCCAGATCAGTTGACTGGGGGTGAGTGTTTGTATTGTCAACGCTCCGTCCATCATCACCTTTGGTTTTTCTTTGTTCGCCCTAAGTTGGCAGGGTATGCTCAGACGTGAGTCCCTTGCTCACTTTGCCACTGGAGTCAAGCAAGCCCGGCTGAAGACGGCTGTAATGCCAGAAACCAGTCCTGGGAAGCTTGATTCCGGTCCAGGGAAGACATGGCTTGGCAGTTCGGGCTGGACTGTTCCCATAAGGCACAGGGTCAGACTGATTTGCATATGGCCGTGTCTGAACTGGGGTGGCGGAGTGAGCTAAAGAACGGTGATGGATTAAACCCAGATCAGTTGACTGGGGGTGAGTGTTTGTATTGTCAACGCTCCGTCCATCATCACCTTTGGTTTTTCTTTGTTCGCCCTAAGTTGGCAGGGTATGCTCAGACGTGAGTCCCTTGCTCACTTTGCCACTGGAGTCAAGCAAGCCCGGCTGAAGACGGCTGTAATGCCCGAAACCGGTCCTGGGAAGCTTGATTCCGGTCCAGGGAAGACATGGTTTGGCAGTTCGGGCAGGACTGTTCCCATGAGGCACAGGGTCAGACTGATTTGCATATGGCCGTGTCTGAACTGGGGTGGCGGAGTGAGCTAAAGAACGGTGATGGATTAAACCCAGATCAGTTGACTGGGGGGGGAGTGTTTGTATTGTCAACGCTCCGTCCATCATCACCTTTGGTTTTTCTTTGTTCGCCCTAAGTTGGCAGGGTATGCTCAGACGTGAGTCCCTTGCTCACTTTGCCACTGGAGTCACGCAAGCCCGGCTGAAGATGGCTGTAATGCCAGAAACCGGTCCTGGGAAGCTTGATTCCGGTCCAGGGAAGACATGGCTTGGCAGTTCAGGCTGGACTGTTCCCATGAGGCACAGGGTCAGACTGATTTGCATATGGCCGTGTCTGAACTGGGGTGGCGGAGTGAGCTAAAGAACGGTGATGGATTAAACCCAGATCAGTTGACTGGGGGTGAGTGTTTGTATTGTCAACGCTCCGTCCATCATCACCTTTGGTTTTTCTTTGTTCGCCCTAAGTTGGCAGGGTATGCTCAGACGTGAGTCCCTTGCTCACTTTGCCACTGGAGTCAAGCAAGCCCGGCTGAAGACGGCTGTAATGCCAGAAACCGGTCCTGGGAAGCTTGATTCCGGTCCAGGGAAGATATGGCGTGGCAGTTCGAGCTGGACTGTTCCCATGAGGCACAGGGTCAGACTGATTTGCATATGGCCGTGTCTGAACTGGGGTGGCAGAGTGAGCTAAAGAACGGTGATGGATTAAACCCAGATCAGTTGACTGGGGGTGAGTGTTTGTATTGTCAACTCTCCGTCCATCATCACCTTTGGTTTTTCTTTGTTCGCCCTAAGTTGGCAGGGTATGCTCAGACGTGAGTCCCTTGCTCACTTTGCCACTAGAGTCAAGCAAGCCCGGCTGAAGACGGCTGTAATGCCAGAAACCAGTCCTGGGAAGCTTGATTCCGGTCCAGGGAAGACATGGCTTGGCAGTTCTGGCTGGACTGTTCCCATGAGGCACAGGGTCAGACTGATTTACATATGGCCGTGTCTGAACTGGGGTGGCGGAGTGAGCTAAGGAACGGTGATGGATTAATCCCAGATCAGTTGACTGGGGGTGAGTGTTTGTATTGTCAACGCTCCGTCCATCATCACATTTGGTTTTTCTTTGTTCGCCCTAAGTTGGCAGGGTATGCTCAGACGTGAGTCCCTTGCTCACTTTGCCACTGGAGTCAAGCAAGCCCGGCTGAAGACGGCTGTAATGCCAGAAACCGGTCCTGGGAAGCTTGATTCCGGTCCAGGGAAGACATGGCTTGGCAGTTCGGGGGCTGGACTGTTCCCATGAGGCACAGGGTCAGACTGATTTGCATATCGCCATGTCTGAACAGGGGTGGCGGAGTGAGCTAAAGAACGGTGATGGATTAAACCCAGATCAGTTGACTGGGGGTGAGTGTTTGTATTGTCAACACTCCGTCCATCATCACCTTTGGTTTTTCTTTGTTCGCCCTAAGTTGGCAGGGTATGCTCAGACGGGAGTCCCTTGCTCACTTTGCCACTGGAGTCAAGCAAGCCCGGCTGAAGACGGCTGTAATGCCAGAAACCGGTCCTGGGAAGCTTGATTCCGGTCCAGGGAAGACATGACTTGGCAGTTCGGGCTGGACTGTTCCCATGAGGCACAGGGTCAGACTGATTTGCATATGGCCGTGTCTGAACTGGGGTGGCGGAGTGAGCTAAAGAACGGTGATGGATTAAACCCAGATCAGTTGACTGGGGGTGAGTGTTTGTATTGTCAACGCTCCGTCCATCATCACCTTTGGTTTTTCTTTGTTCGCCCTAAGTTGGCAGGGTATGCTCAGACGTGAGTCCCTTGCTCACTTTGCCACTGGAGTCAAGCAAGCCCGGCTGAAGACGGCTGTAATGCCAGAAACCGGTCCTGGGAAGCTTGATTCCGGTCCAGGGAAGATATGGCGTGGCAGTTCGAGCTGGACTGTTCCCATGAGGCACAGGGTCAGACTGATTTGCATATGGCCGTGTCTGAACTGGGGTGGCGGAGTGAGCTAAAGAACGGTGATGGATTAAACCCAGATCAGTTGACTGGGGGTGAGTGTTTGTATTGTCAACGCTCCGTCCATCATCACCTTTGGTTTTTCTTTGTTCGCCCTAAGTTGGCAGGGTATGCTCAGACGGGAGTCCCTTGCTCACTTTGCCACTGGAGTCAAGCAAGCCCGGCTGAAGACGGCTGTAATGCCAGAAACCGGTCCTGGGAAGCTTGATTCCGGTCCAGGGAAGACATGACTTGGCAGTTCGGGCTGGACTGTTCCCATGAGGCACAGGGTCAGACTGATTTACATATGGCCGTGTCTGAACTGGGGTGGCGGAGTGAGCTAAGGAACGGTGATGGATTAAACCCAGATCAGTTGACTGGGGGTGAGTGTTTGTATTGTCAACGCTCCGTCCATCATCACATTTGGTTTTTCTTTGTTCGTCCTAAGTTGGCAGGGTATGCTCAGACGTGAGTCCCTTGCTCACTTTGCCACTGGAGTCAAGCAAGCCCGGCTGAAGACGGCTGTAATGCCAGAAACCGGTCCTGGGAAGCTTGATTCCGGTCCAGGGAAGACATGGCTTGGCAGTTCGGGGGCTGGACTGTTCCCATGAGGCACAGGGTCAGACTGATTTGCATATCGCCATGTCTGAACAGGGGTGGCGGAGTGAGCTAAAGAACAGTGATGGATTAAACCCAGATCAGTTGACTGGGGGTGAGTGTTTGTATTGTCAACGCTCCGTCCATCATCACCTTTGGTTTTTCTTTGTTCGCCCTAAGTTGGCAGGGTATGCTCAGACGTGAGTCCCTTGCTCACTTTGCCACTGGAGTCAAGCAAGCCCGGCTGAAGACGGCTGTAATGCCAGAAACCAGTCCTGGGAAGCTTGATTCCGGTCCAGGGAAGACATGGCTTGGCAGTTCGGGCTGGACTGTTCCCATAAGGCACAGGGTCAGACTGATTTGCATATGGCCGTGTCTGAACTGGGGTGGTGGAGTGAGCTAAAGAACGGTGATGGATTAAACCCAGATCAGTTGACTGGGGGTGAGTGTTTGTATTGTCAACGCTCCGTCCATCATCACCTTTGGTTTTTCTTTGTTCGCCCTAAGTTGGCAGGGTATGCTCAGACGTGAGTCCCTTGCTCACTTTGCCACTGGAGTCAAGCAAGCCCGGCTGAAGACGGCTGTAATGCCCGAAACCGGTCCTGGGAAGCTTGATTTCGGTCCAGGGAAGACATGGTTTGGCAGTTCGGGCAGGACTGTTCCCATGAGGCACAGGGTCAGACTGATTTGCATATGGCCGTGTCTGAACTGGGGTGGCGGAGTGAGCTAAAGAACGGTGATGGATTAAACCCAGATCAGTTGACTGGGGGGGAGTGTTTGTATTGTCAACGCTCCGTCCATCATCACCTTTGGTTTTTCTTTGTTCGCCCTAAGTTGGCAGGGTATGCTCAGACGTGAGTCCCTTGCTCACATTGCCACTGGAGTCACGCAAGCCCGGCTGAAGATGGCTGTAATGCCAGAAACCGGTCCTGGGAAGCTTGATTCCGGTCCAGGGAAGACATGGCTTGGCAGTTCAGGCTGGACTGTTCCCATGAGGCACAGGGTCAGACTGATTTGCATATGGCCGTGTCTGAACTGGGGTGGCGGAGTGAGCTAAAGAACGGTGATGGATTAAACCCAGATCAGTTGACTGGGGGTGAGTGTTTGTATTGTCAACTCTCCGTCCATCATCACCTTTGGTTTTTCTTTGTTCGCCCTAAGTTGGCAGGGTATGCTCAGACGTGAGTCCCTTGCTCACTTTGCCACTAGAGTCAAGCAAGCCCGGCTGAAGACGGCTGTAATGCCAGAAACCAGTCCTGGGAAGCTTGATTCCGGTCCAGGGAAGACATGGCTTGGCAGTTCTGGCTGGACTGTTCCCATGAGGCACAGGGTCAGACTGATTTACATATGGCCGTGTCTGAACTGGGGTGGCGGAGTGAGCTAAGGAACGGTGATGGATTAATCCCAGATCAGTTGACTGGGGGTGAGTGTTTGTATTGTCAACGCTCCGTCCATCATCACATTTGGTTTTTCTTTGTTCGCCCTAAGTTGGCAGGGTATGCTCAGACGTGAGTCCCTTGCTCACTTTGCCACTGGAGTCAAGCAAGCCCGGCTGAAGACGGCTGTAATGCCAGAAACCGGTCCTGGGAAGCTTGATTCCGGTCCAGGGAAGACATGGCTTGGCAGTTCGGGGGCTGGACTGTTCCCATGAGGCACAGGGTCAGACTGATTTGCATATCGCCATGTCTGAACAGGGGTGGCGGAGTGAGCTAAAGAACGGTGATGGATTAAACCCAGATCAGTTGACTGGGGGTGAGTGTTTGTATTGTCAACACTCCGTCCATCATCACCTTTGGTTTTTCTTTGTTCGCCCTAAGTTGGCAGGGTATGCTCAGACGGGAGTCCCTTGCTCACTTTGCCACTGGAGTCAAGCAAGCCCGGCTGAAGACGGCTGTAATGCCAGAAACCGGTCCTGGGAAGCTTGATTCCGGTCCAGGGAAGACATGACTTGGCAGTTCGGGCTGGACTGTTCCCATGAGGCACAGGGTCAGACTGATTTGCATATGGCCGTGTCTGAACTGGGGTGGCGGAGTGAGCTAAAGAA
Organism: Lissotriton helveticus; assembly: GCF_964261635.1. Taxonomy (NCBI): domain Eukaryota; kingdom Metazoa; phylum Chordata; class Amphibia; order Caudata; family Salamandridae; genus Lissotriton; species Lissotriton helveticus. The sequence goes on from NC_136059.1 coordinate 648,557,263, forward strand.
CGGTGATGGATTAAACCCAGATCAGTTGACTGGGGGTGAGTGTTTGTATTGTCAACGCTCCGTCCATCATCACCTTTGGTTTTTCTTTGTTCGCCCTAAGTTGGCAGGGTATGCTCAGACGTGAGTCCCTTGCTCACTTTGCCACTGGAGTCAAGCAAGCCCGGCTGAAGACGGCTGTAATGCCAGAAACCGGTCCTGGGAAGCTTGATTCCGGTCCAGGGAAGATATGGCGTGGCAGTTCGAGCTGGACTGTTCCCATGAGGCACAGGGTCAGACTGATTTGCATATGGCCGTGTCTGAACTGGGGTGGCGGAGTGAGCTAAAGAACGGTGATGGATTAAACCCAGATCAGTTGACTGGGGGTGAGTGTTTGTATTGTCAACTCTCCGTCCATCATCACCTTTGGTTTTTCTTTGTTCGCCCTAAGTTGGCAGGGTATGCTCAGACGTGAGTCCCTTGCTCACTTTGCCACTAGAGTCAAGCAAGCCCGGCTGAAGACGGCTGTAATGCCAGAAACCAGTCCTGGGAAGCTTGATTCCGGTCCAGGGAAGACATGGCTTGGCAGTTCTGGCTGGACTGTTCCCATGAGGCACAGGGTCAGACTGATTTACATATGGCCGTGTCTGAACTGGGGTGGCGGAGTGAGCTAAGGAACGGTGATGGATTAATCCCAGATCAGTTGACTGGGGGTGAGTGTTTGTATTGTCAACGCTCCGTCCATCATCACATTTGGTTTTTCTTTGTTCGCCCTAAGTTGGCAGGGTATGCTCAGACGTTAGTCCCTTGCTCACTTTGCCACTGGAGTCAAGCAAGCCCGGCTGAAGACGGCTGTAATGCCAGAAACCGGTCCTGGGAAGCTTGATTCCGGTCCAGGGAAGACATGGCTTGGCAGTTCGGGGGCTGGACTGTTCCCATGAGGCACAGGGTCAGACTGATTTGCATATCGCCATGTCTGAACAGGGGTGGCGGAGTGAGCTAAAGAACGGTGATGGATTAAACCCAGATCAGTTGACTGGGGGTGAGTGTTTGTATTGTCAACACTCCGTCCATCATCACCTTTGGTTTTTCTTTGTTCGCCCTAAGTTGGCAGGGTATGCTCAGACGGGAGTCCCTTGCTCACTTTGCCACTGGAGTCAAGCAAGCCCGGCTGAAGACGGCTGTAATGCCAGAAACCGGTCCTGGGAAGCTTTATTCTGGTCCAGGGAAGACATGGCTTGGCAGTTCGGGCTGGACTGTTCCCATGAGGCACAGGGTCAGACTGATTTGCATATGGCCATGTCTGGACAGGGGTGGCGGAGTGAGCTAAAGAACGGTGATGGATTAAACCCAGATCAGTTGACTGGGGGTGAGTGTTTGTATTGTCAACGCTCCGTCCATCATCACCTTTGGTTTTTCTTTGTTCGCCCTAAGTTGGCAGGGTATGCTCAGACGTGAGTCCCTTGCTCACTTTGCCACTGGAGTCAAGCAAGCCCGGCTGAAGACGGCTGTAATGCCAGAAACCGGTCCTGGGAAGCTTGATTCCGGTCCAGGGAAGACATGGCTTGGCAGTTCGGGGGCTGGACTGTTCCCATGAGGCACAGGGTCAGACTGATTTGCATATCGCCATGTCTGAACAGGGGTGGCGGAGTGAGCTAAAGAACGGTGATGGATTAAACCCAGATCAGTTGACTGGGGGTGAGTGTTTGTATTGTCAACGCTCCGTCCATCATCACCTTTGGTTTTTCTTTGTTCGCCCTAAGTTGGCAGGGTATGCTCAGACGGGAGTCCCTTGCTCACTTTGCCACTGGAGTCAAGCAAGCCCGGCTGAAGACGGCTGTAATGCCAGAAACCGGTCCTGGGAAGCTTGATTCCGGTCCAGGGAAGACATGACTTGGCAGTTCGGGCTGGACTGTTCCCAGAGGCACAGGGTCAGACTGATTTGCATATGGCCGTGTCTGAACTGGGGTGGCGGAGTGAGCTAAAGAACGGTGATGGATTAAACCCAGATCAGTTGACTGGGGGTGAGTGTTTGTATTGTCAACGCTCCGTCCATCATCACCTTTGGTTTTTCTTTGTTCGCCCTAAGTTGGCAGGGTATGCTCAGACGTGAGTCCCTTGCTCACTTTGCCACTGGAGTCAAGCAAGCCCGGCTGAAGACGGCTGTAATGCCAGAAACCGGTCCTGGGAAGCTTGATTCCGGTCCAGGGAAGATATGGCGTGGCAGTTCGAGCTGGACTGTTCCCATGAGGCACAGGGTCAGACTGATTTGCATATGGCCGTGTCTGAACTGGGGTGGCGGAGTGAGCTAAAGAACGGTGATGGATTAAACCCAGATCAGTTGACTGGGGGTGAGTGTTTGTATTGTCAACTCTCCGTCCATCATCACCTTTGGTTTTTCTTTGTTCGCCCTAAGTTGGCAGGGTATGCTCAGACGTGAGTCCCTTGCTCACTTTGCCACTAGAGTCAAGCAAGCCCGGCTGAAGACGGCTGTAATGCCAGAAACCAGTCCTGGGAAGCTTGATTCCGGTCCAGGGAAGACATGGCTTGGCAGTTCTGGCTGGACTGTTCCCATGAGGCACAGGGTCAGACTGATTTACATATGGCCGTGTCTGAACTGAGGTGGCGGAGTGAGCTAAGGAACGGTGATGGATTAATCCCAGATCAGTTGACTGGGGGTGAGTGTTTGTATTGTCAACGCTCCGTCCATCATCACATTTGGTTTTTCTTTGTTCGCCCTAAGTTGGCAGGGTATGCTCAGACGTGAGTCCCTTGCTCACTTTGCCACTGGAGTCAAGCAAGCCCGGCTGAAGACGGCTGTAATGCCAGAAACCGGTCCTGGGAAGCTTGATTCCGGTCCAGGGAAGACATGGCTTGGCAGTTCGGGGGCTGGACTGTTCCCATGAGGCACAGGGTCAGACTGATTTGCATATCGCCATGTCTGAACAGGGGTGGCGGAGTGAGCTAAAGAACGGTGATGGATTAAACCCAGATCAGTTGACTGGGGGTGAGTGTTTGTATTGTCAACACTCCGTCCATCATCACCTTTGGTTTTTCTTTGTTCGCCCTAAGTTGGCAGGGTATGCTCAGACGGGAGTCCCTTGCTCACTTTGCCACTGGAGTCAAGCAAGCCCGGCTGAAGACGGCTGTAATGCCAGAAACCGGTCCTGGGAAGCTTTATTCTGGTCCAGGGAAGACATGGCTTGGCAGTTCGGGCTGGACTGTTCCCATGAGGCACAGGGTCAGACTGATTTGCATATGGCCATGTCTGAACAGGGGTGGCGGAGTGAGCTAAAGAACGGTGATGGATTAAACCCAGATCAGTTGACTGGGGGTGAGTGTTTGTATTGTCAACGCTCCGTCCATCATCACCTTTGGTTTTTCTTTGTTCGCCCTAAGTTGGCAGGGTATGCTCAGACGTGAGTCCCTTGCTCACTTTGCCACTGGAGTCAAGCAAGCCCTGCTGAAGACGGCTGTAATGCCAGAAACCGGTCCTGGGAAGCTTGATTCTGGTCCAGGGTTGACATGGCTTGGCAGTTCGGGCTGGACTGTTCCCATGAGGCACAGGGTCAGACTGATTTGCATATGGCCGTGTCTGAACTGGGGTGGCGGAGTGAGCTAAAGAACGTGATGGATTAAACCCAGATCAGTTGACTGGGGGTGAGTGTTTGTATTGTCAACGCTCCGTCCATCATCACCTTTGTTTTTTCCTTGTTCGCCCTAAGTTGGCAGGGTATGCTCAGACGTGAGTCCCTTGCTCACTTTGCCACTGGAGTCAAGCAAGCCCGGCTGAAGACGGCTGTAATGCCAGAAACCGGTCCTGGGAAGCTTGATTCCGGTCCAGGGAAGACATGGCTTGGCAGTTCGGGCTGGACTGTTCCCATGAGGCACAGGGTCAGACTGATTTGCATATGGCTGTGTCTGAACTGGGGTGGCGGAGTGAGCTAAAGAACGGTGTAGGATTAAACCCAGATCAGTTGACTGGGGGTGAGTGTTTGTATTGTCAACGCTCCGTCCATCATCACCTTTGGTTTTTCTTTGTTCGCCCTAAGTTGGCAGGGTATGCTCAGACGTGAGTCCCTTGCTCACTTTGCCACTGGAGTCACGCAAGCCCGGCTGAAGATGGCTGTAATGCCAGAAACCGGTCCTGGGAAGCTTGATTCCGGTCCAGGGAAGACATGGCTTGGCAGTTCAGGCTGGACTGTTCCCGTGAGGCACAGGGTCAGACTGATTTGCATATGGCCGTGTCTGAACTGGGGTGGCGGAGTGAGCTAAAGAACGGTGATGGATTAAACCCAGATCAGTTGACTGGGGGTGAGTGTTTGTATTGTCAACGCTCCGTCCATCATCACCTTTGGTTTTTCTTTGTTCGCCCTAAGTTGGCAGGGTATGCTCAGACGTGAGTCCCTTGCTCACTTTGCCACTGGAGTCAAGCAAGCCCGGCTGAAGACGGCTGTAATGCCAGAAACCGGTCCTGGGAAGCTTGATTCCGGTCCAGGGAAGATATGGCTTGGCAGTTCGGGCTGCACTGTTCCCATGAGGCACAGGGTCAGACTGATTTGCATATGGCCGTGTCTGAACTGGGGTGGCGGAGTGAGCTAAAGAACGGTGATGCATTAAACCCAGATCAGTTGACTGGGGGTGAGTGTTTGTATTGTCAACGCTCCGTCCATCATCACCTTTGGTTTTTCTTTGTTCGCCCTAAGTTGGCAGGGTATGCTCAGACGTGAGTCCCTTGCTCACTTTGCCACTGGAGTCAAGCAAGCCCGGCTGAAGACGGCTGTAATGCCAGAAACCGGTCCTGGGAAGCTTGATTCCGGTCCAGGGAAGACATGACTTGGCAGTTCGGGCTGGACTGTTCCCATGAGGCACAGGGTCAGACTGATTTGCATATGGCCGTGTCTGAACTGGGGTGGCGGAGTGAGCTAAAGAACGGTGATGGATTAAACCCAGATCAGTTGACTGGGGGTGAGTGTTTGTATTGTCAACGCTCCGTCCATCATCACCTTTGGTTTTTCTTTGTTCGCCCTAAGTTGGCAGGGTATGCTCAGACGTGAGTCCCTTGCTCACTTTGCCACTGGAGTCACGCAAGCCCGGCTGAAGATGGCTGTAATGCCAGAAACCGGTGCTGGGAAGCTTGATTCCGGTCCAGGGAAGACATGGCTTGGCAGTTCAGGCTGGACTGTTCCCATGAGGCACAGGGTCAGACTGATTTGCATATGGCCGTGTCTGAACTGGGGTGGCGGAGTGAGCTAAAGAACGGTGATGGATTAAACCCAGATCAGTTGACTGGGGGTGAGTGTTTGTATTGTCAACGCTCCGTCCATCATCACCTTTGGTTTTTCTTTGTTCGCCCTAAGTTGGCAGGGTATGCTCAGACGTGAGTCCCTTGCTCACTTTGCCACTGGAGTCAAGCAAGCCCGGCTGAAGACGGCTGTAATGCCAGAAACCGGTCCTGGGAAGCTTGATTCCGGTCCAGGGAAGATATGGCGTGGCAGTTCGAGCTGGACTGTTCCCATGAGGCACAGGGTCAGACTGATTTGCATATGGCCGTGTCTGAACTGGGGTGGCGGAGTGAGCTAAAGAACGGTGATGGATTAAACCCAGATCAGTTGACTGGGGGTGAGTGTTTGTATTGTCAACTCTCCGTCCATCATCACCTTTGGTTTTTCTTTGTTCGCCCTAAGTTGGCAGGGTATGCTCAGACGTGAGTCCCTTGCTCACTTTGCCACTAGAGTCAAGCAAGCCCGGCTGAAGACGGCTGTAATGCCAGAAACCAGTCCTGGGAAGCTTGATTCCGGTCCAGGGAAGACATGGCTTGGCAGTTCTGGCTGGACTGTTCCCATGAGGCACAGGGTCAGACTGATTTACATATGGCCGTGTCTGAACTGGGGTGGCGGAGTGAGCTAAGGAACGGTGATGGATTAATCCCAGATCAGTTGACTGGGGGTGAGTGTTTGTATTGTCAACGCTCCATCCATCATCACATTTGGTTTTTCTTTGTTCGCCCTAAGTTGGCAGGGTATGCTCAGACGTGAGTCCCTTGCTCACTTTGCCACTGGAGTCAAGCAAGCCCGGCTGAAGACGGCTGTAATGCCAGAAACCGGTCCTGGGAAGCTTGATTCCGGTCCAGGGAAGACATGGCTTGGCAGTTCGGGGGCTGGACTGTTCCCATGAGGCACAGGGTCAGACTGATTTGCATATCGCCATGTCTGAACAGGGGTGGCGGAGTGAGCTAAAGAACGGTGATGGATTAAACCCAGATCAGTTGACTGGGGGTGAGTGTTTGTATTGTCAACACTCCGTCCATCATCACCTTTGGTTTTTCTTTGTTCGCCCTAAGTTGGCAGGGTATGCTCAGACGGGAGTCCCTTGCTCACTTTGCCACTGGAGTCAAGCAAGCCCGGCTGAAGACGGCTGTAATGCCAGAAACCGGTCCTGGGAAGCTTGATTCCGGTCCAGGGAAGACATGACTTGGCAGTTCGGGCTGGACTGTTCCCATGAGGCACAGGGTCAGACTGATTTGCATATGGCCGTGTCTGAACTGGGGTGGCGGAGTGAGCTAAAGAACGGTGATGGATTAAACCCAGATCAGTTGACTGGGGGTGAGTGTTTGTATTGTCAACGCTCCGTCCATCATCACCTTTGGTTTTTCTTTGTTCGCCCTAAGTTGGCAGGGTATGCTCAGACGTGAGTCCCTTGCTCACTTTGCCACTGGAGTCATGCAAGCCCGGCTGAAGATGGCTGTAATGCCAGAAACCGGTCCTGGGAAGCTTGATTCCGGTCCAGGGAAGACATGGCTTGGCAGTTCAGGCTGGACTGTTCCCATGAGGCACAGGGTCAGACTGATTTGCATATGGCCGTGTCTGAACTGGGGTGGCGGAGTGAGCTAAAGAACGGTGATGGATTAAACCCAGATCAGTTGACTGGGGGTGAGTGTTTGTATTGTCAACGCTCCGTCCATCATCACCTTTGGTTTTTCTTTGTTCGCCCTAAGTTGGCAGGGTATGCTCAGACGTGAGTCCCTTGCTCACTTTGCCACTGGAGTCAAGCAAGCCCGGCTGAAGACGGCTGTAATGCCAGAAACCGGTCCTGGGAAGCTTGATTCCGGTCCAGGGAAGATATGGCGTGGCAGTTCGAGCTGGACTGTTCCCATGAGGCACAGGGTCAGACTGATTTGCATATGGCCGTGTCTGAACTGGGGTGGCGGAGTGAGCTAAAGAACGGTGATGGATTAAACCCAGATCAGTTGACTGGGGGTGAGTGTTTGTATTGTCAACTCTCCGTCCATCATCACCTTTGGTTTTTCTTTGTTCGCCCTAAGTTGGTAGGGTATGCTCAGACGTGAGTCCCTTGCTCACTTTGCCACTAGAGTCAAGCAAGCCCGGCTGAAGACGGCTGTAATGCCAGAAACCAGTCCTGGGAAGCTTGATTCCGGTCCAGGGAAGACATGGCTTGGCAGTTCTGGCTGGACTGTTCCCATGAGGCACAGGGTCAGACTGATTTACATATGGCCGTGTCTGAACTGGGGTGGCGGAGTGAGCTAAGGAACGGTGATGGATTAATCCCAGATCAGTTGACTGGGGGTGAGTGTTTGTATTGTCAACGCTCCGTCCATCATCACATTTGGTTTTTCTTTGTTCGCCCTAAGTTGGCAGGGTATGCTCAGACGTGAGTCCCTTGCTCACTTTGCCACTGGAGTCAAGCAAGCCCGGCTGAAGACGGCTGTAATGCCAGAAACCGGTCCTGGGAAGCTTGATTCCGGTCCAGGGAAGACATGGCTTGGCAGTTCGGGGGCTGGACTGTTCCCATGAGGCACAGGGTCAGACTGATTTGCATATCGCCATGTCTGAACAGGGGTGGCGGAGTGAGCTAAAGAACGGTGATGGATTAAACCCAGATCAGTTAACTGGGGGTGAGTGTTTGTATTGTCAACACTCCGTCCATCATCACCTTTGGTTTTTCTTTGTTCGCCCTAAGTTGGCAGGGTATGCTCAGACGGGAGTCCCTTGCTCACTTTGCCACTGGAGTCAAGCAAGCCCGGCTGAAGACGACTGTAATGCCAGAAACCGGTCCTGGGAAGCTTTATTCTGGTCCAGGGAAGACATGGCTTGGCAGTTCGGGCTGGACTGTTCCCATGAGGCACAGGGTCAGACTGATTTGCATATGGCCATGTCTGAACAGGGGTGGCGGAGTGAGCTAAAGAACGGTGATGGATTAAACCCAGATCAGTTGACTGGGGGTGAGTGTTTGTATTGTCAACGCTCCGTCCATCATCACCTTTGGTTTTTCTTTGTTCGCCCTAAGTTGGCAGGGTATGCTCAGACGTGAGTCCCTTGCTCACTTTGCCACTGGAGTCAAGCAAGCCCGGCTGAAGACGGCTGTAATGCCAGAAAACGGTCCTGGGAAGCTTGATTCTGGTCCAGGGTTGACATGGCTTGGCAGTTCGGGCTGGACTGTTCCCATGAGGCACAGGGTCAGACTGATTTGCATATGGCCGTGTCTGAACAGGGGTCGCGGAGTGAGCTAAAGAACGGTGATGCATTAAACCCAGATCAGTTGACTGGGGGTGAGTGTTTGTGTTGTCAACGCTCCGTCCATCATCACCTTTGGTTTTTCTTTGTTCGCCCTAAGTTGGCAGGGTATGCTCAGACGTGAGTCCCTTGCTCACTTTGCCACTGGAGTCAAGCAAGCCCGGCTGAAGACGGCTGTAATGCCCGAAACCGGTCCTGGGAAGCTTGATTCCGGTCCAGGGAAGACATGGTTTGGCAGTTTTGGCTGGACTGTTCCCATGAGGCACAGAGTCAGACTGATTTGCATATGGCCGTGTCTGAACTGGGGTGGCGGAGTGAGCTAAAGAACGGTGATGGATTAAACCCAGATCAGTTGACTGGGGGTGAGTGTTTGTATTGTCAACGCTCCGTCCATCATCACCTTTGGTTTTTCTTTGTTCGCCCTAAGTGTGCAGGGTATGCTCAGACGTGAGTCCCTTGCTCACTTTGCCACTGGAGTCACGCAAGCCCGGCTGAAGATGGCTGTAATGCCAGAAACCGGTCCTGGGAAGCTTGATTCCGGTCCAGGGAAGACATGGCTTGGCAGTTCAGGCTGGACTGTTCCCATGAGGCACAGGGTCAGACTGATTTGCATATGGCCGTGTCTGAACTGGGGTGGCGGAGTGAGCTAAAGAACGGTGATGGATTAAACCCAGATCAGTTGACTGGGGGTGAGTGTTTGTATTGTCAACGCTCCGTACATCATCACCTTTGGTTTTTCTTTGTTCGCCCTAAGTTGGCAGGGTATGCTCAGACGTGAGTCCCTTGCTCACTTTGCCACTGGAGTCAAGCAAGCCCGGCTGAAGACGGCTGTAATGCCAGAAACCGGTCCTGGGAAGCTTGATTCCGGTCCAGGGAAGATATGGCGTGGCAGTTCGGGCTGGACTGTTCCCATGAGGCACAGGGTCAGACTGATTTGCATATGGCCGTGTCTGAACTGGGGTGGCGGAGTGAGCTAAAGAACGGTGATGGATTGAACCCAGATCAGTTGACTGGGGGTGAGTGTTTGTATTGTCAACTCTCCGTCCATCATCACCTTTGTTTTTTCTTTGTTCGCCCTAAGTTGGCAGGGTATGCTCAGACGTGAGTCCCTTGCTCACTTTGCCACTAGAGTCAAGCAAGCCCGGCTGAAGACGGCTGTAATGCCAGAAACCAGTCCTGGGAAGCTTGATTCCGGTCCAGGGAAGACATGGCTTGGCAGTTCTGGCTGGACTGTTCGCATGAGGCACAGGGTCAGACTGATTTACATATGGCCGTGTCTGAACTGGGGTGGCGGAGTGAGCTAAGGAACGGTGATGGATTAATCCCAGATCAGTTGACTGGGGTTGAGTGTTTGTATTGTCAACGCTCCGTCCATCATCACATTTGGTTTTTCTTTGTTCGCCCTAAGTTGGCAGGGTATGCTCAGACGTGAGTCCCTTGCTCACTTTGCCACTGGAGTCAAGCAAGCCCGGCTGAAGACGGCTGTAATGCCAGAAACCGGTCCTGGGAAGCTTGATTCCGGTCCAGGGAAGACATGGCTTGGCAGTTCGGGGGCTGGACTATTCCCATGAGGCACAGGGTCAGACTGATTTACATATCGCCATGTCTGAACAGGGGTGGCGGAGTGAGCTAAAGAACGGTGATGGATTAAACCCAGATCAGTTGACTGGGGGTGAGTGTTTGTATTGTCAACGCTCCGTCCATCATCACCTTTGGTTTTTCTTTGTTCGCCCTAAGTTGGCAGGGTATGCTCAGACGGGAGTCCCTTGCTCACTTTGCCACTGGAGTCAAGCAAGCCCGGCTGAAGACGGCTATAATGCCAGAAACCGGTCCTGGGAAGCTTTATTCTGGTCCAGGGAAGACATGGCTTGGCATTTCGGGCTGGACTGTTCCCATGAGGCACAGGGTCAGACTGATTTGCATATGGCCATGTCTGAACAGGGGTGGCGGAGTGAGCTAAAGAACGGTGATGGATTAAACCCAGATCAGTTGACTGGGGGTGAGTGTTTGTATTGTCAACGCTCCGTCCATCATCACCTTTGGTTTTTCTTTGTTCGCCCTAAGTTGGCAGGGTATGCTCAGACGTGAGTCCCTTGCTCACTTTGCCACTGGAGTCAAGCAAGCCCGGCTGAAGACGGCTGTAATGCCAGAAACCGGTCCTGGGAAGCTTGATTCTGGTCCAGGGTTGACATGGCTTGGCAGTTCGGGCTGGACTGTTCCCATGAGGCACAGGGTCAGACTGATTTGCATATGGCCGTGTCTGAACAGGGGTCGCGGAGTGAGCTAAAGAACGGTGATGCATTAAACCCAGATCAGTTGACTGGGGGTGAGTGTTTGTGTTGTCAACGCTCCGTCCATCATCACCTTTGGTTTTTCTTTGTTCGCCCTAAGTTGGCAGGGTATGCTCAGACGTGAGTCCCTTGCTCACTTTGCCACTGGAGTCACGCAAGCCCAGCTGAAGATGGCTGTAATGCCAGAAACCGGTCCTGGGAAGCTTGATTCCGGTCCAGGGAAGACATGGCTTGGCAGTTCGGGCTGGACTGTTCCCATGAGGCACAGGGTCAGACTGATTTGCATATGGCTGTGTCTGAACTGGGGTGGCGGAGTGAGCTAAAGAACGGTGATGGATTAAACCCAGATCAGTTGACTGGGGGTGAGTGTTTGTATTGTCAACGCTCCATCCATCATCACCTTTGGTTTTTCTTTGTTCGCCCTAAGTTGGCAGGGTATGCTCAGACTTGAGTCCCTTGCTCACTTTGCCACTGGAGTCAAGCAAGCCCGGCTGAAGACGGCTGTAATGCCAGAAACCGGTCCTGGGAAGCTTGATTCCGGTCCAGGGAAGACATGGCTTGGCAGTTCGGGCTGGACTGTTCCCATGAGGCACAGGGTCAGACTGATTTGCATATGGCCGTGTCTGAACTGGGGTGGCGGAGTGAGCTAAAGAACGGTGATGGATTAAACCCAGATCAGTTGACTGGGGGTGAGTGTTTGTATTGTCAACGCTCCGTCCATCATCACCTTTGGTTTTTCTTTGTTCCCCCTAAGTTGGCAGGGTATGCTCAGCCGTGAGTCCCTTGCTCACTTTGCCACTGGAGTCAAGCAAGCCCGGCTGAAGACGGCTGTAATGCCAGAAACCGGTCCTGGGAAGCTTGATTCCGGTCCAGGGAAGACATGGCTTGGCAGTTCGGGCTGGACTGTTCCCATGAGGCACAGGGTCAGACTGATTTGCATATGGCCGTGTCTGAACTGGGGTGGCGGAGTGAGCTAAAGAACGGTGATGGATTAAACCCAGATCAGTTGACTGGGGGTGAGTGTTTGTATTGTCAACGCTCCGTCCATCATCACCTTTGGTTTTTCTTTGTTCGCCCTAAGTTGGCAGGGTATGCTCAGACTTGAGTCCCTTGCTCACTTTGCCACTGGAGTCAAGCAAGCCCGGCTGAAGACGGCTGTAATGCCAGAAACCGGTCCTGGGAAGCTTTATTCCGGTCCAGGGAAGACATGGCTTGGCAGTTCGGGCTGGACTGTTCCCATGAGGCACAGGGTCAGACTGATTTGCATATGGTTGTGTCTGAACTGGGGTGGCGGAGTGAGCTAAAGAACGGTGATGGATTAAACCCAGATCAGTTGACTGGGGGTGAGTGTTTGTATTGTCAACGCTCCGTCCATCATCACATTTGGTTTTTCTTTGTTCGCCCTAAGTTGGCAGGGTATGCTCAGACGTGAGTCCCTTGCTCACTTTGCCACTGGAGTCAAGCAATCCCGGCTGAAGACGGCTGTAATGCCAGAAACCGGTCCTGGGAAGCTTGATTCCGGTCCAGGGAAGACATGGCTTGCAGTTCGGGCTGGACTGTTCCCATGAGGCACAGGGTCAGAATGATTTGCATATGGCCATGTCTGAACTGGGGTGGCGGAGTGAGCTAAAGAACGGTGATGGATTAAACCCAGATCAGTTGACTGGGGGTGAGTGTTTGTATTGTCAACGCTCCGTCCATCATCACCTTTGGTTTTTCTTTGTTCGCCCTAAGTTGGCAGGGTATGCTCGGACGTGAGTCCCTTGCTCACTTTGCCACTAGAGTCAAGCAAGCCCGGCTGAAGACGGCTGTAATGCCAGAAACCAGTCCTGGGAAGCTTGATTCCGGTCCAGGGAAGACATGGCTTGGCAGTTCGGGCTGGACTGTTCCCATGAGGCACAGGGTCAGACTGATTTGCATATGGCCGTGTCTGAACTGGGGTGGCGGAGTGAGCTAAAGAACGGTGATGGATTAAACCCAGATCAGTTGACTGGGGGTGAGTGTTTGTATTGTCAACGCTCCGTCCATCATCACATTTGGTTTTTCTTTGTTCGCCCTAAGTTGGCAGGGTATGCTCAGACGTGAGTCCCTTGCTCACTTTGCCACTTGCCACTGGAGTCAAGCAAGCCCAGCTGAAGACGGCTGTAATGCCAGAAACCGGTCCTGGGAAGCTTGATTCCGGTCCAGGGAAGACATGGCTTGGCAGTTCGGGGGCTGGACTGTTCCCATGAGGCACAGGGTCAGACTGATTTGCATATGGCCATGTCTGAACTGGGGTGGCGGAGTGAGCTAAAGAACGGTGATGGATTAAACCCAGATCAGTTGACTGGGGGTGAGTGTTTGTATTGTCAACGCTCCGTCCATCATCACATTTGGTTTTTCTTTGTTCGCCCTAAGTTGGCAGGGTATGCTCAGACGTGAGTCCCTTGCTCACTTTGCCACTGGAGTCAAGCAAGCCCTGCTGAAGACGGCTGTAATGCCAGAAACCGGTCCTGGGAAGCTTGATTCTGGTCCAGGGAAGACATGGCTTGGCAGTTCGGGCTGGACTGTTCCCATGAGGCACAGGGTCCGACTGATTTGCGTATGGCCGTGTCTGAACAGGTGTGGCGGAGTGAGCTAAAGAACGGTGATGGATTAAACCCAGATCAGTTGACTGGGGGTGAGTGTTTGTTTTGTCAACGCTCCGTCCATCATCACTTTTGGTTTTTCTTTGTTCGCCCTAAGTTGGCAGGGTATGCTCAGACATGAGTCCCTTGCTCACTTTGCCACTGGAGTCACGCAAGCCCGGCTGAAGATGGCTGTAATGCCAGAAACCGGTCCTGGGAAGCTTGATTCCGGTCCAGGGAAGACATGGCTTGGCAGTCCGGGCTGGACTGTTCCCATGAGGCACAGGGTCAGACTGATTTGCATATGGCCGTGTCTGAACTGGGGTGGCGGAGTGAGCTAAAGAACGGTGATGGATTAAACCCAGATCAGTTGACTGGGGGTGAGTGTTTGTATTGTCAACGCTCCGTCCATCATCACCTTTGGTTTTTCTTTGTTCGCCCTAAGTTGGCAGGGTATGCTCAGACGTGAGTCCCTTGCTCACTTTGCCACTGGAGTCAAGCAAGCCCGGCTGAAGACGGCTGTAATGCCCGAAACCGGTCCTGGGAAGCTTGATTCCGGTCCAGGGAAGACATGGTTTGACAGTTCGGGCTGGACTGTTCCCATGAGGCACAGGGTCAGACTGATTTGCATATGGCCGTGTCTGAACTGGGGTGGCGGAGTGAGCTAAAGAACGGTGATGGATTAAACCCAGATCAGTTGACTGGGGGTGAGTGTTTGTATTGTCAACGCTCCGTCCATCATCACCTTTGGTTTTTCTTTGTTCGCCCTAAGTTGGCAGGGTATGCTCAGACGTGAGTCCCTTGCTCACTTTGCCACTGGAGTCAAGCAAGCCCGGCTGAAGACGGCTGTAATGCCAGAAACCGGTCCTGGGAAGCTTGATTCCGGTCCAGGGAAGACATGACTTGGCAGTTCGGGCTGGACTGTTCCCATGAGGCACAGGGTCAGACTGATTTGCATATGGCCGTGTCTGAACTGGGGTGGCGGAGTGAGCTAAAGAACGGTGATGGATTAAACCCAGATCAGTTGACTGGGGGTGAGTGTTTGTATTGTCAACGCTCCGTCCATCATCACCTTTGGTTTTTCTTTGTTCGCCCTAAGTTGGCAGGGTATGCTCAGACGTGAGTCCCTTGCTCACTTTGCCACTGGAGTCACGCAAGCCCGGCTGAAGATGGCTGTAATGCCAGAAACCGGTGCTGGGAAGCTTGATTCCGGTCCAGGGAAGACATGGCTTGGCAGTTCAGGCTGGACTGTTCCCATGAGGCACAGGGTCAGACTGATTTGCATATGGCCATGTCTGAACTGGGGTGGCGGAGTGAGCTAAAGAACGGTGATGGATTAAACCCAGATCAGTTGACTGGGGGTGAGTGTTTGTATTGTCAACGCTCCGTCCATCATCACCTTTGGTTTTTCTTTGTTCGCCCTAAGTTGGCAGGGTATGCTCAGACGTGAGTCCCTTGCTCACTTTGCCACTGGAGTCAAGCAAGCCCGGCTGAAGACGGCTGTAATGCCAGAAACCGGTCCTGGGAAGCTTGATTCCGGTCCAGGGAAGATATGGCGTGGCAGTTCGAGCTGGACTGTTCCCATGAGGCACAGGGTCAGACTGATTTGCATATGGCCGTGTCTGAACTGGGGTGGCGGAGTGAGCTAAAGAACGGTGATGGATTAAACCCAGATCAGTTGACTGGGGGTGAGTGTTTGTATTGTCAACTCTCCGTCCATCATCACCTTTGGTTTTTCTTTGTTCGCCCTAAGTTGGCAGGGTATGCTCAGACGTGAGTCCCTTGCTCACTTTGCCACTAGAGTCAAGCAAGCCCGGCTGAAGACGGCTGTAATGCCAGAAACCAGTCCTGGGAAGCTTGATTCCGGTCCAGGGAAGACATGGCTTGGCAGTTCTGGCTGGACTGTTCCCATGAGGCACAGGGTCAGACTGATTTACATATGGCCGTGTCTGAACTGGGGTGGCGGAGTGAGCTAAGGAACGGTGATGGATTAATCCCAGATCAGTTGACTGGGGGTGAGTGTTTGTATTGTCAACGCTCCATCCATCATCACATTTGGTTTTTCTTTGTTCGCCCTAAGTTGGCAGGGTATGCTCAGACGTGAGTCCCTTGCTCACTTTGCCACTGGAGTCAAGCAAGCCCGGCTGAAGACGGCTGTAATGCCAGAAACCGGTCCTGGGAAGCTTGATTCCGGTCCAGGGAAGACATGGCTTGGCAGTTCGGGGGCTGGACTGTTCCCATGAGGCACAGGGTCAGACTGATTTGCATATCGCCATGTCTGAACAGGGGTGGCGGAGTGAGCTAAAGAACGGTGATGGATTAAACCCAGATCAGTTGACTGGGGGTGAGTGTTTGTATTGTCAACACTCCGTCCATCATCACCTTTGGTTTTTCTTTGTTCGCCCTAAGTTGGCAGGGTATGCTCAGACGGGAGTCCCTTGCTCACTTTGCCACTGGAGTCAAGCAAGCCCGGCTGAAGACGGCTGTAATGCCAGAAACCGGTCCTGGGAAGCTTGATTCCGGTCCAGGGAAGACATGACTTGGCAGTTCGGGCTGGACTGTTCCCATGAGGCACAGGGTCAGACTGATTTGCATATGGCCGTGTCTGAACTGGGGTGGCGGAGTGAGCTAAAGAACGGTGATGGATTAAACCCAGATCAGTTGACTGGGGGTGAGTGTTTGTATTGTCAACGCTCCGTCCATCATCACCTTTGGTTTTTCTTTGTTCGCCCTAAGTTGGCAGGGTATGCTCAGACGTGAGTCCCTTGCTCACTTTGCCACTGGAGTCATGCAAGCCCGGCTGAAGATGGCTGTAATGCCAGAAACCGGTCCTGGGAAGCTTGATTCCGGTCCAGGGAAGACATGGCTTGGCAGTTCAGGCTGGACTGTTCCCATGAGGCACAGGGTCAGACTGATTTGCATATGGCCGTGTCTGAACTGGGGTGGCGGAGTGAGCTAAAGAACGGTGATGGATTAAACCCAGATCAGTTGACTGGGGGTGAGTGTTTGTATTGTCAACGCTCCGTCCATCATCACCTTTGGTTTTTCTTTGTTCGCCCTAAGTTGGCAGGGTATGCTCAGACGTGAGTCCCTTGCTCACTTTGCCACTGGAGTCAAGCAAGCCCGGCTGAAGACGGCTGTAATGCCAGAAACCGGTCCTGGGAAGCTTGATTCCGGTCCAGGGAAGATATGGCGTGGCAGTTCGAGCTGGACTGTTCCCATGAGGCACAGGGTCAGACTGATTTGCATATGGCCGTGTCTGAACTGGGGTGGCGGAGTGAGCTAAAGAACGGTGATGGATTAAACCCAGATCAGTTGACTGGGGGTGAGTGTTTGTATTGTCAACTCTCCGTCCATCATCACCTTTGGTTTTTCTTTGTTCGCCCTAAGTTGGTAGGGTATGCTCAGACGTGAGTCCCTTGCTCACTTTGCCACTAGAGTCAAGCAAGCCCGGCTGAAGACGGCTGTAATGCCAGAAACCAGTCCTGGGAAGCTTGATTCCGGTCCAGGGAAGACATGGCTTGGCAGTTCTGGCTGGACTGTTCCCATGAGGCACAGGGTCAGACTGATTTACATATGGCCGTGTCTGAACTGGGGTGGCGGAGTGAGCTAAGGAACGGTGATGGATTAATCCCAGATCAGTTGACTGGGGGTGAGTGTTTGTATTGTCAACGCTCCGTCCATCATCACATTTGGTTTTTCTTTGTTCGCCCTAAGTTGGCAGGGTATGCTCAGACGTGAGTCCCTTGCTCACTTTGCCACTGGAGTCAAGCAAGCCCGGCTGAAGACGGCTGTAATGCCAGAAACCGGTCCTGGGAAGCTTGATTCCGGTCCAGGGAAGACATGGCTTGGCAGTTCGGGGGCTGGACTGTTCCCATGAGGCACAGGGTCAGACTGATTTGCATATCGCCATGTCTGAACAGGGGTGGCGGAGTGAGCTAAAGAACGGTGATGGATTAAACCCAGATCAGTTAACTGGGGGTGAGTGTTTGTATTGTCAACACTCCGTCCATCATCACCTTTGGTTTTTCTTTGTTCGCCCTAAGTTGGCAGGGTATGCTCAGACGGGAGTCCCTTGCTCACTTTGCCACTGGAGTCAAGCAAGCCCGGCTGAAGACGACTGTAATGCCAGAAACCGGTCCTGGGAAGCTTTATTCTGGTCCAGGGAAGACATGGCTTGGCAGTTCGGGCTGGACTGTTCCCATGAGGCACAGGGTCAGACTGATTTGCATATGGCCATGTCTGAACAGGGGTGGCGGAGTGAGCTAAAGAACGGTGATGGATTAAACCCAGATCAGTTGACTGGGGGTGAGTGTTTGTATTGTCAACGCTCCGTCCATCATCACCTTTGGTTTTTCTTTGTTCGCCCTAAGTTGGCAGGGTATGCTCAGACGTGAGTCCCTTGCTCACTTTGCCACTGGAGTCAAGCAAGCCCGGCTGAAGACGGCTGTAATGCCAGAAAACGGTCCTGGGAAGCTTGATTCTGGTCCAGGGTTGACATGGCTTGGCAGTTCGGGCTGGACTGTTCCCATGAGGCACAGGGTCAGACTGATTTGCATATGGCCGTGTCTGAACAGGGGTCGCGGAGTGAGCTAAAGAACGGTGATGCATTAAACCCAGATCAGTTGACTGGGGGTGAGTGTTTGTGTTGTCAACGCTCCGTCCATCATCACCTTTGGTTTTTCTTTGTTCGCCCTAAGTTGGCAGGGTATGCTCAGACGTGAGTCCCTTGCTCACTTTGCCACTGGAGTCAAGCAAGCCCGGCTGAAGACGGCTGTAATGCCCGAAACCGGTCCTGGGAAGCTTGATTCCGGTCCAGGGAAGACATGGTTTGGCAGTTTTGGCTGGACTGTTCCCATGAGGCACAGAGTCAGACTGATTTGCATATGGCCGTGTCTGAACTGGGGTGGCGGAGTGAGCTAAAGAACGGTGATGGATTAAACCCAGATCAGTTGACTGGGGGTGAGTGTTTGTATTGTCAACGCTCCGTCCATCATCACCTTTGGTTTTTCTTTGTTCGCCCTAAGTGTGCAGGGTATGCTCAGACGTGAGTCCCTTGCTCACTTTGCCACTGGAGTCACGCAAGCCCGGCTGAAGATGGCTGTAATGCCAGAAACCGGTCCTGGGAAGCTTGATTCCGGTCCAGGGAAGACATGGCTTGGCAGTTCAGGCTGGACTGTTCCCATGAGGCACAGGGTCAGACTGATTTGCATATGGCCGTGTCTGAACTGGGGTGGCGGAGTGAGCTAAAGAACGGTGATGGATTAAACCCAGATCAGTTGACTGGGGGTGAGTGTTTGTATTGTCAACGCTCCGTACATCATCACCTTTGGTTTTTCTTTGTTCGCCCTAAGTTGGCAGGGTATGCTCAGACGTGAGTCCCTTGCTCACTTTGCCACTGGAGTCAAGCAAGCCCGGCTGAAGACGGCTGTAATGCCAGAAACCGGTCCTGGGAAGCTTGATTCCGGTCCAGGGAAGATATGGCGTGGCAGTTCGGGCTGGACTGTTCCCATGAGGCACAGGGTCAGACTGATTTGCATATGGCCGTGTCTGAACTGGGGTGGCGGAGTGAGCTAAAGAACGGTGATGGATTGAACCCAGATCAGTTGACTGGGGGTGAGTGTTTGTATTGTCAACTCTCCGTCCATCATCACCTTTGTTTTTTCTTTGTTCGCCCTAAGTTGGCAGGGTATGCTCAGACGTGAGTCCCTTGCTCACTTTGCCACTAGAGTCAAGCAAGCCCGGCTGAAGACGGCTGTAATGCCAGAAACCAGTCCTGGGAAGCTTGATTCCGGTCCAGGGAAGACATGGCTTGGCAGTTCTGGCTGGACTGTTCGCATGAGGCACAGGGTCAGACTGATTTACATATGGCCGTGTCTGAACTGGGGTGGCGGAGTGAGCTAAGGAACGGTGATGGATTAATCCCAGATCAGTTGACTGGGGTTGAGTGTTTGTATTGTCAACGCTCCGTCCATCATCACATTTGGTTTTTCTTTGTTCGCCCTAAGTTGGCAGGGTATGCTCAGACGTGAGTCCCTTGCTCACTTTGCCACTGGAGTCAAGCAAGCCCGGCTGAAGACGGCTGTAATGCCAGAAACCGGTCCTGGGAAGCTTGATTCCGGTCCAGGGAAGACATGGCTTGGCAGTTCGGGGGCTGGACTATTCCCATGAGGCACAGGGTCAGACTGATTTACATATCGCCATGTCTGAACAGGGGTGGCGGAGTGAGCTAAAGAACGGTGATGGATTAAACCCAGATCAGTTGACTGGGGGTGAGTGTTTGTATTGTCAACGCTCCGTCCATCATCACCTTTGGTTTTTCTTTGTTCGCCCTAAGTTGGCAGGGTATGCTCAGACGGGAGTCCCTTGCTCACTTTGCCACTGGAGTCAAGCAAGCCCGGCTGAAGACGGCTATAATGCCAGAAACCGGTCCTGGGAAGCTTTATTCTGGTCCAGGGAAGACATGGCTTGGCATTTCGGGCTGGACTGTTCCCATGAGGCACAGGGTCAGACTGATTTGCATATGGCCATGTCTGAACAGGGGTGGCGGAGTGAGCTAAAGAACGGTGATGGATTAAACCCAGATCAGTTGACTGGGGGTGAGTGTTTGTATTGTCAACGCTCCGTCCATCATCACCTTTGGTTTTTCTTTGTTCGCCCTAAGTTGGCAGGGTATGCTCAGACGTGAGTCCCTTGCTCACTTTGCCACTGGAGTCAAGCAAGCCCGGCTGAAGACGGCTGTAATGCCAGAAACCGGTCCTGGGAAGCTTGATTCTGGTCCAGGGTTGACATGGCTTGGCAGTTCGGGCTGGACTGTTCCCATGAGGCACAGGGTCAGACTGATTTGCATATGGCCGTGTCTGAACAGGGGTCGCGGAGTGAGCTAAAGAACGGTGATGCATTAAACCCAGATCAGTTGACTGGGGGTGAGTGTTTGTGTTGTCAACGCTCCGTCCATCATCACCTTTGGTTTTTCTTTGTTCGCCCTAAGTTGGCAGGGTATGCTCAGACGTGAGTCCCTTGCTCACTTTGCCACTGGAGTCACGCAAGCCCAGCTGAAGATGGCTGTAATGCCAGAAACCGGTCCTGGGAAGCTTGATTCCGGTCCAGGGAAGACATGGCTTGGCAGTTCGGGCTGGACTGTTCCCATGAGGCACAGGGTCAGACTGATTTGCATATGGCTGTGTCTGAACTGGGGTGGCGGAGTGAGCTAAAGAACGGTGATGGATTAAACCCAGATCAGTTGACTGGGGGTGAGTGTTTGTATTGTCAACGCTCCATCCATCATCACCTTTGGTTTTTCTTTGTTCGCCCTAAGTTGGCAGGGTATGCTCAGACTTGAGTCCCTTGCTCACTTTGCCACTGGAGTCAAGCAAGCCCGGCTGAAGACGGCTGTAATGCCAGAAACCGGTCCTGGGAAGCTTGATTCCGGTCCAGGGAAGACATGGCTTGGCAGTTCGGGCTGGACTGTTCCCATGAGGCACAGGGTCAGACTGATTTGCATATGGCCGTGTCTGAACTGGGGTGGCGGAGTGAGCTAAAGAACGGTGATGGATTAAACCCAGATCAGTTGACTGGGGGTGAGTGTTTGTATTGTCAACGCTCCGTCCATCATCACCTTTGGTTTTTCTTTGTTCCCCCTAAGTTGGCAGGGTATGCTCAGCCGTGAGTCCCTTGCTCACTTTGCCACTGGAGTCAAGCAAGCCCGGCTGAAGACGGCTGTAATGCCAGAAACCGGTCCTGGGAAGCTTGATTCCGGTCCAGGGAAGACATGGCTTGGCAGTTCGGGCTGGACTGTTCCCATGAGGCACAGGGTCAGACTGATTTGCATATGGCCGTGTCTGAACTGGGGTGGCGGAGTGAGCTAAAGAACGGTGATGGATTAAACCCAGATCAGTTGACTGGGGGTGAGTGTTTGTATTGTCAACGCTCCGTCCATCATCACCTTTGGTTTTTCTTTGTTCGCCCTAAGTTGGCAGGGTATGCTCAGACTTGAGTCCCTTGCTCACTTTGCCACTGGAGTCAAGCAAGCCCGGCTGAAGACGGCTGTAATGCCAGAAACCGGTCCTGGGAAGCTTTATTCCGGTCCAGGGAAGACATGGCTTGGCAGTTCGGGCTGGACTGTTCCCATGAGGCACAGGGTCAGACTGATTTGCATATGGTTGTGTCTGAACTGGGGTGGCGGAGTGAGCTAAAGAACGGTGATGGATTAAACCCAGATCAGTTGACTGGGGGTGAGTGTTTGTATTGTCAACGCTCCGTCCATCATCACATTTGGTTTTTCTTTGTTCGCCCTAAGTTGGCAGGGTATGCTCAGACGTGAGTCCCTTGCTCACTTTGCCACTGGAGTCAAGCAATCCCGGCTGAAGACGGCTGTAATGCCAGAAACCGGTCCTGGGAAGCTTGATTCCGGTCCAGGGAAGACATGGCTTGCAGTTCGGGCTGGACTGTTCCCATGAGGCACAGGGTCAGAATGATTTGCATATGGCCATGTCTGAACTGGGGTGGCGGAGTGAGCTAAAGAACGGTGATGGATTAAACCCAGATCAGTTGACTGGGGGTGAGTGTTTGTATTGTCAACGCTCCGTCCATCATCACCTTTGGTTTTTCTTTGTTCGCCCTAAGTTGGCAGGGTATGCTCGGACGTGAGTCCCTTGCTCACTTTGCCACTAGAGTCAAGCAAGCCCGGCTGAAGACGGCTGTAATGCCAGAAACCAGTCCTGGGAAGCTTGATTCCGGTCCAGGGAAGACATGGCTTGGCAGTTCGGGCTGGACTGTTCCCATGAGGCACAGGGTCAGACTGATTTGCATATGGCCGTGTCTGAACTGGGGTGGCGGAGTGAGCTAAAGAACGGTGATGGATTAAACCCAGATCAGTTGACTGGGGGTGAGTGTTTGTATTGTCAACGCTCCGTCCATCATCACATTTGGTTTTTCTTTGTTCGCCCTAAGTTGGCAGGGTATGCTCAGACGTGAGTCCCTTGCTCACTTTGCCACTTGCCACTGGAGTCAAGCAAGCCCAGCTGAAGACGGCTGTAATGCCAGAAACCGGTCCTGGGAAGCTTGATTCCGGTCCAGGGAAGACATGGCTTGGCAGTTCGGGGGCTGGACTGTTCCCATGAGGCACAGGGTCAGACTGATTTGCATATGGCCGTGTCTGAACTGGGGTGGCGGAGTGAGCTAAAGAACGGTGATGGATTAAACCCAGATCAGTTGACTGGGGGTGAGTGTTTGTATTGTCAACGCTCCGTCCATCATCACATTTGGTTTTTCTTTGTTCGCCCTAAGTTGGCAGGGTATGCTCAGACGTGAGTCCCTTGCTCACTTTGCCACTGGAGTCAAGCAAGCCCTGCTGAAGACGGCTGTAATGCCAGAAACCGGTCCTGGGAAGCTTGATTCTGGTCCAGGGAAGACATGGCTTGGCAGTTCGGGCTGGACTGTTCCCATGAGGCACAGGGTCCGACTGATTTGCGTATGGCCGTGTCTGAACAGGTGTGGCGGAGTGAGCTAAAGAACGGTGATGGATTAAACCCAGATCAGTTGACTGGGGGTGAGTGTTTGTTTTGTCAACGCTCCGTCCATCATCACTTTTGGTTTTTCTTTGTTCGCCCTAAGTTGGCAGGGTATGCTCAGACATGAGTCCCTTGCTCACTTTGCCACTGGAGTCACGCAAGCCCGGCTGAAGATGGCTGTAATGCCAGAAACCGGTCCTGGGAAGCTTGATTCCGGTCCAGGGAAGACATGGCTTGGCAGTCCGGGCTGGACTGTTCCCATGAGGCACAGGGTCAGACTGATTTGCATATGGCCGTGTCTGAACTGGGGTGGCGGAGTGAGCTAAAGAACGGTGATGGATTAAACCCAGATCAGTTGACTGGGGGTGAGTGTTTGTATTGTCAACGCTCCGTCCATCATCACCTTTGGTTTTTCTTTGTTCGCCCTAAGTTGGCAGGGTATGCTCAGACGTGAGTCCCTTGCTCACTTTGCCACTGGAGTCAAGCAAGCCCGGCTGAAGACGGCTGTAATGCCCGAAACCGGTCCTGGGAAGCTTGATTCCGGTCCAGGGAAGACATGGTTTGACAGTTCGGGCTGGACTGTTCCCATGAGGCACAGGGTCAGACTGATTTGCATATGGCCGTGTCTGAACTGGGGTGGCGGAGTGAGCTAAAGAACGGTGATGGATTAAACCCAGATCAGTTGACTGGGGGTGAGTGTTTGTATTGTCAACGCTCCGTCCATCATCACCTTTGGTTTTTCTTTGTTCGCCCTCAGTTGGCAGGGTATGCTCAGACGTGAGTCCCTTGCTCACTTTGCCACTGGAGTCAAGCAAGCCCGGCTGAAGACGGCTGTAATGCCAGAAACCGGTCCTGGGAAGCTTGATTCCGGTCCAGGGAAGACATGACTTGGGAGTTCGGGCTGGACTGTTCCCATGAGGCACAGGGTCAGACTGATTTGCATATGGCCGTGTCTGAACTGGGGTGGCGGAGTGAGCTAAAGAACGGTGATGGATTAAACCCAGATCAGTTGACTGGGGGTGAGTGTTTGTATTGTCAACGCTCCGTCCATCATCACCTTTGTTTTTTCTTTGTTCGCCCTAAGTTGGCAGGGTATGCTCAGACGTGAGTCCCTTGCTCACTTTGCCACTGGAGTCACGCAAGCCCGGCTGAAGATGGCTGTAATGCCAGAAACCGGTCCTGGGAAGCTTGATTCCGGTCCAGGGAAGACATGGCTTGGCAGTTCAGGCTGGACTGTTCCCATGAGGCACAGGGTCAGACTGATTTGCATATGGCCGTGTCTGAACTGGGGTGGCGGAGTGAGCTAAAGAACGGTGATGGATTAAACCCAGATCAGTTGACTGGGGGTGAGTGTTTGTATTGTCAACGCTCCGTCCATCATCACCTTTGGTTTTTCTTTGTTCGCCCTAAGTTGGCAGGGTATGCTCAGACGTGAGTCCCTTGCTCACTTTGCCACTGGAGTCAAGCAAGCCCGGCTGAAGACGGCTGTAATGCCAGAAACCGGTCCTGGGAAGCTTGATTCCGGTCCAGGGAAGATATGGCGTGGCAGTTCGAGCTGGACTGTTCCCATGAGGCACAGGGTCAGACTGATTTGCATATGGCCGTGTCTGAACTGGGGTGGCGGAGTGAGCTAAAGAACGGTGATGGATTAAACCCAGATCAGTTGACTGGGGGTGAGTGCTTGTATTGTCAACTCTCCGTCCATCATCACCTTTGGTTTTTCTTTGTTCGCCCTAAGTTGGCAGGGTATGCTCAGACGTGAGTCCCTTGCTCACTTTGCCACTAGAGTCAAGCAAGCCCGGCTGAAGACGGCTGTAATGCCAGAAACCAGTCCTGGGAAGCTTGATTCCGGTCCAGGGAAGACATGGCTTGGCAGTTCTGGCTGGACTGTTCCCATGAGGCACAGGGTCAGACTGATTTACATATGGCCGTGTCTGAACTGGGGTGGCGGAGTGAGCTAAGGAACGGTGATGGATTAATCCCAGATCAGTTGACTGGGGGTGAGTGTTTGTATTGTCAACGCTCCGTCCATCATCACATTTGGTTTTTCTTTGTTCGCCCTAAGTTGGCAGGGTATGCTCAGACGTGAGTCCCTTGCTCACTTTGCCACTGGAGTCAAGCAAGCCCGGCTGAAGACGGCTGTAATGCCAAAAACCGGTCCTGGGAAGCTTGATTCCGGTCCAGGGAAGACATGGCTTGGCAGTTCGGGGGCTGGACTGTTCCCATGAGGCACAGGGTCAGACTGATTTGCATATCGCCATGTGTGAACAGGGGTGGCGGAGTGAGCTAAAGAACGGTGATGGATTAAACCCAGATCAGTTGACTGGGGGTGAGTGTTTGTATTGTCAACGCTCCGTCCATCATCACCTTTGGTTTTTCTTTGTTCGCCCTAAGTTGGCAGGGTATGCTCAGACGGGAGTCCCTTGCTCACTTTGCCACTGGAGTCAAGCAAGCCCGGCTGAAGACGGCTGTAATGCCAGAAACCGGTCCTGGGAAGCTTTATTCTGGTCCAGGGAAGACATGGCTTGGCAGTTCGGGCTGGACTGTTCCCATGAGGCACAGGGTCAGACTGATTTGCATATGGCCATGTCTGAACTGGGGTGGCGGAGTGAGCTAAAGAACGGTGATGGATTAAACCCAGATCAGTTGACTGGGGGTGAGTGTTTGTATTGTCAACGCTCCGTCCATCATCACCTTTGGTTTTTCTTTGTTCGCCCTAAGTTGGCAGGGTATGCTCAGACGTGAGTCCCTTGCTCACTTTGCCACTGGAGTCAAGCAAGCCCGGCTGAAGACGGCTGTAATGCCCGAAACCGGTCCTGGGAAGCTTGATTCCGGTCCAGGGAAGACATGGTTTGACAGTTCGGGCTGGACTGTTCCCATGAGGCACAGGGTCAGACTGATTTGCATATGGCCGTGTCTGAACTGGGGTGGCGGAGTGAGCTAAAGAACGGTGATGGATTAAACCCAGATCAGTTGACTGGGGGTGAGTGTTTGTATTGTCAACGCTCCGTCCATCATCACCTTTGGTTTTTCTTTGTTCGCCCTAAGTTGGCAGGGTATGCTCAGACGTGAGTCCCTTGCTCACTTTGCCACTGGAGTCAAGCAAGCCCGGCTGAAGACGGCTGTAATGCCAGAAACCGGTCCTGGGAAGCTTGATTCCGGTCCAGGGAAGACATGACTTGGCAGTTCGGGCTGGACTGTTCCCATGAGGCACAGGGTCAGACTGATTTGCATATGGCCGTGTCTGAACTGGGGTGGCGGAGTGAGCTAAAGAACGGTGATGGATTAAACCCAGATCAGTTGACTGGGGGTGAGTGTTTGTATTGTCAACGCTCCGTCCATCATCACCTTTGGTTTTTCTTTGTTCGCCCTAAGTTGGCAGGGTATGCTCAGACGTGAGTCCCTTGCTCACTTTGCCACTGGAGTCACGCAAGCCCGGCTGAAGATGGCTGTAATGCCAGAAACCGGTGCTGGGAAGCTTGATTCCGGTCCAGGGAAGACATGGCTTGGCAGTTCAGGCTGGACTGTTCCCATGAGGCACAGGGTCAGACTGATTTGCATATGGCCATGTCTGAACTGGGGTGGCGGAGTGAGCTAAAGAACGGTGATGGATTAAACCCAGATCAGTTGACTGGGGGTGAGTGTTTGTATTGTCAACGCTCCGTCCATCATCACCTTTGGTTTTTCTTTGTTCGCCCTAAGTTGGCAGGGTATGCTCAGACGTGAGTCCCTTGCTCACTTTGCCACTGGAGTCAAGCAAGCCCGGCTGAAGACGGCTGTAATGCCAGAAACCGGTCCTGGGAAGCTTGATTCCGGTCCAGGGAAGATATGGCGTGGCAGTTCGAGCTGGACTGTTCCCATGAGGCACAGGGTCAGACTGATTTGCATATGGCCGTGTCTGAACTGGGGTGGCGGAGTGAGCTAAAGAACGGTGATGGATTAAACCCAGATCAGTTGACTGGGGGTGAGTGTTTGTATTGTCAACTCTCCGTCCATCATCACCTTTGGTTTTTCTTTGTTCGCCCTAAGTTGGCAGGGTATGCTCAGACGTGAGTCCCTTGCTCACTTTGCCACTAGAGTCAAGCAAGCCCGGCTGAAGACGGCTGTAATGCCAGAAACCAGTCCTGGGAAGCTTGATTCCGGTCCAGGGAAGACATGGCTTGGCAGTTCTGGCTGGACTGTTCCCATGAGGCACAGGGTCAGACTGATTTACATATGGCCGTGTCTGAACTGGGGTGGCGGAGTGAGCTAAGGAACGGTGATGGATTAATCCCAGATCAGTTGACTGGGGGTGAGTGTTTGTATTGTCAACGCTCCATCCATCATCACATTTGGTTTTTCTTTGTTCGCCCTAAGTTGGCAGGGTATGCTCAGACGTGAGTCCCTTGCTCACTTTGCCACTGGAGTCAAGCAAGCCCGGCTGAAGACGGCTGTAATGCCAGAAACCGGTCCTGGGAAGCTTGATTCCGGTCCAGGGAAGACATGGCTTGGCAGTTCGGGGGCTGGACTGTTCCCATGAGGCACAGGGTCAGACTGATTTGCATATCGCCATGTCTGAACAGGGGTGGCGGAGTGAGCTAAAGAACGGTGATGGATTAAACCCAGATCAGTTGACTGGGGGTGAGTGTTTGTATTGTCAACACTCCGTCCATCATCACCTTTGGTTTTTCTTTGTTCGCCCTAAGTTGGCAGGGTATGCTCAGACGGGAGTCCCTTGCTCACTTTGCCACTGGAGTCAAGCAAGCCCGGCTGAAGACGGCTGTAATGCCAGAAACCGGTCCTGGGAAGCTTGATTCCGGTCCAGGGAAGACATGACTTGGCAGTTCGGGCTGGACTGTTCCCATGAGGCACAGGGTCAGACTGATTTGCATATGGCCGTGTCTGAACTGGGGTGGCGGAGTGAGCTAAAGAACGGTGATGGATTAAACCCAGATCAGTTGACTGGGGGTGAGTGTTTGTATTGTCAACGCTCCGTCCATCATCACCTTTGGTTTTTCTTTGTTCGCCCTAAGTTGGCAGGGTATGCTCAGACGTGAGTCCCTTGCTCACTTTGCCACTGGAGTCATGCAAGCCCGGCTGAAGATGGCTGTAATGCCAGAAACCGGTCCTGGGAAGCTTGATTCCGGTCCAGGGAAGACATGGCTTGGCAGTTCAGGCTGGACTGTTCCCATGAGGCACAGGGTCAGACTGATTTGCATATGGCCGTGTCTGAACTGGGGTGGCGGAGTGAGCTAAAGAACGGTGATGGATTAAACCCAGATCAGTTGACTGGGGGTGAGTGTTTGTATTGTCAACGCTCCGTCCATCATCACCTTTGGTTTTTCTTTGTTCGCCCTAAGTTGGCAGGGTATGCTCAGACGTGAGTCCCTTGCTCACTTTGCCACTGGAGTCAAGCAAGCCCGGCTGAAGACGGCTGTAATGCCAGAAACCGGTCCTGGGAAGCTTGATTCCGGTCCAGGGAAGATATGGCGTGGCAGTTCGAGCTGGACTGTTCCCATGAGGCACAGGGTCAGACTGATTTGCATATGGCCGTGTCTGAACTGGGGTGGCGGAGTGAGCTAAAGAACGGTGATGGATTAAACCCAGATCAGTTGACTGGGGGTGAGTGTTTGTATTGTCAACTCTCCGTCCATCATCACCTTTGGTTTTTCTTTGTTCGCCCTAAGTTGGTAGGGTATGCTCAGACGTGAGTCCCTTGCTCACTTTGCCACTAGAGTCAAGCAAGCCCGGCTGAAGACGGCTGTAATGCCAGAAACCAGTCCTGGGAAGCTTGATTCCGGTCCAGGGAAGACATGGCTTGGCAGTTCTGGCTGGACTGTTCCCATGAGGCACAGGGTCAGACTGATTTACATATGGCCGTGTCTGAACTGGGGTGGCGGAGTGAGCTAAGGAACGGTGATGGATTAATCCCAGATCAGTTGACTGGGGGTGAGTGTTTGTATTGTCAACGCTCCGTCCATCATCACATTTGGTTTTTCTTTGTTCGCCCTAAGTTGGCAGGGTATGCTCAGACGTGAGTCCCTTGCTCACTTTGCCACTGGAGTCAAGCAAGCCCGGCTGAAGACGGCTGTAATGCCAGAAACCGGTCCTGGGAAGCTTGATTCCGGTCCAGGGAAGACATGGCTTGGCAGTTCGGGGGCTGGACTGTTCCCATGAGGCACAGGGTCAGACTGATTTGCATATCGCCATGTCTGAACAGGGGTGGCGGAGTGAGCTAAAGAACGGTGATGGATTAAACCCAGATCAGTTAACTGGGGGTGAGTGTTTGTATTGTCAACACTCCGTCCATCATCACCTTTGGTTTTTCTTTGTTCGCCCTAAGTTGGCAGGGTATGCTCAGACGGGAGTCCCTTGCTCACTTTGCCACTGGAGTCAAGCAAGCCCGGCTGAAGACGACTGTAATGCCAGAAACCGGTCCTGGGAAGCTTTATTCTGGTCCAGGGAAGACATGGCTTGGCAGTTCGGGCTGGACTGTTCCCATGAGGCACAGGGTCAGACTGATTTGCATATGGCCATGTCTGAACAGGGGTGGCGGAGTGAGCTAAAGAACGGTGATGGATTAAACCCAGATCAGTTGACTGGGGGTGAGTGTTTGTATTGTCAACGCTCCGTCCATCATCACCTTTGGTTTTTCTTTGTTCGCCCTAAGTTGGCAGGGTATGCTCAGACGTGAGTCCCTTGCTCACTTTGCCACTGGAGTCAAGCAAGCCCGGCTGAAGACGGCTGTAATGCCAGAAAACGGTCCTGGGAAGCTTGATTCTGGTCCAGGGTTGACATGGCTTGGCAGTTCGGGCTGGACTGTTCCCATGAGGCACAGGGTCAGACTGATTTGCATATGGCCGTGTCTGAACAGGGGTCGCGGAGTGAGCTAAAGAACGGTGATGCATTAAACCCAGATCAGTTGACTGGGGGTGAGTGTTTGTGTTGTCAACGCTCCGTCCATCATCACCTTTGGTTTTTCTTTGTTCGCCCTAAGTTGGCAGGGTATGCTCAGACGTGAGTCCCTTGCTCACTTTGCCACTGGAGTCAAGCAAGCCCGGCTGAAGACGGCTGTAATGCCCGAAACCGGTCCTGGGAAGCTTGATTCCGGTCCAGGGAAGACATGGTTTGGCAGTTTTGGCTGGACTGTTCCCATGAGGCACAGAGTCAGACTGATTTGCATATGGCCGTGTCTGAACTGGGGTGGCGGAGTGAGCTAAAGAACGGTGATGGATTAAACCCAGATCAGTTGACTGGGGGTGAGTGTTTGTATTGTCAACGCTCCGTCCATCATCACCTTTGGTTTTTCTTTGTTCGCCCTAAGTGTGCAGGGTATGCTCAGACGTGAGTCCCTTGCTCACTTTGCCACTGGAGTCACGCAAGCCCGGCTGAAGATGGCTGTAATGCCAGAAACCGGTCCTGGGAAGCTTGATTCCGGTCCAGGGAAGACATGGCTTGGCAGTTCAGGCTGGACTGTTCCCATGAGGCACAGGGTCAGACTGATTTGCATATGGCCGTGTCTGAACTGGGGTGGCGGAGTGAGCTAAAGAACGGTGATGGATTAAACCCAGATCAGTTGACTGGGGGTGAGTGTTTGTATTGTCAACGCTCCGTACATCATCACCTTTGGTTTTTCTTTGTTCGCCCTAAGTTGGCAGGGTATGCTCAGACGTGAGTCCCTTGCTCACTTTGCCACTGGAGTCAAGCAAGCCCGGCTGAAGACGGCTGTAATGCCAGAAACCGGTCCTGGGAAGCTTGATTCCGGTCCAGGGAAGATATGGCGTGGCAGTTCGGGCTGGACTGTTCCCATGAGGCACAGGGTCAGACTGATTTGCATATGGCCGTGTCTGAACTGGGGTGGCGGAGTGAGCTAAAGAACGGTGATGGATTGAACCCAGATCAGTTGACTGGGGGTGAGTGTTTGTATTGTCAACTCTCCGTCCATCATCACCTTTGTTTTTTCTTTGTTCGCCCTAAGTTGGCAGGGTATGCTCAGACGTGAGTCCCTTGCTCACTTTGCCACTAGAGTCAAGCAAGCCCGGCTGAAGACGGCTGTAATGCCAGAAACCAGTCCTGGGAAGCTTGATTCCGGTCCAGGGAAGACATGGCTTGGCAGTTCTGGCTGGACTGTTCGCATGAGGCACAGGGTCAGACTGATTTACATATGGCCGTGTCTGAACTGGGGTGGCGGAGTGAGCTAAGGAACGGTGATGGATTAATCCCAGATCAGTTGACTGGGGTTGAGTGTTTGTATTGTCAACGCTCCGTCCATCATCACATTTGGTTTTTCTTTGTTCGCCCTAAGTTGGCAGGGTATGCTCAGACGTGAGTCCCTTGCTCACTTTGCCACTGGAGTCAAGCAAGCCCGGCTGAAGACGGCTGTAATGCCAGAAACCGGTCCTGGGAAGCTTGATTCCGGTCCAGGGAAGACATGGCTTGGCAGTTCGGGGGCTGGACTATTCCCATGAGGCACAGGGTCAGACTGATTTACATATCGCCATGTCTGAACAGGGGTGGCGGAGTGAGCTAAAGAACGGTGATGGATTAAACCCAGATCAGTTGACTGGGGGTGAGTGTTTGTATTGTCAACGCTCCGTCCATCATCACCTTTGGTTTTTCTTTGTTCGCCCTAAGTTGGCAGGGTATGCTCAGACGGGAGTCCCTTGCTCACTTTGCCACTGGAGTCAAGCAAGCCCGGCTGAAGACGGCTATAATGCCAGAAACCGGTCCTGGGAAGCTTTATTCTGGTCCAGGGAAGACATGGCTTGGCATTTCGGGCTGGACTGTTCCCATGAGGCACAGGGTCAGACTGATTTGCATATGGCCATGTCTGAACAGGGGTGGCGGAGTGAGCTAAAGAACGGTGATGGATTAAACCCAGATCAGTTGACTGGGGGTGAGTGTTTGTATTGTCAACGCTCCGTCCATCATCACCTTTGGTTTTTCTTTGTTCGCCCTAAGTTGGCAGGGTATGCTCAGACGTGAGTCCCTTGCTCACTTTGCCACTGGAGTCAAGCAAGCCCGGCTGAAGACGGCTGTAATGCCAGAAACCGGTCCTGGGAAGCTTGATTCTGGTCCAGGGTTGACATGGCTTGGCAGTTCGGGCTGGACTGTTCCCATGAGGCACAGGGTCAGACTGATTTGCATATGGCCGTGTCTGAACAGGGGTCGCGGAGTGAGCTAAAGAACGGTGATGCATTAAACCCAGATCAGTTGACTGGGGGTGAGTGTTTGTGTTGTCAACGCTCCGTCCATCATCACCTTTGGTTTTTCTTTGTTCGCCCTAAGTTGGCAGGGTATGCTCAGACGTGAGTCCCTTGCTCACTTTGCCACTGGAGTCACGCAAGCCCAGCTGAAGATGGCTGTAATGCCAGAAACCGGTCCTGGGAAGCTTGATTCCGGTCCAGGGAAGACATGGCTTGGCAGTTCGGGCTGGACTGTTCCCATGAGGCACAGGGTCAGACTGATTTGCATATGGCTGTGTCTGAACTGGGGTGGCGGAGTGAGCTAAAGAACGGTGATGGATTAAACCCAGATCAGTTGACTGGGGGTGAGTGTTTGTATTGTCAACGCTCCATCCATCATCACCTTTGGTTTTTCTTTGTTCGCCCTAAGTTGGCAGGGTATGCTCAGACTTGAGTCCCTTGCTCACTTTGCCACTGGAGTCAAGCAAGCCCGGCTGAAGACGGCTGTAATGCCAGAAACCGGTCCTGGGAAGCTTGATTCCGGTCCAGGGAAGACATGGCTTGGCAGTTCGGGCTGGACTGTTCCCATGAGGCACAGGGTCAGACTGATTTGCATATGGCCGTGTCTGAACTGGGGTGGCGGAGTGAGCTAAAGAACGGTGATGGATTAAACCCAGATCAGTTGACTGGGGGTGAGTGTTTGTATTGTCAACGCTCCGTCCATCATCACCTTTGGTTTTTCTTTGTTCCCCCTAAGTTGGCAGGGTATGCTCAGCCGTGAGTCCCTTGCTCACTTTGCCACTGGAGTCAAGCAAGCCCGGCTGAAGACGGCTGTAATGCCAGAAACCGGTCCTGGGAAGCTTGATTCCGGTCCAGGGAAGACATGGCTTGGCAGTTCGGGCTGGACTGTTCCCATGAGGCACAGGGTCAGACTGATTTGCATATGGCCGTGTCTGAACTGGGGTGGCGGAGTGAGCTAAAGAACGGTGATGGATTAAACCCAGATCAGTTGACTGGGGGTGAGTGTTTGTATTGTCAACGCTCCGTCCATCATCACCTTTGGTTTTTCTTTGTTCGCCCTAAGTTGGCAGGGTATGCTCAGACTTGAGTCCCTTGCTCACTTTGCCACTGGAGTCAAGCAAGCCCGGCTGAAGACGGCTGTAATGCCAGAAACCGGTCCTGGGAAGCTTTATTCCGGTCCAGGGAAGACATGGCTTGGCAGTTCGGGCTGGACTGTTCCCATGAGGCACAGGGTCAGACTGATTTGCATATGGTTGTGTCTGAACTGGGGTGGCGGAGTGAGCTAAAGAACGGTGATGGATTAAACCCAGATCAGTTGACTGGGGGTGAGTGTTTGTATTGTCAACGCTCCGTCCATCATCACATTTGGTTTTTCTTTGTTCGCCCTAAGTTGGCAGGGTATGCTCAGACGTGAGTCCCTTGCTCACTTTGCCACTGGAGTCAAGCAATCCCGGCTGAAGACGGCTGTAATGCCAGAAACCGGTCCTGGGAAGCTTGATTCCGGTCCAGGGAAGACATGGCTTGCAGTTCGGGCTGGACTGTTCCCATGAGGCACAGGGTCAGAATGATTTGCATATGGCCATGTCTGAACTGGGGTGGCGGAGTGAGCTAAAGAACGGTGATGGATTAAACCCAGATCAGTTGACTGGGGGTGAGTG
This sequence comes from Lissotriton helveticus, assembly GCF_964261635.1. NCBI lineage: Eukaryota > Metazoa > Chordata > Amphibia > Caudata > Salamandridae > Lissotriton > Lissotriton helveticus. The sequence continues at coordinate 648,591,025 of NC_136059.1, forward strand.
TTTGTATTGTCAACGCTCCGTCCATCATCACCTTTGGTTTTTCTTTGTTCGCCCTAAGTTGGCAGGGTATGCTCGGACGTGAGTCCCTTGCTCACTTTGCCACTAGAGTCAAGCAAGCCCGGCTGAAGACGGCTGTAATGCCAGAAACCAGTCCTGGGAAGCTTGATTCCGGTCCAGGGAAGACATGGCTTGGCAGTTCGGGCTGGACTGTTCCCATGAGGCACAGGGTCAGACTGATTTGCATATGGCCGTGTCTGAACTGGGGTGGCGGAGTGAGCTAAAGAACGGTGATGGATTAAACCCAGATCAGTTGACTGGGGGTGAGTGTTTGTATTGTCAACGCTCCGTCCATCATCACATTTGGTTTTTCTTTGTTCGCCCTAAGTTGGCAGGGTATGCTCAGACGTGAGTCCCTTGCTCACTTTGCCACTTGCCACTGGAGTCAAGCAAGCCCAGCTGAAGACGGCTGTAATGCCAGAAACCGGTCCTGGGAAGCTTGATTCCGGTCCAGGGAAGACATGGCTTGGCAGTTCGGGGGCTGGACTGTTCCCATGAGGCACAGGGTCAGACTGATTTGCATATGGCCGTGTCTGAACTGGGGTGGCGGAGTGAGCTAAAGAACGGTGATGGATTAAACCCAGATCAGTTGACTGGGGGTGAGTGTTTGTATTGTCAACGCTCCGTCCATCATCACATTTGGTTTTTCTTTGTTCGCCCTAAGTTGGCAGGGTATGCTCAGACGTGAGTCCCTTGCTCACTTTGCCACTGGAGTCAAGCAAGCCCTGCTGAAGACGGCTGTAATGCCAGAAACCGGTCCTGGGAAGCTTGATTCTGGTCCAGGGAAGACATGGCTTGGCAGTTCGGGCTGGACTGTTCCCATGAGGCACAGGGTCCGACTGATTTGCGTATGGCCGTGTCTGAACAGGTGTGGCGGAGTGAGCTAAAGAACGGTGATGGATTAAACCCAGATCAGTTGACTGGGGGTGAGTGTTTGTTTTGTCAACGCTCCGTCCATCATCACTTTTGGTTTTTCTTTGTTCGCCCTAAGTTGGCAGGGTATGCTCAGACATGAGTCCCTTGCTCACTTTGCCACTGGAGTCACGCAAGCCCGGCTGAAGATGGCTGTAATGCCAGAAACCGGTCCTGGGAAGCTTGATTCCGGTCCAGGGAAGACATGGCTTGGCAGTCCGGGCTGGACTGTTCCCATGAGGCACAGGGTCAGACTGATTTGCATATGGCCGTGTCTGAACTGGGGTGGCGGAGTGAGCTAAAGAACGGTGATGGATTAAACCCAGATCAGTTGACTGGGGGTGAGTGTTTGTATTGTCAACGCTCCGTCCATCATCACCTTTGGTTTTTCTTTGTTCGCCCTAAGTTGGCAGGGTATGCTCAGACGTGAGTCCCTTGCTCACTTTGCCACTGGAGTCAAGCAAGCCCGGCTGAAGACGGCTGTAATGCCCGAAACCGGTCCTGGGAAGCTTGATTCCGGTCCAGGGAAGACATGGTTTGACAGTTCGGGCTGGACTGTTCCCATGAGGCACAGGGTCAGACTGATTTGCATATGGCCGTGTCTGAACTGGGGTGGCGGAGTGAGCTAAAGAACGGTGATGGATTAAACCCAGATCAGTTGACTGGGGGTGAGTGTTTGTATTGTCAACGCTCCGTCCATCATCACCTTTGGTTTTTCTTTGTTCGCCCTCAGTTGGCAGGGTATGCTCAGACGTGAGTCCCTTGCTCACTTTGCCACTGGAGTCAAGCAAGCCCGGCTGAAGACGGCTGTAATGCCAGAAACCGGTCCTGGGAAGCTTGATTCCGGTCCAGGGAAGACATGACTTGGGAGTTCGGGCTGGACTGTTCCCATGAGGCACAGGGTCAGACTGATTTGCATATGGCCGTGTCTGAACTGGGGTGGCGGAGTGAGCTAAAGAACGGTGATGGATTAAACCCAGATCAGTTGACTGGGGGTGAGTGTTTGTATTGTCAACGCTCCGTCCATCATCACCTTTGTTTTTTCTTTGTTCGCCCTAAGTTGGCAGGGTATGCTCAGACGTGAGTCCCTTGCTCACTTTGCCACTGGAGTCACGCAAGCCCGGCTGAAGATGGCTGTAATGCCAGAAACCGGTCCTGGGAAGCTTGATTCCGGTCCAGGGAAGACATGGCTTGGCAGTTCAGGCTGGACTGTTCCCATGAGGCACAGGGTCAGACTGATTTGCATATGGCCGTGTCTGAACTGGGGTGGCGGAGTGAGCTAAAGAACGGTGATGGATTAAACCCAGATCAGTTGACTGGGGGTGAGTGTTTGTATTGTCAACGCTCCGTCCATCATCACCTTTGGTTTTTCTTTGTTCGCCCTAAGTTGGCAGGGTATGCTCAGACGTGAGTCCCTTGCTCACTTTGCCACTGGAGTCAAGCAAGCCCGGCTGAAGACGGCTGTAATGCCAGAAACCGGTCCTGGGAAGCTTGATTCCGGTCCAGGGAAGATATGGCGTGGCAGTTCGAGCTGGACTGTTCCCATGAGGCACAGGGTCAGACTGATTTGCATATGGCCGTGTCTGAACTGGGGTGGCGGAGTGAGCTAAAGAACGGTGATGGATTAAACCCAGATCAGTTGACTGGGGGTGAGTGCTTGTATTGTCAACTCTCCGTCCATCATCACCTTTGGTTTTTCTTTGTTCGCCCTAAGTTGGCAGGGTATGCTCAGACGTGAGTCCCTTGCTCACTTTGCCACTAGAGTCAAGCAAGCCCGGCTGAAGACGGCTGTAATGCCAGAAACCAGTCCTGGGAAGCTTGATTCCGGTCCAGGGAAGACATGGCTTGGCAGTTCTGGCTGGACTGTTCCCATGAGGCACAGGGTCAGACTGATTTACATATGGCCGTGTCTGAACTGGGGTGGCGGAGTGAGCTAAGGAACGGTGATGGATTAATCCCAGATCAGTTGACTGGGGGTGAGTGTTTGTATTGTCAACGCTCCGTCCATCATCACATTTGGTTTTTCTTTGTTCGCCCTAAGTTGGCAGGGTATGCTCAGACGTGAGTCCCTTGCTCACTTTGCCACTGGAGTCAAGCAAGCCCGGCTGAAGACGGCTGTAATGCCAAAAACCGGTCCTGGGAAGCTTGATTCCGGTCCAGGGAAGACATGGCTTGGCAGTTCGGGGGCTGGACTGTTCCCATGAGGCACAGGGTCAGACTGATTTGCATATCGCCATGTGTGAACAGGGGTGGCGGAGTGAGCTAAAGAACGGTGATGGATTAAACCCAGATCAGTTGACTGGGGGTGAGTGTTTGTATTGTCAACGCTCCGTCCATCATCACCTTTGGTTTTTCTTTGTTCGCCCTAAGTTGGCAGGGTATGCTCAGACGGGAGTCCCTTGCTCACTTTGCCACTGGAGTCAAGCAAGCCCGGCTGAAGACGGCTGTAATGCCAGAAACCGGTCCTGGGAAGCTTTATTCTGGTCCAGGGAAGACATGGCTTGGCAGTTCGGGCTGGACTGTTCCCATGAGGCACAGGGTCAGACTGATTTGCATATGGCCATGTCTGAACAGGGGTGGCGGAGTGAGCTAAAGAACGGTGATGGATTAAACCCAGATCAGTTGACTGGGGGTGAGTGTTTGTATTGTCAACGCTCCGTCCATCATCACCTTTGGTTTTTCTTTGTTCGCCCTAAGTTGGCAGGGTATGCTCAGACGTGAGTCCCTTGCTCACTTTGCCACTGGAGTCAAGCAAGCCCGGCTGAAGACGGCTGTAATGCCCGAAACCGGTCCTGGGAAGCTTGATTCCGGTCCAGGGAAGACATGGTTTGACAGTTCGGGCTGGACTGTTCCCATGAGGCACAGGGTCAGACTGATTTGCATATGGCCGTGTCTGAACTGGGGTGGCGGAGTGAGCTAAAGAACGGTGATGCATTAAACCCAGATCAGTTGACTGGGGGTGAGTGTTTGTATTGTCAACGCTCCGTCCATCATCACCTTTGGTTTTTCTTTGTTCACCCTAAGTTGGCAGGGTATGCTCAGACGGGAGTCCCTTGCTCACTTTGCCACTGGAGTCAAGCAAGCCCGGCTGAAGACGGCTGTAATGCCAGAAACCGGTCCTGTGAAGCTTTATTCTGGTCCAGAGAAGACATGCATTGGCAGTTCGGGCTGGACTGTTCCCATGAGGCACAGGGTCAGACTGATTTGCATATGGCCATGTCTGAACAGGGGTGGCGGAGTGAGCTAAAGAACGGTGATGGATTAAACCCAGATCAGTTGACTGGGGGTGAGTGTTTGTATTGTCAACGCTCCGTCCATCATCACCTTTGGTTTTTCTTTGTTCGCCCTAAGTTGGCAGGGTATGCTCAGACGTGAGTCCCTTGCTCACTTTGCCACTGGAGTCAAGCAAGCCCGGCTGAAGACGGCTGTAATGCCAGAAACCGGTCCTGGGAAGCTTGATTCTGGTCCAGGGTTGACATGGCTTGGCAGTTCGGGCTGGACTGTTCCCATGAGGCACAGGGTCAGACTGATTTGCATATGGCCGTGTCTGAACAGGGGTCGCGGAGTGAGCTAAAGAACGGTGATGCATTAAACCCAGATCAGTTGACTGGGGGTGAGTGTTTGTGTTGTCAACGCTCCGTCCATCATCACCTTTGGTTTTTCTTTGTTCGCCCTAAGTTGGCAGGGTATGCTCAGACGTGAGTCCCTTGCTCACTTTGCCACTGGAGTCAAGCAAGCCCGGCTGAAGACGGCTGTAATGCCCGAAACCGGTCCTGGGAAGCTTGATTCCGGTCCAGGGAAGACATGGTTTGGCAGTTCGGGCTGGACTGTTCCCATGAGGCACAGGGTCAGACTGATTTGCATATGGCTGTGTCTGAACTGGGGTGGCGGAGTGAGCTAAAGAACGGTGATGGATTAAACCCAGATCAGTTGACTGGGGGTGAGTGTTTGTATTGTCAACGCTCCGTCCATCATCACCTTTGGTTTTTCTTTGTTCGCCCTAAGTTGGCAGGGTATGCTCAGACGTGAGTCCCTTGCTCACTTTGCCACTGGAGTCAAGCAAGCCCGGCTGAAGACGGCTGTAATGCCAGAAACCGGTCCTGGGAAGCTTGATTCCGGTCCAGGGAAGACATGACTTGGCAGTTCGGGCTGGACTGTTCCCATGAGGCACAGAGTCAGACTGATTTGCATATGGCCGTGTCTGAACTGGGGTGGCGGAGTGAGCTAAAGAACGGTGATGGATTAAACCCAGATCAGTTGACTGGGGGTGAGTGTTTGTATTGTCAATGCTCCGTCCATGATCACCTTTGGTTTTTCTTTGTTCGCCCTAAGTGTGCAGGGTATGCTCAGACGTGAGTCCCTTGCTCACTTTGCCACTGGAGTCACGCAAGCCCGGCTGAAGATGGCTGTAATGCCAGAAACCGGTCCTGGGAAGCTTGATTCCGGTCCAGGGAAGACATGGCTTGGCAGTTCAGGCTGGACTGTTCCCATGAGGCACAGGGTCAGACTGATTTGCATATGGCCGTGTCTGAACTGGGGTGGCGGAGTGAGCTAAAGAACGGTGATGGATTAAACCCAGATCAGTTGACTGGGGGTGAGTGTTTGTATTGTCAACGCTCCGTCCATCATCACCTTTGGTTTTTCTTTGTTCGCCCTAAGTTGGCAGGGTATGCTCAGACGTGAGTCCCTTGCTCACTTTGCCACTGGAGTCAAGCAAGCCCGGCTGAAGACGGCTGTAATGCCCGAAACCGGTCCTGGGAAGCTTGATTCCGGTCCAGGGAAGACATGGTTTGACAGTTCGGGCTGGACTGTTCCCATGAGGCACAGGGTCAGACTGATTTGCATATGGCCGTGTCTGAACTGGGGTGGCGGAGTGAGCTAAAGAACGGTGATGGATTAAACCCAGATCAGTTGACTGGGGGTGAGTGTTTGTATTGTCAACGCTCCGTCCATCATCACCTTTGGTTTTTCTTTGTTCGCCCTCAGTTGGCAGGGTATGCTCAGACGTGAGTCCCTTGCTCACTTTGCCACTGGAGTCAAGCAAGCCCGGCTGAAGACGGCTGTAATGCCAGAAACCGGTCCTGGGAAGCTTGATTCCGGTCCAGGGAAGACATGACTTGGGAGTTCGGGCTGGACTGTTCCCATGAGGCACAGGGTCAGACTGATTTGCATATGGCCGTGTCTGAACTGGGGTGGCGGAGTGAGCTAAAGAACGGTGATGGATTAAACCCAGATCAGTTGACTGGGGGTGAGTGTTTGTATTGTCAACGCTCCGTCCATCATCACCTTTGTTTTTTCTTTGTTCGCCCTAAGTTGGCAGGGTATGCTCAGACGTGAGTCCCTTGCTCACTTTGCCACTGGAGTCACGCAAGCCCGGCTGAAGATGGCTGTAATGCCAGAAACCGGTCCTGGGAAGCTTGATTCCGGTCCAGGGAAGACATGGCTTGGCAGTTCAGGCTGGACTGTTCCCATGAGGCACAGGGTCAGACTGATTTGCATATGGCCGTGTCTGAACTGGGGTGGCGGAGTGAGCTAAAGAACGGTGATGGATTAAACCCAGATCAGTTGACTGGGGGTGAGTGTTTGTATTGTCAACGCTCCGTCCATCATCACCTTTGGTTTTTCTTTGTTCGCCCTAAGTTGGCAGGGTATGCTCAGACGTGAGTCCCTTGCTCACTTTGCCACTGGAGTCAAGCAAGCCCGGCTGAAGACGGCTGTAATGCCAGAAACCGGTCCTGGGAAGCTTGATTCCGGTCCAGGGAAGATATGGCGTGGCAGTTCGAGCTGGACTGTTCCCATGAGGCACAGGGTCAGACTGATTTGCATATGGCCGTGTCTGAACTGGGGTGGCGGAGTGAGCTAAAGAACGGTGATGGATTAAACCCAGATCAGTTGACTGGGGGTGAGTGCTTGTATTGTCAACTCTCCGTCCATCATCACCTTTGGTTTTTCTTTGTTCGCCCTAAGTTGGCAGGGTATGCTCAGACGTGAGTCCCTTGCTCACTTTGCCACTGGAGTCAAGCAAGCCCGGCTGAAGACGGCTGTAATGCCAAAAACCGGTCCTGGGAAGCTTGATTCCGGTCCAGGGAAGACATGGCTTGGCAGTTCGGGGGCTGGACTGTTCCCATGAGGCACAGGGTCAGACTGATTTGCATATCGCCATGTCTGAACAGGGGTGGCGGAGTGAGCTAAAGAACGGTGATGGATTAAACCCAGATCAGTTGACTGGGGGTGAGTGTTTGTATTGTCAACGCTCCGTCCATCATCACCTTTGGTTTTTCTTTGTTCGCCCTAAGTTGGCAGGGTATGCTCAGACGGGAGTCCCTTGCTCACTTTGCCACTGGAGTCAAGCAAGCCCGGCTGAAGACGGCTGTAATGCCAGAAACCGGTCCTGGGAAGCTTTATTCTGGTCCAGGGAAGACATGGCTTGGCAGTTCGGGCTGGACTGTTCCCATGAGGCACAGGGTCAGACTGATTTGCATATGGCCATGTCTGAACAGGGGTGGCGGAGTGAGCTAAAGAACGGTGATGGATTAAACCCAGATCAGTTGACTGGGGGTGAGTGTTTGTATTGTCAACGCTCTGTCCATCATCACCTTTGGTTTTTCTTTGTTCGCCCTAAGTTGGCAGGGTATGCTCAGACGTGAGTCCCTTGCTCACTTTGCCACTGGAGTCACGCAAGCCCAGCTGAAGATGGCTGTAATGCCAGAAACCGGTCCTGGGAAGCTTGATTCCGGTCCAGAGAAGACATGCATTGGCAGTTCGGGCTGGACTGTTCCCATGAGGCACAGGGTCAGACTGATTTGCATATGGCTGTGTCTGAACTGGGGTGGCGGAGTGAGCTAAAGAACGGTGATGGATTAAACCCAGATCAGTTGACTGGGGGTGAGTGTTTGTATTGTCAACGCTCCGTCCATCATCACCTTTGGTTTTTCTTTGTTCGCCCTAAGTTGGCAGGGTATGCTCAGCCGTGAGTCCCTTGCTCACTTTGCCACTGGAGTCAAGCAAGCCCGGCTGAAGACGGCTGTAATGCCAGAAACCGGTCCTGGGAAGCTTGATTCCGGTCCAGGGAAGATATGGCGTGGCAGTTCGAGCTGGACTGTTCCCATGAGGCACAGGGTCAGACTGATTTGCATATGGCCGTGTCTGAACTGGGGTGGCGGAGTGAGCTAAAGAACGGTGATGGATTAAACCCAGATCAGTTGACTGGGGGTGAGTGTTTGTATTGTCAACTCTCCGTCCATCATCACCTTTGGTTTTTCTTTGTTCGCCCTAAGTTGGCAGGGTATGCTCAGACGTGAGTCCCTTGCTCACTTTGCCACTAGAGTCAAGCAAGCCCGGCTGAAGACGGCTGTAATGCCAGAAACCAGTCCTGGGAAGCTTGATTCCGGTCCAGGGAAGACATGGCTTGGCAGTTCTGGCTGGACTGTTCCCATGAGGCACAGGGTCAGACTGATTTACATATGGCCGTGTCTGAACTGGGGTGGCGGAGTGAGCTAAGGAACGGTGATGGATTAATCCCAGATCAGTTGACTGGGGGTGAGTGTTTGTATTGTCAACGCTCCGTCCATCATCACATTTGGTTTTTCTTTGTTCGCCCTAAGTTGGCAGGGTATGCTCAGACGTGAGTCCCTTGCTCACTTTGCCACTTGAGTCAAGCAAGCCCGGCTGAAGACGGCTGTAATGCCAGAAACCGGTCCTGGGAAGCTTGATTCCGGTCCAGGGAAGACATGGCTTGGCAGTTCGGGGGCTGGACTGTTCCCATGAGGCACAGGGTCAGACTGATTTGCATATCGCCATGTCTGAACAGGGGTGGCGGAGTGAGCTACAGAACGGTGATGGATTAAACCCAGATCAGTTGACTGGGGGTGAGTGTTTGTATTGTCAACACTCCGTCCATCATCACCTTTGGTTTTTCTTTGTTCACCCTAAGTTGGCAGGGTATGCTCAGACGGGAGTCCCTTGCTCACTTTGCCACTGGAGTCAAGCAAGCCCGGCTGAAGACGGCTGTAATGCCAGAAACCGGTCCTGTGAAGCTTTATTCTGGTCCAGGGAAGACATGGCTTGGCAGTTCGGGCTGGACTGTTCCCATGAGGCACAGGGTCAGACTGATTTGCATATGGCCATGTCTGAACAGGGGTGGCGGAGTGAGCTAAAGAACGGTGATGGATTAAACCCAGATCAGTTGACTGGGGGTGAGTGTTTGTATTGTCAACGCTCCGTCCATCATCACCTTTGGTTTTTCTTTGTTCGCCCTAAGTTGGCAGGGTATGCTCAGACGTGAGTCCCTTGCTCACTTTGCCACTGGAGTCAAGCAAGCCCGGCTGAAGACGGCTGTAATGCCAGAAACCGGTCCTGGGAAGCTTGATTCTGGTCCAGGGTTGACATGGCTTGGCAGTTCGGGCTGGACTGTTCCCATGAGGCACAGGGTCAGACTGATTTGCATATGGCCGTGTCTGAACAGGGGTCGCGGAGTGAGCTAAAGAACGGTGATGCATTAAACCCAGATCAGTTGACTGGGGGTGAGTGTTTGTGTTGTCAACGCTCCGTCCATCATCACCTTTGGTTTTTCTTTGTTCGCCCTAAGTTGGCAGGGTATGCTCAGACGTGAGTCCCTTGCTCACTTTGCCACTGGAGTCAAGCAAGCCCGGCTGAAGACGGCTGTAATGCCCGAAACCGGTCCTGGGAAGCTTGATTCCGGTCCAGGGAAGACATGGTTTGGCAGTTCGGGCTGGACTGTTCCCATGAGGCACAGGGTCAGACTGATTTGCATATGGCTGTGTCTGAACTGGGGTGGCGGAGTGAGCTAAAGAACGGTGATGGATTAAACCCAGATCAGTTGACTGGGGGTGAGTGTTTGTATTGTCAACGCTCCGTCCATCATCACCTTTGGTTTTTCTTTGTTCGCCCTAAGTTGGCAGGGTATGCTCAGACGTGAGTCCCTTGCTCACTTTGCCACTGGAGTCAAGCAAGCCCGGCTGAAGACGGCTGTAATGCCAGAAACCGGTCCTGGGAAGCTTGATTCCGGTCCAGGGAAGACATGACTTGGCAGTTCGGGCTGGACTGTTCCCATGAGGCACAGAGTCAGACTGATTTGCATATGGCCGTGTCTGAACTGGGGTGGCGGAGTGAGCTAAAGAACGGTGATGGATTAAACCCAGATCAGTTGACTGGGGGTGAGTGTTTGTATTGTCAATGCTCCGTCCATGATCACCTTTGGTTTTTCTTTGTTCGCCCTAAATGTGCAGGGTATGCTCAGACGTGAGTCCCTTGCTCACTTTGCCACTGGAGTCACGCAAGCCCGGCTGAAGATGGCTGTAATGCCAGAAACCGGTCCTGGGAAGCTTGATTCCGGTCCAGGGAAGACATGGCTTGGCAGTTCAGGCTGGACTGTTCCCATGAGGCACAGGGTCAGACTGATTTGCATATGGCCGTGTCTGAACTGGGGTGGCGGAGTGAGCTAAAGAACGGTGATGGATTAAACCCAGATCAGTTGACTGGGGGTGAGTGTTTGTATTGTCAACGCTCCGTCCATCATCACCTTTGGTTTTTCTTTGTTCGCCCTAAGTTGGCAGGGTATGCTCAGACGTGAGTCCCTTGCTCACTTTGCCACTGGAGTCAAGCAAGCCCGGCTGAAGACGGCTGTAATGCCAGAAACCGGTCCTGGGAAGCTTGATTCCGGTCCAGGGAAGATATGGCGTGGCAGTTCGGGCTGGACTGTTCCCATGAGGCACAGGGTCAGACTGATTTGCATATGGCCGTGTCTGAACTGGGGTGGCGGAGTGAGCTAAAGAACGGTGATGGATTAAACCCAGATCAGTTGACTGGGGGTGAGTGTTTGTATTGTCAACTCTCCGTCCATCATCACCTTTGGTTTTTCTTTGTTCGCCCTAAGTTGGCAGGGTATGCTCAGACGTGAGTCCCTTGCTCACTTTGCCACTAGAGTCAAGCAAGCCCGGCTGAAGACGGCTGTAATGCCAGAAACCAGTCCTGGGAAGCTTGATTCCGGTCCAGGGAAGACATGGCTTGGCAGTTCTGGCTGGACTGTTCCCATGAGGCACAGGGTCAGACTGATTTACATATGGCCGTGTCTGAACTGGGGTGGCGGAGTGAGCTAAGGAACGGTGATGGATTAATCCCAGATCAGTTGACTGGGGTTGAGTGTTTGTATTGTCAACGCTCCGTCCATCATCACATTTGGTTTTTCTTTGTTCGCCCTAAGTTGGCAGGGTATGCTCAGACGTGAGTCCCTTGCTCACTTTGCCACTGGAGTCAAGCAAGCCCGGCTGAAGACGGCTGTAAGGCCAGAAACCGGTCCTGGGAAGCTTGATTCCGGTCCAGGGAAGACATGGCTTGGCAGTTCGGGGGCTGGACTGTTCCCATGAGGCACAGGGTCAGACTGATTTGCATATCGCCATGTCTGAACAGGGGTGGCGGAGTGAGCTAAAGAACGGTGATGGATTAAACCCAGATCAGTTGACTGGGGGTGAGTGTTTGTATTGTCAACGCTCCGTCCATCATCACCTTTGGTTTTTCTTTGTTCGCCCTAAGTTGGCAGGGTATGCTCAGACGGGAGTCCCTTGCTCACTTTGCCACTGGAGTCAAGCAAGCCCGGCTGAAGACGGCTATAATGCCAGAAACCGGTCCTGGGAAGCTTTATTCTGGTCCAGGGAAGACATGGCTTGGCATTTCGGGCTGGACTGTTCCCATGAGGCACAGGGTCAGACTGATTTGCATATGGCCATGTCTGAACAGGGGTGGCGGAGTGAGCTAAAGAACGGTGATGGATTAAACCCAGATCAGTTGACTGGGGGTGAGTGTTTGTATTGTCAACGCTCCGTCCATCATCACCTTTGGTTTTTCTTTGTTTGCCCTAAGTTGGCAGGGTATGCTCAGACGTGAGTCCCTTGCTCACTTTGCCACTGGAGTCAAGCAAGCCCAGCTGAAGACGGCTGTAATGCCAGAAACCGGTCCTGGGAAGCTTGATTCTGGTCCAGGGTTGACATGGCTTGGCAGTTCGGGCTGGACTGTTCCCATGAGGCACAGGGTCAGACTGATTTGCATATGGCCGTGTCTGAACAGGGGTCGCGGAGTGAGCTAAAGAACGGTGATGCATTAAACCCAGATCAGTTGACTGGGGGTGAGTGTTTGTGTTGTCAACGCTCCGTCCATCATCACCTTTGGTTTTTCTTTGTTCGCCCTAAGTTGGCAGGGTATGCTCAGACGTGAGTCCCTTGCTCACTTTGCCACTGGAGTCACGCAAGCCCAGCTGAAGATGGCTGTAATGCCAGAAACCGGTCCTGGGAAGCTTGATTCCGGTCCAGGGAAGACATGGCTTGGCAGTTCGGGCTGGACTGTTCCCATGAGGCACAGGGTCAGACTGATTTGCATATGGCTGTGTCTGAACTGGGGTGGCGGAGTGAGCTAAATAACGGTGATGGATTAAACCCAGATCAGTTGACTGGGGGTGAGTGTTTGTATTGTCAACGCTCCATCCATCATCACCTTTGGTTTTTCTTTGTTCGCCCTAAGTTGGCAGGGTATGCTCAGACTTGAGTCCCTTGCTCACTTTGCCACTGGAGTCAAGCAAGCCCGGCTGAAGACGGCTGTAATGCCAGAAACCGGTCCTGGGAAGCTTGATTCCGGTCCAGGGAAGACATGGCTTGGCAGTTCGGGCTGGACTGTTCCCATGAGGCACAGGGTCAGACTGATTTGCATATGGCCGTGTCTGAACTGGGGTGGCGGAGTGAGCTAAAGAACGGTGATGGATTAAACCCAGATCAGTTGACTGGGGGTGAGTGTTTGTATTGTCAACGCTCCGTCCATCATCACCTTTGGTTTTTCTTTGTTCGCCCTAAGTTGGCAGGGTATGCTCAGCCGTGAGTCCCTTGCTCACTTTGCCACTGGAGTCAAGCAAGCCCGGCTGAAGACGGCTGTAATGCCAGAAACCGGTCCTGGGAAGCTTGATTCCGGTCCAGGGAAGACATGGCTTGGCAGTTCGGGCTGGACTGTTCCCATGAGGCACAGGGTCAGACTGATTTGCATATGGCCGTGTCTGAACTGGGGTGGCGGAGTGAGCTAAAGAACGGTGATGGATTAAACCCAGATCAGTTGACTGGGGGTGAGTGTTTGTATTGTCAACGCTCCGTCCATCATCACCTTTGGTTTTTCTTTGTTCGCCCTAAGTTGGCAGGGTATGCTCAGACGTGAGTCCCTTGCTCACTTTGCCACTGGAGTCAAGCAAGCCCGGCTGAAGACGGCTGTAATGCCAGAAACCGGTCCTGGGAAGCTTTATTCCGGTCCAGGGAAGACATGGCTTGGCAGTTCGGGCTGGACTGTTCCCATGAGGCACAGGGTCAGACTGATTTGCATATGGCCGTGTCTGAACTGGGGTGGCGGAGTGAGCTAAAGAACGGTGATGGATTAAACCCAGATCAGTTGACTGGGGGTGAGTGTTTGTATTGGCAACGCTCCGTCCATCATCACCTTTGGTTTTTCTTTGTTCGCCCTAAGTTGGCAGGGTATGCTCAGACGTGAGTCCCTTGCTCACTTTGCCACTGGAGTCAAGCAAGCCCGGCTGAAGACGGCTGTAATGCCAGAAACCGGTCCTGGGAAGCTTGATTCCGGTCCAGGGAAGACATGACTTGGCAGTTCGGGCTGGACTGTTCCCATGAGGCACAGAGTCAGACTGATTTGCATATGGCCGTGTCTGAACTGGGGTGGCGGAGTGAGCTAAAGAACTGTGATGGATTAAACCCAGATCAGTTGACTGGGGGTGAGTGTTTGTATTGTCAACGCTCCGTCCATGATCACCTTTGGTTTTTCTTTGTTCGCCCTAAGTGTGCAGGGTATGCTCAGACGTGAGTCCCTTGCTCACTTTGCCACTGGAGTCACGCAAGCCCGGCTGAAGATGGCTGTAATGCCAGAAACCGGTCCTGGGAAGCTTGATTCCGGTCCAGGGAAGACATGGCTTGGCAGTTCAGGCTGGACTGTTCCCATGAGGCACAGGGTCAGACTGATTTGCATATGGCCGTGTCTGAACTGGGGTGGCGGAGTGAGCTAAAGAACGGTGATGGATTTAACCCAGATCAGTTGACTGGGGGTGAGTGTTTGTATTGTCAACGCTCCGTCCATCATCACCTTTGGTTTTTCTTTGTTCGCCCTAAGTTGGCAGGGTATGCTCAGACGTGAGTCCCTTGCTCACTTTGCCACTGGAGTCAAGCAAGCCCGGCTGAAGACGGCTGTAATGCCAGAAACCGGTCCTGGGAAGCTTGATTCCGGTCCAGGGAAGATATGGCGTGGCAGTTCGGGCTGGACTGTTCCCATGAGGCACAGGGTCAGACTGATTTGCATATGGCCGTGTCTGAACTGGGGTGGCGGAGTGAGCTAAAGAACGGTGATGGATTAAACCCAGATCAGTTGACTGTGGGTGAGTGTTTGTATTGTCAACTCTCCGTCCATCATCACCTTTGGTTTTTCTTTGTTCGCCCTAAGTTGGCAGGGTATGCTCAGACGTGAGTCCCTTGCTCACTTTGCCACTAGAGTCAAGCAAGCCCGGCTGAAGACGGCTGTAATGCCAGAAACCAGTCCTGGGAAGCTTGATTCCGGTCCAGGGAAGACATGGCTTGGCAGTTCTGGCTGGACTGTTCCCATGAGGCACAGGGTCAGACTGATTTACATATGGCCGTGTCTGAACTGGGGTGGCGGAGTGAGATAAGGAACGGTGATGGATTAATCCCAGATCAGTTGACTGGGGTTGAGTGTTTGTATTGTCAACGCTCCGTCCATCATCACATTTGGTTTTTCTTTGTTCGCCCTAAGTTGGCAGGGTATGCTCAGACGTGAGTCCCTTGCTCACTTTGCCACTGGAGTCAAGCAAGCCCGGCTGAAGACGGCTGTAAGGCCAGAAACCGGTCCTGGGAAGCTTGATTCCGGTCCAGGGAAGACATGGCTTGGCAGTTCGGGGGCTGGACTGTTCCCATGAGGCACAGGGTCAGACTGATTTGCATATCGCCATGTCTGAACAGGGGTGGCGGAGTGAGCTAAAGAACGGTGATGGATTAAACCCAGATCAGTTGACTGGGGGTGAGTGTTTGTATTGTCAACGCTCCGTCCATCATCACCTTTGGTTTTTCTTTGTTCGCCCTAAGTTGGCAGGGTATGCTCAGACGGGAGTCCCTTGCTCACTTTGCCACTGGAGTCAAGCAAGCCCGGCTGAAGACGGCTATAATGCCAGAAACCGGTCCTGGGAAGCTTTATTCTGGTCCAGGGAAGACATGGCTTGGCATTTCGGGCTGGACTGTTCCCATGAGGCACAGGGTCAGACTGATTTGCATATGGCCATGTCTGAACAGGGGTGGCGGAGTGAGCTAAAGAACGGTGATGGATTAAACCCAGATCAGTTGACTGGGGGTGAGTGTTTGTATTGTCAACGCTCCGTCCATCATCACCTTTGGTTTTTCTTTGTTTGCCCTAAGTTGGCAGGGTATGCTCAGACGTGAGTCCCTTGCTCACTTTGCCACTGGAGTCAAGCAAGCCCAGCTGAAGACGGCTGTAATGCCAGAAACCGGTCCTGGGAAGCTTGATTCTGGTCCAGGGTTGACATGGCTTGGCAGTTCGGGCTGGACTGTTCCCATGAGGCACAGGGTCAGACTGATTTGCATATGGCCGTGTCTGAACAGGGGTCGCGGAGTGAGCTAAAGAACGGTGATGCATTAAACCCAGATCAGTTGACTGGGGGTGAGTGTTTGTGTTGTCAACGCTCCGTCCATCATCACCTTTGGTTTTTCTTTGTTCGCCCTAAGTTGGCAGGGTATGCTCAGACGTGAGTCCCTTGCTCACTTTGCCACTGGAGTCACGCAAGCCCAGCTGAAGATGGCTGTAATGCCAGAAACCGGTCCTGGGAAGCTTGATTCCGGTCCAGGGAAGACATGGCTTGGCTGTTCGGGCTGGACTGTTCCCATGAGGCACAGGGTCAGACTGATTTGCATATGGCTGTGTCTGAACTGGGGTGGCGGAGTGAGCTAAAGAACGGTGATGGATTAAACCCAGATCAGTTGACTGGGGGTGAGTGTTTGTATTGTCAACGCTCCATCCATCATCACCTTTGGTTTTTCTTTGTTCGCCCTAAGTTGGCAGGGTATGCTCAGACTTGAGTCCCTTGCTCACTTTGCCACTGGAGTCAAGCAAGCCCGGCTGAAGACGGCTGTAATGCCAGAAACCGGTCATGGGAAGCTTGATTCCGGTCCAGGGAAGACATGGCTTGGCAGTTCGGGCTGGACTGTTCCCATGAGGCACAGGGTCAGACTGATTTGCATATGGCCGTGTCTGAACTGGGGTGGCGGAGTGAGCTAAAGAACGGTGATGGATTAAACCCAGATCAGTTGACTGGGGGTGAGTGTTTGTATTGGCAACGCTCCGTCCATCATCACCTTTGGTTTTTCTTTGTTCGCCCTAAGTTGGCAGGGTATGCTCAGACGTGAGTCCCTTGCTCACTTTGCCACTGGAGTCAAGCAAGCCCGGCTGAAGACGGCTGTAATGCCAGAAACCGGTCCTGGGAAGCTTGATTCCGGTCCAGGGAAGACATGACTTGGCAGTTCGGGCTGGACTGTTCCCATGAGGCACAGAGTCAGACTGATTTGCATATGGCCGTGTCTGAACTGGGGTGGCGGAGTGAGCTAAAGAACGGTGATGGATTAAACCCAGATCAGTTGACTGGGGGTGAGTGTTTGTATTGTCAACGCTCCGTCCATGATCACCTTTGGTTTTTCTTTGTTCGCCCTAAGTGTGCAGGGTATGCTCAGACGTGAGTCCCTTGCTCACTTTGCCACTGGAGTCACGCAAGCCCGGCTGAAGATGGCTGTAATGCCAGAAACCGGTCCTGGGAAGCTTGATTCCGGTCCAGGGAAGACATGGCTTGGCAGTTCAGGCTGGACTGTTCCCATGAGGCACAGGGTCAGACTGATTTGCATATGGCCGTGTCTGAACTGGGGTGGCGGAGTGAGCTAAAGAACGGTGATGGATTTAACCCAAATCAGTTGACTGGGGGTGAGTGTTTGTATTGTCAACGCTCCGTCCATCATCACCTTTGGTTTTTCTTTGTTCGCCCTAAGTTGGCAGGGTATGCTCAGACGTGAGTCCCTTGCTCACTTTGCCACTGGAGTCAAGCAAGCCCGGCTGAAGACGGCTGTAATGCCAGAAACCGGTCCTGGGAAGCTTGATTCCGGTCCAGGGAAGATATGGCGTGGCAGTTCGGGCTGGACTGTTCCCATGAGGCACAGGGTCAGACTGATTTGCATATGGCCGTGTCTGAACTGGGGTGGCGGAGTGAGCTAAAGAACGGTGATGGATTAAACCCAGATCAGTTGACTGTGGGTGAGTGTTTGTATTGTCAACTCTCCGTCCATCATCACCTTTGGTTTTTCTTTGTTCGCCCTAAGTTGGCAGGGTATGCTCAGACGTGAGTCCCTTGCTCACTTTGCCACTAGAGTCAAGCAAGCCCGGCTGAAGACGGCTGTAATGCCAGAAACCAGTCCTGGGAAGCTTGATTCCGGTCCAGGGAAGACATGGCTTGGCAGTTCTGGCTGGACTGTTCCCATGAGGCACAGGGTCAGACTGATTTACATATGGCCGTGTCTGAACTGGGGTGGCGGAGTGAGCTAAGGAACGGTGATGGATTAATCCCAGATCAGTTGACTGGGGTTGAGTGTTTGTATTGTCAACGCTCCGTCCATCATCACATTTGGTTTTTCTTTGTTCGCCCTAAGTTGGCAGGGTATGCTCAGACGTGAGTCCCTTGCTCACTTTGCCACTGGAGTCAAGCAAGCCCGGCTGAAGACGGCTGTAAGGCCAGAAACCGGTCCTGGGAAGCTTGATTCCGGTCCAGGGAAGACATGGCTTGGCAGTTCGGGGGCTGGACTGTTCCCATGAGGCACAGGGTCAGACTGATTTGCATATCGCCATGTCTGAACAGGGGTGGCGGAGTGAGCTAAAGAACGGTGATGGATTAAACCCAGATCAGTTGACTGGGGGTGAGTGTTTGTATTGTCAACGCTCCGTCCATCATCACCTTTGGTTTTTCTTTGTTCGCCCTAAGTTGGCAGGGTATGCTCAGACGGGAGTCCCTTGCTCACTTTGCCACTGGAGTCAAGCAAGCCCGGCTGAAGACGGCTATAATGCCAGAAACCGGTCCTGGGAAGCTTTATTCTGGTCCAGGGAAGACATGGCTTGGCATTTCGGGCTGGACTGTTCCCATGAGGCACAGGGTCAGACTGATTTGCATATGGCCATGTCTGAACAGGGGTGGCGGAGTGAGCTAAAGAACGGTGATGGATTAAACCCAGATCAGTTGACTGGGGGTGAGTGTTTGTATTGTCAACGCTCCGTCCATCATCACCTTTGGTTTTTCTTTGTTTGCCCTAAGTTGGCAGGGTATGCTCAGACGTGAGTCCCTTGCTCACTTTGCCACTGGAGTCAAGCAAGCCCAGCTGAAGACGGCTGTAATGCCAGAAACCGGTCCTGGGAAGCTTGATTCTGGTCCAGGGTTGACATGGCTTGGCAGTTCGGGCTGGACTGTTCCCATGAGGCACAGGGTCAGACTGATTTGCATATGGCCGTGTCTGAACAGGGGTCGCGGAGTGAGCTAAAGAACGGTGATGCATTAAACCCAGATCAGTTGACTGGGGGTGAGTGTTTGTGTTGTCAACGCTCCGTCCATCATCACCTTTGGTTTTTCTTTGTTCGCCCTAAGTTGGCAGGGTATGCTCAGACGTGAGTCCCTTGCTCACTTTGCCACTGGAGTCACGCAAGCCCAGCTGAAGATGGCTGTAATGCCAGAAACCGGTCCTGGGAAGCTTGATTCCGGTCCAGGGAAGACATGGCTTGGCAGTTCGGGCTGGACTGTTCCCATGAGGCACAGGGTCAGACTGATTTGCATATGGCTGTGTCTGAACTGGGGTGGCGGAGTGAGCTAAAGAACGGTGATGGATTAAACCCAGATCAGTTGACTGGGGGTGAGTGTTTGTATTGTCAACGCTCCATCCATCATCACCTTTGGTTTTTCTTTGTTCGCCCTAAGTTGGCAGGGTATGCTCAGACTTGAGTCCCTTGCTCACTTTGCCACTGGAGTCAAGCAAGCCCGGCTGAAGACGGCTGTAATGCCAGAAACCGGTCATGGGAAGCTTGATTCCGGTCCAGGGAAGACATGGCTTGGCAGTTCGGGCTGGACTGTTCCCATGAGGCACAGGGTCAGACTGATTTGCATATGGCCGTGTCTGAACTGGGGTGGCGGAGTGAGCTAAAGAACGGTGATGGATTAAACCCAGATCAGTTGACTGGGGGTGAGTGTTTGTATTGTCAACGCTCCGTCCATCATCACCTTTGGTTTTTCTTTGTTCGCCCTAAGTTGGCAGGGTATGCTCAGCCGTGAGTCCCTTGCTCACTTTGCCACTGGAGTCAAGCAAGCCCGGCTGAAGACGGCTGTAATGCCAGAAACCGGTCCTGGGAAGCTTGATTCCGGTCCAGGGAAGACATGGCTTGGCAGTTCGGGCTGGACTGTTCCCATGAGGCACAGGGTCAGACTGATTTGCATATGGCCGTGTCTGAACTGGGGTGGCGGAGTGAGCTAAAGAACGGTGATGGATTAAACCCAGATCAGTTGACTGGGGGTGAGTGTTTGTATTGTCAACGCTCCGTCCATCATCACCTTTGGTTTTTCTTTGTTCGCCCTAAGTTGGCAGGGTATGCTCAGCCGTGAGTCCCTTGCTCACTTTGCCACTGGAGTCAAGCAAGCCCGGCTGAAGACGGCTGTAATGCCAGAAACCGGTCCTGGGAAGCTTGATTCCGGTCCAGGGAAGACATGGCTTGGCAGTTCGGGCTGGACTGTTCCCATGAGGCACAGGGTCAGACTGATTTGCATATGGCCGTGTCTGAACTGGGGTGGCGGAGTGAGCTAAAGAACGGTGATGGATTAAACCCAGATCAGTTGACTGGGGGTGAGTGTTTGTATTGTCAACGCTCCGTCCATCATCACCTTTGGTTTTTCTTTGTTCGCCCTAAGTTGGCAGGGTATGCTCAGACTTGAGTCCCTTGCTCACTTTGCCACTGGAGTCAAGCAAGCCCGGCTGAAGACGGCTGTAATGCCAGAAACCGGTCCTGGGAAGCTTTATTCCGGTCCAGGGAAGACATGGCTTGGCAGTTCGGGCTGGACTGTTCCCATGAGGCACAGGGTCAGACTGATTTGCATATGGCCGTGTCTGAACTGGGGTGGCGGAGTGAGCTAAAGAACGGTGATGGATTAAACCCAGATCAGTTGACTGGGGGTGAGTGTTTGTATTGTCAACGCTCCGTCCATCATCACCTTTGGTTTTTCTTTGTTCGCCCTAAGTTGGCAGGGTATGCTCAGACGTGAGTCCCTTGCTCACTTTGCCACTGGAGTCAAGCAATCCCGGCTGAAGACGGCTGTAATGCCAGAAACCGGTCCTGGGAAGCTTGATTCCGGTCCAGGGAAGACATGGCTTGCAGTTCGGGCTGGACTGTTCCCATGAGGCACAGGGTCAGACTGATTTGCATATGGCCATGTCTGAACTGGGGTGGCGGAGTGAGCTAAAGAACGGTGATGGATTAAACCCAGATCAGTTGACTGGGGGTGAGTGTTTGTATTGTCAACGCTCCGTCCATCATCACCTTTGGTTTTTCTTTGTTCGCCCTAAGTTGGCAGGGTATGCTCAGACGTGAGTCCCTTGCTCACTTTGCCACTAGAGTCAAGCAAGCCCGGCTGAAGACGGCTGTAATGCCAGAAACCAGTCCTGGGAAGCTTGATTCCGGTCCAGGGAAGACATGGCTTGGCAGTTCGGGCTGGACTGTTCCCATGAGGCACAGGGTCAGACTGATTTGCATATGGCCGTGTCTGAACTGGGGTGGCGGAGTGAGCTAAAGAACGGTGATGGATTAAACCCAGATCAGTTGACTGGGGGTGAGTGTTTGTATTGTCAACGCTCCGTCCATCATCACATTTGGTTTTTCTTTGTTCGCCCTAAGTTGGCAGGGTATGCTCAGACGTGAGTCCCTTGCTCACTTTGCCACTTGCCACTGGAGTCAAGCAAGCCCAGCTGAAGACGGCTGTAATGCCAGAAACCGGTCCTGGGAAGCTTGATTCCGGTCCAGGGAAGACATGGCTTGGCAGTTCGGGCTGGACTGTTCCCATGAGGCACAGGGTCAGACTGATTTGCATATGGCCGTGTCTGAACTGGGGTGGCGGAGTGAGCTAAAGCACGGTGAGGGATTAAACCCAGATCAGTTGACTGGGGGTGAGTGTTTGTATTGTCAACGCTCCGTCCATCATCACATTTGGTTTTTCTTTGTTCGCCCTAAGTTGGCAGGGTATGCTCAGACGTGAGTCCCTTGCTCACTTTGCCACTGGAGTCAAGCAAGCCCGGCTGAATACGGCTGTAATGCCAGAAACCGGTCCTGGGAAGCTTGATTCCGGTCCAGGGAAGACATGGCTTGGCAGTTCGGGGGCTGGACTGTTCCCATGAGGCACAGGGTCAGACTGATTTGCATATGGCCGTGTCTGAACTGGGGTGGCGGAGTGAGCTAAAGAACGGTGATGGATTAAACCCAGATCAGTTGACTGGGGGTGAGTGTTTGTATTGTCAACGCTCCGTCCATCATCACCTTTGGTTTTTCTTTGTTCGCCCTAAGTTGGCAGGGTATGCTCAGACGTGAGTCCCTTGCTCACTTTGCCACTGGAGTCAAGCAAGCCCTGCTGAAGACGGCTGTAATGCCAGAAACCGGTCCTGGGAAGCTTGATTCTGGTCCAGGGAAGACATGGCTTGGCAGTTCGGGCTGGACTGTTCCCATGAGGCACAGGGTCCGACTGATTTGCGTATGGCCGTGTCTGAACAGGTGTGGCGGAGTGAGCTAAAGAACGGTGATGGATTAAACCCAGATCAGTTGACTGGGGGTGAGTGTTTGTTTTGTCAACGCTCCGTCCATCATCACTTTTGGTTTTTCTTTGTTCGCCCTAAGTTGGCAGGGTATGCTCAGACATGAGTCCCTTGCTCACTTTGCCACTGGAGTCACGCAAGCCCGGCTGAAGATGGCTGTAATGCCAGAAACCGGTCCCGGGAAGCTTGATTCCGGTCCAGGGAAGACATGGCTTGGCAGTCCGGGCTGGACTGTTCCCATGAGGCACAGGGTCAGACTGATTTGCATATGGCCGTGTCTGAACTGGGGTGGCGGAGTGAGCTAAAGAACGGTGATGGATTAAACCCAGATCAGTTGACTGGGGGTGAGTGTTTGTATTGTCAATGCTCCGTCCATCATCACCTTTGGTTTTTCTTTGTTCGCCCTAAGTTGGCAGGGTATGCTCAGACGTGAGTCCCTTGCTCACTTTGCCACTGGAGTCAAGCAATCCCGGCTGAAGACGGCTGTAATGCCAGAAACTGGTCCTGGGAAGCTTGATTCCGGTCCAGGGAAGACATGGCTTGCAGTTCGGGCTGGACTGTTCCCATGAGGCACAGGGTCAGACTGATTTGCATATGGCCGTGTCTGAAGTGGGGTGGCGGAGTGAGCTAAAGAACGGTGATGGATTAAACCCAGATCAGTTGACTGGGGGTGAGTGTTTGTATTGTCAACGCTCCGTCCATCATCACCTTTGGTTTTTCTTTGTTCGCCCTAAGTTGGCAGGGTATGCTCAGACGTGAGTCCCTTGCTCACTTTGCCACTGGAGTCAAGCAAGCCCGGCTGAAGACGGCTGTAATGCCCGAAACCGGTCCTGGGAAGCTTGATTCCGGTCCAGGGAAGACATGGTTTGGCAGTTCGGGCTGGACTGTTCCCATGAGGCACAGGGTCAGACTGATTTGCATATGGCCGTGTCTGAAGTGGGGTGGCGGAGTGAGCTAAAGAACGGTGATGGATTAAACCCAGATCAGTTGACTGGGGGTGAGTGTTTGTATTGTCAACGCTCCGTCCATCATCACCTTTGGTTTTTCTTTGTTCGCCCTAAGTTGGCAGGGTATGCTCAGACGTGAGTCCCTTGCTCACTTTGCCACTGGAGTCAAGCAAACCCGGCTGAAGACGGCTGTAATGCCAGAAACCGGTCCTGGGAAGCTTGATTCCGGTCCAGGGAAGACATGACTTGGGAGTTCGGGCTGGACTGTTCCCATGAGGCACAGGGTCAGACTGATTTGCATATGGCCGTGTCTGAACTGGGGTGGCGGAGTGAGCTAAAGAACGGTGATGGATTAAACCCAGATCAGTTGACTGGGGGTGAGTGTTTGTATTGTCAACGCTCCGTCCATCATCACCTTTGGTTTTTCTTTGTTCGCCCTAAGTTGGCAGGGTATGCTCAGACGTGAGTCCCTTGCTCACTTTGCCACTGGAGTCAAGCAAGCCCGGCTGAAGACGGCTGTAATGCCAGAAACCGGTCCTGGGAAGCTTGATTCCGGTCCAGGGAAGATATGGCGTGGCAGTTCGAGCTGGACTGTTCCCATGAGGCACAGGGTCAGACTGATTTGCATATGGCCGTGTCTGAACTGGGGTGGCGGAGTGAGCTAAAGAACGGTGATGGATTAAACCCAGATCAGTTGACTGGGGGTGAGTGCTTGTATTGTCAACTCTCCGTCCATCATCACCTTTGGTTTTTCTTTGTTCGCCCTAAGTTGGCAGGGTATGCTCAGACGTGAGTCCCTTGCTCACTTTGCCACTGGAGTCAAGCAAGCCCGGCTGAAGACGGCTGTAATGCCAAAAACCGGTCCTGGGAAGCTTGATTCCGGTCCAGGGAAGACATGGCTTGGCAGTTCGGGGGCTGGACTGTTCCCATGAGGCACAGGGTCAGACTGATTTGCATATCGCCATGTCTGAACAGGGGTGGCGGAGTGAGCTAAAGAACGGTGATGGATTAAACCCAGATCAGTATACTGGGTGTGAGTGTTTGTATTGTCAACGCTCCGTCCATCATCACCTTTGGTTTTTCTTTGTTCGCCCTAAGTTGGCAGGGTATGCTCAGACGGGAGTCCCTTGCTCACTTTGCCACTGGAGTCAAGCAAGCCCGGCTGAAGACGGCTGTAATGCCAGAAACCGGTCCTGGGAAGCTTTATTCTGGTCCAGGGAAGACATGGCTTGGCAGTTCGGGCTGGACTGTTCCCATGAGGCACAGGGTCAGACTGATTTGCATATGGCCATGTCTGAACAGGGGTGGCGGAGTGAGCTAAAGAACGGTGATGGATTAAACCCAGAACAGTTGACTGGGGGTGAGTGTTTGTATTGTCAACGCTCTGTCCATCATCACCTTTGGTTTTTCTTTGTTCGCCCTAAGTTGGCAGGGTATGCTCAGACGTGAGTCCCTTGCTCACTTTGCCACTGGAGTCAAGGAAGCCCGGCTGAAGACGGCTGTAATGCCAGAAACCGGTCCTGGGAAGCTTGATTCTGGTCCAGGGTTGACATGGCTTGGCAGTTCGGGCTGGACTGTTCCCATGAGGCACAGGGTCAGACTGATTTGCATATGGCCGTGTCTGAACAGGGGTCGCGGAGTGAGCTAAAGAACGGTGATGCATTAAACCCAGATCAGTTGACTGGGGGTGAGTGTTTGTGTTGTCAACGCTCCGTCCATCATCACCTTTGGTTTTTCTTTGTTCGCCCTAAGTTGGCAGGGTATGCTCAGACGTGAGTCCCTTGCTCACTTTGCCACTGGAGTCACGCAAGCCCAGCTGAAGATGGCTGTAATGCCAGAAACCGGTCCTGGGAAGCTTGATTCCGGTCCAGGGAAGACATGCATTGGCAGTTTGGGCTGGACTGTTCCCATGAGGCACAGGGTCAGACTGATTTGCATATGGCTGTGTCTGAACTGGGGTGGCGGAGTGAGCTAAAGAACGGTGATGGATTAAACCCAGATCAGTTGACTGGGGGTGAGTGTTTGTATTGTCAACGCTCCGTCCATCATCACCTTTGGTTTTTCTTTGTTCGCCCTAAGTTGGCAGGGTATGCTCAGACGTGAGTCCCTTGCTCACTTTGCCACTGGAGTCAAGCAAGCCCGGCTGAAGACGGTTGTAATGCCCGAAACCGGTCCTGGGAAGCTTGATTCCGGTCCAGGGAAGACATGGTTTGGCAGTTCGGGCTGGACTGTTCCCATGAGGCACACGGTCAGACTGATTTGCATATGGCCGTGTCTGAACTGGGGTGGCGGAGTGAGCTAAAGAACGGTGATGGATTAAACCCAGATCAGTTGACTGGGGGTGAGTGTTTGTATTGTCAACGCTCCGTCCATCATCACCTTTGTTTTTCTTTGTTCGCCCTAAGTTGGCAGGGTATGCTCAGACGTGAGTCCCTTGCTCACTTTGCCACTGGAGTCAAGCAAGCCCGGCTGAAGACGCCTGTAATGCCAGAAACCGGTCCTGGGAAGCTTGATTCCGGTCCAGGGAAGACATGACTTGGCAGTTCGGGCTGGACTGTTCCCATGAGGCACAGGGTCAGACTGATTTGCATATGGCCGTGTCTGAACTGGGGTGGCGGAGTGAGCTAAAGAACGGTGATGGATTAAACCCAGATCAGTTGACTGGGGGTGAGTGTTTGTATTGTCAACGCTCCGTCCATCATCACCTTTGGTTTTTCTTTGTTCGCCCTAAGTTGGCAGGGTATGCTCAGACGTGAGTCCCTTGCTCACTTTGCCACTGGAGTCACGCAAGCCCGGCTGAAGATGGCTGTAATGCCAGAAACTGGTCCTGGGAAGCTTGATTCCGGTCCAGGGAAGACATGGCTTGGCAGTTCAGGCTGGACTGTTCCCATAAGGCACAGGGTCAGACTGATTTGCATATGGCCGTGTCTGAACTGGGGTGGCGGAGTGAGCTAAAGAACGGTGATGGATTAAACCCAGATCAGTTGACTGGGGGGGAGTGTTTGTATTGTCAACGCTCCGTCCATCATCACCTTTGGTTTTTCTTTGTTCGCCCTAAGTTGGCAGGGTATGCTCAGACGTGAGTCCCTTGCTCACTTTGCCACTGGAGTCAAGCAAGCCCGGCTGAAGACGGCTGTAATGCCAGAAACCGGTCCTGGGAAGCTTGATTCCGGTCCAGGGAAGATATGGCGTGGCAGTTCGGGCAGGACTGTTCCCATGAGGCACAGGGTCAGACTGATTTGCATATGGCCGTGTCTGAACTGGGGTGGCGGAGTGAGCTAAAGAACGGTGATGGATTAAACCCAGATCAGTTGACTGGGGGTGAGTGTTTGTATTGTCAACTCTCCGTCCATCATCACCTTTGGTTTTTCTTTGTTCGCCCTAAGTTGGCAGGGTATGCTCAGACGTGAGTCCCTTGCTCACTTTGCCACTAGAGTCAAGCAAGCCCGGCTGAAGACGGCTGTAATTCCAGAAACCAGTCCTGGGAAGCTTGATTCCGGTCCAGGGAAGACATGGCTTGGCAGTTCTGGCTGGACTGTTCCCATGAGGCACAGGGTCAGACTGATTTACATATGGCCGTGTCTGAACTGGGGTGGCGGAGTGAGCTAAGGAACGGTGATGGATTAATCCCAGATCAGTTGACTGGGGGTGAGTGTTTGTATTGTCAACGCTCCGTCCATCATCACATTTGGTTTTTCTTTGTTCGCCCTAAGTTGGCAGGGTATGCTCAGACGTGAGTCCCTTGCTCACTTTGCCACTGGAGTCAAGCAAGCCCGGCTGAAGACGGCTGTAATGCCAGAAACCGGTCCTGGGAAGCTTGATTCCGGTCCAGGGAAGACATGGCTTGGCAGTTCGGGTGCTGGACTGTTCCCATGAGGCACATGGTCAGACTGATTTGCATATCGCCATGTCTGAACAGGGGTGGCGGAGTGAGCTAAAGAACGGTGATGGATTAAACCCAGATCAGTTGACTGGGGGTGAGTGTTTGTATTGTCAACGCTCCGTCCATCATCACCTTTGGTTTTTCTTTGTTCGCCCTAAGTTGGCAGGGTATGCTCAGATGGGAGTCCCTTGCTCACTTTGCCACTGGAGTCAAGCAAGCCCGGCTGAAGACGGCTGTAATGCCAGAAACCGGTCCTGGGAAGCTTTATTCTGGTCCAGGGAAGACATGGCTTGGCAGTTCGGGCTGGACTGTTCCCATGAGGCACAGGGTCAGACTGATTTGCATATGGCCATGTCTGAACAGGGGTGGCGGAGTGAGCTAAAGAACGGTGATGGATTCAACCCAGATCAGTTGACTGGGGGTGAGTGTTTGTATTGTCAACGCTCCGTCCATCATCACCTTTGGTTTTTCTTTGTTCGCCCTAAGTTGGCAGGGTATGCTCAGACGTGAGTCCCTTGCTCACTTTGCCACTGGAGTCAAGCAAGCCCGGCTGAAGACGGCTGTAATGCCAGAAACCGGTCCTGGGAAGCTTGATTCTGGTCCAGGGTTGACATGGCTTGGCAGTTCGGGCTGGACTGTTCCCATGAGGCACAGGGTCAGACTGATTTGCATATGGCCGTGTCTGAACAGGGGTCGCGGAGTGAGCTAAAGAACGGTGATGCATTAAACCCAGATCAGTTGACTGGGGGTGAGTGTTTGTGTTGTCAACGCTCCGTCCATCATCACCTTTGGTTTTTCTTTGTTCGCCCTAAGTTGGCAGGGTATGCTCAGACGTGAGTCCCTTGCTCACTTTGCCACTGGAGTCACTCAAGCCCAGCTGAAGATGGCTGTAATGCCGGAAACCGGTCCTGGGAAGCTTGATTCCGGTCCAGGGAAGACATGGCTTGGCAGTTCGGGCTGGACTGTTCCCATGAGGCACAGGGTCAGACTGATTTGCATATGGCTGTGTCTGAACTGGGGTGGCGGAGTGAGCTAAAGAACGGTGATGGATTAAACCCAGATCAGTTGACTGGGGGTGAGTGTTTGTATTGTCAACGCTCCGTCCATCATCACCTTTGGTTTTTCTTTGTTCGCCCTAAGTTGGCAGGGTATGCTCAGACTTGAGTCCCTTGCTGACTTTGCCACTGGAGTCAAGCAAGCCCGGCTGAAGACGGCTGTAATGCCAGAAACCGGTCCTGGGAAGCTTGATTCCGGTCCAGGGAAGACATGGCTTGGCAGTTCGGGCTGGACTGTTCCCATGAGGCACAGGGTCAGACTGATTTGCATATGGCCGTGTCTGAACTGGGGTGGCGGAGTGAGCTAAAGAACGGTGATGGATTAAACCCAGATCAGTTGACTGGGGGTGAGTGTTTGTATTATCAATGCTCCGTCCATCATCACCTTTGGTTTTTCTTTGTTCGCCCTAAGTTGGCAGGGTATGCTCAGCCGTGAGTCCCTTGCTCACTTTGCCACTGGAGTCAAGCAAGCCCGGCTGAAGACGGCTGTAATGCCAGAAACCGGTCCTGGGAAGCTTGATTCCGGTCCAGGGAAGACATGGCTTGGCAGTTCGGGCTGGACTGTTCCCATGATGCACAGGGTCAGACTGATTTGCATATGGCCGTGTCTGAACTGGGGTGGCGGAGTGAGCTAAAGAACGGTGATGGATTAAACCCAGATCAGTTGACTGGGGGTGAGTGTTTGTATTGTCAACGCTCCGTCCATCATCACCTTTGGTTTTTCTTTGTTCGCCCTAAGTTGGCAGGGTATGCTCAGACTTGAGTCCCTTGCTCACTTTGCCACTGGAGTCAAGCAAGCCCGGCTGAAGACGGCTGTAATGCCAGAAACCGGTCCTGGGAAGCTTGATTCCGGTCCAGGGAAGACATGGCTAGGCAGTTCGGGCTGGACTGTTTCCATGAGGCACAGGGTCAGACTGATTTGCATATGGCCGTGTCTGAACTGGGGTGGCGGAGTGAGCTAAAGAACGGTGATGGATTAAACCCAGATCAGTTGACTGGGGGTGAGTGTTTGTATTGTCAACGCTCCGTCCATCATCACCTTTGGTTTTTCTTTGTTCGCCCTAAGTTGGCAGGGTATGCTCAGACGTGAGTCCCTTGCTCACTTTGCCACTGGAGTCAAGCAATCCCGGCTGAAGACGGCTGTAATGCCAGAAACCGGTCCTGGGAAGCTTGATTCCGGTCCAGGGAAAACATGGCTTGCAGTTCGGGCTGGACTGTTCCCATGAGGCACAGGGTCAGACTGATTTGCATATGGCCATGTCTGAACTGGGGTGGCGGAGTGAGCTAAAGAACGGTGATGGATTAAACCCAGATCAGTTGACTGGGGGTGAGTGTTTGTATTGTCAATGCTCCGTCCATCATCACCTTTGGTTTTTCTTTGTTCGCCCTAAGTTGGCCGGGTATGCTCAGACGTGAGTCCCTTGCTCACTTTGCCACTAGAGTCAAGCAAGCCCGGCTGAAGACGGCTGTAATGCCAGAAACCAGTCCTGGGAAGCTTGATTCCGGTCCAGGGAAGACATGGCTTGGCAGTTCGGGCTGGACTGTTCCCATGAGGCACAGGGTCAGACTGATTTGCATATGGCCGTGTCTGAACTGGGGTGGCGGAGTGAGCTAAAGAACGGTGATGGATTAAACCCAGATCAGTTGACTGGGGGTGAGTGTTTGTATTGTCAACGCTCCGTCCATCATCACATTTGGTTTTTCTTTGTTCGCCCTAAGTTGACAGGGTATGCTCAGACGTGAGTCCCTTGCTCACTTTGCCACTTGCCACTGGAGTCAAGCAAGCCCGGCTGAAGACGGCTGTAATGCCAGAAACCGGTCCTGGGAAGCTTGATTCCGGTCCAGGGAAGACATGGCTTGGCAGTTCGGGCTGGACTGTTCCCATGAGGCACAGGGTCAGACTGATTTGCATATGGCCGTGTCTGAACTGGGGTGGCGGAGTGAGCTAAAGCACGGTGAGGGATTAAACCCAGATCAGTTGACTGGGGGTGAGTGTTTGTATTGTCAACGCTCCGTCCATCATCACATTTGGTTTTTCTTTGTTCGCCCTAAGTTGGCAGGGTATGCTCAGACGTGAGTCCCTTGCTCACTTTGCCACTGGAGTCAAGCAAGCCCGGCTGAAGACGGCTGTAATGCCAGAAACCGGTCCTGGGAAGCTTGATTCCGGTCCAGGGAAGACATGACTTGGCAGTTCGGGCTGGACTGTTCCCATGAGGCACAGGGTCAGACTGATTTGCATATGGCCGTGTCTGAACTGGGGTGGCGGAGTGAGCTAAAGAACGGTGATGGATTAAACCCAGATCAGTTGACTGGGGGTGAGTGTTTGTATTGTCAACGCTCCGTCCATCATCACCTTTGGTTTTTCTTTGTTCGCCCTAAGTTGGCAGGGTATGCTCAGACGTGAGTCCCTTGCTCACTTTGCCACTGGAGTCACGCAAGCCCGGCTGAAGATGGCTGTAAGGCCAGAAACCGGTCCTGGGAAGCTTGATTCCGGTCCAGGGAAGACATGGCTTGGCAGTTCAGGCTGGACTGTTCCCATGAGGCACAGGGTCAGACTGATTTGCATATGGCCGTGTCTGAACTGGGGTGGCGGAGTGAGCTAAAGAACGGTGATGGATTAAACCCAGATCAGTTGACTGGGGGTGAGTGTTTGTATTGTCAACGCTCCGTCCATCATCACCTTTGGTTTTTCTTTGTTCGCCCTAAGTTGGCAGGGTATGCTCAGACGTGAGTCCCTTGCTCACTTTGCCACTGGAGTCAAGCAAGCCCGGCTGAAGACGGCTGTAATGCCAGAAACCGGTCCTGGGAAGCTTGATTCCGGTCCAGGGAAGATATGGCGTGGCAGTTCGAGCTGGACTGTTCCCATGAGGCACAGGGTCAGACTGATTTGCATATGGCCGTGTCTGAACTGGGGTGGCGGAGTGAGCTAAAGAACGGTGATGGATTAAACCCAGATCAGTTGACTGGGGGTGAGTGTTTGTATTGTCAACTCTCCGTCCATCATCACCTTTGGTTTTTCTTTGTTCGCCCTAAGTTGGCAGGGTATGCTCAGACGTGAGTCCCTTGCTCACTTTGCCACTAGAGTCAAGCAAGCCTGGCTGAAGACGGCTGTAATGCCAGAAACCAGTCCTGGGAAGCTTGATTCCGGTCCAGGGAAGACATGGCTTGGCAGTTCTGGCTGGACTGTTCCCATGAGGCACAGGGTCAGACTGATTTACATATGGCCGTGTCTGAACTGGGGTGGCGGAGTGAGCTAAGGAACGGTGATGGATTAATCCCAGATCAGTTGACTGGGGGTGAGTGTTTGTATTGTCAACGCTCCGTCCATCATCACATTTGGTTTTTCTTTGTTCGCCCTAAGTTGGCAGGGTATGCTCAGACGTGAGTCCCTTGCTCACTTTGCCACTGGAGTCAAGCAAGCCCGGCTGAAGACGGCTGTAATGCCAGAAACCGGTCCTGGGAAGCTTTATTCTGGTCCAGGGAAGACATGGCTTGGCAGTTCGGGCTGGACTGTTCCCATGAGGCACAGGGTCAGACTGATTTGCATATGGCCATGTCTGAACTGGGGTGGCGGAGTGAGCTAAAGAACGGTGATGGATTAAACCCAGATCAGTTGACTGGGGGTGAGTGTTTGTATTGTCAACGCTCCGTCCATCATCACCTTTGGTTTTTCTTTGTTCGCCCTAAGTTGGCAGGGTATGCTCAGACGTGAGTCCCTTGCTCACTTTGCCATTGGAGTCAAGCAAGCCCGGCTGAAGACGGCTGTAATGCCAGAAACCGGTCCTGGGAAGCTTGATTCTGGTCCAGGGTTGACATGGCTTGGCAGTTCGGGCTGGACTGTTCCCATGAGGCACAGGGTCAGACTGATTTGCATATGGCCGTGTCTGAACAGGGGTCGCGGAGTGAGCTAAAGAACGGTGATGCATTAAACCCAGATCAGTTGACTGGGGATGAGTGTTTGTGTTGTCAACGCTCCGTCCATCATCACCTTTGGTTTTTCTTTGTTCGCCCTAAGTTGGCAGGGTATGCTCAGACGTGAGTCCCTTGCTCACTTTGCCACTGGAGTCACGCGAGCCCAGCTGAAGATGGCTGTAATGCCAGAAACCGGTCCTGGGAAGCTTGATTCCGGTCCAGGGAAGACATGGCTTGGCAGTTCGGGCTGGACTGTTCCCATGAGGCACAGGGTCAGACTGATTTGCATATGGCTGTGTCTGAACTGGGGTGGCGGAGTGAGCTAAAGAACGGTGATGGATTAAACCCAGATCAGTTGACTGGGGGTGAGTGTTTGTATTGTCAACGCTCCGTCCATCATCACCTTTGGTTTTTCTTTGTTCGCCCTAAGTTGGCAGGGTATGCTCAGACGTGAGTCCCTTGCTCACTTTGCCACTGGAGTCAAGCAAGCCCGGCTGAAGACGGCTGTAATGCCCGAAACCGGTCCTGGGAAGCTTGATTCCGGTCCAGGGAAGAAATGGTTTGGCAGTTCGGGCTGGACTGTTCCCATGAGGCACAGGGTCAGACTGATTTGCATATGGACGTGTCTGAACTGGGGTGGCGGAGTGAGCTAAAGAACGGTGATGGATTAAACCCAGATCAGTTGACTGGGGGTGAGTGTTTGTATTGTCAACGCTCCGTCCATCATCACCTTTGGTTTTTCTTTGTTCGCCCTAAGTTGGCAGGGTATGCTCAGACGTGAGTCCCTTGCTCACTTTGCCACTAGAGTCAAGCAAGCCCGGCTGAAGACGGCTGTAATGCCAGAAACCGGTCCTGGGAAGCTTGATTCCGGTCCAGGGAAGACATGACTTGGCAGTTCGGGCTGGACTGTTCCCATGAGGCACAGGGTCAGACTGATTTGCATATGGCCGTGTCTGAACTGGGGTGGCGGAGTGAGCTAAAGAACGGTGATGGATTAAACCCAGATCAGTTGACTGGGGGTGAGTGTTTGTATTGTCAACGCTCCGTCCATCATCACCTTTGGTTTTTCTTTGTTCGCCCTAAGTTGGCAGGGTATGCTCAGACGTGAGTCCCTTGCTCACTTTGCCACTGGAGTCACGCAAGCCCGGCTGAAGATGGCTGTAATGCCAGAAACCGGTCCTGGGAAGCTTGATTCCGGTCCAGGGAAGACATGGTTTGGCAGTTCAGGCTGGACTGTTCCCATGAGGCACAGGGTCAGACTGATTTGCATATGGCCGTGTCTGAACTGGGGTGGCGGAGTGAGCTAAAGAACGGTGATGGATTAAACCCAGATCAGTTGACTGGGGGTGAGTGTTTGTATTGTCAACGCTCCGTCCATCATCACCTTTGGTTTTTCTTTGTTCGCCCTAAGTTGGCAGGGTATGCTCAGACGTGAGTCCCTTGCTCACTTTGCCACTGGAGTCAAGCAAGCCCGGCTGAAGACGGCTGTAATGCCAGAAACCGGTCCTGGGAAGCTTGATTCCGGTCCAGGGAAGATATGGCATGGCAGTTCGGGCTGGACTGTTCCCATGAGGCACAGGGTCAGACTGATTTGCATATGGCCGTGTCTGAACTGGGGTGGCGGAGTGAGCTAAAGAACGGTGATGGATTAAACCCAGATCAGTTGACTGGGGGTGAGTGTTTGTATTGTCAACTCTCCGTCCATCATCACCTTTGGTTTTTCTTTGTTCGCCCTAAGTTGGCAGGGTATGCTCAGACGTGAGTCCCTTGCTCACTTTGCCACTAGAGTCAAGCAAGCCCGGCTGAAGACGGCTGTAATTCCAGAAACCAGTCCTGGGAAGCTTGATTCCGGTCCAGGGAAGACATGGCTTGGCAGTTCTGGCTGGACTGTTCCCATGAGGCACAGGGTCAGACTGATTTACATATGGCCGTGTCTGAACTGGGGTGGCGGAGTGAGCTAAGGAACGGTGATGGATTAATCCCAGATCAGTTGACTGGGGGTGAGTGTTTGTATTGTCAACGCTCCGTCCATCATCACATTTGGTTTTTCTTTGTTCGCCCTAAGTTGGCAGGGTATGCTCAGACGTGAGTCCCTTGCTCACTTCGCAACTGGAGTCAAGCAAGCCCGGCTGAAGACGGCTGTAATGCCAGAAACCGGTCCTGGGAAGCTTGATTCTGGTCCAGGGAAGACATGGCTTGGCAGTTCGGGGGCTGGACTGTTCCCATGAGGCACAGGGTCAGACTGATTTGCATATCGCCATGTCTGAACAAATGGGGTGGCGGAGTGAGCTAAAGAACGGTGATGGATTAAACCCAGATCAGTTGACTGGGGGTGAGTGTTTGTATTGTCAACGCTCCGTCCATCATCACCTTTGGTTTTTCTTTGTTCGCCCTAAGTTGGCAGGGTATGCTCAGACGGGAGTCCCTTGCTCACTTTGCCACTGGAGTCAAGCAAGCCCGGCTGAAGACGGCTGTAATGCCAGAAACCGGTCCTGGGAAGCTTTATTCTGGTCCAGGGAAGACATGGCTTGGCAGTTCGGGCTGGACTGTTCCCATGAGGCACAGGGTCAGACTGATTTGCATATGGCCATGTCTGAACAGGGGTGGCGGAGTGAGCTAAAGAACGGTGATGGATTAAACCCAGATCAGTTGACTGGGGGTGAGTGTTTGTATTGTCAACGCTCCGTCCATCATCACCTTTGGTTTTTCTTTGTTCGCCCTAAGTTGGCAGGGTATGCTCAGACGTGAGTCCCTTGCTCACTTTGCCACTGGAGTCAAGCAAGCCCGGCTGAAGACGGCTGTAATGCCAGAAACCGGTCCTGGGAAGCTTGATTCTGGTCCAGGGTTGACATGGCTTGGCAGTTCGGGCTGGACTGTTCCCATGAGGCACAGGGTCAGACTGATTTGCATATGGCCGTGTCTGAACAGGGGTCGCGGAGTGAGCTAAAGAACGGTGATGCATTAAACCCAGATCAGTTGACTGGGGGTGAGTGTTTGTGTTGTCAACGCTCCGTCCATCATCACCTTTGGTTTTTCTATGTTCGCCCTAAGTTGGCAGGGTATGCTCAGACGTGAGTCCCTTGCTCACTTTGCCACTGGAGTCACGCAAGCCCAGCTGAAGATGGCTGTAATGCCACAAACCGGTCCTGGGAAGCTTGATTCCGGTCCAGGGAAGACATGGCTTGGCAGTTCGGGCTGGACTGTTCCCATGAGGCACAGGGTCAGACTGATTTGCATATGGCTGTGTCTGAACTGGGGTGGCGGAGTGAGCTAAAGAACGGTGATGGATTAAACCCAGATCTGTTGACTGGGGGTGAGTGTTTGTATTGTCAACGCTCCGTCCATCATCACCTTTGGTTTTTCTTTGTTCGCCCTAAGTTGGCAGGGTATGCTCAGACTTGAGTCCCTTGCTCACTTTGCCACTGGAGTCAAGCAAGCCCGGCTGAAGACGGCTGTAATGCCAGAAACCGGTCCTGGGAAGCTTGATTCCGGTCCAGGGAAGACATGGCTTGGCAGTTCGGGCTGGACTGTTCCCATGAGGCACAGGGTCAGACTGATTTGCATATGGCCGTGTCTGAACTGGGGTGGCGGAGTGAGCTAAAGAACGGTGATGGATTAAACCCATGTCAGTTGACTGGGGGTGAGTGTTTGTATTGTCAACGCTCCGTCCATCATCACCTTTGGTTTTTCTTTGTTCGCCCTAAGTTGGCAGGGTATGCTCAGACTTGAGTCCCTTGCTCACTTTGCCACTGGAGTCAAGCAAGCCCGGCTGAAGACGGCTGTAATGCCAGAAACCGGTCCTGGGAAGCTTGATTCCGGTCCAGGGAAGACATGGCTTGGCAGTTCGGGCTGGACTGTTCCCATGAGGCACAGGGTCAGACTGATTTGCATATGGCCGTGTCTGAACTGGGGTGGCGGAGTGAGCTAAAGAACGGTGATGGATTAAACCCAGATCAGTTGACTGGGGGTGAGTGTTTGTATTGTCAACGCTCCGTCCATCATCACCTTTGGTTTTTCTTTGTTCGCCCTAAGTTGGCAGGGTATGCTCAGACGTGAGTCCCTTGCTCACTTTGCCACTGGAGTCAAGCAATCCCGGCTGAAGACGGCTGTAATGCCAGAAACCGGTCCTGGGAAGCTTGATTCCGGTCCAGGGAAGACATGGCTTGCAGTTCGGGCTGGACTGTTCCCATGAGGCACAGGGTCAGACTGATTTGCATATGGCCGTGTCTGAACTGGGGTGGCGGAGTGAGCTAAAGAACGGTGATGGATTAAACCCAGATCAGTTGACTGGGGGTGAGTGTTTGTATTGTCAACGCTCCGTCCATCATCACCTTTGGTTTTTCTTTGTTCGCCCTAAGTTGGCCGGGTATGCTCAGACGTGAGTCCCTTGCTCACTTTGCCACTAGAGTCAAGCAAGCCCGGCTGAAGACGGCTGTAATGCCAGAAACCAGTCCTGGGAAGCTTGATTCCGGTCCAGGGAAGACATGGCTTGGCAGTTCGGGCTGGACTGTTCCCATGAGGAAAAGGGTCAGACTGATTTGCATATGGCCGTGTCTGAACTGGGGTGGCGGAGTGAGCTAAAGAACGGTGATGGATTAAACCCAGATCAGTTGACTGGGGGTGAGTGTTTGTATTGTCAACGCTCCGTCCATCATCACATTTGTTTTTTCTTTGTTCGCCCTAAGTTGGCAGGGTATGCTCAGACGTGAGTCCCTTGCTCACTTTGCCACTTGCCACTGGAGTCAAGCAAGCCCGGCTGAAGACGGCTGTAATGCCAGAAACCGGTCCTGGGAAGCTTGATTCCGGTCCAGGGAAGACATGGCTTGGCAGTTCGGGCTGGACTGTTCCCATGAGGCACAGGGTCAGACTGATTTGCATATGGCCGTGTCTGAACTGGGGTGGCGGAGTGAGCTAAAGCACGGTGAGGGATTAAACCCAGATCAGTTGACTGGGGGTGAGTGTTTGTATTGTCAACGCTCCGTCCATCATCACATTTGGTTTTTCTTTGTTCGCCCTAAGTTGGCAGGGTATGCTCAGACGTGAGTCCCTTGCTCACTTTGCCACTGGAGTCAAGCAAGCCCGGCTGAATATGGCTGTAATGCCAGAAACCGGTCCTGGGAAGCTTGATTCCGGTCCAGGGAAGACATGGCTTGGCAGTTCGGGGGCTGGACTGTTCCCATGAGGCACAGGGTCAGACTGATTTGCATATGGCCGTGTCTGAACTGGGGTGGCGGAGTGAGCTAAAGAACGGTGATGGATTAAACCCAGATCAGTTGACTGGGGGTGAGTGTTTCTATTGTCAACGCTCCGTCCATCATCACCTTTGGTTTTTCTTTGTTCGCCCTAAGTTGGCAGGGTATGCTCAGACGGGAGTCCCTTGCTCACTTTGCCACTGGAGTCAAGCAAGCCCGGCTGAAGACGGCTGTAATGCCAGAAACCGGTCCTGGGAAGCTTTATTCTGGTCCAGGGAAGACATGGCTTGGCAGTTCGGGCTGGACTGTTCCCATGAGGCACAGGGTCAGACTGATTTGCATATGGCCATGTCTGAACAGGGGTGGCGGAGTGAGCTAAAGAACGGTGATGGATTAAACCCAGATCAGTTGACTGGGGGTGAGTGTTTGTATTGTCAACGCTCCGTCCATCATCACCTTTGGTTTTTCTTTGTTCGCCCTAAGTTGGCAGGGTATGCTCAGACGTGAGTCCCTTGCTCACTTTGCCACTGGAGTCAAGCAAGCCCGGCTGAAGACGGCTGTAATGCCAGAAACCGGTCCTGGGAAGCTTGATTCTGGTCCAGGGTTGACATGGCTTGGCAGTTCGGGCTGGACTGTTCCCATGAGGCACAGGGTCAGACTGATTTGCATATGGCCGTGTCTGAACAGGGGTCGCGGAGTGAGCTAAAGAACGGTGATGCATTAAACCCAGATCAGTTGACTGGGGGTGAGTGTTTGTGTTGTCAACGCTCCGTCCATCATCACCTTTGGTTTTTCTATGTTCGCCCTAAGTTGGCAGGGTATGCTCAGACGTGAGTCCCTTGCTCACTTTGCCACTGGAGTCACGCAAGCCCAGCTGAAGATGGCTGTAATGCCACAAACCGGTCCTGGGAAGCTTGATTCCGGTCCAGGGAAGACATGGCTTGGCAGTTCGGGCTGGACTGTTCCCATGAGGCACAGGGTCAGACTGATTTGCATATGGCTGTGTCTGAACTGGGGTGGCGGAGTGAGCTAAAGAACGGTGATGGATTAAACCCAGATCTGTTGACTGGGGGTGAGTGTTTGTATTGTCAACGCTCCGTCCATCATCACCTTTGGTTTTTCTTTGTTCGCCCTAAGTTGGCAGGGTATGCTCAGACTTGAGTCCCTTGCTCACTTTGCCACTGGAGTCAAGCAAGCCCGGCTGAAGACGGCTGTAATGCCAGAAACCGGTCCTGGGAAGCTTGATTCCGGTCCAGGGAAGACATGGCTTGGCAGTTCGGGCTGGACTGTTCCCATGAGGCACAGGGTCAGACTGATTTGCATATGGCCGTGTCTGAACTGGGGTGGCGGAGTGAGCTAAAGAACGGTGATGGATTAAACCCATGTCAGTTGACTGGGGGTGAGTGTTTGTATTGTCAACGCTCCGTCCATCATCACCTTTGGTTTTTCTTTGTTCGCCCTAAGTTGGCAGGGTATGCTCAGACATGAGTCCCTTGCTCACTTTGCCACTGGAGTCAAGCAAGCCCGGCTGAAGACGGCTGTAATGCCAGAAACCGGTCCTGGGAAGCTTGATTCCGGTCCAGGGAAGACATGGCTTGGCAGTTCGGGCTGGACTGTTCCCATGAGGCACAGGGTCAGACTGATTTGCATATGGCCGTGTCTGAACTGGGGTGGCGGAGTGAGCTAAAGAACGGTGATGGATTAAACCCAGATCAGTTGACTGGGGGTGAGTGTTTGTATTGTCAACGCTCCGTCCATCATCACCTTTGGTTTTTCTTTGTTCGCCCTAAGTTGGCAGGGTATGCTCAGACGTGAGTCCCTTGCTCACTTTGCCACTGGAGTCAAGCAATCCCGGCTGAAGACGGCTGTAATGCCAGAAACCGGTCCTGGGAAGCTTGATTCCGGTCCAGGGAAGACATGGCTTGCAGTTCGGGCTGGACTGTTCCCATGAGGCACAGGGTCAGACTGATTTGCATATGGCCGTGTCTGAACTGGGGTGGCGGAGTGAGCTAAAGAACGGTGATGGATTAAACCCAGATCAGTTGACTGGGGGTGAGTGTTTGTATTGTCAACGCTCCGTCCATCATCACCTTTGGTTTTTCTTTGTTCGCCCTAAGTTGGCCGGGTATGCTCAGACGTGAGTCCCTTGCTCACTTTGCCACTAGAGTCAAGCAAGCCCGGCTGAAGACGGCTGTAATGCCAGAAACCAGTCCTGGGAAGCTTGATTCCGGTCCAGGGAAGACATGGCTTGGCAGTTCGGGCTGGACTGTTCCCATGAGGAAAAGGGTCTGACTGATTTGCATATGGCCGTGTCTGAACTGGGGTGGCGGAGTGAGCTAAAGAACGGTGATGGATTAAACCCAGATCAGTTGACTGGGGGTGAGTGTTTGTATTGTCAACGCTCCGTCCATCATCACATTTGTTTTTTCTTTGTTCGCCCTAAGTTGGCAGGGTATGCTCAGACGTGAGTCCCTTGCTCACTTTGCCACTTGCCACTGGAGTCAAGCAAGCCCGGCTGAAGACGGCTGTAATGCCAGAAACCGGTCCTGGGAAGCTTGATTCCGGTCCAGGGAAGACATGGCTTGGCAGTTCGGGCTGGACTGTTCCCATGAGGCACAGGGTCAGACTGATTTGCATATGGCCGTGTCTGAACTGGGGTGGCGGAGTGAGCTAAAGCACGGTGAGGGATTAAACCCAGATCAGTTGACTGGGGGTGAGTGTTTGTATTGTCAACGCTCCGTCCATCATCACATTTGGTTTTTCTTTGTTCGCCCTAAGTTGGCAGGGTATGCTCAGACGTGAGTCCCTTGCTCACTTTGCCACTGGAGTCAAGCAAGCCCGGCTGAATATGGCTGTAATGCCAGAAACCGGTCCTGGGAAGCTTGATTCCGGTCCAGGGAAGACATGGCTTGGCAGTTCGGGGGCTGGACTGTTCCCATGAGGCACAGGGTCAGACTGATTTGCATATGGCCGTGTCTGAACTGGGGTGGCGGAGTGAGCTAAAGAACGGTGATGGATTAAACCCAGATCAGTTGACTGGGGGTGAGTGTTTCTATTGTCAACGCTCCGTCCATCATCACCTTTGGTTTTTCTTTGTTCGCCCTAAGTTGGCAGGGTATGCTCAGATGTGAGTCCCTTGCTCACTTTGCCACTGGAGTCAAGCAAGCCCTGCTGAAGACGGCTGTAATGCCAGAAACCGGTCCTGGGAAGCTTGATTCTGGTCCAGGGAAGACATGGCTTGGCAGTTCGGGCTGGACTGTTCCCATGAGGCACAGGGTCCGACTGATTTGCGTATGGCCGTGTCTGAACAGGTGTGGCGGAGTGAGCTAAAGAACGGTGATGGATTAAACCCAGATCAGTTGACTGGGGGTGAGTGTTTGTTTTGTC
This sequence comes from Lissotriton helveticus, assembly GCF_964261635.1. Lineage (NCBI taxonomy): Eukaryota > Metazoa > Chordata > Amphibia > Caudata > Salamandridae > Lissotriton > Lissotriton helveticus. Next base: position 648,631,315 of record NC_136059.1, read on the forward strand.
AACGCTCCGTCCATCATCACTTTTGGTTTTTCTTTGTTCGCCCTAAGTTGGCAGGGTATGCTCAGACATGAGTCCCTTGCTCACTTTGCCACTGGAGTCACGCAAGCCCGGCTGAAGATGGCTGTAATGCCAGAAACCGGTCCTGGGAAGCTTGATTCCGGTCCAGGGAAGACATGGCTTGGCAGTCCGGGCTGGACTGTTCCCATGAGGCACAGGGTCAGACTGATTTGCATATGGCCGTGTCTGAACTGGGGTGGCGGAGTGAGCTAAAGAACGGTGATGGATTAAACCCAGATCAGTTGACTGGGGGTGAGTGTTTGTATTGTCAACGCTCCGTCCATCATCACCTTTGGTTTTTCTTTGTTCGCCCTAAGTTGGCAGGGTATGCTCAGACGTGAGTCCCTTGCTCACTTTGCCACTGGAGTCAAGCAATCCCGGCTGAAGACGGCTGTAATGCCAGAAACTGGTCCTGGGAAGCTTGATTCCGGTCCAGGGAAGACATGGCTTGCAGTTCGGGCTGGACTGTTCCCATGAGGCACAGGGTCAGACTGATTTGCATATGGCCGTGTCTGAACTGGGGTGGCGGAGTGAGCTAAAGAACGGTGATGGATTAAACCCAGATCAGTTGACTGGGGGTGAGTGTTTGTATTGTCAACGCCCCGTCCATCATCACCTTTGGTTTTTCTTTGTTCGCCCTAAGTTGGCAGGGTATGCTCAGACGTGAGTCCCTTGCTCACTTTGCCACTAGAGTCAAGCAAGCCCGGCTGAAGACGGCTGTAATGCCAGAAACCAGTCCTGGGAAGCTTGATTCTGGTCCAGGGAAGACATGGCTTGGCAGTTCGGGCTGGACTGTTCCCATGAGGCACAGGGTCAGACTGATTTGCATATGGCCGTGTCTGAACTGGGGTGGCGGAGTGAGCTAAAGCACGGTGAGGGATTAAACCCAGATCAGTTGACTGGGGGTGAGTGTTTGTATTGTCAACGCTCCGTCCATCATCACATTTGGTTTTTCTTTGTTCGCCCTAAGTTGGCAGGGTATGCTCAGACGTGAGTCCCTTGCTCACTTTGCCACTGGAGTCAAGCAAGCCCGGCTGAATACGGCTGTAATGCCAGAAACCGGTCCTGGGAAGCTTGATTCCGGTCCAGGGAAGACATGGCTTGGCAGTTCGGGGGCTGGACTGTTCCCATGAGGCACAGGGTCAGACTGATTTGCATGTGGCCATGTCTGAACTGGGGTGGCGGAGTGAGCTAAAGAACGGTGATGGATTAAACCCAGATCAGTTGACTGGGGGTGAGTGTTTGTATTGTCAACGCTCCGTCCATCATCACCTTTGGTCTTTCTTTGTTCGCCCTAAGTTGGCAGGGTATGCTCAGACGTGAGTCCCTTGCTCACTTTGCCACTGGAGTCAAGCAAGCCCGGCTGAAGACGGCTGTAATGCCAGAAACTGGTCCTGGGAAGCTTGATTCTGGTCCAGGGAAGACATGGCTTGGCAGTTCGGGCTGGACTGTTCCCATGAGGCACAGGGTTCGACTGATTTGCGTATGGCCGTGTCTGAACAGGTGTGGCGGAGTGAGCTAAAGAACGGTGATGGATTAAACCCAGATCAGTTGACTGGGGGTGAGTGTTTGTTTTGTCAACGCTCCGTCCATCATCACTTTTGGTTTTTCTTTGTTCGCCCTAAGTTGGCAGGGTATGCTCAGACATGAGTCCCTTGCTCACTTTGCCACTGGAGTCACGCAAGCCCGGCTGAAGATGGCTGTAATGCCAGAAACCGGTCCTGGGAAGCTTGATTCCGGTCCAGGGAAGACATGGCTTGGCAGTTCGGGCTGGACTGTTCCCATGAGGCACAGGGTCAGACTGATTTGCATATGGCCGTGTCTGAACTGGGGTGGCGGAGTGAGCTAAAGAACGGTGATGGATTAAACCCAGATCAGTTGACTGGGGGTGAGTGTTTGTATTGTCAACGCTCCGTCCATCATCACCTTTGGTTTTTCTTTGTTCGCCCTAAGTTGGCAGGGTATGCTCAGACGTGAGTCCCTTGCTCACTTTGCCACTAGAGTCAAGCAAGCCCGGCTGAAGACGGCTGTAATGCCAGAAACCAGTCCTGGGAAGCTTGATTCTGGTCCAGGGAAGACATGGCTTGGCAGTTCGGGCTGGACTGTTCCCATGAGGCACAGGGTCAGACTGATTTGCATATGGCCGTGTCTGAACTGGGGTGGCGGAGTGAGCTAAAGCACGGTGAGGGATTAAACCCAGATCAGTTGACTGGGGGTGAGTGTTTGTATTGTCAACGCTCCGTCCATCATCACATTTGGTTTTTCTTTGTTCGCCCTAAGTTGGCAGGGTATGCTCAGACGTGAGTCCCTTGCTCACTTTGCCACTGGAGTCAAGCAAGCCCGGCTGAATACGGCTGTAATGCCAGAAACCGGTCCTGGGAAGCTTGATTCCGGTCCAGGGAAGACATGGCTTGGCAGTTCGGGGGCTGGACTGTTCCCATGAGGCACAGGGTCAGACTGATTTGCATGTGGCCATGTCTGAACTGGGGTGGCGGAGTGAGCTAAAGAACGGTGATGGATTAAACCCAGATCAGTTGACTGGGGGTGAGTGTTTGTATTGTCAACGCTCCGTCCATCATCACCTTTGGTCTTTCTTTGTTCGCCCTAAGTTGGCAGGGTATGCTCAGACGTGAGTCCCTTGCTCACTTTGCCACTGGAGTCAAGCAAGCCCGGCTGAAGACGGCTGTAATGCCAGAAACTGGTCCTGGGAAGCTTGATTCTGGTCCAGGGAAGACATGGCTTGGCAGTTCGGGCTGGACTGTTCCCATGAGGCACAGGGTCCGACTGATTTGCGTATGGCCGTGTCTGAACAGGTGTGGTGGAGTGAGCTAAAGAACGGTGATGGATTAAACCCAGATCAGTTGACTGGGGGTGAGTGTTTGTTTTGTCAACGCTCCGTCCATCATCACTTTTGGTTTTTCTTTGTTCGCCCTAAGTTGGCAGGGTATGCTCAGACATGAGTCCCTTGCTCACTTTGCCACTGGAGTCACGCAAGCCCGGCTGAAGATGGCTGTAATGCCAGAAACCGGTCCTGGGAAGCTTGATTCCGGTCCAGGGAAGACATGGCTTGGCAGTTCGGGCTGGACTGTTCCCATGAGGCACAGGGTCAGACTGATTTGCATATGGCCGTGTCTGAACTGGGGTGGCGGAGTGAGCTAAAGAACGGTGATGGATTAAACCCAGATCAGTTGACTGGGGGTGAGTGTTTGTATTGTCAACGCTCCGTCCATCATCACCTTTGGTTTTTCTTTGTTCGCCCTAAGTTGGCAGGGTATGCTCAGACGTGAGTCCCTTGCTCACTTTGCCACTAGAGTCAAGCAAGCCCGGCTGAAGACGGCTGTAATGCCAGAAACCAGTCCTGGGAAGCTTGATTCCGGTCCAGGGAAGACATGGCTTGGCAGTTCGGGCTGGACTGTTCCCATGAGGCACAGGGTCAGACTGATTTGCATATGGCCGTGTCTGAACTGGGGTGGCGGAGTGAGCTAAAGAACGGTGATGGATTAAACCCAGATCAGTTGACTGGGGGTGAGTGTTTGTATTGTCAACGCTCCGTCCATCATCACCTTTGGTTTTTCTTTGTTCGCCCTAAGTTGGCAGGGTATGCTCAGACGTGAGTCCCTTGCTCACTTTGCCACTGGAGTCAAGCAAGCCCGGCTGAAGACGGCTGTAATGCCAGAAACCGGTCCTGGGAAGCTTGATTCCGGTCCAGGGAAGACATGGCTTGGCAGTTCGGGCTGGACTGTTCCCATGAGGCACAGGGTCAGACTGATTTGCATATGGCCGTGTCTGAACTGGGGTGGCGGAGTGAGCTAAAGAACGGTGATGGATTAAACCCAGATCAGTTGACTGGGAGTAAGTGTTTGTATTGTCAACGCTCCGTCTATCATCACCTTTGGTTTTTCTTTGTTCGCCCTAAGTTGGCAGGGTATGCTAAGACGTGAGTCCCTTGCTCACTTTGCTACTGGAGTCAAGCAAGCCCGGCTGAAGACGGCTGTAATGCCAGAAACCGGTCCTGGGAAGCTTGATTCCGGTCCAGGGAAGACATGGCTTGGCAGTTCGGGCTGGACTGTTCCCATGAGGCACAGGGTCAGACTAATTTGCATATGGCCGTGTCTGAACTGGGGTGGCGGAGTGAGCTAAAGAACGGTGATGGATTAAACCCAGATCAGTTGACTGGGGGTGAGTGTTTGTATTGTCAACGCTCCGTCCATCATCACCTTTGGTTTTTCTTTGTTCGCCCTAAGTTGGCAGGGTATGCTCAGACGTGAGTCCCTTGCTCACTTTGCCACTGGAGTCAAGCAAGCCCGGCTGAAGACGGCTGTAATGCCAGAAACCGGTCCTGGGAAGATTGATTCCAGTCCAGGGAAGACATGGCTTGGCAGTTCGGGCTGGACTGTTCCCATGAGGCAGAGGGTCACGAGAAACTGAACCATTGACTCAGAGCTCGTGAGTTCTGAAGCCACGACAAGGCACCAACCTCTTTAAAGGCCATTCATACACGTTTCATATGTGTGACACATACAAAACCATTCACACCGCCAGCAGCGGGCCCAGCACATTACAACAATCGCACCAGCAGACAGCGCCATTCAAGGGCCCATCACTTTCACACACCCACATTCCTGACACAGCAACCACACCAGCTCACGGATTGCGTGGAGTGGCGTTTGGCTAGCAGTATGTGTAGTGACCAGCAGCAAGTTACTAGTTACACACTGCCAGCCAAGTGCCAGTCCACCCACACTGCCAACCAAGTGCAAGTCCACCCACACCACCAGCCAAGCGGCAGTCCATGCACACCACCAGCCAAGCGCCAGTTCACACACACACTGCCAGTCAAGCACCAGACTACGCACACCCCCAGCCAAGCGCCAGTTGATGCACACCGCCAGCCAGGCACCAGTCCACTCACACCGCCAGCCAAGCGCAAGTCCACCCACACCGCCAGCCAAGCACCAGTCCATGCACACCGTCAGCCAAGCGCCAATCCACACACACACCACCATCCAAGCGCCAGTCCATGCACACCACCAGCCAAGCGCCAGCCCACGCACTCCACCAGCCAAGCGCCAGTCCACGCACACAACCAGCCAAGTGCCAGCCTACACACACCGCCATCACATTTAGGATTTTTTTATACAAAAAAGTTAACACTCACAAATTGCAAATAGATATGAATCTACTAACACAAAATCTGAAACTAAATACATTGCACACATGCCAACCTTGAAACTGAACAAAAAATATAAAACAATAGAGACTAGGCAGTTCACTTTACTACTCATGGATGCTCCCAAAAATTCTTTTGCATGTGGCACACAGCCCAGGTTTAGAAGGACACTCGGGCAGTATACAAGTCTCCTTCCGCGTACTTCTTTGCCAGCAAACTCTACATCTCCTACTGGAAAAGTCTTTTGAGGGTGTGGGAGGAATGTGATCAGGAAAGTGAAGATCTTTCAATTTAGCCAAATACCCCACCACTCCAACTCTAGGAACACTTGCCTGTTCTACTACAATGAAACTACCTATTACAGACTCCTGAGACTTAGCAAAAGTCATTTTTGACTCAGGACAAGAATCCTTGAAAACAACAAAAGCATTAAAGGTTGCCAAGTGGAACAGATGGATAGCCAACTTCTTATACCAAATGTAAGCCTTATGAAGAGCAGTGTAAGGTTTCAACCTCTGATTTCTACTCTATCAACACCACCTATGTGCCTATTATAGTCTAAAGTGCACACAGGTTTGCGTGCTTCAGCAACCTGACCCCACACAGTCACAGGTGAAGCGCTTTCATAATGAATGGTAGTCAGCATTTTGACAAACAAGTTCTTTTGGGAAACCTTTATGGTTAGAGCGGATTGTGCCACAAGCAACAGTGTCCACTTTGCCCAATTCCCTGAACAACCGCACACCAGTGTAGAAGTTATCTACATATAAATGGTGGTCTTTGTTAAAAAGACCTCTACCAAGTTCCCACACAATTTCTTCAGTCGCTCCAAAAGGGGACGGACAACCAGGGGGGCCAATCCTGGATTCCTTACCAGTGTACACCCTGACATTTGAGACATATCCAGTCCTACTGTCACACAGCATATACAGCTTAATTCCATAGCGTTCCCTCTTACTAGGAATGTATTGCCTAAAAACCAAGCGGCCCTTGAACAAGACAAAAGACGCATCCAATGCTATTTCTTTCCCTGGAGCACAGATCTCAGAAAAATGATCAACAAAGTGATCAATGACAGGCCGAATATTAAAAAGACGGTCACAATCAGGGTGATCTCGTGGCAACGCTAAACCATTATCTACAAAATGCAGCACACGAAGCAGAAGCAAATACTTATCATTACTCATGACTGCCGGAAATATAGCCGATGCCACCAAGGGACTAGTAGACCAATATGAAGACATTGATGGCTTCCTTAGCAAGCCCATCAAAAAAGTTAAACCTAAAAATGTCTTCCTCTCTTCCAGAATTGTGGGAGTCCATCGGGTAGCACTAGAGTGGGGCTTAAGGCTGGCACTGTTGTCCCTCAAAAACTGTTTGGCATACAAATTAGTCTGTTCAACAATCTTTGCCACAAACACATCGTCCATAAACAACTGAAAGAAATGTATCGGCAAAAATCTGTATTCACTATGCACCCTGGAACATCAGTGAAGTCTGGCAGAGGTCATCACTTCCCACTGGAATCCTTGCAGCCCCAGTCTGCAGCCCAGATGCCTCTTGCTGCACTATTGGCACATCAATGTCCTCCTCTAAAACAGGCACTTCATCCACACTAAGCGTAGCTTCATCCGCACTGAGAGTAGCTTCATCATACGATGATTCCATGTGGAGAGAAAACTCACTGCCGAATGTTCCCCTGCCTCAGATGCAGAGTCAGAAGAGGGAAGTGGGATGAAGACCCAAAAAGCATACCAACAACCTGCTGAGCAGTAATCCTGTGGCTAGCCATTATCCTTACTAAGAAAGGAGACTGCACAAACAAGTCAACAACAACAACCAACACTGTACAAAATAAGTAATAAACAAATTGTGGCTTTAGCACAAAGATCTATATACTCAAAAACAATATAACTCTCTTGCCAAAGATAGCTACACTCACCAGCACCTACTCTGCAGAGACACAGCAAAAAGGAACAATTTCCCACTAGATAGAAAAAACAAAACCAATTACTCAAAAGATAACAAAGTACACATCAAGCACTATGCAAAAAGATTTTGACACGCAAAAACAGAAGCCAAACATACTGCTATTATTACACCATTTGCAAAAAACACATTCATGTAGGGAAATTAAACTAATTTAGAGTAAATAGTACAAAAAGATTATCTTACCAAACACATGCAACTACACAAGCTGCAGAACCACCAGTAACACAACCGCAACCTGGAACAGTCTAAAGAACAAAAGCCTTGAACTAGAATAAAACAGAAAAATAAAAATACAATTACATTTCACAAAAAAATAATACAATAAAAATTATAACATATAATGTCATTACCCAAATGGCCAATCTGCCAGATGGGCCTTCAAATAGGGCTGAGAAAAAAGGGGATTAGGTGGGGTTTTCTACCAAGCCACTCTGTCCCCCAGGTGGGGCAGAAAAGACAGACAGATATTTGCCACCCCTTTGAAAAAAAAAAATAGAATCCTGGTGCCTAGTACGTTTTTCTGCCTTCCCCTCCTACCAAGGGCAAAAAGACAAAAAAGGGGCAGATCTGTAGGGGCCAGAAAATACACAAACATAATTTAAGCCCCTAGGAAGTGACACTTGGCCAAGTGGTCGCTTCCATTACCTATAAAAGAAAATCCCTGGTGCCTACTGGGGTTTTCTGCCCCCTCCCATACCCGGGGGAGGTAAGGCCAAACAAAGGGCTGACTGCCACCAGGGGGTGGCGGGCAGAAAAAACATCCACAAATTATAACCCCCTTTGGAAGCCAACCTTGCCCAAGTGGTCGCTTTCACACACTAGAAACACGATCCCTGGTGCCTAGTGGGCCAGGGGGGGCTGAAAGGCCAAAACAACAAGCAGATCTGTCCCCGGGGTGTGGGGGGCATAAAAAACCAGCACAAATTTTGAGCCCCTTTGGAAGCAACCCTTGCCCAAGGAGTTGTTTCCATCTAAATTAATTAATCCCAGGTGGCTAGTTGGGTTTTCTGCCCCCCCCCCCTGTGGGCAGAAAAGCCAAAAACATGGGCCAATCTGCCAGAGGGGGCAGAAAAAACATGCCATAAATTTGAACCCTTTTGGAATCGACCCTTGCCCAAGGGGTCGCTTCCATTTGAAAATATATTCCATCCCTGGTGCCTATTGGGACTTTCTGCCCCGCCCCCCCCCCCCCCGGGGGCAGTAAAGGCCAAATAAAGTGCTGATCTGCCCCCAGGGGGAGGGGGGAGGAATAACATGCACCCAATTTATGCCCCTTTGGAAGCGACCCTTGCTCAAGGTTTCGCTTCCATTTAAATTAGAAGATCCCTAGTTAAATCCCTGGTGGCTAAAAAAAACAGGCCAGTTTGCCCCCAGGGGGATGAAGAAAAAATCCAGAAACAAATGCTCCCCTTTGGAAGAGACCCTTGACCAAGGCGTCGCTTCCATCCAAATATTGATGGCCCTATAACAAACCCTGGTGTCTAGTGGGGTTTTCTGCCCCCCGGGGGCAAAAAGGCTGGAAAAAACTGCCCAATTTGCCCTCGGGGGCAGAAAAACATCAAGAAAAAAATACTGCCTTTTGGAAGCAACCCTTGCCCAAGGGGTCGCTTCCATTTAAATAAAATGTATCCCTGGTGCTTGTGGGGGCATTTCTGCTGCATGGTCGTGATGCTGTGCGCGATCGTGAAGCAAAAATGCCCTGCAGAGACATCAGGGGAGAGGAAAATCTCTTTCCTCTCCCCGATGCCTCAATGCAGTGGGCAACCCCCCCCCCAGGAACAAGGAAACCTACCTTGTTCTCTCTGACGCATGGAAGCAAATGGCTTCCAGAGTGTCTGAGACCTGGTGATGTCAGCGCGTGCTGTATGTGCTGACATCATGGGATTCCCATGGGGGGTCGGGGTGGCAGCGGAAACTCTTCTGCTGCCATCCCTCTTTGTGGGGGTGAAATCGGACACCCATGGGGGGAGCGCCAGCGCTCCCCAGAAGGGTGGGTGCCATGACTGAGCGGTTCCGTCATGAGCTCACGCCAACCATTGCTCATGACTGTATCGCTCCGTCATCAGCACCGAAGGGGTTAAGTGTGATTGTGTCACTTTCAATGTGTATTGACAATGGTTTATTGTACTGTAGATCTATGGTTCTGACTTCCTCTTCTTCAGATGCTGTATCGAGATATACCTAACATTCATTAATTATCTTTAATCTTTCTTGTTGACTGTGCTTTCTTTTGCATGTTCTTTCCAATTACGTCTTTCTTTAGCTCTTTCTTTTCCACCTGGAATTACTGTTGAATCTTCTCCATTCACCAATGGACTTGAATTCTGATCACAATTCATTGTGTATTATTTTTGTCCTCTGGAGGTTCTTGTGACTTTAATTTTTAACTGGAGTCTTTCGTTGTTTGGATCAGAGACTAATTCTACTTGCTGCCACTCATGTCTTTGACATTGCAACAGCTCTTCACTCTCACCCTTGCATAAAAATGGGTATAAAAACCTGTACTTTCACCAACCTGCACTTGTATGACCTCGTTATCTTCACCAGTTTCACCCTAACTTCACTTTTAAAATTGACACCACCCACCCTGGTAGGTGTCAGTGGTTGTTTTCACCACTTCTTCATCCACCGCTTCCACTCTCTTTGTGTGAGTGGCATGGATCCACTGTGGGGTTCTGGCACACTTTACATCTGTGTTCAGCATCAAGTTCACTTGCTATTGCCCTTTTTTTTCAAATTTCCCCCACATTTTTTGTGACAACTACCCAATCACCAGGGCTCAGATCATGGCATAGTATTTATTTTGTTGCTTCAGCTACCAAGTTCATATGGTGAGAAGTAGATTCCACCATAACAGCAAGACCTTTGCAGTAATCTAGAATAATGTCTCAGTAATTAAAACAAGTGCAGCTGAAGGAATATAAGCCAGTATCATTGCTCTGCCCATGATTACTTCATGGGGTGATAGACCAGTCTGGCCATTTCAAACTAGTAGAAGCTTGTAATTCAGCAAGCTTATTGTTGAGGGCCTTAATCATCCTCTCAACTTCTCCAGAAGATTGAGGATGATAACTCCAATGAAACATCTGATCAGTTTGGAGAACAGTACAAAGTGAAAATTATCATTCTTAAAATGGGAACCACAATTTGTCTCAAGAGATGTTGGATGGCCGAATCAAGATATCAGTTCTCTCAACAGATAGCCGGCAATTGTTAGGCTGTCTGATCTCCGGGTGGGATAAGCCTCGACCTGTTTAAACACAATATAAGCAAGCACGAGGATTTATTTTCCACCATTGAAAACTGGCATTTCCACAAAATCTGCCAACAGTTGCGTAAATGGTCCCTCTGATTTGCCAATATGATTCATTGCTGTGATTGTTTTCTTTCCCTGAATATTCTTTTGAAGATCAAACAGCATGAATATAAATCATCAGCAATATTTCAAACATTTGTATCCTTTCAACATTTCCAGAATGTTCCGAACATGGAATTCCTCCCTGATGAGACTGTTCGAGTGAATATCGTCCCATGGAATACAGCATTGAATTAGGCAAAGTATACTTATTTGCAGAAATGATGTATAAATCCTGATTATTTTTCTCCTAGCCTAAGTTTTCGAATTTCCTTTTTTCATCTTCTGGAGCTTCCTCCTGAAGGTGTCTCAATTTACTCAAAGAACCTTGAATTCGAGTTAACAATAAGCAATTTACTTTGTATGCAATTTCCATAGAATTTTATTCTGGATTCATCTTGCACAGTTTCTTGTATCACTGTTTAATTTTCAAGTTCACAGTATCTAGTCACCTAATCAGCATACTTGTTTTCAAGAGTAACCATATCTGTCCATCCGCATGGGCAGCACACTTGACTACAGTACTTTCCTTTGACGGCTGTATTTGTTTCAGTAGCTCATGTATGTAGAGACTATTCTTGATGGGAGCACCAGAAGATGCCATAAAATCTCTCTGTGACCACAGTTGACCAAATCACTCCAAAACCATAATGGATGTCTATTTAAATTGTCACATTTAAATTTTCTGACAAGCAATTACGTTCTTGTCAGTGCAATCAACTCTGCCTCTTGTACTGAATTTACATTGAGCAGATATGATGCTTCAAGAATGTTAGAAATGGAACATACTACATAAGCAGCCTTCAGTGCTCGATAGTGGTCTCTTAAACAATAATCATCAACAAACAAAGTCAGACCAGCCAATCTCTATTGTATATGGTCTTGGCTTGGTACATAATTCTG